>NW_024429194.1:33912176-43912176 GCF_017639785.1 Mesocricetus auratus | reverse complement strand
AAATGGATGCCAATGGATCTTATAACCAATCACACATTAGGAACTGCTATGGAAATATAAGAAACACTGATTCCAGGACTCCAGTCCAGGGAACCCTGTTATAATTGGTCTGAAGAGTGGGGAGAGCTTCTCACATGATTCTAAAATGAAACAAGTTAGTGAACCGCTGAGCTGTGGAATGTATATATTCTGGCTTAATGTAACCCTCCTGGTAGCCCTGTGAGAGGGGAGTTCCATCCTTGTTTTACAGATGAGAGCACAAAGGCTTAGTGAGAGCAAGTGATTTCTCAGAGGAGCTTCCGCAACGCTGGTGAGAAAATTCAAAGGAGGGAAAGCTGGATTAGTGCTGAAGGGTTTGTGGGTAATTTTTAACAGTGACATTATGATTATGGAAATAGAGTTCACTCATGCAGCAAGTGTTTACCAGGTGCCTACTATGCCAGGCTCTGTCCTAGGGACTGAGAATTAAAACGGTGCTCAAAGCCGTCATTAGCCTCCTTCTGATAACCTCAGGCACACGGGGCTCTTCTGCTTTCTCACAGAAGAAATGTGTAACTAGTAGTGTCACTTAGTGGGAGAGCCTGGGTTCTATCCTGAGTACTGAAAAAAATACAAAACACACACACACACACACACACACACACACACACACACACACACACACACCTCAAAGTAGAAAGGAAAGAAGGGAGAAGAGCTCCAGACCGAGAGAACAGTAAATACAGTGGCAATCTGGTATTCCTAAAGTACAGTAGAAATGCTAGTGAGGTCAAATAGAAACCCTGTTAATGCAGAGGCGTATACACTAACAGAAAGGAAATGGTCCAAGGGTCTTGTTAAATGATGAAACTGAGGCTGGAGTGATAGCCTGATCCATATGCACCAGACACTGTGTTTGATCCCTCCAGACTGCAGTGTATGCTTTGTAATCTCCGTGTTGGGGAGACAGCAAGGGGAGAATAGCTGAGGACTCACTGGTCACCCAGCCAACCCTACTTGGCAAATCCTAGGACAATGAGAGGTCCTGTTGGCTTTAATACAATAGGAGGAGCTTAGTCCTACAGCAACTTGATATGCCACAATTTGTTGATATCCACGAGAAGCCTGCCCCTTTCTTAACAGAAACAGGAAATAGACTGGTGGAGGGGTCAGAGGGTAGGTGAGGAAAGGGGATGGGAGGAGAGGGAGAAAGTAAAAAAAAGAATAAATATTTTTTAAAACCACAAGGTAACTGGCATTTGAAAAATGACAGCTGAGGTTGTCCTCTGGCCACCATGCTCACACATGTGCACCTGCACACACACCCACACATGTACACCCATGCACACATACACATGTGCATGCATGCACACACACACACACACACACACAAATGTTAAATCTGGGGTGGGGTCTGAGAGTCCACCTAGGACCTGTGGATACAGCTAGTCCATGTATGAATTCTCTCTCTTTTCATGCATGAATTCTACAACTTAGGTGTTTACTAGTTTCCCTGCTTATTGCTGTGACAAAATAACCTGGAACTAGGTAACTTAGAGACAACAGGAGCTCACTGCTCATGGGCTCAGAGGCTCCGAAGTCTGAGACCAGAGCACCAGCAGATTCATCACATGAGGATGGCTGAGACACTCTGCTTCACACATGCTGCCTTCTTGCTGAGTCCACTCAAGGCAGAAGAGGCAAGGATGGCTGAGACACTCTGCTTCACACATGGTGCCTTCTTGCTGAGTCCACTCAAGGCAGAAGAGGCAAGCGCATTCCCTGGGACTGTGTTATAAGATCAGTAACCACATTCCGGGAGGTTTTATCCTCATGACCCAGCCTGCACCCCTCGCCCCCTGCCAGACACCTGGTTTCCCAGCATCTTAACACTGAGGGATTTTTAGAATAGCAATCTGGGGGTTGGAGGTACAGACATAATACCTGCTAAGTAACAACTCTAGATCTCTACAGTTTCTTTTAAATGAAGGGAGCTCAGGGATATCAACAGAAAGAAGCCTGCACAGGGGCAAACAGAGGATGCTCACACACACCCCTCCAGAAAGAGAAGCAGGAAGCTCTGAGCTTGTGAGATCGGTGCTGTCTCACAGCGTGGACTTGAACTTTGTGAATGTGTTTGTGTTTATTAAAGCCCAAGGTGGTTTCAACAGCAGTTCTTTTTCTGTGCATAAAATTCATTCTCAATTTATGGGATAAAGTATGAGTCTCATTTTCTCTCCTTTTATAGAAATCGTTTTAGAGATTATAGGGTAAATTCACAGAAAAAGGAGTATCTGAATTATATCAGATTATGGATATTTTTATAGAAAAAGTCAATTATGCTGGAGAAATGTTACTTTCTAAACACAGAACTAAGATGAAGTAGAGCATACATGGCTGATTTTAGTAGCTAATGTCTGGCTCATTCCAAATACTCAGTGCATTTTAAATCTCGCTCCCTCTCCCTTTCTGTCTCTCTCTCTCTCCCCACTCTCCCCACTCTTTGCTCTCCCACTCTTTCTATGTATGCCTTGTATGTGCGTGTGTGTTTGGGAGCCCCCACCCACTCTCACATTTTTAGGAAAATCTCTGGATGAACACCGAAATAAGCTCTATTGTGGTGAAAGAGAAAGCAGATCCAGGAATCTGCCTGTGGGAGTTTGGTTTTTCTCTCTTGTATTGTGTGGTCTCCTGTTGGAATTACCCTGCATGGACCCATAATCCAATTGCAGCCCATTGTTATTAGTGTCGGGGATAATTACACCATGCATGTTGATGGTTTTCCAGTCTTTGGAGGGCTTTCCCCTGCGTTACTCCTTATAATTTGCTCCATAAATACAAGTGTGAAGCAAGACAAGAATAGTTTTCCGTTTCTTTACAAAGGAAAGCCAGTGAAACTGGCCACAAATCACATGGTTGATAGATTAGTGGAACCGAAACGAGGGCTCAAGGTTTGTGATTCCTAACTCCGGGGCTCTGCACTTGACCTACCTAATACTGCACTGTGCATGTACGTGGCCATGCATGTCTGCCACAATCTGTAATGACCCTGCTGCTTATATAAACAGAAATGATATGGGACAATGAACCTGGAGAAAAAACAAGAGGATGGAAGGAAATGTGCAGTTAGGATGTCTCTCTGTTGAGCAGGCTGAGTGATGGACAGAAGCAGAGTCCTGGAGTGATAATCTTTATCAAGCCTTCTAGAGGAAGCGTTTTGGGTGGTGAAGCAGAAGTGTTCTGTTGGAAAACGAGTTGATGGCTGATGCTCACTGAAATACTATCCAGCTGGGAAAGTGATGGAAACACACCCAGGGGTTGATTCCCAAGTGATTGCCTTTCTTGGTACTCCATGTCCAGGCAGGTTGCTGAGGGACCTGCAGACAGCCAAGCTTCTCTGGGAATCTCCCCATTTTCATGTCTTCCTCTTGCCCTCCTGTCTCTCCGTTGTTGGCTCTTAAGAGTACAGACTTCTTTCCTGCACCAATGATGATCCAAATAGAAGATTGTCAAGGCCAGGGAGGAAGCAAAATCTGTCTTCACAAAAGGTAGATGGCTTTGCCAATGCCACAAGGTATTGAAAAACATAGGGCAAGTGAACAGTGACTTGGGGGACATACTCTTTTCTTTCTTATCTTTTCTTTTATAAACTAATTAATGTGGTATGATAGTTAGTATATGACTGTAGCTTGCTGCCTGTGTTTTAAAAGCCTGCTAAGGCTTGGCTATGTAGAATGATATTTTCAAACTTCAGTTTTGTATTCATGTAATTACCTAAGAAGTCCACAAAGGCCCCTGTGGCTCCTAGTGAGTTGTATTCATTAATTTTTACCTTGTCCTAGAATCTGGCTGGTGTGTTGATGGGAGAAGCAGATGACAAGATAGTCTTAAACATGTAAGACAAATAGTGGGAGGGGGTGGGTTAAAATCTTTATAAAAACAGTGAGCAGAGAAGAAGCAGAACGTGCAAAAGGAACAAAAAGAACCTTCCATCCAGGATGCAGCTGTGTCAGCTGTGAAAGAGAAGAAAGGAGAATTGGGTACAAGCGTCCCAACTAGTGTTTTTTTTCCTTTTTGTCAACAAGCTAGAGTCATCTGGGGAAAGGAGCCTCAATTGAGAAATGCCTTGTGCTGGATAGCTTTATGTCAACTTGATGCCAGCTAGAGTCATCAGGGAGAAAGGATCATCAATCAAGAAAATGCCTCCATAATATCAGGCTGTAGGCAAGCCTGTAGGGCATTTTCTTAATTAGTGATGAGGGGGGCCCATCCCATTATGCCATCCCTGGGTTGGTGGTCCTGGGTTCTACAAGAAATCAGGCTGAGCAAGCCAGTAGGCAGCACCCTCCTAGTGGCCTCTGCCTCAGCTCCTGCCTCTGGGGTCCTGCCCTGACTGAGTTCCTGTCCTGACTTCCTTCCATGATAAACACTGATATGGAAGTATAAGCCAAATAAACACTTTCCTCCCTAACTTACTTCTTAGGGTGATGGTGTTTCATCACAGCAATAGAAACCCTAGGTCATGACTCTATCAGATTGGGCTGTGGGCAAGTCTGTGGAGGCATTTTCTTGATTAATGATGAATACAGGAGGACCCAGCCCACTGTAGCAATTCCATCCCTGGGAAGGAAGTTCTGGGTTATATAACAAAGGTAGCTGAGCAAGCTAGTAAGCAGAGTTCCTCTATGTCTGCATCTTCATTTCCTGCCTCCAGGTTCCAGTCTTGAGCTCTTCCTGTGACTTCCTTTAGTGGTTGGCTGGGATATGGAAGTGTAAGATGAAATAAACCCCTTTCCTCCCAGAGTTGCTTTTGGTTATGGTGTTCTTTACTGCAACAGAAACCTAACTAAGCCATAAGGTTACAAAGGGCTTCTTGGGACTTGACTCCAAGAAGATGCTCTTTAGAGGCACTCTGCCTTGATAGCTGCGATGGTGAGCCCTATTCCGTGCTGCGCTTGGTCATTGTTTGGGGGCTGATCATGTGGTTGACAGTCTCAGCCCAAATCCTGAATCATAGCCAGAGACTAGAAAGTTTCTCTCTTGAACAAGATCTGAACTATGCACTTGCTTAGAACTTCACAGTGAACTCACATCCCAGTGAACTCTTGTCCTCAGATGTGCTCAGAAAGGCTCATGCCTCTCTGATAAGAGCAGAGATACAGATTTCTCCATGCATCCATCCATCTGTCCATCCATTCATCTGTTCAGTTGCTGTTTTAGATTATAGGAGCAGTTCTACCACAGCTCTTGCTTGGTTTTCCCTAGTGCTTTGAAACACTGTCAAATCCATGTTCTAACTTCTTTGATTCCATGTTCCAGACATAGTAAATGATAAGGTTTATGACAATGTCCTTGTGTTCAGGGTCGAAATAGTAGCTAAATTGCAGCAGAGGTGGCCGGCTGACTTGGCTATGTGCCTACCGATTCCTAAGCCACTGAAGCAGCTTGCTTTCTCAATGACCCTGGCCTTTGGTAATATTTCCTAACAGCTTCTCTCCAACTTACATGGCAACCTGCCATGCATTGTGGAGTTCAGAGAAATCACAAACATTATTTCAAGAGCACATCATTTCGGAGAACAAAGATGTTAGAGTGGGGTTTGGCAGGTAATAAAAATAGTTATCATTACTATTGTTATTATCAGCAAATATCCCTGCCAATTAGAATTTAGTACTCCTTTAGACCAGGTATTTATAAAGACTTTTCATTTCTTTAATTCCATTATTTAATCAATCAAAGAACACATATCCACACAGCAAGAACCAATTCCCCTGCCACACATGTATCCACCCGCCCTCAACAGCGTTTATATTTTTGGCAGGCTTTTTCTCATGGGGGCTTAAAGAATCACATGTGTTTGTAGGCATTTTATCCAGTAGTTTAAAGAGCATAAAACTTGCAGTCATAATTTTGGGAGTAAATTTTATTGTTATGGCTTTAAAATACAATCAAATAAAAACAAGAATTCCATTAGTAGTTGAATATTGTGATAATAGAGTTGAGAATAAATTTTACTGCTATAGGAACTATAAAACAGCAATAATAAAAACACTATTATTGTGAATAAATTGTATTGAGATGACTAACTAGAAAGCTATAAAACACGACAATAAAGGATAATCTAATCACCAGGAAAGATGTGACAATAATTCACCCCTGTTAGCAAGGAGCCTGGGGTTCCAGCTCACTGGCCCTGAGGCTCTGGGTTACTGCCTGCGTTCCATAAGGTTACAGAAAGATAATCTTTGGCCAGTGGGGTTGGCAGGAGACCACATATTACAGTAAGATTGGACATGGGGATTGGGGAAAATCCAATTATCAGCAAGTGTTAGGAAAACCCTGTGTAGTAATGCCAAATGGCCTCACAAGGCACTTGAAAAAGAAATGTTTACAGGTTTCTACTGACAGTTTTTATGTATTGTTTGACTGTGTGATTTCATGTATTTAAAATGTTGCATTTATATTAATTCAGAATAACTGAGTAGAATTGTATTTTTGTTTGAGGGGGGCACTGTGATCTTGCTTTTTATATAAATTGCCTGTGCATCTCTTGGCCCTGTGTGCATCTTCATCCCATCCCAGTGTGCTCAAGATGAAAAGAAGACCCTCAAGCCTTTGGCCCATCCATCTGTGGAGCTGACAGCCCGTTAAAACCTGCACACCAAGCATCCTGTCCATCTCTTTCCTCGGTGAGGGCAAGAGTCCTGTGAGTGCTATACTCATCTCTTGTTTTGGGTGTCACAATTCACGTTCCAGATTTCTGAGTAAACTGTACCAAGGGGATGTGGAAGATCATAACCACACAGAGCCCTTTAGTCCTTTAAGGTTAGGCTTTTGCCACTGCCCAAAACTTGCTCTTCCCAGGACTGTTCTCTTATTGGATCTGAAGGGTTTCTCTATCCAGTCTTTCCCTGACTCTGTTTTTAAATGTTTGACCAGAGAGTGACTCCCACAGTCTGAAAACGTTTTCCTAACACAGCACTTGTGCAATAGCCTCTTCAATCTTCTCTATGCTTCACACGCTTCTTAGTCTTGCTTAATTTGACCTGCAGCAGGCACTTTACTTGTCTTGGTCACCGAGACCCTGCTATGTCACCAAGTTGGAAAACATGGTAGGGTGTCTAATAGAGTTTTGTTCTGTTTTTTGGTGCTGGGGACCCTGGGACCTTCTGCATGCTAGGCTCTTGCACTAAGCTAAGTGCTCAGGTCTTGAGACAGTAGTTTATATGAGACAGGTGTTGGGGAGACCCACTTAGGAAGGTACATTTTCTTTCTTTTTTTTTTTTTTTTTTTTTGGTTTTTCGAGACAGGGTTTCTCTGTATTGTTTTGGAGGCTGTCGGTCCAGCCTGGCCTCGAACTCAGGAAGGTACATTTTCAATACTTGGATATAGAAAGAACTGGGTTTGAGAAAGTGATGTGATGCATCATAGCAAGGAAACTCATAAGGTTCAGAGAGAGTGGTGGGCTTTGGAGACAGGGTCAGTGAAGTGAGCACAGGTCATGGGATTCCTAGAAACACTCCAAGGAAGATTTACTTGAGAGGGGGTGTGGGTTCTCAAGCCAGGAGCTTGCCCTAAGAAGAGAAATAAAATATCAAATGGTAAAATGGTTTCCATTATTTAACAAAGGTATATGAGCCCATGGTAGAGTTTGGAAAGTCAGTGCTCTATTCTGTTTTGCTGAGATGTCCTCCCACTTACCTATCTTTGACCTTTTGAAGCTATAGCTTAAGGCATTATCACCAACAGTGATAAACTAACTGGCTGGAGAGAGGCTCTGGGTTTTCTAAATCTTTCTGCAAAACAATGGAGCTTCTACTGTGGACTCTTGGCCTTTTAGGTCTGCTGGTTCCTGGGGACTAGGATGTAATAGATGAGTGGGAAGATGGACCAGCACGGTTTCAATTATTTAAATAGAACATTGACTTTTCTTGATCAGGGAGGTGGTTCCTACCCATTTCCTACCCATGTATATCACTTTGAGATGGGAATAGGTAAGAGCATTCAAGCTCCATCATTGGACATTACTCTTAGAATCCTTGAATAAATTTCTAACAAGCATCTCCTAGTACAATTTGTGACAAATACCACTGGATATATTATGTTTTATGAGTAGGAAAAGGAAATTATAATAAAAAATTTTCTCTCTTATTTTCTTAGTTTCTCAATTAGTAAATCATATTGCTCTAGTTATTAAAAATGTTTAAAATTATCAAATAATTTCACTTAGAGATAATCATGGTTAATGTTTCTGATAGATAGCTAATTATGTTTAAAATACTATTGCTGGTGGGTTTTTTTTTTCAACTAAATCACAGTAATTTTCCTATGGCAGTCATGATCCACTTAAAGCATATTGCAGTTCTTAATAACATTCCATCGTTTAGTTAACTTCTATTTTCACAATTTTACAAATAATATTATGATGAACAGCCAGGCAATTTCTTTCAAATCTTTGAATAGCATACTCCAGTATAAGTTATAGGAAGTGCAATCACTGGGTTAAAAATATATTTAAGTGTCTTGCTATAGAGTGGCTTGAATAAAGGCTGCTCCAGTTTATACATTCAACAGGCATGTATGAAAACAATTATTTTATTTAAATATTTGCCAGCTTAATAAGTAAAATCTCCCCACTAGTCACATTCTTTGCATTCCAATGGTTTATGATAAGATTAAACAGTTTATCTTCCATTTTTACTTATTTTAGTGTTTTATACATTGTCTGTTTGTGCTATTCACCCACCTTTTGGTGATCTTTGCTATTCTCCAAGAATCATAACTTCTCTAAATTTACAATATACGTTCAACTGTGTGTGCTTGTGTACAGTTTCTTATAAGATAATCTTAACCTTGTTCATGCATAGCTGATTATTTCCATCCTTGGTGTATGTTTGTGAAATATGTGTGGTTTAACTGCTGTTTCCTCTTTTGCTTCATGGTTAAACCAGTTGTGCAACAAATCTGCTCTCACTGACTAGAAAGATCCACTTTGAATTTCACTACAAACTGACCACATGGCATAAGCTGCCCCTTGTCCTTAGAGCCTGTTTGTAAGTATATAAAAAGAATCTGGTGTTAAACAACCTATGGAAAACTGTTTAGAAATTTGTTTCTTATTCTTACCTTTTGTTTGTGTGGCTTAGTGCAAATAGTTAATTTATTTTCTTTTCTGGCATTCTTCATCCATAAATTAGAGACAAAGACACGTACATATTTCACAGGGATACAGTGGGGGGTGGCTCAGTAGGTATAGTACTTGCTGCTCCAGTATGAGGACTAAATTAAGGATACCCAATACTCATGTAAAAAGCTTGGTGTGTTGGCATGTGGGTGTAATCACATGTGTTTGTGATCTTTGTGCGAAAAGGTGATGCTCTCTGGATGTCACTAGTCACCAAGCCTAGCTGAGTTGGCAAGCTTGGGGCTCTGTGAGAGACTCTGGCTCAAAAAGTAAATGTAGTTCTCACCTCTCAAGAAAAATTCTTGATGCAGCAAGTAGAGACCATTACAGAAAACCACAACCAATCAAATGTGGAGTTGTGGAGCCCAGTCCCAAAGGGTACATCCACAAAATGCTCTCACACCTAAGGTTCAGGGAACACTGAGAAAGAGGAAGCAGAAAGATTGAAAGATTCAGAGAGGGTGGAGATTTTGTTGTGAGATTGTGTCTTTTAGTAATGTTAAAAGCTACACCCAGAAAAGCTCATCAGCATGACAACCTAAGCTTAAGTTGAACAAGGCCAACACAAAAAGACATGCTAAAGCGGACAAGGGGAAGCCCATGAGGCCTCAATCCTATACAAAGAACTATAGGCAGTAAGAGGTTCTGAGAGTGGAGAAATAGTCTTCTCCAGGGAAGAGAATACCAGTTGGTTATCCAATTCCAAATGCGCAGCAACATGAACATGTACATACTAGTAACATTATACAGACTGAGCAGGTTATATCTAAAATTACCTATGTATATACATATATGCATGTAACAACAATTATTTAAAAAGAAGGCATCAGTTTGAAAGGGTTAAGGGGGAAGGAAGGTAAGGGAGAGATGATGTAATTATACTGTAATCTCAAAAATTAAAAGAGAAATAGTGTGGAAAGAGATTGAAGACACTTGATATTAATCTCTGACCTCTAGACACCCATAGACATATGCACATACAGCTACATGCATTTCTTCACACATAAAGAAACGGATGCACATTTATCCCACACAAATATATATATGAATGATAGATGGACAGATAGATACATGATAGGTAAATAATAGTCTTGTCTTTTACACATCTTTTGACATAGAATCTCTGCTTCTAGAAATCTAAACTGAGAAAATGAGGTGTGGAATAGCTTTATGCATTGGGATACAGCTTTATTTACAATATAAATATTATAGTATTAGGAAATCAATGTCCCACATTAAGCTATTTAAATATTCTTACGTAATATATGACACTCAGATATTGTAATAGTTAATTTTTACTTCACTTTCCTGAATTAAAATCACAATGGAAACACATTTCTGTGTGTGTTTGTGGAGGGGCTTCCAGAAATGTTTAATGAAGGAGAAGTTACCCTTTCGGTGTGTGTGACACTATACCATAACTGGGGTCCTGGAACAAATAAAGGGAGGGACCTACCCAAGCTTGAGAACTTGTCGGTCTCTGCTTCCTGAGTGTGATTGCAATGTGACCAGCTGTCTTACTCTCCACCATCACGCATTCTCCATCACAATGGAATACACACTCAAACTCTGGGTCAAAAGAAATTTGTCTTTCTTTCAGTTGGTTTGGCAGGCATTTTGTCATAGCAATAAGAAAAGCAACTAAGGGAGCTGGAGAGATGGCTCAGCGGTTAAGAGCACTGACTGTTCTTCCAGAGGACCTGAGTTCAATTCGCAGAAACCACATGGTGGCTCACTACCACCTTGAATGAGATCTGGTGTCCTCTGCCAGCATGCAGAAGATTGTATAATAAATAAATAAAATATTTTAATAAAAAAGAAAAGCAACTAAGACAGATATTCACTCATTAAAAAAATAACTGTGAAAAACTTTAGTAACATTGAAAACTCATGTTTCACACTACAGTATAAATGCATAATATAAAAGATAGTTAAATACTTAAAAAGTAAGAAGAAAAAAGTACAGTGAAAAGGTGATAATGACCTTTGGTTAATGATTTCTTTTCCTCTTCTGCCTACTATTTTTCATCTTGCAAATATTCTACAATAATATATATGACGCTTGTATTTAAGGGAAAGATTGCCTGATATGCCCAGGGTCCATTTGGAAGTGATTAGGCTCAGGTAGTGGAGAATAAGGCAGACAGAGAGTGGATAGATCTTCATGACTACCTATGAAGAAACCATTTCAAAGCTTCTTGACCTTGTCCTTAGGGTGTTTTTATTCTTATTAGCACTTGCTGATCTAAAGTGATATTTACAAACTGGGCATGATCATGTACTCCTGTAATACCAACATTCAAGAGCCTGAGGCTAGGGGATCATGTGTCTGAGGTCAGCCTGGGATACATAGAAGACCTTGTCTGAAAAATATGTTTAATAGCACATTTATTAACTCTTTGAAACTTTAATACAACATATTTTGATCATATTCACCCCTTCCCTAACTTCTCCCATATCTATCCTCATCTCACCACCCACCCAACTTTTAGTTTAGTCTCCATTTTTCTTTTCATTGAATTCAGTTTGTGGTGTTCAACTAGTCTTGGGAGCAGAGTCTACCCTAGCATGTGGTCAATCTACCAGGGCTTACATCATTAAAGAAAACTAACAGTCCAAATGCGATCAAATGCTAATATCTCCTCAGCTAGTAGTAGGATTCCATGCTTACCTAACCCCATCTCTGATAGAGTTTTATGTGGCTTGAGCTTGCTCAAACCTCGTGCATACTGTGACAATCATTGTGAAATTGTATGTGTAGCTACTGTTTCCTTGAACTTTTTATGTACCACCTCTGGATCTAACAATATTTCTGCCCTCGTGAGATTGCAGAGCTTTGGAAGGTGTAATATATATGTCCCAGCTATGACCAAGCACTCCACAATCTCTTACACCTTGTACATTAATCAGTTGAAGGACTCTGTGTTAGTTGTTGTCTTAGTTAGAGTTTCTGTTGCTGTGAAGAGACACCATGGCCACAGCAATCCTTATAGAGAAAAAACATTTAATTGGATTAGTCTACATTTTAGAGGTTCAGTCCATTATCATAGAGCAACATGATGGTGTGCAAGCAGATATGATGCTGGAGAAGGAGCTGAGAGTCCCATATCTTGATTTGAAGGCAATAGGAAGTAAACTGTCATAGATACTGGGTGGCATCGTGAACACAGGAGACCTCAAAGTTTGTCCCCACAGTTAAACACTTCCTCCATCAAGGCCACACCTTCTACAGCAAGACCACACCTCCCATTAGTGCCACTCCCTTTGGGGACCATTTTCTTTCAAACCACCATAGTTGCCATGCACTATAAGAAGAAGCATTTCTAAAGAAGGTTAAGAATTATATTGATCTATGGATATAGCCATAGATCACTAGTAATCCTTTTAGTACTAATCAATTGAGCAGAATAAAAGTGTTTAGGAACTATGGCGTGTCTAGCCACAGGTACTTGGGCCTGCTAATAGTGCCAAGAATGGATTCCATCTCATGCACCCGGTCAAAGTCAACAAGAAAGTGGTTGGTTTCTTCCATATTTCTACCATTATTTCACCAGTGGGCATTATGTTGTCAGACTAGCAATTACTGTAGCTTGCATTTTCATAGCTGAGTGAGACTGTTAATTACTTTTCTCCTTCAGTAGTGTGCATAGCACCCTCCAACACTATGAAATCTAGGCACTAGGAGTGAAGCTTCCAGGTGAATACCATCTTGTTTTTTACCACATTCTTTGACTCAAGAATGTGGTGTCTTCAGCAATAGGTTCAAGTTCTTGAGGGTAACCAAGAACATTGACAGTAGCCTACACTGTTTGTGTATCTGTGGAACCACACTGGACAACTCAAAAAGAGATAACCCATCCCTAGTACTGGGGATTTTGTTTGTTAATATGTGATATTTAGTTGGGATAGTCAACTAAATGTGTGTTTTTGTCTGAATTTTTTTTGTTAATTTTTTCTTTAATTTGCTTTTATGTGGCTTCCCTACCCTAAACATAGATTAGTTTAAGTGTTGAAACTCTGTTCTCTAGAATATACTAAACATCAGTTTAAAAACTCTGAAGTTAAATTTACACACACACACACACACACACACACACACACACACATTTCCTCTCCACGTGTGCCTCTGTAAAAACCATTGGGATTTGTGATTTAAACCAAATGACCTGAAAGTATTCTTTCTCTTGACCTCACTCTTCTTCTTGGGATGTACTCAAAGAAGTCATCAGAAACAAGAGCAGAAATTTGCATAACTTATTCACCATGGGACTACTTACAATAGCTCCCCACCACCACCCCCACAAAGAGAAACAGTTCTATCCAACACAGAAGAAAGGATTTCAATGAAAAATAGTATATAATAGATATTTATTTTCAAGTGTTATGTGGTCATTGAAAATATTTTAAAAGGGTTTGTCAATGTAAAGAAATGCTTCTGGTAGGATAGAATATAATGGAGTTACTATACATGTTATACTTAAATATAACCAGTTGAAATAGATGCATAGACCAAAAGTTGAAAGGAAATATGCCAGAAACATCACCATTATTTTGTTTTGGAATTTATGAGTATTAAGAATTATTCTATCATTTTTTACAAAAAAAAATCTGCTCCTTTTTCTCCATATTTTATGATTTCTCCATTTTAATATATGTTAATTTTATAAGGAAAAACTGAAAATACTTTACTACATGAAATATTCATGCTACTGTTTTTTTTCACTAAGTATTTAAAGTATGAAATTTGCCTCAACATTTGTTATTTTTACCGCTTTATACATTCCAGTAGAAATTCCATCAGCTCTTTTCTGATTTGTGCTTATTAGTAATATATTCCAAAGGAGTGTTTTCTCTGTTAAGCATTTGCTCAAAAAGAATACATACAGTACAGTTATCTTTTTATTTGCTCAGAAAGGTGAGAGTGGTGATAACTTGGGAAGGGGAAGGTAACCAACTTTTCCCTTCTCTACTGACATGTGCTATGTACCACCCAATAAACTAGGTAGACATTTACTTAAACTCATGTTAAATTTTCTGAGTTTTAAGTATTGAGTTTTAGTTACTTTCTCATAAAAATCATAGTAACTATTAATCAGAGGCTTTTATTGAAATTTCAGACCATTATATTCTACATATTAGATGAACCCACCTATTCAGTGCTGGGTTCCAGATGCAATAAATATTTGCTGACCTTGGATGGTTGAAAACTGAATGTTGGGACTAGAGAGGTTTGCTGCATTTATTCAAGTGAAGGATTGTGTGTGCTGTGACATTTTTAGGGGATTACAGCCAGTCAAAACACAACTCCTTAGCAGTGTGAGTCCTCTTTCGTGCACCCATGGATACCTATAGTGAGTCTACTAACCCTGCATTGAAAATATCCAATGTTCTAGCTAGTTGTATGTCAACTTCACACAAGAGTCATTTGGAAGAGGAGACCTCAATTGAGATAATACTCCCACAGGATTGGCCTGTGGAAAAGCCTGTGGTGCATTTTCTTGATTGATAATTGATGTGGGAGGGCCCAGTTCACTTAGCTGTTGCCACCATTGGGCTGGTGGTCCTGGGTTCTATGAGAAAGCAGGCTGAGCAAGCCATTGGGAGCAAGTCAGTAAACAACATCTCTCTTTAGTCGCTGCATCACCTCCTGCCTTCAGGTCCCTGCTCTAAGTTCCTGGTCTGGCTCCTGAATTATGGACTATGAACTAAAGATGAAAAAAGACCCTTTCCTCCTCAAGTTGCTTTTTGTCATGGCGTTTTCTCACAACAATAGAAACTCTAGCTAAGATATCCACATAGGGGAATCTCTTTTATACTGTGCATGTCTGAGAACATAAACAGCACAGTAATAAACTCTGTTAACATTGTATTTGGTGTTAGGGTAATCTAAAGATGAATTAGAGTGTTCAGGAGGAGAAGGGTAGGTTATTTAATAAAGCACAAGAGCACTCACTGTATGAGGTGTTCCTAGAACTAATCTCCATGGATACCCAGGGATGATCGAGTCCTCCTCCCAAACAGATGACCATGACAAGGAAAAGCCCAAACATCTGTTTAACTATCTAAAGGGAGGATGGCCAGTCACCACCCATATCCCTGTTGTAAAAGCACCCCGAGAGACTCCTTTCCTGGTGGGGCTCCATAGACAGAAAGAAATATGTGAGGACAAAAGAGGGGGCCTGGAAGGCTTTCTCTTCATTTGCCTCTCTCCTCCCAATGCTGAAGAATAATTACACTATTTTATGACCTCCTTGATATTGATCTTTACTGCTGATCTCTTTGTTGTCCAAATCAGCAGCAGCTACTTAGAAAATGTTTAATCTATGTAGCAGAGTCTTCAGGAAAAAATAAAGCATCCGCACCATTTGTTCTGAAGATCATTGTTATTACAAGGAAATAAAGAACATGTAAATGACTGTGGAGGGCTTCAATCAGTCCCAGCTTACACAATTGCTAATGAAATGTTGATTATTTTTAGCCAGGTTTGAGTTCAAATTCTCCCTTTCCAGGCTTCAACATGCTTTGTGTGCCATTAAAATTGGTAGTCTGTCACAAGATAACCTCACCTCACACTTTGTTATTTAAAGGCTATTTCATTTGGTTTTTTATATGTTCATATATTAAAGAGCTGCTTAAAATCAAGAAAATAAATAAAAGATAAATCTTTTGTTACTATTACCTATGACTGCTTTGTATAAAGTGGTTAGAATACATAAATGTTGGACTATTGAATAGATACATAAAACACTACAAGACGCTAGCACAGATGTTCAGTGAGGATTAATTAGTGCTGTTACAGAGGATATTTGTGGACTTGCAATAACAACATAGAATGTGTTCTGAAAATGTATTTATATGGGTATTTGTATTTTTCCTTTATAAAAATGATAGTATGTTCCATAAAGCATTCAATTTCCATATATTGCTTGTACCAATATACATTTTATATTGAAAATCTTCACTCCAAGGAATTGCTGCTTATAAAAAATACAGTACATGGTAGTTATTCTAAAATAAGTGAAGAGATATATTGGTCTCATCTATTAAAATTTAACTACCATTTGTTTCCTTTTAATCTACTTTTAAACCTCCTTTCCATTATTTTGGGTAATTCTTTAAAAAATCTTTTAAAAATTCTTTTAAAAAATCCTTTAAAAAACAAGAGTTCTCATTTGTTTAAGCTAAATATGACAAAATTAATTCAACATCTGATAAAATCTTTATAATTTTGAAGACAAGGAGCTATTAAATTCAAGCTATTAAGTAGCTGTATTGATAATAATTAATGATAGTAAATGTAGCTACATTTTTGAGTGGTGTAATCTGGTGTAGAAACTGAATTCTATTCTAGTAGTTGATCGTTAGTACATGATCCCAAAATAACAATGGATCTCTGTTTTATTTGTTTATTTATCTTTGTTGCTTTTGATTTTTTATTCAAGCTCTTACTGAGTAGGTCAGGCTAGCCTGCTCCTCCTGCCTCATTGTCTTGAGTTCTAGAATCAAAGGTGTACACTCACCAGTTTGATACTCAGAACTAGTCAAAAAATGTGCCATCCTGGACTTTGTACATTAGTTGACCCTATCAAGGTTTGTAGCAGGATGGTGGTGGTGCATGCACTTGGGAAGCAGACACAAGCAGATCTCTGTAAATTTGAGTCCAGCCTGGTCTACAAAGTGAGTTCTAGGACAGCCTAGGTTGTTTAGAAAGACACTGCCTTAAAATGTGGGTTTTTTGTTTTTTTGCTTTTGCATTGTTTAGGAATTCCAGCAAACCTCTAATACTGATAGGAAAGAAAGAAAAGAACAAAGTATCAGGATCTGACATGATGCAATGAAGACAAGAAGCAATCTCCTGGTTCGACATGAGTCTGGGAGAAAAGTTTTAATCTGTTACTTGGTTTTCCAATGCAGCATAGTCAGTCATGAAATCATATGCACACAAACAACTAAAGTGGACTCAGCAGATTCTGTTTGTGTATGCATATATATTTGTGTGTATATATATACATATATGTACATATACATTTGTGCATATGCATGCATGTGTAACAAATATCATACGAGAAAAAGAGGCTATCAACTTGAGAGTGGGGCCATGGGAGAGATTCAGGGTAGGGTAACAGGGAGTAGCTAGAGGGAGGAAAAGGAGAAAGAAGTGGCATATGTTTATTTCAATTAAAAAACATTTCTAAAAAAGAAGAAGAATACCACTTGAAAGGCTAAATTAGTCTTTGTGCCTTTTGCTTTTAGTATCATGGCAGTTACATATGGCATGTACTGCGTTTCATTCAAACTCCTGTGTTCTTACTACTTGGTTGTTAAGAGAGTGTTCTCATTGCTAAACGTGGATTAACTTATTTAATTCTAATAAGAGTCTTTTGAAACAGTGCTATTATTATTCTCACTTTACAAAGAAAGACGTGAAGGCTTAAGAAAGAAGAGACACAATGCCACAAAAGTTCACAAATGTGGGGAAAAGATGAAAGTCTTCAGAACACTAATTAGCTGTCCAAGTCTCCACGTATTCACCATCCCTATACAGAAATTTGCATCACAGCATCTCCTAAAGCTGACACATCAGTGCTATCAACACAGTATTTGCCCATACATATTTATTAGGTAAATGGATTATCGGTGTGATCTCCAAGGAATAGTCAAACCCATCTTCTTTGATAAATAAACCCTTTAGTTAGGAGCAGTCATCAAATGACTTACTAGCTACCTATTAGTCACTTTGTAAGTGACTTTCTTTCTTCTCCTGCTCTGTTTTCTTGTTTATGGAACATGGATCACACTGCATAGGGTTAAAATGAGAACTGAATTGCAAACTGTACACGTGTCTGGTTTTGTAGGTGCTAGCCTAATGCCTGAAATAAAGCAAGCACCAAATGATCCTAGTAAACTGTTCACTGAAAGATAAACCCTAAGTAGACAGTTAAAACAATCCTATAGGTAGCTGCTAAAGAACCTGAAGCTGTGATTAGCCCAGGGCGGCTTACTGGTTCCTATCAAACACGTAAGGCAGAAGTTAGACCAGTTCTCCACAAGGATTTCTAGAAGTTAGGGGTAGAGAGAATACTTCCGAACTCAGCCTATGAGGACAGCACTCATGTAATACTCAAGTCACACAAAGACATTACAAGGAAAGAAAAGTGCAGACTGACAGCCTTCATAAACTCAGAAGAATCCTCAAAAAATATTGACAAATGCAGCCTAGCTTTGGATAAAAAGAACTGCATATCCTGGCTTAGGGGGTTTATCCCAATCAAACATAGCTGTTTCAACATTCCATCCCATCCACAGACAGAAGAAGGGAAATCATAGCATCATATCAGTAGGTCACCAAAAGTTTTCACAGTGTCAAGCACACATCTATGGTTAAGAAAAAGGAACTTACTCAGTGTGATGAATACTTTTTATTTTATTTTAGGTTTTTAGAGTCAGGGTTTCTCTGTGTAACAGCCCTAGCTGTCTTGGAACTCACCCTGTAGACCAGGCTGGCCTCGAACTCACAGAGATCCACCTGCCTCTGCCTCCCAAGTGCTGGGATTAAAGGCATGTGCCACCATCACTTGGCTGATGAATAGTTTTTAAAGCTGCTTTGGACAATGTCATCTTTAGTGGCAAGAACCTGGAAACTTTCACAGGGAGATCAGTCATTTCTGCACAATGTCTGCACTCACTGCTGTTTTTCAATAGAGTTCTTGCAGGCCTAGATAACACAATAAAACGAGAAAAGGTAAGAAATGGTATACAGCTTAGGAAGGTATAAATAAAACTGCCTGTGTTTAAAGGGGACGTGAATATGCAGGCAGGAAAATAGAAAGAATCAGCAACAATCATCCTGGAACTAAGAATGCATCAGACCAAACGGGCTGACATAGTGAAGTCCATTGATTTCCTATACATAGAAAAGAGCAAGTGGAATTTGAAATTTAAAAAAATAAAAACACTGGTGTACCCAAAGTGAAACATTTGTAATACATCTATCTCTTCAGGGAAACATAAGGAACTCAAATAAAAGACATCAAAGAACTGAATGGATGGGAGAATATTTATGTTCACACGAAGGAAGACTCAATATTGTCCAGATATCAGCTCTTCCAAACTTTATTTATAGACACAATGCAACCCCAAACAAGATCCTAGGGAGTTATTTTGTGATTATTGACAAACTGATTCTAAAGATTTGTGGACAAATAAAAGACACTGAATAGCCAACACAATACTGCAGGAGAATGAAGTCAGAAGCCTGACATTACCTTATTTCAGATTTACTGTCACCTTACAGTCCTCAGACAGTGTGGTATTGACAAAAGAATAAACAAATAGATCAGTATAAGAGAACGGGGAGCCCAGAAATAGGCCCACATGTGCATAGTCAATTGATCTGGACAAAGGAGAAAAATAGTACAACAGAGCAAAAATATTCTTTGCAAGAGAAGGCTGAAACAGCTAGACATTCACATACAGAACAGGGGAAGCACAGATATGAACTCAAAAATGTATCACTGGGGCTGGGAAGGTGGCTCAGTTTGTAAAGTGCTTGCCATGCATGAGGACCTTAGTTTGATCCTCAAAACCTGGCCCGAAATGCTGGATGGTGGCAAGCCCCTGTCACTCCAGCTCTGGGAAGACACAGAC
This sequence comes from Mesocricetus auratus, assembly GCF_017639785.1. NCBI lineage: Eukaryota > Metazoa > Chordata > Mammalia > Rodentia > Cricetidae > Mesocricetus > Mesocricetus auratus. The sequence continues at coordinate 43,892,366 of NW_024429194.1, read as the reverse complement.
AGATAGGTCTCTGGGGCTTCTTTGCCTATCCATCCTAACTGGCGATATCTAGATCAGTGACAGACCCTGTCTCATCTCAAAGGAGGTGGATAGCATTATTGATGATGACCGCCAAGATTGAGCCAAGATTGACCTCTCATGTACACACACACACACACACACACACACACACACACACACTCACTCACAAAGCCCTTTGCCTAAATATTAAATACAAAACTATCAAATTCTAGAAGATGGGCTTAGAAAGCCTAGATGACTCTGAGTATGACATTGACCTTTTAGACAAGCCAGGAAAGGCTCAATCCACGTGGAAAAACTGATATGCCAAAATTTAGTAAATGTATAAACTTCTAAGGCTTTTAAAGAAAACTAGAAGACAGGAACAGAGATAAAATATTTATGAAAGGCACATATGATAAAAAGTATGTGATTTAAAATATATAAAGAACCCTGAAACTCAAACATTAATAAAAGGTATGATAAGTACAATGTGGGCTGATGACCATAATGGTGCCTCATCAAAGAAAACACAATGAGTTGAAGAACCTAGGAAAGGTTCTTTGTCTCATCTGTAACCAGACAACTGCAAATTCAAGCTACCAGATGCACTACAGTCTGCTACATCAGCCCACATCTAGAAGGCCAACATCAAAGGCTAGTGAGGGTGTAGAGCAACCAGAGCTCATTCGTTGCTGATGAAAACACAAAACTGTCTCCACCAATTTTGGACAGTGGTTCGTCAGATACCCGTAGAAAAATCTATAGATATATTTATCATATGGCTCAACAATTGTACTCTTTAGTTCTTATCCAAATGAACTAGGAATACGTCTGTACAAAATCATTCACATGTGTGTTTATGGCAGCTTTGTTCATAACTGCCAATATAGGAAGCAACCGCGATGTCTTTCAATGTATAAAGGGGTAAACTGTGGCATATCCAGAGAAGGGATTATTGTCTGTCACTGAAAAAGGAGCTGCCAAAGCTGTGAAAAGACATGGAAGAAAATTAAGCATGTTGTGGTGGTTGGAATGAGAATGGTCCCAAAGGCTCTTAAATGTGAATGCTTGTTTCCTGGTTGGTGGAACTGTTTGAGAAGGATTAGAAGGTGTGGAGGAGATACGTCATTGTTGAAGATGTGTCAGTGAGGGTAGGCTTTGGGTTTCAAATGACCATGCCATTCTAGTTGGCTCACTCCCTGCCTTGCTGTTGTTATCTCAACATATGAGCTCTCAGCTGCTGCTCCAACATCATGCCTGCCTGCCTGCTGCCTTGATAGTCATGAACTCACCCTCTGAAACTATAAACAAGCACCCAATTAAATGCTTCCTTTATAAGTTTCCTTGGTCACAGTGTCTCTTCACAATAGAATAGCAGCTAAGATGCATATTAATAAGTGAAAGAAGTCAATCTAGAAAGGCTGCACAGTGTGTCCCAAGCTATATAATATTCTGTAAAATGTGGAACTATGCATAGTAAGTGATGGGATTGAAAATGGAAGGATGGATAAGCAGCGTCCTGAGGACAGTTAGGGCATTAAAATTGTTCTGTATGATACTACACTGGTTTATATTGGGCAGCAATATAAATATTGCTGTCAAATGCCATAGAATATACTACACTAGGAATGAACCCTAATATGACTTTGGGTAATGCTGTCACAATGGATTGTCAATGGTTTCAACTGTTGCATAGGGATTCATTCTCACCATTTACAGTAGTAGTTAGTACTAGAGGCTCTTATATCAACTTGCCAGGGTTCAGGTCCAGTTATCACTTTCTTTGTGGTCTGCTTTCCTCTTCTCTGAGACAGAGAAGAAATAAAAAGAAATCTATGTCAACATTTTAGAGAGGAGAAAATGAGATTTAAATTAGTTAGAGTAACGCCCGTCCCATAAAAAGTTTCAGCTCAATAAATCTTAGCTATTACAACGTTTACAAACTTACAAATGCTTTTTATCTGCAATGCTTTATTGAGTTTTTCTAGCCTCCCTGCAAAATTGGCATGATCGTCCTCACTCCGTAGACAAAGAAATCACATTTCACAATGGCTAAACAGTTGCCCAAGGTTCATAGCAGGTAAATCATAGAGTTATTACTTCAACATTGGCTATAAGATTTCAAATTCCATGTGCACTACCTTCTGTGACCTTTGAAATTTTATTTATTTTGTGTGTGTGTGTGTGTGTGTGTGTGTGTGTGTGTGTAGGCAGGCATGTGTGTGCAAGTGCACATGTAAATGCTCATGGAAACCAGAAGAGGGAATCAGATCACCTAGCACTGGAGTAATAAGGCAACTGTGAGCTATCTGACATGGGTGCTGGGAATTGAGCAATTCTTTTGCTAGAGAATTTAATGCTTCTAACCTGATAATCATCTCTCCAATCCCTTTGTGACCTTTTAAATCCATCTTCTATTCTTCAGGAAATCCTGGTATCTTCACTATTTCATATCTTTCTTTCCATTCCAGATCCTCAGTGCAACACAGACAGAGGGTTGTCAGTCCAGAGGAGACCTGAGATCTACTCCTGTGAGAGATATCACCACATGGGGATGTGAGTGATGACACACATGTGAAGGAAGGTGTTGCCAGAGGTCACAACCAGCTTTAGGATACAGCAGGATAGCTACTTTCAATATTAATATTCACAAGCTAGATGACACAAACCATGAGCTGAAGATTTGCCTGTGTGCTAAGTTGAAAGGATTTCCAAGCATCTGTCCCTCAACCATGGAAACTACAAAACCTGGTAATAGGAAATAAAAGGACAAATTAATAGCATAAAGAAAAGGGAAGGGGAGCAGCCCCATGTGCCTAATTTGAACATGAACCATAAGGAACATGTCTTTGGGTCTGCCCGAGCAGATTTGAGGAGCACAGAGGTGGTGCCTGTGTGAGCATGAGACACAAGGAGAAAAGGTTCCTCAGTGAGTTCTGTTTAGCTGAAACTGTTTTCTCTTGATGGGTCCAGGGGCCTCCACAACTGTTCTTTGGGGGATAAGCCTTCTGTGAAGAAGCATTTGTAATGCTAGGAAGATGCTTAGTGGCTTCCAAAAGTAGATAATGAAAAAGAAATGTCTTTGAGTGTATGTCTATAGGATGCCACATACTTTTTCTTTGGTATAAACTTCTAGGGCTAGAGCAGTTGAATTAAAAGATATACATACATACATACATACATATTGTATATAAACACACAAATTGCCTTCTGAAGAGGTTTTTACCAATTTATTTCATTCTGCATTTGAAGATATAGTATTATATTTCTAGAATAATTTTTCCCAATGCTAAAAAGAATGTACACTTTCCTCTGTAAACATCACCTCAAACAGCTATTGGTTCCAGGGCTTTGAATAAGATGCTGTTATGCCCAGGGAAACCCAAAGGTCTGATGTGCTGGTCAGAGATGACAACTTGATAGGATCCAGAATTGCCTGGGAGACATGCTTTCCAGCACACCTGTGAGGGATTATTTAGATGAGTTAGCCTCTGGGCATGCCTGTGAGGGGTTAGCTAGATTAGGTTAGCCTCTGGGCATGCCTGTGGGGGTTAGTTAGATGAGGTTAGCCTCTGGGCATGCCTGTGAGAGGTTATTTAGATGAAGTTAGCCTCTGGGTGTGTCTGTGGGAGGTTATTTAGATGAGGTTAGCCTCTGGGTGTGCCTGTGGAGGGTTATTTAGATTAGGTTAGCCTCTGAGCATGCTTGTGAGGGCTCTTGATTTTATTGACTGAGAGGGAGGATCCACCCTGAAGGAAGACAGCAGTCCCTGGTCCTGAGACCTGAAGTGCATGAGACAGTAGGCTAGCTGAGCACAAACATTCAGCATTCTCTTCCTCCTGATTGTGGACACAGGGTAGCCAGCTACCAAGCTCCTTCCTTCGGCACTTCTGTCACGATAGAATGTACTTTCAAACTGTGAGCCCACTAGTTCCTTTCTACCTTAAGTTGCTTTTATCAGAGCATTTTTTTTTTAGTCATAGTAACAGGAGAAGTAAGGAAGATATGGTTTCCATGATAGGATCACACCTGGCTAGGATACTTGCTAACTGTGTGACCTTAGAAAAGACATTTAATCTCTTTAATTCTTAGTTTCTTCATCTGTGAAACTGGAATAGTAACATCTATCTTAAAGCATTGTGATAATGATAAAGTTGGCAGCATTACAACTGATTAGGCAATAAGTAAATATACATCTACTAATTCCAGTTGCTGCTATTTATAGCTTTATTGAGATTTGTGCTATCTGTATCCTGCTCTGATCCATCACAAATGCTTAAAGTACTTGTGTCATAGAATGCTATTCTTTCATAGTGGACAGACTGAATTGAAACTGCCTTTAGTCAAGTTTTATTAAGGTACTAACAAGTTTTCTCCATAATCTCTATGTCAATTAAGATTTAAATTGTAAAAATTATCTGTTTTCTCCAGTTAACTACTATTTCCTATAATTTTAGACTGCTCAATATCAACTACAGAGAAATTCAGGTGTCATGAGTCCTGAGACATGATGATGGCTGCCTTAATATGTCTTCATTTATCACTACATTTGCTCTTATGGAACCCCAGTTATGGATTTATTAGTCACAGTATAAGATTCCTTCAAAGCTTGATATATATGACCCATAATTAAATCATATCTATCCAGGTCTATTAAGTTTAATCAAAATTATTAATGTGGGTCTGACAGAGTCTTCAGCAAGCAGATTTTGGGAAGGGCATACATGGGTGTTGTCTAATCTTAGAGCATTAACAAAGGATGTTGCTATTGGTCTATTAATCTACTTTTCATTACTATAATGAAATACCCAAAAGCAGACTAACTTTATCAATAAAAGAGGTTTAATTAATTCATAGTTTGGGAAGCTGAAAATCCAAACAGTTTGGGTCACCCTCTGGTGAGGACCACCTACCTCAGCTGCATCCCCTTAGGATAGGGGGTAATGACATCATCAATCAGGAAGCCAGAGGGAATGGCAGGGGTTAGGCTCAAGACCTTACCACATTCACTCTTGAGAGCACTCACTCCAAGAGACCAGCATTCCCTGTGTGAGGCAGGGATTCACCAACACACACACACACACACACACACACACACACACACACACTCACACTTCTTCACGGTTCTGTAGTTCTATAGCCCTCCACATTGTTATACAAAGGATCAAGCCAAGTGAACCTTAGGTTCCTAAGGAGGAAAGAGGATCCCACAAATGACAATAATAATGAATAAACAAATAAAATAAAAATGTGTGGTGCAGGAAGACCAATTCTGATGACTGTGTGAAAGACATGCTAATATACACAGTCTCTGACGTGTCATTGGTTGATTACTAAAACTGTTCATTCTCAATTGCTTATTTGTCAATGTCAGTGGGGGGGGGTAGGGGTGTCCTAAGACTCGGTGGCCCAGGAAGTGAGAGGTGGGAGATAATAAATCATGGCTTTAGTTCTCTGTTTTGCTTGTCAAGTGACATTTGCAGTCTATAGCAGAGTATAGAGTTGAGTGTGGTCGTAAGTGAAAGAATGTTTATCTCAACTAGAGGCAATCAAGCAACCTGCCTAGTAGTCTGATCACAGCATTGTCCTTCGGATTGTTTTAGGTCTATAAGTGGATGAGCAAGGTCAGCGAGAAGTATTCGGAAGTGCTGCATTTCCTGGGTATGACCTATGAGACCTGGCCTGTGTACTACCTGAAGGTGGGTACAGAGACTGAGCCTGACCTTATTGGCAGAATCTGCCCAGGCAGAAGTTACCACCCAGAGACTCTGCCAGAACTTTGGAGAAGAGTTCAAAATGCAGTGCCTTTTCCACCAAACTGGGCTTTTGCCCATGCCTTCTTCATAAAACTAGGGTTCTGAGGACCCAAACATAGGGGAATCCACAAGCAGATCACACCATAAAGATTCTTTAGAATTGGCTCACTTTTCATCTCTCATGTTCTTTGTTGGTGGTGGTGGTTTTGTTTCCTCCCCTGCCCTCCCCTCCCCTCCCTTTATGTATGTGCCTAGGCATGCTTGAGAAGTCAGAGAACAACTTGCAGGAGCTGGTTTTCTTCTTCTATGTAAGTAAGTTTTGGAGATCAAACTCAGGTTATCAGGGTTGGGGCCAAGTGTCTTTTCCTGCAGAGCCATCTTGTTAGTCTAAATGTTTCGTTTTAAAAAGAGAACCCTCCCCCTCCTAAAAACATGTTTAATACACAGAAACCTTCATTCATTATTCTGTGGCTTTACCACAGATGAAACAAACCTACAGAAGTAAGGTGATTTATACAAGGTCAAGGTCACATAACCAGATAACTGTATAACCAAAGAGATAGTTAGGGCCCCAGTTCTCCTACCCCTTGGCATGTAATGTGGTGCAAGTGTCTGGGGTCTGTAACTCTTCCTTAGGGCCAGAATCTCTAAGCTTTTAGATCTGGCCCAGGAAATGTCTATCCTGACTGGACATTAAAAATCAACTGTGGAGTGTGGCCAAATGACCTCTCTATCTCAGTCCCTCCCAAAGAGATGGCCTGATGTTCTAAGACACAGCATGCTTTGAAAGCTCCCAGGCCAGCCTAACTGCACCAAAACAATAACCTCTCCTTTTCCTCTTCTTCCTTTATTCCACTCCTCCTTTTCTGTCAGACAGGTATCAGAGCTACAATCTTCCACATACCCTGCAAGCTGTCTACTACTCACTTCCGTCCCATCCTTTTGATTATATTTTCTGTCAGACATATTCTCATACATAGCTTGGAATATATGCCTATGCCACCACACGTGACAAAGCAGTGATCTTCAAAGGGTGATCCTTAGTTTCCCACATCAGCAGCATCTGGGAACTTGTTACAAATGAACGTTTTCAGGTCTCTCATATCAGAAACTCTGGAGGCATGCTGAGAGCCCAGCCATCTGTGTTTTAACAGGCCTCCTCTTGATAATTCTGATGCCCACTCAAGGCTGTTTGCCCAACAAGTTCCAGGTGACATTGGTATGGTTGTTTTAAAACTATATATCATGAACTACCATCCAAGGAAACTGCCTTCAAAAGCTAGCATTATTATTTTGTTGCTCTACACATATGCAGTCATATGGAAGACAGAGGAAAACCCAATTGAGGGAAGTCGTGTGCATTTTGACATGACCATGGACATGTAGAGTACTCCAAGGCCTTGGACCCATGGACTACTTGTTCAAGCTGTTATCCATAAGGGCCAGACTCAAGAGGGATGGCAAAGCTTTCCTCAGGAGTCTAAATGAGTGTTCATATAGGGTTGGTGAGTGTATGCAAAAACTAGCAGCTGCAGCTCCCTTCCAATGTTTGCAGCCTGAGACTGCTACCTACATATAGTTCTTACAGAGATTAGCCAAGCCCTCCTGCTAAGCTGTGATTAGAAACCTGATGCTCTACTATGCATGTGTCTGTCTCTTCTTCCTTCCCTCACTGCAGCCCCTAGTCAGGGCCTCAAAGTTCAAACCTCTGTGGGATGCTGCAGTCATGCTAATTTACAAAACCCAGCTCCAAATTTGAGAACCACTCATAACTGTGTCAAAATTACATAGAATTCACTCAGAGACTGACTAATTGGTGTTGTTAAGCAGAGGGCATCAGTTAACCTGGGTTTTGATAGACACTCAAACTCTAAACTGAACTGGCCAACATGACTCATCGTCCTCTACCCAGGACAAGGATACATAAAAGAATGAGAACATGAAGGGGTAATAAGGAAGTATACATATGGTCATAAAATGGTTAATTAAAAAAAATGGAGGTAGGAGGGAGGTCAGGGACCATGCCAGAAACCTTGAGAGGCAGGGGAAGCTATGAGAAGAAAGTACCTTGGATATGACAATCTCAACCATGTCTTTGCCTCAGCTTGTAAGTTTCTTATGTGAAGGGAAAGAGCCTTCATCAGTTCAGTTCCCAAGACTTTGACAAAATGCCTGGTCTAGGCCATTAACAAATCCAAAACAGATACAACTGTTATAGCCTGGAACTGTTTAGAGCCCTTTTCCACCAAAGAGAACTTAAAATTGTCAGTGTAAACCCCACTTGCCTCTAGGAAATGGGCAGGTGACCAGGGTAGGAGGAAGATGGGAATATGGGTAGAGTAGCTGGAGACTTTAATAAGCACCATACAGGGGCGTGGACTTGGACCTATTCATAGTTCTGAGAAGTGAAGATTTGATTCATTTAAAACTACTTTTGATTCTTGAACATGATGGCAGATATATGCTCTGCCTCTCTGGGTGAATTATGTATATAAAGCCTATAGACATATAAGCCATCTATACATTTAGCCTCTTAGCTTGTGGGCAATTGACTTGAACTTGATGTCCTCTTGCCTCTGCCTTTCTCTAGAATGCTGGGATTAGAAGTGTGTGTCACCAGACCCAGAGTTTAACATGACTGTCAGGTGTTTCTGTGTGCAATAAAGGTTTTACTTTGCTTTTATTTGCAACCACTGGATAATTTACGGTGCAGGGGAAAATGATTTTTTGCATGGGTGCCCTGGGGAATCAGTGTCCAGTCCTGAAAACAACCATCAAGATAATGGAAAGAAGAATAAGGTAGCAGAAGAAAGAACAAATTGCTGGGTTTCTTTACCAGTATCCTTGCCATCCCAGAGGAAGTAAGAAAGGGCACTGTAGGGGTATTAAAGCCTGGTGGTTTTGCACAATTTCTTGAAATAGTGATCTTCGGTTATAGAACTTGAATGTCCTCTCCAGATCAGCAAACCAATCCAACAGTCCCAAGAAGATCATTTGGATGGGCTGGAATTCATGCCAGAGAATGGATTGTCCCTTGATTTTTGCCAATGCTTCGTGAAAGAGTTAAGTGTTTTTAGTTTCCTCATAGTGCTAAATCATGCCATTGAGTACCTGTCACTTCCAAGCTCTTTAGTAGCACTCTTCCTTCCCATTAGCTGTTAACTGTACCGAATTCATGTCAAGTGAAATGGAATTAGTGAGTAGCCTTGCCAAAAACTGAGTATCCTGACTCCATTCTACTGCATCCAAAATTACTTTTATTGGAAGGTAAGCCTACCTAAGTGTAGAAGAAGATGCATATTGGAAGTCAGAAATAATATTGAATATTGTCAAATAGTATTGGGAAAAGTTTCTGACATTGAGAGAAACATTTCACCTAGTTTTTCATCAATTAAGGAAACTTGGAAATAGTAACCCATGTGTCTGTGGATCAAGAGATTTCCCATATGGAAAACACATTGCATGGTGGGTTTTCATATATCCCTTCTCCTCTTCCTTTTATGGAGTGAGACAACTTTAAATAATATATTTTTGATAGTCTTTTTTGAAACACAAATATAAAAAGTAGCCCAGGAAGAGTAATTTCTAAGGCCAACAGCAGAACTGTAAACTGGGAGATGCACAAATTAGCTCCATATCTTACACCTAGTGAGTGAATTATAAGATTTCAAGGGGCCAGTGGAGGAAGGCAGAAGAGTAGGACAGTCAGTATTGTATTGTTGTTGTGAGACAGTCACAGTATTTAGTCCAGAGTAATCCCAAGCATACTATATAGTTTATGAACTTGAGGTCTTTTTGCCTTGTTCTGTCTCCAGAGTGCTGGGATTACAGGTACACCACACCACCCAGACCAGTGCAAAAGCAGGTCTGTTGGATGATTCTTTTTGCAATCAAATTTTAGAGCCACTACTATAAAAGACCAATGCAGTTAAGGAGAAGCTAGAGGCTGGAATTGTGATGGCAATCGTTGCTTATGACTAAGTCAAAATTTACAGAAAATTAGAAAAGAATGTTTTTTTTTTCTCAAGACTTCCTTTGTACAGCCAGCTCCCAGATAATGACATGAAGATTTCTTGTTGGTTATGAAAACTTGGCTGTAATTTAGGTGTGTTCCTAACTAGCTCATATAACTTAAATCAACCTATTTATATTAATTTATGTTCTGCCATGTGACTCGTTACCCCTCCTCCGTACTGTATATCTGACTTCCCAGTGTCTCACTGTCGAATTTCCCAACTCTCTGCTTCACAGGGTTCCTATCTCTTCCTGGAAGTCCTGTCTATCCTCTCCTGCCTAGCTATTGGTCATTCAGCTCTTCATTAAACCAATCAGAAGGTGTCCTGGCCAAAACACATTTTTCACAGTATATAAAAAGATTATCCCATAATAAGAATCATTCTAGATGTTTCTCTTTTAACTTCCGGATGATAAAGACAATGCAAGGATCAGCAGGCTCCTTAAGGGGCTGGACTTCCATGTGCTTCCAGCCCTCAACATTGATGGTTATATCTATGTTTGGACAATGGTATGGACACTGTGCTTGGGCCAGGGTTATGTTCATGTACTGAAGCTCTACTAGGGTCATGATTACGATGTCAGCCTTTCTAGCTATGAAAATCTTTCGTAGCCATGTAAAGAAAGAGACCCCATTTGATAATTTTATATTAAAGTCCATGTTAGGATGTAGAAGCCTAATACCTCCTTAGAGTTGGATCTAGGGTGAGTCCCGTTTACTGTTTTCCATCTACCATTCTCCATTTGGACTTATTTGGGTTTCTTCTGCCATCTTCAGTATTATGATTTTCCTACTACATGATTAGCATTATGTTGATATAGATCTCATATCTACCTACATCTATGTCAGATCAGTTCTAGATGCATGATGGGGAACAAATGATGTCTTGATACTAAACTAGCCTGGGGCTTTCAATATCATCATTGGCAAGGTTAAATATCTCAGGCTTCTAATGCAGTAAATAGCAAAAAGCTTTCTCCATACAGTGTTTATAAAGCATATCACTCCCGAATGAGAGCCCATTTCTAGAAAGCACCTTCTTCCTCTCTTTCATTACTTCTCAGAGTTCCCCCTTTCTCAAAAGCACTCCCTCTTTCTCCTCCTCCATCCCTTTCCAAAGCTCTTTCATGAGACTCCTTTTCTAGAGCAGCCTTTCTGGTCCCGTGTGTGAAATGAGCCCCCCCCCCCACAAACACACACAAGCTTTCCTGGTGACTCTTGTATTTATCTCCATTTCTACACCCCCCAAAAGTGCAAACAAACTAATGAAAATCAAACAAACATAAATATCTCTGTTACACCTGGAATGGCCCTTTCCATTTGATAAGCTGTTTGCCTTGCATTTTATATAACTCAATCCTCCAATGTAACCAAAGCTTCTGTGAATAAGATAGTGTTCGTAGACCCAGCTCATCTGCTCAGGAATGAAAAGCCAAGCTAGTCCTCAACTAGATGGCTTACACATCTGTTCACTTTAGTTTGTACAGATGTTCCTAATATTGGGTGCCATTGGCCTTGTGGTAAAACCAAAATTCACATATGCACAAATTTTACAATGGCAAAGGCAAGTTTGTTTGTTTGTTTCAGATAGTCTATGCTCCAGAGCCACTTGTCCTTACTGGCACTGATTTATGAAGCCTCTGCCTATCAACACACCGTGGTTCCTCTGTTTCAGGATCCTCTCTGGAGGAAGTCCCACTCATCCCATAATAATGGCACATGCTTTGGAACAGATCTCAATCAAAATGTCAATGTCTCCTTGTGCCGTAAGTCCTGCTCAGCAGATAAATTCATGAACACCAACTACCTCAAAGGGCTGAGAAGCAAGCTTCTTGGGCATTCTGACTGCTTTTATTCTCTTTAAAGAGATGGTATCATCTATACAGTACTCATGGGTAGAACTCTCTTCTAGGGAGATTGGCTAAACAAAGACAGAGTAGATCTAGACTAATATCTTAGGTATTAGCTCTATTTCTATTGCCATGATGAAACACCATGATCAAAAAGCAAACTGGGGAGGAAAGTATTTATTTGACTTATGCTCTCATATCACTGTTCATCTGTGGGGACACCAGACCTTGAGCAGAGACCCACTTCCCCTTCGGCCTGGGAGCAGGCAGCTGTGAGACAATGTTTACTGAAAACAATTCAGGGCTATAAAGCTCTTGATAGGGCTCAGATAAGGGCTTGCTCACTGAAACACCATGACTTTGACACCTCCTACGGCTAGATGTCTCTTCCTGTTCTCCCTGCTGTTTCTCCCCGATTCTGGGGCCTGAGATTAAACCACCAGCCAGGAGGGTGAGAAGTCTGGGAGAGCTGTAAGAGAGCTCGGTTGGAGAATTGTATGTAGATGGATGGCAGAAGTCCTTAAAAAGGGAAGCGGTTTTTTTTTCTTGGAGAGTTCTCCTAAGCCAACTTGCGGGGTGCTCCTAAGCCAACTTGGGAAGCATAAAGTTTTCTTAAAGCAACCGACCGGTCTCTGTGTCATCTATCCCGACCACCTCGCTACATTCTAGGATGCAGCAGGTGCGACATTCATCAAGGAAGGAAGTCAGGACAGGAACTCAAATAGGGCAGGAGCCTGGAGGCAGGAACTGATGCAGAGGCCACGGATGGGGTGTTGCTTATTGACCTGCTCCTCATGGCTTGCTCAGTCTTCTTTCTTATAGAACCCAGTACTACCTGCCCAGGGATGGCACAACCTACATCAGGAGCCTGACCCTCCTACATCAATCACTAATTAAGAAAATGTCCTACAGGCTTGCTTACAGCCTGATCCTATGGAGGTATTTTCTTAATGGCTGAGCCATCTCTCCAGTCTTAATTGAGGTTCCCTCCTCTCAGATGACTTTAGCTTGTATCAAGTTGACATAAAACTAGCCAGCATAAACAGTCAGAATATGTTTTAAGCCATCACTTGTTTTTAAAATATATAGCTCACCACCAAGAAGATTAAAGCCAGAGTGCTGTCTTTGGGTATTTTTTACAGCAGGAGGCAGACAGCAAGCAGAGTAAACATTTTCTTCTCCTTGAAGCAATTCTGTGTCTGCAAATCTCGAAATGTTCAAAGCACTGGAAGCAAATGATGAATCGGGGGTGGTAAGAATACTTGCACTCACTGAATGGCAAGGGTTAAGATGCAATCTCCATTGCTTGGTCTTGAAAAAAAAAATGCCTCGTCTTTCTGTTTGTTTGTTTGTTTTTTATTTAGAGCATTGGTCATACAATCCCATCTTAACCAAAGTCCATTATGTGTGTTAATTGTGATGCACTGATCTAGCATGTAGGAGACTTACTGTTATTAATGTGGGCAGACTGCCTGGGTTCTTGCAAAATAGCTGTGATGAGACAGAAGCCAGTAAGGAAGACATGGCGGACAAATCTGTGAGAACCCGATATTTGATTCCCAACACTACCCCCACCCTCTCACCCCCGCCAAAGCCCCCTGTTTTACCACAGGTTTAAGAACAGATTATTACACTGCCATTTCATTTTGCATGAGTTTGCACAGTTTGAGTCTAGATCTTCAGGCCAGGTCCCATGCTGTTTTGAGCTCCTCACTGGGTGGCTACTTTAGTGGCTATGCAGTTGATTAACTTAAAGGACTGACTTGACAGTCACAGACAAGCCTGGAGTACCCTGAGCAAGGTTCGCTATTCAGTTTGTAAACTGAGATCATGACACGTTTCCGTGGCCTCCTGTATTTTCCAGGTATCAGCACATCCACAAACTGCCAAGATTTAATGTTCTATGGAATGGAACCAATATCAGAATCAGAGACTAGAGCAGTCTCCAGCCTTACAGAAAGCGAGGAAAAAGACATCCTCTGCTCTCTGGCCATGTACTTTGATGGGCAGCTCACTCTCACACCATATGGATACACCAAAAATAAATCAAGTAGCTTTGAAGAACTAGTGAGTCCAAAGTGCCAAGGCCTCTCTAGACAAACTTCCACAGGGCTACTGCCTTTCTTCCTCTGATTTTCATTTCCAAGAGATTTTGGCTCCATTCTCCATCACCCCCCCACACACCATCCTTATTTTCTTTTTCCTGCTTTTCATACCTTGCCAGATGCCTGCTGGGAAGACTCTGGGTTAAATGTTGCTTTACCTATGCTAATTAACTACCTGTTTCGTGAAGTGTCAAGTTGGGAGGCATCTTAGGTGTTTGGCTATAATATAAATGAGATGATTATGTTAATAATCTGCAGGAATGCACTCTCCTTCCTGTATGTTCTCTCGAAGCTCCATTCAGCGATTACAGCTTTTGAACCATGCTTAAAAATTTTGCCAGCTGTTAGTGGAATATGGCATGTCTAAAATAATACAGCTAAATAATATCTGCTCTCTTTTCTACTAAGCACAGCGCTGTGGTTCCTTCTAGACTCTTCTTGCAGCGTTTGTAAGAGGACGTGCCAGGGAAATGCACGCCTGAGCAATGATCTTGTGCTGTTTTTTCCAGGTTCTTCTCTGGAGCCATGCTTACCAATGCTCTGGTACACAGGCTTGCTGCAGAGAATCTGAGGACCACAGTCACAAATCAAAGGGAGACAAAAATGCAGAATCGCTGTAATAGTTACTATGTTTTTAAACAAGCTTTCTTTCTGTTTTAATTGTGGTAAAATACACTTGGTATAATTGTACAATGGCAACCATTTTTAAGTATAGAGTTCAGAATCTTCAGTGTTGTGTACCAACCCCCAGGACTGTCTTATTGTGTATAACTGGTACCCATCATGTGACATCCCCATTTTCCTCTATGCCCAGCTGTGGCAATCACCAGTTTTCTCTCCACATCTATGATTATGGCAAGTCTAGATGCCTCACATCAATGGAATGGTAAAGGGTGGGTCTTTTTTGGACTAGCTTATTCAGCTTAGCACAATGTCCTCAGTGTGCATCTCCTGTAGGATGTGTCACAATTCCCTTTTTTTGTCTTTTTGGTTGTGAGACTTTCATGGCCAAACCATCTCTTCATATCAACATTTTCTTCCTTTTTAAGAGCAAGTAATAGTCCACTGCATGTCAAGTGTCATGTTTTGTTTGTCTACCCATCAGTGGGCACTTAGGTTCATTCTACCTTTCTACATAAGGCCACTAAGAATATGGTTGTGCAGGCATCTCTCCAAGACTCCACTTTCACTTCTTTTGGATATATCTAGAAGCATAGTTTCTGTCATATGTGGTAATTCTGTTTTTGCTTTATTTTTTTTATTTGATATATTGCTTTCCATTTTGGTTGTACTGTTTAATAAAGCTACCTACAGCGTGCAAGCTCACACTTCTTCATAGTCTTGCCGACGTTCGTTATTATTATATTTATTAAAATGAACTTAACTTTTAAAAAGAAGGTCCTCATGATATGCAGATGATAGGGTGGATGAGAGCAAATCCTATCCCATTGATGTCACAGAGGCCAGGTGACCTCTTGGCTATTTTATGTCTCCTGTCCTTTCCCCATTAGAGCATGACCCATGAAGTACAGGCAAAGGCTAAAAGATAACCCCGAAAGACCTTTTGCCGAAGGAAGCTCCCAGAAGTCAAAAATACTCAGCAATACCTAAATGCCTTTCTTCAGGTCATTTTTTCCTTCTACAGTTACAAAAATTTATCCTATGTGATTATTTTGAAATTTGTAGAAATAACTAATATTTGCTTGGAATTATTACAACTACAGAGAGATTCTAAAGCCAATATCAATTGACTCCTGTGATGACATAATAAACTCACTTTGGGAATATATAAATAGAGCTTGGGTTGCCTACATTCCCAGACCCCTCCAGGGAGAGCATGGAGGTGCCTGGGTTAGTCCTCTGCTTGCTGGAAGCCCTTGTATCATCTCCACAAAGCCTTTCTCTGCTTAGAAAGGATTTTTGACTTTTTGAAGTCACTAATCAATGTAGATTTCCCATCAACCTTGTGCTCTTTCATCCTCAGTTGTAATTCCTGGCACTCTTTCCTGTGGTAGAGAAATTTGCAAATATACGGGTATTAGTTATGAAGTCCAGAACTAGGCTCATTTACCAGCTTTTGTGAGAGTCATTATAGATTTCTTCTCTCTTTGAGAGAACTGTAGCAAAGCCAGGTGAATCTCCAGAGACATTGTAGATCTTCAGTGGGAAGGTATCTTCCAGCAACCAAAGGTCTTCATGGAAGGTATCATCTTTCAATATAATACCTCAGTATTTTTTCATGTCATTCCTTTTAGTTCAGGAATACAAATACAAAAGTCAGAGGGTCTCTTTCAGATTGCCCTTCTTGTTAGAGCCCTATGGCCACAGGCGAAAGAGAGCATGAGAGAGAGGCTTAGATTAGTAACATAGGAACTGCTTGCTGGAAAGTGCTTCTAAGACGAAAATATTGGTAAATCATTGGGTTCACACATAAAGACCAGTAGACTTCTATGTCTTTTGCAGCATTGGGTGCGGAAGAATAAGCATAAATATTTATCTTTAAACTTTTTGATAGGAAGTATGAAAATTTTGTATTATGTGTCAATCTTATTGAATCTTGTCAACATTTTCAGATTCCTGAGGAGAAGCTATAACACTGCACAAAAGCACTGAACCAATCCCCTTGCTCCAAGGAGATTTCCATTTCTGGAATTATTTACAGTGACTGTGTATTTACAAAGCCAAAACTTGACAGTCACTATTGTAGAAGAAACAGGAATATATATATATGTATATATATACATCCACTTTCTAAACTGCTCTTGAAATCAGAACACCTATCAGAATGTTTTAAAGTTTTACATGCTAGAACTATTCATGCTTGAACACTTTCATACAAATCTCTGTACTCCATCTCAAGTTGTTTCTTTCACACATCAGGGTCTTTAATAAAAGTCTTTGCACATCTGCCTGTAACTATGTCCTTACAGCCCAGCAAAAGAGCTCTTGAGAAGGCTAGAAGGCTTTAGCAATATATCATGTTCCACTGGAAAGGTGGATTTCCTTTGTTTCTAGGAAGCACCTCTAAGTAGAAAAGACAGACACAAACATAACAACCCTTTCTGGCCCTCAGTGCAGTTTAGGAGAAAAGTCTATTCTGGAGCTCTATCCTGAGATGAAGTAAATCCAAGGAAGCTGGGCCTGGTGCCACACACCTCATTTCCAACACTCAGGAGTCATAGGCAGGTGGATCTGTGTCAGTTCAAAGCCAGCTTGGTTTATAAATCAAGTTCAGGCCAATTAGAGCTACATAGTAAGAACCTGTCTCAAAGAAATATTAAACGTGAAGAGGTTGGTCTGCAGACCCAACACTGCAGGATTTGCACAACACAGGACAACAACAGGATACTCAAGAGGAGTCCCAGTGAGGGCCCAGTATTGATGGTGTAGCAGAAACTAGAGGCCTTGAACCGGACCAGTGACTCTTTGCAATGAACAGTTAAGTAAAGATGTTTGGATATAAGGGTTTACTACAAGATTCAGTGTATCACACTACAGCATTCATGATGAATTTTTTTCTTTTTTTTCTCTTAAATTTTATTTTTTGGGGGACGTTACAAAGGCAGAGGACAGATGCAAAGAGACAGGGAGATGAAAGGGATCAAGATACATGATATGAAAGACACAAAGAATAAATAGAAAGAAAGTGAAAAACTGAGAACAAACAAACAAAAATGAATAAAAATTGAAACAACAGAAAGAAATCTATGGAGTTTCTATTTTGTCTTCTCAGGAAGAATCAAATGTATCTAAAAGCTAATCATCACAATTCTGTTTCTCTACTTCTTTATAGTAATTAATAATGGGGAAAAATTCCCAGGGTTCTTTTTTCAATGAAGAGGGGGAAATCTTTGTGTGCTATTCCACAGCTAAGATTTGAAGAGAATGAACTACAGAGAATAAAATAGGTAAAGGCTGGGCCATGAGGTAGCTGGGATGAGTTTCAGAAAAGGAAAAAAAAATCGAGGAGTAATTTGAATGAAAATGTGTAGCCTAAGGCTGATTCATGTGACAGAAATAGAGGATAAGGACCCTGTCAGACCAGTTGGCATGGAATTTGATCCAGGGAAGGACTGGGGCACATGTGAATTGAAAATGATTAGAAACAACTTGTTTCTTCGGTAGATGATTTTCACAAGTGAGTATAGTTGGCAAGTCGCTGTCCCCCAGAACTGCTCTTAGTTTCACGGGTGACAGGCAGCAGCTCCCTGAGTCCTTCCCCTGGACTACTCTCATTTTCATAGCTAAGTTTTCTTCTTTCCGACCCCCTTCCTCTCACAGTGTCCTCTTCTCAGTGAAGCGACTGCTTTATTCCTGGCATTTCATCAGCCTTTTCGACCCCTTTCTCTGTTCTGGGCAACACAAACCTGGGAACTGAGACAGACTCAGAACTGTTTGATGTGAAAAGAGAAAGAATCAGTGAGCAGAGACAGAATTCTCAGCAGTGAGAGGGGAGAGAAGTAAGAAGCCTGTGTGTGTGTGTGTGTGTGTGTGTGTGTGTGTGTGTGTGTGTGTGTAAAGAATATGCAGAAAGTTCCAAATACCTAGAAGATGCTGCCCCTGACCGTACTACCACCACTTGTTGCCTGCTTGATTCCTTGGAATTTCTCTAGGCTCCTCCCACCTCTACCCAAGCACCTCTCAGTAGCATTTTTAGCACTCACCTGTGAATTCCAGAAAAGGAAAGGAGAGAGGGGGTTCTAAAACTAGGCCTCTACTAGCTGAGAGAGTCAGGGGACCTAATATACCTCTAAGTGACCTGGTTGTTTAAGACCAACACAACTGAACACCACAGTGCTGGCAGGAGGGACAAGAGGCTTTGGTGGTGTCTGTGTAGAATCTAAGCAGAAGCTGTGGGGTGTAGTATGTGGAGGATAGGCTATCAAGTTGGGACGTCTGGAATCAGAAGTACTTAGAAGGTCTGCAAACAGACCTACTTAAAAAGATTTATCAGGAAGTCAGTAAACACAGGAGTCAGCAGAAGCTCAGTAAGTGCTGTGTTTCAATAGTGACTGATCTCAGGAAAGAACCTGCAGAAGGGAAGGCAGAGACCTAAGGGATCTTCGAATCCCAAGAGATTGCCTGCAGAATCAGGAGACATGGAATAGAGGGATGCATCAGATATCTGTGAGAAAAAACAAACAGGTAAAACCATAAAAGGGCCATGACGGAAGGACTGTGAAAGAAACAATGCCAGAAAAAAGAGAATCCAGTAGAGGAGATCAGGAAAAGGCAGATGGGCAGAGAAGTTGGAGAAACCCCTCAAGGTTGGGTCAGTAGGTGGGGAGGTTAGTAGAGGAAACATCCTGAGAAACAAGGGAAGTTGATGGACATGGTGTGTGTCCTAGGAACAGTGAGGAAGATTTATTTGATTACAATGTAGAGTAAGTGTCTAGGATACAGTATTGGAAAGGTAGATTAGGAACACATTGTAGAGCATCTCAAAATCTAGGCTAGGCAGTCTGTGTTTAATGCAGCGGGCAATGAGGAGATACTGAAAGCTTTTCAGCAGGGATAATGAACATAGATATATGCATCTGGAAACCATGTGGGATCAGCTGGGATAAAGGCTGGCGGGAAGTGTGTTAGAAGATGCAACAGACCAATTCTGAGGTAATGAGTCTGACAAGGAGTAATAGCAATGAAAATCCACTTGGTGATTTTGAGGGGGAAAAGAAGAAGTCAAAGATATCTACAATATGCAAGACCAGAAATAGTGACAGCTTCATTGGTGGAAGACATAATGAAAAGGGATGTGGGCGTGGTTAGTATGGGATACCAACAAGCTACCTAGACACGAATGCCCAATGGGAGGTTGGAGAGATAGTGTAAAGCCTCAGGGATAGATCTGTACAAAACATAAAACCCTTGGATTGTCGGATTTATTTTTAAAACCAGCTCTCTCGGCATTTCCCACCTACAGATTCAAGTTGGACAGAAGGCGGCAATGCATTGAAAGCAAAGCAAAGCATGGAACCAATTATAGAGTTGGATCGAGTGCAGATATTTTATGTAAGAATACTTTTTTGTCTCTTTAATGGTATCTAAGGCACAGAAGAAATCAATGAAGTTTTAGATGGTGAGACGGGCCAAAGAGCAGGAGTTCCTGTGACCCACAGAGAGCTGTACGAATCAAAATGACCCAGGATAAAAGGAAGTCTGTGTGATTCAGTATTGTACTCTCTAGGGATAAAGTATGAGTGAAGGAAAAACAATGATACATTGGCTCAACCCAGAATTTTCTCTGGCTTGAGTTAAAAAGAGCTGTCAAGTTAGAAGGCACAGGAGTTAACAGGAAGGGTATTGTCCTTTCAAGCTTGGTCAGTTGACTACAATCCCAGGGGATCCGCCTTCCAGGAAGGAAAAACAGGGCAGGACTTGGGGAGGGGTCCAAAGAAAGGGTTCAGGGGAGGGAGGGTGTTGCCCTTCTCCCAGCCTAGAGCACCTCCCCCAGGGAGCCCCTGGGCCCCACTTACCTAGTATTTGTATCATAATTTTCCTGTGATTGTCTCAGATTTTTGGTCTTTGTTTTTCTTTTTAAATTTCTTTGTGACGATGCTTCCATTCATTCTTGCCTTGCAGTTCAAGACCGCCTCATTTGTTTGATCAATTGAGAAACTTTAATTAAGCCTCTGCTATGTTCCAGGCACAAGGAAGAGCAAGGTGCCAAATAAAATGCAGGATGCTTACCAAGGCCGGAGGGGTCCTAATCAGGGACAGCTCCTTCATTTTACCAAGAATCCTTTATGCCCTGACATGGCCTTAGAAGCCTGCCTTTCAAAGTGTGACTTCCACATTTATCTCCTGTCTTCATTTAGAGATGCTTTGTCAGGATCCTCCAAAGACTGGGCTCCAGACACTGGGGAGCTCCTTCGCATATACATTTGTGCTGAGGGACGATGGTACCCACTGGGTTTTCTTCTGCCTGAAGCTCTCATCCAGCCCACATGTGAGGAGACCTTGGAAGCAATGCTCTCTCTCACTCCTTGATGGTGTGTACAGGAATTACTAGCTCACCAACGGTGCCAGGAAGGCAACAGCCACAATGTTTGCACTGACCGCTGCGCTTCCTCACATCTCTCCTCTAAGGGCCTCCTGCCTTGGCCTGCTTAGTCCCAGTGATGGGAATATGGTTAAGGTGAAGGTATGTGTTGTTGTACAGAAACCAAAGCATGAAATTAAAAATACTCTATATTCTAATAAAGAGTCATGTTAGCATTTTAAACATTTGCTTTGCTGGTAATTAATTTTTATTGCTCTAGAAGAATATTGTACTACTTAGCTATTACAACTATAAAGCTATAAACTAAACCCTCTTAAAATCCAGTGGTGCGTGCACCTGTACACCAGTGAGAAAATTCTGCTGATGTGGCCGTGCTCACTGATGCATCTGAGCTAAGCAGCAGCTGACTGGATTGACCAGGCTCAGTCTGAACCTGGATGAGGTGCTATATTTGTGCTCCTGTATCTTTTTTTTTTCCAGCAGGTTTGGCCTGACTTGCAGGAGGGGATCAAGCCCCAGCCTACAGACACTATTCAAACTTTTGACTACATTGTACTGTTAACATCTCATTTGTGCTGGCTAGTTTTTTTTTTATGTCAACTCAACACAAGGTAAGGACATCTGGGAAGATGAAATCTTAATCGAGAAAATGCCTCTATTGTTGGCCTGTAGGCAAGTCTGTGGGGGAATTTTCTTGATTGGTGGTTGAAGCTGGATGGCCTAGTACATTGTGAGCAGAGCTGTCCTGGGGCAGGTGCTTCTAGAAGGGGTATATAAGAAGACAAACTGGGCAAGCTAGGAGAAGCAAGCACTCCGCTATGGCCCCCGCTCTGGTTCTTGCCTCCAGATTCCCGCCCCGAGTTCCTGCTCTGACTTCCTTCGGTGATGGACTGTGATGTGGAAGTATATGCAAAATAAGCCTTTTCCTCCCCAAGTTGCTTTTGGTCACGTATTTCATCACAGCAATCGAAACCTCACCATTGAGCAAAGGATGTTAGTTGTCTGAGTGAGTTGAAGGGTGGGGCAGAATACAAAGTGAGGCTTGCAGAGAGCTGGGGTCTTCATTGCAATCACTGTAGTTGCTGTTATCACAGCCCTGAGCTTCACGGTTTAGCTTTGGAGATGAGACAGCCCAGCAGAGACATGCTCAGCTCCGATTGTTAGGATTCTGGGGGTTGTGCAGAAAAATCCCACTGTACCTGGAATCTAATTAGAAACCCGCTGACCAGCGTCTGTGTTCTACTTATTATTTTGAATTTATGATCCCAATATTCACTGAGGAGAGGAAGTACAAATAAGTTCCTTGGGTCTTGTTTCAGTCGTTACCGTATGAATTCTTTAGGAATTTGCTTGTGTCTTTGATCTTTTGTATTCATGGGTTAGTGGCAGCAACTAGAAAATAGGTTATATAATTTGTCTATAGGGTTGCTGCTAGCTTTAAGTATTTATCTAATTGTTCTGCTTATTTTTGTTATTATTATTAATATTATAGCATCACCTAAGTGTGTTTTGAATGGCTAGGAATTCACAATGGTGATTAAGTTAGGCACGGTCCACATGTATTTGGATTTTATATTACAGTGAGTGAGATTCAAATAGCAGCCATGAGTAATTGGAATGGACACACTGTCTCATCCAGGGCAAGCCCCAGCTTAGTGGAAGCAATATAGCATGAACACAAAGAAATAAATGAAATACTCCAAGTGCTATGAAGAAACAGAGTTAAGAGCTAAAAGGGCCAGCCTGTATGTTTGAGACTATCTAGGCACTTAACTGCACTATCTCGTCTATTAAATTTCAAGTGCTGTCATTTCCTGTGTATCTCCATGTGACACCTTGAAATGGTGCTAAGCATTTGACAGGCTTTGAGCAAATGCAGCTGTGACTGGCTGACAGGATGTCCCTAGTGTTTAGTCACCCATTTCCAAATTTCCTTGTTGGTCACAGTCACAATACACTTCCCAGTCGGAACCCTTTTGTTGTCCTTCTTTGTCCTCTTAATTTCTCCATGTTTTCCTAGTGTGTGGCTGATAAGGGTCAGAAAGGAAATGTCAGGGCCAGTGGTGTTTCATGAATCAAGGAACAGAGATTTACATGAAAATGCCAACTCCACAATTGCAGCATGGGGCGGGGGCCAGTTAGTTTTCATCCATGGTCAGCCTGGAAAAGAAGAGAGCTGATGTGACCAACTCAATGGCACGTTCACGAAGCAAGCAGGCAGCCATACTCAGGTCATTGTTCTGTAGCCCTGTGCTGTTTTGTTTTAAATAAAATGATCTGCATGCTTGCATGCTATAGGATCTCTTGCCTACAAAATTGATATGATACCTAAGAGGGAAGCGTGGGGGCCATGACCTGTTTTTAGCTTCTCCCTGCATCTTTTAACCTGTGGAAGGATCCTATAGGATAAGGTTGGAAAGATGATGGAAGGTTTTTCTTAAGGATGTTTTCAGACTCCTGGTTCTAAAATGATTATTGAGAAGTCGAGATTGCTACAATAACTCAATGCCTATAATCTATAATCTCGAGAATAGCCTTACTATATTAGTTTTTGAGACTTGTATTTGATTTTGACCCTACTTTAAAGTTAAATTATTCTGTTATTTTCATGGGTGTCAGAGACCATGAAATTCCTGGGTCAAAGTCAAGGCCATTATTTTTTTCTCACAGCACATTAATGAACACAAACACAGGCATATTTACATCCATGTCCTGCACTCTAGTCTTGACGGGCTGATGCAGTGAAGCCCAGTGCCGTATAAAGAGAGATTTGCTATGGGAGAGCACACCTGCTATGGGAGAGCATGCCTGCTATGGGAGAGCACACCGAGCTTGGGTCCAAGCAGCCAGTGTGTCGCATCTCCATCTCACAGATCCTTCCTCATCACACTAACTGCTGGGTCGCTTGGGTGCTGCAGACAGACAACTGACCTGGTGAGGAGTGGTCTTCCCAGCATTCTTAGCGTCCTTAACGGGATGTCAGAGACAAAAAGGTCAGTAAAGGACTGTCTCCCAATAGGCTTTATGTGTCAGATGGAATCACAGGAAATTGCTGCTTTCAAAGGTTTTAAAAACTTGAGCATTGGTAATTTAATACAGTTCAACTTAATATCATGTCCATGCTAATAAAACAATTTCCTTAATGCTTTTTCTTCTCCTTTTCTTAGGACATTTGAATGACTGCATTTCCTGTCTCCATTTCTTCCCACCAAACTATCAGGAGGAAACGTTCACATTTACGAATTAGTGCATTTTTGAAGTAATTGATATTGTGTGAAAATAATAACCACATACCCAGCTTTCTGTTCTCCTGTAAGTGAGAGTTTGTGGTATTTTCTTACTATTCCAAAAAGGCATTTTATTTCGAAGGATTAATTCATTTAAAATAATACAAATAAAGAAATCTTTAGTGATAGATGTGTTTGTTCATCCTCATCTTGTCAACATGTTCTTTCCCAGAGAATCCCTCCTCCTAACAAGGATTTATTTTTTCCTCTCTCTCTCTCTCTCTCTCTCTCTCTCTCTCTCTCTCTCTCTCTCTCTCTCTCTCTCTCTCTCTCTCTCCTCTCTCTCTCACCCCCTAATTATCCTCTTCATCCTTCTCTCTCTCAAAAATCATTCTTCTCAACATGTTTCCTCCTACTTCCTTGTTTTTACTTTAAACTTTATTTTTTATGGCCCACTGAGTTTAATTAGGGTTGCTTGCACAAGCATGGGTAGAATGGGTTATTCACTGAAGCATGGGCAACTTGCCAGCAGTTACACCATTGAAGAAAAATGACACTTTCTTCTCCCAGTTACTGGTAACCACTAATAGTTCCCCAGAGGACAACACGAACCCTTCCTCTACTCATGAAAATGTTGAGAGACCCAGTCTTGTGAAGGTACCCACAGTACGGGGAGTTCATGAGTGTGAGAGAATGACTTGTCTAGTAGCCATTGTTTGTAGCACTCTTCTCTGTCCTCTAGCTTTTACATTCTTTCTGCTTCCTCTTCCACAATGTTTGCTGAGCCTTGGAAGGAGTGATGTAACATTTAGGGCTGAACAATAATAGTGACTTATTCTCAGCACAATGACCAATTATTAGTGTTTGCATTAACCAATGCCTACTGTAAAATTAAAGCTTCCTTGACCAAGGCCAAGAACAGTGCCAAGCAATAGATACAAACACATTGCCATTTAACAAATGAGCAACTCAACACACTATAAGCTAAGACCAATACTATTAATCAATACTATTAATGTATTAATCAATACTATTAATGGGTCTTAGGGTATATGACTAGGTTTATAATAGCAGGCATAAGTTCCCTCTCCTGAGCGAACCTCAAATTCAACTATATAGTGGTTATTTTGAAACATTAATCTAATTAATCTTTATCAATAAAAAATCAGTAGTCCAATATATGGGGTAAAGATCAGAGAAGCAGGGAGCAGTCACCAGTCACCTCCCACCTCTAGCATTCTCCATCCAAAATGGCTGAGATCCTCTCTCTGTCCTACCTTACTATTTCCTGTCTGCTCTCTGTCTACAGTCTTCCAAACCTCTATGGTTAATTTAGGTCAGCTAGTGGCTAGCTCTGCCCTCTGCCTCCAAGGAAGCTTTATTTGTCAGAGCACAATCAAAGTATCCTGAAACCCCCACCTTGCCTGCGTCCGCGCGAACGAGCAGATCTCCACGCAGCGAGCATCCAGAGAGTCGCGCAGCGCACCGACGGAGCGGATATGGGCAGAGCGATGGTGGTCAGACTGGGGCTGGGGTTGCTGCTTCTGGCACTGCTCCTACCCACGCAGATTTATTGCAACCAAACATCTGTTGCACCGTTTTCAAGTAACCAGAATATCTCTACTGCCCCAAATCCAACCAATGCCACCACCAGAGCAGGTGCCAGTGCCCTGCAGTCAACAGCTGGTCTTCTCGCCATCTCACTTTCTCTCCTACATTTCTACTGTTAGAGACTCAGGCCAAGAAATGTCTCTACTTCCCCATCTTCCAGACCCAGCCCAAATGGTAACCACAAGTCCAGTGTGACCCGGAAGAAACAGGTCCACATCAAATCTACTATTGCCGCACCTCAACAGAAAACATTGAGAATTGATGTGAAGGGTATTATGACAGATGATGAACGCCAATATTAAATCTGATGGAGTTTTATGTTCAAGATGAAGAGATAACATCCAGTGTTGACGACGTGATTTCCTTGAACGAGGCTTAAGAAATGTGGACGCTTACTCTATCTTTAAATGAAGCATAGGATTTATGTAGAGATAAGGATGGGATGTGGGATGAAGATTTAGTTTTCATTGGCTCATTACCTGTGAGGCTATAACACAGCTAGCTGATATTAAAGGTTTCTCTGATGCTATTTATGTATATGTTGGAAGGAACTACCAGGTGTTACTTTAAATCCTCAATGTATTGTTTCATTACTACTAATTTAATATGCTAAACTCTAGGTAAAGTTCCACATTGTTGAGCTGTTCTCTTTGGAACTAAACATTTTACCCCCTCCGGTGGCTTTAAGTTCAACATTATATATGACCTTTATTAGTAATTGTCATGTGCCAGGCAACTATGGATTGGAATCCACCCCCAAATCCAGTCATCACTGAATAAATCTTATTTCAAAAGTCAAATAGTAGGCATTTTCCATCATCTTTTTTCACTCAACAAGAGTGCCAGGTTCACTTAACTGGTTCCAGACAGCAGAATTACATTGACCTCAGCCAACTTCAATCACTGCTTTTTATTTCTTCGTATGTTGAGGGTTTTCATGATTTAAGGTGTGATCTGTTAGGAAGGTAAAATTATGAATCTTGAAATCCTAAAGACAAATATGCAAAGGAGCCTGTTGGGGAAGTCCTGTTATTTGCCTGTTATTTGTCAATAAAGTACTGTTGAGCCTATAGGAATCTAGATAGGTGGGGCTAGGAGTCCAGGAGGATTCTGGGAAGGAGAAACACAAGAGAGTCAACATGTAACGCCATGGGGGTAGGAAGCCTGGAACTATTCTCCGGTAAGAAACATACTTAGATTAACAATTATGGGGTAATTACTTAAGTCAGAGCTAGCTAGTAAGAAACAAGCAAGGCCAACAGCTTCATAATTAATATAGCCTCCTGTGTATTTATTTGGGACTGATACGGCTCTAGAACCAGGCTGGCGGGAAAGCGGCTCTGGAACCAGGCGGGCGGGAAGGCTCCTCTCAAGGAAAGCGTCTCTTAACAGAATGGTTGTCAGGAATGGGATTGAATTTCCACGCAAAATAACAAAAGATTTAAAGGAATTTTAGAAACAGAAGAACAGAGAGAAGCACAGATTTTTGGTAGCAGCATTTTTCTCAGGTGTGCTCTGTTTTGCTAGTGACAAGCTGAGATTCACGTGCCTCGCTTACAGGAGTCTTCCTGACTCGGCATAAAAAAACAAACAAACAAAAAAAAAAAAAACCAGCAAGGTTGTTTTAAGAGACTCTGCTAACGATCGAAAGGTGTGTACGTACAGCTGGAAGTGGCAGCTTTTGCTGGAGGTCAGCATGGACTGAGGCGGTAAGCTGCAATCACGCTTTCACCCGCCATCTTGGAAGGCAGCAGTTTAAAACAGCCGCGGTTTTAACAGATAAGACACGTGGCCAGAAAAACTTAAAGATTTACAGTAAAGTCAGACTTGGATGAACAAACCTCTAAAGGTTTACAGTGTGTTTAAAAATATACGTGAGATTGAGAGAGAAAATGAAACGGCAAAGTGGTAAATAAATACAAAAGCCGGCGTTGTGGTGGCACACGCCGGTAGGAATTACTCCAGAGGCAGAGGCAGGCGGATTTCCAAAGAGAAACCCTGTCTCAGAGAAAAATAAATTAAAATAAATAAAGTAGTAATATATAAATAAATAAGCCACGTAAAGATGGAAAATACACAGAGAGTCTGGATAATGTACGCTATTATGTTTTTCAGTTTTTTCATTGCTAAGGAAGGAACAGCTACTGAAGTACACTTGATTATAAATGCTGCTGAATTAATTCAACTTATATCTTTTGAAAATGCCTTGACTTCAAAATTTAAGTATAGGGATATGTTACTCAGAAAAGGAGTTTTAGTTTATGTTTCCACAGAAAATGAAAAGCTGAGGATTCCTTCCATGCTTCTGTGGTTTGACAAACCAAGACCCCCGGAAGCAGTGGATCAGATGTTCCAACAATCAAAACAGCTAAGATGATACAGTCTTACAGACCCCGAAAATAAGGACTGATGCAGGTTTCTGAGTTTTGTCATGATCCCCATGGTATGAACAGCGCCCCCTTCCAGCATGAAGCAGTTTGAAATGAGCGACGTCCTAATTCCCATCTTGTTTATAAATCTTTGTTTTCATTTAAATGGGGTTGTTTATAATTGGCTAGTTATCACAGCCAATCTTTTTTTAATGGTAAAAAAGGGAATTATGGTATGGGTATTGTTTTTCATTTATTGATACAAATTCAAAGTCAATTTTGTGATATGTATATTTCTCCTCTTGATTAAGTATTGTGCTTATACTGTTCTTTTAAAACATAATACATAATTGAATACAGACTATAGATAGTTACTTATAATAGAATTTATAGTTAGGTAAGTTAAGTTTTCTAGATATATAGAGATAATATTTGAGACAGATAGATAGTCTTCAAACCTTTCAAAGACCTTCAGAAAATGACATTTAAAAATGGTTTAGGGTTTTTCTTGACAATGAGAAATGTCTGCTCCTGGCAGCACCAATTACGTCTGAGAGGAAGATGGGCATCGAAGAAACTCATTATGGAGTTTGCTTTCAACATGGCAAGATTAGCCATTTGGGCAAGAAACTGCTCTTGCCTAGACTGACTGTTGCTGTATAAACTGGACATGCAGGACCCACAGAGAAGTGACTACTAAACTCAGTCTTACAGGGTTCCTGCTTCATGGAAGTGTCTACCAGACTTTCTACAGGACAGAGAAATTACTGACAGACTGCCAATGCAGATGGACAGTTTGAAATTTCCTGCTTTGCTGAGAAATCTTCTGGACACATTGTGGCCTATGGGCTGAAGATGGATGCCCCAACATTACAGAGGAACTTCGGGTGACTGTCCAGGCAGTAAGATGTCTCTGTCAATCCTAGTGTTTATATATTATCCTTCTGTGGTCTTTGATGGAGTTGAAGATAGATAGTTATAATTATAGTTTTCCTTAGTTATGATAAAAGCTACATATAGGACTTTGGACTCACAAGAATGAGATAGATGATATTTTCTTTAGATCTTGCTAAATGTTAATTGACAAAATGTTGTAACTGTGTTCTTACTTAATAACTGTTCTGTCATATACAATTTGACTATGTTAAAATTAAGACCTTTCTTTTGTTTAAACAGAAAAGAGGAGATGTTGGGGAAGTCCTGTTATTTGCCTGTTATTTGTCAATAAAGTACTGTTGAACCTATAGGAATCTAGATAGGTGGGGCTAGGAGTCCAGGAGGATTCTGGGAAGGAGAAACACAAGAGAGTCAACATGTAACGCCATGGGGGTAGGAAGCCTGGAACTATTCTCCGGTAAGAAACATACTTAGATTAACAATTATGGGGTAATTACTTAAGTCAGAGCTAGCTAGTAAGAAACAAGCAAGGCCAACAGCTTCATAATTAACATAGCCTCCTGTGTATTTATTTGGGACTGATTAGAATCTGGAACCAGGTGGGCGGGAAGGCATCCTTCTCAAGGAAAAAGCTTCTCTTAACAGGAGCCAAAACCATAAACCTAGTATTTGGGACATGAAGACTGGACGATAACTTGCATTGAATTCACAAAGTCTTTTATACAATTTCTGTAAATACTTTTTTAAGAGAAAAACAAAACAATGGATCAGAATAGCCACATTTGGAATACTTTGGTTATCAGTTCATATTTTTAGATAGTTTGACATTGGTCCTGTGCCTGAAAGGGGGTTTGGTTCTACAGTTAAGGTTTTCTGACTGCCTTGATGCACACATACCTTCTATAATATAGAAAAATCTTTTGTTCGCATGGTCACACACTGATGCTTACACATTCTGGGATCTAATATGGCCACAGCAGTCTTGATAACCAGAGTCACTTTCTCCATCTTTAGAAACCTACCTGGGAACAAGCTATTGTGTGTGTGAATGAACATTCCCTCCCACCTCCTACCTGAATGCTGTACATCTATTTGATTGTATATTGTGTTTGTGTATTTATGCTTTGATTCATAGTAACTTCTCATGTTATGGAATTGATTTGCATTGAACACAAACTGTAAACAAAGGAAAGAAATGGCTGAAAAAAAGTACCCTGAAACATTGGTTAACCCCATAATAGTCATACCACTGTTACACCCATAAATATGTTTGCTTGGAAGGTTGATATTGTATTTGCAGAGATTAGAGCTGTGTAAGACTATTAATGACTTCTCCAGCATCTGATATGGTTCTGGCACCATGGATGGTAGCCTATAGAACACAGCCTTTCAGCTCAGTTCCAGCCAGACCTCTCTATTCCTAAAACCAAGTGTGATGGCTTGAGCAGATGATTCTTACCATCTACTTGTGGTGGACAACCAAGAACAATGGCGCTCACCTTGATGCAAGGGAACTCAGTGGTCTTTAGGACCTCCATGGCCAACAGCTCCTAGTGAGGTATCTCCTATCCATCACTGGGAGTTTTGTTCAGCAATCTATGACTTCAGGCAGGGCATCACCCACCCATTTATGGCACCTTTGTTCAATGTGTTTAAAAATTATAATTTAAAATAAGTCCATCAAATAGTAGGTTTCCATATGGCATTTTTCAAGTATCCTTAGTTTTGACTAATCATTCCTCCATCCTCTCCTCTCCTCTTCCACCCTAATCTCCTCTTAAACCTTTCCATCCTTAATATTTTCCCATGACTTTCATATACATATATTCTATTATGACCCCCAACTTAAGGCCACTTTCCCCACTTCTTCCCCTAGTAGTCCCTTCCTGAGCTTTCTAGCTACAGGAACTACAAGTTCCTACAGGAATATACTGACCTAAGAATTTAAAGCTAGTGTATGCATATTGTGTTTGGATTTCTGGGCCCAAGTTA
The DNA here is from genome assembly GCF_017639785.1 of Mesocricetus auratus. Lineage (NCBI taxonomy): Eukaryota > Metazoa > Chordata > Mammalia > Rodentia > Cricetidae > Mesocricetus > Mesocricetus auratus. Next base: position 43,861,538 of record NW_024429194.1, on the reverse strand, counting down.
CTTCACTCAGCATAATACTCTCCAGTTCCCTCCATTTTCACACACATGCCACGATTTGTCTTTATAGCTAAATAAAATTCTATTGTGTATATGTACTGTAATTTCACTATCCACTCATTGGCTGGTGATATCTGGGCTGGTTCCACTCCCTACCTATTGTGAGTAGAGCAACAATGAATGTGGATGTGCACGTATCTCTCTGCAGTGGTATAGATTCTTTTGGATATATGCCAAGGAGTGTTGTTGATGGGTCATAGGGAAATTCTATTATTCCTTTTTTAAGAAACCTCCACATTGATTCACCTACAGTGAATAAGGAATCCCTTTTGCTGTCATTTGTTTTCTTGGTGATAACATTTGACGATGATAAAAATGAAATTACAAAATAGTTCTAACTTGCCTAAATGGCTAAAGGTGTTGAACACTTTAAAAAGTAGCCATTTCTATTGCTTTTATTTTAAGAACTCTCTTTAGTATGGTAGCCCATTGGTTTTTAAGTTGGTGGGGTTTTTTTTAATTCTCTGCATATGCTACATATTAATCCTCTGTCAGTTGAGTAGCTCTTGAATGTTTTCTCCCATTTTGCAGGTGCCTCTTCACTCAATCAACACCTTTCTTTGTGACATAGAAGGTTTTTTTTTTAATTTTATAGGGTCCTACTTGTAAGTTATTGATCTCACTCAGTTCCTGCTGACTGGAGTCCTATTCAGAAACTCTGTACCAATGCTTATATCATGGTATGTACTACTTAAACATTTTCCTTTAGCTGTTCAGGCCTTGTGTTGATGTCTTTGTTCCATTTGCCATTGATTTTTGTGCAGGGTGAGAATAAGGCTCTAGTTTCATTCCTCCATAGGTAGATATCCAGCTTCCTGAGAACCATTTGCTGATGACACTATCTTCTCTCCAGTGTGTAGCTCCGGCCTCTTTGTCAACAATTCGGTGACTATAGTAGTGTGGAGCTGTATTTTGGTCCTTTGTTTTAACCCGCTTATGTACCTGTTTTTGTGCCAGTGCCATTCTGTTTTAATTATTGTGGCTTCATTATATAACTTGAAATCAGGCATTTAAATACATCTAACATTACTCTCTTTGCTCGGGATCACTTTGACTTGGTAGTGTCTTTTGTGTTTGCACATTAATTCTAAGAGGTTTCTCTCTGTTTCTTTTCTTTCTATTTCTTTGACGTTTTGATTGGGATCATGTTGACTCTGTAGATAGTCTTGTAAAGATGGTCATTTTTATAAGATTAAACTTCTGGTCCATGAGTTTTCGCAAGTCTTTCACTATCTGCCTCAATCTCTTCAGAGTTTACTGTTTTCACTGTAGAGAGCTTTCATTTCTTCACTTCACTTTAATCCAAATATCTTTTGTTTGGAGGCATTTATGAATGGGATTGTGTACCGGATTTCTTTCTCAGTATGTTTGCCACTGGTATACGGGAAAGCTATTGATATTTTTTGTTAATTTTTGTGTCCTGCTACTGTTCAAAATGTGTTTATCAGCTCTAGGCATTTTTCTGGTGGAGTCTTTAGGGTCTCTTATGTATAGAATCATGCCTTCTACAAATAGGGCGATATTGACTTCTCCCATTTCTGTTTGTATTTGTTTTCTGTCCTTTTCTTGTCCCGTTGCTCTGGCTACAACTTCCTTGTCAATCTTTTCAAAGAGCCAACTCTCTGTTTAATTGGTTCCATATAATATTCTTTTAGTCTTTGTTTCATTAACTTCTACCCTGAGTTTTATGATTCTTTTGCCAAGCACTGCATTTGGATTTGGCTTTTTCTTGTTTTCCTAGAGCCTCGAGGTACATCGTTAGACACTTCTTTGTGATCTCTCTGGTTTTTGAAGCAGACAGATATAAGTCCTCTTCTTTGAACTGCATTAGGTGTCTTCCAGAAGCTCTTATAAGTTGTACAGTCATTTTCATTTGATACTAGGAATTTTTAAAATTTCCTCCCTGATACTTTCAATGCCTCACTACTCACAAAGAAGTATACTGTTGAGTCTATGAGTATGTGTGCAGTTTCTGTCATTTCTCTTGCTAATTCCCAGTTTTATTCTGTTATGGTCTGACAAGGTGCAATTATTTCAATTATTTTGTGGCCTAGTGATCAAGGTGGCAGAAGGTTCCATGAGCCACTGAAGAGAGTGTGAAGTCCAACCTTCCGTACTCATCTGTTAAGTCTAATTGAGCTCTGGTTTCTTTGCTGAATTCTAGCTTAGGAGACCTATTCAAAGACTCCAATAGGGACCTGGGGATATGGCTCAGTCAATAAAGTGTTTGCAATGCAAAGTCAAAGCCATGAGTTTGGATCCCCAGAACCCCAATAAAAAGAATTTGTTGTGGCCATACATGTCTGTAATATCAACACTAGAGGGGCAGAGACAAGTGGAGACTTGGACTCACTGGAGAGATCATATTTCAAAACATAAGGTGGAAAGCAATTGAGGAAGATATCTGACCTTGCTTCCACATACACCTGCACATATGTGTGTGTGTACCTACACACATTTACATACACTGTCATGAACATATCCATATAGCACACACTCATATACTACATAAATAAATTAATAAATAAGTAAGTAGAGATGAGTGAGGAGCATTCAAGTCTCCCATCATCATTCTTTTAGGACCTCTCTGACCTTTTATATCTTCTAGTATTTGTTTTATAAAATTGGAAGCACCAACATCAGGCAGGAATCTACATATCTCTACAGGCTTCTGAGATCACTAACACTCTGGAAAAGTGGCAGGAGTGTGGCATATGCTGCAGAGAGATTTGCCTAGAAAAATGAACTAAAGTCAAAGAGTGGTAGGGGAAAAAGGGAGTGCAAAACGTTAAATACTATGCCCTGCACACATAAACAGAGTTATATATGAGTTGAACTGATGGTCTTACAAAGGAAGAGAGAGAAGCCAGAGATATTCAAAAGACTGAATGTGGCACCCATCTGAAAATGGAGGAAAGAGGAGTTGATGCTACTAGGAAAACTGTGCTGTTGTAAGATTAAGAGAGCTTTCTTCCATCTCTGCCTGGAAAACAATGAAACCGCCTAAATGTGACTTCTAAATGCACAGAATCCAGAGGAAAGCAATATGTAAGCACGAGGAGCCATTCAGCTTGAAACAGGAAGTAGGAAGCGCAGAATTGTCCATTTGCCGTGCCAATTGAGACCCAGCTTTGGTTTTCCTTTAGAAATCAGGTGATTTCTAAATAAAAGTGATAAGTGGTCTTCATTTCAACCCCATATTCCAAATTTTATTCAATATGGATATTTGGCAAAACAAAACTTAAAAAAAAAGTAACAACTGCAGTTCCCACCAACTTCCTCTTGCATACACGCTAATTTACCCTATGACATTTACTTTATAATTAGGTTCACAAGTCTATCACTTTAAAGGTTGACTATTTTCTCTAAGGCTGTTACTTAAAAGATTTGTTTAGTAGAGAATTCTCCTTTGAAATAAATTTTTACCTTGAAGTACAGCATGTAAGTCAGAGAGTATAGCTCTCCCGTCTGATTTGGGGTGAAGGCTTGATGGTGAGTCTAGAGTGACCCTCCCCTTCCATAATATTTCTACAGTCCTGGAGAATTTACATTCGCTCAATAGTGTGATACATGAACTGATAGCACCAGTATAGTGTACTGGATTCTTAACCATTAGTTTTCTAAAAAAAAAAAAAAAACAAGATTCCTAGGTAATTTGATGCTCTTGACAATTTAGATAACCCCAGTTGTTTTCAGAGTACATAAGTAACCTAGGAAACGTGTTCAAACACTGATTCTTGGCTACATCAATAGGTCAGTGGTGAAGTCTGAGATTTGATGTGTTTCACAAGCTCCTAAGGGATGTTGATACTTATGCTCCTTAGACTCCTATGCATCAAGTAGCAAGAAGTTAGAGCAAAGAATATCCAACATTAACAGGCGTCAGGATCATCTGAAAGGTTTGTTCAAATCTACTACACTCCATCTCAAAAATGTGATTCAGTGACTGGGACCCGAGAACCTGTATTGCTAACAAGTTCCCAGGTAAGGCCAATAAAATTTCCCCAGAGAATGTGGTATCTGAGCTGGAGAAATTGGCTTATAATTAGGATAAAGCTGCCACTTGGTGTGCAGGGGAATTATTTATGCATTCATTGAGTACAAGAAGAAAAGTCTCTTATCTTAGAATCTAGCCCAAAGTATAGTAAAAACAACCAGCATAAAGATAAATACTGAAATGGAGGCTATATATAAGGACCTGAGAGGAGCCATTGACTTACTTCAGGTGGGCTGGGTGTAGGATAGAGGTAGAGAGGGAATTTCCTAGTTGTGCTAAAACTTCAGCAGAATTTGAAGGTGGTCTGACTGCCAAAATGGCCTATGATCTGTGCAAGAATCCATAGTTTTGGGTTCTATTAGTAGTCATGGGCTCTTGACCACAGTTATTTTGTAATTTCAAGTAACCTGAGGTAGGTAGGATAGGGAGAGTTGGGAGTCTGGGGGGTTGTCAGTAGAACATGGGAAAAGAAGATGAGTCTGGAATAACTATTCTACACAGAGTTCTAGGGCACAGTTTAGAAATACATGGCTGTCTTTGGCTCTTTTCTTCTGATATAGTCCAGCAGCTGCTGTCTCATTAGAGGAAGAAATCTCCACATCCCTGCTCTTAGAGGACTAAGTTCTTTGCCCAGCATTGAGAGATGTGCCTTTATTCTATGGAGCCACAGATGTAAATGGATAGAATTTAAATGTAAATGGCTTGATCCAATTAACTAAAATAAACTTAGAGGAAATTCCAGAACAGAAGCATCCAGAGGTTCTAGAGATCTTATAATGTTTAGCAGATTCCTGTATTAAATTTTGTAATAGATTTTTCACCCTAAAGCTTTTATCTAAGAGTATTCTTTTTTGGTGGAAACAAGGTAGCAACCCCTTCAGCAACTTTGAGCCTTGATCTTATCCTAAGTATGACCATGGAAGAAGCTGATTGTCTTTTTCACAGTCCACGAAGACAATTGTATCGCCTTCCTGGGTTTAAGAACAACTTTGGAATATGCAACTTTCTAGATCTAGGTCACCTGCTCACTCATAGACTGACTACATGACCCACAGACTGAGACAGGAAATGATGTCATGGTGCTTTTGTTGGAAAAGGAGTGAGAATATACTGGCCCAATCAAAATGCAACAGGAAAAGAACAGGGCTTTCCCAAGCATCAGAACCCATACTTTCAGATTCAGAGTATCACATTTTCTCAAAGAAAAAGAACTAATTTGCCTTTCAATGTGGGCTGGGCATACATCCAAAATCAGAATCAGGGTCGCCTGAAGGAAAGACAGAGTCCTCTGCTTGTAGTGTACTCTGACACAGATTCTTTAAGTAACTGTTTCATGGACCATGCTTGGGTTTTATGTATATAGGAGTTGCTTTCAAGAAGTGTAAAGAGCAAAGTTCTGAGGAGAATGTTTTCCTTAAACAGCATTGGACAAGATTAAACCAATGAGTGCTTGTAAAGTGTGTGTGTGTTCGTGTCTGTGTGCGTGTGTGTGTGTGTGTGTGTGTGTGTGTGTGTGTGTACCTATCAAGTACTTTCAGTGGTGTTGATGTTTCTACATAGAGATATTAAAGCACTCTGGTCTACTTTTCCAATCCCAGAATAAGAGCATAGTAAATATTAGTCATTAAGACTATGATTCTTATTTCCTCTTCCCCAGCTTTTGTAGGGAAGGTGCAATACGGGAAGGGAATTCTGACAGTTATTTAGGAATGAAAAGAAAAGTATCTTGAGAACTGAGCCACTTACCATCCTCTGTTATGGTGACTTGCTTTGTTGTATGTGATATGATTCTCAGTGACCAGATATTCCCACTATTCCTTCCTCTATCTCCCAGTCTCCAGCACATTGTCGTTCTGGAACCCATAAGGCATCACTAAAAAGGACTGTGCCCCTCAAGAAAGACACAAGGAATGGAAGGCTTGATGATATAAGGAAAAATGATCAAGTACAGATGAAGGAATCTCTCCAAATATCGCAGTGGTCCTCCGCATCCTTGTCCAAATATCGCAGTGGTCCTCCACATCCCTGCAGCCTTCTCAGCCCCTGCACTCACATTAACATTCATTCTTCATCAGTGTCACCAGCAGGAGATAATCTGTCTCGTCCTGTAAGAACCTCTGTTGGCCTCATTCCCATTGTTGCCTCTACTGGGATTTTCCCAGTTAGCTCTGGCGTTCGGCAAGCTAGCTCTCCATGTCTCTTCATGAGCCAGATTCCTGTATCACACACACACACACACACACACACACACACACACACACACACACCTAGTATAAAGCAAGAGTGAGTTATCACTGGCTTCTTAAATGTTTTGGATAAAGAGAAAAAAGTCACACTTGGTGATCATTGTTTGAAGTTTTCCAGATAAGTCACAGCCAAAGAAAGCACAGAAGTCTGAAGTCACAATGCAGCCAGAAGGCACTAGATGGCCTGGAGTTAGTCATCTCTCTTTAGGAAGGATGCTTTCAAGTCTTCACAGCTTCTTGCTGGAGGATGACCTTTGGAAGCTAATCTTGACACAGGCCACTATCCAGTGAAATTACGGCTGCCAGACACTAGCAATCTTGCTCCAGGTTGAGGTCCAAAGTTACAGGTACAAAATGTTACACCAATCACTAACTAAACTGTCTTTCAGTTTCCTAAAATAGAAAATGGATTATCTGTCCCCTGGCAGGTGAATGTTTCTAGTGTGTTCAGTTACCCACTGTTTCTCCATTTGCCTTTGTTATTGCCTGTAAATCCATTTATCCTCAAAGGTCACTTTGAGATGACATTGCATTCCCTTCAGTGTGTCTTCCCCTGCTTGGTGGGGCTGACTCTGTTTCCTGGGCTGACTCCTCTTGAGCATGGTGTTGAGGTGTCTTCCATGTTTTAGAGAGCATCATCTTTTACACCCAAAGTCAAACACAGCATTATAACCGCACCCATCTACCCATGTATCACTTAAAATTGATGCTGAATCGTAAATCATTTGCTGTGTGTCAATATCAATATCTCAGGAGATGAAATGGGGGCATTTTATTCATTTGGGCTGAAAAGGAGAAGTAAAATACCAGCAGCTACTCTAATAGTGGACAGCAGGCAAAGGGAGTTACAGCCTCAACTTAGCTCCCACTCCATACTCTTCCGAATGTCCCCGCCCACTCACACTTTCTTGTCTTTGTTGATCAACCTGAGTCTCTTTGATAACAATGGCAGTCTTGTGACGTCTCCCTAGATGTAACTACAGCAAAATAAACTAGGATTTTAAAACCAGGTGACCTTGTTACAAAGCCAGATCCAACTTTAGCTAGCTTGGATTCTAGTTACCATTGTCTATATGTATCTTTGTCATCATACTTCATCTTAAGCACCCTCATTCCTTAATTTTCAGATGCCACATGCTTTGGCTGACTGATTTTACGTGGGTGCCCATGTCCCTATGCTAGTTCTAAGTGTAAGTGGCTTCCTGTGCCACGCTTGTGGGTGTTCTCTCTACCATTGTAGAAGAACATACCTCAGCTAGACTACCAGTCCAGTGAGGAGTCACCACATGGGAAGCTAACTTAGTGTAGCCAAATTCTGGGAACTCATAGACCCCTGTGACCAGTTGGGTGTCTTTGAGGCTCTGTGGTCATTTGGTAAGCATATGGCAATATTAAAATATACCCATTTTTCTAACTTGAAAGGATCCCAAATTGTAGCCATTTAGAAATTCTATTACTACATTATTTATCTTGATTGTGTACATATGGGCACATGCCCCTATGTCATGGCACAAGTGTGGCGTTCGGAGAACAACTTTCAAGAGTCTGTTCTGTTCTTCTACTATATGGGCTCTGGTGATCAAAGTGAGGTCATCAGCTTGGGAGGAAATGTCCTTGGCTGCTTCACTGTTTCACCAGTCCATGTTGTATCCTTTTACGAGGGGGTTAGGAAAGAAATAAGACAATGATTGTGAAGTACTGAGCCCAAGACCAAATCACTACTTATCTGCTATTATCACCTCTGTGTGCTGGAAGTTTGGGTTCACTGTCACCAGCCATGCATGTTTCAACTTTCCCATCTGCTATACAAAGAGATGAGGTTGAATGGGATGTGTGTGTGTGTGTGTGTACATATATATGTATGTGTGTGTATATATGTATGCTTATGTCTATATATGTATGTGTGTCTATACATGTATATGTGTGCATACATGTGTGTCTGTGTGTGTGTGTGAAAAGTACCACGTGAATTTGAGACTGTCTTTTCCACCATTTTCAGGTAGAGAACCAAGAATGAGTTAGTCTGAAGGACATTCTGAAGTGGCTGAGGAAGAAGAGAGGCTGGAGAGGGCTGCTGCTTCTTCAGAAGCTCAAACAAGGAAATAACTGTGTGACCATGTAGCCTCTCTCAACAGATTAACTGGGGAAGACAAAAGGCTTCCTTCCAGGAATTGATGATACAGATGCTAAAAACTGAAAGCAATAAAAGACATTTTTAGGAACTAGCGTCCGAGAGGAACGGGTTCAATCCTGGAATAAATCCCCCATGCCCACATTTTAATGTAGTCCTTGTGATTCATCTCATATTTTTTATCATTCCTAGAATTCCCTGGGAGAGCTGTGGGGCTATCGCCATGACATTGTCAGAATACGCTGTGTGTGATCCTCCTGCCACAAGGGAAGAAGGCTGTGTTCCCAAAAAGCTTTCATTAAGGTTTCTCTCCAGGAGTGAAGACAAAGGACACATCCAAACAGGTGCCAAGGCAGGGCTCTGATTCAGCTTTGTTTGTCTGGAGCCAGGCGGAAGCCAGGTGTTATCAGAGCTTTTCAGACACTCACCTCTGAGAAAGTCCAGGCTTTTTAAAGGATGAAAATGTAACTGCTTTAATATGAGGCCAGGGGAGAGTTGTAGAAATACCCTAGCCACTCTTGGGTGCTGCCAAAAGTAGAGCTCTCATTTGCAAATATTCCCCTGGCTTCTTCCTCCCTGCACCATACAACCAGAGATCCCAAAGTTAAGCCCAGGCTTGCAAAGGACACTGCTTGCAAAGGGTGGCTTTAATAAATGTCTTTCCAGGCACTTTGATGTGAGTGAGGTTGCACAGAAATTTTATACTTATTTACTTGGGGTGAACATGTGCGTGACACACATGTCACAGCACATATATGGAAGTCAGAGAGAGCTGATTCTCTCCCACTACGTGGATTCCAAGGATTAAACTTCCAGAGCATCAGGTTTGGCAGCAAACGCATTCACCTGCTGAGCCATCTCGCCAGCCCACCTTCTTAAATAACAGGGAAAATGGGAATGTATTTCTCTAGAGAAAGAAGAATTTTCAGGTTTTTATCTTTTTTCAAAGGGTCTATAACCTTCTTTTCAAAAGGCAGGAACTAATGACTCAGAGGGACACTAGCTGAATTTAGGCAATTTGCTTAATTAGTTGGGTTTAGTTCATTTAATGAGAATGATTTTGTCTTTATGTAAGCAATCTTGTTTTTTTCTGTTGTTACTTTCCAAGGAAGGCTGTTGATAGAGAAATATGTCAACCCATTGTTTTTTCACACAGTCAAATTTCAGACCTTCTCTAATGTGTTCATCTTTCTGGGCCAATCCCAGCCTCTAACCCTTAAAGACTCTCCTCGGGGACAGAAACTGGCCTTCTGATGCTGTGAGCTTAAATGAACCTTTGTCACTCATCTATTCTTCAGTGCTTTCTGGAAATAGATCATTGCTTATCCCAACAAGCCCATGGTGAACTCCCCATACACAATTGCTCCAAAGACCAATGGGCTCAGGGCCGTCTCCACTCTGCCTGTGCACACAGCTTCTGCCCTCTGTCCTCTGTCCAGTCCTTCCTGGTGTAAATAAGGTTGGCGCCACTTCCAGAGATCCCAAGGGTAGCAAATCCTACTGGTGACAGGTACTCTTTACAGTGTCTGTTACCCACCTTGGGAGCAGAAGGCAAGCATAATGATAGCAGCTCTCCACGCCAGTGGCCTCCCCGACCTAGTTACTTATTTTTAATTAAGATGGCAATGCGACACCTTTCTGTCTCCTTCAGGGATCACTGTGTTCCAATTTGAAAGGGACTGAAGAGCATGGCTGTGTGTACCCAGATCTTTGCTGCTAAAGATAGGAGGCCATGTCTGAGTTCCTGTTTTCCGGGTGGTGGTATCTGAGGAGACACGAAGCAGGTGTTTTCCAGGAGGTGGCAGTGCGCTCTAAGGCAGGCTGTGCCTGCTTTCCCTATCAGCCTAAGAATATTGTAATTGAGACATAGCAATATAATGCATTCCAGACCACACAGCTGTGAGTGTCACCTCCCAATGTTTCTTACCAGTCTCAAAGTCACTGCAACCAAGGTAGGGAGATGGAAGCCTGGGAGACACAAGGCAAAAGAGGGAGGGGAATCAGGGAGACAAATCAGGGGCACTTAGCTTTATTGTGAATGGAGTTTCAATACTGAAATCCCCCCCCAAGCCTATTTACAACTCTTCACGGGTTCACCTCTGAAAACCAATAAAAGGAAACTGAAGGACTCTTATATTGTCTGCATCTTAATTCTAGGTTTACAAGAACTATTTCATTACCCTAATTCAGAGACCAGGCATCCTTCCTTTTTAAATGAAATGTCTCCTTGTCCAGGGTGAAGAGCATGGTGAGCATGTCTGTCCCTGAGAGGTGGCAGGAGAAGGAAGAGAGGAGAAAGAGCTTTGCCTGAGAGGCAACCCACCCTGTGATTACCAATGCCTGCTGGGGACATCCCAGGACCAAGTAGGGAGAAAACAAAGGAGGGTGGAGAGGACTTTTCCCAGCTCTGGTCTATTGGTGGGGGTTCTGGTTTTCACTGGCACAATGCTAAGAGTGAATGAGCCTGATAAGACCAGGCAAGGGGCATTGAATGACACTTCAGCATCTCCATGGAGCTCTCCCGGGCAGGAGTGGGGATGGGGGAGTGTTCACAGCTAGGGAGGTTGACTTCCTTTTTACAAATGTCTTGTGTTTGTATATTTGTTTGCATATAGCTCTATGAACCCTGTCAGAGTCCCTGATATGACATAGAGAACAATGAGGCGAGCCAGGTGCGCTGTTTGGGAAATCCTCAAGGGACATTGATAATTAAAGAAAAAGCCCAGTCTTTGGTGTGCAGAGACTGCGTTCTAGTTGCTTTCTGTCTTCCCTGACCTCTCCCACTGGAACCTTGTTTTGTGTTCTTCCCAGAGATCTCCTTCTGGGAAACTTTCCCTACCGCATACCCACACCTAGTTCTAAGAATAATTTAACTGACAATGCACAGAGTATCATTTGTATGCAATGCCCATAGCCCTTGGAATACACCTGCCTTTTCATGGCCATCTATTGTTTATTTCACATGCACTCTTGTATGTGTGTAGAGGCACACACGTGTTTGCATACATATGTGGGTCCATGTGAAAGGCCAAAGTCGGTGCTGGGAGTTTTCTTTAAGTGCCCCCCACCTTATTCACTGAGGCAGGGTCTCTCAACTGAGCTCAAAGCTGACCTCTATGGCTTGTCTAGCTAAGCATCTGGCTCCAGAGGGCCCATCTCCAGATTTCAAAGCCTACAAGTAGGCGGCCACACCCACCAGGCAAGTGGTTTTAAAATCAGGAAACAACACAAATTAACATGCAATTAAAAGGAGAAGTTTGTTTTGAGGGCTGGGTGATGGTTCTTTCAACAGTTTTCCATTGAGAGGTCAGTCTTCCTTTGCGGGAAGGAATCAGACTGCATCCTGGGTAATCAGGAAGAAGCACTCAGTTCTAGGGGCATTAGCAACTGTTTGCCAACTATAGATACAGCTGTAGAATGAGTCAGTGGCTGCTCAGAGAAGACCATCAACAATCAAGTAAGGGAGATAGGAGTAGTTACCCAGACAGGTAGATACTCAGTGTGGAGCTGCCAGGGAAAGCAGGGGGACCACGAAGACACCTTTGGGTAGCGTATAACAGGGAGCGTTCAGACCACTTAAAAAAATGATGACCAGAAGGAATGCAACACAACATATGGAAGAATATGACTGAGGAAACTCCTGCACATTGTGGAGAAGTAGCAAGGCCGTATGAGCAATGTAAATTGATGGATGACAGATCACAGAGGAAAGCATGCTAGCTCTCAGCCTACGTGGTACCAGGAGTCCTAAAACAACACACAAGCAGAGCAGTAGGGCAAGAAACTGCATTAACGTGACAGAGCTATGCATCCCAGTAAGAAGAATGCACGGTTTGTCTTCAGAAACGTCTTGTCTTATTCATCTGCGTTGACCACTTCTGTTTACCTCTTACAAGGTTTATAAATTGCCCTACAATTAAATTCTCATCCAAAAATGGCTTCATAGTTGAGTCCTAATTCAAGAAATAAAACGTGTGCCTGATGCTCAAATATCCCAGGTAGTTCCTATTTGACCATCTGGCAGCCATGTGATATCATTAGCTATATTTAAACTCATAAATATCAGCCAGGAAGATTGAGGAGGTGCCAGGATGGCACAAATTATTCATGGAAAATGGTGTCCCCATTGTCCAGAAAGGGCACAAACCTAAAGAGCATCTCACTCAAAGTCAATTTGTGTGTGTGAAAATGCCCCTCCTCTCCATCACAGACAGGGGCCTCAAGTTTGGGAATCCCAGATAATAGAGCTTTAACCCATGAGCAAGCATGAAGCTTTTAAATGCTTGGATATTGAGGGAGTTCTGCTTACAGGACAGCACAGGAAGGTTGCTGGAGGGATACTGGGATACTTTCCAATCAGGTGTACCACTCATCCTGATCTTTCCACACTTCCTGATGGTGATCCATATATTGTAATAGCTTCCAGACCTGTAGAGAACATTTCCCTGTTGCTTTATAAACTTGAAAGCACAGGACTATGGGCAGCACCTGAATTTATCTAGTCTCCAAATGTGTTACTTTAGCAATGAGGCAAAGTGCAGTGAAGCATCATAAACTTGGGTTACTAGGTTACAGGCAAAAGAAGCCAATGAGATAGCCACAGGATAGGGGGATTTTATACACATGCATACATAGACACACATGCATGTACTCACAGAGTACTCAGACACGTAAGCTGCTCAGACAGATACAAGTATACATGAATACACACACACACACCTGCAGACACACACACTCACCACCACCACATAAATCATATAAAAGAAGTAGCAGACAAAAGAATGAGGGAACCCAGAGCCCCCTCTGTTCTTCTAACAGCATTGGAGGGAATCCCACAGCAGAAGACTCACTAACATAGTTCATAAAATTTATTGACCTCCTAAAGTTAGGAGAATGAATGCCACAATACCCTTTGGATTTTTTTGTTGTTGTTTTAAAGAAGTCTCACTATGTAGATCAAGATGGCCTTGAACTAACAATTCTCCTACCTCAATCTCTTTTATATTGGGATTACAGGGGTGTGCCTCCAAACCTGGCTACTTTCAGGAATTTCTTGATGACCAAACACACTTTTAACTGAAAGACTAACCATGACTCTTTTTGCCATCAAAATCATATCTTAGAAAATACTAGTTGTTGTAATTTAAGAAAGCAGCACACGAGAAAAAGATGCCATATGACAGGGTGCAAGTAGAGGGGTTTTTATTAGGGAAAGGGATCATAAAAAAGGGAAAGGGGAGGGGGAAGACTAGCCTCTGGAGACAGGAGCAGCAGAAGAGAGGAGAAAGGAAAGAGGGTAGAGAGAAGAAAGAGGTAGAGAGAGAGGGGAACAGACAGAAAGGAAGAGAACCTAGTGAATATGCACAGGCAGTGCTCTTAGTGGCTGCAGCTGAGGGCGCATCCTGCCAGAACCCCAAAGACACACCAGTACAGATGCCTGAATACTAACACTAGTGTATCCCAAATCTGCATAACATTCTACTAGAGAGTCTCATGTCCAGACACTGCTTCTTATCTGTGAAGTCAAATGTTAGTGGGGGCTAGCAGTGTGGATAGGATGTATATCACCCCACCTAGAAAGTATAAGAACAAGTAAAAGTTAACCCTGCTTTCTTACTGCTGTAGGACCTTGTCCTCTCCTTGGGGATATGGGTCCTCTGTCACCAAACGTCCCTGAGTGTGGTAGGACAACTCCCTTGTCACCCTGCTAGAGTTGGTGAGTTAAGCCTCATCAGTCTGGACATTGTTCTTTAGCTGAACCTTACTAGCTGTTTTCTTTTGTTCTGATCCTGCGGAGGAAGTGTGGCTAGTCTATTATCCCATTAATCTTCCCAAACAATCCTGTCTAGAAGAATTGTGGAATGCCACATTCTTCTTCCCCGTCTCATATTTGTGTCTCGGCCTTGTGCAGGTGGCCATAGCTACTGAATGTTCACCATGGCCTTGGCCATGGCATATCCAGAAGACAGTGTCTCATAGCACTTCTCTCCACCCTCAAGCTCTTACAATTTTTCCTCCATGATCTTCCTTGGGTCTTAAAGGTGGTGATATAGATATCCCACTTATGGCTGGGTACTCAGAAGTCATTCATTCTTAGCATTTTTACTAGTTATGAGTCTTTGTATTAACCGTCACTCACTCTAAATAGACGATTCACTGGACAAAGTGGATAGAGTGCTGCGGATAGGTGTAAATTGAAATATTTACTAGATAGTTTGACTACGTATCCATCTGACCGCAACATCCCCAGACATAGACTTTTGTAAGATTTATAGTAGCACATACATATTTCTTCCTACAGAGCAGGTCTAAAATATAATCATAAAGTGTTTGATTACCTCAAAACAGTCATCCGCTGTTGCACCAGGGAGAACATCTTGAACTAGTGCAGATTCACCAGTATCGTAGGACACAGGATCCACAGTTGGGTGAGAAAGGACTTGATGCTTTTTCTTCCCTGGGAGCCCACATAACTCCTTTTAGCATGATGAACAGTGACCAGCTTAGTTACAGGTGAACTCCACCTCAGCCTCTCTCTTCTAGACATCTGGTAGGCAGTTTTCACTCCCTTAAACAGCCAAGATCAGTCTCATCTTCCCTCGCATGACGACTTACCAAATACCAGAACACAACTCTGTGGCTTCTAGCTATCACTCATTGGACACTTCCAGTTTTGTTTCTGTACAAATGTATTTCCAGGTAACCCATTTAACCATGCCCTGGATTTTCAAATCTCTCTGTCAGTAGTGTCTAACCAACAAGTAGGCATGACATGAACAGACATTCTTGAGTTCATGTCTGTTTGGCCTTTAAAGTATAGTTTCTATAGCTGACATCCCTGTGGCCTGAGAAGTGCAGAACGCTGAAAAAATAACCTTCTCCAGACTCCATGCCTCCTATTCTGACCTGGATACCATACTCACAAATGCAACTGGAATGATAAAACCTTCATTAGGAGCCGAGTCAATGAACAATCAGCTTGTAAAATCCCAAGGTTTGGTTTTTGTTGCTAACTATTGTCAAGTCATGTTTCTTTCAAGCTATTATTACCAATTCAATGTTAATCCAGCTAAAAAAGCCTTTATTAATCCTGTTACATACAATCCTATCGCTGAGGGCACTAAGTATTTTGAAGTTTCTCAGTAAGTACCCTTGCTCTCTCCTCTAGCACATTAGCCATTCCTTTCAGTTGAAGTGTCAGTGTGAGGAAGTGATCCACATACTGCCTCCATCATTAGCAAACATGGTGGGTAAAAGAGAGGTGGAAATCACCTTCTGGTTGGGAGGGTTTACATATACTCCCAGAGCATGTTGCATTCACTACTGGGGTGAACACTCACAAGGTATTGGGAGAACCATCTCTACTCTCTTATGTGACCCACAAAGGCTTTGCCTCTGCAATGTGATTTTATAATGCTGCATGCTACATGGATCCTAAATGTTTGTCCCTTGCCTAAAATTGATTGGCTCAAAGTTTCCTTGGCACAAATGAATCAATAAAAATTCCTTATCCTGAACAAAGTAATGGGATGCCACAGTCCAGTTCAGTCTTTTGAGTGGAAGAGGGGGTTAATATCCATAGTGTTCAAGAATGCTGGGTTTATGATTCTTCTCCCCCAAGGCCTAAGGAATAGAGAAGAAACTATGAAAGAGGTACAGAGATGAAATGGGAAGAATGTGTGTACATAGATGACCTTAGTTCTTTGTGGCATCTTCATTGTTTGCAACACAGCTTCTATTTTATAACAAGTCGCCTTGGTGGGAATGATCATGACCCCAAGACAGAAAGCCAAAATTAATTCAAGTACTTTCTAATTTTCATAACCCCTTGTTTCATCAAAGCCACCTTCAACCAAGGTGACTCCCTCCTAATTCCTGCTCCATCTGTTTACTAGTAAAACTCCATGTGTTTTACTCTTCTCTACCCAGAGGCCTCTGTTTTGAGCCAGGTGTTTGTGGAACTTGAAGCCAGGGTAGAGATTCAACAACATATCTTTTGAGGAGACACATATTCAAGAAGAAGCTTTGGAAGAAGAAAAAAGAAAAGCAAGAGAAATCTGAACAAAGAGATGGTTTTAGGTGTTCTCAAAAGTTGGTCTAAGGTACAGGAGACTCTAGAGATAAACTACATCATAGATTTGTTTTAGAATGAAGAGACGGGGATGGAACTTTGTGCCCTAGTTCTATGGCCAGGGCAGAGAGGAAGCCCAGGCAAGGCATTTCACATCACCCTAGAGAAAGGGTAAGGCTTTAAGTTATGAGCCACTGGTGTGACTAGCAGCTAGGGGAGGAATTTGCAACCGGGTAAAAGGTTGTGAATGGTCTACACCGGAGTTTCTTACTGTAATTATAACTATGCCTTCCTCATTGCAACATGCTCTTTCAGGGACAGAGTCTAGCAAACCTCTGAAAACAAAGAGGACCTGATAAATATCTGTAGTCCTTTTCTTGAATAGTTGCATCAAACCTTTTGTTGCTCTGTCAAATACGCTGAGGATAGGAGGAGTCTGCATAAGACATTGGTAGGTGACAGCATCTGCCATGCTTCTCACCTTGTGCTAGGGACCTATGACTCTGCTGCCAGTATCCATTTCTTCTTCCCTGATGATAGCATGCTTGGTTTCCCACTGGGAAAAGCCTTGACCCCTGGCACAGATGCTTCTCTGCTCCAGGATGGAGTCCTATCTCTTCCAACTGCCCACACTCACACACCCACGAGGACTGCCTTTGAAGTGAGCCCACGATTCGACTTGGGGCAATAGATGAATGCAAGGAGACACTTCCTACGGGAAAATGCTTCCTTGGTCTTACTGAAGACTGGGAAAGATTTCCATTTCTGTGTGCCCTCTCCCTTCCCCTCCCTCTCTCTCTTCCCTCTGGTATTGGTGATATCAGAGCTGTGAAGCCATTTCTGGAACCTGAGCCTGATACCAGCCTTGGAGAAAAGATATGACAGCTCAAGTAGACAAAAGGCCCTCATAGCCTCATAGCCGTGTTACCCCTAAGAATATGGTGAATCCCTGCCTTCAACCATATCTGAAGTCTAGTCTCTTGAAGCCATCTGTGTGTGAACCAAAAAAGTACACTATTTGCCTTAGCCATTTCAAATAAGGCTTTGTTTTTTGAAACATAAACTATCCTAAGTGATAGACTACCGGGAGTGGGAGGAGGAATGGATTACAGTCTGGGAATGTCACCACCCACTTGTTTTTGGCAAACTTTCATGTGCAAACCTTCCCTAGAGTCCTGTCATTTGTTCACATTCAAAAACAGGAACAGGAGATCCAGCATCCATGATAACCGCTTGAGCAGCATCCTGACCTGGCTTTTAAGGGTCTTGTCTTCCACTGGGTGTGTCTGACTTAAGAATTTGGTATCTGGAACACTGGTTACTGCAGTCCTATTGGCTTCATTTGGATGACCTCCAATTGTCAGTACAGCAAAAACATCTCTTGACATGAGCATAAAATGACCGTGTGTGTGTGTGTGTGTGTGTGTGCGCGCGCGTGCGCGCGCACGCACGCGCATGTGTGTTTTCTAAAGTTTAAATTAAAAACATCTTTTTGAAGCTCCATTTACATCCTTCTGAACTCCTTTGGAAATGAAGCACCTAAGATAGCTTAGGAGCTAGTCATGTCATTTTATGGTTCTCATCCTCCCCCTCCACACACACACAGAAATTGTCTAAGAACTGACCTAGGAAGGGGCTGAGTGCAAGAACCCAGGCCATACAAAGATACCAGAAGACACTAAATCGATTTATCATCATCTTCTTCTTTCCCACAATTCTTCCAGATCACTCTTGTAGAAGGGCCTTAGAATTTACACACTCATGGAGGTTGTTGTGCCCCTAGATGGATTTTTTTTAGAAATAATTATCTTGGTTATTATCGTAGTTAGCCATCTCTTTGTTTCATTTCTTCATTTACAGTGCCTAATGCCATCTTTGACCAGATGGAGAATGCAATTAAAATAAATATAATGTAATATAAAAATAAAACAGAACATATTGCTTTTGCAGGGCAATCTGGGCCCAAGATTTTCTGCAGTGGAAATTACTGGCTAAATAAACCTACCTCCACATTGACACAAAGCTGAGAAGAGACGCAGGCTACAGCAAAAAGAGAAGGAAATGCAATGATTCCCTTAATCAAGACAAGAGAAGTTTTGCCCAGATGAAAACTTATTGAGGTAGAAAAGGTTTTTCCTTTCTATCTTTATAATAGCACCACCAGAAAAGTCTATGTTACAATGCAGGTGCTGTAGGGAGTGGAAACGTGGATGTGAAGTCGTTGTCTCATAGCTTCCCCTTCAATGAGCAGGCTCCATGCTGGTGAAGAGGAAGCTGAATCTGCACACCAGGTGATCTTGAATAAAGAGACATCACAACTGGATTCTGGCTAAGGCCCTGTGCCCCTGTGTTGTCACATCTGAAATGCATTCCCTGCCCCCATTGATTTCCAACACAGAGTGGCTGGAAATAGCCTTTTAACACTGAATCATTACAGGTACTATCTCAGTAAAGGGATTTTTAAAATACAAGCAGCACACAGATTCAGATGTGTGAAAATGAGGATTTGCTGGAAGCATTCGTGGTCTTCTCTTAGAACTTGATAGCCCTGCACCTTTGGAAGATAAGAAACATGAAGCTAAATAAGAAGCTACAGAGTCCCAACCAGGCTTCCTGTGGTTGTGGGTCATTGGTTTCTACCTCTTTTCGGGCAACACATTTCTCTTCCCCAAATGGAGATTCCCAAGTAACTGATTATCATCCTAGCTCCAACATCCCAGCAGGGTGCCTCAGATTGGGTCAGCTATCCATCTCTGATCAGTAAAGGGACCATTAGTTATTGTAAATACAGTATCAAGAGTTCTCCTATTTGAACAGGTGGAACACTCTCAGAAAAGGCATATCAAACCTGGCATGGTGGTACACACCTTTAATCCCAGCACTCAGGAGCCAGAAGCAGGAGAATCTTTGTAAGTTTCAGTCCATCACAGTCTATAGAGCAAGCTCCAGGACAACTGCATAGACAGACCCTGTCAGGGAGAGAGGGGAGGAGGGAGGGAGAGGGAGGGAGGGAGGGAGGGACAGAGAGAGAGAGAAAGAGAGAGAGCTTGTTCTAACAATTAATTAATGATATTCCCATTTGCTGATTTTTTTAACTTATGATCATTTCTGTGATTGCAAACCATAAACTGTACCTTTATCCTTTTCTTCAAGATTTATCTGTTTTTCTTTCCCAAAACTTGAAGATATGTCTGACAGAAGTATATCAGAAAACATATATCCTGGGGGTGAGAGTTGGGGGGATGCCTACTGATAATCTTTATTCTTTTATTCTTTCCTCTAACACCATACCAAAATCACCAGGGCCATGGCTTTACCTGGAGAATTTCTACTTCTGGATAAACAAGGAAAGCTTGGGAAAGGTGGAAAAGTCATCTTATACCTGTTGCATGCCAAGAGGAATATCTGCAGTATCATTTGAAAATGGAATAATTACCCATGATATGAAGAAACCTGATTCAAAGGCACACCGCAATCGGGCTGAGGAATTCCTACTGATATGCCCTGATCACACAATTTTAGGTCTTTTCTTTTTGTTTCTGTTGAACATTTTGAGTGTTAATATGAGGAATTAGGATAATCTATTTCATAAACACTTAGTACGTGCAAATCATTTTGTGAAATGTAAAGATAACTATTTAATCCTTGAATTCATCCCCTGGGTCAAGTATCATTATTATTTTGCAGGTGGAAAAATTAAAGCCTAGGGAAGTTATTTGGCCAGCCATACATACACAGCTAGTGAGCCTATGAATACAACATTAAATTCAAATATATAGTACTTGGTTTGATGGCTGCAGCTCACAGAAAGAGTGGCAGAGGCACACGGGTTCATGATCTTAGCTATGGACTGGGTAGATGTACACACAGTTTTTGGGAAATCCATCACCTTTGCATAGACATTTTCCTCTAGGCCGATGACGGGATACTATGCAGAAGAGTTTCTGGCCAGAGGTTTCATGCCAAAGTACCAAAGCAAGTGAGAGATACCACATACAGCAAACCCAATATGTTTAACTCTCTGTACATTCTGCCATTAATCATTAGAGAACCAACAAAGTAAAGTAAGATCTTGTCTCCCTTGACTTCCAATCCCTGAAGACAGCTTGGAAATGTCAATGAAAGTCTGGGTGACACAGAAGGGAAAGTTGGCTCTATTTTTAATGGCTGGTATTTTGGCTCACAATTGACTCATCCTCGCCCTCCCACTGCCGGCTTCTACCTCCTGCGTGCCCCACTCTACCCTGTTTCTGCAACCAGACGCTAGTGTGCGGTCACCTTATAAGCAGACCCCAGAGTCATCTTCCCCCACTCACCCCAGTCAAAGCATCCTGGTGTCATACAAAGAAGACAGGGCTCAAGACTGTGATGTGGGTCTTGACTGTGCTGTCACCCAGGTAGCAGCTGCAGAATGCATGCTGTCTCTGGCCTTCAGTTGCCCTATCTATAATATGACAGGGCTGGAGAAAAATAGCCACTGGGCTGTTTCCAGCTTTAATGCTCATCTGTTGGAGTGAGAAGAGACACTTCTCAAGGCTTGCCCAGCCTTCTCACCCAAGCCTTTCCATGGCTTCCTGGCAGAGAGAACACTGAAGAGGGTTTTTGTGCGTCCTTGTCTTTCCTGCTTTCTAAGGCTGACAGATGCGAGGTTAATACAGAGTGAGAGTTGCGAAGTCAGGGAGAATGCAGCCTCTGAGACCTGCTTCCTACACGCTTTGCACATTCTGATGTGACATTTGGTGACTTATTCTGAATATTCTACTCACTTCCCCTCTAAAAAGACATGTGCTTTCAGGGTCCCCTTATGGTAGTGAATACTTGAGTGAGCGGGGCTCACATGCTCTGCAGCTCTAGGGTTTTTAGATGCTGCAGGCTGGAGTGCCCGTGGGTGGGCAGTCTGCAGCTGAGTTTGATATGGCCTCTGTCCTCACTACGCTCCAGGGATCAGAGGACACAACCTGGCCGTCACATGGCTCAGGAATTTTCAGCTCAGATATTTGAGATTCCAGACTCACCGCTTATTGGCTGTTTGATGCTGGGTACTGTTTCGAACCCCTGTGTGCCTCACTTTCTCATCTGTATCAAGAGGGTAATATGCAATTCTGCTTCATTGGGGAGTGGTTAGAGTTAAATGGCAGTGTTCACATAGAATGCCTAACAGGGTGCCTTATTCATAGTAAGTAATCAAAACATGGTAGTTGACATCATTATTCCTCCAAATATTTGTTCACATACACACAATCTTTTTTTAAAGCAGTTTTGATTGTAAAACACAAAGGCCAATATCCCTATTACATAAACAAAACAATTATGGTTTTCCATTTCTTTGAGTTTTCAAGCAAAAATATGGGTATAAAATTCAGAGCAGAACCAAATTGAATTTCCAGGAAAGTAATATCTAAGAAGCTTTTAGGCAAGGGAGAGGCTTGTTGGCTCAAAGGCATAAACACATCTTACCCTTGGAAACACAATGGGATCAGACAGCATGGCTGGCCTCTGACCGCGGATTAGGAAACTTCCACCTGCATAAAGACAAGGAGGCACTGGTCAAATTTAGCTTCATCCCATCATGCTTTGCTCTCTGTTTCTCTACCTCTTTTCTCAACGAGAAACTGGGTGCTGCTGTAGAAGAAAGCAATGATGGAGAATGTAACCACAACAGGTTAATCATTTTTATATTATAGGCATGCTACCTAGATGTGAGAAAATTTACCTACATACAGGGATCACAGATACAAGTGGCTATTAGAATTAGGCAGCAAATTCAAAGCAAATGGACTGCCTTGGACTTTAGTGACTATTGTCATTCACATCCATTGCACTATATCTTCCCCATATACAAAAAGAAGGACAAAACATAGTCCTTTAGCTCAAATGTTTTAGCCTTTTGTCAGTGGACATTTGTGTAAAAACAAAAAGTTAAAACACCATAGAGACCAAGTCTCCAGGGCCCTCCGCTGTAATGAGGACTCAGAACTTGCAGGTGATTGACTTGAAAGGAGGTAGAAAAGGACTGCCGGCATACAATCCCACTGCCAGAGAGTCTGGGAAACAGAACCTTCATCCAGCGACTGACGAAAGCAGAGGCAGATACCCACAGACAAACACTGAACTGAACTCCTGGAATCCAGTGACCGAAAGGGAGAACTGATGAGCAAAGGAGTTAAGACTGGCTGGTTTAACCCACAGAAACAGCTGACCTGAACAAGGGGGAGCTCTTGGACCCCAGATTGATGTCTGTGTGAAAAGCATGGGAATGACCCAGACCCCCTGAATGTGGGTGTCAGTGAGGAGGCCTAGGTAATCTATGGGGCCTTGGGTAGTATTTATCCCTGGAGTACAAATAGACTTTGAGTGCCCAGCCCACAATGAGGGATGCTATCTCAGCCTAGATTCTTGTGGGAGGGCCTAGCCTCTGCCCTGGATGAAATGACAGACTTGGAGATTCCCCATGGAGGGCCTCACCCTTCCTGGGTATTTGAGTGCAGATTTGGTGGGAGACTGGAGGTTTGGTGGGTAAGGCAGGGGAGGAGGAGAGGGAGAGGGAGCTGGGATTGACATGTGAAACAGGCTTAAATTAAATTAAACAAAAGAAAAAGAAGGTAGAAAAGGAGAGGCAGTGGCAGACTTCAGGGCCCAGTCCTTCTAACATGTACAAAGGACTTCCGCATTCAGGGTTTCTAGAGAAAAACTGATACTAAACCAGCTCATCTCCACAGCCAAGGATAATGGTAATAAAACCATAGAAGGCCTCTGTTGTCAGGTGTGAAACAGGCAGTGAGAGGATCCCAGAGAGGAAAGAAACACCAGAGAATTGCACAGCTAGATGAGTAAGATGTTCTTTCATAATGTAAGAGGTTGGATCTCAAGTGGAAGTGTAGTCTTAACCCTGAGTTAAAAGGGTCTAGGATATAGTTCTAAGTTGCCAAAGTGTCTGTAACCCACTGGGCTGGCTATCAACAAAGAGAGACTTCTAAAAGGTGATGTCTCCAAATCTCTGTAGGGCTGTTGGCCCCCAGTGGGCTCGGCTGGCATTTTTCATGATAGGATTTAACAAGGTCCAGAGAAGAGTAGGTGCTGTAGATCTGAGACCTCAATGGAAAAAAATAGGAAGGAAGTTAAACTAGAAAATCCTGGAGCGCTGATACACCTAGAAGGAACTCACGGGGCATTTGAACATTTAAGCCAAGAACCCTAAAAAACCACACTTATGGAGCAATGATCTCACCCTAGAGAAAGGACCACACCACAAGAATAAGGTCACAACTAAAATATATCTTTCTTAAGTCAACTCATCATCAGTCAACAGACAATTGATTAATAATCCTGATGGTACCTTACCCTTTTGATAGTTACTCACCTGCTTCCTAGAACAAAGTTCAATACACTTGTAAGATGATATAATTCTGGCCTGATATCCTGTCATTCACAAGGCTCACCATGCGAAAGAAAATTAATAGACATTAGAAAAGAAAGGAAAACATGACTCAAGATACAGGGCAAAAATGATAATTAGCTTAGACAAGAGAGACAGGGACATGAAATCAGCTATCATAACCATGCTCAGGGACATAAGAGAAAATGAGGTCATAATAACTGGGCTGTTGGAAAGTATCAGCAGAAAGGTGAAAACTGTAAAAAGAAAGAATGAAATTCTTCAAGTAAAACGGACAACACGGAATGAAATTTTCACTTTATAGGCTGAACAGCACAATGAAAACTGTAGCAGAAAGACTGACTATCAAAACAGGTCAAGAGATAAGAACCTGGAAAACAGGATAGAGATGAGCAAAGATTTATAATTTAGAAGGCATCATGTAGTCCATAGGATATGTGTAAATGGAGAATCGACAGCAAAGGAAAGAGAATGAGGAATGAAAACAATGTACATGAAGAATTACCTCAATTTGGATAAAGGTGTGAATAAGTAAGTCTAAGAAACTTGACAAACTCAAGAAAGACAAACACCATGTGATCTAATTTATAAGTGGGCTCTTTCAAAAGCTTAGAAGCTGAGCGCAAACCATGACTACCATTACAGAACTTAAAATACAAGAGAGGAATTCGAATTTACTCACCAGGAAGAAATTATGAAACTTTAAGGCTAATGGATCTGTTAATTACCCTGGGCTGACAACTACTTAGTATATACATAAGACCAAGATATCGCATTGTACCTCATAAGTATGTATAATTATTATATCAATACAATAAATAAGTACATAGATACATAGCAAATGACTGAGACCAAAGATGAGAAAAAAAACGTTTAAAAGTCCAAAAGACATGAGAAAAATGGTGTATATGTTGCCAGAAACAACTTGGGTAAAAAGATAATGTGAAGTCATGTTCAATGTGCTCAAAACAAGTAGAATGATACTTTCCACCAAGTCTGTGCATTGTGAAAATGTCATTTTTAAAAATGGGGCTAAAATTCATGTTTTTAGACAAGTGAAATTGGGAGCACTCCAACATATGGACATTCTAAGAAATGATAAAGAATTCATTTTTATATGAAACAATAGCAGCTAAAAATCTGTGTCTATGGAAAGAAGAGAAAAATATAAAATTACATATGGTATCAATTATAAAATATATTTTCACTTCTTTGTTGTAAGCAGAACACTCAAAATAGAAACAAACTTTTAAGCTTTCTTTACTGGGGCACATATGGAAACAATAGCAGAAAAAATGTCATTAAAACAAAATTATAGCCAGGCAGTGGTGGCACTCGCCTTTGATCCCAGCACTCAGGAGGCAGAGGCAGGCTGATCTCTGTGAGTTCGAGACCAGCCTGGTCTACAAGAGCAAGTTCCAGGATAGCCTCCAAAGACACAGAGAAACCCTGTCTCGAAAACAAAACAAAAACAAAAATTAAAAAAAACAAACCAGAATTATATTGTTATGGTACTCACAAATATTATGTGAAGAAGTAGAATGCTAATTTGAATAGGCTATGATGGGCTAAGGATACACGTTTTCACCTCTGGAAAAGTAGTTTCCACCATCCAAGTTGAGATGGTGGATTAAATGCAGTGGTAGCACATAATAACTCATTAAGGCACAAATTATCTCCTGGATGGTTGTTAAGGCTTTACTCACAATGATACCTGTTTGTAGCTATTATTACAAGCTAGCATCCACATATGAGAGGAAACGTACTGTTTGTATCTTCCTGAGTTTGGGTTGTCTCACTTAAGGGGGAGGCAACTAAAAAATACATATGACATAAAAGCAGGGAGGAGAGCTGGAGACAGGTTCTGGCAGGGGTGGATGATTTAGGGGATAGGGAAGATGAATGGGAGGAGAATCATTAAGACACACTTTTGGAAAAAAGTTATAATGATTTTTAATATCCTGCATGCTAATTTTAAAGATAAAACTAGTGTTTTTTTCAAAATGCAAATTATTGGTCTGCTATTGGACTTATTAGATCAGTAGCTCTGTGTAAGAGGCCCACCAGCTTTGACTTAAGATGCCTTGAGACAACTCAGAATTGCTGGCTGAGAGCAATAATAAACCCAAAACTGATGAAGACATATTTTAAAATGACAGTAACCAGGAAGCTAGGAGGCACAAATATTCAACCCATGTTAAGGTCCCAGCATAGGTTTAATATGAAAATCTATCAAAAGACCTTAGTTATAAGACAATTGCTGGTCAATATCTCAAAAATCCTCAACTGAATATTAGCAAGATAAATTGAGTGAATCATAAAAGAGTATATCATGGTTTAGCCCAGGAATATTGAAAAAAAACAATGTAACAGCACATTTTCAAGAAAGAGAATAAATATAATCATTTTAAGACTCAGGAAAACATCTGACAAAAATTCAACATTCACTTGCGATAAGAATTTTCAGTAAGCTAAAAATACATGGGAATTTGTCTCAACACAGTAAGTAAGATCTACAAAAACTCAGTTTCTATAATCATCAGCAATGATGGCTGGCTCTCTCTGTCTGGTGTTATGAGCATTGCAGATTCCCATAACTTACACTTAAATTGTATTGGGAATCTTAAAGCAAGAAAAGGAAATAAGAAGCACAAATAAGTGGACAAATACTAAAAAAAATGCTATTAATAAGATACTCTTCACAAATCTCTAAGGATGCTACATGAAGTCGGTCATAATCCCAGATGACTTTACTTTGTGAAAATCAACAGCTTATAAAACAACAGAAAGCCCAAAGGTCTTGGGATAAAGCAATTTTGAGGAAGTTGGAACATTGGTATTGCCTGTTTTCCAAGTTTGCTATACAGGTATAATAATCACTCATAGAGACCTGCCATCAGGACAGACAAAGGAGCAGCTATATAAAATGGATCTAGGAACAGACACATATAAAGTCAATTGATATGTTTTCTGATTTAACAAGGAAAGAATATTTTAAACTATCGGTGCTATAAACAAACAAACAAACAAAAAACCACTGTGAATTTAGCTTTCAATTTACAAAAAATTAATTCAAGACAGCCTCTATATCCAAATTAAAGGGTTCAAGCTACATGATTCTAGAAGAAAACAAAACAAAAAAAAATCAGTCTTGGAATTGCCTTAAGATTTTTGAAACAAAACTCAAAAGTACCACTCAGAAAAATAATTTCAAAATGGAAATCACCAAATTCATACTTTCGTCTTTCTCCAAAAATACACATTAGTTTATGAACTTCAAATTCATAATTTAAAAAGAACTCCTACAAATTTACAACTAAAAGATAACTACATTTTAAAATAGATTTAAAACAGACATTAAGTGACAGGAAATACATGGAGAATGGGAAATAGGATGTGGGAAAGAGATTAATATCCCTACTCAGAAGGTAAAGGCACCAAGGAAATGTCCAGTACAAAGGAACTGTTCTCGGTCTGACTTGGGGTGTCACCTCCAAGTGTGTGCAATTTGACAAAATTCACCCCACTCTCTAGTTAAGACTTAGATCTCATTGTGGGTATATTTTACTAAAGGTATATAGACAACTTGCCTTCTTCTTACTGGTTTGTTACTATGTGGTTGTTTGTTCTTGAGAATCAACTTGTCTTTAAGTTGTTGATTATTTGGTCTTTTGTCTTTCATTCACTCTCTTGGTCGTTCATCACTCTTTTGGGTTCTGGAAGACTGAGGAGCATGGTGGGGTAGTGGTAGTGGAAATTAGTGTGTTCAGTTCAATTCAGGCAATTATAGCACGGATAAAGGAGAAATTCATGGAACACCAACAAAGCAGGGTTGATTAGACACAGCTGAGGTAGAGAGAGACCCACAGAGGGAGAAATAATAATGTACTTCCAGACTCCCACTGCAGAGACAAAGGCCTGGAAATCTATGTCACTCAACTTAAGGGTCACACTGACACTCTTATAACAAAAGACAGGTTAATAAGAAAGGGCATGGCAGACTTATTGAATCAAAACTTTACGACAATGGAGCCTATAGAGATGAAGCTTCAACAATTCTGGGAAAACTGGCAATTTTTATGTTTAGGTTCAATAGTCAGTGTGTGGAAACATGAGTGTGCAAAGAGAATATGATTTAAAGGTAGCAGGGTAGGCGAGAAAACTAGGAGGTCCAGTCCCTTGGGATTCTTTTTCTTGGGCTTTGGTGCAGCGTTTCTTCCTCCTGGCTTTGGAGTTCTCTGGAACAAGAGTCTTCAAGAAAAGGGAGTAACTTCTCTAGGTTCATAGTTTGCCTTGGGAAGGAAGAGTTCTGTTTTCTAGGCCTTGAAGAAGCAGAATTCTGGTTCCTGCGGCAGACAGGCAAAGGGGTCGGAGACAGGCAGGGAGAGAAAGCCACAGGGACCATGCTGCCTACTCCCTCAAAAGTACTGAGGCCGGGTTGTGCCTTGACCTGATTACTCCCTCCATATAGTGTAGAACTGCTTTCTTGGTTCTCAGACTTTGGTTTGCTCTGAGAGGCTCCACTTCACAAGTAGCTTTTGATTCCTCTTTAAAAATGGAGGATGACTGTTCACCTTGCTGGACACATGATCACGATTGGCACCATTTGTCTGGCACCACCCTTGAGATACAGACCGACAATTAACATACTCCTGGAAGTAAAGGACTGCCATCCTATGCATTTATTAAGACTAAAAGAGCACCTAGGCATATTAAAACCATACTAAGAAAACAAGGCTTGAGAACTTATCAGACATAGCAGACCAGAGAACGGGTGCAATTCCCCAATCTGGTTCCTTAAAGAGAGACACATCTAACCCTGCAATCCTGACAGCCCACTGTCCTGTAATTGACCTCCTATATGTACATCAAGGACCAAGAGGCAGAGAATGTCTAGCTCTTTCAGGGGCTTGCTGTCAGCCTGCCTTCCTATTTGCGTGTCTGGGCCTGTGGTCCACCCATCTGATCATTTGTCTGGATCGGGTCCCTCCCTTTCACTTCTGTAGCTGGAGTCCACATTGGAACTCAGCTCAAACCTGTCACCTTCCACAGTCTGACTCTACAGCAGTAAACCTCTAGCTGGTTCATTGCCTTACCCTAATGACTACTAGTTTTTCTCTTAGCTCCCATGTTAGGCCTCTAAGGCTTCTTTGAAAACTCCTGTCTCTCTAACCATGTGTAACATGCTCTCGCCTGCCATATAGTAATATATATACACCAACTCACATGCACACACACACATATGCACTGTGTGATCTTAGAGTTAATATCAGTAATTAAGATAAATAAATCAATGTGTGTCTGCCTCAGCCAGTACTAACAAGAAAAGGGGGTCTCTTTGTCAAACTCTGCTAATAAAACCATGGAACCTTGTGAATTCCCTATTGTCCAGTAAACTCTGACATTGAGGAAAGACATAAACATGCTGTCTATGTTTCTGACATTGCATACTCATGATACTCAACCTGACAAAGAGCCATCCTCCAGGGTCTGCTGTTGTGCTCCTACACTGTCTTAAGTGAGGAATTGAAAGATAATGTGCATTAACCATGGAAAGACATATGAGAGGGCGTATGTTAGGGCAGGGAAGGTGATGGCTGATGAAGATGATGACTTCTTTGGTGCACAAATGGACTCAAAGTGCTTAAATGAACCCAGAAAGAGAGTTCAAATAGGTGCTGGAGAATAATATTCAGATCACCGAATCTAACCCTCCTTCTGTTCTGTAGGAGAAACTGGGCTTTGTTCCTGTCTATTTTTCCTCTTTTCAGTCTCATCCACAAAATCAGCTCATTTCCTCTGACCCCTAGCTTAAATTTCAAAGTGTCAAACTGTAGCTTGGTTTGTATTTTGAAACTGACCCCTCTTAATCACAAACTCCATCATGCCTGATTATGGTGGAATGAAAGAGCCTGTGTGCTTATGATCGGGCTGAGCTTAATTCTAATCCTTGCTCTGCCATTTGGAAACCATCCTGTCTTATACCAGTGTTGGGGGTACTGTGTAAGAGAAAACCAAATTGTATAAATGCTTAATATATGGTCTCCATCAGTAGCCTGGACTTCAGATGATGAAGGGAGCGTCACCAGCTAAAGAGTGCTAGGTAAAATCATCAAGAAAACAGCACACCCTGAACTCTGCTTCTCTCCTTGCTCTTTAAAGTTTAAGCCTCCTCTTTTCACCATCAAATCTGCTCTCAGGAGAGGATGTGACATCAGTGCACAGAGTCTCTCTGCTCATGAGTTTACTTCATCTCCTTCGCCACCTGGGGGACTTGCATTCCACACCTTCGTGTAACAACAGAAGAATGGAGGGTTCCAGTCGCAGGCTTTGTGGGCCTTCTTGGGGCTGATGAAGGAAGTGGCACTAGTCTCCCTTCTTCTAGAATGCTGATCCTCCAGCCGAAAGCCACGAACACGGCTTCCCCACGTCCAGTGTGCACAGGTTCCCTAACAGCTCTCACATTTCTTTCTCCCTTCCTCACGGATGAGCCTCCTCCCCCCTCAAGCTATGTGGTTTTATTTTGGATTTTAATTGCTTTGTTATTAGTAATAGTAATTCTCCATAAGAGACAAATGGGGGGAAGGGGAGTATTTGTCTTTTATTTACTATTCTTTAGGTTAAATGACCACAGGTTAATTAAATTGAAAAGTGTCCCTCCAGGGATGCACAGGGTCCCTGGTGGTCCAAGAAGGTAATAAAACCATGGTCAAACTGAAAGCATTATTGCATGCTGCTTTAGTCTCAGCAGCCCCAGTGCACAAATACAAATTTAGTTAATTATTGGGTGATTCGGAACAGGTTTTCTGGGAATTTAATTATCAAAATGGTCTGTATGGTACTACTATTGCTGTGGGGCAAATAACTTGGAGTTATCCAAGAGCCAGTGGCCTCACGTCCTGAGTAAGCACATCCACCCAGAAAGAGAACGTGGAACAAAGAATTCTGCTGTGCTTTTATCAAAGAAAATGTCTATCACAGCAACAAACTCTTTTAGAAGTGAGTGAGCGTGTGTCTGTCTTCTTTACTTCTTCGCCTCTTTCTGGTTATTTCATTAATTTTGTAAGTCTCTATCAGAGTCTTAAATTCTCCTAAACAATAGGGTAGGCATCCTCAGCATCTGAGCAGCAACACGATCAATAAAGACTTTGGAGGGAAGAAAGAAGAATGGGAGGCGGTAATAGCAATTAGTCACTGCAAGCAATCTAACCCATTTTTAATTTAATTTGGAGTGCCATTATTTTGGACTTCCAAATGCTAAGGTCATTTTAATCATGCAGATCCCATGTCTTATTGAATTGTGTGTGTGTGTGTGTGTGTATGTGTGTGGGTGTGTGTGGGTGTGGGTGTGGGTGTGGGTGACCCTGAGTTTGCAAGGACATGCTGGGCAAACAGCCAAGGTGCTGTGAACTCAATAATAATAGTAATCTATACTCGAAGTTAGAATAATGGCTGTTAGTCACTGGTGATCCCGATAAGAGGAATACCGCCTCTTCAGACCTCTTCAGACCTTGCAACCATTTGAATTAACGCTTCAGTGAATGAGAAACGTCATCAAGTAAACTGTCTTTCTTGTATGGTACTAAATATGATGTAAGACAGATAACAGAGTACAGGTATGAAGTAATGGACACAAGATAATGGGGGTCTAGGAAACGGAATGAAAAGAGTGATTTTGCAATGAAAGAGAAACATCTTTGCAGGAGAGCTGCCTTAGGGTGCATGAGGAACAAGAACCTATTTTGTTTCCCATGGAAAAAGGAGGAAGTTAGAGATCTACCTGGTGCAAACAGGTAAATAGAGGTTGAATCTTCATCTTGCATTCACTTTCCTAATAGCTACAATGTTTTAAATTCATGTGGCACGCCGAGAACTTCACAAGCTTTCGAATCATTTAATTTTTACCACAACTCCTGAAATACACATCTCCCTCATTTTTTAGATGAAAAAAGTAGGGCTTTAAAAAGAAATGTGTAATCTGTTCTCAGATACACAAACACAGAGAAGGAATTTTTAACCTAGTGCTTGTAAGTGTTTCAGTTTCCATCCCATATCCCCAGATATTTTCAACAACTGTGGAGATACTTTGTGGGTGACGCTGATTCTTTGTTTTAGTAAAGAATGCAGAGGGTGGGTGATTAGGAATGTATTTGAGGATTAATGTCTTGACCTATTGTACACATGGCCCTTGGTTCAAGACCCAGCCCTGAACAAAATAGAAACAAAGCAAAAAGCACTGGCCAGGCATGGTGACATACACCTGCAATCCTTGCACTTAGGAAGCTGACACAAGAGATTGCCTCAAGTCTAAGACTAGCCTGGGATACAGAGCATGGCTCTCTTCTCAACACAACGAACTGCACAAAGAAAGCAAACAAGACTTCCACATTCCACTTTTCATGACTTATACGGCTTCCTGGTTCTCAGAAGACTTCCACACTCCACTTTCCATGACTTATACGGCTTCCTGGTTCTCAGAAGACTGCTGTGTCATCACTGGCCTTCTCTTCTGCACACTCCAAACGTTTAGGTTAGTTTTAAAGGCTTGCCTGGCTCCAGCGGGCCCTCCACCTGGGTGACAAATGGGATCTCTCCAAAGGTCTTAGCATGGAGTTATGGGAGGATGGAGATGATCAGCTAGTGGGCACCGTGTCTATGTTGCCTGTGCTCCAGGTCCTGTGAACATGCTGAGACTGACTTGCTCTGTGGCATTGAAAGCCCCTTATCTGCCTTTCCTAAAAAGTCTCTAGCCCTCCTAGAAAGTGTAACTTGTCATTCAGGTCACTATCTCATGTAGCCAAATAGTCAAGATTAAGAAAACAACTAGAAATACTAATTGGTAGGAAGACATGTACAAAGTGATTTTTTTAACTACTTCAAAAACATTAATTCCTCCAATCGGCCTCCTAGGGGCTGAGGACACACTATGATCAATAATTCAAATGCCCCAGTACAATGAGAACACATTATGGACTCCAAAGAACACAGAGGTTAATTTATTTGGAAAAATCACCTCTTGCCACCTGCTCAGGTGGAAAAGAAATTGTTAAGCCTTCTGAGAAAATGATTACCTCCTTCCCAGATCTCAACATTTCAGTTATGTATTGGAAAGGACCTCACTTCTGGTGAAGCCATGATAGAGATAGGTTTGAGTCATGCTTCTTACGTATCTTAACACATGTGTCTTCTTTGTTTATCCATAATAGGAGCCTTGGGGATGTAGAGGAATATTGGAAAGGTAGATGATAACAAGCACATTTTACAGGACAGGCAGACTTTCTTGGAGCCTGTTTATTTATTTACTCTTTGTGATTTGCAAAGCCAGGAAATTTGAATTATGTAGTGTTAATTATGAAATTGGTTAATGGAGAAGTCTAGAGTGTCAACCCATTCACCATTGTAGCTACTACTCTTGATTTCCTCCAGAAATTGGTTTTCAGAGAACTCTCTCCCATCTTTTATCCAATCTATAAATACTATGATGTTTTCTCAAATTATTCCCAATAATTCAAATAAAAGGATACTAAATTTGAGTCATGACTCGTTGATGTTAGATCTGAAACATGACCACAGCCTCATTAAGAACACTTGATCCAAAAATCTCTCTTCTTTAAATCTATTTTAGAATGATATACAATATGGCAGACAATTTTTCTTTTTGAGATTACCCAAATTCATCTGGTAACGTATCTTCTTTTAGTAATAAAATCAAATTTTTCCTTAGGGGAAGCATACTTCCCCTTTGTATATAGATTCGGGTAGGGTTATACGTGGAACTGCTCTCCCTTTGCTGGGTAAATGTAAAGAACTCCACCAGTCCTTCCAGTATGCTTGGACAGGCTGCTCGTCCATACTCCTAGCCTCAATGCACCTCTAAATATAGCAACTGAAGAATCTTTTGCTATATTTAGAAACAGTCTACCTCTTTTAATGTCCTTAGCTCTGTTCCTTGTTTTTTCCTTCATTTCTTTGCATCAACCCTGCTGTTTCCCTCCCAGTCATACCTCCCTCTGTCGTTTGTAATTCTCAAAGTCAAATCCAGTCCTGATTCTTTCAGCCAAGGACTCTGATTTTCTGTTTTAAAGAGATTAAGATGAACTGGAAGCAGAAGTGTTAAGATTAGGGTTTGTGGGGAGCAGCCATGTGATGCGAGGGACTAAATAGTTCAGGCATTGATTGCATTTCTCCTTTGTGTTTTAAGGATCATCCAAGGGGAGAAAATAAACAGTCATGAAATCTCTCAATTAGTCACCCAGTCTCTTGAAGAAGGATTCAATGTTTAACCCTCTCTAGTACTGGCCTTTCTGGGTCCCGTGCCCTGGATGGCAGTCTCAATAACCTTGACAATTCTGTTGTTAAAAAGTAAGTAATGTTTACCACTTACCATCAAAAATGAAACCTAGATCATAATTCCTACTGGAAAACTATGAATGAAATGAATTTTGAATTCTGTATCAGACCTTGTCAGTTAGCTTTGCAGACCCCAATTCTCTTTCCAAATTAGATATTTTATTAGCTTTAATGTATTTTCTAACCTGATTCAGACTCAAGGCTGCATTTTGTTATTTGGATTCATTCATAATTTACTCTTCAAGAAATTATTGTATGAATCACACAGCTGGGGAAGATCATTACTGTCTGTGTTGTTCTAAGAATTGAGATCATAACAGCAAGTTAACGCAGGCTTTCTCATTTGCTCAACAGGTAACTACTTAAGTCAAGGAAGGGACAGGAAGAAAGGCAATTTACATTTATTGAATATAATCTTTGCCAAGCATTATGCTAGGAATTCATCATCTCTATTTGAAGAGAAATAAATCAAGGTTTTGGGATGCTAAATAATTTTTATTTACTACACATTTATTGAAAATTAGCTATGTACCAAAACCTGAGTTAGGCCCTGGAAATACAAAGATGACTAAGTTGTTACAATAAATAGCAGAACTATGAATTAAAGCAAAGCACATTCATTCTTGAAGCTCGGACTATAATATGTCTTGGTGATACCAAGTGTCACCTCTCTTGTCATGAAGACAAGACTGAGAATTCCAGCTGAATCTTTCTTCAGTGTTTTATTGTGAACCAAACAAAGCAGTGGTCTTTATCTACACAATTGTTATTAGTTACCTTTAAATTAATAGAATTTTAAAATAAAAATAATAGAATTTTAAAATAAATAGATTTACACTTGCTTTTTTAAAAGATTGTAAATAAGAGATACATAATACAATATCATTGTACTGACTAGCTTTTTGTTACTGTAACAAAATACTTGAGATAAATAACTTAATAGGGGGGCAGAGTCTTTAGTCCACAGTTGCATTTCCCCATTGTTGAAGTCTTGTAGAAAGATGGGACATCATGGTAGAGAGAGAGATCATGGCGAAGCAAAACTGTTCACATCGTGGTGACTAGGAAGGATAGTGAGAGCAGGAAAGAGAACATTCTTTTAAAGGACATACCCTCAGTGATCTGTGTCCCTCAGTGAAACCAGCCTATCACAGCTCCTTCCGTCTCCCCGTAGTCCACTTGACAATTAGTCTATCAACAAATCAATCTATTGATGAGTTTAGAGCCTTTGTGATCCAACCATCTCTGAACATTTCTACACCGGGGACCAACCCTTCAGCACAGGAGTCTCTGAGGAATATTCCAGATCCAAACCACCATAATAATCATCTAAAAGGAGGAATATTTAAACACCTTTTCAAGAATCTGTTCATTTAAAAAGATAGCCATAAAGCACATTAGCTTGGCTGGAGGAATGTGACAGTGGTGTTATAAAGAAGGATACGAAGATAAAATAAAGCATAGTAGAAAGAATGAAGGAAGCAAGGAAGGAAAGATGTAGGAGCAAGAGAGGAAGAAGAAGCATTAGTTAACTATTGTTAATTAATAATCTTTAGAATTTCGGCAGTTTACAACACAAAAATCCATTCTTCACAAACATGTATGCCATCTCAGAATTGGCTTTATCTAGACTGAGAACTTTCTTACAAGCTACAGATGAGTCCAGGGGAGATATTTCTCATTCTTCATATACCAGAAGAAGCCTAAACAGATATGCTTCTATAGTGAACAGGCACTCAGATGACCCCAACTATGATAATGGAATGGTATTAATGTGCTACTGGCCAAAGCAGGCTGCATGGTCAAGCCCAAAGTCAAAGAATGTCTACTCACCAGAAGACTATGACATAAACATGGATATACAATATATAATATCACTACAGGAAAGTTACATATTTGTCATCAATAGCTCCATCTACAATAAGAGTAGATCAATAGATATGGGTGTCATGCGTGCATATGCTTATAACTAAATATGCACATACTGTTGTAAAAGTAAGGAGGAAGTGCATGAGTGAATGATAACAATAAATAATAAAGTAAGAAGTGTGATTTAGCAGTCTTGCATATCGAAATTCCTAAAGAAAATAAGAACAAACAACGGTAGGAATAGAAGGGAATCACAAACAAACAGAAAGTTGGAATGGCACCATGAATAATTTTAATTATCCATTTCCATATTCATTATCAGGAACAAGAGTACAAAAAGAACATATTTCCCTCTTTATCTGAAACTCATCGGCGTATAGAGTTTTTGTATTTTTTAAAACAAAGATAAGTGGAACCCATTAAGGAGAGCCATAATGTGTTTCTCCTCTAAGTAACATTGCAGCACGGTCAATATTGTCAAAGTGCTACACTCTAAAATAAAGTGGGATGAAACCCAGTCCTGCTCTGTGTTATGTATGCCACGGTTTTTTCTTTTCTTAATACTATTTTATTTTAATTAGAATATAATTATATAATTCCCCCTTGCATTGCCTCCCTCTAATCCTTCCCATGTTCCTTCCCTCTTACTCCCTTTTAAAATCATGGCTTCTTTTTTCCTTTGATTATTATTGTTACACATACTTTTATAAATGCATAAACATCCAAATATAACTTCCTGAATTTTCTAGTGTTGTTGATATGTATGTGATTTCAGGACTGATTAGTTATTATATGACAAATTAGGAGTTCATCCCAGGGAAAGAAAGCGTAGTTCGCCCTCTCTCCACAATCATTGTTTGCCTGCAGTTCTTTGTCTGGGGTGGGGCCCTTTAAGATTTTCACTTTCCATGCTAGCAAATTTATTGGTGTTGCCATTATTTGGGTCTTCTTGAGGCAGCCATGTTACTGCAGTGTCATGGGTTAACTTCCCTGTCATGTCTTGCAGCGAATACCCCCATTTTCTGGCTCTTAATACCTTTTCAGCCTTCCAGCCCTCTTCTTCAGTATTCTCTGAGCCTTAGGTGAAGAAGTTGTGTTCTAGACGTATCATTTGTCACCAGGCACCCCACAAACATTTGTTTTTGTACGTCCAGTTGTGGTTTTCTGTAATGGTCTTAGTTTGCTGCAAAAAGAAGCTTCCTTGATGGGGATGGCACTGAGTGCTACACTTAGTGTGTGTATAAAGCTGAGTATTTAAAATGCAATTAGGAATTATGAGGATAAGATCCATAAACTCACTATCCCTGGGTAGTTGTCTCCATCACAAGATATGATTCCTCTCCTGTGTAGCTATTGGTCTTCTCTCAAGATATGAGCGCTGCTACTGTACTTTTAGATGTGTCCTTCCATGCCTCTTATTGTTGTGTGTAATAGGCATCATAACTTCCATGCCTCTTATTGTTGTGTGTCATAGGCATCAAAATCATCATAGGCTTGCTTCCCCTTCTGGTACCATGAAAGACAGGCCTCGGGAAGGAGACTCGCATGTCAGACCCAGGTCAAATCCCGTGAAATGTGTCAGAAGTGCATGGTGTCTTCAACAGTAAGGACTTACCTTCAAACTCTATTAGACTGAGGAAGGCACCCCAGACCAGAAAGACAAATATTGCATGCTCTCTCTCAACTGAGGTTCCTAGCTCCAAATCTTACAGTGTGAGTATATGGCCTGGAATAAACAAAGAAACCAGGGATAAAAACAAAACCAGCAGGAGGGGAACTGTCTAGAGGTGACTAGCAAGATACAGGTAATATGAAAGAGGAAATAGGAAAAATTTCCCCAAGAGCTATAGGCCATTTAACAGAAACAACACCTGCCATGAGGCACCTCTTTTCACCATGCTGGTCAGGGACATCTAAGAGCTCCCAAAACAATATAGGCTGTTACCGTCGCCTTTGTGCTGTGCATATTAACACACTGAGCCATCCCTTTGAGATTAGAATTATAGGTAGCATAGCAGAAGAAAAGCCACACCAAGAGCTTTCATGGAGGCTGTTTATGGAAATGTATGAATAAGGGAAATAGTGGTTTGGAACACATCTAGACAAAAGACTTTCATTCATCCATAGGCAAGTCAGCAAAGTGTTAGGGAAAGATCTTAACAAAGCAGCGTGGAGTCCATCTCCAAACACACAGAGAACTTTGCAAACGAGGACAGCAACAACAAAACCGTGGGCAAAGAACAGAACCGGCGACTGGCGGCTGGGAGAACTGAAGCAGCTACCGTGCACACAAAAGACACACCTACTCATTAGCAATCAGAGAATTGTCTCTGCTCTCTACAAAATGAGATGCCATCTTGGCAAAACAGCACCCACTGATGGATAAAAATCAGGAAGTGCTGACGGGATGTGGGGAAGTTTTCATCTTCACTGACGGTGAATTATAAATTGGTGAAAATATCCTGCAGAGTGTTTACTGAAATAGAATGTGAGTACACCCTTATGACTCAGAAATTCTCCAAGGAGTATGTTCCAGAGACTTCTCAGACTCACCAGGAAGCATAGCCAGAGAGGATTATAACAACATTATCAAGGTACCACACTTGGGAAGCATCTAAGTATTCACTAGAGACAATGGGGAGCCTTAGATATCCACTAGGACGGTGGCTATGTGAAATGTGCTGCATGGGGAAGTCAGAAACGCTATATTAATGCAAGTCTCAGGAGCAGTACATTAAATATCACTGAGAAAAATTTATAGATCTTAGAAGTATGATTGTGGATAAAAAATAAGAAAAAGAATGAGATTTCTACCATCTTCATAGCTCTCTCTGTCTCTGTCTCTGTCCCTCTCTCTCTCTCTCTCTGTCTCTCTGTCTCTCTGTGTGTGTGTGTGTGTGTGTGTGTGTGTGTGTGTGTGTGTAAGCGTGTGTGTCTGTGTTTCTGTGTGGGCATATGTGTATCTGTGTAGGCCAAAGCACAATGTTAAGTATCATCAGTCTCCACTTTTTTTTAAGGCAGAGTTTCTCATGGAGCCTGAAGCTAACTACTTCAGCTAGTCTGGCTAGCCAGCAGACATCTAGAACTTTCCTAGCTCTTCTGCATAATGTTTTGGTTACTGACATCCAGGCAATGCCAGGTTTTGTCTGAGTTCTGGGGATTTGAAATCAGGTCTTTTTTTTCCCAGCAAATGCTCTTACCCACTGAGCCATCTCCTAAATCCCTATCTTCAAAAGTTTATGAAATACCTAAAACAACAGTATACATTTTTCTAGACACACTAAATAAATGCACTGGAGGTAAGTTGGAAATATCTATGAAACATTATTAATGGAACTGCCAGAGAGTATTGAGGGGAGTGACCAATGGAGAAACATGTTTTAATGTGAAATATTCCCATAGCCTCATGGCTCCCAGATGCTGGTACAGTTTTAGAAAGTTGTGACACTTTTGTGAGGTAGAGTCTTGCTTTGGAAGTGGGTTGATCACTGGAAGTAGTCTTGAAGACTTCCAGCCTATCCACTTCCTAGCCACTGTGTCCAGAGTAAGGACACAATGTTACAGGTTGTCTCAAGATCACAAGTTCACATGGCTTCCCTGCCATGATCAGCCAAACTGCAAACTATGAGTCCAAGCAACCCTCCCTTAAATTGCTTTCATCAGGCACTATGTCATATCAAGGAGAAAAGTTACTGTTACAGTAACTGAAAATGAAACAAAACAAACAAAAACCAAGGATAGTAGAGTTCCAAGAACCATGGCTACTAGGTGTGTATACTGATAAACAATTGTTTGTGTCTCTCAAACAATTCTCTCTACAGCTTTGTTAAGTGCTGTGATTAGAAACTTTGTTTACAAGTTCGCAAAGAAGTCCACCAGCAGCCAGCACACAAGAATTGAGGAAAACAAGGCCATTTATAGATTTGTCTTGGCTTGTCGTTCATTTATATGCAGCAGTAGGACACTGCCGATCCAGAAGGATATTCTAGTGGTGTGAGCAAGTCTGCTGCAGATGAGTGACTGAACAATGGCATCTGTGTAAGTGAAATTGTTTTCCCTTTGTTCTCATTCAGTGGCCATGATGAGAGGATTAAAACACTCTATCAAATAGCTATATTTCTGGCCAAGTAGCTGATGGCCAGGAAATGAGCAGCCTAAAAACATTCTTACCCAAGTCCAGCAGCTCCAGACCTCTCTCCATCTCCTTTGTAAAGCAGGAGAGCTACTGAGAAGGGCATGAACCTTCAGCAAGCAGTAAGTTCAGGCCGGGCATCAGAGGCGGCACCTCAACTAATTTTAACGAGTCATTTTCCTACTCATTAGAGGCAATGGGCTTACACATGCCTCCTTATTTTAAAGCTGTCACTATGCTGCTTGTTAATAAAGATAAATAGGACTGGCTGTGCAAAGTCGTGCTGTGACGTGGTGGTCTTCCAAGCAGAGACACAGCAGAGGCAATATCTAATGCTCTGGAGTTTGGGGTTCATACTCTAGCTCTCACTCTCCTGTTTGCTCTCTTCAGCGTTAGAGACTTACTTAACCCAGGAGAGCTAGCTAAGTGTTCTACTTTTGAGGTGTCCCCTAAGCCCCTGCTCTAACACAGAGCTCAAGGAGACTTTTACATGGGCTTTCTTCTGCTCTGGGCTGTGCAGTGTGCCAGTGCCAGCTCTTTGCCACTAGATGTATATTTAGCATATTGGAAGGAAAACCACAAACAAGGATTTTACATGGGACTTAATCTGATAATTACATGGAGATCTGAAAGCCAGACGGGAGAGGATCATGAAAACGATATAATTAAATAACTTGGAGGAGGCAGGAAAACTAAAGGAGAGAACCTGAGAAGCCGTGCTACATTTTATCAAAGAAGGGATACAAAGAGAAAGTTGATAAGGAATCACATTCCCTTTCAAAAGACTGATGGGAGTTAATCCCTACCTCCCTTAACCCAGTGCTCAGGTTCAGCCAGGATCAGATTCACATTGAAAAAAGAACAGCAAGAAGTAATTTTGGCCCACTCCCAGGTCAAGCCTTCCAATTCCAGGGGCTTGGGAATGGAGATAAGCTGTGAGAAATTTGGACTCCCTAAGAATACTATTCTATGAACATCAATTTTTTTTTTCAGTTAACCGGTGTCAATGTAGCATTTCTACTTGCCAAACACCTTCTAAGCTATTTCAAAGGCCTTGAAAATGATGCTTTCAGAGAGCTAGGGGACATCATTTCCTAGCGGTCCCAGATGGTGAGGTTGAGGGGTTAAGTGAGTCGCCTCAGGCCACATACTTCCTTTTGAGGTACCAGGTGCCAACATGGGATTATCTCTCCACGTCGGACTCTTTGCACAGCAAATACACCTTCCGGAGGTAAAATACATCATATGGCACCTGCAGTTTATATAATAGGAAGACCTCTCCTGAGGAGTTTAAGCCTCCTGAAACCCACTCTTAGAGATGCCCAGGATGCATTTCTGTAGGACTCCCCTGG
Organism: Mesocricetus auratus; assembly: GCF_017639785.1. Classification (NCBI taxonomy): domain Eukaryota; kingdom Metazoa; phylum Chordata; class Mammalia; order Rodentia; family Cricetidae; genus Mesocricetus; species Mesocricetus auratus. Next base: position 43,819,937 of record NW_024429194.1, on the reverse strand, counting down.
AGAGTCATGTTTACTTAGCAGCAAGACCAGTAGCCAGACGGAGAACGTCACAAGCAAGCACACTCATTCTTGAAAGGGTCACTTAGCATTTAAGAAGCTGAGGAAGTGTTTTCCTGTGTGGAAAAGGTAGTGTGATGGCAGAGACCCCACGAGAATCCTTGAGAAGTGTTGTAGCCCGGGATCGCTACATGATGGGACCTGGAAGAGTACAGAATTTCAAGTTAGGCTCATTTGACCTTCGACACCCCCGTCCCCACTCACTCATTAGCCAAGTGAATTTGGACCTTGTTTTCCTTGTCCGTGAAGGAGAAGAGAAAGGGTTTATTGGATAGTGTCTGTATTTTATAAGCTGAACTGTACTCCGAACTTTCCCCCAAAAGTCCAAACCCCCTGAACCTCAGAGAGTTTCCCATGTCTCATATGCCCACTCTTTCTTTCACTGTGGTTGTAGATCTGGTCCCCACCTGTTCTCAGGCACTGGCAACTGGCTTCCTAAGCTGAGGCACACACCATTATCTTGATAGCTTGCCTGATAGTTTTTGTAGAACAAGGACCTGATGAGACTTTTGCTGTCTCCTCTCCTATTGTCAGGGAGGGAAACTGTCTGAGGCCCTACTTTCTACCCAAAGATACACCTGATGCTATTTAGCTGCCAGAATGTGAAAAGCTTTGAACTTTGCACCCTAGGGTTCACCTTCTTGTGATGTTTGTTTTCTCCCCTTTCTTCTTTCCCTCCCCATTCCATGGTATGTGTGTGCACATGCATGTGTGGTAAATGCACATATGTGAATGTAGAAGCCAGAGGCCAAGGTCAATTTCTTCCTCTATCATACTTCACTTTATTTATTTATTTAGTTAGTTAGTTAGTTAGTTAGTTATTTTGAGACAGAATCTTCAACTAAGCCTGAAGCTTACTGGTTTGGCAAGCTACCCACACACTCCAAGGCACTGAGTCTGCCTCCGCACTTTCTAGGATTACAAGTGTGTACCAACAGGCTAGGGATTTTTACAATCTAAACCTGGGTCTTCATGCCTGCATGGTCCACGCATTACCACCTAAGCTATCTCCTTAGCCTTTCCTAGGTCATCTCCAGTGATGGCAGGTGGTGGGACTGTCACTGCTGCAGCTTGCTTCAATGGATGCGCTTTATATAAGCAGATGAACCCAGGACATACGTAAGGAAGGCTCTGACACTTCTTTTTGTGCCCCCGCTTTCTCCAGTGCCAGGAGCTTCTAAATATGGGACAACATCCTGTCTTGACCTCACCAAAATGGGTTTCCTCATTTTTGTTCACAAAATTGCCAAAACACTAAAAACATGTGGGGCTACACATGATTTAATAATTATAAACCCATAACCCATTTTGTGTTATACTAGAATCCATAATATGGTCTTATTTTATCCTGAACCAGACAGGAAATCAACAATGGGAAGCAAGTTTCCCTCCTTCCCCATTAGTTATCTCAGCTTGCATTAGCCATTCTCTCTACAGCTTCACTGGGTGATGTTCAAAACAACAAACAAGCAAACAAAAACAATCAACAATGCATCACAAAAACAGACAAACAAAACATCAACCATGTTTTATTCCCTATTTCCCTCACAAACTCTATATACTGCATCATTTACTTTTCTCATTGCTCTATCAAAACATTTGGCAAAGGCAACTTAAGGAAGGAAGGAAGGAAGGAAGGAAGGAAGGAAGGAAGGACTTATTTTTTTCCATTTGAGAGGATACAATCCATTATAGCTGGGAAGGCATATGTATCAGCATCTAGGAAGGCCAGAGAGAGAGAGAGAGAGAGAGACGAATGGTGGCATTTTGTTGCCTTCCTTCTTTTCCCCCTTCTTATTCAGTCTGAGACTACAGGCCACAGGGTGGTGCTATCTACATTAAAGGTGCTTCCTTCTCCAGCATACCTGTCTGGAGGTGTGTCTCCTGAGTGACTTCAATTACTACTCAAGTTGACAATGAATAGTAACCATCACATATACAATTTGATGGGACAAGTGAATACCAGAGGTGTAGGGAGGAAGGCTGTGCAGCTAACATTAGTTAAATACTAATTATATTTCAGGCTCTGCAAACGTATCCCGCAAATAACATGATAGAAACCTCATAATAAATTTGCAATTTTTATTGCAATAAGCATTAATTGTGTCCTTTGTTTTTACCAGATGAAGAAACTACGGAGCAAAGGAGGGGTAATGTTTGATCAAGATACAAGTTACAAAATCTACACACACTATGAATTGAGGCAAGTGCAACACCAGCCCTTGAACAATAAGAAATAAAACTCTTACATTGTTTTTTCCCCTTTTCCAGTTAATTTTGGTTCCTACAGCATGGCAGAGTTCACCAAAGCACAGGCCTTCCAACAAAACTGTGTGACATCTGCTTGTGAGAGCCACAGCCAGTCAACACTACCCTCATTGTCCCCAGCACCTTTCAGAGTCCCTGTGGCCTTGGGCATAAGACTCGGAGAGCTTTGTTTCAATTCCATTAACCAACCTTGAGAGGCTGGGACAAGGGGAACATTGGAGCTGCCCTTCCCCCCACCCAGACCAGCAGCCAGCCCAAGGAGAGAGCAGAAGGTGACAGCCCTGAAGCAGACAGGCCCTGAGAGGTCTAGGAATTTGGATGAAAATTTTAAGTAGGTAGAAAACGAATGGTAAAAACTCCTCCATCCCCCACCCCAATCAGAGAAAATGGCTTTGGGAAGCTAAGCCTCGACCCCTGTTCCTGTTTATGCCTGGTAAATCTACCCTAGGTAACCTTCAGGAGATTGGAGTGGTTGGATTTCTCCCTGGCAATAACGGGAATTCCATCTACAGACCAATTAGAACACACCCAGATCTGCCAGGAAGATCTCCTTTGGCTTTATTGCTTTCGTAAAACCAAGTGTAAGAAACCAGCAAGCTCACCTCCCTGGCCAAGAGGCAAGCATCTTCAGGAAGGAGGAGGAGGCTAAGCAGGCTCCTGGCTGGCATCCTTCCGTGCCATGCTACCCTTACCTAACACCACCTGCTCAGCACCCTGTAGCCTCAGGAACACATCAGCTCAGGTGCAGACCTCAGATTTGGACTCTGCTCCTGAATGTGCGCCCTGTGTCCTTGGAGAACTCATATTGCTTCTCTGAGCCTCAGAGTCCTTGTCTGTCAGTTTCAGGAGATGCCCCCTTTATACCAACCCGGATGTACATAATTTAAAACCTTAAAGGAAGCCAAATACACAGATATATGGAGGATTGCCTTCACCCCTTTCCCTGCATTACACTCCTGGGTTGGGGTTTAAGCCTAAACGTAAACGTAAATTATCTTTACTGTTACTGACTATTGAGGGAGGGGAAAGGAGACAGAGAGACAGAGAGAGAGAGAGAGAGAGAGAGAGAGAGAGAGAGAGAGAGAGAGAGAGAGAGAGAGAGAGAGAGAGAGAGAGAGAGAGAGAGAGAGAGAGAGAGAGAGAGAGAATGTGTTCTTAGCAGCATTTTCTTTCTTTCTTTGTCACTTCTCAAGGTTTCTGGGAAAGGAGCAAACAGAACAGAATGTCCTCGGCCAGCCAGCCAGCCCCGCCCCCACGGCCAGTGAGGGACACTTCTAACTACAACCCCCCTCTTCTCCCCCTCCCCCATCTTCATCCGAGCAGTCAAGGATGTGAAAGCTGAGGCCCAGTGAGAGAGTTCAGAATCTGCCTGACCTTAGGCAGGCAGGGACAGTGCCTGGTTCATGAGCTTTTCTGCAGTCCTCCGGGCCAATCAGCCTGCTGGACTGACGTACTTCACCCACCCTCCTCCCGCAGCGACAACAACAATCACCCCCCAAAACATGTCTTTATCCCACATTGTGTTCAATGCCCCCAAACAATTACTGATAGTAATTAGCCATCCGGAATAACAAGGACAGTATACTTGGCTCAGCTGTACTTTGAGGGCGCCTGAGCAAAGCTCGCTGTGCCTGAACACAGTCACAGCGACAGGACCCTGGTGGTCGCTTCCCTTCAACCTGCAGAACCCAGCCTGTTTATTAAGCTTGAGTTCCCTTTGGGGTACAGTTCAAAAGAATGGTGAGAAAACTTGGGCTTAAGAAAACAGCTACTTTGTTGGTAATTTTTGGCAAAGCGACTGCGTGATTGGGTATTTTACCACACGCCTGTTCTCTGTATGCACTTATTGGGTTGTAAGGCTTCGCAGAGCCTTGATGTTGCCAATATTGAAACCAAAAAAAAAAAAAAAAAAAAAAAAGAAGAAGCGGAGTGGGGGGATGCAAAAGGGTGCGGAGAGTTACCTTTCTTTAAACCACAGGAGGGGTTGGAAAGCCGACTTACCAAAATAGCAGTACAAAAAAATTTTTTTCGAAAAACAAATCCACCACCAAACAGTTTCTCCTGCTCCATTTATTTCAACTAGTGTGGTATTAATAGAACGCCTAACAGCAGGGAGTAGGGAAATAAATGTATTCTCACTCGCAGGGGAATGACTAAATGACTCACAAATGCAAAAATAAATAAATGGCTCCCTGTGAAAATCTGAAACTATATTACCCCAACCGAAACAACGAAGCTTTTTAACTGTAACCTAACATGCTAAATCCAATCAGTTTTATTTGAGGCCCTAGATAGATCGAGCGATCAATCTCCATTATCCCCGGTTCCTTTTCATCTTCATAGTGCTATTTTTCCTCCTCCAAGACATTTCAGTTCATTTCCTCAAGCCTTCCTCAGTTTAATGACTGATTTTCCCACCAGAAAAAAAAAATCCCACTTCCTCCAGAGGGAACAAAGGAAAGTCGAGGCAGGAAGAAAGTTTTGGAAGGATGTATCTTGAGACTTTTCAGTGAAGGGGGAACAACTCAGGGTGAGAAAAAGATAACAGGTAGATAGACGAGTGCTGTATCCCAGCTTCTTTCAAATGCTCGGTGAAGAGCTAACAGGTGCTGCCCCCTGACACTATAAAAAGATCAACTTTTTGTCTCCTTTATAATTTGTGAACAGGTAGGCCCTGAGGACCTGAATGAGGTCATGCCAATTAACTCGCCGGTTCCTGCAATCAGAGTGATAATGACATCCTTAGCAACCATGCTATCACTATGGTGCCACCCCCTGCTGTGAAAACCCTCCCATCTATGTGGGTTGGAGGTTGCCTGGCCAAGGCTGTGATCCTTAGCCCTGAAGGCTAGGGATTACACTAACCTCTCACCCCCACCCCGGTAGCACTCCCTTCCCTGTCACAAAAGAGGAGCTAGGTGGGGAAAAAAAAAAAAAAAAACAGAAAACAAAACTTCACCATCCCCAAGAGCTGAGGGCTAGGACTTTCCCCAGACTCCATAGATGTCATGAACTGGTTCTTTAGAATTCTCTCTTATCAGCAGGGATTCATGAACTGTCTTTAAACCTCATCCATGCTGGCTGCAGTGTACATACATACATGCCCCTTGCTTAAGAGCCCCTCATAGCCAGCCTGTTCCCAGTTATTACTTCATGGGATGAGACTTGGTACGCGGAAGGCAATGTCCAAGATTAAAACTACCTTTAAAAATTCAGTTTCCTAGAAACACACTGAGTAAATATCATAGCCAGGACAGCAATCAAGAATACATCATTAGAGTGGATAAACTCATCTCAACGAACGTAAACTATCAACATTTCAGTTTGAGTCAATATTTATCATCTGAAACTTCCCCTACCTTTCCCATGGTATGTTTGCTACTTGGGAGAAATATAGGACTTTGTACTACATAGGGTTGCACCTACTTGGTGTTTTGGAATATTCCATTTTGACAAGAGGGAACCCTTGTACATCTCAGGTCTTTCCATTTTAGATCTACTGTATGGAAGATGCTACCAAAAATTTCAATGAAAATGTTTTACATTGTGGTTTTTATTTTTCATAACCTCCTTCCTTTTCCAACAGAGACTTTGCCCATTCTAAAATAACAGTGCTTGTACAATGAGGGGGTCTCTATAAACGTGTACAGACACGTGAAGAGAGAGAAGAAGAAGGAAGGAGAGAAGGAAGGGAAGGAAGAAGGGGGAAGGGGATAAAAGGAAGGGAGGAGGAAGAAGCAAGAAAGGGAGAGAAGAAGAAAGAAAAAGGAGGAAGAGAGGAAGGGAGAGGCAGAAAGTGGGAGCGAGGGAGGAAGAAAATAGAGAGTGTGAAGAAAGAAGGGGAGAGACTGGGAATAAAGCAGGAGAGAGGGGAAGAGTACTCCATCTGTGATTCGCTATCCCAGGACACCTACACTTTCTGTTAACTTCCAATTGTGCTTCAGATAATGCTGTTCCCAGTTTGGCCGATGAAGGGGATGAAGGCAGGGGGGATGAGGAAAGGAAGGAGGAAGACAAGAAGGAGGAAGGGGACATAGAGGGAGGACAGGAGTTAGTTGCAGGAGATGGAAACTGCCTGTTGGAGGAGTGTGTGGTGTGGGAAAGCATGCAGTATTCTCAGTCTGAGTCCTTACACACACATGGATGGCAGTGTGGACAGTCCTATGACTCCAGAAATGATTGGCAGAGCCAACATTATCCGTAATGTCAGCAGTTACCATATGTTTCTCAATGGAGGACATCAATTCTCTGTTTTCCTAATTGATTCCAGTAACATAGATACCCCGAATGCTGCATACCACTCACTGATTGCTGGGCAAACATTATTGAAGTGTCAATATTTGCTCTTTTTCCTAGAACATCATTGTCAAACGCTGCAATTCATTTGGGGACACATCTCTTATATTTAATGCATGGAGAGTGTTGATACAAACTAATTCTTCTTTTTATTATTCTTCATGCTTGCTCTGGTCACAGACCTGGCTTCACCTATCAACCATTGTTGTTGTTCAGAAGTGTTCCTCTTGCTTCCTGAAACCAACAGCTGCCACATGGTACAATGTCTACCTGTTCTTATGAGCCTGAAGAGACAAAATCTAGACTATCAATGGTCACTGACAGTCAAGGTCCTTATTCCTCGTCTTCAGTACATAACATATGGCAGCTCACGTTGCTGCCTCACCATTTGGTCCTCAATTTCATTTAACTTGAATAAAACATTCATCGAAACGCCTATCAACCATCACACGGCTTCGTTATTGCAATGATAACCACATACAACACACATTGGGACAATCTTATTCTCACGGCAAGCCAGTATGCAATCCCTTTCTCAATGTGTTTATTTTGCTTTAGAGAGAAGGGGCTTTGTCTTGTCAGAGTCAGGGACCTTAGACTAGGACATTCCCCCCTGACTCATCTGGATTTGCAGGTACCTGTTCTGCAGGTACACAAACAGTTTGACCCTAGTGCTTGGTTTCTTCTGGGGAAACTACTCCAATTTTATTTCCTAGAAGTGTGTGTCTTACTACCACATTAAATTACCAGGTAGTATTCTGGACCTGAGTAGTCCCATTTTTCAGATTATTTTCCTGTCTTGACTTGGGATGAAACCAGATCACTGCTGCATGCGTGGGTCTTTGAAAATACGAACTTCACAGTCTTCAGTCCTGATGATTCCAGACCCTCTGTTCTTCTCCACCTCAATACCTATGCTGAAGACATTATAGCTGCTTCACTCTTTCCAGTTGCCTGAGTGGCGATCGGGGTGCTTTCACCAATTAAAAGCAACCCGTGATGTTTCTCAGATGTGACATGATATGCCAGCTGGTCACATCTCTGATTAGCTATCCGGGGCACCTACACTTTCTCTTGACTTCAATTGTGTTTCAGATAATGCTGTTCCAAGTTAGGCAGATGATCGCTGTAATTTCTGGTAATGAAATGGCTAAGGAGCCCATCCTGTGCTGGGAAGAGAGCCAGAGCCCAGATCTTTGTGAGAAACAGTGTTATGGTCTGGGACAGAGAGATGAAGCCAAGGTGCCGGTTGGATAATTACAGCAGAGATCAGCCTGAATCTTGACTGACTGCCCTTGTTTACACCTAAAAGACTGATAACATTTTTGAAGAAGACAGCCCTCTGTGAAAGTGGTTCTGCAGAAGGCAAACATACTTGTTATTTTCCCACTGTTGGGCTTCTACAAAGACAACATTACTTTCTTTCACCATGGAGAGTAACGGTTGGACTAAAACCTTATAGAGCCAGCATGTATCAGTTAAGACTGGACCAGCCTTTGGGCAAGTGCTGTGGTTGGAATCTGAAATCTCCCAGCACAAGCTCATGTTTTAAGTGTTTGTTCCTCAGTTGGTGCTACTATTTCAGAAGGTTCTGGAAATTTGGGAGAGGGCTTCTTTGAAAGTTATCCCTGGCCTGGGTCCCTGCCTTTTTCTCAGCTTCTGAGTCCAGACACGTGAATAGACCACCAGAGACCCTCACAACCATGGCTGAGAGGAGCTTCGCGATGAACTAAAATCCTAGAAACTGTGGGCCAACCCCCCCCTCTTTTTAGTCATTTCTGTCAGCTATTTTGGTTTCAGAAAAGCAATTATTACTGTGATTTTTTTTCAACAATTGTACATAAGAACTCTCTAGAAGGAAGGGGAGAAAAAGAAGCCTCAGATATCATTACATTGATTCAAACTTCCATTTCTTTCGGCAATCCAGGGGAAAACTGAAACCCAGGACTAAGTGGCTTCCTTCTGCCATCATAAGCATACTATTCAGTATGTCACTTACCCTCACAGCTATGAAGAGCTTCCAGGTAGAAACCCATGGCTGTTGAGTTTGCTGATGCTGAGGAAGCTGCATACTTCCCCCAACTTCACCATCACCAGACAGCAGGCCAGGTTCAGTCAATGGGGGGTATCCCAGGGCCAGAGGAAAGGAGGGTCCTGGGTAATTCTGTCTGCCTCAGCCAGCAGTTTTACATTAATGGCTGTGTGTCTCTGTGGCTCTAACTGCCTTCCTGCAGTCCCTTGCTGGATTTAGTAACACTGCCTTTCCCCGGGCCTAAGTAGGGCAGCAGCTTCTGCTCTGGTTCATTTCTGAGTATCACCTCTTCCTGTGTGACTTCTCCTCTCTTCCATCCCGTGCACTGTGAATTCTGGCGTTAACTACCTCTGCTAAGTACTTAGAGGGGATTCAATTTTTTTTCTAAATTGACCCTATCACAGCCTATGCTGTCCATTTGACAGAGATCCAGATTAAATCTTTAATCAAGCTGCAAGTCAACTCATCAAAAATTAAAATTATTAGGAGTGAAACAACAGGAATAGCACCGGTAAGCCTTCAGCCGGGATCTGCAGCGTCCTTAGGTGCACTCAGGAGCATTAACTAAGCACAAAGCTCACATTTGCCCCTTGAATTCTCCCATAGCCTTCTGAACTAAGCATCACAACCATCATCCTCACTTCCTAAACCTTATTGCATATTAGTTGCACAAAATAACAAGTCCATTCACTTTTATTTGAGTGGATTGATTGCTATAAGTTATGACATCATTAGAAACATGCATAGGACACTTTGATTATTCTCAGCTCCTCCCACTGTTGTCTCTTATTTCTTTATCTTTTTTTATTGATGGGGGGACTGAGACTGAGAGAATTTATGTAACTTGGCCAGGGTCATACAGATAACAACTGTCAGCCAGCCCATACATTTGTTTTTAGAGCCTTTAGTTTACAACCCACCTCCTTTCTTCTAGTTTGACTTTTGTTGCTGTGATAAAATGTCATGACTAAAAGAAGCTGGGGAGGTAAGGGTTTATGACACCTTAAAGGTTATTGTCAATAACTGAGAGAAACCAGGTCAAGGTTCAAGGGGAGAACCTGGAGGCCGGAACTGAAGCAGAGACTGCCGGAAGAGCATGGCTTACTGTTTGCTTTCCATGGCCTGTCCCAGGACCACCTACCTACCCAGGGGGAAACTACCCACAGTGGATGGATACCCTACAGACTTGTCTACCGCAGTCCCATGGAGGCAATCACTCAGTTAAGGTGCCCTCTTTCAGAAGACTTTAGCTTGTATCAAGTTGACAAAAAAGAAAAAGGAAAAAAAACAGTAAACATCCCATAACCAGCACGCCTGTGTCATACTGACTCTGAAGACTGTGATTACATGTCATAACTGTGTTGAGAAGGCATAGGAACTGCAGAGACTGGCCAGTAAGGACTCCAGTCAGTGTGTTTTGGAATAACACTGCTCTCTCTACTCTAATCCTTGGAGGGCATCCCACCTGCTTAGAGGCATGAAAATTTATACATAGATTTGGGCATGAAAATTTATACATCTACAGTTCAATATACACAGGAAAGCACAAATGGTCATTGCTAAGGAGACAACTAGCCTTCCTGGGAGGCTGTGAGGGGATGGCCAACCTCCTTCTGCTCACAACCTTCTGCCTGCCATACAGGTTGTATGGCCTGGAGCACGCAGTGTGCTCTGGGCCACTGAGCTGTGTCTGATGGTGCCACAGGAGAGCCTCAGCTTATATATAGAACAGGTTATCCACACCTAAAGGGAGAGTGGCAGAGAAAATTAATAAGAGCAAAGGAAGAATCCTCCTTAACTGGGGGGAGGGAAGTTGCTGCAGACAAAGTCAGAGTTTCTGAAGCCAGTGGGTAACCTTCCCACAGGCTTTCCCTCCCTTTTCTTTTCCATAAGCTTTTATTTGTTTGTTTGTTTGTTTATTTTAAAGACTGACTTGTCAAAGCATTCATTTCCCCCTTTCTTGACCTTTTTCTTTCTTTCCATATGTAAACATAGGGTGTGAGCTCTATGGTATGTCTTAGAGACTCAGTGATGAAAAAAAAAAAAGGCTGTTTGAGTCTGAATCATTTTCACAGTATTGAAAGCATAAGGCAGAGCTCAGAGTCCCACAAGGGAGAGAGCTGGGAAGAGAAGGGTTAAGACTCTCACCAGGTAATAGAACTTGATTTATGGCATGGATCAAGTTCATGTTCCTCTCAGGATCCGGTTTTGAGAAAACGAAATGACAGTCTGTCCAGTATACAATCTAAAATGGCCATGTAGTATACTAGCATGTTACCTGGGCCTCTGAGAACAAGCTGGGAGGTGTGGGAATGGCTTTAGGTCCTCCAGCCTAAGGGTGTGTCCAGAAAAAAAGCATGGTCAACTATTGATTGCCCCAGGGACAGGCAGTTGCTCAGTTTGTGATGGATAAAAATTTTTTGATTTTTCTAGTTTCTTCCATTTGATCCTTGCTGTCAGTCTTATCCATAGATGCGGGCAATGCGAGAGAACTGGGAATTCCAGCAGGCTGGCCAGTTGCCTACGACTTCTTAAGCGGGCCTGGCATGGCGTGCTTCGTTGCCCTTTGTATCGCATTTTATGTTGAGTACACACACACAAATTGCTTTTGAATATAAAAAAAATCATGAGATTTGGTGACCTTTCCAATTAAATCCAGTTTACACCTGTGTCTGGTGGGCACAGACAGACATTTCCATTTCGTTCGGTAAAGGGTGTGGGGTGGGTTTTCCTATTTATCTCCCGATACTCACAGGAGAATGCCCTCCCGTGCTAGCTCTGAGGGTCATATCTGTATGAGCTATTGGGGATAGAGGTTTCATTTAAAAGAGTGAAGGGAGCCCGTGCATGTAAACACAGCCACCTAAAATGGAAAAGGGAAGCCATCCAAAGAAAAGTCCTATGAAACAGAAGTGCCTGCGATTTTAATTATTATTAAAAAGAGAAAGAAGAACAGCAGATGGAGAAAACAGAAGGCTCTGAAGCATGGTCTGAAAGACAAAGGAAGGGAGGATAAACGATGTCTCAAGGCCCAGCGCCTCACCTTGGCTGCAATTATCACCGGCATATTCTGCCCTGACAGGGGAGACACCGGATTGATACAAAAGGGCTTTTTCATTTTTACTTCCTGGAGTTTGTGAATAACTGGCTTTCCAGGTGTCAATTACTCTGTTGCCTCCAAACAGAATCCTCCTCTCCCCCTCCCAGCACAAGCACTTAAGAAAGGAAACCCCGCCGGGTCCTCTGCAGCTGTCTTTTTCCTCTGCCTTGCAAGGCTGGCCTTGGTGCTCTAGCGTTTGGAAGTGGGAAATAGGAACGGATAGGCAGGGGGGAAGGAGAAATTTCCTTTTCAGAATTGAGCAGCCCTCCAGCCTCACCTGGGACTAAAACATGGTCCCTTGTTGCTTTTGCTCTATGAATCTGTCAATCAAAGACCCAGACAAAGGGCCATGTGCTCCCTTAAGCCATAGAAGACCTGCTAGAGTACCTGAATGTGAACACAAGAAAAGTCCCCAGGCAAGAGGGAATTTGTGACCTACAGGGAAGTAGAATCTGACTTCAGGGCCTCCAGGAGGGCACAGTCGGCAGAGTGTGAGAACTCCTTTCCCTTAATGCTCTCCCTAAGACAGCCGGAGATTCCATCAAAAATGATTTGTCAAGCCGAAGAAAAGCCACGGGTTACATTTGTGCTGTGAAACAGCCCAAGGAGACAAGCTTTCATGAAGCCTGGGCTAAGTCTTCCCCCAGCCTTAAGACTCCAATATACATGGAAGGCTCCCATAATTGGTGACAAACACCCTAGTATGAATTAGTGTGCTTAAGATTATGTTCCTATAAAAATATTTTAATGAAATAACATATATAGGTTACTTTTGCCAATGCTAGAAGTTGAAGGAGCATTGGGATGAATATAAATGTTCAGAAATAGAGGACCGCCAGGCGTTGGTGACACACGCCTTTAATCCCAGCACTCGGGAGGCAGAGGCAGGTGGATCTCTGTGAGTTCGAGACCAAGCCTGGTCTACCGATCAAGTTCCAGGACAGGCTCCAAAACAGTACAGAGAAACCCTGTCTCGAAAAAACCAAAAAAAAAGAAAAAAAGAAAAAAAGAAAAAAAGAAAAGAAATAGAGGACTATTAAGCTATGACAAATGTATTTATCTAGCTCTGACAGTTCACAATGTTTGGAGTAAGGGTCAATCATGGAAAGCCCTAAGAGTAGGAAGCATGGTTTGATTTGGAAAGTCAGTCAAAAATAGAATTATAAAGGTATAGAAATCACCCAGAGTCCCGTGTTGCTTCCCCTTTGAAGGCTTTTCTATGCAGCGACAGAATCACCCGAGCCAGTACCTTTGACAAACCAGTGTGGAAAGCACTGGAACTGTTTTGCACACGCTCTCAGGATTGTTCTGTGTTCTCCCAGGCTGTCCAGCCTCAACCTGTTCTCCTCCAATCATTCCTAGAAAGAGCAGCACACATCTAAAATTCTAACTGAATTTTCCTGTGGCTTCTCATCAGTTCAGACACACACACACACACACACACACACACACACACACACACATACACACACACACACACACACTTTACTGAATGCAGTTTCCAGTTCCTACTCTCTTCCTCCTCAAGCCTGGACCTCAGTCTTACTCCCTCCTAGCCTTGAAGAAGCACTTAGCCCCACAAATCTCCTTTGTCATATCACAAACCTGACTACAACCTTGGAAATTTTCCTTTCTATTAGAAAGCTAATCTGATCCCCAGATTAGCCTCCTTCCTGACATGTGTCAGCACTGTTCTGTACTCTGTGGTGACCATGCTGGCAAAGGAGAGCCAGTCCCTGCATTTATGGACCAGTTTGGTGAGATGAGCCACAAGCCCAGCAAGCATGTGCACACATGTGCAGGATAATTAAATATAGAAACAGTGAGGGATACTCACCCGAAGGGCAGTGAAGGGCAGTAAGGAGTGCAGGCATGTATCCTGCTTCATGGAATGGTAAGAGAATGAGGAGCCCTTTCCACATTTGTCCTGGTACCCTGCCTTTCCCCATCACAGGCAACAACAAGCAAGTGATAAGAGCATATATATGCCTCTACCTTCCTGGTGAGATTATAAAATCTATCCATTTCCTCATCTCCTCCTCTTGCTATTTAACCTGATATGTAGCATACATTGCTTAAGACGTTTTTCTTTGGTAATGAGAGATTAGATGGAGAAGGGCCCAAGTTTAAAAGTCATCACAGTGGTCAAGTTAGAAAGATGATGAGAGTTGAGAGATGAAGGTTTAAGGATAGGAACACGAGGCTGGATATGAGGAGTGCTATTGTAGAGGAGAGATCAGGAGGAGCTATGATCAACTGGAAGGGGGAGGAGCTAAAGAGAGAGGGAGCTTCCCTTCATAGCTTTGAATACAGATTTCAAGGGAACTTGGAGGCCAGCAAGTCATTAAAACCCTACTGGACCTGCATCAAGGTAACATTAGATAGCTCCTTGCTATTAGTCTGTGAAATGCAGATTTAGCCAGTGAAATGCAGACACAATGTTGTGTGTCACTGTACACTCTGGCCTGTGTACACATATCTCCAGTGAGGATTCTCTTGCCCTTGGGATGTCAATACCTGCAACATCTTTGGACATCACGTATTAAAGATGGAAGAATCTTTGTGACCTGGCCATGACCTGGTCCCTGAATGGCACAGAGCTGAGTCTGCTCTTCTCCATCCCTGCACATCTGGAATTACCTGGAGTTTCTTCAAGATTGAGGAAGGGATAAAATTTGGGAATTTTAGATAGAAAATAATGACTTGGTTTCGGGTTTGGGGAAAAATGATAAATTTACTCTTTATAAAGTAGAGGGTGTAGTTTTGTAGAAGAGTTTAAAGAGGAAATAGGAAAAACTGGTCTAGGGCAGGAATGAGACAGGAATATAGGTGTCATTTATTGCATTAAGTGGGAAAGTGGTGGGGATAGATGGAGTAGACCATAGAGGGGAGAGGTGGGAAGAGCTTCTGTAAACCATGACATATAGAAACCAGGAAGAGGGACAGATCCAAAAGAGCAGTGGAGCAGAGAAAGATAGACCAACATGGCAGGCTGCAGGAGACCAGGAACTCAGCATCTCACGTCCCATGGCAGGCGCTGTGGGATATGTGCGCACTGTGTGAAGGTCTATTGCTGTGACTGGTGTAATAAAAGGCTGAACGGCCAGCAGCTATGCAGGAAGTATAGATGGGATTTCCAGGGAGAGAGAGAAAGAGGAGGAGGAAGTATGTAGGTTTGTGGGAGACTTGAGGAGACACGGGGAGGAAACAAGATGTGTACGATGGAAGAGAGGTAATGCCATGTGATAAGAGCTAGTGGGATAAGCCTAAGCTAATGGCCAGGCTTTCATAATTAATCAGAAATCTTCATGTCCTTATTTGGGAGCCTCCTGACAGTACAGAGAAAGACGTGCTACAGAAAGGCCTGAAGGAGAGGGATGCTGGGCCAGAGCTCAGTGAGAACAGAAGTCAGATTCTCACCTGATGTCATGAATATTGGGAGCGATCATAATCCACAGAGGCATGAAGAGAGAAGCCTTCTTGTTTCCTTCTGAAAGATACTGCAGTGGAAAGCTGACAGTGCTGCTCTCATGTGGGTCTGGAGGGTGGGTGTCCATGGGGTGATCTTGGAGGAGCAGTTGAATCAGCAGAGGGACTCCTTTCAGTGGAGACATCATTGAACGACAACATAAGTGCATTGAATTCAAAAGGGTCAAGATGTGGAAATAAAGGAAAGGTTCCAGGCAGAGGAACAGGTTTGTCCCCACAAGGACCAGATCTGCCATTCATCCTTGTATGATTTCCTACTGGCCTGGAGCTCTCATTCCATTTTTGAAACCCCCATTCAATTTAGAATTTTATGACTCCAGTTCTATGTACTTCTGCCCTCAAAATCTTAAGATTGTGTCTAGTGCCATCAGCTTAGGACCTGGGTGTGCCTGATTGCTTGAAATAGACTATACATGATGGTCATGTGAAAGCCAAACAGAGCATCCTCACCATTGAGACAGGAATGATAGGGCACCTGGGCTGGGGGACAAGCTGCTTCTCTTGAGTTAGATATTCTCAGACATCCAGACCAACGGGTGGGAAAGGAGGACCTACTCTCTGACCCTAACACAGAACCTGAACAATAACAGTAGCACATCCAATGTGAGCAGCTCTCATTGACAGCAGTATTAATTTTTCCCATAGAGGGAACATGTTCATCTCCAAAAGCATTACTATTGACTCTAAAGCCCAAGTCTCTCACCATTACAGCTGCAAGCCAGGACTTCACAACAGGGATGCTTGAGGGGTCAGGATGGAAAGGGGGACAAGGTGAGGCTAAGCCTGGAATTCCCATTAACAAAGAAAGACAGAGTCATCACTGCACTTTAATCACTTTGCCAGGTGAGGTGGTGTCTTTCATTTTAACCTGATAAGCCTGAACGAAACCATCAAATATATGTGTAGCCTCAAACTTACATTCCTCTTTTGCATCAGACAACCAATGGTTTCTAAGAGTTGTTTCCATAAATCTTTTAATTATATTGTGATATTAAACTGCATTGTCATTTATATTCGGTGTGATTAGGTGAACTGTAGACACAGGTTACGGCATCTAAAATGTGCTTACCTACTTGTGTAATTTTAAAGTTCTGTTTTCATTTTTTGCCTTTTAATTATGCCGGAGCCCGGATACATAAAAAATGAGACTGCCTAACCCTCTCTGACCTTTCCAGGCTTAGTAATTCTTAACCACAGGAGTGTGTTTGAATTACCAGAAGAGTCTTGGAAAATAAAGCTCAATCGGGCCCAAGACTCTGGTATAGGAAGTCTGGGGTATGTTTGGGATCTGTGTCTATGCTGAAATGCCCTGGGGAGTTCTGGTGCATGGTTCTGATTGAGAACTACTCCTATGGCCCACTTGTCTCTCCTGCTTCCCCATCTGGACTCCACCTCGGGTTTGCAGCCTGCATGTCATTTACAAACATATGCCCTCCCTTGGAGGGCCTGGGGCAGGTGCATGTGTTCTTTTTCAGCTTGGGCAAGTGAGTGCTGTTTCTTGCCATCCTTATTAGATTGGAGCCCTGTAGCCAGACAGCAGTGCGGTGCTTCTAAAAAAGCCAGGTGAATTTGCCTTTAGGAACTGTTTCTGTATCCTTTAAAAAGAACCATCTATCTTTCCTTCCCCCTCTCATATGAAATTTGGTGTGGGAAGCACATGCCCACAAACTTGAATTGCTGATGAGCAGAGACACTTGCTTTGTGGGTGAGAGTTTTGTTTCCACACCGCTGGACATGGAAATGTGTTCCCTGAATCCCGGCTTTCTTAGAATGGCAGCCCCCAGGTCGTGTGCTCTCAGCATCCGGGAGCTGTGTGTGCCTCACACTGGAGTTGTGTGGTTCTGGTCTCCCCTCTAGGACATACAGGACAGCAGAGATACAGCTGTGCCTCGGGTGCTTCAGGAAAAGATCGAGCATTTGCTGATGTGCCTTATAGTCCCGAGGGACATTGCGGGACACAGATGCTCCCTGTAAAGGGACAGACCATGTGTCATCTTTGTGCTGCCAGAGGGTCACAGCAAATTAGCATTTGTCTTGGTCCCTTTCAGAGGGAGAGAGGATTATGTCTCCAGATCACATTTGAATTCTGAACTTAATGTCTACACATTTGGTAACAAATTATACCCTGTCTCATAAAACCAAAGATCATGTCTTTCTGTTGTTCTGTGACTTTCTATGTGGCACATCTCACCTCTCTCCCCCATTACAGGATTGTTCATGGCTATCCTCCCTTCCTACAGTTCTGTACCCGGGGGCCTTCAGAAACTTCAGATCAAATGAACAAAAGAGCTTAGGAAAGTGGCCCCAAAGCACCTCCTACTTACTGGTGCTATGATTGTTGTCACCTGCAAATGGTACCAACCCTTAACTGGTGGCAAGATAAAAGGCGATCAAGTTGATTTTCAAACATATTCCTGTTGTTAAGGTTAGTTCCCTGAACATGAACAGACTTTACCCTTTGTCAGGGAATCCACTGCAGGTATCTCAAATTCCTGGAGACGCCAAGACAAAAGACAAGAACTGTAGGAACAACAAATGAGGAAAATGGCTTGGACGTTTTCTTATTTGAGTACAAGTTAGGTTTACACAGATGTTGTAAAGGACTGTAAGGAACCCTGCATTTTAAAACACAACTGGCAGCCACATGAATCTGCATTGTCCACAAAGGCGGGATTCATCGCTTTAATCTACCAAGCCTCTCAGTAATTATTATTTATAATAAATTATAAGTTAAAAGACAAATGTGTAAAGATAACACATTTAAAAGTTCATGAAGGCCAGGCATGGTAGCTCATGTCTTCGATCTCAGTCCCTGGGAGAGGGTGGGCCAGAGGAGGATTGGAGATTAAGGAAAGACTTGGTTATGTAGTATTTTGTGGTCAAGCCAACAAACAGCAAAGCCAAAGCCAACAAACAAAAAAGAAGTTTGTGAACCAACAGAAATGTACTCTTTGGGGGGGTAGTTTATCATTTATAAGATTTTTTTTTATAAATTAGTATACTATCTCTGAACCTAATTGGTTTCTTTTCTTTTATAAATATTTATTTACTTTTATGTGTGGATGTTTTGCCTGCCTGTATCACTGTGCACCACAGAGGAGGGTATTAGATCCTCTAGGACTGGAGTTACAGATGACTGTGAGCCATCATGTGGATGTTGAGAATTGAACTTATGTCTTTTGGAAGAGCAGTCAGTACTCATAACCTCTGAGTCATCTCTTCAGCCCTGACTAATCAGTTTCTTAAGGTTAAAGGAATCCAGACATAAAGCAAAAGATACCCAGCCTACAATATACAACCCCAGAGAAGCTGGAACCCTCTTCCAGAAACAGATGGAACAGATTCAGAAATCTACATCTAACCAATGGGTCAAGTTCTGTGGGGACACCAGACCTTGAACAGAGACCCACTTCCCCTTCAGCCTGGGAGTAGGCAGCTGTAAGACAATGTTTACTGAAAACAATTCAGTGCCATAAAGCTCTTGGTAGGGCTCCGATAAGGGCTCGCTCACTGAAACACCATGACTTTGATCCCCCCTACGGCTAGATGCTTCTTCCTGTTCCCCCTGCTGTTTCTCCCCGATTCTGGGGCCGGAGATTAAACCACCAGCCAGGAGGGTGAGAAGTCTGTGAGAGCTGTGAGAGGTGTGTGAGAGCTCGGTTGGAGAATTGTGTGTGTATGGATGGCAGAGGTCTTTTAAAAAGGGAAGCGTTTTTTCTTGGGGAGTTCTCCTAAGCCGACTTGGGGAGCATAAAGTTTTCTTAAAGCAACCGACTGGTCTCTGTGTCATCTATCCCGACCACCTCGCTACATTCTCGGATGCAGGCTGCTCAGCAGGTGCGACAAATTCCTGGAGTACAATTGAAGTGTGGGAGGAGTGATAATATGGACAAAGGAGTCAAGACCATGATGGAGAAACCCACGGAATCAGTTGACCTGAGCTAGTGAGAGATCACTGACTCAGGTCTGACAAATGGGGAACTGGCATAAGACTGAACTAAACTCCCTTAATATACATAACAATAGTACGACTGGGACAATATATGAGGCCTCTAGCAGTGGGTCCAAGATCTAACACTAATGCACAAACTGACTTAGAGGAGCCCATTCTATATGGAGAGATATCTTGCCCAGTCTAGACACAGGGGAGTGGAGGGTGGTGGGTTACCTTGGTCCTGCGTCAAGGAGGTGATGGGACAGAATTAGTAGACTTCCTAGGGGAGGCCTTACCCTCTCTGAAGAGCAGATGGGAAAGGAGAGTGGAGGGAGCAGGAGGAGAGGAGGGAGGGGGAACTGGGATTGGAATGTAAAAAATAAGCTAATAAAAAAAAGCCAAAAAGTAAAAAAGGAATCTGCCCATGATAATCAGCAGCATTTCTTCTTTTCAGTGGGCAGGTAATTTTAATATTATAGTCAACGAAGCATGGAATATCAGTATAGAAATGTAGCCAACACACTGTTTTTAAAAAGTATCCTACAGACAAGCCATAGATAAGATACCATGTAGGCTAATATATATGCTAATTTTTTAAAATCAGTGCAATAATTTGGGTTTGTGACTGTTTCTATAAGGTTCTAAGAACTTTAACTTTCTCTGTGGTTTTAAAAGTGAATTTCCAGTGCCGCATATTATCAGGAAAAGCAATGAGGCTGTAACTCCAAATGAGAAGAATCTGGGAACTGCCCATAAACAAAGCAGGTGACAACCTCAGGCAGTGATAAGACCAGTCTATGGTCCCCAGAACTCAAGTCTACCATCCAGACAGTTTTCTGTGAAGCCTGCTTGTCTGACTGAGTCTCTGAATGACCGGCTTCCAGCTGGAGGCCTTGTCAGTGAACCTGCTTGGTGGGAAAATCAAGGTGAAGGGACAAACGGGACATTATGAATGTGAAGTGCCCCCTACAGGCTTGAGTTGTGAGTGTTCGATCCCAGCGGACAGACTGCTTGAGAGACCTTGGAAACTTAGGAGGTGGGACTAACTAGAGGAAGCAGGCCTGAGGGCAGAAGTCTAGCATGGATCCTTGTGGGATTTTACCCCCTGGCCACTTCCTGTATCGCTCCTTGCTTCCTGGTCCACCCTGGCTTTCTATCACAAAGGACTGCACCCTTGGAAACCATGACCCTGAATGAATTCATGAGTTGATGCTGCCATGTATCATGGCCACAGTTCTGTTTTGTTTTGTTTTGAAGTTAAGCTGATGGTGTAGGAAGAAAAAACTTAACCATTGTGATCATGGAATAAGGAAAGGAGAAAAAATAATAATAAAGCACTTTGAAGCTATCTTTACTATTTGTCTTCTTTCTTCACAGATGCATCTGTTTGTTGAGGGTGACCCTGAGACTTGTATTACCTCCAGTCATGACTGCAAAATCAAACAGCAAATCCTTAAAAGGAGAATTTGGAACAGGAGAGTGATTGCTTAAAATAATTTTTTTTCATTTAATTATATTACATTATTTAAACAACCATAATTGGATGATAACCAGAGTCATTTAAATTTATTTAATGTGTGATTTTTAAATTCCCAAGCATTGTACTAAGTGTAATGTTATTATCAATTAAATTAGCATTCTTACCACTTTTGTTCTCAATAACTTTGCAGTCTTCCATTCCTATTATGTGGAATTTCAGTAGCTCCTGAAGCAGCAAAGGCTCACTGTGGCTACCTGCCTGTTCCATTAATAGTCCCTTAATTAAAGGGAGTGACAGCTGTCCCTCTTTGTCCATACTAACGTGTCCCTGTCTTTCTTTACACAGTAATTTCCTTCTGGTAATTCTTATTTTTGTTCCTTAGCTGATTCACTCCCAACACACACACACACACACACACACACACACACACACACACACACACACACAAACACACACACACTTGTACTCGCACACACACTCTCACCAGGGGGAAGAAGAGGGAGAAAGTCTTTCACAAACGGAGCTGCAATTTCTTTGATGCTCACCCCGCCCACCCCAATCTGTTATCTTCTTCCTCTTGGTTTCATCTCTGTATTCATTTCTCCTCCAAAAGCTATTCTTAGATCTCAGCATCTCCCCTTTGCTAGTCTTTTCCACCGTCTTGATTCTTTTCCGCTGAGCTCTCCTCCTTTTCTCCTAAACAATTCCCCCACGTTACATTTTTTTGTTCCTTTCTCAGTCAGCTTGTCCATTGTCTAAATATCCAGGCATAGGAAAGTAATCCTATACAACAACAATAACAACCAAAAATGTTGCCCACTTCATTAGGGAAACTCCTTGTGATCTTGAGACAGTGGGTATCATGAAACAATCCCTGGCTAGGCACACCCTTTTTCAAAATTCATCTCTTGGTTTTCCATAGCTATTTTTCCTGATGGGAAAGAGAGACTGTTAAATTGGGAACAACTTCATCCTCAAATATAACTCCCAGGAGACTGTTTCTTAGGCAGCTGATCTTCCAAGGCTTGAGACTCTTGTTTTGAAGTCTTTCCTCTTGTTTATACATAAACCAATTATGAACCTACAAAAGAGTCTAAAATTATATTCAGCTCAAAATCAAGAAACCTGGCTAAGGATTCAGTCCTCACTGTATTTGAATTGGCTTATTTGCTTCTGAACTGTGTACCCTGAAGCATAGTTGGAAAGGCCCTGGGAGGTCCTTGCCTTATAGAACAGGACCCCATTAATACTGTGGGTTTGGATGGTGTACTGGTTACTTAGCAACCACTAGGCACCTATGAATAATTTAAATTTAAGTCGATTAAAGCAAAAAACACAATAAAGCAAAAGCCACAATAAGCATTGTTTTTTAGTTACAGTGGCCACGTTTCAAACACACAATGGTACACTGACTAATGGCTTCCATACTTGGACAGGACACTTACATGTTTCCATATTAGCAGAAAGATCAACTAGGCTGCACATCATATAGGCTGAAGTTTAAGAATCAGGAACTCCTGAAAGCTATAGACCCCAGTGCTCTATAATAAACTTTACCTTCTGGTGTCTGATAGTATAGGAACCTGAGAGGTCACACACAACAGGAAATGGAACTAAATACAATTTCATAAAGTTATCAATGCTCATGTAAAAATTTGTTTCTGCTTGCAAAACATTTTCACATCTATTTGAAACCTTGTGTAATAGGAATGAAATGACAAGTATCCAGCATCCTCATGCGCAGAGAAGGGATTGGTAACTGAGAGAAATTAGGGCTTGCCCAAGGCCACATGTCTTTCAAACTAGGACATAAAATTCAAGTCTCCTGTCCAAAATCCCTTGATCTCTTTGTCATGTTGAAATGTACCAGTAAGATGGAATTACAAAAAAAAATATTCATCAAACGTATGGAGAACACTTTAAAGCCAAGCGCTGTGACGGTGCCCTTGATGTGTTGCCTTATATAACCTTCAGTCCCAGCTTCTGCCTTAGATGCCCCTCTGAGTAGAGCATGGGCTCAGCAGCGTCCAAGGCAGCATCCACAACCTAGACAAGAGAGTGGAGCACCAGCTCAGAGCGTCTAAGGCAGCATTTGCAGCCTAGACAAGAGAGCGGAACACAGATGAAAGCAGAAAGAAACCAAGACACTCTAGGTTTGACACTGGTTGATTGGACAGGAGAGGGAAACTGAGGAAGCAAGAATAGCTCAGTCTTTTCAACTAAGGAATTGGTTGGACATGGATGCTTACTGAAAGACAGGAATGGGGGTGTTGTTGTTCCCATGGCCCAGCAGCTCCTTCTTGCTGCATGGTGTGACTCCTTGCTAACAGGGAGCCACTGGCCCCCTTTGATCTGTCATCAATCTAGTATCCTCTTTCTCCCATGTTCGGGCCTTGGAGACCTGCTTTGTGTCCCCAGCTACAGCATCTTTCTCTGTGGGTCCTCATTCTCCTCAGGTCTTAGTTCAAATGTCACTGCCTTGGAGAGCCTCTTCTCACCATCCTCAGATTCACTGTCAAGGGCATTGTCTGTCTGTTTCTTTTGTAGTACTGCACCAGACTTTTAACTAACACTTTCACAGGCTGTTTTCCTCAGTTATTGTCCAGGGACCCTGTCAACTCTGCCTGTTGGGGTATCCCACAGACCTTAAACGGTGTCCAGCATGGTATCACAGTGGATTCTATGTGATGTAGTCCATTATCTCAGGACTTCCTTTGCTCCACAGAAAATAGGTCAAAGGAACAGAGGGGTGCAGACCTCTATTCTGCTTCTTGATTTCTTCTCTTTGTGTTTCTGTGCTGGATTCCCATGCCTCTGAGCTTCCATTCTTGCTGTTACCACTTCCTGGAACATCTTTTCCTCCCTGATTTTATTTTCATATTTCATGGCTCACTTGAAGGAAGCCCACTTTTTTCTGTACACCTTCCCCAGTTCCTTTCCTTAGGCAAGGCAGTTTCTCCATCAAGCTCTTGTTAAAAATCACAGCACTAGGTATGGGGGCTAGCTCAGTTGGCAAAGGGTTTACTGCGATAGCCCCAGAGCTCATGTAAAAAAACCTGGGTGTGATCCTGGTCCTGAGGAGACACAGATATGTGGGTCCCTGTAGCATAGTATCCAGTTGGCCTGGCCTTCATAGGTGATCCTCAGGTCACTGAGAGTCCCTGTCTCAGAAAACCAAGGTAGATACCACCTGAGAAAGACTACCTAAGGTTGAATTTTAGCTTCTATACACACATGTACAGACACACACACACACACACACACACACACACACACACACACACACAGGGTCTCATGATCCCAGGGTTATCTTTCCATAATCTCCTTTCCAGGAACAGGCACTTCCCACCTACACTCATGCAGATCTCATGTGGGTGTTGCAGGGTCTGTCATAGTGGTCCTGTGTCTTTGTGAAACCACACTTGGCTCCTGCTGATTGGCTGAAGGTGTGACCCTGACTGAAGAGAAGGAAGCCATCCATAGACATAGAGTCAATGGGTACAGTGTGGGCTCCTCACCCAAACAGAGGCCAGCAGTGGCTTTCCATGAGAATTACAGTATTGTCACCAAGAATCAGAAGTCAGTGTCTCTGACTTTGACAGGGTGCACTTCAGAGCCATGGCAGACACATTTTCTGATATGAAGTGGAAGTCTCTAGAAAGAGAACTGTGAAATGGAGAAGGCCCTGTGCACTTGAATTCCCAGTCTAATGGTTCTAGAAGTCACACTCCACTCCTATATTCCGACAATGAATTATGTATATGTTTAGATACTTATAATGAACTCCCTTTTGTGCAAGGCGTCTTCATGTTGAGTTTCTGTCACCACCAAAAGCAAATGAGTAAATATAAACACACAGAGTTCTAACTAATATAAATTGCCCTGTGTGTCTTTGAATTCCCAATCTTTAGCACAGTCTTTAGTTTACTGTATACTCATTAGCTAAATTAGTAGATTAATTAATCCTTATCCCAATTCCTGTGTCATACAACACCAAATGAAAATGCCTCCTCTTGTAAAAGAACAAATACAATGGTGTAATTGTGTGCTAGCTTGTGAAATAAAGCTGCCTGCTTTAATAGAAATATAGTAGAATACACCGTTTGAGCAAACTTCCGGAATATTATAACTCAATTATAAACATAGACATCTGTTAAGTGACACAGATCTTTGTACAACCTCTCACAGTCTGATTAAATTTGTTTGATACGGGCTGGACATCACTCTGAGGAGAAATAGAATTATTAGAATAACAATGTTTTTCTTCTGAAGATTTTCTATTTGTGTTCTAGGTAACTGAGTCTCCCTGGTCTTCAGTATCCTTATTCAAAAACAAAGAAGAGGTGGTGTGAGTGAGTTGGGCTTCAATTATGGCTGTTTTTCACTGCCATGAGAGCTATTATTTAAAATCTAGATGATTAAACAATGAAATCAGATGTACTGTCATGGTTGTAAATGCACTGCCACAGTTGATCAGTTTGTGACAGTCACTATCATGGTTCAGTTGGTACAGTGTTAGCCTGGCAAGAGCAAGCAGGACCTGAGTCTAGATCTACAGCACCCAATGAAAGAAGGGGCATCTGTGACTGTGGAAGGGGTGGGAGCAAAGACCCCAGGATTCCTGGAGCTCATTGGCCGGCCAGCTTAGTCCCATAGGTGAGCTCCAAATTGAGAGAGAGAGAGAGAAAGAGAGAGAGAGAGAGAGAGAGAGAGAGAGAGAGAGAGAGAGAGAGAGAGAGAGAGAGACTCTGATTAAAAAAGAGGGTAGGGTAGTTGTAGGGCAGTGAAGATGCATGTCTTTATCCTAGTGTTTTGGAGGCAGAGGAAGGAGGAGTCTGGTCTATAGAGCCGGTTCCAGGACAGCCAGGGCTACACAGAGAAACCCTGTCTTGGCAATAAAAAGGGAGGCACACACACGTACATACATACAAACATACATACACACACACACACACACACACACACACACACACACACACTAAAACCTGAAGCTCCTCTTAGCCAAGCTTGGGGATGCTTCTGGAACCCTTCGTGCCTTTCCTTTTCCTCATCTTCCATCTCTACCCCTTCTCCTTGAAAGCCACTTCTCAAGGCAGGACCATTTTTTTTTAAACAACAGTGCATTTTTTTGGAAGGAAATCCAGACCATTGAACAGGCAAGTAAAAGGAAAGTCATGCTGCCAGGGAGGGGTAGATGTGCAGGGACGATTCTGTTCAGACCATCTAAAAATACACCATCAAGGATGCTGTGTGTGTGTGTGTGTGTGTGTGTGTGTGTGTGTGTGTGGTGGTGGTGGTGGTGGTGGAGGAGGAGGGAGGGGAGGGGGAAGGGGAGGGGGAAGGGGAGTACAGGTCAGGGAGCTGGTGCAGGGCACCCAGCTTGCTGCAGCCCTGAAGGGAACTCCAAGTAGAAAGGAGCAGACTCAACCATAGCCCCTCTAGGGGGACATGTTTCCTTGCCTTCTTCCTCCCAGTGCTGTCTAAGAATTGTAGGAAATCAGAGGTTCAACATTGAAAACAAAACAAAAACAACAACCAAAAAAACCTCTTAGCTAAGAAAATGACAAACATTCCCAGTCAGATTCCCTTTTCTGAGAACACATTGGTTAGTTTTTCATGGATTGAGTCACTGGAGAAAGGGTGGGACAAACCTTCCTCAGGTGTGAAGGAACCAGCTACTAAGTAGACTCAGTGAAGAGTTGGGGGAGACACTGAGTTTGGAGATCCAGATGAGCAGGCAAAGAGACTGTGACAGGACTGCACACAGATTAAAATTTCTGTTTACGATGCTAATGAGTATGACCCTAGACCCCATCATGTGTGCCAGGACGCACTGTCACTCACTTGCATGGACTCAGGTGAGTCTTGCAAACAAACATCTTGAAAGAGCCGAGAGTCTGGAATGGTACAGGTGTTAGATAATTCGTAATTAGCGTGTTCTCAAGGCTCGCTTGTAAAATTAATCTTGAAATATTTTTGGAAGTAATTAGAAACTGCACGAGAACGTGCAGTTAAAAAGATCTGGTGCAGGAGAGGAAATGGCCCAGTATCTCCCTCTCAACTTGCAGCAACTGCAGTATAGCTGGAAGAACAAGGCCCAGAAAGGCTGAGCAATGGCCTCAGGACACACAGCTTGCCGGAGGCACAGTCAGAGAGCTAGGAAAACGAGTGGAGAGCCTTCACTCTTTCTTCTGCCTGGCTGTCTCACACACGGTAAGAATGACACGAAGCTTTGTTCTGGTTGGAATTAAGAGTTTTCTCTCACTGTTGTGCTCAGCTCTTGGCTGCTCTGAAGAATTCTTCTGTTTTCCTCTAGAACCTTTCATAAATGAATGCTAACAGTTGTGAATGAGGAGGAACCAGCCTGTCTGCTAAGGTGAGTGGGCGCCATCACAGAAGGTAGGAGTTCATCACGAACTACCAACATACACAGCTCAATTTTCAAGACTGGATGGGCTATTCGGAGAGTTTATTTCAAGATGAAAGAGCAGGCCTTATGCCCAGCCCTGCAGAAGTCTCTCTGGGTACCATATCCTTTGTTCCTCACCTACCTACGGCTTACCTAAGCTCTAGAATGATAAACACATGTACCTTGCCAGTGATGAATCTTAGACCTGAACCAAAGTCTTTCTCCTGGGAAACTGGAATGGTGGACCCAGAGACTGACAGTTCTGTGGGAGAGGCAGGTGACAGGCCACACAGGGAAAGAAACAAAAGAGTTTTTGGGAATGTTATGGAAGCTACATTGCACCAGGTGCAACAGTTGAAGAACCAAGGGTATTGTGACAAATAGAAATAAAGTGTGGGAAGGAGGGAGGAAAGAGGGAGGAGAATGAGGGGGAAGGAAAAGGGAAAGAGAAAACCCTCAGATTCCCACAGGTACTATTTTTCCCACAGTAGATTTCCTGCACCGCCATCCTGGCCCCTTTGTACTAACCCTTGATACAACGGAAGTATGTGTCTTAGAAAGGGAAGACTGGCTTCTACTTCACGGGCGAACAGGTACTGGGAAAGATGCCCCTTTGAGAATAAAGGAAAACAAAAATGGCTGCAGACCAGTAAGGGAAGCAGAGATGACAGGGTGTGGGGAAGGCCACTCACGGGGTGGGGGGGGCGATGGCTGACTTCCAGACACCCATTGACTCCCTGCCCAGCCGGTTGCATTTCCATCCCCCAGAGCCAATCAGCTGCTCATCACGGCTGCACAGGGACAGCATCAAAGGGATTTAATAATGGTTGGCAAATGTCAAATTACATTGAATCTAAACCAAATTCCAGACATTTAGGGCTGCACAGTCATTAACAATCAATTAGTGCACTCACTTTTCAGTCAAAGCATTTTTATGCTATTTCCTTTCCAGGGCCAGGAAGCATGCTCTGCCTGGTCGTCGTCGTCTCCCCCCAACCCAACCCCCACCCCCAACAGTGGCAGGGTAAGGAAGGCATCAGGATGGCTGAGTCAGTGGAGGAACAATTGAGTCCCTGTTCTCATTGTGGCTTTGCTTTCCCTATTTGTTCTCCCGACAGGATTTTTCAGGAGGAAATGTTTCGAATTCGTACATTCCGTCCTGCAAACGTGGCAGCAGGGAGGAGGGGGGAGGGGCGATTGGTCATTTTCCTCTTTTATGGAAAAACGCAGAGGAATAAAAAAGTGAAAATGTGGAGGCTCATCCACAGCTGTTTTCTCTAGCGGAAAACTAAGGAGTCTGCGCCTCGAGGAGCCATGCACACCAGGCACGAGGGAGGGCATTCTGTGAACTCATGTCACCTCTAGTGGCTCAGGGTTAGGCGCGGCAGGATCACATTCCAGCAGCAGGGCCAGTAAACATTGCCCACAGAACAAGGTTTTGCTCTATTGATTACTGCATATCTGCCTCATCCTTCCCTTTTCAAATTAGCTCAGATTTATGGCATGCCCTTTCTGTTCCCCAAGCCACCCACACCATCTCCGTCCTGTAGGTCAGGTGAAGGGGAGAACTGAGAACCTGCAACTAAACATTTTAAGGAAGAACTTCCATAATCCTGAAAATTCCTCTCTGTTCCTGTTTTTCTGTTGGGCCTTCCAGAGATTTTATTTTTAGAGCAACTTTCTCAGAATACAGAGAAGCCTGTATTCTCCAACTGTGACACACAGTCCTTCCCCTAGTATAACTGGGAACATGTGGATATAGAGCTGGACTTAGCTCAAAATACTCATTTGACAGACATACTTCCAGCTCTACGTAACATGGGGTTCCTTTCAAGTGCTCAGGCTTAGGTTTCTTCCAATGGTGAAGAGGGTTTAAGACCTTGAGAGACAGGGTGCCACTGGCTCCTCTGCTGCCCACGATGGGACCCCAACTGTGATCTTATACCCCGAAGCAGGTAAGACCTTCCGACTCAGTGTTCCTGCACCCCACTATGCCTTTGTCACAGCACATCTTTACAGAGTATCAGCTGCCAAGAGCAGACAAGAGGACTAGAACAAAGCCAACAGAAAACTCCTCAAAGAGCTATGCCCACCAAGGTTCATGCTCAGAAAAGAACCAGAGAGGGGATGGGGACAAGGCTGGGATAAAGGTGCTGTCACCAAGACTGAGGATGTGAGTTTGATTCCCAAGAACCTATACAACAAGAGGGAACTGGTTCCCAAAAGTTCTCCTCCTCTGACACGCACACACACACACACACACACACACACACACACACACACACTCAAAAACAAATGGAAAGAAAAAAATGTAAAGGAAAAGACCCATGGAGGTTTCACTTCAGCACATCCTCAGAGAGAGCTATGATTTGTCCACAGCTGCCTACTGAAGTCACCTGTATGAAGGTGTGTGTGTGTGTGTGTGTGTGTGTGTGTGTGTGTGTGTGTGTGTGTTGTGTGGGGGGTCTTCACTGTGACAGGCCCTGAGATGACACAGCTCTAATAACAGGTGCACTAAACTAGCAAATCACAATTCCAGCTGGTTGCAAATCCATATTTTCACAGAACAAAGCCAGGAAGAACTGTTTACTTGTCTTACAAAACTCACACTTTGTATTACAATCTGAGCTGTCTGTATCAGTGTTTCTGACTCTGGGGCGTTCTGTAATGACTTGACAGAGCCCTTAAACCACCCTTGTCTAGCCCACAGCACCAATTCCTGGCCACCAAGGTCTAAATCAAGTTGGAATGAAACAGAAAGTGGCACTTATAAAACAAAGCTGATCAAATCTAATGGGTGTCATTGACTTCTACCCCAAGAAACATTGTACATAGTAGGCTTCTGCATGCATTCTAACAGGTTAATTTCTGCTTGGGAACCAATTATTTCATGTAAATCAAAGCCTGCTCTACAGTGGTAGGAAGGACTGCAGACTAAGGGAAGTGGTTTACATTTGTCCTGCTACAGTCCTGTCTTTCTAGAACTCAGGAGAAAGCTACTTCACTATTATATATATATTGTCCCATGCAGTAAGGAATTCTGAAATCTACATGGCATAACAGTGCCTAATAAGTGAAGATGTGCTGGAATCTTCCATGTACTTTTTGGCTTTATGAGTATACACCTTGAGAAAGCAGGAGACCAACTAAACACATTCTTTCTTCCTCACCATCCCAAACTGTGCTGAAAAATAGAGATTGTGACTTAGAGAGGAGGAAGAGGAAAAGAGCACGAAAAAGCCCCCCCAAAGAAAGATGGGCTTGGCACCTGCAACCACCATAGAGAAGGAAGCTTGGACTTTGGAACCAGTTCCTCATAGTGACATTGTAAGGATTCAGGCATTATACTGGCCTGCCTCTGTCACCTGGCAGAATGCACTCAGGCAGTACTCTGGTCAGCACACAGGTGCAAAGAAAGACCCTGCCCACTTCCGCTCTGTCTTGCTCTCTTTTCTGCTGTTTCTCCTGGGGCAGATAGGACTTTTCCTGTCTCCCTCTTCTCTTCTGTCCCCTGTCTCTGTGTCTCTTTACCTCTCCCCCCCCCCCTTCCCTTTCTGATAAAACTTTTCACTTAAGCTCTGTCTCCCTGGCATGTTTGTCCTTCCGCCTCGGTCACCCTTGCTTGCCATGGGATCCGCCAGAGTCCTCCATGTGCTTTATTAACAGACATGAGAAGAAAGAGGGGTGAGAAAGATAAGCCAGAAGAAGAGAATAAACGCAAAGAAAAAGGAAACAACAGCAAACAAAGAACAGGATTCCAAGATGGGGAGCAAAAGATGCAAAAAAGTTCCCGGAATCAAAGACAGGCTTTAATTTTTGCCCGTTATTTAGTATTGCTATCAGTCACTGCGAGACTTCTTGCATGGAAATATTGCCTGCGGGTCTTATTTCTAATAGCTGCGTTCTTTGACCAGCGAGATTCCGTAACCATAGCTCACATACTTCTAAAAGAGTTGCAGTTTTAATGCCAAGAACAGAATATATCAGGGAATAACGGAAAATTCACCATCACCGCTTTGACTCTGATGTTATTTACAGTCTCCAGCAGTGTGTCTGTAAATACACCCCCAGTGGCTCAAACACCCTCACCAGTCAACAGCATAGCCTGTTGACTTTCTACCCAAGAGACTCAGCTGGAAGTTGTCACTTCAAGGAACAGAATCAAACCCGGTTGCATGATAGGGCTGTACGATTTCCATGGTTAGTCATCCAGAGGTGACCCAGTTACTAGTAGCTGTTGCTGGAAACCAGCTATGCAAACCAAGGTTCCTAGAGAGTCTTTATTTTGATCACACGGGATACTTTACTGGCGACTAACACTGCTTCAGTCCCTTGGTTCCATGGTTGCCCCATGGCCTAGCAGTAATGGGTAGAGTGTAGCCTGTCTGGAAGTTTACTCTTCCAAAGTCGGCCAATGCTTCTGTTCTTTTCCTCTATCTATAATCTCCTTGCCTCTCATTGTCTCTGTGCTTGAAATGCATTCACGTGGAAGATAAACTTGTTTATATGAAGGTACATCCATACTAAGAATGGATAAAACATTGAGGTTATAAAATAGGAAAGACATTAGGCAAAGTACAAACATTTAATATTAGGACATGAAGAACCTGCAACATGATGAGAAAAGAATTGTGGAGGCTGAGTTGTACGCTTGTGTACACAAATGGGTATGCGTGCAGGCTAAAGACCCAGCAATCATGGCAGGAAGGTGAGCCCTTTCTGTAAATGAGCCTCCCAGCACACAGTGTTTTCCTGGCCCTGACTTTTGACACTGGGGCAGGAGTAAAGGAGAGTTTGCTGCAGCCTCATACTCGAAGCTCCATTCCCAGGCTAATGGCACAAGCTACATGTGGACCCACCATGAGAATGTCTTGACATGTGGTTCTTCAAGGTGGGAAAGCGAGGAGGAACACGCACGTCTGTCTCACTAATAAGTCAAGGAGACTGCAAGAGCACCGAATCCTGAAGTGACTCCTCAGGCATCAAGCCATTCTTTATTAAATCTTCATATGCACTTACCTTTAGGTGCAATTTGAAATGTGCTCCAAGGAGAGGCACAGGGACTAAACGATTAGCTAAAGAGAAACAGGGCAGCAGGCACTTCAGATAGTGACCACAAATGGTGTCTCTCAAGCAGCAACAGCAGCAATTGGGCATTTTCATGTGATTCAAAGATGGGTCTTTATATTCTGAGTTATCTACTTATTTTCATTTGTATTTCAAAAGAAAACTAGCTATGCACAAAACTAGAATTTACACTGAATGCCTTAAAAAGCACACTAATCTGAAGAAAATTACTAAGGAAATAATTACTAGTACAATGACATTGAAAGGCTCTTGAATGTCACACTCAAGTAGCCAAAGTAGAGGAGTACATTTAAGACTAGTAGAACATGACTGCCTATCAACACCTCCTAGGATGACGTCATTGTGCAAAGAGCATGCTATATGAATCTGGGCATGGTAGAATTCGCTAAGCTTCTCTTGATTCAAGTGGTATAGTGGCACCGTGTAGGTAACCTTCCATGATAAATGCGAGGGAAGCAAGGAGATGAAATCAGTGTTGCCTGGTGTGATTTGAGGCATCAAAACTTCTCTTGGTTTCCCTAAAGCAGGGAAACAGAAGGTAAATGTACTAGATTAGGAAGCAAGGACCTAGTGGTCACCTCTGTCACATGTGTAATGTGGCATCAATAAAACCAGGTATCCTCCTTAGGCCCTAGTTCCTTTCCTTATTTTATTAATCATTTTAACTTTCAAAAATAGTATATATTTATTATAGAATGTGATGTTTTGAGTTGCATGGTGAAACAATCAATCTAAATTAACATACTATTTCACATACTTACCCACTTATTTGTTTATTGCGCTGAGAACACTTAAATTCTATTCTATTTGTGATTTTTCAAAGAATATAGTTACATAGTTGGAACTGGAGAGATGGTTTAGTTATTAAGATGATTACTGCTCTTGCAGAGGGCTTGACTTTATGTTCCCAGCACTTACCTCCGGCAGCTCACAACAGCCTGTAACTCCAGCTCTAGGGAATCCAATGCCCTCTTCTGGACTTCATGGAGCCTGCACTCACACATACACACATGATGCCCACAATAGAAAATAATAAAAAACAAATGTTCAAGAAAGGAATCCATTTTAATTGACTATAGTCAGTGTGTGGTCCAATAATCTACTGAACTTATTTCTTCCAATTGAAATTTTGTCTTCTTTGACCACCATCTCCTCCTGTAAGCTCCATTCAGCCTGTGGTAGCCTTCTGCTTCTATGAATCCAACATTTTAAGATTCTCTCTATAAATGACACCCTGCAGTATTTGTCTTTGAGTGTAACAATTTTCTCTAAGAGAACACATGTCTAGGGCTGTGGATAGTGTCTATTCAGTCTATACAGTCTTGACAGACTGCTGGATGCAGCTTGACCTCCAATCCTCTTATACCGGATTGTTTTTTGACCATTTCATCATTTAAAAATATGCTTTGGTTGTATATATAGCTATAACAAAAGCAGATGTACTTTTAAAAGGCAATACAATTCAAACTAGTTAATATTGACAGTTTTTAATCAGATAAAACATTGAGAATTGGAGATGAAATTGACTCATCATAGATTAACCAGGATATTTGTAGGTAGCCTCAAAATCCTATTTTACTTAAAAATTGCAGATATCTCCTCTTCTAGATTTGTAAGTGGAAGATGAACTAAAATCTACTAAATTATTTATCAATTCCATTGAACTCTGCTTTCTCTGAGACTTCTTAACATTAGTCAAATATTCTCAACTGGATACACAAACTCACATTGCTCTTTCTCTGAGACTTCTTAACATTAGTCCAATATTCTCAACTGGATACACAAACTCACATTGCAGCTGCCACTACACTCATACTCTTCACATGCAAGGAGAGTCAGGCTCAACTCTCAGGCTACTGTTGGTTTCCAGTTGCAGTTATTTATTTATTTAAGACATTCCTAATTTCACTTATCTGATTTGCTACTTCACAAGAACATACATACTTCCAGAAAATGTCAAACAAAAACTTTGCCACATCCAAAAAGGATGACTACAAAAAAAAAAAAAAGAACACTACCCGTCTATATAAAGTACAGTATTCCAGGGCTAGGGAAGCAAAACCCAGAGACTGGAGCTGTCCTCAAAATTATACTGTATAAAATGGATGCTCAGGGGCCAGCAATCAAAAGGTTCTTGCGACCAAGCCTGACCATTTGAGTTTAATCTTTAAGACTCTGAGACGTACACGGTGGAACTGATTCCTGAAAGTTGACCTTTGACCTCCACATACACTATACACATACACACACATCACACATACTCTATACACATACCACACCTTCACATACACTAAACCCTATACCACACACCTGCACTTTTACTACACACACACACATGCACACGCACACACACACACACACACACACACACCACACAGCTCCACATACACTACACCCACACCCCTACACCACACAGGCACACAAATGCAATTTTTAAAAATGGTGTTCAAAGGGTTGTGGCGTGGTAATACATATTTCAAACTATTCTAAGCAAAAACCGTGACTCTAAAGGTTGCTTCAGTCATCCAGAGTGTCCCCTTATGTATCTCATTTCCTTATGCCGTATAGATTAGATTTACCCTCCTGTCAGCATTCAAGCACAGCGCAGGTTGTGAGCCACTTAAAATGTCCAGTGTGATACCTTATCATAAATCAAGGAAGTAGAGCAGCACCCTTATTCCGGGTAATGTTGCAAAGCTATCTTTTCCCCTTCTTGCTCAGAGACATTTCTAGAGAACGATTCTGGTTATGGGAATTCTATTGCTCACCTGCTGAAGCTTCGGAGAGGCTGGGGGCTAAGGAATCCTGCAGCTCTAGCTTCTGGTCTTCCCTCACTGGGTCAAGTGTTTCCTTCCACCCTGTGTGGGTCCCTTGCCTGCTCAGGTGAGAATTAAGACTTCCAAAAGCAGTTCTCTGGCCCCAAGGCATGGGGATCACAGCAGTTGGATCCTCCACCTGACCTCCCACCTTGATGCTCCGTCTGGAATCCCAGTACAGAAGCGACGACGTTGGTAGTCTCTTCCTCTGAGAAGTCTCTCAGATCTCTCCTTTCTTCTGCTTCTTGGGGTGCCTGCACCTGCTTCTGTCCCTTCTCTACCGAGCTACTTGAGTTTTCCTGCCCTGCGTAGTCATTTCCAGCCCTTTCTTACCCAACGTTGCTTGTACACACTCCCTGGTCTTTACCTCAGGGATTCCCTCTACCGGTCTTCCCTCATCCCTTTTCCACAAAAGGCTTCAGATGATCCTTTGCAAACACACTCTGGTCAACAGCAGTACACAGCAACCCTGCCCTCATCAAATAACCCTCTCTCCATAAGCCTCTCCCAGCCCCCTAAACAAACAGCATCCTATAACCGACCTCATTTTAAGATATTGCTTTTCATAACCTCCAACCATTTGCTGCTTCTCCTTTATTTCACTGAGACCTTGAAGTATGTACGACTAGCGCACGTGTGCACGCTCACACACACACACACACACAGAAAGGGGGAGGGAGGGGGAGGGGAAGAGGGAGAGGGAGGGGGAAGACTAGTTTGAAGATCATCAGGAGTCATTTGACGTTCTTGGATGATTTTCCCCTAATGAAATGAGCTGATGGGAAATACAGCGAGCCATCCCAAGACCAAACACATTCTACTGTTTATTACACATATTACATTCTTAAATAAAAATGCGTCACATAACATTTTTGCATAGATATCTTACAATATACCAATTTAAAAAAGAATTATGAAACAGACCAGTAACAAAAATAAATTTTTTCTTCATTAATAATTTTGTAACATTAACATACCACCATCATATAATACAAATAATAGTTTTAAATCTTAAGACTTTTGTACAGCAAAAAAACTTGACAAAGTAATATATTTATATATATATATAAAAAGCTTAAAAAAAATAAAATGTCAAAAAAAGGCATAACCGAGGGCTATAAGACTGGGTACTTCTGTGATATATTATAAATACCAGAGAAGGCCTGAGAGAATGTGACGGGGAGGTGGGGGGAGGGGAGGGGCTGGGGGCAAGTCTTTCCAAACACGCTTGTTAGACACGTCCGGCAAAACAAAAATGTATAGTGCAAACTTAAATTTCTTCAAGCAACTGTGAAGAGGGTACTAGAGAGTAGAAAGAAAAGTCGTGGTGGCTGCGGAGCCATGTATTCTGAGCAGGCATGAGGGTGCCGGGTGGTGGGAGGGGAGGAAGGGAGGCTCCAAAGACATTTAACATTTATTTTTGCCTCTGTGTTAGCAAGGAGATCTTGGCCCTAACAGGTGGATTTTTTTTTTCCTCCCTGGAATGGAGCAGAAGTGAAAACGGAAGAAATCAAACTGTCTGAGCTTGGGTTAGGAAATGCATGCTGGGAAGCAAAAACAAAGAACCAGCCAATGAGCCCCCAGATCTTCAGGACCTGATTTACAGAAACTCTTCTGCCTCTGGTCCCAAGGGCTAGGATTAAAATGTCCCCTTTCCCCACCGACTGCTCCTCCCCTGTACATGGAACGAACTCCCAGTGGTATGGATTTTATATACTGGCATTATAAGCATTCATCCCCCCCCAAAAGAATTAGGCACTGGTGGCTACCCCTCTTAGACCTCAGTAGCCTGTTTTCCTTCTGTGAAGGTACAGTAGGTACACATGCACACCCATGAAGGTGTGTGCACACAACCACCCTCATTACTCTGACATGGGGTCCTTTTTATGGCAGTAGACAGAAGCTGGGGTCAAAGCTCACAGTTGAAAAAAAATCATATAAACGGTCCCCAACCAAGAACACATCAACCTTCCCTCATGACCAAAGAGAGGGAGCCCTGTTTTGAAAGAGTATCTTGTTTGGGATATTTTTGAAGCAACAACCTTGATTTCACTCTCATTTTGGATATCTGTTTCTCAAGGACTTATATGCAAATACCGAACACTCAAAGAATGCAGTACTATATTGGTAGGATGCACATAAAGTTAATTGCGGCTTAGTTATCCGCCTTCTGGGATCTGTTACAGGAACCGAGGGAGGAGATTTAATTGTTAAAAACAAGAAATCCTAAAGCCTCAGGCATTAAGTCATGAGACACCACATTTCATAGGAGCAGATTTTGCTTCCTTTGACATATTTCTGTTGTCCCATCTCAAAGGCTTCCAAAGATCTTCAAAGGAAAAACAGGACATCAGGAAGGCAGCAAAGTACACTCAGGCTGGGCTCTCCAGTTCCAAATTAAGCATCACCCATGTTTCCTGAAATGCAACCTGGACACTCAGAACTAGGTATTCTCCTGCACCAACTTCTGCCACTTCTAGAAAATCTTGAGGGAAATTTTTCATGAATTTATTTCATCCAGGTACTACTTACTGAATTTCCACTTGGGCAATATTCTGGATGTAAGGTTTCAGCCATATATAGACACGAGGTCTCTTGTTTTTGTTTTTAAAGGGAGAGAGAGCAGACTGATTTGTGTACTCAAATGGGTTGCATGCTCCCTACCTTTGCCCTTGTGAGGAGGTAAAAGTAGTTCCTATTTTCACATTATGAAGTGACTTCCAGAGAGGAAATCACCAAGAACTATTAAAAACAACTGAGGTTTGCGCCGGCAATCTGTTTCTTTGGGCTTTCCCATGGGATGCAGGAGTGGGGGTTGCAGGCAGGATGTTCTGAATGCATGGTTTAGCCCTCAACCCCAACCACCTTCGTTTTCCCTTGGATGCAAATAAACATGGATCATTTGGAAGCTTATCCCAAATTCAAGTCCTCAAATAAGCTCTTCTCTGATTTCAAAGAAGATTTTTTAAAAAACAAAAATAAAACCTAGGAATCCGTTCTGCTCATCAGGCATGAGGTTGACTGTCTTTTTACCCTGTTATCATCAGGCATTCAAAGATGGGTGAGGGTAGAGGAGGTGCGAGTGTGTGTATGTGGGGGGGAGGGTAACGGCAGGGAGAGAGGAGTGTCCGAAGGACTTTATGAAGGAATTTGGAAAGAACGGGGAAATGGCCAGCATGAAGGTCATTTGGGGGTCCCCAATATTTTTTTAAAAATGCAGCTTTAACATGGAATCCAAACATCTCTCTCTCTCTCTCTTTTTCTGGACAAAATGCTCATCACCAGGAGGCAGGAAGCTGGGCCAGCGAGCTTACAGTGGGACAGGAGGCCAGG
The DNA here is from genome assembly GCF_017639785.1 of Mesocricetus auratus. NCBI lineage: Eukaryota > Metazoa > Chordata > Mammalia > Rodentia > Cricetidae > Mesocricetus > Mesocricetus auratus. The sequence goes on along the minus strand of NW_024429194.1, from coordinate 43,781,635 downwards.
AGCAAGGAGCAGCATTACAATGTCAGTCTCCACATCCCGTGGAGGAGAAAGAAGTGTAACTTGAAGTAAAGGAAGTCGCCAGTGGCTTAGAAACACATCTTCTACACAGCCAACTCTGGACCCTGGGTAGAGTGCTCAAGAGGACAGCCCTGACACACTACGCCAAGCTTGTCCTTTCAAATTTGAGTTCCCTTGGGCTGTTAGGAGGTAATGTTTTAAACTGTAAAAGGGATTTTGTGTTTCAAATATTCATTACAACATTCTAGATAACCAGTCCTCTTGGGAGCAAAATATATGTTGAGGTTATTTCTTGGAAAACCTGCTCCCCCCACCTCAGAGGTTCCAGGAGACCATCTCTGCCATTTGAAAAAGGACAGGTGATTTCTCACAAACCTATTTCCAAAATGTGCAAGGGCTGCCTACCCCATGCTGGGGACTGGTTATCCTCCAGAGGTGTCCATTGGGGCCAGAGAAGTGGTTTAAAGCCACGCGCTTAGCACCCACCAAATTCCCAGGCCAATTCCCACAGTCAACACAGGACTCTGAAGCAAGCAAGCACCGTCATGGCATCTCAGCGCACCCTGCTCCAAGAGCGGACAGGAGCAGATCACAAAGGACCTCACTGATACAAAAGAGAAATCACCAACATTTCAGACACCGAAGAGGATCAAGGAGCCTTTGTTCTGCCACATTCAAGTGAAACCACAGATGACGAGAGGGACAAATAGCAATGAGTATTCTTTTTCGTATTTTTTCCTTTTTCTTTTTTTTTTTTTCCTTTTCTTTTTAAATAGAGCCTTGCGTTGGTCAGTACAAAATTAAAGTCAAGTACTATAAACCTTAGTAATAACATTTTGAGAGCAAGAGCAGCCCCAGCCTGGGAGAGAACACCTGTAAATCGTGGCAGCCGTGGCTTAATGCTATCCCTGGCGCGTGCGTGCATTCGTGCTGGAGGCTGCTGCAGAAGGGGAAAAGGAACAAAGCAACAGAATTTGGGTAGTCTAAAGTTTCATCTAGTGCACTGACTGGAGGCGCTACAGTTCAATACAGCTGAGGTTCAAGGTCCCTCACACATCCTTCATCCAAAAAGGATGTACCACACATTCAAATAAAATCCCGTGTTGTGCCCTGATGGACTGGCTGCAAAATGCACTCAATGTAGTAGAGATGAGATTGTCAGCAAGCAGTGCTCCAGTAAATAAGTCATGTCCGCTTTAAATCTTTGGAATAAAACAGATTTCTTTTTTCTTTAATACCCTCCAACATATACATAATTGCTTCTGGCAAATGGAGTGTGTGTGTGCATGTGTGTGTGTGTGTGTGTGTTTATGGTGGTTTTTTCTTTTTTTAGTATTTATTTTTGGTCTAAATTGAAAAAAAAAGAAAAGAAAAAAAATAAAATTCTAAAGGCCAGACCTCGAAATGCTCCAAGTGTCCAACTGGAAGCTATAGCATTTGTGACAAGGAGGTCCCTTCACCCTCAGACGAGCAGATTCAACATTTCAGTGAACAAAAGTTGTAGAAAGCTGGGAGAGAGCCCACGTGCCAAGGGTATCGAAGGCTGCTGTCGTTATGTGTTTGTGTTGTTTATATTATTATCATTACTTATTATTTCCTTTAAAAGACTTCATTTTGCATCCCGACTATGTATGGGGTTGCATGTTAACAGTCAACGAGTCACACAGTCAAAGGATGGCGGGAGGGAGCCAGCTGGTATGAAGGAGCAGCAACCATGTTCGGACCAAATGCCATTTTTGTTTGTTAGACGTGTCTTGAAGGGATGGTCCCAGAATATACAAAATATACAATCTGCCCTAATAACCACCCCGCTTGCTTGCATAGGACATTTAATGGTCCTAAAGGCAGTCTTTGGAGTTTAGGCCAGTGCCAACTAGCTAAGAATTCGGGAAGATAAAAAAGCAACATTGGCTGTATGTGTGTGAAATGTAAGTGAGCAATATAACCCCCTTGGAGTCAGCTTTCAGGGTAAATATGAGGCCTCCGTTGGTCCTGGGTGCTTTCGACCACAAGCCATGGTGGGTCTAGTCAAAAGAACCAGTTCCCTCTCCCCCAAAGAGAGCCTTCCCAAACCCCTAGACACATCACAAGAGAGCCACCTCCATCCTTTCCTAAATAGACGACCTTCATCCCCACAATGGCATTTTGAAGTATGTATTTAACAAGTGGGTACCATGAGCTCAGTGGGTAAGAGGGAAGGGATGGGATGATGTTTTGTGAAACTTCTAGATCCCCCCACTCCTGGAAAGAGTGATATTTTTGGCTTTTTGTCAGGTCATAACCCAGAGTTAGATTAAATACGCAGCTGCCCTTTGAGACTAGCGACATCTATGCTGTAACTTGTTCTAGGGTAGCAATGGCACAGCCCAGTAGCTGCTCACTGTGAGCTGAGGTCATCATGCCTCAAGGAGGGATGAGACAACTGTGATGTCCCGTCTGATTGGCTGCTTCGAGAGCTGGACATCCAGGTGCCGAGAAAGTCCTGGAGAGGTTTAGTCCATGGAGAAAAGATAAGACATTTAAGCTTCCAAATAAGCTTTTTTTCAAGTTTCCATTAGCAAAAAATCAGAGAGATTAAAAAGAAAAAAATCTAGCACTGGCAAGAAGGTGAGGCTCAAGGGGTATACTGTGACTTATCATCAAGGACTTTATTCTCTTGGCCACTTTGCAGTCATGCTAGAAGTTTCCAGAATCCCTAGTGCATATGATGTGCGAGAGTCAAAAAGGTAAGAAAAGAAAACTCCTCCCTTGAGAGTGAAGTCTAGAGAGATGCAGGCCAGAAAGGTGTAAGGTGTGAATCCACAGTCTGCCGCCGCTAAGGCCGTTGGTACCGACTCAACGGATCTCAATGGTCCTAAGAAGAACCAGAACCAACCGACAGTTCTGGGAGGAAGTGTGACGCACAGAATAGTAGGACTTTTCACACACAAAGGACAAATAAACCAGGAGTTAAGTTTGGCTACCAAACTGCAATTTGGTTTTCTAGGTCAATTTCCCCCAACTATTTAAAAAGAAACCTTAGTGCTACACATATGCAACTGTGAGATGTGGAATTCTCTCATCAAGTTGCACTGAGAAGCAGAGTTACGTAAGCCCCTCGTACTGCCGGCCACTGTGGAGACATCCATTTGCTTTGTATCTTTTTCCATTGGCAACAGTGGGAAGTAATTCCAATAGTGCTGAAGTCAGCAGCCAGCGCCTTGCTGAGTTCACCTGGCTTCCTTCTTCCTCGTCTTCTACCATCTGGCTAGGGCAAGGCATAAGAAATAGACGTATATACTTTAAATATAGTTGAGTGCATGACAGTGGGTATGTGTGTGGGTCTGTGTGTGAGAGGGTGTGTGTACGTGTGCGTGTACATGTATGTACACAGAGGTTTGTAAGCGAGAACTTTCTTCTGCGAGGCAGTCCTCCCCGCCTGAAGTCCAGCCCTCTGCCTCATGGCATTTCCTTCCGACATTAGCTGATGCCATGGCAACTCTGGCCTTTACGGTGTTTTGTTGTTTTCATTGTTGTTGTTGTTTACTTTTGTTTTGTTTAGATATGTCTCTTCATATGGAGAGCAAGATGGTCAGACCTGGAGAAACACCTAGAACAATAAACAACAAGTAGGTTAGAGTGGTCCAGTTGCTTCTGCCACTTTACCCAATAACCCATATTAAAGAGAGAAAGCACCCATGAATCATGGAGAGATGAGGATGTGTGTTGGAGGAATCAGCTAGGGTTAAACCCTAGTTCTTCTAGGAGCTGTGTGGCTGACGGGGATGCTCTAAGCACTCTCATAGTTTTACTTAAAGGATTAAACAAAACGAGTATTAGAATGTCACGTCACACAGAGTAAGATGTCAATGCATATTAGCTGTTATGATTACAACTATAATTATCAAAGATAGAACAAATGTGCAAGTGCTTTCAAAGCTCACATCATGCTCATACGCTGTAAATACAGTAATGAATAATTGGCCTGCATCATTAGGTAGTGGAGAACTGATGTTTCAACACCCAGACTGCAGTCTCAAGCTTTACAACGAAAGCCTAGGAATGTAATTCCTGCAGGCTCACACAGGCACAATATATTCACATCAAGGCAAAGAATATGGAAGGGTGTTCACAGATTGAGTATGTTAAAGCATAGTGCCACAGTATCCTTAACACTACCCTAGTGACATTTCCATGGTGACTCAGTGTGTGTGTGTGTGTGTGTGTGTGTGTGTGTGTGTGTGTGTGTGTGCGCGTGCGCGCGCGCGCGCGCGCGCTTGTTTGTTTCTGTGTGTGTTAAAGAGCTGAGCTGAGGCTACATAGGTGGGGAGGAGTGAAACAGAGACCAGGGCTGAGGCTTTTGGACTAACACTTAACACTTAAGTTCTATAATGGAGCTTTCCTTGGCAGAGGCTATGGTCATTTTCTTTCCTCTTTACTGATAGTAGACACATGATAGTCTCTTGGGTAGAAACCTTTTACGTTCTCAGTAGTATAAAGCTGACCTTCCTTCTAAGGTGAAAGCTATGGTGGCAGTGATTGCTAAGCAACAGTCACATGACCCACAGAAGCCAAAGAGAGGTAGTTATGAGCTGCAGAAATTACCGGAAGAGAGACATGCTTCTTCTACTGGGAATGCTAAATTGCTATGGGATGAGCTTGGGGCTACTAGTGCTTATATTGCAGCTATGGGAAAGCCTGCCGGAGAAGGAAGTGGGCAGAGAAAGGAGTGGAAGGGAAAAAAAGATCCTGATGATATCTGAGAACCTGGATTCAGCCAGCCTTAAAAACAAACCGAATTCTATTTCTGAGAGTTATCTGAGCTAATAAATAACCTTTTACACTAACAGCAGTCTAAGGCAGGGTTCTGTATCTTACCACTAGTATAGTATAGACATTTCCATGTTCCAACAGCGTGCAGTCTTAGGTTCTGGCTGGAGTACCAGTTATGCGCATGTAAAACAACAGCCACGCATGACCCTGGCTGTGTACTCCCTCTCTCCTTCTTTCCTTACGCCAGCCCTTGCCTTGCCTATGAAAACATCCCTAGGCAACCCTGTAGCCTGGGATAGCCCCAACACTCAAAACCCTTGCTCAGACATTAGCAAGCCACCCAATCGGGTTTGCAGAGTTTCCTGTCCAAAGCAAGACTTCCTTGTGTTTGTTCATTCTTAAAACAAACAAACCACAAATCCACCCTGTCCCCTGACCCCAACAGTCTCCACACCCTGTTTGTGCCCATTCCTTAAATAGGTACACACGTACAACAGAACCTAAGGAGATGACCAGAAATAAGACAAAAGGACAATGAAAAACTCATGGAATGGGAAAATTACAGCAGAAAACAATCTAACCCAACGATTCCTTGAATAAAAATCCCATCCCTACCAGCCTATTTTAGGCCCTAACTTGGAGTGAAAGAGCTATCTGGACAACCCCTCTGAACTAACTCTGAAACAGATTTGATTTACCATAAAATAGCTTAGCTAAATAGTCTTCAGGGAATTGACTCTGTTTTTAACCTGCACAATTCCATACTGTCATGGGGCCCACAGTCTCTCCTTCCTTCCCTAAATTCTCTCTGCCCACCCCCACCTTTGCTTTTTTTTTTTCTAGCATCTACAGGATGCCCATACCATTTCTGGAGACTCTAAGCTTCCATCATCAAGGCAGAGTCCTTAAAAATGGAAGACAGAGGATTGGAGTCTCCAGCAATGAGTGTGGGCAGCTTCTAAACCCTGGAAAAAGGCAAGAAACAGACTCCTCACTAGCAGCTCTAGGACAGAATGCAGGGTGCCAGAACCTTGACCATAGCCCTTCAGGAGGGACTGATGTTGAACTTGAAAGCTATAGACTGGCAAGAGAATGATTTTGTAGTGTAAATAAACACTAATCACGAGACATCTGTGTTCACAGGTTGCCACAGCAACCAGAACACCAACCCAGAAGATCAGTGGTTAGGGTGGAATTAGGACCTGATAGAAAACAACAGAGCAGCTTCTTGGACCTGTCTGTCTACATGGTATGTGGGGATTTGAACCAGTGAGATGAGGAGGGGCCTTGGCAGAGGGTCAAGCCTCTTTGCCTTCTTTCTCAGGATCTGGGAACATAAGCCTGATGTAGAACATTATAGAGTCACATGTGTTCAGCTTTTCCTCTGCTTCTACTGTGGCAGGGCATCTAGCCATATATGTTCAACTATCTATCCTTATCCTTCAATCTTTTTCAGGAAAAAAGCCAAGCCCTTTAGCCTGATATGAAATAGAATTGCGTGCCAAATGACCAAAACAAGCATCTTAATTTGCTCAAATTCCAGGAAATGTTTGATATTTAGACTTAGACCAGATTCCCTACCATTAAGGTTTCCACTCAAATTCAATATACCAGGTTAGGTACTCAGTCAAGATTAATCTAGATTTATCGATTTATACTTACTGAGTTCCTCATAGAAATAGGAAAGAGGAGTAGATAAACTGGGCATCTAGAAGTACAGAATCCAATCATTTTAAGGGTCCCACACCCCAGGAAATATTCATAATGACACAATAACCTAATGACTATACATACCATGATCTTTAGTGATTGAAATTGGTAATTCTGGAGGACTAGTCAAAACATACAGTCAGGACACTCTGAAGTCAAATGTGTGTTAAGCCATCTGCAACCCTCTAGGGGACAAGGAGGCTGAGATGCAGCTAATACTTTTTCTCACCTAAAGGTGTGCTGCTATAAATACTAAAACAGCCCCTCCCAACTATCCAAGACCTTTCATAACCACCTTGATAACAGTCCCACCCGGATTCTAACAGCCTGTTGGGAGATGTGCTACTCTGCCTGTTCCCTGTAGAAAAACCGGAACCCTATTTACTACCATCTATAGCCTCATATTCTCCTGGCTGTGACAGGACTTGTCCCTCTGGCACAGGATCACTTGTTGGCTACAGTAGGTTCTGTCTGATGACAAGGAAGTGGTATAGTCACCTCCCTGATTTTTCCTCCAGCCTGAACTGGAAACCTGAGGTCACAAAACTCAGTGTCTTCAGGGGCCAGGCAGGGAATGTATGCTGAGTCCAGCATGAAACACACAACACTCCCAGACTGTCCTTTCTACTTGCAATAAGGCATTAAGCATGAAGGCATGGTGGTTCTTGTAAGAGGAAATAGCACAGAAAATAGGATTATACTAGACAACAAATGACTTGCTTTCATGTTGGACAGGCAATCGGGAGTGGTAGGGACAGTAGAAAAACAATCAGGACAACATGTGGAGCTATTCAGCTCCAGTTCATGATAGCTGTCTGGGCATATGAGCCTATGGTGGTCAGGTACAACTGATCTACATAAAACTACATTTAATAATTTTAAGCAGGAGGAGGAAAGGAAACAATTATTTAATGTATCTTTAAATCTCTCTCTCTCACTCACACACACACACACACACACACACACATACACACACACACAATAAAAGCCTACATTATACATCATATATGTTCAAGGAAAGGGAGGTTAAACCTCATTTAGCCTCTATAGGAAAGGGGCTGTCTGCTCAGTCTGAGGCCAGCAGCAGTGTATTCACACACACTGTTGAGCCATCAGGGCACAGGCCCCCGCAACCAGCTGGAGACAGCCTCAATGTCCAAAGGTCAAAGTCTCCCAAGGAACGGCAGCTCCGCATAACTTCAGGCCTTCCTTTCGTGTCGTGCTTTGGGGCCTCATGACAGCTCCCAGACCTGTCTATTCTTAGCACCCTGGGCAGTGAAATGAGAGGTACTGCCTGTCATGAGACACTAGCGTGCTCCGGCCCTCATTCCTGACCGACACTGAAAATGGACTCCTGACCTAGGGCATGGGACTCTGGCCTACTCCAACTCCCCTAGGTATCAGAGCAAAGAATTTGTACCATCAACACAGCAAATTCCACCTCCAAAGACCACAGTGCATTTTGATGAGGAAAACAAAGCAAATGACTAACCAGATTACCCATCACTGCTGTTTCTTTCACACCCAAGAGGCTTGGAATATTTTTCCACATCAGTCACACGAGTGGGTGACTGACTGCTAATGTATCGGCTGCTCCATGTTAGGAATTCCTCGGGGGGATTGGTTTGGTAATCTCCTCCTAAGAGCTCACTGTTCGCTTTTAAGTGCTAGGGTAACCCACAACGCCACACTCTCCGAGTCACAACCTCAACACCCTCCAGATATTGGGTGACTTGCACAGGTACCTCCTGCCATGGCACTGTGACAACCGACAAAGAATTCATCTTCATCCCAGTTGATAACAATGGGAAGCTCTTCTTCACAGGCCTGTGGGCAGAGCCAACACCCGTAGGCTTCTCTATTAGCCAGGGCTGGGGAGGACTGACCCTGGATGTATGTGTGAGACAGAGGTTGCAGGATGGTGTCAAACAGAGAGATGCTGGCTGGGGCACACTGAGGAGGAAAAGCCGCTGCACTCCAGAGCCCTTCTAGGGAATGGAATGGAATGGGCTCTGTTCCTGGGTAGCACAGGCTGCTCTCCAGGCAGAGGAAGACAATAGTTGCTAGAGACACACTTCCTCAGGCCTGGGGGTAGGTTATCTCTGTACTCCAGGAGGCATGGAGTCTTTATTTAGCTCTTATAGGATGAAGATAAGAGGGAAATAGCCTCTTCAGGAAGAATGGGGGAAGAAAAACAGAATTGTTCTTTATAAGCCTCCCAAAAGAACACCAGGCCAACTTGGCAGAGCATGGACCTGGACATCCCTGCTCTGCTCTCCAAGCAAGCATACCCTCAGAGGAAGGCCTGGCCAGGGGGAGATGCAGGTGTGAAGCACTGGGACTGGGAGAGGCAGGAAGTGAGAGAGATCTTGTTTCCTCCCAGGGACAGCCAGGCCTCTCTGGACATCCTGCTCCCCCCTCCTGCCATCCTGCAAGCTGCTGTCCAAGCCAGGGGAACCCTGAGGCTTTCAGGGGCTTTTATTGTATTAGAAGCATTTTTCTCATCATAACTGAGACCTTTAGTATTGCATTAAAAAGATGGTTAATTTTCTTAAGCTTCCCTTTAAACACAGAAATAGGATTAGAAGGATAACATGCTCAGATGCAAGCCCATTATTTGATTATGTCTAAACCTAATCCTGCCTTCACCTTGGCCTGCAGAGTCTCCATTTTGGGGTTTATCGGCTGATAATGCCAGGGCTGTCAGATGCTATTACTCGGCTACTATCTGTTGCTACGGGATCCTTCCACTATCAAATGCTGAAGGTTTGAAATTGAATTACAGGGTGAGTTTGCAGAATATTGCCATCTTTGGACCCTTGAGCATATCTTCATCGAGGAAGGAATAGTCCAGATGTCCAAAGAACAGGCCCTTCCTTTAGTAAACTCATTTCCAATAATTCGTCAGAAAAAAAAAAGTCTTAGAAACAAGCCTGTCTCCCATTAATCAATTTTTTTTCTCTTCACTATGAGAGATTGAGAAGGGATGGTATAAACGAAAATAAAAAGATCAGAAGAGGCAACCATGATGAGATATTCTATTACCCTTTCCTGTGTACTGTAGTTTTCTGCCTCATTTACCTGTGTGAGGAGCAATGTTGACGTCTTGTTTGTACCCAGCGCCAGCACTGGTTCAAGGCCAGTGCTGAGTAAATGCTGTACAACTGAATTGAGAACCTGAATTCATACCAGTAAGAACATGCATCTTCTCACTTTTCTAAGCAGTAGAAAAGTAGTAGGTTACTGCCAGGGCCATGGAGTCAGGTATGAGCCAGGCCTGTGACTAGACCCAGATCATGCGTGGATCAGCCTCCACCACACTGCACCAGAGCTGGGCATGAGCCAGGCCTGTGACTAATCCCAGATCATGTGTGGACCAGCTCCAACCTACTGTACGGCCTCCCTCCTTATTTCAGTTGCGTCTATGTCGCCTTACCTGTCGCAGTGGTTGCACTTAAAGGGCTTTGCACCTGTGTGTTTCCTGTAGTGCCTTGTGAGCTCATCGCTCCGTGCAAAACGCCACTCACATCCTTCCCATGAGCACTTGTAAGGCTTCTCACCTGCAGAAGACACGGAAGGACCATGGTCAGCAAGGAAGGATCTCACGCCTGGCCTGCTTAGGTTCTGTTGCCTGGTGACGTCTCAGAAAATGGTCTCTCAGGTCATTTTAGTAGTCTATGTTCCCCAATATAGCATGCTACTTTTATTTAAAGCCTCTTGGTGTTGTGTTTTCTTCTGTTTCTTTCCCTTTTTTTAAACTTCAAAAGTGGCTTTACAAGATCTTCAATTCTGAGGCTGTCATTTCAGTTCCCAGAGTCAGGGCATTTCCTTCAACTGGTGAGGAATCAATTTTTATTTATTTTCTATTCCCCGGAGCACTCTGAGCCCCATGATCCAAGCAGAAAGGAAATGTGCTATTTTCATCCGAACCACAAATGCTTCTAATTCTATTTTTCTCAAGAACCTACAGTAATTTACCATTTCAGTCTTCTCTGTCTCTCCTTTCCCCTCCTCTTCCACCACAAACCATAGCCAGGTAGCTAAGTGATAAGAGAAATATCTAGCCTTCCAGAACCAGTGTTCCTTCCATTCAGTGTGACCGGACAATAGATACCAAGACCATCGACTGAGAGAAAGACAAAAAACACTTCCCAATTCCTGGCATTCATGGTGAAACCTCCCAGAGGTCCTAGTTAGGAGGTTCCCATGACTCAGGGTCTCTTCTAGTGTGTTCATACTGGATCGCAATATACATCATCTCAAAATATTTTAGAAGTCAATTTGTAGAGCAGGTTTTAGCCGCAGAGAAGCTGCTGAGAAACATGAAATCTGAGCACTTGTGCTCAAGTGACCTTTTCACAGAGTAAATACAGATGGAGGAATATGTAAGAAAATGTGCATGACTTTGCCCGGGGCCTTTTTTTTTTTAAACCCATCACATCTGTCATCAAATAGGACAAATATTTATCCTTCCAACTATATAGTGAGCTGGTCCTCATTAAGTAGAAAAATAATGTTTAAAACCCCAATGAAATCATGACATGGAGGCCCTGCCACTGGCAAGCAGGTGAGCACAATGGTTTAGGGTCCAAAATCAACCTTCCTGGGGTTCCACATCTGACCACAGGCAAGGCTGATTAATCTTGGGTGACTGTCTAACCTTAGGCAAGTTAGCAAAGTTCTCTGGGCTCCTGTTTTCTCAGAGATAACAATAGCATGTAGCCCTAAAAAGGTTTGTAAAAATTAACAACATGGCTTATCTATTACATATTACTTAGAAACAGTAGCTGGAACATGGGTGACTCATACTTTTGGTAAATATATAATTTGAGGGCCAGGAAGATGGGTCACTCAAGTGCTTGATGCATAAGCATAGACACATGAATAAGCATCTCCGACACCCATGTAAAAGAGCTGGGTACAGCTGTGCACACCTGGAATTCTGGCACTAGAGAGTGAGACAAGCCAGGCAGCTCTTTAGATTAGCCAAGTCCATGAGCTCCAGGTTCAGAGAGAGATCAGATCTCAAAAACTAAAGTGAAGAGCAACCGAAGACACCTGATGCTGAGCTCTGGCCTCTATATCTGCATGCACACATAGACACAGCCACAAGAGCAATACATACACTACACACACAAAGAGGAAAAAAGAGGGAGAGAGAGGGAGAGAGAAGGAGAGGGAAGGAGGGACAGAGGGAGGGAGGGAAGGAGGGAGAGTGTCTGTGTGTGTGTGTGTGTGTGTGTGTGTGTGTGTGTGTGTGTGTGTGTGTGTTTCAGGCTATAGAGGCTACCTATCCAAAGTACAATGAATGCATCCATCTTTCTGCATTTTCAGTAGCTACATCTCCCATCATACAACATTTAAGAAAACATTAGCCAGTTACAGTACTTGACCTATTTTTTTCTTTCCACCTTTCCTCCCTTTAAAATTGACTAAAAAGCACTCCAATTCTCCATTTGTATCATCTTGAATAAAATCAACCATGCTTGAAGCTCTTTTTTGTTTTTGTTTTTTGAGACAAAGATTTTTCTATGTAGCCCTGACTGTCCTGGAACTCACTCTGTAGACCAGGCTGGCCTTGAATTCACAGAGAACCGCCTGCCTCTGCCTCCTGAGTGCTGGGATTAAAGGCATGAGCTACCACTGCCCAGTCATGATTGAAATTCTAATTTCATTAAATTGGTGTCCCAATGAGCCCGTTGGTCTGCAAAACACCCAGTAAGAGGAGTGAGACATGGATTTCTTCATTTATGGAAGAGAGAGTATGTGTGTGTGTGTGTGTGTGTGTGTGTGTGTGTGTGTGTGTGTGTTTGTGTAATACCAAGCAGTATTGGGTTTACTTTATTGCTACCTCCTTGATGTGAAACACTGGAAAGGATACACCCGCTGAAGAGAAGAGTGACGGTGTCCTGTGCCTAAACACAGGGCTCAGAGGCCAGAGGCGCAGAAAAGACATATGGAGTTGGGAATGTGCCTTCTTATTCAAGAGCAGGGGTTTGGGGTCCTTTACTTCCACATTCTGGGCCCAGATCCTTAAGTTGGTCTGTACTGGTGGGGCAGGTCTGTAAAGTTCTTGCTAGTGTTTTCACCATGGTCAGGGTAGCTTTTCCGTAGACCCCAACACCTCACCAGATCTGAGCTAAAAGGCATCAATTCTCATCCTACTAGTCTACCTATGGGAAACTCTGCTCACTCATGAAAGGGCTAATCTTTCTATCTAAAGGAATTTCCAGGTTAGGAAAAGAAAATAATTTTAGTGGAGGGGGGCAGGAAAGAGAGAAAGGGGAGAAGTTGGGGGAAGAAAGAAGAGGCAGGTTGGTGGAGAGGGGGGAGAGGGAAAGAGAAGAGGGAGAAAGGCAGGAGGGAGGGAAGGAAGAGAGTGGGGGCAGACAAGATGAGGGAGGGCAGAGGGAGACAGGGATGGAGAGGAAAGAAAAGGGAAGGAGGAAGAGGAGAGAGGAAAGATGGGAGGGATGGTGAGGGTTGTTCAACTGTGAGTGGACAAAGTAAGCTTAGTCCGCACTGGACCTTCTCCTCCACCCGGACTTCCTTCTTGTCTACACCAGATACCCCTCCAGGGTATAAAAATGAAGCACATGACAGGTGTGTGACATCGAGGATGGCTATGCCATTCATCCCGCTGTACCCCTAAGGGTGAACACAAAAGTCCAGGAGAGGGCATTGAGATAGGCAGATTAACGGACACATAAAGCATTAGGTACGGAGTGCCCAGTGGATTACAGAGTAGACGCAGGTGCACACATCCAGAGGCGGCTGCACGCCCAGCTCCAACGCACCCAGCCCCCAGTGCAGGGAGGAGAGCACCCTTCAAAACCCCCAGATTTCATGCTGAATATCAAGAACCACTTTGCCTCCCTGGCAATCACCTCAAGAAACTTGTTTCCCTGGGGGAGACATGCCACCTCAGAGGTGATTTACAGCTGCACGAGGGCTCTTAAGGAGAGGTAAGGGTGCTGAGAAACACAACTGACATTTATCAAGCCTGAATTACAGCAAGAATTCACGCTCCCACAAAACGGATCTGAAACGAAGTGTGCTCTAAACCTGCATGGCATTTTCTCTGCTTCTCACAGGGTCACTCTCCCTAAATTGTGATCAGCAGATCTGATGGATCAAACAACACTGTCATAAATACTTCCCGACCATGAACTCCAGATATATGTAGATTTATTCATGAATTATATAAATGTACTAAAGTCCTAGCATGTTAGGCTATTGTAAAGCCTATATTCAATAGAGCAAACATTAAAAAGAATGAGGGCAAATTAAATATAAATAAAGTCATACATTATTCCTCTTGCACTCAAAAAGACTGTAAATTAAATATAAATAGAAGTCATACATTTTTCTCGCGTGCACTCAAAAAGACGGAGTTGCACAGCTCCTGAGATCAGGGTCCTGGAAGGTAAAGGGAAGCAGCTGCTCTAGCCCCATGTTACTGGTTTGCTGTCATTCTTGGCCCTTACAAGTTTAATTCTTCTTCAAGCAGCCCCAGAAGCCTTTGAAAATTCAAATCACAGCACACGTCTCTTTTAGGGCACCTTGACATATTATATTTCCATCCAATTGGCTTCTTTGACATTCCATGGGTTTTGTTTTAAGTATCTGAAAACATTATTCTGAGGTCTAGGAAGATGGCTCAGTAGGTATAGCGCTCTTCACAAAAGCATGAAGACTTGAGTTTGGAATCCCAGCACCCACATAAAAAACAAAACAAAACAAAAACAAGCATTGTGTTACACCTGGCAATGCAGAGCTGGGTGGATGGAGACAGGATGCCTGAAACTCACAGACTAGCCAGCCTAGCAAAATCAGTGACTCCCAGGTTGAGTGTGAGTCTGTCCCAAAACAAAAGAGGTAGAGAATAACAGAAGATACCCAATATTGAACTTCACATGCATGTGTACGCATGTGTACACAGATTAATACACACACACCATTTTTCTGTGAAAGGTGACAACAAACTATACCAGGCTACGACAACCAATCCCATCTCAAAAAGGATTAAAATGAAATACAAATGCTTACTAGTTCCCGGTTATTCTCAGGAAAAACGTCCCAAGTCTACAGAGCCCTACAGTATGCAGTTGGCATGACCTGAATGAAGCCTGGCTACCTTCCTCATCTACCAGCCTTCCCTTCTAGGAATCACCACCTTGCCACTTAGCTTCTTACATGCACTTCTACCTCAGGACCTCTGTCCAACCTGGCTTTGTCCTATGCCTGGAACATTCTTGCTCCTTCTTTTAATTCTTCACTCAGCCTCTGGCTCAAAGTGGCTCCACCCTAGTTAGCCTCTGTAAGGAAAGCAGGTGAATGGTGGTGATACAGTGGAACACACCGTGATCTTAGCATGTGGGAGGTGGGGGCAGCAGATGCAGAGTTCAAAGCCAGCTGAGTTTCTAAATAAAATGAAATGAAGCGAGAGACAAAGTATAGACTGTCCCTCTATCCACAGTACTTACTCACGCTGGAATGAGATGGCATGGTGTTGGTGTGTGCTACTGTCTCCTTCCTCTGCTAGACTGTCAAGCTTCAGGAAAGCACCCATTTTGTCCACTGCAATGCTACCAGCCCCGAGCATCCTGTAGTGCCCCTCCCCATAGAACACACTAAAACAACAACAAAGTAGTAAATCCTTCAAACCTACTGCGTCAGCATTGTCAGCAAAAACTGGAGTCCACACAGGAATAAGATAGCTCCTGCTGGCCTAAGAGGTAAAACGTGCTTGGCTGTCTGACATTCCTTTTGGAAGTGGACTAAATGTATTCCTTCACCATCAGGGGTCATTTCTATCTCTCCCCATCTCTCAGAGCCTAAATAAACTGAGTCCTGACCCACCTTTATCTCACACTCAGGACCTAGGCCTCCTGAGCAATTGCCCCCTGGAAAGTGAGGTGCATCAACTTAGGAAGCCATTTGTAGAGGCTGCCTCTAGGGCTCCACTAGAGAGCATCCCTGAAGGAGCAGATGCACCGGGCTTCAAGTTCACCTTTAAGATTCAGATGGCAGCATGAAATATGAGCATGAAGCAGAATTGTGCACTCAAGGATTTTTACAAGACCCCTGGAAGTGAGCATTGTGCGTGCAGATTTCCTAAGTCTACTTCCTGATCTACAGAATGTCATTCTGAATCCCCATGTCTTAAGAAGAGGGGAACTTTGACACGGTTAGAGCTCTGAAAGGGCTAATTTGAATCTTTACTTATTTGCAATGTGATTACCAGGCATCCTGGTATATCCTGCTCTAGTCCTTTCAGGATTGGTTTAAGAACACAGAAATTTCTCAGATTAGGAAATGGAGAGGATGGAGAATATTGCAACGGGTTCATGTTTCCTTTAAGGACAGCCCGAGGCCATCAGCAAAGACCCACCAATTGCTTCCACACCCCACTCAGCAGCACTAAAGATTCCAACGTGGCACCCAGGGACTGAATCATCAGAGATAATGCCACGATGCTTTTCTAACACTGAAATCAGGACAACAAGTAAAGATCACTCCACAGCTTGGCCACGCCCGTTCAGGATGAAGGTACCACTGTTTAAAAGTACTGAGTTACTGATGGGCTCTACTTTGGAAAATTGCCCGGGTTTCTCTTTGATTCCAGCTGTATCTTAAGTAGTTTCTCTTCTTCTCCAATAAAGGATTGGCTGGCTGATGGAAAATAAGACAAAGACTGTACTTTGTCAGAATACCGAAAACATCTCCAATAGTTACTACATAAAATAGTGTGTCTTCACTGATCTGTGCTCCGAGTGGATTTTCCACTCACTTATTACTCCCTCACCCAAGGCCTCCCAAGTACTAGGCTCTATGCATTTACACAAAGCAAATTACTATCTATTCTATTTTTACATTTATTCTTCAAGCAATGGCCAATTTAGGTGAGTTGAACTCTTCGTAGTCTGAGTGTCTACTTTAAGATGGCTGTTCAAAAAGAAATTAATTTAAATCACATCCTCAAAGATATACAGGTCCTACTCCAGAACATCAAGAGAGATGGGAGGGATTTGGGCTTACTCTTACAGCCTCTGATAGCTGTGTTGACCAATACACTGGACACAAGACGCATGTGGTTGTGTGAACTTGAAATGCCCTGTGGGAACTAAAGAGCCTGACCCTGTAGTTGTAAAATGAATCTGAGAAACTGAAACAGTGTATGACACTTTATGCTCTTAGCAGGACTACAATCATCACTGAAAGTTTAACACAGGGATTCAGATATGCCATCAAAAGTAATACATACCAAATTTTGAGAACTCACTCTAAAAGGAGTGGAAAATATGACACATTAATACATTTTCATACCGATTTTATGTTATCACATTTGTGTGCATTGGCTTATGTACAGTATGTTACTAAAATTAAGTTTACCTGCTTCTCTTTTACTTTTTGGCAATGCCTTTTTTCAAGCTGAGCAAGAATTCTGCCACTGAGCTAACCCCTTCCCCCAGCCTTCTTTTTACATAAATAAAAAAAATCAAAACTTGCCTTTGTGACACACATATATTTCTGCTCGGAAATGAACTTCACGAGTCCCATGACCAACTCAACCTTAAAGGTTCACCCCCCCACCGCCCCCCACCCACTATTACCGTATCGCTGCCCATGTCCAGCCCACGACCTTATACCCAGTGTGGACAGCTTTCTCCTACACTCATAATCTTGCACAAATTCTCAACTATAAGAGGACAGAAGAGAGAGAAACTTGGTAACCCCATTGAGCTACTCTACCTTGGTGGACCCTTACACCTACTCCTTTCTTCCCCCTTCTCTATCCTGTCTCTTATCTCTTTGTCTGGAAGGCTCTGGCAAACTCTTCAAATGTAACAGCAGCCTTCCCTCGTTTGGAGGACTCTCCTGGTTACTACAATGGGGTTGATCGCCTGAGTCACCTTCTATGGAAGAGTCTGCTTTGAGAATCTCTGTGCATGAGTTTGGAGCCTGATCAAGTAATATTCAAGGCAGGCTGTCAAACTGAAGGCAGTAAAGATGTGTAAAGAAGGAAACTGTTTGGTTAAACAGCACCATGAGTTAGGGGCATAGGAACATATGCTTGGAGCATTTAGGAAATGTTCATTCAATCAAAAGACTCAAAGATGGCTTCTCTGATCTCCCAATAGATGGATGGAGTCTCTCCCGGGCCAGAGGGTAGATTTCACTGAGGTAAGGGAACGTGATCAACCTCCCACTTCATTTACAAAGCATAGAGTAAACTTCCTCCCCTGCACTGTGTGTGTGTGTGTGTGTGTGTGTGTGTGTGTGTGTGTGTGTGTGAATAAACACACACATACAATAGAAGCAGCATAAAATATTTTAGCCTCTTTGTAGCTACATTAAACTTCACCACAGAAAGTTTAAGATACTATTGAGATATGCCATTAACATATGTATGCTAATTTTGACATATATATGTTAAATTACATATATATATCCAAAAAAGTGCCATAAGAAGCCCAGAATAATCACTATTTTTAGTGGTTTTTATCTTCCATAGCAACCTCTCTTGCCATGGACAATCTCCTATTTCAGGAGTTCTCTTACTTCAGTTTACACGAGAGCCCTTTTAAGGTTTAGGAAAAAACAGCTGGATTCCACTCTGAGCGCCAGATTCACTAGAGGGCTCAGGAATCTGCATGTCTAGCAAATTCCTAGTCGATGCTTCAGAAACCATTGTTCCAAAGGGGGAAGTGGATCATTCGAGTTCTACCTCAGTCATATGATAACAGTGTGTGCTCACAGAGTCAGTCAGCAATTACCTTCTTGAAGACTCAGAGTTCTCAGGGATGGAAAGACGGCTCAGTGGGTAAAAGCACTATCTAGACATGCCTAGAGCCTGATGACCAAGTTCAACTTCTGGACCCCGTGTGAAAAGAACTGAATGTGTACATCTGTAATCCCAGCACTTCTACCATGAGATGGGAGGTGGAGACAGGAGACTCATCTAGAAGCTCCAGTACCAGCTAGCCTGGAGCACACAGCATAGCTGCCAAAACAAGAGCAACTGCTTCAACAAGGCAGATGGTGAAAACCAACTCTGCCATTATCCTCTGAGTGTTTTGGTGCATGTGCTCACCTGCTCTGATGAAATCGAGTGGGTGAATATGACCGACGAACTACAGTGTCCCACTCCAATGGAAGGTGCTACTTCATCTGTGATGCGGGTCGCAAAAAAGGATCTGGCACCATGTGAGAGGTCAGAAAGGATGGTGGGAACAGAGGCCCCTGCCATGTGTACACAAATGAAGACAAGGACACAAGGGCTTCTTCGTGAGACTTACACTAGAGTGCTGGGAGCAAACTGAATCACTTCTCTGGCTTACCCTGCCCTGCACAGCACGGTCAGAAAAATACGTAGAATCAGACAAGTCCTTTGGGGCCATGTTCTACTGTTTCAGTGTTTAGGAGGTGAAATGTCAGGTTCCTGTTGACTGTGTTTAAAATGTTGGAGGAAAACTGAATTGGTCATGAAATCAAGGAGACAGCCTAGATGCTGAAATAGGTTTAGCCTTAGAAAGTTAAGTTTTTTCAATACGGAATGTGTGATGCCATCACATGTGCCTGGAGACACGCCCACCAAACCTTCCATAAGCCGAAGGATGCCCAAGGAAAGTCGTAGTCAAGTTTCTTGTTTAACTTAAAATGTATGAAGTGTTCCAGTGAGGCCAATACAGCAAGACAAAGCCCCACAATGATTAGGATAGATGCACTGTTATTCCCACAAGACTACAAACTCATTTACACACTTAGGCAAAAAGCAGCAATTCAGGATCATCCTTGGCTACATAGAAAGTTCAAGGCCAACAGTCTCAAAGAAACCCCCCAAAGAGAAAAGGGATGGATGATGAATGAAAACCCCAACAACACCCATATCGGGCATTCTATATCTTCAAATTATGAACAGGAAATCATGGCCACTTTACTTGAGACAGTTTACCTACTACTTTTTTCCAAGATACTTACAAAAATATTTTTCTTGTTTTGTTTGTATTTGGTTTGAGTTTACTTTTAAAACTTATCTTTATCAGCTGGGTGTTGGTGGTGCATGCCTTTAATCCCAGCACTCGGGAGGCAGAGGCAGGGGGATCTCTGTGAGTTTGAGGCCAGCCTGGGCTACAAGAGCTAGTTTCAGGACAGGCTCCAAAGCCACAGAGAAACCCTGTCTCGAAAAACCAAAAAAAAAAAAAAAAAAAAAAAGAAAGAAAGGAAAAAAACCCACTTATCTTTATCTGCTATTTTAGAGATTAACCTAACGAAAGCTTGATGTTACTTGGGAATTTAATATATTTCACTGATGACTGGTTACAATACAGTTAACGACCAGGCATATGTCAAATTTGAAGGAAAAAGGTACTAGAGCATTCATCTTTTTTCTTTCAACATGAAAACTTCACCACCATGTGAACTAATATGAAATTAATACATAAGATAATTCTTTCATTTACTACTAAAATGATTCTTAAATCAAAGTTTCTAACATTCACACTGATATTCAGGTAGGGATTTGATTGTTAAAAATATGAGCTTTATTTATATTCACCTTTGGTCAATCCTTAGGATTTGCTTTCAAATATAAAGGCAGTCATAAAGGACTAAAGAACAGGCTTTCACTACAACAAAAACTGTAAAGAATAAAGAATCTTGAAGACATTCATTAGGAGGCCTCTTTGACAATGCCTGGACCCCCCTAAAGATCCAATCTATTTCAAAGGCCAACAGCCCCAGAGTGTACACATAAGTGAATATGCCAAGGAGTCTATTCTTCTTGATTGGAGTTTGATAGTAAGAAAAGGAACAATTGTGGCACATCCAAGTCTGAGCAAGGGCAGGCCCTGTGACCCCCCCCCCCCGCTCCCCCACACACTGTGATTTCTAAGAAGCTAAAGATAACGTGAGGCAGCTGACATCTGGGAATCATAGAACATGGAGGGGATGGGATGGTCAGGACAGGTGAGAGGGCACAGCTTTAGAACGAGCCAGAGCTGAGATATAAGGCAGTCACCAAATGACACATCCAGTTGATGACATCTAACTAACGTTCTGTCTTGGATTTGCTGCACTTTTATTTAGTTCTAGCTAAAAATTGAATAATATAAGCCTGAATTACTATTAGTATGAGGAAGCTAGTTTTCTACTATGTATGCTAGAAATATGAAAAGAAATATATATTTTTAAAAAATGGGACAGGATTATCCTAAACCACTTCAGGGCTGCTTTTTGGAGCTATAAAATGACTGGAATCAGCATCTTGAGTATGTTTTTATTAAGATCATGATGATATTTTGTTATTCCCTGATTATACAACTCTGATGGTGGAGATGTAGCCTAAATATACCAATTTTCATGAGATAATTTGCTCAAAAATTTAACAAGTCAAAAATGCAACTCTATCAGACCCTAAACATCACAAATTAGAGAATTTACACAGAGATAATGGAGGGCAGACACCTCCTCTGGATGAGCTACCTTTCAACGGAGTATGTGTGGGTCTACTTCCTTTAGAGACAAATGTAAAACAAGTAAAGGATTAAGTCATTAATAACCTACAAAAAATCTCTTCCAAAATGATCAAACTTTTTTCCCACAGGTTGAATCTTTCTATTGTCTAAATCAATCCAACCATCTATTTTATCTTGGTATAAAAGTCTAAGAAAATACTAGCTCAGAAGAGAAAATCTACATCAGATGCTGTTTCCACGCCACTGCTGACGTAAGAGAAGGTAGTCATGAAACAATGCTGTCTGCTTTTCTTCCTTGTCAGCTGTTTGCCATATCTCAGGCATGGTATCTCCATCCTCTCTAAATGCCACCACCTCTCCAGACGTCTGCTTACTGGAGTGCCATTGGCATGCATTCATAAGACATCTGTCTTCCACATGTCTTCCCCTACTTAAGAATTTTACCTCCCCCCAAATTTTAGTCTTCACATCTTCAGTCTTTGGCCACCTGTCCTCTAGTTCCTGGAGACAGTTATCTTTTTATGGCACAATAATGTATCCTGATTTTGCCCACCCACATGAGATGAGATGCAAAGTGCTCTTTAAACTGGGACATTTTAGTCAATAAACACCAAGTGCAGAGCGAGTGTGACCAGGCACTGGGATAGACATTTTGTTGTTTGCCTCTGTCATCACTCACAATCTAATGCAGGCTTAGATATACTATAATTCAATATAAAACTTTCCAATTAACAAATCTGACACTGTTATAATAATAATAGAAAACCGGTGTGAGAGAGAAAGAGTCCATGTGACAGAGTTCAAGTGGAGGTTTTTTTTTTTTTAATTAGGGAAAGGGATAATAAAAAGAGGAAAGGGGAGGGAAGAGACAGGCCTCCTGGGACAGGAGCATCAGGAGAGAGGAAAAAGAGGCAGAGAGAGAGAGAGAGAGAGAGAGAGAGAGAGAGAGAGAGAGAGAGAGACAGACAGACAGACAGACAGACAGAGAGAGACAGAGACAGAGAGACAGAGACAGAGAAACAGAGGGGGGAGAGAAAGGGAGAGAAAGAGAGAAGTATGGGAGGGAGGGAGGGAAGGAGGGAGGGAGGGAGGGAGGGAGGCAGGGCCCCTTTAAATTGGAACATAGTGAATATGCAGAAGTGGTGCTCTTAGCAGCTGCAGGGGAGGACATACCCTTTCAGAACCCCAAGGACAGGTCAGTACAGATGCCTGAATACTAACAGCCATCAACTCAAATCCAATAGTATAAAAGCTTGTTACCACCTTGCCTACCAGATCCACAGGTCTTTAAGATGCATTATCTTAAAGATAATGAACCCTTCCCTCATCTCTGTCCACAAAAAACATACCAGGTCCAATTCTCAGACTTCTTTCAATCCACTAATGGTCCCTGCTTTGGAACACACTGGGTTCCACCAGCATTAGTTCCGCTATGCATCACCAATTATATGGCTAGAGAGGAAAGCAAATGGGAAAGAGTGGTTCCATCAGAGAAATCCCAGGGGGAAAGCATCAGGCATGCACACAAATGATGCAGGGCCCAGGGTGTTTGGTAAATATGTGTGTGTGTGCTGCCATGTGGAGAGGAAAAGCCTTATAACTCATTAGGATCATTAAATCAGAAGCCCCCAAAGGACAATAGACATACTGAAATTTGAAGGATGCCAGGGACAAGGGCACTCCAAAGAGAAGGGACAAGTGAAAAGGCCCAGGGACAGGCAGCAGTGGCATATCACAGCAGAGGAGAAGAGTGAATACTTGAGGAACAACACTAAGAGAAGAAGAGGCAGATGCTAACAGCCAGACCAAGGGACTTACTAAAAAAGTCCCAGTTTTTGACACTTGTATGTTCAGAACCTGACACAACACATGACCTTCATAAGTCCAGAAGCCTGTACTCTGGGAAATGTCAGTAGCACAGGTTGGCTCTCTCTCTCTCTCTCTCTCTCTCTCTCTCTCTCTCTCTCTCTCTCTCTCTCTCTCCCTCCCTCCATCCTTCCTTGTGACACAGTCTAAAGAGAATTATCATACTGAGCAATCTGTTTACAGTCCTAGAACTACAAAACCAACGGCCCCTTTAAGGGCAACAGCAATCCACCTCAATGTTCCCAAGACTTAGAAGACTGGAGATGGGTCAGAGACCTTGCATTAACTAACACGCATGCATGCACAGGCCTGCTCTATCTTCCACCCTTTCTTCAAGCACTGTCCCTTCATCTGCATTTGGCCTCGGTCTGACACTCCCTAATAGGGATCATTGAGAAGAAAACACAATGATGAAGTTATCCATGGAATCTACAGTAACACACACTCAACCTGCCCTTCTCCTCAAATCTATAATCACCACAAACACCCAACATCCACATATGCAGGAGCACCCCCACACAATCTGTCAGACTACAGAGCCCTAACCCTAAACAGCCTGCATTTTCTCAGTGCTAAATCCACAGCTATAATATTTTCTCTTTATTCTTTTACTGAAAAGTGAAGGCATCCTGGGAAGAAAATGTCAAAGGCAATCTGACTTTAAAGTCTGGGGGGATAAAAAGGGGAAAGAAATATTAGCATGCAGCCAATCTGACCCCATATGCTTTGCTCCCTCAAGTTAGTGATTTTGTGTTCACTTCATACTATTCTAATAGTGCTATATTCTCACGACATGCAAATGTACATTAACTCCCAATCAGGACACCTGCCACCTCACAGGAGCTTATCTCCCACACACTTACAATTCCCAGCACACTACCAGCTAGAAGGCACCAGGATTTCCACACGGGGAGCTTCACAAGCCAAGCCTTTTTTAATGTTAGGATGTCTGCATTACAGGCCAAAACAGAAACTATGTTTTAGGGCAGAAGCATAGGGCACTGACTGCCGGCTATTGCGGCTATTGCCTCTGTTTATGCACTTCTTAGCTGCAGAAAGAGTACCCCGACTTTTAGTTAAGACCCTGTCCCAAAAGGCCTAAAAAGAGGCAATAAATAAATAAACAAACAAATAAACGATTGCCACTCCTCTGCAGTTACTTGCTGACGTATGACTAAGCCCTGGCTGATAGGATATGAGAGGAAGTGACAAATGCAATTTCAAGCTGCACTTTGAAAGGGTGGGATAGCCCCCACGGTTTCCCACTTTCAAAAGAGCTGTGTGAAAACTGGGTCCCTGGAAAGCAGCCCTACTGGGAGCCATCTCAAATAACAGGGATAAGAAGTTCCTTAAAACGCGATCCCTAAGGAGAAGGGACACAGGACAGTGATGAGTCTAGGTGTTGAGCAACGTCTTAGCACAGAGCTGAGAGTCCAGGGTCCTCATGAAAAAGAAAGAAAATTTTACACATAATCCTCAACTAGTTTGACTCTTGGACACAAAAGCTCTGTTTAGCACCCAGAGAATTCACATGATAACAGAAACAAGCAGATGAAAATGACGCATGTCCAAATGAGCAGGGCCTCCAGCATAAGAATTATTCCAACACTCCATCACACATTCCTCCATTTTCAGTCATGTTGCCAGTCCTAGGAAAGGTGTATGAAAACACAACTTAGTAGAAACACATACACATGCACATATACCACACAGACACTCCTCCCCAGCAGGGAGCCTGGGTTCTAGCCCAGCTCTCGGAATCACTACATATTCTTAGAGAGTTATACACTCTTTGAATCATCTCTCTTCAACAAAATAGAGTTAATTCCTTCCTTCGTATTGGGTCTATTGTGAAGTACAGGTCTATTGTGAAGTACAAAGCAAAATTAAGATATCTAAAGACCAGTGTGAAAGTAGAAGATGACAAGTCCTGAGACTGGTGTTTCATTCATATTCCACCTTTTCAACACATGATGTGGCACTGGTTAGAAAACCAAAGGGTTTGGGCCATACAGCATAAGCTAAACACCACATTCATAAATACAGCCCAAAGTCTAAACATTGCTCAACTATGGCATGTAACTCACCACATCATATACCCAATTCAAAGAAGTGTATTTCCCTTTTCTATTAGATGCAGTCAAACCTTGAAGGTATGTCTATATTTCTGCCTGACACATCAGTGTATCTATCTGAAGGGGGGGGGAGAATGAAAGTGAATGTGGGAGAGAGGAAGAAAATGTACACTCAGACAAGCTTGACAAGAAATGTATCTCTGAAGAAAGACCTTGAATGATTATCCTGAGTTAAGACTTGGGACCTAATTCTACCTCTTTTTAATGGCTGATCATGCTTCACAAATCATGGTGGGATGGGCCATAGACTAATATCTATCAAGCACATTTTAGATGCGGTAGCTTTTAAGACTCTGAGCTGCTTTATGTGTACTCTGCTCTTTAATCCTCTTCAATAGACCCCAGTGAGGCAGAGGCCCCTCTGTTTTTCTAGATGAGAAATGAAGCTATTTACAAACTCACCTAGAGTATGAGAGGAGGAATGAAGATTTCAGACCATGCAATTTTACTTTAGTTTACTTAACACACATAATCACTATCTCACCACCTCTTTGAACAATTACAATAGAAAAAATGCATGCTTACATTCTCTTTGGAAATATGTTCTGATAAAAGAAATATTTCAATGGGAAATAATGTGAGAGCTATTTAGATGTACCAATGTTGTAGTTTATTTAAAACAAGAAGAAACAAAGGAATGTAAATGGCAAAATACAAATAGCCCTCCTCCAGGGTACGGGGCCTCATGTTCGGTGCACAGATTAATACTATTGGGTAGTAGTGTAGGTAGGCTGTCCATTTTTCTTAAACAAGATGGCGTGTCAGCTTTATCAGCATTTTTTCATTTTACTCCCTTCACTTTCTTCAACATTTTTGTTGCCTGAAACAGTTCTAGGTAAACCAAAAACGGAAAGCCACAAGGTCAATTGCAAAGCAAGCGTTTGTTCTTCACCCATGTATGGAATGGCTGTAAGCCTTGCTAGAAACTATTTCCCACAAATTCCTTGCAGGGATTGAGGTTCTCTTATTCCCCAGCTACATCCTCTCCTACACCTAGCCAAGCAAGGAGGGAAGTGGAATGTGTGTGCTGTTGGAGAGTTTTATGAAGCAGGGTCTTCCCAGACAGAAACATTCCATTCTGCAGGGAAGGTCCTTAAAATAGAAGGTAAACAATAAACAACTAAAACAGCTTCAGGAAGTCCCTGAAACTGACCAGATTCACTAGCCCCCCCCCCAATAATAAATAACAGATTGCTGAGAGTCACTCTTAGGCAAAACAAGCTACAGAGATAACAGAGAGATGACCAGCAGTGTGGAAGAAACAGAAACCAGCTGAGCTGCCCGGGAGAGGTTTAGATCAACTGGGGTACTCTCCCACTTGCAGAGCTGCCTGTAAGCTATGCAGTACACACCAGGTTCCCAGCTTTTGTGAGCTATCACCCATGCTGGTGTACACTTTGGTGATGCAACTGTCTTTGAGTACTTTCTGTTCCTGGAAGGCACCTCAAAGAAATGCAATGGTTCCCCAAGTTGGTGAGTAGGGATGTGTGCTGCATTTCCCCAGAAAAAGTCTTGTCACACAACAAAGACCTGTACAGTGTGGCTGGAGAATAGGCAGGGGCCAGACTGCACAGGCTTAGAGACTGGCACCATCCAGTCAGAAAGCCTCCGGCACTGCAGATCCTGAGTACTTCCAATGTGAGTGGTCTGAATGGAAATACATCGTAAGTGAGCAAAACACACAGGACTGCAGTTTGTGGAATGGGGAGGAAAGAAAGTAGTAATGGAAAGGATACAAAACAGCTCAATAATTATTTACATTGATTACATTTGAAATTATATTTTGGATATTGAGTAAATAAAGCAGCATTAGAATTAATAATTGGAGGCAATTGATTGCTTTTAATTGGAAGTGGTAGAACAAATTATGATTACATATGTGATGCTTATATCATCTTTCTGTTGAAAAGCACTCTGATGGCCACATTTAACATCTTGGAATTCATTCTATGAACAAAGCATGGGTCTGGAAGCTTTTAAAAGGAGGGCAGACAGCATCAGAATTTGACTTTGAAGTCATCACTTGCTATACAGAGAATGGCTGGAAAACAGGCAATGGTTTTGGGTGAAGAGAAGTAAGGACTCTAGAGGGCTCTACAAGCATCCCAGGGAAAGAAGATAGTGGTTAGAACCTAGATTTTTTACCATTCACAGCAGCAGAGTTGGGGAAAGTGGGTAGATATAAAAATACTTAGCAGTGACCTTACACATGGCTATTGGTTGGAAGGGTGTGTATCAGGGCTGTCTCCCAGGGCTCCACTATATGCAGACTGGATGGGCCATTCAGCATTAGATGGCTAATATTTATGGCTTATCAAGTATCCTGAGGTTGCAGCAGCCAGTGTGCACCAAGTTCTCCTTCAAGAGGCGTGCATCATAGATGGCCTGGGGGTGGTGGAATTAGAGCACACTGCTCCAAAGTGCTTTCTTTCTGAAGAGCTCAGAACCACTACCTACAGATTTTGCTAAGTCAAGAAATACTTTGGAATGCTGCCAGAAATGATGATGGTAAGTGATGTTAAGTCCAGGAAAGAGGCTGAAAGTGCAGCAAATGGGGCCCACTGGGCTGCGAGGGGCGGGATCTTTGCTACTGGTACCCCTTTCTTAGTTTCCTTCCTAGGAAATTTTAGCACAACAGTGCAGGTGAACAAGCTTCGCAATCACACCCGGGCTTCAAGGTCAGCTCAACTGGATGACCACTTACTAATGCAGACACCTAAGCATCCGAACTGGAAAAATACTGCCTTCCCTGTAAGAGTTGAGTGAAACAGTACAGGCAAAAAGTCACTGGACTCCCTAATTTGTTCAGAACATTCCAGAAACTCAAAGGTTTCCCTCTACTCCAGCCAATACAAAGTCCCCAGAAAGGGCACTGGGTGTAAATGAAACTAGTTCTCAGGTCTCTGGTGAAGAAAGCACAGGAAATCTCACGAAGAAAAGCGGGGCAGACATTTCAGTGTTAACTGTACAGAGAACCGAACACCAGCCTGCGGCTGCCGTGACATCGGAGGCCTGCTCCTTCCAGGGCAAACATTATCATGAATAATTAAAGCCAAGCTCTGCTTATCAAAATAAATGAACAAAGGAGTCTCAGACAGAGCAGTCCCTGCCCCCACCTTTTAAAGGCTGCTTCAGGAGACCATTTTCCCAGCTCCGTCTCCTCCTCCCACTTTGAGCATCTTCAGAGCCCTCCTTGTCAATCTGGATAAATTAGCAAGCTTCCCTTCCATATGGAGTTTCAGCCGTAAATCACAAATATGACTGTGTAAAATTATATAGCATGGGCCCAGAATAATAATAAACACGTTTATATTTTATAACTGCTGTTTTCTACACATCCAGGCTGCCGCATTGCCCAGGCCCCAGTGGTTCCCAAGTACTCCCCACTGGCCCCCATACGCAGCAGCCTCTCTTCATGGGCAGTCCCCCGCCCCCACTTGTCACACACAAGCTATCATGGCACCAGGCAGGGAGCTCCATGGGTCCCCAGCCTTCCCTGCAGCAGTACTCACACAAGAATTATCAGGTGACTTTTCAAACCATGTCAATATGGGCCCTTGACCCACAGACCTCAAAATTTCAGTGGTTCGAATCTAAATCACATCTGAAAAGACTCGTGTTTGGACAATGTGGTTGTGTATACAAAGATTTAATGCCTCAATAGAGCAATAGCTTTTCAGTTAATTCTAAGTATTGCTTTATTCGTCTCACAAGAGATCAAAAAAAGTTTAACAGTGAGCCTGCAGTAATTGATCTAATAAGCTTTGTGCCCATGGCCCTTCTGGACCGCACAATGGCAGTCACAGGAAGGGTACATGCAGGGCTTTCCTTGGCAGAAAAGGATTCTTTCCAGTCCTCAGCTTTGATCATTAAACATTCTGGTTTTGGTAGAAGGAGGAACACCAAGGAACACCACAGAAAAACCTGTGGCAGCAGGGCTAAGAAAGGAGGGCATGCGGGTGGGTTAGAAAGTCCTCTAAATGCTTAGCAGTAAATGGCAAACAAGCTAAGATCTACTATCAAATGGAGAGGGGGGTAGGGCAAGCCAATTACAACGACTTCTTCAGGTTATTTCCTTGGCAGGTAGGATGAAATGAAAGGGAGAAATAGATTTGGAAACACAATGATTCATGAAAATAGAGGACCACACAAAGGAAAATCCACAGGCAAATAGTGCTCAGTGAGCCCTGAGGAGTAATGTATGCTATTCCCTTTGCCTTCTAGGAATTTGTCTGCTGGTGTTAGTTTCTTTGTTTCCCTCAGGTCTCTAGATGACAATGTCAGTGCCCATTGTTTTGTGGTCCCTGTACATCCTTTAGACAGGATGGTAAAGAACAGCCCATTCTTCACTGGGTGCATTCTCTGAGTACAGAGGAGAGATCACAGCACACCCTAGCCCAAGTTAGTGCTTTTGCTCATTAATGGACACATAGTTTTTCTATTTACCATAGCTTCCCCTTCTGAAGACATTTAGCTTGTCCACAATGATCCTCAGAAAACTGGGAGTAGGGAGGGACTAAACAGAATTATTCCTAATTTCCCATTTTTTCATAAGCAAAAATAAAAGCACAGAAACCATCCTTTCAAACACAGCTAGTAAGACTCCAAAATAAGCAAAATCAGAATGAACAATTTACAGGAGATTCACTCACACATAACATCCTTCAATTTCCCTACAGTACCTTCATTTGACTTCCCAGCCTTATAACCAAAGATGGTGGCGGCTAAGGGGCCGGGGGGATTTTCTGATTATACTTCCTGCCACCAGTTCTCTGCTATCAGACACCATTTCAAGAATCTACACCTTACATTTGTTTGCATCTTTCAAACTGGTTTGCAATTGGGAATGCGTACCTAAGACTAGGGCTCCGTAATGAAACCCATGGACAGACTATGTAAGACATTCCATTTTCTCATCTGTTCTGAATTTGTCATCCCTTTGGACAAGATGGCACTTCCCATGATCGCTGGCTTGCGTGTGAGTGAGGCAGAACAGAAACTAGTCAGTCATTTATTTTCCCTAACACAACCAAGTGCACTCAGCCTGTGTTATCAGGGTTCCCCAAAGAAACAACAGGCTCTGTGACAGTCATCAGTGATCATATTTAGCAATCTTCTGTAAAATGGGTATGAAAATAAGCTGTGAATAGACAGGTGAGATTTACATGAAAGAATGCATAACAGAGAGAGAGAGAGGAGAGAGGAGAGAGAGAGAGAAAGAGAGAGAAGAGAGAAGAGAGCTTTGCAAGCTATAAAGATTGATGTAAGGGACATTACAGCCTACATGAGTAATAAAACAATGTAGAAGCAGTCATTCTCAGACTTGGCACCAAACTGCCTTCTCACCCTCATAGGCAGCCCAAGTCACGATGTCTCAGCTTCTCCTTTCTTTGGCACATCTGCTCTGGGGAACTGGTTAAATAACCATTGCATCTACAGGTCATCAAGATAAATATTACTGATTCCCTACAGGGTCTAAAACTAAGGTCCAATAACAACTGTGCTCCAAAACATGACACTTACTATGACCCCACGAGGCCAGCACACTAATGGCAATCTCTCCAAGTGGCAATGGATAAGCTAATCCGTGTGAAAGCCACAGATGTCACGTACTCAGGCACATCCACATGTATCAGAGCAATACCGTCAGCAGTATTATGTCCAAACAGCAAGAACAGTGCCATACAATTACAATAGCATATTGTCCATTGTATCTGGGGATAGCATGACTGACAATCTTATTTTCTATGCATTTGAATACAGCTAAAAGGGCCAATGCATAATTCACATCTCCTCACAAAATGCACATATAAAGTACATGTGCATTAGACTGCACCACTTAAGTCTTTATCTGAAATAGCACTGTTCTCTCTACAAATTCCAAATGCTTCTAGGATATTCCTCACGGTGCTGTTGCAGATCTCCACAGTGAGTGACAAAAAAATGTACCGAAGCAGCAAATCAAATACAATGCAAAGCTTCCACAATAAAAGTAACATTTTGGGGCTGGAAATACATCTCTCTTATTTCTGCATCGTAAGAGTTCATCTTTTTGATAGCAAGGAAATGGGTATCATAAATCCCCATGGGCATGCCACATGAGCAGACAGGTATAGAAAGACAATACCACATGGCAATGCAGAGCCTGGTCAGCGGGGCCCACTTCCAGCAAGCTGGAAGCTTGAGTAATTCAAATCTTTGCCTCAGCAAATCTCAAATTACTACAGGTCAGAAGCCTTCAGCAAAAGCAGTAAGGATGGTTTTCACGAATGTTAATCTGGAAAGGTAAGCATCTAGCAGGTAGGGTGATTTCCTTCATTCCCTAAGGGGGGTACCGGCATATGTTCTAAGTAAGTCTCAACAGAAATAACCGTATATGAATGTATCTATTTGGTCCATATTGTCAAAGACCACTAAACAGAAGGGAATGCCTGGTGGATGATCTTAAGTAGGTAGGAAATATTTTTCAAGTTGTCTATAGCAACTCAGGGAGCAGATGACGAGGCCGTAACAGGCAAGCATCTCTCCACCTCAGCTGTGAGGCTGCTCTGTGCACCATGGGATATTTAGCAGACTCTTAGCCTCCATTCACCGGATGCTAGTATTACCAGTCTCCACCCCCACAAAGATGGGAGATGAAAAGCATCCTCAGATTTTTCCAGATGTCCCCCAAGGGCAAACTCTCCCCCACCCTCAGCTGGGAACCACTGTATTTAGCAACTGATGATCTCACATTTGTGGAAAACAGCTGGGATCAGAGGTTTGAGTTCACATGTAGTGGGGCTGTTCAGCCACGGAGAGGAGGCCTCAGTCTCCCCTCAATCTGGTGACTTTCCTGTCCCTGCCAAACCGTCCTTAGCCTCAGTGCTTAAGAGTGAGGAAAGGTGTCTGAGTAGGTCACTGCCCTAGTGAGAAGGGCCGTGGGTGGCAGTAAACACTTGGTGTTCAGCTGAAAGGCTGAAGGGGGAAAAAGGATTGAGCTCTACTCCCAAGCACAGGGCTGCATCTGCCCCATGCTGGGGGCTTCCCGGTTCAGATCCCCACAAAGGTACACTACAAGCTAGCGCTGATCCTTGTTGGGGAGGCAGTGGTCAGGGTCCTCTGTCCAGATGCCCCAAATTAGCATTAGCTTTGTGAAGCATGAAAATTCGAAAGCCCGCTTTTGAGACTGAGGAGAACAGAAAAGCTGAAGCAGCTATGTGGTATTCCTCCTTTCTCTAAACCCCAAAGCATACTTGATTGGATACCTGCATTTTTAGAAATGGAAACAATAAATCTGTTCTCTGGGAGAATACATAAGGGGACTCAAAAGTGTCACTGGGACTAACCACAATCACCCAAGACTTTCAAGACACCCCCTCCCGCCACTGCCTTTGAGCTTCCCTGGTCAGAAATACAGTGAGGCCATAGTATCATATTCAAGTAATGTATACAGACAAGCAGGGCCAGGCATGACAAATGCTCAGGACTCTTTGGGACTTTTTAATTCACATACTGCTTAAGTCAACTAGGGACAATCAACACACACTTAAAAAAATGTTATTCTGGCAATGTGCTATCAACAATGACTAAACCTTCCAATGAGCAACGTTCTCCCCATTGGAATATAAAATTTGTCGGATGATAAAGGAACATTCTGACTTCTGGGGGTGACACATGACCAAACGGCTGCATCTTTTCAATGTACGATACTTAGGAGTGATAAGAACTGGTCCTCTTAACTCAGACAGTGGAAATATCACTGTGCCTGCTTTGTGTCATCCTATATAGGTGAGATGTGACTCTTGTTCACTGAATGCAATGAAAGACAAACTGGTTTGCTAACGGACCTATGAGATACACTATAGCCTCTCCATCCACCTAGCACAAAGTGAGTCCATCCACTGATTTTATAGCCCTGTTAAACAGAAATTATTTCACGGAGTCTGATCTTGCTTTCAGTGGAGGGGGCCGCATATGCATCAGGATTTTCCTGATGCACTTCCAGAAGGGCATAGTGATCTCATTAGGATGGGAAACCAGCAGCAGCCATTAGTGTCACATAAGAGTCCCCTTTGCTCACTCTTTCTGTGTACAATTGCACAACATGCTCCAAGTTTTCTCAATAAAACAGTTCCTTCCCAGGGGAGAGAGCTGTCTCTTCCAGGGGCCCCAATTTACATAGGCTTTCTCAACCACTGAAAGTGAAATATCCTTGGAGCGTGACTTCACATCTGAAGACTCCTCCTCGCACTTCTAGTGAGAATTTCAGTAATGACGAAATGGACACTTCTACTTGAACAGGTGAAGACAACTGCAATTATGGTTTTTACTCTTTTTTTTTAAGCCTCACATTTATTTTGCTTCGTATTTGGTCATTTGTCATAAGTGATCAAGTTGTGCAAAACACGCATTATGATTCTCTGCAGCTGCAACAACATACTGTCCTTAAGCACAGGATATGCACTGTGCACATCAGAGGAACAAAACCACAATGCCGAGTCAGCGGGGCCCAGAAGCCTTCCTCTACTACTTTGTAGGAGATAAAACCACCAGGAGAAATCCTATTATGTTTTGATTCACTTTGTTTTGTACTTTGTGCACCGTGTACCAAGAAGAAGGCTTACAAAAGAATTCTGTCTGTGTAAGAGAGAAAGTGGTACTACCCTGGAGACGCTCAAGCTGCTGCTTTGTTAGTGACAGTAATTTTAATGTTTGTGCAGATTCTGCTGGTGCCTCTATCAGATGCCAGTGTGTAACGTTCTGCCAGTTTTTTTTTGTTTTGTTTTCATAAGAAGACCCAATCTATCATTTATGTGATTGGTCTTTAAATGCCTTATTTCTTTTAAACTATACTCATAAGGCATGCAGAGAAAGGAAAGACTTCAAGAGCCTAATGTGTTTTTCAGAGCTAAAGGGTTTAGTGAAGAAAGCAGGACGAGGGGACGCAGGTGCCAGACATTGTGTAGAATTTGCACTTATGCTCCATTAATTGCCAGCATATCTTCCTCTCTCCTTTCCTCCCCTCCCCCACTAAATCCCTCTGGAAAACAGCAGAGCAGCAGGCCCAGACTGGTACCCAGCAGCAACACCAGGAGCAGAAGTAGCCAATTACCCTCCAGAATACAAAGAGGGAGGGGGGAAAATGATGCAGTTACCTAGCAACCAGAAGGAGCAGAAACAGCTGTGTAGCAGGCCCAGGCTGGTACCCAGGCAGAAGAAACAGGATAGC
The DNA here is from genome assembly GCF_017639785.1 of Mesocricetus auratus. Classification (NCBI taxonomy): domain Eukaryota; kingdom Metazoa; phylum Chordata; class Mammalia; order Rodentia; family Cricetidae; genus Mesocricetus; species Mesocricetus auratus. The sequence continues at coordinate 43,747,463 of NW_024429194.1, read as the reverse complement.
CAATTAGCACACTGTATTTAATGCTGATGTGGTTTCCTAGTAACAAGCTGTACAAGTCTGTCTGTAGAATTCTCTCCCCCACCCCACATTTTCCTCAATCATGCACAGTATTACTATTTGCCCTAATTACTGTTTCTCCTCTGCTTCAAGCAACCATTATTTTGTCCCCAGAGAAATTGGAAGAACTCAGAAAAAAATCTTCTGTAATGACAGTATTTAGTTTCAAATTCAGTTTAGTTGTAAGCCTTGAAACACTAAACAACAACAACAAAGAATGAAGGAAAAGAAAAGCCAGCAATACTCTCTCTGCCTAAACGTCTAAGGAACCTGTGAAACCTTTTCTACATGCAAGTGTTTGCTTTTGAGTGAAACGAAAGTATTTCTAATACCTACTATCATTTGCTATGCTCTGCATCTTCGAAGAGGTTGGATCCTCTGTGTACTTGAATTTATTCGTATTGATTTTCGGATGCTCTCTTGAACACCAGGAACATAAAATGTCTTATTACCTGTATCAGAGAAGGGAGATGTATCTTTTGTTGCTCTTTCTAAAATACCAATACTGGTTTCAACAGGCTCATGAGCAATTGAGAATTCAATATCAGTCATCATTATTTCCATCCTACAAGCTGAGCGCAAGTGAAGGATGCTGTGCATCCCATTTTAAGGAAGCTTCCGTATCCATGTGATCCGTTCATAGCCAAGCAATGAATCCCACTAAGGTGACATCAAACTCCATAAACACACAAAATGAAGACAGAAAACTTTTAAATATGACTTTCCTACAGTTATTCTAAAACATATTTCCTGCTGTACTCAATGTTGATATCCAGTGGAATACACACCATAGTGAACCTTTTCCTTGTATTCCATTCATTAGCAAACATTGGATAGTCCTCTTTTGACAATGGCTTAGATACAAGAACAGCACATAGTCTTTCTTTCAGATTCCCCTGATAGGGAAATGAGGAATCCAGAGAAAGATGCTAGAAAGCCTAACACACCTAACTAGGAAAGAGAGTTGGAAGAGAGCATCCACCTTCTTGGATGCGGCAAAAAGACGGACAGCTTTTATTATCTTTAGTGCATCTGGTGAAATAGGTGAAACTTTTGACCCAATACACTTGGGGATATTTGAAACAAAAGTTCTTGAAAACAGCATGACCACCCTCCTGATTTTCATATATTTAGTGTTCATCACGGTGATAAAACGAGGCTATATTCTGAAGGCAAAACAACAAAAGAAACCCGAGTACATGCTATAATACTAAATGAATGACTTATAACATAAAAGGGATTGAAACTTGAAATGCATTTTACTTTGAAAACACAAACAAAAGAGATCGTATTCAGGATACACTGTGGAAGACAAAGAGGAGAGGATACAGGGGCACAAGAGAAGAGGGCCTACCAAAGAGGCTTGGCCCAGACAGAGCTGACCTAAGCTTGGGAAGGAACGGACAATGGCTAGTTCTTGATCTTCCTTTCTCTAAAGACTAATGGGCTCTAATTCGGGATCAATCCCTAGCCACCTTCCTCCATAAGCCTTAACCGTGCAACAGAATACAGAACAAATCATGGTAAAATTCTTGTCACTGTATGCATTCCTAAGTAACTGGGGGGGCTTGAGCCCCATTGCATAAGCACTGAAGTTCACAGCATTCAGAGTAGTGTCTGAGAACAGGAGCATTTTGAGAACAGGGAATAACTCCCTACCAGCATGTTAAAAAGTCACCACTGTCATTTAGTATAACTGTCATGTCCATACATTATTTGTACATAAGGCTGGCAAGAAGCTCAAAGTCTTAGGAAAAGATAGAGAACCCAGAGAGGATGCAGGGATGGAGTCATTTCTAATACTTCCACCATGTCTCCCAACATGCTTAAAGACTAAAAATTCTCTAATCTCCCACAATTGAGAATTTTTTAAATTAAAAGAAGAAATCATCCTGTTACACTCGGCTACCTGTAAGCCACCAATAATTTTATTCACCAGTCCTGGATTCTAATTTAAGGACGGCTACACAAGCAATTGGAGAGAGGGATGAGCTCTTCGCCTCAGGTATCTGGGTAGGGAATGAAGAAGAAAAGATCTGGGATTTGAGGAAAACAGATTGCCCAGGGCCTTCAATATGCCCTCATTAGGGTAAGGACAGGAACTGCCTGACTGCGAAGGGTAGGACTCTCTCCCTCTGGAGCACAGATTCCCAAGCAATTCCATAGGCTCCTCAGAATGTATGAAAAGCTGGTTTCCCAGTGATACATTGTCAAGGTTTCACCTATAACTTCCACTAGATTAAAATGTAATAAACAGAATGAAACAAACTGACTCGGACAGATAGCGCAGGTTTTCCCTCAAACGTGGAACCTAGACATAAGTATAAACACATATGTGACACGAAAGCAGAGAAACGCAGGGCAGTGGGGAAAAGGTCTAAAAAAAGAATTGGTGAACAACCCAGGGTGATTAGGAGAAGTCATCATGCAGAAGCTAGACAGACAGACACACACACACACACACACACAGATGGAATCAGAAGGGAATATACAGGTACATATTGAACCAGTGAGGGGATAAGAAGGGATGAGGAGAGGGAGGGGAACAATTACTATGAGAATAATATATACATATATTTCCTCCCTCTAAATAAAAACAGTAACTTAAAAAACCCCGCAAGAGCTGAGGGTACAGCTCAATCAGCTAAGTGCATGTTATGCAAACTTATGCCATGAGTTCCATCCTAGTACCCACAGAAAAAGCTGGCTGTAGCGGAATGCACTTCTTCTGGAGAAGAAGACATAGGAAAATGGGGCCTGCTGGCTAGTCAGACTGGTCCAATCAGCCTGCCTCAGGTCAGCGAGAGATCCTGTCTCAAAAACCAAGCTAGACAGTCCTGAAGTTGTCCTTTGACCTCTACACACGTGTACCAGCACCTGTGCACACACATCTCCCCAGACATGTTTTACAAGGGTTTTTTTTCATCTGTGATCCTTTCGCTTTTTAGAAAAGGACCACGTCTAGTTATCTGTTGTCATCCTTTGATTGTTTGTAAGGGTTCACTCTTTTTCCCAATTCAAACATAACCAACTCCATTGTTGCTCAACTTCAGGAGACATTAATCTACTGCCCACTTCCAGCAAGTTCTCCTGAGAGAACCTTTCCTTCAACCTCTATTCCTAACAAAGCTCCATTTTGCTTCCCTCAAACCTGCTGACATCTACACAGGATGACTCTGATCGTTACGGTTATTAATATGCTTCCCATAACAGAAGATGCCCTTCCATCACCAGGCAGTACTCTCTCATGAGAAAAGTTCCCAATGGAACACCGTTATGAAATTGCATTTTAGGCTTTTGTTCCAGAAGAAACATGTTCTCAGAGATGGGGCGAGGAAGAGCTTCTAGTAGAGCAATAAAATGCTGATTAATTTCATGTTTCTTTCTTCTTAGTTCTTTTATTTTAACATACTTATTTACTGTGTGAACACCAATTATCCATTAAAAGGACATCTGGAATAGACGTCCCACAAAGCCTATATTTATTACTATACTATAATGATAAAATTAATGTGCTTATTGTGTATATGCTGAGTTTAAACCATTCTACACAACATGTGTTTAGATAAATTTATCTTCATAAATGTTTAGTGCTTTCATATTACTAGATTATCATGTGGTGAAGTCTAGATTTCTCTGAATCATAAAATTCTTCCATCAATTGTCTCCTACCATCTCATTTCATAATCCTCTTTTCAAGCTCCTGAGCATGACTATTAAATGCCCCCCACCTTGAGAACTGAGCAGTTAACCCTATTCTACTTTCCATCCCAGAATCGAGACCTAAGGAGTTTCTGCCTCAACACATTAGTAGCCATGTGTCTTAGCATCTTAAAGGCCCCTTTAATGTCTTTAAATTGTCCCCATTTCAGCTGCTATTGTGTAAATTCAAAGAAGTCCTATCCAAGGCACTGAGGAAGTTGAAAGTGGGCCAATAGGCCCCCTGCTGTTTGATGCTGAGGTATTTAATTTTATCCTGCTGACATGCCTGACCTTGAATTAGGTCTTCTATTTATATAAATTAGTGTATTATCACATTCCTGTCATTTAAAAACATGAACAGCATCACTAAACACCCATCCATAAAGGGAAAAGTGACTTCTTAGTCGGGAACTCTTTCATGCGGCCTCCTCCTATAGATAAAAGCCTTGGTTCTCATTCAGTGCCCTTTCTCCCTTAAGATTCCTCGGAATGGCCATCCCTCCTCTCTGATGGTCATTCAGTGGCATGGGGGCTCTGACCTGGCCGCAATGTGACAGTTAATCTTGATCATCAACTTCACAGGATTTAGAGTTAGTTGTCTTAGGGTGAAAACCCTCCAGTAAGTCTGAGAGGGCATTTTCTAGATGTTCAGTTCAACAGGTAGGACGACCCACTCGAAACACGGGCAGCACCACTCCATGATCTGGAGTGCCGGACCGAATAAGAAGGAGTACAAAAATCCAAATTCATTTCTCTCTACTTCTTACAGTAGAGAGATCAGATCAACCATCTTACCTGCGTGCCACCATCTTCCAGCCATGATGGGCTGTACCCAGAACTATGAGCCAAAATATATTCTTCCCTCCTTAAACTGTCAGGTGTTTTGTCACAGCAACAATGACATTAAGTAATGTCAGCAATTAATGGTCATTTGAAGGACAAATAAAGGAAGCAAGTCAACCTATTACAAAGGATGAAAACCCATAAGATAGGAAGGAGATCTAGGTCAAATTGTAATCTGCCAGTAGGAGGATAACATAGCCTAGGCTAAGTCATTTTTATCTCTTTGAATCTCAGTTTCCCCATGTGTAATATTTCTTGCCCTTTCTAATCTGAAGGGATCAAATCCCTGTTTTAGTAGCCATGATAGGCTAACATGTGCTCGCCTGCCCCTGCCCCCCTGTCCTATTTACTAGGAGTTCAGATAGCCTCATGGCCAGGAACCAATCAGAAGTTAGCTGGCGGGGCTGCTGTACTTTACTGCTCTGGGTGTGCTTTATGTATAAATGTAGAGCATAGCAACTGCCCTGGGAGGGGCTATAGGCCATAACAACCAGTTGACCAATCAACACAGGACAGATAGTCCAAGTCCGGAAGTGCACCAATCCTCAGACTGTTGTGTACCCCTAGAAACTCCCCTTACACTACGCAACTCCCCCTCCCCCACCTCATGGCTTCTTGGGGTCCTTCTCCAGCCATCCGCCTCGAAGGGCCCAAGCTAATGGGGTTAGTTCATTAAACAACAATAAAAGACTCTTTGCTTTCGCATGGAAATGGGTCTCTTGGTGATTTGGGGATTTCAGAATTTGGGCACAACAATTCCACCTGGTTAATATTTGCCATTTTAACAAATATCTGATTATCTGCAAGCAAGTCTCTCCTCAATCCTAAGGCTGATGATGGCAATGATCATAATAATAGTAGCTGGCTTAGCTGTTTGCTTGTTCTGAGTCCCAGGTGATTAAAGAGAAGTATATTTAAGGTGCTCCTAACTTGTAACTATTTAAAGACATTTTCATTGTCCATCTATATTTAAACTGTGTTTTCCATTTGCTCATAAAAACAGATTATAACTAGGGTGGTGGTGGCATGTGCATTTAATCCTGGTACTTGTGAGTTCAAGGCCAACCTGGTCTACAAAGAGAGTTCCAGGACATTATACAGAGAAACCCTGTTTTGAAAAGCAAAACAACAACAAAAATAGATAATGAAAAAGAAATCCTACTTCCCTCTGTCATTAGTTTGAGCATGGAGGTTAAAACCTCAGACCTGAGCACTGTTCCTTGATTCAAATCCTTGTCTGCCATCTGGGAGCTGTGTGATGCTGAGAGTCATCTCATTTCCTCATATGTAACACAAGACAGGTTCCATGCCACTTAACATGAGAACTGAAGGGATCGCATGGGTAAGGGATGTAAACAATGCCTGGCATACAGCGGAACTTTTAAAGTATCTGTTGGACAAGTTAAATAAACAAACTACATTCAAATTTTCAAAACTTTCACTATGTGTACTTTATAATCACTTCTGCTTATCTCCCTGAACACCCACACTTGTCCCTTTGTTTGAAGTATTTTCATTCATCATTTCGTTTGAAAATAATCTATATCACCTCCTGATTACAACTAAAATTGCCCCAATGCAGACTGAAATGCTAAAGCAAACTTCACACTTGTATTCCATGAGCTGGAAAGTGAACCATTACACTCTTCAATATAAAACCTATGCCTTCAGCACCCACCCCACAGAAAGAGTTCTCTAAGCATCACCCACGAGAGCAGGCTCCTGCCTATCTCCCCCTGGGGTGACCCAGAACCTAGGATTTAATTGCTGACCTGTGTCCTGCCTTTGTCCACTATTATGAATGTGGACATGCTTTTCTACGAATCGCTAAAGAAGAAAGGCCTTGTGGTGTACACAGCACCATTTGTATACAGCCATCTTTCTTCTGGGAAGACATCAAGAAGAAATGGGGAAAACAGCTTTGTCTCTGTGCAGAAGGTGCTGACACCCTAAGAAAGGGTGTGTGCTTCTGAAAATGAGAGATTTCCTTAAACACTGAAAGTGAAGGGTCTCCTGGTATCAAAATGGAAGGGTAATTCAGCTAGCTGTAGGCAGATGGATGGAGAAAGCTATGATCATAGCAAGCTGATGATTGAGAAAGACTATTGCCCAGATTGGTGGGGGCTGGGGGGAGACTGACAATGGTGTGAAATGGCAGGACTGCTGAAAACGTGAATAAAGCACATGCCAACTCACACACACTTCCCTCACTCGACCCTCTCCTCAATGTTCTCGTCATCCAGTTTCGGCCTTACCTTACCTCTCCACCCTGGATCCCCCATCCCTAATTTCTCCTATGAACAGTATTTGCACCCAAGTTACCAACCTAAACATCTGTTACAATTGGAAAAAAAAGACAGGAAGGAAAAACAAAACCAACTAACCAACCAAGCAAACAAAAATACCCTTTGCTTGATATCCTATGGGCCTAAAAGTTTGCAGGATTCAGTGTCTTCAAAAACAGCCACAGAAGAAAAAAAATGCTTATCTTTTCCAGCCTAGTAAAACCCATCTATATAAAGACTACATGAATAACATTTTAAAAATTCCTCAATGAGAGCAAATCCACATCACCAACAATGTATTGTCTTTATGTGAGGAGACAGAGGCTCACACATTTTATTTCATTTCATTTTGCAACTGTGTCTCCTTTGCAACATATTACCATATGAAAGAGATATGGAAAATATAATTCTAGAGAATAAAATGCCAGTCTCTCTCCTTTCTCTGGAATCCTTTCCTTATGGCCTTTCCTTTTCTATGCCCAAAAGCCAGAAAAATACGAACTATTTCCACCGACTTGAAGCGAACCATATCCTTGAATGGCCGGCCTGGATCCATCCATAGTCCACTTTTAAAATATTCATCTCATCATTTGGTCAGCGCTCTGCCTATTGCACTCTTTTTCTCAGTGAGGAGACCGTTTCCCACCCAGTTTTCACTACCGTATACCTTTGCCCTGAAGCTTTCACCAGCCCCTTCCCTTAATATGGAGGCACTTAGTCTGATTTTACCCTTCGTGCTTTTTTCACTATTCTTAGTTCATCTACACCACATAAATTATCGCCTTCATTTTCAGTTCCCCATGTGCCCCATTCACACCAGCTCCAAATAAATACTTCTGATTCCCATCCATTTAATCCAAATTAATTCATATGCCCTCTCCCATCCTCCACCCCTCTCCGCCCTGCCCTTCCTTTGCATCTATTTCTCTTTCTCACAGCACCTACTCCTCTTCTTCTAGCCAAGCTCGTCTTCCAGGACAGTTTAGATGTAGCACACTTCTGAGGATGCATGGTGACTGCTTCTTTTGCTGTTTGAGGAAACCCCTATTCTACATCCTGCTAATTTCCCTGGGCTAGAGCTTGCAGGGCCAGTTTAACCCTGCATCCTGGTGTCCAACAAGCACTGTACCTCCCCACCACGGAGCAGCCGCTGGAGTCACTTGACTGCATGTTGAATATCCTTCCAAAATGTCTGGGTGCAGAAGTGTCCCAAACTTTGTACTCTCTGATCTTGGAATACACGCACACACATAATGAGAAACCTTGGGTTCAAAAACAAGTTACTGATGTCTCATAATAGACATCTTATACACATAGCATGAAGGTAATACTTTACATTATGGTTAGTTTAACTGCATTTTATACCATGGTTTGTGTAAAAAGTCAGGTGTGGAGTTGTGTACTTGTGGTGTCAAATGGGGATCTCAAAAAATTGCAGAGGGTCTGCACAGATGACTCAAGTGGGTCAAACACTTTCCACATAAGCATGAGGATCTGGATTCGGATCCTCAGCATTCACATTAAAAAGAAAATCAGTGAAATGATTCTTAATGATGCTGTGCTATACACATATATCAGTGCCTCGTCCAGTAGTCATCAGAGAGTTTTCTCTAGCAACAAATAGAAGAGGATGCAGGCACCCACAGCCAGAGACAGTCTAAATAAGAGATCTCCATAGTGCCTCTCCCCTCAGAGCTTAGGGGACCCTGAGGAAGAAGAAGAAAGATTGTAGGAGCCACAGGGGCTAGAGGACACCATGAGAACATAGTCTGCAGAATCAACTAAGAAGGACTCACAGGGGTTCTCAGAGATAGAAGCAGCAAGCACAGTGCTTGCATGAGTCTGCCCCAGATCCCCTTCATGTATGTTATCACTATTAGCTTGGTGTTTTTGTGGCACTCTTAACAGTGGGAGCTGGTATGTCTCTGACTCTTTTACCTGCTCTTGGGACTCTTTTCCTCCTATTGTGTTGCCTTGTTGAGACTCAATGTGAGTGGTTTTGCCTTGTCTTATTGTATCTTGTTTTGTTGTGTTTGGTTGTTGTCTCCCTGAGGCCTGCTCCTTTCTGAAGGGAAACAAAGGGGGAATGGATCTGAGAGAGGGGAGGTAGGGGGAGGATGGGAGGAGTGGAGGGACAGGAAACTTTGACCAGGATATATAGTATGAGAAAAGAACCAATTTTCAATAAATGAGTAAATAGAAAAATGATAGATAAATGTTAGATAGATAGATAGATAGATAGATAGATAGATAGATAGATAGATAGATAGATAGATAGGTGTGGTCTGTAATCTCAGAGCTGGAGAAGTGGAGACAGAAGGATCCTGAGTGTTTCACTGGCCAGCCAGTCTAGCCAAACAGTGAGTTCCATGTTCAGTAAGAGACCTTTTCTCAAAAACGAAGGGGGAGAAAAGATTGAGGGAGGCACTGAATGCTGACTTCTGGCCTCCACAGGCATGTGTGTGTACACACCCACAACCCCCACAAACACATATTCATACACACCCGATAAGAGTTTTGGAGTTTGGAACATTTGGAATTTGTGATTAAGGACACTCAACCTTTCTTTAGTTCTAGCTAACTGATTCCTTTCACTCATTTATCACTAACCAATGTCAAGACCAAGAGTCATTACCCAAATCACCACAATAGTAATAATAATAACAAAACGACTCCACTGCTATTGTTAATGAGCTATGACTGTCTGCCAAGTAGACAGCTCACTCAATCTTGGAAGCTAACTATGATGTGGATGTATTTATCCTTCATAGATGAGGAGATGGAAACTCAGAGTAGACAATCTGTACAGGTCATAAAGCTAGGAAGTAGTGAGGCAGAACTCAAACCCTAGTGGACTTGACGATACTGCCCTGCTTAACTGCTAGTCAATACTGCCTTTCTCCTACTGCACACTGACTGATTCAGTACATTTCCTGTGGTGAGGGATCTTGGCACTTAAATCCATCACAAAGCAAGTGGTTGCAGGTGTTATGCATAGGAAGTTTCACCTTGGTACTCATTCTGAGTAGCCATTTTCAAAGAACAAATCCCCAAATATTGCATCAGTCGTCACAGTTACCCTTTGGGCACCTCTGCTGGGGTAGTAGAGTGGAAAGAAAGAAGAAAGTGTCCCAAACTCTCCCCCAACTCTGTTCCTCAGAGCTGCCCAGCTTCTTTCTATCCAAGAGGTAGAAGCCTGGTTAGTGTCCGATGTTCCGGAAGACAGCTATCTACAAGCATGCATTTCACAACCCTGCATATCTCAACATTCTCGATTCACTCTGCTTTCTTTGGTTTCCTTGAGGCACAGAAGGAGTGAGTTTAGCTCTGTAGCCTGGGGTTACTGGAGAATCTTGTCATTACTTTCTTCTCTGACTCAATGAAGGAAGAAATAAAAATTAAAATGATTTCAAACAGTCTCAAGACAGGGACTGACAACAGAAGGAGACATTGACTTTAGAGCCTGGAACTGGAGAACTTGAGGGACATCTGAAGCTGGGCCATGAAAGGATATGTTAGGGAGACCATTCCACAAAGCTAGCTTTCACATAGTGCTCTCAGCTTAGTCCTATGGATGTATGCCTAAGTCAGGACGCAGCCGCGATGCTAGTCCTCCTCACCGCATGGGAGTACCACTGGGGTTCAAACTGGTGGCTTCTCCTCACACAGTACACATTTTCCTTCAGAAAAACTGTATATGGTCACACAAAGACATCCCAGTCTACTTAACCATCAGAGCTGAGAGAGACCTTGGAGCAATATTGTGTTGGGTAGCTTGGTTGTGTTGTTAGACAAGATCTTACTATACAGCCCTGACTAGGCCGGTACTCATTTATCTAGACCAGATTAGCCTAGAACTCACAGAGGTCCACTTGTCTCTGCCTCCTGAGTGCTGGGACTGAAAGGCCTGCACCATCATATCTGGCCCCAGGCACTACTCTTACCTCACAGGCCACCAGCTACTTTACCCTGAGAACATTCTTGTTTTCTCTGATACCTTTGGGGATTCTCCCTAAGCAGCACACAAGAACCATACAAGTGATGTGCTGTTAGCCACCGACTTACAAACCACCAATTCCAGTAATTGCTCCTCGTGGCACTTTAGCAGACCAAGAAGAGACATTGCCTTCAGCTCCAACCCCAAAACAACAACAACAACAACAAAACCAGACAGTCTTAAGGAAAATGACAATCACCCTCTTTTCTGTGTGAACCCCTCACTTCCAAATGAGCCCACTGCCCCAAAGACCAATATGATTCCTTGGGATCAGCACAGAAACCTTGAGTGAAATATACTGTCCCCTCCCCCACCCACCACCCTTCCCACACACAGAGCCATGTAATCACTTTAGCAACTTCTCGGTAACAAGCTCATTAAAAAGCAATTCTGCCATCTCTCCATAAAGCACGCGCCAGAGAACAATGCAAAAGAGGAGATGCCAATTAATTATAGGATGATCACATCTAATGAACTCTGAAACCCTCCTGCTGTTGGTGACTTTGATAAAAAATCAGGGAGGCTGGGAAAAGAGTGACTAGGGACACCCTGGCTACCTTGTGTAACTGTGGATGCTTTGAACTGTACCTCTTCAACTTCTAATGTGGATCAAATCTGCAGAGCCACACTCACAGAACAACAGCAAACGCCAGTGTGGAGGGACTGGGAATGCCACACGTGTCTGTGCATCGCACCACCAGAGCTGCCTTACTTTAGCCTCAGAACTGCCTGGTTTTCTGCTGGGGCTGGCCTTGCCTCTGAAACCAGCTCCCCTCAGACAGGCAGTGGAAAACCAAGTCCTGTTCCGGGAGAACCTGAGACCCTAGTGTCAGAAGTGAGTCCTTCACTTCCCTTGCCAGCCCTCCTGCCCCTCTGTGCCTTCCTGGTGAGCATGAAGACAACCTCTTATATGAGAAGCCATCCCACCACAAGGAGAATGCGCAAAAGAGGAAGAAAGACCTGCGGCCTACTTGTACCACTACCTGTGTGAGTCCTCTGGTGAGCCTTTAAGTGGGAGCTTTTTGTATAAACTTTCCGACACCCGTTAAACTGGCAGCGGTGGACCCTCTTCTTGTTTTCAGGGCATGTGTCAGCCCCTACCCCTCCTTGCTCACTGTCGCTCTGTCCACTCTTAACTGCTCCAGCTGGTGTCACGGCTGCCGCTGCCGCCACCCCTCCCACCTTCACTGAGCTGAGGGAAGCCTTCTTGGCCACCAGTTTCAACGTCACTGTGCCATCCACGGCTGAGAGAGTCTGTGAGGTTTTGACCAGATGGCGGCTGAGCTCAGGGGATGAGGGGGGCGTTAATGAGGTCACTGCGTTGAGCTGGGCCTGGTTGACGGCTGTGTAGCTGTCTAGAGAAGAGCTGGTTGGCTGGAGGCTGAGGCAGGTCTCAGATAGCAACTTGTCCCGAGAGAGCAAAATGTCCACTGCAGAGCTCTTCTCACAGATGGTGGCTTCCACTGGGAGCAGCAGGGGGTCTAAGCGCCGGAAGCTTTCCTCAATGCACGGGGGAGGAGAGGCGTGCAGGAAGCAGTCCAAGTCCTCTCCAAAGGTCTCAGAGATCCGTCGGGGTTCTGTCTGGAGGTAGCGTTCCAACTCAAGGCATGTCTGTGGGGGAAGAAAGAAGAGAAGTGACCATCAGAGGCAAAGGACACCCGGAGTCAAATGCGAATGGATAAAGGCTTTCATGGCCAATGTCTGAAAATGCTCTTGCCTAGCAGTCTGATGCCTTAGTATTTACTCTTTGAGTACTTCTGAAGTGTTCGGAAGGGCCACATGGATGACTTCAGCTACCGTAGTAGACAGAACACTGGAGCCCCAGAGGACTATCTTACGCCTGCAAAATCCATAAACCCTCAACACCCAAATCACAGTCTCATTCGTTTCCATAAATTCAGCAGTTAGGATTTGCCAAGGAAGCAAGATGGAAATAGAATCAAAGATTGCTCATGGTACCAACTTTGGTGTTCAAGACAGACTTGAACAAGTTACAAAGCTAAGTCAACTTTCCAAATTGATCTGCACAGAAACCCATGTGTAATCAGAGGCGGGTTCTATATCCACAAGGAATGGATATTATTCCACAGAATGCCTATTATAAAATCTTGGAGACATAAGACAAAACCTCTACTGTCCATAGTACATTATAACAAATGCAATTGCACTCCACCGTGTGGCAAGAGGCATGATGCGATCCAATTTGACTGCATGTCATCTGACTATCCAGTAAAAATAATTTCCAAGACAGCACTTAAGGTAGTAGGTGTGGTGATGCATACTTTTAATTCCAGCACTCAGGAATCAGAGGCAGTCAGACCTCTGAGTCCCTGGCCAGCCTGGCCTTGGTAGTGAGTGAAAGACCTATGAAAGTTAGAAGATTATAAAGCATAGCATAAAAACTTTCAAGTGGTAAATAGGTGCCCAAAATTTTAGTTTTAGCAAATCTTAAACCAAAGTGCTCCAAAGTCCTTGCATGATGGTATGAGCACTTTTATGGCAAAAATAAGTTTGTATTTCAAAGTTCTCCCCAATTTTACTCCTCCAAACTCTTCTGTGAAATGACATTGCTGACTTGTACACTCACCTCACTTCTGCTCTGTCTCCTAAAGGCTTCAAAAGAGAAATGCTAGTGGCAACTCAAATGTGACTCCTTCCAAATTTACTGTCTTCATAGCAGTTCTATTCAACCAGTGTTCTGGCTGTAGGAACTTATTCTGTTCAGAACATATTCTGATGACAATACCTAGTCATGTTGTGTCTGTCACGGATTTTACTTTGGTAACATTTAAACCAACTGGTGTTTAGTCAGACCAGGTAAGTCTCTGTATTTCTGAATAAGAAACAGATTTACAACTAAAAATCAGCTTTGGGCTTCACAGCTGGTGTTTAATGCAAAGAACTAATAAATGGTTGCCATAGTCATTCAACATTCCCATTACAAGTATTCATACAACTACCATGCTTGAAGCAAGGCTCGGGGATTTATAGGATACAGGATGTGGTCATAAGATCTCTGTGATGTAGGTACAGAGTAACCAGTCATGAGAGAAAAGTGGCACAAATTCACAAAGTAAGTGTGTCTTTAAGTGCCTGAGGGATCAGTCAGGAAGGAATCTTCACTGTCTGAGGTGGGGTGCTCATCAAGGAAGGCTTACCTGAAAACTAAGTTTTGGTGCTTTACTTGCCAACCAAATAGGTATCTGGCTCAATTCTTCCAGGTATTTCACATTAGAAATGAATAACCCAATGCTCCCATCTTCTCCGGTCTAGAATTTGCATTAACCCCCCCCGGACCCCTTCCTGAATTCTATATCTGAACATTTCCCTCCTTTCTTTCTCCACCTGATTGCAATGGATTATCACCTTCTTTCCATTGTTGAAGCCCTCAGTCATCTCTCTAGTGGAGTCACTTCTGTGTTATAAAATCCTAATCTTGAAACTGTTAAGCTCCTCCTTCTCCATTTACACCGTTTTCCATCAAGTACTGTGCTGGGAACCCAACAAGTACACGATATTTATCAAAGATGCAACTACTATTGCTTTGGCCGTTCTCTCTCTTGCACATTTGAAAAGTCAGCTACCCCATCCTTCACACCTAGTGAAGATTAAAGTCCAAAACAAACAGAAAACCTGGAACATAACTGCATAATTCCCCTACTCTCACGCATTTGTCATCAAAAATCTATTTGCTTCTCTTACCTCTCCGGCACCTTCATGTAGATGTTTTCCTAGTATGCTCATTATTTTATAGTTGTTTCAGAAGAAGAACCCAGCATTACTGGGAGCAAGTAAAAGGCATGTTAACGTCCAGATATTTGGAGATTTTTTCTAGATATCTATTACTGTTTCTTGGTTTTATTTCTTTATAGATATCAAGCCTTTTAAATTTACTGAGGTTTACATTACAGCCCAGAGTACGGCTCATCTTGCTGAGGCAGGCAGTTCTAGAAATGACCACTAAAACATGGCTTTGAGTATACAATCAGATTGCTTCTTGCCCTTTTGCCCAAAGAGGAGAACTAGAGTTTTAAGACTCAGATATGTTCCAAGCAAAAATCAGCTGCGTCATGGATTATTGCCTATCCGGCGGGTGGTTAGTTCTCTGTCTCCTGTGTAAGGATTAATGTCGTCACACACCTAGTTGCTGTGTCTACAGATGGTGCTTTACTATACCCTATCTATTTATATAGTTTGCAATTCAAAGATGTGAAATAAATGGATTGCCATGAAGCTCAGATCCCTTCATACTGTAAGTTCTGAGAAGCTGGAATATGTTAACCACATTTAGATACTATTGTAAAAGGATATTAAAAAATAGTGCTCCCAGTATGCCAGGCTTTGCCTCCTGGGAGTCTTTACACTAGGAACATAGAAATGTCAACATCTCTAAAATCTGAGCTACTTCAGAAAGGCTGTAATTTGGAGGGTATCTTCCATTGAGTGTCAATCAGAAGGTGCAGAAAACCCCATGAAGTCAGTACGGAGGGATTTCTATCTTGAGAAATCCATTCTCTGTAATTACTCTTAAAAACAAGAGATAAAAGACATGTTTTCAGTCAGAACCTAGGATATGGAGTTTAAAGAATTTATTTTCAAGAGTATAGAAACTAAAATGCTATGAGTACACAGAATGTTATGATGAGATTATATCCAAGACAGAGTTGATTTGCAATGTCATTTTTAATATCTATAACACTGCCTTACCAATGCTTTCAATGTTTAATCAGAAATTAGTCACTACTGTGTGCCCATACATTTTAATATATGTTTAATATATATATACAGATCCATATAGAAATAAATGTGTATATGATGTACAAGTATACACACTAGTATCATCTAACTCTTTCCACTAGGAATGCTTAAAGGTAAAGATACCCCAATAGCAATGGCACAAGGGCTTTGGTTACTAAATATGATAATCCAACAAAGAGAGGCAGGGCTCACTAGGAAAAAACACTTGTTTCATAGACTGGGATAAATTTGTACGCCAAGCCTAGAAGATCCTGTGATACCAGAAGACAAAGAAACATAAAGGACTGCTCATAAGGGAAGTTGGGTGCAGTAAAGACATCATACTTCTAACTTACAGAAGTCTTCAGTAGTCAGATCTGGACAAGGAGAAGGAATTTGATTATGATAATGGATTATAACCCAAATAAATTAAAACACCACACTACTATAAAAATGATAAATAATTGGAGGGAAAAGATCAGTTTTTCCTTATATAAAATTACAATTTATACTGAGAAATGTTGACAGTAATAAAAAACCAACATGAGGCAAACAACAAAGCAATAAAGATACAAAGTAAGACTAATCAAGGAAGGCTCAAGTGAGAGATGAAAACAGAAGAAACAAGGTATTTGTTCTGTCAAAGTATCTCCTAACCAGATGCTAAATCCAAAGACAAAAATCATTACTTCTCAGTGGGGAAAGTTGGCAGATACCACTTGAACCATTCATTGTTCATAGTTACAATACTAGTGACAAGTCATATTAATAACATGCACCCCTGTATGATATGCTCAATGGAGCACTACATTATTCTGTGGTATACCAAAGATACATAGACTCAATCTAATTATGACAAAGCATCAGACAAACCCAAACAGAATCCATTACAAAACAACTGGCCAGTTACAAATGTCATGGACACAAACTATAAAGCAAGGTTGAAAAGTTGTTATAAAGAGACAATATGATATGACATTTAAATACAATGGATCTTATACTAATACGATATTGGGAAAATAATGCAATTCAAATAAAGTACATAAATTAGCTAATAGTATTTTTCCCAATGATAATTTCCCGGCAATGATAATTATACTATAGTTAGATATATTGGAGGGACAGGGGAGAATAAAATAAACATCAGCAAGCTAGTAATATCTCTAGGCTATACATTTGAATAGCCACCAAACTCTGAGTCTGGGTCAGCAGATGTCATTTTAATGACACAAATTATTCCCGTCTGCTACCTCACCTTGGTGACAGAAGCTTCTCGCAGCCGAACTAACAACACAACTTAAGGCTTGATCCCTTGCATCAGCCTGAATCCTGAACAAACCATTAATTTTGGCAAAGGGGAAGAATGTTCCCAAGTGCTAAGTGATTTTCTTATGTATTTAAGAATCACAGATGAGCTCCGTGAAGACTATGATATCCCAATTTGGAGATGCATGGCTTCTTCGCTCATTCTTCTAATAAATATCACCCGAAGATGCCTCTGAAACACTCATCCTAAAAGCTCCTTCATGACTCGCTTCATGTTTTCACTGCCTTTTGCTCATTGAAACAAGCTTGTTAAAGGTAATAATCCAAGACCTGTCTTTAGAGAAAGCCAGAGAGAGAGAGAGAGAGAGAGAGAGAGAGAGAGAGAGAGAGAGAGAGAGAGAGAGAGGGAGGGAGGGAGGGAGGGAGGGAGGGAGGGAGGGAGGGAGGGAGGGAGGGAGGGAGAGAAAGGGGGAGAGAAAGAGAGGAAGGACGGGCTGGTGAAATGGCTCCTGGGGGAAGGTGCCCTTCCTGATGATCTGATTTCTGAGTTTGATTCCTAGAACCCATGGGTGGAAGGAGTGAACTGATCTCCACATGGGCACCTTGACACAAATCTTCCTTCTCTGTCTCTCTTTCATACCATACAAATAAATAAATGATAAAGACAGATCATTTTTAAAATACTTCAAACCTACTACTGCCATACTCTCTACTTCTTTTTTTAAAAGATTTATTTATTTATTATGTATACAGTGTTCTGCCTGCATGTATTCCTATGCACTAGATCTCATTACAAATGGTTGTGAGTCACCCTGTGGTTGCTGCGAACTGAACTCAGATCCTCTGGAAGAGCAGTCAGTGCTCTTAACCACTGAGCCATCTCTCCAGGCCCCATACCCTCTACTTCTATGACAAGTTCCAGAAACCAAAGTTGAAGGAGAATAAGACAATTCCAGTCTTGCAGCACACAAATCTATCAAAACCCCTCTCCCATTGGCAGTAAACAGTTACTGTCATGGTTTCAAGAGAAATGTAAAACACTTTGTTGTACGATGCCAAAGTCACCAAATGGCTTTTGTTCTACTCATGCCCATTGTATCACAAATTACACCAAACCTACCATTCCGGAGGGTAAACGGCTACCATCTCCCAAGGCACCTCCCTGAAGGGTTTTTCTCACTCATTTTTCCTCTTTCCTTTCCCTCAAGTCCACTTGCTTGACGAAATCTTTCACCTTCCCTCCCAATAATCGTTCTTAACTCCAATCTCAGCATGGAGTCTATCTCCCACAGGAAGCCCTGGTCTACAAAACATGGTGCTGAGAAAATGTGCTGATTGCCAAATGTTGAAAGACACTCCTCCCCAAGCCTGGGCAATGAAACATATCTGCAGAATGAATCAAAGCGTGGACAGATTGGCGGGATGTCTGGATGCTTAAGATTATGATCTTAAAAGCTAGAAGTACAAGCTCTAGCCTAGGCTCCCCGGGTCCACCCCCTTTAAAACCTTTTAAGGCACAAAAGTTTTATTTTTTATTTCAGTTTGAACACAAGACAAAGCTATAGGTAAAGTATTTTTGATACTATTTAATAACTGTAGCATAACAAGTAATCTGGAGTCTCTGGCTCTATGTGCATTCAAGTTAGCAAGTTGAATTTAAAAAATCAGAGGAAAGTGAATTGCATTTTGCTAATGATTTTTTTCTGGAATAATGCAAAGTCAAAGAAATAAAAGGTCAGTAATCAATACCTAATTTGCTAATCAATCAATGGTCATTTGTGGTCCTTTTGACAGTTGTCCTTTATCACAATCTTCCTACTGGTCCCACCTAAAAGGGTCAAGAGTTAAATCTACACAGAGATAAGACAATTTTAGGAAAACCATACAGATGCAAAAATAAGGAGAAATGCGACCTGCCAGTTTTTGAGACCTGCAGAGCTGTATGTGCTTCCTGTCAGATCAACTCCTGGCAAGGAAGGGGTGAACTTTTGTTCCAAGCAAGAATGTTCACCCAGGTAATTACACACAGGTGAACTGCACTTGGCTGCCCATGGGAACCTCTTTCTGCCAATTAATATATGCGGTTTCACCACGTGCTATTAACCATGGTGCCACAGTCCCCAAAGAGGCTCACAGAGAGAAAGAGGGGAACCAACCTCTTGCTTTCTCCAGGGAGGACCCTAAAGCTCACACTGTGTGTGTGTGTGTGGTTTAAAATCTTCAGGCACATCCCAGAATGGAAATTCAGCATGATACCAAACAAGCTACTGATGGAGGGGAAATCAGGGTCTTGTAGACATTTTCTAAAACATTCCTCCTGGAGACTGGGTGGATGTGTTTATATTTCAACTTTTTAGCAAAAAAGAAGGAGGAGGAGGAGGAAGAAGAGAAGGAAGAGGAAGAGGTGGAGGAGGAGGAGGAGGGCTCATCCAACTCTTGTAAACAACAAAAATATTTACAAAGATTGATATGGATAGGAACTTCATGGCTTTGTTCTCTTCAAAGAACGACAGGATCATATATGTTGACATAATCCTACTCTTAAAATTAGGTCAGAATTGGAAGACAGAAAAGGAACCTGAGAAATTTGGTACCATTTTTGTCGGTGGTTAGATGAGAAAAACAACCACTGACAAACCCAGAAGCCTGTGGGAGAGCTTCAGCTTCCAAGCACTTGGATTCATTTGGAAGTCAGTTGAGAATGAGCACAGCCACACTGAGCATGCTTCAGGACAGAAAATGCATATGAACCAGCGTCACTAATCCACCTCCTACAGATTAGAAAGTCAGTCCCAAGACACCTTTTCTTGATTTTTATCACCAGCACATTAAGGTAGAAAGTTGGAAAAGAAAGAATTCTGCTAAAAATTCGAGTAAGCAAGAATGCAGTGTAAGTAAAAAATCTCTTACTGCATGTTTTAACTATTAGGTTAAAAACAACAACAACAACACACCAACAGAACACTACATAGGTACAATAGCATTACACACTGCTGTCAGAACTGCTGAACTCCACAAAACAACCAGGCCACTATAGGCAATGCAAGATCACATTCTTCCTGACTCTGTCTCACATCAACTGGTTGCTAGAGCTGAAACCAAATTAAAACATCTCCCTCTAGTAATCTGTAAATTCTGAGAGACAATGCTGTGAAAATTAACTTAATTCTAAACAAACATGGAAGTTAAGAAATTTCTATCAAAGCCTCTTCAAGGGCTTCTCCTCCCCAAATGGTTTCCAACATACAAAGAAAATATTTGTATATTTTTCCTTGGAGAAGCCAGGAAGAAAAGAGATGCAATTACAAGTTAGGGAAGAGGATGGTGTCTTTGAATCTACTTTCCCTGGGTACATGATGTGCAGCATTCTCAAATATCCCTTTCATCTTTGGAGGGATCTTTAGTTGCTATGCATAAAGCAAATTGTCCAAACAACTCAAAACCAAATTAAACACTAAAGTCACACAACTCATGCAAAGATGAGCTTGGGGTTCTAGAAGGAAGACTAGGTATTCCTCCTTCCTCAACTTGGAATGCCTTTCCCCTACTTTTAACATCCATTCTTAAGTTAATAGCACCAACTAGGAACAAGTTGGACCAAGCACAAACAGAACTCTAAACTGGGTTCTTCATTGTTTTTCCAGGTCTTACTTCTCAGAACACCTGGAAGCATGTCTGAAGACAATCTGTGGTCAAATGTATTTGATGACAAAGTCCAGAGCTGGCGCTCACAAAGGTTGCTCACTGTTCCTTAACCATGGAACAAAACTATATTCCAGCTTTGGGATTTGGATACCATTGCTCTTGAACACCGAGATAGAGAAGATGCTTTGTTCTCCTCAATCCATCTCTTCCAACCAAGTCACCATTCAGGGTCAAGGAGGTGGAATTACCATTTGCTACTTAGCAGTCCCAAACTAAGTCTCAGTAGATGTCCCACTTTTAGTCGTTATCACATGCTCATGAACAAATAAAACTCACAAAGCGTCAAAGAAAATGACCCCCATATACTGCTGTCAAACGCAAAGGACTAGATCCGAAAATTAAACAAGGCAATTCCCTATGGGATAGCCCGGAAGGAAAAGTCTGTTATAGCTGGCGACAATGCTAAGCAGTTCCTGTTCAGAAAGGAGGGCTTCTCAGAGCCCGAAAGCCTAGTAGAGGCCTCTTTTCCCACTGATGGTGTCCCAAGAACAACGAAGAACTTGACGGGTGTTCAGCTTCACCATTAATTTTCCATAAAGAGCAGTTTTCTTGACGAGCGCTTGTGTCAGGCAAGGCCTGATGCTTCAGAAACCTGTAATTATTCTTGGCTCCCCACCCCCCACAGCCTCTGCACCTGTGTCAGTTCAAGGCACCAGCTGGCCATGTCTTGCCTCCTGCCTCTTAACAGAGGGGAAAGGGGGAAGGCATCATTGAAAATCCAAACTCACACTACTCACTTCCTCCAAAATGCAAAAGCAAAACAAAAAATTTAAACTCACCAATCTCAATCCCTTCCCCCAACGTGCCTTGCCAAAAGAAACAAATAAACATTAATTGGCTAGAGAGCTCTCATTCAAACTAAAATTACTGAAAAAGACAGTCACAGAGAAAGGTCTGACAAGGGGTTATTAATCCTGTTTTAGAGCTCACTCTTATGCACCCCACCCTTGCATAAACCTTGTATACACACTCACACACCCTCTACACACTCCCTGGGCCCCTTTACTCTCAGCAGCCAGGACAGGAACATGCAGAAACAATGACATCATCTCCTCTTCCTTTCCCAGATCACTCCACAACCTGACGCAGGCTACTGGGATTTTTTTAAAGGTAAACTTAATTCACTGACTCCCTCCTAGAACACTGTTACATCCTTCTCAGTTGGGTTAGTTAAATATGCTCTTCCACAGTACACACACACACACACACACACACACACACACACACACACACACTACTTCTTTTACTCAAAGCACTGTAGCACACAGGTACATACAGTGTTCTCCTCTCCCTCTCACAGCTTGAATTTCCCAAGAACAACAGGTTCAAAGCCCACTGGGGCCCTCAGTGGCAGATGCAATCTAGTGGCTAACGATCACAGAGGACACTTTGAAAATACAGCTTCCAGGAACCTCTGGTGCAGAATATGACAAACAATGCAGGGTACAAGGAGAGTGCTGTACTCCTCAGACCAGGGAAAATGGCAGCCAAGGGCACAATGAAAGCAAGCCCTGAGCTGCTTTTTCTTGCTCCGGACAGTTGTGATTTTGTGTAATTGTATGCCCGTGGAATTGATTTCGTAAAATATTTAAGGTGGCCGCATGATGGAGCAACCTTAACCTCTCTGAGCTCAGTGTTCTCATCTCCTGGAGGAATGGACTGAACTTCTAAAATATGCACAGCTCTTAAAATAGTAATAAACAGACTGAAAGTTCGACCTGCGTTTGGAGAGCAGGGTCAGAAGCACGAGGTATGGTACTCACTGTTGATACCGTGCTGAAGGGAAGGGATTTGGAGACCCTTGATGGTGTCATGAGACCTCCCTCCAAACAGGAACACGGAGCCTGGAACACTCAGTATTCCTGTTTATAGAAGGCTACAATCTTGTGTTTCCTGCCTCCACGTGGCTATTGACTTCATCAGCATCTAAAATGTAAACTTAGCTAGTGTGGGAGCTTCGAAGATATCTGGGCCCATTCCTGACTTGTGACCTGCTTCATGCATTTATTTAATGAGGGAACGGGTGGGGAGGTGAAGGAACCAGCGAAGTAATCCTAGGTTCAATTGAAAAGCCATCAGTGATCACAATTCTGGGGAGGTAGGAATGTACAAAAACGCTTCACTGAAAAAAAAAAAAACGCAAGAGGCAGGGTGGTCGTCCCGGTTCATATTTCCTATGAAGCTTTAGCTATAAGCAGCATCATGTCTGTTTCAGGGCTTTTGAGGATAAATTTATATGTTTACAGCACAGAATAAATCTCATATTCTAAGCTGAGAGGCAATTCTATTTCATGGGGTAGCCCTGAGAGTGTGTGCCTGAGTGGAAGAAAAATCCATTTCCTTCACAGAATTGCCACCTCCTGCCTCTAGAAAACACCAAGAAGAGAAGCAGTATGGACAAGTGGACACCTAGCTCTTGTTGGTTTCATTGTTTGTTTGTTTGTTTTGTTGTTGTTTCCCACCCCAGCCCCACTGATGAAAAGAACTCGAGCCTGAGAATCTGGTTCAGCATTTCCTTTTGCCAGCCCATCCCATCCCCCAGCTCTCCCCGAGCAGGTCTTCACCTGCTTCTCTACAAAACACGCGAACCACATGTTCAAAGGCCCGTATGCACAGGCTTCCACTGGTAACTCACCAGTCACCTGCCACCCCTTACTTCTTTGCTATGACCTACTGACCTGCCTTTCTCCCACCCACTTCCCTCTCTTTCACTCCTTAGGCAGACACATCTCTAAGACCAAGTGCCTCTGTAAGTCCTAGTAACCACCTTCCTACTACCCAGAATGTGGACTCCCGCCTTACCGCCTCAGCACTGTTTTAAGGTAGCACGTTTTGGTTCATTGCTACCTACACAGACAGGCCTTCTTTGACATGCCTATTGCCTAGACAAACCAGCCCCCAAACACCCCAACCACTCATCTCCATGCTACCTTGTTTTACTTGCAGTTTAGTGTTTATCAAGTCCTGGACTGCTCTCAACTCTTAGTTCTCATATTTACCTATCTTTTCCTGCAAGAACAGTAGTTCCAGAGACTAGAGGCTGTAATGCACCAAAGAATCCCAAGCACACAGCAAAATGTCTTTTAAAAGCTGCCACCCACCTCTAGCTAATATGATAGTTGAACAAATAAATGAAGTTATGTCTCAACTGAGAATTTTAGATAACACTTGAGGTGATCTCTCAAGCCAGGAAATCCATCTCCAAATACTGTCATATTGATCTGAAGGCTCCATCATTTCACCTAGAAGGTATCTGCTGATTCACACCCATCAAACAGGAAGGAGGCAGCCTCTCCTGAAGACAAAGCCTCCTTGGCTGCTCATCCTTTCCAGTTGCAGACAGATGCAAACACCTGCCTGTTTCTCCTCAGCAGTCCACGTTGCATCATGTACTGCAAGTGTCACTCGGATGAAGAAAAGCCACCCTCTCAGCACCTGCATGATGGCTGCTTATTAACTGTTGTCCAGAGGGAACAGGATAACGACAGAGAGAGGCCCAACCCACCCTGTATCATTTATTCCCATTGCTGCCACCTAACAGGATGTCCATGACAAAGGCAACTCTGGCAATTGGTCTTCCAAGCATGATGCTCACGACAATCTGGTCTCAAGGATTACAGCCATGTAGGCATCAAACCTCAAGGAAGTCCTCCCATAGAAAAATTCGTTCAAACCAGAAGTCTCCAGAAACTACTGTTTTCTTCCATTTAGGGTTCTTCCACTGGCAAGGTCCTTCAAAAATTCTTTTGTTGGCCCATTTGTCCATCTTTCCGGGAAGTTCCAAACATAGAAGCATTTCCCTCCCCTATGTTCCCTTTACAAATTTTACATAAGAAGATATCTCTACTGAGAGATACTATTTATTTCATGTCATTATTTCATGGGTATGGGCTCTCAAACATTGGAAGTAAGCCAAAATTCAATTAACAGGGGATGGTGTTTGAACCAGCAAGAGCGGAAGGTGAAACTGTTGAACAGTATGTGTACAGGATTCCCTTGACTGCGTGTATGTGTTTGCATGCACACCACAGACAGCAAGTGTATATTCTTTTCAATGTATTTCGGAGGCTTCTTCCTAAAGCTGCCATGGTTCTGGGTCACAAAGCTGTTCCCTTTCTGAGTCATTATGTTAGGCACTAGGAATCTTTCTCGGGATGCCCTGGGAGAAGAGAAAAGAGAAAAGGAGAGGTGGTTTTCCACTGTGTAAGGAAAAGGAGAATTGTGTGTGGCCCATTTCTGAACCACGTGAAGATGGTACAGGTTTCAAATTAACAATTCAACCCATCTTGACAGGAAGACTAAACTGCAGGGACCCTGAAGTTTGCGTGGCAGTCACTCTGGCACCTCACTTAGCCTTAGATGGCTTGACTGACGCCGGATGACATGCACTTTGGAGCACACCAGACTCTCACTGAAGAAGAGACACCAATTTGAATCGTCACTGCCATTCCCTCTCCCCTTTGTTCCTGTCTAAACCAATTTCCATAGAGTTTCAGAGAAATCATCAGCCCATGCAAAGGGGAATTCCCAAAGGGATGAGAACTACATTAGCTGTGTAAGGAGGAAAATCTAATTTCCAATCCAGTTGCTTTGTTGTTTCAACCTCCAAGGAAGGTTGCTATGTAGGCACAACCCAAATTAAGTTTTAAAACATTACCATGATAAAAAATTAATAATAAAAAACTCCCATGGGGGGCACGAATGGCCCTTGGTACAAATCTCCTCATACAATGAAGGTCAGTGCCTCTGGAATTTGTGGGTGGTCTGAACCTTGAGGTCTCAATCATTTCAGCCAATAAAATGGTTAAAAATGTGCATAACCACTGAGGCCACAGCACAGGACACTTAACGTTTATCGTGAATGATTTCTCAGTCAAAGGCAGTATACATATAAGAATTCTTAAATTACTTTGTTGACATAACTCACAGAAACATATTACAATGGTCCGCATTACAGAGTTCTTTTTGGTATGACAAGATAAGCCAATGTGATTTCTTAGTGCCCTACTTACTGGAATAAAGCTCATGGCAAAACACCAGGGTGACTACATCATTAATTAACCTGAACCACATACCGGAACATCACTGCTAATAAAACTCGCCTATAAAGAAAACATATTTTTCTCTACTGAGAGTCCTGGAATGTGGGCGCTAGCAGAGTCACGGCCTTAAGTAAGGGGAATTTTGATGTTTTGTATTTGTATATGTCTATCACTGCCACACGTTTGGTTATATTTGGTTTCATCTTCAATGACTTAAGTTCTTCCTTGTATGTGACTTATTTTCTTGAAAAAACAAAAATGACATCTACACTCTCAGCATTTGTTAATGTCCCTATAAATGGAAAGGTCACTTTTGCTTAAAGGAGAATATCTACAGGATTCTTAAAAGCACATTGTAAGATGACAACCCATGATTTACTGAGTCAGCAATCTATAGAAACCTTACATCGCTCTAAACAAGACAAAACAACAACAACAACAAAAACAACAACAATAACAAAAACCCAAGCTGGCAGATAAGGAATCAAGTCATAACTAGAACACAGGCAAGAGACTAGGACTCTTTAAATTCAATCCATAGGAAATGAATGGCGAATTTATTTTTCAAACAGAAGTCATATTCTGGAAAACTAAAACTGCTTAATGGTTTTCATCATCTCACTCCTGAGGGTCCCCTTGTGAGGCCCTATAGGCTGGCTGCAAGGATCAAAATTCCAATGTATTCCTAGTAAAAACGTTGGTATTTCCACAATTAAACAGCTAAATCACCAATTAAACCAGAAATAGAATCAAAGGGTTTTGGCAAATAATAGATAGTTCAACAATTCTGGTCCAACCCTGGCTCTTCAAGCTAGGGTCTCAGGTACCATCTAAAATTACAACACATGAACATCCCTCAGAAATTTTTGAGGAATTAGAATTCCCAATGAGGGCGTGGGATCTTCTAAATCACTAAAATCAGCAGATCCCAAACTTCACACCATTAGCTTTTGACTACATTTTTCTCTCATTTCTGGTAAAACTGGGATGGATGGCCTAGGTTCAGAAAACACCCCGATATTACGTGATTTCTCAGTCTTCCACGGTTATTTCATACATCAGTGAAACTGCTGAAGGCAAATGGGACTTAGTCATTGTAATCTCTCAACTTCCAGCACAATTTACTGAGATGTAAAGAAATGAAACCAGTGTAAATTTTTAATGTGTGGCCAAAGGAAACTTACAGAGTATACTGAAGGCCTCATTTTATTTATTTGATCAATGCCAGATATATGTGAACTACAATGCATATTAAAGGAGGGATCTCAACCAGCTATTTAAAAAATATTTCCTGCTTTAAATAAATAGAATTTTTAATTAATGAAACACAACATTCCCCCCCACACACACACACACATTGCCCTTCAAAATGGCGGCTCTCAGCTCTTTATCCTTTTTTTTTCTCTCTTTTTTAACACTGTGGGATGTGTGTGTGTGTGTGTGTGTGTGTGTGTGTGTGTGTGTGAACATGCCATGGCAGATGTGTAGAGGCCTGAAGGCAACATTTAGGAAGGAGCTGGCAAGCTGCTTCTGCCCTTTTACCATGTAAGCCCTAGAGACAGAACTCAGGATTTCAAGCTTGGCAGCAAGCACTTTTACTCACTGACCCATCTCACTGGCTCTCCTGACTCATTTTTAACACCAATATATTAATCATTCATCTGTTTTGTTCAAGAATCAAATAGAAAAGGCAGCTATCAAAAAGAAACACTGGAAAAGAGCATGAAGAGGAGGAAAGGGGCTGGAGAGGTAGTTCAGCGCTTAAGAGGGCTTGTTTCTCTTCTGGAGAACCTGAGTTCTGTTCCCAGCACCCATCTTCAGTGGCTCACAACTACCTGTGAGTCCAGTTCCAGGTATTTTGATGTCCTTTTCTGGTCTCCTGGGGCATCCCCTGTTATATGAATGTTTCTGGCTTGGCAGGGTTCCACTGCTCTTGAACCCCAAAGAAACAGAGAGAGACTTATATGAATTATTAAACTGTTGGCCAATGACTAGGGCTTTTTATAGGCTAGCTCTGTCTTAATTATTAACCCACAACTACTAATCTGTGTATTTCCACGTGGTATTGACTTACTGAAGAATGCTGGACCTGAAACTTCTTTGCCTGCTACATGGAGACTGACTCTGGTGGGCGCTCCTGCCTACCATTCCAAGAATTCTTCCCCTTTCCTAGTCCCTCCTATCTTCCTGCCTCAATAGCCATTGGCCCAACAGTGTTTTATTCATCAACCAATAAGACAAACACATATACAGAAAGACACCAATAGTGCACACTGCTCTTTCAGAGAACACAAATTGGTTCCCAGCAACCATGTAATGAAACTCACAACTGATCTTAACTTGTGATCCAGGGGAATCCGACACCTCTGACCTCTGAGGACACTTAAATTGAAGTGCACATACATACTCCTATATAGATACACATGTGTACACGTAAACAAAACAATAAAAATAAAACTGTAAACATATTTTTTTATGGAAGAGGAGGAGAAATGGGAGCAATGGAAAGCAGAACTGCGTCTCTCCCTTTGGTGTAAAATTTCTGGCCACCAACACAAAGATCCATTGGTTTTAATTCCAACCTGGAATGCAAACATTAATTCTATAGCATTTTGTGTGTAGTCATTTGGTAGTAACCGACTATATGGAAAAGGGACACTGTAGATGAAGTTGAGTGTGGTTCAGATCTGGATGGTGGTAGATCATCTTTGTTAGTAACTTCAGGGAAAGGGACGACCAGACTGTCCAGAGGAGCAAGGTCTTTCAACCGCAGCACACTTTTTAAAATCATGTAATACCAAGGGCAATGCAAGGGGGGGGGGGATGCAGACCAAAGTCAAGAGAACTTTTTCCAGATCCCTTTGCTTAATTAACTGTGTGTCCTCAGAGTGAGCCACCCTATCCTTATTCCTTAGTTTCTTTACCAAGAAACTAAAGGTGTTAATAAAAATGGACTAGCTATACACAATCCTTTTCAACACCATGAAAATCCTCTGACTGTAAATATAATAAACTTCTCATGGCCAAATCTTGCCTGTCTGCAAGAAGCTAGCCACAAAGGAGATGGATTTACCACTCTGATCCCCCTACATATAAAAGTGCCATGCTTCCACGAATCTCCATGATAGAGTTGAAACTATCATATAGTGTCTACCCCATCTCACAGACACAGCCCAACTGTGGCAGATAGCATTATTTCTGTGGATAGCTGCCTTCCTGATAAATCAATAGTTCTCAAATACAAGCAGGGGGCCAAGGAATACAAGGAATAAGATGTAGCCATGAAAGGAATAAGACTGTGTGTGTGGGGGGGGTGTTGTGTAGGGACTGCAGTAAACTGGTTTAGTTCTTTCAAGAAGCCTTAAATGCAAGAAGGTTATATGAAATCACCTAAATGTTTAAACTATTAAAAATCAGAGTGTATGCAATAAGCAGATGGCCCACTGGAGCCAAACTGAGGCTTTCATTCCAAACAAAGTGAAAAATAAAATTGAGGCACATGGGCGCAGTTCTTTCCTGCTGTGAACTTTGGCTGTTAGGGTAGCTTCTGACAAGGAAGACCTGAACCATTCTCCCCCATATTCTGAGGAAACAGCCTTTTGGAGGAGAGACCGGAAGGAACACGGAACAAGCGACACACACGTTGACTTCTGGCTAATGCTCTTGCTCGGCATCCCTGGCTACGATCCCTTTTCTCACAAAGCATCTCAGCATACAGAGACAGCAGCCTGGAACATCAGGTGGGAACCATGGCGACTCACGGCAACTTGAAGCTTTAAACTTCTTTTAGGCTAAGCATGGTGCGTGGCACAACTGGTAAATTTTACATAAAAACATTTTCATATTTAGTAAAATCACTTATGAACTAGATGACTGTACTTCAATAGCGTGTTTCCTGATATTCTATATACTTTTACATTTTTAAAAATAATTTCCCCCACGTACACGTTGTGTACTAACAACTCTAACCTCTCATCCCACTACCATGCCCTGAATCCTTTCCCCTTCCCACAGATTTCTGCCATATCCGTGTCTATTTGCTTTGTTTTTGAATCCCCAGGATTAACTAGGGCCATCTGTGTCCGAGGGTTTGGAGCTATCTCTTGGAGCCTGGTGGGCTCAGCAGAGACATAATTAATTCTCCTTCAACTGAAAGAAAATATTTAAAGATTTTGATTAGTACAGTCATGTTTATTTCTCATTGCACATTCTTCTGTGAGGTGACTGAGTGAGACTCCCTGGTAGGTAGGACTATTCCACAGGATGATGACTGAGAAGAAAGAGGGTTCTGGTAAGGCAGCACACTGTGTCTGTCTCTATTGTGGGTCTTTGAGAGGCAGGAACTGTATCTTTTCCTGCTCGGAAATTAACTCAACACTCACTTCCTGAATTTCTACATTCTCTCAGGCGCTGATGGAGACTTCTGGGGATCCTGTAGCTCAGAACTTCACCGTAGATTGCCCGTGGTATATTTCACTGGTGTTTGTAACAATGTTATTATCCCAGTCAACGTCCTTTCTCATGCTCCTGGTTCACTGTCCAGGTCCAGCCAGGACATCTCGCTATGGAGCTGGGGCTGTGTTTGTGATTAGAAACACAAACAATGGAAGGTGATCTAGCATCTGTGTAACTAGTGCCTGGGATAGACGCATTGCTATGGCAACGCAGGAAAAGAACCAATGCACTCTTCCTCAAGAGGTCAGTGAGAGTGGAGTGACAGTCACATTTGAGGTAGACCTTGACAAATGAGAGCTGTCACAGAGTAGAGGGCAGAGCGACGACATCCTTGAAGTAAAAGCCACATGAGTGAGGGCCTGGAGGCTACACTGTGTGCTTGGCGAAAGATGTCCCAACCAGGGGGTTCATGTGCATGGTACGCGATCAGGAACAGTGAGAAATGTACCAGCAAGGCCCAGAAAAGGCTTTCAGCTGCAGGTCACATGGCTAGTCTGCTCTGGTTCAGCTTTCCTGGGGCCCTCACTGAAAGGCCCTGGTGGCTGCTCTAGGTGGTCGGTGCCAACTCAGGGAAGTGGTATTTCTGAAGCTATGGGTCTTCACAGAGTCTTCTCAGTCATTCCTTTTCCGGATGTGTACTCCTGACGTAAAGCACTCACAACAAACCACAAAATAGAATCAAAACACAATACACATACACATCCTATCCCCAAACAGCCTCCAATAAGGTAAGAAAGTCTCCCCGCCAAGTAACTATCAGTGAGTCACTGACCTGATCATTAGGTTTAACATCTATATGTCTTTATCTATCTATATATCTGTATTTACACATATTTACAGGCACACACACAGTGGAAAGGGGCATTGAAATTTGATAATGAGAAAAACATGTCCCCTACAAAATGATTTTTCTTACGTTGAAACACTTTCCTTCAAAACTCTCAAAAAGGCTTTGTCAAAGATCCAACCAAAGGTTCATGGCCTGAGCATGTTTTTCTCTTTTGTAGCCTCTTACTGTGGATGTTTTTCTGGCTTTCTAAGCAAAGAGGAAACCTCTCCCATTCCTGTAGGCTGGAGTTTGTGACCCAACTGTGGCAGCCAATGGCAGTCACTGCTCCCACGGGCCCTTCTCCAGATGCGGGTGGCAATCTATGTCTAGCTAGGGCACCTGGTTATGAAGGAAGGGCTCTGTTTGCTACAGCTGGGGTTCAACGCTGGTCACCTAGGGAGTGCTCCAGAGGCAAGGCTCCCTCATTCAGGATAGAGTGCTCAGGCAATCCAGGCTGCAGCTTCCCGGCAGACCATAAAAGCTCCTGAGCTAGACAGAGTTGGAAGCAGCTCACTGCGTGCTCCAGGCCCAGCCCCCACACACTTCCCCATGACTGCAGCTGGCAAAATCAATAAATACAGCAGTATTATGGAGTCTGCAATATCATGAGAGAGGGGTTTACCACAGCCTAGGTAGCAGGAGGGAGGGGGTACCAGACGCAGAGAGGATGCTGTCTACCCATTTAAAGCTATCAATGCCCAGGAGGCAGCAACCCGGAAGGAGCAACAGAGGAACCCAGGATTCTCTTAAAAATACATTTCTCCAGGTCCAAGTATTGCCACAGTGCACTAAGAACAGCTACACCAAGCAAGTCTAGACTGAAAAGAGCTAGTATCTGGTAGCTTCTTGAATGCCAAGGAGGGAAAAATCATACCAGGGGCTAAGGCAAAAGTTTGAAGTGTATCACACAAGCATGGCATCCATTCATTGACAGTCATAAATTCATAAAATATCCCACTGTCACCAAATGTCCACTTGGATTTGAGTCACTTTCAAGCACCAAAATGAATACTTTCCAACTTTTTGTTGTTGTTGTTGTTTTGGGGTCATCAGGACAAAAGGCAGAGGAGATATGCTAAACCTGCACCAAGGTGCTGGCATCCATACTTGAGTCACTTCTGCTTTGCCTAGGACTCTCACCCAAGGTCACTGTTCCCTCCGTCAGGTCTCATGACCCAATCCAAATGCCTCCACCACCAGATCAAAACCGCCATCATAATACCCAGTGAAACGAGACTCCTCATTTCTGCCTTCATGTGAAAGTATGTGTTGTCTCCTGACACCGAGCCTCAATAGTACTGGAGCCTGCCTGCAAACAGCAAACTATCATTAAAGGTGAACAAAGCAAGTTTTCAGATCATCATCCTTCCTCCATACAGACCAAGCAAATGCCTCATTTCTATGAAGTTGGGGCTTCCTTCAGCTTCTAGGATTCTGGATGCTAGATTTCGATTCTGAATAGAAGTCTGACCATTCCCTATTATAAAGCAAACACAGATTCAGCCTATCTGCTGTCAGTAGAATGTGGGAGGCTAATTTTTAGAATAATTAAAATCTACTCAAACACTTTACCTAAAATGGAGTGATATTTGTATATAGTCTGCTTACTTCTTTAAATAATTTATAGGTTGTTTGTGATGCCTTTTACAATATAAGTGCTTTGGAACTAGCTGTCACACCATGTTGTTTAGGAAAAAAGGACATGGAAGAAAAAAGACATGTGTGCATGTTCAGTTACAGACATTACTTTCTACAAAGTTTTGGTTCATAGAATAGATACAAAGGGCCACCATACAGAAAATATAGAGGGTGACAAGATCTTTGTTTAGCAACATGTAAACTCCCATTAAATACAGAGAAAGAAAATTATATAACCCAAGGAGATTCAAAATAATGAAACGTAGGTGTTTAAGAGTTATTGCAAGAATTATCAAATATCTGTTCCATTTTGGAGTCTTTCAGAGTAGTAACTATAAACATCTGGGGAAAGTTCTGGTAAAGCAGTTTTAGGAAGATGGGTAGGAAAATTCCTTGGCTGTCAGATGTGTCTGTGCACACCATCCACTCTTGGCAGCCCAGTCCTTGCCTCCCGTCTCAGTGATACTTCACTCTTCCTTATCTATTTTATTCTCTTCTTGTTCCTCTTCTAAGCACCATGGGAGCAGGGACTACGTCCCTTTGGTTCACTATAGCATCTTCAACACACAGCACAGAGCTTAATTCTATCCTCAAAGAAAGAGGAGGAAGAATAAAGGGGGGGGGAAGGAATTAAACAGAAGGGATGAGAGAAAACGAAGGAGGGAAGCGGAGTTAAAGCTGTGGATTGGGCAGTCTCCCCCTTCTTGTCACTGGTTTACAGTGAATGAGGATGGCCATTCTCATACACATCACCCGCTGCTGGGGAAGCGGAGTTAAAGCTGTGGATTGGGCAGTCTCCTCCTTCTTGTCAAGCATCCACTGGCTTACAGTGAATGAGGATGGCCATTCTCACACACATCACCCGCTGCTGGTGGATGCGGGGGGGGCTCCTCCAGCCGACTTCAGGACTAGGAATAACTGCTCTGAGGTAACACTACAAGGAACAGGCAAGCAGCAGGTGGGCTAGTAAAAGTCTAAGAAGCCAGAGGTTTGTCTTCTCATTGCTCTACTTACACTACCTGCCCACTAAGGTTCCTGGTAAGCACTTCTTTTATTTCTTTCCATTTTTTTTTCTTTCAGGCAAAGTTCTCCTTTAAATCAGTTCCCTTTAACTAGCTCCATTCTGCCACTCTCTCCAATACTAAGAGGACATGTTTCCTCTAGCCCCGCCCCTGAGCAAGGCCAATGTCTGCTGGCACTGCTTTCTACTTCCCTTCTCTCCCCCAACGCCCCTGGCGTCCCTTCACATCCTCTGGAAAGTTCTGTCTTCTTGTGGTCTCCATTATCTTATGGAAGGCTTTTCTCTTCTCCAGTGATTCCAAGAGACCTTCTCTGACACAAGGAAATTCTTTCAAGGTACCCTGGGAACTCAGCTTCCCAGAATTCCTTTCACTCCCTTCACTCACTGCTGCCCAAAAGGAATGAGATCAGAAAAGGAAATAGGCCAATGCATGGCTCACCTGTCATTTCCCTACCCACCCTCTACCTCTCCCCGGAGAGCTGTCTTCTACCCTATCATGGGCTAAGACACAGCGGCTCCGCTGGAGCCCAGGTAGGACAGGGATTTGATGCACATCTGCCCACTGGTGGCTCAGCCCAGGGCAAGAAGCGGTTAAAGGTAAGGAGACTAGATGGAGACTGACTGCCCCTGCTGGGTCTACACAAAGCTTCATCAATAACAAAGCTGGAACCTGACTTCCACCTGTCTACTCAGTGAAGGCTACAGAAGAGGAAAGGTCCACTTATTGTCCTTGCTAAATAAGCAGCAGGTGCTATTACAGGGCTCTCTTAATGGCCCAGATTACTAACCAAGTAAGAATCTTGCTATCATCATTTAAGCTAATAAGTAAGACTTACACACACACACACACACACACACACACACACACAGGAAAACATAACTGGTCCATCACTCCATTACTTAGACTGCTCTTGAAAAACTGGAAAAGTAGTGATCCCACAGAAAGGTCAGAAACATTTAAACAGAGCAGAAAGTTATAATTAGTCAAAGCTTCCCTATCCTGAAATCCTCTTATTCCCCAGTCCTTCCCCCAAACTGTCAATAAGGGTTCTCCTATGTTTTAGAGTGAAATTTATGCACATCAGCATCCACATGAGAGGGTTTTATTACTTTTTCTATTCTTGTTTATAGAAGGAAAATGGCTGGCTTTCCATTTTATCAGCTGAAAGGTGCAGAGGCCCAGGCAGAGCAGAGCCCCACCCTCACCCCAGCCCCCAGCCCTTATCTCTTATGAAGGCATGTTTTCCCTGGGCATCTCTCCTACCTCACCCACAAGTGCTAAGAAATACCTCAAAATAAAACAAGTCTCGGGTGGGGTGTGTAGGCCTCATTGGGGGGAGCTGGTAAAGGACACATGGGTCTCTTTGACTGTTTTGTTTTGTTTTTTTTGCAAGTTCTTGTGAGTCTACGATTATGTCAAAACTAACAGTCTTCAAAACTAAAGCAAGTCCATGCTCTAAGGGGAAAGGCAGTGAAGGGCTCCTAATGGAGGGGAAGGGGGACCCACTTAAGGAGAGCAAAGATTTGGAAGACAAACTTCACTACCCCTGGCCTGGCCTGGCTACTTCTACAGTCCCTGAGCCAGGGTCCCTGGGACAACACCATCCAATTTCTAAACTATTGTAGGATTTTTTTTCAAGAATAAAACTGCTTCAACTGTCATAGTTAAGAAGTTGGAATGTTACTACTTGATCTGAACCATTTAACATTTTTTTAGTAGTTGAGTCCTTTTAACCCTCTCTCTAAAACCAAAGCTACACTTTTAATGTACACAAACATTTAAGTTTACAGAGAAAGGTGCAGCTCTCCAGATGAACAGTCTGTCAAGCTCCTATCTCAAGTATTTTATGGCCGCACTCCCTGCAAACCATGTTGGTGGCAAAAATCTAGCGGCATGCTCAAGTGTTCGGTTACATTCCTGATCCCAGAATAAAACTGCTTCTGTGGGAAACTGAGCCAAATGTATGTCCCAACAAATCCCTACAGAAGTGGGTCCCTGCCCAATTTCACCTCCTCAGAGAAATCTAGAGCCTGGACCAACGGCAGCTGTGAGTTTCAGAGACCCTACTGGGCTCTACCTAAAGTCTATGCAAGCAGACAGACCAAGAAAGTCTTGATAGATGGTACCACTGCCCAATGTCACCCTGAAATGCAAATTTTCACTTCAAAGGGACACAGAGGCACAATATTGCATAAGCCAAAAAGACAGATGGACTAAACACCCAGTGGCCGGGCCCAGTCCATAATGCTTATGTGAACATTCAATATTTTCATTCTGCCTGCGTTTTAGAGAGAAAAGGAGCAGGGAACTATAATCCTTAAACTCCTGCTGTTTTCTTGCTGTGTGTTGTTTTGTTTTAGCTTCTCTTGAAATCTAAGATCTGTCAGCAGATTTTGTATCCCTCACAGCAGTACCTGGCTAGAGCTGAATGGTAGCTTCCCCTTTAAATGGGGCAAACACTATATTTACTGCAACCAATGGTCCCACCTCTCCATTAACTTCCACTCTGCCAGCCTCTCTCCTTGGCTCTAGTACTCTTTCCATTTGCTAGTGCTCCATCACCCTTCTATCCCCAATCTGTTCTCCCCTGTCTAAACTCTTGGTGCTCTAAGCATGTGCAGTCTTCACTTGCCCCCCTAATGTCTTGGTTTTGATTATAACCATAAGAAAAAAAAAAAGAAATGTCCCAGCGCCCCTCTTGCTCTACCTACAGCATGTGCACTTTTCATAAGCTAGTAAGGGCTGACATCAGCTTTCTCCCATGTACCATCTAGTTGTGTTTGTTTCTTAGACAAAAATAAGAAATTGGAATCTATGCCATGGCTCGCTGGGTAAAAGTACTTTATGTACAAACCTGGCATGACAACCTGAGACCAAAATCCTAAAACCCAGCTAAAGAAGGAAAGAGAGAATTTACTCCACAAATTGTCTGATGACCCACACAGGCATTCTCATTCTCATTCTCATTCTCATTCTCTCTCTCTCTCTCTCTCTCTCTCTCTCTCTCTCTCTCTCTCTCTCTCACACACACACACACACACACACTAATAATTATAATGACAATGATGATGATTATAATAATAAACTTTAGAAACATTGTAAAAAATATGAAATCAGTGGAACATGCTTTGGTTGCAGGTCACTGAGACATCAGTCTCAAAATTAATAGGAAACTCCTCTCTGTTGGCTAGCTTTCATAGTGCCAAAAGGTGTTATCCAGGCAACTGGGAGAGAAAAAAATCACCAGTGGACTTAACCAGTGGTGGACCCTGCATCCTATAAACCATGTTCAGCAAGATGCACATATTGGTGGCATGACAATTATGGAATTATGGAAGTAACCAACCACTTTGTGACTGGATTTGAGGCCCACCCACAAGAGGGAATTCGGGCCTGATACTGTAAATGTGGCCAAAAGCCCATAGCTGGGGAGGTCACAGACCTTAACAGAGAATCTGCTGGTGTTGTTTGGGTAAATGTTCATGTTGTCAGACTGCCTTCCAAATATTTGTTTATACCCATAGACTAGGTAGCTCTGAATTTTCATCAGAAGAGCTTCCTTTTCACTGGGCAGCAGTCAGCACAAAGACTTAAATGCTTGTTCAAAGAGCTGAAAATAAGTGACTGTTGAGTGCTGTCATAGTTAGCTTCAGCTGTCACCTTGTCACAACTCCACAGTCACCTGAGAAGAGAGACCCTGAAGGGCCCAGTCCACTGTAGGAGGTGTAACACCTAGGCAAGTAGGTCTCTATAATAAAGGCAAGTGAACAAGCAGAGGGAGCAAGCTAGTAAGTAGCATCCCTTCATGGTCTCTGCTTCAGTTCCTACCTCTAGGCTCCTGCTGTGAGTGTCACGGCTTCCCTTCATGATGGACTATAATCTGTGAGCCAAATAAGCCACTTCCAAGTTGGTTCCGGTCAGTATTTTTTTACAGCAATAAAAAGCACACTAGGCCAAGGGCAGAGCCCTAAGTTGATATAAAGTTGATATAGATAATCGTGTGTGTGTGTGTGTGTGTGTGTGTGTGTGTGTGTGTGAATACCCCAAGACTCAGAATACCACAGGGAGGGAGAAGAAAGAATGTAAGAGCTGGGGGATGGGGAGAGGTGCTGCAGAATTCCAGCTCCTGGCCATGGCAGGACTGCCGTTCTCACGCACTCATATGGCTATCTGCGCAAGATGCCAATCAGAATTACAGTGTAGGAGGGACGTGTTTACCAGACACGCAGCCCTAGCTGAAGAGCTATTGGCAGATTATGGCAGGGAG
The DNA here is from genome assembly GCF_017639785.1 of Mesocricetus auratus. NCBI lineage: Eukaryota > Metazoa > Chordata > Mammalia > Rodentia > Cricetidae > Mesocricetus > Mesocricetus auratus. The sequence continues at coordinate 43,709,618 of NW_024429194.1, read as the reverse complement.
AGTCAATTTTCCTCTGGGCTATGGCCCCTGGTAGGTTGTCCATGCTCCTGTGTGTGGTCGCACATACATGTACATGCAGGCAGTACAGATCGAATTCACTGAGTTACTGGTGGGGGGAGGGGAAAATAGGGCAGGAAAGTGGGAAGGGACCTGGGAGAAAGTAAATTGATCAAGGTATGAAACTGACAAAAATACATTAAAAGATTATTACAAATTGGTGGAACTTCTTGTCTGTGATGGGTATTAAGTGATTTCTGAAGAGAGAATAAAAACATGTTAAAAGCAACATCCCATTCAAAGACATCACTCTCTCCATGAGCACTATTATTGGTTAGGTTCTTTGGGGTACCAGACTAACATGATAAAAGGGGTTCCCAGGCATACCTGCCCATGCCTGTCCTTGTAGAAATTCTGTAAACTATCCAAGAATGCATGGACAATCTCTACTATAGCACTGTCCACTGTAGATACAGCACTCTTGCTATGCACTGGTGACAGGAGGGCAGAAAGTCTCAGGGACACAGAATGAGAATGTCCTTAGTAACTGACACTTGACTCCCACAGCATTGTCAGCAGGAGCCTCATCCATGAAGACTTCATTGGGGTTGGCCAACCCAGTCAATGTGTAGGTGACATCCTTTCTTACCTGCAGTAACTCCATCCAAGGTCAATGTCCTGCTATCAGAAAGCTCATGCTCCCTTCCTACCTTCAGTTAGTGCCACCAAGGTCATCTCTGGCTGACACAAGAGACCACATCGCATACAGCCACACACAGCTCTGTGCCTGACTTCTAGGGTAGTAGAAACTCACAAGACTCTCAGGGAAACCAGCCTCTGAGGTCCCAGTAAGTCCAGGACTTCCTATCCAGGTAAGTCCCCATCTTCCCACCACGGAACAGCATGTGACAGCACACTGTTAATGAGTCACTTAGCCACACAGATCTACTTTCAGAAACAGAGCTCTCACTTCCACCCCCAAACCTAGCCTTTCTTCATTTCTGCACACCACTTCTACCAGATAAAACCTGAGCAAGCGCTCTCTCTCTCTCTCTCTCTCTCTCTCTCTCTCTCTCTCTCTCTCACACACACACACACACACACACACACACACACATACACACACGCTTTAAAAATATGTCAACATATTTTAATGATTAAAAATGTGGTTTAAAGGTCAATAAGAAACATTAGTTCAAAGCTTGAAACAAAGTCTCCCCGACCACAGCCTAGAAAACAGTAGTATAGGATGCCACGGGGTGACATACAAAGTACTCACATCCATGTGTTATTTGATTGCTGCCATCCTATATCGCAAAGCCCGCACTGCAGATGGGAAAATAGTTTGATGATTTGTTTTGGTTTACCCCACAACAAGACTGAACCCCGCAAATTTTCCATGCCACCACCGTTTCAGTCTCATTCGCCATCACACGTTTCTAGCAAATCAGCGAGCCCGCTTGTAGCAACATTCCTCACTAGAGCTGCACGCATTTCAAAAGGTGTTATTAGTTTAGATCATGGACCTACTTCCAGTGGCCTCATATATTGTCCCAGTCACACCATTGTCACCTATATTAAAGGAGTCTAGTTCCCTCTTAACGCTGGTTCCCCATTTGTCAGACCTGAATCAGTGATCTCTCACTAGCTCGGGTCAGCTGTTTCCGTGAGATGATGAGACAGACTTAGTAGACTTCCTAGGGAAGGCCTTATACTCTCCAGGGAGCAGATGGGAAGTGAGGGGGGATGTGGGGGCAGTGGGGGAGAAGAGGGAGGAGGATCTGGGATTGGGATGTAAAAAACAAATTAATAAAAAAACACAACAAAAGATTTTATTTAAAATGTCTGTTGATATGAGACAATCATAAAACAAAAACAACTATTATGAACTTTTCACTGAATGTCTGCCAATCAGATGCCCTGGACCTCTAACCTGTTCTCTTCATTTAAAATAGTAGTAATAGTATTAGTAATAAATCAAAAGAAAGGAAAGAGGGGACATGGGAGGAAAGGATAGAGAGGTTAAAGGCAGGAGCTACGCCAGTGCTGACTTTGCTTGAATTAGAAGGATGGAGAGAAAGCTGAAATGGGAATAAAGCTGTCTCCCAAGGTGGCTCTGTGTTATTTAGCACAAAATCCCTTGGAGCACAACTTACCCTCCCCTAAGCACTGGCCTAAGTAAGCCATGGCGAATCCACACCATGCATTGTGCTAATATGATGCAAATGTGTTTACATGACTGCCAAGAGGGCTCACAATTCTTGGGAGACCAATCCTGGCTTAGACTTAATGACCCCTAAGGCTCAGCCAGGTTATCTGCAAAATGAGAGGGAGGAAAAGAGATGGCTAAGAAATGTATAGAGCTCTCAAAGTTCTGATTTTAAAACTCTGGATTTCATGGCACAAAGGCTGGAGGAAAAAGGCAACAGGAACATCTTGGGTAAAACAAATGGTGTACATTCTGTTTCTGTTTTGTAGGCACCTTTCAAGCCCACATCCTTTTCTCTTCTTTATTTTTCTCTTTCCTTTCTAGAAATATTTTCTGCAACATAGTAGTTTCTTAATAGTAGTTCATTCTCACAATAATATAAATGGCACTCGGATTTGAAAACTTGTTCAAATATACATACAGAGGGAGGGACGAGGGGAGGAGAGAGGGGAGAGAGAGAGAGAGAGAGAGAGAGAGAGAGAGAGAGAGAGAGAGAGAGAGAGAGAGAGACTGACCTTGAGTCACCACTTAGCAATCAGGCATTTTTAGAAAAGAAAAAAAGTAATTAGAGATTGGAGACAAGAAGGGGAACACTTCATATGAAGTAAGTCAAAGGGATTGCTTTAAAGGGGGTAAAAATGACCCTGAAAAAAAATCCCATTTGGGCAACAAAAGTGATACCCTTAGTAATATAAGGAAGCCAATGTAAAAGAATAATTCCTTTAAGCATCCCTAATGTAGAATAGCACCCTGAAAGCACTAGAAAATGAAGGCCAAGTGCCTTGCTGGCAATTTCTGAATGGCAATGGTAGGAAGAAACCTAAGCACTTGTGTCTTGGAAAGTACTTTATTATGATACAGGGACTTTTTACACAAAGAACATCACTTCTTTAAGTCTCACAAGGTCAACTTCCACACACACACAAAAAAAGCAGTTAAAATGGTCAGCAGAATTCTGTACATGCTTCTGTATCAGGGTTTCAACAACATTTTTTGTTAATGAGCAAGTAATGTCTGCTGGGAGAAAAAGGATTTTGAGGATTTTTAAAGCTTATTTAATAAATTTCATTTAATTTCAATTTTCAGTATAAATAGCACTAAAGGGGTTGAGGAGTTTTGGGGGTTTCATTTTGTTTTGTTCTGTTTGGTGTGTGTGTGTGTGTGTGTGTGTGTGTGTGTGTGTGTGTGTGTTTAATTCCATTTTATTCCCATTTAGAACAAGAAGAGGCTGCCCAGCTCAGGAAACTCAGAGTCAGTTTCTTTCCAAGTTGGAAAGTGTTGTGGACACCAATAAAGAATGAACGCAGGAGCAACTGTTCAGTCAGGTGGGGGAGGGGCAAGACAGATGGTCTTTTCCACCCCAGATTTCCATGATCTACAACAGAACCTGGATGACCAGGAAAAAGTGAGATGCAATTTGGAAATTGCCTTATAAAACAGAATCAGTCCCAAAGAAAGGCATTCAGCAAGATGGGAGAGGCTGAAACAGAAATTAAAATGGATCCTGAGGGAACGCACAAAGCCAGAAAGCTAGAAAGAGTGATGGAGAAGTCAGGACTGTCCCCAAACGGGAGCTGTTGGGAGGTGAAGGGGCTTCAGAGTGCTGCTAGTCTGGGGGTCAAACCCAAATGCATGCTGATCACAAATGTGGGGGGATGGGAACATCAGAGACAAGGTCAACTGAAGAGGATGTCATCCTGTGCAAAACCATCTAAGGTATTAAGAAGATTGAAACATTCATGCTAGCCAAATAAGACATAGCTTCAAGCTAGTGTAGCGTCAGACTTTCCTGTTTGTGTGTCTGACAATCTAGCTCCTGTCTCTACCTCCACAGTACACATTAGGAAACGGAGAGCAGAAAAAGTCTGTTTTCAGAGGAGAAACACAGAGGGAAAGCTGCACATGGCAGGGACAAATCCTGGAAAATAAATTGATAAATAAATAGATAATATTAGGGAAAGGGTCCTCTTCTGGTTCGTGCAGACTTAGTTCATATGATTCACTGTTTAAAGAGCAAAGTAAATTATTCTCTAGTTAAATTGAGTTATAGAGAATGGGGATGAGAGTAAGGGGAATGTGTGCTAAAAAGAAAAGAAAAATAACTCCAGTGGTCAGATCTGGCATTAAATTAAAAATACCCCTTAAAACCAAACCTCCCCCAAAATATCAAAAACTGAAACCAAAACAAACAACAACAGAACCTCTGTTAAATCTATAGCTAAACTTCCAAAGGTAGCCCTGGATATGGTATGGAAAAGGGAGCCCAAGCTTCCCATTCTACAGACAGAAAAAGTGAAGCTCACAACCAGCTACTTCACTGTTTATCTGCTATAAAATGAACAATTTAATACCTAGGGCTCATAGTTCCTTCCACCTGCTATTCAAAAGAAAAGGCAAAAAAACAGGAAGGAAAGAAGGAAGGAAGGAAGGAAGGAAGGAAGGAAGGAAGGAAGGAAGGAAGGAAGGAAGGAAGGAAGGCAGGCAGGCAGGCAGGCAGGCAGGCTTTTCCATTTGTAGGTATTGGTTAGTATATCTTAAGGAAATAAGAAGCTTAAACATATTTTCAAAGTCTAAATCCGGGAGAAAACAGCATCCTGAATGCTATGCAGTGATTTGACATCTTCCCAGGGCAGCCCAAGAAGTGGAAAGAGGGATAAGGACCCCTCCCCAAAGTCAGCTGGAAGGGAAGCAACCAGAGGAACTGAGGAAGTCTTCAGGGAGCTCATCACCCTCACTGGTCAATGGAACTCTCCTGGTTTCATTGGGAAAACTGTGATCAGTATGTAGAATAAATGAAAAAAATTAATAAAAAAAGAAAGAAAACAAGAGACACAAAATCTACTGAAGGAAGGAACTCATTCTACACACCAGGCTGGCTTCTGTAACATAAACCTCTCCATAGGTACTGAACCAAACCTTAAATTCCAAGATGTCTTTGAGTTTTATAGCAGTGTATGCGCAGTTAGTTATGCCCCCTCCCTGACTGAAATCCCCCAACATGAACAACCATATCAAATGATTGCTTTTCAGAGGCCTATTCACAAACACCCCACTTTATCACAGAAAGAATATTCCTCCTGTATGTGAGTGCTTCCATTATGTCTTATTTGAAGGAGGAAAATGAAATAAAATTCCTATCTGAGATATTTATAGATCTCATAAAACCTGATTTGTTCTCATAAGCTGCTGTAAGCCAGTCATCAGGTGAGCTGGAAATGGGAGGTGTGGTAACTAGCACTGTATTATGTTATATGTGCCTAATTCTGGCTCCAAGAAGAGGAGGGAGGGGAGAATGCACACTGGAAAAACTCAGGAGATGTTATAAATAAGATGGGTGCAAAAGGAAGGGAAACAGGGAAACAGTTGGGTATTTGCATGAACAAGCCAAGAAAATTCCAAGGATGCCACTCGGGGTCCAATTTCTGGGGTCAATCCATTCCTTTCCCCAGTTTTAAGCACCAGGAGCACTGGCTGAGTGTCTGCTATATGCCCTATGCTATGTCACTGAGTCAACTCTTAGGAAGCAATATCTCCATTCCAGGTAAGGAGCAAGAGTTGGCAGCGAGCTTCTCCAGGTCCAGCTACACCTCCATGTAATTTGTGGAGGACAAAACGTGGGAACCTTGAGGAGCAATTGGGCCATGCAGAGAGGAGAAAACCAAGGTTCAAAAAACAAGATGTGCAGGCTGTTCTGTCACCAGTGACAGGTCCAGTGGTACCATATCTTTGACTTGTGCCTTCATTCATGTCTCCTACCAAACTAAGAATCAGTATACATACAAAAACTGGAAGCATTGGTGTGGACACTGCCAAACCACTTTCAGGGCATGTGATATTAGGCAAGCCACTACACGTCTAAGTCTACTGGGACTCCATCTGCAAAGTGGGACAAGAAGTGACACGTGGTTGTATAGAAGATAGGATGAAATTATACATGTAGTATACTCAACTCAAAGGAGATAACATTTAGAATATATCTGATTCGTATTCGGTATTATTTTGATGCTTTTTATGGTGATCAGAATAGTAACCAGACGCAAGGAGGGCACAAGCGTATCCACCACTGCTTTTGCAACTTGTTTACTTTGCAGCCACAGTAAGATAACTTGCTTAATCATCTCCACCTCAATTTTCTCACCTCTGAGTAGGAAATGCTGTAATATTTCCCTGCTTCCTACTTACAGAACAAATGTGTCAACAAGAGGCCATGAGCCCTTCATAACTTTTAAATTCAATATATCTGCTTGTTAAGATGCTCATGAGCAAATGTGAAACTCTTTATTGTGGAACAAATCATCTCTTGGTCATTATTAAAGAAAGTAAGAGTCTTGTGTCACAGGGGAAGCCTTAACAGTTAAGGGCTAACAACTTTTGAATGCAGAATTCAGTGTGACTCAAGGCAGACATTGAGCAGGCTGTCCTATGGATCACAGGAGAACTGTTAGGGACACCATCTCATCACAGAAGACCTCCAATGTCATAGGAGGAGTTGTGCCCCATGAGCAGGGACCAAGATCCCTGGATGAACAGAACAAAAAAGCTCAAATGTCACAGCTAGGAAGTATGTATTTCCACTCCTTTGTAGATTGAGCAAATCTGCTGCCTTTCCAAAAATGAGTACCAAGACTATGGCCACTCCATTGAATTCTGCTCATTTGACCTTGGAACATGTATGTGAGTGGGGTCAAGAGCAGGTGGGCATTCCCTCACAGGGCAATTGCTCCATGGCTAATTGCCATTTTCGCAGCTGGGTTGAGCGTTCCAAAAAGCATCCTTCAACTCAGAGCCCTAAGCTTCTCCTGGAGGTCTCTCTTGCCAACCATACCCGTTCAAAGACAGTTTATAGATAAAAGGACAAAGCTACAGGAGATACAATTTTGCAAACATCACAGTTTGAGAAAGATGCATTTCTAAGGCTTCTTTGTGAATATCACCACATGCCCCCAGCCATTATCACAGGAGCCAAACCTTCCATGGATTCTGAGGCTGCCTCTTTGCCCGAATGGCCTCAGCAGTAATTTTTCTGCAGTTTATTTCTGTTCCTTTTACTAGAAGGATGGTTCCTTTGATTTTTTTTCCTCATAAAACAGAGTCTACTTTCAAACAGTGTGGTCAGAAGGAAAATGGAGACGTGATCCCTAATGCCTGTCTGTACCATCTGACAAGCAAGCGTACACACACACATACATTCCTTTAAAACCAAAGAGCAGGCTAAGCTAAGTGGAGAACCCTGACTACAGACTTACCAGGGATAAACGTTCTGAAATGCCACTTAACTGAATACTAATGCCCAACACCACAAACTTCCAGAAATGGAATCTGACCAGGTAAGCAAACTAGGGGTGGGTCATAGGAAATGTGAGCCAAACAGAATTGCCTTAGACATACAGGTTTGGAAAAACAAAATAAGAAGAGCAGAACAACCCTTGGGCAGCTACTCCCAACAAAACTCAACATCTCAACACTTCACTAAAGCTGGATAAGGAATACTGAACAGCTCTGTTCTGCTTTGTTGGAAACATCCAGCAATCTTCTATTTGAATCACACAAGGAATAAAATGCTCTACTGTAAGGATTAGGCCCTTGTGACTGATAGTTAACCCTCTGTATTATCAATGGCCCAAGTCCGAGGCTACATACTGGAATCATCAAGAAGTCTGACAGATGTAGAGGCTTCACTAAGTCCCTCCAAATGGGAAACTACTTACTTGGTCTGTGTAACTGAGAACCACTGTTAAAAACTTACATCTTAAACCATAACCACAACAAGCATTCAAGTAACTATGGAATGTCTCCTGAACTCACTGAAATTGAGCAGGTTAAATATTAATGGGTAACTGTCAAAATTATAATTAAGGTACAACTCTGTTGTAAGAAATATAACCTAAGTAGAACACAGTATAAGAAGAAAATTCACAAGGAAATAATGAGTTGGACATAAATTTTTAAAAGAAAACTAACAGCAGTTGATATTGACTAAGGGCAAGGGAGACAGGTGGGTGGTTTCTTGGGAAATATAACAACCATCTGAAAGTTGAAGGATATGGAATTTAGAGAAAGAGTATTTTGGAAGGGAAAGAAGTAGAAAAGAAGGTAAGAGGAAAAAGAATCCTAAATTTAAAAAAAAAAAAAAGAAACCAAAGGCAGATAAAGCCATTCACCTCATTTGGATGGCATTTGCTACTCCTAAGAGCAGGGGGAATTTGCTAATGTTATGTGGACCTGGTCTTGGAACAACTTGACACTTCACAGTTCTAGTCCTATTTAATGTGTAATATGGAGGCATGAGAAGCTTCAAAGCTAACCACAGAAGGTGACTGAGATCCAAAGACAATTACAGAGCAGTGACAGAAGGGGCCAAAGTTGAAAGCAAGCGCTAACATACCAAAGTCAACTTAATGGGAGATTTAACATGAATTTTATGTGTCAACTCACAGGATTTTTCAATCTAGAACTTGCTATCACAGAGTATACAGAGAGCAGTGAAAGATGGCTGTTGAGCTAGATCACGAAGGGTTGCCACATTCACAAAAGAAACAGGGAAGATGGGATAGGAAAAGCTTTGGCAATGGTAAACAACCTGACAACCCTTGTGGCACATCTCTAACGCAAAAGCGAAGACCAGAGAGCAGAACAGAACATAGCTCTGAGAAAATAAGGAAGACTTTAACTGGGGGGAGGGGATGGGGGTAGAGTAGAAATTTCAGCTTCTACGCTCTTAGAAGGCAAGAGAACCATGAGGTGAGCTTCAAAAGGGAACTCCTCCCATTAGAGCTCACAGGGAGTGTGATGAGGTAGACAGGAAAATGGGGATCCTGGACCCTGGGGTGAGACACTCTGTTTGCGAGACTGAATGTCTTCCCATTTTATCAGAAAGGATAGTAACTTTTGTTTAACTTTATGCAACATTCCAGCCCCACATCCATCCAGATTTCCAGAGAATTTAAAACACCTCAGAAAAGACTTTCATGAACTGGGACATGGACACGGTTCTGTAGTTCCTTGGTTGGTAAGGTGTCACAGGGCCATTTCACAGTTGCTGCTTTCTGTATCAACCCCAGGTCTGTCTTTTATCCAATCTCTGAAGACCTGTATCTGGAATCACTCCCCACCAATTTGTTACTACTTAAATGATAACACTTTCTCTAAGAGTGGCATTATTACTGTGAGGCTCTTGCCTCTCCTCCATATGAAAAGAATATATTTTTTATTTTTAAAAATCACTATACATTATTGAGAGTATGAGAAGGATTCTACTAAACAAAATTTCCCTGCAATATTCTATTCTATGGTTTGTTCTAGGGTCAAGGCAATGCCCCTTTCTCTCTCTCTCTCTCTCTCTCTCTCTCTCTCTCTCTCTCTCTCTCTCTCTCTCTCTCTCTGTGTGTGTGTGTGTGTGTGTGTGTGTGTGTGTGTGTTTTGGTTTTGCTCTACTTCCCAAGGTAAAAGGAAGATTTTTTTCTTATGTCTCTTGTCTCTTTGGGATAGTAGAAGGAGAAATGAGCTGAAGTATATTCATAAGCAGTTATTTGAAACTTACTCAGGTGTCTGAGTACTAGGGTCTGAAGTCATCAGTACTAACATGAACCTGAAGAAGCAATGCCTAACTCCTTAGCTTCAACAATCTACAGTGATTCAACTCCAGTACTTCCGAGTTGAACACACCAGAAGCCCTTTCAAGATCTGAAATTATCATACTTTCAAATTCTTAGCATCATTACAAACTAGAGGCCAGGCTTTCAAGATGACCCTCAGGAAATGTTAATGAATCCATATTCAGAAATAGATATTTCACGTGACTCTACATTAATTATATTAATTACATCAAGTCATTTCCGAATGACACACAGATATGGATGATATTTCCTGGACATTACGAACATGTGAAGTCACACTGTTGCTCACCGGCCCCCAACATGCCCACAATAGAGCTGAGCAAATCTCAAACCTGGTTTAAATAAACAAGTCCATGGGTGAGAACAGACAGGTACAGATCAGTGTTCAAAAACTCCACTGAAGAGTTCATTTTTACCATGGCGACATTTTCTGTATTATTTAGTGTTAAATGTGTCCTCTTCTGTGGTGAAGCCTCTAGAGTCAATCTGCATCCTGTTCAACTTTGCATGACTCAAACACAACAGTCTGAATAAAGAAGGTTGTAAGGAATGAAATATTTACCATGGAATAGGTTTTAATATAGTTATATATAATATTTTATTAAAAGCAAAGCCCCACACAGCATCACTGGGTCTATTGCCAGCTCAATCAGCAATGTTTTCCCCCTGGAATCGGAGGTCACTTACATTTCAAGCAGGTGGACATTTGGGACTCATTTCCTCAAGGTGGCTGCTGACTCAGCTGTAGCATGCACAAAAAGGATGTGGCAGACAGAGCTCCTATGATGGAAAGTGGGACAAACAGACTGCAGACTACCAGACCAACTTCTTAAGCTCACACCAAATGACAAGCCAGGATCTTTGGTCCAAGGCAGTAAAAATGACTACATTGCAAAGTAAAGGCAAGAAGCAGGAGAGCAGGGTCAAGACTACTCTGGTACACACACACATCTTAAAAATGGCAATATTTCATTTGAGGAACTCCTCAATGAGATTTAATAAGAATGTTTTCTCTTGAGGATGTTCTAAAATAGGCATATAATGTAGGGAAAAGTAATATTTTCTAGCTTGTCAGTGTTGTATATAATATTAAGTTTTATATATATAACATTATATATATACATATATATATAAAACATTAATGATTAAGTATCATTAGTAGCTGTAAGGTTTTCTGTTCATTCCTCGGTAGATTTTGCTAACACATTTCCACCTGTTTACACTAAACAAGCACTTAGCTGATTCCAGAGAACAAAGAGATTGACAGAACTTGAAGTCTCTACCCTCACCATCCTGGTGTTGTTCATGCTAAATTGGGGAGCTGTCCTAAACTTTCAGCAAATCCTAACTCCAACATGCATGATAGCCATAGCAAGTGAGCCAACGTCAGGAAGGCACTGTGTACATTCCCCAGTAATAAGTCCAATGAAGGTGACTAAAAACTCCAGATGGGAACATCTACCAAGTCATCGGTCAAATCTGAGAGCAGATATCCTCCCACCATGAGCTAGCTGGAATTAGACAAAATAAGTGTGTAGTGCCTATACTCAAACAGCTAAAATAAGTGGGACTCTGTAAAGGGAGAATTTGAAGAGTCATAAGAGAATGGCTATTAAAAGCTCCATTCCGACCCTCTCTGAACTATCGCCATTTAAGTGGAGAAGCAAATTAGCCTCAATAGGCATTTCTATCTAGAAGGGGGCAGGGAGAGAAGAGCCACATTGGAACACTTAAGGTCTCCAATATGCCCATCCATAAATCATCTCAAGACAAAGCTGTCACTCTGTATCTTCTACTTTGCCTTTTAAATGGATGGGACCCCAACATCCCTCTCTCCTCACAGTGGTGAGCAAGGGGTGGGAGAGGCAGGGAGAACAAAGAATGGCGAGTTCCTTTTCTCTTACTGAGGACAGGTGTAGTAGCAATATCTGCACTGAGATCTTTGCTTACTTTAAAATACCAAATTGCAAACAGGTAGACTGGGTGATTATATGTGAGAGTCCCTAAACCCACACGAAGACGTGTCTATTAAAAGAACATAAAAATGAATCTATTACAGAAAGGCTAAGTGTGTGATTGATGGCATTCACATGTGCTCTCATTTTTAAAGTCACATGTATTTAGTGACTGCATCGTTATAAAGAAAATCTTCAGAATCAGGGCAGTTCTGATTTTTTTTTCTACCAAGACACTGTTTCAAATAAAGAAATTGATTTACAGTAACTGACGAACATACAAATCACATAGAAAAAAAAAAGCCAGCTATTTTATTCTTTCAACGTGGTTGCCAAGGCTCCTTTGTGTCTACAAATTTCTCAGGGTGGTGCTATTGCCAAGAAATTCTAATTCATGATAAGGTTTTCTACAAACTGGGACAGTGGCAGACCTGCAGATAGACAGATCCCACAGCTTGCTTTGTCTTGCTGTTTGAGATAGCACCTGGCTGCCCGGGCCTGTGGAAAGCAATGCAAGGGCAAGATCACAGAGGCAACGTGGCTCACAGACCAAATCCCAGCTCCGGTACCATGAGGCTGTTCTTGGAAGGCAACCATTTCTGTAGGTTTTCCCCTAGAGATGCCTCGTACCAAAAGCCCTCATAAAAAGTGTTTCAGGACGCCTGAAACCAAGATGAAATTGCAGAGTTATGGGGACACTTTAGTCCTTACAGAAGCCAAGTATGCCATTAGTTTAAAACAATGGGGGGATGGAGGAGGAGGGAAGAATGTTCTATGATTTATTTATTTGTTTCCAGTAGCAGTGGAAAATTTTCTCCAAGCAAAAGGGAGGCCTGAAATTGACCCCATTTGCCATTTATGAATCAGCATTAACAATGAGCATAATTCCATAAGAGTTTTCAAGTAAACATACCATGCTTCTCAATGACATGTAGCAAAGTTAAGTGCAAATAATACTCATTGTCATTATGTGGACTGTCCTCATGAAACAGCATGCCGGGAATAAGGAATCTATAAAAATTCCAAGTCTCTGTAGACTCTGGAAGAAAACGAAGGTGCTCTATGAAATGCTTCTTGTTTTCTGAGTCAGCAGTCAGCTCACGGAGCCCGACTTCTCTTGTGACTACATGAATGTATCTCCCTTTACCACTAAATGGTTCCCTAAAATCTACTCCAGCATCTGGCCTACCCTCGACTGTGTTCAACTTTTGTTCCAACTGCTTCTGAAATACCTCCTGCAAGTTTTCAGAGAGCTTGAGGCTGGCAGCCTTCAGAGTTCTGTCAGCTGACTTCCATAAAATAACAGACCACATAAGCCTGTAAGCACAGTGTGATTTACAGTTACAGGATGGGCAGAAGTGATCTTACTCAGGCCAAGTGCTTAAGCACACAGAGATGGAGAGCTGTTCACTTGGGATGTCTGTTTGGGTTTTTAATTACACCAACAACAATTCTGGGAACTCTGGTTGAATATCACTGCCTAAGAATCCATGTCAAAGTGACAGGAAGTAGTCCTGTCACAATCAGTGTCTGTCACAGGCTCACTGACACAGGAAACTATCCAGTAGCCTGGGTTTGACGCAAAGTCGACAAATAGCCCCTCCTCAGTTTTCCAATGCACAGATGTTCTTGGATTTATCAACCAAAACCATTCTCTAGAAACCAAATTAGATTATCAGGATACCCCCCCACACATGTCCCTGAGGCCAGATGTATTGCTCACTTTAAGAAAAACATCTAATAACGATTCCTCACTTGACCTCTAAAATCTGGTTACCACAGAGCATTATGGGGAAGCCTCCTCCTGCCTGGGGTTTCTGTAGCAACCTTCTTGAGCTGTTTTGAGCAAAGGAGTCTCAACATTTCACCATCTGGTTAATTGTGAACTGACAATTGCATAAAACCACCACTACCCCTTAGACTCAGAAGGAAGGGGCTATGGGCGCAGTGGGGAGGAAGAGATAAAGGCTAAAGGTTTTGTCATGAGCATGAACTCAGGTCCTGGTTACCTTTATACAGAGCAGTTGTGCACAGAGTCCCAAGCAGAGAGCGCCACAAGTTATGTTTCCATGTGGACTTGGAACAGGGTTTTAAGATGAGAGAAGATGGCAGTTGGAGACAGTTGAGGCAAGAAATAAGAAAGAGGACGGAAGTGAGAATTCCTTTGCCTGTTGATAAAAAAAGATAAAAACAAAAACAAACAAAAAAAAAAAACTAAAGCTAGAGGTTTCTAGAAGGGGAAGGAGGGAGGTGGAAGAGGGAGGAGGGGGGGAGGAAGAGCAGAGCTGGCTTCCGAGGAAACAATAGATCTAACACATCCCCTAATTGTCAAGCCAATGATGTTTCCTTGAAGCTGTACCTTCTGGATTCTCTAGGCAGATCTAGAAAAGCAGGTTTCCTCTAAAGAGCATCCCCCGATCCCCACCCCCACGAGCAGGCTTTACTACCTTGAAAACTTGAACCAAAACAAAGTTGTGTGATTCATCTGGAGGGAACGTTGTAACAAATAAAGCCAACTTTCTGCCCTCCAACACTGCTTAACAGTTAGTCACAAACAAGGGCTGCCTGGGGCAGGCTGACTAAATCAACAGAGTCCCTTCCCTAACCAGTCTAGACGGCTGTTAATATGCAACTGACTCCACACCATCGGGCTGACAATGTGAAAAGAAGGCTGCTTAGAAGATGCAATTCTGGCAACATTTTAGCTTACTTCATATGCAAAATATAAAGGAAGAAAGGGATGTAGTGAGATCCTCCATGAGAAGTAGTCTTGTTAAGGAGAGAAACGTGTGCACCGGTGTGTTTAGCAAAGGACAGCATCTGCGACCGTCTTCCTGTCTTCCGACTGGACTGCATACTCTGCGCAGACGCAGGCGGCCAATACCTGGAGGAAAACTCGCAGCTTCTAGCCAAGCGAAAACAACTAGTAACAATGGCATGGTCTGAAAAGCGAGTGTTTTGCCACTGGTTCCTTATACCATGAGCTAAACATCTCTTCCTAAAGGAGCAACTGTTACATCCCAGCCTCAAGCTGGCGGATCTTGCTTTGGATCCTGGCAGAGGAAACTCAGCCGTTCATTAGCCTTAACAAGCTGCTGTCACTGAGCAGAGAAGTTACATGAGCAGCCACACACCAAGGATCCCACAGCCCTCCCCAAGGGCAAGTGGTTTTTCTCCTAGATGGACTGTACAAGTTCACACTCCTGACGTTCAAATCCGGACGGTCTTCCTGGACTTTCCACCATGCACACTGTAGAGTTTTTAAACACCCATCGTGTCCCCTCTCCGGTCGCCCTGCCCCCACCTGCCACCATCTTTCCTGCAGAATGTCCCCTCAGCAGCTCCTAATCGCTGCTGGAAAAACCACCGTTTCCGCAGCAGACCCAGCACTTTCTTCATCCCACTTCACAAAGCCCAGGGAACTTGGCCCCAGTAAGGCTTCCATCGCCCTTCCATGCCAAGCCAACTTGGCCCCAGTACCCTTCAGCATCCTAGGAGTTTCTTAACTAGTCCTCTAAGACAAAGTCGGAAGCACGGAGCACACAGCACCCTTTGTCCAAGGTAGTGCTAACCTGAGAGGCACCTCAAACAAAAAAGAAAAACAAGGGCACAGTATTGGCTGATCTTTCCGGAGGCGTTAGCTGGGGAAATCTACAATGCATTGTCGGTCTAAGACAGATACATCTTCCCATCTTCCTTGTACATGTCCTTAAGCATCTTTTGTCACCTGGCTTCTCTTCCTACAGCTCACCTTCTAATCTAAAAATCAAGCCCCTGTTCTTTATTGACACTCGCTAAATAACTGGGGGAAACACTCCGTGCACCCCCCCATTGACGGTCCTCAGCACCAGCTGAAATAGATGAACCTGATTTAAGTACCAAGAAGGTCAGAACTCCTGAATTTAGGAACGTGGCATCCTGTCAACCATTGCTCAACCACCTTCCCACCCGGCTTCTCTAAACCCCAGAAGTTCGCCAGCAGGTCTCTGCTGGGGGACAGTGAGCTCCACAACGTGTGCGCAAGGATGTGTGTTGGTGACAGAAATGCAGGCAGCTAGGACCGGCTCAGCTCAGCACACTAAGGGGTTAGGGGTGGGTGGAGAGGTAAGCGCATATGATTGTTTCAGAAAACATTTTAAACAACACAGAGACAAAAATAAATTATGAAAATAAGAAAAATTCTAAAAATTCAACTCAAAGCCCACAACAACGCAGCCCCTGCGTCTCCGCGGCCGCAACACGATTTACACAAGTAATTTAAATCATTCACCTGCTGCCAGGTCTCCTCCAGGGATGGCAAAGCTGAGAAGTAGCCGGTGTCGTGGACAAGTTGTAGCTCCTGGAATATACTATAACTAGCCAACACGTCCATGCTGCTGCTGCCGGGCAAAACCGGAGGAGAAACCCTCCCCCGAGCTCAGCTGGGTCTGTTTGTTTGTCAGTCTGTCTGGCTCACCCCCCCAAGAAGGCAGACATCCAGTGGCCCTTTTGTTTTGTTTTGTTTCAGTCAACTAAAAAAAGGAGAGAGAAAAAAATCAATGCAGGAGAGAGGGAGAAAGGAGATGAGAGAGTGGGGTGAATGGAGAGAGGGATCCAGCGTGTACAGTGCAGATGACTGCCAGGAAAAGGGGGACTTCACGGGAGTAACAATTCCCTTCCAGGGCTCTAATCACTCCAGCTCGTGGATCAGGAAGGGGGACGCAAACTCACTGACACGAAGCTGCCATCTATATCTGCAGCGCTGTTCGCTCCTAATGCAATCTTTGCTCTTTATTTTGGGAGGTTGCATTTTTTTCTCGCGATCGCTTCTCTCCCCCCCCTTCCCTTCCCTCCCCACCCCCAACCCCATCCTCGCTAGTTTGTAGTCCCCCCCCACACTTGTCTCCTCCTCCTGCTCTTCCCCCTCCCCAAACTCCCTCCCTCCTCCCGGCTCTGCGCGCAGCCGTGGGATCTCGGAGGAGGGCGTCCATTAGGCCGCGTGTGACCATGTAAGGTAAACAGGGGGCTCATGAAGTCACTGAGGACCAATGCGGCACTCGGAGCGGGCCCTTGGGCGGGGCCTGGCCCCGACGGCGGCCTCCGATTGGCGCGCTGCGGATCTCCCTGCTGCCTTACAAGGCGGTGCGAGGCAAGCTATTTTTAGAGGGCTATATAAGGGGGCTGAGGCGGCCGCTGGGCGGCCGGGGAGCTCCAGCGCGCCGGGGAGGGCCGCTGCGACACTAGCGCTGGCTCCCGGGATGCCGGGGCGACCGGGCTCGGCTGCGCGCTGGCCTCCGACCCTCGCTGCAGGGCTCGCCCGAGCCGCTGGTGCCCGGATCCCGTGCGGATCCGAGAAACGGGTCGCCGAGGCGGCCGATCGGGAGGTGCGATCCCCGGTGCTGGGTTGGAATGCCTCTTGAGGGAGCAGCCGGTTGAGTAGCGGCGCATCCGTCTGGGGCAAGTGGCTCTTTGCACTCGGCCTCCCCGTCAAGCATGGGGAAAGAGGGCTGCGAGGGAGAAGCCAAGCTCAGGACAGCATCACGTACCCAAAAGCAAACCCCAAAAGCCCCATCCGAATTCCCCATAGGGTGCAGAAATGAAGCGCCAGAAGAGGAAGTGCCTCACAATGGCAGAGAACAAAGGCGAGCTCCACAGATACGCGGCCTGCGCCCGCCCCCGACGCCGTACGCTGTCCCCGCCCCGGCTCGCGCGCCTCCGTGCGCGCCGCCGATCGCGACCTCCCTCCGGTTCCTCTGACCCGAACCCTAGACCTGGCTCGGGGGCTGGTGCCCGGCATCCTTGAGTGTGCCAAAAAGAGACTAGAAGGAGTCTGGGTAGAATTAGGGTGCACACTGGAACAGGCAGCTAGCTATCCTTACTCAAGGTTTATCCACTAGCTTCCCGGAGTCGTGCAGACAGAGCTGGGATGGTGCAGGGCTCTAGAGATGTAGAGGTGCTGCAAACTCGGAGATAGAAACCTGCGCAGTGCACGTGGTTAAGAGTTGCCCAATTGCTTGACCTTAAATGGCTAGTGTGGTACAAGCTTCTCCAAAATACACCGAAAGCTGGACTACTTTCGGAATGACTGCAGAATTCGGCCTTTAGAGACAAGAAACTTCCTTGTACCTTCACGATTTCACTGACTCCATACCTTTCCCGTCCGTTGATAACAATATTCCCCATTCTCCAAAGGAAATTAAACAAATTACTAAGATTGAAGAAAAGCCAGTTTATTTACCCTTCAGTGCCAGGGATTCTGTTGGTCAAAGTAACAACATTAATTGTATAATCGATGTCTTGCTTGCAAGAACGCTGCTACTGATTGGCTGCATGACTTGAGCAAATGACAGAGTCAGGCTTCTGCCTACCCATCATGGGAACAAAAATGCAAATCTCTGCCTTTATTTGTCAAAAGAGACAAAATACTGTTTACAATTCACCTATCATAGTATGGCACTGTTAGAAGTACTAATTGTTATCTGCCACGGTCTCCAAACTTTAAGCAAGGATATTAAATAGTATCTGAACTAATAGGCTCCATAGGGAACAGACCAGGGTCTTGAAAAAGAAAGCAAGGTAGCAAGTCCTTTCATTAATTTGTTAGGAGATCTCACCCTCTCCACTCTGACCCCAACACTATCCGGTGATAGGGCTTGGGCAGAAATCCATTTAGAGAGCCTGGTGCAGAAGATGTATTCATGAGCAATAAGAGAAAAAAAAAAAAGAACTTGGATACAGAAGGCAAACATCAAGGCAAGAACACATAATTTACTGCTTAAGGCTCAAGGGAATTTAATTTTTGTATTTTTGCTATCACTGCTTTTGTTTGTTTGGTTTGGTTTGAGACACGGTTTCTCTGTGTAGCCCTTACTGTCCTGGAACTCACTTTGTAAATCAGTCTAGCCTCAAACTCACAGATCTGCCTGTCTCTGCCTCCTGAGTGTTCCACCATACTGGGCCTATTACCGTTTTTGAACAAAATATATGTTAACTTTTGAAGATCTTGTAAATAGTTATCACACATTTAAGTTCTATGTACAGAATGTCTCTTTTAACCCTCAGGACAGCCCCAACATAGGGATTCTCATTATTCTAACTTAATGGATAAAGATCTCCTGGCTTAGTATATAAATTTACCATGGTCAGATAGGCAGGAAGCGACCTGGCAGAGCTTCAAGTCCATGAGTGCTGGACTTAAAAGATTTCTGTATGAGGCTCTGCTTGGTAAAACATTGGGTTTCTTGGTTTTAAGTTAAGATATGTTTATAAAAATTGCTCCAGCGGGTTGGAGGACTGCCATTGAAGCTTTCTGCATGTAACTTTCAGGCACCCGACCTACAAAAAAAAATGTTCAACGAAATTTTACAAAGTAAATCTTACAAATAACATTTTGAGTTCTTTTTCAAAATATTATAGTCCATTCAAGAATTCGTTCTAAGAGATGTATACAATAATGTAGTACAAAAGGTATGCTTTCAACATCCATCATATTTAGAAACTTTATTTTTTTAATTAAATTTACTTCCCCTTCCTCCCTTCAACTCCTCCCATGTCCTACCTTCAATTCATGGCCTTCTTTTCTTTGTTATTGTTACATTTACATATATACATATATACACACATATATGTGTGTGTGTAATAATTATATATAACATGTAAACAACCCACTCAGTCCATTTAGTGTTGCTTATACATGATTTTAGGGCTCACCAATTGGTATTGGCTTACCAACAGGAAGCTCATTCCTGAAGAAAACTGTGTCTCCTCAGCATTCTTTAGTTGCCTGCATTCTTTCTCTAAGGGTGGGGCTGTGCGAGATTTCCCCCTTCCCTGTTAGCATGTCTTCTAGTGTTGTGCTTGTTCAGGTCCTGAGGCATTGTGGGTGATGCTCTCTGTCATTTCTAGGAGACATGACCTCACAACAGATTTCCTGTCCATAGTTTTTCTACCTATTCTTCCTTGGAATTTCCTGAGGCTCAGGTGCAGGAGGTTTGTTGTAGAGATAGCAACTGAAACTGGGCATCTCTTGATTCCCTATTCTCTGAATTGTGACAAGTTGTGGTTTTCTGTTATGGTATCTGTTTGTTGTAATGGGACATTCCTTTGATGACAGCTTCATTCACCTGTGGGTATAAGGACAAGTTTCTCCTCTAAGTCCATGAGCTCACTAGCCCTGGGTAGGTGGCTGGGTTTCCATTACCAGGCATGAGTTCCCTCCTGTTGAGGGACCTTAAGTCCAATTACAGAGCTGTTGGTTACCACCAAGGTATGACTGCCACTAGGGTTACCATGCCATGGTGATGGTTGTTGTGCTTTATAGGCATCCCAGATGGGTAGGGTTGCTTGCCTCTCTTGGACACTTGCATAGTCCCTTCCAAAAGTAGTCCTCAGAGAGCAGTCTTTCATATCTTTCAGCTTGAGTTCTCTGGGTCCAATCTCTGAAGTGCATGTTAGCTGCAACAGGGATCTGCCATCAACCTCTGGGAAGCAACCAAAGTCAACAGAAATAACCTATGTTGTTTGAGGAGTCTCTTGGACTCCGCTGATCAACTACTCACAATGGGCTTTCTTGTATATTGGGTTTTGTATTTTTTTAATAGCCTAGAAATACTAGTTTCACATTGCAAAATCACATGTAAAGTATGCCAGTATACAAAATAATCAACAAATTAAGATCAAAGGGGAACAAAAATAACTTTTCTGACTCCCATATTAAATGCCTTTGCAGTACCTGACATTTGACAGTTGCTCACATCAGGTCTTTTCTTCTGGAATGTATTGATCTGTTTGAAGATGATACTGAAGTTTAGAGAATGTGTGTATATCGCTCATTGTTCCATGTCTACTGTGCCAGAAGCTAATTCAGATATAGATGTCCTTCCAAGTTGACTCCAAAATCTCTCTCCTATGTAAACATTGTCTTGGGAACACTGATGATAGTATTTCCAATAATAATGGCAGTGTGCGGTGGTGTATACCTTCCATTTCAACAATTGGGAAGTAGAGGTAGTCAAATCTCTGTGTGTTTCAGGCTACACAGTGAGAGTCTGCCTTAAATAAACAAAAAATAAAATACTTCAGAAGTAATACTAGAGGGAATACCCAAGAGTAAATAATATTAACCCCTTGAATTCAGAAATGACAATATTTTAGTGAATAATAAAAATTTAATGTATGAGGCTGGAGAGATGGCTCAAAGGTTAAGAGTGCTTACTGCTGTCGTAGAGGACCCAGATTTGATTCCCAGCACCCACATGGTGGCTCAAAATCATCGGTAACTCCACTTCCAGGAGATCTGATGCCCTCTTCTGACCACTGCAGGCACCAGGCACAGAAGCGGTGTACACACATATGTGTAGACAAAACACTCATACACATAAAGTAAATCTTAAAAAACATTTTAATTGAATGTATAGGTAAGACATGGTTTGGATCTGAATTTCTGTAGGGTCTTAGCCCAACCACATAAGGCTGAGCTGGGTCCTAGGAAGGGTAAGTGTACCCCTTGCCCATTCCCCAGACTCCCAGGATCTCGGGGACAATCAGACTCAGCAGGGAGTCTAGTCAAGCAGGAACTCGTTTATTACCACATAGCAAGCATCTTTTAAAGCAAAAAAAATGCAGAGTTATGAGGAAGCAGGAAAACAGTTAGCCAATGGTTTTAAAGGTCAACCTAATCATGCGCTTAGGTGTCCTATGCTTAATCCAGTTATCATGAGCTGTCCACTCAGTGACCTCATGTGGTTCAATCTCGGTTACCAACTACCTTTTCTTGTAAACATCTCAGGACTCACCCATCTTATTTCCCCTCGGCACCATCTTTGTAGCTCATACACCCTATAAATGTCCCCTACAGGCTTGTGTTTTGAATTTTTGATTCACCGGTTGGTGGTGGTGTTCTGGAGGCTGTGGAGCCTTTAGAAGTTGAAGCCTGACTGTCCAAAGTAGGTAACAAGGGATGGGTTCGTTAAAGATGTCCCTGCCTGGGTCTGTTCCTTCTCTCTTTGCTTCATGGTCCACTAGATGGGACCACTCTCTTCATGATCACTGTGGCCACAGACAGAGGTCTCCCCATGCCTTCCCTGCTGTGGTGGACTTCAGCCTTCCAACACCATAAGCCCATAGGAGCCTTTCCTCCCTTAAGTTGGTCATGAACCTTGAACCACACCACGATGTCGTGAAAGTAACTGATACAGACACGTCACTCATAGGTGTAACTAAGATGTGCATCGTCACCAGATAAGTTCGACTTCATTAATACACCAATGCCTTTTCCTGCTGTGCTTAAGACTGGTAGAGCTTCCTCAAGGGAAATCTACCTCAAACAGAGACTGAATTTCAGAGCAATATATATATTAAAAGTTTGTTTGGAACTTTATTGAAAACTAAAACTCAATGTTAAATGCAGGTAGCAATAAGTGGACTCAGTGGGTTTTAAAACCAAGATGGAATGGGGAAGGAATGGTGGTAGGGGAGATGAGAGAGAAATTGTAGGAGGGAAAAGGGGGGGTACTTAGTCAAAACATGTTGTACTTATGTGTGAAATTCTCAAAAAAAGTAATTTTAAAAACTTCAGTCTTAAGACACCTATGTGCTACTGAGCAAAAAAAAAATATGTTTTTGTACAGTTTCATGCTAATTATGGAATGAGTTAGAAATGCATCACATTTTATTCACTTGATTTTGCCTGTGAAATACAAAGCACCTGCCTGGGGCTGAACACACTGACACACTGTCTCAAGGAATGACACTGCGCTGGCTGAGTGGTTTGGGTTAAAAATGAAGCAGGGTCTTTCTGGGTTACCCTGGCTTCTCCTTGCTCCCCCGAAGTTGTGGCAAAAACTGGATTCTTGTCTTCCAGAGTGACCCATAGCAAGTAAGGATGTCACCCTGTGACTTCCCACGGTCTCCCCTAAGATCCTCCTGTTGCAAGTATCCCACCCCTCACTGGTGGAAGCATTTGAGCAGCAGGCCCTTGCTTATCTCCTCAGCTTGTCACTGTACATCGGATGCCCTTTGTCCACTCAGATTTCCACGCAACTACCCACACTTCATCAAACCTAAGCATAAATAAATAAATAAATAAATAAATAAATAAATGTAGTTTTCCTTGGGTCCTCATTTCTGAAGAACCTTGTCTCACACCTAACTTTAACTTTGCTTAATTCAATAAATCCCATGTGCTTTCTCTTCTCAGTCTTTTGCTAACAGTGTATAGGGGATAAACCTTACAACAGAAGGAAGGAACTACTCAACTCCTAAGTCACCTTGTCAAATATTAGACCTTTACAGCATAATCAAAGACAGGTCATCACGTAAAAATGTGAGACTTCATAGATAATCTTGGAAGATCTCATTGCTTTCATATTTGCAGTATTTTTTCTGACACAACAATGTAGTTTTGATTTTACCTTCATTTTGAGTCTAACTCTGCAGTCCTCATTTGCCAGTGGCTTTCCTGAACTCACTTCCGTTGGCATTATGAACCCTTATACCTCTGGCAAGATCTTCACTTTCATTTTGCAACAGAATTGAATGTATTTGCATTATATTGCCTTTGTCTCCATGGGGAAGGGAAGTATCAAGCAGGAACATTTGAAAAAGGGACCAACTTACACATGATCTTATCTTTAATAAATAATTTCCATGCATGGATATATCACAATGAAACTCATTAATATGTCTTATTAATGTGCACTGAAAATTGTAATAAAAATACTTTTAAGTATTCATGACTTCCCTTCACCCTCTTATTAAAATAAAGTGTGAAATTAGGGGGCATTCTGTGGTTGTATCATGTAAACCAGTGTCTGAGAAGAGGTGGGTTAAAAACTGAGAAGACAGGGTTTAAATGTTGAAGATTGAAACTGAAGAGAGAGAAGAGAGGAGAAAGTTGTCCCTGTGAGTCAAAATCGAGAAGAAGTCAGCTTTATTTGGCCTCTTGTATTAGTTACTTTTCTGTTGCTGTGACAAAACACCGAGACCAAGAAAACTCATAGAAGAGTTTATTTTTGGTTTACAGTTCCAGAGAGCTGTGATGGCAGGGACAGCAAGGCAGCAAGTGACAGTCATGATGGCAGGTGCAGAAAACAAGGAGCTCACATCTTGAACTGTAAGCAAAAGACAAAGAGGGTGAACCGGAAGTAGGGTGAGGCCTTAACTCTCAGAACTCAACCCCACTGGCATACTTCCTCCAGCATGGCCTCAGAAATACGTCATTCAAACCACCACACAACTATAGAATAACATTTCTAGAGATTAAATATCTTTCTTCGTTTTCATTCTATGCTCACCTTTTACTCATACTTTGGCATCTCACTTGCTCAGCCTGTAGGGGAAAAAATGTGCCTCTTTAAGGAAAATGGCCACTGTGACCATCATGATTGCTAACGCCAATTAAAAATGTTTATAAATAAAATTCTGTTTATTTCTTCTGAGTTTAGTTAGCATGGACCTCACTGTCTGTGTGGGTTCAGTCTAGAGGCACTGAAATGTTGAGAAATCTGAACATGATCGGCTAAAAAAAAAAAAAAGAAAAGAAAATTTTGGTCTTGGTTGAATTAATCAAGGACTCTTAGCAAATAGCCTACTGATACTGCTTCAAGCTATACCCAATCTTTCTGTTTTTAGTGTTTCAGAATTCTGTGGGTAATAGTTTAAGAGAACATTTATTTTATCATAAGCTGTCAAAGCCAACCCAGAATATTGTGGTTTGCATTGTATTGTATCAAACAAATTGGGTAAAAGGATGGCTAGGGCATTACCAGTAGTAGATATAAGCTAGGGAGTCAGGGAGTCAATTTGCTTTTCCCTTTTACTTGAGTGACCTATTGCTTAACAAAACTTCATAGGTCATGATGAAAAAGTAAGAATCTCTGGAATTCAGAGAAAGCCCGTTGTCAAGATTAGCCAGCCCAGGCTTTATATTTAATTCCACCATATGGCATGATTCCTATGGAAATCAATATCATCAGTCACTTTTCCAGTTTGAAAAACTAGACCTTAGGAGCACTAATGAAGAATAAACACAGTCATTGAAGTTCAGTGACTCATTTCATTTATATTCCGTAGAACACTCAGTCCAACCTAACATATTGTGCTAAGGGTATAGGATGAAAATAATATGGTAAACACAGATGTATCACCAGTGTTAGTAGTTAGACAATTCCTAGACTCTGTTTTAGGAGTTCCACAGGGCACTGAAGGCATGTGCTCTATGCTTTAGTAGATTCAGCACTAACTTCTGTAACATTCCTTCCAGAAGGTACTCAGTTCCCTCAATCCCTGTAGGTACAGGGTTAAGCCTCCATGACTAGGCCTGGTAGGCTGATTTTCATCTAGGGACAGTATCAGAAGCCTTAAGAGGTTTCTGAGCAAAGATTTAAAGAAAGAAACCAACAGGAAATGAGAAGATTTTTCTAAATGATAAAAAGTGACTTCTTGCTGCAGAAGGATAAAAACGAGACAGTTGTAAAGGTAGTGCTAAATTAAGCTTCCATGTTTCAGGGATTGTTTCCCTCTGTGAATGTGAGGCAGTTTTATATTTAACCTGGACCTTTGTTGTTGTTGTTGTGACATGTTGAATACAACACAATGTTATTATTAATATATTAAATATCAATGTCACTTTTATTGGGATATTATTATTTTTCTTTTGAGTGCACCATTTCCAAAGGGTTCCATAGGCCGTTAATGGTAGTTAACAGCAGAACGCATCTTGGATTTTGTAATGGAAATCAATGGGAAAATAAGATTGATTTGATAGAAAGTCTCTGTACTGCAAACTTTGCTGACAGTGACCATTTCTTAAGTGAAGGATACCTATTCCACAAGTGCCCGATGATGAGTTTTTATGTGTATGATGGATCTGAGTAATTTGGAAGATTAATAATGTCAGCAGCAGGTTTTTGCTGACTGGTGGCTCATTTGAATTCTACTGAATATTCTCTACCAAGGATGCTTTTTTGAATGGGTAGAAAAGGCCACATTCTTAATGATGGTCACTGCTCTTCTCAGGAGTAGCCAGGCAAATACTGGTGCACTCTCCCCAGCAGTCTCAACCAAGACATGATGGTTCAGTGCCCACCTGCGACTGTTACCAATTCTCAACCAACTTTCCTTGCTGTTTACAACGGTCAAGGATTACGTTAGGTCAGTGCAGTCATGTTTTATCCCGGGCTGTCATTTCATTTTCATGTTTGACAAATGCTCTTTGCCCACATTGCATCTGAGTTGGGATGTCACTACTTGGGAAGCCAAAGCAGTCCTATTTCACAAAGACCAAAATCAATGCAACCCAGAAAGAGTCCTCTCTGTAGCCAGCCATCCAAAAGTGAGGCCACCGGATCTCCCTGTGCCACAGATTACTGCCCCCTTTATTTTCTGAAGTGCTGGGTCTCACAATTGGAGGAATGGTTGCTTTAGACCACTTCTTTTGCTCAGCTGTTCTTTTACGAAGTCTTGTTGCATCACAGCCCTTTTAAGAACAATCCTACAACACCCACTTAAGTACCAAGTGGGCACTGCAACCCACCTGTAACCGCAGTGCTCAGGAGACAGAGATAGAGCATCACTGTGGTAAGCTGGCTAACTACACTGGCTGAGTCAGTGAGCTTGGATTCAAGTGAGAGATGCTGTCTCATTATATAAGGTAGAGAGTAATCAAGGAAGACATACAATGTCCACTTCTGATCACTCCCTGCACATAGACTTACACACACACACACACACACACACACACACACACACAGTGTGTGTGTGTACATTACAGCTGCACAAGCAAAAATAAATTTATAACTTTTTCAATAAAATATGTAAGTAAAAGTTTTAAATGAGATTCTCCCTTCTCTGGTAGTGTTTGGGCATTATGCCAGCTTCTGTCAAGTTGTCTAAGCCAGAGGAAATGTTACTTCAAATGATGTTAAATGGACTTCAAGAAAATAAAAGCGCTAAGATTTCTAGAAAAATCTCTGCGCTGTTGGTTTTTGATGTGGGTTTTGCAGCTTTGGATTCAGCCAACCACAGAGCAGAGATGCACTTGTATACTCAGAGAAGTGTGTCCTCAATATGCATAGACATTTTTCTTTAGTTATTCTCTAAGCAATACAGTGTAACAAGCATTTACACAGCATTTGCATCATATTAAGTATTATGAATAAGCAAGAGATGATTTAAAGTACACAGGAGTGTGTGTGGAAGTTATATGTAAACACTCTGCCACTTCATATAAGGGCCTCGGGCATGGGGGATTTTAGTATTCAGTAACTGAATTTTTCTGTATATATGAATACTATCTATACTGTGTTAAATGTATAATATTCAGTATGTGTGTTGTTGCTTTCCTTTTTAAAGACAGGATATCCTCCTTTTATGGTTCAGACTGGCTTGAAGCTCATTATATAGCCCAAGCTATATATTCAAATAAGCTATATAGTCAAATGGACCTCAAACGTGCTATTCTCCTGAATTCTGGGATTACTGGCATGTGCCACCACACCCAAACTCTCTCTACACATATATTTCTATAAAGTGTTCCCCAGTTTTGTCAGCTCCCCTTCATTGTGATAAACTACCTGATAAAAACCACTTTAAATGGAAGAATGGTTCCTTTTGACTCATGGTTTTAGAGACTTTGGTCCATGGTTGCGGGACCTCAACTCTTTGGGTCTGCCATAGCACAATGCATTGTGATGGGGACTTGAGGGGAGTCAATCACCTCTTGGTGGGTGGGAAGCAGAGGGAAAGAGACATCCAGATCTCCAGTACCAGTGTATCCTCAAGAGCACACCTCTTCTGTGACATAATTTCCTCAATGGGCCTCACTAACTAAAGACTCCACCATATATTAACAGTTCTCCATAGGCAGAGGACCAAGTCTGTCTCCTGTGAACCTTTGTAGGCTTAAAGCTAAATCATTACACAAACCTATCAGCAAATACACTCAGCTTTGACACATTTTTCTAAAAGAGAAACTATGTAATCCTAATGTCATCCCATTACAAAACATCATGTGATAATGGACCTTTCTTGAACCAGCAGCAATGCTGGCAAGGAAGTTAACTACAAGCTTCTTTCCACATCGTCAGGAGGTAAGATGTCCTAGTACTAAATGACCTTTCAAGATCACTTGGGCTTGAAAGAGATCTACTTCACAAGTTTTACAGTTAACATTTGGCAACCTTGAATTTCCCCTTTCTGATTTGTCCTTACCATGGCAACCTCCTAGTCTGTGATTTCATTTTCAGAGTGGACTGACTTACAAAAGATTGCCCTTGGTAACACTTGGATAAACACATGGTATCAATTTTTGTTTATTTTTTGTACTTGCTTATTATTTTCTACCTCCAGAGATTCATATGAATAGATACAATAAAAACAAAATCTTTAATACAAAAACCTATTCATATTTAAATAAAAGACAAAAATCAAATATAAAGAGAAAAAGAAAAAAAAAGAAATGTAATTGGTTCCCATTATCATTCTAGCTAGGTCTCCCATTAAATACTGATCACGCTGTGATTTTTTTTTATATATAAATTAATGCCTTGTAAATTTGCTTCGTGAATCAATGTCCCTAGAGCACAAAAATCTCACCTCTGTGAATTCAGTCATTGGTTTTAAATCGAGGGAAAACTGAGCTATAGACTTTTCACTTCTTGTGAGGCCACTACCCAGATTCTCTCATTCAACTCTATATAATTTCAACTGCTCAGAAGCAACTGACAGTCTGTCCTGTCAAGCACTAGGTTAGGGATTAGGTCTACAAGGATGCATGTGATTCTTCCCATTTCACAACTGACATCTAAATGAAAACTAAGGAGGGGAACACAGCTGAGAGGATTATTAGAGCAGATTCCTCCCTCTGTAAAACAACCAAAATACTAGGAGAAATGGATGTGGACAAAAATCATAGCTGTGTTGCCAAGATAATAAGAAATTCTTGGGTGGAAATCTAAATGCAGGTCAGATTCCACATGGCTTTTACAGTG
Source organism: Mesocricetus auratus (assembly GCF_017639785.1). Lineage (NCBI taxonomy): Eukaryota > Metazoa > Chordata > Mammalia > Rodentia > Cricetidae > Mesocricetus > Mesocricetus auratus. The sequence goes on along the minus strand of NW_024429194.1, from coordinate 43,680,874 downwards.
AGTAACCTGAAACTCCATGTCCCCAGCCCTGGCTTTTAGAAAGTGTTTCCATGCCACAGTGAGGCTCGGTGTGCTTCTAGCAAAAGTAGACCAAGTGGTATTAGGTGAAATTTCAGCAATTTCAAAACGCCGGCTTTGAAGCAGGCATGATGGTGGACACCTCTAATTCCAGGACAGGGGATGATGAGATGGGTGAATAGCAAGTTCCAGATCAGTGTGGGTTCCGCAGGAAGACCCTGTCTGAGGACCAACTAAGAGGCAGAGCTCAGTGCTGGAACATTTATTCAGCATGTGTAAGATGTTGGTCCTTTTTTTCTCTAGCATTGTAAGGTGGTATAGAAGGTGGGGAGCATCAATATTGGCATGGTAAGTGCCTCGGGCGAGGAGAGAGTATACAGCGACAATAGATGACCCTTTCCCGAGTGTCCCAGCTGACTGGAGTAAGCTTCTTAGTCAATTCTAAGAGTAGAATGATGTCTGTCTGACATCTCACATCTTCACATGGGATGTGTATCTGTCTCCCACCCCAATATGTCCTTTTACTTTCCTGAACAACCCCAAACTGCCACACTGGCAGCTACCAAATCTTCCCAAGTCTTCTCTTCCTTTAAGCAAACATTTCCTTTTGAGGTATGTATCTATGGACTAGGGAGATGGTTCATCAGCTAAGAGCACTTGCCGCTCTTTCAGAGAACCCCAGTTCAGTTCCCAGCACCCACATGGGAACTCAAGACTCCCATAAGTTATGATGCCCTTTTCTGTTCTCCTCGGACACTGCACACATGTGATGCATATATATCACATATTCAGGCAAAACACATGTACATAAAATACTCGCTTTTCACTGCCCACTACAAAGAATATGTAGTGGGATTCCAACTGTATTTCCACCAGTTTAGGGTCAGTGTTGGATTCTGTATTTCTAGTAATGTAACTTCAACTTAATGTTCACAAGTGTATCTTAAGTTAACTTGTATTAAATGTAATCAGCTAATAATCTGTAAGATACGTGCTGATACCAAAACAGTCTCATTCTTGTTATTCTGCCCTCATAGGGCTTTCTTTCTGCTCTCATTAAATGCCACTTTTTAATTTCTTTTATGTTTCCTGCTTGTCGAAAGTCTTTTTAGGTTCTTAATTTTACAGTCTAACACATTTGGTATCCTTCCTAACTCCGTATCACTTAGGCCTACAAAAATGGATAGGCCTGTCAGTACACACAGTCTTGCTATGCACTTGGTCCTGTAGGAGGGTTTGACACACACTATCCTGTGCCTATCTTAGCGTTGTAGGCACAGAATAACATGAAGCACTACCTCACCTACTGTCCATCTATTTAAAATAGTGAGACACAGAAAAGTGAAACGAACCACTTAGGCTACATAGTTCTTGGGTGATAAGGCTAGTGAGCTAAATGGAAATCCCTTGTGCTTTGCCACACTGTTTGTAATTGCCTGTGCTTACCCTGTCCAGACTCCAGGGTGACGTAAATAGATGATACTAGTTCCCTGGAGCCTTCCAAAAAAACAAAAGTTCTTACACTGAGCTCAAATCTGCCTTTCTATAAAGCACTGGGATGATTTATCCTACGTTGTACAACTCATCATCCTTCCAACAATGATACCATGTGTATCAGTTACTTTATCATCACTGTGGACCAATTTCCGACAAGCAACTTAAGGGATACGCCCAGTTTATTTTGCTTCACTGTTTAAGGAGATAGGGTCCAATGTGGAAGGGTGGATATGTGGCAGGCAGTGAATTGTGTCCTCTCCTCCTTGAATCCTGATAGGATAGGAATCGAAGTGCAGACAGGAAGTAGGACCAGCCTAGTGAGCCACTTCCTTAGAAAGACTCCGCCTCCTAAAGATCTCACACCATTCTAAAATAGCAGCATCAGCTAGGGGCTAAATATCCAGGCACATTCATATCCGGACCACAGCATCGGCACCATGATCTGCTACACTGGCCATGTTGTTTAGAAATACTGTGCCCACAGTCCTGCCTGTACCTGGGTCATCACTCAGGTAGCATCAGTACGATGTTTGGCCTGACTCCCACTTAAAGCATAGATGTTGATCCCTGGAGATTATTGCTTATCTTTCTGAGTTCATACGCTCCATGAGTTTAGTTGTAACTCCTAGAAGTTTAAAAGAAATGATGTCAAAATAAAGATACAATCCTGACTTAGGAGATTTTGGTGGGCTTCCAAGCAGGCTGTTATGAGAATTCCCACAGAGTTCAGGAAATAGGGTCTTAAGTCTGTCTCCAGAATACCCCGAGTATTATCATTTAATGATTTTTAAATGACGTGACACACTCTGTTGTAACATTCCAGGCTAATCTATACCATTTGTTTGTAATTGTTCTCTGCTGTGCGTCTCTCCATCCAACTTTCCCACAGTCTTTTGTAGGCTGAGTTTGTTGAGGAAACCTGCAGGTTACTCAGGCCAGGATCTCCACAGTCCTCTGTGTTTTGTGCTGAGGAGGGTCAACCCCAGCAGGTACTCAGAATTTCAGTTTGGAAAGCTCTGGGTCCCTGGCTGGCTTCCCTTTTAATATCAGGACAGACTTTGCTGCTCCAAGTATGGCCTTTAGACCTGCACCATCAGAAAGCTGGGCAACACAGAATGTCAGCCCCATCTAGACCTACAGAGCTGCCAAGTGCTTTTGAATAAAAGCCCCAGGCTACACACTAAAGTTAGAGAAGGTGTGGGGAGCACGGGGGGAGCTCAGTGAATTACGTACTAGATATACAAATGTGAGGACCACAATTTCAATCCTCTGTATTCATGTAAAACTTTGGAGGATGTGTGTGTGCTGGCCAGTTTTTATGTCAACTTGACACAAGCTAGAATCATTTGAAAGGAGGGAAACTCAACTAAAATAATGCCTCCATAGATTTGACTGTAGGGCATTTTCTTTTCTTAATTAGTCATGATGATGAAAAAATGCTCAGCCCATATCAAATGGGCTGGTGGTCCTGGGTTCTATAAGAAAGCAGGTGGAGCAAGCCATGTGAGCAGCACCCTTTTATGGCCTCTGCATGAGCTCCTGCCTCCAGGGTCCCTAGCTACTTGAGTTCCTGCCCTCACTGTCAATAATGAACTGTTATACAGAACTGTAGGTGAAATAAACCTTTTCCTGCCCAAGTTGCTTTTGATCATGGTGTCTCATCGCAGCAATATTAACTGTAACTAAGACAATTTGGTACAAGGAGTAAGGTATTGCTATGGCAGACCTGACTGTGTTGTCTTGGGGAGGACTCTGGAAGGACTGTGGAACTTTGGGCTAGAAAGCCATTGAGTATTCAAAGCTCAGTAGGCTGTTCTATAGGAGTTTTGTAAGATAAGAATGTTGCCATATGAATGCCTGGCATCTGGGCTACCACCTGAGACCACATTTGTGTCCAAGGGCCACGTTGCCACTAGGACCACACCAATCTGAGTGTCCTGTGCTGCCACTTGGGAACATGGTGACATCCAAGCCTGAGCTGCCACCAAAGACCATATCTGGGTCAGTGTTCCTACCATAGCTGGGGTCTGCATTGATGTCTGTGGCCCATGTTATTGCTGGAGACCATGGGAGAGCTGGCCCTGATTGCCTGGGCACCTGAGAGCTGGTGCCACTCCTCACCAGGGGCCTCTATGGGAGAGCTACCCTCACCCCCACCAGAGATCTGGCCCCAATCCTCAAATGGCCATGGGAGAGCTGACCTCGCACAAGGGAAAGCTGCCACCATCCCTCATCATGCATGCAGAAATGCTGAAGAGCTGGAGAGCTGATTCATCTCTTGCCTGAGGAGATGGTCCTGGTGGAGGCCCAGACTGACCCAAGCTCACATCCAGCACTTGGGGTTGACCCACCCCAACCTCTACTCCATCTATGACCTGCCTGAACAAGTGAAGAGACTGGTCCTATGGAACCATACCCAAAGGATCTCTACGACTTGGGGAAACAGCAGAACATCTGAGAAAGGTTTTGGTGGTGGAATATTGATGGTGTGTTGTGGATTACCCTATTCCGACACCCCTTGGGGAAGGGGTGAGAAGAGGCAGCGCCACTGACTCAGGCACCGGGAGTCAGTGAGGAGCAGAGCATGCTGCAGACTCATTCATTTAGGAAGTTAGGCCTACCTCCATACCCCCTCCTAAGGTCCCATAGGCTCAGGCACAGACTCAGCTCTATGTCCTTTTCCCATTGGTGTCTCCGGGTCAGGTGTCTCTGGGGCAGGTGTCTTTCTGGGCACTGAACCAGGCTTGGCGGCTTGGCTCAGGGAGAAAGTGCCTGCTGCACATGTGTATGCGGACTGGCCTGGGCAATGGGGGCAGGCCGACTGCAACTTGGATAGCCTAGGCGCAGTTTCTACAATGGTGTACCAGACCAGCAACTCATAGCAGTGAACTCATTGCAAGTAAAGCTGTTTGAATGAAAGGGTATACTGCATGACACACCGAAGCTCCCCGGATCACTATGACAAATGTATACATAATGGAGAAGCAAGAAAGACAGGGGAGCAACGTGTTTTGTTTTTTTCTTTAAAAAAAAACATTAAAAAATGTTCTTGTGTGTGGAGGGGGAGGATAGAAGGATGGAGGGCAGACATGGAAGAATTGGGAAATGAGTGGAATTGGGATGCATGATGTGAACCCCCCCAAATCAGTAAAAAGTATATTGATAAAATTAAAAAATAAAGTCTTATAAAAAAAAGACAAGAATGTTGGAAGCAGTGCAGACGATGGAGGCTGAGCTTGTGACGTTTTTTGTATGAAGAAGCTGTGGTGTCTGGTCAGCTGGAGCTGAAGACTCTCCTGAGGTTAGCAAGAGACCAAAATCTCTGAAGTGAAACCTTTGCTTTTCTGGGATAATCGATGCTGGTCAGCTGGAGCTGAGAAATTAGTGGTGATTAAGAAGACTCCAGCAAACCAGGCAGTGGTGGCTCACACCTTCAATCCCAGCACTCAGAAAGCAGAGGCAGGTAGATCTCTGTGAGTTCTAGACCAGCCTGGTCTACAGAGAGACTTCCACACAGCTAGAGCTGTTATACAGAGAAACTCTGTCTCAAAAAAAGAAAAAAACAAAACAAAAAAAAACCAAACCAAACAACAACAAACACCGTCATCATTGAAGGGAAATGGCCTAGGAAGTCTTTCCTCTGGGTCAGCACACAGATTATGTGTTTCAGAAGAGGCCAAGGTTGTACCTCATGCTGGCAGCCAAACTTGGTAGTGTGAAAGTCAGATAGGTATTACTGGTTTTGAAGTCATGAAGAGATCATGGAGACAGCTGAGGCTTGACACCGAGGGAACACTGAAGAGAGTCCAGGAGAGCCTATTGGTGAAAGTGCACCCCAGTTGCAGCAAGGACCCCAGCATTGTGGAGATGCTACTACCATGGGATGACCTCCAAGACCAGCAGCAGTGGTGGCATGGTGCCTGCCTACGTTTAGACAACAGGCTGAGTGTGCTGCACAGGGCAGAGCTGGAGAAGGAACCCAAGCCCTTCCAAGGAGCCCAGGACATAGTAAGTGGATCCCAAACATTAGACACTGCGTTATTCACAGAGCTGGACTTTCAGTTTGCTTTGATTTCATTGTGACTGTGCCCTGGGTCTCCTCTCTCTCTTTCTCCTCCCCCCTCTCTGGTTTTTTGAGGCAGGGTTTCCCTGTGGCTTTGGAGACTGTTCTGGAACTAGCTCTTGTAGACCAGGATGGTCTCAAAGTCACAGAGATCCGCCTGCCTCTGCCTCCGCCTCTGCCTCCCGAGTGCTGGGATTAAAGGTGTGCGCCACCACTGCCCAGCTCTCTTGAAGTAAGACAGTAGCTGACTTATTTTTTCTTTTTTATTTTAGAGGGGCCCACAGTTGAGAAACTTTGAACTTTTAAAGATATTTGGAACATTACGAGGACTTTGGATTTTAAAAGAAACTGAATACTTTAAGGAGACTGAATACTTTAAATAGACTGAATTTTTAAGTAGGTGTTTGAATTTTTAGAGACTGTGGAATGTATGCTGGGCAGGCAGTGGTGGTGCATGCCTTTAATCCCAGCGTTGGGGAGGCAGAGGCAAGCAGATCTCTGTGAGCTACTACAAGAGCTAGTTCCAGGACAGCCTCCAAAACCACAGAGAAACCCTGTCTCAAAAAGCAAAAACAAAAATTTGGAATGTTTATATTGTAACTTTGATATTCATATGTAATCTTGGGGATGAAGAAGACAGAAAAGGCTATGACTTAACATTGATGTGTTTGTGTGTCAAGCTGACAAGGGGCCAATTGTGCTGACTAGTTTTGTGTCAACATGACACAGTCAGAGTTATCTGAAAGGAAGGAACTGCAATTGAGGAAATGTCTCAATAAGAATGGGCTATAGGGCATTTTCTTAATAAGTAATTGATGGGGAAGGGCCCAGTATGTTGTGTGTGGGGCCATCCCTGATCTGATGGTCCTAGATTCTACAAGAAAACAGGTTGAGCAATACAGTAAGCAGCATTCCTCCATGGCCTTTGCTGCATCTACTCCTGCCTCCAGGTTCCTGTCCTGCTTGCTTTTGATGATGAACTCTTACATGGAACTGTGAGTAAAAAATCCCTTCCTTCCCAAGTTGGTTTTGGACATGGTGTCTCATAACACCAATAGTAGCCTTAACTAGGACAGTGTGACACACTCCTGCAATCATAGTATTCTCTAGGAGAAGGCAGGAGTTACCTGGGGAAGCTAGGTAGCTAGGCTTGCTGAAATTGCAAAGATCTGGGTTTGGCAAAAGACCCTGCCCCAGAAAATAAAATGGAGAACTGTCACTATCGAAAGACACCAGATGTCAAACTCTGGCACACACCATACACACACACACACACACACACACACACACACGCACACACACACGTATACATGCGAATGTTTGCAAAGCATATACATTAAAAAGAGAAATATCATTTCAAGTTGGGATTCCTTGACACCTCTTTCTGAACTTGTATGCAAGCAGCATTATGAAGCTCCAGAACAACACCCTCATCTGCTTATTCCTCTTAACTCTGAGAGTAAGGGATTGTTTTCTGTAGCATCCTTTCCATTTCCCAAATGGTGCCTCTTTGGAGGCAAGAATTAGATTTTAGGGAGCTACTGTCTTAGCTCTGAGAAAAGTTTCATTTGTTCCATCTTAGATATCAGATCTGAGAATCTTCATAACCCTTTTCAGCTGAATAAACAATGTATCCAAAAGCAACACTCCTATCTGCCACTATACTTGGTCCTCAGGATAGTTACTGGTATTGATAGCCTTTGCTAAGAGCAGACATGGTATTCCCATTTGTAATAACTTAGAAGTTATGTTACCAATCTATGTGGTGGACATGACAAAGGAAGCCCCGTGTTCTTTCCACTGCACAACTTGAGCTCCAAGGTTATTTCAAATTTCTACTCCATACTGGAAGATGCCCTGACTACCCTGCATCCACTACTCAAGTGCAAAACCGACCCCCCCCTTAGTTCCTCTAGCTAGAAGTGGTCCAGGAGTATAGTTCTGGCCAATAAGATTCAAGTGGGAATCTTCTGGGATGCATTGGTTTCCCAGAGCCTCTGGGAAAAGTACCAAAACGGGGAGGGCTAACCAACAGTAACATTTCATTGCTTTGCTCTGAAGACTGAAATTGAGATGTTAGCAAGATTGCTTCTGTCTGAGTGAGGGAAGTCCCAGTTCCAGGACTCTCAAATTGGCTTATGGGTGGTTGCTGCATGTTCACAGGGCAGTCTCCCAGCATGCTTGTCTCTGTATCCACATTTCTCCTTTTCATGAGAACACCAGTCATATCGATTCCGGTGCATCCAGGTGACCCCATTTTAATTGATTGCTACCAACCAAAGACATCTACAGCTACCAACCAAAGACATCTACACTCTGAAGAACCGGGGGCAAAAAGTGCACCAAGTCCTTTTAGCAGGAGGTACATTTCAAGCATAACACTAGGGGAGACACCCATTCTGGGTAGACTTCTGGTTTCCTCGAGCTGGGGGCAACTGTTTCATGTCTTCCTTCTGCCTTTCTTATCTCCCTCACTTAGCTAGAGCTGGCCAGCCCCATTTTGGTTATGAAGGGACAGCCACAGGACCCAGGGTTGAACAAATGAAAAGAACCACTGCCTGGATACCATATTTCACTAGAAAATAACCCTGTGTGCCAAATGACCCTACAGTTAGGTTTCCTATTACTCTAGCCCAACATCCTCCTATCACAATATCAGTTGCTTTTATATAAAATGTTTGGTATCAGGTTATGTCTACAGATGATTTCCCCTGAGAGGGCGGTTCAAAGAATTGAGAACTGAAAGTAGCATCACTTACCTGCTTCCGTGCCACATGCTGGAGGACAAACGCTGAAGAGGACGAGTCAGGAGAATCATGAGTTCAAAGCCAGCCCTAAGTGTACCACACCCACTCGAACCCTAAAAGAAACAGCAGTGCTGGGGTCTGACTGCAAACCGCCATGCAGATGCTGTGAAGGTAGTTCTTTTTCATTTCTTTTGAACCCTTCCAAAGAGTTTCATCAGGAGAGACTCGTGGTCATAGGCAGTCATGATGGAGCCCTGAAAAGTGGGAGAGCATATGGATTGAGAGCAGCTATGCACAGCACGATGGGGTCCTTGAAGGGAAAGAGACCTCAATACCAGAGAGCAATGGGAGTTGGGGTGTGTGTTACACTTCCTGATTATTTTGGGGAGTGTGTGAGGGAGAATAAATTGCACATAATGTATCTTATGCCATGTAACCTAGCCCACCACCCATAAGACAGGAAGGCACCAAGCAGAAGTTAAGCTGTAATTCGAGATTACCTAGGTACCAAAGGGACTGCACCTGCAGGAGAGTAGAGAGACCCGAACTTGTCCTCAGAGCTCCCAGATCACAGCAGAAGTTGGTGCTCTAGAGAGACTGCCTGGAGTATGACATGGCATTTGGGAGGTGGAGTAGTAAGAGGAACTGGGTTCTAATGTTACCCACTAAGCCCTGCTTTGCCCTAACCTTAGCCCTTCCTCTTGACTTTTCTTTATTGTCTCCTGAAACTCATGTAGCCCAGGCTGGCCTCAAGTGTGACTTGCTCCTCCTGCCTCCACTTCCCCAACTGATGGGATTGCTGTCTTGGACTACTGCACTTAGTCTATTTGGTGTTTGAGGTTAAAACCAGGGCTTCAAGCATGCTAAGTAAACCCTCTGCCACTGAGGTTACACACCCAGCCCTCTATTTTTTGCTAAGGACAGTCCCACAGTTTTGTACCTAGGAGTCCAAATTGTGCTCTGCTCCCTATGTAAAGAAATTTTGTAGTATTCTCAGAGTTGCTTTAGCCTATTTCTTGAGGTTCATTAGACACTTTGCTTATTGTTAGCCATCTGGGGGCCAGCTTTTGAAGGTGCTGGTTGTTTCCCAGCCCTCAGTGTGTGTTCCCTGAAAATCCAATAAAAGGATCCTACTTGCTATTCTTAGCATCTTCACTACAACTGGTGTGAGAAAGAATGAGGTCATGACTCGTTACCCTCAGCAGTGGAAATTTTAGCAAGTCTCTCCCTCCATGGATTTTCATGACTGAACATGAGATCATCTGTGTAGTTAAACTTCATAGTCTTCCACAAACCTCTGCTGCCTCTCACATGCTGGGTCCTGCAATAGTGTCTTTAGCAATAGTGGTTGTTGTATCTTCAGATCCTGGGAGTGAAACAAAGCATCGTTAGGCACTAGGACAGGGTGGGAGGGTTACGTAGGACATCTACTTCATGGAGGCGCTCTCTCAGTGCTCTGCACAGGCTCTGGCCTGTAGGCCCCCAGGTAGAAGGTCTCCTGGGTGTCTGGCCTAGTGCTTCTCATAGAACTCCCTATTTCTAGCTCTTCCTCCAGCAAGAATCAACTGTAATGAACGCTTGCACTCTTTGCATTCATGCTGCTTCTTGGCTCTAATGTGGGTGCTTTGACAAATTTGGGTGGGTCAAATATCTTTTCTTTTAACCAGAATTCCGATGAGAATACATTTACAGATAGTTTCCTTGCCATTAGCCCAGGCATTTAGTATTATGTAGTGAGAACCATAAATAATCAAGTAGCTAGGTGTGAGGCACTAATCTTAAACTGAATGTGTGTACCACACATACAGTGTGTGAAACTCAGCACAAAATTCTCAGCCCAGGCATCCACGGCCTGTGGGATAATTGAAATGTCACAGCTGATATCTACGAGAGAGAGGACAATTCCTAACTGTGTATCCACATGCTAACACAAGTCCATCTCATCCTTGTTGCACACTCCCTTCAAATTTTCTTAGCATTTATTTATTTTTAATTGTGCATGTGTATCTGTCTTTCTGCATGTGGGTATGTGCACATGTGTAGGCCCTCTGGAGCTAGAGTTACAGACAGTTGTGTGCCACTTGGTATGGGTGCTAGAAACTGAGTTCAGGGCCTCTGTAAGAGCAACGTACTTAACCACTGAGCCATCTCTCCAGCAGCATCCTTGTGTTCTTATCCCTTTAATGAGTCATCACAAATTTTACCTATCTCCTAGCTAATTTTATTGTTGTTGTTGGAGGGAAGATTTTATTGAATTATTTGGTTTGGCTTGTTCAATTGTTTTTCAGGCAGCTATGTAGCCAGGGCTCTTCCTGTCTCTGGCTTCTAAGTGCTGCTATCACAAAGCATGTACTACTCAGATTTCTCTTGACTAGAAGTTTTTTTATTTTTAGGCTAGGGAGACGGCTCAGTCAGTAGAGTGCCCACCATACATGTGTGGTACTTGAGTTCAGATCCTTAGCATCCACACAAAAGCTGAGCACCAGGGCACACATCTATAACTCTAGCCCTGGGAAGACAAAGAGATAGATGTGGATCTCTGAGCTCATTGGCTAGCCAGCCCAGGCAACCATGAGCTCTGCTGCAATGAGAGACACGCCTCAAAAATAAGGTGGAGAGAAGGGTCCAGCAAGACAGCTCAAGAGCTAAAGGCACTGGCTACCAAGCCTAAGAACCTGAGTTTGATTTCTGGAACCCACATGCTGTGGTTTCTTTATCTTTTACAGCAGAAAAAAATCATTGAGTTTGAGAGTAGATCAGTATGTCAAGTTTTCTCGAAATATTCTTGAAAGCCATTTGCTGACTGAAATGTCTAGAGGGCAGATCTAAATGGGGCCACCAGGTAAGAAAGCAGGGCAGCCTCGCACACTTAGGAGGCATGAGAAGGGATAAAATGGAGAGGAAAAAAATCTTATTAGGTTTTGTAGGTCAGGGAAATCCTTTGTAGCCTGGATTTCTAAACCCTCTGAATTTTAATTGAAAGTATTTCTCCAGGGTATTTACTTTAACATGACTTTGCACTCTCAAAAAATAGTCCCTATCCATATTAGAAAAAAATACTACAAAATTCCAGGAAGACCAGATCGCATTAGTATTGGCAGGAAGGTTTTGTGATATGCCCTTTCTGTGTGGGACAGTACCCATAAATCCCTGGCAACCATGGGCAGCCAAGCCTGTATGGAGCACCTCAGATACAAAGAGAGAGCATGTAGGGGTGTGACAGTGACTCTCTGCCCCCGCCTTAGAATCACCATTAATTCTTTAAAAAGAAAAGCAATATTCCTCAAAAGATTTATGACCAACTATACCAGAAAATGTCCCCAAACAAGACAGTAAAAGATGAGTTTTCACATATCTGGAGGCTATTGTTAGAAATATATGAAAATTAATGAATAAAATGTTAAGTCACCTTCATTTTCAGTGTTGGTATCTGAAGTGCAAAACACTGCTTCTTCTTTGTACTGCATGTACACACACTCCAAAGGGCAGACATTCACAACTGTTCCTGTATAACTAATGTGAAACCGGCTGCTAAGTATTACCACTCCTCCTCCTTTAAAAAACAAATCATGGGTACATTTCTTCTTTCTGAATGAAACCTAATTACTTAATTTTCATTGCTAGGAATAATGAGGCTTATAACCGCATACTGGTTTAAATGCTCCCTTTGTCTTTCTGGCTCAGTGTATGCTCTTAGATTGTACCTCTTCCCATTCCTTGGGTTCCTACAGAGTGCCAGTTGTCACTTCTGAAGTATGTATGTAAAACCACTGAGTAGAAAGGAAAGTGAGGTCAGACGTCAGGAGGAAATATCCTTTCGCCTCCCCACTCTAGAATTAATTAGCTCTCCTGGAAGACAGAAAGTGGAGTCTGATCATACATGAGAAGGAACACACAACAATGATTCGGCTGTAGAACATGCTTTCAAAATGGGCTTTTGCTCCCCAAGTGTCTTTAAACATTACAGCGCATCGGATGACTCCAGAGCTAACCCACCTGAGTGAGCCAGAGCATTTGTTGGACAAGGTTTTAAGGAGTCTGAGCAGGAAGCTGGCGATCTTCCACTGAGCAGGCATGCCCTGATGCTTCTCCCAGGCCTGCCTCCCTTTCTCCCAGCCTTCTTCTTAAGGATAAACACTCTGGATTCCAGGCTGGAAACTGGTCTCGGGAAGCAGGGAAGATGTCAGTAGGTCCCTTGTGCAGCCCACAGCAGTGAGCCCCCTCCACCCCCCACAGGTCCCTTTCACGTTTTCATTCTGTTCCACAAGTCCCAAGGGTCTTTGGGGATCAGAATCTCAAAACAACAGTCCATTGGCATGGGCGTAGCCTCTCTCTAGGCATTTGTAGGAGAGGATGCTTTGACCCAGAGATGAAATGACAGCTGGGAGTAGAGGAAGGAGGGAAGCCATTCTCCCTTTGAACCCTGTAAGACTGTCCACCTCCCATGTTAGGGCACCAGTGACACTTTTCAATATTCAGGCAATTGATTCTATTTTTTTTTTTTGCTTAAACACTATTTTTTACCCTGTTTTTACATTTCCACCTAACAACTTCTTTCTTGGTAGCTACTGCCAGTCACCGGCATATTCTCAGCTTTTACATGTAGCAATTCATGGGACAGTGTTTGCTTGTCAGTTTCTTGTCAGCTGGTACAGTGGTTAACTTTGGGGTAAACATCCAATCAGAGTGAACTTCAGGACTTTCCTACAAGCTAGCTGAAGGTACTTGCTCTAGCTCCATTGATCTGATGCTGGGTACACCAGCCACTGCCACAGAGTGCAGTGGTGAAGCAAAGCTAAGAAATGGACTTAGGCATCTTTTGAAGACTGGATCCCACTCATCAAAAACTGTGCCTCTTCCTATCATTTTAGCTATAAGCTCATCCTTAGCATGAGATGCTTGGCATTGGGTCCTGGGTCACAATTTCAATAAAAAGATCTTCTAACAGATAGATAACATTGAGCAGGACAGTTTTATGTCAACAGGACAAAAGCTAGAGTCATCAGAGGAGAGAGAGCCTCAGTTGAGAAAATGCCTCCATAAGATCCGGCTATAGGCAAACCGATAGCACTTTCTTAGTGATTGATGGGGGAGGGCCCACCTCATTGTGGGTAGTGCCATCTCTGGGCTGGTGGTCCTGAGTTCTATAAGAAAATAGGTGGAACAAGCCTGTAAGCAGCATTCTTCCATGGCCTCTACATCAGCTCCCAACTGCAGGTTCCTGCGCTGCTCAAGTTTCCTTTAATGATGAACTGTGATGTGCAAGTGTAAGCTGGATAAACCCTTCCCAGTTGCTTTGGTCGTGGTGTTTCATCACAGCAACAATAATGCCAATTAAGACAAATATCATCTTTTCTTGCTACATGTATTGGAGAGTAATCCAATGACACATAGTATTGTTGTAAATAGCAAATGTGATCATTTGCATACAGGAAATGTCAAGAGTGAAAACAAAAATGTGAAGAATTGTTAACATTCATACATAAAGGTGACATGTTATAGATATTCTCCCCCCTTCCATCATGATTGGATTATTTTTACCATCCATTTGAACTTAAGTCCAGGAAAACCTATAATTAAATGAGCAAGTCCCTCACCCCCAATGTCCTACCATATCTCCTGCCCCCAAACTCCAAAAATGTTGAAGTGTATCTTTAGTCCATTCACTTTGTGCCACCTTAACCAAAGCTGTCGTTGTTCCGTGGACTGATGAGCTTGAATTTGGTGTGGATCACTGAGGGAAGAAACACAGTTGTGGGTTTTTGTGGGGAGCACTGGCTATATATTTGTCATGTGACAAAATACCCCACTCATAGTCTAAACCGACAATAGAAATGTGTTACTTAGTTTGTTTGTTTGTTTGCTTGCTTGCTTGCTTGCTTGATTGATTGATTGATTTTTTCGAGACAGGGTTTCTCTGTGTAACAGTCTTAGCTGTCCTGAAACTAGCTCTGTAAACCAGGCTGGCCTCAAACTCACTGCCTCTGCCTCCCGAGTTTGCCACCACACCTTTAAGTGCCTTGTGTGTGCATGGTAGAAACGTGTTACTTTGTAGTTTCTGTGAGGTTGTGTTTGAGAGTGACTTAGCTAGATGGTTTCGAATCAGGGTCAGTTGAAGTGAAGGCGCTGGCCAAGGTTGCAGGCATCAGGGGCTTGGAGAAAGTTGCAGCTCTATTTTCAATTTGGCTGACTAGAATGGGCAAGGTGGGTGGCAAGTTGGTGCTGGTTGCTAGCAGGAGGCACCAGTCTCTCTTGAGACTCATTTTCATGATGTAGCAGCATCCTTCACCTACAGTGAGAAGCACGAGAGACCTTAAAAAAGCCACAGCTTCTGCTAAGACCCAACCTTGCGAGACAAGCACCATCACTTTGGCAGTGTCGTTTGAATTATACTTATGAGCCCCCTCTGATGTGAAAATCTGTACTCAGTGGCATAAACATCAAGAGGTGAGGATCCTGGGGGCCACCACAATTAAAGATGATGAAAACTTCAGTCTGGGGTGTTTGACTCTGAATGTAGAACAGGTAAATGGTGTCAAGGCAGAGGTGAACAGTAGTAAAGTGGCTTTATGAGCTGCGATACCGATACACAGTAGGAATCACTAGCATGGGGAGGCAGAACAGAACCACTGATATTTAAAATGAACAGAGGAAAGAGGGGCTGCAAGCAGAAGAAGAGGAATTGAATTATGACGAAAGAGAAGGCTCAGCAAGACCATGCAAACCAAAGGCGTTCCAGGAGGAAAATCCCCAAGTTCCCTCTGACCTTGAGAATTCTCTCATGCCAATTGACAGCTGCAGCAATGTTAGTTTTACTAAGGGATGGAGACAATTGAAAGATAATAGGGAAAAAGCCCAAAAGGTCACTGGAATTTCCTGTCTACTGGATTCATCAAATTCTCATCTTCTTTGCAAACACAAAACCAATATTGTGTTTCACTTTTGATAAAATTGATAGTTTTTTTGTGCTCCAATTCAAATTGGATTTTTGATCCTATATGCACCCCCTCTCTCTGTATCTCTGTCTCTGTCTCTGTCTCTGTTTCTCTCTCTCTCTGGGTGTGTATGTGTGTGTGATGCTGGTGTGTGCAGGCTTCTGTGAGTACAGATATATGTGTCAATGGAAGGTAGGGATAGACCTCAACTGCCTTTCTCTACAGCTTCTTCATCTTGCTTTTGGAGCTAGGGTCTCTCACTGAACCTAACTTGCCATTTAGGCTCCACTGGCTGGCAGAAATCTCCAGGGTCTTCTCCCTGTCTCTACTACCCCCACTGGGATTACAGATGCACTCTGCTACACCCATCTCTTACATGGGAGTGGGGGATTTGAACTCAGGTCTTCATGTCTGTAGAGAACACACTTTACCACTGAGTCACTAAAAAATGGGTTGTCATCTAAAATTTAAGACTTGGCTATCAACTTAATGTATTCTCCTATCTCCTGGAGTAGTATTCACTGCATCATACTATCTATGGTTTAGAGGGCTTGGATCTCCAACCCTCTGTGACACATGACATCATAGGACAACATTGATTGTAACAATTCTGCTTCAACTCTGTGTTTTGGGTTGAGGTTTTTTTGATCATCTACAACTCTAATAGTCAAGCTTTAGGACACAAAATTTCATATAATTATGAACTACCCATGAATATATTGGATTTTTTGTCTTTGAAAGTCTTCATGTGGGCTCATTTGTGACTCTAGAGATTTGTTCTATTTTATTTAGGGCAATTTTAACCAATGTTTGATATTTATCCTGCACCTGGCCAAATACATTTGCTCTGACCAATTTCTTAGACAGCTGTTTTCTGTTTATTTTCTAGGGAGAAAAGTACTTGGTCAGCCAAAGAAAATACTGCAAGTGCCAGCAAGAGAATCTTGTGCAATCACTTAGCAAGCCAATGTATTTTGACCCTCTTCATATATTTTGCAGCATTCAAATTCAAGTTCCTTCAGGTGGGATTGAATGGGGGAGAAAAATAATTGAACTTTATGTCAACCCATAAATAGCATTCTTCCCAAGCAAATGACACCTCCAAATAGGACTAAAACTTGCACTCCTGAATATCTTGTCACAGTGACTGGAAGTCCAAATATACCCAATTTTCTTTCCTCTCTTTCCTTCATTACGGAATTGGCTCAGGAAACACTCCATTCCTTGTTGGCATACAGCCATCTCTGGCACTGAGAGCAGCAAACTCTTTAATAGCTACACAATAAAGCATTTCACAAAGCTGTATACAGACAGTCCAGGTCAAAGAAAGTACTCTCCAGAACCATTTCAGCTGTGACTTAGCTGGAGTGCATGCTGTCAGGGTGGCCAAGGAGCCTTCACCTTGATGAAATTATACCCTGCACCCACTGGGATGCTGAGGGCCTAACTTCCAGTGCCTCAGATGTGACTGTGTTTGGGGGCAGGAATTTAAAGGAGGTAAATGAATTAAAATAAAGTCATTAGTGTAGATCCTAGTCTACTGTGACCAGTGACCTTCTCAGACACAAAGAGAAGACCAAGTGTAGACTCGGGAAGAAAATATTCATCTATAAATGAGCAGGAGGGGGGGCAGGGAGGGAGAGAGACGGAGACCTCAGAAGAAGATAATCTTGATGTTGATAAGGCCTCGAACTTGAATTTCAGGTTCTAGGACTGTGAGGAAAATGATTTCTGTGTTGAGCCCAACCAATCTGTGGCGTTTTGTTGTGTGACACTTGTACACCAATGCAGCCACAGTGATGGGCAACAGTAACCCTATATCTGTATTATTAGGGGGCTGGTTCTTTGAATCCAGAAATCCCAAATGTAGCAGACAGGGAGCTGCATGTCTGCACCTCCTGGCTAATCATGCTTCTCTCCTTGAGTACATGGTGTTGTCCATCTACTCTTGGACTCAGTTATTTTCAAATTCACATACAAGATATTATAACCTAAATTAGTCCCAGCAGGAAGTAACGAAAGAGTTAGCTTCTTTCTGTGAATGCACACATGCATTAATAACTGATAAATATTCTAATAAGTGTTTTAAAGGTCAACAAGAGGCAAATTCTTAGCAAGGCAAAGTGATCGCATAAATAAGCTGTGTGGGAGAAATTCAGAGCCTAGTTATGTTTTCTCTTTCTGTCATGTACTGAAGCATGAGGATTTATATGAATCTGTTAGGAATAGTGAAAGCCCCCCTGAATAAATTGGGGAGAGGGCATTCCTTCTTTTAATTCAGAGTGTGTATCTGAGAAAGTTCTCATCAAAATGTATTAAACACAGGAAATAGAGAGCATTAACTTTGGAACTGAAATATTGGGGCAAGATGACTTTTCAGTCTGCATTACAATATCCCACCGTGTCTGTGGGATTTGGCTCTTTGGGATAGCAGTGCTCCATCTGGATTTCCCAGCTTCTCTGAGGAGAGGACAGAGAGAGTGGGGAGGAGGAAACAGAAAGATACTGATGCGGGCTTCCCAAGCTAGTCCTGCATCTGCCACTTAGCAGGACTCTACGTCTGGATGGGGTGCTCCTCTGAGGCAACTTGGAGCATGCGTCTTCGAAGTGTCCATGTCTCTCATTTCTTTCAAAGTGATATACTTGTCCAACTTGTTAATTCAATGTACACACTGTAAAGCATTCTCAAAAAGAACTTTTGTAAGAATGGCTATAAATTCACTTTCTTCTCATGAGTTTACCTGTATTTTCCATGTTCATGATCTTTTCGAGTATGGTACGGGAGATGGGTAGAACTTTACTGCCTTGAACATATGTCTATCCATTGCATGGCTCCATGGTGTTAAAAGCTCATTGGTTTGTGTGTGCAAAGGAGCATGTGGTGTGCACTGCTCACACCTAGAGCTACAATGCCAACTTTCCAGAAATTCTGCAAGGTTCACATGCTAACCAGTAACATATGGGTTCCTTTTCCAGTTTTGGGCTCTAAAGTCTCTATCCCCTTCCTTGATTGGAGTTGTACTCCAACGTATGGTCAAATGTGACTCTTTACATCATAGCACAAGAAAAGAGTAGTGTGTAGAGCAGAAGTTCAGCACTCAGTGTTTTGACTTCCAGTCCTCCGTATACATAACCATAAATATATGAGATAAACTAGGGCAAAAGTCTCCTCCTCGTGGTGTCCACAGGAAGCATGTTTGGCTCAGCCAATCCTTTCACTTTTGGTTATTTTTTCTTTGTACTAAATTTAAGTCAGATTAAAATCACTTCTTATTGCTTAGAATAATAAGGTTGAAATGATCTGCTATAATGAAGCACTTCATCTACCTGATGCCTCTTAAAATAGTGTCTCACCTGAGCAACAGAGGAGCACGAATTCTGGGTTGTGCAATTTAGTGCCTTCATCTCTTCTTTCCTTGTTTCTGCTTTCTCCTTGAAAACGTCTAGGTTCCTTAGAGTTGCCATGTAAACATACACCATGTAAGACCTATAAAGTTATTTTCCTTCAAAACAATTCAGACATCATCATATAAGCGAATTAATGAATGAATCTGAGGGTTTCTTTTTCTCCCATTGGTGAAAGAGGACTTTGCAGATCAGAGTAAGAAAGATCATTGTGCTTTGGATCAAGCTGCATATACTGTCCCGAGGAGGATGCAGCATGGTCAACTATACGGCTCCATCATCCCACTGAAGACAGACCATACATCCCATATTCCCTTGCATTGCCTATGTCATGACCCACAACATCCACTTTACAAGAGGGCTGGATGTGCACAATATGCCTCAGTCATAAAGTCAGTATTTTTTATATTTAGCATAATGGTTCCTATAGACCACAAGTCACACAGTCCTGGCATACAAATGCAGGGTGTGACCTCAGAAGTCATCTAATAAGTTTAGGTCTTTCTCTTTCTAGTTGAGGAAGTTTCAACACAGAGAGGTGAGGTGTCTTCTCACCAGGGAAGCCATCAGCATGTGGTCTGGCTGGTTTTGTGTCAACTTGACACAAGCTAGAGTCATCATAGAAGAAGGAGTCCCGGTTGAGGAAATGCCTCCATGAGATCCAGCTGTAAGGCATTTTCTCAATTATTGATCAATGGAGGAGGGCCCAGCCCATGGTGGGTGGTGCCATCCCTGGCCTGGTGGACCTGAGTTCTATAAGAAAGCAGGCTGAGCGTACTATGGGAAACAAGCCAATAAACAGCATCCCTTCACAGACTCTGCATCAGCCCCCTGCCTCCAGGATCCTGCCCTGTTTGAATTCCTGTTCTGACTTCCTTTAATGATAATGACAATGTGGAAGTGTGAGCCAAATAAGCCCGTTCCTTCCCAACTTGCCTTTTGATCACAGTGTTTTGTTGCAACAATAGAAACCCTAACTAAGGCATTGTGTTAAGGACAAAGTCTGCTGACCCTTTAGACTTCAACTCACTACATTGATCCAGGGCTTAAGGCAGCCCTGGATCTCATTTCCTTTGTCCTAGCTTTGGCTTTTATTTATGGCTTTATTATTGCTGCAATATTGTTAAGTAGTTTCAAGGCACACATGGCAACAGGTAGGGGATAAGAAGGAATATTGCAAGGATAGACCAGCTCTCCTAGCTCCCAGGGATCACTCCTTCATGGTTGTGGTAACATCATCTGGGTCTGAGGAAATAAAGACAGGAAATGCAAACAGGACACTCCACATATTCACAGGCTCATTTCCCAGGTAGAACACTCTCAAAAGCGATTTAAAAAGGTTTTTACAGATAAATTGCATGCATGTATTCAGTAAGTTCTTTAATAATCACAAGATGAAAATAGAATTGTTTTTAGAAACCCATAGAGTACAAAATTTGAAAAAAATGTAAAGCGATACTTCTTTGAAGAGGAGAGCTACTGCTGTGGTTTGGTGTAGACTCAACTAGAGAAAAAAGTCTTAAACAGAAGCAGTAGTAAAAAATAATTTGAGATAGCAGCTGTGTCAGTGTGGCACTAGAAGATGTCCAGCTGGCAAGAGGTGGTCCTTGAACTTTTATAGCACTTTATTTTTCATGGAAATGTGGCTCAGTAGAAAGACATCATGAAGAAAATCATAAACTTTGACTACCAATTCAACAACCAAAATAATTTTTATGCATATGGTTGTTTTTTCTACATGATGCCTATGTACCATGTGCATGTCTGGTACCCACAGAGCCTAAAAGAGGGCATGGTATCCCCTGAGATTGGAATTACAGCTGTCAACTGCTATGTAGGTGCTTAGACCAAACCTGGGTCCTCTGGAACTTCAGCAAGTGCTCTAAACCATTGTGCCATCTTTCCAGACCCGAGTAAAATAATTTTTAATAAAATATTTACATGATGATCATGGGGGTGGTACAACTATATATTAATAATATCAAAAGGAACAGTTAACTGAGCTTCAGTGTGTGCCATGACCTAAAAAATATTTAGTTGTAATTTACTAGATTATCTGGTGCTAGATGATTGCTTATGGCTTTTGTCAATAGTCTTTTAACCAAGCAAAATCATAAGGACAAAAGAACCCATTACATTAATTTTTCATGTGTTTATATTTTATGACCTCTCCATTTCCACTCTTTGTCCACAAGAGCAATAACTACGACTGTAGATTTGTGTCTTCTACAGAACATTCTCACTCTGAGAGGTAATAGTGTCCATCCTTAGAAAACTCTTCTGTTAGCTTAATGGACTTATATCGAAGCCGTCAAACATTGTTGGAATAAAATAGAGTGAACTTGATGCAGTGAACACATATGCATCATATGCGAGTTCAGATATATGAACTCCTCAGGATAGGACTTAAACCTCATGCAACCCCGTTGTTCATGGTCAAAGACAGAAACAGCGCTTCTAATTTTTTACTCTGGGGAATGGGGTAGTAACAGACCATAGGAATCAGATGTGGAGAAATGTCAAGTTCCAAACCAATCCTTTTAAACACAAAACTCCTACAGGGCCTTAATTTAAACCAAATAATATAGCGTTATTATTCGACATCTTCTTTACAAAATAAAAATCAAATATGTAAATGCATATTGATTTCATTTCTACAACCCTATCAACATTACAAATAATAACTAGATAGTTGTGATGTAAAAGTTTTAAGTTCTGCTTCTGCTAATGCTAGCTATAAAGCTTCAAGGTATAGGAATGAAGAATTTTCTTATGTTAAAGTAATTATGTGGCAGGTGATTGATAAAAATACATTGACATTATACACACTTGTCTTTCCACAAGAACAACAGCAGTCAAATCACATTAAATTTAAAAGAATGCACTAAATACTTACTATTCGAAGGTGACCAACAGATCTTCCTTAAGCAGCTAATGGTGATGATTAGGAGAGTAATGTTTGATTTGCCCATAAAACTCATTATTTCTTTTTCTATTCCTGGGATACATTTATCTCACTTATCTGTGACCTGTTTAGTATGGATCTAGGTCACTTTTAAATGAAAAAAATGCATTTAGGGCAATGAGAAGTCCATACATTAAGAGAGTAAAAAAAAAAAAACACCTGTAGATATAAATAAACTGCAGGCATTCCTTAGGTCACAAACACCTGACTTAGGAACACAGGTGCCTGTGGGCCGAGCCCTGAAAAATGTGAGGTAGAACTAGTCCATGCTATTCATGTAGGCTCCATTAAAGAAGGAGTCACAGTTCAAATGAGCCGCTCCCCCCCCCAGCTCACTGAAGTATTGTCATGAAGAAAAGGCAAACAAAGTCCCAGTTTTTATATTAAAATCTCTGAATGCTTAAATGTTAAACATACCTACTAAAGAAATGCAAAAATACTTCATATTCTACATTAGTGGCTTTCAACCTACCTGAAGCTGTTACCCTTTAATCCAGTTCCCCATGGTGTGATGATCCCCCTCCCCCCATAAAATTATTTCATTGCTATTTCATACTTGTAATTTTGCTACTGTTAGGAACTGTAATGTAAATATCTGATATGCAACCCCAAAGGGGCTGCAACCCACCAATTGAGAACCAATGACCTACACAGATGACTAGTGTGAACCATCATGGAGCCAAGAGTGCATTTGGGGGAATAATCTATTGTCCTTTTGAAATTTGAAAGTCAAGTTTGCCATATTCCCAAACATGTTTCCAGAATGTGAAGCAGCCGTCTACAACTGTTAAGGACTTGTGTCAGTAGAGCATATACTACACACTGGGTCATCCACACAGACTTTTCTGTCAACACATTAATGTTCCATATCATATGGTGCTGGCTGCCAGATGCAAAATGCATTAGCTCAGCTCAGTGTAGCAAACCACAGGGGATAGCATACTGGCCCATCCATTCTGCTCTGTCGTAGAATGAACATTTACACAGACTTCCTCAATCTCTGTGCAGTCTCGTCTTGTCCCCACAGTTGTCAGTCATCTGTTCATTTCCTGAATAGCTCTTTTACCAAGCCACCTTCACTTTTTAAGTCCTAAGTGTGCTACAGTGTATTTAGCTGAAAGTTAACATCATTTTTATGTCTAAGATACCATAATGTATTGAAAATTATTGTTTCTATTGATGTTCTCTTTACATGTTGCCTCAGTGCTAATTGGTCTTCCTCCAGCTTATCTTCCTCCCAAAGCAGTTATTTTTGGTGTGAGCTATTGGTTTAGTATTTTTCTATAGGAAATGCATATGCTGGAAGTAAAAGACCTGTATGTAGTATTTCAAGTTGTATCTGTTTACTAATTATTATCCCTAAACCAATATATGTCACCAAGTTTTCCCATACATTTCATCATTTAGCCCCTCCCTAAACATCCACTCTACAGCTACCAATCGTAGACCAATCCAGACTGACTGGAAACTACATACCAAGTAGCCTGTTAAGCTCAGAGAAGTCAGTGGGCAATACCACAGACCAGACCTTTCCTTTCACAGCTAGATTCTTCAGCCAGATTGATATAATAATTGATGTCATACCTTATTACCTTACTAGATTTCCTTGTTTAGGTCAAGGTCACACATGTTATTCCTCAAGGCCTGGGGAATAAGACAGAACCCATATTATTGAGTTCCCTGCCACTGCTTTGGGATGGGAGAGGTGGGTTTTCTCGTATCACATATCTGCCACCACTGAAATTAGAAGCCACAAGATCCCAGGTAGTCTTCGTTACTAACCCCTTCCTCCCTCCCAAACCCAGCTGTGAGACCTTTGCACTTTGACCTTAGTACTTATTAGGGTTTGGTCTTTCTGGGGCTTGAACTTCAGATTTCCCTGCAACTATCTAGCTGCCATTGCCCCTCTGCTCATGGCTCTCAGCTTTTGGCCTTGCCAAAGGCAGGCATCTCATACCTTCTTGGCTTTGCAGACCAATGTCTGATGGGATAATCCTTTTGTACACTGTGAAGATTTGTGACTTGGATTGGTTTAATATAAAGCTGATTGTCCAGTAGCCAGGCAGAAGTATAGGCAAGACAACCAAACTAAGGATGCTGAGATGAAGAAGGGCAGAGTCAGAGGGGTCACCAGGAGACATAGAACAAATAAGATACACAAAATGGGATAGAGGCAAAAGTCATGTGACAGACATGATTAGCAGAAATGGGTTAATTTAAGTTGTAAGAGCTAATTAGTAACAAGCCTGAGCTATTGACCAAGCATTTATAATTAATGTTAAGCCTCCATGTCAGTTATTTGGGAACTGGCGGGTGGGCAGAAACTTTCACCTACAAATGTCAGACCTTTTAGCCATTCCCAACTCCCCACAATGGGATGTAGAAGGTTATTTATTGGACTGCATTCTGTCCATGTCAAGAACTATTGCACAAGCATTCAGTATTCTCAAAACCTCATGCCTGCCCTGTAAGGACCACTATCCCATGAAAATAGAGTATATTCAAGTCTAGTGAATTCTACAAGCCATATCCAATTTATTATTTCAAAAATGCATTCTCCTCTAAAAGTTTCTGGTGGCTTCCCATCACTTTTTTATTATTATTAAACCCAGATTCCTCATTGAAACCCAATGAGGTCCTGTATGAACTGGTCCCCGTCTCTTCATGAATAGCATTTCTGACCAATACTTACCTCCATAATGAAGTCACAGTGGCCTTTCAGGCTTCTAAGCATGAATATCTATTTACCATTGGGTCTTTCCACACGTCTGTCTCATGGCCCTTCACTTCTGTGTCAATGATTTCTAAGTCCTGGTGAAATGAATCCTCACCAAAGAAGCCCTCTGTGATCACTCTGTTTTTTCTATTCAAGCTTGTTATAATTTATTTTGATAGCCATTAGCCAGAGAAAGGACTGTGTTATTTGCCACCTTTATACACTATACTGTATCATCATACATAAAATTTTAATGAATCTACATTAGTGTTGCAAGGAGCACATGGCACTAATATTAATGATACTAATACTGCAATGTCGACAAATAGACATTCGCAGGTCTGATGAGAAGCTTAAACAGCATTTTAAATTTTGTTCTTAAAAAAGCAAAATATTTAATTTTTTGGGAAGGAATCTGACCATTCTTGTAGCAACAGTTAGGTTTCCAATAATACTGTATCCTGGTGCTGTCAGAGGCTTGAATGGGAGAAGTAAAACAAATGGAGAAATAGCCTTCATCTTCAGAAACATATGATCTAGTCAAGGAGCATGACTTCAAAACAAAACACCTATGGATGAATATGCGGCCTACTGAGGAAAAGATGAGCTCTGAAGGTTCCTTTTAAATGGCAAACAGAGAGGAACAATGCATCAATACCTTAACGAGGAACATATCCTAGAAGACATGTGTTTGCCCCTGTGTTCCTCAGTGTGGCTTAGAGAGGAAAGTGGGTGGAACTTTGGAGCACTGGATTATTTCAGGAAAAAAAAACACAGAAGGGGAAATGGACTTTATTTAGAAGAGAACAGAAAATTCAAAGGCAAGAGAAATCTAAGTCATAAGAGGGAGCTCCAGAGTGAAAAACTTGGACTCATTAATGTAAGTAATAGTTAACTGGTGATCAGATAATCAGTGTCTATGGACTTAAGGACAGCTGGCTTTGATTTTTTAATTTTCCATTACCAGTGGTTTCATTTCTCCTGACTTCCATAACCTACAGTAAACTGTGATCTGAAACTATTAGTATCTGTTTTGATTCTTTTGATAAATTATATTCGCATAACATCACACAACATATTATCTCCGTTGTTCTGTTTTTATTATTGGTTATATTTATAATCTCTTACTGTGACTAATTCATAAACACCATTGCAGGAATATACAGGTCAAAGGCATATTACATACAAAGTTTGATTCTACCCATGGCCCCAGGTGTCTGCACGAAGTCTTGAAGGGTGTCCTGTGTGGCTAAGAAGGATCCACTGCTTTCTTGAGGCAAAGAATAATTCCTAAATTTTCATATCAGTACATGAGGCATGAAAATGTGTCTATTTGCCCCGTTAAACTCTGTGTAAATAGCCCTTTCTTTTCAGTGCCCCACAGGATTTGTAGTCACCCATCTTTTGGAGAACACAGTGATTGCACTAGGTGACAGATCTTTTGAGTTTGTCATGTCCTGCTACATGTTTCATAATGACATCCCTTAATCATTTGTGTCTCTAACTTCATAAATTCTCTGAGAAACTAATGTATTACGTTTTGGGTATCATCTAACAGTTTCCCTCACTTTTAGGTACACAGTGGACATTCAGTAAACGCCCCTTCCATCCAGACCAAATTGTGAAGTCACAGGAGCAGTCAACGGCATGGTTATGTCTACATTTTTTATGACTGGAGAAGAAAAGAAGTCAGCACATATTTCAGTCTTGAAACAGCATGGGAATTTTTTTCCTCTGTAGCAATTTGAGTACCTAATAATAGACTTACCACATAGTAGGGATCATGGAACTGCAGTACAAAACCCAAGTGACAGTATGAAATGTATTCTGTGTGTATTCACAAGATTCCACGGAATCGATCACCATCCCCTTGACGGAGTTAATATGAACTCCAGCAGCAGTAACCCACGGACCTCTAATAGAATTCACCGATGGGAAATGGCAACAGTTCCCATGGAAGTATTACCTTCACTGCCAGCGGTGATCTATGGATGACAGCCTCCCAGAAAGCACATTGACACAATAGACTGTAATGGCTCAGATAAGGTCTTTATGTGATACTGGACCAGTGATCCGCAGACAATGTCTTGCTGGGAGGTTTCTCAATCGCCTTCTCTAAAGCTTTTCCACATGCTCTCAGGGCCTGACCAGGTAATTTCTCCAAGCTCAGGGATATATTCCTGTGCTCTCAGACCATCAAAACTTGCCTCAAGCCATTTCTATTACACTAATGAGCCCCAGTAAAGCCAATGAGAAAATGAAGAATAGCTACAGATGGATGGAAGATCTTATCTAATCTGGAGTAACATAGGTATTGCTGTGTTTGCTTAGGAAATGTAGTTAAACCCCAACAATCAGAGTGGAGCTTTATATAAAACCCTATTGGCCAGTTTGAAAACCAATTTCTCCATACCTAAAGAGGTTATACAATGCCTGGGCCAGTCAGTCAGTTATCCAATCAATGAGTATCTGATGAATGCACTAATAATTTTTCAAGACATATAATAGAGTAGGTAAAAGTGGTGTCTGACCTCAAAGATCTTTTAGTTGAGGGAAAAAAGGTAAACTGACCTAGTTCACCATTAAGGACTAAATAGCTGAGTTGGTGTAATCTATATACTTTAAGCTGTGCACAATTGTGCATTTGATGCTACCTAAAAAACACTAATGTTTGAAGCATTATCCCTTTAATCCAGAGAAACAATGGGCACATGACACAGCATTGGACAAGAGAAAAATGGGCAGATCCTGGAGGAGAAAGTCATCTAGCAGTAGATACTGAAAAGCCCTGACTCACATTCTTGAGGTAAGTCAAGGACATATGAGAAGGAGGATTTTGAGGAAGGGGAGAGAAGATTATTAACATTTATTAGTATCAATCATGCCCCAGACACTTGACAGTTTGCCTCATTTTACCTGATCACATGTCTAAGAAATAGTGATGCTATTATCATTTTACACATGAACAGTGGCTCACAGAGATTATCTGCCTTGCATCAGGCTACACAAGTAGGCAATGACAGATCAGGTCCCAAACCCAGATCTATCGGCTTCAAAATCCACATTCTTCCCCTCCACCACGCCAACCCACTTTGTTTCATCTTGTCCAAAGCACATGCATAACAGGTGTACCTGCCAACTATTGGATGAGCAATGCCCTTCAATATGATCCCCTGATTCAAGGCGGAATGGGAAAATGGGAAATCAAGAAGATACAAGTGAAGGATAGACTCAAGTGACACTTCCTACTAATTCACACAACTAAAGCCACCCTGGATTTCTGCTAGGATTCCATGAAATCCCCTCAAGCATCCATCCTGACTGGTCAAAACAAAAGTCATTTAAGATCTAACACATTTTAAAAAATCCTCATTCACAATGTATTTACTGGGATGATGAATTTGAATACATGCACGGTTTGCTTTTTAGAAGAGTTACGTTGAATCTTAATGTATCTTTAAGTATCAAAGAAAGCAAACTAATGACACTTATTGCTGGGAGAAAATTCACACTGAGAA
Organism: Mesocricetus auratus; assembly: GCF_017639785.1. NCBI lineage: Eukaryota > Metazoa > Chordata > Mammalia > Rodentia > Cricetidae > Mesocricetus > Mesocricetus auratus. The sequence goes on along the minus strand of NW_024429194.1, from coordinate 43,653,010 downwards.
AAACCCAATTCTTGCAATCATGCATGCTATATATATATTTTTAAAAAACCTTAAGACTGTAAAGCAGGTGATGGTGGCACACACCTTTAATCCCAGCACTCAGGAGGCAGAGGCAGGCAGATCTCTGTGAGTTCAAGGCCAGCCTGGTCTACAGAGCTAGTACCGGGACAGCTAGGGCTGTTACACAGAGAAACTCTGTCTCGAAAAAACAAAACAAAACAAAACCCATAAACAAGGATAATGCACTCAAGGTTTCAGTTGTAAGTATGTTGTCTCAGTTTGGTGAAATGTGTGGCATTAAGGACTTATTTTATTTGTTGAATATCTACTTAAAACATAAAATGATCCTATTCACCATTTTTTAATCTCCAATATCTAACTCTTCAGAGATTTTTAATAAATTAGTGAACATCTGTTTTTTCCACCCACAAATGAACATAAACTATGCTCAAAAATAGATTTCCATTTTCTAAAAATGAAATAGTATAAACTGTTGCAACGTTTTATACATAATGTAACAAGGATGACTTTCCTCATCAGTACAAATAGATCCATTATATTGTTTTTAGTGTTTTGCTGTTTTAATGCTACCATAATGACCTTTGCACAGTTTCAGACATTTCACGAATATTTTGATAAGAAGAAAAATCCCTTCAAAGTACCATACTCTCATGTTATCAAGTTAATTATAGGTATTTAACTATGACTATTTTATAGATATTTATATATTCATATGTACATTTATTTTTCCTCTACATAATTTTCTGAAGTATCACTGTAGCAGTATTAAATGTGACTGCTATAAATGTATCCAGTGTAGTTCTTGATTGTCTGTAACCTCTCAATATGATGTGGCCTTGTTACCATGCAGTTTACTCTGTCACAGTTGATAGCCCCCACAGAAGGGAAAACTCAAGCACGATCCAGGTGGGCTTTGACACACTGCTAAAGCTAATATTAGTAACTGCGTGTAGTGGAGTAATCAGAGAGACTTCTGAAAGATCTGGAACTTTAACTTCAGCTTGAAACAAGAGGACTGGAATAGCTAAAGGCATCGTGAATGTGGAGTCAGGACCATGGACAGAGAAGAGATCGGCAGAATCGGAAAGAGGACTTGGAGAGATGTCCAGAGGAAAGGCATAGGAAACTTAGTCAGATGAAAGCTTTGAAAAGCAGATAGGAAAGTACACATGTGGCATAGAAATATGAAATCAGAACCAATGCACAATTTGGGAAAACTTTTTGCAAAACTGCATGCCATATAAAGCAGGTAAGACCACAAATCCAAAGTCACAATGAATATGCCATAGAAAGAATCAATGTGGCCCACAGCTAACACTTAAAGGAAACCAACTCTGTGCCAAGACTTGTGCTAAGGTCTCCTGTCACAGCATCTCATTCAATCCTCAGGAACCATCCTTTAAGGCTACTCTGAGTGTATCCACTGTCACTATGCATGATTTAAGTGTTAACTCACTTACTCTCAACAACCCTATGAAGTGCTGCCCCCTCCCAAACTGAGACACCTTGAGATTAATTTGTTTAGGATTGAACAACTGTATGGCAGAATCAGAATCTGAGGCTAGATGTTATCCAGCACCTCAACTCAACCCCATGACTTTGCTCAATAATTATCACAGCCAACTCCCAGGAAGTATCCCGTTGCCTGTGCGTAGGCAGTACTTATCCAGGGCTGGAATGAAAGCCTTTAATAGAAGTTGTGCCATTCTGAGGTTTGTGCTTTGGAATGCGGAGACTTTGTTTGACATCTACTTTTGTCACATACTGTGTGACCTCAATTTCCATTAAACTTTCCCTTTTTAGAAGGCAGGGATGAAACAGTGTCCACTATAGAGAGTCATGGCATATAAAGGTAATTCTGAGTGTCACAAAAGGAACCAGAAGAAGTACCCAAATTACAGAAAATGCCCTGGCTCTTTGGATATTGGAAGGTATTTATAGATACAGAACCCATCTTGATATCATTCACCTGATTTCTACTTGAAAGAAATCTCCAGAGAGGAAGATATGCTAATTTTTAACTTTAGGCATTCAAACACTGGAGTGCATTTTCATGGAAGACTGAGTTCTTAGGTGTTATGCTCCTTCTGTTCCCTAGAAGCACTCACTAAGAAAGGAGTGGAGAATTACTGTGCAAACCCATGGAGCATTCTAGGACTGCTCATACTGAAGGGAAGATAAGTATCCTCTCTGATGGGGCATGCTAAATATTAAAGTGCCTTGAGTTGTGGGTGCCACTCATTGCTTGTAAAATGATCTTCAGTATCATCGTGTTGGCATTGGAGCAGCCCCACAGGGAAGATTAGCAGGATGATTTTGTGCTTTAATGGATTCCTTGAAACACTTCCTAGATAACACCATTATTTGCATTTTCCTGATGCTAATCCAAATGTTGAGATTCTGCTAATTTGGATAAGACACACAATGAGTTTGTGGCTGTGGAAAGTAAAAAGAAAGGACTGACGATACAGTGATGTCCCCATCAATGTAAATGCTTAACCTAAATAACTATGCCTGTACAGTTAATAAACATTGGGGTTCATGAAGCGACACTTTCAGAGTATGACAAAAATTTAAGTGAACCTACAAGGGAAAGGCTACAGGAGACTTATAGTCAGGATTCATCATCATACTAGAATAGCACATTTAAGGCAGAAGTTGAATCAGAGTCAGAATGGATTTGGATTTGTGGTGTTGTTCTTTAACAGGGAGGGGACAAATCCACCTTAATGAGACCTTGAAGGGGAAGTCCTGACTGAAATCTGGTGCAGAAGGAATGCCAAGTGCTAGCAAATCACTCACACCCTTGGTTCAGATCCTGTGTTCAAACCTCTTTACCAAAAGCCAGACGGGTCCTTTGGAGCCACCCTGCACCCTCCCTGAGGATATCAGCGCTGGCATGCAACCACCCCAAGGCTGCCTGCCTTTTACCTGACCACCACTCTTTGCTTTCTTTCTCTAGGAGAAGTGTGTTTTGGGAAGGCTGCTGCTTAGAGCCTTCTAGAATACTCATTTTACCTCACACTGTGGTCTCTCCTGGCTCTAGGAAAAGGGCACCCATCACCATGCCTCTTAGCCCTGCCTGCTCACTCTCACACTCGGGGGATGCTAAGCAATGCTGGAGTTCAGCCCCAGCCTCTTGCTCTGTGAGTATCCAGTGCAAGAAGTGGCACTCCGTGGGGATATACAGGCATCGGGCTGTCAGACCCGGATGTGGACACACACAGGACTTTGGAAACTAGCTTCAGTGAGGACCACACACGTCAGGAGGGGCTTTTCTTCAAAGGCAGAGGTGTGGTCCCTGTTTCACCCACGTAAAGCACTGAGCAGCCCCGACTGCTCAGGTGCCTGCTAAGCTGCCTGCCTGCTACCGTGAAACTGGACTTGGAGCATGGAACCTTCTTTCATAGTCTCTGAGGCACACAGCCAGCCCTACAACTTAGGTTTGAGTAGTGGATGATACAGAGCCAACAGATTGGGAACCGGGATCTTAACTCTGCACCTGCTTACTTCACCAGATTACTTCTATGCCCAGATTACCTGTAATGTGGGAGATGAAAATGCTACTTACGTTGCTGAGCAATTATGAAAAGCAAGTGACTTAACGTAAACTGCCTACTATAGGATGGGCCAATAAGACTTCAGGGTCGTCTGACTATAATTTCAAGACACCTTGCATAGATTCTTTCTGATCTCTTGATCCATTTTAAATAAATCTTCCTCACAGATAGCACGGTGCAGGCTCTCACCAGCTGGGTGACTTGTGCCAAATCAAGTAACTGTCAGTACCTGGACCAGATCTTTCTCATTCTGACTCTAAGACATCTTGGCCCCATTGCAAACCACCAACCTGACCAAAATGTTAGTCACTCCATCCTGCATCAGTTTCCCACACTGGTCTGCTGTTCAGCAGAGTGAGACTCACCCACCCACCAGACAAAGGAAAGCTGACGTGATATATTTACAAAACGCCTCACACCATAGAAACTGGCCACTCTGCCGGGCATATTTTAGCAAGGAAACGACACAGTCTGCTTTCCAAAATGCTTGCTCTTACATCTCATAACCAAAGAAGGAGAGCTACGTTTTTTTTTATTGGCCCATAACCTTTCAGTTATGTGAGTCTGGCACAAAATGACATCTGCTAACACAGCAGGCTGCCTCTTGGCATCCCAGTGATGGCTATATTAGGGCCACCACAGGGCCCAGGCCTGCCATAAGCCCTTCGTGAATCAAAGTGCCACTAATTTTCCCCTAATAAAAACCACAAGATGGTATCCAGGCTGTGCTTTTCAATTTACATTGTTCTGCCATGCAGTAGCAAGATCATGAATTTTAATTGCCTACTGAGATTTGGTCCTGTAACTGCACCATGGGCCCAATGCCACCATGGAGAGAATGGTGCAAAGTCAGTGGAACAGTGTTTTTATAGGAAAATTTGATTGCAGTAAATCACGATGACTGAGGATAGATTCAGCAGAGGGTTCTCGTTAAACACTAATTCTTCCTTTCCCCCTGCACTCAATTCGCCTTCTCCAGCATTTTATAAATCTTATCTTACACGACTTACAATAGGACAAAAACATGCATCTTACTGCCTTCCACAGACACTGGTAATAAAAGGCAGAGATAGTGGGGATCAGATAGAGGAGAACAGAACAGGAGGCCAGTGTTGGCCACGGCTCCATCAGTAATTCATCACCTGCCTCTCCAAACCAAAGCTCCCTTGTAGTTTTTTTCTTTAACTGATGGTTCCTAAGTAGCCAGCCTTGATGTAAGGAAACTGAACCCCTGATTTGTCCTTAGTCACCACATCTATGGGCAATTCGTTACAGTATTTCTCAACTCCAGTCTTTATCTTCATCTCTGCTGCATCACCCTGGAGTCTTCCTCATCTGAAAACTGGTAGAGCAGTTGACTAGCATCCCCAAAGCTCTGGGTTCTATCCCCAACACCAAAATATGACAAGACAATCTGGAAAACTGAGTCATCCAGTTATAGGTTTGTGGGCAGACAGTTCTGGTTGCAAACAAGTCTGGGTTAAATTCTTGCTACCTGGATGGCCTTAGACAAGGGATTTAACACATCCACACCTCATTAAAAACATGGAGCTGACAGTTACTACTTCTCAGAGTATTGGTTACAATGATAAACCAAGTGAACATCAAGTCCTCTCATTATTTTAATCATTTGGAATAATCTATTTCTTCTTTGTTTTACATACCTTCAATTGTCTCTTACTAGAATAAAGCTACAATGATACAATCTTCCATTTCAAACCCTATGCTAAGTATTACACAAATACCAAAAACTTTAGTCTCTTGACGAAGACATTATAATGAGTCTGTGAATTGCTTTCCCAACATGCCTCTTCTACAACTTTATAGTTCTTATTGGACTTCCTGAACACGATTTTTTTCCTGTCAGTACAGTTCATATGTTGTGTCATTCCTTACCCTTTCATCTCTGCCTCTATCATCTGAACACATGCAATTTTTAAAGCCTACCTCAATTCCATCATTTTTGCAAAACATCTTCTACTTCAACCCAGACTAGCCCCATTTATCCACAAGATATTGTCGTTGATCACTGTGATGTTGCTACCACACATCACATACTGCCGAGTTTGTACCTCTTCTTTCATAGATTTGTTTCCTATTGCAATTAAATGAGGATATTCTTTGGATCCCAACCAATGGACTGGCCTTACAGATGAAATGACCTTAGAGTGAGAGTCTCTGGATTTTCAGCCTTTGAATATAGTACAAAATGTATACATCTTATGTGACATCTATAATAATAATTTTTTATAGAAGATACATTATTCAAACATAAATTTGGTTCCATTTTAGTTACTTTTCTATTTCTGTGATAAAACACCATGTCCAAGGCAACTAATTGAAAAGTTTATTGGGGCTTATGGCTCCAGAGGGATAAGTGCCCATCATGAAAGAGAGGCAGCTAGCAGCAGGATGCTGAGGGCTTACATCTATAATTGCAAGCAGGCAGCAAAGAAACAGTGAACTAGTAATGGTGTGTGGTTTTGGAGCCTCATAGCCCACCTCCAATGACATAATCCCTCCAGCAAGGCCCCACAGCCTAAGTCTACCGAAATCTTAATACCAACTGGAGATAAAGTATTCAAACATCTGAGCTTATGAGGAAACATGTCATTCAAACCACCACAAGTTAAGAAATGAATAAGCAAACCACTATTCAGACTTGGTAGTTGCCCAAGGTGACACTGATGGGGCGCCATTCTCAGAAAAGGCTCCTGCTGAATGGATTCCTCTCCTAGATGTCCTTAGAAGTGGGGAAAGTATTTCTTTGTCTATGGGAATATGTCATCACCAAGACAAAAATCCTAATCTCACAGTGAGGAGACCAAGGAAGTGTTATCTATCCCACCACAAAGGAATTAAGCCCATCCTAGATGATATCCATGGGCCATCAACTGGATCACTGTTTCCCATCACAAAATTCAGACCACAAGACAATTGTCTGAAAGGAGCTGGTTAGATACAATGGATTGTGTTCAATAAGAAATGAAGATGGTACCAGAGTGTGGATGGATTCCGTTTTATAGGAGGTGAATCATCTTTATTTCTGTTTTTCTAACATCCTTACTAAATAAGCCATCTGCTTTCCCCAACCTGTGAACAGCAGAATATTTGTATTTACAAAAGCAAGGTCAAGTCTCATTGCCAGAAACAAACCAGAACCCAAGAGCCAGAAAGTGAACAGAGCCTATAGTAACGTAGAGGGTCGGCATTGAGAATTGGAGGAAGAACACACAGATTCTAAGAAACTGTGTAATAATGGCAGCTAAGGGACACAACAGAGATGATACTGGGAGATACAAATGCCCAATTCAAGAAGCAAGTATGACAGTCAAGAGCAAGAAATAAGTTAATGAAGGCAAAGTGTGGCTAGCACCTTTGTCATCATTATCTTTCAAGATGAACAATGTTCTCTCTGAAACGTCTGGCCTTAGATGCATTTTGAAGTCAGAATTTTTATTTTTGGATACATTAATTATATTGATTTAGTCTAATATTTCTGGAGCATATGTCACTAAGTGAAGTCAGAAAGAGTCATCAACCTTGTGTCTAGGTCAGGTGTTGTTGCACGAACATTGTAATACCAATGTACAAATACCAAATAACTTTTTGAGGTGGCTCAGAATTGCCAATGAGGGTCTATGGGCTAAGGGAGACTTACAAAGTAGAAGGCAGACTCACTCCCTGTGGATCAAGCAACCACCAGTGTACTGAGGTTGCTGGGCTACTCCCGTCCCACCTCAGGTCAGAGTTGAGCTTCAGCCCCTGTCTCAGGCCTGATTTCCCCTTGCCCACTCTGAGAACTCCTGACTTGGAGACTGTGGGCAGGTTGACTCACCCCCGACCGACCAAGCAATCACAAGTCTGATGACAGCACTGTGTTAGTCCAGCTCCCACCAACGAGGAGAGGGAGTGCCTCAGACCCACTTGCACTCATTGTGAGACCCATCAGAGTATCAGACCTGCTTGCACCTACTGGAAGAGAACCTTGGGCCCATACCCAACAGGAGAGAAAGAGACCCCACTTGCACCCACTGGGAGAAGGGATGGGAAGACAACAATGTAAGAACACATTCAACAACAGAAAAACTAATATGATGCTACCAGGGTCCAGGGACTGTATACCAGCAAGACCTGAACATTCCAACACAGATGAAGCAGATGAGAATGATCGTAAAAACAACTTCATGAAGATGATAGAGGCCCTAAAAGAGGAAATGAGAAAATCCTTTAAAGAAATGGAAGAAAAGACAAACCAAACATTGTAGGAAACAATTCAAACAGTGCAAGGTTTGAAAGCTGAAGTAGAGACAAAAACATTAGGGGAAATAGATTCATCGGCTAAAGAAAATCTTAAATTCAATAAATCCCTCACACAAAATATCCAGGAAATATGGGACACCTTGAAAAGGACAAATCTAGGAATGACAGGTGTAGAAGAAGGTGAAGAAACCCAACTCAAAGGCACAGAAAACATATTCAACAAGATCATAGAAGAAAACTTTCCCAACCTAAAGAAAGACATGCCAATGAAAGTACAAGAAGCTTACAGAACACCAAATAGAGTAGACCACAAAGAAGTCCTCTCATCACATAATAATTAAAATGCCAAACATACAGAATAAAGAAAGAATATTAAGAGCAGCAAAGGAAAAAGACAAAGTAACATATAAAGGCAAACCTATCAGACTTACACCTGACTTCTCCAAGGAGACTCTGAAAACCAGAAGGTCCTGGATAGATATTCTATAAGGACTAAGAGATCATGGATACCAGCCCAGACTACTATACCCAGCAAAGCTTTCAATCACTATAGATGGAGAAAACAAGATATTCCACCAAAAAAGGAGATTTAAACAATATATGTCTAATAATCCAGCCCTACAGAAAGTACTGGAAGGAAAACTCCAACCTAGGGAAGTTAACTACACTCACAAAAACATAGGAAATAGATAATCCCACTTTACCAAAAGCCAAAAGAAAGAGCAGGGTAAATCCACACATAATACCACCACCAAAAACAAATAAAAAACAAACAAGGATTATGACTCAATTGTCCTTAATATCCTTCAATATTAATGATCTTAATTTACCTATTAAAAGCACAGGCTAACAGAATGGATACTAAGAATCCATCCTTCTGCTGCATACAAGAAACACACCTCAACTTCAAAGACAGACATTACCTCAGAGTAAGGGTTTGGATAAGATTTTCCAATCAAATGGATCCAAGAAACAAGCTGGTGTAGCAATCAATCCTAGTATCTAACAAATTAGACTTCAAACTATAATCAATCAAAAGAGATGAAGAAGATCATTTCATATTCATCTCAGGAAAAATCCATCAGGAAGAAGTCTCAATTCTGAACATCTATGTCCCAAATACAAAGGCACCCACATTCATAAAAGAAACATTATTAAAACTCAACCCACACATATAGTAGAAAACATCAACACACTACTCTCACCACTAGACAGGATCACCAGACAGAAACTTAACAATGAAACAAAGGAACTAACAGAAATTATGACTCAATTGGGTTTAACAGACATCTATAGAACGTTCCATCCAAACACAAAAGAATATACATTCTTCTCAGCACCACATGAGACCTCTTCTAAAATCGACCACATACTCAGCAACATAGCAAACCTCAACAGGTAAAAAAAAAATGGAATAATCCCCTGTATCTTATCAGACCACTATGCTTTAAAGTTAGAATTCAACAACAACACAAATTGCAGAAACCCTCCAAACTCATGAAAACTGAACAACACGCACTTGCACCATTCCTGGGTCAAGGAAGAAATAAAGAAATCAAAGACTTACTAGAATTCAAGGAAAATCAAGACATGACATACCCAAACTTATGGGACACTTTGAAAGCAGTACTAAGAGGAAAGTTCATAGCACTAAGTGTTCACATGAAGAAAATGGAGAATAGTCACACTAGAGAATTAACAGCTCAACTGAAAGCTCTAGAATAAATAGAAGCAAGCTCACCAGGGAGGAGTAGATGCCAGGAAATAATCAAACTGAGGACTGAAATCAATAAAGTCCAAACAAAGTATACAATACAAAGAATCAATGTAACAAAGAGTTGGTTCTTGGAGAAAATCAACAAGATAGACAAACCATTATCCAAACTAACCAAAAGGCAGAGAGAGAACAGGTAAATTAACAAAATCAGAAATGAAAAGGGGGACTTAACAACAGACATTGAGGAAATCCAGAGAATCTTCAGGACATACTTTGGAAACTTTACTCCACAAAATTCTAAAATTCAAAGGAAATAGACAATTTTCTGGGTAGATATCATTTGCCAAAATTAAATCAAGAACAGATAAGCAATTTAAACAGACCTATAATCCCTAATGAAATAGAAGTAGTCATCAAAACTCTCTCAATCAAAAAACCCGAGGACCAGATGACTTCAGTGCAGAATTCTACCAGAAATTCAAAGAACAGCTAATTTCAATACTCCTCAAAATGTTCCACACAATAGAAGCAGAAGGTTCATTGTCAAACTCTTTCTATGAGGGCACAATTACCTTGGTACCCAAGACACACTATGAAAGAACACTATAGACCAATATCCCTCATGAACATGGATGCAAAAATACTCGATAAAATACTGGCAAATCGAATCCAAGAACACATTAGGAAAATCAACCACCATGATCAAGTAGGTTTCATCCCAGGAATACAGGGATGGTTTAACATATGAAAATCTATCAATGTAATCCATCATGTAAACAAACTGCAAAAGAAAAAAGCCACATGATAATCTCACTAGATGCTGAAAAAGCCTTTGACAAAATCCAACACCCCTTTTTGATAAAGGTTCTGGAGAGATCAGGGATAACAGGAACATACCCGAACATAATAAAAGCAATATGAAGCAAGCCAATAGTCAACATCAAACTAAATGGAGAGAAACTCAATATGATTCCTCTAAAATCAGGAAAAAGACAAGGTTGTCCACTCTCTCCATACCTCTTCAATAATATACTTGAAGTTCTAACTAGAGCAATAACACAACAGAAGGAGATCAAGGGATACAAATTAGAAAAGAAGTCAAACTTTCACTATTTGCAGATGATATGATAGTTTGCATAAGGTACTCGAAAAACCCTACACTAGAACTCCTACAGCTGATAAACATCTTCAGCAAAGTGGCAGGATACAAGATTAACTAAAAAAAATCAGTAGCCCTACTATATACCAACAATAAATGGGTTGAGAAAGAAATCAGAGAAACATCACCCTTTACAATTGCCACAAACAACATAAAATGCCTTGGAGTAATGCTAACCAAACAAATGAATGACTTGTATAGCAAGAACTTTTAGTCTTTAAAGAAAGAAATTAAAGAATATGCCAGAAAATTGAAAGATCTTCCATGCTCTTGGATAGATAGGATCAACAAAGTAAAAATGGCAATTTTGCCAAAAGCAATCTACAGATTCAGTGCAATCCCCATCAAAATACTGGCACAATTCTTCACAGACCTTAAAAGAACAATAATCAATTTTATATGGAAAAACAAAATACCCAGGATAGCCAAAACAACCCTATACAATAAAGGAACTTCTGGAGGTATCATTATCACTGACTATATGTCCTGAAAACAGCTTGGTATTAGCACAAAAATAGACAGGTAGACCAATGGAATCTAATTAATAACCCTGATATTAACTCACACACTTATGAACAACTGATTTTTGACAAAGAAGCTAAAATTATACAATGGAAAAAAAAGCATCTTCAACAAATAATGCTGGCATATAGAAGACTGCAGATAGATACATGTCTATCACCATGCACAAAACTTAAGTCCAAATGGATCAAAGACCTCAACATATCCAGCCATACTAAACCTCTTAGAAGAGAAAATGGGAAGTACCTTTGAACGAATTGGTACTGGAGACTGTTTCCTGAACATAACACCAGTAGCACAGACGCTGAGATAGATAATTAATAAATGGGACCCCCTGAAACTGAGACGCTTCTGCAAGGCAAGGACACAGTCAACAAGACAAAAAGTCAGCCCACAAAATGGGAAAAGATATTCATCAACCCCACATCTGACAGAGGGCTGATCTCCAAAATTTACAAAGAACTCAAGAAGCTAGTCTCCAAAACACCAAATAATCCAATTAAAAGGTGGGGTACAGAACTAAATAGAGAATTCTCAACAGAGGAGTCTAAAATGGCTGAGAGACACTTAAGAAAGTGCCCAACATCCTTAGCCATTAGGGAAATGCAAATCAAAACAACTCTGAGATACCATTTCACTCCTGTCAAAATGGCTAAAATAAAAAACAATGACAGTTTATGCTGGGGAAGTTGTGGAGAAAGGGGAACACTCCTCCACTTCTGTGTATATTTTATCTTACTGGTTGATTAAATAAAGCACTGTTGGAAAATAGGGAAGCAAGATAAGTGGAACTAGGAGTCGAGGAGGATTCTGGGAAACAGAGGCACAGTCATTCATGATGTAGGACATGGGAGAAGTAAGAAGCCTGAACCCTTTCTCTGGTAATAGAAGACCACGTGTAAATACTCAGATTAGCAGTTATGGGTTAATAATTAAGTCAGAGATAGCCGATAAGGAACCAAGCAAACGGCCAACAGCTTCATAATTAATATAGTGTTTAGTGTGTTATTTGGGGGCTGAGACAGCTGCGGGACCCAGGAAGGTAGCAGGAAGACTACACATTTCCCTCTACTACTGGTAAGAATGCCAACTCATATAGCCACTTTGGAAATCAGTATGGAGATTCCTCAGGAAAATGGGAATCAGTCAGCCACAAGATCCAGCAATCCCACTCTTATGTATATACCCAAAAGTTGCACATTCATACAACAAGGACATCTATCTGTTCAACTATGTTCATAGCAGCATTATTTGTAATAGCCAGAACTTGGAAGCAACCTAGATGTCCCTCAACTGAAGAATGGATAGAGAAAATGTGGTACATTTACACAATGGAGTACTACTCAGTGAGAAAAAAATGGAATCTTGAAATTCACAGACAAATGGATGGAACTAGAAAAAACCATCCTGAGTGAGGTAACCCAGTCACAAAAAAGACAAACATGGTATGTCCTTACTCATACATGGATTTTAAACATAGAGCAAAGGATTACCAGTCTACAGTCCATACTGCCAGAGAAGCTAGGAAACAAGGAGGACCCCAAGAGAGACATACATGGTCCTCCGGAGAAGGGAAAAGGGACAGGATCTCCTGAGAAAACTGGGAGCATGGGAGAGGGCAGTAGAAACTAGGAGAAAGAGAAGGGGAGAAGAGAAGAAGAGATGAGAGAGGAGGAGAGGGAAGTGGAGGAGAGGAGAGGAAAAGGGAGGGGAGAAGAGGAGAGAGGAGGGGAGGGGAGGGGAGAGAGGAGAGGAGTGGAGAGGAGATGAGATGAGAGGAGGGGAGGATATGAGGGAGCAGGAAGTTTGAGTCAGGGGAAGAAGAGAGGAGAGCAAGATAAGAGATACCATAAGAGAGAGAGCCATTATAGGTTTAAAGAGAAATCTGGCACTAGGGAAATGTCAGATCTACAAGGATGATCCCAACTAACAATCTAAGCAATAGTCAAGAGGCTGCCTTAAACGCCCTTCCCTAATAATGAGATTGATGACTACCTTATATGCCATCCTAGAGCCTTCATCCAGTAGCTGATGGAAGCAGAAGCAGACACCCACAGATAAACACTGAGCCAAACTCCTGGAATCCAGTTGCAGAGAGGGTGGAGAGAAGAGCAAAGGGATCAAGACCAGGCTTTTGAAGCCCACAGAAACAGATGACCTGAACAAGGGGGAGCTTGTTCCCCAGACTGATAGCTGGGAAACCAGCATAGGACTGCTCCAGATCCCCTGAACAAGGGTGTCAGTTAGGAGGCCTCAGCAATCTATGGGGCCTCTGGTAATAGATCATTATTTATCCCTAGCACATGAATGGACTTTGGGAGCCCATTTCACATGGAGAAATACTCTTTTAGCCTAGACACATGGGGAGGGGGTGCGGGGGCGGGGGAATAGGCCTTGCTCCAAAGGATATGACAGACTTTGAAGACTCCCCCCACGGATACCCTCACCCTCCCTGGGGAGAAGAAAGGGGATGGGAAAGGGAGTTAGTTGGGGGCAGGGGAGGAGGGGAGGGATAGGAATCTGGGATTGACATGTAAAACAATCTTGTTTCTAATTTAAATAAAAAAATAAGAAAAGATGAAGAAAGAAAGAGAGCAAGAGGAAGGGAGGGAAGAAGGGAGGGAGGGAGGGAGGAAGGAAGAAAAGAAAAAATAAAATGGCAGGCACTGTGTGGGGGCCTCTATGCATCGGGGGATTGACTAAGGTGACAGTCATCATCTTGGGTGACTCTTTCTGATTTCACTTAGTGACATTTGCTTCAGAAACACTGCACTACAATTCATTTAAATTAATGTTTCTAAAATCTAAAAATTCTGACTTCAAAACGCATCTGAGGTCAAAGGGTTCAGAGAGGACACTGTTTGTCTTGGGTAGAGTTATATACTTCAAAGCAAAGGAACTGGGGCCTCAGGACACTAACAGATGTCTCATGGTCATCTGATACTTCAGCTACAGCCTGTGGGCCATGGGCCTGAGTGGAGCATTTGTCTATTAACTTAGCATTTAGGTTAGCCTATAAAGCAATGGGTTTCACGATGGCATTTTCGTGCATCTTTGTATGTATCTGTCTCCTCTCCACTGTCCTTCGACTTGCCTCTCTTCACCCCAAGAAATCTCCACTTTTCATGTTCCCTGAATTCTGTCACCTTCTTTTTTCCTCCGCTTTAATGTCTCCTCTTCCCTTCTGTTTCACATCTCTCTCTCTCTCTCTCTCTCTCTCTCTCTCTCTCTCTCTCTCTCTCTCTCTCTCTCTCTCTCTCTCTCTCTCTCTCTCTCTCTCACACACACACACACACAGGAGAGAGGGGGGAGGGAAGGAGGGAGGGAGGGAAGAAGGGAGAGAGAGAGAGGGATTCTCCATAGAAGAGAAAATATCTGCTATTTGTCTTTAGAGTAAAATTTGGAATTGAGGATCTCATTTTCCTTGACCATGTTGAGAGTCCCATGGAAAAGCTACTCAGTAAACCAAAATTTCTGAGAAAACTCTGGTTTGACAAGGATCCAACTAGACTCTGAAGTTCTTATTTGTCTCATTTTTCTGCCTTGTTGGCCTTGCCATTGACTCTCAATTATTTCTTGGTATTCTTAAATTCTTTCTTAATGACTGTCTTAGTCAGGATCTCTAGAGGAACAAAACCAATAAAGTTTGTGTGTGTGTGTGTGTGTGTGTGTGTGTGTGTGTGTTACAAACAGGTTTTATTGGACTGGCTGACATAGAACATAAATACATATGGGTAGTACATCAATGGCTGTCTGCATACTGGAAAGGCTGAGAGCCTGTATCTGTTCAGTCCCACCTAGTACTGAAGGCCTGGAGGATTCGTGGCCAGCCATTGGTCTCCAGTTCTCACTGGAAGCTAGGTTCCATGTCAGTGAAGGTTTTCCGTGACAGCAGCAGCAAAGCACAGAGCAAAGGCAGGCAGACAAAACGGTGCTGCTTTTCCTTCAGACTTCCTCAATCCTGGGCTAACAGAAGGTGCTTCCCTCGCCCAGCCCCTCCCCCCCATTAATGTTTCCAGGACATAACCTCATGCCACACACATACCCACAGGCCTGTCTCTTAGTGGGTCCCAGACCCAGCTAAGGTAGCAACAAAACTCACTATCTTACCTTCTTCCTGCGCTTCTCCCCTGAGCCCTTGGACCTGGGTTCTGTCCCCACATAGCATTCACCTTTTTAATTTTAAAAGGGTGGGTGGGTGGGTGTGTGCACGCGCGCGTGCACGTGGGGGGGTTGCATGTCACAGCATCTGGAATCGGTTCTGTCCTTCCACTGTAGAGCTGTAGAGTCCTGGTTTCCAGTTCACGTCTTCAGGTTTGCACAGCAAACTTTTTTTACCCTGTTGAGGCATGTCTGTGGCTTAGATACTTGACTTTTTTGGTTGTTTCCTTTATGAAGTGCTAAGAATTGAACTCAGACCTTATACATACTAGGTAAGTATTCTCCCTCTGGGCCCCATCTCCAGGCTCAGAGCAATTGAAAAAGTCAGGAAGTTTCTCTACGTTCCATGGTACCCAACTCCCTTTCTCAAGTGGACACTCTTGGGCGGAGGGCTGTAAATATCTATTTGTTGGGCACTTGTTTTTCCCAAGTGTTTGTTTTCTGTAACTTGATCAAGTCACTTACTACCTGTATTCCTGTTTTGACTCAAGTTCTCTGAAAAATAAAGTCTCAGGCTGAGACTGCTAAAATGCAGGATGTAGGCCCTGGGGAAAGATGGAGCAGTGTTGATGTGTGTGAGAATTTCACTTGACTACCATTAACGCCAAGGAGCATGATCTGCCAAAATCCCTGTGTACTGAGATGAACATTGCTGCCTTCATGTGGTGGTTTCCTCTTGCACTGTTGATAATTCACTGTGGTGCCATTGGCTTACACCACCGTAATGGCACGTATACGTCACACTCTGAAAATGCTGTTTATCGACTTAATGTGGATATTATTGCTATCGTTTATTACAGAGAAGAACCTTGCAGTAATTGAAATATAGTATGGTGCCATTAGTCATCCAGAATGCAAAATGGTAAAACTTTAAACTGGTCACACTGTATTAAATACTCCTCAAACCATAAAGCAATTTGATTTTCAAGTTTGTAAAAAGCCAGCTGTTTAAGATTGAGTTTTCAGGCAACCAGGAAAGAGCCTGTTTTCCTATTTGTCCGTTTCTGTAAGCACCTTGAGAACTAGTAAGTAATCTATCCATATTTTTTATTATGGAACTCACTGGAATTCTACATTTGAAAGGCAGTTGTATCAAACAACAATGGTAAGAGTCATTGAAAGCGAGACAGAGGGACGATCACAGATCTCTGCCCACACGTCATCACTTGTAAACTGTCCCCATGGTCTCATTTGTTACCAAGTAGTAAGACTGAAATTGCCTTTTATAGGTCAAAATATTTGAGGGGGCGACGGTCCTGTTGCTTTTCACACAGCAGAGCGTGATTAATTATAACAATTGCTTACAACATGCACGCCCCATGTGCAGCCCTTTTAAAGTCTGGGCTGTGGTACAAGAGGCAAGGTGGATGTGGCTTCCAACACGACACTGACGGTGCAGGAAAGAAGGGCCACGCCCATCTTCAACCTGCCTTCTTTATCAGACACTGGACAATTTATCTGCGTTGTTAAGTAGCTGGGCTTTAAGGGGTTGCTCCTTTGTCTCCATCCCTTACAAAACTAGCTCACTGGGTGGTGTTTCCACATTTTAAAGTTTTATGCCATAATTCCTGTTTTTGAATAGACTATTTTAATTATGGAAGTACAGCATGCTCCTAGCAGACAGCCCACAGAATACATGGGTGAAATAAAGTCACTTCAAAAGCCCCGAGGCGATATTTTCAGAAGCTCTTGTAGCCATTTTGAATGTTAAAACATTCATTAGAGACTCTGGCCTTTCCTTTTGACATGAACTGATAAACCACTGAGGACCCTCCGTGGAGTTTGGTAACTCAGATTCGATGTCATTTCGAATTTGACTTCTGTCTGGAGCACTTCTCTTCTCCCGCATATTTATTTGTGAGCACTTTGCAAAGAGATTAAAATGAAAATGTATGAAGAGTCCCAGAAGGTAGGCTGCTTTGAAAAGCTGTTTACTTGCCTGGGGCATGGTTTGGGAGGTGAAAGGTCAAGGATAGTCATAAGAAAGCCCTGTGGGCTGTCCATTCAGTTGAGCTCAATGCTCTTTCATCTCTGTTTTTGTTGACGCCAGCTGTGCCTACCTTAATCCTCCCTGTGCATTTCATCTCTCTCTCTCTCTTTTTCTTAATAATCTATAAGTAAACCTTGGAAAGGGGCCTGTGGGGACAAAAAAGAAAAGCGATGGTTAGGAAGCAGAAGCAGGAGAAGAAGCAATATAATGGGTAAGGAATCCCTGATGAAATGGCAGAGCTCAACAACATGCTCGATGGGACTTGATCTGACTCACAGCACCAGTGGATACCCTGACTCATAAACCTTACCTAAACCTGAAAACAAAGAAAGACCAATGTGCTAAGTGTTGCCCAAGAATCTCAAAGTGCTTTCCCATAGGTGATCTTTTTGTGCAATAGATGACAAGTACATGTCACAACCTTGAAGCTATTAAGAATCAAAAAGTTAACCATAGCCAGCATAATGCTTGTTTTAGCATGCATGCCTGCTCTGTCTGCCCCAGTACTAAGGTGTTCTGCCTTAATCATCCCCTTTCAATAGCATGAAGGTTGAGGTGAAATGGGGGTTTGGCAGACTTCTGATCCCTTGGTGTATGAAGAGAAGGAAGCAAGTCATGGAAGGAAAAACTCGGTGTATCCTGATCAAGTTTCTTGGTCCCATGTATCATGATCAAGTTTCTTGGTTCCATGTATCATGATCAAGTTTCTTGGTCCCAAAGGTCAAGACTACAATGTGAACACACTGACAGGAAGAGCGTCTTTAAATGGGGAAGGGACATAAAAATGACAAGGAGAATCCCTGAAACACATCACAGTAGGCAAATTCCCTGAAAACTCCAACTAGACAGACAGCTGTGTTGGCACGTTGATACTTGAATAAATACCTGTTGGTGGCTCCACCTGTGGAAGGCAGCACTTTGGACCCCCATGCTGAGGTTTACAGAAAAAGTGGTGCTGATGCTGTGATTTACAAGGGAAAAATGGAGGGCAACTAAACATCCAAAACAAAAACTATCCTAGCAACATCCAGGGAATCTTCTTCATATTATTGCTGATTTCTTTTGCAAAGGAGAAAAGCATCTTTAATATTAACTGCAAAGATGGGGTAGGCTAGGGAAAGGAAGGCAAGGCTGTCTCTCTAGAGAGACCAGAGCCCTGGCTTGATGTGATGTGTTCGGATGATGCTGAGTGCCCTGCAGTAACCCCTGGCAACAGCCATTCCCAGAACAGCTGTCAAGCAGTGACTTAAATGGATGACCCAAGTGCTGGCTTTGTTTTTTTATTTGGCTGCTTGTTTTTTAACCCTGATATATGCCTATGAACACCTGGGGACTCTTTCTTTTTGGAAGAAATAAGCTGGCATATATTTTATGTTCAGAAGGTACTTTCGCTTAAATACCCAAGAGAAACGACTTCATTGTCACGAGCGCCAAAGACCTGTTAAATACATTACTCTTAAAAGCCTCAATCCCAAATTTAGTGCACGCCATTCACAAGTACTATCATTCTAATTAATGCTTTCTGCTGGAATTAAGAAAATCGCACTGCCGGCTTTATCTCTCCCCTCCTAGCTGTGCCTTCTGGTGTCAGAGTACTTGGATTGAAACCCTAACTCACCCACCATTTGTATAAACTTAAGGCCACCATGGATCCTCTCCACACCTCAGCTGAACATTTATTTACAAGACAAAGCTTGATATAGGACCTCAGCATGCTGCCTGGCTCCTCGTCGGTGCCAAGTACAAGATAGCTGGCCATCTTTTCCATCCCTTAGAAAGTGCTCAGTGCTAGCAACTGTATGATGCTCGCTAAGAAGAAATAACTGGTGCTAATAGCCTATAACACAATGCTTTCTTGTAGTTCATCATTTTGCACTTTTGCAAGTATTCTTCTGAACTTAGCTATATATTTTTGTCATATATCACTCCTGCACATACATTACCAGGGAAATATAAGTTAAATCACTTAATGAATTCATAAACCTACTCAGCAGCAGGGCCCAATTCTCCTGAATACCTTTTCGAGTTATCAAAGCTCCAAGACCACCAGGAACACTGCTGATCCTGCAAAACTGCATTTATTAAACTCGCTGAGCAAGAGAAAGCAGCACCTTGGCAGTGTATCAGCACTCTCCAGAGGGGAGGGAGGAGGGGGATGTGTCATGTCTACCGGGTGTAGAGTAGGCACAAGGCAGTCTACAGCAGAGTTAGTAATAAGTGAGAACTGGGCAGGGGTAGGTCAGAATTTGTAATGAGAAGAGCTTTTGCAAGTCTGTCTTGCAACAAACCTGGCTAATGTGGAAACTCTTTCAATCAAGCCTGCTATGTATTCCATGGTTCACACAGTTCACAAGGGCTTTGCGAATCTTATACAGAGGTTTTTCGAACCATCTATTGCCATTTGAATTTTCCCACCCAACAGCATGGTCTGTGACATTATGGACACTGGTAGTGATGGAGTCATTTCACTAATTGCTTTTCTTATCACTGTGACAAAATGCCCCACCATGCAGCTAAAGGAAAGAAAGGGGTTTGTTTTGGCTCAGTTTGACCGGATAGCCTGTGGCAGCAGGAGAGCCAGGAAGGCAACAGGAGCTTCAGACAGCTGATGTTTGAGTCCACAGTCATGAAGCAGACAGAGACAAATCCTGATGCTCAGCTTTCTCTTTTTCCTTCCTTCTTCCTTCCTTCTTTCCTTCCTTCCTACTTTCCTTCCTTCCTTCCTCCCCTCTTTCTTTCTTTTTTAAATTAAATTCAGGACCCTACCACATAAAATTGTAGGTTGAGTATTCTTTATTAAAGCAATATACAGTCTCCCTGGTAGACTTACTCAGAATTTTATCTCTCAGGCGATTCCAGATCCTGTTATGTGATTATTTTGTTTTGATTCTTATAATTAGCATTAATGTTTTTCATCAGTCTAAAAATTTTCCAAGTTATTTTCCCTAAGGAAGGCATCTTACCTCAGAAGAAACCACATAAGTCAAAAACCAAGAAATTTTTTGAGCATCTGCCTTAGAATTATTGTTGCTGTGATAAAACTCCATAACCAAAAGCAAGTCGGGGAGGGAAGGGTTTATTTCACAGTTCAATAGAACAGTTCTTCATCAAAAGCCGTGAGGGTGGGAACTCAAGTAGGGCATGACCACAGAGAGGTGCTGCTTACTATCCTGCTTCCCATGCTTGTTCAACCTGCTTTCTTACAGATCTCAGGACCACCAGCCAGGGTGACCCACCATCAATCACTAATTAAGAAGATGCCAAACTTTATGGAGGCATTTTCTTAGTTGAAGTTCCTGCTTCCAAAATGACATAAAACTAGCCATCAAAGCATCTCACCTTGTAATTGTGTGACATTTGGTGAAACTAGAAAAGATAGTCAAAGGCACATGTTCAAAAGTAATTTATTTATTTGTTTGTTTGTTTTGAGGCAGGGTCTCTGTATGTAGCTCTTCTTGTCCTGAAATTCACTATGTAGAGCAGGCTGACCTCTAACACAAAGAGATCTGCCTGCCTCTGCCTCCCAGTGCTGGTATTAAAGGCATGTACCATCACTCCTGACCTTTTTTTAATATAAAATTTTAAATATATAATATACGTGTATACTTTTAGACAGTACTGAGGATTGATCCTAGGTCCTTATGAATGTGAAGTAGTCCTCTACATTGAACTAGGATATAATACTACATTTTTATTTTGAATTAACTTGTAGAGAGTATGAGTATTTATTCAGAAGTATACTTTTAGTTGAAATTTGAACTGAGTAGATTTGAACTTGACCAACTGATAACTTGTCCAGTAGGTGTAATAGCAACTCCCAGGAAACTAAGTCCATCAGGACCCTGACCTCAAGACTCACGTATTTCTGGAGGTCATGTGTTAGTATCTGTGTCTGTGCCCTATCACATGTTGAGTAGGGATGCAAAAAGAGAGAAAACTGGAAACCCATTCATATCGTCAATGGTTTGCTTTCTTATGATCACCAGGACCACTGCTTCAGGGGGTCTTGTTCGATCAAATCATATTAGTCTGGTAGGAATATACAGCTTTTCATTTTCTGTGGAAACAAAAGCAGAACCTAACCCTAACCCTAACCCTAACCCTAACCCTAACCCTAACCCTAACCCTAACCCTAACCCTAACCCTAACCCTAACCCTAACCCTAACCCTGAGGCATGTCCCAATGTTACAGACAACAAGATGTCTCTGTCAATTCTAGAGTTTATATATTATCCTTCTGAGGTCTTTAATGGAGTTTGAGAGAGATAATTATGCTTATGGTTTTCCTTAGTTATAATAAAAGATAAGTTACATATAAAACTTTAGACTCACAAAGATAGGATAGATAACAAAATATTTTCTTTAAAATTTGACAAATGTTAATGGACTAAATATTGTAACTATAATTCTTGCCTGAAAACTGTTCTGTTATATATAACTATGTTAAAGTTAAAATTTTTCTTTTTATTTAGATAGGAAAGAAGAGATGATGGGGAATGTCCTTCCATATGCTGCGAACATATGTTTCCCTTATCGGTTGATTAATAAAGCTATTTTGGCCAATGGACGGGCAGGATTTAACCAGGCGGGAAATCCAAACAGGGATAGAGAAAGGTAGAAAATGGAGTCAGGGAGATGCTGTGTAGCTGCTGAGGAAGCTAGAGACATGAGTATCACCAATAAGCCATGGCCACATGGAGATGCACAGTGGGTTAATGATTAAGAGAAAACTAGCCAATAAGAAGTCTGAGCCTTCTGCCAAACAGTTTATAATTAATATAAGCCTCTGTATGTTTGTTTGGGACTAAACAGCTATGGGACCAGGTGGGACTGAGATTTCTGTCTACAAAGTTAGATGTCCCTCAACAGAAGAATGAATAAAGAAAATGTGGTACAATTACACAATGGAGTTTTACTTGGACTTAAAAAAAATGAAATCATGAAATTCTCAGGTAAATGGGTGGAGCTAAAAAAGTATCACCCTGAGTGAGATAACTCAGACCCAGACATACAAATACAGCATGTATTCACTTATATGTGACTATCAGCTATTAAGTCAATGACAAGCAAACCTCTGTAGAACCACAGAGGTTAGATTTAGAGTAAGGGACTAGTGGGGTACAGATAGATCCCCCTAGAAAAGGGAAATACATAGTTATGGATGGGGGCAGGAATGGATCAAGTGGGGATGGAAGGGAATATAGAAAAAGACAGTTAAAGAGGCATTTGAGACATGGTGTGAAAACCTAATGCAATATAAGCTTCCTAAAATATATACATATGTGAAGGTAATCTAAATGAACTCACCAAATAATGAGGGAAACAGATTCCCAACTGGACATCTCTTGTCATCAAACAAAGCCTCTAGTTTTAGGAATGGGTTGTAAGGATTCAGGCATTAAGCTGGCCTGACCTTGTCACCTGGCATAATGCACTCATGCAGCACTTTGGCCAGTCCAGGGTTCCATGATTGTGTAGTCTACACTTTAAAAGACAGACCCCTGCCCACTTATGCTCTCTTTCACTCTCTTTTTCTGCCCTCTCTTTCCCTCTCCTGCTGTACCCCTGAGGCAGACAGGACTCCCTCTTCTCTTCTGTCCTCTTTGTGTCTCTGTATCTCTTTATCTCTTTTTTCTTTCCTTCCTCCTTCTCATAAAACTCCTCACTAAGCTCTGTCTGCCTGGCATGTTTGTCCCCTGCCTCAGTCACCCTCATATGCCAAGGTTCACCACAAGCTTTATCATAACATGGGTTACATCTAATTGAATTGTTGGCCAAAGGGGTCCCATGGAACCCCCCAAACAACCTAGGCTATTACCAAAACTATAGGTTGCTCTCCACAAGATGACAACAAGGCCCCATTGCCAAAAACACCTCCACAATTCATTGAACATAGAGAAGTTGAGCTGGTGCCTCCACAGGGCATTTACATCCTACGTGCTAGCATCTTTGGTACAGGAAGGCACTCTGCATGCTACAAAAGGAGAAAATAAACACCAACCCAGCCACAAACCCTTTGAGCTACAATGGTGTCTTTGCAAGATATGCTAGGACAATGGTGACACAAAGCTTGTGAGAATAGTCAATCCATATCTGATTTGACTTAAGGCCTACCACATGGCATGAATCCATATCCAACACTACTGGGGTGACCAGAAACTGAGACTAGATAACCCAGAGACCTAGAGGAAAACCAAATACTACTGTTTTACTAAAAGAATGTAGCAATAAAATGATTCCTAATGATATTCTGCTATCATATAGATCAGTGCACTGCTCATTCATCATCAGAGAAGCCTCCTCTTGCAGCAGATGAGAATAAATATAGAGACACAGAGGCAGACATTATGTAGAAAGCGGTAGACCTTGGAACACGCAGCCCAAAATGGGATGTCTCCATTAAATTCCTCTCTTCAGGGCTCAGAGAACCACGTGGAAGAGGAGGAGGAAAGAGAGTAAAAGCCAGAAGGAATGGAGGACACCAACAAAATGAGGCTCTCTAAATCAACAGGATCAATGTACCTATGAACTCATAGAGACTGAGACAGCATGAACAGAGCCTGCATTAGTTTGCACCAGATAGGGTCCTAGGGCTGAAAGGAGAAGTGGACATATGTCCCCATCCCTAAGCCAGAAGTGATCTCTAATTGACAACGACTTGCAAATGAAAATTTAGTTTTCTTCAAGGGAGTTATATTGGGGAAACAAACTACTCTTAAGGGTGGGCTGCATGTCCTGTGGTAGATGGTCAAACTCAATGGCATATCTGGAAGCTCCTTGTATCAAAATGCTGTGTAAGGGTTTTTAAAAAATTTTTTTATTTTTATTTTATTTATATTTTCCCTCTCTTTTTACCTACAGATTCTTTGGATAAATATTATGGCTTCCAGTTTAGTGTTTTTTTATGGGTTTCCTGAGTGTGAGAACAAGTGGGTTCTACGTCTATATCTGTTTCTTGTGCATTTTCTCAGCTTCTTTTCCTTCTGTTTGCTTTGTAGTGTTCCAGTGTGTTAGTTTTGTTTCATCTTATATTTTATTTATTATTATCTCTTAGAATCCTGTCTGTTTTCTAACGAGAGACAGAAAGGGGGTGATCCAGATGGGAGGGGACTGGAGGAGGAGCTAGGAGAAGTAGAGGGTGAGAAACAGTAATTAGAATATATTAGGAAAATAGAAAACAATCTATTTTCAATAAAAGGGAGAAGAAAGAAGTGGACATCTAAATCACTAACAGGAGAGCTACAGGGAAATGGTGAGCTCGACAAAGCTTAGACCCTAGTGAGGTGTGTCTTGTCACAACTTTCCTCAATATTATATTATCCTAGCTATCTTAGAAGAGTGGTAATTAAGAGAACTGATGGTGAATGTAGTCTAGTCCTTATCTTGTCACAAAAATCTCCCCAAAACAGATACCCTAAACTAAGCTCCAACTCACTGGGCCATATCTCCAAAAGACAACATATGTTTGAGCTGCCCAATTAACTTGAAGGGAAGAATTTTCTTCTGGTTTCTATTAAAAATCTTGTCTTTTAGCTATTGCTGTTTTCATGTTCTGTTCTCAGAAGGAATTTCACATATCTAATTTTCTTCCCCAGACCAAGTCATTTCAATATCTTTCATTCTCTCTTGGGGTTTACATGTTATTATTCTAATTTGGTTCTTCTCTGATACTAGTACAAATGTCTTACCTTTCTCTAAGTTTTAGGAACACTGGAAAGCAGCCATGGTGTGAATAATGTTCTGATCACTGAGCAGTATGTATTAATCACCATCAAGTTACAAGGGGGTTGGTTGATGGTCAGAATCAATTTGATTCCTTCATCTTTGTCCAAAGAAAGTGACAATTCTACTTCACTACACATGTATGTAGAAATATTAAAACTATCATAGTCACATTTTCCTATTTCCGATATTTAAAAATATAAATAACAATGGTTAATGTTCTCAGAATTTTTTTAAAAAGAAAAGTTTTCCCCCTTCTTTGTTATTTTTGACAAAGGAAATAGGAGTACCCCTGTGTCACTAACATCCGAGCATATGTTGTGTCCACCTGCTGAGTGATCCTCACTGGGTGGTATCTCAGTTTGCTTAATCAGGAGATGCCTTTAAGTTTGGGCTACAGACTGGAGATGCTGGAACAACACTGTGGACACTTTATGTTCTTTGTGAGCAAAATCCCACACACACCTTTTTCCTAACCCAGTGTCAAATGGGTCGTATCTGAAAACACAATTCAGATTTTCTTTACTGCAGATTATTCACTCTGCAGGGGTTCTTTATCTGAAATTATCCTGGGGAACCTTTGTGTTTGAAGCACAAAATGATATGAAAAGTCAAGGATTTTTTTTTCTTTAGCAAACCTAAAAGCTGAAGGCAGGTGTTGGAAGCAAAAAAAAAAAAATATTCCTTGAACTCCCCAGGAGTTGATCAAAGAGGCAGCCATAAATTGCAACAAAGGCAGAGATCCACTTTGCTCTGAAAGCTGGCCAGCAACACTGGAAATGTTTCCTTATTTATTCCATTAATTCTGTGATAGCAATCTCTACTGACAAGATTTGCAAATCTAATCATTTATTAATGAAACCTGTCTGGTGGATTGTACCCAAGATTCTCCTGAGGTCCCAGACTCTATGTGGCCACAGCCCTTTGCTAGCTACAAGCTTGTTGTCTTGACAGAATGTGACATTGGAATTTCAGAGAATCTTGGGAGAGAGTCAGCTCCATTAGAGCTTATGGCCATATTCAAAGATGTCTGCCAGGCACAACCTTGCTCCAAGGACCAGCCTGCTGGCCAGTTTTCAGGACAAAAATGGCAACATCATTTCTTCTGTGTGCAGAGACCATTTTCTGCACACGGGGTATGCATCCCAGCCCGGCATGTGTGGTTTTAGGTTCTGCTGCAGTCAGGAATGAAGAATTGGACCTGCATTTGTATTATTGTTACTCACCCTGATGAAGATAAGGTTGACCCGACTCTTGACTAAGACATTGATTTTTTCCTAGAAATTTCTCTGTGGTTTCAGATATTTCCAAAATCTCACCGTTTCCTTGGCGACCATCTAAGCTTTATTCCCTATGAACCGATGTGGCATGATTCATCAGTGAACAGCCAGCAGCCGCCACCTAATTTACAGGCTTCCTAAAGATTTCCTGGAAAGCAAACCCTGCCCTGAGCTCTTTCAAGGGCTCTGTTTTTGATGTTTCACAGGGCATAATTAAAAATAATAATAATAATAATAATAATAATAATAATAATAATAATAGTTTTATAGCCAGTGCATGATGAACAGTGCTGTTGGTGGAGATAATGAAATGCAGAAATGCAGAAAAACCCCTCAGCAAAGCTCTCTCAGATGTGCCTAAGCTCTGTTCATTAATCTGTGATAATTAGACTTTTTTGCAGAGGTTAACAGCAGTGGCACATGGTAATTAAGGACTCCATCACTACCAAAGGGATTGAAATGCTTCTGCTGTGACACATGTCCGGGTTTCAGTACATGTTATGTTTGCTTTAAGTGCAGATTCCCTACAGGAGGTGGGGGTGGAATCCATCTATGATCTTATATTACTTTCTACAGTCATAGTTCACAAAGTATTTTAGTGGCAAACAAAATAAAGAATGACCCATAGCTGCGATCATCAATTCCTTGGCTTTGCTCTATGACCTTAGAGAAGTTTCTGGTGCCCTTTTCTTCAGTTTCTCTAACTGAAAATTGGGGTGGTAATAGAATCTCCAGAGTCTTAGAATTTAATAATGATAAGCATCAAAAGTGCTAGCATTCACTGATGATATAAATTATGCCATGTTCTGATCTGAACCCATATGCATCCCTGTGACATTTCATAGCAAGAGGTTGACTAGGCCACCAGTACCACTCTCTGGAAGCAAGTAATTTAATTCAGTTTGAGGTATCTAAGTCTCTCAAGAGCAAACTTCTCCCAAAGGGCAGTTCACTGGACAACATATTCCTCTTTTGCTTCTAGAATGAGAATATCGCTTACTCCTTGTAACAACTTTACTTTGGTAAATCGTCACCACTTGGGCTTAAGCTGGCTGTAGCAGCATGATCCCACCCACGAAAGAATCCATTGATAAAGATTCACAAAACACAGAGGAGAGCTGTTTTGCCTCTCTGCAGTTTTGGTTATTGGGCTAAATGACGTAATAGAAGCAACTGTTTTAATGAGTCATTGGTGTATGCTAAGTGCTCAATAAACAGTAGCCAGTGTCATCACAGAAGTGTATTTCTGAAGAAACCAAGAAAAGACGTACTGTGCACTTCGCTTTGCACATGCATGTGAATTTTTACATACATCCCCATTCCCTCATCCACAGAGGATGCTGTCTAAGCAGTGGATGGCTGCGGCTGTAATGGCTGGGAACACACAGTTTCTACCCCCCCCCATATATCCAGTACATCATAGATATGCCTGACAAAAGAAGATGGTTCAGATCCTAGGATGGTGTGACATTCCATCATGTTACCCAAAACAACACGCAAATCTAAGATGTGACTATTTTATTTCTGATTTTTCTATTTTTTAATTGTGGCAGACCACAGGTAACTGAAACCTCAGAAAGGAAAGTGAATATAGTCTAGATTATAGTCATTTCTATATTTATTTAGTAGAAGTTTTTAAAATGCAGCTAGGTAGTGTATGATATTACAAAGGAGACATGGTAGAAGGGACCCGACTGGAGATAGTTAATTACAGAGAGCTGCGAAGTGCCGCACCCTTAAGATGGCGCTGGCTTCTGCCTTCTGCTAGCCCGACAGCAGGTGTTCTCTGTGATAAACAACACCTGTATTTGGTTAAGGCTGGATATCAGGCTTGCTTCCACATACGTGGACCTATCTGCATGTTCCACGTGGCATACTGGGGTTGGCCGCCCAAGGGCTTTTAAACTGTGGGTTGGCACTCCCCGGTGCTCCCCGGGAGAAGAAGATTGTTCAAGGTTTCTGAATAAACTGCTTAAAGAAGAGTCTGAGCATTGCGTCTTCCTTGCTGGTCGAGGCGGGTGCGACAGTTAATCTTCATTGTCAATGCAACTAGACCTAGAATTACCCAGGAGCCATCTCTCAGGGCATGTCCAAGAGTCCATTTCCATGGAAGTTTGACTGAAGGGGGGAGATATACCCTGAATTTTGTCAGTGCTATCTCATGGACTAGTGTCCTGAGCTGAAAAAAAGAGGAGGAAATGGAGCTGAGTGGCAGCATTCGTTTCTGTCGGCTCCCTGTGCACAGATACCTAGGGCCAGCTGCTTCGCTCTGCTGCTGCCACAGGTAGAGCCCTTCCGCCATGCTGGTCTGCACTCATAGCTGGGAGGCAAAATAAACCCTCTCCTCCTTATGTTGCTTTCCTTGGGCATTTTTTTTCACAGTGAGGAAGCGGAGAATGGAAAGAGGGGGAGAATCCCTTTAAAAGTAACCATGGTTTCTAGTCCTTAAACCATGAAAAACTGAATTTCAAAAGCCTCCAACCCCAAGAGAAAGAGGGATCTTGCCTGTGTGTTGAGTCAGAAAGTAAAGTGACATACAGCTGCTTTACCCCAAGGAAGGGGCTCATTTTTACCCAGAGTTCCAGGATCGCCTCCCGAGTCATGCCATGTTTGAGGCCAAGAGTGAGGGTTACAGTGTTGACATGAAAGCCCCATGCCTGAGCCTGGCAGGGTTTCCACGGCAGCTGGCACATCCGTTAGCAGTTCCCGACTCCTCTCCCCAGATGAGTGTACCAATGGACAAGCTGGCACTTGCTTTTCCAGAACTCTCCTCTCACTTATTTGTGGTGGGGAGGTGTGGTGGGGGCGGGGCTTTTGAAAGATTGACACCTCCTTGGGGGTGGAGAGAGAAAAGAAAGGATCTGTCAGCACCCAGACAAGAATTAAGGGCTCTTTAAGGAATGATCTGGAAGTCCCAGCAGGACTGAAGATCATCCTACACACCTTTCCGCCATGGATGAAAGCAGGGAAAGCAGGAGAGGCATCCAACGGACTTGGTTTCCTCCTAGCTCAGCTCTCTCTTTGTTGGCTCTGAGCTGGGTTTCCTGGAAAAGGCAGCCTTCTGCTTCTACATGCTGACACCATTGCTTAGAACAGCAGCAGCAACAAACACACTGTTCTGGTTCCCCAGATGTAGCAGAGGAGAGGCAGTTTATTGGCAATAAGTGATATATTTCTGGCAGGGCTTTCTATTCAAGCATGGAAAGAAGACAGAAGATTAAAACCAAAACCAGGCAATTGTATGCTACCATTGTGTGTTATTCAGTAAACCAGTTCATAAAGCCTGCAGGAAGTCATTGGTTTGCACTGAACTCCTTACTATACCTGATCCAACAGACCAAACCAAATGGTGCCACCCAACCAAGACAGAACTAGGTTGCTTATCTGAACTCCTAAGAAGTCAGGAGGGAGAGAGACTCTATTCCCCAACAGGTTGACGTTATCAGCATGAAGTCCCCTCTGCTTTAGTTCTTTGTAAGGAAAGTCACTTTGAGATGACCAACCCCCCCCCCACCTGCTTTGTCTCCATTTCTCCCTTTCTGTTTACTTGGTTAGAACACTCACTACCATACAGAAGGCAGTGTGTTAATTTTAACAAAGAAAAGACAATTAAGATCTTCCAGTTCATCCTGGTTTAACTCAGCCATCAACTCATTGTACTGGAGATTTTGAACACACAGGTAAACCTCCTCATGCTGCTTGGCTTCTGTCACATGAGGTATCCTTTCCATTTTCCTTCCGCTAATTTGACCCGGGAGAATGTGAAGTCTCACCTTTTACCTTCTCTTCTAGGTCTTTCTCTCATCTGATAACCTTTTGGCACAAAGGGTCCTTTTCTCTGGTGAAGAGCGGAGGATCTGCCACTGCAAACGCAGAGGTCTTCGAGAGCTGAGCCCAGCCCAGATGAAGTTGGAGGTGGAATAACCTAAGCGGTCATGGTTTGGCTTTGAAGTCAGAGAAACCAGGCTCTAACAATGACAACAAAGATCAAAAGAAATAGAAAATGATTCCTCTTGTTAAAGTAAATTAATTAGTTGGATTTATACTAGGAGACAGAAGGGAAGGAGCCAGGCTGTGTCCCATATTAATAACTCCCTCGGGAGAAGCCAGATTGGAATGAAAGACGATGGAGGGGGTGGGGGCCCATGCCACCTTAGAAGGGAAGGATCTTGGGTTTTCCTCCCTGTCACCCTGCAGACACAAGCACATATCCTGAGCCTGACAGGAAAATGATGTCATCTTTCTTTTTGACTCACCAACCAGACTACATTAATCCCCTACAGCGTGAGGGCCAGCAGGAGGCTGCTTAAGGGACTTCAGGCATGTGAATAAATGATGACCCAGTGGTTAGGGGCGGTAGCCTAGATACATTCAGGATCCATTAAAGCAATTAGCTGGAAGAGGAGTGAGAGCACAACTTCCAATCCCCAAGAAGGACCAGGCCAGGCCTGGGACAGGGTGAGCAGCTCTATCGCTGAAGGTTGGTAAAAGACACTTAGCAAAATGACTGCCCCTTTGGCCTGGTTTCATGCTGGTATCACTGAGGGTGGGGAGGGGGTTTTGGCACAGTGAGAGCCGTGAACTGGACTCTCCTGTAAATCGCTGCACTTGAGCAAGCCTTGTTACAGATATTTCCCAATTGTGGCTTGTACACCGGTATGCGCTGGTTGAATCTAGTCCTGGGGATGGTTTCTGCTTGACCAGAGCATTTGTTTTGGCCCAGTACTTAAAAAAAAATCAAAGCAATATTTTAAAAATTAAAAACAGATTTTCAGATTGTCCTGAAAAGCCTGCAGGTGTAGAAATGCTGGGCTGGCATTCCTGCCAGGCTTCCGGATGGGATGCTGGAGGAACTGCGCACTCTCAGGGTCTCACTCCTCCAAATCTCCCTCCCACCTCTCTCTCTTACATGTACTGGGACCTCTGCATGGCATTTGAGTTTCTGATCTCTACTTCATTCATTGATTCATTTCATTTACTTCCTTACTTACCGAGACAGGATCTTGCGCAGATGCTCAGCCTCGCATAGGAGCCGCCCTGTAAACACAACCCTGACTCTGAGTCTATGTCCTTCCCATAGAAAGCTCAAGAATATACCTGCTCAGCTATTTCAACCTGGTTAGAAATACTGGCTTACCGTGAAGCAGCCCTGAGAATAAAGGGGCATCACAATAGGCTTTAATTGCAGCAATTTGGGGCAGTGTGGAGACCCATCAGAGGCAGAGTAGCCAAGACTAGCAAGCTATATAAAATGCCAGCCAGAGCAGCCTGCTTCCAGGCACAGTTTCACCCACACTTCCCTGTGTGATGCGACATGAGAAACCCCAGGGACAGCCAGCAGAGGCCCAGTTCTGATTCCTCTCTTCTTGATGCCCCTTGCTTCCTCAAGACGGTACAAGTTTCCCCACTTGTGTTCTTATTTGAATGAATTTCCTGTTGTAAATGTCATTTAAAGGCAAATAAGAGCTCCAGTGACCCCGAAGTCCCTCTTCTGAACCCTCTGAGTCGTTTCTTACCTCCTGCCTCCCAGCTTGCTTTTTTCCAATCACTTAGGTCTAACAGGAATGAAGCACTAAGCGGAAGCTCCCCCCCCTCCCTCCCCTTAGCTGTGCTACATTTGGGCACTTCTAAAAGGCACACCTCAGCCTACAACTGGCACCCAAGTCCCCCTGTTGATAATCATGTCACTAAGAACTAAAGGAGAGCCAAGAGCATGTTTTGAAGGTGGCTAAGGGGCCTGTTTGACTACCGTGCTCCAAAAATGACATGGGAGTTGGGCCATAGAAGGTACCTGGTACACAGTTGGAAAATGAATAATTCAACTTCCCTCACACGCCGAATTAACCTTGACTTATTTCATGCTTCCCCGCCCCCATCACGCCAACTTTTGCCTCTCTCTGACTGGAATTGGCTGCAGTCAGCCAGACATGCATTTTAATCCCATCTGGAAACATCTTCTGCTCTATTTGGATCACAGAACATGAGCGCAATTGGGTAAGTACTCATTCCCCATGGGAAGGAGTGTCATGGGAAAGCCTACGGTGATGGGTGCTTGGGACAATTCCCATACCCATGAAGAATGACCACCAACTATCTTTCAGCTAATATTGTCGGCAGAAGAGAAAGCAACTTAGGATTTAGGAAGCACACGTGTTTCTATTTTTGTATCACTCATTTTCCTTGATTGACAACAGCAACAACCGCTACCTCCGTTCTACCGAGAAAAAAAGGCATGCAGCTTTGGAAGGCAGGTGGAATAGATACTCTTGTCTTCTTTAAAGTCAGCTGCCTTTCACAGCTAGAGTGCGGCAGTATCACATGATAGGCACAAAGCCACAATGGGGGGGGGGCAGGCAGCAAGGCCCATGACACATGAACGTCCAGTTTACCCAAGAGCTGTCCCTAAGACCCTTCTCTGTGATCAGTTGTTTACAAGGATGGTAGAAGTGAATGAGGAGACTCAAGAGCTTGACCAGCTCAGAAGAAGGTGTGTATGTGATGGTTTTCTTGGTCCTGCTATGAAATAAATACTGAGTCACCAGACCTGGTGGTACAGGCCTGTGATCTTGGGTATCTTGGAAGCTGATGTAGAAATATTGGTTGTTTAAGTCCTGTCTGAGCAACAGAGTGGGTTCCAGGCCAGCCTAAGAAACTTAGTAAGAGCCTGTCTCAAAATAAAAAATAGGATAGAGGCAAGGGAACCCACTCCAGTGGTAGAATACTTGCATAGCACAGCCAAGGCCCAGCATGTCCAATGTTCAGTCATGCAGAAAAATACTGTGTCCATCAAGATGGTATCCTTGGACATGTTAGTAGTCAAGGCAAAAGGAAATCTGGGGTTGGACCTAAGAAACCTGCTCTCATGGTGGACAAGCTAACTTCTAGAACTTTTCAGACATTGTCCAAGAGAATTTTCTATAATGATGGAATGTCCTACAGCTGTGTTGCCCAGTGTAATGGCCACTAGCCACACATGGCTACTGAACAGCTGACTTACGGCATTTTAATCTTCTGGGGTTTAAATCTTTTACATTCAAACAGCAGCATTGAGTAGTGGACAGTGTGGGAGGAGATGACCAGGCAGATGCAATGTCTTCTCCATCTTTTTTTTTAATGAGCCAGCCTTGTGTATATCTATCTCCAAAGACTTCATTCAGAAGTTCTTCCAGTGGTTTCAAATATGATGAAAGAAGCAAACCTTGGATCAAGCTTCCTAGAGGTGCCAGGTCTGAGAAAAGTACTTTCGCATACGAAATTGAAACTCTGATTCCTCTATAAATAGTATTACCCTCCGAGTACAACTGGGGAATCTGTGATGAGTTGAAATATAGGGCCAAGTTACAAGATGAATAGCTGGCAGAATTGGAATGTTAGTCCTTATTATAAATGAGAAGCATTGTTCTCAATGCTAAACTCATAGAGGGAAAACCAGCCATTAGTTGCAAAGCCCATAGGTAAGTGTCACTTGATCTTTGACTACAAGTATTTTGGGGGTAGAAGCACTAGTTGAAAACATTGGATAAAGAAGCAGTTTATGTTCTTGCACTTCTTTGTGTTAGCAGTGTGACACTCAGGTCTGAAATGATCCCTCTGATGCTTTTGTTGTGTCACTGAAGGAACTGAGACCTGAAAGAAATCCATACTGGGCAAAAAATGGTGTCCCAAGAAATAAACCATCCCCCCACCCCAGGAAAAACAGGCTTTATCTGAAACCATTCAAGGCCCCTAAAAGAAAGCGGGATCACCAAGGCGGATCGGTCTTTGTGCTGCTGGCTACAGCTCATGGGGAGAAAGCATTTCCTGATGCTGGCCATTCATGGAACAAGGCTGATGTTGGCTATAATTAGAGCCACCTTTGTGGGAAGGGATTGGGTGCTTCCTATGCCAGCTCTGCATTTGTATCCGGGGATGCTGCCACCTGGCTTGCTCTGTTCTCCAGAGATGCTTCAGCTGCTAGCTGTCCCAGGGAAGATGAGATGGGAGCAAGGGAGGGAGAGAACATGGCAGGGAGGGTGACCATTATGCAGGCAGCCTCTCACAGTGTAAGTCTGCAGACTTCAGCTACCCTCGATCCCTCAGTGGCTGTTCACGTTCTACACCAATGGGCTCTGAGGTGATAAGTTCAGTCCCCAGTTCTGTCAAACCTGCAGTTTCTTCCATGACCTACTTTCCTCACTCTGTGGTGTTGGAACAATGCCATACTCTGATCCTTGTTTAGACTCATCTTTTGCCTGCCCTGGTACTGAAGCCCAGGCTTTTGCCAACCCCCTCCCGCCCCCTTGAATCCATGACAAGTGTTGATGGGAAAGAGAGAGAGAGAGAGAGAGAGAGAGAGAGAGAGAGAGAGAGAGAGAGAGAGAGAGAGAGAGAGAGAGAGAGAGAGAGAGAGAGAGTTCTCAGCTCTCCCATAGCGGCTTAGGCTCCCAAGGGACTAAAACCTAGCCTGTCAATAAGGGAGAAATCAAAAAGTGCTTCTCAACCCAGAGCAGAAAATGAATCTGAGTCTGTCCCTCTCTAGCCACCTCCCTCTCCAAACCTAACCCCGATTCCTCAAGAACAGTGAGAAACAACTCATGCAATGCCAGGAACACTCTGAGCCCCACTGCATCAAAGAAATCCCTGCTTCTGAAGTAACAGAGTGGAAAGAAGACAGCGCCAAGCCTGCTCTCAAGATATGTCCACCAACTCCTCCTGCTTGGGTGAGCCAGCCCCTGGAAGAAACAAGGCCAGGGTTTTGCAAAGGCTCCCTGAGCCTCGGGCCTATTTCAGGGTCCAACCCCAACAAAATCTTTGTGCATACTCATGGCCTCAGCTAGGAGAGAATGGAGTGACCACAGAGCCAGTGAACTAACCCAAGAAATGCTTTGTGCTCTTGTAAAGCAAGTGTAAGATTTGTGGGTAAACATCAGGTAATCTGACCCAGGAAATGATACAGAAGAACAATCGAATCAAAACCAGCACTTATTGATTGGTTGTCATAGCCATGATTGTTCTGTGTGCTTTTGAATGTGTGGTGTGTCTTCTTGTCCAAGGGCATGGAGAGAGGTCCTGCTGGTGGCCTCATTTCATAGATCCTAGGGTACAGGGAAGTGCTTGGTTTCTAAGGGGTCAGCTTGGATCTGTATCCCCAGTCTCTCCAGAGCCCTTACCTGGCGTGGACTCTGGACCTGTCTAGCTTTGAATTACCCCCAAGTGCCACTGTCCCACATTCTCTCATCTCATCTCAAATGCATTCCATTCTTCTGAGACACCCTCCCTGATTCCTCACAACTGCTTCTGTCCATGCTGGACTCAGGGTGGAGGGCACCCCAAAGCCATGTCCTTCCAGTCCCTCCTAGTTCAGGGCACACCTGTAATGTGTGCTTTGGGAAATTGAAGAAAATCCCAGAGATCAAGAGACTTTCCCCTTGGAGTAAAATAGATGCTCCACAGGGTTGTCCTGGTGGCTGTGCCCCCTCTCCTCCTAGGTCTGCCACTAAGTAAGGATAGAGTGTAGAGCTGTAGTATATATCTGAAAACCACAGAAGACTCTCACCTTTGTCCTCCTAAAGACAGAAATGGGGAAAGAAAACTCCTGGGAACTTGGTGTCACAGAGGGGCCTCCCTAACCTGGAATGAATAACTTCCAGGTTTAAAATTTAATTTGGGCTTGGGGAGATGATTCAGGGGATAAGAGCACTTTTTGTGCAAACATAAGGACCCGAGTTTGAATCCCCAGCACCCACATAAAAAGCCAGATAGGGCTGCAAGACCTTGTAACACCAGCACTGATGTTAATGGGAGGGATGGTAACAGAGACAGGAGGATTTCTGGGGCTAGCTGGTGTTAATAATCAATAAACCAATCACCAAAATCCCAGTGAACTCCGGGTTCAGTGTGAGCCCTTATTTCAAATGGATAAGGAGAGGGGGAAGCCAAACACCAGACATCTTTCTCTGGGTGCCCTGCACACATGGGCACACAAATCTGTGCACATAGGTGCACAAACACACTGGTTTAAATGATCAACTGTCAACTAATCCAGTCTTTCTGTTACTTTCAGCTGAGAGCACTTATTGGATAGAGTTATGGCCCCACTATCAGTCCCATAGAAGGCTATGTAACAACCTTTTTATTCAGTGTTGGTCACCACCATCCCCAACCTTTCCCATCCAACTGGCTCATCTCCTGTGCCTCTCCTCAGACTGCCCCAGTAAAGACAACATGGCCAACACTGCGCCTTACTTCCTGACCTCAGCAATCATGTGATCCTCCACTGGAAGATCCTCCTCACTGTCAAGTGGCTGCCTTCTACTCTACTGGACTCAAATGCCTCCTTGTCCCCAAAAGTACCTTCACCATTCAGCATTGAGTAGCCTTCCAGCAACTACCCTACACACTGTGAATTTCCTTCATAGGGTTTGCATTCTACGTAAATATCTTGTTTAATACCTCTTAGGAGTTTCTCAAAACACTGCCAGTTACTGAATGAATGAGTGCCCAGGTTTCAAAATCACTGCAGTGTTGTTTCAGCAGGCCCTCTGCCTCCTATTCCTTCCTCTCTTTCTCTCTATCTCTGTGTCTCTGTCTCTCTGTGTCTCTGTCTCTGTCTGTCTGTCTGTCTGTCTGTCTGTCTGTCTGTCTGTCTCTCTCTCTCTCTCTCTCTCTCTTTCTCTCTCTCTCTCTCTGTCTTTCCAGGATATCATGTAGCCCAAGCTGGTCATGTACTCAATATGCAACTGAGGCTGTTCTTGAACCATTGACCCTCTTGTCTCCACTCCAGTCTGCCCGACACCGCACCATACCCAGACTGTGCTTGGTTTTCAGCAAACCCTTTAAATTGGGGTGCTTCTGTGGTAGACCATGAGGGTTTCTAAGCTTCTGTGTTTGTTCTCCCCACATCATTCTCATAGCTCTCAGTCTTTCAGACATATTAACATATGCTTAATTATGCTCATTCTCAGAGATAAGTGACACAATGTTACAAATCAAATATAAACACTAGGCCCACCAGGACTTGACAAAAGTCTGGCTTATCAGCCTAAGAGAGTGAATGAATGTACTAGTAGGGCCTGAGAAAGAATATTTTGAGAGGCAGCACCTTTCCTTCCAGCATTCCCAGCCACTCAAGGAGACCCTTAAACTCCGGATTAAGGGTCTGCTCTTCCTTCAGGTCCCAGGCAACCTCTGAAGCCTTCAGGATCCTCTTGGTAACACTTCCAAGCAGCTAACCTTCCTTTCAAAGGAGGGGTTGTACCCCTCATTGGCCATAGGAGAAGGGTTCTCTTGTCCCTCTAAAACATTAACAACAAGCAGCATGAGACCGGAAGGTTTGAAAAGATATTGATGGCACAACTGGACACCTTTCAGTTCTGAACAGGTGTCCACCAACTGGTTTGTCTACAACCCAGTTGCTTTGAACAGTCATTGCTGAACAGTCATTAGGAGCTGCAGGCAAAGGCCATTGTCCTCGTCCAAATGGAGGCTGCCACGAGACCCAGGATTGCATGACCTCAAGGGAGTTCCAGAATTGAGAAGAGTAAGGACAGAAACGGGAGGCAGCTGAGACATGGGTGCTTCCTCGAGGTACTGCCTGCTACTTCCTGCCGCTAAAACTCTGTCCCCATTCTCTCAGGCACTTGGCTTTCAGCATTGGCTTTTCATAAATGACCATCACACGTCCCCCCACTGATTCTCTCTTTTGTCCCTTGTGAACTCACACACATCTGTAACTGACAATGAAAAGACCCTACATTATAGACTACTTAAAGAATAAAGACAGAGCTTGACACCTGCTCCTGCCAGAGAGGCCTCAGAATATGTTCATGTTGTTTGTCCCTAATGAACTGTAGGATTAGTGTGAATGATTTCCAAATAATTGCCTCTCCCTCCCAAAAGAAACCTAGACAACTTCTACATCTGGTCTGCCATGTGATTCTCAAGTCAACAACCCAAATTGCAGTTTCAGAGACAACGGGGAAAGGGTATTAGGAAGAAAATCCTATCTGTTGCAGAAGGCCATGAATGAAATAAAAGAAACTGTGTTGAGTTCCTGACTCACATGATCACTGTGGGTCAGCCATCAATATGTAGATAGAAAGAAAATAATTGGCATAAGCTCCTTGAAATTTCTGCCTACGGCCTCCCCAAGGAGGCCTTGGGGAGATTCAGATAGCGTTTGAACAGCCAGGGTTTGATAATGAGAATTGACATTCTAGTGTGTACTACAAAAGACACTTCCCTCCTGGAACCGAGAAAAGCACTTTCATCAGCCAAAAAGTTGCTACTGTAAAAAGGGGGGAAGACTGGATGAAAGAACCCCTCATCGATTGCTCCTGCCCTGTTTCTAGGCCCTGCTCCCAACAAATGTGCAAGCCCCTCTGGCATCATCCGTGCCTCCCTCATTAATGCCATGTGTTCATTGCTATGCCAGAAAACCCAGCTGATTTCCAGGAAGCGCCGGACTGAATGTTGCCGGGGTTTCCAGTTGCTTCTGCACACAGTTCACACCCCATGTGTTAGGAGCTCTCTTGCTCTTGCCGTCACTCAGAAAGTCTGGGAAATGGGAAATGGGCTTCCAATAGAATGGTCTCTGACTCCTCCCTCTCTGGTCAAACACTGGGGTGCCTGCAGAATATTTATTAGTTATAAGTGTAAAACAACCATCAGAAGCAAAGATAAAAGGTTAAAGTCACAGACGAGACACTGACAGTGAACAGACCCCAAGAATGAAAAAGGTAAGCTGAGAAAAATGCAGCCTCCTTCAACAGAAGCTAAAGATAAAACAAAGCATGCTCTGTGCCTAGGGCAGAAAATTAAAAATTGAGCAGGTTCCCTTCTGAGAGAGGAATCATAGGGTGATCTTGCTCCTACATACTCCCCTCCACCACCCTCAGATTACCTGCTAGCATGCTGATTTCCTTCATTCCTTGCTTCTAGCTGAAGCAAACACCCTAGTAACCACTCATCATGGATGCCATCTGCAAGGCAATAATCCTGCTAAAGCTTAGGGAAGCATGAGATCCTTGGGCTTGGGGTAAATATTCACATACTGAGTACAAAGAGCCAAATGCATCCTTGAATGTGTTTCAGAGTCTTAAAGTTGGACTATGACCGAGGGTATGTCTCCTCCTGAGTGCATCCTGCAATAACTTACTGCCCTGTGTGGAGTACAAAGACAAGATACCCTTACTGTGGTTGAGAACATCTCTGAAATTCCAGCCCTAGAGGACTCTGGGAGCAACAGCAGAAAAAGGCTGTGGCTTCTCTTCATTAGAGTTTCCCTTTGTTCCCTCTTGTTTCTTCCTCCTTCCTTGCTTGGTTTCCTCCTTCTTTTTCCTATCCTTCCTTCCTTTCATGGTGCTGGGGTTTATGCCCAAGGCCTTGCACATACTAGACAAGCCTCACTGAACTAAAATCCTAGAACTGTGCTTTATTTACTCTTTCAACTGTGTTTACTCCAAGTAAACTACCCAATAAATTTTCTGTATGAAATAAGAAAAAAATCGGTGGGAATAGATTAAAGAGGTCTTGAAACCCAAGTGTTCTGCCTTGAGATGACCTTAGAGGGAACCATGTGGCCTTCCCATGAACCTTCCCCAGTGTTTCAGGTTCCCAGATTCTCATGGGAGTTAAAAAGAAAAGGCAGTGCATTCTGTTGA
This sequence comes from Mesocricetus auratus, assembly GCF_017639785.1. NCBI lineage: Eukaryota > Metazoa > Chordata > Mammalia > Rodentia > Cricetidae > Mesocricetus > Mesocricetus auratus. Next base: position 43,612,975 of record NW_024429194.1, on the reverse strand, counting down.
CTCCAGAGTAGCCATGGAAGTCTATAAGGTGACAGATTAGGACCCAAATCACTAAAGTATGATCATCATGTAAATGTGAGTGTCTAAACACAAGCAAAGAATAGCTACTAGTTGGCACTCTGGTGCTATGGCCTGCACGGTTGTCTTTTCAAAATTCATAGGTTGAAATCTAGTCCAAATACCATAGTCCTAAGTAGAAGCATTCTAAGCAATACTTCATCAACAGGACCTCCTAAAGGAGATCGAAACGATTGTTTTCCCTTCCACCCTCAGGAGATGCAACAAACATGCCAGCTAGCGAGCAGAGAGTGAATTTTACCAAACATCAAATCTTCCAGAACCTTCGGCTTAGATTTCCCATTCTCCAGTACTGCCAACAAAGAAATCCCTGTTGCTTGCAAGCAATCCAGTCTTATAACTAAAAACATACATTTTCATATAAAAATATAAAAAAGCATCAGCCCACTTCTACAGCAGGTGGGATGGACTGAGACCCATCCATCCTTCTGTCATAAAATCTAGCTAAGGAATATAGTGAGCCTTACTGCCAAGAGTGGTAAAGAACAACATAGGGAATTTAAGATAAAAGGACAAGGAAATAGGCAGAATAGAAGATCTGAAACTGAAGGACACCACAGAGGGAGACAATAGAGAAGCTTCATGCCTCTGGTTTGTCTTCTTTGTGCACTGGGCTCCCAAAGGCTCCCAACTGAGCTTGGCACAGTGCATAATATTACAGGGAGAGCTCAGCTTGTCACATAGCGAAGAAAAGTTGAAGAGGAGTCTGGAAAACATGAAGTCAGCCACTTACTAATAGTCTGCCAGGATGCTCATTTTCCCTGTGCCTGTCTATGAACACGGCCATGAATTTCCTTTAATGATGACCTATGCTACTCTGGTCAATATCAAGGTGGAAAGCTGTTGCATTGATAATGAGTTGGTATAGGTCTCCTTTTGATGAGAGAGAGAGTTTGAAAGGAAATGAGAGCAAGGATTATAAAGGTAAACTCTTCGAAATGCATGTCTGGCAGGTCCTGGCCAAGTCAAATCAGACTCCTTTGTGAAGCTCTACTTAGGAAATGGGATGAACTAGTCTATATGTGACTGACTTTGACTCCCAGCCTGACAAAGGTAAGGGACTTTTTCCGCAATCTCAAGTGTTCATCTGCTCATACTCAGAGTGAAGTAGTAATGTCAGGGTTAGCTTTTCCATGTCAAAGAGTAGCCCATGTGCCCCATACTCTGGTCCTAGCTGTCTTATCATCATTTCCACAGCATGAAAGAAAACCAGTGCAAATGTCAAGATGGGAAGGGAGAAATGGATGGATAGCCATGGGCAAGAATAGGAGTGGGCATGGGAGTGAACAATAACAGCAGAAAACTCAGATCAAAGTGAACAGCTAACTTCCAAGACTGCTGAGATGCAATATCCAAGCTATTCGTGTAGAATGAGAGTTGGGAATCTAAAGATAGAGCCCTCATTCTCAAAAAAGTAAATCACGAACATCTATTCAATACTAGGACTATGCTGGCCACATGTCAGGCCTTTCACCCAGAGGAGGGCATAAGGGACATGAGACTGCAAGCTGCATTTCCCTTCCAGACCTTGAAGACTCAGATTCTTGAGACTTCATCTGGGGCTACTAAGCTAATTTTCATTGCTGAACAAGTCAATGTGTGTATGAAAGCAATAATGCAGGAAGCAGAGAAGCAACCCCTGCATCGAGCATTTGAAACCAATAGTCTACAGAATGAATGAGAAACAAATTGAGTTTAAACAGGAATGTGGATGAAAACTTTGTGTTGCCAAAAATTCTAAGGACGGCTCTCCTTGATTGACACCATACACTGTTCTGTGCTAGTCTTTGGTTCTGTTCCAAGCAGGGCATCTTGATCCAAATATAGATGGAAGCAAGAATGAAGCTATTTCCAACATGATCAACTAAGCCTCATACTGGAAAAAAAACCACTTATGTTATAGAAAAAGAATTAAGGTCAGAGTAGTTGAATGTGCTCCTGTCTTAGCTCAGGCTACTATAACAAATTATCATAGAAACGGGATCAAACTATCTCAGCGGCTGAAGACTCATTCCGTATGCATCTCAACAGTCTTGAAAGAATACTATTCACTTTGCCCTTAGTCCTCTACTAAGGGCAGAAGACTTTTACTCTCACTTCAGTCCATTTATTCCTTCCCATTTCAGCAGTTACATTGGCTTTATTTTCTGAGGTAGCAATTGTAATAGAAATGGTGGTCATGACATTTATTTCTCGCAGTTTTAACTGCTTGGAAATCTCAGATCCAGAATCCATAGGCAGATGTGGGACTGGCAAGGACCCCCTTCCTGACTTGTCAACTGGAGTCTTTTCTTTGTGTCTTTAAATGGCAGGGGAAGGAAGCAAGATCCCTAGCGTCTCTTCTTAAAGGGCACCAATCTAGTTCACTAGGGCCTCATCTTCATGACCTCATCACTTCTCCAAAATTCCCCTTACTAATGCCACCATTTTGGGTATTAGGACTTCAACCTATGAATGGAGAAATGACATGAACTCTATTACAGAGCAAGTTTATGTCCTAGCAAATGCTTTAGAAGCTGAGGACATTAGCTTGCACCATGGACTTTCACCTCCAACGGATTAGTTTTGAGATTACTTGTTCTTCATCCTCTCTCCAATTAAAATCATGCTTGAAGCTCTTAAACTCCTTGTCATTCCTGTGTTATCTAACCTACACAAAGCTCTACTCTGTGTGCTAGACATGCAGACTCAGTGGAGAGTATGTAGATAAGCAAGGGGCTTAACTTGTGAAGAGAATATTGGTTAGTGGGAAATAGATCATTTATTCATCTCCTTTTGTGGAAGATACTTTTTCCATGTAATCTTATTCCTTTACATGGCCTTTCTTAGAGTACACATTCAGTGTCATGGTGCCATATTATGTATCACTATCATAATTGTTACAGTATTTAAAATAGCAACGGTAAACTAGGTGGTGGTGGCACATGCCTTTAGTCCCAGCACTTGGGAGGCAGAGGCAGGCAGATCTATATAAGTGTGAGGCCAGGCTGGTCTACACAGTGGACTTCAGGACAGCCAGGACTACACAGAGAAATCCTGTCTCCAAAAAAAAATAGCAGTGATAAAGCAACCGCTGGTCTTGAATTTTTTTCTCTCTCCGGTCTCATGCCAGTTCTTCCTGAAGCCTTTCTCTTTCCAGGCCATACAGAGCGGTCCTCTCTCCTCAGGACATTGGGCTGATAGGTTGTTAATTATCTTCTTGTGTACCTCTTGTGTCTTCATCTGACAAACTAGCCATTTGAGAACAAGCATCATGTCTAATGACCTAGGAGGCCAAGGAAGTAATGGGCACAGAGTTGGCTCTGGCCAAATGTCGGGATGGGCAATTGGTTGCTTGGATATTTGGAATGCTGCTGCTCAGCTGTAGAGCTGGAAACTGGTATAGTTCATCATTTGACCCCTGACTACCCAGTAATGCTCTCATCTCCTAAACTACCAGAAATACCTCGTTCCTGCTCCCTGCCTCCCCGAGTAAATATATCCTCTCCCGCAGCAGGTGTTAAGTCGGTGTTAGAAGTTTGAAAAAAAGCCATGACAGAAAAAAAAATCAAAATATAAAGCAATTCTCTCTGTGGAAAAACAAGCAGCAAAGGAGATTTGAGAGAACCATTTTGAAAAATGGTTTATTATCTTGACTTCAATGAAAGAATGGTCAGATTACCACTTACCTCCACTTATATATGCAGATGTGCTGCGTATCCAGCTGACAACCAACAGCAGAATTTCCCACAGTATTTTACAATTCCCAATCTAGGAGAGGTTCTGTTAGTCAAAAGGGTTGCTTTTCTCTACCCTAAAAAATTGTGTGCATGTGTGTGATATTTTTACTGAGTCTTTGAGAATTTCATATGTGCATGCAGTTTATTTTGATTATAGAGTTTTGTTAGTCAAAAGGGTTGCTTTTTGTCTTAAAATATGTATATATATAATATTTTACCCATTCTTTGAGAATTTCATATGTGGATATAACATATTTTGATCATATTCATCCATGCTTCTCCTTGTAACTCCTCCTGGGCCCACCCTCCACTCCTGTACTCCCCCCAACTTCATGTTATCTATCATCTGTCTGTCTGTCTGTCTGTCTAACTAGCATCTATCTATCTATCTATCTATCTATCTATCATCTAATTTGTGCTGTCTATATACTCATGCATGAGGGACCATTCACCGGTGCATAGTTGACCTACCAGAGGCCACATTCTTAAACCTGGCTTTCCCTCCCCCCAAAGTTATCAATTATCAACAGCTTCTCAGTTAGGGGTAGGTGATAATGAGCCCCCTCTCTATTTCATGCTGGAATATTGACTGGCCTGGTCTTTATGCAGATCACAAGAAGACAGCCACAGCTGTTGCACATTCATGAATGCAAAGGTCCTGCCATTCCCAGAAGACAGTGTTTCATACTGATCCTCCCCAGTCTTTGCCTCTTACAATTCCTTATGACCTCTCTTTCTTGATGGTCTCTGAGCCTTGGATAAAGGGATGTGATATAAGCATCCTATTTGTGGTTGAGCACTCCATATGTACTTATTCTCCATAGTTTGACCAATTACAAGTTTCTGGTTTAAAACTGTCCAGGGAACAAACAAAATTCTCTGATGAGAACTGAAGGCTGTACTAATCTGTGAGTATAAACATAAAAATTTAGATGAAAGTTTGATACTACATCCATTTAGCAAACAATTAGTAAAAGGTTTACCTCTGGGATTTATGAGCTCAAGAATGATGGATTCTTAGCCATATTTACAGTATCAGGTGTGCTCTTCCTCCTCCTGTAGAACAGGCCTTAAATCCAATCATAAAGATGTTGGTTATCGCTATTATGTTCATGCCATGTTCATTGACCTAGTGTTACTATTGCTTTGATTAAACACCATGACCAAAATCAAGTTATGGAAGGAAGGCTTTATTTGGCTTAAATTTCCATAACACTATTCATCACTGAAGGAAGTAAGACAGAAACTTGTGCAGAAACAGGGCAGGAAGCTAGAGGCAGGAGTCGATGCAAAGGCTATAAATGGGGTGCTGTTTATTAGCTTTTTTCCCATGTCTTGCTCAGTCTGTTTTCTTATAGAACCCAGGACCACTAGCCCATGGATGGAACCACTCACAATGGGCTGGGCCCTCCCCATCAATAACTAATTAAGAAAATGCCTTAAAGCTGGATCTATGGAAGCATTTTCTCAATCAAGTTTCCCTCCTTTCTAGTTTATGAGTGAAGTTGGCATAAGACTAGCCAGCACATGCCCATATTTCCATGCCAGTGGTTATTGTAGCTCACAGGTGGTTAAAATTATTGATGACTATCTTAGTCACCATTATATTGCTGTGAAGACACATCATGAACCAAGGCAACTCTTAAAAAAGAAAGCATTTAATTGGCTTGCTTACAATTTCAGAGGTGTAGCCCATTATCATCATGACAGTGAACATGGGGTTGGAGCAGCAGCTAAGCACTACATTCTGATTCACAGGCTGCAGGCCAAGAGACAGAGAAACTGGGCTTGGCATGGGCTTTTGAAACCTCAAAGCCCACCCCTAGCGATACACCTACTCTAACAGGCCATACCTCCTAATCCTTGTAATGCTGTCAAAGAGTTCCCATCCCTGGAGACTAAGCATTCAAATATGTGAGCCTATAGGGGTTGTTCTTGTTTAAACCACCACAATGACTTTTCTCCCTCAGCAGTCTACATAGTGTCTTCTCGTACTATTAAAGCTAGTCAGCAGGGAGGAGGCTTCCTAGTTGTTTTGTCATTGAGACGGGGTCTCACTATGTAGATCAGGCTGGCCTTACACTTGATATGTAGCCAAGGCTAGCTGTTGATTACCTTGTCTGTCTTTTAAGAGTGTACCATTATGTCTACCAATTAGTTAAGATTTTAATTCCAAGACAACAAATGAATTAGAGTCATTAGATCTTTTAGAATGTGTGGTGGTGGTGGTGGTGGTGGTGGTGGTGGTGTGTGTGTGTGTGTGTGTGTGTGTGTGTGTACATGTGCATACAGAAGCCTAAAATTGATGTAGACTTTTTCTCTGTCATGCTCTAGTTTTATTGAGACACGGTCTCTCATTGAATCCAGACACTGCTGAGTCCAGCTCACCCCCAGATGGCCTTCCTCTGCCTCTAGAGTGCTGGGATTACAGGAGACTGCCATGACCCCCTGGCTTTTATGTGATTCTGGTCTTCACACTTTCAGGGTAGACACTTTATGAGCTGAGCCATCTTCTCAGCCTTTATTGCGTCTATTTATATCTGCAAATAACCCTGAGTTCAAGGAAGAGCTTTAACCAATATATATGACACTATGTGGTGCCCTGCCTAGTCCATCACAAGTCCTATGTATTGACAGGTTCCATTTTACATATTCAGACACAGATACAAATGCTGGTGGGGATAAGAAGAGAGCTGAGTGAGTTTGTAGAGAGACAGGATAGGGTACCTGAGAAAGACCAAATACAGTGATAGAAAACTGACTGACATGGTAATATGCTTTGGTAAAGAGATGTGGGGTGGGAGGGAAATTGGCCACCTTTTATGGAGTTGACAGAGCTCTGGGTAACACTTGAAGACCATTTAGTTCCACCAGAATATCAAGTAATTCCAATCTCTTTACAAGAGCATCATGAAATATGTGCTCCACCAGGACCTGTCCTGTTGTCTTGTCAGTGATCTAGTGACCAGAGTTCAGTTACCTTGTCAACAATAAGAACTTGGGTACAGGCTCTTCTCCATTTAGAGAAGCAGAGCAGTTTGTGTCTACCTTTCTCAGGGATCCCATCCTGTCTCTCTGCAAACTGACTCTACTGGCCTCATGCTACAGTAAATGCTACCTTTCCCAGCCACAGCTTTTCCTGACTCTAGAATAGACGACAGGAAGTCTGCAGTCTATACATGCATTAACATAAGCCTTGTCATCTGATGTACTCAACTGTCCTTATTGTTCTCTGCGCACATCCAACCCCAGAGGGTGATGAGTGATCATTACCATAATTCTCTCTTCACATTTCCCATCATTCCAGGCACGCCTCTGCCTTCCTCCCTGGCCTTCCAGGCTTACAATCCATTTTCTTCTGTGGTGAAGCTGGGCACGTCCGAATCTTTGGGGTGGGGATCCGTGAATCATGAACATGAGGCTTTGAGAAGTCCCACCTGCCTCAGCTGGTTTGTTTCCCGAACAACCACCCAGTGGGCTGCGACTCCCACCCATCCCCATCTTCCTCTGTGATCAGGGCCTTCAGGAATGCATTTGTGAAATCTAGAATAGTCCTGGGGACAAGGGAACAGAGATACGACTTTTTCCTCTTCATGTGCTGACTTTAAAGAGAGCCCTGAAGGCTGGTGAATGCATTGTAGAGTTCCCATGCTGAGTCACTTCAAACTGCTTTGGGTCCAGTTTTCTCACACAGAAGGGAACACGGCTCCCAGTGAAGATAGCGCATAGCCGTGGCCCAGAAGAATTTTTAATAGAAAAAAAATGTAGAAAGAACATGATTAGTTTTTGCTCAGGGTGTAGGTTGTTGGGTTAGAATGGCTGGAAACATTCAGCCTAAGTGGGTCCAAAGGACAGTTGGGTTAGAATGGCTGGAAACATTCAGCCTAAGTGGGTCCAAAGGACAGTTGGGTTAGAATGGCTGGAAACATTCAGCCTAAGTGGGTCCAAAGGACAGTTGGGTTAGAATGGCTGGAAACATTCAGCCTAAGTGGGTCCAAAGGACAGTTGACCTAACTATTTGTCAAGCTATAGAGCCATATTCACTTTTTTTCTGTTCAAAATCATTATGCGCAAGTCAAATCTATTTGCCTGCATCTGAGAATGAAAAACAATTATTAAAATAGAACAGGCAGCTGGGAAGAGGCAACTGGACAGGGAGTTAGGAGTAGGGAATCTTTCCATACAGGGTGGGACCACATGGGGTGAAGTCTTCACCAAGGAAGCATTGGATCTGACAAGGCTACAGAATGCCCCAGATCATCTTAGTATTGTGAATAATTGCTAAACTCACAGCACACCAGTTCACACATAGTTTGGGGAGGATAGAGGTTATTGTTTCTTTAAATATAATAGTTTTATTAATTCTTCAATAATTTTATACATTGTATTTTGATCATATTCACCACCAACTCCTCCCAAATCCACCCCCATTACTCTATACCCTTCCAGATTCATTTCCCTTGCTTGCTTAATAACCCACCAAACCCAGTTTGCATTGACTATATGCTCCCGTGTCTGGAGTCAGATGCTGGAGAATGGTCAATCTACCGGGTGCCTCACCCTCTAAGAAAACTGCCTCCACCTCCCTCAGAAGCCATCAAGTCTCCATAGCTTCCCAGTTAAGGGTGTGGGCTCATGAGCCCCTTCTCCAGCTTACTTATGTTTTTGAAAAAAGTAAGAACATTATCGGTTGGGAAAAAAAAGTTGTCCTTGTTTTAGCCTTGAGTTTCTCAGGATGTGATTTTCTACTGCACACAAAAGGCAAGGACAAGGCTGAACATGCTGTGTTCATCACTTCAAGGCGTTGTCTTAAGATGCCTGTGTCTAGTCTCTTTCCTTCTGAGTCATTGGAATTCTATTCAAAAGCAAAACAGTAAGATTGGAGGGAGTAGGTTTTTGTTTTTGTTTGCAAATGGGGTCTCACTATGTAACCTAAGCTGGCCTTTAATTCACTGCCATTCTCCTGCCTCTGCCTTCAGAGCAGTGGGATTACAGATGGACACCATCACCCGTGGTCTAGAGAGAATGTTTTGATTTACCTTCTTCTCACCTAATGTCTGCAAGTTCTGAGGTGATTGATGGTAAAACAGCCCTGGTGTTTGGAGTCTTCTAAGATAGTTTCTAGAAGAGTCTATGCCTGCTTCATGACTGCCCCTGTGTACACATGTGCCAACTCCAGGAAGCATGGAAGAATCAAGGACAACTGGCCATTGTTGATGTTTGATTTTTGGAGCCAGAATTTCTCGGTGTAGCTCTGGCTGTCTTAGAACTCTCTATGGACCAGGATGGCCTCAAACTCACAAATCTGCCTGCAAGAACTGGCATTCTAATGAGCAGAGACCAAAACCAAAACTAAGTAAATAACTCCATAACTAAAAAAATATCATCTAGCAATAAGCAGTATATAAAACCATTTTTAAATGTGCAAAAGGGTCTGGGAGAGGTGATTCAGTAGGCAAATTATTTGCTGTACAAATATGAGGACCTGTAAAAGGTCCAGCCCTGTATCATGCACCAGTAATCCCCGTGCTCCTAGGCAGAGGCAGAGCTATGCTTGGGGCTTAGCCAGTCCAGCCCATCAGTGAGCTCAAGGCTCAGTGAGAGACCCTGCATCAAGAAATAAAGTTGAGCAGCAACTAAGAAAGACATTTCATGCCAACCTCCTACCTCTGCACAGGCATGCACATGAACGGATGCACATATAAAAATTTCACAGACGTATACACATAAAACTCAATAAATAGAACCTTAAAAGATAAATAAGTTAACGACAATGAATAAAAAGGTCATGCTACAGTGAGAAAGCTGATAGTGACATTAGGTTTGGTGGTCACAGATACCTTGGTGAAGAAAGCTGGCGATCTGAATGTTAAGAAGGTTGGGGAGCAGGGCCGTTAAGCAGAAGATTTAGTAAGTGGAGAGACCTTAACGCCAGAACATGGTGTGTGCGGACCAGAAGACTGCCTGAAGCAGGGAGTGCTGGGGGAGGGAGGCAGAGGATAGGTTATGCTGACTTGACTTTTAAGCCAGGAAGGAGAATTTGGATTTTATGGTCCATGTACTAAGCAAGCTGCCCTCTACTTTTAAAACAGGAGAGTGATACAATAAGATTAAATGGATTACTCTAGCTGATAGGGATAATGTAGTTGTCTATGTCCAATGGGTCTAGTATGGAGCTGAGGAGAAAGCTTCTGTAATAATTCACACTAGGCAAGGGCTGCAACCATGGAGATTAAGAGGAATATATGCTGGAAAGGAAGTGATCTGTGGCATGGACAGGATGCGGAAATTGAGACACCTGAGGGGGTAATCCAGGCAGGTTCTCAATCTTTGTTCAATGACCAGAGGCTGGCCCTTCAAGTCTACAACAGGTAGAGGCCAACTGTGGTGAGGACAACCCTGCCTCTTGTTCTGGAAAAAGTTAGCACTGAAGGAGTAGATTTGGGAGATGGGGAGAATCCCAGTCATGAAGGTGATAAACTTTGAAATGAATGAAGTCTTCAGAGACAACCAAAAAAGACAGGAATCCAGGCAGGATAGAGACCTAGGATGTGCCAGTGTTACAGGTTCAATAATTGAGAAAGAGCTGACAAGTCAGCATCATAGACCCACCCAGCACAGAGGCCATATCAAGTGTGCAGAACTCTCCTAGCAGATAAGAAGGGCAAGAATTTTTCTCACACTTCTGAAACTGACAGATGAAAGCACTCAAATGCCCTCTGCCCTCCTTCGGGGCAGTAGTAAGTCACAGAGCATATAATGATTGTGAAATTGTATTTGAAACTCTTGCCCCTGCAGCCTTCTCTTTTGGGTAGCTAAGAGTTCATTCCAAGCTCCACCCTGGGTCCTATTAATCTAATTACTTTTTAAACTCTACAGCTCTCCATAGCCCCAGGGTAGTGGCATCTGAATTCCCTGGAATCTATAGCTCTCTGAGGATAAAGATGGCATCCATTTTGTTTCTGCTGTAGCCCTGCTCCTAGGATGGTTCCGAGTCACAAAGAAATTCCTACAAATATTGGGGATAGAGAGAATCAGCAATGATATCTCCCTTATCTTTCCATGGATGGACGCAAAGAATTTTGTTAACATTTCCCATTTTGAAGTTTCTCTGGGTGGGGTACTTACTCTTCAATCTTTGTTGGGTAAGATGCTACTGCTGAAGTCAGCTCACCTGTCTCTCCATTGGCTTCTTTGATGCTGACTTCTCCCCTTTTGGCTGACCCTCCTGGTGACCTGTGCTAGGTCACACGTGTCCTTCCCCCAGGATGTCATCTTTCAGATTTTTGTAAGCAATCTTTGTAAACAGATTTTTCTTCGGGCTGCCAACTCACAAATAATGACATGAAGAGTTATTATTAATTATGAAAGCTCAGTCTATAGCTTAGGCTTGTTCCTAACTAGCTCTTATAACTTAAATCAATCCATTTATATGAATCTAAGTTCTATCATATAGCATACACCTCCTGCTTCCTCTCCATGTATCCTGGTGTCTCTCAGGTGCCTGCATTCCCCTCCTTTTCCTTTCTTTCCCTGGAAATCCCGCTTATACCTCCTGCCTAACTACTGGCTTTTTATTACACCAATCACAGAAATACACCTTCACACAGTGTACAAATATCCCACAACAATTCCTCTTTGTGGAGTTTTCCTTCTTGGTATTCAGTTCACACATTTGCAAGGTCTGTATGGCTGAATAATAGGATGAGTTTCTGTCAGCTTGACCCAAAGCATTGTCTGTATAAAAGTCAAGGTGATGATATCTTGCCCTGGTATCAGGAAACATGCCCATGACTTTTTGCTATGTAAAGAACATTCCTTTTAGCCCGTAATTCTGTCCTCAATGCTCCCATTTGGCTCTATTTCAAAGTTTTTGCTTCCAGTGGCTGATTTAGACCTTTTCACAGAAAGGCATTCAGCAGCCATTGCAGTGGACCAAGAACAACTCTCCCAGCAACCTGAGTGCAATTCTGTTTTCTAGAACAGGGACATTAGGACACAATGAAAATTTAACTTCACCTTACCTGAACAAAAGATCAAACTCTAATCATCAGGTTCTCTCTCTCTCTCTCTCTCTCTCTCTCTCTCTCTCTCTCTCTCTCTCTCTCTCTCTCTCTCTCTCTCTCTCTCTCTCTCTCTCTCTCCCTTGCTCACTCACTTACTCTCCTTCTCTCTCTCCCTTTCCTCCCTTTCCCTCCCCCTCTCTCTGTCTCCCACCCCTCCCTCTCAACTCCATCTTGTAAAGGCTTTGGAAGTTGCAGATGCACTTAACTCTCTGACGATTCTGCTACTACCTGCTAAACTGCAAGGGGCTCATATTTGCTTGACCTGTGAAAGGAAATTATCACAGAGTCAAAATCAGATTTCATCCAAAGTCAAGACACATATTAAATGTGATGCTTCGCAGCCGAACACAAGCCTCCCGCTCCCACCTCCAATGGGCTTCTCTTGGCAGTGTGTGGCCAGACACTTAATAAACACTTTGATGATGGTCCTCTGTCTTAAAAGGAAATTAGATTGTTCTGACAGTATCACACCATCGCTAAACTGCTGGTTATTACCCAGCAGACTGTGATCCTCCAGGTGTCTGCAAACTGACTGTCTCATGTTCTGCATTCCTCTATGTCCACATTTCAAGGGTGAGCAGCCACCCGTACAATTCCCATTGTAGGCAAGGGATTTGTTCCCTATACGTCTTTGGACACTCAAGGGATACACATACAACTTTCTTTCTATGATAGTCCATTCACACACATACACAACTGTAGTAGGTATTTGCCCCACCCATGACCTTGGGCCAGAGGGTAAGGGAGCAAATACCCACTACACACAACTTTAAAGCAACTCATTCATGCTTTTGATTTAGGAAATTTCCCTGTTCTTCACTGACTCCATGAAAAATTTACTGGTGTCAAATATGTCTAGAAGGGTCCTGGGTAATGCTTATGTTCATGGTGGCTGGCAAGATGGAACACTTTCACTTTCTTCTGGAACTTAACATCCAATGACTGTAATTTCCTACTCTTCTTAGAATCGTGGGAGAAATAAACAGGTTTTGTGATGCAGAATAAGCGGGAATGTCTTTCTGAATTGGAAAAATAGTAAGCTGAGACACAGCAAGGCCAGGATGAGGAGGAGACGGCGATAAAAGAAGGAAGTAGCTAGTGCAAAGACCCTGTGGTGAGGCAAGGCTTAGCTTGCTCCAGAAAAAAGTGGACTTTGAGGAGAGAGTAAAATAGAGAGGCGACTGTGGCATCAGGCACTGTGTGGACAGGGCTTACCTCCATCCCAGCTTGCCAGGAATAGACATGGTATAGATCTTTGTCCCTGTACAATCATAAGTATGGCCTCCTTTCACTTTCAAAAGTGACCTGGTTTGCATGATATATGATCCTACTTCTTAAAGGGCATGCCAAAGAGTTAGGATTTTATAATATGTGAGGCAGGAAATCATTGGAGGGTATGAAGCAGGGATGTGACAGACTAGATTTATGCTGTAGAATCATTTTACCTGTAGTCACAAGGGGGTCAAATGTGGATGTGGAAAGAGCTGGGGGAAGGTTATTAGAGTGGTACCAGGAAGAGTTGACAGTCCACAGAGCATTGCATTTAAAGATATGTTACTGGTAAATAAGAGTTCACCCTCCTCTGCACCTCCCATTGCTGCTTCTTACAGACACACAGGAAGTCAGGACACACGGAAGTACACTGATTGGGGTCCTGCCACACCCCTTAAGGGCTCAGCCACATAGCCTCACAGTTGTGCCCTTCCACAGGAGTCACAGGAGAGAGCTGTCATCACCCTGGGGCAGCATACATTCCAACTGAAGGTCACTCCAGGACACAAGGCTGCATCACCCGTCTAAACCCAAGAATCATCCAGCTCAGCAACTCCCGGGGAATACGCAGGCCTCTGCTACAATTACACTGCAATTTTACCATAGTTCAGTTTTCCCGTCATACACTGTTACCCTAACTGCCCCACAGGTGTTGCCCCTCAGAGCACACCCCAAATCACCTGAAGCTGATATCTACTACAGAATCTAGTGGCTGGGACACCTGATCCATGATTCTAGGGGAAGCACAACTTTCTTCAAAATGTATCTTTGGTGCCATCTACCTTAGACTCCTTGCCTCTAAGAGGTAGCGTTGCCCCAGGTGCTGCTCTACTGGGTGCATGAGCAATGTTTTCCTGTTGTCTTTTGTGTGCTTTGAGAATGGAGTCACACAGTTTTGGTTTTGCTTTTTGTTTGTTTGTTTTGTTGTTGTTTTCAGCAGGATAAATTTACTGCACATGGTTGCACTGCTTCATAATGCCTGCAACGGCCTTGCTTTTTACTGCCTCCTAAGTATAGTTATTTTAGACCTTGTAAAACACAACTCTTCTTTAAATACCCTAATTTTCTATTGCCTACAACTACTTTTGATTTTTCATATTTGAATTATTTCCTTAGGCAATGTAAATTCTTTTTCTATTTCTTTGCTATCCTATGAGATTATCCCTAGTGATTCTCTGTAATAATTTAAAGTGTATTGACATAAATTGCTATGGAGTTCTATTTTTGTATATCTCATTACCATTGAGAATGTAATTTGTAATAGATTAAATTAGTCTCCCCACATCTATGGTCAACAACAACAGAAAAAAAAAAAGATACAGGGCCATTGGAGTAAAACAGGTAAAAAAAAATGGCAGTCTTCTTGAAGTAATGTGTAAGTCAAAGGTGAAGATTAAAAAAAAAACACATGGGCCCATGAAACAAGAAAAGGTGGTAGAGTTTGTATACTGCAAGCCCTGGGGGTTGACTGCATCTCTTCTTATAGTCTCTGGTCTGGTTTCCAGCCATAAGAATTCCTCCCATCTGCACCTCTCCTTATAGTGAAGACATGGAGGAGAATGGAATGTCTCCATACACCTAACTATTGAATTCTCTCCATCCATTCATTTCACAAATACTTTTAGCGTCTGTGGTAGTTTGAATGTAATTGGCCCCCATAAGTTTATAGGGAGTGACACTATTAGGAAGTGTGGCTTTGTTGGAGTAGGTATGGCCTTATTGGAGGAAATGTGTCAATATGGGGGTGGTATTTGAGATTTTATGCTCAAGATACCACCCAGTGAGACACACCTCTTCCTGCTGCCTGCAAGCTGTGGGACTCTCATCTCCTTCTCCAGCACCATGTCTGCCTGTGTGTTGCTATGTCCCACCATGATGATAATGGACTGAACCTCTGAGCTGTAAGGGAGCTACCCCAATTAAATGTTTCCTTTTTAATAGGAATTGCTGTGGTCCTGATGTTTCTTCACACCAATAGAAACCCTAAGACAGCATCTACCATTGTTCTATGTCCAGGAAGCACTAGGCTAGGAACAGAGCATCCCAGAATATAATGTCCATCAAAGGCCCATGTGTTAAATGTGCCCTCAGGGTAGTTCATTAATACATAACAGATTCCTTAAAAAGTAGGGCCTAATGGGGATCTTTGGGTCATTAGGGGTGTGGTCTCAAAGGGGATTGTGGGCCCAGCCCGCTTGTGTTATCAACATGTATTCTTTTCCACAGGCCCCAAAGCAATTGAACCAAAGGTTGTTGATTAGAACCTGTGAAATTATAGCCGAAATGAGCCTTTTCTCTCTATGAGCTAATCAACTCAGGCATTTGCTACAGTGCCAGCAAGGACAACACATTCCCTCACGTGACTGTAACATGACTTTTGGTTTTGAATGGCATAGCAGCATAATATACCATTGTTATTTTTTCCTTTTTGAAGATTTGATTTGATAATTTTCCTAATTTCATAATCCTTCTTTCATTAAAATCTATCTTTTCTTCTATTTCAAATCATCTGCCCTTCTATAGTGTAAATTTCTGATCTTCAATTCATATATCATATTATGGGAAAATTAAGCCAAAAGGAATATGTTATTATTAGATGTCCAGGAACTAAACTGCTTTCTTAATACTTTTTAATATTTCACTCTTATTTAAAAAACACTGGATACATTGTATGCCCTAGTCAAGCCTGGCTTGTGCTGTAGGACAATGTTTATGGGAACCTGTTAGAACTTCATACTGGATCATACTGAACCTGTTAGAACTTGATAATGGATCACACTGGACCTGTTAGAGCTTCATTCTGGATCATACTGAACCTGTTAGAACTTCATACTAGATCATACTGGACCTGTTAGAGCTTCATACTGGATCATACTGAACCTGTTAGAACTTCATACTGGATCATACTGGACCTGTTAGAGCTTCATACTGGATCATACTGGACCTGTTAGAGCTTCATACTAGATCATACTGGACCTGTTAGAACTTCGTACTGGATCAGGCCCTTTTTGTCTCTCAGAGACTCAGTGTCCTATAAATGGGGATAATACCCACCTTAAAAGATTCCATGAAGATCAGAAGAAATCCTGTTGAAACACAGGTGTGACACACAGTGTGCCTCTGTCTGGAAGCCTTTCATTTATCTTACTCACAAATTCTTCATTCATTCAAAATAAGCATTTGTTGATACTTAGATTATGAAAGGCTGTTTTAAGCGCTGACCACATAAACTGAGAAAAAAAAAAGGACAGTGTACCTGGTATTCTACAGCTCTGTTCTAGAGGGAGGAGAAGGTAATGAATAAATAAAAAGAAAGCAGGCAGTGATAAATGATAAGATTGAAGTTAATCAGGAAGACATGATAGGAAATGAATGTGGAGGGGGGAGTATGCTTGATATTGAATAGCCTGAGACAGCTTGAAAAAGCAGAGATTGAGTTGAGACGTAAATGACAAGGGGGTAAGCTCCACCAAAACTCAGAAAGAACAGAGAGAGAGAGAGAGAGAGAGGTACGTAGGAATGGCTTGGAGGCTTCATGCGTGTAGGGGATAAAGAAAGGCATGGGCCTGACCACTGTGGCCCATTTAGGACCGCAATAAAGATCTTCTGTCATATTCTCCATGCAATGAAGAGGTTTTGGAGAATTTAAAACAAAGGAGTGAGTCTGGGGTCAGAATCTGATTGGCGTGATTCTGAATGCCACCGAGAAGGAAAGTAGCAAGTATAGCAGAAGGGTAGCCACTTGGAAAGCTGTGAGATATGGGTGTGTGGGGTGTGGACTGAATGATAGTCACAAAGATGGGAAGAAGTGAGCATATGTGTCTCTTAAAGGCCACAAGAACTTACTCCACGAAGCCTCCATTACTAGCAAACCAACATCATGCTCTGTTGCCAACCTGGCAGCCCTAGAAGACATTTCGGGATTCATTTCCAAACACATCAGCATAGTGGGTTGAATTGTGCCCTCCCCCAAAGAAATAATATATATTTTGATCCTTGTCTCTTGGAATGTGCTCCTGTTAGGTCTAAGGTCTCTACAGAGGTGATCAAGCTAAAATGAGACCCTTAGGGAAGTCATGTTCTAATATCTAGAGAGAGAGTGCATGTGTGTGTAGGGGACCAGTATATGAACTTGAAGGTAGTGATCAGAATAATGACATACAAACTGAGGAACCACTCGCTGCAAACCACTGGAAGCTGGGAGAGAAGCATTGAATGTTGTAGGAGGAAGCCGTGTGCCGCCATTAGCCATGTGACTTATTAGAGCCGCATACAGATGAGGTAATAAAAGAGTGGTTTACCACACCGCTAAACACACCCACTTTAGGCATGACTAAAGACATATACGGACATAGGCAGTGAACTACTTCACTAGCCAGGCCCACTTTTGGGCATAGCTAGGGGCATTATGGGGGAAGGTATAAAAGACGGAACAACGGAAGTCTCGGTCTCTTTTTCCGGCTTTCGGTTTCCAGTTCGGTGGCAGAAAACTACTCGGCTCATCTGGGTTACTTGTTTGGTCTCTTGTAAGTAATTTTTACAATAAATACTTAGTTTTACTTTCAGTAAGTGTGCCATTTATCGTTGCAGCATCAGAATGTCCTCAAAGGAACAGCCTAGCAGTATGATGTCAATCTTATCTTTCTAGCCTTCGCATCCAGGAGTCTATGCTATTGCTGTTCAAGCCACCCAGCCTAGTCCTTAGGATCTTTACTAGAGCTAGCCCTAGCAAATCCGGACAGCCAGTATCCCAGAAGGGCAGTCGCTAGTCTCAACTCTCTGGTAGCTTCCTTTCCTGCATACAAAACACAAAATAGATTTCTTATGTCAGCCACAGAAGGCCAACTCCCTAGGTGTTGTACTCAAGTGTTTTCAATATTTGAGGCTAAAACTTTGTTACAAGTACTTAGCATAGAAGCAGGGAAGGAAGGAAGGAAAGGAACAAAGAAAGAAAGGAAAGGGTAATAAAGAGAGAGAAAGAAGGAAGGAAGGAAAGAAGGAAGGAAGGAAAAAACATTAGCAACAAAATTCTATGGACCAGTGGCTCTGTGATGTAAGATTCTACTTTAACCAAGAGATACAGGAGACAAGGCTGCAAATATCAGTAATATAACATGTCTAAGGAAAGTGACATTTGAGTGTCTTTGCTCAACACAGAAGCACCGAGGATAGCCTTCTCAGCCATATAACATTCAGGTCGAGAGCAACTCTGGAAGGGAGAGGAGGACCGCTAGCCATGCTTTGTCCTTTGAAAGGCTCCTCTTTCATACTTGTGCTCCCACACAGAATTTCTACCTCTACCCTATGCAATAATGTTCCCTAACACCATGTGTCCCCGTGTGAAGGGGACAGTTGATTGTGAATGAGTAAATGAGAGTCTTAATTGGCTCCTCCAAAAGAAGATGGATAGGCCTGAGTTGCAAGGTATATCTGATCAGAGGTGAACACAGGCATCTGGGAGAAGAAGATGGACATCCATGCCTGTGTATGCTGAAATGTAGCAAGTAGCTGCTTATTGGGTAAGCCAGAGTCTCCATTTGTGATGAGGAACACAACTAGAAATGAAGACAAGAAACTGCCTGGATCAAGAGTCAAAGAAACCCAATTTAGGCCAAGCAGTGCCTGTTGGACATGGACATGGGAAAGAGAACATTGCATGGAAGAAAGGGGGAAAAGGTTTTGCCACAATGGGGGTGGGCTTCTTGTTGTCAATGAACAATGAAATATGTGTCTGCAACACTCATCATCTTGTACTCATGAGTATTTGAAAGTGTTGAAAAAGCAAGCATCCAATCATTTTCCCCCCAAGGTGTTTCTATCCCAAAATCAGAATTCAGACTGTGTACACACACCCTCCTAGCAGATTCGAGCAGATTGGTCACAGTGCTGGGCAGGTGTATTCTCTTTGTTCATCTCAGCCTGCACTCTTTGCAAGCTCACACTAGATGTTTGCTACCTCCTTTGATATACTGGATTGACTTAAAACAGATCTGAAACATAGTTCAAGATGATAAAAATAGTTTTGCATTAAAAATAGAATTACAACAGGCACACGGATAGACATTTAAACAAAAGGCAACCAAATCTTTTATTCATCCAGCTAATCTATTCTTCTTAATGCTGTCAGAAAACACATAACTATCTTACCACTAAATTAGAATCTTCGGTTCTAATATAATGTGTTGCTGATAACCTTGTCAACTTAAAAAAATAATAAACCCCCTTTATTTATGCCATTGTAGTAAAGGATTCCCTTCTCCCATGCAGCAAGTCCAGAATGAAAGTGGGTTGTTGCCATAGCAACGGAACACAAGGCAGAGAATTCAAGAAGAGGGAGGTCTCTGCTCTGAAGGCCACAGCCACAAGGAAGCCCCAGGCCTCTAAGTGGTGGCACAAAGAAAAGCAACCTGCCATGACTTTATACGGTCAGGTGGTGGCCTGCTGTTAGCATAGGCTTCCCCAAAATTAATTGTTTGCATAATTCTGGATCATCCACTCAATGGAAAATAAAAATATTCACTGCCATACTTACTAGACATATTTTTCTCTTCCAACAACCTGGTGTTAGAGATTTTCTTAAAAACCTAGCACACAGGTGCCTTGCTGCTAGAAGCTGCTTATGGATTAGTATTTAGCTACTTTTTGGCTTTCTTCTTCATACTGAAGCTGTTCAAGATTCTAAGTTGAAAACAAAACAATGCAGGTGCACTCTTCTCTGAATACTCACTGTTCAGTGAGACCACTGTATTTAAGAGCCATGTAAGCTTCCTCCTCTGTGCTGGGTACCACAAAGGTGGACATTCCGTGAGATGGTACACCATGCTGGAGAAACACAGGAGAGGAGAGAAAGGATGAGTGAGTGTCACAGGATAAAGAAGGAACTAGGGTGCACCTGGCTATGTTTGGGGCATCATCTGGCAGAGGAGACAGCACAGATGAAGACAGATTCAGGCAGGGGTAGTAGGGATGGTTCTCTTGGGTTGGTCAAGAATCTGTACAACTGGGAATGGAGGACGCTAGATCTAGGTGGCGAGGAGAGACAGCTGGCTAAGAACTGAACGGAATATGGGAGTCATTTCTTACGTTAGCCTTGAAGCCCAGAGGTGCAGTTTCTGGGTGGGCAGCAGTGGCAGAAGCATGGCAAACCCTGCTGTCTGAATGGCCTCTCGGGTACAGGGGCGGGCCCCTGAGCCGACAAGGCTGGAACCCAGAGGACCATGCCCAAAGCCGCCTCAGACACCTGGGTGAGAGATACACAGTAGTATGAAGCGAATGTGAATCAAAGTGGGCTGTCAGCAGTGGGAGGTGCAGATAGAGTATCCAAACAACAGAGTCACACAGCAGGGCTCACCCTCCGGTCCTGGGGACCGTATTCTCTCTATACCAATTTCAACACTAACACTGAACAAACTGAAAGATGGGAGAGAGGGTAAAGGTGCTTGATGCTAACCCTGATCACACACACACACACACACACACACACACACACTGTTAAATGTAATTTAAAAATACTTTTTAAAATGCGAAACTGTGGAGAAGGTGGGCCAAGCTTTTCAGTGCCCAACAATCTTCCCATCGTACACAGCTTAAGTATTCGCCCAACCACTTTAAACATCACTTTTGACCCTAGCGGCTGAGTTGATGGACAGGCAAACACATGCCTTTCTTGAGTTTAGCCCAGTACAGTTTCCTATCATTAGTGGTCGTGGGGGGTCAGAAAAAGAAAGGAGATCTTGTAGAAAGATTTTAAGCAATATCTCAATGGCAGCACTGAGTGGCAAGCAAAATAAAACTGATAAGGGCTCCCGTGGAGATAGGATCGGCTTCTCTGGTCCTCCCGGTCTCTCAGCAATATTAATTTTCAGTGCATTCCTATTAAGTGAGAAAATGGAAAAGTAGGGTGGGCTTTTTCCCTCCGAGGGAAGGAGAGAGAGATGGCCGGAAGGAGCCAAGCCAGGGGGAAGATTCTGGCCTTTTTGTTTCCCTGGTTTTATCATGTAAGCCTGCTCTAATGAGGTCACTGTCTTCAAGACAGCCTGTGCAGATCTCATCTAGAAGGAGGAAGCAAAGACCTGGGTAATTTTCCAGATAATTTCCTTAAAAGAGAAAAAAAAAGGCAACCTCTCTCTCTTCCCGGTTGTTTATAACTGATATAATACAGGAAGTCGCGATGCTTTTTAATGAGTTCCCAAACTCAAGTTCTGCTATTTAATTTTTTTTGAATCTGCATTTGCCTAAAATATCTCAGTAATTCAAGTGGAAAAGGAGGCTTTTGCCTAAATTATGAAAATGACCTCAATTTATTTCATGTAGCTATGGAGAAGTAGGCACTGCTTGGTATCCGGGCAGCAGGAATCAATTCCTTCCTCTTACAGGGTCTGGGGCATGTGGGTCCCTGGGTTGCTGGAGTGGGGTGGAGGGGGAAATCCATGCTCAAGTTCAACACTGCATTCCTTTGTTTTTCCTTATGAATCAGTGTTCGCTTGTCGTTTATTCCTTCGGCATCTACCAGGTCTACAGCAAGTACCAGCATCTTTCTTTCATTGCTGTAGAGGTGGAGATGCAGGACTTAAACTAATGACTGCAAGCAATGGTTCAATCAGTTCTTGCTGGAAGATCAGGCCTGGACTGCGCTTGTTTCTGTGGTGTGTGTGTGTGTGTGTGTGTGTGTGTGTGTGTGTCTGTCTGTCTGTCTGTCTGTCTGTCTTTGAGCAGTGGTGATGAAGCAAGGACTGGCCTTGTTACTGCCTTGCCCAAAGCACCTGCCCAGCCTTTTGTCTGTTGCTAGTCCTTGTTTCTGCTACTTTGTGCCTGTTGGCTACGGTTCAGCACTCTCCCGGTATTCCTCCTCCCCAATCTCCCAGGATAGAGGCTTTGCTTCTGGGTGCTTTAGTCCAGGGGCTGAAGAGAAGAGCCCGGTCCTGCACCTAGAAAAGACCCTTTGTCTCTTAGAAGGGGCTCCCAGAGAATAGCTTCAAATCTGGGTGAGGGTCATGGGCAGCTCCTTCAGGTGGGCATTCAGAATGCCCCGCTGCCCTTGTAGTCAGAACGACCAGAAACAAAGATGGCCACCAGGCCACCAGGCACCTAGCTGAGGGCATCCTCATCCCCACACCACCCCTGCAGCAGGCATCCTGAAAGTCTTTCTCTTCAGGATTTA
Source organism: Mesocricetus auratus (assembly GCF_017639785.1). Taxonomy (NCBI): domain Eukaryota; kingdom Metazoa; phylum Chordata; class Mammalia; order Rodentia; family Cricetidae; genus Mesocricetus; species Mesocricetus auratus. The sequence goes on along the minus strand of NW_024429194.1, from coordinate 43,590,680 downwards.
AACGTCTCTGGTAGGGAAGAGCTCCTTTCTGTCGTAATTCACATGGATACGTGCGATTAGACATGATTTCCCACAGCATCAGAGCGGTCAGCAGGCTCTACCCAAAGCATGAGTTAAGGCAGGAAGAGAGAAACACTGGGGGGAGGGGGAGGGAGAGGGATGGAAAGCCGGGGCTCTGAAGTCTTTGTTTCTCTCCCATCTGGCTGGAAGCCAGAGGCGAAGATCGAAGAGACCTCTCCTTTGTCCACTGATCTGACAGTCATCCCGTGTTACCGCTCGGCAAAATCAAAGTGCAGCGCCTTCACAGGTTTGTGTCTGTCGCTCCAGAGGCTACTGGGAAATCTGCCGTCCAGCGCCCCATGGCAGCAGGGTTCTGGGCTGCATTTTTTTTTTTTTTTTTTTGCTTTCAAGGTCATAATACAAATTAAGAGAACTCCACTTTCTCTAGGAGAGTCTGTCATTGTGAGCATTCTCCTAGGCCGCCATCGGGACCCGAAGCATGCGCTCTGTGGCTTTAAGGGGAGAGAGAGCTCTTCCCAGCCCTCTCCATCAAGTCCGGTTAGGCTTTCGCATGTAAAGTTCCAGGTCATAAATAATTCAAAAGATATGAAGACAATTTTCTTCCTTCTCCATCTACCCCTGCCTGCAGTATCCCCTCTTCCTTCCTGGCTTCTAACAAACACTAATTTAATCAACCGGCAGTAGATTATCCTGGTGGCTGACTCACACCAGGCCTGGACCTGGCAGTGCTTACAGACTCTGCTGTCTCATTTGGAAATGAACAATAAAGAAATCTGGCCCTGATACACCCACCGCTCTTGCTCTGGTGTCCCTTGTTTCTTCCCTCTCCTCTCCCTGACCACCTGAAAGGATTCTTCACAGATGTGTCCCATGCCACACAATGGAGGGTTTCTCATGGCAGCCTCGTTAGCTGCAGGGCTCCTTGTTCTAGAGGTATTTGGGGACTTCCCCTAGGGTCCTGATGATAAATCCCGAGTGCCCCAGGAAGAGAGAAAAGGAAATACGCTAAGGATGGGAAGAGAAATGAAACAGATCAGGCCCCTTTTTACTCAAACTGCGACACCTGCTCTTCAGTCAGAGGGCACGTGTATTGGAGAATCTGACAGCATGAAAGTCAGAAAGAACAGCTCCTCCCCCCAAGCCAGTCTGGGTCAGGGGCTCAGACCCCTGGGACAAAGGCACACGGAGGATGGAAAGAAGGCAGCAACCACAGGTGCAAGCACATGGTCTAAAGGGACGGAACAAAAAGTTATGCTTTCTCAAAGAAAGGACAGAGATGTATAGAACTAGGCGAAGCCTAGGTAGCCCCGTGGCCTGTTTCCTTTGCCTACTGCTCTTTTCCATTTAGCTGTAAATATTTATCTATGAAGAAAGAAGCATCTCTAACCTAGCCCCAGAGGGATTCCTTTAAAATCCTCACTACCGTGATCCACCAAACATGAGCTTAGCACTAATGTATAGGGTCCTCTGTGACGAAATAGATCGTTACCCTCTCATCTCCAAAGTACACAGAGGGGCAGCATTAAGCGTGTTCTAGAGAGAGGCTCAGCTCTGGGAGGGGGCTGGTGGCTAGCAAGCCAACCATGTCTACCAGACACCCTGCTCCCTGCATGGGGGAGGCACACATGGTAGGTTATCTGTTCAGACATTAGGCTTATGGCTTGGTAAGCAAATAAAACCAAGTGTCTGAAGGTTGGGAAAGGGCTCCCTGGTGTGGTCTTGAACTCAGTGAACTGCCTTTTTTCCGCTTGTGTACTACCCGTACCCCACCACCTCCATGTTGGATTGTATGTTGCTTTTCCACCTGGGGAGTTTTCTGCCCTCCACAAGGCTAAGGAGGGGAGCATACAAAGAACAAGTTCATGGTTTTTTTTTTTTTTGCTTGATCACAAATAGTACATTGGCTTTATGAGAACTGTTAGCACCACCTCTGTTTTTTAGCTCCCCCACTGGGGCCGATTTCTGCTGAGGGTGTTTCTCTGTAATAACAGCAATGTCCTGGTTCCTTAGGGCTCCCTTTCCAGATGTGTGTCTTAGACCGACTGCGATGTTTTGTGACCCTCTTTGGCAACTCCTTGCTGACTAAGAAGACATACACAATAGCAAATGCACTTCCGCTTTGGACACTGAGAGCTGAGAAAGCACCATCAACTTCCTGCAGGAAGCTGAGAAAGGGAAGGAGATAAGCCCCCCCCCCCCCGGGGCATCCTTATATCATGTTCTCTACTCCTTCCTCCTGATTTATAATCCTACAACTGTGAGGTCATTGGGGTGCTGGGAAAGAAGCATCAGTGTTGGGGAGGGTTCTACACAGCACACAGCATTCTAACAGTCTGTACTTCACTGTCAAGAATGGAAGGCGTGGTTCCCTTTGTCCTTACTTGACCAGAAGGCAAGACATGGAATGCTGCCTCGGTGCCTGGGCTGCAAACTCCTGAGGACTCATAAATAAGCCTACTGCCTGGTATGGCCTCTTGGCTAAACGTTTGCACAGTTACTCAAATGAAGCAGCAGGCATGAGTCAGGAGGGAGAAATAACCCCGAGAAGGGGGGTGGGGAGGCTTAGGCGACCCAGGGCTGGGAGATGGTACTTTACTGAGAGAGATGCTCAGCAGAGGCTCCAGGGACAGACTGCTAGCCCTCCCCCTATGCTGCACCACCTGCCAGAGCCATTTGCAAAGCAGCTTGTAAGAGCAGCTAAGGGACCGAGCCACTTGTCCACCCTCTTTGCGGGAGGCCAACAAGGACTTTAAGCATTGCTGAGAGGGGCAATAAAAAGACATTAAATATTTTATCTGTTTTGAACACTCACAATTTGAACCAAGGTTATACACAAGCTGTGAACCTAAAGCTCAGGGACAGCATTGACTCAGCAAGGTTGGGTCCAGCAGAAACACAAAGAGGTAAGTTATTGAATCCCAGTGTTAAGTATGCAGTAATGAGCAGATTGCCAGATCTATGTATCCTTGCCTCGCAGAGATGAGGTGCCAGCAGCTGGTGGCCACAGGTTATTAAGCCTTATGGCATGCCTCAGAAAATCTTCAGAAGAGCTTAAATCCATGATGCAAAAAGGCATTGTATTTGTGATGACCCACATCCTATCATCTGCTTTACATCCTGTCGAGATTGTTTGTAATACCTGATATAACATCAACACCGGGTAAATAGATGCTATGCTGTATTGTTTAGGAAACAATGACAAGAAAGCATCTTTACAAGTTTGCTTCAGTTGGAATACTTTTCTGAACATTTTGATTTGTAGTTGTTCGAACCTACAGATATGGAGGCTTGTGCTGGATGGGTGAAGTAACTAACTCCCTTCCTCTCCTCTTCCTCCCTTCCTCTCTTCCTTCATCTCCCCTCCTTCCCTTCTTCTTCTCTTCCTCCTTCCCTCCCTTCCTCCCTTTCTCTCTCCCTTCTTCTCCCATTCTTTCCCTTCCTCTCCCCTCCCTCCTTCTTCTCCCCTCCCTCCCTTCCTCCTTCTCTCCCTCCCTAATGAAGTTCAGATATCCCGCATGTCATATTTCTTTTTTTTTATTTGTTTGTCTTCTACTTATTCTGAACAATGATATTCATCAGCTCAGGCTTTAACAACAAGAATTTATTTTCTAAAAACTAGAAGTTTGAAATCCAGGTGCTACTACCACAGGCCCTTCTGAAGGCTCACTTTCTGCTATTTCAACTTCCTCTGGTGTCTCCATGGTCTTTTCTCTGTCATCCTATGTCCTAATCTCTTATGGGACAGTTTTCATGGTAATTTTATTATAATGACCTCTTTATAGACCTCATTTAAAAAAAGTCACATCCTATGGTACTACAGGGTATTATTTAAACACAAAATTTTGGATAGCTCACAATCCAGTCCATAGCAGTTATGATTTTTATGCAAGGGGCCAATGATGCCTAGCTAGGCTTTGTCTGCACAGACAGACTTTTGGCAAACAAAAGAAGAACTGTGCCTGCTGACTCACAGGTACCACCATCTATCTACTCTAAAAGGTAAGACCAAACACACCAATTAGTTCAAACAGAAGAGCAACATGAAAGAAGTGACAGTAAGTGTAAGATTTCAGGAAAGGAAGCCTCTGGTGAAGAAGGGAGGCAGTGAGAATAAGGACTCTGAACTCCGCGTCTGCTTCTGCTTTGTCTGCTCCCCGTAACCAGAGTCGCTCATGTTGGTGGTCCAGTCCCTTCTGCAAAAGTGGCTTCTCCTGGCTGACTTTCTCAGTACCCAGGGTAAGCAGCTGGTTTTGATAACTGGAGGAGCTGCCCCGTGTTTTCAGTGGAGCTGGAGTTTAGCATTCAGCCACCTCAAGTTTTGAGAGAATCCAGAGCACAGCGTCATTCCTGAGAATTCATTCATTTCTATGTCCTCTGAGTGCCCTGGCCCTTCCAGGGGGGTCAGATTACCACGGCCCCCAGACAAGAGTCCCTTCAAGCAGAAGCATGGTCTCTCTGCCATGCTTCTCCCCCACAGCTGCCCTTCCCGAGGAAAATGATGCTGAGACCTCTCAGGTGACTTTGTAAAGGCAGGATAGTGAAAGTGTAGAGTCAAGGAAGGCCATGCCTGTGACATTTGTAATGCCTTTTAAAACAATCTCATTTAGAATCTTCAGCACTAAGCCCGCTTCATGTGTCTTATTTTGAAATGCTCCTCTGAAGCCAGCATGCCGGAGGCACGACAAATTTGGCATTTCCATCCATATGTCCATTTGAATTCCAGGAATACACATAGATTAGGGTTGTGGAGCACCTTCTGGTTAAGGAAAGGCAGAGGCACATATCTATTCTGATACACACACAGGGAAACGGGAAATTAGCAACAAGAATGGAAATGAAAAAAAAAAAGATACTTCCCATTTATCTTCTATTTCCTAATTCAAGCTTACATTTTTAGAGATATTTTTAACGGAATTCTTAATCAAGCAAGATTAAGAGTCAAACAGTGAATTAATACTGTTTATTCATGATACACAGGGCATACATGTGTACGGAGGAACACATTATGAAAATATAATTCTCTGTTACCAAGGGTCACGTAGGGAGAAGAGACCTAGGCACACTGAATTATCATTAACAATAGAAGCAGGGATGCTGGGTAGTTGCAACTGAGGACAGACATTCCACAATGCTGGTTTGCACTGTGTGGATGATCACGCCATGAGAAGGGCCGTGGATGAGAGGATATTAGAGTCTGGACAAGGGTCTTGGACAGGGTCTTAAAGTCTGTATGGTTTCACTGAAGGTGCCTGAGCAAGGGTGAAGCAGGTGCTGGAGTAGGTGGGAAGTCAGGTTAGGACACCACCTGGCAGACCCTGACCCATGGAGTAGGCAATCTACTCCTGAACTGAGGGTTGGCAGAAATGGCCAAAGGAAAGACAGATGAAACAGAGACAGGGAAGAGAGAGTACGACTTAAACCTCTCAGAGTATGTAAGACCAAAGACCTGATGCTGACCGTCTTCTCTGTGCTTCCTGGCCAGAAAGCTCTCTTATCTCCCTTCCTCTCCTCCAGTCCCCTAAACACAGCACGAGAGGCGTTCCGATGGAAGTCCTGGGTCATCCCAAGAATGTAGCCCTGACCTCTGAGCTCATAAGCAAGGATGTTAATCATCTGTGGCCAGTTGTCAAACAAAATCCCCACAGATCTCTGGCTTTGGGTCACTCATTTGCCACCAACCCCAAAGCAGCTCTCCATTGTGGTATTATGTAAATAGATACAATCAACTGTAACTTCAGGTCATAGACTTCTGCCCCCTTCTGGATTCTGTGGTGGTCTACAAACACCTTTCACCTGTCTTACCCCATATCAGAAGCCCTTACTTCTATTTGTGTATCATCCATGATCCCAGGGGTCACATGACATGGTCTAGGTTAGGTTTACACTTTATCCACTTGGCCTTGTTGATATGACAGATACCTCTAAACTTATCAGTTACATGAAATACTTCCCTTGATTATTTGGAGCTGGTCATCTGAAGTTTGCACATACAAGGCCTCTGCAACAGACCCTTCCTGGGTTAATGTGGAAAGAGCTTTGGGAAGGCTGGCAGGGCATGGCCACACTATGCCCCACTCTGTTGTGAACTGGCTATGTGATTCTTGTCCTCTAAGCCTACCTAGTATATGTGGGAGAAAGAACTTGGTTGAGGCGCTACATCTTTGGGGGCTTGGACTTCTTTATGGGTGATTGATTGTTGAAGCCACTCACTAACCATCTTTCCAGCTTTTACATTTCAATTCCAAATCCACACTCTATTTTGAAAGCAGTGGGAATCTTAAGAATCTTTCTCATGAGCTACCTGGCACACAGCCATTCCACTACCTTTGCCGGACTCTGTGGTACAGCCTATGAACACCAGGTAGACAACCACTGCCAACAAGACTGAGGCATTAGACATGGCTCCATGTCTTTGAATACATGTAGACATGATCTAAGACTAGCCTTTATAGAAACAGCCAACTGTTTTCTTGGGGATGTGGGCAGAAAGGTCCTTAGGAAGAATGAGGAAGGTGTGGAGTTGTGTAGGAAGTTAGGTCACTGTTATACATATCTAACGATAGCCCAAAATAAATGTCAACCAGATAGAGTCTATATCAGAGGGAGCAGTCTTAAACTTAAGCAAGCATGGAGAGAGCCAGATTCTTTGATGTGGGTGAAGGTAGGCATAAGGCAAGAGATGGATGGAAAAACCCCATTAGAAATGCATTGACAGAGCATTGACAAAGGGGAACTGAAATCAAGTGATGTGCCTAGGAATGGAGAGAAACAAGGACTTAAGATAAATAGATGGCTCAGAGGTTAATGGCACTTAACTCTTCTCTTGCAGAGGACCCAGGTTCAGTTCCCAGCACTGGCATGATTGCTCACAACCATGTAACTTCAATTACAAATGCTCTCTTCTGGCCTCTATGGGCACTGCATGCATGCGGTATACACATGTAAAATAAAAGTAAAGCATTGCAATTTTAAAAGGCAAAGGAAAAAGCAGAGAAGGAATAACTTTGTGAACTAATGTGCATGCTTCTGTCTAATGGTAATTGTTAGGAAAGAAAGAGAACATACAGTCTAGGAGAAGGGCCTTGGGTTTGTGACCTTAGGCTTAGCCAATCAAGTGGTTTGCCCATTGACTATAGGAGTGGGCAAAAGGAAGGTCATGGAGCCCAGTTCAGTCATAGGCTAGATAGTGACCCACCTGATAAGGATGAATCCTGATCTTATATACTGGAGATTGTAGTTGACTCCTTTGGTCAACTGAAGTCAGAACATGGCATTCCCTCCTCGGCTGCCCCACCAGTTCCTCTGCTTTGGTTCCCGGGATTTCTCTGATTCTATAGAAGCTTCCCATAGGGAAAGATCAGACAGACCATGAACTCCACACCCTTTCTCCTAACTTTCAGCCACTGAGAGCTAATGGATTAATGCCCTAGCTTCTTTCTGCTTGCCTACAGCAGAGATCTCAATGCATCTATGTGTTTGCTGGTGTTTCCTCCTTCCCAGCCTCGATAGCCCCACACCTTATTCCTGCTGCCTGGGGGTTTCCTAAGAAATCAACTATTTGGACTCAGTACTTGATTTAGGTTTAGTGCTCAGAAGGACCAGACCAGACCAGACTTAGATAAAGCCAGATTTGGTGAGGTAGACCAAGAAGTACTGGCAGAGGCGTGAGCATACATTTTCCTTTAAAGCCCCAAAAGGCTAAATAAGTACAACAGACCTCTGCTTGTGTCAGTAATGACTAAAGTAAGCTGTATCCGACAGGGCAGATGGAGATGCTGCTCTGGATAATATCCAAAGCTCTTGGTCATAAATTCCTCTTGGCAGGACAGACATGCAGTGCCTGTTCTTAAGGCTTCATACTGGAAACATAAGCAAGCACAAGCCACAACAACATCCAGGTAGAATCACATCACAGTAGAATCACACTTCTCTAGAGAGTTGCTCTCCCTGGTACAGAGGATCCTGTGATAGTACAAAGCCCAAGGTTTTTTCACCACTGAATTTATTGTGTCACTAAGTCTCTCCACTCAGTCATGCTACCAGCTAGTCCATGACGTTATCAGAGCCTGGAAACTCCAGCATAGCTGTAAGGAACCCTCAGCCCATCTCTAGTCCACCTTGAACTTCTCTCAGGTTTTGCAATGAATCTCCTTGAACCTAAAATGACCATACATCTTCAACAGTGTACTGATTGTACCCTGGGGGGAAGAGTGGGCTCTAGAAGTTTAGGCAAAGCTATCCAAACTTGCATGAGACACATTACGTAATTTCTTACCAAATAGAGTTATCACAAGTAAATAGGCCTTAGGAAGATAGGTAGTGGGGGGGGGGTGTGAAAACCCAGAAAGGGCAGACAAAGTCAAGACCTATTTCTGTTTGCTGGATCCATCAGTACTACTCCCATAATGGAGGCACCCTTGTTAGTCCTCTCTGCCCTTGTCCAGAACCTGCCATGCTGCTCAAAGTCTGCCCCTGTTGAGAACAGTTTCAAGTTTGCCCCCGCCCATCTTCAAAGAATGTGTTTCCAGCCTCTAGTATAGATAGTTCCTGAAGATGTCCTCTCCCCATGGGAAAGCAAAGCATCAATCACCTTTGTGCTACAGACCCTCTTACCCTCAATCCCATCTTTAACTTCCTAGGTATTTACAAAATTAATTCTTTAATAAGTTAATAATGCAATTTGAACTTTTCCTTTAGCTAATTTCCTCCCATTAGAGGAGACCTAGACCTTATCTATATGTTCCCAGGGTTATCCAAGGGTTTCTCTTAAAGAAAATAGAGTGGGCTGGTATTACTTCAGCATTAACCGGTACACAAGCTTTAGCCCTAACCTGGATTTGATGCATGACCGCAATTTCATTTAACCATCAGGATGACAAACACATCCTTTACCATCTATAAAGGTTGTCAAGCCTTAATATTAAAGGGGAATAAAGTAAAACTTGTGGCCCAACAAAGATGGCATCACTATCACCCGGATCTCATTTAAAGCTCAAGATTTTATAGCTGCCTTAAAGGAAAAATGGCCAGGCCAAGCAGACATATCCAAACATCCTGTCTGTTGTTGTTGTTTCTCTCTTTTTAATCAAGTGCAGTGGTTCTTCAGGTTTCAATGTGAATAGAAATTAGAATACAGGTTGTTGTATGTTTTATGGTTGATGCAAGGGCCCTTCAAGGGTAATTCTGGGTTTATATGATGTTCACATTAGGTGTTGATTGTGGGACCTAAAAATATCATCCCTGAGCTGTGACTCCTCCATTTGGAAAGCTTTCCTCAACATGAACTCTGCCAAGAGAATAGAATGTTTGTATTGCTGCAAACATTTAAGAGTTCTCTCTGTCTCTCCCTCCCTCCCTCCCTCCCTCCCTCCCTCCCTCCCTCCTTCCCTCCCTCCCCCTCCTCTCTCTCCCCCTCATTTCCTTCTTTCTCTTGCTCCCTGGTATTTCCACCTTTTAGGAGGAGAACTTGACCCTGAGGCCCAGAATGGCCAACTGAAAGCCACTCCTGACCCCTTCCCCACCCAGGTCACCACATAACAGCTTCACTGTGGTGTAGTAAAGGGTGAGGTGTCTGAGGCAAGGAGCTTGGCTTTCTCACCCTCCAGCAAGGTACCTCAGATGGCAAAATCCAATCCTGTGCCTTGACCATAGTATGTGTCCTGAATTTTCCAGATTTATTTCCACCCCTGTTTCATCTATTGCTGCCTTTGCCTCTGTGCAGGTTCGTGGCAAATGGTCTGTTTCTGTGGATGACTTTTTCATCTGTGCCAGGGAAAGAAAGGCCTATTAGACAAATCCAATGGGACAAGTTGTGAGAGTTTGTCAGTTCCTGTCACTCTCAGGGATGGTTGTGCAGTGGAGCACAGCCTCGAAACAGACTGGTCAAGATGGGCATCTCCCTTCTGGAAAGAGTTTATCTCAAAGAAAAGAAACTGTGATGGGCAAAAAACATGAAAAATGTCAGCTTGTTGGTCTGGGGAGCTGTAAGAGCTGTGGATGAATAACTTGGAATAAGTCAGAGTCTCAGTCCCCAGTGCTACACATTCTAAGTTTATTAAGGGCCTGACACAAAAAGAAAGATATCTTTTCTTATCAATAATAATTTCCAAGACTTCATTTTATCACTATAGGTACTATTGGTAAGAGACATGAAAAAAAGATACTGTATTTCACTAAGAAAATGGACAAGAACTACATCTTTCCATTGCCAAGTTCCCTAAGTTCCTTCACGGTTACCCAGCATCACTTTCTGAGCAACTCAGTTGGCGAGCAATCTGGGTACAAGATAAGACCACACACAGCCTTGTCAAGAGTTCTCTTCCTAAAACCAACCCGAGTATCACCAGGTCTTGTCTACTGGGACATTCCTTTTGGAGAACCTGCCATAATAGCTACCATTAAAAAGACCCTTTAATTCTGCATTTGCTTTCAGATGCCAATCTTTTTAAAGCTCTCTATAGCAACGTTCATTTGTGAATTTCCTCTTTTCCCCACTTTCTAGAACAATGTTCAGGAGACAGAAGGTTACCAAGATCACCAGTGACTCCACATAACTAAAGTCAGTACTTATTTTCACATTCATCTCAATTGGTCTCTATGTAATAAATATATTTCATTGCTCGTTTGCTTAGCATCTGTCCCCTCAGTATAAATTATTGTTCTATTTACCAGATATCCTCAACTCCAAAAATAGTATGTATCTGGTATATGTTAGGCATTTAGTAAAAATTCATTAAATGAATAATCTAATCAGTTGATTTACCATTGTTAGGGACCGTAACAAAAAGTACGATACACATGGTGGCTGAGTGTCAGTGAAGAGTTGGAATGAAAGTTTCTTTGAGATAGATCTGTGTCATTTATTTATCCTCATATTTTGGTATGATATGGGACATGACTTTTCACGTTCCCATGGAAGAAGTGACAAGAAGAGATGAATCCAATGCTTGTTGTGTGCACAATTTAGCAAGTACTAGTTGTTTCCTTCTCCTCAGTACAGATGGGGACTATGCCTGTATATACTGTGCAGATGAAGAAACTGCCTCAATTTTTCTCTTTTTAGAGAGATTAAACGAGCTTGTTCAAGTTCACTCAAACATGAGTTTGGTATCAGTGAGGAAGCAGTGTGGGCTCCGAGCTCCTTCCTCATAAGTGCCATGAAGTCACATGCAATCACAGGAATTTGGCTTCTACTGGTCAACGTAAGTCAGAGTTGCTCAAGCAAAATACTTGTCCAGTGTAGAGTATTTGCGGTAGTGTTTCTGGGGTCAACAGCGATTATAATGTGGTAGGGTACAGTATGATTTTGATTTTCTTTCCCAGGTATGCTAACCATCATAAGAGGCTTACAGCCCTTATTCATGAAATACACATAGTGATAGAGGAACCATATGGCTACAGATGCCAGATAAAACCCAGGAAGTCCAGTTCAGTTGAACTTAAACTGAAAATCAAGCAGTGTCTTAGAGCAAGTCCATCTCCATGACAGCATGGGGCACACTACTCTTAAAAAGTCATTATCTAACTGAAATTCCAATTTAGCTTTGGTTCCATAATTTGATTGCTAAATCTGTCAACCTGTCCAATTGCTGTCACCATTCCTATACCTGCCCCACCATGCTGCCAGACAGGTGTTGTTGAGATAGACAGACAAGAAGGGGGGGCCGTTTTGAGAGGACTCTAAAAAGATAAAAGGCCAGTTCCCTGTAAAATGAGGGAGAGGCTGGTCTGCCCCCAGAGACCCCTGAGCTCTGCGTCCTCTCTCAGCTCTCGTCTTGGTCAGCTCCGTACTGTCTCTAGCTTCAGTTTCCTCAAAGGAGCAGGCGTTTCAGTTGTTGGGAAGTGAGTAGGCGCTGTGGGATGACTGCCTTCCATAGGTGGAGCTTAATCTGCAGCTTTTCCCAGAAACCTAAATGGTTAGGGAAAAGAAGCCATGTGAAAAGACACAGAGAAGAGAGTATCTGTCTGCCATTGTGTGGGCTTGTGCATTTGCATGTCAATGAGGAGCCAGGAGCCAGATGGGGCAGTGCATACAGAATGTTTAATGGGGACACAAGAATCCATACTGACCTGCTTTTTATCTTAACAAAAATAAAAGAAACCAGACTTTGAACAAAGTGAAAACTTGGTAAGTGGGACAAGAGGAAGATGATCCATAAATCACTCTCCTTGAAGTGTGTTGAAAATGGTGACCTGAAACGTATGCTACTAGGAAGAAAATGTCAAGACTGGGCACAAAGATGGCTTGGAGTTAGGATGTAGGCAATTACAAGAAAACTGACATTGTCGTTGTTTGGTGTAATAGGTATTCTGAAGAAAGGCAAACTCATAGTCAAAGCCCAGTTTGATTATATGATCTGAAGTTATTCCAGAAGTCAGGAAAGTAAAAAGGGATCGTAGGGGGTGGCTAGAGAAGTCATACTGGATACAGGTGACACTAAGGGGGAAATGGGAAAAATAGGGAGGGGAGAGTTAATGGGGAAATGAGAAGAAGTTCAATACAGAAGGAAAGAAGAGTAGGGACAAATAATACTAAGGATGTTTGATTCAAGCCTCAAGAATTGTGTTATTTCATACTTGCCTAAATTTTTGTATGTCTGTATACATCTATCTGTCTATCTATCTATCTATCTTTAATGAAGTTGTGCCACTTGGGCTGAGAATAATCTTCATAAGAGCCATAGACTATCTTATAAAAACCCAGTAGCTGGCATGAGAAACCCCTATTTGAGTTGTTTGTCAGGATTGGCCAAGTGACTCCCAAAACAACAGAGGCTACTGTTGCCCTTGGTTACCTCTGAGTTGATGATTAGTCCCTATTGCTGAAGACATCACACACTTCAGACTCAGGACCTGGAAGATTTGAGCTGGATCTGATCTGAAATCCTCCTCCCTGACAACTGGTTTTCACAGTACCAGAAGGTGCTTGGCAAGCTGCCAAGAAAGAGAAGCAATTAATAGTTTTGTATAGATGTGAGGCCTATGAACAATGAGCAATGTGGCAAAATATCCCTAAAGGTGCAATACTGGCATTCATATCTTGGCCGAAACAAAACAGCTGTTTAATTGTATTTACAGCCCACTCAACAACAGTAAAATCAAGCCTGGTACTAGAAACCTAGCCAACTATCAGGATGAGTGAGGTGGGAATCTTAAAGAAAAACCTATTACCACCACTTTGCTAGACCAGCATGACTCCTAACTTCATACTAAATGTATGTTTATGCTCGCATATTAAGTGTGACTCTCACTTCTTACCAAAGGAGCTTCTTCTCAGAGCAAACTGATACCATGCCAGAAAACCATAACTGGTAATAATGAAGAGATGAACTGATCTTGGAGGGCCCAGCCCCAATGGATACATCTACAACACAACTCCTGCATCTGAGCTCAGAGAGCCCTGTGAATGAGGAGACAGAAAAACTGTAAAAGCCAGAAGACCAGGAAGTCTGATGTGAGATTTTGTCTCCTAAAAATGACAATGAAGCTATACCCATGATGCCCCAATATTATGGCTGCCTAAATAAGACAATGATAATACAGTCCCTGTAGTAATGCATGAGCAAGGAAATCCCACAGTGTCCGAACCCTAGACAAGGAACTAAGGCAACAAATGAATGCTGAGAGAGGGAAAATCAGTCTATTCTATGGATGAGACCCCTAGTTGGATATCTAATACAAAGTGGTCAGCCTTGAAATATATATGTATGCATATGTACACACATATATGTGTATGTACACACAGCAACAGTAAACTCATCAGGTTGTATTTATATATTTATGTACATATATGTAACAGTAATAATCAAAGAAAAAGAAGACATCAATTTTAGAGACAGTGAGGTGGATTTGGGTGAGGTTGGAGGGAGGAAAGGGAAGAGGGGATACATTGTAATTAGATTCTGAGTTTTTAAAAAGGAAGAGTCTAATCCAATAGGACAGTGGCCCTACAAGAAGGATATTCTCCTTCCTTCTTCCATTTCATGCCTTCCCCAACACACACAGAAGAAACTCTAGTGAGCACACAGCAATGCAGACATCCCTAAATCAAGAAATAAGCCAACACTGTAATCTGACAATACTGACACCCCAATCTTGGCCTTCCACGTCCAGAATGATGAGAAAATGAATGTCTTTGTTTAAGTTGCATGTCTATGGGCAGCTCAGACTGTGTCCAAGTGTTAAGGAACTAAAACCTGTTTGAAAGAGTGCCAACACACACATTTTGACAATCTTACTGAGCAAAGAGGTTAAAGTTGTTTAATATCAAGTAGCAAATGGAGCAAGAAAGAGAAATGAAGTTAGTGAGCTGAATGAATAAAACAGTCTTGCAAGTAGCAGAACAAAATAACCAGCTTGAAACCTCTTCCCCCATGTTAAGACAGCTTTGTGTTTATCAAGGGCCTGAACAACAGCAACAACATGTTGACCATGAGAAGTCACTCTCACCTCACCCAGTGAACACATGCTAAGTTGGCAAAGGCAAATAGGACAGACCTGTGAATACCTCTAGAAATCCAAGATTTGGATTCTAACTTTAAAATCCAATGGATATATTAATTTATCCATTCTGAGTATTTTTCTTGAACTATGAGGAAAAACTAAGACATAATCGAAACAAACTTCCTGTCCTAGGTTTCTTCATTCATGATATTACAGTCAAGGATGGGAGGAGGATCTGGCTAAAAAATAGTGGGAGTTATTAGTCACAAGACACATGAAGTGATGCTCAGAAAACACAAGTAGTATAGGGATAGCTTGAAAAGGCAAATAACTATTGTATGACTAAATGGATACATAAATGGATGGATGGACAGATGAATGGCTCAATGACCATTACAAAGGTTCAGAGAAGTCTTCTTGTTTTGTTAGACCTCTTGACCACAGGTAGTGACCATTCTCTGATAAACTGAGAATACCCTTTCATGACTTCTCTATTCAGACTACCTGAGAAATTTGTATAATGTATTATTTGTCTGTTTTTTCCAAGAGTCTAGCTTCAGCCTCCTAAACTGGGGTACTGACAATTTCATTGACTCTTGAGAAAATATTATCAGAACTCTGTCCTGTTCCTCCGTTATTATGGGAACCTGTTTAATTGAGTCATTAGTCCACTGGCTCATTCATTTCTCCAATAAACATTTATCAATTGCTCTCTATATGTCTGACATTGGTCTCCATTCAGGGACATAATTAGAAAGCACACATATGTCAGTTTCTACTGAGAAGAAACAGGAATCAAAGCAATATGTAATGCATAGCCCATCTAAGACAAGCACTACGGAGGAAAGACAAGATGGGATGAGATGCAAGGTTTAAAGGTGTGGTCAGGGAAGGTATCTCTGACCTTCTAGGCAGAAGTACAGAATGCAGTAATGAGACTATTTCATTGCATTATGTTAGAGGGACAGCAGAGGTAAAATGGCAAAGAGGTTAGAAAAGTGGGAGGGAGACCTTTGTGGTGACTTACAGGCTTTGACAAGAATTGTAGCTTTAGTTGATGGCACTTTTTTTCATAATATTTGTATTTATTCTTTGAAATTTTCATATGTGTATACAATGTTTTTTGGTCTTATATATCCTCTACT
This sequence comes from Mesocricetus auratus, assembly GCF_017639785.1. Taxonomy (NCBI): domain Eukaryota; kingdom Metazoa; phylum Chordata; class Mammalia; order Rodentia; family Cricetidae; genus Mesocricetus; species Mesocricetus auratus. Next base: position 43,575,072 of record NW_024429194.1, on the reverse strand, counting down.
ACTTCCTTCCATTCCCCCTCTTTGACCCATCTACTATCTCCATTCAGACTTTATGCACTTACTATCATCGTCATCGTTATCATCATCAGTTGCTGACCATGCATGAATGCATGTGTGGCCATCCTCTGGAGCATTGTCAACCTACCAGCAGGTATGCCCCCCAAAAGTGACTATCTCTATCCCCAAATTCATCAATTGCCAATAAGCTCCTTAGCTAGGGGCCCTCCCTCATCTATGCTAGAATTTTGACTGACTTAATCTTGTGTAGATCTTGCAGAGGCAATCACAGGTGCTAGTGAGTTGATGTGTACATCAGTCATGTCATGCCCACAAGATAGCATTTCATAGCTCTCCTCCCCATTCTCTAGCTCTTACATTCTTTCCAACCACCCTTCTTCCATATTTACTGAACCTTGGATAAAGGGAGGTTAATATGGATGACTCACGTAGGACTGAACATCCACAGTGACTTGATTTCTAACATGATTTCTCTGGCAACTGAATTGACAGTATAAGAAATAGACATAGCATAGCAACAATAGACAGGGGAAGACATTTTTTATAATCTCCATATGACAGGACTGTATGGAGGAACAAGTATTGGTGGCAGAGTTATCAAGATTCCTGACTTTAAATGTGTTTGGGGAGCAGAGCCAACAGGATTTTCTGATGATGGCTTTCATGTGAAATCTGAAAGAGGAAACTCCCTTTTCTAAGCATCCCAATTTTCAACACTGGCATTGCTGTGTGGCCTCTGCTAATGGAGCTCCATCAACTGCTAGTGTACCTTCCCATGTTCCTATCATTGTGTTTTAGACTGGTGATCATTATGCCCCTTCATCCATTTCCCTGAGCCCAACCCAGGGCCCAATTTATGTCCCTCCACTTCTGACCATCTCATTTTACCTGTATTTAGGGTTCTTTTTTTTTTTTTTTTTTTTTTTTGGTTTTTACGAGACAGGGTTTCTCTGTATTGTTTTGGGGGCTTTCAGTCCAGCCTGGCCTCGAACTCACAGAAATCCTCCTGCCTCTGCCTCCCGAGTGCTGGGATTAAAGGCGTGCGGCACCACCGCCCGGCTGTATTTAGGGTTCTACAGAATGGAAAAGCAAACTTTGGAAGAAAGGATTTACATGGATGAAAATAGGCATGAGTGGGCTTGGCAATTGACTCTAAGCCAGGGTAAGTGCTAAGGCAAAGCATGGGCTCATGCAGAATGGCACTAAGATGACAACACCAGGGTCAACAACCAAGACATTTCTAGCTTTTCCATCCAAACTGTTTCTAAATTTCAAGACATTTTAGGCAAAAATGAAACTTCTACAGTAGTAACTTAAGAGTGAGAATAGGTAAAAAGTCTAAAGACACTCATTGTCTTGAGAGCTGTTGATCTCAAAAAGCAGAACAGGATGACAGGCAGTGGTGTTGCACACCTTTAATCCCAGCATTCAGGAGGCAGAGGGGGGTGAATTTCAGGATATCTAGGGCTATACAGAGAAACCCTGTCGGGGGCCAGGAAGGGGATCTGAGGAAAGAAAGAAACAAGGAGAAAGAAACAATAAAGCATGCAAAGATTCTTTTCTTCTTTTAGCTAGTTTATGAAAGGCAGTAGTAATTTTTGTTGTATTTGACACTTTGGACTACTAACTTTTAAAAAGAATCCAAGGCATCAAACTACTGTATACTACTTTATGACTTAAAGTCAAACTTCTAAAAAAGTAACAATTGGAATGGCTCATTGGAGTTGGGCAGTGGTGATGTATGCCTTTAATCCCAGTACTTTCGAGGCAGAGGCAGGAGGAGCTCTATGAGTTCGAGGCCAACCTGGTCTACAGAGCTAGTTCCAGGACAGCCAAAGCTGTTACACAGTGAAACCCTGTCTAGAAATAAAAACAAAGGTCAATGGGTAAAACCCTGACCATGTAAGCATGAGAGCCTGAACATGGTTCCCTCAAACTCTTGGAAAGAGGGATGCAGTAGCATGCCTCTGCCATCCCAGGGCAATTGTTATATAACTTTGTTATCTAACTTGGGGGTCACAACGTTTGGCCCAGGTCAGGTCCAGGCATCTGTTACAATTTGCCAATAAAAAGAGCCACATTAGAAGTGGAAAACAGAAAAAGGACACTTGTTCAATGTGGAAGGGAGACAAAGAGATCCAGGGAACTCTAAAGTCCTTTGTGGTCCTAAAGTAAGATCAGAGTTTAAACAGAGAACCAAGGACTTGCACATCTAACAGTCCCAGTCAAGATGTAGTTCCATCTGCAGCCTCATCCTGGAAGGTGGGGTGAAAAGATGTTCAAACTGTGTTAAATCTCTTTCTAAAGCACAAGATCCCCCTCTAGTTGGAGACTTTTCCTTTTCTCAGCATGAGATTCCTGGGGGAATCCCCATTTCTTTGGGGTCCACTGTTTCAATGGTCTGATGGTCTGAATGAGAAAAGTGAGTATCTCTTTAGAATACCTTCATGTCTGCCATACTGGTAGCATAATTACAGAAAGATAGAAGGTGGTGATGAGAAGACACTTGCAGGACAACTAGCCTAGTATGCACAGCGGCAAACAAGAGACCTTGTCTCAAACAAGTAGAATGTAAGGGCTGACACTGAACTTGTCCTCTGACCTCCACATGCTTGCCATGTCACAAGCATGTGCATGTGTGTGTGCACACACGAGATGAAATCTTTTCATTAAGAAAAATAAGTCTTTTTTAGGCCTTAGAGATGAGGATGGCAAGTGGGACCAACACGCGCTGTGATATTTAGAAAGCACATCAGGTCAATATTTCCAGATGCAGTTGATACACTAGAGACTGTCCTTGTGCTATTCTGCTTCATGATCAGAATTCCCAGACATTCAGAGATGCTCAGGACTGTGTGTACAAGCACTGTTGTCTAAAGCATCTAATACTCCATTGCTCACATGTGGAAAATTTTCCACAGACTTCAGTCTACCAGCCTGAGCCACCAAATCCTCAAAGATTGTGCTAAAGAACGTTAGAGGCCTGCTTCCAACCTCCTTGTGGAAAACATTATAAGATGTGATGACGAGGGTCTTTTCTGGGGCTCCTTGTGTTTTTATTCTTCCCGCAAACAAAATGGAAACCATCACAAAGTAAATAGATTTCTCAAGGTCCTACGGAGGTGGCTCCTGCTGGGTTTTTGTACAGCAGTAGTGGCTCAGCTGATGTTAAAGTGCCAGCGTCTGGTGAAGAACTCATTTTTGCAGTGCAAGATGAACAGGAAATACAGATCTTAAGAGCCTGGAAGGGATGTTGGCAGAGTGAAAGGACACTGGTGAGCAACAATGTCAGTCCATGATTAACTTTGTTACATGATGAACATGCCATTCCTCATCTGAAAGTGTTCAGAACCAGAAGTATTTCAGATTTCAGATTTTCAGAATTTTGGAATGTTCGCATTGACCATAGCCCTGAGTATGCTATACTGTCTTTTCTCCATGCCTGGAAGCAGAGCACATGTAGTGATCTGCATACAGGCTCTCATGAGATCAGCCTGTTGGCAATGGAGGAAGGGTCCATCAGAATGGTTCTCTGGAGGGGCAGAATCAGTGGGAGAGGAGAGAGACAGAGACTGAGAGACAGAGAGAGTTTTGTTAGATAGTAGGGGTTGGATAGGCTAATAATGGGCATCTGTAAGCAATAGAGCAGTGGTTCTCAACAGTGGGTCATGATCCCTTTGGGAGTCCAATAGCCTATCACCGGGGGTTGTCTAAGACCATCTGCAGATATTTACAATAAATGTGTAACTGTAGCAAAATTTAAGTTATGAAGTAGCAATAAAAATAATATGGGCTGGGTGGTGGTGGCCCACGCCTTTAATCTCAGCACTCGGGAGGCAGAGGCAGGTGGATCTCTGTGAGTTCAAGGCCAGGCTGGACCGACAGCCTCCAAAACAGAGAAACCCTGTCTTGTAAAAACCAATATCATTATTATTATTATTATTATTATTATTATGGTTGGGCTCACAACATGAGGAACTCTATTAAGGGGTCACAGCATTAAGAAGGTTGAAAACCATTTCAATAGAGGCAGAGAATCCAGTAGCTGCTCAGTTTAAGGATCAGGATCCTTGGTAGCTCTCCCTGGGGAGAAACTGGAGACTGACATCAATGGAAGATGGCAGAGGTAGACTCAGGCTGCAAGCCACAGTGTTCTTCCTCAGAGCTCCTTGTATCTGAGCATCCTTTTTGAGAAAGGGTCTTCTCCTCCCACGTAAGCCTCTCACAGAAACTGAGAGAAAGAAATCTCTTAGGTTGATTCTAAACCACACCAAGCTGATGAAAAAGATCAGCCATCACAGAAAGCATTATCTTGTGAGACACATGAAGCCTTCAGGAGATCATCAGAAACCCCTCCCTTTCACAGGATCCCCACCACAACTAAACTAATAGCTTGGGCAGGACTTACCTGTGGTGTAGCTGCCTGTCAGCTTCCCAGGGGATTCACAGTAATATAGATGGCTGTGTGTCTTCTCTGCTCCTGTAACAAACCCCAGTAAATTGCTCTTCAGTGTGATACCTTGGTTGTCAGTTCGTTCTCTCTCTGGGACAAACGGACATCTATGTGTCCTCAGAAAAAGTCACACAACATATACCTCACCTGAAAAATCCCTAATCCGAACCAGTCTGAAAACCAAACCTTCAAAGTGCTGTGCCAGCTCTCTAAAAGTTGTAGATTTGAGATTCAGGGTGTTCAAACTCGGTGTCTTTCTGACATTTTCATTTGTTTTTATTTTTTCCTCTGAAGACTGAGGTTGGTTGTAAACTAGAGCAGTAGCACTGATTTAGTTGTTTTGAATGTGTGGGACTAGGGATTTGGAACCCAGAACTCCCAAGTTCCTTGGGCCACATAGCTATTGTATCAACCAGCAAGAGCAGACACTAGGTGCAGGGTCCATGGAAGCCACAGCAGCCCTGTCTTCTCCTGCCACTGCTCAACCTTTCATTTATGAACGAAGTCAGTGACCCTGATAATTGTCCCGCCCTTTCTTTCGCCATTCATGATTTACACATTGTAGTGGGGTGGCTCAGCATTAGGTACCCCCTGCAGCTCTATTCCTGACCCTTATTTTGCACTAGCTGATCAGAAACATGGTAAAAATCAGCTCTTTGGTACCCACCTATCATCAGCCTTGCCTAAGATGTGCCCCTACATAAAGCCATTAGCTGTAGGTGCCATAATTAGGATGTGGAGACAAGATGACTTATTCAAACCCGATCTTGTCAGTATGGTGACAGAAATTAATAGATTCCATGTTCATTAGCATATGTCTAGCTAGAGACTATTACTAAAGCCAGAACTTACAAGCTTCAGTGAACAAATTAATGAGAAACCTTGAACACTTCAGAGACAGAAAACACAGTTAGTTTGAACAGGCAAACTTTTTGGTTAGAAATCATATCTTAAGCTGGGCAGAGTGGTGTACACCCTGCAATTCTAGCACTTGAGAGATGGAGGAAGGAAGATCACAGGTTCAAGGCCAGCCCCCACTATATAGAAAATTCGAGGCCAGCCCAGGCTTCATGAGACCCCATTTGAGAGAGGGTCAGTGAGCACCAAGAAAATTGTTATGAAATATTTACATGATAGTTATCATAATTGAATATGAACTAATCTATTGTTAATATTTTGAAGCGAAGTCTCAGCCTATGCATTAGTCAGGGTTCTCTACAGAAATAGAATTGATAGAATACATATATTACACACACACACACACATACATATATATATATATGTGGGAGATTTATTAGAGTTGTTTACAAGCTATGGTCCAACTAATCCAATAATGACTGTCTCCCAACAAAAGTCCAAGAATTCAGTATTTTCTCAGTCTACAAAGCTGGTCTTCAGTAGATGCTGAAATCCCAAAGGAGTAGACTTTAATCCCAGTGAGGGATTATACCTGCTAAAAAGGCGAGAGCAAGCAGGCAAAGAGCAAGAGATTCCTTCTTCCATCCCTTTATATAGACTTGCACCAGAAGGTGTGGCTCAAATTAAAGGTGCATCTTCCCATCTGAAATGATCCAATCAAATTCATTACACAGATACTTGGGTTTTAGTTAATTCCAGATAGAGTCAATTTGACAACCAAGAATAGTCATGGCAGCCTGCCTTTTAACTGCAAACAGAGCTTTACTATGTTAAAAAGTTTAAGAACTTTCGTCTTACAACTTAAAGCCATGGAAAATTCAATGCATGTTAAACTTTGTTGAAGGAATTTGTTCCTGAACATTGTAGTCTCCAGTAGGCAATGGCATGAGTTCACTTGTCCTAGTCTGTGTTCTTTAGAGATTGATACAAGTTACCAATATCGCAATAAATAAACTTGTTATTAATGCCTGGCTCTGTGTCTAATCAGGAAAGGGTTGAATATTATGTCTTAAACTCACAAAATTCTAGGAATCCCACTGTTTTCAGGTCAGACAAAGATACCCTCTACATTAAGTTTCTGATGAACAAGGAGGCAGGTTGAAAATAAGAGAAAAATTATCCAAAGGGCAGTTTGTATGACCAATTGATCAAAGTGAGTGTAATAGTCTAATTTTCAGTTACTGTCATAAAATTCTCTGATGAAAGCAACTTAGAGCAAGGGCTTGTTTTTGCTCACAGTTCCAGGATACAGCCCATGATGGTGGTAAAGCCATGACAGCAAGGGCTTCATGACTCTGGTGCATTGTGGCCACAGTCAGGAAGCAGAGAACAATGAATGCTGTACTCTGCTCCAGTTAACCTCAAATAAGCTATCAAGACAATTTCCCCCAGGCATGCTCAGTGGCCAGCCTAATCAAGATGATCCCTCACAGACAAGCTCAGATGATCCCTTACAGAGGAGCTCAGAAGCTCATCTCCAAGGTAATTTCAGACATCAAATTGACAATTGAGATCAACCATCACAGAGAAAATATTAGTTTATAATGCTGTCCACAAGAATCCCTGGCCCAGAAGGTAATACACACTAAGTGTTCAACAAATGCATACTGAATCTGATTATCATGAATCCAGTCTACTGCTTCAGAGGTCAAGGCATAAGATGGCCATTTACAGGGTCATCTAATTCCACCCCAGCCTGAAATCCCTTTTAGACAGAAGTCAGGAAAGGCATTCAGCCACGTGAGATGTCCAATGATGAGCAGTGCTGTAGCTTGGATGTGGTTTGTTCATGTACTGGAAGATCGGTTCACAGTAGAGCAACACAAAGAAGATGGTGGAGCCTCTGAGACACTGCCTAGTAAGGGGTGACTGGGTCCCAACTGCCCTTTGAAGGGATTAAAGCCGGCCTTGGGGCATGTATTAAGTCCCACTGAAGTGTATTTGCCTCTCCAACAGTATGCTGATATAAAAGAGTCTCCTTCTGCCCTGTTCTCTTTCCTTTTTCCCAGGTTATCTCTTTCCTTGCATGTACCCCTTCCCCTTGTCACATTGTGATGCAGACAGGGAGGCATCTCCAAGTGTCACTGCTCTGCTATGCAGACTTTTCAACCACTAGAACTTTGAACTAAATAAGCCTTTTTTTAAAAAAATCACCTAGCTTCTAGTATTGTTTACAAAATATATAGAAAATGGGCTAAAATTTTATTTGTATGAATTAAGTGTATTTAGATTTTGACTGTGACTCTCGATTGGTTTTGTATAACCTGTCACCCTCACCATGAAAAAGAAATTTCACAAAGAAATTGCCAAGTTGGCCTTCATGGGAACTAGACAAGCAAATGGTGCACAGACAGACATGCAGACACAGCACCCATACACATAAAGAAATTAGAAAAATATTTCTGAATAAGTAATTCATAGTAATTTGTCCAACAATGACTCACAATGCACATTTTCCAGAGGCATCCAAAATACCATAAGACAAACTTATGATTTACTATTTTTGTTATCACCACAAATGAAATCAAGATAAAATTTTCTGGAAATAAATCACCTTTAGTCTCTTTGCATGAGTGTAGTTTAGCACAAGTGTGCTACCCCCAAAATTCCCTTATGTCATGGATTTCCCTACACACTCGCTAAAGTTACATACGCAGAGTGTGGACTCCAGTCTGCAAATAGTAGAACTTCTCCAGTCATCATATAATCCCCACTTGAAGTCACACTCTTCACAAGATAACCCACCTTCTCTGATGAAGGAGATGCCCATTACAGGACAGTGTTGGTAGGCAATATTCGCTCCATTACTTCCAGTCAGGTTGGCCAGGCCTTAGGAGGCTGGTATCATAGGTTAGTGTTTTTTCCCACTTACTCTGCTGTCCTTCCCTTTTTTCAGATGCTAACCTCCTGAGGACCTCGCATTGCAAAGTCTGTCTCAGGGTAATCTCTGCAGAGGCAAACAAGGACAGCTCTTTTGTGTTTTGGTCTTCTTCATGAGTTGGACTGCCAATGGCAAACCTGTCCAGTACATCCAGGAAGATGAAGGGCATTAGCTGGAAGGTCACTAGACTACACTTGTGGTCCTCAATATTTAGCCCTTAGAAGAGGAGTCATTTTGCCAAATGAGACCTTCAGTGAAGCCACAACACAGAATAAAGTGGCTATATTGAAGCATCTGTGGCAGGCCACAAGGTCTGGAAGAAATGGAAATCAATGGACCAGATAGATCAGTGGTTCTCAGCCCACACCTGCATCACAGCCCATCAGGGGCATTTTCAAAATACAAGTATTGGGGCCACATGATGCTGATTCAGTTTGGCCTTGTAAGAGTTTTTCTGGTGACTTAGGCAGCTTGGGTTAAGACTCACTGAACCCTTGGGGTCTATGGTCCTTCATCTTCTATTGATCACTACTTCCATAAGATACCATGGGTAGTCTTTTTTATTTTCAGGTGCAGTGCAAACATTTAAATGGGGCCCTCATCACTAGCCGAGGTTAGAGAACCACTACTTGAGGTTTTTAATTATTCATGCTCTCTTCCCAAAGCCAAGCAAATGAAATAGCAGGTGTGCTCACATACCCTTGACCTCTTTTCACCCCAAGATCAAAGGGTTTCTGGTGTTCCTGCGCCTTCCTTCTCTGCTGCCTGATGTCCTTGGATTCAACCCCCAAATTTGCCCAAACTTAATTATTGAGGCCATCTAACTGTGGGAACTCCACATTAGCCCTGTCTAGACTGTCCAGGGGCAAATTTCATGGGTGTTATCAGTAGAAACTTGAGCTTTGTCTTGTCCAAACTTCTATTTTAAAAACTCATAGCTGGGTGTGATACTGTTCTTCCATAATCCCAGCACCCAGAGAAGCACAAGTTGAAAGCCAGCCTCTTCACTCTGCTTTTTGGAAGCCAAAGACAGATGCTCTGAACAAATGCATGCTCTGGCTCTTGTGTTTTAATCTATATCTGATCAACGGTGGAAAGAATGGAACCAAGAAGTTCTCAAATGTGTATGTTGGCCCAAAGAACATGAAAATGAATGTGATTGAGTTTCCTCTGATTGTGAAAGGGCACCAATTTTTAAGAATGCCATTGATTTACTTAGTAAGTGTCCTCCTGAATGCTCTATAATGTGTAGCTTATTGTTACTTTGTACAGCTAGTGTTGGAGCAATCCATATAATGCTTGAAATTAATTATCAACTAGTGCTCAGAGACCCTTCCACTCTTGGTCACCCACTCCCTCTTAGATCCATAAAAACATAGTTCTGGACCCTCTTTTGCTAAGAGCCCTCACCTAGGAAGTTCAGTTAGACCCAATGGTATTATTCTCAACTTGACTGGCAATCTGAAGCCTGTAATGATAGAGTCAAATTCAATGCCTTTAGTTCCCTCCAAAAAAATCAATGGACCAATACCTAATACCCATACAATTATACATGTCTTCAAAAAATATGTAGCATTATTTGGTGGGTGTTCTGTAAGTGATTTTATGTTGTATATATGATCTAATAATTTTCACTCAACAACATCACTATCTTTCTCATCAGTAAATAATCATTTGTTGGAACGTAATACACATTCAGGGTTCAGGTGATATGTAGTCACTAAAAGAATTTGCATGGGCAGCAGATCAGTACCCATCCCAAGTATACACACAGACTTTGGACTCCCATCCAACAATGTGAGGTGCACTCTCACCCTGAACTCTTGGGGAAGGGTCTAGGCCCTGCCCTATATGAAATGACAGACTATGGACACCCCCATGGAGGGCCTCACCCTCCCTGGGGGAATGAGGGGATAACGGGGGGGGTTGGGGGGAGGGCACGGGAGGAGAGGAGGGAAAGGGAGAGGGACCTGGAACTGACTTGTGAAGCAACCTTGTTTCTTATCTAAATTTAAACTGGAAAATAAAATTTAAAAAAAAACTAAAAAAAAAGAATTTGCATGAACTGAATATTCCACCAGTTAACAACATCAAAATCAAAAGATAAAACATTCATAGCATACATAGGCATACCATCTCACATCTGGTCAATGTACCTCACCCCAGAAAATCTTCATATACTGTCAATGTGCCTAGCCTCCGATCACGTACCTGAATAACACACCATCATGCATCTATTTGGCTGTTTGTACACTTTATATAAGTAGAGTTATACTGTATATACTCTTTTGTGTCTACTTCATCTGTTTCAAACTGGACATTAGGAGTTGTCTCGCCTGAGTTCCACGTGTAGGAAAAATTCATCTGTGTTCTTTTTTTAGGACTAAATATGGCACAAGTTATTTATCCATTCTACTACTGATGGACACTTTGTTTTATGGAAGGGAGTGCCATTATGAACGTAACACACACACACACACACACACAACACACAACACACAACACACACACACACACACACACACACACCCCTTTCTAAAATGATTACATCAATTTACATGCAGGAGGAAAAGCATTCTTAACTACACCTGTTTGTTGTTTCTAGTATTATATGTATGTGTGTGTGAGGGGGGTTCTTTAACCACTCTGTCTGGTAGTGGCATTTGCAATGTTTAATTTTTGTTGTTAATTTGATTAGATTTGGAATTGGCTAAGAGATACGACTTTGGGGGATCAGTAAGGGTATTTCCTGAAATAATTCACTGTGAGCTGAAGATTTTTCCCAAGAGGGGCTGGCATCAGCCTCAGCAACCCAGATAGGGAGAGGTAGGAAAGAAAAGCTGTTGCTCTTTGCCTTCTTGCCTTTGTTCCGTGCTGGTGAGTGCATCTACTCTATTGTTGTCGTTGCTGTCATCTTTCACTGACATGAGAACTCATCTTCTCTACCTTTCAACATGTACTGAAGGCTGGTGCCTCTCCAGGAACCCTCCAGGTCTTCAATGCCAGACTGGAACTATTGAGGCACCTTGCTTCATAAACTGAGCAGCTACTAGATTCTCAATCTATCCACTGTATAAAAAGTCTTTGTTGAACTACTCAGCACATAGCATGTAAGCCAAGTTACTAAGTCTCTTTTGTAATAATCCTCCTCCCATCATTATGTTCCACTAGAGACTCCAACAGCAGTATCACATTATGGTTTGTGTATGTGTATTTCTGGTCACTAACATTGTTGGTCACTTTTTATCCTAATTTATGGAGACTTTTTCAAGACTTATGTCCATCTTAAGGCTTCAGTCCACTGACACAATGTGGTATTTGCATAGCATAAAGAAATATATCATTTTTTAAAAAGAAGACAACTCCCACAGTTGCATGCTTACTTGACTTGTGTTCATATTTTTGGGCCAAAAGGAATGTTAATTAAAAAATCTGGGCTGGAGAGATGGCTCAGTGGTTAAGAACACTGACTGTTCTTCCAGAGGTCCTGAGTTCAATTCCCAGCAACAATATGGTGGCTCAAAACCACCTTGAATGAGATCTGGTGCCCTCTGCTGGCATGCAGGCAGAAGGCTGTATACACAATAAATAAATAAAATATTTTTTAAAAAATCCAACAACAACAACAACAACAACAAAAAAACTAATACAGCAAGTCCCACTCAAAATAATATCCAGGTGCTCCATAGAATGTAAATTTCATTGTGAAAAATAAAATATTTTTAAGAAAGCAAAGAATAGTATTTTAATGACCATGGGAATGGAATAATTTCATAAACAGAACAAGAAGCACTATGCATAAATTATAACAAGGGATAAAATGAAGCACAATCAATATAATGTTGTCTAGAGCAGTGACTGTCAACCTTGTTGATACTGTGACCCCTTATTTTGGTTGCTATTTCATTACTGTAATTTTGCTACTGTTATGAATCATAAATATCTGTGTTTTATGATGGTCTTAGGTGACTCTTGTGAGTCACCTAACCCCCTAAATGTGTCGCGATCCACAGGTTGAGAACCACTGATCTAGAGTGTCAAATTCTAGTTTTTCCCTCCACAAATACAAAGATAGTCAAATTCTTAAGAAGGAAAGTTCTTAGTATATAGTCCACCAGCCACTTCTCTTATTGCTGCAATAAAATGCCAGACAAAAAGCAATGCATTTAAGGAAGGCTTTCCTCTGGCTTACACTCGGAGGGGATGTGATTCATCCTCGTGGAAAATGCCTGGTGGCAGGAACACATGGTCAGCTGGTCATAAAACTTAGGCAGTCAGTTAACAGCGAGTGACCAGAAAGTCCCCTGGGGTATAAAGCCTCAAGGCTCATCTCCAGTGAGTCACTTCCACCTACCCCTACCCCGAAAGGTTCTACAACTTTCCCAAACAGTACCACTAGGCAAAGACCAAACACTCAAAATGTGAGCCTCTGGGAAGCTGCCCAGTTAAACTGCAGCAGTCACGGATGGCAGGTGGCAGCACTCTGAGGGTGCTTCTGCTCTTTAGTAATTGTTTTCAAGAATCAGATTTAATGAGTCTCAGAGATAGGGATGGATTTGTTCTCATATTGGGACATAAAAGGAAAAAATGCCTAACAAGATATTTCACCTTAAGCTGCATCTCTCATCTGGAACTGGAGTGACACAGAGGACTGTAGCATACTGAGATTTCTAATTACTCGGTTCCCGTTAGAAAATGGGCAAAGCCTCAGGCAGCAACTTGACGACATGTGTCACATTTCTTTTGCCCCAGCAAACCCACTGCAGTAACTTAGGAAATAATTGAGAATGAACAAGAATGAATGAACACAGACATTCGCCGAGAGCTTGTGTGTTACATTAAAATACCAGGTACAACGTGAATGTTCATTAAGAGATTGGCCAAACTCAATGGGATCATACCCAAATTACAGATCATCAGAAATTACAATGTGGCTTTTTATTTACAGCTTTACAACACATTGATAAAATACTGTTGCAAATAAGGCAGATTATAAGACTGGAATACTTCAAGTGTAATATTCCATAATTGACTTTAAAAAAACTCATAAATCTCTATGTGTGCATGTGTAGAAAAATGCCTTGAGAACTCATACCAACATGTCTATCTTCAGGTGGTAGGATTATGGACATGTTTCTTTATTTCTTTATTTCTTACAGCTGTATTACCTGAATTTTTAAATGATATACATGTATTGTTTTTATAATAAAAGAAATGGTAGATGTACTTTAATTTTTAAAAAAAATATTTAAATTGTTGCAAAAAATGATAGTTCTGGAAAACTCAACTCTGTGGACCTTGTCTCTTCCTCCAACAGAAAAGCAAGTTCTTATTGCTGCTGTGTATATCCTTAGGACAGGGTGTTCAACCTTGATCCTAGGGCTAGGTACCTCTTTGTTGGAGAGGATGGCTCCATGCATTTTAAATGTTCAGATGTATGCATGTAGTGACATCTTGCTTTGCCAATGAACTTGTGGCAGTGGTCCCATCTTATGGGCATAGCTTCAGGTGTGCAGACATGACCCCTTAAGGAAGAAGAGGATCTGACTCGCTCTTTTGGGTTGTGGTGGGAACATCAGAAGGGCAGAGACTGCATCTCCTGGAGCAGGAAGACTGTGGTAGTTATTTACTATTATTTGTGAAACTGCTTCCCTAATAAATGCCTGTTTGTCATTTATCTTGGGTCTTGCGGACTCATTTAAACCTACCTTCATATGTAGGTAGGTCTCTACCCACCAGGTGCTGTGTACAAACATCACTACTTTTCCCTAAGTCATGGCATCTAAGTATATCTCCATTCACTGCTGTGTGAAGCTCTGTGCCTAATGGTGGTACTGGTGTGGTCCAGGGCACTGAAGGAAAATCGTGTCAGCTGATACCAATAACAGCAAAATGAAAGGCAAATGCAAAAATAATGCCCCATTTTCCATAGCAGAGTGATTATGGTGGAAATTAGATCCAGAAAAAGCCTTATCATGAATTTCCTCCATCATACAATTGAAAAATTGTGTTTGAGGAAATTCTAGAAACAAATACCCCAAAGCCCATCAATGCCTTCTATCACCATTCAGTAATAGGAGGGGCTGTGCCAAGAACATGTCTCCTGGATTGTTAAAGCAGTGAATTGAGGAGATAATCTTGCTTGTGGTTGGTAGGCTCAAGGGGAAATGGGTCCAGCTGATAAAATGATAACGAGATTTAGTTGACAATTTTCTCTGAGTAAAATGTCGAGCTTGTAAATAATTTAAAAATAGCCTGTCATTCAATTGCAGCGCGTCCTTTAAGAAATTTTAATCGATGCAAAACACATTTCTCAGACACCAGCTCTAACCCCTGTGGAAGCAGCTATAGGGCTAAACAAAAAAGGCTGTGACATGAGCAGACTGTGTGGCAGAAGGTGACTGAGGAAAGGAACGTGCACCTTAACCCCAGAATCAAAAATCATGACAGTATTCGGCAACGTGGAATTGGCTGTTGTGACAGTACGTGGTGGGGAAACACGACCGACCGGCTCAGCTCTTTCTTGCTCAAGGGCACAGAGAAGCTGAAGATTCCCCGGGCTCATCACAGACAACCAGCACGCATGTGAGCTGTGAGCTGCTGCCTGCAGTTTGACTACAAGTGGACGGCCGGGTATCTTTGCCCGATGTTGAGCATTATAGATGAAGAGAAAAGAAGGGGAAGGAGAGGGCATAACAATATGGGGGGAGTAAACAGATGTCTGCAATTAGGGCTCAGTGTTTCTCTGGGAAGGCAAGGGCACATCACAGGACTTGGGGAGACAAGTTTCTGCTGACCCCACAGCTACCGTTAGTATAAACCCCTTTCGACCCAGCATCCATGTCAAACAGGGAAGAGTGGAGGCAGTTCTAAAGTGACCTGTGCAGTCTGTCACGTCATTCAGGCCACTGCTTTCCTGGGGCAGGAGTGGGGACAGGAACTTAGGCACCAGGAGTCTTCGTGCCTTCCAAGTCCCGCACCCCCTGCCTAGTGTCATCTGACTCAGCTGAACTTTCTGTCAAAGGAAGCCAATCAGTGACCAGCTCACAGTGCCAGGAGACATTGCCAAGGGCAAGAGCCAGCAGTGTCCCTTCAGTTTGGCATCAGAGTAGAAAAGACTGGGCTTGGCCCTGATTGAATCTGGAAACCATTTCTTTCTCTTTCTCCCCCCCCCCCTTTTTTTTTCCTTTTCAACAACTGACACGGATTATGAAGACATCCAAATTGCCAGCATGAAAGCTCTGGTTTGGGAAATGAACCAACACAATTAGAGAATAAGGACATCCCCTGAGTACTTAACCAAATTTGGCTAGCTGTTTGTTTTTAATGAATTGATTATCACTGATAATCACGAGGTATACGTATTGATTTTTATCCCTTAAATCTTAGATGGTACATAATCTGTAAAGCTGTTAATCCTGATAGATTTAAAGATAATAGATAATGATGCATTATTCATAAATGCTTCTCAGTGGGATATCCACTGTGAAACTGTTAATCTTTCACTGTATTATTTTCATATTCATCTGTTATTAGTTTATTTAAACCAGATTGCCAGAAAAATTTAGAATGATAATTTTTAACATCCACCCATGTAACAAAATATCACTTCCTCCTTTTTGTCCAAGGCAACCATGGAGACTTCCCTCCCTCCACCTGGCCCAGCTTACACACAACACAAAGGCTTGTGTGCACATGGCTTGCCTCTATTATTGACTGTGGAATAGTTTCCAGCCTGTCTTTGTCACAAGGTCAATCAGACTCAAGTTCTATATTTTTTTTCTTCATAGAGGAAGATTTCCTCATTGGTAAGCATATTTAAATTCCCTTGCATGTATTGGACCAAATTTGCCCAGGTTTGAGCCTCCCGTGGCCTTCTACTCATGGCTAAATACTAACAAATAGCCGTATCAGACAGTTTTTGATAAAACATTAAAGATTACTCTGGCTACATGACTTCTATATTCTGTTTTCTGTATGAAAATCCCAAGGCTGTTGAAAGAGCCTCAATGGTGGAAGGGAATAGGTTTGCAAATTGCTGCCTATGGACCTCCTGGGACTTAACAGCACAGGGCAAAGAAGCAGCTGATCTTGGCAAAGGAAGAAAGATAAATAATGCTAACCTCCAAATCAACTCCCCTTAAAATTGCCACTGTCAACTCCCTCCACCAGTTATGAATCTGGGGGCAGGTCGCTATGGCATCATGTCTCACCCAGAATCAAATAGTATTGCTCCTTTCTGCTGGAGAGAGGTTCCCAATCTTGCTCACAAGACACTCCCCAGCGAAAGAGACAGGGAGAGAGAGAGACTTTTAATTTCCTTTTCTCTCCTTTATCCTGTATGTACACTAAAGAAACCCAATCCAGGTCAGCCAGTGATTATTGCCGCAGTGGTTATACTTGCTGGTGTCTTGTTTTTAATCACTTTATTCCTAAGTCAGTGACTACACCATCCCTGCAAAGAATAGAGCCACATGTTTCAAAAGTGAACTGGCTTTTCGAGATGAAGAATCAGGCTAGAGAAGCATAAAATGACAAGAGTGGGAATCTGGGAACTTGGGAGTAGGGGTGCATGTCATTCTCCTGGAGCTCCTCAAAGAACTCTGAGCCCCACAACTTCAGGAAGAGGGTGTGTCCCTTGTCTGGGACACTGAAAGCATGAGGTATGTGTCCCTTCACAGGTGATACACATCCGCAGTCTGGAGGTCTTCACCAGACTCCATACTAAGTTGTCCTGCTGAGAGTTCAGGTCAGCCCCTCAGGATGGGTAATGTCAGATCCCTTTTAAAGGGAGGAAGCAGTATTATCCATCTTACTACACTGGGAACAAAGATGGCAAGGTAAACACAGAGACAACTGCAGCCACATCCTGGGGCCAACCTTTGAGTTCTGTTAAATGAGTATTCCCTGTGTGAATGCCCTAAGCATCTCTAGGCAATTCCAATTCACAAGGAACTGCTTGAGTCCTAGGTAAATCCTAGAAAGAAAACCCATGACACATTCTACAGAGTCCTTCTCCCAGCATCCCACACACAGCATTGAGAGGCCAAGAAGAACAGCTATTCAACTCTGACTTTGTACCTAACTACAGTCTTCACAGATACAAAGCCCTTAAACTTTTCTCTATGTCACTGTTACTTCTTAAGAAAAGGAAAATCTTGTAAAACTGGGTCTACAGTTGCACATAAAAGCCGTGTATAGCTCATCAAATAGTTACTATTTGTTACTGTTTATTTTTAATACATAAAGCTTTTCCACTATGTCTAGATAATGACTGTATAATCCATTAAAAAACAGTTTTTGCTCAAAAAGAGCTTCTACTCTGAAGTGGGCGAATGGGCACAAACAAAATCTTCCACAGACTGAATAAAAAAAAAAACCCTGTGCAGAACAAGCCAGGACTAGCATAATTCAGACTGGGGTGGGGGTGGGGGGCATCCACCACTTGCTCTACTGTAATGCAATAACAATCACAGTGATGTACTCCTAGAAAGAGCTTTCCAATAACATTATTCTTTCTGCTAGCATTCCCTAAGGTGATAAAGGAAGTGTGGTCATCTCTATTTCCAGACTCAGAGACTTATACAAGATCATGACCAGTGACAGAGAGAGCATAGAGCTCTGCCAAGAAAATAAAAGTCATCAGGATTGTTGTGCCCAAACATCTTAGGACAACAATTGGCCATTAACACTGATAAAGATTCGCATTTGTAAGTGGTCTCTACCTTTGATTCCATCTGGGTCCAGGTAGGACAAGACTGCTGTGTGTGCCATTGCTCTTCTAATCCCATTTATACTATAATGGGTGGATGAGAGCAGGTGAATCTAAAATGGCTGCTTAAAGAAATGAGAAAGACCAGAGAACAGGGTGGTCCCGTACCTTCCCCTCCTGGAATAGAGGCATCTGCTTCCCTGCTGGTGTGGCCCCCTCCTCACTAAACTACCCTGCTACGCATAAGGTTACACAGAAGCATTTTCCATAAATTCGAGCTTAAAGGGGATAATACTTGATGTTAAATAGTTCAATTAAATCATTCTTTTCAAGGTATTTTTACAATTTCAAACCATTTTCCCAAATCTAGCTGCATAAGAAATTAATTACTGTGTTAGTAGTTCATTGATGACTCGTGAAAACAAGGTTCTTACTCAAAACAAATACAACCATACTCCAAATGTGTGCTCACGTATTTGAAAACATTAGAAAGGACTTGTAATTGTAGAGAAAAAATTCTTGCTAACTTTGTTACTTGCCTCATCCTATCCTGGCAAAAGTTGTATACTTCATTTTTTATTGGTAATTTGTCACAGTTGCCTATTTGATATTAACTAAGGCACCCGAGGAGCTGTTAGAAGTTCAAGTGGGCCAGGAATGCTTAGCTATTAATCTAGTAAAATCAACCTTAATGTTTTGAATTGTACAGTATATATTAACTATATTAATGTATAATATAATATATGATGCATTGGCATATTATATCTTATATTAACATAATAAAATGATATGATATGGTATATATTAATATATTAAACATATATAAAAGACAAATATACTGTGCTTTGTCTTTTTTTAATACTTTAAACTGAAATAAAATCACACTATTTTAACCCTCTCTTTCTTCCATCCAGCCCCTTGTAGCTACCCTCCCTGGCTCCCCCTCCCATACCCCCTTTTTCAAATTGATACCCTATTTTTCTTTATTACTGTTACATACATGTGTGTTTGTCCACAAATATACATTGTTTTCAAAAGTCTTAGAGGTAGCATGCTCATGGTACATAAGGACAACAAAAGTTGCTGACATTATACCCAATCTCCCTAGCTCCAAAAATACATTGTTTCCCTTTTATAAACAAATGATTCATCTAAAAAAATAATGTGGGTTGAAGAGAATATATTCATCAAAATGGAACCAAGCAAACAAATGTTCCTATTGCTCCCATATCTAAGCATGACAGATGAAAATTCTACATGAATGGCACAAGTTGGTTTTTAAGTTTCCTCCAAGTGACACATACTGAAAGTTCTTATACTAAAATGCCAATGTTTACAAAACAAACATTTTTATGAGAAACATAAGTGGTTGGGTAGGTACAAGTATAGTGACTTGGGGAAATAAGTATACTGGAAATCAGAATATTTGAAACCAGACCTGAGCCCCAGGGCAAATATTATGTGGCTTGTGGACCACTACAGAGAATAAGGTCACATAAATTCACATGGACTGTGATCATCATTGCAGCACAGGTGAATGTCACAGCTACTATGTTTATGACATTAGAAAGTAGAATAGTAGTAGCCTGTTGAGGAGGGAGACAGTGAATAAAAGGGACCAAGGGAGCCTAGGGACCCCAATATCTTCCATTTCTTCATACAGATAAAGTAGAACTACTCTCTGGATTCATTCTTTGAAAATTGTTCTGGCTATACACTATGTTATATGTACTTTCTGAATGTAAATTGCAATTCAATTAAAACTAAATTAAAATAGATTAAAAATATCCTAAGTATTACCCGTTGTTCAAGGTCTCTCTTTCCCACCCTCTGCAGGGGATCAGGGACCTAGTTCCCTAGGAGACTAGCATTAATGAGCAGTCACCTTTCTAAGAAGAATCCTCATTGTCTCAGGTAGTTATGGAGAACAAAACTTCACACTTTAAGAAAGAAGGGGTGAGAAGCTTGTGGCCTCTTTGAGTCAAATAAGCCCCAGGGTATGTTCTTTCAGGATGTCCATAATCCGTCAGAATGGGATTCCAGAAAGGCTGTCCATGGTTCTAGCCAGATGAACCACTTGCCAACATGTGAACTGCCTCTCTGCCTAGAAGAAATGGTGCAGGCTTGAATGGCGTGATGCGGTGACAAACAGAAATGTTGTGCGATCTCCCTGTAAGCATCTTCAAATGAGAGCAGGGACCACAAACACGATTTCACAGAGTCAAAAAGGGAAAACCTTCATTTGATGTGAGCACTCTTCAAGAAATGCAGCCAAGGCAACACAGCTCAGCATGATGTCCTAGGAGTACACAACTCTCTGCCACTATCACAGCTATCACTTTGTTAGACTCCAGAACCTCCTAGATAAACAAGACAGGGAAGCTCACAGAAGGGAAGCCAAGCCCAGTGTTGAACTTGAGTGGAACAAGAAGAGATGTGAACATTACCTCAACTCCGGCTCCCTTGTCCCTTATGTCAATTATCTTACCTTCTTAGAAAAGGAATATATCTTACAGAGATGCTTTGAACAAAGTGTTCAATATGTCTTCCTCAAGAGGAAGTGAAGAAGGTAGATGGTTGTGAGGGAATTCAGGATTCACTTGCCTCTCTAGGCATCCATCCCATTGAGAAACATCATTATCAAACCCAGCATCATCCACTACAGTTACAACCCTGGGGTTTAGGTAGAACATGGTGATTTATCATCTTCAGTTCTTCTAAAACTCTCACTTACTTGTGATGTCATCCTCAGCTGTTCATTTCACCAATCTGGGCTGCAAAGTCTTTGCTGATTGATATTGCCCTTGTCATTCTTCAAATACTCAGAGGAGCAGAATAAGGACTGACCATGCATTGCTTTGGTGAAGCTTAAGTGACTGAGTGTGAGGGTCAGCCCTGTCTTCTAGGGCCTTCTTTCCCATGTCATGGATAAGTGCTCCCAGCTCCCAGCCTGCTCCAGAATCAAGGAGAGGTAGGCAGCTCTCTTAGCAGCATGCCATTTGGATTAGTCCTCCAACTGTTTCCTAGGTTCCCTCCAGAGATTTGATGCTTTTCTTGTGTGGTTTTAACCTTCTGGTATTTTTCTTTTCTTTGACTTGAGAATACACTTTAAGAATTCCCTTGATAAATCTGGACTTTGAGAATGTGATCAATGTTCACTCATGATAAAGACAAATTTTGCTAGTGCTTTTATCTCTTGGAGGTTGAGGAAAGAGCAGTTTGGTACACTGGAAACTCAAGGAGAAGACACATCATATTAACATGTCCAAAGTTGCCAAAAAGCACAGCTCACAGAGAGTTAACGAGAGATAAAGAGAAAGTGTTGCTGAGATAACAAACCAGACCAAAGGGAAAGTGAATTCTGATTTCACCCCAAAGGGCAATTACCTTCACATTTTAAGGAACACATCTGGGGTGACAGTGAGCCACATCTGCAGGCCAGGCCCTTCAGGCACCCCAGCAAGGCTAACCCAGTGTTGAGAAAATGAGAGTTTCCTTTAGTGAAGCATGTAATCATATATTTCCAGATGAGAGGCACAAAAAATGATTAAAGCTTTTGGGAAATTGGATCTATAGAGAGGGAGTAATGGAATTGGCCTTCCATGTCCTGAAGAAGAAAAGACTGGTAAGGGGAAAAGGCTCTCAACCACCTGTGAGTGAAGGAATGCAGGTGGTGGACAGAGTCTGAGAGTTAACTTCAGGCCAAAGCAAGGTCACTAAAGAACATGAAAAGTAGACTACTTGTATTTGTTTGTTTTGTTTCATTTTTCATAGTTGTGACTAAATATCTGACCAGAAGCAATTAAAGTGAGGGAGCAGTTATTTTGACTCACATTGCGAGGGTACAGCCCTCCTTAGTGAGGAAGGCAAGGCAGTAAAAGGTTTACAGATGTGATGATAGGAGCTTGCTCACATCTAGGTGGATTGGGAAGCAGAGAAGGCGAAATACCCAGTTCTGTTGCCTTCCTCTTTTTTGCACTTCTGTTGAAGCCAGGCCTCTAGACCACGGGATGGTCCCATCCACACCTGGGTGGGTCACTGTCCTCAGCTAAACTGCTCTTGAAATACTTTGTCTATCTTTCTCACAGACACCCAGGGATGAGGCTCCAAGCTGATTAAAAATCCAGTTGTATTTGCAGCAAGCAAACACTAAGTGTCTTAGTATTTAAACAAGGTCAAATCATTGAGTTGGTAAGCTCCAGGATCCTTGGAACCAACCCTAATATGAAAGGGGTCTTGAGTTTGCCTGGAAACTTTGGGTCAAAGTTACCCTTCCTCTCTAAGTTGGCTTGGTTGGCAACAGAAAGCAGTTCATAAGGACTCTGATGAGTGATGTTGGGGTTGCAGCTTATGCCCTTGGAAGATGGCAGCAGTGTGATGAAAAATAGCAACCATCAGTTCATCTTCCTCAGTGACCATCTAGATGCTGTCATAGGCCTACATCATCTTCCCAAAGAACAGATCAGCCTTGAGGCTGTCCACTCCAGATAATAAGTGACCTCCCTGTTTCCATCAATGAAATCACTTTGTTCAGTTGCCCAGGAGTGACAGCTCAGAGCCACCTCATACTCATCTACTTCCATTGCTCCTCTGGGAGTCTGCAACCTACTATTCAGTCTCCTTCTGTTTCTTAACAGTTTCCACCTTCTCATTCCCAGAGGAAAACATCCTAGTTCATGTCGTCATTAACAAACATCAACGTAAAAACAAGACTTTCAAACTTTCCTCTTCTAGGTTCAAGATGGTTCTCAATGTGTTTTGCCCCCACAGAAATCATCAAAGGAACTTGTTTTGGAAGCAAACAACTTCTAAGGTCCAAAGTTCTGACTCAGAACATTCAGGGTTGGCACTTAGGAATCTGAATTTTTCAACAAGCTCTCCCCATGTGAGGCTTGTATTCCCCCCCCCCAAGAAAACTTTTTCTACCAGTTGAGTGCACTAGTTTAGTTTATTTATTTACTTATACAATGATACACGCCACGAACAGTCCCTCTTTCATTGATCTATTCACCAAAAACTCTTAAGTGGGTTTATCAGTATAGAAAGGATAAATAAAATATGGTGTGTTTGTATAGTGAATGGGCTACTTACTATACAGCAATGAAAAGAACCAGCTTCTGTTATACATATCAGCGTGGATAATAGACAAAGATGAGTGATAGCAACTAGACATGAGAGTATATGTGTGGTTACGTTTACATGAAATTTAAGAGCAGTATGGTCACAGATATGAGAATTGCAGTAATTTATAGCACATAATAATGGTTGGGTGGATTTGAGGGGTACTGGAATTTTTCTATAGTTTAATCTAGACATTAAATGCTTCTTAATGCCTGCATACTTTACAGTATATACAACTGTATTCTAAGTTATGATCTGGGCTTCCATGAGGAGAGAATAAAAAGGATGGGAAAGATGTGGGAGCGGGAGGGAGAAGAAAGGATGCTGAGTTATTCACAGCATCACACCGTATGAATCCAATCTTCTTGGCATACCTTGAAGGTCTTCCACTATCTATCAGTGACCTAGTCTTTTACACTAAAGTCCAATTGTTTCTCCAACCAGATATGTCACTCACTTGTATGTGATTTCACTGAACAGAATTCATAATTTCTTATTTTCTTCTTTCTCTACAGCCACACCTCAGCCACCTAGACCACAAGCCACACTTTAACCACACTTGAATGTCCAGTCTTGCTCCTAGAGAGTTCTTTTCTTGACCATTGTGAGTTGATAAGGGACATTGAAGTCCTCACTCCTGGCATGTCATCTGGAAAGAGGTCTTTAAAAATGTCACTAGTTAATTGGGGTGCTACTGAATCCAGACTGGGTGGTTCCTAAACTTAATAACTGGTATCTTTAAAAGATGATGCCCAAATACACAGACAGAAAAATTTCATGTGTAGATGAACACAAAGATTGGACCAATGTCTGCAAGCCAAGTAATGTCAAGACAAACCACTAGAATCCATGAGAGAGACGAGCAGACATCCCCTTAGAGCCTTGTGGTGAAAGTGGAATGACCTTGATTTTAGAAGTACTATGGAAATGATGTATTATTTCTAAGTGTAGGTGTCAAGGGACATTGCAGATTTGGTCTTGCTGCCTCATGGAAGCCAGTGTCACTTCCCCAGCACACTCGAAAGTCCTGTGAAGTTGACCTACCAGCAGTTATCATAAACCTGTCATTTATCAGGTCTAGTGGCACAAACCCATAGTCAGCACTTGATAATCTGAGATAAGACGATAACAAGTTTGAGGCCAACCTAGACTACAGAGTGAGACCCTGATGTATTGAGAAAAAAATTAACTAGTTAATGAATATAAATCAAACTCGTCATTTACATGAGAGGGCCTAATTCAATCCAATAAGGCTATTGATGACTGTAATCCTAGCTAAGATCTTGTTACCTCCACCTTGTAAGATCTTAAACTACTCTTGGCCTCCAATGAACAAAAATTATATGTGATAATGAAAATTTGCTCTAAAATACTGCATTGTGGGTTGTTGTGGTTTCTTTTTAACAGCAACATATAAAGGATATAATCCCTATAACACCATCTCATCTTCCTTAACGTTTCTTTGTATGTTCTCAACAATTCAACTAGATTGTATCATTTTAATTTAAAGTCAAGGCTATTTGTGTCTGCACCTTTATGAACTGTGCCTTCTGAATACATGTGAATGAATGGATGTGGACAGTATACCTGCTTAGACAGACTTACAGAATACCGTGGTGAGCTGACAATCATGCCTCTTATTTAAGGTTCATTCATGAACTCTTCTCTCACTGTGAAACACCCGAGGAAGGCTGGATTTGAAGGTATTCTGAAGCCCTCCTTCCCCTCCTACCCACTCCCCTGCCTCTCTGGTGTTGTTGGCTTCTGAAATGTAGGTCACCTCCAGTGGCATGACCTAATTAGGAGATGTAATTTAACAGGGGGGAAAAATAATAAAAAAAAAATCCTTTGGGATGGCAGGTTTGAAACAAAGAAAAGTGGTTCTTCAATTTTTTTGATTTTGGCAATAGCTTCCTGACTTGAGCCACCTTCACCCAAGCCCCAGGCTACATGGTTTGCAAAGCACAAAGCAGAGAGGTAGAAATGTGTTCAGCAGCATCTGGAAATGATGAATTTATAATGACCACGGAATAGGGAAGAGCAGCCTTTACTGCACTAAAGAGGCACAGCGGGGCTGCTTCTTGGCAGCACAGTGGTGGAACTTTGGAGAAAGCACTCTTGCTGATGGAAAGTCATCAACACTCTGAAGACCTGAAGAGACCTTCCGGCTCCTCTAATCCAAGCCCTCCGGAAGTGGTATGGCACCTGTTGCAATTGTAGTACATTAAAACTCCATATGCAATAAATCTAAACAATATAAACAAGAGATTTTTTATTATTCTTTGTTTCCTTCCCATGTTTGGCACTCTTGTTTTTAAGAAGAGAAAATTGGGTAAGCAAGCTAAACAGATTTTAAAGGTTCATTACAAAATTAAGATCCGGGGGATGTCATTGGGCCAGATTGGACTCCATCCAGCTCCCTCACCTCTTCCTCTCAGGGACATGATGCTTGGTTCCTGTAAAATATGCCTAAGTGCTTTCTGAATCACCCTAGAAACACTTGATGACACTGATCATAATTGAATGCATTATTAATTCTTTCTTTGAAACCTGATATCCCATGTTTATCAGTAGGCAGCCAACAAAAGTCAAAAGCCTAGAGTATGCACAACTTAGTGGCTGATATTTATTAAGCTGAAAACTATTACACTGTTCTACAGAGATACAGAAAGTCAAGGCAACTCATCTAACAACCAAACAGCTAATGGGAAATGTTCTAGTTGGCTTTCTATTGCTGAGGTAAACACTATGACCAAAGCAACTCGGGGAAGAAAGGATTTATTTGTTGTAATGTCTGGACCCCAGTCCATTATTAAGGGAAATCAAGGCAGGAACTCTGCAAAGAACAGAGTCAGGAACCATGGAGGAGTGCTGCTTACTGGCTTGCTCTTCATAGCTTGCTCACTTTGTTTTCTTCCACAAACTAGGACCACCTGCTTAGAGATGCCACCACCCACAGTGGGTCGGGCTCTCCCATATCAATCAGCAATCAATAAAATGGCCCAGATAGATGCCCATAGGTCAATTTGATGGAGGTAATTCATCAACTGAAAATTCCTTGTTTGGGATATGACTAGCTTTGTGTCAAGTTGACAAAACCAATCATAGAAAGTAACCTGACTACAGAAATGGTGTTCTTCATTGTCCTACATGATCTCAAGTGAATTATAAACCCTTAGTTCCTATCCATTTAAATACATTTTAGACAGATCCATTTCTTGCTACAAGTAATTTCTCAGCATTCAGGGGAGAGCCCTGGTCATTATTTTGTCTTCTTTTCATTCTATTATTCCCACAGGAGATGTCATACCCCTGGTTCATGTACTTGCAGCTGTCTCCGCTGTGCTTTCCTGATATCCTGCTCTCATTAAGGACTACCACTCAGGGCTGGAGAGATGGCTGGGTGATTAAGAGCACTGGCTGCTCTTCCAAAGGACCCAGGTTCAATTCTTAGCACCCATATCAAAGCTCACAATTGTCTGTAACTCTAGTTGCACGAGATCCAACACTCTCACACAGACAACATGCAGGCAAGACACCAATGTACATAAAATAAATAAGTAAAATTTTAAAACACCACTCAAAACTTGAGGGAATCCACTTCTATAGTGAGGAACTCTACAGAAGGATTCCCCAGTGAAACTTAGTTGTCTAGAAATACCTCTACTTTTATACAGCAAAGGAAGAAACAATTTGTTCGTGGAAGTCTACGAAAGCTTAGTAATAAATGCAAGAGTTCTTGGCACTTCAGCCAACAGCCACCTTCTCCATCTGTGGACCCAGATCAGTAAGATAGAGATGCCACTCCAAACTGCTGCATGAACTCAAATTTCCTTCTTATTCAAACTACCAGTGAGAATACCACTTCCCCAGCAAGGACAGAACATCAGACTCTACTACCATTTCCCAAGTGTCCTGTGGTTGAGGCTGAGTACAGCCTAGAGGTAGGGTTCTTGTTTCCTGTCCAATCAGCACTAGTGTGTGCATAGGATGGCACCACTGAGAGTGATGAGACGTCAGTCACATACAACTTGATTCATAAAGCCTGGGGTCACACCAACAGAGTCAAGCTGAGGAGACATGAGACTGCCGGTCGCCCAATCCACTGAACACTTGCCCTCTTAAAGTGAGGGTGTCACTCACTGAGAAATGCACCATTGTTGCTGCCAGGAACATCAGTATGTGACCCATATGTCTTACCAGGAGAAGGAACAGGCCTTGAAAAATAAAGTTTCAACCACCTCTCCAGAGAAACTTACTCCATTTACAATAGGGATCAAAGGAGGTCAAGTCTGAAGTGCTCTCACAAAGAGTAAGAGTCTGTGAGGGTAAGGCAGGAGAGTGACAATCATTGGAGATCAAGACCAGACTGTAGGACAGCTGCTTTGCTGTAGAGAAATGAGGACGGAAGATCACACCCTCCTGAGGTAAAAACAAATAGCACACACCTGTCTACAGAACTGTCCCTTCAAAAGAACCTAATCTATTGGATTCCTCTGCGAAGCAATTTATGCTCAGGGTATTGCTGAAAACATCAGAGCACTGGGCTGGCAATTAATTGTGTACCACAGCTGAGTGTGGTCAAGGGACACTACATAATCAAAAAAGACCCAGTCAAAACTAAACATTCCAGGGTGACAGTGGCACACTGAATGGTGCGTCCTTGAACAGCTGCAAAGCCAACCGCGCATGGGGAGAAGGTTGAGACACGGGAGAATAGATTTCACTAAAATGACCCAGCAAGTCACAGAGTGAGTAAAAAAGCAAATAATAACAGTAGTTCCTCTCAGCGCTATCTCAACATATCATCTAAAGTGTATGGTTTCTTACAGAAAGAAAAAGATAAGCGTAAAGTAACAGAAAAATACATCCTGGAAAAATGCACAGTAAAACTGACTATGTGAGAGGCCTGATGTCATATTTAATGGACACAGATTTCCTAGTAGCAATTATCAATATGCTGGAAATACGAAAGGAAACTGTGGCTAAAATAACCAAGGTGAGTGGGATGACAATGCTGCAACAAATAGATACCCCTCCCAAGGAAAGCACATATGTATTTTTTTAAAAATTGATGGAAATTCTAATTGAAGTAAAAATTACTAGAGGTAGACTTGAACTGACAGAAAATGAGGAAGATCAAACCTGTGAGGTTGAGGGAGTATACAAAATCCAAAGAAATAGAGCCTCAGAGAATCATGGGACACCATACTATTATTCTAAGGGTGCCAACATTTGTTAATAGAAGTCCAGGAGAGAGGGCGGGGAGGGGACAGGGGAGAGGGAAGAGTGAGAGGGGGAGAGAAGGAGAGGAAAAAAAGGTAGAGGGGAGAGGGACAACAGAAAAAAATGGGAAAATAGTAGTTGAAAAACAGTAAACTACAAATCCAGAAAGGTCAAGAACTCCAAGGAGAACACATGGAAACCCACACACCTACAAAAGGAGGTAAAGAGGAAACTCCAATAAAACTACAGAAGAACTCTCAACAATGGAGGCCAGGAGACAGGAAGATATTACTTAAAATGTCAAAACAACCAGGAATCCAAGCAGGCTTTCAAATTTAAGGTAAAATAAAACCACTGTCAAATAAACGTAGGTTGAGAGAATTTGTTTCTAGCTGTCTTTCTTTAAAATAATACCTGTAGCACTAAAGGAAGTTCTTCAGGCTAAGAGTAAGTAACCACAGATAGCAGTTCAAACCCACACCAGGAGACAAACAGTACTGGAAGTAACTATCAATTATAAAAGACATCATAAATTCATCCTTCATTTTTCCCTTAATTTATTTAAAACACAGTTGTGTACAATAATACATAGATGATATATTGTGGCGCTACAACACAGAGAAAAGTGATATATTTATCAATGCTAGCACAAAGGAGAGTGGGGGAAATAGCTCTTTGGGCTAAGAAAATGACTCCAGATGGTATGGCAGCTACATACACAGGTGAAGAAAACCAGAAATGATGAATGAGAGCACAAGTATCACTCAGCAATAGCTCCATGCTTGCCCTTCTTGTTCTGGTGGCTTATTCGGAAGATATTAAATGATTATGTATATAATTATATAAAATAGTATGATTATGTGAAATCATAGCTATAGCAGCATATTACAGGGTTTGTAGTTCTCATGGACACAATGTACAAAATAAGATCACTCCCCCAAACAAGGAAAGGAAACATTGTCATAAGGAATGTGTCTTTATTTCTCTATAATTAACTTAGTATTGATCTGAAATCATTCCTTGTGAGTTAAGATGTAGATGGTCCTGAGAAACTACTAAGAAAATAACTCTTAAGGTGGGGGGAATTAATCAAGGAAGTTGAAAATATCAGACATTCATCAAAATCAGTACAACTGTAAGACACAGAGATTGTTGATACAAACTATAGATTTTAGTTAATGATCAATACTGTAACACAAATTATAACCAGTGTACCCCATTAATGCAAAATATTAGTGGAAAATACACTGGCAAAAGATGGATTACACAGGAGCTCTTTGGATTTTCTGAACAACCTATGCTTAAACCTAAGATCTAAAAATAGTTAACTAAAATAAAAGAATAAAACCTTAAATCTAAAATAGAATAAAAGAACTAAAATTCCTAACTGATGATTTCTTTAAATCACTAAAGAAATTGAAATGGGACATTAGTGAATGTCCACTAAATATAAAAACTTAAAGGAGTTAAGGACTGAGTGTAGAGAATAGAATAATAGGGCCCAGAGAGTTGGCTCGAGAGTACATACTGCTTTTGGAGAGGACTCAAGTTTGCTTCCCAGCACCCACATCAGGCAGCTTCTACCACCTGAACCTCCAACTCCTGGTGACTAATTCCTCTGGCCTCTTTCAAGTACCTGAATTCATACACACACACACACACACACACACACACACACACACACACACACACAGGTTTAAAGAAGATTAAATAATTTCATTAAAAACCAGGAATTTCACACTGGGATAAAAACAAAAGCACAATGTCCAACTATATGCTTTCTATAGAAGACCCACTTTAAACTAAAATATTAAAATATATTGAAAGGCCAATGGCAAAAAAATCTTAAAACAACATCCACAAGAAAACTGGGTGTCTATATTGGTGCAAGACAAACCCCTTTAAAGTAAAAATGTTTCTAGAAACAGAGTAGAACATCTTGTAATGATAAAAGCATCCAGGGGCTTGGAAATGGCTCAATTAGTAATAAAATGTTTACTGTGCAGACACAAGGAACTGAATTTGTATTCCCCAAAACCCTCACAGAAAGCTTTGCACTAACCCCAGCACTGGGAGGAGGCAGAGACAAATTGGATCCCTGAAGCTCACTGGGAAGCCAGTCTAGCCCAACACAGAAGTTCTAGGTTGAGAGAAAGTGAGAGAGAGAGAAAGATAGAGATCGATCTTATCTCAATAAAATCAACAAACAAACTAATAAACAAATAATGTGGAAAGTGATAGGAGACCCAAAAATCAACCTCTGACCTCCATATTTACATGTATGTGCATGTTTGTACACACACACACACACACACACACTTGATTGTTCTTTTTAACTAAAAATAAGAACCCACCCAACCGTAATATTTAACAATTGGGGGATAAATGTGTACTTTTCAGAAAAGCACCAAAGTGTATGGAACCAAAGTGACAGAAATGAAGGGAGAAATAATGGTTTGACAATGATAAGAAACTGAAGCACCCTACTTTAAATAATGGATAAAAATCCAGGCAGAGAATCAACAAAAAAGTAAAAGACTTCAACAACACCACAAACTAAGCAAACTGGAAGGCATTTGTACATCACTCCAACCCACAGAAAAGCAGTGTCTTCTCAAGCACTTATAGGTGTAAATTGTATTTTAATAAATTTATTTTTAAATTCAATTGCATTCTACAAAACATCTAACCAGTAGTCTTCAAAACCATGACATTAAAAAATAACATTGAAGTCTGAGAAACGTTTGTAATTCAGGGGTGTTTATGAAGTCATCCCCCAAAACAATGAGACACCTTGAAGAGATTTTTCAACAAGAAATAGTCATTTAGAGAAAATCTGGGGGAATGTGTGGATTTTGGCCCATTGTTATATGCCAAAGCTGGTTTTTATCAATAGTAAACCATGTGAGGGGTACACAGAAACTCTGTATTATCTTTTCAAGTTGTTTGTAAACCCAAAGGTATTTTTAATGCCTATTTAATTTCTTTGAAGAAATCACTATCCCAAATTGGTGCTTGCCATTTTACTTTTTAGGAGTTAGTTTTCGAGTACTGAATTTTCCATGACTCTATTTTCAGTGAAAGATGGTTAGGGCTGGATGCTGACAGACAAGACAGAAAGAGGAGACATAAAAAAATGGGTTACAGGGGAGCAACTGGAAAAGAGGGAGGGGCCTGGCTGGCAGATGGTCCTGATGTTGGGCATGAAATAGGAACACCCGAGGAACAAAGAAAGTGCAGGAGCCTTCAGCGTCCTGTTTCAGGTCTAAAAGACTGACACTTCTTTCTCTACAGACAATCCTAAATCACCATCCACTCTTCCAAAGCACCAGAGAGGATGCAGATGACTCCTTCCCTCTCCAGGGACCAGTGTCCTACAAGGCATACGGGACATGTGCAATGTAGCTTTAGGACACAGCCTTACAGGAATCGCTTATAAACACAGACTGCGCTGCCAAAACAAGCAAATGTTCAGGATGTAGGACTCATAAAAATAGCAAGACGAACATCTGATCAGAATACAGAGAGGAAATCACTTAGCAGACATTTATTGGGCATTTACTACAAATCATGTCCTAAGTCAAAAGCTGGGAATAGGAGATAAATGCATTGTCTGTCTGCCCACCCTCCTGGGGTGGGGCAGGGTGGGGACTGGGCGTCGAGGTGCATCTGTCTGGAGGTGAGAGGAGGAGAGAGGCGCAGTGGTGAGGTGAGAGGACTTGAAATGAAAACAATGCAGTGCCAACAGGGCCAACCAATAGCAGTGCCCAGTCTCCCGCCCCTTCGGTGAAAGCTCAGGTGAAAATCCACCCAATAGGATGTGAAGGTCAAAGGTGCAATAACCCTGACTGACCAATAAATGCTCACTGTGCACTGGCCTGAGTCATGCTTAGACCTTGACTGTACTATGTCATCCGATCACACCACTCCACAGGGAGATGCATTTTCAACCCCCCCCACCCCCGCCCTGCTTCCCAGACTGTTAAATAACAGTTTAGAGAAGTTAAAATGACTTTTTCAAGAACACAGGGAAGAAATATTGGCACCCATTCTCCAGAACCCTGAACTTAAACTATGGAATTGTGCCTGGGTAAAAGGATGAGAGCTCTCTCTCTCTCTCTCTGTCTCTGTCTCTCTCTCTCACACACACACACACACACACACTATTTCCTGATTTTAAAATGAAACTCCACAGAATGAGAGAGAAAAAAATCAAGAACTAAGCACTGACTCCGTAAGTCCAACCTTACAAATAAGGTCAATTTTAGCCAGAGGTGGGACGTGGGTGGAGACAGGAAGAAGGGAGATGGTGACTGTAAGTAAGCCAGCTCTTCGGAGCCCGCGCTGTGTTGCACAGAAAAGACACCTTCGTCCCCAGTTAGCCCTTCCCATGCCAAGACTGTTGATCTAGAGTGACAGTGACACAGCAGAATGAATTAATAAATATGTGCTCCAAGCCATTATTGCTTCTGAATAGCACTTGCACCCAGCTAGTGTAGTGCACACTTTAGTATGAGCTGGGGTGGGTACATAGAGCCAATGAGAAAGCCAGGGGGAAATGATGTCTAAACATTGCCAAGAGTTAGGGCAGTCTATTTGCTAGAACCAGGAGGTCTCAGCTCCTTTGGGAGTAGCCCGGTGGCTGTAGCTCCTCACAGTTCTTCTTTCTGCTAGGAGCATGAATGAATACGAACGGGTTCTTAACATACTATGCACAGTATGTAGACGCGAGTCCATTTATAGTAACATGTGGAAATGTCAGATTCTAAAGGGTATTTTAGCCAAAGCAGGGGTACATGTGTCACCTAAGACACATTCCAAGAGTTCTCATTCAGTTTGATGCCCTTGAGACACTTGGGGACAATGAAACCCCCTTTAACCGTACATTTAATTTTTAGACTTCAATTATGTCTGTTTTATTTTATTTCTCCATTCTGAGATGAAAGTTGGCTCTCTTATTTGTTACATTTTCCTGTTGTTAACATGACTTCATACTCATCATTAAGTCTGAATATATGAATTTTAAGAAATTATATATGGGGTGTGAATATCTTTGTATAGATGGAACCCACTTAAAGATTCCTTTCCATAAACTCGTTTTCTTACACTTACCATAAGAACTTCATGATGGTTTTTTTTTTTGCTTAATGAGTATACATTCATTATGAATCTGAATAAAAATACGTAGCTGAGGAATGCATGTTGATAAGTTATGAGCCACGCCCATGCTAAAGTGACAAAGCAGGCAAGATGGGGGCCAACAGTGAAGACATTACCAGGACACAAGTGTCACTATAGACGACAAGACTGACAGTGCTCACCTATTTCTGAATGGCTTTTTCACCCCAGCTATCAATGCTGCGTTTAGTTTCCGAGGGAAAACCATGAAACTTTGGTGTTAGAAAGCAATATTACACTTTCTCAGATTCTCCCACTTTGCTTTGAAGAATTCCAAAATCCCAAATACTATAACTCATTCAAGTAACAGAGCTTTGGAACCTTGGTGAACATTTCCATGTCCATAAATAATTTCAAACTTGAGCTCAGGCTACAAACTAGAACAGGGATCAGTCCACTGAGAATGTGATGTTGGTACTGAATGTTTCTCTCATCTACAGAAGAAATATTATTGAAAACTGTCATCTAGACAGAATTTGGATGTATCAAGGGCAAGTATGGGCTTTGTGATACTTAAAGGTCACAGTACTTGGAAATGTCTTCCAGGAGAATCAGATTAGAAGATAAACATGATATTGGGTATATAAGAAAGAACATACATTTGAAATAAGAAAATAAAATCTAGTGTATTTGTAGTGAGCAAATAATATTGCAACTATTATAAATCTCAAAAAATTATACAATCATTTTGTGACTCAGCTTCTGATACACCTCTATAATATCTGTCCCTTCACACTTTGGGCTGCATGCCCTCATCATTTCTTTATGTGACAATGGTTATGTAATAGTTTATGGAAGGAAAATAGAATGATAATTTTGTCTTTGCTCTTTCATGGTTGTTCAAATGTTTTCTTTCATTATTTGTAGTTCAGAAAGGGCAGTCTTTCATTTCAGGACTCAGTACAATGCTTTGGGATGGTTACCAGGTCAGAGAAGATATGTATCAAGCTCTTGACTGACATATATGAAATACAAGATTTGGAGGCATTTTCTACAAGGTAGCTTCTGACTGTGCATATTTCAAATTCACTTACTCCCTGCATACAAAGTGCCACCTTCAGACACCTTATTGACAGACTATAAGAAATACCTTCTAGTTCCAATTCCAAGCAAAAGGCAACCTGGATTTCCTGGGGACACACTGTTCTTGTCCCTTTGTGTCACTTTGTACAGGGCAGAAAGTATTTGGGTGAAGGGAGACTTGTCTACCAAAAGTTCATTCCTTGATACTTCTTATTTTTACTCTAAACATATAGAGTATGGGACCTTCAGTCCCAGAAATCAGAAAGCAGAGACAAGCATATCCCTGAGTTCGAGGCCAGCCTGGCCTATAGAGTAAGTTGCAGGACAGCCAGGGTTACACTGAGAAGTCCTGTCTCAAAAATAAATAAAGCTAGATGAGATATATATATACATATATATATAAATGATATATTATATAGATGATTGATAGATAATAGACAGACGATAGATAGGTAAATAGATGATAGACAGACAGACAGATAGATATTTTGTTCAAACAAAGCCTACCTAGATCTCTTCCTTCCAAGGCAAAATCTCTGCTCAGTATAAGTATTATTTGGCCAACCTCGGATCCATGGATACAGAGACTTGTAAGTGAGAAACTTTAAGATTATAATCCATTGATTTTGCAGCAAATCCATCTCTTTGAGGTACTCAGAGACTCTTCAATAAACAACTCTTTCTACCCTGGACCTTAAAGGAATTTGGTGGTTACCCTACTCACCAAAAAAACAACAAAAAAACAAAAAACAAAAAAAAAACTCATAAAATCTCATCACTATATGGAGAAAGCCCTTAAAAGAACTTAAAGCAGTAGAAACATGCATGGATGGCTCTGATTGTGATGGTATTTTCCTGAACAACAGGAAACTGTAAATATCTGTCTATTATGAACCATCAATGCCTGACCCTGGTATCTCCCAGGGAACAGACCTGCCTCCATGTGTATCTTCGGTTTTCCCAGAGGGCAGAGGTGCTGTTTCCTGTTTCTCTTCTTCTCCTTCTCCATCTCCTTCTCCTTCTCCTTCTTCTTCTTCTTCTTTTTCTTTTTCTTCTTTTATACAGCACATTTGTTTTAATATTTGAAAATACCAAGAACTTTGAAAACAAGCTGAACATTTGGCTCTACCAAGAATAAAATACAAGAAAAAAATTTTAAAGCTGTGTTTCACCTTAGCCACTATTGGTTTGTTTTGAAGTTGCAAATGTTTAAATTATACCATTTTCTCTTCCCTTTCCTCCTTCCAAACCCTCCCATATATCATTCCCACTATTTTTCAAATTCATTAGCCACTGTTTTCTCTTCCTGTGTCAAATGTGGTGAAGAGAGTGGAGGTAATTGTGGCCTAAGAGGATTGCCCAGCCTAGTCTGAAAGAAAGAGAAAAAAAAAAAAGACAAAAATTCCAAGGGACTCAAATACACCCAGCATTGACTTTTGTCTAACACACGTCTCCATGCCATCCCTCTTCAATCTTTAGACCGGCTTCCCTTGGATATCTTCCACCTGCAAGGCCACAGCCTTGCTCATGCAGGGGATGAGTCCAAATAAGAGCCCCAGAGGCAACTGCGGAGTAGGCAACGAGTTTGTTCAGAGTGTCTCCCTCAGTGTGCACCCCGTCCTGTCTTCAGGAGGTCTGGGTCTCTCCCCAGACCCTCAGGGTTCCAGCTTTCAGGCACTTTTATTCCCATCCAGGGCAGAAGATAATAAGGTCCCTTGCCATAAGATATGTGTCCTTAAACAGAACAAAAGCCTGCCCAAAAGATTGGAAGCAACAAGCTTTAACAAGTTGTCTTATAGACTAAAGGTTTAAAGAAAAAATGTCTAGACTCTTTAAATAAGGTATGGCATTAATCCCTACCACCTCCACTGAATGGAAAAAAATAAAGAAACAGAGTTGGGTCCTTAGCCCAGAATGGGAATGATGGGTTTGAAAAGGGAGCTGGCTGACTTATGGTAAAAGTCAGGAGATTAGGGTAGGGGTACTGCCAGACTGGTACTGCCATGCATCCTATCCTGCTGGCTACACACACACACACACACACACACACACACACACACACACTCACTCCCAGTGGGAGGTGCTGTTCCCAGCATCTCATTTCGTATTCCTTGTACTATGCGCAGCAGCCAGCCCAGGGGAGTGAGGAGTTGGGAGGGGCACCGAGAAAGAGAAGGACACATTTAAAAGGAAAGATTTACGAGGCCATGAAGATGCTTCTGCCTGGCTCCTGAGTGCAGGAGTATGACTTATTTATTTTATTTTCATTTGTAACCCAAACCTTCCCTGGACTCCCATTGGCCCCAGCAGAGAAGGGAGAGAGGGCTGGCCTGTCAGGCGTTGAGCATTGGGCCAACGGGAGATAGTGTGGCGTGATCCTGACGCAGCCCACTGACAAGCCAGACAGAGGCCCAGGGGAGCAGCTGGGAGCTGAGCCGCCAGAGCCAGGCAGGTAGCAAGCTGACAAGCTGGGAATTACGTGTGAGGCACTGTGGGTGGGGGCAGGCTGGGGAGACAGGCAGGCAGGACAGAGGCGTGACTCTGTTGCTCAGACAGCAACTCTGCTTTGACTCTCACACATCCAGAGGCACATCAGCCTCGCCCTGTTTCCCTCCCTCCCCCATTTCTGTGAAGACAGACAAAGCCAGAGCAAGAGTGCAGACAAATGAATTAGTGACATTAATACATGGCTTAGTGGTCAGCTGCCTTAGTGGACAGCCTATTGGATGGAGATGAGCTGCTGTTCTGGGAGACAGGCTGTGCCTGAAGGGAGCGTTTTCTTGGTGCTGGGAATGTCCATGCTCCTGGCTCAAAAGAACAAGCATGTGAACTACCCATGTCCTGGAGAATCACACACAGGAGAATCGCCTGTTCCACTACCCAGGCCTTCCAAAAGGCCTCTCACAGAAAGGGGGAGCTGGGTCCTCAGTTTAGGGCTTTCTTTTGATGATAGGGGAAGAGATATCAAAGCCTGGAGCCCCTGGAAAATATCAGTCTTCTTCAGGAACCCCCAAATTCACAATGATGTGCCCCTTCATAGCAGATTGCAGCATTTTTGTCAAAGCCTTCCCATTTGGGGAAAAAAATCAACTCTCTACTTTCCTGCCGGGTATGCCTACCCACCATGCTCTCCGAAACTCACAGAACCGTGTGCACACCCCACTACCCTCTCCCTTGATAGTGCTGCACACAGCAGGCTTACCACACACAGTGCAGGCCATAATTTTCACCTCTTAAATGATGAGACAGATGGAGCTGATCCAATGGCTGGAGCATCTGGACCAATTTGATCCACAGTGAAATCCAGAAGCCCCACAGTCATATCCTTCTTAGTGCTAAAGACCCCTCAGCTCTTCTTGCTATCTCGATCTGGAGACAAATTTGCCACAGGCAATCTACTGATGGAACTACAGAGGCCTCACAGTCTGTCTGGGGAGATGCTGTGCTTGGAGACATAATGTCACATTACCCAAGGACCTTATATTATGAGATGCTATTATGAAGCTTGTGTGGCACTTCCCATAAGCCTGGAGGTGGCTCTAGGAGCCAGTCTGCAGGCCTGCAGCATATTGACCATGATGGTAAGACTGCACATCTATATAAAATCCTTCAGCTCTGGAAGTCCATGTCAGGGCTAACGAAGTATGGGAAACTCCCAAAGGTAGTAGAGACTCCCCAGAGGAGGGGAGAATGTGATATGGTACAAGAAAGCAATTTGGACGATGTAAGGACCCAGACAGCAGAAAGCAATGTCGTTTTGCTGGTCTTTTGTTTGGGATCCCAGGGCCTTTCCATCGCATGCTCTCTATACTTTTACAAGTGCGGTAAGTGCTCAATTGGCCTGCACCAGTGGACAGAGTTCTTCCTGTTTCCAGTTATCATTGGAACAGAAAACCTTTGAAATAAACCACCTTCTCACCTAATGGAAATTCTTCTACTGGAAACCTAGACATGTTTTGTTATAGTGCGATGTTTCTTCTTGCTGTGTTTAGCTTATATTCCTCAAAGTATCAGGCATGAACAGTCTCTGCATAAGATTCTGTCCAAGTTAACCCCTTGCTTCTCAATTTTC
The DNA here is from genome assembly GCF_017639785.1 of Mesocricetus auratus. Classification (NCBI taxonomy): domain Eukaryota; kingdom Metazoa; phylum Chordata; class Mammalia; order Rodentia; family Cricetidae; genus Mesocricetus; species Mesocricetus auratus. The sequence continues at coordinate 43,536,470 of NW_024429194.1, read as the reverse complement.
CTTCTGTCATTCACTTCAACGACGTCACCCTCCTGAACTGTGTTTGTAGATTGTCTACACAGTGATCAGCTTTAACACACCTCCAACGAGCCATTAACTGTTATTACCGTGAAGTCGCTTTAGCAGCCAGCCCAGACTGCCCATCCCAAAGCCAACAGGAGCAATTATATAGCTTGCTGACATGAAGTCCCTTGACAGGCTTTATGTACAGATCAAGACCTGTACTACTCGGGTTCAGTCCAAATCGGGGTCACCTGAAATGGAGTCAGCCTGAATTGAGGAACCTCATGATTTGGATTTTGATTGCATTCTAGAGACCCATGAAATAAAATGCCTGATACTTGATAGGTTTCCCCCCCATCCCTCCCTCCCTCTCTCTCTCTCCCACTCCCTCTTTCCCTCTCCCCCCCACCACACATACACCATATGTATAATGTATTAAGTGACTGGGAAAATATAGTCTATTTAAAGTTGGATCTAAGAATTCAAAAGTCAAAGCCCACGCTGTGGAACCAAAGTGCTGAGATGTCAGCTTTATGATAAACTAGATCGGCTGAGATTGGACAGCTGATACTCTGTGTACCACTCACATATTCGTGTTTCCATGAGTAAATGGAGACAACCACTACCTCACCAGCCTCCCCTGAGACTTAAACGCTGCCTACACTGTAGTGCCTTCACCCAGTGGTAAACCGGAGATAAAGACTAGTGTGTTGGTGATGTCACTGTGTTACTAAACTGGCCGAAGGGTCTCCTTCTCCACCTATCATGCGCTTTCACACCTTCACCAGACCTAGATTCACACATGCACAAAAATCTGGTTTAAAACCTGCCTTTAAAACTTCACATAGCTACGGGGAATCTCATAGTGGGAATGATACTTGGTTTTTTGTCGCTCTGTGACACGCTGCGTTTTTAGACATACTAGTGTCAATTGATTTAAGTATTTTGTTGAACAATTTTACTGTTTTTGTGCCCAGGGGCTTTTTTAAAGCAAGGACCAATTTTTTAATCAAATAGATAAATGGATAGTTGTCACAGTTGAAAATAACAGGAGGCTAGGCAATAGTGCTAAAAGCTTCACATATTGCTATTTAACTATTTGCATGATAGACTGGGGTTTTCCTAAAAATTTGGGAGAGATGCTATGGGCACTTCAGTGTCCTACACCATCTTACATGCTGTCAGCCATGCTCAAATAGACTGCCAGACCCTGGGCACATTGGAATCTCACCATCCTACTGGTGACAGGCAGTCTCCCCTTAGCTAGCCCTGTTTATCTGATATCTAATTGTGTCTCCCATCAACAACAGGGTAATAGATAATAAGTCATCACTTTATCCCTTCAAACTGATACATATGACTACTTGGTATCCTGCAGATCATCTTAATTAGATGCAAAATAGCCTCTACTTTCCAAAATATAAATTATAAAGTTAAAGAACTTTATAAACCAGCACCATCCATAATGGAGAATTCTAGAAACCAGTATCATTCCTAGTAGAGCAGTCCATCCTGATAGAGATCTTAAGGTAGTGTATGTATACTATGCTACTTGTGAAGAATTATGTACAAACATCTCTAACTGTAAACTCAACTAAGCCTAGAGGATTCAGAAAACTTTTGAATGAGGCCACAATAAAATAAGAAACATGACTTAGTCTTACAAAAGTGTAACCGGATCTATTTCAGACTCTTAAAGCCTCTGGAAACACCAAGTGCACGACCTTGAAATAACTCTGACTTGAACAAGGTGATACAGAAAACCTATTTTTAACCAATTGGGGAAATTGACTTTAAAATACGTGATACCTAAAAATTGTTTTTAGTGGACCTGGATGGCAGTATAGTCAAGAATGCTAATATTTGCATAAGATGCACACTGAAATATTTAAATATGAAGCATCACATGGAAGTGATCACTAAGTTATTAAGTATTGCTAAATCAAGGTGCTTGATAAATGAGCAAAAGTGAGTGAATCAGCCTTTCAACTGTTTCATATGTTTGGAGATGTTCCTGACAAGCTTCCTTGACACATGGGTCTCCCTGGGTAAACTTATAAATTCAAAACAATTTGAAGAGCTGGAGCTCACAGTTCTACTACATAAACTCAGGATTGGTGGGAGGAAAGGGGGGATGTCTTAAACCATCTCTGTGGCCTATTTGGAGTAACCTGACCTCTGTGCCTTCTCATTGCGCTGTGGTCATGATGTCAAAGCAATTTGTGACCATTACTCTTTCCATGAAGTATCTGATGAGCAAGCCAATGAGTGCACAGGGTTTCATGTATGCAATACCATCTAGCTCACTGTTTACTAGAGTAGCCCTCTATAAGCACCTCTTACTCTGATAATCAAATGTCATGTTTCTATAACCTCCATAGCACAGACTTCAGAGTCCTAGATCTCTGTTGCAACTAGAGTCATCTTCCTGTGTGTCTCATAACATTGATTTCTAAGTCTGTGGTGATAGAATTGATCAGCCCAATAATTAGAAAAGAAAATACATCTTGGTACCAAAAGAGTGTTTAATCACATGGTGGAGAGGGGATACTCACTTGATTGATGAAAAGGAGAGAGGTTGGGATTTGTTCAGATTGACAAAGTCAGAATCATTTAGTTTATACGTCTTCTCCCACTCACAATCTTCCATTGATGTCTCAGTCACAAATATATGAGGTCACCCATGGTGTTATCATTTTTATCAAGCCTCTCTCTGGGTATCATGACTGGAATGCAGCATAAATATACATGAAGCTTTTCACAGTCGAGGGTCAAGGTAAACCTAAAACGCTGAGCCTACACAGCTGAGTGTGTTCTGAATTGCTTTTGTTTGGAGTGTTCGTCCTCTGGAAAACATTTCAGTCAGGCAGTTCTGATAAGGAGTCATCTGTTAGCAAAGCAAGTGACTACACTGTATGGCAGCAACATGCATCCTCATGTAGACCCCTGCCCCTGAAACACCCCACCAGGAAAGCATTCCTAAATGGAAAACCACACATTGGCTCCATGCCACCATCTCACACTTTCTTTTATTATTTTGGATTTAGCAAATTCCCACAAGATGACAAGCACTGTTCTAGGTACCTAAGAGGGGGGGGGGGAAAAGCAGATGATAGCGTAAAACTCAAGCCACCTGCTTCATGGAAGTGGCATCTAGTTGAGAGTGAAGACAGCTTGATAATTAACAGAGACCAGTGAACGAATGATCACGGTGGAAGAAACCCACTTTAGACTGGTGATCCAGAAAGGCTCTCAAAGAAACCTTGCAATGGAGAGCAGCAAAGGGGAGTGAAAAAGACTAAACAAGCATTTCCGCTAGAAGAACTAGCTGATGCAAAGGCCCAGGAGGGAAAATACAAGCCCACTGAGGTTGAAAGACAGGAACTATAAGCCAGAGAGAGGTAATTGACGGGCAAACTAACCAGTAATAGTCCAATGACATGCAAATCTTCCTGAAGACATTGGACTCCCATTCATTGGACAGCAGCATGCAGAAGGCCTGGAGTGAGAGAGCAGGGTGCCAACATTTACATTGGACATGACCTCCCAGGCTCAGAGACTCTCCACATTTAGACAAATTCTGTCTGCTGCAATGAAAGCACGTTCTCTCTTAGTGAACAGGTGCTATCTGAGGCTCACATCAGTCCCAGGACCTGACAGAGCATTGCATGGTTGTATCATGATCACCAGAATATTAGAATGAGTGTGGGAAAAAGACCCGGTGATTATCATCCACCTGAATTACAGCCAAGGGCGAAAACAATGGTCACATCAGTCTTGTCCCCAATCCATGCAAAGGGCCATCTGAACAGTCTGTGGACCCTTGGAAGACTGCCTCCACTACTCATGATAGGGAACATGACAGTGATATAAAAGGATGTTAAATTGGATGGTTGGGACTTGTGATGAACTCTGTCCCCAAGCAAAACAACAACTACACTGGTGAGAATTATAAACGTGAAATAAATTATTTAAGCTTTCTGGAAATTGTCCTAGGGCATAGAGCAAATGGAGAAATAATCTTTCGATGTAATCCACCAAATTTCCGAAGAACAGTGAGTCTGTGGTTTTCCAGCCACATCCTAGTCTTTAAGTCCCTCTTCTTCCTTCCCCGTTCGACATTATAGAAACTGAACCCAGATACTGGACTTTCCCCAAGATGTGGGGTTATAATTTCACCCTTGGAGAGACAGGGTGTTAACAACATTGCTCACTCAACCCCCACCACTACAAGAGTTCTATTCCAGGCCACTATACCCTTAAGGGCAATGTTCCCTTCTCTCTAGAAACCTGGTCCTGAATCACAGGGCAGGCTTCCCTATGGGAAGAGCAACGCAAGAGAGCAGAGGCTACCACTGCACATACCTTGAGGGTTCACGTGCAAAGCTTGAATGTAGACCCAGCTCAAAAACAGATGTAGTAATTCTGTCCTGTTGTGAGATGACTCTGAAGGGATGAAGTCAATGGCTCTGTCTGATGGGCTGCCTGAGTAGAGCCATTCATACATGAGGATATTATGGAAACAGAAGATATCTCAACAGAGAATAATTACAAAGAGTCTGGTAGCTTCAGCATACATGTGAAACAGCAAAGAAGCCAGAATTTGAACAGCCAGAACTAAGGCAAGAGCAGCCAAGAAAAGGTCCCCTGGGATAAAGGTCCACATGGAGTACAATCCTCACCCACATAGGAGCTTTAACACAACCTCTGACCAAACACTTTCTTGAGCAATAAACTATCAGAACCCAAGGGTGAGTCTTAGGAAGCTAAGATAGAAAATACGGGGAGGGGAAAGGGAGCTAGGAAAAAGAGAGGGAGACATGAGGAAGGGAGAGGAGGTCATGGGGGAGCAGGAAAGTTGAGTTGGGGGAAGAATAGAGGAAAGCAGGATGAGAGATACCATAACAGAGGGAGCCATTCTAGGTTTGAGGGGAGATCTGGCACTAGTGAGAACTCCAGAGATGTACAAAGATGACACCAACTGGCAAACTAAGCAGTAGTGGAGAGACTACTTTAAATGCCCCTCCCTAATAATGATTTTGATGACTATCTTACATGCCATCCTAGAACCTCCATCCAATGGCAGACGGAAGCAGAGGCAGACACCCATAGCTAAACCCTGAATAGAACTCCTGGAACTCAGTGACAAAGAGGAAGGAGTGATGAGCAAAGGGGTCAAGACTGGGCTGGTGAATCCCAGAGAAACAGCTGACCTGAACAAGGGGGGAGATCTTGGACCCCAGACTGACGGCTGAGAGGCCAGCATGGTACTGACCCAGACCCCCTGAATGTAGGTGTCAGTGAGGAGACTCAGGCAATCTATGGGGTAGTAGATCAGTATTTATCCCTGGCACACAAATGGACTTTGGGGACCCATTCTACAATGAGGGATGGCTTCTCAATCTGGACATTTTGGGGAGGGCCTGGACCCTCCCCAGAATGAAATGACAGACTCTCGAGATTCCCCTACGGAGGGCTTTACCCTCCCTGGGGAATGGAGTGGGGACTGGGTGGGGGGGTTGGGAGGCTGGGGAGAAGGAGTGGGTGTGGAGGGGAGGGAGAGGGAGCTGGGACCGACATGGGAAGCAAGCTTGTTTCTAATTTAAATATATAATAAAAAAGTGTAAAAAAAGATGGAAAATACAATCACTCACCCAGGAAAACTGGAAAATAATAAACATGTCCAGAGTTCTTGTGAGCAACTAGAGAGACAACCTACAGACTAAGCCACTGGTTCTTGGGTGGAGATAAGCACAATTTCTGATGGGTAAGTAGCTTAGATCCTGAACATGAGGCTACCTCAGATAGCCAGGCTAGGAGATAAAAACAAGGGAGGGTTCTAAGAGTAACCATAAGGAAGCCAAATAATGTAAGAGAAATTGATATGGCAGGTCTCATTCAATAAGTGAAGAAACAAAAAAATGCCAAAGGGTGGTTGCCACTAGTCCTGGAATAGAAAAGAGGGAATGACTAACCAGAGTGTCCATGATATCCTATCAGAACGTCCAGTATCAGTCAAAACACAGAGGTGAGACACTTAGGCCATATCTTGGTTTCTAATGCCATTCTCCAAAAGAGAGAAGTAGTGTCTCATGGTGAAATTACTGATTCTAGAAACAGGCAATCCACAAGGTGTGTCTGATGTATCTTAAAGTGATGGTGTGTAAAAAAGTAAAAGAAAAACAAAACAAACAAAATAACCCTGACATCTATATGGAACCAACTGAAAGAACTCCCAGCAGCTAAAGCTATACCAGTTGAACAAAGAAATAAAACAGAAGTGACTTATAACCCACAGTATCAAATAAATACTGTGGTGATATCTTTCGTGTACAAATAAAGCCTGTCTGAAGGTAAGAGAATGGAGCTTGCCACTAGCTAACCATAGAGGCCTAGCATATCTGGCAGACATTACTGTGAAGCAACAGCATGTTCTGAAGGACTGGACCCCCTTGACTTGAGTCTATATTTGTAGGAGGAAAACAATGCCGCCATTAACCATGTGACTTACTAGAGGTGCACACAGATGAGGTAATAAAAGAGCGGTTTACCACACCCACTTTAGGCATGACTAAAGACGTATACGGACGTAGGCGGTGAACTACGTCACTAGCCAGGCCCACTTTTGGGCATGGCTAGGGGCGTTATGGGGGAAGGTATAAAAGACTGAACAACGGAAGTCTTGGTCTCTTTTTCCGGCTTTCGGCTTCCAGTTCGGTGGCAGAAAACTACTCGGCTCATCTGGGTTACTTGTTTGGTCTCTTGTGAGTAATTTCTACAATAAATACTTAGTTTTACTTTCAGTAAGTGTGCCGTTTATCGTTGCAGTATCATATATTGATATAAAATGAATCTCTTAGTGTGATAATTTTTTAAATTATGTAGATACTCTGTCTTTGGTAAGGAGTATCCCATCTTTTGACTAAGGACTTCTCATTATGACTTACTTATGAATTAGGGGGAGCGGAGGTGAATGGTAGAAAACCTAGCAAGCACTACCTTAGCCAAGTCATCAAGCCAAAATCAAGAGTAATAAGTTGTGTTGATGCTATCTGTCTGTTATACAATGTGATAAAGATGGCAGCCACCACTGTGGTTTCCTCTAGACAGCTAGAATACCTGTCATAATGGGAAAACATTAGGCAAATTCCAATATAGTACTGTCTTCCGAAGTCCAATAAAGAAATACCTTGTAAAACATTCCATCCAGTCTCCCTGGTCTTGAAACTATTTATATCAAGAAATATCTAACAAAGTGACACAGTTATTTTCTGCCACAAACTCCCTGCCACCACGCACTGTGTCACTATAGGTTCAAAACAACAGAGCCAAGCGTGGACTAAAGCCTCCACAACTATGAAGCCAAATGAACCTTTTCACTTTATAAGTTGGTGGTTTGGTATTTGTTATAGAACAGAACGCTGACAAACTTAGGAGAATGACTGGAGTTCTGGGAGATCGAGAACTGTTGGCAAGATGACACAGACATGAAATCTAAGCAAGGGTGCAGGACTCCATGCAGCAGGAACCCCACTCCCCGCTCCCCCACTGAGCCCAGATTTACCTCTCTACCAGTGTCCATCCAACCACATGTCACAGTGTGACTCAGAAAGTACCTGTCAACTAAACAAAAATTCCTTCTCAGAGTAGCACATAATTTAAACCGTCAAGCACTCCAGTCCCATGTGTGCGGTGCATCTGCTAATATACAAGCCAGAGACATGCAAGGAAAATGTCCCACCAGCCTTTACACATGGGATTATAATTTCTCTTCAGTCTCTCTTGTCACTGATCTTATGTGATTTCAATATGCGATTAGTAAGTAATTTAAGCATGCCCTGCTCCTCATTTTTGTTTATACAAGGACAATGTTTTTATTAGCTTGTTTGCTAAAGCTGCTGGGGCTGCGTGTGACCTATACCAATCTTCCTAGAAGGGAAAAAAGATGCCATTCTCTTCTTTGTTTTTAGAGAAAATATTATTCAGTTTTTTACCCGGAATTATTTGGCAACTGTTCTAGAAAACCTCAAATGGTTTAAAAGAAGTTGATGACTTTTCAGGATATGTGTAGAGAGTGCAATGCTAACAATACTATTAATAATGGCAATTACTGTCTATAGTCCACTCGTTGCATGACAAGCAATGTGCTAACTGCTTAAATGGCTTATTTGAATTTACACTATGGTGTAGGGTTCTTGTTTTTTTTTAATTATTTGAATTAGGAAATTCAGATTTAAGAAGTAACTCGCCTACGGCTGCATGATTTTTTTCTATCTTTTTTTTTAATTTAAATTAGAAACAAGCTTGCTTCACATGTCAATCCCAGCTCCCTCCCCCTCCTCTCCTCCCCTGCCCCATGAATGATGTTTTTAAAGGAGAAATTGAACGTAAACACTCTAACTCCACAACAGCAAAACTGGGACCACACCTAGCTGCACATACTGACCATGGTGGGCGGGGGGGTGTGTAGAGATAGGGAAGCATCAGGAGAGCGGCAGGGAGGGGGAGGGATGCAATACAAGCACACAGCCTGAGACAGCAGTGGGAGGTGGGATTTTAAGAAGTTGTCTATCAATAGCACCATCTGACCAGAGGGTGAGTTGTTCTTTTTTTTTAGTCTTTCACCCTGGGTACTTCTCTTGCCGCTGGCTACTCCTTCTCTGGGCAGGAATAGTGGAAGCTAAGGCAGGTGCAAGGAGAGGGTCACAAAGTGCCTTCTGGTTACACTAAGATCCTTGGCAGTTACTCTAAATAAGATTAAGTCCTTAGAGTGTGCTGAAAAAGAGAACTAGCATGATCCAACTGAAGCATTAACCTTTGGCTGCAGGTTGATAATAGGGCAGAGGAGAGTGAGGGCAGATGCAGGGAGACCAGTCGTGAAACCATTGTGAAAATCCAGACAGGAACCCACAGTGGCTTAGGCCAGATGGCAGCCGGACAGTGAAAAGGAAGCTCTCTGTCTTGGGAATAGAAATGATATAATTTGCTATAGGACCGGAAAGAGAGGAGTCAAGGGTGATGGAAGCATCTACTCTAATGCCAAGTTGTCTGACTAAAAGGCAATTGGCTTTAGCGTTTAAAAGGTGCTGTGTGACCTTGATGGGAGCATTTCTCAGGAAGAGATGGAGTTCGAGGAAGACTGAACTATATAAACTGAGTAGCACATAAATGATAATTAACTGAAAGTACCGAGTATGAGTGATGCTTGTGATGATGTGCAAAGGAAACTGGATGGTCACTGGGGGACTTTGGGTCAGGGAAAGGTTACATGAGCACGTGTGACTGTGTACTGGGGTGTGTAAAGTTGGAAGGGAATCAAATATAGCTACGCAATACAAACAAGAAACCAACAGAAAAGGAGAATTTGAAAGTACTTGACACAAGGAAAAGTGATTGAGGGAACTTTCTAGAGAGACAGGAGTAGACACGGCTGCAGCCCATGCACAGGAGGGCGAGGTTTGACGGAAGGTGGGAGGTGTTGTTTAGAACAGCAGAGTGAGGGGTGGGTACCAAGATGAAACCTGCTAGATAGGCTCAATTTCTCCCAGTTAAAGCAAGTAATATAAGACAAGTGAGAAATTTTCAATGGTTTAAAAGCTTAATAATCAGCTGGATGGTGGTAGCACATGCCTTCAATCACAGCAATCAGGAGGCAGAGGTAGGCAGATCTCTATGAGTTCGAGGTCAGCCTGGTCTGCAGAGCAAGCTCAAGGACAGCCAGGGCTACACAGCGAAACCCTGTCTCAACCCCCCTCCAAAAAAAGCTTAATATTCAGGAGGGAGCATACAGAGCTAAGGAGTACAATAAAAACCCAGAAAATGCTATAGATTGCAATTAACTAGCTGGACCAATCCACATAGTTGAGTAATTGGTTTGAATATCAGGAAACAGCCGACATTATTTCAATCCAAAGATTATGATGGACCCCAGAATTATTTCTTAAGAACTGATAAGGTGTGATCTACTGGGACAAATGTAAGCAGTTCTCAGTATTTAAGAAGATATGGTCCTGGCACTCATCCATTTGAGTTATATAAAGCATAACCATATCAATGCCTAATGCTACAATCGATTTAGGTCAACTTGGGGTTTATTTCACTAAAAGACCTTCAAATCCTTTGCTGCTGCACACTTTCTTTTGGGAAATACATCTATTTCAGTTTGCAGTCTTGTCTATTTAAACATCTGATTTTTCTGGTAGTAATGGATATCACACGATTATGACAATTTTTCATTTCACCTTATTTTACATTTGGTAAAGGCTAATATATTTCGTCTTTGCTTGAAACATCAATTCCAAAATTAAACCATTTCACTCTTGAAACTTCTCCAGCTTACCTCTAATATTTCTTCAAGTCTTTCTATTTAAGAAAGAGATAATTAAATGTAGCAGAAAACTGCTTTATCATTGCAGTCGTTGTATGATTGACTTTTTTCCTTATGTGCTTAGCAGCCTGCACATAAGGCTTCTATTAAGATGGTATTAACATCATAAATATGCAGGAACGAAACCACTCTCAGAATTCAAAACAATAACAGTAACCTTTCCCTCATATAAAAACCTTTTATCGAAAGAGCTCAACGCATTTTCCCAACACACATAAGCACCCTGCCCTCTACTTCTGTAAAGAATCAGTTAAAATTCTGCCTTGGATTGACTGATTGGCTGATCACCTGTTCAAAATGCTAGGAAGGACTGATGAAAGGTAAAGCAGGCCTCTGATGTGATCATGTTTTTAATTCCTACTGTTTCACACATCAGCATCTCTAGTAAGTAAGAAACCCCCAAAGAATGTCTCTCTCTGTGCTGTAGCCACTGCAGAAGAGCACGTGGGAGGCTGTGGCTTTGGCAAAATCCCACATATGTGACACGGACCCAAATCGCTCACAGAGACATGAATACACAGTGATGCAAACCTAGCTAGAAATGAGTCATGGCCCTTGAGGTAAGAGTCCATGACTAACTCTCCCTCAGGAGCCCAGGGCCACTGGGGAACAGGCTGAATGAGGACTAACCTAGAACAAAGGCCAGGTGACCAAAGAGCATAGCACATGGGAGAACAGGAAATGAGGAGCATCAGGTACCCAGGACTTCAAGTCGTCATCCTGGTTGTTCCCAGGTGACCTTAGGCTGTCTGGAAGGAAAGCTAAGCTTTGTCCTGGGCCACATGCACAGGCTCACTGTGGGATGGAGGGGAACTTCCCCTCTGGGCCTTGCTTCCTCATTTCCAAAAATAAGGAAATTCTATGACCACATCAGGAAGACTCCTTCCTCCTCTGACACCCCACAGAACAATGACAGTCATTATTCCCTGCTCCCTGGGGAGGCATACCATGTCTTTAAAAGGCATGGAAGGAATTTGTTCTCTAAAAGAGTTTCATATTCTCAAGGAACTCTGGCAAGCCCTCCATGGTTTTCAGAGCTCCTTTATCCTTCAGACGAAGCAAGCCAGCACACACAGTGGAAGGAAAAGCAAACCTTCTTTATGCTTAAGTTCCGCAAATACCCATGAAGGGCACCTTATCAACATGTAACCACTTGGGAACCAGACAAAAGGAACAGGATTCTTCTCTGATAACCTTAAGTATCCTGGCCTGCTATGGAGGGATAATGCTACCTAGTCACTGCCTTCTCCAACAGAGACAATATCTCCTAAAGCATCTTTTTTCCTGGAATCACACCCCAGGAAGTCATCTATTTAAAAAAAAGTCACAAAAATCCATAAATATGTCAGCCTCATTTTTCACCTAAAGAAGAGATGAAAAAGAAAGATATTCTTTCTCATTTTGGATCAGCCGATCTAAACTAAAGGAGATTTTAAAAACAACTACAGGTTTGTAAATTCTGCCACACTTTGTGTATTTTATTCTTTAAACAAGAATTTTAATAATTCAAATTACAGAGTGTGGAGATTGTTAGAAGTACTTTTAAAGCATCATAATTTGCAAAGCTCTGAGAATATCTAGGATATTGATCTATTGCCCCTGAATCTCCAGGAGTGACATACTGAGCATTTGAAGCACTGAGAAACTTGTTTGGTTTTTGTCTTCACTCAGTGCGATAATTCTAAATAGTATCATTGTTGATGAATGAACATGCCTTTTTAAAAAACATATATGAAACTTAAGAATTAAAAAATAATAATCACAAGAACGATTTGTGCCAGAGAGTCAAGGAAGAGCCCTTGAGAGAGAGACCTGTAGGTACTTGGAGTCCCAGCAGTACCCCTCATCATCCGCCAGTGTTTCAAGGTCTGTAGTTTTCTTTGGCATGATGGGAGGAGACTGATTGTCTCAAACTTTCTCCTTTAATTGATGCCTCTGGAAACCAATTTCTTTCTTTTTTCTGTTGTACAGAGCATCTGTGAACTTAGGATGAAGAAAGCCAACTCCCCTCCAGTTAGTAGAGAAAATGAGCTGAGCTGAGTTAGTTAACCAAGCTGGGTTTGCCTGGTCTGACAGTGGCTACCCTGGTCACCTGGATGCATGACTGAGGGGTAAACCTCCTTCGAGCCCCTGCTTTCCTCTGCAGCAACTTCTGGAGTTCTCTGAAAGCTGTAACAGAAACTGAAAGCCAGACAGAACTCACCAGAAAGATGAAGCACTAAGAACTAAGCTTCAGCGGAAGCCGGTGTCTGAACAAGGGAATTTTTAGAATGGGTCAATGGAGCAGCCATGGAGGAAAAGGAAGTTGATTCTTTCTATTTCCGGAGAAAAGGAGGAACTGCTCAAATACTAAACCTCTTCAAAACAGAACCAGATCCCCAGCCAGTGTGACTGAGGAACGGACTGTCTCTCAGTGTCTGCATGTGGGCACTTCCCCCTTTGTTAACTAGTATGGAAACCAACTTTTGGAAAACTAGGCAGATGAATAGACTGTATTGGCTTCACAAAGAGATCTACTTCTCTAAGGCACTAAAAATGTAATTTATGGCTGGGTGGTGGTGGCAGCACAAGTCTTCAATCCCAGCACTTGGGAGGCAGAGGAAGGTGGTTCACTGTGAGTATGAGGTCAGCCTGATCTTCAGAGTGAACTCCATGACAACCAGGTCTACATAGAGAAACTCTGTCTCAGAAGGCAAACAAAAAATGTGATTTATAAGAATCTATTTTGTCATAGAACTCTCTAGGAGTACAGTTATAAAAAGTAGATACTCTGGACTCAGACATAAAAAATTATGAAATATACATGCAATATATAGTGCTCAAAGAAATTGCACATTTATATGGGAAATGGATTAATATTTTTTAAGAAAACTCACTATTTATGGATTAAGTTTTACTTAAAATCATATTATTTGTGATTGTTCTCATCCCGTGTATGTTGACATATAAACCATCTTACTCCTTAAAATTCAAGTCAACAACTATTCTGTGGCATTTATACACCCCAAATTACACAGGTTTTGTGAGAATTGTGTACATAGGATACACATAATCACAGACTGCCCTGTGACAGGTACTTCAACAGCACTCACTATAACCCAGATTTTTCTAAGTCAGGAACAGACGGCTTTCATCTTCTAAGAAGCCACGTGATCTGTAATAGGGATTTTTTTTTCCCCTAAAGTAAATTAAACTAACGGAGACTTTATAAACAACTACAGGTTTGTAAATTCTACTACACTTATAGTTTATTCATTAAACAAGAATTTTAATTATTCAAATTATGGAGTGTGGAAATTGTTAGTAGTACTTTTAAGACATCATAATTTTCAAAACTCTGAGAATATCTGAGATGCTGATATTCTGGAAAACCCTCCCTAGACAGTCACCAACAGAATAACCAACAGCCCAGGTCTGCCCAGGACAGAGGGAACTCTTGGAGTGAAATAATTTTTCAATGTTAAACTTGAGGTTTACAGCCCTGGAGAGGCTGGTCACCTTAGTGATCTGGGAGAGAAATGAAATCAGTCAATGGTGTCAATATAACAAGCTCATTGTCCTCCTCACTCTGTCCTCCCATCTTTCCCCTCAGGCCAGTTCTGTCGCACCACTGACCGACAATGATACTTCGTCCCAAGTAGATCCGGGTCTTTGTTTCAGCTTTGCAGGACTCACTTTGGTTTTGAACAACTGACTCTATGTCTGCACTCTTGCAACCTGATGCTGAAAACTATCAATTGTGAGGACAGAAAATATATGTGAGATGTTTATCAGGTGGCTTGACATATACGTCACCCTTTATATGTGTTGAGTCCTCTTGTCTCCAGGATGATGCCAATGATCTGATTCTGGAACTGATACCCAGACGTCTTGTGGACCAAGGGGGCTAAACCACACTCCAGTCACAGAGCTGTTTACAAACCCATCCTTTGTCCTCTTGTCAGTAGTAAGTCAAGAGATAGGTGTAACTAGAGCAATGTTTTTGTTTCCTATAGGTTTTTAATCTTTTTCTTTTGACATTTTGAAGCAGAGACTTGACCCTGTTGTTCATATACTCAATTACATATGTAACTGTGTGGGGGGGGACACCATATGAACATATACACATAAACAGAGGAACACAGAGCGAGCAAGAGAGAGAGAGAGAGAGAGAGAGAGAGAGGACATAAACACATAAACCTAGGAAGCACATACACACAGACAGACAGACAGACACATGTACACAGAGGCATATACACGCTCACACACACACACACACAGAACACATAAACAGAGGAACCACAGACACACACAACATATAGGGAACACATAAACAGAAAAACCACACACACAGAAGCACACACACACACACACACACACACTATATTATTCAGCTAGGAGAAGCCAATAAGTGTGCCTCTTTGTTTCTTGACTGTTAGGAAATAAGAGAAAAACTACGTGCCCCTAAAGAGGAGACCAGATGGGGTCTGGGAGTAGAAATCTAGAGGAAGAGAAATTGCAGAAAGAAGGTTGTTTCGCTTTGGAGTTCCTGGCAAAAGCAAACAAGAAGTCCCACGGCATCAGCAGAGTAATCCCTTGGCAATTTCCCTGAGGTGTCTCATCTCTGAGAGCCTTTTAACCCTCGGTCCTCAGAACCCAGGGGAAGCTGAGCTAGGTGAGTTCCAAACACAGAGGGCAGGAGGGTGGTGAAGGGTCCAAAGCCACAGGCCTAGACAAGCTTCCGGGTGGGCCTGCCTTACAGCCACAGATGCCGGTTGAGCCAATGGGGGTTCTAGGGCTTGAAGAGGCCTGCTACCCCAGATGACTACTCCAGTTTCCTTTGACTCTTGGCTTCCTGTGTTTAAAATGAAGGAATCTGAGGCTTTATGTGACCACTCTTGTCTGGGATTCTTTCCTCAAGAGGTGTTTCTTGAGTCTGTGAGGACTGCCAGGAAACAGCGTGAGTCACGGCTTCTGAGCAGACAGTATTCGGCTTTCGAAATTCCCAGAGATTTGACTTGTTTATGCAAAAGGAAGCAGCTATTCTGAGCTGCTTGAGGAAGAGGAAAGCACTGCTCTTTTTTTCTTTTTCTTTTTTTTTTTTTAAAACACCCTGGTGAAAGGTCATATAGGCAGCTGTGTGGCAGCGAGACCTTGGTGTAGACGCCAGTATTTAACAGTTTGTTGCTCTGAGTTTTATAGGATATTTCTGGGTTTGACACTTTCAAATGCAAGTCTCACGACCCCAAAATTTCACTCAGTCTCCAGTGCCAAGGTGGGTTTTGATGGGCCAGCTCTGAGTGGGAACAGGATGGGGCAGGGCTGAGAGCTGAGAGGTAGGTGACAGAAGGAACCTCCTTTGATAACTTTCTAACTCCAAATTTCAGGGCAAAGCACTGGTGTTTATTCCCATATCCCATGGTGCCTCTTCCAATGTCTTCATAGTTTTAGCAAGTAGCATGTCAGCTGCCATACCTAAAGGATGGTTCAAAGTCACCAGCTTTGGAGGAGAGTATGCTCAAAGAAAGACAGTTAGGGGGTCCCACTCTTCCACTGTCTCAGCATTGGCCAACTCTCTCATGAGTGCAGTTTGGCCCTCAGCTGTTAGAACTCATAAGGAAATGGCATCACAGAGTAACTTCCAAGGAGAAACCGATTCACCAAGAACTCACTGATTCAACATCAGCCTCCCTGGTAGTCATAGGGACCACACCTGAAGAAATCAACACTATTCAAACATTTCTCTTGGTATTGAAGGATGCCCATTCAATATGATAAAGGTGGAGATGGATTAAAATGAAGATTTGACTTAATGACTAAACATTCAAACATGGAGCCAAACAGAAGAAGTCTTCATGTATCATTGTCCCTTTAGAGTCCCTGTCTGAAGTAGGGAGCTGAGAAGCACAAGGGATAAATGTTGTGAACAAAAACACTAAAGTATGTGAAAATCATATAAAAACTTGGCTTGAAATAAGAAGACTACATAAAAACAATAGTACTTTTATATTACGGCAATACCCTGGTAGATAATAAAATGACCGTGAAATAAAGTACTAATGACTAATCAAGTACTAAGAAGCATAAGATACATACAAACCCAATGAGAAATGTAGTAAAGGTTAAAAATATTTGATGACAGATACAATTCGGATGATTGGGATAGTTATATTTTAATTACATGGGAGAATAAAACATAAAAGAGGAACGATTAATTAGCCAAATCTAATTTCTTTGAAGTCACTAAAGTCAGCCTCAACTAGTTGCAGGCCCTGGGTGTTTCTCTTCCTATAAAAACTCAAAGTATACACAGGAAGAAGTCGTCCAAAGAATAGTTTTAGGACTTATTCATATCAAATAGCAGAGCCTACTATAAAGACCGAAAGTGTGAGTTTGATGCCAATGTAACATATAAATAAAAGGAACTAATAATAAATGCCTTGGAACGGGCCCCCTTGAAAAGTGTGTGTCACCTTCTATGGATGGCTTCACTGCTGCGTGCACTGGATAGTTATGCAGAAGCAAGCACTATTCTCTTTGACAAAGAAAATGATCAAAGTTTAGTGACTTTAGCGATGTAATCGAACTAAAGAAATTCAAAGCTGGCTCTAGACCTGTCCACTCTATTGTTCCCACAAAACAGTGAATGAGTATTTTTTTAAATACTTATATTTTGGGAGGGATTTAGACTTCCCTCTTACACCAAATAGCCCATTTACTTAAATAAACAAAAAACTGTAATGCTTAAAGCATCAACATTAACAATCAAATTACAGAAACTCTGGAAAAGATAGGTATGTGCCACAGCTGCAGCTAATGCCTGCTGCTGGACCACGAGCCCACTCACTCACCCATCAAGGAGCTTTGTGCATCTCTGCTCACTCCTCCTCCCCAAGGCCTGCATCTACCCAAATCAACACAGTGTGTGTAGATGCAGTCCTAAAAGTGAGCTAGAAGCACTTAGTAATGCCTCTTACAGGACTATGCAGTCGGTCCGTTTCTGAGGAAGGAAAGCACAGTCAGAGAATAAGTAAAGCAGGGTACGTAAGTAAAGAACAACGAATAAAGGCAGGGACTAGACAGCCAGTAAAAAGTCTGTGCAATTACATGGGACAACAGCTCAACAGTAACCCCGTAGAAACTAGAAACACGGCAGAAACCAGCAGTGAACATGAGTGATTGACTGGGATGTGGTTGGCTATGTGCCGATAAAACTTGATTTCCGTGAGCAGGCGGCAGGCTGGACATACTCTGATGGCTCCTGTGTTAGTAGAAAATCATTTTCCCACGCAGCGATCCTAAATCCTGCAGAGAAGACATCAGAGGTTGCTCAACTTAGCCACCAGCTGTGAAGACAGTGGCAGGTGTTACCGTCCGTGGGCGGCAGATCTGAAATTCATACTCTTGAGACTCCGAAGTTTCAAATATGAAGTCATCCTACTGCACACGCTCCTGGAACTCACAGCATAGCGACCTGGGTTTTTGTAAATCTACAGGCAGAAGAAAAGAGTATTGGACGGGTTGAACCTCATGGAATAAACATTTGCCAGAGCGGCATTCTGTGGGAGCTTTTCACAAAGAAGGAAGTAGTGAATTTTTCCGTTCACCTCAAGACACCTCTCCTTTCCCTCCCACCCACACTCCCCCCAACCCATGGAGCAGCAGAGTTGTAGAGAGAAATATGTTGTCCAGTGTGTGTGTGCGTGTGTGTGTGTGTGTGTGTGTCTGTGTCTGTGTCTGTGTCTGTGTCTGTGTCTGTGACTAAGTGTGGTATGTTTCTGTATGTCTTTGTTACAGGTAGCCTGGTGGCTGTTTATAGACACCAGGAAACAACCAAAATTAAGTGATCTAGGGCAATTCCTCCTGTGTGTCTGTGTGACTATGTTATAGGCAGCCTGGCTGTTGATGGAAACCAGGAAATACCCGCAATTAAAAGTAAACTGGGACAATTCCTTTGGCTTCTTTGAGCTCAAACATGCCTTTGTACAGAATGGAAGTATGCTCCCTCCCCCACCCATGTCAGAATAAGACAGAATGAGAAAAAAAGGCACTCATAAAGGTCATTGGGCACTTCAGGGACACGTGTTGTCAGACAACACGGTCATGTTGTCACCTGGTACTGCATGACTTCAGCTGGCTTCACTTCCCTGATTTTCCCTTTGGGCAGGGAACTTTACCATCTTTACATTTAACACATCTCTGTTGACAGACCAGTACTATTAAACCAGTGCTTTGACAAGGGACGGGATATATGACACGCAAGGGTGAAAGGACAGTGTCTAAGGGGGGTAAATGAGCTTTTAAAGGAGCCCAATACCATCCAGCTAGTTTTCATACAGCTCCCTGCGAAAAATCTTGACATATTGGTACATTGCTCTGAGTTATCTCTTCATATGTTGGCAGACAGTGGCCTAATATTATTTGATCTTGTAAAGTGTTATCTAGGACTATAAACTTATTTTATTTTAAGCTCAATGACATTTCATCAAGTGTTAACACAGCATGTGTAGATAAAATAAAAAAAAACACTACAGGACAGTACTTTAGGCCCCTAGGAATTCCTTCCTTCATTTTTGTTTGAAGAGTGAGCTGTCTGATTTTCTCTGCTTTGGATAGTTTGGGGGATTTGTTTTTGTTTATTTATTTATATTACCAAATTTGGCCTACCTTAAGCTGTATTTTTTATTCCTTGTTTACACAGAATATTTATTTTGACAGAAGATCTACTCGTTATCAGCACTGAATGAAACTAATTCATTTTATTTCCCTAAGTTAACTACACATCAAAAGGGAAATCTTGTCTTTCCTGGTCATGCATAAATGGAGCAGGATGCAGAGGAGATAGAGACAGCCATTACTGTTCCCTGGGATGAGTTCATTTGGGTGAACCTCCACTTTGGGCTTGGAGAACAACCCCAAACATGGCAAAATTCCTGCTGAACCTTCAGGGAATTTTCTCAATTCCAGACTGAGTCCACACTGGTGCCTGGAATTTGATAATGTTTTCTGGAAACTTGGAAACTATTTATTTCTAGTTTTAATTCAGCTATTGACATTCCAACCTTTTCTGCTTAAAGCCACATTGACTATTTATTTTCTAGTTGTAGTTTTAAATTGCTTTAAGTCTTTTTAGTTGGTTTCTGCCCAATCAATAATGTTGGCCATGCATTTAATCTGATTCTCCTTGAGACAGCCAAATCCCACTGATTATATATATATACAGATATCTGTATATATACATATATATATACAGATAGAGAGAGAGAGTTTAGCCATTATGTAAATTTGTCCCACTTTAGCATTATGAAAACTTTCCCATTCATAATTTGTGAAAGCATTTTGCTTAGTTCACAGGATAATGAGAAGAATGCTATAAAGACAAGAAAGCCATGTATTTGTGAATGTCAACAAGCATGTACTAATAAAGCAGTAGAAACACATGCCTACATGAAGATAAGCACTGGGCTTCTTGGTTGTCCGTGGATGGCAACACTCACAACACGTTCTCATGCTGACAAGAATCTATCCACTAAGTGGTTATCTTCATTAACAAGGAGTGCTATTAACTTTTGTACTGGCTATAATTGGGCTCTCTTAAAAAAAAAAGAAAAACCTTATACTTATATAGATGAATGCTTTGCGGAAAAGAGGGATAAACATTGCAGTGTGGAGAATTTTCATGAAATAAGCATACCTGTGTGTCTGCCATTCAGAAGGAGAAATAGAATTCTCCAGCCCCCTAGAGGATAGCTTCTCAAGCACCCCATTCCAGGCCCCCTGCCTCCAAAGCAAATCACAGTACTAGCTGCAGATTATTTTGATTTCTTGATCACTGTTTATATATGCTATTATCAAACTACTTGCTGTTGGTGCAGATAGATCTTTCTGAAGCTGACTTGGGCTACCACATACACAGTATGATCCCTGAAGAAGGCTGTCTTTTTAGCCTGACTTGAAGAAAGACCAGGAAGAAGGGAGTGAGAGATAACAACCCTACCCCATTTGTCACCCAAACTGAGACACCTTGACGGGAAAGGTGTGCTATTTGTAATGATCCTGGGACAAAAGGCATAAACGGTGACAGTTCCCAGAAAACTAGGATGGATGGTCACCCAGGGGACAAGTGATAGAAGAAGGGGCTAGGCACACCCTGGTAGCAAAAGTCTGTTTCTGAGACTCTGAGACAGAACCTACTCCTGCTGCCTGAGATGTCAGAGGGATTGACTGAGGCCAGGACACATTTCCCAAGGAGTGTGGCCACTGAGAATGCTCAGACCAGATCAAGAATCTTTACTGTGCTCCTGCTGTGTGCAAGGCACTGCAGTGGCACACAGGTGTCTCTGCTATTGTCCTTGCCCACAAGGAGCCTGCAGACTGATTGTAGCTATCAGACAAGCTTGCAAATAGGTTAACTGTAGTGCAACTGCCAAGAGAGACAGGCAAATCTCTGTACGAGTACCAAGAACACAAATAAAAAGTCACACAGGCCCAAGGAATGAAAGGTTGCATCCACTGTGAGATGGAAGAAGCTCCCCAGGGAAGATAACATGTGTGGTAGTCTAAGTTCTACTCCAATGGTTCTGAGCCTGGATTGCATATTGGAGTCACCAGGAAAGATTTTTCAAGCTCCCTATATGAGTACTCCAAGGTCAATTAAACCAGACTCTGGAGATGGAACTCAGACATAAATGCTTTAAAATTTCCCCCAAGTAACTGCCGTGAACATCCAACACTGAGAACAAATCCAGAAAGATGAGTAGGCCTGAGCAGATAGGGAAGGTGGAATGGAGGCTATGGAAGGAACAGCTGAGAATAAATGGATTCCGTCTTTGGTTAGCGGCTCACAGAGAAGAAGCATCCATTGGGCATTAAATATGGAGGGAAAACAGCAGGGCAAAAATAATTTAACCCCCTTCAGGAAAAAAATTAATTAATTATGAAACCATTTGCTACGGCCAATAAAGGGGATGGATGGGGAAAGATGCACGGAACATCAAGGGAGCTCGGAGTGGCAATAAATCCATCATAAATTGCTCATGCCATCTGATAATGCCTGGTCCTCACATTAGCATCCCATTAAGCTGCTATTAGTGATAACAAGAAACAGGGAAACCGGCTTCCTGGGTTAGCACTAGCTACCAGGAGAGAGTTAACAAGCTACAATCTTTCACCAGCACCTTTAAGAACCTGAGGTCCATTTGTAAAGGATGCTTAGAGGCCTAAAACCTTGACCTATCTCCCTCATGCTGTGGGAGTTTGAGGTGGGGGCCTGGAATTAATCACAGCAGGGACACGATTTGCAGATCAATACCAGCCAATTAGAAGGCTCCCTGCTGGAGAGTTCCCTTGGAATTCGAGATGACCTTTGCCCTTGACTTTTTGTGGGGGCAGATGTTTCACAGCTACTGATAAGGACTATGTTGGTAGGTATGGGGTGTGTGGGGGGTGTAACTCACTTCACATCTCACCAACCTGGGTCAGGACATCTTGAGGTTCAGTTTTTTTTTTAGCTCTTAAGTTTGAGCCACCTGCTGGTGGAAGCTAAAGGAAAATGGGACTGGAAATTATAGGAGTAATTCATTCACAACCTCTAGTCCTGTGAGCTCGGGCCTGACCTTCAAGAAGTTGCTGTTAGGAACTAAGTCTTTGCAGTGACGACCCTATGATATGACTCGGCTGTCTCTTCCACCTGCCCAGAGAGTCTGCTGAATAGAGAGTTATCATGGGATGAAAACAGCCCATGATCTTCTTAGGAATCCCATTTTCCCTTGGTCTCCTCTGTGGATCGGATCGGTTACAGGATCTCTTCTCCTAACAAAATCTTCAGATGCTCAAGTCTCTTCTACAAGAGGACACAATGTTTGCTTATGACCTGTAGTAATCCTTGGTATGCCTTGAGCCTCCCCTAGATGGCTTATAACATCTAATACAATGGACTGCTGTGTAAGTGGTTGTTACACTGTCTTGCTTAGGAAGAAATGACTGACAAGCATAGAGGAAGTCTGTATGCTGGCAGGGCAGATGTGGTTTTTGCAAATATTTACCAGTGAGCAGTTAGTTGACTCTTTGAATGCTGAACCCACGAATATGGAGGGTTCATATAAATCAACTTTCTGACATCTTTACCACAGAAAGAACGTGCCCCAGGACACAGAGGCTTAGAAGGGAGGGACCTTCAATTAAATAATTCTGGAAAGTATTACAAAGTCACTGTTTAGCTTTTCTGTGACTTCCTTTGCTGGCTTTGTTTGAAGGAGAGCATATTCTTTATCAGCGTGACTAGAGGGGGCCAGAGGACTTCGGGAGCTTGGCCCCTTCGATTCGCTCCATCCTTTCATAGGGCCCCAGCTGCAGTTTCTCAAGACACCAGTCTTCTCACACTCTTCTCAAGCTTGCCCTTTCTAAGCATCCCTCTGCCTCTTCAAAGGCCTGGAGAAGCGTAGTTTTAAAATTAAATGAGAAAGAAAGAAAAGCTCCTCCCCCGAAAATCATCTTGTGATTCTGTCCCTCAAATCTTATTATTTTGTCATACCTGTTCTAAATGACTATTTCCCTTAAAGAGAAAACAAACTCTGAGGAGGTGAGCCTCTGCATTGTGAGGGGATGACAAGGGACACGCCCTAGGTTTTGCTTGGAAATGTCTGAAGGGAAACTAATGATACGCAGACATTAGCTGGGGAGTCTTTAAATATTAAAATGCACCACTTGCCTTGAAATTGTGAGGAGCGGCACTCTTTCTCCAGGTCCTCCTCTCTTCCACTCTGCAATCCCTCAACACACTTTCTGTGGCTACCTTGCCTGGGATGGACTCAGCCCACATGCTCTACTTTTATAGAGCAGGACAACGGTTCATCACTCAATAGACTCGAAAAGTTTCAACTTTTGCTATTTTTGAAGACTTGCCAGAAATCTTAGGCTGACTATTACTATGAGAGAAAATTCAGAAGAGCCTTGACTTAGAACAGAGATAATGGAGGCCTTGGAGTATGCAAGGAAATGGATAAAACTGGCAAAATTCTAAAACAATGGATTCTAGTAAAGACTGTCAGCTTTCATTCTTTCCATCCATCCATCCATCCATCCATCCATCCATCCATCCATCCATCCAGTCAATCCATCTAGTGCTAACTAGATGTATGTCAACTTGACACAAACTGTAGTTTCCAGAGAGGAGAGAACCTCAATTGAGAAAATGCCATAAGATTGAGCTGTAGGCAAGCCTATAGGGCATTTTCTTAATTAGTGATTGATAGTGGAGTGCCCAGCCCATTGTTGGTGGGATCATCCCTGGGATGGTGGGTCTGAGCAAACCATGTGCAGCAAGACAGTAAGCAACACCTCTCTGTAACCATGACATCCACTCTTGTGTCCAGGTTCCTGCCCTGTTTGAGTTTCTATCCTGACTTCTTCTGAGGGTGAACAGTGAGGGGGAGGTGTAAGCCAAGTGAGACAGAGGCTTTTTGTCTCAAGTGGGTAACATCCTAGACAACATACTGCCACCAAAGCTGCCCCAGGCAAGTGAAGTCCAAGTTCTTTGTCTCATGGACTTACATATTTTGTGGACAATAAAAGCCTGGATTTTTCTTATTGGTTCGTTTTTATTCATAATCTCAAGTATAACTCTGTAATCCAGCAGAATAAGGAGAACATAGGACCCAAAGAACCATAGTGAAAGCATGAGTATCCCAGGATCCTGTGAGCGGATGGAGTAGAGGATGCTCTCCTGAGTTGCAGAAGGAATGGTCAGCTGGTTGAGGTACTCATAAGTTGAAAGCATGAGAGGTGTCTGTAGTTGGCACTGTCTAGCTTTTTGCTGGTCTCATTGGTCCTGAAAACTGGCCATGGTGTCCACAATGCTTCCTCTGTCTTTCCCCTTCCAGAAGTTGACGGGTCTTGCTATCCAATCACTCAGTCTTAGCGATGAGACAAAAAACTGGGAAGATCTATGTATAGTCCACCATTTGCTGTGGCCAAGAAAGCAAAACCAGTATACTTGGGTGTGCAGTGCTCACACACGGCTTCCATGAGCCACACCCATTAGGTTGCTATGTAGTAGGAGAAGAAAAATGACAAGAAACCTGGACTCTGACCAATGCCTCTTAGCATTTTTGGCATTTCTAACCTCCTGCCCGTAATTCTGCAGGCCAGAACTGCTGAAAGAATCGAGGACACTGGTTGTGGACCAGGATCACCTGGTGGCCAAAGACAAGGAACGCAGTCACTCATTTTTGAGGTCTCTGCTGTAAACTACCTGGCCAGGGTTTTTCTCCGGTTCCTAAGTCAGATGGTGATGCCATGAAGGACTGTCTGTGGGAGCTTGAACTTCAGTGTCTTACTAAGCCTTAGCCCTTCATCTGAGTCAAAGGGGCTGCTTTGGTTTTGTGCCCAACAATAAATGCCAAGCAGGGTAAACTCTCTGTAGGGACGTTTGTGTGGTGGTTTCAATGGAAGCAAGGGACACATGCAGTGGAGATTTCATTTTAATGTAAAGTGTGAGTTCACAGAGACTGACATTAACAAGCTTCTCATTTTCCAATTTGCAACATCCTTTTGAAAATGGGTGCTTCCCAAACAGATAAAACCACACCATTACCAATAAATATGCACACATGGTATGCCTCTCACTGGGTTAGTACTCAATCTGTTTATTTCGATGATCTTTAGATTATGATGTGCCAAAAAAAAAAAAAAGAGAGAAAAGTCAAACTGACAT
Source organism: Mesocricetus auratus (assembly GCF_017639785.1). NCBI lineage: Eukaryota > Metazoa > Chordata > Mammalia > Rodentia > Cricetidae > Mesocricetus > Mesocricetus auratus. The sequence continues at coordinate 43,511,388 of NW_024429194.1, read as the reverse complement.
GAATAGAAAGTAACACAGATTTAAACAGGTACCTACAGATTTGGAAGTTCTTTACAAAAATCTAGTCTTGCTATAGTAAGAAATGACCCCTCAAAAGAAAATAACACAATGTGTAGCACAACTTCTGCCTGAAGAGAGTTGAAAGGGAGCTCTTCCTCCATGACAACAATTCTGTGTTTAAATTACCTCAGCAAAAGACAAATGAGTCTCACAGTTACCTGAAGCAAAGCTGAGGAATAACTGACATATTAGCAGGAGGAAGGAACGCCCCTAGATGCAGTGGGACCTTGGAAACAGGTCTATCAATTGTAGTAATCAGAACAGAGGTAATCAGTAATAGAAATGACACACACACACAAAAGGATTTCAGCTTGTTTTCATGTAAGAAAATTTACACTCAATTATATAATAGGTTTCTTGATTCAAAATGATCAGCTACAGATATTTTTATGTTTAGACAGAGAGAGATCATGTCATGCATCTGAATGCAAATTTTTCTTTTTACTTACCACTGCAAGGAAGAAAAGCTATTTCTCCACTTACTGTAGGGACTATCGTCAATATTTCTATAACAAAAACACAGTGAATGTATTTAGTACCCATATAAAAATCCAGGCATGGCCACATGCACCTGTAGCCCCAGAGATGTGGGAGGAAGAGAAGACAGGAGGATTCCTGGGGGTTTTGGCCAACTCCAGGTTCAGTAAGAGACATTATTTCAAGGGAGTAAGGTGGACAGAGACAGAGAAAGGCATCCAATGTCCTCCTTTCAACTCTTCACACTCATATAAGTGCACAAGCTTACACAAAGACTTTTTGTAAGTGTGCACACACACATACCAAAAATGAAAAGTAAATGCTTTAATTGAAAAATAAAGGATAATGTTTCTTACATAACAGGGGAACCTCGGAAGACTCAGACTTGAGGCAAACTGTGCTTAATGCTAAGTCTGAGGAAAGAAGCAGAGAGCTGTAGAGAAACGTGACAGGAGACTGGAGTGTGACAGATGGTCGTACACTCACAGCAGGCCAAGCAAGGCTTGTGTGTTCAGATTCTTCTTGGCCTCTGTGTCTAGCGTTTCTTCTCGCCAGCTATGAGCCAGGAACCCTGGGGAACGAGGGTCACGTGACCAATTTCAAGCAAAGAAGGTTATCTAATAACCGATTTCTTAAGAGAACATTTAAAAAAGTATTAGAAAGAAGAGACAAAGGAAAAGATGGCGACGTGTATACTTCTAGCATGGTAGCAAACTAATAACCTGTAAGGCATATCCCACAGGCACTGTGCAGACTCCTGGTCTGGTGGCCAGAACAGTACTACAAGCAACTTTCCTGACGCTTTGCCAAGTGCTAGGCACCACAAAGCATGTTTACATATATTATGTGTCTCATGGATCCTCAGTTTGATCAAGAGGCTTCAAGACCCAGAAAAGTTAAACAACATGCTCAAGGTCACATGGTTCATAATAGTCAAGCTGAAGTTTAACCCCTGGCCATCTGACTTTAGACCCCCATACTCATCATCACTACAGAGAACTCTGTGATGCTTGACTCAGTGACGAGTAAGTCAGACACAACCCTGGAAACAAATTAAATAAAAATGTTCATATAGAGGTCACCTGTAACATGACAAAAATTCTCCATTGGCCTCCTAGACAGAAAGCTTAAGCACAAGACGGGATCAACTCTAAGACAGGAACTATCTACCACTAGCATGTAACCCAAACATGCCTGGCCCCTGCTTTTCAGAATTCTAACACTCAAGTTCTGAGAGAGCCCTTCATCCCCCATCCTCCCTGTCATCCCATCGTCAGCTTGTCTGGGGGTGAATGACTTCTCTAACTCAGACAAAAGTCTACAAATAGGGGGATAGATGGGCCTGGAGCATAGGTAGGAAGGTTTTCTCTTCCACAGATTGGAATGAGAGTTAAAGATGTTGGGTGACTTTGGAGGTTAATGTGTAATGAAGTACTAGATGCAAAGTACTAGATACAGTACTTAGCACAAAGTTACACGGGTCACAGATACCTTCTATTGTATGGTCTTTAACTCCTTCTTATGAACAAAGAGTAGTTATGCATTCTTTATACACTCTGGATTAGGACTGGCCAATAGCTCATTCAGCAAAGTGTACACCATGCAATCATGAGGACTGAGTTCCATTGCCAGCACCCATGTGAAAAACCATGCACCAAGGAACTGGAAACAAAGGACTTCTGGGCTCTCTGGCCAGAAATATAGCCTACCTGGTGAGCCCCAGGACCTACTGACAGACTCTGTCTTCAAAAACTGCTGAGTGGACAGCTCTCAAAGAAAGACAACTGAATTTTCTGGCTTACATGAAACCCCCCCACACGCACACACCCACACACACTTACTCCAAAATATCTTGGTTATATTCAAGGACTGGGAAAGGAGAAAGTTATCACTGATATAGTCAGAGAGAATAGCAACCAGCTAGGGCCCCAGAGACCCACATTTTACTAGATAAAGTCCCAATTCTTCCTTCTCTTAAAGAGATGGCACAGCAAAAATTAAATCATTCTTTGGAGAAATTCATTAGAACCCATGACTTGCACCACTGAGATCTACAGCAACTCTACTCTAGCCAAAAAGTCTACAAGTCATTGTTTCATAAAAACTTAAATTTTAACTTATAATTCAGGCATCAAGTTTCCTCTAGCTATATATTTCCTCTCATTGAAATATATTTCCTCTCTTTAGTTTGTCATTATTAACACAGAAGAGCTATTTTTTAAAGGAAAACATTTCAAGCTGATATATCATTTTCAATATACCCTCTGTGTAAAGTTTCTATTTTTAAGAGGTTATTTGGATTATTTTCATCTGTGTTTTTTAAGCTAGATAATTCTTCTGAATCTTCAAACTTCTTTCTCTTGCTTTGATGGTGTTTTTCCCCCTCTTACCTTTATCTCTGTTCAAAAGCAAATTGTTAAGTCCTAAGTCCTAGAAGTAGAATTTGGAACAACTTCTAGGGACTGCACAAGCCTAGCTAGTTCCTTTGCTTATTCTTTATCCTATTTTTTTAACATACAGCTTTAAAGGTAGCAATAAACTAACTGTTGACTGTTAGCATCTTTAAATAAAACAATTAGCAAGAGAAAGTTCTAGGCAAAAAGCATGATGGAAAAAAGGAAATAAGATTGTAAAGTTTTAGAAAGGTCCTGCTATAGAGTATGGGGGAGGGTTGGACATGTGTGCCTGGTGTGTGTGTGTGTGTGGTGTGTAAAAGTACATGTGTGTGTGCATGTGTGTGGGGAGTGTTATTTAAGCAAGAAAATCTTTTAATCAAAAGAAAGGATGTAGTTTCTTCTGAAGTCATTTCATAAGGCAAAGACTTGTAAAATAAAGGAAAAAGACCCTATGAAGAATCAGGGACCCTCTGACCCCTGTCCTCACAGCAAGCTCTAACAGACAGACTCCTTGCACCCTGCACTGTCATCAGGCCTTTTTGTGAGGAACTAAGATGGATTCTCCATTTCTCTTTGTTTACATCTTCCTTCGATTTCTTCTTTCTCCTTCTCCCTCCTTTGTTTTTAAATTCACCTTGGCATGGAGGGTCTTTCTTGTTTTGCTGAATTATTTCTTCTCCTGACAAAGATGGATACCTTCAATGAAAGTATGATTGCTGTACAAAAATCTCTGTCTGCTGCAGACACTGTGTGGTGGATGGTACCAAAGCCTCCAACAGTGCCACCAAAGTTGTTCCACTCTGTACCCACAAACATGGGAGCCATGTCAAGCCACACGGGGGATGACTTTAGCTGGGACACATACCTGGGAAATTACATATAGGAGAAATAATGTGATGACTTTAAGTTCCATGTTAAATATAAACTACTGATGTCAAATCTTTTGCTACAGCAGTATTTGATGGAGGGAAGTGCAGACATGGACCAGGGTATGGAGCCCTTTAAGAAAAGGATGATCTCAACACAGAGGAGAACATTATGCAGAAAACTAAAGCTAGTGCTGAAGGCCTGCTGGATGTGGACCTCCACTTTGCCTTTAAATTAATCCACCCTTCAGTTCGGGGATGTGTAGACATGTCCAGTTATAGTCATGCAAATCCAGTCTCAGAAGAGCTGGACATCTACAGAGCTTCACAGAATGCCAGCCTGCTGTGGTCCCACCCACCTCACTGCTCCACACTGGGTGGTTATCTGAATGTGTCAGCTGAACAGCAAGATCTACGGAAGTTGTGTCCACAAACCATGGGATGGGATGGATGGGAGAGCTTGTCTGAGCTGTTTCCCTCACTGTTGACATAGGAAAACCCACAAACCCATCGCTCAGAAAAAGGGTTCTGTCTCTGTTCCTGTCTTGTGCCTCTCTGTGTCTCTCATACATCTACAGGTGTTCCTTTCTCTACTGGAATTATACTACTTTTAAGTCCCATACTAAATTAGTTGCTTAAACATCCTGTCCATGAGTCTGCACTCTTTCTTCTTTAAAAACAAAACAAAACAAAAAAACAAGCTTGAAGAGGCGATGGGAACCTTCCTCTCGACCTCTCCATCCTTGAATGCCTCTCTGTCTCCAAATAGAAGCAGCACTTGGTTTGGTCATCACACACACACACACACACACACACACACACACACACACACACACACACACACACACACACACACACAGAAGGAGAAACTACTGTGTTACCCTGATCTCCATCACTAAAGCTGTCCTGATTGTTATTCAGTTGGCTCTTTCTAGTGATAATGCTTTTAAAGGTGACCAGAGACCCTTTAGGAAATTTCAAATGTGCCTGGATACAACTTAACAGAATGTATTGTATAGAACTACGCATAACAAAGTCATTTCTCCACAAGCTATTTCTGTGGACCAGTCTACTTACTTCAGAAGCCCCTAGATGCCTCAGAAATATCTGTCTCCTTATCCCCGTTACTCCTCCCCCAGAGAGCTGTCCCTAATAAACTTTGCTATGCCTCTTCTCCTGGCTAGCTTTAATGTGAGCCAGGGGAAAGATTGCAAAAAAGCACACGTTCTTTTCTGCCTGGGCTTGCAAAATTGTCTTTTGCCTTGAATGCATCTGTTAGCAGTGATTGAGACAATCTGTGCCGTGTAAGATGACTTGTTGAGGGACGAATCTGAAAAGACCCTCTTTCAAGAAAGGTTTAACCTCTTAGTGCCTCTTAATGACAGCCAGATCCTGGACTTAAAGTACTGAGAAAACTAAATAATGTCTTTTCATTTGGGGTGGCCGTCTTAAAGTGACAATGGCACCTTGGAATGAGATGTCCTGGAGAACTGAAGGTGCCCGAACACAGTATGTATTGCCTGAAAGAGTACTTTGGGCTCAAGTACCATTTCCAAGTTTGAATATATTAATTGGTTCATGGCAATATAGTTGAATAAAGATGTTCTTTAAGGGAAATGGAGTTCCTTGGCATGTCTTATTTGACCAAGACCTCAGACCTAAATTCAAACTCCTTGAAGGCTGAGAGCACCAGAAAATCCTGAGGGTAGTCTGTAAGCCACTTCTCCTACTGCCTTTTCCCCACCTCTAAAAATGACATCAACAGTTTTCAACCCAAGTTTTAGAGACCCCGGGGCTCGCATACCAGGCCCAAGGTATCCAAGACAAAGCTAGAGTTATCTTTGAGCAGTTCCATTTCCCTCACAACTCATTCACTTTTGTGCTCGCTGACAGAGGAAGGCCACCCTACGCAAGCAGGGACCAGCTTTGCTGAGGAGTAGTAGGTCTTAAGTAAGAAGAGACGGAAGCCACAGGGTCAACAATGTCAAAACAGGGAAAAACCTCTTTTTGAACATTCCAAACAAGAGAAAGATAAAAACTGGAATAAGATGCAAAATTCATGTACTTTATAAAAGTTAAAATTGCAAACACACTCTGAGCTGGCAGCAAGAGATTGAAGCACTGGCCCCATCTCTCAGAAGTCCAAATGTGTTCTCCTTCATTAAGGTCACTTTGCTGGGTTTTGAGAAAACTCACGTTAATGTACCATTTTAACAGAGTACATTTACCGGGCAGGGGAGCACTATTAACAAGAAATAAAAATGAAGTAAGGAAAAAAAGAAAAGGAAAGCAACAGTGTGTTTATAGGCCTCTTCAGATACTCAAAACATCAGGCCTCCATATACCTCATTTTAGATGAAAGGAAAATCTGACATCTAGATGGATATAGCATCAGCTCACCCCAGGAGGCAAAGCCAAGCCAGGCAAGGAGTTCAAGGAGAGAGATGAGAAGAGGCCTGCTGGGACCCTCTGTATCGTTGCACACAGTCAACCGTTCACCCCACTGACATGAAAGAAACATCTGGATTTGTGTCCAGCTGGCCTACAATGGCAGACACCCTAGCTTACCTTACGAAGGATATTTTCCATGTACCTATCACACAGCAGGGACCTGCAAGACTCAAAGAGGAACTGTCAGCTTAGGTTCATTCTCTTGAGCCATATTTCTGTGGGTTATTATGTGTTTTTTGGTTTTTTGGGGGGGTTGGTCTAGATGGGAACATCTTGGAAGAGAAAGGTGGAGAGGAGGTCTCTGAAGGAACTGCATAGAAATTAGAATGCTGAGCAACTAGAAGATGCAGGGCCAGAATGGTTCTCCTGTCTCATTCTCTCCTGTCTCATTTGGCTCTAGTTTCTCAGGTCTGCCACTCTGTTCATTCTCTCTCTCTCTCTCTCTCTCTCTCTCTCTCTCTCTCTCTCTCTCTCTCTCTCTCTCACACACACACACACACACACACACACACACACATTCCCTCTCTTGTTCTCACTCTCAGTCTCTCCACTGCTCTTTGTTTCTGTATACTCTCCATATTTCCTCTGTATATCTTCCTCTTCTATCTATTTCCTCTTATCTGATCTGGAAGTGTTTATCTTTTGTTAGCAAGCCCAAGGCTATAAACATCACAACACATAATTAAAATACGGAAGCACCTGACAGGCTTCCTATATCACTTGGAGTTTTGTTGCATACATATTAATATGCCTGTTATTTAATGTGAAGTACTTCCACCTAGTCTGTGAGACATTTAGCATTTAGGCTTCTCTGGGGGCTATCAGCTGCCTCCGTGGGCACTGAGTTTGCTTTTTGTTACAAAGAAATGCTGTAGAAGCAGACCCTCCATGTCCTTTACTTTCTGAATCTCCACCAACATTCAAGGCTTTGTTAATTATCACTGAATTTTAGCCTTATTAAAATAATCTTATTAAATTAATTCATGGCTTTTAATTGGTATTTCATAGATTTTTCACATATTTGCACCACTCCTCAAATTTCTCATTTTATAATAGTGGAAGCATAAACATAGACTTGGTTGGTAAATTGTGTTCATGATGTATAGATTAGCTACTATTCTAAAGATGCCCATATCTTCCTTGACTAAGGTATTAGGAGCTGCCTAGGCCTGTACTGTGGCTCTGTGAGCTCATGACTGGAACTTGATCTCAGAAAGGTCCAAACCTAGCCTTGATGAAGTAGAAGGATCTGACGTTGCCTGAACTGGAGTGGGACAGACGCCTAACTCTGTAAAATCTCTACATCTTCCCCAAGGGGATCTTTTGTGAAAGTAAGCATGAACACATGCAAAAGGCCTGGGACATCATGCTTGCCAAGCAGATTTTCTGAGTTATTCTGCACCTGTCTATATGTATACAACTTTTAATGAATGTTTCCATGTGAGGATTGTAACCTGTAGTCTTCCAGCCAGCCGCCTGGGTCCTGCATCTGTCTCAGCCCCCAAATAACACAGGAAACACTATATTAATTATGAAGCTGTTGGCCATTTGCTTAGTTTCTTATTGGCTAGCTCTGACTTAATTATTAAGCTATAACTGCTAATCTGAGTATTTCCATGTGGTCGTCTCTTACCGGAGAAAAGGGTCTGGACCTCTAACTTTTCCCGCGACCTACATCATGACTGACTGTGCCTCTGTTTCCCAGAATCCTCCTCGACTCTTAGTCCCACCTATCTTGCTTCCCTATTGACCAACAGTGCTTAATTTAATCAACCAATAAGAAAACATATACACAGAAGGACTTCCCCCATCAGAGGATGAGCATAGCCTAAGGTCCATCTTCATTTCTACCTGGTAGGAAGGTTGTGAGGATGTAGCCGACCCCCACATGTCTCACACATCTTCAATGGTTCCCGATAGTTACCAAAGTAGGCTCAAGGACTTTGCATTTCAAAATGGGTCTAGGTTGGATCATAATAGCAATATAGAAAACAAGCAGGGTTGTATTGTTTCATATTGTAGCTATCTGCGAAGGATATCAGAAGAAAAAAAATCAGCTAGAGCTGCTGAAATGGCACAGCCATTCATTAAGAGTCTGAAATGGAAACACATTGTCCCCACTACCTCTAATCACTGCACAGCTTCAGGAAAGTCATCTAACCCTGTGAGTCTCAACCATTGTATCTGTAAAGCAGAAATGACTGCTTCTTGGGCCAGGCATTTGTGTCATATGCCTTTAATCTCAGCACTTGGGAGGCAGAGGCAGGCGGATCTCTGTGAGTTGGAGGCCAGCCTGGTCTACAGAGCGAGTTCCAGGACAGTCTCCAAAACAATACAGAGAAACCCTGTCTCAGAAAAAAAAAGAAAGGAAGAAATGACTGCTACTTAACATGCAGGTGTGTGTTTTATTGTTGTTTTAGCTTTGGATGCTATTATTCAAATGAATTGAACCTCTGTTGGGGGGATTACTGGAAACTATTTGTAGGGAGATAAGTGAGATATATTTTACTGGGATATAATATATGCATTAAATATCTTTCTCAACCTTGTACCAAATACCTGACAGAGCAATTTAAGGGATGAAGATTTCACTTAGGCACGTGTTTTCAGAGGACTGTGTGTGGTGGAGCTCACTGGTAGACAAGAAATAGGATGCTCAGGCTAGAACCTATTTTCACCCACCAGGCCCAGTTCTTCCTAAAGATCCCTTAATTCCCCACAAAGAGGCATTACCAGCTGAGATCCGAACTCCCGAGGCAGGGAGACGCTTAACATTCAAATCCGTTCATGTACCAAGCAGTTCTGCAATGCAAAGTACACTATTTGATGGCTTTTAGTGTGTCCATAGAGTTGTGTGTCATCACCATAAGCAATCAGGACATCGTCTCCACTTAGAAAGAAACCCTTTTTAATTTACCCTCATTTCCATGTCTCTCCCCTTTCCCTCAGCATTGGGCAGCCCCCAATTTACTTTTTGTCTCTTCCTTATGCTTATTCTGGAGTCATGGAATAAGTGGACATTTGTGACTGATTTCTTTTACTTAGCATAGTATTTTCAAAATGCATCCATGTTATAGCATGTATCAGTTCTACACTCTTTGCTATAGCCTAAGGGATATTCCACATTTCATTTATCCATCCATTTGCTGATAGACTCTTGGTTGGTTTTTTACCATTTAACTATTATGGATAACGATCCTATGAACATTTTATGTATAATTTTGATGTGGGCATATGTTTTCATTTCCCTTAACCATATAACCAAAGGTAGAATTACTGGATTATATGGTAACTTTGTTTATCTATTCAAGTAGCAACAAGACTGCTTTCCAAATTATAGTGCTACCTCGCATTCCCATCAGCAGTGTCTGGGGAATATGTCTCTACATCCTTACCAACATTTGTTCTATTGGGTCTTTGTTATCATGGGTGTAACATGGTTTTGATTTGCATTGTCCTAATGACTGGTGATCTTAAGTATCTTTTCTTGTGCCTGCTGGACTATTAGCATCTATTTTGGAGAATTTCTCAGTGTAATTTTGCTTGCTTTTAAATCTGATTGTCTATTATCACACGATAAGAGTTCCTTATGTAGAACACCCATATCAGATATGGGGGTTTGGGGAAACTTTCTTCCCATCTATCATTCAGTCATTTCACTTTATTATGTTCTTTTGAAAAACTAAAGTTTTTTTTTTGTTAGAGAAGTCTAATTTATCTATTTTTATCATTTTATTATATGTGCTTTTGATTTTTGTTTTTGTTTTTAGTTTTGATTTTTGTAGACAGGGTTTCTTTGTGTATCCCTGGGTGTTCTGGAACTCACTCTGTAGACCAGGCTGACCTTGAACCCAGAAAATCAGTTTGCCTCTGTCTCCCCAGTGCTGGGATTAAAGGCATGCAGCACTACCAGGCCATGCTTTTGATTTTAGACCTAAGCACTTATGGTCAAATCCAAGCACAAAGGCAAAGTCTATTTTCTTCTAAGAGTTTTATTGTTTTAGAACTTTGATTGTGAACTAATTTGTGTATATGTTACAAGACAAGGTTCTAATTTCTTCCTTTGCATGGACCTGTCCTGTTTACTGGTCCTCCCTCCTCCATTCAATGATCTCAGTGTTGCTGTTGAAAAGTCAGTTGACCACAGTCTGGAGCCTGCTCCCCCACCCCCCATCTGATGTCTGATCCAGTGTCCCACCATCTTAACTACTGTTGCTGCTTTCTAGGAAGCTTGGGCTTGAGAAGTCTGAGTCCTCCTACTTTGTTTTCCTTATTGGAGATGCTTTTGCTTACTTGGAGTCTTTTGCATTTCCATATCAATTGTAAACTCCTTTTATGTCTCAAGAAAACTACTCTAGTGTTGGTGGCTGATAACACAGAGAAATGGCTTTCGATTTTGGCTTCCTAGGGATTGAAAACAAACCCATACAAATTTCTGGATCCGTGATGCAGTAAAAATGTCCTAAAACTAAGTTTACCCAAGGCAGGACAACTTTTCCATCTCCCCCTGCTCCATTCATCTGTTTCTCTTGCTCTGTTGCTAATGAGAGCTCCTTCAATGCCGTCTGGCTTGGGAAGCCCCATCTGCTCAGAATGGTCTTAGATCTTTAGCTGTAATTTCCTTAATTTCAGACTTCTGGGGGTTGTTGTCAGTTAGCATGAGAAGGCGAGAGAATAGGCAAGAATTAACCTACCATCGACTCAGCTACCTATAAAGAAAGATCATTTTGAAAAGGGGTTTGTTAAGACCACTCGCATTTAAAATTCTTGATCCAAGAACAAGCCCTCCCCTTTACCCCTGCTGAGTAATGCAATGGTCTCAAGAACTCATATAAAACCCCCTCTCAAGTGAGCACATTGAGAGGCCATGAAAATGGTGTTAAAAGCAATGGAAGCCTGCAGAGAGGAGAGGACCAAGGGAGAGCAGGACAATGGAGCAGCCAACAGGAAGAGAGAAGGGAAGTGAGTGAAGAGGGGAGAGAGAAAGGGGAGCACGGCAAGGGCGGGGGGGAAGCACATGACAGGTATCAATTATTTACCATTTATGTACAATAAGAAAACGCACTTTAACTACAGGAAAAGCACCAAGTCCACTCAATAACCATTTCAAAGCATGTGGAAATAAAACATAGCCTTTTAAGGGGCTGTAATAAATGTGTAGTGCTCTTTGTGAAGTCCCTGAAAGAATACATGTGTTAAGTCTTGATAAATCACACTTAAAAGTAAGTGTAACATAAAAACGAAATTAGGCATACAAATAACCTCACACTTAGGCACTTTTTAAAAGTCTCTTTTAAACGGTTAATTGGGAAAGCCTCTGAGGAACATGACTTTTCTTCTCTAACATTCCTCTCACTTAACACGAGAGCCACACAAAGGCCACAGCAAATAAACAGATCTAGGATGCAGAGAAGAAGATTGCATCAGTCCCGAGAAAAGGAAAATGAGAGAGAAAGAAAATAACGAAATGGCACTGTCAGAATTGTTACCCTCAGGTTGTAGAGAACTGAACAGAAGTCTTTAAATAAGGGCCACAAAAACTATGTGAATGGTATCATAGTCTCTGTGCCCAGCTGCCAGTGTTCTCTTCCAAACGCACTAGCCAACCAGCTCTCGCAACCAAGCTCATGTGCCCATTCTCCAGTTACATCTGCTGTATAATGCAGTTGTGATTTCAGGAAATTGGGTCCAACATGTTCCAACCTTAAGAAAGAGAACACAAAAAGTTTTTCTCCAAGGGAACCGTGGCCATTAGGTCCTAGAGCAAAGCAGCAGAGATAGGATGCTGGCAGACTGCAGTTCCAGCCCACAAACTCCATGGGAGAACAGGAGTCACCAACAAGCATTCTCTCAGTAACCATCGAGTAACACCCTCTGACACTTGCAGTTGGTGCCCGGATCTCTTCTGTATTTAGGATACAAGATAGGTATGTAACTGTAAATGCTACAGGTTGAGTTCCACAAGAAACCCACTCTTTATAACAGCACAAGAAAACCTTGCTTTATGCATTCATTCAAGAAACATTTCTTGCTAAGTTTTAATGGGTACAACATTGATGTATGGTTCCAGCAACTTTTCTAGGATCATAACACACCGTTTTGAGATTTCTGCCTCACCCTAGTCAGAATGGCCATCCTCAAGGTAACGAAGGACAGCACATTCTGACAAGGATGTGAGGGAAGAACACTTGCTTGCTCGCTGCTGGTGGAAAGGAAAGCTTGATGCAGCCACTATGGAGATCTGCATAGAAGTTCCACATACAGAACTAAAATTAGAACAACCATATGATTCAGCCATACCAGTCCCGGGCATATACGTAAAGTGTTCATTCTGCACACCACAGAGATATTTGCGCATGCATGTTCATTGCTGCATTACTCACAATAGATAAACCATGGAATCAACTGAATAAACAGATAAAGAAAATGTGCTATACAAGCACAAAGAGTTTTATACAGCTTAAAAAGGGAATGAAATTATGACAGTCACAAGAAAGTGGATAGAACTAGAAATATAATATTAATATATATAAGTATATTATATATATATAATAAAATAAGTCAGATTCCAAAAGACAAACACCACATGTTTTCCCACATATGCAGAATGTGTGTGTATACATATATATGTAATCAAAATAAGCCATTCTCCAAAACTCAGACACACGTTTTCCCTGATATGCAGTGTATATGTATGCATTATATACAAGTATGTATGTATATACATGTAATCAAAATAAACCAGACTCCTAAAGACAAACACCAAGTTTTCTCTCATAGGCAGAATATTAATGTGTGTGTGTGTGTGTGTGTGTGTGTGTGTGTGTGTGTGTGTGTGTGTTGATGAAGGAACAAGAGAGAATAATGGACTACATATGACATTAAGGCAGAAGAAAGGACTATTTTTCAGGGAAGGAAGAGGACTGGCAAGAAAGGTAGAGACAAAATACGTGTATATCTGCTTTTTTATAGTGTAGTTATCCAAATGAGATGAGAATGGCCCCATAGGCTCATCTATGCAAATGCTTGGTGCTCAACTGGTTGAACTGTTTAGGGAGGATTAGGAGGTATGGCCTTGTTGGAGGAAGTGTGTCAATCGAGGCAGGCTTTGAGGTCTCCAAAGGCTTTGTGGCCTGGGTTCTGAGCTCTCAGCTACTGCCCCTGCATCATGCCTGCTTGCATACTGCCATGCTCCCTGCCACAAGGGTAATGGACTCCTACCTCCCGGAAATAGAGACCCCAAATAAATCCTTACTTGAGTTGTCTTAGTCATAGTATTCTATCACAGCAATAGAAAAGAAACTAAGACACCAACCAAATAATAAATAAATAAAGTAAATTAAAAACTTGCCTTCCCATCTCACATGGAAGAAAACAGACAATGAAAAACAGCTGACTAGAGTCCCATACAGGCAAGCCTTCCCTTCCTGCATTTGCAAAAACAAAAGCACCTTAGGAAATGGTAACAAACCTTGCCTAGAAAGACAGGCGGGTCACTGACGAGGGTAAAAGATGGACAGAAAAGGAGCATTCTAGTTAATGAGGAAAGTCCCAGGGCTGTGGACTCGTCCTGTTGGAGCTGCAGTCTGCCTTGGCAGACACTGGAGAGCAAGACGCAGTCCATAAATTACACTCTCACCCCATTTTCTAAATTTCATTAAAAACATTTTTTCCTTTATCTGAAAATTCCTCTTTCAACTGTCACAAAGACACTCCTGGGCCTGCCTTATTACCCAATAAGTAACCTGGTCCTGTGCACGCTGTCTGTAATCAAGCCGGCACTGCTCCTCTAACAATGCACCTAAGTGGGCCGAAGACCTCTAAGCGCTCACCCTGTTGTGTCATTTCACTTAATTAATAAGCAGAACAAAGATTTTAGGAAAGGAGGAAATTTGATTACGCAGCATTGTAATGGCACTTGAGTCTACAGTGAAGATGGAGCGGGGTCTGCCCCGTTAAAATGTCCATTTGCGGGGCCATTGTACAGTGGAAATGTCAGTGCAGCCCCCCCACAGCCCCTCCCAGGTGGCCTTTAGCTGCATCTCTCAGTAATACTAAACCATTAGTCATGCCCGGGTCAGTGATGTGTCAATAACAGAATAATTATTAAAGAAAGCCTTATGAGGAAGGACAGCCGCCTGAGCTCAGAACCAGCTCCATCACCCAGTACCACGGCTGGTTGATTAAATGAATGGATGTTGAATAAATGGCCCCTTTACATCTGGAGACCTAAGGATTGCTGATTCCATTATTCCAGGGTTTGTTTGGAGCTGCTAAACACCTTTTCAGACAAATAAGTGGCATGGCTTTTACCCCTGCTGATTGCAGCCCACCCTTCCCAAGTAGAACAAATTTAGCGGAGTTAATGGTTCTGGCATTTTAAAAGGAAGCCAGCCAGCAGGGCAATTCAGAGAGCTAGAATCTTTGCACAACACTAGGTGCAGAGAAGACACGGGCTTCAGATCCTGAAAGGGATGCTCAGATTCAGCTAGGCCGCTGAGAGAAACCAGTGAAGTGTTAAGGAGAAATCTGAGAGGCATTCCGAAGCCCTGCTTATTATAAAGAGGAACACTGGTGGTAGGCAAATAGGGAGGACTCCATGCAAGGCTGGACACACAGTCAGGGCCAAGTAACTCTCAATCCAGGAGTAAGACCTTTATCAGAGCCCTTCTCCGTCCCTCAGAGGGAGAATGACCCTGCTGACCACTTGATCTGGCCTTCAGACCTCAGACAGAACAGCTTCTGGTGGCTTCAGATGTTATCTTTGTGGTATTTGTCATGGCCACCCTAACAAACATGTGCGAAGTTCTAACCTCAGTGTTTACTGGCTGGATAATCTTGGGCAAGTTACTTAAATTTATGACTACTTATTTCTTTACAAAGTGAGAACAAAGATGCATTGTTATGGAATCACAAATATATTATGGGAATCGAGACTTTGCATAAGGAATGGACTTTTCAAACATCAACTAATAGAAGTCCAAAGGAGAAAGGTATGGCAGGGGATGTTCAAAAGCCAGTTTTACAGACAGTTTTCATCTAAGACAACAGCATTTGTATAATGCTCCTTTTAAAATAAACAACTACTTCTTTTATGTACATTGTTATTAGAACAAACCCTGCCATCTCTCACATCAGTCATGGCAGAATTGCATTTCAGGCTAAAAAAGAAAAAAGAAAAAATTATGGAAACAAATGTGTTTAAATGGCAACTCCTTTAAGACTGGGCTGGTTTAAAGTTGCCCTGAACATGGGGGAACTCTTGGGCCCCAGATTGATGGCTGGGTGTACAGCATGGGTCTGACCCAGACCTCCTGAATGTGGGTGTCAGTGAGGAGGCCTAGGTAATCTATGGGGCCTTGGGTAGTATTTATCCCTGGCATACAAATAGACTTTGGGTGCCCATCCCACAACGAGGGATGCTCTCTGCCTGGACTCTTGTGGGAGGGCCTAGGCCCCGCCCTAGATGAAATGACAGATTCTGGATATCTACCATGGAGGGCCTCATCCTCTCTGGGGAACAGAGTGGAGATTGGGTGCAGGACTGGGGAACCTGGTGGGGGAGGGTGGGAAGGTGGGGAGGGAGAGGGAGGTGGGATTGACATGTGAAACAAGCTTGTTCCTAACTTAAATTGTAAAAGGAAGAGAAAAAAAAACAGCAACTCCTTGTTTTACAACACTGATAATAACACTTCCTGTGGTCTCCTCCAAACCTATAGCTCAGGTTAGTTTTAGCAAAGGAATTGAATTTCCATGGGAAATTATCCTACAAAGTATCTCACCAGTCTCCTTAAAATTGGCAAGGCCGGGGCTGGAGAGATGGCTCAGCGGTTAAGAACATTGTCTGCTCTTCCAGAGGTCCTGAGTACAATTCCCAGTAACCACATGGTGGCTCACAACCATCTGTAATGAAATATACTTAATAAATAAATCTTTTAAAAAATTGGCAAGGTCATAAAAAATAATGAAAGTCGGAAAAACTGCCACAGTCAAGCAGAGACCAGAGATATAAGAACAACTGTACAGAGATATATAAGTCTCCAGGAAGCCTAGACTACAAGGAAGACCTGAAGTAGAAACTGAGGAAATCTGAATAACTGAATGGCAATAAGACACCAGTATTGCTCCAGTAATCATAACGAATGTTCCACACTAATGGCAAAGTGTTAATGACAGGGAAATCAGTAACAGGAGGCTAGAAACATGGGACCATCTCTCATTACTCTGTAAAGCCAAAGGTAATCTGAAAAAAAATTAAGTCTTTTGAGGCTTAGGAGAGATGGTCTCTGAGAAAGTACCTGTTGTGCAAATGTGAGGACTCCACTTGGAACCCACATAAACACTTGAACCATAGTATGATCATTTGTACCCCAGTGTTCCTACAGGGGAGATGGAAGGCAGAGCCAGCAGCTCAGAGGCTGCTAGCCAGGCTTTCACAGAGGACCATAGGAGACACTTGTCACAAGCAGAGTAGAGAGCAAAGATCGGCATGTCCAAGATTGGCCTTTACACATGCACATCATTTCACATGTGTACCCATGCATACACAGGAGTACACACACTTCACACACACACACTCACTCACTCACTCCATACATATTTCTGAAGACTACTAGAGAAACTTAAATACATGACCCAAAAGCACTTTCTTCTAATGCTTATTCCTCTTCACTGGAGGTACTGCATATGTCACAACTTCTTCACAGCCACTTTGTCTCTGGGATCTGCCCACAAGTTATTACACACACACACACACACACACACACACACACACACACACACACACACACACACACTGCCCACACAAGAACCACGCTTTTTCATTCTCTTGCTCTCTTTGATATAAGGCCTTTGCCATTGTTAGTTACCAAGCTCAAACCCAAACCCTCCTTGACAAGTGTCACCACCAGTTGCCAATAACATCCGTTTTCAACACCTAGATGACGTAGCAGTTCTTCCTTTACTGCTTGAGAAACAGAAAAACAGCATGAGACACCCCTGCAGTATGGAGCTCTCTCCGGGTCTGTCAGCATTCCCATAAGCAAACTTAGCTAGGAATTTATAATATATAAAACTCTCAGGTCCCATACATGATAAATAGTCTACAAATAAAAAATGTACACACACACACACACACACACACACACACAAATTGGCAATTCCAAAACTACATTCAAAACTTGTACTATTTTGATGAGGTTCTGAAACATACACAATTATGGATTATAATGCTCAGATATATCTGGATATGTAATGTGATGAAAACTGATTTTTTTAAAGGTAGGGCAAGTAAAAACTGAACTCAAAATGTGTAAAGAGTCATCTTCTGGGGAGGGGACAAGATGAAAAGAGAGCACAATGTCTCTTCCACCTGCATCTTACGTGTTCTTTGAGATGTTATCAAATAAAAATGTGGATGGTTTTAAAGGATAATAAGAGCTCTAATGAGAGTGTAATACTAGATTCCAGCATCCAAGGACTCCAACTTGGGCTTATGTAAAGAGAAAAATAATGTATTAATATTTTTGGGTGACTCACAGAATAACCAGAAGGACCAAACAGCCAGGCTGCAGCTCAGCCAAGAACCCGGGCGTCAGAACCAGGCCTGGGAAGACACCATTGCACACAGACACTGCAGCTTGCATCCCAAAGCTACAAATACGAGCACTTTGCCAAGCTCTTTCTCAGAACTGAAGAGTGGACAGCTGCTGCCACAGGATGTCCTTATGGCTCCTGTTTCTTCATACTTCTAGCCTAGCTCCAGCTCTGAGGGGATAAGCCTTGGAGAGGCAGGTCATGTGCCTGTGTCCTTCCTTAGGAAGACTGAGGGAGTGCTGGGATTCTATCTTTTCCTCCAAGGCTCATAAGGTTTTGAATACCACACTAGAGATTTCAAATGATGAGTGTCAAAAGAATTGATAAATGTCCACTACAATCCACTTTCAACTTTAGCATCAAAGAACATGCAAACTTCTCATGCAGATCTTTTAAAAAATTTATACCTTACACATTACAACTACTCCTCATAGCATTAATAAGGTGTCCTTTTTATGCCCAAACAGTGGGAATAACCAAAGACTCAAGGTCTCAAGCCCCATATTTAGTTGTACTTACAAGAACTCTAAGTATATATTTTTCAGTTAGAATCTATTCCTGATACCTGCAGTTGCTAAACCAAAATACTATGCTGACTCCTTCCACCAAATTTTTATGATTAAAACACAGGGCTGGGGGGGCGATAAAAGAAGAAAAGGGGAAAAATTTAAATTATAAAAATGGGTTTCAGCCAACCAAAAATTCTCCAGTGTCTGTGAGTCAAAAGTAACATTTATGAATCTGTGATCCTTTCAAGGGTCCCTTTGCCTTCACCCAGAACCTCAGGGTTGACCCTGAGAGATCTGAGTTGATGGTACAAAAGGGATCAGACCCGCCACACACAGGACAGCCATTGTCCCATTTGGGATGCTATTCAGGACACTCTAGCACATTAAAGGTTGCTGAAGATTAATACTTCTATACTATTTATGTTTGGAACTATAATTCTATTTTAAGTTTTAAATGACTTTATTCTAAGGCACTCAAAAATAAAAACATCACTCAACTAGATCTAGGTAGCCAGCCGAACAGTCACCCAGTCCTATTTAGAATGCATATTCTGAATGACTTCTTGGAATAAATACTTCAGTAATGCCTGGAGATACAGGACTATTCCCTCCAATGGCCTGGGATGTCTTCTGAATACCATTGACTATTTTGAAAGCAAAGCCATCTACTACCATGAATGGCTGAAGCCCAGTGTCAGGAACATTGGTTTTCTGCCACCAAGTATAACCTGCTTTCTATTACATCACATTGACTCTCAAAATATCCCCAGAAAGGGGGGGAATGAAACCCACCACCAAAATGTATATAGGGGGCATTCAAGTATCACATCATAATGCATTGAGGACCTGTTTAGCCATGCTTTCAGGCCAGCATTTTCCTTATCCTCAGATTATTTCCATTTCAGAAAAATGAGAACCAGAATGGAACTGAGACCCCTTTTTGTTCAATTACTCATGAATCGGGAGAACTTTATTATCCATCTCCTTTGTGTTTCTTTCTTTCTTTCCTTAAGAAATTTGTCACTCGTGCTGTTTCTCTAACAATCAATTCATTGATCTTCACCATTCCACTGTAGAAATATTTGAAATGCAAATGAGGTCACAGGTCTCTTTTCCATAAAAATGGGGGTATCATCATTCAGAATGGTATGGTTCTAGAAATTCCCATCTTGCTATTATGAGTACATAACAACCTTTCTTTCATTTTAATTTTTTTCTTTTTATCAAAGCACAAAAATAAATTACCAGCAAAAGCTGTCGGTAGTTAATTTTCCAAAACATGGGAAATCGCTGTATTGAAAGAATCTTTATTCATTTGACAGAAGCCCTTCAATTTCTCAGACACTGAACATCAGCAGACTTAGCAAAGCCCTTTGTATACATCATCTACTTCATGCATCATTCATGTAAAAGGTGACCTGGGTCCCATTAGTTGACTAGCTGATCTGAATCTTTGGGCTACTCAGATAAGTCATTTCCAGTATCCCTCTTTTCAAAATTAATGGAATAGAAGAAAAAAAAAACATTCTACTTAAAAAATGCCCTGCTGGGAAATTCTCAGTGAAGTAAGACTAATTCATTTCTGTGTTTTGCCTTTCTTTCCCACCCTTATTTTTGCTTTCATTTGTGTGTCTGAATTTGTGCAGACCCCGGAGTACAGATGATCAATGTCAAGGCCCCAGCTGGAACTACCAGACATGAATGGATTTGAATCAGTAACTGCCCTTTGGTTCAAAACCTCCTTCTCTCTTTCTGCTTGAGACCTTGCTTAGGCCCATGAGAACAATGACCTAGTCATTCCTTGGAAAATCTGTTGATCAGGGCCTTGCAGATAGTCAAGTGTTATGGTCATGGACCATTACAAAAATGAGTAATTGCTCATTTCCTTATTTGTCATACAATTTTAACTAACTTTATGTACGGTAAGGCTTTTACATGTATGGGGGTTGGAGACTATGTATTGAAAGACTTAACTAAGTGGTTACTATCTCTTTCAAAAAGCCTTCAATACTGCCCCACCAGGGTCAGTTCAGAGTCTGAATGCCGAAGCTTAACAAAGTCCCCAGTGGGGTCCTGCTGCCTTTCTTTCTGCCATCATTTCCCCATCCTTTTCACATTACTTCCTTCTCACTATCCTTAGCTGCTTGAGATTTCTCTACTTCCGTATTCCTGGTATCTGAGATGCCTCCAACCCTCCATCATCTCGGTGACAGGGCTGTAGAGTGAAGTCTTCCCGCCATCCTGGTTCCAGAGCCGTATCAGTCTCAAATGAACACATAGGAGGCTATATTAATTATGAAGCTGTTGGCCGTTTGCTTAGTTCTTACTGGCTATCTCTGACTTAAGTATTTACTCCATAATTGTTAATCTAAGTATTTCTCTTACCGGAGAAAGGGTCCAGACCTTTTACTCCCCTGGCGGCTACATTGTGACTCCGTGTTTCTCTTTCCCAGAATCCTCCTTGACTCCTAGTCCCACCTATCTTGCTTCGCTGTTGGCCAACAGTGCTTTATTGACATATACATAGGATTCCCCCATCACACACCATCCTCCAACATCAGTTCAAACCTTACTTCCAGGGCATCCTTGTTGAGGCCTATCTCCTATCTAGATATGCTGACTCTTTATTCTCAGCAACACCTACCCCTTGAATTAATACCTATCATGCTGTCCTGCAGCAAATGCTAATTCTCTCACCTGTGTTCATTCAGAGCATCTTCCTTCACTCATCAACAAAAGCACATTTTTTTTTTTGGTCAGTTCAAATGTAACCATTAAAGGAATGGCCATTGGGGACATCTGGCATTTAAATGAACATGGCCAAGCTGACCAAGAATAGATGTTACACTTGTCAATGCAAGTTGAGTATCTTTTGTTCAAAATAGTTGGGGCCAAAAGTGTGTCAAATTTTGTATTTTTCCCCTGGTTTTTGAATACTTGCATATAAATAATGAGATAATCTTAGCTACAGAACCAAGTTTAAACATGAGACTTAACCATGTTACATGCATGATTTGCATACCTAGTCTGAAGTTAACTTTATCCGTTATTTTTAGTGTTCTTGAGATTTGACCATGACCTACCACATGAGACTGGGTGAAGGATTTTACGTACACTGTTATGTTGACACTGGAACACTTATGGCTTTGTTTGTATAGTGCAGACTTTGGAGAAATTTTAGATTTCAGATATTTGAATTAAGATGTTCATCCTGCATCCTCAATTACAGAATTTTTCTAGTTAAGGGGTTATTCCCATGCTTAGCCCTAAAACCAATTCACATCATTCCGTTAAATTACGTATTTGTACGAGGCATGCTGATCTTTTTATATTTTAGGGATATTTTTTCCAACATGCATTTTTTGGACTCTTGATTGAAGCTCTAACAAGCTGCCTTTACCCGTGTTCCTATGTGAACAGTGTAGCCAAGTGCAAAACCATTGCCCTGCTGAGAGATTATTTCAGTGTTCTTTGTTTCATGCTAAGATGTCTGTCTTATGTCTCTGGTCTCAACAGCGTGCCTTGCTTCCAGGCCCTTCTACAACAGTGACCTTTTGCACATCTACATTGGTTTTCTGCTCAATTTCCAACAGTCAAAATTCTGCTGTGGCCATCAGAAAGCACACATCAAACACCTTAAACATCGAAGCTGAAAAAGAATCAGTGGAGATTTTCCTGGGACATGGAACAGAAATTCAGGGCACAGCTAGCTTCCAGGAATAATAAAATGATGTCATCGGAAATCTGCCTCCACAGTCTTTGTTGACTTGGTTATAGGCAAGCTCTGTAACAAGAAGAGATGGCCCCATCCACTGCCCTGTCCTGACCTTGCTCTTTCAGCTAGAAAATTCCATAGTAACCTACCAGTTTCCTGACCAACAGAGCAAAAAGAACTAAGGGGAATCTTATTGGCCCAGCTTGAGTTGCATGCCCTCCCTAAGCCAATCACTGTGGCAAACAAAATGTGTTTCCCATTCAGATTGGCTATGATGTGCCACCAGCAACTGGCACAGAGAATAGTAGGTCATTCTCACTAAAAATACAAGGCCAAGCATCACCACAAGACCGAGTTTGTTAGCAGGTGAAAAGAGAAAGGACAAGCTGCTGGTCAGACCAAAGCTAAACACAGATCCTGTGCCATTCTCCTCAGCAATGTTTGGAGAAACAAACATCTATTCCTTAGGGTCATACAAACATTTCTACTGAAAAGCTAATAAATGAAAGGAAGTTTGTCAGCTAGTATTCTAGAAAGACACCCAACCAGTATATTACTAACATAATATCTACACAATATATAAGCGCAGGTGTATGCAAAACACAGTGTGTGCACATGTACTATAGGAGGACCAAAGCAACATGGAACAGAAAAGGGTTTACATTTCCACACGTCAGTTCATCATCAAAGGAAGTCAGGACAGGAAGTCAAACAGGACAGGACTGGAGGCTGGAGCTGATGCAGAGGCCATGGGTAAGGGCTGCTTACTCTCTTGCTCCTCGCAGCTTGCTCAACCTTCTTTCTTGTAGAACCTAGACCCACAATGGGATGGATACTTTCATATCAATCACTAATTAATAAAATGCCCTACAGGCTTGCCTACAGCCAGATATTTTTTTTGGTTTTTCGAGACAGAGTTTCTCTGTATTGCTTTGGAGACTGTCCTGGAACTAGCTCTTGTAGACCAGGCTGGCCTCCAACTCACAGAGATCCACCTGCCTCTACCTCCCGAGTGCTGGAATTAAAGGCGTGCTCCACCAACACCTGGTTTACAGCCGGATAGTATAAAGTCATTTTCTCAACTAAAGCTCACTCCTCTCTGATGACTCTATCTTGTGTCAAGTTGTATGTATACACACACACACACACACACACACACACACACACACTTTATTTTGGGGAATTGATTTACATAACTGTGGGTATTGGTATATGAACTCTGTGGGCTGGACTGCTCTATGCTGGAACTCCTGGAAATGAAATGATGTTGCAATCTGAGAAAGAAGAAACTTGCTTCACCCTTTAGGCCTTTCAACAGATTAAGTAGAATTTATAGGTATTATGGATAGTAGACTATTTTAAAAATGATTACAGACAGTGGTTTCTCCTGCTAACCCTCAGGGATTACTACATCCCAGTGCAAAGCTGAAACCATAGAAAGTAGAGAAGTCTAAGTAGACTATGCTTTTCCTGTAAATATATAACTGTGATAAAATTTCATTTATAAATTAGGTGCAATAAGAGAGAAGCAATAGCAGCTAATAAAACAGAACAACTGTAACAATACGAAGATAAAAGTTCTATGAACACACCTTCCCTCAATGGTTAGAACGTGATTCACATACAGAGAGTGGATAATCTGCACGGAGATGTGATTTGTGTCTGAGGTAGGACAGAATGAACCGGTGCTGTATTCCATCACTCTATCATGACATGCAATTTACAACTGAAGAGTTATTCACTTTTGGAACTGGCCATTTAGCATTGTCAGATTTCAGTTGATTGCAGGTAACTAAAAGCATGCATGGAAAACAAAACTAAGAAAAAGAAAGGACTGTAGCAATAGCCACTTCCACGAAAGTCCTTTATAGGAACATGCAGGTTAGCGTTTAATTGAGCAACTGAGTGCCATTACCTGGTCAGGCTAACTATCTCGGGGAATTAACACAAACATGGGCATCTTTGAGTCCAGTCTGAAGTACTGCATTTTAAAAATCTTTAATCTTAATTTTTTTGCATAGTTGACACTTATTGTATACTGTATCTATCTTGTTTTTCTCATATGTGAACAGCGTGAAGGACAATTTTAGTCACTTCCCCACAAAATAATGTGAACAGAATTAATTATTTTCAGGATGCTAACCAATGCTGCATAGGTCACTTCACTTCTGACGCTGCCACTCGGGCATGCACTTGAGGGGAGGGACATGGGCACAGCAGGTGGTTTGTGGAGCCCCATTGGCACAGTAGACGATTTTCAGGGCCCAGCCACATCTTAACCCACCTCATGACTCAGCTGCAGCTGCGGTTTCATTGCAACTTTCCCTATATCACCCTAGCTTTCTCTTGGCCAGTCACGCTCTGTTCTAGCAGGAGAGCAACAGGGAAGACAGTACCGCTCATTTCCTTCTAAAGAAGGGCAAAGTTGTAAGATGCCCCTCCCTCAGCACAATTCTGAGAGTCCATCTACAAGGTTCACCAGAAGGTCCGAGGGAGAGTGAGCTCGTTTCCAACAGTGTAAACAGCTTAGGGATCTCTTATTTATTTTTCCTCCATTTTTTCTTGACTTCCATTCTTTCCTGAGAACATTGTCAAAAACAAATTAGTTATGGTTACACCTACAGTCGAGGAAAACCCAAGTGAAGATAATATGCATCTTTGACTTATGTCATTTGAGCCTATGAGATTACAGGAATTTAGAAACGTCCTCCCAAAACTGATCCTGAACTCCCAGGCTAGTTACAACTCTCATCTCAGTTTTAGTACAAAGAGAACCCAAGGTCAAGTTTGATGCTTCAAGTTTTCCCTGAGATAGGTAATGATAAATAAACCCACATGTTCCACATTTCTATTCGCCCTGGTCATTATGCCACCAGCCTCCAATTTATGTATGCTATTTCCATCCTATCCCACAATGCTTCTGTCACTACCCACAAAAAACAAGCAAACAACTGCCAGTCAATCCTGAACAGTCAGGAATCTTATATTTCTCCTGTAGTTCTTAATATAATAGGAAAAATAAGATGAGAAACCAAGTTATAGGCTGGTAGGTATTAAGTTACATTCACCTGAAATACTACATTTTTAAATACAATGACAAAGCTGGGAATCATAGCACAGACTTATAATTCAATACCCAAAAGGTGGAGGTAGAAAGATATCAGGGGCTTTAAAGTCAGCCTGTGATAGACAGCAAGAACCTACCTCAAAAATTCTAAGTATCTAGCAATCTATAAAATAATGTTTCAGCCTATAATATTATAGGCATTGTGACAATTCACATACTCAATATTATAGCCATAATTCCCATTTGGAATAAAGTTGTGATTTTAATTAACCTGCAGACTTTCTGTAAGGCACTCACTATGCAGGAGCTCTTCAAATAGTCTTGTTAGGAACCCCTGTGATGAGAAAGGAAGACTGATTTAAGTCTTGGTGGCATGTAGAATGGGTTTTAGAAGGACGTGTACTAAGGCCTATAGATTTTGGAAGTTCTGTAATAGTCCTGGAATGAAGGAAAATAGTGACAGTGAAATTGAAAACTGAGAATGAATTAAAAGCATACTAAGGAAGGAGATTGGAGATTATCTGTTGGAAAGTGTGTGAATGGAGAACAAGCAATGGTCACTTAATGAGGCTGGACAGAGAACTGGGATGAGAGATTCTGTGATGACCTGGGTTTGTTCACATCAAGTTTGAAGTCATGAAAACATCCAAGTTGGCAATGTCCATTAGGCAGGTGAATGACAGGGGGTCATGACACTCAAAAACCATGACCAGAAATTCAGATGTAGACATGGTAGCTAGATACCAACAAAAGCCCTGGTGTGCTCTGTGTGATTCTAGCCCTCTGCTGAACAGTTCTGCTAGCCTGTGTTCTTCTGGATTACCCAAGAAACTGTACTTCAGAACTCGGTGAAAGGTACAAATCGGGAAGATGGTAATTGCTCTTTTCAAAACAACCTCCTTATTCACTTGCTTACCTCATTCATATACCATCTTAACCTGTATTCTAGCATGAGAGGTTCGTTAAGTTGAGTCAAACAGCTATTTATTGAGCATGTACTATGATTCAGTAACTACACTCACTCACATGGCAGAAATAAAGATGATTAACATGTCCTATCTTCCCTCAGGGAACGTGGTGTCTATAAAGCAGTCATGAACAAGTAGGTAAAGGAAGTTACAGGATAAAGAAAAAAAGATTTACTCTAATTATAGGGTTTGGAAAGGCTTCCAGAAAAGCAGCACCTAGAAGGGACCCATGAAATGCTCAAGTAGAGAACATGAGAAGGCACGTCATTCAGACAGAAGACAGCCTAGGAAGGAGGCATGGAGGCTAAAAAGCACGTGGTCAATGAAAAGAACTGAAAGAGGCTCAGCTGGAGGTTTTCTTATGTGTACAATATAGCACAGCAAATGGCCAGAGAGAAGGCTAAAGAATAAGGATCAGAGGTGATAGTCTTGTGCTACTGGGAATTATAAGATATCTGCAGATGATGCCAGCCCATCACAAGTAACTTTCACATGCCTTGATACAGTTTAAACTTGGAATAGTAATATCTATTTCTAATAATTGGAGCTTTTTACAATTCTCCTGCCATAAGTCATTCCCTCTAGACTAAGCTCTTGCAATGGCGATGACTATGAACCTCTTATTAATCTAACTGCTTCCCTTCCCAATCATGATTTCATTAATTCTATGTATCTCTTATTTGTCCAGAGTCTCCTAACAAATGTTAAGAGTATTTGATAATCTAGCTGGCAAGGATGCTCAGCAGGTAAAAATACTTGTGCAAGCTGAGGACCTTGGCATGCACATACCTATGCACATCATAAATAGACAAATAAATACATAGATGATAGATTGATAATAGATATGTACATAGATAGATAAATGATAGACAGATAGATAGTTACATAGATAGAAAGATGGTTCATAGATGGATAGATGATACACAAATTTATCCCCCAAAATTGTTTGTCATTATGCATCATGACCACAGTGTGTCATAATCACAAAAGAGAGTGTACCTAAGAGATAGTGAGAAAAATGCAGTTAACAGCTATTATGTCTACTACTTCTTTCAATGTGTTGTAAAGAGGAAAAAATGGAGCTAAACAGCCCTGTTTAGAATTTTTGGTGTGTATTTGTTACTTCCCCACTGCTATAATAAAACACCATGACCATGTCAACTTAAAGAAGGAAGGATTTACTAGGGACTTAGAGAGAGCTAAGAGTCCATCATCTCAGGTCAGTGGGCCAGCGGGGCAGCAGGGCAGCATGCATTTTGGTTGGGGCAGGAGCTGAGAATTCCCTTCTTAAAATTCAAACAGGAAGCAAAGAGCACCCTGAAAATAGCAGGCATCTTTTGAAACCTCAAACCCCACCCACAGTGACATACTTTCTTCATCAAGGCCACACCTCCTAATACTCTCCAACTAACTGGGGATCAAGAATTCAAATGCACAAGATGTATGGAGGACATTTGATTCAAACCACCATAATGACAGAGAAGAAATTTTGGACACCCAAGTAAAGAATCAATGGGACCACACCCCCAATGAGACTCTGAGTGTTTCTCTACTATTCTCAACTCCAAACCACTAGGAAATGACTCATGTCCAGGCTGGGCTAAAGAGATACTCTTGGAACAGTCTATATAACGTAGAGACCAAGTGTTAGACACTAAGTGAATCCCATGGATCTCAGATCCTGGGCAACAAAGGCAAGAAGATCAGAAGTTCAAGATCAGACTATACAACATGAGATCTGTCTCAACAAAAAGTGGGGAGGGAGGAATTCTATGAGGAGGTCAGCCATTGTGGCTAGGGGGCTGCTAGAG
Organism: Mesocricetus auratus; assembly: GCF_017639785.1. Lineage (NCBI taxonomy): Eukaryota > Metazoa > Chordata > Mammalia > Rodentia > Cricetidae > Mesocricetus > Mesocricetus auratus. The sequence goes on along the minus strand of NW_024429194.1, from coordinate 43,483,473 downwards.
AGACCTGGTCTAAGCTGCACAAATCTCTAAGGGGGTATGCAGAGTGGGGAACATTTCTGATATTACTGTCATTGAATGTGTAATCAATTCAGGGAGATTCTTCAACTCCCTCCCCCTCAGACCTAGTTCTGAGCAGATAGCCTAACTTTCCTGAGCCCTGTCAATCACCATAATAAACAGTGGTTCCTTAGCCTTTAACCCAGCTTCCATCTAACTGTGATCTTTACATGAGATTATTGAGTTCCTACTCTCCTCTTCAAACACCTTCCTTGGTCAGAATTCTCATCCTCTACCATGTGTCCACCTAACCCAGATAACGGCATCTTCCATCTTAGGTGACAGGCTGGGATGTCTTAGACCATCCTGTACCTTTTGCATTTCATTTATCCATCAACTTCGTTGCTCACAAACAATCCGATAAATCTGAAGTTAACTATGATTTGGAGGGAAAGAATTATTTTACAACAGACTGTGAGCTGTGCTCACCGTGCACTGTTCAGTGTTAACTGGTAGGTGCATATCAGAACCCAATACTTCCCCTTCTTTGTGCAATTCCACAGTTGTAATCTCAGTTACCACTGAGCAGTATAAAATCATGACACAATTTCCTTACACAGTTCAGTTAGCATCTATACAGCAAGAGAGAGCTCCCTGCATTCGAATTTGATGTTATCCTGTGTAGTCATGCATCCAACCGCCTAAGAGTCCCCTTGTTCTGTTTTACTCCCTCCAGGTTTTCAGTCCTTTTCAGCATCAGAAACTAGGCTGGTGGGTGGTGGGGCTAGGAGGTTTCTCAGGCTATCTTTCCTGCTCACTTATCCTGTCAATTTTCATTGTTACCCTTTTATTGTCATCAAGTTTATAGGAGAAAAAGATGGCATCATATTAAGGCATAATTAGGATAATAAACGGGGTCTGCAGTTTGTTTTTGGACTGATTCCAGTTGGGTAGCAGACATAATCACCTCTAGCTGACTGCTTGATGAGTGTGACTTTGACAAAGTGGCATTATTTACTGCTAATGGATGAGATGATGATTTATTACTAATTACTCTCCCTTTCCACAAATTTTATATTATGTTAAATGAAGGATTGCAATGGTGTGTAGAGGATAATAAATATTCACTAGAGGAAAACGTCTACTGACAAAGTTCGTGGAACTAGACCCTGATGAGAGGACCAGACTAGAGAAAACTGTGAGCTGGAGTGATCACTAGTCTCTTACCATCTCGGCTTTCAACAACCCACTCCTGCCTCGTGTGGTCTCTACTCCACCCCATTTCTCCAAAGCATGCTTCATCTGCCAATCCTCAGTTTCATTCTCTCTCCCTCTTGAAGACACATAAGTAAAAACTCAGGCTAAGGAGGCCCTGTGACAGAAGTACCTTCCCCAGGGTCATTTTAGTTTTGAGCAGTCTCATGGGGAGGGGACAGAATTTTTCTAAAAGAGAATTGAAGATGACTATAAGAACTATGGGTGTTTAGACAAAAGACTCAAGTGACAGAGAGAATGTAAATGGATATAAACGTGGATCCTATACCTATAAACAATGGGGTCAAGTAGAGTTTCTTTTACCAATACACATGCCCCTTTTGGAAGGGAACAAGTGCAGACCTGGGGAGTCATAACCAGAAGATTGGACTAGATGAGCAAATCTGAGAAGAACTCAAGAACTGTATGGGTGTAGAAGGTGTGCCAAAAGAAGGTCAGGAAGAGAATCAAAGATGATGCAAAACTGAGCTGGGGGCAGTCGGAAGACCCTTGAGGCCAGGAAACACTGTTTTATACTTCTTTATAATTCTACAGTCCCTGGCACAGGCTTGTGAAAGGAAATATATTCTAAAATGGTTTGATGACTGAGTTTTTGCAAATATACTAAGAGGGGGGAAAGCAACATTCTTTCTTTGCATGTAAATCAACTAATCACTAATTTTCTTAAACCAACATTTGTAAAAGATGCTATCTTCTGATTATCAGGAATTGGAGCATCATCGACCTAAGTATTATTCTTTTATTCCTATTCCACTGGAGGCATTCACTGCAGGCTTAAAATTTCATATCCTTTATAATTAGCACACAGAGAAGTATCTGATTTTAATGTACTTTTGATTAAATTTTATTGTCCAGTAAGTTGCTACTGGAGTTAATTTTTCTTTTCCTTTGCTGAATCTGTAGACCCCTTTCTTGCAAACTATGGTTTCTTCCAGCATCTGTTACACTTTGGTTTGACTTCTTTTTCAGAACACCAATATATTAACTGTCTTATTGATATAATATAAAGTGAATAAATAGTGTTCATCATTTTACAGAATGTTTGTGTTATCACTGAGCTAACAGCAGAACCCATCCTCCCCAACCTAGTACATAAAAATCACCTAGACATGACTGTACTCTAAAAACAAAGCAGTGAACTCTTGGCAATATATACTTAAGGAAGCGACCCATGACATGTCCTGAAGGATGAGTTCACTAGCAGAAAAGAGAGAATGGGATTTTCTAGACATAGTCAAATGACTTATAGAAGATTAAGGAATGATAAGAATGTCAATGTAATGAGAAGACAAGATGTATGTAGACAGGAAGAAACATTAACAAGCGTGGCTACTTAGAGATAAACTGTGCTGAGAATTTGCATAGACAAATTTTAACCTTTGAGCCATTGGAGGCTCTAAAGCACAGGAAGGAATATTCAGTCCATCATGTCTTGCAACCAAAATGTCCAGCAGATGCCCAAATTCACTTACTCTTCAGTTACCATAAATGGCATATTAATAAATGGTACACACCCTCCCACATACTTCAAATGATGTATGGATTATCTATGATGCTTAATACAATGCTATGCATATTATCTCATAACTGTTTAGGAAATAATGATAAGGATAAAAGTTTGCATATGTCTAGCATCAACATAATGCTGTATGAACTTTTTTTATGATATGAGCAAACATCTATTTATTCCAGACAGGGATCTAGTCTAACTTGGTGAACCAATGTGTTTGCCTAGAGTTACTCACAGGAGGATTAGTGAGGGACTATATACAGAAACAACTGAATACAGCTACACCATCGAAGAAAATGCTTCACAACAACCATAACAGTTTATATCTTTCAGGAGAGACAGAGCCTCATAAGTCTCTCCCCCTCAGCAACCATTAACTGTCTGTATGTCCTAGGAAAAGGGCCTCATGAGTGACCCCTCCACCTCCATGACTACTGATGCCCAAACTAGTGTAGGTCTCCTGTGGGTGATCAAAGCAGCTGAGAATTCAGGAGGGCAATGACCATACCACACCCAGGGGACAGCATTCCACAGAACAACAGGGGAGGGTCGTCCATGGGTAAGTGCATGAGTTGGTTGGATACTCAGATGCAGAACCTGCAGATAAAGTACAGATAAAACGCTACTTGACACCCTCTAAATTTTGGGAACTGACACAGGGTAGAGCATATATACATATATATATATATATATATATATATATGTATTAGAAAACTAAAGAATGTGGGGATGGGGGTACAGTGGGACCCTGGTGAGAAAGTAAGAATTGAGCTGTCCAAAGGAGAATTGGCAGCATCCAGATATAACTCAATAGAGCCGTCATGGCTTGTGATGATTAAATACAAGAGACAGGGGGAAGGGAGTAAGGAGGGAGGGAAGGACCGAGAGAGAGAGAGAGAGAGAGAGAGAGAGAGAGAGAGAGAGAGAGAGAGAGAATCTCAATGTTTTAAATTTGACACTGAGTATATATGAAAAATTTTGTGTGAAAGTATCCCATAAATTTTTAACTATTGACCCACTGGGCTTTCTGTCTAAAGGATTTTTAACTAAATTGAATAGACAGATAGCTGTATGGCATAAAGGAAGAAAACCCAGCATCCTTTGAGTTCTGTTAAAGTGCTTGATTTAGGCAAAGTTGTAATATTGAGAAGCCCTGTGGTAAAGATAACACTAAAGCCATGTGATAAAGCAATTACTACTTTCTTTTTAATGGAATAAGAAGGCAAAACACAGAAAAAGTAATAACTTACCCATGGTCACAGGGTTGATAAATGGCAGACAAAAATATCCAAACTCGAGGTTTGGGGCTTTGAAAGACTGTGTGCGTGCGTGCGTGCGTGCGTGCGTGTGTGTGTGTGTGTTCTAATACTACCTCTTGGGAGAGTAAAGCAATCTTCATTAAACTGTGTTCTGTGGGGGATTTCAAGGAGACCGTAGCAAAGGCTTCACATTTTCACACTAGAGACAGTGAAGAAGAGAAACAAAGTAAGCCATCCTGAAAGGAACATGCACAAATGATGCCTCAAGTGCTAGCAAGAGTTAAGAGTGGCTGCTAAGCCACCCGTCAGAACTGTCTGCGTTGACTCCTCTTCATTCTTCGGCAGTGTCTTTCTTGGTCTTCGTGTCTCTGATATAGCCATAGGAAAGTAACTGAGACAGAGTATCCATAAAATACACTACTGTGTACAGAATGGTGTCCCCTTTGTCTGTGGAGAGGTGAGGTAGGGAGGATGCTCAATCATCCACACAGCACATTCCTGGGAGAAACCCAGGACTTCCACGCAAAGATCCCTGACAGTCAATCATATGAGCCCCAGCCAAGTTAGAAGCTCTGTCTCCATCAACCTTTCCTCCCTCCCAGTCACCACCCCACTGTAAAGAGTCCAGAAGCCTGGTGAGTGGCAGCCAAGGAAGGAAAGGACAATAAAAGGACCAGAGGGCTCGTGTCCTGTCTGAGCAAGCAGCAGGGGAGCTTGTCAGAGAAGTTTCTTCAAATAGGCAGGAGACAGAAGTTCTATAAGGGTCTGGGGTCTGTTGATTTACTCAATACTTGAAAACAAGCCTTTGCTCGGTGTTTTGAAGTTGCTTAAAAAGCTATGGTGTCTATCCAAGTTGTCACCACATGAACAAGAAAGAAAACTCTGATCAAGTACTATGCAGAGCAGACATGGAAGACAAATGAAGGTTGTTTCTTAGCTAACCTCTTCTAAGTCTAACACCTTAATAAATGACCTAGAGTTGAAATGATGCAAAATCTGCCAAAATGCTGAGTTCATCATAAAGAATTTTACAAGGTCAGAGCCCACACATAGAAGCTTCCTTTCTAGTCAGATCTACTTTCAAAATATCCATGGATGACGTGAGTTTCTAAGAGGCCTGAGAATGCCTTCTAAACAATTTACATATTAATTATCAAAAATAAATTCGAGGAATTTTAAGGGACAGCCAGCTAATGCAAATGAAGCCTGAGCCAGGACCAGAAGGCTGATCTTACAAGGAAAGCATAATTATTAGGCATCTTCAATATGCTAAGTGGTATTTAAAGCCATAAGAAGAATTAGAAGAAATGCTTCCTATTCTTGGAACCAGCTGGATAAAATAAATCTGTGCTTAAAATAAAAAAAAGAAGACACTAGAAAAGAATAACAGAGCAGCGTGCATATAATGAGGTGCTGTAACGGGGATGCGGGATAATACAGTCTCGTGCAGAAACATGCACGAGCTGCAGGCACATGCAAAGGATTCATACCATGACAAAAGCAATGGCTTTGGAAGGGACTTTCCTCATACAGACGACAAAGCTCAAGTAGAGATTTCTATTGCATGACACCTGTTGGGCGTCTCATGGGGAATGCTCAAGTACCTAAGATGTGGTTTAGTATATTCTTCCTGAGAATTTTGCTCCTGGGAAAGATTCCGTGGGAAGGGTCTGGTAGAAACCATTTTGTCCTGACCAGAAAAGAAAACTCAGATGAGCATCTGAACTGGTCAGGATATTTCAGGGAAAGTAGTGTTTAGGACTTCTTATGCTGAGGGAAGTCAAAGGAGATAGCCTGGACTCTCAGGAAATCAGTATGCCTGAAGCTACATTCATGAAATAATGATGACTGAAAGGCAACCAATGCAGACAAGCAAAGACTTTAGTGGGGGGGGGGGGGAAGGATTTCATTGAACCAGGACAGAAAGTTCCCTTGTGTTTTGGAACTTCTGTGGGCTCTTTGCTCTCTATAGAGCATGGAGCTGTTTTTCTGTCTACTGGTAAGTCTGTCACTGGGATACATGGATGAGTTTAGTGGTGTGAGTGGCATATCCCTCAGACTGTCTGCCTGTTCCTAGGTGTAACTGATGACAACCAGTCTGCCTGCTTGTTGCTGCATGTGGAGAGGGGACATGGAGTGTCGAAAGCTCACGAGAGAGGGAATGCTCTCAGCACAGGGGAGGCTGTTCAGGTTAGATTTTTGTCAGGAAGCACACATTAAGATATGCTGACCCAGATATTCCAGTTTCACTGTTTCCCACCACACTAGAAAGCCCTGAACTCAGCAAGCATGTGGTCTGGCAGGCTGGGAATATTAACTTGTGGTTCCACCAGGTTTCTTCATCATTCAACATGGGTTTCGCCGTGGTTGACAAAGCTGTACCACTCTCCCGTTTCAGGTTGTGAGAGACAGACAAGAACCCCACAGGTGTGGGAAGACTGACTCTGACGTGTTGCTGTTGTTTTTTTTTTAATCCAGAAATATTAAAATTTCGAAGTTGACAGAGACAGGGTTGAGCTGTGAAGCACTGTCCTCCACCCGACAAAAATACCATGCTTCAGCAAAATTAGCCTCTTCTTTTACCACAAGATGTAAGTTTTAGATTATACTGCGCAAACACTTCAAACCAAAATTATAACTTCTGATTAAGCAGCATGGCCCGGCTGCTGAATCACCAGTGCAGAAGCCCAACCCTGAAGAATGTAGAGCCCATGATGGCAGCCACTGCTTGTAGATGGCACGTTTCATATAACCCTTCACTGACTAACCTCATCCTCCCGGTTCTCTGGCTGAAGTCAAATCAAGGCAACGGAGGAGTTGTGACAAGAGCCAGCAAACATCATATACGTTCTGGAACAACAGCCGTCACTGATCAACACGGCAGAAGCACTTATGACCACATCTCATGTGTCAACCGTTAAGAGAGGTAGCCTCGGTTATGCCTGAGGTAAACCAACCCAACAGTGGGATCTAATGTGCCCAGGACTGAAGAGCACTGACCCAGCTCCAGAATGACATCAGTGTTACCCAGATAACCTCAAGACATTAACCCTTGAGTGACCTCAGATAATATAAAAACAGATCAATGAATCACTTGGAATGATCTGGGCAGAAAGTAAAAGAAAGCCCAATTCAAACTACCATTAATAACAAACTGAATTAATTGTTTCACATAATGAAAAGCCAAAAATGAAGTAGACTTTAGGAAAAGCTTGATTAAAACTCTGACTCTAGTTTTTACTGTTCTGTGGAGTCTTCCTTTTGCCAAAAGTCAGTTTCATTTTCAGGCTAGCTTCCCCCTTAGTGAAAGACAGACTCTACGGCAGTCAGGTTTACAGTCTCATAGCAAGCCATCCATACGAAACAAACACATGGTCTAAAGTCAGACTTTCCCTTGCCTCAGTAACAGGAAGAAAAGAAAAGGATTTCACTGACAGGTTCAAGACAGTCAGAGTCCATGCCTACACCTAGCTGAGGTATCCCAGTCAGCCTTCTGACCACTCTTCTAATGGTGGAATAAATGCTGAAGGAGAACCACAGCCCAGACTCAAGCGTTCAGCTCAGCTATCCAAAACAGAAACTCAAGTTTCAACCAAACATCCCACTTTTAGGAAGAGAAGTTGTGAACTGCAGAAGGCATATGCTCACCATTGCTTACAAAAATCTCAGAATATACAAATGGCTATGACAACAACCATCTCACACTAACGTTTCCCTAGGCTAGGCACCTGGGGAAAGTGGGAGTCCTAATACCTCAAAGGGCTTTCCCACCACCCCCTTTGAATGAATTCCTCATTTGCAGGTTCTAGTGACTTAATAAAGTGACTATGAAAGTTGGGCCACATGAAGACCCTGGTCTGTGTTGTCTTTTATACTCAGCACCAAAAGTGTCTTCTATCCTGGGCAGTGTCTAGTTGACCCTGTCTGACTTTTGAGGGCAGTCTGAATATAAGGCACATATCAAGAACAGTAAGAGACCTAATCTTCCTTGCAAACTAACAAATTATCCTGTCACAATTGAATGGATGTTAGCGCCACAAAGTCCCTGGGCTAGAGACAAAAGACTTAGAACATAGCAAGCCCAAGATTCAAGTGTGCCTCTGTTTCCCTTGTCTCCCATTATTCTATATTCCTAAGAGGTAACACTGAGCAGTCACATGAGGTACTGGTGCATTTGCCAGACTTCATCTCTGTGACAATATCCTGGGCGTGAAAGACTTTAGAGAGGAAGGATCTGAGGGTTTCAAAGGTTCCAATCTATGACTGGCTGATTCTGCTACTATACGTCTGAAGCAAGGGGTGGAGACAGCATGTGATAGGGAAAGCAGTAGCTCATGGCAAATAGACATCAGAAAAGGACAAGCAAAGGAACCAGGTCCCCAAAACATTCACCAAGTGCCTAACTTTTTCCAACAAAGTCCCACTTCTCCAAAGAATGCCTGGAGCTGGATAAGACCTCATTCTATTTAAACGATTGCTCCAAATTTTGTTCAAAAGAGAGCTGCGATCTTTATTATACATAACAATAAATATAGCTGCCCTTCACTTTGAAGGGTGACATTATCATGATCTTCCAGGCCTGCTTACGATGCAAATACCCATAAGCAGATAGTCAAGAACATATTCTGTCAATTCGTCTGAGTGTAGCATGTGCAGAAATGCAAGACGCCCAAGGAGAACTGTCTTCCAACAACAGCAGAGAGTAAAAAGGTACAGACACCAAGAGATGCACGTAGTGGACACTAAATACTAACTTGGAGCAATGGAAATCACAAGGTAGAGAGAAGCAAGAGCTGTCTTATGGCAGTAGGGGAATGAACAAAGAAGGATACCTTGGCAATGGGAGCATGGTGGTATTTCTAAACCTATGTAGAGAAGCGCATTTACACTTTGAAGAGATTGCACAGTATTCATAAATAACTGAATTAACAAATGGGAGATTATTTTGTTCAAGGATGGAAATTTCTCCCACTGCCTACTAACTCATCTTATAACCATAGGAAAGGAAGTCAAGCTATACTCGGGATATGCCAGGCAAACAGATTCTATGAAAAATTTATATTCAACAGACAAAAGCAAAATTCTGTGGAGGTTCACCTCAGAAAGCAAGGTGTTGGGAAACTATCTCTACCACAATAGCCATTTAGGCTAAAGAAATTTATTTTGCAGGTTTTAGCATCTTATATATTATCTCTTACTTTATCTCTCTACCCAACCTTCTTCTCCAGATAAGAGGTGGTTTTTTATTGTCATTTGCCAGTGACAATAATGGCAGGTGATTCTGGGTGTGCCCTTGTTAAAGTCAATAGAACAATTATCTCAAAGGAAATACACACTCATCTTAGGAGCTAACTTGGCCTCTATTTCCAGTGCCTGGTTACATTAGTTCATTACCCTATCTCCAATAAATAAATAAATATTCCAATAATTTTTTACATTAATCGTTCAGTCAAAGCAAGCATCTTGTGATTACTACCTCTTATTTACATTGCATTAAGCATTTTATTCACCCCTACAACAACAATGACAATAAAATAAAAGCCTTCCTGCTCATTGATAATTAGATGTTTGCTTCATTTGGACTTCCTCCAACTCTCTTCTGCTCAGATGCAGCTCTTTATAATTAATTATCCTCTTGCTGAACAACTTGAAGCTGAAGTCTGACCAAAGTACATCTCATCCCACACAGATGTCCTAGTTACTCCACAAAAGGTTAATTAATCATAAGAGGTGCTTCAAGCAGGAGGCACTGGAAGAAATTCAGACCTAGTTGCTGGCAACACACAGAAGCTACCAGCATGCCCCTAGTTATTGAGCTCACACTGAGAGAGTCTTTCAGTGGAACAAAAATCCAATGGCACAGAATGGCTTGTGGGTATAATATCCTGCCCAACATAATGGAGCACAGCACTTCCCAGCCACTGAGGATTCAGAACCTGGTCCTGCCTATAAGGGAAGGTCAGCACGGTTTGTCCTCATTTAACAGAGGTGCCTGAAACTACCAAATCACAATGACAGAAGCCATCTCCATTGTTTCCCTCCCTTTGGCTAGGTGCCATTTCATCACATGAATGAACCCTCCTCTCCAACCAATCATTCTACAGTCTCCTATCTTCCAAGTGCACCTCATATTCTCCCAACCTGTAGTTTCAGTCACACTAGCTCCCATTGTCCAGGGACAGCCTTGCCTTCATTGCTGTCTGGTCAAAGCCCTATACTTCAGTCAAGAATAAGTTTCCATTGCTCCACCCCAGCCTGCATCCAGAATGTTTCAACTCACCGAAAGTGGGTCTTCTTTTGATCAGGAGCAGTTGTGTGCATCAGGAGCACTGCCTTGGAATACAGGAACAGGAGATGCAATTGTACCCCTGTTAAACGTCTAAATTTGAGCAAGGTGCTTGAATCCTGCGAGCTTCGCTTCTTCTGTTTCAGCACACTGGGAAGAACCTCATGAGTTTTACTATAGAGATTATCTAGAATAAAGTGTACAAATGCTTGTCATTTTGTTACAAACTAATATATATTTCTTTGCTTAGTAATTGACTACTCATATGCTTTGGTCTTCTTTCTTTTTGCTTCTCTTAACAGATGTGACAGTCACATCTGACTTGAAGTTGTCATTCTTTGAAGAATAAGAAAGTGGTTCCATTTGTCCCAGAACAAAAGTGTCACAAATTGTGTATCTCTAAAGAGTTATACAGGGTTAGGAATGTAACTCAGTGTCAGAGTGCATGCCTAGCACAAACGAGGTCTCAAAAATATAAACAAACAGATAAATAAAAACTGCAAAGATCTGTGAGAAGATACTTACAAACCATGAGAAGAAAATTGGGGGGGAGTAGATGATATCAGGCATCAGATTTGTGGTCCTGGAGGTAGCCATGAATTGAAGAGAAAAATATCCACCACAATGGGCCTTACTACCAGATGTGGTTCCCAGGGAGATTATTTCAGCTCTGCCTACTCTTCCTAAGGGAAGATGACCATCTCTCCATTACCTGCATAATTTCCTAGACACTGAGAGAGGGTTCTACAACTTCTCCGAGTCTCTGTACCATGGGGATGGAAGGAGACAATGCTGTGGTGACAGTCACAAGAGTGGCTGAGTATAAAAAAAGACTTACCATGGTTTTTCTACCCAATAGACTATAAAATCAAAAGACCAAAAACTAGAGTTTTTATTTCCCTCAGAATCTGGCCCTTATCTCAGTAAATACCAGACACTCCAGTTTGTATCCAAAGACTTCACTAAACCATTTGTGTGTGTGTGTGTGTGTGTGTGTGTGTGTGTGTGTGTGTGTGTGTGTGTAGAGGCCTGATGGCAACCTCAGATTTTGTTCCTCAGGGCACATCCTCCTCAGTTCATTCTTTCTCATTCTCTCTCTGAAACAGGATTTTTCACTGACCTAGAATTTGCCAAGTAGTAAGGCTTGCACCTTCCCAGCCCCGCTCCTTTGTTGTATTCTTTTTATTTGTTGTTTGTTTTTATGCTGACAGGGTCTCACTATGTAATGCTGGCTGTCCTGGGGTTGACTGTAAACCAGAGTGCTCTCAAACTCACAAGAGATCTGCCTGCTTCTGCCTCCCAGGTCCTGGGATTAAAGGTGTGTGCCACTAAGTCCGGCTTATAGAAGTAGAGTCTAGTCAATGGTGAAAATTTAAGAGAGTTGGTATTCCTTCCTTGCTGCATGACTCACTCAGTTTCTCTCAGAATATCTAGAAAAGAGAATTAGCAAACTTGGGGGGAAGGAGAGAGTAGGAAGGGACCAGCCAAGATGGTAGGATAGGCAGCTGTGTTTCATGAGCAGAATATATATAGCTTGACTTTCAGGTCTAAGTCTCTGTGAAAGAAAGCTGGGGATTCTAGTTCAGAGAGGCAGGCAGATAGTTATGGAGAGTCAAACCGTCCCACTTTCTAAGGGGTTAAAAAAAAGCGATTTTTGAGACAAGATCTCACAACATAGCTCAAGCTGGCCTGAACTCATGGTCTTCCTGCCTCCCAAGTTCTTGGATTACAAGTGTGCCATCATGACTGGCTCTTTCCAAATTTCTTGTCTACCATATTTAATTAATTCTCATTTGCAGTCAGTCTTGAGCCAATGGGAAGCTTGTCTTCCCATTAAAGATATGAATCTATAAAACATGTAGGGAGATATGAGTAGTGATTTGCAGTGGAAATACATTTATTCAAGCACCTAAATCCCTTTCAAGCCTGATTGTGTCATCTTCAGAGGTAATAAGGTACTTACCAAAATTATCTTCAAGATGCCAACCTGAGTCAGTAAGGTCAAATACCAAGTTCAGCTAAACAGAATTGAAACCTAATTCCATCCTTGTTCTATATGTAATCATTCTTATTATTATCATTCAACAGCATTTCTGATGCTGACACAACTTACTGTGCAGAATTCAGCCGACACCTGAAATGCAGCCACAGTAGACGAGACAATGCTTAGTAAGAACTAACCCCGAGACCACAGCCCTCCTAGACTTGAAAGCTTTGGTGTAAGTGCCAAATTTATTCATAATGGAAATAAACTGCAGAATCCATACAAAGTTATTCCTATGATTGCTCCTGCAAACACTATAAATAGGCCTTGTAGACTTCTGATGATCCAGCTTGCTGGTGTAAAGGCCAACGGTGGCACTACTAAGTTCCAAAAGGCCTGTGCTCAATTCTGTGGTTTCCAAAACTCCTCTGATTGTATTTCCCTGATTTCTTCAGCAGTGGGTGTTTGGAGCCCTGAAAACCAAAGTTCTCGCTGCTTGTGAACAGTACACACGCAAGCTGTCCATTCATAGAGACAGAGATGCATACATGTCTTCTCTAGCTCTCCAACTGGATGATCAGGTTGTTCAAGGAGTCTCACACACTAGAGCTGTGGTCCTCAATCTTCCTGATGCTGTGACCCCTTGACAGAGTTCCTCATGGTGTGGGGACCCCCAGCCATAAAATTATTTTCATTGCTACTTGATAACTGTAACATTGCTAGTTATGAATTGCAGAGCAAATATCTGGTATGCAGAATATCTGCTATTCAATCTCCATGAAAAGGTTGGTCCAGCTCAAGGGGGTCGAGACCCACAGGTTGAGAATCTCTAGAGTCTTCCCATACGCAGTGGTTTTCATAATGGGATACCATGGTGGATCTTTTAAGCACAGTAGTGTATTTTATCACAGTTCTAAAGACTAAATGTCTAAGGTAGAAAGAAGTGTTGGCGCTTTGTTTGTTCTGAGGTCTTTGGGCTCATAGATGCCATCTTCTTGCTGTATCTCTCATGATCCCTCCTTTGTGTGCCCATGTTCATCTCTCCTCTAAGTAAGGACACCAGTCATTACATTAAAGTCAACCCTTATTCATTTTCCTTTAGTTAGTTACTCCTCCAAAGGCCCTGTCTCCAAACAGTTACTTTCTCAGCTAGAGGTCATGTCTTCAACATGTCCATTTTACGGCATCATAACTCAGTCCCTAAGAGTGCATTTCCCAGACGTATAACACTTATGGAGTGGCCAAGGAGAGGCCACCATACATGCATGATTGATGACTCAATATAAATACACAAACTGATTCTGGATGGACAGAAGAGCAAGCTTCAGCTTGAAAGCTCCCTGCCAGCCCTCCTCAGCAGCTCACCTTCCCGGTGCTGTGACAAGGCAGCCATGAGGCTGTCACTTGCCTCTCACTAGGAAGCATGGCCTGAAGCAGTCAGGGAGACTTCACTGGAGCTCTTGGGTGGCAACCGGAGCCTTTTAAAAGGGCAGGCAAGGGAGTGAGAGAGAAACAAAGTACAATACTACACTGGTGAAGTATCACCTCAGCCCACAGCAAAAGTGTAGGTGCCCCCCCACCTTTGCCAATGTCATGTGATCAGAATGCTGTGCGACAGGAGCCTGTGTTGCACTTCTGTCTCTCCTCATGTGTGTGAATGTAAGCACATCATTAAATCCCTCTAATTCTCACCTTCCTCATTTGTAAAGATGGAGAACAACTTTGTTGTGAGAATTGAATATGCTAATTCACTCCAAGTGCCCTGGCATTAATTGAACATTGAATTAATGTTAATTTCTTTCCCTTTCAGACTTCCTACTCTATCATAAAACTGCAGACTGGAAAGATCACTAAGTGACCCCCTGTCTGTCTCTGTTACAGTACATCTCCACTTATAAAAATTCACATACCTCCCCCATTGGACAAAGGTTTGACATCCGTATCTTGTTGAGATTTACAGCTTTGACCTCTAAGGTGGTTTGGAATATTAAAAAGACAATGCACGGATGTGCCCCAATCTTCAAGTCACAGAGAGCACTGAGGAGCCCCCATGTCTGGGCCTTGGGGGTCAGAGAGGAATTTTCAGTGACTGCTGTGTGGACATTTAGTTCCCACTGCAAAAATTAAATTATTCCCAGAGGTCACAGGCAAGGCAAGTCAGCTGTTTTATTTAAAGATACAAGATACAAGCTAAAGCCCCAAATGGATAACTGAGAGAAGAAGAAATTGTTGAAGGGACTGAACAGTCGTTGAAGTTCTTGCCAAAGTCCCAAGATAGGCCCTCCCTGACTTCTTCAGGCCTTGCTTCCCAGTGAGAGCAGCGTGGAAGCACCAGGAAGGTGAGCTGCAGAGGAGGGCATGGGTGGGGGGCTTTCAAGCTGAACCTTGCTTCCAAGAAGAAATGCAAATGATTCCTCTGTCTGATTTGTGAAGGGTCTGTCAGCCATCTTGCCCTGAGCTTGCAAGTCTCTGTATGTGACTGTTTGGCCCAGGGATAGAAAAGGGCAGGCAGGAAGTGAAAGAAGGAAGCTTCCTTCAGACTCCCTTGGCTATGCAGTCTGCCTGCATCCTGGCAGAAGCCCGCTAGACTTTGTTTAAACCTGTTTGTGAGACAAAGGGAGCCATGGTTGCTCCAGGCCCTGGGAATTGCACCCTGTTAAGCAATAATAGAACATTTCTTCAATTATCTTTTAGTCTATGATAGACAAAAAGGAGCCAGGGAAGTTTGTACAGCCTTCCTCCAAAGCAGTCTCAATGGGAGATGCTGGAGACTGAACAAAAAGGGGATATGCTATGCAAAAAAGACTTTTTCATAAATGCAAACTAATTCCTGATCTCTGCAACCTGCTGTAACTGCCTCTCTTGGATTACCCTTTTCATATTCTGCAATTTCATTTGCTTGATCTAAGCTACATTCTTCTAAATCAGTTTGGTCCAATGCCAATCACATAAATGCATACATACAGCCACATACAACAAGATTGAAAAACCTTTACAGTCAAAAATATCTGGGCTACAGTAGTCCAGAGACATCTGGAGGCAGCACCCTAGGATTTACTGCCTTCCTCTTTCTGAGATAGGCCATTTTGACACACATAGGTCATTCTAGGGCAAACAAAGCCAAGCTCAGCAAGGGTTTCATCAGATGTCACATTCATCAGTCCTATCAGAGCTAGCCCATCCTAGGGTAGCACAGCAATGCACCCAGATATGCAGACAACACGCTCGTGTGAGCACACACATAAACATGTACTTAAGAATTCTGCCCTGTCAGCCTCCACGGCCTCAGATCCTCTGTGCTTGTTTATAGGGAAGAAAATAAACATCTTCATCTGCACTCAGAACAATTCATGAGACCAGAGTCTTGTGCCAGACCTAGGAGCACAAGCCTGTTATCCTAATACTTGGGGAGCAGAGAAACGGAGGGGACTTGCCATAAGTACAAGGCCACCCTGGGCTACATAATTAGTCTTTTCCTTCAACTCCACCCCCCAAGAGAACACACCAGTCTCAATTGCTATGTTGTTTGTTGAAATGCCTTTCTGGACCTCTCCCAGAAAGACAGTTTACCTAGAGAGGGAAGCGTAGGACAATGGCCAGAAGCGGATGTGGCGCGTTCACCTTTAACCTGAATTAAAGGGAATGACAAGCAAAGCTGGAAAACAGAGTGACTCCCTGTCCTCTGCAAATGAATGGATAGGTCAGGCTCAGTTTGCTCTCACAGAATTTCGAGGACAGTGGATATAATAAGGCTGTACACACATATGGAAATATCGCCAGACCCCACAGTAAGCAATTCTGAAACAGTTTGATGGTGGCTAGTGAAACCATTTGTTATCTGGCCTACATTTAGCCATGAAAATAATTTGCAGAGTGAGAATTCTTTAGACATTGAAAGTGACATGATCAGATCTGTTGTCTAAAAGATCTCTTCAGCTAGAGGAAAGAGAATGGACCTGGGGAAAGGTAGCAGGAAGACTTATTTAGAGGCAGTTGAAGTATCCAGTAAGAGATATGCCAGGGTCTGGTTTACCCACGTATCGGTGGCAATAGAGGACAGAGAAGGATTCAGTATCTAAGAAACAGAATCCATCCTTCCCTCCCAAAGCGAGAATATGAATGATACACCCAAGGGGGAGGGGGCAGACATTTTGCCTCATGCTCTTCAAACACAAATCATTATTTCATATTTCTTTTTCTCTTCAGAAATTGCCATCTGTCATTCATCTTCAATGAAATCCTTGGTAATTGAAAGAAATCCCAAATGTAGCATTTGTATTGGACCCAGAAATGTCACACAGTTGTCCTGACTAATGCAAACAGCTCCTTTTGAAACCATACACGAGACCTGCCTGAACCCAGCCTCACTGCTGGTACCCATTCATCGTTCCACTTTCTCAAAGTGAATGAGTGAGCAAATGGCAAGCAATACGCCCAGTCAAAATTTGAGGAGGTAATTACAGAGATGGGAAGCAGAATCGGCACAGCAGTCTACTGGGTTTGTTGGGATGCTGCTCATCAGACCAAGTTTTCCAACCCATGTACATGGCAGATACCGTTACACCTATAAGAATCTCTACTAATATATGATACTACTATCCAAATAGCTTCTTCAAGTGTCACTTAAGAAGCTCAAGTGATCTAAACCAGATTTTTTATAACATTATAATAGCACAACAGATATGAACCAAAAAAATTAAATCTTATTACATTTAAAGAAAATCATTTTAAAGAGAGACACCTGCGATTTACCCATCAAAAGCAGCTACACAACTGTGGTTAAGTGATTAAATATATGTGTGTTTTTTAGTCGCCCAACAAAATAGAAATTTCAAAATGCCTCACTATCTGAAATCCCATTTACTATTAACCCATGAGTGCTTACACATGCACACTGTCATTTAGAATATCCTTGTGATCAGCGCTTATTCATCCCACAAATACTTGAATTGTTGAGCATTGCTAAGCATTCACCTTGTGGTCAAGAGCATGCTAGGCCCAATGTACCCCAAAACAATGGAACAAAGCTCATAGACTAGAAGGGAAAACAGAAATTCACATACTGAATTATGTGTTGTATGCAGAGAAATATAAGGCACCTCAGTGCTTTTAACACAGTCCCATAGGGCCTCCTAGAGGAGGTGACTTTTGTTTGTTTGGTCGGTTGGTTTGTTTATTTTTCGAGACAGGGTTTCTCTGTGTACCCCGGCTGTCCTTGTGTGCCACCACCGCACAGTGAGGAGGTGGCCTTTAAGGTAGCTCTTAGTAGAAAAGCAAAGTGAGGCAAAACTGTCTTAGCTATCAAGGAGACAATCTAGAAATAAAGGTCCTATGAGGACGTGGGAACCACCAGGCTGGAGCATGAGGCCATCAAGAGAGGAGCACAGGAATTCACAAGACTCAGTGTACCTCGGTGAGCCTGCTGAGATGTGGAAGAAATATAGGTGTCACTTCCGGCTCATTCTTCAGAAAAGACTGTGCTAGGAAAACTTTCTGCGTTTAGTGTGTTGGTGATCAAGTAAGTAGCTTGTGCAAGCCATGACATGAAGTTGGACAGAAAGTTATGGTCCTTAATTCATTCCACTATCATAAAGCCTTATGTCTCAATGGGATAGAATTTGGGAGCAAATTATGTCTAGATAAAGTGGTAATAAAGGTCCTGGTAAATACAGGAAGGAGGACTAAGTCAGTAAAGCTGGGTCAGTAAAGCAATTGCCTTGCAAGCATAAAAACTTGAGTTCAGAACCCCAGAGCCCACAGCTGTTACAAAGCTTCTGTGGTTCCTTGCACTTAAATCTCCAGTTGTTGGGGACAGAGAAAGGCGGATCCCTGATGCTTTCTGGCGAACTAGCTTGGCCTCCATGACAAGCATTCCAGACCTTGTCTCAAAAGGAAGATGATGATATAGGAGCAACACCTGAGGTTGCCCTTCAACCTGTGCACGCGCGCACGCACGCGCGCACGCACACACACACAAAGTTAGAGACACCAAAGCTTCCTCTTCCCACCAAATCAGATAGCACTTAACATGAGACTTCTAGACTCCAGAACCTGAGAAATAGTTTCTGTTGTTTAAGCCTAGTTTTCTCCACGGCTAGTTAATAGCACTGTGAGACCATCAAGAGGGTTCTCTTTCACTCCTGATTCTCTTAACATAACTCAGGCTCATCCTTCTGTCTGTGCCTTCAGCGTTGCCACCTTCTTAGAGCAGTCTACTTGGTGACCCCATATCCTTTCTTAGCCATATTGACAACAGGTATGGTGTGCATGGAGTCAGGGTCAGGCCGCTGTATCTTTCCACAGCTCTCCATAGCCTGAGACACAAATGCACAATGATGAAAAGTCTCTGCTTGGTCATTGGCATCCTGAATGACCTGGAAAATCATTATTAGGAAATAGTGAATCCAGTGATCTCTAATTCCAGTGCTAACTCAAAGTCAGGGCTCTGTGCAGTTCTATTTGACGGAACTGGCCAGAGAAGACTAGTAAGGGTGTTGTCAGTAACAGGGCATTAAGAAAGGATGTGATGTGAGGAGTAGGGCTCATGGGGGGCAGTGCGAAGAGAAGGGAGCTTCAGGGACAGCAGCCCCACCCACAGAGCGGAAGGCAAATGCTCCTGGGAACTGTGCAGCTGGCACAGAACTTCACATTCCAGAGTCAGCCAGCGTCCTGGCAGAATAATGCCAGAGAAGAAATTCGTGTTTGAATCTGAGCTGCTCAGCTCTATCAGGAAACAGCACCCTGTTTTCATATCATCAAGTTTCTACCACCCACGTGGCCCTTCAGTCCCTAGATAGTTGTACCCCTCTGTTGAAATCACAGGGCTTCCCACAGGGCAGTTTTCAAACCCCCTGAAACTCCACTCAGTCAGAACAGCACATGGCCATATACATTTAGGGATTTTAATCTTTCCACATAAATCACCTCCTCTGGCTACTTAATCATGTGTGACAACTTGCAGTGCCTGCATCTCGTGCTCTGGTTCCCCTGAAAGGTCTTGCAAGCTAAGCAGGGTTAAGCTGAGTCAGTAACTTGGCTGAAAGGCACAAGAACCACACAGGAAATACACACAATGAGTCAAAAGGCAGAAAATCTCTCAGGACCTCATCCTCTTCACACCGGAAGTGGAGCCCTGTGAGTGAGTCTAGAACTCTGCTGTTTCCTGAATGTGACGACAGCTCATGGTGTCCTCCTGGCCTGGAGAAACTGGCCCTTGTGCATTAGCACACTCTGGGACTATGCTCCCAATTTCCTTGGGAGGCAAATCACCCTAATCAGGGTTATATTGGAATCAATCAAGATAGGATAGCTGGAGGACTCTGAACTCAACCAAGAAGAATTCTTAGACTTTATCAAAATTCCCAGGTCATAGCTGTAGCAAAGCCTCCATCCTTTACTCTTGAATTTAACACTTCCATAACCTCAGACTTCCATTAACCTAGGCCAGTGGTGATGATCTCTGTTGCTTAGACTCTGTTGATGACGCCAAAGTGTAATCTGTATGTGAGTGTATGTGTGTGTGTGTGTGTGTGTGTGTCTGTGTATCTGTGTCTGTGTGTGTATACATTATGAACCAGTGAGGATGTGGTTGTGGGTGCATGCACATAGGAAAACTTTTTATGTTTAGTGTGTTGATTATAAAGTAACAAGGTTGTGCAAACCAGACATGAACTCGGACCAAAAGCACATAAGTATGCACATTTATATCTGTTCATGGAACAGTCTCTTGTGTCATCAGTCACCTCCTTTGAGAACACAACCTTTCTTTGCCCTAGAACTCACCAATCTAAATTAGATTTCCAGTGAGCTACAGGGGCACACCTGTCTCCAACTCCCTAGCACTGGAATTACAAGCACACCACCACCATACCCAACATAGGTCCACATCTACAAGCATCTTACTAAGTTATTCACAGGCCTCTTCTAGGTGCTTTTCTCATAACAACTCATTCCTTACAGCCCTACAATGAGAGAGTAAGACCCTTGCCCATGGTCATAAAGACAGTAAGAGGCAACCTTGAGTTCTGACCCCAGTTCATCTGATTCCAGAACCACTTTATAGTCTAATAGACACCATGATTTACTGAAATTTCTTCCACTTAAGGAAAATAAGACCCTCACAGGAATTTACAAGGAAATTATGTTTTTTCCCCCATAGGATTGTGGAAAAGCCACTGGCTCCTTTTGGAAGCCTACAGGAAAAAAAATGTTATGATAATAATTCAGTAAGAAGTGAGGATAGAGACAATAAATATTTATTAGCTGTGGTCTAGCAGTTCACTTCCCAGTGTGGGGTAAAACAGCTGTTTAAAAAATGAAACAACAGGGCTGGATAGATGGCTCAGTGTTTAAAAGCACTGGCTACTCTTCTAGAGGACACAGGTTCAATTCCCAGCACCCACATGACAGTTCACAATGGTCTATAACTATAGTTCCTGGGGACTAGACACTCTGACACACATATGCAGACAAAACACCAATGCACATTAAAAAAACAAATCCTTAAAAAAACAAACAACACTGGACAGGAAGTCATACCATTGACTAGAACTTGGTTAAAGTGAGTGTCATGAAGTTAAACCGGTTAGGTGAGGAGGTGGAGAAAGTTGGCATCACAAGAAAGTAGAGAGCTCAAGAGAATGTGTGACCTTTACCCAGGGATATGTCATCCAGTCATGGTCATTAGAATTTTGGAGAAGTTAAGTAAATTGTCCAAGTTCACACCATGGGTAACTGACTGCCATTCACTAAATGGGCACGTGGTCAGGCAGCCTGATCCAAAGGCTGAGCTCCTACCTGGGTCAACACTATCTCCAGTATCTCCAAGTCTCCCTACAAGGACATGTGGAGAGGAGAGAGATTCCACGTACAGGTGACACCAGAAATAGCTGGGAGCCAGAGGAGGGGAGAAGTTACAGAGCCTGAGTGTAGTCTCAGTTTAAAGAAAGACTGGAGTTTCCCCCTGGTATCTGAGGGAAGGGAAAAGCTGAGGAGTACCACAGGGCCATCACAGTGAGAAGGGAGAGTGTAATCTGCTGTGAGGCCACATTTCTCAGCAAGAGACCAGCCATCTGCCAACTGTCAAAGCCTCTGACATGGGAGGGTTGGGCTGGAGGCAGAGTTTAAAACTTGACATGGCTATCACAGCTATTGTCATAGAGTCTTCTCCAAGGTATACAAGCATCTCCCTGCAACTTTGGGGACCTTTTCTGAGCTTGGCTTGGTTGTCTTCATAGTGAGTCCGCTGTGATTTTCTCTAGTAATGGCTAAAAGCATAGGAACAGGAGCAAAGGTGAAATCTGGGGACTTTTGCTCGGTACTGGAGACTCTCTGTAGACCAGTAGAGACCTGTGAGTGTTTAAATCATTGCTTCTCCTAATAATTAAAAAAGGAAGGTTGAAGGCTGATGGCCCACACAGCATCAGCTCAAGGCACACTGGATATGTGTCTACCATGGTGGTTAACGGCCTGGGCTTTGGGATGAGGTCACTTAGATTCCTCTCCCAACAATGATTCTTCCCAGCTAGTGAACTTGATATGTTACTTAACATCTGTGTCTCAGGGTTTTGTTTTGTTTTGTTTCTACAAAGAAACATCTTATGTGACATAACCTCATGCAAATTATATAGGAAGTAAACCAAATAGACGAAGCATTTGCCAGAGTGTCTGAGGCATAAAAATGGTCAAATAAGGGGCCTTGCTAATGCTCCAACCTACTCAATGCCTTCAGTGATCCGCTTTCAGTACTAAAAGCATGACATCCCATGCACATCCATGTGTGTGCTAACTCACAAGAGTGGCCAAAATCTCCCAGTCATCGGTGTTGGCTCTAAATTGCCCAGCTATAAAAACTAGTTCTTGTCTCCAGATAATAAGCAATGCGGTGGTATAATGAACGATGAGTTTGCTCCTGGCGAGAGTAGTCAAGCTCTTCCTTACATAATGCCAACAGGCTTCTGCTCTTTTCTGCTTCCCATGTCAGCCTTTCGCTCATAAAGCAAACCCAGACCACGAGTCTAGCCAAAGAGTCGATATTAAATTAAACTTAGAGTTCTAAAACATTGCCCATGTCTCTTTCAACAATCACAATCATCTTTACGCATGAAATTTTCTGCATAGGCCCCTGAAGAGCTGCAGAATAGGACCTGGTGCAGTTAATCCACCCTCCAAATCTCCAGGCTCCCCTACATCATTTCTTTTTATATTGTCCCAGGGAAGACTGATGTCTGTTGCCTAGGATTGGGTTTTCACTCTGCATACCAAGAAGATTGTCTTGGAAATAGGATCAGAATGCTGATGCCTTACACACTTAGATATGTTAATAGCTATGTTCTCAACCTCCTAAGAATGCCCTTTCCTAAAAATGTTTCTGTTTTTTTTTCCTGAAAAAGTAGAACTAGTAAAATTCCTAAATCTAATGACTAAAAATGCTACCAGTGTTCTTTTTTCCTGAATTCTTGGAATGATTTCTGTTTTCTTCCCCCACAAAGTTTTTGATTGTTAAATGTTTCTTCTTCTCCCTCCTCTTTCCCATCCTCCTCTAGATTCCCTACCCATTTGGGTGCAGGCATATTTTGTTTTTTTCTTCTTCCTATGTATCTAAAGAGTCCACAAAAATGAGGCTGTGACCTAATTTTTTTAATTCATTAACTAATTTACTAAAAAGCATTTCCAGTTAACTGAGTTGTGTAGGCAAGAGAGCTAAGTGGCTGACCAAATGATGGTGCATACTTGTTGTAAGATGTTATGGCATCATTTGGACTGCTTTTATATGAAAACTGCATGTCCTGTTGTAAGACAGCAGAAACTCAGCTCCAACTCACTCTTGTCATGGAGCAGTGGTGTGTACTTAGAAAGTTCAATTTTTTAAAATACTGTAGATTTTTTTAATGTGAGATTTCCCACCTTTTATATGCAGACAAATTCTCAAGGAATAAGTGTTTTAAATAAAATAAAAATTTGAATTAATACCGGCCTAATATGACATATAGTTAGAGCAGGTCAGCCAGGCCCTACATTCTTTCTCAATCTCTTAGAGAAAACTTCCTGAGAAATCATAATGACTAATCCAAACTCTCTTTTATTCATCTTTTATATCAGTCCCACCAACCTAATCTATTTTGAGTTGCTATGACAGATTATGTGACATTGAGGTAATTTGTTGGTTCACCATTTTAGAAGCAGAAGTCCGACGTCAAGGAGGTGGCATCTAGTAACAGCCTTCTTGCTCTATTAAAATGAGGTGGAAGGTACCACAAGGCCAAATGCAAAAATGAGATGGAACAAGATGGGTGTAGTGCAGCCTTCATGACCTGGCCATTTCTTAAACCTCCCAGCTATCAATACTACCAAAATAGCAATTAGTTTTCTGATGTAATATTTGGGAGGAAACACATTCAAATCATACTTCCCACCTACTAACAGCCTGGTCACCAAAGTCCACAAGCCTAGCCTTCATTTCCTGTCTCGGCTAGACAGGCATTCATAACAAGATTCATGTCTAAGTCAATTAATAGCATAATTGATGATATTGTGCAAAACTAAAGTGATGCTCTAGGTGTCCAGCAACATGTTGCAACAAGCCATTTATTTCAAAGGTATGGAAGCTTTCATGATTCTATCACAGCCCCGCAAAGCTATTTGAAGATACGGCATGGAAGGCTATGGATACAGCTGCAGGGAAGGCTATGGATACAGCTGGAAGACAGTACTTGCCTAGCAGGTATGCGCCTGAGTT
Source organism: Mesocricetus auratus (assembly GCF_017639785.1). Lineage (NCBI taxonomy): Eukaryota > Metazoa > Chordata > Mammalia > Rodentia > Cricetidae > Mesocricetus > Mesocricetus auratus. The sequence continues at coordinate 43,459,425 of NW_024429194.1, read as the reverse complement.
CAACCCTTGACACTAAAAATTCAACCTATGCTTCAAATGCTCTTGTCTTTATGCTAGTGCAGGGAGGATGCCAGTCAACATCTTCAAATGCAAGGTGCTATGTCAGTTTTTTCAAAAATCCTTTAGAGAATTGCATGGCAATGTGTCTAATCCACCCTAGCAGAGAGACTCTGATGAAGAATCTCCCATCCGGGCGTGTCTTCGCATATGCTGATTTGAGGCTGCTCCAGAAGTGAAGCTAAACAATCAATTGCAGTATTAAATAAACACTGTATGTTCCCTTGAAAGCCTTTAAAGAGAGCCTCTGTGTCAGAGGGAAAAATGCTGAGGCATCAGAATGGTGAAAGAGACATTACATTTCTCTCTGCCTGCAGCCCTGTGGCAGCCGTGTCTGCTCCTCAGCCCTGCGGAGTTCATGGTCTTTGACATGACACTGAACTTGACAGAGGAGTCACAGGTCCTTGAGTATGTATCTGCATTGCAACAGATGTCAGCCTCACGTTCAGAGGAAAATTGAATTACAGATGGAAGGAGCTGGGGAATAGAGAGCGTCTATTGGAAGAATCTGGATTCAAGAGACTTACATTTGACAAATAAGTCCCAACTTCCGAATGAACTGGAATTGTTCGTGATTCTCGCTGAGGTCCCTTCCTCCCTCCCCACTGCCTCTTGCTGAACTGGGAGGAGAATGAAGTTCTTCTATACCTGCAAGGGGACAATGAGTAGAAAACATTTCAGGGAACCATTTGTCGCCTGTGTAAGCAGTGCAATATCTATTGAGATATTAGAATATTCCAAAAATCCTTCACAAATAAGCCCATGTCCTCACCCTAATAGAAAGGCATGTTTCCTTAGTAACCTGCCATCTTTGGTTTCTATAAAACATCTAGGACCTGCATTAACCTTCCATGTTGTCCTTGTCACTTTGTTTTAGCTAGCGTGAGGAGGGACTATACAATCCACAGAGTTACAGTCATTTACTTCAGCAAAGAATTTGCTCTTTGAGCCAGAGGTCCTCAGAGGATGTTTATGGTCTTAAGTAAAGTCATTCCTGATAAATATGACTCTTAAACTACCCACAGGACATGGCTCACTCCTTCCCAATCATATTCTAACAATGGCTCAACTCGCACCTGACAGAACCAGTTATGGTGATGGGGACTGAGGGGCTGTGACAAAAAAAAAGAGAGAGAGAGAGAGAGAGAGAGAGAAAGAGAGAACACACTCATTTACGCAGCCCCACACACCAGCTGCCAGGATCTCACGCCATCAGTTATCCGCAGTCTAATCTCCATTGTGGAAGACAGATGATTTAAAGATTTAAATTGGTGGGACAGTGATCATCTGTGACCTTAGTGTTACCCTGGAGACCAGCTGGTGCTGGTTTGAGCCTAGGAGCCCTTGCATGGTCACAGGACTTTAGCCCAGCTGCCCCCAACTCTCCATCAGGAGCTTAAATTTATTAACCCCTCACTGTCCTCTAAAAACTCGATGAGAACGAAGGACCTTCCCATATGCCTCTGCATAGCTCTCATGATGGCTGATGTCTGACCCAAAAATAGATGAAGGGAAATAGAAGAAACCCCCACTTCAAAGAGAAAGCAAATAAGCAAGCAAATTGCCTGCCTCAAGGGTAGGATGGCTACAAGACTAGGGATGGCTGTCTAACTACCGCTAGCCCAAGAGCTTTTTAGTCATCAGAAGCTGGAGTTCAGGTCAATTATCCACACAAAAAATGAAACTTATGCCTCGGTTTACAGGACTTTAGAAAAGCCTTCACCAATATTCTCTGCCCCCCATGCTCACCCCAAGTGGAGGCTTTACTTAGGAGGGAAACTTCCCTAAGTGCAAGAGGCAGGAAGCAGGATTGCTGAAGACATGATATGGGACACTCCACTAATATCTCAGCTCTAATCGTGATGAATGTGATGGTTTGGGCACATCTGCCTAAAGCCAGAAGTCTGCGGCAGCCACATCTGGAGCCTGGCGCTATTTCATCTCTAATTTAATAGCTGACTCCTCCGTTCTGAAACTGACAAAGGACTTGAGAGCAGAAAAATGAAAGGATGGTCACTAAACTTCGTTGGCTTCCAAGCACTCCCTCTTGCCTTGGGGAAATTTATATCCTCTTCCAGTGAAGACACTGCTCGGGTAACAGTCATAATTCAATGTAGTGCTCGCAAGATTTTCCAGATTGACATCTTCCAATTCCCTTGGCCTGTGGTTTGGGTCAAACCTGTACTGTGGAAGTTTCTCTTTATGCTGCCAGGTCAAGGTTCTCAGCTTATCCAGGGGGCAAAACAAATACTGGCTGCCATTTTCAGGTCAAATTAGCTTCTGTCCCCTTCGTTTTTGTTGACTTCACTGAGCCTCTGGTATCACTGCACCAATCCCAAGTCATCATTTTTAAAGTTTTATTTATTTAATTCATTTTAATTAACATTTTCACATAGCTGCCACCATGAATAATTTTCTCATTCTCACCTCTTTTGAACAACATTATCTATTAATGAGTCTTTGCTTCATGTGTAGCCCATGAAAACATCTAAAGAGCTCCTACCATGTTCAAATGGCTTGTTTTGGTTTAGTTTGGCTTTACGAGACAGGGTGTATCTGTGTAATGGCTCTAGCTGTCCTAGAACTCACTTTGTAGACCAGGCTGGTCTCAAACTCATAGAAATCTACCTGCCCATGCCTCCCCAGTGCTGGGATTAAAAGCATGTGCCACTACCACCCAGCCCATGTTCAAATTATGAGGCAAGGTGCCAATGGCCTGAACAGGAACCCAGAGACCATCCCTGATATACTCGTTAGCTTTTCCTCTGGTTGGAATCAATATGCCTCACACTAACAACTTAGTGAAAGAATACATTTGGTGTGTCAGGGGTATGGTTTCAGAGGGTTCGGGCTCTCATTACTTGGTTACTTAGGCAACATATCTTAGCAGAGGGAGCATGCTGCACAGCTGTCTGTTCACACCATGGCCATCCAGGGCACAGAGCACTCAGGGATTATATGCCCCAAAACCTGCCCCTACTGGCCTATCTTCTTTGGCTATGCCCCATCTCCTACGTTTCTACAACCTCCCCCAAAATACCAGACATAGGCCTCTATAAAACAGTTAAGATTCAAGCCTTAACACCCCCTCATGGGTGCTCATCAAGGGAAGATCAAAGATACAGCATCGAGAAATAGAACCAAGGCCAGAAGGGACTGGGAGAAGGTTAACAGGGTGGCAGGATCTAATCAGAATCTAATGTAGTAGTAGTAGTAGTAGTAGTAGTAGTAGTAGTAGTAGTAGTAGTAGGAGGAGGAGGAGGAGGAGGAGGAGGAGGAGGAGGAGGAGGAGAAGAAGAAGAAGAAGAAGAAGAAGAAGAAGAAGAAGAAGAAAGAGGAGGAAGGAGAGAGAGAGAGAGAGAGAGAGAGAGAGAGAGAGAGAGAGAGAGAGAGAGAGAGAGAGAGAGAGACTGCTCCAATTCCTGCCTCCAGAACCCATAGGTGGAGGAGCTTCTCAGACAGACCTGAAGGTAGGAACTGTAAGCTGATGCCTGGGAACCATCCATCCCAATTTACCATAGTACTTTCTCCCTGGAGATAAAGAAAATGCAGGCCACTCCTATAAACTGCAAAAGGGTTCCTGGCACATCTACAAAAATGCTCCTGAACCTAAGGCTCAGTAAATATTCCAGGAGAGTGGGGTAAAAGATTGTAAGAGCCAGAGGATCTGGGAGTTTGCTGTGAGATTGCATCCCCTAGCACTACCAGAAGCTACACCAATAAAGTCTCACCCTGACATAAGCTAAACAAAGATTAATCAACTAACATACCAAACTGGATGGAGAAAAGCCCACAAGGCCTCAGCCATACACAATGAGCCATAGGTAACTGAGTAAATCTGGGAACAGGAGAGGTGGTCCTCCCCAGGGAAGAGCACACCAATTGGAGTCTGATGCCAAATAGCCAATCCCTGAAAACATATACAAGTAATATTATATGAACTTAACAGGTTATATTTAGGAATATGTGTGTGTATACAAATACATGCATGCATGCAATAATAATGAAAAAAGAGGCCATGAATTCAAAGCAGAGCAGGGAGGGGCATAAGGAAGGGCTCAGAGGAGGAAAGGAGAGGGAGAAACACTTTAATGAAATTACAACCTCAAAACAAAACAAAACAAAACAAAACCATCAACAAGAAGAAAAACACCAACAAACAGAAATCAACATGAAAAAAGAAAGCGAGGCTAATCCCTGACACATTTTGCAAAACAGCGAAGGCTGATATCTTTGGTTGTGTGTCTACTTTCACACATTCATTCACACACATAAATAATAACTCTTGAGGTGGAAAATAAAGTCTTTGTAGCCAAAAGATGGGGTAAGGGGCGATGTGGGTGTGGCATGGGAAGAGCCAGGGATCCGGGAAGTCAGGCACTGTACTGTACAGGTAGGTAGATAAGGAAGCAGTGCCGCAGGGTCAGAAACCCACGGTCGTCACTAGTGACCTCCATAAAAGGCCCTGATCCCCTTCGGTCACTCTTCAGATACACAGAGCCCCCTCCTGCAGCATCTCCAGCAATCCACTCCTGACTTCCTTTTTATGACTTAACAACACAGTTTTTCCTCGAATTTTATGGCATTTCATTAAAGCCGCCAGAAGGTGATACTGCCCCTTTTTCTAGGAGTGAAATAAATTCCAGTTTTATCGCTTCTGGAAATGCCGGAGCAGCTGTCAGGACATTTGATAGATTTTCTCAATTACAGCACTTGTGGAACAGTTTATACTTACATCTGCACCGCAGCCTCTCACAGTACATGCGCATTTGCTTCCCTCTCTTGTATCTTGCGCATCTTTTACAGTTTAATGACCAATTTATTATTTTTCCCTTTTATTTCTCCTTACTCCTTTTTCCCCCCTGCATTCTGTTTCTCCTTTTGGTGTTTGGTTAGAGAATGATACATTTCTCGTAGAAATTAACATTCTTCATAGACGAGATGGGAGAACTAATGTGATGCTATAGAAAAAAAAGAAATAGGCTAAAATTTTTAAGTAAATCAATTTTGCCTTTGGGGAGTTTACTGTTAATGTAGGCACACTCCGCAATGCAGTATTTATTAACATGACATGACATATGTTGGGGTTTTTTCCTCCTAATGGGATAGAAAACTCTGGGTGGGTGACTTTTCACACTAATAAAGCTCTTTGCTGGTGGCTTTCCTCATTATCAAAATAGAGAATATCATCTGTCTCCGATAGTGTTGTGGATTATTCAGTACTGCAGAAGCATAGTCCCAATGGATGTTAAATAAATAAAAAAGGTTAATGTGTAACAAAGGCCATACCAGCAAGATGTGCAGCCAGGCTAGGGCTGTGGTAGAAGACACTTCTTTGGTTTTAAGAGTAACCTTTGTGGTATATTGTTGTTGTTGCTGTTGTTGTTGTTGATGATGATGATGATGATGATGATGATGGGGATGGGGATTTTTAATTTGTTAAACATGGTTCACTTTGGTTGAGTTTTCAGTTTTGTTGTGGGGGTGGCAAGTGTTCATGTGTTTGCTTGTGTGTGACAGCCACACATGAATTCAGATGTTGCTTTTCCATAGCCATCACCTTGTTCACAGAGAAAGGGCCTCTCACTGGTACCCGGAGTTCACTAAGTAAGCTACTCTGAGTGGCAATGAGCCCCAGGGTTATACACATTCATCTCCTCAAACTCACCCAAGAAAGGGGTTGCAAATGCATGCCACCATGCCAGGCTTTTAATATGGATGCAGGGGATCAGTCCTTTCCTTAGGCATGGAACCCAAGCTTTGTGCCAAGGAGCCATCTTCCCAGTCCCTGACTTGGGTTTTTGACACAGGATCTTTTTATATTGTTCCCAGTTGGTCTACAACTCACTATGTAGACCATGCTGTCCTCAAACTTGCGACAATCCTCCTGCTGCCTCCCTACGAGCAAAAGTTCCTAGTGAAGAACAGAATCCTACTGCACATGGTGGTGCATGCATGCATTCCCTACACTCAGAAGACTGAAGCAGGGTCAAAGCATGTGCTTGAAACCAGCTTAGGCTAAATAGAGAGAGCCTGTCTCAAAAAGAAAAAGAGAGGAAACAATTAGCATGTACTAAATAAACAAACAGAATACAACTCTGTTACTAAGACAGGCTTTATTAACTATCAAATATTTTTTAAGTGAATGAAGTTTCAGACCCTTCTTGTCATTACCCCTTTAAAAAGATAACAAGTGGTCCGATTTCTAATATTATCAATTAGTTTTATCTGTTTCTGAAGTTGTATCAATAGAGTCATGCCGTGTATATTTTTGTTTATGGCTTCTCGGGCTGCCATCATTCTGGTAGGATTAACACATGCTGTTATATGAAGCTACAACTTCTCAACTTACTGATTAGTATTCCATAATATGAATAAACCATCATAGTTACTTATCCTACTTTTGATGGACACTGAGTTCTTTCTAAGCTGGAGCTAAGTGAACATTTATTATGGATATATATGTGTTTTTAGTTGAAATTACACATTTCCTTTGTGTATGTCACCTATAACCCGTATGGTTAAATAAGAATAAGCAAATACAGAATGTAGAAAGTTTTACCAAACAGAACATTGCCAGCAATATTTGGATTTTGTTCTACATCATCAAAATCATTATCATTCTCTCTTTAGCATTCTGGAATAGGTAGAGAAATCCTACCATAGCCTTAATTTGCTTGTACCTGATGGTTGATCAAGGTGGTTTCCTTCCTGTACTTTGGTTGTTCTGACAACATCAGAAATGTATTCTTTGTGGTTCTTGGTACCAGGAGTCTGAACTCAAGAGGTCAGCAGGGTTGTGTTCTTTTCATAGATTCCAGAAAAGAATTCATCCCTTGACTCTTCAAGCCCTTGGGGCTGTTGGCATTCCTTGCTCTGCATTTGTGCCATTGATTTTCTATGACTTCTTCTATTAACCTTAATACAAATTCATTGTCAGAGACACTTTTTTTTTTGCAGTTTTTTGGTCACTCTGTAACTTGACTTTCCACTCTTCTAATTGTGCCTAGCTCTCGAATTTTAATAGATTAATCAGTAGGTTCAGAGAAATCCAATGGCTTTTCTAGATGCGCATCTAATTAGAAAAAGAGGACATGTTCTCAATCTCGTTTTTCCAAAGCTTTTTAGTGGATGGATGAATTTCTGTGATGCAATAGAGCCACCGGAAATCCTTCCTTTAACACTAGAAATTTCTATTTTAAAAAATAATTATTTAAGGGCTGGGAAGGGGGGAATGGTTCAATTGGTAAAGTGCTTGCCTTGCAAACACAAAGACCATAGTTTGATCCCCAGAGTTCAAATTAAAATGTCCATCATGATGATAGCATACCAGTAATCCTAGGTCTGGGAAGACTGAGACAGGGATTCCCGGGGTTCCCTTGCCAACCAGTTTTTTTCCTAATTGGTTAGCTTCGGGCCAATAAGAATCTCTGTCTCAAAAGAGTTGGATAGCATTCCTGAGGATGACGCCAAGAAGTCACCCTCCTACCCCTACCCACACACGCACATACAACTGGACACACACATAAAAATGATAGCAACAATAAGAAATTAAGATAATAAAATATTTTCAATAAACCGTCAAAACTTAGGTTTTCAAATTCCAGATGGTTTAGTTTCAGAAAATTTGATAATATGATCCGGAAAATCATATGGAAAATTAAAAGAACAGCACAAGAAAATAATTTTGAAATAAACAAGAACAACAACAAAGAGAAATTATACTTCCTAATCAGACTTACTACAAAGTTACAGTAAACGAGACAGGGTAAGAAAGACATACAGATAGGTCAACCTAATAAAAACAGAAACTAAGCTACAAATCTTGGTCAATTTTGAATGAAGGTGCCAAGACCATTTAATGGGAAAGAATAGATTTCAACAAATGATGCTAAGACAATCTAGAGTAAAATGAAGTCAGATCCCTAAGTCACACTGTGTGCAAAACTAATTCAAAGGGATGAAACGTCCAGATGTAAGATCTGTAAAACTCTTAGACGAGAGCACTGTGCACATCTTCAAAAGCTTGCACGCAGCAGCGGCTTCTTAGTCAAGACCTTAAACAAAAACAACCCAGTAACAAGTGAATTGGGATTCATTAAATACTCAAAAAGGAGAGAGGGAGAGAGCTAGAGAGGCAGGTCCATGGTTAAGAGCACTCACCGCTCTTGCAGAGGACCCAAGTGCAGTTTCCAAAACCCACATCAGGTAGACCACAGCTACGTGTGATTCCAGCTCCAGGGAGTCTGATACCAGTGTCTGGCCTCCTCAAACACCCATACATAATGCATGCACTACCACATATACACATACAAAAATTGTACCTCAAAGAACACCGTAAAGACAGTCCACAAAACAAGGCCAAAAATCTGGTAAGGCGTATATAGAGAATATGTAAAAAACAAAATCACTCAGTCGTGGGAATTTCTCCAAAAATACTTGTTTCCAGTAAGAGGTTTGTATATAGAATAGAAAAAGATCTCATACAACTCAGTAATGAAAAGATAGACTGGTCCAATTCATCAATGAGCAAAGGACTTGAACAGGCATTTTTCCAAAGAAGATATGCAAATGGCCAAAAATCCTTATGGAAAGGTCGCCAACAAAACCAGGGGAGTGCAAATCAAAGCTATAATGAGATACCACTTCTTTCCCACTAGGACTGCAAGAATCAAAAGACAGAAAATAACAAGCATTGAGCAGGACACGGAGAAAGTGGAACACTCACATCCTGTTGATAGAAATATAAAAATTACAGCTGCCTTGAAAAAGAGCCCAGCCATTCCTCAGAAGGTTGACAACAGTTGGAGTATGTGCCAGCAATTTCACTACTGAGTGCAAACACAAAAGAAACATGTCCACACAGAACTTGCACAGGAAGGCTCATGGATTCCTTAGTAATAATATTTAAAGGGAAGAAACACCTGAAATCCAAGGGCTGTCTTGAGCCAGCCTTGTCCCTCACTGGTTCCTGGATAGCTGGCCCTGGCCCTGCTAGACACCGCAGCAGGAGAGCTGGTGCCTCCCCTTATCCCTATGGGAGGGCTGATCCCAGCACTAGGGAGAGATAGCTCCACTCCTCACCACAGGCTTGAGAGAGCTGGCACCCATAGCATGGACCTACGAGAACAGGCTCTGTCCCTCACCTGATGAGGTAGTCCCAACAACTCAGACCAGCTCAGCTACCACCCATACCCACATCCTGGGCCTTGGGTTGGTCCACCCTAACAGAGCCCCATCTATGATCTGCTGGAATGCAGTGGAGGGACTGGTCCTGCAGAAAGATACCCACAGGATCCCCATGACTCAGAACAACAACAACAGGATATCCTAGAGGATGTTAGATAAGGGTCCAGTGATGATGATGTACTAGAAACCAGAACTCTTGAACCAGACCAATGATTCATTGCAATCAGCATTTTGCAGATGGGGCTGACTGGACAAAAGGGGTATACTGAGGGAGACACCGCAGCTCCAGATGCCACCAAGATGAATGAAGAAGTGTTGGAAGATGGAGAAGGGAAGTGGGGGTTTATGTGTTTGCTTGTTTGTTTGTTCATTTAGCTTCATTTTTAATTAATTTGAGGGGGCATACTACAGAGGTGAGGGTCAGATTTGAAGGGGCTTGGAGGTGAGCAGGATTGGGGTGCATGATGTGAAATTTCCAAAGAAGCAATAAAGAATTATGTTTTTTAAAGGAGGGGAGGAAGGGAAGAGAAAATAGTGAAGTTATATTATAATCTCAAAAATAAAGGAAATAATTAAAGACAACAGCAAATAGGGGCCACCAAAAATGTCCATTGACTGATGAAGGGATTAATAAAATTTGTTGCAGCCAACCCATCGAGAATTGCTCCTCTAGGAAAGAATAAGGGGTTGGCACATTTGATGACACTGATGAACCTTGAAAACACATCCAAGAAATGGACATTCACAGAAGACCATGTGTACAAGATGCCATGCACGTGACATAACCAAGGAAACAAATGCAGAGAGAGAAAGAAGATGTGTGCCTGCCAACCACTAAAAAGTTTCTAGAAGGAAATGAAAAGTGACTGTTACTAAGTATGGGGGGTTTGGTCAGCATGATTGCAATATCCTAAGATTGGTGATGATTATAAAAATCTGAAAATACACTAATTTACTAATTTAAGCTATTAAGTTGTAGGCTCTAAAACCATGGATTACATGATATGTAAATTGTGTCTCAATAAAGCTATGTTGGGAGGAAAAGCTGAATTTTAAATCTAACTGAAGTTTTTCACTTTATTTATTAAGGATAGTCTCTCCTTAATTCTAGCTCCATGATATTTTCTAGCAAACCAGAAACTATTTCATGTACTTGTGTAAACCTGAAGGCATTATTCTGTGCATCTGGGATATTTCTGTTAATATTAGTTTGGTACAATAGGAACATATCTCATAGGACCTTGGACAGAATGAATCATGGACTTGAGGATTTGATATTTAATGGTCAGGTGCTTTAAGTAAATGGTTTAACTTCTCTGGGCCTCTGTCTAAAAAAATAGACAGTTTAAAACATAAATGTCTTCTGGAGTTGCAAATTAAATTAAAAATAACACTAACTTATTAGATAGTAGTAACAGGAGTTACTACTGAAGAAATGAGAGTTTTACTCCAAAGATATCACCTTTTAATTCACTGTGACTTCAAGTGAGTACCTGGGCCTTAATTTCAATTGAGTATAAGATCAAGATGACAATAGCTACATTCGAGGGCTTTTAGAAAGATCATGTATCTTTCAAGAGTCAGAGATAGTAGATGGCAGCAGAGAAACAGGTTTTTAAGACACAGCAGTGTAGTTGCATACATAAGCTCCCAGCATCTGTAACTACATGCACGAGACCTGAAAAAGATTAAGCCAGTCAAAACGCAAGCATGAATAGGGGGGAGCATCATCGCAAAGTCCTACCCCTAACTGAAGAGCAAAGGATGACTGTTAGAAGGAAGAGAGTCAGTTTCTTCTGGGAGGCTGTCTGTGCTCCAATGGATGGTCCTGAAGATAGCCATGCACATACTGGAAGCACTAGGAGGGTTTTGAAAAAACAGAAGCACATGAAGTTGGTAGTGAATCATGGTGGGTGGGATCAGAGAGGAACTGGAAGGTACAAAATGCACGGGAATAGATTTAACCAAAACACATTATATGCATGCATGAAATTCTCAAACAATTAAAAAATATATCTCTAAGTCAGTACAGTTTTTAACTTTGGTAGAGATCAATTATTATTATAAGTACTAGAACTCATAAAATAATGGTAACATGAATTACTATTTTAAATCATTAGTGTAACAATGTGGTGCCAATATCTTATCAAGCTGCAACAAAGAATTCCACTATTGTGCAGAGAAAACAAAGATAAATTATGTTCAACTTGGCCTGAGGGTATAGTTTACAGATGGGGTTGGGGAAATTTTAATTTTACAGTTTAAACTGTTTTTCATAGAAACATTCAGCCCATAATATCTCTATGACTAAAACGCAAATACCTTACCTCCTTCCTCCCTTTCTCGAGACAGGAGCCCACTGTCTGACTGTGAATGGCCATCCTTCTGCTTCAGCTTTCTGAGTGGAATAACTGTTGTGTGCTGCCATGATTATTTACCCCTCCCCTTTTATCACACTATATTTCAGTATTTCTCATATTTGTTAAATGGCATTTACAATGGTGTGTGACTCTCCTCAACAACTTTAATATTAGAAATGGGCAAATACATTGTGTCTCCATTATTCTACATCATACCATTATTAAGTCATATTCTATATGTTTGAATTTTATAGTAATGGCAGGACATTATCTGAGATAAAATATTTATCACGCAAGTGAATACTGTAAATATAACTTGAGGAAAACAATTTATGAATATCTATGACTTGTGTCCCCTTGTGCAGTTTACTCGCCAAGTAGTACTGTAATACCCATCCTTATGTCCTCTCTCCTGCACAGAGCCTTTTTCCATAAAGAGCTCTGAAGTTATTCGTTTTTATATTTCTGGGGCCTACTGAAGGCCTGTCATACCATATGCATTCATTCAATAATTATTTATCAAAGGCTTGCAGTTTCAAAGGACTGTACTCTGAATTCTTCTGAATCCATTTACTTAAAAGCAGCTAGCATGTACATCAAAAATATTCTTTTCCATTTGATTTTTAAAACAACTTTATTAGGAAAAATTTGCTGACTTTATTCTAGCTATATTTCTGTAAGCAATTAAATGTCACATCTGTAGTTACTTACAAAATGTAGTATAATTTAGACTTTTTACTAATTCAGTTCTTTCTACAAATTAATCCAAACCCAGTATCTGAACTTCCATTTTGGTTTTGAATACTTCTGTTCTTGGATTCAGACTTCTTGGGCTCTGAGAATCTGCTTCTGGACAGATCATTCAGATCCCCAAAAGCCTTTCAGTTGGAAGCAAATTTAAATAAACTCTTGAAATTAATGCTAGAACTTATTCTGCATGGAGGGACATGCAGATAATGTTGGAAGTCTGCATTCCCTACATGTTTTGTTTTAATTTTTGAAAATTAGAAAAGAAAAAAGGAACATAAGCATGAATAAAACTTTGGTGGGTGATGACCAAGGTGTACTGAACCCATGGTGAGCAGGGAAGCTAAGGACAACTAGCTCAAAAGTCAGGGAAAAAGTCATGGAGACTATGATTATGCTGCAGAACCATAATGGTGGTTTCAGGGGAGCCTCTGAACTACTTGTCATAGTGCATCAGCAGTGTTCTTCATCACAATATCAGATGTTATCCTTGCACTTTCTGTGAGATGACCAGAAATCACCCTTCAACCCAGTCTTAAATACATTATCTTTAAAATGAACATACATGGGGCTGAAGAGATAGTTTGGCTGTTAAGAAAACTTGTTGCTCTTGCAAAGGACCTGGTTCAGTTCCCAGCACCCCTTGGTGGCTCACAACTATCTGTAACTACAGTTCCAGGGATCCCACACCCTCTTCTGACCTCTACGTGTACTAGGCACACACATGCTGCACATATATACATGCAGGAAAAATATTCATACACATAAAAAAGAAAGCAAATGTTTAAGATGAACATAAATCCCAATTATTTGGAGGCTAAGGCAGCCCAATCAATCTCCATGATTTCCACTCCAGCCTGGTCTACAAATCGAGTTCCAGGCCAGTCAAAGCTGTATAATGAGATTCTGTCTCAATCCCTGTCCCTGAAAAAAAAAGAGCAGACATGTTCATGGATGGTCAAGCTAGAATTTAATCATTCCATAAACTCATTCATATCTGTATTTCTTAAACCTTTCTGATGATTGCTCCTTGGCCATTTAGATTAAGTCTATTGCAAAAAAAGAGAAATTTCTACAATACATAGGGCAATAACAAGCTAAGAGGCAGAGAAAAAATCCTTCCTGGTGTAATTAGTTTTTATTCTGCACACAAGATTGTATTACCCTTCTCTTGGCAGGCAAAGATTGCCCTTGTTCGTAAATGTTATCCTACCCACAGACTAATCTAGCTATAGTAAATAATTTGCTTCATTCACAATTCTGCATTTCTCCAACCTGCTCATTATTTTCTATATTTTTGCAAGAAGCATTATAAAATTGCAAGTCTCATTACAAATTCAGCATGTCTGTAAATGATACATCTCTCAGTCAATTCCTTGCCCACCCTGCATCAAAAGTGCTATATCCCTCTGTCTTTCAGGCCATAAAATCTCTATTCAATAAAGAGTCGTTAATTTTTGATCAGCCAAGTGGGGGTTGTAATATTTTTACAACACGGGCAATATTACAGAAACAGAAAAAGCAATATTTTACTTGTCGATGCGGGATGAAGACGAAAGCAGCAGATGGAGGCTCTGAAGATCTAGAGACCTGATAACTATGTGACCTTGGGCGTGTCCCTTTTACCTTTCTGAGTTTAGTGCATCATTCATTAAATGTCACCTGTCTTCCTAGGTTATTTTGAGGATCAAAAAATACACAATGAAAATACTTATAAATCATAAAGAGATACATATATAGAGAGCATTATTCTTTATAATGGCATATATTTTAGAAGACTCACCTTAAATTCAGTAAGCCTGTGGCCTAACATCACATAAGAACCATGCAAGATGGACCTATACTATGCCCCAAGTAAATCCTCCTGCTAGATCTCTGTGTCTTGTATGAAAGGGTTTTATTGTGATTTTGTTTTTGCTGAACTATTGATTTTTGTAGTTTTTTTCTCAATAAGAATAAGTGAAAAGTTTCATAGGCAGAAATTAATCTCCATGCACGCTCTCATTCCATCACTTCCTTGCGCTAAAGGAGACAGCCTACAGAACCTTAAACCTGTTTTTAAAGACCTCAGTGATATATGGACATTCATTTCCAAGTGCTCCCACTGGAGTCATTCTAATCTGGGGAACTCTAGGGACTGTTTGAACGTGGTGTATATGAAGTCGTTTCTCAGGCACTTCTTCTCAATGTCATGTAGCCAACAGGCTGAATCAACCACATACAGTAATGAAAACATCCTGTATTTATAGCAGTATTTCTCCAAGGAACATCCTTCAGCAGGAATGCCTGAAAGAGTCTAAGAATTGAAGGACATATTTCAGACATGTCTAACCTGTCTCCCAACCTCTATAAAAATGGTCAGGATACCAAATTGTGCCTTTCCCCGCCTTGTGCTATAAAATGAAATGGGAGAGTTGTTTGGCTTTATGACTCTCCATGTCATTGTGTCTTTTTGCTATTACATGGGTGTAAAAAATAAATAAAAATAAGCTATATTAAGCATTATGCCATGTCACCCCCTCACCAAGCAGCAACATAGCATCATCGGCTGTGAATTTTGCTTTCTCTTAAGAAATCTTTGGAAATATTGGTCTGTAAAAAATACTCTATGAGGATATATTTTTAAGTCTCCCCATGCCCCCTCACCCCAGACAAACCTCATGGCATCTAGAAATACTAGCATTTTTTTTACAAAGGCAGAAAAGATGTACTGTAAACTAAAGCTTATATTTTCTCTTCTTTAATATCTTTGAAGAGGAGTTCAGCCAGGTGCACTCAGAACACTTGGAATGTAGACACAAAACAAGCCAGGTACTTAATTATTTATGATGGAAGACAAACATCTGTCCCAACGAAGCTTTTCATCACCAGCCCTTATTCAGCGACCTAAAAGCAGAAACTTTCCCAGGACTTCTGAGACATAAAATTATTGATTATTTTCTTGGCTGTTTGGGGGAAAATGGAGGAACTTTTCCCAGGGAGAAGCACTTGGATATCAATGGCCATGTTATGGGCCTGCATTTCAGGAAGGTGGGTACAGCATCACACCCTACCTGGGCGTCCATGGAGACAGATTCAATCCACTGGTGGAAGATTTTCGTTCAAGAATTTGTGTGGACCCAAATGATGTGATTTTTTATTTGCCTTTTTGAGACAGGATTTCTCTGTATTGTTTTAGAGGCTGTCCTAGAACTCTCTCTGTAGACCAGGCTGGCCTCGAACTCACAGAGATCCACCTACCTTTGCCTCCCCAGTGCTGGGACTAAAGGTGTGTACCACCAACACCCGACTGGGTTTTTTTTAAGCTATCATTTTTTGCTGTTCTAAGCAAGCTTGGAAATTCATAACTCTGAATTGTGTATATACTCAAAACTTAACATTCTGCTTGGTGCACAGTTTTTTGTTTTTGTTTTTTAAATCCCAGCACTCTAGAGATGGAGCAAGGAGATCTCTATGAGTTCAAGGCCAGCCTGGTCTACATAGAGAGTTCCAAGTCAGACAGAGCTACATAGTAAAATTCTCCATCTCAAAAAAAATTCTTTTAGGTGGAAAAGCAAGTAGAGATAAGAAATGTCCTGAGGTCACTATCTGACATTGTGAAGACTGGACATAGACACTGTGACTTGAGGATTTACATGTGGCAGACACTGGAAAGCTGTATGACCCATGTCCTATCTTGTTACATTGCAGTAGAAAATGATTCATCTCTCTACTCCCCTTATCCCTCCCTACCCTCACCAGGAGATGACTTCAGCATTGTTATTCAAAGTGATTTACAAGCAGCAGCAAAGGGACAAAAGTTTGTCCTATGGATGCTCTACTTAGAAGAACCTAAAATATTCATGCTGAAACCATGAAGGAGTGCAGGTTCAACATCTTCATTTTTCCCAATGACATACCATTACCACTTCTAAAATGAAGATAGGGCAGGGGTTCTCCAATATTGGACAAAAAAAAATGGAGCTAGGACATAGAAGGGAGGATCATAGAGACAGGAAAAAGGTATGTGAAATAAACATAGCGCTTGAATATACATCAAAATCTGATACAAGAGACCTAAAGACAACTTGATGGAGAATTTTACACATCACACTAGACTTCGTGTCATGTAGCCCCCAGCTTAAGCTAAGTGCTTCTACCTAACAAACTGTCTCTCAAAGATGTCTAGAAGCTTTGATCTTTGTTGTAAATTTAAAAATGCAGAAGAATAAGCTAAAGACCAGAAAGGGAAGTAACTCATAGAAAAGCACAAAGTTACCTAACAGATAGCAGAGCCAAGACCCACCTGACCCCAGAGCCTGTGTTTTATTCATCACCCCATACAAACCTCGCCAACAGCGCTGCTGTTTTTCTTGTCTCCCTAATCTACACCTATCACTTTATGCATTTTGTGCATGTAGTACATATTTTTATATATGCACACATGCATGCAGAGTTCAGAGGACAGCATCATTAATCACACTCCACTTCATATTTGAGACAGGATCTCTCGCTGAACTCGGAGCTTGCTGATTCATCTAGACTGGCTGGCCAGCAAGCCTCAGGGATCGTCCTGTCCCTCCCTCCCACACTGGGATTACAGCCATACACCAATGTACCTGACCTTTCTTACACAAGTCCTGATGAACCCACAAGGCCCTCATGCTTACACAGCAAACAGTTTACTGACTGAGCCATCTCCCCTACCCTTTCTATATACTTTTAAACACAAGCTGTATAAAAAGTCAACAGAATTCATTCCGTTTAGGTTGTTTGGGTTGATAGTGTGCTTATTCAGATACTTCTGGGTTCATCATAGTATTTGAATAACTATTCACTCCACATTTATTCAACATTCCTGAGTTCCAGCGCCAAGCCAAGCATTGTGCTGTGTGCTTCAGAAAGTCACGGCCCACTGGAAGAGATCACATTAAAATGAAAATAAGTGCTCGGTTTCCCATGGTACAGTAAGGCATAACCAAGAGATTAGAGCTTGCTTATTGAGCTGCAATCCAAAACCACATTATTGGGCTATAATTTCCCATTTGATTGACACAAAAGGACTGAGCAACTGGCCCAAGGTCAAGCCCCTAGTCAGCAGCAGTTCATTCCCCTTATTTTATTGTCTCTGACATACTATGTTTTCATCATCCATGCTCTCTTAGTAGTCTTATGTAATGCTCCAAACATATTTTATGTTTTACAGACATTTTTAAAAGTTTAAGGCCAAAGAAGCAAACATGTCAGCACTCATGCCGAGCTGGATCCCATTTTGGCTGCCAGCTCTCAGGACAGCAAAGTTCCCCCAAGATTTGGCTTCCCCCCAAGCCTGTTTCCAGGCTGTGGAAGCAGTTAATTCTGCCCTAAATGCATGCTATGTCCTCCTCTCCTCAGTAGCCTTCTATCTAGGCTGAGACTTAATTGGTTTGGGTTGGATAATTCATAGTGCCTCATTAGGGCATCAAAACACATCCCAGGCTCTCTAGTAATTTTCTCCCCTGAAAGGACATTGATTGGCCCCTTCACTGGGAAAAGAATTAGCTAAAGGACTCTTGGGTTTGCGCAAAAAGATTAAGTCCACAATGGATAATTTTAAAGTGTATTGTACAATCAGATTTCTTTGAGGCTGTCGATCAGATTGCTCTTCTCTTGCTTATATAAAACAAACAAAACAAATCTTCTCGAGCCCACCCAATGGCAAGTAACAACCAGTCCCCTTGCAGAGTATAGGTAGCTGCTGGCTGTTCCAAAGTTCCCACTTGCTAGTCTCGAGGGTTTTCCTTTTGCCCTGAGATACTCTTAAGCACACCAAGAGGGAAATCCTAAAGATGACTTCTCTGCGCATTCGAATATTTGCTCTGCCTCCCACTCCCACTGTACAGGTTCGGCCACTGTCTCTTCCTATCCGCTCTTTAAGCTTTAAAGTGTGCTAACTGTGAATGCTCATGATTCTCTGCTATGCTTGTTTGGCTGCAAGAGAGAGCTCAGCCTTCCTCTGGGGTGAGTTGGGGGGTGCAGCTGGCAAAGGGATTGGGTAACCAAATAGCTCAGCTTCAGCCAGGTGCAGTGACATACCTGTAATTGCAGGGCTCCAGAAAATGACGCAACAGGCTCTGCCAGCCTGGACCGTGTGAACCTGTGCTTCATGAGTACTAGGTCAACCTCCAAAACATAAGAAGACTCTGCTCACCAAAGAAAAAAGCAACACCTCTTCTTGCTCACCTTTCAGGTGAGATAAGACCGAGCAATGCCTTCTGTTGCTGCTGTTTGGTTGGTTTGGCTTAGTTTGGTTTGGTTTGGTTTTTTGGAGACAGGGTTTCTCTGTGTAACAGCTCTGACTGTCCCAGAACTCACTCTGTAGACCAGGCTGGCTTCGAGCGCACAGAGATCTGACTGCCTCTGCCTCCTGCTTAAAGATTAATCTCCACTGGGATTAAAGGTGTGTGCCATCCACCCATCAGACCTGAACTATTTTGATTTTTTTTATTCATTTCATTTTATATGTGTGGGCATTTTGCCTGCATGCACATACAAGTGTACCATGCGTATGACTGTGTTTACCCTCTCTCCAAGAAGTTCTAGGCAAAATGAGGACAGCTGGGTAATATAACCTTTTTCTTCCTTATATCACTTTCAAATTCTACTACAAGGATTTCTTATTGTCACCTCCCAAATATGATGCTTCCATTTGAAACCTCTTATCCCAGCATCCACTTCTGAGAAGCCTAAAGAAACATTCCCCATGGTTCACTCAACTTTTAATCAGTGGTACTTCAGTATATCTTCATTCGACATCTATTTTGAAGTGGAGGGGCCCATAATCTCCCAGGTAACTTCCTTTCCATACCGTGTTAAGGAAACATAGAGTTGAGTCTAGGGGCTGATGAAGTAGACTTATCAAAAGTCTAGTTTCATTGAGCTTCAGAACCCTTCCTCAGAAGTTAGGAAGAAGTGAAACCCAATAACTTGGCCCAAGGACTTAGGACTGGTATTCATTGGACAGGAAATGGCTCTGGGGAGGATGCTCAGTGGTACTTGAGAATATCTTCCATGTTATCTTATTCAAGACATCTTCATGCCACACTGGAGATCTGTGGAAGATTCTCTAGTATAGAATGGTGAGGGTGAAGAAAAGAGGGACAATGAAACAGGAATAGTAAATTAATCAGGATAGATTCAATGGGTGTGTTTATTAGATACACTATGAAGGCCAAAACTAAGATTTATAGTACTTTTGCAATTTACCTCATTTTTTTCCTCCACCAGCATCTCATAAATACAACTTCCTAGATATGAGCCTGCCATGGTACAGCCAGGAACTCTCTAGTGCTACTGTGAGTCTTGAGGGAGCTGACCCGCTGGCTTTCTTCCTTATCACTTTCTTTTAAATCTGATATGACCCTTAGCATCAGCACGAATGAAACTGTGAATGGAACCTCCTTAGAGGATTATGGGTTCTGAATCCTTCAGGACCATGCCATAATGCCCCTGTCAGTCGGTTTTGCCTTTGGGCATCTAATTTAACTGACAAATCTGAGGATTCACACAGAGGAAGCCACCTCCCCAGTGACTCCACAGATGGGAGTCCTGCAGGGAGTAAGTTATTCCAGCAAGTTTGACGTTACCTTATGTTGAACATTCCCCTGACAGGTCCTGCTCATTTCTTAATGGCATAAAAGAACTCACTATTATTAGGCACGGGTCTCTCTGACTTGATAAACACCATGGCCTCTTTTCTGGCTGTTTTAATGGATGTCCTAAAGGCATCTGAATATGGCATTTTACATTTGGCAGAAGCACATCTATAGCAATATTTTTGTAATTAGCTTTGGAAGCCCCAGCCTTAAACATACAAGGTCAAGTATTCCAACAAGAAATACACCCACTGCAAAGACAAGTGTGTTTGGAGAATGAACAGAGTCAGGGTAGGAATTCAACCAGCCTAGTGCACGTGGTACATTTTACAAAATCAACTTAGTTGCAAATGTAAGCAGAAGTCAAATCATTGGCTTGGCCTAATGCCTAGCAGGCATTATATAGTTGTTAGCTTCAATCACAAAAACAATTATTCCAAGTTATGGTACAGATCAGTTTTTAAAGTCCTCAGACCAGCAAATTCTTCCTGGGATGCAGCTAGCTACAAAAATCAGTACATAAAAGAAGTATATACCTTATACATGTATCTTTTATTAATATTTTGTTCATCAATTTGGTCATACACAGAGACCTGGCACTACCCCAAACATCATGTGCATGGTGCCAAGAGAGTATAAATGAATGAAGAAGACATGACCCATGGATTCAGAAAATTTGAAGTCTACAAAGAGAGTCAGACTGCACTGAATAATGCCCACAACTAAACAGGAAGTACAGACTTGTATATAAAAGTGACACTACACATGTGAAACATTTTGCTCTATAGCTAGGCCTGCAGTGGATATTAAATGAGAAATAACCATTATAGCCCTGATAGAGAATTTACCTTCACAATCGCATAAACACTGGGCGGGGAGAAACTCAAGTTGTAGGAAGCCAAATTCTGAGTTCAATTACAAAGGTTTGGAGAGTGAGGCTGGAGCCAAGAAACACAGAGACCATTGTCATCAGAGAGAGGTACATAAGCCACAACCCAGTGGCAGAAGTAGGTCAATTTCACGCAAGAGAAGCAGGCCTGGCTGGCTCAAACAAAGACTCCATCAAAGAGAGATTAAAGGAAGAGGCTATTGAGACAAGAGGCAGGCATTCTCCTTAGTGGCCAGGAAGAGGAGTTCAGATTTGATAACCAGGAAACCAGGACCTACTGTATGCCCTTTAAGAAACACAATCGCAAAATTGGCAAGGATCATGGAGAAACAAGCATGCAGGACTTGTCTTTTAAAAATTAAGAATTTTAAAACAGTGAAGGGGAAACATAGAGGCACTTCTGAACACAGGGCCTTGTACAAATGCACAGGCCAGATGCTCACAGTATCAGCCCTGCTTTCAGAGTATGATGAAGGAAACGCCTCCTGCCGGCACCAGTTTCTGACACCAGCTCATGAGACACACTGCAAGAGCAAAATACTTGGAGATAAGGTAACTCTTTGCTATGACTTGCCAAGAGATAGTGCAGAGAAAATCTGAGGAGCAGGTCACACCTGAGATGTGAAACACCCAGGAGAAAAGTATTTCTAATGTCTTCAGGAAAGCGGGAGAGTTTTAAAAGGGGAAGTTTAAAATGGGTGTCAGAATTCTTTGAAGTGACCATCTCATTTCACATTAGCTGATGGTATTATTCCCTCTACAATATGTGCTGACTGATGTCCCGGTGCTAAGTGTGCCAGGACCAGATGGGAGATCCAGAAGGACAAAGGTTTTTGTCAGTCTTATTCATATCTATATACCCAGGTCCCAAACAGTGTCTGGCATATAGTAGTCACTAAATAAATAATGAACATGTGCATGCATGAATGAATGATAACCTTGCATCAGTAGGTTCCTAAGATCCTCTGTGACTCTCTTCCCATGAATTTAGCTCTTTAAAAAAAACAATGTGCAAACCAATGTGAAGAGTGATGTTTTTTATTAAAATTTGGTTGGATCCTTGGAAAGACTTAATGGTGAGTAATTGGGAGAAATGCTATCAACTAGATGTGGACAAGATAACATAAAGAATGAGGCAGATTAAATAAAATTCCTCACTCAAACTGCTTGGCAGGATCTGTATGCTCTCATTGCACTTTGAACAGACTGAAAATGAACACTGTGGACTGTTAAGGATGTGTTTCATGTAAGAGAAGCAACACAGACTTCACAGGGTAGACCCATGCATAGAGAAGAGGCCTCAAATCTACATCAAGAGATAGATGAAGGACGATCATTCATGTGACAGAACCCATTTGTCATTTTTACGTAACTTCTTTGAATATTTTAATGAAGTGATCAACCGCTAGGCCCAACTATATCAGGTAAGAATGAACTGAAGTAAAATTCAGTAAATAAATGGATGCATAAACCAACACAAAGGAGAGCTAAAATGTCAGTAACATAGGTCACTAGCCTCACTATAAATTATAGTTAGGGATAACAGATTTATACATTATATAATTTTGTCTGTAAAATAAAATACAATTACATATTTTTTTATTTCAATCATCCCAATTGTTTGTATTTCCTATCCTGAGAAATCCTTCCCTCATATCAAATTGCCGTGTGTGTGTGTGTGTGTGTGTGTGTGTGTGTGTGTGTGTGCGTGTGCATGCACCTTGGCACACATGTGGAGGTCAGAGGCCAGCTTGTGAGGTTAAGTTCTGTCCTCCTACTGTGGGGCTTCCAGGGTTCAAACTCAGGTCTTCAGGCTTGGCAACTAGCATCCTTACCCACAGAGCTATCTCACCTGGCCAGGAAGTAAATTTTAATCAGGATGCTGGTTGGTGATCAGAGAGCAAAAATTTCTTTGGGAGAATGTCTTATGTAAACCCTAGAAAATTGCCAAAACACCCCATAGCTGAAGAGATCGATTGTAGTATCCCATACCCAGATATTGGAGTCCTCGACATCAGTATCCTTTTACCACTCAAATCCTGAGTTTCTCTGGAGCTGAGACAGCAATGAGAAAGAAGATTGATAAGTACTTTGTGATGGGCAAACTGGCCCTCAAAGATGTCCAAGCCTTTATCCTGGAAACCTGTGAGCATGTCACATTGCATGTCAGAATGCACCTTGCAGATGCAATTAAGGTGATGGAATTAGATTATCCAGCTGGACCTAATCTAATCAAACGAACTCTTAGAAGCAATGAATTGTACTTTCTGTTGAATACCCCTGATGGGGTTCAGGCCACTGGATGCCAAAATCTCTTGGCATTTGAGAAAACAACAAACAGAAAAAGACTCTTACCCCATCTTTCCTCAAGCAGGTCAAAAAAATCTCACTGCATTTCCCTGGACAGAGCACCCTATGTCTGAGGAATGAAATATCCTCATCTTAGAAGACACAGGACCACAGAAGCCAAACAAATGGGCCTGCCTAAGTCCACCTAGTTCATTGCTATTAGAGTGGGCCTCCTTTTCTAATCATATTTCCCCCCCCACTAGTCACTAATTCGTGCATAAAAATACATGGATGTCGCATTCTTTGACCTTCCTTTATGAAGACTTCTATGTCACATAAAATTTATAATCATATAGGGTATGGATTTTGTTTCTTACATGAGAAAGTAACTTTTCTAAGGTGGAGACAGTATTGCACCTCTGTAGTTCTCTGTGGTTGGAAGGCTGATACGAAATGAATTGCTTTGTGACCAAGAGTTCCAGACAAGGCTGGCCAACAAACTCAGAAAGTACAAGGAAAAGCTTTCTTTCCAAACCTCCCTGCAATCTTGCTCATGTTTTATACAGTATTTTATACATTGATAAAGCAAATATGTAAACACACACATATTTGATTGTCCCAGACCTGAGAAAAGAACACTCACAAAGCACATTTAGCCAAGAGCACTGCATACACACTGCCTCAGCTGCAGCCAGTAGGAGACAGCACTGCATACGCACTGCCTCAGCTGCAGCCAGTGGGAGACAGCACTGCATACACACTGCCTCAGCTGCAGCCAGTGGGAGACAGCACTGCATACACACTGCCTCAGCTGCAGCCAGTGGGAGACAGCACTGCATACACACTGCCTCAGCTGCAGCCAGTGGGAGACAGCACTGCATACACACTGCCTCAGCTGCAGCCAGTGGGAGACAGCACTGCATACGCACTGCCTCAGCTGTAGCCAGTGGGAGACAGCACTGCATACGCACTGCCTCAGCTGCAGCCTTAGGAGACAGCACTGCATACACACTGCCTCAGCTGCAGCCAGTGGGAGACAGCACTGCATACGCACTGCCTCAGCTGCAGCCAGTGGGAGACAGCACTGCATACACACTGTCTCAGCTGCAGCCAGTAGTTGAGAAGAGGTGAGTGCTAAGTACCAATAGACCCGGAGAAAAGCTCTTCCCTTTCCTTCCTCCTCTGTCAGGCCTTGCACCCAGGGTATCAACATGGCTGCTCACTGCCTCCTTTGTCACATACCATAAGGAGCAGCTTCTTGTCCTGAATCTGCAACACCTGGACAGTTCTTCCCTGGTGAAACTCCTAATGCATCTGATTTCCCTCCAAGTGTGTGCAAAACATATTATGCTCCTTTGATCAAAATTATGCAAAAAGCCAGATGTTTACTTTCATCATATCCTACAGACAGCAGTTGGTGTTGGATGACCTAGCTTAGCTAGTGTTCAAGCATCTCTGTCCTTTGAATTCTGTTTGACATAGAAAAGGATATATATATATATATACATATATATATGTATATATATAT
This sequence comes from Mesocricetus auratus, assembly GCF_017639785.1. NCBI lineage: Eukaryota > Metazoa > Chordata > Mammalia > Rodentia > Cricetidae > Mesocricetus > Mesocricetus auratus. The sequence continues at coordinate 43,434,753 of NW_024429194.1, read as the reverse complement.
ATATATACACACAAAGGTCTGTTGGTTTGTTTTGTTTTTGTTTTTTCTTCTTTTCTTAGGTTGAACACAAACCTATAAAGATTGTGCTTTGAAACTCTATTTCAAGGCTGAAAGCAAAGCTCATTTATTGTTCTATCACATTCATGGGTAACAAGTATGACAGAGCCTGACTCAACTGCTCCAGGTCCCCAAATACCAAATCAAGATACTGGCAGAACTATGTTCTCCTTGGAGAGAAACTAGAGAAGAATTTGCTTAGAGGTCATGGAGGCTACTAGCAGAATTTCCTTCTTGTGTTTGTATTCTTGATGTCCCTGTTTTTACTAGTTCTCAGCAGAGTGAAACCCTTCACTCCCAAGGGCTCTTCTCAGAATTTGCAGGTGGTCCATGTCTCCAAATAGGCACTTCAAACCCTTTTTAGCTCTTGGTTTTCTCAGATTCCCACTCCTGATTTCTGTTCTACTCCATCTCTCTGACTCCAACCAAAGGAAGATCACTGCTTTGAAAAGTGTGCATGCTTAGACTGATCTTGCCTGAATAATACAATCTACCACCCTATGTTGCATTTCCAACAAGCAAAGTAGCAAATACACAGGTTCCTTGCCATTACTTTTCTGGGGACTGGGAAGTCTAAGATCAAGGCTCTGGTATTTGCTGTCTTGTGAGTGTCTTCTTGTTACATCTTCTGTGGCACAGATTGAAGGAGGGAAGAGCAAAAGAATGAATAAGATCTGCTCATGAGGTCAAAGCCTCATTCTCTAATTGCCTCCCAAAGGTTATACTTCTCAATACTATTGCTTGAGGCTTTTATTTTAGAGTGGCAACAAACATTCAAATCACAGGATTAACTTACAAATTAAATTTATATTAATGTAGATATACATTAGAGTTAAATATGTATTTTAAATGAAAGCATTCTGGCTTACACATTGATGCAATTGAATATGATAATATGCTTCAGTATCCAGAACAAGGCCCTTGATCTGGAATACTCTGAACACTCTATTTTCTTGACTGCTCCATGGTGGCTGTTATAAGGTTGATTCAGCTATTTCATGTAGTGTCTGCACCAAATCCTCCTTCCTCATAAAAATCAATGAAAGGTGAATATTGGAAAATAGTTTTAGACAGATGCTGACTCATATAACACAAGCATATGGGCTTTTCTGGACTATCAGGACAGAAGGCTTAAATTCCAAGATCTTGTGAGAGGAGGCCCATAATTAGTAGGTACAAATGAAGAGAGGGTAAGTTAACCAGGGAGGAATGAGCCATTCTGTAAGAGAGAGGTATCCTGCCTCTCAGCATCTCGACTTGGAACTATTTGTGAGATTCATTTAGCAGCTCAGACAATTCCCAAAGGCATCCTTTATTTATGGCTATTACAAGGATAACTGTAGGATCTAGCACTGTGGGGCTGGAGATAGGGCCCAGCAGTTAAGAGCACTTGCTGCTTCCGGAGGACCTAAGTTTGGTTGCCAGCACCCCTGTCAGGCAGTTCACAACCAACTGTAATTCAAACTCTGGGGGATATGATGCCCTCTTCTGGCCTCCCCAGGCATGTGCACTTATATATACAAACCCATACACAAACACACATATATACCATTAAAAATAAAATAAGCTTTAGGAAAAAAAGATTCAAACACTGTGAACTAGGAACCATTCCTATAAACCCATATATACATATATACCTACATGCTATACATGTGTGCATATTAAATGGTATCTGTGTCAGCTTAGTGGGCTGACTCATGCACCATCTTGTTTTTGAAGCCACCATAATTTCATATCTTTTGACACCTACCGCCCCTCTTTCTTCTTGCTGAAATAGCTGCCCTCCATCCACTGCCTAACATCAGAATTCCTGTAATTATACTTTTGTTTATGCATTACTTTTTCATTTTTACCTTTTATTGGTAAAATTAGTATTTTTGCTGCATCACTTTGACCACTCTGGTAGAACTTGAATATCCTCTGGAACTCCTTAGGTCATCCACTGAGGAAGAGAACCAAGAGGTCAACAAGGGATGGAGAACCACCCATCACAGTTCAGTTTCAGCTGGACGCCATGACTATGTTATGGAACTACCCATCACAGTTCACTTTCAGCTGGACGCCATGACTATGTTATGGAACGGGTCAGTTTCCCAGGGCTTCCATAAAAAATTTGCTTGTCATTAGGTTCCCTTTCCACATTTTCATAATCTAGGCTCTCTGCCCTATGTTGATTATGTTTCTGACCAAAAACCAACAAGCTAAGAGGCTACATGGTGAGATGGAAAATTCGCTGGACCAGACGCCAAAAATTGTGAGATTCTGGGCCAACTGTGGAGCAAACCAGCTGTGTGCCCTTGAACAGTCACAGTGTCCCTCAGAACTGCTTTTCCCTCTCTTCTTCAGTGAGCAGCTGAGAAAATAATGTTTGTGAGTTCTCCCAGGTTCCTGTTGCACTGTTCTTTCACCCCGGCCCTCTTCCTTTTTATCAAGCTACGCAGCATGACATAGCTTACAATTCTTGTGAACAGACTGCTTTTATTACTCCTGTTTATTAATGTAAATTACCACTCGTGAGCCATGTAAACACCCCCAAATGACCCCAAATGAACATTGTATACAATTTCAAAAACAATTTGGTTAAATTATTAGAGGTATGACACAGCAAATGTGGGTGTTTAACACTTCATTGTGAGAGTAAGCCTTAGCTCTAAAATGCAGCAAATAAAAATTGGATCTGGGAAATGAGCTATGATTGGCCCAGGTCCATCATCTTCTTGAGGGTACAGGGATTTAAAAATATACCATTTGTCTAAGAACTGACCACATGATCTGGAACAAGAGGTCAGGAGGTGGTAAATTGGTGGGAAAATTAAAGATCCATTTTCCTCAGCTGTTTGATTTTTCAAGCTGCCGAGTTTTGAGGTTACAGAATGTAACCAGAAAATGAAACATCAGAAGGAAGGGAAACTCATTTAATATTATGTTAGTTGTAGAATTATAACTAGGTGCAAAGCAAAGAAAGTAGTTATCTATTATTCATTCCTTGTGAATAGACATTTCCTGTCTGTGAATACAAAGCATGATTAGAATTCACTTGCTGAAACTCACAACTGCTCAGAGAGAACATTTTATTTTCATTTGATCTGACCTTGTGTATGATAATGGAGCCTCTTTTAAAAAGGAGACACTCGTCTGTCCTCCTTAGACTGCACCCCTGAGAACAACTCCCAGAGTGACTTGTCTAAGGTCACCCCAAGGTCTCTTTAGGCAAGCCTAAACAGATCTGGCCACAACACTGGTCAAGTGTGCTATCTTTATATCTACATGTGGCTTTATATATTCCCTGAAGGGTTTTTCTCACTAATACCTGAGCATACTAAATTTAACATGTGAGATCAACCCGAGAGGAGTACGCATCCTTATTCATTCCAAGTGTCTCCAGCTGCTGGGTGGAAACCTGGCTTCTTGGCACGATAATAAGGAAGAAATAAAGAAGACATAGATACATTAGGAACAGGTGTGGCAGGGCTGGACGAGCCTTGCATTTGACAGCTGCATCAAGAGCCTGCCTCGTGATCAGCGCCTGGATCTGAGCCCAACTGTCAATCTCAGGACACTGAGACAAGATCTGCCTGCTTTTCCCTGGTCCCTCTACCACAAACTTACCCATGAACTGGGTCCACTTTAAAGATCAGACAAACTTGAAATACACTCTATTCATTTTTTAAAAATTATAGAGTCAGAACATCTCAGTTTAACGGTTATGTCATTTAGTCCAGGCCCTCTAAAAGTTGACAAGTACATGGATGAATGGGCAGATAGCTAAAAGGAGGCAAAGGGAAGGAAAGGCAAGCATGTCTGCGATTAGAATCGCCGGCTCCAGGCACACATACCCCTTTGTCTAAATACCCCCTTGCTGAAACCCTGCACTGATTCAAAAGTGAACTTAACACGTTTTCTCTGATGAGCTTTTCATCATGTTCACAAGAAGGTGCCATTTGATATAAAGTAGTAAAACAGAAATAAACAAACCTGTAATTTGGAGTAACAGCTCCAGGGACAATAACAAGGTTTTCCAATCTCCTAGATCATAATTAACTGTGTAAAGAATTAAAGAGAGGTTCAGGAGGGAGTGCTTAAACCTTTTTGTAAATTTTAAAACAAGCAATGATCTCCGTTGCCACTCTCCAGGTTTATTCAAATTTGGACAATTAGTACAATTAAACATAAAACAGAGACTGTTCTGAGGAGGAGCCGCAACAAAGTGGAGTAATTGCTGGTACAGGCTATCAAATTTACATTAAAAAAGATTAAAAAGCTGATTTACATTTACAAACCAAGATCAGGCAATATCTAAAATAGATAACTCAACCCGTGGAGGAAAGCATTTCGTCAATAAAGGAGAAGCAAAGGTGATTCTAGGAAACAAAACTAATCTTCCGGATTGCTTTAATCACCTAAAACCACTTCCACTGTTTACTTGGGAACAGTTACTTTTTTTTCAAGTTGCCTTTAAAAAACGTCTACTCTACATACTGCAATAAAACATCCCAGTGAAAGCCATCAAGACAGTCCCCACAGGTCTTCTCACTGGGGCCTTCTTCTCCAGACCTGGTGTCCTCTCAGAGACCAAAACCCTCAGGAATGACAACCCTATTCATTCTAAAGTGTGAAACACTTCCAGAACTAAGGTTTTGTTTATGGTGACATTTGTACACATGCTCTTCCAAAAGTTGATTGCAAAATTATAGGATAGTTTACATTTTGTTGTGGGTTTGTTGTTTGTTTTGTTTTCTCCCAAAATAGGAAAAGAACACAATTACCTGATTTTTAAAAAATATTTATAGTAGGAAAAAACATATACCCCCCTCTTAGGTTCTCCAGGTGAGGCCCCTCACTGCGGGTTGGCAAATTAATGGGTGGAGGGGCACACAAATTTATTTACCAAATATTATGTAACACCAAACTGTATCCCAAAAGAACATTTTTTAATGACTAAACCTACATGTTTTTGTAATAGGTTTAATGAAGAGAGGGAAGTCATGGGAAAACATGATTGACCAACAGGGTATGAACTAAGAATATCAAGTAGAAGAAACTTGTATTAAGACCCCATCCGTTCCTCCCAGAGTCAGCCCACCTTTGAAAATGAGCATACCCTTTCTCTGGGCAGAGGAAAAGATACCACCTGCCTGGGGAAGAGAAGAACGCACACATTGACTTGAGATCTTGGGGCTTTTATTCCACAGTAAAAGTCAATAAAGTCTTGGTGGATTGAATCTCTAGGCCCTCCTGGGTAGCATAGGGAACTTGTAGCCACAGCAAGAAGCCTCACTTCATTGCAGTCAACTACAGAGATGCTGGAGTCTGACTGGTGACCTACAAGGACAGGAAGAGCTCAGCAGACCAGGGCTTGGGTTCAACCTGACACAGTGCCAGCCTCAGAGTGGCTAGAAGGGTCCAGCCTGACACCCATGAAGTCTCACTAACATGACAGCCTAGACGCAAGCTGAGCAAAGACAAAATAGTCAGGCCAAATGGATGATGGGAAAAGACCACAAGCCTCAACCCTACATGACTAATGAATGCTGGGAGCTGGAGAAAGTCTTTCCTAGGAAGGAGCATACCGAGTGGTCATCTCTGGAGCAGCAAGTAACATAATATATATATTACATATATATTGATCAGGTCTTATTTATGAATATATATGAATTTAAAATGAAGCCATTAATTTGAAGGAGAGGAAGGAGGGCTGTATGGGAGGGTTTGGGGAGGAAAGGGAAGGGAGAAATGATGCAATTATATCCAAATTTGCAATTAAATCCCAAAATTTTTAAAAATGAAAAAGATTCTAGCCTGGTGCAGTTCCCACCATGGCATTCTTAGGTGTATGACACCCCCTAGCACTGTAACACCTACAGTGGCCAAGGGCATGTGGACCACAACAGATGCTAACAATAGAAGTCATTATTGACTTAATGAGATCTAGAACTAGCTGGGACACAGGTCCCTGGATATGCCTGTGGGGAATCATCTTGTTTAGTCTGTTTGAGATGGGAATGCCCCTGTGTGTGTGTCATCATTTCCTGGGATGGGATCTTAGATGGCATCAAAAGGAGAAAGAGAGATGGGCTCAGACATTTATCCTTCTCTGCCTCCTGCTTTGAATGTGACGTGGCCAGCTACTTCAATCTCCCATCACCTTGACTTCTCTTCCATGATGGCCTTACACTCTATGAGCCAATGTAAATCCTTTTCCCCCTAAGTTGTCTTTGTCGGAGTGTTTTGTCGAAGCAACTAGAAAAGAAACTAAAACAGAAGCCCAGCCTAGAGTCTCTAGACAGGTTTACTGATAAAATAAAACCAGACTGCAAAAATACTTCTTCAGTATACAGATGTTGATTCATGACCAGGAGGCACAAAAACAACGAGGGAAACATGTTATCACCAAAGACAAATCAAGGTACCAGTGACTGACAGTAAGGAGATGGAGACATATGAACTCTCAGATGGTTATTTTGGGAAGCTCAACAAGCTTCACCAAGAAACAATTTAGACACTTATCAGCAAATCTTAACAGTGAAATTGGGGAAATATTTAAAACACAAGTAAAAGTCGTGGAACTGAAAATTATAATGAACAAAAGTAAAATGTGATAGTGAACATCAGCAATGGAACTGATCAAGCAGAGGAAGCTGTGATTTTTAAGGCAGGGTGCTTAAAATGTATGAGCATGAAAATGAAATGGATAAGAAGTAATGAGGAAACCCTGCAAGATTCAAGGTACTATGTCAAGAGAGTAGATAGATGTATATGTCACTGATAAACAAGAGGAAGTAGAGTTAGAAAATGAGGGTTTAACAAAATACTAGAAAACTTTCCAAACCTCAGGAAAGACATAAATATCCAAGACAAGGGCAGACAAAGGACACCAACAACAATGATTCAGGAAGGGTGTCTTCGTTACAGTTTCCATTACTGCGATGAAACACCATGACCAAAGAAGAAGTTAGGGAGGAAGGGGTTTATTTGTCTTACACTTCAGCATCATTGTTCATCACTGAAAGAAGTCAGGACAGGAACTCAAACAGGGCAGGATTCCAGAGGCAGGAGCTGATGCAGAGGCCATGGAGAGGGAGCTGCTTACTGGCTTGCTTCCCAAGGCTTGCTCAACCCACCTTCTTACAGAACCCAAGACCAATGGCCCAGGGATGGCACCGCCCACCATAGGCTGGATCCTCCCCCATTGATCACTAAATGAGAAAATGCTGGATCTCATTAAGGAGAAACCTTCTCCTGATGACTTTGGCTTATATTAGGTTAACACGCAAAACCACCCAGTATACAGGGTTACCACATATATATTGTAAATAGTCAAAACTGAAAGACCAAGAAAGAAAAGAAATAAGGTATAGAAGCAACTCCCATATGAAGGAACGTCAATGTGTCTACCTGCAGACTTCTACCAGAAATCATACACACCAGGAGAGAGCTGAAGATGCACTCTCTAAGCTGAAGGAGAACAGCTGCCAAGGGAGGATAGTGCCCTGAACAGAGCTGTCCTTCAGCACCAAGACTTTCATTCTCAAACAAAAGCCCTGGGACCTCTTTACTACCAGACCTACCTTACAAGAACAACAGGGAGCCAGTGCGTCACTGTGAAAAAAAAGGGACACAAAAAGAGCAGCATAAAATTTCTGAAAGTACAAAGCCCACCAGTCAAGGTAAGTATACAGTGAAATTCAGAATAATAAGAAATGGGGTATATAAATCATTTATGCCTTTAACATAAACATTGAAAGACAAAACAGCACAAACAGAATACTCAAACAACTCCTGGGACATAATCATAACACAGGCACTCAAAATGTGGGGAAGTGAAGTTCAATGTTAGAGCATTGTACTGTTTTGTTACCATCTAAGTTAAGTAATTATCAGCTTTAAATAATCTGTTATAACTATAGGATGTAATTTGTAAGCCTCAGGGTAACCACAAAGCAAAAGCCCATAATTGATGTGCTAGAAAGAAACAACAGGAAATCAAAACACCCCTGGAGAAACTCCTTTTAGTACAAAGGAAGACAGTGAAAGAAAAAGAAATTATTGTTGTCTTTATATGACCTCAAAAGCCAAGGCAACAGAGACAAAAATAGACAAATGGGGTCACATCAAACTAAGATGTTCCTGCACAACAAAAGAAACAACTAGAAACAACCAGCAGAATACAGAGATAACCTACAGATAAGTGAAAACATCTGCAGTCTACAAATCCACTGAAGGTCTAATTTCCCTAGCTTATAAGGATTATAAACAACTCAATAGCCAGGAAACAAATAACACTATCAAAAATAGGCAAAATGCTTGGATACATATTTCTCAAAAGAAGATATACAAATAGTCAATAATATATAGAATATCACCAATCAACAGAGAGATATAAGTAAAACTACATTAAAATATTCCCTCACATTTGTTAGAATGCTTATTATCAAAAAGTCAGTCAACAGCAAATATAGACCAGGATGTGGTAAAGGGAATCTTTACCTAATGTTAGTGAGAATGTAAACTGGCTCAGATATTACACACGAAAAACATGGAAATTTGTCAAGATATTAAAATAATGATATCACATGCCCAGTAATCCCACTACTATGTAGATACATCCAAAGGAAATTTAATTGGTGTGTTGAGGAGATATCTGTATTCCTGTATTTGCTATAGTGTTATTTACAAAAAGACAAGACATGCATTCATCAAAGAATGAGGGAATACATACAATATATACCATGTTACCATGGCGTGTATATGTACATATATTTATGTCCTATTTAGACATATATGTGTGCCTAGATATATTTTATATATACCATCTAAATATGGTATATACATTTGTACCATACATATCAATGGAGTTTACTATTCAGATATAAAAAGAACAAAATTCTGGCATTTATGGCTATACAGAACAATTTACAGGACATCATTTTAAGTGAAATAAACCAGGCACAGAAAGATGAGTATCACATAATCTCACTCATATGTGGAATCTATAAAAATTGATCTCGTGGAAGTAGAGAATAGAATGGTGGTAGCAACTGCTTCCATAGTTAGGAGAGAGGAAAGATGAAAAGCTAGCTGAAGGATATATAATTACAGCTGGGCATAAGGAACACTTTTTAACTATCTAGAAGAAGACAGAAAGTAAGAAAGTGATTGGAAGCATGGTCAGGGCTTGAAGAGTGTAGGTGGCCTGGGAAGGAAAGACAGAAGCTACTGATGTGCATGGTGCTTCTATTGGAATGATGAGAATATCCTGACGTCGAGGAGGGGCACACAGCTCTTGAGGAAATGGAAAGTCATTGGCTTAGACATTTGGGGAAAGTAAATTGTATGATATGTGAATCAAAATTCAAGAAGCTATTTTAAATCAATGAGGTTTTTCTTAATGATGTTCTGCTATACTCACAGACTTGTTCCTAGTCCAGTCAACATCATAAATGCTGCCTCATGCTGCTGATGTGAGCTGATGCAGAGACCCACAGCCAAACATTGGGTGGAGGGAACCCAGACTGGATGTCTCCATTGGGTCACTCCCCTGGGAGCTCCTGGAATCCTATGAAGATGAGCAGGAAGAATTGTAGGAGCCAGAGGTGTTGAGGACATTGGGAGAACACAGCCTGCTGAATCAATGAAGCAGGGGTCATAGGGGCTCACAGAGACTGAAGCAACAATCATGGAACCTGAATGGTTCTGACCTAGGTCTTCTGCATATATGTTATGATTGCAGGCTTTGTGTTTCGGGGAACTCTTGACAGTGAGAATGGGGGATTGGCTCTCACTCTTTTGTCTGTTCTTGGGACCCTTTTCCTCCTACTAGGTTGCCTTGATATGAGGCATTGTGCCTGTTTTTTTTTTTATCTTGTTGTGCCATGTCCAGTTGATGTCCCTGTGAGGTCTGCTCTTTTCCAGGGGGAGATGGGGTGGATGGAATGGTTGATCTGGGGGAGAGAGGAAGTGAAGAAGAAAAACAGAAAAAAAAAACATAAAAAGAAAGTTATTTTAACAACAACAACAAAGAGTTAGGCACATCTATATCAGTCCATGTGTAAGAAAGCAATATGGTGTTGATATTATCAAGACTCTTTTACAGTACCAACGATAGATCAAACAACAAAATTAAAAATTCAAACTTAGAGCAAGCCAGAAGGTGATCTTAAATTGTTTTATAAATTATCTCAATTTGTCCATATTCATGTCAGCATCTATGAACCTACTGACTATTTACACAGAATGCTTCTAAATGCATGTTTACAAATCAAATGAATGACTAGAGGAATGGCTCAACAGTTAAGAACACTGTCGGCTCTTCCTGAGGATCTGGGTTCGATTCCCAGCACACTCATGGTGACTCAAAATGGTCTGCAACTCTAGTATCATGGAGTCCAATGTCATCTTTGGGTTTCTGTGGACACTCTCTGCATGAGATGCACAGGCATACAAGCAGGAAAAATGCCCATATACACGAAATAATAAAGTAAAGTTTTCAAAATAAAAAGAGTCAAGCAAACGGCTGGCGTAGAGAGTAAAGACTACTGCTGCCAATCCTAACAATGAGAGTTTGATCTCTGAGTCTCACACGGTGGAAGTAAAGAACCAACTCTACCTAGCAAGTGTCCTCTCACATGTGTGCCTACACACATATCCACAAACATGCACACACATAAACACATACACACCTAACAAAAATAAAAATAAACTAGTAATAAAATGAGATAATCCAAAACAAAAAATCAAATAAAAAGCATCTGAATGCCTGTATGTCCTAGAACACTTCAAATGATAATCTGGCCAACCTCAACCTCATTTCTTTCTTTAATCAAATCAATCCTGTTTTGCCATGCATTTCTATTACAATCAGAATCACCATCATACAGAAAACAAAACTGAGCGCTTATGAAATAAAAATTAATAATAAAATAAAATGGTAAAATGGTGAGGTGGGGACAGTATTCTGGCCTTTCTAGATTTGTGGTCCCTGTTTCCTAAGCACCCACGGGCTTCTCCTGTGGGAAGGCATCCCTTTGTCCTCTGACGTCCATGTCTGAGCATGTATAGCTGAAAAACAAAAACTACGGAAAGCTTCATGAAAGACAAGCAGCGATGAGCCCTCAACCCTCCTGTACACACAACCGTCCCACTGCAGAATCACACAATAGCACAGGAAGAGTCATCTATGAGGAGTCCCAGACTTTCAGCCACCCTAATATTTGAGGCTGGACTAGTACACCATCTTCCGTAGGAGTAATCCCGAAGTGTCTCCTCCTATGGATAAGGCCTACCTGGGACTGGATCCAAGAGAAAGAGAAAGCTAAAACAACAGTGTGGCTCCAGTTTTGACACTAGGACTTGGGGTTGGAGGCTTCATCTCAGAGTGTCTTAACTTTCCCATCAGCAGCAGGGTAAGCTTTTGGCGCCTTTCCTACTGAGCTTGAATGGAACATGAGAAGATGAACTAGAAACTGAAAGTTACTCTGAATCCATAGATTAAGAGTCCTAAATATCTATTACTGTGGTTATTGTGCCGTAAAACAAGCTGTCGCCCAAGCAGGAATACTTCAAATACACCTGCAGCACAACCTGGAGAGAAGACTCAAGATCCCTTAGCTATGAACCTCAATCTAGTCAGCAGCCACATGCATGTTATGGTAAAAAATAAATAAATAAATAAATAAATAAAATAATTAATTGAAAGAAAGGCTATCATTGCCCGGTAGAAGCAGAGGAATGCGGTTCCTTTAATTGGCCACCTAAAAGGTCACAGTCAGTGTTCCAGCAAGATCGGAAAACAAGAAAAATCACAGCAATTTATTCATCAAAGTTTTAGACAGCATTGAACCTCCAGAAATGAAAACCCTGAGCTACCGGAAAAGCCACTGTTAAATGTGTTAAAGCCACATTTTAAAATGTGATTGGGCAGAAGTCTTGCTACAGTCCTAACAGACTGAGGGGCCACTCTCCATTTGGAGCATTCCTCTGGAATGCGGACATTTAAGGAGAAAAGAGAAGGAAGAGCATGGCCATTCTAGGTATTATGGCTTGCTTTTGTGTGTAGAAGGAAGAGTTCAAGAGTCCCTGTCACTTGAGGTAGAGGAATTCTGGTGTCTAGGACCCCTGAGGTGGAGAGGGAGGAGTAGAACTAGATAGCAGGAAGGCAGGAATGTCTTGCTTCTAAAGTCCCCAATCTCCTTCGTGTCACATACTCAGCCAAAGGGTCTCACTTCACATGCTGCCTGGACAGACCACACACAGCTCTGTGGAACTATAATGGATGAAGATCAGAGGACTGCAGGAGGACTGGAGCAGCCAAAGATTGTGGGTTCCCTCAGAGAATTTTCCAGGAGGGGCGAACCTGGAAGAAAAGAGGCATTCCTCCACAAAGGCACAGAAAGCACCTACCAGGTTGTTACCAGCTGCTTCCAAATTCTCAAAACTAACACAAACTACTACAGCAGGCTCCGGGATGAAAGAGCTGAAGTGGGTGAGAAGGGAGACTCCCAGAAGAACAAATCTCACATATTACTACACCACAAGACTCTTGGGGTCATACGTAAACTACTCTGAGATTGTTTCCAGTCAGAATATCCAACATCTTTTCACAAGTGGTAAATTTCAGAACTCAAATAACCAATCATATCACCCAGGGGCATCCACTTACTCCAGGAGCATCTGAGAAGCAGCCACAGACACATCAACTGCATGCAAACAGAGGAACTGCACCTGTCTGTCTGCCTCCAGATCAGCATTTCAACAGTGTCTCAGCAGGAAGGGGCCAGGCTTGGACGAAGCAAGTCCTGAGGTGGAGATTCAGGAACACACAGTTTACTGGGGGTGAGGGGACTGTAAGAAGGTGAAGGAAATGGACTGGGGGAGAAGAAGGGACCCAAAGTGACCCAGAGAAGCAAGGAGATCCACCTTTGGTTGCCTCCATTTCAGTCCTTAGCTCCAGGCTGGGTAGAGGCAACCATAACCTCCTCTATGGGGAGACTCCTGTTGGCCTGAAGCGGTTCTTTAGAGAAAGGGAAGCTGGTGGAGCCAGTAGTCAATACTCCCCATAGAGGGGATGGTGTGCCAGTCTGATGCAGGGTGAACCTGGGCAGTGTCCACCACACTAACCATTTGAGCCCTAGACTCACCCTTGAATGAGCAAACAGTTCATGTTGACAATCACACTAATCTATTCCTCCAACACAGTCCTCATACTTTCCAACAACTATTTTTTTTAGTTGTCTAGTTTTCCTACAAAAGAAACCTTCGTCTTTATACAAAAGACCCAAATTGGGTTTTATAAACCATATGTCCCAAGCATAGGCAGTCACAGTTGAAACAAATATTACAATTATCAGTAGATGGGGGCAGTGGGCATCAGAAAGGATTTCCTTTGAATTCCTTGATATTGGAGAGTAATAAACATGCAGAAGGATGTGGAGGAGGACAGAAAGAATCCTCTCAAGCCATAAAGCATAGAAATTGAATTAGATCCATTTCATGACAGAGGCTGACATGGATTCCATTTATGACTCACTGGACAGCATCACTTACCCCGAGTACTCCTCTGACAGCGTAAACACTTAACAGGAAAATATGTGTAACACCATAGGAAGCAAAGGACAGAGCAACCTGAGAAAATCTGCCCAGCAAAGAGACTTCAAGCATCACTCATGTACTCCTGAAGCCTGCTTGCAGTTTCTTCTTTATGTTCCACGTGACTTCCAAGCGCCAGAATCTCACCTTCTTTTGAGATACAGCCAACGTGACCAAATCATCTGTAACTTAGCCATAGGAAATCAGATGAACACCTGAAGACTGACTAGGCCCTCACTGGATGAGCCAGGATCAAGACAAGGTCAGTGATGGGACGTCAGTGAAGAGTCTCTCTGTGGGTAAGGGTGGGGTTAAAAGAAACCAGCAAGGATTGGGAAGTACCCTGGTTTTGCAATTGCAGAACAGTTTATTGACTATATAGGCACAAAGGAAAGACAGCTACAATTTTTAAAAAATGAAAAGAAAAAAGGGAAGGATTAGGACTTGAGAGTTGTGTCCCCAAAGGAAAACTGCACCCTTTAGTCAAAACAAATAGGGTGGGGCTGGAAAGATGGCTTGCTAGGCAAAGCTCTTGCCACATAGGCGTGAAGACCTGTGTTCAATCCCCAGCATCCACTGTCTTTGGGAGAATTGTTCATACAGTCATTCCACTGTACCAATAAAGCCACCTTGAATCAAAGGACAGAGTCAGCAGTTGGCTGACTGGGATTAGCCATAGAGTTCTTGGAGGACTGATGAGGTCTGCTTGAGAGGACAGAAAGAGAGAAGAGGGTACTTCTGAGGCTGGTGATTTAGGAAAAACATGGAGAGAAGGTCAGCCAATCAACTCTCTGCTGTCCTTGGATTTATCAGGTCTTTTTCTCAATTTCTGACTCCTGAGTTTTTATTATACTAGAACAATTTAGATGTTCATTATACTACACAAAAAGGCAGGCAAAGGAGCACACATGTAATCCCAAACTGGGGAGGCAGGCACAGGAGGGAGGATCCCTGGGGTTCACAGGCCAGCCTAGTCCAACGAAATGGATGAGCTCAGGTTCAGTGAGAGACGGTATCTGAAAAATCACAGTGGAGCATGATAGAGGAGGACACCGTGCATTGGCCTCCGATCCAAACAGAGAGAGAGAAAAACAAGTGGGAGTGAACATATATTCCACGAGAGGCTTCTTTTAACCACCTATCAATACCATGGTAGTCTGGAACTATTTAGAAGCCAGGGAACCCAGGTTTGCATAGCTCAACCACAAGGATGGAGTATGGAGTAAAAAGAGGTTGGGAACAGCAAGCCGGCCCTCTCCAGCAAAGGAGCCCCCTGAAAAAGCATGCTTTGACATATTTGGTAAATAGACTGTGGTCACAGTTCTGAAAATACACAGTTGCCTTTGGAGAAACTGCCTATGTGATTGACAGAAGTAACTGCTGTGTGTCGGGCACTGGGCCACGGGCTTCACCATTGGTTACCTCATGTTGCGGGGCCCTCACAATTACCAGATAGAGAACAAATTTACTTTTCATTTTTATTTATTTATTTTGTTTTTTCCAGACAGGCTTCCTCTTTGTAACCCTAGCTGTCCTGGAACTTGCTCTGGAGAGTAGGATGGCCTCAAATTCTGAGATCAGCCTGCTCTCAGATTCACTTTCTTATACACATGATCAGCTCCCTGCTTACAGTGGATCCAAAGAACTGAATGAACACCACCCAGCATGCATGCCATGGAGGCCAGGATAGCGCCCCACACTCAGGCCTGGAAACCTACTCTCTTTCCTCCACTTCTATAATAAAGATGCTACTGTTCTGGTCACTCTCCAAGGGAGTGTGCAAGGCTTATTTATACTCCTAGCCTAAAAATAAAACTCTGTTACAGTACCTTTTTTTTTTAGGTTAGAAACAATCTTGTTTCACATGTCAATCCCAGCTCCCTCTCTCTCCCCTCCTCCCTCGCCCTCCCCACCATATCCCCCAGTCCCCCACCCAGTCTCCACTCTGGTCACCAAGGAGGGTGAGGCCCTCCATGGTGGATCTCCCATAACTGTCATTTCATCCAGGACAGGGCCTAGGCCCTCCCCCAAGAGTCCCTGCTGAGAGAGTCTCCCATATTGTGGCATGGGTACTCAAAGTCTATTTGTACGCCAGGGGTAAATATTACCCAAGGCCCCATAGATTACCTAGGCCTCCTCACTGACACCCACAGTCAGGGGGTCTGAGTCAGTCCCATGCTTTCCACACAGCCATCAATCTGGAGTCCAAGAGCTCCCCCTTGTTCAGGTCAACTGTTTCTGTGTGTTAAACCAGCCCACTCTTAACTCCTTTGTCCATCAGTTCTCCTTTTCTGACACTGGATTCTAGATCAGTTCAGTGTTTGTCTGTGGGTATCTGCCTCTGCTTTCATCAGTCGCTGGATGAAGGTTCTGTTTCCCTGACTCTCTGGCAGTGGGATTGTATGCTGGCACTCCCCTGATTCATGTCTAAAATCCATAAATGAGTGAATACATACCATGTTTCTTTTTGTGACTGGGTTACCTCACTCAGTATGGTTTCTTCTAGTGCCATCCATTTGCCTGCAAATTTCAAGATTCCATTGTTTTTTTCCACTGAATAGTACTCCATTGTGCAAATGTACCACATTTTCTCTATCCACTCTTCAGCTGAGGGGCATCTAGGTTGCTTCCAGGTTCTGGCTATTACAAACAATGCTGCTGTGAACTTAGTGGAACAGACATCCTTGTTGTATGGCTGTTACAGTACCTTATAGTCACACATTTTTACCAAAAACAACAAAATGGCGGTGATGATTCATTTCTACCATGCTCATCAGATGCAAGGCCAGATGATGTTTGACTGTATCTAAGAGTCAAATTCAATTCACCCCCAAAGAACTGAGGGTATTGAAAAGTAAGTTTTGAAAGATAACTCTGAAAAAAAAAACTCTCAAAAAACAACATCTGTAATGTGGACACCCTGCTTCTAGATGTGATGCCATTTGGACCAACCATGCTTCTCAGCCCCCAGCCTCCAAAAGAGGCCACTCCTTAGTTACAAAAAGAAAAAAAAATGGAAATACTCTCAACCTCTAAAAACAGGGCAACGAGTGCCTCTTGCCCTGCCCCATGCTCGCCCTCTCACATGGAAACCTGTGTGGAGCTGCTCCTGGCTCCCCGGTACTCCTGCTTTGTGCATGCCTGTCTCATGCTAATCCTTCAGAAGATAAGGTGAATGAACAAAAGGATGGTCTTCTTCCTTCCAGGAGCTTGTCCCTATGTAAACGTCATCTGTCTTTCCATACTATTTCCCAAGAAGAGGAACTGGAAATGATGAGTATGTTTTGTTCCATCCCAGATGAGAGCAGAAAATTATCTCCAGGATCATCTCTGGGAAAGGAAGAAAACAAACAGTCCCCACTCCTCTCATCCCCCACTCTCCACCCCCACACCAGCTTCCCCTCCTCTCTCTTTCTCTCACTTGAATGTCAAACAATCACTGGGTTCCTTTGGCAGACATCAAGCATCTTCTTCTTGAAAAGCTATCCAAAAAATAATGAGTATTATTATACCTCCTTCCCAGCCATGTAATTGGCTAATACTAAAAGTGCTAAGAGAGATGGCGGTTTTTGCTGGTTCACATCTAAAATTTAGACAATCAACCATGAATGCCTCAGGCTGATCACATGCTGAGAGAAGCAATAATAATACGTCTGGCCAGATTTCCCTGCCAACTGGAAGGCCCAGGTTTGGGAGCAGATGTGCAATGGAGGTGATCCATTTGGTTTTCAGTGGGGAGGGTCTGTAGGTCTCATCTGTCTTCTGGACCCCTACTGGTCAGCTCCAAGTGTAGCACTTTTACCAGCTGCTTAAGGGCCTGCTCTTATATGAGGCATCCAGGCATGGGGATAAGAAATGCACCCTGAGGAGGCCACAGCTCCCAAAGCATCCTGCGACCTAGTGACAATGCCAACCAACCCTTTTCTTAACGTAGTCAAAGTTTGGTGGCGTTGCTCAAGGCGATTATGGCACCGTCCTCTTTCCCACTCCTACCCCAAGCTCCGTTCTGCCTCTGCATATAGAATCAGCCTACAGATCGCATGTCCGCCAGAAGCCACAGATGACCAACTGCAAAATCAATAGCTTCTGTCGCTGCTGCAGCGGGCGACCCTCAGCTTATCAGCAGCATCATGATAAGTACCTATTTGCCTGACATCTCCTAAATCAATAACTTTGTTATTGTTTGCATTATCTGACTATAAGTTTGGTCAATAATATACCCAGCTAATGGATAACATGAGCAGGGATTGCATTTCTTTCTTTTTATAATTTAACTCTCCCTTTACCAGTAGATGGATTCACTAAGTGACCCTTACAGGCACTGTGTCTGCCTTTGCTGAGTTTTATCAAATCCTTCTAAGATATGGGCTGTCTTGAGACAAGGAAATTAATGTTGCCCAGGTCTAAACTAAATTGAATAAACTCTGCCTCTCTTTGCCATTACTTTTATTAGGTTTCCACAAGGATGGCAGATGTGTGTGTGTGTGTGTGTGTGTGTGTCTGTGTGTGCATATTTCTTTTATTTAAATGTACTCAAAAGAAGATAATAAACCTGTTAGTTGGGTGGAGCTAGATGCGCAAAGTTTAAAGACAGTAGCTGCTAAGAAAAATGAATATGAGGACCAGTGAGTTGGCTCAAAGAAGACAAAGGTGCTTGCTGCCAAGCCAGACTGCTTGAGTTCAGTACCAGAATCACACAGTAAATGCAAAGAGGCGAAATTGCTCCCTCAAGTTATCTTCTGACCTACACATACACACACACACACACACACACACACACACACACACGATAAGTAAATAAATAAATGTAATTTAAAATTTTAAGGGAAGTGTATGAGTCTAATGATGGAGTTTTGAAGGCCTCTATATTATTAACCTAAAATATGTGTATGATAGCATCAGGATGAAAATGAACCCTTTTTAAAATATGTAGTGCCTCCACTCCCTGCACCCATCAGGAGAACCTTGCACTGTCTAGTGGCGTACATACGTGGCCCATCGGGTACAGATGGCGCCACCCGGCCACTCGCCTTTCTCAGAACCACACAGGGTTCTTGTACCCTATAAAGTCAAAAAAGATTATAGACAATAATTTTCTTTAAGAAAAGAAATAAAGGCTGATGTAACAACGGTGTTTGATGCACAGAGTAGTTTGATTTTCCTGTCACATTAAAAATATTTACGGGTTTCTCGGCGCAGCCTTAGTGGCAATCCTGAATACTGGGGGAATAAACAAATGGCTCACTTACCAGAACAAGCCTGGGAGAATCGTCGCCTGCTTCATCAGTCTACCCTTCGCTGCTTTTTTTTAATTGGGTCTAATAAGTTATTCATATGTAATGGCATTGGCAATGGGGAATAGATATGTGGGTCATAGGAAGAGTGTTGCTGTTCTTGTGTTGTTTACATAAAGTAACTTTAAAACTGTGCTGCTGGATCTTGAAATTGTGGGCTGCTGCATCCAGTTCATGAGCTTGGAGTGCCCCAGAGCCAGACTTCGTACGGGACAAGACTTTTGCGGCTGTGATAGCTAAGGCTGAGTGCAGGAGACAAAGGTGTCATTCACCTTCACTCCCACCTTGGGATGGGAAGCCCCGCCCCCAGCCCTGCCCCCAGCCCTGCCCCACAGGCCCCCTAGAACCTACCTTTCCACTATGTGCCCGCCTCCACTCCTAATCCCTAATCTGTTCACATATTTAGAGACGTCATAGAGATAAAGACGGGGTCTTTGGAAATGCTGTTAGGTGACTATTGGAGTACGGACAGCACCTGCTCAGACTTCCAGTTCCTGTGTGCTAGATAAAGAAATTGGACCAGGGACACGAGGATCGAGACAGAAATCAAGACAGTTTACTGAGGAGGAAAAGGAGTGGAAGTGGGCCAAAGCTGGAGCAAGGTCGGAGCTCAGCGGCACCTGCACTGAGAAGCTGGGACATTTGTACTGTGTGCACATGTTCTGTGCCTTGCTAACACCACAGCATTGGTAGGGTTGGTGGGGGGGTGCTTGCTCGCACTCTGTGTGTGTGTGTGTGTGTGTGTGTGTGTGTGTCTGTGTCCTTCTCTGTCTCTCTCTGTGTCCCTCTCTGTCTCTCTCTCTGTCTCTCTCTCTCTGTATCCCTCTCTGTCTCTCTGTCTCTCTGTGTGTGTGTGTGTGTGTGTGTATGTGTGTGTGTGTGTCTCTCTCTGTGTGTCCTTCTCTGTCTCTCTCTCTGTGTCCCTCTCTGTCTCTCTCTCTGTCTCTCTCTCTCTGTATCCCTCTCTGTCTCTCTCTCTGTCTCTCTGTCTCTCTCTGTCTCTCTCTCTGTGTCCCTCTCTGTCTCTCTCTCTCTGTGTCTCTCTCTGTCTCTCTCTCTGTGTCCCTCTCTGTCTCTCTCTGTCCCTCTCTGTCTCTCTCTCTGTCTCTCTCCCTCTCTCTGTGTGTGCCTCTGTCTCTCTCTCTCCCTGTCCCTTTCTCTCCCTCTCTTCCTCCCTCTGCCCCATCTCTCCTCCTCCCCACCTTCACTCCTCTTTCTCTCTCCCCCCTCTCTCCTCTCCCTCACCTCCCCTCTCTCTCTCTCTCCTCTCCCTCACCTGCCCTCTCTCTTCATCCCTACCTTGCCTCTCTTTCCCTCCCCCTCTCTCATTCCTTCACATACTAATCTTGGAGCCGCTCTCTGCCCTGTTCTACCTTCCTACCAGGGAGAGGCAAATTTTTAGCCATCTAGATCTTCAGGTCCCCTTTGTAAGGGGAAGGACACAGGAGAACAATAAAAACCCAGGAAGTTCCAGAAAGGGAAGGGGAATGAAGAAATGCCTGCCCCAAAGCTCACCAACACACACACACACACACACACACACACACACGATAACGTGCCTAAGTTAAGAATGGATCTAGCGAGTGACGAGATCTGAAGGGCAAATGGCATTGGTACGGGTGCACTGTGGGACTAAGCATCACAGGAAATTATGAATGAAAAGTAAGTGTGGTCAAGATATTATGGACATGGGAGGTGGGTAATAACTCAGAGGCCTGGAGTCCTTTGTTCCACATGGCGACACCCATAGGACCATGAGGCCTAGTCTGAGGCAAACAGTCAGTCCCAAGACCTGTGGAGACCAGCTGGACTGGGCTAAAGTTACTTCTCAATTTGCTTGACCCAACATTTAGCCAAGATCACACACATTGAGGGACTGACTACATTTTCACGTTTATGTTCTGCCAGCTTTCTTCCTGTCGCCTGATCCTGTCTTTACATTTGAGAGGGTTGGGAGTGAAGAGTAATACGACGTAGAGGTAGACAGAGGCAAAGTATTCACAATGACCTTCCAAACTCATGAGCCACAGAGAGGAGGCAAGGGCAGACTCGCGATGTGTGCGAAGCCTTCCTGCACAGCAGGTTGAGAGTCCAGAGGCCTGGTATGCTAGATAGCCTGTTCCCTTTCATCCTGAGTACCCATGTGTTCTTACATGACAGACTCCTCTTGACAGGGGTCCTGTCCAAGATCTAGATCCTAACCGGGTGGCCTCACTCACAAGCTAGGAGCTGTCACTGAATGATTTGACCTTTGCACCCAGCTCTGGTACAGGACCCACTGAAGCCTTCCCAAGTCCCTTTGGATGACGAGAATCTTTAGAAATAAGATGCTTAAAGAAAGTCCATCCTGGGTACTGTAATCTGACACAGCAATTTGGCCTCTCTGGCTGTCTTCCTCTGGTTTTTGTGCACAGAATTAAACTGGAAGGTCAGAACCCTTCCTTGTCAGCAGTCTAGATGGGATTTCTCTCCTTGCAGTGGGGATGGGAGCTAGCTCCTCTGAGCACGTTTGCCTTACTCCTACTAACACATTTCGAGGTTCTCTGGCTGCCATGCTACGTGAACCAGGTCAAGCCTGGGGGGGAGGTGCTTTTCCTTCCTGTGACCTCAGGACTGATTTAATTAAGCATCTCCTCCAGCCCCAATTTATAGTCTGAGAAGTGTCCTCGCAGAGGCCCTTCGATGTGCCCTGCCTCTCAATGAACAGACAAGCAGGGCCAGCCACTCTGAGCATCTGCTGCCACCGCGAGAGCACTTGCTACAAATGCAGCCTCTGCAGCCTTCTTGGGTAACTCAGGAGACGAGACGGGTGAGAGCTTCGAAGCTCCCTGGCTCCCAAAGGCTCAAAGAGTTCTCCCTAGTTTCCTGCTGTGAGGAGGAAATCACTTGTGAAACCTTTTTCAGAAATCACGATTTCTTTTCTAGGTTGAAAATGAAAATAAGAAAAGCCTTCGAGCAATCTGGATAGGACAACTGAGGGAGGGAAGGATGTCTCCGTGGGACAGTCCCCAATGGCCTTGCTCTCCCATCAGGCTGCAGCTGTCCTTCGAAGCTTACCAGTCTTGCCCTTACAGCCTGGCACCTAGGGATGAATGAAACCTGGTGTCCCATAGGGCATGTCCCCTCTCAGCCTCCCAAAGGCTTCTCCCTCAAGATGAAATCTGACTAAAGAAACAAATTAGATTAGAATGTGGTGCTAAGGGTTTTGCACTGCTTAGATAAGAGAATTTGGAGTTATTAGGACCAAGAGCAATCCCAATAGTGTTATGCAACTCATAGGGGGACAAATAAGATGGCTTCTTCCCACAGCTGCTCTTGCTAGCCACCACGCAGGCTCCGTGGTCCTCAGCTGCAGATGGATCTGGAGGAGACGGGGGGGGGGGGACCGGGACAGAGAGGAGCCACAACTGAGCCCAGGACCAGACAAGTAATCTAAGCAATAAAAGTGTCAGTAGGGACTTTCATGTAAGTTCTCCAGATTTTTAAATACCTACCTCTCAATAAAAATTTTTGTCGGGTGTTTGGTGGCGCACGCCTTTAATCCCAGCACTCGGGAGGCAGAGGCAGGCAGATCTTTGTGAGTTCGAGGCCAGCCTGGTCTACAGAGTGAGTTCCAGGACAGCCTCCAAAACAATACAGAGAAACCCCTCTATTCCTGCAATGTTTCTATTGTATACTTTCTAGGCACCAGGCACTTTATAATTCCATTATGGGTCATATGAAGTGGGTGTTGTTCCTGGTGAGGAACAGTGAAGTAATTCTTGCCGTACCTACCTGCAGCAGACAGCCACCTGACGCTGAGGGGCCTTCCTGCAGGCGCTTTCACCCACTACACTAGACTGTCTAAGGGCTTCACCTGGGGAGACAGCTCAGTCTGGAAAGAGCTTGTCACAGAGGCAAGCATGAGTGCCTGAGTTCAATCCCCCTGAACTCGAGTGAAAAAGCAGGGATCTTGTTTATAATCCCCGTGATGGGGAGGAGGAGACAAGTGGATCCCAGAGCTCACTGGCCGGCGGTCAGCCTAATAGATGAGTTCAACATCGGTGAGAGATTTTGTCTCAAATACATAGAGAGACAGACATACTGATTGACGGACAGACAGATTCATTTTTTAAAAAAGTACCAGGATAAGAAATGTCAAACACCACCCAAGTTTGACCTCCATATGAACAACACATGCCCAATATCTACACATACACACACACACACACACACACACACACACACACACACACACACACACACACGCGCGTGCGCGCGCGCGCGTGCCTGTTCGTACACTAAAGAAAACTTTATAATGCACTATAGAAGCCAACACTGTGTCTGGATCATAAAAGAACATGGTCATATTTTTAAAAACAAATAATAAAGCTCCAGAAATTGACTGTAGAATGAAAAATGCTTCTCAAAAGAGAAAGAAACAAGGTGGGGGGAGGAAGATAAATGCCATTATTAAACAGAATTAGCCTTGTCCTGATGGCTAGCCAGACCTATAGACCTAAGTGTCTTACTAAAAAAGAATGCAAATTTAAGCATAAACAATGCTGCTGCTATTTTTTTTCCACGTGTCTCAAACCAAATGGTGGATGAGCCTTAGCAACCTTGGCGTTTGCTAGCAACTCAAATTTGTGTAGACAATGCTGTCCTCTGGTGGTCAATATTCTAATAGCATAACTTTATCTAAAATCACCTTTTCCAAAAGTCCTTTGTAGAATATTGCATCCATTTCGTGTAGCACGTGTACATAAAGAAACATATTCACATAGAACAATGTCCTTTTCACATTTTAATATCTAACTCGAGTTGAGGCTTTACCATTTTTATATGTGTCTAAATGGATGTCAGAAGAAATTACTGGATATTAAATCATGGGCATTACCGAGCTCCTGAACTTTCAGAACTCGGTTCCTTAGGGGGAAGAAGTGTTTTTCCCATGGTGACAAGCTCAGAAGAACTCTAGTATTAACAGGATCTGACACAAATTACTACTGTCTTCCATTCGAGGGAGGAACATTTGTTACACGTGAAGTAAAAAAGAGGTCGGTTCATTAACTTTGAGGTAAAAGTAATGGTCTGTGGTTGTTGGTTAAAAACAAATCACCCTCTGGCTTCTTAAAGGAACAGATCACTTAGGATTGCAGCAAGTTGCTGTGGCCCCGGGACAACGCTGTGATCTGCTGGGTAGGTCCGGGAGGGGGCCACCTGTGTGGGAACTGTAGCAGAAGGTAGACCTTGGTCCTGGAGGATGGAGAAAGTTGCTGCAGTGACAAGGCTGGTGTTTCATAACTCCGGGGGAGGACCCCCAACTTCACAGTACCTGAACATTCCAGGTGAAAAGGAAAACCCTACCCTTTAGATCAATGGCAGATTTCTCAGCCTGAAACTCTAGAGACCAAATCTCAAACGTGCCAAAGAAAGACTGGAGTCGACGAGGCACAGTTCACTCCCAAGGGTTACTAATGTGGTCTACACTGTAGAGGACATTAGTAACTTTATAACTTAACCATTTTACATTAGTAACTTTATAACTTACCATTTTACATTTAGAAAAATCCTGGTTTTGTTCTCAGCAAAAGAGAGGACTTGACAAGATTAAGTTAGGTTGTTTTTTTTTTCTCACTAGAGCTAGGGAGGGGCAGCCTGGAGGGGGAAGGTGCACTCCATGTTTTGACACAATCCTACCACTCCCTAACATGTACCCATAGTCTCTCCCATTTTAGCAGATGTCTGTGTTTTGTAGGCATTTGAGTTTAATGCCCTCTGCTCTGTCTCTAAAAATTGTGATACACATATGGCTCAACAGCCACGGCCACAGACTTCGGAAGACTTAACGGTGTGCAAGTTTACAAACACTCATCTGACATCCCCTCCCTCGTCTCCACTTTCTCCATTCATTAATGGAACTACCCATAAAGACTTGACGCCTTGAATTACTAGTTGTCTCTAAATCAGTGAAGGTTTAGGGGAAAGGGCATCCATGAATATCTGTAGTTGAAATAGTTAAGCCAGGCAATGAAAAGCTCCATCGAGATGAGCAAGCAGAAAACCTAAGGTCTTAATTCAAACCTTTTCCTTTGATAAACTGTTACACTAAGTCACCCACTGAAACCCCCTTTGCCTTTTACTACTCATCCATGAAGGTGATGACACTTACTCCTCCTACCTCAGGGGGATCCTGGAAAATAACTGTAAGCCCGGACACATCTGCTCAGTGTCCCTCGTCCACAGAAGGCACTGGGCCTGTAAGGACCAAGTCAGCATCACTACGAGGCAGTATTCGATCTACAGTGATCCAAGGAGACTTGATTGAAAATGAGATAGGAGGACCAAAAGTTTAAGGTGATCCTTGGATACATAGAGTTTGAAGGCTACTTGAGACCTTGTCTTAAAAGTCCAAAGAAAACAAGAAAGAGAAGCAGAAGTGGGAGTGGGGGATGGGAGTAATCCCAGCAGCAGAGGTTATAGTGTGAGCATGTTTGGAAAGCATGCATCGAAATATAAGCAATTGCAGTAACTTAGTCAGTGTTCTGTTGCTGTGAAGAGATGCCACGACCAAGGCAACTCTTACAAAAGAAAGCATTTAATTGGATGTTTGACTTGTTTTAGAGGGTTAATCTGTGATCATCATGGCAGGAACCAGACAGGTGTGAGGCTGGGAAAGTAACCGATTTACATCCTGATCCACAGGTAGCAGGCAGGCACTTCTGAAACCTCAAAGCCCACCCCTAGTGGCACATGTTCTCCAACAAGGCCACACCTCCTAATCCTTCCCAAACAGTTCCACTAACTGAGGCCTAAGCTGTAAATAGATGAATATATAGGAGTCATTCTCATTCAAACCACCTCATGTTGCATTGGAACAATGGGATTCAGGGTGATTCTTATATATGACCCCACCTACTTTTTTCTAATTTTCTCCATGGTAAACATGTCTTGGCTGCATAACAAAAAATTATAATAGAGAATACTTTTTGAAAAAAAGCAGACACTGGTAGAAATCAGACCTTCCACATTTATGACCTTTGCAGGCATTACAGCAGCCATTTCTAAATTTCTGTTTTTACACTCAGAATTGTTCATGCATGAATTTGAAGTTCAGGAGAGGCCACCGGGCTTCTTGTGAGATGCATATTCCCTGTGTGTAGCACAAATTCTAGTTGGTATTAATAATAAAAACCCTGAGGCAGATATTAGGGTTAAAGTTGAAAATCAGAAAAGCAAAGCAATCAGCCACTAGAGAGCTCTCATTTCTACCAGTGCTTAGACCAAAGGGGCAATCCTGTCCTCAGACCGAATCTCCAGACTGTGTCTGTCTCCACCAGACCTCAGACTGCAGTGAGCTCCTGTCTCCATTCTCTCTAGTGCTGGAATTAAAGGGGGTGGGGTCCCAAGCGCTGAGATCACCTTTGTGTGAGCCCTGTTTCTCTTTTATACTGGATCAGTTTCATACAGCTCAGGGTGGTCTTGAACTCACAGAGACCCATCTGTCTCTGTCTACCGAGTGCTGGGATTAAAGGTGTGCAGCATCACCACCAACTAGCCTCTATGGCTAACTAATGCGGCTGCTGGGATTAAAGGTGTATGCCCATACTGCCTGGCTTCTCTAACTAGATAGTGGGGCTCACTTTGCACTCTGATCCTCAGGGAAATTTTATTTGTTAGATCATAGACAAAACATCACCACACTGGGCCTGGGGACAGGGAGTGTCCTATTTCTGGGCAGAAGGAAGAATCGCATGAACAGGCCCTGGGGACAGGGAGTGTCCTATTTCTGGGCAGAAGGAAGAATCGCATGAACAGGCCCTGGGGACAGGGAGTGTCCTATTTCTGGGCAGAAGGAAGAATCGCATGAACAGGCCCTGGGGACAG
Organism: Mesocricetus auratus; assembly: GCF_017639785.1. Taxonomy (NCBI): domain Eukaryota; kingdom Metazoa; phylum Chordata; class Mammalia; order Rodentia; family Cricetidae; genus Mesocricetus; species Mesocricetus auratus. The sequence continues at coordinate 43,407,949 of NW_024429194.1, read as the reverse complement.
GGAGTGTCCTATTTCTGGGCAGAAGGAAGAATCGCATGAACAGGCCCTGGGCCCACTGCTCCCATTCTGCTTTGTTTCCTCTTTTCTTTCTTTCTTTCTGTTTGTGGTGGTGATTTGCTTTACTTTCGTTTCTTTGATTGGTTTTGTTTAGTTTGTTGTTGCTGCTGCTGCTGTTGTTCTGGTTGTGGCTGTTGTTGCTGCAGTTATTTCTGTTGTTGTTATGGTCCCAAATTCTCAACCCTAAAATCACCAAGAGGCCCATTTCAATGCAAAAGCGAAGAGTCTTTTATTGAAGTTATTTAACAAGCTAAACCCATTAGCTCAGGTCCTTCACCCCACCACCATGGCGGATGGCTGGAGAAAGACCCCAGAGCAACCTCAAGGCAGGGTTCTTAAAGGGCAGTATAAGGGGAGTGTCTAGGGGGTATGAAACAGCCTCAGGATTGGTGCCATTCCAAGTTTGGACGACCTGCCCTGTGTTGATTGGTCAACTGGTTGTTATGGCCCATAGGCCCTCCCAGGGTGGTTGCTATGCTCTGCACGTCACTGTTGTGCACCTGTCTGTAAAGCACACCCAGAGCCATAAAGCACAGCTCCACCAGCTAACTTCACTATGACTGGCCTATAATACACTATGGCTGACCTATAATGCACCGCTCAGGCTGACCTCAAGCACATTTCCACCCTTCTCTCTCTGCCACCAGAGCACTTGGATTGTAACCATGTTCCGCTACATCTAGCTTATTTTTGTTTTCCTGTGGTCCTGGAATACACAGGAACCAAGCACTTCTGCCAACTAAGCCATATCCCAAGGCCTACACTGTCCTTTTTCTGTTAACACAAAATGTTTTAAATGAAGATCAGATTTTGGGTTTCTCATTAGTCTGAGAAGACTTGGGGATGGAACAATTCTTACTCTGGAGCTGAGGAGTGAAGGCCTCTGAGATGAAATGCGCCCTCCATGGTTTGTCACAATCCCCACTCTGCAAAACACCTCCATTGGGTCACACCTGTTGTGTTTTCTCCATCCCTTCTAAGTCCTCATCAAAACTGGAATAAGAATGCTCAATTCATCCCCTTTCTTGGGGTGGGGAGGATCTTAATTGTCTTACAAAAACTGTTCTATCACATATAACCTATATTATGTAGTCTACACTTCACTCTTGCTAATCTGTGTTTTGTTATAGGACCTCAGCCATAAACTTAATAAAAAAATCCCCACAAAGTATTAGATTCCAGGAGCAAGAACCCTACACTGGTTAATATGGGATCTGAGCAATTGCTCTGTAATGGAGAAGTCCTGTGTATATGTCAATAAAGCACTGTTGGCCAAAGGGAAGCAAGATAGGTGGGACTAGGAGTCTAGGAGGATTCTGGGAAATGTAGTGAACGGAGCCATCACCATGTGATCCCCAGAGAACAGAGCCCAAGTCTGGCATTCTAGAAAAGATAAGTCCTTATAAAACTATATATTGATGGTTATGGGTCAATAATTAAGTCAGAGCTAAACAATGAGAAACAATAGCAAATGACCAACAGTTTATAATTAATATAGTGTCCTGTGTGTTACTTGGGGATTCAGACAGCTCAGCAGGGCCCAGGCAGATGGCGGGAAAAACTACACATTACAGCTCTGTGTCCCCCTTTCCTGGTGATCGGAGATGCTGAGACCTGCTGATCCAAGCATGGTGGAAAGAAATCTTGTCCTCCCACCCCCTTTTCTTACAAACTGGTCATGTGCAAACTGTACCCAAAGTGCCACACTAGTGATGGGGGTATCTCGTTCCCAACAACTCCAGTCACTCAGCTCTTTGTAAGGAAGCTGCCACTGTATTCCTCAACTGAAGATTACTGTATACTGTGGTTCTGGAAGGGGGACACAATGTTGCTCCCAGGGACATTTTGACCATCTCTGCACATGATTTTTTTTCCTGTCACTGTAGCAGAAGTACCTACTAGATGTTTGGAATGTCACTAAATCCTAGGATAGGCAAGATCAACCCTTTCCAGAAAGGAAGGGGCAGTGCCAGGTGGAGTACTACTTCAAATGATGCACGCATCTTCCAGAAGTTATGAAAAATCCATCAGTGGCAGTGCATCATTATTATTCTAAGAGACTGTAACTTTTGCTGGACCCCACAGCCAGAGTTAATAATATACCCTGAGGTCACTTAAGACTTAAGATGTCTCTCCTACCATGAACTCAGACTGTTTAACCTGCCTTAAAGAGGACCATGTAGCAATCAACCTTACTTGCCTTGAATTTCCCATGTAATCAGCTTTTACAACCTAAGTAAATACATAGATGTATTAAGTCAAGCACTCTCCCATGCCCCTGACCCCAACATAATGCATGTTTGTATGTATGCTATGGTAATAAATGCAGGAAACAGCAAATAGGCTGGACATGGTCTTATAAAAATGAATAGCCATTGTAAATGCTGGATGCAACAGATGGCTGTTGCTTGACAGCATTGGTTTGTTTGTTATCTGAGTCAGCAGGGGTCATTTGGAGTTAAAGATTTCTGTAAAGTATCCCTCCGAATCCCTTCCCCATATGATGTTTTCTGTGATACTCAGTAAACAAGAGAGCAAAGTCTATGGTGACAAACACATGCAGATACAAAGACAAGGACAGAAAATTCACAAGACATTTAGGGAGGCACAGATTCAGACACATATAGTAGGCAGGAATGATGGAAGATGCAGGGGAAGAGAAGCAGAGAATTCAAATCTAGGCTCACTTTTGATTAAGGTGCACCAAGGAGACATGGTTACTCCTTTCCCTTAATGTGACACCAACACATTATGGGTGACAGCTTGTCATTAATGCATTCAAACCAGCACATTTTGGTTCCTAAGACTGAGGAACCTTAAATGAATTAGGGAAGCATTTTGTAGTACTTAGGATAGCCTGACCTCACATGAGTGTTAGGAAGACCCCTCGCTGGGGATTGTAAATTTTGGACGTCTCAGTCTCCAAATTGGGGGGAGGGAAGGCTGCTCTGCCAGCAGTGGGAAAAGGGTCCCAATTAAAGGAAAATTCAGATGTCTCAGATCTGCTGAACCAGAAAATGGATCTCTGGAGCAGGAGTAGTGGTCTTATGCCCCAAAACCACCCCCATTTCTTTTTATCAAGTTTGACTCTCCTCCAGTTTCCATCACAAGAACTTGGCTTGGCTTTCCAAGGAACATGCCATGTGTCTGCTTTCCCGAAACTCAAGCACTCAAACTCCTCTCACTATGGAGAGATATCTATCTCCTGCAGTTGGTACACACTCAACAGTTGATCCTTTACACACCACCACACAACAAGAGAAGATGGTAGGTCACAAAAATGTTAGTGTCGTCATAACTGTTGTAATTTCAAGCTCGGTGCAAGAGAGAAAGACACCATGCAACAGAGCTCAGAGTTTTTATTAGAGGGAAGGGAAAGGGAAAAGGAGGGAGGGGAGGGAGATTGGCCTCTGGGTACAGGAGTAGCAGAAGAGAAAAGGGGGGGGAGACAGAGAGACAGGAAGAGAAGTAGAAACAGACAAAGGCAGAAAGAGAAAGAGAGAAAGATGGGAGATGGACAGGACCCTTTTAAAATGGAACATAGTGAATGTGCACAGGTGGTGCTCTTAGTGGCTGCAGCTGAGGACGTATCCTGTCAAAATCCCAAGGGCAGGCTAGTACAGATAACAGTAACAGATATTGCTACAAAATGAGGCGATTTCCTCTTAAAATCTTGTAATTTGAACTCTGTGAAAGGTGAAGACCCATCAGAGAAGAGTTGTGAAAAGCTAGGTTTGTCACTGTTTACATTTCTCTGTCCTCAGGAAGCAGAGGGAATGAACTAAACAGTTTGCTGAGATAAAATAAAACTGCATCCGCAGCATCCGGCATGCTGACAAGACACCACTCCCCAGGAATTCAGTGAGAACATTCTTGAGACAGATGTGGACACTCAGCCTTCCAGTCTTCTTGAAAAAGAACGAAAGCAGGAATAAGACTGAAACTCATCCTGATGCTTACCTCCTTAAGCTCTCCAGCTTGTCAAACCAGGCTGTTAAAGGCAATTTCTTTTGTTTATGGAGGTGGATGTTTCCTTTTTGCTTGCAGTTTTCTTCTTAACTTTTTTACATTTATGTATTTACTTATTTATCACGTGGGAATCAAGATTCACTAGACTCAGTACAGGTTAAATGAAGTTTATTTGGAGAGATGACACTTACACAAGAGGCAGGTGGCTGCACAGACTCCAGCTCCAAGGATCCTCCCAGCTGTTCCCTGTGTCCCAGCCAGCAGCAAGAGAGAGCTCTGGGGTCTGCCACCCCAGATCTAGTCCTGTCCTCCATCATGGCCTCACCAAATGGGCGTGGTCAGTGCTAAGGTATGGGCGTGGGGGATCTCTCACTATGTTTACTTATTTATTCTTTAGAGGGCATGCATACACATGTCTAGGAACACTTGTAGGATTTGGTTTTCTCCCTCTACCACATGGTTATGGGCGTGGTCAGTGCTAAGGTATGGGCGTGGGGGATCTCTCACTATGTTTACTTATTTATTCTTTAGAGGGCATGCATACACTTGTCTAGGAACACTTGTAGGATTTGGTTTTCTCCCTCTACCACATGGTTATGGGCGTGGTCAGTGCTAAGGTATGGGCGTGGGGGATCTCTCACTATGTTTATTTATTTATTCTTTAGAGGGCATGCATACACTTGTCTAGGAACACTTGTAGGATTTGGTTTTCTCCCTCTACCACATGGTTATGGGCGTGGTCAGTGCTAAGGTATGGGCGTGGGGGATCTCTCACTATGTTTATTTATTTATTCTTTAGAGGGCATGCATACACTTGTCTAGGAACACTTGTAGGATTTGGTTTTCTCCCTCTACCACATGGTTATGGAGATGGAGCTTCTGTCATCAGGCTCGGCAGCCTGGTGTCTCATTTTTCAAAGTTAGAGAAGTCTTCCAGGATGGTGAGATGGCAACCAACTGGACCATCCCACCAGCCTGGAAGATTTCTCTACTTTGAAAAATCTTATTACCCTCCAGATAGGAAATGGGGGTGTGTCAAAAAAGATGGTAAGTGAAAGAAAAGAGGCACAAGGTGCCTTTGCCTTTACTGTCTCTGAACAAAATTCTTGACATTCATTATTAATATGTTCATAATAGATGCTAGAATCAAATTCATTGGCCTGATTATTCACTTCTTGACCCGTGGGTCAGAAGACAACCTATTTATAATTCTGCTTTGGGAAAACTTTAAAAAATGAACGCCAAGGTAGCCCCACCACTACATTAATTAGCAGGCTGAGTTGGGCCTCTGAACCCTAGATCTCACTTTGGATTTAGTGCAGAAGAGAGGGAGAGCTGAGCATTTGAGGGAGGCCTCAGCAGAACACCAGGGAAGCATGTGGCTCTGGTCACATAGTGCAGATACCAAGGAGGGAGGAGGAGCACATAATGAAAGCCTAATAAAATCCATTTCAAATCACTACAAGGCAAAGTCAAGAGTCCCAAGGAGAGTCCAAAAGGAGACATGGTGACAGGTGAAATTAATATCATTCCTGGTGGCCTACTGATTTACTCCTTACCCCACTAAGGAGCCCTTCCCAATGGCTTACAGTATGCAGCTATAGGACTTTCTTCCAGCTACCAAAGGCATCTGAGCTGTTCCCATGGCCCATTGGGGTCCTTCTTTGGACCAGAAAAAGATCTCAAAGCATACACAGGCAATGATGTGTTTAAAGAAGAGTGACAGGGAGAGAAGAAGATGAAAATGAATGCACTCAAGAGAGTACACATATAGAGAGCCAGCCTGCACTTCTCAACTGGAAACAACTGGGTAGCATGATGTCACAGTAGGTCACTTCTACAGAGTGTTTTCTATGTGCCAAACTCTTCCTCATTACTTTTCAAACATTCACTCAAGCTTCACCTCATCTCCAGTATCTAGTATTGTTGGGCAAAGGGATGGAACATGTATCCTTGGCTACACAGTTGGTGAATGACAGACAGACTTGGAAGGTGAATGTGCACACTCCTGGCAGTCCTGTGGACCTCTCTCAGCCAGGCAGTGCCTATGCTGAACAGCTATGGGTGTGATGGATCTTAGTATTTATTAGTAGAAAGCAGAAAGGAAGAAGTTTATGTAACTTGACTTCAGGGTAAACCTAGAAGCTGCCTCTATGTATGATGGTGAAGGAGAAAATCAAAAGGTGAAAAGCTACTCCAAAGAGAAGAACTTTGGAAAATCACAAAGGAAGCAAAGGACACATGTAACAAACAGAGAAAAAGATGGGTGAGGAACAGAAGGCAAACACAGCTTCAGCCACTCAGAAGCCTGGTGGGGGGGGTGACTCAGTTTCCTTTCTGTTACCATAATAAACACCACAAGCAAAAGAGAGTTGGAGGAAGGAAGGTTTTATTTCAGCTTAGACTTTATAGTCCATCACTGAGGGAAGTCAAGGCAGGAACCTGGAAGCAGGAAATGAAGCAAAAACCATGGAGGAACACTGCTTACTAACTTGCTCCTCGTGGCTTGCTCAGCCTAATTTATTATAATACCCAAGATCACCTGCCCAAGGGTGGTTCCACCCACAGTGTTTGGGCCCTCCCACAGCAATTATTAATCAAGAAAATGTCCCACAGAGTTTACCACATGGCAGTAGGATGGAGGCATTTTCTCAGTTGAGGTTCCCTTTTCTCAGATGACACTAACTTATGTCTAGTACACACACACACACACACACACACACACACACACACACACACACACACTAACAAGCTCAGAGGGGAAGCATAAACTGTTTCTCGAAGGTAAGCCAGGAAAGATGTGGGTGAGTAGACCTGCCCTTAAGACAAGCCTATTACCCTTATAAATCTCAACCCTGACTGCAGATTGTGGTAGGACACTAACTCCTCTGACAGAGCAATCAGCAGTAGAGAGAAGTCCATTCTATCACTCTGTATTCAGAGGACAGTGACCAGGTACCATACTAAGAGAGCATTTATTGTTTAAAACCAAGTTACCCTGAAATTAGAGATCATGGAACAACCTCAGATCATTACACTTCAGATCATTACAAAATTAATCCAGTACAGAAGAAAAACAGAGCTCATACAAAGGAGATCCCAGGACTTACAGTGACACACCTTTAACCCCAGCACTAGGGAGGTGGAGCCAGGAGTGGTATGGCTGGGCAGAGAGAAGAACATAATTCGAGAGGAGACAATAGAGATGTGGTCTGAGGATTCATGGAGATGGATGCAATCTAGGCAGTCAGTCTGAGGCAGCAGTCTGAAGATGCAGTTTGAGGACTGGATCTCCCCTTTGATCTGAGCATTAGTAGAGGTGAGAACTCCAGTGGCTGGCCATTTTGCTTCTCTGATCTTTCAGTTTTCACCCTCTGATAGCTGACTCCGAGTTTTTATTATTAAGACCAAAGAGACTTCATGCTACAGACACCCCTGGCTACATTCCTCCAGCAGGATGATGAGTACTTAGGAGGTCTTGAGAGGACAAGACAGAACCCCCACCTGCACAGCTTTCATTGCTGTGGCTGCTTCCCACATTCCTGACACAATTAGGAGAAGCCTCCAGTTTGAAGAACAGGTTGTGTGATCTGGAGAGTGCCAGGCTGAAAGAACCTCACCAGTCCCCAGACTATAATGTTGAGTGTGGCCAGTAGAGGACCCTGGTAGCCAGGGAAGGGATATGCTAAAGTAAAGACAGCTATGGTAGATTTCAGATACTCACTGTGGTAGTTTGAATGTAACTGGTTCCTATAACCTCATAGGGAGTGGCACTATTAGGGGGTGTGGCTTTATTGGAATAGATATGACCTTGTTAGAGGAAGTGTGTCCTGCAGGGGAGGGCTTTGGTGTTTCCTATGCTCAGGATACCACCCAGTGTCTCATTCAACTTCCTGTTGTCTGCAAGATGTAGGACTCTGAGCTATTCTTCAGCACCATGTCTGCCTGCATGCGCCCCACATGATGATAATGCCCTGAACCCCTGAAACTGTAAGCAATCTACTCCAATGAAATATCTTCTTTATAAGAGTTGCTGTGGTCATGAAGTCTCTTCACAGCAATAACCCAATACAGAATCAATACCAGCATAAGCCATAGAAAAGACAAGAGCCCAGGAGTTAGATGGCCCTGCTCCCATGTACATTTAACTGGTAGTATCCAATTTTTCCTTTCTTATTATATTTTTGTCATTGTTTTTACCTTATGGTACTTTTTGAATTGTGTTTTTTGCTCTATGCATTTTCCTTACTAAGCAATCTTTTTCTTTCTTCTTTCATCCTCCTTCTCTACCTCCTCCTCCTTCCTTCCTTCTCCCTAAGCTTTGTCATTTCCTTTCTACTCTGTTTTCCATAGTACTTTCCCTCCATCTTGTTAGGGTTTGTCTGTCTGTCTACATGTCTGCTCCTACTATTGTATTTGATCCTTTAAAAACTCATATCTAATTTTTTATCCCCCTTCTTACATTTTTCTAATTTTGCTTTCAAACATTCTCAGTATTAGAAAATCCTTCACCCCTCAAATTCCTTGCCCTATTTCCTTCTACATTTTCTACCCCTTCTTGTTTCCATTTACTGAACCTCGCTGACATCACCAGTCTTGTTGGTCCTCATTGGTCCTGTTTCCCCTTCCCATGTTCCCTTCCTTATCTCTTCCAGGAAATGTTTCCATGTTTATTCTAAACAATGTGTAACTTCATGGCACACTCTGTGTTACTATTTCTATTTTATGACTTGTAGTTATTAACCGCTTTGGAGTGTGTTTCTATAGCTGGTATAGTTTGATACGATTATAATTATATTGGTTTGTTTTGTCCTCACTGTATAACTGGGGATTGAGCCCCCAAGAGTGGGCTGATCAATAACAAATCCCTAAATAGAATCAGAAGTGATAATCGAACTAACATTTGCACAGAGTGCATTGCAGCAGCAGCAGGAATACAAACAAGAAGTCGTAACCCCTCTCTAATATCATAATTCTATCAAATGACCAAATTCAGACACTGAATTAGGCAAACGCTAGGTGACTGATTTGAAAAGTTTATTACTAAAAATGATCAGTGACTTCAAAGAGGATACAAATAAGATGAATTTAACATAGGACTGGGAGCAAAGGTTAGCAACATTGTGGGTGGGGCAGCAAAATGAATGAGAAAAATCAGCAATATGAATGAAAGGGTGACCACATTGGAGAAAAGTTTAGTGTGATTTTTGAGAAACAAAAATAGAAATATTGGCAATGAAAAAACTCACTCATTTTTAAAAGTGGAACACCTCATCAGTGGTTGACAGTTGAGTCAGGTAGAAGAAGGAAAGTTTCCTTGCTGACAAGGTCAAGAAAATACTACGTTCAAATATCAGTAAAGAAACAATACACAATTATAACTACAACATCCAAGACGTCTTGGATACCATCAAGAGACCAACCTAAGAACCTACAGGATGGAGGAAAGTGCTGAGATTAAAAACTAGGGGCTGGAGAGATGGCTCAGAGGTTAAGAGCACTGACTGCTCTTTCAGAGGTCCTGAGTTCAATTCCCATCAACCACATGGTGGCTCACAACCATCTACAATTCAATCTGGTGCCCTCTTCTGGTATGAGGCAGAACACTGTATAAGTAATAAATAAATAAATCTTTTTTTAAAAAATCTAGGAACAGAAACTCTACTCAATGAATTATAGCAGAAATGTTCCAAATCATGAAAAAAAATAGAAATCTAAATGCAAGCAGCACTAGAACCTGAAGCTGGCACAATTAGTGGCAAACCTCTCTATAACATATTCCAGTCAAGATTTCAAAAATAAGACTGGAGAGGTGGTGCTCTCTGCTCTTGAAGAGGACCTTAGTTCAATTCCCATCACCCAGAGCAGGTGGCACACAACTACATGTAACTCCAGCTCAAGGGATCTGTCTCTGGCCTCCAAGGTCATCTGCAGTCACAGACATATACCCACACATACACATACAGATAATTTAATAAATGAAAAGATGTCAAAAACACAAAGCAAAGAAATAATATTAAAAGAAAAACTGCCAACAACTCACCAAGGCAAACACATAAAAGAGAACATCAGACCCCTTGTGAACGCTACAGAAGATACTTAGAGGAATACTCTACATAGTGGTGAAGTAAGACTGCCTCCTTCTTCAAAGCACAAGAAAGAATCTGCTTCACGAGAGGAACAGGTGAACAATGGAGAGCTGTAAAGAATCATCATGATCAACACAGTAAATCCTCTAATCTATACTATCATTAGGAGAGAAAGTAAAGAACAAACAATGGTACAACTAAGGGATAAAAATTACAGGAATGTGTAAGCATCTGTCAGTAACAGTTTTAAATGCAAATGGCTTCAACTCACCAAAAAAAAGATAGCTGTATTTAAAAACTAAATCTAGCTATCTGTTATCTCTGAGAGTCACATCTTGTCAGTGAAGACATCCACAGACTAACAGTCAAAGATGTAAAACAATTTAGCAAGTGAATGCAGGCTGGAGATAACCTGGTGTACGTATTCTGATACCTGATAAAGCAGCTTTCAAAATCAGTCAGATGATATAACAAATGCACTACATACTAACAAAGGGATGGGCCCATCTAAAAGACTAAACAACTTGTAAGTACATATGCACCAAATGTTGAATCACCCAATTTAATAAAACAAACACCAATGGATATAAAAGGTCTGCCAAGTCCTGCTAAATAGATGACTTTAACAAACTTATATTTAGATAGGTCATCCAAACTAGAACTCATGAATATACGTCAGAGTTACATGTATATCATACACCATATACACTAAATATATCTAAAAACAGTCCATCCAAATTGAATACATACTCTCTCAGTAGCCTATAGAACATTCTCTAAAATGGACCACATTCTATGTCACAAAGCAAGTATTAACAAACACAAAAGAATCAAAATTATTCCTTCTATCAGATCACAGTGGTCTAAAACTAAAAATCAGCAGATAGAGAAACCACAGAAATTATTTGGAAATGGAGTGATGCATTCTTGAAAGACAATGGCTCAATCAAGAAATCAGGAAGAAGAGGCAGACTCCCTTGGTTAAGTACTGAGCTGAACTCAAGAAAGCCAGTAACAGAGAGGGAGGACTGATGATCAAAGGGATTAAGACTGGGCTGCTCTAACCCCCAGAAACAGCTGACCAGACAAAGGTTAACTCTTGAATCCCAGGCATTAGCCTGGGAAGCCAGCATGGGACTGATCAAGACCCCCTGAATCTGGGTGTCAGTGAAGAGGCCTAGGGATTCTATTGAGCCTTGGGCAGCAGATCAGTACCCATCCCAAGTATACACACGGACTTTGGACTCCCATAGAACAATGTGAGGTGCATTCTCACCCTGAACTCTTGGGGAAGGGTCTAGGACCTGTCCTATATGAAATGACACACTATGGACACCCCCATGGAGGGCCTCACCCTCCCTGGGGAAATGAGGGGATAACGGGGGGGGGAGGGCACGGGAGGAAGGGAGGGAATGGGAGAGGGACCTGGAACTGACTTGTGAAGCAACCTTGATTCTTGTCTAAATTTAAACTGGAAAATAAAATTTAAAAAAAAAAACTAAAAAAAAAAAAAAAAAAGAAATCAGGAAGAAAGCTTTAAAAAAAATTCTAGAATCACCAGGCCCTCTGGATGTAGGTGACAGTTGTGTGCATTCGGCAGTCTGTGGAGCCACTGGTGGTAAGACCAAGATTTATCCCTAGTGCTTGAACAGGCTTTTTTGGAGCCCATCTCTTTGGAGGAATACCTTACTCAGCCTAGATATAGGGGGAGGGCATTGGTCCTGCCTCAAAATGATATGCCAGACTTTGTTGACTCCTCATAGGAAGCCTTATCCACTGAGGAGTAGGGAGGAAAGGTGTGGGGAGCAGGAGGGGGGGAGGAGAAACTGCGATTGGTATGTAAAATGGGAAAAGTTAAGAAATGATTTTTTAAAATTCTGAGAATCGAATGAAACTAAAAGTGCAAGCTATTAGAACCTGTGAGACTCAGTTAAAGCAATTCTGAGAAGAAAGTTAAGAATTGAGAGTAAACAACAGATCACTGTGGTCTCAAATAAATACCCTATTTTTTTTTTTTTTTTTTTTTTTTTTTTTGGTTTTTCGAGACAGGGTTTCTCTGTATTGTTTTGGAGGCTGTCCTGGAACTCGCTTTGTAGACCAGGCTGGCCTCGAACTCACAGAAATCCACCTGCCTCTGCCTCCCAACAAAGGCCTCTCTGCTCATCCTCCCTCTTCTTCTTGCCTGGGGCACAGCACAAAGTTTGGTTGTTCAGCCTAACAAGCTATGGAGAACTAGGAAGGAGCCCAGTCCTCACTGGCTTCCTCAAGCCACTTAAGGCCTCTAGACAGCGTACTCCAGATTCACACTCCATAAGGAAATCCTGACCTTCCCTGCTGAAGCCCAAGAAGTCTGTCTTCCATGAGCTGAGCCCAGGCTTGCCCTGTTGCTCCCATCTCTGACTTTGAGAATCACCTCTTGTAAGTCTCTGTAAGTGGCTGCAGGAAGAAATGTGGGATGGGGGGGGGGAACACGAAAGGGAATAAAGCATCCCTAACAGAACATTACATAATATTTACAGGTTTGATTATTTTGGGAAATTATTTGGAAGTTAAACAGATTTGCTACACCATTTTTTTTTCCTGCAATGCCCCATCTGTTTATTTTTTTTAACATCTCATTTGGGTGAAATCACTGATTATGTTTTCCTCTCTCTTAGTTATTTTCTTCTTAAGGATCATATAATGGGAAGTTTTTTGGTTTTTTTTTAAATAATCTTCCACTAGACTTCTTCTAGTTAATTTTAATTAGCAGTTCTTACTTCAAAACTAAACTCTACTGTGACATCTAGAATCTTCCAGACAGTATCAGGTTTGAGACATTCTGTTGTTTGTTCTTAGGGTTGGAAAAGAAAATTTAAGACACCAAAAAATAGAGCCCAAACCAGCATCAAACTCAACACCCCTACACACTCCACACCCACACCTTCCCAAGTACTGGTATTATGGACATGTAACACCACGCCTGGCTAAGTCAAAATCGTTTCCACCCTTAAATCATAGCCATGGCATGAAGAAGTCTTTATGCAACTTCTAAGGAGCATAATTGGAATGGCAGCTCTAAAAAATGCTAAAGAAGTCAACTTGTTCTTTCAGATGCTCAGGGTGTCCTGGTTAACACAGCTACAGAGTTAATCTTACACTGGAGCATAAGCAGAAGTTTGTAAGTCAAGCTCAATATTTTTAGCACTTCTCAGAGAGTTTAACTTGACTGAGCTGCCTTGAAAAGTTGATGTGTCAAGCTGCCATCTGGTACATCTACACTCACGTTCACACCTCCAAGTAAGAAACACCACTCTCTTTGTTTAATTGTCTCATAATTAAGAGCGGAGCTAGCTGGTGATGGGGAGTTATCAGGACAACTGCTTGTTTACCCACAAACCATCAACACTCTTCACCTGGGATTGTGAGGCTTCGGTTTTTAACTCAGTTTTGGGGACAGGGATGGGGGTATTCTAAAATAAACTTATTAAATGAAAAGCCAAGCTTTAAAAAAATAAAACTAACAAAATAAAGCTTGCTTGGCGTTTATTCAAGCTCTGCAAACTCATAAATAACTAGGGGATGAAGTTTGGGGCTGATGAATTGCTGCAGAGCATGGGAAAATTATGTTCTTGAAGTCTCTGGTTCACAGATACATAAATTGCATATGTGTCTTAAATACAAATGACTGTACTATCCAGTTGCCCGGCCCCCACCCAAGCTATCCTTTCCTCTCTGATGTCAAGCATGGATATTTTTTTCCTGTTTCCCCTCTTTCTCTTCCCTAGCTATGATCTTTGGCTAATGAGGGACAAGTCTGCAGGGCAGTAACAAAGGGAAATGTGGCAGAGGACAACTCCAGTCCTTCATTTCCTCATCCCACCTGTCCTTTCTGACTTCCTGTGTAGCCCACAGTAGACAGTCCAGCTGCGGGAGCTGCCTTACATGGAAACAATGCCCTCCAAGATTGGCGATTTCAGTGTCCTTTCTGTTATATTGTTTAAAATGTTGACTAATTTTGGGGAGGAGCCCTACCCACCTCATCTTGAGCGTGGGGCCAGCCAGTGTGGGTTGGTCTCTTCCCCAAGCTCCCAGGCTGAGCTTTCCTCCCTTGTACCTTTTCCCAATTTAACATCTGTTGTACAGACTGAGCCACCTCAGGAGAACTTGTCTTCCTCTAAATTTCAGTGCCTAAGCACCCCAAAGTGTCTTGTACCAAAGTAGTGCCCCCAACAAACAAATCTTATAGTACTGATAAATGGCCAGGACACTTCTCTTCAAGTGCTTCATCCTAAGACCCTGCTCGAGCCCTCCCCTCACTCTCCATGCTCCAAGAGCTACTGACATGATAAGGGAAGAAAATGAAGTTCATTCAGCTCCTCTAAATGAAGCTGCCTAGGTCATTCTGCCATTCTGAGGTCCAGTTATCGCCTATATGAACGTTTGTCTCTAAGTAAAAAAGAGATGGCAGGTACCACTGGAGAGTCCCAGGCTTTTGTTAAATAGATTGAACATCTTATAACAAAATGGAGACATGTTTATAGAGAAGAATGACCAACATCTCACCAGCCCTCATTCCATCTATTACAAACAGCCACAGCTATTGCCACCTCTCGCTCACAAAATTATCTTCCAAGGTCTTGGTGTTCTCCCTAAATTAGAGATCATAACACACCTTCCCTCCCCCATTAATGACTGTGAAGCATAATACTACCAGGAGTCAAAAATAGCAGTGATTGGCCAGCCATGGTGGTGCATGCCCATAATCTCAGCAATTTAGGAGACTGAGGCAGTGGGACAAGTTCAAGACCAAGCTGGGCTAAACTATGAGACCCCCAAAAACAGACAAAGAAAAGTGTGAACACAGAGTAGGCGCCTAGAGGAATGTGTACATCACCAGTGGAAATAGTAAACTTGGTGAATAGGCCCCTATAATATGCAGCAATGTATCAGCGTACTGAAGAACAGTGTCCTAAAATAGGAAAAGACCTGGGTGAAAATAATAAGAGTGTCTTCTATTCTTTATCATTATTGAGAAAAAGTGCAAGGTCATTTAACGGGTGTTTTCAATCAGCTGAATGTTTGCTCTAATGCCTATTAGAACAGACAGACTTAGAAAATGCTTTGAAATTTTTTTTTCCTTTTGGTCCCTGATGAGTGCTTGCTTTAGGCACTAAGATCAGAAGAAAGGGAGAGAAGTGATCACTTGTTAGTTGGGTGGAGAAACTGGAGGTGGGGGAGTCTTAACTCCAATCAATCAAAATCTCTCTCTCTTCCTTCCCTCCCTCCCTCCCTTCCTTCTTCCCTTCCCCCCTCCTTCCTTCCCTCCCTCTTCCTTTCTCTCCCCCCCATCTCCTATGACTCCTCATCTATGTCCCCTAGGACCACTGATGCAATCCCTCCAATGCCAAATGATATCAGCACCACTTCAGATCCTAATTCTTGCCCAAGTGATGCCTGTAAGCCCCACCTAGAGGAAAATGGCAGCATCACCATAAGTTAGGAGTCTGTGGAGTAGGGGCTCCAGGTGGCTCCACTGGGCAGCTGTCCTTTGCTAAGTGAAGAAGAGAGAAATTCAGATCAGAAACAGTGTAGCAGTAAGCAAGAAAGAAAAGGGACTTGTCAAAAGTCAGCAGGGAGTGACTCAATAGCTAAAAGAAGCTCAACAGTCAGCCCTCAGAAATCCCAGCTGGCAGGTTTGATGCCCCACAACACCCCTAAATCCCAGATCGTCAATCCCCCAAAAATCAAAGCCCAAGACTGTCATCTCCTCACTGAGAATCTGCTTCCAGCGGACTTTGATGGCTCAGAAATAAGGCAGCTCTTTGCTTAGTCCCCTTTGTGCTGCTCTAACAGAATACCTGAGACTGAGTAACTATTAAGGAAGAAAAGTTACTCAACACATAGCCCTGGAGACTAGAAAGTCCAATCCTGAGGTCTACATCTGGTGGAAGGTCTTCTTGTTGCCGGTAATGTGACAGAAGATTATCACGTGGAGAGATGAAGAAAGTTAGGTTTATAGGAAATGCTCTTGCAATAAGTAGCATGAATTCACTTCTAAAGAGAGAGCCTTCAGCCCCTAACACCTATTACAGGTCCCATCTCTCAGCTCTGCTGCACTGGAGATTAAATTCCAGCACCTGAATTTTGGAGTATACATTCAAATCATTACAATCCCTTTTCCTACTCCTTGGCTAGCAAGGAAGAGGGGATCACAGAGCAGGACTGCAGGGAAAGGACGTGTATCCAGTTCTCCACATCAGAAGTTTCTCAGTGAGCTGACCTCAAACCCAAGATTTCCCTTCATTGCCAAGCTCCTGATAAAGGTAACAGGGTTCTGTAGGACTAGGAGGTGCACACCTTTAATCCCAGCACTTGTGGAAGGAAGCAGGCAGATCTCTGTGAGTTCCAGTCCAGCTTCATCTACACAGAGAATAACAAACAAGCCAGAGCCACATAATGAGAACTTATCTCAAAAAAGGGTAGAGGGAGGAAGGAGGGAGGGAGGGAGGGAGGGAGGGAGGGAGGGAGGGAATTTAATGTTAATAAGGTTCCTTGGGGCTGGCAAATACGGCTCGTATCGATCAGCCTTTAGGCAAGATGTTCATCTGTTCCACGGGTTGTCCACCAACTAATTGCTTACAAATGACTATTTTGGATCCAGTTGCTGTAATTGAATCTGTCCATAGTCAACAAGAATAAAAGAGCCAGGGGTCCTTTTGCAGGGGGTTTTGCGTTGCTGGTATTACGGCCTTTTTTCTTGCATGTTCTCTTTCACTGAAAAACAAAAGCTCAAGCAGAAAACGTGTGGTTTGGGTTTAGCTTTGGGTTTTGGTTTTGGTTTTTCAAGACAGGGTTTTTCTCTGTGTAGCCCTGATTGTCCAGGAACTTACTCTGTAAACCAGACTGACCTTGAACTCAGAGATCCACTTGCTCCTGCCTCCTGGGTGCTGGGTTTAAAAACATGCACCACCACTACAAGCAGAGAATTTTTTTAAATTCACACTTTTAAGCATATATAAAATATTGCAGATATGAGTAAATCCTCTAAGCTCTCCCCAGTTCATTATGTGTCCTCATCTTTCAGAATGAAGACAAGACCAAAGCTCACCATTGTCCTGAATGTGGTATTTCTCATTCTAGGCATGATTGTAATGTCCAATAGAGGAGCATGCCCATCAGTCAGATTATGTGTTATGTATTTCCAAACTTCAATAAGTGGAGCAGTGAATTTGAACCTCTGTCACTGTTTGATCACCATTGCCTTCAAGATATTTTCAGGTTCACATGATATTATCGTCATCATTATTGTTATCATTATTTTACGAGATGGCTGGTCTCAAACTCCTGGGCTTCTGAACTGTTGGGAATCATTTAGTTCACTTTTAACTGCAGTGTTCAGTTATGCGATTATATATTACTTTCACTGTAGAGTTCTACTACTTTTTATTATAGTATAAATTATAGCATTCTATTGTGTGATGCATTTTCTTAATTAGTCTAAGGAGTTCGATAGGAGGAGTAGGATGTGAGCCTTCATAGCTCTAAAGATACATCTGATAACATCTAATAAATTGATACAGCATCTTATATCCTGGTGGCAGAGACTGGGAGCCCCCTGACATTGTACACTCCCAGAGTTATGGTGTCTGACTCCAATTGTTGCCCATACCTAGTTGGAGGTGATAGGCAATCTTAACTGATAATATCTGTACTCAGACTGAAATAAGTGCATGGTAGAATTTTCCAGAACCTCCCTGCCCTATGAGACTGTAACAGAATATACACAGAAGCATTTGCCACTCAACTAGCTGTCTTCTCTTAAGCCAGCCATTGAGATTTGTGGATATGCAAAGTAAGTCACTCAATTCATATTGGAAAAAAATGAATTCCATTTTAAGACCTGTTAACATACAATGAGTTTACTGCTATCTTTGCATGAATTTAAAAATGTTTTAAATAGTCTTGTTTTTATTGCCAAAGTGGTAAGCACCACTAGCTATGGCAGGCACATAGACCAAAGCTCCTTGGGGCACTTAGGGGTATTTAAGAGTATCGGGAGGCTGTCTTAAGGACAACATTGGAAAGTAACAGTCACAGGTTGTACTTGATCATCATCATTCCTGTCCCAACCGATTCTGGAGGCACTCAGAGAGTAGCCTGTGGAGGGGCATAGGACCAAATGCTGAAGGATCACTTTTCTAGTCATCTTCAGGACAATCTTGGAAAGTAAATACTGAGCTGGGTCTATTCACAGGAAGTCAAGCTGAGGTTTGGGTACGTCAGGTAGAGTACCATGACTGCACAGTTATCAAGAGAAGTCACCACCGCTGTGAATTTCCACACCCTTCTAGGGATTTGCTTAATCATCTCTGAGAGAGCCAGCTTCAAAGCATCCACTCACCAGTCAGTCATCTGTCCCAAGGCAGCAAACAGACTCATGAGCTCCGGGAACTGGAGTTGCTGATCAATAGGACCAGAAGGGCTGGCAGCCAAGGAGACGTGTAGGAAGCAGATCCTCCCATGGGATAGCACCAAGGGCAGTGTAGCTGCTAGAAGGAATCGTTGATGAGAGTGTAGAACAGGCTGGTGGATCCCTTTTCTCTAGGATCAAGTCCATGGGTGAAATAGTAAACTCAGGTATTAGGAATTAAAAACTACATCTTAATCTCATGCAGCAGAAGGCTGTGATAGGTTAATAAGAATAGTTTATTGGGTACTTACTTCATAAAAGGCACTGTCAATTTACGTAGTCACTTAAACATCATATGAACCCATGGCACATGTGGGGTAACTGAGGTACAGGAAGTAGCATAAGCGTATTTAAAAGTTATTTAACACGCCCTTTGGGGGAAGACATAGACTATCATCTATTAAGTTTTCTTCTTGCTGCTATAATGCCATAAATGTAGCCATTTACAACAATTAGCATTTGTTACAGGTTTATCATCTTATACTTCCGTAGGTCACAAGTGGGAAGGTTTGACTTTCTGAAGTCAAGGCTGTTGGCAGGAACATTGCCTCCTTGTAGACTCCAGAGGACAATTGGTCACAGCTTGTCCATTTTCTGGAAACTTAACTCCTGGCTCAAAGTCAGCAGGCACAGCCTTATCTCTCTGACCTCCACCTCTTGCCTCTCTTCCTCATTCCATTGCTGTTGCCTCCCTCTTGTAAGGACCCTGGTGATTCCTTTGGGCCCACTTGACAACAAAAGATACAATGCCTAGATCTAGAGTCTTAACTTGGACACAGCTCCAAAATCCTCTTAACTTTGTTAGGCACCGTTGCCATGGAGATTTGAATGTAGGCATCCTTTGGATGCAGGATAACCATTATTCAGTCATATGACTCGAATTTATCCAATCATTCAACAAAGATTTACTGAGAGCCCACTATGAGAATCTTTTTAGGCACTAGAGAGACGGTGATAGGTAGTCAAAGACCACACAGGAGTCGCCCAGGTGGAATGTGACAAGGGAACAGTAGCTCCTGGCAGAAAGACCCAGCAAGAGACAGAGAGCAGGAAGTGGGCCCTTCCAGAGAGTCAACATCAGTAGTTCTCTACACATGAGTTGCAACCCTTTTGGAGATCAAAGGACCCTTTCACAGGGGACACATATCAGATATCCTGCATATCAGATATTTAATTATGATTCATAACAATAGCAAAATTACAGCTATGAAGTAGCAATGAAATAATTTTAGGGTTGGGGGTCACCATAATGTGAGGAATTACATTAAAGGGTCACAGCATTGGAAGGTTGAGAACCACTGGTCTATATGATCTGCCCAGTCTTATCTATGAAGTAGTAGATCACAACCCTGGCCATTGATCAGAATCACCTAGAGGGGGTGTAGTTATTATTGTTGCTGGTGGTGTTTACAAGACCTCCTCTGTCTGCTCATGCTCCCAAGGTTCTAACATTAGAGGTGGACCTTGGGATCAGGTGATTTCAACATGCGTGCAGTCAGGTGGCTCAGACAAGGAGTATAAGGACACAGATGTCTAGACATGGGGCTGAAAAAGAGCCAGCTCATAAAGGACTTTGTAACCCAAGAGCATGGATTTTATGTGGTGGGCTCCAAGAGACATGATCAGATTTTTCCTTTATAAAGATGTTCTAGTTACACAATGGAGAGAAATGAAGGGGTATACAATAAAGGAGATTAAGATTGTAAAGCCTGAGCTTGGCATAGGTCTATAGAGATGGATGAAATCAAGTGATAGGAAGACAGGATAGCTTGTAGGATGCCTCAAATCATTAACATTACCTCCTATATTAGTCAAGGCTCTCTAAAAGAACATAGCTGATGGAGAGAGAGAGAGAGAGAGAGAGAGAGAGAGAGAGAGAGAGAGTGTTACATAGCGTGACTTTAAGGCTGTGGTCCAAGTAGTGCAACCACAGCTATCTCCTGACTAAAAGGCCAAGAATCAAGAATCTGGTACTGGTTCAGTTCATGAGACTATGTCTCAATGGTTCCAATCTGGTGCTGGAGTCCCAGGGAATTCCAAGAGAGCTACTGTTCTTCAGTCTACGTTGGAATCCCAAAGAAGTAGGTTATAACACCAGGAGAGAAATGCCTCAGCACTGGGACAGATGAATTTGCCAGTGAGAATGAGGGCAAGCAGGCAAAACGCAAAAGCTTCCTTTGTTCATGACCCTTATGTGAACTGACACCAGGAGGTGTGGCTCAGATATAGGGTGGATCTTCCCACCTCAAATAATTCAATAACGAAAATCCATGTCAGATGTATCAAGCTACTTGGGTTTTGGTGGATTTTTGATATAGGCAAGTTGACAACCAAGATTAACCATCAAACTACCTAACTAGATTTCCCAGCACCAGTTTTACAATTAACCTATCATCACCAAATTAACCTCCCATGACAGCCACTTATCATAAGTGCCAAATAGCCTAATGATTGAATGCATTTGCTCTAGAGTCACATACCCTGGGTTCAAATCCTATCTCACCTGCTTTGTTATGGACCATTTCCACAGCTGTAATACATTGACACAGACACATGCTTGTTGCTTGATAAAATAGTATCACACAAAAAAAAAATAACTGTGGTGGTTTGAAAGAAAATGCCCCCCAAAGGGAGTGTCACTATTAGGAGGTGTGGCTTTGTTAGAGTAGGTATGGCCTTGTTGGAGGAAGTGTGTCACTGTGGAATAGGCTTTGAGGTGTCCTTTGCTCAAGCTAAGTTCAGTGTGGTAGACAGTTCGCTTCCTGTTACCTGCAGGTCAAGATGCAGAACTCACAGCTCCTTCTCCAGTACAACGTCTGCCTGCATGCCACCATGTCCTGCCCTGATGATAACAGACTAAACCTCTGAAACTGTAAGCCATCCCAATTGAATGTTTTCCCTCAGAAGGGTTCCTGTAGTCAGGAACCCTAACTAAGACAACAACCTAGGGCAGAAGGCAATTTATTTCATCTTACAGTTCCAAGTTACAGTTTGCCATTGTGGGGAAGGCAGGGACTTCAAACAGCCACATCGTATCCACAGTCAAGAACATAAAGACTTAATGCATGCATGCTCACGTGCTTATTTGCTTGTGCTCAGCTGCATTTCTCCATTCTTACACAGCTGACTAGAGAGCGGTGTAGCCTATACAAGGCTGGGTCTTCACATACCAATTAGCATTATTAAGACAATTCCCCATAGACTTGCCCACAGGTCAATCTTCACTGAGACTCTTCGTCAAGCTGACAGTGAGTTCTAACCATCTCAAACTGTGCTTCCACAACAGGGTTACTGTGAGTGAGTGAGTGGACCTAGGAGAAGTTATATCGTTACCTGTGAGTGGACCTAGAAGTTATATCATTACCTGTGTATGGTAAACCTCCTTCCAAGTTCTTTACAGCTATATCATTCTTCCAGACAGAGACATTCACGAAGGGCTGAGGAGATGGCCCTATTGGTAAAGCGCTTGATGCATGAGCATGGGAAACTGAGTTTGATCCCCAGAGCCGGTGTAAAAAGCTGAGCCCAGCAGCCCACTCCTATAATCCCAGCACTGGGGAGAATGGAGAGGGAAGGATCTTTGGAACTCTCTAAACAGCCAGTATAGTCAAATGGAGATATTCCATCTCAGTAAAGAGAACCTGTGTCTAAAAATGAGATGGAACGTGACTAAAGGAAAAACCCAATATAGCCACACTGACCACTGACCCCTTCAGCACAAACGCAGGCTCACGAGTGTTCGTACACACACACACACACATACACACACACACACTAAAGTAAAAAGAAAGAAACTTTAAAAACAAAACAAACAAGCAAAAAAAATCCCTTATTTCTAACTGCAAGATTCCAAGACTGACTGACTGCCCAGACATTTCATTTTTCACATCTTCAGGTCCACTCTACTATTCAGCCCCTTGCCCCCAAACTGTGCCCCACAAACATATCAGTTATAGCCCATTTTGTATCTGTCCATGTTGTTCCGCTTATTTTGAATGCCTTTCTTGTCTCCCCTTTCCCTAATCCTATTCCTTTAAATGTCCATCACCATTCCTAGAAAAATGACTTCAAGTGCTATGGCCGGTGACCATATCCTATATAATCATCCTTCCTCTAGCAGGACAGCTGTCATTCCTACCAGGAGACTCTCATTACTAATAACTCACAAAGCCACCCATGCATGTACCTGTCACTGCTATCTAAATGCCAAGGACTCACAGAAGCTTGGACACTAAACCTGTCTTTTCTGTGCTTTGTGGGAACTACAGTTACCCCAGAATCCCATAAATAGAAAATTACTTTGGTATGAGTTGCTTTTATTGAGACTATGAGCTGTGAAATAGTTTTAAGGCTCCCTTGGACCATTAAACCAAACCAAGGTTGTATATTACAAAAATATAGATAACAAAATATATGAATTAATTGGCCAAAATATGTTTCAGTGGCTATTCTTGCAGAGCAGGACTTCATAAAAACACCTGTGTCCTTTGCCTCGAGTTCTTTCTTTTTTTTTTTTTTCAGTTTTCTTGAGGCATGATTGACAAACCACACACTATGCAGCATTGGAGCGGCACTGTTTGATACATCTCATAGGCTCCTAACTGTGAAGTGTTAGATCACTTAAAGTTCTCTTGAATTTTCAGATGGGTTAGGGTCACATTAAAATCCAAACTGCCTACAGTGAAGTTTTCCACGCCTGTAAGTTATTAGCAATTTTCGTTGGGTGGGAAAATGTGTCTCAGAACCAGAAATTCAGACAACTAAAAGGATTCTTTCCTTCATTTTCACTGATTTTTTTTCAGTTAGTATACGAAACAATGCATTTCATTACAACGTTGTTTATCACTGGACATTGTATATCATTGAACTTTGCTCCCATTGCCCTGTGTTCTCACTCCTCTGACTTTAGGCCCCTCCCTCCTCTCATACACTCCTATTTTCATGTCAAAGGGATTCTTTTTAAATGAAAACTTATAATTTGCATTTATTTATGTTGTACTAAGACTGAACCCTAGCCCCTCACATGCTAGCAAGCACGCTGCCACGGAGCTACCACTGAGTTTGCATTTTAAACCAAGACAAGGCCAGCATTTAATTTACTTTGCATTGAGAAATAAGAGAGAAATAATACAGTCACCTCACACGTGGTGCTGAGTTCAGTAGGGTAGGGTAGGAGATGGGAGTGTTTCTGTGTTCTTGCAAAGAGAGAGAAGAAATGTATCTAAGTGACTTCAGATAACAGGCCAGCAAAGTGTCAGCAGTGGCTGGAAGACTTCTTACTAGTTTCCTTATTCACACACTCACTGAGGTGGATAGCCCATCCCATATGAGTTTACAAATTAATCTAAGACACCAATCTTTAGTCCCTGAGGTTAATCAGCAAGCAGTCTGCTCCAACCTGGCTGGCCCTGACTCCCCTGGGTCTATGAATGACAGGACACCAGCTGCAGACCAGGGTGGTGTATGGGTACCAAAGAACTACATGTGTCTTTTTCCTTCCTAATCTCTATGACTGGATTTCTGACTCAGTTTCCCAGACTCTCAACTCCCTGAGAATATTTCTGCTGAAACTGAAATATTTCCCAGATTCTTGTTAGCTTAAGTGAACCTTGTAATTGTTAATGGCTTTCTTCAAGCTGGCTTTTATTCCCTGGGTTCATAGGTGCTAGGCTAATGTCTAATTGTGAATGGTTTTGTTATCTGAATTTGCCTACCTGGTGGGAGCTTTGATCATTTGTCAACATGTCAGACTTCAAGGTGGCAAGCCAAGCCGATCTGAATCAGAAACTGTGAGAAAGGAAATGATCCCCAAAAGAGGAACTGCAGCTCACAGAGATCCTATTACATCCTGGAGTCCAGGCCAGTGAGAGCAGATGCAGAAAGAAACCAGCATCCCTTGAACTCATCCCTTTTATATTATAATTAGGCACTGGGAAAATCTGCAAACCTGTTTGCCTCAGCTCACCCTCTTTTCTCAACTACAGCCTCTCCTTATTTCATTTCCTAGAATCACATAGTTTCCTCTGCTCCCTCAAAAATTCAAACCTACGTCACTAGCTCAAATACACGAAACAGACAAATAAGTGTGTGACCTGACCGAAGCTGCCTGGACAGCAACACATGCACAGCATCACTGTAAGACTGAAAATTTCATGAAACCTTCCCCATCCAAGGAGACAGCCACACTCGGTTCCTGTCAGCTACTTCTCAACAAAAATCTGGGCCCTGCTTTGCCTAATGATCTAGATTTTTCTGGTGAAATCTCAAAGTGTCACTCCCACAATTCTAGTCTACCAGACAACACCCAGGCTTAAAAGCTGGAGAGGGAAGGAATGAGCAACTTGCCAAAACAAGCTTTGCTAAGACCAGCTGGTGGTGACAGCCATGTGACCCAGAGCTTCAGGCAGCTCCTCGTGGCTTCAGGATCTCAGTCCTCCAGCCAAAAAGCTAAATCCTGCTGTCAATCTTGCTATCCTGGAGGAGGATCCCCAGTTCTAGAAAGGGATGAAGTACAAACAGCATTTTTGTGGCAAAAGTTTTGAGACCCTCAGCAGAGAATCCAAGCTGGCCGATGAGATTTGTGTCAACCTGATACAAGCTAGAATCATCGGGGAGGAAGGGTGTTGTAGAATACTATTTTAAGGTGTGTTACTTGTATTTGTACTCTGGAACATTTGTTTAATGATGTAAAGATGTCTTGCTTTTGTTTATGCTGCATTTCTTTAACTCTGTGAAGCTGTGAGTCTTTGCCTGTCTCAAACACCTGATGGTCTAATGAAGAGCTGAGTGGCCAATAGTGAGGCCGGAGCAAGGATGGGCGGGGCTGGCAGGCAGAGGATAAATAGAAGAAGAAAGGAGGAGGAGGAAGAGGAGGACATCAAGGGCCCGACACCCAGCCATCCAGGAGTAAGTGTGAAGGTGGGGTTTACAAAAGAGGGAGAGAGACAAAAGCTCAGAGGCAAAAGTAGTCGTGTTAATTAAGAGGGGCTGGGGAGAAACAAGCCAGGCTAAGGCCAAACATTTTATAAGTAATAATGTCCGCCGTGTGTGTTATTTATTTGGGATCTGGGTGGTGGGCCCCCAAAAGAGATCAAATAGCCAAAGAGTTAAAAACATACAACAGAAAAAATCTTAATTGTGGGGTTGCCTCTATCATATTTCTGTAGGAAAGTCTCTGGGGGCATTTTCTTGTTAATGGATGATGTGGGAGTGCCCAGCCCCCTGTGGGTGGTGCCAGCCCATGCCAGGTGGTCCTGTGCAAACCACATGGAACAAGTCAGTAAGCAAGCGCTCCTCCAAGGCTTCTGCTTCAGTTCAGGTCTCCAGGTTCCTACCCTGACTTCTTCTATGATGGACTGTAAGCTGTAAGGTGAAATAAACACTTTTTTTCTTCCCCAAGTTGCTTTTGGTCATGGTGTTTATCACAACGATAGAAAACAAACTAGGACAGCCAAGCCAATTCTGGGTCATGACACAGGAACCCTGAAATAATATGCTGTTGCTTTGTTTTTGCTGTTT
Source organism: Mesocricetus auratus (assembly GCF_017639785.1). Classification (NCBI taxonomy): domain Eukaryota; kingdom Metazoa; phylum Chordata; class Mammalia; order Rodentia; family Cricetidae; genus Mesocricetus; species Mesocricetus auratus. The sequence goes on along the minus strand of NW_024429194.1, from coordinate 43,381,864 downwards.
GTTTCAGCCACTGCGTTGTAATCATCTTTGATGCAGCAGTAGTAAACCAGTTAAGTCCCTGGGGCCTGCCCATTGCAGACAAAGAAATTCCAGAGGTTCTTTCCTCACCTGCTATCATTACTTCCATCCTTAACCACCCTGATCCATGGGTGTCAGGGAGAAGCTATTGACCATGGACCCACACTCTTGTAGATTCTTTGCTTCTCTAAGAAACTGCTTATGGAGATAGTAGCTGGAAAAAAAGCTGACTCAAATGATGAGACTTTAGAAAAACTGAAGCAATATTCCTAGAGATGATCCTACTGACCTCAAACCATACCACTGTGTTTTTGTAGGAATGATGTCAGTCCAGTCCCAAACCCTCTGAATATCAGGAACAGAGGCCAGGAGTTGTGTCCTGGTTCCTGCATCATTACTGACTAGGAAAGCCCATTGAGAAAGCATCCATTGCCTTCTCTGTAGAACATGGTGGGGTGAATGTCACTGGTCTCCCTGACTAAGCTCTCTGAACTCATGTTGTTTGGCTTATATGAAGACACCCTGGAGGCCAAGGAATTATTTACAAACATGGATGGAAGCATCAACAGAGAAAATGAACCAAGAAGATGGCAGGCAACCGTCCTGATCCGAGCTTTGTAGTTTCAGTACTGAGGCCACCTGACAACCACAAGGGTGTCAAGGGAGTCCCTTGGTCACTGGAGCAAACCCAGTTCCATCAAAATCCTCTAGGAAAATTAGAACCACTGAGGCCTACAGACTCAGGCAGCCAAGCCTCTGGAAGTTCTACCAGCAGAAATCCAGATTTCCAGCAGCAGAAGCAAGTGGAAATTTTCTTCTACTGTCTATAAGGCTGAGGAAACATATCACACAATGTTTTACTGTATTGCAATGAATAATAGTGTGGAGAAGGGAAACATGGAAGGTTAGCCTACTAGATGCCAGCAAACAAAACACATTGCTTGAGAAAAATATGCTTTTCCCATCTTAAACCTAGAGGCTTTAGTAAATGATGACATGATTCATTGAAGGGGAAAACTCAACTAAATTATTAAAATATGAAGTTTGGTAAAAATAAGTTAATGTTATTATTACTGGTTTTTCGAGACAGTTTCTCTATGTAGCCCGGGCTGTCCTGAAACTCACTTTGTAGTGAGTTGTAGGCTGTTGTAGAATATTTTAAGATGTGTCCCATTTGTTTATGTTGGGGAACACTTATTTTAATGATGCAAAGATGTAGTGTATTCCTTTATGTTGCATTTGATTAACTCTATGAAGCCATGTTACATTGCTTGTCTAAAACACCTGATGGTCTAATAAAACACCGAATAGCCAATAATATTGCAGGAGAAAGGACAGGCATGCTGTCAGGGAAGAGAGAATAAATAGGAGGAGGAATCTGGAAGGAAAGGAAGAAGGAGCAAGAGAGAACAAGGAGAGAAGGAGTGAGAATAAAAAGGGGCCAGCCACTGAGTAAGAGTGAAAGTAAGATTACAGAAGTAAGGAAAGGAAAAAGCCCACAGGCAAAAGGTGGATGGGATAATTTAAGAAAAGCTGGCTAAAAACAAAGCAAGCTAAGGCCAGGCATTTATTAGAAAGAATAAAACTGTATGTGAGCCAGGCGGTGGTGGCACACGCCTTTAATCCTAGCACAAGGGAGGCAGAGGCAGGCAGATCTGAGTTCAAGGCCAGCCTGGTCTACAAAGCTACACACAGGAACCCTGTCTTCTCACCCCCCCCAAAAATTGTGTGTGATTTATTTGGGAGCTGGGTGGAGGGCCCTCCAAAAAGCCAAAAGAGTAAAACAACACCACCAGGCTATCCTGGAACTCCCAGAGATCCACCTGCCTCTGCCCCTGAAGTACTGGGATAAAAGGCATGTGTCACTACTGCTCAGCTTCAAGAATAAACTATTAATACTAGCAGAATGATAACACTAAACATTTACTTAGTTGAGTTTACCATGTGTCTATGTGCTGAATTTTACCTGTGCGTTCTCTTCCTCAGCCCTCAATGCTGAAAGACATCATTACTCTCCCTTCTGAACAAAAAAACAGAAATTGGTGAGTTGCTCACTAAAATTTATGCAACTAACAATGGACAAGTGGTAGACGGTGTCAGAGCAGAAGTCCCCACAAACACAGTTAGTCCTCTGCTTCAGTTTCCTAGAACATTCAACAGTGATGTCATCACAAGGCAGAAAGAGGAAGAAAGCAATGGAAGAGAGAGGGTCAGAAGGAGAAAGTGAGAGGAGGGTGGAGAAAGGAGGACCAGAAGGAAGAGATGAGCCAGGGCTCTGGGTGAAATTCAATTCCAACAAGTAAAATCAGGATAGCAACAACAAACGGACATTTGAGTACTGGTTCCAGGATTCGTGAACTCTAGGCATTAAAAACGGGCACATCAAAATATTGCATCATGTGCCACAACCTTGGATACCTGAAGGTGACCTGTTCAGAAAATCAGAGCAGGGTTTATGAGGCAGAGGAGCACGGTAGCCAGCAGTATTTGGGTGTCTGTGCTATACAGGTAAACTGGACAGTAGTTTTCAGTTTGGAGTTCTCATGGCAATAGCTGTTGTTCTTATCGTCTCACAACCATAACTGTTGTGTTGTTGGCTTTTTACTACTCTTATACTCTTTACACTTCGCTATTTTTGCTCTTTTGGAGGGACCATCCACCCAGCTCACAAATAAATCATCCTAGTCTTAGCTTGGCTTGTTTCTTGCCAGATTTTCTTAAATTATCCCAACTACCTTTGGCCTCTGGGCTTTTTCTTTTCTTCTATAGATCTTTCTTTCACTCTTACTCCGTGACTGGCTAGGTAGCTAGCCCCTGATGTCCTACTCTCCTTGTTCTCTCCTCCCCTCTTTCAGATTTCTCCTATTTATTCTCTCTGCCTGCCAGCCCCACCTATCCTGTCTCCTGCCTCACTATTGGCTGTTCAGCTCTTTATTAGTCTGTCAGCTCTGTATTAGACAGGCAAAGAATTGCAGCTTCACAGAGTTGAGCAAAAGTGCAGCATAAACAAAAGCAACACATCTTTACATCATTAAACAAACGTTCCAGAGCATAAACAAATTAACACACCTTAAAATAATATTCTACAACTCCATTGTGTAACGCTTCATGGGGCACACTGAGAGTAAAGCTGTCTGTGGTCCAATCTTCCAGACAAATCTCCCAGATGACTATAACTACTTTCTTCCTGAAGATGAGAGGAAGTGAGGCATTCTCACAGACAGTGGGAGGCTTGCCTGTACCAGCTGAGACCACTGTTAAACCTGTTCAAACAATGTTTGGTGCACAATGTATATGGAGTAGCACTTGCAACAAATACTGTTGTTTTCATTTACAGAGGAAACTGAGGCTTGTGGAGGTTAAATGATGCACAGGGTCACTTGACTCGTAGGGTGAGGGAATATTCAAAAGCCTATTGTGTATGTCACTCATTTTATTCTGTGTACTTCAAAATTATGACTTATACCTTGCAATACTCCCAAAGGAATATCACAACTGGCTTCAATACATATTAATATACATGGTTTGCTCCATTACATATTGAATATGAGAACCACTATCAAAAGTAGACCAGTTTTATCTATGGGCGATTTAATGCAGAAATCTGTTGACTTTTTTTTATTTTGTCATTTTGATAGATTATGATAATCACATTAATAATCTTTTGGAGTCAGAAATTAAAGAGTTGATGCTCCTTAGTCTTTCAATAAATTACTATTTTTAAGGATTTATTTACTTCTATGTGCATGAATATTTTCTTGCCTGTATCTATTGTGTGCCTGGTGCCCACAGGGGTCAGAAGAGGGCATCACATCCCTTAGAACTGGAGTTATAGATGGTTGTGAGCTTCCATGTGGACCCTGGGAACTGAACCAGGTCCTCTGAAGGAGCAGCAGTGCTCTTAATCAGTTAAGCCTTGCTCCAGCCCTGTAATTTTTTATTTTTAATTATCATACAAGGTATTAGATGATATTATGGCATTTTCAAATGTTCTAGAAGATTCTGCTCATCATCATCATCTTCCCAACTCTCTACCGGACCTCATCCTCCTTCACAACCCCTCACAGTCTCTTCTCTTCTTTCTTGTCCCATGCGTCCTTTGCCCACCCCATACTTCTCTTCACCCACTTTAACTTCTTTGTCCCCTTTCTAGATTGTGAGTTTCTGCCCACATCTACATACATATATACACATACACACACACACACCCAATACCTTATACATAAGGTATATATTCCTTATACACTTTTGTGCATTATAGGCTAGGCACTGTATATGAGGAACACAAGGAGTTTTATCAGTGAGTAACAAAATTAAGGCACATCTTCTAACCAAACAGCAGTAAAGGACCCCTTGGGAGCCCTTTCCTTCTCCAGACCCTAAGACCCGTGTGTGTTTGTGGATGTGCATAGCCTAAGTTGCCAGGTCTTGTAAGTGATGGAACTTCAGGTATGTTTGTCTGGCAATAATCAGGAAAAGTAATGAATATTGAAGGACTTAATTTATTTCTCCTTTCCACTCTCTTCCTCCACTTCAACTTTCACAACAAATGGATAGATTATAGATATAACTACTCTTGGGAAAAATCATTTTATATATAACACGATTCTGTCAAAGAAGGACTATGTTACATTAAAATATGAGCCCATGACCTTAAAACTTTAATTTCTTTATTTACTATGTATATTGGGAATATGTACACATGTTACAGGTGCCTGAGAATGCCAGAGGTATTGGGATCCCCAAAGTTGAAGTTACAGATGGTTCTGAGATATCCAACACAAGTGCTGGGAATCAAACTAGGTCCTCTGGAAGAACAGTTCTTAACTGCTGAGCCATCTCTCCAGTCCCCGAACTTTAATTTCTCTACACAAAGCACTATATCAATTGCACATATCATTTGGGTCCATAATAACCTGGGCTGTATCCATCAGATGGTCCCACCATCTCTGTATATAGCTTTTAAGATCACAACTTCAGAGGAAGAGAGGAAGACAGCACAGACTCTCTCGCACCTTGATTCAGAAATGTGATGTGGTGCTGCCTGCAGTACAGTGGCCACCATCAGACTTGTCTTCAACAGTACCCCAAAATTAAAAGAAAAACAGTATTGGATAGGTAATAAATGGGTTTAAATTAGAATATTATGTTTGTTTCCTTCATATACTACTGTATATTTATTGCAACTAGTGTTTGTTGTTTTTCCCCCCTTTTCAAGGGAGAAGCTTGATTTTCCTAATCAAGTCTGCAAAAGTTGTTTTGCAGGTTGAGGCATAGCTCAGGCAAGAGTGTTCATGTCTAACATGCTTCAGATCCTGGATTTGATCCCTAGCATAACCCCACCAAAAGCTTACTTTGTTTTTATCTTTTAAAAAAGACTGTTTGTGTGTATGTGTGTGTGTGTGTGTGTGTGTGTGTGTGTGTGTTGCACACACGCATGCGAGCATGAATGCAGGTGTCTGCACAGTCCAGAAGATTACTGGAGCTGGAGTTACAGGCACATGTGAGCCATCAGCTGTGGGTGCAGAGAACCAAACTCAGGTCCTCTGGAAGAGCAGCAAGTGCTCTTAGCTGCTGAGCCACCCCTCCAGCCTGTTTTTATCTTAACTCTGATGTAAACTCATTCATGACTTATTTTTTATTATTATTTTAATTTTAAATAGCTTGTTTTACATGTCAATCCCAGTTCCCTCTTCCTCCCCTCCTCCTGCACACTCCCACCATCCTCCCCAGCCTCCCACCCTATAGCCATTTCCTTCCACATAGGGGATATCTAGAGTCTGTCATTTCACTCAGGTCAGGGTCCAGGCACTCCCCTAAGAGACCAGGCTGAGAGAGCATCCCTCTTTGTGTTATGGACACACGATGTCTGTTTGTATGCCAGGGATAAACACTGATCCACTGCCCAGGGCCCCATAGGTTGCCCAGGCTTCCTCACTGACTCTCACATTCAGGGGGTCTGGATCAGTCTCATGCTGGCCTCCCAGCTGTCGGTCTGGAGTCCAAGAGCTCTCCCCTGTTCAGATCAGCTGTTTCTGCTGGTTTTGCCAGCCCATTCTTTGCCAATTTGCTCATCACTCCTCTCTCTCTGTCACTGGGTTCCTTGGGTTCAGTTCAGTATTTAACTGTGGGGTGTTTGCCTCTGCTTCCATCAGTCACTGGATGAAGGTTCCAGGATGGTTATAGACATCAAGTTCATTATCAGGAATGGGCATTCGAGGTGGTCTCTCCACTATTGCTTAGATTGCCAGTTGGTGTCATCCCATTAGATCACTAGAGGTCACACTGGTGCCTGATCTGTCTTCTAACCTATGATTCCCTCTTCCCCCTATCTTACCCCCCACTCAACCTTCCTGTTCCCCCATGACCTACTCTCATGACTTATTTTTGTGTTCTATCTTTTTGCACTAGCTTTGTTTCCAATCGTTCTTATTTTCTAATTAAAAATTAAGTCCACAAGGACCTAGTCCTATGTTCAAGCACTGCCTAGAATGTGTGAGGTGCGTTCAATACCCAGAACCACACCAGGTACGTGTGTAATGAGTACATACATGCAGGCAAGCATAAATAAAAGCAAAAAAATATTCAAAGACTATAATTTCCACAGAGAGTCATGTTTGCTGCTCTCTGGACATGTGCAACTTTCATTCTATTCTCATTCTGAATATTTCACAATTCTACTTTCTCTGTTTACTCAGAGCAGTATTTAGGGAAATGCTATGTAAATTCCTAAATGTAAAATTTTGAGTGGCTTTTCCGGGAGGGGGTGGGGTTGGTTTCCAGACAGGGTTTCTCTGTGCAACCACGCTGACTGTCCTGGAACTCCTCACAGAGATCTGCCTGCCTCTGCCTCCCCAGTGCTGGGATTAAGGGCATTCATCATCACCACCCAGCAGAAAATTATTTTTAAAAGTTATAGAAAATTAGTTTTAAAATTGGACTTCAGATTTCTTTTTATTACCTTTTTCTGATATTTACGTCAGCCTCTAAAGCAAAGGCAAAAATTATACCCCAAAGCTTCTTCAGACTGTAGCATAAGAATCTCCATGGTGGTTCTAGGTTGTCTATTTCCACTGGGATCTTAGTGTCCAGCACAGCAATGGTTACTTACACTGGTTGAAAAGCTCAGCTCTCAAGCCAAGCATGGTGACAGGTGGATCTCTGAGTTCAAGGCCATCCTGATCCACAAAGCAAGTTCCAGGACAGCCCAGGCTACACAGAGAAACCCTGTCTTGAAACCAGGAGAAGAAATAAAAACAAAGACAAAAGCAATTTGAGGAAGTAGAAAAAGATTGAAGTGAGGACCAACTAGATGACAGTAAATGTGAAGAGTTCTCTTTGTGCATATTAAGTAACTGTATCTTATTCATCTTTCTATCTCATTATTAAAGAAAATGTACTCAATAAATGTGGATGACTACATGTATTCATAGTTACCTAAGCTACTGTGGGCACCCCCATAGATAAAGTTCTCTAACAGAAATAAAACCATATTTCCTCTTTTGAAATATCAACAGCTTGTGAGAGAATGGTATGACATTCACATTACTTTCATATCTTCTTCCCATACAGAATGTTAACTGTATATCAAGCACCTCATAAACACATTTTCAGACTCACTTACTCATTCCTTAATATTCACACAGATTTAATTTGGTGGCCTCTGTCATGAAGAATCCAAGTCAACCTTCAGCCCATTCTGAGTCACTCTTAAGTCTTATGGTCTAACACAAATTTAACTGAATGTCTGTAAACTTATAATTCCCACCTCGGTTCATTCCCAGTATTTAGAGTTTCATAGTGAGCTGACTGACTAATCAGAAAGCACTTTTGTCTTGTACACTATGTATTTGCTTTTCATTAGAGGAACAGCAAAGAAGCAATCATGAACACTTCTTCCAGGCAACTTAGGAGCATGTGTATTTGTTTCCAATTGCTGCTGTAACACTCCAGGTGTCAGTAGAGCCTCACAAGAGAGAATCAATTTCTTGCCTTAGTGTCTAGAAGTAGCTACAATTGCTTGAAACCTTTTCTTGGAAGTCATAACCCTTTCATCTTTACCTTACCCAGCTAAGGACTTAGCAAATCTCCTTATTGTACCACTGGCGGGTAGACAACTTTGTTTCCACTTGCCATCATACTTTCCTCTTGCCGTAATCCCCACTCTTCATCAGTGACTTTCTGGATTCAGATAGAGACATCCTCGGGCGTCATTATTGTATCTACCAAGGACTATAGCCAAGAGTAAATAAGCAAGTAAACATGAAGGGTATAAGAAAAAATGACAATGAAGGGACAAAATGAAATTGTAGCATTGATAACAGTATTGGTACTAGAGAGATTCATAAGAAGTGGTACGTTGGATACAAAATTGTACTACAAAATAAAAACAGCCTCTATTTATTACTCTTCATTTCAAATACACAACACACACACACACACACACACACACATACACACACAGAGAGAGAGAGAACCTGTGAGTTGTACTCCACTGGGATTCCACTATAGCAAAACAAACCAAGCAAATGACACATGTTGTTTTTAAAGCTTTTGTAGAAAAAAAATCCAAATTCCTCTCTTTCTCTTTCATATATATACATATATATATATATGTATGTATATATACCCCTTCTTTCCTAACTTACCTTTAACATTTTTGAAAACTTCTAGAAGGGTGGATGAAAGTTGCAACATTGTCCCTTTAGCTGAAATCATCACCATGCAAAGACTGCTAGTGATTCAAACATGCCCTTCCTCATGAAATTCCGTACATAGTGATTTATGCCAGTTAAGAGAAAACATAGAGCTGGCAAGACCACTCACTGAGCATGGCCTGAGTTCAAAACCTGAACCCACATATCGAAAGGAGAGGACAGACTCCCACAAGTTGTCCCCTGACATCCACACATGCCCACATACACACATGCATGTATGTGCACAAATACATCACACAATGAACACACACACACACTAAATTGTAATACAAAATTTACAAAAACCATTTTAAGAATATGAAAAGTGACTTTTAAAACTAGATTTCTTGGTGCCCTCGCTGCTGCAGGTGCCAGCATCTGCACCCCTCCCCCATCTCTCCAGATGAATGAGACTGCTTGACTAAAACTCCATGGAAAATGCTGTTTGGAAAGTAAAGCTCCCTGGGGCCTTACAATCAACATTTTTTTTGTATCTTTTTAAACCTATCCATTGGGAAATCACTGTAAAACATATTTCACGGAAAGGATAATCAGATCCAGTTAATACCACATGAAAAGATATAACAGCCTAAAATAAATTATTCATTTCCCTGCCTTTTAAAGAGTGTGCTGAAAGCAACTTCCACGGTTGTCTCTGACTGCGAACCTGGGCTCCTCTACTGTTCTGTGGGTGCAGGAGCACTGCCTGGCTTCAGGGGTCTCTGTTTGCTCCGCTTGCCTCTTCCTCCCCTGTCTGTGTCTGCGGTTGCCTTCTGATTTTGGTTTTGCTCATGAGACTTCCTCAAGCAACTTCCTTCCCCATCTCATTGCTGTGGAAATAGTAACTAGGATACCAAACTGATTATAATTTTCAGTAAAATGAGGTTAAATGAAATTCTAATAAAGGACTCTCTCATGAGTAAAGTGTATGAGGTCTGAGACAAAGGGAAACTGACACTGTGCCTATGACTGGGCTCCTTCTGGGATCTGTGGCTGTCTGGCATCTATTTGGCTACTTCGGGGCTATTTTTATCTCTTTTCTATTTTTGTTCTGAATAGGTTAGTATGAGATAATTGTACTTTGACAAGATGAAATATGGCTATATTTTTTAAGGCACCATATCTCAAGATGAGATAAAAGAGGTATCCTTGGCCCTAGAATCCAACCACTCACCAAAGCCATGCCCCTTCCAACATGTATGTGATTCAATATAAAACCAGGACTGTGAACCATACAGTTCAGTAGACTAGAACTTGCTTAGCATGTGTAAGGCCCTGGGTTTAATCCCTATCTCCAGACAAACAAAGGAGTGTAGATAAGTGCCCAATAGTTGGTAGGTACCAAAGTGTAGATCATCTATTAAATGAAACATTATGTAGCTACAAACCATCTATTATACATACATACATAATACATAGAAGGAGGGGCCTAGAAACTGGTCACTGTCATAGTGGGTAGTTAGAGGCACTACCCTCTATGTTGATGGAAAATACTTCCTTTGGTTCCTCAGAAAGAAGCAGTCTGAGATACATCTCATAGGAGCCTCTGGAGAGGTTCCAGCAGAATCTAGCATATCACCCTGTGGTAGTTATAATATTGAGTGTAACTGTGACACTCTAGTGAGGATTCACTAGATTCCGTTAACCGAAATGGGGAAGGTCCATCCTAAGTGTGGACAGCACTGTGCTATAGGCCGGGTCTTGGATGGTCTGAAGAGAAGAAGGCAACCTGAGTACCAGCACACCTCTCTCTGCTTCCTGATTACAATGTGATGTGATCAGTGGATTCCCACATCCGCTTCCATGCCTTCCTGCCATAATGGGATGTCTTCATCCATTTTCACATATCTTCAAACTGAGCTAAAGTAAGTCTTTCTCTCCCTAAGTTGCTCTGCCACAGTAAAGGCAGATGTGAGCAAGGCACACGCCTAGCATTTCTTCACTCAGCAATACCCTTCCCGTTAGCTCTCTCTCTTCCGCCAGTATCATTCTCCCGTCTCTGGTCCTGCACTCCACATACCAGTATCCTACACACAAGCCTTTGCCTTAGGTTCTGCTTTGGAGAGCACAAAGTTAAAACACTGTCAATCAAGGTTGTGGGGTACAGAGTTGCATTATCCATTGAAACAGGGCAAAACCTGCTGGCATTAGTGGGCCACAGAGCAGCCACTTACTTCTGGACATCTTGATCTGTGACAAGGATAAGATCCAATTGTTTAAGTTATTCTGCATTGGGAATTTCATTACCTGTAGCCAAACGTCTATTTCAGATGATACACAGACCAACAAAAGTCCTTATCGGGAATGTTTTATTCAGAAGTGAAGGCCACAGACCTTCTAGAGAACACAGTTCCAGCCTGCAGCGATGTTGATATTAGAGAAACAAGACAAAAGAGAGAACCTATGGCTTCTGTTTCACTTTTGACTTAAGGCATTCCATACAGTTTTGTCACTTGCAGATAAAAAATACTGTCTAGTTTAGATAGGAACCATGCGTGGTTTGGGTGTTTGACTATTAAAATAATAATGGGGGAAGAAACCATGTACCTGTAGGTAAATATAACATCTAAGCGTCTAAAAATAAAATACCCTCTGAATGCCTATACTAAATGATTTGTGGGGAAATTCAGAGCTGATGAGAAGAGCCATGGGTGTCTCTTGTACATTATATATTTCCCCAGCTTTTAACTTCTTAGAACAATCTGTAACATTTTGTCATTTTAAGATACCAAAAAGCTGCAGGAATTCTGAAACATTAAGTGTGCTATGTGTCATTTGTGTTGACACAAAAATGGTATAAACAAGAATCAATTACAAACTTTACAAGTACTACTGACAAACCACCCAGCCAACTTCAGAGACACCACCCCAGATTGCACTGCACAAAGCCAACCACAATGTACAGAGAGGACCTTGAGTCTAAGAGGCCATACCCGGTTGCTGTGGCCAAGGCCACACACACATAGTATTCCCTCCAAAATTCGCCCCAAATAAGCCCACAACACAAGCTTAAAGAATAGCACCTTGTAGGGGGAGCTTTCCTGTTACAATCACCTGCTTCCAAAAAACCAGCAGCTGCTTCCCAAATAACTGACTTGGAGACTTAATGTGAATTATAAATGCTCAGCCAATAGCTCAGGCTTGTTACTAACTAGCTCTTACAACTTAACCCATTTCTATTCATCTATGTGCTGCCCTGAGGCTCATGGCCTTTACCTCCATCCCATTTTGTGTCTTACTCGTTCTCCGTCTGGCGACTCCTCTGACTCTGCCCTTCCTCATGCCTCACTCTCAGTTTGGCTTTCCTGCCTAACTTTATCCTGTGCAGCTGCTGACCAGTCAGCTTGTTTATTAAAGCAATCATAGCAACATATATTCACACAGTGTACAGAAGGATTATTCCACCGCGGTACCTGAATCACTGTGTTCCAAAACAGGCTTGTTTCGTTTTGTACCACCCCCTTCGCACTTTAGACAGAAAACTCTGGAGCTTCCCCAGGTGAGTGAGTGTGAACAGGAGAAGGAATGCTGGCTTAACCTCAGTACATAGGCTGATGAAATGAAGCCAGGAACAGAAGGGAGACGGTTACAGAAAACAGACAGATAGGGTGCTTGCTGGCTTACCGTGGGACTCTGGCTACATGATTCAGTAGGACCATGTAACGGTAACGGCATTGCATGCTCAGGGAGAAGATGGCACTGGGAAGTGGTGTGCATTCAGCTGAAGGAAAAGCAAGTGACGGCTCTGAGCATTGCTACTGAGATCTCAAATGACATGGGGGGTGGGGGGTCAGGAGTAGAATCCAAGCAAAAGATCCCCAGAAGATGGGAAGCAGCATCTGAAACCTGACTGGAGGTGCTGAGGCGGAGTTAAGCATTGTAAAAAATCTGTTACACTTACTATATACTGTGCGCTTTAAATTCATAGTGCACTGAATTCTCCCCCCAAATCCTGTGAGGAGCAGGGAATTTTCTCCTTTCTTTTTTTCTGAAGTAAAGAAGCAAAGTAGACAAAAAGATCGACAAATATGAGCTACCTGGCTGGTGTGGCACTCACTCAACTCTGGCTGCCATAACAGAACACCACAAGCAGGGCTGCCTGTTTCCTCATACTTCTAGAGGCTATAAGTCAGAACAAAGTGTTGGCAGTGTTAGTGTCTGGAGAGGCCTATCTCCTGCCTTGCAGAAGGCCACGCCTGACTGTGTCCTCAGATGGCCTTTTCACTGCATGCTTGCGGAAAGTAATTTCTGTCCTCTTCCTCTTCTTATAAAGGCACCCAGTCCCATCAGATTAGGGCCCTGTCCTGATGACCTCAATTCACTGTAATTACCTCCTCAAAGGCCCAATCAGCAAGCAGAATCCTATTAGGGGTGGGAGCTCTGTGAATGCAGAGAGGAAACTATTCAGGCAGGCAACAACTCAAATGATGAGGTAGCAAGCACAGTGTGACTTAGTATTTGCCTTTAGTGTTTTACTTTCGCTTGTCTTTATTGAGGTGTGGTTTAACTTATGGCTAAGTTTGAGAGCTTTTGTTGTTGTTTGCACATGTGTGTACCCGTGTGGAGGTCAGAGTTTAACAGGCTTCTTCCTCAACCACTCTCCACCTTAACTCACTGAAGCAGGATGTCTTGCTGACCCCGCAATTCACTGATGTAGCCAATCTATCTGGGAAGTTTACCCTGGTGTTTCCTCTGCTCTCCATAGTGCTGGCATTGCAAATGGGCCACCACTTTTATGTGGGTTCTGGAGATCCAAACTTGGGACATTATGGTTATATTGCAAGACGTTTATCCGCTGATCCATCTCCCCAACTCTCAGTGTTTTTAACACGTACATGACCCACCTGACCTATTCCATGAAGAAATGTGGCATTAAATATAGGACTCTTTCCATTGCTCTCCACCAGGCCACCTGACAGCTGGAGGTGTTGCTACTGGCAGGTTTCACAGCAACCAGAACCACAAACATGAGGTTTAACCTCTTTTCCTGACTTAACTTCAAGCTCTCTCCACCATAAAGAGTGTGGGGCTTCCATCTGAACCAATCCCACATTCTACAGCCTGGTTCTAGAACCTGGGAGAATGGCCCTTGCAGCTGTGTTTCCCAGGGTATTTCTCTGCTTCCTCTCTGTCTTAGCTAGGGTGTCTACTACTGTGATGAAACACCATGACCCAAAACAACTTGGGGATGAAAGGGTTTATTTCAGCTTACAACCCTCAGACCACACTTCATCACTGAGGGAACTCAAGGCAGGCACCTGGAGGCAGAAACTGAAGAGGAATTCATGAAAGAACACCTCATGGCTTGCCCAGGCTACTATCTTATACAACTCAGTATCATCTGCCCAGGAAGGGTTGACACCACCCACAATGGGCTGGGCCCTCCCATATCAATCATTAATCAAGTAGATGTCCTACACACTTGCCTACAGGCAATGTATGATAAGGACATTTTCTCAATTGAGATTCTTCTTCCCAGATAACTCTAGTTTGTGGCAAGTAAACAAAGACAACCACAAGAACAACAACAAAAAAAAAAAGACAAAACAAACACTCTCTAAGGCAGTATCTGGGCAGTGCCTCTGAGACTCCAGCTCCCTGAAGAAACACTCTCGGTGGTTTTCTGCCAGATGATACCAGGGCCTCATCCTCTCCGGTAAAAATATTCTCCCTGGAGACCTCCAGCTGAGAAACAGTCTAACATCTTTGTGTCTTGCTGTCCTTGGAGCAGGCTATTCCTACTCCAGCAAAGCCACACCTTCTAATAGTGCCACTCCCTATGAGTTTATGGGGGCCATTTGGCTTCTGAACCCTCCCATCTCCTGAATAACAATTCCCTACCTTAAATGCCCTCTGCTTCAGATGTTCACACTCTTTTCTCTTTTCCTGATCATTATTTTCAGCTGTGCTGGCCTACTCCCTGCTTGTTATGGCTAACTTAGGAGCTAGGGCAATTGGAAGCCTACCGTAGAGCCCATGGAAGAGGCTAAAAGCTGGAGAACTTGGAGGTATAGCTTTCCCTAAGGGACTATCAGGTACTGCATTGATCCTTGCATTCCACAGGGTGGCATCCTGATTTTCCACATTATTAACAAATCCAGCTTTGTCCCGATGTGTTCATTGTGAACGGCTCACCTGTGTCTCAAGTGGAGCTCGAAAAGCTGTCAATTCTAGAGATGTCTTTATCATCATGTTTTCCCAAGTATTATTACAACAGTAAGCTACTGAGTGGATTTCTCAAACTGCTGTGTCTTGTCTTCTGTCTCTGTCTGTGTCTGTCTCTCTCTCTCTTCTCTTCTCTTTTCTTTTTTTCTCATTTGTTTGTTTTGGGGCCAGGGTCTTGTGTAGCACAGGCTAGCCTCAAACTCACTGTGTAATAGAGACTGACCATGAACTCTGATTCTTCTGCCTCTGTCTCCTGAATGGGATTATAGGTTTATGACAGTCTGGAGACAGAACACATGCTACGCAGCACTCTACCAATTGAGCTACATGGCAGGTGTCTTAGTTAAGGTTTCTATTGCTGTGAAGAGATACCATGACCACCAGGGAAAACATTTAATTAGGGTGACTCGCTTGCAGTTTCAGAGGTTCAGTCCATTATCCATCACAGCCGACATGAGGCTGGCTACATCTTGATCAGAAGGCAAAAGTTTAAGCATAGGAAACCTCGAAGCCCATCCCCCACAGTGACACACTTCCTCCAGTAAGGCCACACCTACTCCAACAAAGTCACACCTAATAGTGCCACTCCTATGAGCTTAGGGGGCCAATTATATCCAAACTACCACAGCAGTCCTCCATGTCTTTTCAAAAATCTCACTTGCAGAGGCAGGCGGATCTCTGTGAGTTCGAGACCAGCCTGGACTACCAAGCGAGTACCAGGACAGCCTCCAAAGCCACAGAGAAACCCTGTCTCGAAAAAAAAAAAAAAAAAAGACATTTCAATTCAAAATCTCACTTGCCTGTGTGAAACAGCTGGGGAAAGAAGTGTGTACTCCGGGGGAGTTTTCAGCAGGCTGTAGGGACTGGACTAACCTGCTGGAGAGGAAAGGAAACAAAAGCTGAGACTTGACTGGGGTCAAAATGCCCGTTCGGTTCCAGTTGCCGCACATTCTGCCTAAATATGAAGTCCTTGCTGAGCCGACTCCCAAGCCTGCTGTGTAAGCTCCTCCATCTCTGGTTTGGCTATACAGCTAAGCTTTGTCTTCGCAGCAGAAGGCAGGCTGCATGGGCTGGCTCTCAGCCCTGTGTGCCCGGGACTTCTCCAGATCCCCAACAGCTATGAGTCAAGTATTTTTTTTTCCTTTGGCCCACCAAGTTGCTGTTTGCCTGCCCAGATCGCCGAAATGGGGGTGCAGCTTTCAGGTGGTGAAAGGGAACACAACCCTTCCCATCTCTCCAGCCCTGTGTGATAAATCAATTCAGCCAGAGAACCATCGCGAGATGACCTGGCAGCTAAGTGGGGGAAAGGAACCCCTAAAAAGAAAAAGAAAGAATCCTGTTAGTCACGGAACTTTTCATGGGAGCCACGGAGCCGGCTCTTGCTGTCTGTGTGAATAATAAAACCACAGCCGTGTACTGTATCAGCTTCTCAAACAAAAGCGACTTCTCAATGTAGCAGCCTGGGATTTCTTAACTGGATTTAGTTTTCACTGGGGAAAAGCATACATTTAAAAGGAGAGCTAGGGCCTCTGAAGAAAGTCAAAGTAGCAAAGCTTACTATTCAAACCAGAGAAACCAGGCTGCCAGGCAACTGGGCTCTGCCGGCTATCCCATGCCCAGTGAGCTCACGGCAGACTCTGCGACCTGAAATTTTCCCACGGTGCGCCAGCAATGGCAGAGGTCCTGGTGAGTGCCAGTGCTGTCTTTTAGACATTGGCAAGTAGGGTACAAAGGAAAAGCGGAGTGAGAGGCTGGAGTCATGGCTGAGTAGTTGAGAGCCCTTGTTCCTCTTGTTGAGGACCTGGGTTCTATTCCAGGACCCATGTGGCGCCCGACTATCTGTAACCCCAGTTCCAGGGAATCCAACAGGCACGCGTGTGGTGCACAAACATATACAAAAAGAGTCATACACCTAAAGTAAAATAAATAAAACTATGAGAAGAATAGGAAGAGCACTTTCAATCCAAACCTAAAAGCTAACACCATAATACTTTCAAGGCATGAGTGGTGGGCTCCAAAGCACATTGACTACAAGAGAGATATTAAGAATAAAAACCACTTTTGTTGGGAAATTGTTTAAAGGGAAAAAGCCGCAGCTCGGGTGCCTACTTCCTCCAACAAGGCCACACCTCCTAATCCTTCTCAAGTAGTGCCACTCCCTGATAACCAGCCATCCAAATATGGGAGCATATGGAGCCATTCTAATTCAAACCACCACACCATTTTGTGCCTTTTGGCATTATCTTTATCCAAAGGCATTGTGGGCAACTCAGACTTTGCCCAGGAAAGAGTGTTCTAAATTATTCATACCACTTCCCAGAAGTACTTGCTGTATTAGTCCCAGTGAAAGTGAGCAATGCTCCAACAAATGACTCTTGATAAAACTTCAGTCATGTAGAAATTTCTCTACACCCACCCTGATACCATATACAATGAATATGGCCACCTTTACAGTGGCAATTTACATTCTAAGGGTTGGATAACATTATTTTTGAAATACTTTTAAGCTGAGGGTCCCAACTTTCAACTAAAATATCCATGTATCTAAGTCAGACCCCACAGAAAAACATTTTGATGCTACTTCCAATTTTTTTCTTGTCTTGATGTTTTATTTTGTATATAAATAAAGGCATATCTTAAAACCAACCAATTTTTCTAAATCACTGATTATCTGGTCACACTTCTCTTCATACTCCAAATAACTGGGGAAACCTTTTATCCAGACCCTGTTCTGGTCATTGTAGAGATCCAGCTCACTGAAGAATGGTGCTGTGTCCAGAATCCTTTATAGCTATAAAGGATTCCTACTATAATTTTGCAGGTCCCACCCATGACTGGTGGATGGCTGGGGAGACCACTGCAGTAAGGCCCACAGCTGCATGCAAGGCATAACTCACTTGACCTTGTTACTCTTCCTATCAGTAGGGGGAAGTGCCCCCACTTCAGTTCTCATCTGGGACGGGCTGCTCTGGGCAATAGACTCTTGCAGAAGGGACTCCAAATGGGTGCTAGACTTAGGCCTCAGGAAGTTTTGGGAACTACATTCTCTGTTCTTGGAGACCCTAGGCTCTGTGTAAGAAAGGTCAGGCTAAGCGGGGCAGTGGTGGCACACGCCTTTAATCCCAGCACTCGGGAGACAGAGGCAGGCTGATCTCTGTGAGTTCAAGGCCAGGCTGGATGGACAGCCTCCGAAACAATACAGAGAAACCCTGTCTCGTAAAACCAAAAAAAAAAAAAAAGAAAGAAAGAAAGAAAGGTCAGGCTATTCTACCAGTCTTACAGACAGTGCCAGATTACTGACTGACAACCAAGCCCAGGAGAATGTGGGATGATCATGTTAGGCTATGCATCCCAGTCAAGGCCAGTTAGCACCTGTAGAGGAGGGGCTGGTCTTCTCCGCTCTGTTCTGCTCACAGGTCAATAAGGAAATTACTGCTTGTCATGGCTATTTTTATCAACTTGACTACATCTGGAATTAACTTAAAGCAAATAACTGGGCACACCTGTGAGGGATGTTTTTCTTGATTAAGTCATTGGAAGTGTGAAGACCCACAACTAATCCAGATCTTTGAGATGGGAATATCCACCTTTAACCCAGACCCTTTCAGGTGGTAAGAGCCACGTTTAATCTAGGACACACCTTCTGCTGGCAGGCTACGTGAAGAACATAGAAGAAGGAAATTTGCTCTCTGAGCCTGCTTGCTAGTAAGTCCATTCCTTCACAGGCACTAGAACCTATTTATTTGGGATTCTGGTGTATACTGAAGACCAGCTGAGACAGCCAGCCTCATAGACTGAACAATGACTGGATTCTTGGACTGTCCATTGGGAGACAACTATTGCTGGGGTAGCTGGACCACAGCCTGCGCAGCCTGCAAGTCATTGTAATAAATGTACATGTTCTGTTCTTCTGGAAAACCCCAACTAATACAGATTTTGGTACCAGAAGTGCTTCTGGAGCAATTGTAATATAATGATAAACTTTTTTTTTAAGTATCTGGAATAGGTTTTCCAATTTGCAAGCACCCACAGTTACTGAAGCCTCTCTAGCTGCTGAAGTCTCTTCTGGAAGCTTGGAGAACACTGAAAGCCCATGGTATGAACTATTTAACAAATATTTACAAGTACATTTTGATTATCCTGATTCGCCAGTTGTGAGAGGCAATGGATTTGCTGACTCTGCATAAAAAACCTTTGACAGTTTGTAGAAAACTAGGAGAAATGATGCTGCTGGCCGGTTGCTTCTAGCATCTCTGGATACACTGACAAAAGAATGAGCTCTGTGATAAAATTAACCAACCTCTAGCATCTCAGAACACAGTGAAGGATGAAACTGATGGCTCCACATGCATATAAACAGTCTAAAGGTTTCTAAGTGTGCTCTGGGAAAGAATCTTCTCTCCAGCAACCACAGAGCTCAAGCTGTGGAAAATCAACCAAAGCCCTCACTGTAAGGATGGCTGAATTACAGAGAAAATTCAAGTTCCGGTCATAGAGGGTGTCAGCAGTTAAAGTGGATTTTAAGGCTGTAGGATAATGGTTGAGGAAAGTGAAGCTGGATCAGGCTGAGTTTGCTGATATGGACACATGGAGTGGAGATTCCAGGTTTAACATGGAAGCTGGCACAGGGGAATAAACAAAGGTGTCAAATGTCTGTTTGAGTGGTTGGCTGAAGTATTTGTCAGAAGGTGGCCTACTGAAAAGGAGCTGGAGATCCCTTGGCTTAGCATTGATGAAGGGATTTAAAGGCTCAGAGAAATTGCAGTGCTAGAGCAGACTCTTTGTAAAACTAATCCTTCACAATGGGAAGGCCCTGAAGACATGCTCTCTACTAATCCCATACAATACAAAATGGACAGAGGGGCACCAGCACATTTGAAGAGTTTTGTTATAGCCCCTTTCCTTGTGCTGGACCTTAGGGCTGGAGATGCTGCTACCCAGTTGTATGGGTTAAATGCAGTGGGTTCAATTGTACCCCAAAGCAAGCAGGGGCTAGATGGCAGCACTGAACTGCCAAAGGTGGTCACAGTTATCATAATAGACAACATAGGCAAAGCAATGTCCACAGTGGCCAGTCCTATAATGATCAGTACAGGCAAAGTGAATTATTTTATGACAGCACGACTCACATAGACTTTAGTACTAGCTAAGCAATCATGGTGTTTCCAGGCATGAAATATATATTGCATTTTTGTTTGATCTATGTAAGCAGAAAAATTCTCAAACAAATGAAAGAAAGACCACATTGGATGGTGGCAAAAGAAAATTTCAGCTTGTGAACCAATGTCCAAACTTTAGCCAGTTTGCAGACAAAGCATCCCTTGAATTAAGGGGTGGCTAGGTTTTTCTGAGGAAGAACCTTGATAAAATACCTAATTGTTTTATTAGCCTTTCCTCAGTCCTTCCCAGAGGGACCTACAACCTTTTACAAGGGTAACTGGAAAAAGGAAATAATCAGACTTTCCAGGGTCTATTGGATTCTGATTCTGAATTGATGCTGATTCCAGGAGACCTCGAGAAACATTGTGGCCCTCCAGCTAAAGGAGGAGCTTATGGGAGTCAGTGATTAATGGAGTTTTGGCTGGCCTGACTCACAGGAGGTCCAGCAGGTCTCCAAACTCAACCTGTGGTTATTTTCCCAGTATAATTGGGATAGATGTACTTAGAAATTGGCAGAATTCTCACATTGGTTCCCTGAGCTGTGGAATGATGGTTATTATGGTTAAGGCCAAATGGAAACCTTTAGAGCTGCCTCTACCAGGGAAAATAGTGAATCAAAAAACACTATTACATCCCCAAAAGAAATGAACACATTAGTGCCATTATCAAGAACTTGAAAGATGAAAATTTAATTCAAAGGGATCTTGATCACCTGTCTCTTTCACAAAAATATCACATTTGTTTACTATATTAAAGATATTATGCTGATTAGACAAAGTGAGAAGGAGATAGTAACAACTTTGGACTTATTGATAACACATATGTGGGAAATAAATCCAACCAAACTTCAAGGACCTTCTACCTCAGTGAAATTCTTAGAAGTCCAGAGTTACTCCTTCTAAGGTGAATAAGTTATTACCCTTGGTCCATCCTATCACCAAGAAAGAAACAATGTTTATGGGACCTATTTAAAATCTGGAGTGTGGTGGATTGAATAGGAATGGCACCCATAGACTCATTGTTTGAATTCTTGGCCCATAGGGAATGGCACTATTAGATGTCACCATTGTTGGAGTAGGTGTGGCTTTGTTGGAGGAAGTGTGTCCTTGTAGAGGCAGGCTTTGAAGTCTTAAAAGCTCAAGTCTGGCCAGTGTGACACAGTTGCTTCTGCTGCAGATCAAGATGTAGAACTCTCCAATCCTTCTCCAGTTCCATGTCTGTCTGCACTCTACCATGAAGATAGTGGATTAAACCTCTGAAACTGTAAACCAGCCCCAATTAAATGTTTTCCTTTATAAGAGTTGCCGTGGTCATACTGTCTCTTCACAGCAGTAGAAACCCTAACTCAGACATGGAGATAGTGCACTCCTCACTTGGGTATGTTACTTTGGTCCTGTTACCAAGAGACTTGGAAAGCTGCTGGCTTTGAGTGGGGTATGGAACAGGAAAGGGCTCTTCCAGCAGGTCCAGGCTGCTGTGCAGGGAGCTCTACCACTTGGACCATATGATCCAGCAGACTCAATTGTACTTGAGGTGTAGTGGCAGATAGGTATGCCGTTTGGAACCTTTGGCAGGCCCCTCTAGATGAATCACAGAAGAGGCCTTTGGAATGTTGGAGCAAGGCTTTACTATCATCTGCAGACAACTGTTCTCCCTTTGATACATAGCCTGCTATTGAGCTTCAGTGGAAACTGAACATTTGACAATGGACCATCAGGTGACCTGAGATACCATCATGTGCTGGGTGTTATCTGACCCACAGTATCACAAACCAGGGCATGCACAGCAGCAATCCATTATCAAATGGAAGTGGTATATATGTGACTGGGATTGGACAGGTCCTGAAGCCACAAGAAAGTTACATGAAGAAGTTGCCCAAATGCCTAGTTTCTACTCCATTTATAATGCCAAGCGTGCATCTACAGCTTCATGGGTGGTGCCCTGTGATTGGTTGATTGAGGAAGAGAAGACTAGGACCTGGTTTGCTCATGGTTCTGTACGTTATGCAGGCACCATCCAGAAGAGGACAGTTGCCTCATGACAAACCCTTTCTGGGACAATCCTGAGAGACACCAGTGAAGGGAGATTTTCACAGTAGGCAAAACTTTGGGCAGTATACATAGTCATACATTTTGTTTGGGGAGAGAACTGGCCAGATGTGTATTTGTTAACTGCTATTCATGGACTGTAGCCAATGGATTGGCTGGATGGTCAGGAACTTGAAAAGAATATGTTTGGAAAATTGGTGACAAAGACATCTAGGGAAGAAGTGTGTGCTTAAATCTCTCCAAATGGGTGAAGGATGGGAAGATGCTCATGTCCCATGTAAATATTCATCAAAAAGGTGACTTCAGCTGCGGACGTTCAATAGTCAATAGATAGGAGGACTCATTCTGTATGCAAGCCCTCAAGGCACAGGAGTGGCAGGCCCTACCCCCAAGGACCGCAAACTGCCAGGTTCCACCCAAAGAATACTCTAACTACCATAACTGAGGACCTCTAACTTCTGAACCCTGCCCCCACCCTACAAAGCAAAAACTCCATTCTCTGAACATGAAATCCACCAATCTCCACCCTGGAAAGCTCACCCTGAAAAGTTCCACCCCCTTCCCAAGAAACGATATGAGCCCTGAATCCTGCTCTGTTTGCTACTGTTTCTGGCTGGAGCAGAGACAGCTGCCCTCCTGGTTTTTTCTTCTAGATAAATCTCTTGCGTGAGGATTACTGTGTGCGGTGACTGCGACTTTGTGGCTCCTGACTGCCAGAATATCTTTCCATCCAAGCTACAATGCTTACATTTGGTGCAAAACCTGGGATAGGTTCTTCTAGTGCTTGTGGTTCCCTCAGGGTCTAAGCTGCGCTGGGACTCCATCCCTCATCGTTCATCGCTAGTCCAACTACAACAGACTCACCTTCTAGCTCACATATCACTCAGCATCCCATCCACCACCAGACATTAGGTAAGTGTCCCTTTGGTCAGTGTAAACGTTCACTGAGTCCAAGGAAGTGGCCATTGAGTGTCTGGTACCTCTCTGGTACTCTTGGAGGTGGAAGTAGCCCCAGCCTGGCCCTCTTCACCTGACCCATCCCACCCCCCACGACCCCACCTTGGAGCTGCAATCCTGTAGTTTCCTTAGGTCAAATCAAGCTACTGTAGGCCTTCCTGCCCTCTCCTCTCACATTCCCCTAGGAGCTTGCCTGTAATCCCACAACTCCTTTCAGCCCTTGTGGCTTTTGTGACCCTATTCCCCAACCCTTTCCTGTGGATGAAACCCCTCCTAGATCTCAGATTTCGCCCTCACCTTCTCACCTCTGCAGAAAACGAGGCTCTGAGTCTCTCCACTGGCTTAGCCAGGCTAAGCCCTGACCCCCATTGAGTGTGGTGTCAACCCACTCAATTACTTGGTTCTTGTGGTTCTCCCTGAGTCCTGGGGACACCCATGACTGCAGGCTGCAGTGACATTTTCCTTTTCCTCTTGTATCCATGGGAAGGTGTCTTCCATACCTTCTCATTTTCCCTTAGTACACGTCATAGAAACATCCAGTCTCTCCACCCGATGCTTGGCTTGAAGGGCCCTAATCTTAATCACGTTTGCAATCATATTTGGCTTCAATACCCCTAAGATAATGAATCCAAAGGGCTACCTAGTGGCATCTTAGGTCCCAATATTATTTGGGACCTTTACAAGTAACTATGAGTGATCAGAGAAATAGAAAGAGATAGCCCCATTCCCTATTTCTCTGCTCCAAGCACTGTTTTTGTCTAGTCTCCCCCCTCCAAACACACACTGTATAAATGTTCTGTGTTTTGAGTTATCATAAATGATTCTGTAAGTTTGTTGCAAAGTGGGAGCTAGGAGCGAAACCTAACAGGAGGGGGAGAAAACGAAGGAGTAGGTCAATTGCAATGTGCACACTCCCCACACACACTCTACACACACTCTGTACTGGCTGGTGCTTTTCCCAACTCCCTCTTACAGCATCCCTTGTCTATAGCCAGGACTCAAAAATGTCCTATCTCTAAGCCTTCTTTGTTCCACATCCCTTGTCTATAGCCAGGACTCAAAAATGCCCTATCTCTAAGCCTTCTTTGTTCCACATCCCTTGTCTATAGCCAGGACTCAAAAATGTCCTATCTCTAAGCCTTCTTTGTTCCCAGCTTACTACATTCATTTTTTTACAGGGATTCAGGTGTCTTTTAGGTATGAGTGGCATTAGTCTGTTGTTTTATGCTGTCCCACTTGAATTAAAATTTGGCTCTAGAATTAGGGTATGGCTCCCTTTCCTCTAGACCCATGTAGGTTTGTTTAAATGTTTCTTCCAAAATCTCTGTGCCATACATATCAGGTGAACCACCTGCTGTGTGACAGAGAAAGGAGGGCAAAACAAAATAAAGGGACAGACAGACAATTCCCAATAGGGACAATTGCTACTCACCTCATACCCTTTTTTGGTTTTAGGTAAACTCTTTAAAAACTTTTGCTAAAGTATAAATCTTATCTCAAGATTTGTAAAACTATTGTGTAAACTTGCTATACCTAAAGATTTGTAAGCATATTGGGTATGATTAAAACCTTTAACAAAAGGATTACTTTGAAACTCATAACACCAGGATTGATAGTGAAAGTCTATACAGAGGAAACATATGGCTTGCTGTTTTCATGGGGTCTTAGAAACCCCATGAAATTCAAGAGTCATCCAGGACAAACATGAAAACTAACATATGTTAGTTGCTGTACCCCATTGGGATGGAGGCAGCCCTGTGACTGACAGCCCTTTTTGCTCAGGCTGGAAAGGATGGGTTTTGCCATTTGACTTCACGCCCATCTTGATTAAAAGTGACCATATAGCATAAGTCAACCAAGGGAAAACAGCTCCTCCTAGATGTAAGGCCCAAACCAGTGATTCTTCCACTATTTTCCATCACACTAACAAGACTGAACCCACAGTCCCTTCTCTTCCTCTCCAGCCTCTCCCTCTGTGGTTTCCCTTTCTCCCTTCTCAGAGACAGGCTGCCCATCCAGTCAAGGCAAGGCAGTCCCAGACCAGGACCCTAAATGGAATTGGTTGTTGTTTTGCTGCAGCTTCTGTAGGCGATGAAACACGAACCACAAAACTCAACAAACCCACATGGAGTTTATTGACAAAGGCAGCAAAGGGACCTGTAGGTGTTGGCCAACTGGGAACAGAGATGGCAGGGTAAGGGAAGAGAAAAGAGGTAAAGAGACACAGAGACAGAGAGAGGACAGAAGAGAAGAGGGAGACAGGAAAAGTCCTGTCTGCCCCAGGGGAACAGCAGGGAAGAGAGGAGGGCAGGAAAGAGAGAGTGGAAAGAGAAAAGAGCAGAAAGAGATGAGCAGGGGGCATCCTTGGTAGGGATGGTTTGTAACTTACCTCCTGGCTGGTCTTCCCAAGGCCACCATTAAAGAGGTAAATTATGAAAAAATCCAAAGTCATCCATGACAAACATGAAAACCCCATTTAATTCCTAGACTGTCTAACAAAGGCTCTCTTATGATATACCAATCTGGATTCCTGAGACCCCAGATAGAAAATAACTCATTATGACCCACTTCTTCTCTCAGAGTTTCCCTGATATTAGGGCCAAACTTAAACATTGAGTGAGAGGACTCCTGACATCACAGACAAGACATCTTACTGGTGCCTTTAAGGTGTACCATGGGAAAGATAGGAAAAGCCTGAAAACAAAATACTTGATGCTAGCGAAGGCCTTTCGACTGGGTATAGCAACTTCCCAGTCTCCCTGGCCTCCCAAAGCCTGAGAACTTGTATAAATGGCTCATAAAGACTAGTATATGATGTATCCTATTTCACAGATACCTTAATCTAAATCCTGGAGGCACATGCCAAAACATTTCTTCTGAACCAAATTTATTTGTCCCATCTTTTAAATAATATGAATTGATTATTACGTGCCAGTAAGGGACTGAATTTCAGTGACTCTGTGAGAAAAACTCCCAGAGCCAAAATTTAGAGGAAAGAGGGGTTTTGAACTTGTCCACTGAAGCTTAAGTGTCACAGGCAAATTTTTTTCAAGTATGTACAATTCTAAAATATGTCATATTTGCATGTTGATGGTATATGCAATCCTTCAACAACTAAAAACCAACTGGACTTGATGTTTAACTAGAAGGAATAATTATTTGCAATGAAACTAACAGATAGCACCTATTATTAAGAACAAGTAAATCATATATTATAAGCTAAAAGGCTGATGCAAGAAAGGGTTTGTCTTATCCCATGTGCCAATATAGCAAAGACTAAATACATCCCTTTTCTATGCTTAGAGAGCACCTTCAGTTAGCAAAATGTTCCATGGAACTCCCCTCTAATTACACCCAATGTAATTTTTCATAATCTGTATTTTAACTGTTGAACCATTTCTCCAGCCTCCTGCAACTTATATTTTGGCAGGACATAACATTTTCATTACCAGCCACCACCCTAAACAGACATGTGGCACCATGGTTGGTCAAGCTGCAATTCCATTTTTCTATAGTAATAATGTAGCACACTCATACAGAAGGGCGTTAATATTATACTTTGAAGACACATTCTGCAAAGTATATTTTCATTGAGTTTGACTTCCAAAGTCTGAATTAATATCAATGAGAAGTATTCAAGCTAAATAACTACCTGGAAAAAGACCCAAGTGTAATAGACTGAATTTATCCTGCTACCAAAATCATATGCTGAATTACTACCTGCCCAATATGATAGCATAAGAAGGCAGTGAGGTAATTAGGTCATAAAGATAGGGTCCTTGTGAATGGCAAGTGGTCTTATAAGAGACTCCAAAACTGATCAAGATATGGGGAAGTATTTACATCTATAATTTCATAGCTTTACATAGGTCTTTCATCTGTTTCACTTTGTCTGTGAAAGTTCAACTGAGACCCCAAACACATTCACTTCTCCTCACGTGCTCTGTGTGGACCATTCTCATACTCTCCCATGAACTGCAGAGATCTGCCTATTTCCATCACGTGTGTGCTATGGCCCCTGGCTTTTGTATGGATGCTGAACCTAGGTCCTCATGGTTGTATAGGCAAGCACTTTACCCACAGAGCAAACTCCCTAGCCCCCAGGCTGAAGTCTTTAATAAGATGGCTAAGATATGTTTCAGGGACGACATGAAATAGAAGCAATTTTTTGAAGAAAGTGGGGGATTTGTCATAGTTACCTTCAGCTGTCAACTTGACACAAATTAGAGTAACCCAAGAAGAGGGAACCTCAGCTGAGGAATTGTCTAGATCAGATTGGCCTGTGGTCATGTGATCTGTGAGGCATTTTCTTAATTGCTAATTGAAGTAGGAGGGTCCAGCCTACTGTGGGCAGTGCCGTCTTCAGGTAACTGGTCATGGGCTATATGAGAAAGGAAGGTGAAAATGTGGGTGGAAAGCCAGTAAGCAGCATTCCTCATGGCTCTTTCAAGTAGCTTCCTTGACTGTCTGCCTTGGTTTCCCTTGATGATGGGCTCTAACCTGTAAGCTGAGCTATGTCCCCTTCTCCCTAAAATGTATGTAACTTATTTTGGATTTTACAAGAACCTGATGAAGAGACTTTGAATTTTTAAAGGGACCTTGAAGTTTTGAAGTATTGAGCTATTAAAAGAATATAGGGCTTTGAAAGCTAGACTTTGTTTTATATTGAGTCAGTAATATGACATCTTGCAGACAAGAAAGGAAAAGTATTGGCTCAAGCGCCATGTTTGCATGTCAAAATTGACAAAAGGTAGAATATCATAGCTTCAACTGTCAACTTGGCACAAATCTAGAGTCACCTAGGACTCTACAGAATTGCCTAGATCAGATGGTCCATATCTATAAGGCATTTACTTAATTGCTAATTAATGTTAGAGGGCCCAGCACGTTGTGGACAGTGCCATCCCGAGGCAGGTGGGCCTGGGAAATAAGAGAGGAGGCTGAACAAGAACTCAAAAGCCCTTCAGTCAGAATGTCCTCTATGGTTTCTGCTTCACACTCCTGCGCTGAGTTCCTGCCTTGACTTCCCTTTGTAAGCAACTTGTAACCTATAAAATGAAAAAGAAAAAGAAAACCCTCTCCTCCCCAAGTTGGCTATGCCCATGGTGTTTATCACAGCAACAGGAAGCAAACTAGGGCAGGAGTTAATTCCACAGGTGCTGGAAGAAAGATATTCCAGGGAGGAAAGAACTAGAGCACACACCCTCTGGGGGAAATATGCCTTGCAATATTGAGAAACGTCCAAGAGGCCAGCAGGTGTGTAGCAAAGGGTATGAGACCTGAGGAAGAGAAGAAGAGAGATGAATCAGGGAGCACTGAGTTCATACGACCTGTGGACTAATGAGCATGATTGGCTTTTACTCGGAGAGAAACAGGAAGTGGAAGTTTAAGTAAAGGAGAGCCATTATCTAACTGTGCTGAGATTTATTCTGGCCAGTTCTGAGAATAGATTTGTTGTATGGCCAAGACAAAAGCAGAAAAACCTGTTAAAGGGTAATTATAGGTGAGGGATGATGAGGCTGCAGGCCAGAATAGTATGAACACTGCAAGGTGGGTTCTGGATTTTGAATCCTGATGGGTGGGATATGGGATGTAAGTGACAGAATGGAGCCAAGCATGATGCCAGGAAGTTCATTATGAGAGCCTTCTATGCAGGAGTTATCATAAGACTGCCAAGAGTAGTCAGCCTGAAAACATACAACATATACATTCAAGTACCATTCTACAGATTTATCAGGTTGTATTTATATATTTAGGAGCACACACTCATGCACGCACACACACTCACCCCACTCCTCAGCAGGTACCTGCACTTATATGCTTATATGTGTACACACACACACACACACACACACAACACCAACTAAGGAAAAAGAGGCCATGAATTTAAAAGCAAGCAAGATGGGGCTACATGGATGGAAGATTTGAAGGGAGGAAAGGGAAGGTGGAAATGATGTAATTATAATTTCAAAAAATTAAAAATGCAAATAGCAGGACTTGAGGACAGAATAAAAATGTGGTTGCTTGGCAACCTTCCATTGGCACTTTCTGGTAAGATAGAGCAAGCACAAGGAGAGTAGGTGTCTGTGAACTGAAAGAAACTTTGAGTTCAGCAGAGGGGCACATTTCAGATACACTCATCGCTTCTTCCCAACACTCCTGATGTAACAGCAACATTGCAAGAAGAAAAAAAATCCCCCAAAACCAATGTCTCTGAAGCTAAAAGTGTTCTAAAAGACTTAAACTCAAAAAAGACCAACTCTGAAAATGAAAAACTTCCAAAACTGTTTAAAATTATTTACCTATACTTGTCTTTTCATATATTACACAAGAATAAAATTTATGAATTTAAAATTCTACACAAAAATTCTAAAAGTCTATCAACAAATTTAACTCTGGTGACAAGAACTCAGATCACTTTTCCTTGATACAGAAGTATCCATTTAACTGGTTATAGCGGTTGTGACAATCTGCCTTCTCCCTGTCACTTCCAGTGGGCCAGTGTTGTGTGATGTATATGGGTCTTTCCATTTCACCCTCAAAACAATCTTGGGATGACATTGTCATCATTTTACCCCTTGAGAAAATCCAAGACAGTGGAGAAAATGTAGACACTTTCTGTGTGTCCTATATGATCTTTGTACTTTAAAAAATACTTATCAGTTGTTATTTAATGGAATAATACATCAGATATTGCAAGTTTGGTTTCAGACCACCTCATTAACGCAAGTTCCACACTCTCTTTGTTTCTAACTGCAAGTAAGAGTCATGTTTACGCAAGTGTGTTAGTTCATTGTGTCTAAATTAAGAGGTAGACAAAACTGTAATGGTTAATCTTTATTGATGGGATTTAAAATGAGCACTAGACATGTCCATGAGGAGTTCTCCAGATTAGGTTGATTGAGTTGAAAAGGCTACCCTAAATGTTGGGTAGTCCTAGAGTACTCCTGCACTGGGGGTCCTAGAGTAAATAAAAAAAGAATGTGAGCAAGGCACCTGCATCAACTCTCTCTGCTTCCTGGCTGTGACTGCAATATGACCTGCCACCTGCTGCTCCTGCTGCCATCTATGCCATCTTTGGTACCTTGTGGATGGTACTTTCTAGCTGTAAAACGAAACAAACCTCCCCCACTTAAGTTGCATTAGCCTGATAGTTTTTCACAAAGAATAAAGTAATTAGTATAATGCCTCAATTTTAAAGTAGTTCAATGTTGCAAGTCGCTGATCACCGGTGGAGTCTTCAGTGAGTAGTCATCTTTTTGCTCATAGGTTTTGCCCAGATGATGAAGGCTGCTGACTGGTTGTGTTGATTGCTGAAAGTTGGGTGGATACAGCGATTTCTTCAAATAAGAAAGAAATCAGTAAAGTCTGCACAATATTATGTCTTCCCTGCACAAGTATTTCTCTGTAGCCTGTGAGGTTGTTTGATGGCATTTGTTTGTTTGTTGACACAAGTTTTCAAATAACCAAGGCCGAACTTGGACTGAGTAATAGCTAAGGACAACTTTGAATGCTTGGTTGTCCTGTCAATCTTTCAAGTGCTGGAATTATGGGAGCGTGCTACCACGCCCAGATATATATATATATTATAATATTTTCAAAATAAAAGCCAGTATTGTCAAACCCTATCTATCTCTGCTTTACCAACTGAGATTATGTAATATTCAAATCTGTTGTCATTTCAACACAGTTCTCAACATCTTCACCAGGAATAAACGTCTTGAAATAAAGCTCTGATTATTTTCTTTGCTCGTTCACAAGAAACAACTCATCCACTAAGGTTTCATCATGAGACTGCAGCAATCCAGTTGCATTTCAAGGCCCTTTACTTCTGCTGCTGTTCCTGCTGCCTCTGGAGTGACTTCCTCCCCTGAAACCCCGACTACCTCACACACACCTGTGACAATTTTCCTTGTGTTAATGGAATAAGATTCATTTTAATATTGATTACTTTTCCTTTCTTTGGCTTTTTATTTTAGACCTCACAACGTACTGATTTCCTCCTGTTGACCCTGAACAAGTCATCAAAATTGGTAAGAAGTACAGTTTGTGTCTGCTACACTACTAGTTGGTTTTGACTACAAAATATTAGAAAAAACAGTGTACATGGACATGCATACTCCCTTCATGAGTAAATTCAAGTGACATACCCATAGTATTTCTATTCCTTCATAAGAGGAATGTACACTCAGTATCAGACACATAGCCCTTTGTTTTCATATTTGTATACCACCAAGAATAGCAAAATATACCAACCTTTTACTCTTATTGTTGTATAAATTTTACACGAATAAATAAGCATGCAAACTTTCCATTGGTATTGCCCAGCGTCATCGGAGAAATTACTGTCTATGTATTCCATGTGAAATATGTCTCTTAAATAGTAAGATTTGAAGTCAAAATTATTCCTTGATACATGACTACAGAATAGCTGTTGTGTTAGCAGACAGAAAAGCCACATGAGTCTCTGTATACATCTCCATCTGCAGCTGGAGTTACAGGCAGCTGTTGGGCATCTGGTGTGGGTGCTGCAAATCAACTTAAGCGTACATTCTTGCTGCTAAACCATCTCTCTGGCCAGAAAGAAGCTAACCCCTAGTTAGCTTCATCTCCTCCTTCTGCCTTTGTAGAACTGAAGAGAGGTAGTGTCTTACTGGAGATGGACATTGGCTAGGGGAATATTGAACTGCTTTGGTCTACCAGGACCATTCAATCTTTATATCATCAATAAGACATTTCTCTTTTATAGCATTTGGGTGATCATTTCCATTATATCCATTACTTAGCTGTTTAAGAGGCCTAGCTTTCAGCCTCTCCTGGCTTTTCTACATGCTAGTTTAACAATGTCTAGGTTTTAATTTAAAGTAAGACATGTGTGTCTCATCCTTTCCCTAGAACACACACAGTATATGTATGGAAATGGAGGGCCATTAACTGGTGTAATTTCAGTGTTGTTGTGTCTCAGGGACTAGAGAGGCTGGAGTAGAGGAGAATATGGGGAAGAGCTGATATTTGGAACACTCTGAACACAATGTGTCTTGACTCCATTGACCAGTATGAATAAGGTTCATGTCATCCCCAAACCACTCTGATGTTGACCTCAAGGATCATCATAACAGATATAATAATGATGAAAGAGTTTGAAATACTGTCAGAATTACCAAAATGTGACCCAGAGTCAAAAAGAAAGCTGATGTGTTTTCTCTACACAGGATTGTCACAGACTTTCAACCTGAGGTGCTTGGGGTGAGGGATCTACAAAACACAATAAAGTGAGTGCAGCACACTAAACTGAGACATCCTTGTAAGTCCTCACCTATAAGAATCCAGAGAAGAAATCCTTCCCTGCTGATTCCATTATGTCACCCCACATCTGGATGCTCTCTCTGCTCCAAGTCAGCTTCTTCTGTGTCCTATGGTTTTCCTCCCCTCTACTCAGGCCACTAACCAGAGAAAGGCTACATTAAGTCCAAAGGGGGTATCAAGGCTAAAAGGAAGAATAAAACTTGGCTCTTGGTTTTCAGGTACTTAGCGATTATAAGTTATACAACTGCATGAATGGGTAACAGACAATTGCATGCATAACACATGGCAGGTGTCTTGCCTCTGATATGCTAAGCTCTGACAAGAAATGGACAACTCAAGAAAAGTTCTGGGGAAAGAGAGAAATGTGCTTTAAACTCTTTGGCTTCACCTTGTATCATGGATCTTTTGGGCAAGAATCCCTAGCTGTAGCGACCCACTTAGGGAGTGTTTCAGTTACAGCTTTTCACATCTTATATGATGTAGGCCACAAGAGCATATGGTATTTGTTTAATCTTGAACTAAAGATGGTAGACCAGGTTATATAAAAGTTATGAAGATGATTCAATTCCAGCTTCCTGTGAAAAGCACAAGACATTCTGACACACAATTATAAAAGCATTCTACTGGTCTAGCACAAAACCTCAGCTAAAATAAAAACAAAAACAAAATGCTTAACACAGTGCCAGAGACTAGATAGGAGACAGTAACATTTACTGAGCATTAGGCAGGGACATACTGCACTTTTGTCCATGAATAGTCCACCCTGAAAGATCACAGATATGGTTAAGAAGACTGCTTATCACCTTCCATTCATATATGCTAAGGGGTCTCTTAGCTTAAAAGGACCTCAGAACTGAGGATGCATCTGCTCCATTCAATGCTTTATGATGGAACAGACTTCTTTTTTTTATTTAAATTAGAAACATGAATGCTTCACATGTCAATCCCAGCTCCCTTTCCCACCCCTCCTCCCTTGTCCCTCCACCAGCCCCCCCAGCCCCTCACCCAATCCCCACATCACTCCCCAGGGAGGGTGAGACCCTCCTTGGGGGGGATCTCCAAAGTCTGTCATTTCATCCTGGGCAGGACCTAGGTCCTTCCCCATGTGTCCAGGGTGAGAGAGCATCCCTCTATTTGGAATGGGCTCCCAAAGATCATTCATAAACCATGATAAACACTGATCTACTACCCAAGGTCCCAGTGATTTCTGTGGCCTCCTCACTGAGACTACATTCATGGAGTCTGGATCAGGCCCCTATTGGCCTCTCAGGCATCAGTCTGGGATTCAAGAGCTCCCCCTTATCCAGTCAGCTGTCTTTATGGGTTTCACCATCATGGTCTTGACCCCTCTGCTCATCACTCCTCCATGTCTGTCACTAGGTTCCAGGAGTGCAGTTCAGTGTTTAGCTGTGGGTATCTGTCTCTGCTTCCATCAGTCACTGGATGAAGGTTCTAGGATGGCATATAAGGTAGTCATCGACCTTACCATCAAGGAGGGACAATTAATGTAGTCTCTCCACTATTGCTTAGTTTGCCAATTGGTGTTATTTTTTGTAGATCTCTGGAGATCTCACTAGTGTCAGCTCTCTCCTCAAGCCTATAATGACTCAATCTATTATGGTATCTCTCATCCTGCTCTCCTCTATTCTTACCTCGACTCAACCTTCCTGCTCCTGTTGTGTGAATGGGTGTCTTTTGGGTATATGCCTAAGAGTGGAATTTCTGGGTCTTGTGGTAGACTGAGTCCCATTTTCCTGGGGAATCTCCACACTAATTTCCATAGTGGCTGTACGAGTTGGCACTCCCACCAGCAGTGGAGGAGTGTTCCCCTTTCTCCACATCCTCTCCAGCATAAACTGTCATTGGTGTTTTTTTTTTATTTTAACCATTCTGTTTACAGAACACCAAATAGAGTGAACCATAAAAAAGTCCCCTAATCACATAATAATCAAAACACCAAACATACAGAATAAGGAAATAATATTAAGAGGGGCAAAGGAAAAAGGCCAAGTAACGTATTCAAACAAACCTATCAGTATTACACCTTACATTCTGACAGGAGTAAGATGGTATCTCAGAGTTGCTTTGATTTGCATGTCCCTAATGGCTAATGATGTTGAGCACTTTCTCAAATGTCTCTCTGCCATTTTATACTCCTCTATTGAGAATTCTCTATTTAGTTCAGTTCCCCATTTTTTAATTGGATCCTTTGGTGCTTTGGAGACTTGCTTTTGAGTTCTTTGTAAATTTTGGAGATCAGCCCTCTGTCAGATGTGGGATTAGTGAATATCTTTTCCCAGTCTGTGGGATGTCTTTTCGTCTTGCTGACTGTGTCCTTTGCCTTACAGAAGCTTCTCAGTTTCAGGAGGTCCCATTTATTAATTGTCGATCTCAGTGTTTGTGCTACTGGTGTTATGTTCAGGAAGCAGTCTCCTGTACCAATTCGTTCAAGGGTGCCGCCCACTTTCTCTTCTAACAGGTTCAGTGTGGCTGGATTTATGTTGAGGTCTTTGATCCATTTAGACTTAAGTTTTGTGCATGGTGATAGACATGGATCTATCTGCAGTCTTCTACATGCCAGCATCCAGTTATTTCTACATGCCAATATCCAGTTATGCCAGAACCATTTGTTGAAGATGCTATCATTTTCCCATTGTATAATTTTAGCTTTTTTGTCGAAAACCAGGTGGAACAGACTTCTTAAAATACCTGTCATCTATTTATCTAGGGGTGGGGTCACGTGCCACAGTGAACATGTGGCAGTCGGAGGACAACTTTATAAAGTCAGTTGTCTCCTTCTACCACTCGGACCCTGGGATTTTAATTTCGGTTCAGACTTGGTGGTGGATGCTTTTCCCAGCTGAGCCACCTCATCAGGATTATTTTTACCTGATTCACAAATGAAAGCCCCTTGTACTGAAGAGGTATAGACATGTGTGCTCTCCTCTATCTCTGGTTGTTAAGAAGACATTTCCTGGAAGAAGAGACTGTAGTTTACACAATGCACACAAACACATACACCAAATCACTGTCATTTTGCACAGGCCTCCTGTAAGAACATATCAAATAGCAGAACACCAGAAATACATTAAACAGATGTCTTGCTAAAGAAAAAAATCTGCACAGAAAGGAAACATTCATACTCAAGACTGTTGGTAAAGGTTCTTACTTGTTATGGAGTAATCTTTCTGTATGCTATGAAGATGTGTCACTCAGGCTGGTTTAATAAAAATCTGAATCATCCATTCCTAGGCTGGGTTCCAGGCACAGAGGACACTGAGAAGAGGAAGGGTAGCTACGCCAGGGACACAGAGCAAGCAGGATGGGCACTATGGAGAGGAGGTAATAAAGCCACAAGGCAGAAAGTAAGTGAATAGAAATGGGTTGATTTAAGTTATAAAAGCTAGTTAGAAACATGCAAAAGGTATTGGCTGAGCTTTCATAATGAATAATCAGTCTCTGTATCATTATTGGGGAGGCAATGATCCTGAAGAGAAATGTATCTACAAACAGCGTCCAGTGTGGAGTATGAGAAGGCTTTTTAAAAAGGTTCCAAACACACAAAAAACAGAGCCAAATGTGCCTTCCTAGTCCCACAGTCTCTCATACGGGCTGCAGTACAGAGATGTGTTTCCCAGCCTCTGTCTGCAGGCTTGAACAGCTAGTGTGCCATGAGCTAAGCTGTGAGGCAGTTTAAAATTTTGCTAATGCAGACAGAAAAGATTACAGATATGTAGTTAAGCAGGTTCAGACTGAAAAAAAACCCAGCAACCTCTAAACAGGTTACACTGTGTTTAACAATGTGCATAGCTTTAATGGGGGAAAAAAGAAGGATATAGATTCATAAAAAATAGTTTAAAAATAACAAAGTACAATCTTTAAAGAGGGAAGTAAAGCAATAAAAACAAGCCACATTAAGGAAGGGAAATATTATTACACCAGATTTTGTGTGTGTGTGTTTGTGTTACCTTTGAAAGCTTATGTATTTTCAGAACAAAAGTGCTAAACACCAATGAAAACAGGTAGCCCAGGTGATCCAGCCTCAGAATGCCTCTGTTGCAATTTCCTCAAAATTCTGCATCCAGAACAACTTGGAAGCAGCTAGATGACATGGTCTAGTCTCATAGACTATTCTAGCCAAGACTTGATCATTATTAATTTTCTCAGGGTCGCCCAGAGATGCCAGTGCCCTCAGACAACAGGAAGCAGTCTAGAGAACACAATGCCCACATTCCTAAGAGATGGAGTGGGTGCGTTTTGGTCTTTTGGTAGGTTATAGATGTTTGTCATTGTTTAGGGGGCGTGGTTACAAGTTGTTGGTGGTCATGGTAGGAAAAAAGCTAAACAAAGGAGATTACATTCAGGGATGTCTTTCTGAAAAGAATAAAAGGGGGATATAGAAATGATAGGATAAAAATCTGAATCATCCTATTGAATTTACTTTTAAACTAAAAGAAGCAACTACTAGTCTTAAATATTTCATGTTGTATGGATTTTTGTATATTTATCCAAATTTAAAGTTATTTTATTATATTGTATATATGTTTCTATTCTCGTGTAAGATATTTTTGTATATTGATACAAACTTAAGGTTATTTTTATCATACTGTATTATGTGTTTCTATTTCTTGCTTAAGGTATTGTACTTATGCAACTCACTTAAAAATATTAAGTTCTACTCCTTGAAAGCTATTTAGGATAATAAGGAAATACAGGTTAATACGTAGTCATCTATAACAATCAAACTTATAGTCATGTTAGGTATGCTTTCAAGGTCAATCAAAGACATATTTTAAATAGATGGTCTTCAAACACTTCAGAGACCTACAGAATATGGTATTTAAAACGTTTTAATAACATATGGCTTTTCATGACAGTGAGACACATCTGCTCTTGGCAGCACTAATTTATTTCATAAAAGGATGATGGGATTCAAAGAAATTCCATAGGGAGTTTACTTTCTTTGTGGCAAGAAACTGCCCTTACCTCGACTGCTGGAAGTATGTTGTCCAAATTGAACATGCAGGACACAAAAGAAACCAACTTCCAAACTTTGCCAAGACAAGGTAAGATAGTCCTTCAACATTCCTGCCTTACAGAAAAGTCTGTCAGATATTTTAGGCCTGTAGGCCGAAGATGGATGCTCCAATGTTGCAGAGGAATTCTGGGGTGACTGTCCAGGAAGCCAGGTGTCTCTGTCATTTCATAGTTTTGGAAATTGCTTGATCTACACTTTCTGTTTATTCAGGTAATACTATATTCAGGAATAAACAGAGACTCATGTCTCTGATGGAGTTGAGCACTGGATAGTTATAGTCACAGTTTTCCTTAATTATGACAAAAAAGTAAATTAGGTTCAAAACCATGGATTCATCAAGAGAGGATAGATAATAGAGTATTTTCTCTAAATTTGTCAAATACAAATGGACGGAACATTGTGAGTGTAATTCTCACTTGATAATTGTTCTTATTGTATATAGTTTTACTACGTTAGAGTTAAAATCTTTCATTTTCATTTAGTCAAAAAGGGGGAAATATGGAATAATTTTTTGTACATTGTGAAGACATGTCACTCAGATTGGTTTAATCAAAAGCGGCATGATCAATAGCTAGGCAGAATTTTCAGGGAAGAGAGAATGCTGGGAAGAAGGGGGAAACATCAGGCTTCCTCTCTGCCCTGCTTGCAAGCAGGATGGGCACTATGAAGATAATGTAATAAAGCCACGAGGAAGAAAGTAAATTAATAGATACAGGTTAACTTAAGTTGTAAGAACTAGTTAGAAACAAGCCTAAGATATCCGCAGAGCTTGTATAATTAATGCTTTGTCTCCATATCATTATTGGGAAGTCAAGGATCCTGAAGAAAAATCCAGCTACACTTACTCTCATGTGTAGGAAAGTGGGCATATTAAAAAAAAAACTTCTTTTCTGGGGTTGAAGAAGAGATAGCTCAGCAGTAAAGAGGACTGGCTGCTCTTCCAGAAGAACCAGGTTC
Source organism: Mesocricetus auratus (assembly GCF_017639785.1). Taxonomy (NCBI): domain Eukaryota; kingdom Metazoa; phylum Chordata; class Mammalia; order Rodentia; family Cricetidae; genus Mesocricetus; species Mesocricetus auratus. The sequence continues at coordinate 43,343,519 of NW_024429194.1, read as the reverse complement.
AATTCCCAGCACCCACATGGCAACCTATAACTACCTGTAACTCTAGTTTCAGGGACTCTGACACCTTCACACAGACATATATGCCAGCAAAACATGAATGAACAGGAAGTAAAAATAATAATTGAATTATTTCAAAAGCACTTCTTTTCAGTTCTAGAGAGCTTTATTCAGTTCTAGAGAATGTTGTGCACAGCACAGAAATTAGAACTAATAACAATGTATCATACATGGCAGAGTGAATCTTAACTGTTCCCACCACAATTCTCTTTTAAATAATGTTTGGTGATGAAAATGCTAACAGCTTACTGAGTCAGTTCACACACATCAAAATGTCACTCTGCACTTTGTAAGTATACACAATTTTTATTTGTCAATTATATTTTCTCAAAGGTGGGGAAGGGTAGATCCCAAATAGAGATGTAATGCTTTAGTCTTATTATCAAGGGAAATAGTTTCAAAAACAGTAACAAATAACAATGTATTTCTCCCTACCTATCATCATTACACTTAAATCCCCACCAAGGTGAGTGTGAGAAGGGATTGAGCCTTGGTGTGAGGAGTTTTCAATACACTACTGCTCTCCTTTGCTCCATCTGTAGATGCTATTGGTGGAAATGTATCAGAAAAAGAAGAACCTGAGAAAATCACCTTAAGTGTCTGAACATGTAAGTTAGATACCTCAGTATGATTAGTTGGAGGACACATGGGAACTCTACATTACAGGCCAAGCATTCTGTTACTCTTTTCAAATGTAGAGACCAGCTGCTTCCTTATTTGGTATCCCATACCTGGATTTGGGTCACCAGGATTCCTGTTAGGACATGAGTCTGCTATCATCTGCTTTTCAGTGTTACCAAGGCATTTTTCATGACAACAAACCCTAGCCGGGAACAGTTTTGTCTGGTTGTACACGAACTTCTATGTTAAGAGAGAGTTACTGACCATTTGATCCATTTTATTTATATACTGAAAGAAATCTCAAGTCTTCTTAAATACCCTGTGGTATTTCTGAACTACATCCTATGATAAATTGTAGTTTACTTCAAACAACATAAAGTCTTAGTTCTCTGGTCTAAGTAGTAATCGGTGTGGTCTTAGCTCTCTGCTTTATTTCAGTAAACATTGGGTGACATGGATAAAGCCTGAGACAAAGGAACAAAATACTAGAGAACCACTCAGAAAGGCAAGAACCTCTCTCTTGCTTTGTGTGATTACTGCTAGACTCGGATGAGTTGATTACCAGCATCAGAATGAGAATAGTACAGCTGGTCATAAACAGAATCTGAATAGGATTATTGCAGAGTGAAGCCTTTTCTTTGCCAGTCGCCTGGGCTCTGCCACATTGTAGTCGCCAAATATCACACAGGACACTGTATTAATTCTGAAGCTGTTGGCCATTTGCTTGTTTCTTACTGGCTATCTCTGACTTAAGTATTTACTCCATAATTGTTAATCTATGTATTTCTCTTACCGGAGAATAGGTCTGGACTTCTTACCCCTATGGCGGTTACATCTTGACTCCCTGTGTTTCTCCTACCCAGAGTCCTCCTGGACTCCTAGTCCCACCTATCTTGCTTCCCTATTGGCCAACAGTGCTTTATTGACATATACACAGGACTTCCCCATCAGATTATAAAACAGAAAACGTGTTATCATTACCCAATTCACCATCTCAGAGTCACCAACCCCGTTCGCTCACGGCTTCTTAGAAAACGGTGCCGCTTTCTTTGGTTTCTTTCCAGATGCCTTGGCAAAGGGTGAAGAGAAAGAAGCATCTTCTGAATTACTGTATAATACTGTAATACTGATGAGATGGAAATTCATTTACTGAAAAGGAAAGCTGATTGGAAAACAGCAGTCTCCTACCTCAACCTTCCCTGTCTTTCCAGTGCCCAGCAGAAAGGCAGCCATGTGCGAACCATGCTGGTCAGCCAAGCTGTAGACAAGAGTGCTGCACCTTGGCGCTGTCCTTCTTCCCACTCAATGTGAAGCCCTTTCTGAACCTGTCACACAGATAAAACACTCATGCACATTGGATAAAAGCGAGTAAAATTTAAAACTAATTAAATAAAAAAAAAAAAACAAGGCACTAAAGTGACCAAGTGAAGGTCTGTGTACATGGCCAGGACTTGGCAACTGGAGACCAACTGAGAGTAACTGGAAAGTGAGCAGAAGTCACTACTGGGAGGCCTTTCTTCTGCCTTTCTCAGAACGGGAGGAGAGAGTATGCCTACCTGTCAGTACTTTGCAGGCTAGATTCAAAGCTTTCAAATATTTACCTAAATGCTCTGCATCCTCCTTGAGTACTCTTTTCCTAAACCTGGGAATGGTTTGAAGAAGGCGTGGCCTCCCGTTCCTTCCACATGCTCAGGCACTGGCGCCCTACTCTGCCAGGCCAGGTGTGTTTCCTCCATTCACTTCCTATTTGTGATAAATTATCTCAGCTGCTATTATTTTCCTTCCTGTTGGTGGGGGTGGGGTTACACTATTTTTTAATGGACACTGTAACTAATTAACACAAACTTGATGGCTTAAAACAAAACATGTTTATTACTGATAGTCCTAGAGAACTGAAGTTCAAGACCTATCTCGTTATGCAAAAACCAAGTGGTAGGTCTGCCCATCTTCTGGAAATACTACCAGACATTGTTACGTTTGTCTTTTCCATCCTTTGGCAGCTGTCTTAATTCCTTAGTTCATGGCTTTATTCTCCATCTTCAATGACAACAGAAGAGCAAATTCTGGCTTCTCCTTTCTGACTAATGCCCCCTCTTCTCATTTTTATCAGTGTAATTCACCAAGCCACACATCCCAGGATACTCTCCCCACCTCCGATTCCTTACTTAATCCTATCTACAAAAATCCTTTCTGCCAGACCATAGAAATATTTAGAAGTTTTGACAATTAGGACATGGTCTTTTGTGAGGAACATTCAGTGTCAGTGTCTGAGGCAGTCACAGTGACCTCGTCCTTGGACAGTGTTCTGCTGGTTCTGCAGTAAGCTGGTGTGGGAAGAGGGTGACTAGCTATCTCTCTCCTTTGGAGAAGGCAGAGCAAGTAGAGAAATAAGGCCCAGTAGACTGCACACATCCATTAACAGTCAGCACTGGGACCCTGTTCTCTGGGATCTGCATTTATATATTGCTGCTACTGTTGCTGCTGCTGCTTGTAGGGGGTCACGAGGATCTTGGTCTCCCAGCTGCCTGGAAGACTGCATAAGCAACTAAAGATATTCAAACTCCCCTGGGAGCTTTCCAACTTCTTTCTTTGGTACTCCATGGACACTCTGAGGTCTTTGAAGCCTTGTGTTTATATAGCAGTATCTTTGGGGAAAACATTGCTTTGCCTCATGCAAGGTCTCTTCTTCCCTCACTGTGGAAGGTCGGGGAAAAAGGACAGCAGCATATGCTCAGCCACTTTGTTTGACCAGAAGCCCAAACAGTCTACGTCCTGAGTCCAGCCACTGAGGTTCTTCTCACGTCCATTACTGATATAAGTATACCAAGAGCATAAGCGTCATAATAGAAATAATCCAATCTCAATAAGGCCCTTAAGCCATTCATGAGGTTGTGACTGATCTCAGAAATGTCTTTAGAAACCCCACTAGTGCTTGAGAAGGAAGCTGAGGGCAAAAGTGAGAGGAACCTGGGTAAAAGTGGAAAAAGAAATAAGGGGAGATAAAAGGTATTTTTTAAAGGTGTGCATATAAAGATGAAAAAGTGTGTGACTTAGTAATTTGGGTGCTAGCTGTGAAGCAGTGGACAAGGATGGGGAAAGATGGAAAGAGTGAAGCAATGCATTTTTTAAAAGCATCACTTAGACGGGAGAGAGAAGGCTCAAAGGTTAAGAGCACTTGCTGCTCTGGCAGAGGACCCTGGTTCCGTTCCCAGCATCCACGTGGTGACCCACAACCTTCTGTAATTTCAGTTCTAAGGAATCCCGTGTCCTCTTTTGACCTCCACAGGCACCAGGCATACATACAGAACATACACATACATGCAGGAAAAATAACCATATGCATAAATTATTATGTTGTTGTTTGTTTTTCAGACAGGGTTTCTCTGTGCAGCCTTGGCTGTCCTGGAACTAGCTCTGTAGACCAGGCTGGCCTTGAAATCATTCTCCCTGCCTCTGCCTCCCAAGTGCTAGGATTAAAGGAGTGTGCCACTGATGTCTGGTCATAAAAATTATTTTTAAAATCTTTTTTTAAAAAAAGAATTTACAGCTGCAAGTTCTAAACTCAGATCTTAATTCTCAAATTCATAGTCTGATCTTGTACAAGTCCATTAAGTATTTTCATTCGATAGCACAGGAAATTGAAATCCAAAGACACTGGCAATGAGGCCACAACATGAAAACCCAATAGCTAGAAGGCAGCCTAAAGAAAAACATCTTCACTATCTTTAAAAGGATGGACTAGTCGAGCTATAGAAAATGTGTAATGTGGGTATGACTGCAGATAGAAGTACCCCTTCGAATCGTTCAAAAGATTTTGTTGAACTCTTCCTACATGCTAACACCATGCTAGGCATGAGGGATATGATGAATAAGGCATGAATAAGATAGGATGTCTGACACACAGAGGTTAGAGTTACTAGACATTAAACAAACAATCAAAAGTAACTGTGGCAAGGGCTTTTATGGGAATAGAGTTCAGCACCTAAGCCAAAGTAAACTGCTTGTTGGCATGGGACCAGGGTCTGATTTTAGGTAGGGGCCTCACTGTCACCAACACCTCTCAGAACTCAACTAAAAAGCAGGAGTTCCTGGAGCCAAGATGGAGGAAGAACTTGGGAAGAGAGTTTCAAGCATCCTGCTTCTTTGCTCTGGAAAGGGAAAGGGTCTCTTGGAGATCTTTCACCCTAACTCTAGTGTCAAGCAGGGAAGTAGACAGGGCTCACTGAGAAGACAGTGTTCCAATTGGTATGGTCCCTCCAAGTCATGGGATTCCTTGACTTGCTTTTCAAAGCAAGCTCCCCTTGTCCCATCCCTGCTGCATTTAACAGGAAGGACCTGGAGCACAGAAATGAAGGGCATAGACCATGGACAAACTGCAACTCTCCCACTCTAGGGATCCAGACATCTCCTTTATGACTTCTGGTCCCTCATCTGTAAATTATCCCTAATATCAATATTTTCTTTCACTGAGTTGTTATGACAAATAAATGAGATAATGTATTTTAAAGTGTCTGGAGGAGTGGCTGGCACAAAGGAAGCATTCAGTAAATCTTTGTTACTATTATTGTTTTCAATTGCCAACCACTGGCCTTTTAAATTTTTTCAAGAAGGAATGGGCCATGTGGATTTACTTAAGGCATTGTTTTCAGTTGCAGAAACACTGGAGAACAGCAACAGCACATTAACACCCGGTACTATATTGCAAAGCAACCACAATCTTGCTGATCACTTCTGCAATTCTGAATCTTGAGACAGTGGAAAGTCCAAAAGGCATCGGGGAGGTCCTATCTTTCACATTTTATGGAATAGAAACAAAACTGCTGCTGACTACATCCAGCTGTGTTGAAACCAGGTCCTCAGGAAAGCAACACCTTGCTGGAGCCTGCAGGATTCCGGCTGCAGTACAGAAAATACAGATGCACCCAGTTATGGTCCATCTGAGGGAGACTTGCTGTGTGCTCCAAATGACCAGAAGGTTAAAGCTAGAAACTCAACTGCATTCATTCAACAAATATTTAAGTACCAGTCAGTCTTTTATATATGAAAGATAAAGTAGGGATTGTGGGGTAGGGTCTACCCTGAAGAATGCAAACAATAAAGAATAATCGAATTAAAATATAGAATACCAGAAAGGAATGGTACTACGAAAGAAAAGAAAGCAACTGCTGTGTAGCTATTGAAACATAGCCTCGCAGAACAGGAGGGAGGTTCATAAGACTCAAGAGGCTAAAGGAAACTCAGAAATTCTAAGATTCACAAGGCTGTTCCCCAAGGTTACGCAAGCAGTGAATAGGTATGGAGTGGTGCCTGAAGTTGCTCCAGGGAAGCAGTTTTCCTGGACTTTTGATTTTGATGCAATTGCCTTCAAGTCACTGATGCTTCCAAAAGTCATCAAGGTGGACTTGAGTGAGAAAATCTCTCTCTCCTCTCTCTCTCTCTCTCTCTCTCTCTCTCTCTCTCTCTCTCTCTCTCTCTCTCGTCTGCCTTCAGTGCTCTGATGGGATGGATAGATGTTTGTTCACATTTCCCAGGATAAGTCACATAACAGTGAGAAGAGAGAGAGAGAGAGAGAGAGAGAGAGAGAGAAGAGAGAGAGAGAGAGATCAGAAAGGCAGAGAGAGTTGACGTGGGGATAAGCAATGAGGCAAGAATTATCTTCCTAGAGGCTATAAGAGCAAGGGCCTCAGGTAGAGTACAATCTGGTCACAAAACCTGAAAATAAAGAGAGAATATTTTAGTGAATAGCTTACAGACTTAGCCAAGGTAATATATAATCACAAAACAAGATGATGCCCTTGACTAGGTGGATAGTTCATGATCATCTCCTTGGTTGGGTCAAGTGACAAGCATAATGCACGTGCGCGCGTGCGTGTGTGTGTGTGTGTGTGTGTGTGTGTGTGTGTGTGTGTGCACGTGCACATGCATGCACTCGTGGCCATTGATTGAGCCAGCAATCTGCTCAGAGAATTTACCAGTTAATAAAAAGTACCCCAGTCTTTGTCCATTCTGCCACAATTTTCAGAAAAGGCCACTGTATCACACCACTCAGTAATATCCCTCTTTTGGGATCCCTTCCACTCTCCTTCTAGATTTTCCTTAATAAACCTAATTTCACTTTCTTCACTCATTTGTCCATGATGTCTCACATCAATGTGAGACAACCAACTCAAGAGCCACAGGCACAGGGTGAGTCTGTTGACCCTTGATCATCTGGTACCTTAGTTCCCACCAGCATTCAGAAAGGCCCCATCATCCTCAAAGATATGCCTACATCAGCATGAATGGTGTGCTGGTTTGAATAAGAATGTCCCCCGTAAAGTCATAGATTTGAATGCTTGGCCACCAGGAAATAGCACTATTAGGAGGTGTGGCCTTGTTGAAGTGGGTGTGGGTTTGCTGTAGGAAGTATGTCACTTGGAGGTGGACTTTGAGGTTTCAGAAGCCTAAGCCAGGCCCAGAGTTTCTCTCTCTCCCTGCTTCCGGCTGCTTCTCTAGTACCCTATCTTCCTGAGTGCTGCCATGCTTCCCACCATGACAATAATGGACTAAGCCTCTGAATCGGTAAGCCATCCCAAATTACATGTTTTTCCATTAGAAGAATTTCCATGGTCATGGTGTCTCTTCATAGCAATAGAAACCCCAACTAAGACGAACAGCGTATCTGAGTAGCTGGTGTAGATGTCAGGTGAATGGGGTCATTTAAGAAGCAAGGAACCGCCTGTGCAAGGCAGAACAGAAAACAAGAGCATGAGCAAGGTCTGTAGGGGAGACCTGGGAGAGTCGCTAGGCCTTTACAGTCAAATGGCGGACTGGCTGGGCAGTAAGATCAGGAAGAAAAATGAGGAGATAATAAGGTCTTGAATTCAGGATCAAATGTCAGAGTGTTAGCTTTTACTCTGGCTGGAGAGGGGAGCTGCTAGAAACTTTTAAACAGGCATGCTATAATACATGTCTGCTTTACATTTATTTATTAATCACAGAGGAAAGTCAGGTATCCAGGCAGAAGTCAGAGCACAACTTTGGAGAGTTGTTTTGCTCCACTCACATTTACGTGGTTTCTGAGGATCAAAACCAGGCAGCCAGGCTTCTAAAGCAATTTACCTTTAGGAGTTATCTTGCCAGCACAAGCATTTGTTTTAACATAACCATTCTGGCTGCTGTGTTGAGGACAGAATATAGGTTCAGGCTGGCTGGTAAGATCTTTGTCACATGTAACAGTGGTCTGCGGCAGCAGGCTTTCAGTAGAGATGGTCGTCTATTTTGAAGAGAGAACAGGATTTGACTATGAACTATATGAGGGTATGGAAGAGTGGCTGAGAAGTAGTGATATGACTTGGTGGCATGTGTGAAGCCCTGAAAAATAAAATAGCTGTTGAATTATCCCTGGCAATCAACTATGGAGTTGCTATTAACTGAGACAGTGACAGTTACAAGTAGAAAAGGTCTTGAGGGAAAATACTGATTGGGAATTTACGTTAGGATATATTAAAATGGATAGGTCTATTAAGCATACTAGCAGATGTGTTGAAGTAGTGGAATTAAGTCTGAACTTCAGATGAGGAAGCTGTGAGTATTCGTGGTTGAAGTCATAAGATCGGGAGTATTCAGGGAATATAAAAACAGATGGGGAGCAGTTCAAGGGTGGAATCTTGGGAGAAACCACAATATTAATTGGTCAAAATACCAAGGAGATTAACAACAGTAGCATAGGAATGAACCAGGGAGTAAAGTGTCTTTGTGAGATATATAAAGAAATATTCATGGAGTAGCAAGTAAGCTACTGGGACAATTATAACTGATAGGTCAAGACAGACATGGGAACTGGCCATGGGGTTCTCACCATGGAGAGCAGCTTCATAGAACACTAGGCATGAAGCTGCTAGGAACTGGAACAACGAATTCACTATAAAGAACAGAAAAATGGTACTGGAGGTGTAAGGGGAGGTAGATGACAAGGGCTTTTGATTCTCTTTGGGTTTTTACCTCTAATTTTCATTCATCATCTTTTATTTGTTTTCTCCCTTTCTCTGAATAAACTGATCTTAAGACACAACATATGGATTAAAATGGAAACATGTAACTGGTAAACAGATCAGGAATAGTCATGAGTACTTCCGTGATTTCTCTGTTTTTAGAAAGTCAAAATCACAGATGACTTAGTAAGCATTTATACCAGTGCCTCCCTGCACTGATTTCAACTATGAATAGTCTCAAGCATTCATCTACCCTGCAGGGGAAGAAGTAATGGATGGACCAGATGTTTGAAATGGCTGAGTAGGGCATACCAGCTTGCTTCAGAGAAACTCTAACCATCCATTCACTCTTTCATTCAAGAAACATTATGTGGGGATGTTGAGTTCAGTCTTCAGCACATGGAATAAAATATTGAACATCTATAATGTACCAGTGACTAGTGAGGCAAGTTCAAAGAAACAAGCTTTGCCTTCAAAGAGCTTATAACACAATAAAGCATGTAAACAAGTGAGTGGATGTGTAAATAAAATGCTTTAATAAAGACATACATGCATATGGTGGTTTGAATGAGATGACCCACAGACCCCATACATTTGACGGAACTGTTTAAGAAGGATTAGAAGATGACCTTGTAGGAGGTGTGTCCCTGGGTGGGCTTTGAGATTTCAAAAGCCCACACCATTACCTGTTGGTGCATTCTCTCTCTCTCTCTCTCTCTCTCTCTCTCTCTCTCTCTCTCTCTCTCTCTCTCTCTCTCTCTCTCTCTCTCTCTCTCTCTCTCTCTCTCTCTCTCTCTCTCTCTCTGTGCCTCATGTTGTCTCAACATATATGTTCTCTGTGGTAGTTTGAATAAGAGTGGACCCCATAGGATCATAGATTTAAATACTTAGTGGCACTATTTGAAAAGAATTAAGAGGTGTGGCCTTGTTGGAGGAAGTGTGTCACCTGGGGTTGGCTTTGAGTTTTAAAAGCCCAAGCCAGACCCAGTATCTTTCTTCCTGCTGCCTGCAGATCTGAATGTAGACTTTAGGCTTCTTCTTTAGTACAATGTCTGCCTGCAAGTCACCATGCTCCCCACCATGATGATAACAGACCAAACCTCTGAAACTGTAAGCAAACCCCAATTAAGTCATTTCTGTGATAAGAGTTGATGTGGTCATGGTGTCTCTTCACAGCAATATACCAGTGGCTAAGACACTGTCAGCTACTGCTTCAATACCATGCCTGCCTGTCTGCTACCATGTTCTTCACTCTGATAGCCACAGACTCCACTCCTCTCTGGAACTGTGAGCCCCAACTTAAACACTTTCTCTTATAAGTTTCCTTAGTCATGGTATCTCTTAACAGCAATAAAAAAGTAACTAAGACATTGTACATATAAGAGACAACAATGAATTATGTGACTTACTATTCAGAGGTGAAGACATTTGGGCCATTTATTGTATTAAGGCTCTTGGAGAAAAATATTTAGGATGTCAACTGTCATATTAGTACTTAAGGAAATCTTAAGGGAAAAATGCCTTACGTACTTCATCTTGATTGTGGGGGTAACCAAGAAAACAAACCTAGACTCAAAACAGACAAGTTGCAAATTTGTTTGACAACATATGGAGTATTGATTATGTCAGGTTCCAGATATTGGCTTTAGAATTTTAGCAGGGAGCTACTCATCACTAAACATAAAACATAGTAAATTAAGGATACAGAGTGTCAAGTCACGATTTTAATTTGTATGAGAAAGACCTCAGTAAGAACTTCAGACCTGCTCAGTGCAAAGATTTGAAGGATATAACAATGTTGGCTGTTTGAAAAACAGACCTGTTGAGTAAAGGAACATCCCAGGGTACCAAAAGCAGAAAGTAAGGGATGGCATGACAGGTTTTTTAAAGACGCTTTGTAACAATCCAGGAAGCAGATGAAGGTTACTACGGACCAGACTCACTGATACTAGTGAGAGTCAGTCAGTCTGGAGATAAAAGTTTAAGGTATCAATGAGATACCCTGCTGGAACAGATGTGGGACCTCACTAATTAAGATGGGAACAACCACACTATTTTGGGCACCTTACATTGTCACAGCCTCACTTGTGGCTCTATAGGAGGGCCTTTAACTACTATCCTACCGCTGCTGCACAAGTGACCCCAGGCAGTAGACACAACAGCACTCTGCCTTGTACCCTGATGACACATCTTAAAAAAGTTGAACACCCACACAATATGGAAGTATATGTGCATTACTGAGATGCAGGGGGCGTGGTGTAAGCATGCCTTTGAATGAAGTTTAGCCTCGCCTGCTCTTCTATTTTCTGAGATTCTGCTCTCTAAGAAAGTAGTACAGATGCTTTTGCCTCAAGTTCTGTCTTCTGGAAGAACACAAGCTAAGACAATATCTAAGTAGGTATTGGGGAAGAAGTTGTTTACAGGAGTCATAGTTTGGGAGAGTGATTTAGGAACATGAAAGTTTGAGTGTTGTGAATTAGACAGTGGTAGACATTATGGTCAGTGGAGACCAACCATCATGACACTGGTTGAGAGCACATAGGAATGAACAAAAAAAAAAAAAAAAAAAAAACAGACCCTGGGAGAGCAGAGACATCAGATCTGTTTACTGCTGGCTGTCACTTCAGTTTCTAGAAAAGTGTACAGCGTGTTCACCAGATAATTTTAGGATGAATAGAGTAGGTCATCAGAACTTTGGGGGTTAGACAGGAAGGAAAATCAAGCCATAAGGAGTGATGAACCTCGGTAAGCAGGCTCAAGGAACTTGAACCCCATGAAGGTAAAAAGTAGGTCTAACAGTAGAAGAAGCAAGAGAGGAAAATAACAGAAAAAGGAAGCTGTGGTTAGAGAAAAACTCTCAAGTACACTTTCTGCTTGAAGCCTTTTACAATCAACTCATGGGATGTTCCCCCAACCTATGCCTCTTTGAAGATACTGCATCTTTTAGGTGTCAAGTTTTATCCACGTGGCTTACTTTTATCTCTTTCTTCACCACCAGTGAAGACACTGCATCAGGTTATACCCACATGACCCATTTTCATCTCTTTCTTCACCCCTAGTATGGACCCTATCTTCCAACAGAGGCTAAATTAAAAAAAAAAAAAAAGGAAGTGATTTCAACTGTGTGTTTGAAAGTTTAGCATTCCTGGTTTGTATCTATGGTGTACAGACTGAAACAAAAGCAGAGTATTCATTGGAAGGCTGGGTTTCAAATCTAGATTATGCCTAAGTACAGCAAAACAACTTGCATTGAATGAATCAATACAAATGAGCAGGGTTATGCCTGTACAGAGGCCACTAGATAGAAAACATAACTGTTAGAGTCCCACTGGCCGGATGGTATGATGCAGGTGAAAATAATAAAACAAGCCTGATATTAGCGTGCACTTCAGAACTGGCAGATGTGCAAAAAAATTAAGGTCTTATGTGTGAACAAAAGGGGGAAAAACACAAAAGCAAATTGCAACGTGTGATGGGTATCTTAGTTTGCCTTCCATCGCTGCTAGAAACATTGCCCAAACCCAACTTGGAGTAGAAAGGGTTTACTTTAGCTTACAGCTCCGAGGTCACAGTTCCACAAGAGATAACTGGATTCAGACATGTAGAAGATTACAGGTAGATTCGTATTTATTGCCATGCAAAAACTTAAGTGCAAACGGATCAAAGACCTCAACATAAATCCAGCCAACATTTTTATGAATTCAAGACCTGTGGAACAGTGTTCTTGGTACATCTCACATTTTATCACCCAACAACATTATGAGGTAGGAGCTATTTTCTTTATTTTACAGATGGGGAAACTGAGTCACAAGAGTAATTTGCCCAGAGTCATTAGCTAAGTGGCTGAGTTAGTACCATGAATTGAATGTTTGTACTCATTGAAATCCTACTCATCAACATGTTGGTGGGTTTTTCGGAGATAAATAGGTCCTGAGGGTGGAGCCTATATGAATGTCTTACCTAGCTTGTTTCTCTGTTGCCGTGATAAAATACGGACCCAGAGCAATTTGGGCAGAAAGGGAGTTTATGCCATCATACAATTTCCAGTTCACCATCAAGGGACACTAAGGCAGGAGCCTGGAGGTAGCTCTGCATGACCTACTCAGCTTGCTTTCTTATACAACCTAGGACCACCTGCACAGGGGTGGCACCAATCACAGTGGACCAGGTCCTCCTCCATCAATCATTAATTAAAAATATGCAAGTCCTCAACTGAGATTCTCTCTTCCCAGGTATGTCAGGTTTGTATTGTTGATAAAACCAACCAGTATATATCTTTAAAGATCTAACATATATATATATATATACACACACACATATATATACATATATATATATATATATATATATATATATATATATATATGCACCATGTGTGTGCCTCATGCCCCTGGAGGCCAGAAGAGAGTGAGGAGTGGATAATGTCCCAAGTGAATGTGTATTGTTGACACAAACACAGTCATGTCAAGGACACCAAAGCCTATGGGAATGGCAAGGCCTTCCCCTTGTTCCAAGTATGACTGATGAAAGATTGTCCTGTAGTTTCAACCAGAACATGTATAAAGTACAGACTGCAGCTTTCTCATCACCATGAGTACAGCCTCAGGCGGCTCCTCTCCCAGCCTCCTCTTTTGTGCTATATATAACAAACATGCTGTTTCCCAGCTGTTTGTGGTGCATCTCCATCCAAGTGCAAGGCCTGGCCCATTCCAGCACCATATTACTTGTGCCTGTCATTTCTTTGTTCCCTGTTGCTCCATACAAGTCAACCCTAAAGCCATGCAGGTTAAGGCAGAAGATGGCAACAGATGCCTGGAACTGGAGCTACAGGCTGTTGCAGGCTGCCGGGCGGGTGCAGGCAATGAACCTGTTCCTCTGTAAGAGCTCTTAATTGCTGACCCACCTTTCCACCCAGTCAGTACCCTTAAAAAGGAACCCGAGAGCTCTTGACTGCTTTTTCACATTGTGAAGCTGCAAGGAGAAAGTGGTGACTTGCATCCCAGAAAATGGACAGGTTCAGAGCCTGGCCATACTGGTAGTCTGCTCTCAGACTTCCAGATTCTAGAACTGGGAGAAATTTGTTTATAAACCACTAAGTCGAAATGCTTTATTATAAGAACTCAAATCCACTAAGAGTAGGATATGAATCCAAAGATGCTATTAAAAAAATAGTCTGAAACCATAGAGAAATCCAGTTTGTTGAATAAATAGTTAATGAGCACTTGCTATATCTTACACATGACGTTGCTAGGGATGCTAGGAATGGGAAGGAAGAAAAGCAAGCAGTAAAAAAAATCAGGGAATCCTGCCCTGTATACACATTACAAGGTAAATTAACAAATACATTACAGATACCATGAAATAGAAAAGGAAGGGATGGATTACAACCTGGTAAGAGTATTCTGGGGAAAGGGGATGGCAAGTGCAAAAGCCGAGGTGACAGCCTGTCCTAGAAGGGAAAGGGGGAGAAGAGTCTGCAAAACAGAAACTAGTTAGTATATGTGGCTGGAAAACAAAGAGTAAAGGAGACTGCTGGGGAAAGTGGGAGAGACAAGTCCAGATAATGGCGCCCTAGCCAGCAAAATGAAACCACTTAAGGGCTTCGGAAAGATAGTGCCCTGACTGGATCTGTGTCATCGCAATTCATTTGGCAGCGGAGTGACAAACAGACTGGAGTGGGGCAAGAGCAATTTTAGGGAATGTGGACAGTGGCTACTGCAGGACCACAAGCAAGAGAGGAAGGCAGCTTAGCAAAGAGTGACGGTAAAGGAATGGCGAATGACATGGAAACAGATCGTACACCCGAATTTTCAGGAAGCAGACCATTTAGGCTAACCTATTTTGTATCAAGCGTGCTAGGTTTCTAGGATATCGGAATGGATGTCTTGACCCTTTGCTGAGCTAAGGACTGTGGGAAGAAGGTTGGGGGGGAATATGACGACTCAAGTTGAGTAGGACTGACAACACGCTCTGGTCACTCAGCCACATGGACCTGCAGCAGAGGCTGCTGGAAAGATGAAATCCGAGTTCCACGGCAAGGCTTAATGAAGACTGGAGGGTCTGAGAGAGGGCATCTGAAGCCAGGAGAAGAGGATGAAACCATCTAGGAAAGAGACTATGGGCACTCATGGAGGCTCACGGCTCGGATGATTCCAGCTCAGGAGTTAAGACAGGGAGAAGCTACTTGCTGAAGAGTAAGAGTAAGAGGAAAATTGGCAAGAGAAGAGAGGAGAGTGTATTTGGAAGAGGCCCAACAAGATCAAATGGTCTTCTAGAAGGAAGACTGAAAACTAGATAGACAGGAAGAACGTGACAACAATTCAGAGCCACTGCAAATGGAGAGGGGTGGAGCTAGAGAACTACTCAGGGAGGAAGGTTTTTAACATATTTGTTTATTTATTGGCCATAAATATGTACTGTAGTATAAGTGCTGAGGTCAAAGGGTAACTTATGGGAGCTGGTCCTACCATGTGGGTTCTGGCAGGTGACCCCAGATTATCAAGCTTGGTGGCAAGGGACTTTATCCATCTCACCGGTCCCAGAAGAATATTTTTAAAGAAAGGATGAGGCGTTAGCATGCTTACAGTTCTGGTTAGAAGCAAAAGGGAAATCAAGATACTACAGAGCAATACCCCTGGCAAAGTAGGAAGGGACGGCAAACTCAGTGTTACAAAAAGGCAATGAGGGCCAGAGTCCAGCAGGAACAAAATGATAGGGAGAAGGCTGAAAGCTTCCACAACAACAACAACAAAAAAAAAAAAGGGCGAAGAGCTGGTGGTAAGAGGCAACCTCAGTTGCAGTAGCTTTGAGGCTACGGAAGTCACACTTGTCAAGTTCCAGGGGTGGAAGCCGCGCCACCTCGCCGCAGCTGCACGCCACCACTGCAGAAATGGCTGAGAAAAGGCAACACAGGATGTTGCCTGAAAAAAGGCAGGCAGGTAGGGTTAGGATCGATTTCGAGTGTTAACAGCAGCATCAGCTAGAGCAGATCACTTCTCCCGCCTCAGAGGGAGGACAACGTACCACAGAGCTCTGGCAGTATGCGTAGCCAAGCTGAATCTCACGTGCCACGTGTTAGGTAGCTTTCATCCCGAAAAAGAACCATCTCGGGCCTCTGTGGACAGTTCTCGGCAGATTCCCCTTACCGGTGGCCGGCATCGGCCTGCCCTCCCAGCTCGGCTGCACCGCTCCGGACCCTCGCGGCTTATCAAAGTTCCCGGGCGGTCTGCTTCCGCCGCAGGATCAGACCGCACGGGGGTTTCCATCAAGTCCCCGCCACCCCGGGAATCCCCCCATCTAGCCACACTGAAACCCCGCTTCCTCCAAATTTCCTCAGCCGGTGTTTGAAGCCTCAGCTCGCAGTATTGAGGTTTGGACCGCTTCTGCAGAGCCGGTCCCAACACGCCTACACCTGCCTACCACGATCAAAGCCTTCGCTGCTCCCGGAAGAAGCCGAAGACCTTCGGCAGGTTCCGCCGCCAGCGCGGGGGCGGGGCCTCTCGAGCGGCTCCGTGCCGAGCTCGGCTATTTCCGTGAGTGGCCGCTGCGCACTCGGCACTGGGCGGCGCTGGCTGGCTCCCTGGCTGCGGCTCCTCAGTCGGCGGCGGCTGCTGCTGCCTGTGGCCCGGGCGGCTGGGAGAAGCGGAGTGTTGGTGAGTGACGCGGCGGAGGTGTAGTTTGACGCGGTGTGTTACGTGGGGGAGAGAATAAAACTCCAGCGAGATCCGGGCCGCGAACGAAAGCAGTGACGGAGGAGCTTGTACCACCGGTAAGAGGAGCAGGAGGAGGAGGCAGGAGCCGGAGAGAGCCGGGGGGACGGAGGGGGGCCGGGGAGGCGCCGGACACCCGCGCTCGGGGCCTTCCCCTCGCAGGAGGGGCCGCGGTAAAGATGGAGCCTCCGCCCGAGCCCCACAACACCGCCGCCGCTCGCAGCGAACAAAGAATAATGGCGGCGGACTGGAGCCAGCGGCGGCCGGGCGGCAGCGACTCTGCCTGCAGCCAGCGGCGGCGCTCATGGCGGGGGGCGGCCCGGGCGGGGTGCGAGCAGGCGGCCGGCCGGCCGCGGCAAGCTGGCGCCCGCGTTCCCGCCGCCGGGCCGGGCTGGGCCAGGCGCGGAGCCGGAGCGGAGCGGAGCCGCCCCGGGGGAGGCCGCCCGCCCGCCGCCGCCGCCGCCCCCCGCTTGCCGCCGCCCGCCCGCCGGCTCGCTCGCTCGCTCGCTCACACACCTCGGCTGTGCCGGGCTAGCCGCCCGGGCCGCCGCCTGGGTGCCCGTGGGGGGTGGAGGAGGAGGAGGAAGAAGAAGGCGACAGTTGAGGGCAGAGGAGGTGAAGGTGCTGCCGCCTTCTCGGCGGTGCCTGCTCGGCGAGCGGACGAGCTGCAGCGTCCGACCTGCTTTCCTCTCCGCTCTTTGTGCAATAAAGTTCGAAACCCAAGGTTTTCTCTGGTGCTGTATTTTATTCTTGCCCTACTCCCCTGCTCCCACGCGGTTGGAGAAAATGCTGTTTTCTGTCCTTGGCTGCTCGAAGGAGGATTTTTGACTATTTCTCTCACCCTTCGGTTTTGAAGATGAAGAATAAAAACAAAAAAAAAAACTACAATAACAACAAAAAAACTCAGTCATGGAAATGCATTCTTTTGGGAAGGAAAGGGGTGCTAAGAAAACATTTGTAATAACTTTTTACAGAAACTGTTGGGATCTTGTAAAAGGGAAGCTCATGTTTGAAAACAGTTTCGCTTTTAACCCTTTCCAATAAGATAATAATCATTTGAGGTCAATCATTCTGAAACCCTTCTTAGAAATGAATATTAGTCGAAGTACTTTTTGTTTATACCATGGAGGGGGGGCAGTCGTGCCAAGGTTTTTTGAGTCATCGGATCTCCCCTTAATCTTACCACCATGTTTCTCGCACACGTCTGTCCAAACTTTAATAGAAGATTGATACAATTCTCACTCTAAAAAGGCCATTGAAATTGTCCATTATTTGTGTATTGTGTAGTAGGCAATCCCAAGTCTGAGGTTGATGACAATTTAAAGCCAGCAGAAGTTGTGGTGTTCCTTTTCTTTCCCTTCCTCTATAATATTGGCAAAGGGGACTGACTGTCAGAAAGTCATCGATTACATTAAAGATTGAAAGACATTTTCTAAGAGCATTGCAGTATGACCTATTTAAACCTGCTGTACCTTCTCAAAAGTTACCGTTTGATTCCAGTTTGCATCACATCTACCTTCTAACGATTTAGCATAAGATACTTTTGGGCTGTCTAATAAAATCTTGTGCACCTACTGATCATTTCCCGACTTAAAAGCAAAGCCCCAAATAATTATTTTAATTGCTTTGAAAGATGCACAGTTTGTTTTTAAAACAACCAGCTACTGTACAATTGAATTGTGATTGATGCATACAAGGCTTTCGGGTAGGAATAAATATTGATTGACAATAGAGCCATTGTGTTTGATTTTACTGTGTGTCAGTAAGGACTTTGAAACTTTGTTGCATTGGTAGTCTTTAGCACTTGGACAATTTGCCATTGTCAAGAAAAATTAAGATGCAGTATAGGAATGCTTCCATAGGATTGAGATGACAGTTTTATTTCCACGAAATGAAGAAGTGATTAAAAGTAATGATGGTAAAATAGTTTTTTCAAAAGATTTTCTACAAGCCAATAGCGATTATACAAGAAGACGATTCTTCCCTTGTGAGAATAAAAAAACATTCCTGTCGTGTCCTTTCTTCAGCCTTGATCAAAAGATATTTTAATTTTTATTTATGGAGTCACTTATCGAGAATCAAATGATTCTCAGTAGTTGCAAGTGAAACTTGGAATACTTTTTGTCTACATTAGTTTTCAAGCAATCACCTGGAACCTGGCACTGGATTGTAATTCTCTTCTCTCCCAGGGGCTGGTAAAAATTACAGCTGTGTGTGCTTCCCTCCTTTCTCTCTTATTATTTTTTGGATGCATTTAGAAAACTAATGAATTATTTGAAAGACTTTACCTAGTGGATACTAAATGAACGTTCCTTTTGGAATTCGAAACTGGTGTTAACTACTTGTGAACAAAATTTCACTGGAGCCTGAAGAAACAGAAACCTGATCCATAAATTTCCTTCTTTTGTGTCCAGAAATTCACATATCAGCTCTAAATTAGTAGAAATTTTAGTGTTCTTAGAAAAGTAGCTGTGTCTCTCCTAAGGCACTTGTTTTTGTTTGTTGTGAGTAGTTGTGGAAGACCAAGTGTGTATTTTTTTTAAATCTCATATAACTTTTTAAAAAATAGTAGACAACATTGTTTACTTCTGGCAATGCTTGCACTATGCCACTGAAATGTAAAGTGTTAATAATTCCATAAACAGGTAGATTGGCAGGTACAGCCGTACAAACTTTCCAGTTACACATTCATGTAGATATCTCTCTTGCTGTGTTACTTCCAGCACTGGCTTCTGTATTTTGAATAGTTAGCGTTCAAATCTGATCTTAAGGACATAGCAGAAACCAGAAAGTAGATAATCACAGCAGTTTATTCCTTGTGCATGTGTGAACTTGAGTATATTGCTGTAACACATGACAGTAGTCCATGGTGATTTGAATATTTAACACTAACTGTTGACAGCGGTATCATGGAACAGTATCTGTCTGCTTTGGAAAAATTACAAGTCTGGTTTTGAATCCTAACATTGCCAGGCCTGTCACACACCTACCAAGGGAATGTGTCTGCTTTTCTCTGCCTCAAGTTTCCTCATTTGTAAAATTAGGATAATAGCAAATACTTCTGGTGTTTTGGGATAAATAGGAAGTACTTTCCTAAGGTGGGTCTTCAGCGAATTATAACTGTCCATCTTAGCTTTAATTTCCTACCTCATGAGCCTTCTGCAGGTGTCTTGATTTCTCCAAACTTCCTGTATTTAATATACTGGGCCAGAAAGTCCACAAATCTAATGAGGAATTTCACTGCCTAAAAAACTGTTGGGAACAGTTACTTATCATTAGAAAACAATCAAAGGAAAGAGAAGATTCTTGGCGAAATAAAAAGGAGTGCCCCCTTTTGTATTTTATTTTGTTTTTTTAAATTATTCATATGATTATAGTATAAAACAAATAAATAATAGCCTATATTCTCCTATCCACTGTTGCCCATGTGTCTTCACAAACACTACCCATGCACAAGTAAATATGTGTATCTTCATCTATACAAATAATAGTATGCAATAGAGACTGCCTTTAATTCTGGGTTCCCTTGCCTGTCTGTCTCTCTAACACACATTTCCCAGGCTAATTATAATGGCCTAGCAATTGGTTTGTATAAGTACATAAAGATCTTTAAATTTTATGTGTGTATGTGTATGCTTGATTATATGAATGGGCACTGTGTATGTACAGGAGCCTGACATGGTCAAGAGAGAACATCGGATTATCCCCTGGAATGGAGTTACAGACAGTTGTGAGCCACCATGTGGATGTTGGAACAGAATCTGGGTCCTCTTTGAAGAGCAGTAAATGCTCTTAACCACTTGGGCCCTCTCTGCGGCCTAGACCTTCTTTAAAAAGTACTTTTTATATGGATATGCTTGAATCTATTAATCTTTTACTGAGCTGATTCTATTTCTAGGTCATACATGACCTTTTAAATTGTAATGCCACCAAGCTTGGTAGATGTGCACAGCTTTAATTCAAGCACCCAGGGGGCGAAGGCAATTGGATCTCTGAATTCAAGGCCAATCTGGTCTACAAGTAAGTTCTAGCCAGGGCTACATAGTGAGACCTGGTCTCAAATGAACAAACAAAAACTTTATTTCAGCAAGAATCATCAGAGTGAGAAATAATGGAATTTGTTTGTGAAAGGAAGCTGACATTTAAACTTCTTTATTTTAACTGCACTTTATACACTTTATAGAAGCTTTAGTTAAAAGATGAAGATGTATATATAGGCAACTAGAGTGTGTAATGAGCGCAAAAGGTGAGTTTAGGCTGACATTGAAATTCTTACCATCCTGAACATTCAGCTAATTATTTTGACCAAAAAAAAAGTATCATGGGAGTTTTCTCTTGATAAAGTAAGAATTTCATTTAGTTTAGTGTTTTTTGAAGGAAGATTCTTTTCTTACTATTTATTTTGGTTGAGAGAAAGGGTCTTGTTATGTAGTCTAGACCATTCTAGAACTCATTATGTAGACCAGTTTGGCCTCAGACTTGAAATCATTCTGTTTAGCTTCTTGTAGCCTTTTGGGTACTGGGCTTACAGTACTTTTGATGGTTTGTTGGTTGGTTTGTGTGTGTGTCTGTGTGTGTAATCAGTAAGTTTTCTGTTTCTTGCGTAAATAGAAAATGGGTAATTTGATGCACATCTGTTTCCTGAGACACTGTACTTTCTTTCTTTCTTTCTTTCTTTCTTTCTTTCTTTCTTTTTTTTTTCCGTGAAAGCCCGTAGTCAGCTGGACTAAGTCAAATACATTTCAACCCCAGCACAGATCAAGACTCAGTAGCTCTTTGTTTCCTTCTTGACTCTTCAAAGCAGCATGAGGCTGTAGTACATTTGATATATACATGTGACAGTTTCTAAACAGTGCATCCCACTTTTTTCTTGTAGTGTTAAGCTGCCATGATAGACTTAATTGTAGATAGGCTTGAGTTGAGAATGAAAGTGATATAGCACACAGGCTACATTTTATAAGACTGTAACTGCTAACTTGGAGGTTTTGTTAGTGTTAATATGGTAGTAACATGCTATTTTTACCTGCTGCATAATTAAGGTGTACACAAAGCATCTAAATAGATGTGGTGAGTGAGAATTCAGGGAAGTTTATAAAGGCACGTGACTTCTAAGGATTTGCTAGCTATCTGTAAGGTAAATGTTTTTTCAGTGTGTTTGAGTTGCATCCTGGGGTGGAATCAGAGCTCATTGGTGTACAACAAACTGTTAATGTGAAAATGGCTATTTTGTTAGTTCTTCCTTCAGTTTAATGTTTGCTTGGAATCATTTTCTTTGTTTTTTGAGACAGGGTATCTCTGTGTAACCCTGGCTGTCCTGGAACTTGCACTATAGACCAGGATGGCCTGAACTCTGCTTCCCAAATGTTGGGATCAAAGGTGTGGCTGGCTTAGAATCATTTTAATATAAGTGTAAGCTTATTACATCTATATATGTAGGTTTTTGAAATTAAACTTTGAATAAGGGTAGCCATTTAGTTTTTCCAACATTCAGAATGTGTTTCTTCCATTAATTTGTGCTCACTATTGTCTCAAGTTCTGGTTTTGTTTGTCTTATGTTCTTCTCTTTTCTTAATTCTTCCAGACAAATTCATGGCAAAGTATATTTTGCCTAGATTTTTGATTATCTACTGGATTACCAAAGGAAAAAACATTAACAGCTTTCATATTTTAGCAGATAAATATAAAGTAGTACCTTCCCTAATACATACCTATCTGTAATTTATTCACACATTAGACATTCTAGCCATGAAACATTATCCAGGACTGCTAAATACTTACTTCTTGAGGCTGTTTATATAAATCTCAAAACAGTAGTTCGAACTGGTTATATAACACCGTGAGAGAGAACACTTGCCTACTGTAAGCAAGGGTTTGATCTAAATAAATTGAAGCAATGTTTTATGAGGAGGTGATCTAGGGGATTGACAGAATTTTTTTCTGAAAGGAGAAAAGATTGATCCTTACTTGAAGAAGAGTAAGTTACATGGAAAGACAAAGTAGCTAAGTAACGTTACCTTGATGCAGGAATGAAGTTGACTAATGCCAACTGTGAGGGAAGGTTTCTTTCCCACATGTTAATGGATCTTTTTTGGAACTGGGATTTCAGTTTTAGTTGTATCCTAAAAGCTGGTTATTTGCATGTAAGATTCTGGTTGCAATTATGATATAGATGTAGCAAACACTGTTTAATTTAGCCAGGATATAATAAAATATTTTTGAGAAATTTATCCCTGCTTGATTTAGCAATTGACAGGAGGAAACTTGGAGGCATCTAATTTTTCATCACCACAGTGATAATTATTATTGTTTATTTGGAAGCATTTATATTCTTCTTAGGGTTTTTCTTTTTTACTTTGTGATTTGTTTGTTTGTTTTGAGACAAAAGTCTCACCTTGTGCTTTGGGCTGGCCTGGAACTCACTTTGTGAACCAGGTTAGCCTTGGATCTAAGGATCTACCTCCCTCCACCTTCTGTGCTGAGTGCTGGGGTTAAAGGTATGCCCCACCATCAACATCCATTGTTACCCTGAAAGGGGTGTCATTTTCTTCAATCAGTAGAGGCATTATAGTGTGCTGCAAATAATAATAGTAATATTCTGTTCTTATTGGGCTGTTTATCAACCTAATTTTTTCATGGAACATTTGCTGATCATCGATTCATAGTTGGTAGAATAATCACAAGAAAGTGTATTCAGGTATTTAAGAAAATAATTCCTGGATATTAAGTGAAGATTGTTTATGTGCTATAAACAGAATGTTTGTATATGTCTCCTACCTACGAAGAGCTTGCAGTACACATACTGTAGGGGCTGGTGATTCAAGGACACCTCACTGCTGTCATGAAGAGCTGTAGAGTTTAGAAAAGAAAAAAATTCATGTAGTAAGTCATTGTGGGCAGGTGGCATTCAAATAGAATATTGAAGAATTTGTATAGGTAGATGTAAAAAGAGTGTATTCTAGGCAATAAAATAGACTACAAAATGAGAACTGAAGTTTAGGGAACTTGATATATACACAAATTGGTGACAAGAGTGTTAGAGTACTGTAGAGTAACATTATAAGGAATCCTAAATATGAGGAACAAGTTTGTTTTATATAAGAAGCAAGAAATACACACACACACACACACACACACACACACACACACACACACACACGGAAAATACAATGAATTATCTTAAAGTGTACATCTCTTGACCTCCAGTGTATTGTAGAGGACAATATGGTTTCCCTATCAGCTTTATTGAAATGTTATATACTATATAAAATCCACCCATTTGGTAGGTACAAGTCCATGGTTTTTAATGTTACCAGATTGTACATCTATTGCACTGAAACATACTCATTACTTTAGAAAGGAGGCAGCACTCCCTAAGCTCCCCACACAGCAGCTCTAGACAACTGCTAATCTGCTTTGTGCTTTATAAATTATCTGCTTTGGACATATCATATGAATAAAATTATACAATGTATTCTTAATCGTGATGAACTTAGTATATATTTTCAAAGTTCACCCATATAGTATTTATCAGTACTTATTTTTGTTGCCAAATAATCTATATTATGCTCACTGTTTTACTCATTAGTTCATAGACACTTTTTGACTAAGTGATACCTATATAGACATAGTTTCATTTATCTTGCACAGATATCCAGGAAAGTGTTGAGCTGTATATTAACCCCTTTGTAGCTGTTTAGAGGAACTGTCAGGTCATTTTATATATCTTTGAGAAGTGTCTATTTAGATCCTTAGCCTGTTTTTAAATTGACTTATCATTCTAAGTGCCTTACCAGGTATATGATTTACATTTTTTTCTCATTCTATAAATTGTCATTTCACTTCTTTTTTTCCAGACAGGGTCTTACTGTATAGCTCTGACTGTCCTTGAACTCACTATGTAGACCATGCTAGCCTCAAACTTATAGATACCTACCTGCCTCTCCCTCCCAAGTGCTGGGATTAGAGGTATGTGACACTACACCCAGCTCCATAACTTTTTTGATGTTATTGTTTGATGCATGAATAGTTTCACTTTTATTCCTAATCCATCAGTTCCTTTCTTCTGTTGCTTGTGCCTTTAGAATGTATGTTATGTTTGTTTTTTTCTTTGTTTGAGACAGGGTTTCTCTGTGTAACAGCTGGCTATCCTGGAACTCATTTTGTCCACGAGGCTGGCCTCAAACTTACAGACATCTGCCTGTCTCTGCCTTTCAAGTGCTGGGATTAAAGTCTTGTGCCACTACTGCCTAACTGAATCTTTTCTTTTTTCATTTTTTTTTAATGTCACATTTTCCAAATAACTCTGAAATCCCAGCAAACAATACCTACCAGTGTGTGGAGCTATATTCTACCTCCAGTTCTTCTCCTTTAACCTGTGGCCATATACTTTTTTTAATTAATTAATTTATTTTTTGGAGTGACTGATGAAAGGAAATGAAAATGAAGAACAAAGAAGTGACAATTTTGAACATAATAATTGGCTATTTTTTGAGTGAAATAGCCACTTAATGATGTCAGTGTGAGAGTAGTGTATTTACTTATAAACTCTTCTACTTGGGAAATTCAGTTTTAAACTTAGACGTGAGAGGAGTGTCTTCATTTTCTTTTAGAAAGACTAGACTGGCCATGTGGAATGTAAATGATGTACTCACTGTCATAGGAATGCATTTGTTTTTATTGTAGCATTATCTCTCTGTGGAAAAAGTTTGCAAGGATCTTGTTTTATTAACTTCTAAAGTTTGTCTTTAAGAAGCATCCGTTTTAGTTTATAAATAGATAAGTTAGAGGAAGTATTCTAGTGTAGATCTTAGAAACTGAACTAATTTCATTATTTTACTAATCAGCTCTGTATTAGTAGAGAGATTACAATAAGGTCATATACCCCTCTCCCCAATTTCTTATGTCTCAGTCATTCCCAAATGGAAGTGTGTGGTTTTAAAAGCTTATTAAATAGTAATACTTGTTTAGAGGGAATATTTATTGGGAGCCAGGTCATAAGTTTACTTTATACTTGTCTCCTTTGATGTAATATTTCATCTCTAAGTTGTAGCTCTTTGCAAAGACATTCTTGAGTATTTCATCAGAACATTCACTGTGCAGGAAGCACACCTCTTCTTTAGTGATTTACTCTTTGAGGGCCATAAATTTGAAAGGAACAGTCTTCCTTTAGCGTTGTACAGATTAAAAGAAGTAAACACGTTTGCTGTAATTGCAGACTTCCCAACCACCACCACCATCACCACCAAGCAGGACTTCTTTATGTAGTTCTGACTGCCCGGGACCTTGCTCCGAACTAAGAGTTCCACCTGCTTCTGCACGTGCATGCAAAAGGGGGAAATGCTGTGGAATAACCCTTCTGTACACTGTGAATATGTATTATTCTCATTGTTAATAAAGAGCTGACAGGCTGCTAACAAGACAGGAAGTATAGGAGGAACAGCCAGACATAGAGAGTTCTGGGATGAAGAGGGACCGAGTCAGCAGCTGCTAGCCAGCCACCAAGCAAGCAGGACTTGTAAAAAATGAGGTAACAAGCCATGAGCCATGTGGCAAAGCATAAATAGAAATATGGGTTAACTTAAAATGTAAAAGCTAGCTATTAACAAGCCTGTGCTATAGGCTGAGCATTTATAATTCATACTCAGCCTCTGAGTCAGTTTTTTGGGACTGGGCTGTTGGGACAGGACATCTGTTTACATATGGCACCCCGGGTTGGGTGCCAGATGAAACATTAATCTAATTAATAACAAATTAGGAGCCAAATATCTGGATAAAAACCTGGAAGATCAGAGAAGCAGTGGGGCAGCCACAGTTGCTTCCTACCTCCTCTCTCCACCTGCCTTATCACTTCCTGTCTGTCTGTACAGTCCTCCAGACCTCTATGGTTAGTGACTAGCTCCACCCTCTTGACTACAAGCAAGCTTTAATTTTTAGAACACAAACAAAACTGTCACACAACACTATACTGGTGAATACATGTCATTATATATTTGTCCAGATTCACAGTGTGTTGTACCAAGAATAAACCCTAATGTAAAAAGTAAATAAATAAAATTTGTGCCATTGTCTGCATGCCATTCATTTATCAGCGTTATAGAATAACCATGTCTGTTTTAATTAAAGTATGCTATATATTTGGAGTTTTTTCATTTGCTGACTGGTAAGCAACATATAATTAAAATAATTTGCATATTTCTTATTCTATAGAGTTTCGATGTTGACTATACAGACAGTTCTCCACTTTTATGATATTGTTGGCTGTAAGGATAGTCCTGAAGCCTGTAACAGACCTCTCAGCATCTCTAATTGTCTGTGAAGTCAAAGCTAAAGCTGGGATGTGTGTCCTATGGCCTCTGCCCTAACATGCAATCTCACCTCAGGGAACTCAGTTTTCACTGTTCCATGTCTGACTTGTAAACATTTCACCAAGAAAAGCATTTCAAGACTAGTTCAAAGTATCCAATATTGCTGCTTAAACTTACAGACCTCTTAAAAAAAAAAAAGTGGGCGTTCAGGCTCCATTGAACATAATGGCCTCACATAGTCACTTAGGTTTTACTAAATATTTAAGTTCAGGTCATTACTTTGGGATCCTTACAGTTTGGGAGTTGAACTAGATTATAAATCAGAACTTAAAATTTAAAGACAGCTTTACTCTCCTTTAGTGTGAAAACTACTTTTACAAAAGTAACTACTTGTTGAAAGTATATAATAATCATTTTTATTTTTAAGAAATGAGCTTCCAGACCCATTTTTATAGCACTTTATATAGAAATTTCCTAAAGGGTCGGCTCTTTGAAAAGATTCAGTGTAAAAGCTGTATGAAATGAGTGTTTGCAAAGAAAGTTCACTGGGAAGAGATGGGATTAAAAATGTTGCCATGTGAGGCCAGTGATAGGGCTCAGTGGGTAAAGGTGCTTGTTGCCAAGCCTCATGGCCTGGCAGTCCACTACAGAGTTGTTGCCAAGCCTCATGGCCTGACAGTCCACTATAGAGTTGCCCTCTGGCCACCATACTTGTGCATGCCTATGGTAAATATATTTGCTTTTTTTTTTTAAGGCACTAATGTCATCATTAAAAAAGAAAAAAGTCACTGTGTCAAATGTGTTGCTTGCCAGGTAGCACTATCTCTTGGTGACCAGATAGAAGAACACGTATTTTCAAAGCCATTTGTAGTCTCACCTAAAAGAGAACAAGGCAAGTGAATATTGCTGATATTTTAAAAACAAGATGAAAAACTTGGGTTTTTCACCTTTATTGTTGAAAAGAACTATATACAAAACTGCAGTAAATCATAAAATACTAAAATTAAGATTTCTCTGAGTTAAGCAAATAAATCAGGGAATTTATTAAGTAATATTGTGTGTTACCATTTGCTGTCTCCATTTTGGAGTGGTGGTTAGGTTATACTGGTGTTTACTGTTAGTACAGATTGTCTAAGAAAGTATGAAAACTAAATTTATTTATGGGGCATGTGTGTTTTATGCAGCACATGTGTTTAGGTACCTGTCCATCTCATTTCCTAGAATAGGAGTTATATGCAGTTGTAAACCACCTGATGTGCTGGGACCTAACTCTGATCATTGAAGGGTCAACAAACACTTTTATTTTACTTGAGCTCTCTCTCCAGCACCTAGAATTAATGTAAGTCATTACATTATCATCATCTTCATATTACAACTTTTCTTGTTTTCTGTTATCTAGAGAAGAGATTTAAGCATAAATTTATTCTCTGTTTGAAAAAAACTTTGCTAAGGGCTCAGAAATTTTGAGAACAGAATTTAATCAACTTGATGTAGATAGCTGTTTATTTTAATTGATCTCATTGCCTGTCTTGACTCATTCTTTCAAAATACGTACACTTTCTCTTTTTTTTTTTTTAGAATATAACCAATCAGTCTGAATCTTGGGTTTACACAGTTGGGGTTAATAAGTATTATGTGTCTAAAATGTTATGCATATGATGCCTGAATATGACTTATCTGGTTTTAATGAAGGAATGCTATTATTAGTCTCAGAAACTTGGAACTTTGCTCAGTTTTGAGTATTGATTTATATACATCTCAATTCTGATAGACTAGACAGAACAGATAAATGGCAAATGTTTCAAGGCAACAGCCAGAAAGAACTTTACAGGGGTTCGGTAGAGGAGAGCAGGGAGTGCTACATGGTTATTGGCTGTGAAATAATTTCTGTCCTGCAGAAGCTGAGCTTTTGCCATTCTTCAGTAATACCTCAGAGCGAAGCACATATTAGAAGCAGAAGGATGGATATACATTGTAAGGTTTATTTTTAAAGGTTATCGTGTGTGTGTGTGGTGTGTGTGGGGCCGCACGCATTTGAGCATATATGTGCAGGTACCTGCTGAGTGGTGGGGTGAGTGTGTGTGTGTGGTGTGTGTGTGTGGTGTGTGTGGTGTGTGTGTGTGTGGCGCACGCATTTGAGCATATATGTGCAGGTACCTGCTGAGTGGTGGGGTGAGTGTGTGTGGGTGTGTAGGTCTGTACTGAGGCCAGAGGTGTCAGATCCTGAAACTGGCCTTGGAACTCAGTGTGAGGTCCTCTGGATGAGTGATCCACACTCTTAACTGCTGAGTCATCTCTCTAACCCTAGTCAGTTTTCAAGTTGTGCTCAAATATGCCTTTTTCTGAAGTTGCCCTGGAAACTTCAGAGTTGTGTTTATGTGGTTTCCTGAAATCCCTGGAATTTTAAGAGTTGAAGATGAGTTGTGAGCTTGTTCTTGTGCTGGGGAATCTTTTTCTCAGTCCTAATTGAGGTCATTTCCATCTTAACAAACAGCATATATTCCATTAATTAGAAATGCATTTCTTTGAACTCTTTATCTGACATCTTTAAAAGAGTTAAATTTGGGAAGATTAAATAGGCAGGTTGTGAGAAGATGGATTTGTTCCTTTTTTCTTTTTAAGGTTTATTTAATTTAATATGTGTTTGCTTGTGTGGTGACACTAGGCATGTTTGTGCGGGTGCTGGCAGAAGCCAGGAGGTAGCCTTGGCTTCCCTGAGGTTGGAGTTACTGGTTATTGTGAACTGCCTGATATGGGTGCTGGGAGCCAAACTGAGGGCTCTGCAAGAGCCATCACTATGTACTCGTCACTTCTAAACCATCTCTAGTCCCTGAAGATGGATTTTCTTTTCAAAACCTGTAAAATATAGAGGATCTTAAGAACTGAGGTTCTTATGAAAATCAGAATAAAAATCAAGAAAAAGAAGTGAAATGAAAACCTCCTTTTCACCTAGTGATTGTAAAAGTGGCAGTTTGGCTGGCTCTGATGAACTTTAATTTGCAGTTTGATGACAATTTGTGTTAACTTGGTATAGACAGATAGGGAAGTAGTGCTGCCAGATTTATTTCCGATTCAGCACACTTCTATATAGGTGCTACTTAGGGAAATTAAATGCTACCTTGTTAGGACAGGTTCAGTGGTTAACCTTCATAATACTGAATAATATGCCACACACAATACTGCACTATTTTCACTATTCTGATTTTCCTACACACTTGCACCCTCTGACATGATAGACATTTTGTTAGCCTGCTCTCTTGTCCCGCTCCTGCCCAGCAGAATGTAAGCTCTATAAGGAAAACTGGCCTAAAGTTTCATTCTGTTCTTTGTTTTCTCTCAGTAGCTTGAACAATGCTCAGCATGTTCAGATACAGTGTTTTCATATAAGCATAGTGTATATAATGTAAATTGACAAAATTTAAGACTATTGTTAATAAAGGGAATTTTGTTGTGAATTAGCCCATTGCACTTTAAAAAGTGTAAGTCCAGTAGCTGCTTGAGTTATGATTAAAAAATATTACTATGCTCATGACAGGGTAGTAATGATGGCTATTGGAGGATGACTTTTTGGAATAAGTTTTTTTGTTTGGTTTGGTTTGTTTCTACCTTTGAGGGGGGCTTCCAGGGATCAGACTCAGGTTGTCAGGCTTGCATGGCAAGCACCTTTACCTGCTTTGCCTCTGCCCCAGGGGCTAATTTTTATATTCTTATTTGTTTAGGATCCCACACATTGTTTATGATAGGTTATTCTGTGTCTGGATACGACAGTTGGATTAATGAAAAAACTGAAGATTCTACACATGTTGCTATACAGTCTGTTCTTCTCATACTAGAGGACATAAGCGTAGACAAAAGGTTTTAAAGTGTGACATGACTGATCCTACTTCAAATGTCACCTCAGTCCAATTGGAAAATTGCTGTTGTGTGGTGCCTTGAAGGTGGAAACCAGGAGAAGAATGTCTGTAATAGTTGAACCTTCTCAACTGCTATAGTAATTCTTACCACCACTGTTTTCTTATGGAAGACACTATTTGTGCTGTTGACCATTTGGTTGTTATCTGTTTAAGCTAAATGTTGACAGTTTAAGGCTGATCCCTACCCTGAATAAGGTTCAGTAGCCACCTGAATGAACTGGTAACAAATACTAGCAGTTTAGTTGGGGGCTTGTAGCCACTGGAAAAAATCATACATAGCTTTCAATGAGAAAGAAGATTATCTAGTTGGAGTGGGGAAGTAAAAAAAAAATCATAGCCCTGTTTTTTACTTAAATTTTCTGTTCTTTTATTATAATTTAATAATGAATCTTATTTTCTGAACCAAAGTCCCATAAAGAAGCTTATCCCTTAATTTTTTTTAAAGTAGTAAGGTGTGTTGTAAAATAGAAACAAAAAGTGTGACCCTTTGAGCTGATGGTAAAATATAATTATGTGTGAATGGCAACATAGCTGTAAAAATATGTGTGGCTTGGAATTGTCTTTTTAAATGACTGTGTATTTTATCTGCAAATTTTCATGAGTGATAATAACAAGGTTGTTTCAAGTTTTCCCCACATTTGTAAATACAGAACAGTCAGCCAAAATAGGTAATTACATATAAAAAAGTGAAATTTGAGAAAATGTCAATGGGTGTCTCCAATCACTATTGAAATACACTTTTGGTCCATGGCTCAGAAATGTTATTGATGAGTTTTTTATTCTTAAAATTGTACAAACACTCTTGAATCCCTAGAAGTAAAAAATCCTCAACTAGTTCTGATAGTAAGGTGTGTAAAAAGAATACAGATGATGAGACTTGTCATCCTCTAAGAGTTCTGTAGGTAACACTTCCAGCTGAGTGTTTAATTCCCCACACTCTTCCCATGGATGCACCTTCATATCTCTTGTTTTCCTTTGTTTTGTAAACAGAAATGGGATTCCCTTCAATTTAATGTCATTGTGTTAGACAGGTTTCTTTTGACTGCAGTAATTCTTTTCATAATCCTCCTAAAGATGGTTATATGGTATTAAAAAACATATTCTACATCAAATACCTTTGAACTGCATTTTTGTAAACTAAATATTGAGTTTCATACTGGCTCAAATTCCACTTTGGATGATATTATGGTTATCATGGCAGTTATTTTTCCCAGTGCCTGGAGCTTTATGACTGTTTTAAATAACCATGTTGTCAAGTCTTTAGTTTGTGTTTTGTGAATACTGGTATTTCTAACTTTTTATATTTTGGAAGAAACATTTTATCTTCAATTTAAACTATTATGAATAATGATGTGTTAAATATCGAGTACATTTTGATAGTATATAATGATTATGAGTGTCAGTTTTGATTCTTAGTTTTAGAGTTGTTTGGTAAAGCATTGAGATTTCTCTGTTATGTGAGGGATGAGTATAGATACCACTCATCGTAAATTCATTTTTGTCTGGTAATATGTAGGCATTGAGCTAGAAGAGGGATACACCAGAACTATTCCCTTCACACACACACACACACACACACACACACACACACACACACACACACACACACACGTACGCTAGAAAGGACTGCTTACCCGATTATCTGAAAATTTACTAATCTGCATGTAACTACTGCCACTAGGAGCTCTTCACAAATACACAAACTCTTGGCAAAACTACTTAGCAAAT
Organism: Mesocricetus auratus; assembly: GCF_017639785.1. NCBI lineage: Eukaryota > Metazoa > Chordata > Mammalia > Rodentia > Cricetidae > Mesocricetus > Mesocricetus auratus. Next base: position 43,311,213 of record NW_024429194.1, on the reverse strand, counting down.
GTACTAGAGTTCGTCAGGTATATAAAAAGGTATTTGCTTCTATGTTGCACTCTGCCATGGGTAAGGAATGTAGCACCACAACTTTCTCAGTGTTTGGAGTCTCTGATTAGGCTCTGGCCTTAATCTTACCTTTTTACCTCCATAGCCTACTCCATGGGCTTTTGAAAGTTGGGTTCATTTGCCTTGTTACATTTGTGTACTAGGGAGTGGCTGACAGTTGCTCTGCTTCTTGCTCTGACAGGAGGAAATGCCTAGAGGAGGGATGTGAAGCCAATATCTCAGACCTGACGCTCGCTCCTGCTTTCTACCCTCTTTCTGAACCTGGCTGGTGCAGCTTGAGAAATCAGCTTTGCTGACACCTCTGCCCTCCTCGTTAGTAAGGAAGAGGCATGAGAGGGACCATCCCTATTTCCTGTTAGGAAGAAACACCCGAAGGAAGACTTTGAATTTCTTCATTGTTTGTTTTTTAAAGGTACTAGGGTTTATAGCTCAGCAGATTTGAACAAGTTGAGTAAAGATCAGCTATATTGTTTTAACTAGATTTCTAAGTGCATTTACTAACCTAACCATCACATAGACCTATTTATAATTTGAAGTTTGCCTTTAAAGTCACGCAAGTACAAGGCACTGTAGTGCTGGTAACGCTCTTCCATATTATTGTAGGTAACTAAATGACCATGGAATCTGGAGCAGACAACCAGCAGAGTGGAGATGCTGCTGTAACAGAAGCTGAAAATCAACAAATGACAGCTCAAGCCCAACCACAGATTGCCACATTAGCCCAGGTATAAAATACATGGAGAGATTTCAGTCTGTGTCTCTTCCAAGAGAATTTAATTTTTAATGGAAATATACATAGAATGATGAAATTTTTCTTAAGACTATGAGAATTCAAATTCACTGTTAGTATTAGTTTATGTTTAGAAATGATAGTAATGATTAATTAACAGTAAAATACATCATTAAACATTAGTATAGTGTGTGTAGTGACATGATCCAGAAATAATTACTTTTTACTAACGTAAATTAACTGGCCCTCTCAAGGCAATGAAACATTGATTATGACAGCTGCCTTTTTTTTATGTTTTACTACCACACAGACTTATTTTGGAAGTACAGATATACTCTAAAACTAAAAAGCAGATTAAGCAAATAAACTGGTGTGTGAATAAGTCCTAAGAATGAAAGCAGTTTTTCTCCCCTATATATCTTAAGTACATTTAGTCTGATTGTGTTTTAAGCATCCTGTCCTTAAGGCCATTCATCATCTCTGTACTTGTTTTGCTCTTATCTGTTTTTCCCTTATTAACATTTTTAATCTCAGTATTAGTAAAAACAGTGCTTAATATAGAAACCAAATACATCTAAACCTGTAGGGTAAGACTGTGATATTTCCTTTCCCCATTTTTGAAGAAAAAATGTCTCTGTGTAGCGCTGGCTGGTCTCAAACTCAGAGATCCACCTTCCTCTGCCTCCACAGTGCTAGGATTTAAAATGTGCATGACCACACCTGGCTGCTTCCTCTCCAAAGTGAAGGCTCCCAAGAAAAATAATCCTGCCAGAGGCTTTGCTTTGCCTAGCTCAGTTTCTCCAAGAGTTAAGAATCTACCATGGAAATGGCTGATCAGAATAAGTCTTGGGAAATACAGGGCTCACCACAGCTGGGATGAGGGTAGAAGTGAGTCAGATACCGGGGCTCCTGCAGGAATAGTCAGAAAGAGTAGGCAGGCTGCCTGCGTTTTCTTGTAAGGGAACGGGGTTTCCCCTGCAGATCTCAAGAGTAAGACAAAGCCGGATATACTTGGAGATAAGTTAATATATCAGATGAGGCAGCACTTTGTCATTACAAACAGAGAAATGGAGGTTCATCTGAGCATTTAGCTGAGCAGGCTCCTTGAGGACAGCCTTCAACATTGTTCTGTCCTGGCATTATTCTTCTGGTCTGTTTGTTCCATCAGTTGACTATATAGTCACCTTGGAAATTCTTTCTGCTCTCATGACTTTTTCTTAGGGAATTCTTGATAAGATAGAGCATTTAGCTAACTGACTCTTGAAAAGAAGAGATTAACTGGAATAAGAACTCTTGGTAAGAAGACTTTTTCTTTGGAAATTTTCTGTTGTTATCTATGGTCCACTTAGTGTTGTTTACAAAATGTGAGGGGATTAAATTCCTTTCTTATATCTAGTATATTATAAAATGCCTTAGGTCTCAACTTACAGTGCATACTAATAATTTGGTTCATTTCTATTCTCTGTATCCAGTGGTCCTTTTATAGTGGGAATTCACATCCTCAGTTTGGGGAAATCTCTTTCAATTAGTTGGTGGTGATTTTGTTTTTCATGTCTTTTAGGATCCTTGTGATCCAGATGTTATACTTCTGGGACTTGTTTGTTTCTTCATTTTCCTTGCTGTTTTCAGCCTTTTTGCTCTACTTGTTGGGAGATTCTTCTATACACTTTATCCTGCCTGTGAAATTTTATTTTGCTATCATACTTCCTAGAGTTCTGTTTGTTCCCTGGGTGGTCCTTTGGTACCTTCTGAGTATCCCATTTCATAAGGCAGTGTCTTCTTCTATCCCCAGGGAAAGACTAGAGGCTTTCACCAAATTCTTAACACTCTGGATGTCTGCTCAGGATTAAAGTGAGGAGAGACTAGAAGATAGGATTGTAGCTTAATGGTAGAGCATATACTTAGCACACGAAAGCCCTGGGCTCATGCCCCAACATGAAATAGGTAGGTATAGATAGATAGGTATACATGACTAAGAAGCTACTTTGGAAGCTTCGTGGGTATGGTTGGAGTTCAACAGCTTCCAACCATGAACTTAACTGTAAGGTAATGGTGGTCTTAACTGTTAGTGTCTTGGACCTTCTCCTTGAGTTTGACAGGGTCCTCAGAGGTTTCACTCATCATGTTTATATGGAAAGGGCCTGGGAGCCAAGGGAGAGAAGAGAGCTGGGATTTAATACTGCCTCAGTCGACCTGGTGTTACGTGGTTCTGTAGTAGTTCTATACTGTTCTCTTATAGTGGGCCAGACTTTTCTTCTACAAGAAAGGATTCATTTGTTCCTAAAGAGGTTCCAACCACCCTTTTGTTTACTTGCAGCCCATCTCTTCATGCCACCTTTTACAGTATTGAAGATACCACACATCTAGATTTTTGTGGTACAAAGCAGGCTTTCCCTTCCTCCATGAATTGGCCATCTGTGGTTTTGGGGTGGTTTTTTGTTTGTTTGTTATTATTGATCCATCCGCTCTCTAGCCAACAAAACTCTGTTGCCTCCTTTCCTAGTTTCCACACTTATATGATTTTATATATGTATATATGTATATATATAATGTATACATTATAAAAGTGAAATCAATTTTGTGAGATATAATTCGGAACTCAGAAGGGAACATGTTCTGTTTATCATCAGACAACCCTCCAGCACTGAAAATTTAGAATGTGTAGTTGAACTTGAACTTGAAGAAAGCTTATCTTTTCTTTTTCCTTCTTGTCTAGTTACTTTTTGTTTGTTTGTTTGTTTGTTTTTTGTTTTTTTTGGGGGGGGTTGTGGCTTATCCAAGTCCTTAACAAACACTCCACACTTTTAAAAAATAATCTTTTTTTGACAGCTTGAGGCATTCATATAATGTATTTGGGTAACATTCATGACCTCTTTACCCTTTCCCTCCCACAAAACCCCTTCCTTCTTTCTAAGACCCCATCTACTCTGATGTCTTTTTGTTGTTATTGTTGTGACCCACAGAGTTTAATTATGGCTGCTTACATGAATGTTGAGTGTGGAGTTACTTACTGAAGTGTGGATAACTTGCAAGTGCCTATACTACTAAAGAAATGTCTGTTGCTCTTCCAGCAGCCATTAAACTGCTAATAGTTCCTCAGGGAACTTATGAAGCCCTAACCCCCATTCTGTCCATAACAGAATGGTACAAGCTCCATCTAGGCAGGTAATCAGAACTGTTTTGAGTTTGTTAGTGTAGCAGCAATGTCATGTCCACTGCAAAGAGTTTCACAGCGTTCCTTCCCATCCTTTGACTCTTGCATTCTCTACCCTTTCTCTTTTACTGTGCTCCAGGGAAGTGTATATCATGGATTTTAACATAACTTCCTGCTAATTCTGACTCCAGATAACTTTTTACTGCCAGATTTTCAAAACTAGAAAAACATTGTAAAGCTAAGGCAAGATGATTGTGATTTTGTCAATGAATAGGAGGACAAGAAAACAAAGTGAATCCAAGTAGTAAAGGAAGTTAGATTATCAACAAAAGTACATCTGACTTTAGAATTTAAGGTCTAAAGACGCCTCTGGTTTTGATCGTGAGAATGTATAGTTTTAGTTTATTAAGACAGTTCATCACTGTGTCCTTAGTTAGGCTGGCCTCACACTTGGAGCCGTTCTGCCTTCCCCTCCTCAATCCTAGGTTTACAGACACTCACCTTCACACTCAGATGAGAATGTAAAATTGTAATAAATCTAAGTAAAAAGTAATAACAGGACTTTATTAAACATTCTATAATATATCCTTTATATAGCCGTATTTTTAGTAAAACTATGCAGAGATATTTATAATAGATTTTAAAACTGTAAAACAGGTTTCATGATGTCATAAAAATTGAATACATCTGTGTGTCTCACTTGGGACCAGACCACATGTTTCCCAAGATAGCTGTGAATGTGACCCAACACATTTGTACCTGGCAACATCACTATGTCAGAAGATAGGACACCTGTAATAGGAACGTGCCTCAGTATAGAGTACTGGCCTAGCAGGCTTAGCAATTACACGGCCCTGAGTTTAACCCCTGGCACTGAGTAAAAAGAGCCGTCGTGGTTCTGGTAGTAGGAATATATGGAATTTTTAGCCAGGCTTTGTAGGACAAGCCTGTAGTAACTGCTGCTTGGGAATCTGAGGCAAGAGAACCACAAGTTCAAGGTCAACTTCAGTAATCAAGTGAGACCCTGTCTTAAAAGTGAAAAAAAAGGAGGACTAGAGATACTCTGTGCTAGAATCTGCTTCTCACCCACGTACACAGGAAGGGGGTAAGGCTATTTAGTACTTTATGTTAGACTTACATGCCTATGGAAGCTTCTAAGTAGGGTAGAAATCACTGGGTTAGCTTGTTAATGTTCACCTTTAAAGGATGCATGGAAGAAGACACTGCGCTGTAATTCAAATATTCAAACAGCTTTCCTATGGAATTAAGCTCATAGCAACTCTGTAACTGAACCTTTTAAACTTGAGTGGTCAGTATCCTTCCTTAGTTTCCTCTTAGATTATGATGTTATAAACAGGACAACCTATGTGACTCTGCAGATAATCCTGGTACCACATCTAGAGAACCAAGTAAGATTAAACAAAATTTAAGAGTGACCAGAGAGAATAGGACCAATAAAGAAAGGTTTTGTGGCCGGCTAAGAAAAGGAAGCTTCTACTTTTTAATCTGTGTGCTGAAGATAACTTGTTTTCGAAAGATCTTTTCCCCAGCTTCACTGAAGTACCCACTTCTTGCTGTATGTCTCTTCAAATCCACATTTCACTACAACCCTGGCTATCCCAAACCTGTCTCTCTTTCATTCTGTTTCAGTTGGCACATTTGCCACTTCTATCATCTTTAATTCCTCTTAGCTAGTCATTCAAAAAGCCCTTCCTTACCACCTCTTACTGCCCTGCTTCTGGCCTTTATTACCTTACCCTAACCACTATCTAGTCTTTCTCAGAGTCCCTCCACCTCCAGTTTTCGCCCTCTGAAGTGTTATGTCTTTTATTCATCCACTAAATCAATTGATCTAAAATGGAAACTTAACCATGTTATTTGATTTTTAAAAAAAGAAGAAAAAATCTTCAGCAATTCTTCCTATGTTCTCAGAATAGATGAAAGTCATTTTATATTATTTTTGAGACAAAGGCTCAAATGGTAGCTTAAGCTGACTTTGCTTAAACTTGTAGCAGTCCTCCTGCCTCAGTCTCTTTAGTATTGATATTATGAGATGCGATGCTGTAACTGATTAAAATGCAAGATTTTTGTTCGAGACACCATCTCACTGCATGTCTGGCTAGTCTAGAATTCACAGAGATCTACCTACATCTGCCTACTAAGTATCGGGTTTAAAGGCATGTGCCACGATGCCTGGCTTGAAAGCTTTTTTAAGGCAGCATGGAGAAGTTTTTATGATTAGACCATTGAAGCCTTTTGAACCTCTGTATCTCTGCTTCTGACATTGGGCAGTAGTGCACGCCTTTCCTCTAAAACACACACACACACACACACACACACACACACACACACACACACGAAAGGCATCTTAAAATTCCTCTGGTTCACCAGTTTAGTGATTTTTTTTCCCCCTGAATGGGAGGAACTGAAATTTTTAATTACAATTAATATACTTTCTTGTTAATGAAAAGACATGCTTGTAATTAGTCTAAAGTAGAATATTAAAATAAATATATTAGAATGTGTTGTTCTAAACTTAGTAAGTCCTGTTTACCCAAATTTGAAAAGTTAAGGTTTTAAAACATGGTTTATTTAACACCAGGGTATTCTGAAAACTTTATGCTTAAGGCAGGAATGCCTGTTGTTGACCTTGTGTGAATTAATCTCTTAGCATGTTTTTGTCTTTAAGTAAAAATAAACCTTATTACTCAGCCTTTAATTTAAAAAAGAAAAATCAGATATAAAAGCAGGCAGGAAAATGTAAAGCACCATATGAATCAAGTGTTCCTTAGCTTTCAGAGCATGACTGGGATTCGGGTGTAGATGCTACATGAGATAGCTGGCTTTTTTGCCACTTGGGTCAGGCTGAAAAGTAGAGGGGAGGAAGATTTGTGTAGGGTTTGAAATTTTCCTTAAAATATTAAATCATTGAAATATTGAAGTACTTATCAAGCAGGAAGGTCATAGTTTTGCTTTATTAGAAGTTATTTCATATTGAACCTGAGTAGTCTCACAGAGGCTTCTGTGATGGTAATTGCTTTCCATGTTTCTATAGGTATCCATGCCAGCAGCACATGCGACATCATCTGCTCCCACTGTAACCTTAGTGCAGCTGCCCAATGGGCAGACAGTCCAAGTCCATGGAGTTATTCAGGCAGCCCAGCCATCAGTTATTCAATCTCCACAAGTCCAAACAGTACAGGTATGTGTGTAAAAAGTTCTGCATATATTTAATAACTTATTTATAGCCATTTCTGTCTCTTTTTATTAGTTGTGGAAATAAGGACATATCTAGTTTAAATTTATTTTACTTCATAGTAAAGGAATATATTGTGTCTGTGTAGTTATGTTATATATGCAAGGACAGACCTAAAATACTATTTTTTTAAGCTACAGAAGAAAAAGCATTCATTTAGAGAGATAGTAAATACATGTGATAAATGGAAATGTTTAGGAAAGACTTGGAGGACTGATGTACCTCAATTAAGGAAAATGAACCTAAAATAAACCTACGTTTTTATGGGGGAAGACTTCATAAAGATTGGTAACCTTGCTTGAGATAGGATTTGTACTTAGAGATCACATCAGACATCCTATTGGTTGCTTAGAGCTTTTAGATAGAGTATATAACTTTGAAATAAAAATATATTCAGGAGGTACATCATAAGGATGCTGATTCTATCACATATGCTATCTGACTCTTTGGAGAGTCTGTTCCTTTGAGGTAAAAGGGAATAAAGGCATTCTAAACTTCTGAACGTGACTACTTAGTTCTAGGGACCCAAGAGCAGTAGCAGTATAATACTTTGCAATTCAGCTGATTGAAGAAAAAAACAAAGACTGAACATTCATGCAAGTAGGCCATAACCCCAGCCTCCCATTTCATATTTTTTACTTCACAGTCTTCCTGTAAGGACTTAAAAAGACTTTTCTCCGGAACTCAGGTGAGTCCTAGGTCCTAGATTTGAAGAAAACTATTTTTAGAAAGGAAGGTGAGAAATTATTTATGTCTTTGTCCTTCTCTATGAACATGGAATTTCAAGGTTTGAATCAAACTCTCAGTCTGAGTGTTGTACCTACTCATTGCTTGGTTATTGCTTATTTCCTCTATAACATTTTTCCTCCAACTGGTAGCCCAGAATTGCATGAAACTTTGAGAAAAAGGAAGCTGTACCTCCAGAGGACTGTACAATTAGAAGTGAAGCTATAGCTGAAATATTGGGTAGCAAGCCAGAATATGCCTTTCTGGTATTGTGACCTGGTGATTCTAAGAACTAAGCAAATCTAATTCTTTCCTGTAAGACTACTTCTTTTCCCTTCTTTCCCCACACCCTTCTTACTTTAAAGAAAATTACAGATTCAGCAAGCTTCAACTTTCTCCCACATTTATTATATGATGTAACCTTTGATTTCTCTTGCTCAGCCTTCATTGTTTTTTATGAGAGCTGTTACTTTTTCCTTGTATGCAGAACTGATTTGATATTTGCAAGGGGAGGGTGCTTCCTCTTTTGTCCTGTAACCATTTTGTTACTTTCATCAATACCCGTGTCAGGTTTTGTCAGCTTTATGCTGAGGTATTGAGCTGCTATTACCTCTTCTACTTTTTACTTTTCCTTCGTGCCTTTGGTTTGCTTTAACACTTAAGGGGGTAGAGAACTCTTGTCATGTGAAATCCTCCAGGAAAGTTACCAATTTCCTGCAGATACTGGTAATGGACTTTACTAACAAGTCAGTGACAGTATTGTCCAAGTAAAGTCCTATTTCTAGAAACCTCAATGATAATTAGTCTTTTGACTTAGTTTTTGTTTCATTGAATGCTACCTTGTCATCCTCCATATTATCTCATTACTAATTCCATACTTTAACTCTTCTCTAGAATATAATGGAGAAAAACCTGGTCTGCTAGTCAAGAGTTTTAGAGATCAGACCTACTTTGGATAATAATAAGTCAAGTGACATTGAACACATTGGCCTTTATTATCTTTTACGCTTATAGAAGGTTTTACGTTAATTAAAAACTAAAACTAGGCTACAAAATGTATATTATAGTTTTTAATTAAGAAAATGTGACGTTTAGTTGTTGCTTATATCCTTAGCCTTAATCTTATTTTGAGGCAACATAACTTAAACCCGGATAGTAAATGTCCTTAACCTTGTTAGAAATATGTATTTGTCTTTTCAAGAATACTTTTTCATCACAGTGAGCTTTACAATTTAAATATATATATATACTTAAAAGAGAAAAGTTGAACTCCTTGAAACCTGGACTATATGGAGATGTAAATTTTTCTTCTGTGTTAAATATGCTAAACTAGAGAATGTGCTAAATGTGCATGGTTATTTGAGCCAGCTAGCTAGCAATGGTTAGTGTTAGTAACTAGGAAGTGGTGGTTTACAAGAGGTTACCAAACAGAGTGAAAGTGTCCCTCAAACTTCTAGATGGTAGAACGTTAATGTTATATAACACAACAAAGTTCCCAAAATTTACAAGGTATATGTCTCTTAATGGGAGAATAAGAACAGTGGACTTCTGTTGATATATTTTAATATATCAGAGACTGTACTGAACTAATATTTCATGTACAGCTTCACTTTGTCATCCTAATTTATTTCTACATGTATAAATACATCTCACAGATAATGTGAGAATCCTTACAAATAATGGCAGTTTCAGTGTATACAGGGTTGGTAGTGGCACGTATCAGTTTGGGCCACATGTCAATATAGTGCTGTCTAAATGTATCAAAAAGGATTTATAGATTTTTATTACTTTAAATTATTACATCCATTTCTTCACCAAATGTTTATTGATCACATGCTATGTGCCAGTCATTGTTCTAGGTGCTATCAAAGACAGCAGTGAACAAACAGTACATCTCTGTTCTCATGAAGATCACATTTGAGTGAAGAGAGACATACTATGAAAAAATAAAATATGTCAGGTGAGGATAAGTGCTCAGAGGTTAATTAAACAGGGGAAAGGGTAGAGAAAGATGCAAAGGGAAGGGTGCTATAACTCATGTAAGGTGGTTGGGAAACACAGTAGGCAGACACCAGAAATCAGTAAAGTAGTTGAGCCAAGCCATTGATAAAAACAGTCAAAGATGTGGAAATGAGTATTTTGGAATTTGAAAGTATCTACTGGTTCCCTAAGTAGAGTATGGAGGAGGAAAGTGCCTGGAGACTCAGTATTAATAGACTCTTCTTTAATGCTTTGTTATGTGATGGGGACAGCAGTAAAAACCTTGTATAACGTAGTCATTCTGTGGCCATTATACAGCGTTACTGTCGACTGGTTTAAGAATAGGGATGGTCAGGGAGTGGCTTTTGTATTTTAATCTAAGACAAGTGTTCCAAAGTTTCTGGTTTTGGTGATGGCTAGCAAGGGCTTTGAAGGGATATTTTACCTGGTAGATTTTTGTTTTTAAAGACATCCATTTGTTTAATAATAATAAAAAAAATCATTTCTTGGGGGGGCCGCTACTAGCCACAAATGAAATAATAATTATTTTTTAGAAGAAACTTAAGCTGTGGAGAGAAATTTGAAGAAGCTTTCTTAACTTTTTTCATGTAAACAATGTAGGTTTTTCTTCTTTAAAAACTATATACTTTAAATTCCTAGACTTTCCTCACTTTTTTTCAGAAGTCTCAATCTCAGTAGCTGCTGGGCTTCCCAGTTAAATATAAAACTAGCCTGGGCATGGAGGCCATACCTTTAACATTGGCGTCAGGGAGTCAGAGACAGGGGGATGGGTGTCTATGAGTTCAAGGCAGTCCTGGTCTACAAGGCAAGGTTCAGGCCAGCCAGAGTTTTTTATAATGAAATTCTGTTGCAAAAAATAAAAAACCATACCTTCTTTCTAGAGCATAGTAACTAGGTAGATCCAGGGATCAAATATACTCGATAAATCTCATCAACAGCTTACCTCATTGATAGATGGAAATGAAAAAAAAATTTTAAGCACAGCTATAAAAGGACTTAGTTTTGTTAATCTGTACATTTAAAGTTCTCTTCAAATGTGGTATCCAATCACATGTCCAAAAATTTAAGCCTGGGTGGACAGGGTAAGTGCTGCTGTATAGGCAGCCCTTGCAGGGTCTGCCTCAGCGCTGGGATTAAAGGCATGTACCTCCCTACGTGACCAGAATCACTTATTGAAAGATGTTAATGGTCTTTCAGTGAAGCACATTTAAGGACATTGTTCTCACTCTTAGTAAAAAAAAAGAAAAAAAAACTTAATTCTACTTAAATAATTTAATATTTATGACATCCTAAGAACTTTTTATAAATAACATTTAAAATGTGTGTGTGTGTCCATGTCCATGTGAAATTTTCTAATGTGTTTGCATGTATTCGTGTACAAAGATGTGCATGCCTGGTACCTGTGGATGCTAGAAGAGGGTATCCTTGGGACTGGAGTTGGAGGTGGTTTTGAACTGCTATGTGGGTGCATTGAATCCAGGTCCTTTGGAAGAGCAGCTGGTGCTCTTACCTGAGCCATTTCTCCAAACCCCAGTTTTCTCATTTATAAGGGACATAAGCAGAACAAGTTTTAGGATCAGTATTCTAGGCTAAATTTACTAAGCTTTTTGAGTGAAAAATTATCTAAACCAGGAGTCTTAACAAATCAAAACACTTTAAGCTTGCAAAGGATTGTATAGTTTTAATATTTCTTTTGAATGTCAAATAAAAATAATGGTTTAGATTTTTGAAATGTCTAGACTGTTACGGATGGCCAAAGGTAAAGACCTGTTTAAGGAACTTGGGAAGACAGACGTTAAAGGCATGTCAGGAGGTGTGAGGACAGACAGAAGGAGCTCTGCTACTGGAGGATTATAGTTGTGGAGCCTGTATTTGCATTTTAATTTTTATATGTTTATGAATACTTATAAAATTGGATCTTGATATTTTATTAGGGTGAAAACCATGGATCATGTATTTTTTTAAAGATTTCATTCTCAAAAGCAGCTTATTTCACAGCAAAATTGAGAGTTACAAAGTTTTCTCATGTATTCCTGTCCCCACATGCATAGCTTCTTCAATGTTAACACCCCCACATACCAGATTGCTGCATTGGTTAGAACTGCTGCATCATATAATCATCGTAACTCCAAGTGTAAAGATGGTATACAGGCTTGTCTCAATGTTGGTACATTTTATATCCATGTGGTTTGGGTTTTTCTCATTTTAGTTAATTCTGTTTAAATTGGCAAAATTTTTTAGATTGGAGAGGGGCACAAAATCTATTGAGTTGGTATAGGAAACTTAAAAAACAGTATTTCATTTCAAAACCAATCTGTACTTAGTTTACTTATTTATATATTTTGATTTTTGTTGTTGTTGAGTCATGTGCCCAGGTTGGCTTTGTACCTACTATATGGCATGAATAACCTTGAATTATTTAACTGATCCTCCTATCTCCATCTCTCCAGTGCTAAGTTTATAGGCATAAGCCACCAGACCTGCTTTCATACGGTGCTGGGATCAAATCCAGGGTTTTGTTTCTACTAAGCAAACTAACTGAGCTACATAGGGCTTGTTTTAGTGAGTTTCAGAGTGAATGAGGTCTTCTGGGTCAGTGTGTGTCCTTAAAATCTTGCTAGTAGTTAAGAGCAAGACATGGTAGTACATGCCTGTAACCCCAGCAGGGTTAAGAGGATTGTCTGTTTGATGCCAGCCCGAGTGACCAGGAAAGCCTCATCTACCCCCAGGAGAGCTAAGGTTAGCAAAAATAAGTATACTTTCCATAGTACTGCCCACATTGAGTTTATTGGCTACTGATTTCTCATGTTATTTTATGTCGTGCCCCTCTCCCGTTTCTGATCTTGTATTTATCTGTGAGGTCATTTGTGTAGAGCCAGTGAGTAGGCTAGGTATAGCAGCTAAAGTGTTCCTTATTTCTCTCTGAAGTGGGTATACACTTCATGTAGTACTGTTAAAAGGGGAGAGTGTCCATCCTAGTCCTTGAGCTGGACTGCATGTGGAGTTCCTTTGGAATTTCTTTTTTGTCTGAGTATAGTTTTTCTTATTACTGTTGTCGGCTATTTTGAGGTGGTGCTAACCCACATAGGCCCTCTCATCTTGTTTAAGTATCCTTCTCAGTGTGACAGCATCATGTACTTCACATGAGGCCTCTGCAATATAGACTAGAAAAACTTGATAATGTAAATTTTACAGACAAGCACAGATGAGTGGACCGTGAGTCTAGAGTGACCTGAAGTGCTACGAGGTTGTTGCTTCTGGCAGCATTGACACTGGGACCACCAGGGTTTTAATGCTGGGAAAGTCTAAAGTGGAAGTGCTGACTGTGAGCAGGGGTCACACTCCAGCTATGTGGTCCCATTGAGAATCTACTCTGCTTAAGTCTCAGTTCTTCTATCTCCTACTATGAGCCTAAGACCAGTACTTACCTGATACCTGATGTTTACCTGATGTATGAAATAATGGACTATGTGGATGTGTTAGCATGAAATCTGGCACATAATAAGTTATTAGTAAATTCTAGTTTCTATTACTCCATGTAGTCTTTATCTACCCATCCTCATTTTCCAGTCTAAGGGAAATTACCTTGAAGTTTTAATTAAAAATAATTGTAGAATGCTAACTTTGAAGCATGTTTATGTATAATAGAGGATGTTTACTGACTTGCAGGAAAACAACAGTAACTTTGCTAGGATTACTTTTGCTCTGATGAAGCACCATACCCAAAGCAGCTTTGAAGACAAGGTTTATTTGGCTTATATTTTCTTCTTCTTCTTCTTCTTCTTCTTCTTCTTCTTCTTCTTCTTCTTCTTCTTCTTCTTCTTCTTCTTCTTCTTCTTCTTCTTCTTTTCTTTTCTTTTTTTTTATTTCAGTTAGAAACAAGCTTGTTTCACATGTCAATCCCAGCTCCCTCTCCCTCCCTTCCTCCCCTGCCCTCCCCACCAGGTTCTCCAGTCCCCCACCCAATCTCTTATCACTGATCATCATCAAAGGAAGTCAGGGCAGGAATCTGGAGGCAGGAGCTGATGCAGAGGCCATGCTGCTTACTAGTTTGTTCTTCTTGGCTTGCTCAACCTACTTTCTTACAAAACTCTGGACCACCAGCTTAGGGGTTGCCCCACCCACAATAGACTGAGCCCTCCTACATCAATCACTAATTAAGAAAATGCCCCACAGGCCTGCCTACAACAGGATCTTATAGAAGCATTTTCTCAGTTGATGCTTCTTCCTCTCTGATGACTAGCTTGTGTCAAGTTGACATAAAACTAGCCAGGACAAACAGTCTACAGTGTGGTAAATGTGTGTTTGCACAACAATTATATAAGAAAATATGTTGTTAGAGACTTAGGCCCAACTATTTGTTCTTCCCTGATGACAGAAACATTATTTTGGTTGGCAGTTCTGTTCTAACAACTGCAAGGAATAAGCTGTTAGTGATATATTCAGGATTGGTTGCTTGGGAGAAATTAAAGACATTTTCAGGACAAATATTTTTGTTTCCATGACATCATTTTAGTCTGTAGGAAATGAGTTTTGTTGGTACAGTGTCTCCATCAAAAACTGAAGAGTGTGTAAGAGTTATATATATATTCTTTGTATTGGACTTAAATATTTTGTGGGAATTAAATTTGATAATCAAGATAAAGTTATTCTTTGTTTTCAGATTTCAACTATTGCAGAAAGTGAAGATTCACAGGAGTCTGTGGATAGTGTAACCGATTCTCAGAAACGAAGGGAAATTCTTTCAAGGAGGCCTTCCTACAGGTATGTGATTTAGTAGCCTGAGACATGCAGAAAGGCTAAGTACTCGACAGATAGTAAGTATCAGAACACCTAGAAAGATGCTAAAGCAAGTATCTTATAGATGATTTTTTTCTCTTGAGTTATTTCTCAAATAAGTTAATGTTTACTGTGCAGAATAAGACTACTCTTTACTGTAAACCATGGATCATGACCCCCATATGACCATCAGAAAATGATATTTACATATTTACATGATTCATAACAGTAGCAAAATTACAGTCTTGAAGTAGCAACGAAAAAAATTTATGATTGTGGTCACCACAACATGAGGGATTGTATTAAAGGTCACAGCATTAGGAAGGGTGAGAATCATTGCTCTAAACAGTTTGAGAAAACATTTTCCCCCTCATTCTGTTGTTGTATCTGTTGACTGCTGCTTTTCCTTTAAAAAGTTTGCGATACATTTGAATTATAGCATTGTTTTGGGAATACACTAGTAATCTGCTTAGCTGTACATCTACAAATGTTTTTATGTCCTGGTACTTAGCAAACACCTGTATTTAATAGTTTTCAAGGTAGTGTTTGTTCACATCCTCTAGTTTGGGTTCAATCTTGTCTATGCCTTGCCTTCTCAAAGGAAGGTCAAAAAGAGTATGTACATCAGTTGACTCTATGTTGAATATATCCAGAAACAACATGCCTACTAATCTCTTAAGCTTACTATAGAATTCAGAATTTTCAGGTTACCTCCCCCCCTTAATTTAAATTGTGCCTATTTATCTAAGTTCCTATTGTTTATCATTTATTTTTTGTGGCAGCCAGTGCTGTTAACCACTGAGCCTTCTGTATGGCCTTGCTCCTTTTTCTTTTTTAACAGTAATTGATGCCTCACCTTCTGCCATGTACTTACTTATAGTTGCTACTAAGTTCTTTTTTCGCAAATTATGATTTATAAATCTTATTAGGCGATTGATTTTAAGTATTAAGACTTTTTATGTTGTGCGATATATATTAAAGGCAGTGTATGTAATCTATTTGTTATTTTTATCTCTTGTGTATGAGTGTCTGAATGTATTTCTTTGCACCATGTGCATGAAGTACCTACAGGGACTAAAAAAAAGATGTCAGATCATCTGTTACAAGCTGGAGTTACAAACATTGTGAATTGCCATTGGTGCTGGGAGTTGAAGCTAGTAACTGCTGAGCCATCTCTCCAGCCCTTCTCTTTTGTTTTAAAATATAGCAAATGATAGATTTTGAGACATTGAAATATATATCATGTTACTATATAATAGCTTTGATCCTGAAGCAAATCTACCAAAGTTTTACAAACAAGTCACATGACTTCTGTAAACTATGCAAATCATAGCCACCAAGTCATCCAGATGGCTCTATCAGATAAACATGCTTGCTCAAGCCTGATAAGTTCCATCTATGTAAGGCTAGAAAGAAGGAAAGAACCAGCTCCACAAGTTGTCCTCCACACACATGCCTCCTACCACATACACACTCAAAACAAGAAAAAGAAAAGGAAGAGAGAGAGAGAGAGAGAGAGAGAGAGAGAGAGAGAGAGAGAGAGAGAGAGAGAGAGAGAGAGAGAGAACGAGAACCCACTAAGACACCAACTTTATATTGAAGACAAATTTGCCTTAGTTTTTTTTTCTGGCCATAATTCTACCACATGATATTTAAATAATAATCTAATAAAGCTCTAGAGACAAATCATGTAAAGAAAGGGTTATAAAGGATGTTACCTTGCCTTATGAGACTGTCACACTAGGGTAATATTAATATGAAGTTTATGAATTCCTGAAATGTAACCTTTATATCTAGATTATAGAAAACTGTTTAACAGAAGCTTGTATAAAATGCTTGCAAGGTTGGGAAAATAACATTGGTTGATAATATAAATAGACTTTTATTGACATAACCTATCCTTATAAAGGAGTTGATTTGTATGTAGCAGGAAGGTGCTCCATTTGGGCTCATTTGACTTGATATTTCTACCAGTAATTGATCTGGTAGAAAACATAAGCCATACATATTGAATTTATAAATGACAGAACCAGAGGGTTAATGGGTGTCCTGGTGCTAGGAGAATGAGTACTCTAAAGACCATAGCAGGCAAAGAAAGTGGGTTAAAACAAATAGGGTGATACTATAGTGGTAGTAATTGGAAAGTCTTCAAAACCGATTATAAAGTAAACCAGTTATTCAAATATTTGATTCTGGATTAAGAATTTATTTCAAGAAAGTTAGTTATTTTCTTCAACAGTATGGTCTAGAGTAACCAGAAATAGAATGTCAACAATGCCTTAGTCTGTGTATTTGGATTCTCATACAAAAGGAAGCTGGATTAAATTGTGAGGCCAAATTGATAATTTTGAACCTTAACTATAATCCTCAATAAGGAATATATCTTCATGTTACAGTTTTGTATAATTATCTATAAATATGTATGTTTATGTTTAGAGCCATGGAATGCAGGACGTGTAACTAACCCCAGCATTGGGGAAACTGAAACAGGAAGATTGTAACTTTACCAACCTGAAATTAATAATAAGACACTTTTTCTTTTGGGGGGGCGGTTGAGACAGCGTTTCTCTATATAACAGTCCTGACTGTCCTGGAACTCTCTTTGTAGACTAGGGTGGCCTCGAACTCATAGAGATCCATCCACCTGTCTTTGACTCCCTAGCCCTGAGATTAAAGGCATGTGCCACCACACCCAGCAAGACAATGTCTCAAAATCCAAATTAAGCTGGATTATTAAAGTCACGCCCCTTTGGTCCCAGTACTCAGGAGGTAGAGGCAGGTAAAATCTCTTTGAGTTCCTGGACAGCCAGGACTACACAAAGGAATCCTGTCTTGGGTGTGTGTGTACACACAGAATTAATATATATGACATGTAAAAACTGGATAGAGATGGCTCACAGGTTAAGAGCACTAACTGCTCTTTCAAAGGATCTGGGTTCAATTCCCAGGACACACATAGGAACTCAAACCATCTAACTCTAGTCATAGGGTCTGTGGTGCCCTCTTCTGGCCTCTATAGGCACCAGGCATATGCAGACAAAACACTCAAAAGCATAACATAGCAAACAAACAAACAAAAAACCTGAATAGTGATATTTACTGTAGCCCCCACACACACACACCTATTTCTTGTATTTGAAATCCCTGCTTTGTTTGAAGTTTACTTATATAATTCATGTATTTTAAACTTTTGTGCTATATATTAGCAGTTTTCTAATGTTTATTATTTATACTTAGTGAATTTTATTTTTAATTAAAATAGCTTCTTATTTTTCTAGGAAAATTTTGAATGATTTATCTTCTGATGCACCAGGGGTGCCAAGGATTGAAGAAGAAAAGTCGGAAGAGGAGACTTCAGCCCCTGCCATCACCACTGTAACAGTGCCAACTCCGATTTACCAGACGAGCAGTGGACAGTATAGTGAGTAATAACTTTTTCTATTATGAAAAGTGAGTAGGAAAACTGTTAGATTCTCTCTAAAGAAATGATAAATGCCAAGACTTTAGCTGCTATTGTTGTTTGCCCCGTTATCAGAAATCTAAAATGAAAAGGCTTTCCTTTGTCATGTTAGGAGTACATAAGTGTGTGAGTCAGTTACATTTGCTTCAGTTTAGTACAGCTTCATGAAGCAGTCTGAAAGTTTTTGAAGGAATAAATATCTAGATTTAGTTCTCATAATGTTAAGAGAAGATGTTTTCTTGAGATAAGGCAAACATATGATGAAGACCAAAAATAGTTCCATTATTGTAACTTTTTATTTAATCCTACTTCCTAAAAATAGCATTTAAAAATCTTTGTGCTTAGTGTTTCAGGTAGGAGTGCTATTGTGTTCAGTTATTATTCTTTTCATAGAAAAGGTGATATAGTGAATTATAACAATATGCACATAACTACTAAAACTGACAGATACTGTCACTTTTCTAGTTTAAAAGAAAAAATCCTAGGTGTTCCAGGTATTGTGTTGCATGGCTTTAATCCTAGCACTCAGGAGGCAGGGGCAGGTGGATCTCTATGAATTTAAGATCAGCCTGGTCTACATAGTTAGTTACAGGACAGCCAAGACTACATAGAGAGACCCTGTCGGAGGGAAGGAGAGGAAAATACTATGTGTATTAATGTTTGCCTGCACGTATGTATGTGCACCATGGTGCCTACAGAGGTCAGAAGGTGGGCTCACAATCCCCTGGAATTAGATAGAGTTGTGGATGGTTGTGAGTCACCATGTGATGCTGGGAACTGATCAAGGCCCTTTGAAAGCACAGTAAGTGCTCCTAGCTGGTGAGCCATCTCTCCAGCCTTGCTGTGCTTTTCTGAAAGTAAAGACTTTTGACAACCATTACAGTTTCCATTTCATATCTGTACTGCATTTAATTCTATCTTACTTCTCTTTTTTTGTTTTGTTGTTGTTGTTGTTGTTTTTAGTCTTTTACCTGAATCCATTAGAAAGTACTTTTGCGTTGATAAAGGACATTTGTGAAATATGATTTTCCTCCCCCCATTCTTGCCTTCCATGTATCTCTTACATGATTCCTACACAAATTACTAGCTTTTTAATTTCAGCATAATTGGTTTGCCTACCTGCGATTTACGTTCCACCTACATTAAAAATAGATATTTAAAGCAATATTTTTAGCTTTTTCCAACACTGAAACTTTTGATATTATTTATAAGGAAGGGCTTTTGTTTTTAAAGATTCGTTATTTTTATTTACGGGTATGTGTGCACATCTGCATGAATTTATGCAAAGCCTCTGGATCAGACCCTTTGGAACTAGAGTGACAGATGGTTGCTGGGAACCAAATTCGGGTCCTCCACCAGAGGAGTAAGTGCTTATTCTTAGCCACTAAGTCATCCGTGATGTTTTTGATAACTACTTTACTATCATGATAACTCAGCTAAGTAAGCTTAGATGAATTTTTTTCCTTCTTAAATTCTTTATTGGCAGTTGTAAAAGGGTATCCTCCTCCCTGTGTATAGTTTAAGATCATTTCATATCTAGATAATTTTAGGTATTCAAGATGGTTCTTCTCTGACATTGTACAAGACTTCATTTTCCCCTAACATGAATGTTCTGAGAACTATAACACATTCCTGTCAACGGTAGATTCACTTACTGCAGAGGGTCTCACTTAAACTAGAAATAATGGTTTTTAGAAGAACCATACAGAGACTAAAAGGAAGAAGTAAAATACAGGATTGCCTGCCCTTAGGTACTTTATTTTTCAAACTGCTCCAACAACTGATTATTGATAGTGTAAGTACACTAGTACTTTGAATTTTTTCCTAAGCTTTATTCATTTTATCCACTATCATCTTTGTACGTGCATGTATGCCTTTGATGAAACTGATTTAGCATTATGTTCTTGATTTTTTTTTCCCGTAAGAAACATCATAATGGATACTCACATATATAGAAAGCTACATATTTTATAACTTGTTTATTTTTAAACTTTTTTGTTTGGTTGGTTGGTTTTTTGGTTTTTTTTTGAGACAGGGTTTCTCTGTGGCTTTGGAGACTGTCCTGGAACTAGCTCTTGTAGACCAGACTGGTCTCGAACTCAGAGATCCACCTGCCTCTGCCTCCCGAGTGCTGGGATTAAAGGCATGTGCCACTACCACCCAGCTATTTTTAAACTTATAAAAAAAATTTATGTATGAGTGTTGTGTCTACATGTATGTCAACACCACATGTATGCAGTGCCTATGGAGGCCAGGAGAGGGCATTGGATATCCTGGAACTGTAGTTACAAATTGTTGTTGATTGTCATGTCGGTGCTGGCTTGACCTTCTAGAAGAGTAGTCAGTGCTCTTAACCTCTCAGCCATCTCTACAGCTCTGTATTTTTAACTTAACATGGTTATCAAAATGTAAGGGTTAGGGTTTATAATATCTATAAACTGTAAACCTCTCTCATCCTTTCCCAGTAGAAAGAATTGTATACATCCCTCCTTTTTCATTCTAATTTTTACATAAACTGCCCTATATGTGTACAGAATCTCAGATAATACAACTTAATTGAATTTAGATTATATTAAATTGTAATGTATCTCTTTAGTTTGTATTTCTTGTTAGTCATAAAGTAGACCTAGAGTTATAAGTTATGATTGTCTTTTTATTCCTGTTTTAATGAATTTGGTTTCGTTGGAACTATCTTACACTTTTAAAATAATCAAGTGTACAAATAAAACATAACAGTTAAAAAACATATATAAGTTTTAGATGAAACATTTTCAAAGAATTATATATATATGTGTGTGTGTGACCTTATTTAATGTTTACAACAACTACACATCTCTATGATCAGATGTTTTTAGATTTCCAAGAAAAGTAACAGAATCAAATGATTGCTTATCAAACAAGTGCCTGTATCTTTTCATATGTAGTTTTTTCATTTCACTTTGAGCTCACTTGAATTTGTAAGTTAACGCTATATGAGGAATGAAGATTTGATTCTGTTAACCTTATGATTCTTTCAAGTGTATGGATGTTTCACCTGTGTACCAGATGTGTATGTGCCTGCAGAGGCCAAAAGAGGATGTCCAGTCCCCTAGAACTGGTTGTAAATGGCTGAGAGCCTCCTTGTGGGTGCTAGGAATAGAACCCAGGTTCTCTGAAAGAACAGCCAGTGCTCTTAACTGCTGGGTCATCCCTTCTGCCCCTTCTAGGAGATCTTACAAAATTAATTGTAGAATAATTCTTAGGCATTCTTTTCACATCAAAGATAGTAAAACTTGGGATTGGCTAAGCTAGTGTGTTAATTTCCACAAGTTTTCATCTTGATAAAGTGATCAAATAATAACCATTCTTGATTGAGCAGTGAATGATCAGTTTTCTGTGTACACGTCACTCAGGATGATATAGTTCCCCAGAGCTTACTGGTAGTGGATCCCAAACTAACTCCCTCTCTGATCAATGGTACCATATTTAAGTCAAATACGTGGTTATCACATTTTTGAACCTTTCTTCTGTTGCAATTATAATCTATTATGGAGAGCTGGAACATAACTCAGTTGATAGAGTGCATTCTTACCATGTGTGAGGTCCTGGATATACACATGTGCAAGCACATGAGTACACGTGTGCACACACACACATACACACACAATATGAAGTTTGTTCAGGTAATCTTTTTTGGAAAACTTGGTCCTTAGTAAGATTTGTAAGAGAAGGATCAACCTTTTTTTTTTTCAGCTGTGCTGTCTAAAGGATTATGGCTTACCAATAAGATTATAACTTAGCTTTCCATTAGTTTTGTGTGTGTGTGTGTGTGTGTGTGTGTGTGTGTGTGTGTGTGTGTGTGTGTGTGTGTACCATTGTATAAAGGTGGTTTAGGTTAAGAATGAAGTGTCTATTAGGTATATATTCGTTAGTTTCCATTTGCCAGATAATGGCAAATGTGCTTATTCATCAATCAATGAAAGACCTTATATGAGGACTCAGAGATGGCGCTTAGAGTGTAGTGAGATATTTTATCTAAATGATGGTCTTGGCCTTTAATTTTAAACTTCATGAGACACTCATAATGACTAAAGTCCAGACTATTTCGATCCTCTCATTGGTGAAATTCTTGGTGGGGATGATGGGTAGCATGTGGAAGAGACTGAAGTCAAGGCCTTAAACGTTTATGGCGATCTGTGTATTGCTGGGTTCTTATTTTTCTTTTTTTTTAATTATTTATTTAGTTTATTTTGAGATGGGATCTTACTATTTTTCCCAAGCTGGTCTCAAAACTCCTAGGCTCAAGTGAATTTTCTGCCTTAGCCCCTTGAGAAATATCATGTCATTCCCATGACTGTTTGAGTGCACTACCGACAGATTTTATAACTCGCTCTAAGAGTTAGAAAGTATAATTCACTGACAAATGGCTTTATTAATTATATTTAACAAGCATTTATTGAGTGCTCTTACATTAGTTAGTTTCTACCTACAAGAAATGCATTTATGATTAAGGCAACAGATATAAATAACAGATGAGGCAGTTAATGGTCCTGTAAAATATCATTGTGAAAGGAGGGCCTCCTCAGAGTTTAAATAAGATCAAAAAGAATTTGAGTTTTTTCACTTAATTCTTATATTATTACCACACATTATTTATTGTATTACAGTTCCTAGAGTTCACTTCTCATGAAAATTGAATATGTTTTCCTGAGTACACATTTACTTGAATATACTGAGTTTTTCTTAGAGATGTTACTGTTTATAATAATTTCTCCTACATTATGCTTTGCTAATTGCATGGGTTTAGTGTGTTTTAAAAGTCGTACTTGGTATTAATTAAACTTGTAACAATAAAATTCATTGGGTTTTAGTTGCCATTACCCAGGGAGGAGCTATACAGCTGGCTAACAATGGTACCGATGGGGTACAGGGCCTTCAGACATTAACCATGACCAATGCAGCTGCCACTCAGCCGGGCACCACTATTCTACAGTATGCACAGACCACTGATGGACAGCAGATTCTAGTGCCCAGCAACCAAGTTGTTGTTCAAGGTAATGGAATTAAGAATTCATATATATGGTACATTCTTTTAAAAATCAATGTGTACACAGGAAAAGTAAGTATATTGCACTATTAAAGTAGTTTCTTCAGTGTAGATTTAGATATTAAAGATTTGGCTATGTATGCATTTACTACATAAATAAATATTTCTCATGAAATTCTATTTTTTTCCACTTAGACAAAAATGTCATGGCATAAAAACAACTATCTTTTAACTTTAAAAGGGTAATACCTATCTTTAATACCTTCAGTTGTCAGGGATAGAAGAAACATGATAAATCAGAAGAAAAACTAAGGAGATCACAACTAGGCTGTATGACTCAAGTTAACACCCACCTACTATGGGCCTCTTTTTCTCCCCATACCTCATGTGTGCCAACTCTTTTTTAAAGAATTTTTAGTGGATCTTGTTCTCTGTGGGGTTTTGGTATTTCTGTGTTTTGTTTTTTAGGTTTTTTTATTTATTTAAAAAGAACTTAGATTTTTTTTCTAAAGTTATCAATTTTGATTTCAGATAAAAACATTCCAAAGAACATATGTCATTATGTAAGTCTTGTGCTCTTTGGAGAACAAATTGTTCTCAAGGAACTAGAGGAGTCTGGAGAGTGTTAACTATTCTCCATTAATTCATTTGAACAGTTCATAGTTTATACCAGGTTAAAAATTTATAGGCTGAGAATAATATTTGTTTCTAAAACATTTTTGTTAATAATAACAAAAATTGCCTGTGTTAATGAGTTATATCCCTTCACCATGGATAATTACTTTTTAATGGTACCAAAACACTAAGTAGAAAGCCTTTTATTTACTCAATCCCTAGTATATTTATACAATATCCTGTTATTAAACCAATGATATTTGAAGAAATATTTTGCTTATTAATGGGAGTAAAACACCTTTTCACTTTACATGCAGGTACTCAAAAAATTGTAAAGCAGGATGTCAGTGAATTTGAATTCTCAACGTCAGTTTGAAGATGGTAACATGTTTAGTATATAAATATTTGTCACTCAAACAATACAATTGATATTTTAACTGATGAATGATTTTATAACGACCTTCAAAATCACTCAACATAGTGTTAGGTTACTTATTAGGACAGTGTATCATTAAGCTGTTTTTAGAAGCAATTAATTGACAAATTGTGGTTATGTTTCTTTTCACATATGGTAGATTGTATGTTTAGAAAAAACCCAAAGCCATGCAAGGTGGTGGACACCTTAATCCCAGCCCTTGGGAGGCAAGGCAGAGGCAGGTGGATTTCTGAGTTCTAGGCCAGCTTGACCTACATAGTGAGTTCCAGGACAGCATAGTGAGACCCTGTCCCAAAAAAAACAAAAAGAAAAAAAAATCCAGCTTGAGTTTATTTATTATCACTTACATTAAACTAGTATGTTTAAATATACCATGATTGGCACCCAGTAGTCCACTTTTTCATACTTTGAGTTTTGTTTGAATTAGAAATTCGTAATAGTTGACCATATGCTTATTTTCTCTTCCATTTTGCTATTTATGAAAAATCATGGTCGTTTTTATGTCGTGGCAAGAGTCTGCTTGAAATTTTTTAATATGAATTTATCCAAATCAAAGGAGGACACTGAGGACTTTATCTAGGAAGATCATCTATGGTGGGCCTCACTTTCCTTTTAGACTTAAGGTTGGTAAGCATGTTAACCAGCATAGTTCTCCATCCCAATGCAACATAAATGTAAGACCCAGCAGAGACACTAAGACATCCTTACCTGTACTTGCACTAATAGTACAGTAAATTGGCATCTTCTTTTTAGCCAGAATCATCTGTTCCATTTCCCTTCTAATCCAAGTATGTTTAGATTGATTGACACATAATTGGATTAAATTATAGTGTTTCTGTATCTTATACCTTGTTCGCTCTTTTTTGCAGCTGCCTCTGGCGATGTACAAACATACCAGATTCGCACAGCACCCACTAGCACCATCGCCCCTGGAGTTGTTATGGCATCCTCCCCAGCACTTCCTACACAGCCTGCTGAAGAAGCAGCCCGGAAGAGAGAGGTTCGTCTAATGAAGAACAGGTATAGATATTCCAGATACTTAAATGCTGTGGGTCAAGTACATCTATACATTCTTCCATGCGGGCCTTTGCATCTCCTGGCAGTAGATTCTGTGCACTGATTTTTTTCCTAGTAGAATTAACAGATCTTGGCTTCTTTATTAAGCTGCATTATTGGCACTTTAGGTCCATCTTCAATCATAAAGTATTTTTTTCATAGTTTTTCCACAAAATATTTAATATATAGCTTTAATAAATTTGTACTTTATCCCAACCAACTGGGTAGGTTAATGAACATTTTTTTCATAAATAATATTCATCAGTGTCATGTATGTACTAACATTAGATTCTAGTTTTCTTTCACTAAATTTATTTGTAATAAATGTATAGTAGCCATTTTTTGTTTTAATGAATGCTTTTGCATTTTATTCACTTTAAAGATTTATTTATATATATTTTATGCATATGTGTGAATGCCTACGTGTAAGTATGAGCACCACATGCATACGTGGTGCCCACACAGGCCAAAAGAAGGCATTGGATCTCTTGGAATTAGAGTGACATATAGTTGTCAGCTACCTGATGTGGGTGCTTTGAACTGAACCCAGGTCCTCTGCAAGAGTAGTTAAGTGCTCCTAGCTGCTAAGCTCTTTCTCCAGCCCCTTGTTTTGTATTCTTACGTCTTTTTGCTATGTGGGCCAGAGTGGCCTGGAACTCTTGCTCCTGCTGCCTCGGTCTGCTGATTTTACCGTCCCGTGCTACCATGCCAGGCTTTGGGAAGCATTCATTTTCTTTACTCAAAATAATAATTTAACATCCAAACATTCTTTTAAAATAGATTAATTCTAAAAAATTATGGTATTCCTGACAAAGCCTTAATGTGCAGTTCTTTTTAGTCTTCAGTAATTAAAGTGCTAATAGGAGAATCTATAAAACATACATAAGACTTTCTTAGAAACTTATTAGCTTTCAGTGGTTTCGACATCTAACAACAAAAGGAAGTTATTAATGTGAAAATGATTAAGAAAAAAACAAAGCGAATGATCCAGGGAAATGGATCATTTGTTAGAGCACTGGAGTCAGATCCCCAGAACCCACATGAAATGATTGGTAGGCCCTGCCCGGAATCCCAGTCTGATGGTGGAGATATGGGGTTCCTGGACAGGCCGATTAGGTGAACTGCCTGTTTCTGTAAGCTCTGGTTTTTATGAAACCCTACCACCAAAAGGGTAAGCTGAAAGTAGCATCAAGGAAGATAGCCTTCACTTACAAAAAATGTGAAAATAATGTGGTGGGGTGGGGTGGGTGGAGTGAAAACCAAGGGTGTACACAGATAGAAACTATTTGAAATGGTGAAGTTCTTGTACTTATCCCAAGAGCTCATATTCTATAATAAATTAATTGAAACAAATTGAACTTAGAAGATCTCACTTCAAGTCACCTTTCAGCTATGATTCTGAAAAAACTCATGACTTGAGTAAAATAAGGGCACTCCTTGTACTCGGGGTCAGGTAAGATTAGTCCCGAGAGCATGCAGTAACTGTGGCGCTCCAAGAAATGCTGCTCCTCTTTGAGCAGTTCTGTGTTTCAGAGGACAGCCTCTTTGTTGCTAAAATAGTTTTAACTATCACAGTCTAGTAAATCATACCTAGCCCTGAGAAAGGGGAGAGCCATTCTGAGACATTAGGGGAAAGTTAGGAAGATGCCTAGTGCACCAAACAGCTATAGGTAGTTAAAGCATAACAGAAATGTAAATGCCTAACTTTTATTTAAGTATATTTGAAAATATGAATTAAATTACAGATTAATGTGCTGAGTTTTAAAAGTATTTGTTAAGAAATGGTTGACCTTCTCTAAAATAAGAAAGTATTGTGTTTAAGAAGTCTCAAGTAGACCTAATTATAAAATCTAGGGCTGCAGCACTTACTAAAGAAAACAACTCTAAGTAGACACAGTAGTCAGAATTAGAAAGGACTTTAGATTATGTCCACTTCGTTAGGCTCTGTTGAGCGGAGCTCCATCGCCTGCACAGACAGATGAAGAGGCTGTGGGACCATGTGCAGGAGGAGGCAGCACTGCAGCTTCTTTCCTCCCTGCCTTCCTTACGGTACTGGGGCTCGACCTTTGAGCCATTTTCTGTTAGACAGGCACTCTACCACTGATCTGTGGGTTGTGTTTATAGCAGTAGTGTAACACCATGTGGTTATGTTAAGCAAACAAAAGCAGTGGCAATAGCCTAAGTTGTTTTGAGAATCTTTGGGGTCTATCTGACCAGTAACTTGTAGGGAAGTATTGTTATGATAAAGAGTGTGGGGGACCTTGGTACATTCCATGGCAGGGGAGGTTGACCTAGGGAAGGGACAAACATACCAGGCAGACAGAGCTTAAGTGAGAAGTTTTATTAGAAAGGGAGATGGGGAGGAAAGAGATACAGAGACAGAGAGGACAGAAGAGAAGAGGAAGACAGGAAAAGTCCTTTCTGCCCCAGGGGAACAGCAGGAGAGAGATGGAGAGAGAGAGGGGGGGGAGAGGGGGGAGGGAGGGAGAGGGGAGGGTAAATGGGTGTAGGTCTTTTTTTTAAGGGTTCCTTTGCACCTGGGCTGACCAGGGTACTGCCTGAGTGCATTCTGCCAGGTGACAGGAGTAGGCGAGCATAATAAATCCTTACAGGTATCTCCCTGAGATTTTCATTTAATAAGCTATGTCTTCTGGAAGCAGCATTGTCCATCCATGCATGCTATGATATTATGCTGCCAGGTAAGATGTGCCTATCCACAAGTGTAAACACAGCAGTTACACTGCTTTTACAGCAACAGTGAGTTTTCACTGAATTGAATTCTCCCAAAAGGGAATTCATGTCTGGTACTTTATGATGCTTTGAAAAATACCTGTGAGAATTTTAAGGGGGATAGGTGGGACTTATTTTAGTTCATGGATTCAGAGGTTTCAGTTCCCTGTTAGATCCCCTGCTTTAGGCCTGAGGTAGTGCAGAGTATTATGCCATACAAACATGAAGCTGAGACCACTGACCTCATGGCAGATGGGAGTAATAGGAAGGGGGTCATGCCCATGTTACATCTTTCAGAGGCAATACCCAGAAACACACTTCCTCCATTTATACCCAACTCTACACAATCCTACCACCTCCCAATAGTCTAGAGTTTGAGTCCATCAGTGAGTGAAAGCATTGAGTCTGAGTTCTTGTGTTCTAATCATCTCTGGATACATCCTCACAGACAGGTGAGCATGGTTAAGATGTAGCAAGTCTTCCTCTTCCTCCCCACAGAATCAGCAGCAAGGTTCAGTTGGCAGTCCCTATGTAAATAAGTAAGATGCTATCTAACAGGCTGGTGTGGCAATGCATGCCTGTAATCACTGCATTTGAAGGCTGGGGGAGGATGGGCAGGAGAGCTGGGTTAGTTGCAAAGAGAGACTCTCTCAAATAAAAGTCTTCCCATGAGAAGGATCCATTAGTAACTTTTCCTGGACATCTCTGTCAAGCCAGACAATTTGAGAGTCAAGATTAAATATGCTTCTCCTGTTATTAATTTTCTATATCAGGTTCCTTTTAATTAGTATTTACAGTGTGTCCTCACCAGTCTTTTGATCCTCACATATCTTTCTTTGTCTTTTGAGGTAGACATCTTCAAGAAAACATATCATTAAGACATTGCCTTGGGGCTGGAGAGATGGCTTAGTGCTTAAGAGCACTAACTGCTCTTCCAGAGGATCTGAGTTCAGTTCCCAGCACCCTCATGGCAGTTCACAATTGTCTGTGGCTTCAATTCCAGGGAATCTGACATCCTCACACAGACATACATGCAGGCAAAACACTAGTGCACATAAAATAAAAATAAAACCATCAAAAATAAAAACTTATTATTATTTATTTGTTTATTTATTTTTAGGCTTAGATCAGGAATTCACAAACTGTGTCCTATGGATCAAATCTCGCTCAGAGTCAGTTTCACTTATATATGTCTATGCTCATATGCCAACAAGCCCTAAAATACTTACTATCTGCTATTTTATAGAAAAAAAGTGTCTTCTGATTTTTCTATTTCTCATTTTTCTTTTTGTTTTTTGTTTTTTGTTGTTGTTGTTGTTGTTGTTGTTTTTGATGGGGGGAGGTTGAGACAGTTTTCTCTGTGTAGCCTTGGCCCTTGACTGTCCTGGAACTCACTCTGTAGATCAGACTGGCCTCAAATTCAAAAGATCCCCCTGCCTCTGCCTCCCAAGTACTGGGATTAAAGGCCTGACTTTAATTGATACTTTTTTTTTTTTTTTTGATTTTTCGAGGCAGGGCTTCTCTGTATTGTTTTGGAGGCTCTCCTGGAATTCGCTTTGTGGACCAGGATGGTCTCGCACTCACAGAGATCCGCCTGCCTCTGCCTCCCGAGTGCTGGGGTTAAAGGTGTGCGCACCAACGCCCGGCTTAATTGACCCTTTTTAAAAGTATATTCATATTGTAGATAATTTGTGTGTATGCTTGCACACTTGCACAGGTCCTCCTTGAGTGTGTATACAAATGAATGTGGAGGCCTGAGAATAGCAAGTGGTGTCTTCCTCCCTCATTCTTCACCGTACTTTGTAGACAAGTTCTCTTATTGACCCATAGACTGTCCAGCCTTTGGCCTAACAACATAACATTGTAATGAGTATATTCATAACTACCCTGGGACATATGCAGCCTGTGGGTTATAAGTTGGACACATCTGTTTTAGAATATTTTTTAAAATTGGAAATTTTTAATGCATTCAACTTTCAACTCTCCCATGGTTTAGACTAATGTATTGTTTTTACCATAAAAGCTAATTTGAAATCTATTTTTCAGAAATGTGTGTCTATTGGCAGTGAATTCGTTCCAGTTCTGAGAAAATGTTTGATCACATTTAAGATCGTTTTGCCTCCCTCTTTTTCTGTCTTCAGTTTTACCTTTGATTTCTAGAAATGCCCATGTTATGCCTCTTCCCTTAACTCTATTCTTTTACCCCTACCACATTTATTATCATGAATTTTGCAAACTTCTCAATTGCAATTCTACCAGTGTGGTATCTGAGATATCATTTCACATATGTTGCAGTGTTTGAGACTATGACACAGTCCTTCGTTGTTTTCCCCTTGTTTTTCAGTGTAAGTGGTTTGTAGTGTCCTGTGTTCAACTACACTTGTGCTTTCTTCAGCTCTGTTACTTCTATTCCTATGGGAGATCAAAGGCATTTTATCCCTGTTGCTATTAGTGTCCACCTCACTGCTGAAATGACCCTCTGTTATGCATATCGTGCACTTTTCTGTGACACTGACCCATTGGTTAAGAGTTACCTTGCATTTTCTATTTAATGTTTCCAACATCTGGGTCATAGTTTGTGAATTTGCTTGCTTATTCAAATCTGTCTAGTACTTGAAAGCCAGATAAATAACAGGGTAGGGTGGGTCATTTTTTAAGCCTGGAAGTAGGTACATTTTTTTTCTACATGGAAGGAAGGGCACTGCTGGTGTCCAGGGAAGGAATTGGACTATTCTGTTAGGGTCACTGTCATCTTTGTACTGTGGCTTTCATAGGGTATTTACATTTAGAGCCATTTTCCAGGGGTTCTATCTGTTCTGATTAAGGCTTAGCCTCAGGGTCGGTCAGTCTCTCTCTCTCTCTCTCTCTCTCTCTCTCTCTCTCTCTCTCTCTCTCTCTCTCTCTCTCTCTCTCTCTCTCTCTCTCTCGAAACTTTTTACTCAAAGAACTAGACCGCTCACACCTCTCTCAGCTACAGTGAGTGCTGCACGATGCCCTAAAGCCAGGAATTCTTTAAGCCTTCTCAACCAGGGTGTGGTGGACTCCTGTAATCCCAGCACTCAGGTCAGAGGACTGAATTTTGAGGCCAACCTGGTCTACTTAGCATGACTCTAGGGAGGAGGAGAAACGTGCTGTCATGCACATAACTCAGCACAGTTCAGTTTCTTGTTCCTCCCACCCAGCTGCATTCCTTCCTCCAGGTCTGTACTAAGTAGAATTCCTTGGACTCTGCATTCTTTCCTTACTGCCTGAGGGGGTTCTTAGAGAAGTAGACATGGAAAAACTTGTAAATTCCTCCATTTTCCATACTCTTCAGAAGTTAAAACTACCCTTCTCTGTAAATTTCACATATTTTAGGCGAAGTGATAAAATGCATTTACTGTTACCCTGTTGCCTCTATCCCAAGTGAGGGTGTGATTTTTGTCTCCTGAAATTTTAGTAACCCTCTTTATAACAGGTAGAGTAGGAATAACTTTATCCTTTCACTACATCCTGGGGCAAAAGCCAGAACCAGTATACATTTTGTTGTTGTTGTGTGTGGTGGTGTTCTTAGGTGCCATCCATATTTCTCCCATTGACCTGAAGCTCAGCAAGCAAGTTTGACTGGCTGGCCAGTAAGTTCTAGGTCCCCACTATCTCTGTTTCCCCAGGGCTGGGATTACAAACACATGCCACCATGCCTGACTTTTTTACCTGGCTCTGGAGTCTAACTTGTGTCTCCATGTTTGTAAGACAAACCCTACCAACTGAACCATCTCCCTAGTCCCCAGTACACACAGTTTTTCATTGAATAATTAATGCAGATTAAGATTGGAAAGACTTGTATAAATTGTGTATTTTAGATGGGATGTTATTTGTAGCACAGGTTGGCCTGATACACAGTACAGATGTACTTCCTGCTTCAGCCTCATGTGCACTAGCTTTTGTAAACTTGTATCACTATGCCCAGTTTCAAACTTGTATAGGTTTGTAGGCAAAAGAGAAAAGATGGATAATGTGGAAGGATTAAAGATGCTGAAAAGGGAGTCAACAGAATACTAAATTGACCCCTGACTCATTCCCATTGTCAGCACCTTCCTCTAGACCCTAAGACACTCCACTTGCCTTCTTTATTGTTTAGTGGTATGTTGAATTTTCTAAGTATTATTTCTGGAGAGAATTTCTTCAGTACTAGTATAATGTCCACATCTATCATAATACAGTAGTACCACTTGAAATATCAAAAATAATAACATAGCAGGCAGTGTTTTATGTGTTTTACATATTGGTTTATTCCTTGTAAAACTTGTGGTACATGACATTGTCATCTCTTTTTATACTCAGTAATAAGGCTGAGTACTTTACCTCTTCCTTGTATAGTTCATAGTTACAAATGATTAGCTGTAAAATTGCTTAGTTTTTCATATTTTACAAAACTAGAATCTTTACTTTTAAATGCTAGGATCATTGAACAATAGATGTAGCTTTTGAGTTTGTGAGTTTGTTTTGAAGCTTGCTAAAGAATAGATTTTTATTTTCTTAATCTGTTAAGATTTTTTTCTAACCTTTTTAAAATAAAAATAACAGCAGAAGTTAATATCGACTACTTTTAAATTTACAGTTCAGTAATGGTGTGTATATTATCATCATGGTTCAATAGATTTCCAGAACATTTTTATCTTGCAAAACACTCAGCCTAATGGATCATGCCTGTAATCCCAGCTATCCAGGTGGCTGAAGTAGAAGTTTTGCTCTGAGTTTGAGACCAACCCAGGCTACATAGTGAGTTTCAGGCTAGCCTAAGAAGTGGCGTGAGATCCCATCTCAAAACAAGACCCTAAAACCCCCTCTGTACTTAAACAGATCCCCACTAATTCCATCGCTATTCCTTGGCAGCCCCATTCAGTGCTATGAATTTTACTTTAACTACCTTTTCAAAGTATAACTGTACAGTTTTGTCTTTTATGACTACCTTATTTCAAATAGCAGTGTCCACATTATAGCATTTATCAAGTTTTCCTTCATTTTAGGCCAAGTAACATTGTGTTTATGATTGTACCACATTTTCTTCATCTGTCAAGGGACACTTCATTGCTTTTGCATATCTTGGATATTGTGAAGAGTGTTATAGAAACAGATATATAAAGATCTCAGATTCTTGTTAGCCCAAGCAGTATAGGTATGGGTTCCATCTTGTGGAGTGACCCTTAAGTCAACTCAGATATTGGTTGGTTACTTCCTCAAACTTTGCACTACTAATGTCCTAGCATATCTTGCATTCAGGATACCATCGTAGTTCAAAAGGTTTGTGACTATGTTCATGTTAATGTTTCTCCTCTAGTAACCTGCAGAATACCTTCCTATAAAAACAAACACTGGAGCATACACATGAAGGCTTC
This sequence comes from Mesocricetus auratus, assembly GCF_017639785.1. Taxonomy (NCBI): domain Eukaryota; kingdom Metazoa; phylum Chordata; class Mammalia; order Rodentia; family Cricetidae; genus Mesocricetus; species Mesocricetus auratus. Next base: position 43,277,806 of record NW_024429194.1, on the reverse strand, counting down.
ATGTAGGCACTAGCTCGACTTCAATTTGGTCAGAGTAGTGTAGATGTTGGTTTCAGCAATAGATCACTACCCATCAGTTTATAGAGAGCAGGGGCAACACGGAATTGTTTGTGGATTACCTTGGGAACACTTTGGCCAACAACTCAGATATAACCCCGTTCCAGTACTGGAAGCTTCTACTATATTACTCAGATAGCCCTTGATTTTAGCTGTCTCTCCCCATATTCCCTCCTTTGTCCTCTCGCATCCCTCTCCCTACTTGATCCTCCTGTCTCAGCCACATTCACACACATTACCTCCATCCAGAAAAAACTATATTCTGTTTTGCTTTCCATATGACACCTATCTGTCCACTGTCTAGTCCCTCACTCCATACATGACCTCTGTGGTTTTACAGATTGTAGCTTGGCTATCATTGACTTACGAGCTAATATATATAAATGAATATTTACCATATTTGTATTTCTGGGATGGGCACTCAGGATAATTTTTTTAAGTGAATTTCATAATGTCTTTTTTTTTTAACAGCTGAGTGATGCTCCAGTGTGCAAATGTACCACATTTTCTTTATTTTATTATTCTATTGATAAAATATAGGTTGTTTTCAATTTCTGACTTAAGAATAGAGCTCGCTTGGCAGTCCAGGCTGGTCTCAAACTCACAGAGATCCGCCTGCCTCTGCCTCCCGAGTGCTGGGATTAAAGGCATGTGCCACCAATGCCCGGCAAGAATAGAGCCTCAATGCACATGGTTGAGCAAGTGTCTCTGTGGTGGGATGAAGCGTCCTTTGGGTGTATGCCTAGGAATGATATAGCTAGATCTTGAAGTAGATGTATTCCCATCCTTTTGAGGAACCACCACACAGAGTTCCAGAGTGGCTGTACAAGTTTGCGCTCCCACCATCAATGGAGGACTGCTCCCTTTACTCCTGACCCTCACCAGCATGAGCCATCATTTGTTTTGCTACTCTTAGCCACTCTGACAGGTGTAAGAATCTCAAAGTAGTTTTGGTTTGCATTTCTCTGATGACTAAGTATGTTGAATGTTCCTATGAGTGTTTGTTAGCCATTTGAGTTTGGGTTTCCTCTTTTGAAAATTCTCTATTAGATCTATATCTGCACCCCTCTCCTTTTTGGTTTTTCAAGATGGAGTTTCTTTGTTTACCCCTGACTGTCCCAGAAGTGTATAGACCAGACTGGTCTCCAATTCAGAGATCCACCTGGCTCTGCCTCCCAAGTACTGGGATTAAAGGTAGGCACCATCACCACCTGGCTCCACTTTTTTTAATTGTTATTAGTTTTCTTGACATCTAGTTTTTTTGGTTCTTCTATGTATTTTGGATATTATCCCATTATTGGATATATAGTAGGTAAAACCTTTTCCCATTCCATGGGTTGCCACTTTGTTCACAAATGGTAGTGTCCTTTGCCATGCACAAGCTTTTTAGCTTTATGAGGGCTCCTTTATTAATTGTTGCTCTTAATGCCAATGTTAATGGTTATTCTGTTCAGAAAAATGTTTCCTTGTGTCAATGATTTCAAGGCTATTTCCCACTCTCTCTTCTATGTGGTTTGGTGTATCTGGTTTTATGTTGAGATCTTTGATCCATTTGGAGTTGAATTTTGTGCCGTGTGATGAATATGAATCTATTTGGACTCTTCTCCATGCAGCCATTCATGTTAACCACCATTTGTTAAAAACACTGACCTTATTCCAATGTATATTTCTGGCTTCTTTTTCAAAAATCAGGTATCCATGGGTGTGTGGATTTATGTCTGGGTCTTTAATTCAGTTTTATTGATCAATGTGTCTGTTCTTGTGCCACTACCATGCTGTCTCTATTACTTTAGCTTTTTAGTACAATATGAGGTCAGGGATAGCGATACCTCATGCAATTCTTTTATTATTCAGGATTGTTTTAGCTATCCTGTTTCGTTTGGGGGGGTGTCTGTCTGTCTGTCTGTGTTCCCATATGAAGCTGAAATTTGTTCTTCCATCTGTGTAGAATTGTGTTGGAATTTTGATGCGATTGCATTGAATCTCTAGATTGGCTTTGGTAAGATGGCCATTTATACTGTGTTAATCCTACTGATCCATGAGCATGGGAGATCTTTCCATCTTCTGATATCTTCTTCAATTTCTTTCTTCAGTGCCTTAAAGTTTTCAATCACACGAGTCTTTCACTCGCTTGGATAGAGTTACACCAAGATATATTTATGTTATTTGAGGCTATTGTGAAAGGTGTTGTTTCCCTGATTTCTTTTTCAGTCCATTTGTCATTTGCATAGGAGAGTTACTGATGTTTGAGTTAATTTTATATCCAGCAACTTTGCTGAAAGTGTTTCTCGGATGTAGGGATTTCCTGGTGGAATTCTTTGAGTCACTTATGTATACTGCCATCATCTGTGAGTAACGATACTTTGACTTCTTCCTTTCCAATTCGTATGCCCTTGATCTCCTTCAGTTGTCTTATGTTCTAGCCAAGACTTCAAGTACTATATTGAATACATATGGAAAGAGGGTCTTGTTCCTGATTTTAGTGGAATTGCTTTGAGTTTCTCGACATTCAAATTGATGTTGACCATGGGCTTCTTGTATACTACCTTTATTATATAGAAATATGTCCCATGTATCCCTATTCTCTCTAGAACTTTGATCGTGACGGGGCTTTGGATTTTGCCAAAGGCCTTTTCTGCGTCTAATGAGATGGTCATGTGGTTTTTGTCTTTCCATTTATTTATATGATGAACTTTATTTATTGATTTACATATGTTGAACCATTCCTGCATCAGTGAGATGAAACCTATTTGATCATGGTGGATGCTCTTTTTGATTTGTTCTTAGACTTAGTTGCAAGTATTTTATTGAGAATTTATGCATCTGTGTTCATAATGGTAAATAGGTCTGTAATTCTATTTCTTTATTGGGTCTTTATCTGGTTTGTATATCAGGGCATCATATGGCCTTGTAAAACAAATTGAGACATGTTCCCTTTTTCTCTGTTTTGTGGAATAATTTGAGGAATGTTGGCATTGACTCTTTGAAAGTCTGATAGAATTCTATGGTAAAAACCATCTGGTTCTTGGCTTGGGGGTGGGCAGTTAATGACTGCTTCTATTTCACTAGGATTTATAGGTCCATTGAAATTGCTTATCTGATCTTAATTTAACCTTAGTAAGTGGTACCATTTCTTTTAGGTTTTTCCAATTTGGTAGAATAATGGCTTTTCAAGTATGTCCTAAAATAAAAATAAAATAAATACCTTTAGCTGGGCAGTGGACAAATGCCTTTAATCCCAGCACTTGGGAAGCAGAGGCAGGTAGATCTTTGAGTTTGAGGCCAGCCTGGCCTACAGCGCAAGTTGCAGGACAGCCAGGACCATCCAGAAAAACCCTATTTAAAAAAAACCTAAAAAATAAAGTGTATGTCCTTATGATTCTCTGGATTTTCTCAGGGTTTGTTGCTGTGTCCTGCTTTTCATTTTTAATTTTGTTAATTTGGATATTCTCTTTTTGCCCTTTAATTAATTTGAATAAGGGTTTGTCAATCTTACTGATATTTCTCAAAGAATCAAATTGTTGTTCCACTAATTCTTTGTTTCTATTTTATTGATTTCAACTCCAAGTTTTATTATTTCTTGCCCTTTACTCCTTTTGGGTGTGATTCCTTCTTTTGTTCTAGAGCTTTCATGTGTGCTATCAAGTTACTAGTAGATCTCTGCAAAATCTCATTTCTTTTTTCCTTTCTTTTTTTTTTTTTTAAGGTAGGCACTTAGTACTATGAACTTGCCTCTTAGAACCCTGTCCTGCATGTTTGGATATGTTGTATATTCATTTTCATTCGATTTTAGAAAGTCTTTCACTTCTTAATTTCTGTCTTGACCCATTTTTCACTCAGTAGTGAGTTGTTCAGTTTCCATGAGTTTGTAAGCTTTCTGTTGTTGATACCCAGCTTTAGTCTGTAGTGGTCAGATAGGATGCTGGGTGTTATTTCAGTTTTCCTGTGTCTGTTGAGACTTGCTTTGTGTCCAAGTATGTGGTCGTCTTTGGAGACCATTATATGAGGTGCTGAGAAGAAGGTGTATCCTTTTGTGTTTGGGTGAAATGTTCTGTAGATATCTATCTAGTCCATTTGTTTTATGGTGTCACTTAGTACCCACATTTCTCTTGTAGTTTTTGTCTGAATGGCCTGTCTGTTGGGGACGTGGATTATTGCAGTCTCCCACTATCCAAGTATGAGACTGAGTATGTGATTTAAGCTGTAGTGTTTCTTTTATGAACTTGGGTGCCCTGGTGTGGTGTGTAGATACTAAGAATTGCAGTGTCCTCTTGGTGGATTTTTCCTCTGATGAGTATATAATGTCCTTCCCTATTTCTTCTGATAAATTTTGGTTTGAAGTCTTATTTTGTCAGGTTCTAAAATGGCTACCCCAACTTGCCTCTTAGATCCATTTGCTAGGAGTTCCTTTTTCCATGCATTACCCTGAGTTGATGTCAAGGTATGTTTCTTGAATCAACAGGATGGATTCTGTTTTCTCATCCATTCTGTTAATCTGTCTTGTTCGTGTTCCTAAAGTTTTCATTTCTAGGTTTTTCTCAATTAGGGTTTTCTGGCCAGGTAGTGGTGGCATACTCCTTTAAGCCCAACACTTGGGAGATAGAAGCAGGTGGATATCTGTAATTTCGAGGTCAACCTGGTCTGCAAATTCCTGAATTCCAGGACAGCAAGGACTGTTACTCAGAGAAACCCTGGGGGGAGGGGGAGTCAATTTGGATTTTCTTTCTTGAGTCTATTTCCACTTTCAAGTTTTGAACTATTGAATCTTTCTGCTGTTTGTATTATCATAGATATCTTTAAGGGATTTATTCATTTTTCTTTAAAGACCCCTATCATACTGATAAAGGCTATTTTAAGGTCTTTGTCTTGTCTTGAGCTATGTTGTAGTACTCATGGTCTGCTGTGGTGGGGTTGCTGGGCTCTAGTAAAGACATTGTCCTGGCTGTTGCTGTTTATATGCTGATATCTAGGCATCACTTTGAGAAGAATATAACTCCTGTCTTCTTTTGTTGGGAGGGTGTTTTATTCCTTGGTTTCTGTTTCCTTCTCATTCTTTTGGAGAATGTGGTTGCCATGTGTTGCCTAGTAGGAAATTCTCATGGGATTCTGATAGATGTGGCCACTGGGGGTTCTGGGTGAAATGTGTGTGTAGGTATTGGGGTCTGACACTTAGGAATAGAGATGGTCTAGGATGGGTCTGGGGGTAAGGTGCACAGAAAAGGAGGAAAGCAGGGTGTTCCACCAGGATCTGCTTAGTCCCCTGAGAATGGAGCCAGAGAGTGAGGAGAGGCCACCAGAGGTAGTCTGCTACATAGCTGTGGATGATACTGGGGGATTGGACTTGGAGGAATGGAAGGAGAGATAAGGAGATAGGAGCATGGTGAGGGGGGACACAGAATCCTCAACAGGTGATCTGCTGCAAAGCTATGGATTTGGAGGAGAGATAGGTAAAGATGAGTAGTTAGCCTGCCAATTTCCCTGGTCAGAGTGTCCTGTGGATTCCCAGGGAGTGCCTGCTAGAGTTGGGGTCTGGGATATAGCAATGAGTTGGGGGAGAGAAGCCAGGAGGGGAAGATCTGTGTGATCCAGTGGAGATAGGAGCTGCTTCCAAATTACCACACAGAGTCTTATATTAATTGTAAATGTGTGGCCAATAGCTCAGGCTTATTACTAACTAGCTCCTAGATTTTAAATTAACCCATATTCCTTATTTGCCACATAGTGATACCTCTATTAGCATGGCACATTCATCTTGATTGTTTGAGTCTACGGACTCTCATTCTGTCCTCCCCCACCACTACCACATCCTCCATTTGATCACCTTGCCTGTACTTTTTGCCCAGCTGTTGGCCAATCAACTTTTATGAGCCAGTGAGAGTAATACATATTCATAATGTACAGAAGGATTATTTCACAGCAAGGGTGTGGGAAGCCCCAGCAGGTATTCTACTGCAGAGCTGGGATGAGACTGGGGGATTGGATTTGGAGGAGCAGAGAGGGAGAGATCTGCGTCAGCCTGCATGCTTCCCACCAACCTTCAGTTTTGAGACCGTCTTAAATCTGGAGGTCAATATTGGCTAGGCTTTATGGCCAGTTCATTCCATGGAGCCTTCTGTCTTCTGTCCCACCTCACTGTTGGCTTTTACCAAGGTGCTAGGGATGTGAATTCAGTCCTGGTGCTAGTAGTGCATCTGACATTCTGCCTACTGAGCTGTTTCCCCAGCTCCCAAAAGAATTGAAAGAATTTTTTCACGTTTCCTGTGTGTGTGTGTGTGTGTGTGTGTGTGTGTGTGTGTGTGTGTGTGTGCGCGCGCGCGTGCACATCTATAAAGAAAAAGAAGTAAGTTCTCACCTTCTACCATGTGGGATCCAGGGTGAAACTCAGGTTAGCGATAGGGCCATTCCATACATGCCATCTCTCCAGGCATCCTCAACATCATTTATTGAGTATTTATTGTCCATATAATACTGACCATTTGTTCATTTCAGCTGTTTTCTCTAGAAAACATTGTATTCTAAAACTAGTGGAATGGAATTCATGAAGTGATTTTTTTGTGTGTGCTTTCATTTTTAGGGAAGCAGCAAGAGAATGTCGTAGAAAGAAGAAAGAATATGTGAAATGTTTAGAGAACAGAGTGGCAGTGCTTGAAAACCAAAACAAGACATTGATTGAAGAGCTAAAAGCACTTAAGGACCTTTACTGCCACAAATCAGATTAATTCGGGATTTAAATTTTCACCTTTTATGGTGGAAAATGGACTGGATTGGCCACAACCAGAAAGACAAAATAAACATTTATTTTCTAAACATTTCTTTTTTTCTATGCGCAAAACTGCCTGAAAGCAACTACAGAGTTTCATTCATTTCGCTTTTGCATTAACTGTGAATGTCCAACACCTGCTTCCACTTCTCCCTCAAGAACTGTGCAGCACCAGGAATCATGAAGAGACTTCCGCTCTCCACCTCCCATCCTCCTCAAGAAGTAATCATTTGTTTACTTGTAAATTGTTGGGGGAAATGAGGAAAATGAAATCATGGCTTGTTTTGTTTTGTTTGTTTTGTGTTGTTTTAAATGATTTCAAGGTTTGTGCTGAGCTCCATGATTGCCTTAGGGACAGAATTACCCAGCCTCTCGAGCTGAAGTAATGTGTGGGCGCCTGAGGAAAGTAGGTAGGGTGCAATGAAGAAGTGTTGATTGCCAAACTGATGTTTCTACAGTTTCATTGTGAATTATGTAAAACTGACTGTTCAAAGACATGCCCTCTACAAAAGGATTTTAGTTCAGTGTTGAAGAGTAGATTTTCTGTGTATGTTCTTTTCTTCAGTACTAACTAAGAGTCCTTGGTTCTGAGAAGCATTCTGTATTAGCCCCAGCTCTTCTGTAGGGCAGTTGTTACTTCTGAATTCAGTTCTGTGTGTTCAGCAATTTGAATGCATTAAAAGAAGTAACCAACTGAAAATGAGCGTGGTATTTGAGTTTTAGTTAAGTTAAAATCCAAGTGCAAAGCTTATTTTGGTTAGTACTAAATCTTAATGAACAGATGCTGGCCAGGAAGCCAACTCCTTGAGTTATATTACAAGGTTTTAATAAATAAAAGCTTTTGCCCTTGCTTTCAAAATCCTATATTGTCACTCATTTCCCTAAAAGACTATTTCTGATTCATTGTTGCATTTACATTGTGCCACCAACAGGAAAGCTTTCAAGATATCCAAGCTGCTGACTTTAAAGAAGTACTAAATTAACAACCATTTCTATATTCAAATAGTTTATCAGAAGACCTCTTAGAATTTTTCTAAATGAAAGAAGTCACAGGGTGTGGAATTAAATGCACACAAGAAAAGCAGTTTCTCTGGACACAGCGTGTCTGCTGTGGTACACAACTGGCAAAGCTCCTCTCCTCCCATAAAAGTGGCGCTGCTCTAGCTGTGTAGAAGCTATTCTCTTGTTCCTAAAGTCGCTCCCTACGTAAGTCCTGACTGCGTTTATGTGTGATGTTTCTGATAAGACTTAGTAATAACTCATCTTTGTTCACTAAGTCTGATAAGATCTGAAAGTTCAGAGACAGATATGAGGAAGATGGAGGCTGTCGTATTATATTCATGTTTGAGAAAGAACTTGGACTCAGAAGCTTGTTTTATATTTGCTCATGGGATATTAAGAAAGCTGGTTTTTTAATATCAGCATATACATACGAGCATTAGATGTTTGGCCCATTTTTAAAAATAAGTCTTTAGGTTACTCTCTGTAAATGTTATATCTTGTTTGTAATAAACCATTGTCTTTTTTCAAGGATGACAGTTTGTGAAGGAGCATCATTCTAAGACTTGAGTGATGTAATCCTTATGTTTGGACAGTTCACCAGATTCTCAAGAAGGCTTTCAAACGACTGTAAAGTTTGATGTTTGTCCTGCTGAGCTTACTGGGAAAGAGATAGTATAAAAACTGTGTACCAGCATGTAGATGTATCATTTGTTAAACAGAGATGAAGCAAAAACCACAATCTGTTGACAAGCTGGAATTACTTCACTTGAAGTCAGAATGTCAGTCTGAGCATTTTAAATGTCACAAGTGGAAAGTTGCCTAGTGTGTAGAAACTGTGATCTCTAAGTGTCTGTTTTCAAAACTTGAGGCTTTCTCCATACTTAGGAAATGGGTGGTCTCCTTAGTCCTTTGTAGGCCAAGGCAGCAGTCTCAGGCACATTTACTAGCTAAGTGGGTTCGAATCCAGAGGCCTGGGTCCTTGTGCCTGGAGCACAGCTGCACTGATTTGAAGCTGTCTACTTAATAAGGTGAGAAAGAAATGTGTGGTGTTGCTAAATCTGACCTGAAGATTCAGTTTATACAGAAAAAATCAAGCCTCTTTAATGCAAGCTGTTTTTTAATATAAGAATTAGAAAAAAAAACCTTTGTTTTTGAGCTACTTGGAGAATCTTTATTAAGAAAATGACATAATTTTTTAAAAAACACTTATATCCAAGATTGTATGTGGCCACATTAACAGTGATGTTTTTCTCTTGATATTGGCCAAAAGGGAATGAAAATGTTGTCATAGGAATCTGTACATATGCTACTGATTTACCTAGAAAATAGCAAGTTTGGTATTGCTCACTTTGCATATATAGGGCCATGTGGCACTTTTATCTATAGGACAGATTAACTCTAATAAAAATGAAATGGGGAGGGGTTTATTTTTGATATATTACTCTTCTGAGTTTTCAAGCTTTGATAGTGTTTAACTGAAAAGTGGTTTAGAAAGGGCTAGATCCAATATGTTCATATTAAAAAATTGATATGAGACACAGTTTAAGTTCTTTATCAAAAACCATATTAGCAACCATCATATTGTCATAGGTGCTGTGCTTGTTTAGATGTTATAGAATGGGTGGGGAAGTGGCATTTTGTAATATATGTGTACATATATACATACATATAGTATATCATCTAAACGCTCTGAGAGAGCTGTTACGTCAGGAATGCTGAGTATTATAGCGTATTGAGGTCAGATGAAATCCCACACTTCTGCGCAGTCTTCGCATCTCTTCTGGTTTCAGTGATTCTATTACTCCAGCACTCAGAATTGGTTTTTATCCTTTATTTTTTCGTCCAGTTTTTTTTTTTTTCATTTTCTTTGGCTTGATGCATTTGGGTATGTTACCAGTCACTTGAAAACTCCTAGCCCCCACAGCTTTTTTGTTTTTGTTTTTCCTGCTTTGTTTCTGGCAGCTATAAAATTGGTAAGAAATTTTGACAATAGCTTTTCAAAGATTTTTTTTTTTTTTGAGAATCATATTGGGCAAAGACTTCTGGTGTTTCATTTGAACAGGGATTTTGTCAGGAAATGTGTTTTGATGGCAGGTCAGCAAGCAGTGCTAGTGTCCAAAGCTCAGAGCCAGGCAGGCAGGCTGTCCACCACAAGTCACCTGGCTGAAGTTTGTCTGTCTCTCAGGACTCCTCCCTGCTGCTTCCCACCATTGAAGGTGACGTGGAATCATACAAAGATTTGGGGCTTAGCAACAGAGTTATAACCCAGGTGCTTTTAGTTACTTGGAGTGACTTCAATCTAAATGTCTTCTTTCTCTGCCAGCTCCAGTGAGCTAATAACATGTTCATTTCTCTACCAATAGCTGCTTCATTTTCAGTTCCTTCCAGAGGCTTGGTTTTGCCTTTGTAAACACTGAAAACTGGTGGCATATCATTCCCTGGGGCCCAATACAAAGGTTGTATATTTACTTGGGGTTGTAGTTACATTAATTCTTTGTAAATGTTCGGTGTAATTTGCACTTTTTTTAAATGACCCAGTTTGGGTATCAGCAACTTGGGAAATTCCCTCATCAATTAGTTCTCCCTGACTTTTCTGTCTTCCTCCTCTCTCCAAATCATGGCTCCTTAATGGAAGCTTTTCGTTGATTACAATATCATAGCTAATCTAAAGTATGTTATAAAAACCTCAATATCTGGAAATTAGATTTGACTAGTCCAATTAATTAAAAAGTGAGCTGAAACTTTTTCATCATGAGCAAATATTGAAAGAAAAAATAAATACCTGTAACTTTAAATTTCATCCTCACCCCAACATTATTTCTATGTAGAGTATGCCAAGAATTTTTCCAGAATAGTGCAAACTTTGTTAAAGCAGCTAACTTATTGTTATCACGGGAGATTATGTAATAATCATTGTTACTAAAGTATTTTCATCTTAAATTTGGCTGTGTTAACATCAAAGAAATGATGCCTAAACTTGGCTGGTTTCAGATGAGGGGGCAGTAAAGGATGCTTTGTTAGGCCTGTACAGGTGAATCACCATAGTATAAACTTGTTCACAGAGTAGTACAAAGCACAACTAGAATTTCTGTTGGGTGGCTCACATGTGTCTTTCAATGTTAATAATGTTGACTTTTAAGTTAACTGTCACTGTTTAAGTCCTAGGAACTGGTTTCCTTGACTTTCTAGAATCAATGGCCAAGAGAGGCATATAATCCTTGAGGGGTTGAACATATCATGAAGTTGAGTCAGTATGGAAGAATTTCAAACAAATCAAACAGGGTGCTGCGGTTCCGGCTGACTCATCTGCTCATGGTATGCTTCCTCATGAGTGAATGTAGTTTTAAGCCTTTGTATGTGTCCTCAGGGGCAGACAAACTTTCACAAGGACCAGAACCATTTGAATGGAGGAATTATATTTCAGGTGTTTTAGCTTGAAATTTATTTTTTAAAAAAAGAAAAACTAAAAAAATAAATAAGAGAACAAAGTTTGGGAAGCAAGTTGACAGTTTAAGAGCAGGCAGAGCAAATGCTGGCCAGTCCTCTTTCTGGTACTTGTGGGGGCAGGTCCCAGCTGGGTAAATGTTAAATTATTACCAGCAAGTAAAGGAAGATGAATAATCTATAGGAAGTATGTGAGAAAGGTCAAACAGTCGGACACAGCTACTTCCCAGGCATGATTCACTACTTGCCATAGAAGAACAGCATTTCTAAGCTTCTGTCTGAGGGCCGTCTCAGAGATGAGAGTCAATCTGAGATGTGGAAGAAAAACAGTAGGGAAGAAAGGTCTCTGCGGATCATGATCTATGTTGGCCACATGAAATGATTTATTATATTTGGGAGGTTTTATTTTCTTATGTTTTTTAAAATTGAATTGGTAAATGCTTTATAGACGTATTTTTACCCAGGTGCCACTTCAATGTGTATGTAATAAAATTATTTATATTAAAAGTGGGAAATCTGTCAACATTTTTCTGTGTGTGTAGATTTATTAGGATGGAGATGTGTGTTAGCAGTTTTTTTGTGTAAAGCTGTCTTCAGCTCATCTGTGCACATCGGTTATAATGCCCCCACTGAAGGGATTATTTCCAACCTAGACATGTGTCACTTGAAATAACCAGGAAAGTCCTTGAATGGTTGTTTGGCTTTTTGGGTTTTCCTTGAGTACTGGAGTAGAGAATACCTCCCCTAGAACTGTCAGCACAAAACAGGGTATCTGCTTTTAACTCTGATGTTTCTATTGGAGTTGAGTACTAATAACTATGAGGAGGGAAATACATTTCTAATAAAATTCCCTACAATCTAGAAACATCCCTGTTTGAAATTTTTTACCTAAATCTTTTTGTGCTTTATGTGTAAAGAATAAAAGTACCAAGATACCATGCATTTTATTAACACTATGTACATACTGGCTGCTTTGTGTTCAGAATGGTAGCAGTTGCTTTGTATATTAAAGTGATCCTTGTGAATTTGTGAAATATTGTCATAAAGTGCTTTTCTTACTGTAATCTTTGTGGTATCAACTGTCATAATGCCCTTTTTACACAGACATTTATGTGCAGACACATAAACATGCTTTTAAAACTCTGTAAAGTCTCTTTTTTGGGCCGGGATATCTCCCCTCTCCCTTTCCCTCTCTCCCTGTTTCTCTTCCCTCTCTCTCCTCTCTCTTCCCCCCTCAGTTAGTAGATGTTTAGCCTCATTTTCTTGAACTTGAGTTTATTAATTTTGTCAATTGAGCAAAGAATCTAGAGTCAATTTTATTGAACTTGTTTTTTAGCACTTTTTTTCCCCAGTAATGTTGAGCAGTGACCTAAAGATTTGCAAGTGTTGCTGTCCTGTTGAGTAGCTAATGGAGGCATGTACAGCATCTTATAGTTAGGAAATGTGTGTATTAACAATAACATAACTTCTCAGATCACCTTTATTCTGAACTAGTGATTGTATAAATTGCAGTGGGAAAGAGGTACAGTAGTATGCTTTTGTAATTCCAGACTTGAGAACGTTCGAGGCAGCACCAAAGGCTAGGTTGGGCTATCTCTGGTGAGGTCCTGTGGGGAAGCAGGGAAGGGTGTGAACAAGGGGTTCTAGGATGGGTGTGGTTATCATTGCCAAAGAACTAAGACTAGAAGGTTCCTGTAATATTCTGAGGTAAGTTCTGGAACTTGTAAAAAGGTAACTTAACTTTAGTCCTAAGGTGTGTAATATTTCCTGGTCATCAAATGCAGTCTTGAAGCTTGAGTCACTTGGATTCATGTTTCTCCATCTACAAAACAACCACACTTACTGAATTACCGAGACCTCAAGAGTGAAAGGATGGAACATGGCATGGTCGTGCACACCTTTAATAGCAGCACTTGGGAAGCAGGAGCAGGCAGGCCTGATCTACAAAGTGAGTTCCAGGGCAATGAGACCCTTTCTTTACAACACACACACGTGTGTGTGTGTGTGTGTAAGGCTGCTATCAATTTTATGAGGACAAGAGTTGGGCCAAGCATTTCAGTCCTGTGATCACATTTTGGTGAGCTATGGACCTCTGGAAAAACTAGAATACCTGTCTTCATGATGGCTGTCACCTGATGTTCATTTGAGGACACACTTCTAGAAACTGGAGGGACAGGAAGTTCTTTTTCTGAAATTCTAACATTTCTCCAAGAATAATGTAGTAATTTTATATAGTTGGTAGCCCTTTCCTCTGCAGTGAATTCTAGACTTTCATGTGTTACACTCACTGTGAAGCACAGGTCCCAAATAGAACTTTTAACTTCTCCAAAATTTTCATGTCATAAATGCTGTCACTTTCCAATGCCTTCCTCCATGCTACCTTGCCCATTAGGTACTACATTTTCTCCACATTTTAAGCAGGCATCGGATGAGGGGCTAACATCAGGTAGAATTCAGACTCATCTCCAGGAATATTATTTTTGTTTTTTAATTGAGATACAAGTAGCAAAATTACATTGTAGACTGAAGCACTTAGCAGTAGCAGTGAGTGCACTCACACACTTATGCAGCCACCATTTCTGTGTAGTTCGAAAGCATTTCCATTACCTGGATAAAATGCTACTCCCACTAAATGTTTAACTTTCCTCTTCGTGTCTCTGGCAACCCACAATCTGCTTCCAAGGAATCTACCAATTCTGAGAATTTCATTCACATAATGTGTACGACTTTGTGTCTAGCTCTATTCATTAAACATATTTCTGACACTGGAATTGAAACCAGTACCTGTTTATACTAGTCAAGTGCTCTGTCACAACCTATATCTTCACATGTGTGGGGACTGAACCCTGGGTTCTTGCATGCTAGGCCAGTAATTACGCTGAGCTGCATCCCTTGACTTCTTTCATGTCTGACTCCATTGCTGTTGGTTTGGGAAGAAAAACTGGAATGGCAGAGCCAATTTCACACAAAGTTATGATATGGGTAGACTTTCTAGTCTTAGTTTTCCCTCTAGCCCTCATAGTTAGCTTCCCATGTTGACAGTATTTCTTTTCTGAGACCATCTCAGGATTTTTAAACTTAACCCTTTCCTGGTTATACCAAGAAGCATTTACAGTTTAAAAGCATTAAGAACCTTTGGGCTAACAAGCCTTCAAATGTTCAAGCACAACTGAAGACTGCCTAAATTGCTCAGCTTGTGTGAACACGCCTCTAGCTTGCTAATGCAACCTCTCACAACAGTGATTCCCTTATTCTTTAGAGAACTTAGGTGCTATTTTCTATGGGGTGATTATGGGCAGCAGAAAAGTTACAAAACAAACACATGCCTCCTACCAACTCAAGTGCTGAAACCAGCACAACTTACCAATACTGTATATTGGTGGGTTGTTTTTTTAATTTGTTTTTAAATACTCTAAGGTTTTTGTTCTGTTAAAGAATTGGTAGAAAATTATAGCAGTTTTCTGGGGTTATAGCAAAGTGTGTAAGAGTGAGACAGGAGGATAAGTTTAAGATCATTCTGGACTATATGAGACAAGGTCTCAAGGGGCAAAAAGTATAGCAGTTAAACAGCATTGGTTATTGGTAAATCTTATATACATTCATGTAGCTTCATAACTGAGAACATGTTTTATTAATTTAATAGCCTGAGAGTCTATTTCTGCTTAGGTAAATCATAATAGACTTTTTTTTTTGCATCAGTGTTATTGAGCTGCCTTTATGACCACCTGAAATTTAGTGGTATGCTGTTTTTCCAGTATAAATTATATTTGTTAAGAGAATATCATAGGCAAGCTAGGAATGACGGCATGTGTCTGGTGTTTCCGGCCAGCCTGGACAACATGGCTAGGTTGTCTAAAACAGTAAGTTGTTATTCCATCCCAAAATCAAATCTAGCAGTCAGGGCTGGAGAGTGGCTCAGTGGTAAGGAGCACTTGCTGCTCTTTCAGAGGACCAAGTTCAATTCCCAGCACCCAGGCAGCTCACAATAACCTGTAATTCTAGCTCCAGGGGATACAACAACTCTAGCTTCTATACACACTAACATGCATGTACCTGCACACAGGCATACATAATTAAAATACCAATTTTTAAAATCTGCTATTCCGTTCATTTACTTGAATGAATTACAATTGTGACTTCTATGTAAAAGAATTTCTGACAATTGCACCCCTCTACAGGTATTTTCTTCAGCCAAAGGTTGTACCCCTTTTAGCCAATGGCCAGACCACATTAGGATGTAAAGGTCAGTGTGTGTGTGTGTGTGTGTGTTCCCCCCAGGGAATCTGACTTGAAAAAATATTCCAAACATCAAACCACTAAAAGCACTTAATTTTCAGCCTAGCATTAGTGGCGCATGCCTTTAATCCCTGGGGAAGGGGGGGCCCAGAGGCAGTGGATCTCTGTGACTTCGAGGCCAGCCTGGTCTACAGAGTGACTGCCAGAACAGGCTCCAAAGCAATGCAGAGAAACCCTGTCTCAAAAAACCAAAAACCTTAATTTTCACTTATAATGACCAAATTAATTCTTTCCCCTCCCTCCCTCACACACACACACACACACACACACACACACACACACACACACACGCGCGCGCGCGCGCGCGCGTGTGCTCTATTTGTAAAAAAAAAGGAGTGGGAGTGGCAATACTTTCAACCTTCTCTGATCCTTAGGTACTATTTTATGAAATCACGCCAAGAAGCCTACTAACAGCAGCATCAGGTTTTCATTGCAATGTTGGTGATGCTGTCAGGCTTTCATTTTGTTTAGAGCTTCAATGTCACGGTACAGTAGTATTTCAGAGTCAGTAAGCTATGTATGTTCCGGTTTCATATCATCAGAACTGTTTAAGCAAGACATCACCAAACACTCATAGCTTTTAGCCCACCTTTACTAAAGTAAAATTTTAACTTAACTACACCTAAAATTAACTAAAACCCCAAGGAGCTGGGTATACCTGTGAGGGATTTTTCTTATTTAAATAATTTGATAAGGGAAGACTCACCTAAACATAGATGTTTTGAGATGGAAAGATCCACCTAATCTGGGCCACAGCTTCCGGTGGGAGCCTATATAAAGGACATGGAAGGAGGAAATCTTCTCTCTCTGCCTGTTTGCCCTCACTCTCACTTTAAGCAAGTTCATTCCTTCACTGGCATTAGAACCTACTTCTTTGGGATTCCAGCATATACTGAATGCCAGACAGACATCCAGCCTTGTGGACTGAACAGTTAGTGGATACTTGGACTTTCCATTAGTAGATAGCCATTGTTGCACTATGTGAACCTCACAGCCTATAAATCACTTTTAATAACCCTCCCCTCTTCTCTCCTCCCTTCCCTGCTCCCCCCGCCATTCTGTTCCTCTAGAGAGGATCCTGACTAATATATCTACCATTTTAAATAGATGTAGAAGACAACAATATCAGATATTTTCATATCCAAAATATTTATTAAAAGAAAATGAGGTCTTGAATCATCTATACAACAAATACAACAAATTTCTACTACTAAATGCCATTGTAAGCTCATAATATCCCATGGTCTAAACTTGTAGCTGGGCGTTGGTGGTGCAAGCCTTTACTCCCATCACTCGGGAGGCAGAGGCAAATGGATCTCTGTGAGTTTGAAGCCAGCCTGGCCTACAGAGCTAATTCTAGAACAGCTAGGGCTGTTACACACAGAAACCTGGTCTCCAAAACCAAAAAAGAAAATTAATAAGAAAAGCTTGTATTGATAACTTTTGAGAAAACTCAAAAGTCAGTAACTTTGGCTAGAGATGTAATAATTCAGGGTTAGTGTTTGCCCAGTGTGTGCACAACCCTGGGTTTGATACATAGCACCACAAAACATCAGTGACCAAAATGGAATTTACCCTAAGCATTTGGTTATATGCTTTTTACTGGACACCAGGGAAGGAAAATGAGAGAGGGCTCCCAGCAGCTTACAGCCCAGCAGGAATCTGTCAATCCAAGGAGTAATTGCAGGTACAATACAGGGTTTGTACCTTGAGAGCTAACCTTTATGAAGAAATGAGAGTTAACTTTTAAAAACTAACATACTAAAAGGCAGGAAAAAAGTCATCTAAGAAACATACAACAACAGTGAGAAATGCAAAGCTGAAACAAGAATCATTGTAGAAGAAAATTTCAGCCCACAATTTTATGTAATTTTAAATGTAAAAAATTTATTTTTATTTATTCCTTTGCTTACATACCCCTGAAATCTGGCAAAAAAAAAAGGTATCATATGAGAACCAGAAAACTTATTCTTATCTCAAGATGCTTAAGAACTAAATGGTAAGCCAGATGTCATGGCACACACGTGTTGTAACCCCAGCACTCAGAGGTCAGCCTGGTCTACACAGGTTCAGACCCACCCAGGGCTACAGAGTAAGGCCTTATCTCACAAAAAAAGTAAGAGACTTCAACAGCATAAACATTTCAGGAATATATGCAGTAAACCCCGTTTACACCAACAGCCAAGGAAACAAACATACAGCCCAGGACATATGACTGAATCTCACCAGTTTAAAGATACCTCTACACCATTCTTTTCAGATTGTCAGTGGAAACTGCTTACCAAGTGGGCACATTGGCTAAGGAAAGAACAGCAGCCAAACCTCACATGTACATTTACTGCTCAGCAGAGTCAATCGTGACAGACAGTTATGGCAATGGCTCAAGGTTTGAATTTGTCTGCAAAGAGCACAAATGCTTTGTTCTTGAGCAGCTCTGGTTGGACAGACTTGCCGTCTGCCATCACATTAACATGGGAACTCTGACTGTTCTTAAAAACAATGCCCACTACAAGTCCTCCCTCTGGTCTCTCTTCTGTGCTTTGTAAATATGTACATCCTTCTCAGGATCGTAGTGGACCTTACTCACAGCAAACTGCCTCTCCAGCATCATTAAGAAGTTGTTGTCCCGTTCATAGCGAATTCTGCAAGCTAAAAGAATCACAGAGCGGCTGCTACAGAGATGTTCCAATGTTTTAAGAAGATCTGTGAAGGTATCTTCTAAGTAAATGACATCAGCGCCAAGTATGAGATCAAATTCTCCAGGCGAAAAACTTTCCAAATTTTGTCCCCAAGTCAGCTCCTTAACAACAACTTTGGGTTGGATATGGGAAGGTAGATTGGCTTCAACATTTGACTTAAGAAACTCTAATGCTACTTGTCGATCCGTGATAGTCACATGAGCACCTACAATATGGGACAAACAGAAAGTAAGGTGAACATCATACAACCATGGTGGACAGAAAGGATCTACTCCAGTTAATACAGGGCATTATCTATCCCAGATGTTATGCAGAATACCATGACCTTCCACAGAGAGGTAACCAAACCAGAACTGTGTAAATAAACCTTCAGCTTGCTTCTGTGGCATACCTACTGTTTGCCAAAGCGTTTCTAGTAAATTGTCGAGTCACAGAACGACACAAGCTGATGCTCCTCAATTCTCCAAGTAGAGCTGGCCCAACTTGATTCAGTGAGTCATAACCTTCAGATTAGTAGGGCTGGGGTAAAATAAAATTCAAGACTGAAAAACTGAGAAGTTGAATATGACTATCAAGATGAGAAGATACAGATGCAAACCAAGTCTGCTTTAGAGGGACTAATGGTAAAACGGAGTTGTCACAGGAGACAACTCAGCTACTGAAAATGTCTGGACTACCTTCATGCTATTCTAAAGCAGCTGAGCTTTTATGTGATACAAACGAAATTACCGAAAACCTGTCCTCTCAATTAGTGTACAGACTTAGTGTGTACTGGGTGATATGTTAAAGGGTAGTTCATGTTCTCCAAGTGCTACTCTACATGAAAATGAGGACATTAATGACACAGTATTCTATTCATCTGCCTTTATGGCAGTGAGACAGTGAACTCTAAGAGCTATTTATATTTCTTTATGGCAGTGAGACAGTGAACTCTAAGAGCTATTTATATTTCTTTATGGCAGTGAGACAGTGAACTCTAAGAGCTATTTATATTTCTTTATGGCAGTGAGACAGTGAACTCTAAGAGCTATTTATATTTCTTTATGGCAGTGAGACAGTGAACTCTAAGAGCTATTTATATTTCTTTATGGCAGTGAGACAGTGAACTCTAAGAGCTATTTATATTTCTTTATGGCAGTGAGGCAGTGAACTCTAAGAGCTATTTATATTTCTTTATGGCAGTGAGGCAGTGAACTCTAAGAGCTATTTATATTTCTTTATGGCAGTGAGGCAGTGAACTCTAAGAGCTATTTATATTTCTTTATGGCAGTGAGACAGTGAACTCTAAGAGCTATTTATATTTCTTTATGGCAGTGAGACAGTGAACTCTAAGAGCTATTTATATTTTTTTAAACCAATGTGGGTATGAGAAAACTGAACCTCGACCAACCATATTTGGTTTTACTACAACTCATCTATGAAGTATAATCATGTCTAGTTTTGACATCAGAAAGCTTTACATTTAAAACTGTTTTTATTCCTTCATAATAGTATCTTTGTATTTTTTTTTCTAAGCTCCCACAGGAGTCCATCACTTTCCCAGTGGCAGCTTATACCAGGTGTTTCTTATCTTAATAAAACACTAAGACGGTATGTAATTAAACCTGAGGTTTACAGTTCTAGATGGTGATACCGATAAAAATGCTGTCTGGGTCTTCAAGCCTGGACCTACCATTCTAATGATTCACTGACAGACTGTGTTGCCCAATGAGCAGAATTCAATGGCTGTTCTCTGAGGATGAAAACTGCAGCAGCCTTCCTGGTTTGAATTAGTACTTTTACTTGTGAATTTCTTGGCAGGATACACAGCACTCAGCTGGAAATACCAGAGTGACCTACTCATTCAAGCTTCACCTCAGTGCTTACTCTGAGCACTCCTCTAGTGCCTATCCTGGGGTCTCTACCTACTAGATACTACTAACTTACTAGGTATTCCAGAGCTGACACAGTACCCTGAACATCTACCAATTCTACAAATATCTAAGTGACTAATGCCAGCCAGGGAGCCCAGCAGTGCTCACTGCAGCCACACTTAGTTGAGCCAGCACAGGCCTGGTAGGAAAACCTGCATTTTACCTAGGTCAGTTACAGCGTGGTGAAGAAGATAAGGTAGGAAGGGCATGACGCTGGACCAAACAAGAAGACATAAAATGGCTTCCTGTAAGATATATACTACAATTAGAAACGCAAGTTAATATTGTTCATAAATGACAACGGAAATGACCTAGCAAAAACGCAGTGGGGTGTCACTCAGGAACGGAAAAACAATGTGTAAACCTTTATCACCACTTTTAGTTTTTGCATTGTTCTTTTGCTTGGGTGGGTGGGTGGGTGGTTGGTTTTGGTTTTTGGAGACAGGGTTTCTCTGTGTAGCCCTGACTGCCCTGGAACTCATTCTGTAGACCAAGCTGGCCTTGAACTCATAGAGATCTGCCTGCGTCTGCCTCCCCAAGTCCTGGGATCAAAGGTGTGCACCACCACTGCCCGGCTTAGGTTTTGTTTTATAAGCACTGCTTTACTTTGGATAAAACATAACCCATGTGCTAGAAACACAAAGCTGAGCGATAAAATCCTTACCTGGAGCAAAGTCTCCCGAGTGAGAGAAAGCTAAGAATAGCCATGATGCAGTGGGGGACAGAGAGAGAGACAGGAATGTGCTGTGCACCAGGACTCACACAATCAGAAAGAAATTCCTCAAGAGAGGGAGAGGCCAAAGCAAGGGAAACCTGAACCTACACATTAGAGAAGGTCGTGAACTTACACATTCAAGGCAACAGGCTGCAGGCATAAGCAGTGTGCGTCCTGGGAACTTCTCAAAGCATGAAAGAAGCTGATAAACTGTACAGGACGAGACTACAAAACCTACCCAACAAGCCAGGGACGTGGTCCGCAGCAACAGAAAGGCACCGGATGTGTTTAAACACAGACCACACCATCAATTAATAGCACATTTTAGATAAGTATCTGGCAGCTACTCCAGGAAGTGAGTCTGAGAAAGCAGAGGCCAGGTGGGAGGAGGCTACAGTCCTGCAGGGGACAGATGGGCAGGGCTGCAGTCAATAATAGAGAATAGTTACGACACAGAGTTCAGGGCTGCTGAATCTGAAACCGTAACCCGTTAACTAACTCTGTGGTCCCATCCATTATACCACAAGAGAACATAAGTCCACCAGGTGTACTTGTCATGCAGGCTTTTGTAAGAATGACACTAACCGTACAGTCTATCCCTCAACTCTGGAGATACTAGGACAATGGTCTAATGCAGAAGTAAGAAGGAAAGGGAAGAAGTTCTGGGGAGAGAATAGTCAGGGGCGATGTTCAGGGATGCAGGTCCAAGGCTCAGCTGTTAGAGAATGACAGCAAGTCAGCAGACAGCATTTGCCTGAGCACTGTATTTTAGGACAGGGGTCTCCAGGCTTAACTGGGCATCAAATTACACAGATTTTTTTTTAATTCAGATTCTCTAACCCAACCCAACTTACAGAATTCTATCTTCAAATGGGATTTGGTTTTCCCCTATGTATAAGTAGTTCCCAAGTAGCATAAAGATTCAGGGGGTTTTGAAAGTCAGAAATAGATTCAAAGTCTTGCCATAATCCATATCTGTGCAACCTTGAGCAAGTGACTGACTTCCATTAACTCTTTTTCCACACTTAAGGAAACTCATGAGGGAGTCTACTTAGATACAGGTCACTGTGAGAATGACCCTGGGAATATACAGCCTAACCGCACACAGGAACTGGTCCTCTTACTGAGGGAGCCTCACACCGACTACTGCACAGCATCATCTACTTTTTACCTAGTCCTTCCCTCTGAACTAAGCTTCGCAAGATGCCGATCTGCTGTCAGGTCACCGTGTGCTGCTCACACTGACCCAGCTGGCACTTGGTGAGTAATCAATCACTGGATTCAGGGATAAGTGACTGAGTGCCAAAACATGAACCTGAAAAAGAAAACAACCAAGCCCTTTCCAAATGTTTCCAAATCCCTACATGTTTTGGTTGTTTCTATTTTTAAAACTTTTTCTTACTCTCAGTTTCTGGCATCAAAATGTCTCCAATCTAATCCTTTGTAGTGAGTATGAAAATCACACAGCAACACAGATGCTTATGACAGGCATAGGAAGAAACACACACTTGTACAGATGCACACAGATATATAAAACCATAGCAATAACTGTGAGCATGTAAAACACAGATGGAGAAAAGAATACACCAAAATGCAAATAGGAATTCTGCTACGATGCTAATTACTTTTGTAAAAAGTTGTATCCGTCTTATGATTTTTCATAATTTCCAAAAAGTCATCAATCTAGTTGGTTCATGTTTGTTTTTTAAGCTTTAAACTACGTGTATGCATGTGCGAGTCAGGTGCCCAGAGACACATCTCCTTTGGAGTCTCTGGCCAAAAAGCAAGGTCAGCTGGCTGCTTCTCAGCTTCTCTGGTCTAGCAGGGTTTCACACACATCTGATTTTGAATCTTCGTTGGTAAATAGAAGGATAGAGATTTAATTTAAACCTATATTATCAACGGCCACAGCAGAGGGAGGTGTGGGACCAAAAGCCCCTCCCCATCAGGCCACAGTGTGGTGCTGACTTTGCAGGCTATACCCCCAACACTGCAGACAATATTTAAAGTATCAATAGATTCATGTGCAGCCACTAAGCCAACAGAAACACATTACAGTCTTTGCTTCTAGACAGATGAAACAATCAATGTGTATCTCAAAAAAATTTAGCCTTCATTTTTATTTTATGCATGTGGGTATCCTGCCTGCATGTGGTCTGTCTGTACACCACTTAGATACGGTTTCTATGGAACCAAAAGAAGGTGCTGGATCCCCTGACACTCAAGTTATAGGCCTTTGTGAGCAGCCTCGGGGTGCTGGGAATCAAATCCAGGCTGTCTGGAAGAGCAGCCAGTGCTCTTACCTTCTGAGCCACTCCTAGCTGTAAGAGTACTTTATCCACTAACCCCACCCTTGTTCTCCAATCAAGACTGAAGAAAGCAACACTGACTATAGAACCAAAGCAGAAAAGGGAACATTGAAAACTAATGAGTCATCAGAGAAAAGGATGGGACAACAGACACTTAGGTTGGGCCTAAAATACCAGTAGAGTACAAATAATTCAGTGTTCCGCTATTCCAGACCAGTCATTTTCTCAACAATGAGGGACTAAGTCTACTGGTCTATGGATTTAGCACTTTAAGCCAAAGAAACTGTACACAAGGGATATTGTCCAATTCTACTGTCTGCATCATAAAATCAAAGAGAGCAAGGAGATCTCTCAGTAGAAGTATGAATTAGGAGAATGATTGTCAGCCCCCAGAGCTGAGAGCATCAGCCGGTGGCCCACAGCTCATAAGCATGGGAGAAGAAGTTAGCTCAACAAGGGGGATCCCAACCACAAGGAAACAGCAAGTACCTCTCAATGAGTTCTGCTCATAAGGAGTGAGCGAGCCCAGTGCACTCACCCAGCAGGGCAGCCACTATGCCCACGAGCCCTGTGCCAGCACCCAGCTCCACAGCAGAGCAGCCCCTGAGCTCCACGGCACCCATCTCCAGATACGTGGAAAGAACGATGGCCTGAATCAGAACACAAAATATTTGAAGAGCTGTATGGCTTCAAGATGCCAAATGCTGGCAGGAAGAAACAATGACCCAACATATTCATTCTCATTCTCCCTCTCTCCCTTTTCCTCTGCCTCTGCCTCTCCCCCCCCTTCCTCTCTACCTGCAAAGTATAGTTCCCCACAGACAGGAACTTACCTGCTGCTATAAGGTAATCTATTAGAGCAAGCACAGGCACAGTGGTGCCCAAAGCTCCTGAAGTATGGTACATGCCAGCTAGGGCGCAGCTACATCTCAAAAGCTCAGTGTTTTACCCTGTCACAGCACATTTCATGAAGATTACAAAATTATTCTGAAGAAGTGACTTGGATGACCTCTGATTTTCCTCAAGGCAATGTCCAGGTCCTGAGTCAAACTAGAAATAAGCATTACAGTGCCCACTGCTTTCTGGGCCCCGATGCTGAGTCACTGCCCAACAGAGACCCTGGCCATGTTCTGCACATCAGAAGGTAGGTTTTCACCTAGCTTTAGAATTCCACATGTTCAGTGAGCATAATCTTTACTCTTCTTTTTCATAGCTATATACCAGTAGTATAACGGAAGTGTCTTCACGCCAATCATTTATTTAACAAAGACAGAGCTATCAGAAGCAGAAAAGCAAGAATGTTTTCAAACTATAGAAAATGTAAAACCTGATGTCAATTTTGGGCTCTGTCTCCACACATCTTTATATGATATTTCAGAAACTCACCTAATGAGTAACCAGGACAAATAGGCTCCTGTTTTCCTTTGAGTTTTCTGGTACTCACAGGGCAATCACTGCTCGGTCACTTCACTGCCCTCAGCTTTCAAACTGCATCCCTCCAGGATGACAAAAGCTTGTAAACTGCGTTAGTAGTAGGTGCACTCCCATGAATGTACTGAACAACCCAGGACTCTTGCATACTTCACATTGGAGGAGAGCACATGTGAATTATAGCTCAATAAAACAATCAATTTCCTTTTAAAAATTACAGTCTAGTCTTGTGATTGCAGACATTTTCAGAGCCCTCCAGAATTGACTTACCGCGTCCCAAACCACTGCTGCGACTCCCAGTTGCCTCCAGTCCTGATGGATTTGGATGGTGTGGTTTGCAAAAGAGAAGGTAGCGCGAGGCTTATGGAATTTCTGGAGCCCTATCTCCATGCTCTCCTCATAGGGTACCAGGGCCATTTCTCCTGAGTCCAACTGTCTGCTGAAACCTGTCATGCAAAAAGAATCCTTGGTGACATCGTATCTTTTGTTTGTCTGGTTTGGTTTTTGTTTTGTTTTTCGAGACAGGGTTTCTCTGTGGGTTTGGAGACTGCCCTGGAACTCTCTTTAAAGACCAGACTGGCCTCGAACTCACAGAGATAGCCTGCCTCTGCCTCCCGAGTACTGGGATCAAAGGTATACACCACCACTGCCTGGCTTGACTTCGTATCTTAAGTAACTTTAGAAAGCTGTTGAAGCTATCTACAAGTTCAAGCAAGAAACAGGTGGAGGTACATGGGATTTCTTCAACAACTTTTTCTCCAAGTTTTATGGGAAGTGAAATTTGGTTCTGAATTCCAGTCTACTGATACCTCTGGGGGAAAGTACCTAGACTCGCCAACTCTATGAGGGGCGTCCTACACTCGACATTATGCAGTTTGGAGCTGCATAATGGTGCATGAAGTGACAGTGACAGCCCTGGCACCTGACCTGTCCCAACACGACAGGACAGCAGCTTCCGGTTCCCGTGTGTGTGTGTGTGTGTGTGTGTGTGTGTGTGTGTGTGTGTGTGTGTGCGCGCGTGTATGGCGGAGTAGGGTCACTTTGGAGGCGTTTGGAGGCGGGAGTCTACCACACTGGCAGAAAACGTGCACAGCAGGAAAGCACGGCTGCAGGACCCACCCCATGCCCGCCCTGTCCAGCCCCATCCCGCCCGCCACCTCGGGGCCACAGGTGTGCCTCCCTCACTGCCACGACACAGTCGAGGCCGCCGCGGGAGGGAGCGGGACTCCGAAGGGCGATCCACCCGGCTCTTTGGGACCCTGGCTGCACTGCTCGCAGGCCACTCTACCGCATCTCAATGCTGATACTCACGGTTCCCGAGGCTACCAGAGCCGCGCAAGCGCACTAACCTTACCCTGGAGCCTTGCAAAGTTCCTCCTTAAAAGGGCAAATGGGCAGGAGGCGGGCGGAAGCTGCTTCCGGGAAGGGAGGTTCGGCTTCCGGTCCGTTACTTTACTAGCGTTGCACTTGGTTGACCCCGGTTGTGGAGTTCCTCCGTGTAATACCGCACGGTCTTGGGACGCGGGGAAGGGCGGGTGAGTGCGCAGGTGCGTGGGGTGCTCGTGACGCGGAATCGCCGCTGCTTTGCACCGTCTGAGCCCTTGCGACCATCTTACTTTTAAAAGTGGTGGGTGAGATTGGTTCCCCCAAAGTAGGGTACGAAGCGAAGTCAATGTCCGTTTTGTGGCCATGGGGTGGGAAAGTCACTACGACATCTCTTACTACGACGCGGGTGCAGTGGGGAGTGGCCGTGCGGCGCCCCGGCCACGTGCAGCCAATTCGGGCGCTCGCGTCGCCCCCGACACCCATCCCGCCGACGCGGCCACATTTCTAGATCCTTCCCTTCATCCTCGAATGCAAAGCCCCGTCCCTGGACCCCGCCACCCGTGGGTCTCCGCGTGCCTGGCCCTGCCGGGTCGTGGCTGCCCTCGCCTCGCCCTGCCGGCAGGCGGCGTGCCTGACCTCCGCATTTCCAGCACCAGCCCACACAAGGCTAGCGGCAGGTGGCCTGGAGTAAACCGAAAACCAGTAAGATCCCTTTCTGTTTGAGTCGTTTCTTCCTCTCCATTTTTCTCTTAGTAGGACCTGTCCCCCTACTTGCTCCGTAGATCTGTGCTGTCTCAACCTCCCACCTTCTCTTTTTCCTTCCCTTATTTTTAAATCTCACTTTTTTTCCACAAGGAGAAATGTTAATTACTCAGATTTAATAGTGAATAATTACATTCACGAGTAAAAAAAAAAAAAATCACACTGTACCCCGTAGATATGCACAGTTCTTTAAAAAAGGAAATCCCTTCCTTGTATTCTCTTCCCCATTTCTTTCCTTTAGGGGCCCAGCTCTAGGCACAAAAAAGTGTATGTTTTGAGGCGAGAAGAACGTTTAAGTTTTTAAATGGATTGAATTCCCCAGATTCCTGGAATCTGGCTAGCCATTCTGTCTCCCTGTACTCCATCTTTCCAACTTCCCCAAGCAATCCAGCTCTCTGCTAAGAGCATTTACAACATTACATTTACTTAGGTGTCCTCTTTGTCCCCTCCTTAGCTTCCCACAGTGTAATTATTACCGACTTGCTCAGAAGGGGCACATACATGCTTAGGGAAATACAACTTACATAGCAGTGTAGACATTAGAGAGAGCTCACAGTTTATCAAGCCAAAACAACCAGTGGTCCTCTGAATATCTGAAAAAATAAAACTGTCGTTAGAAAAAAATGAGCATGTATGAAGAGTACATATTTAACTGCTCAGCCTGCCCCAGGCCTGTTTAATGCCCCTCAAAGGGGTTCCCACAGCCTTGATTCAAACTTGACCATGTGAATTGCCTTGGCCATCAGAACATGCATGAAAGAGCTCTCACAGCTGTGTTGTTGCTCCTTTCCCGCTACTCCAGGACCTTTTGTGTGTTTTTTTAGAATAGGGTCTCTCTTCTCTACATAGCCTTGGCTGTCCTGGAACTTGCTCTGTAGACCAGACTGGCTTCGAACTTAGAGCCACTGGCCTCTGCATCCCAAGTGCTGGGATTAAAGGTTGTATACCACCAGGCCTAGCTAGAACTTGTGTCTTTCATTCTTTAGGACAAGGTCTCCAGTTGGAGCAGAACTGAAGAAGAAGTAAATTGTGATCTGGGGATGTTGCATCATTACTTAGATGGCAGCAGAACAGGGGTGTGAACAAGCTAGGAGACTTCAAAGTGAGGTAAAGGGGCCTAAAGAGATGACTTAGAGAGTTGAGAGCACCTTTTGCCCTTGCAGAGGACACAGGTTCAGTGCCCAGCACCCACAAAATGGCTCACAAACATCCAAGACTCCAGTTCCAGGGACCCAGTGCTCTCCTCTGACCTCTGCAGGCACCAAGCATGTATATGGTGCACATACATATGTGCAGTTAAGAGTTGTACAAAATAAAAAGTGGCTCAGAAAAGAGTGAGGTAAATGTTTGAGTAGGTTGAGCTGTTTGGCAAGGAATTCTTTTGGAGACTCACCAGGCATGTAAGAACTTACACATTGTCCTCTTGAATCTCAGTGTCAGCATCAGCTGAGGATTCTTTAATTAAAATGCAGTTCTAAGAACTGAGAGGACACTTCACTCACACCCTCATTTGGTTGTGTTTTGGTTGGGTTGTGGAATATTGGTTTAACTATGTAAAGATGTGTTGCATTTTTTTTAATCGTGGAAAAGATGTGTTGCTTGCTTAAGGCACCTGTTTGATCTAGTAAAAAGCTGAACTGCCAATAGTGAAGGAGGAGGTATAGGCAGGGAGAGTACATAGGAGGAGGAATATAGGCTAGTGGTGAGGTAGGGAGGAGAAAGAAAAAGAGACCACAGGGAGACACCAGGGGCCAGACAGACAGACATAGAGGAAACAAGAAAGCAGGACATACAGAATGAAGAAAAGGTAAAAAGGCAAAATGTAGATGAATAGAAACAGGTTCAATTAAGTTAGCTAGTAGGACAAGCCTAAGCTAAGGCTGAGCATTCATAATTAGTAATGTCTCTATGTCTTTATTTGGGAGCTGGTTGTCAGCCCAAAGAAAATGCCAACTACATGGCTGTTTCAGGCAGGCTCTCACTCTATAGCCTGGCCTTTTCTTGAGCTCATCACAGTTCCCCTGCCTCAACTTGCTGAATGCTGGGATTGTATGTGTGCGCCACCATACCTGGCCTCATTTTGAGTCTTGCTGGGAATATGCAAAAGAGTCTACTCTTTGTATCGTCTGGGTGTGATTCTAAAGTGCATTTAGATATAACGATCCATAGAAGTGTGCTTTTTTCCTTCTAGAAAGATGGTGTGGGCTCCTTTCTGTGGTCCTCTCCTGGGACTTTACAAGCAGATAGGGAATGTGCTTGATGCCTCCTCCAGATGTGCAGCCTCCCTATGTACCATCACAGGACAATGGGTGGCTACCTTCCTGCACACTTATGGCAGGCTGGTGTACAAATAGGCCAAAGCCCACTAGTTGACAGTGAAGGAGTTCAGGAAATGGCATCCTGAAGTGGTAAGTCTGGGGATGCTGTTCTACTGAGGTTACCAGAGGCATTCTCTCGAGTTTCCTTCATCTCCTTGGATAGGTCTTCTAAAAAGAAAGCAATGGTCATGGATCCTCTCTTCTGGGAAGTGCCTCAACTAGGCAGGACAGAACTAGGAGGTCATTGTCTTGCTCAGATGGTCTCCATCACAAGACAGAGTGATGGAGACCATGTGACAGGGCTTTCTGACAGTGCTCTTCTGTTTTTTTGTTGTTTTGGTTTGGTTTTTTGAGACAGGTTTCTTTGTAGCTTTGGAGCCTGTCTTGGAACTCACTCTGTAGACCAGGCTGGTCTCGAACTCACAATCCACTTGTCTCTGCCTCCTAAGTGCTGGTATTAAAGGCATGTGCCAGCACTTCCCGGCTGACAGTGCTCTTCTGACAGGGCCTCGCCGAGACAACTTTCATTACGTGAGAGCTTTGGTTCCTAACAAGATAGTCTGCTTTTTCCACTTCTCCCCTCACAGCTTGCTATCAACACCTTCAAGAAGGCCCATGCTCCTGTTGCTGTCTGTAGTCCAGGATCCTCTTAAGTTTCCAGGTCTCATAAGCTTAGAGGTATTCACAATCCTTTTCCCTTTTCACCCATGCATATAATAAAATCGCCTTTCCTTCTCTTAATCTGTTCCTGTCTCTTCAAAGACAATTAGTAAACCTTCAGAGATAGATACATGGAAAGTTCCCTCCCTGTGCAATAGCTGTGTGAGTTTGAGTGTGTGTGTGTGTGTGTGTGTGTGTGTGTGTGTGTGTGTGTATGCCATGACACCCTTGTAGAAGTCAAAGGAAAGCCTTGTGTGTGTGTATGTCCTCACTTTCCTCCTTGGGACAGGATGTCATTGTTGTCTACCTGGTCTGCAAGCTTCTGGGAGTCTTTCTGGCTTCTCCTGTCTCACTGTAGAACCCTGAGATTACAGACATGTGGCCTTAGTGGTCCTGGCGATGCAAATTCACGCCCTCACACTTGCATGGCAAGTGGTTTACCCAGGAACCATCCCCCCACCTCTGCAACACCTTTTTATTTTTATCAGTGAAACAAAAACTGCCTACTCCCATCATGCAAAAACTCCAAGAAGAATTGAAGAGGACACTTCTTTTGTCCTTCCTGTTTTCTGGAATTCTTCCATGTTTGAGGTCACAGAAGCAGCAGTCACCTTGCTACAACTTTATTGCTTACTCACCTCCCGCCAAGTGGAAGTCCAACCCAAAGCTTTACGTAGAATTCAGAGCTGCTGTGGGTATCTGCTGTTGTTGCCTGCTCAGCATTTATTTCCTATATTCCTGGAGCAGTTCTCCCCTGCTAATGGCCAAAATCCTAGCTTCTGGGATCCAAGTTCTGAGTCAGCTCCCAGTTTACAATTTGCAAATGCCCCACTACTTACAAAGCGGTTACATTCAGACAAGCCCACTATCAGTCAAAATCTTGGGAGTTGAAAATGCACAGGATACACCACACAGCATAGCAGCACGCAGTGCTGCAGACAGTCCGTTGTTTCTCCTTGTGACCCTGCGGCTGACTGGAAGCTGCAGCTTGCTGCCCTGTTCAGCATCCCAGGGGAGGTGTGTGCTGCATATACCACCAGCCTGGGAAAAGCGCCAAGCTCAAAGTATGGTTTCTATTAAATGCGCATCATTTTTACTCTGATGTAAGGTCAAACTATTACAAGTTGGAGACTGTGAGGGCTTCTGTCTCAGTTTTCCATAGATAAAGTAAGAATAGTGAGATGACTGAATTAGAAATTGAGGAAGGTACTGAGTTCCGACTGAGAACTGTTCCCCCAAACCGCTCTGTATTTGGGGTGTATTATCATCGGACCCAGTTCTAAGACTAGGCACAGGTCCCAGGCCTGGCTGTTAGGCACATTCCTTCCATCTGAAACACATGCAGATTAGAAGTGTGGCTACAGCAAGGCTTGAACAGAGCTACCTAAGTCTTGTTGGCACTCCCAGAAAACCAGGCTGTTGCTGAAGGGGAGAAGCTTGGGTGGTCCAGGTAGTTATCTGGTCCCGAGAGAACTGTACTAGTAGAGAACATTCCTGATAGAGGGAAAGACAGCTTCTCTTAGTGCCATCTGACCACCTGAATTCAGTCAGCCTAGAATTTTCCATTATGTGAGCCATTAAATTCCTTAACTAGATTAAGCCCTTTGGGGTTTTTGTTGTTGTTGGTTTTCTGTTTGTTTGGTTGCTTTTTGGGTTTTTTTTGTTTTGTTTTTGTGTGTATTGTTTTCTGCAGAAGGAAAACAATCCTAATCCATTCAATCTGGTTGATCCCTTGAACAAAGAAGATACAAAATCACACTAATGGGGACTGTTGTCAGAGTGCTGTGTAAACGGAGAAGCAGATGCCTGCAGAAACCCAGGGGCAGAGCGGCCAGGATGCCAAGCATTTCTAGTACTAAGACCTTCCTGGGAACATGTGGATTCCTGGATGCCAGGGGTACCAGAGTAATGGGATAAAGTACCCTTTCTTTTTAATGGTGCTTGAGTATCTGATATACACAACCCAGGATTCCAATGAATAGGTGAAGTGTGTGTGTGTGTGTTAATAAGTCCTGTAGACAGGACACAAACATTCTGTAAATTCCTCATACATGATTTAGTGATGCTAACTGGCCATCACATTTGCCCAAACAACCCTATCCTAACAGATGAAGGTATGTCAGGAAGATATCCTATTCCTACCACATGGTCAGAAAATGGCTAGAGTTGAATAAGCGTCCATAAATATTTATAGCATGACAGTCCAGGTGTTATGGCGAATGCCTTTAATCACAGCACTCAAGAAACAGAGGCAGGCGGATCTCTGTCTACATAGTGATCTACACAGTCAGATCTCTATACATAGTGATCTGCATAGTGATCTACACAGTCAGATCTCTATACATACAAGTATAGTCAGATCTCTATTCATACAAGTATAGTCAGATCTCTATACATAGTGATCTACATAGTGATCTACATAGTCAGATCTCTATACATACAAAGTGAGACTCAGTCTCAAAAAAAAATGGCATGAAACATGATCTTTGCTCCATCTTTCTGGCCATGGTGGGACAAAATAGTGTACCAGCCCAAACGCCCTAGAGATTGGTCCGGTCCCGTCTCAGGTCCTGAGGAAGCACATGCTTCAACGGTTTCCGGTTTCCTTTAGGCTCTTTAAACTCCTCGCAACCTTCTCTCTACTGTGCTCTTTTCCTTTCCAACGTGGTCAGGATTGTAAGTGGCCCAGACTTGCCTCAGTTCTTGTGACCCGGTCCCTACCTGCAGTCTATCTTCTGCCAAACCCAGCCAGCCCCCAGATCCTGGTCCGGCCTCATCCCTCATCACCCTCAGACTTTGCAACAGCGCTTAAAGGGACCCCTCAGGCCTCACAGCTTTCTTCCCGTACATTTTAAGCCACCATCTCTGGTCTTGCCTTTCTGCTGCTTCCTCCACGCCGCCACTAGGTTTTCCCTGGGCTACTGCTCCTGAGGAAGCTTGCTTTTCCTTTTTTCCCCTACAACCCTGATGACTTGGCCACTTTACTAAAATCCAGCTTGTTCAAAGGTACCTCTTTTAAAATAAGCCAAGTCCTCCGCAGCAGCCAGAAAGATGCCATGGCAAAACAAGGGAATTTCCTATGATAGGCCTTGAACTGGTGCTGTTCTCTAACAGTGTAACCTTGATAGAGTTCACCAAGACTCTGTGAGCTTGTTTCCTCTTCTGCAGACATGGGCTACAGATGAGGACCATCCTGCACTGCGTGGGGCTAGCAATGAGGTCTATCCTGCACTGCGTGGGGCTAGCAATGAGGTCTATCCTGCACTGCGTGGGGGCTAGCAATGAGGTCTATCCTGCACTGCGTGGGGGCTAGCAATGAGGTCTATCCTGCACTGTATGGGGGCTAGCGATGAGGTCTATCCTGCACTGTATGGGGGCTAGCGATGAGGTCTATCCTGCACTGCGTGGGGGCTAGCGATGAGGTCTATCCTGCACTGTATGGGGGCTAGTGATGAGGTCTATCCTGCACTGTATGGGGGCTAGCGATGAGGTCTATCCTGCACTGCGTGGGGGCTAGCAATGAGGTCTATCCTGCACTGCGTGGGGCTAGCAATGAGGTCTATCCTGCACTGCGTGGGGGCTAGCAATGAGGTCTATCCTGCACTGCGTGGGGGCTAGCGATGAGGTCTATCCTGCACTGCGTGGGGGCTAGCGATGAGGTCTATCCTGCACTGTATGGGGGCTAGCGATGAGGTCTATCCTGCACTGCGTGGGGGCTAGCGATGAGGTCTATCCTGCATTGTATGGGGGCTAGTGATGAGGTCTATCCTGCACTGTATGGGGGCTAGCAATGAGGTCTATCCTGCACTGTATGGGGGCTAGTGATGAGGTCTATCCTGCACTGCGCGGGGGCTAGCGATGAGGTCTATCCTGCACTGTATGGGGGCTGGCGATGAGACCTTTCCCTGCAGAAACACATTTAAGCAACTGACTATCTTTTTCTCCTTGTGAACCTGAACAGGGGACTTCGTGTTTCTGCCTGTCATTTCCCCATCTGCAAAGTGGGAACAGTGTCGGGCCCCTGATGCAGGTGGAGGAAGGTCATGGCCCACACTCAGAGATTAGGAGGGTACCCAGCATGTGATAAGCATCCATGTCTCTCATTTCTCCACTATTGGGCCTGCTTTCCCCCAGAAAACAGGATTTTGTAACCTGAGAGAGTCACACCTCACCCCTTTCTGACTCTCAGGGTCAACATTTTACAGGTGCTTAGTGACCATTTGTGTAATCCCAGGTGGCCTCTGTCCTCAATGGGACTCTCTACAGAGCCTACCCCAGGAAAGAGGCCCAAGTTTCCATCTCCCTCAACCTGGGCGCCCCCTGCAGCCCTGACTGTGGAGACCTGAAAGTCCTGTGAAGAACCGAAATCGGGTTATTCATCTGAACTTGACACTTCATGCAAAGCAGTCTTCTTGCTTTTCCCTGAACCCATCTTTTCCCCTCTGAGGCAAACACTAGTATTTCTAGACTGGCCACTCTTCTGTCTTTGGGCCAGCAGCAGCAGCAGCAGCAGCAGCAGCAGCAGCAGCAGCAGCAGCTAAGGGTGACCAGATTGACACTGTCCTGTGGTGACCTGAGGGGCCATATTGTCAGCTGCTGGGCATCACAGGGAGTTTCAGACCATTGGTCAGTGCTCTACCTCTCTAGGTCTTCCCTCTAGGCCACCCCCTCTGCGGTCTTCTCCTTGTAACAATCGCTGCCCCGCCACATCCCCAACCCTACCCCCTCTGTGCCTGTTCATCCTCCCTACTGCTACATTGTTTTCAAGAGCTCCTCATTGCCTTTAAGTGTCAAATTTAATATACTACTCTTTAGCTGAGGCAGTATCTCAT
Organism: Mesocricetus auratus; assembly: GCF_017639785.1. Lineage (NCBI taxonomy): Eukaryota > Metazoa > Chordata > Mammalia > Rodentia > Cricetidae > Mesocricetus > Mesocricetus auratus. The sequence continues at coordinate 43,243,282 of NW_024429194.1, read as the reverse complement.
TACTCCATTTTAAGATTCTCAATGACCTCATTCCATAACTAGAGTCAGGACCGGACGCTGAGCATTTATTTCCTCCAAAGCAGACCATTCTCCCTTGGGACTGGGAAAGCCTCAGAAAGTAAACAAAACTTGGCAGTATTTGTAAAGGCCCCATCTCAAAGTTACAAAACCAGTAAGAATGGCTCAGGAGGGTAGGTAATCTCTCCCATCACAGCGTAGCCTTCAAGCTGGGCAGTGGGCTCCTAGGATGTGGCTTTCTTGACTCACCACTCAGGCTGGGGCAGCTTTGGAGTGCTGCAGCTGCCTTTGAGTCATCGTGTGTCTGTAAGTGACCCCAGTAAACTCACTAGATGGATAGAGTAATCCTCATTCTGTTGCCAGTACCCAGAAAAGTCATCCAGCATCAGATTATGAGTTCAGTTCATTCTAGTCAATGCTCCTTCCATGGCCGTCTCTCCAGAAGAAGTCACTTGTACCTGCCACAGCAGGACAGGGTCATGACCCCATTCTCTGGCTCTCGTGTTCAAATGGTTCCAGACCAGCAAGCCACTGCATGAATTCCCATGGCTGCCGTGATAAGAAGGACAACAAACTACTTAGTTAAAAACATGTCCATGTACACACAAAGAATTTTGGAAGTCGAAGGTCAGCAGGGCCAGGTTCCCTCCACAGGTGCCAGGAAAGGACCCTGCCTTGCCTCTGGTAGCCTTGAATGTGTCCCTTGGCTGTAGGATAAGAAACCCAGGCTCTACTGCCACCTTCATGTGGCATCTTCTCTCTGAACAAGCTCCCTCTTTTTATAGGACATCCGTCACTGGGTTTGGGGCCCACCCTAACCCCATACTACCTCATCTTTACTTGATTATATAAGTATAGATGGTCCCTCACTTACAGTGGTTCAGTACAGCAGTAGGAAAAGCAATGTACATTCAGAGAAACTGCACTTTGAAGTTTGTACTTCATCCTTACCAGGCTATCAGTGTTTGGTAAGTAACATGAGATGCTGGCCATTATCTCACAGCCAACCTCTTGATCTTTTTTTTTTTTTTTTTTTTTTTTTTTTGAGACAGGGTTTCTCTGTGTAGCTTTGGAGCCTGTCCTGGAACTATCCCTTGTAGACCATGCTGATCTGGAACACACAAAGATCTGCCTGCCTCTGCCTCCCAAATGCTGGGATTAAAGGTGAGTGCCACCACTACCCAGCCAACCTCTTGATCTTAAGGAGAAACAATACACACACCGCAGTGTACCATATTGCTCAGCTATGCTGTTCCACAGGCTAGGTACTATTCAACGCCTCCCAGTTTTCTGGTACTAGATATTAACCCTATGGCTTCAAGTATGCTAGGCAAGCACTCTATTCCTGAGCTATCTCCCAGCCCTCTTTTTACTGTTTAGAGACTTGGAGACAGAGTTTCATTAAATTGCCTGGGATTAGCCTTAGACTGGCTCTGAAAGCCCAGGCTGACCTCCTGCCTCAGCTTCTCGTGTGGCTGGGATTCCAGGCCTGCACCGCCATGTCCTCTCTTCAGTACATTTTTGACTTAAAACATTTTCAACTTATGATTGATTTACAGGGAGCAAATCCCACACACTAAGGAATATCTGTATTTGCAAATAAGGCCCCATTCAAAGGTCTGGGTGTGTGGTAGTTCAAATGAGAAATGCCCTTCTGGGCTCAGGTATTCAAACTTGGTCTCCCGTTGGTGGTGCTGTCTGGGGAGCATGTGGGACCTTTAGCAAGTACAGACTCGCTGGAGTTGATAGACTTGACCACTTCTAGCTTGCTTTCTCTGCTTCCTATCTGTGATTGAGATGTTCTCTGTCAGTTTGTTTTAAAAATACTTTAGAATACTTTAACTAAATCCCTTGTTATCAAACCCCAAACATTACAGTGCACTTGGGCAAATCTTAGCTGTCATTTTGTAAATTGTATACTAGTACCCATAGCTTACTTTCTGGGTTAAAGTCACATGATTACAAATAGCAAGTTATTGTAGTGGGCTATAAGAAAGTAATTTTACTTAAACCAGTGTGTGTGTCTGTGTGTTCATGTGTGTGCACAGGTCCATGAGTGTGTGTGTGTGTGTAGATCATAGGTCAATCCTCAGGCACTTTCTATCTTTTATGTAGACAGAGTCTCTCATTGGCTTGGAACTTCTCCACATAGGCTAGACAAACTAGACATGGAGTTAGTTCCAGGGATCATACTCTCAGCCCCCACCCCACCATCGCTAGGATCTCACATGTACACTACCATACTTTGCTTTCTATGTTTTTCGAATGGATGCTGGGGATCAAACTTAGGTCCCCACACTTGCAAGGTAAGTGCTTTACTACCTGAGCTATCTCCATCTCCCCCTAATCCCTAGCCCCTAACCCCACCATATTGAGAGCCGCAAGATACACCATAAGTTTAAGAACTGTTTTCAAAGTATACAGTCAAAACTTAGTTTTGTTGCCAGAAACACGAGGCTGTGGTGCAAGCCCAGGCAAGCTGGTTAGGCTATGAATCTCCAATACACTGAATAGTGAGGAGACATCTTAGATTTCTTGTGTTTCAGAACCGTAACCCATGCTACTTGATTAGTGCTCTAGGCTTTATTGACAGTGCCCTGCAATGTAGTGAGTATGAAGAATATTCTGTAATCTCAGTTTATAAACGAAGATACTATGAAATAATCCTTTTTAAAAGATTTCTTTTAAATTTTGAACAGTTTAAATGTAGCACTTCTCTTACTCTTAGGTCTACGAAACCATTACTCTGTAAAATCATTGAGGACCCTAAAGGACTTTTAATTGTGTGGGTTATAACTATGTCTGCAGTGTTGATTTTATGAAATTAAACTTAAAATAATTAATTAATTCAGTTTAAAGTTAATATGTAAGAACTGGAGAGATGACTGAGAGTACTTGTTCTGCATGTATGGTAATCTGAGTTTGAATCCCCAGCACCCATGTAAACATCTGGGCATGCCTACTCTTGCCTGTTACCCCAGGTTAGGAGACAGAAACAGGCCGCATTCTAGCCAGCCTGCCCTGAGTGGCAATCTTCCAGAGAAAAATGTTCATGGCAATAAGGTGGAAAGCAATAGGGAAGAAAATGGATGTCCAGCTCTGGCCACCACATGTATGTGCACAGGTGCAGAGTTACATGCCTACACACATACATATACATATGTGCATACAGAGAGAGAGAGGGAGGGAGGGAGGGAGGGAGGGAGGGAAGTAGGGAGAGGGAGAGGGAGAGAAAACAAGCATATATCTGCACTTGGGCCAGGGAAGCAGATAGGCTAACTGAAGATCTTCAGTTTACCCCCCTCTCCTCCAAATCCAAACATCCAGTCTCATCCCCAGCTCTATAGAACACATGCTGAGACCTCCCCTCCTCCATTACCATCACCTGGAGTAGATCATACAGCTCTTCTTCTCTCAAATCCCCTCCCCCAATCACTTTATCCCAGCCCCCAACTCCAGCAAGAACAGTCTGAAAATCCAAAGGTCACTCTAACCAGGGACACAATTAGGCTAATTTCAGACCTTCACCTCTCTCTCCATTTCTCTAAATTTAATCTCCCTTTCTCATCCCCAATTCTGTAGCCAACACATCCATCAACGAAAATGTTAAATCTAAAAAAAAAAAAAAATCCTGGCTTGAAACATCCAGGAAATCTAGGAATCTAAGAATAATAGGAATAGAGGAAGGAGAAGAAGCAAAGGCCAAAGTTACAGAAAGTATTTTCAACAAAATCATAGAAGAAAATGTCCCTAACCTAATGAAGGATATACCTATTGAGGTACAAGAAGCATACAGAACACCAAATAGACTGAACCAAAAAAAGAAATTCTCCTCCACACATAATAATCAAAACACTGAACATATAGAACAAAGAAAGAATATTAGAACCTACAAGGGAAAAGACCAAATAACATATAAAGGCAGACCTATTAGAATAATCTGGGGCCGGACATTGGTGGTACACACCTTTAATCCCAGCACTCCGGAGTCAGAGGCAGGCAGATATCTGTGAGTTTGAGGCCAGCCTGGTCTACAGAGCGAGTTCCAGAACATCCTCCATAACAATACAGACACCCTGTCTCTAAAAACCAAAAAAAAAAAAAAAAAAAAAAAAAAAAGAATAATCTGACTTCCCAGTGGGTACTCTAAAACCAAAAAGGCACAGGGCAAATATCCTACAGACTCTAAGAGACCAAAGATGCCATCCCAGATTACTATACCTATAAAACTTTCAATTATAACAGATGAAGAAAACAAGACATTCTATGATTAAAACAACAAAACTTAAGAAATATTTATCTACGAATCCAGCCCTACAGGAGATAGTAGAAGGAAAACTCCAGCCTAAAGATGTTGACAACACCCAAGAAAACAAAATGAATATATAATCCTAGACCAGCAAATCAAAAAAGGGACACACACTCCACAAAAATGGCAAATAACCTGAATTAGCAAACAATGCTCATTGATATCTCTCAACATCAGTGGTCTCCATTTCCCAATAAAAAGACACAGAATAGCAGAATAGATGCTAACACAGAATCCATCCTTCTGCTGCATCCAAGAAATGCACCTTGATATCAAGGATAGACATCACCTCTGAGTAAAAGACTGGGATAAGGCACTCCTAGCAAATTGACCTAAGAAGAAAACTGGTGTAGCTATTTTAATATCTGACAAAATAGACTTCAAACCAAAACTAATCAGAAGTGATAGGGAAGGAGACTACATACTCATCAAAGGAAAAATTCACTGAGATTACATTGCAGTTCTTAACATCTATTCACCAAACAAAGACACCCAAATTCATAAAAGAAACACAAGTACAACTTAAACCACAGACTGACCCTCACACAATGATAATGGGAGACTTCAATACCACACTTTTGCCAATAGACAGATCATCCAGACAAAAACTAAACAGAGAAATGTTGGAGCTAACTGACATCATAAAACAAATAGACCCAACATATATCTATAGAACATTTCAACCAAACACAAAAGGATACACCTTCTTCTCAGCTACTCATGTAATATTTTCCAAAGTTGACCACATACTTAGACACAAAGCAAGTCTCAACAGATACAAGAAAACTGAAATAACACCCTGCATCCTGTCTGACCACCGTAGACTAAAGCTAAGTATCAACAACAACAGAAAGCTTACAAACTCATGGAAACTTAACAACTCACTACTGAATGAAAAATGGTTCAAGATAGAAATTAAGTAATGAAAGACTTTCTAAAATTGAATGGAAATAAATACATAACATATCCAAACTTATGGGACACAATGAAGGGGGTTCTAAAAGGCAAGTTCATACCACTAAGTGTCTACATAAAAAAGTTTGTAGAGATCTCATACTAGTAACTTCACAACACAAATGAAAGCTAGAACAAAAAGAAGAAATCAAACCCCAAAGGAATAGAGTACTAGAAATAATAACTTGGGACTGAAATGAATAAAATAGAAACAAGCAAAAAGATAAGGAATCAGCTGGGCATGTTGGTACATATCTTTAGTCCTAGCATTCAGGAGGCAGAGGAAGATGGATCTGTGACTTCCAGGCCAGCCTGGTCTACAGAGTGAGTGCCAGGATAGGCTCCAAAGCTACACAGAGAAACCCTGTCTCAAGAAACAAAAACAAAAAAACAAAAACAAAAACTAGGGCCAGATGATTTTAGACCAGAATTTTACCAGACTTTGAAAGAAAAGTTAATAGCAATACTCCTCAAATTATTCCACAAAAGAGAAACAGAAGGAATATTGCCAAATTTGTTTCACAAGGCCACAATTTCCCTGATACCCAAACAAGATACTCAACAAATAAAGAGAATTACAGACCAGTTTCCCATTATGAACATAGATGCAAACATTTTCAATAAAATACTTGCAAACTGAATCCAAGAATACATCAGAGATCACACACTATGATCAGGTAGGCTTTATCCCACTGATTCAAGGATGGTTTAACATATGTAGAATGATAAATGTAATCCACTACATAAAAGAACTGAAAGACAAAAATCACATAGTATTCTCATTCAATATAGAAAAGGCATTGACAAAATCCAACACCCCTTCATGTTAAAAGTCCTACAGGTATTAGGGATACAAAGAATATACCTCAACACAATAAAGGTAGTTTGCAGAAAGCCCATAGCCAATATCAATTTAAATGAAGAGAAACTCAAAGCATTTCCACTAAAATCAGGAACAAGACAAGGTTGTCCACTCTTTCCACACCTCTTTAATTAGTACCTGAAGTATTGGCTAGAGCAGTACGGCAACTGAATGAGATCAAGGGGACATAAATTGGAAAGGAAAAAGTCAAAGTATCTTTACTCACAGATGATGGTAGTATACATTAAGTATTCAAAAATTCTACCAGGAAAGCTTACAGCTGAGAAACACCTTCAGCAACGTTAGTTGATATAAAATTAACTCATAGAAATCAGTAACTCTCGCATATAAATGGAAAATGGACTGAAAAAGAAATCAAGGAAATAACACCTTTCACAATAGCCTCAAATAATATACAATATCTTAGGATAACTCTACTCAAGCAAGTGAAAGACTTGTGAGATAAAAAATTTAAGACATCCAAATTGAAGAATATATAAAAAGATCGAAAGACTCCCATGCTCATGGATCGATAGAATTAACATACTATAAATGACCATCCTACCAAAAGCAGTCTAGAGATTCAGTGCAATCCCCATCAAAATTCCAATACAATTTTATACAAAACTTAACAGAACAATTTTCAGCTTCATGTGGAAACAAACAAAACAAAGTCAAAAGGCTAAAATAATCCTAAAATAAATTGTAGAAGGTATCAGTATCTCTGACTTTAAATTGTATGACAGAGCTATAGTAATAGAAACACCATGGTAGTGGCACAAGAATAGTCACACGGATAAATAAAATTGAATTCAAGACCAAGACATAAATCCACACACCCATGGATACCTGATTTTTTTTTATAAGGAAGCCAGAAATATACACTGGAAAAACATACTCAACTACTGGTGCTGATCAGACTAAATGGCTACATGTAAAAGAATCCAAATAGATCCATACTTACCACCCTGCAGAAAACTCAACTCCAAGTGGATCAAAGACCTCAACATAAAACCAGGTAAACCAAACCTGATAGAAGAGAAAGTGGGGAATAGCCTTGAAATCATTGGCACAGGAATAGGGAAAGATTTTTTTACCAACAACACACTGTAACGTGTACCCTTTCCCACCAGCTTCCTGGGTCCCACCACTGTCTCAGTCCCCAAATAATACATGAGACACTATATTAATTATGAAGCTGTTGGCCATTTTCTATGGTTTCTTAATGTCTAGCTCTGACTTAATTATTAACCCATAATTATTAATATATATTTTTATAAGGACTTATCTTTCTGAGGACGCCATCCTGATGTGTCCTCTCTTCCTGGGATCACATGGCGACTCCTACTCTTGACTACATTTCCCAGAATCCTCCTTGACTCCTAGTCCCACCTATCTTGCTTCCCTATTGGCTAGCAGTGCTTTATTTATCAACCAATAGGACAACATATACACAGAAGGACTTCCCCCATTATCTCCTTTTTTCTATCTAAATAAAAAGAAAGGTTTTAACTTTAACATAGTAAAATATATAACAAGGAAGTTATTAAGCAAGAACTATAAATTCAAAATTTAGTCCTTTAACATTTATCAAGATTTAAAGAAAATATAATCTATCCTATCTTTGTGAGTCTAAAGTCTTATATGTAACTTACCTTTTATCATAACTAAGGAAAACTATAATTATAATTATCTGTCTTCAACTCCATCAAAGACCACAGAAGGATAATATATAAACACTAGAATTGACAGAGACATCTCACTACCTGGACAGTCACCCAAAGTTCCTCTGTAATGTTGAGGCTTCTATCTTTAGCCCATAGACCACAGTGTGTCTGGCAAACTTCTTAGTTGTTGGGGACTGCTAGAACCTTGAACAAAATGGAGTCTGTCAACCGTTTCTTGGCCTTCTGACTACGTGACTACTAGCACACATGCCCTTGAGACAAAGGAAAAGGCTAACCATTAAAGTTAAATTTACACAGGGCAGCCCACCCGCCTAGCCAGGGGGAAGTAACCCTTACAGAGCAATTGTCTTTGTTAACAAAATTATAGTGTTCTGCTGTACACTTCCTATCCTTCCCTAATTCTTGCACCTGACTTACACTGACAAGCATTTGTGGAATGTAACTAATGACTGATGGAAAATTACAGCTTTGTCTTTTACCGTATTTGGTGTATATTTGAATTGAGACTTGATTGGCATGCTTGTACCACCCCCTGAGGTCCTTCCTCTATAAATTCCAGCGCGCCCCAAAAAATAAAGGCTCTTGATCAGCGAACGTTGTCTTGAGCCTGTTTCCATTAACCTCTTGAAGTTCACTTTCCAGATCGGATCTGCTCGTGAAGACCCACTAAATTAGTAGCGACCCTCATCACCTCACCCCCGCAGGTCGGGGGTCCCTTCCCGGGGGTCGCAACTGGCGCCCACGTGGGACACGAGTTACAGACCACCGATCGGACGGCAGAGGCGCGACGAGTCCGGAGCCCACTCATAAGGCGTCAGGTAAGCCCCATCCGGGTGGCGCAGAGTAGGGTTAGTCTAATGACCTAGGTTAACACCGCCGTCCCATCCGTCCCGCGAAAATGGGGACTAGTATCAGCAAAGAAGCTAGATTTATTAAAGGAATTCAAGAAGAATTAAGAGATAGAAACATTGAGGTTAAGAAAAAAGATTTACTTAAGTTTTTGCTTTTTGTACATGAAGTTTGTCCCTGGTTTGTCATTACCTGCCCAAAAATAGTTTGCAGTACTTGGGAACGGGTCGGGGCCGAATTAACTAATTATTTCGAAACCAAAGGCTCTGAAAGTGATAAAAAGATTATGCAGCAGTATTGGGATCTCTTAAAAGGTATCATTGTTAACGCAAAGGAAAGCCCCCGAAATGAACAAATTCTTAAAGATGCCCAACAACATCTAGAGGTTGCTTCCCGAGGGTGCTCTCGTGCCAGCTCCAGAGCAAGTTCTGTCGCTGATCTTTCTAAAGATTGTTCCTCTTCCTCTGCTAACTCTGACTTTGATAAGCTTCCACCTTCTCCTCCTGATCAACCTACCTCATTTGCCCCTAAAGCTCGCTCTTCAGCCACCGGTGGCATCTACCCCTCCCTACGGGCTGTCGCCTCTGCTCCTACTGAGGAACCTCTCGATCCTGGGGATGCCCAGGAGCTAGAGGAAGAGGCTGCTGCCTACCTTCAGGCCTTCGGGCGCGAGGTCTCTCTGGCCAGGAGACCTCCTCCCTATGATCTTTCCTCGCTCCCTGATCCCCCTCGATCTGTTGCTCCCAAATACTCCTCCACTGTCGATTCTCTTGCTTCCTCTCTCGTTCAAGCTCTCAGCGACAAGTTTTCACAGCTCTTCTCTTCAGCATCACCTAAACTCCAGTTCCCTCTTTTTGGCCCTGAAGGGGAAGGAGCCGAACCGCCTCCCCCTACTAGACCTCTTCCTGCGGCACAGGGGCGACCACGCACTAGACAGGCAGTTCGAGCCGAAGAAGCGGCTCGCCAAAATCCCGACCCCGATGCCATTGAGCCAGACCCCACTCCTGATGAGGGAGGCACAGCGGGAGGATTAGACCTCCCTGACCGCCCTGTTCACGAACAGCTCTTAGAGTATAGGGTTATTAACAAAAAAGACCTACATGAGCTTTTCAAGGCAGTTAATACCTATGGCCTTATGGCCCCCTACACCTTGTCATGCCTTGAATCTGTGGGGGGCGGCGGAGTTGTCATGCCTTTTGAATGGAGGGGTGTAGCGAAGACCGCACTGAAAAGGGAGGTATATTTATTATGGGAAGTTGATTTTTTAAGCCGCTGCAAAGAATTAGCTGGAGGGGACAATGACTTATTCGCTCGTATCTCTGGTTCCGCTCCTTATGATAAACTTGCTGAGCAACGGAAGTTTCCCCGCAACCTCCTTGCCAATTCAGCCCTAGCTGCTATGGGAGCATGGAAGTCTCTACCCCGGGCAGGCACCTCCACGGCTCCTTTAGCCCAAATTGTTCAAGGCCCTGATGAATCCTATAGCAGTTTTATTTCCCGCCTCCTTGAAGCTGTAGAAAGAATTTTGGGTGTCCCCTCCACTGATACTGATAATACTTTAGTGAAACAGTTGGCTTTTGAAAATGCAAATGATACGTGCAAAAATATTCTTAGGGGAAATTTGAAAGGAAAAACTTTACATGATATGATCAGCCTATGTAGAGAGGCCGATCCCTTTGTTCACAAAATAACTAAGGCCCTTGTTGCTTTTCAAGGGCAGAACAAAGGAAAGACTTGCTTTCAGTGTGGTGCCCCTGGCCACTTTGCCCCCCGCTGTCCCCAGCGGCAGGCCCTAGCACCGCAGACAGGCAATTTGGCTCCCCGCCCTCCCCCTTGTCCTCGGTGCCGCCGCGGCCGCCATTGGGTCTCGGCTTGCCGCTCCACACATGACATTGAAGGCAACCCCTTGCCCCTTGTTCAGGGAAACGGGTTGCGGGACCAGCCCCGGGTCCCACAACTTACCAACTTTCAACCGGCCTCGGGGAACAGCCGGTCCCGCCACCAGTTTGGCCCTTACCAGCATTCACTACAAACCCCACCCCAGCCAGCACAGTTTGCAGCCCTGCAGCATGCACCAGCAAGCCAACCTTTGGTGCCTCGCAGTATGCTGCCCCCACAGCAACCTCCCTTGTCAGGGCCACCGCCGGCAGTGCAGGATTGGACCTCTGTGCCTCCTCCCCAAGGATATTAAAACCCGAGGATGGGGTACAAGTTATACCCACTGGAGTCTATGGACCCCCACCCTCCAATACTTTTTTTATGGTTATTGGCAGAGCCTCTGCAACCATCAAAGGCCTTATTGTCCAACCTTCTTTGGTGGATAATGATTACACAGGAGAAATCATGCTCCTTGCGGTGGCCCCCTATCACCCCGTACAAATTGTCCCTGGCCAACGCATTGCCCAGGCTCTCCCTCTACCCATGAATGCCCAATTCCCCGCCTTGTCACAAGATCGAGGTATCACCTCCCCTGGCTCCTCTGAGATTTTTTGGGTCCGCGCCATGTGCCGGGTCCGACCCCCGCTATCTATTACTATTGAGGGAAAAATCTTCTCTGGCCTATTAGATTCTGGGGCTGACACCACGTGCTTCTCCCCTACCCAGTGGCCCCCCGAATGGGCTACGGTTTCCTCTTTTGATACTGTTTCTGGGGTGGCGGGCTCTGTCAAAAAGGTCCTCATTAGTGCTAACAGGTTAGTCTGGCAGGATGAAGATGGAGACACAGGTCTTGTTCGCCCCTACATTATTCCTGACTTGCCTATTAATTTGTGGGGCCGGGATATTATGGAACAGATGGGAGTTTACATTATAAAATGTAAAAACCCAGCAGCAGTAAAACAAATGCTTGCACAGGGATACACCCCAACTAAAGGTCTTGGAAAGAATTTACAGGGCATATCACGACCTGTTAACCCTCCCATAAAATTAGATAGAGCAGGCCTTGGCTACAGCCCCCCTGCTCAAAGTTTTCAGTAGCGGTCACTGCCTCCCCTGCGCCCCAGGCAGATAAAATCACCTGGATAAATGATGATCCTGTCTGGGTGGGGCAGTGGCCTCTAGCTAGAGAAAAACTAGAAGCGGCCCAGCAGCTTGTGCAGGAGCAATTCAATGCTGGCCATATAGAACTCTCCACATCCCCTTGGAATACCCCTATTTTCGTTATCAAAAAGAAAACAGGCAAGTGGAGACTTTTACATGATCTAAGAGAAATTAACAAAACCATGGTACCCATGGGAGCCACCCAACCTGGGCTCCCGTGCCCCTCTGCTATTCCCAAAGGAAGCTTTAAAATTGTTTTAGACCTAAAAGACTGCTTTTTTTCTATCCCTCTACACCCTGAGGACTGTAAGCGTTTTGCGTTCTCCGTGCCCTTAACAAATTGTATTGGCCCCAACCCTAGATACCAATGGAAGGTTTTACCTCAAGGCATGGCCAATAGCCCTACCCTTTGTCAAAAGTATGTTGCCTCCATTATAGATCCATTTAGAATTCTTTACCCTTCGATTTATCTCATTCATTATATGGATGACATTTTATTGGCCTGTAACGATAAGTTACTTGTCCAACAGGCTGCAAGAGATCTTATTAACACTTTACAACTTAGAGGATTTAATATTTCAGAAGATAAAATACAGGTCCACCCTCCGCAGCTTTTTCTTGGTTTTGAATTACTTCCTAATCAGGTTAAAACCCAAAAGGTCCAAATTCGCACACATCATCTTAAAACACTCAATGACTTTCAGCGCCTCTTGGGTGACATCACCTGGCTTAGGCCCTATTTACAGGTGTCTACCGGTGATTTAAAACCTCTATTTGACATCCTTAAAGGAGACTCCAACCCCAACAGCCCACGGCGGCTTACCGCCGAGGCAGCCAAAGCCCTGGCAATAGTTAATACTGCAATTCAAAATCAGTTTATCACTTACTATGATGCCGCCCAACCCCTCAACCTTATTGTTTGTCCCACTGCCATTGCGCCCACTGCGGTCTTATGGCAGCTAGCCCCTCTTTTTGGATACATCTTCCCTCATCCCCTAACAAGGTGCTAGCCACGTATCCCCATTTAGTACTTCAGCTCCTTATACAAGGCTGTGAAGCCTCTGTTAAGCTTTTTGGTTGCCAACCCACTAAAGTTATTGTTCCTTACACCAAGCCAGAACTTCAATGGCTAATGGAAAACCATCAAGAATGGGTCGTTTTCGCTTCAGGGTTTTCAGGCACCATGGATAACCACTATCCCCCAAATAAATTGCTTCAGTTTTTGCGTTTGCACCCTGTTGTTTTTCCTAAGATTACCAAACTTCAGCCCATTCCTAATGCCTCCTTAGTTTTTACAGATGGCAGTTCTAACAGCATGGCTGCCTTTAAGGTGGACGGCATTATTCATCAAGTGCCCACACAGCACACCTCGGCACAGCTTGTCGAACTTGCTGCGATAGTTAAAGTTTTTGAGTTAGTTCCCCAGACTTTTAATTTGTATACAGATAGCTGCTACATTGCAGCGTCCCTTCCTCTTTTAGAAACAGTCCCTTATATTAAGCCCTCTACCCCTGCCTCTGCCCTTTTTGCCAAGATACAGGAACTCCTTTTACTTCGCACCAACCCATTTTTTGTTGCTCACATTAGAGCACACACTGATCTTCCTGGCCCTCTGGCTGAAGGAAATGATTCAGTTGATAAGGCTACACGACTTCTAGCTGTTCTTGATCAGTCTAACTCTTTACAGTTAGCACAACAAGCTCATAGATTACATCACCTTAATGCACAAACGCTTAGGCTACAATATTCCATCACTCGAGAACAGGCTCGAGAGATAGTTAAATCATGCAAAGCTTGCCTTTCCCTTTTGCCTGAGCCTCATACAGGAGTCAACCCCCGTGGTCTTGTGCCTGGTGAGCTTTGGCAAATGGATGTTACTCATTATTCTGCCTTTGGTAATCTTAAATATATTCATGTTACGGTGGATACCTTTAGTGGCTTTGTTTGTGCCTCTCTCCAAACAGGAGAGGCCACCAAAGACGTTATTGCCCATATTTTACATTGTTTTACTATTATTCCTGTCCCTATCGCCATTAAAACTGACAATGGCCCAGGGTACATTAGTTCTAAATTTAAGGATTTTTGTAAAAAATTTGGCATTACCCACAAAACAGGAATTCCCTTTAACCCTCAAGGACAGGGAGTTGTAGAGCGAGCTAATCAGACCTTAAAAAATATGCTCTTTAAGCTTTCTTCCGAAAGCGAAACCCTGTACGCTCGCAAAGGCAAGCATCGCCTACTTTTAAATCATGCACTTTTTGTGCTCAATTTTCTCTCTCTGGACAACAATGGCCGATCAGCCGCTGATCGGCTCTGGCACCCTTCCACCCGTGAAAACTTTCGACAGGTTCTCTGGAAGGATGTGCACACGGGCCAATGGCTCGGTCCTCACCCAGTCCTTATCTGGGGAAAAGGACATGCTTGCGTTCATAATACCAGCAATGGAGAAACGCGCTGGCTTCCAGACAAACTGGTCAAGCTTTATAACCCTCCCAGGGAAAGAGCCCCTGAGGAATCTCCTGTTTTCTCTTTCAGATGCTGTTGATAACAAAACTCCCAGTGAAGATAACACCACATCGCCTGCTACTTCTTCCATTTCTCCTTTTGATTTTTAGTTTCCCTCCTTGCATCCCTGCCAATCCCTACCGAGTATACAACTATACTTGGATTATTACCAATGAGGCCGGGGACATAGCCAATGCTACCTCACAACTTGCCGGTTCTATCCCATGGCCTGATCTTTTTGTCGACCTGTGTGCACTCGCCATGGGCGCGGCTGGAAAAACTTGGGGCACACCTAATAACTTCATGCCCCAACCCAAACCCGTGAACACAAATAACCGCTATAGTAGTGTTCCTGGGTGTTAAAACCCCATTGCACATACCTATCTAACCATGGCACCCATTTACGTTTGCCCCGGCCCACATAGGGAGCGATCCCTAACAGGAAAGTGTGGGCAATCAGAAAGTTTTTATTGCGCACAATGGGGTTGTGAAACCACAGGTGACACCTATTGGAATCCCTCCTCTTCCTGGGACCTCATAACTGTAAGGCGATTTAATCCCCCTGCCAGACTGCTTACTTCTGGCCCACCACCACTTAATCCCCTTTGTTCACGCAGTTGGTGCAACCTCCTGCATATCCAGTTTACGGCTGCAGGAAAAAGGTTCCTCTGGGAAGGTTCCCGAGGCGCTCACTGGGGTCTACGCCTATATGTTTCTGGCACGGACCCAGGCCTCACCTTTTCCATTAGACTTTTGAAGGAAATCCCTTCCTTTCGCCCTATTGCTGTTGGCCCTAATCCTTTTTTATACCCCTCTGGTGGTGGCTCATTCCGACCCAAGGCTGCCGCCCCTCGCCCTCTTCCTAATCTCCATTCTCCAGCTCCCGCTGCTGCCACCACTGTTTATCAACCCACCATGCCCGCCGGTCCAGTCTCCACCGTGGACCTCATCCTTCAGATGGTCAACGCCTCAGCCCTGGCACTCTCCAACACCACCTATGAGCGCTGCTGGATTTGCTATTCGCCCATTCCTCCATTCTACGAAGGAATTGCAGCCTTCGGCTCACCCATCTACACCAACGACACCAATCTGCTTCGCTGGGGCACGCAGCCACAACCACGCGGCATGACCTTAGGATAGGTCGTGGGATCTGGACTCTGCCTTTTGGGACCACGTATGCTTCCCCCCACCCCGCTGTTAGAAGCATGTACTCAAACCATGCAAGTTGCTGCTCATGCTTCCTTTCTTATTGCCCCCAACCTCACCTTTTTTGCTTGCTCCACAGGGCTATCCCCGCATATTATTGTAGATGTTTTTCTTGCGCACAAGGACTACTGCGTCCTTGTTGTACTTGTGCCCAAATTGACTGTTCGCCCTGAATCTGATTTATTGCCCCAAAGTGATCTAACTGTAACTCTCTCTCGCCAAAAAAGAGAGCAGGTCACTGCCCTCACATTAGCCATATTGGTTGGTCTGGGTGCAGCAGGTGCTGGCACAGGAATTTACTCCCTAATCCACACAAAGGACTCTGTTAATGCTCTAACCCGCACTGTTATTAGAGACGTAGATGAGCTAAAAAGAGGTTTAGATTACTTAGAACAAACTGTTGGTTCCTTAGCTGAAGTAGTACAGCAAAACCCCCGTGGTCTCGACCTCGCCTTTTTGCGGGAGGGGGGAGTTTGTGCCACCCTTAAAGAGGAATGTTGCTTTTTCAAAGACAAATCAGGATTAGTTAGAGATAGTATCAGAAGAGTTGAACAGAGTCTGGAAGAAACAAAAAGAAATTTGGATCAAAGTGAATCTTGGTACAAAAATTGGTTCTCTACCTCCCCCTGGCTATCGACTTTGCTGCCTAGTTTGTTAAGACCGTTTATTGGCTTCATGTTACTTATTTCCTTTGGTCCTTGGGCATTTCGTTGCCTTACTGGTTTTGTTAAAAATCAGGTTGATGAGGCTACCAAAAATTCAGTTCAGGTTCACTATCAGCAGCTCTCTCAACAAGACCCCGAAGAACCTGAGGCTGTAGACAAACCTACATTCCAGCCTTTGAGCTTTCAGGAGTTTGAGTACCTGGCTAACCGCCCGCGTTCACTCTGCTCCAGGCTGTGGAGATGCTTAAGACGGGGATAGCTTGGTGCCAGAATCTGGGAGCAAACATGGCTCTCTAAACATTGCCGGCAAAAACTTAATTCGTATCCTCTCTCGCCATGTCCAGAACTGGAAGCCCACCAGGTAACCTAAGCCAGGCACTTCACCCAACTGCTCTCTTCTTTTACTATATAGAAAAGGGGGAGATGTTGGGGACTGCTAGAACCTTGAACAAAATGGAGTCTGTCAACCGTTTCTTGGCCTTCTGACTACGTGACTACTAGCACACATGCCCTTGAGACAAAGGAAAAGGCTAACCATTAAAGTTAAATTTACACAGGGCAGCCCACCCGCCTAGCCAGGGGGGAAGTAACCCTTACAGAGCAATTGTCTTTGTTAACAAAATTATAGTGTTCTGCTGTACACTTCCTATCCTTCCCTAATTCTTGCACCTGACTTACACTGACAAGCATTTGTGGAATGTAACTAATGACTGATGGAAAATTACAGCTTTGTCTTTTACCGTATTTGGTGTATATTTGAATTGAGACTTGATTGGCATGCTTGTACCACCCCCTGAGGTCCTTCCTCTATAAATTCCAGCGCGCCCCAAAAAATAAAGGCTCTTGATCAGCGAACGTTGTCTTGAGCCTGTTTCCATTAACCTCTTGAAGTTCACTTTCCAGATCGGATCTGCTCGTGAAGACCCACTAAATTAGTAGCGACCCTCATCACCTCACCCCCGCAGGTCGGGGGTCCCTTCCCGGGGGGTCGCACTTAGTAAAGCAGGAAATTTTAAGCTGTCCATCTGTATTGGCAGTTTGTCAGTCATTTTTCTGTGTCCTGCAGAAAGTCTGGCAGACTCTTCTATGAAGCAGAAACCCTTTAAGACTGTCCATCTTGTTTTGTAAGTTCAGCAGTTACTTTCCTGTGGGTCCTGTATGTCCAGATTATACAGCAACTGTTAAACAGTCAAGGCAAGAGTAGTTTCTTGTCCAAATGGCTAATCTTGCCATGCTGAAAGCAAATACCATAATGAGTTTCTTTGATGCCCATCTTCCTCTCAGATGTAATTGGTGTGCCAGGTGTCTCACTATCATGAAAAACCCTAAACCATTTAAATGCCATATATTCTATAGGTCTTTGAAAGGTTTGAAGAATATCTATCCATCTCAAATACATGTCTGTTTATCTAAAAAATCTAACTAACCTAACTATCAGTTTTGACTATTATAGGTAACTATTTATAATCTGTATCTAATTATACATTACTTTTTTAAATGAGTTATACAAACACAATACCTAAACAAGAGGAGAAATATATATATATATCACAAAATTGATCTTAAATTTGTATCAATAAATGAAAATCCATACCAATACAAAGTATTCATTTCTATATCACATTTCCTTTCTCCCTTTAGAAAGAGATTGACTGTGATCATTACCATTTATAAGCAACCCCATTTAAATGAAAACAAAAACTTATAAACAATATTTGGGAATTTGGGCATTTTTCGTTCCAAACTGCTTCCTGCTGTTTGAGGGCACTGTCCACACCATGGAAATCATGACAAAACACAGAAACCTGGTTAAGTCCTTGTTTTTTGTAGTTCTTAAGGGTGCATCATCTCAGCTGTTTTAGATGTTGGGTCACCTGGGCCACTACTTGGGGGGAGAGTCTTGGTTCATTAAACCATATAAATCTGGAAGGAATCCATAGCTTTCCATTTTCTGTGGAAACAAAAATAAAATCTCTTTTCCAAAGTAACATATCCTTATACTTAAATTTTGAAGTCAAAGCATTTTTAAAATATATATAAGTTGGATTAATTTAGCAGCATTTATAATTGAGTATATTTCAGCAGTTGTTCTTTCCTTAGCAATTGAACAACTGAAAAACACAATAGCATACAGTATCCAGACTCTCTGTATATTTTCCATCTTTATGTGGCTTTTTTATTACTCCATATATTTTAATTTTACTTTTTTGAGACAGGGTTTCTCTATGTACTTTGGCTGCCCTTGAACTCCCTCTGTACACCAGGCTGGCCTTGAAATCACAGAGATCTGTTTTCCTCTGCCTCCTGAGTGCTGGGATTACAGGTGTGTGCCACCACACCCAGCTACTCTCTTTGTTTATATTTTTTTCACTATCCTGTTTCTCTTCCAAGCCTAGGTATATTTTTAAATACACTATAAACCTTTTAGAGGTTTTGCTTCATCGGAATCTGACTTTACTATAAGTCTTTATGCTTTTCTGGCCACGTGTCTTTTATCTGCTAAACAATATTGCTAAAGTTAAAGGGGAAACAGCTTCTGGCTTCCCAACATGTGGGCGTAAGTTTGCTGCCAGCATTGGGAGCTGTGCTCACCGCCTTAGTCTATGCCGACTTAGAGATGTGGTCACTGCCACTGCCAGCTGCTTGTGCACACCATTCAATTGTTGGCAGGGCCTCTTAAAAGAGCCTTGCAGGTTTTTTTGTCGATTACACTGAGTCAGGAAGACTCCCTTAAGGGAGCCACATGAGTCTGCTTGTCTCTAGAAAATAGAGCCCACCTGAGAAAAATGCTGCTACCAAGAAGCCATGCTTCTCTCTGTTCTTTTGTTTCTAAAATCCCTTTTAAGCTCTATTCATAATAATCAGAAATTGAAAACAACCTAGATGATTATCAATGGAAGAATTGATAAAGCAAAAGTGTTACATTTACACAAATGAGTATTACTCAGCTGTTAAAAAATGGCATCATAAAATGTGTGTTTAAATAGATGGAACTAGAAGAAAGTCATCCTGAGTGAGGCAACTCTTACACAGAAAGACAAATATTGTGTAAACTTACTTATATGTGGATATTAGCTATTAAGCCAATGATAACAAAGCTACAGTCTGTAGAACCACAGAGGTTAGGCTAGTGGAGGGATAGATCTCTCTAGGAAAGGAAAATAGAATAGTTATGGGTGCATGGGGGTTGGAACAGGAGGATCAAGTGGGGAAGAGGAGGGAGAGAATGACAAGGAAGGGAATACAGGTAGACACAGTGAAAATTAAGGGCCATTTGAGGTGTAGTATGGAAACCTAATATAGTAGAAGCTTCCCAAAAGCATAGATGAAGATGATCTATGTAAAAATTGCAAATAATGGGGAAGACAGATCCCCCAGCTGGATATCTTGTTAGCAAATGAAGTTTCTAACCAGGAATGGGTTACACCTAATTGAGCTGTTGGCCAAAGTGATCCTGTAGGAATCCTCAAACAACCCAGTCTGTTCCAAAGACTGCTCCACAAACTGACAACAGAGACCCATTGCTGAAACCAACATCTGTACTATTCATTGACCATATGGAAGCTGAGCTGGTGCCTACATACAGCCTTTGTACCTATGTTCTAGCATCTTTGGTACAGAAAAGTATTCTGCATGCTACCTAAAAAGAAAAATACACACCAACTCAGCTACCAACCCAGCTACAAACTATAATGATACCATGTGCTGCAAGATATGCTAGGGCAATAGTGGCACAAAGCTTATGGAAGTAACCAACCAATATCTGATGTGACTTAAGGCCCCCTCCACAAGACATAACCATACCCAACACTACAAACTGAGACTAGATAGCCCAGAGACCTAGGGTAAAACCAAATACTACACTGTTCTGCTAAAAGGGCATAGCAATAAAATGACCCCTAATGACATTCTGCAATACCCTAAATCAGTGCACTGCTCATCCGTCATCAGAGGAGCTTCCTCCTGCCACAGATGGAAACAAATACAGACACCCACAGCCAGAGAATATGACAGGCCTTGGAACACTTGGCCCTAAAAGGGATGTCTCCATCAAATCCCTCCCCTCAGGATTCAGGGGACCTGTGGAAGAAGAGGCAGAAAGAGAATAGGAGCCAGAGGGGATGGAGGACACCAAGGGAACAAGCATTAAATCAACAGGACTGATAGACATATGAACTCACAGAGACTGAGGCAGCATGCACAGGGCCTCAGGTCGGCACTAGACAGGGCCCTAGAGCTGAAAGAAGTGGACACACATCCCCACCCCTAACCCAGAAGCTATGTCCAGTTAATAACCACTTGCAATTAAAAATTATTTTCTTACAAGGGAGTTTCACTGGGGAAAAAACTACTCTTAAGGATAGGTTGCATGCCCAGCAGTAGATGATCAACAGAAAAAGAATTCAATGGCATCTTTGGAGGCTCCTTTTCTCAGTGTCATAGCATAGCTCTTTAGATACACACACACACACACACACACACACACACACGTATGTAGATAGGTCATATATTCAAGTTCTCTCTCTCTCTTGTATGTCCTTTGTATATATTTTATAGCTTTCAGTTCAATGTTTTTTTGTTTTTCTTCAAGACAGGGTTTCTCTGTGGCTTTGGAGACTGTCCTGGAACTAGCTCTGTAGATCAGGCTGGCCTCGAACTCACAGAGATCTGCCTGTCTCTGCCTCCCGAGTGCTGAGATTAAAGGCGTGTGCCACCGCCACCACCTCCTGGCTTCAGTTTAATGTTTTTACAGGATTCCTGAGAGTGCAAACAAGTGAGTGTCTGCATCTATATTTGTTTTTGTGCCTTTCCTTGGACTCATTTCCTTCTGTTTGTACCATTCCAATGTATTCATTTTTGTTTTTATTTTATTTTACTATCCTTAGAAGCCTGATTTATTTCCCAATGAGAGACAGAAAAGGGGTGGATCCAGATGGGAGGGGTGGTGGGAGGAGTAAAGGGAAGGAAAACAGTAGTGCATTAGTACACATGACAGAATGAAAGTGTACCATGATTCTCAAGGCCCAGGGGAAGGATCCCAGGGCAATACCCCTGGCTCTGAAGTCTTTTCCTCTCTTCTAGCTTCCAGCCAAAGTAAGTAGCTTCCCTGAGATCAGGTACAGCCTGAGGCTGGCCAAGATCCACTCACTAAAATCCCATTGTGAGGTCTGGAGAGATGGCTCAGAGGTTAAGTGCACTGGCTGTTCTTCCAGAGGACCTGAGTTCAATTCCCAGCAACTACATGGTGGCTCAAAAAATAAAAGAGGAAAAATAACAAAAATAAAAAGAAGAGGGGCTTAAGAAACAAAACAAAACATCCAGTGCCTGGCAGCTAGACCCTCGGCTTTGGCTAGAACTCCAAGCTAGCTTTGCCCTCTTGAGCCAAAGCGTCATTGCTTCTCTCCACCAACAAGAGCTCATCCGACTCTTCCTGCTTCCCCTCATGCTGTGGTGACTTCAGGTGTCTGGCCATTCCACACCCCACAGCAGAGTAGTGCCCAGCAGGTAGGTAAAGGTAATAAATGGCTGAGCACCCAGAAGGATGAACTCATTCTCCTCAGAGAGTGTGCTTGACCCTCTCCAGTCATCAGAAGCAAGGGTTCCAGCAAAGAAGAACCTTCTATGAAGATTCCTTGATGCCTGCTTCAGTCAGGATGCCCTGGTAACAAGCCTAACACATGGCCCACCTAGGTCATGTTCACTCAGCCTTCTTCTAAGACAGCAAAACTGGAAGTTCCTTAATAGGAGATGTTTTTAGAAGGAACATATGGAGACTCCAAGTGGGGCTAAATATAAACCTGTAGTCACGGGGCTGAATCAGGAGCAAAGAAATTTTGAACAGAAAGAGCAGGATAGAGAGGCTTTCTCTGAAAACAGACTTTTTCATGGGAGTGCACGTGTTTTGCTGAATGTGGATTCATAGGAGAGACACCTATAATTAAAAGTGAAAACCAAGTGAGGCATCTTCTGAAGCCAAAAACAGATGTTATGCCAATCACACCGCAGAAGCACTGAGGCTGTGTCCATCCGCTTTCAATGCCAATCACACACTACAGAAGGGTTTGGATAGTGGACTTGAGATGATCAATGAGCTTAGACAGTTCTGATCCATCTCCACACCGAGACTGCCTTTGGTGCTAGGCAAAGTGATGTATGCCTGTGAAGGAAGCACCCAGGAGGCCCAGAAAAAAGCAAGTTTCAGGCCAACCTGGACCACAAGGTAAATCTCAAGTCATCATGAGTTCCAGAGTAAGGTCCTTTCTCAGAGCAGGAGCTTTGTCCAGCTAAAGAGGCCAGGAGAAATCTCTACCTTGTTAATGACGAAAGAACAGCAATAACAAAAAGAAAGCAGTCTCAGGATGTAGCTCAGTGCTACAGCTTTACAGAACTTGCCTACCATGTGCGGGCCTGGGTTTGCCTCCTGGAATCATACACGCACACACGCACACACGCACGCATGCACACACACACAGGAAGGGACAGCAGGAAGGACAGAGGGAGCAAGGAAGGAAATGAAGAAAGTAATATTTACTAAGCAACCACCATGTGTAAGATGGCTGGTCAGCATCCTCTTTATCACTACTTGAAATATTCACAATGCAGAGTTGATCAAGCAGATGCCTAAATCCTGTGTGTGTGTAATAAAGTTGAATTTATGAATTAAACACAATAGAATAATTATAACAATATTCTACAATAAAATTAACAGGAATATGATCTCTTTTAGTATTTTGTAGTATTCTTGCCTTCTACCTCAAAGCAAGCACTTGATGTCTTCTCTTTATCATGTCCAAATTGCCACCACCACTGCTCTAACACTGAGGCAATTGTTCCATAAAATATGGATGACTTGTCCACCTGCATTATAAAACTATCTCACTGGGTCTGATAATTGATGCTGCAGGGTTTTGAGAGTGACAGGACTTTTCATAGTCCAGTTGTATGTCACACAAGAACCTAAGAAGCGGGATACTCACAGTCATCAAAGATTGACCTGGACAGTGGCTCCAATATTTCACTGCCACACCAATGAAAATTAAAGGTGTGGGCTCTGGGGGAAGTCAGCAAAATGGAACTGTCACAGGAAAGTAAGAAATTCATGAAAAGAAACTCCTGAGAGTTGGGAGGGGGTTCAAAGAAAGGAAAAAGCCATTGAATTTCCACAATCCAGGGGTCTTACATAAAATTACAAAAGCTAAGCAAAGGCTCAAGTAGTCTCTACTGAGACTGGGTAATCCTCTGGACTTTCACAAACCAAACCAATGGAGCACCATGTACACTGATCATGTGCTCAATCAGCATGGTCATGCCCTGCTCATCCAGTCAGAGGTAGCTGGAACCCCCTTCTATTCATCCTGACTCCCACTTTGACCTTGACTGTCTGCTACTTATTAGGCACTTAGCCAGCATTAATACCCTATGGTGGCGCAGGTGTCTCAGTGCTGTTCATTATACTATAATATTTCTGTGCTCTCCCCTTCAGTGATCAGCCTGTAGCGTTACCTTGGCAGAGAGCTAGCTCTATCCTAGCCACTAAGATGTAGTTTCAATCTTCCTTAATTGTGTTGCATATTTAGTTCTTTATCCATAGGGTATCCTGGGTCATTTTCTGCTTGGAAGGTTTTTGTTAAGACCCATCCCCACTTAAATCTATTATAACTAACTGCCCCAGATACAAAGATGTCTGAAGAGCAGAGGTGACTTCAAGGCCTGGGATGCCCTCCCTTCGTCTGGCTAGCTTGGTTACCAAACATCCAGTCATAGGCCATTTTATTTAATCTTCCTCAGTGTCTCAGGTTTGCCATGTTAACCCTTTATCTTCCTTTCATCTCTGCCCTCTGTTCTGAATGCAATGTGTGTGAGCAACTTGCAGTTTTCACCGCAGCTCCCTTTCCCCCTTTGCCTACTGGGGGCTAGCTGCTGCCTCACCCAGACAACTTCTAAGTGAATAAAAACTTGGTCTTTTTCTTCACTTTCTAAGTAGTCCTAACAATACATTAAATTAGAAATTTAATAATGACCAGAAAAGATATCTCTAAATTAACCAGTTTCAAATTTTTTTTACCCACACTAAGAAATACTTAACTTTGCCTTATATATAGCAGCTTGGTGTTATAATATAATAGCAACCTAAATCCTAATGGAAGACTCATGAAACTATATTTACCAACTTCTATATTGCTCTGATATCAGAAAGTGTGGTGTGACTCAATACATTAATTTGGTTTTAATATTTAAAGTCTCTAAAAATGGTGTAAGTCATCATTAGTCTATGTGATTGTCACTATTGCTATCTTGGCAGAATCTAGAGTCACCTGGGGATAAGACTCTGAGCATGCATGAGGCTTAATCTTGATTACGTTATTAGATGTGGGAAGAGCCTTCTTAACTGTGGTCAGAACCATTCTCTAGACTGGAGATACTAGGCTAAGCAGAGAGACAGGGCTGAGCAGCAGCAGCACCCATGCATTGCTCCCTCCTCACTGAGCAGCAGCAGCAGCCCCCATGCATTGCTCCCTCCTCACTGAGCAGCAGCAGCACACGTCCACTGCTCTCCACGTGACAGAACAGTTCAGACTCTTGCCTCATGGACTTGCCTCCATGATAGACTGTACTTAAAATGTGACCTGAAATAGACCTCTTCTCCTTTAAGTTGTTCTCACAACAAAACAAAGAGACACTAAGGCAGCCTATCAAAAAATCTGGGCCTGAGGAGAAGTCGGCTGGCTGGCTGAGTGCTGGTTGGTTTGAGAGCTTTTGTTGTAAGCATGAGGTCCCTCCTAGGTTCCATTCCCAAAAGAGACATAATTTTTATAATAAATTTTTATTTAAATTAGATATTCTCTTAGTTTACATATCAATCCCAGTTCCCTCTCCCTCCCATCCTCCCATACCCCCCACCAACCCTTCCACCCCACCCCCCATCCACTTCCCAGGGAGGTTGAAGCCTTCCATGGGGAATCATCAAGATCTGTCACATTATTTGGGGCAGGGTCTACACCCTCTCCTGTGTATCTAGGCTGAGAGAGTAACCTTCCATGGGGAATGGGCTCCTAAACCCATTCGTGCACTAGGGATTAATACTGGTTCCACTGCCAGAGGCCTCATAGACTGCCCAGGCCTCCTAACTGACACCCACGTTCAGGGGGCCTGGTTTGGTCCTATGCTGGTTTCCCAGCTGTCAGACTGGGGTCCGTGAGCTCCCACTTGCTCAGGTCAGCTACAAAACAGACATTTTAAAACGATCCAGTGTGGTGGCTCACACTTGCAATCCCAGTGCTGGGGAGATGGAGACAGATCAACACTGTGTTTGTCCCCTGGATCCCCAGCTGCATATGGGCAGGCCTTGGATTAGGGTGGATGGGGAGGAAATGAGCCACTGGGAGTGGTCCTTGAGATTGCTAGTTCGGCATCACTTCCTGTCTGCTCTCTGCTTCCTGATTGTGGACACAGTGTGATCTGCTGCCTCTTGCTCCTGCTGCATGTCTTTCCAACCATGACGGAATAGACCTTCAAACTACGAACCAAAATAAGTCCTTCCCTACTTGCTTATTGTTGGGTATTTGATTGCAGCAGCAAGAAAAGTAACTAACATGGCATGTTTCAGGGAAAACAATCTGATGCTACAGTAGGCCTGTTAGGTAATTCAAATGATGGAGGAGTGAAAACTAATCAAAAGAAAAATGTCTCTAAACTTACTCAATGAAAGCTTCCTTACTGAGCCAGAAAAGATATAAACTGAGCTAATAAGGTTAAAAATGTAAGAAGATTAAAAAGTACCTCCAGCAAAAGATATGGAGAAAAGGAAAGGGAAGACGGGAGAAACAAAGAAAGGAGGAAGGGAAAAGAGAGGAAGAAGAGAAAAGAAGGAAGGAGGAAGGAGGGAGGAAGGAGTAAAGGAGGGAGGGGGGAGGGAGAGAAGGCTGTATGCCAAAACCTTGCTGTTATCTCTTCATTGCTTTTCCTGTTTTAAATTGCTTGTAAAGATTTTTAAAATTTTTATTTGTAAATGTGTATATATATGTGTGCAGATCTGTGTATGCTAGTGCAAGGCCTGTGGAGCTGGAATTATAGGCAGCTATGGGATCCAGGGACCAGACTCGGATCCTCTGCAATAGCAGCAAACACTCCTAACTGCAGGGCCACCCAGCTCTCCAGCCCCAGATCCTGGTATTCTAGGATAACATTCAATCACACTGAATTATCCTAAAGCTGAAATGGAAGGACTAAAGATTCAACCTTGTTTTGACTGAGGATACTCTGGGGCTAAGGGATAGCTCTCCTTTTTGACCCTACTTCAAGCTCAGAAGTAATACCAGCCATAACACTATCAGTTTACAATGAACTAATTGGAATGTGTGTGGGAGTGTGTGTGGAAGTGCCATTGGCCAAGGGCCCTATTTACTAATGGTGCCTCGTCTGGAAGTCTGACTCAAGAATCTGACAATCAAACGAGTACCTCCATCCTGCCATTATGCTCACAGTTACACCATCTGGCTTATATAGCCAGAAGAAACTTTGGCATCCACATTGGCCACAATGACCGCCGGTTTGCAAAACGTCTTATTTTTTCTTTGCCAAGACAAAGTGACAACTGCTTACAAAGTGTAAGCACATAAGTGCTTACAAGCTAAATGATTTTATACTCCCTAAAGCAAATTACTTGGGGAAGAGTCTTTTTTCTCCTCTGGGAATCAAAAGCAGGTCTTCATGCCCACACGGCAAGTACTTCCCTGGCTGCTCCATTTCCCCAGCCCTCAAATGACTTTGACAAAGGAACCATGATAAAGGTTTTTCAGAGAGGCCATTTCCATAAGTGATGCTAGAACTAGACATCCTCATATCCCCCAAAAGGAAAATACCTAGACACAGGTCTTATATCTTTCACAAAAATTCACTCAAAATGGTTCATAAATCAAAATTTAAGGCACAACACTATAAGTCTCCTGGAAGATAAAAAAGCTAGATGACTTTGACCACAGTGTTGTTTATACCATCAGCAAAAGCTCAATCTACAAAAAACAATGGACATGCTAGACTTCATCAAAATTCACAATATTTAAGTGAAGACAATGACGAGAGAGACTGGCAGGAAGTGTTCTCCTTTTCTGCAGTGCTGGGGATTGAACTCAGGGCTTGGAAACACTCTACCACTGAGTTGGAGCTGCATCTCAGCTCCATCAACCCACACATGATTAGTGATTATCATGGAGAATATGCAAATAACTCCTTAATTTTGCTGAGGTGGGGGTGCTGGAGATTACACGGAACTCAGAAACTCAATAATAAGAAAACAAATGATCTTAACAGAGGCCTCATCAAAGAGACTATGTAGCCATCTAAAGATTCTTCCACATTGTAAGACATTAAGTAAATGTAAATTAAAACAACAGTAAGATACCATTGCTAATGTATCTGAAACTCTCAACAGTGTCAATAACAAATGCCAACAGAGGAGAAGAGTAACACTTTGGGTGATGATGTAAAATGATACTGAAGAGACCAGACCATCGCTCAGTCTCCTGCTTTAGCAGCTATGACAGGCTACAGAAAATACATGTAGGCCTCTGACACAAGGAAACTCCAGATTCTCTGGCCTTCCAGAGCCTAGGGCCAAATCTGAACACAAACAAACTTCAGAACCCGCCCCCCCCCCCCCAAGTCTCCTAGGTACTTGGTTCCTTGCAATTGTTTGGTCACAAAAGAAATTCCAGTGGAGACCAAACCTCCCCCTGTAGTCTCCAGGATACAGTTCTGAAAACTATTGATGTCTATGAACAACAAGCCACCTGCAAGTAACAAGGCAAAGCCATAGAAACCATAGAATGTTCCCTCTCAGCACTGACCAATGAGAATAATTGGTATTCAGGTGTTTCATGCCAAAATATGACTTTGAGAAATTCTCCTAATTGTTCCCAAATGTCAACCAATCAGAAACCAACCTGTACCTACTGATGTAATCCTGTTAACTTTTGTCTTTAAAACCTAGCAGTTGGCAGGGAACTTCAATTCCTCTGGAGCTGCAGTGTTGGCTTGCTGGATGGAGTCCCTGTCAATAAAACCTTGCTTTTACAGTTCAGTGGGTCTGTCCCCCTAGTGGTCTCTAGGGATCTTTGCAACTTGGGCACAAATTGGTAAATAGTTTGATGACATGCCAAAATTCATATATAGTCATCACATTGACCCCATGATTGTGAACCCAGAAAGTTTTCCAAAAGATCTAAAAATGTATGTTTACAAAGAAACCCACAACTTTGCTCATAATTGCCAAAACTTGGACTCTTCAGGGGGTGAATTAATAACCAAACTGCATTATAACCAAATAATGGAATATTATTCAGCACTAAAATAAAAAAGGCCTTGAAAATATATGAAGGAACACTAATTTTGTGTCATTACTGAAAGCAAGAAGCCAATCTGACAGAGCATGAGAATCTGAGTTCAGATCCCAACATCAATGTAAAAGCTCTTGGGGCAGGGTTGTGCTGAGGGCGTGGAGACAGAAGATCCTTGGCGCTCACCAAGTAACAGTGAGACACCCTGCCTCAGACTAAGGTGGGCCGTGATAAAGAAAGACAGCTAACTTCAACCTCCACATGCACCTACACTCACACACGTACATACTCACAAACATGTACACAGGAGCAACACACACACATACACATGTGGCGGGGGTTGGGGGGAACCAGTCTAAAAGGGACATGTGCTGTATAATTTTCAACTACTTGGCATACCAGAAAAGAGAAATCTATGAAAACAGCAGAAAGATCTATGGCTTCCAAGGGTAGGTAGGTGGCATAGATTGGCTAGGGAATACAAGCGATTTTCAACACGGTGAAAATACTTTCAAAGGAGCCATGATTGTGGATGCAAGTCGTTACACATCTGTTCTAATGCACAGGCTATACATCACTAACAGTACACTCTAACATAAACTGTGGCTTCTGGGTGCTCATGAAGTGTCAGTGTCAGCTCACTGATTGAAGCTCTGTACAAACCTGGCACAGGCTGGAAAGACTACACACTCATTAAAGAAGAGTTCCTGGGAGGGAGACGTCATGGGGGAAGTGACACTTGAGATGAGCCATGATTGACGGAACTTCCAGACAGTGTAGTAAGTGGAGCATTCTGGATGGCCCTTACTGAGGACACACAGCGAATGGCTGCAGGAAAGAATGCTGTACACCTAGTTCCCCAAGAGCAAAGCCTGGCACCGAGGAGAGATCAGGCTTCAAAGTCTACTGAGTGACCTGCTATCTAAGGCCTTGAATGTCAGGGGAGAGTTTGATTTCCACTCTCCCATTATCATGGTTTTTATGCATATTTTAACACAAAGGCTCCAGAACAACGGTGGTATTGATGGCTAGCAAGTAACATCACAGGCAGGCTAATACATTTTATATGAAGGAATTTTAGTTTTCCAACGACAGCGCCAATGGCAGCATCATATTTAACAGATTCCAAAGTCTTATACTTGTTCCCATGCATCTTGATGTTTAGGAAATACAATCCAGAGATTTCCACTCCACTCTTGCTCCACCTCTCCCATGGCTATCTTTCACTTCTCTAGAGATAGCAGAGGTAGCCTTTCATGCTGATTTCCCGTAATAGCCATGACACCTTTAACCGGGGAAGAGAAGCCTACTGCAGGCCACAAATTCTAAATACTGCCTCCACCGACATTGCATTAATGTGATTTCCCTTCCCCTTCAACAGTGCAGTTAAAATACTAGTGTTTACAATTCACACCAGACATTTAATCCACATCACTATTTTAAGTAACAAGAGCAATACAAACAGCAGCACTGGGATGTTGTTGTATCTGAGTGAGCATGGTCCTCATAGGCTCAGATGTTTGCTTAGTTAGGGTTTCTATTGCTGTGAAGAGACACCATGACCATGGCAGGTCTTATAAAGGAAAACATTTAACCGGGGTTGCTTGCAGTTTCAGAGGTCTAGTCCATTTTCATGGTGGCATGTGGCAGCTCGAAGGCAGACATGGTGCTGGAGAAGGAGCTGAGAGTCTATATCTTTATCAGCAGGCAACAGGAAGTGAACTGTGTCACTGGGTGTAGCTTGAGCATAGGAGACCTCAAAGCCCATCCCCACAGTGACACACTTTCTCCAACAAGGCCACACTTGCTCCAACAAAGCCACATCTCCTAATAGAAACACTCCCTATGGGGGACATTTTCTTTCAAACCACCACACTGTTTGAGAAGGATTAGATGCCCTGCTCTAATATCCTCTACCCTCTTCCTATGAGAGGGTTCAGTCTCTCGCTGAACCTGGAGCTAGGCTGGCAAATGTCAAGCCCCAGAAATCCTCCTGTCTTCAGTCGGCATAGCGATGGGTCACATGCACGAGGCCAGGGTGTGGCTGTGTGGCTGGATCTAGCCATTTTATGTGGGTGCTGGAGATTCTAACCCAGGTCCTCATGTTTGCACAATAAAGTGCTCTTAGCCACAGAGCCATCTTCCTCGGTCTTGGGTGTTGTTTTCAGTTCTGGTTTGATTTAGTTTTTAATTTTGTTAGCACTGTGCTTGTGTTAGTCTTATATTGAGAAGGGAAAGTCATAGAAGAGAAGTTTTCTCTACCAAGCATTGTACTCTATTGTACTCATTGTTCTAGTTACCGTGCCTGTCAAGCCGTCAGCTTCCTGAGTTACAGAATGAGGGGATTAGACCACACAGATGCTAAGACATCTTCCAGCTCTAAAAGCCTCAAGATCAATGGACTGCACAGCCAAGGGCTGACAAATATGACTATGTATGGTATAATAATGTTTCAGTGACAGATGACATACATGAGGGTGGCTTCGTGAGATTATAATGGAATTGAAAAATGCTTATCACCTACTGACATGTCAGGTAAGGCATACATGTCTCCACAAGTCTATGACGCCATTCTTGACCAACATCCCATTAGTTAGGGTACAAAACGCTTGCTAATGCATGGCTGTATTACTGATCTGTTTATTAGACTGTTTACTGTTCCTAGTATATACTGCTTGTAGACTAAAAACAACAGTTTAGCTGCTTACCAGGCAGACCACCACGTGCTAACCAACAGCAGCCTCACACACCCAGTGCCTGCTGTCCATCTGAGTGACTAACCCTTACCATCCAGGCATGTAGGGATACTCTGTGACAGTCCTCCACAAAACTGCCTGAGGATGCATTTCTTAGAGCAGATCCCCATCATTAAGAGACATGTGACTGTAATTATCCTAGCAGCGGACTGCACCTATCGGAAATCCGCAAAGGCTCCGACCTCGGGGTGTCATGACATAATCGCCAGAGCTCCCTGCTAGTGAAGACGTCAGGAATGCTGAGTGCAGAGGCTGGCAAGCCGGCACACCTGGAGGCTTTTGTACCTCATCAATGGTAACTTTCCCCGAAATAACCCGAGGCCTGATACACAGCTGCCAGACTGCGCTGAACCATCAGTGTGCAGTCCTTGAGTCTCAGGTCCTCTGTGGGCCCTTGCTTGACACAGAGGGGGAGGATATTGAACTGACAGGGCTTTTGATGAGACTCCAAGGCATCTGGCTGGGCCCAAAAGAACGAGGATCCTACTCCTGTCTCCCACAGTACCTATTTGAACTCCACCCCCAACCTTCAGAACTTTTGATGCCTTTGCTGCTTCTAGGTTTGTTTTTTGTTTTATTTTTGTTTTTGTTGTTGTTTTTTGTTTGTTTGTTTTTTGAGACAGGGTCTCACCCTATATAGCCCAGACTGGCCTAGAACTCATTATATGGCCTAGTCTGGCCTTCAACTCATGGGTAATCCTCCTTCCTCAGCCTCTCTAGCGCTTGGAATTGCAGGAGTGAGTCACCACATGCTTCTCCCTTAAGAAAATACTAACCCTGCAATCACCACGCTAACATACAGGGTTTGAAAGTCAA
Source organism: Mesocricetus auratus (assembly GCF_017639785.1). Classification (NCBI taxonomy): domain Eukaryota; kingdom Metazoa; phylum Chordata; class Mammalia; order Rodentia; family Cricetidae; genus Mesocricetus; species Mesocricetus auratus. The sequence goes on along the minus strand of NW_024429194.1, from coordinate 43,211,280 downwards.
TTCTATTGGGCCTGACTTCAGGGAGTTTAGAGACTAGCTGAGGGGTTATGTGTAGAGCAGGGAGTAAGGGTTATGCAACATGGTGAGAGATGGCTTTCTCGAGGCAAATCCCTTCAGGCACTCTGTCTTTCTGACTGAGTCTACACATGTGGCAGAGAGAACAGACCACTGGGCACTGCCCATGGAGGTGGGAGTGGCATGACTTTGTTGGGAAGCCTCAGTCGTCACTACTCAAGAGAAGTGTGAGACAGAAGAGGGGATTGAGGCCCGAGGCCAGAACATGAGAGGTGTAGAAACAAGCTTATGGATGGGTATTTCATGAAATTGTGGGCCATTCCTGTGGGGGTTTCAGAGGTCCCCGGGGCATGCATAGACTAGCATGTTAACCAGCACCTCTGCAGACAATGCTTCATAGAGCGGTAGAGTAGCTGAAGACCAACTAGGGTACCTGCACAGTCCAGAAGATGGCTGCTGAGGGTGGGACAGGCTCAGAGAAAAACAGGAAGGAGGTGTGACAGCACTGGGGAATGCAGGAGTGCCAGAGAGCCACTATCATTATCTCTGAGGTGTATAATCATGGACAGTGCCTAGCTGGGGGGAGCGGGGCTGAGCATTGTCCCGCTTGGCTATTACTGAACTTGCACTAGAGATAGTTGGAGACAAAGGACTCACTGTCAGAATTCATATTAACTGGCTTATAACCGTTGCTCTGCATGACTGCTCTCCTTGTTTATTTTCTTTCTTCCTGTCTTTTCTTTTTCTTTTCTTCTTTTCTTAACAGTAGCATTGATGTCTTTGAATACCACCATCTTATATTCAAGATTGCTTTCCTTTAAACAAATTAGACCCTAATGGTGGTTCTCAACCTTCCTAATGCTACGACCCTTTAATACATACAGTTCCTCTTGTTGTGATGACCACCCCAACCATAAAATTATGCTTGTTGCTACTTTATGACTGTAATTTTGTTAGTTATGACTCATAATGTAAATACCTATTATGTAGGCTCTGTCACAGACAACCCCTGCGAAAAGGCCATTTGAACCCCATGTTCAAATGGGGTCATGACCCATATGTTGAGAACCATTGGGGGGGTCCTGGTTTTGATACTCTCTAGGGTCTCATGAACTTTATACTTACCTTCATCCTCCTTCTATAGCAGTTGCCAGGGACATTATTGTTCTCCAGAGAGCATTGTGGGCAAGATCCTTTTGAGTCTTCTCTTTTGAGAAACTTTGCTGCCCAATGGTAGCAAATGCGTCTGTAGGTGAGTCACAGGAAGTGGGGAAGAAGAATTAGAAATTCAAGTGCGGGGGGAGGGGGTAGGGGAGGTAGGGGGGCGCGCGCGGGGACTGCTATAGTTTGCATGTCTGCGTCTCCTCCCGAATTCAGGGTTTGAAACACAGCTGTAACAGCACTAAGAGGGAATTAGATCCTGAGGATGGAGCCGTGGTGAAGCGTTGGATGCCTTTAATAAGACTTGACCGGGTTCTTCCTGTCACACTTTCATTCTGCCAGGCATGGGCACAGTGTGACTCTCTCCTGGAAACAGACTGGGCCCCTCACCAGCCATCCAAAGCCTGTGCCCTGGTCTTGGACTTGACAGCTTCCAGAGCTGTGAGAAACAAACATTTTCTTAAATTATCATATTATTTTATGTGTATGGGTCTTTTTTTCTGCACGTATGTACATGTTTCACACGTGTGGAGTGCCTACATAAGCCAAAAGAGGGTCTGGGATCCCCTGGAACTGGAGTTACAGAAGGTTGTAAGTTGTCCTGTGGATGCTGGGACTCAAACCCTAGTCCTCCAGAACAGCAGCCAGTGATCCTAACTGCTGAGCCATTTCTTCAGCCCAGAGAAATAAGCTTTTTTCCCCCTTATAAATTACTTAGTGTGAGACATTTTGTTATGGCAGCACAAGTGACCTAGAGTCAGCCAGGGAAGATTCTAGTGACAGGTTCTAGGCACACCCTGCTCTCAGCATACCTCAAAGCTTGACTTAACAAACTGCACTGGCTTTAGATTGTCTGTGAAATGTAGGTGTCACCAAACAGCAAACGCCAAGCATGATTTTTTTCTAAACTAACCATGGATAATCTCTGTCCAAATAAGGTTGCTGAACATTTAAAATTATAAATTTGCAAATGCCCAAATCTCTGGATTTTTGTCCTTTGACATTCATTTACCACTTCCAAGTTTAAACAAGCGATAATGCCTCTGTGGACTTGGTAATTGGTTCTCTTTGATACTTTGCCAGGAGTTAATTTACATAATTATTAAATCTATTTTAAGGATTTTTTGGCATAATGTAAATTAACTTGCTTTCAATATTGTTGGAATTCAGAAATAAATTCATAAGGGATTTTACTTCTCTACATAATTTGCATGTTTTGTAAATTGCTTAGTGTGGCAAAAATGTTCAGTAATCTAAACCCAAGATAACCCCACACTCCACCTCTACCTGGGAAAATGTCTGCAGTGTGGTGGTGACATTTCCAATTTCTTTTTGAATGTATACTTTGGGGGAGAGTTTGGGGAAACTATCCATCATGAAACAGATGACTACTTCATCAGAAAATGTGCTCTACTTAAAAAAAAAAATAACGATGGAGTATGCTTAAAGTGTCAGTGTTAGTTACTGGGGTACAAATTATATTCAGTGGAAGTTGGAGAAAAACCATGAAGTTCATAAGATGAATGTATTCACTGTGATTAGTCTCCTCTGGAGCTAGAAAATAACTACTTAGGAAGACTATGCCTGAGAGTAATTGCTGTTTCGTGGAGAAAAACTGAGGAAAATAATTATAAGAGTGAAGAAGATATTTCCTAACCATCTGTCATTTAAAAATAAGAAACAAACAAACAAAAAAAAGGAAACAGTATTTTTTTTTCAGAGAGGCCTGGAAGCCAACACAAAAGGCAACATTCTGAGGGTGTGCACAGGATAAGGAGACTAATGTAGTGATGGTCTTCCCACACCCGAGGTGTGTGATGGTGTTCACAGAACCTCTGAGACGGCGATGTGATGATGCCCACACCCGGGGAGTGCCTTGCTGTTCCTCAGTTGCCTTTATTTGACATTTCTACATAGTCAAAGGGAAAGAACACATCCAAATGAAATGTCGGTAATTGGAAGCAGGAGACACCAATAGAAAGGTATTTCCCCCTACTAGGGTAAAAACGTAAATAAAAGATGGCACTAGGGAGAGTCCATCTTTATCGCCTTTAATTCCCTACTTCATTTGATGCATGTAATCTTGGTGGGGTAGTGAAGGACTACACTGCTACATTGTTGTACTCAGATAACATTTGATTGGCATTCTCTCCTCCGGGGCAGGCATGTGGAAGTCTGTGGATAATGGCTTCTGTCTTTTGCCTTCTGAGTTATCCGGGCCTGTCTTAAAGACCACACGTGGAGGGAAGGAACAGGAAAACTGTCCAGACAGCTTCGCTGTCCTTCACCCAAGGTCAACACTAGGCCATGAAAGAGGTGTGAGGAGCAGGAAGCAATCCCTGGCTGTGTTTCCAGAGCGCTTTGTTTGTGTCCCTCATGGCATGGTCCCTTTGCTCTCTGCCCTGAAGGCTGTTTTCCTCTCTCCTTACTAGAATGTGAGCACCGGGGGCGGGGGAGGGCTGGGGGAGGGGAGGGGAGCAGCACTGCGTGGGACTCTTCTTTGATCCAGCTGCCGACCCTAGGCCTGCCTAACACTACCACAGGAAGCACTTATTGGAATCAAAGGAGTGGTCTGGAGAATACGTGTTCTGTGTGTAGAGTTTGTATGGATGGTTTCTTTTGCTTTTTTGAATTTGTATTCCCTTTGTGTGTGTTTTTTTAATCCCTCTGACATCAATCCACTCTTTGGTGAGAATGCCTTGACATCCTAAGTGGGAGCTAAACAGTCATCCTACTATGTATGTATGTATGTATGCATGTATGTATTACATACAAGTTTATAAGAACTGTTTCCTTCTTGATTAGCATGTATCATCCTTGTTATCTAAGCTCTGTGCTTCACTTCTAACTTGTCTAATAGCAGTAACTGCTAAGGTGCATTTCTTCTGTTTAATGGGCTTGCTTTATAGCTCATACAGCTCTAGACACACTTCCTCTCAGGCTTTCTCCCCCTAAATTCATGTGGTTTCCTTCCCATTGAGTCTCTCAAGACAGTGTACTGCTCAGAGTTTAAGCCCTGAGCTGGAAGTTTTAGGAAATACACAATGCCTTCCTTCCCCTCTGCCTGCTCCTACAGAGAAATGAAACCACAATCTCCAAGGGAGAATCACTTTTGTTGTTGTAGGAGAAAAAAATAGAAATAAGATAAGACCTACTATCTTACCCATTCTTAGGAGTACAGGTCAGTGGTGTTAAGTGTTTAAACCACATGTAACTGATCTACAAAACTATCATCTTCAATGGCTGAGATTCATGATTAAATTTTTTTGCATCATATTTTCATGTCCGTCTTTAATGGAATATTTTCTATTTATCTCTTTTAGCAACTTAGGCCTATGTATTTTTAATTCCTTTTTAAGATTTATTTTTACTTTATGAGCGTGGGTGTTTTGCTTCCGTGTATGTCTGTACACCACCTGGTGCCTTCAGAGGCCAGAAGAGAGCATTGGATCATCTGGAACTTCAGTTACAGATGCTCGTTGACTACCATTTGAGTTCTGGGAATTTAACCCTGGACCCCTGGAAGAGCAACAAGTGTTCTTTACTGCTGAGCCATCTTTCCAGTTCCTGTTTTCAATTATTTGCACAACAGTTCCACACACAGGTTTGTTTACAGTGAAATCGTGTTCCAAATGGGGAAGTAGGGCTCCTGCCTCTTGGCACAGTCTGGGGATATGACTTCTGCAGAAGCCTGATGTGGAGGGGGAAGTGTTTCGGCCTCTTCCTAATTTACATCCTCAGTACTTCAGACCTCCTGAGCAGCCAGAAACCCCTACCTGAAAAGAAACAGTAGTATTTTGGTACCTATTTTAACCTAATGCTATAGACATCATGATGTTCCTCTGACTCTGCTCCCCACCGTGTTGCTAATGAATCCATGACTTAAGGAATGGGCTAGCCAGCATTTCCAATCTCCTATCACCAGGAGCCCCAACTCTCATCCTGACCCTCAAGTATGGAGAACACTGTTAGGATTTGATAACCTGAGGAGGCTGAAGCCGTGGACACAGCAATGAGAAGCCAGTATGTACATGGACGAATCCCGTGCCAATTTAGTTTTGTCACCATGATGCTATAGTATTTACATTTATGCTTTGGAACTCAATTACGTCACTCTGATTTCTCCCCTTTTTTCAAAAATTTTTGTGTATTGGTGTTTGCCTGCATGTTTATCACTATGTGAATTACAGACAGTTGTGAGCTGCCGTGTGGTTGCTGGAAATAGAACCCAGGTTCTCTGGAAGAACAGCTAGTGCTCTTAACGACTGAGTCATCTCTCCAGTCCTGATTAATCCTTTTTTATATGATACTTATTATGGTCTTCTATCAGGAATGAATGAAGAGCCCGAGGATAAGGAGTGTGCTGGCTGCTAGTCTCATTTCTGTTCAGCACACAAACTAGAGTTATCTCAATAGAGACTCTTAACTGAGATAATGCCTCCCTAAGATCCAGCTGCAAGGCATTTTCTTAATTAGTTATAGATGGGGGAGGACCCATCCCATTGTTCTGGGCTTGTTCTCCTGGGTTCTATAAGAAAGCAGGCTGAGCAATTCGTGTAGAACAGACCAGTAGGCAGGATTCCTCCATGACGTCTGCATCAGCTCCTGCCTCCAGGTTCCTGCCCTGATGGAATTCTTGCCCTGACTTCCTTTGATACTGAACAGTGATAGGGAAGTATAAGACAAATAAACCCTTTTCTCCACAACTTGCTTTTGATCACGGTGTTTCATCACAGCAACAGAAACCCCAAGACAAGGAGGGAAGAGATTTTTGGGAGTAAGAAGATAGGACATAAAGGTTTGGAGCTTGAGCTGTAGATGTAGCTCAGTGATACAGCTCTTGCCTAGTATGTACAAAGTTGTGGGTTCAATCCCCCAATCACAAATATATATACACACACACTTGATACATACATACATATAAAGGCGAGGATGTAATTATATCACTAGACCCAAGATAAATGATAAATGGGTGTTTCTTGGGGAACAATTACACAGAAAAATACAAAGAACCGCTGGAGCATTTCCCTGCTCTTCCTACTGGATCCGCTGACCCAGAAGAAAGAGCGCACAAAGGAAAGCCACACCTCAACTTCCTCTCTTTCCCATTCTGTCTGCCTGAAACCACACCCAAAAAGGTGTGACCACCATTACAGGTCCACAGACCAGCTGCCTGCCTGCCTATCTTTCTATCTCTATCTATCTAAAGTTTGTGGCTCATTTGGCTAAATGTTACATTACTTTTGGTTCAGCACACTTGTAACCATAAAAAAATTCTCTAATGTTTGTTAGCCTTTTCTGCTTTGAAAATTTCACGATTTTACTGTTTAACTTTCTACTTGGAATATATTTTATTACTAAGTGAAGTACTTTTTTCTAAACAGTTAAAATTTCTCAGTACCATTTATTGAAAGTGCTTTCATATTTCATCATTTACTAGAGGCTTGTGTGTAGTAGGATTCAGTTATGAGCTATGCCCTCTGTTCTGTAATTTCCCTCCCTAGTCACCACATGACGGCACAATGCTTTAATTACCACAGCTTATATTTCTTAGTACTAGGGAGAACTTATTCTGATGCATTCATTCTCTTCTCAAAATTTATTTGTTTAGTTTTCCTAAATAAACCATGTTTTCATTTAAAAGTCATGCTGGAATTGCTTAGTATTTGTATTAAACTCATATATTGATTTGAGGAAAACTGGTAAGAATGCAGTATATGTTGATTTAAAATTTTTAAATCTCTCATTAAGCATGTTCCCCTTTTTAGATCACCTTTTTTATTAAGGTAAAGTTTCTATACTTTTTTCTCATTTCTATTGTTTAAAAATTCTTTGCAATCAATAGGACAATTTCATATTTCCTGTTAGTAATTCCTGCATTGGTTAGAATTTTCGTGTGCTCTGTCTTTGTGTCTGTCTCTGTCTCTGTATCTCTCTCTCTCTCTCTCTCTCTCTCTCTCTCTCTCTCTCTCTCTCTCTCTCTCTCTCTCTCTCTCTCTCTCTCTCTCTGTGTGTGTTTAGAAGTACAAAAAGTACAAATACATCAAATACATCTTTTTGGTTCTGAGAAATTGGTTTCCCTTTTCAAAAAATATGTTTACATTGTATCTAGTGAACTACTGAGTAAATTTTAGTTTGTTTCTAGTTATAGTAACAATTGCTGGCATTACAGGTACGTGCTACCAAATCTTGTTTTATGCTTTTCAGTTATAGAAAGTTATGGAAACTTGAGAAGGGAAATCCTAATTTGGAGAATGGAGAGTGGAAGCCTTATGTATAGGCTTCCTTGAAGACATTCATGACAATTTTAACAGTAGGACAAAGGTCCTCTCCAAAAGTATGGCAATAAAAATATTTTATAAGGTTCACAGAACATAACTGGAGTCACAGAAGAAGAATGGATGTGAGCAAAGCCGGGGACAAACTGGCTTGGCTGATGTTCTACAGAGAATGAAAACGTAAGTCTCCTATTTGTCCTGAAAATCTCCACTCCCGAAATACACGGAATTCCTGTAAGATTGTGTGCCATTTCAGCACAGAGAAGGACAATGTGGTATTTAAGAACCACTATTTGTCCATTTCCTGTACAACGAGCCTGAATGGAAAATGGGAGGAAAGGCCTTGTATTTAAGTTCCTTCCTGCTTTTTCCCCACAGGGATGGGATAGTTAGGAATGTGTTCTCCACAAGTAGATACAAACAAAACTCCATATCCATACTGAAATGCAGGACCTACTTTAACTACAAGCACAATGGTGTTTTCTACTGTGGTAGGGAAAGCGTCATCTATAAAAGCTCCTTTTAAAGTCACCTAAAACCTGAAGAGCTTGGTTTGGGTCCTTTGCCCAGCAATTTGAAAGGACTATTTTCTTTTTAATTTTTAATCTTAGGCTTCATTTTTCTTGGTGTAAGGCCCAATCTCTCAACAGCAGTGAGTCAGAGAGGATGCTTGCGATAGTTCTTCTGACATTATCTCTGCCCAGGAACTTGTTGCCCAAGGATAGTCAAGCCTACTTCTTACGCATCTAATTATTTCACCAAAACCAGAAAAATGTTCCCATGTTAAAACAGTTTTTCAGGTTACATTGAGAATGCTTAAATTCACCTGTCAGAAATGTGAGACAACAGGCAGCATTTTTCTAACATCTATTGAAGGGAACTTCAGGTCTGTGGTAAAAATTATAAAACCTAATGTGACTCAGTAGTTTCTTACTCCCTTTTCCCTAACCAGGGAGATCTACTCAATGAATGATAGTCACCAATAAGAGAAATGTTGTAGTAATGATACTTTTCAAAACAGTAATATAAAAGTAAAACCATTCACAGAATGTGGTCAGGGACAGGCATGTGCTATGTTCCTCAAAAGGACATCAGAAGACAACTTCTATATGGGAGTCAAAAACCATCTGCCTGGGGGGACATGTTTATCATTAACTAGACTGAATGGTATGTTAGATGGCAGTGTCCATCTTATGGTGTAGAATGCAGAAGCAGAATCTATGTCCCTGATCCCCTTCCTAAAACCCTAAAAAGTAAATAAAAACAGACTGTTCAGTAAACAATATGCTTAATCTAAAGAAAGTCACAGCTTTTAAGGAATGTCACAATGAGGTCCAGTAAGAAGGTTTGAAGTTTCTTCTCCATCTGTCCCACTTTCTTCAGGCCATGGTGGCTGGAAGGCTATGGTGGCTAGTGATTTTGTACTGCCCGAGTACATTGCAGTATTGCTGGGGTCCCTGAAGAGCCTGTGGTAACCATACACATGGGTGTCATCAAAAAAATATATATATATGAGAGGTTGGACAGGAAGGGCCCAAGGCAAAAATGGCACTCTAGTCATCACTGACTCTGGCTTGGAAGGGAGAAAAGTCCCCTGCTGTTGGAGTGTTTAATATGTTTGGGCTGCTACAGCAGAATACTGCTGGCTGAGTGGCTTGTGGACAACAACAGAACCATATTCCTCACAACTCTGAAGGTAAGAGTTCAAAATTAGGTTGCTAGCAGACTTGGTGTTTGATAGGGGCTCACTTCCTGCTTCATAAGCAGTGCCTTCTCTCTACATGGGTCAGATGAGGTGAAATCTCATTCAAGAGGGCTCCACCCTGGTAACTTTATCATCACTCCAAAGCTCCATCTTCTAAACCTACCACACCGGGGAGCAGCAAGTCAGGAGGAAATAGATACAGCTTAGTCAAGAAGGATACTCCTCCTGTGGCTCTTGACTTTTTTCCCATTTCCATTCTTGTCATGGACTATAAGTAACGTGAGTCAGGGGTGAGGATGTAGCTTGGAAGGGAGATGGGGTTGAGAGAGGGAGTACCGGGAGAGACAGCAAGAAGTGAGGGGCAATCTAATGCCGTGGAAACTTCCTAAAATATATAAAGGCAATCCCAATGAAGTCTCCTAACAATGAGACAAAGTCCCAACTGACCATCTCTTGTCACCAAATGAAGCTTCCAGTACCAGGACTAGGTTACATCTAATTGAGTTGTTGGCCAAATGGGTTCAATGGGAATCTCCAAACAATCTAGGCGATAGGAAAGACAGTAGGTTGCTCTCTGCAAATGGACAGCAAGGCCCAATTGCTGAAGACAACATCTACACAACTCATTGGCTATGGTGAGGGTGAACTGGTGTCTACATAGAATCTTCACCCCTACATCTAGTGCTTTTGTTACAGGAAGGTACTTTGCAGGCTACCAAAACAGAAACAGGAACACCAATCCAGTCACAAACCCTTTGATCTACAATCTTTTCTGCCAGCAAAATACTCCAGGGCAATGGTGGTATAAAGTTTGTGTGAGTAACCAATCAATGTCTGATTTGACTCCGTGAGATGAAACCCATACCCAACACTATTTGGGCAACCAAGGTTCAGAGACTAGATATCCTAGAAACATAGGGTAAAACCAAATACTACTGGTCTAAAACAAAAGTAACAATCAAATGACTCCTAATGGTATTCTGCTATACTCACAGAACTGTGTTTTAGTCAACCATCATCAGAGAATCTTTCTCCAGCAGCAAATGGGAACAGATGTGGAGACCTGCAGCTACAAATCCCCCTCAAAGCCCAGGGAATCCCACAGGAAAGGAAGTAGAAAGAGTGTAAGAGTCAGAGGTGATGGAGGTTACCACGAGAGCAAGGTCCTCGTAATCAACCGAACAAAACTCATATGACTCACAGACTGAAGCAGCAAGCACAGAACCCGCACCAGTCTGCACCAGATCCTCTGTGTATATATTACAGCTCCCAGTTTTGTATTTTTATGAGACTCCCGAGTATGTGAACGAGTGGATGTCTGATTATTATGCCTTCTCTTGGGGCTCTTTTCCTCCTATGTGTTTGCCTTGTCCAACTTTGATGTGATGGTTTATCTTATTATATTTTATTTTGTCATGTTTTGTTGTTATCACTTAAAAACCTGTTCTTTTCTAATGAAAGACAGAAAGGGAGTGGCTCTGATAGAGGATGAGTTGGGGAAGAACTGGGAAAAAAAGAGTGAGTGGAAACTCTAATCAGGATATATTGTATGAGAAAAGAATCTATTTTTAATAAAAGGGGGAAGAGTCTGCAAAATCAAAAAAGAAAAAAAAAAGGAAGGAAGGAAGAAAAGTAACACAAGTTATGGCTCTCAATTTGCTTATGACCTGACAATGCCTTCATTTAACACAGATGCAGCACCTAACATAAGGCAGGGTATTTGCCAAACAAATGGTGTAACCACTATACATGGCTATCTCCAGAACAATGCCTGGAAAGACATTACCAAAGAATCTATATTCACGAAAGGAGGGAAACTGGACTAAAATAAGGGATAATGGTACTAGAAGGATAAGGGGGTGCTCAGAGAACTCAAACTGGAAAGAGACCTACTAGCTAAGTTGGGGACTATGTGGTGGGGAGGAAGGCTGAATGACGCCTGCCCTCTGCCCTATGTTCCAATCCACAGAACTATGATGTATTACTCTACACAGCAAAGGGACTGATGTGGTTACTAATCTTGAGATGGAGAAAATGATCCTGTATTATCTGGTCCTCGATCTAGCTGCCTTGTAAGAGATGAACATGGGGGAGAAAGGGTTGCGTAGAAGTAGAGACTGGAGTTCTGTAGCACAAGTCAAGGAGTGTCTGAAGTGATCAGAGGCTGAGAGAAATAAGATAGGATTCTCCCTACAGCCTAAAATGATGGCTCAGACTACACACATTTGGTTCAGTCTTCTGCCCTCAGAGACATGAGAGGGTGGATTACTGTTTTTGTGAGCTACTCAGTGTGTGGAAATCTGTGACCACAGCCCTAGGAAGCTGACCCACCTGTTAGCCATCTCCTGTGTCCCTGCTTCCTGCTGTACCTCCTTATAGATAATGCTCTCCTGTCTCTCACATCCCCTCGTTAGCCCACCTGAACTCAGCATCCAACACTAGTACATTCCATGTGCGTGTGACCTTCTCATAGGGTTGTCACAGGACGCCCAATTAAACTCAAATTTCAGATAAACAAGTAATACATGCATAATCTGGCCTGGTATGAAATTTGGATTTAAATGAGCATCACGTTTTATTGGTTTTTTTACCTCCCCAAATCTAGTGATAATCATCTAGTGATGACAGAGCCTCAGAGTGGTAACATATAGAGAAGAAAATAAATGGGACAGTCAACATTAATGTGCTAATATCTCGTTAGGACTTTCTTGCTATGTTATAGCATGGCAGAAGGCATCTAATGGCATGTGTGAGGGGGTGTGTTTGCTCAAGTCTCTTCCTCTTCTTGTAAGGACATGTCATCCTAGGGGCCCCAACCTCATGAACCCATCTAAATAAACTGCTTCCCAAAAGCCCTGCCTCCAAATTCCACTAATGTATGAGTCCATGGCTCACATTCCCTGCACACCACACCATAGTATCTGTTCATTTCATTTCTGGCTTTTCTTAGTCTGGGATCCCTGCCTGAGTATTTTTCATGAGGATGACCTCATCTCTGCCTGCTACTTCCTAGTTCTCATGCCTCTAAAGCAATCCTAGTCAGCCCCTCCTTATCAGCACTGTGGCAATGTCTGCCACGGTGGCCTTTAGTGACTTAATCTGTATAACATTTACAAAGTTGCGGAACAAAAGCACAAGCAACATTTTATCTTAAGATGAGAAAACTGAATTAGAAATTCTAATTTAGGGAATTAGCTCTCTGCCAAGTACTAATTACGTTTTTAATTTACTGCCTAACCAACTGTGATCATAAACCAAAGTGCCATGTTTAAAGGGCAGGTTTCTAGTCAAATAAATCACAAATTCAAGTCAGCCAGTGAAAACATACCATGCTCTTTTCTGTTTTTATAGTCCTAGAAAGCAATACATGATAAGGGCTAACAAGCAATAAAACTGTTATCTGAGTGTGAGAAAAAATCCCATATATTAGTAGTTACATCATTGCTACTCTGCCTGATGAATTCAGATGCCTTTAAAAAGACTGACCATTTTCCCATCAGAAGTGTGGTTCAAAGCAATGTTTACTTTTCCAAAGATTTGTCACCGCGTTCTTCCCATGCCTTTGGAATCATGCTGGCTCATCTGTTGTAACTTAGAGAATTACAACCTACAGTCAACACAAGCCACAGTGATATATGCGCAGAAGTCCATACAGATTTTCTTCAGGAACAAAAGAGGGAGAGGAAGCAAGATGTGTGAGAATTTCCACGGTGGTAAAGCTGATAGAGGAAAACCTAGAACAACTAGATGCAGATTCTGGTTGCAAAAGGGCAAACTGAGTCAAGGTTTCACATCACTGTTCTGTGAGCTACCTGAGATTCACTCAAGTGGACAAGGCGTGGGCTCTGGAATAAAGAGGTGCCTTAAGCACTGTCAGTAAAATGGTGGGTGAACATAACTTAGCAAGATCTTGGAAATGTTCTACACACAAAAATGTAACTTAGTGGGCCTAAAGAGATGGCTCAGCAGTTAAGACTGTATACTGCTCTCACAGAGGACCTGAGTTCAGTTCCCAGCAACCACATCAGCTGCCTCACAACCACTGTAACTCCAGCTCCAGACAGCAGACACCTCTGGCTTTCTCAGAACCCAGAACTCATGTGCGCACGTACATAAAATTAACTCTGAAAGTTATATTTATGTAATATATTAAAGGTCATTTTTATCATGAGTCTTTTGAAGATGTTGTGTTATTGAAGATAGTTCATTAACTGATATTGATAAAAACCAAAACCGACCAATCAATGACCCTGCACTGTATCTGTCTACCCATATAAAAATACCATCACCAGTAAGGCAAGGCGGGTACAAACCAAGAGAACTCAGGAGCAAGAGTGGCTGCTGACATGGAGACTAGGCACAAGGTTTTGGACACCCCATTAAGAGTTTCTTTCCCCTGGTTTTGTTTTCAGTTTCAAGACTAGACCTGACATAATTCAGGAAATGCACTCACTTTACTGCTCTGGTAAGCAGACAGCCAAGAACATACTTTATAAATTAGGTTTCACTTGACTAAAATTGCACTTTAGAATTAATCAGAAGGACTTTGGGAAAGGTGCAGAAAGCAAATCTAGCTTTCTGGTTGTCATCCTAAGGCAGAGTTTCCTTTCTAGAGAATTCCAACAGTGGTCTTGGTGTCAGGGCAGCTTCAGAGGCTGCCTGAGAGGACCTTGAGTGTGTGTGGTCCTGAATATCATCTCAGTATTTTTTGCTAACATCTACACACATGAGAGATTTCATTCTCAGATAATTCCTACCCAATGAGGAATTTGAAGAAGTGAGGATCATGGTATCATACAGGAAGAGTCTTGAATTTATTTCAAAAGGTAGAAAAAATTGTAAATCACTGATGACTGTGACTAGTGACCAGTCTCTTGTGGCAGTCTTCAAAATGAACAGAAACACGTCGGCTGTGTCACTAGAGTCTACAATGTACAACGCTGTTGTTTAGAAGACACTGAAAGGCTAGCAAGAAAGCTCAGCAGGTAAAAGCATTGTGGTCTAAGCCTGGCGACCTTTGTCTGATTGCCAAGACAGGAGATGCAGGAAAGAACCAACGTCCAGAAGTCGTCTCCTGACCTTCATGTGCACACTGTGCAATGTGTGCCTGCACTGACACCACACACACACACACACACACACACACACACACACACACACACACAGAGAGACAGAGAGACAGAGAGACAGGGAGACAGAGACAGAGAGACGGGAGAGAGAGAGAGAAAGATAGAGACAGAGAGAGAGAGAGAAAGAGAGAGAGAAAGAGAGAGATTGATTTAAGTAACTCCTCGAAGAATTGTAATCCAACTGAGATAACTCTTCCCATTCCAAAATCCCAAAGCTCCACAGGATCCTTCCAAGAGAACATATTTTTAGATAAAATACATTAGCACTTTAAAAATAGTCAGCCCTCCAAAGGAAATACCAGAACACAATGTAAAACTTGAAATCAGAAACATGTATGTACAAACTATGTCAAAGTAGTCCTGGCTATAGGGATTAAAGGCCATCAGTCATGGTTCCTTTGAAAAGAGGCATTAAATACACCAACCAAAACCCAGCAGGAGCTTATGCCTTGGATACTTTTAAAGACATCTCCTTTGAGAAATTAAAACCCATGTGAAGGTATAAGATTAGAGCGTATGTTCCTCACATGATGCAAAACCCAGACCTAGAAATGAATGTAAAAATGGGTCCTGGACATGGAGATGGTTAACTTCACCCATAAACTTGATTTGGGCTGAGAGATGACCAGATTAATAAAGCATTCTGGGTGTGTATGAGAACTTCCCCACAGAGATCAGCGTGTAAGACGGTGACTGGAGGAGAAAGGCCTGCCCCAAGTGTCAGCAGCGTTATCCAATGAGCTGAGATCTCAGATGGAACAAGAAAAGCGAAAATAAACCAACCAATATGTAAACGTTCCATTTCTCTGCGGTCACTACCCATGTACACCTGATGCCATGTCTTCTGTCTTTCTCCCTGGGCTCACACCTGCAACTCTTCAGGGAGCTTAAAAGCCCTCAGCCTCTGCCTGGAACGTCATCATTGGTCCTTGTTCTGAAGTTTCCAGGTTGTTGGAAGGAGCAGCTACTGGTTGGTTTCTCTGGCTTTCTAGCCTGTAGACAGCCATTTAGACTCCAATCATGTAGTCCAGTCCCTTTGAAAGGACATGTACATTATGCTGTTTATATTCCTCTAGAGAACTCTGACTGATAAGAGTTGGTAGAACCTATGATGACCATGGAAGAAATTAACACAAAAACACGTTGGGGGCCACGTTTACCACTCAAGGCACATGGACTACCTAAAATACAATGCACCTGCTAAAGGTATAACAACAACAACAAAAATACAGAGAAAATGATCTACTGAAGGAGAGTAAAGAGACAGGAGAATTAGCACCCAAGAGTCTTGAGATAATTTAAAACTAAGAAACAGTGAAATAAAATCAAAAGACAGCAAAATAAGTGAATACGAGGGAAGGAAGGAATAGCTAATAAGGAGAAGAAAGAAGTGTTGGACTATGACAGTACACATGGTACTATGAAGCCTCTGCTTCATGATGGATCCAGACTGCAGCTACAGGAGGAAGGTGAGTTTGAGCACTTTTTGATCGCTTAGGCTCCAGAATGAACTACTTGCAAGGATTTCAGAAACTCACTTGTGTGAGTCTCACTGAATTACATAGAAAGCCACTTGATTGGAGCTAGAGAGATGACTCAGTGGTTAGGAGCATGTGCTGCTGTTCCAAAGGACCTGGATTTGATTTCTAGCACCTATGTGGTAGCTTGAAATCATCTGTAAATCCCAGCACTCGGGAGGCAGAGGCAGGCGGATCTCTGTGAGTTCGAGGCCAGCCTGGTCTACAGAGCAAGTTCCAGGACAGTCTCCAAAGCCACAGAGAAACCCTGTCTCGAAAAACCAAAAAAAAAAAAAAAAAAAAAAAAAAGAAATCATCTGTAACTCCAGTTCCAAGAGAGCCAATGCTTTCTTCTGCCACCCCACATACATGTTACACAAACATGTGTGCAGGTAAAAATCCATGAACATAAAATAAAATAATTAGAAAGCTATTTGGTAGATTTAATTAGATTGCAAATGCATAAACTTTTTTTCTTTTTTTTTTCTTTTTCTTTTTTTCTTTTTTTTTGGTTTTTCGAGACAGGGTTTCTCTGTATTGTTTTGGAGGCTGTCCTGGAACTCCCTCTTGTAGACCAGGCTGGCCTTGAACTCACAGAGATCTGCCTGCCTCTGCCTCCTGAGTGCTGGGATTAAAGGCATGCAAAATGCATAAACTGTTTGCTGTGACTTAAATGAGATGCTCCACATTAAGCCTCAGGTATTTGAAAAGCTGGTCCCCAGTTGGTGTCTATTTGGGAAGGATTAGGAGGTGTGGCCTTGCTAGAGGAAGAGGGTGACTAGGATGGGCTTGAGGCTTGTCATCCCCAGTGTACTCTTTCTGCTCCTTTGTGTGGATCAGGGTGTGAGCTCTTAGCTGCTGCTCCAGTGCCATGCCTGCTGCCATGTTCTTCACCCTGATGGTGATAATCTCTAACCCTCTGGAACTATAAGTCTTGATGGGGGATGTCCTTCTGTATATATGTTTCTCTTATTGGTTGATGAATAAATCACTGATTGTCCAGTAGCCAAGCAAGCAGTATAGGCTGGATTAGGAGACAAAGAGAATTATGGCAAGAGGATGCAGAGAGAGGTCACGAGAGAGACACCATGGAGCAGTCAAAAGGAGTAACATGCAGGAGCATTATGGGTGAGCTACAGCCTCATTGCAATACATACTTTAATAGAAATGGGTTAATAATTAAGAGAGAGCTAGGCAATAAGAATCCTGAGCCATCAGCCAAACAGCTTATACTTAATATAAGTCTCTGTGTGTTTATTTGGGGCTGAAGGGCGGCGGGACCAGGCAGGAAAGAAACTGACTACAAAGTCTTAAATAAACCCTTCCTTCAGTGAGTTTCCTTGGTCATGATCTTTTAGCACAGTGATAGAAAAGCTAAATTCCAGGCCAACAGCAGACCCTGTCTCAGGTGAAAATCACCTGAGGGACCAACACCAGAGGCTTCCCTCCAGCCTCCACATGCATGTCATACACATGCACACCCACACAAACATGTGCACTCCCTACATGAATGCACACACATAAAAGCAAGCTAAATATGGCTCAATGGTTGTGCAATATTTCCTCATGGGTATAATCATTTAATGATTCTCATTACTGTGTATCAGATTGCTCCTATATTTTTCATGGCTAATAGCTCAGCAACAAGGAATTGTGCTCTTTCTCTGTGTCCTTAGGCTGTATATATGACATTTTAAAGTCAAGAAATAAGGCTTCTAGTATCCAATTGTATTTCATTTACATTCAGTTAAATTTACTGAGCATGCATTGTATGTAAGGTAACTTTCCTCCAGATGCTTGTAGTTTTGCTTTTTCTCTCTAATATCAAAGTCATAACATAAACTATAGAAAATCTGGAGTGTGTGTGTACATGCATGCCACACATGTGTTTTGAGTGTTTGTGTAAAGGAAAAAATTAAAAGAACAAGCATCAGAGAATTCCACTATTATTTATGTTGTCCTTGAAGGAACCATGACAACAAAAACAGCAATTTGGTTTTTTGTTTTTTTTGGGTTTTTTCCCCCCTGCTACCCTATGGTATTGCCCATTCATTCCTATAGTTTACATGTGGCACAAATCCCCGGTACCTGAGTGTCTTACTTTGTGTTCCTTTGCTGTGATAACATACCCTCAAAGATTTTATTTGAGTCAAAATTCCAGGTTATAACCAACAATAGGTGGAAACCACAGAGACAGACATCAAAGAGAGCTGCAAAAACAGCAATTTGAAGGTTTGCTGGCTACTTAAAATTTTCATGAAGCCTGTTTACTAGTCAGGTGCAGAGTTGATAGAATGTGGGTTTACTGCATTTGATGGACAGAACATAAGCCAGTAAAGAGACAAATGACCACCATCCTAGATTAGTTTCCAATACTAATTCTGGATTTGAGGAAACCTTGCGCCTACCTTTGAAAGCTGCACTGAATTACCAAAATGCTCAACAAACCAATGAATACACAGCTAAGACAGCATCTTCACAAACACCAGCTCTTTATTTCATTTTCAAGTAGGAAAACAGCTACCCTGTAGTCAAATAAACCAAATACACCCTTGAGCAAGAATTCCCTCTGAAAAGGGGAACTTTAACTCTGAAGAAGCTCAGTTATGTTGCACCTGTGTCAAGGTTAACACTGGCTCCTCA
Source organism: Mesocricetus auratus (assembly GCF_017639785.1). Lineage (NCBI taxonomy): Eukaryota > Metazoa > Chordata > Mammalia > Rodentia > Cricetidae > Mesocricetus > Mesocricetus auratus. The sequence goes on along the minus strand of NW_024429194.1, from coordinate 43,192,832 downwards.
TTTTGTCTTGTGCACATAGATAAATCATATTGCTTGTCTGTTCAGGTTCTTCAAAATCTGGTAAAATACCTTAATGTACTAAAATTTAGAAACAAAGAAAGAGACATAAGTAAAGCAAGGAAGAATGAGAAATCAGTTGTCTCCCTATTAAATTCAGGGTTTTAGCTCTCATTCTGGTGCAGAACTCTACCTACAGGGCCACTGTTGAAACCTGATCTTTGCTGCTACAACAAACACTTGGACCAAAAACAGTGTGAGGAGGGAAGGCTTTGTTTGGATTATATTTCCTAGTTTTAACCCATCACTGGGAGACATAAAGGCAGGAACTCAAGCAGGAGCAGAGGTAGGACCTGTGTCGAAATGCTCTTCCTAGCTTGCTCACTCTGTCTCATTCTCAGCCAGCTTTTTTTATATGACCTAGGACCACCTGCCCAGGAGTCACACCACCCACAGTGAGCTGGACCCTCTCACATCAACCCACAGTCAAGAAAATTCGCCACACACAAAGCCACAAGCCAATCTCATAGAGGCAATAGCTGCTCTCAGTTGAGACTCCCTTGGGTAACTCTGAGCTGTGTCAAGTCAAGGCTCTATCTGTTGTGTGTGTTTGTACCCTGAATAATCCTAGGGGGTGCCATTCACATAGAGTCCTGATTGTGAACTAAGCATTTCAATTCAACATCGCAAAAGACAGCAATGACTTCAGAAAACACAAACGACAATAGCTTATTGTATGAAGGAAGTCCTTTCTAAAGAAACAAAAGTGGTAATCGTGTGGACAGTTCAGGAAAAATGAAACACTGCTTTGGAGGGGAAACATTCATATACAACACCGGGCCAGGCTGGTGCCATCTCCAAAGTTGTAAAAGTTTATTGTCAGCAGTAAAGCAATGAACATGAGACAAACAAGCAATCTGAGAAAACCAGAAATCATTCCAACTTAAAACCTAAATATATCAATAGCGAGGAAGAGGAAACTCAAGGGAAAACAGGAAAAACCACAAACTGGTTTTCACTTTGCATGTAGCTTTTCTTGAGCTTTCAGTTTGCCTGTCACTTGAGCTTTCAAACTATTGGCCTAAACAAACCAGCAGAGAATACAAGAAACCACAGAGACAGCTCCTAACCTCTTGTCTTCCAGCCTGGGAAAGCCTGTGGAAAGTCAGATTTGCCACAACCAAGAATGATACTTGCCGCCAGGACTGGTTTCTTAATGCTAGCTGCTTCTCCTGCCTTCCTTATCTTTCTTTCTGAGGCCAATCCCATGGAAGCTGTCAGAGGTGGTGGGAGAGCATGCCCAATTCTAGACCTACTGCATGGCAGACGGTGCGTGTGGGTGCTTCATTTTCATTGGACTTTTCTAGCATGTGTTCTTGTCCCATGGAGTCTTTCTGCACCTTTAGATGCTACAGAAACTTCGTGAACAATGACTCAGATGGAAAGAGTATGGGTTTAGGAATCTATGCAAATGCAGGTGTTGAGACATATTTATTTAATTTGTGCTATGGGACACTTCTACGTTAAACCAGTAAGTTTTTCCCTCCTCTGAAAAAATGACGTGAACAATGAGTGAAGATCATCTGATATAGTGCCTGAAGCACAACAAAATCTCAAATGAAGAAAAGGAAGTGGCCAGCCGGTGGTAGCACACACCTTTAGTCCCAGCACTTGGCAGAGGCAGGCTGATCTACAAAGTGAGTTCCAGGACAGGCTCCAAAGCCACACAAAGAAACCCTGTCTCAGAAAACCAAGCAAAACAAAAACAATCAAAAAAGAGAATAGGAAGTGTAGAGAAGCTATTTACCAACACTAAGCTGGGAGCAAAAGTGCCCAGGTTTATAAATACTAACTAGCCCTTACAGCTGTGTGACCTCATACAGACCATTTCAACCCTGGTTCTTGGTTTCTTTATCCCTAAAGTGAGACTAATGAGAGCATTGCTTTGTGGAGGAATTATGAGAAGGGAAAGAATTTATAGACAAAGAACTTCAAACATATAGTTCTCAGTGAAAATCTTAACATCATGATGGCTAATCGTGAATTACCCATTTTACCTCTCATAAATCTGTTGGGAAGCTTACACAAGGTGGTCATAAAAGTACTCAAGTTATTGCCTATGCTCTTAGATGCCCAGCAGAACTTGATGGTAAGAACCTATTGCTGGGAGGCAGAGGCAGGCGGATCTCTGTGAGTTCGAGGCCGGGCTGGACTGATAGTCTCCAAAACAATACAGAGAAACCCTGACTTGTAACCCCCCCCCAAAAAAAAGAACCTATTGCTGAAGACACTACACACTTTGGTCATGAGACATGGAGAAATCAAATTGATACTGACCAGCAAGCCTTCTCTTGACTAGGCTAGTTTTTTTCTTTTTTCTTTTTTTTCCTTTTTGGTTTTTCGAGACAGGGTTTCTCTGTATTGTTTTGGAGGCTGTCCTGGAGCTCGCTCTGTAGACCAGGATGGCCTCGAACTCTGCCTCCCGAGTGTTGGGATTAAAGGTATGTGCCATGAACGCCCGATTTAGGCTAGTTTTCATAGTTCTGGAAGGTGCTATGCAAGCTCCTGTGGAGAGGAAGAAGTCTTACCCAACTCTGAAGCCCAAGAGCTATAATAAGGATCTCCATGGCAAGATATGCCCATGTGTGAAATAGTGGCATGAATGTTATGGTGTGTGGTGGTTTGGAAGAAAATGGCCCACAAAGGGAGTGGCACTGTTAGGAGATGTGGCCCTATTGAAGGATGTACGTTACTGTGGGGGTGGGCTTTGAGGTCTCTTTTGATCAGGCTTCCCTGAGTGTAACTGTCAGTTGACTTCCTACTGCCTTCCGGTCAAAGCGCTCTCAGCTCCAGCATCACGTCTGCCTCCACGCCGCCATGCTTCCTGTCATGATGACAATGGACTGAACCTCTGAAACTGTAAATGAGCTACTCCAATTAAACGTTTTCCTTCTAAGAGTTGCCATGGTCATGGTGTCCCTTTACAGCAATGAAAACCCTAAGACATGGTGGTAACCAACAACTTTCTGATTGAACTTCAGGCCCGCTCCACAGGAGGAAATGCATGCCTGGTACTGTAACTCTTGCCCAGATCTCTGGTTGGGGAGATCATGGCACCAAAGGTGAACTTACTGCTATTGTGTCGCCAAGTAGACAGAGCATCAAACTGGCCTCTAAATTCTCCTCTCTCTCCCCACTGATTGGCGCTGCTGTCAGATTTCATCAGATGCGTCCCTTTGCACAGTGGATGAAGATTAATGCAGAAACTCACAACTGGTCAAAGTACAGTTAACCGTCAATAGATGCTCAGTCATAAATGGGACATCTCTATCACCATCACCCACCAAGGCTCAGGCACCACTGTAGAAAAGAGGACAGAAAGGTTATAGGAACCAGAGGTTCAAAAGAATCAGAGTGAAACAGTATCTTCTGGATACAACAGGACCACTGAACTCACAAGCAACACTGTGTACCTGCACAAGACCTGTATCAACATTCTAACACACAGCAGGGAGGGGCACATGAGCCCCCCACCTCTAACTGCGGAGCTACTGGCAGCCAATAGCTTCTAGGGAAGGGAGAGATGGTTTTCTTTAAGGGTGTGGTCCTTGATAAATGAATCACACTCCAGTGGGAGGCCCCACACCCATGAATATATGGGCAGCACAAACTGGACTTGGAGAGTTATTTAAAAAGTCGGGTCAGGGGACACAAAGTTTGAAGGGTTGGAGAGGAGGGGGTGGATGTTGGGGAAGTTAGGAGTGGATCTTGGAGCTTTTAGGGAGAGGAGTTGTAGATGAATATGATGAAAATATATGCTTGTATGAAATTCTCATAAAAATATACTTAAAAATATTCAGGTACTCATTGTTAGATAATACTTTAGTAACTGTTCTTATTATGACTGCCAGGGAATATTAAGCTGGGTAGGGGTTGGGCAAATAGCACCCTGGCAGAGTATGTACTTTGCACATAAGAGGCTCTGGGCTTGACCTACAGCACTACCCCAGAAAGAAAACGTGAACCCAACTGTGCCAGATAGTTCTACAGTGTATGACAGAGTTCTGCATTTCTCATAACAATGACTTAGTTTTAATAATTAGATAGTACCAAGAGTTGGCTAAAACAGGGATTTTTCACACCTGACTGACAAAAACCTGACTGAAAGGGATTATAATAGCACAATTTTTAAAAAATACAAAACTGATTTGCCTTTCAGAAATGTCTTACTGTACAACTTCCCATCTCTTTGAAATACAGAGTATCTGAGTTCTCACTGTTTTGCATGTGAGACAGCGAAAGATGCTTTGTCTCCTTCACAGTGGCGTGGGTCAGGTGCCCGGTATACAACTAAACTGAGTGCTGTTGACATGAGTATATTTAGTATCACTGGGAATTTAGTGACCCGGGCAAGCGTGCCAAGGTCCTCCAGGCTCCCGATGACACTGTTACTACAGACACGTGATGCTATTTAGACTGTGGGGAGGAGGAAACATTCTACAAATGTTTTCGTTTCCATGCTGAATATGTGGGGTGTCAGTGTTTGGTTAGCTATTGCAGAGGTTAAACTACAGGCCTAGTCATGAGAATGTGTTCTGATAATCAGCAAGCTGCATGTAACCTGTACGTACCTTCTAGCTGTCTGATTTTGAGGTGACTCCAGGGGGTAAGAAAAAAATCCTTTACTTTCTTTACTGCAGCCCCTGGGACATAGCTGAATATTATACCCAACCTGGGAGATAACGGTTTACATTTTCAAGCTTGTTTTGCTTTCACTCAAATTTTCTAGTCTAGAAAATTCCCTGCTGGCTCACTTAAACTAAAAGTGTAGAATTTTGGAGACTGCTTGATCTGGCAAGAACATCCATGGCTCTGTGTCCTTCAGGACAGTGTTTTCTTTTTCTAAGAAGTAACATGATGAGGCCCTCAGTGCTGAATGAACAGACTTGCCTCCGCTTCATGTTTGCATTGGGCCTTTCGAAGGTCAGGAGAGGCATTGCCGTTTCTATACCAATAAAAAAACCCAGAGCAGGTGAAGAAAAAGCCAAAACAGGGCTGTAAAACTTGTGGTCTATTTAAAATGTATTTAACAACAATTCCAACACACATTCAGCCCCGTGTAAGCATGTCCCAGGCGACTAAGACAACTTATTACAGGGTATAGTTAAAAAAACAAAACTGACGCATGGGCCCCAGCAGATGAGGCCTAGTAATGATGCATAGAGTTCACGATGACAGCTGCTGTCTGTGACCCTCTCTAAGAATGGCCCTCGTGTACGGAGCCCTCTGTGACAGTGAACCCCAGGCCTGTGATCCTGGTTGGTTTTATTTACTTGTCTCATTGCTATGACACACTGGGCAAAAACAACTGAAGGCAGCAAAGTTTTATTGTGATTTACAGCTCCAGGGTATAGAATTCATGGTGGGAAAGTGAGCTTGCAGGAGCGGGAGGCTGCTGGTCTCATGTCCAAAGTCAGAAAGTAGAGGGTGATTAATGCTGTGCTCATGGAATGGTACCACCCACATTCAAGATAACTCTACCGACTCAGCTGACCTATGTAAGTAATCCCTCAAGCCTCCCTTAGAGGTCAGTCTCTTCAGTCATCCTGGATCCCGTCAAGTTGATGACCATCACCAGGACTCTTACATTAGGCCACTTGCTCCAGTTTATACACAGAGGTATTGGGGCCAAGGCTGTGTATCAGCCCAAGAAGCCTGGGCTGAGCTGGCGCTCTTTTTCTCTTTCCAAGCCACAAACCTTGAGTTTGATCAATTGTTTTCATGGAGTAAAGCCGAAATCAGGGTAGAGTTCTTGAGGGGGGTCTAGGGAAGACAAAGGATTTAGCAGAAGGGAACACAAATGGGTACTTATGCCACTAAAGGAAGTCACTGGTGAGGGACTGTTCTGTAGGAAATCTTTCGGGGGGGGACAGGGAAGCAAGTGAACCACTGTGATTTCAAGGTCAGCCTGGCCTACAAAGTGAGTTCCAGGGTAGCCAGGGCTGTTACACAGAGAAACCCTGTCTCGAAAAACAACAACAAAAAAAAAAAAAAAAAGGGGGGGGGGGAAGAAAGAGAGAAAGAGAAAGAAATCACTGCTCAGGTAATAGAGAGGTGGCTCAGAGGGTTAAAGTTTCCTGAGCCCCTTAAACCACATGCTAGAAGGAAAGAACCAGCTCCCACTAGGTACCTTCTGATCTCCACAAACGTGCTTTAGCACACATGCCTGCCCACTCCCAATAACCAAATAGCAAAAACAACAGAAAAAAGAAAGCGAAGAGCCCTCCAGTAGCTTAAGAGGTGGCTAGAGACTAGCAAAAGAGGAACACATTAGTCAAAGCTGGGTCCACGCCTCATTAATGGCAGTTTCCAAGCCAGATGGAGCCCTTGTGATTTTGTTCTTGACTGATGAGAGACTGTCCACTTCCCTGCTTGGGTGTGCAGATTTCAGGGGAGCCCTGTCTCTCGGCATTTCCAAAGGTTAAGGCAGGAGGTGGGTGTGGGGAGGAGTGAGCAGCGATGCCCAATGGAAACTTATCACTTGGCAATTCTTCCAGCAAGCTAGAAAGGCCTGAAGACTGGGAGCCTGGAGCAAGCTTGGCCCGAGGAGAAGGGTATAAGGAAAGGGGTTGGGGATGTGTACATGAAATCTACTTAAAATGAGGTAAAGAGAAGCTCCACGGGTGATCTCCGTAGAGAACTCACAGAAGGGCCTGAGGCTGCTTAAAATGACAGCTTGTTGGTTTCTTTGACTGGAGACGAAGCCCAGAAGGAAGGTGATAGTATGGGGAATTTAGAACCCTAGTTCCAGAAGCCCTTTCCTCCATGATTCTCATTAGCACTCATAGATATTTTATTTGATTAACAAGTTTACAAACTTTTGGTACATTAGTCTGGGCTCCAACACAACTGACTCATCAGGGCCATGCCATCGGCTCTCTAGCAACTTCTCCCATTTTCCAAACATATATTCTGAAGTCCTTGAAAACTAGGACTGAAGCTCCTACCAGAACCAGCTGCCTCGTCCAATCCCACCTCTTAACATCCTCCCAGGCATCGGTCCTTGCTCTGCCCCGAGGCAAAGTACCAAGCTCTGCTTTTCTTTCAATGGTATGTTCCCTAGTCATTGGTGAGGACAGAAGTCTCTCACTTTATTTACGCCTTGTCATTCTGTTTGATCAACAACAGAGGCTTGAACAATTATGGAGGCTGCAGGCCCAAGAGTGAGGTGTGGGTAGGACTCATTTCTGCTGAAAGTTGTGGAGGAAAGGTCAGTACCAAGTCCCTGCCCTGGGCTTCTAGATGCCATCTTTTTGCTGTCTTTACAAGGGCTTCTTGATATGTGTTAGTAGGCAAACTTGCTCTTCTTATAGGACACCATTCCTTTACTAGGGAATCAGGGCTTGACTCACTGATCTTTTTTTTTTTTTTTTTTTGGTTTTTACGAGACAGGGTTTCTCTGTTTGTTTTGGAGGCTATCAGTCTAGCCCGGCCTCGAACTCACAGAGATCCACCTGCCTCTGCCTCCCGAGTACTGGGATTAAAGGCGTGCACCATCACCGCCCGGCGACTCACTGATCTTATTTCAACCATAATATCCATAAGGACCTTATTCCCAAGCTGGGCAGACTGCCTTACGCCAGTAACGCTAGTGCTGAGGCAGGAGGATGACAAGTTCCAGGCCAACAGGACGACACAGAGAAACCCTGTCTCATAACAAAACAAACCCCTCCCCACAAAAAACCCATAAAAGTTAGAAAACAAACAAAATACTTTATCCCCAAATAGAGTCATATTCTGAGGTACCAAGGGTCAGGACTTCAGCATATATATTTTGAAGGCAAGGGACACAATTTAGTCGCATACTTGAAGAGAGAAGACACATTGGCATTCCTTATGAAACACTGTCCCATTAAGTGATATGCATTTGCTCATTTATTTAGCAGTTTTTAAGGTTTCCCTCTACTTAAATATCAATCCCAGAAGGCCAAATTCTGTATTTTGCTAACTGAAGTATCTCACAGTTCTGAGCTTATCACCTGGAGACCAGCAGGCCCTTGATGAATATTCATGGGTAGATGAAAGCATATTGTGAAGTCATTACAAATCACACACACACACTTACACACACACACACACACACACACACACACACACACCAGAGGAAAATGTTTATATTGTCAAGAACACAAGACAGGGAAACAATATAGGTAGCACAGTTTCAGTGTTAAACCACTGAAACATTTGACTAAAGCTTAGAGAAGCATGCATAAAATGCTAGTAGTAGGGGGCTGTTAGGATGGGGTTTTATTTTTATCTTTAGGTGACTTTTTAACTTCTTTACAGCTGATATATATATGTACATATATATGTACATTTACTTCTGTAAGAAACTAAATATAGCAAATGCTATTAATATTTAATAAGACTTCTTGTCATCACTTTTAATTGGCTGTCATACATTTTCATTTTCATTTTCAGTGGAGAATGGTGAGGAGACAGCATGTGGGTGATTTCTTGAAGTCCAGTGGCACAGTCGAGCTTTGTAGTGTCAGATGTGATTGTCAATACTTGTCCTGAATCCTAATTCTTCCTCAGCAGTGGGGGATGACAGGATCCTCAGGAAAATGGGAAGTGCTGTTCTCTAGCCTACACTGAACTTGTGTGTATGGATCAATGGTTTAGAAATATCAGGACAATGGTCAGAAACACATCCTAGGGTATGCTTATCCCTTCATTTTCTTTCATGAGTAGACCAGACAATGCCCAACATCTCTCACACAGTTTTGGTAGCAGCCTGGAAGGAAATGAAAGGAGAACATTGGCCAGAGCATCAAACTTAAGCAGTACTTTAAACACTTAGTAACTTGGATAGCAGTTTAAGTCAACTTTATTTTTTTAGTGTCACAGCTATACATTCTTTGCACCTACCTACCACTCCTGTTGACCCTCCCCTCCCCCCACAATCTTTCTCTCACAGAAATGTCTATTCATTTTGTGTACCTCATCATCTTTTTTAAAAATGTGAGAAACTATAATGAGCAAGATAACAAAAACTTGAATAAAGGTGAGTATTGCTGGTATATCCTTTGCTTCAGGCTTCATTAATGGTTCCAGCTCACAGTATGAGGACCCAAAACTCACCCAACTCATTACAAATTACTTCTTAATTACAATTAATTCATGTTGAGCCTCAGAACTAGCACCTTACTTTCTGTTTAGCTTTGGCCAAGCCCCTATTACTAAACCAGTTAAAGTGTGTATTTTTTCTAAGCATGTTTACTCCTTTCTCTGTGTAACACACCCAACATCAATGCTTACTCCTCATGGTTCTCATCTTATTGAGGACTCTGAGGGTCAAATTTTTCCATTTCTTTTATAGAAATGAAATGTCAACAAAGCATGATTTCTGACTCAAAGGAACACTGAACAGGGTTGACAGATGTTGCAGGCGTTTCCTGACACTTCTGGAGAGCACAGAGACCTTGCATATCTTGCTGCAAAAACAGGAACCAGTGAATGAAACCGTCATTCTACTGCCTTTCTACTGTGGCTGGCCCACGGGATGCTTGCCTGAGAATCTGACCTATCACCATTGCAGGTAACTTTCATGGGTACTAGTTTGTGCTGGGTAAATGTCCACATGGCAGTTGCTAGTTAAAAGCAGCTGTGATCATTAAGGACGCTGTCCTCTTTAATGACTTATTTCTCTGTAGGAGTACTCATTTGCTCAAACCATAGGTTGCTCTATAGAAAGAACTACCAGAGAAATGTAAGGTTCTTAATGTCTAAGTCTGAAGGTTTTTCCCTCTATTACTGCTTTCAGTTTAATTCGATGTGAAGGAGACATTATAAAATGGAATTAACTGATCACCAATATTTCTGAAGGCACCTGTAAACCCATGTTCTTTCTACCTACTGAAAACCCAAAGGCTGCTGGGATTGGTGGCACATATATGTAATCCTAGCACTAGGAAGACTGAGCAGAGTTTGGCTATACACTAAAACCGTCTCTCAAAACAAACAAACAAAACCCTACAGGCCACAGGGTCAGGGTTTCTGTGGATATTGCATTAAGATCTGGTTCCAATAGCTTTAGCTTATGCATTATAAAGTAGTGAAAGATAAGAACAACAGTCCAAGGGCTGGCTTTGAAGGATTTTTCCCCATAAAGGAATGAGACTGGCCACATCTCCCCATCTTCTTCTGTAATTTTAGACTGATATCTTTACTGAAAGCATGAAATACACTGGCATTATACAACTGTGTTGTAAGAAATCTGGTTGCTCTTGAGAAAACCATGATGTATCTAGTCAGTTCCAGATACCCCAAACTTTGTAAACCAGGTACCTGACATGCAACAAAGAAACCATCATGAATATTCCAGCCTCAGAGTCAAGGCATGGAGAAGAATGGAGGATCTAAGCTGTGGCAATATTTTGTTTATGATCTAACAAATAAAGTTTGGCTGAAGATTAGAGTACAAAGCTAGCCACACTAGCTGGTCTTAGAGGTAAGGCAGTGGTGGCATACACGTAATCCCTGCAGTGCACACTAGTTAGCCACAGAGGACAGGCAGTGGTGGTACACATCTTTAATCCTAGCACTTGGGAGACAGAGGCAGATGGATCTCTGTGAGTTCAAGGCCACTCTGGGCTACATGAGAGTGAATTGGTCTAAAGGAGAAACAGAGCTCACATCTTTGAGCCCAGCACTTGGAATGACACGCCTTTAATCCCAGCACTAGAGAGGAATATGAGGTGGGAGGAGACTGGAGCGGTGACGTCTGAGGTTTGGTGGAGACAGATGCAGTCGGATTTAATCTGAGGATTCATGGAGACAGGATCGCCCTTTCAGCCTGAGGTAGAGGTAAGAGCTAGTGGATTTGCTTCTCTGATCTTCAGCTTTAACCCCCAATATCTGGCTCTGAATTTTTATGATTCATGCTGCATCTCTTGCCACATGAAGCTCCATTTGGAACTGATATGCTGGCAAGCCAACTTGGTCATTTCCATTGCTAAATTGGTCTACTCCAGCTGTATCCTCCGTTTCCTAAGCAGTGACGTATGCCTTGATTCATTTCCTGACCACAAGTTATGAGATTATTATAAAATGATGGTTGTTTTAAAGAGGTGCTACAGAATAGAAGTTAGAAACAGGGGCATGAAAGAGGATATTGGGAAAAAATAAAGTTTTAAATCATTTTCAACTTTTGATGTTGGTACATGCTATTCAGCTTTTTCATTCATTTATGTACTCACTCAAAAAATGTATTAAGCTAGGTATCTACTTAGTGCTAAGGATATGCAAAATGAACAGAAAACTTCTGTTCTCAGAATTTGGTTGCTACAGGGCTGTCAGACATGAAAGCAATTACCATACAATGTGAAAGCACATTGCTCTACGGTTTGACTTTTCAGAACAACTCCTTACAAGCAAGAGACAGAATCTGTCTTGAGAGAATGAAACACTGTAGAACAAACTCTGCTCCAGATAAACCCCAGAGAATGAATATAAGTTGACCAGATGGTCAACATGAGCAACTATCCTGGATTCTTGATTTTAGCTGCAAAGACCGGGACAGAACTGGATTGGATAGTCGAGTTTTTAGTGCGCCAATGGTTTCAGTCTTTCTCTACTCCCACACAGAGCATTTCTTGAATAATCGGGATATTTTTTCATGGGAGTAATCTATGCCATCAGTAGGAAGGACATTGGAAGACACAGGTCAGAGGAGAATGTTGTCCTTCCACACAGCAGATTCCATGTTACTAAATTTGAGGTCATAGTCTATACCTCAAGTTTGATCTCTCATCCTTGGAACGCCAATTAAAACAGGCAGACTCATTCCACAGAGGAGTCTAAGCCAACCGAGGTTGTTGGGGTTTGGGATTTCTTTTCTTTAAAAAAAAAATTGCTTTCCACAGCAAGTACCTGCCAAGATAAGTTCTCTGACCCCTGCATCCATCCAGATAGCTGTGCAAATGTCTTCTGATAGCGTGATTCTAGAAGTACTTCAGGGAAGGCTTAGAGCCGTGATGATAAAATTTATTTTGACAACAGGGCAAGAGAGCCATTACAAGAAAAAGACCCTGCCCTAAGTCAGCTGGGTTTCTAAGAAGACAAACTTGGCTAAAAAGATCTCTTCAAACTGTTCAGTGCTGTCAAGCTTAACGAAACTCCTCTCTCCCTCCAGCATTGTCTTTCTAATGTCAGCTTATTTGAAGAGACTGCTGTCAAAACGGCTTCTGGAAGAACCTGGAGGGAACATGTCAAATCATTGCTATAAAATGTGTCTAATGTTAAGAGAAATTTGTTTTACTTAGCCAAAGATTCCCTTTAATAGAGAAGTTCAGAGGCTGTAGAGATGACTCAGCACTTAAGAACACACACTGTTCTAGTAGAAGACCCAAGTTCAGTTCCCAATACTTATATCAAGCAACGTACAATTACCTGTAATTCCAGTTCCAGTGACCTGATACCCTCTTCTGGCCTTTCATGACACCGGTACTTGTGTGTACATACACCACACAAACACATACATACACATAATTAAAAAAATAAAAGTAGGGATGGAGAGATGGCTCAGCAGTTAAGAGCACTGGCTGCTCTTCCAGAGGACCCACGTTAGATACCAACATCCAAGAGGCAGCTCACAAGTATCTGTAACTCCAGTCCCAGGGAATCCAGTGCCTTTCTGTGGCCCTCAAGAGCACTGTACTCTACAGACATGATGCCAATGCACATAAAAAAATGAAAATATAAATACAAAGGCAGGGATGACATATCTTAGAGTCCTAAGATAACACAGGAGAGAAATAAACAGTGAAACAGATAAATGGAGGGGCGGGGGAGATATTGAAAGGAAATAACTGTTCTAACAACAATTGGAATAGTTGTAAATGCCTTGTTTCAAAATAGATTTCCAAGTGAGTTTATTGTCTGGTTAAGTATAGAGGGTGAACTCTCCCATCAAACTCCCTGGGTGCAGATCACATATTATGAAAGACCTTGGAGCAAGGAGGAGAGTAGGTATCTGATTTAGAAAACCCTGAACACTACTCTTCTGTCCCTACAAATCTAAGAGGAGCTACTAATAGGCTGAGAAATATTTTAGATTTCTACAGCATCTAAAAAATGGAAACCAGAATGTTGCAGGATATTTGATTGCATTGTGAAACCCTGTGACTGTGTTAACAAAATCAACCTTGGATCAGGGAGCAGAGCTGTGACTAGTTGACAGGAATCAGCCATAGGAAGTACAGAGGAGCCAGGAATATGGATAGAGAGACACACAGGAAGGAGGAAGGCTGGACTTAAAAATTCACAGTAGTTTTTGGTTTGAGACAAGTAGAGAGATGTTCTCATGCTGGATCTCTGGCCAAAAAGGTTGCTTCTCAGTCCCTCTGAGCTAGCAGGTTTTCACCAGTGTTTATTGGTAAATAGAACGATACTTAGTTAAAAACTACATTTAGCATCAGCAGCAGGGACAGTGCCAGCAGGACCGGAAGTTCTGCCAGGCAGTGGCCTGAGTGGCATGGCGCTGCCTTTGAGAAGGAGGACCATAGAAGGTAGTTAAAATATCAGTAGACTGCCGGGCGGTGGTGGCGCACGCCTTTAATCCCAGCACTCAGGAGGCAGAGGCAGGCGGATCTCTGCGAGTTCGAGGCCAGGCTGGACCAACAGCCTCCAAAACAATACAGAGAAACCCTGTCTCGTAAAAACCAAAAAAAAAAAAAAAAAAAAAAAAATATATATATATATATATATATATATATATATATATCAGTAGACTGAGGTGCAGCCCCTGTTCCAGAGATAAAACACCACCAGAAGCACACAGATCATATGAGATGGAGAAACGTAGAGACCTAGGAAAGCAAAAGGAAATGCTCGGTCTCTCTTCAAATGCAAGCTTTTCCTAGAGCTGTCCACATCAAATGCCTGATATTAGGAACTCTATCACAGAGGGCATTTGGGGCCAGATGTCACCTATCTAATGCACATCTGTCCTGACGGGATAAACTGACACTTTTTTAGAGCACTGTTTCAAATAAATTAGCATTCTCAACCCATGTACTGTGAAAGGAAAGAAGATGGGAGGGCGGTTGAGGAATGCAGAGACAGTTTATTAAAATGTGCCTACCAGCTGGGCATTGGTGGCGCATGCCTTTAATCCCAGCACTCGGGAGGCAGAGGCAGGCAGATCTCTGTGAGTTCGAGACCAGCCTGGTCTACCGAGAGAGTTCCAGGACAGGCTCCAAAACAATACAGAGAAACCCTGTCTCGAAAAAAACATAAATAGATAGATAGATAGATAGATAGATAGATAGATAGATAGATAGATAAATAAATAAATAAATAAATAAAAAAGATGTGCCTACCAGTACATCAAATTACTGAAGAACTAGATTATGAATATGTGAATTTATGAACAAGAGACGTCAAGGTGTTCCACATCATGCCATGTGTGATAATTCTTTAACATTTTTGTTTACAGGCTTTGAGAATATGAATGGTAACTGTAGATTCTCTATTTAGAAAAAAAATTTACACATATCACTTGCCCACAGAATCCTACTCTGAATAGTATGTCATAGTTTTCATTGCTGTGACAAAATACTTGACATGAACACCTTAAAAGGAAGAAAGATTTAACCAATGGTATATAAACACTATGCTACATGGATGTTCTGAAAAATCTCCTGTCTTCTTCCTTTCTTTATGTTATGTGGAATAAAGATACAACTGCTAGAGACTGTCTCCTCAATTAACACAATTGTATGGGCTAGTTTTATGTCAGCTTGACACAAGCTGTGAAGTGAAGATGGGCCAGTGAATTTACTACAGACTCGTACAAACAAAACCTCAGTTTCTCTTACAGACTCAAACTTTCACTTACTAATTACCACAGAATTACTATTTTGTTCATTTATATATCACCCTCCCAGAAACATGGAGGATTTTTAAAAACTTGATGTTTTCTACTATTCCTTGAAATTTAAATATTTTTCAAAGCAATGGCTCATAATATTTTTGCTTGTGTTTTTAGTTATTTAATTTTCAAGGCCCTGTAAATCTATTTGTGTATGTCTGTTGTTATGTGCAAGCACTGTCTTGTAACTTGATCTTAGAGATCACCTCAAGTCAACAGAAAATATCTAAAATGGTATGCAGCGATATTTCTAGCATTCCAGACAGTATTATCACCATATAACTGTCATTAGGTCTTAAGGATTTAATTAGACATTGGTTATAGAAGCAAAGCTTCATTGACTACTCACAGTCCACTGTGGTTTGCCATGTTTTAATGCACTGTTCAGGTTTTTTTGTCATCAATACTTAACTAAATGTTTTAAACAGAATTAAATTAAAAATTAATCCCCTCTGCTCCCTTGCCTTTTGAAGTAGCCTCTTCTTTCTGCTTAAAGGCTAATACTCCCTTGGGTCCTTTTGTGGTCTTATATGTGGCTACAGGGTTTGCAAATGCCCGTACTTTTTACAAATACATGCATTTCCTTAATTTCTGCTTACTCTTCATCTAAAGTTGTTGCTATTTCTTTTAACTGCTTGGAAAGAGTAAATAATGCCACCTTCCACTTTTGTGATATACCTATTTAGAGTTGAGCTCCATGAATTTTGCTCAAATATCTCTTCAATTTACCCACATTTGAGGAAAGCAGCATTAGTCCTCTGTATCTGTGGCTTCTGCCTCCATGGGTTCAATATGCCGTGAACTGGAAGTATTTTAAATAACTGGCATCTCTACCAAGCCCATACTTTTTTCTTGTCATTAATCTATAAATATTACCATATTGCACTTGTCTATATGGCACTGACATTGTATTAGGTGTTATGGGTAACTCGGGTGATTTGAAATACATGGGAGAAAGTACAAAGGTAAGTTATATGTAAATACTGTCCTATTTCATGCAAGGACTTCAGCTTCCTTTAACTGTGGTATGCAGAGGATCCTGAAGGCAATTCTTTACCAATATTAAGGGGCAATGGTGTCTTAGGGCTACTATTGCTGTGCTGAAACACCATGACTAAAAACAACTTGGGGAGGAAAGGGTTATTTGGCTTACTCTTCCACATCACTGTTCATCACTAAAGGAAGTCAGGACAGGAAGTCAAAAAGGGCAGGAACCTGGAGACAGGGGCTGATACAGAGGCCATGGAGGAGTGCTGCTTACTGGCCTGCTCATTCTGACTTGCTCAGCCTGCTTTGCTATAGAATCAGGGACTATCAACCCAGGGATGGTGCCCCCCACAATGGGCTGTGCCCTTCCCCACCACTAATTAAGAGAATGCCTTGCAGGCCTGCTCACAACCTGATCTTATGGAGGCATTTTCTCAACTGAGGTTCCCTCCTCTCGGATGACTTTAGCTTGTGTCAAGCTGACATAAAACTAGACCATGCAGATGGTATTTGATTTTCACTAAGTATAACATGATTTCTGGAAGCTGTAGACTTCTACACACATTTCCCTGTTTCCACCGTTATTAGGAAAACAGGAATGGCAAAGTGAACTTTCCTCAAACTTCTCCCCCAGAAATGCTTCCTATACATAGGTCTTTTCTCCCTCTGGCTTCTGATTCTCAAAGCTTACCCAGCCCAGATCTGCATCGCAGACATTTCCACCTTCCCAGAGACACTGTTTTACTAATTTCCCCTTGTTCTGAGTTAGGAAATTTGTTGTTCTCATAGGCTCTTATTCTTCAGTATTAAAGGTATTCATTTTTCTTTTTCTTCCATCTTAAAAGAGAGGGTTTTTTGTTATTTGTTTTTCGAGACAAGTTTTCTTTCTGTAGTCTTGGCTATCCTGGAACTAGCTCTGTAGACTAGGCTGGCCTTAAACTCATAGTGCTGGGATTAAAGGGGCGTGCCACCACTGACCAGTGAGAAAATTTCTTTAGTCATACATCTCTGCCTTCTTTTCCTCTATCATCCCTCCCTCATCTTGTTCAGATAAGGTCTTTATAATACATATATATAAAACCCAGGCTACCCTTGAGCTCATGATCCTCTCTTAGCCTCATTCTCTGTTGTGCTTTCGATGTGAAATGTTCCTTGTAAGCTCCTGTGTTTGAACACTTGGTCCCCAACTGGCGGTGCTGTGTGGGGAAGACCTGGAGAGTGATATCCGCTCTGGTTTCCTGGAACGCTCTGCCTCCTGATGCACGAGAATGTGAGAAGTGGCAAGCCCTGAGCTCCTGCCACCGCGCCTTCCCCACATTGACAGGCTGTGCTCTCTAAACTGTGAGCTCCTGCCACCGAGGCTTCCCCACATTGATAGCCTGTGCTCTCTAAACTGTGAGCCAAAATAAATCTTAAATCGCTTCTGTCAGGTGTTTTGTGACAGTGACAAGAAAAGCAACTGATACACTTTCTCATCTATTTCTTTCCCTACTTCTTACCATCTAACTTGTCATACAATCCCCCTACCCACTCCCCCACCCCCACCACCCAGCTGCCATAGCCAATTCTGCTCTGTCCTTTAAGCTATTACAGGATGGGTTCCTATTTATTGACACCCACATAATCAGCTACGATTCATCTCTGCAGCCTTCCCTTAATACCACCTAAATCTCCTATTCTCCAAGTTTCCTGTCTACCCTTCCATGAGACCTCCCTTTTACTATACATCATAAGATAACCACTTCTGCACCCATGACTTCAATTACCTCCTATAGTCTCTGATTTTAATACAATTTCCACTGTTGTTTCATTAGACAGTTTTATCTTGTTTACTAAAACCATAGATTCCATGTTGCTCCACAGAAGTAACCAGTAAATGGAAGCAGCATTCTTAGAATGTAAACTCTAGGAAAATGTCCCCAATTACTCTTGTTTTAGTACAAGTGCTATTTTTGAAAGAGTTTAAATTGGGATATCACAAGATAGAGTTAATTTATAGAGATTCACATCCAACTTTCTGAGAGATTCATTTCCATACAACACTTAACAATTTCAAAACTATTTTCATCTCTAGTTGTATTCTCCTCCTTTGTCTAGGAGGGAGACATCAAAATCTACTGAGTCCCCTAAATCAGAACCTTAGACATCTTTTTTGCTTTCTACTTTTGCTCTCCCTCCATATCCAATAGCTAAGCACTTCCTATTTCCCCTCATAAATGAGTATAAGTTCGTCTCCACTCAGTCACCCTGCACTTTGTTGGAACTGTCTTTCTCTCCTGTGAGAATGACTTCACCAAGCATTAACTCCCTTCCTTCTTATTGTCCAGAGTGACCTAGTCACAAATATATAGTGACTTTCCAATTCCTTGTGAGAGTTTGACAGTTATTTCCAGTGTAAAATTTAAACTCTCGACCCCACTGGCTTTGGGGTCAGATAGACATGTTTGTACCCCAAGCTCAGCAGTGTGAACTCAGACAGCTATATTCCCCAGATTTTTGCTTCGTTTGCCTGAATGCACTGGGAGAAAGGTCTCCTGGATACACACTTCAGAACAGAGAATGAACTCGAAGGTTCAATTAGAAAAGGCATTTAAAAACCCACGTGAACTAAACACCAGCAAGCACCAAGTCTCTGTCACTTTTCCCAAGTGTGACTTCCTTCTGCTCGTACTTTGACATAATCACAGTAATGTGTGTGTAGGGATCTAGATTACCCAGAATCCAGACTATTCTGGCTCCTGCCAGAGCAGTTATGTAACCCTGGGTAAGTTACTTAATTTCTCTATCTCACACTTCCCCACACACCCAGTAAAATCTGGAAAGTGTAATAACATTGGATTGCCTTAGATTTAGAATTAGGGAACTACGTTGGTTGGCATGGTGACCAGTACATGGCGCTTGCTAAATGTTAATTGTTCTCTACCATTTCCATCAATTAGGACTGTAGGTACCCCCACCGTATGCTTCTCAGTTTTGTAGGAGAAAACTGCTCCCTGCATTGATAGTTAAAGAAGGGAAATCTGGAAACGCCTGTCCTGAGATGGGAGAAAACAGGCGAAATGCGAGCTGTTGGCTCCCAACTTTTCTGAGTTTGGAAGGACGAATTTGGTTCTTATTTTACGTACAAGGAAGTTGAAGGGTGACATGTTCTCGGGCCTCATGCAAGGCACAGTCACAACTCTTTATTGAGAGTGAGACAAGAGCCCCGGGGTTGCTATGGTTAAGTTGCAAGCAAAAAAACGTAACACTGGGAAGACGGGAGCATTTAGCAGTATACAACCGGTCAAGTCCGGTGCAATTTACTTGGGTAAGAAGGAGAAGCTGTCAGACATGGAGAAGCCCAGCTGCTGACAGAACCAGCTCTCTACCAAGCCAGGCCTTCGGAACCCGCTTCGAAGCGCGACCTCATTGCGAACTGCCCCAGCTCACTCCCTGGACCCGGCTCGCAGCTGCCCAGGATGAATGGAAACCCGAGTCCGCGCCGCGCGGCTTGAGGGACGGGGCGGGGCTTTGTGAGTCATGTGCCTAGGCCGTAGGCGGGCGCGTGGAGGGAAGTCCGGGTCTGATTGGCTGCCCGTCACCAGGTGACCGCGGGGCGCGTTCCGGTTGGCAGGAGCCGACTAGCGGCCTTCAGTCTGGAGGCGGCGACGGAAGGAGGAGGAGCTCCGGCCGCGCTCTCGGCCCGCAGTGGCTGCGTCTCCCAGCGCTTGTCGGGTCCCCACCCCTTTTAAATAAGCCGGGCTGGTCGCCGCCCTCGTAGACTAGTCCGCTGTGGGGAGGCGGCGGCGGCGAGCCGGCGGGGGTGCGGCCGAGGCCGGAGCCCTGCCCCGGGCCGGGCGGCGGGGCGGGCGGGCGCGCAGCGGGCGCCGCGGCGAGTGCGGGCGGGCGCAGCCCCGCTCTGCCCGGGGCTGCCGGCGCCGACCGCGCCATTGTTGGGGGAGGGGGCGGGAGCGGAGTCCGGGGCGAGCGGAGGCGGAGGCGCAGGCGGCGGCCCAGCGGAGCGGACGCGCCCCATGGGGAACACGCTGACCTGTTGCGTGTCCCCCAATGCCAGCCCCAAGCTGGGCCGGCGCACGGGGCCGGCGGAGCCCGACTACGAGTCCGAGATCTACGAGGCGGCGGCTGGGGACGCGGTGGCGGTAGCGCCGGCGCCCGCTGCGGCCGTGGAGCCCGCCGAGTTGGATTTCGGAGCCGGCGAGGGTCACCACTTGCAGCACATCAGCGACAGAGAGATGCCCGAAGGTGAGGAGGCTGCGTGCGCGTCCGGGCCGCGGCGCACCTCTGGCCTCCAGCACCTCCCAGGGGCTCGGGAGGTGGCCACCGCCTCGGGTTCCTTCCTGCCCGGAGTAGGCTGGCGCGGGCCTGGGCACCGGGAATGAAGGCTGTGGCTCGCGTCTCCACCCCTTATTCTTTCTCGACCACGTCTGGCCAGTTTTTCTCCCACCCCTACGCCCAGTTCTTGTTCCCTCTTCCCATTCTCTCATCCCGACCTGGGACTCTGCTGCCCGCACCGCCTCGTCTTTGTAATGCTGGGTACCGTCTAGTGGGTCGTTATCAAGACTTCATGTGTCTGTGTATAAGTGCTCCTTTTCTTCATAAAACTCTCAGGACCCTAATCTCGAAATAGTCATCCCATCTCCCTGTCCTTATTTAGCCAGATGGTATCTAAGGTAAGAACTTAAAGTGTTTCCTCTTCCCCCGAACCAGTTAGGTAACTGATATTAGAGCAATCCAGACTCAGCCTATTTGAGGATTTATTTACGTTCAAGTAGAGGTTGCCACAGAAATGTGTATGGTAATAAATAGGATTTTAAAAGTACCTTCAATATAAGCTGCTTTATTCCTTCCAGTTGTAATTGGAACACAGAAATAAAGGAAATTGGGAAATGGGACTTCTGTGAAAGATGTCAGTGTTTCTTCCAGGGCTACGTTAAAGTTCCATTTCCCCTCCCCCACAAGGAGTTTATCTTCGGACTTCTGCTTACTTCAAAGTTCTCATTTTGATAAATACATTGCCACTTTAAAAACTCCATTCACCTTTTCCGAAGGAAGAGGCGTGGGGGAGAGATTGTTGGCCAGGGGTTTCAAGGAAGTCAAAAGCTAAAATTTAGCCTTAATTAGTAATGTAAAGGTTTGCGAGTTAGGATGATGAAGACCCTGCAGGTACCTGTAGCGTTTATTTCCATGACTCCTTTTCCCTCCCTACCTCCTGCCTGGAAAATTTTATTCAGTGCTGAGCATGTTGAAGTACAAGTTCAGCACACTGAATTACTGGAGGTGGGCTGGGTGGGTGGGTAGGAAGGAGAAGAGAAAGTGCTTGAGACTTTATAATTAGAATTCTCCCGGTAAGTCTAGAGAGAATTCTGGGTAACAGGGTGGTTCTTGAAGGCTACAGACTTGTAAGACAAAGTATCATCAGGTGTTTAAGCCCCATTGGCCTTTTTGTTTTACATAATTGCTACAATGATTCCCTTTCTTTAGAGGAATGTCTCATAACCTTCTACTTATACTTTAGCTTGACCGTTGGTGTCTTCGTGTTAGAGTAACTTAAGGCCCATGATCGATAGACTTGTAACTTTTTGTAATAAATATTCTAAAAAAATGCAAAGTAATTGTATCTTTAAACAGTGGGTAGTTTACACACCAGTGTGTAAGTGTATTTATAAATACTGTTCTGTTTCAATGTTTTAAGGTAAGCCTCTAGGTTTACAAACCGATTAGTATGTGGGTCGTGTTGGGTGAGAGGGATTAGGACAGTTTCATGTGTGCTCACTTGTGCCTTCCAAATACAAAGGAAGCCTGTTTGCATTCTCACTTTTGCTGATGAGGATGCAACGTTAAGACATGACTGAAGTGCTTCTGCACAGAACTGTTTTAAAAGACTGATGTGGAGGTGGTGGATGTTCTGGGTTGGACTCTTCAGAATGTATACTCTATTTTAATCTGTACAGTCCAGCTCTTGGTTCTTCATCCTTCCCTGTCTTAGTTACATTTCAAGTAACCGATGCAAAGGTATCATTTGCTTTTGATCTCATATCTATCTCCTATGTATTCTTTCACTGAAAATGAGTAAAGAGAGAGGTAAGAATGTGACCTAAGTTTACAGGTCATGTAAACTTGGCTTTTTTGGGAACCAGGAGTTGAAGCTGAGAATGTTGACAGATTATTAAGCTAGAGTTGTGTAAGCATAGAACTGTTTAACTGGGGATGCTAAGCCATAAATGTTGGGGGGAAAATGGCTTTGTGAGCAGAGAATTTGAGTTTATTAAAGTATTCCCGTTAAAATTTCGGTGTTTCCTCTAAATTGCATCTTTAGGTCTTGAGGACTAGTTTAAGGGTATAATATTTACTCGCCCAACACGTGCAGACCCCTAGGCTTGATCCTTGGTGCTGCTAAATCTTTGTAAAGTTAAATTCTTTGGCATTCAGTAAAGTGATAAGAAATTTCAGCATTTGACTAAAACCATACATATATATATATATGTACACACACACACACACACACATTGAAAGTTTGCTTTTAATTTCCTTATTTCTGAAAATTCTATATCAGTTTTCTTGGAAACTGAGACATAGCGTTAAAAATAGCCTTTTTATAGAGAAGAACTGAGTTGTTTTGATTTCTTAGATAAAATCATGAATAGATGATGTTCTGCTTTATTCTCTTTTGAGATATTTTAGACCATTCAAAGTCACTTCCAGGACTTCCAAAGTACATAGTTAGTATTCCTATCCATTGGCCCCAAAGCCATGTGTGATATGATTGATGGTAGCATCCATCACTAACACCCCTCCTCCCTGTTCCTTGGAAGGGGGAGAGTAGGGAAAGAATTGGCAGTGTGATGTGGGAGAACCTCCGAATCTTTCCCTTTTCTAGTAGCTAGTAGCCATTTTTTAATGTGTTGGTAAGAGCAATAGAATACACATAAGCCATTTTTACTAATATTTTGGTGTTGCATCATCTTGAACCTCTCTTATGGCTGTAAATATAACATGTCATTTTATAAAAATGAGATTGTGTGCTGCTTCCTGTCCCTGGAACAATGCTTATTCTCCAGAGGGTGCTCCAGGATTTCTTCTTATGCCAGTGCACATTGCTCTGTGGAATGCTTTTTTTAACTGCTTAGTGTACCACTGAATAGCTGTAGTATCTGATACGACTGTCTTGTGTGGTTAGTCATCTTTCATAGTCAAACTATACATATACTCATAAGATAAAAATAGACTTTGATGATTGGTGCATTCTACCTCTGGATAGAATTCAGATGGCATATTTAGTGTTACAATTCAGCTCCTTAAGATGTGTCATTAGTGTTTAACGCATTTAATTCTTATGCCAATTGATGGTAACACTGGCTTTTTACAAATTTTACTAGTGATTTAGATTTTCTGATTCTTAGTAAACTATCTCATGTCTTTTGAATAGCTACTGCTCTAGGATGTCTGTTAGTAATGCTGATCTCAGATAGCAAATCAAGAAAAGGGATTCGATGAAGCCTAGAAATAAGAGAAAGCTGAAAGATGTCTGACTGGTTTGAGTACCCTGAACTGTATTGAACCTTTGACTAGCTAGGCAGTATTCCAGATACAGTGATGAAAAAAAGGTAGTCCCCTCCTAACCCTGCTCCTTCTGTTCCAGAGACAGGTAAGAATAGACAAAGTGTGAGTCATCAAGAATGAAATGAGCTGCTGGGAAGAAAGTCATATAGAGGGATGATTGGGAAAGGCACACTTTTACACTGGGGTGATGAGAGATAACCACTGTCTTTAAGTAATATGTGAACTTTCCTAGAAGGGAAGGAAGCAGTAGGGGGTGAGGGAAGGCTGCCTTGTAGAGAGCTCCCTTGAGAGCTTTTCATACGGAACCAAACTTGGTGTCTGCAGATAACGGAAAGGAAGGGACACAAGTATGCTACTGCAGAGAGAAAGGGGTGCCTAAAGAAAGATGGTGGATTGGGCCTTTATATGCTAAGTTGGCCTTAACAGCAATGTGAACTTCGGTTGTAGTAGGAAGCCACTGGAGACTTGTACACAGCAGAACAAGTTACTTGTGAAAAAGACCAAAGAAGTGGCTTTGTGAGAATGCACTATGATATAAGCAAGAGACCAGCTGGGAGGCTGGGCAGTAATTTAGGGAAACCCAATGGTGACTTGAACATAACAGTAATTGCCTAGGGATTCAAAACCTCGACAGTATGTCGATGAGGCTATAAGGGAAGTTATATTTATATATTGCTGGTGGAAATGCAAAATGATTTGACATGGTGAAGGGGAATTTAGCAAACTCTTAACAACATTGCAAGTTTATTTAATCTAGAAACTCTATTTTAAGGAATCTATACCAAAGATGTGCATACCATCATGTGAGACACCATATTTTCAAAGTTCTTGCTGTATTATTTTCATTAGGGTGGTATTGACAGCAACTCGTGCAGTAAGGGACATATAAGATAAACTGGCATGTCCACATGGCTATGCAGTTATACCTATAAAAGTAAGTATGGACATATGGAACCATAAAATAAGCCATATCTCTGGTTAAAGCCATTTTCAGAGTACATTTCATGAAAGGGTTAGGGAATTGAGGTGTGGAATACGGCAAAGAAAATACGTATTTGTTTATTTTTAAAAAACACTGGAATTCTTGATCTTGTGTGATTATGTATATACCCTTTTATCTAGTGTTGGCTGTAGCACATACATATTTGCCTAGGAATTACTTTGATGCAGATTTTCCAACGAAATGGCAATATTTACTTGTTTGCTTTTGCAGGTGTGAAAACATTGTAATATATATGTCTTGTATATTTCATTTTATTCACTCTGTTTTGAGTTAGTACAGGAATTGTAGCGGGTTTACATTATGAGAAGACAGCTATCAGGAAATATATATTGTTTTCTAAAATTTTAGAAACTAAAATATGGTTGATCAGGAATGTAAATGCCAGTTGTGGAACGTATCAGCCTAGAACTTACGGAATATGACTCTGAATGGGCTTCTTTGGATGCCGTCTGTCTTCCTTCTGTTTTCTTTTTAGGCTATTCAGCTTTGGTGTTCCAGCAGTAACACTGAGGAGTATACAGTGAAGTGGAGATAGTAAATGTGTAACATAGAAATGATCTTTAAAGTTTAATGGAATAAAATGATCTCAAGAACTAGACTGAGGAAGAAAGTTTCAATGTCTGAATGATCACAGCCATTAAAGAATGAGAATTAAAATAGGGGAAGACTGAGAACTGGTGGAGGGGCAGATGCAGGAATGGATTCAATCATTGGAGGCTAGAAAAGCGGGGCAGTAGTGAGGACCCTCAGCTGAGGTAAGCTTGCTTGAGACTATCAAGTAACAATTACTTAATGATGCAAAATGTGAGCTCAGTGATAGATTGATCTGCCAGTGTGGTTGTGAGTCTTGGAATGTCTGTGTTCAAAGCCATAAAACTAGTACAGTGTACATCAAGGGGTGATGGAGCATGTCAGTAAGTGGACTAGGGCTTTAGACAAGTACCTAGGAACTGCTGACATACTCTATTTAATTGTGATATATTGGAATTACTATGTTGGAATCAACTCTCTCCACCTAAGATGGGCTATTTCTGTCTGCCAATTTCTTGGTTGCCTTCTTTAATATTTTGATAAAGAAAATTTTGTGATTGTGATTGTGTAATGTTAACATTTTAGCTGTAAGCAATGTATTTAGTTATTCTAAGTTGAGTGTTTTTAGTATTTTTAACATATAATTTAGATGGATCATGTAACTTACAGAACCTTGGTCTGGAGGAAAAGCAGTTTATTTGTCTATCTTTGCTTTCAAATTAAATTGCAGCTTAATTGACAATTCAAAATGGTGGATCTTATAATCTTAATTATAATCCTTGTCTTGACATATTTGTCATAGTTGAAAACATCCTTAGAGGTTTCTTTGTGAAAGATATGTCTTTGTGTGTGTATGTACATATTCATAAGGGTAGTACAATCAGGGAAAGGGTGCTCTTCCTCATTTATGCTCCACCTATTTAAGACAGTCTAGGCTGATTCTCTGGTGAGTCCAGGATCTGCCTGTCTCTACCTCTCTATCACAGACGCAGTGTTACATGCGGCTGTTTGTTTACATGGGGGCTGGCAATCTAAACTCAGGTCCTCATCCTTGGGCATTAAGTACTTTTACCACCTGAACTACCCACCAGCTCCTCTTACAGGTTTCTAAAGAAACTTGCATAGAAGATACATGGTAATTGGTGTGTTCTCTTTTTCCTAAACCCATATGTGTGTGCAGAATGTGTTTGTGGATCCTAATGCTTTGGTTCATAGTTGGTTATCTTGCCTCTGTAAGAGTGAATAGACTAGTATGACTTATAGCATCACCATAGGCGCTAGGAAATAGAGTTAATAGGGACTACAGAAATAATACAGTTTGTATATAGGGTCACTGTCTACTGGCTCAAGTTTCCATTCTATATAAAATAGCAACATGTGGTATTTATAATAAGTGGAAAATGCACACTACATGGCAAACTTTGATAGCTACATAAATAACGTTTATATTGTCACAAAACACTGCAGATTGGCATTGAAGCCCTGATGTGTATAATTCCAATAGGCTTTATATAAATGATTAAAAAACTCATCAGAGTGGAAATATAATTAACTATGGGAGAGTGGCCAGCCTGCAATCAAATATATGCAAATTAGAGTCACAGTAATACCCCTCATTCACAAACATCAGGAATCTTTTTAAGTATCCAAAGCTGAGATAGAAGTGAGAACTGACATAATTGGTAGTGTTGTACCTTGATATGCCTATACTTCTTTACAAAACTGTGTAGTGTTGTGTATCAATTCATGAAAATTACCCAGCTGTGATCCCACATTGGAAGATGATCTTCTTCTTCTTCTTCTTCTTCTTCTTCTTCTTCTTCTTCTTCTTCTTCTTCTTCTTCTTCTTCTTCTTCTTCTTCTTCTTCTTCTCCTCCTCCTCCTCCTCCTCCTCCTCCTCCTCCTCCTCCTCCTCCTCCTCCTCCTCCTCCTTCTCCTCCTCCTTCTCCTCCTCCTTCTCCTCCTCCTTCTCCTCCTCCTCCTCCTCCTCCTCCTCCTCCTCCTCCTCCTTTTTTTTCTTTTTGGTTTTTCAAGATAGAGTTTCTCTGTGTCCTGTCCTGGCATTTACTCTGTAGACCAGGGTGGGCCTTGAACTCACAGACATCTGCCTGCCTCTGCCTCCCCAGTGCTGGGATTAAAGGCGTGTGCCACCAATGCCTGGCTTGAAGATCTTCCTTAAAGTAATAAAAAGCATTATTTTAAAATAAAGTGTACTAAAAAGAAATACTGTGTACTCATAAAGACGGAATTTTGTTTCTAGATCCCCAGTATTGGATTGGCTAAGCTAGAATGGGAATAACATTGCTGTATCATTATACATTATTCAACAATAAATATGGTAAGGGTAGGGATGATTTTCTTTAATAAAACACCAGTTGTAAGCTGAAAAGAGATTTTGTTTTGTTTGGAACTGATAAGAAGTTTTGTTTCCTTGCAGTTCAGTGTCCAGGGCCTTACGGACAGGAATCTAAGCACTGAGTTACACTGTTTTTTAACTAACTTTATAAAGAAATAGGTAAGAAACATAACTGGAAGCTTATTGTGATTATATCTATTGGTAGTTTTTTAATGAAGCATTATTTTAGCTCTTTCTAATTTCTGTTGCTGAGGAAGACTTTTACCTATCTCATTTTTAATCTGATCTACTCATTAGCTATATTGTTTACAATTAATGCATCAGTGGAAGTCTATCTCAAAATCAGTGTGTACACGAGGAGTTTGGAGGGAGGTAACCTAGGTTTGGCTTGACCTGTGAATTATGTGATCTCAGAATGCATTTTGGCCTTGCTCTCCTCTGTTTGTCTCTGCTGAAAAGACTTTCCTCCCATGAACCACTGCATCTCATAACTAGCTAATGTTCCTAAAGCACGTATGCCTTTCTCCTCAGGCTTTTGAGAAGTCTTGAGAGTTGTGATTGGCCATCCCTGGGACATGTTCCTACTCCAAAACCTCTCCAAGACATGTTGTCATTGATTTTATCACAAACTTCTTGGATTCTGCTTTTTGGGCCATAATAGTATATCTTGATTTAGCCTTTTTTTTTTTTTTTAAAGTTTATGTGATTGTATGTGTACCTGAGTGTATGTCTCTGAGTGTGTGCACATATGTGTATCCTGGGAGGCCAGAAAACAACTCCCAAAGTTGTTGTTTCAGGTCATTGAGAACCAACCAACCTGAGTGCTGAAAACCAAACCTAGCTCTTTTACAAGAACAAATGCTCTTAACTGCTGAGCCATCTTTCCAGGCCCTCAACTTGGAATACATGTTTTAAACTTAGTCCTCTTTGATTTTAATAGCTAATTTTCTTGTACTTGTGAAATTCCTTGGGTTTTTTGTTTCCCCAGGTCTGGGGATAGAACATAGGGAGACTACTGACAGCTATATATAACTTCAGCTCCATCTAAACTTTATTGTGACACGGGGACTACTACATAATATGGCTGTTTCTATAAACTCATTTTTATTGAGCTATACATTTTTCCCCACTCCCATTCTCTCCTCCCCTCTCCCCTCTGCCCCCCACACTTCCAATTTACTCAGGAGATCTTACCTTTTTCTATAAACCATTTTTAATAGTGTGATCCACAAAATACATTTTAATTCAAATCGCAATATGTTTGCTTTTTAGAAGGAATTAGTCCTCTGTCTCTTTAGAAACCAGTTTAAGATTAAAAACAGTTTAGAAGATCTCTACCTGTCACTTCATGCACACATGGCTTTGTTTTCCACATAGCTAACTTTATCACACACTTAAAGATGTTGGAAAGCCTTTAAAAAAAAGTTGTGTGGGGGTATCTTTAAGAATAGTTTTCTTCGTCGGGCGTTGGTGGCGCACGCCTTTAATCCCAGCACTCGGAAGACAGAGGCAGGTGGATCTCTGTGAGTTCGAGACCAGCCTGGTCTACAAAGTGAGTTCCAGGACAGGCTCCAAAACAATACAGAGAAACCCTGTCTCGAAAAAAACCAAAAAAAAAAAAAATAGTTTTCTTCAACTGGTGCACACCTATAATCGTAGCCCTCTTGAGGGTAAGGCAGAAGGATCCAAGAAAGAGTTCAAGGACAGCCTAAACTACATAGTGAGATACTATCTCTAAATAAGTAGCTTAAAAATAAAATAAAGTGATCCAAATTCCTGTTGCACTGGAAAGTCCTGAATTATGCTCGTGCAAAATTCTGCGCTTGTTGCTTGGAGGAAGGAAAGGGGACTCTTAAGTAATGTATAAGTGTGTGTGTGTGTTCGTGAAATGCTGGTTAGGCAGTAGTGCTGGTTGAGTAGGAGTTTTTAGAGTTTTGTTATTCGTGTGTATGAACAAGTGCAGGTGCCAAAAGAGACCAGAAGAGAGCATTGGGTCCCTTAGAGCTGGAGTGATAGGTAGTTGTGAGCCACCCCATGTGAGTGCTAGACACAGAACTTGGGTCCTCCAGAGAACAATATGCTAACTGCCGAGCCAATTCTGCAGCCCAGTAGAGGAGAATATGTCAAGTGTGTATTGTAAAAGTCAAGGATGTAATAGGTACACTGTGATCTACTACCACTGAACCTTTTTTTCAAAGAACAGAATGCTGGCTGGCAAGGCTTGGGAAGTGTTGCCATACTTTTCTCTTCCTGGATTGGCAAGATTGGTTACATGGCTTGAGATGAGCATTGCTTAGGGCTGTCATAATTTTTCCCTTTCTCATTACAATGTTCCTTATCCCATGTGATGGCAAAGTCTTCACTGTGGTTAGTTTAGTTTTTGTGCTGGACAATGGTAGTACACACCTTTGATCCAGCACTTGGAAGGCAGAGGCAGGTGGATCTCTGTGAATTCAAGGACAGACTAGCATACAGTGTGTGTTCCAGGACATCCAGGGTACACAGAGAAACCCTGTCTTGAAAAAACAAAAAGAAAGTCTGTCCTGTGTCCTTGGTTAAACAGATTATGCCATCTTGCTCCCAAGGTAGACTGCAGCAGTAAAAAGTGAGTGAGTTCAACCTCGGAAATGGAGGCTGAAAGCTAAAAATCAGTTTGTATTCGTCGAAGTTGTGTGGATTAGGCCATTGAATTTTATGCAGCCCTAAATCTGCATGATGGGTTGCTCCCACATAAACAGCTAACTAAACAAATTCTCTTGTCTAAAGAAGTTATAACTAGCCAAGTGGTTAAAGAATGTTTATTGAAACCAGTTGTCTTTGTTGTCCCTTATTTGATATATTGATCTGTATCTCACAGTGCCATAAGGCTAGTTTGGAAACAGTTAGTAATATCAGCACATATGTTAGATACATAGGGAAGGGCACTATATGATTCTATTAAAGTTTCATAAGATTACTTAGGTATACATTTGAAGAGTCTAAGCCATAGCTGTTAGATTCCACATTAATGGAGAGATTCTGCAGTTTTCCAGTAGAACTTTTTATGTTGCCTTTATTTTCCTCATGTTCATGTCTGAAAACCCTTCTCCTAAAAGTTAGAAGTGTTAATCATGATTTTCAAAATTAACTATATTTATTAAGCAAATAATCATATCTTTCTCTTTCCTTCTGTAGACTTAGCTTTGGAATCAAATCCTTCTGACCATCCCAGGGCAAGCACAATTTTCCTCAGCAAATCTCAGACAGATGGTAAGATGCTTTTTCCCACCTACGAAACCCTGAGAGCTGTTTATATTCAGTATGTACATTATTGAAAATATTTCATGGGATTTTTATACTGACTTAAACTTTTCATGTACTTATTTTTGATATGTGATGATATGCTTTGCTTTAATATAACTCTTTTAGGGAGAGCCTGTGGGTTTTGTAGACACATCCCCACCTTGTTGTCAATGCAGATACAGGATTTAAAAGTGGTATAGATTCACAGCTGCCTACCTCTTTGCTTCTCTTCTTAACCCAGTAGTGTGTTTTTTTAAAGGCAGATGATAGAATTTAAGGTTCTGTTAGATTCTTAAGTGAAACACCAAAACAAGTGTGTTATATATGGTCATTTTGACCTTATTTCATATAGTACCACCCACCCAGTAAGCCAGTGTCATGCCCAGATTTCTATGACTCAAAATCTTCACCATATATAAAACCTCTTCATTTTGTTGCAACAAAACTCAGAGCAAACATGTCCTAATGTTTCCTAAGTTTGCTAGTGTGTGAATTTTCTGTCCCGCTTGTTTTAGTTGAGAGTGAACAGTGGGATTTTTCTGTACTATTTTCTATAATGTTTGGTTAACTTCGCTCACATTTTTTTTCTAAAAAAGTTAAGTAACTATTGATTATGTTGTGAATATAAGAAGTGATGAGTCTACAATAACACTGGGAATAATGCAATAATGCAATCCAGTTTAAAAGGGGGAGTGGTGGTGCTTCTAGCCTGCATTTTCATGGTTTGTGTCTTTTTTGCCTGTGTTGTGCTGTTGATCTGATTAGTACTGCTGTACTCAGAGGCAGAGACAGGCAGATATCTGTGAGTGTGAGGCCAGCCTGGTCTACAGAGCAAGTTCCAGAACAACACAGAGAAACCCTAAAAACAAAAAAAAACAGACAAAACCCTTGATCTTACCCATTATAGTGGGAAGGAAATGTGTCTAGAGTGCTGTCTAGTGATCAGAGGAGAGGGAAACAGTGTGGCAAGTCTCTGGAATTTGTATTCTGTTAGTGTTGTGTTCAGTTAAGTCAGCATACGCATTTGGAATGCTCGTTAAGTTAGGCTTAGTGTTTACATGTATGACATAATATGATAAAAATAGCTGACTCTTTCACTTGCCTTAATTTTCTTGGTCATTTCTTTTACATAGGAAATTTTTGTTTGTGCCTACTACATTATCTGTTTGGTAAAAAAGTAAAATTTCATTTTTAGATTTACTTTATGGCTTTTGTTTTGACATTTATTTTGTTAGAAACTATTTTTTAAAGTAGAACTGAATTTTATCTTACTTTGCATGTTGGTAATCCATCAGATGGTATGTAGCAACTACTTTTATTTTTGTATGGCATTGTATCAGAATTGATCAGTTCATTTTTTTTATTCTTAGTGCGTGAAAAGAGGAAGAGCAACCATTTAAACCATGTAAGTAAAATAGCTGAAAACTTAAGAAATTAGTAGTTTGAATTAAAGTATATCTACAGTGACTTCTAGAAAATACAGTGAGAATGCAGTGCTGTTATTGTAGGCTGCTTCTAAACATTTTCTAAAAGTTCTTTTCTCAGATAATAAAGTTAGGGAAGTCTGACTTAATACTATTTTTTAAAAACGGTATTCTGACATTTTTACTTATAGTTAGTTACATAGCATGGTATAGTACAGAAACATACCCGAATTTTTTCTCCTTTTTACTGATTTCTTTTTAAGATTTGCTTATTATTATATGTATATATTTGTGCCTACAAGAGGTTATGTATACTTTATGAGTACAGGTGCCTTCAGAGGCCAAAAGAGGGCATCAGATCTCCTGGACCTGGAGGCATAGCTGGTTGTGAGCCACCAGTTGTGGGCGCTGGGAATTGGACTTGGGTTCTCTGCAAGAGCAGTTAAGAGCACTGAAGTGCCAAGTCATCTCTCTAGCCCTTTAGTCTAATTTGTAATTGAAGTAACAAACCATTGATGTTGGTACTATCTGCTGATTTCCCATCATAATAGTAAAAGTTGTTTTCCATTGTGACCTTTATTTCCCTCTTCCATTTCCTTAGCACACATCTTATTTCTTGTAAAATCCTAAGTCAGTGTTTTCACTGTGACTGTGCACATTGTTAATTGCTGGGTCACATGGTACTGACTGCTGCCTCCTCCCACACCTTAACTCTTTCTCTTTAGTGGTTGGATCTGGGTTCTTCAGGCCCAATAGGTGAATCCCTTTTCCTAGCCCGTATCAGTTCACAGCCAAATGCAGTGTGCTTGCCTATTTCTTAAAAGCCATCCCTTTTAACCCCAAAGGTTGTCACATTTGTTACATGCCTATCAAAAATACTTTGCTTCAATTAAAATACATGTATCTGGTGTTCTGTAGGCACCCGTTCACAGCCTTTGCCATCCTACTCCAATGAGTCTGGGTTTTGCTTAGGCCTGCTCTCTAGTATATGGCTTTGAAGTTACTGGTTTCTCACGTGATTGCTTTCTTGTATTGGTTCCTCAATGTCCTAGATACTGTTTCCTTTGTCTTCTTATACTGCACTGGAACACCTTTTCTTGGGAAGAGACACATAGTATTTGTAGTAATCTGGCCTGGAAAATTCCTCCAATAAATAGACTTCTAGGTTGAAACTAATTTCCACAATCCTTAGGATACTTTTCTGTTACAGTTTCAGTACATAGTGTGTCTGTTATTTATTATTTTATTTTTTTATGGTCCTGATGATGGAACTCAGCTCTTCACACATGCTAGGCAGGCGTCCTGGACTGTATCCCCAAAGTATACTGCTACCATTTAAAATCTGTTGCCTTGGAAACTTGTGATGTGTAACATGTTTCACACAATATACTCTTTTTCCCAAACATCTTTCCTTTTCTTTCCTTTTCTTTCTCTTTTCTTTTGGAGGTGAGGGGGTTGCAAGGATGTGGGCATATATGGAGGGACAGTGAAATGGGTGGGTTTAGGGTATATGGTGTGAAATTCACAAAGAGTTAATAAAAGGTTTAAAAAATTTTGTTGCTGTTGTGTGATACATAGACATTCCCCTTCTCTAAAGGCTTTAAATACTTACTCTCCAGGACTCTGAAATGTTATGATTTGTTATGGACCTTTTAATTCTACCAGTAGATCTGCAAACAATTTCTTCTAAGGAGTGTGTGTGTGTGTGTGTGTGTGTGTGTGTGTGTGTGTGTGTGTGTGTGTGTGTTTCTTTGGTATTTTCTCTACCTTTTGCTTGTATTTTGTTATCGAAACGTTGGGCTTCTAGAGCAGGATTTCAGTGTGACTGTCTAATTTCAATCTCCTCTTCCCTTTCTAGTTTGTTTTTTTGTTCTTGGAGATTCATGTGCTCTATGTTTTAACCCTTCTTGAGTTTTCTTCTGAATTTTTAGCATTCACAATGCCTTTTCCTGCTGTCTTAACCTGTCTTGCTGGAGGCTCCCCTCAGCTGTGTAGCTCTTGGCTTTCTGTGACTAGAAGTAACATATTTTTAACTGAAGCGTTGCATTGCAAGGATTCAGAGGCCAAGCTAACTTAGAGGGCCTCAGTTTCTTTTTCTGGGCTCCTGATCTACAGGACAAGTTTTGTTTCTTCAGAGAGTGCTCTCTCAAATTTCTGCCTGCGATTACAAGTTTCCTGCTTTCTAAAAGCTGGCGAGGCGAGGCAGTTCTGCTTTTCAGTGCACCCCTCTGCCCTTGCATCCCCCAGGATTGGTCTCTTTAAACTGTCAGCATTAGTAGCTCTAAAGGGTAAGTATATGTACGACAGGCTTTGCCCACAGACCTAGCTGACTCTGGCTTCTGTTTCATGTTTTTATATTACCCCCTGGGTGCTATGTGTCTAGTTTTGAGTCTGCTCATAACTCCTGTCCATTAAGTCTCCACAGGCACCAGCATTGTGCTGCCACGCCATCTCTTTTTGATGTTTTGAGACAGGCTCTAATGGCTGTCCATAACCCCTGATCTGCCTGTCCCTGTCTCTGGAGTGTTGGGATCGTAGGCATACACCACCATACCCAGTTTAATTTCTCTTTTAAAAATATTAAAAAATCCTGTCAATCCTGTTTCCTGCATCTTGATAGAAACTGTTTTGTTCCTTTAATTCAAATGAAATGCCATAAAGAAATAAGTTGTAGTCAGTCCATTATGTTTCAATGAATTTAGAATCCATACGTAGAAACTGGAAAGATGGTTGAGTGGTTAAGAGTGCTTCCTGCTCTTTCAGAGGACCCTTTTGGTTTCCAGCACTAACATGGTGGCTCACAACCATTTACAACTTCAGTTTCAGGGGATCTGAGGCCCTCTTCTGACCCCTGCATGCACCAAGCATGTACATGTGCATACATGTACAGACTGAGCAACGATACATGTTATTGTCTCTATTTTAGGAACCACCTTTAAGTAGTGTTTTTGCTGCCTTTTTTAAAAAAACATTTTGTAGGCCTTGCTTTCTTAGTATAGTTTATGGTAAGGTGGTAACTGTAACTGGCAATTATTAAGTTTACAGGCAACATCAGGAAAAAGTTCCCTTTGGCAGCTCTGTTGCAGGCATTGCTCAGAGATTTAATTCTGCCACTGTCTAGTTCCCAGACGGAAAAGTTTGAATAGCTGGACATGAGTGCTATAGGCCCTGCTTTGTATTGGTTAGTGGCAAGGTTTTGTATTAAGGTTTTTCCCTTGAAACTGGAAGTGTGGCCTGAAGAGGGCGGCAGTGTTGGGTAGAAGTGACTGCTTTTCTGAGTTGAGGTTTATAGAGTCTGAACTGATGGGGGAAGTGTTTGGTGTTGCTAGCCAGTAAGTTGCTGATTTGCTAAATGAGCACCTAGGGGGCTAGAAGACTGTATCTAATTAAATGCTTTAGTATTTCCAAAGACAAACCAGTATGCATGCATGATCAGAAACCATGTATATGGAGGGAAATAGGAAGTGTCACCAGAAGGGTTATATTTTATTTCTACTTATTTTTATTCCTGTCTTTTTTTTTTTGTCAAAATTGATTCTGTTACCATGTATATGCCCTGTTACTCCTTAATACAAGTTTCACTTTCTTAATTTGAAATCCATAATGTTCAAGAATCTGAACTCTGAAATACTCCAGGTGGAAAATTTCACATCTGATCCTATGTGATGAAGTAGCAGACGAACAGCAAAAACTGGCAAAATTACCTTTAGAATGTTTGCGTGAGTGAGGAACACAGACAGAAGTGTCTGTGCTGAGACTTAGGTCCCATCCCCAGGAAACATATATATGAATATTCCAAAACCCACTGTCTGAGTTAGGGTTTCTATTGCTGTGATAAAATACCATGACTAAAAGCAACTCAGGAAGAAAGGGTTTATTTTGCTTACACTTTTACATCACAGTTATGATAATGGAGGGAAGTTAGGGCAGAAACTACTTCAGGAGGCCATGGAGGGTGCTGCTTACTGACTAGCTCTCCATGGCTTGCTCATCCTGCTTTCTTATAGCACTTAGGACCATCAACCCAGAGTGGCATCACTCACAGCCAGACCCTCCTCCCTCATCAATCATCAATCAAGAAAATGCACCACACATTTGCCTACAGGCCAGATTAATGGGGGTATTTTTCAACTGAGATTTCCTCTTCCAAAATGACTCTAGCTTGTATCAAGTTCACAACACTGGCCAACACACCTACAATATTTTCTGTTCCAAGGAATTTTGATTTGAGATTCTCAACCTATAATAGTGACCCTAAAAGGTATCTTCCACTGGAATAAAAGCATTTCAATGAAAATCAGCTTTGTTTTTCATGTTGTATTTATCTTTGGAGCTTATAAAAGTATACACTTTAAACACAAAGGTAATTAAAGGTGCACATAATAGCTGAATAGCTTAAGAAACATCACAGCCTTAGATATAATTGAAACACTTCTAGCTTGAAAAAAAATCTTTCTAATAGTACTTTTCACGTAACACCTGGGGCATTTTGATAGGGAGCAAGTGACTTTATAGTGAAACAAATAACCTATTTTATCTACCATGTGGGTATTTCTGACTGTGAGCTGCTAGCAGCTTTCACATGCTGTGCCCTTTCAACTATGTCTTCCGTCTACCCCATTTTTCATGTGTTTATGAGAAAGTACTGATGGGCAAACAGTGATGGTATGATAGGAATCATTGATTATAGGGAGAAAGGAAGGCGCATCTGAATTAGTGTTTTCTTTTTTGTTTTTTTAAAGAATGCTAAGTTTTTGGTATTTTGTTTTAAAGAACGTTGCTGTTGATATTTATTCAGTGACACTATTTGACCATGGACCATATGGGTCTTAGCATACTGTAGGCTGTTTCATTGTCTGATTTGCTGTTTTATTGCATTTTTTTGCAAATGAATGGATACTTCTAAAGTGTTTTAAAGATAGTTAAGAGGGCTCAAAAAGTTAGTTGTCTTCTTTCCAGTGACACTGTAGATAGTTCTTCACTAGTTTATATCTGTAATTAGATTTATCTCTCAATTTATAGATAATTTTTCAGCTCTAGGGTTGAACCCAGGGCCTCAAGCATACTAGTCAAATGCTCTACCAGTGAGCTATATCTCCAGCCTTACAATTCCTCAAATTATTTGAACTCCATAAACTGTTAAGATTGTGTGCTTAGCATTTGGTGGTAGAAGCATTGAGAGTTCTTCTTTGGAGAAGCTCAGATTTGTATGAGGGGGATAACCCTGCAAGCAGTTTAAGATACCCAAAGAGAAACATTCTGTGGTGTGTTGTTGGTAGAGATGTGCTGGAAGATAGATGGGGTTCAGGGACAAAGATGGAGAAAAGGGCATCCATGGCAGACAGCAGCAGGAAGGTATCGTGATGTGTGCTAAATAATGAGAAAAAACACTACTACTTGTGGTTTTCATTTAAGGAACATAGTAGCACTGTACTTACACATGAAATAAGAGCTAATGTCTCCAAGTTGATTTTACCTTGTGTTTTCAGATGTGAGGAAATGTTAATGTTTAAGGGAATGGGCCCAGAGACATTTATGGCCCCTGGCCTGTTGGCAAGGGAACAGCCAGGGATACCAACTCTGACTTCAGAATACTTTCAGCCACTGAGATACTTAGTATTCGCCTTGAATTTACTATAGTAAGATGCTCTTGTGCCAGTAATTTAGGCACTGTACCTAGAAGTTGAAAGCTGCCTTTGTTTAAGAGAAATTACTGAAACCTTACTTAAAACTTTTTATAGTGTTTATAAAGGAAATTGATAATAGATTCTTGCCAGGTTTGATTTATAGGTACTGTACCAAGAGCTGCATTTTATAACCCATTCCTCAAACATGATCTGTGGACATTAAAAGCCTCCAGTGGGTTCCCTGCAGAGCTACACATGTTGTTACACTCAGGCAGTTCATATACTGTTAAAAAAAAAAAACCTTAATGCTTTATCATTTGACATTTTAACCAAGGAAAAAGAACACATTTTTATAGATTTAACTTACTGTGACATTCTCTTCTATTTCCCTTCCCCTTCAGGTATCTCCAGGGCAGCTTACTAAAAAGTATAGCTCATGCTCAACAATATTTCTAGATGACAGCACAGTCAGCCAGCCTAACCTTAGAACCACAATAAAATGGTGAGTACAACTAGGCTGCCGAGCGCTGAGCGACAGACCCCTTTGCTAAAAGCATCCCAGCCATTTTTGGTAATTTCAGTCATTTGATTTTCCTGCTAAGCACCCAGTTCAAGAAATTGGGGTCAATTAGATACTGATAATATTTAAGAGACTAAATGTAAATTTTCAGTTTCCATTTTATCTTAAACTGTATGGTGGAAAAGACAGACAGTTAGCAAATAGGAAATCTTAGGAAAAGTATGCCTCTATTGGGGGCATTTTTACTGTGAAAGTACTGCTGAACATAACCAATGTTTCCAGATTAGTTAGTTTGTCACTAGTTACAGGCCTAAAACAATGCTTACTGCTTTGTAAACTACTCTTTGAATGAACAGTTTGTCCTCTACTGGCACCATAGTCCATGAGCAACCTTATACATACATAGGTTATTGTTGGAAATAACTTTTGAAATACCCCAGGATGAGTTCAGGTCTGTAACAATGATCAAAAAAAGTGCAGAGCTTCCCCACTACTTTGGAGTTGTCCAGGGAATAAGTGTTCCTTGGGTTTGTTTTTATTTTTTTTAACATAGTTTTGGAAATGCTTGTTTGGAGTGTTAATGCCTTTATTCCTAATTTTACTCCTTAGTCTAAAATAATAATCAGCTTATACACTTTTTTTGTTTTGTTTTGTTTTTGCTTTTTTGTTTTTCGAGACAGGGTTTCTCTGTATTGCTTTGGAGGCTGTCCTGGAACTCTGTAGACCACAGCTTATAAACTGTCTAATGTACCAGCTTTTTAATTTTTTTGTCCAATTATCAGTAACTTCTTCATTTAAAACTGAAAGTTCTTATTCATCATAATGTATCTTTCCTTTCATACTTAAAACAGCAGTTGAGATTAAATTGTGTTTTAGAAAAAAGTGAGGCCAGGTTCTCAAAGTCCTGAGTTTGTCGTCTGTTAAATAATCACTGAGTGTTGATATTTAGAAAGGCCTCAGTCTGTAAGCAAAAAGATCATTGAAGTTTCATTAGAGACCTCAGATCATTTTGAATTCAAATGATTCTGATGTTTCTATATATAATATATATACACATTTTCAAAGAGTAAACCTTGGCCAAACAAATAGGTTTCATGCCCCTCCCCAACCCATTGTAATCTAATTTTTAGGCTTTTGAAAGGATAGCTTTATTTGCCTTCTTTAAGGTTTAAAAATCAATACATTTACTTGGTGAAATAAACATTTACCAAGAAAATTAGAACAAATTTGCTCTCAGGAAAGATTTTTAAAAATGTTTATCATAGGCAATAATGCATGACTTTCAAGGAAATTAAAAAACCATTTTGATTCACACAACTTTTTCCAGTGTACATGCCTAAAAGTGAACATGGCAGCTCATATCTATAATCCCAGCAATTGGGAGGCTGAGGTGGCAGAATCCAGGAGTTCTCTGCTACATAGCAAGTTAAGGGCTAACCTTGGCTACTCAAGACCTTTTCTCTAAGGAAAGAAAAATACATGTCTGAGCACATGCATTTTTCTCATTTTTGCCTTTCTTTTAGTTCATAGACACTATCAGGGTCTTTAAGAAAGGTGATGCATATAAGGCATTAATGACAGTGTCCAAGCAAGTCCTTTGATCTTAACCACAGCCCCTTCCCAAACTTTGCAGCACACTGGAACCACCCTGGGAACTTCAGAAATAATCTTGAACCCAAGTCTTGCCCAGTGCCAACTGCTCAAATAGTGTGGGAGCCACTGCTTAATGAGAATACAGAACTGCACCTGCCTACGTGGTGGAACCTTAGATGCATCAGTTCTAAGCATTGGTTCCCTCCCTTTTCTGTAAATGTGGTTGTTGTATAAACTGACATGTAAATCTTAGTGGTCCTTTTCAGAACCAATTTTTGTGTGCGTGATTGTAAAATCAGTATGAGTGTAAACTGAAGCACTATAGAAGTATCCATCTTTGATGCCAATAATGTTACAAAATCCAAAATTTCAAATTTAAAATATATACAACTACTTCTAAAATTCAGATTTGCCTTCCCTCAAATATTTTGAGTTTGTTTTAGATGGTAAGGGCAGATGTCAAAGAGAACACTTTGTTCCCTAGTTTATTTACATCATCTATGGCAAACTTAGGAATAATATAGTGTCTAAAGGATTGTATCTACTATTAATATTTCACTTAAACTAATTTGGAAATAGCTGCCATTAATACTCCTGTATTGTCAGCACTACTTAGTTCAGGGTAGCTAGTCCTATCAGCAGATTTGCAGGCACTCATTCACGTTTTCTACTAAGAATCACACAGAAGTGATTTTAAATGCTTTTATTCAGTATGCAGAACTTTTCATTGCTTACCCATAGGAAACTAATGATCCATGGTGGCTAAATGGATAGTGAACTATAAGTCATCTGCAATCTGAGGCCTAACTAGAAATCCCTACTGTTTTAAACCTAAATGTATTCGTATAACTACTACAACTTGTGCAGGACAAAGGTTCTGTAGGGAGAAAGGCAAACGACAGGAATGATGTGAAGGATTTGCACATGATCATGATGAACAGAAGCATGCCTTCTAACAGCGTGTTGTCCAGTTGTGTTAAGAGT
Source organism: Mesocricetus auratus (assembly GCF_017639785.1). Taxonomy (NCBI): domain Eukaryota; kingdom Metazoa; phylum Chordata; class Mammalia; order Rodentia; family Cricetidae; genus Mesocricetus; species Mesocricetus auratus. The sequence continues at coordinate 43,152,033 of NW_024429194.1, read as the reverse complement.
TCAGAGTGCTATAAGTGTCCTTTATGGTACTACTCTAAGATTTCAGGGCTTCTGGGAAGGTCAACCTTGCTTAAAAATGATAAAATGAATTGCTTCAAATACTTTTTTTCCTTCCACAGTGTGACCTTAGCAATATATTACCACATAAAGAACAGGTGAGCTTCTTAAAACATGTCTTGCTAATCTAATTACCTCGCATAATACCAAATGTAGTATTAAGATGTAACTATAGACATCAGATGGTGAAATGCTTTTATTACGATATTGAAATGAATCTTTTATTAGAGTTTCTTGTTCTTAAAACCCTTTAAAGGCTCTCTAGTTGTTGGAGGTTCTAAAAAGTATGACTATTATATTGATAATTTGCTGGTTTATATATATTAAAATTATAAACATACATGTATGTAATCAGCACATGATTTTTCAAGCCTAATTCTACTAATTTTTTAACTAATTTCTTGTTGTGTCTGCATGCATTGCAGGATGTTTAATAATGTTACAATTGTCTGCTCCCATTGTGACAATCAAAAATCACAGCAAAGAATCCTCTCGTTAACATAATTTTTTTGAAAAAACAACTTTTCTGCACCAAAAAATTGTGAGAACATCTCATTTGCAATTTACAAATCTCTTTAATGTATAACTTGTAGAAAGACAAGTATATTTTCCTGTTTCTGTCTTCACTTTCAATCTGTTTTAAAGAAGCTAGAAGCCAGTCCTCACTCATACATTTGAATGGAAGTTATTTTTAAAGCTTTCAGATTTTTTGTTACTCTTTAGTACCACACTAAAGCTCCATAAAGATGCTTCATTGTAATAGAATTTTCTATTTCTCAGTGAACTTTTACATTATACTCATTGAGCTACATCTTCTTTAGTAAGGTAATCTTTAACTAGTACATTGTTACATGATATAGCCTGTCCTTTGGAAAATAATGATTTACCTTTCTTTATAATGTTAAAAACTCATTTGAGAGTACTTGTAATTACACGTTAAAATGATATTCTGTATTAAGAAGCTGGTTGAGTTCATAGGTAAATCACAAATGCTGCCTGTGAACTTTCCATTTCCTCATTAATAATATTAAAAAGAAGGATCAGGATTTAGTGACTTTAGTTGTCCTGCTTCATCGAAGGCATGAAAGCTCAGTAGCAGGTTTGAAAAACAAAAGTTCAATGGCAACAGAGACGGTAAGGAGGAGAGCGTTGCAGAAACTTGGTTAATAAGCAAGTGCATGGCTTAAAAAAAAAAAACATGATACAGTGAACTAAAGAGAGGTGAAATTTAAATTTCGTTCATCTTCATCCAAGTTCTAAGTTGTTGACTGATTTGGTTATTACTGCCTGTTGAGGGGTACCCCTGTTTCTCTGGCACCACTAACTGGTGGAGACGCTGCAGTACTGAATAGAAAGAGGCTTGACAACGAATCCAGGAGGACTTAGAAATGGTTTGCATTGTTAAAGGTTGGACTTCCCTTTCAGTCTCCCCTATACCACAGTGTTAACTAAGATTCTAACACAGCCTGTTATTACCTGTTAAACTTATAGAGATGCAAATAGATCCCTGGACATTTTTGATGAGCGATCACATCCACTCACAGTAAGTGCCTGTTTGCTTTGCTTTTAAGTTGTATTTTTCTTTCCTATGCTGTGTTTATTTCATGTTTGTTTGTTTTGCCATTGATTGAGAAAGTTGCTCCTAGCTTTAAGGAGCATTGTTCATGGCTATGCTTGATAGAGTAACAACAGGCTTGCTGCTATGTCAAGTAGTGAGCTAAGGGAAGTAAATCAATCGATTGTATAAATACTAGAACATCCAGCTTTCCAGCATATCATCTTCAGTAACATCAAATAGTATAAACATTTATAAATAAATCCAACAAATATGTAAAATCTCTCAAGAAAATTAGGAAACTTTAAATCAGTTAAAATGGCATAAGCCCAGTGTGGTTTGAATATACCTGTAATCCCTGTACCTTGAAGGCTGAAGCAGGATAGAGAGATTTGGAGAATAGTCTGTGCAGCAAAACTCTGACTTGAAAAACAATAAAAAACAAGCAGTCAAAAGAAAAAAAAATCAACCAAAGAACCTATAAAAACTTAAAAAGTTACTTCCTCTGCATCATGTTGGCCATTCTCGTTACTTAAAGAGGCATACTGTTATGTGGACAATTCAGTGTTAAGAGCCTATGGTTATAGGAAAAAAAGAAACATTTTTTTTCAAAATTTATTATGGACAAGTATGACCCCTGTGACATGTTACGATTAGTAAGATTTCAGCATAAAAAGAACTGGGAAAGTCTTTGGAGGAAAATGGAAGGCTATAAATTCCTGAACATATGCTGTATCTCTTTAATAAATGATGGGTGGGTGTGGATAATTATAGTACAGCCATATATTACTTAACAGTGGGTCTATCTTCTACTATGTAAGTAATTTCAGTATTCTGCCAATATCATAGAGTATTTTCATCTAAGATGGCTACAGTATTACTTTTTGATATTTTGTGGAACTGATATTAGATATTTGGTCTGTTATTGCCTGAAATGTTAAAATGATATTCTGTATTAAGAAGCTGAAAAAAACTGAAAGTCACCAAGCATGATGACACATACTTTCAGTCCCTGAACTCAGGAGGAAGAAGCAGGTAGATCTCTGTAAATTTGAGGCCATCGTGATCTTCATAGTGAGTTCCAAGACATCTAGGACTACAAAGTGAACCCTGCCTCAAAACAAATGTACAAACAAAAAAAATGAAATAAAAATTGAATCATATCACCCAGGCCAACAAGATGGCTCAGCAGGTAAAAACACTTACTGCTAAGCCTGAGAATCTATTTCTGACCACCAGTATGGTGGAGGAAAAAGACAATTCCTAAAGTTGTCCTCTGATCTCATGTGTGCCCCATGGCTGTGCATGCCCATATATATATTTATATAATAAATGCTTAAAAGCAGCTATAGTACCCAATTGAAATTATTTTGAGGAACCTGTAGGCACAATGTGGAGGCTGCTATCTTAAGAATACGTAAAATTTCCCTCGGGGCTGGAGAGATGGCTCAGAGGTTAAGAGCACTGGCTGCTCTTCCAGAGGTCCTCAGTTCAATTCCCAGCAACCACATGGTGGCTCACAACCATCTACAATTCAATCTGCTGCCCTCTTCTGGTATGTAGTCAGAACACTGTATATGTAATAAATAGACAGGCAGATAGATCTTTAAAAAATACTTAAAATTTCCCTCAGTTAATATTTATTTTTTTTTCTTTCAGAGAGAGAAAGTTCCAGAGGAGTACTTTAAGCATGACCCTGAACACAAATTTATTTACAGATTTGTTCGCACACTTTTTAGTGCTGCACAACTGACAGCGGAATGTGCAATAGTAACGTTGGTAAGCTGTTCCTTTCTTATCAAGCTTTATTAGAAAGTCTGTACCCAGATACGTTTAATCCCTGAAGTTATCCTGGGAACTTTAATAAAAGGAACCTTCGCAAGGAATGCAAAAACACATATTTGAATTTAACAGTCATAGTTTAAGATGTTGTTGCCATTGCTTTTATTATCACAAAACAATTGCCATTAAAGGCAGTAAGAGAGAGTCCCCATCATATCTCACTACACATACACAGGACATGTCAATGGGGCTGGAGTGGGATGCATTAATGGACACCAGTGGTTCACAGAAACCAGTTCAGTATAGTTTAAGGCACATATCAGACTGTGTCCCCAGGTGTTTCTGGTGTGTGTTATGATTGCTCATTGACCAGTTAGTTCTCTGTTCTTGGGTGATGGGTGCTAATCCAACTCTGATGATCATTTGTGTCTGCCTATGAAGTTGCACAGGATTGTAGTACCAGTAGATCTTAGAAAGGCTTTGTGAACTATAGATATGTCATTCTCTTTATGTCAGCCATTCAGGGCTTGTAGTAAGACCATCATTTTGAGTAATGGATGCTGTTCAAGTGGTTAGGATTTTACTACCCCAGCAGCAAATGCAAAGTGAAAAGTCAACTATATGGCCTTGAGGAAAGAGACCTTAGATTAGTACTTACTCCTTTAGCATTCACTTAAACTCTAAGGAGGAGACATGTATGTGTGCATGAGTAGAGTCCCCAATGGACACTTCTGCCATGGTTGTAGAGAATGCAGAATGGAGACTGGGTTGGAAGAGGGGGTGGGTCCTTGTAAACAAGGGAACTACCATTCCTGGAAAAACAAAGTGGTACTGTCTGGTTCTTTGAATATACAGGACTTCAGAATGAATTTGATTCAGGGGTAAAGAATTAAAAGTATTTGTTGAAATGCAGAGAGCATTTGCAATAAAAATGGGCAGCCCTCACAGACCTACCATCAGTATTTGGGAGATGATTGCATAGAGGAGGAGGCTGAGCACACCAGGAGGAAATCCAGGAATGAGTAATAGAGTCAAGATGAATGTTCCTACAATGGGAAATACTGTAAGAGGCTACAAGATGCACCCTGGACAGCTGCTCTACACGATTTTTGTAGCACTGGGACAGAGAAGAAAGCATATTCTAATGAGGAAGATCACAGGCATTCTTTTGCAGGTGTTTATTTCAGGCAGTTGTTATATGGCATCAAAATTGAGCAAAGGACCCGTCAGTGACTGGAGACCTTTCTGTTTTAGATAGGACAAACAGAAGACCTCCTTAGAGAAGGGGCATTTGAACAATGGACTAACTGCATAGAGACAACCAAGGAGCTTATGTATTATAGGCAGTGGGAACAGTGCCAAAACTACGATGCTATAACATTCCATGAGCTCAAGGAAAGCAGGATGGTCATGTGGAGGGAGTGAGGAATAGGGGGAGTTAAGGGAGAGGAGATGCCAGGCACAGTCTCACAGGGAATGGGTTCCGGGTTAACTAGTAACTTTAGGTAAGTCTTGACAAGGGGAAAATGGTCTTAATTTAGGAGGCTTTCCTAACTGTTTTTGGAGAGGTGGATTGTAATTGGAGGTCAGAATAGAAGCCAGCAGAGTGTTAGGATGCCATATAGGCAAGCAGTGAAAAATGGACCAGGATAAAATGTTGTCATATTACCAATGAAGATAGCAAGAACAGGTTTGGAATAGGATAACATAGAGTTTGGGCTTCTATAACTAGGCATTGGAGAGTTGGAATAAAAGCATACTTGTTTGTAAGTGAAGGCACTGATGAGCTTGGCATGAGCTGTTTCAGAATAGTGATAGCAGCAGAGGCACACGCAAGTGTGCACTAGGAAATGGGCTGGAGGTGAGCTGGCATGTACATAATCTGCGCATGTCTTGAGAAGCAGCACTTGGGGTTGTGGGACGTGACATCAGAGCAGTCTAAACATTTATATTGAATGAAGTCTCTGGTGGAGGAAAAGAGTATCTTGTCTCCCACTGACACAGGAGGACAAGTGTTAGCCTGAGTGACAGCACCTAACGTCCCTGTTGAAGGGCAGCCAAGGTGTGCAGTGCTCCACTGCTCCCTGACTATCTCTGTGAAGAAGAGCAGGGGCCACTCTGAGAGACTCAATCCTCGGATACTTGGGAGTGCTGAGTGTGGGGATGGGAGGATAATCTCACCAAGAACGTGTAATATTTGGTGGACAACATTCCCAAATCTGAGTCATTAGTCTGATGACCTTTAAAAAGTGGCTGACTCGGCCAGTGGTGGTGTATACCTTTAATCCCAGTGCTTGGAGGCAGAGGCAGGTAGGTCTTTGTGAGTTGGAGGCCAGCCTGGGTTACTGAGCAAGCTACAGAGAAATCCTGTCTCCAAAAAACAAAAAAGTGACTGACTCTTAAAAGTCAGTTTGTTCCCTTTTCCTCTGGACATAAAGCACTTCATACCACTTTGGGGACCTTCCACACCAGAGCTCAGCACCGGCTCTCTACCAGCTGCAGATGACAAACATTGGTGGGAGCTGCTCCTGTCATTCTCCCAACAGTACTATTGGCATTAGCATTACATTGTTTTTGGTATTGTCACTAATGTAGAAGCGATTTAAAGCATATGGGGCTAAGCATGGTGGCTCGCGTATGTAATTGGAGCACTTGGGAGACTGAAGCAGGTGGATCACAAGGTCAGGGCCAGTCCGGGCTACATGTGATAGCCTGTCTCACAAAGTAAGGAAGGAAGTGTTTTATAGAAACACTACTATGTAACATATTTATATGTATGGGTCTTAAGCACCTTTGGTCCTAAAACCAATTTCCCTTGGATACCAAGGAACAACTGATACCTTTGTGAGAGCTTTCTCCACAATCTTCACTCAACCAACCTCACCCAGTTGCTTACAGCAAAGGCATTTTCTATATTTAAGATCATTCATGAGAATGGCTCACAAACTTGCCCAGTTTAAGAGTCCCAGGATAGACTGGCAGCTCTGCTACCACCTTAAAGCCAAGAGAATTGACAAATTGTGTAAAAGAGAAGATGTCTTCTTGGAAGTGATAGTAGAGAGGGGAAAAGGAGGTGTAATGGGCCACCCTTGGGTGCAGGTGGTTCTTTATAAAGGCACTGTGCCTGTGGTGCTGTCTGCCCAGTAGCCACTGGGAGGCTCTCTTGCCCTCGTTCCACACAAGAGTCACTGTGGACCTGGAAAAGACTTAGATGTACTCACTAAGACTTAGATGTCTGGCATGTCTGTAAAGTCACATGGGAGAGACCTGAGATTTACTGAACAGCCTGAGTCTGCACTGGGCCTGTCTGCTGCTTTGCAAGTTTGAAGGTTGTACCATTCTTCAGGATGCCTGTTACTAAGTGACAGTCCTTGCTCTGATGTCTGGACAAGGCAGGCAGCAGAGAAGTCTGACCTCTTGCTGAGGTCTCTGCAGTACTGCCTACTCAAACACAGAGGCCCATCATTCATAAACTGAGCACTTACACTGAACCGAATCAAAGACCAGTGCTCTACTTTTGCAGGTTTACTTGGAGAGACTTTTAACTTATGCTGAGATCGACATTTGTCCCACTAACTGGAAAAGAATTGTTTTGGGAGCCATTCTTCTTGCCTCCAAGGTTTGGGATGATCAAGCTGTGTGGAATGTGGACTACTGCCAGATCCTCAAGGACATTACAGTTGAGGACATGTGAGTTTGGAAGGTTTTGGTGAACTTACTAACCATTTTTAGTCTAGTGCCTACCCACAACTTAGGAGGCTGCTGACCACCTACAGGCATCACCCCGCTAAACCCCCTTGAAGTCCCACTATTAAATACTTCAGCCCACCACAGCCTCATAGAAGGTAAAGTATAAATCAAGCCCTATTAATCACAATCATTCTAGGAATTTATTGCACAGCCCTTTAAGTATCAGAATACTTAGAAACCTCATTTTCAATCTCAGATGGGATTTACGGATTCACATTCTTTATAGCCACAGGCTTCCACGGACTACACATAACATAGGATCAGCATTCCTTACAGTATGTCTCCTCCGACAACTCTTTAGTTTGCTCTCAAAATCTTACATAAAAGTTAAAGACTGTTTAAAAGGCTGTTGAACAGCTACTGAAAGACATAAAACTACATTCTTTCTATCCAGCTATATAGTAGTTTATATCTTCTAGCATTAATTGATAGGTATTGATGTAGTATTTATAATAATGTGTTTGATAAATTGAGAGGTATTTTTCTTATGGTTTTGTTGACCTTTACAAGGACAGCATAGCACAGTATATATTTTATTGCTTTTTTATAATTCACTAGTTTTACTCCCCTTTTAAGGGGCATGTGCCTGGCTTTTGAAATGTGTCTGCCAGTGTTCATGTCTTAGAGCCTCTGGACTTGTACAGGGTTAGCCTGAGTCTGTCATTGCCTATTTACTTCTGCTGGTCCTAGACTCACACTGTTTTTTTTCTTATCTAACTCTGAGCATCTATTAACAAACAAGGTACAAAAGCCAGAGTTTCAGGAGATGCTTCTGCCCCCTCTGCATGTAGTGTTTGTTTTATAAATTGGTCTGATGGGCTAGGGAGCTTTAGGATGCTCTCAAGCAGGCAGTGCTAGAAATGGCCCAGGGCCGTCACCAGCCCTTGTCCAGCCACAGCATCCGAAATCTCTGAGAGCATAGCCTTAGTGATGGCCACTAGCATGGTCCTGGGGCATACCAGTACTCACGCTATAAAGGCAAAGCTGTGAAGTCTGCAAGCAAGATGAGGACCAGAGAGGTCTCCTGCAAACCCTGAAATGCCCACTCGACAGTGAAAATGTCTTTGTGGGGAGCACTTAAGTGACATGTCAGTGATGAAGAAGCTCTTTGATTATATTGAACATCATAGGAAGATTAAGATATGATGAGAGTAATAGAAGTTACCTGTTCCTGTAGTGAGGACTGTCATGCAGAATTACCAAACTTTTATAACTGAAGTAACTAAGGGACCACTGTTGGCACCAACTGGAGTGTTTGGTGAAAATGGTCACTTTCATTGTGGCACTGGTAGCCATCTTAGCAAAGGATGTGACAACAAAATCTGAAATAAATGGACATACTTTTGGAAGTTACCAAGGCCAGAGTGACTTTGATCACCTTGTCAATCATCTTAAGTGGCCCCTGGGAAAAAAGTAAAATGTGTACTCATCCTTAAACTTAAAATTTAAACTCAGCTGCCAGGGACTCTAATTGTAGTCTTAAGATTAGAAAAGATTCAGAAAACACTGGGTTTCCTGGATGTGGACCCACTCACTGTAAGGGCAGTGGTGGCAGAAGCTGAGGCTCTGGTAATTTTGTTGTGAGCAGAGAGACACAGGAACCATGCTCCTAACAGTCACCTTTTGTTTATGATCTTTGATAATTAAAGAGCATGACGAGACTAATATGCATTTGTCTCCTTTCCCTGTTGTTGGCTATTTGTAGTGCCCTTATTTTTTTTTTAGTCTAAATTAAAAGTTAAAAATCAGTTTTCCTTAAAACTTTCCCCTATGTATGTGTCTTGTTAGGATATATTTCTGTTCAAAAGAACAAGTTAAAACTAGGCAGCTGCTGCTCAGAAAATGTGCTGTGCCGGTAAATGGTGTGCATTCAGCCATGTGAAAAAAGAAAAAAAAAAAACAAGCTGTATATTCTGTTGGCATAATGCTTTTCTTTAGTGATTAAGCCTCTATTAATAGACATGTTAATCCCATGAAGGACTGTATTTCAACACAGTTAAAATGTATTAGTGGAGAAAATATAAAAGGGATATTGAAGTACGTTTGTTCCTGTAGCAAATTAAGTCTTGATTACCTGATTATCAAAACATTATCTGATTTACATTTCTATAGGCTTATTGCCATATGAACAGGAAATTAATTTTGGACGTAGGCTGTTTAGCTTTAATTTTAGCAAACCATATTTTACCTACTTTTTGTATAGAATGTCAGACACTTTTTGAGGCTGTGAAGAAAGTATTAAAAATTTAGAACCAAGAAACCAAGTAAGTATGTTCTAAGACAAGCCTCTGTTGTGCTTGCTTCCTTAAGTATTTATAATTTTTCCATAATTTCTGCAGGAACTATGAATGGTCAGGTTTACTCTAACTTTGTGTTTTTTAAACCTTCAGTAAGGTCAGTATGGTCATACAGTACAGAGCTGCTCCCATCCACGTTTCCCTCTGTGCAGATTGTGTCCTAGCTAGGGCAGCACGTGCTCATTGTCTTGGGGTTTTATTCCCAGCACAGGAACCAGGTTTGGTGTGTACAGTGCTCTACCAGACATAGTGTACTGAAGTGGGTTTAGTGAAGCCAAGACATCTGTCTTTGATCTCTCTGCTTTCCAAAGTTTTAAATGAGTCTCTTGACTGTCATAGTGACAGTTTGTCACCTTAGTGTAATATTAAGGTGAGCAGAAACTTGCATTGTGCCCTTTGACATAGCCTCATGTGCTGGGGCAGGGGGAAGGGATTTCCTTTCCCGTCCAATGTGGCTTATTTATTTATTTATTTGAGATGAATCCTTGTTGCCTCAAGAGTGTTTCCCCCTCAGAGATAATAGCGTGGCTCTCGATGGATCCATTTGTTGCCGTGGTGATGTGCCCACTCCTTTTGTTGGCGCTTCTCTACTTCAATAAGCCCCTTCCTGTTATCAGCCCAGGGAAAATGTCTGCAAGTTCTTCAGAGCTAATAAACAGCATACATCATTCCTTTCATCTGCTCGCTAGAGCGGGCTTGTGAGTGAGCGTGGAGTATGGATAGTCCAGCTGCACTAATGGAACTCTGAAGAATGAGCCTGCAAGTCAGCAGCACGAGTGCATGAGAGGGAGGGCTGTAACCTTTCCCCTCCCTCCCCAAACTCAGAGTGCTGGGATGCAGAAAGGACCACGAATAGCTGTACCTTGTTTGAGCATTAGTATATTAATCTAGCTGGGTAGCCTTCATGTGTTCCAAAACAGAATTTAGAGCTATTCTAGAAGCTCTCGAATGATGATTTTGAAGATAACCCAGTTGACTAAAATTATCCTGTGTGGGTTTTGCTGGGTTCCTCCTCCCCAGGAATGAGATGGAAAGGCATTTCTTGGAGCTACTCCAGTTCAATATTAATGTTCCTGCCAGTGTTTATGCCAAATACTACTTTGACCTTCGCTCCTTAGCCGATGACAACAACCTGAATTTTCTGTTTGCTCCTCTCAGCAAAGAAAGAGCACAGAACCTAGAGGTAAGGCTGTATTCACTAAGTGGGATTTGCTGCGAGCCACCCGGCCCACATCTGTGAAGACAATGGAAAGCTTGTAAATTAGCACATTGAAGAGGTTATTATCTCTGGCATCATATTTACTGGGCCTTTTATGGTTTCTACAAGTATCTGCATTATATAGAGAGGTAGATATTGCCTCCAGTGATCATAATTCAGTCTTTTTAATAGATTTCCCTATTGAAGCTCTGTATTCCCACATAATCATATATAGATAACTTCCTGAAATTATATTCTTAATTATTCCTACCTACATATTACAACTCTGCTGCATTTCACTTGGTTGGCAAATTGTCAGACACCATGAGTTTACTAGACAGCATTAGTGGCCAAGCTGAGAGACCTTTGTTTAGGATGCAGAATGTAAATATATTTTTCATACTGGATATAGGAACAAAATAGGGTTTTCATAAAAGTAGTGATGGTGGCCGGGAAGATGGCTCAGAGGTTTGAAAGTGGATCTGTGTTCAAATACCAGTGATCATGCCTGGTGTCTCTTAACTGTCTGCTCCAGCTCTAGGGGATCAGGCACCTTCCGACATCCATGGGTAGCCTCATACCACACACATACTTAAATAAAAGTGTTTTTTAAAAATGAAAGTGGGAACTTACATAGGTGAAGTCATAGTTATGGTTTAAAATGTTTAGTAAATGGGTCACAATGATTCACATTCTTTAGGATGGAACTTCCTTAAGGTACTTTCATAACTTAGAATGTTGTTCTACTCTTTTTTTTTTTTTTTTTTTTTGAGACAGGGTTTTTCTGTGGCTTTGGAGGCTGTCCTGGAACTCACTTTGTAGACCAGGCTGGCCTCGAACTCACAGAGATCCGCCTGCCTCTGCCTCCCGAGTGCTGGGATTAAAGGCGTGCGCCACCAACGCCTGGCTGTTGTTCTACTCTTAGTGTGCTAGTAAGATAGTCATTAGACTCCTGCTATTAAGTATAGTACTTGCCAACCTTGTTAGACCACTGGAAATTGGATATAATTTTAACAGCTGAGTAAACACTAATTGTTTTAGCATAGGTGTATGCTCATGCTTAGGGAACAATTACACAAGTAGCATGATATTGATGTAAAAAGCCTGTCATAGCATCTACACCTTTGAGAACTCAATTTTGTGTGTGTGGTGTGTGCAGGTGTATGGTGGCCACGGGCTGACATAGATGTTTTCCTCAATCACTCTCCACTTACATTGTGAAATTGGGTGCCTAGTGGAGCTCACGGGTTCCTAGATGGCTCATTGAGGCTCTGGGGTCCTCCTTTCACCACTCCATAGCCCTGGGATTACAGGGATGTGCCACCACGCCTGGCACAGGTCAGGGAATCCACACTCAAGCTCTCATGCGTGCATAGCCGGCACTTCACCTGCAGAGCCATCTCTCCAGTCTGAGGATCCCAGTTTTTAAGTAACTTAATTACCCCCTTTCCAGGCGTTAAGTCATGACCCTGAAAAGATTAGCAAAAGCAGCAGGAAGTAGTTCCCCCAATACGTAGCACTGTAGATCTTCATCCTCAGGTAACCCAAGTGGCTGTATTTGTTTAGAGGTAGTTTCTGTTGCTTTGTTTTTTTTCCTTAAGGTTGCATTCTTTTTTAAACTTCTATATTCTGTTTGATTGCCTTTCCTAGGCCATTTCAAGGTTGTGTGAAGACAAATACAAAGACTTATGTAGAGCTGCTATGAGAAGATCTTTAAGCGCTGATAACTTCATTGGTATTCAGCGCTCTAATGCCATCCTCTCTTAAGAGAGAGACATTGAGGAGTGAGAACATCAGGGACTCCTCATTGACAAAGACTGGAGAAATAGCACCTCTCCTGGTCAGAGACCAGCAGAGGTTGGACTCCACTGAATGGAAAGACCTCAAATTCAAGAGACTCTGGACAGTGACTGCTGACTCCATAGGAAAGAATGGGACCTTGTCAAAGCAACCACTCTCTGTCCTTTGTAATGTAACAGTTATGAAAACCACTCCAAAGCAAAAGCTCTGACCACACACAGATATTGCTTACCATGTAGGCCAATGGCTGTGAAATATGTGAGGTTTTTAAATTGTTTCAATTTTTAGACTTTCATTTGAGACAGGGTCTTATGTAGCCTGGGCTGGCCTCAAACCCATTATGTGACAGGCTAGCCTTGAACTCCTAATCTTCCTGCCTCTACTCCCAAGTGCTGGGATCGCCATGCTTGGCTCAGACTTTAGACTTTAAAGACACTAACCATATAGCTTTTGTTTTTCTTGCCCCTCCCCCAACTGCTGCATATGCTTTTAGAATTGATTCAGTATTACCATTAAAACATGAGACTCCTTCCCATTTTTGTGGTGCTGGGAATCAAACTGAGGACTTAGCATGTGCTTGGTGAGCATTTAACCACTGAGCTACACTCCTCAGCCCCAAGCATGGGATACTTAACACTCATGAAACCACCTAGGAGCAGATTGTAGCATCATTAGGTATTAAACATTCTCCTACTGTGTCATCAAAGCTGCTAGTCATTATTGGCAATCAGTTTAAATTACCAAAAAGCTGCTGGGTAACACTCGCCATTCATATTCTTTGCAAGCACTGCTTGCTAGCATTTTGGTATGTTTGGAGCCATTAAGAGAAAGTATCAGTTGTTGACTCCTTCTGTTGGGTCCTTGCTGCATTTCCTGTGAACTATTAATGGTGCTTCTCATTTTCAGATTTTTCTCATTGTTAAACAAGTGTATTAAAAGATATTTTCATAATGCCAAACATAGTGGTCCAGTGATCATGAGCAAATAGCAAAAATACAAGGTGTCCCCAAAATTAGTGTTGCTTTACACTTAATGTGCCTGGGCACTCTGGGGACACTGCAACAGAAGTATAAAAGCCACAAACTTTCACAAAAGCATCATTTGAAAGTTTTAATTTACTAATTTAAAATAATTAAGCTTCTAATTTTTTCTCTTGAAGATTCCAAACTATGAACCAAAAAATTAAAGCTAAATGCTTGATATTCCAAATTTGGAGAGATTAAGTTGAAAAGGTAAAGTAAAACTTTTAAATAATGTTTCACTAGTTTGTAGCATTTATAACTAACTCTACAGGTATTGAAACCTGCACTGAGATCTGGGAGCTGCCATGTATTTCCATGGAAGCACTTCTTTTCCCAAGTCGTTCTTTGCCAGGCTGCGCTCTAACTGCTTTGATCACCTAAGTGTCTTTACATTCAGTTAAGGGAGGTTATGAAGAGCATGTTAATATATAGTTATGAAGAGCACTGTTATATATAGTACATGAAAAAGAATCAGCTCTTCAAACAGCAGGTGAAATGAGCAATTTTAAAAAATTCTCCTGCATGTTTGCCTGGGTGCACGAGTCTTCTAAACTGTACCTAGGAGTCCTAAAAAAAAAATCTATCCCACATAATTGCTTGAGTGCAGGTGTCTTCTCAACTGCACCCAGGAGCCCTAAGCACAGGCCTTAAAAGGCGGGGAGGAAATGATTAGGAAAATGATGACAGCAGCACCTAAATTTGAAATAGAAGGTTTGTGTTTTCAACTATGTACATTCTATTTCTTCTCACTTGTAACCTAAACAAGACCATTGTGGGCCAAGAATACTTCCTCTTGCAATGCTTCCTTCACACGCTCTCAAGTGCTGTCGGGTCATCATTTTTAAAGGACAGACATAAATGTTAAGGATGTAGGAAATATTACAATCTACCACCTCAAAAACAATTGTTTATGGAGTTCAGAGCTTAGAGATTCAAGTATTGATTGCAGTTTTATTTTGAAAAGAATGCTACAACTAAATGTGGTTTTTCTTTCTCATGTTTATATTAAAAGAAAAGCTAATAAATTCTATTTTAATTAAAACATGGTTAGTGTGTTTGTACCACTTATCTGTCCATAGGGCATTATATTTCTCTAGAACTCTTGTGTTTACCTTGGTCCTAAAACTTACATTTTCCAGCTGAGGAAGCTGCTTTGATTCATGGTCTAGTTCAGGAATCGTGATTGACTGCTCAGACTGTTTTCTGCCTGAAGATAATGTGTTATACCTGGGGTGTGTCTAGCTCCAGTATTTAGTGACATAGTGCAGTAGACGGCACATTTGAGTAGTTGGTTTATCATGGTGAACCAGGAAGGATCACAGTAGATGAGATTGTAGGTATACACCAGAGAAAGGAGTAGCTAGACCAGTATCAAGTTAGAACGTGTTCCACAGGGAATACAACAGAAGTATGGGAATTTGAATTGGGGTTGCTTGAAACCCGATGCATGAAGCTTAACTTGGTGCTTCAAGTTTGCATTTCAGGTGGGAATAAACCCAATAACCTAAGGGTTTTGTTTTTGTTTTGAGATAGGGACTATCTCAAAACAAAACTATGTATACTTGGCAGGTCTGGAAATATTGAACAGCCCGGCCTGTTGTGATCCTCAGTGAGGGTCCTGACTAAGAATTGTTACTAAATTCTGCTCGTGCTGCACATTTATTTTACTTTTTCAGTATTTGAAGTCAGATCCTAGAGTGATGGATCCCTTTGTTCTTGACATAGGATAACTGAACTGACAATCTAGGAAGGGAAAACCTGTCATAAATCACATAAGCCACGGGGTGGTGCTGCACACCTTTAATCCACCACTCAGGAGGCAGAGGCAGGTGTATCTCCTGTGAGTTCAAGACCAGCCTGGTCTCCAGAGCAAGCTCCATGATAGCCAGTGCAGTTACCCAGAGAAACCCTGTCTTGAAAAACCAAACACACATAAGAATTTGTATATTGCAGCTAGAGAGGTGCCTCAATGGTTAAATGCCTGTATTGCTCTTGTAGAGAACCTGACTTTGATTCCCAACACCTATATGACTGACTGTAACTCCAGCACCAGAGCTGACACACTCCTGACCTCAGGCTCAAGCACATGTACACAAGTTAATATTTTTAAAAATATTTGCATCTTATATGTAGAAATGCTGACTGCATGAGTGGACAAATATTAAACGATGATCTGGGAAAGACTGTGACATGAAGCTGCCACTTTTGGTAATTTAGCACCATGAGTATCACTGAGAATTGTTTTTCTCTCTTTGACCTTGACACTAGAACCTGAGTCCTGTCGGTAAGTGGGAAATTGCATCAACTGAATATGTAAATGCCACTGAAAGTTGGGTAGGGTCATGACAAACTGGGCATGAAAACCAAATCACCAGTAAGGTGCTAACTAGCATCTCCTCAGGGCTCTGTACTCTGAAAAGATAATGAAAGGAACATCAGTCTGGACTCATCCATTTTGCTTTTGTGTTTTAGAAGATGGCGGTGGTGGTGGTGGTCTTTTAGTTTTTGTTTTTAACCTCTACATTTTTAGAATAAGTGTTTACTTTTTAGGAAAGGTGCAGTTTACTTGATTAATAGCCCACAAATGCAAATGAAATAGCAAAAGCAAACAAATAAAACATCTTCAATACTAACTTTTTTCTTTTGAGAAACAGATTTGTTTGGTTTTGGTTTTTTGAGAGAGGGTTTCTCTGTAGCTTTAGAGCCTGTCCTGGAACTAGCGCTTGTAGATCAGGCTGGTCTTGAACTCATAGAGACCCTCCTGCCTGTGCTTCCCAAGTGCTGGTATTAAAGGTGTGCACCACCACTGCCCGTCGAGAAACATGTTTTAAAGTGAAAATTTCCTTCTGTCACTACTGTAAGACTGCCTACCAAATAACAGGCTGTGAATGTTTGAGACAGGGTCTCGCTATGCAGGCCTCACTGGCTTGGCACTTGCTCTGTAGACCAGGCTGGTCTTGAACTCAGAGATCCTCCTGCCTCTGCTTCCAGAGTGCTGAGATTAAAGTCCTGTGCCACACTGACAGAGATTTGACTGGTGTGTGGTAATTGCATTATGCAGAAAAGATAGATCTGAAATGCGTGTTTGACCCCAGTAAAACTCCCATTCTTGCAGGTTGAAAAGTGCTGCTGCTTAGTAATTCGCTCCGTTTATGGTTAGATTTCTTTGTATCAGATTTCAACCCAGCCCATCCTTCCACACTTCCTGCTTTTTAAATTCAACAACACAGAACTTTGGTTTTATGACAGCTCAGCTTGGTTTAGTTTCTTATGTCCCTAAATGCAACATTCCCTGATGCAAAGACGTCAGTCGGTGTTAACAACCAGGTATCAGGTTAGACTGTTTTTATAAGCTAAGCTATGCAGGCTAGCTAAAACCTTTCACAACTCATTCTTCACTCCAGCCATGTTTAAAATGACTGGTTTGCCTGCCTGGTCCTTCACCCAGAAGCTGCATTCTTAAGATAGTACTATTTGGAAAGAAAGCACTCAGCGGAGAAATACCCCAAGGTGAAGTGCTACTTTCTATGCAAACTGTGCGCCTAGTATGGGTCAACGAGTCCAGCATAAGGTTACCTCCAGTCTGCCAGCCACTTAACCTATCTGGAGGCCTGATACCGTGCCAGCAAATGCCACAAAGGATAAAACAGGGCACTTCCCCCTACTACTTCAGAGCAACCTTGGGCTCTTGGGCTCTTTTCACTTAGCTGTTTTAAGTGGGTTTGCCAGAAAGAGAACATTTTACTTTCTGTGAAAAAAACTTTAGCAATCCCACCTTGTGGTTTGAGGTCTTTAGGGTGCAGGAAGGGATATAAAGTTGTATAGAAGAGGAATCATGACTCCAGTGAAAAGTTAACATTCTTTTAAAAGGGAAAAGTTCAGATAGTCTTTAAAAGCTGTTAAAACAACAACAAAAAGAAGCCTAGCCTCATAACTGCTGTAAAAAACTAGGCAGTTTCGGAGGCTGGAGAGATGGCTCAGAGGTTAAGGAGCACTGGCTGTTCTTCCAGAGGTTCTGAGTTCAATTTCCAGCAACCACATGGAGGCTCACAACCATGTGTAACCACATCTGGTGCCTTCTTCTGGTAGACAAGCGTACATGCAGGCAGAACACTGCACAGGATAAATAAATCTTAAAAAACAAAACAACAAAAAACTGGGCAGCTTCATTGTGACCAAAGAAATTCAGTGGTAGTCCCAGAACCAAAGAGCCACAGGAAGATACAGCAAATACTGTATTTGAGTATGATGGCTTTAAAAACCCTGCTGTTCCATTCCCTTACCCTACAAACCACCTGAAGTCTCTGGTTATTCTCTAGTAGAACTAATCCCCCCAAAGGCTGAGATTCATTGTACCCCCATCCTCCCCACCACACCCACTCCTTACCTGGCTCAAGTCCCTGAGAGCCTGTTGCTGTACTCCATTCCAGCTTTGTCACCTGTAATCTTCTTGGCAAATGTCCAACATGGCACGCTTCATGCTGGTGACCATAAAAGCCCTCGATTGGCGCCAGGTTCAAGGAAATGCAGGCTTTCTATGGTTTGTAGGTTAACTACTCCTTAGCTCATCTGGACCAGCCCGTCCATGCCCCAGAGCAGCTGCTGCCAACTCAGCAGTGCACTTCCATAACTAAGGCAGTCACTTACATATTTGATTTCTCAATAGCAGCTACCTCTCATCAGCTCAAAGTCCTTGTCGAAAGGTAATATGGTATCATGAACGCTGGATCCCAGAACACTAGTGTGAAGTCTGATTGTCTAGAGTTCACAGACAAGGGCCAGCATTGACTTTTTGTAACATGTACCATGGTTAAGACATTAACATGTTTGACCCCAGCAATTGAGGTAGAGGCAGGTAGATCTCTGAGTTTGAGGCTAGCCTATGGTCTAGAGTTCCAGGACAGCTGTCACTACATAGAGACCCTGTCTCAAAACAAAACACAAAAAAGGTTATTAGCATTAGGGGAAGTGAGGAAGAAGCAAACAAGGACTCTTAATTATCCATGCAATTTTTAAATGAGTAATTTTAGATTTACATAATTACTCCCGGATTTAATTTTTTTTTTTTTTTTTTGGTTTTGGTTTTGGTTTTACAAGACAGGGTTTCTCTGTATTGTTTTGGAGGCTGTCGGTCCAGTCCGGCCTCAAACTCACAGCGATACGCCTACCTCTGCCTTCAGAGTGCTGGGATTAAAGGCGTGCACCACCAACACCTGGCTTTAAGTATCTTTATAAAAGCAAAACCCACCTGAGGTCCCAGGGCTAACTAAATCTCCAACCCTGGGGCTGAAACTGGAGTGCATTTCTCAGAGCCACCACTGACGCCCTGTGAAAGCTGCCCCCTCCGTTCCACACCAGGAACAGCTGCGGACTCCTAGCATTACTTACCTTGCCTGATTTAACCTTCTAAAGCTTCTGGACCCCCAAACATAAGTGCTATTATTCTCTCTTCACAAATGAGAAATCTGGAATAAAAGTGTCCTGGATCGGGGCTTGTAAGTAGTAGAGCTGGGATTTGAACTAACAATCAATCTGTATCCTTTATCCAAACACACACAATCATTCTCCCTCTAAGCTTCCATATTGACAAACTAAAGAACTCTGTAAATTGAGTCATTAAGAAAAAAAAGGAATGGTGATATTGCCAATGATTGGGAGGGCACCTTTTCTCCAACTGTGTAAATGCTCCCTGCCCTTGCTCTAGTTTCGGATTCTCATCCCCCCTTTCTCCACTGGGTGACAGTGAGCCAAGAGAAGCCAAGGAGGAGACATGCTAGAGTCCTGTCCATGTGAACTGTAGTTGCCCTTCGGCGGGATGTTGTTCTCTGTTTCTCAGACTGGCTCCCCCTCCCTGCCATATACTGAAGTCCATTGTATACAAACTGACATTGGATTAAGTAGCCATTATTATATTTCTGCCCTATACATTTAAAGCCTTAAGTCCATGTTTCCTTCACATTTCCCCACAATGCCTGAGAGCACCGCTGGGGAATATGAGGTACAGTTACTTTATAGACTCATTGAATTTTGCCAAGACAGTCCACCAATAAGCATTCTGACACCCAGTCAAATTACCTGGGGATGGGGAAGGGAACTGGGTGTCATTCTCAGTGAACTGTGGTCCTACTTCTTGGCTGCCAACCTGAAGTTATTTGAGTTCAACACCTGCCCCTCATCCAGACACACACAGCATGCAGCTTATCAAACAGGTGCAATGCACACACGTCTGTCAAACAGAACAGTCAGACCATGCCTCTGATCTTTCACGAAGCACCCTTCATTTCTTCAAATGAATAATGAAGCAAACTGCAGTATAAGCAGGAGAAACGCAGGAAGCACAGGTGAGGGAAATGTATTCCTCTTCTGACTGGAATTTGATTATCTGATGAAAATTCAGTTGTGTATACTTTAAGGCTATCTGAGACATCTGGTGACCAAGTTAGACTCTGCATCTCAGATACTCTTGGAAACCAAGGCATTTCTCCATAAAGGGGAAAAAGACAGTACAGCATTATTGTATTTTCTTCACCATTGCTTTAATGCATTTTAAAAAGTTATCTACATGAACTGGGAACAAAGAAACAAAAATAGACATTTCTTTGTTTTTCATAAATAACTAATCTCCATATTTGATAAAAATCTTAAACCATTATTTTACCTTCCCACAAATATAATACAAAAAATTTCCAAAATCATAAGGTCAACAAGTTAAGGATCTTGAGACTAACATAACCACATACAATTGCTGTTGTACTGACTTCCAGGCACAAGACAAAAAAAAAAAAAAAAAAAAAAACCTCTCTTCAAGATACTCAGGGTTACCTTTTGCTAGTGTTATGGATTCAGAATTATAATCATTGCCAGTCATAATCTATAGATTCAAGCTGATTGTCTACAAATAAAATATTGCTGGCTCTGACGTGTGAGTGCTGGATTTGGCATGACAACGATGGTTCTTACTGCATGGGATAGGCACTATACATGTATGCAGACCATACACAGCACTGAATGCCCTGGACTCCAACTACTGACTCGGTATGTGCCTCATTTGGCTCAGTAATGAATTCACCTGCACCAACCCGTATCAAAAGTCACTAAATCTCTCTCATATATATATATATGTATATATAATATATATTACGTATATACACATCCACAAAACATACATACTATACATAGTTTATAACATGAATTAGTATTGTCTTAAAATGATGTACCACAGACAGACATTATCCTGGATGAAGAAAAAAATCCAGCAATTGTCATCCAGCTACAGGCTACAGAAGATTCTGAGGGTTTGAATCAGGTTAGTCACCAAGCTGTTTCTTTCCCAGGATCACTTGATTGGACTTCGGAGACAAGAAAGGACACAGAGGCAGCAGGCAATTCTTAGCCATCACACCTCACACCTGCCTAGATTTGTGATGTGCTCAGTCCTGTTTGCTACATTCGGTGTTAGAAAGCACTTATTCAAAGCTTTGTCCCTCCTACCCCCCTTGGTCTTTCTGTAGAGCACAAAAGCGAAAAGAAGCGTCCTTAGCAGGACCAGTAGTTCATTAAAACACACAACTGTGCTTTCTAGCTCTGGGGTTCCCATTCTACACTCGCCAGTGCAGGTCACGGATGCTGTTATTAAGGTTCAGTGTATGATCCATGATGTTGTCTCCTGGCAGCCGGTGTCAAGATTAGTGCTGCCCTGGCCCAGGAGGGAACAGCCTAATGAATACCAACTTAGAACAAGTGCCATCGGCACATTATTTAAGCTTGTACATGCGCACAATTACACACAAGGCATACACACAGGCCCTGGTCACTGGCAACGGTCACATCAAACTATGACAAAAGGGTTGCAAGAATAAACCAATTAAGGCACCAAGAAAAATGATTTCCATCCAATTTAGACAACTTCAAAACGGGAGGAGGGAAATGATATAAAATTAAATAAAAATGAAAAACACCTCCCTAACATTTGGCCACTGGTGTCACTGAGGTCCCATCTCTCCCTGCAGACTACCTAAATCCTCACCCTGTAACCTGTGCAGCATCATAGTGCTCAAAGAGGTGAGTGAGGCAGCTCGACCGTGCACACTGGAGCTGAAACCAGCGCAACTCCTCCCCGCTACACAAAGCTGGCAGAGAGGTTGCCGGACTGCCCCAAAGCTCTTCATGTCATTTCACTTATTGTTATCACAACAGAAATGCAAAGTAGAGGAAAATGTGTGGTGGGAACAGGAGGTGGCCATCCGAACACACAGCTTCCCTCTCCCCTCCCCTAGGGCAGACTAGAGCCGCCGTCAGTAAGGCTTCAGGGAAGCAGGTGGGCTCTCTTTGTCTCCTTAGGGTAGGAGAGAAGAAAAGAGGAAAGATGAGGACAGAAACAAAAGAGACTTCTGAGGCTTCTTCCAAACCTACGTAGCCCATCCCTTAGTATCACATCGGTTTCAACTTTCTTATTTTTCAAAGGGAATTAATTGTCGTCGTCCCCCCCCCACCGCTTTGGTATGTTGCTAAGATGAAATAACAATCCTTTTTTTAAATGAATTAAATCACTTTCATCCACTTCATCCCTCAACTTTTAGAAACACTGTATGACTTTTCTAGATTCCTCCACAATTTTCTTTTTCATGAAGACAGAACAACCCAAACTAGGCACAGTTGGCTCGGGCAGCAGATTCTGGGAAGACACGCTAAACAAGCCAAGAGGTCAAGGTGATAAGAAAAGGGCCTCATTTGAAAAACAGCAGAAGTGGTGTTGAGACAGGGAGCCTATTGAGTTTCCCGGAAGGGGTTTCTGAATAAACAGAATAAGACATTCACAGAGCTTTATAGCTAGGTGTACGAGGTTTTGCAGAAGCCACTTAAGTTTTCATTTTGGCTCAAGCATCACATTTTACAAATGTGAACAGCTTCCCAGTAACCTTAAGAGTCGGACCTTAAGCATTTAAATTCCCAGTGGGAACTATGCATTTCTCCACTCAGTACCTGGGAGGTAAAGCTGATGCAGGCTTAGCTCCTCCCCCCCCCCCATTAGCTGCAAATGAAAACCGGGATGCCTAGATTCCAGCTGGTTTTAATTGCTTGGCCATTTTAGCTCCCTAAATTCCGTCTTGGCCACCGGCACTTGCGGGCTGATGATGCACTGTCACTTCTTTAATTGGCCTCACACTCTTAGTGAATGAATGGTTAAACAGATTAGGAAAGCAAACAGACTTTTCCAATGCTGGCTTTCTCAGAAAAGGAAAAGAAAGCAGGGGTGGGGGGATGGTCCCTCCCGCAGAGGCATTACAACTGCCCCATATTACAAAGCTTAAGTTATGGATCTTGTGTGTTTTCCAGAGACTACGAGGGGACAGTGTTGCTGCTTTGGGGTCATCTGGCTTTAAACTAGCTCCGAGTTCAGGGACACTTGTTTTCCTTCCTCCAAGTCAATGTTTGTTCTCAGGTAACTAGCCTCCCTTCCCGGGCTGCTGCACCTCTTTGGAGGGTGGGTGTGGCTTCTAATCACCGCTCTCCAGGAGGAGGAATAAGAAAAGCGAGAAAGAGTGTTTAGCATGATAAAGGGGGGAGGAGCAGATAAGCAGCAATGGGAACTTACTTTAATTACTGGAAGCACATCCGTTTTTTGTCCTTTAATCTAAAAGAGAGCCCCCTTTAGCAAGGATTCCTAAGTACTTCCAGAAGAAGCGAGTGGCTTTACTTTGACTGAAATTTGTAGCACAAGTTTCTTTAAAGATAATAAGTGATCACTGGAGCTCATTAAGAACCACCCACTCCCTCTTCGGCACAAAGTTCACCCCCTCGCCAGTCACCTTGCCGCTTCAGAACTCACATTCAACCAATCGCCATCCCTCAGGCTCTCACTCACCACAGCCAATGTGTACGTCCAGCTCTAGAATACCACCTCTAACACATTCAAGACACGGAGCCGACTCTTAGGAATGAGAATGGCTCCGGTCAGGCTGAAGAGGGCAGCGCTTGCTGAGCCAGGTTAAGGAGGCTCACAAAAATCTTTAGCTCCCTAACCTTGTTACTTGGGGATAGTCCTAGCCACATCATTCAGCATTCCCGGGGAGGTCTTGAGGGGACTACACACAGAACTGGCCGATGGCCTCTGGCCTCTAAGTGTCCTGGACGTTTTTAGCAGTGTAAGGAAAAAAACTAACCTTAAAAAAAATAAAAGACACTCCACACCTTCCCAGTCACAGCAGCCTTTCACTGTTCACAAAAAAAAAAAAAAAAGACACGTATAGGAAATATATTTTCCCAATTTAAACCACACAGTCCAATCAAACCTGAACCGAGGGTAATCTCATTACAATGCCTGCTTGAGGATTGTGAAGCCCCCAAAACAAAGGTAAATTGTTGCCAAAATGCAACAATGTTAAAAATTAAAATACATATAAATTAAAAACAGGGTTCCTCTAAAGGCAGTAAGAAGTACAAACTAGAATACACTGCACGTGAGTCGAGCCCCCCCTCCGGTAGAAACTGGGGACAGGTACTCTCTTGAAACCGGCCTCTTTCGCTCTCCAAGCCGCGCAGGGAGGGGGCATCAGCACCAAGAAGGTAAACGGAAGTGACCTTCACAAAGTTACCAAGCAAAACAACCCCCTCCTTCAATTCCGGCACTGTCCCTGGGCCTCGGCCTCCTGGCCTCCTAGACATGGGACAGGGATACTTGCTTGTGGTATGCGGCGGCGGCGGGGCCGGGCGGCCCGGTCCTGCCGGTGAGCGCGGCGCTGGCCTCCACATAGTCCCCTGAGGCCATAGCGCCACCGCTCTTGTGGCCCCGCCCTGAGCTGCAGCAGCAGCGACTAGTGAAGCGCCGCCAAGACTCCAGGGTCTTGCCGGACCAGATCCAGACTCCCGACGTGATGCCCACCACCAGGCACATGAAGTATTTGAGCATGAGCACCCAGTACTCGGGCTTGGCGCGCGGCTGGCCAGCGTCAGGTCCCGGACACGCGCAGGTGAGGGCCGCCTCCCAGCTCTCTCGGTAGTGCTGCTCATACAGGTAGCAGGCCACCACAATGCTGGCGGGCACCGTGTAGAGCAGAGTGAAGATGCCGATGCGGATCATGAGCTTCTCCAGCTTGTCTGTCTTAGTGCCACCCTGCTTAATGACACTCCGGATGCGGAAGAGCGACACGAAGCCCGCCAGAAGGAAGAGCGTGCCCACCAGCAGGTAGAGCACCAGTGGGCCCAAGACGAAGCCACGCAGCGAGTTCAGGTTTTGGTTGCCCACATAGCAGATGCCGGCCACAGGGTCCCCGTCCACAGAACTTAGTGCCAGCGCTGTAATGGACTTGACGCTGGGGATGAGCCAGGCAGCAAGATGGAAGTACTGGGCATAGCCTGCGATGGCTTCGTTGCCCCACTTCATGCCAGCCGCCAAGAACCAGGTGAGCGACAGGATGACCCACCAGATGGAGCTGGCCATGCCAAAGAAGTAGACTAGAAGGAAGACGACCGTGCACAGCGCAGGGCCAGTAGTCTCATAGTGGATGTGGCTGTGCTCGCGGCTGCAGGCGACGCTGGCATGGCCCACGACCAGGCGCACCAGGAATCCCAACGACACACACAGGTAGCACGCAGACAAGAAGATGATGGGGCGCTCGGGGTAGCGGAATCGCTCCATGTCGATGAGGAAGGTGGCAACGGTGGTGGACGTGGAGATGAAGCAGAGCACAGACCACAGGCCAATCCAGAAGGTGGCGAACGTGCGCTCATCGGGGCTGAAGGACGGCTGGTAGCAGGGCACTGCACAGTTGGGCACCTGGCCGGTGCGCACCTTGTTGTAGAGAGGGTGTGACTCCTTCAGGATAGGCACGAAGGGCTCGCGGCACGTGCACACAGATTGACCTCCGGAGGGGCACTCGCCCCCGGAAGATGGCGCCCCTGGAGGGCCTGGGAGGGTGGGCTTGGCCGGGAAGGACTTGGGGGACGCGGTGGTGGCTTCGCTTCGGTTATAATCCATGCACAGAACCTCGGCGTCACCGCCCAGCACAGGGAGGCGGTCGCAGCTCATTCGCTCCGGCCAGGCGAAGCCGTACTGGCGCATGAGAGGCGAGCAGCCGGCCTTGGCGCGCTCGCACACGGAGCGGCACGGTGGCAGCGGCTTGTGGTAGTCGGGCAAGCAGATGGGTGTGTACATAGAGCACAGGAAGAAGCGCAGGTCCGGTGAGCAGTGGATCTCCACCAGCGGCCAGAATTGGTGCACCTCCAAGCCTGCCTCGTCCTGCGTGTCGTGGTTAAACTGGTTGGGCATGTGCGTCAGGTTGTAGCCGATGCCTCGGCACATGGGCACTGTGATTTCCTGGCACACCGGGGCCTTGGAGGCGGCCGCTGCCCGGCCCACCAGCTGCGCGAGTAGCAGCAGCAGCAGTGAGGGCGGAGCGGACGGGTCGGGCCGAGCCATCGCCCCCTTCTTCCCCTTGCCTCCCGCTGCCCGCAAGGGTCGGCGCTGACCGACGAATCCGCGGCCCCGGCTTCCCCCTCTCCGGAATCTTGAGTGTGACGCCCGGGCTGGCAACCTGTTGGTTTCTTTTTCTCTTAAAGAAATCCGTCCAAAGATAAACTGCCTGGGGAAGGCGCTGCCTCCGCCGGCAGCGCTCCACGCCAGATAGGGCTAGAGAGACGATTAGGGCTCCGATTCCAAGGACACAACTCTTAAAAGAGAAAGCAGGGGGAGAAGAAAAATCGCAACCACTCCTCTTAGAGGAGCGCCAACCACTCGGTCTCCGTACGCGGTCTCCAGTCTCTACATTAACTCCTTTCCTCCCCTCCACCTTCAGGAACCAAACTTCAGACTCCCCGCACCCCACTCCCCGCGCTCGCCTTGCTTTCCTGGCCCGGCCCTGCAGGCTGTGCCTGGGGCCAGAGAGCCCAGTCCCCGAGAAAGGGACAGAGGAACCGGGAGAACTGGGATTAGGGGAAGACGCGGGCTCTCACCTCTGAGGGTCCTGCTGGGCGGCAGATGTCTGCAGCCAGTCGGGCTCCTCCGTCCCGAGACTCCGAATCCGGCCAGAGCTGGAAAAGTTTAACGACAAGCTAGGTACCTGTGGCGGCGACACATGGCAGCAGGTGGGGGGCGTTTCAGAGAGCAGGATGCCCCACGACCACGGTTGGCGCGGGCCGGTCAGTCGCCTTCTCTTCCTTCGGGGCCCCCTGCATGATTCGGGCAGAGCAGGGCAGGGGCAGGCCGTGCCTTCCACCGGTGACCCGAAGCCCAGACGAAGGGCAAGGGCGCCGGGCAGCACTTGGCTGGAAGACGGAGGGGTGCGGCGGCTGGAGGGGACCCGGCCACCTCACAGCACAGCGAGCAGCCGGCACTGGCCGGGCCGGGACTGCATGGTCCGCGCCCGCCGCCGCGTCCCGCCAGCCGCTCGCCGCCTCCCCTGCAGGGGGCTCCGCGCTCCAGCGGACTCCGGGGGGGCGGTGGCGGCGCTCTCAGGACGCGCCCCGCTCGGCTCCTCCCCCGCGCTCTCGCACTCTTTCTCGCCCACCTCCAGTGAGCTCCGAGCGGTGCGCGACGGCAGCGGCGGAGCCACGGGCACAGGCTGACTGCCCTCTCCCGCCCCGCCCGGGTCACCTGCCTCTAATGCCCGCCGGGAGGCCCCGCCCCGGGCCCGCCCCCTCCCGCCCTGCCCCGAGCTGGGCCGCCCCACCGTGCGCACCGCACGTCCCCGCCCACCGCCCGGCCGCCCGGGCCTCTCCCGGAGCGCCCCGAGGCCCCGCCCGGAGCGGGCAGCGGAAGAGCGTCAGCCAATAGTGGGTCGGGAGAGTGATGAGGGCGTGGTCAATGCTAATAAAGCCGCCTAGAGAACCCGGGCGGGAAACCTGGTCCTAAGTCCTTGTGGAGTTCTCGGTGGCTACCCGCCAGTATCGGGCTCACTTTCCTGGAAGACTCTGGCTTGTGAACGCCTGCTTCCAGGGCCTCTCTCCAGCTAAGCGTCTTCGTCGAGGTCCGGCACTTTTAAACAAGCAGAACTGAGAGGTCAATTTCACCTGCCCCCCCCTTCTGATTGTGCTGGATCACAAACGCGCCAGTACCTAATGAGCTACCGCGTGTTTGTTAATCGTTTACACCTTGGTACGCGGTCTGGAGTCCGTAGGATTCTAAGACCGGAACGCCTCAGAACTTGACGAACACAGTCGAGCTAGCAAGACGGCAGAGACTTTGACAAACTTGTGCTCCTCCCTGTGCCAACTCCTGGTACGTAGTAGGCGTTCTAATGGCTAACCTGGAATCTGAAACCAGAAGCTGGACGTTCACAATCTTAACCACCACCACTCTCTCCCCTGGAAATATTGATATTGCCCAGGCTTTGCGCTTTCAGATATGCAACAAAATCTTACTGTAGTGACAAGAGAGTGAATTTCTTTCCGTTTTGGAAGTCACTAGAAATACTAGTCCTTAGCAGCCGAGGTTTATAATCCCTGGTAGGTACTAAATCGCCCGCAGAGAAAATCTTGAGCTAGGACAACGTATGGCTTGGGGTGCTGGGTCACCCGGGGCTAGCTGCTGTGCACTCTGGCAAGGTTGGGACACCCTGAGAAGGGGTGCAGCTGGGACCTCGGGAAGACCTGCTGCGCGTAGTCAACTCAGGGACACACAGGGGCGCTCTCCTGATGGGTTAGTATGCTGCAAGTTTTAAGTGTCCCACAAATGACGCTTTTCTGCGTGTTCTAATTAGGTTGGGAGACTGAGGTGTTTAGCATACTTGAAATTCACTCACACGCTTAAGAAGAGGCTTTCAATTGTATACTGCTCCTTCATCCCTTTCTTCCGTTGGGAAAAAAAAAAGTTGAAATAGGGAGAAGGCCCAGGGATACTTGAAAGACTTGGGACTGGCCTCAGGGGCTGAGATCTGTTGGGTTTTATTGTAATTTTCTGTGCCGTTTGTATAGGCAGAAAACCCACCTTCTGTTTATCAACAGACGCAAATGAAACTGTTTTAATTTCATTCAGAGTTTAAAAAAGAATAAACTTCACGGACATCACGGCTATCAATAAATGTTTAAAATGTGAATTGCTCTGCTCCCCCAGAATTCTATAGGTGCTCATATTTAACCCCTTTTGTTCTTAGTAACTGCTTGGCACTCAAGGTCTACAAACATCCTAGGCTTGGAATTAGTGGAGGGTGAAAAACTATGCCACAGCCGTCAGAAAAGGGAACCCTGAGTGGAAAGTATGACAGCCTGCCAACATGCCAAGGGAGGCCTCTACCCTTTTGTGTTGTGTATGTTGCTGGGATGGACAAGTGTTGGCTAATAATAAAAATTATTTTGAAGCTGGAGAATGTAAACCACTCACACTGGAATTTAGCCAGAATACTCGTGTTCTTACACTTGGTTAACTAGAACGCTATCATCCACTGCTCTGGCAACCTCGATTCTTAACCAACAATAAAAATCTGACTTTTGCTTGAAGATCCCAAGTAATAGCTGTGGCAATGGAAGGAAACATTGGCTGGGTGTGGCTCAGAACTTTAAATCCAACACTCTAGAGGTAAAACGGCTGGAGGATTCTGAATTTGAGGACAACCTGGGCTACACTGGCTTTCTGTCCCAAAACAAAACCAAAAAGTGTATATCTTTTTGTATTATTTTAATTTTGCCTTTCCTCATATATTACTTTAAAGTATATTATTTTAAAATGTGCTGGCTGGGGCTAGAGCAACGGCTCAGCAGCTAAGAACATTGTTTCTTGTCCCCCATCAACACCTGAGGCAAATGGGAGAACAGTCCCCATTATTCATCTGTTATGTGGTGGCATGGGGGGGATCTCTCTCTCTCTCTCTCTCTCTCTCTCTCACACACACACACACACACACACACAGGGTAAGCATGTGGGCTAGAAATGTAGCTCAGTTGGTTGCCTAGCAAACACTAAGACATAGGTTCAATCCCCAATACCATCTAAAACTACTGCTCATGCCTATAATCCCAGCACTCAGAAGAGGAGTCAGGAAGACCAAATGTTCAAGGTCACCCATCTTTGCCTGCTATCAAGTTACAGGCCTTCCTGGGATGCATGAAACCTTGCCTTTAAAAAAAAGAAGTAAGCATATATTACATATGTTAAAATTACTTGATTTAACCATCCCAGAAGCTATATATCCAAACAGCATGTTTTAGTCATAAATATATACAATTTGTATTTATCAAATTAATGAGTTACTTTAGGGGCTAGAGAGATTTCTCAGGCATAAAGTATCTTCCCTGCAAGCATATGACTTGAGTTCAGATCTCCAACATACACTAAAAGCTGGGTGTGGAGAATTCGTATAATCCTGGTGCTAACTAAGGATTCCAGAGACTTCTTGACCTACCAGTCTAGTCATATAGGTGAGCTCCAGCTTCAGTAAGAGATCCAGTCTCAAAAGTAAGGTGGAGAACAGTAGAGGAAAACTCAGCATGGGCCTCTGGCCTCCAAATGTTCAGGCATACAGGAGTATAAACCCACACACATGAACGTACATAGACAATAAATGCATTGTTTAAAACTTAATTTTTAAAATTATTTTTAAAATAGAAAATTTTCTTCTGAGTTTCCATTTATTATACGATGAACTAGAACACATATTTTCAAAAAGATCCAGTTGAGTGTATGTTGGCACTGGGCATTGAACACAGTATTGCACATCCTAAGAAAGTTATCTATCACTGATACTCTACCAGCCCATACAAATATTTTCAATTTAATCTTATTATTAATACTGTAGGTGTATGTCCTGGTGCAATTATGCCATGGTACCATGGGTTCTCAATCAAATTCAGGTTTGCACACAAGCTCTTCTGCCGACTGAGCCATCTTATCAGTCCAAACATACAATGTTGTTGTTTTTTAGATTTTGTTTTTATTCTTATGTTTTTTGAAACAGAGTCCAATTGTGTATCCCTTGCTGATCTGGAACTTGGGTTGTAGACCAGGCTGACCTCAAAATCACAGAGGGCCACCTGCCTCTAGCTCTGAAGTCCTCCAAAGATAAAATTTTTAAGCACTTGGGGCTCTACCAACTGTCCCTCTATAAAGCCACTTAAACAAACATTACATTTCTGATAACTGCCATATTAAACATATTTCTACAGAGTCAAATACATGAAATTCAACTTAAATTATTGTTCAAGTTATGTTTAATTGTTGAAATTTTGGGGGATAACACTACTTATCTCATTTTAAAATGTATGGCATTCTATAAGTTTAAAAAAATATTTAGTTTGCCAGGTGTGGTGACCTGGAGAGATGGCTCACCGGTTAGGAGCACTGACCACTCTCCTAGAGGACCTGAGTTCAACTCCCAGCACCCACAAAGCAGCTAATAACTGTTGTAGCTCCAAGATGTCACACCCTCACACAGATATATATGCAGGCAAAACACCAGTGCACATAAAATAAAAGTAAATAAATTATTTTTTTAAAATCTTCACACTCAAGAAGCAGAGGCAGGCAGATCTCTGAGTTCAAGGCCAGAGTGATCTACAAAGCAAGTTCCAGGACTTCCAGGACTGCTACACAGAGAAACTCTGTCTCAAAAAACCAAACCAAAACAACAACAGCAAAAACAGTATTAGTTTTATATTTTGTCATAGGGAAAAGTTATACATTTTGAATCATAGTCTATGTTTTTTCCAAATGCATTCTTCTCGAATTCTCTAGAAATGAGTTAGCAGGTAGCCTTTGTGTACTATTTATTTACTTCCTGGTTATTTGCTTGTTTGTTTTTGAGACAGTCTAACATTGAACTCTGGAGGATCTTCCTGCTTACATCTCTTAAGGGTTGAGGTCTGTAAGACCTATGCCAGGCTCTCTGCACACTATTCAATCTATTGAAAACCCAGGCGGGAATGCTGTGCTAACTTTACATACTTCCAACAGTCCATTCTACAGCTTCGCAGAGAGTGGCAGCTGAGGTGAACTTACTTTATGAGCTTGACCCCACTTTGTCCAATGCAGAGTGAGTTCAAATTTTTGGCTTTGCCCTAGCTCACCTTGCACTCTTGGGCAACTCACTGGCCAACTCCAGATCCTCCTTCATGTCTGTAGGGAAGAGTTTGAAACCCTTAACTATCTGATAGAATTGGCATCAGAAATTAATCAAATTTGTAGGGTGAAGGGATGGGAATCATGTTTAGTCCCCATAGAGTCTACATACTTTTGTGACTGTTACTAGCTTTTTCTAAGGTTCGTTCCACATTCCTGTCTCCCCAGGTTTCTGGGGTGTTTACACTTTTACCCCGAACACACTCCAGCTGTCACCAGTTATCTTTGGCACTTAGTACTAAATCGAATGCCAAAGCAGGGCTCGCCACTTGTCCCGACCAAAGGGCATACAGCTGGCATCCTCAGTCACCTGTGTACACAGGTCCTGGCACAAGCGAGCCATCCACAGCCAACTTGACACTCATGGGTATTTCCAGACAAGCTCCTCACATGTCTGCAGCATCTTTGTTCAATCCTCTTCCCGTAGCATCAGCTGCTTTCCGATGAGAAACCCTGAGACCAACCAGACGAAACACGTGAGCCATGTTCCTAGCTTAGTAATGAAAATGTCTTCTGCTCATACAAGTCGAGAAATCCCACTCTAATCTTCCGTCTTCTCCCCTCCCACACCACAGTGAAGATTATAAAAGGGTAAAAGCAGCTTTCTTTTTCTTCCCAAGGTTGTGGAGAGGTAATCTTTCCCACATTGATCAACAGCTCTCAGCTGCGTGTTACAATCACCCAGGGACCTTTAAGAACCCCCTCAACCTTGGGCCCTATGGAGCCGGGATTTCTGCTTGAGGGCCGTAGATAGTGTTTTCGGGTTTCTTTTGTTGCCGGTTGATTTTCGATTCTCTGGGTGATTCTCATTTTTATCTAGGGCTAAGAACCACTAGGAAAAGAAATAGTTTTGCTTCTTCCTCAGTGCAGCTACAAACTTGAACCCCGTGGGCCTTCTGCAAAAAGGTATTCCTTACATCAGTGTGTAAAATGGAACTGTCAGAACAAGGCTACTTGCATGTGAGTCTGCACAGGCTAAGGGAAACACAAAACTCAATAGAACAATGCAGGACCAGTGACAACTCCAATAACACCAATTGAGTGCCTCCCATATCCATATCATGCTATCATTTTACATGCAGAATTTCTTTTTCCCCAAGAATCCTGGAAGATTAGATATTATTATCCCCATTTTATTGATGAAGAAATTGTGGTTCCGATGAGCTATGTAACCCACAGAGGGGCTGCATATCTTCCCATTTGGAGTTTCTGACTTCAAAGCTTATATGCCCTTCAATTGCAAGCTTGGCTGTAAGCTGTGAGCCTAGCCGAGCCTAGCCGTGACTGGCCCTGCACAGGGGTCACAGAATCATGAGGTGGAAATCTCACGATTATTGGTTCGGGAATCCCCTTCCGTTCTGCTGTGTTTTCTTCTGCGTGGAGGTGAAAAGAAGGGAGAGCTGAGGACCCCCGGCTCATCTGGAACCCAGTTTAAAAGGTAAATGCAACTTAGTGCCTGGGTTTAGCAGACTAGGCATGAGGTAGAGTATTCCTTATACTGGGTTTCAAAACTTGGTTCTTTAATTTTTTTGAATTGACCGTTTCATACATTTATAAACTATAGCTGTTTCACAGCCCATTGCCCTCTCCGTCAGCCTCCTCCCCTCCATGATGAAATGCTGCTGGGCCTAATCTTGTACATGCCTTGTGTAGCTAGCCTCAGATGCAGTGAGTTCAGGTGTGCAGATGACCAGAAAACATCTTTCTGCTCCATGTTTCCCCATTCTCTGACTCTTACATTCTTTCTGCCCACTTACCAGCGATCAGAACCTAAGTCTTGACACTAACCCTGATGCTGATACAAGGCCCTGGGTTCCCAACCTTGCACCCCAAAACACAAAGCCAAGAGCAATGATTCCCCACCTGCTGTGAATCCATCACTTTTCAAGAACATAGAAGGAGATGGTCTGACAAAGCAGGGCATTGTGGGAGTTTACAGGGAGCACTCAGCCAAACTGAGCCCTCAGGGAAAGACCCAGACTTAACTGAAAGACTGAATATGAGTTGAGTAACTCATCAGGGTTTAGTACAGGGCATAGAAACCACTCTGAGTATTTTTAGCTGAGAAGGATTTAGTACTAAGACTCAAACATGGACTTATGCAACCGTGGAAAGAACGGGAAAGGTGGAAATCAGATGGCCGCCCCGGGTATACTGAGTTCAGGGGCTGACCACAATAGCCATGATCCAGACATCGCACTGTTACTTCTGTGGCTGCCTCCCACACTCTCAGAGCTGATGACTGGCCGTTGGGAAGAGATGCCAAGTCCAGCACCATGAGCTGCCTCTTATTGTTGACTCCCTAACCTCACTTGCCTGCAACAACAGTAGAAGGCTTCTGCTCTGCTTGTCACATCTCACTGAAGACATTTGGGTGGCAGTGCATTTCAGAACTATACCCTAGCTGCAAGTGAATCTAGAAGTCTCTTCTTTGATTGTTTCCAGTCTCTTCAACTAGATTTCTAGAGGGATGGGATGAAGGTCAAAAGAGTCATTCCTCAATGTCTGCTATGGAGTAAGAATGCCCTAGGAAGAAGAATCAGGCCAGGTGAAGGACATAGAACCAGAAAGAACCTGTCTCAAGTGGTAAGTGGCTACAAGCTACCAGGTCATCATGGAATAGCTGTCCACCCGAGGTGCCC
Source organism: Mesocricetus auratus (assembly GCF_017639785.1). Classification (NCBI taxonomy): domain Eukaryota; kingdom Metazoa; phylum Chordata; class Mammalia; order Rodentia; family Cricetidae; genus Mesocricetus; species Mesocricetus auratus. The sequence goes on along the minus strand of NW_024429194.1, from coordinate 43,117,884 downwards.
TCAGGTCTAGTCAAAAGGTTTTTTTATGAACTACGTCCATATGTACACTCTGTACATAACACTTCTCCACTGAAACTCTGCTTGTTTTAATGAGTGGCTAGTGAGGTAGAATAACAAAGGAGAGAAACAGAAAGTGCATAAGAAAGCAAAAGCATTAGGCGACATTTTACCCAGGAAACAACTTAGGCCTGTCTTCAATTTCCATAGCCTTGAAAGTATATCTGAGACTGGGTCGCTTTTTTCCTCCTGGGGATGGAGTCCAAAGCCTCATGCACATTAGGCAAGTGCTCCACATTGTTCATCACCGGGGAGGTTCTTTGGCCTCAGCACCTCTTACACATCCCACTTATTAATAGTAGAGTGATTTCCACATGAACTTGGGAGAGGGAAAACACAGCAGAACCTTCCACTTCTCCAGGCTTACTGTTGCAAACACTATTGCAGCTTGTCTCTCCTTTCTCCTTCCACATAGAACCCTGGTTGGTTTTTCATTTTTTTATACCCCTCCTTGACTCCCTTCATACCATGTACTTGAGAGAAGAAAGGAGATCTGATTCAAGCCGTGGGTTATAACTCATGACCACATTGCTTTCCTTCTTATGAGGATTAGAATTACACGTGCACATGAGCGGCAATCTTGGCCAAGAAGAGAGGACGAATGGGAAGTAAGTCATGAAGGGGCTCGTGATAAAGGTTTAACTCAGAAGAAACCGTTGTCTCTCCTGTGGACAGTGATTTGTCTACGTGAGATACGCGCAATGCAGGTGTGTGCATCCTGCAGGTATATCCCATAGGCACTCAAGAACTAGGCCGACAAAGAGATGGCCCAGTGAGAAAAGCACTTGCTACACAATCATGAGGACCTGAGTTCAGATCCCTAGAACCCACGTGGAAAGTTATGTATAGCATTGTATGCCTAGAATTCAAGTCTGGCAGGTGGAGGCTGGCGGGTCCAACTGCTTGTGAGCTAGCCAGTCTAACTAATTGGAGAGCTCCCAGTTCAAAGAGAGATCCTGTCTCAATACGTAAGTTAGACAACAGAAGAGGAAATCCACAGAGAACATCCAGTGCCAACCTCTGGTCTCTACGCACACCTGCGTACACACACACAAAGCTAAGCTGACACACTGAGGAAGGATGGCTTCAGGCTGCCTGTCTCAGGACTTCTTGTGGGATGTGATAATCAATCCCTTCATTTTCAACCCTGTAAAGCCGCATTTCCAGTCACTTGTAACCAAGAGCATCCCGGCTGCTCCACACAGCCTGCACGCTCGGGATGAGACTATGCCCGCTTATCCTTGCCTAATAGAAGTCTTTGGAGGAGACTTAGCAGCAGGAATTCATTTTCTTTCTCTTTTCAGTCAGAAAAACTGTTATCCACCCTTCCAAAGCCTTCACCACCCACTTAAACTTCACTCTGTCAAGGAGAGTTGTCGATACCTGTGGGGCCTCAGTCCTTCCACGGCTACTCTGTAAAGAGCGCTTTATTCCTTAAATCTGCCAACTAATATTTGCTGAGCACATGTTATATCCTTGGTATTCATCAGGCCCTGGACCTAGGCTGGTGAATGCAGGTTCCAGACCAGTTGGAAAACAGAATAGATGGATGGATATAATGACTCCTCTAAAAAGAGTGGGGAGGAAGAAGGATCCTGTGTATGATGGTTACTCTTGGCTGGATTGAGACACACCCAGAAGATAAGTGAAGCATAGGTCTCGCCTTCCCACAAGGGCATCTCCAGAAAGGATTTGCTAAAGGAGAAGACGGACAGTGAATGAGTCAGAACACAGACTGGGAGTCCAGAAGGAATCGAGCAGAAGGAGAAAACCTGTTAGCCGGACCATTCCCTCTCATTCCCTCTCTCTCTCCCCTCCCTGCCATCGTCTCTGTGCCTCGCCCTCTGCCTTCTAGCTGTCCTGAGCTGAGCGGCTCCGCTTGGTCACACCCTTGCACAGTGATGCTCTGCCTGCCACGCCCCAGAAACAGAGCAGCCAACTGACCATGGACTGCAATCTCTGAAACGGTATGGCAAATAAGTCTTTCTTCTCAATCTCTTTGTCCCAGCAGTAGAAAAACAAAACCAAGAAACAAAAAACCTGGCTCCTCAGTTCTGGCAGTATGTAGAGGGGATGGATCACATAACCATCTTGTGACTTGTTTCACAGTAAAGTGATAAATCTTTCCATTTTCTCCACTGAATTGTGTGTTCTTAGGGATCTCACATTCCCAGATCCTTCCTTAGCAGATTATATTTTCTATATTTTCCAAAGATAGTGAAAAAAACAAAACAACCACTGTCCCTTCTCCTCTGCTCTTCTACAATGTAATGCTGTCATCCTCGGCCACAGTTCTGGTGTGTATGCGTGTGTGACGCTTTCCGCCATTAGAATGATGCAGTAGGATTCCCACAGGCAGTTCATAATAACTGCGCGGCTTCTCCCTGGTTCTTGTTTCATAATAACTGTGCGGTTTCTCCCTGGTTCTCGTAGAACAGTCTTCTTAAGATGGGAGGGAAGGAATGAGGGAGAATGCTCCTACTAGCAGCTTTCTTCCTCCTGCTCCCTCAAGAAGCCAATGTAGGTGCTGCAGTTGAGTGAGGCACCTCTTGTCATCACGGGCCAGGTGTTGGTAACATGGGCAAAGGCGCTCTCAGTGCCCATTTCAAATCACCCCAGCCCTTAAACTTTCCCAGTAGAGGCTTCAAATACTGTTGAGCAGTGCTGAGAGTCATGGCTATCCCCTCTTCAAATCCCTGAGTTGCTGTGTCCGGGGCGTAATTAACGCTTGTTGTCTTACGACACTGGCCCGGAGTGCTTTGTCACACGGTGGAGGTAATTGGAATACCCCAAATCTGCCTTCCTGTGAAGTCTCAGATGGACCAGAGACTTTTATTTTTTCTTTTTACCTGTCCCAGTTGGTGACCAACTGAGGCACTGAGGCTCCAGAACTTTCATCCCTGGCGCTTTCATCCTGTTGAATATCCCTGTTGATGATATGCATGTGAAATGTCTAATCTTTTAAAACACAAATCTCCGCCATTGATCTTAATATCCCGCGGCAGTGGGTTCCCCGGGTCAATTGTGTGCAGTGGGGGGAGAAAGGTTTTCCTTTTATCCATTTTGAACGTGCTTCCTTTTCATCTCATCTTGTCCTCTTGTTCTTCCCCAAGTAAAGCCATTTCCATTTTGTGGGGACCTAGACACAGAGGACTGAGTTGAGACAATAATCTTCCTTTGAGCCTGTCACCCAGAAGGCCTCGGGCGCGCTGGGACATGGAACGGTGGATTTCAGATGGTGACTTCAAGGTGGGGAAACACTTGGTTCTAATTAGTCCCAGTTTTAGTTCTAAGCTTTAAAAGAGAATGGGTGCCAAATTCTGCAAGAGGTGACGGGGGTCTTGTTGTAGGGCTGGTGCTGCAGCACCACACAGTGGGAAGACCCTTGGGGTAAGCCAAGCAGGGGCAACCTGGCCTCACGTCTCAGCCCGTGAGCCAGCTGTGTGCCCTTGAGCAGAGCAGTCAGCCTCTCTGGGGCTCACTTTTGTCAGTTAGGCAAGGGAGGGACCCAGAGTATCCTGCGGGCCCTTTAGACTCTACCATCCTGTGAATCCCAGGTGTCAGTCCCTTAGAGACAGCCTCCATCTGAAATCCTGGGAAGAAGCAGGAGGTAGCTGAAGAGGGCAGCCATGAGGAACAACCATTTTCTGTTTCCAGAACAGAATCCCAACTAGGCTTCCTCTTACCAAACAATGGACTCTTTTGGGACTAGGAAGGGACACTCTGGCAGTTAGAGTTCCCTTTGCTCCTGCCTCAGGGGGCCTGTTAATTTCAATGGTCAGTCTCACCGCTGCTTCATTGTTGGGAATCGGCTGGGACCACTTCATACCAAGTGACAAGAAGCACAGTCACCTCATAGAGGGAAAAGGAATGTCATCCCTGAGGGAATGCACAGGCACTCACCACACAAGTCTCTGGTAATCCAAACTCGCTCTCACCCTTTTCTCCACACAGAAGAAAAGCTGGGCATATCAGGACTAAGGAGTAACATTCTGCCTTGCTTGGCCTGGAGTCGTCTTGGCCAGCGCAGTGCAATTCTCTGCTTCTTTTCTGGCTCTCTCCGTCGGTTTTCCTGGTGCTGGGTACTGAACTGGGGGCCTCATGCATGCTAGGCAAGCTGTGGGCCATTGAGCTGCATCCCTAGTCCTGTTTTTCTCTGTTTTAGTCCTTGAGGCACAGTCTACATTGCCCAAGCAGGCCTTGAAGTTGTAATCCTCCTGCCTCAGCCAGAGGAGCCGGAGCTACAGACCTGCACCACCAGACATAGATACAATGTGATTCTTAGACCTTCCTGGGCCCTAACACCCATCCTCTGCTATTCATTTTGCTTTTGCATGATTTTCACTTGCCAGGCTCAAGCAGAAGCCATGCTTCTCATCTCTGACCCCAGAGTCAAGGTCTGTTGTGTACGAGGGACAGTGGTTTTTCACTGCTGGGTTGGCGAACCATCAATGGTAACACATGACACCACAAAGGCTACCCAGAAACCTACTCATAAGATGAATGGAAGCAGACGCCGAGGATGTAGGGTGAATTATTTGATTGCTTAGCTTCTGTGGGAAAAATAAGAACTAAATGTGTCTGGTTTCTCAGGAAGCCGTCATCCGTGTATTAACCGCATCGTGCCTCCTCTACCTTGCTAGCCACATTCTAGCTAAGGGGCAGCTTCGAAGGCTGGCTGCCTTCACGCTTTTAGCCCATAACTGACTACGGGGTACTATTTCTTGTTACCCAAAGGCTCTCAATGATACTTTCCTACTCGACTAACTGGTAAAGATAATTGATAGAGGTAACATGTCAACAGTAGAGTGTACTTTTTGTCTCTCTTGAATAAAGCAGTCTTATATTTAGCAAAAAGAAGCACTCAGGACAGGCTATTCTGCATCTCCTCTTGCCTCTGCCATTTCCTTAACACCCTATATTAATTAGCATGGTACTTTAGCTACAATTAACAAACCAGTGCTGGCATTCCATTACAAAAGTAAGATCCATAGTTACTATTAGTGTTCTCTCTCTGTGTCTTACAGTTCTAAAGGTTTTGACAATGTGTAATATCACATACTCATCATTATAGTACCATTTTGAATAGTTTAAGTCTGCTTTAAAAAGGCCACCTGTGCTGCATTTATTAACCCCTTACATGCACCAAGACCCTAATAACCACCAGTCACCATACTACTTTTATAGTTTTACCTTTTCACATAGTCAAAGTCATTTTGTAGGCAGAGTTTTTCATCAGGATCCCTGGCTCCCAAGTAACAACACAGAGACTTACCATTAGTTATAAATGCTCAGCCAATAGTTTAGGCTCTTTCTGACTAGCTCTTACATTTTAAATGAACCCATTTCTAGTCCTGTACTTGCTGCCACATGACTCATGGCTTGTTACCTCACTTGTACACATCCTGCTTCCTCTACATCTGACTGGTGATTCTTGAGACTCCTCCCTTCTTCTTCCCAGTATCCTCCTACTCTGGCTCTCCTGCCCAATCTCTTCCTGCCCAGCTACAGGCCAATCAGCTCTTTACTAACCAATGAGAGTGATATGTATTTACAGTGTCCAAAGACTGCTCCTCAGCATCATGTAGTCAGAATTACACTACACATTCCCTTTTCCCATTTACTCCTTTCACTTGACAACATATATATTCCTCCATATCTTCTAGGGCCTTATGTATGGCTCATATTTTTACCACTGAATCATATTGCTGTGAATGGACAAACCACAGTTTGCTCATCTAGTCACTTACTGAAGGATATTTCTTGGTTGCTTCTAACTTTGGCTGCTAGGAGTAAAGCTGCTGGGAACATGCATGCAAGTGTTTCTGTGTGGATACGTTCTCCATTCAGTGACCATTGGGTCACACATTAAATGAGTGTGGTTACTTTCTTAAATTGCTTAAGCACCTTCCGAAGTGTCTGTACCAGTATGTGTTGCTGCCAGCAGTGAGTGACAATTCCTGCACAACTTGTCTTTAGCAGCAATTGGGGTTGTCAGTGTTTGGGATTTTAGCTGGCCTAAGTGTGTGTAATGGTATCCCATTGTTTTGGTTTGCAATTTCCCACTGACAGGTACTATAGAGTGAATTTTCATGTGTTTATTTGCTGTCTTCTCTGTTGCACTGTTGGAATTCTTTGTGTATCTGCATATGAGTCCTTTATCAGGTGTGCAGTCTGTGAGAATCCTTTTACAGTTGATTGTCTCTTCAGTTTTAAAATGTAATCTTATATTGTGTGCCTGAGTATTTTTCCCACATGTATGTCTGTGTACCATGCGCATTCCTGGTGCCCATGGAGGCCAGGACAGGGTGTTAACTCCCTTAGAACTGAAGTCACAGATGGTTGTGAACTGAACTGGCCTGGGAGTCACAGGGACACACTTGTCTCTACTACCAAGTGCTGGAATTTAAGGCCTGCACCACTGTACCCTGCCCTCAGATCCGACTTCTGTGAGACTCCTTTGGTTTTGTTTTGCTTTTTTAAGTGAAGATAGATTTTTTCCTCATATAATATATCCTAACTGCACGTTTCCCTTCCTCTGTCTCTCCTAGTTCCTCACCACATCCCCTCCTATCCAGATTTGCTCCCTTTCTGTCTCTCATGAGGAAACAAACAGGCTGCTAAGGGAATATAATATAGTAATATCGTAAAAACAAAGCTAACAGATCAGAGTTGGACAAAGCAAACAGAAGGAAAAGAGCACCGGAGAAGGCACAAGAATCAGAGACCCACAAGTTTACCTGTTCAGGAACTCCATAATAATACCTAACGGAAAGCCATAGCATCTACACAGAGGACCTGGTGCAGACAGACCCTCCCAGGCCCTGTGCTTGCTACCTTTGAGGCTCCTTTTAAATTGGCAACTTTATGCATGATGGATCTTTGATATGTGGAAGAACCACCTCTGCCCACATCAGTGTGAATCCTGGGTGACAGTAAGAACTTCTGTGAGGTCTCCTGAACGGTCAACTGTGAGTGACTGTACCAGATCCTGAACCCAGATTCCTGTACTTGCTTCCCATTCACCTTTGGACCTTAGACCTGATAAAGAAATCCCAAGCCCATGTTCTTACTCCTGGCTGCCCTCTATGAGTACAGATCTCAGCTCCAATGCTGAAGCCTGACCCTCCGGGCCTGTCAGCTGCACGTGTGTGTGTGTGTGTGTGTGTGTGTGTGTGTGTGTGTGTGTGTGTGTGTGTGTGTGGTTATCTGAGTAGTTTCACAGAAATGTTGTTGCCAGCCAGGTTCCCACCCTAAAGATTTTGATTTAATTGGTCTTCCTTGCAACTTCAACCAAAGGATTTATGTCTGATTTTTTTTATGGAAGTATATTATACATGTAGGAACGTGCACATACCCTAAGTATGCATCTGGATGAAGTTTTACAGACACAAGGCAGCTGTGTAACACCACCCAGCTCAACCATTAGGATTTCACCAGCAACCATGAAAGCAGGAATCACTCTTGTCTCAGTTACTTGGATGTATCTATATATGCGTTACACACATACACACACACACACACACACACACAGACTTCTGATAACACTGGTGTGTGGGCATTAAGATTTTTTTAAGTCACCTCAATTCTGTTTTGCTGAGGCAAGGACTCACCTTTAAATAAGCTGGCCTGGAACTCACTATGTAGCTCAAGCTGGTCTCAAATTTGCAATCCTCCTCCCTCAACCTCTGGAGTGCTGGGGTTATGGGGATGCGCCGTATCTAGATGAGTCCTCCAGTTCTAACGTACATCTAAAACTGAGAGCCATCATTGTGCTGGTTCCTGGTAAGGATAAGTAGGTGAACTCAGCCAAATGCACAAACAGAAGTCAACCAAAGCAAGTAAGGAGAAACCCAAGCTATACTTAAGCCTGTAAGAGGGGAAGCAGCACCCAGGGTTGGAGCTTAAGTATAGCAAGAATCTTACTTCCCATCAGCAAGTCAACAGGATGGAAAAGGTGGTTGTTTTAAACATGATCTTTCCTTTACAAACAGCTTTTCTTTTCCCAGTATTCACCTCTTAATGAAAAAAAAATAACAAAAACAAAAAAATAACAACCTGCCATCCAAGCATCGCCGAAATGAAGCTTGCAGATAACAACGCACTGATGGAGAGCCTTTTAGGCACCAAGCCACTCACTAAATCCTCCGTGCATTATCTCACCTGATCCTCACAACACCCAATAATAACAGCCTTTCCCATTTTCCCCATTTTACAGATGAGGAAACCCAGGCATAAAGAGATTAAGTAACTTGCTGGAGGGCACGTCTGAGTAGCTGGCAATGCTTAACTTGCAGGGATCCGGTCTGCTGTAACTCCATTGTGGTTTTAAGTGCCAGTGCCAACTTGCCTCTGCTTTACATAGTTGGACAAAGATAAATGCCATGCGGATTTCATTCCTCCAGAGTCCAGGGTAATGGGCTGGGATACTATGTCCAGAAAAACCACAGGATCACCTCTGGATGCTGGAATGGACTTTGGATTTTACCGCATTATTTTACACATAAAGAAGCAGCACAAAGAAGACAATGGGAAGAACCGAGTGAGAGGAACTTCCCATCATACCCCTCTTCCCAATGGGATAGTCATCACTGGGCAACCAGGGTCCCTCCCCTCTTCTTTTCACCCTCCGGCTCACACAGGGTTCACAACCTTCGTTGGTTTGCATTGTCATCATTTAACATTCGCAGCATATTAAGAAGTGAGTTCTGTTGTTTTCATATCACCATAGGAGCAGGCTTCTCCTTAGCTCCGAAGCTAGCGCAGGCAGAAAGCGGAGAGTCACAGAGGTGCCTCTGAAATGCTTCTCTCCAGCTTCCTGAGTTTGTTTGGTGTGTTTGGATTTCATGTCGTGTGCGATCAGCCACCCAGCATATTTGTTCTGGCAGCAGAAGTGGCAGGGCGTGTGAAAGAAATCTCTCTGCAAAGTTTTCATTGAAACCTTGATGTCATATGCCAAAGTCTTCTGTCTTGAGCACTTCCGAAAATGTCAAGCTGTGGCTTTGCCACATTTCCTGTGAGATTTTGTATGTATGCCTTTGATTTAGTTATTCATTCTACAGTGCTGGAGATTGGACCGAGGGACTCTCACATGCTATGACTTTACCCTCCCTTAAGCTATGTGAGAGGATTTCTTCTGGTTTAGCTCTCTCTCACCTGTGGTATTTATCCACTCTTCAGTTGGCCAGGTCCCCTCCCCCTGCTCTGCTGGGTCTGCCTAAGTCTTTTTGGTTCTATGCTGCCTCTGAGCTGGAGTACCTGGTCTATTGCTCTCTAGTTTCTTCTCTCTTTTTTTCCCCCAGAGCAATTTTTGCAGTATAAATTACACCCTCAATTACTCTTCTCTCGCTGGAGCTGTGGATCTCATTCTAAGAAGCTGTTAGGGTGGGGGCAACTGGAGAGAGCCAAAGCCGGGAGGCGCGAGCCAGTGCTGGCTTGTCAACCTTCTCTGTTTACCCGAGGAGGCAGGAAAACCGTGTAGCATTTGTGCTGGAGTCACTGGACGCTAGCCCCTTCTCTGCCTGGTCTGGCTTGTACAGTATGCCTAGCAAACTGCACTGAGAGAACACCAGGCATTGGTGAGTCTGTCTTTTAAGACAAGGGAGCAAAAATTAGCTGAATCCAAGAAGGCTTGCTGTCTGGAGGCTGCAGTAGTGTTCCTTAGTGCCTGCGTTCTTTGTCCCTCTGTGTGTCAGTAGGCCCATAAGCGGTGTAGGTGTCACTTTTTTTGTTTGTTTGTTTTGTTTTCCTTCATGTCTGTCTGTGAGGTTGTCAGACCCCTGGAACTGGAGTTACAGGCAGTTGTGAACTGCTGGGAATTGAACCTGGACCCCATGGAAGAGCAGCCAGTGCTCTCAACCATTTGAGCCATCTCTCCAGCCCCACAGTGTCACTTTCAACAAGGGATGAGAATACCCCTCACCCATTGGTTCTCATGGTAACACCTCTTTGGCCAATAGCAGACACATACATGGACAGGCTTGAGAACATGCTATGATTGCTTCCATGCCTCTCTTCTTTTTCTGTGAGAAGAATACACCCAGGAGAAGCCACAGTTCCAGGAGGGGATTAGAGATGTGTGTGGCAAAGCTGCCCCAAGGAAATTGGCAAAGCCCCTTCCAGCCTAGAGCAGAGCTGACCCAAAGAGACACGAGGAGAACCAGCCAAGATCAGCAGGTCTGTTTGGCCAGCCTTTGTGTGACTTGCCAATGCAGCAGCTGAGGAGGAAGGGGTTGGTGGTTTTAAACACTTGAGTTTTGAGACTGTCTGCTGCCCAGCAATAGTGAGAGCATCATATCTTCTGAGGCTATGATGGTGATTGTTTGAGTAACTAGAAAAAAAAGAACACTTTGCAAATGTCCACTGAGAACACTTGGAGAACGGGCCAAATAGTTCCTGAATGGGAACCCCAAGGAAACTTAGATCTAGAAACTTAGATCTTTTACCTTCCTTGTCTGTTACCACAGAACTACAGAACTGGCTTGCAGACTCTGAACATGAGATGTCAGGAAGTCAATATGAGTCTTAGAACCTCACTGCAAAAGTTGAGAAATGGGTGGGGAATGTAGGCAAGAGCTTGGAGGGTTATTTTACCTGGGTATAAAATGCTACATCTAGCTTCAGATGGCGCACATGCTTTTAATCCCAACTCTCTGGAGACAGAGACAAGTGGATCTCTGAGTCAGACCAGTCTGTTCAACATAAGCATTCCAGTCCTGCCAGGGCTGTATAGTGAGAACTTTTTCTCAATCAGTCAATCAATCAATCAACCAATAAAATGAAGTTGCATCCAAATAAATGGCATAGGTGGATAAAGTTGTGAGTTGAATGATTTTTGAAGATTTATTAACCCTGAGAAGTAGGCTTTAAGCCCAGATACAAAATAATATCTCCCACCACCAGAGATTAAAAATGCTATCCTCATCCTAAAATGGCTAAAAGGCACTTAAGAAATTGCTCAATATCCTTAGCCATCAGGAAAATGCAAATCAAAACAACTCTGAGACACCATCTTACACATGTCAAAATGGCTAAAATCAGAAACACCAACAACAGTTTATGCTGGAGAGGATGTGGAGAAAGGGGAACACTCCTCCATTGCTACTGGGAGTACAAACTTGTACAGCCAGTTTGGAAATCAATCTGGCAGTTTCTCAGAAAAGTGGGAATCAGTCTACCTCAAGATCCAACATTTCCACTCTTAGGCATATACCCAAAGGATGCACATTCGTACTACAAGGACATCTGTCCAACTATGTTCATAGCAGCATTATTTGTGATAGCCAGAATCTGGAAGCAACCTAAATGCCCCTCAACTGAAGAATGGATAAAGAATACGTGGTCATTTACACAATGGAGTACACTCAGTGGGGGAAAAACAAAACAAAACAAAAAACAATGAAATCTTGAAATTCACAGGCAAACAGATGGAACTAGAGGAAACCATCCTGAGCAAGGTAACCCAGATACAAAAAGCAAGCATGTATGTACTCACTCATAAGTGGATATTAGACATAGAGCAAAGGATAACCAGACTTCTATTCACAACCCCAGAGAAGCTAGGAAGCAAGGAGGACCCTAAGAGAGACATACAAGAAGGGGAAAGGGACAAGATCTCCTGAGAAACTGAGAGCACGGGGTAGGGGTAGGGAGTAGAAAAAAGGGGAGGGGGAGATCAAAGTGAGAGAAAAAATAGAGAAAGAAAAGAGACACCTTAATAGAGGGAGACATTATAGGTTTAAAGAGAAATTTGACACTAGGGAAATGTCCATGGATCCACAAGGATGAGACCAACTAAGAATCTAAGCAATAATGGAGAGACTGCCTTAAATGCCCTTCCTCTATAATGAGATTGATGACTACCTTAAATGCTTTCCTAGAGCCTTCCTTCACTCAGTAGCTGATGGAAGCAGAAGCAGAGATCCACAGCTAAACACTGAGCCAAACTCCTGGAATCCAGTTGTAGAGAGGGAGGAGTGATGAGCAAAGGGGTCAAGACCATGCTGGGGAACCCACAGAAACAGCTGACCTGAGCAAATGGGAGCTTATGAACTCCAGACTGACAGCTGCAGACCAGCATAAGATCAAACCAGGACCCCCTGAACGTGGTGTCAGTTGGGAGGCCTGGGCAATCTATGGGACCTCTGACATTAAAACGGTAATTATCCCTAGTGCATGAACTTTGGGAGCCCATTTCCCCATGAAGGAAACTTTCTCAGTCTAGATACACAGGGACGGGACTAGGCTCTGCTCCAAATGATGTGACAGACTTTGATGATCCCCTATGGAAGGCCTCACCCTCCCTGGTGAATGGAAGGGGGTAGAATGGGGGGGTTGGTGAGGGCATGGGAGGGTGGGAGGGAGAGGGAACTGGAATTAGTATGGAAAATAAGATTGCTTTTAATTTAAATAAAAAACGGATTCCACACGATTTAAGCTAAAAAAAAAAGACAACAACAAAAAATGCTATCATCCTCTCAGGGTGGATACGAGTGAACAGGGAGGAGAGCGGCTTTCAAATTTGCTCAGATAAGGCAGCTTCCTGGCAGCTCTTCTCTGAGATACAGAAAGCTGGACAGGGTTTAGAAATGTTCGCTACCCTCTAGGGACCCTCTGGATGCTGGTGATGAAGCAATGGATGAAACATGGCTCCTGAGCTGGCTACCAACTGAGGCTAGGTGTCCATCCATTGTCACACATGTCAAAATATAGAGCATCATATCTCTTATAGAGAGGACAATTGTAGCTTACTGAGACTAAATGGCACACCTGTCGTATCAATATATCTGGCAAGAGAAAGAGAAAATAATTTGGCTTCCTACCACTCAAATCAGTTTTGTCTCTACTGGATAACACCAATTCTTCCTGTTAGTGGCTTGATTTAACTTACAAAGGCATGTTTACACACAGTTTTAGATGTACTTGACTTTGGATCAGTGATTCATGATGAAGCTATAGGAAATGGAAAGATCAAGTTCTCAGCTTTAGGGCTATTAATGTAGATTTTTAATTGAATAGACATAAATCCTAAATACATTTTTAAAAATAAGAGACAAATGTGCCTGTTTCAATCAACCAGACACACTGAAGACATGATGCATAATTGCCTATCCTTGACCATTTACGAGTAAGAGTGTTGTTACGCTACCTCCCCAAGGCAGACAATTAGAATACACAGATGAAAGTACAAACGACTATCTTTTTTCTAATAGTTTGGTCTTGTTTCAGTCACTGGTCTATTGCTGTGAAGAGACACCATGACCAAGGCAACTCTTATAAAGGAAAGCACTTAATTGGGAGCTTGCTTATACTTTCAGAAATTTAGTCCACTTGGTTATCATGGCAGGGAGCATGACTACAGGGAGCATGTTGCTGAAGAATCAGCTAAGGCCTAAATACTGATCTGTAGGCCAAGAGAGAGACTCATACTCAGCCTGGCTTAAGCTTTCGAAACCTCAAAGCCACCTCCAATGACATACTTCCTCCAACAAGGCCACACCTCCTAATCCTTCTCAAGTAGTGCCACTCCCTCATGACCAAGCATTCTATTATATGAGCCTATGGGGGCCATTCTTACTCAAATTACCACAGGTCTTAAGAACTTAACTTGAAGAGATATCCACAGGAGAAGAAGGCTATTCTGGGACACTATCTTTCTAGTAAAAAAACGGCTATAACAGATAGATAGGCTAGCACACACCTATCATCTCAGCACTTGGGAAGTGGAAGTAAGGGAGTCACAAGTTCAAATTTGGGCCAGTGAGATGTTTCAATGGGTAAAGACGCCTGCTGCCAAGCCTGCTGCCCCAAGTTCAATCCCTGGAGTGTGCATGGTGAAAGGAAATGACTCGCTTCTGCAGGCTGTCCTCTGACCTCCATATTTGTGCTTTGGAATGAACATTTTTTTTAAAAAATCATAATGTAGTAAAAGTTTTTTAAAAGCTCAAGGTCATCTTTACCTATAGAGCTCATCGGATGCCCACTTAGGCTACCTGAAATCCCCGTTCAAATGTTATAAAAAGAAGGGCAATAACTTAAATGGCCACCACAGGGAACAAATACACAAGAGACAGCACATTCCAGGAAAGGAGGGGTGGAGTAGACCTTTGTGTGTTCATGCAGCATTTCTAAGACACTCTGCTAACAAATAATGTTGCGACAAGTATTCATAGCAGAGGGCAGATAAGGTATCTTGGAGTACAGAAATAGATGGTCACCATGGCTTAGATCAAAGGTAGCAGGTTTCCTCTTGGTCAATCTTGCCCAAATTTTGGGCACTATATGGGAAGTGCTCATGTTTGTGTTATTGAAAATATAAAACTATGTAAGAAAGTGTCCCTCTCCTGACTATTATATTCTAGAGGGGGCATACACTATCTACCTATAGCAGCTAACAATTGAAGCTATCCTATGGTCAGAGAGACGAGCAGGAGATGCAATTGCAGGCAGGGTGATGAAGTCTGGGCTTAGGAGGATCAAAGGTCTTTCAGATGATTTCACCAGTGTTGGAAAGGAATTAGGTAAAGCAGAACAACAATGGAAGCCAGGTAAAGGCCGCCAAACAGGAGACTCTCTTAGCAGAGACTGAGCCTGCAAGAAGCAAGACAGGCCGGGGGCTAGGAGGACCTCTTTGATTGGAGACACCGAGACCGGCTTAGAGAGTGACTCAGTGATAAGATGAGAATGGTTGATGAGGCAACACCAGAAGACCTTGGATGCCGAGATAGCGATCTGGAATTTTGTTCAAACGTTTGGCCCAGAGGCAGTGTGCACAAAGCAGTATGCTGGGGAACACAGCTTGGCTGATCTACATACACCAAGTAGATTGTCCATCCAGGGACGAGGAAAAGAGACTAAAACCAGGACAGTCCTACAAAAGGAGAGAGGGAAAGACAGACACCAAGCTATTATTCCCCAACTGACCCTGCCTGGACATGATTTTGACATTCTACAACTCTGCTTACTCTCCCCTGGTAAGCTGTAATTACTGTGACATTTATTGTCTTGGGGTTTTATAGTTGTACAATGCTGTTGACTGTCAAAGACACATTAACTTATACCCTGGTTCTCTGTCCCTAGACTATCAATGACTAAGGACTGGTAGACTGGGGTAGCTCAGTGGTAGCATCTACTTAACATGTATAAGGCCCTGGGTTCAATCTCTTACAGACCCCACCTAATAATAAAACAACATTAATGAACCCTTGTCTTCTAGTTTACCTCACAGCTACACTTCACTGGCTGTTGTGCCCAACAAGAAATTATGACAGAAAACTACTTGCTGACAGCAAAGTTATTTTCCTGGTACTCAGTCGTAACTCTAGTTGATCTTCCCACCCAAAAGGCCAATCTTGAGATGGTTACAGGAAGACAGCAGGAGTTACAGTAGAGGAAACTCCAGATAACAGAGGTAATCATGGTTTTCTGGGCACCGTGGTCCCTCAAAGTCCAGTGAGGCTGAGATCTTGGACTTGTTCAGTTCTGCAACTTACTCAATGTCTCCAGGCTTCAATTTCCTCATTGTCAAATGAGAATGCTTTAGTGAGTTAAATTAATTCCAGAGCATCACAACCAGGCCCTCCAAACCTGCAGGTTCTGCAGCCATCAACCAAATGAGGGCAAATAATACCACATAACAAGCATTTAGATAAAGCTGCCATCATGTCCAGTATTGTAAATCACCTAGAGAGGATTACCTTTTTTAAGAGGCACTTTAAAATACATAGGGGGTTACACACAGGTTATATACAAATGCAAATAGCATTTTCTACAAGGGACTTGAATATCCTTGCCTTCTGGTATTTGTAGGAATCCTGATACAAAGGGATACTTTGTACACGATGGTTGTCTTAGTTACTGTTCTATTGCTTTGAAGAAACATCATGACCAAAGCAGCTCTTTAAAAGAAAACACTTAACTAGGGGCTTGCTTGCAGTTTTTTTTTGAGTGTTAGTCCATGATCATCATGATGGGAATAGACAGGCATGGTGCTGGAACAGTATCCAAAAGCTTTACATCTTGATCTGTGGGCAGTAAGAAGAGAGAGAGACACTGGGCCTGGTGTGGACTTTTGAAATCCCACAAATCCCACCCCCAGTGACACACTTCCTCCAAATGGCTATGTCTGCTAATTCTTCTAATCCTTCTCAAATGGTTCCAATTCCTGGTGACTGAACATGCAAATGTGTGAGCCTATGGGGAACCATTCTCATTTGAACTGCCACAGCAGTGAATACCTACATGCTTCTAATACCGACAGACTATTATTATTGTCCACTTGACATTACAGATGTCTAAAGTGGCTTTGTGCTTTTCCTCAACTCTTTTTTTTTATTTGTTTGTGTTAGATTTATTTTATTTTTAATTATGTATGTTGTATTTGTGTGTAGGTATGTGGAAACCAGAAGCATCAGATCCCCACTGAAACTGAAGTTATAGGCAGCTGTAAGCCACCTAGTGTGTGTGCCGGAGCTAGACCTTGGTCTTCTGTAAGAACAGTGCCTACTCTTAACTGCTGAGCCCTCTCTCCAATCTCTGTTTGCTTGTTTTAAGATAAAGTTTTACTTTCAGGTCAGGCAGCCTTGAACTTGTAGAAATGTATGTTTCAGTCTTCTGAGTGTTGAGATTACAGGCACGAGACACCATGTCTGACTATCTTTTTTCTTCCTTTCTCTTTCTGTTTTTGAGGCTTGATCTTGATAAGTAGCCCAGGCTGGTCTTGAACTCACAATACTCTTTACCTTGCTAGATTGCAGGTCTGGCCACCACACATCACCCAGTCTCCCCATCTCTACAGTAATTTACTCGTGTCCTCCCACTCCTGTTACCCTTGTTAACTAGTGTGTGTTCCTCTTAAGGCCATGTTTTAAAAGTTCTTTAAATCATTTTTCCCTACTGACAAAAATAACCACAATAATCTAAGAATTGGCCTTAATCTCAAATACTAAAGGTAGTCATGGTAGACAGTAGATTTTACAGATTTATTTCTAGAATTGTGATTGAAGTAGTATTGAGATCCCTCTCATGTAAACAACTAAATAGTAAATGCTTTGGGGGTTTGCACAACATCTGTGGCAACAGCCACTCAGCGTTGGCCTTATGAAAGAAAGCAGAGTTAAAGAGGATGTTTGCTGCCAGGTGGTGGTGGCAGCGGCGGTGCACGCCTTTAATCCCAGCACTCGGGAGGCAGAGGCAGGCGGATCTCTGTGAGTTCGAGGCCAGGTTGGACCGACAGCCTCCAAAACAATACAGAGAAACCCTGTCTCGCAAAAAACAAAAAACAAACAAACAAAAAAGGATTTTTGCTTGCCACACATGGTGGAGATGAAAAGAGAGACTTCCTCAAAAGGAGACCATCACCACCAGTGTGGGGTTGCTGCCCCGGGAAGAGGAACAATTCAATTTCCACCACTTAGGACAAATGTAGATTACAACCAAGGAACAGAGTGGAGCCCAGTGGTGGGGAAGTTACTAAGAAAAAGCTTCAGGAGAAGGGGAGTTCATATAGACTGACTGTGGCGGCTTGAATGAGAATGTTCCTGCCCTATAGGATCAGATAGATGTCTGAATACTTGATCCCCTGTTGGTGGAACTGTTTGGGAAGGATTAGAAGGTGTGGCCTTGTTAACATAGGTGTGCCATGGGGTTGCAGGCTATTTCCCAGGGATTCCTCCTCTACCTCTAACTTGCTGACCAAGATGTGAACTCTCAGCTGTTCCTACAGTCATGCTGTTGCTCAACCATCATGGACTCTACCCTCAGAAACCTTAAGTGTTAGTCACAGTGTTTTATCACAGCAGTAGAAAAGCAAGACACTAAGATGAGAGCATTTTTGCTGGCCATGGTGTGATTTGACATTTGAGGTAGGGATTTTCACTAAACTGACTGAGTGTGATTCTTGCTCAAAATAGAATCTCTAAGGACAGGGAGAAAAGCCCAAGGTCACCCCAGTGGTGCCGAGAACTCCCAGAAGATGATTCAGTTTGGTTAAAAGAGACTTTGCCAACACCACTAACAACACGGATGGGAGCACCGGTCGGCATTCCAATAACACTTCATGTGCAGAATTAGAACAGAGCCCAATTAGACTCTGCCAGCCCTCCTTTATATCACACTGTCCCATAGAAACACTCATGAGTCACATACATCATTTTACATTTATATTATACTGTCCCATAGAAACACTGGTGAGTCACATGCATCATTTTACATTTTCCTGTTGTCATAATTTAAAAAGCAGTTTAAAGGGAAGCTCAACTTTAAGATTTGTTTTTTGTTTCTTTGTTTTTTGAGAGAGAGTTTCTCTGTAGGTTTGGAGACTGTCCTGGAACTCCCATTGAAGACCTGGTTGGCCTCAAACTCACAGAGATCCGCCTGCCTCTGCCTCCCGAGTGCTGGGATTAAAGGTGTGTGTCACCACCGCCCAGCAAATTTAAGACATTTTATTTAACTACATATATACAAACTATTTTTCAACATATAATCAAAATATATAAGTATTTTACATTATTTATTTATATGGCTCTTCAAAACCTACTGTTTATTTTATTCATACAGCAGATTTCAAGTTAGACTAGCCACACAGCAAGCATTCAGTAGCTGTTTGCTGGATAGTTCAGATGTGGAATCTAGACTGATTTTGTATATAGATAATGATTATAGATATTCATTTAAAATAAACATTGTCACATATATGTATATTTTTATTGAATAGTCTTTATTGGAAATCTTTTTCTACCTTCCAATACAGTATAATCCTTCTGGAAAGGGGTGTTCCAGAGTTGTAGTAATATTTTATCATTTAAAGACTTACTTTTGTAATCACTAATTATGTGTATGTGTGTGGATATAGGTGTGTGCGTGCCTGTGGAGGCCAGAGGTGTTGGATCCCTGAAGCTGGAGTTATTGGCAGTTAGGAGCAGCCTGATGTGGGTGGTAGGAATTGAACTTGGGTTCTCTGGAAGAGCCATGTAAGTTCTTAATAACTGAGTCATCTGTCAGCTCTAGCGTTTTATGACTTAGATTTATCATAATCACTGGTTCTTGATCGTTAGCTCTCCATCAGTGAACATCTCTATTGTTCTTGTTTTGGATTGTTACTTAAAATAGTATAGTGAATTTCTTGGGAGTATATCTTAAGATTTATCTTTTCACTGGGGCCTTGAGTATGCTGTGCAAATATTCTATCACTGAGCAATATCTCCAATTAAAATAAATTGTGTGTGTGTGTGTGTGTGTGTGTGTGCATGTATGCATGCACGTACTCACACCAGAGGTCAGTGTTGATTGTTTTCTTCCTTATTTTTTTTTTTGAGAAAGGGTCTCTCATTGAACCTAGAGCATACTGCTTGGCTAGATCGGCTTCTACCAAACTTTTACGTGCCCACATATGTCTGTCCCTCAGCACCAGGGTTTGCAGACACCCACGCCTTTGCCTGACTTTTACATGTATGTTGGGGATCTGAACTTAGACACTTTACTGACTGTGCTATCTCCCTACCTCACCCCCTTTTGGTGTAGGGGAGGCATGGCTTCTAACCCAGATTGGCCTTTACCCTCTATGTGGGTAAGAATGACCTTAAGCCGGGAGGTGGTGGCGCATGCCTTAGATCCCAGGACTCGGGAGGCAGAGGCAGGCAGGTCTCTGTGAGTTCGAGGCCAGCCTGGTCTACAGAGCAAGTTCCAGGAGAGCCTCCAAAACAATACA
Organism: Mesocricetus auratus; assembly: GCF_017639785.1. Taxonomy (NCBI): domain Eukaryota; kingdom Metazoa; phylum Chordata; class Mammalia; order Rodentia; family Cricetidae; genus Mesocricetus; species Mesocricetus auratus. Next base: position 43,098,122 of record NW_024429194.1, on the reverse strand, counting down.
GAGAAACCCTGTCTCGAAAAACCAAAAAAAAAAAAAAAAAAAAAAAAAAAAGAATGACCTTAAACTTCTGACTCTCCCTTCTCTGCTTCTGAGTCTGGGGTTACAGGCATGTACCACCATGCCTATTTGTGCACTGCTGGGATTGAATCCGAGGGCCCATGTGTGCTAGGCAAGCACACACTCTACCAGCTGAGCTGCATCACCAGCCCCCAGAAAGAATAGTTAACTGATATTTAGCTTTTAAATTACTGTTGTCAAGGTAAAGAGCTGGAATTCTGTCTTGATTTTCTTTGTACCTCCAAAATGTTGGCATTCAGTAGGTAGCTGTTAAGTGACAGATAAATAAAGCTTGTCCAACATAGTAGGTGTGGAGAAAGAGAAATTAGTATATAATATGGGGCAATAAGGAGACAGAGATTAAAGCTTAGGTTATGTGGCGAATGGTGCGCCTTTGGTGTTTATGACAGTCCTCTGAGTTCATCCCAACTCCCACTCTTTCAAGGAAACTCTTAGGCCTTGAGTCTCAGGCTGTGGTATCCTGTGTTTTGCAGGGAAATCGCTTCCTAAATGTGAAGGCCAAAGTGAGCCTTAGTCTTCCTGTTGAGTGAGGCAGTTTCTGGCTAACCAGGAGAAGGAGTGTTTAAAGACTTTTCCCTTTCCTGGGGCATTTGGAATGCCTCTGTGGACTCCCAGAACATTGGGAGCCCTGGTCATGTCACTGTCTGTCAACTGACCACACATCCCCTCTGGAAAGATGGAAGACTCCTTTCTATAGGCATCCCGTCAGGTGAGCAGCAGAGGGTCCACTCTCCAATGGCCAGGCACATGGGTGAGAAATCCAGCTACAAAACCCTGTATTTACTTTGAGATCATCTCCCTCCCTCCAGTTTTTGAGATTGACTCCTAGAACCCATGGTTATATCCATGCCGGTGTCGGGACCAGAACCGAAGTGAGAGCGCCTGGCTTGCCTCCCATGTTCCAGTTTCCCTCTTCCTTCCCAGTTTACCCATACTACTGTTCACTCATGCCCTATACCCCTTCAAACAATCCTAAAACCTGGGTGGGCCTCCAGGGAAGACAGAATGCCCAGCACCTATTGTTAATTAAATGAAAGGATGGGATTGTAACATTTGCCAGTCAGCAACTTCCAGATGGTATAAATTACTTCCGTATGGAATGACTCATCAGATGATAATTTATCAAGTATCAACTGTATGACAAGCACACTATGTCGGGCAAATGCACACAGTCCCCAAGGTCATTGATCTTTTTCTACCGATGCTGAATACTTCTCTGAACAAATTATTTTTATAGCTCCTTGAAAGAGTCATTTTAATCATTCTATATGTTTCCCAACTCAGATAGTCATTTGAACACCTGTTTTGTGGTACCCTTTTCTAAACATAGACTGTATAAGTTAGTCCTTACAAGAATCCTCCAAGGAAGCTCGGGTCCCATTTTACATGGAAAAATGTGATTAGGTAATTCTTCCAGTTCCCTACATGCCCACAGGTGTGTGACGTCCGCGTTTCGCCCCGGGGCCTACATCACTTAGTGTCCACACCCTGTCCATCCTGAGGTCTGTGCTGAGCAGGAAGCATTTGACCCTTCAGGGATGGGAACACACTGCTCCCAAGGAAATACCTGAGGCCAGGAAGAAATTACTGTGCATGTACATGAGCACACTTGTTACTCCGCCCGACTAGGTAGCTAGAAGCAAGGATCTATCTTGAGAAGGAAGATGGGAAGAGACAGGGAATGGCTGATTGCAGAGGTCCTTATGCTGCCTTTCTCCACATCTCCTCAGAGTAGTACCTCATTACTGGTTCTCAACAAAGGCAACAGAAAAATACATTGCTAAATGGAAACCCCCCGAAATGCATGGATGAGAGCTAGTTTGCCCCTTCTACTCTGGTTAATGACAGGCAAAGACTAGAACCCAAATTTCCTCTTCAGGTTGATGCTTGTTTCATTTTTATTAAAAAAAAAAGATAAAATAAAGTGGCTTTTGTTCCTTTGGTACAATTGCCCAAGACATTTTTCAGCATTTACAAGGAACTGGACGGCAGGGCTAGAGAGGCAGCTAGTAGGTAGGAATACTTGCTGTGAAAGCAAAAGGACCTGAGTTCAAATCCCCAGAACTCATGTAAAAGCCAGGCATGACTACACATTTCTGTTACTCCAGCATTGAGGGGCAGAGACAGGCTGATCCTATAGCTCACTGGCAAGTCAGCTTAGTTGAATCACTGAGCTTCTTATTGCATCACACACACACACACACACAGATACACACACACACACACACACACACACACACACACACAGCCAGCTCTGTGCAAGTGTAAGCCTTTACTTTCTTGTCAAGTCCCTTCTCCCGCCTGCTCCCGCACGTCCCTCGGCTGCCACACAGGCCTTCCAAGATCACGATGTTGTGAGGAACAACAACAACACAATACTGTTATTTTGAGGAAATATAAAGCTAATAGATCCTGGCAACATTATTGTCGTCAGAACACAGACGCTCCTTTGGCTCTGAGGGGTGAATGAATGAGGTTCACATTTCCCCTCTCGTTCTCCCTTCTCTCTGAAATTCTACTTCAAGTCATGTATTTGCTGCCTCAAACAATGTCTAAACTCTTGCCAGAGGGAAAGTATTCCTGCCTATAAACAAAGGAGAGGTTCCACAGGAGGGGTTTAGGATTTGGAGGCTTTTATTAGAATTGGCAGCAGGGTAATGTAAGTCTCCGGAAATAATGACTCCATCATTCGGTCATTTGAGTAATGCAGCCTTCCTGTACTATCTGAAAAAAAAAAAAAAAAACGAGGCCTCTGCCTCCTCTCTCCCTAGCTCCTCATCCCCATAGAAGGATGGCTCCTTCCTTCACTCAGTGTTCACTGGACCCTGAATATTTATAGGGCACTTGAAGAGACACAAAACAACAGCCAAGCTCTCCTAACTACGGGAGGATTTATGGACCTATGCACATGGTGACCAGGGCTCAGGGGTGAGGCCCCACCCACAAACCTCCCCTATACAAGTGCTGAAAGCCATCCCTGCCCCACCTTGGACCTCCCACACTGTCCCACATCCACGCGCACCCAGGTTCATTCCAGGTGAGTACTAAAGATGCCGCAGCTTGTGAAATGTGGGCTGTGATATCCTGCCTCTGAATTAGATACAAAAGCACTGGAAGTTCAGCCCCATAAAAGCGTGAGCTCAAACCTAAACAGAGAGACCATTCTAGGTCCGGATGACGCATCTACTCTTCCTTCCTGAACCGTGTCCATAAAGCCATGCTGAACCTTGTCCTTTTCTTCCTTACACCCAGCAATGGGGATGCTCTGCCATGTTTCCCCAAGTCAAATTCAGGGCAAGACAGACATTTGTCAGTGGTACACCTCATCCCCCTGCCTGTGTGTGTGTGTGTGTGTGTGTGTGTGTGTGTGTGTGTGTGTGTGTGTGTGTGAGTGAGTGTGTGTGTGCTGGTGCACTTGGAGATCAGAGGTCAATGTCAAGTGTCTTCTTCAGTTGCTCTCTACCTTATTTTTTGAACAGAGTCTCTCACTGAACCTGGAACTTGCTGGCCAGTACCAGAGGTCCTGCTGTCTCTGTTTCCCCAGTGCTGTCATTATGGGTGTATCTGGCTTTTAATGTGGGTGCTGAGAATCCAAAGGATGGTCCTTGTGTTTGTGCACTGGACCAGCTCCCTGACTTTCCTCATTCTTGGTGCATCTACTTGAAAATGTCAGCTTTCTCTCCATCCCTTTAACAGTAATTCTTTGGTTAGTGGTTGATGTATTCAAAGCTGTTTAGGAGACCCTGGGCTGGGGTGAGATCTTTCCAATCATGGTCCCTGATATCTTATGTTTCAAAATGCCACCTCCTGCTCACTTGTTGCCTTCTCTCCATTCTGGCAGTGGATCAGGATCTGGAGGGACAGTAAGGGCACTAACTATTTAATGCTTCAACCCAGCAGTTCCACTCATAGATGTTATCAAAGAGAGAGCAAGCATGAGATCTCAAAAAGATTTGGATACTTTCTACATCTTTATTCATAATAATCAAAGCCTAAAAACAAGCCAATGGGCATCACACAATTGGTGAATCCACGTAATGGATTTATTTTTTAGACAGTTTCTCTGTGTATCCCTGGCTGTCCTGGAACTCATTCTGTAGACCAGGCTGGCCTGGACTCTCAGAAATCCACCTGCTTCTGTCTCCTGACTGCCTGGCTCATGTAATGGAATCTTACTCACTGATACAGATAATAATATGGGTAAATCTCCAGACAGGATAATGAATGGATCCAAAGACAAGCATATCTGTTGCTTAAGCTATAGATATAGAATGAGGAGGAGGCTAACTGGGAGGAGGCGTGAGGGTACTTTTGAAAATGTTTACTGTCTTGATAGTAGTGTGAACCACATGAACACTCTTATTGGAACTGATCAAACAGTGTACATTTTACATGTCAACAATGTAAATTAATCATAAATGTGAAAGAAGAAAACAAAGGTAGCATATAATTATAGAAAAACTATACTGAAGTAGAGAAGTAACTGGCCCTAGTGTCAGATGACCATATTCCCAGCCACTTGGGAATCTTAGGGAGAAGAGTTGGTTCAAAGCCATCATGGGTTATATAGTGAGTTCAAGGCCACTCAATAACATCCTGTCCCCAAATGAAAAGGTAATGAGAACTGCAGATATAGTTCAGTAGTCAAGTGTTTGAAAAAATAGTAAGCAAAATGTATCATTAATTTCTATGTCCAAAGTTCATGTCCGACTTAACTGATTTATTTCATGCAACAATCTCCTAGGGGTCATTTGCAGACAGCGCATATGCACCCTTCTACATTAGAATATCCTGGAATGCCCTGTAACCCACTTAGTGACAGCATATACTGCTATAGCAAGCAATCATTAAAAACTGCCACGCGAAAGTTTCTACAACTTTCTGTTCTTTTGTTAAGTATTATTGTTTTTCCATGTTATAACGTTCATAAGATTCTGTGAATATCACTAGTGCATAAAAGAATGTTGAAGTGATATAATAGTTTTTCTAAGTGGCTTATTTTTAAAGAAGCCACTGTCCTCTGCTTACCTGGCTCTGCATCCCTGCCTCTCTCTTTGCTTAGTATCTCAGGACATTGTTTAGTCTCCAGCTGCCTTTTATGAACTTGGTCTGTGACTGTTTCATCCCCTGGCCTGAGCCTGCCCATAGGATGGGGAGGCAGCGCCAATCCCGTGCGGATGAGATCACTGGTACCTTAAGAATGAGTGTCTCTTCTGAGAGTGAATACAAACTGTCATTTCTTATACTTTTGATATCTCCAGGATGAGAAGATACATAGAAGGAAAAGGTACTCTCAAGCAAAATCCCTACAAGTAGAGTCAAACTTTATTAACTACAGTATCTGAATTAAAGTATGATTAAAATAACGACAGCAACCGCTTAGTGTGTACGGATGTGTTCTGCAGACACCATCTCACATTGGTGCTAGAAGTCTCCAAGGTGGACACTTGTCATGTGCTCTGTACAGATGAGGAAAACGAGTCACAGGAACATCACTTTCCCATGCTCACACCGAGTGGAGGCTTTACAGTGCAGAGTGACAGACAGGAAGGACTTCACACTTCTTACCTGTCACTTACTTTGTGGACAATGTCTGATGTACTTATGAATTCTTTGGGCCTTCCAGGAATCTGAGGCCACCAGGAAGGAGCCACGGACTCCTTGGGAAAGTAGACGCTGAGTGTTCAGCCTAGGGGTTAGCATCGACCCAGGCAGGATGCCACTGAACTCCATTCTTCCAGGAAGCCTCAAATCTCTGAGTTCTGGTGCTTGAGACTGCCTCCAGTCAGTGCACTAGGCTCACTTGTCCCACGTCCCCAGAGGCTGGGAGGGTTAGCAGTTGAGAACCTGTTTCCAGACCATTAGAAATAATAATCCTCTGGTCCACCTCCAAAGAAGGGTCTTGATTTGAGCAAACATCGTAAGTGGCTTTTTTGTAAAGTGGAGGGGAGGAGTAGGCGGCCAGGCTTTTATTTCTTCGGGGGCTGGGAATTCATTTGGTGACCCAGGCGGGCCCACAGGGAGAGCGCCCATCCTTCTGGCTGCTTCATCCCTGGAATTCTGAAAATGCCTGTCTCTAGTTAGTGATTTGGCACAGACCGTAGTACCTCTGCTTTCCTGGCCTGGCCAGGGGATGGGGGAAGCTTTGTTTGATGCTTACCTGATGGGATATGTTTAATAAGTCTAAGGGATGCCTAAATGTGCAGGCTGTTTGAATTCTCGCCACGCAGTGTTACCACTGCCATGCATCTAGTTTTTCAGACAATGCCAACGAGTCTGCACTGCAGCTAGAGCTGACTTCAGCACCCAGGGTGGCAGCTGAAAGCGAGAAGGAGCCACATCTTTTTGGAGACCTGAAAGAAATCCATCCTTCTGATGGCCACAATTTAAAATAGCATATGGACGTGCAGTTCAAATCCTGTGGAGACTTTCTCCTTCCTGCCACTCTGTGGCTCATTTTCAAGGCAAGGGGGCGGAGGAAGGCCCCCATTCTGAGCCTTCCACGTGTAAGTCTCTAAGTTTGTAGTGATATCAGCTGCCCACCCGCTCTCAACTCTGAACTTGTCCTCAAATGTTCTGCTTTTGTAAATATCAGTTATCGATGTCCTAGAGGAAAGAAATGGTACAGCTTGAAGATGGAATCTTCCCTCTTTCTCTGTTTACTGTTTTAACTACTCAGCATTTGCTGGCCCCGACTGGTGCTGGGTCCAGAACATTGATCCTGGTGCACAAGACCTGTGATGAACCATAATTAACCTTAGCTGGAAGCCTTTGAAAGCGCTGGAGGAAAGGGAATTAGGTTACTGTTCTTATTGCCCTTACTACCATGCCTTGGTATGACCAAGAACCTGGCAGGAGCAACTTTGGGGAGGGACTTATTTGTGGCTTGAAGTTTAATAGCAAAGGAGACATGGAGGCGGTCACAGAAGTAGCAGTAACTCCTGTCTGTGACAGTGGGACCATGAGGCAGCTTTCTCACGTCTTGAAGGACCAGAAAGCAGAGGAATCTCAGGCTGGAGCCAGGGCAGCCCTATAACCATAAGTCAACCACTTCAGCAAAGGCCCCCACTTCCAATGTTCTCACAGCACCCCCAAACAGCCCTATTAGCTGGGGACCAAGCTAATAAAAGCCTCTGGGGACATTGCACATCCAAACCAAACAGTAACCATTACAAAAATATTTGATCCAACAGGAGTTTTCTTCCTAGGGTGTAGAAGGCTTTAGGCTTTCTCATTTCACAGGTAAGGGCGGTGTGTTCACAGCTGGGGGTAATCCTGGAAGAGGGAAACAATGATTTTGTTTTTCACCGATGTCTCCTTGGAAGCTGCTGGAAGGCTTCTGGCTTGCAAAACACTTGCCTTTTTTCATTTACAGTATTTTTGGTTGATGATGATGTTTTCAAAATTCTATTTTTAAAACAGTTTTAATTAAAATAGGATTACATTGCCTTTCCTTTCCCCTCCCTGCCTCCAGCCCCTCTCAGCAAAAAAGTCTTTTGCAAGCAGCATGGTCCATGAGCTGATTTGCTCCTTGGCCTACAGCATCATAGAAGACCGCATTGTCCAGTGTAGGAGCTGCTATCACTCGGGATGTTTTCATTTAAAACTGTGTGCCACGCCATGATGTTTGAATCAGCAGGGACCGCATGTATGAGATTATATCACCTAATGACATCATGGTTGTCTCAGCCTGCATAAGTGTATGCCATGGTTTCACACAGGGATGAAATTGCCTAACTAGCCTGTCTCAGAACATGTCTCCATCATTAAGCAGTACATGGCTTATAATTAGAATGAGGTCAAAACAAACATTTAGTTCATCGGTTGCACTAGCTGTGTTTGAAGTGTTCAGCAACACATGTGACCAGTGACCATGCTAGGACATGTAAGACAGTTCCCTCATTCCAAGATGTTCAATTAGAAAGCGTCATAAGTATATAAATAAATAAGAAAAAGAAAGCATCATAAGACAAACCTCTCAGTGGTGGCTCTTCAACTGGTCCTAGACCGTGGTGAGTGGCACCATGGCGCCACCCTGAACAGACTAAAGTAGAAATATAGTCACAATAAATCTGTACATACAGCCATTGGAGTGAGAGACTAATGACACTTTCAACAAACCTTTCTTAAACATACCACTTGGTTTAATGTTACTACAAAAACCCCTAAGAAACCTCAGCACAGAACAAGACACAATTTCTGTCCCCCTGTAGTTCATGATCTCTGAGTTGAGGCGGGAAATAAATAAGCTAAAATAAGCTAAAAGGTGGATCTTTGCTGAGGGGCAATAAATTATTTGGAGAGTGGTGGTTTGAAAGAAAATGCCCCCCAAAGGGAGTGGGACTATTAGGAGGTGTGGCCTTGTTGAAAGAAGTGTGTCACTGTGAGAGCGGGCTTTTGCTCAAGCTTCCCGTAGTGTGACAGTCAGTGGACTTTCTATTGTCTGCAAGATGTAGGACTCTCAGCTCTAGCACCATATCTGCCTGCGCGCCGCCATGTTCCTTGTCATGATGATAATGGACTGAACCTCTGAAACTGTAAGTGAGCCACCCCATTAAATGTTTTCTTTATAGGAGTTGCTGTGGTCATGGTGTCTCTTTATAGCAACGAAACCCTAATGAAGACACGAACCAAAGAAGGTTCTCAAATAAATATTATACACTTATTATATATATTTATATATGGGGAGCCAGCATATATATTCATGGACATATATATGCTTGAAGGGACACTGGTAGTCAGCAAACAGACAAGGGGACAGGCTTATGTTCTAAATAGCAGAAACCACAAAGGACTTTGGGGAGCTGCAGGGTGCTGGAGCATGAAGTGGGAGAAGGGAGAGGGACAGGACAGGACACTGCCTTTGGGAGATGTCTTAGTCTGTGTTGCTATAGAATACTACACAGGAGGAATTTACAAGGAAAAATCACTCCTCTCTCACTGTTGTGTCTCCAGGAAGTCCATTATGAAGACTTCCTCACTCCGGAGGACAGAATGGAAAGACAGTGTACACCTGTGAGTGAGTATGAGAGGATTTCATTCCAAGACTCAAGCCTTTCATGTCAGTCTGAATCTCTCCATGAAGGCAGAGTCCTTGTGGCTTAATCTGTCAACATCTCACCCTGCTACATTGCTGCATCGGGGTTGTTGGAGACACATTCAAACCATCCACAGACCCCTTGTGAAGTGAAAGTGTGGGGATTTTTTATTTTAAAAAAGTGTTAATACTTTCAAGATGACAGCAGGTGGGCATTAGATTCAGTGGGTACACTGGTTTCAGGCCCAAAGAACAAGCCATTCTGCTGGCAGGAGATGCAGTTAAAGAGAAAATTAGACCTAACCATCCGGGGCGGTTTCAACCATGTTTTGGATTTGAATTATGTCTTGAAGGTGATTGGAGCATGAGATTTTCAAACTGGAGATGGAAGATGGGATTGCATATTCTAAAGACCATGTTTAGGGCAGTACTAAAGGAAGGCAGATGAAGAATGACCTGGTGTTGGGAGATGGGTCAGTCTGTTAAATGTTTGCTGTGTAAACTTAAGAACAGAAGATCAACCCCCAGCATCCACAGTAAAAGACAAGCTGGATATGCAATGCACACTCATCAATGGAACAAATTGTGCTTATGTATCTAGGAATATGCATACACATATATAGATGTAACAACAATTAAATAGAGGATGTGAATTTGTAAAAGAAAATGTGGTGCATTGGAAGGACTGGAGTGTTGGGGAAGTCCTGTTATTTGCCTGTGCATTTGTCAATAAAGTACTGTCTGGCCAATAGAAAACCTAGATAGGAGGGACTAGGAGTCCAGGAGAACTCTGGGTAGGAGAAACACAGGAGAGTTCGAGATGTAACCGCCATTGGGGTAGGAAGCCTGGAACCTCTCCGGTAAGAAGCATACTTAGATTAACAATTATGGGGTAATTACTTAAGTCAGAGCTAGCCAGTTAGAAACAAGCAAGGCCAACAGCTTCATAATTCATATAGCCTCCTGTGTGTTTACTTGGGACTGATACGGCTCTAGAACCAGGCTGGCGGGAAAGCGGCTCTGAAACCAGGCGGGCAGAAAGGCTTCTCTCAAGGAAAGCTTCTCTTAACACTGGAGGAAGGAAAGGGAAAGGGGAAATGAAGGTAATTATATTTAAGTTTCAAAAAATAAAAAAACTAAAGAGTGATTGAAGAATATAACCAATGTCAACCTCTGGCTTACACACACACACACACACACACACACACACACACACACACACACACACACAGGGTCTGGAAAGGGGACATGAGAACAAGAGTAGAGGGAGCTGAAGTTCTGTGGATGGTGAACTCTACAAGGGATACTTCCAGGTGGTGTGTCCCTAGCAAGGCTGTCTTTCTCGGCAAACTCTTGTATCTCCTGCTCTGTAGGTTCTAGAACAGTGGTTCTCAATCTGTGGGTCATAACCCCCTTGGAGTTGCATATCATATTCTGCATGTTATATATTTATATTGCTATTTATAAGAGAAGCAAAATTACAGTAATGAAGTAGTAATAAAATAACTTCATGGTTGGGGTCACCACAACATGAGGAGCTGTATTAAAGGGTGGCAACATAGGGAGGTTGAGAACCACTGTCCTGGAGTCTGGATTCTTGTTACCGCACCCCAAACAAAAGGCTGAGGTTGGGTGAAAGCCGAGTGGAGGATGTTTCACCTGCCTCTGCGAGAGCCTTTTCAGTAGTCATCCGAGCTCCGTCTCCCACAGGGGCAGACATTTCCCCTAACCCAATCTAGAGCAGCCTGAGAAACCCTTTGGGGTTAAGTCTGGGAATACCACATGTGAAAGGGGCTACAGAATCCTTAGTTCACAATCCCTTCAGGTTCCCAATTCCTGATGTGTATGTAGGTGGCATTTCATGGCCATTATCAGAGGGTTCCACTCTCGATCCCTGACTAAGGATGTGTTCCTTTGGAGACTGGTGGCAGCCATGGATGTTGGTAACCAGGCTGTTGGGAAAGGCTCAGGGTGCTACACACAGGAAGGAGGGTGTAAGCAAGCCACCATCACTGAGGGCAACTTCAGAGGCAACCTCTGATATCTGGACTAAGAACTCTTCCCAGCACTGTCCTCCAAGCTTCTTGGAAATGTGTGAAGCTGAGCACAGGGACCCGCCCCTCACACGTGAGCACAGTCACACCGCTGCCTGCCCACTCTTGATTATTCTTGTATGTGGATTAGAATTCTGATCTCCAGATGCTAGGATGGTCCCTGCATTTCTCCCAGCTCCAGTAAATGCTGGGGAACAGCCCTTGGCTACATCTCCTCTACATTAATGGATGGAAAAATAAAAATGAGGTGCAACAGTATCAGCAAGTAAATCTCAACAGTCTTGTTTCTAAGATGCAAATTTCTTTTTCAAGGCTGGTATGGAGCAGATGAGTCTGTTAGCTTGCTTGTTTGTTTTCCAAATGAATCTGGATTGATCCCAAGAGAGGAAAGGAGGGAAGGAGGCATATTTAATGTACCTGAAGAAAACTAGTGTGTTGGCACAGCCTGTAATCCCAGAAGATGGAAGCAGGAGAATCAGATGTTCAAGATCATGCTCAGCTACATAGTGAGTTCGAGGCCAGCCTGTGATACACAGGCCTTGTTTCCAACAACAACAACAAAAGTCTGCTTGAAAGGAAATTAAAGAGTGACACAAAAGAGTGAAATAAGTCAGAAGTTAGAGATTGACTATTTCAAAATGAAAACAAAAACAAAACAATCACATTCTCTCCTGCCCCCCCCAGCACATAATTACTCTTGTTTGGTCTAGAAATCAGGGGGTTTGATAGGCAGATGGACAACTGTGTAGAACGAATCAGGTGTGACCAGCTTTACATCAGGGAGCCCTTACCTTGTACCGTGAATTCTAATACGCAGTGGGTGCGACCAGTTGTTTTAGGGGCGTGTTGAGAGGAAGGGGAGGGATACTGGACGATGTCATCAACATAAGAGGCATTTAGACCTTTGCCCTGAAGGGACCACCATCTCAGACTGAGACTTGTGCTCACTTCTTTGGGGTACCGGTCTTCTGACAGGAAACGCTATCCTGACTCAGAGGCTTGGCTAACAGAAAGAGCCCAAGACCTGTGGGCTCTGAGTGGAAGGCCTGGGAGTCAGAAACATCTTCTGGACTGCAAAAATGGCCGGGCTGCTCAAAAGGTACTTGAAATAGAACAGACTGGAAAATGCCTCCATATGGCACATTCTTAAAGAAAAAAACAAAAAACAAAAAACACCCCTATAATTATTTTCAAGCTTTAGAGAATAAAATCCAATTTACCTGCCAAAGAGGAAGAACAGTTCACCCTCCCCGGGACTGCTGGACCACGTGGTTTGCAGGCCACTTCCCTACCCCAGCTCGACGGCTCTCCCCCCATCCCCTTTATTGGTAAGGACAGGGTGGAGGGGGGCAGGGGGAGCTGGAAAAACCTTCTAAAGACACCCAGTGTTCCGAGCACAATCACACCACTAATTACTGTTAAGCCGGAGCCGTTTTTGTGTTCTGAGGGGAACTTCGGCATGTAGCAACCTCTTGGGGCTTTTCAGGAGTTCGGCCTAATTCCTGATTGGTGGGCTGTTTTTTCTCTCTTTCAGGGTTTGCTCATCATCACTTCCTTCATCTTTGCCTTCCTCTTCTTCGTCTTTTTTTTATTTTTTGATTTATTTTCATGCCCCCCCCTTTTTTTTCTTTTCTGATAGCATTTGTTTTTCTTCTGGAGCTGTGTTTTAAGTCTCTAAATGAAACTTGACTGCCCCCACGGCCCATTGGAGAAGCACAAAGGCTTCCCATTCCACTGGCTACAGTAACGCCATTGTGTGTCCTAACAATGCACTAATTGGCGGTGACAATTGTGGAGTTTGGAAGGAAGAAGGGGGCCCCTGCTCTTTTCCAATCAGGGAACCATAGAAATAAAAGGAGAGGAGGAGGGTACTTAGTAGAGACAGGAATGGTGGAGCAGAGGGGCACGGTACTCTGGTTTGCGCTGGACTTTCTAAATTAATAATCAGAACCAAGGAGAAAGGAATTATTAAACAGTTGGCGGAGAAGCTTTGCTGCAGTTAACTTTGGGTGCTGGGCAGTGGAGTGAGAGGGGGAAAAGGGAGACATGGGAGACCACTACCTTCAGCCCCGGCAGAAGGGACCTTGAATAGTGCTGGTCTGAGCTCTCTGGTTGCTTGCCAGCGTGTAAGCAGCGAAGTCCCTATCCGAGCACATTCAGAAGGGGTGGGCAGCCAGCGAAGGGAGGAGTTTAGTCATTTCCTTAGAGCCATGGTTCTCAACTTTCCTGATCCTTTAATACAGTTCTTGTGGTCACCCCCAACCACAGAGTTACTTTCCTTGCTACTTAACTGTAACTTTGCTACTGTTAATAACTGTTATGTAAATATCTATGTTTCCCAGTGGTCTTAGGCAACCCTGTGAAAGGGTCATTCAACCTCCAAAGGGGTCACAACCTGCAGGTTGAGAACCTTAGAGCATATCCCACTCCAGGAAGCCTGGCAGTATGGAAGGTCTGCTGGCTGCTAGAATATTCTTAAAGAGGGATTATGTAGGCTGGCACCTTTAATCCTAGCAGTCAGGAGACAGAGGCAGGCGAATGTCTGAGTTTGAGGCCAGCCTGGTCTACAGAGTGATTCCCAGGCAGCCAAGGCTACACAGAGAAACCCTGTTGGGTGGTGGTGGTGCACGCCTTTGATCCCAGCACTGAGAACGCAGAGGCAGGCAGATCTCTGAGTTCAAGGCCAGTTTGGTCTACAGGGCTAGTTTCAGGACAGCTAGGGCTGTTACACAGGGAAACCCTTTCTCAAAAAACAAAACATAACAACAGCAACAACAACAAAAAACCTGTCCCAAAAAATAAAACAACAAAAAAGAGGAGTTGGTAGACTGCAGATAGATGACAGCTCAGTGAATTTTGGGGGACTCAAGAACCTCACTTTCCACACAGTGAGCTGCCTTCCCATGCCAGCTTTCAATGTGCCCCGCCCCCAAAAGGTTTTCCTGATTGGGAAAGAGGGAAACACACTCTTACTTTCTCTCTGCAGCCTGCAGTCAGCCGCTGTTCCTTTCCTGTGCGTCACCAGCACTAAGTGCACCTCAGGTGTGTCATCTCGTGTCCATCTCAAGACAGCTCCACAACCCCAGCTATGCTTACAGAAAAAGGTATCTGGGGGAGATGACGTTTCCTGATCACCCCGGGGTTAAAGACCTTGCCAAGTCACCCAGTACGAAAGCACAGAAGCCAGGATAACAGCTGGACTCTGAGCTCGCCCTTTCAACTCTCTAAGGATGCTGTCCTCACAGCAAGGAGACAGCGGGCGCCCTGCTTGAGGATGGGCTGGCTCTCTCTGGTCTATTCTGTACTCTAGTGGACAGCCCGTACCTCTGTTATTGCTGCATCCTCAGCGTCTAACGGAGTATTTGGCACACAGGAAGCTCCCTGAGAGTTGAGGGAGGGGCCCAGGCACTTGAGTGACGAGAAGTGGCAAGGAGTGTCCATGCTAGCAGGCTTCCTCCTGATTCCACTGATGCTTTGTCTAGGCCCTCAGTCTATGGGATGAGGCCACAGTGCACCTCCGGTGATCACTAGTCTCTGGAATCCCCATCACAGACACATTCAGAAGTATCCTTTACTGGTCTTGTAGACATTTCCCAATCCAATCAAAGTGACAGTCAACACTTAGCATTATAGTGGGGCTCGGTATCACAGTCAGGTTGATCGTTGGGTGGGCGGGCATTAACACACAGATCTCGGGGCTCACACCTGGAGAGAGTGAGTCCATAGGAGGCCTGAGAATACAGTTTCCAACCATTCCCAGCTGACTCATGCTCCTGGTCTGAGGACCTCTGAGAATACCCACCGTGCAAGCTTCTCAGCACAGCAAGGAATTCCAACCCTTCTATTACCTCTGTCTTTTTGTGACCTGAGATAAGGAGTTTTATTAAAAGCAAATTAAAGTTAAAACATTTTGACCATAATGATAGATAATCATAGGCTCCTGTCTATTGTAAAGAAAATCTTAATCAAAGCTCCATTTATATCTGATGAAAAAAATCAGTTATGTGTCTACTCACAGGGCAAACAATGCTGTAGTCTGGAAATCATTGCAGCTTCTGCTCCACGGGGAAACCTTCCTGGATGGAGTTCTGTGGTTTTAAATCTTATTTTAATAATTTCTAACACGTCGTAGTGGCTGGGATGTACCTTAGTCGCTAGAGCGCTACCATAGCATGCACAACGCCGGGGTTCATTTCCTGGCACCAAATAAACCAGGCATGATGGCTCATGTCTGTGGTCCCTGACTTGGGAGGTGATGGCAGAAGGATCAGAAGTTTAAGGCGGTCATCCTTGGATCCAAAGGAAGTTTGAGGTTATATGAGAATCTGTCTTCAAACCTTTTTTTTCTGGTATTTTAAACTGAAATCCTTGCCCAGTAGGTGAGCAGTAAGAACATTTATATCCTATGTCTTGGTGAGAAACAGCCTAGTGGCGTATCAGGGGTGAAGAAACCTGCCCACAAGGACTCCCAGAGCTAATGCCTGGGGTGTGGACACAATACTAGGTAAGGGACAGGGACTTTTGAGCGCTGAGTTCTTCTCCCGCTCAGCTCTGTAAGATGCCACCCCAATTCTTGGACAGGCTGGGCTGTGTCAGTGAGTCCAGTTATTTTTACCACAGCTTCATTTCTCCAGGCAGCTAAGAGGCGGGTTCTTAGGTAAGGGAAGTTTCTTCCTGCCCCAGTATAGCTTTCTGAAAACCTACTGGGAGTGGCGCCCCGGCAAGGCTCACACTACCGGGGTTGTTGGGTGTGTGGGCCCAGCGAGACAACAAATGCATGGAGAAAGAGAAACAGGCCGGGCGGTGGTGGCGCAAGCCTTTAATCCCAGCACTCGGGAGGCAGAGGCAGGCGGATCTCTGTGAGTTCGAGGCCAGGCTGGAACCACAGCCTCCAAAACAATACAGAGAAACCCTGTCTCGTAAAACCTAAAAAAAAAAAAAAAAAAAGAAAGGAGGGAAACAGAAGGAAGAGCATGGGGGAATGGGGGAAGACAGTGGATCAGAAGTGAGCTCTGCATAACTTAACGGGAGAAGCCATGTGCAGCATGGCTGATAGACTCAAAGGAATGAAAATGAATCAGTGTTGTTCCAATGAGAAGTAACTCATGGACCACCTCTTCACCCAGCATGTCTGCCATACTTCCTGCAATATTCAAACTCCTACAGACCAAGCTAGGGGCCGAGGTCCCATCCCCGAAGGGCGGGAACCTTGACAATTAGGACTTTACCTGGAATGGGTAGGAAATGGGGGTGGGGCTAGGGCCTTCCATCCTAGAGGAGTCAGAAGTGTTCCTTTTCTTTCTCTTCCTTCTTCTTTTTGTTTGTGTGTATATGTGTGGTGCGTGCATGTATGTGCATATGTGTGTGTGCAGGCTGGGTACCCATGCATGTTCTTGGAGGCCAGAGGAGGATATTGGGTGTTTTTCTCTACACCTTTCTACCTTATCCCCTTGAGGCAGGTTCTCTCACTCAACCCAGAGCTTGCTTTTTTTTTTTTTTTTGTCTTTCCCTGCTAGTATGGTGACTGGCAAGCCTCGGTGCGTCTCCCATCTCTGCCAGCACTGGAGTTATAGGAGCATATGGCCATGCCTGGATTTTTTAAAAAAATATTTATTATTTTTTCATGCCTGGAGTTTTCACCTGGGCATTGGTGATCTGAATTCAGATGCACAGCAAGTGTTCTTACCTATTGAGCCATCTCTCCAGTCCCAGAATTTTTCTTGTTCAAAAGACTAGCAATTTAAGCCAGGGGTTGGTGGCATAGGCCTTTAATCC
Source organism: Mesocricetus auratus (assembly GCF_017639785.1). NCBI lineage: Eukaryota > Metazoa > Chordata > Mammalia > Rodentia > Cricetidae > Mesocricetus > Mesocricetus auratus. Next base: position 43,081,178 of record NW_024429194.1, on the reverse strand, counting down.
AGCACTTGGGAGGCAGAGGCAGGTGGATCTCTGTGAGTTTAAGGCCAGCCTGTCTACAAAATGAATTCCAGAACAGCTAGGTTGTTACACAGAGGAAACCCTGTCTTGAAAAAAAAGAGAAAAGACTAGCTATTCATACAAACCAGAAAGTATGTTTTTGAGACATTTAGTGAAACTTTATTTGAAACTGACATAGTAAACTAGGAAATAATGTCAATTTTGCAAAGTGCGGAATACCTATGTGACAATGACATCTTTGATGTATACTAAGGCATGTGGGGATAAAATGTCATGTCTGGGATTTTCTCTGGAATATTTGTTGTTGTTTTTTTTTAAGGGGAGGGAAGAGTTAGAAGCTAGTTCAGCTGTAGAGCTCTTGTCTGGTATGAGTAGATCCCTAGGATTGATCCCCTGTGCTGGGAAATTTTTTAAGAATTAAAATCACCACTGAACACACCCTTGATGACTAGTTTGTGACCTCACTGAGTGCCCAGAGGAAGAAGTTTGGGGGTGATTTGGGAAAGGCTCTTTTCCAGGGCTCCGCCCTTGTTTCAATACTGACACACGATCACTGTACACACAGGCACCGTCTTCCAACCTCTTTCCCTCTTAACTTGTGGTCTTGAATGTGCTAATGTAAGAATCACTTCTGAGACGTCTAAGGCCGGGCATCTCCCCTGGGCATCGGGACTGCCATCATCTGCTTCCTAGGTGCCTCCTTCACTCATGGGTAACACAGAGAAAGCCATTTGGGGAGGTCGACCCAGTTTAGAATTCAAATTTACTCTCTGCCTCTGCAATTAGAATTTATTTCCTCTTCAAAAGACTTGAATTTCAGAGCACAATGCCTCTAGCCAGGCCTGGGTGTGTGTTGAGTGATCCTAATGGAGAGAAATTCTGGTTTATTTTCATAACAGCATGTACCTTGTGATATTCTCCGAGAATGACATTAGTAAGAGCATGTTACCACAATGCAGCACAAATCTAAGGCAATTTGGATGTCCTTGGGCCCAGAATTAATATGTACTTTGTATAGTCTTGTAATTTGGGAGGCAATTTTCCATAACACACCGAGAGATGTTCCTTTATACCTTTGAGATAATTTAGCTCAATGTTCATTTGGAAAAATTACTGTGCTAATAGCTCTTCAGTCACTGAACAACAGACCATATTGGGAGAGTCTGGACAAAGGCTGGAGGAATTTTCTCCGGACCAACATAACAGCTGCCTGGGGTTGCATGGCAGGATCTGAAATAGTGTATGAACTCATGAACTCTGGCTGATTTGTTTAAAGCCAATAGCTCTTAATGGAGAGATACAGAATAAAGGTGGGGGAGTAATGAATTTCTCTTTTGCCCAGGTAAATCTGATGTCAGTGCACATAAATTAGAACTTCTATATGCTCAACTATGAGAATCATTTGTTTTCCTAGCTGGACTTTTCTGGCCAGGCTATGAGGGAACGAATGCAAATGAGGGAGTGTCTTTCTCATGCGTCCTGGGAATCATGCACTAGATACCTGTGCTGTCATGCCTTGAAGGAGTCCTCTATCCTTATCAGAATTTAATGCAATGATGAAAAGAAATTAACTTCTTTTTTCATAACCAGGAATATGGTTTATAATGATGCTGCTTTGGGAGACCACAGGAAAGGACTTGGTAGGCCCAGCTTCATTTCTGGTTCCTTTATTGCCCTTGGCATTTGTTTCCCAGTGAGTTAGAAGCAAGCTGGGAGCCGGGCATTGGTGGCGCACGCCTTTAATCCCAGCACTCGGGAGGCAGAGGCAGGCGGATCTCTGTGAGTTCGAGGCCAGCCTGGTCTACAAGGGTTAGTTCCAGGACAGCCTCCAAAACCACAGAGAAACCCTATCCTCAAAACAAACAAACATACAAACAAAAACCCAAAACAAGAAAAACAAACAAACAAACAAACAAAAAAAGAAGCAAGCTGGGGTTACTGTTGGTTTCTCTGAGAGCATCAAGATCATATCTTGGGTAAGAGACTCTGAACTCCTCTATCAGCTGACTCTGAGTGTTTCTTCAATGTTATCATTAGATAAATGCCTGACTTCACAAAGTGGAGAGATGGTTATAGCTCCTTTTCATTTTCTTTATTTTTTATTTATTTTCTTTTTTTGAGACAGGATTTCCCTGTGTAGCTTTGGAGCCTGTCCTGGAACTCACTCGATAGACCAGGCTGGCCTTGAACTCACAGAGATCTGACAGCCTCTGCCTCCCGAATGCTGGGATTAAAGGTGTGCACCACCACTGCTTGGCTTCCTTTTCCATTTTCTATGCATCTGTAGTTGGCTTTTGAAAAAATCCAACAGGAGTCTGGACTGGAATGCTTTGTTGTTTTTGGAAGACTAGTTGCCTCTCAGAATCAAGCAGAATCTGGACCCAGGTTAAGGTCTCCTGAATTTCTTGAACCATACCTGAGAAAACAAAAAACAAATAAAGGAAAAAGAAAGAAAAATACAAAAAAATCCCTGATAATTTTCCATTTCAAACACCACCATCCCCACGAATGATGTTTATGGTCAGGACTGAACTAAGAGTAGACCCCATATATGTGCATCTCAGTGAAAGGTGAGTCTACAAAGCTGCCATTGTGGCTGGCTTAGCACCTCCAGCCATGACATAGCTGTTCATGACCTCTGCAGATGACATATACTTGACAAGTAGAAGCTAACCACACTCTGGAAGGAAATAATGGGGGTATAAAGGTGATTTTTTAAAAACTTTTATGAAATGATTGCTGCTGGTAAGCATCGAGTTCCAAAGTTCTGTTGGGAGGAGAAAGGCAGCAATGTGTCCTTTCACACGCATGCGACAGTCCCACTGTAGATCACCATTATACCAATATTTATTTCAAGGTAATGTCTACATTTAGACTAGTTTCCCCTCCCTCCCCATATTGGGGTTAAACATAGAGGTCTTGCATATACTGGGTAGGCAATGCTTTGCCACGGAGCTAGGCCCCCAGTCCCTTATTTAAATTTTTATTTTGAGACAGCATCTCATTAAGTTGTCCCTGCTGGCCTTGAACTAACTCTGTAGCTCAAGCAGCCCTTGAATTTGGAATCCTCCTCCATCAGCTTCCTAAGAAGCTGGAATCACAGGCCTGTCACTAGGCCTGACTACACTAGTGGTTCATGATTTTCAGAATACATGAGACCCACTAAAGAGATCTTTCTTTACTTGTTGTGTGGTATTGGGGATCAAATCCAGGGCTCTATACATGCTAGCTGAGTACTCCACTACCGAGCTACATCCCTAGCCCACCCTCAAGCACTTTTAAAATACTGCTCCTCAGGTCCCATCCACAGAAGATTTGGACTCAACTCTGTGATTTGACTTGGCCTTCTGCTCTTATTTGTGTTTCAAAGTGGGAATCACTGACTGAAGCCATCTTTTGAGTCTACATTAAAAGACAGAATAAGATCACAAGAGAAAGTTGGGCATGGTGGCGTACACCTTTAATCTCAGCCCTCAGGAGGCAGAGCCAAGCAGATCTCTGTGAATTAGTAGCCAGCCTGGTCTACAAAGTGAGTTCGAGGACAGCCAGGGCTGTTATACAGAGAAATCCTGTCTTGAAACAAACAAACAAACAAAAACCAAAAGAACACAGGGGAGAACCAAATCATGCTTTTGAGTGTGGAGGAGATAGACAAGATGTTGATTGTCTTCTAGCCTCTGATGTCATGGGTACCCTTCCTCTGAAAAGAGCCCAAGCATTCTGCGGTTCCTCAGGCACAGGGTCCTTCAACTGTGATCAGTTAAATATGGGCTCTGACTTCATTATGTGTCTAGCTTCACGAAGTGAAACATTAACTCGTTTCTTTCTGTTATGGATTGTGGCAGGTCTGGTGTGAGGATGAAGTCCAGTTACTCCTAGAGCAGAGTATGGGCTGGGCTGGTTTCCTGTGTGGACAGGCAGGGCAGGGCCTAGATTGGGTGTGTCTAGGGAGTAAGGCTCAGGGTTCACCCTTGGCAAATGTTTAGCCAGAAATGCCTTTGCTAGCCTCTTTTCAATGTCCTTCTTTGGGAAAGTCTTCTTTGAGAAAGTAGGTCTCAGTGGTGCTTTGCAAAGGCTCCAAGCAGTTGGTGCAATCTCGGGCCTTTTTGGCAAAAGGAAAGTTGCCTATTTTTAATAAATTCTCAACTCTCAGAGGATACTTGAGAGCAAAGACACCTGCTCTTTATTTTCTATTTCTCTTTTTGAGACAGGGTCTATCTGTGTAGCCCTGGCTATCCTGGAACTGGACTGGAACTCACAGAGAGTAGCCTGACTCTAACTCCTGAGTTCTAGAATTAAAGGCACAGGTCACCCTGCCAAGATCTTTATTTTATTTTCCTAACTCATTGAGCATGGTTTACAGTCACAGCCTTTGGCTTGGCCCTTGTCCTTCTTATATGGAGTAAGTCAGGGAAGGGACTTGAGAACTAACAGGAGAGCCTGGGGAGGGACATTCAGAACATTACCTCGGGACATTTGTCTCAGAACTGCTTTGATTTAGCAAAGAAAGCCCAGAACAGGATAGTACATCTCTCACATTATACCACTGTCCTGTCTAGTTTTTATTGTCAACTTGACACAGCCAAAAGTCACCTGGGGTAGGAGTCTCAACTGAGGGACTGCCTAGATTATGTCTAGATCAGATTGGCCTGTAAGGCCCTTCCTCCTTCTGTCGTGGTATTTAGCACATCGACAGAAAACAAATTTGAACAATATTTTCTGTAAACACAGAAAAAACTGAGAATACTAGAGTTATATATTTAGATGTAAGAGCTATTTTAAAACAATAGTGGGTGGCCCTTGATGCTTTCCTAGAGGGCCCAGGTTCGGATCCCAGCAACCACACAGTGGCTCACAACCATCTGTAAATCCAGTTCTAGGAGATCCAATGCCCTCCTTTAACTCCTCGGGCACCAAGCACAAATGCAGTACACCAACACACAAACACAACACTCACACACACACACCATAAAATCAAAAGCTTTATCTTCCTCCTCCAAATTGAGTAGTTTACTTTAAATAGACCTCAAATCTTGATTTTGCATTAATGCAAAGGACTCATGTCCTCCTTTTCTGAAAAAAATCTCCAGTATTTTAATAAATCTAACATCAGAGAAAGTACTTTCATTATTGTTTATTGAGAGAGAACTTTATACAATTTGGAATGGGTGCACTTAAATTATGTTACAGATAACTGTAAAAAATGAGATCTGTCAGCAGCATGACTTCAATTTTATATTATTAGTTACTATCTTAAAAAAACGATGTAAACAAAAAATATGGATAAATTAACCCAAAACAAAAGGCGATAAAATCCAGAGAACAAACAACACATGAATTAGCGCATTAGGTATTACAAATAACTAGGAGTGATGGAACAGCTCCAATGCAGAATCCTAACTGATTCTGCATGTCGTGAGCAGAAGGAATGGGAACTGATGTGGATCTGACCCAGGAGCCCAAGAACACGCTGTACAGAGCATTCTACGTCACCGCACTCCTGCTCTTCACCTGCAGCCATGGCGTTCTCCTCCTACCATTCCCTAGAGACAGCGAGTAACTGTTTACAGTAAGAGTCTGACAGGCAACCAAAGGCAGAACACTCGCCCCAGCAGCAAAGCCCGCTTTGGTGGCTCAGTGGACTGCCCAGGCTGAATACAGGGACACCGTCATCAACATGCATCCCAGAGACTTCCCACATGGAACACAGGTGGCAAAAAAAAAGAAAGAAAATCTTTAAAGGGAGGAGGATCTTTGTGTTGGTGTCAGTTTTGAACTTAATAAAGACTAAATTACATATTCAATTCTGGGTAGCTAGTTTCTTCCCTCATTGACCTTGGTGACATGACATTCCCCTGAGATTGGTTAATGAAAGCAAGCAAACAGAGTGACTAAGAAATATAAAATACGGTCAAAACATTATATGATTATGCCTTTTGCATTTCCTGGTAAGAGTGCCAATGGCACTGAAGAAACCGATGTTTCACTCAAATAATGTGTTTGCAATGTGAATCCCTTCACTTGTGAAGTTAAGGCACCAGGTTAGGCAAAGCTGGAAGGTCCGATGTGCATCATGGACTATACAGGCCCCAGACGCACTGTGTGCTGAGAGTAGCCAGCAGGAAGGGATCCGTGGTTAGCTGAAGGGCCCTGTAGGCTTCAAGTGGGTCGGACTACACTAGACTCTAAGGCACTCCTACAGGGAAAAAGACAGTGAGAAGGAAGAGCCGTAGGCCAGGACAGGGCTGGTCTGCAGCTTCCATGGCTAGCTAGAGGGACCCAGCTATGGAAAAGCTGCCAGAGGTGGCTTGTTCATCTGGCCTGGGAAACAACTGGCTTCGCTAAGGGGCTTTCTAGAAAGATGAGCAGTCAGGGTCTCTTCTCTCAGAGAGGGTGGCTGGTGTCCCACCTGCCAGTGCTCCCATCACACCAGAGTCGACTTTATGAAGCCAGTGCTACTCGCTATGGTCACCAGGAACCCATTTTAAGTAAAACCTCTGATGGGTGTGGTCAGGCTGGGAGATATCCCAGCTTTCCCTTTGATTTTTTTTTTTTACTGAGTTTTCCAGTGGAGTTTTTAATCTCAGCCCCGTACCCACTAAAACATACCAGAAGGAAATTCTTGAGCCAGAGAGTTTTGAATCCAAAGAAAGGACAGAACTGTGTACAGAGAGAGACTGCTGGGTCTCAGACTTAACTGTGACAGAGATCAGCGTGGGTTAGGTTAGCTGAGGGGGTTCTTCCCGTAGATCCCAGTAACCTGGGGTCAGGCAGGTGGAAAGGGGAAGAGCAGGGACCAGCCTCCTAACACCGCCACCAACAAGCTGGCACCAAGGAGAGGGTGAGGACAAAGGCAGTGGCTCCAGCCATGCCAAGGAGCAAGGTGCCAGATTCTTTTCCTGTCCTTCAGATTCCTGATTTCTCCACATTATTTCAGAAGAGGAAAAGCAGTATGGAAAATCCCCCAAATAAAGCTGCACACATCTCCATTTACCACGAGAAAAACAATAAAACAAAACAAAATAAAGTCTGTGTTGTAACCAGGCAGTCTTCCAACAAAGGGTCAAAGATTAGTTCTGAATCTAGTCATTTCAGTGAAGCCTGGAAGGTGACGGAGAAGCCTAACCTGCAGGGCAAGAGTGGCAGGGCTGTCCCCTGAACCAGCAGCAGAAGGTGTCTCCTCTTCCTGGGTGGCGGCTGTCTTTGTAGCTGGTGCTGAGTGTGTGTCCCACCACCGTGGTCCTGCTCTGACAGGTAGTTCATGTCTGGTGTTTTTTGGCCCACGGACAGAGAATAAACTCGCAGGGCTGGAAGCCAAGCCTCCTTAAGGAGGTGCAGAAAGAAACCCAGGGGTGCTCACGTTCAGTGTGCTCACATAACAAGCAGAGATTGCACTGCAACTTAGCCACAGTGACAGAGTGACAAGAGACACCTTTGTTTGGAGGCAACTGAGGGGAATTACAACACTGGGCTATCTCATGACTATACCAGAACCTGCAAATCCCAAGACGCTATAGCTGTAGTCTCTGTTTTGGTAGAGACCCATTATAGAAGAATTAAGACGTGGATACCTCTCAGCTCATCAAATGTGAAGCCGCCCAAAAACTGACCCTTATGTGGCACATAAAGTTAAGGGGAAAGCAGAGTTTCTATGATTTTCATAAAACTGCTTTCAACTCTGGGAACAGGCAGCCCTGGAAAGAGGTCGATCCCATCGCTGTGGACTGACTGCCTCTCGAGCACTCTGTGGCCTTCCTGCTGCAGTGCAAACACGGGTCTATTTTAGGAACTGGCTACTTGACGGTGGGGTTGGGTGCCAACACTTCCCCCAGGCTGGATGGTGTCACACATGAGTTTCTGGCATGAGCAGGAGGGAATTCTTGTGCTACACCAGGGAATGGGCTGTTTAGTGAAAAGCAGTTCCCTGGACTGCGCTACCAGCTCCAAGAGATTAATGGGCCGTTTTCCAGTATGCTTTACGTGTATGATATTTACTGAGATGAAAAAAGGAGGTGGAAATCCACAGGCTTGCTTTTGTTTCAGTGGTTTCTAAGCAGTAGAACAATGACCTAAGACTGCACCAAGTCATTTGTTAGACCTGAAAACAGTATGGGCCTTCATGCACTCTGTGGCATTCTGGACTGAGACTAACAATTTTGAATTTTCATGGTAGATGCAACTCCTAAGCTGACTCTACTGTGTCCTATCAGATTTTGGTGTTAGTGGCAGAGATGGTTGTTGTGAGCCCAGGGCTGGCATGGACCAGGCTGTCAGGGATGTACAACAGAGAGAAGATAAGCAGCGTGGACATGACCCCAGGTTTAGATCACTGATGGCAATGCGTTTATCTTTTTCACCTTTAAAAAGGAAGCAAAAAGGAATGCCCAGGGAAAGTTCTTAGGTGCTCCCAAGGTCTGTTCACACACAGCAGGGCTCTCTAAGGGGACAGTAGTGACAACTCAGGTGTCTTGAGCTGGGAGTCAGATTTCATCCTTGACTTTCAGCAGGTCTGACCTTGGGTACCCGTGAGTTGGGGTAGGACAGTCTGTACATTGTGTGTGTGTGTGTGTGTGTGTGTGTGTGTGTGTGTGTGTGTGTGTGTATGGAGGCAGGGCTCTGTTCTTCAGGTCTCCATGTTCAGTATGCTGGGAATAGCCTCCTTGACAGTCCGAATCACAGATACATTAATTACAGCAAAGCCAAAGACTAAGCTGCAGTGACAGGGATTTGGGGGTGGAGAGAGAAGGCACTGTGCCACGGGAGCACATCTGTTTCATAATAAGCAGGTCTATAATTCTCCCTTGAAAGATCGTGTTCTGCTCTCTTCTCCGAGGCTGGAAAATATAAATACTGTATTTCACGAAGGGGAGGAGGAAGGGAGACACTCACATTTGTTTGCCTATTTGCCAAGTGTTGGAGACTTCCCACCCTTGTCTTTTGTGTGCAACATTCTACCACTCCATCTGAGGGGGTGTCAAACTTTTCCAAGAGTTTAAAAAAAGCACCACGAGGTGTCTGGAAATGGGGGACCCTGGCCTTTATTTTTCTTTTACCAAGTTTCATACCTTGGTTGTAGCTTCCAGGTAGCCAGGAAATAGATGCATGTGTAGCGCTGACCTGTGTGGTCAGGGGCAGAAGGAAATGGTGTGGGCGGGGATGTGAAATGCTCACCCCTAGCTGCACACGTCAGCGGATTGTCTCCTAGTGGACAGAGCGTCAAGAGCTGGTGCCTGCAGAGCAGCATGGAGATGAAACAGACAAGCACATTGTGAGTCAGTGTTCCCATCAGATCGAAGAGCAGTGAAAACCAGAAAGGATGAAAGAAAGCATGGACAACATCGGCTCAGTGTGAAAGACAGACAGACAAATTACTTCCTTGTGTTAAGGCAGCAGGAATGCTGGCCATCAGGTTCCTAATGCCATCCTACCAGCCATCTTGGTTACAGTGACAACTACACAGGCTCTTACAAGGGGACTGTAGCGGGAGGACACTACCCTCCAAATAGCAAAGTGATTCATTTCTCTCTCCTACATTATTTACTTTTTGTATTACTGTAAGGTGGCAATAATATATATACATATGTATCTACTTATTCCAATAATATTAAATTCATGAACTCTATGTTTGGTATTTTCTTAATAATTTAGGTTGGTATTTTTCAAAATGTTACTCTTTAATAATTGTATAATTTTTAATTTTAAATAATTTTTTAAATAATTAAAAACAAGTAAAGTCAGGGTAGGTATGGTGGTATATACCTGTAATCCCAGCATTTGGAAGATGAGGCAGCAGGGTCACAAGTTTGAAGCCAGCCAGGGATATATAGCAAGATCCTGTGTTAAAATATGCCCCCATCTTAAACAAACAAAACGCCCAGAGTATAAAGGCAAAAATAGTTACATGGACTGATTAAGGGTCAAAAGTACTGTGAAGGACAATGAGAAATAAAACATTCGAGATGACAGGTGGGCATTGCCTATGGAGGACTCCAGGAAAGGAAACAATGTGTCCCCAAGATGTGTGTGGCATAAGCTACCTAGCAGTCTATGCACTGATATGCTTGAGGACAATCCTGGGACATTTCCTCCTGGCCAGCACTATGAAAAACTAACAAACGTCCTCCGATCCATGATTGGAAATCTGTTCTTAGGACACCCACGTGCACTCTGGCAGGTATCATTTGGCAGCTGCTGGGCTTCGGACCAGCAAACAGATGGATGACATGACTACTGAGATCCTTCTGGATTCACATTCGGTGACTAACTTCAAATCCAGGGTAGCTCTGTTCCTCATGCTTTCTGCTGGGAGGAGGGTCCCGCTGGGCCTCTGCTGCATGGTTCTGCTTCACTCTTCTCATCTCTGCCTGAAAGATCTAGAAGCATTCTTGTGTTTTGGAGATTTCCTTGTGAAGCAAATGACAATGGTCTCTGTCTCAGTTTCCCCAGCAAAAGTTAAAACTCAATAATAACCCAAAGCTTTGCAGTGGGAGATGCTTCCTCTGATGCCTGTGCAGTAGACCGGTCCTTAGAGCCAGTGTGAGTACAGAGGTCTCAACTACAGAGCAAAGTGTGTAAACCGCAGTTGCTGGGAGCAAGCAGCTGAATTTCAGGGCTAAGTGTAACTCAGCTTTCTGGTAGGAGTTCAGCCACAGGATCACTGTGGACCTCTTGGACAATGTGTTATACAAAGCATACGTACAGGACGTATAGGTGTGCATGATATAAATAAATAACTTATATATCTACATCTAGCTGGAGAAGAAACAGCCTCATCTGCATGGGCCCGAGTGGCCCCTCGGGTGGTTGTGAGTGGGTACAGCCTGGCCTGCAGTCAGGTGTTCTGGTAGGACAGCTCAAACATGGTGCACGCCCCCTCTAGGCTTTCGTCCACATTCAGCTGCCGCCAGAAGGATTTCTGCTTCTTCTGCAGCTCCCGGCGGACGCACCGTGGGCAGGGGACGGACTTTTCTTTGCATTCTGAATGAAAGACAGCTCCACAGCTTTCACACCTGCAAGGACCAAGCATGGAGAAGATTAGCAAGACAGCGGAGCCCAAGAGCCTTATGGAGCCTTGGTGAAGCCTGGGACACTGTGTGTTCCTCTGGCCGTCTCTGTCACTGGGAAGAGGCAGAACTGAGAGACACGGGCTGTGTCTGTTTCCAAAGGGCTCAGTGTTAAGTTTCGCTAGTGACACACTTCTGTGATCAGAGCCAACTTCATGAGGTTTGCGTGGAGGCGAGTCAACACTGACCCAGTGACTCTGGTAACAGTGACAATGGGCAGCAGTCGGGGCTCTGTAAGCCAGTTTCCTCTCCACAAAGAAAGACGAGGAGAAATGCTAGGGCGAATGACAGAAAATATGGCCTACTGCCTGGGCAGCAGGAACCCTCAGCAGGCCTGCTCTGTACACCAGGGCACAGCTTTCTACTTTAGCCCTCGTAACTCCCTGCCTCTATGTTTGGGAAGGTAAAACGGCACATTTCCATTCTCGGAATGGTGCCTGGGGCCTACTGCCCTGTGCACTTTTGAAATTAGGAGAAGCCTCCCACGTCTCCAAGCCTACCTGTGTGACCTAAGTGTGAACGAGGAAGAGTGGGGAAGAGTGGGGAAGAGGGCATTCTCACCACCAGGGCAGTCTGGCAGTTTATGGAGAGGAGACATTCCCGGCGGATGACTAGCTGCTTGTCTGGCCTGCTGGAGTCTGCACAGGAGTCTGACTCTGCAGCTTGTTTTCACTGTGGAGTTCTCAGCAATGACTAATGACCTTGGCTGCCCTAGCCAATGACCTGCTCATGTGCACGGAGCTCTATCCTGCCACACATGAGCTCTGAAAGGAGACTCCCTTGCCCTGGGAGCCCAGGGAGTTGCCTACAGGATCTTATCCATCCACGGACCTGTGTCACATGGAGCTGTCCTCAGGGCTCGCGCTGGGGCTGTGTTGGGTATGGGCTGTCTCAGGACACCATTCCCTGATGTGCCAGGGTTCACCTCTAGCACCACCAAGCAGGACTCTGCCCACTGGGCAGCCACACCTTGTGGAAGGGGCAGTGACTTGGAAGTTGTTGGGAAGGGGTCCAGTGAAAAGCTGGCCAACAGAGGCTTCCTGCCCCCAGCAGTACCTGCTCCCAGCTCAGCTCTCCCGTCTGTGGGGACAGTGACTATTAAGATAACAGATAAGGAACTGCAAATTGCTTCTCTATCCCAGAGTTGTGTCCCCCTTGGAGTTCCCATAAAGAAGTTCAAGCCACAAGGTGACTCCTATTGATGACTGTATTTGGGTAGTGTTAGGGAACTAATTAAGGTTAGGGTGTGTCTCTGGTCTAATTTAACACAAGAAGCAGAACTTCTCAATATCTTAGTGTCTCTCTTCCCTGTGCGCTATTTGAAGCCATCAGTGAGCCAGAATGAAAACCATCATCAAAAGCAGCCCTGCTGGCACCCTGCTCTGCATCTTTCAGCTCCCAGAGCTGTGAGCAGCACACCTCTGAGCCACCCAGCCTGTGGTATCTGGCATGCTCTCCGTGCAGACTACACGATGCCCTGGAGCGAGTGACCTCACCTGGTGAGCGTCAGTGTCCTCATTAGTTTAGTGGAGATAACACGAGCAGCCATCACATCAGGATGCTGCAGGCCTTGAATGAGATCATGGGTAAAAGTGTCCAGCAGTTCCTGGTACAGGATAAGCTGTGTCCCTCGGGCATTCTGTGAGGTCTCTCTGCAGCCTGGCTCCTCTGTGTGAATCTGCATCAAGCCCCTCATTCCACAGAGCAGAAAACTAAGCTTCCCAATGGGCTAGTGGTCACCACAGAGATAGAGATGTCAATAGAACCCAGAGTTACTGGCACCAGCCAGTGTTCCCACTGCTGGCCACACTGCTGGCTGTCTGAGCAGGTATGTGCACAACCAGCAGGGGAAGCGGAGCTTTGAGGCCGGATGCTGGTGTCAAGTCACTGATGTCCCTGTAGCTGGGCTCTCCTAGGTGGATTGCTACTCTTTTCTTAAGTCGGTTTCCTCTTTCTGACCATGACTTCTTCCTAATCACTGGGTTGCTGAGAGACAAAATGGGCAAATACAGGCGGAAGGACCCTGCAAACTGAAGTGACACGGCCCCTAACAGGTGACGCTGATGCTCGCCTCCTGGATGCTGGCCATGCTGGACACAGTTGGGTCACCTCTATGCTCTCCCTTTCCCTACCCCTCTGCTTCTGTCAGTCAGGATGAAGGTCAGAGCCAGGTCTCCTAGTGACTCTGTCTGGGCTAGCTATGTCCTAGTGGCAGTGGCTTTGTCCCCACCAGGTCACACCTCTGTAAGTTCCTATCGCTAAATGACACTAATGGCAGCTTTATCAAATGAATTTCCTCCAGAGCTGGTCATGGATTTATACACCTAGGGGCGTGGCCCCAAGGCAGTGACTGATAAGGAGGAAACACCCCACTCAACGCCACTCCCTTATCTCTGCTGATACCAGGCCTGCAGTGAGGGGAGAGATTGAGTCTTATCAGACATCTCTGGTGCAAAAAACACCCACAGAGTGGTGGGGGCCAGTGCACCTGCTTAGCCTAGCCAAAGGTCAATAACTGAAAAAAGTATGAGATAAAGAAATTAATGAGTTCAAAACAGAACCAAGTCTTATTTTCTAACAATTTGTAACCCTGGAGGCATTTTTCAACTGTGGTACGGATACATGGATCAATGACATTCCCAAATTCAGACAATTCCCACCTACCATGCTCCCTGCTTGTTTCACTCTAGAGAATAATGGTAGACCAGGCATGGTGGCACATGCCTTCGATCCCAACACTTGGGAAGCAGAGGCAAGTGGATCTCTGAGTTCGAGGTCAACTTGGTTTATATAGGGAATTCCAGGCCAGCTAGAGTTACACAGTAAGACCCTATCTCAAACAAACAAACAAACAACAACAAAATGGTAGAAAAGAAGAGACAGAGGAACCTGTTCCTGCAATAAGAAGCTGATGTGCAGGGGAAGTGAAGCTCCCACAAGTGTGGCAGACGGCTCTGTTCTCCCGTGGGGACCCACTCTGTTAAAGGGAGGCTGCACTTGGAAAGATGGTTGGCTCCTAGGTGCTAATGCTCCTTGACTGTTTTAAATGTGACCCGGGAGCTGTGAGGATGGCTCACTGGGTAAAGTGTGTGCAGCCCCTCCCTGTGTGCCAAGGACCATAGTTGATTTCTAGTCCCCACATGGCAGCACAAGCCTGTAATCCCTGGGGAGGCAGAGACTCCCTGCAGCTTACAGGCCAGCCAGTCCAGTCCCCTCATTAAGGAACAGCTCTCTGGTTGTCACAGTAAGCTACCAAAAACAAAGTGTCTTACAGAATGCAACTGCAGGCAGAGGTGTTTGCTACTGACCAAAGGCATACGGTGGATTTTTCCATTTCTTTTTCATATGTGCATCCATTACTTCATCAATCCAGGACTCTCAATCTCAGCGCCACTGACATACTGAGTGGGATTTTCTTCAGTGCAAGGGGCTGTCCTGTCATTGTACGATGCTTAGTAGCATCCTGGGTCTCAGAGCATCCTCCCACAACCACTGAGCTGTGGCAATGAGCAATATCTCCAGATGCTCACAAACATCTGTGGGGGTCAAAATAATACCTGTTGAAAACCACTGACCTAATCACCTTGAAACAAAAATCACAGAGGAATGCCCAGTGGGTTAAACAGCATCCCGTCTTCTTTCTTGCTGGCGTACACTCTTGCCAACCAACAAGGTCCAGCTCAGTGCTCTTACCCATGTCATTCACAAAACAATTCATTTCCAACACAGCATGTGATAAACATACCTCAACAAGCAAGTATTAATTGTCCTGTTGCTTCTGAAGTTATTTAAAACTTCATCTATAGGGGTTTGGGTGTAGGTCAATGGTAGACAGCATGATTTTCAGCACTGGGAGAGAGAAAGGTCAAGGACCAGATGTGGTACAACCTCAGGAAGGCTGAGGCAGGAAGGGTGTAAGATTGAGACTCTATTTCCAAAAGTAAAGTCAAGTCAAGCTTAATATCAGCATCCAGAATAGAACACTGGGCATCATTCAGTAACTCAACTTTTCACCATCTCACAGTGGCTTTTCAACTTTAACCCTGGTTGGCTGGCTCTCATTTGCATTTATTAGGTTGTTTTTGGATTAGATTTTCTGAGCAATTTCTCTGTGGCCTTTCTATGCCATCATTCTTTACCCAGACCGTCTGGCAAATCAAAGTTTTTTTTTTCTTTTTTGCATGTACTTTATAAACTAGATTGCTTTTGTGACCTGTGAAGTTGGCTTCTGGCTGCAGAGGTGAGGACGCTAGAGAGTAGGAGGCCTGATTGTTCGCTTCAGCTTGGCGCTCATGTCACAGGACACTGGGCCAGATGCTTTGCCTTTGAGCCTTATTCTCTAGGGAACTTCAGTTAGATGATGTCTAAAGTGTCTTCTACCTGTAGCCTTGGGGGGTGGGTAGCAGAAACTATTCTGGGCACCAGTACTCCCCTCTCCTGTAGACTTGGGGGGGTGGGTAGCAGAAACTATTCTGGGCACCAGTACTCCCCTCTCCCCACACTCTGCTTCAAGGTCTGTGGAGGACAGAGTGCCAATGAGCACTGGCTACTTCCTCTCCAGAAAGTCTCAAACTGAAAAGCCAAATGAGATGGACAGTAAGGGGTGGGTTATATTGTTTTTAGTTTCACTTATTTGTATTAGTTAATCTATAGGATAAGTTGTGTGAGTTAGCATAGCTTCAGAACTGCAACGTGGTGACCTGTGCAGGGCAGGGTGGGCCCAGCTCTGGACACAGCACAGTTGATTGGAGTAGGAAGACACCTGGAGATCTGCTTCTGTGGAAGTTCTAGAGAACATTATCAAGTATCTATGTGCACCCTTCTTTGGGTGAAGGGTAGGGTTGCCCACTATTTGGGGACAATATAAATTATATTTTGCTCCCTAGAAAGTGTTCATTGGAATAAAACTAACCATTTTATGAACAGTTTTGACCTAAAAATTATCTCATTAGCCTGTAGCAAGTAAGGGAGACATTCGCAGTCTAGAAATCTAATCGTCTACTGATACAGAGAGAACAGACACATTTTACTATGGTTATTAACTCCAAGAACCAGAACCTGCTACAAACTAGCTGAGCTACATCCATGCAAGGGGAAGGGTTTGCTTCTCAAATCTTATGGCAAAGAAGCAAGAATTCCTGGCTGCAGACAGCTTCCTGTGCTGGAATGCTGATGATGTGAGACCAATTAGAGACAGGCCTGATGGCTTCGTTTGCCCCACTCCAGACTCAAGCTGCACACAGGGAGGTCACAGGAAACTGCTAAAGGACACTGTCCCCACGGAGGTCATTGCAGTGCTTCTGCTCACTCCTCTTGGGGTCTCCTGCTGTATTTTTATTTTTGGCTCAGGCAATGACCTCCGATATTTCATTTGGATTCAAATTCAGGCTTCAGTTTGTTGGCTCTCTGACAAGTAGTGTAGAGCCTTGGTTGAGTTCCACTTTGCAGAGCCCACAAGGAACAGGGTGAAATAAGCATACACTATGAGCATACAAATGTGGTTTTGGATATGGTAAGGTGCCCTATACAGCCTCAAGCTGTCACTGGCCTTTCCAGTAAAGCAAAAAGATTACTTAAATCTTTTAGCTGAGTGAAATAGCTATTGAAGCCTGCTTATTTTAATGTTTTGGCTTGCGTTTTCTTTTGTCACTGAGTATATACATGCAAAAAACAAAAAATAAAAAACAAAAACCCTATAATTTCCTTAAATAGGAAATTGGCCTTTGTCATGAGTAGGCCTATGTATTTGTATATGTACACACTTTTATGCATCTATACACATGTATGTTGCTCAGTTAAAATACACAAAATCTGGGCTGGAGAGATGGCTCAGAGGTTAAGAGCACTGACTGCTCTTCCAGAGGTCCTGAGTTCTATTCCCAGCAACCACATGGTGGCTCACAACCATCTACAATTCAATCTGGTGCGTGCACTCTTCTGGCATATAGACAAACTGTATATGTAATAAATAAATAAATCTTTAAAAAATACACAAAATCTGTTATTAAAGGTCCTATGGCAAAATGAATAAAATACAATGTAACAAATAAGAAGCCTTAGTAGGGCCACTCTTTGGGGGAAGTAGAGAGACTAAAATAATGAGCAATTGACAAGCGATTTTAGGAAGAAACTGATTATGAGTGGGTTCTGACAAACATCAAATCAGTGGCGTAGGCATGGACTGTCTCCAGATGACACTACTCTAGGCTGACCAGAAATCTGGCAGTCCAAGTGGCCCTCTATGTTGTCAGCAGGACCATGAGGAAGAGAACAAGAGATGTGGACACGCTGGTTAGTGGAGCAAGGTTCTTGCAGAGAGTACATAATGTGTACTAGTACACTGCAGAGAGCATTATATTTGACTACAACACATTTTGATTCCCACCTACCCTCCAACCCTCCCTTTTGAGATTTAAAATAGGCACCTTCTACTTGGTCCTTTGTCTATAGTTTGGTGTGGTGGTGGTGGTTGTGTGTGTGTTTGAGTATACACATACATTAGCTGTTTGTAATATGTAAATAATTGTGCTTTGAGTTAGGCATTATTTGTTTTCCTGTGTTTATTACGTCTGTCTGTTAGTTAGTAGATAAAATACAAAACACTAACTGGTGGCTTTTGTGGCCCCAAGCTTTGGACTTGATTTTGGTCTTGTGATTTGAATTCTGGCTCTCCTCCAGTTAGTAGTCACATAGTCTTCGGGTTATTCAACACACACCTCAACTCTTGGAAAGACAACTGGCACGTCCTGTAATGATGTTTTTATTTGTCTTTTAAGCCTGAGTTAATTAAGGAAGAGCTTTCCCTGATTGCAACCCACAAAGCATTGGCTTTCTTCAGTCCTGGACTTTTGAGTCTGTCAGCTAAGCTTGGCTAATACCTATTACAAAAGCTTTACTTACAATCTGGATTCAAAATAGAATGCAAACAAGGGTTAATTAATTCATTTGTTAATTTTGCTACCCTCCTGGGGACATTAACTCACCATCCTTTGTGTAAATGCTTAATAAGCCCTTCCTGCTAATCTGTGGCCGGCTGGGAGAGGAGTCAGCCCACACTCAGGGTGTGCTTAAAAGCACAACGAATTTGAGATAACCTAAGAGCATCTGGGGGAAATGAGAAATTAATATTTCTGACATTAAATCTGCATCTTAAGGTTTACCTGGCAGTCACTACAATTCTCAAGAAAAAAAATGCTTATCTTTTCTTGGGATTACTTTAGGAAAATATATTTGCTGCTAGAGAAAGTGAAGGCACTTCAGGAGGATTTACACATTTCTACCTCCTTGGCCAGACTGGAACCTACTACAGTTGAAGCAACTGGGGACTAGACACAAGAGCAGTGGTTCTCTGTAGAGATTCCCAAGTGATTCAAAAATGCTTGGAGGTTAAGGATGCTTGGAAAGGCCTGGTTCAGACACAGACCTAGCTGAGCAGCAGAACAGTGTCAGCCAATAGTGGCAGCCAACGATCTCTGCTTCCCGCTGTTGACTCACTGGCTACCCTTTTCATTTAAAATAAGAATTTAACTATTTATGAAAGATGCCTTTAAAAGGAAATAATTCACCTAGGACTCTGACTGGGATTCACTTAGCATGGCTGAGTTCATCACTTAGTAGAGCCAAAATAAGAGAAAGTCAGGCATGAGTATATTAGAAAATGCACAGTAAGTCCCCAAAAGAAGCCTAGTTTATGAGCAGTGTAAGTTATTTGGAAATACAATCTTGGTTTCTGATGTGAATTTAGAAGAAACAGGCAGTTATTGCTTCATATTTTTCTCTGTCTATCTATCTGTCTGTCTGTCTATCTATGGGAGGGAGAGGTTGAGACAGGGTTTCTCTGTGGCTTTGGAGGCTGTCCTGGAACTAGCTCTTGTAGACCAGGCTGGACTCAGACTCACAGAGATCCACCTGCCTCTGCCTCCCCAGTGCTGGGATTATTATTTCCTTATTTATTTCCTGCCACTGAGCCCATTCTTTTCACAAAATGGCATCATAGTTTTCCTAGGCTAGTGATACTAGGCAAAGGAATCCCTGGGAACTCTTCAGTTTGGGGTTTTTCTTGATGGTCTCAGATGGTGGCCTGAGCAAGACCTGCATGCCTGGGAGGGGAAAACTTTTTTAGTGGCCTGGGAGTGGACTTCAGTATTTCCCAGGTGTGAAGGATTCCTTAACTTGCACAGGCCTTTCTCCTAACAGCCTTCCTTAAATTATGCTTGGAAAGTGGAGGAGAATACCACCTCCTTGTTGGATATTCACATCATCTGTGATTCCAAAACCCTGTTTTGGCACTTAAGATACCACCTAAAACCACTCTGGCTTTATCCTCTTCCCACACTGGACCTTCCAGTACACATTACATCTATTCAAGTTCAGTGGCTTTCTGTGTTTCCAAGGCTGAATCTGAACAGGCTTCAAGTTCATTATTTAAGATTATTGTAAGATAATCCATATATTTCTGGTTTTCAGATGAAGTTTTAAAAAATACATTGCTGTTTTTTCTTGTTTTCTCATCAAAAGGCTCTGATTCTTCCCATTGGTTGAGGAGTCACACCAAAAGTGAGACCAGTTCAGGGTGGCAGTCTCTCATTCCACGAGATGGGTTTGTCATTCTTCCAAATTTCAGGACTAGTACACGGGCAACAGGTTAAGGCAGAAATGGCCACGGAGACTCAGTAGGCCAAGGCTCCGTGAGTCTTAAGTGTAAAGTGTAGTGCAGGAATGGAACTTTGAACCTGTTGGGAGTGAGTGTCCTTGGCAGGTGACTGCTGAGTTCTCCCTGGCTCGGTTGAGCTCTGTGCTCTGGTATGCTTTGGCCCAAACAGCAACAGTCATGCAGCATGGGTATGTATAGTATCTACTGAGTGTTTCTGTGTACTTTAAGTACTTTGAGAGCATCAGGGATGGGACAGACAGTTACCAGTGATGGTTATAAGAATACAGGTGTTTCCTGCTTGTTGAGTGGTTCAATGCTCAGAGTCTTGAAGGTACTTAATAAAGATATGGTAATATGACAGTGTGTTAGAGATGACATTAAAATAAAAATAATTCTTAAATGACAGCCTTTAATAACACTGCCATGTGCATTCTCAAAATTCATTGTATAGAAAATAATCACAACGCACAAATACACAAGACAAAACTAAGATACTTTTGCACCTTCTGTAATTTAAAAGCACAAAATAGTTAATTTCAGAATACACTGCTCAGTCTACAGAGTCAACATTTTTTGTAGGAAAGGGTAAACACCTCCAATCTTCCCATGTGTATCCAGGTTACTTATTTACAGTTCTGGGGGGGAAGAAAACGTATACACTAAGCAGCAACCCAATTATCTGAGTAGTTTAGTCAAGCTTAGACATTTAACATCTTCTCTTTCTGATATCAGAGGCCTCACTGCCCCCAGTAAAACACATCTGTCCCTGACATATGACAGGATGTTAGCCAATACTCAAAAACAAACAAAAAAATCACATATTTTGGTAATGTCTATTTAAATAAAAACTTCCTAAAAATGGTTTAAAACCTAATTTTAAAGGTTTGTCGTTTAAAACTTTAAAATCAGTTCATTGGAGTGTGACTAAGTTAAAACAAAGTAAACCCCTGATTCATTCACTTACTCATTCATGAATTACTCAGAGTAGTTTCTCTAGATGGGGCAGTGAACAAAACAGAAAGGTTTTTTTAAAAAAAATTTTTTTTATTTCTTTTTGTTTTATTTACTTTGGCGTTTTCCAGGGATGTATGTCTGTGTGAGGGTGTCAGACTTGTAGTTACAGACAGTTGTTAGCTGCCATGTGGGGAACCTGGGTCCTCTGGAAGAGCAGCCAATGCTCTTAACTACTAAGCCAGCCATCTCTGCAGCTGGTTTTGTTTTGTTTGTTTGTTTTGTTTTTCCTTATGGATCTTACAAAATGGTAGGTACAATCACAGCTGTGTTTGCATTTTTTTTTTGGTGGTGCTGGAGATTGAACCCAGGGCCTCGTGCCTGCTAGACACACATCCTACCACAGAGTTACCTCTCTCCCCTTGAATTTATATCTTAAGCACCTTGGGTAGAGTATCATAACAACTCAACTTGCTTGAAACTTTTGTTGCTTGAAAAATGCTAAAACTCAGGGCTAGAAAAAAAGTGCTCATACCTTTTGTTAATACATGTTGGCGCCATCGGCCTTGCAGGTCAGAGGGTGGGGTATGTAGCAACTTCGTGGCAGGGTCAGTGAAGTCTAAGCTTGTTCATCCATTTCCCGTGGATCTTTCCAGGAACTAGTTAGCCAGTTTCTACTAATTAATTGAATCCTAATACTTTTAACTGAAAAAATGTTTTTTTCACACATAATATATTCCGATTTAATATTTTAAGGCAATTAAAGTTTATCCTTCATAAGTAAAAATACTTATCGGTTGAATTTGATTATTTTGGGGGTCAGAGATGATGTGATAAATGGAAGTTATAAGATTGCATTTTTAACATGACTCCATTTTTTATACTCATATATAAATATGTAAATAATGTATGCACAGAAAAATAATAAGTTATGGGGAATTTTTTTATATTTTGTGTACTTCTCAAATCTACTAGAGTGAACATCAATTCATTTTATAGTTAGAAGTAACATTTATGATTTTAAACAATGATAGATATTTTCCTCTCTAAACAACAATTAGGGGCTGGGTGGTGGTGGCGCATGCCTTTAATCCCAGCACTCGGGAGGCAGAGGCAGGCGGATCTCTGTGAGTTCGAGGCCAGGCTAGACCGACAGCCTCCAAAACAATACAGAGAAACCCTGTCTCGTAAAACAAAAAACAAAAAACAAAACCAAAAAAACAAAAAACAAAAAATAACAATTAGGTTGTCTGGCATGTGTACAGACAAGGCAATGTTACCTAGATACCTAACTAGAAAATTCTTAAGGAACATGTCTTGATCGCAATCTATTGAAATACCAAATGCAAAGGTGGCCTCACCAGCAAGGACTGTGGTTATAAACGGACTGCATTTATCAAGAGACTAATGACATACAGGGTGGGTCAGCCCCAAGCATTTCATGAAAGTCTTGCCTGTGTTAGCAGACATTCTGAAGTCTTTTGACATGTACATATGGAGCCCCCCCCCAGCCAAGGTGCAATGTTAGGTATTAAGTTATTCTTTGAATAAAGATTTTTTTAAAGCAAAAGAAAACAGAAGACTCCCTGACCCTGCCACCAAACCACCAAGCACTGAGCTGAAAAGTTTCTTTCTTTTTCTTTAGGTCAAGGAAAACCTTACTGGCATAGCAAACACATTAATACATAGAAGAAGGGTAGCCAGTTATGAGACCAAAGAAGAGTAGCATCACATCTTGGTCCCTCATTACCATGATCCTGCCATTCATTTGCTTTCTGGACTGTTTTTCTCCTCTTCAGATAGCTACAGGGTCTCTCTGTAGACCCTTCCAACGGTAGACATGGACGATTCTAAATCATGATGGGAGTGTTATCAGAGAGCCACCAGCAGAGAGCCCAGTCAGGAAGCAGCTGCAGGCAGCAGCAGGTGGTTTACTAGAATGGTACCCAGGAGGAAGATCCCAGGTTCCCTTTGGCTCTTTCTAAGATCCTACACCTTCCTGCTGCACCTCTCCAGTGGGCTGCTTCCCAAGAAAAGCCACAGAAAGGAAATATCATTAAAAAAGACTGTAGACATTGAGGGTATAGTTCTTCCCTCCCTAAGCCTGGCCGAGCCAGTTACCCTCTGTTGTTGAACAGGATGTAACAGGACTGCCAAGGAGAGACCACAAACCTGGTAATTAGGTGCACTGACAGTGTTTGCTTTGGAACCATTTACCAACAAAGGAATGTGTCAGGTTGATTAGTGAGAAAAGAGTATGTAATGTGTGTGTATTTAAGTCCACATGAGGCCATAAGCCAGGAATTCAGTCTGTTTGAGCAAGGGCTTGCTGAAATGAAGGCTAAATAAATAGGAAGCTGTGCTGGAACTTCTGGGTAGCACTTCTTTACCCTCTCAAGCTTAGTCCACCTGCACCTCTGTCTCTCTGTCTCTCTCTGTGTGTCTCTGTCTGTGTCTCTGTCTCTGTCTCTCTCTCTCTCTGTCTCTCTGTGTCTCTCTCTCTGTCTCTGTCTCTCTCTCTCTCTTTCTCTCTCTGTCTCTCTCTCTCTCTCTCTCTCTCTCACACACACACACACACACACACACACACACACAATTGCAGACCAAATATATAACATGAAATTCTCCTCAAGAGCAAAACAAGAAAACAACGAATAGAATATGGAGGACTTTGTAAGGTACTGACAACTTCAGCTGACATTTCCTCTCCATTACTTGGTGGGCAAGTAAAATGCAAACAGACCAACAGGAAAGAAACAGCTCTTTCATCACCTGATCAGGCTCTCACTATGTATTCTTGGCTGGCCTGGAACCTGGCTTGTAGACCAGGCTGGCCTCAAACTCACAAGGATCCATTTGTCACTGCTGGGATTAAAGGCATGTGCCACCACACCTGTCCTGAAAATAGAGATCTTAATGTCACTACTCTTGTTGGCTAAGAAAATTATGTACCTAGCCTCTTCACAAGAGGAAGGAATTCAGCACGTTAGGTAGTAACACAGCTTCAGTTCTTTGAAAATAAACCCTTTGATAAGGCTCCACTGTAGTTACGTATGTAGAGCTCCATGTGTACCTGAGGTATGAAGCGGGCCAGAGAGTGCCGGTGTAAAAAGCAGTATCTACGCCCCAACAAGCTCAGGTTCTCAGGGGCAGACAGGGTGCTGGGGATGGCAGTAAAATGACAAAGCCATTTTCAACAGGTCAAGTGCACTAAGAAAACTCATGTTCTTTTGCACAAATCAGATGATTTTGGAGTTCTGCCAGTAGGTAAAACAGGCTTCATTTTCTAAGATCCTTGGGAGGTTTTCAAAAACAAATTTCCCTTTGCATTTACCTTCCTTACATGAACTAGCCTGACAAAACAGTTCTCTGCACAGAATTGAGTTGTTTGGAGCCTCACTTGGTACGGGCATTTCCATGAGGCCAGTGTTCATTCTCAAGATGATGTGGGGAAGGCCTCCCGTGTGGAGCTGGGATGTGGTGAGAGAGCGCGCTGGCACAACTGGCGAGCATCGCGTTAGTAAGTGCAAGGTCCTGGGAGCCATGCTTACTTCTCGGAAGAGAAATCAGCCACTTGTACACAGGAGAAACTGCAAATGTTCAGTCTGAACTGTTCCTTTCAACTGGTGTTGTTACTGTTTGTTCTTATTTTTATGAGACAGGGGCTCACCAGGAAGCTCTGACTGGCATGAGACTGGCTTCAAACTTGGAGACCATGTACCTCTGCCTTTCTAGTGCTGGGACTAAAGGTGTGCGCCACTAGGGCCAGCTCAGTCTGCGATTTTAAACACTCACATTCAAAACTTAAAAGAACAAACTCTTTCAGAAGACCTGTGCCTGAACTGCAGGTGCCCTGGGAACACACAGGAAGAATATTATCTGATGCTTTTTCAAGGGCAAGCTGGGCACACCAATCTTTCTGCCAAAGAAGTCCCTTAAACGGCAGGTCAGCGACTCCAACCTTGTATATAGAGCTGGGTCTGCGTCATACTTTTGTAATGCCACCATACATTTGGAAGGCTTGAAACTCCCTTAACTAGCTAGTTCATTTAAAAAGCATTGCCATCACTCATGAGTCAACAAAGCAATAAATACTTATGGGATGCATACACTACCAGGACACCAAACTCAATGTTGTGTTGTGCATAATCTCCTTACTCACATCTGGATGTAGCTCACAGGGTATAGTGGTAAAAAAGCCTTGGAGTGCAGTGTTTTCTATATCTGAATACCACTGGGGACAACTCTCCTCTCGTCTGAAAAGATAAAAATTAGCCAAGTCAAATGGACTAGGGCAGAAAGGATGGCACTTGGGGTGGCTGGCTGAGCTCACAGGGCTCTTTCAAGATGCTCACAGAGTGTTTTAAAATGAATTGTTTAGGAATGGCATCTTCACAGAAGTATTCAGAATGACCGACCCCTCAGCAGCATTAGGACGGGGTCCTTACTATCAAGAGATGATTAGTGAAGTGTGAAGATGACTGAAAGAAAGCTGCACAGGAGATAATTTAAAGATTTAAAAGAAGAATCTAAGTACTGGGTAGTTACTTTGTGACTTACGTGATTTCTTTGCTTGCATACACAATTGTTTCTCCTTAAGTCTTCGTGCAGTATCACCCTAATCTTGGGACTTGTAATTCTTAAATGTTAGTTAGCTCTTATTTCTTATTTTCTCAGGAGCGTGTTGTTTCTTTTTCTCTAGGATGTGGGATTTTGCCATTGTTTTAAGGGAATGTTTGTTCCTCCTGAAGCCATGCTTCCCCTGTATCCTTTCAGGGGTAAATGCTGGATTAAGCTTAGTTACAGAATGGTCTTCCTATTGTATTTAAATCCTGCAGTCTGGACATTAAGGGCTTCTTAGTTAAGGAGATGTAGGTGTTTCATTCGTGTCTGAGAAGCTTCAGGAGCACAACAATTTGGAGTTAAGGTAAGTCCCCTCAGCTTCCACAGACAACTTCACTGCCCAGTGATGCAGGGTATTAACCTCTCCCCAGCCCCATCACAATAGCCATTCTTCCACTTAACAACAGAAATGTGTATCTGCTCCATCCCAATCTGACCATGGCTTACTGCCTCAGGTGTCTGCACTCCCACAGGAGCAAATAAAGGGACAATTGAGAAGTGTACCTTCAGGGAGGCAGATCTAGATAGCTTTCCAATTGCTTTCAGGGTATATCCTGCAGACTTCTTTGAAGACTACAGCTAAAGATGAAGCAGTGGTATATGATGAAAAGGATGGGTGCTGAGTCAGATAGAGTTAAGTGTTTCACCTTATCTGCTGGAGCAAGTAAATAGTTTTCCCTGAATGTGGGTTTCCTTACCATTAAGGCAGAGGTGGCCAGGACATGGCTTAGCGCATTAAGACACTTGCTACCAGATCTGATGCTTTGAGTTTGAGTTTGATCCTTAGAACCCATGTCATGGAAAGAGAACATTCACAAGCTGTCCTTTGACTTCCACACGGAGTGCCCACACATACATACACATACACAAAATAAGTAAGTGAAGTCTAATTAAAAAGTTTAAAACAGAGATAGCACTTAGATGACAGGCTAGCGCTGGTGCTAGTTAATGCCAGTTCCCATAATTCTAGTATGTTCTCTATATGTGCCAGTGAAGGAGTCCCACATATTGAAACTAGGGACATGTTTTTAAATTACAGTCAGGAAGCATCCTCTTCAATAATCAGTTAAGGAAAAGAAAGTCCAAGTTGACCAGTGTTTGGTATATGGTCATAATTGAAAAAGCAATGAGAACACAGTATATTCTACTTGCCAAGATCAGTGTGCTAGAGTCAGCACACAATTCTCTAGAAACCATGGAAAGGTTCTTTCTCCCCTGCCATGGACACCCTCATGCACATGAGGTCCAGGGCCACTTAGCTTTAACAGAACTGTCGCATGGCTCTTCTGTCCCTAAGCTGTATACTACTGTGAGGTAGGATCATGTATTTCCACTGTTGTCTCTAGCAGCTGGCCCATTAGATAGTGGTAACACACTCGAGAAATTGTTTCTTGAGAGGGAGAGTAGTTTCAATATCAAGCGAGGAATGTGCTGTGTGCATCTGTGTGTGTGCTATGGTGTATACTTGGAAGTCAAAGAACGACCTCAGGGGTCGGTCCTCACACTTTATCTAGTTTCAGACAGGATTGTTTATTGGCTGTTTGCTGCAGTGGGATTCTAGGTATTCACCTAACTCCATATTCCACGTCATTGGAGGGGCACTGAGGCTCCAGACACGTGTGTCACATTCAGCTTTTAGATGTGTTCTTGGCTTAACACTCAAGTCCTCATACTTGCACATCAGGCATTTACTCACTGAGCCATCTGGCCAGCCTTGATCCCATGCCCCTGCAACCCCAGACAGGGTTTCTCCGTGTAGCCCTGGCTCTCCTGGAACTAGTTCTGTACACCAGGCTGGTCTTGAACTCAGAGACCTACCTAACCCTGCCTCTCCAGGGTTAGGAACCTTTCCATGGTTTCTAGGGAACTTTGTGTGGACTGGACTCTAGCACACTGATCTTGGCAAATAGAATATACTGTGTTCACAGTGCTTTTTTTGATTATGTACATGTAACAAACACTGGCCAGCATGGTGTACAAAGCAAGTTCCAGGAGAGCCAGGGCTGTTAGAGAAACCCTGTCTTGGGGTTGGGGGTGGATCATGGCTCAGTGAGTAATACCTGATGTGCGAGTATGAGGACCACCACCACTCAGCCTCAATGTTTTTTGTTAGACTATGATAATAATTCGTGGCCAAAGAAGCCAATGCACACACAGAGAGTATTTCTATTATGTTCCTGGGATGAAAGGAAAAGGGCTATGTATTATTTTGTGAGTATAGAGAAGCCATAGTGAAGACTGATTTAAGTTAGTGGGAAAGCCATCCATCGGCCAGGATGTGCCGATGCCCAAACATGACTTTACTAGAAAACTAAGCCCCATGACTTCTCTCTCTTCAGACTAAAAATTTTCATCTCTGCTGTGTCTGGAGGGCCTGGAGTTGTAATTCTAGCAGTCAGTCTAGGCTTGGCCTGCCTTTGAGGAGGCCCTTTCCCATTTCTTTTTGTTGTTGCTGCTTCTGGGTGTTTTGTTTGTTTTTGGAGACAGTCTCTCTGTTATTTCCCATCTCTGATCATTGGGCTCTGGAAAGTTGGAGAAGACAGAACACACAGTTCATTACCTAATGAGCTAGACAGAGTGAGGCAGCGTTTCTTCGCAGATCTGTTACCTTCTTCTGCCCAAAGATGGAGAGTAAGGACTGGAAATAAACGAAAGTAAACTGGACACAGTGGGGAGAAACAGGGATTGGACGGCATGTGGGTGTGAGGGAGACACAAGCTCAATCCGAGGTTGTCCTGACAAAAGCGCACGCGGTACTCAGATACTTTTCCGTAGGATGAGATATTCCATACCTGCTTGTTGAAATGTCCTCAAAAGGGTAGAGGATCTCGCCATTGTTACAGATTTCGCAGATGAACCCTTTCTGGCTACAAAGACTGCAGCTATAGACGTGCGAGGTGGCGAATTTAATGACCTTGCCCAAGAATGGAGCCAGCTTTCCCTCTATCACCTGTGGAAAGAGAAAAGGACAGGGAGGTACAGTATTGAGCACACAAGTCTTGCAGATGCAGCAAGGGAAGGGGTACCTTTCCTATATGCAACAGGAAAACCTCTCATTATAATTTTCCAGCAGCTCACGGGAGAAAAGGCACAAGACTTTGCTCCAAAGGAACTGGTGTATTCACTGCAGGTTGGAAATGAAGATTCCCAAACTCCTTTTGTGTTCCTGCTTCTGCGGTGTGGTGTGGGGCAGGGTGAGCCCCACGTGAGGAGACCGAGCTCAGAGTAGGAGGTTTGTAAGCCGTGCAGGGAAAGGACGGGCTCGGTGCCTGTGTGATTAAGTCAGAGCACAGCTTTCCTCTGGTGAATGAATGTGACTTCATTTCCACTCTTTCCCCCATGAATACACAGCAAATATAGCGGCCGGCAAATGTAATAATTTAAAGAGGTGTAACCGTTTGAGGGTCATTTTCAGTTTGGAATTTTAAATTTCTTCGTGTTTTTTTTTTTCTTTAATGAGCAACTTTTAAAAATGGGGTTTTCACATTAAGAACAACAGTGACAACACAAGATAATTTTTCTACTCTTGAAATGACCCTGCAGTACTAGCCTGGATTCCAGCATGACGATAACCCTCACTGCATGCTCCTGGCAAGGCATGGGCTGTCCACAGGCAGCGGATCCCACCATGAGCCATATATGTGCCTGTTGTCCCCTCCCCACTGTCATTTTACCTGCTGGCCTGCACACATCCATTAGTTTGGAGCCCATGGCAGTCATACCACTCTGCACTTAACTAATTAATATTCATGGATCCCAACGATTCCAACACCTCACATACAAGTAAGGCAAAAGTCTGCCCGTTATTTCTGTACCATTAACAACTGTTTATATGCTGATTTTGGTATCAGGAAAAAAGATGAAATCAACTTAGAGACAGCCAGAAATAACTAGGAATAGCTACCTGGATAC
The DNA here is from genome assembly GCF_017639785.1 of Mesocricetus auratus. Classification (NCBI taxonomy): domain Eukaryota; kingdom Metazoa; phylum Chordata; class Mammalia; order Rodentia; family Cricetidae; genus Mesocricetus; species Mesocricetus auratus. The sequence goes on along the minus strand of NW_024429194.1, from coordinate 43,051,958 downwards.
ATTTTTTCCCCCAAATAAGCACCTAGTTAGAATGACAACTTTATCTCCAACTAACACCTAAGGGAGACACAGTAATCACACGCAGAAAAATAGGTAAGTATAATGACTGGGAATTCAAAATGAAACGCAGGTGTGTATAATGACCCAGGTAAGTATAATGACTGGGAATTCAAAATGAAAGACTTCAAGGAAAGTCTCTCTCTCTCTCTTTTTTTTTTTAATAGAAAAATGAGGCTATACTGGAGCTGGAAATGGAGGAGGATTTTAAGCATTGGGAACAATATCACGATGTTAACAGTTACAGCAAGGGTTAACTCAGGGGCGGGGGACAAGGCAGAGATGCTGGGTGACCACTTTGTATATTGTGTGACTTTGCCTTTTTTACAGTATTAAATGTATATTGTTTTGCACTGAAATAAAAAGGGAATATAAAATCAATCAAGTTTATTGCTTTTTAGGGGTGGGTCTTTTCCTAATAGAGAGGGTAGAGATTTTGATGGTTGTTTTCTGAGCTAGGCCAGCATGTCTTCCCACTCTTCACCTCTCTTCCCTCCGCAAGGCTGTAGGTACACTAGACCTTTTTCAGTTCTGTTCTCTTGGCAATCGTTAACTCCAATATCCCCTGTAAGGCATGTGCCTAACACCAATACATGATATGCACTCTCTAGGAAATGTCCAACCACCAAACACTTTCCCACGTGTCACAACACTGATTCTACACTGTGGTGACAATCCTTCTGCTGACTTTAGTTTCCTTTTCTCTTCCTTAAGTAATCATGATTGATAACTCATTGAAACAGAGGCCTGAGGATTTAGGGTGGCTTGAAAACCAGGTGAGTGCCGGTGATGAGCAACCCGAGGGAGACATGGGGCCTCATCCAGGATCTGATAGAGACTGAGCATCTTGACCTAAGTGTTTTTTTTTTTCCATCTAGAACTCATCAGGACAAGAGTGTGAAGATTCTGAAGGTTCCTGAAATATTTTACCAATTTGATATGGCCATTGATGTATATTCCTACCTGGGGAAGCTAATGGCCTTTTGAAAATTATTTTCTAATATCTAGTCTCCTATCACAGCACCTGATACACAACTCTATTTTATTAATGTTTCACTTATTATTACTACTAATAATCAGCTTATCCTCTGAAAAAGCTACTCCATTTTGCTTTCAGGTATCCAGTGACAAAGAATTGTGGTACTGAATTTTCACTGATGATAATCATATCTATATGATTCTTTGGGGTATTCCGAAAGCACAAATTTCAAGTAGTAATAGTGTTAGTTGCAATTCTTGCTATTTCACTGACAGCCAAGCTGGAAATTCCACAGTTGACAGTGAATGATTCATTTCTATCAAACACAGATACCCTGAGCCGTTCATCATGTTTTATTGATTCCCTATCCGATTTTTATGAAAAAAAAACAAACAAACCAGATTTATTGAAATAAATTCACACACCATGAAATTCAGTTATTTAAATTTAAACCTTGGTTTATTTATCGAGTGGTGCATGTCACTACAACCAACCCTCCCTCCAGCTCCCATATGTAGTAGTTAAGTCTCCACTGTCCTCTTACTCTATTCTCCTAAGTTCTAGGAACCACTAACTTACTTTTTGTCACTATAAAGCTATTTCATTGAAATAGAACCACATACAATGTGTGTGTGTGTGTGTGTTCTCTTACACAGCATAGTGCTTTTGAGGTTCATGCTGAGTCCCTTTAACCTAATTTCACTGGTTCCAGACTTACCACCCTCTCTAGATTAACAGGATAACCTGAGTTTAATCCCAAAGCCAGTCTTCCTTCTTTAATCTGCCAAGAACAGGCACCAGGCAGTTGTCCAAGACACTTCATCACATACCAGCTTTTCTCCCAAGTCTTCAGTGACTTCTCATTTTATCATTAACAGAAGCGCTTCCCTGACTTAATAGAATCTTACTAAATTACTATGTCCCTGATGCTGGATACAAGAGAAGTGTGCAAAACTAGACTTTATGTCTCACTTGCTTTGCAAGGTCTCCAAAACAGGCGCCTGCAGACCAGCCCAGTTCCAGTGCTCAAGCTTGGGCATCTGCAGTTGTGAGCAGTCTTGTCTGTCCTTCAGGTCATTTCCTCTATGAGGGGGCTGCCTCTCTTCTTACCACTCATTCAGATTTCACATAGGCTTTGCGACTCTGATCTGTTCTGACTTGAACCAGCTGGCCTCGAACTCAGAGATCCACCTGTCTCTGCTTCCCAAGTGTTGGGATTAAAGGCGTGCACCACCACCACCTGGTCCCCCAAACCATTTTTAGCTACAACTGTCACAGACCTCTTTACTTTCACACCATGTGATGCAATATGAAACTCAAGGCTGTTTATTCCTTCACTACTGTTTACACAACTGTCTTGCTTCATGTGGGTTGAACATTTATATACTGAACATACAAATGTGACCACTCTCACCTACAACCTGGTACCTCCACTTGGGACTGCTCAGGAGAGCAGACTGCTCCGAAGCAAGAAGTGAGCCCACCCTCATCTGAAATACCCACTCCCTGACTGCGCAAGGGTGCTGCCCTGCCCTTTTCCTTGGGGGGGGGGTTGTCTAGATGCCACAGCATTTTCAGTCGCTGTGCTGTGAGGGTGAAGCAGGCGCACCGAGACAGCATTGGCTAAGGGACAGCTCAGTTACTCAGGAGTCTGTTTTACTGTTTTCTACTCGAGTCATTGTTCTTTTCATTGTCATCTCAGGTTTGTGGCTATGTTCCAAACAGCTGAGGTTGCTTAAAGATTTTTTTCCAGAAGAGTGAGGTAATATTTTCAAGTTAATTTTAGAATTTATAAACATTCCATTAATATTATGGAAAGGGAAAACTCTATATACTTGCACACTTCCAGGAACAAGGACCTATTGTCCTTGAATGCAATGGCAGGGGGAAAGAGGAATGGCTGTTAGGCCTCTGGTCGAGAGGTTGCATCACTGTGAAAAGTGGGCTCCATGTGTGCTATTCTTTAAGGTTCCTTTTAAAATTCATGACATACCTATATGTGGATAACTTCTCAAAAAACACCCAAGTGCCCTGCCTTCCCTCTACCACCTAAGAGCCTTACACCTTTGAATCCTCATCCTAGTCAACTTGGTGTGACTTAAGGTTAAGACCCTATTCCTAAAGCACTAGGAAAATGGTGGCCTTAAATGAGACCAAAGTGTCATCTACTCCTAAAGCTTCCAGCTGGGAATGAAGACCAGAACAAAGCCATGGGGACCCCCACTCCACCTGAGAAAGACAATGGCCAAGGCACAGTTAAATGGGAGAAGGTGCACTGGCCAAAAAGTGAAGCACGAATGTATTGTTTTTGTTGTTGAGATAGGGTCTTCCCTTGTAGACTAGGTTGGTCTCAAACTCATAGTCCTCCCGTCGTGGTCTCTGTAGTACTACAGTTACAGGTGTGAGTTCAAAAGTACATCCTTAATAAAATTGGCCAAAGAGAGTTAAAAACAGAAAACAGATAGCCATGGCACAGGTTTGCTTCCCAACAGCTTAGGTGTATTATTCCAGTGCCAAGTAGTTAGATTCATTAGAGTCTCCAAAGAAGCTCACCAACCGCACTTCTTTGTCTCTGGTTCCGGAAGCAGTGGCATGCTGTGAGGCTGATCTGAGCACAAATGGTAGCAGTCTCCCTTCCAGCTGGGAGACTCTGGCAAGTTCCTAAGCCTCCCTGAGCTCTGGCTTCCTCCACTAGAACCAGCTAGTATTTACATATAGAGTGTTGGAGAAAGGATTGGGTTTAATACTGTGGCAAAATGGGGAACATGTGTCTGATGGCAGTTGGTCAGTAAGTGACAGCCGAGGCTACCTTCTCTTAATCTAAATAAAAATCATCAATAATTCAGACTCATTTTTCTTCCAAATACTTTAGATCTGCAGCAGGGGTAAGAAAGAAAGGCATGATGTTCACATGTCAGTTTTCGAAAGGCACCCGATTGTCCTTCTGTCTGCACATGATCCAGAGGAAGGAAAAGTAGAGCAGACTCAATCAGGGCCTGATACTGCTCAGGTCCACAAGAGAACACAGCTCAAGTGAACATTTTGCTCCAGCCGAGGCAAAAGACTTGGAGAGACAAACTCAATTTAAATCTCCCACTAAAACCACATCTTAGCAACATCTGGGAATCATCTCTTACTCCTTTCAGATTTGCAAACAGGTTAGCCACAGATCAATCTAACTGTATGACAACCTATGAGAAGTCGGAAAGACACTTCATCAGGTGCTGTTGTAAGGGGATGGCCACCAGCTCTGTTAGAAGGAAAGTGGACGTGCAGAACGAGGCTTGGGTACCTTTCCATCTAGTTTCTGCCCCCTGCGTGTCTACGTGAGTAAGAGCATGACAAAGCAATTAGCAGGGAACATGTGTAGCTCTCTCCCGTCTCTTTACCCTCTGTCCTCAACCTCACCACTTTCTCCACATACCCAACTGCTCCTTGAGGAAAGACAGATGCCCACACTGCAGTGAGAGTGCACTTCTGTTTTCCATTGGACTTAATTTCCTGTAGTGACTTATTTACTTGGGGAGTGCACATAGACAACTATTTCAGAGCTGCAGTACTGAGTGGGTGTTCAAACATATAACTCCAGCTGTGATTTAAAATGTTATCATTTTATTCCACTGTTGGGCAGGAACAAAATGTAATATCAAGCTGACAACTAGATTTTCCTTTTAAAAATTCATTTAAATCATTTCAAGTATTCTTGGAACTTGAGACTGTCAAATGTCACTTGACATGGTTCAGTCATCTGAGAAATATACCAAGTATGCTTATTCTCTTGGTGCAAAAACAGCCCATAAAAACTGTCTGGTTGAACTTCCAGCTTGGGGATACACACATTTCCCCTTTTCTATTCTGGTCAAGATGGTCAGCGTTGGAATTTGAGGCCCATGGCTTTCTGCAGACTAAGACAACAGCCTTTATTTGATTTACTTTCTTGCAGACCAATCAAAAATTACAATTAAGTTAAAAAATAACCTAGTGCTGCCTTCTCCAGACCACAGTTTCAGAAACAGCTGCTTATTACTCATGTGTGGCACCAGGAAATTGCAGTGTCATGTTCAAGGTCTGCAGCCAATAGCGACCTGCGGGATTGGGAGAAGGGCATACACCACTCTTTTATGTTGTTTGCCTTCACCTTCGGGCCACCGTCACAGAGGTCATGATCTACAGGGATGGGGGATGGAGCAGAAAAAGAGAATGACAAGAGAATTCACACAGGAAAAAGGCTCTTCCAGATTTACTTTATGCATCCACTAATGCTTTCCCTCTGATTTGTCAAGTTACCTCCATTTCAAAACAAGCTTTCCTTGGTTATTATGCAACATCTAGATTCTGGACACTATGGGGAATTCTGGGATAAAGAGGTCTACTGCCCTTGACAAAAAAGATTTCTGCTCTACAAGCCTAATCGGAAGATCCAATTCATGTTGAACAAAGCCACCAGAAGCAGGAAAGCTCAAAGACATGAAACTCTAAACAGTCATGTACTGTAACACAACTTCCACTATAATTCAATTTGCATTTTCTTGGCTAGATGAGCACAAAAGGTTGTATTTCGTAAATGTGTGCCATTTATCAGCATTCATAGGCAGGCAGAGAGATGCCTAGCGACCCATATCTAAGTTAGTGGAAACATCTATAGTTCCAGCACTGGAGGCTGAGGGAGAGGCTAGAATGCCAGAGGCCAGCCTAAACTACAGAGTGAAACTGTCTCAAAACAAAACAAACACAAAACATCGTGCAGATCCTGCTCAACCTTTGAAAACCCCAACGCACAATGAGAATATTTGTATTCTCATTCTAAATTCTACTCACAAATCCTCAGAGCAGAGAAGCACACCACCAAAAGTGTATAGGGATTCCTATTTCAGGAAGTCGGGCAAAAACCTCAGTTCTTCTACAATCCATCTTTGTGGTTCCCTCCTTTTCTTTAATTACCCCACCCTCAACAGGACTGAGTTTTTGGCTTATCAGTCTTTGTGGTGGGGGGTAATTATGAGATCACCAGAGAGTTCTTAACTGATCCTCTCCTCAGGGTCACAGTTTTTATTAAGACTTTGGAAGCTATGTGGTAATTCAATGTGGGTTAGTGTCATTGGGTAGATTTGTGAGTGTCCATACCCACTCCCTCATGTTATACTTGCTTCCTGCTGGAGTCTTAATAAGAGACAAAGAAAATTTGATTCAATTTCTTTACATTGTTTAGAATGGTCAAGATAAACCCAGAATGAAAATTTATTTTAAAAAAAACACAGTAATAATGGGACAGGGTCTGTTTCATCCAGTTCTCTGCATCATGTCAAGCCACACACCCATGAATGAAGCACTTGCAAAGTAAGGACAACTAACTATGTGGCTTCAATATCTAAGCACCCAGAAGGCTGTGCAATTGCTATATTATATGTAGTGAAATAGTTTAAAATATTTAAAATTGAGACAGTTCTAGAAAATTCTCAAGGATGACCAGTAGAATCTGCTTGCTGTTGAAATACTTATATTCCTGAGATAAATCTAATTTAATCATCTACCATTCATTTTGTCCCAGCATTACTGCCTTATTAAATAGTGAGAAAAGGACCCAATCAATAGTTTAAATTTACCTTTCTTATATAATAGTTGAGAAATTATGACTCAAGGAAGAGAAGCCATCGTCCAGCTGGCTAGTGGCAGTTCTGACTTCCTCTCTTACTTTAAAAATTGTTTATTTTAATTTTATGTGCACTGGTGTTTTGCCTGCATGCATGGCTGTGTGAGGGTGTTAGATCTTGGAGTTACAGACAGTTGTGAGCTGCTATGTGGGTGCTGGGAATTGAGCCAGGATCCTCTGGAAGGGCAGCCAATGCTCTTAACTGCTGGGCCATCTCTCCAGCCCCTGGATTCCTCTCATAAGAACACTTCACAATTAGGAAGGGTCCTTCCTGAAGGTATCTAGGATCAGAGACTAGGCCAGGTTTGGATCAGTCCAGGAGATCTGAGGTCACTGTGTGCCTACTTGCTTCCATGTAAAAGTAGGACATGTAGTCCAGGAGGCCCAGGTTTGTACTCACTTCATATTTATTTATTTATTATTATTATTATTGTCATGATCATCATCATTATTAACTCTAGCCCACTGGTCTGGAACTTACTATATAAACTAGGATGGCCTTGAACTCATGGAAAGCTGCTTGCCTTTGCCGTGATTAAAGGTGTGTGCCACTATGCCTTCTGGGCTGTGCTAATAGGTTTGATCTGTAATAGATTTACTTTTGGCTATGGGAACAATAACACAAAAATTCTTTTCAAGGGTCACATTTTTTTCAATACAGAGATTATTTTATACATTGTAGTCTTATTGGTTGAACTCTTGGGAGAGACAAATACAGCTGAAGGCAAGGCAAAGAAACTCTCTATATGCATGAATATGGGGGAAATTAGAGAAATGAGTTTCCAAAGGGGACTTGAGTAGAGGACAATATGAGACCTTTTAATAGACCCCACTGAAAGGGAGAGAGAAATAGAAGAAAACCAAAAGCAATCTTTTTTTGTTTTTGTTTTTTTGAGACAGGGTTTCTCAGTATTGTTTTGGAGGCTGTCCTGGAACTCGCTTTGTACACCAGGATGGCAGACAGAGAGAGAGAGGGAGAGGGAGGGAGAGAGGGGGGGGGGAGAGAGGGAGGGAGGGAGAGAGCTGATGCTGATTCAAAGTGGAAGTTAACAGTCTTGGCTTTTCTGTTCCCAGGGATGTCCCCAGTAAGCTAAGACTTTCCTAGGTCATGTACTTTTCCATGCCTCAGTTCCCTCATGTACAAACAGAGTGACTGTGCTAAATCATTCAAAACTAAATGATCAACAGGGATCCCCCTAAGTTTGAAGCGTCTATGATTTTGTGATTAACCATGGGGGCAAACATCAAAAGAGGCTTGTTGAATAGCCCCAGGAATGTAGAAAGGGAATATCTGGGGAGACAGATAAAAGGTGGGTTTAACCAGGCTAATTAGAAGATACCCTAGGACGTTTGCAGCAGAAGCGAAATAATGTGAGCAGCTTTTGATTCTCCTGCTTGCTGAGTGCCATTCAGAGGGAGAAAGAAACAGAGCCTTTCAGGAATGGTCCCTCACAGGTGTGCAACTAGATACGGGGCTTTCCTCCGCACAGCCTTTCATCAGTGCATTTAATTAGTCAATGTTTAGATAGCACTTTGGGGATGAAAAGTACAATGTAAGCACTTAACATTATTATTACTCAGCAGCTTTTTATGGAACCAGCAATGCCTGAGATTAAATGAGAAATTAAAGTGAGTTCCTGGCTAGAAGGCTTGATCTAATAAATCTCTAGGTCACTGATGAAGAAAAACAAGCCTGGCACATAAACTGAACTAGTGCTCTTATTGGTGTTCAAGTCATTGTCTGAGGCTGTTGGTAGTTTTTAAGTCCTCGCCTCAAGGTGTCAACAGGCAGTAAACACCAATCACCAAACTGAGGATTCCCACACATCCTGTTTTTCCAGTCCTGTCTGGCTAGCTGATGGTGTCTGTTCCCAAGCCTCTGTAGACCCAGGTAGGGTCCAGATACATGGGGATTCAGTGCATAATGAAGTAGGAACAGGTAAATTAATCAACAAATAATGCTGCAGCAGCAAAAATAAAGCTGAATTACTTAAACTCATAAAAAACGGTAATTCCTGATAAACAGAAGATTTATATATAAAAAGAAAGCCATAAAAGTATTGTAACACTATACAAACGTAGCCTGGTCTACAGAGCAAGTTCCAGGACAACCTCCAAAGCAATACAGAGAAACCCTGTCTCGAAACAAACAAACAAAAAACCAAAATCAAAAAACTATACAAATGTATTCAAGAAACTTTCATGTAGGATAAGTACTTTTTACCTCGAGAAGCTACAAGAGTGATGAATCTGAATACATAAAAAACAATATATAGTATTTATAAAATGAGGAAAACATTTTCTATTTATATGGAAAGAGTGCCAATTTCCACAATATGTAAATTTCTTTTTTAAAATAGAAGGAAAAAGACCAAGGCCAAGTTTAACAGGTAATTTACAAGTTCTATAAGTAACAGTAACAATATAAAAAAGATGCTCCATCTTACAGGGAAATTGTTTTAAAAATTTGAAAAAATTAAGACAACAGCATGAAGTTATCTCAAGTGTTTTAGAAAATGTGGAGTGTTCACACCAGTGAATATTCTTACAACAATGACAACCAATGGGTGCAGGTTAAATTACCTAAGGATCTGAGTCAGCATGCAGTCAGTTAGGAGAATGAGACAAACCTGTATTAGTACTGAATATTTGCCCAAATGTTCACAGACGCTCATGTGCCCGCTGCCTCACCTGTATATGTATATTTGTAATTACTATTCAAATGTAGAAAACTTTCTTCGGTTTTGGCTCTGCCTAGCCTGTGTTTATATTTGCTCCTAATAACAGCTACTTTCACATAATTTCCTATCAGTGAACCTGTCTTGACCACATTGTATCCAAGGAGACCTGGCTGCCTCCTCAGAATGTTCTCTACTTAGGAGTTTTTCAGGTTTGGAAGGTAACACTACCCACTCAATTAGAATGATTTATAAGATAGGCCCAGAGTCAACAGCCATATCTAATGCCAGGTAATTTAAGGTTGGTTTTTGTTTACATAATTATCACTTAATTCTGCACATTTAATCTTATCTCTCTCAATACCAGACTGGGAGTTAGTAAGTAATAAGTTAGGATGCATACTGTGTTCTCTAAGAATCCAATGAACATTTTCTGGTACTCTGCTCTAGCTAGTGGCAGCTGAAGTTGGCTTCCACCCCTGTCAGTGTAACCTCTCTAACTGGCTCTCCCTGGCTTTGTTTTCTGCTTGTACCTTTGTCAGCTTTGATAACATGGTTGGCTAGGAAAACTGTAGTGGTTTTGCATGATGGTTTTATTGGTTTTGTTATTCTTGTTTGTTTGAATAATGAAGAACTTTAAAGGGCAGAGAAACAGGATTGTTAGGAGATTTTAAAATTAATTTCCCATCTATTCCAAGGTCGCAATTTCATACTACTCTGGGGGTTATACAGAGGAAGTATTTTTCCAACTCAACTATTTTACCCTTAGTTCAATGTCAATCCAAGAAAAATTGTATCAAGTGACCCACCCTAGCCTTGGCCTCAAGAAAGAAATGGAAACTATGATTTTACAACAGGAGGGCAAAGATAAGATTAGGTTCAAAGAGAAAGGCATATTGAATATCATGCCCACGTGAGACATGTTCAGAGGTTCAGTGAAATCTAAAAGGAAAGAGTCCTAGAAAAGGAAGTCAGGACTCAGGCTATTTCCTAGCAGGTTGAAGGTAGATGTCTATCTGGTCTAATCCCTCATGTGCTCTAAATCATTCCAAGTATCTACCTTAAGCACCCTTAAGCACTAAACCAAAAGTGAGTGATGATGCTCATTTAGGTTGTTAGCTACTTCTCACAGTACTGACAAAGGGGAAATGCACCAGGAGAGATTTCGGGATGAATGTCTGTGGAGATTTCAGCTCCTGGCCCTGCCTCCATCAGTGGGTAAGCAAAAAAAAAAAAAAAAAAAAAAGGATGCCACTTAGTTTTCCAGTCCATTTTCTGTAGCAATGAGAGCTTAAGTGAAATTTCAAGCAATTGTACACCAGTTAGGGTAAAGTAGGGGAAGAGTTCTCTCTTTCTAAAACCATAGAGTACACAAATAGATATATTACAGTACTGGGGACTGATCCTGGGGCTCATGAACACTAGACAAGTTACTCCCTCACCTGGATGTACAAATCTTAAGTGAATTTTAAAACATGCAGGTTAAACGTTACTACTTGCTTTCTTGATTTTCATCCGAATCACCCTAACTTCTATGCTTATCACCAGAAGGATCTAATAAAATGCTGACTCAACCAGATAACACAAATAATGATGGAATTTGTGACAGTCACTACCTCAGAGCAAGCAACTCTTTAACATCTACTAGTCACTGCCTGAAGCTTTTAACTCATTTCCCCCTTAAGATAACACACGTGAAACACCTAGAACATTGGCAGGCCAATGGTGAGCAGTAAATGAATAATTACAGCTATTTACAAACATCTCCAAAGGTCAGTGTTTCAGTCATCAATTTGAAGGAGATAAAACTGTGGAGTTGCATCTTATATCCAAGGTCACCAATCCTGGAGGTGGAGGAGGCTCTACTCCGAAGTGCAAGCCCTGACCACTATGTCTTTCTGGAGCTGGTATGTGTTTATAGAAAACTCCCAGAAGTCTCCAGCCCCATCAGACTGAGGTCTAACCTCTTTAGCATGGCTCTTCATGCTAAGTCCAGCCATTTCTCCATACTTCTTACACTTGTTAGCTCACACATGCCCATCTTCCCTTCTTCCCCAGCCTGCTTTGTATCCCTGAAGAAGCTCTGACCATTGTAACTACCATGCATTGCTATTATCACATGTAAATTCCAGATGCTTTCATATATTTATTTCCGTTTTTACTGCAGCTTTCTAACATCAGTGTTAGTTTTAAAGACAAGTGAACTAAGACTGGAGAGATTATGGACCTTTAGTGTGACTCATGCTGGTCTTAATGTTTGGTTGTTTCCTTTCTTACCACCACTCCCTTAGGACACAGCCCCTCATATCTGGCTCAAGTGCCATCAATACAGCATGCTTGACTTTGGTCCCTAGTCTGTCTCCTTTTGCTCGGGTGCTACCCACAGTTCTAAAACAGATGGCCTGGAGTAGAGGAGGAATGAATGGCTTCTGCCTCATTTCCATTTTAGGCCTTTCCAAGCACACCAACCTTTGCATTAAAAAGGCTAAAACTAAATGTTTCTGAAACATTCCGAGGGCAGGCCTCAGATCCAATCATTTAAATTACAACCCTGTCCAAACAGATTGCAAGTCTCTGACCAGAGGGGGTTCTGGTTTAAGGGCATGACTGTGGAGGGCAGACGGAGGAGCTGCTGCCAGTGAAGCAGCATAAGCAGCTGAGGCGGACTTCCAGGGGAGTGTGATTCACCATTCCTGGGAGATGTGCTAGGTAGCTCTCGGTTCAGCAGGACAGCGGTACATTTTGTGGGTAGCCAGAAAGGCCAACATGTGCAACTCTTGAATTGATCTGGAAAAACATTTTAACACTGGAATAGTTGGCATTCTTGTTGACGATGCAGTGTTAAAAACCAAACATTTTAACACATGGAACCCGTTCAGCTCCTTCTGGACAAAGTTGAATCTACTCATGAGCAGCCTCCAGGTTTCTCAATTCCACAGCGAGCCTGACTCTACAGGCGCCTCCTCAGATAACTTTGGTAGGATTTGGTTGTTATCATTCAATCTTACTGAAGATAATAAAGTAAGTTAATTATTTAAGTTAAGAGTCATATAAAATTTAAACTATATACATACTTTCTCAAGTCCCACATAAAGACTTTAACTGCTTAAGTTAAAAAATTCAACCTAAAAAAGTGCAATCATTAAAAATAATTTAAAGAGCAAATAGCATTGATGCAATGATCTCCAAAGTTATCTCAAAGAGGGAAAGGTCAGTCGGGTGGCAGTGGTGCATGCCTTTCTTTAGTTGTGGCACTCGGGAGGCAGAGGCAGACGGATCTCAGTGAGTTCGAGGCCAGCCTAGAGCAAGTTCCAGGGCAGGCTCCAAAGCTACACAGAGAAACCCTGTCTCCAAAAATGATGGGGATGTCCTTCTGTATGCTGTGAATATATGTTTCTGTTATTGGTTGATGAATAAACGCTGATTGATTGCCGGCTCAAGCTTGAAGTATAGGCGGAGCTACCAGACCAGGAATGCTGGGATTAAAGGTGTGTGCATGACATTTGTAGCTTGTAGTTGACTTTGTTTTCTGAATCCTCAGGCAGGCTTTAATAAATCAAAAATAACATACCACTACAGAAAAACAAAAACAAACACTAAAATGAAAACTTAAAAAGTGAATGGTCAGGCATAAGTGGAATCATTTTGAAGACAGGAATATGAGGATATATATGTGCTGCAGGAATGCAAAATATAAATGAGTGATGCTGGCATTTGAAATTGTTATTAAGGAACACAAGTGATTGCTCAAATACTCACAAGAGATTCTGAGGAACATGGTACAATCACCAAGAGTCAACACAGGAAAGATGGTTATCCATTTGTGGGGAAAAAGAAAGATGTAAATGATTTCCAAATATGTACTAACTACTAATTGTACTGAACAAATGTTTTAAATGTTTGTGGTGTTGGAGATGGAGCAGAGTCCTGCACATGCCAGACAAGTACTCCAGCCCTGAGCTACAGGCCTAGCTCCCCATTAACTGCCTATCAGACAAACAAGGACACAGAGACGATACTTCTCTGAGAAAGGGAAAGGACTCTATAGGTTTTAAAGCCACAGAGGGAATTATACAAGGAGAAAAATGGATAGATCTGAACATGTAAATGATAAAGTGCTTGTTTATCTAAAAATACTACATTTTTAAAAAAATCTAAGGTCAAACAACAAAAACAGAGAAAATATCATATATGTGATCACATTCATCTGTAATCTAATTGAAAATATACAGCCTGCCCCCAAATAGGAACAAGCTATCATTTAAAAAATATATTAAAAATAGGCATTTTAAGCCAGGCATTGATGGCTCACGCCTTTAATCCCAGCACTTGGGAGGCAGAGGCAGAGGCAGGCGGATCTCGAGGCCAGCCTGGTCTACAGAGCGAGTTCCAGAACAACCTCCAAAACAATACAGAGAAACCCTGTCTCGAAAAACAAAAACAAAACAAACAAAACAAAACAAAAATAGGAATTTTAGTCTTATATGTGACAGAAAATCGGCAAAATCAAACAAGAGAGCCGTTCTCCCCATGAAATGCCCAGATTTATGTTTTTTTAATTGAGCTATACATTTTCTCCATTCTCTTTATGTTTTTAAAAATGACAAAAGTTAATGCTCTAGTGATATGAAGGGTTTATATATTATATGTCAGTTTTTTTGAAACTTCATGTCTCTACAGTAGTTAATTTATTATTATTAGAAAATAAATGTTCTTGCGCAGGGATGTATATCATAGTATATGCTTCATAATAAGAAAGAACTGGAAATCTTTAATAGCAGAGAAAGAGAGAGAGAGAGAGAGAGAGAGAGAGAGAGAGAGAGAGAGAGAGAGAGAGAGAGAGAAAATTAAGCCAGCAGCAACAGAATCTTACACAAGCATTCCAAATCAGTGTTTCTGAAGATAATTTAATTAAATTTAAAAATCAGGGTAAAAACTGACATACTTTCAGGAATGCACCACGCTCTATACACACTCAGAAGAGAAGCAGCTGGTATGCGTGTGCTTGCTGACTGTGGTGTTGAGCCACTAAAACTGAAAGGAGTAGAGGGGCAGTTGACCCTGCCAGGCAGATGATCCCGTGTCCCCACAACATCATTATCACATCAGCATTCCATCTTATAGATGAGAACTCAGGTATGGAAATGGTTGGGTTGTGAGCCTCCCTGCTCTGCTGCCTAAAGATTCCTTTCTCTTTAGCAAATGATCACAATTCCGAATTCCCTGCCATTGTATACCTTTCCTGTCAGGTAAAATCACAACTTTTCATTAAGTGAACCAGGACTAAGGAGGCCCTGGGGAGCTGTTCTGTGACGCTACAGTGTGGGTGACAGTACCGCCACCAAGGAGTCTTCTCTTGGTCCCCTTCACTGACTCTCCCTTTCCTTTCTCCTCTTCTCTCCCGGTGTAAACCCTGGGGCTGGTTTGCCTCCCAATGGAAAGAGAGCTTTTGTGTGGCACTAGCATCCCAGCCGAACCCCTGTCCCCACTCCCTGCTTCGTTCTTACTTGCTAGTATGCCCTGGGATTAAGGCTGATTCCATGCTCTGATTTAACAAAACAGCCCAGAGCATCCTGGGGTTAACTCTGGCTTAGCCTTTCACAGTTCTATGATTAAATTGCATTTTTCAGTGGTTGTGCCTTTAAACTCAAACCCCTTTAAAAAGAAACTTAAGGAGAGCAAAACATAGGAAACAGCCAAATGCCAATACCATATTTTAGTCATTGGGGGAATGGACAACCTTAGAAACCACAAATTCCCACTTATGCAAGGCTACTTGAGCTTCCTCTTTATTACTTAGTGACAGAACCCTGGCTCTCCCACATGGTCAGAAACGCACTCTTGTTTTCTTTCTTTTTTTATTCTCTGAAACATTAAAGAAGGCCTGGACTCTCACATTGGGAACTGGCTAGTCATGCGGCTTTAATCAATTCACAAAAATTACTTTTCACTGTTAGATTTTTAGCCTAAAAGGCAGATCCAAGTCCACATCTTGCTACCTGTTACACCAGCTTGGCACACCTAGTGATAATGATGCATGCACTCTAAACTCAAGAATGTCAACATCTGGGACTTTACCATCACAGGCTTCGGTATCCAGCTTGTGCCAGGCAGAAGGTGATGTCTTCTTTTTCCTTAGGAAAGTGATTGAGAGGTGAATGTGGAGTCCAAGTCTTGTTTTATAACTATGCTTTCCAAAGCCATGGCTGGCACAAGTCAAAATGGAAAGAACACTGGAGAGCTTTGCCTGTGACCTTGTATCTATTCTGACTATGGAAGACTGATTATCACAACATCAGAGGCTAGTAGTGGTATTGTGTGTGTGTGTGTGTGTGTGTGTGTGTGTGTGTGTGTGTGTGTGTGTGTGTGTGTGTGTGTGTTTTTTTCCCCCATCTCAGGATCCAACCATAAGAGCTGGATTGGAGGGTGGTCCACACATGAACTGGAAAACTAATTTATCACCAAAGAATCTGGAGCTAAGAAGTCAGCAAGTGCAGGCTCCCACAGCCATCCTAGTTTAGGGGTGGATGAGAACCAATTCTGTTTGAGAATAAGTAGGTTAGTAACAGTACCATAGTAAAAGTTTCCAGACATCTCTTTATATAGTAAGTACTGAGAGTTTTGGTGGTAGGCATGTGAAGTGTATGTGCTGAACAAAACATCAGTCAAGGAAACAGCCTGAGAATGAGGCAGCTGACACAGTGGCTGTCAATCATCCATAGACACTGAGGGACATGATAGCTATTTTTGATAGCAAAACTATAAATGTCAGCAACAGACAGGAAAGAGTGTCACAAGCAGGGGCTCTTTACTAAATTCCCTGAAGAAAGTGCTCGAATGCACTTTAGGAGGAAGGTTTGGCATGAATCCCTATCACCCTTCCTGAAACAACTGGGAAGGGGGACACTGGGAACACAGAGAGACAGGAGACACCCTCACGCTTTGTGTTCGTGTTCTCCAGACCTTCTCCCTTAAAAACTGATTTCCAAGTTTTTATTTTGCCACATAAAAGATACTAAAAACAAGACAAAACAAAAATCTATCATTCACTAACACTGCCACTTTACAAAAGCAGACTTTTAAAACCGAAAAAAAAAAAGTAGGAATGAAATAATTTCAGAGGGAAAAAAGTACTTTAAATGCATCTCTTTATGGGCCCGATGTTACTAAGACCTGGTGACAACACCACGCTTTCGGAGGGGCACTGAGAGTCTCTGTGTAAGCATGTATGTATGCAGATGCACGTGTGCAGGTATGAATAAATGTGTTTGCACTTCTGTGTGATCTTGGCTATCACTTTTCAGGAGCCACAAACTGCTTTTTTTTTTTTTGACAAGATCTCCAGGCTTCCTGATTCAGTTAAACTGGTTGGCCATGACACCCCCAAAATCCTGCTTCTCCTCCCTGGCACTGGAATTAAAAATGTCTGCAATCATGCCTGAATTTTTTTTTTAACATGGGTTTGAGATCGAACCCAAGCTCTCATGTTTGCAACACAAGCATTTTATCAACTGAGCTATCTCTCCAGCCTGGGGGAAAGTCTTTGATAGAAGCACATGGGGATTCCAACAAGGAGAAGGAAAGAAAATAACTTACAGGTTAAGCCATTGGAAGTCAGAACCATTACATTAGGGTGAGTTTCAAAGTCGGATAATGACTGTGTTTCTCAAACTTCAGTCATATGAAAACAGTCACAATGTCACAGCCACATTCCATACATGTTATTTATTCAACGCCCTGCTGATGCCAACTCTGCTGAAAAGCAGACCAGCAAATATCAAAGGTTCAAATCCTAGCAGCACCAGATGAAACTTTGATTTAGCCTGAAGAATGGAGAGAAATGAAAGGAACACCTTTCTTCCCATAAAATATTTTAAGCTGCACCTGAAATCGTTATAACCACTCACATTATCTTGGTCAACAGTCCATGAAGCTTGAACATCCTTACTTAGTAACTAAGGGTGCTGTTGAAAACAGCCTCCCTGAACCTAGCTAGATTCTGAACTTTCATTACTAACTGGTGATCTAGAACAACCCTCCCTGCTGGGGTTTTCATCTGTGGAACAAGAATAACATCAAGAATAACTTCACAGGTGGTTGTGAGGATCCCGTGAGGACCCAGTGGATGTCTGAAAAGCTTTTACAATAGTCGCTGGCACAAATTAAGGTCTAAAAAATGCCAGCTATTATGCTTATTATCTCACATTTTGGAAACACCATGTCAAGGTTTGATGTAGGCCTATGTTAGCCTCCTTCAGGCAAACAGTTGTAGAGAACATTTCTAGAAAGAGCATATAGCTCTAGGACAGTAATCACCATTTTGCTCAAATCAAAATGAGCAACACATTACACACACATTTAAAGCAACTTACTGTCCCTTTTGCTTTTAAGTTTTAACTTACTACGTGGGTAAACAAGGCTGTTCAAGTATATTAACTTTTTAATTATGCAATCAATATCTTGTCTATTTAGACTAAACAAGAGAATTAACATAGGATTTAATCCTCAGAGTGGCTACACGTGCTAAGTTTGAATTCATATTATGAAATACAGTAAGGGGGTTAGCCATCAATAAATCATTGAATAAAATGCCAACATCAAAAAGCACTAGTTCTAGGGGGCTCCTAAGATGGATTAGTTGGTCCTGAACAAGAAAGACATATATTAACATATCCTAAGCTGTTGCCTTTCATGTATCTCATCCCCTTTGTCCCTGGAACTATTTTTAGTACAGCGAGAACAAAAGAGTTGCCAAGGCAGGCCAGTAGAAAAAGAGGGTATTAATTCAGTAGGACTTGGTCAAGGTTAGGGCAGGAGACAGCAGGCAAATACATATTTGGCTCATTAAACTTCAAGACAAGGTTATAGTGGGACTTTATAGTTCTTTCTAGAGCATTTTTGGGGCTACATTGATGGCAGTCTCATTCAGAAGGTCCTGGATTATAACACTGTCTTCCTTACCAGTCTCTCCATCTCTCCACATGCTTCTTGGAAGCACCCCTCCCTCCTATGCTCACCCTTGGCCATCTTTTTGTCCAGTGTCTCCACTTACATGGGCCATCTCAGCTCTTCCTTCATGACCCACTATTGTGGAGTCGCTTCTGTGGGTCCATGCTGGGCTTCTGGGCGGAGGTGACATGACTGTTCTTGCTTGCTCTTCTTCAAGCCCCTCTCATTCTTACTGAACTGTACACCCAACATTAACTCTTCTTCCTTAAAGGTTGCCTGGCAGATCCTGCTTTTCTTCTTCCTTGTATCTTGTCACAGATACTTTTAGAAATAATCCCCCCACTCTAATCCCAGTATGCCTGTGAACAACAAAATGTTCAAGAACTTGAAGTAAAATTATATTCTGCTCTCTGGTATAGGCCACATTTTTTTTTTCATCTCCTTTGTGCTTTTCGCTGAGGACCTATTTCTTTAAGAGGCTTCTCCTAAATGAACACTTTAAGATTCCAAAAGGGAAGAGTAAGTTCCATCATAAAGGAGTTCACTCTTTTCCCTCGACCTGTCACTGTGTTGCACCTAGACTGGATACCTAAGCCAAAGGAAGCAGTTCTCTATGCCTAGCCATCAGCAGTGTGGCTTTGAGAATAAGGAATACCTCTACAGGCTTAAGCACTGGAACATTTGTTCTCTGGGTGAAGATACCGTTCAGAACCTTAAGGAGACGGAGCCTTGCTGAAGGAAGTATGTTACTGGGGGAGGGCTGAGAGTTTATGGCTTCATTTCTAGTTCAATCTCTCTGCTTCCTCGGTGTGGATAAAGATGTGATCTCTCAGTTCCCTGTGCCTACTTGCCCTGCCTCACCATTACAGACTGTCTAGGGAACTGTAAGCCAAAAAACCAACTCCTCTTTTCTATAAGTCACTTTTGGACAACAAAAAAGTAACTACTACATAGTGGCTCTAGCTTTTAATAAGTTGTATAACTACTTAGAAATGGTTTCTATATTCTGGGGTTAATTAATTCTTCAGATTTGTCTGATCATTTTATAGTGATCTGAGTTGGTTATTTATGAAAGTGAAATGTATTTCAGAAATGTCAAATGACAAATTAGCACATACATACACTCAAAAAGAGGCTTCAATATAGTGTGCCATTTTTGTATCTGGAGTTGGGATGAGAGTAGAGTGGAATTCTAGCTTCCTATTTATTGCAGTCGACATAAGTCAAGTTCAAATCATCCTGTTGAGAAGGGAAGGCCCAATGCATTGGTGCACAGGCTCTCATGGTAACAAGACCGATCCAGTTTTGAATTGGGATACACATTTAAGAGTGGACAGTGGGAGGCTTCTCAAACACACATGCACACATGAACCCAACCCAAAAGATAATGGGAATCATCTGTTCTGCTCTCATGTACAAACCTATAATTTATGGAAAGATGGGGGGGGGAAGTCCCTTAGGAAGCAAAGCCAAGTTCTGTGGTGAAAATTCAACTGTACTCAAAGCACAGGCTGGAAGAGGTGGGGGTGGAAGCCACAGGAAAAATAACACGTCTGGGGCAGTCAGTTCTCCCTTCGCTAAGGCTCCAAAGCCATCTGGGGCCAAGTTGCCCTCTCGTCTTCCCCCGCCACCCCCACCCTTGCCCATTCCTAGGCCGTTACTTTTTCTTCTTTACAGGACAACTCACAGCAGTGAGTTAGACAGCAGCTTTGTCTCAAACAAGAACTGCAGGTTGGCGTAGTGTTCACAAATCTCAATGTGTTTCAGAACAATAGAGCAGCCTAGAAAATAAGTAGATACAATCAAGTGAGAATGCATCTGAAGTAAGTAAAATGAGTTATCAAGAATTTCCAAAGTTTGGAAAGGAGATTATTTATTTATACTTGATAATGCAAACTATACATTTGCATATGTGTACTTGTGTACACTAACATATAGAGTAACTGTCTACTAAGAAACACACTGACTTCTGAGAACAGAAAAAACCCTCATTTAAGGGCACAATGCTGTTAGCAATGCCATCACTGACCATCTACTTTCTTTTTCTGGCGCTAGGGGTCAAACCCGGAATTAAGCACACTACGAAAGTATCGACAGGCACTTGACCAAGGTAAGGTCTTGATTTTTAATTCAAGCTGCTCTAGAATTTTTGTCTCCCAAGCTATCTCCAAACACTTGATTTTGCCTTAGCTCCCTGAGAACTGAGATTACAAGAGTGTGCTATCATGTCCAGCTCATACTGTCGGGTCTTTAGTTCTGTTTCATCTCCTTGCTTTTTTCTGTTGGGCCATCTCCACTCTGCTTCATATCAGTGCTTCTAAAGGGTCACTGTACCACAGACAACAACTGCTGCTTCACTAAATTTCCCTAATGTCAGTCTCAGTCCTTTCTGTTAGATCACCGGAAAAACATTTCTATGACATTAATTATTTACTAACATGCATCAATAAAAATTCAATACTTATCCTATTGGGTTCCTTATCAGTCATGTGGAGTAAATTATTATCCATGTCAGAGATGTGGATGGGTATAACCTAGAAAAGACTGGAGTCACGCTAGAAAAGGGATATAGAGTAAATATAAAACCATGCACCTAGAAATCTTCAGTGTAATGTTTCAGGCAGTTCCTAGTGTCTGTTCCTATATTCTTATTGTATACAAATACTTAACTGGTAGTCAAAACAAGAGACGTAAACAAAAGAAGTGGTGGTCAGATGGCCATGATAAAGGCTCATCACAGTGCTACTGGCTAAGTGACCTGTTTCCACCTCTCAGCTAACAGCACTAGGAACATTCTCTGTATGGCTAAACATTTCACTCATACCACATACGTGTGTACCTCACTTAACCTCACAACATGGTGAGGTAGGACTTTAGGCATGAGAACTGAGCTGTGACAAGTTTAAGTAACTTGCTAAGGCTTACAGGGTAGCTGAGGAGCAAAGGTGACATTCAGCTTAGACTGCCTGGCTTCAGACGCTATGGCCTCAGCAACCTTGCTAAAGTGCCTCTCAGAGGTGGTGCTGGAGCAAACACACACACATACCAGGGTTATCTGAAGGTTTGCCTGAAAGCCAACTATTTATTTGAACTCAGGACCAAGTGGTACTAACAAGAAAACAGACAGATGCTAGCATTCCACTCACAAACTCTCAATAGCATGGCGGGAAGGAACAGAAGGCCCCTTCGGAGTTCATTCCTATCTCTGCCTTCTTCCTTAAGGTGACTCATTCTACTCTATTTCTTGGGCATTTCCTCTTGCCCAGGCACTATTCACAGAAGCAGAACCAGGATTGGCAACACAAAGGCTTGCACTCTAGGTTGACCTTTCATGCAGAGATCGTTTTAAAGAACTGGATAACTAAGGTGACATTTCCTTATGGAAAAACCTAACAGAGCTTTCGCAAGAGCCAAGTTAAGGCTGGGAGTGGTAGCGCATGTCTTTAGCCTCAGCACCAATAAGGCAGAGGCAGGTGGATCTCTGTGAGTTCCAGGTCAACCTGGTCTACATAGTAAGTTCCAGGATAGCAAAAGTTATACAGTGAGACCATGCCTCCACCCCCACACACAAAAAGAACCACCAATTTGTATCCCTCTATGTTCCCGACCCGTGAAGCACAGACCCTGCTGTGTGTGAGGGGCTGGTGTGCCTTCCTACACCTAGGCATCTTTTCTCAAAACTCGGTGGACTTGTCTAGTACTTGCTTGCCTAGAACGTGTGTCTTGTTTGACACATAATTTGAAGTCACCACATCATAGTAAGAAGCACTTAATAAATACTCAAGGTTTTAAAATAGAGTCCATAGTCAAGGAGTCCTGGATGCTCACATTACTTTTTTTTAAAGGAAGGCTTTTTTTTTCCTTACTGAATGGTAATATATATAACACAAAATGTACAATTTTAACTATTTTACACGCCCTAATTACTTTTGGTTGGTTGTTCTGCCCTGATTCCCTTCTATACAGCTAGCACCATTCCCTAGTGATAAAAGCAGGTTTTCCCAGCTAACACTGCTTGGTGACTTCAGCTTCTCTCCTAGACTGAGATGACTTCACCCCCGTGGTCCCCATCCCTCCCCACCCTTGATGGACTGAGAAGCTAGCTCTGAGGTCTGAAATCTCTTTGCCTCCCTCATCCTAGGAAGCTGAATCAACTTCTCTGTCCACCCTTTCATTATCCCATTCCATCCACCCCAGTGCCATCAACGGGGTGGAGACTCATTGCTTAAAGTGTGCTGGGGGGAAAAGCCAGAAGCAAGAAACTAGAATAACTTGCTTCTACTAACAAAACAAACCAGAAAACACGGTGGGGGCCAAGACCTCACATTCACTGAGTTCCAAATCCTTCCTTATCCCAAGGAGACAGACTGCCTGCCTCTCCAGGCTAAGCTCAGGCAGTGTGGCTTAAGCAAACTCACAGAAGGAATTCAAACCTCAAGATCCATTTTCAGCTCTCCCAGCTACCCCTATGTCTTTTTATCCTTATTCCATCTTGCCCAGGCAGATGTGAAAGCCTTTGTAAAGACCACTGTGTGTCTTACTTTGAAAGAACATGAACTAACTTCTGGCTGTATCTCTCATCTCAGGGAGACAGAGAAAGCAACAGCCAGTTTGGATTTAAAAAAAAAAAAGAGTTGTTATCTCTATGTTAAATTAAACTCAGATTTACTTAATATGCTAGCCAACTTATGCCACAACTATTTTGGCTCTTTTTGCCATTCCAAAGCCTTTTGTGGCCAAATGTACCATTGTGCTGCTGTTTGACTCTGTGTGCCAGCAGGCCTCTGGGCCAATGCCAAGTAACACCCTTCCCTCTTCATATTTTGGGGATAGCAGGGGAGGGCTGTTAATTCCTCGTGACCACCAACTCAGAGCCAAGTGGCCAACAATTTGGTAAATTACATACACACCTAAAATGTCAACTGCATCAGAGATTCTGCTTCCCGTCCTTCCAGCAGGGAACTTGTAGGGTGATGGCAATTCTAGAAGAACTGGGTTTTCTAACCACATTCTGGGGGGGGGGGCACTAGCAGAACCCCAGACATATGCCAATGACTCCCACCAATTGAAGGGAAAGGAACTAAAGAGAAGTCACAGTTATAAATGTACATATAGGGGGTAGGGGTGAGGAACCCTGACACAAGGTGTAAATACTGAATGTGCCAACCCCGAACTTTTGAAAGATAAAAACTTGAAGCTGCTTTCCTTGTAAAGCATAGCATATTCTGTAGGTGATTCCTGTGCTTTCTTCTGGAACCTTGCTGTTTTTGATGGCTACAGGCTGCTGGCACAGACAGAATGAAGATGTCTAACTACAACAGTACCATTTACAACTGACCTGTTTTCATATTGGTGGAGCAGGAAAGTGATCCTGATCAATAAGATCACAATGTCTCCCAGAACACAGGGCAGGGGTTGGCACTCTGTGGCCCGCACAGGTGTGTGAGCCTAGTTCTGTCTCCCGTGGACCTGTTGTTCCCATCCCCATCCTGGGAAAGGCTTAGGGAGGTCCAGCCTAGTGGAGGCCTTTGCTTCACTGGCAAGAGGATCTTGGTAGCAGTTTGCTCTGACAGAGAGAAAGGTTTGGTGCTAGAAGTAAACAATCCAATATGGTGGTTCTCATCTCTCCAATCAGGGAATCTCTCAACTGCTAGGGTAATCTGATGCCGACAGCAGCCATTCTTTATGTTTTGAAATGTTTGAAACATGTTAGCTAGAGCAGGAGAACTTGGGCTTGAAGTGCAGTTCCTCCATGCTAGCAGTATGGCTCTGAGTAAGTTCTTCTCATTGGTAAAACATGGATAATAATAGTACCTGCCTCAGTGGGCTGTTCTGAGGATTCAATGAGATAATCCATGGAGATTTAGAACAGGGACTGGCCTAAAGTCAGTCCTCTAACATAAAAGTAAACGGCATTTGGAGATCATATAATAAAGAGGAGCTGCTATTAATCTAATTATTTAGTACAACCTTCTCGTTTTACACACAAAGATTTTAAGCACCAGAGATATTACGTGACTTGGTAAAGGATAAACTGTTACTGTCCTCTTACTTAGGTCATGGAGTTTGGGGCTGTCTCTTTCTGTTCCCTGTGACCAACTATGGAAGGAAAGTAAAGTGAACAGGCCCCTAGTCTTCAGTGGGACTGTATCTTAGCAACTCAGGGATGGAATGAGAAAGCTGAGGATCCTGGTGTCTTTGGCTCCTCCCCTTTGGCCGTGTGAGCACTGACCGTCTGTCCCTCAAGGCAGCAGGCAGGGGAGGATAAGCTCAGTAGTTGTAGTAGCTCTTCTGCCTGACCTACTTTCTCCCTGTCCTCCAGACCTCTGTTGCAGCCAGGAATCCTCCCTCAGCCTTCTTGCTCTCCTCCAGCTTTTAATCTTACTCCATTGCTTTAATGTCCCTTGTAGTACAAGTTCCTAAGCAGCCCATCTCTTACACACCAGAGCTGCAAATGGCCTCTGGTTCCCTGCTTTTAACCCCAAGGCAAACACCCGCTCCTAGTTCACTCGTTAACTGTATTAGTGCCGGCTCAAGAGGAAGCCCACAGATAGAATATGATTTGAACGGCCTGTTTGTGTGTCAGACATTATTTGATTGCCATTGGATTTTGAGGTATAAAGATGAGGACTTATGTTTAAGGAACATCTAAAGTTGTCACAGTCTTGTGTCATTTAAACATTTCAATCACTGATGCACAGAATGTATGATGGCAGTTCTATAAGATCCTAGCTTCCAGTGATGGGCCAGCCATCTTAGTTTGTAGAAGGACTCTACATTTTTATGAGAAAAATTGTACATTTCTCAGAACACATCACCACAGCTACACAGATATCTCCAATATTATGCAATAGAGGACAGGATAGTATACATACTTTCATTCAGTCCATAATAGATGATATTGATAGTGAACGTTGTTAATGATTTATACATTCCTCTATTATTTTTAGTAATTAGAATATAGTGTTTTTACTTGGGGGGAAGAAAAGGTTTCCTTCAGGAGTATGCTGTGCTATGTCACCCTCGGTATCTTTTGATGGTGCTGCAAAGTTATATGCTGGTTGACCTGTACCAAACAGGTTATTCTGGTGCCCTCTATGATGTTCACAACAATGGACTGCTTAACAATGCATTTCTCAGAGCCTGATTGATAGCTACAGGATGCAAGATTATCTATTGAATGTGTTTTTGTGATGTCCTTCAGATTGTATTTGTGAAAATACTTCAACTGCTACTTAGTACAAAAAACTAAAACAGTTGATTTCTGGCACAGGAAAATTTTGCCACTTATTCCTTAGAGTAGATGGTGTTTCCTGACATTCAGGGGTCTGGCTCCTTTGGATCTTTGCTGTAGCTGGCTGTTTTGTGCAATCTGTCTTCAAAGCCCTGGAGAACAGATACATGTGGAATGGCTTCCTCACTTCAAGAACTTCTCCAGGAGCTTAAAACCAGGCCCCCGAGAGCCGGAAGAGGCTCCAAAGATTGCATAACTCAACCTTTGGCTTTGTAAATGAGGACACTCAGGAACCAGGAGGTAAAATAAGAACGACAAGTTCTGTCCAAAGACAAGTGTCTTGTGGTCCTTAGCTCGAGAAGAGATTCTGTGCAAAACTGAAGCTGGAAAAGGGAGAAGGTGACCCAAATGGGATGTACTGAATTAAGTTGTCACATAAAGATGCCATATACCTTTAACAGGGGTTAACAGGGGTCAAAATAATCCCTACCAGTAGGTTAAGTTAAAAATCCATGGGGGGGGGGTGGTGGTGGGAGTCTCAGCTTTTACAAAGTGACAAGAAAAGGCAGGGAAGGGGGTACATGCAGAGGTGAGCCTTGTTTCTACTTCTAACTAAGACTTAATGGAACCATGCATTCAGGGAGATGTATGGGATTTAAACACAATTCAGCATGGAGAAACTCTAAGCATGAAGGCCTTCAGGCCAGCTCCCTTCCACCTCGGTGTTAAAGGACGCTAGAAAGCCAATTACATTCACAGCAGGGCTGCTCCCCTACTGCAAGGGAAGAATGTACCACAAATTCTGTGTGCACTTTACAAGCTAGTAAAACTAGGATTGCAGGTGGGAAGAAACAGGGCTGCTTTTTGTCTCTGCCAGCCTCTCAGGCTGGGGAGCTTCTCTTACAGCAGTGGAAACAGTCTGGTCTCAGTGGTTTTCCTTAAGTACAAAAATGTGTCCTCTATAATTCCAAAGAAGGCTGCTTTTTGTGAAGATGGAAAGGATACCTGTATGTGACCTACCAAAGGGTGTTCTTCTTCAGAGGAGTGGGTGTGGAGGACGCTCTCCTTTCTTAGCAAACACAAACTCACCTGGGCACAAGCTCTGCAGGCCTTCCTGTAACAGCAGTCACCGTGGTGAAGGGCAAAGGAAGTGTACCACACCTTGAAGGGCGGGCACTCTCCATGTTCCTTCCCTTGGGAACCACAGGGAAGTGTGGTCGAGGGCCATGCTAAAAGCAGGGGGGCGGTGGGTGCCAGGGTTTTCTATCAATGTGCCACTCCATGTGGTGATCGTGAGGCAGTTGAGACCACACCTGATATCCCCCTGCAGATGCAGATGGGCAAAAGTACAACGCAGCAGCACTACTTCTGCAGTGATGGCTGCAAGCCAGAGTCTATGGACACTGAAGGAAGTTCCAGAGAGCCACTGAGAAGAGGCTGGGCTCTCCCAGCACACCGATGCCATTATATACACCACAGCTCAAGTGCACATCTTCCAGGGCCTTGAGTGTTAGACAGACTTGTAAGAGTTTTATTGTACTAACACTGAGCCTCCCAACACCCTTTTAGGGCGAGTAATAATATTCCTACTTCAGAGATAAAATTCCTTCCGCACAAAGGCAGTTACCTGACCAAGGCCATTTGACCAAGGTACACCTGGGTAAACTGGCATTTGAACATGGGCAGGTGAACTCCAAAACCCCAGGGTGGAAGCACTGTGTACTCAGCCCCTCTGAGATGCCCACCAGTGTGTATCATTACCCTTCTGGAGACCTTTGCTCTGGGCAGAAACTTCATCCCGTGTTGGCCTCACACTAGCGTGCTGGTCTCCTAAAAGCTCCTGACAGCCATCTGCAGTTTGATTTCTATTCAATTTTCCACTTCACAAAGCAATGCCAGGGAGAGGGAGGCTGATGATGCCTTTCCAAAGTGATTTATAAACTACAGCTATCAGGACTGTGGGGCTTTCTTGCTGCCACCTGACCTGTGTTTTCGGCCTTCCTAATGTTTGCATTGCTGCTGTGACCTTGCAAAGTGACCTGGAATAGCTTTCCTATTTCCTTGTGTGTGTCCACTTTCAGAGCCTGGCTGTCAGCCTGGACAAGCCTGTCAATTAGTATCTCAAGGGTTTGGGATAGAGTCTGCAGCCCATTGAAGAGCACAATCTAACACTAACCTCCAAATTCCTTCTCTTAATTGAGCATTCATTAGTTTGCAGGAACAAAAGCAGGCATTCTCTATTATAAAGCGGAGGTCAAAATCGGTGGCTGTGTTTTGTTTGGCCTACAGAGTGTTTAAATATTGAGAAATTTCACATAAAATACGGATTTCCGGCTTCTCTCAGAAAATGGACAGAGTTGGTGACTCTGGGGCTATGAGTAACAGAGGTCCCCTCAGAGGGAGATGTTCTCAAGTTCACTGTCCCAACCTGAAGTTTCACTTCTGGTCACTGCAACCACATTCCACTTGCCTGGTCTCCACAGCAATGCCAGCCAGTGTAGCTCTGCTCTGAATCTGTATTTCTCTCCTTTACAATGTCCAACAGACGGGCGAGGCTGCCACTCCTAACTGCTGTCATGTTAGCACACGGGTAGTTTGTGGCAGTGGGGGCTGGGGGAGCTTCCCACCCCTTTGCTGGCATTTGTTAAGAGTTCCTGGTAAATATAAATTGCTTGCCACTTTCTTCTTATGTGTGTGAGTATATGAATGACTAACTCTCTGGAATACAGAATTCTATGACAAGAAACCCATTTCACCAGCTGAGGTCCTGGCTTAAGAATGTTTGGACAGTTTCTGAAGTACCATTGCTGCCACCTATACCTTCTCTTGTGGTACCCTGCTGTCACAATTGATTCCTGATATTAACTAACATCCCAGAAGCAAATGCACTCATGCTTTACTGAGATTTAATGAGAAGTTACAAACCAAACTGCAATGTGAAATGCTGGCCCCATCAACCTTCTAACTTTTTCTCAGGAGACAGAGGAGATACTGCCTAAATAAAACAGCAAGCTGTGAGTACAGACGGAATTATAAGCCGGGATCACAGACAGACAGTGGTGTCAGCTAGGACAGGGGCTAAGCTGTCCTATAGGGCTGCTGTACTTCCTGGTTCCACCTCAGGGCGCTACAAGTATGTGAACTTTGGAAAGTGCCAGACCTCCTTAGGCCTTCAGCACCTGACTGAAGAATGTCTTCTTACTATCCTTCTGGTGGCCCTGCAGACCAGCTGGAAACGTGGAAGGAGTTGGCATCTGGCACGAAGGGGTGAAATCCTACTGACATCACCAAGTAGTGCAGAATCGCAGGTACCTCTAAGAGATCAGGAGTATATCCATGTCAGGAAGCAACACTAGTCCTTTCCTGAGAAATGAACCTCTCAGTTCCAGGACTCCTATAGTTTCTGAATGCTTAGGAATGAATGGATATGGAGAAAATAGCCAGCTAGGGGTCTGGCAACAGAGAACTGGCCTCATGCTTCTGGTGCACAAGTAGAAAGTGAAAATCACAAACTCCATTCTTTACAATTCTGGGCACACTGGAACCCTTCAGTTCTGAGAAGAGCTCCACCATCGAACTCATTCATGAATGTTTTATTGAGACAATCGTCCAACACATTGACTCAAAAGAAGAAAAACCTACCCAACTCTTTTGGCCTACCGACAGATACCTACCTATATGGCATACACTCCAACAAACACATAGATTTTAAAAAGTAAAAATAAATCATTTTAAAAAAGGCCAGAACTGGCAAGATGGCTCAGTGCTTAGGGACTTTCCTGAAGCCTGGTGATCTCATTTTGACCCTAGAGCCCACATGGTGAAAAGAGAAGGCTAACTTCCACAGGTTACCCCTTGACCTCCACACACACCGTGGCATATGGGCTATGTAAGGAAATAAATACATTTCAAATTAAAGGTAGCCACACATAGTTGTTTAAGGGATAAAATATAAACGTGCAGGTGTGAGGTGGTATTATTATAGGGTAGGGTGGTTTTATAATATGTTTATACTCTTTGTGTTGTTTTGAGGCAGGGTCTCTCTATGCAGCCCTGCCTATCCTGAAAATCGCTCTGTAGACCAGTCTAGTCTCAGACTCACAGAGGTCCACCCACCTTTGACTCCTGAGATTAAGGGTGTGTGCCACCATGCCCAGCTATATTTACACATTCTTTAAAATGTGAAAAGTGAGGGTTGGGGAGATTGCTCCATCCCCAGAGCCCTCATAAAAAAGCTGGATGTGGGGACATGCACTTATAGCACAAGCTCTGGGAGAGCAGTGAGGCAGATTCCTAAAGATTCCTGGGCTTGCCGACAAGCCAGCCTAGCCTACATGGTGAACTCCAGGCCACCAGTGAGAGACCAAAAAAAAAAAAAAGAAAAGGAAACACACAAAACACCAAAGGCAGAAGGTAGAGAGTACCTAAGAAATGATACACCAACAGACACACACATGCACATGAACATACACACAAGAACAAAAGTGAAAAAAGTGAAGGGGAAAAGGAGTCTTTTCTTCTTCTTTCTGCACTTGCTAACAAGCTGTGCCACTGAAGCAGCTACAGCAATTCGTCTGGAGGATCAGCATATGGGGGAAATGACAACAACTAGACTTGCAAGAATAACATCACGGAAAGAATAGCATCATTTACCTCTTATTCTCTCAAACCATTTTCAAGCCAGCTATACACACCATGAGGACTCCTTGGGCGGATATCCCATAGTGTGGCCCATGTGGGCTAAGACAAGAGGCCTCCCACTAACAGGCCCCCATCTGCCAGCTGTGGGAGTAGCTGACACTGCTTCAGCTGGTGACCACAGGCCCCACCCAGCATACTCCTTGCAGCCTCAGCTCAGCTGAACTGCTCAGGAATTCCTGACCTATAACAATCATGAGACACAATTATTATTCACTCTTGTGTTAAATTATATGCTTTGGGGTAATCTGTTGTATAGCAATAGATGCTGAATAGAAATATGCCCTACTAACCAAATATAGCATGGCAGACTTTGCAGCCTCTCTGGCCATGTTCCTAGTGACAGGTAGCACTTCTGTGTGAGGTGCCTGCCACTGGCAGTAAGTGTTCTTTAGAAACAACTCCTTAATGAGGCCATATTATGACTGATTTTATATAAATGGGAAGCAATGCAAAAATCACCACCAACACACAGATGATTGAAATCCAAAGCATAATTAGGAACCAAGTGACTTGGACCCCAGGAAGGTGACTTCAACACTAACTGGCCACCTTCCAATTCTGTGGCTGCATCCTCAGCTATTATACAGTGTTGTACCTGAGGGGTTTATGGGTAGCTTCTGGAACCTCAACTGAGATCTTTTTCACCTGGACAATGGGACTTTCTATCCAATATTCATAAAAAAGTCACCATTCTGACCTGGTTTTGAAAGCCTTCCATTAACTCTGTACTTGGATGTCAACATTTTTCTGCTACAGTCCCTGGCCATCTCTTCCCACAGCCTGTAAAGCATCTGTGAACCACACTATAGATGGGCATTGAGCTAAGATTACCCAGCTAGCATAAAGCACTATCTTCACCATCACCTTGTTCTTTATCTGTTTATCCTCCTCAGCTAACTATCTCCATCAACAAGTCATAAAAAATAAATCAACAACTAAACTAAACTAAACCAAACCTAAATCCAAAATCCCAGTCATTATGGTCAGTGGGAGGCACAGATGCCCAAGACCAAAGACTTCTGTTCTGGATCTAGTACTTGTACTTGGTGGTACTTATCACTCTGCCCCTCGCCCCTCAACACAAGATCAGTAACAGCCTAGAGTCTGAGCAAGAGGTATGAACTGCTCAGCACCTACTCAAGAAACACGGGCTCCTTTGAGACTGTTACTAATCAGGCCTTCAAAGATTAACATTCAACCACTTCCCACCACCTAGGGGGGAAAAAACCTTTGAGGAAAGTATGCATATTCACTTTATAAAACTTCATTTGCTTAAAAAGCACTTTCCCAAATACCTGTGGTCTTTTTTCCTAGTTCATAAATTGTATAGAACAGCCCTGGCTAGAGCAGCTAACAGATTTAGTGATGTCTTACTGGCAGCTTGTTCCTGCCTCATCCCAGAGTGTGTCCAGGGGTTTCTGAAGGCGTAGTAGCTATAGCAGACTAGACGAGCTGTCACTCTTTGTGTCTCTGCTTGTTAAATCCGAATGCTCCTAATTAGTTATTCTGCCCAATAATGCCTGGGTGGACAATGGTGCAGGGGTCGGGGCTGCTGAGGCTATGAATACAAGTTCCTTAGCCTCCTGAGGCTTGGGGATTGGTGACTTGGTTGTGGGCACTGAGGCGCTGTGTTCCTGCTGGCTGTGGACTCAATGACATCAACCCACATGTGAATAAAGGTCATCACCTGTTAGTGCTTTGGCAGAAGGGCAGCTGCCCTGAGTGCCCACTTAGGCCTTGCCTTTGTCTACTGACTCTGTGAAGAGTGCCCACAGAGAACAACACTCTGTGATTCTGTTTGCTTGGTGGGGGCAGGGCATACAAAGTGATTCACCAGCATCCTTGAAGAATTCAGCAAAACATGTCTTCAAAGACTGGCCTTGAACTGCCTTGGGCATGGCCTTTTTGTGAACTTACTCACTAGCTACAACGCCAGGAAGCCTCTGAAGTGGGCCACAGACACATTGTTCCCATGCGAAACACTTCTGACAGACATTTATGTCACACTGATGACAAAAGCTCTATGAATAGGGGGACTAGCTAAAACTTTTGCTGAGAAGTTAGCCATCCAGGGACATTTAGTGAGTATTCAGAAAGACGGCAACATTAGCTGGGCTTGGTAGTGCATTCCTGCAATCCCAGCACTCTGGAGGCTGATGTAGGAGGACTGAAATTGAAGTCAGCCTGGGAGGCGTAGCAAGACCCTGTCTCAAAAACAAAAACTGGGCAACATTAAACAACTCACAATTATTTTGACAATCTGAACTAGAGATCAGGGGACTGGAGAGATGGCTCAGTGAGTAAGAGAACTTGCTGTGAAAGCAAGTGGGCCTGGGTTCAAATCCCATGCACTTATGTAAAAGCAAGTCCTGGCTCCCAGTAGCTTGCTGGTTAGCCAGCCAAGCCTGAATGGCTAGCTTCAGGTTTAGTGAGAAATTCTGAATCAAAAAATAAGATGGAAATGGATAGAGGAAGACACCTGTGGAGGTCTAAATAGGAATGGCCCCCATAAGACTCATGTGTTGGAATGCTTGGCCCATAGGAAGTGGTACTATTAGGAGGCATGGCCTTGTTGGAGTAGGTGTGATATTATTGGAGGAAGTGTGTCACCAGGGGTGAGCTTTGCAGTCTCAGAAGCTCAAACCAAACTTAGTGTGTCTCAGTCTCTTCCTGCTGCCTAAAGATCCAGTGTGGGCCTCTCAGCTCCTCTCCAGCACTATGTCTGTCTGTGTGCTGCCATGCTGACAATAGACTAACCCTTTGAACTGCAAGCCTGCCCCAATTAAATGTTTTTCTTTATAAGAGTTGCTTTGGTCATGGTGTTTCTTCACAGCAATAAAACCCTAACTAAGACAATACATGGCATACTCCTCTGCTTTATGCATACATGTGCATGGGTGTGCGCACACACACACACAAAATCAAATAAAAAATCAGAGGTCATTTATTTGTTGTTTCACAGATGAACCTTTCTACCTTTGTTTTATTTCAAGACTATAATGCTAATTCATTTGTTTTTATTTTAGGGGAGAAGTTAGTGAGTTCAGGATAACACACACACACACACACACACACACACACACACACACCCTCCTTCTTCCATGTGTCTATCCAACCACAGATTTGTCGAGTATGCACATTGTTTTGTGAGACATCAGTTGCTCAGCCGAATGCTCATTGCTTCAACATCAGACAAACAGTTGCCACCATTTGGTTACAGCTCAACATTTTCATGGCTCTCCAGGTCTTCAAGCTCTCCTCGTTGGCATCCCTCCCACTCACTCCACTACTTAAAATCCTCAACTTTTCCATCTCTTTTCTTCATTAAAAGTAATATATCGAGCCCAATGGCCAGGACGGCTACACAGAGAAACCCCGTCTCGAAAAATGAAACAAAACCAAAAAATTTTCACTTTTACATGTCCATGTGTTCACAAATGCTTAGTAGTTGCTTGCTTAGCCTTTTAGAAACTGCTTTGAGAGTCTGAAGAACAGTATGCATTTTTACTAAAGGAAAGTCTCTATAATTCTTTTTGTAAGAAATTAACAACAAAAAAACACCCCAAACAAAACAAACTCCCCACAAAAAAAAAAATCAATAATAGGGGCTGGAAAGATGCTCAACAGCTAAGAACTCTTGCTACGGAGGACATGAGTTGCTCCCAGCACTGATGCTGGATGGCTCATGACTGCCTATGACCTCAGCCTCAGGGGATGTGATGCTCTTCTCTGGCTTCTGTGGATACACACACACATGCACACACACAGGCAAACACAGATACACAGGAATAAAAATGTCTTTAAAAAACTAAACTTTCTTTCCTTCTTAGAGCCATTGTCTCATTCTGTAGCCCAGGCTGTCCTGGAACTCACACTGTAGACCAGGCTGGGCTTGAATAACCCACCTGCCTCTGCTTCCTGAATGCTGGAATTAAAGGCGTCCAACACCACTTCAGCCTGAATACCATTTTCAAATCCCCTTTTCGCTGAACAGAATTCATCTGGAATCCAGTTTTAAGAAATGAGTGTATCAAGCTGGTGTGTCCTATATCTCTCAGGAATTGAAGAACCTTTGCCTTCCCTAATATGCTACTTCCTTGGCCCTGCCATTAACTAGGTCAGAGTGATCCTTGGCTCTATTTTATGCTCCAGAAAATGCTGCCAACTAGCTAGTCACATAATGTGCTGTTCAACTGCTACCTTCCATGCATGTGATATTCAGAGAGCAGTTTAGTACTGGAGAAACATGGGCCATTGAGGACTTAGTACCAGCACACACATGGCCAATAGCTGCAGGTGGTTAGCTCTCAGCACAACAGGAAAGCAATTGTCAGTGCTTGCAATTTATTCCCACATAGTCAAGTATACCATAGTAAGAATGGATATATCCCAAGGGTGCAGAAAATTAAAAAATAATTTATTGACTGCAACAAAAGATCTATTAGGTAGCTAAAAATCTCCAGCCATTGTTGATTGGGTACATTTGCTAAAACTTTGAGAGGTGTTATAAAAATGTAACATGAGCTGGGAGGTGGCAGCGCATGCCTTTAATCCCAGCACTTGGGAGGCAGAGATAAGAGGATCTCCGTGAGTTCAAGGCCAGACTGGTCTATGAAGCAAGTTCCAGGACAGCCAAAGCTGTTACACAGAGAAGCCTTGTCTCAAAAAATCAAAAAAAGAAAAGAGTGAGGAAGGATGGAAAGGAAGGAAGGAAGGAAGGGATAGTTTGCTTTTATAGAAGCCCTTATGAGTAAGGAATGGAATCACACGGGAGAAAACTGCTGACTTCAGCAGTCTTGAAGGGTACAAAAGACTGGAAAGGAGAGACAGGGAAGTCTCAGCTCCATGGAAGCCTATGGCTGGCCAGACAGAAAGGAGTCCTGCTATCCTGATACACTCTTTAACAAAAGACGCTAGTATTATTTTTTTCTTGCTACAGGTCCTTTCCTTTCCCTATATCTGAGAACAGTTCAACCCTAGAAAACATACTTGTTATTTGCCCAGAAACCAAAGGGAGATGAGCAGGGCTGACAGCCAAGATACAGACAGATCAAAAACCAAATGCTATTTAGTCCACCTCAGGCAGAAGCAGTAATTGAATTAAACTTCCTCTAAAATGGTAAGTTTGGGGCTCTTAAAGCCAGGCACAAAGAACCAGGGTAGAGTGAGCTGCTACATAAATGGATGCATTGAGCTCCCATCCCCCCACCCCGCCCACGGTGAGTTTGATAAGCTGGGATTGCTTCTATCACTCCACTGCCCAGCTGAAAACTGATTAAGCTACTTATGGGGCTCTGGGGGCTAATGGCCTGGCCCACCAAGAACACCGCTGTCACTGACTTAAGTAAGCTGCTTGGCTTGTATGGTTTGATTATCATAAGAAGGAAAAAGACAGGGCCGTGTGAGGAGACAGCAGGGTATTGGGAAGCTATAAGAAGCAGGCGTTATTAGTCCAAATGGATACACGACACTGACACCCTAAAATGAATATGGAATTACTGCCAATTCTCTCTCCTCTGACACCATAGCTCAGTTTGAAGGGCCTCCTTAAAGGGGGAGACGCTCTGTTTTATACTTCCTTTAAAAGAATGTCTGGTGCCTTTAAACACACTTCTCAATGACAGTGTCTGGGTCCTCAGCTACCATGACCACACAGACTGCTAAGATAAATAAATATGTATCAGAAAATTCAATCAGTTGCCCCTAGAATATCACTATGTGACTGTAGTTGGAGCACACCCCTCCAGGCCCTGGCCAGCAATTCTGTGGGTACTTGCCTATGGGAAAGGTGCACAGGACTGAAGGAGCAAGTAGGTCTAAATTTGACAAGAAGTAGAGACTCACACAAGACTTCTCTCAGGTCTGCCCAACTAAATGCTACGTTATTTCTTCCATTTAAAATAGCTGTCTTATCTCCAAATGAAAAGGAACAAAAAAGCCTTAATTTTAAACTCAAAAAAGACATAAACCAGAAACCTTGAAAAGTAACATAAAGTCTGAAAAATGACTGAAGGACATGGGTGAGTTTTTAAGCTGCGCTCATTTCTTTTGGGTAAAATAACCAGAGGGAAACAAGGACAGACTCAAAGTTGTTTCAGATTCCTGAAAGTTTTCACAATTATTTTTTGATTGACTCTTCCAGATTCCGTATTTGTTTAGAGAGTAAAGCAATGCTTCCATTCAGTGTCTAGCAGCTTCTTAGGGAGGGGGTGTTGATTTAAATGATTAACCAAAGCTAAGCATACTCAGAACTTAGGGCTGAGCACACAAAACCTTGGTTTCTTCCTGGATCTAACCTGGTCAATCATTAAAAGTACACACACTAACAAAATCGTAAAGGCTGGTTTTGACTCTCTTCTGTGCTCTGTTATGCTTTATTAAACTTTAAAAGTCACTCAGCTGTTAGATTTCAGCACATCTGAAGGCTTTGTGCATTCACTCACTGCCCTTTCCATATCTTTTTATTCTTCACATAATTTACAGTTCAAAAATTCATATCACATTAGATTCATGATTAAAAAACAATCCATTTATCTTTGGTATAGTCACAAGGCCTCATCACTGTCTAGTTCAGTCCTGGAAGAAATCCACATCTATTGGCAGTCTATCCTCACCTCCATTCTTTCCCCACTAATCTGCTTCCTGTCACTATGAATTTGCTCATTGTGGACATGCCAATGTTACAATGATACATATTTTTCCCTCTCTGGATTCTTAGCATGATGTTTCAAAGGCTCATCCATGTTGTAGTGTGTATCACGATTTCACTCATTTTGGCTCATTAATGTTATATAATAACGATAAACAACACCTATCAGATCAGTTGATGAACATCTGGGTTGTTCCCCAATCCCCCCCCCCCCCGAAAAAGAGTTTCTCTGTAGCTTTGGATCCTGTCCTGTAAACTTGCTCTCTAGATCAGGCTGGTCTTGAACTCACAGAGATCCACCTGAATCTGCCTTCTGAGTGCAGGCAATAAAGGTGTGTGCCACTATCACCCAACCTGTTCCCCACTTTTTAAATTTTTAATTGTGAATCATGTTGCACTGGGCATTCTTGCAAAGGTTTTGCTTCGTTTGTTTTTGGGACAGGGTTTTGTTATGTTTGCTATGGAGCTGTGCTGCCTCAGTCTCCTACATAGCTGGAACTGTGAGGGCATATCACCCTACCCTGAATTCCTGTACAAGTTTTCATAAGGACATACGTTTTTCATTGTCTTGGGCATATACTTGGGAGTGGAATCTCTGGATTATATGGTAACTCAAACCTTCTGAGAGCTGCTAACCTGCTCTCCAAATGGCTGTCCCAATACCCCACAAGCGGTGCATGAGAGCTCCAGTGACTCCATTCTTGTCGGTGTTTGTCCTCGTCTCCTAGTACCTTTTTATACTAAATCTCCCTCCTATCATGAAGAAGTTTAATTGAATGTGAAGAAACTACCACAATGACACATTAATTCCAAGCTAAAGTCATAATCTACAAAGTGACTTCTGACAGAAAACAATAATGAAAAGGCCTCTGCGCACTTACCTGCTGCAGGTCAGCAAGAGAGTACAGGTGGATCTGTTGCAGGAGGTATTCTCTGGGGAAAATTCTGGAGACAAAGCAGATACACAAGTGACTAATGGTCCTACAAGACACACTTTTCCACGCTAAACCTCACTCAGAATCCTTTTCCTCTGCCCTCAGTCCTTTTCTGTCACCTCTGTTTACGTTCCCAATCCCTTTAACACTTGGATATATTTCTTTTTAAATAAATACTATGAAAATATGAATTTTCATTTATGATTTTATCTGAAATGCTATACTATTATGTAGTGTTCTAGGACACAGACGATTTTTTTGTTTTGTTTTTGATCTTTTTGTTTTTGGAGATAAGTTTTTGATATGTAGCCCACTGTGGCCTTGAACTTAAAATCCTCCTACTTTAGCCTTGGCAGATGCTGGGATTACAGGAGTGCACCACTATGCCTGGACCTACGTCTGGTTTCCTGTAGTAGTTATGACTCTTAACAAATTGTGTGTTTTACATACATCTCAAACCCAGCTTCTATGCTAGCCAGCCACTATGCTGTAACAAGGACAACTGAATTTGCAATCTCTAACATCTTTGTAGCTGTTACAATAATGTTTGGATAAAAATGGCACCAATAGGCTCACATGTTTGGAGATTGGTCACCTTTTGGTAGAACTGTTTGGGAAGGATTAGTGGGTATAGTCTTGTTAAAGGAGGTATTGTCATTAGGGGTGGATTTTGAAGTTTTAAAAGAATCATGCCTCTCTCTTGATATTTTGCTTATGGATCAAGATGTGAGCTCTCAGCTGTCCCTGCTGTCATGCCTCTGCTTTGCCATCATGGACCCCAACCCTCTGAAAATGCAGGGCCAATTAAATGCTTTCTTTTTAGGTTGCCTTATTGTTACAGCAATAGAAAAGTAGTCAATACAACTGTATATCTAATCTAACAAATTTTGGAGTTAAATATTAGAGTGGCAACCTGTGTGTTTCTCTTTAAACCCCTTGGGCAGGGAGACAGTCCTACTGATGCCACATTAATGATATATTCTCTAAAGGGCATATTGAAATTACCCTTAGATTTTGGACACAGATAGTAACAACAGCATAAAACTGTAAACCGAGACTCTACAATAAATTTCATTAGCTGTTGTCAATTTCTAGGATCTAGATAGACGGCAGTGAGTGAATAAGAAACAATAATTGTATATAAGCAGCCCCAGGAAAGGGAGCAAAGTAATTAGAAACAACACACACACACACACACACACACACACACACACACACACACGCACACACACACACGCGCACACACACACACACACCTATAATCTCAGTATTTGGAGGTTAAGGAAAGGGAATCTTAAGTTGGATGTCAACCTGGACTCTATAGTGAGACCCTGACTCAAAAGAAAAAAAAAAACAAAAGAAACAATAAAAAGTAAGCTATACATACAAATAAAATCCAAACTCAAACTCACAATTGCTACCATTTTCTCTCTGTCTTACTTGGTGCTATACAATATTCTTGTGGTTTGCTTGTGAGCCTTAGCCTTTAGTGACTGCACTCTTCTTCCAGCCCTATCTTGTATTCAAAATTAAACCACCAATTTATTCAACTAACATGTATGACTACCCATTAGATGCCAAGCACCAGCAGGTCTCTGTATCTGAGTTCAAGAAGCAAGGAGCCAAGTAAGGCTACAGGATATAATCGAACTGGTAATTAGACAACAGCCTGGAAACAGAAAATGTTAGAACTGAAGCATAGGACATAGCCTTTTAGAATGCAAATTCCAACTTTAGCTACCCATCAGAATCACTGGGCAGTTTTAGGAAGTGAAGAAACACATACATGGGGAGAGAACAGAAGTGATTGCAAAGCAAAAATTCTATTACTAGCACAGCCAAGGTTTAGAAGCCCTGGCCTAATATATAACTTGCTGGGAAATTCATTATTGAGTCTTCCAGTTAAGGACAGGTTAGTTGCCAAACTCTAGAGATGAACATACTTAGTTCTCTGTCCATCTAATGCTGATCAAGCACATGCTATCTATCTATCTATCTATCTATCTATCTATCTATCTATCTATCTATCTATCTATCTATCTGGCACTGTACAATATTGAAAAACTGGGTAATGAATCAGCTGGACAAAAACTTGGCTCACAGAGGACCAAATAGCTACATTCTAGGTTGGAACTGTAGGAAAGTAGAGTAGGAATGGAAGAGTTCTTCTTCAAAACACAGCTCCATCCATAGACCAAGTGACAAGGGAAATAGAACTTGGGCTCTGAGGCCAGGCTCCCTTCATGTCCAATGGTCCAGGGCTGCTCTGTGGCAGGAAGCAGAGCACAGGCCCTGTGCAGCTGGCAGTAGACAGGGAAAGTGCTGCCATGGTGCAGCAGCTTTCCTAGAGAAAGGCCCGTTTTACAAAGTGGGCCATAGTTTCAGGGATCAAGGGATACATACAGCCAACATCCACTTCATTAACACACACAGGACAGAGGTGAGCAGGGGACCATTCCTCACTAGAGAAGGGCCATAGTTTCAGGGATCAAGGGGTACATACAGCCAACATCCACTTCATTAACACACACAGGACAGAGGTGAGCAGGGGACCATTCCTCAGTGTAAAGCACCAATAACAAACAGTAAGAGGAGCCCACTTTTAGCTCAGCACACGTAAGTTCACCCTGCCCTGACAGCTATTCTGAGCATTAAGTATCCATTTTACAGAACAAGAAATGGGCTCAGAGGTAAACACTAATGTGCTCAGGATCATGAAGCTGGGATTCAAGATCAAGAATCTATAAGGACAAAGGACTGTGCTCTTTCCAGATTCTTGGAGTTGGGCACAGGAAGGAGTGAAGTGGATTCGAGTTGACCATCTAATTTAGCTATTGTATTTGTGTTCTTTGGTATAATTGTGTATTATCTTTTTAGGGCAGCAGCAAAATAATCACTGATCTTTGTGCACACATGCACGGGCACGTGCAAGCATGTGCACGCATGTGCATGTGGAGGCCAGAAATTGATTGCTCTCCCCTAATTTTTTAGGCAGGGTCTCTCACTGGCCTTGGGCTTACCAACTTGGTTGAGCTGGCTGGCCAGTACACCTCAGAGATACTCCAGTCTCTGCCTCCCCAGGGCAGAGATCACAAGTATGCCTGGCTTCTACCAACTTTTTACATGGGTGCTGGGGACCCAATCTCAAGTCTCATACATACATACAGACAGACAGACAGACAGGTAGGGCATCTTCTAGTCTGGTCTAGTTTTGCTTCATTAGGCTGTTCTCCACTTGTAAACCTCCTAAATTCAGCCAGGGCAGGTATTCCTGACAGGATACTAGCTCTTTCTAGGATAATGACAATGGGATAAAGAAAGGGGCAGGTGTACACATATAAGGGTCTTTTTCTAAATTCTGACGTTTAAAATAAGTGAAAGTGAGGAAGGAGTCGAAGATGACTCTGAAGTCTGGTGTAGGGGACTGGATGGTGATGCCACTGGCAAGCATGGGATTAGGCTATCAAGAGGGAGGATAACCATGTTATACCTCTATGTGCTCAACACCCAGAGACAGACAGGGGTAAGGGACGTCTTACATCAGCACAGAGTGGAGATTGCTGGAGCTGTGAGGATTGATGGAATAGATGGAACAGAAACCGAAGGGAAAGGGAGATGAAAATAGATAAGGGCTAATTCTTTATGTTACAATGTCTAGAGCTATCAAAATGTATACTTTGGTGGTCTACAATTTTTCTCATGCAGGAAAATTGATGTTTTGAAAAGGACATTCATACATAAGTTGGTGTCTATGTTTCCTTGTTGTTTGTAAAATGCTCATAGCCTTACAGGGTGGTGGTGGCACCTAGAAGCAGGCAGATCTCTGAGTTCCAGGACAGCCAGGGCTACACAGAGAAACCATGTCTATAAAAACCAAAAGGATAAAGGAAAAAAAAGCTCATATCCTTGTAGCATTGATCCAGCCTCCCCAAATATTTACAGCTCACATACCCATAGGATAGTGGTCAAAACCAAGCAATTAATGACTATGGAAGTTACAGTATTTATTCAAATTCCAATTATTTCACTTGTGCTTCTCATTCATTCTAGGATCCTTTCCAGAATATAACACTGTATTTATGGATTGGGGTCTTGTTGTTGGACATTCTTAAGTATTTGCAGGCCACTTGAGACCCAAACACATGCAGAAAAGAAAAATCTAGGACATGGTTTTTAGTGGGATTTTATGGGTAGCGACATGCAATATCATATTCTAATAGGGAAGAAAGAGGATGGTGGGAGTAGATGGAAGGAAGGAACCATCATTTTGAAAGGTAAATGCTTGATAATGAAGTCTCTTAAATAAAAGCAAAGAGGCAGCAGTGCCAGAACAGTGACACAGTGTGTGGTGTGCTAGACAGTGGTCTCGCCATTCCATCTGACCTCTTGCATTATTGTAGAGAAGCTTCAGTCAGTTTAGGACTGAAGGAAGCTGACTGACATAATCTACAGCAGCTGCAACCTGTTATGTTTTGATACTTAAAACTCTTTCTGGTCTAAAATCCTATGATGTATATGGTTAGAATTAGTAGGATGCAATAATTATTCATAAACTAAATCATCCTGGCATGCCCTTGAATTCCACTAGGCAGCCAGAGTCCTTAGGCTTGTGCTTTACCTGCGAGAAGGCAGGTTTTATGTAAGTGCTGAGTTTGCTGCTTTAATGAACACAACTGATGAGCAATGAAGGGCATTTCCAGTGTCTTCCTCCTGAGCCCTGCTATTCTTTTCACAGCATCTCAGCAGCTCTGGCGTCTGTCACC
This sequence comes from Mesocricetus auratus, assembly GCF_017639785.1. Classification (NCBI taxonomy): domain Eukaryota; kingdom Metazoa; phylum Chordata; class Mammalia; order Rodentia; family Cricetidae; genus Mesocricetus; species Mesocricetus auratus. The sequence continues at coordinate 43,009,363 of NW_024429194.1, read as the reverse complement.
TCCACTACTTCTTCAGCATTAGTGCACAGCTAAAGGTAGTTCTGTGTCTACTTAGTGTTGCTAACTATGTCAATGAATTTTGCATGATTTACTTTCCCCCTCCCTAGAAAAGAGACTCTGTTCCTCCAGAAGCATGTCATCTACTGTCTCCCTGCATCACGCTCCAGTGCTGAACACCATAATTTATATGAGGTCAATCTAGACAGCCATAAAAACTGGAAAATGCAATATATGTGGAAAAGCTAAAGGGACTGAGCCTACTGTATCTGGAGAACATGTATGTCCAAAAGATTTAGTGGTGGCTGTTAAAATACAGACTTTTAAGAGCGATAACGTCAATCAGCCTTTCTCTCCAAGAGGAAGGAAGTTGTGACATAAACATACTGACGCCAAGTGGGAAAATAAATTTCCCAAGAGGGGCAAGTGGGACCTATTAAAATGCATCTCCTGTAGAGATGCTTTTTAATGTAAATGAAAGAGAAGAGATTTTCCTACAGACATTTAGAGACTGGGCTGTGCTCTTGTACCTAGAAGAGGCATGGCAACAGGGCAACAGGACAGATAGGGCTTGCTAATCCTCTCCCTGGAAGCAAACTGAAGTGGGAATACATTCTCTGAAATGGTTTCCTTTGGGCATACTGACCACAGAGGAAACACAGTGTAAGGACACAAACACCAAGATCAGGACAGGCAGCCAGGGCTGTTCTACTGTGGCTTGGATCACACCAGTTGACCCATCAGAGATAGGCTCTTGAGAAAATGGACTGAACTTGCGGGGGTGCCTGAGGTCATTCCTCCTTAAAGTCTGAATAGGAAGGAGATGGGTTACAGAGGACCTCGATGTGCAGGGCCTGCTCTGGCAGCAGTAAGATGCCTGAGATAGCTCTGTCCAGCGAAAGGTACCTCAGGGGATGCCATCACTTAAGGGACTATGCTGGTAGAGCCACTGATGTCTGAAAAGCAAATCTGGTGTCCCTTAAAAATACTTATGCTAGCATTGATTTTACTACTAATAGATTCAATAAAGCATGGATGATTTCTTGCATTCATTCATCAGAAAATACTTCTGATTATTTTATGTCCTATGAATTTAACAGATACCTTTGCAACTTGTCACTGTAGTTAAGAACCTAAAATCAGCACATACTTCATTGCATTAAGCAGTTGTTGGGCTCACGGTATGTTGCAGTCAGTGTTCCTGCCCCTGAAGATTTGGAAAGACATAGTAGTAACATACGGATATACATGCAGGGTGAGGATCCTGGCAGGACCCCTGGGCAGGAAAGGCCTCCAAGAATGGGAAGTCAGAGGTTAATGGGAAGAAGTGGAAATGGGTGGAATGACGGCATTCCAGGCGGAAGGAGAAGCGGCAGGAGGCTCTCAAAGGTTGAAACATGCACAGTGCCCTAGCCAGCTTCTCCAGGGCAGGGAGCTTTTGCTGTTTCTCTGTCTGGGAGTGTACACCACAGAGTGTGAGCTTAGAGAGTTTGGATGTAGCCAGCCATCAGGATGTGTGTGCCTTGATTGTCAAGCTGAATCTACTTAAGAAGTAGGGTGCCACAGAAATGCCCTAAGAAAGACAATGACATGGTGAGGGCTGGGACTTTAAAGGATCACAGTGAGCAGAAAAGGATTGAAGGGAGCAATCTTTTTGTTTAAAAGACTAGAATAGAAATAAAGAGGTCTAAGAAGAATGTAAGGGTTAGAAAGAGGGACCTTCTACCAGAAAGATCTTCACCTCAATCTTCAGGTCAAGGTGAATCACACAGAAGCCTGCATTACTCAGTTTCCCCACTAAGTCAAATGTGTAACTGGAAGCTGTTTTGCTGAGGGAGGAAGGAGAGAAGTGCTTTTGCTGAGGAGATAGGAGCTGTGGGTATGGCCAAATGGAGCCTCCAAGCGTGTACAGAAGATTCCTGTCTCAGACTGTGGGTTTCAGGAGATAGGATTAAAAGGGAGTCCAGGACGGCACAGCTGGGAAACAGAAAAGACCCCTGAGAAACTGTGCCAGAAAGGATTTTTGCAGAAGCCTGGGAAGGAGTACTTTGACAGGGAGGCCAATGGAGGCAGCCTCTCAAGGAGCAAGATGGAATCCACAGCACAAGAGCTGGTGAGGAGGTCAACAACTGTGCACCCTGCAAACAGGAATTCATCAGTGACCTCAGACAATGAGTGATTGTGGGGAGGAGGAAGGCAGAAGACTGCAGAGGGATAAGGATGGCAGGAGACTCTTAGAACTTAGCTTAAAATGGAAGGGGAGAAAGTGGGCCATTGCTAAAGAAGGATATAGGATTGAGAAAAGAATGGGAGAGAGTTGGGCATACTTATATGCTAAAATAAAGAAGTTAACACAGCAGCAGGAACACAGAAATTGCTGCAAGTAACAGAGTCTGGCCCAAAAGAGACCTACAGGAAAGGGGATGTGGAGACAACAGGAAGTTCTTTCCAAAACATAGTATACACAGGCTTGTGTGCGTACACACACATGCACACGTACACTATTTCTCAATTGGAATGCTTCCAATTTTTCCAAAATTTTATGTAAAAGGTATTATTTACTAATTTTGCTGATGTAACCTCCAGACTTCATCATATTAGGAACTGAAAGCTACAGACTAAGTGAAGATTATCTGACTTAGCAGTTGTTTTCAGATGAGGCAGCTACATTTGGACTTTCCATGCATTAAGTGACTTCTCTGCACTATAACAGTATTAATCATCAGGCCCAGAAGCATTTCTACAGCAGGCAACCACATGCATGGCCCTGCTCACAGCGATGCAAATTCATCTAGCTAGTCCGGATGCTCAAGCCAAAGACTAAAGAGATAAGGAGAGTCAACTCCACATCTATTTCATCCATCAGAGGGAATCACATCACCGACAGTAGCATATCTAGTTCTCTTGAACAAATACTGAAGAAGCCTGTTAAAGGACCACAGCCACCGGCTAGCACATCCAGGTCAGTACCAACAGTTCTATTTTATCATCTTGGGAATTTCCTGACACACTGGGAAGGCAACGTAGACTTCGTTTATAGCTTGCTCTAATGAGAAAAGTGAGAGAAAGATGAAAACTAAAAGGGAAAGGTCATGTATGATTTAGAGCCCTTGTATTAGCTGACACTCGGGGTTAAACATTCAGAGATAATTGCCTATGAATTCAAGGACAATCGTCTTTAACAAAAAAAGCTAGGGGGAACCTCATTTTATTTTGTTCTATGATATTAAGACTCATTTAACTGGACTAATTTCCGAGGACTTCGACTCCCACCAGCCCCAATACTCACAACAGTAAAGGGACCCAGGGAACTGGGCTCTTCACAGAGTCTGATAGAATTATTAATATATATGATATGTCCAGGAAGCTCAGTTCTCAGAGGCACTTAAAAACTCAAGACTAGGGGTGGAAAGAGGGTTTAGTTGGCAAGGTTCCTGCTGTCTAAGCAGAAGAAACTTGAGTTCAATCCCCAGAACATACATAAAAACATAAAATGCTACTAAGCATTATGGGTAACCAACCTATTCCTGATTGGCTTCGAGGCCTGATCCACAGGATGGAACTCTATATAAGCTGAGTAAACCAGGGAAGACCATAGGCCCTGGGGGAAACTCACTACTGTTGTTTTGCTAAACAAACATGTGATCAAGCTGCCTTCTAAATCCTCATGGTTATTTCCATAGACTAATGCGACTCAGCCTTTGTCAGAGAAGTTTCTTATTGCATGGGAAGTGGTTGACACAGAAACTGGTACTAGTCAAAGTGCTGGGAATAAGGGATGGTGAAGTCCTCAGCCCTAAGTGTGACATCTGCATCACCCTCTCCAAGGCTTAGGAAATCTTAGAAGTGGGGATAAAAAGAATAGAAGAAGTGGAGGACAGGGAAGTGAGTTGCAAAAAGATATCTTCTGGACATCATGTGGTGGCTACACTCAGCATTTCATCAAAGTAGGAAATGGGGTCATCCCTTCCAAAGGGGTCCTTTTGTTTTTTTTATTGGATTTTGAGTGTTCTTTTTCTTTTATTTTTAAAGTTTTTAAGATTATTTTTAATTACGTGTAGGTGTGTGTACATGAGTGTGGGTGCCCACAGAAAAGAGGCCAAAGAAGTTGAACCCTCCTGGAGCCGGAGTTACAGTTACAGGCAATTGTGAGCCATCCCATGCCATTGTTAATCTGAGGTCCTACAGAGGAGCACTACAGGCTCTTAGTTCTAAGCCATCTCTCTAGGCCCTGCAGGAGTAGATGGTCAATAGTAGCTGGGGAGGGGTGTCCCTTTCTTTAGTAGCATAGCCACCCATAAGTTGTCATGCTCCACTAAATAACCTCCTGCCCATGCTCCTTCAAGCAACCCTGACTAAACTCAGGGCGTCACACACAGACATGAAAGTGGAGGAGAAGCTGCTGGGGAAGAAGGGAGCTTTCAATCAAAGAAGGTCATAGGGTAAAAATGACTTAAATCCAGTATACACATGCATGAAACTGCCAAAAGAATTAAGATACATTTTTTTTTTAAAAAGCCAGATGTGGTTGCAAGTACTTCCAGTCTGGTGGGGGAGGGGTGGGGTTCTCTGGCCAACCAGCCTAGCCAAATTAGTGAGCCCCAGGCCAATAACACATTGTGTCTCAAATAACAAGGTACATGGCTCCTGACCCTAGGCTGTCTTCTGATCTCTACATGCATGCGCACACGACTAAAGTGAAGGGGGTGTTGTAATGGAAATATCTCAAATCAAACAGTCTTTAAAGAAAAAACTCACAGCATGCATATTCACATACACAATCAAGAAGATAATACCAAATGCAAACCTCCAGAATTTGATTCCGAATAATAAGGGTCTCAAAGAAGAATAGAGATGAATAAGAGATAATTTACAAAGAAAACCATTTATTCACATATTACTACTCTGTTTTTCAAGAATATGTGATCCAGGGCAGGTAATTTGTATTGAGTTGCAAGAGCCATTTTGCCTTTGCTTTAGAGGGCACATATACCCACATCGGAATCTGTAAAAAGCACTGTGAGGCATCCCAGGATGAAGCAATTTGGTGTTCGAGATATGAGCTGCAAACTCTCTTGAAATAGTTACATTAGGCTGGATGTGGAGAGGACTCATGTGTCCAGTCATGCTCCGAGCTAATGGAAAAACAATTTGAAATCAAAGGCAGGTATTTCGATGAGAACCCACATTGAAGAAATAAGCTTCAATCATTTCTCTAGATACCTCATTTTGCTAATCTCATTGGTGGAAAAAGTGGCAAGATTGCACACGGTATTATATCTGAGTAGATAGTTACAAGAAATAAGGGTTTCTTTTACCTGGTCATTCAGAAAGTATATGTAAGCTACTTAGCAACAATCTAAGGACTGGAGTAGCAATGCTTGGAAGTAATTTGGGCTGTGATTATTCTGGGGCTTAGGTGTAAAAGTGACAGATCACATCACTTTTATATATCCTAGCTCAAATTCTTAAAGTAGTTTTAATAGGAACAAGAATATCATATTTTTCTTATAGTATCCCAGAAAACGATTTTAGGTAATTATATATATATATATCATTTAATTTGGAATAAGACAAAACTACTCCATATTTTTTGAAGAATTTTCCAGTAAAGAGCTATGTATGTATACAGTTTAGTATATTTAATATACACCTTCCCAGCACACCCTCCTCAAAGTTTATTAATCTGTTTACTGTAGCTTGGCCCTGTCCTGCAGGCAGTCTGTAGTTCCATTTTAGATTTATGATATTGATATGTATGTTTACATATAAAATATCGAATATATATTTTTGGCTGATTGAGACCTCTGGAGAAAGACAAAGAAGGGAGGTAGCACAAGAGAGCAGGAAGGCTTGCAGACAACATTTCTAGAGTTGGAAAAGAAAAATCAATTACGATGCAAACTACGGTTAGTTGCTTTCAAACATTTTCAAAATGGCATCTATATTTTATGGATTCTGAGCTCTGGTAGATTCATGCAGCTGGTCTGTTAAGACTGTAACCCAACTTTAGCTAATGACAGTTTAAATTAACTAAGCTAAAACTAGCCATAAAAGCCTGGCCAATTCTAGAGAATAAAAAAAAAAGTCATGTTCATTTACCAAGCATAAAGAAGTACTATTAATTTGCTTGAAGTATTAATAAAGTACTGGTCTTTAGTGATATTATTTTAGGGAGCATACTAGGCCAGTAAAATGGCCTAGCCGGTGGAGGTGCTAGTGTACAGGCCTGATGATGAAGTTGGAGCCCTGGTTCCCAGATCCTACAAGGCATTTCATACACACTTATGATAGTACTGTTGCTGAATGGGCTTATTCTTCTAAAGCTCAGAATTAACCATATTTTGCACACTTAGATCTTACATTTTTGTAACAAAATATTCCTAAAATCAAAGAGACACAAAACATAATCGGTAGATTTTAAGATCTGTGTGCTCATAATAAAGTAAGCATATTTTTCTCTAATTCCCCATTGTGTGTGAGAGAGAGAGAGACAGAGAGAGGAGAGAGGAGAGAGAGAGAGGGGGAGAGAGAGAGAGAGAGAGAGAGAGAGAGAGAGAGAGAGAGAGAGAGAGAGAGAGAGAGAGAGAGAGAGAGAGAGAGAGAGAGAGAGAGAGAGAGATCAGGCACCAGAGGTTGGCACTGGCTATTGTCCTCTGTTGCTCTCTATCTTAGTTTGAGACAAGGTTTCTCACTGAACCTGGATGTGATGTCACCCTTTCTGCTAAGTTGGCTGACCAGTGAGCCTTAGGGATCTTCCTATCTCCACCCCAGCAGCACTAGGGTTACAGACATGTACTATCATGCCCAGCTTTTACATGAGCACTGGGGATTCAAACTCAGGTTCCCATGGTGCATGACAAACACTTTGCCCTGTAAGCCATCTCCCCAGCCCCTGCAGATACTTTACTATCTCACTATTTGCTGGGACTCTTGTTGAGCGTACTGCTCAATAATAATTCTTTTATGCTTAAGATCACAACAAAAAGTAATTCATGATTTTTTAAACCTTTACTGAAATTAAGGATGTTTTGTCAGGCATATTGCCTCAGACCTGTAATCCCAGAATTTACGAGGCTGAAACAGGAGGATTGTCATGACTTTAAGGCTAACCTGAGTACAGATTGAGACTCTGTCTCAAAAGTGTGCAACTAAGTGACATGATTACATGAAAATAGTATACAATGAAGCCATTTTAATGGGAAAGAAGCATTTATAGAGAAAAATTCTAGAAAACAATGCTCAGAAGTGAAGAGCAGTGGTTGCTTTATTTTTTTGTTTTCTATAATGAATTATATCTATGACAATAAGCAAAACCCAGTTTGACCACATAAAGATGCCAGAATCTTGGTAACAGAATTTTATCTACTTAGTGAACTTATTCAACAAACATTTATTAGTCTCCATTCCATATCAGGTGCTGTTCCGGGCCTTGGGGATACAGCAGTGAGCAATACAGACCAAAAGCCATGACCTGGTATAGCTTACCTCTTGGGGAAAGAGTATAAGCATATGTTGAACAAAGAACTATTTTTTGTTCATTAAGACAGGTTGACAGACAAAATACCATGCCATGCCAGTTGTGAATAGGCAATGGAAGACGCCAGGAGGGATGGGGGCAGGGATGTTAGGTTGCACACTGGTGGGAATTCAAAATACAGTCAAAGATGCTTCTTTAAAGTGATGGTACGCCGGGCGGTGGTGACACACGCCTTTAATCCCAGCACTCGGGAGGCAGAGGCAGGCGGATCTCTGTGAGTTCGAGGCCAGGCTGGACCAGCAGCCTCCAAAACAATACAGGGAAGCCCTGTCTCGTAAAAACCAAAAAAATAAAATAAAATAAAAAATAAAGTGATGGTACATAAAGTCCTAGAAGAAGTGAGCAAGCAGTGATACAGAAACACGGGTAGGAGCTCCTTAGCAGGAGCAACAGAAAGGCCAGCTTGACTGGAGCAGAGGCAGGAAGTGGTGGGAGGTGAGACAGAGGATGCATGGGGACATGACTCTGCACAGTTTTGGCCTTCACTTGGAGTGAAGGGTAAAGCTATTAGATTAGTTGGGCCAGAAGTGACATCATCCAATCTGCACATTAGCTGCAGCTAGAATCTTAAGAATACACTGAAGCAAGGGGGGCAGTGACTGCAGTAATCCAGGACAGCACAATGGTGCCTGGGACCAGGTGACAGCACTGAATATGGAAAAGAGAAGACACAGTTTGAAGCTGAAGCTATTGGGGTTTGCCAAGAAGAAGGAGTTTGACCTGGAAAAATGGATGGTGTCCTTAAGTGACATAGGGAAAAGTGGTTTGCCATGGGAAGTGGGACAAGAATTTTGAGCCTGGTTTGGACATAGTAAACTTGATAATATTAACTGTGCAAACACCATTTCATCTGCTGGACTTAGCCTCACACTTCTAGGGTGCTCACTAGAAAACCCGTGTAACTGGGTAGAGGGGGACCCAACACGAACTTGGCAGGATAATGTTAATAAAAATGGCAATCTGCACAACAGAAAGCGCCCATTGCTTAGTGAATCTAACATGTTGGTGGGAACTCATACTAGATATAAACACCATTAAAAAAAACATGAAATGAGAAAAAAGAGACTTAGGAGGAAGGAGAAAGTCAAGTCAGGGTCTTCTTCAGAGCAACCAGCCAAAGACGAAATTAATTGACAAACAACAGGCCCACATTTTCCTTTCCCAACACTAACGTGACCCTGCTCTGATCACCAGGAACCCAGGCTTGAAAGTAGTGATTGCCCTGGACCAGCATTGAGAAGAAAGAGTTTAGATTTACCAGCCACATAAGGCCAACTCACACTTTTAATGACAGAGAATGAGAACTACCTGAGCAGAACCGAATGATTCAAGTCATCAGAAGAGAAACATGGGATTTAAGAAAAGCTTGTCCAGGCCGGGTGTTGATGGTGCGCGCCTTTATTCCCAGCTCTTGGGAGACAGAGGCAGGCAGATCTCTGTGAGTTCGAGACCAGCCTGGTCTACAGAGTGAGTTCCAGGATAGGCTCTAAAGCTACACAGAGAAGACCTGTCTTGGAAAAACAAGTGGAGGGAGGGAGGGAGGGAAGGAGGCAGGTAGGCAGGCAAGCCTATTAAGCAGATGGTGTCAGTCTTGGTGATGTGGCCTAAGGTAAAATGGGGTGGGGTGGGTAGCTAGAAAGTTTTTAAAATTCATTTTCTTTTGTAAAGTTATTTGATTTCTGAGGCTGTTTGCCTTTGGTTTTTTTTAGTGTTACTATATGTTCTTATATGAAATGATAGTGAGAAATAATAATGTTTTGTTTGTTTTTAGTATCTGTTTTGGCTAGAGACATACACAGAGCAACCCTGCAGATACTGCTTTGTTTTTTTTTTTTGTTTTTTTAAGTTTCCAGGTCTGGGAAATGGAAAGGTCTGGCAAATGGTGACCTATGCAAAATGCACTTGCTGGCACTAAGCCAGTTGTCCTTCCTGGCTCCCCATGGATGACAGAGCCTGCTGTTGAGCCCAGACACATACCAGTCAGCCATCTTAGCTCCCCACTGTGTATCCACTGCCCTGCCTTTCTTCATGGTCCTAAAGGTCTCAGTCGAGTCTTCAGGAGGAATGAAAGATGGTCCTCTCAGCATGAGCCAGGATCGGTGATGCATATCTGTGAGGCAGTGACAGGTGGGTCACTGAAAGTTCCAGGTCAGTTTGTTCTACATAGTGAGAGCAAGTCTCACAGGAAGACCTTGTCTAAAGCATGATTTTAAAGAGTATGGAGACCTCGGATGTCACCAACATTTACTGGGGAGGTATAGTGATCTAAGCACAAGAAAACCAGCTCTAACTGGACTCTGCAGCTCATCAGCCTTTCTCTGTGGGCAAGGCAGAGCTCTCAGTTGCAGTCCTTTCCTTCTTTTCTAAGCATCCTTGGTCCTATGTGCCTAAAAGGACTGCTATAAAGAAAATTACAGATTCTTGGGGAAGTCCCTCTTGTTGCTACAAATCCTAATAACTGTAAGTAATTCTGAAAAATGTTAAATGGCATTTTAGTGACTAGTAAGCTCTTGGTATACAGCTAACTGACGCAGGCTTCTATTTTAGCCCTAAGAAGGAGCAGAACAACCTTGTCCTCTCAGAGCCTTTTGGGATATGGCCCTGAAGAGATGTAAAATACCAGGCACTTAAGCATCAACTGAGAGGTTTGGAGGATCACTGTTGGAAGAGACCACTGGACAGTCACAGGAAGTGGCGGCATCTGAGTTGGCCTGCAGCGAGAGTGGCCTGTAGGTGGGAGAGGCAAGTGGTGGGTCAAGGGAATGAGTATTTTACTTTGGCTGGGTAGGGCGTCGAGGATCTGCCAAGGGCCATGTGGAGATGAAACCATAAATGCAGTTGCGGGCAGGGATCGATGACCAACCAGGAATGCTGTCATATCTTGCAGGAAGCTGAACAACACAGTTGGTTCTATGGCTGGATGGCTGCTGCCTAGACTAGCCAGGGGATCCAGCAGAGACAGGGTTGCCAATTAGCAAACTAGAGAAATAGGGATGAGAGGCCAGACAAGGGGGACCACAGGAACAGAAAGAAGCATATGACTAGCTCTTAGTGAACCTTAAAACAGTGCAAAGTAAGAAAATGGTGTGAAATTAATTGAAACAGCCTAGGCTACAAAGATGTATGCTTCTCAGGCTTCAATGACTTCGGCAGACACATGAGTGGAAACAGCCAATAGGCAGCTAGAGGCACAAGCTGGTGACGATCTCTTCCCAGTCACTGTAGATTTATTTGCAGATGGGACATGACTCCCTCCTGCAGCTGACCATGAAGGGTCCTGAGGAAAGGCCACCTTCCGACATGCATGGAGCTGCCAGACAAACTCCAGTTGGGAATTAGGAACATGAAGAAAGGCGGTGGAGGCTTTGTCTCTCACTCCTCCTGCTAGAGAGCTGGAGGGAGGCATGGAGGCAGCAAAGATGCAGAGAATGGAAACTCAGAACAGTTGGAGAACAAAGAAGGGCATGGAGACGAGAGACCCAGGAGAAAGTAGCCACATGGTCAGAAGGCCATTGAAACAGGAATGTGCAGAAGCCACAATGTCTTCAAAGAATGCAGTCCCCACCAGGGTCAAGTAAGAAAGCAGGCAAAGGGAAAAACGGAGATTTCCTACAAGCTTTAACAATCGAAGGAACACCTGAGGTAGCAGCTTAGGCGGTGGTGGGAGAGAAGGCTGCTCTGCTTTGTTTTCAATTATCCAGGTGAAGAAAACTGAAGGGGAAGGTATTAGTTAAATGCGCTAGACCAATTAGGATGTGTTCTCTGCAGGGTTCTGTGCCACCACTGCAGGGCCAGAGTCCACATCTGGGGACTCCTCCTGATGATGTACTCTTTACACAGAAAGACCCAGGCTCTTTGTTGGGCTCCAGTCTCCAAGACACATTGTTCTTATCATTTAAGCTTATGAATCCAGGGCTAAAAATCTCAAATGCCTGCAAACCCAGGAGCTACTGGGAATGAATGAGACAGGCTGGGACTAAGAAACAGGACAGGCATTATTATGTCTTCCAGGAGATGCTGGGCTTGAAGGGACAATAGGAGTAGCAGAACTACAGTAAAGCAGATTCCTGCTACATAAAAATGAGGGAAGCCCTGCGCAATGAGAGCTTCCGAATTTCAAAGCAAAGAGAAGCGGGAAGCTGTGTGTGTGTGTGTGTGTGTGTGTGTGTGTGTGTGTGTGTTGTGTCGTGTTGAAATTCTTGCTTTTTCTTTATTCTGGGTATGTGGTGTGACTGTGTATGATATGTGTGCATAAGTGACTTTCCTAATAAGGCAGAGATGAAATTAGCTTCCTGGCGGTCAAATGCCAATACAATGAATTAATGTGTGTGAGTACGGATATAAGTGTGCACCATGAAGCACATGTAAAGGTCATGGGACAATCTTAGGTGTCAGTCCTCACCACACCCACACCCTCTGCTTTTTTTTTTTTTTTTTTTTGAGACAAGGCCTCCGTTTTTGTTGTTCTCCTCTGCCATATGCCAGGCTGGCTAGCCTGTGAGCTCTAAGGCTTCTCATTCTTTTGCCTCCCATCTGCCCTAGGAATTCCTGGAGTACAGAAGCATATTAACAAGTTCAACACACACACACACACACACACACCACACACACACACACAGTGCAAGCATTATATGGGTAACTCCTACTTTTTAACATGTCATTTTAGAGCTTAGTGGAAGCCATTCCTGTAAGACTCCTGTAAGGTCAAACAAAATAGAAAATAGGTCTGTTGGCCTTGAGGTACCTCTTGTTTCGTACCTCTGATTTAGACATATCCTTCTAGCCCTGAGTTGAATTGAATATATAGGCAGTTCTTCCTTGTGTCCCTCCAGAACACGTCCCTTAATGGCTACTGATCCCATGCTTCCTGACACTGCCGAAATTTCCCATAGTTCTTCACACACCTTCATGTGTGGACACGATAAATAACTCTTCTAACAACAAAAAGCTAACAAGGCCTTGAGCTAATTCAGCAGGGTCACCATCTGGGAGTCATCAGAAACAGAACTGTCAGCGCCGTAAACATTTGAGGCTTCATAGAAGACACTGACTCTTTCTAAACTAATCAGTGCTGCCAGTCAAGATTTGCAGCAGAGATTTGAGACCGAGACATCCATTTAACAACAATAACAAAAACAGTGAGGACGAAAACCGTACAGTCATAATAACAAGGGACTAAAAGCAAACTGTGACTTCCCTAATAAGGCAGAGACCCAAGTTGGCTCCCTGGCGGTCAAGCGCCAATACGATTAATCAGTCTGTTTCCAGTTTTCTCGCGACAGCAATATTAACAGTTTGTTTTACTCTGTTTATACGGTGCTGACAGGTCTTCGGCATGTTGGGCCTACTTGCTGGTGATTAATGACCACTCTCATTCTGAAGTAAAACCAGGCAGGAAGAAAATGCCTTTTATAACTAGTTAGGAGCCACATTCTCTGAAATTTTTGTTGTTGTTTCCCTGTTACCCATCAGCACCTCCCTCTATTACCCTCTTTATGCATGTGAGAATATTCATTCTCCCCTAACTGGCTCGTCTTCCTTTCCCTGCTCTGAGATGCTCTGTCCTCTGCTCAAACAGGGGCCCTAAAATGTATGCTGTGAATGAACCTGGCATCTCAGAAGGTGCTGTTGGCTCATTTTGTTCTTAAAAATTTCATTTCTATAGAAATCAAAGAACAGGTGTAGAGTGGCTCTGCAAATGGGAAACTTAGCTTATTAAGTAGGTAATAATCCCCTTTCATGTTTACAGCTATGTTTACAGACAAAGAAGACAGCAGAGGGGAAATTATAAACTGGTTGCTGTAGGAAGTCCTGTCACAGAAAGTCTGAGAGATTACTGCATCAAACAGTCATATTTCAAAAGAGGTCAAAAGATTTGATATAAAAAGATCTACCCTGTCCACATACTTCCCCTTATAAAAAGAAAGCTATAAGAGTACTATTATCACTAATATGCTGATCTTTTCTTCCTTTCCATTTGTATTTACTTTGTGTGTATGTGTGTTTGTGCACACACATGTTCATGCTACAGGATGCATGTGCATGCCTAAGGACAAGTTTGTAGGTGTTGGATCTTTCCTTTACCATGGGGGTTCTGGGGATTGAACTCAGGTTACCAGACTTGGAAGCAAATGCCTTTACCCACTTGGCCACCCTTCCTTTTCTGTTTGCTTGTTTGTTTAGACAGGGTCTTGCAATATAGCCTGGCTGAACTCATCCTCTCTGTGTAGCACAGAATGGCTTTGACTCTGCACGCCGCCTGCCTTAGCCTCACAGGGAATACAGTGTGTGCCACCACATCCAGTCACCAAATGTATTTTACTGCACTTTATTTTATTGTGACAGGATCTCTTGTAGCCCAAATCAGCCTTGAATATACTATATGGTCAAAGATAACCTTAAACTCCTGATCCTCTTACCTCTACATACCTAAATCCTGGGATTCAGGTATGCATTATTCCCAACTTCATCTTAATAGTACCTAAGTATAGGAAAACTAAAAAATGAAAACTGAAAAAAGAACGAACTTCCTGTAAGGGTCTCTAGGAAACAGTATCGCATTGCTTGCACTCAGGGTGAGTCTGCCACACTCAGACACCAGGGAGCTTTCTAGCCCCTTCCCTGTGTGCTTCTCTCCTCACACAGCCACAGAACTGCATTAGTCCTAGCAGAGAGGACATCAGGAGTGGCTTTTAAGTGTAACATTGAAGTCAGATGTAAGAACAATCTGATATGAAGCACTAGTAATAACAATACTACTATATACTGAGTGCCAACTATGTGCCAGCATTGTTGTAAACACTTCAGTAATGCAAACATGTTTCATTCTCATAACTGCGACTGTATTCAGTGGAACAATAGTCTTTGTTTGAAGGACAGCGTATGAGAGAAAGTAGAACAATATACTTGGCTACATTTGGGCAGACTTTGAAGCCTATATGTGAACTTTAATAATGCATCTAATATAAAGGTTTGACTGGAGAGGGAAAATGATATTAGCTAGTTATAAAGGTATTGTAATCATTCTGGGAAAGGAAAGATTTAATAGTTATCTCAGAAACTGAAGTAGACATTTTTTAATGTGGCAAAATTGAAGTTTATCAAGAAAAGGCTTCAAAATAGATTTAAGTAGGAAGGGAAGAAAAAAGACTTATTTAAGTAAACTGTACTATATGCCCTAGAGTAGCCTGGCCTTTCCAAGAGAGATGCCTGACTAAATATTTTATCTGATTTGATCAGTTATTTCTCTAGCTTATTCATTCAAACTCTAGGTCTGGGTGGTCAGGTTGGTTAGACATCATGATAAGAGACCAACAGAGAAGAAAGGAGAAACTAACTGGATGACATCTGCCTCACGCTTAGTAGGTGACTGGTCTCACTCGCTGTTGAGTGGCCTCAAGTGACACTTAATGCCCATGGGTGCTTCTCTTCCTCCCCTGCCTGTCCTCCAGCCACTCAAAACCACACACGTTGCTTTATGTGATGGCCATGAGCAAGCCCAGAGAAAGAAATGAAGGAAAGGAAAGGAGGACTGCTGTCTTCATTCTCATGGTTTTGGGAACAGCCTCTCAAGGCCTCTGTCCTAAACCCCCACTTTTCTCTTGGTGGTCTGGCTATAAGGCATAGCTCCCTGTGGCAAACCATTGGACTGCTGGAGTGGAGGCTGTCAGTCATCCGTAAGAGAAGAGGCCTTCTATTTAATTCGCAAATGCATGCCTTATTTGGAGTACTTTAACCAAAGCTAAACATTATGCTAGAAACGTCTCTAGTAGGACTCCCATGTGCATATGTTCATATCATCCACAAGCATAGGCGCAAGAAACATAAGCTCTGAGCAAAGCCAAAAAGTACTGAAGTAGAAAATAAGAATATTTTAAGAGCTAAAAATTAAAAATATATATATTAATTCTAATTCAGTTGCTAAGTGAATTGAAGACACAGAATCCTACCATCTTCCAAAGAAAGTCCTGAGATTTTTTTAGGTGTATTTATTTTTATTTCATGACTGTGGGTGTATGCACTGCCCACCAGAAGAGGGTGTAGGACCCCCAGAACTGGGGTCACTGGCAGTTGTCAGCTACCATATTGGCAGGCTGCTGGGAGTCAAACCCTCTGGAATACAAGCAAGTGATTTTGACTGAGTCATCTCTCCAGCCCCCGAAAAGAGCTCTGAGCTTTTAAAATTAAGATCTGCCAGATTATATGAAAATGTCTCTATTACTCTCTGGAAAAGAACTATGTAACTGAACGAGGAGTGTCTCACTCCATCGTGGCTGCCTTTGCGTTATTACTTCATCAGAGCCCAGCAAGAGAGCATGTCCCTTTAACTACCTACATTTAGTTCTTTCTGAAATGTCTTCTTCAGATGCCTGGGGTCATGGCAGTTTCTTTGGATCTAATTGAATCTCAAATTGCAAACTCATTTTGATTCTATCCAAAGGCTCTTATGCATGTAGGTTGACTTCCAAAAACATTTACTATGACTAATGTATGAGGCTTGTCATTTCTATTAAAATAAAAAAAAAATCAAAAGGTATTTTAGGGACTTATACATGCCATCAACAATTATTTCAAGTATAAACTGGTTCATATATGCCAAGGGTGAGAATTTAACTGCTCATAAAACACAACTGTAAAAGAAGGAATTTTATGAGATCAAGCATATTTTAACTTCATTTTAAGGATGTGAGTTTGGCTTGGCCTTTTTGTTCTACGAACCATGAACTGACTTAGTTACAGAAAGAAGAGCGGCCTGTGCCAAGTTCGAGGTGAAGGGCAGAAGCCTAGGATGTGCATTTTAATGCCGAGCTTTCCTGCCGGCAGTAGCTACAAAGTTTGTATATTTGGTTTTGTACAGAAAAAAAGATTGGAATAACCACATTTCTTAATTATTTTACATGTTTCCTATTAAAATGCTTTTAGCTGTGAAATATTTCAAATCTGCTTGTGCTAACAGATGGTAAGCAGTAAGTAGAGCCTAGAAATTCTCCAAGATCTGCCTCTATGACCCATGGAAAGTCCCTAGAGTAAGACCTGACCTTAGCGACCCGACAGGAAGGCCTTACTGCTCTGAACACTCATTCATGGGCTCAAAGCCTTGAGTTAGCCTGAGTAATGTTCATTTGCGCTTGACTCAATAGACTAGGTAGTCAAAGGAGAGAGTGAAATGAGCCAGGGGCAGGAGGTGGTGGACGCACAGCCTGGGAAAGGTGCTCACGGTGTCTGACCACCACCCTGGGCAGACAGCAAAAACAAACTGGAGTAAAATGGCATTGATGACTTACCTGCGGCGCAGATCCTCTGCCACTGCCGCCCGGCAGCTGAACAAATAGGCTCGGAGTGATTTCAACTGTTGTCGAAGCCGCACAACAGTGGCCAGTGGCTCTGCGTGGAGGTACAGCATGGGGTTCTCCTGCTGGATGTCGATCAGGGGCTCTTCATACACATACTCCAGAAACTCCTTGGCCTGCTTGGACACCTGCAAAACAAGCTTTGGCCATCAGTGCTGGTGAATCACCCAGCTTTCCAAACCTGTCTTCTCTGCCTGGGAACCACACCTTGGTGACAGAGTAGTAGTATTTCTGTACCCTGCTAAGTGAAGTCCCACCCACAAAGGAACTAAACACACTGTAGTTTCTCTTTCCCCTTCCAGAGCTCAACTGGCAAATTTGGAAGGATTTATTATGAGCCCATACCTGTCATGGCACAGAACTACACAGATCCATTTCACCAATGTCATGGTTCTGCTTTGTTTGGTTTTATACATCCTACTGTGGTGACCTAAGATGGGACCACAGGAGGAAACCAGGTGAAAGGTACTTAAATGCTTCCTGTCTGTATGTTCAATTTCCTGTGAATCTGTACTTACTTCAAGTAATGTGGGAAAAGAACTCATAGTCTTTAAAAACTACACATATATTCCATAATATATATAAAAAAAGTTTTTTTAGCTGGGCGTTGGTGGGGCCCACCTTTAATCCCAGCACTCAGGAGGCAGAGGCAGGCGGACCTCTGTGAGTTCGAGGCCAGCCTGGTCTACAGAGCGAGTTCCAGGACAGCCTCCAAAAACATATAGAGAAACCCTGTCTCGAAAAAAGCAAAAAAACAAAAAAGAAAAAAAGTTTTTTAAACCGAAAAGCTGCACAAATTGTGAAATATTAATTAATAGGAATATTAAAACAAATAAATAAAAGGAAAAAACGAAGGAGGGAGGGAGAAAAACTATGTGGAAAGTAAACTGACTAAATAGAAATGGCTAAAAAAGGAGCAGCCCTTAATAGAAAGCCTGTGAATATAGGCTGACTGTTGTCAATATATCGAGGCAACTCCTTAATCTTTGAGTTATTGTTAAACAGCATTGCTCTAAGTAGAAGTAAATGGTGCATTGGAAAAACAATGGGCCAGAGAATGAGAAAGAAACGTACATTGTGCAGCAAACCATTACATAGGTGTAACTGGACTCTCTCTATGCCCATTTGCTGATACTGCCTAATGGCATACAGAGTTGGCTGAGCCTCTATTTATGGAAAGTAAACCTTCCAGAAGTTCCCACTAACCCTCTCCAGAAGCACTAAAATAAACGACTTTGTTCATTAAAAAGAAAACTGAAAATCCACTGTGCCTTACATTCCACAGCAAAAGCTTGCTAATGAAGAAAAAGAATTCAAGCCCTACCCTCAAGGGGCTACTAGGACAAAAGATAAACACTCACAACAAAACACATGAGCCTGTGGTCACTAGAGCCACAGAGGTAGCTTAAAGGAGAAGAATCACCTTAAAGGGGAATTGAGAGCTAGGTAGGCCCGATGAAGCAAGCTACGCTGGATCTAGCTCTGGGATTACAGGTGGAAATTCATTTGATGGACAAAGTGAACAGGGAAGTATGAGGAGGGGACAACAGGCTGACAAAATCACCAGGTCCCCCAGTGTATAATGTGGAAGCGTGATTACTAGATGTGAGGCTATTATGCACTAATAAAAGCATGCTTCTTAAACACAAACACAAGGTTCAGCATTACCACCTTCTTAAAGTGGAAAGTTCACATTGAAGTTTTCATTTCTGGCAGGGCTATAAAAGTAGTACCATTTTGCCAGGTGGTGGTGGAACACACTTTTAATCCCAGCAAGCACTTGGGAGGCAGAGGCAGGCGGATCTCTGTGAGTTCAAGACCAGCCTGGTCTACAAAAGCTAACTCCAGGACAGCTTCCAAAACCACAGAGAAACCCTGCCTCAAAAAAAACCAAAAACAAACAAACAAAAAAAGTGCACCATTTCTTAAATTGTGTGTGTGTGTTTATAAGTCATTATTTCTGGGATATCTTTTGTGCAGTCTGACCCTATGATATCCTGCAGAGGGTAACAAAGTTAAAGGAACTTAATAGACTAAAAATCCAGGTTACCAAACAGCCCCCAGAATTAGCCTGGACCTTTAACTGCTTTATCAGGTCAGAAACAACAAGGTACCAGAGTGCAGTAGCCTCTAGTCTCTCATCTGTGAGGCAAAGATACGAGCAGAAGGCAGACAGCATAGTGGGCCAGGCCTTCAGTGAAGAACAAAGCAGTCATGGCCCTGTCCTCAGGCAACTCCCAGCTGCGGCTCCACGCAGAAAGACAAAATTGAGTTGTTTCTGAATTACACGTTGTATTTACTGTGTTTAAATATCTCCTGCACTTAAATATCTTCGATGAGGAAAAAAGCCTGATGGTGTTCAGGGAAGCGAAGTACAATCCACTTGAAACTGTTGCTGAAAAATGATGTATTGTACAATTCAATTAGTCTTCCCGGGTGTACAGAACAGTGTTTATACTGAGCCAGGGCCCCGCTGAATTAGGTTAACAATGCTACCTTTTAGTAGGTGAACAGAAGGACAAAGGGCACTGGCCAGTCTCCCAGGCCTTAAAAGGCTTCTCTCTTCAGGTGCTGCTCAAGCCCAAAAGCAAAGGAGGAAAGAACCTTTTACAGCGGCAGCGAAAGCAGGGGACTAACAGGACAGCAGCTACTGACAGCAGTGCTCACAAACTGAAATGACGAAAGAGAGACAGAGCTGGCTTCAGGGACGTCCAAGGCTCTGCCTTCCCAGTTTACTCACTAGCCCTTCTCCGGCGAAGTGAAGCGCACCACTGACGCGGCTGCCAGGGTGTGCAAGCTCATCCCTGCTGCTGCAGCCATTTTTGGCAACAAGGCTGAGCTCATGGTCTAGGTCTTCAGAGCCCAGATTCTGTTGATTCCACTCCATTCACAAAGACTGGTGAGGTAGTTTTTATAAAAGTTTGCAATCTGGCATGGAATAAATGCTAGTTTTGCAAAACAGAGCTTTATCTCCTTCTCAAAGTTTTCCTCCCTCAATTGGCAAGATGATTTAACACTCAAAGCTCCACTATCATTACAAAGCATTTTCCTAATCCCAACACTCGGGAGGCAGAGGCAGGCAGATCTCTGTGAGTTTGAGAACAGCCTGGTCTACAGAGGGAGTTCCAGGACAGGCTCCAAAGCAATATAGAGAAACCCTGTCTCGAAGGAAAACAAACAAACAAACAAACAAAAACAAAGCATTTTCCAAGAAGAAAAACTTTTAAATGACTACTAGCCTAAGGAAGAAACTACACTCTTGTAAACCTAGGAGAAGAAACCAACGGTATTCCTAGGTGAAAGTTTCTTTCTTGTTAGTCTAAACATGACATGAATCACATGTTAACATCAAGCATGTCCCAATAAATAGCTGAGCTACTTAGTGTCCTTGAGGCAAACCAAATTGTGAAAGGAAAAATGCCAAAATGTTATTCTTATTTTTATTTACTATTATTGTGCAAATGTGTGCAAATTCAGACAATTGCTAGGTTGGCAATTTTCATGCCATATTTTGCCTGTGAAGGTCAGAAGACAACTTTCAGGACTGGATTCTCTTCTTTCAATGTTGGTTCTGGGGACTGTACTATGTGCTAGCTTAGACTGGCCTAAAGCATGGGGATTACAGATATGCACCACTATGCCTGGCTTTATTACTCTTGTAGTGAACAAACAGAATGGTTTATGCCATAGGAACTCAATGTCGTAACTGTGCTTGTGTTTCAGTGTGTGAGCTGATTCTGTCTTCACAGCCCTGCAGTCTGAATGACTTATGAGGGAAGGAGTCCAAGTAGAAACATGTCCCCTCCACCTCACAATAAGGAGAGTTAGAAAAGATGGCACAATCACACTGAAATTAATTACAAACTAGTGATGACCAAATCTGCGATCACACACATGCATTTACAAATGAGCACATGTGATCTGAACACTAAGGGTAATCATTGCAGATTTGAACACAGCACATGTTTTGTCACAATGGTAACTACCTATTAATTGCAGAATTATTGGATCTTGTTTAGGTTTGCACAATCCTGGGAGAGGTTTCTGGAAGCATGCACATTCTGGCATGTTCACACACAGACCAGCCCCGGGTAAAGAAGTAGTGGGTAAAGGGGATAAATGGTCAACCACAGACACGCTCTGAAAATGATGCGGTGGTGGCGAGGGCCCCGTTTCTATTAAAGGAGGAAAAGACTGAAGAAAACACAGGAGGACACGACCTCAGCACAGTAAGGAAAGGCAATGACAATCTAGTCACTCTCTCAATCTGTACTCCCAGGATTACTAGTCCCACAAGTTCAAGTGTTAGGAAAATAAATATGCTGCATAGCATTTTCTTGTCTTGATTCATAGTGAAACACGGTCTCATATTCAAACGCTGAGACACTTGGTAGTAAAGAAAAACTGCTTGGATTGGGTTAGGATGTAGCTCAGTAGTGATGACAGGGAGGAGGAGGAAGGACAGGAGGAAGAGAGGGAGAAGGAAGATGAAGGGGAGGAAGAAGAGGAGGAAGGGGATCACCTGCTTAACCTATCTACTTCTCAAATCTATTTGCATCTAGACAGGGCAGTTGTGTGCGGTTCCAGCCACACAGATGGCAGAAGGACGTGAGAAAGGATGATCTATCTATGCCCCACTCCTCCACCGGAAGCAGAGCGTCTTCTCCAACTTCACTTCCCCTCCTACCAAGCTCTAAACCCATTGGCTCTTTTTGATCCTCACCAGGATTGCCTGGTGGTAGCAAGTGCTGAACTTGTAAGTGTTCCACAGAATCTACTTTGAAAAATGGTGGATTAACCCATTTTCTGTGATTAATCAAGTCCAGAGACTCCAAATGACTTCTTTATGGTCATGAAATGGCAGAGTGGAGCCAGGACTTAGAACTCTGGACACCTTGCTCTGTGCGGGCTCAGGAGTCTGCAGCCACAGCTCCTTCAGTTCTTAAGGACTCTGTCCTAACTTATTTGCTCGCTGTACTTTAAAATCAGTGCTCCCTGTCTCTCCTCCATCCATCTTTCCTGTCAGAAGATAGGTAGGCTGAAAACAGAGACAGACTAGAATGCAATTAGGCAGCACTGGCATGTAGGCTTACATTTGAGCTTGACTCTAAAACAATGACAAACATGCAGAAGTATTTCATTTCCAAAGTCATTTTTGTATTTATGTATTTAATGTTTTGCCCCCTCCACTGAAATAAAAGCATTCATGGAGGGCAGGGATTACATTCCCTTTGAGCTACACACTCTTAATTCAGACACAGTTTTAACAGTTTGGTTTTATTTCTAAGTTCATAACACATTTTGAGTCAATAATGAATAAAGTGGGAAAGGCAGCTAGAGCCAATAGAGCTTGTCTTGAATGCCTCTCAAGATGGAGAGATAGGCTTGTGTAACGTGGAAAACCCCTAGCTAAATGGAATGTGAATATTCAGGCTAGGACACACAAAACATTTTTTTAAAAGCACAGCTATGGGGAAATGGTAAGAAAGTTGAGTGCTTTGGTGGTGTCTGATCAGTTTGAATAGGGGGCAGGGAGGTTCCTCCGAAGAGAATTCCATGAGAAAATGGCTACAGAATTTAAGGACAGGGTTTAACTCCCTCTCAGTCACAGAGCCCAGTTGAGTCGGTAGCAGAGGCACCAGAAATGGATGCAATCTTGCTTTTGGAAGTAATTAGGATTATTAATACTCCAGAGGGCAGCCAGGAAATGCTTAAGATGACAATTTCATTCTGTTCTGCAAACCCATTTTTTTCAATGGGTAGTCAAGCAGTCACGTACTTGCTATTAAAGGCGGTAGGCAGATCTAACAGAATGATGTCTGGATTTAGAAACTGATAGGTCTAAATTGATCCTTACAATTAGGAGCATTAAGTTAATTCCTGGTATCTGAGCAAAGACAGACAGATGCTGGACTAAATGGAATATAGTTCCTCAGTGCCAGGGACAGATGATCCAGATAAAATCAGCTGGCCGTGTTCCTGCCGGAAAACTGTCCCTGGTCCACTGAGAATGTGGGAGGCAGAGGTCTGACTCCTCATGTGCGTGAATGAAGTGAGTGTACCTAGGAAACATCTTCAGTGAGCTATCTATTCCCTCAACTCAGGTCTAGTTAGTTGAAGGGCCACCACAGCATGGCCCATCTTACGGGAAGATTGCAGGGCTCAATACCAGTTAGAATGGTGGTTTCTGTATCTTCAAAGCTCTCTGAATAGCCAGGCCTGCCTTGGCCACTTGCTGGCAGTGCCTCCTCTTTGCTTTTTCTCCATGACTGATGAGCATCCCATCCTGCTGGCAAGTGTCACCAGCCCCAGTTCACCAGACCATGGAGCTGGGACTGCCTCACACACCCACTTGCTTGGTGTTAGATGTCACATTAATAAAGTGAATCCAACCAGTCTGCCTCCCTAGATATGCTTTCATCTCATACACACATGAGTATATTTATAGTCTGTATTGGAAGTGTCAAGTACAAGATGCACAGGGAGACCATGATAACTGTCTAGAAAAGGAAGGAAGGAATTAGGGGAGGAAATAAGGCTCAGATCAGATTTTAGGATTTGCTGGGCCTAGGTAAGAACAAGCGAAAGCCAAGAGGTGTGAAAGAGACTGGCAGGATAGGGATTAGAAGGGTAGATGTGATTTTAATGAAGAGACTAGTGGGGATGGATGTGGATGAAGGAGCCAGAGAGGTGGGCAGGACCTAGAGATCACAGAAGGAACTGTATCTATTCTGCAGTGGGCACTTACCATGCACTGATGCTATGCTAGGTTAAGAAAATGGGATCCTTATGGCACAGGTACTATTATTACCTCTATGGTAAGATGAAGAAACTAAGATAAGGACTGAGGAAGAAATTCATCTGAGGTGACATCGGGACCAAGAGAAGTGAGCTGGAAGGCAAGAAGCACCATTAAAGAAGGCTACTGACTCCTGCTGCGTGACCGCCGCTGAGGCCTGAGTGTACTGGGACTGAGAACGTGACCTCGTGTTACAATGAAGTCTTGGTTCCTGTGCGGCCAGGACATGTGTGGTGGAAGGAATAATCTACGACGTTGCCTATGTCTGGCGGTGGAGAGCGTGGGAACTTTCATATGACTCTGAGTATTTGCATCTGTAAGTGCAGGTAGCATGCACTTGGTGAGTATGTTGAGTTTGAGGTGCTCATGGGATGGGTTTCACGCTCAGCCACTCAGCAGTCACTCCTGCTTACCAACTGTGTGACATGGGCTGTGGTAAGCCACACCTCCTGAGCTCACCTTCACAGAGAAAACACACACCCAGCAATTAATTATATAAACGTGGTGGTGATGAGAATAATGACTTCCACTCAGTAAGTACTTGTCACACCATTCCTTATACTTTTGGTTATAAGCCTAATCTTTAAAGGCTAAGCCATTTCTCTAGCCCTTATCACACCATTTCTGG
Source organism: Mesocricetus auratus (assembly GCF_017639785.1). NCBI lineage: Eukaryota > Metazoa > Chordata > Mammalia > Rodentia > Cricetidae > Mesocricetus > Mesocricetus auratus. Next base: position 42,985,049 of record NW_024429194.1, on the reverse strand, counting down.
TGCTTTTCTTTTTAAAGTTAAAAAAATTAATTATGTTTTGTGTGTGTGTGTGTGTGTGTGTGCGTGTGTGTGTGTGTGTGTGTGTGTGTGTGTGTGTGTGTGTGTGTGTGTGTAAGAATGTACATATATGAATGTGGGTGCCCAAGGAGTCCAGAAAAGGGTGTCATATCCCCTGGAGCTAGAGTTGCAGGCAGCTGTAAATTGTCTGACTTAGGTGCTGGGAACTGAACTCAGGTCCTCTGCAAGAGTAATACATGCTCTTTTAACCACTGAGTCATCTATCTAGTCCTCAATTCAGAGCATAGAACTGCTGAGAAAGCTCAAACCACCAACCTTTTTGTGTTTTTCTTTTAATAACCTACTCCATACAATTCTCAACTGTAAGTGTGTGAGTTACCAAAAGCATTGATGCTTGTGATGCTTATTTGGCATGCACTGTGTGATGGGCACCGTTCTGCTTGCGTTACGTATTTTAGCCATTCAACCAGTGGTAACTCCTTAGAAGTAATACTATCCTCACCTCATAAACAAGAAAACTATAAAACACTCAGAGTCTAAATAACAGACCCAGGCCACACATCAGCAGGTAACAAAGCCGAGATTTGAACCCAGGCAGGCTGGGCTCATCTAACATATAAGAAAACTGAGACTTGGGGAAGCTCAAGAGTCTGTCTCCCACTAACCAAACACACAAGAAGGGGCTAAAATATGCTTTGGACTGATGTCTAACTAACACCAACCCACCAGAGTTGGTAAGACCACAATAAGCAAAGGAAGAGCTAAGGTTGACAGCAGGGGCAGAGGAATGCACCCTCTGTAAGAGGACAGTGAAGACTATATGACTACAGAGAAGCCCTCAGGTGGATAAATGGTATTATTTCCTAATAATCCACTTTTCCCTATTAGCAGGAGTTTCCAGATAGGATCTTAACCCCTGTAAGATCACAGATATAGAAACCAAAAAAATCTGATCTAAATTACTGGTAAATGAAAAGGCTCCCATGAGCTTCCAATACATGCCAGGCTCCTTTTCTCTCATTCCATGGCTCAGCCCCTGGCCAACTCCCCTGCTGTCTGCAGGATGCCATTCTCCATCTCTCTCAACTTCATTATTCCAGCCTTTCTCCTGTCTCCTGGGGAGTTCACATCAGCATTAAAAAACACACTGTTATCTATTTTTCTATTTAAACAAAAGTCAAACCTAGCTTGACCCCACTCCCCTACCTGTCTCTTCCCTTTTGAGTAAAACTTCTCCTATTCTTGTCACTTCTTTCTTTCTTCCCATTCTATGTGCCTGCCTCTCCATTCAGACTGCTCTCATTAGGGTCACTAATTACGTCCACATGACTGGAGCCAATGGTCAGTTCTGGGGCTCATCTTATTTGACCTATCAGCATCTGTCACAGTTCATCTGGCAGCACTTTCTTCACATGGCTTGTCAGGCAGCCTGGGCTCCTTCTACCTCACTGCTCACTCGCTCATTCCTGGTCCCCAGACGCTCTTTGGTGTCCCTCTTCTCCCTACATTCTTATGTTGGGATGACCCAACATGTCTTGAGTCTTCCTCTTCCCCTGTTGACTCGCACTTTAATAGCTACATATATGTGCTATTCATACTCCCTGGTTGTCTTTCTTGTCTGCTAGTCATTACTGTGCAAAGCTCTTAGCATATCCCAGAACTTCTCATTAGCTCCCATTCTTTAATAAACAGGGGTTCTCATTAAGGTCTGAAGATGATGAACCACACTGTTCCTTCTGTAGGATGTTACCCAGAAGTCCTCATGGCTTCTCCTAGGATTCCAGTTCCAGGGGCTGAACATGCTTGAAGACTGGCCTTCACCTGGATCAGAGTGCTATTTCATCACAAGAAACACTTTGGGTCACATAAGCCTTCTCCAGAGACCATAGGCATGCTCATGGAAAGTCTCTATTTCTCCTAATAAAAATCATAAGAGAGGCCTCCCATCAAATAGAATTCTCTTAGCACCCATAGTTCATTACCAAGGCCTATAGGTAAAAATGTATAGACAAAAAGATAGATCAAAAGATTTAAATAAATTTTAAAATTAGGAAATTAATAAGAATCACAATCAAAAGCTTTGAAATAGTGAGCCATGTGTGAGAAGTATTAAATAAAATCTGGTGGTACAATAGGACATGATGGGAATGTGTCGTCTGTCAGTCCACTCTTGGCAGCTGGAGACGGGGATTGTTAGTTTGGGGTCAGGCTGAATTACAAAGTGAGACCCAGGTTTTTTTGTTGTTGTTGCTGTTTTTTTTGTTTGTTTGTTTTTTAATGAGACTACCCAATCAAGCTTGCCTCAGTAGGTTTATAGTTATCTTTATCGTTCACCTCACATATATGAACGCCTGAATTGCCACCATCACGTGTACCCGAGGTTGGCACCTACCTTATATTTTGAAGTGTCCCAGTTGTGAACTACTCGTGCTGGGATGAGAAAGCTGTCGTCCACGTGGCAGCTGCTGCAGTAGTACCACCCACTGTAATTGCACACCTTGGCCTTGCCATTAGAAAGACCGATAGACCGTTGGCATCCTGTTCAAGGCAAAAGATAGACTATGATTGCTGCTGGACTTTGAACACCATAGAAAAAGGCTGCACAGAACAGCCCTTGGGTTAGATGAAGTCTGTAGCTGAAGAGAAGCTGCAGACAACACATGGACCTATGTGTGCTCTCCTTCCCAGCCTAAGAGTCCAGACTCCCTCCTCCTGAGGGCAGACACTGTCCTCACTAGACCCTTGTCTCTGGCCTTCCCTGATTCTACTTCTTCTGCACATAGCTACAGAGATCAGTTTCTCTACACTGTCTTTCTTTCCCCACTTTCCTTCTCAGAATAATTTATATCACATACTTGGCTAGAGCTTCTAACACGGGACTGTTTGGCTTACACAACATCTGTGAGAAAAGAGACCCTATTTTACTAATGAAAAAATGAAGGCAGCATGGTGGTCCACCCCTGTATCTGCAGAACTTGAAGCAAGGATCTTGGATTCAAGGACAGTCTAGGTTACACAGTAAGTCCCTGAGTCCCAAGTACCCTGGGCAACTTAGTGAGCCCCTGTCTCAGAGAAACAAAACCAAGAGCTATCAATCTAGCTCAGTTACTGGAGTACTTGTCTAGCAAAAGAAGGTCTGAGTTCAACCCCCAGCACTGCATACAACTGTGATATGGTGGCACTTGCATCTGGAGGCATTTCAAAGACAAAGGGAAGGGATCAGAAATTAAAGGTCATTTTTGCTATATATCAAGTTTGAGACTAGCCTGGGTGACATGACTTGTCCACAAAAAGAAAATCAAAACTAAGCCAAAACATAAACCAATAAAAGGAAGAAAGTTGTGGAGATGGAGAGGGGAAGAAAGGAAGGATTTTGCAATGTCAAATGTGCTATGTGTGATTACACGACAAATAAAAGGTAGAGTTTGAATTTGGCTGTAAGCTGGTCTGGTGATGAAATGATCCCCAAATCAGACGCACAGCATTTCTTCACTTGAAAAAAACTCAATGTAAAGAATCTGGCATTTGCCCGGCAGTGGTGGTGCACACCTTTAATCCCAGCACTCGGGAGGCAGAGGCAGGTGGATCTCTGTGAGTTCGAGACCAGCCTGGTCTACAAGAGCTAGTTCCAGGACAGCATCCAAAGCCACAGAGAAACAAAAACAAACAAACAAAAGAATCTGGCATTGGCTGGTCCCATCTCACCTCTGCAGCTTTCCTTCCTATGTCTCTCCTTTGGATACACAACGTCTTTATTCCAGCCCAAGAACTCTCCACATCATCTCCAGGTAAACACACTCAGCACAGCAAACACATCAGTTTCTACCCAATGCCTTGAGTGCTTGGAACCACAACAAATCTTGCATGCTATCAAGACCACTAACTGCTGGTCGGTAATTTTTCATGCCCTTGTCCTATCCCAGGAGTTTCATGACTCTGTGAACACTGTCTAGGGACTGTCAAGGAACCTGGCAATAATCATGGCCCTGACCCCAAAGAGACCATGTTTCCATAGGAGGAACTATGTTCTATTCATACATATGGGAGCTCAAAAACAAAAAACAAAAACAAATGCTTATTTAATACAAACTGGGTACCTACAAAAAGACGCATATAAACTCTGAAAATACCACAAGACCTTAGTCAGGCAGTGGTGGCACAAGCCTTTAATCTGGAGAGGCAGAGGCAGGTGGATCTCTGTAAATGAAAAGACTCCCATGAGCTTCCAATACATGCCAGGCTCCTTTTCTCTCATTCCATGGTTCAGCCCCTGGCCAACTCCCCTGCTGTCTGCAGGATGCCATTCTCCATCTCTTCATTATTCCAGCCTTTCTCCTTTCTCCTGGGGAGTTCACATCAGCATTAAAAAACACACTGTTATCTTGTACACCAGCCTGGTCTACAAGAGCTAGTTCCAGGACAGCCCCCAAAGCCACAGAGAAACCCTGTCTCAACCCTCCCCCTCACCCCCAAAAAAAAGAAAGAAAAGAAGAAAGAAAGAAAGGAAATAACACAAAATCTAACGAAGTTTCCATCACAAATAAAATAGCATTAGTAACCATGCCATTTCACAGTATATCCTCTGCAGGGAGAATTAGATCCTCTTGTATTTAAAAACAGAGGGGACTGCATATGCTAGTGGTACATTCTAATAACTAGATCTTCCCATGGTTCTTAACATTATTATTCTTTCTTAACTACTGAGTAGCAACAAAATCATTATGAGCCTATTCTTGAGGCTAGCTCAGGAATGAGAAACAATGTGCAAAAGATGAGGACCACATGAGCCTCTGTTTGACCAAAGACGAGATGCTGTCACAACTCTGGGTGGTTAATGCTGGAATGCTGTTTGCTGCACTTGACTGCATGCCTTCTTGAAATGTCGTTTCTCCAACCAAACAAACAGTAAACTTCTCAGATATACTTTTTATCCTCAGCACGTAACACAGACTTTAACACATAGTAGACAATCAACAAATGTTAAACTAGGTACCCTCTGGCACATGCGCACATGCATATAAAAGACTGCCACCAAAAAACACTGAAAAAATGAACTAGGTCAGTTTAGTTTTTCAATTGTTGGAATTTATATCAGTAGGCATCTCCTGGATACTATGGGTACTAATGGGCTTACCAGTCTGTAATTTTAATGACTTTACTCTAATGTTCTATAACAAATATAGGCAACATTTAAAAAATACAAATACACATAGAAAACATATAACCTAAAAATGTTTATTATTTCACTGGGTGGTGGTGGCATGAACACACCTTTAATCCCAGCACTTGGGAGGCAGAGGCAGGTGGATCTCTTTGAGTTTGAGGCCAGCCTGGTTTACAGAGAAACTTCCAGAACAGTCAGGATTATACAGAGAAAAAAAATTATTATTTCAACTGGGCACACAGATCTCAAGTGGGTGTTCAACTACATGTACCACGGAGACAAACTAAACATGCTCAGAACTTTGCACAGGTTTCTGGGCTTATAAGAGGAGAGATGGGAGAACACAGCTAAGGCTCTTTGGGGTTTTAGTTTAGACATGGGTAACGCTGTGCAGACTGCTACCTCTGGTCCTTGAGTGTCTTTACTGCTTTATGTGGAATCATGGTGTCCACTCAGTTAAGTCATTTTGAACCTGTCTGTATGCCTAGGACTACTCTAACATGTGAAGTACAGAGAAGTGCTAATCCAGAACCAGAAGCCTGGGCCACTCTTGTCCAGTGTACACTGTGAACCTGACCCAACCAACTCCCTAGGCCTGCTTCTTCATAATAAGATAAACTGGACAGCTGAGACTGGTGGATGGTCAAATGCAGTAAGCATCCAAATTTTCTAACAATGTTTGTGACAAATGCAGAGCGTTTCCCAAGACGATGCTGGTTCTGTAGAATTGGGGTAGCAACCAGAAATCCATATTTCTCATGATCATCTTCCCCTATCCCTCACCAGGGACTCTGATGTGTAAAGGCTAGGACTGATTCCCTGTTTTCTCTGAGACCAACCTCCTCCAAGCTCTAAATGACAGTGCAGAAGACATGTAGATTACTCAGTCACTGTCTAGACATCAGCTATGGAAAAGCACTGAGCTCCGTCTAGAAGTGTTTAGTGCCCACACTGCAGATGGAACTGAGCATCTACACAGCTCTGCAAGAGCTCCACCAGCAGCTACACGCGGACCATCTTCATTCCTGCTGGGAAGCCTCCTATTCAGCTGAGGAAGAACTAAAGCTTTTTAGGCCCAATCCAACGTCCTTGTCTTTGAGGCTGGGAGGAAGACAGGAGGCTACGGACCTGATACAGACTCACTATCTTCCAAACAGCACATATCATCTGTCTCTAAGAAGGAAGCCCAGCTCTGCTGATTGACAGCGAGATTGCCTTTACTATCATACTGCAGGTCACGGACTGAAAGTGTCTGAAGCAATTTTCCATGAAGAGGCACAATCTGGGATTTTAATTTATCATTGTGAGGTTTTCAACAGGGGAAAGTGTGCTTTCTTAAAAATGACTGTTAAGAAACTTTTTTTCAAGAGTGCCAAAAGTGGGCTCTGAAAAGCAACATTATGGGGGAAAATAGAGTTGCAAAGTAGACAGACAATAATTAATTGAAATAACTAATTAGGGCTTATTTACATATATTTTTATGTACTTTCAAACAGGTTTTCAACAACATTTCTAAATTCAAGGGCATTTGTGGAAGGAGACACTCTACATGTTAGATGAAAGCAAATGCATTCTCCTAGGTTCTTTGTGAAACTTTTCAGAGTATTCAATTCATAAGAACAAAAAACTATCTCACAAGAGAACTCACTGGCCTTTTTTATTGCCTCCCACCCCACTTCACGGCTTTAATGAACACAAGCTCTGAAGAGCTTAGCTTCCCCTCTGATACACTTTTGCAAACAAATGTCACCATTTAACCAGAACCCTGTTTGTGGCATACAGTCTATTTCCCAAGCGGCCTTTCACTAGGAATCCAAAAGACTCGAAGGCTTGGGACAGACATTCGGGCATAATTCTTCACAAAGCGCGAGTTTTCTTCTCACCAATGTACCTAGTTAGTTTGGCGGTGGCAGTGTGGTGGCATTGAGGCTGCGGTCTTGAGTAGGGGCCAACAGCCTTCTTCTTGCTTACTAGCTGCCAACTTCTGCTGCCTATCCCAAACCAGGGAATCCAGAGGCCCAGCAGGGAAAGGCAAGAGCTGAGGATGCATCCATCCCTAGGGAAGTCTATCTCACTGTGGAAGTGCTACCTACTCCAAGCTGCTTTTCATCACTTGAGCTTTCAGAAACCTCCATGAGGTCAAGCAGTATTTTGCTTTGTATTTGGCAGGGAGAGATGCTCTAAAAAATAAAAAATAAATAAAATAAATAAACAAAACAAAACTATGGAAGAAGAGAAGAAAGTGCTTTTATAAAACAGGGAAGAGAAAAAGTTAGATGGTGGTGGTATACATTGTGATTCCAGTACTCGGGAAGTAGAGACAGGAGGATCAGGAGTTCAAGGTTAACCTAGGCTATCTTTTAGAGATCCTATCTTCTAAAAACAGGAGGGAAGGTGTGAGACAAAGAATTTGAGGGAACACATTTTCATTTGCTCTGTAAAAACATAAAAAAAAAAATAAAGCCTAGCTAAGACATCATGTTGTCTATAACCCCAAAACTCTAGTGGATGAACCGAGAGGATCACGACTTCAAAGCAAATGTGGGTGTACATAGGAAGACCCAGTCTTTAAAAGGGGTGGGAAGGCAAAGGGAAAAGCAGAAGGGAAATCTGATGCGTTTCACAGCCTCTTTTGCCATAGGCACCAGACAAAATGAAGTGTCCACAGCGAAGCTGAGGAGTGGGATCTCCCAGTCCTTCCTTCCTCCCTCCCTTCCTTCCTTCCTTCTTTCCTTCCTTCCTTTCTTCCCTCCCTCCCTCCCTCCTTTCTTGCTTCCTTCCAGTGTCCTGGCAGAGAGCAGTGGGTTGCCACAAACAAGCATTCTGTAAATGCTGCTCTATGCTACTTTAAGGCCTGGACTTTAAACAGATTTAGAGTCTTGAGACTGTATTTTTTCCAAAGTAATCAGAGGCCCAATGACTTGGTATTTTGCAAGAATTAGGGGTGGTGAAGACCAGTGGTATGGTTCTGTGGTTGAACATTTGATTAGAATGTGTGAAGGCCCTAGGTTTGAGCTCCCATGCCACCCAAGTCTGAAAAAAAAATCAAGAACTGGGAGTAAGATCATAAACAGTTTAGTTTTCCTAGCTTATTGTCTATAGCCACCTACTAGTTTTTTTGTTTGTTTGTTGGTTGGTTGTTTTTTTTTTTTTTTTTTTTTTTTTTTGAGACAGGGTTTCTCTGTATTGTTTTGGAGCCTGTTCTGGAACTCGTTCGGTAGACCAGGCTTGGTCTCGAATTCACAGAGATCCACCTGCCTCTGCCTCCCGAGTGCTGGGATTAAAAGCATGCACTGCCACCTTTAATTTCAGCACTTGGCAGACAAAGGCAAGCAGATCTCTCTGCGTTCAAGGCCAGCCTGGTGTATATAGTGAGTTCTAGAATAGCCAGAGCTACATAGTAAGACCCAACAACAAAAAGGAGTTAGTATTGAATACACACTTTAAAAAACAAATGTCAAGTTTTGGCATAAGCCAAATGTTCTACTTATCTCTGGCCTGGGATTAGCCCAAATATAGTCAGTGTTTAAGTGAAGGACTGTCCAATATAAGGCACAAGCTATCTTTTCAATATAGGGTTGGTATTTAATGAAGTTGAGGCAAAACAAACATGGGACTTAGCCTTGTACCCTGCACAGCAGAAGAGACAGAGCTTAGATATAAGAGTGGCTACACCACACTTCAATTAGCATGGTAGAAATGAGACTATGGAATTCTACTTGCAAAATGGAAAGGTGCAGAAAATAAAGGAATCTGAAAACACTTACAAATCATTGACCCAACTCCTTTCCTATCTCAAACATCCAAATTACCTCTGGGTCTTTGGAACATGACAGTAACCCACAAAACAGAAGGGATCTACTTACTCATAAAAGAACTTACGACACTGAATATTCAGATGAAGACTATAGCATATATCATTGAGTATGTACGTTTTGTCTGTTGTAAGACAAACAGTATTTATGGACATCTCAAAACTGAGGAAGAAGAGAAGAACTCAATCTTGTGCCACTACAGTTACTAATACAAAGAAATGGTATGGGTTGGCAGAGATTTTGTTAAAATTACATACCCATTTTAGACTGCAGAAGTTCAAAATTACATTCTCTCTAAGATTTTAAATACTTTGATAGTAAATTCTCTTCCCAGGGAATAAAAACTTCATAGCAGGTTGCTCCCAGAAAAATAAAGGGGGGCTATTAAACAAAAATCTCAGTGCCTGACATGGATATCTCATTTCAGGTTATTAACCAAAAGTCCCAGATACCTCCAAGACAACATAGGCTACAGCCAATGCCCTTGGTTGCTCACTATAATTAACTAGATGGTAAGATCCTATAGCTAAAGATACCATGTACTTTGGTTGCTAGACATAGAAAAATCAACCTGGAGCAGACTAGGAAATTCCTTCCTTCTGGCTAGCTTTCACAGTGTCGCAATGTACTATGCGGACTACAGGGGGAGGGGAGGGGGCGCTGGGGAATATCATGGTCTTACCGGTGCTGGATGCTGCAGGCGACAATACTGACCTGGAAGGCAAGATACACACACTGGTGCCATAGTGGCTATTATGACAATGGCAACTACTACTTTCTGATTGGATTTCAGACTCAGACCACAGGAGGGAATTCATGCTGGCACCAAATACCTGTCCCAAAAAATCTATGGTTAGGGAGGCCATAGACCTTACTGGGAAACTTACTATTTTTGTTTTTGCTAATAGCTCATGTTGTCAATCTGCCTTCTAAAGTTTTGTGTTTCTACCCACAAACTAGTGTTGCTGTCAACCTTGGTCAGGGAAACTTCTTTTTGCAATGGACAACAGTTAGTGCAAAGACTCATAAACTGGTCAAAAAGCTAATGATAAGTGCTACTGAGTGTTCAGCCCTAAATGGGACATCTATATCAAACTCCTCACCCCCAAGGTACAGGAAACGTTATGGAAAATGGGATGGAAAGCACACAAAGCCAGAGGCTAGGGAGGAGTGCTGTGAACGCTGTCTTCTGGACATGATATGGCCATCGCACTCAAACAGCTGGCTTTACATAAATAAGACCTGCACAGCATCAAGTCAGTCAATGCTCCAGTATGGGTTGGGGGGAACTCACAAAGCCCTAACCATTACTGACACATGTTTCGGCAGCTGATGGTTGCTTGGGGAAAAGGGGGTCAATTTTCTTCATGGGTCTGGCTCTAGTACGTGACCCTGTACCCATGCACAGGCAGCATTAATGAACCAGACTCGGAGAGGTACAAAAGTGAGGGAGGGGAGAAGAGAGGGAGGGAGGGGGGAAGAGAGAATATAAAGGGAGGAGGGGGCTATGTTGGGACAGAGCCCAGGGAGGAAGGAAAAGGAGAGTGTGGGTGGCTATAATCAAGATACCTTGTATGTACATATGAAATTGTCAATAATAATTGAAAAAACATTTTAAAAAGAAAAAAATGACCTTTAAACCTGGAAGGGGCTCTACATGCTTAACTATAATCCTGAATTATACTAGTTGTTTCCAAACCTATCCTGAAGTCACCTGTTTATTACAAAATCATTTTCTCCTGGTGAGTTTCATTTTATGTACATCTACAAATTTTACAGTGCTGAGAGATTACTCATGTGAAAACGTCACTACCTGTTGGCCAGAACTTGGCTCATAAAGTTCTGCTATGCAGCCTGAGTGCTGACACATGTTGAGAATCATAAATTAGGCTAGAAGGAAACTGCCCCTACCACAGTTGAAACACTTAGGTTAACCTGAGTTGGCACTTGCAGAGTTGACTGCAGCTGCTGCTAGCACGGCTATGTCCTTAAAAATATAACAGAAGTGAGTAACTCTCCTGGGGAAAAATGAGTGTACTGAACCAAGGTCCTTTCAATACAGCAATGTGGCCAATGTGCCTCTGAAGGACTAGCACTGTGCCTTAATGCAGTGAGAGTTTGGTGCCCGTTGTATCCAGAGACAGAACAATGACAGATGAGAGGACTGGAACCAGCAGATAGCAATGTCAAGACAGAGGCTACCTACCAATCATCATTGAGTATTACTTGATTCTACTTGCAGAATTCAAGGCAACCAAAGAAAGGCAATCCTTTCTAACCTGAATAGGATTAAAAATTTCAAATGTACTGTAAACTGTCGGTGAGGCTTTTGTTTGGTTTGGGCTTTCTAGTTGTGTGTGGGAGTTATTTATACTGAATATTTTAAAATCTAAGACAGCATTATGCTGGTTGCATTAATAGTACTAAAGGTACTGTATTTAACTAGGAAATGAATGGAGCATCTGCTGACTGAAATATAAGCTCATTAAATGCTACAGTATTTCACCAGTCTTGTGGAATGTTGTTATTAAGGCTACAAATCATGGGCTGAAAAGATAGCTCAGTAGTTAAGAGCACTTGTTGCTCTTGCAGGGAGGGGGCTTGGGTTTGATTCTAGCACCCATGATGATGATTCACAACCATTCATAACTCCAGTTATAGGGCGCTGATGCCTCTTCTAACCACAAAAGACACCAGGAACACATGTGCTGCACAAACATACATGCAATAACACTAACATATAAAAATTTTAATCTAATTAAAATTGAATTATATGAAATAAATTAATACATACTAGGTCGATTCTGACTCATGAGAAGTGTCAAGATTTATTGGTCTTTCAGGTAAATAATGATTGAGAACCTAAAGTCAATATTTAGTCAAAATTTATCTTGAAAGGCAATAAATCTTGATTTTTGCTAAAGCGAATAAGCAAATAATGTGTACCATTCTAGAGATACTGACTGCTTTTCATCTACTAAATATCCACCTTGAGTTGCAAATAGAATGATCTACAGGAGATTTTCACTTCTAAAAGACATGATTTGAGTTGTAAAGTTACTTTTAATTTTTCTTCCAAGACACTTCAATAGCAGTGTTTATATTAGTGTAAGATAAAAAGTTTCATAATGAAATGTTATAATCTCAGCTTCTTGTATATTTAAATCAGTGCAAATTAGTAATTTTTCCATTCTTGTTTTCCTTTGAATGCCAATGACTTGACCTTCTCATTTACTTGTTAGTTGGATTTTTGAGGAGAAAAAAAGACTTTAGAAAAAGTCATGTCAGTAAAGATTTAAGTCAGAAAAACCAGAGCATGTTTGGAAATCCCTGTATTCCAGTTATCTGAGGGACACAGTAAGGTGTAAAAGTGGCTTGGACAAGAGCTTGGAGCAAAAGGATGTGCTCGAGACTCGGCAATCTAATAGGGCAGAGGAACTAGAGTTGTCTCAAGCAGGGTGGCAGTCTGAGCTTTGAGAGGATTCGCTGCTAAGAGGAAAGCGGAAGGGGAGAGAATGACTGGATTCTGACTTGACTGGGTCTTGGCTTGGGAACAGAAATAGGAGGGATTACAGCCTGATGTGAAAGTACGGCCAAGGGTCTGTCAAAATGCCCACAACCGCTGTAGAAGCCCCTAGAGTCAGAACAACAGGCAGTTTAGGGAGCAAAGGATGCTGCTCAGGATAGGCCTCCACAACAAAGCATTCCTGGACCCAAATGACAGACACATCACGGTTAAAACCTACACTGAGCACTGTTCGCAACCTGTCAGCCTTGTTGTACTTGGTGGGTTCCATTTTAGTACAACAGGATTTCCAGTGACATATGACTGATTGACTGGCTGGCTGGTGGCTTTCAGTTTCAGGTCTTGGAGACAACACATGCAACAAACAAACAAAAGAAAACCTGTGCCAGTGCAAAGACAGGAGAGTAATAACATCAGAGATTTCTATACTGACCCAACTTAATCACTGTCCGTGCCAGCAACAGCTGTAAATTATTCAAGCTGCTTGGTAAAAGAAGTGCCATGGAAAGGAGGTCTTGTCCATGCTGCACTGTCTTCTACAGAGCCCGCTTGTAACTTCAGGTTTTTTTTTTCCCCTCCATAAAGGAATTCTTTTGATGACTCAGTCACCCACTAAGAACTCTTACTTGAAGGCTACTGGCCACAGGGACTAACCCTCTTTCAGCTCACCTCCTTCCATCGATTGGTTGTGTCTGAACACTGTGCCTGAAGTCCTGCGATCAGAATAGGTCAGCCTCCTCATATAAAAAGGCAAAAATGCTAGGATGGGCTATTTAGAGCTGGGGAAAGGTGTGTATTAGATACACTATCTTACCGGAATGTTACTCTGAAATAGAGCTGAGTCTGAGGCAAGAATAACAGTAATGCTGACACTGTCTCTAAACTCAGATCATTTGGCATTATGTTTCATTTTGAGAATATTATTAAAGTATTTTCTATCTTACTCAGGTCTCCTAAAAGATCCTGTGCTAAAACAAGTGCCTGGCTCACCTTACCTCAGTCCCAGCCCTGCTCCAAGCACTTTGTCTTGCAAAGCATCCAATGTCCTATCTACAGCACCTTCGGCTGGCATTTAACATCCTGTGAAATCACCACTAGTTCTCTGTGTGACTCTCTAGTTCCATCTCTACTCTGATTGGTCTCAAAGGTCAACAACCTCTCAGTAGCTTAGAAGTTGATAGTATCTTTTTGGTCCATCTGAGAAACAAAGGGTCTCTCCTTACTCTGTTTCTGGGCCCTATCTTTTCTCCCAGATTGGATATATAAGTCTCTACTTGCATTAGCCTCAGCCTGTAGCTTAATCACACACAGCACTGCACCATGGTCGCCTCTGACTTCCCCTCACATCACTCCCTGTTCTTAACACATGCTTCTCTCTCCTTATGTTGCACGAGGTCTCGTCTCTTTGAACTTTACGGTATCTTTAAAACACAATCTTCCTTCTTCTTTCCTGACAGCATCTCTTAGAGTAATGCCTACTTGGGCTATTTCAGTAATGACAACAATTTGATAAAATTAAAGTCATGAGAGTGGACCCAAGGAGTAGTAGGGACAGTCTCAAAATGGAAAAAGATGACTTTCATCAGGTTCCTATAAATCCATGCTTGGATTTCATTTCCATCCCACACTAAATTCCATTTGCCCTATGAGAGTCAGACACTGCCCTGCCTTACTTCTTTCCTTTATTCCTTTGTTTTATGGCTTCTGTGTTTTTCTGATTATCTTAAAACATACCTGTGACCATGCCCAAAGCTAATCTTTTAACTAAATGTTTGGTATTTGAAGGCAGTCTGTTTGCATCCTTTTACTTAGACAAAGTAGGCCAAATTAAGAACTGCCTACCAGTAGAAATTCCTATTTTCTGATCCTCACCTTGCCATCTGAAAGGAATTTCTTAGCATAATAGTACCTGATTCTCTCTTATCAGACCGCTTCACAGATGGAGAAATGAGGTATCTAACTAGTGAGTTTAGTTTTAAAATTTTTATGTTATTGTGTGATGGAGGTGTACAAAAGACAACTTTGGGGAACTGGTTCTCTCCTTCCACCTTTAGATGGGTTCTGGGGATCAAACTGAGATCACCAGACTTGTGTGACAAATGCCATTCCCTCTGAGCCATCTTCCTAACAAGTGAGTTTTAAAGAAGGAAACTGGCATGCTCAGCCTGACCTCAGAGAACAGATTTTCTGCCTATTGCAGTAAGAGGGTATTGCCTCAGGGATTCCAGTTGTGGCCAGATGCATAAGTGGATCTAATTTAGGGGTCCTTTACAGAATAAGAAATGTGATCTCTGGACAATACAATAATTTGATCTCATCTTTATGGTATCTGAAAGGAAAAAGAAGAGATATTACTTATTAGCCTTGCAAAACTCCTTAAGAATGATAGCTCAGACAGCATCTACAGGTAGTGGACGAAAGGGCAGGGCAACTGGCACACGTATGTTGGTAAGATTACTGGTAGAGCCAGGCTTCAGGGGATGCCAAGAAACCTTTGGCATTATCAGGCACCTTTTATTCAAGCTAAAATCCCTCATCCTAACAATGGATGAGAAACATTACTTTCCCAAAGGTGGCCCATCCATTGTTAGGCCAATCTAAAACATCACTGGGGAACCTCCTCATATTTTCTGGGCAAAAATACAGTGATCTACAATATTGCTGAATTAATATATGTAACTCTGGCTGGGCTAGAATTCTTCAGTATATGAATTGTATACAGACAAAGCAATTAACCCTTCCCCCAGGACAGAGCATTGAAGGTGCTGACTCATAAGACTGGAAAGGCTGGCTTGAGGTTGTAAGTCAGTGGCAGGATTACCAGCAGGAGACCATGCCTTTGTGCTCCTAATTTATTACTTACCCACTGAGTCTGAATGCCCATCCCGCCAGCCACCATATCAGGTGTGCGTACTCCTCTGTGTGGTCTCTAAGAGTCTGGGGCTTGAGAAGAACCTCTTTATTGATGAAAATGAAGACCGAGATCAAGACTTTCAAGCTAAGTCTGTTCCTCTGAGTCAGAGGCACAGGCCTGGTGATTTGAAGGACAGTCATTTTAGTCAGAGGCACAGGCCTGGTGATTTGAAGGACAGTCATTTTAGTCAGAGGCACAGGCCTGGTGATTTGAAGGACAGTCATTTTCAGCAAGGCCTCTGATTCAGCCCCCATACAATTTCTAATGAGGGAGCCTCAATGAGCTTTGGTGTATGTGATTTCTAATCTTGGTGGGAATTGCTTCAAGCCCACATCTATGCCCTTGGAATCCTAGTTCCTATCTAGAAGTGATATATACACAGCAAACTAGATATTTTTCCTCAACTAAAAGTAATAGAGAACACTGAGCTTGTTATTTTGTTTTTTGTTTTTTTGTTTTGTTTTTGTTTTTTCAAGACAGGGTTTCTCTGTATTGTTTTGGAGGCTGTCCTCGAACTCACAGAGATCCACCTGCCTCTGCCTCCGGAGTGCTGGGATTAAAGGCATGCGCCACCATCGCCCAGCTGAGCTTGTTATTTTGTATATATTTAAAAAGTAAGCACTATATTCTAAGGTAAAACTTGAGAGTAGTGACTGCTTTAGAGTAGTTGGTGCTCTGGAGGGTTGCAGGAGGCCCATGGTCTAGAGCTGATAGGTTCTGGCCTGCCACTGAAGCCTTTTGGTCCCAGGAGCACCCAGGAAAATACCCCCCAAAATCTCTTTCCTTAGATAGAAATAGTTAGTGTAGCTCTTTTCTGAGTTTCATGAGTTGTTTTAGCAAATTATCCGACCTGAGTGGGCCATGGGAACCCCTGAGCATTTACAGTCAGTCAGAGTGAATGTGGCCTCGTAGCCCTGGAAAACTAGCTGGCATGTGACATGGAGTAGTCTTACAAAGAACCGAGTGTCATGCTTGAGCTGCAGTAAACAACTGGGTTGAAACAGAATATGTACAAATGTGTCAAATAAACTCTGATGATGCAGTTCCCAGAAATTCTCAAACGCAACCCAAGTCTAAGATTCCTAGTCCACTAAGACAGGCTAAGGACATGTGCAAATGTTGCATGCTTATCCCGTATATTAGTATAGCAAAAGGCTCTGAGATGTCATGTAGCAAAAACCCAGAAGTGTCTAGAAACTGCAAGATACGGCATCATCACCAGTTTGATATGAGTAAGCTTTACACTCAACATCTATTAATACTAATTTTAAACAACTTAAGACAGTTTAGTAGTGAATGAAGGTTTTCTGGACAGCTTGGTATGGCAAGGATGGGTCTGGCAGGCCTGGTCCTTCTCCCCCATATACCTTCTGTCTTGCTAAAAACCATTAGATTACATTCCAAAAGCTAGCCATCAAGGTCTATTCCCTTATTTAGCTACTTCCTCCTCCTGACAGTGGCTGCCAAGGTCCAGCAATCAAAGTACTGAAGTCCAGCAATCAAAAGTCCCCTTTGGCTCCCTAATTAACATGCCCAATTAAAATTAAACACCTCATCCTAGCACAGGGTTTGTCCTTGTATCTTTATAAACTGCCATTTTCCTCTGTGACATGTCTATTTCCTCTCTATCCAGAGGCAGACCATTGCCCTCCCCTCCAACAAATACCTCTGCCCCCTTTCCCTTGTTCCCTTCCCCTTCTCCCATCTTTGTTACTTTTTCCTGCCCTCTGCTCTTCTGGGGCAAATAAATCTCCTTTGTGCTGAGAGTTTGGTCTTGGGGGTCCTGAGCCCACACTTTTCCTCTCAGTGAGCATATCAATTTGCTATGCAGATGACTCCTACCTGAGATCCCTAGAAAAGATGTGAGAGCAGTAAAGCCAATGATGGGAGTGCAGAAGGATGGTCAGGACAGAGTCTCACAACTATTTGGTATGTAACTATGGGTACCAGATGCAGAGCTTGACAGATGGCAATGAACAGGATGAATACAGCAACCGCCAGAGCAGCATCTGCAGCCACACAGGGGAGACACACACTAAGCAAAAGAATACACACAAAAATCTTACGATCTCAACTGTGATAGCAGGAGAGCAAGAGGCACTAAGCTTCCATTACTGTGAGGGAATTTAATAAATCCTAAGCAGTCAGTTTGGGGGGTTGCCAAAAGTCTTGGAAGTGACATCTAAATACTGACGGGAAATATGAGTCAGGGTGGTGCTGGGGGTAGCAATCTTTCAGAGAGGAGCAACTGGACATTTGAAAATTTGAGAGAGAGTACAAATTCTGAGGAAGAGTAAATCCAGTGCTAGAACTGGGGCAACGCGCAAAAGGGCAAGGGTTGAAACCTAGGGAGTAGGCCAAGATCCTATAGGGATGCTGAAACTCAAGCCAAAATAGCTGGGAAGAAATTGCAAGTTGTAAATAAGACCACCAGTGCCAATCCAAACTTTTCCAAGCTCATACTCATTGCAATTGATACATCACATGGGAAAGTTAGAATACAAGGCCAGTCGGGAGCTCATGTGGCCACCTATATGATAGATGTTATAGTTGGTAGCAAATAACTGAAGGGAGAAAAAGGCTGTCTGAAAATTTAACTATGCTTGTCAGACAAAACAATGCCAGAATGTAGGCAAAGTGTTAGAACTACCTATCTCCTTACTTCCTTTAAACTTTTCACTACCAGAACCCTGTTGTATAAGGACAACATAAAAACCTAGAAGAAAATTATTACCTTCATGGTTGAAATGCTTAGCATATATAGAAGAAACGCTTTAAAGCAATATGCTCATTTAACATAGGAAAAACTAAAAGATGGTTTGATTTCTCTATTAAGAACATTATATAGCTAGGCCAGCATTTTCTCTAACTTTCTCAGTTAATTTGGAAATTCCTTTAAAAAGCCTCAGGGGTTCTGACTTCAACAGGCTGGGTCCAGCCATTCCTTCCCACATCACACACATGATTCTAATGTGGGTACTAAGGCATCCTTTGATAGATCTTGGGTAGGTAGATCTTTGATAGACACCTTGGGGCATTGAGGTCTTCCCTTCCAAAAAGTGAAACACAAATTCACAGGCCCATGGCAGAGGTTCACATGAGCAGACAAGGTAGGCTTGTGAGAACTCTACCTGGAACATTAGAATGAGGAAGGAGAAGAGGTAGAGACAGTCAAGAAGGACTTGAGAAAGTCAACATTAAAGATATAGAGGGTTTCAACAGAATATACAATCTAGAATTACATCCATGACCATAACCAATAGACTCCCACAGCTGCCACTACCTTAGGGGTTCATTGTTTTGTAAACATGCCCAAGTTTTCATCTAAAACAAGAGGAGGAACTTGGTGTTCTTTGGGTTTCTTATTGATTTAATTTAATTAGAACATTTTCGGGCTGGAGAGATGGCTCAGTGGTTAAGAGCACTGTCTGCTCTTCCAGAGGTCCTGAGTTCAATTCCCAGTAAACACATGGTGGCTCACAACCATTCATAATGAGATCTGGTGCCCTCTTCTGGTGTGTAAATATGAATGCCAGAATACTGTATACATAATAAATAAATCTTAAAAAAAAAAAACATTTTCAGTGTTAGCATTTATCAATGTGGAAAGACATAAGCATAAAGCCTTATTTCCTATATAAATTAATTTTTATGTTCCCCCTATAACAATTTGTAGGACTGTATATAGTCCATATTTCTCAAATAAGTGAATAATTAGCTTTTAAAAATGATACAAGAAAAAAATGGTATTGCTATATTAGTTTACCTTATCTATAGATATATAAAACATCAAGTTTGGGGGTAATCCTTGGGTACTTGGGAGGCCCAAGGAAGGAGGATCACAAGTTCAAGGTTAGCCTGGGCTACATAAAAAGATCGTAAGTTCAAAACATAAAGAAGATGACAAATTTTCACATAAGCGTATTTCTGCCTTAGACAGGTTTTAGAAAGCCTCTTAAGTAAATATTATTACTCCTAGGGGTCCCTGAGAAGTTTAAAGATCTTAGGTAGGAATTAAGAAGGATCTTGACCTATCCAATCTATCCTAAAACCACACTCACACCAATTTCTCTCCCAGGGAAAGATCAGTAAATAGAAACTTCTAACTCAATGTGGAGTCCAATTGTGCAATAACACTTCCTTCAGAAGTTTAACCAGAAATGAACACGTGATGAGAACAATGTTAGCCAAAAAAGAAGCTACAAAAAGGGACAAGAACTTTCCAGACCAAAGTATAGCAACAAAGACTCGGAGAAATGAACGGCTTAAAAAAAAAGCACAGTGATGCCTATGAAGTTCAGGAAGGTCTATCAAAAGATCCCTGTCTTCTGAAATTCAAAATGATCCTTTTCTTCTGAAACATATCAAAGAGATACATGTGACATCTACGATGAAAATACTAGGAATAAATCAAAAAAGCAAATTTATAGCCTATAAAATCAAACGGCCTACTTACATAAAGTGATCAAATCTCTTTGAATTTCAGGATATGAAAGTTTAAAATACAAATTACATAACATTGTTCTTCACAGACTCACATTACTATGTCAGTGTGTGTCCTGATTCTTGTTACCCATATACTTTTATTTAAGATTTTTTTCCAGACCTAAAAACTTAGACTCTAAAAAGTATAGAAGGTAGAGTAATTTATACAATGATAGACATCAGAGCTAGGAAAAGGATTCCCATCGTCTGTCTTTTCAGTCAATTGATATTCCTACTGGCACAGGTTCTCTTTGCCAAAGGGAAAACGGAATTATTGAAGGAGATTTAATCGGAAGACGTTAATCTCATTTTCTTTAAACCAGAGACATTCAAAAATTTACAGGATGAGAGAAAAGAGGGACTGTATAGAACAAGAACATTCCAGGTAGGTGGAAAGAGAACTAAAGACCTCAAATTAACTGTGTTTTAGTTACACAGAATAGGGCTGTCTTGTTCTCTGTACACCGAGTACAGTGCTCAGAAGTTAGTAGGGGTTCAATAAGCACTTGCAGGAGACTTGAATTTGTCTCTCTGCCTTGCAGATGAGAATACTTTCAGACAATCTAAGTATCTTTTTTAAAAAATATTTTAATTTTATTTCATGTTAATGGTGTTTTGGTGCATGTACGTCTGCATACCACTTGTGTGCCTGGTACCCACAGAGTTCATATGTGGAATTACAGACTACTATGAGTTGCTTGCTATGTGGGTGCTGGGAATTTAATCCAAATCCTGTGGAAGAGCAGTCAATGTTCTTACCCTCTGAGCCATCTCTCCAGACTTCAATCGGAGTATCTTGACATCTGAAATTTGTGGTTTTCTAGTTCCATTGGGCAGGGCTCTGCTCATTTTCTCCCAAGCCACTTAAGGTAGTTCTGTTACATAAGTGCGCATGTGGCAGCTTTCAAATATGTGACACTCTCGTTATGTCCTCCCTCTTCTAGTCCCGTGTACACCATGGAAAAAATGCTCCTTTAATCCCAGCACTCAGGAGGCAGAGGCAGACGGATCTCTGTGAGGCCAACCTGAATTACAGAGCAAGCTCCAGGACAGCCAGGACTATTACACAGAGAAATAAAATCCTGAAAATAAAAAACAAGTTTTTTTTGTATGTGTCCTCATGTGTGGGAGGACTTTAGGGGAGGGCTGTGAGCTATGATGAACACGTGGAGGTCAGAAATCTGTTCTCTCCTTCCTTTCACCATACGCCTCACGACATCCAGCTCAGGTGGACAGGTGAGGCAACAGGTGCCTTGAACAGCTGGGTGGTCTCAGCAGCTATAGCTCTCTTCTTTGGGGACCTGTTTGAAAACACTTTTGATGGAGCCAAAGCAGACCCAATGCTGGCTTCCAGATGCCACATTTGTATGCCTGTGTGGACCGCTGTTGGTCAAGCTTCCTCTGCCCTCCATCTTTGCGGTCACTCTTCTGAATATGAATACAAGACTAAGTACCCCCCACTCTAATCCTCACCTCATTGGTTTTCAGTCATTCTTCTAGCTTGACTTGCTCAGTTCTATCTTTCTACATCTTAGTGGTCCAACTTGGTTTTGTAATAGCTGGAACTTTGGTGTGTACACTTATGTAATCTTTATCCAGGCAATTGCTGTCAAAGGTAAGCAAATATTAATAATAGCTAGCCTTACTTTGTGCCAAACCCTGTCCTAAGCCCTTGAGGTCATATAATAAGGTGAATGTGATTGTTCTCACATTTGAGATGGGGAAAATGAAGGTGCAGAGAAATGAAGCCATGTATCCACGGTAACAGGATTTCCAAGCAGAAGAACTGGATACGCAGGCAGGGCTCCAGTCTTTGTCTTACTAAGCTCTGCACTTCACTGACAGACAGACAGCCTTTTAGACTGACATGTACCTACCCATCAGCAATGCCTGGGTGAAACTGTTAGTCATTCATAAAACAACACAACTGTGACCTCTGATAACCCAAGTTTCACTGTCTTGGGGATTATATGAGATGTTTTTCTAAAGCAGGGCACTTCGATGACCTAGAATCTTGGCTCATTTTCCTGTGTGCATCCTCAGCCAACAACAAAGTCCTCAGGGTCACAGGCCATACCTAGTACTCTTCTCTTGTGCCTTACACGCATCTACTTCATGTTATCTCTGCTGGATGAGGTAAAAGCCAAGGAGGGGCAGACAATATCATCTCTGCTAGATGTGGGAAGGCCAAGGAGGTTAAAAGCAAAGTCTGGCCGGGCATTGGTGGCCCACGCCTTTAATCCCAGCACTTGGGAGGCAGAGGCAGGTGGATCTCTGTGAGTTCGAGGCCAGCCTGGTCTACAGAGTGAGTTCCAGGACAGTCTCCAAAACAATACAGAGAAACCCTGTCTTGAAAAACCAAAAAAAAAAAAAAAAAAAAAAAAAAGCAAAGTCTGGGGGGGGAGGGACATGGACAGGAAGAAAACACCTTTAATTTCAGCACTTGGGAGGCAGAGGCAGGTGGATCTCTGAGGCCAGCCTGGTCTACAAAGCAAGTTCCAGGACAGCCAGGGTTGTTACACAGAGAAACCCTATCAAAAAAACAAAACAAAACAACAACAAAAAAAAAACCAAAGTCTAGAATGAGGAAGAATGTGGAAGCCACTTTAAGTCCTCAGCTTTCAAGCCCCACGGGGATTCTCTTGTATAAACAAGAGTGGGAGCAATGGCCTCACATCAGTGACCCCGAGCCCCTCTCTTTCTCGCCTTCCCTGGAATACCTTTTCCAGCTTTTTGAGGGAAGGAACTTTCTGCAAGGCTTTGGAGGGCACAGCCTGTGCCTCACTCCTGTTTACATATCCCAAGGATCCTGGGAGACTATGTGTGATACATATAAGGTGATTGAAAAATATTTGATAAATTTAACAAACAAATAAGTTTTCACCTTTCTAAATATTTATTGACATGAGCATTCAAATTAAATTATTTGATGATTTTTACTACCAGCAACCTTTGTGGTCATATTCAGGGTTAGAGAAATAAAATTTAGCCATTTGGTGCACACTCCTGCGTCACACACACACACACACACATACACACACACACACACACACACACACACCCCTGATGATCTCTCCTTTCAGTAAGAAACTACAACCGAAAACAGTGACAAGATGACTTAGACAAAACAGCAAGGCAGCAATAGACTAAGTGCTTCTTATTTATGCAAGCTGATTCTATGCCTTGAAGACATGTCTACATCTTCCCCTTGTTGTTCGTCCCCTAATTCTCCACCTGCCTATATGCTAGTCAAAGAAATCTTCGCCTTAGTACTATTCCTACCAGTAGGGAGGCAAACCTGAAGCAGTATGTGAGCAGAACTGGAAACACGAAGGAAACTCTCTTTCTTTTGGTTTCTAAGTTCATTTCCTTAGAAGACCTGTCACTTTGGTACACCAAATTACCTTCCAATTTTTACAAGGGACAAAAAACAATCTCCCCTAACACTTTTGTACACACTGCTCCTCTTGGCTCCTGGGAACCAAGAGATCTTCCTGTAAATAGTCACACACAATAAGTTGCCAGATCCATTTTCTCCTTTGCCACTTTGCAGGATTTTCTTCAAGGCCAATAAGTAACTAACGAGGCCCAACACACAAATGTTGCTTACTTCCGAACTGGTAGCTGCCGAATGAATAATTAACCTCTCTATACTTTCTACCAGGGATGCTTGTATTGCTAGGGTACAGGTATCCTTTATGTCTAAAGGATGCCATAAAACAGGCACTTGCCAGAAATATGCCTTCATTTATCACATGAAATGCCATGTGGTATTAGTGAGGTCGATACTGTTTGTTTAATATATTTTGCTTTCCTGGGGGCTTGAAATGATTTGTTTTTACAGCTGTAACAGAGTTAAATTAGGGATTTATCTTCAGTTTAGCTAGTTGAGCATATATAACCAGGGGCTATTAATTATCTGCCCAGAGGCCTTTGGTCATCTTCCCACCGCTTACAGCATCCTTGAGGTACTGAGTTTCACCACCAACAGCCAGATTTGATCCTCAAGTAATCAAATCTGGTTTCTCAGGAACTGAGGGCCACTGGGGGGAGGGGAGGAGGTTTTGTTTCTGGCTCCAAACTTCCCCCTCCCCCAACATGTAAATGCTATTGTTATGAGGATTTTTTTTTTCCTTCAAGGAATTGAGCAAGGAATTTCAGAAGGAAAAGAAAATCTTAAAGACTAGTTCCAGACAGCCATCCCCACATGTTAAAAACCACCTTTTTTCTGACATAAAGTGCCAGCAATCCTTCTTCCCAGTCCTCATCTCAGACTACTGTTTTCTGCCTTCCCCGAAGCAAGGCTGCAGAGCTGACCCCAAAGATCAATCTCTCCAAAGGCTGCACTACACTCTCCGCTATCTGTTTCTTGGTGTCAGAGAGAAAGAGGGAGCAGGAAAGTAAGGTGAGGGAGAGAGAAGGGGTAAGTAAGGTGAGGCAAAGGTTCACAAAATGAAACACACACGCAGGAGACACACCAGGGTGCAGGGATGCTCCCACATCCCAGGTCCTAACAACAGACTTCTTTTCCAGAGGTTCATTGTCAATCAATTAGCCAAGGCAACAGGGGTCTGTGAGATGGGGGCGCCCAGGGAAACAATGGGCTGTCCTGTAGTATTACTATTTAATCACTTTTACTAAATAAATAGAGCAGCCCTGAGGCGCTGTCATGTCAAGGGAATTTATAACAACAACAACAACAACTAAAAACAACCCCTCATTTTTTCATTGGTCATTACTTTTTCCCTTCAGGACAGAGAGGGTTATTACTGCAGCCTTAAGTTCCATCTTTGTGTTTCTTGCCTTTGATTCCCACTCGGACCCTGCCACTTTCTGGCACTAATTTGTCAGGCTGAACAAAGAGGGGATTTGTACCTCCTGTAAGGTCTCAATTAGGAATGGCTTCTGCTGTATTATGTGCCATTCAGAGGAGACACAATGCCGGTAATTACAGGAATTTGCACTAAATGGCCGAAGAATTCACAGCAACCCCCCTTCCCCGTAAGTCCCCCCCCCCCCCAGGGCTGGAGAGGAAGAAAAAGGAAAGCAACAGCTCTTAATGCCAGAGATGCACAATCACCAACAGTAGTCCCCAGAGGTTAAACAGCAGCCAGGGAGCAAACCATAAAAACAACAGCGGGAAAACGGTGGAGGCCTAGGCCCACTCTCCTCCCAGTCCCACAGCCCACTTCAGTTCCACTCGTGAGCACGGCCCTGAGTGGGCAGCCAAACCACCTCCAGATTCCACATTACAAAACTCGCACAAGGAACACTTCTGAAGGTGAGTGTGGCATCTCTGTCACACCTCTAACGTTCCAGGCTTTTCAAATGCTTGTACTCAATTGCTAGATCTCTTGACTGCTGGAAAATTACTGTGTATCTGCTGAGTACAAATAAGCAGATGCACATGTCAAACCCCTAAAGAAAACAGGCATGTTGTCTCATAGTCTACTTTATAAAGCAGTTATGAATAACCCAATTTAGGACCTCTCATAGGTATGCACTTCATAAATACTTCAGTAAACTGCACAATCATCTTTTAAGCATTAATATTTTAGCATCACAGATTCCTCATTGTCAACTACAATTTTGAATTCCAGTCCATAATTTCACAGAAGCACACCTCATT
Source organism: Mesocricetus auratus (assembly GCF_017639785.1). Lineage (NCBI taxonomy): Eukaryota > Metazoa > Chordata > Mammalia > Rodentia > Cricetidae > Mesocricetus > Mesocricetus auratus. Next base: position 42,959,498 of record NW_024429194.1, on the reverse strand, counting down.
TTCAATTACAGATGCCTCCCATAAAGGCCATATTAAAGCACGCGCACACACACACACACACACACACACACACACACACACACACTCGCCCCCCACCCCACCAAGTCCAGCACAGGAACTTTCTCTGAGATTCAATCTTATTGAGTGCCTTATTTATAGGCCAGAAACGAGGAACAGCAGTTTCATACAGACCTACCGGGCACCACCTCCAAAGACCTGTGGATCTTGTCATGGCTGCTATTTGGCAGTTACCAATGTGATTTCTGCATCCACATTTCTGAAACCCGGACCCCAGGCACACCCAAGTACTAGGCAAGCGCTAAATGATCGAATGAGCATGTGAGTGGGTTTTCAGATGTCAGGAAGTGGAACTGGCAAGCTCAGGGTTCCCCGAGAGACAGGCATGAACACGGTCAGGTTTCTATAGCAAGAGCTTGCTAAGCAGCATGGAACTGGGAAGGAAGCCATTTGGCTATCACACATAACAAAATGCAACTATCCCAAGTCTACACACAAGCCAAGAAATATGCACTCAGAGACCCGCATATAGCTTCAAAACTTTAACCTCAGGCATCCTGGGATGGTCTATTTTCTTCATAGGGACTCTTTAAAAATGTTAAGGGATCTAGAGAATTCTTTACTTAGAGAATTTAGTGAAATAGGGCCAACTGTCCTATTTTATATATGTAAATGCCAGTATTTGTGACTCCTCTGAATAGTAATCAAATGACATCAGAATAAAGAGCCTACTCAGTGCAACACGCATCCAAAATATTTCTAGGGGGAAGGACTAGGCAGACATTAAAAACTCAACAATCTAAAGAGGTACTCTAAAGTCATGAAATTGTGTGAATTTGCTTCTTAGAAATACATAAAGCCCAATGTGCTGGGCCGATTGACAGTCGGGAAGGCAGACACGCTGTGCAGCTGCCTTTTCAGGGACTGTAGTCATAAGGAGAATGACAGAGTTACAAAAAGCAGAGCAAGTAGTTTAAATTAACAGTGCTTGTAAGAAACACAGATCCTCAAAGGTCCATCTGCTATAACAATCTATGATAAAACAAACTGTCTCCCAGTCCTTTAAAAAAATTTCACGTTTGTTTATCAAGTTTGTTTTTAGTTTTTCTTTTGAGACTCTGCCCCCTACAGGACACACAGAGTAATTCTCAACCTGAGGCAGGAAACCAATAGTCCTCCCACTGGAAATGCAAAGGCCTGTAAAGCACACAGATCATGAAGGGGCTGAACACTGAAAAGGGGGAATGAAACAGACTTGATCTTACTTTGGAATCTGCTATATTATACATTACATATGTAAATTAGCATTCTTTCCACCCTAAACTAGAAACGCACCCGCATCCCGCTGGAGTGCCAAGCCAAAGCATGTGCTACCAGCTGAGCAGAGCGATGAACGTTAGACTTCTTATCCCATGGCTTCCCTCCTCCACTACTCGCCTATCTTCCAGCAAGCCAGATTAATCTATCGAACACCAAATTTAGACAGCCAAGGGAGGCATTCTATCACAGGGACGCTGCCAGAGAGTACTATTCTTGCCCATTATATAATGCTTTCCCTCTTCTACTTAGCTTCCCTATTTCTGCTTCTCCTCTCTTTGCCTTCTCCTGTTTTTAAAGTCTCCAATTTCCAGATGAGTTTGTTCTCAAACATCCCCTTTCCTCAATGCAAAACATGGGAAATGCACACTCCATTAGGAAGTGCTAACTAAATGACAACCCTCCTCATTCTCTTACTGCACAGTTTCTTAAAGCAGATGCTCTGGGGACAACCTTAGGAACAAGATTAGGCTATTCTCTCATCTTTCAATAAAAGAGATTACTGACCCTACCGGCAATCCAATGTCACACAGTCACACAAGTATATTAAGAGCTCAGGATGCTTATCTTGTAAGCAATTAGTATTGTTGTATGTCTGAATTCTGAAATATAATAATGTATGCACCAATGAGGCCCTGAAACACTAACAATTTCTAAAATAAATAAAAATAAGGCTAAATATACTAAAATTATTGTCTTTTTTATTTCAAAACCACTTTCAAAAGTAGCTGGCTGATTCAGCACAAAGTCTCTCTGCTCTGTCATATGTATATATACACGTATATACGTACACACACACACACACACACACACACACACACACACACACACACACGTGCGCGCACGCGCGCTACCACCTGGGGCTTCTGCACTGGCTCAGTGCTTCTCCCAATGCGGTTTTCTTTTCTGAGACAGGTTTTCACTGTATATCCCAGACTAGCAGTTCTCCTGCTTCAGCCTTCCAAGTGCTGGAAATATGAGTATGCATTGCCATATCTGGGTTTCCTAGTATTTCTGGCTCAGTGTTTCTCCTTCTGCCAACCCCACCTTCAAGTTCCTACTGCACAGTCATCAAGACCCTCCTTAAAGTTGGCTATTTTCCAATAGAAAGGTGGCCATTGTGCCTACACTGAATTTAAAGTGTGGGGTTTCATTCTGTCCACCACCATTTGCTGTTTTCAATGCAGGAGCTAGAAGAGAATATAAACCCTGCTCGAGCTTCTTGTTCGTTTTTAAACAGCATACTTAAGTCTAAAAAGCTTGACTTTAAAACTTCTTGATCAGTCTGTCTTTACGGTAAATTACAGTCACAAACTTGGGAGTTTAGTGAAAGGGGGGCAATTTTAATTTAGCTTACAGTAGATGGACAGAAGAGAACACTGGGCCTGAGGCCCCTCTGTGTCACCCTCACACAGTGGCTCCAGGAACTAGGGCTTCCCCTCATGCCTCAGGAGTCACCTGCTGAATACTTGTTTACCTCTCAGCCATCTCCACACTGCCTTCAATGATGACTTTCTATAGATTCTACCCTAAACAGGAGCTGACAAAGTCATGGTCACTCTCAGCCACCAGGTAGAAACATTTGCCTTGCCTAAGGAGTGCCAGTAGTTACTAGAACTTAAAATTCTGTCATGAAGCCGGGCGTTGGTGGCACATGCCTTTAATCCCAGCACTTGGGAGGCAGAGGCAGGCGGATCTCTGTGAGTTCGAGGCCAGCCTGGTCTACAAGAGCTAGTTCCAGGACAGCCTCCAAAGCCACAGAGAAACCCTGTCTCGAAAAAAAAAAAAAAAATTCTGTCATGAAACAATCTGTGACCTAGACAATCACAGTGATCTGTATTCAAGAAGGTAGAGGAAGCAGGATGACGGCTGACTCAGGAAGCCTAAATTCCAGTCTGGTCAAGCTTTGGCCAAGTCATTTGGATTCGCTGAGATACATCATGGCTTCTGTTTGCTTTCCAATGAGTATTAGAATGGATAGATTTGGTTTGGTTTGGTTTGAGCTATTTTTGAGACAAGATCTGGTACTGTAACACTATAGTTCTGACAGACCTGACACTTGAAATATAGACCACACCAGCTTTCAACCCATGGCAATCCCAACTTAGCCTCCTGTGGGTTGCTTAGAATTTTTTAAATTTTTTATTTTTTTTAATTAGACAGCGTCTCATTCTGTAGTCCTAGCTGAACTGGAACTCAGCAAGTGTTAGTGAAGTATACTTGTTGGAGGAGAGATACTTTTTATAAGCAATGATTTTAACAAACATCTTTAACTGTCACATGAGAAGGTTTTTAACTGAATTCCCATTGCAGGATTCTGAAAAAGTTCACAAATAAGCCAAGGCTGTACACGCACTCCATACCTGCACATTTGAAACTCTGAGCGGTAAGTCCTCGCTCCAAAGACAGCGTTGTCAGGATGCTCAAGAAGCTGGTGGTCACGGACTGGCGTTTGTTCTTCCGTAGCTCATGGCCACCGACCTGGTCCTTGGGTTTGTTCCTCAGTGTGACTTGCAGGTTTTGTTCGGAACTCCTCGCTGCATTGGCTGCTGTCTTCAGAGCCTCCATCCATTCCTGAGCCCTCTGTCGGGTCTCAGCCCGGAGGCGGAGGACATCTTGGGGAAAAATGACTTGAAAGCAAGAGTCACAACCATCCAGGTTGTCTATCTGCACAGCCAGACACACGTCCACATTGTAGCTCAACAGGGGATCTTCGTCCAGCTTGCCAGGGTGAAAGGCCATAAGATAGGCCTTGCTCAGCACAAATGTAAATGCCTTCCAGTTGTTTTGGACGGTCAGTCTGTACAGTGTCCCTGATTTGAGGATGTTTTGGTACTGTTTGGGGCTATCCAGAACAGGGGAGGACAGCAGCCCACTGGATTTCTTCTGTAAACAGTGGTTCTGTGTACCAAGTCCTGGTGAGTTTGCTGGCTCCTCCTGCCGGCCTATGTAATTGGGCACTGTAGCATGTACAACTTCCCAGAGCTTCTGCCCCCAGTCCAATGCCTCCCACGGGGACTCTGCCTTTAGTTGCAGCTGAGAATTGTCATAGAGAACAGTGTCTACCATCCTGGCCTCAAGATTGCCTAGAACAGATATGCTCTGGAACTGTGAAAGCTGGTACGTGGCATACAGGCTTTGATTCCCACTACTGTCGAGGCTGTAGAAGTGTAGGTTGTAGGGTGAGAGCTCGGCATAACAGCTTTGCCAGTAACTGTCGTGGTTTTTCCTGATCTCCAGGTAACCCTTCTTCAGTATGTTTGGGAACGTCTGCTTGTGTTCTAGAAAGAAGAAAAGAAAAGCCAAAGTAATCATTATGAGAAGGCAGGTACATGAAACCAACCACACTGGCAGCTGGCATCTTTCTAATTCGGATTAAACAAAGCAGAATAGTAAAATTCCAGGGTGGTACATAACTGGCAAGATGTCTCTGGGGAAATTTCCCACCCTGAGGTGATAAAGGTGTGCATGAGTACATACAGAGTATAGAACGTCAATGTGACACAGAGGCCTGTGTGCAACCCAGAAATGCTGGGAAAGCTGTGAACAGAACAGGTATGCCCTGTACACACAGTCACAGTCGCCAGGCTCCTCCTTTTCTAGGTAAATTATGCAGTTCCAACATACAAGAGAGTACTCCTGTCACACAAGCTAATTCCCTGCTCAGACTTTTGTCTTTTCCTGGACTGGTGAAGCCAGAAGGGGAGAACAGAAACACAGAGTGTTAACTATGCGCTTATAAATTGTTTTGTCAGGCAAGCCCACCATCCCTCAAGGCAGAACCCAGCCCTTCTAGGCAGCACCATCTCAACCCTGGGTCTCTCACCTCAGGTGTGAGTTTTCTCTGAGTCTGACTGTGCTATGCTGTGCCCTTGGCTTACAAGATTGCATCCTACGGCTGTGACCACATACTTAACTTTCTCCTGGCTTCTCTTGCCTTCCCCCATCTCCTCGGTAGAGACATGTCCCTGGGTCAGCATCAGGCAGCCCTACTACATTATTCCTCTACCACAGGCTACAATCAGATTATATTATCATAAGTTATTTAATGTCCAAACAAACAAATATTTTATTTGTTTTTTAATGTCTGTCTTCACTAATGGAGTATGCTCTCTTTTCCTTTCTATAGCACGGCACACAGGACAATGCCTTATCGATACAACAGTGGGTCCTTAGTAAGTATAACATTTGTTAGGTGGGTACAGATATAAACATATATATATATATATATATATATATATATATATATATATATATATATATTTGTATCTTAGCACTAGGAAAACTGAGACAGGAGGATCACAGAAATCTTGAGTCTAACACTAGCCTGCTACACACTGACTGCCATACCAGCCTGTACTACAAAGCAAGTATTTGTCTCAAATAAATAAAAACTGAAAAACAAAAGAAAAGTACTTGTTAAATCAGAAATAAAGCTTCTAACACAGCATCTGACAAATGTAGGTGTAATTCCTTTCCTGACCTTTCTCCCTTCCCACACTTACACATGTTTATCTAGTCACAGCATCTTTAACCCATGATAACTGATACTGAACACCATGGCAGTATACTTGGATAAAAGGCACTGTCAGTAGAGAGACTCCTGAGACCTTGTTTCTTGAGACAGGCTCTCATTTTTGTAGCCAAGACTGGCCTCAAACTCTAGATCCTTCTGCCACAGCTTCCTGGGTACTTACAACAGGTGGGACTACCACACCTAGTCTCCTGAGACCTTGGCCTGCCATGAAAGTATGTCTATGCATGGGAATGGTCACAAAGAAGTGACCTGGTAGAACATTTAAAATCTAAATCGTTTCTCAATCCCTCTGCTGACACATTCTACAGACAGCTACAGACTGAGTCACTCCCTGAAGATGGACTCCACTAGCAAAGGGGACGGATGATTTCTGCTCAGGGTAAAGAAAGGGGAAAGGGGGTGGGGACAGTGGGCTAGCTAGCTCTCATTTTAAAATAGCAAGCCAACAGAAGACAGGAGAGAAAAGAGGTGGAGAAAGGCCTATTTTAGCTGCCTTACATCTCTGGTCCTAATGCTAATTCATTACTATTTCTGTGGTAACTAAAAAGCCGTTAATTTCTCACAACCCACACTAATCCCTTTGTGGGAAGAGATAATGGATGCCTACTCTCTGGGCATCTTTCTCTCCTGACAATCAGGAGCGAGGCAGGGCTGTCGGAGGCACCGCTGCCACCTCTCCCCTCTCATCTCCATCAGGCTGCCTGCTGCATAATCAGACCTAGGCTGTGCGCCCCACTCTTCTTTCTCAGGTGACCTGGTGGCTCAGCTCTGAGTCCTTGAGTAAAACAAACCGCCTCTCTTGCTTTTAGACAGAGATTGCCACCTCCTCTCCTTACTTGCCTGAGAGCTTTTTACTGCAGCTACTGGGAATGAATTCCCAGCTTGCCTATAACTGTGCTTGGCGCAGCAGCAAAGCAAACCAGAGTTCTCACTCCTGTCTGAGGTAAAGCTCAAATGGAGATGACAGGTTAGGTAGAATGAATGGACAAGAGGTCTCACTAGGAAATCTCCAGGGTACTAAAGCTAACCTGTGCTCCAACACTGGTTCCCACCCAATAAGACCTTCTATCTTTGTTCTCTAGGCTTCAACACTCAGGAAGCTTGGTCAGGAAGACCACCTGAGTGTGAGGCCAGCCTGGGCTACAGTGAAAAGCCCTTACTCCAAACAAACAAACAAAAGTCATGAGGATAGGAGAGGGGCCAAGAAGCTGGCACCTAGTCCTGTCTTAGATTTTGTGCTTCTAGGATTAACATCTTTAATTATAGGGGCCTGGGGAATTACCCTGTCTCTTTAATTTCTGGCAACTATTATCTTATATTGGATCTGGAGTATATTTTTAATTCTTTTTTACTACTGACAAATCAGAAGATATATATACATATATATATGTATATATACACACACAAACACATATAGCCTCAGTTGTAGTTTCACCCAGATCTTTTTATTTTAACTCATTTAGTTTACATATACTTTTTTTTTTTTTTTTTTTTTTTTGGTTTTTCGAGACAGGGTTTCTCTGTGGCTTTTGGAGGCTGTCCTGGAACTTGCTCTGTAGACCAGGTTGGCCTCGAACTCACAGAGATCCGCCTGCCTCTGCCTCCCGAGTGCTGGGATTAAAGGTGTGCGCCACCAACGCCCGGCCTACATATACATTTTAAAGTGCTCAATTTCACAAGGGAATTTCAATCTTAATGACTATAAGTGATTCAGATAGGATCACTAATAAGATTTACACCATTTCTAGAGCAAAAACCAAACCAAACAAAAAATGCGAAACCTGCTCTAAATAAATCACCATGACCTGGAACTTTCACAATGAAACTACTACCCAGAAATTCTTCATAACAACCCCGGCAGCCGGCCATCTCACCTCCACTCCCTGCTGCCCAGCATGCAGCTTCAGTTCCTCCTTGGGGAAGATCCTTTCCCCCCTCCTGGTCATCCCCAGAGATGCAGGTTTGCTACTGACTAAAGGGGAAGGGAAAATGTTCCCAGCAGGCAGCCTGATTAACTTCTGTACGCCCCGCCCACCAGAGTTCCTCTTTTGTCATTACTTCCTCATCAGTTCCCCAAAAAGTTTCTTTTTCATGGCGTCACCTTCATCAGGATCCAAGTTGCCTCCTCCTTCCTGGCTATCCCACAGTATCCCAAGCTAATTTTCCTGGGTCTCTCTTGTCAGGCCAAAACCCTTCACACATCCTAAATGCCATACTTACTTAGTCCAAGCTCCCAAGCTTGACCTTCAGTATACTCCATTATGGAAAATTTCAAACACCCTCGAAGACAGAGGAAGTGACCACTATTTAGTTTCAAAACGCATTGGCATGGGTTGATGACTCAATAGGTAAAGTGCAAATGAGGACTTGAGTTTGGATCCCAAGCACTCATGTAAACAGTCAGGTAGGGGTGCAGATCAGTAATTCCTGTACTTAGGGGATAAGGACTTGCACACTAGCCAATCTAGCCAAAACTGTGAACTCTAGATTCAGTGAGAAGCCTGTCTCAAAATACAAGGTGGAGGGAGACAGAGGGAAGCATGTGATGTTGTTCATCTCTGATCTACACACACTCACACACACACACACATACACACACACACACACACGAGAGTGCATTCACACAAACATGTATATGCATATGTACATATGCATACACACATGCACATATGTACATATGCATACACCACACATACACACATACACGAGTGCATTCACACAAACATGTATATGCATGTGTATATATGCATACACACATGCACATATGTATACATATATACACCACACACACACACACAGAGAAAAGTGCATCTACAAGCACAGATGCACACATATTCATACACCACACACAAAGTGTATCCACAAACACAGATGCATACATATGCATACACTACACACACAGACACAAACACACACCGATCAAGTTTCTACATGCTTTATCACCTGTAACTCTCTCCAACTCTTCATTTTTAGCTCCTAGAATGTTTGTAAGCAAATTATAAGCATTATATCATTTCACTATAAATGCTTCAGGATGTATCTCTAATCTAAAAAATCAGAATATTCAAATTTTATTATATTATTTTCACAATCCCACATCAATAATCCATATTCTGCGGGGTACTATTTAACATATGATACTTCTCTTTAATATCTCTCACCCTTTCTCGTACTCTATCCACAATCCTCCCTATGTCTCTTATATAAGCCAAAAGGCCTCTGAAGTTGCAATATTTCCTGGAATTTGTAACTCTAGTTCCAATGCCTTATGTATTTACCTGCCTATTCCATTTCCACCTCCCCAGTGAGACTATCCTTTATCACTCAAATGCAAGGGACATCCTCTGTCCTCCTCTACCGCACCACTTTGCTGTATTTTCTGCAAAGAGCTCACTCCTCCAAGGGCAGACGTCTTTATCTCTTTCTCCTGTACACGGGTGGCTGTCTCTACCAATATCTGTGCAATGTATCAACAGGAGACTTGGCTAGAATCTCCCACAGGAAGGAAATAAAATGGGTCTCGAAGTGTCCACACTATGAAGCACGAAGTACTGAAAGCCTTTCAACAAATACAGCTAAGGTTCAGAACCTCAGAAGAGATGGGCATCTAAGAAGTTCTGGTACATCTTGGCGAGGAGGTAGTGTCGGCAATAGACACTGAAGAAAACAGAGTTGGTTATTGAGAGAAGACAGAAGGCAGGACATGGCATTCCTAATGGTGGTCCCGTCTTTCCGTACTGGTTTTTACTCCATCTATCCTCACTCGGCCCACTTTCTTTTCATTTAAGTCACTGGATAAAGACTAGCAGAGCTGCCTAACTGGTTCTCTCCCCTCCCTCCCTCCCTTCCTCCCTCCCTCCCTCCCTCCCTTCCTCCCTCCCTTCCTCCTTCCCCAGAGGAAAAAAAATCAGCTGGTTAGAGAATGCAACTTACATTTGTAGCAAACACAACCCTGGGGTTATAGGGTTGCGTCACAGTGGTCCTCAATAGCCACAGCCCTCCCTTCTGAGGTACCCATGGAAGACGGGTGGTGGATCAGCAGCAATGAGAAGTACTGGTGCTTCTTATGAGAGAGGCTGTCACTAGTTCCTCTCGATACTTGCCAAGAGGCCACCCCTCCTTCCCAGGGCGGAACAGGCAAATGAAAGCCAATGGCTATTCTAACTGGGGCTCTTCCACAGACACAAATGGTTACTAGAAAGGTGGCTATCCTACTCCCAGCCTTCATCCCTGCCAACTCGCCTGTAAAGCATCTTAATCTTGACTCTCAGGATACTCTCGAGGGCTCTGAAAGACATCTGAAACATTCCACATTAAGTCAGTGTGTCTGGTCTGAATACCCTCCATAACCTGAGCCCCCTACTCTCCGGCTGCAGGTCATTCCCCTGCCACCCCACTCTATGTGGGGTGTTCTCACCACCTTGGGTTTGCAGACAGCCCTCAACCTCAGTTGAAATACTCCTTCCTCACTGAAGACTTCTCTGGCATCCTAGATCACTAACAATACCCTCTTCTTTGCAGTACTTTGCCAGCTAGTTTGCTTCATGTTAGGGCTTTCAATGTGTTCAAGGCAGAAGCTAGGGAAAACACTTTGGATTAATTTAAGCCTTTGTTTCTCCTCATTTCAGGCACAGGAGAGAAGTGAAACTAACAAGATCACATTAATCAGGCACTGCCCATGAAGTCCATGAAGTCTATGAGGCCTGTGAAGCTGGGATACTATGAGAACCATTCTGAGTATGCTCCATGGTGCCAGTACAGTTCTGGATGGCACAATACAGAGACACTATCCCACAGACTCAGCTTAATGAACATACTGTCAGAAAAGATTATTTCATACCAGCATCAAATATTCTTTTTACAGTTACCCTGGAGAAATTTCCTTATGGGCAAAGAGAGGATATCTTATTTGTTCTTCCTCATAAACCTAGAAGAAAGGCAGGTCACCTGCATAGGTTCTACGCATGGGTCAGATATACTAATTCAGTGTTAGATCCCAGTCTCACCCACATGGCTGTGAGTCAGGTCATCTATCTAAGTTTCCATCTGCTCATTTGGAGAATTAGGTCAATATTACCTATTATATTAACGTATTGTAAATATTTAAGATAATGAATAAATACTTCTTAGCTGGGGGCTGGATACAAAATTAACTCATTAAATGGTCTAGCACAATCAGCAAGAGTCAGGTTAAGTAAGAAACCCTATCTCAGAAAGTAAGATTGACAGTAATAGAGACAGATATTTGATGGGGTTCTCTGGCCTCACACAGGCACAGGCACAGGCACACGCGTGCGCACACACACACACACACACACACACACACACACACACACACACACAGATTTCAACTCTCTGCATGCTCATACTTGGCCCAGTAAGTTTTCTACAATATGGTCACATCTTTAAAGGGCTTCTAAGGTAGGAGACTGATGAGGAAGCGACTAACTATAATACACCACAGAATAAAATGTGCTTTGAAGAAAAAATGGGATGCTGAAGAAGAAAAAAGGCTGGCATGGTCTGAGGGACAATGTGGCATTTGAATTAGTCCTTGACAGATAATGGAGGATTTATGGAAAGCAAAAAGGACAAGGAGAACCTCCTGATGTGAAGACACAGCTGGGGCAAAAGAGGATCCAGAAAGCACATGGTCCATTCAAAACTGGCAAAAAGGCAGAGCAGAGGACAGCATAAGGCTGGAGAGATACTGGAATGCTTCATTAAAATTCACACGACTTCACAAGTAATGGTGAGCCATGCATGGTTTGTTTGTCCCTTTCTTTTTGTTCAATTTTATAGTTTTATTGTATGAATCTTTTGCCTCCATGTATGTCTGTTCACCATGTGTGTGTCTGGAGGTCAGGGAGGGCATCAGATCTCTGTGAACAGGAGCTACAGGCAGTTATGAACCACTGTATGGGTGCTGGGAATCAAACCCAGCTCCTCTGCAAAAGCAGCTAGTACTCTTAACCTCTGAACCATCATCTCTCCAGCCCTGTATATTTCATTTCTATGAACATAGTATTACAAAAGATCTGTGTTTTAGAAAGACAACTGCAGCAGTTTGAACAATTAACAACCACAGTTTTTCCAGTCAAAAGAAAATAGAATGCATTAAAGAACACCCACAAAGGCCATCAAACACTCCACTTTCCCGGGTCCCTTACAGCAGCAGTGTTAGCAATTAGAACACAGGCTGTCGGGAAGCACACTGGGTCTCCTATGGCTGCGGTGGCCAACATGGGATCATTAACCAGTAGAAACTGGATGACCATACACATCAACTTCCTGTGACCTATTTTAGCAACTTCTTTGTACTGACTAATCTGTTGGAGGGTGAATCACAAATTCAGCAAGAGACTGTGTCTTGGTGACCTCACTTATTCTAAGCCTGCATGAATATTTCCATCTCTCCTGGCTCCGGGGCTTTTGAGAAACAGCATAATTGAAAAAGCAGTCATTTTAGTCCAAGTCCCAAATCTGTCTCTTTCTTTGTGAAAGATGGGGAAGAGGACTGAAGCCGGGGCACAAAGCTCGGGATGAAGGACTAGACTGCAGCGGTCTGTCTGGGCAGAAAGAACATCTCTGCTTGACACCTTCTCCTCAAGTACTCAGAACAAGAAAACACAAGCCCAGGAGCGGGCCGGGTCACCAGAGCGGCACCTACCGAAACAAAAGCTCGGCTGACCACTGCCCTCGCGAAGCAGATGAAAATGTGAACATGGGGAGGAAAAGTGAGTTCCATTCTGGCAGTTTGTTGAGTTTCAGGGCTCTATAGCGAATACAAAAGATTCCTTTAATTTTTTTTTTCATTTAAAAAGCTACCACTGCAGTTCGTGCAGCAGTAGACTTGCAAGTCACATAGAAATCTCTCACTTGTCAAAAATGTCTAACCAAACTTTTGTTTCAGAAAATCATCTTTAATTATTGATCTCAATATAGCAATTAGCTCCCACACGACCACGAGTCAGAATCCGTTCAAACATCCTAGAATGATGCAGTTTTAGGGCTGGGAAGGACTTCAGAGATAATTTAATCTCTCAGTAGGTTTATAAAGAGACAATAAGAGGTTTTTTACATGGTGAGTCAGGGGTAGAGTTGGGGTAAGACTCCTGAGTCTTAGCTGAATATTCTTTCTAGACAGTCTTATCTTCATCTACCACGTGTCTTCACTTAATAGGTGTGCATGTGTGTGCATACAACCTATTATTCATATATAAAAACATTCCTAGCCAGGAGGTGGTGGACCATGCCTGTAAACTCAGCACTTAGGAGGCAAAGGCAAATGGATCTCTGAGTTTGAGGCCATCCTGGGCTACAGAGAAAAACCCTGTCTTGAAAATACAACAACAGACCTAACAGTCACATGCTCATTGAACTTTTTACCTTAAGGTGTGTGTGTATTTGGACTTCATCGTGTGACGGCAGGACTCTACCTTCTTTATCCTCTGAGGAATTCCTTCATGCCTGTGAGTATTCTGTTCCTCAGTGAATAACAAGACAGTGACACAGAGTGGAGGAACATTAAGGACGGACACTCATCTATATTCCTTAAGAGCATGTCTTTATACAACTAAGGTTACTGCTAGGGCTGGAAATCAGACATTCTTATGATGGAGTCAAAGCCCTCAGAATGGTACAGCTTCTGGGTTCAGTGGACACTAGGATGTTAAGATGCCTAGGATGTTAAGGGCCTAAGGAAGCGTTGGCTCCAACACATACTTTGAAATCCTTTATAATAACTGCTGCCACTTTGTCTTAGGTCTGTTCCTTTTTATCATTTTATGACCTAACCCCCTGACATTTATTAGCCAGTCATTTTCACATATTGCACACTGTAATAATGAGACTGGATTCGAGCCATATCCCATGGCTGGATCCCCTGAAGCATCCTTTCTCCACTAGTTCAGTCAACATTCCTTTTGAAAGAGTCAGCCCTGGTCTACCTATGTCTGAAGCAATGCAGTCTCAAGAATGCATTCACAAGCTTCTAAAATAAGACAGACAAATAATGTCACAAGACCCCAAATGTCAGCTCATACCTTACTGCCTTCCCAGTGTCTGCTGTGCCCTGATGGCTCTGTCACTGAGAACTCACCCTGTGGGACAGCCTTGACCCCAGGAGACTGGCTGATTTCAGTGCCTCCAAATCCACAGGGTCAGTTCACATCAGTTCTCTGCAGACACCTAGATGAGAACTGTGTACGCCTCAAAATGGGTGATCAGCCACAATCCAGAATGCTTTTTTCTCCCAGCCCAAGTACTGGAGGCCCCTGCTGGCCCCTGCTCTTTACCTGGTAGGCAATAAAACATGACACATGTTGTCTGTTCTGCAGAGCTTATCAGAAAGAAAAGATGTAAGAAGCCTGCCTGTTGTTGTATTTACTCTTTGGCTCCTTTGAGGACCCGCCACCCAGCTCCCAAATAAATCATATGGAGACTTATTATTACTTATAAATGCCCGACTTAGTCTGGCTTATATCTAGCCAGCTTTTCTTAAATTAACCCACCTGTCTTTTGCCTCTGAGCTTTTTCCTTCACCTACTTCCTTTATCTTACTTTCACTCTTACTCTGGCTGGCTATGTGGCTGGGTGGCTGACCCCTGGTGTCCTCTCTCCTTCTTTTCTTGCTGCTTGCTCTTTGATTTCTCCTATTTATTCCCTCTGCCTGCCAGTCCTGCCTATCGTTTCTCTGCCCAGCTATCACCCCTTCAGCTCTTTATTAGACCAAAAGGTGTTTTAGACAGCCAAAGTAACACATCTTCACAGAGTTAAACAAATGCAACACATCTTTGAGGCATTAAACAAATGTTCCACAGCATAAACAAATGTAACATATCTTAAAATAATGTTCCACACACCTGCCATGCCTTTTGCTCAAGTCTGTCTATTCTTATTGTAATGACCAAGCACTGGTTAAGATGCGCTATTCTAAGCCGGGCATTGGTGGCGCACGCCTTTAATCCCAGCACTCGGGAGGCAGAGGCAGGTGGATCTCTGTAAGTTCAAGACCAGCCTGGACTACAGAGTGAGTTCCAGGACAGCCTCCAAAGCCACAGAGAAACCCTGTCTCAAAAAAAAAAAAAAAAAAACAACAACAACAACAAAAAAAGATGTGTTATTCTAAACCTGCAAAGTCCCTGTGTTATAATTTCCTTTTCAGAAATCATTACCTATATTTCACTATAAATTAGTATTTGGAATTTTAAAACTCAAGAACAAAAGAATAACAATCACAACCTCTAAACTCGGCACTTAGGCCGCTCTCTCTAAGTTCAAGCTAGTCTGGTCTATAGAGAGAGTTCCAGGATAGCCAGGGTTACACAAAGAAACCCTGCCTTGAAAAAAAAAATAAGCAAAATCAAAAAAAGTAATGATCACATTTGTCAGATACTTAAAGGGGAAAGACCAGGGCATTAAAGATACCAATGATGCCCAATTCTTGGATTTACAATCAAAACAAACTGGAAAAATAAAGTTGGAAATGTGATAACCTCTTCATCTGGGACCTGCTGAAGACCTACAAATGGTTAAGGTGACTTAATGACAAAATGCCATGTGAATTCTAACAATCTACTGAGGTTATTTGCTTGTTGAAGAGTTTACCTATTTCATAGGAGTAACAGATCAAATGCAAAGCTATCGGGTCCTCTAGGCACAGGGGTCCAGCAATGGGTTGTCTCTTTATTCTCTAAAACAGTCACCACATTCCTCACTTTACAATGTCCCTTTCCTTCGGGTCCTATACTTGTAACTCTGCTAGCTGTTCTTGGAAGATTATGAATCTGGAACAGTGGTTCTCAACCTGTGGGTCATGACTCCATTGGGGGTTGCATTTCAGCTATTTACACAAGTCATAACAGTAGCAAAATTACAGTTATGAAGTAGCAGCGAAATAATTTTATGTGTGGAGGGTCACCACAACATGAGGAGCCGTATTAAAGAGTCGAGCATTAGAAAGGCTGAGAACCACTGCTCTGGAAGGAAAGATAAGAAATGGTAAGTTGTGAATCTGACAGGGAAGGAAAGAGTCTTAAAGGGTGACTTGGTATTGAATGTGGAAATGTGGCATGTCATGGACAGAAACCTTGCATCACCTTATCTATATTCCAAATGATATCTTGTCTCGGATCACACTTACAAATTAACCTTACTTCTTAAACTGCTCAATGTATCAATTGACACATTGAAGCTAACTTAAAAATAGTAGTAATGGGACTGGAGAGATTCCTCAGTGGTTAAGAGCATTGTTGCTCTTACAGACGACCTGGGTTTTATTCCCAGCACCCACATGGTGACTCACAACTGTCTATACTCCTGGGGATCCACCTCGGTGACCAGTAGGGGCACTGCACTCATACATCGCTCATACATACATGCAGGCAAAACACTCATGCACATAAAATTTATTTCTTTTTAATTAGCAGTTGGCCATAGAAGATAATAAAGGCTGTGAGGTAGCTCCATGGTAGAATGTTACCTAGCAAGCCAAGATTCAATGCTTAGAACTTCTAAGAAACAAAACAAGCAACAACAAAAACAATTATACAAATACATGCACATACACACAGAAAACCAACCAGGGGCTGGAGGAGTGGGGAGGAAACTAGTAGCATAGCACTTGCCTAAATATTCAAGGTCCCAGGTTCAGTTCAGAGTACTGAAGAGCATGAACACACACACACACACACACACACACACACACCAGTGAGTTGAGGAGAAGCATTTAAATTTAATAGTTGAGTAGAGTAAATAGAGAATCATCAGTAATAAAAATTGGTAGTCATAAAGTTTTTCTTTTTTTAATCTTGAAGGAAAATGCTGTGGTAAATGGAAAGATGGCTTTTTATGCCACACAGGAGAGCACATAGTCGGATACACATAGACACACTCATCTGTGTCCACGCTGGAGGAAAATGAAAGGCCCTATACCACGAGACTCTAGCCATCTTTCCAACTGTCACTGGCCCTTCCTCCTCTGCACACAAAGGTCTGCTTATTCTCCACTGCATTCCCACCTCCTCCCCACCCCCACCCCCACCACCTCTGGGGCTGGGTACTGAACCCGTGGCCTTTCTCATGTTAGGCAAGGGTTCTATAATTGAGCCACACCTGCCCTTTCTCACTTTGTCCACACTGTGATTCTGACTAGCATCTTCCATAAACGTTTCTGAATTTCCATGCCCTTCATTCCGTGTCCCCTATGAGCGCTCTCGGAGCAGCCCAGCTCACTGTGTTTTCTGCTTCTTCTGTCCTAGAGCCGCTGCCACTCACTTGTACGTGGAGTAAAGCAATCACTTCAGTCAGTCGTCTCTGTCTCCCATTCTGAGTAACTTCCTGAAATGTCACTCGTGCCTGACCCCTTCAGCTGGATGAGAAATTTTGTAGGACAGTGTTTCCACATATTTTTTTTTCAAGACAGGGTTTCTCTGTGTAGCTTTGGAGCCTGCCCTAGAACTCGCTTTGTGGACTGTGCTGGCCTCAAACTCAGAGATCCACCTGCCTCTTCCTCCCAGGTGCTGGGATTAAAGGCACATGTCACCACTGCCCAGGATCTCCACACATCTTAAGCCCACCAAGGAGTAAGGTTTATAGAGTCCAGTATGTGACCCAGTAGACATCTGATATGAGTGTGCAGTACCACACATTGTTCAGAGGAAAGTACTGCATCTGGTGTAATATTCTAACACAGAAGATTAGAAAGAGAGCCATAATTTCACTAACTATCTCTTCTGAAGATAAAGATAGCTGATTGGAAACAAAGAACAAAGTCTTGAGAGAGAAGCCAGGTGTGGCTTCTGGAGAGTCGGCAGATATAAGAGAGACAAAGGAGAAATGAACAGCTGTTCAGCAAATTGAATATAAAGCATACCTGTATTTCCTTGAGCGTCTTCACCCTTACTGGGCGTAGGCAACAGAAAAGATGGCCTGCCAAAGTGAGGGCCTTGAAGGGACAGCTGCTGTTGCTGCTGCTGCAAAGGCATGGTGCCGAGGACTACCCGCCAGTCTACATGGGTAACATCGGACCTTGATCGAGCATGTCCTGGCTTGAAAGTCGTGGTCTCGTCCAATAAATCATTCACAGAACGAGGTCTGTCCCTCCGACGCTGACAGATGTTGAAAAGGTTGAAGGTTGACGCTTCTTTCTGCTCCATCCAGGAAAGGTTATCTGGGGCTGTCCCTCTCTGGACCATAAGCTGTTCTTTGGCAGGGAAGACATTTTGAGCTTTGGTTTCTAGGAGCCTGCTCTTACAGTGGTCCCAAATCATGGTCCCCTTGCCCAGGGTGGCAACATTTCTCAAAGCACCATTGTCTGTTATGTTACTGAATACCTCATGCCCCACCAGTTCAGGGACTTCCTGAATTCCATAAACCTCTGCTTGCTGCACGACCTTTTCCAGCTTACTATCAAAAGTACTAAAGAAGTCCTCAGTCACCTCTAAGGCAGGGCTGATGTCATCTACTTCCAAAGCTTCCATGACTCGGGGTCCAACAGGTCTAAGCCTCGTAAACTGCCTTAGGAAAGGGTGTCACGAACATTCAGCCAACAGAGTACAGTGGTCCAGCAAAGCGGCTGTGGGAACAAGTGGCAGTAACCTTCATCCGGCTGCCTAGAGACGGCCATGCACAGTCATACGTAAGCTTACTCTTAGAGATGTCTGTGAAGACAGCAGGGCAGTATTTGTCAAAGCAAAGCAGCACCAATCCTTGAGTTTCTGGAAGAAAACAATCAAGATAACATTGGCACACAGTTTACTGCATTCTGGAGTACAAAAGTCTGTCCGATCACTTTCCCATTTTTATACCTCTTCCATGGCAGCACACAGGGGTATGACAACAAACTTTCTATTGTCAAGAATACACATGACTTGCCAGGCGTTGGTGGCACACGCCTTTAATCCCAGCACTCGGGAGGCAGAGGCAGGCGGATCTCTGTAAGTTCGAGACCAGCCTGAACTACCAAGCGAGTTCCAGGACAGCCTCCAAAGCCACAGAGAAACCCTGTCTCGAAAAACCAAAAAAAAAAAAAAAAGAATACACATGACTCTCTACTTTGTATGAGGACTTAATAGAGCAGTGTGGAACTCCTTGATAATGGGAAACAAGGTCAACTGCTTTTCTTCACACAGAGAGGCCTTTGAGAGCAAATATAATCTCTGATCTGTTGACTGAAAGTAGTAAGCAAAAGACGGGAGGGATTCTGAGGCTGGGCTACCACAATCAGTCCAAAAGTCATGAATGCTTGCACAACACTGAAAATCTCTCATGGTCTGTTGGGTGAGAAGGTACAGGGAGAAGTGGATAAGGAGGCTGTTCTTTGACTAAACCTGAATGTTCAAATCACTATGCTTGTGCTTCCTAAGGTTATAAAGTCTAATGATGACTCTGACCCTCAGACTTCTCCTGTTTTCCTGGAAAAAAACTTCAAGTGCCTAACTCCCTGGCTTCCAAACTGGCCTCAGAGTACAGGTCTGGCCTGAGATTAAAGATCAAGGGTCTATGAGCCCATGACAGAGTTGGAAGTGGGGCAAAAAGCCTATGGCAAAATTATGGCCCAAGTGGCAGGCTCTAAAGTTCATCATCTCTTCTCTCTGGGCCTGAGGTTCCAAACCTCATAGCTCAACCTGAGCAGAAAGAGTACTACATGAGGTGTGCTAGACCTCAATGGTTGGGTATAATTAGAATAGACCTTGATTATGATATAATCCAATACAGTAGACAGAGATCATATATAGCTATTTGATTCAGTAAATCTAAGTTCCTCAGTCATACTGGCTGCATTTCAAGAGCCCAGGAGCCACATATATATATATACCTATATGTCGTTAGTAAAAGAACAAATAAAAATAGGCAACATCTCTTTACTACTTATAAATAGGTAAAACTATCAATTCATACCATTATACATTGCTGAAAAGGTCGAGAGACGTGATTTTTTTTCAAAAACTATGGTTAATCAATTCATTTTTAGCTCTTAGCCAGTAAACAAGTATATTTAAACCAACAGCACCAAACTATACTATTTAATATATGTAAATTAGACCAGTATACACAAACTTGTATTTGTCTATTTATTTACCAAGCTCCTCAAATCTACTACAAAACTGCACATGACCCTGACTCCTGATTCCCCAGCCTCCAGCTTCCAAGCTCTGGGGTTTTAGATGTTCCCTACCACACTTGATTGTAAGTAACGCTGGGGATCAAGCACGGGTATTCAAGCATGCCAGGCAAGCACTCCACCAAGGGGACCCTATCCCTTTAGATATGTCAATGACATATGCAGATCATGGGAATGTGGTCAGCTTCTTCCCTTATACAGAGGTGGTGACTATGAACTTGACTCTTTGTGTGTTTTAATATTTATTTTGTTAAAAAGTCACACAATGGGGGCTGGAGAGATGGCTCAGAGGTTAAGAGCACTGGCTGCTCCCCCAGAGGTTCTGAGTTCAATTCCCAGCAACCACATGGTGGCTCACAACCATCTACAATTCAATCTGGTGCCCTCTTCTGGCGTGTTGACAGAGCACTGTATATGTAATAAATAAATCTTTAAAAAAAAAAAAGTCACACAATGTTTCCAATGTTTTGAGCTGCAAACAGGGTTTGAATTTATTCTTTCTGAGTCTTAAGTTAAGCTTCAGCTTCTTGAATTATGTAATGCGTTTTTGTAATTCTGAAGTGTGAAATAGGATGTTTTTCCAATTTCATCTTGTATAAGAAAAATGAATACATTCATGTGAACATAAAGTACAAGATTCCCATTTTATAGAAGAGATATCATCACATAGATCAGTAAATTAATCTCCTAGGATTACCAGTATTCCTTTTCTTACCTACCATTTCAAACCCAGTGGGGTTGTACATATGTGCTTGTGTGTGTGTGTGTGTGTGTGTGTGTGTGTGTGACCTACACCACCTACTTCTTTACTCCTCCCTATGTCTGTCAAAGCTAGAAAGAACTTTTTATATAGCCCCAGGCTCTCACCACACCCTTGGTTTACTTGTGCTCCAGTGACCAACCAGTCAGTCTCTCAAATCCCAGTGTAAAGTCAGGAATCTGATGGCCAGCGGAAGTACCTTTACCTTCCCATACAATCACTATTTCAGCATCTTTTGAGGAATCCCTTTTCTACACTTACTTTTTTTGGAATTTTATCTTTCCTTGTACTCTACTGTCTTTGAGTATACTTCACTGTCTACAATTAATACCTCTTACAGGTTGCCTCACTTGGTTTCAAATTAAATAATAAATAATAATAATAATAGTACCATATGCAGACAAGTCAAAATATGAAGTGTTCCTTCCCCTGACAAGTGAACTCCAGTGTGTGGGTACAGAGTGGTGATCCTTAGCACCAAGCTGGAAGTCAAAAGCTAATTAGACCTCTGTTCTAAATCTGGTTCAACCACACACTTGCTGGGTGGCCTGCGGCAAACCGTTTAACCTCTGGGTGCCTTACTCAGCTACCTGGAGCCAATAAACTCGCTGGTATCAAATCGCTTTGCATGTAGATTGTTCACTAGGTAGCTGTTCCAGCATGCCATTAACAATACAAACTGCCATACAATTAAGGAGCTTCCACTGGACCTCACCCCATCAAGCAGAGGCCCCTCATCCCTCCCTAGAAAGATTCATCAGGTCAACACAGGCAAAGTCAGAAACCAAAATCAACTACTTAATACTATTTTTCTTTCAAACCCAGTGATTCTATAGGATTTTCTTTTAGATTTTTAAGATCTGTGTGTGTGTGTGTGTGTGTGTGTTGCCTGCATGTATGTATGTATGTGCACCTCATGCATGTCTGATACCTATGGAGGCCAGAAGAGGGTGCTGGAGTTAAAGATGGTTGTCAGCCTCATGTAGGTGTTGGGAACCAGACCTCTGAAAGACCAGCAAGTACTCTAAATAACTGAGGCATCTCTCCAGCCCCAATTACAGAATATTCTTGCTGTACAAGGAAGTATTTTTTTCCATTTAATATAGGAAGAAAAACCGGGGTCCACTTGTCAATGTGGCAATCAAAAGCTCAAACCAAAGAATCCCAGGCATGTATTGAGATGTAACAGGATGGAGAATCAGTGTATTGCTATTTTCTAACAAGGAAATCTCCTGTTTGCATGCTCACTAGGCAAGACTAATAATGAACTGGCTGAATACTGCAGTCCTGTGATACAGAGGTGGAAGCAGGTATGAGTAATAACACTAGGCTGGCTTACACAAAGACAGATGCCTGCTACCTGAGCTGGCTGGCAAAGGTACTACCTTCCTCCAAGTGACTTGTCAGAATGTAATGAGGTATCTGGGACCGCACAATTTTCAGAAACGACTGGGTTGGGAAGAAAAAGTCACTGCCAGAGACTTCAGATCACCTGCTCTGTCAATCTTTTTTCAAAATGGGAGCCAAGGTGACCACATGGATGGTCAGTACTCAGGGCTCTCACATGCTCTCTACTTTGGTTAAAGTTGGAGCTCATGGGGAATTTTCTGAGTTACACAATGTAACAGAGCCAGCAGAAAACCTGACCAGCAACACAAAGTATGATGCTTTTTACAGTTCTCTTGCACAGACTGTCAATGTGCTGACGGAGCACAGATGTGCCGGCAGCAGCACTCAGGGACTTTCAGATGAGACACACAGCTTGGGACTCATGTGGAACCCCATTTTACAGGCTTGAAATGAGCAGGAAATGGCCTCATTTGTATCCAGACTCCACTATGCTGTGAGATGAACACTCAGGTATTTGCATAGTAGCAAATGCTCATAGAAATTCTGGGACATACTGGTAGATATGAACTATCATAACTCAGTGAAAGAAAATGAGTAGTAAAGGGTGGTTTTGTCCCATATTCAATAGAAATCAAGACTGTACATTCAGTTTCAGTACTAATGTCTCTTTGAATGTATTCTCTAGAAATAAATACCAATAAATATTAGTGAAGTAGAACACAAAAAGGAAGATGAAGGGAGAGGAGGAAGAAGAGGAGAAGGGAAAGGGTCTGTTATTTATTCCTTACAACCTGGCACAAGTCCACATGCCATGGAACTTCTACAGCCATTAGTGATCTCCTCCTTACATAGCTGCTACTATTTTTCAAAGCCCACACCCTCCCTGTTGGTATTAGTCAATCCCTCATGGAAGCTTTGCCCAAACTTTCCTGGTGTTACTAATTCTTTTCAAATCTAGTGTGTGTGTGTGTGTGTGTGTGTGTGTGTGTGTGTGTGTGTACATGTGGATGCATGTATACAAATGCCACATAGGCCTCTTCAGGACATGTAGAAGTCAGAGGACAACTTAAGTCAGTTCTCTTCTACCACGCAGGCTCTGGGAGTGACATTCAGGTCATAGGGTTTGGCAGCAAGCACCTTTACTCACTGAGATGTCACTTCAGTCCCTGGTTTGGTTAACCTTGATTGTCAACTTAACTGAATTTAGGAGACAAACCTCCTTCTCCATCTGACATCATTTGCAGAGAGGTGGGAAGCTGAACCATCCTATGCACAGGGGTCCCAGAGAGAATTAAACAGAGAAGGTGAAAGGAATGCCAGAACTCATCTCTATTCCTGGATGAATGCAATGGGACCAGACTTTTCACCTCTTACTGAGATGACTTTCCCACACCATGATGGACTATACTCTCAAATGAACCAAAATTGTCCATCCTTCCTTCCTCCCTTCCTTCTCTCCTTCCCTCCCTCCCTTCTTTCCTCCCTCCCTCCTCCTTCCTTCTTTCTGTGTTGCCTAATGGTATTTGGTCACAGCAATACACTAACACTTGGGGACTCTACTCTTATGTCTACTCACTTAGTCTCAGGCTACACGGTCCTCTTTCCCTTACAGGTCTCCTCACCAAATCCAGGCACTACCTGAGTCGTCTTCACTGACTGCAGATACATAAGCAGTTTAAATATGCTTTCAATTTTATACTTCTGCCTTCATTCTCAAACTCAGACCTGACTTCTGGGCCTATGTTTCCAGCTAAGTATAGGAAATTTCTACCTGGCCTACTTCATGGCAAAACTATACTCAATGTATCTAAGCTACACTGTTAACCTGTACTGTTATCCGAGTGTCCACTGTGGACTGGGCACTGATTGACAATGGGGAAACAGCAGTGAACCCTTCACTGAAGCTCCTGTTGAAAAGACCCAAGCCTTTAACCTGATGGTCCAGGCCTTCTTTAACCTGATGGTCCAGGCCTTCTGTAACCTGATGGTCTAGGCCTTCTTTAACCTGATGGTCCAGGCCTTCTGTAACCTGATGGTCTAGGCCTTCTTTAACCTGATGGTCTAGGCCTTCTGTATCCTTGGCTCCATTTGCTTTTCCAACTTTGCACTTCCCTTCTGTATACAGCTCTTTTGCTCTGAACAAAGATACTACTGATCAAATCTTATGCTTTTTGAACTCTAAGACTTTGCTGGTAGTCATTACTAAGCTACCTTCTGCCCACTTCTACCCATTAAATCCCTATGGACTCTTCAAGTGCCACTCACTGCCATGTGTTCTGAACACCCCCTTTGATCCCTAAATGTATCTTTCTTTAAACTGCAACAGTGTATCTCTGGTACCTCTCCTACTTTGCAGAGAAGGAGAATGTATCAGTTTACTTTATGCTAGTTCTCTAAATCTCACAATGTATACTGTGGGTACTAAAATCCTCGTTCTCAAGTGAGGACGCAGACTCAGCAGTATCAAGTGCCTGCCTGGGGCCCATAGCTACCTACTAGACCTGGGAGTCTCAGTCTGCACTGCTCTACATTTACAGAGCTCGCTGGACCTAAAACTCCATCTAGAAGCTGGTGAGCTCAGCAAATATTTGTTGAGTGAATAACTAAACAAACAGCACTTTTTTGTTTTGTTTTTCAAGATAGGGTTTCTCTGTGTAGCCCTGGCTGTACTGGGATTCACTCTGTAGACCAGGCTGGCCTAAAACTTACAAAGATCCATCTGCCCTGCCTCTCCATTTCTGGGATTGAAGGCATGTGCCACCACGCCCAGTCAAACAGCACATTTTCAAAACACTGACATTTGCATATATATGTATATGTGAATGTGTATATATATATATATATATACACATATATATACCTATTCTGGAAAAGGATATTTGAATTCTTTTTTTTAAAAGATTTATTCATTGCCGGGCGTTGGTGGCACACGCCTTTAATCCCAGGACTCGGGAGGCAGAGGCAGGCGGATCTCTGTGAGTTCGAGGCCAGCCTGGTCTACAAAGTGAGTTCCAGGACAGCCTCCAAAGCCACAGAGAAACCCTGTCTCGAAAAAAAAAAAAAAAAGATTTATTTATTATGTATACAGTGCTCAGCCTGCATAGAGGGCACCAGATCCCATTATAGATGGTTGTGAGCCACCATGTGGTTACTGGGAATGAACTCAGGACTTCTGGAAGAACAGCTAGTGCTCTTAACCTCTGAGCCATCTTCTCCAGCCAAGATATTTGAATTCTTTATAAGCATACTTTAGTAAAATTTTACTTACTTTCTAAAACACTATATTTTTTAAACACTTAAATTTTATCTTAGCAGTGTATACATATTTTTTCTGGCAAAAGCATATTTGAATATAAACTTACTTTAGTAAACTTTGACTTTCTAAAACCTCATGTTGATCCAAGTTTTTAAATTTTACCTGAGCAGAGAAAGCTTCCTCACCACCAAAACATGGCAATTTCAGGTACCAAAGACCTCACTGAGACCTTGTATAGAAATAAAAACACGCCAGGCGTTGGTGGCGCACGCCTTTAATCCCAGCACTCGGGAGGCAGAGGCAGGTGGATCTCTGTGAGTTCGAGGCCAGCCTGGTCTACAAGAGCTAGTTCCAGGACAGCCTCCAAAGCCACAGAGAAACCCTGTCTCGAAAAACCAAAAAAATAAAAATAAATAAAAACACAACTGCAGGATACAGGGAGGTTTTGTGATGACCCACCCACATGTAGACATGCATGCAACCCACTCAGCAACTTGGATGGTCTCATTTTCTAGTGACTTGGAGGTCAGGCCCTCTTTAATGCCAGCACTCAGATGTCCCCCTTTGAAATACTTCAAATCAATCAAAAATACTTTTCAGGCTGGGAGTTGGTGGCGCACGCCTTTAATCCCAGCACTTGGGAGGCAGAGGCAGGTGGATCTCAGTGAGTTCGAGGCCAGCCTGGTCTACAAGAGCTAATTCCAGGTCAGCCTCCAAAACCACAGAGAAACCCTGTCTCAAAAAAAAAACTTTTCAGATCATCTCTGCACTTGTTTATTATTTTCCACTTGCAAACTCTTGCGACATTTGATGTCCCAAGATGGTTTTCCAGAAATCCAGCTAAATATAATAAGCACACAGCACTTCAAATCTCAGATTGCTCTATTATCAAAGGCAGCAATATTATTACCCTTCTAAGTCAGCCACTGGACTGGAAAGTCTATTTTCATAAAGTTGCCAGTATCCTAATATGCCCAACACCTAGAAACAAAACAGGCAGGCGGATTTCAGTTCTGCAAATGTCTAATGCTGCCGACTTGATGCTTCCCATCTCCCCTTGCCTCCCCTGCAGGGAACAGGGGTTAAAGGTCAAGCAAATGAATCACTCCAGTCACCTTTCTCCTGAGACTGAGGTAGGAAGTGACAACTTCCATCAGGAACCACATGTTAGCCCAGCCTGCTGGTGCAGGACTGTAAACCTAGCTATACAGAGGCTGAGGCAGGAAGCCAGTGAGCGTTGAACCAGTGACAAACCTCAGTGGGACAGCAATTGCCTCACATGCACCGGGCCCTAGGTCTAATCCCCAGCCCCACAAAAGCCCAGTCCTTGTTGCTGGAGTCAGCCTCTAACTACAGCAGGGAATAATAGCCAGGTGCACCCGGGGACGGACCACAGGCACTAAGGGCAACACCAAACATAACAAAGAGGGAGTGTGTTGAACCCCAAATATGCATCACAGCCCAGAAAGGCTAGGGAAGTGCCTGGACCTAAAGATTATCATTGGTTCATATAACTATTGGGAATTTTCTGGAGGCAAATGGGGTTGGGGTATTTCCAAATATAAACTGGAGTTTCACTTTTTTCTCAAATAATGCCACAAACTCAGTTAACCTGTGGGGAAAATTACATGGTTTTACTGAAAATACTCATTTTCCACACGCACAGTTTAGACTACAGTTTATAAAAAACGTGCTTGCTGAACCCTTTAATAGATACTTAGAGCGGTCTCAACAGAGAGAGGTGGAAGGAGGATGGGACTGTTTCACCCATGATGAAAGAGACCAAAATGACTCATCTATTGTCAGCTGAAGGTCCCATGGGGAAGACAAAGAAGTTCTGAAATCCCCATCTAATTACCAAATCCTGTGGGCCACCCAAGTGCAACCTTTCAAATCACCTTAAAGCTCGCTGGTGCCGCAGTGGTAGAGCCATAAATAAGTAGACTGAAGCCAAGCCCCGAGCTGCCCAGCTTGTTCAGTGGGACCAGTAAAGCAATGAGCACAACACAAACTGTGGAGCCCAGGCATAAGCTACTGTTCTAGCACTATCTTCCCAACTGACTGGCATGCAGCAATTCAGGCTGATGCAAGGCATGTGGGCCACCCTCTGTAAAGGAGCAGCCTAGCTATGTCTGCCCCCAGCTACCTTATAGTAAAGAATCGAGGCACGGATTATATGTGTGTACTTCCCCAGAGAATCGAAAACTATGACCAAGCACTCAAGCACTACTCTAGATGTGGAGACATAAGACACAGAAACTACACTCAAAGAGTTGAACAACTGCGGAAAACAGACACAAAACTAAACAGGATGTTTGAGAACACATGAAAGTGTCATTAATAACTAGGAACAGATCATGGTCAAATGACAATATGTACACAGGGATCCTCCCAGGAGGAAATATTATACCCTAAATTAACCTGTAAGCCCCACCTGCCCAAAGACCAGGTAACTTCCTGGGATTCTGGGAGTTGTAGTTCTTCAAAAACACAGCAAAGCCTCATGGGAAAGTACGAGTTTTGTCCATATAAGCCCTGACAACTCGTGTCTTGGGGTGACTCTGCTGAAGTTTCCAGGAGTGGTCCTAACCAAATTCCATCTTGTCAGTATTTAAATTTTTAATAAAATGCTTGCTTAATTTAGCCAAAATGGTGGAATTGATTTTTCTCTGGCAAAACTCAGGATTAACAGAAACCAAAGGCAAAAGAAACAAACACATAAATACACACATATGAACAAAAGCAGAATTTTAAAGTTACCTAGCTATCAGCTTCGGTGTGCTTAAAAAGGACTTCATGAGAAGTACTTAACTGTTTGCTCTTTCTGTCTTATTTGAATGTGCTAAAAAGTGAGGCTGGGTCTTTGTTACTGTTTCCTAGGGGTTCCAGGCCAGTGACCAGCTCTAAGCAAAAGGTGCCTAGACAGCTATCTGAAATGACAGACATATTCAATGGTGGCAGGCCACATCCATGAACCCCCTTTCTCCTTTTAGGACTCAATGTGTGACACTGACCTTGATGACCAATCAGCCTCCAACCGCTTCAGTCAGGAAGCAAACACAGCAGGCAAGGGCAGACAAAACACTCTCTTGGACTTCAAAGATAAGAAAAGATAAGGACAATGTGAAGGCCAGAAAATCCTCCGCCTGTCATTCAGGGCAGAGGAAAAGTTTTAAAACACTAAGAATAGTAGAGGCTATCTTTTCATCCCTCTGATTGGCCTTAAATGTTTTAAAGATCATTTTTGTTTGTTTTCTGTGTGGGTACATATATGTGAGTGCAGGTGCCTGTGGTGGTTAGAGTCATAGGATCCCCTGCAGCTAGAGTGGCAGAGGTTGAGCTGCCTGACATGGGTAATGGGACCAACTCAGAGGAGCTGTATCTGCTTCTAACCACTGAGCCATCTCTCTAGCTCCTTAAATTATTTTCACTATGGACCATTACCATTAATGTTAAATAGGTTTTCCAAAACAATTCTGCAGCATGGGCACAGTGATACAGGAGAGTCAGAAGTTTAAGGCCAGCCTCTGCAACATACATAGTAAGTCTGAGACCAGCCTGCATACACAAAACCTGATCCCAACAAAGAAACAAAAAATCCCAATTGTGCAATGTATAAATTCTTGGGATCTGACTGACTGATAGTTGAATGATCTGAGCTGGTATTTAGATAATAAGTTTGTGAGAGCTAACACTTAAATAGCTACCCTTTATCAGGGAGTCCTGCCCACCATTGTACTGAACCCTTTACAGAGAGACAGATGTCTTGCAGAGGTCCCTTTCAATATGGATGGACTTATGTCAAGGGTGGAATAATGGGTTTAACAAATGCTTAAAAATAAAGCTGTGTGGGGCTGGAGAGATGGCTCAGCAGTTAAGAGCACTGGTTGCTCTTGCAGAGAACCTAAATTCAATTCCCAGCAACCACATGGTGGCTCACAACCATCTGTAATAAGATCTGGCACCCTCTTCTGGCCTGCAGGGATACATGGAGGCAGAAAACCGTATACATAATAAATAAACATTAAAAATAAATAAATAAATAAATAAATAAATAAATAAATAAAGCTGTGTGGCCGGGCGTTGGTGGCACACGCCTTTAATCCCAGGACTCGGGAGGCAGAGGCAGGCAGATCTCTGTGAGTTCAAGGCCAGTCTGGTCTACAGAGTGAGTTCCAAGACAGGCTCCAAAGCTACACAGAGAAATCCTGTCTCGAAAAACTAAATGGATGGGTGGATAGATGGATGGATAGATAAAATACAGTTCTTATAATGCCTAAGATCAATGACAAATAATAAACAACTAATATTTACTTCAAACTTACTAAGGGGCTGGCATTACTCTCATTACTATAAACTACTTGTGTATACTGAGCTATTAAATCCTTCCAGCAAGTCACTTAGGAGCTGATATCATTATTGCTACCACTTTACAAGGAAACAGAAATTTAAAGAAGTCAGATTGTTTTGGGTAATATAGCCTGAGTAAAATCAACACTAAATGCATAGTCCCATATGCAATTCAAAGTCAATTAATGACCCTAAAATAATACACGGACATTTCATGTACTTGGTGCTTCAAATTTCAGTGTCAAACACCAGCAACTATAACTAATATTTATTTTGTATTGTTTTATTTGTTAATCCCATGACCCTGGTACTTAACTGATAACTGTCATTCTTCTACCCAGGGAAATAGTTGATACCAACTAGATAGATAGATAGATAGATAGATAGATAGATAGATAGATAGATAGATAGATAGATATCACTTCTATAATCTTTCTGTGTCATTGTAAATTCTTCAAAGGAATAGTATATGAGAAGTTTCTAGACTTCTCTAAAGAGCTAAGTCTCAGTTCTCATTATGACCTTGGACACATTACTGGGAATGTCTGTAAGGGTACAATAACTGTGACTTCACTTAAACAAATGCTTTTAGAAATGTTTACATAGTCCCAACTGCCCAAACCTCTTACTGTTTCCCTAAGAAATTATTTTCATTCAGCAAACAAATAGAAATAGTTGTAAAACTGTTTGCTTAAAGGAACTTGCAAACAAGTGTTTCTGTCAAAAGAATTAAAAGAAATTTTCAGACTGGATGCTACTATAGATAACCCAAGCATATTTTAACATTAAAGCATGTTCAAATAAACAATTCCTTTTTAAAGCTAACTTGAAGCTACCTTTATGGATATATGAAGTTCAAACAACAAAATTGACTGATAACATTTGTCTTATTTTAAATCTACTAAAAATATGCCAGTTTAATACTTCCACTCACCAAAAACAAAACAGAAAGGCAGACACCACACGTAACCCTCCAGTGAAAGGTGTCGAATTGGACTACAAGATCGAGAGTTGAAGACTTGTGTCTCAGTTTTCTATGCACTGCTACTGGAGTGTGATCTGGGGCAAACTTCTTGAACCTGAACTTCAGCAACTTTGTCAAAATATGGGGCAAATAAAGATCCATGTCGTACTTTCAAAGGTGGCTTTGGAGTGCTAACCAAACACCAGAATGCTAAGCTTTATGAGCCCCCAAAGCAGGGTACAGGATGCCCCTGGGAATCTGCTACCAAGGAAAAGATTAGCACATTTTTTGATCTTTTTACACTAATGGGGAAACGGAAGTGATGGTGACCTGCTTAGGACACTCTGGTAGAAAATCCTTCTGCAGAGTTAAAGGCAGCAGGGGCTTCTCTGCACCTGCTTTTCAGGGGCCTTGAAGTGGAGGGGTTCAGTGATGCACACCCTGCATGATGTAAAGGAGAGCCCTACAGATTCAGATCAGTGTATTACTCAGCCTGCAGCAGGGAGCTCTTGCAGTAGGTAGGAAGAGACCATAACTGGACAACAGCAAGAGAGACTCTGCAGCACTCATCCCTAGATGAGATGTCTTCATCAAATCCCTCCCCCACAGGCTCAGGGATCTACGGAAGAGGATGCAGAAAGACTCTAAGAACCAGAGGTGGTGAATGACCCCAAGGGAACAGTATTTCCAGGCATAACAGGACTGATGTATATATGGACTCAGAGACTGTGACAGGTACACAAGATTACACAGGCTCAAACCAGGCAAAAATCCCAGCACAGAGATGAGGAAGTGAATACCAAGTCTCACTCCTAAACAAGAAGCTATGTGTAGTTGACGCCTGCTGGGAAAGGGAAATCTGTTTTCTCCAATGGAGGGTCACTGGGAATACCAACTACACTCTAGGGCAGGCCCCACGACCTGGAGTTGCTGGCTAACAAAATGACTCCGTGTTTGCTATTTGCACACTGCTTGTTTTGTTTGGGTATTTTAATCTTATTAGGTTTTTTGTTTTCTGATTTATGGGTTTTTTCAGAGGGAACAAGCATGAAGTTAGGTGGTAAGGAGATAAGAAAGATCTGGGAGAGTTAGAGAAAAGAAAAGAATATGATCAAAAATATATTGTATATAAAACTTTTTAAACAAAAACAAAGAAGAGTTCTCCTCAACAAGAACTATAATCAAGGTCTCGGGCGTCTTAAGCTTCTTGACATGTAGAATACATTCCCTCTTTTCTCTACCATCTAAGTTTCTGGAAAACTTTTGATCTTTATACTTCCAGGCTCTACACTTTACTACTCCATTCACTCTCCCACAAGAAGCAGTCTGGTTCTGCTCCAGGCGAAACTTTACATGCAAAGGTCTCTGGCAGTTTCTAGATGGCCAAATCTAGGAGCCTTCATACACCGAATCTGATGGAGCACTCAGCAGTGTGACCTATGAAGACCCACTGCACACTACCCTCATGAATCCACTGGCACAGCCACCTCTGCCCTTTCTCCTTGCCCATGGATGCCCTACTCTGCTGTCCCTATGCTCAGGTGACAAATACCCCATCGGTCTTTTGTCTAGCATCTCTTCTATTCTCCCTAATGATCTACTCTTTGTCTGTGACTTTAGCTACAATTCACGAGGAAGATGGAGAACAGAATATTCTAGGCAGCATTTAAGACAGCTTCTTATATATGCCCTAATACCTACAATGCACAACCAACTACTCAACTTACCCTCCAGCCTGCCTCCTCCGAACATTCACTACAGAGAAAAGACCATACCCCCTAAAAGATGAATATCCCCTCTGGTATTTCTAGCTGACTCACCAATGACCAACTACCTACCTACCTCTGTGGTAGCTGCCAAATCTACCCACCGCCCTGTCTCTCTACCACCAAGTCATCTTCCAGGCAGTCTCCCAACTCATTCACAACACTGCCACCCAAGTAGGCTTTCAGAAATCAAAACCCTGTTGTCTTCTGCAAAACTATTACTCAGGGGAACCTATGTCACTTTCCTCCCAGCCCTTAGCTCATAATTTCCCTCTACATTCCTACCACAATCCCATTCTGTCTCCAGTTGCAAAGAATTTGGAATCTCCCTGTTTTACTGGCTTTAAGCCCCCTTCCCGCCACCAGCACCCTTAACCTCTCAGTGCCAGCACTGTTCCTCCCCAAGTGCCCCAGCCCAGGGTGTCTGCAGCTCATCCAGCCTTCACATCTGTGCTGAGTAATCACTTTCCCCTGGCTTCCCAGGCCCATCTGGACCTGCCCCTATACTCCCCAATAATATACTGATTGTCTCCATTATGAGATCACATAATCCTTAACGGGGCCTGTTCTCCTCTCTGTCTCCCCTATTGAACTGTAAGTTTCATGAAGCCAAGGATTGTGTGTGTCATGTTCGAGGTTATTATCACACCTACAGACCACACAGTGATGTGTGTGTTCACCAATTTCCCAATTAGCTAATTACCTACAAGTAAACTGGACAAATATAGAAGACGGCAGCTTTACTTTGTACTGAATTATAAACTAGTTACTCAACTTAAGATAGCTGGATATAAATAAACCTCTACCTGTCTCATGAATGTTGCATATAACTGGGGAATCCAATTTGAAAGCAAGCTCAAATTAACAAACAAAAAAAAGTAATATAAACAGTATTCTTGGCATCTTAATGAAATGGCCTCTCACCAGACCAAGGTGGTCCACATCTTTAATTCCAGAACATGCGAGGCAGACACAGGAAAATCTCTGTGAGTTCAAGACCAGCCTGTACTACACAAAGAGTTCTAGGAAAGCCAGGACTACATTAAAGAGAACCTACCTCAACTAAACAAAAGTAAATAATTAGCTGCCTCTCTATTTTCACTTTGATTTTTGCTCATAACTCATCTGCCATCAAGATTAGTGACACTCATCAACCAAATCATATTTTTACTGCATAGTCTCCAGGAAAAGCTATGAAGGCTTTTTAGCATTTGTTTATGGCTACAGTTGCCAATGAGATAGGAGCAGACTTTCATCACACTTATTGCTAAATTCTCTGAATTATTTGGTTTGCACTTGAAGCTGGAACACATACCAAGTCAGTTCTGAAAGAAAAAGAAAAATGAAGAAAGCAATTCCTTGCCAGGTATTCCTCCATACCTTTTCTTTCAAGGAGTAAACATTCCCCAGTAAGGAAGCTGGCAGTGGCCAGGAGCACAGGAGTACAGTGGCAACAGACACTTTTGTTCCTGCTCTGAGGGTGTGGGAGAGGGTGATGTGAAATAGAAGAGGGCCAGTCACTGGGAAAAGAGAAGGAGCAGCTACAGTCTGGTGTCCCTGGGAACCGTCTAGAGAGGGAGGACCCTAAAAACCAGCCTGCATAACAAATCAGACCTTCTGAAACTGGTAGAATATTACCAATTTCTCAGTTTGCCTTGTAAATATGTAAATGCATGACCTCATCACAGAATGTCTGCTGTCTGACAAATACATACAAGCTTTGGATGCTTGTAGCGAGTGTTGTACTGGTTTCCATCTAGCTTGGTTGTCTAGGTCCTAATGACAAGCTCTTCCTTCTTTCTTTTTTTTAACATTTTTTTAGATTTATTTATTATATATACTGTGTTCTGCCTGCATTATGCCTGCAGGCCAGAAGAGGGAACCAGATCTCATTACAGATGGTTATGAGTCACCATGTGGTTGCAGGGAATTGAACTCAGGACCTCTGGAAGAGCAGTCAGTGCTCTTAACCTCTGAGCCATCTCTCCAGCCCCAAGCTCTTCTTTCTTTTCTGTCAAATGATTACATATCCCTCAATCCTTTATTAGCTGGTTGTATACATCAACTGGAGGTGTAACCGAACACCTAAATCCATTCATTTTAAAGAAAACAAGGGCTTTTAGCTAGGTGTGGCAATACATGCCTATAATCCCAGAACTCCAGAGGCAAAGGCAAAAGGATAACTAGCTCAGTTCAGATGAGGAACATTCGGGATGGTTTAGCTATGAACAAGATGGCTAGTTCAAAGCTAGCCTGGGCTACACAAGTTTCAGGCCTACCTAGGCTATATCATGAGATCCTGTCTTAGAAAAAATAAATTAATAATAAAAGGAAAGAAAAAGAAACAAAGGAGCAGGGGTGTTTAGCAAAGTTTCATTGATAAGCGTTCTTTTCTAGTACTGCAGTAACACATTTAGTGTTCTTTCCACAGAAGTTTGAATTTATTGCCCTACTGAGGAACACCATGCAATCCTTACAGTATTACTATTTTCTACCTCGTTGTTTTCTGAAAATTAACTTTCTGCTATTTTTCTAAGTTATTTATGAGCTTTACTGTTCACATTGTTTGTGCAGTGTTTAGATTCAAAATGTATTCTCCATAACATAGGCAACTTTGAAACATTTATTGATCTTTGTGGTTATCAAAAAGTACAAGTACACTGTCAGTGTTTTGAAAAGAATAAAGGCAAAATAAACAACTCTTATTCACTGTCTAGCTGGGGAGAAAGCACTGTATAATAAAGAACAAAAGAGAAAAAGAGAGAGGAAGGAAAAGAGAGATGTTAGTTGAGACATACTGTACGTATAGTTCTCTATTGTTTTTCTCCCACTTAGCAAGGACTGAACCCTATCCCATTCTTAAAATTCTTCATAAATATCTTGTAAGATTTGTGTTATGGTATATCTTTTGATGGAACCATAATTTGACTACTTCCCTGTTACTGGGTACCATTGCCAATTCTTTTCTACATAAAAGCATATTCAGCATCACGTTGAATTTAACTACTCTCATAAGTTCCTTTGGACTTCTAAAATAGGAATTTCTAAGTCAATGGGGAGGAGCACTGTTGAGGCTTTTTATATATTCAGTCAAAGTGATTTTCAGAAAGGCTGTACTAACTGTTTGCCTCTCACGGCATCTGAGAGTGTCTGCTCCATGACATACTACTTGACATGAGAATTAAAACTCTTTGGAAGTCTATAGTAATTACCTTATTATTGTTTCCATTTTCATTTCTTTGATTAATAGAAAAAGTTCAATTTAACATATTAGCTATTTAATTCTAATTCCCATGATAGTATGTTAACTTACTACTGCCAAAATTAAATTCCCACAATAATCAACTTGCAAAGGGTTTATTTTGACTCACAGTTTTCAGTTATGAGTCGTCGATCTCGTTACATTTGGGACTGTGGCAAGGCAGCACATCAGGGTCACAGTGCATGACAGAGCACTGAACAAAAAGACAGAACAGGGAAGATCCAGAGCCCCACGACTCCCTTTGCTGGCATTCCCTCAATGTCCTAAAGACTTCCTACCTCTAGTAAACCCCACCCCTTTTTTAAATGCCTCTACAAGGACTAAGTTTTTAGCACACAGGCCTTGAGGTACATCCCAAATCCACATTATAACAGTCTGCTGTGAAATAATCCTTTTGTATGCTGTGCATACTTATTACTTGCACTGGTTAATAAAAAAAAAAAGCTGACTGAATAAGGCAGAATAAGGTTAGATCAGAAAGTCAAACTGAAAATGCTGGGCGGGGGAGAGGGAAGAAGGATGGAGTCAGGAGTTGCTAGGAGACTAAGAAGAAGCAAGATGCTAGAGGACAGAGCCACATGGTAAAACATAGAATACTCGAAAATGGGTTAATTTAAACGTAAGAGCTAGTTAGTAGTAAGCCTGAGCTATTGGCAGAGCATTTATATTCATATATTCAGCCTATATGTCAGTTATTTGGGACCAGTTGGGACAGGAAAACTCCATTTACGTCTGTCTGTTAGTTTCTTATGTTCATTTTTCTGCTAGATCCTGTATTACTTTCCTATCATAACACAACAGATCTTCACACTCTGGATTGCTTTAAACAATATTTCTCATCAGCTCAACTGGGCTGGCTCCTATCTCGAAATTCTGTTTTAAACTTAGCTGGATTGTTGACAAAAATCCAGGTTTTTGTAGCTTCGTGCTGGTCTTGGTAGTTTTAGGCCTTCCAAATTCCTCAAGACTGCCTGAATTCCCACTCACAGGTATCATCCATCTCTAAACCAGCTACAGTATGTTGTGTCTTCCTATGACTTCCCAGCAACAGAAAACTCTACACTGTTTTATGGGCACTTGTAATTAGACCCACCTTGATGATTTCACCATTCCGCTTTCACGTGTGTCATGTAATATAACACAGTCAGGTAGTAACATCTTATATGCACAGGTTCTGGGGAGGAGCAAAAATGTTGGAAGGATAGTTTGGAACTACAACTGATCCATTGTCTTAGGTGTCAATTTTTATAATTTGTATGATTTATGATAAATCTTCAGTGCATGAACCTAACAAATGAAATGCCATAAGCTATACTTTTACAGCAATAAAGGCTGATGTGTGGTAATAAAAATTCTGTATATAGAATACTGGTGCTGGCTCAGTTCGTTTTATGCTAGAAGTTTCAGTGGCACACTTGTTGCCATCTGCAATTTCTGAGGTGGGTGCAGGGAGCACAGCAGGATGCTGCCCCCTTCCCAAGAGGCAGAGCCACTTTTATGTCTGGATGGGATCATTTCTGGAAAATTACATTTTCTCCTAAAGACAAAATGCTTGAGGTTTTGCCTCTTACTTTGTATTTACATTTGAAGATACACTTGTTCACCTACCAGTGTGTACAGAATCCTGTGTATGGGATGCTTTTTCTATAATGAAATATTTTTATTTGTGGGAAAAAAAAGAATACTAGTGCTGGAACATTTTAATTGTAGTAAAATACTCAAAACATAAAATTTACCAAAGTAACTATTATTAAGTGTACTAAGTCCATCATTATCGTGCAGTGCAATCTCCCCAGGTCTTTCCATGTCTCGACCCATTCAATAAGAACTTCCTCTTCCATCCCTCCCCAGGCACTTGATAATTACCTATCTGCTTTTCAATACTGGAATATTTGATAGTCATCAAATGCCCAGTCTAGTGGCTGTTCCAGGCACTTAAAAATATCAACTTGCCAGGCATGGTGGTACATCCATTGACACCTAAGACTCTAGGACAGTTGTAGTTCCAAACTGTCCCTCTTCCAACATTTTTGCTAATCCCCAGAACCTATGCATATAGGACATTACTACCGGACTATGTTCTATTACATGACACACATGGTGGTGCATCCCAGGAGAGGCAGGCGGATCTCTGTGAGTTTGGGGCCAGCCTGGTCTACACAGGAATTTCCAGGCTAGGCAGGGTTACATAGAGAGTAATCCTCATTAAATCCTTGATGAGGTGGCTATTATTCCCATTCTACAGATTAGGAAACAGCAAAACTGAGTAAACTTCCAAGGATGACACAATGACAAAATGACCAAACAAGAACTTAAGCTGAGGCAATGTGACTTCAAAGGTCTTGCTAGAACATGGCATTGTGAAAGCATTTACTATAAAGACAAACACATCAGACCTTGATATTATTTCTTGGTGTATGACATTTACTTACATACTTCTTGTCAATTTAACCTAATATTTGATTCCTAGCTAAAAATTAGATTATGTTACCAAGATAACACATGTTTATTAACCTTTTAAAGACCTATTTTTTTTTGCCAAGGTATTTTCTTGCAGTAAATGAAACAAAAAATATTTGGTATTTTATTTTAAGCAAATCACTTATAATGGTACTACTCTATAGTGCTGTATAAGTACAAATCACAATTTGTTAGGATTATTCAAAATATTTTAAAGGAAAAACCAAGATAGTTCTCTCTACTTGCGTGGATCAAAGAAAAAAAAAAAGCAAGAACTAAATACATTTACAACAACATAGGTCAGTCTGCTTAACCTGTCAAATTAAAAAGCAAACTACATATATAGGCCAGTCTCTATTTGTCATTCAGACTCAGCAGAATTGTTTCAGCTTAAGGGATGGGCCTCAGAACTCCTTATTTTTTTGTTTTTGTTTTAGCTTGGTAAGCTTTTCGTAAACACCAATTTGTCATCAGTCCTGTGGCGTCATTTACTATACATTCAAAATGGGCAGAGTCAACAGAAAACGATCGTCGCGTTTCTCTGGGGGCTAAAAGCTCGGCTGGGGATTGGTTTCTATGATCACCGGGGAGAGGTTCCTTAAAAAAAACAAAAACAAAACAAACAAACAAAAAACACAGGAAACAGATCACCTTATGCAACTAGTTTCTAATTTCTGCGTTTACGTGATTCACAAAAAAAAAAAAAAAAAACCCAGCGGATTGTGTCATCCCCTCACTCATCACCCACAAATGACGCGCTATCTCCAGCCCGAAACACAGCAGAAAGCGGTGCGTGGGAAGCATCCCTGCGACCCCGGGATGCTCCCGGGATGTGTCATCCCGTCCCTCTCCCGACCCGCCCGCCCGAGGCCGCAGCCAGGCGGATGCTCACCGTGGCTTTGGTCCGGTCACCCCCGCGGCCTGCCGCCGACTCCCCGCAGGGCCCCGACCCAGGCAGCCCGCCCTCCTCACCGCCAGCCACTCCGCTCCAGCCGCCGACCATCCCGGCCCGGCTCTGTTTACAAGCGGCTTCTGGCGGTCCCACTCTCAAATGCTTCCCCGCGGCAGCCCGGCAGCCAGACCCTGACACACAGGGTTCCTGCTCGCGAGGACCGGCCCCTCTTGCGGGAGGAGCAAGGCGGCCGGGCGTGGCCTGACCTTCTTATCTCATTGTTTGCTACACAATCTTTATCAAAGGCTCTGTCCCCTCCCCGCTCCTCCCAACGCAGAAAGGGGTGTTTGCACTTAAAGTTGTCACTTGGAACCTACTGGGACAGGGCCAGCTGTCAGCAGTTGTCAGAGCTAAGGGAATCTCTCAAATTCAATGCTTTCCAAAAGTAGAAAAGAAGTGCTTTACATCTCTAGTTAGGTGCACGAGTTGGGAGGGTGTGGTCTCTAACCCGGGTGTGGATTCCCAGTTTAGCAGACAGGGCATTCCGGGGGGGGGGGAGTGTCACCTCTCGTGAAGTCTCACAGTGACTAGCCACTTTTGCAAGGTTGTGCTGTCCCAGTTGGACAGTTGTCTTCCTTTCAGTTTCCAGTCTCAATGTCTATCACAACATATGTCTTAGTCGATTTCTCATTTAAAATTAATAAGAGACGGCTACAAGCCTTTAACCCCAGCACTGGCAATCAGGAGGCCGAGGCAGGTGAAGCTCTGTGAGCTAAAGGCCACCTGGTCTACCCAGGGAGTTCCAGGTCAACCAGAGCTACAAAGTAAAATGGACCCTGTCTCAAAAGCAAAACCAAGCCAGGCAGTAGTTGTTCTCGACTTTAATTAATCTCAACACTTGAGAGTCAAAGGCAGGCAGATCTCTGTGAATTTGAGGCCAGCCTGGTCCACAGATCGAGTTCCAGGACTGTCAGGGGTACACAGAGAAACCCCGTCTCAAAAATAAAAAAGAAAAGAACAAAACAAAACAAAAAATAAAAGTATGCTGTATCTCCCAAACGTAATATTTCCTATATGGTAATTATATTTAAAATTTTCAAATTTAGGACTAATGTCCAAAATATAGTCTGTAGCCGGGAGACTAAAAGGCTCTGAAAGAAGCAGCACAATACAAGCAGTAACAATGTTTCTCCTAGTTTAAAAAAAAAAAAGATTCCAGCATCCTCTGTGCTTGAATTATTGAAAGCAAATTCAGAGTATAAAACCTTACAATGAAGAAAACAAATTCAAACACTCTTCTTTTTTTAAACCTATGCTTGTAAAACGACTAAATTTGCTTCCTGTCACTAAGACAGGGTGCCAATGATGACCTCATCTGAGAAGCTGCTGACTGGTTGTCATCTGGGAATATTATGTTCCTCTAAATTCAAAATAGTTAAATTCATGTCGCTATTCAAAAGGCTGCCAGCTACCATCACCCTCACTATTTTTTAATAGACTGTGGGGGTTTTGTTGGTTTGGTTTGGTTTTTGGTTTTTGGTTTTTCGAGACAGGGTTTCTCTGTATTGTTTTGGAGCCTGTCCTGGCACTCGCTCAATAGACCAGGCTGGCCTTGAACTCACAGAGATCTGCCTTCCTTTGCCTCCTGAGTGCTGGGATTAAAGGCATGTGCCACCAACGCCCAGCTTTAGACTGTGATTTTAAGAGACATTTTAGACTCACAGAAGAGTTGAGGAAGAGTTCTCACATACTTCTTTTTTTTTTTTTTTTTTTGGTTTTTTGAGACAGGGTTTCTCTGTGGCTTTGGAGGCTGTCCTGGAACTAGCTCTTGTAGACCAGGCTGGCCTCGAACTCACAGAGATCCACCTGCCTCTGCCTCCCAAGTGCTGGGATTAAAGGCGTGCGCCACCAACGCCCGGCCTCACATACTTCTTGTCAATGGGCATGGACAATGTCCCTGACTCTGAGCATCCTGAATCACAATAGGATGAACCTCCACGGGTACATTATCAGTCTATCGTTTGCATCAGAACCATCATTCTCTACCTACATTGTACACTGACACCCAGGAAGGTCTCTGTTGATCAATCAGAGCAAGTTTAATACAGAAAAGAATCGCCAAAGTTCATCTCGTCCAAGCATTGTCCACAGCTACTTTCTTACTTCAGGACTTGCAGTGGCCTTACTCTAGCAGGAAGAGTTCAGACTGCATCCCTCTCTACCCCATCGGCATTTATTTGTTGGGGATAGCTCTTTGTTTTTCTCTACTTAGCACTTCACTGTGAAGAGACAGTGGCAACTCTTATTAAAGGAAGCATTTAATTGGGGCTGGCTTACAAATCAGAGGTTTAGTTCATTATCATCATGGTGGTGTGCAGGCAGATGTGGTGCTGGAAAAGGAGCTGAGGGTTCTACATTTTGATCCTTAGGCAGCAGGCAAAGAATTGACTTGAGCTTCTGAGACCTCAACATCCACCCCCTAATGACACTCTGCCTCCAACAAAGCCACAACTACTTCAACAAGGCCACCTCCTAATAGTGCCACTCCCTGTGGACCAAGTATTCAAACACATGAGTCTATGGCGATCATTCCTATTCAAACCACCACAACACTCATACTTATTTGGTAAATCTGTACCTACCTTTAAGTCATAAGGTAAGTATGTAATCACTGCTAAACCCATCCAACTGTCTATGATACCTTCATCTTGGTCATGGTGGTAGATTCGAGGATGGGCATTTGTATAAGTTACTTTGCTAAAGGCAAATACATGACAAAAAGAAACCTTAGAGGGGGTTTATTTTGTCTTATAGTTTAGGGGCTAGAGGCTGGAGACCAGCACAGTATGGTGTTAT
This sequence comes from Mesocricetus auratus, assembly GCF_017639785.1. Taxonomy (NCBI): domain Eukaryota; kingdom Metazoa; phylum Chordata; class Mammalia; order Rodentia; family Cricetidae; genus Mesocricetus; species Mesocricetus auratus. Next base: position 42,917,585 of record NW_024429194.1, on the reverse strand, counting down.
TATGTTTATGATCTAACAAATAAAGTTTACCTGAAGATCAGAGTGCAAAGCTAACCACACTAGTCAGCCATAGAGGCCAGGCAGTGGTGGTACACACCTTTAATCCCAGAAGCCACACTAGTTAGTCTCTCATAGAGGTCATGCAGTGGTGGTACATACCTTTAATCCAAGCACTAGAGAGACAGAGGTAGATGGAGTTCAGGGCTACTCTGGGTTACACAAGACTGAATCTGTCTAAAAGAGAAACAGAGCTTGTACAAAGTTTATCCCAGCACTTGGGATCACATGCCTTTAATCCCAGCACTAGGGAGGTGGAGACAGGAGTGACATGGCTGGGTGGAGAGAGGAATGTAAGGCAGAAGGAGACGAGAGAGAGAAATGCAGTCTAAGTAGTCTGAGGAACAGGGCAGCCTGAGGATCCATAGAGACGGATGCAGTCTGAGGATTCAGTCTGAGATGCAGTCTGAGTATTCATAGGGACAGGATCGCCCCTTTGGTCTGAGCACTGGTAGAGGTAAGAACTCTAGTGGCTGGCCATTCTATTTCTCTGATGCTTCAGCTTTCACCCCCTGATACCTGACTCCAAGTTTTTATTATTAAGACCAATTAGAGTTCATGCTATAACACAGTAGAGGAAGACAGAGAAGGCCAGTCACAGGGTCTAGAGACTAGCATGGCAGGGGAAGACAGAAGGACAGTCACAGGGGCTAGAGCCCAGCTTGGCAGGGAAAAGTGGATGGTCAATCACATTGCATACGCATTTAGGAAGCAGAGAGAGGACAGCAAATAGGACTAGGCTAAGAAACCTCAAGACCCACCCCCAGTGATGAACTTCCTCAAACTGGGCTCTACCCACAGCCTTCCCTCAGCTACAGAACTTGTGGGGGGTTTCATTTCACATTCAAACCACAATAGCAGGTGGCACAAACAGAGCCAGTTCCTGAAGATTTGCTCTGTGAAATTTGGGTCACAAAGCTGGAAAGATGCAGTCTGGAGGCTTCCAGTGGCTGACTCTCCTGTCACATAGAGAACATCTTTCTGGAGAAAGTTGGATAGGGTGGAAGTAGGTGAACATCGAGGGCTCAATGGAAATTCGGGGTTGAAGAAAGTGGGAAGCTAAGAAAAAGAGCTAATAACTTTATCTGAGCCCCCACAATCTCCTTAGGTTTGAACTACCCCCCTCTGATTACATCACTGATTAAATCCTGTTTGCTCATTTACATCTAGGAGTGTAATTGGCAGACCACCTTTTCTTCACATACTTCAGATAGACTTTTAAAAATCCATTCTACGCCGGGCATTGGTGGCGCACGTCTTTAATCCCAACACTCGGGAGGCAGAGACAGGTGGATCTCTGTGAGTTCGAGACCAAGCCTGGTCTACCGAGTGAGTTCCAGGAGAAGCTCCAAAACAATACAGAGACACCCTGTCTCAAAAAAAAAAACAAAAACAAAAAAACAAAAAAAATCCATTCTAGATTGCTACCCGTTTACTATTCATTTATTCCAAGTTTGGAGTACAATTGACAGTTTCGCTGTATCCCCTCCATGTCCCCCAAAGGGCAGAGGCTTTGTCATATTTATGTTTTTCTTTTCCATACCATTCGCTGTGGTATCTAGTAAACTATCCCAATAAACGTTTGTTAAAGGCTAGCCATGTGGCTCAATGGTCGCGCCCTTGCTTAGTACACAAAAGGCCTTGGATTCTGTCTCTTGTGCAGCTTTCTACCCCCAAAACAAAGATTGTTAAGATGAAATAGTGGAATTGGGGTGTTGTTCAGTGGTAGAGTGATTGCCTAGCGTGTGTAAGGCCCTGAATTTGATCCCCAGAATCCACCCCCCAAAGCAAACTAAAATAAAGTGAAATACCAACTGATGTGTAAGGAGATATTTTTTTTTACTTTAGCCCTTATTTAATAAAGCATTGTCTAGCCAAGGGTCCTTCAGACATATGATGAAGATTCTGAGTAAGCAAAGGACAGTAGTACACTGGCAAACTGACTCTCTGAATAAGGAAAAATGCTTTTGGTTAGTGAAATGTCACCAGCAATGCGACCTCCAGATACACATCACAGGACATCAAGTTGTTCTTCACAGTCAGGCCTTGAGAGTCAGTAGAAGATGGTGCCAGCATGGCACTGCCCAAGACAGCCAGGACATTATTCTCCCACACCCATTGGTCACTGGAAGTGGGCCTCTATGATAGGAGGTGCGTAGCCTCGGACAACACAACTCTCTGCAGCTGAAGAGGCTGCCTGTTGACAGAAATCTGCTGACTGTGTTCCTAGCAGAAGAAGCAAAGGGGCCTCTCTGCATCTATAGAGCACACTACAGTCTATTGTGCTTGCTAGGGAAACAGTCCTTTCTGATACCCTCAGTAGAGCTAAAGTACAAACCTATGAGAAGATCTTCAGCAGCCCCAACAGTAATATTCAGCAAGTGGCAATGAAAAAGGAACTACAGAAGTTCTGAAAAATCAGACAGAACCTCTAAAGGGGCAAGACTGTCACACATGGCACGTGGGAGAAGGAACAGGTGCTAGCCTCAGCTTCCTAGTGAGTTCTAGGCCAGCCTGGTCTACCGTGAGACCCCGTCTCAAAGCAAGTCTTTGAGCCTGCCCTAAAGACTAAGTAGAATTGAGGTAGAAAAACACTGAAGATTGAATAGAAACAGTATTGCATTAATGTAAAAGCAGTGCCTCTGGTAATGCCACCAGTGAAGAATAAGACCACTGTCACAGTTTAAAGCCAAATTTGAAGCAAGCTTTAATTAAATGCTGTCCATATGGATAGGCTCTGGCCAGGTCCATACCCAGGTTCTCAGGAAATGGCCCAGAATCACAGTTTGCAGTGGTGTAAGAAGGAAAACCCATAATTTGTTGCATTTCCATCAGGTCCAATCAGGGACAAGCATACATCCTGACATACTTCCAGCCTGTGAATCTCCTGCCAACATGTGATCAGGCACATCTGGTTCAGATAGGTCAAACAAACTTTTTTAGTGGAATAAGAAATATGTAACTTGTTATCTCCCATAAATGACAGCCTCCAACATTTCAGAAACTATCCATCCTTGGACAAGAGGCTTGCAGATCAGAGGCAATTTTGTGTCATGGATCTCTTTGGTATAAGTAATTAAAACTGAACACAACAGAAGGTTACTTTTAAATTTAAATGGGGATTATAAGAAAGAGGTTTTGCTTTGCCTTGCTGTTATAAATAGATTTTTCTTTGGGCCACCAGCTCACAGAAAAATAGACAGAGACAGACTTATCACTAACTATGAAAGCTCAGCTTATAGCTTAGGCTTGTATTTCTAGCTCTTATAACTTAAATTAACCCATTTATATTAATGTACATTCTGCCTGGTGTCTATTTACCTCTCTTCCATCTTGAACCTCCTGTTCCCTCTCCCCATCTGCTGGCATCTCTCCCAAACCTCTATTCATCTCCCCTACTTCTCTCTCTGCCTGGAAGTCCTGCCTAACCTCTTTCTGCCTAGCCATTGGTCATTCAACTCTTTATTAAACCAATCATAAAGTGCCTTGGCAAAGGCACACCTTTACAGTGTACAAAAACATTATTCCACAACATGCTATAGTGGCAAGAAAGTAACAAAACTTTGTTACATGGTCAGAACTAATTTGCCAGGAAACTATTGAAAACTGCTCATCAGCCCGGTTCTCCACAGCAGGCAGAATATGAGAAAACAGATGGGTGACTTCAGTTTCCCAGCCTAAGCCCATCAACAGGACATTTGTCAACACCTTAGCTACCAGGTGCTAGCCTATCTACTATGTCCCCAACCACATTCTGTTGTGGACCATGTGGTGACCATTGCTGCTAGGCAAATCTCCAGCATTTTGATTTGCAAATTACAATCCTCCAACAGCCTTTTACTTGCATTTTTAATGATTCTCACTGTGTGTTATGAGAGTTCCCTTTTTCCTTTGGGAAATTTTGTGAGGGCTTTGAAGGATAAAAATGAACAAAATGGCAGCCTCTATACATAAAATAATTCTTTGGAAAAAAAATCCCCAATACCATGAAACCATATATCATGATAACTCTGCCTACTCCCATACAAGCTGCTAGAAAATTTAGATAAGAAACATATATTTGATAAATAAAGTATATTTGATAATAAAGATTTATTAATTTCTAAGGTCTGCTCAGGTCACAGTAATATTTGTCTGGTTACATCTTTGCTCACTTTTAAGCTTTAGCTATTTAGATAAACTAAGCCATACAAGAAACTACAGTATTCTATAGTGGAGTGTCTGATCCTCCAAGAAAGTCCTTTTCCCAAGGTTATTTAGACAGAAGTCCCCATTCCTCAGAGGCTTGAAGAAAGTTCCTGTTTGCTAAAAAGAGACATTCTTATCTCTGGCAAGAGGAACTTGTGGCCCTTTTATTAAGATATGACTGCTGCCTAATAACTTGTCAAGGTCAGTCAGTCCCTGATCACAAGCCACACCCCCAACTCACATGCCCCCTTTCTCCCATTTAATCCTATGTGCAACTACAGAGTATAAAGGGTGCATTATTTTTCAATAAATGTGCACGCAGCCATCCCAATTCGCCCCCAGATTGTGCCAGTCCTGTTGTCCATGGAATTCTGCCTCCACAGCCCAGTGCTCCACACATCCTCTTTGGGACCGCAGGAACAGGTTGCTGGCAACATCCACTCCACCAGCCTTAGAAGATTATCCTAACTCATTTTCTGTTGCTGTAACAAAATTCTAGAGAACAGATAATTGATAAGATTAGAGGTTTTTTTTAAATGTTTCTTTTGATGCTGGTTCTGGAGGTCTTGGCATCCAGATCTGGCCTTGGGGAGACAGAGCAATCTTCCTATTTTAGTCTTTTTTTTAAAAATAAAACCATCCATGTGACCCCACCTGACCCTCATTACTTCCCAGAGAGGCTTTCCTTCCAATGTTGTTAATATACAAATTTGTGAATTAAGTTTCTGTTGGGGAGGTCCTGTGCATTTGTCAATAAAGCACTGTCTGGCCAATAGGGAATCAAGATAGGAGGGACTAGGTGACCAGAAGGACTCTGGGTAAGAGAAACACAGGAGATTCAAGATGTAACGCCATGGGGGTAGGAGCCCGGAACTATTCTCCGGTAAGAAACATACTTAGATTAACAATTATGGGGTAATTACTTAAGTCAGAGCTAGCCAGTAAGAAACAAGCAAGGCCAACAGCTTCATAATTAATATAGCCTCTTATGTGTTTATTTGGGACTGATGCGGCTCTAGAACCAGGCTGGCGGGAAGGCTTCTCTCAAGAAAAAGCTTCTTTTTATAAGTTTCTAACAAGTAAGCTACCAGGGAACACATTCAAACCATATGGGGGCACACTGATATCATGGTCAATCCCCCAGGATGATAAGTCCTAGAAGAAAAGGCTCTTAGAGCATGCCCACAAAGCTCTAAGGTAGGGAATTATGAGGCCTTGGATTCTGTGTGTGTGTGTGTGTGTGTGTGTGTGTGTGTGTGTGTGTGTGTGTGTGTAACCTGGCCTAGGAAAGATGTAACCAGAGGAAACCAGAGTGGGTGCCGTAAGTATAGTTCCAGGTCCGTGGGTTGGGTGCTCAGATCCAAGGACATTTGGAGGTTCTACTAATAACCAACACTTTTAATGTTTAAATTTCATGTGTGTCTGGGCGTGTGTGCACGCACACGCAATGTATCATGCAAACTCTCTCATACTGTTTCCTTGGGTTCTGGAGCCTGAACTCAGGTTGTCAGACAGTCTGGGCAAACACCCTTACCAGATTAGCATCTCATTAACACAGGATCAAACCTTTAAAGGGAACATAGCATCATTAGTACCAATAGACCTGAGGTAAGGAAATTATGTTACAGTGTAGGTGCATCTGGTCTAGAAAATGCACTAGAGTAAGACTCACAACTTCTGAATTATGATCTGAACCAATGAATGCAGATGCTTTTTCCCCTTTATAACACCAAGCTCCCAGGTGGCCCTTAGTAAGATCTAGTGAGGAATTTCCATGTTTAATCATGATTCCAAAATTCCATTTTAGTTCCAAAATGTTTAAAGGTGGTTAGTTTCTTTTGTCATTGTAAAGACCATTGTCCAATCCTATCTCTAAATAAACCCCTCCTTTTTTTTTCATGTGACCTAACCCTCCGCCAGGCCCCCACTCTAAAACCTAAGTGATGCTTTACCTTATTCAGTTTTTTATCAGATTTGGACTCACAGATACAAAGGAAGCCAGCTCTTCAAACCTGGAGTTCCCTTCCTGCAGGAAGATGTCTTATCACACACGTTTTCAGGTGTCAGTGACCTGTGGACCAGAAACTGACACCTCTCAAATAACTTTGTAAATTCATACCCTTGGTAAACTAGGCCTTAAATTTAAGTTAAGTCACACAGAGAGATCCACAAGCACAGCCTCAGGGGGTCAGGAAAGAGGAAGGCAGCTTAAAGTCAAAGCTTGGAGACCCAAAGTGGAGGTCTCAGTTTTCCTGGTAGAACATTCTGTTGCCATCATGTGTTTCTGGAACGAAGAACCAGAAACTGTCCCTTGTACTCAGTTAGCTACATTGTATCTTTCTTCCCGTGTGGTGGTCATGTGATGTATTTTTTGGGAGAATGGGCTTAGTTATATCATCCTGAAAAAAATATCTCTTAGACAAAGGCAGGCAAAATCAGGTTCCAATAAGCTACATTTTCAGCTGCATCTCTGTCATTTTACACATCTTTACCACAGAGAAGCTGATGACTGAACTTACTTTCACACAGGACTTTTCTGGATGGGTTGTGGCTGTCCTCTTCTCATACTCTCTGCCAAGGGTAAAACTTGTCTTTAAACACAATCAAGTACTCGAGTTATCAAAAGGGCGGGGGGAGAGCGGAAGGTTTGAGGATCTTGGGACTCTTGCCTGTGACATTTGCTTCCCACCATTGTCCATTTCTTCTAAGTGGCAGAAATTTATTGGAGTGACTTTATATTCACAGTGGTTTGGGTCTTAATACTCTCATGAGGCAGGGGCATGTTTAAAATCATATCCTACAGAAAATAGACAGTACTGGAAATCATCCTGCCAAGTAAAAATGAGCTAAATTCAGAAGGGCAAATATCTCATGTTTCCTCTTATAAATGGAACATAGACTCAGAAATACACACATACATGTGCATGAACACACACACACACACACACACACAAAGGAAAACAAAACTGGGAAGAACTACTTGTAGGAAGGTGGCTGGGGAGTAGGCAATTGCAAGCAAAGTGCTATGGAAGAAAATGTGATAATGAAGCCCATTATTTTGTACACTAAGTGAAAAACTTAAAAACTAAAATGATACCCTACAGAGAAATGGGTAGTAAGGAAGGAGGCCTTTGCTGCTTTTAGGATAGACACATGGACCAAGAGACACAAGAGAGTATTTCCCTCCCTTCTGCATGGTAGAAGGGAGGAAAGAGACAGAGAAGACAAAATTTTTTCTACCTACCCACACACACACACACACACACACACACACACACACACACACACACACACTCCCTCCTTGGCACGCAGACACACACAGAGCTCTGCTATTCTTTAGCTAATGGGATTGGCACCGCTTAAAGCAGACTGCTAGGTCATTGTCTACGACCACAGCAAGAGAAACATTATTTAAAGACCATTCAGACTCGAAAAGAAGCGGCTGAGCAGAGTAATTACGGGAGACCCTCCATTAACTAGGGCGTCTTTGCTTTGTCTGAGTTGGTTTAATAAGGCCCGCTAATGGGACTGTGGGGGAGGGAGAACGCTAATGGTCCTAAAACAGCCCCTTCTCGGCCCTTTTGTCCCAAAGACTGTCTTTAGAGATGCTGTGGCCAAAGCCAGAAGTTACCATTCTGCAAAGCGACTTCCACAAAAACTTGGTGTGGACCCCTGCTTGCTTAGGACTCTGGTTTTCAGAATTAGAAAACATGTTTGTCTTCGTTGCTCTCTCTGATTCCAGGGCCATTTTCCCCTGGGCCCCTCTCTTCGGTCCTTGGTCATTGGGTTCTTGGGAATTAATCCCTGGAAACAACAGCTCTCCAGTGGTCATCAGGAAGCACAGCACTCCTGCAGAGTGTGTCCCACTTGCTGCTTCGGCTCATTTTCCAGAACTCTAGTCTAGAAAACTTGCCTGTTCCATCATTCTTTTAGAAGTAGGAAGCCGGAAGTCAATAAGGCGTTTAGTCTCTATTCAAACTCCTGTGCTATACCAGCTGACTGTGAACCAAAAACCACAAGTGTTCCTCCCTCCCGGAAGATCGCATCACACCAAGGGAACTCATGTTTTCTTAGTTTGGACAAAGTTATTACTTCTTTTCTTTCCCCTATCCTGTCCTGGCTCAAACGTCCATCAGCTCCCCTCTGAAGAGTCCTGTAATGGCAAGCAAAGTACCATCAGAGTGCACCCCGAAACCCCAAGCCCCATCCCTATCCATTCTCCTATGGCACCACAGCAGTTCATTCCAAGTAGAAACCTTATTAAGCATTTCAAAGCTTCCTACTGTCCCTGCGATTTCTGAGCACCAGTTATGAGACCCACACAAGGTCTGTTCTTTTCTTCCTCACTAGAAACGACTTAGACCTGCTCCCTTTAACTGTCTGCTCCATCCACTGATGTCCTGTACAAAGCCGTTAACATACCCATCCATTTCTGGCACAGGACCTTTGCACAGCTTTAGTCGTAGACTCTGCCCTGGTAACATCCACGTGTCCTTTGGTCCATACACTCAGTCGTGACCTTCAAGAGTGTCCTTTAATACTCTCTCTAGGCTGAGTTAAAGCATGGCACCTACAGTAATTATGTCTTTACAACTACCAGAATGCTTTTACATTAATATGTACCTTCCTATGAGACTACAAATACCATGATAATAACCCAAGGTTTCACAGATAAATAATTGCATCTTGTTTTGTTTGCCATATTTCTGCTTTGTGGTCTTGAGGTAGCCTTGGATTTGCTATGTATTCAAGGCTGGCCTTGGACTCCCAATCTCCTGAGCAATGTGTCATGTGCTCAGTTGCAATTTGGTCTGGCTTATGGACTATTATATCATATGCCTAAGACAGTATTCATGACCCAAGTGTTTAATAAATACTTAAGAGCTGGGCAGAGTGACTCATACCTATGACATCAGTGCTTGGGAAGCTGAGACAGGCTGACTGCAAGTCCAACAACAGCCTGGGCTGCATAGCATGTTCATTTAAGACCAGCCTACAAGATTCTGGTATAGCAAGAACTGGTCTTAAAATAAATAAGTAAGCAAGTAAATAGATAAATGTTTGTGGTGTTGTAGACAGTGATTTGAAGTACCCTGTCCTGGTTTTTGAGTCCATTTTTAATTTATCAGTAAAGCTGACTATCTGAGAAGCTCTGATGACTGTTTTGTATGGGAACACTTACATCCCTATTTTCCCACTCAATGCAGGGACTCAGTACACCCTATGAGACTAAGGAATTTTCTAGTTTGGGAGCTAGAATTAGAAACACATTTTTCCTCTTCCTTGTCGCGTCTGCTGCGCGGCCTGTGTCCGAGAACGTGCGGAGGGTGTCGGGGATTGACAACACAGAGACTCGTTCAACGATGTAAAGAAAACTTTAAGCAGGCTCCAAAAAGGTTCAAGAAAACTTCCCAAGAAAGGCCCCCACCAGAGAAGCTTCTGCTCTCTCTTCTCCCCTGGCTGGTTCTGCTCTGACCCCAGAAACTGATCTGGGCGTCGCAGAAGAGGTGGTTAGTCTTTGGACAAGGTCGAGGTCAGGGTGGTTTCTGCGGGCAGGCCTTTTCCAGGAACTTAATGCCCCCAGGCATTGTATTGTTTTTAGTAAACATGTTTTTAGTAAACATTGTCTTACAGCTGCCTACTCCCAGGCAGAAGGGGAAGTGGGTCTCTGCTCAAGGTCTGGTGTTTCCACACTTCCTGGTGGCTGAACTTTTGTTCACCCCTTTTGTAATGCGGATTCCTTCAGTCCCAATAAACACACACTTCATGGGATGGGCAAATGGTTTAATTGGTCATCTCTACTGTGCAAGTACAAGGACCTGAGTTCAGATGCCCGGTGGCAAGTATCTGCAATTCAAGTGCTTGAGAGTCAGGCCACAGAAGGTGGATCTCCAGAGCTCATTGACCATCCATCCTAGCTTGAATCTATAAGCTCTAGTGCAGTGAGAAACTCCATCTCAAAACATAAGGTGTCAAACCAGGTCGGGTAGCACACACTATTAATCTCATCCTTGAGGCAGAGGCAAGTTTGTCTCTGAGTTTCATGTTAGCTAGGGCTACAGAGTCAGGGCCGGTCTCAAAAAGGGGCAGGGAATGGTAGAACATATCTCTAATCTCATCTCTTAGAAGGCAGAGATAGGAAGGTGTCTGTGAGTTTGAGTCCAGCCTGGTTTAAAAAGCAGATTCTAGGCCAGCCACAGTGAATAGACTCTGTCCCTAAAAACATATTTTAAAAGAAAGACCAAGGAAGATACCTGACTTGGAATTCTGGACTGCATACAAACAAATGTACACATGCCCCCCCACACACACACACACTCAGGAACTTCAGTGATGCCACCTGCCTTCTAAAGACACATGAGGAAAGAGACTGTCCTCCTTGGCCAATAGGATAGCTGAAGTGCTCCTGTACTCTAGTCATGTTTATAGAGATGATGTATGAGATCCAGAACCATAGTCTGTGGTTCCCAAAGGAAACAGAGACTTCTCTACTGGTTGGAGAGAGACAGCTAAGCCCCAATAGGTGCAAAGGAGCAACTTGTCTGGGTGTGTGTTCTCTTGCCACTAGATACCCTAGAGTGACCACCATCAAGCCAGGCTGCTTGCAGTCACTGAGCACTCAGTGTCCCCACATCAGTGTGACCAGGCATACTTATGGGGACAATCTTAATGCTTGTATACCATAACTCCATCTAAAAAAGAAAATCAGACATCAGTTGCAGATTTGAGGTTTCATGGATGTACAGATTTAGAATACCTATTATTACCAAGAGCATGAGCCAAGCTCAGAATTCTAATTTAGAGGGAACTGATTTCATCTAGAAACCAAAAGAAGAAGAAGAAGAGGAAGAAGAAGAAGAAGAAGAAGAAGAAGAAGAAGAAGAAGAAGAAGAAGAAGAAGAAGAAGAAGAAGAAGAAGAAGAAGAAGAAGAAGAAGAAGAAGAAGAAGAAGAAGAAGAAGAAGAAGAAGAAGAAGAAGAAGAAGAAGAAGAAGAAGAAGAAGAAGAAGAAACTTTTATGACTAAAATAAAAAAGTGTGTTCTCAGAAAATCTTAGGCCCAGTGAAAAGGATTGCCTTCATGAAATAAGGTTGTTTGTCAATTTGTTCTACATAAAGGTAGGAGGTGACCTTCCTAGGTTCTAAATGGACTCATGTGCTTGAATGTGGTAATGTATGATTTTAACGTACTTTATCACACAAACAGAAAAATTTAATATACAAAACATTAAAATACAAAAGAATAAGGTGTGAAATCACCGTGGTCAACAGAAAATAGTGTCTACGGCAATGATTCTAACACTGAACTAGGTCCACAGTCAAGCATAGTGTATGTGTGTGCAGGGTGTGTATGTGTGTTCTTGTCCATGCAGAGACTCACATTTCAGCTATGTTAACTGACCAATGAGTTCCTGGATTTGCCTGTGTCCACCCCAGCACTGGGGTAACAGGCATATGTCCAATTGTGCCCTGTGTTTTTTGTAGGTGCTTGAGATTTGAACTCAGTCTTCAAGCTTAACAATAAGTATTTTTATCCACTGAATCATCTCCAGCCCCTCTTCCTTCTCCACATCCTCTTCCTCACTATCATCATGATGGTGATAATGATGATAGTGATGGAGGTGATGATAATGATGATGATGAAGATAGTGATGATAATAGTGATGATGGTGATGATGAGAATGATGATGATGAGAGTGATGATGATGAGAGTGATGATGATGAGAGTGATTATGATGATGATGGTGATGATAGTGGTGATGATGGTGATAGTGATAGTGTTTGTGCTTATGAGGCAAGCATTTTACCCATTGAATCATCTCCCCCAAATATCTCCTTCCTTCCTCCTTTTCTTGCATTGTCTCTCTCCTTCCTTTTCCCTGTGTGTCTTGTGTGTGGTGTGGTGTGTGTATGTATGATGTATGTACTTACTAATAAAGGTGTGTGTGTGTGTGTGTGTGTGCTCACGCCCACATATTTGGAGGCCAGGGTTAGATGTTCCTTTATTGTTCTCCATCTGTATTTTGGAGACAAATCTCTCATCAAGCCTGAAGCTCAGTTGATTGGGCTAGGCTAGATAGTCAGTTAGCTTCTGGAATCCATCTGTCTCTGTGACCTCCAGGGCCAGAGTTATAGGCGTGTTCTACTGTGCTTATTGGTTCTGGGAATCTGAAATCATGCCCTCATGCTTGCATGGCAGGCACTTTCTTACCAAGTCATCTTCCCAGTCCCCCTTAGCATCTTTTCTAATGGATCCTTCCTATACCATCATACTACAACCTCAGTCTTGGATTTCCTAGACTCCGGCACTATCAGAAACACAACCAAACTTCTTGGCACACCTGTTTCATGCTTTTAAGTATCTAACCAATGATGTTCTTGACAGCAACTGAACAGATCAATGCATTGAATTTTTAGCTTATCTTTCATTCTCCTCTTTTAATAACACAAAAAACTTGTGCTTATGATGACTGCTGGTTTCCTGTAGTTTATCTTTACAATCTGTTACAGATGGTTCTTTCCACCAGCCTGGTCCCACAACCGCATCAGCCCCAAAATGAACACTCAAAGACTTATATTAATTATAATAATGTTGGCCGATGGCTAGGGCTTCTTATTGGCTAGCTCTGTCTTAATTATTAACCCATTTCTATCCATCTATGTGTTGCCACTAGGCTGTAGTTTACACAGTAATGCCCGGCATGGTGTTACACCTCTGGCAGTATCATGACTCTGTCGGGTGAACTCACTCTGCTTACCTTTCCCAAAATCCCCCTCTTCTCCTAACCCCACTTATCTTCATGCCTGGCCAATCAGTGTTTTATTCATCAACCAATAAAAGAAACATATACAGAATAATATCTCCCATCAGTATTCTACAGAAATAGTTTCCTTCATCCTTCTGTGGATTTTCCTCTAGGTCACACTGTTTTGTTCTCCTTCTTCACCCATAAATAAAATAAGTGGTGTCTATGTTGAAGGGCCTCCAGAACAATGTTCTTCCCCCCATTCTCTAACAAGTGGAATGATACCTGATTGTTATTGCCTATGAGATCTGGAGACAGGGTCAGGTATACAGCTCTCGGATCAAACCATTAGGCATGAACCAGATTTCTCTATATTTTCTTGTAGGGGCATTCTTCACAGTCACTGTCTCTTTTTTTATACCCCTATGGCATTCATGCCACTGTTGTACAAATAGGCATATCACGCCAAGGCAGTCAATATTGTAGCTCACAAAGTTCATAGCTGGATAAGACTGTTAATGACTTTTCTCCACCAACCTGCACTGCAGGGAGGATGCTTCCAGGTTGGCTCAATTTCTCCATTTCTTGTAATGCAAGTATGTGTGTCTTCAACAATGGTGTCTTACCATCAAGTTCTGGTGAGTAACCAACAGCCATGGCAATATCCTGCACTGTTTATGGTGTCTCTGGGATTCCCTTTCCCAGTAGCAGAAAGGAGGTATCCGACATATGGTCTTCATGATAGCCTAGGGCTTCTGGAAGGAGCATTGTCCTTCTGTGTAGAGTCATTCCAATTAAATTCTTCATGTATGCATGAAGCTTACAAGATAGTAGGTTTCCATATGGCCTTTTCAAACATCCTTAGTGTTAGTTATCTCCTGTGACCCACCCTCACATCTCCTTACCCACTAAAACCTTCCTACCTCATTGGTGTTTTAGTGTTCTATTGCTTTGATGAGACATCAGGACCACAGCAACTCTTATATGGAAAATGTGTAACTGGTGTTGGCTTACAGTTCCGAGGTTAATACGTTGTCATCTTGGCAGGGAGCTTGGCAGCATTCAGGCAGACATGGTCCTGAAGAAGAGCTGAGAGTTTTACATCTGGATCCACAGGCATCAGGAAGTGAGAGCCACTGGGCCTGGCTTGGGCTTTTGAAATCTCAAAGCCCACTCCCAGTGACACAACTCCTCCAACAAGGCCACACCTCCCAATCCTTCCCAAGTAGTGCCACTCCCTGATGACCAAGCATTCAAATATATGAGCCTACTGGGGCAAGTCCTACTCAAACCACCACACTCATTATTCTCCTCTACTCTTCATATTGATTATCCTCACTCACTCTTCCTCTTAGGAGTACCACTATCTCAACATCTCTCAAATTGCTCCTTTCTACAGTTTTTGCCCCGAACTATCCAATTAGTACTGCCTTTCACTGACTTCATTTAAGCAGAAGCTTTGTTCACAGGAGACTTGCTTCTACAACTCAATATAATGTCAACATCCTCTAGTCCACTGTGTACACCCTGAGGCTGAGCGAGTTGAGTTCATTATTTATTATAGGGAGAGGGAAGTGCACCACAGGAAAACATCTTTGTAAAAGGGTGTTAGGATTTGTTATAGAACTCTGGCTTCTGTTAAGAGACCTGGGGAAAGCCTGGTGGTGGTAGCAAACCTTTGATCCCAGGACTCTGGAGTCAGGGAAGGTGGATCTCTGAGTTAGAGGCCAGCCTGGTCTACAGAGTGAATTCCAGGGCTGTCAAGATTACACAGAGAAATCCTGGAGGGAGGGATGGAGGGAGGGAGAGGGGGAGAGAGAGAGAGAGAGACAGAGACAGACAGAGAGAGAGAGAGAGAGAGAGAGAGAGAGAGAGAGAGAGAGAGAGAGAGAGAGAGCTGGGGAAAGGTTTAAGGAAGGTAAGCTTTGCTGTGTTCTGGATACTGTCAAGAAGTAGGGGTATGGGGGTGGAGCTGCTCTTCCAGGGGATCCAGGTTCTATTCCCAGCACCACATGATAGTTCACAACTCATATATAAATAAATTTAAAAATAGTAAGTAGGGAGTAATACTTACCTCCTACTTACCTGGGAATCATATTAAATATTGCACAGAAGAAGGAAAAGTAGCAATGGTCATTCAGAGATGTGAAAAGAGGACATTTAGATATTTTTGTGCTTTGGGCACTATCTATGTCTTGTAGTCAGATGTGATTACAGATGGTTTTGTCAGCAGAATAGCATTGTTATGCTGAGTAAAATTACATATATTCACTAAAGCTCCCCAAACACTGTTTATGGTCATCATATAGGATCAAGCATCAATGAGGCTTCAAGGGCACTTTTCTCTTTTGTAAATGTTGATGTGATTTATTCAGAATGTCAAATGCTAATTTTTAATTCTCAGCTGTTCTATTGACCTACCAAGCATTCTTTATGCCTCATTTGTGCGTGTTAGGATTCTTCCTTATTTTCCTTACTTTCTCTACTCTTTAATCCATGAGTACAGAGTGCATTGATGGCATCAAGGTGACTAGAATTTCCCTCTATCATTTCTTTGTGACTGGAAGCTTGTAGCTACTCACAAGGGGTAAAGTAAGTTGTGAACCACAATCATCCCATTGGGCTGTGGAACTCCAGAACTTGCCCCCTCTGTTAAGCTGGTACCTGATGTCTGTTCCCTTCAAATCCCAGTATTTATTATTTTCATATTTGTCTTTTTGTGTCTGGCTAATTTCCTGTAACATAACGCTCTATCAATTCTGCTATAAGTCTCAGGATTTCGTTTTTATACAGTTGCATAATATCCTGTTATGTATATATTATTTATCCATTAATTCCTTCATGGGAGCCTAGGATTATTCTATACCTTAGCTATTAAAAATAATGCATAGTAAAAGTGAGCATGAGCCAGGTGTTGGTGGCTCACGCCTTTAATCCCAGCATTCAGGAGGCAGAGGCAGGCGGATCTCTGTGATTTCGAGGCCAGCCTGGTCTACAGAGCGAGTTCCAGGACAGCCTCCAAAAAACAAAACAGAGAAACCCTGTCTCGAAAAAAGCAAGAACAAACAAACAAACAAACAAAAGTGAGCATGTATGTATCTGTTGGGTATGCTGATTTCATTCTGTTTGGGCATATCTCTAGAAGGGACCCTGGATCACATGGTATGTCTAGGTTTCAGAGTTTTGGAGGCACAGGATTCTTCCTCTTTCCTCACTTCTTAGCACTTAGGGGAACTAGAACTTTCATCATGTTATATACGTCTGATTCATTTATAATTAAAGACTTCAGGAAAGTTTAAGATGGAGATGAGAAAGAGACAGTAAATGGGGGGGGGGGCTAAGAGTCATGAAGAATGAGGTTCTTAGGAAGGTTAAAGAAGAGGTCCAGGCCTTTGTGGAGGACTTGCCATTGTTTCCCATGGCACAGAGACACGAATTTATGGATGAGGGCCCACAAAAGTACTTGTGCTTCTGACTGCTTCAGTAGATTGGGGTGGTATGTTAGTCAGCTTCTTATGAATATGACAAAACACCGGAGGGAACCAGTGTCTCATGAGTGCCATAAGTGATGTTTCAAGATAGACCCAACAGGGCGTCAGTATGGGTGGTCCAGGAAGAATTCATTCAGACTTTCTTTTGGAGGGGCAGTTGAGTTGGGGTTTCTGTATCACCCTAGTCATCCTGGAACTTGCTCTGTAGACTAGGCTGGCCTTGAACTCAGAGATTTGCCTGCTTCTGTCTCTCAAATGCTGGGATTATGGTTGTGAGTTTAGCCTTAAAGGCTGAGCCATCTCTCCAGTCCTAAGTGCTGGGATTAAAGGTATGTGCCACCACCATCCATTAGGCAGAATTTAGACCAGAAAAGAAGTGCCAGGTTTCAGACATTCTAAGGGCAAATTATATCTGTAAACTAATTAATTTAATGAGGAACCAACTGAAGTCGTTCAGTATTTAATAAGTTGGTTGAACTTTGATTTTTCATATCTGAGAATGTCGGAAAAAAACCTGCTGGTTTTTTTTTTTTGGTTTTTTTTGGTTTTTTTTGTTTTTTTGAGACAGGGTTTCTCTGTGGCTTTGGAGGCTGTCCTGGAACTCGCTTGGTAGTCCAGGCTGGTCTCGAACTCACAGAGATCCACCTGCCTCTGCCTCCCAAGTGCTGGGATTAAAGGCGTGCACCACCAACGCCCAGCAAACCTGCTGTGTTTTAATGGATTATGGGTTCAGTAATTTGCTTCAGATCAGTAATGTAGACATCAGACCATAGACATATGTTATCACTTTCTATTTCCTGGCTGTGGAGCAAACTTGAGCAGCTGCCTCCTGGTCCTGCTATCTTGCCTTCCTTAACAAACTATGAGTCAAAATAAAGTATTATTTATTTTTGTCATAGAAAGAGAGAAAAAATGAAAACAGTATATACATATTTGTGTGTATATGTGTGTGTGCATGTAAGTATATGTGTGCCTATGTTTGTGCATTCAGACATGTATACTTTTTTTGTTAGTTTTTTTTTTCGAAACAGGGTTTCTCTGTGGCTTTGGAGTGGAACTAGCTCTTGTAGACCAGGCTGTTCTCAAACTCACAGAGATCCGTCTGCCTCTGCCTCCCGAGTGCTGGGATTAAAGTCATGTGCCACCACCGAGTGGCTCAGACATGTATCCTTATGTGTGTTTATGTGTGTATGTGTATGCATGTGTGCACATATATACATGTATTTGTGTATGTGAGTGTATGTGTGTATACATGTGTATACATATGTGTGTGTGTGTGCATGTGCGCACCCTGAAGCATGAGCAGGTACATGGGAACTTGGGTTCTCACATGTGCTAAGCATATATTCTGAGTTAAACCATGAAACAACATTCCCCCATCTATAATATTTTTTAAAATTTACTTTATGTGTAATGGTGTGAAGGTGTCAGATCCCCTGAAACTGGAGTTAGAGACAACTGTGAGCTATCTTGTAGATGTTAAGAACTGAATCCTGGACCTCTGGAAGAGTAGTCAGTTCTTTTAGCCGCTAAGCCATTTCTCCAGGCCCCTCATCTATAATATCTTAAAAGGTTACGTAATACTCCTCTAAGATATCATTTTCGATTTTGCTATTACAAACAACATGCTGTTACACACATCTTGTTATCTTTTTACCAGTATATCCACATAGTAATTTTGGGGGTTTTGTTTTGTTTTTAGTTTTTTCAGACAGGGTTTCTCTATAGCTTTGGAGACTGTCCTGGAACTAGCTCTTGTAGACCAGGCTGGCCTTGAACTCACAAAGATCTGCTTGTTTCTGCCTCCCCAGTGCTGGGATTAAAGGCGTGTGCCACCAATGCCCAGCCCACATAGTAATTCTTAGTCTAAATTAAAGATTCAAACGATGCAGTACAATTAAAATTTGAAAGATACTTGATGGGGGAAGTCCTGTGTATATGTCAATAAAGCACTGTTGGCCAATAGGGAAGCAGGATAGGTGGGATTAGGAGTCGAGGAGGACTCTGGGTAGGAGAAACACAGAAAGTCAAGATGTAGCTGTGATAGGGATAAGAAGCCCGGAAACTTTGCTCTGGTAAGAGAAATACTTAGATTAACAATTATGGGATAAATACTTAAGTCAGAGCTAGCCAGTAAGAAACAAGCAAGGCCAACAGCTTCATAATTAATATAGCCTCCTGTGTGTTTATTTGGGACTGATGCAGCTCTGGAACCAGGCTGGCGGGAAGGCTTCTCTTTACAAATACTACTTAATTATTTTAAAGTGTACAAATTTATACTTGTTATCAAATGTATGAGAACACCTGTGTCCTTCACACCCAACCATGTTTATACTTACCTAGTTTTGATGATGAGATCCAAAATCCCTCATCAGACTTTAAGTTTGAACAAACCTATCCTTATGGTGATTTAATTGTGTTGTAGTTCACACATCAGTCGGTTGACTCATATGCTATCTACAATATTCAGTTCAGTTTTGTTACAACATCACAGTTTTGCAACCCTCCCTGCCAACAGTTTTCATGCCTCCTCAAAAAATCTCTGTAGCCTTTGCAATCCCTCCTCAGACCCCTCCCAGTTCTAGTCCTGCTTCTGGCCACCCGTAACATATATAAACTGCTCTTAAAACATCACTGAGTCCTCCCCAGCTGAAGAATGGATAAAGAAAATATGGTATATTTACACAATGGAGTACTACTCATCGGTAAGAAACAATGACATCCTAAAATTTGCAGGCAAATAGACAGAACTAGAAAAAAAAAAAACCATCCTGAGTGAGGTAATCCAAAACCAGAAAGACAAATATAGTATGTAGTCACTCATAAGTGGATACCAGATACAAAAGATACCCAACCTACAGTCCACAACCCCAGAGAAGCTAGAACCCTCTTTCAAAAACAGATGGAAGCAGATACAGAAATTCACAACTAACCAATGAAATACAATCGAAGTGAAGGAGGAGTGAGAATATGAACAAAGGAGTCAAGACCATGGCGGGGAAACCCACAGAATCACTGACTCAGGTCTGACAAATGGGGAACCTGGTGTTTTCTTGTCCTGCCAGGTCCCATAGCCCTTCTCAGTCCCAAACAAACACACAAAGATGCTGTATTAATTATTAAATGGTGACCTATGACTAGTCATTCTAATTGGCTAGCTCTACCGTAATTACTAACCCATGCCTATTAGTCTAAGTATTTCCACGTGGTCTTATCAGAGAATGCCTGGTGCATCCTATCCTCCTGGTCTCTCCATGGTGTCCTCATGGGGCTCTCCATCTACCTTTCCCAGAATTCTCCTCATCTCCTAGTCCAATCTATCTTCCTGCCGCTATCAGCCAAATAATGTTTTATTCATCAACCAATAAGAGAAACATATATACAGAAGGACATCCCCCATTAGGAACCTGCGTGAGACCAAACTAGACTCCCTTAATATAGGTGTCAATGGTGTGACTGGGACAATTTAAGAGACCACAGGCAGTGGATTCAAGATCTAATACAAATGCACAAACTGAATTAGTGGAGCCCATTCCATATGGAGAGATACTTTGCTCAGTCTAGACACAGTAGTGGGGCTGGGGGGTGGCGAGGTGCCTTGGTCCTGCCTCAACAAGGTGATGGGTCAGACTTAGTAGACTTCCTAGGGGAGGCTTTATCCTCTCTGAGGTGCAGATGGGAGGTGGGGGGGTAGGAGGGAGGGGATTGAGAGGAGGGAGGGGGAACTGGGATTGGAATGTAAAAAATAAATTAATATAAAAAATTTCAAAACATTAAAAAAAATCACTGAGCCTCTAAGGTGTCCCAGACACTTTCAGTTATTATTTCTGATCCATATGCTGAAAGTTCAAAGCAGAATATTGGCCACATTCTTAATTACAATACAATCATTCTTAAATAAGAACAGAAGATAGATAGATAGATAGATAGATAGATAGATAGATAATTGATAAATAGAGATACTGTGTGCAAGCAGTTCAATTGATGGCTTTATTTGGAGATAACTGTGTATTTAGACTTTTACCTGACTCCAATTTTTATCCCACAGTTAAAACTGTTTCTGGATTATCCAAAGTGATAGGAAATAAAGAGAAAAACACAGCGATGCTCACTCTTGACCCCTCATACATCTTAATTTTGAAGTTGCCTTTTCAGAATCATAAAATAAAGAGCTATTTTCCTGCAATTTCTCCAAAATATTTGGATGATACACAACAAGGGTGACTAAATGGATGGTTCGAATCCACCGTGAAGACGGCCAGTCGGTAAAGAAAAGCGGAGAGAACAGAGTCCAAATGTCCTTGGAGTACCTGGAAATTACACCTGGCAGCCAGCAACCTTTTGTGCCTCTTTGTTGTACTGTGTTTTCCCCGCAGCGGGCTTTCAAGGGAACCTTTATTACCCTGATTACTAAATTAGCGTTGGATTTAATGAGAGAGATCCGTCCTTTTATTTGTGCCTTTTCCCTTCTTCTTCTTACTTAAAAAAAAAAAAAAAAGAAAAAGGATCAGCATCACAAAAGCTTTGTACATTTCTAGTTTGCTTTTGATGATGTGACCATTTGCTCTCATCCGTCTCCATGGTAATAGGCTTCCTCCACCCCCGCTACTCCTGGCCTCCGAGGCTTCCGAGGCTTCGGGAGAGTTGCACGCTAAAATAATGCAGAGAAACAAATTGGTCTCTGTAAATAGGCCCTGTCTTCAAAGCCTTTGAATTTCCTTCAGAATGTGATCCATTTTCTCCCCTGAGCTTGGAAATAGGAATATCGCAGATAGAATATTTGAAAGTAAAAATTTGCATCTCAACAAACACATCACAGTAAATACTCAGTCTTCCAAAAATAAGACTTGGACAGGATTTTAAAATGGGAAAAGGCTCAGGTTTCATTTGGTCCAAGATGCAGGCACTTGAGGAAACTGAGGCTCAAAGTGATTGGCTGTCTTGTAAGTAGGCATAACTTGGGGCCAGGTTTTAAGCCTTGCAGCAAGATGCCTCCCTCTGTTCTTAGTATTGCAACAGTTATCAGTTATGATGTTACTAAGAGTAGCTATCGCTCATAACAGTAAGTATAAATACACAAGCAAATAGCAAATATAAGATATATTGAAAACGAAAGCAATTGCTGTGCCCATGCTGGACAACTTTTTGTGGATCTTAAAGGGGTTTTGTTGTAGTTTGAAGCCAGGTCACGCTATGTAGCACTGACTAGCCTCAATTTCACAGACATCCCCTACACATCTCGGGGTTTTTTGTTGTTGTTTGTTTGCTTGTTTGTTTTTTGAGACAGGGTTTCTCTGTGTAGCTTTGTAGACTAGGCTGGCCTCGAACTCACAGAGATCGCCTGCCTCTACCTCCTAAGGGCTGGGATTAAAGCTCACATCTCATTTTTAATTTGACCTTTTTTTTTAAAAAAAGAAAACATAATCTTGTGACTTTAAAATTATGTTATTTAAAGAATAAACACATAGAACTAACAGTATTATAAAGATGATATCTATACAAGCACACACATGTAAATGTATACATTTTGTAGTATGTAAATAAAGATAATAAATAACATTGATGGTCTCTGGGTGGGTGATGTAGTTAACTTAAATGTTCTTTTTCATATAGTTCTTTTTGGTGGGGGCTGGGAATATAGTTCACTTTTGGTATTGGGCCTGTCTAGCCCGGGTTGGATCCCCAGTGTTTTGGAAAACGGTGTGTGGTGTGCAGGTCTACAAGCCCAGCAGCACTCTGGAGGGAGCGGTAGGAGGAAGAAATTCCAGGGTAATCCTTGGCTATGTAGCAAGTTAGGGTCCAGCTTGGGATACAAGAGACCCTGCCTCAAAGGGCTGAAGATTGTGTTTTGTGTTTAAATATTTTTTTAGTATAAAACTTGCATTATTTTTCACAAAAGAAAAAAGTATTTTATTTTTAGGGGAAAAATACTTATATATTTGATGCTTAAAAATGCAAGCCGCAGGGGCTGGAGAGGTGGCTCAGAAGTTGGGAGCACTGGCTGCTCTTCCAGAGGTCCTGAGTTCAATTCCCAGCAACCACATGGTGGCTCATAACCATCTGTAATGAGATCTGGTGCCTTCTAGAACACTGTATACATAATAAAGAAAATCTTTAAAAAAAAAAAAAAGCAAGCGGTAGATCTATAGTAAAATGACTCATCCAGTAAAGATGCTTGCCACCAAGCCTGAAGACCTGACTTGGGATCAGAGAGCCACATGGTAGGAGAGACACGAGTCCTCATAAAGATGTCTTCTGGTTCACACGACACCATGGCATGCTCACATCTACACGCATGTATAAATAAACATGCTCAAAAATTTAAGTCACTCCTACATCTTACCATTCTTTTCCTACAAAATATGAAATAATTTATGATTCAAAACAGCTGTTGACATGTAGCCTTTCTCTGCTACTATGACTTGGTGCTGGAACCTGGGATGGCTGCTCTTCTTTTACAGGCTGGTGGTGAGTCTCACTCAGCCAGGAGCAAAGTGGCTGACTTTACCTGCACATGAGACAAAGATGTACATTTGAACCTAAACCTGGAAAGCATTTCCTAGCCCTTAACTGGAAGGCCTGCCTTGTTAAGATGCTTTACTGGTTTTAAAGGCTTTCCACAGGTTCACAAACAAAACCCGAAAGATCAGTCGTGCTTAGGAAAGTATGGAGTGGGCTGGGCGATGGTGGCACGCGCCTTTAATCCCAGCACTCAGGAGGCAGAGGCAGGAGGATCACTGTGAGTTCGAGGCCAGTCTGGTGTACAGAGCGAGTTCTAGGACAGCCTACAAAACAATACAGAGAAACCCTGTCTCAAAAAAAAAAAGAAGGAAAGAAAGACGGAGAGGAAGAAAGAAAGAAAGAAAGAAAGAAAGAAAGAAAGAAAGAAAGAAAGAAAGAAAGAAAGAAAGAAAGAAAAGAAAGTATGGAGCACCTTCTGGAAATAGGTGATATGTAAGGAAAACAACAGCAGACCACAATATGGCAAATGGGGAGGGTCCATGGAGCAGTGCATTATGGGGGACAGGTGTGATCCTAATTGAGAGATGCCACAGGGCTTGGGTGTAGCATAAGATTCAGTCAACCGGGTAACCAAAGCAGAACCTGCTGCTACTTAGAAGGTAACGGTTACCCCAGCCATGTGAACTACCACACACGTCTTAGTTCTCCACCATTGTCTCCTCTACTTGACTACAGTTCAGACCAACTCAACAGCTTTTGTTTATTAATTTATTTTTTACATCCCAATCCCAGTCCCCCCTCCCTCCTCTCCTCCAGCTATCCCTACTCCCCCTTCCCCTCCTTCCATCTGCTCCGTGAAGAGGGTAAGGCCTTCCCTAGGAAGTCTACTAAATCTATTCCATCATCTTGTTCAGGCAGGACCAAGGCACCTCTCAACCCACACATCCCTGTGTCTAGACTGGGCAAGGTATCTCTTCATATAGAATGATCTCCACTAAATCAGTTTGTGCATTAGTGTTAGATCTTGGACCTACTTCCTGTTGCCTCATATATTGTCCCAGTTACACCACTGTCACCTATATTAAAGGGGTCTAGTTCTATCTTATGCAGGTTCCCCACTTGTTAGACCTGAGTCACTGATCTCTCACTAGCTCGGGTCAGCTGACTCTGTGGGTTTCCCCATCATGGTCTTGACTCCATTGCTCATATTTTCACAACTCTCACTTCCACTGTACTCCAGGAGCTTGGCCCAATGGTAAGTTTCTGCATCTGCTTCCATCTGTTTCTGGAAGAGGGTTCTAGCTTCTCTGGGGTTATGGATTGTAGGCTGCCTCTTGCTTTATGTCTGGCATCCACTTATGAATGAGTACATACTATATTTGTCTTTCTGCTTCTGGGTTACCTCACTCAGGAACTTCTTTGTTCTTGTTGTTCTGTTCATTTGTCTGTGAATTTTAAGATGTCACCAACAGCTTTTTAATTTCAATGCTAATAAGATTTAATCACCGTTATGGAAAGCTAGTGTTTGAAACTTTGAGGAAAGATCAAATGGTCACTTATTACAACTTCTTTTACATCTTGCTTAAAGATTTCCCTGAAAACAAGTCTAATTGAAATTCAAGGAAGATAGAAACAGAAAATACAGTGTATGTTGGGGTATTAACACTCAGTGGGAAGTTGCTATCTTGAATAAGGGGTCCAAAGACATATCTAGGTCTTTGCTGCAAATTTCTTCCTCCTGTTGTGGTTCAAACTCAACTCCACAGATCAGTTCAATTCTCTTCCCATCACTCGAGAATTGAACCTATCAGCAGTCTTCACATCTGCCCTTCCTAAACACACCCCTCCCTCACTTTCTCCTCTCTCCATCACAGCAGACCCTTGGGACTCAGTCCCAGCATCTCTTATGAGCATCACAAAGACTCCTAGTGCATCCCCCCCTCTGACCCTCACCCCTGCATGTTTTCTCAATGGCAGCCAGATGTGAAACATCACTCAGGTTATGCAGGCCACCTCCCTGCTAAAAGTCAGAACACCTTTTACCTAGAGTGTCTACTTGATGTTAGGCATGGTGGACCCGTCTCTTCCTCCTTTTCTTCTCCTGCCCCATGGATCTCCATGATATTTCTTGCTTTCCAAATGTTCCCTGTGTGCACATGGGCCTTACATAAGGGCTTTCCTGGGTATTTGCTGTTTTATTTTTGCACCTACCTCCAAGTGCTTTAATCACCCACAGCATGCAAGTGTGCCCAAATGCATGATTGCAGAAGAGTTTGCTCCCACCCACAAATCCAAACCCGTATCTTGAGCCTCCTCTCTTTCCTATTCTTTTATGGTTCTTATCTCCAGCCACACTTTCATTATGCCTTTTAATGCATTTGTTTTCTGTCTCTGACTCTGGAAGGCAGACTCCACAAGAAGAATGTGGTCTTTCCTGTTACCCACTATGAGAGTAGTTATTCACATAGAAGAGTCACCCAACCCATATCTGTAGAATGAATGAATGGTTTCATCTTAATACTTTCTTCTGTGAACGATTTGGGAATGAGGGCTCTCATGAAGGCTACTGAGATGCCCGGAGGACAGTAAGTCACCAAACAGCCTGGGCCCAAGCGACAGGCTGCATGTCTGTCATTAATCAACATGGGGATTTCAATGGTGCTTGTTGGTATTTAGGCTGTACTTTCTGTGGCTTAGACAGCAGGTCACCTAAAAGATACCGTATGAAATGCAAGCACTTACTGCCCCCTGCAGGTGGTTACCTTGTGGAAGCCAGAGACTGACACTGTATTCTGCAAATGATTTGCATACAGATCTTCTGTAAAATAACTGATGAATTAAATAAAGTTCATGATTTTCAATTTCATACTTAGATTCTGGGGTTTTTGAGACAGGGTTTCTCTACGTAACAGCCCTAGATGTCCTGGAGCTAGTTCTGTAGATCAAGCTGGCCTCAAACTTACAGAGATCCACCTGCCTCTGCCTTCCAAGTGCTGGGATCAAAGGCATGCACCACCACTGTCCAGCCCACGTTTTAAATCTCAATGTGTATGTGCGTGTATATTTGAAATATCTAGTTTGAAATTATCAGATCTGAGGGATGTTAATTCTCTCCAAGTGTGAAAATATATAACACTCCTTTATTATTATTTTATTTCTTTTATTTTGAGACAGGGCCTCAGCATTTAGCCCTGGCTGGGATTAATGGTGTGTGCCACCATACCTAGATAGTTTATTTTTATTTTTAACTATGTGTATGGATGTGTGTCTCCATGTGAGTATATGCACATGAGTGCAGATGCCTGTGGAGGCAGAGGCAGTGGATTCCATCAGAGTGAGGGTTACAGGTGGTGACAAGCTGTCTGATGTGGGTGCTGGGAACAGAACTCAGGTCTTTTGGGAGAGCTCCAGCCCCAGAGCTGTTATTAATAAGTCTTATATGAAAAGGTAAGAAACACAGGAAAAAATAGTTGAGAGAATGATCAAAATGGAAATCTTGGTAGGACTTGGCCTTGCTAAGATGCTAAGACATGCTGTAAAGTTCCTATGATTCAGCATTGAAAGCTTGTCAGTTTTCTCGAACTCAACATTTAAATCCCAACTCTAACAAAATCAAGTTTCCAGTGTAAAATTGATACTAAAATCTGCCCACAAAAGCCAGTGTTTCAAAATCCCCCAGGGGAAGCATCCAGAGAGTGTGCCTGTGAGGCATGGAGGTCCTGTCAGAGGCTGAAACATACCAGAAACCTTCATAAGTGAGGTGGAGTGTCTCTAGTCAGTGACAGACAAGTGGAAAAAGCAAGTAGGGAAAAGCCCATGAGCAGGGATAAGTATGGAAATACCACATGAAGAAGTGGCAGCTCAGACGGGTGGGCAAAGCTGAACATTGTAATAATTGGGAGGTGGAGACGGGAGAGTCAAAAGTTCAAAGTCATGCTCAGCCAGATAGTGAAGCCCAGGGAAGCCTGGACTGCCTGAGACCCTGCCCCAATCAATCAATCAATCAATCAATCAATCAATGACTAAATTAATTAATAGTGCTGTTTAAGCAATATATTTGGAATAAGATGAAATCAAATCCATGCCTCATACTAAATAGTCATAGATCTAACAGTAGGTAATGCAAGTATGAAAAGAAAGCAGACTTCACCTTTAACTTTAGTGTGGGAAAAATCTCAAACTCTGGAGACAATAATGATAAAGACTTTATTTGTCCATATACTACATACATATATACAACTAAAAAATTGGCATGACTAAAACATTACCATAAACGAATGTAAAAAATAAACAACAAATACATTTGTAACATACACCACAGATTAAAGGATAATATTCCTGCCAATGTGGTAGCACATGCCTTTAATCCCAGCATTCAAGGGGCAGAGGCAGGCGGATCTCTGTAAATTCAAGACCAGCCTGGTCTATTGAGTGAGTTCTAGGACAGCCAAGACTATGTAGAGAGACCCCTGCCTCAAAGAACCAAGTAAATAAATAATTAGATTAAATTTAAAAAGGATATCTCTAGTATCTAAAGAACTTTTGATATTATAGGGGCAAAGAACACAAAACCTATTGGAAAACTACACTAACAGACACTTCTGACAAGAAAGGGAGGAGGGATTTTTAGTTTATATGGCAAATAAGAACTCAGTCACTGTGTCATGTTCACTAGCAAAGAGAAGGGAATATATATGAGGAGAGTTTGATCTTAGGCTAGAATGAGGGAAACGAGTGTAGATTGGTACAGTACCCACAGCTGGCAAGAACCGGCAGCCTTTGCCACCTGTCTTAGTTAGGACTCTGGCTATGAAGAGAGACACCGTGATCACAGGAACTCTTAAAAAGGAAAATGTTTATTGGGGCTGGCTTACAGTTTCCGAGGCTTAGCCTACTGTCATCATGGTGAGAAGTGTGGTGGTGTGCAGGCGGACATGGGACTGGGGAAGAAGCTCAGAATTCTACATCTTGATCTGCAGGCAGTGGAAGGAGACTGTGTGCCGCACTGGGCATAGCTTGAGCATATGAGACCTCAAAGCCAGCCCCCACAGTGACACACTTCCTCCAACAAGGCCATGCCTGCTCCAACAAGGCCACACCTGATAACAGTGCCACTCCCTAAGGGCAAAACATTCAAACATGAATCCACGGGGACCATTCCTATTCAAACCACCATACCACCCAAAGAACACAGACGAGTGGAGAGGGCAGAGCCAAGAAGTTACAGCACAGTGCTTCAGTTGGGAGAGCTGCGGGAATAAACCTCACCTCACCAACCTTCTGCCAGGATCATTCAGTGACTGTACTAAACCACAAGTCAACAAAGTACAGATCTGATTCCTGGAGGCATAAACCAGGGGCCTAAGGGAGAAATATCATTTGGGGAGACAGGAGGGAGCTGCCAGGAGCATTGATTATTTCAAGCACAGGGCCCAAATGACCATGAGATATCACAGTATAGAAGATGAGCCTATCCCTCTTTAAGAACAGACCTGACATGATGTGGTGGCACACACCTTTGATCCCAGCTCTCCAGAGACAAAGATAGGTGGATCTCTGAGTTCAAGGTCAACCTGGTCTACAGAGTGAGTTTAGGGATACCTAGGGTTACACAGAGAAACACTGTCTTGAAAAATCAACCAACCAAATAAACAAACAAAAAGAAAGACAGACTAGCAGGCCTGGAAAGAAGGACAGAAGTTAAATGGTTAAATACTAGCTAAATCTTTACTATACTCAGATTTACTATAATATTATAACCATAGTAAAAAACCATGGCAGAGCAAAGATACCCACACGTTCTTTCAAGCTAGCCCTGTGGGTACAGACCTAAGCCATCTTTCTTTGTGTCTGGTTATTTTGAACAATAGATTGAGTTGGGGTCCAGATTCACCTGGGAAGACTCAATGAGGGACTGTCTGCACTGTTTTTGTCCTGTGGGCATATATGCACGAGACTGTCATAATATATTTAAATGATCTGAGAACACTCACTCCACTGTGGGCAGCCTCACTCCCTACTCAGGAGGTCCAGAATTGCATGAGAATTGATCAAGTACAGTTGAGTGCAAGCAGGCTGATGAGCACTTGTGCAGCTGTTTCTCTCTGCTCTTGGCTGTGGATGTCACAGGGCTGTCTGTTTCAAGTCCCTGCTGCTTTGATTTTCCCTCCACATGAAGCTGTATCTGGAACTGGAAGCTTTTGGCCTTGAACTCATAGAGATCTTCCTGCCTCTGCCTCTGAGTGCTGGAATTGGCTGCATGTGCCACCATACTTCGCTTCTAAATTGCTTTTTGTCAAGGTTTTTTAATCACAGAGGTGGAAACAGAACCCGCGGTAACAGTCCCGCACCCCACCTTAAATGGTCTCAGGAACCATATCAGCGTTTGCTAATTTCTAGGACATTAACCTTCAGAATTCTTGACCGAGAAATTAGAATTCTGAAGATACTTCCAAAATCTCTTAAATCATGCTGTGGTGGGTTTTCGTTTGTTTGTTTTGTTGCTTGTCTGTTTTACCTTCCTTCCGTGTTATGCTGGACAGTTGTTTTGTCAGCTTGATGCAAGCTAGAGTTACCTGGGAAAAGGGAATGCCAGCTAAGAACTGAATCCGTCTAAAAGCCTTTGAGGCAAGTCTGTGGAGCGGTTCTTCTAGTTGATGATTGATGCTGAAAGACCCCGCCCAGTATAGGCGGTACCACCCCTGGGCTGAGCAAGCCATGGGAGCAAACCAGTAAGCCAGCCGCACCATGGCCTCTTCATCAGCTCCAGGTTCCTACCCTGACTTCCCTACTACTGCATTACAACTGTAAGATGAAATAAACACTTTTCCTCCTAAACTGCTTTTGATCAAGTGTTAAATCACAGCCACAGATGCAAACCAATTGAAATGTTTTTTTAACTGACAACAAAGGCCCATTGTGGTAAAGTCAGTTTTTTCTTCTGTGATTAAAAAAAAAAAAAAAACCATGCTAAAGGTTTCTAAAATGTTCTGGAAAAACAAAAGTGGTGACAAATGTATGGGTTTTATGTTTATCAATGTTATTGGCACATTTAGGTCAAAATTTCCTGCATTTCAATGATATATCAAAATGGTTTTTACTTGACATAGGCACTTGGCAACAGAGAATGTTAAAACAAGGAAACAATGCAAAACAGTTGCCAAGTAAAATGAAAGGAGAACAGGACAAATGTTTAAAATTGGTTTGAGACAGGTCATGTAGCCCAGGCTAGCCTCAGACTCTGCAGATGAGGATGATCCTGAACTCCTTGACCCTCCTGACTCTATCTCCCACATGCTGAGACTAAAGGTACATGTCATTACTTAGTAGTTGTCTTTATTTGTTTATTTTTATTTATTTATGAGTATTTGCATGGCAGGCTAGAAGAGGTATCAGATCCCCCTGGAGCTCAAGTTGGTTACAGCCACATGGGTGCTAGGAACTGAACTCTGGTCTCTGGAAGAACACCAAGCACTCTTAACCGGGTGTTGGTGGCAAACGCCTTTAATCCCAGGGAGGCAGAGGCAGGCAGGTCTCTGTGAGTTCAAGGCCGGCCTGGTCTACAGAGCGAGTTCCAGGACAGACTCCAAAGCAATAGAGAGAAACCCTGTCAGGAAAAAAGAAAGAAAGAAACTTTTCCAACTCCCCATTCAGTGAAGCACTATTCAAGAAATAGCCAAGAAACAGAAGCAACCTTGGTGACCACCAAGCGATGGATGGCTTTGTAAAGGTGTGGTGCAAACACGAAATGGGAAGCTCTAGAGGCATAAAAGAGAATGAAATTCTGTCAGTGGTCACAAGACAAGACGGACGGACTGGAGATCCTTGGGTTGGGTTAAGTAAGCCAGAAGCACCACACAATCTAAACTCCTGTGGGATCTAAAAAGGTAGCTCCCAAGAAGTTGGAAGGAAGTTGGTAATTGTCAAAGTCTAGGAGCCAGGGAGAGATGAGGAACGGTTGCCCAGTGTGAGCGGTTCCGGAGGAGCAAGCATCCCTGCTGAGTCAGTGCGCTGCAGGCTGACCACAGAGAACAGCAGTCTCCTCTGCATTCCAAAAGGAAGATTCGGAAGGTTTCCCATAAAGCAACGGCAAGTGAGGGGATGCAGATGTTTAACTCGGTTTAAGCATTTCGCGATATATGCACAAGGAAACATCACATCAATCCATTAATAGGCACATTGTTATATTTTTTAAAATTGCTGCATTTAAAATTCTATTTTTATCACTTACGGGAGCACACGCGGCTGTGCGCATGCCACAGCCTGTGTGAGTAGGTCAGAGGGCAAATTGCTGGAGACAGTTTCCGTCTTTCCTCTGTGGGACTGAATTTAGATCTTCAGGCCTGGCAGCAGGTGCCTTTATCCACCTCGACCCATCTTTCTGGCCACAATGGCTTGGTTTTGTTTAAAATGTAGCACTTAAAAATAAGCTTAATTTGAAAGAAAAGGGGAAAAATTGTTTTTGAGATCTCCAAAACAAGATGGACTCAGCAAAGGACAGTATTCCCATCCTTTTCATTTAACTAAAAGGAAAAGCTGGCCCAAAACAATTTAGAAAAGTACTTCAGGCACGAGTCTGCCTTCTGCTTGTCTTGATCTTTGCTTCGTGATAAACATTGCTGGCTCTCTCACTGCCTGTGGATGCTCTCTGAGTTATTAGGAGGCTGCGTGGAACACCGCCAAGGAGCACCCTAAAGGAGCACCGTGAAGCCTAGTGTG
Source organism: Mesocricetus auratus (assembly GCF_017639785.1). Lineage (NCBI taxonomy): Eukaryota > Metazoa > Chordata > Mammalia > Rodentia > Cricetidae > Mesocricetus > Mesocricetus auratus. Next base: position 42,885,924 of record NW_024429194.1, on the reverse strand, counting down.
TGGGACCATTGCCCGCTGCACCCTCACCTGCTCTTCATAGGGATGAAGACAATTTCTTTTCTCTCTGGCTTTTGTTTTTATATCCCCCCCCTTTAAGATCCATCCTTCTCAAAGCAAATTACAATGTTTACACCGTGAACACTTACACTTCAAGCTCTAATCAAATCTATATTAAGCCCTCTAGTGTTTTTCGGAATTTCATACTCCTCTCTCCACTGGTATTATAGCTCCAATGTTTATAAAATAATTATACTGTGATATCTTTTTAATTCACCTTGGCGTACCTCTCTTAAGTGTTTTGTAATTGAAAATGACAAGTGGCTTCTTTTTTTCCTGCCCGTTGTTATTGTGAAAGACAGAGTTTCATTGGAGAAAACGTTATCATTTCTACCATTTTTCTTCCTCTACAAATTGCCAGAAAATATATTGATGGTGCCCGCTGTGTCTACCGAGCTACACTTATTGCTTTCTTCTCTCTCAGGGTTGATATCTGCACAGCCTTTGCTTCGTCTGTTGCTTGGTTTTGATATTCAAGTGCACTTTTGCTACAGTAGGGTGATATGGTGTGTTGGCTCGGAACAGCCTAAGGTTCCCTACTATTGCTGTTTCCCACAATTACATGTTGCTACTGATGGAATTCCAAATTAGTAACCTCCACGAAAACTGTTAAACTTCATTGCTTGTAGGAAGAATTATAACACTTTCCCTTGGGTTTTAACTAAGTTTAGGCCCCTCCACAAAGGTTCAGAAAAATATCAATTTCCCACATACTAAGCTTTACGGTGCTCCTTTACGGTGCTCCATGCAACCTCCTAATAACTCAGAGAGCATCCGCAGGCAGTGGGAGGGTCAGCAATGTTTATCACCGTGAAACAAAGACCAGGACAAGCAGATGACAGACTCATGCCTGACTTTTATAAATTGGTTTGGGCCAGCTTTTCCTTTTCGTTTTAGATGCCACACTTGCAGATGCATTGAACCCATCAACCAAAGTCCAGCTGGTGTAAGCATGATTGGTCAAGGTACATAAAATGGTTTTGAAGAAAACAGGGTGGTGTGTCTGGGGGCAGGGGTAGTACATTTCACCAATGTTGAATCTTGGTGGCATCAGCAGCTAATGATGACTTAACTGAGTTACAAGTCTATTTCTCTGTCACATCAAAGACATCTAAAGGATGGTACTGTCCACTCTGTCTGCCACCACAACAGGGTCATTATGATGCTTCCTAGGTGCCCATCTCCCTTCTTCGTACTCTTACTGCCCTGTCAGGGTTCCAGTTGCTTCTGATGTGGGAGAAAATAAAACAGAAGGAACGTGGTCCATGTCCTTGCAAAGACACCTCTAGGGAGTTCCAGTGGATGTTTCCATTTGCATCAAAACATACAGCCGTAACCAGCTGCTGGTGAGGCGAGACCATGAAAGTTTAAGACTAGATCACAATGTCCACCCAGCTACTGAGGGATCCTAGGAGGGAATGACTTAAGTGTCCTTCCCCACGCAGTGACAAAATACCTGGGACTTGAATGATGCCCAGAATGTTTCAGGTAAGGAAATGTTTGGTGATTTCATAAACAAGTATTTCAAAAAGGGCTGGGGATGTAGTTCAATGGTGGAACAATTGCCCAACATATGCGAGACCCTTGGTCCGCACGTTTGTGAGCACACACGCCCACACCCACTCTGACTCACGCACTCACTACCATACATCAAGGAAACTGAATCCTGAAATGCAGTGAGGAAGAAAGAAATTAGAGCAGATAAATGCAGGTGATGGGTAATAATGCCATGGAGTCCTCTACCCATCTGCATCATCAGAAGTTTCTTTCTCTTTTTCTTTCTCTCTTTTTTACTAAGACTTTTAGTTGCACTAATTCGGGTTTTTAACATTTACCGTCATTAATTATTTTTATGTCTACGTGTATGTGTCTCTGGAAGCCGGACCTGGAGCTGGAGTTACGGGTGGTTGTGAGTCACTAGACAAGGGTGTTAGAAACCAAACTCAGGTCCTCTGGAAGAGCAACAGTCTCTCTTAACCATGGAGTCATCTATTCAGTCCTCCTCATCAATTTTAAATGAGGCAATCTCCTGTCTTAAATGCTTCTAGAATACTTAGATTATAGTAGATAATGAGCAGGCTATAAATACACTAGAAAAATACCTTGCTCTTAATTTTGATTTCATTTTTCATTCCTCATGATGTAATAGATTGCATCAAATCAAAATAGATTTGATGCTGTCTGTCTATAGACAACATATAATTTACATTTGTTCACTATCTGCTTGAATGAGAAACATATACAGTCCTACCATATCCACAGTGGAATGCTTTCTGAGTTCAATTCCCAGCAACCACATGGTGGCCTTCTGTGAGAGATCATCAAAATCTGAAAGTCATTTGGGGCAGGGTCTAGGCCCTCCCCTGTGCATCTAGGCTAAGAGAGTATCCCTCCATGGAAAATGGGCTCCCGAAGTCTGTTCATGCACTAGGGATACATCCTGGTTCCATTACCAGAGGCCCCATAGACTGCCCAGTGCTCCTAGCTAGTACCCACATTCAGGGGGCATGGTTTGGTCCTATGTTGGTTCCCCAGCTGTCAGACTGGGGCTCATGAGTTCCCACTTGCTCAGCTGTTTTTGTGGGTTTCCTCAGCGTGGTCTTGACCCCTTTGTTCGTCATTCCTCCCTCTCTGAAATTGGATTCCAGGAGTTTGCCTCAACCCCACATCAGACAGAGGGCTGGTTTCCAAAATATACAAAGAACTCAAGAAGCTAGTCACCAAAACACCAAATAATCCAATTAAAAAGCCAGGTACAGAACTAAACAGAGAATTCTCCTTAGAGGCATCTAAAATGGCTGAAAGACACTTAAGAAATTGCTCAACATCCTTAGCCATCAGGGAAATACAAATCAAAACAACTCTGAGATATCATCTTACACCTGTCAGAATGGCTAAAATAAAAAACACCAATGACAGTTTATGCTGGAGAGGATAAGGAGAAAGGGGAACACTCCTCCATTGCTGGTGGGAGTGCAAACTTGTACAGCCACTTTGGAAATCAGTATGGTGGTTTCTCAGGAAAATGGGAACTAGTCTACCTCAAGATCCAGCAATTCCACTCTTAGGCATATACCCAAAGGATGCCATTCATACCACAAGGCCATCTGCTCCACTATGTTCATAGCAGCATTGTTTGTAATAGCCAGAACCTGGAAGCAACCTAGATGCCCCTCAACCGAAGAACGGATACAGAAAATGTGGTACATTTACAGCCCTTGAATTCTTAGTAGCTTTTGTCATCCAATGACCGCTAAGGAGCTACTAACCCAAGCCTACTCGAAGAAATCACCATAAATACCTGTCTCTCGTCGCCCTCTAGCGGACTAGCTGAGCTTAACATGGAAAATCTGCCTGGCAGCTGGCTTGCTCTCCTGTGGGGTTTCTTTGCACTCTCTCCACGCTTCTTGCCGCCTGTTACACTGATTTGTATGGTTGTTTGATTGACACCTGCCTCCTTCCCCGCTCTATGCTGTGCACTGCACAAGGCAAGGGCTCTCTGCTTCCTAGTTTGCCTGCTAACGTTCTTTAATAAAGACTAGAGCTAGTAAATGAAGATACGTGAGGGCTTAGGTGTTTCCTTGATTGGCTGCAGTGGGGAAGAAATGCAAATTCAAGACATACCTGCGATGCTTTAAATCAACCTATGCTACTCAATTTTAAAACTCCTTTTAAAATTATAACATGAATACAGAAAAGTACACAAATTTTAGAGTGCGTAGTGCTCAATGGACCTTCAAAAATGATCATACCAGCAAGGTGGTGGTGCCACGCCTTTAATCCCAGCATTTGGGAGGCATAGGCAGGCAGATCTCCATGAGTTCAAGGTCAGCCTGGTCTACAGAGCTAATTCCAGGACAGCTAAGGCTACACAGAGAAACCCTGTCTGGAAAAAACAAAAACAAAAAACAAAGCAAAACAAAAATAACAAGAAAATTTCACACCAAGAAATAGAACATTCTAGAATCCCAGAGTCATATCTGCATCTATGCCCTTGCAGGTCTCTATCCTATTCTAGGCTGACCACAGTGGTAACACGAATAGTGTAGCCTCTTTCATTTGGTTTGGATTCTATAACACAGACTCAAAGAGAACATACCAGTCTCTTTTGGTTCAGCAATACATTTGTGATTTCATTCATGTTAAGTTTTGAAAACTGAGTCCAAAGGTACTAAACTGAATTTCCTGTCAAAACTGCAAAAGGACTTTTAAAGTGTTCTAAGCGGTGGTCTTGGAGCTAAGTGGAGTGTAGCTTTCTTTCCACTTGTTTGACCAGTCAATGAAGAATCCACAAAGACAGGGTGAGGCTTTAGGCAGTGCCTCAGAGTTACCAAGTTGCTTTCTTCAGCTGATTCCATCCCAGCCTGCTTGGCAGTTTCTCTCTTGTCTATACACTTGGCATTCTGGTCTAGTGTCCTCTGCTTGGGTCCCCTTGCTACCTTGCCATCACCATCATTTCTCCTATCTTTGATTTTATGGCTCCTTCTTCCTCATGCCTCTGTCTCCCTCTCCTCCCACCCCGTGTGTGTGTGTGTGTGTGTGTGTGTGTGTGTGTGTGTGTGTGTGTGTGTGTGTGTGTGTGTTCTCATCCTCGCATGTTACACTTGCCATTTCCTCAACTGGGATAGGGATTGTGAAGATGAGTGTGTTGGAATGCGAAAGACGGAAATAAAAAACCAATGCAAATGGTGGAGGGAATGTGACCTGACTTTTTTTTTCATGACAAATTGGAAATATACAGGAACACGGTTTAAGTGTCTCACACGTGAGAGGAGTGGCCGCCCTACACCTCATTTCCTGAGAATGTGAGGCAGGAGTTAGAGCCAGCTGCCCTTTTAACGGAGGAAGGGCCGCTGCAGGTGACCCAATTTTCTGCAAGTGGTCCCCAGCTCCCCGGACCTCCAGCTTGTGCCTTCCCTCCTGTTTGTCAGTTCGGTGTCTTTAGGGGGACACGGGTCCAGGTGTAGCAGGGTTGCGAGAAGCCTTCCGTGGGTCCCATTATCCGAACGTTCTTGCCGCTCTGCGCTAGCCTAGCGTCTAGTGTCTTCTCAGCTCCTCGCCTCCACTCACCCTTACGCTGACTGCCACATTGCCCGCTATGCACCACCCTCTGCCTTGCGTTGCCATGGTGCCGGCAATGTCCTTCTGTTCTGTTGTTAGCTTCTCATGCATATCTTATAACTCACCCAAATGTTACCGTACAGCGAAATAGAAAATCACCCTTCAGAATTCTTACCTAGCCAGAGTGAACGCACGCATTTCCTCTCCCGTGTCCCCACAATCCTCACATTAACTGCATTTGACCTCAGTTGTGCACCAGACTCCTCTGTTAGACTCTGGGGAGAGGCCCTACCTTATTCCTTTTGCCATTTCCAGAACCTATACCACAGAGGACAGAAGGGAAAGCGCTACCTAATCAAGGACCATCAAGGAAGCCTTCATCTAACTGTACCTCAAGCTGCAGTTCCACTGTCACATTCTCCGGAACCTGGACACTGCTCCAAAGGTGATGGACTTGTTCAAACTGGGGTAGTTTGATGGGCTCTCTGATCCAAGGCATTATTGCTGCTATCTCTATAATATTCCTATACCATGCTTCATTTAAATGTGATGGATTCGTGTTGAACTTGATCTCACTCTATGTGCAACGAGTATCCCCGTCCCCCACAGGTCTCAGCTGTCCGTTCCCCTTGATTTATATTCATTTCCCAGGTACACTAATTGTCAATGACGGCGCTAACCTCCACAGGGTGGCCTCCATTAACTCTGATGTTAATCTCTATGCAGCAAAGGTGTAACGTTTACAAGTCACTCACTTTTCTCACACAAACTCTTGTTTGCCTAGAAATATCTGGAAACTTTAGACGTCTTCAGGCCACACCTTGTAAGAAGCTGAGTGAGTATGAATTTTCCAGGTATGCCACATTCATCTATAGCTAGCCAGTCTTAGTTCGCCGAGCAGGGTTACTTGTCTCCTACTGGAGGAAGCCTCAGAGTGACTGCTCGCCTATAAATGTGAGATTTCCAGCGCCACCTAGTGGCTTGACCGTGCTTCCTCCAATGGTGCTGTTCCTAGGGAACTTGTGTCCATATACTTACTACACCTAATGTTCCCGGACGGCCTTTCTGACTTGTGGGGAAGCTTTGGGTTCTTTAATCTCTTAAAGTCATGCGTGCTGTAGGTACAATAGACAGATCCAAAAGGCTACTTAACCCAATTGGCTTCAACTCAAACAAGTCCTCTGAATTGATCATGTTCACCGGCAACACATCGTATTAGCTTTGTAATAAACTCTCAAGTCCAGTGAAACAAGACTCCCTTGTATGTTTGTGAACTCTCTGTCAATCATTAATGTTTTACACACGTTTGATAAAAATTGTTTCCAGTTAAAGATACGACTGCTAGAACATAAAATGTATGAATGTATAAATTACTTCGTGTAACTGTGTTAGTATGTCATCTTTCCTATGACACAACTAGAGTACACCTTCTTCTGCTTGTTCAGATCTTAATTTATGTCTTTAACATCTTACCATTTTCTCGGTGGAAGTTCCATAATCTGTATTAAATTTATTCTTAGGTGTTTGGAGCTGTTATCAAAAGGAAAACGCTCAAATTGGCTCAAATTTTGTGTGTTTGCGTCACATCTAAGTCAGCAACAAAGAACTCTGATGAATTCTAAGATCGGTTCTTTGTTCAGATCTCTTGACATTTTCTTGTTTTTCTTTCTATGTTTCAGACTCCAAGGCAATTGTACTGCTTTTAGTTAATTCCAAATTTTCTTCCAAAAGTAATGTGACTGCGGTTGCTCACAGCTACAATCCTTGTACTAGGAAAGTGAAAACAGAGGGATCGGGGAGTCAGGGAAGAAACAAAAATACAAGGGAATCCTAAGCACCATGGTGAGTTTGGGCTTAGCAGAGATCCTGTTTCCAAAATAACAAAAGCAGAGAAAGATAGGATGCCATTAAGAAATCAGAGAGGACATTACAAATTCCCAGAGACATTGAAAGTGAGAGCACAAGCTACCAGAACTTTTGGGAAATAGCCAAGGGCACATGCCTAGGTGGGAGAAAACACGATTAGAGTAGCCAGGAAACTAGAGCGCAGAGGCAGGAGACTTCAGCGGTGTGGCTACCTAAAGTTTCCTGGGGAACCCAGAGACAGCTTGCATGAGAGGTCACGCAGTTAGAGTGCAGTGACGCCCCAAGTCACTCGTGCTCTTGATGTATTCCCGTTTACATAAGTGGCCCCAAAACCACCTCATTGGCTCACCAACATAAATCTGGACAGAATTCGTCCTTCTGTTCCTGCCCTTTCTATTTGGAATAAATGGGCCTTTCTCTTTAGGAATAGCCACACAAGAATACTAAAAACTAACTCTTAATTCTCCTCTAAGAAGTTTTCTAATGCTTAACTTCTAGACCTGGAAGAGCAGAATCCAATAACTTCGAAGATTCTGTCTTAAAACCTGAATATAGGTTTTGAACACATTTTGAAGGTTAAGATAACAAGACCTTCTCAGAGTTTATGCATGAAGTGTGAGAAAATAAAATTCAAAGCTTAAAAAAATCTGGACGTTAAAAATGGCAGAATTCAGACATTGGTGGCGTATGCCTTTAATCCCAGCACTCGGGAGGGAGGCAGAGGCAGAGGCAGGAGGATCTGAGTTCAAGACCAGCCTGGTCTACAGAGCAAGTTCCAGGACAGGCTTCAATGCTACACAGAGAAACCCTGCCTCAAACAAACAAAGAAACAAACAAACGAACGAACACACAAACAAAAAAAGCTGGCAGAATGTAGTCTACACATACCATGACTGGAAAAATCCTGCAGATGGTAGGAAATGCAAGGGAGGTTGGTTTGAAAAACATTAAGTTTCAGCTATCTCTTGGGTGAAAACAGAGCTGTGGAATATGTTATCTGGCTTCCTGTCTAGAGTGTTTAAGGGAAATCTGTAGAGAAACTCTGTCTGGAAAAAAAAAAACAAAAAACAAACAAACAAAAAACATGTCTTTGTGGGACTTCAGTCAGATCCAGCCAACTTGCCCAGTTCACCTGAGAGGGAGAGTGTGGATTGAGATAAAGAAAAAGACAGAGACATAGGATAGAGTCAGGAGGGCAACCCGTGAATACTGGATGCCCCAGGTTTATTCTTCAATATTCTTAAATACCCCAACCAAAAAAGGGGAGCATGGCAAAAACTTCTTTATCGAGTACAAGGAACAAACAGACTTTGCTCCTTAATTCTCCAAACATTTGGTAACCACACCTTAGACTCAATTTCTCTCTATCTGGCTTTGGGGGTCAAGAATAATCACACCTTAGACCAAGTCTGTTGGTATTTAGATAAGACATCCACTGCTAATATCAAACATCTACAGTAGCCATTCCTTGGACTTTTAGGTCTTAATGACTTAACCTTGGAAGACTAAGGACAGTTTGAACTCTGAACTTAAGTCAAGATAAAGAGGAGCTATTTCTGTGAGCCCCAACACTCAACCTTCCTAAGCTGCAACCCTTTACTACAGTTCCTCATGTTGTGGTGATCCCAACCACAAAATTATTTTGTTGCTACCTCTTACCTGTAGTTTTGCTGCTGCTAAGAATCGTAATATAAATATTTGATATGCAGGATATCAGATATGCAACCTCCAAAGGGGTCAACACCTTTTAGGGTGTAGCAAAAGTAGTCACAAGAAGTTGGAAACTTTGTGTTAAAAGTACCCAAGTGTGGTAAGTAGTAAGATGTTTTTTTCTCTTTTTTGGGGGAGCCCACCATTCAGCTCCCAAATGAATCACACACAGAGGCTTATTCTTAGTTATGAGTGCTAAGCCTCAGCTTGGCTTGTTTCTATCCAGCTTTTCTTAAATTAATCTGACTACCTTTTGCCTCTGGACTTTCCCTGTTCTCTTACTTGTGTAAACCTCACTCTTACTCAGTAGATAGCTGTGTAGGTGGATGGCTGGGTGAATGGCCCCCCGATGTCCTCCTCTCCTGTTCTCTTACTCTCTCTTCTATTTATATTCTCTGTTTGCCAGCCCTGCCTATCCTTGCTCCTGCCTCGCTATTGGCCATTCAGCTCCTTATTAGACCATCAGATGTTTTAGACAGGCACAGAATAACAGCTTTACAGAGTTCAACAAATGCAGGATAGATAAAAGTCACACACCTTAAGATAATATTCTACCACACCCATGTATTCCGGGGCACTTTGGGGACAATGTGGAAACATAGTACAGTGGAAACTCCCTGGAGCAACAAGCATGACCCCAGCAAAGACCCCTAGTAATGGGGGATACAGAGTCTGAACTGGCCATCTTCTGTAACCAGGCAAGGCTTCTAGTGGTGGGACATCAACCAAGCCACAAAGCGTTCTACCTACTCTTTGTCCTGCCTGCAACATGTGCTGAGGTAACAATGGTGCAGAATTTGTGGGAGTGGCCAACCAATGACTTGTCTATCTTGAGGGAGCCCACTGCAGGAACCAAGAGTTGGATAGCCCAGAGACCTAGGATAAAACCAAACAGGACTGGAAAAGAAAGTTAATGAAACAATTCCTAATGATATTCTGCCAACCTCATAGATCAGTGATTGCCTAGTCCAATTGTCATCAGAGAGGCTTCATCCAGCAACTGATGGGAGCAGATCCAGAGACCCTCAGCCAAGCATTAGGCAGAGCTCAAGGAATTCAGCAGAAGACAGGAGGTAGGATTATAGGAGCCAGAGGGATCAAAGACATCACAAGAACATGTGCCACAGAATCAAATAAACTCACAGGGGCTCATAGAAACTGAAGTGACAGTTAGTAGAGATGATGTGTGCACATAGTTTACAGGAAAGCTGTGGAGGGGTTAAATTTCTATTTAGCTGAGGGCTTACATGGACATCCTCAGTCAACACACTCTGAAATTTCCCTCTCCCAAAGGAAAGCAGACCTTTGTAAAACTGCACTTTGTGCAAACAGTTCTAACAACATGGGCATTCTTCTCTAGTGTAAAACAATGAAAATTAAGGTTGCCAGCTGTCACCTAGGGTCTAGTTTGAAAACTGACACTGTAACACATAGCAGGATGCTATCGTGACTGTCATCCCCCAGCCATTCTATCTGCACGACTGAAGTAATTACTAGCAATAGAAATGTACACTGCCAGGATATAGATTTAATCATGAGAATTACCCATATCATATAAGGAAGTATTTATTTAACTGCCTTGGTGCTCAGGTGAGACTTTGAACTTGGGCATTTGTTGGGGCTGCTGAGATTTGAGAGTTTTCTTTAAAATGGACTAAACGAACTTGTATTGCTAGATCGATAGGAACCTTTGGGAGCCAGGCACAGAATGTTATAGTTTTAATCTTAACTGTCCTCCTCTAATGGATCAAGTGATTGAAACATGAGGGCTTTAACCTCCTTGTAGATCAGTCCACTAGTGAATTTATAATTTGATGATATCATTGGGAAATAGAAATGAGGAGGAAAAGCTCATTGTCACTATAAGGAAGAGGTTGGTTAACATTAGACGTATGGAGTTTGGTGGAGTGATATTTCAACCCATTCATATCAAGTTAGCATGATTTGCATTTTCTTCCCCTTCATATTTCATTTAGGATCTTTGAGCTACTCTTTTCCAGATATTAATAAAATAAAACTAGTCTGGTGGCACAGGGTGAGGCAGGAAATTCCTGAGCTCAAAAACTGACTGAGCAACATAGTAAGATCTTGTCTCAAAATGTAGGGCTGTTTTGTTAAGCCTGTGGGGTATGTAATAATCTTCCATGGTAGAATATTTTCCTAACATGTTCAAGGGCTTAGATCCAATCTATATATGTTGCTGTAAACTATAGTCATCATTCTATTGATATGCCAGAACTTACTTAATCCTTATCTGTGTATGGCTAAACAAACTTCTCTCTCTCTCTCTCTCTCTCTCTCTCTCTCTCTCTCTCTCTCTCTCTCTCTCTCCCTCTCCCTCTCCCTCTCCCTCTCCCTCTCCTCTCTCTCTCTCTCTCTCTCTCTCTCTCTCTCTCTCTCTCTCTCTCTCTCTCTCTCTCTCTCTCTCTCTCTCTCTGTGTGAGTGTGGTGATCAACATCTTATTCATTCATTGCCTGATGGACATCTAGGCTGAATTCATCATTGTTACTAACAGGGCTGCATGTATCAACCCAATGTACTGACTTTATTTCCTTTGTATAGATGAAAGAGGTTATGGGTAGATCATATAAAAATTCTATTTAATCCGGGTGGTGGTGGCACATGCCTTTAATGCCAGCACTTGGAAGGCAGAGGCAGGTGGATCTGTGAGTTTGAGACTAGCAGGTTCCAGGACAGCCAGGGCTGCACAGAGAAACCTGGTCTCAAGAACTGATTTATACTCTCATCAACAGTGTATGAGAGTTTTTTTTTCTGTGTCCCCATCAGTGTATGAGAGTTTTTGTTTGTTTGTTTGTTTTTTGCTTATTTTAGTTTCTTGTTATAACAGCCATTCTAGGGTGAAATGTTATCTGATTGTAGTTTTGAATTTCAAGACATGCTCGAAGCCATAGTAACTAAAGCAGCACTGTATTACCCTGAAAAAAATGACACCAAAGGAAAAAATTACAGAGCAAACCCTTCGAATCATTAGGAGAGGGACCATTTTTTAGACAAGTCCTCAAAGTGCAGAGCATAGAAACCAAAATACACAAATGGAATTAAGCATAATTAAGACTTTTTTTTATGAGGCAGTGGTGGTGCACACCTTTAATTCCAGAACTCGAGAGGCAGAGGCAGGTGGACCTTTGTGAGTTTGAGACCAGCCTGGTCTACAAGAGCTAGTTCCAGGACAACCCCCAAAGCCACAGAGAAACCCTGTCTGGAACAACCAAAAAAACCAACTTATTTTTACTATTTTGATAAGGTTAATATGTATGATTTTATTAATTATTAAAAATTTTGAAATTATAATATAGTTTCAACATTTCTTCCTCCTTTTCTCTCCCAAGCCCTCTCATATACCCCTCCTTGCTCTTTTTCAACTCCATCCTTCTTTTTTCGTTGTCATTACGTGAATATATTTATATGTATAATATATATATACATATACATAATGCATATGAATACATACATATTCATAAATGCAACCTGCTCAGTCTATATAATGTTAATCATAATATATTTTCAGGGCTGACCATTTGATATTGGATAACCAATCAGTAAGCTCTTCCCTGGAAAGACTATGTCTCCCACTCTCAGCAATCCTTACTTGCCTGTAGATATTTGTATAGGGTTTGTTTGCAGCAAAGGGAATGACAGGATTAAAAAAAAAACAGCCGACAGGTTAGGAGAAAATCATTGGCAATCACCTATTCATGCAGGTTCTCTTTGTCAACTTGATTTGAATTATTTATTTATTTACTTTATGTATGAGTGCTCTATCTGCATGTACAACTTTATGCCATATCCTGCTATAGATGGTTGTGAGCCACCATGTGGTTGTTGGGAATCAAACTCAGGACTTCTGGAAGAACAACCAGTGCTTTTAACCACTGAGCCATCTCTCCAGCCTGGATTTTTGTTTTAAAGGAACAAAACTCCAAGGGATTTCTGAAGCACACCTCGGCGTGTGTCACGTTGGAATTTATAGAGGTGGTTAGATCAAGAGAGCTCCTTTGATTATCCTTATATTAATCCTTTGATTTCATGTCATAGTTGGAGGGCAGAGGAAAGTAGGAGCGTGATCTGTTTGTAGGAGCTGAGAATGAGTCCTTGAACTGTATCTTGCCCTAGATCCTTCTGTTTGATCTCTAGCACAATATAATCAGGCATAGTAGCTCATACCTACAATCCCGGCACTCAGCAAACAGAAGTTCAAGATCATCATTGGCCACAGAACAAAGGCAAAAGACTCTGGGCTACATGAGACCCTACCTCAAAAATTTTTTTAAATAAAATAATAAAGGCAGAAATAGCCAAGTTTCTTGTGATGTCTCCCTTTCCTTTCTCCTTTAACACACAAAGTCTTTCCTTATTGCAACTCAGAGTACTCACAAAAGCCTTTGGTCTGAGCTCACCCTTTAATCTGGGTACATGGCTGGAAACAGTGTGGCATTTGAGGTGGTAGTGACTGATAGCCATAGTCATAACCAAACTTCTTAACAAAGTTTTCCAACTCAGGGTAAAGTACAGGGTGCACCCTGGCCAAATCCCAGACTTGCTTGAGGAGTCGTCAGATTGCCTATGGACAGGACGCCCCCTCCCATAATTCATGAATACTTATGTATACCAGCTCCAGCCTGCTCTTGAGACAAACACAGAAAAACAGCACACATTGGTCAATTGTTTTTGTTTTTTTTTTGGTTTTTTTTTTGTCCCTCAATTCTCCACATGAGTCCAGAAATCAGAGCCTTTTGTCCTCATAATGACCACACAAATTGCACTGATCTGGGCATGTTACGAGTTTGATTGGTTCTCTATGATGCATGCAGATATCAAAGTCTCACCGTGTAGTCTACAAATACATACAAATGCCCATCAACTGAAACAAATGTAAAAAGAAATAGGTGATTAACTGTCATAGCTGCATTTACTGTGGCTATTTCATTGCTTGATATTTAGGAAGTCGATTTTAAGGACTTAGACTATATCATGATTTGTTTACTCTTCAGTTCGGACATGTGTTTGTCATATGAATCAAAGCAGCCTTAAACTCACCCCCATTTACTGCTTAGCCTCCTGAGTGCTAAAATGCCCAACAGTCACTGTTCTCAAGACTATCTGTTTCTTTCATTTTAAGGAATTGAATAGCATCCTTCCACTCGAACTATCGATTCTCAGTATATGAGTTAGCTTATTGGGGCTAACCTTGCTGTATTTACATCTCTGACTTGACAACTGATACAAAGAAAGCCATAGGAAATACCACTATTTTCTCATGAACTATATATAGTCTATTTCTTGGGTTGTACTTATAACCCATTTTTCTCTTTCTCTTTAACAAGGTGGAAGTGAGAAATTTTATTACCTAATGGACTGCCAACTATTATTTCAAAGTCAATGTTTACATCCAGTTTCTATATCTTTTTTGGGGGGTGGTTCAAGACTGGGTTTCTCTGTGGCTTTGGAGGCTGTCCTGGAATTATCTCTTGTAGACCAGGCTGGTCTTGAACTCTCAGTTTCTATATTTTGATGGGCATTCTAATGTTCATAACACATTCATTTGATTTTCTAAGCAGAGGACCTCAAATGTAAACATTCTGAAGAAAACCTATCTTTTGAGGGGGTGACATCACCAAGACAGATGTCATGGGAGTTGAATAATCTAAGGGATGACCAAGAAGGAAAAGTCATCAAATGAAAATCAAGTAAGACTACACTTGGCACATGAGTAAGGCCAGCCTTGAAATATGATCTAGGAGAAGCTTGAACTTAATATCATCAAGTCAAAGCCCCTATCATTTAGACTATGGGGGACTTCCTGATCATCTCAGACTCGGTCACTCCATGAGGAATTCTGGAAAATCTCCAGACTGATATTGGAATTGACCTTGGAATCTGTTGTGGCTTATATGTAACTAATTCAGTTCAAGACTGTTAATTTGCCGACTATCAAAGAGACCTAAATATGAAATTTCAGGACATAAAATACAAGAAAAGAGTTATAGTAGGGTATGTATGTGTGTGGGGGAATCCATATTACTTTTCTTATAGTATGAGCAAGAATATGAAAACACTCTCTTGAAAGTGTCAGGAGGGATTACAAATGCTGTGTCTTTACCCAAGCATGGAAATCTGTTGAACTAAAACTTTGCTTCTGACTGTACTTTACCTACTTTCTGTAGAGAGCAAAGGGAATACATGATTTACCCCAAAAGACTTTTAAGGAAATCCTCCAAATTTTACCACCCAGTTAGGCCAGATTAAAAGTGAGGGAGTAGGTACTGCTCTCTTTTTAATACTAAAGATAAATTCACAAAAGAAAGCATGTTAAAACTGGTGTTTGTGACCAGGCTACAAATTTACATATTCTAAGTAGTAATCTTTTATAGCATCAGCAACATTTATTGAAATATTCTCCCAAATAATTTCTATGTTCATTCTTTACACGATATACTTTACAAATACTTCCACCATTTGTGTATGTGTGTGTTTCACTTTGGTTTGGATTTTTGAAATGGGTTCCATTGTAGCTCAGCTGGCTACTTACAAAGTCCAAGCTAGTATCAAACTTTCAACCCATCCTGCCTCGGCCTCTTGATGACTAGGACTATGGTTGTGTGCCACCATAGCCAGCCCATTCCTTGTTGTTTTTTGGTGTGTATTGAGACAGGCTCTCCTGTAGCTCCCAGGCTGGCCTTGCACCTGCCATACAGTTGAGGATGACTTTTTAACTCTCAAGCTTCCTGTCTCTGCCTTCCAAGTGCTAGGAATACAGGTGAGTGTCACCAAGCCTTGACCTCCCATTCTTCATGCCTGTGAAATTCTTCATGCCTGTCCTCCATACTTCATGAATGCCTTTTCTATATGGGGAACACAAAAATATTCCTTATTACCTTTGAAAAATATTATAGTTTCTTCTGCTGAGTAGTTGTGTAATTGTACTATAACTCATTAATTAGTATGTGAAACATTTATCTAAATATACACCTACCATTTTCAATTGAATATCAAATATATAGTATGTTTCTGGTGGTTTGGGGTGCCCACTAGGGAAGACTACTCAGACATAGTCTATAGACAACTGAAAGTCTTTATCCCAGGTGGCTGGGACTACACTCAGATATTCAGGACCCAAGTGTAGTGTTGAACATTTAGAGCAAGGGGCTTTTAAAGACAAAAATTACATCCAGTTCTTTCGCTTGGCAGCTTCATGGGGTAGGCTTCACACAAGCAAGTAGTTTAACAGAAGCTGAGTTAGCTGGGTCATCTTGACCTAGGACTCCTAGAACCGAGTTGGGTAATTTTCCACGGGTCCTTGACTGCTGCCTCCTTTAATTGTCCTTCCCCGCTCTACTTCTTATATCCAATTAACCCTAAGGTAGCTATAGTGTCCCACCGTCTTTCTGAAGCAGAGCTGTAATGAAGAGATTTCTATGTCCTGTCAGAGAGACTCCACTCTTAGAATTTCCACCCCGTGAAGGTGAAATGAACAGGACTAAACAGCGCATGGATACAAGGCAGTGGTACAGGAAGAACAAATTTAGGCCTAGAAGGCCAAGAGGCAGAAAGGGCTCCCTCATCGCCCACAGGCTCGTACTCTAGCCTGGCTTGTTTAGGATCATCTCTAGCTGCCTGTGGTTAAAGTTGGTGGACTTGGCAGTCCTGCATCTTCACACTTCTCCACGGCTTGCAGAGGATAAGATAGTGAAGGATACATTGCCTGGTTGTTCCAAGGAGCAATGTTAAAGGAAATAAGGGAAAGAGACAGTGAAAGCGAGAAAGATTTCCCATGTCCTTAAGAAATAGGCGACATTACAATGTTTGGTGGGAAGAGATTCCTAACCCACATCCCCCGGTTCTTCTCCACTCCTATTGTTTCCCATCAATGGGTTCCTCTGACATCTACAGCAAAACCCCTCTCGTGGAAGTTACAGACTTCTAGATCAAATCGCATACATTCCATTCTTACACATGACTCATCCTCTCCCAAAGTCCCCTTCTGTGCTCTTTCCTCCAAGGACTCACCTCCCATGAGCCGTGGAGATCCACTGTTTGAAACAACAGTTTTCCACATTTTTCTCATGGGAATAACCGATCTCCAGGATGGAATAGAATCATTCATTTTAAAGATGTCCCAGAAGCCATGTTACCACATTTAGCCATACTGTCAAGTCCTTCAGAGTCTGGACCATGAAAACTTCCTAAATAAGCAGGACATTATTAGATGCTTTGCATTTAGAGTGACAAAGGGCTGCTCTTTAGAGGTTGGCACTCTCTAATCTTTTCTATACACTTAGAAAATTATTTTCTCCCAAGTCCTGATGGTGTCTTTCATGATTTGTTATATTTCCCTATAGAAAAATGCCCTATTTTTTTGTAAAACCAGTAATTATATGAACTAGATATCTGTCAATAATGGATTATTTTCATAAATTGAGCAAAAGCATTTCCTTATCCCTGTGGATATGGCATATGATTATGTAAGGGCAAGCACAGGAAACAAACTTTTTTTTTCAGGGTTAACGTGGGTATTAGAAAGCCAGAGTAGCTCTCAAGTTTTACCAACCATGAATCTTGAATTGCCACAAGACCCTATTTTATACCAATAGCAAATGACAGCCCTAAACTAAATATACATGATGTAGAGATAAGGGATGGAGAAAATATTTCTGAAGCCAATGGTACTCCATGCCTTTAAAGTAATCATTGCCTGGATTTTCCAGTTATGTAATATAATAGTCTCCATTGCATAAGCTAGCTTAAGTTGTTTTGCATAGTTTTATTGCAAGAATTCTGCATACCACTGTTACTAATGACTAAGTGCCATCTACAAAACTCCACCATGAAGCTATCAAGAGAGAATACTCACCAAATCTCCAAGGGCTGGTAGTAGAAGAACCAGGTGTTCTAGTTGGCTTTCTGTTGCTGTGATGAACACAGTGACTGAAAACACCTGGAGAAGAAAGGGTTTATTTAATGTCTTCCAGATCACAAGCCATCATGGAGGGCAGTCAGGGCAGGGATGTAAGCAGAAACTGAAGCAGAGAACAGGGAGGAATGCTGCTTACAGGGTCACTCCCTTCCTCACTCATGAGCTGTCTTTCTTACACAGGCCAGGACCACCTGCGGAGGGTGGCACTTCGCATAGCTGTGATAGGCCCTCTCACATCAATCCATGGTCAAGATAATTTCTCAATGACACCGCCTCAGGCAAAGCTGATTAGAACAATCCCCCAACTGAGACTCCCTCTGAGTGATGTCAAGTTGACAGCTAAAACTAACAAGGACATCCATCCTTGTGTGTTACAGGCATGTCCTTTTGTTTTTTATTTCTTTTCCCCCATTCAGTTATTGTCAGTTTATCCGCTGAACATGGAATAGAATATTTCACAGAAAAGGTTGTTTGTTCTAAGAATAATGCTAAGTTTACAAAATAACACTCAAGGTTTGTCTGAATCACTTATTCATTCAAACACACAGGGAAGGACTAGTGTTCATTCAGCATATGTAACTGAAGGTTGTAAGAAAAGCTTTTTGGAGCATGTTAGCATGTGCTAGACATAGCTGAATATACTTTAGCTATGCCTTTGTGAACAAAAACTCCAGAAAAGAAACTATCTGCAAAGACTGATTAATTAGAACTTCAGTGCTGTGGGGAGAGGAGAATATTGCAGGTCCAAAGGCTAATTATCTTACCTTGGCTTAACCCTTTGGAACAGTCGTATAGCCCCAAATAAACACACAGAGACTTATATTGGTTATAAACTGTTTGGCTGATGGCCTAGGCTTCTTGCTGGCTAGCTCTCTCTTAATTATTAACCCATAACTATTAATCTATTTATTTCTACATGGCCTTACCTTACCGGAGAATGCTTGGTGTCATATCTTCCCAGCAGCTACTGGCATCTCTCTGTGTCGTCTCCCTAGAATTCTCCTCTCCTGGTAGCGCTGCCTATACTTCCTGCCTGGCTACTGGCCAATCAGTGTTTTATTCATCAACCAATAAGAGAAACATATACAGAAGAACATCCCCCATCACTTGTCCACCTCTGTGTCAGAACTAACATCTTCTGACCAACAGATAAAATCCTTTGGGGGATATACCGACTAAGCAGACTACTAGCTTCTATCAATCCAAAAGCTAAGAGTGTCATCAATAGCGTCTTAGGCCTATAGAAAACTTCCCCCATCTCACTGTACCCTCCTCTCTGATGTATCCATCAATGTATTGTAAATGTGCCTTGATTATGACTTTCTTTTTCTGTAAGAACATAAAAGCTTCATGAAACTGCTGCTTCCATGTTGGAACATGGAATTTGGGGTAACCTAAATCTATGTCCCTAGGCCATGGTTATTCAAAATGACTCCAGAATAAGCTATCTCTTCTTTTCTTTTCTTTTTCTTTTTTTTTGGTTTTTCGAGACAGGGTTTCTCTGTAGCTTTGGAGGCTGTCCTGGAACTCACTTTGTAGACCAGGCTGGCCTCGAACTCACAGAGATCCGCCTCCCGAGTGCTGGGATTAAAGGCATGCGCCACCAACACCCGGCCTCTTATTTTCTTTAAGATCAGAGCTTTGATTTTCTTTTTTGATTTCAGAGACAGGGTTTCTCTGTATAGCCCTAGCTGTCCTGGAACTATCTCTTGTAGACCAGGCTGGCATCAAACTCACCTGTCTCTGTCTCCCGAGTGCTGGGATTAAAGGTGTGTACCCACCTGGCTAGAGCTACAATTTTCAGTACCCTCTAGCCTGCATGTAACAGACTTTCATATACTATCTTGCTGTGTGAACTCTGTTCCCACAGAAGTTTATCTCCCTGGGAGGACTGCCTCCACCTGCCTAAGAAATGCCTCAGGCAAGATGCTTCCTCTTTTCTGAGCTGTGCAGCTTAGTGTGTTCAAAGGCATTGTGTGAATAGCCCCCATCATCCCTGAGACCTTCTGTCTTCTGAGCATGCTGGTGATGGTGATGAGAAATGTTCTGTTTTTCACTGCTTCTCTCTCTGAGTTAACTAGAATAAAAGCTTCACAGAATGCCAGCGAAGGCATGCTGAAGCAGCACAACTACTGTCTCCTGGTTCTGTTGAATTTCAAATTCTACTTCATTTCCTAGGCAATGATCACTGTTGGGTCTTGGTTGAGCTCAGTCTGACTCTATATATCATGATAAACCACACTGCTTTGACCTGAAACTCAGAAGAGTATATTTACATGGAAGTCCTGAATTTTGACTCTCCTGTGATAACAAAGACATCATCTTTATCAGGTTTTGATCCTAGCTTGAATATAGGAATGTATAAGAATAAAAGTTGTAATAGCCGGGCGTTGGTGGCGCACGCCTTTAATCCCAGCACTCGGGAGGCAGAGGCGGGCGGATCTCCATGAGTTCAAGACCAGCCTGGTCTACAGAGCGAGTTCCAGGACAGCCTCCAAAACAATACAGAGAAACCCTGTCTTGAAACCCCCCCCAAAAGTTGTAAATAAGTGATGATGTCTGAAACAGGTATTGATCTAAACACACGTTGTCACCTCATTTCGGTGACATTAACTATGTCCACAAGCATTCCATGTGAAAAATACCTTTGAAGTGTAGGATAGATCCTCTCTTTTCATGGCCATCTGTAATCTTATTTCTAGTGGCCTGTTCTTCTTCCTTTTCTATTTGGTACAAATAAGCAGAATCAAAATGCCAGAGCCCAACATCTATAGTTATTTTGGTAGCCTTGATAACTTCATTCTTAAGGAAGCTAAAGGAACACCAAAAATAGTATTTCAAACAGATACTTCAAACTAAGCAATGGCTGTCCAATTAATCAGCTTCTCCTGTCTCAGGGTTGCTGTGTGTGTGTGTGTGTGTGTGTGTGTGTGTGTGTGTGTGTGTGTGTGTGAGTTCTTTTCAGTTCTCGTGGATCTGTTCCAATCAGCTCTAGAGGTGGGCCTCCCCCAAGCATGCTCAGTCCAGAGTGATCACTGCACTGGAAGTCCTAAGAACATGTCTCCTGATTCAGTGATTTGATCAAAGGACTCGCAGGTCTTTTGGGGGCAGTATAGAAATGGAGGCAGCATAGGAAAACTTATGGGGATGGGACACAGGAAGAAAAAGGAGCCTCTCCCCTAGAGTCTGGCTAAAGCCTCTTACCAGCTGTTAATCAAGAATTCCAGCACAGCCAGCAATATGTGCTGTGATGGGCTGTAATATTATGCCGCTCCTTTCATATTCAGACATATCGTGTTAAAATAGCAACGAACTTGGCTTAGGTCCTGGTATGTATATCACCTTGGGCAGGACATTGCATCTTTTCCCAGACATTTTCTAGGCATCGCAAACAAGGCTGCTAATTTTTTGCTTTTGTTTTTGTTTTTTCGAGACAGGGTTTCTCTGCATTGTTTTGGAGGCTGTCCTGGAACTAGCTCTTGTAGACCAGGCTGGTCTCGAACTCACAGAGATCCACCTACCTCTGCTTCCCCAGTGCTGGGATTAAAGGTGTGTGCCACCACCACCTGGTTGTGTCTTTAACCGTTGAGTCTTTAAAAAAAAATCAAGAAGATACCAGAAAATGGAAAGATCTCCCATGCTCTTGGATAAGTAGTATCAACATAGTAAAAATGGCAATCTTGCCAAAAGCAATCTACAAATTCAATGCAATCCCCATCAAAATACTAGCAGAATTCTTCACAGACCTTCAAAGAATAATACTCAACTTTATATGGAAAAGCAAAAGACACAGGATAGCCGAAAGAACCCTGATGATGGCAATAACGCTATCTGAAAAAGAGGTCTAATATTTTTATTAAATATACTTACAAGATGAACAGGGATAGAAGCTCTGGGAACATGGCTCGCTTCCAAGAGTGAGAGGTTTTCCTTTTACTTTCCTTAACTATCTCACCTGTACCCATCACCTGCCCCGTCCCTTTGGACATGGACAGTATTGTGGGTTCACCCCTACAGAACCCTGTACA
This sequence comes from Mesocricetus auratus, assembly GCF_017639785.1. Taxonomy (NCBI): domain Eukaryota; kingdom Metazoa; phylum Chordata; class Mammalia; order Rodentia; family Cricetidae; genus Mesocricetus; species Mesocricetus auratus. Next base: position 42,864,266 of record NW_024429194.1, on the reverse strand, counting down.
ATAAAGGGACTTCTGTAGGCATCACCATCCCTGACTTCAAGTTCTATTATAGAGCTATAGTCCTGAAAACTGTTAGGTATTGGCACAAAAATAGACAAGTAGACCAATGGAATCCAATTGAAATCTCTGATATTAACCCACACACCTATGAACGACTGATCTTTGACAAAGAAGCTAAAATTATACAATGGAAAAAGAAAACATTTTCAGCAAGTGGTGCTGGCATAACTGGATATTGGCACGTAGAAGACTGCAGATAGATCCATATCTATTGCCATGCACAAAACTTAAGTCCAAATGGATCAAAGACCTCAACATAAATGCTGCCACACTGAATCTCTTAGAAGAGAAAGTGTGAAGTACCCATGAACGAATTGGTACAGGAGACTGTTTCTTGAACATAATACCAATAGCACAGATACTGACATTGACAATAAATGGAACCTCCTGAAACTAAGAAGTTTCTGTAAGGCAAAGGACACAGTCAATAAGACAAAACATCAGCCCACATCTGACAGAGGGCTGATTTCCAAAATATACAAAGAGCTCAAAGCTAGTCACCAAATAATCCAGTTAAAATGTGGGGTACAGAACTAAACAGAGAATTCTCAATAGAGGAATCTAAAATGGCTGAAAGACACTTAAGGAATTGCTCAACATCCTTAGCCATCAGGGAAATACAAATCAAAACAACTCTGAGATATCATCTTACACCTGTCAGAATGGCTAAAATAAAAAACACCAATGACAGTTTATGCTGGAGAGGATAAGGAGAAAGGGGAACACTCCTCCATTGCTGGTGGGAGTGCAAACTTGTACAGCCACTTTGGAAATCAGTATGGTGGTTCCTCAGGAAAATGGGAATCAGTCTACCACAAGACCCAGCAATTCCACTCTTAGGCATATACTCAAAAGATGCACATTCATACAGCAAGGACATCTTTTCCACTATGTTCATTGCAGCATTATTTGTAATAGCCAGAACCTGGAAACACCCTAGATGTCCCTCAACTGAAGAATGAATAAAGAAAATGTGGTACATTTACACAATGGAGTGCTTATTACTTAGCAGAAAAAAATCAATGGGATCTTGAAATCCACAGGCAAATGGAACTAGAAGAACCCATCCTGAGTGAGGTAACCCAGTAACAAAAAGACAAACATGGTATGTACTCACTCATGTATCAATTTTAGACATAGAGCAAAGGATTATCAGCCTACAATCCACACTGCCAGAGAAGCTAGGAAACAAGGAGGACCCTAAGAGAGACAGACATACGTGGTCCCCCGGAGAAGGGGAAAGGGACAAGATCCCCTGAGCTAATTGGGAGCATGGAAGGAGGGGAGAGGGAGTTAGGAGAAAGAGAAGGGGAGAAGAAGAGGGAAGAGGAAGACATGAGGGAGCAGGAAGATTGAGTCAGGGAAAGAATAGGAGAGCAAGAGAAGAGATTCCATAATAGAGGGAGCTATTATAGTTTTAAAGATAAATCTGGCAATAGGGAAATGTCCAGAGGTCTACAAGGATGACCCCAACTAAGAATCTAAGCAATAGTGGAGAGGCTACCTAAAATGCCCTCCCCCCCAAAATAAGATTGATGACTACCTTATATGCTATCCTAGAGCCTTCATCCAGTAACTGATGGAAGCAAAGGCAGACACCCACAACTAAACACTGAGCTGAACTCCTGGAATCCAGCAACAGAGAGGGAGGACTGATGAGCAAAGGGGTCAAGACCATGCTGGAGAAACCCACAGAAAAGCTGACCTGAACAAGGAGGAGTTCATGGATCCCAGACTGATAGCTGGGAAACTAGCATAGGACTGATCCAGATCCCCTGAATGTGGGTGTTAGGTGGGGGGCTTGGGCAGTCTATGGGGCTGCTGGCAGTGGACCCAGTTTTCATCCCTAGTGTATGAACTGGCTTTTTGGAGCCCATTCCCTATGGAGGGATACTCTCTCAGCCTAGATACAGTGGGGAGGGCCTCAGTCCTGCCCCAAATGATGTGAAGGCTTTAATGATTCTCCATGGGAGGCCTCACCCTTCCTGAGGAGTTGTGGATAGGGGGTGGGATGGGGAGATGGTGGTCAGAGTGGGAAGACAAGAAGAGGGAACTGGGATTGGTATGCAAAATAAGATTGCTCTAATTTAAATTAAAAAACAACTTAAAAAAGATTGTTTCTAATTTAAATAAAAATTTATGAAGAAAATTTCAGAATTTTTTCAATGAAATTACAAAGGCTAGATAATTTCTTATTGCCCCCCCTTCCCCCCCCTTTTTTTCTTTTCAGTTTTTCAAGACAGGGTTTCTCTGTGGCTTTGGAGGCTGTCCTGGAGCTAGCTCTTGTAGACCAGGCTGGTCTCGAACTCACAGAGATCTGCCTGCCTCTGCCTCCCGAGTGCTGGGATTAAAGATGTGCACCACCACTGCCTGGCTCCCCTACCTTTCTAATGTAATTATTTTCAACTCTATAAGGCCTACAAAGGTCATTCTGCAATTATATCTACATCAATGAGTACAAGTGGCCAATGACATTTGATGGCAGTGTGTTGCATTCTGACCTGAGACTCTTTCATGTAGAATAAATTCTAAGAGGACAATGAAATCATTGTAGTTGTACACGTACGAAAGAACCAACTGCTCATAAAAAATAATCACACTTTGAATTCAACTTCAGAATGCTGCTCGGAGAAATGTCACTTTACTCAGAAAGTCCAAACCTTAGAGTCATGGTCAAAGAGACCTCTGTTGATTCAGCTCTTTCAAGGCTTTGCTCTCACACTCTGTGAAAAGCCTGTCTCATGCATGACTTGCATAAGCAGGAACTAAAAGAAGAATCATCTTGTTTTGCTGGGTGATGCTCCATGGTACATTTTCATCCTTGGTTTTATGATGAAGTGTGCTTAGCAGTCACTCCCAATTTATCTTTTGCATTAGCTTGTTGTTAATGGAGTCTAACCGCTAAGATATGGTAGAACTTGACCACTATTTTTTTAATGTATCTGCACAGCTTAGCATAACAGAAATAGCTTGAAACAGACTGATACAATGTCATCTATTCATTTGACCCACACATGTATCTGTACAATTCACAGAAATGATTCCGTACCTCAGTAACACCTAAGTCCAGTCTCCTGCACACATGTCAGGTGACTCACTACTATCAGTAACTCCAGTCCCATAGGGTACCACAGCATCCTCTGTCCTTGAGGCAGAATGCCTATACCCACACACAGGCACCTATACACGCACATATTGACATTAAAATAAACCTTTAGGAAATACCTGCAATAATATTAATTTAGTTCAATGTGTTGTATTTAATACAAATAAAAGGAATAATAGTGCTGTGACTCACTAAAAAAGTTACATGACCCCCAAATGTCACATGTAAAGCTCTATTTACATAAATGTTTGTCCTGGTCCTATTGTGAGAGAAAACATTCTTAGGAGTAAAGCATACATCACCTCTACTCTATATAATTGTTTACCCTTGTATCCAGTGTGGCATATGGCATCTTTTTCACCATCATTACCTTCATTTAAAAATGTGATGAGAAAAATTCCATGTTTAGATATGGTTTTATATGTATAATTTACATGTATGTTTCATAGTTTTAAGAAAAATGTCTTGTGAAGAATATAATCAAAATGAGTTTGTTTTCAATGCCACATGGATCTTATTAATCTTACCAACAAAGAAGATAATAAGAATGAAGATGAATTATGAATTTTTCTTATTTTTTATTATTTGTGTGTGTGGCATAGTGTGTCTATGTGTGTAGTGTATGTGTGGTATAGTGTATATGTGGTGTAGTGTGTGTACGTGTTTAGTGTGTGATGTAGTGTATGTATGTATGTTTAGTGTGTGCTATTTGTATGTGTGTGTGCGTGTGTTGTACATCTGGCAGTCCTTGGGAGACCCGTGAGAGTCAGTTCTCTCCTTCCACCATGGGGATCAATCGAACTCCAGTCATCAAAGATCCTACACAATTTTCCAGGAATTATTTTCTCTAATGTAATCAGTCTAATGTCCTTTTGAGGGGGCAGTTTTCCATTTAAGACATTATTCTATCTTATGTGTGTGACTGTTTTGCCTACATGTATGTCTATGTATCACTTGTCTGCTGCCTCCAGACACAAGCAGACGATGTTGGATACTCTGCAACTGGAGTTACAGTGTGAACCATTGTGTAGGTGCTGGGAGGGACTTGAACCCACTTCCTCTGCAAGAGTAGCTAGCCAGTGCTCTTAATCACTGAGCCATCCCTCCAGTTCCAACCGTTTCCCCCTTGGCACTCTTGAGCCCTGTCCTCCTCTAGACTGTGAGGACCCCTACACATTTACTGAGACTGGCTGTTGTGGAGTCTTTGTCTCTTTCAAGCTACATATGCTATGAATAAAAACTCCCTCAAAAGAGGTCAAGATGTCTCTGTGATCGTGTCTTCTGCAGAAGAAAACTGTGACTCAAGCTTTAGGTGTTAGCCCTTGCCACTCGCTGAGTAATCTGACAAGTCAGAATGGAATCGTTTTCCCATGAGAAACATATTTCCCTGTTGCAGTCTTCTTAATTCAAATGTCCTGAGCAGAAACATGGAGTGAGGATTTAGCATTGTTTTTTAAAATGTAGTTCACCCATAAAACAGAGTTGTGTTTTTCCTTTTAGGTAAATGTTTCTAAAAGAACAGTAGGAAAAACACATCCTATTTCAGCACAGGTCTGGAATTTGTGTGTGGCGCTCATCCCCTGCTCCTCAGAGGAACACAATAGACTCACCATTTTTCATAAACCACATCTCCAGTAAATTCTACCACAGATATTTTACCTGGACCATAATTCCTTGAATCACAGAAATAATCCATGTCACTAATCCCTTTGCGATCAGACTCAAAGCACCGCAGTGACACTGATAGCTGCTTTCCATTTTCACCAAACAGGCTGAAACTGAAGGACAAACAGAGCCTGGGATAAACAGGACTGTCCATATGGTAAGTCCCCAAGGAACGGTAAGAAGACCACCTTCTCTATTACACTTGGGTAGTTCTAATCTGGAGACCCCATGAGTCTGGGTCAAACAGGAGCAAATCTCCTGTCGGTGATGACACATGCGATTGAGGGGAGCATTCTCAGAGGTCATACTGGTGCAGCCACCCTTATCCAGGTGGTGTGGAATGGTCTCGTGAATATAATCACTGCAACTGCTCAGGTTTCAATGGAGTCAAAGTTGTTCAACCCACAGAGGGCATTTGTTTTGTTTTGTTTTTGTCTTTTTTTTTTCATGAATGGGTAGGGAATGGGGGACGGATCTGAGGGGACTGGTAAATCTGAGCACAGCATGAACAAAATTCTCAAAGAACTGATTAAAAAAAAAAGAAATATAAGGTTCAAAAAGAGTAAATAGGAAAAAAAAAACAAAGAAAACAAAAAGAGATAAAACGTGAATGCAGGTGTCCACAGAGTCAAAGAGGGAGTCGGATGTGCTGGAGCTGGAGTTGCAGACCCCTGCGAGGTGTCAGTGAGGATGCTGGGAAGCAAGCTGCAAGAGCAGTGCACACTCTTAATCCCTGAGCTGCAAGCTGCAAGAGCAGTGCACACTCTTAATCCCTGAGCCTCCTCCAGTACCCACCCTCCGTTTCTCATCGCATGCTTCTTGCTCTGTTTGTAGACTACTTCTTGCAGTAGACTTACATACTCAAAGCACTTGCATGTAAACTTAGCCCAATTTTTCCTAGGTTATTAGAAAACAATGCCTGGAAAACAAAAGATAATCAACAAAGTTTTACTTGAAAAACAAAACAAAAGAATGCACACCACTGCCAAATAGTAAAACCATCCAAACATGCTTTGATGATAACATAAATAAGTTAATAAGTTTTTTTTAAAGACAGGGTTTCTCTATGTAACTTGCTTTGTAGACCTGGAGCTTGCTTTGTAGACCAGGCTGGCATAGTGGTATCTTGTTTATACTCTAACAGATAAAGCTTGCCTGATGATCAGAGGGCAGAGCTGGAGCCACTAGTTGACCATAGAGGTCTGGAGGTCTGTACAGACAGACAGGAAGTGAGATGACTGTGAAAAGAGAGGAAGTGATAATAGAGAGGAGACCAGAGCTCAGTCTCTTTTTGGCTAGGAAGTTGTCAAGACAAGATGTGGCTACGGCTTGTTCCTTCTTTTCTCTGATCTTCCAGTATTTTCCCCTGTATCTGACTCTGGGCTTTTATTAAGACCTATTAGAACTCATGTTACAGGCTGGTCTTGAACTCATAGAGATCTACTTACCTCAGTGCTAGGGTTAAAGATGTACGCCACAATTTCTTAAAAATCAGAACTTGTTCCAGGGTTCTTGAATAATTTTTAATAACTTGAACAAAATACATTTAAAATGTGTATTTTAATCCATGTGTTGAAACAATTTTAATCTTGTAAGTAAAAATACAGACATGAAATTACATAAAAATCAATGAAACTACATCAGATAAACTATCCTTTTATTTTATAAATTCTCTGTAATTTGTCTGTTATTTTTAGTCATCAAGAGAAGCAAATGTCCTCATTTGTGATTTGTAGATCTGTGACATTAGACAAGTACCTGGAGGCAGGACCACTGCTTCTCAACCACCCCACCAAATACAGATTCACACCATCTGGAGGGAGGGAAGTCTCCATCATGTTTAGCAACTCATGCTCAAGAGTCTTCCCAATGTGGATAGTAAGGATGGATGGTCTCCCACACTGAAGGAGAAGAAATGCTTATTCACTAGTCACACTTCGGAAAGACAAAATGAGGAGCAGTCATGATTTGAGAACCCCCAAAAATTCAATGAACCCTGTCTTACTAAATGCAATGAGACACATCAATAACTAAGTGTGGGGATCACAGAACCTGGCCGGAAACCCACTCCTCCATCAGCCTGGGAGCAGGCAGCTGCGAGACAATGCTTACTAAAAACAATCTAATGTCATAAGTTCCTGATAAGGGCTTAATAAGGGCTCACTCACTAAAACATCCTAACTTTAATCTTCCCGATGGCTAGCTATTTCTTTCTGCTCCCTACTGTTCCCGATTCTGGTGCCAGAGATTTAACCACCAAGCAGGAGGAAAGAGGAGAGGTGTGTAAGAGGTCTGTTGGAGATTTGTGCGTGTATGATGGCAAAAGTTTTTCTGGAGGGAAGCGTTTTTTCTTGGGAAGTCCTCCTAAGCCGATTTGGGGAGCATAAAGTTTTTTTTTTTAATACATCTTTAGGATGGAGTTTCTTTTTCCTTTTTTTTTATTTATTTTTCAGTTTAAATTTAGATAAGAAACAAGGTTGCTTCACAAGTCAGTTCCAGGTCCCTCTCCCTTTCCCTCCCCTCCTCCCGTGCCCTCCCCCAACCCCCCCATTATCCCCTCATTTCCCCAGGGAGGGTGAGGCCCTCCATGGGGGTGTCCATAGTCTGTCATTTCATATAGGGCAGGGCCTAGACCCTTCCCCAAGAGTTCAGGGTGAGAGTGCACCTCACATTGTTCTATGGGAGTCCAAAGTCCATGTGTATACTCGGGATGGGTACTGATCTGCTTGTGCCCAAGGCTCAATAGATTCCCTAGGCCTCTTCACTGACACCCAGATTCAGGGGGTCTTGATCAGTCCCATGCTGGATTCCCAGGCTGATGCCTGGGATTCAAGAGTTAACCTTTGTCAGGTCAGCTGTTTCTGGGGGTTAAACCAGCCCAGTCTTAATCCCTTTGGTCATCAGTCCTCCCTCTCTGTTACTGGCTTTCTTGAGTTCAGCTCAGTACTTAACCGAGGGAGTCTGCCTCTTCTTTGATCAGCCACTAAATGAAGTTTCTGTTTCCCAGACTCTCTGGCCATGGGATTGTAGGCTGGCACTCCCCAGATCTATGTCTAAAATCCATATATGAGAGAGTACATGCCATGTTTCTCTTTTTGTGACTGGGTTACCTCACTCAGGATGGTTTCTTCTAGTGTCATCCATTTGCCTGCGAATCTCAGGATTCCATTGGTTTTTTCTGCTGAATAGTACTCCGTTGTGTAAATGTACCACATTTTCTCTATCCACTCTTCAGGTGAGGGACATCTAGGTTGCTTCCAAGTTCTGGCTATTACAAATAAAGCTGCTATGAACATAGTGGAACAGACATCTTTGTTGTATGAATGGGCATCTTTTGGATATATGCCTAAAAGTGGAGTTGCTGGGTCTTGTGGTAGGTTTATTCCCATTTTTCTGAGGAATCTCCATACTGATTTCCAAAGTGGCTGAACCAGTTGGCACTCCCACCAGCAATGGAGGAGTGTCCCCCTTTCACCACATCCTCTCCAGCATAAATTGTCATTGGTGTTTTTGATTTTAGCCATTCTGACAGGAGTGAGATGGTATCTCAGAGTTGTTTTGATTTGCATTTCCCAGCCATTTTAGACTCCTCTATTGAAAACTCTCTATTTAGTTCTGCAGCCCACTTTTTAATTGGGTCCTTTGATGTTTTAGAGACTTGTTTCTTGAGTTCTTTGTAAATTTTGGAGATCAACCCCCTGTCAGATGTGGGATTAGTGAATATTTTTTCCCATTCTGTGGGCTGCCTTTTTGTCTTGCTGACTATGTCCTTTGCCTTACAGAAGCTTCTCAGTTTCAGGAGGTCCCATTTATTAATTGTTGATCTCACTGTCTATGCTACTGGTGTTATGTTCAGGAAGCTGTCTCCTGTACCAATTCGTTCAAGGGTACCACCCACTTTCTCTTCTAAGAGGTTCAGTGTGGCTGGATTTATGTTGAGGTCTTTGATCCATTTGGACTTAAGTTTTGTGCATGGCGATAAACATGGATCGATCCGCATTCTTCTACATGCCAGCCTCCAGTTATGCCAGCACCATTTGTTGAAGATGCTTTCTTTATTCCATTGTATATTTTTAGCTTCTTTGTCAAAGATCAGATGTTTGTTCGTGTGTGGGTTAATATCCAGGTTTTCAATTCGATTCCATTGGTCTACTTGTCTATTTTTGTGCCAATACCAAGCTGTTTTCAGGACTATAGCTCTATTATAGAGCTTGAGGTCAGGGATGGTGATGCCTCTGGACATTGCCTTGTTGAACAGGGTTGTTTTGGCTATCCTGGGTCTTTTGTTTTTCCATACAAAATTGATTATTGTTCTTTCAAGGTCTGTGAAGGGGGACCAGTCGGTTGTGTTAAGAAAACTTTATGCTCGGATTTTAATGTACAGATTCAATGCAATCCCCATTAAAATCTGAGCATAAAGTTTTCTTAACACAACTGACTGGTCTCTGTGTCATCTATCCCGACGCCCTTGCCACATTCTCGGATACAGGCTGTGTAGCAGGCGCGACAACTAAGGTTGTAAGTCAACAGCTTTCATTATTTTCTTTTTAAATTTTTGTTATTATTGTGTGTGTTCTCCTACCTCTAGGGTCCATTTGAGGTGTCTGCCGACATGCGGGATAAAGATCCCATGTGTGTGTGTGTAGTCACTAAGTGATGGATAGAAAACCAGATGAAGTCGATCAACAAGATGCAGACTATCGCTTGCAGTGCTAAGAACAGGAAGACTATAAAAGTGGTTTTGAGAAACCGTAAGAAAATTAGAGGTTGGACTTGACGGTGAGAAGAGGAACTATTTGGAGGTCATGGGATGTCTTTCCTCATGAACCTGAAGTTTCATATGTCAGATGGGAATCAGACATTCAGAGACGGAAGAAGTGATACTGAACACAATGCAAATGCTGGCTGCTCCATTAAAGAGCCTTCCCCTGCAATTGCCGAGCTTCTCATGAAACGCCATGTTCAATAGTTCTTTTAAAATACAATTTATGCTTGCTTAATAAAATTAAGTTGTATTTCCCCTGCATTTACAGTATATTCAGGAGGTGCTAAATAAAACTCAGTATTCCTGATTCTGAAAAAGGCTTTTGTACAATTGCCTTCCTTCTAGTGAGCACAAGGTGGCGCTCTTCTCTAGACTAAAAGCTTCCTCAAAAGACATGGCCAAGGCTTGAAAAAGTTGACAACAAAGGAATTTTCATCCATTCAATTTCTGTATGTCATAAAAGGCTTCTAGGTTTTCATTTTAAAGAAGGAAGGGTGGAGGAGAGGATTAGGAAAAGAGGAAGGAAGGAAGGAAGGAAGGAAGGAAGGAAGGAAGGGTGTCACCAATATGGCTCAGTGTGTAAAAGCCCTTACCACAAGCTTGGTGACCTGAGTTCAAGCTCCAGAAGCCATGTAAAGGTAGTTTTCACATACACACTGTGACATGAGCCTCCCCCATACACACTGTGACATGAGCCTCCCCCATACACACTGTGACATGAGCCTCCCCCATACACTGTGACATGAGCCTCCCCCATACACACTGTGACATGAGCCTCCCCCATACACTGTGACATGAGCCTCCCCCATACACTGTATTCACTACTGCTACACACACACACACACACACACACACACACACCAAATGCACTTTTAAAAAGGAAGAAGGAAGGAATGAAGAAAGGAAGGAAAGAATGAAGAAAGAAAGAAAGAAAGAAAGAAGGAAGGAAAGAAAGAAAGAAAGAAAGAAAGAAAGAAAGAAAGAAAGAAAGAAAGAAAGAAAGAAAGAAAGAAAGAAAGAAAGAAAGAAGAACCATAAGCCATAGTGACATTTGAGAAGCCGGTCCCACACAATGTGCTTATGCTGTTATGTGAGAGGAAATTAACTTATTACGATGAGTTCCACTGACAGTGGATTTAATCGTACTTCTACTCTAAATTTTTTGTAATAAAAAAGATTTTCTCCTAGGCTGTTAATGTCTTCTTGATTTTCATGTAAGTCCACTGTAAACAATCAAAAGTGCAATTTGGATATGTCCACGGTCTACTTGTCACTGGTCCTTTCCTGGCTCCTACCAAAGTCATCTGCTAAGAAATCAGGCAGGCCTTGTCCCAAGAAGGGCTCCTACAGCTGTTCTGCCCAAGCTTGACAGTCAGAATCCCGTAAAAAGGAGCAGGGCGAGGCAGGGTGCCCATCTTCACCTTGGCACCAAATCTCGTTTTCCAGGCAAGCTTTATACACATTGAGTGGTATGAACTGCCTAGTGTAGATGAGGCCTTTTGTTTGATCTCAGAGCAACTGCTAGGGGGAAAAAAGTAGGAATACATGGATGCCTAGACAGGTAAAATAGTACATGAGTTCCGATTTCTTCCTTGCCTCAAGTTCTCTTTAAGTTCCTTTTAAAAGATTTATCTTATTTTGAATTCTCTGTCTCTCTCTCTCTCTGTCTCTCTCTGTCTCTCTCTCTGTCTCTCTGTCTCTGTCTCTCTCTGTGTGTGTGTGTGTGTGTGTGTGCGTGTGCGTGCATATGAGTACAGGTGCCTCCCAAGACCAGAGGCAGAAGAACCCCCTGGAGCTGGAGTTACAGTGGTTGTCAGCTGCCTCACACAGGTGCTGGGAACTGAGCTCGAGTCCTCGGTAAAAGTGGTACTCACTCATAATCACTAAACCACGTTTCTCCACTCCCTAAACATCTTCAAATAACGTTAATGGCCCATAGCAGTGGGGACAAGTAAACACTGCAGTCAATATTTCCGTTTTGCTTTTCGAGGAAAAAAAGATACAAAAAAACGAAAAACAAACCCTGGCAGGGCCTGCGTAATAGATCAGGTTGTTGAGGGTTACTTCCGATGGAAGCAAATGAGAAGAGCCACAGAACGGAAGGGTCTCAAGCAGCATGAGTCAATTCTTGTGCAACCTTTTCACACCCCTGACTTTGCAGTCCTGCATTACGTGGGTGAAGGCATCAGGGCTGGTATTTGTACGGAAGTTTTTCCTTTCATGGTTCTTGTTTACATGGGTTTGAGATGTTGTTTGCTCCTTAGCTCTCTCCCGGCTTCTGTGTGGTTTTGATCCTGGGGTTGTAGACACCCATGGTGAGCCACCTACCAGAGCCATTCGGCGTAGGTAAGATCTGATCAGTGATGCTATGCTCCTCCTGATCCAATGTGAGCTCTCTGGCCATTTCCTCTGTCACCTTTCCTCTCTGCTGCCCAAATAAATTCTGCAAATTTGGCTTCATGTTTCCCATGCTTTCTCCTAGGCACTGGGTTGAGTGAAAATGATCCCTGTAAACATTTTTACATCGTGCGTTGTAGGCAGACTTTCTGTTAACCCTATTATGTGGAGAGATATCTCTGCTCAGACCCTTGCAGGTCCTCAGCAGCTCTGAGTGGCCAGATCTCGTCTATACCCTTGTTGTTAATGCCTGTTCTGTAATCTCCCATGAGGAGTTGCTCATCAGGAAGGAGACAAGCCCCACAGTGTTGTGTCCCCTTTCCCTGGAGCCAGTAAAGGAGACAGCTCTGTGCTATAAACCCCATGACCCTTTGCCTCAAGAAGGAGAAGCTCACTGGGATTCACGCCTCAGGGAGCTCAGAAGCAAGCAAGGCAGCCTGAGTTACTGCCTTTTTCTGTGTATTATCTTCCAACTCCTTTGCCCCTTCCCCTGAAAGCAACTTTTCCAGTATCCCACCTCCTTCTAAAGCCTTGGTTCATCGTGTCTGGGTCACTGACCAAAGATTCTTGTCTGGGTAGTTAAAGCAAGGTGTGGTGAAGATCTGAGGCCTGGCAGGGTAACTCCCATGTGAAACTAATGGCCATGACTTTTTGTGAAACCTCCTCCATTCCGGGTGAGCTGTGACTATTTCTGTAACTACAGCGGTTTGGTTTCTAGAAATACAGTCATTTTTCTCTCTAAATTCTTGATTGCCCTGCCTCATGGACTCCCCCCTTCCCCAGTAATGGCCAGGCAGGAAAGATGGATATGGTGCTCCGAATGTTCTTGAACTGACTTCTCGCTGGTTGTGCTAGTATTGGCCAATAGTGGGCCCCAAAGGGAAACTTTTCAAGCCCCTCTGCCCGACCCTAAACCCACCCCAGCTAGAAAACAGAAGGGAGGATCTGGTGCTCACAGAGACACCCCCAGCTCCGGTCTCCCCCCAAGTCCAGTGCTGTCTTAAGTAGCATGTTTCCTCATCTGCCTCTGCTTTCCCACCCACCAACATGTCTGAGATCAGCCACATCACTTCTGGCTGTCTTTTTGCTGCCCACCCCAACTGAGGGTGTAAGGAACAGAGGACTCCATTATTGCATGAAACACACAGGAAATATTTTATTAATGTCCAGATGGAGAAAATGGTAGAGTAGAAATATTTCAGTAGAAATCCATGATTCTCCTCAGAGAGCCCACCCTGGCATTCATGGCGCCCCAGTCGTGGTAGCGTCGGTACTCCCCGGGCCTCAGCAGGTACTGACGCCCCCGGTAGTTGGGCATCTCGTAGAGGACCCAGTAGCCCTCCAGCACGTGGAAGGAGTGGAAGTCACTGAAGCGGAGACGGTCCTGGAGGTGGGAGCAGTCGTCGGTGATCTCCACCATCTGGCCTCTGTAGTCCTCCCGTTCGTAGATCCTGATCCTGTGAGAGCTGGACTGTAGGACACACGACACGCAGAGTAGACAAGGGGATGTCAGAAAACCCGACCTGAGCTTGGCAATCCAGCATCGGCTGCTTGGGTTGTGGACTCCATATCTTTTCTATACCAAAGGTGACTGCGTTGGAAGAAAGGCCGCTAATACTAGGGACCACACCGCATAGTTCAAGAGGTTGTATACAATGAAACTCAAGAGGTCACCACCACCCACCGCTCCTTTGACATAAACCATTTTCTGGTATTGGCATCTACACACTGAATCTCCTCAGCGCCATTTTTAAGCAACTATTTTCCTGCTTGTTTTAGTCTTCTTTTTGTTGTTGTGGCTCTCCTAGATTCAAGATGGTCTGAGGCTCTTTGGAAGGTACAAAAATAATGTGGTATTACAATGAAAAACCAAATATATCCTTAGCAAAAGCCACCATCTTGAAGCTCAGTAGCATTAGGAGAAACTGGAGAGAGAGGAAGTCAAACTGTCTTTTCCTGTGAAGAGGATGGAGCTATTCAAGAAGAAAGCTTAACCCAGATCAGATATCCCTCCACCATTCTTTGTCACCCCAGGCCTTGGTGCCCTCAAAAGCTGTAAAGGAAGGATATCCTAAAGATTGGGGTTCAGCTCTCAGCTCTGACCTGTTTTCTGGTCAATCAGTTTTGGGTAACACCAATAATGAAAGTTCAGGATCTCGAAAGGGGCGGTGTGGATCAAGAGAGTAATGCAAGGTCAGGCAGCTTGTCCTGGGCAAACCCTCTCTTGGGCTCTAACTCCCTGCTCCTTCCCAGAAGAGCTTTTGTCTCAGAGTCTTTCCAATCCTCAAAACCTACAGTAGGAAGGGATCTCCTAGCCACGGGAATAAGCAGCTGCTGGTCAGGCACCTTCTGCTGGGCCGGTGTTAGGCTCTTTGCAAAGGACTCACATGTGTACAGACAAATTTGGTCCTCAGGACAGCCGGTCACACAGAGAGCAGCCCTTATGACAAGATGTTGTTTTATGAGAAAACTAAAGGCTTTGAGTCAGCAGAAAGGAGCCGGAAGAAGTGGGTGGGGTGGCTAGGTAGAGGAAAAGGAGGGAGGTGGGGGCAGGTGGGGAAGGAGGCAGGGGGAGGCAGTGCCTAATATCTGATTTCAACCTCGCAGAGGTGATATGTCCCCCGTTTAGATGGGATCCAGACTTTGGGGCTACAACAGGATGTCGCTGAAGCCTTGGAATTCCATTTCCCCATCCCTTGGCAGGTGTTATGTAACTTAGCTACGCCCATAAGCTCAGCCCTGTTTAACCAGGCCTGATAAGTACACGAAGTCAGAAGCTGCGTGAACAGCCTCAATCCATCCAGCAGCTTGTTGGTGGTATTCATGCCCATGGCCGGGAGGCCTGTTTACTCCCAGCCCTGGCGAATTTGATTTCAGCAAAGTGAATGAAAATGACCGGTGGAGAACTTTACTTCAGACATGTTTTCGAGGGACCCTTGGAGAACTTAGTAAGCATAGAGGACACCCCCCCCGCCCCCGCCCCCTCCCCTGACCCTAATCCCCGGCCTTAGCTCATCTTAGATGTTACTAACTGAATGTAGATCAGGGGGGCGCTAAGAAGGGACTCACGTGGGGGATGAGGCGGCAGGAGCGGATGGAGTCACTGAAGCCCATCCACTGCTGGTAGTCAGGGTAGTCCCCACGCCGCAGGAAGTACTGGCAGCCTGCAAAGTTGGGCTGCTCATAGAGCATCCAGCAGCCACTGTCCACGCGCACAGAGTTGCAGCGGCTGAAATAGGGCTGCAGGTTGGAGTGGTCGCTGCTGCACTCATAGTGGCGGCCCTGGAAGCCGCGGTCCTCATAGAAGGTGATCTGTAAGGCAAGGCAGGGCTCAGTGACCTCATGTGGCATGGACCCGAGGGCAGGTCCCTCCCAGGCCCTGGGTACCCAGTGCTCACCTTCCCCATGGCTGGTGTTGGCGGTTCAGATGGGATGGTGCTGTTGGGTGTGTAGTGCTGGGCGCGCAGGGTCTATATAGCAGGAGGTCTGCTGCGTTTGCAGGAATGGCACAAAAGGGGCACGCGGTGGAACTGGGAACTTTCTCTCTCTCCTTTCTATATAATGACTGTGGGGGAGGTGTGGGTTATTGTATGTTTTCCCGTAGCCTCTCCAGTGCTTTCGAAATGATGACGAATCATTGACCTGGTGAAAAGGGTCACTTGATGCCGCTCTGGCCTTTAAATGAAGCCGATTTGGGAAACTGAAATGGAGCAAAGGTGCTTAACTCGTTGACATTTGTAATGAAATGTTTTAGCCACCTTTTACAAATTCAAACAATGTGTATTTGAATAACGATGCAGGTTAGTTACCTGGCCTGCTAGCATTTCACAGGAAAAAGCGGAAGGTGTGTGTGACTGCACCTTCTCCACGGGATGATGGGGGTCAAAGTGGCTCTGTTCTGTCCTTAAAAACTTTCTCACAGCGAGGCATGGTGCCACACTCTTGAGGCAGAGGAAGGCGGGTGTCTGTGAGTTCAAGGTCGGTCTAGTCTACAAAGTGAGTTCCAGGACAGCCAGAGAAACCTCTCGAAAAGGCAAAACCAACCAAACAAAAAAAAAAGAGCTTTCTTATAAGCTCTGTGCTGGTCAGCTGGGAACTAGAGAACTAATGATAAAAGTGACAGGAAGTTGTGCCTAAAAAACACTGTTTAGACACCTCAGCTCTGTTCCCTGGAGAGTGAGTGCAGATAGCCCCGTTTTCTCAGGCCTCATCACCCATGCCTCTCAGAGCACAGCTAGACTCTCAGCTTTGAGGCTCAAAGGGGTGACTCATCATTACCCACCCTGGTAAACTTCTACTTGATGTTCTGCTGAGAAGTCAACCCAGTTTGTTCCTGCTGCCAATAAATGCAAGGAAATTTGTAAGGAGGACGTTTGGAATCACACAACCTGCAAACACTCTACCTTCATTGCCCTGGAGCAAACCCTGATTGCCCTGCAGTAAATACAATGGCTATAGGGACTGGACTCTCTTCTCCTGTCCCCGTGACTCCCAACAGCCACGGGTACCTCACTCTCTTTAAAGCAAGGCTTCTTAACCTTGGCACAATGCTGGTATTTGGGCTGAAACCTTCTGTTGTGTGGGGCTGTCCTGAGCAACACAAGATGCTTCTACGATTGCTCCTCCAGCAGTTACTGAAAAACAAAATCTCCTTCCCCCTTGGCCTTGAGAATCACTGCCTCTGAGGAAGCTGCTCTTCAGCCTGTGTCTCTAACACAGTCTCATTCCACTTAGTGTCTGGGTCCTATACTCTAAATTGCTTTCCCTAAACAAAATGAACTGAATTGATGCATAGACATTCAACAAGCCTAGTCACATATTTTTCTTTTAAAAATTATTAATTTGGAAACTATAAGTAAGCAGGAAAAAAAGAATAAAAACCACAGTCTTTTACCAAAACAAGGCACCACTGATGGCCATTTTTATTATTTATTATTTATTTATAATTTTAAAGGATTTATTATGTGTGTGGGCATTTTGTCTGAGTGTGTGTGTGTGTGTGTGTGTGTGTGTGTGTGTGTGTGTGTGTGTATGTGTGTGTGTGTTTCGAGACAGGGTTTCTCTGCATAGCCCTGGCCATCCTGGAACTTGTTCTGTAGACCAGGCTGGCCTGGAACTCACAGAGATCCACCTGCCTCTGCCTCCAGAGTGCTGGGATTAAAGGCATGCGCCATACCCACTGCCTGTTTTTGTATATTCTTTTAAAAGTCCAGCCCTTATTCTTTTGATCTAGTATGTACATCTCTAGAATCTGTCTGAAGTAAATGATTAAAGGTGTATATAAAGACAGTGACAGTTATCTAAAAACTAGATATAAGAAATGTCCAGAATAGTGTTAATTAAGTAAATTATGAAACATCTGTTTGATGCGTTGCTCTGTGATCATCAAAATCATCTCTCAAAACCTGAGGATTTATGTAAGAATATAAAAAATGGTCATCACATGTGAAGGTGGAGAAAGTAAGTATATCAAACATAAAACTGCAAAAAACACTTCTGAAGATAAAAGTAAAGATGTTATGAACTTGCAGAAAGAAATCTTCTGCTTGTGTATTGGAATATTAATATCATTTAGGTGTCACAACTACCCAAAGCAACCCACAGAGTCAAGATAACTCTATCAAACCCCCAGCAATCTTTTATTCAGAAATAAAAAAACTGTACCCTGAGATTCAGCTGATGTCTCAAAGGACCCAAACAGCCAAAACAAACTTGGAAAAGAACAAATTTGGGAAGTTCATAGTTCCCGATTCTAAAATTCACTGCAAAACAATGATAATAAAAAACAGTGTGGTACCAGTATAAACCCAGACTTGTAGATTAATGGAATAGAGTCAGGAATCCTGAGGGGGAAAAAAAAGGCCTTGTATGTGTTTTCAAAAGGTCTTTCACAAGAATGTTAAGGCCACTCAGTAGAGAAAATACATTAAACTAAATTGAAGAAGAAACACAAGACAGAACAAAAGTGCTACGATTCCATTTATTTGAGATACCTAAGATGGTTTGATGCAGAGACAGGAAATAAAATGAATGATGCTTCTCAGGTGTTGGGCTGTGGGAAATGGGGAGCTGATGTTATTAGGGCAGAGTTGTAGTCTGGAATGTTGCAAATTTCTAGAGGTAGACAGTGGTGATATCAAACATTATGATGGATAAGAAACTCAAAATCATATGAATCAAGATGTCAACCATGCTTACACAGCACTTACTTTCATAGGAAGACAAATTAAGAGTAGCATTGTTTACTTTTAAGTTTTTCTTTATGTATCAACATTTGGGTGATGGAACTATTTTACTTCAAAATCAAAATACAGTAACAGATGCTTAATTTGAAAACTACACTTACCAGGGGCTGGAGAGATGGCTCAGTGGTTAACAGTGCTTGTTGTACAACTATGAGCATCTGGGTTCAGATGCCAGGACCTATACAATAAGCTATAGTCTTATTATATAATAATAAGGTGTGGTCTCATGTAACCTGTAAACCCAGGGCTGTGTGTGAGAGGAGACAGGAGGATTGTGGGGGCTGGCTGGCAACCTTGCTAAAAAAAACAAAAAACAAAAAACAAAAAACAAAACAAGAGCTCCAGGTTCAGGGAGAGATCCTGCCTCAAAGGAATAAGGCAGGGAGTAACAGAGAATCCAGGCGCCTCTACATGTACCCTCTCACACACGTTCACACACACCACACTTACACATGCAATAAGCTATATTAATATCTTGTGTTTCATATTCTTGAATATCATGGAACTATTATTGTAGCCCAGTTATGAAATCAGCCTATTGCCCATTAAGGAAAGTGTTATATGAAGTTTATTCAGTCAAAAGAAGAATGAAATTACGTCATCTGCAAGGAAATGGCTAGAACTGGCAATCTATCATTCAGGCTCAGAAAAATCATTCAGGCTTAGGAAGACAAGTATTGCATTTTTTTTCTCATGGGCAGAATCTAGATTTTTAGAAAGATGTAAAAGTATAAGGGGACTATTTGGATTGAGGAAGAGGATCAGTTGTGGGGGGGAGGACATGGGGACAAGAAAGGATAAAGAAGGTGTGTATGAATGTGATCTAAGTATGTCACAAGCATGCAGGAAAATGTCATAATGAAACCAGTTACTTTATACAGTGCACATGAACAAAAAAGAAAAACGCTGTTGCATTTCAGCAAATATTTAAAAATTTTCAGGTGGAGATTATATCATAAATATAATTTTGAATTTGTAAATGTTAGCTACAACTAATTCAAACATCTTCCAGACTATGAGTCCCTAAGTATTCTCTGAAAAACACTCAAGTGTTCATTATAAAAGTACTGTAGTTTACTATTCCTATACTACAGAAGACTGGCCATTTCTAATTCTTTATTACTATGACTATTACTCAAATAAACAGTTTGCATATAATGCTTTCTAGAATTTGTTGCCTAGCACAGAATCCTAGGAGTAGATTCACCAGATCTAAAGTTAGTTCTCATTTTTTCTCTCCTGCCTTATTTTTGTTGTTATTTTGTTTATGGGACACCGTTTTGTTGGTCACTATCCATGTGCTTAAATTCAATTCTTTTTTTTTTGTTTGTTTGTTTTTTTTTGTTTTTCGAGGCAGGGTTTCTTTGTATTGTTTTGGAGGCTGTCCTGGAACTCACTCTGTAGATCAGGCTGGCCTCGAACTCACAGAGATCTGCCTGCTTTTGCCTCCCAAGTGCTGGAATTAAAGGAGTGTGCCACTAACACCCGGCTAAATTCAATTCTTGATTGGTCGTTTGCATTGATCTATGGTAAGGATCTGAAGTCTGTGCTGTCATTACTTTGGTATGAATCTCCCTGATTCCAGAATGAAAACCAGTCATTTCTGAAAACAAAACAAAGCAAACAAATAAAAACAGCTTGTTCCTATGCTGTCTCAGCTACACAGGTACATTGAACTAACAGCACTGGATACCCACTTCAGGGGGTTGTGCACACACGGGTCTATTTTGCCTCAGTACAAGAAGTCTCAAGGTCATGGGCTTTGGTATTGATTCAGAGCTTTGAGGACATCAAGGTCAGCATCTCTGGAATTTTTATGTCCTTTCCTTCCTAAGTGTCACCTTCTTGATGTAAGGTGAGTGAATTAATGGGGATGTACTGTATAACATCTGCCCTCTCAGTTAGGCAAGTGGAGGTTTTCCCCCTTTACTCTGTATGTTCCTCAACTTTACCTTTCAATGACCACATTGGTATTAGGTGAGCACCACACAGAAAGGGAGCCTGGCAGAGATTTGCAAACTCATCGTTTTCATGCAATTTCTGGGGAATCAAAAGTGCTCTGAAAAGTCTGGACAGATGGCTCAGTGGTTAGAGCTCTGGCTGCTCTTCCCAGGGAGCCTGAGTCTATCTCCATCTGGACACTCACAACTGTTTGTAACTCAAGTTCTAGGGCGCCCAACAGCCTCTGTGGGGGCCAGCCACGCAAATGGTGCACAGACATACACACAGACAAAACATCCAGTCACAGGAGAGAAAGAGAGAGAGGGAGAGAGAGAGAGAGAGAGAGAGAGAGAGAGAGAGAGAGGGAGGGAGGGAGGGAGGGAGGGAGGGAGAGAGGGAGAGGGAGGGAGGGAGGGAGGGAGGGAGAGAGGGAGAGGGAGGGAGGGAGGGAGGGAGGGAGGGAGGGAGGGAGGGAGAGAGGGAGAGGGAGGGAGGGAGGGAGGGAGGGAGGGAGAGAGGGAGAGGGAGGGAGGGAGGGAGGGAGGGAGAGAGGGAGAGGGAGGGAGGGAGGGAGGGAGAGAGGGAGAGAGAGAGAGAGAGGGAGAGAGAGAGAGAGAGAGAGAAAGTCCCTTATGGTTCACAGTCTTAGAACTGGACTCCCTGTTTGAATCATCTGGTTTGAAGCAACAACTTTTTTTTGTTTTGTTTTGAATTCTTCTCTCATATATTACATTCCCCTCACAGTTTCCCCTTCCTTCCCTCCCCCCAGCCTCCCTGCACACACTTCCTCTCTCACCCAGATCCACCTCCCCTCAGACAAGACCAAGGCCTCCCAGGGACAGCATCAGCCAACCAAACATGGCTTAACAAGCTACAGTGAGACCAGGCACAAACCATCACATCGAGGCTGGATTAGACAGCTCGGTAGTAAGAAAAGGGTCCCGCAAGTAGGCAAAAGAGTCAGAGACAGTCCCTGCTCCCACTGTTAGGAATCCCAAAAGAACACCAAACTACACATTTATAATATATATGCAGGGGACTTAGGTCAGAACCCTATAGACTTCCTGATCTCTGCAAGTCCCCATGCATCCTTGTCAGTTGATTCTGTGGGTTGTGTCCTGTTGGTGTCCCTATTGGTGTCTGGTTCCTCCAATCCTTCCTCCCCCTCCTCTGCAGGACTACCCAAGCTCCTCATTGCCTGTGTGATTCTGCATCTGCTTCTGCCCCCATCAGTGATGTGACGTGTGTTTCAAAGGCTGAAGACTCAAAGGAAATAGTGGCATGAAGGTATTCTAGTTTTACTTTTAAAAGACTTTAAAAGCTTTTATTTTATATGAGTGTTTTAACTGAGTGCGTGCGTATCTGTAACATGTGCCTGCCTATGCCAAAAGACGGTGTTATATCCCCTGGAACTGGACTTACAGACAGCAGTGAGTCACCACATTGGTGCTGGGAACTTTACCTGGATCCTCAAAAGTGCCCTTAGTCTCCGAGGCAGCTCTCCAGCCCATAAAGATGTTTATAAACTGTGTACCTCTACTGTGAGATTTGTTACTCATGGATCGCACATTTTGGTTTCCACTTACACTCTGTGTGTGGTGTGTTTGTGGTGTGTGTGTATGAGGTGGGTGGCGTGTGTGGTGTGTTTGTGGTATGTGTGCATGGTGTGTGTATGTGTATTTGTTGTGTTTGTGGGGTGTGTGTGCATGGTGTATGTGTATTTGTTGTGTTTGTGGGGTGTGTGTGGTGTGTGTGTATGTGTATTTGGTGTGTGTGTGTGTGTGTGGTATGCATTCACATTTAAGTAAAATAATGCCCTAGGCAAGGTGATGCAGTAGGGAGGCTGAATCAAAAGCATCTTAGGTTTGAATCAGAGAGATGGCTCAATCCATATAGTACTTGCTTTGTAATCATGAAGGTCTGAGTTTCATGCCTGAACCCATGGGAAAATCCTGGCCTGGTGGCTAGTGCTTGTAACCTAAGCAACATGGTATCAGAGAGGAATCTTTCTGGACCCCTCTGACCGGTCATTCTGCCCTATGCATTAGGCCAGGCCAGCAAGAGGCCTGTTTCAAAGGGACCCAAGGTAGATGGCTCCCAAGTAAACAACCAGGTTAACCTTCAGACTCTGTATATATGCACTGTACACATGCACACACATCATACATACACACACATGCACACACATCATACATACACACACACATCCACACACTTCACACACACACACACACACACACACACACACACACAGGATCACAAGTTTGAGACTAGCATGGGCTATATAGTGAGACCCTGATTTGAGCCAATAAACACAGACAGGAAATATTAAAAAGAAAAAAACAGAAGCAAATCAGTGCCAGGAACACACAGAAAATACTTTATTAGCTTCCAGATGGAGAAAAGGTAGAGTAAAAAACCAATTCAATAGAAATCCATGACTCTCCTCAGAGAGCCCACCCTGGCATTCATGGCACCCCAGTCGTGATAACGCCTGTACTCCCCAGGCCTTAGCAAGTACTGATGCCCCCTGTAGTTGGGCATCTCGTAGAGGACCCAGCAGCCCTCCAGCACGTTGAGGGAGTAGATCTCACTGAAGTGGAAGCGGTCCTGGAGAGAGGGGCAGTCCTCAGTGAACTCTATCATCTGGCCTCTGTAGTCCTCCCTCTCGTACAGTCTGATCCTGTGAGAGCCAGCCTGGCAGGCCCAGAAACAGAGAAAAGCAATGACGAAACAATTCTAAAGCCTCAGGATGGCCTCACTTGCTCTCGAGCCGCTCGAAGTAGATGATAAGCACATTAGTTACCTCAGACTACTTATAAACTTGTCACAATGCGGGCAAATTCAGCGATTTTCTAAGATCAGAAAATATGAGTAAATGGAAGTTTACACACTGCCAGGGAGGAGCCCCCCTAATGCAGCACACTGTGAAGCAATCCCCACAGCGAAATCCTGGTCTCTAACAGCTTGTTGCTACTTGAGGTTTGCCATTTGGGGGACACGTTCTTGTATTAAAATACATAAAGATATTAAATAGCGAAAGTCTCAGACGACAGTGACTGCTATGTTAATAATTTGTAAACAGAATGAGAAGAAAAATGAGGAGATAAAATCAGTAAGCCCCAGGGCAATTCTTCATAAGCGCTGGCATTTTAAACACCCATGAAATAGAGGTGGCACATCTGTTAAGTGTCTGTGCTGCTCTGGGTGGAGGGAAAGTACTTTGAGTAGACTAGATAGATGAAGAAAACCCTGTATATGCAAGGAGGGGATGAAAACAGGAACGAAGGGTTAGACATACTACTTCCCTGTTCGGTAGCCACCATATAGTATAGCACATTTAATCTTTCTATTAAGTGACGGCAAACAGGACTCAGATTTCATATATACCCTGCCCCATGCTGCCAATGAGTTCTTACTCCACAAATAGTTACTAACCAATTTGCAACTAGCTAACACTTTGCTTTTCAGTGTGTATATGATGGGGTGTGTGGCTATGAACTACTCGATTTCAGCTTTTACGCATTTTTTTTCCCAACAAGCTCAGCCCCACGTCCAACATTTAACCTACAGTCAGGCTACTCAGGTTGATTAGAATACAAACTCACATGGGGGATGAGGCGGCAGGAGCGGATGGAGTCACTGAAGCCCATCCACTGCTGGTAGTCAGGGTAGTCCCCACGCCGCAGGAAGTACTGGCAGCCTGCAAAGTTGGGCTGCTCATAGAGCATCCAGCAGCCACTGTCCACGCGCACAGAGTTGCAGCGGCTGAAATAGGGCTGCAGGTTGGAGTGGTCGCTGCTGCACTCATAGTGGCGGCCCTGGAAGCCGCGGTCCTCATAGAAGGTGATCTGTAAGGCAAGGCAGGGCTCAGTGACCTCATGTGGCATGGACCCGAGGGCAGGTCCCTCCCAGGCCCTGGGTACCCAGTGCTCACCTTCCCCATGGCTGGTGTTGGCGGTTCAGATGGGATGGTGCTGTTGGGTGTGTAGTGCTGGGCGCGCAGGGTCTATATAGCAGGAGGTCTGCTGCGTTTGCAGGAATGGCACAAAAGGGCTCCGCGGGGGGCAGGGCACTTTCGTGTTCTCCTCTTTTCTCTTTGCTGTGGTAGCCCACGGGACTCATTGTGGGTTGCAGCCCTATTCACTCTAGAGTATTCGGGTTGCTATTACTAGCTGATGCTTGAAAAAAGTAATTTGGCACATTGTTTATTTAATAATAGAAGCAGGGCTTCAGTCATTTCATAGATAGACCACACTCTTCTTTGTATAGTTGGACAAAACAAAAACGTGTAAGTGGGGAGCAGAGAGAGTCTTGATATGGTAAATATAAGTTGTCTTGAAACCTGTTATACTACTTGTGGATGCCCCAACTTGAACATCAATTAATAGGAAAGGAATAGACTCAACTGAATGCTGAAAATTTCAAGTGGCGATGTTTAGAATCAAAGGTTGTAAGAAACTAGGACTGTTTTACCAAGGGAGTTCCCAGAATTTCACACTTTCACTATGAAAAGCCAAAGCAAACCAAAATTCCAAATAAGCAAACACAGTGTTCAGTATTGTTTGTGCCTTTGCTGCACACTGGAGACCTTTTTAGCAATGTGTGGTTCTGCAACTGAAAAGGAAGCTGGTTTTTAAGATGTTTAACCTTGGAACTAAAGGGAAAGTCTGTCTGAGGAAGTGGGAAAATCCAATCCATCAGAACACAAAACCATCTCCCAAGGTACACAGCCCTGGTGGGATCTGAACGATGCCTTTGTTCTGTTGTGGACAAGGGTAAACAGAGCCTTTGATTCTGGGGAAATGACTTAGAGGAGCCCGGCTGGAATGCAGCAGGACAGGAAGGGATGAATGTCTAGAATGTCTAGGAGCGGGGACTCTAGGAAGACTTTACAGGGGATTTATTGGCTTGGAGAATTTGATGGGGCGGAAAGAGTATCCGAGTGGAAGATGACTGCTGAGTCTAGCTCCTTTCATGTTGAAAGAATTACATTTCTTCCACCGCACAGAGGACCTTGCCTTGCCTTTGACTTGGCCATCTTCCTGCATTGGTACTTATGAACTGAAGCCCTAACTGTGTGCAGTACAATGCGTTCAGTTATTATTTTCTGGATTCTGGCTTTCTGACCACACATAGACACAAGTTACAAATTCACTTATGGAAGTGGAGAATGGGCAGACAGGTTATCTCACACAGATAACCATTATAATTGGGACATTTTCAAAATTGAAGTGTAAGTTGAGAGCAATGTATTTGCCAGAGTAGTTTCTGAGTCTTGGGTTCCAGTGGAGAGGTGTTGACTGGCAAAAAACTGTAAAGTGAGAGAAAACTATTAGTTGGGCATTGGTGGTAAATGCCTTTAATCCCAGCATTCGGGAGGCAGAGGCTGGCTGGGGAGAGAGAGAGAGAGAGAGAGAGAGAGAGAGAGAGAGAACTATTAATCAGAGCACCAAAAAGTTTGGATGGGATGGATCAGAGAGGAAGGTGTATACGGGCATGTGTGTACATGGAGGAGGGGGAAAATCATTGTTTTGGATGATATAAAACTGTATTTAGAACACATCTGTAGGGCCCAAACAAGGAAGTGTTCTTGATCATGTGAGGGCTTTATTTCAATCGGGCACCGAACAGATGAGGACAACACCCCAGACTTATTACAGAACAGAAAAGCTAAAGGTCGGGCCAATATATGGCTCTGTTTAAATACTGGCAAAAAGTTCCATAAGAGACAAGGTTATGTAAGACCCAATGCCCACATGTTGAACACAGTACATGAGGTGAACATGTATCAAGTGCAAGACCCTTAAAACACAGAGCCCTTCAGAAGCTGTCTGGGTGACTGGGGTGACCACTGAAGGGGAAACTCGAGATGAGCATGTGTCGTTGCCTCAAGTGTTGTCCAATCCAGGAAGGGACCCATGATCAAGCCCTAGTTATTTAAGTGATGTTTTAAAAAAATGTTGTTAGAAGAGAAAACCTCAAGCTGGGGTCTTGCTATATGGGTCATCAATAGTCTGTGTGGTTCATGCCAGTTCACAAGTATGTGAGAATATATTTTTTGGTTTCTGAGAGTTAACATTTTTCATGAATCCGAGTTTTGTTTCATTGGGGTGGAAAGAAAAAATGTGATGTCTCTCCTTTTTGGGGTTTTCTTCTCTTATTTTTCCAAGCTCCACAATGCTAATTTTCCTGGGAAGAGAGGGGACACATAGTGGTTACTGTAGAGTCTGTGGATTGGGAATCCCCCCAGTTTTCCCATTAACCTGAAGATGAGAACTGGTCCCTTGAGGGCTGTGGAAGCTGAGGGACTTTGGTGTGGCATTTAGAGAAATGTTATGTTTTGAACTGGTCCATACTTTCTCATTTGTTTTATTTTGTTTTTTCAAGACAGGTTTTCTCTGGGTAACTGTCTCAGCTGTCTTGGAACTCATTCTGTAAACCAGGATGGCCTCAGACTCACAGAGATCCTCCTGCATTTACCTCCCAAGTGCTGGAATTAAAAGGTGTGTGCCACCACTGCTTGGCTTATACGTTTTATAATTTTGTGTATTTTTAAATTTTTTATTCATTCTTTTTGTCGTTTTGTTTTGAGTCGAGTTTCTCCTATTTGTTTATTTATTTGTTTGAATTTATTCTTCTCTCACACATTAACCCTGACAGCAGTCTGCCCTTCCTCCACTCCTTCTAGTCCCCCTTCCCCCCTTGAGCCAAGCGTCCTCCATTTCCCTTCAGAAAAGAGCAGCCTTCCCAGGGATATCAACCAAGTAGAGCACAACGAGTTACAATAAAACTCGACAAACCCTTATCTACCTGTAGCAGAAAAGGGATCCCACAAGCAGGCAAAAGAATCAGAGACAGCCCCCACTCCCACTGTTTGAAGTCCCACAAGAGCACCAAGCTACACAATCATAACATTTATGCAGGGAACCTAGGTCGGACACATTCAGGCTCCATGAGAGCCACTTCGGTCTCTGTGAGCCCTATGAGCCCTGCTTAGTTGATTCTGTGGTCAGTGTTCTCTTGGTGTCCTCAACCCCTCTGGCTCCTACAGTCCTTCCTCCTCTTCATCTTTGGGGTTCTGTCTAATGTTTGGCTGTGAGTCTCTGCATCTGCTTCCATCAGTTGCTGGATGAAGATTTGGTCAGGCACAGATCTCTTCTGGATGGAGCGACCTGCACTTGAGCAGGCTCATTCAATACTTTTGTAGCTTTTACCTTTATATTTATCCCCAATCACTCCTTGCTGTTTTAAAAACATTCCCCCTTCATATATTTACGTCATTTACTTAGCACCTAAAGTCACCAACTTGCAACTCTATTCAACAGCTTTCAAACTCAGCCCCTGGGAGACACAGGCAGGCAGATCTCTGTGAGTCTGAGACTACCCTGGTCTAAAAAGTGAGTTCTATGCCAGTCAGGGATACATAGAGAGATCCTGTCTCAAACTCTGTTGCTTGACCCATTGAGAAAACTATAAATCAAGTATGGCTGCTAATTGTGAGAACTTAGAAGCATCCTTTATTAGGGACTTTTATATTTAAGGAGGTTAAATGGTCTTCTGTAAATGTATTCCAAAAGAGTGTAATAATATGCCTTTAATCCCAGATCCCAGCACTTGGGAGGCAGAGGCAGGTGGATCTTTGTGAGTTCGAAGCCAGCCTGGTCTACAAGAGCTAGTTCCCAGACAGGCTCCAAAGCAATAAAACCAAAAAAAAATAGAGTGATTAGTTTTAATTTTGCTTTTGTTTTAAATGTCTTTGCTTAGCCAAAAACAAGCAAAACAAAACAAAATGGAGCTATTAGGTTGGTTCCATTTGAAGAAAATTGGTTTGGTAAATCTAAAACGTTGAGAACCTCTTAGTTTCAAGAGTGTAAAGTAAAATAGGATGAATATTTGGAGTAGTCCATCTGCTTGGAAGGTTTCCAAATCCAACCCTAGAATTGTTTCAGAAATTTACTCCTCTGTGTTAGGAATAATACAAAGTTAAGGACCTTCAACCCACTTGAGCTGGGGCATCATTGTTTCTTCTGACTAGCTGTGAGAATCTCACATGTTACTTAATTGAACAAAACTAGTATTTTATTTTTCTCTACACACTTAATTTGTCTAGGATAGAGGCTTCTTATAGGATACAGGTTTTTTAAAAAAATCCTTCCAAAGTAATGATCTTCCTTATGCCAATAA
The DNA here is from genome assembly GCF_017639785.1 of Mesocricetus auratus. Lineage (NCBI taxonomy): Eukaryota > Metazoa > Chordata > Mammalia > Rodentia > Cricetidae > Mesocricetus > Mesocricetus auratus. The sequence continues at coordinate 42,835,900 of NW_024429194.1, read as the reverse complement.
TCCTAGCACTTGGAAAGCAGAGGCAATGGGGATTGCTAAATTTAGGTCATCCAGGGCTAAGACACACACATACACACACACACACACACACACACAGACACACACAGACCTCTTATACAGAGCTTATTTTCTTGCTTTGCACACACACATACACACACCCCTCTTATACAGAGCTTATTTTCCTGCTTTGCACACACACACACACACACACACACCCCTCTTATACAGAGCTTATTTTCTTGCTTTGCATGCACTTTCACCTTAAGTACAGCAGTGTTCCTCTGACACCTTCCTCCCTGTGTGCCACCATCACCATCAACTCCGCTTTGTCATTGTTATCCTCAGACCTTTTGCTGAGATGTGTGATCACCAGCAGAGGCATCAGACTGGCTGTGACAGGGAAGGGAGCATGGCTCTCTGGGAATTTGAAAGAAGTGACAAACTCATTGTAACTTGGCATGAGGGAAAGGCAGAAAATGGGCCACTTAAAGCACTTGGATCGCTTCTGAAGTTGACTCCTTAGAAGAGTGACATGTGAACCTTAAGTATCGTTAGCACAAGGAGCCCAGGCTGTGCTGAGTCATGGGTAAAACTTGTTTCTAAACGATGAAGGAGTGCTGGAAGGTTCTCTTTGCCTGCACCATGGTGGTTGGAGATGGGAGCAGAGGAGCGGATAGGGACTGGAGGACAAGGAAGGACAGTGGGACAGAGACGGGGTCTGCCTTCTTGTTCCCTGCCCTCCAGCCCGAGGCTGAAGACAGGATGTTCTGTGTCTACAGTGCAGTCTTCCAGTTTCTGCCTGGTCCCTGTAGCAAGGATAGTGCTTCATCTGGAGACTGTACTCATCTGGGATGCTTGTCCAGACTGGAAAACAAGGAAGCTCCAAAGAAATGGATAAAGAAGTGTTAAATGAGTATTTTGGCCAGGCAGTGGTGGCACACGCCTTTAATCCCAGCACTTAGGAGGCAGAGGCAGGCGGATCTCTGTGAGTTCGAGGCCAATCTGGTCTACAGAGTGAGTTCCAGGACAGTCTCCAAAGCTACACAGGGTAATCCTGTCTTGAGAAAAAAGAAAAACATAAAAACAAAACCCCCCAAAACCAAAAATGAGTATTTTGTGCTTAGTAAACACTTTCCAGCTCCAAAATGTTAAGGATAATATAAACACAAAGCAGGAGAAATATGCAAATAAGCATGACTCAGTTTCCCCTAGAAGTTTGTCATGGGATGATTCCGAAAGTACATTGAAATTAGAAGTACCCAAATAAAAGTCTATATTAATTAGTATTTGATATTTGTTTGCTTGTTTGTTGTGAGGGTCTCATTGTACAGCCCAGGCTTGCCTGAAATTCACTATACAGCCCAGGCTAACTTCAAGCTTGCTGTGATCCTCCTGCCACCATACCCAGATCTAGTAATTGACTTAAAAAGGTGATTTTCAGCCTGATCTACAGAGGGAGTTCCAGGACAGTTTCCAAAGTTACACAGAGAAACGCTGTCTCGAAAAACAAAAAACAATGAAAAAGATTGTATCTTACTATTTGAATCAGTATTTAGCAGTATTTCTATATCTAACCCTGGCAGTAGAGGAGCTTTTTATGTTTTTTTTCATCTCCAGTGCTACATATAGCAATCCCCATGATAGGCAATCAATAAACAGTAGAGATTGTATCGCAATAGCTAATCATTGGGCAGTCCTTAGGAAAAAAATTAAAAAGCAATCAAACTTTCACTCCTCTCCTGAAATTATGGCATGTTAACATAAGAGTCCATGTAAACTGATGTCTGTACCTTTGTGTATAAAAACCCAACAGCCAATAGAGAAAAGATACAGTGATTCAGAGAACATCCAAACAACGCACACAACGAAGCTGTAAAACAGAATAAGACAATGACCTAAATATAACTCCATACTATATTATGTTTTAAACACACAACACAGCCCTGCACAGTGACACACACACACACCTATAATTCCATCTTTATGAAGCTAAAGTTAGAAAGACTGAGAGTTCAAGTCTAGCACGAGCAACAGAGTGAGATCCTACCTTGTTAATAAACAAATATCAAACAAACATTGCAAATTAATATGTATTATCTAATTTCAGCACTGTGTACAAGGGAAGAATTCCCCCAGAAGGGTGCCTGCCAAGTGTAAAAAGGGATCATCAGTGAAAGTTATTAGAAGGATCTTTTTACTTCCATACTGGTAGACTTTGTGACGTGTTAAGGTTGTGGTTAGCTTTAACTGTTGTGGTTTGAATAAGAAAGCTTCTCCATAGTCTCATGAATGTGAACTCTTGGTCCCTACTTGGTAGAACAGCTTCGGGAAGATATTGGGAGGTGTGGCCTTGCTGGAGGAAGTATGTCACTGGGCCTGGGCTTCGAGAATTTTCAGTCTTCGCTCATTTCCAGTTTGCTCCCTGTTCATGTGTTTGCAGCTGAAGATAGGATCTCTCAGTTTTCTGCTCTGGCCTGCTGCCATGCCTCCCCTGCCATTATGGACTCTCCCTCTGGAACTATAAGCTTAAGTAAGCTCTTTCTTCCATAAATCGCTTTAGGTCATGCTGTCTTACCGCAGGAATAGCAAAGTAACTAATACAGCCAACAGCTTGACTCAACCTAGAATGACTTGTGAAGTGTCTCTCCTCTTTAATAAAACAGGGTTTTTCTCTGTAGCCCTGGCTGTCCTGGAACCCACTCTGTAGACCATGCTGGCTTCCAATTCAGAGATCCACCTGCCTGTGCCTGCTGAATTAAAGGAATGCACCACCACCACCCAGCAGAAAGTCTTAATAGAGGATTGTTTAGCTTGTGTGACACTAGCTAAGAATCTTTCTCACCCGGAGTGGCTTCAGAAGGGAGGGGGTTTTAACGTTGCAAGGATAGTGGCTGCCAGCCTTAGCCTTAGGTAGGTAATACTGGGCTCTATAGTAAACAAAATTCCCCATATAGTCTGGAAAGGCTGTTTGTCAAATTGAACTCCAACCACATCTGAGATTAGAAGAAAACTTTGACTATATTGTTCTTCAAGAGTTTCGGCTAGCTGCCTCCTCCCTAACAGCCGTCCTTTTACATGCCTTTGCCTGGATTTGCCCTTTCTTTGTTAGGCAGGTATAACCCCACCCACACCAGGCATACCCTCCCCCCACCAGGTATACCCTTCCCCCACCAGGCATAAAGCCCTACCGCTGAGGTACATACATACATCTAAGACTTGTTCAAACTTGTACAATCTAAAAGTTCTTGAATAGCTTAACTTCCCCACTCTCATCTCAACCTTTAAACAGGGAGCTTTTACAGGTGGGTGGATTCGCACACAATGAAAGAATAGCAGAAGTCAGGGTTTGCCAACAATACAGACTAAATACTTTATTAGGTTCCAAAATGAGAAAATGGTAGTGTTAACCTATTTTAGTATAAATCCACCACCCTCCGCAAAGAGCCTGCCTTAGCGTCTACGGCACCCCAGTCGTGGTAGCGCCGGTACTCCTGAGGCCTGAGCAGGTACTGCCGGCCTCGGTAGTTGGGCATCTCGTAGAGGACCCAGCAGCCCTCCAACACGTGCAGGGAGCGCACCTCACTGAGGTGGAAGCGGTCCTGGATGCAGGAGCAGTCTTCATTCAGCTCCATCATGAGGCCTTTGTGGTCTTCTCTCTCATACAGCCGCATCCTGTGGGAACCTGTCTGCTTGGGTAACAGAAAGAGCAGAAAAAGCCATTGAGTGTCTTCCAGAACTCATCCAAGCCAAGGGCGGTGAGTTTGGCTGGCTGGGGGAAGAAGCGAACGGGGAACAGAGAAGGGGGATAGGCTGGGGGTGGGGGCAGATGCGGGAACTGCCGATGTAAAATCCGAGCCTCTCAGATTTAGGAGAGCTGTGCACTAATAGATTTGCTAGCAAGTGGTACAAACTCCTACATACCCAGTTTCGGGTTTTCATCTAGGAGGTGGAATTTTTAACATGTTAAAACTGTATTTCAGCCAAAAATTCAAATATCTTAATTCCCAACTCTGTGTTCATTCTACGCTGTATGTTGGCAGAAATATAAATAATAGATGTTGATTAGTGTTTTTTAGTTTTGTATACGTTTATATACATATAAGTCCATCATTATAATGGGATTTCTTTCTAAACTTACATTTTTTGAGAATTTCATGTTAGTACTGAATTTACATCATTCCCAGCTGTCCCATTCCCCTATTTTGTAATTCCCTAGACAAGCTTCACACTCAAGATCCTGTAGCCTGGGCTTCCTGGATTCCAGGGAATCAGTATGCCTGGCTAAAGTAGAGTTCAGAAAAATTAAATAACTTCTGGGAAAAGTTAACTTAAATAATCACTTGAACTAGAATTTAGCTGGTTTTCAAAATTAAGTAAATTACCATTTCCAAAGTTGGTCTCTGTTTTTACACAGTTTTTGGTCGCCATACGTTTCCATGCTTCCTACCCCACAGTAAACTGTAACTAACTCCCTTATCAGAAATTCCGTTATTGATAAAAATCAATCTGATGGGCACAATGCCTTCTCTTGACCAAGCAGCCTCCCATTTACAAATTTTGTCTTACATCCCAGCATAAGATTGCATTCATTGAGACAAGTTTTGATTAGCCTAATGGTAGCAACTATAAAGTGACTTTTTTTCTAAGTAGATTCTTCCTTATAATTCTATCTTCCAGATTGTGTCCCTTAGATAGGCACTTAAAGCCCACTTCACCCTTAGGTACTTCTATAGAAAAGACTTACTCTCTAAACCCCACATCAGTAAAACAGTGAGAACCCGTGGGCAGCAAGAAAGGAAGCCAAACAGGACTCACGTGGGGGATGAGGCGGCAGGATCGGATGGAGTCGCTGAAGCCCATCCACTGCTGGTAGTCAGGGTAGTCCCCACGCCGCAGGAAGTACTGGTGGCCCTGGTAGTTGGGGCGCTCATACAGCATCCAGCAGCCACTGTCCACTCTGATGGAGTTGCAGCGGCTGAAGTAGGTCTGCAGGTTGGGGCAGTCGGTGCTGCACTCATAGCAGCGTCCCTGGAAGCCCCTGTCCTCGTAGAAGGTGATCTGTAAAGGAAGAGCAATTCTGGATGAGATCATTTTCTCCTTGTGTGAAGGCCGGTCCCTCCGACTGTTTGTTTAGTTTGCGTTCTGCTCACCTTCCCCATGGCTGTCTGACCGTGGTGAGTTCAGTGTCCAGGCAGAGAGCGGCGGGTCTATATAGCAGGAGGGCTGCTGCGTTTGCAGGAACAGCACAAAAGGGGCCCTCGGGGCTGAGGGGATTTTTATGGATCGCTTTTCCATGCTGTATTCAGTGGCGGTGATTGTAGATTCGCTTGGTTCTCTGGTGTGTTCCAACGCTGCCCTGGACGAGCTGCTCGGTGTTGTTTTATTTGGATTCTTACTGTTTTTAAATTTATCAGCACATCAGCCTGAACTTTTGACCCGAAGTCCATGCCCCTCCATTTTGATTCTATTATACTTGGTAAGTCTGGGAGAAACCTGTGCATTTGTAGAAGTGCCCCCCCCCCGAGTTGAGAGGGCTGGAATTCAGCGAATATTGCAAATGTTGACTAGTTTCCTAGTATGACAGAAACTGGTCAACGTTATTCCTCCTTCCCACTTATTTCTTTACAGCATTTGCCGGCTAGTTCAGCACACACATCTAGATTCTGATAGTGACTCTTCTCGACTGTGTGCGAATGATGCTCAGGACATAGCCATGAGTTTCTCCTTTGGTGGGGTACACTCTGTGGTGAAAAACCAGCCCCCCATCAGCTTGTGTTAAGAACAAAGGGAAATGTGTCTACAGTCGTGAGGTCCAAGACTGACAAGTTTGTATGAATTGCTCCTCATTTCCAAGGTCAGGGGAAGGCCCAGACTTGCCTGTGAAGAGTGAGGTTTGAACCCAGGCTGCAGGGACACCATAAATCACCCCTCAGAGCAGGAGTTATCTTGTGGGAGAGTGAAGGATGAGAAGGAAAGAAAAGAACAAAACAAAGAAAACAAATGAAGAAGAAAGGACGTCTCTGTCATTTTATCTGTTATATTAGATATCTGTTATATTAGATATAAACAGTCGCAATAAGTACCCGCAGATAAGGTTATCCAGAGTGAGTTTGTCTGAACAAAGACAAATCCAAAGCCAATATATCACGCATGGCATGCTGAATGCCACCCTTCTCAGAGCATTTAAAATGTATCTTAGAGCGCCACTTTAAAATACATTTTAGCATTTTTGTGAATCAAATAATATAATATATCATAGATATCATAGATGCTAGGGAGAGTTCCGCTAATGATCTCTCTCTCTCTCTCTCTCTCTCTCTCTCTCTCTCTCTCTCTCTCTCACACACACACACACACACACTTACCCTGTGTCCCAACCCTATTACTTCTTTCTTTATGGCTTTGTCTTTGTTCTAGCATCCCTCTAACGTGGGAAAAGGTTAATAATATGACCAGTGATACAAATTCACCCCGATTTCTGACATCAGGTCTAGAATCAATGTCTCTCCTCCTCTCCCTACCCACCCCCCCAGGGTCTCACTATGTAGCCTAAGCAAGCCTTGGACATACTGCAATTCTCCTGTTTCAGCCTCCTTGGTGCTGTGATTATAGGTATGTACTGCCAAATCTGGCAAATTTCTCAGCCTTTTTCCCCTTTCTTCCCTCCTTTCCCCTCCCCTCCACTCTTTCTCTGTGTATGGCAGTGCTGGGGATTGGACCCAAGGCCTTATTCATGCTAGGCAAGTGCTATCCCACTGAGATTCTCCACCCAGACCTCCACATTCTTTTAGAGCTTCCTCAAACCACAGCACCAAGGGGTACATCCTAGACACAGCTCTTATAATGTCAGCCATCTGAAAACTACCTTATTTCCTCAGGGTATGTGCTCTCTCTGGAAGCAACAAGTCATAAATTTAACTGCTTTACAGGTGGGCGGTTGAGATGTTTAGCTGACAGACATTAGCATTCATAATGGAGAGTGTGTGTATAATGTTTTTAGCACACTACTTGATGCGAATGAACACTGATAATGCTAGTGACATTGACAATAGTGTTGGAGTGACATCATTGACAATGTCAACCCAGTTCTTTGACCAAAGATAGTGTTCTCAAACGTTCCTGAGCCATTTGCGGCTGAAAAAAGATGTCACTTGGAAAAGACATTAGAAATCTTAGGGGGAGCCGGGCGGTGGTGGCGCATGCCTTTAATCCCAGCACTTGGGAGGTAGAGGCAGGTGGATCTCTGTGAGTTCGAGGCCAGGCTGGACCGACAGCCTCCAAAACAATACAGAGAAACCCTGTCTCGTAAAAACCAAAAAAAAGAAAAGAAAAGAAAAGAAAAGAAATCTTAGGGGGAGGGGGCAGGAGAGACAGCTCAGCAGTTAAGAACACTGACTGCTCTTCCAGAGGACCCTGGTTCAACTCCCAACACTTACATAGCAGCTCACAACTGTCTGTAACTCCAGTTACAGGGGATCTGATATCTTCACATAACATACATGCAAGCAGAACACTAATGCATATAAAAAATAAAAAGGAATCATCATTGTCATAGTTTTTTTTTATTGCTGTGAAGAGACAATATGACCACGGCAACTCTTATGAATGAAAACATTTAATTGGGGGGCTCACTTACAGTTCAGCCCATTATCATCATGGGGGGGAAGCATGGCAGTGTGCAGGCTGATGTGGCGCTGGAGCTGAGAGTTCTACATTTTGACTCAGAGGCAACAGGAAGTCAACTGACTGCCACACTGAGGGAAACGAGCAAAAGAGGCTTCACTTCTTCCAACAAGGCCACACCTCCTAATAGTGCCACTCCTTTTGGGTACCATTTTCTTTCAAACCACCACAACCATAAAAAAGTAAGAAAATAAAAAGAAAGAAAAGGAATCTTGTCAGGGGTGTCTGAGAGTGGTGGTGAATGACATCAATCTCAGAACTTGGCAGAGGCAGGTAGATCTCTGTGAGTTCAAGGCCAGCCTGGTCTACAGAGCGAGTTCCAGGACACAGGGTTATGTAGAGAGAAGAAGGAAGGAAGAAGTGTATTTTCTCACTATTCAGAGTAGCCAAGGTATGGAAGCAGCTTAAATGTCCTTCAATGTTGAAGCATGAAGAAAACATGTCTACTTAAGGGAATTTTATTCAGAAGGAAAGAAGAAGGAAATATTATTGCTTGTAAAGAAATGGATGGAACTAGAGATCATCATATTAAGTAAAATCAGCCAGGCTCACAAAAATGAAAATCACATGCTTTTCTCTCATATGTGAAAACTTAAAAAAATATGAGATGGTAACAAAAGGGCTTGGGATCACTGAGGGTAGGTAGGAGGTATATGGGGAAGGTCAGGGATAAATATGACCCAAGTACAATGGTACAATGATAAACAGGTGTGAAAAATGTCATGATGAAATCCATTCTTTGGTATGCTAACTAAAATTATTAACAAAATAATAAAATATAGCTAATAATAAAAATCAAACCTTTATTTTTCATAAGTCTTTTTTGTTTAAAATTTTTACTTAAAATTTTGCCAGCCGGGCATTGGTGGCGCACGCCTTTAATCCCAGCACTCGGGAGGCAGAGGCAGGCGGATCTCTGTGAGTTCGAGACCAGCCTGGACTACCAAGCGAGTTCCAGGACAGCCTCCAAAGCCACAGAGAAACCCTGTCTCGAAAAACCAAAAAAAAAATTTTTTTTTGCCAAAGCCAGGCGGCAGTGGCACATGCCTTTAATCCTAGCACTAGGGAGGCAGAGGCAGGCAGATCTCTGTGAGTTTGAGGCCTGCCTGGTTTACAGAGTGAGTTCCAGGACAGGCTCCAAAGCCACAGAGAAACCCTGTCTTGACCCCCTCCCAATTTTTTTTTGCCTAAAAAAGTTCTTTTAATGCATAGTCTTTCTATATATCCCAGGCTATATTTCAATTCTATATGTAGTATGAACTGGTCTTGAACTCATTATCTTCCAATCTCACCCACTGAAGTATTGGAATTATAGGTTGGCAGTTGGTGTCCCACATAACTTTTCACCTTCCTCTAGATTTTATATGATCTCTGCCCCTTCTTCTGTGATATTTCCTGAGTCTTGAGTGAATGAATAGACGTTCAGTTTATGGCTGAACATTAGACTGTCTCTCAATCTTATCATGTTTATCAGTTATGAATCTCTGCAATTTCCACAGCCTACTGGAAAGCAAAAAACAAAACCAAAAAAAACTTCTCTGACCAAAACTGAGGTATATAATCAACGTGTTTAACATGACACTTGGGTAACCAAGGATAATATCACGTTCAGTCCAGGCGAGGTGTGGTAGCACCTGTAATCCCAATGCTGGGGGGCACAGAGGCAAGCAGATTTTTATGAGTTTGAGGCCAGCCTGATCTACACAGCAAGTTCCATCTCAAAACAAAAGCAAGTAAACAAACATAGTAAGCCAGAAAATTAGGGATGATTCTAGAATGTTTTTTGCAGAGAAATTGCTTAAGCTGAACCTTGAAGAAGAAAACACTTGTCTGGATGAACAACAACAACAAAAAAGAATTGGTGTCTAGTGAAAAATATTATGACAAGTGAAAATGGGAACCACGCGTGCTTGGTGTGATTAGGCAGGCAACGTGGCAAAAGAGAGTGAGGAGCCAGCAGGGTGTTTCAAGGCCCTGAGCACGTGGACTGCTATGCGTCCCATGTCATTGGCCTAGCATGCTGGCACAGAGCAGTGTGGAACAGAGAAAGGCACAACGGGGCAGAATCAGGAGGCAACTAAGACCCAGCTGAAGTCTGATGAGACCTCCAGGCAAGGCAGCGAGGAGCCTGTAGGGGCAGGAAAGGGAATGAGCTGAGAAGTGGGAGAAAGTAAAGACTATGCTCGTCAGAGGTGATACCGAAATCCAGTGTGTGTGTGTGTGTGTGTGTGTGTGTGTGTGTGTGTGTGTGTGTGTGTGTGTGTGGTCACTTTCTGGTTCCTATGTAACTTGTAAGTACTGCACTTTATGTGATGGAATTTCCACCCTGGCCCTCCCATTATGTGCACATGAACTTCACAAAATAAGGAAGAGAACTACATAGCAAATAGGGTTTCTACTTACTGAGCTGAAAAGACTCTTAGGGATAAGGTTCTATTGCTGAAGACACCACAGGCTCTAGTCCTAAGGCACAGAGGAGTCAAACTAGGATTGGGCTAGAAGCTTCCTGCCTGCCAGACTGAACTTGACATTCCCTGGCTGCCCAAATGTAATGTTCAACAGCTATTATCAAGTTTCCATTGCTTTATTTAGACCACAGTTCCTCAAAAACAGATGTGAAGAGTCTTACAGGATCAGGTGTCTTTCACATTTTTTTCACCTTATTCTCACTAATTGGCTGAATGGATAGAACATAAATGGCAATAATTAAATGACTGTTCTTCTAGTCTGGAATTCAGCGTGGTGATCAATTCCAGCACCTATTTCAAATACTCAGGCTGTAAGCGTACTCACATCAAAGTTCATTGTGTGTAAACTTCAGTCTGTGATCTGACCACACCTTGGGCTTCATTTACTTAATGGGTTAGTATAACAGTAAACACGAATAATCATAAAGGAGAAAACCTTCCCCCAAGCTCTGGCCCCTGTCACGCCCCTTAATCATTTTAATTGTCTATTTTTAGTGTTCCATGAAATGGCAAGTTAATGTTTCAACAGCATCAGGCAATCCAAAGCTGAGTTCTGCTGGTGTTTAAAGTCCAGCCAGAAGTTGGTTCTACCACCTGCCCTGCTGTTTCTTAGCCATTAGTGTAGCATTTGTATTGCACGTGTGCTTGGTACAATATGGTGATCACATAGACAAGAGACTGAATAGGGGACCAGTCTCTTAACAGTATTCCCCTTGTTACACAGTGCAATTAATTTCCTCTTGGCAATTCTTCACAGGTGATTACGGCTGTTACTTTTGTGTTGACAGATGTCTGGAGGGGAGAGAAAAGGGTATGTGCTTACATCAGGACCTAACCCCATGGTGGTGTCAGGGAACTGGGGAGAGGTCTTGCACTGAGAATGCTTTCTGGGGACAATGCAATGCAACAGCTGCTGGCACTCCTAAGTGCACTAGACCCCTCTGGTTTCATTGCTTGATGGGCCTTTTATAGATTATTAATCCAAGAACGCTTAGAGTCGAAGGGGGAAAGAGGAAAGAGGGAAGAAAAAGATTTAGTAAGACTTAGTGTTAGACTAGGGCATGCAGGAAATCATGGTGTATGTTAGGCATCTAGAGTATAGAGTATATAGGATAACACTAGGATTGTCTCAAGTTGTCCACTTTATCTTAACCAGAAAAAGGGGACTCCTGTGGTCTTAACTTTAAACACAGGAAGGAGGAAGTGAGTAATTGGTGGGTTTAGAATAGTACCTTTCCCAGACCACTTTCCATTTGTGACTTTATCTTTATGCTGGGGGACAGCACCTTTCTCTTCTGTATTTCACAGGTGAGAGGAGAGAATTTTCAAGAACAATGACCCCCAGAAAAAGACTCAGAGAAGCTGGGCATGATGGCACGTGTCTTTAATCTCAGCACTGTGTGTGTGTGTGGGGGGGGGATGGTGTTCGTGCAAAGGCAGGAGGACCTCTATGAGTTTGAGGCCAGCCTGGACTGCATAATGAGTTCCAGGATAGCCAGGGCTATGTAGAGAGACCCTGTCTCAAGCTACTACTACCTTCTAAAAAGAAAAGGTTTTCAGAACAGTTCTTCTTTGACCAGAACTATTAATAATTAATAACAGGAAGTTCCTTAACTCCCAACAGTGACCCAGTTTATGCGCGGATTGCATGCTGACTGTGTTTGTTCAGTGCTTAGGTATTAAGCATGAAGGCCCTAAAGACATGGAATGAAAGGAGACCCCAGAAGAAATGAATAGCCGTGTGCATAAGGATTAGTACCAAGAAGAGGTGAGTGAGGAAGGGACGTGAGGCGCATCTGCTGATACCTACAGACCATACAAAACAGTGCCATCTCATACTTGTTGTTTCAATAATATTGAGGGTTGAATCCATGTTAGACAAATTCTCTACAATGAGCTACATCCACAAAACCAGGAGTCACCCAGTGTTAAATTTCTACAATTGTACTGCTCTGAAATAAACTTACACTCATGCCCCCAGAACCTCTATAGCAAAAACAGTTGTGTGCACCAAAGCCATATTTGAGAGATAGGTTAGGGTCAGTGGAGAATGGGTTCTCCATCTGGGTCAGTGTGGCCCATAGGAAAATCAGTGCTCACTGGGAGGGTGTGATGACCCCCACTGATGAGGCAGGAGTAGAGACTAGGGGTTCCTAGAGACACAGCTCGCTCATTCCTTCTCCAGGAGACACTGGCTGTCTGTGTGGGGAGAAGTGGATGTATAACATTTCCACCCCTGGCAAGATGACATATGAGTCAGTTCACCGGCCTCTCAAAAGATGGAATAATATAATGAATTTTGATGTGAAGTCAACAGATTTAGTTATGAACTTTATGGGAAACAGCCCTATAACCTCATTTAATAACTCTAGGTTATTTTTGGTGATTTTTACTAGGTAAACTCTTTTCCAGGACCCATAAGAAAAACCAGTTTAGTCAGGCGATGATGGCACACACCTTTAATCCCAGCACTTGGGAGGCAGAGGCAAGTGGATCTCTGTGAATTTGAGGCCAGCGCAGTCTACAGAGCTAGTTCCAGGACAACCAAAACTGTTAAAGAGAAAAACCCTGTCTCGAAAGAAAGAAAGAAAGAAAGAAAGAAAGAAAGAAGGAAGGAAGGAAGGAAAGAAAGGAAGGAAGGAAAAGAAAAAGAAGGGAAGGAAAGTTTTAGTACTGGGAATAATTTGGCTTATCTTTTAAAATTTTCCATTACATTATTTTAATTTTATCTTATTTTATATGTATGGGTGTTTTGCCCACATGTATGTCACTGTACCATGTGTGTGTGATGCTGAGAGACACCAGAAGAGGGCATCAGATCTCCTGGAATTGGAGTAAGAGACGCTTGTGGGCCTACATGAAGGAACTAGGATTCAAACTTGGGTCCTCTGGAACAGCAAATGCTTGTAGCCAGTGAGCCATCTCTCCTGTCTTACATTTTTATTCCTTTATTTGTGTGTATGGTGGGGCAATCGCGTGGGTCAAAGAACAACTCTTGGGAAAATTGGTACTCTCCTTCTACTAAGTGGGTCTTTGGGGATCAAACTCAGGACACCAGGCTTGGGAGCAGGCATCTTTATCTGCTAAACCATGTCACCAGCCCAGTATGACTTTTTTTGATAAAATACGTTTTTTTTTGATCCTGCATATTTAGTCATTACAGAATATAGTTCCCCCTTAGAGAAGGTTGCTTCCCATCTTGAAAAGACTGCCATATTTGGCTTAGTGCCATTTTTGCTTAGGAATGTTTTAAAGACTGAAAGAAAGGCAGGACTCTTCTTGTGGTGCCAGAATCACAAACTACACATTTTATTAGCTTCTAAAGAAGAAAAGTGGAGAATGAAAATGCTTCAGTAAAAATCCATGACCCGTCTAAAAGAGCCAACTTTGGCATTTGTAGCCCCCCAGTCAAGATATCTCCTGTACTCCCCGGGCCTCAACAGGTACTGCCGTCCCCTGTAGCTGGGCATCTCATAGAGGACCCAGCAGCCCTCCATTACATTGAGGGAGTGGATTTCACTGAGGTGGAAGCGATCCTGGAGAGACAGACAATCGTCTGTGATCTCTGACATCTGTCCTCTGAAGTCATCTCTCTCGTAGATCCTCATTCTGTAAGTGCCGGAGTGCTGGGGACGACAGATGGGAGAGGAAGAGCAAATGAGCACAGGTAGAAGCTGCTTTCCTGCCTTACAATCCTGAGTCCAAGCTCGCATTCAGAGAAGCATACTGCAGGGTTCAGAAGTGTCTACTCCCAAAGCCTGTCACCGAAGAATCTAGGGCTTCAGTGGTCAGTCGAGAAACTAAGCTCAGGCCTCTCCATGCCTGTCTACCAGACTGTGGTCCCTGGCAATTAAATGCTGCTTAAAATAAAACTTATCACACTTAATTAAATATGGCTTAAAATGGAACTTCTCATGTCATCTCAGTGCTTTGCTGATGACACAGCCCTTGGAAGGAAAGGTTGCATTGTATCTCTCTTGTTGAAAAGGTATTAACCTTCAACTATTTTCTGCAAAACTTGTGCGTTGGCATTCATGCATCTATAAAGCAAAGAGTGAGTTCCTGTGACAAATAAGGGCCTGTCTTTCCCCCGTTTCTCTTTCCAAGCCTCAATTTCAGCCCAAATCAGAGTCCCCTGCTTGCAAAAGGATCCTTCCCTGTTAGTGGTAGGTAACCTGCCTTGGTGAAGCTGCTTTTCCATGACATGGCACTGGATCTCACACCTCCCACACCCCATCTGTCTAGGAGGCTTGGGCCATTCTTGAGAAAGCAGGAATCTTGAACATCGGTTTTAAATTTGGTCTTTTTTGCTGGTGTATTCCTCAAAGTGAGCTAATAGATACTGCTCACTCCATACAAATAAAAACCAGAAGATGAGAAAAATAATCAAATAGAAATTCAAGTTGAAGCAAGTCAAAGCATATTTTTAGATGAGACTAGGGGCATTTGGATGGTATGGTCCTAGACAAAGGCAGAGCCCAGGCTGGCCTTGAACTCATGCCACTACCCATCCAAGCACCTTTGGTCACCCAAAGAGTAGCACATCGTGTTTATAGATTAAGAAGCACTGGATTTCTGATTTGAAGTGGAATAAACTAAGAACTTATATGTTCTTATAATTATATTTTAGAATTATATTTTGAACAGGTAGTAAATGATTGTCTTCCATATCCTATTTTTCTTAATTACTCTGGTGTTTGAATTTTCAGTGGCTTATATACAATGTAAAAATGGGGACGTGAGTTTTTTTTTTAAACTCACCACCAAGTTCTTGAGAAATAAGATTCTTCTCTCAGGTACCCTACTGGACACACACACTAGGTGTACACCCACTCTCTGTTCTCTAGTTGAAACAGCTTGGCTTAAGAAGACCTTTTAAGATATTTTGTGTTTCCAGAGACCAGTAATAAAGACAGAGCCACACTCACGTGGGGGATGAGGCGGCAGGATCGGATGGAGTCGCTGAAGCCCATCCACTGCTGGTAGTCAGGGTAGTCCCCACGCCGCAGGAAGTACTGGTGGCCCTGGTAGTTGGGGCGCTCATACAGCATCCAGCAGCCACTGTCCACTCTGATGGAGTTGCAGCGGCTGAAGTAGGTCTGCAGGTTGGGACAGTCGGTGCTGCACTCATAGCAGCGTCCCTGGAAGCCCCGGTCCTCGTAGAAGGTGATCTGTAAAGGCAGAAAGGTAGCAGACAAGTAAGTGATTTCTCACAGCCAAGGATGCTTTGTGAGGACAAAGGTCACAGGGGTCCAGGACCTACCTTTCCCATCTCGCTGGAGAGGAGATTAGAGATGCCCTCAGTGCTGTGAGGCTCCAGGGGAGAGCCCCTGGTATATATAGCTGCCCCGACTGCTGCCTCCACAGGAAATCACACAAAAGGGCCCATTCCGGTGAGTAAGGGGATTTGCAAGCTCCCTCCCTCCCTCTGCTCATTGGGGTTGGCTGAATGGTTTACTCTCATTCTTTCTGGTAGGTTCGGGTTGCTCTAATTCACTAAAGCTGTGTTGTCGCCACGAACGAGAAAAGTCTTTGCTCTTGTTTTGCAAAAGACTGAGCGAAGCTGTAATTCTACGCGTTTATTTTATAGCTTACTCGGCTTAAACGACTTCTCAAAGCGACTTAGCAATGTGCGTGCTTCGGATTTTGTTTGCCTTAAACATTTTAGAAACAAGACTTTAAACACCAAGGAGTCTTGAGTAAGAGAGATCTAAGAAACATCATCTGAGGAAGCATTCTGAAAAGCATAAAAGCGTAGGTCAAATTCAAAACTCTATGATCATTATTGTTAGCTAGGGGACTGTCTTCTAGAATTGTTAACTGTGGTTTGTGGTCTCTCATCTCTACCCTTGCACCCTACAACAGAGTTTTGAAGCCACTAGGACCCAGCTGTGGCTCTGACCAGAAGGAAAGCAGGTGCTCTGCTTCCTCTATTTCTCATCTCCTTGGAGAACCTGAGTTTTCTGCCTGCTGATGGCTACCCAGAATCTGTCCCTCCTTCAAATGCCCCCAAGGCTTTTCCTTTCTTTCTTTCTTTCTTTCTCTCTCTCTCTCTCTTTCTTTCTTTCTTTCTTTCTTTCTTTCTTTCTTTCTTTCTTTCTTAACAATAAAAGCATTTGCTCCTTTGATCACATTAAAGTAGTATAAGGAGCCAGGCAGAAATGTTCCTAGCATCTTGTCGACACTTTTCTCAGATTAGAGACATTAAATACTATGGGCATCACACATGTATTATGGGAACCCTGGGGTCCCCTAGTCGACTTCAAAATGATGTCCCATCAGGAGAGTTTCCAGATACTAAGAATATGTTAGCTTTTTTAAATTTTAATATTCTTTTTCACAAATGAGTACTGACATTTCCCACTGCGTGACACTGAGGATTTGCAAAGCTATAAACCAATGCATCTTTTCATTGTTTGGGGCAATATGGTGACTATTCATAGACATATAATATTTATTTAGCACATAAGAAGTTTGCTGTAAAAGTCCCTCCAGGGCAACAACAACAACAGCAACAAAACCCTGGAATATGTGTGGATTCCAACAAGGATGACTGGAAAGGATTTAGGCCTTTCAGTTACCATCCATCAGGTGACTGATGGCTTCCTCAGAGGCTGAGAACTCAGTAAAGCCTATGATTGTTCTGTCTTTCAGACTGGACATTGCATAGTGGTAATGGCTGAATTAATGTTGATCAGCAGCAGTTAGTTAGGCATAGCGTTCCTCTAAGCTACCACAGACATGATATTTGTGAGTTCATTGTTCCAATCAGTCTGCCACATGCTTAGATGGTTTAGATTTTTTTTCATGGTAGGTGCCCTGCAATAGGCATTGACATGTGATAGGATCATCTTCATCCTGTGGACCATATCTCCATACCCATAACCTCTATCCTAGACCTTCTTACCCCAACCTCTCCCTTTCTGACCCTGAATCAACTAAATAGCAAGTGGCTCACCACTGCTCAGTGATTCCATGAATGCCCTGACCTCAGGCTACTTTTCTTCACACACAAAGTGGGTGGGTGGCCAGGCTAGCTGTTTTGTTTGTTTTAAGGAAAAATGAAAACGTTTTTGTAGTTATTTATTTCATCATTTTATGAGTGTTTGCCTTCAGCTATGTATGCATACCACATGCATGCCTGGTACCCACAGAGGTCAGAAGAGGGTTTGGATCCTCTGGGACTGCAGTTACAGGTGGCTGTGAGCTTCCATGTGAGTGCTGGGAATCAAACCCAAGTTATCTGTAGGAGCAACAGGCTCCTAACTGCTGAGTCAACTCTCTAGCCCAAGGCTCCCCGCCCCATCCTCCTGCCACAAGGGTTCTCTGTAGCTTTGAAGTGTGTCCTGGAACTCGCTCTGTAGACCAGGCTGGCCTCAAATTCACAGAGATCCGTTTGTCTCTGCCTGCCAAGTGCTGGGATTAAAGGCCTGTGCTACCACTGCCAAGCTCAAGACTCCCTTCTTTAAGGTTGCCCATTGGGAAGATTTCCCTCATCACTGTTTTGGGGGCCACCTGAGTGACCTGTCATCATGAAATAACACTACTTTTAGCTTGAACCCATATTTAAAGCCAGTTCATCAGGGAACTGAGCCCACCAGTCCCTTTTCCTCCGGTCAGCTGACCAGGGGGTCTCCTGCATGCAGTTAGAATTGTGAGATAATACAATGGCAGTGGTTTCAGCCAATTCCCAAGGGAACTCTAGAGCCATCATGAATTGAACAAGGGGCTGGTACAGTACCCCTTCATTGCTCAGTAAGTAGATGTAGGCTGCTACCACTGAGGGGTATAATGTAGGATAACTAAGTAAATGGATGTAGGCTGCTACCATGGATGGGGTATAATGTAGATAACTCAGGCTCAGCAGCTTCCTTTGGCTTAGGAAAGTCCTGGAGGCACACCCAGCTTTGAGCCATCAGTGTCTGTGGGAAGCAGTGCCCTGGTCCTGAGTGATGGTCTGGACAGTGGACCACAATGCTCACTCCAAGAAGAAAGTAAAGATTTATCTTGATCCCACTGGCTAAGGTAACACAGTGCTATCTATCTTCCGGGCGTGTAAGGCCCATTTCATACTATAGTATTATGGTTGTCTTACTTACACTATGGAGCACACCTTCTTTTCTCCCGAGCCTTCTTTTAAATAAAGTGAATGGCAGCACCAACTAACTGGTTAAGTTGCAGGGTTTGTCATCTTGTCAGTTCTCACCACCAGGGTGAGCTCTCCTGTATTGCCCTGGTGCGTTTACCCCTTGCAGCGATGAGCGAGATGCAGGCCCAGTTCTGCTTTCCCATCATCAGGGTCGGATCTTCCACACTTAAATCTTCAGGGTCAGCTCTACTGAGTTGCCCAGGTGTAGCATGGTGCTGTGGTTGATGAGGGCCAGGACCAGCTCCCCCCCCGCCCCGCCTCAGGCTTTAAAGGACGGGGTGGGCAGCATCTCTCCCCCACCCATGCTGCCACATAACAGATGAGTAATGGGGACCGCTCTCCCATGCTCATGACTTCAGGCCTGGCTCACCTACACCTCTGCCAATGGGATTGAGTCTATTGTGCTGCCCATGTGAGGTGCAGGGCGTGCTCTCCTGAGTGTTGCAGCTGGACAGAGGACAACTTTAAGAAGTCAGTCCTCTCCTTCCACCACATGGGGCCCAGGAATCAAACTTAGATTTTCAGGCTTGCATTTGTACACACACTCTCTCTCTCTCTCTCTCTCTCTCTCTCTCTCTCTCTCTCTCTCTCTCTCTCTCTCTCTCTCACACACACACACACACAAAATAATGAGCAAATGGGGTATAAAATTTCAAATGGGGAAAAAAGTCAAGAATGAGGAACAGAAGCTTAGAATGTGATCATCACTAACAGAACTCCAGCCTTAAACATCTCTCAGCATCAACTGTAACTCCTTGTGAAGGACTGGGTTTGGCACTTGCCTTCTCCTAATAATAGATGCTGCTTCCTTTTGAGCATCAAGATCTATTTTCTTCCCTGCAGATGGGTATCTCACAGCAGGTCCAAGACTTTTGTGGTCTGTGGATGAGAAGATGATGCCCTTGAGAGGGAGGGCACCTGAAGGAGCAGTCTTCAGAGAGCTCCAACATGGATGAAGCTATGTGGGGCAGTTTCATTCTTGGAGTTGGCTGGCTGTGATGGAGATCAGAATGGAGGAAAGTAGTACACTCCCTTGTTCCTATGGCATTAGAGGATCTCTAACAATTTGTAAAATAACAAAAACAAACAAACAAACAAAAGGAAGGTCATATTTGTTCAGTGCCTACAGCACACAAATCAAAGAGCCCATCTTGGAACTGGCATATGGATGCCCATTATAATGGAAGAAGTAGATTTCCTGGAACAATCCTGGATTTTAATCATGATCTATAAAAAGTGACTGTTGACTCTCCACCTCACGGGTGACTGAAGGTTTGCTTTCCTGGCAGGGGTTTGGGAATCTAATATCCTGTGGGCCCCAAGGATCTAGGCTGCTCCGAGATAAAACCCCTGCACAGCTGTCAGCCCCTGATCCCAGCAGCTTGTGTGGTGACTCATGCCACCCTAACAAAAAGGGAAGTAGATACTAGGTCTTAATAAGCAGGAAGTTTGTACCCTGGTCTTGTCATCACTCTCTGAGGGGTTATGGACGTATTGATTGTGACGCATTCTCCACAGCCCCATGTTTTAAGAACTTTGCTCTCATGTGGTGTTGTGTTTGTTAGGCTATGGAACCTCTAGCAATTGGGATTTAACTGAAGGAAGTATGCCAGTGGGGGATCTATTATCTCCATCTCTTCCCAGTCCCGCTTCTCTGACTCCTGGTGGGTTAACATATGAGACTCTGGCAGCCATGGCTTGCTCTTTCTGGTCAGCGTGCCTTCCTCACCATAGATTATACTCTTTTGATTTTAATTGTGCACTAAAATGAACACTTCCTTCCTTGAGGTGTTTCTAGCAGGTAATTCATCACAGATGTAAAGGTATGGGAAGTTTATATTTTGTGCTTCCTGTTAATTCCTTAGCTTATACCATGTGATACTATAGAATGTGCTCCAACATCTTGCCCAAACTGTGGCAGTCCCAAAGGACCCCTGAAGCAAACAACTATGTTATGACATGTTGAAGATCAAGTAAGATACCTAGAAATAAAATGCTGATTCAGCGATGAGAGTTGGCCTCTTTAGATAAAGGAGTTACAGCAATGTCTGGGCCTTAAATCAGTAACCTATGCTCACAATTTTTAAAGTTAGAGCATCAGAGAGAGACCTGGGCACAAGTGGTGTTCTTGGGGTTCGGATGACCACTGATTTGGAAAATTGTGGTGTTGTTTTGTTTATGATCTAATAAAGCTTGCCTGAAGATCAGAGTGCAAAGCTAGCCATAGCCATAGAGGCCAGGGGGTGGGGCACACACCTTTAATCCCAGCTTTTAAGTGACAGAGGCAGATGGAGCTCTGTGAGTTCAGGCCACC
The DNA here is from genome assembly GCF_017639785.1 of Mesocricetus auratus. NCBI lineage: Eukaryota > Metazoa > Chordata > Mammalia > Rodentia > Cricetidae > Mesocricetus > Mesocricetus auratus. The sequence continues at coordinate 42,815,286 of NW_024429194.1, read as the reverse complement.
CTGGGCTATCTGAGAATGAATCTGTTCAAAAGAGAAACAGCTCACACCTTTGATCCCAGCACTTGGGATGATGTGCCTTTAATCCCAGCCCTAGGGAGGTAGAGACAGGAGTGATATGGCTAGGAGGAGAGAGGAATATAAGGTGGGAGGAGACAGGAGCACGTGGAGGCTGAGGTTTGATGGAGAGCAGTGCAGTTTGAGAGGTGTAGACTGGAGATGCAGTCTGAGGACAGGATGCCCCTTTCAGTCTGAGCACTGGTAGTGGTGAGAACTCTAGTGGCTGGCTGCTTTACTGTTTTGATCTTCAGCTTTAACTCCAATATCTGTCTCCAGGTTTTTATTATTAAGAACAATTAGAATTTGTGTTACAGGCTGGGCGTTTGTGGTGCACACGTTTAGGCCCAGCACTAGGGAGGCAGAGGCAGGTGAATCTCTGAGTTTGAGGCCAGCCTGGTCTATCGAGTGAGTTCCAGGACAGCTTCCAAAACAATACAGAGAAACCCTATCTCGAAAAACCAAAAATAAATAAATAAATAAAAATAAAAAATAAATAAAAAACAATACCAGTGGCAAAGAATTATATCATTTTGAAAGAATTAATATGAAAGAAAAATTAGTCATAGTGTTTGCTGGAGGTGGCAAGAGTGACTTTATTCAAATAAGATATTAAAATAGGGGTTTTGTAATGAAATGAGCAAAGTAGTTTGACTTGAGAGCCAATAACAAACTGAAATGGACAAGTGGAGGTTTGTAACCACGGAACAGGATGGGGCCTGGTGTCAGTCAATGGAAAATTACTAAAAGGAAATAGCAAAGATAAGGAGTTTCCAGTTAAATTGATTGGCAAGATAAATGAGGAAGGTAGGCCACGGTGGTCATGGGTGGAAGAGAGTCAGTAAACTGATTGAGCAGGATTGTTGCTCAAATCTGATTGGACAAGAGTATAGAGGGGAGCCTGAGGTCAAAGCCACGCTGAGCAATCAGAAGAACCCAGCTCAAGGTTCTACCAGAGGAACAGGCTGTCAATATCTTAATACTTGCCAAAGACAATATTATTAACATCTTTGATATGTCAGTTGATAATGTATTTCCAGGCTTTGGTATCATAGTGTCTACATGTTTACTTCTGCTATAGAAAGGCATACGTAATTGGTGAGCAGAAGAAGTGGGAATTGAACTTGCCTATTTGCCCTCAAGACTTAAGCCCTTGGTCTTTCCTTATGGCTTGTTTCAGATGTCATCTTTTCAGTTCTCAAATCACACACTCCCCATAGTAAGTCCAAGGTCTCACTTCAAAAACAAATCCACAAACTGTATCACACAAATAGTATCTTCAACCTCTGCCATCCCTGGGGATCTTTGGCCAGAAAAGGAGTTCTGGTGCACTCTGGTAGGTTGATCACTTATTTCTTCATCTTTTTTTGTATAATATCTCAGCATCTAACTAACCATAAGAGGCTCTCTAAGTATTGGTTCAATAATCTGTGTATGAACACATGTATCAGTAATAGGTGATGCTTAAAACAGCATAGAAATGCAGGTAAGGTAGGACATGACTGTAGTTCAAGTTACCTGAGAGGTTGAGGCAGGAGGATTGTGATTTTTGAGGCAAATTGGGAAAAATAAAAGAGGCTAATCACATTTACTTGCATCAGAGAAACTTTCTGGAAAATAGCTCATCCTCTCTGTTCTTTTTCTCCTGTAGCATCCTTGGGGACAGCACATGACTGTAGGAGCAAAATGATAACACATCAAAGGAGTGATGACCTCTACTTGTTGAGCCTCTGCTATCTGCTAGCGCCGACAGGCAGAGTTCCAGTCATTCCTCATGAAAGCATGAAACTACAGAACTGAAGCTAGGGAAAATACAGACAAGCTCACACAGCCAGAAACCGAGTTCATGCGCTCTGGACGCTGCATGGAACCACAGACATACCTCACTTAGAAGCCCAACAGAGAGCCCGGTGTTGGTGGCGCACACCTTTAATCCCAGCACTTGGGAGGCAGAGGCAGAGGCAGAGGCTGGTGGATCTCTGTGAGTTCGAGGCCAGCCTGGTCTACAGATCAAGTTCCAGGACAACCTCCAAAGCAATACAGAGACACCCTGCCTCAAAAAACAAACAAACAAAAAAAGAAACACATGTCTGAGCCTGAGGGAAACATGGGACTCACCTTGCCCACAATCCTTAATTTGGAAAAGGAAAACTGTGTTGCTTTATCAACTAAATGAAATTTTCTGTATTGTTCATCTAGGATAAAATGAGATTTCAGGTCATCAAAACTGTTTTCTGTGAGACATGACACAGACCTTTCCCTTTTTTGTTAAAGAATAAACACAAAGTCAACAAAGTGTATGTCATTAGTCACCTAACACAGTGGGACAACCCAGTGAATTAGCTGAGCTACCAGCAAACCACGGACTTTCTGCACATTCTACCTTGGTAACAGTCGCAGTTTTTTGACGTTTGCCTTTCCTGTTTCTAATTTGCCCCATGTGTTCTTTCAGTAGCAAAGAATATTCTTAATATAGAAACTTTGTGGTCAGACGGTGAGTGTTTCGTAAGACAGCTTTGACCATGCCATTTCACATTCACAGCTCAGTGTTTACGGTGTATTTTCACATATGCTCCTCATCGCAATGAGAAGTTATATTCCAGCATCACACCCTTATTTAACCATCCCCTGAATCCTAAGCAGCCACAGATGGGCTTGCTGTCACTCTAGCTTTGTCTGTCCTGGGTATTTCATATAACTGGATGCACTAGCGTGTGGTCTGTGTAGTGTGTACCCTATGTGACTGGCTTGTTTAACTTTACACACTGTCATTCATACCTTTTTAAGGACAGATGTCAATCCCATTGTAGTAATAGAGTACACTTTGTTTATCCAGTAATCCATTGACATCTGGACACTGGGCTGTATCCACTTTTGGCCACCATTAAAAGTATTGCTATGAAAATTCATGGATAAGTTTCTGTTTGAACATTTATTTTCAGATCCTTTGATTGTTTACCATGAGGAATTGCAAGGTCATAAATATGACTCCAGCTGCTTTTGAGGAACTGGCAAGTTATTTTCTTCAGAAGGGGGCATCATTTTATATTCCCATCAAAAATGTAAGAGAGTTCCAACTTTTCATCCTCATCAACACAGGTCATTTTTCTGTTTGGTAGGATTTAATTAAAATTAAATTTTAATTTGATTCAAAAATGTTATTGTATCCATCAGAATAGATATTAAGTGGTATCCTGCATTGGGTTTAATTTCTATAATATCTAATGGTGATGAGATTTCTTCCCCCATTTGTTTGCTATTTATATGTCTTCCTGGGGGGGGGATGTATTTCAACCCTTGCCCCTTTTTAATGGGATCATTTTTTGTTGCTATTGTTTAGTTGAAAAGTTCTTTAGATTCTAGATTCTAAGACCTTAACAGATCAACAGTTTTAAAACATTTTTTCACTTCTGTGAGCTGTTATTTTATTTTGTTTGTTAAGCTTTTAATGCATTAAATATTTAATTTTGTAAAGTTCAACCTTTTGTTTTGTTGTGTTTTTGTTTTTGAGACAGGGTTTCTCTGTGTAGCCCTAGCTGTTCTGGAACTTTCTCTGTAGACCAGGCTGGCCTGGAACTCACAGAGCTCTGCTTACCTCTGCCTCCTGAGTGCTGGGATTAAAGCCCAGCACCACCACAGCACAGATTAAAGTTCAATTTATTAATCTTTCTTTAGTTTCATTTTCCTAAATCTTTAAAATTGAATTTAGGCCCTCTCATTCTACCAGGTGGGTTCCAGGGGTTGAACTCAGGCCCTTAGGCTTAGCAGTAGGTGCCTTTACCTGCTGAGCCATCTCATCAGCCCGTAGTCCATGTGGCTTTAATGCTGTGTTAAAAAAAACACTGTGCCGGGCGGTGGTGGCCCATGCCTTTAATCCCAGCACTCGGGAAGCAGAAACAGGTGGATCTCTGTGAGTTCTAGACCAGCCTGGTCTACAAGACCTAGTTCCAGGACAGCCTCTAAAGCCACAGAGAAACCCTGTCTCAAAAAGCCAAAAAGGTCATAAATACTTATGAATATGATTTGTCTGAAAAGTTTTATAAATCTACTTCTTAACTGCAGGTCTTTATACCATTTTGAGTGAACTTTTATATATGATATAAAAGAGGGTCCAGCCGTGTGTGTGTGTGTGTGTGTGTGTGTGTGTGTGTGTGTGTGTCTGTGTGTCTGTGTCTGTATCTGTGTCTAAGGACCATTTGCTAAAAAGACTACTATTTCTCCATAAATACTCTTCTCATCTCTGCCAATACATAGAACATAGACAAGGTGCCGGGCGTTGGTGGCACACGCCTTTAATCCCAGCACTCGGGAGGCAGAGGCAGGCGGATCTCTGTGAGTTCGAGACCAGCCTGGACTACCAAGCGAGTTCCAGGACAGCCTCCAAAGCCACAGAGAAACCCTGTCTTGAAAAACCAAAAAAAAAAAAAAAGAAAAAAAAAGAAAAAAAAAAAGAACATAGACAAGGTGTTTATGGACTATTAAGTTATTTTGCAGTGAAATACAAATATTCCTCTTTTTGTCTTTTCTCAGGATTGCTTTGGCTTTTCCCTGGAAATTCTGTGTGGACTTTGGAATTAACTTGTCAATTTCTACAAAGGAGTCGGTGGGCACAAGAGTATCATTTCCTGCTTCTGTAAATGTGAGGAAAACATCACACTCTCAGAGAGCTGGTCTCTTGCAACGAGACATGTTCAGTAGAAAATGCTAATTAGTATCTTACTCTATGCAATTGAGCCTTGAGAACAATTCATACCAGAGTCCAAATGAACATCATCTTGTTTTGTGTGTGTGTGTGTGTGTGTGTGTGTGTGTGTGTGTGTGTGGTGGGGGGAGCTTAAAGTATATGCATTTTCTTCCTTTATGCGTCTATGGTAACTTGAAGATAACAAAATTATGCATATTTTTCTCATCTTTTCATCATAACGTCTCTGGGACTTAGGCATGAATTTGTTATTACTTGTTTTTTCTCTCTCTCTCAGATTTTTTTTTTATTTAATTAGAAACAAGCTTGCTTTACATGTCCATCCCAGTTCCCTCTCCCCTCCTCCCCTGTCCCCTACTGGCCCCCTATCCCACCCCCTCTCTGCTCCCCAGGGAGGGTGAGGTCTTCCATGGGGGATCTTCAAAGTCTGTCAGATCTTTTGGAGCAGGGCCTAGGCCCTCCGCCATGTGTCTAGGCTGAGACAGTATTCTTCTATGTGGAGTGGGCTCCCAAAGTCCATTCGTATACTAGAGATAAATACTGATCCACTGCCAGAGGCCCCATAGATGCCAAGGCCTCCTACCTGACATCATTCAGGGGGTCTGGGTTGGTCCTATGCTGGTTTCCCAGCTATCAATCTGGAGTTCATGAGCTCCCCTTTGATTACTTGTAGTTTTCAATCAAGTAATTTAGATGCAGAGAAGCTAAAAAGTGACTTCTTCAGAGAAATAAGGTAGAAAGTAAAGCAACTGTCTTGGTTTCCCTGCTTGGAAAACTGTTAGTACTGTAACTGTGGATGTCTTAAGAGAACTGGACTAAGCTGGTTACTGTACTAAGTAACAGAGGCAGGACAACCAATCTGTCTGTTTAACTCATCACTTTTCCTACTAAGGTTCACTAAAGTTTCCTTTAGAAACTCTACTCAAATCCCTTTCTCCATACATCTCTTCTTTACTTTTAAAAGTATGTGCCTATGTGTATCTGAGGTGTGTGCATCTAGGCATGTGCATCTACAGGCATGTGCATGCTTGCATGTCTGTGACTGTAGGTGTATGTATAAGTCAGAAGACAACTTTGGCTGCAGGCATTTGCCTTCCCCATTGTTTGAAAAGTCTTTTGTTTACTGCTGCTCAAGCAAAGCTATCTGGCCCCCAAACTCCTGGGGATTCTCCTGCCTGTCTCCCATCCTAATGCAGGCACATCTGGATTACAGATGTGCACCACTGCTTCTGGATTTGGATGTTTTTGGTGTCAGAACTCTGGTCCTCAAGCTCGTGCAGCATCTTTGCTCACTGAGCATCTTCCCAGCCCCTGGAGCACCTTTTCTTGCATACTTCCTTGTGAGATACCAGGTGTCCCATCCCTTAGCAACCCCTTGTCTTTGGTGGTGTAGCCACAGGCAGGCTCTACGCTTTCTCCTTTCCCTAGGTTCTAATGGTTGCTTATGTTCATCTTTCCTCTTTCCTGCAGACTCAGAGGTCGCCAGGGTTTGAACCTTCCAATAAGCAGTCTTTCCTGACTCGAGAAAGTAGGTGAGCATTCCAGACATTTTCAGAGTTGGGAAAGTTCCCTAAGATAGCATTTCATAGAATTTAGATATTAAAGATAAAACAAGAGCCACTTAATGCCAGGAACACAAGTTACATATTTATTGCATTTGTGTGGATTATAACAAGTAAAATGAGACTTAGTATAAATCCATGACCCTTCTCAGAGAACCAACTTTGGCATCCATGGCACCCCAGTCATGGTAGCGCCTGTAGTCTCCAGGCCTGAGCAGGTACTGCCGGCCTCGGTAGTTGGGCATCTCATAGAGGACCCAGCAGCCCTCCAGCACGTGCATAGAGTAGATCTCATTGAGGCGGAAGCGATCATGGATGCAGGAGCAGTCTTCTGTAAGCTCAGACAGAAGACCCCGGTAATCATCTCTCTCATACAGCCTTATTCTGTGAGAGCTGGTCTGTTGTGATGACAAGCAAATGAGGAACAGCAATGATTTATATGCTTGCTATCGAAGCCTTCTTGCACCTTCACAAAACATGGGTTTCGGGCACATCTGTCAAGTATGTTTCTCCCCGAGTCCTACTCCTTGGGCTGCCGTTTTAGCAAATTAGGAAATGCACCAATATAAAGCTACCTTGACCAGGGAACTGGAGTGCTTGTGGAGGAAGCGAACTCCAAAAGGCAGAGAGTGAAAGCATTTCCTGCCCATGGAACCGAATCCTACCAAGCTCACTTTGAAGCCGAACATTCTATGCATGATGTTCAGCGATTCTGATGGGCTTTGAGTTCACATACCTTTCCTTTCTTTTCTTTCTTTAGGGGAAAAAATCCCACAGGGGATGTGGACTGTATCTCATGGAATCCTAATTACCTGTCTCGTAAGAAACTAGTAGTTAATGACTCCTGAAGAACACAAAGCCACACAAGTTGAGATCCACTGTTCTAGGTGAGTGTGAGTGTGTATAGTAACGAAAACTCAGTAAGAATACACTGGAACTAACTAAATTTAATTAACTGAGTTCCTAATGTATTTATATATTTCAAAATTAACAAATAGTATGTGTGTATTTATTAGGCATAGCATGGTGTTTGAAAGTAAGCACCATGGTTAAATCTACCTAGTTAATATGTATTCATCCCCATAATTATGATATTGTGGTGAGAACAGATAGAATCCATTCTTTCAGCAGTTTATTGTATGTTTAAGATGTATTTACTTTTATTTTATGTGTATGAGTGTTTGCCTATGTGTCTGTAAGTATACTACATGAGCTGTGCTTGGTGCTCACAGAGACCAAAAGAGGGCATGGGATTCCCTGGCACTGCAATTGCAGACAGTTGTGAGCCACTTGTGGGTGCTGGGGATTGAACCCATGTCCTCTAGAAGGGTAGCCAGGGCTCTTAACCACTGAGCTATCTTTCCAGTCTCAGCTTTATCATTTTTAAATGACTCTAATATATAACATGAACTATTATCAATGTGCTATACAAGTAGACCTCTCGAACATAGCTCTTCTCTCTAGCTGTAATTTTTCAATTTCTGATCATCCCTCCAAGACCTCTGGACCCTTGCTCTGCCACTCTAGCCTCTAGTTGGCATTGTTCTGTTCTCTATTAAGGACAGAACTGCTGCTAAGGACAGAACTCAGGGCTGCATGCTTGCTAGGCAAGTACACTCCCACTGAGCTAAATCTCCAACCCTGATCTCCCCCTGCATAAACCTGCTGCTTTCCAGAACAGGTGGCCTTTGTCGGTACATGCCTGTCTCATTTCTGCTAGGACAGTGCCCATTAGGTTCATCCATGTCATTGCAAATGACAGGATTTCCTTCTGTTATGGTTGAAGGGTATGTGATTATTGAGTCAAATTTAACTTGAATGTTTATGTTATGGTTTTTTATGTCCCAAAGCAACATTGATGTCCTTAAGTAAGAGATAATGCATTGCTGTTCATGTATGTATGTATGTATTCCTTCTATTTAGGTTTGAGAGTCAGGCCTTGATATACTTAGTGTGAGCTCTTGTTGAGCGTTCCTATCCTTGCTGAGAACAACTAGAACGCGAGTGGAAACAAACTGACAAACAGGAACACCTGATATTCTCACATCAGCCAGGCGGGAAGCAATACTCACATAAGGAATGGAGCGGCAGGAGCGGATGGAGTCGCTGAAGCCCATCCACTGCTGGTAGTCAGGGTAGTCCCCACGCCGCAGGAAGTACTGGTATCCCTGGTAGTTGGGGCGCTCATACAGCATCCAGCAGCCACTGTCCACTCTGATGGAGTTGCAGCGGCTGAAGTAGGTCTGCAGGTTGGGACAGTCGGTACTGCACTCATAGCAGCGTCCCTGGAAGCCCCTGTCCTCGTAGAAGGTGATCTGTAAAGGCAAAACGGGTGAACATGGCCAACTGGAAGGCGCATCCCCGACACAGAGGAAACACTCCGCAAACATGGGAAGTTCTCTCTTGACTCACCTTTCCCATCGTTGTTGACAGCAAACGATCGGTGTTGAGTGTGACGGGGACAGGAGCGGCAGCTGATATATATATAGCAGAATGGCTGCTGTGTTGGCAAGAACAACACAAAAGGGACCTGGGGGGTAATGCATAAAGGGATTTCTGTGTTCTCTCGCTTTTTCATTTGGGATCATGGGGTAGGGGGCTCTCATTCTCTCTGGCATTTTCGAGTTGTCCTCACTAACTCCAGTGAAAGGGATTAAAGTCAGCAGAGCCATTATGATCTTGGAGACAAAGGGCGTGCTTCTCATCCTATGCAGCTCTCTAGAAATACATGACGTAACCAGCATTTTGCAATGTTTGCCTATACAAAGTGCTGAGATGGAGGTCGGAGCTTCCATTTGTGGGAAGCTCATGAGAATCATATGAGTTCCAGAAGCACCAAGAGGCACCAAGAGGCAGCAGAAAAACAAACAAAAATTCTGTAATTGAAAAAGTTTCATGTCTTTATATGTATGACACAGATTTGATTTTTTAAAACTTGCGTATGTTTAGGATAAAAAGGTCAGAACTGTGTAGAGACTAAAATGTCAACCATGGCCATCAAGGTTGGCCTCATATTATTCCTTCCTTTTGAATTTAAAATTTCTTTAATTTTCTACTGTAAATATATATTGCAAATTCAGTGCATGAGAGTAGTAAAGTCAATTTTTAAATGTGTGATTTTTGAGTTAATGGTTAAAACATACATATGTATACATATATACATATATACATACATATATGAGATTAAACATTTTTTGGCCTAAAATTAATAGCTCTTCCAAGAATCTGAGGCACTCTAACAGGAAAAGACATAGGACTTTTCCATTCTTCCTGCTCCCACCCTTTTTTTAGGGTTACTACTTTTTATTCTCAAAACCAGTGCTATGGTTTATCTGGTTTTCCCTCAGCAAAGTGTTAGTCTCCCTGAGCCAGGATAACCTCCATCAGAACTTTCTTCTTTGCTGCCAGCTGACTTAGAGTGCTTTTCAATTGCAGGGATGGAGGATGGTCAAACCTTGGATTAGCCCGTTATCCCATACCATTCAAATATAATTTTGCTTAATTCCCATGAAACACCCAACTAGAGTTAGCAATGCAGGCACAATGTCTGCATGAAAACCCTCAGCCATCACTCATATGACGCATACGGTTGGCAAAAGCACAGACACCCAGAAGTGTCTTCTCACAGCCAGCAAGGCTTTGCAGAACCAGACTGGGCAAAGTCCCTGGCAGCTGGAGCCTTGGCAAGGATCACAGGCCACTGATGTCCTCTTCTGCATCCAACCTGTGTTCCTAGCATCCCGGTGAGCCTCAAACACAACTGTGATCATGTAGAAAGGCCCACACTGACCTCCCCAGCCACAACCTCACGTGGGAGTACACCACTGTTTTCAACAAACTCACCTGACTTTGCATGCGGCACTAGGACTATTCTGCAGAAAGATGGCTGGCCTAGTCCTTAAGAAAGGAGAGGTATAATGTACTGACTTTTCGTCTGATGAAGTTGTAATTGCAGACTTGTTAAGTCATGTGCCTTGTCGCCATTTTGGAAAGGCCCCAGAAGAGCAGCACATTTTCTTTCCCAGAGAAAGCCAGCATCCATTTCTCTTTTCAAACTTTATTGAAATGGAATGAGTTTACATTTTTTTCTATTTCAGAGTATGCTAATGAGAAATCAATTTTATTTGGGGTTTAAACTTTGGAAAACCACCTCTTTCTCCATGATTCTGTACAATATTTAATGCTACACATTTGCTAAAAAATGTATCAAAATCAGACTGTCTCACCCTATCCAGAAACAGTGAACCCCCTTCGAATGCTCCAGCAGTCTTCCAGGTGTATAATGAAGTAGCATAGGATATAGACATTTTTTCCTTTTGCCAAAATATATGTGCAATATGCTTCCAAGAGGAAAAGGCTCAAGGGGAAACATGATGGTCAATGTCATTGACAGCAATAGCTATCTGCAGGGAGAGAGTGATCTGGTGACAAGTGCAGCTCTAAGGCAAAGCTTCCTGTCTGCTCCCAGAGGCTGTTACACATCCATGACACTAGTGATCATTTCTAAGCGACCTGCAGAAGGAAAAGATGGTTTTGGTACCAAGCACATTGGTATAACACAGACACATACACTAGCTTTCAATTGATACAGAACTAAGGTCAAACATCAGGTACCGACAGAGATGGTTAGATCCATGCAGATGTAAAAGAATTTCCATGGAGCAATTCTGAAATAACTAAAAATGAAGTGTATTTCCCAACTGACTATAGTATGTGATCTCATGTTGGATCCTTTAAAGGGGACATTTATTTGAGCAAGTGAAAAAATGCTATTTGGGTGATAGCTTAGATAAAATAGAATGTTTTAGATTCTGGGGTTAATAATTGATTACTTAAGAGAATGACTTTGCTTTTAGGAGCTATAAAGTAAAATATACAGTGTAAGTTGATAGGGTATGTACAAGTTTTAATAGCTCAGAAAAGGTTATCAATACACACACACACACACACACACACACACACACACACACGACAGAAGGGAGAAGAGATAAAGAGAAAGACATAAAAAGCTAGTAGAACAAACAGGAACGATGGATGGTGAAATATGTCCTTTGTACTATGGCAACATTCCTTTAAGTATGGAATTATTTCCAAATTAAATTTAAAAACTTCTTTGGACTAGCATTACCCAGCATAAACCATTTTCCAGCTCTAGCATATTACTTTAGGTTTTGTCTACCACTTTGGATTTAAGTTTAAGCTCTCCTCCATTTGACTTCCTTCCACAGTGTTGTGGGTTCTCCGAGAATGGGAAGAGAGGGATGGGCGTCTTTCTGCTGGGTGTGGTCTTGGTGATTCTTTGAGATTTTATACACCCATTAGTTCATTTAGTTCTTAAAACAACCCAGGGAGGTACATACTACTCTTTGTTTTGTAGGAAAGAAAGGAAAGCACAGAGAGATTAGCTTTCCCGGGAATGCTGTTCATATCCATTTTGATTAAAAGAAGCTGACAGTGCAATAAAAAGGAATCCTTCAAAGTTTCCCAGAATAGCTGGGAGTTTTAAAAAACATAACTGGGCCGGGCGGTAGTGGTGCACGCCTTTAATCCCAGCACTCGGGAGGCAGAGGTAGGCGGATCTCTGTGAGTTAGAGGCTGGGCTGGACCGACAGCCTCCAAAACAATACAGAGAAACCCTGTCTCGTAAAACCAAAAAAAAAAAAAACAAAACAAAACAAAAAAAAAACAAAAACCATAACTGGAATAAGTTCAAAGAGAAACAACATGTAGCTCTTTTGGGTACATGAACATAAAATATGACTCTTCAGAGTTTGAGTAAGTGTGTTAGGAATTAAAATGTCTGTGTACTCTGCTCCTCAACCAATAAAATCTCAGTTGTGAAAGAGTAAAAGAAAAGAAACCTAACTAAGACAATTGCACTGACCAAGTTGGTCTCTCTGACTTCTGTTTAATTTATTTTCACCTTGTATATTGTGGTTGAGAATCCAGAGCTGTAGTAACTATCATGACAACTGCAACAGAATTTTTCTACTTTCCCCCAGTCCTATCCACCTCTGACTAGTCTTTAAATTCTACATAACAGTGGAGGACTGGATGGATAGGGAAAATGGATTTGGGAGATGCTGCGAAAGAAAAGACAAAATTCTCCTTTATGATAGAATTCTCATCCGGAACATTGTAGGTGTAGACACTAAAGTAAGCCACCCTATCTGAATAAACTGAAAAATAGCTCATTCCCTTCTGAAGAGCAATTTTCAAGTGTTGAAAGCTAATTATGGCTAATACGTATTTAGGCTTCACCATGTAGCAAGTACCATTCTAACCACTCATCCATAATCCCGATTAAGTACCATTATTCTCTCTCTCTCTCTCTCTCTCTCTCTCTCTCTCTCTCTCTCTCTCTCTCTCTCTCTCTCTCTCTGTCTGTCTCTCTCTCTCTCTCTCTCTCTCTCTCTCTCTCTCTCTCTGTGTGTGTCTCTGTCTCTCTCTGTCTCTGTCTCTCTCTCTCTCTCACCTAAGGTATGAAATGGTTACATAACCTACTCAAAACCATGCAGCTGAGAAGTAATGGGCTCTGTATTCACATCCAGAACCCCAACTCCAAATTCTCAATGTCCAACACAATGTAGGCACAGTCATCTCACAGCATCCATGTTTAGACTTACTTTGTTCTTGAGCTGTGTGTGTGAGCACCTTTTGCCAGATTGCCATTCTGAACCATTGCTTTCTTTGTAGAGCTGCTGGAGGCTTGTTTAGTCATTGCTCCTCTCCTCAACTTGACACCTGCAGTCATGGAGAGTAACCACATCAGAGTATAAAACTTTAGAAAAATGTGCTCGCTGCCATGTTAGTTAGATCTTGCCTTTCAGGACCACATTGCCCCCCCTCACCAAAGGATCTAAGAAATAAACCTTTCTGGTTAGGGTAAAATAGGGGAGGGGAGCATCAAGTTGTGAAGGATCCTGGTTTTTTTTTTTTATCTCACCAGACAGAAATCTAGTCAGTGTAACCATTTAACCTCACTTGGGGGGCTCATCTCCTGGTTAGCTTTCTCTGCAGCCAGAAGGAAGCAGACTTACTCTGTCTGTGGTTGCACTCTGCTGCGTTGGGTGCTGTCAACATTGCAAAAGGGTGCAGAGAGCGGCGGGGCAACAGAGCCTGGGAGACCTGGAAGAAGACACTGCAGTTTTTACAGCTGTGTGAGCCTCGTGTGGGGAGCACTGGTTGCGTACAGCACATGGTGTGTCTCACCAGCTCCGGGTCCTGGTGTATTGACGAAGCATCCGAAAGGAGGGTGAATGTGGTCTTCATTTACAGGCTCTGCTCTGTGCTTGGTTCCCATAACACAGAAGTCCCCTTTGCGCCCGACATTCCTCACAGTTCCCTAGGCTTCTGACTTGCCTTCTCTGTGGAACTCAAGTATTCCCTCATCCGAGTGAGGAACTTGCCCTGACGTCATGCCCTCACCTGCTACTCCCTGTCCCCACAAACCAATGCACAGTATAGGCTGGGCATTGCTACTTATGCCACTGGAATGTTTTTTAAATATGCTCTTAACTTTATTAGTAACCTTTTGAAATAAAAATATAATTATGCCGGGCATTGGTGGCACACACCTTTAATCCTAGCACTCGGGAGACAGAGGCAGGCAGATCTCTGTGAGTCTGTGAGTTCGAGGCCAGCCTGGTCTACAGAGCGAGTTCCAGGACAGACTCCAAAAGCCACAGAGAAACCCTGTCTCAAAAAACCAAAAAATATATATATATATATAATTATATCACTTCCTCCATTCTTCCTCCTTCTTCCAACTCCTCCCATGCCCTTCTGTCTCTAACTGGTGGCCTCATGTTTATTATTAATGTCATATGTAATATATAAAGGCATGAATCTACCAATACAACCCAATGGATCCGTTTAGTGAGGCTTGCATGTATATGGTCCAGGACTGACTACTTTGTATTAAATAACCAATTAAAAGACTTGGCTGGGATAGGCTGTTTAAAGCACTAGAGTGACAGAGTCTGATTTAAAATTCTAAAATCGCCTGGGGTTCTGTTGAAGAATGCTTGTCTACCATCCGAAGGCCCTTGATTCACTCCCATCATTAAAAAAAAATGCAGTCTTTTCCACTTTCTCTGGTGGCTTTCTTGCTTTTATCTTCCACGGTCCTCCAGGAAGGACTTTTGTTCATGGTGTGAGAGGGAGGACAAGAGCTGAGCCAACATTGTTGACAGCTCATCTTTCCCATGCACATTGTGTCACCTTTGTCCAAAGTCCAGGACAAAGGATGGTGTGGATTTGCTGCCAGTCTACATTCTGGTTCATGGTCATTTGGCCAATGCTTACCCCCATTGGTGCTGCCCCACAGTTTAGCAGTAGGCCGGGTATCCAAGGCAGCTGTCCCCAGCTTTGACTTCCTTTCCCAGACTGTCTATTCTTGGCTTCTGTGCTTCCTACCGATTTGACAATTGCTTGCCCAACAAGAGACAAGAGAATTGGGCTGAGGGATGAAGGAAGGAAATGGGGGGTAAGAGCTAGCTTTCTGGGTGAGTTAGTCTCTGGGTTGCTCAGTAGGGAGGGTTGAGGATTTCACAACCACCAGTGTTCTAATCCATGAATGCTGTATCTTTCCACTCACTTAGGCCTTTCCTAATACCAACATCATTTGAAGTTTGCAGTGTAGAAATCTCCTACAGATTCTGTTAGACTTTTTCCTAAGTCTGCTTTTTACTTTATAGTTAATATCATCTGTCCATACTTTGTTTTCTTTTCTTTCTCTGGGAGTGGGGGTGGGGCTTGGGGGAAGGGGGGGTTCGAGACAGGGTTTTTCTGTAGCTTTGGAGGCTGTCCTAGAACTCACTCTGTTGACTAGGCTGGCCTTGAACTCACGGAGATCCACCTGCCTCTGCCTCCCAAGTGCTGGGATTAAAGGCGTGTGCCACCAATGCCCAGCTTTTTTTTTTTTTTTTTTTTTTTTTTTTTTTGGTAAATGAATAGACTTAAGTAGCTGGCAGGTTCCTGAAGAATATGTTAGGTTTTTTTTTTTAAGACTTTATTTATTATGTACTTCATGTATGTCTGCAGGCCAGAAGAGGGCACCAGATCTCATTGCCGATGGTTGTGAGCCATCATGTGGTTGCTGGGAATTGAACTCAGGACCTCTGTAAGAGCAGCCAGTGCTCTTAACCTCTGAGCCATCTCTCCAGCCCGATGTATTTCTTTATTATCATTATTTTATGTGCATTGGTGTTTTGCCTGCATGTATGTATGTATGAGGATGTCAGGTACCCTGGAACTGGAGTCACAGATAGTCTTGAGTTGCCTTGTGGGACTGGGAATTTAACCCAGGTCTATTGGAAGAGCAGAGAGTGCTCTTAACTGCTGAGCCATCTCTCCAGCTTCAAAGATTTATTTATATATATATATATATATATATATATATATATATATATACTCTGTTTGCATGCACACCAGAAAAGGGTATCAGATTCCACTATAGACAGTGGTGAGCCACCATGTGGTTTCTGGAAATTGAACTCAGGACCTCTAGAAGCTTAATGACTGAGTCATCTCTCCAGCCATTGATCTATGTCTTACTTCAAGGAAGATACTGTTATTCCATATGATGTTTTTTATATATTTCAAAATATACTTTAACTGGTTAAGGATGTTCTCAATTGTCTTACTCTGTTAAGTATTACTTTATTGTGATTAGAAAATAACACAAGTATTACCTTAACTATTTAAAAATTTTTAATAACTTTGACATGAACAGTAATCTTAGGTTTACAGGGAATTTACACACACGCCCACAGCCTCCCACCATCAACTTCCTGTCCCACAGTGGGACATTTGTGACTGTCCATAAGCATAGATAGTCACATCACCACCTAAATTCCAAAGCTGTAATTTTTCTAAAGGGTAAGTCTGCATTCATTTTGTCATGTGCATTTCTCAGAACATGTATCTTGGATGAAGGAAATAGCTCAGTTGTCAAAATGACCACTGTACACACACATGAGGGCCTGAGTTCAGAACCCCAGCTCCCCCCTAAAAGCCTCATGTAGTAGACCATGCTTGTAACATTAGTGGTGTGACCCTCTAGAGCTCACTGGCCAACCAGTCCAGTAACGGTGAGCTCCAGTTTCAGTGAGAGATCCTGCCTCAAAAAACAAAGTGGAGATCAACTGAGGATGACACCTACCGTTGACCTCTGATCTCTGCACATATGTGTACATACGCAAACATGCATATGTGTACACACACAAATACACATACACACAGCACACATGATAGTAAAAGATGGTTAGATATCTTTTTCGCCTTTCCTCGGTGAGCATAGTTTATTCTTGAGAATTTTAGCGTTTATATGCACGAGAGGTTGACTATATAATCTCCCTTTTTCTGCGTATGGTTTCATCGGCTATGCTGGTCTTCATACAGATCCTATAAGCTCTGGGAGTTTGGTGAGAGGGGTCACATTGTTTTCTCCTCTTATCTCCATGTTGAGACATGGCGGATTGTAGATAGCAGTGTTCCTGATTGCAGGAGAGGTGCAGTCACCTACTCTTAGCACTGCTAAGGAATAGTCTGTAAGGGCTGAAAGCCCTTCAACCTGCAGATGCAGAATTAGAAATACCTGATTGCATTCACATCACAGCCATCTAACTTCATTCCTTGTGTGGCTTAGAAAATGTGACAGAGGTTTCTAGTGGCCTCCCAAGAGCCATCTTTCTTTCCTTTTGGGGACAGTTAGACATGCTGTCGCCCAGATAGAAATCTGTGCCCTCGGTCCTCCCTTCTAGTTAAATGTGACTATATGAGGAGGCTTTTACCCATATTGCACAGAACAGTGTGCTCTGTGAGACTCAGGACACATTTACTTAGGGAGGAAAAGAATTCTTCGCCTTATCATGTCTGCAGCATAGTTGAGACAGGAGGCACTCCAGCAACTGTTAGACAACCAGGCTGACGTCTACAACACAGGGAGAGCTGAGCAGAGACCTAGATGGAGCCTGTGATCGCAACAGTTTTTGGAATTGTGATACATGTGACAAGTGAGCCATATTCCCCTATATCTATAGAATTCCTGTTATACCATACAAGAAACATGGATTAAATGGCAAGTGTGATAAGCCATGCCCATGTTAAGGGTTCTGCAAGGCTGATTGCCTGATTCGAACTTTATGATTACATAGAGTTGGAATGTTACAGATCCAGAACCTCTTTATCTTCATCCATCTTTAGTGTTATTCACAGCCAAACTCTGACTCAATACAAGGTTAAGTAGCTGGCAACTCTTGGTTCTGTGATCTTCCAGGTTTTTACCCCATATCTGACTCCCAGGTTTTTATCGATTAAGATTAATTAGATTAGCGCTTCAGAGTTAGAACCTCTTTGATCGAGTGAAAAAGCTAGTGAGGAAGTGCACACTTAGAGTCTCTGTGCAGGGAAGGAGGTGATAGGAGGGGCCCTGGGGCTAGGGGGTCAGACAGTGTAACTGAAGTGGTGAGCTCCTGCTTCAGTGAGACCCCTCCGCCAAAACATAAGGCCGAGATCCACCGAAGATGCCCAATGTCAGCTTCAGCTTTCCACACTCAGTGTGCACTTACGTATGCTGCACACTTATGCAAGTTTGTACACACACGAATGCATACACACCCATCAAACACACACACACTAGTAACTCTTCTTCCTTTTGTGCTTTGTGTCCACTTAAAATTATGTACATTTAATTACGTTAGTGACATAAAGAACTGAGCATAAACATAAACTTTGATCTCTCCCTTCAAGAAGCACAGAACCTATTGTGATGATTAATTTTAATTGTCAAGTTTCATGGAGGAGGGGACCTCAATCAGCAATTGTTTAGATTGGGTTGGCCTGTGAGGGTCCATGGAGTCTTTTATTCACTGCCTTAATTGAGGTTGGGAGACCGTCTCCACTGTGGGTGGCACTATTCCTTAGTAAGGGCTAGTGCATTGTGCGACAGTGAAGAAGCAAGCTAAATGCTATCGAGCATGCATTAACTCATTGCTCTTTGCTTGACTGTGGATGTATTGTGCCCTTCAAATTCTCCAAGTTCCTGCCTCCTTGACATCCCCACCGTGATGGACTATACTCTGAAACTGTGAGTCAAACCCTATCTCTCTTAAACTGTCAGATTTCTTTATTACAGTAACAGGAAACAAACTAAAATACCTGTTTTGAATGATGACCTTACGGCACAAGAACTAACTGGAAAAGAGGCTTTAGGTAGGGATTGGTAATTATGGCTGCTGTGTGTCAGGCGCGAGGAAAGGGAAATAGGCTCCTGTGCTATCCTGGATAAAAACAAAAAACAAACAAACAAAAAAAATCAACAAAAAGTAGGTATTTATCAGGCTCCAGTGTCCCTGCCCCAGGGGAGGCCGACCTGAGATTTGCAGAGGTCACTGCCAACTTGACTATCTGATGAGGGTCCTTGAGTCCTGATAATCTATGATTCACACCAGCCATTCATTTAGCTTCCTTCCTTTATTTGAAGGATTATTATAAATGTAGGGTGACGCTTGGACCTAACCTGGAGTCAATCGTGTTTTAACTCTGAGTCTGTTCTCATCATCTCTCTGCTAAAGGATTATATTAATCACATTTTAGTCTGTGAGCTTGATAAATGCCACAGCACAGTCAGTGGAAGTTTCTTCAAACTGAGGGAAGATGAGGTTGTGTCAAGGCATGCAGGAACTGATCCAAAGAAGGCATGGAGAGGACCACATACAAGGGAGGAGGCAAGGGTCAAGTCTTTATCTCCTGCCTATCAGACTGAAGCAATAATTTATTATAATATTGCTATAGCAACAATAAAAGGGGAGGAAGAGTGGAGGAAGGAGGAGGGTTAGAAAGGAGGCAAGGGAGAGGTGAAATGCTATAAATATATTTTAAATAAATACAAATATTGTTATGACTTCATCAAGACAAGAAGTGTGTGGGGAGGGGGTCTGGGCTCTGACCCTTGGTATCAAAACAGTTGGACAGAATCTTACAGCTATCAGGTACCAAAGTCAAAACCAGGCATGTTGCCTGGAAGGATCACTCGCACAAACCCAGGGAGTTCTGAAAATGTGGCTGGGATATTGCAAAACTATATTTCAGAACATTTTTCTGTTGGTGAAAACTTTACAAATTATTGGGGAAGCCTATGCCTCAACTGATGCTGTCCTATAGTAGTTTTCCCAAAAGCCCTGACTCAGTCTTGGGGGCGGGGGTACGGGAGGGGGGAAGAAAGATGGAAAGAGACAGAAGGACAATTCATCAGAAAGATAGACAAATGACCTTAATATGCCGTTTCCCAAAGAGGAAATATAAACAGTTGTTGATTGGTCATCAGAATATGAATTAAAGCCACAGATGATGGAGGCAGGAGGATCACAAATTCAAAGTCGTCCTTTCCTCTGTGGTGAGTTTGAGGTCAGCCTGCGCTAGGAGGCACACTGTCAAACAGACAAACAATGCCACAACAACCCCCAGCAAAGTCTGTGGTCAACTACTAATTTACACATTCTCTCTATTTTGAAAGTATCTGTGTAGATAGCATCCACTGCTGACAGAACAGTGCAATCACTTTGGAAAACAATTGGCTTCGTGGGAGTGTTGAGCAAGCTCATACTCTGTGGTTTAGCAACTTCCTAGACACGAGCCGTCCAGGCTGCTCAACAGAAACACGCAGAGAAAACAACTCAGAGGTCTAACCTCCCTCTCACCCGGTGAGAGAGCAAACCTCAGTAACCATAGAGGAGAGTGACTGAGGGCCTGACACCAACCTCTGGCTTCTACATGCATTTGCACATTTGGACATGCATACACACGCAAATATGTATATACACATAATGTGCACCACACACACACATAAACATGCAAAGTAAAATCAAAGGTGTTGCATGATTGAAGAGGACACACAATGTCAACATTGGACCTCCAAAAACAGGCACACACACACACACACACACACACACACACACAAGACTCAAGATGTAGCTCAGGGACAGTGTGCATGCCTATGAGGTGCAGGAGACACAAGGCCCTGTCTGCAATTGCAGCCCTGCAAAAACGCAAACAAAACCCACCACTGTGTGAGATGAAATGGCATACGACTAAACTTGCCTATGTGGTGAAAACATGCGTGGCAGGTGAGGATGGTAAGCTCGCTTTGCACTTGGTAGGCTTGGTTGCTGAGTCATTATACTTTAATCATATATGGTGTTAATTAGGACATAATTAATATTGATGATATACTGAGCCCAATAGGACCTGGAGTGTAGGTGGACATAACTAGTATCAAAGGCATGCTTTTGAATCCTCGATTACTCCAATATGTTACTCTACAGTTTTTATTGAAAATGTAGGTTCACAGGTGAATGTCTGAGTTCGAGGCCAGCCTGTCTACAGAGAGAGTTCCAGCACAGCTAAGGTAATTACACAGAGAAACCCTGTCTTGAAAAAAGAAAGAAGGAAAGGAAGGAAGGAAGGAAGGAAGGCGGGAAGAAAGAAAGAAAGAAAGAAAGAAAGAGAGAGAGAGAGGGAGAGAGAAAGAAAGAAAGAAAGAAAGAAAGAAGGAAAGGAAGGAAGGAAGGAAGGAAGAAAGAAAGGAAAGAAAGAAAGAAAGAAAGAAAGAAAGAAAGAAAGAAAGAAAGAAAGAAAGAAAGAAAGAAAGAAAGGAAAGAAAGAAAGAAAGAAAGAAAGGAAGGAAGGAAGGACAGATAGGTTCTTCTGTTTACAACAGGAAGAGCCGGTTGCTGGCAGGAAGGAAGAGGCTGGTGTCCCCAGCAGGGCTGGCTTAGCAGTAATGGCAGTACTGTGGACGGCTCCCCAGGGCCATCATGTAGTTGATATGCACGGTCCCACTTAGTCCTCAGAACAGCCAGGTGTGGTTGGGGACCTGACCTCAGGCCTAGTTACACATAGGGACTTGAGATCAGGGAAAAATAACTTATGGGAGGCACGCAGCTAGGAGCGCATGGGTCTGGGTCTGGCCATGTCTGCTTTGCCTAGGGAGTTATGAGTGTTGCTTACGACGGATTTGAACGCTGGTTCTAAAGATGGGGTGAGCTATGGGAAGACAGAGGAAAGCTGAGGCCCTGGGGTTCTTTGTTCAGCGCCCTTCTCTCCTTCCACCCACTTTTATTCTCTCTGCTTTCCTTTCTTTTGTCCCCTTCCGTCAAACGAGGCTGAAGAATGTTTTTATCAGTTGCTTTATAGGCTCATGGACAATTTACGATTTTTCTTCCATTTAATTCAGCTATGCATTTTATATATATCTGAAGGCAATGTTAAATATCCCACACTTATGTAACGGTCTTAGTTGAACCTTTTCTGAGTCCAGACTCCTCATCAGAAAAACAAGACAAGACAAACCAAATTCCTTGTTAACAAAAAATGGCCATCTATCAGGCCTGCGGCTGATAGTGAACAGTACCTGCTGTGCCACCTTTCTATCACCAGGGGGTGGCAGAGAGTCCCAGATAAAGTCACTAGGCAGCGCACAGTTCCCACAAGTCCTTTCCAGTTGCCGGAAATTCATTCTAATCAGATTTGTATTCTGCCAGGTTTTAAACTCTGGCTTAGAAACTATTTCAGCTGTTGCTTAGGCGACATTTTGTACAAAGGAATCAAAGGTCATTCCGATAGAAGTGGTAATTAAAGAACCTGTGACAACATCTATTGCTTTTAAACCACTCGGGCTTCTAATTAAAACCATTACTTTTGAAGTTATGTTAAACCCTAAGGTAGTCCTACAATTTTATTTTTGACATGCTCCATTGCCACTAAGAGATCCTGCTGGTTTTTCATCCAAGTTGAAGTCCTCTAGGCGCAGTCAAGCCTGCAATTCTGCAAGGAGCTCCTGGTTGGGGTGGGGGGAGGGACTGCTAGCATTACTTCCTCAAACCGCAATCATTTGGGGAATTGGTTACTCAGATAGGCCAAGCTTGCATTGTGTTAATAATATACACACTTGATTAGCCGCTTAATGTTTGGATGCTTAGAGCCATGAGTCTCAATCAGACGTGACACATTTGACAGTTGGGAAGCATTTTTAACTGTCACAAATGGAGAGGAGCTTCTTGCCTCTGCTAGTTAGAGGCCAGGCATAGCGCTAAATCCTTCACTGCACATGGCAGTTCCCAGACCCAGTTTCCAACACATACAACACAGAACTGTCTGGCTCAAGAAGTTAGGAAATCCTGATATAAAGCTAGGTATGGGGGGATACTGAGAGGGGGATTGCTTCAACGTCAGGGCCAATTTGACTACACAGTGAGGTCAAGGCTAGCCTGGGCTACATCACAAGACTCTGCCCCACCCCCCCCCAAAAAGAAAAAGAAGCTGGGTGTGGTAGTGCATGCCTTTAATCCCAGTACTTGATGCTTTGGAGGCAGAGCAGGTGGTTTTATGCCAGTTTCAGGCCAGTCTGGGCTCCAGAGTGAGTTCCAAGACAGTCAGGGCTACACAGAGAAACCCTGTCTTGAAAAAAAAAAAAAAGAAAGAGAGAAAAAAGAAAACGAAAAGGAAATAAATTAAACCCTGATATAGAAGAACATAGACTAACTTAGTTGCCCACTTAATTGTCCAGTCTTGAGTTCCAGAACCTTAATTCTGACTATTATTTTAAGGTTTTCATGTGCTAAACACTAAGGCTTCATTGGTCTGACTCACCTATCGGCCACAACACTCTCACCTTCTAGACAAAACAAATGTTTGTGGACATTGGGCATGCCCAGGTCATTGTGCTTAAACCTGTCAGAGCTGGAACTGAAACCCAGGCAGTGGCAGCAAGAGTTCAGAGTCCTACAGTGAGCAGTAGGCAAATTCCTTTCATATGTGAACCAATAGATGATCTCCACCCATGCCCACAAGGCAATGCAGGCTTCTGAGGAAAGTGGTCCCTGGTGCAATATGACCCGTGTCTCTTCCAAGCTGGTCACTTTGTAGTCCAGACTACATCCCCACTTCTCATTGTTGGTCTGAGAACGAGGATAAGGGAAGGCTTCATGTCACTGAGCAGAAGCTCTTTCATGACTGAATATGTGATGGTGTGGACAGGTCCACCTGTAATCAGTATGGCCTCCTGTTTTAGCCCAGCTGCTCAGACACCACAGACTTTTACAAATCCCGGCTGATAACCCCACCAAACCAGGAGGTCACAGCATCGTCTCCTTCAGAATGAAGCATGGGAACTGAGACTTAGTTGATCAAGCAATGTGACTGACACCTCCCCACAGCTAGAAGACGAAGGAGAGAAAATCATAAGTGAAAAACAGTGAGCGGGGCTCAAGGTTTGGGGCATATTTGTCGAGGGAAGAGAGAAGACAGGGCTGCAGAAAGAATGTTGCAGAGAACTGAGCAGTGTGGGGTGTGAGAGCAGAACACCACAAGAGCTGGTTTTTCTTCAGCTTATAAAGCTCCTCAGTCCCTTAAGAGCACCGGTCATGGTAAACCTCCATACAGAATATGAGACTTATAAGAAAAGGTGTTGTGAGATGCTTGTACACTATGTGAAGTTGTATCTGCTGTGATGGGTGTAATAAAATGTTGAATGGCCAATGGATAGGCAGGAGGTATAGGCAGGATGTCCAGGGAGAAAAAGGAAGAGGAGGAGAATCTAGGCACGTGGGAGATGACAGGAGAGATGGAGAAGGAACAAGAAGGAAGAGAGGCAACGCCACATGATAGAAGGTAGATCAAGCCGGGCGTTGGTGGCGCACGCCTTTAATCCCAGCACTCGGGAGGCAGAGGCAGGCGGATCTCTGTGAGTTCGAGACCAGCCTGGACTACCAAGCGAGTTCCAGGACAGCCTCCAAAGCCACATAGAAACCCTGTCTCGGAAAAACCAAAAAAAAAAAAAAAAAAAAAAAAGAAGGTAGATCATATAATGGTTAAGGTATGAGACCTAGTTAGGAACGAGCCGAAGCCATGGATGGAGCTTTCATAATTAATAAGAAGTCTTCCTGTCGTTTTTTATGAGCTGGCAGCCCCAAAGAAAAACCCAGCCACAGAAAGGTACCTTGCTGCCCTAACTTGTTCAATGGTGCATTCCTGACATTCAACTACAGAGTTTGAAAGAGTAAAAGAATAAACAAATAAGTAGTACTGTGGTCAGGAGAAAGCTGTGATTCCTTCAGAGACTGAGGGAACTTGGCTCTCAGCAGGTGCTGAGGAGGCTGGTTTCAAAAACACAGGTCTTAGTAAAATTCTTGGCTATGGAGGCGGATGAGGTGGGCACTTAAACTTCCGTGACTTATCGCTTATACAGCACAGTCTGCAGGTACAAGCATAGGTGATAAATAACTGTACTGACCCCGGTCCTGCCCTGCCTGCCTTCTGAATCCTTCCAAACGGCCTTGTGATTGTGACCCATTGCTTACATACTGTGGTCTGTGGGGACAGGAACAGGGTATAGCGGCCCCGTGTTTGGGACCCATTGTTTACATACCACCATCTACAAGTAAGGAAACACAGTGGGCAACTCTCCTGTGGTTATTCCGAGTCCTGGCTCTACACGTGACTCTACCAAATCCAGAGATATTTGGGACAATCAGACAAAGCACAGTGAGCAGAAGGGCAGGGGTGGTTCAGCCTCTCCCCCTCCCCAAGGAAATTTCCATCATTAAAGGGATCATAGCTAGTATTTAAATTCTTACTGAGTATTCATACATTGATCATCTCTGAGAAGGGAACCGGCTTGAAAATCATTCTGAATACTTCTGTTTTTCAAATACAGGACTTCAGGTAACCCAGGCTGGCCTGAATTCCCTATGTTACCAAGGATGACCTTAAACTTCTGATCCTCCTGCCTCCATCATCCAAGTGCTGAGATTACAGGTATGTGCCACCACATCTGGCAAGAGAACAATTTTTCTTTTCTTTTTTTTTTAAAGATTTATTTATTATATATACAGTATTCTGCCTGCATGTATGTCTGCAGCCCAGAAGAGAGCACCAGATCTCATTATAGATGGTTGTGAGCCTCCATGTGGTTGCTGGGAATTGAACTCAGGAACTCTGGAAAAACAGTGTTCTTAACCTCTGATCCATCTCTCCAGTCCACACTTTTTTTTAAAGATAAAAGAATAAAACATAGAGGTCCAAAGAAGGAAAAGGACCTACCGAGGGCTCTGGAGAGGGAAAATCAGAGCTCTGCACTGGTTCATCCTGCTGGTGATGCCCAAGAGACCAATGAGAAAAGGCAGGTGCCCATCATTACCATCATTACCTGGGTCTTTTTGCTTAAGCATAAGCCTTATGGATTTGGTCCTCATTCTGGATGGTAAAATACATCAAACAAATGGCAGAGTATGACTTGCTAGGTCCATGTTACTGAAAGCATGAGTAGAAGTTGCAGTGGGCAGAAACAATGGGATCTGGACTCCTACCCCAGTGCTCTCTCTGCTGCTAGACTCAGCCATCCACAAAGCACACTGGCAGCTATTAGATACTGCTCCACTTACAAGGGGGCATTTTACACGCATGTGTGACTCAAGATGTGGCTGCATCTGATTATTAAAATTAGAATTATTGCCTGTTCACTGGTGGTGCAGGCTTTTAATCCCAGCACTCAGGAGGCAGGCAGATCTGAGTTTGAGGCCATCCTGGTCTACAGAGCCAGTTCCAGGACAGCCAGAACTATACAGAGAAGTCCTATCTTGAAAAACAAAAACAATACAATTATTTATCTGGGGGGAGGGTTGTCAGGGATCCATAAAGATGGCTCCTCTTCATCTTGACTTAAGGTCAGATTTCAAAACTGTCCTTAGTCTTCCAAGGTTAAAGTCATAAGACCTAAAGGTCTAAGGTGTAGCTACTGTAGATGTTTGATCTTGGCCATGGATGCCTTATCTAGATAACAACAGACGTAGTCTGAGGTGGGGATACTCTTGACCCTTGAGGCCGGATAATGAGAAATTGCACTGTACTATGTTTCCACATTGTCCCCAAAGTGCCCCGGAATACATGCTGTGGTAGAATATTATCTTAAGGTGTGTGACTTTTGTCTATCCTGCATTTGTTGGACTCTGCAAAGCTGTTATTCTGTGCCTGTCTAAAACACCTGATGGTCTAATAAGGAGCTGAATGGCCAATAGCAAGGCAGGAGCTAGGATCAGTGGGGCTGGCAAGTAGAGTATAAATAGAAGAGCAGCAAGAGAACAGGAGAGGAGGACATCGGGGGCCATTCGTCCAGCCATCCACCTACACAGCAATCCACTGGTAAGAGTGAGGTTTACACAAGTAAGAGAACAGGAAAGGCCCAGAGACAAAAGGTAGTCAGGTTAATTTAAGAAAAGCTGGATAGAAACAAGCCAAGCTAAGGCTGAGCACTCATAACTAAGAATAAGCCTCTGTGTGTGATTCATTTGGGAGCTGAGTGGTATGCTCCCCCCCAAAAGAGAAACATCTTACTATGCATGGGTACTTTTAACACAAAGTTTCCAACTTCTTGTGACTACTTTTGTTACACCCTAAAGCAATGGATGTTGACCCCTTTGGAGGTTGCATATCCGATATCCTGCATATCAAATATTTATATTATGATTCTTAGCAGCAGCAAAATTACAGGTAGGAAGTAGCAACAAAATAATTTTGTGGTTGGGATCACCACAACATGAGGAACTGTAGTAAAGGGTTGCAGCTTAGGAAGGTTGAGTGTCAGGGCTCACAGAAATAGCTCCTCTTCATCTTGGCTTAAAGTCAGAGTTCAAACCGTCCTTAATCTTCCAAGGTTAAGTCATTAAGACCTAAAGGTCCAAGGAATGGCTACTATAGATGTTTGATCTTAGCAGTGGATGTCTTATCTTAGTAACAACAGACTTGGTCTGAGGTGTGATTACTCTTGATCCTTAAAGCCAGATAAAGAGAAATTGAGTCTAAGGTGTGGTTACTAAATGTTTGGAGAATTAAGGAGCAAAGTCTGTCTGTTCCTTGTACATGATAAAGAAGTCTTTGCCATGTCCCCCTTTTGGTTGGGGTACTTAAGACTGTTGAAGAATAAACCTGGGGCATCCGGTGGTCACTGGGCTGCCCTCCTGAGTCTATCCTGTGTCTCTGTCTTTTTCTTAGTGCTTTCACCTGTCATTTCTTAATCCACACTCCCCCCTCTCATGTACGAACCTGGCAGGTCGCCTGGATCCAACTGAAACCCCACAAAGACGGCTACAGCAGATTGATGTCACAACATGGGGCTAGTACAGATGGCTACAACAGGGGACGGTGGGCACTTGTGTGCCACAGCATTCATGCCAAGGCCAGAGGGCAGCCTGCAGGAGTGTCGTGTTTTCTCTTCCATTACATAGGTGTTGGGATTTGAACCAGGGGGTCGGGATTGACTGCAGGAACTACAATCTCATTAGTCCAGTTTTCACTTTTTGACATAAAATTGCTATTTACCTGATGCCTGAAAATATATCATGTGGATGTACATGCTAAATAATCTCATCCAAGGTCTGAGAATGTAGTTCAATGGTAAAACGGATGCTTAGGATGTAGAAGACTCTGAGCAGAGTTCCCAGAAACACACATGTACACATGAACTAAGGGCTGGGAGTATATGTCAGTAGAGCACTTGCTTAGCATACCCATAAACAGGCCCATTCAATCCTTAGCATGTATACATCCTTGGTATTAGTAGTTCCATATTTCCCGGTGGTGGTGATGGCGGTGACAGCAGCACCCGCCTTCAATCCCAGCACTTGAGGCAGAGTCAAGCGGATCTCTGTGAGTTTGAGGTCAGCCTGGTCTACAGAGTGAGATCCAGAACATCCAGGTCTACACAGAGAAGCCCTGTCTCAAAAAACAAATCAAAAAACAAAACAACAACAAAAAAGTCCCATATTAGGCTTACCTTGGTAGAATCAGGATTGGCAGAAGAAGAGGCCCCATAAATTTTAAGGACTTCCTCAATTGGGATACTGTTCTGTGAAATAAAAACAATGTGTTGTCATGCCTTTAATCCCAGCACTAGGGAGGCAGAGGCAGAGGCAGGCAGATCTCTGTGAGTTCTAGACCAGCCTGGTCTACAAGAGCTAGTTCTAGGATAGCCTCCAAAGCCACAGAGAAACCCTGTCTTGAAAAATCAAAAAAAAAGAAAAAAGAAAAAAGAAAGAAACAAAATTACAGCAGTTCCAATGGCTCTAATAAACAGTGTGGGGTAACACAGCAAGTAGATAATACGTATTAAGGTGTAAACAAATTTTCTAGATAACAATATCTCTCATCTTTTTTTCTTCTCTCCCATAAACATTTTCACAATATGGTATGGAAGCTAAATTTTTTATTATGCATTTAAAATCATAAATTTTACTATTAGTAAATCCCAGGCATTTAGAACCAATATTGAAAACACATAAACATGCCTCAGTACCAAAATGAACTTAGAAGAAGTCATGGAATGAAGCCTGGCAGTGGTGGCGCACGCCTTTGATCTGCTAGCACTTGGGAGGCAGAGGCAGGTGGATCTCTATGAGTTTGAGGTCAGCCTGGGCTACAGAGCAAGTTCCAGGACGGCAGAGATACACAGAGAAACCCTGCCTTGAAAAATTTTTTAAAAATTAAAAAGTAAAAGAAAAAGACATGGAAGGTCTGTCTGTGTACAGTGTTCTTTCCCTCACCATTAAGACTCCAGCGTAAGATGATAAGATCACTGCTTCTCTCTGTCTTCTGTTTGGATACACTGGTCTGCCATGAAGTGGCACTTTCCTAAGGGGAAATACGGATGGAAAAGAGTCGTGGGTGGTGTGTGTGTATATGGAGGACGGAGGCCAATCTCAGACACCATCCCTCTGGAGCCATTCACCTTGGTTTTTGAGTCAGGGTCTCTCACTGAACCTGAGGCTCACCAAGAAGAGTAGGAGGCCACCAAACACCAAGGATCCACCCACCTCTTGGCCTCTTCAGTGCTGTGACTATAAATCTAAGCCACCATGCCCAGTGGTTTATGTGAATGCTGGGGACCAAATTCAAGTCCCCTTGCTCGCACAGTGAACGCTGACCGAGTCATCTATCTATCTTCCAGGCTCCTCTTCTCATTCTTTTTGACACCTGCTAAGGTTGTGATACTAATCCATGGGTAACCCAGCAATGACTGCGCTATGATTGATTTTCTGTTGATGAAACGCATACTTTGAATTTTTAATCTTCCAACCAAGTGATGACTTTTTTCCTTGTCTGTTTTCACTAGAGCTGTCACGAATGCCAACTGGCCCCATGGTGGTTGGCTATGGCTTTGCTAGCAGGTATCACTCCGATTCTCATCGTCTGCTCGGAGGGAACCTGCCTTACTTTACTGGGAGCTTGCACAGCTTTAGGGAGGCTGGTTGGTTCTGAAAATGGGTCTGTCTGGTGTGTTCCATGACTAGACAAATCAAGAAACTGAGACACATGTCTTGTCTGCTTGTTGTTTGTTTAAATCCATCCCGGTTTGGACCGAACCTTGTTATGAAATGAGCTGACACTAATAGTGTCCACCCAGAAGAAAAGGACTGGGTAGGAAAATGACCTGGTAGCATCAAGTGAGGTTAAAAAAAAACATATTTATTTAGTGTGTGTGTGTGTGTGTGTGAGAGAGAGAGAGAGAGAGAGAGAGACAGAGACAGAGACAGAGACAGAGACAGAGACAGAGACAGAGAGCTTGCTTCACTGTGGAGTACCTGTGAAAGTTTGAAGACATTTTGAGGGAACGCGTTCTCTCCTTCCATCATGTGAGCTCTGGTGACTGAACTCAGACAGTCAGGCTTGTTGGAAAGTTCTTTGTCCACTGAGACATCTCATCAGCCTGAGTTTGGAATTACTGTGCAATTCACAAACTTTTCAGATGGGGGAGGACTTGCTCTTGTTTCTTCCTTGAGGTTGTTCAAACTGCTTATTACTGTCAATTCCTAACTGTGACCTTGAGCCAGGAGCATGGAATAGAAACAGTATCTGGACTTTGGAATGAGCTATTTAATCGTGGCCTCTCAGTTCCCTGTTCTGACCAGTAGAATGTGGCTGCTGCATCTCTTGATACACTTGAAGGAAAATGCTGATAATTTTGGACAGGAAGTGATCACACAGACTCAAGTACTTAGCTGTTTATATGCTCCAGAAACTGGGTAAGACAGTCCTTGGGAGACAATTTCAAGCTTTACCTACAGAACTGTCCATTTAAAAATAGCTTGTATATAATACAATGAACTCAACGCTTCTCAGAAAAGAGCAAGATTTTTTTTTAACTGGACAGAAACCAATGATTAGAAGTACAAACGTCCTCAGGCTGCAGCTGTAGCATGTCTGCAGGCTTCTGGCTGGAGGAAGAAGTTTGACCTGTGTTTCTAGATCAGAGTTCATCACAAGAAGACGCCAGCCAGGGCTGGAACTCCCTCCTTCAATGAGAGTCACACTTTAAAAGGGAAAACCGCAAGGGCTGTGGATACGGCTAAGTATGTAAAGTGCTTGTCTTGTGCAAGCATGAAGAGCTGAGTTTGGAGCCTTTCCTCATCGGCCATGTCAAAATCTGGGCGTGGTGGCACAGCCTGCAATCCTAGTGCTGGGAAGATGGAGATGGGGGCAGGAGGAGGCTCCCTGGAGGTGACTGGCCAGCCGGGCTTGCTGGTGGTAAGCTCCAGATTCAGTGGGAGAGAGATGCTATCTCAAAAACTAAGATGAAGAGTGACAGAGGAAGACACTGACATTGACCCCTGACCTCTGCATACACCCACATCCATACACAAGAATGTGTGCACATGCTTGTCTTCCTACCCACACTACATAAATGAATTAAAAAGAAAAACATCAGACACATTTCAACTTACAGTTTCTCCCATTGGAGCCAAGTTAAGTCTTCTGAGGGATGTAGCCACTGACAAGCAACACTGATGGCTAAGTCATAGTGGGCCTGGAATTGGGAAGTAGAGAGCAGAGGTCATGGGCGTGGGTTCAGATACCCTGACAATGGCATCAATAAGCCCCTGTCACGTTTCAACTGGGGTGGAGAGTCCTTTATAAGTAGCCCGATGCTCAGCTAGAGATGTTTCAGGATCTTCAGGCACTTACTTTAGCTCCGACTAAGCAGTTACTTGCTGTGCATGGTCCAGAAAAGAATCCTCAACTGGGAACTGGGGAATGTGGCCTCACACTGTGATTGCCAAGAACTCAAAGGGTATATATATATTCTTGGGTGAGGCATTGGTGAGTGTTGAGCCTCCCTCTCCTTAAATTTTAAAAAGGTAAAAGGAGAGAGTGGAGAAATAAGGCTATAGTGAACATTTTCTGATCCTGTTTGGTATTAGAAATGCACTCCCAGGGGACAGGAAAGCGGGGGTGAGGTGGGAGGAAGGCACTGCTGCGCTCACCTGGGGAGACAGAAACAATCCTGGGAGGCTTCACCGAGGAGTCCTCAGAACTAAGGCTTAGGAAAATGGGATTTCTGCAGTTGGAGAAGGACATTCCAGGGCACATAGCATGAGCAATGGGCAGGATAGACCCAACTGAGTGACAGATGGAGAGGCTCACACCGAGTACAATCATCTGCAAGCTCTTATTAACAAGCATATGTGCCACTTATTATCAACATGTCCTTTCCATCTCCATATCCAGGAAGGCGAAGGTTGGTTTGGGTTTGGTTAAGGTTCTAAGAATTTCCAAGTATTGTGATGATGCCCTCCAGGGACATGACTAAAGTAAAATGTCAACCTAAATAATAAATAAGGGGTTTGGACCATGGTCATTTGTTGAAACCTCATCTGGAGTTTGATACCTGGACCAGTCACACTGGTCAATGTTCATTAGAAATACAATCACCCAGCCTATCCCCAACCTCCACAATCAAAATAGCTCTGTAATAAAACCTCATTAAAGTTTGAGAAGCACAGCTCTGATCTGTTTAACTTCCTGTGTGGTGTGTGCACACAGAGAGGCAGGCTTAATTACAAACCCTGGCTTTACACAGAGGGAAACTGAGGAAAAGAGACATCCCTCTCAGCACAAGGATAGCCTGTGGGCAGGGGGCAAGCTGAGTTTACTTATTTCTTTTGGACTAAATCTTTATGTAGTTTCTTCTCTAATTTCTGTGTAGTGAGCCAGCAGAACTTCACGTGAACTCAGTATGAATAATGAAAAATATTTGAGAGTCCTGTATCACTTTGCCTTTACGGTGATAATGCAAACAATGACAAGTGACTACAGCGGAGAACTACCTGATTGCTAATTTTTTTTTTGTGGGAGGGGTTTTTGAGGCAGGGTTTTTCTGTGGCTTTGGAGGCTGTCCTGGAACTAGCTCTTGTAGACCAGGTCTCGAACTCACAGAGATCTGCCTGCCTCTGCCTCCCGAGTGCTGGCATTAAAGGTATGGACTATCACTGCCCAGCCTCATTGCTAATTTTTATCTTGCAGTCATTTGTTTTTAGTTTTTTTCTCCCTATGTTTATGTCCACATTCTTTTTGCTTTCTATTTAATGGGTGAACATGATCATAGGGATAACCTCAGGGCGAGGAAAACATAAGAAGGAGGACAGGGTGCTCATATGGATGTGATTTTGTGTGTGTGTGTGTGTGTGTGTGAGTGTGTGTGTGTGTTACATACAGAACGCAATGAGAGTTGTACCAGAATGACATTCTTTACCATCTCATCTAGAAAGCTGAGTTGACCTCTTCCTTTTGGATCAAATTCATTTTCCCGAAGTCTGATGCCAATATACTCTCCCCTTAAAAGCAAGAAAACAGCATTGAGCTATGGGGAATGACATAGAGTTCTGTCTTCAGAAAGAGGCTTTCTTCCCAGTCCCTCCCCTTACCCCGACAAATATGCAATGGAAGTCATTGATGGTCTAGTAGCTGTTAATATTTAATTTTAGCTTGGATAGTGATCTCCAAAGGCTGCAGGTTTAAAACATCTAATCATAATGAATTTAAATCATATTAATCTTAATATTAATCTCATTGTTGGAAAGCAGAAAGAATGCAAAATGTCAACACACAGACACAATTTTTTTGCAAAAAAAATAAAAGATTTCCTGCTGGGAGTGGTAGTTCATGCCTTTAATCCAAGCAGGAGACAGAAGCAGACACTACCTCCTATGGGTGTTTATATTCTAAGAAGAGGCTATACCTATACAGGGGTGTGGGGGTGGAGAGGTGCCTTGGTCCTGCCTCAACTAGGTGATGGGACAGACTTAGACTTGCTGGGGGAGGCCTTACTCTCTCCATGAAGCAGATGAGAGGAGGGGGGAGTGGAGAGATCGGGAGGAGAAGAGGGAGGGGGAACTGGGATTGGAATATAAAAATAAATTAATTTTAAAAAGTGTAAAAAAAGAGGCCATCACATAAAAGAATATATTTTTGTAGTGTTTTTCATAGAACACACTAGCATTGGACATTCTGCCTGGAGTTAGCATGGTCAGCAAGGAAATATTTATTTATTTATGTATTGGTTTGTTTGTTTGAGATAGAGTCTCTACGTAGTTATGGTTGTCCCAGAATTCTGTAGACCAAGCCAGTTGAATTCACAGAGGCCCATTGGCTTCTGCCTCCCATAGTGCTGGGACTAAAGGCATGATAAGATAGATCTTTGATGAAAAAGCCATTAGCGTTGTAGCAACAATACATACAAAATAAAATGTGATCTCTTCCTGTTGTACGCTGTGTGATTTTTTATAAACATTTTCAAAGTACCAGGCTGGAGAAAAACTGATTGGGATGGAAAAAAGTATAGGAAACTTGATCTTTTCTTTATTAATCAAGAAAGTTTAGAAGTCAAGAAAAAGGAGCTGGGCTACTTGGTTGTTAAGCTTGGCAACAGAAGCAGCAGAGGCTCTGGTTTAAACGCTGGCCACATCTAGGTATCTATGACTTTTGCCAGTTAAGTGCTGCCCCCCCTTCAGTGGTGCAACCTGTCCTGCTAGGCTGTGGGGGTTCCTTGCACATGCATGCTGCTGCTGCAGAAGCATTTTCCTAAGACAGTCTGCACCCTGCCTTGCATCCCATGTGCCTGCCAGGCAGAGACAGGGACCAGAGCATCTGCCGGCTTTCTGCTGCAGAGCAGAGGGATCCCTCCTTAGCTTTCTGTGCACCTGCCAATATCCAGACCATCTGTGACAGCATTCCACGCGCAAGGGTCAGAAACGAAAGTTACTCTCCGAGATACTCACAGCAGCCTTCTCACCTCCTGCTTTACAAGCCTCTTTTCCATGACGGAAGGCGGAAGGCTGGCGCTGCGCAGGTTATCTGTAGCTTGCGCTCCACCTGAGAGGCATTAGAAAGAGTGATTTCTGCAAGCCTAGAAACTACAGCAGCAAATCAGAGAGAATATGAATTAGGGATACTGTTGCTACGAATACCAGTCATGGAGTCCCAGGCTGTGGAAGGGATCTAAGAGCATCCAGAATTCAGACCTTGTATACAGCAAGTCCCAAGTCAGAAAGTGACCTGGAAGCTAGCTTTGGACCTTGCGCACAACTGACAGCTTATTTCTTTCAAGTTTTAATTGCAAGAATAAGTTCATTAAGTAACTTAATTCTGTGTGTGCTTGTGTGTGAGGGTGCACACGTGCCGTGGAACAGATGTGGAGGTCACAGGACAGCTTTCAGGAGTTGGTTCTTTCATGATGTCACCCAGCCATGGAACTCAGGTCCTTAGGCCTGAGTTTAAGTATTTTGACATGTTGAGTCATCTCATTTGCCCTCTTTCAAGTTTTTCTCACACTCGCTGTGTAGTCGTGCTCACTCTAATCTAGCTTGTAAAACAGGGATGGTTCATGTAGCAGTTTATAAGGTTCTTTGGGTAGAACCACTCACACATGTTGACTTGTGGACTGACTATATTGGAAGTGTCCTGTATGTGGTCAACACAGTGATTCCCAATGTGTTCACTCTAGAGTAACAGCTCATGATGGAACTGTCCATGATTTCCCAGTGCTGTCACTGACTGTCATTTGGCATTCCATGCAATAGTGACAAATGTGTCTTCAATGCCCACTTTGAACTGGAAAACGAAGACAAGGTAATGAGTTTAAAGGGGCTCTGAAATGACACACATATACACACACAAGTTTGTGAAAAAAAAATCATTACTATTGAATGGGGAGGGGGGAACTCAGCAACAAGTATGACTAGGAATCAAACCTACCAGCATGATTTGTATTAATTTTGAAAGAGTCGAAGCACATTGTGACAGCTAGTTTGATGAACCATGACTGAATCACTATTATTCGATATTTGGTTAAACGTTATTCTGGGCTGGGCTGTGGTGGCACATGCCTTTAATCCCAGCAGAGGCAAGTAGATCTCTGTGAGTTCAAGGCCAGCCTGGTCTACAGAGATAGTTCTTCTAGGACGGTCAGCACTACACAGATAAGCCCTGTCTCAAAAACAAAACAAAACAAAAAAACCAAACCAACCAAACAACAATGTTGTTCTGGATGTTTTTATAAAATTGTTTTCTGGATAAGATAAACCATTTAAATTGATGGACTTTAAAGTAAAATATATTTGCCTCCATAATGTGAGTGACCTTACCTAATTGGTTGAAAGCCTTGAATGGACAAGGATTAACCTCTCCTAGCAAGAAGGAAATCTGTCAGCAGACAGCTTAGATTCTAACTGCAACTCTTTCTGGGGTCCCCAGACTACTGATCTTCATCAAATTCAGGCTAACCAAGTCTCTACAATCATGGGAGCCAGTTTCTTTAAAACCAGTCTCTCTCCTTCTCTCTCTCTCTCTCTGTATTTTTTGTGGTAGTTCAATAGTTGTCTTCAGTATAGCTGCAGCTACACACACACACACACACACACACACACACACACACACACACACACACACCCTTTGGAGAAAATTGATTATAGATGCAACAAAGATGTTGGCAGACTCTTAACGTGTGATTTAAAATCCTTACTTTAAAGATAATTGAAAAGATAACCTGTTCTTCCTGCTGCTCCTTCTATTTCAGCAGGTGAGACGGAGCAGGTGGATCTGAAGAGTTGAAGGAGTGTTGCATAGAAATGGGTTGGTCCCAAAGACACTGGATTGCTCTGATCAGGAGAGGATGGGACGGAATACTGCTAGTGAGAAAGGAGGCCTCATCGTCCAGGGGAAGAAAAGCCCTGACCTAGGGAAACCAGGCACTGGGATGTGACTTCCTCTCTACAATTGATTGATGTGACCATGGCCAAACTGCTTGGCTCTCTAGTATTACAGAAAACAAAAACAAAATAAACAAACAAATTTAAAAAAAGGTCTAGTTAACTTCTTGCCAGACTTCACCCTGACATTCTATCATTCCATGATGACTGAAATGTGTTAACATTCTTTTAATTTGCCCGGCGGCGGTGGTGCACGCCATTAGTCCCAGCACTCGGGAGGCAGAGGCAGGCAGATCTCTGTGAGTTCCAGACCAGCCTGATCTACCAGAGCTAGTTCCAGGACAGCCTCCAAAGTCACAGAGAAACCCTGTCTCGAAAAACCAAAAAAAAATTCTTTTAATTGAATTATTTGTAAAAGCATGAAGTTCACAGGACTTTGTCCTATTTCATTCCTTAATAGAAAGTGGGCTCAATACCCTAGCAGAAAGCAGAACCATTTGCTTTTATGCCTGCATATTAAAAGCCTTAGCATTTACTTCAACCAATTCTTATCTTAAAACTCTGAGCAGACCCTTCCATTTTTCACATATATGAGTTACAAATTTGCATCTTTTGGTTGTTGCCATGGCTTTCTCTTAGCACCCACATCCCAACATGTTACAATATCTGAAGGTATATCATATATAAATATCTAATATTTTAAATATTAAGACTATGAGTGCCTACCACCTCTAGATCTCTAGGCAAGGCGATCAGGAGACCCTGAAAGACCACTGACTAGCTGTGTCACCTTATGCAAATTAACTTTCTGGGTTTTCTTTGCATTTCTTCTTAATATAAAACAACCATCGAATGCCTGGTGAGGTTTGGTTAACTGGAGATTTTCATTCATTTGTCATCTTTACCCAGCTGAGAGGGAGCCATTTGCATAGAGTATTCAGTTAGACTTTATTTTTGCCAGGCATTCTTTCCTGTCTGTAGAGCTATAAAGGAATCAAGACTACTAGCTGGAAACACCCACAAAAGAGACACCGCTAAGATGCCAGCTGCCTCAAGCTCTAGCTCTTTCATAGATACCAAGTCTCCCCCCACTTCACCCCGAGTCACAACCCCCATTGCTTAAGGAATCCTGGACACTGAGGAATATCTGCATATTCCAAGCAGATTCCTGCCTCACAATCCTGTCTCAGTGACATACAGATGTCTACTATGTTATGCTAGTTGCAGGTTTTTACCAGCCCCCTCCCACACACCCCTGAATGTCTCACCAACTGGAGGCTGATGGCAGCACTTCCGTTCTTTTGGGTATCTGCAGGCAAGCTTGAGCATTGGAAGACTTGAGCTGCTGCTCAAAGTCATCCTGAACGCAGATGCTTTTGCCTGGTTGCTAGGAAACTGTGACTGGATGAAAATAGTTTTATAAACATCCTCGTGTCTCCTCCCACGCACATATGGGGGGGTGTATATTTGAGACAGACTGTGACCCTGGCCTTTAGTTCACATATCTTTTCACCTGAGTAGGCATAGGTGAACCAGCTAAATGATTAATCAGAAAACTGAGACGAGAAGAGGAGGCTACTTCCCCTGGTTTTCTTTTTCTCTTCCTTTCTTGTTTTATAAAATATCGTTTGACTACAGATGAAGGGGCCAGAGGACCAGCAAGGATTGCTGGAGAAGCTAGTGGAACTCTAGCTCCTTCATACTTAAAGTAACCCAAGTAATCTTTTGGGGTGATTCTACTCAATGACTACGAACACAGCAGTGAGAAACCTGGGAAATCACCTCCTGGGGACAAACCATCATTTGAAAAGAAGGAACTTTAGTTGAGGGGTTGCCTTTATTACATGGCCTGAAGGCCAGTGTGCAAGGCATTTTCTGATTAACGACTGATGTAGGTGGGCCCAGCCCACTGTGGTGGTGCCACCCCTGGTCAAGTGATCCTGTGTTGCATAAGTAGGCTGAGCAAGCCATGAGGAGGAAGCCAATAAGCAGCATCCCTCATGGTTTCTGCCTCCAGGTTCCAGATTTCAGTGCCTTCTATAATGGTCTCTAATCTGTTAGATGTAATTAAAACCCTTTCCTCCACAGGAGGGTGATCATTGCTTGATCACAGCAACAGAAAACCAAACTAAAGACGTATTACCACCTTTCTCCCAATGAATGGTTTCCCTGCTTATACATTCTCCTCATCTAATCCTTGTTTCCTTGCTGAAAGCTTGTAGAGGACGTCTCTTTGCTTTTATGATAACACCTAAATGTCTGGTTGGATATTCTGCCCCTGGGCTGGGGACGAGTTACTAACACTCCTTTCTTTGCATTTATGGTACTGAAAATGGAACCTAGAGCCTGTTTGTTCCGGGTAAACACTGTACCCATGAGCAGTATAACCACAGCCTATAAACAATTCTATTATTCATCACTTTTCCCTTTCTTGGTTATGTTGGGGATGAAATACATCTTTGTTTGTTTGAGACAGGGTTACTTTGTGGCTTTGGAGGATGTACTGGAACTAGCTCTTGTAGACTAGGCTTGTTTCAAATTCACAGAGCCACCTGCCTCTGCCTCCTGAGTGCTGGGATTAATGGCTTGTGCTACCACTGCCTGGCAACAAAATATTTTTCCTCATAAATATTGAATTTCCTGGCTGAGGACTTCCTAATAATAGACTGAGAACCAATAATAAGAGTATTAATATAGCTAATATGTTTTATATGACACAACAGACTTCACAA
Organism: Mesocricetus auratus; assembly: GCF_017639785.1. Lineage (NCBI taxonomy): Eukaryota > Metazoa > Chordata > Mammalia > Rodentia > Cricetidae > Mesocricetus > Mesocricetus auratus. The sequence continues at coordinate 42,776,198 of NW_024429194.1, read as the reverse complement.
TGAAATGAAAACCTAAAGAAACAAGCAGTTTGTGTGTTTTCATGCTGAGTTTTGGAAGAATGGACAGTCATTGTGAAATATGATTGGCAGAGATTCTATGATTATTCTGTGATACACTGGGAGACTTAAACCATGCCTGCTTGTTTGGCTGTTTCTCTGCTCCTCTGCCATTGGCTTCCCTCCAGATCTTGGAGGCACCTCTCTCCTGAGAAGTTAGGCTCTGCTTCAAGCAAGAACTAGCTGCTATTGCTTGCTTTGGGGAAGACAGTGACCTTCCTGTTGCTATTGCTTCTTCAGAAGTCAGTATGCCAGGGTCCTCATTTCCTTGAAGAGTCCCATGTCCATAAAAACATATAGTAAACATTTGTATTCTTCTTTACATTTTATCAGAGGTGCCTAAGATTGGTTTGGAATAGATAATGTCTCCTATAACCAGGTTGTGGGTTGTGTTTTAGCATTTTGATTTGGTGTGTGTGTGGTGATGAAGCACCACACACCCATGTGTACATGTCCACAGCATGTAACAAAACATTATATACAAATGGGGTGTTTTTTCCATAAGAGGATGCAATTTTACAAACTTATCTGCAGACATAAAAAAGCAAGCATTCTAGGGTAATAGAGAAAAATAAGCCTGCTCTAGGATTTAGATGTGTCTGGGCACATCCCAACAAGCCTAGAGGATTAGAGACTGTGGGAGCATTCAGATTCTATCTGCATCAGTGGTTCTGAACTTGGCCACTGTGTTTTACCTGAGGAGTTTTTAAAACTCCCAGAACCATTACCTTTGAGTCCCTGAGGATGAGATCAAGCCATCATACCCCTTAAATTTCCACAAGGGCTCTGATATGTAAAGAAGGTTGATAACCGTGGATGTGTGTGTGAGACTGAGGTGTATATGGGTGGTAGGTACTTCATCATTACACAGCTGCACTATACTTTAGCTATGGAAAGTTCTCTTCATTGCCTAAAAAAAGATGATGAATGAGGGGAAACAGACTGTCACTGAAACATCGTAGAGGTAACCCACTCTCCCATGCTTATACTAAGTTTTTTTTTAATTAAAATATGCCGGGCAGTGGTGACTCATGCCTTTAATCCCAGCACTGAGTCCTGTGCCTAAAGTGCATGGTGTCTTACTAATAGAGGCTTACTTTCCACTGATGGGAGACAGCTAAGGGCAACAGTAGTAGTCTATATCGTTTTGGGAGTCTCTTGGACAGCCCTGACCTACAACTTGAAAGGGGGTATCTCATACCTGTTACTGGAGTTTCTGTTAGATAGTCTACGGTTCTTGGAGGGGAGCATTGTCAATCCAAGTGGGATAACTTCATTTAAACTGTATATGAGCCGGGCGTTGGTGGTGCACGCCTTTAATCCCAGCACTCAGGAGGCAGAGGCAGGCGGAGCTCTGTAAGTTCGAGACCAGCCTGGACTACCAAGCGAGTTCCAGGACAGCCTCCAAAGCCACAGAGAAACCCTGTCTCAAAAAACAAAAAAAACAAAAACAAAAAACAAAAAAAAAACCTGTATATGTACACACACGTACACACATGCATATACACACATTGTTTATATGTGATTTTATATGTGTTATATGTTAATTTTAGATAAATAAAAAGTAATACGATTCCTTATGTCTACCTTTTCAGATATCTTTAGTGTTATTTGCCCCTCTTTCCTCCCTGTCCTTTAACAAATTTTCCCTTTTTCTTCCCCAGTTAAAGCAACCCCCTGGTTTTTGTTTTTTGTGTTTTTGTTGTTGTTGTTGTTGTTCTCATTTCCTCCTATATACTGAGTTGTCTTCATTGTTGTTTGCTTTTGGCTTTTCAAGACAGGATTTCTCTTTGTAGCCCTGGCTGTCCTGGAACTCACTCTGTAGACCATGCTGGCCTCAAACTCAGAGATCTGCCTGTGTCTCTCTCCTGAGTACTGGGATTGAAGTTATGTGCCACCACCCAGCTCATATACTAAGTTCTTAACTACTGAGCCATCTCTTCAGCCCTCAAGTACTAAGTTCTTAAAAGTAGGATTTTATTTGTGAAGTAAAAAACTTGGGGCTACAGAGATGTCTTCATCAGTTAAGCGCTTGCGGTGCAAACATGTGGAGCTGGGTTTGATCTCTAGCATGCACATAAAAAACTGCATGTATGAACCTGAAATTCCAGCACTGGGGAGGCAGAGACAAGAGGACCTCTGAGGCTTGCCTGGCAGCCAAATTGTGTAGTCAAATTGGTGAGATCTGTGTTCAATGAGAGATCTCGGTGTCAAAAAATGAGCTGAGGGAATGGTAAGATGACTCAGTAAGTGAGAGTACTTGCCACAGGTCCTGATGACATGCGTTCAGTTCCTGGATCCCACAGTAGCAGAGAACTAACTCTCAAAGTTATCCTCTGAGTTCCACACACATTCTGTAGCACCTGTGACCCACATTTATAGTTATGTACATCACACATACAAACATAATAAATATTTTTTTAAAATAAGACCAAGAGCAATTCCGGAAGAAGCATCAAGTGATCGCAACCTCAGGACTTACACTCATCCACACGTGTGAGCATACACCACCATGTTCACAGTCACACAAATAAATAAAACAGCTTGTTCTTAAACAAGAGAATGATGATAGCTGTTGAAACAGGGTCTTTCAATTCTTCCAATAAGATTAGTAAATAGTTTTCTAAAGTCCTTTTGTCATTTTGTTGTTTCTTCAAGGAAAGTATTTGCGGTGGAAGATTGTTCTCTTAGATTGGCTGAGAAATGAGATCTGATCTGTTCATTTCATGGCTATGTTTCCAGAACATCAATGACCATATGGAGATGTGTCAACCACCTTCTCTTTTCTGAGTGCCTCTTGAAGACATATTCCTTGTCTTACTTCTTTTTCTATAATTCTGAAGTCACAATCAGTGCCTGACCCATAACAGTCAAGTGCTCTCCCACTGAGCAACACTGCACCATCCCCAACCCCTTCCTTTGTGAGAACAGTGGGTAGTAGTCTCCTGGCTTCCTGCTGGTGACATCTCTAGACTGATGTGAGAATTTCTGTCTTTATTGACTTGATCTATGTTGGTAAGGGGGAGGAAAAAGACTATAAAGTCAAAATTGGCTCATAAAAGTTACAGAATAAGCCTTGAAATTAAATATAGAAAGTGTTTACATCATAATTTTATATAAATCGTCTGTTTACAAAATAATGAAAGGAAAAAATATGATATAGATTTATTGGCTTAATTGCCTGCTTGCTTTGGTTCTGATGCACTTAGAAATTATGTCAAGTGTGGGTGAATGTAAGTGGGGGCCAGTAGACCCACTACCCTGTTCCTTTTCCCTCCTCTCCACTGCAAGACAAATTTAGCTTATTAAGTATACCAGCTTTTAAAACACCAATGATAAAAATGTTACTTTGTAGAAACAGCATGCTTCAAAACATCACCTATTGGATTTAAATACAAATGTACTTACTGATATAGCAAATGAAACGTATACTAGTTTTATCACCTCTAATGAAGACGGTGACTTTTCTTTATCTGTCAGCTGGTCTGGCTGTAAGTGGAATGTGGGGCAGGCAGGAGAATTTTGGCTATTCAGGAAGACAGGTATTCATGTTGAGTTGGAATATGGAATCATAGGTTATGAGCATCAGAAGAGATTTAGACTATCTTCCCCTTGACTCAGATTAGAGAAGTCCACAAGTGCACAAGTGAGGCAGATGCCAGAGGCCTCTTGACTGAGGGCTGTGGAAATAGCATTTAGCAGCATAGCTATTATTATTATCTCTACTTCTGGCGACCTCATTGCTAGAGAGCTACATCTAGAAGCATGGAGCCACCTTCATAGTGAGCTACTAAACAAGAATAAATGCTTGTTTAAAATATTTGTTTGGTGCCACTTTTGGAAAATAAATCCTTCCTGCGAGCCCATGGAGAGAAAAAAAATTTCTCATTGATCTTACTGCCCCGCCCCCCCCAAACGCTTTGCTTTGTCCCACGTGATGATCTGCAAAGGGGAGACATGTGTGCGAAGGAGAAACTGGACAAGTAAATACAGGCGAGAGTCTGCAGGAATTCTGTGTCAATTTCAACCTGGGGGAAAAATGTACCTAATGGCATATTCTTAGTGACAACTGTCTGAAAAACACCGAAGTTCCCCATTCAGCTCATGCTTTGACTGAGGACAGTTTCTCTTTTCAAAGCCATTTTCTTTCTTTCTTTTTTTTTAATATGTCTTTATTTAAATTAGAAACATGCATGCTTCAAATGTCAATCCCAGCTCCCTCTCCCACCCCTCCTCCCTTGTCCCTCCATCAGCCCCCCTAGCCCCAATCCCTACAACATTCCCCAGGAAGGGTGAGGCCCTCCTTGGGGGGATCTCCAGAGTCTGTCATTTCATCCAGGGCAGGACCTAGGCCCTTCCCCATGTGTCCAGGCTGAGAGAGCATCCCTCCATGTAGAATGGGCTCCCAAAGTTCATTTGTATGCCATGGTGAACACTGATCTACTACCCAGGCCCCAGAGATTTCTGAGGCCTCCTCACTGACACTATATTCATGGAGTTTGGATCAGTTTCCTGTTGGCCTCTCAGTCATCAGTCTGGGATTCAAGAGCTCCCCCTTGTCTGGTTATCTGTCTCTGTGGGTTATACCAGCACGGTCTTGACCCCTTTGCTCATCACTCCTCCATCTCTGTTACTGGGTGCCAGGAGTTCAGTTCAGTGTTTAGCTGTGAATATCTGTCTCTGCTTCCATCAATCACTGGATGAAGGTTCTAGAATGGCATATAAGGAAGTCATCAACCTTACCATCAGGTAGAGCTATTAATGTTGTCTCTCCGCTGTTTGCTTAGTTTTCCAGTTGGCGTTATCCTTGTAGCTCTCTGGAAATCTCACTAGTGTCAGCTCTCTCCTCAAGCATATAATAACTCCATCTATTATGATATCTCTCATCTTGCTCTCCTTTATTCTTACCCCTACTCAACCTTCTTGCTCCCCCATGTCCTCTTCTCCCCTCCTCTTATCCCCCTCTCTTTTTCCTGGTTCCCTCTCCCCTCCCCCCATGTTCCCAATCTGCTCAGGAGACTTTGCCTCATTCCACTTCTCTGGGGTGTAATGCATATCTCAGCCAATTTAAGAGGACAATCATCCATTGCAAATACTTTTCTTAAAGAAGCAACAAAATGACAAATAATGCTGTGGTGAACTTAGTGGAACAGACATTCTTCTTGTATGAATGGGCATCTTTTGGGTATATGCCTAAGAGTGGAATTGCTGGGTCTTGTGGTAGATTGATTCCCATTTTCCTGAGGAATCTCCATACTGATTTCCAAAGTGGCTGTACAAGTTTGCACTCCCACCAGCATTGGACAAGTGTTCTCCTTTCTCCACATCCTTTCCAGCATAAGCTGTCATTGATGTTTTTGATTTTAGCCATTCTGACAGGAGTAAGATGATATCTCAGGGTTGTTTTGATTTGCATTTCCCTAATGACTAAGGGATGTTGAGCATTTTCTCAAGTGTCTCTCAGCCATTTTAGTCTCCTCTATTGAGAATTCTCTATTTAGTTCAGTCCCCCACTTTTTAATTGGGTCATTTGGTGTTTTGGAGAGTAGCTCCTTGAGTTCTTTGTAAATTTTGGAGATCAGCCCTCTGTCAGATGTGGGGTTAGTGAATATCTTTTCCCAATCTATGGGTTGTCTTTTTGTCTTTGCTGACTGTGACCTTTACCTTGCAGAAGCTACTCAGTTTCAGGAGGTCCCATTTATTAATTGTCAATCTCAGTTCCAGGACAGCCTCCAAAACAATACAGAGAAACCCTGTCTCGAAAAAAACCAAAACAATTTTTTTTGTTGATCTCAGTGTTTGTGCTACTGGTGTTATGTTCAGGAAGTGGTCTCCTTTACCAATTAGTTCAAAGGTACCCCCACTTTCTCTTCTAACAGGTTCAGTGTGGCTGGGTTTATGTTGAGGTCTTTAATCCATTTGGACTTAAATTTTGTGCATGGAAATAGACACTGATCTATCTGCAGTCTTCTACATGCCAGCATCCAGTTATGCCAGCACTATTTGTTGAAGATGTCTTCTTTTTTCCATTGCATAATTTTAGCATCTTTGTCAAAAATCAGCTGTCCATAGGTTTGTGGATTAATCTCAGAGTGTTCAATTCGATTCCATTGGTCTATCTGTCTATTTTTGTGCCAATACCAAGCTGTTTTCAGGACTATAACTCTATAATAGAGCTTGAAGTCAGGAATGGTGATACCTCCAGATGTTGCTTTGTTGAGCAGGGTTGTCTTGGCTATCCTGGGTTTTTTTGTTTTTCCATATAAAGTTGAGAATTGTTCTTTCAAGGTCTGTGAAGAATTGTGCGGGAATTTTGATGGGGATTATATTGAGTGTGTAGATTGCTTTTGGCAGGATTGCCATTTTTACTACATTGATCCTACTTATCCAAGAGCATGGGAGATCTTTCCATATTCTGGTGTCTTCTTTAATTTCTTTTTTAAAGACTCAAAGTTTGGTTAATGTTACCCCAAAGTATTTTACGTTGTGTGTGACAATTGTAAAGGGTGATGTTTCTCTGATTTCTTTCTCAGCCCACTTATCGTCTGTATACAGTAGGGCTACTGATTTTCTTGAGTTAATCTTGTATCCTGCCACTTTGCTGAAGGTGTTAATCAGCTGTAAGAGTTCCCTGGTAGAGTTTTTTGGATCACTTATGTAAGTTATCATATCATCGGCAAATAGTGAAAATTTTACCTCTTCCTTTCCATTTTTTATCCCCTTGATCTCCTTTTGTTGTCTTATTGCTCTAGCTAGAACTTCAAGTACAATATTGAAGAGGTATGGGGAGAGGAGACAGCCTTGTCCTGTTCCTGATTTTAGAGGAATTGCCTTGAGTTTCTCTCCACTTAGTTTGATGTTGGCTGTTGGTTTGTCAAAGGCATTTTCTTAGGAAACGTCACACTAAATAGTCACAAGTTCTCTTTCTGGCAGTCTCCTTTTCACACCTGTGTGTGAGTGCAGGAGAACACATCTGGTCCCTTTGGACATGCCTTCTCCTAGCCCATCCATGACAGGACCAGGTACTACCAGGGAGGCCTGTGGCACATAGTAATGCTAAATTTAGATGGTAAATTGGCCTCTACAAGGGCACCACGTAGTAGCATGATATATTTTGCCTAAAACACATGTCACAGTCAACATCAAATGGGCACTGTTATGGTGCCTGGTGCTGCTTTAAGTGCACACACAAACGAACAGGTTCACAGAACAGCCCCATGATGTTGGCATCGCTAAGGTTCAGGAGTCCACGCTATCCCTTCAATATCAGCTTTATCGGGCATCACGTTAACATTTTCTTTGCCTGAATTCTGTATCTATCGCTCAATGATTCCACATTTGGGCAAAGAGAAAATAGATTTTATTTTTGAATCCCTCGATCCAGACAAAAGTAAGTAGCCAGCCTTAAAACACTCTTCTCAGCAAAGGTTTCAAATGCCCTGAGAAATCAAGTAAGTAAAATTGACCTCTGTTCTAGTGTTTTGGTCCATGCCATACTCTGGTAAGTTACTTCTTCTTCAAGTATTTATACTCTGCAAACAAGAAGTTTCTCACGGGGCTCACTATGGTAAACTCTCCACATGGCTGGAACACGGTTTTATAGACAACTTCGCCCCTCCCTCCCTGATGCCACTCTCTCCTTCCTTCTATCTAAAATCACAAACCTAATTTCTAGTTGTATGTTGGACCCTGCAAGTAGAAGGCACATCTCGTCTAGCAACGGGAAATGCTAATGAGACTAAGCACGAAAGGGGAAAGAATTTACACTTCCCTTCTCACGCCACTTAGAGCACCAGGCATCAGTCACTTCTCTCCTTCCTCCCTACTCAAGATCTAGTTTAATCATTACCAGATCAAAGTGGACCAGATCAAAGATTCCAGAAGTGCACCGAGGTTAGCTTTGTGCCCCAGCAATACGAGGCGGGGACATGAGTTTATAATGATGTTTCAATAATGACGGCAGGCAATGGCGCACTCTGGTGTTTTCATGTTTACTATGAAATTGCAAATTTATTTGAGTCATTAATAAGATAACTCCCTGGATGACTAGTCTGCTTTTGCAAGTATTCTTGGACCTTGGGATTCATTCTAATACAGAAGGTCCGTAGGTATGATCTACAATGTTCATTATTTGGGCTAGTGTTGTGAGCAATTTTTCCATATAATATTTTACAAATCTGATCATAAAATCATATCCTTTCAAACAATTTTAGATATATAGAGAGTCATTGTCTCTGGAATTAAATGGGTGTGCCACCACTCCTGGCCCATGCTTTTTGACTAAGACTTCTTGGTTTCTCTCACCTTCAGGCTCTGGTAACCACTACTCTCCCTTCTGTTTCTATGAGTTCATCATCATGAGGATTAATGTTTAAGTGAGATGGTGTAGTATTTGTCTTTCTCTGTCCATCTTATTATTATTTATTATGGATTTATAGTTATCTATGTTGTGACAAATGACATAATTCCCTTCTCTTTCAAGGCTGAATAAATTTTATATATGCTTGTAATAAATTTAATTTATATACAGCATCACATTTTGTTTATTTATTCATTGATGGGCATTTCGTTTGTTTCTGTATCTTAGCTATTGGGATTAATGCAGAAGTGAACACTGGATAGATGTGCTGAGCCTGCCAGCAGTCAGAAAACTACATGGCTGGGGATCCCTCCTACCTCCACCATTAGTGCAGGAAATAGTCAAAGAGGAAACTAAGTTCTGCACTAAATTAGTATTCACCCTGAAAACGTAGGAAAAGTTCATCTGCAGGCTCCAAAGGAAGTTGTCCAAGAATTTGCATCAATACGTGGGTAACAATGGCAACAGTAAAGCTCACAGCCTCTCCAGGTGATTCACTCACTGCAATGTATTCCTCCAGATAGTCTTGTTTTTAACCATTAGTCAACTTTGCACCATGATGATGAAATATCTGACATAAGAAACTTAAAGAAAGCTGGGCGTTGGTGGCGCACGCCTTTAATCCCAGCACTCGGGAGGCAGAGGCAGGCGGATCTCTGTGAGTTCGAGGCCAGCCTGGTCTACAGAGCGAGTGCCAGGACAGCCTCCAAAACTACACAGAGAAACCCTGTCTCGAAAAAACCAAAAAAAAAAAAAAAAAAAAAGAAACTTAAAGAAAATGAAGTTTATTAAGTTCACAGCTTTGGAGGCTTAAAGTAAAAGATTGGGCGAGGAGAGAGCGTTGGTTTAGTCTTTGGTGTGTGTGTATGATGACAACACATTATGGTGGGAGTGTGTGTGTGTGTATGAGAGAGAGAGAGAGAGAGAGAGAGGAGAACTTGCCATCCTATTAGGTCCACCTTACTCTTTTCCACTTGTGAATGTATAGTCTAAACATACATTATGGTTCTATTAAGTGTCCCTCCTTAACTCCAGAGGTAGAACCATTTTCTTCTTTATGCCTAAAATCCTACACTGCCAAAGTTATTTGTGGGTACTAACCAGCCTCTTGGTATCAAAGGGCAGTCTTCCATAGGAATGCTAAATCAATATATTTTAAGGTTCCCTATTTACTACTTCATTTATATATTATAAATATATATATTGCACATTAATGAATAATTATCTTAAAATTCCAACCATACACTTTCCTCTTGAAAACATTATCATTTTCCACGTTTCTATGGGTCAAGTCAACTGATAACCTTTGCAAGAATGGCAGACAGATAGAACTGATTAGAACTCATTCAGGAACCTCAGAACACTGTAGAGGAGTCTGAATTTCCCTGAAGACATGGTTAGGAGTGTCCATTTCACCCACAGATGCTGACAGTAACTCTCTGGCATGGTAAGTACTCACTGCTAAACAGAAACCCTTGGGCAGCATTTGGAATACTACCTAGAACTTTAGACTTTGAAAGATGCCAGATCATTAGCCCTTAGGGCCTAGTCATTGATCCTGATTTGTTATGTTTTATGGAGATTATCTTGAAGTCTGAGCTGACCATCTAGTCTGTGATACTTAATCCTTTGACAGGAAGAAACAAGAGAAAAAAATGGTGTGTATGCACTTCCCCCCACCTCAGTGTGTGTGTGTGTGTGTGTGTGTGTGTGTGTGTGTGTGTATGTGTGTGTGTGTGTGTGTGTATGCAGGAGCTGGAGAGAAATTCTTTGGAAAACAGAGTTCTCCACACAATAGAACATCAGTTTAAGGATTTATCTGAGTTAATAAAACAGCATTAAGACGATAACTTGGGCACATGGGTTTTTCCACTGCAGTTCTGACATAGTGACAGATGATTCCTGATGCATCTGTGATTAGAGGCCTTGCAATTAAGGGTTTCATGTACAATGAGGCTTTTGATGCCAATGTGTATTTTACCTGAGCGATTCTGGGGAAAATATTGCATATGTGCTTGAAAACTAGGGCACATAGCCCTGACAGCTACAGAATCAGGAACTGACTTAACTAGTAACCCAGCCAGCCTCGTGACTTCACTAATGGGCATTCAGAAGAATGCCTGCCACTACACCCTTCCCAACCACGGGAGGTTCAGAGGTGGGGGAGAGAAGTTGAAACCAACTGCTCAGAAGGGTGGGCCTCAGTGGATGTCTTCCAGAAACCAAAAATCCACAGGTCAAATAAGTGACAGAACTTTACCAGTCTGCCTTAAGTTGTGTGCATTAGAAACAGTCACCAGGCAGTTGTGAGCCACCTGATGTAGGTCCTGGGAACCAAACCCAGGTCCTCTGGAAGAGCCGCAAATGCTCTAATGGCTGAGTTATCTCGTCAGTGATAAAGATAAAGATGAACTCTTTAAGGAAATGCACTATAAGTGGAAAAGATACTAATCAGAGAATTATGGAATACAAAGTGAGTACAAAAGACAGGAGTTGGGTGGGGTGGAGGTGGCACATGCGTTTTATCCCAGAACTCATCGCAACTGTGGGCAAGGTCAAAACAAGGGCCCTCATTGCACAGATAAGGATGGTGCTTAACTTGACACAGTTTTAGGCTATTAAATAATGTGTTCTTAAAAAAAATGAGGTCAAGCCCGGCGTTGGTGTGGAGGCAGAGGCAGGTGGTTATCTGTGAGTTCAAGACCAGCCTGGTCTACAGAGCGAGTTCCAGGATCGCCTCCAAAACAATACAGAGAAACCCTGTCTCGAAAAACAAAACAACAACAACAACAAAAATGAGGTCCAAGTTAACTCCAAATAGTCTGAAAGGCATTCCTGTAATAATAAGTCACAGAAAACACTGGAACAAGCACAATGACTCTAACCACTGCTGTGCAAATGGAGTCATTGGAACAACCTGACCTACAGAGTCCCTTCTAGAAAGTTGTGGGTTCTATGTGATACTGTTTTTCCAAGAGTGTATCAGAAGTAAATGATACACTCAAATCTGTTTGTTGCATGCATTGGGTTTAAAGATATAAGCAAGGGAGAAAAAAATCGCTTTTCTTCAAAGAAGGAAAAACCAGGCTTGCAGTTCTGGCTGAGATCCAAGCTGTAAGTCTTCCTGGAATAGTACAGGGTGTGGTAACTTTTGCATAAATAAACAAGTGACCAAAATCAGGCTTATCTGAAAAATCAAAATGAAGAGCATGATCAAAGTGGGTGGAAACTCACTGAGCAATTCCAGCAAAAACAGCAACTGCAGAGAGTTTGTGAATCTTTAAATAGGTGAGGCTAGCTATAAAATATTAGAATCAAAACACAGAGCCATAATTAGGTCTCTGTTGTGTTATCTAAAGATTTTGGAAATTATCTGGCAAACTCATAGTGCCCAAATATTATTTAAGAAATGAGAAAATTCTTGAAATAGGAAACATGTAGGAGAAATATTAAAAATCTATACAACTTTAGTGAACCCTAAAATAGGAAAATGTGATTCAGTTATGTCTTGAAGCTTAGTTCTTGAAGAGCTAAGCTATGTGGAAGACATAATTCTCACACTCTTAGTTAGGGTTTTCATTGCTGTGAAGAGACACCATGAAAACAGCAACCCAGTCTAATCCCACTGAAGTTACTGGAAGATTTCAGATGAAAGGCAACTTCTAAGAGAAACTTTCTAGCATATGTTTAAAAAGTTAAAGATGATGTGACTGGAATTGTTTCATTCTACTAGGCAAGGTCAAGCATAACCAATGTTGCAAAGAAAATTCTTGAACCAGGAGAATGTGTGTAGTAGGAGTTTCTTTCTCGCCTGGACTTGTAGATGTTTAGCTCCAAATAAATAAATAAAAAGGAAGAGTTTAACTTTTTAACACAGCAAAATTATATATAACAAAACATTTATCAAGCAAGAACTATAGTTAACAATATTTAGTTCATTAACATTTGGCAAAATTTAATTATGAGTCTAAAGTTTTATGTGTTATTTATCTTTTATTATAACTAAGGAAAATCATAACCATAACATCTGTCTTTAGCTCCATCAAAGACCTCAGAAAGATAATATATAAGCTCTAAAATTGACAGAGACATCTCACTGCCTGGATAGTCATCCAAATTTCCTCTGTAACGTTGGAACATCCATCTTCAGTCCATAGGCCATAATGTGTCTGGAGGACTTCTCAGTGAAGTAGGAAATTGTAAATTGTCTGCCTGTATTGGGCAGTTTGTCAGTCGTTTTTTTTTTTTTTTTTTTCCTGTGTCCTGCAGAAGGTCTGATAGACTCTTCCATGAAGCAGGAACCCTGTAGAAATGTCACATCTTGTTTTGGCAAGTTCAGCAGTCCCTTTCCTTTGGGTCTTGCATACGTCAGACAGTCCCAAAAGTGCTTAACTTGAATCAGATTGCAAGGAAACATCAGCCAAACATAGTCAGGGACTGTCTATAAAATAACTAGTGCCATGGCTCAGAAATGATATCTCAAATACTGTTCTTTCAATGTTGAGGGATCACAGAACATATCAGAATGAGGTCCCTTTAGTCTCCTCTTGCTCCTCTCCCTCCAGAGTAAAGAGAAACACTATGCAAATTCCTTTATTGACCTGAGCCTCTCCTCTAAGAAAGGAACACAATAAATTACCTATAGTCTCCCCACCCCCAACATTTCTTTAGAGAAAACCAAACTCATAGGACAAATTCTTTCGGTCTGTCCCCTGCTGTTGTCCTCTATTTGGGTCTCCTAGAGAATCACCCACAGTCTACTGTGTGTCTTTGGTGCTTGTTTTGCAAGCCCATGAAGTTCTCCTAAATTTTCCACTACCTGACACTCCCTGCTGAGTTTCTGAATCACACTGGGCTGTGAGTTTTTTCTTTTACACATTAATAAATTTCCATGCTTTTTGCCTATTTAATTAATCTCTGTCAGTTTATTCCTGTGACCCTTCTTCAGAGGGTATAGGAGAAATATTCCTTTGTCCCACACTGGGAATTTGCAATGTGAATGTTAGTCACTTTTATCCTTGGAATCCAGGGATCTGGAAAGTCCAGAGACTTGATATCACAACATTGTTAGCTTCTTGTCTAAACTTTTTTTTCTTTTGTTTTCTATCCATCATGCTGCACTAATATTTGAGAGAAGTTTCCAACGTAAGAATTTTTAGCACTTTTAATCCCAGCACTTGGGAAGCAGAGACAGGCAGATCGCTGGGTTCAAGGCCAGTCTGGTATACATAGTGAGTTTCAGGACAGCCAGAGCTACACAGGGAAACCCTCTCAACCACGCCCCACCCCCAAAAGAGAACGTTTACTATTTTGCAATAAAGCAGCATTGCTTGGCCACAGAGGCTCCCATTTTTCCTGTCTTCTTTTCACCCCTGATTTACAGATATGCAGATTAGCAGCTTGAAAATTTTATGCCCCCTGATATAAAATAAGGGATCCTGGATGAGATCACTTGTCTTAGTCAATAAAAAGTAGACAGTGTTGATATAACTGCTCCAAGCCTTCATTGCTGTTTTTTGTTTGTTTGTTATGTAAGTGTTTGAGCTCATCTCCTGATTAGCTGGGAGAACAGGAACCTTCATTAGTGAAAAAAACATGTCTTACACAAATGTTTCTTAATGGATTTTACATATTAAAAATAGGAGAAACATGCTAACTGTTAAGATTAAAACTTGAATATTTTCAGTTTAAAATTCCCCTAGGAAAGAGTATCTGTGAAATGTAAGAATTCCAAAGCTTGGGATTCTCCCCTACGTCCCTGAGTCAAGGTTTTGCAGCCATCAAGGTTTTGCAGAGGAGTCAATTTCCAGGTCAGTAGCGCTGACCTTCTAGTGGTTACAAAATCAACCATTAGCCTGTGGAGTCATTAGTCAGCAGCTGCCCATCTGCTAGTTGTGTTAGACATTAACTGGTTCTTGGCCAGATGCTGGGCCTGAGCATTGGAGTGACACTTACTTGAGCAACTCCCAGGATCTCGGAAGGCAGGAGGGAATGAGATCTCCCAGTGCAAAGGCACTGTGCTGTTCCATGCCTCGCTTTCTTCCTCCCCGTCAGAAGCACCCGGGTAGAGTGGGGCAAGGCCTTGTTCAGTTTTAAGACTCCTGAAGTCCGTTCCCAAACGGCCACTGGCGTATTCTGTAGTTTCAATCAAAACTACTTCCAGCGCCCTCATTTTCTTCCTTACGACACATTAATAGTGATAATTACTACCTACCAGGAAGGGTCTATGAAGCAAAAGGATGGTGGACACATGATCTGTCCTCCCCTGCTCCTTTTTTGGAACAGGGTCTTATGTAGCACCCAACCTTAAACCTGCTCTATAGCAGAAGGGTAACCTTAAACTTTGGATGTTTCTGTGTCTACCTCCTGAGTTCTGGGATTACAGACTATACCACTGTGTCTGATTTTATGCAGTGTTGAGTACTGAACAGAGGGGTTAGTGCCTATTAGGCAAATACCCTACTACCCAAGTCCCAGCTTAGATGTAACACTTCATAAATTATCACCTTGTCAATAAAGGGTGAAATGGGTGTTATAATAATTGTGGAAGTATCAACAGTCCAAAGTCTAAATATAAGTTAGTCTAGATAAGGCAAGGTGAATACAAACACTTTGACAATTGTACATTAAGATTTAGTCTTTTTCTGTTCCCTGGGCTGATCTTAAACTTTGGGTTGCAAGCTACCTTCCCATCTTCAGATTTTCAAGTAGCTGAGACCACTATCACCTAAGATGGCACATATTTTGCACATGTAAATGTTAATTCTAAAACATTTGGGAGCAGGGATGGTGGTATGCATCTATAATCCCAGCTATTTGTGAGACCGAGGCAGGGACAAAACAAGTTTGAAGCCAACTTCAAGTGTAGTTATGTGAGTTATATGATCTTTCGTCAAAGTATCTTCAATTTGCTGGGCAGTGATAGTGTGCACCTTTAATCCCAGCACTTAGAAGGCAGAGGCAAGTGGAGCTCTGTGAGTTTGAGGCCAGCCTGAAACTGTCTTGAAACGCCACCCCACAAAAAAAACTATCTTAAGTTTTTATATAGATGTAAGTATTCCTTTTTGTCTCTATGTTTTCCTAACAGTTTTAGCTATAAACAATGTGTTTTTCTCTTCCTTATTGTCCTAGGGACCTGATTGAAATGTGGGGAAACTGATGAATACTGTGGAGTATTGTTCTGTCTGGAGTGAGAAGCTATATGGGCATCTATTACTTTGTGAGGTTTTCCTCACAAGAGAGCTGATCAATGACTTCTGGTTTAAGTTGGAGTTCATCATGATAGTGACACTAGGGAAGTGGGCCAAATGTACATATTTCATCACTACCTGCTTGGACTCTGAAAGACCTCATGTACAGGCAATGTCTACAGCATGCCAAGAGAGCAGGCTGGAAAATAACCAAGAGATAGCCACCCTACTCATGGACTTTTTTTTTGTTTTCCATCTTGTAATCCTTATTTGGGAGGAGGGTAGGGTAGGGGGCCCACGCATGTGTTACAGAGGATTTTGACTTCCTCTTGCAACACTTGTGCAATGGAGAGCAATCTCGTAAAGTCTGGTAGCAGATGCTTTTTGGCTGAGCCATCTCTCTGGGCTTCATGGACTTCTCCGGTGGGAAGAGTTCAGATTCAGAATCTTCTGAACCAGATACTGGGATGTGGATAGTCTTCCTTGGTGTGAGGCTTTCTCCTTAATCCCCTATATTTTGTTACAGAGAAACCCACTCATCCAATTTCTTTGTGCGTGTGTGCATATCTTTGTGTGCCTGGGCAGGTCAGTGGATAACGCTGAATTATTGCCATTTTTCAGGCACCATCCACCCTTTTTCTTTGAGAACTTTTATCCCGTTGGCCTAGAACTTGCCAAGTGGGGTAGACTGGCTGGTCAGGCATCTGCTGTCTTCATCTCATCAGTGCTGAGATTACAAACATAGACTAGCACACTCAACTTTTTTATTTGTAAGTATATTTGGGGATTGACCTCAGGTTTTCTTGTAAGCACTAACTGAGCCATTTCCACCCCCTCCATGCTCTCAGAATCCCATCCCATGTTCTTCTCACTGCTGTCCGTCCTCCAGTTGGATCTTTACTGTTTTTCAATTAATGTACTACAGTGACCTCTAAAGTGGTCTTCTCCCTCAGTAGTGTCAATGATCTTACCCTCGACCATAAATTCTTCACAAGAATGTTAAGACTGAAAATATGATCACGTCTCTTCCTTCTTAGGGATCTTCACTGTCTCCCTAATAACTTACAAGGCAATGTCTACAGTCTTCAGCTTATGCAGTGTCTGCTCTGATAGTTTGTTAATAGTCCCTTAGTTTAGTCCCCTTTCCTTATACTGTAGATGCCCCTCTTCTTACATACACACTCCCTCCACAGTAAACTTAAGAGAAAAAATATTTTCAAGTCCAATTCCCATGGCTAGGATATAATCTAGTATTTGTGATAGTTGATGTGACTTTTCAATTTGACAGAGCCCCAGGGATATGGCCTGTGGGCATGCATGTAAAAGATTACCTTATAGGAAGACACACTTGGTTGTGGGAGGGACTCTGCTTCCTGCACAGTGGGTCTTAGGATATGTAAAGCACCCAAAGCATGCTAAGCACTATCAGGCATTCATTTTCTCTGCTCTGTGACTATGGCTACATGACCAGCTGTCTTAAGTTTCTGCTTCCTTAACTTCCCTGCCATGATGGGATTATCTTGATCTGTGAGGCAAAACTAACTCTTTCTCCTTTAAGTGGTTTTTGTCAAGGTATTTTATTACAGTAATAGGCATCTACCAATGCATAATAAATACACACTTAGAAGAATCATTAATACTTAATTTTAATTAAAATTAACAGTTTAGAATGACTGGACAGGAATAGTGTTCAATATCAACTTCTGAAAAAAATCACATTTATATAAAATAAATGAAACAGGCCAGCAGAAATCCAAAAAAGGTTCGGCTTCCCTTATTACACATGGATGAAATGTGCTATGTGGGGTAGGTAATACTTAAGCTAGGACACAGGAGGAAATGAAATCAAAGAGGGCAAACCTCCAGTCTGCATTTAGTCTACAGGTGGAATTCTCCAGTGGCCTTAAAATATTACTTAATATTTTGGACACATAGATGCTCTTTACAAACATGGCTGCCATGCATTTCAGCTACATACATTCTATTTGTTCAAGTCTTGTGTGAGCTCAGTGCACAGCTCTCCCACACAGTGTAACATTTGCACACGAAAGCCCCCAGTGCTCACACAACAGGGGAGGGAGTGGCTCTCCTTTCCTCCCTTACAGGGAACATACTGTAGCTATTGTTCACCTTTTCCAGCACGTCTTATTTTGGTCATTTATATTAGAGCAAGGAAAAAGTGACAGGTAATGTAAATGGGCACTAACACAATTCCTGCTACCACGCAATAAAGTACAATTTTAAAAAAGTCCCCACCATGTTCATTAGGGTGGCAATAACTGTATGAAAAAGAAAAAGCCTGTAAACACATAGAAAATTTCAACTTTGTCTTCTGAACAAATTACAAAATGATTTTTGTTTTTATCCTTAAGTGTTATTTTAAAAAAAAATGTAAACCTGTGAACTTAGTTACCATGAAGACTTGTCCGCCTAAGCCCAGGTTTGACCTTAAAGTTTGGCCTGAGCTAGTTTGGTCTTCAAATTTTCTCCAAGTTTGTCCATGAACTCAAAGGTATTCAAGTAGTCAGAACGCTGAACACTGGTGGGAGAGAAATAAAAGAAAATTTACCTTTTTCTCTGGTGTTCCCCAAGGTAATTAAAACACAACTCCTAGCCATGCTACTCCAGTACACTTCTAGAAGAAAAGTGATTAGTGTTAACACGCTATAAATCCGTGGGCAATGACTGAGGCTTCCGAGGATGATCATGCTCAGGGCAGCCTGCAGCTGAGCTCAGGTGTATACATCCACAAGGCAGCCTGCAGCTGAGCTCAGGTGTATACATCCACAAGGCAGCCTGCAGCTGAGCTCAGGTGTATACATCCACAGGGCAGCCTGCAGCTGAGCTCAGGTGTATACATCCACAGGGCAGCCTGCAGCTGAGCTCAGGTGTATACATCCACAGGGCAGCCTGCAGCTGAGCTCAGGTGTATACATCCACAGGGCAGCCTGCAGCTGAGCTCAGGTGTATACATCCACAGGGCAGCCTGCAGCTGAGCTCAGGTGTATATATCCACAGGGCAGCCTGCAGCTGAGCTCAGGTGTATACATCCACAGGGCAGCCTGCAGCTGAGCTCAGGTGTATACATCCACAGGGCAGCCTGCAGCTGAGCTCAGGTGTATACATCCACAGGGCAGCCTGCAGCTGAGCTCAGGTGTATACATCCACAGGGCAGCCTGCAGCTGAGCTCAGGTGTATACATCCACAGGGCAGCCTGCAGCTGAGCTCAGGTGTATACATCCACAGGAGGCTACTTGCTGTGTGGCTTTGAACTAATAGGAGCTTCAGTTCCAGATGATGCCAGTGTGACTGAAACCATCCTACTTCTTATTTTATATTATTAGACTTGTGTTTTCAAAAGGGGCTTTGACGCTTTTATCTTCATCTGTGTCTTAAAAAACCAAAAGGCAATGGATTGCCTGGGAGAAGACTGCTAACCCAAAGAATGGATTACAATACCTCTACCCTGGTAAGCATGTTTCAAATGTATCTTTGAGATGTAAGTTAAGAAACATGTAATGAATGATTCCATTCCTTTCCTGGTATACACTGACTGTGGCAGATATGAGGCCATACAGGGATATGGTATTACTTTATATTTTAGTAGAATTTCCTTTCTGTTTAAAATTCTATTTTTATACATTTTTAGTTGAAATATAATTGTATCACTTTCCTTCTTCCCTTTCCTCCCTTCAGCCACTCCTAATTCCCCTCACTCTAGCTCCTTCTAAGTCCCTCCACTCTCTAATTGATAGGTTCTTTTTCCCCAATCATTAGTGTTACATATATATGCACATGTGTACACAAATATATAAATTCAAATCGATGAGTCCATTTTGTTGTTTGTGTAAAGAAAACAAAAGGATAAAATAATCTAGTCACCAAGTTCTCTTCACTGTCTGTCCTTTGCCTAAAAATGTATTTTTATCATTTTAAGGTGAGTGTGTGTGTGTGTGTGTGTATGTGTGTGTGTGTGTGTGTGTGTGTGTGTGTGTGTGTGTGCAGGTGCCTATTTTTGAATCCCTGAGCTGCACCTACAGGCAGCTGTGAACCACATAACCTGGGTGCTGGGAGCCCAACTCACATTCTCTGCAAGAGCAGTAGATGTTCTTAAGCACTGAGCCATCACTCCAGTCTCCTCATTTTCATTTAAAAAATTAGCTTTGTACACAGGAGTTTGATTGGCATGCCACTGTACCTATGTATTTCTGTTCGATCTATGACCACTTTCCTGCTACAGTGACAAATGTGAAAGTGAGTAGCTGCAGAAAGACTGTACAGAAAAGATAACTAACTCATATAATTCCAAAGAGGGTGACTTGACAACAGAGTGCAGGGCATCTCACACTTACTTGGGTAAGCCTTTAATGCAAGCAGCCAAATCCTTAGTCATAAAGCCAGCCTCTATGGTCTCAATGCAGACTTCTTCCAGAGCCTTTGCAAAGATGCTCAGCTCAGTATTGTTATCAAGCTTTGCTCTGTGGGCTAACCCTCGGGTCCAGGCAAAAATGGAAGCTACAAAAAGAAAAGGAGAAGTCTACATTTTTATCACTCTACTTATAGGGATTCCAAGTATTTCACTCTTTCCAGAGATGGGGCAGGTTTTTGTTTAGGTGATAGGCGTCCTTATATGCTATGAATTAGGACAGTTGGGAATATCTTATCTGAAGCCCTGTTGCAGAGATTTATCCCTCTGGCCTTAAATGACACTTCATTGTTCCAGGGGTAAAGGCAAACCTCTCCTCTATGCAATGTCTGCTCGCCAACAAAATAGAATATCAACTTTGTGCCTTTTAAGGACATTAAAACAGCTCCTTATAGCTGGCCATGGTGACACACACCCATAATCCCAGCACTTGGGAAACAGAGGCAAGGGGATTAGTATAAGTTTGAGGCTAACCTGTAATATACATATGTAAAAGTCATAGGCTAGCCTGGGGTACATGAGACCTTGTCTCACCACTCATTGTCCAAATAAAACAAAGTGAAGCAAAATAAAACAAACTAAAAACAGTCCACAGCTCCTGATACTAATGAGTCAGAAACTTTGTAATGATTTTGCACAGGAGACTCTAAGTAGCAGAGGTCCTCATCTCAGTTCCTCTGAGACTGTCTCTGGCTGGAAATCAGTGAAGTAGAGCATCTTACCAATGGGGTTGGTGGATGTCTCCTGTCCTTTCTGGTACATGCGGTAGTGACGTGTGACAGTGCCATGGGCAGCCTCTGCTTCTACTGTCTTACCATCTGGACAAATCAGCACACTGGTCATCATACCAAGGGAACCATAACCTGTAAGTGGTAGAGCATGAAGTGTTGGGTTCAAAGGCATGAACAGTACTGATCTAGAGAGTAATAGATTTGATGTTGACAGATTATGATAAATTTGACATGTGTACATACAACCATCAGTAATGCTTCTGCCCCCAGAAAACATGATTCCAGCTTCAAGTCTGGGTCAAACTGTCTGAAAGGCTATTTATTCTCTTAGGAGCATCTGCTCTGTGATAGGGAACCACCTATATCATCCTACGTCTGTGGCTTCATGGTTCCCATGACTCAGTTTTCCTGCCTATAAAATTGGGTAATAGAAGCACCTGTTTCACTGACTTGTGGGATTAGAAGAATATACATATAATCATGAATACATGGTTGTATATTTATATTCCTTAAAATAGAGCTTCCTATCAGGCAAGAGCTCATGCCACTGTTCTTCTGTGTAGAAAGTTCTTTTCTGGAAAACGAAAAGTGAGTTATCTACTGCCCTCACACGGCTTGCCCTTGCTGGGGCGGGGAAGACAAGGTTAAAAGGAGGATGGCTTGGCTGCAGGAACATCCCACTTGCTTTCCATGTCCAATATTCTTGGCATTTCTGTTCTTCCCTTCTCAGGGAACCTTGCTCCAACCTTACTCAAATGTACTCCAAAAGCCCACGCAACTGCCTTTTCTTTTCACGAGTTCTTCACTTGTTTACAAAGTACCTCCTTCATTTTCACTATTCTCCCATGAGCACTAAGATGTGTTGGGGGAAGTCCTATGTATATGTCAATAATAAAGCACTGTTGGCCAATAGGGAACAAAGATAGGTGGGATTAGGAGTCCAGGAGGACTCTGGGAGAAACATAGAGAGTCAAGATGTAACGCCATGGGGTAGGAAGCCTGGAAACCTCTCCAGTAAGAGAAATACTTAGATTAACAATAATGGGGTAATTACTTAAGTCAGAGCTAGCCAGTAAGAAACAAGCAAGGCAACAGCTTCATAATTAATATAGCTTCCTGTGTGTTTATTTGGGACTGATGCGGCTCTAGAACCAGGCTGGCGGGAAGGCTTCTCTCAAGGAAAAGGTTTCCCTTTACAAAGATGTCTTTTTTTAAATTTTACTTTGGTCATACTAATTTTGTTATTATTTACTTGGCGTGTGTGTGTGTGTGTGTGTGTGTGTGTGTGTGTGTGTGTGTGTGTGTGTGTGCATGTGGAGATCAGAGTACAACTTTTGAGAGTCGTCACTTCTCTCCTTCCATTGCATGGATCTTGGGAACTGAACTGAGATCACTAGGTTTGGTTGTTGGGGCCCACAGAGATCTTAAGGTCAGAGAGTTCAAAACTGTCCTTACTTTTCCAAGGTTAAAGTCATAAGACCTAAAGGTCTAAGGTGTAGTTACTGTAGGGTGTCTGATCTTGGTCGTGGATGTCTTATCTAAATAACAAGAGAATTGGTCTGAGGTGTGGTTACTCTTGACCCTCAAGGCCAGACAATGAGAAATTGAGCCTAAGGTGTGGTCACAAAATGCTTGGAGAATTAAAGAAGAAAGTCTGTTTGTTGTTTGTACATGATAAAGAAGTCCTTTTGCCATGTTCTCCTTTTTGGTTGGGGTATTTAAGAATGTCGAATAAACTTGGGGTGTCCAGTATTCACTGGATACCCCCCTGACTTTATCCTGTGTCTTTCTTTCTTCCTTTCTTTTTTCTCAAGACAGGGTTTCTCTGTGGCTTTGGAGGCTCCCCTGGAACTAGTTCTTGTAGATCAGGCTGGTCTCAGACTTAGAGATCTCTGTCTCTTTCTTAAGTGTCTTCACCTGCCATTTCTCAGTCCACACTCCCTCTCTCAGGTATGAACTGGGCAAGTCAGCTGGATCTGACTGCAGCCCCACAAAGATGGGTTACAGCCCTTGGTGGTGGATGTCTTTGCTTGCTGAGCAACAATTACTTGCCCATATTGTTTTGGTCATCTTTGACTTCAGTGATATCAGTCTCTTCCCTCTGTAACTTGTTATCTCATGCATTTGGTGGTTAAAAAAAACAAAACCAAAAGAACAAAACTCAAACCAAATTTGAGAATCACTCCCTTTCCCTATAATCATATCTCATGGTGAGAATGTAAAAAGAGAACTAAGGTTCTAGCAAGGAGTAAGGTAAGGGGGTCCCTAACCACCAAAGGATGGATCCCCAAGAGTTCGTGATCTAGCAACAGTCCTAAGTGTGCTCCTGATCATTGCCATTCCTCCTCCCATCTAAAGCTATTCACCCCGACCCAAGAGCAACCCCTTATTTTGAAACTGGTAAGCAAAGGTAAAGCATTTAAAAGGAAAGACAGAGGTGTCTGTGTGGGGTCACTAGCTTTCTCCAGCCACTGTGCTGCCTTGAGGCTGCAGATGGCACGTGAGGCGCTTAGCATCTCACTGACCTGCCTTCCACCCAACTGTGGCTGTACCCCTACCCTGTGTCTACCCAGACACTGTCAAGCTGAGGTCAGAAATGAAAAGCTCTGACTACCCAGTGGCTGTACCTCTCAAGAACAAAAGGGAAGCCAGCTCTTGTTGCCTTGTATGTAATCTGACTGGCTCTCTGAGGTCACTTGATTTAGACTCTATCTAGGCTAGTGGTTCTCAACCTTCCTAACGCTTCCACACTGAATACAGTTCCTTATGTTGTGGTGACCCTCAACCATAAACTTATTTTCGTTTTGCTACTTCATAACTGTAATTTTGTTACTGTTGTGGATCAAAATATAAATAGCTGATATGTGACCCCAAGGGGGTTGAGACCCACATGTTGAGAACTACTGCTCCAGGCAAACATGGGGTCTTGGCTGGTTCTGTTCTCAGGGCTTATCACACTTTAGAAACCAAAATATTTCTCTAGGTGCTTCTTCCTATGATGACAGGGCATTTAAAAACAATGGATGTAGGGGGTTAGCTCACAATACAGCACTTGTCTAGCACATACAAGGCCTTAGGGCAACTTTGCCTACCTTTCCCAGAAGTCTGAAGACAAGGAATGGTTTTCCTTATCTACCCATGGAGTTCTGGCAAAGGATCGTTCCTTCCTCTGTCCACTCAGAGGAAGTTTAGAGGACTAGAAGGATACAGAAAGTTGTGTAACCCACAATCTCATACTAAATCTATCTTCAGTTGGGCTGGTCTACTGATTTTCAAACTGATTAGAGATATTGAGCTTTTACAAGAGCAAAAGCAAGGACCTCCTGGAAGAAAGTAAACATAATTGAAGCTAAAGTAAACATTCATCTGGGGGAGATTCAGGTTCAGGGAGTTATCTTGTGCAAACCTCACACTGCAGAACCATTTGGTGCTGAGGAAGTCAGGGAACTTGTATGCATTTATTTGGTCCTGACACCTGGCACAACCACTCTGGTTCTTGGAATTTCTGTGAACACAGCGTTGGGCTTCATACACTTCCTCTATATTAGAAGCTAAACACCAAACAATTGTTTTACAGAGCATCAGAACAGCCTTCATGGCTAGCAGCAGGAGCATACTTAAGACCTGCTGAAAGATGAATTAGCTCTTAGAAACCCCATCCTTGGTGCTGGGGTCCATCACTTTACTCCTTCTTGGTTTTCTTTCTATATTCTTCATTGGTTTGTTTCTTGGAGACAGAGCTTCTCTATGTATTCATGCCTGTCCTTGAACTCACCACGTAGACCACTTTGGCTTTGGAACCCAAAGAAATCCACTTGCCTCTGCCTCCTTGGATTAAGGGTGTACATCACCACGCTTGGCCTCTTTTCACATTCTTACCATGAGAGTATAGGGAAATTAAGACAGACTGAAGATTTTGAAACTTCAAGTGGGGCTGGGCAGCACTCGGGAGGCAGAGGCAGGCAGATCTCTGTGAGTTCAAGACCAGCCTGGTCTACAAGAGCTAGTTCCAGGACAGTCTCCAAAGCCACAGAGAAACCCTGTCTCAAAAAACCAAAAAATAAAATAATAATAATAACAGAAACTTCCAGTGGGGTAAAAGGCTGAGGTGTGCTACCACTGTAAGGCTGGAGCCAGGTATGTCAAATCACTTTGGAACTTCCCCTGTGACTTTGAACAAAGCCACTTTCCCAGGAAGAGCTTGGTTCTCTTAACTGAGAAGAGTGCTTCCAGGCAAAGTGCTAACATTTCATCATTTGACGGTGAAGGATTAAGCAATTCCCTTATCACACCGGGGAACTTTGTGGAATGACCTCAGTGTGTCTCCTCTCCCCGATTCTCTGGCTATTTACCTTGGGCTACTGAGTCTGACTGTACATCACCATCATAGTTTTTACAGGCCCAGATGAAGCCTCCCTCTGATTTCATGGCTTGGGCCACCATGTCATCAATGAGTCTATGCTCATACCAGATCTTCTGAGCTTCAAACTGGGATTTGTATTGCCTAAAACAAACAAACAAACAAACAACAAAGAGAACGCAAGAATAAAACAAAATTAG
This sequence comes from Mesocricetus auratus, assembly GCF_017639785.1. NCBI lineage: Eukaryota > Metazoa > Chordata > Mammalia > Rodentia > Cricetidae > Mesocricetus > Mesocricetus auratus. The sequence goes on along the minus strand of NW_024429194.1, from coordinate 42,750,875 downwards.
TATTATTAGGGATGTCATTTGCAATTCCCAAAAGGGACAGGAAACATTATTTTTAGTAGATACGGCACAAACTTGGGACTGATAGACATGTGCTTAGGCTCCTATCCAATCATCTTCTGAAGGGGAACCCTCAGATTGGCCATCTCTGTCTTATGAATGAATGACTAAGAATTAGATGAGAAAAACAGATTCTTCCAAGTACTTCCTTATATCCTATCATTTTCAATACAATGATCAGAGTCTGAGATTTAACTTATTTTAAAAATAAAAGACTATTTCACTGCTTGATACATTTCAGGAATCGGAGACACTGTGGCTAGTATCTAGGCTTGGAACAGATGGGCAGTAGGAAGAGTAACCTCAATGCTTCAGCAAAGGTAATTTCTAAGCCCACACCCCACCTGAACATTTGCTCTAATAGGGAGCTATGCCATGGTCTGAGTTGACACATGCATGCTTTATGTGTGGCTGAAATAAAAACTCATATACTAAGACAAATGACAGCTTAAAGCAGACAAAGCTTTCCATGGTAGCAAGGTCTTCAAACTGGGTCTGCCTTGGAAACTCACACTTGTGAAGCACCAGTACTTTTAAATGGATTACTCTATTCAAACTTTAAATAACCCTCCTCTATTTCAGAGCACATTTATCCTCCAAGGGCACCTCAGTGGGGTTTTCTTCCAGTCCTGCTAGACTCAGATTAGCCATCACCCAATGTAAGGATTAGTGACGATGCTCTCAGTTGTGCCAGTTTACTTGAAAACAGGGAAAGGAATAGAAGAGCTGTAGTTACTTGTCATAGATCTCCTGAAAGATGTCTTTGAAGCGTCCATCATACTTCTTCAGAATAGTGTTTTTGGTGCTTAGATACAAAGGCCAGCCCTTGGACAGAGCCATTTGGAAGGAACTGTGTGCAAAATCTTCAATTGACTTATCCTGGTTGTACATGCCCATGGCAACACCGCCGCATTCTGTGGAGGGGAAACCACCAAGAACAAAGAGAAGAAAGGTAAGGCTGGTGGTATTTGTAGCAGAGCTAAACCCATGCACAACACCCAAGCACCAACTTCTCAGCAGCATGACTGGGTCAGTAGTGTGAAACCCCATATGAACTGCCAACCGGAACAGGCTATGTGTGGCACAGGCACAGAGGGGAAGCCTTTGCTCTAGATAAGGATGCTTGAAAGGGCAACAGCAGTAAGAAAATCATACGGTCTTTAAGATCATGAGGATTGCAGGCACAGAGGCCCACATCTTTAATCCCAGCACTTGGGAGTCAGAGGCAGTCAGATCTCTGTGAGTTCGAGGCCAGCCTGGTCTACAGAGTGAATTCTAGGACAGTCAGGCCTACACAGTGAGAACATGTCTCAAAAAGGGGGGCGGGGAGTAGGCAAGTAAATTGGAACTCTTTATACATTTTTGTTTCAGAGCTGAGGACTGAACTCCGTGGTAGGTAAGCGTTCTACCACTGAGCTAAATCCCCAAACCCCTCTTTATACATTTTAAAAATTTCCAACATGTATTTTATTTTTAACTGTTTGCATATAGTGTGTGTGTGTGTGTGTGTGTGTGTGTGTGTGTGTGTGTGTGTTGCCTGTGTGCCATGGCACTCATGGAGGCCAAAAGACAAAATCTGATGTGAGTCTTCTGTTGCTGTAGGCAAGATCTCTTTTGTGGCTCACTGAAGCATGTCAGGTTAGCTAGCTCCTGAGCTTCTAGAGTCCCTTGTCTCTGCTTCCCATCTCCCTGTAGGGACTATAGACATTTGCTTCTGCACCTGACTTTTTATGTACATTCTGAGGATTTGAACTCACGCTTCAAAGTGAGTGCTTTACTCAGCTCCCAACACGCATTTTAAACTTAGGCATACTCAAGCTGCAGTCAGGAGAAGATTTGCATTTTAACTACTGGTAAAAAGTCTTCTAGATTCCTGGGAAATACTCAACCCACCTACAGTAATTGGTGGAAATAATTATGTTACCTGTAATCACCGGTGATTCAGAGGTCTTATTAATTGACCTCTGTTATTACTGAAAGTCAGAATCTGAATCCATGCCAAGGCCCCAGGCTAACTTGGCTGAGAATGTAAAAGAAAAACAAAACACTAAAACCCGCTGAACTAGATTCTGTGAAATCAATATTGCTTAGAGGAGGCAAGGACAACAAAAGCTCTGGGGGCACTGTGTGAATGCTTTCATTTCTGGACAGTTTTCCCTAAGGAACCTTGAAGATAAATCTGTGTGTGTGCGTGTGGGGTGTGTGTGTGTGTGTGTGTGTGTGTGTGTGTGTGTGAGACTGTGTGCACCTGTACATTCATGTCTGCGCATACTACTATGTGTAGAGACCAGGAAAACTCGGGTTGGTCTTCCACCTTGTTTAAGGCGGGTTCTCTTGTTGCTAACTGCTGTAGAGGCCAGGGTAGGCAGCCTGAGAACTTCCAGGGCTTCTCCTGTCCCTGTCTCATCTCTTGTCCTAGAGCACTGGGGTTACAGACATACAACTTTGCTTAGCTTTTACATGGGGATTCAAACTCAGGTCCTAAAATGTGTGTGGCAAGTGCTTTACCCCCATCCTCCCATCCCTTAATGTACTTTTTTTTTGGCTTTACTTTTACCTCACAATTTCAAGAGACTTGAAGTGTTTAGAAAGCTAGTTTTGAGCCGGGCGTTGGTGGCGCACGCCTTTAATCCCAGCACTCGGGAGGCAGAGGCAGGAGGATCTTTGTGAGTTCGAGGCCAGCCTGGTCTACAGAGCGAGTTCCAGGACAGCCTCCAAAGCCACAGAGAAACCCTGTCTCAAAAAACCAAAAAAAAAAAAAAAAAAAAAAAAAAAAAGAAAGCTAGTTTTGTTGTTATTATAATTCCCAAAAAAGGCAAAAAGCAGATAATTTAGCAAATAATGAAATCAATTCTAGGTAGAAAGCCTAACAGAGCAGTAGATCTAAACACTTACACAATTCACAGATGGTTCACACTTTTCCCTCTAAGAAAATGCATAATTTCACCTGTGTTTTCGTCTCTGCATTTTCACCTAAGCGGTTAGGCTCACCCCCTTGTGCCTATCTGTGCCATGGGAAAACAGGGAACTAATCACTTCTTTATTTTAGTCTTTGATATTTCTCAGAAATGTTGTAGATTCTGGTTGTCTTTTAAGGCAGCGTTTACAAAACAGTAACAAGGTTGTTGAAGGCCTCTGTTAAAATGAAATGCAGCTTGGAGGGACTGCACATACCTTCAAAGTTATGCACCACGTATGTCACCTTTTGAGTTCCATCTTTTGGTGTGTAGGTTATCTCTACTTTTCCAGGCCCCGGAACAACAAAATCAGTTGCTCTGTACTGTGAAGAGGGAAACACACATTAGGAAAAGTGCCCCATCAGGAATCATAAGGGGAAAATAGATTATATAGCCAAACACAGCAGTGTAACTTGACGCTTTTTGGTTTCAAGAGATAGGGTTAGGTGGGGTCCAGGGAATCCCACTAGTTAGTAATAGTGCACGTTAAAGATCAGTCAATCTTCACCAGGAGCCTGCTGTTGTAATTTTTAAAAGTGGCATGAGAGAAAGATGCTATGTGACAGAGTTCAAATGGAGGGTTTTTTTGTTTGTTTGTTTGTTCGTTTTTTGATTTGAGAAAGGGATCATAAAAAGATAAAAGGGGAGAGGAGATCAACCTCCTGGGACTGGAGAGCAGGAGAGAGGAAAGAGAGGCAGAGAAAGAAGGCCAGAGAGGGAGAGAAAGACAGAGGAGGATGGGAGGTGGGCAGGACCCTTCTAAAAGGGAACATAGTGAATATGCACAGGTGTTGCTCTTAGTGGCAGCAGCTGAGAGCATATCCTGTCAGAACCCCAAGGACAGGCCAGTGCAGATGCCTGAATGCTAACACCCACCACATATACAGTGGTTTTACAAGCACCATTTCAGAGAGGGCTTTGTTTCCGTTGCTGTGATCAAACACCCCAAAAAGCAAGGTAGGGGAGAAAGGGTTTATTTCAGCTCAGTTCCAGGTTAGAGTCCACCAAAGTGGGGAAGTCACACAGCAGAAGTTGGGCACATCCCACCCATGGTCAGGAAAGGAGAGCAATGAATGCATGCATGCTTATGCTCACCTCGCTCTCTCATTCAGTTCAAGGCTTAGTGCCACCCACGGTCAGGGAGGATCTTCCCACTGAAACTAACTGGGTTTAAAAAAAGATTCCTCACAGACAAGCTGGCAGGCCAACCTAACCTAGAGAATTCCTTATAGAAACCCACCTTTCTCAGGTGATTCTAGACTGTATTAAACTGACAATCAAAACTATGCAATCACAGACATTTTTTATTAGGAAGCTTACAGCCACATAAAGAGAAACACAGGGGCTGGGGAGATGGTGCAGGGGTTAAAAGCACTGGTTGCTCTTCCAGAGGTCCTGAGTTCAATTCCCAGCAACCACGTGGTGGATCACAACATCTACAATAGGATATGATGTCCTCTTCTGGCATGCAAGTATACATGGAGAGCACTCATACATAAAATGCAAATAAATTAAAAAAAAAGACAAACATAGGTGAGAGCAACTGAAGGCACTTCAAATGTCAGAAGTGAGAAGCAGGCACATGAATCTCTGTGAGTTCAAGACCAGCCTGGTCTACAAGGACTAGTTCCAGGACAGGCTCCAAAGACAAGAGAAACCTTGTCTCGAAAAACAAAACAAACAAACAAACAAGTCAGAAGTGGGGGAAAATGAGACAATGAAGGCTGGAGGGAGACACCAACTAGTTTTGGTGTTGATGGCAGCAGAGCCCGCGCTGTGTCCTGACTCTAAGATGGAAGTCGAGTGCTGAGCAAATCTCATTCTGAAACCAGGCTTTCAAAAAGGAACTGGGGAAAGGGGAAGAAAGCCCCAGGTCACACAGCCTGGGAGGCAAGCTGCTGTTAGATTTTCAGGGCTTAGTAGTTCTCTGTGGTAATCGTTTTTTACCAGCTCCAGACCTATGTCCACAAAAAGCAGTCATTCTGGAAGCAGCAGTGGCAGGCTGATGGCCCCAGGTTAAGGCTGTTCAAGGACAGGCACTTCCCAGCTGAGCCTGACCCACTCTAGTGGAGACATGTACCCGGCACACACCAGGCACCCACAAGTCATTGCTGCACGGGATCTCTTTCAGTGATCTGTTTTATCCAGTGACTAGTTAGGCACCAGCGGGTGCCAGCCACACCTGTTCCTTTACAGTAATCCTATCCGAGATGGGTAAAAGAGCAGTCAGATAACAGAAAAGATTAAACACTTCTGTCACAGAAAGTCTTTTACTACAGTAATTGAGGCATTGCTGTGCCCTAAAATACTTTGTACAGACCTATGAACATTTAACGGTGAGTCAATATGCTGTTTAAAAAAAAAAAAAGACAATCTATTCTTCCAAAGGACTGATACTGCAACAAAAAGAACCAACAAAATGACAAGACTGAATAGGCAGTATGCTAAATAGGGTAGTGTTAATGATAGGGAATCTGTTCTTCTGCTATTTAGATTTCCTTGCTCAGGCCTCTCACAGACATCTGTGAAGGGCTGGCCGGGATAAAGAAATATCATGAGCCACAGTGTGAAACAAAAGTTACATGACACATCAAGGACCAAGCTGGTGACCTTCTCCCAGGGACACAGGGACATCTGCTGTGACCACACTGTTTCACGGATGACTCCATGGAAGCTTCTAGACGCCAGCACTACAGATTTCCATTTGTTAAGATTCATTTTGATATATAAGCTACTTTCTATCAAGACCTGAAACTTCAGTTTCAAGAGACTTTGGCATTTGTGTCATTGCAACTTTTCTACTCAATTCACCAACGAGACTATTTGTACAAATACAGAAAGGACATTTGTTTTCCAAACAGTACAGACGACCTTAACAAGACTGATTTCAACTATTGGGTGACTCCCTTTATCCACAAAGTGATCAATTTTAATATGTTTGGTAGGCCTTTTTTTTTTCTTTGATTTTTCTACGACAGGGTTTCTCTATGTAGCCCTGGCTGTCCTGGAACTCACTATGTAGATCAGGCTGGCCTTGAACACGGAGATCTGCCTGTCTGTGCCTCTTGAGTGCTGGGATTAAAGGTGGACAACACCACTACCCAGCACTGTTTGGTAGTTCTTAATGTGGCTGCCCATTAAAATCAGCTGGGGCTTGAAAGAAAGAAAGAAAGAAAGAAAGGAAGGAAGGAAGGAAGGAAGGAAGGAAGGAAGGAAGGAAGGAAGAAAGAAAGAAAGAAAGAAAGGAAGAACGATCCTCACAAACCTCAGATTTTGATTGCTCTAGGACAGGACTCAGATACTGGAAGTGAAACAAACAACAAAACAAAGGAGCAATGAGATAAAAGCATCAGCACTACCATCCACAGCAAAATCTTAGGAAAGGATCCCATTGTACAGCCAGCATTAAAAGCCACCTATCCGAGCCTAGGGTATTACAATGCAAAAATGACAGTATCCTGTGGAATAACTTAGCAAAAGGATAAAGATATGTTTGGGGAAAAAGTGTTAAAATGGGTGTTTATTCAAAAGTTTATCTGTATTTTCACCCCTTCCTAAACATATGTACACACACAGTTTATGCATAATATATGTTAGACTTCTCTTAAGGGCATGGAAACCCAAAGAACAAAACACAGAAATAGGAGCTACCGATCCACAAAAAATAAACATGAAAAAATCAAATTATGCTCAAACAACTTACCTGGTCTCCATAAGCATGACGCCCAATGATAATGGGTTTTACCCAGCCTGACACCAGTCGGGGGATATTTTTGCAGATAATAGCTTCCCTGAAGACAGTGCCACCCAGAATGTTCCGGATGGTGCCATTTGGTGATTTCCACATTTGTTTCAACTTGAACTCCTCCACCCTCTTCTCATCCGGGGTGATAGTCGCACATTTGACACCAACATTGTACTTCTTTATAGCTTCTGCAGCATCCTTGGTCACCTGGTCATTGGTGGCATCACGATTCTCTATGCCTAAGTCATAGCTTAGAGATGGAGAGATGTCAGTACAACTTTTTATTTGTTTGTTTTTCAAGACAGGGTTTCTCTGTGTAGCTTTGAAGCCTCTCCTGGCACTCCCTCTGTAGGCCAGGCTGTCCTGGAACTCAGGGAGATTCGCCTGCCTGTCAGCACAACTTTTTAGACATATTAATAGGCTTCAGTAAGCTGCCTTTAGAGCTTGCCAACCCTAAGTGAAGGCCCCCAAACACATCTAAATATGCCAAGTTTTAGCATCAATGCATCCTAGGCAAAAGATGGGTGCCTGTCTCCAAAAACAGGACTGAAGACACACTAGGAGGCTAGACCCTGCTTCCCTGAACTGCTGTGGGAAGTTGTCTTTCAGGAAACCAAGGAACTCTGCTAAACTGTGTCCTGCTTTTCTGTATATAAAGGAAGCAACAGCACAAGGGCAACCCTTGGCCTGGTTACTCGCCACATAATTAGTATATGAATTACACCCAAGTACAACCTTACTTTCCCATAGTAAGATTTATACTTTATCAATAAAGAGGTGGAGGAGTAAAGAGGATTTTTGTTGTTGTTGTATTTTTGGCACTGAAGTGGTGGGAGGGTTAACTCTCCCAATCAGTGCCAAAACAGCTAAGGACTCTTTTTGTTGAAACCAGTTAGTCATAAGGCAAACCTTCCCCTACTTCTTGGGTACGTCTCTTTGTTCTGGAAACAAGCCTGCAGTTTATTGGATAAGCAATGGAATCCAACAACCATCTTGTACACACTGTATTTAGCACCAGCTCTCACAGTACAGACCATTCATAGAGGGATGAATGCTGCCTGTCCACAGAGCACAGAAAATAGTCGTAAAGCTTAATAAGCAAGTAATGGTTTATTGAAAGTAATACAAGCTCCGTGGTGGTGGCACACACCGTTAATCCCAATACCCAGGAAGTGGAGGCAGGGGAATCTCTGGGTTAGAGGCCAGCCTGGTCTATGGAGTGAGTTCCAGGACAGCCAGGGCTGTTACACAGAGAAACCCTGTCATGAAAAAGTCAAAAACAAACAAACAAAAACCCCAAAATCATTAAGTGATTTTTTTTTGTCTTCTATGGCTTTACAGAAAAAGTTTCATTTCTCAAAACCAGCAAAGAATTAATCTGCCTTTCTCTTTTCAGTGTTGGTTTCTTCCTTTTTCAAGCTGGTGCAAACAGAGACAGTCACTTTGATGTGTTTCCAAACAAAAATATTTTCTGTTTTGTCCTTAGACAATTCATATACATGCAACACAGCCATGCACTTTCTTATCTTTTTTGCCTAGGAATGCTGAATATCTGCAAATATCCAACCACAGCCCACAGGAAATGTTATAGGAGCCATTTCTCAGGAGAATCTATCCACAAATGGCTACTTTTTTTCTTTCCTCTGCCTTGTTTTAATATTTCCAGGAGAAAGGAAAGAATAAGTGGCCTAGACAACTGTGCTGTCTCTATCAAAAAAATTAAAAACAGTAAAACTCTACACCCCTTCCCCACCATAATAACCAGTTGATCATGATAATTGGGGAACTATTTAAAATTCATTTGCATCTTTAACAGCCTGCAGCCATATACTCCTTTCTTTCTAGGCACAAGCCCCCTCCCCCCCTTTTGCTGAGACAATGCCTCACACTGCAGTCTAGGCTAGCTTGGAACACACAGCAACCCTTTGGCTTCGGTCTTCCAAGAGCTGGGATTACAGGCATAAACTACAGGACTCTTTGTTAACATGCTGTAAATGTATGCAGGTTGGAAAGAGAGTTCAGTCACTAATATGCTTATCTTATAAGCATGAGGACTTGAGTTCAATCCCTGGGATTTACCTTCAAAGACAAAAAGGGGCTAGGTATGAAAAAAGTTAAGATCTGATCATGCATTTGTAATCTCAGAGCAAGGAGGATCTGGGGCTTGCTGAATAGTGAGCCCAGTTTACTTGGTAGGTTTCAAGCCAGTGAAAGGCCTGAATCCAAGAAAAAAAACAACAACAAAAAAACAACTCAAGGTTGTCCTCTGTCCTATATGCATAGCTATGTACATATGCGCGCGCGCGCGCGCACACACACACACACACACACACACACAGAATAAATATAAGAAAATTTGCCCTCAGACTAAGAGCCTCTAAGCATTTAGCTAGGAGTGTTAGTTCATAGGTTCCAGGTCAGTTTGGGTCTGCATAGTAATTTCCAGGCTAACCATGCCTACATGGTGAGACCCTGCCTCAAAACAACAAAACAAAAGAACAATAAGCAACAAAACAAAAACACAAAGAATTTTTCTGGGCAGATGACTCAACAGTTGAGAACACTTGCTGCTCTTGCAGAGGACCTGGGTTGGTTTGGTACCAGAACCCATATGCTGGCTCACAACTATCTGGAACTCCAGTTCAGGCAATTTGATGCCCTTTTCTGGCCTCTGCAGCCACCAGGCATGCACATGGTACACATATACACATGCAGGCACACAGTCATACATGTAAATTGAAAACAAAACAATCCTCCCCTCCAAAGCCCATTGCTTCACCTATTGCATGCATTACTTGGAAGCTGTGAATGAGAGTGTGTGTGTGTTTCAATATGTTGGCCGGTCCTCAGCAACTACAATACTGATCTTATTTTGGTTGCAATACAGACAACACCAGCAGATTAGGTTTACACAATCAAAAGGTAGCTGACATATGTGAACTAAATATCTGCACCCAACTAATCAACAGGACATGTACCGGGTAACTCTGGGTCAAGGCAAAGACAGACACCGGTGGTTTGCTCTAAATGTATTGCTCAACATTATACCTTGCCAGCCTTTGACCACTTTACCCTTTTAAAAAATTGTCTCTATGTAGGTCAAATGTTCAAAAAGGACAAAGAGCAAGAGGAGCAGATAGCAGGAGGTGGTGGCTCACACCTTTAATCCCAGCACTCTGAAGCAAAGACAGGTGTATCTCTCTCTAAGTTCGAGGCCAGCTTGGTCTACAGAGCAAGTTCCAGGACAGCCAGGATACAGGAAGAAACCCTGTGTCAAAAAACAAAAACAGCTGGGCGTTGGTGGCGCACGCCTTTAATCCCAGCACTCGGGAGGCAGAGGCAGGTGGATCTCTGTGAGTTTTCGAGACCAGCCTGGACTACCAAGCGAGTTCCAGGACAGCCTCCAAAACCACAGAGAAACCCAGTCTCGAAAAACCAAAAAAAAAAAAAAAAAAAAAACAAAAACAAAAACAAAAACAAAAACAACAAAAAACAAAAACAAACACAAACCAACCAACCGACCAAAGTGGGGGTATGAGAGAAAAAAAAAACACCGGGGGAGGGGGAGGAAGGAGAGAATAAATAACATATTTCCTAAGTTCCTAATCTGTCTCAGCACAGCAAAGTCAAGGCAGAGGGACACTGAGACTTAGGGGAGTGCTCTGGAAGTGGGAAGGATGCCTATTCTGGTGAGCAGCCGCATGACGAGGACAGAAGGGGCAGAATGAAAGGAAAGCCCCAGCCACTGGCTCTGGAGACAGGTGGAAGACAGAGCTGCAAAGGACAAAAGTGAGTTCCCCACTTTTAGTTCAGTTTCTCACTGTCCTCTATGGCCTTTTCTTTCCACAAATAATACACGGTGCCTCCCTAGACTGCTGATTTAATACGACCTTCAACAGGGACAACCGAGTTAGAAATGCCTCAAAAAATCACATTTCCTTATTTTTAGCTGTGAACTAATGGCAAGTCCACTTTTTCTAACAGTGTGTTGAAACAGATTTCCCCCAGGGCTGGCAAGAGATGACTCACGGGTAAGGGTTCCTGCTTCTTAGCCTGACAATCTTTGGAGTCTGATATTTGGAACCCACACGGAAGAAGGAGAGAATCCACTTTGTCCTGACCTCCACATGCATGCTGTGGCATGTACACACACACACTCCAGAAGATTCACGTGTATCTATTTAAGCTACAATGTAAGCTTGGGCTAGATATTGTGGTATGACTTTTTTCTCCCTAGCATTTGAGAAGCTGAGGCAGGAGGACGGCTGTGAGTTCAAGGCAATCTGGGCTATGTAGCAAGTCTCTACGTATTAAAGAAAACTAAAACACCCAAACCAACCAACAGCAAAATCTTAAAAGCTTTAATTACAGAGCACAGCTATTATTCGTGTAAAAACTGTCAGGTACATTTTAGAATGATTACGTTTCTGAGTCTGCTGACTACATGGAAGAGAAATTCATTTATTTACCTGTGCAGATCCAGTTCCACATAGGGAAGAATGAGTTTTTCTTTAATCAGTTCCCAAATGATTCGTGTCATTTCATCTCCTTGCATCTCCACCACAGAGCCGCCATGAATTTTTTTGGACATTTTTACTTCAATAACCCTTAAAAAAAAAGATATGTGTCTTGTCATGGTATAGAATAGAAATGAAGTACCATGATTTGGTGACTATTAAAAAAGGATCATTTATAATGGCAGTTATATAGATAACAATTACATAAAATAACAATTACCAGTAGTAGAACTGACAACGTCTCTGTGTGAAACACCATGCAACAATGCTTACATGTAGCTTCTGAGTCAGCACTATAAGACAACCCTGTAAGAAATTATTTTCCAACTTGAGAGAAAAATAGCTTTGCCAAGGCCATCTTGGCCATCTGTGGTGGAACCTGACCCCAAAACATGCCCTTAATAATGTAATCATTATTCTCGACTATTAGTTGTCTTACAAGAATATATCTGTTATTTGTAAAGATGATTCAACTAACTGGTTCTTACGACCCATATTAAGGGGGACTCCAATAGCAGACAATAAAGGATTCTTTGTAGAATTAGGCTTTACTATAGTACCCATGCTTGACCAAGTCATGTTCCTTGGTATCTCAGATCCTGCACTGCTCCTCTGGCTCTTCAGGGGCAAGAGCAGCTGTCTGTAGGATGGGACACCACGTTGTTCTAACAAGACATATTACTTCAAAAAGTATTAATTTATCTGATTCCAATAGAGCCTAAAGGTGGACTGTTTGGAAAAAGAGAAACTTCCAGGCTTTAGAGAACCCTGTGCTTGTTGCTCAGGAGGCAAAGGGGTCCCTCAGCCCTGTGAAAGTATCTATTCCTTCTAATGACACCGCTGTGTAACAGTTTCCTCCAGCATTGAAACATTTCCTCCTGTACCAAGCTCTTTAACAGGCAGGTAAACAACTCAAACAGCTCAGGATATCCCCAAAACTGACCAGATTCACTATGTCCCTCCCCACCAGGGTAACCAATAAATGCTGAAACTCTCAGACTAGGGAAGGCAAGCTTTGAGGACTCTTGAGATTAGACCAGCTTCCTGGGGAGAGGTATATACCAACTATGTCACTTGGAAAGGATGCTCTCCAATCTGTTGAGCTGCCTGCAGGCTGTGCAGTGTGCTCCAGGCTCCCAGCTTTTGTGAGTGGTTACCCATGCTGAGGTAGGCTTTGGTGATGCAACTGTCCTTGGATCATTTCTGATTCTGTATGTAACCTCTAACACATACATATTTCTGTGACCCCAATAATACTCATTGGTTCACCAAGTTGGGGTTTTGTGATATCCTTAATTTGATCTGTTGTGGAAACTCTATCTGGGGTGACTAAATATTTCCCCAGGAAAAGTCTTGTCACACACAACAGATACTTGGGAGCTTGCTTTCCAGAAATGCAATTGCAGATTTCTCTCAGTTATAGCTAAGAACTAGGAAAGTCAGGGCACTTTAAAGCAATTATTAGATAACAGCCTAAAGTCATCTTGAAAAGTATAGGTAAACTAATTGGACCCCTAAGTTAAATTTAAAAAAAAAGTAATGATTATTAGACAGTAGGTCTCAACTCCTTACAAGAAGCCAGGAATATTTTCTCAGTTCAAGTCCCATTTTAACTTATTAGGTTTGCAATTCTAGAATCCTACTTCCAGTCCTGGGGTACCCTTAGTCCACTACCAGAGAAGTTTCTGGAAGGCAATTAGAAGAAATCAACAAACTGGTGTGGGTGAACCAATACTACCTGTCAGATATAAGTTAAAAGATTAACTTACAGTAGAGCATAAAGCCCACAATTAATCCCATTTTCACCATGACCGAGCTTTAAAGACAAACAATGTCAAACAAGACAGCAAACTTATCTTTGTTTCAATACTACATTTTTCATGGCCATGTTCCTACACAGCATTACACAACAGCTATGACTAGGCTATTTTCCCGTGATGGCAAATGCAGCTAATAAAAGATCACAATGCCTGGGATGTCTGCCATTTTTGTTTTGCTTTGCTATTTCCTCCTTGGTGAATATGTACTCTGCCATAATCTTATATCTCAGAATACAATAATGATATGTCAGATTTCCCCCATTCTATTCTTTTTGTTTGTTTGTTTTTAAATACACACTAACTAAAAAAAGTGAAGCTATACTGTGACTATTATTGCACTCTGAATTTGCTTTCCATCGGACACGGGCTCTAGGTATCCCTGGATTCCATGTATTATTGGGTCTTAATTTTCTGAATCCACCAATCCCAGCCTTTGAAGGAAACTGTGATCCAAGGCCATCAGCCACCAGCTCATTTATACAATCTGAAGACAGCTGAATTCCAATCTCTTGACATGCTTGTACAATTCCAGAAAAAAAAAACTTAATAATAACAAACTAGTTGAAGCAATAGGAGCCCTTTACCATACTTAATTTCCATAAATCTCAAACTTCTATTTTGAGCCAATTTTTTTCCATCGAGTTCAAGTTGCAAAACATATGGGTTGCAGCATATCGTTATTACGTTCCTGCTTCCCTCTTCTGCAGTATTTGCACTTGCACCCATGCCCAATTAACTGTACAGTGCGGCCACATTAAAGAAAGCAAGTTGACGGGCTAAGGTGCTAGTTATCACCTTGGTGGTGAATGGACTCCCAGTTATAACAAGGCCTCTCAATTTTGCTGACTCAAATGACTGTAGCTTCAATTTCTCTTCCAAAACAAAGCAAACTCGGGAATAGAAAGTCTTAACATACAAGCACCCCTGCCAGGAGGATTTAGTTGGTTTTAATACCAGCCTGACAGCCCAGTTTATCTGGTTTAAAGTACAGTGCTGACTGTATCTGGAGGGGCAAAGGACAGTTTCTCTGCACAGGAGCCTTCCAAATAAAAGTCAAGACTACAAAAATCCATGCATGCACATGGAGGGTGAATCCCAGAGCAAGCGCCTTGCTCCTGGGCCTCTGGTTTGCTCGACCTCGGGTGACACTGTGAGCCAGCAGAAAACCTTGTGGCCGTTTTGCAAGAGGTCTAAAACTGAAGTTGACTCGGTTCCTTCTTCCAGATCCTCACGCCTGTCCTATCTCTCAGCGGTGCCAGGACCTTTTAATACCAGGTTCACCCAGCTGGCTGCAGAACTCCTCCAAGCACTCCAGAAGGAGCGGGGAAGAAGGGGAAAGGCCCCTTCCCAATCCTCAGGGCGCCCCCAGGTGGCTAAGCAAACACTCCAGATTGAAGCTGGAGGCCCGCCCACTCTTATCCCCTCCCTCACGGACGCTCTCAATAGCACTTCTCCCGTCTCAAGGCAGGTCCCTCCCCGTCTCCCCCCGAACATTGATGGAGTGCTCAGTACACGCCTACAGTTCCCGGCTCACACCCTTTCTGCAACCCGTTCCCTGAGGTCGCATACTTTCCTCCTCTGACACCCAAGACTCAGAGTTCTGTGCGTTCTCCCCACAGCTAGATTCTCCTCCGCGGGTGCAGATCTGCTTTGGCACTTGTCACAACAAGTGATTTCCCTGCCGCTCAGATCTTACGATCCCACCCTCGGGAGCGCCCTTCTTTACAGAAAGGCATGCAGCACTCAGCTACCCCCACTTCCCTTCCCTAAGCCCGAACTCTGGGAAGTGTCCGTCGGTGCACTAGGGCCTTTGCACTGAGTTCACCTCTGCACAGCCTACAGCTGAATTTTCTTCCTTTTCCCTCACCCCAGCCTTCTAGCGAACAGCCTAACAGTGAGGGGAGGCGGCTGCCGAGCCTAGCCTGGGGGCACCAGCAGGGAGGCGAAGGCGCACTCGCTTGCAGTCCGGGACGCCCCGGCTACTCACCCGCTCACGTCCGTACGCACACCAACTGTCCCAACTCAGCCGCTGCTAGCTCAGCATCCGCCACAACCTTCGCACCGGCGACCAGGGGCAGAGTCAAGGCTTTTTAACTCTTCCCGGCTTTGTCTCCTCCCAGGCCCCACCCCCTCAGCCCACCTCCCGTAGCCCCGCCCCCTCTGCGACGCCATTCGTCGCGCGCGGACTTTCTGGGATGGGCGGGGCCGTGGTGTGAGAGCCGGGCCGTAGCCGCCCGTGTGTTCCAGGTGGGGGATGGGGGCTGCCACGCCACCGGGATTCCTCGGGGACACCCTGCCGCTGAGGAGCGAGGATGCCACCTACTGACAGGCTCCAGAACACTCGCTGTCTTGGTTCTCACCCTCGGAGAGCTCCTTAGACTGGATTTTGGCAGGTTCCCTTCGTGGCGTTTCCGGATGCCTCTTAAGCTGGAATGTGCCTTTTGAAGAATATGCCTTTGGGGGCCTCAAACGTGGGAGCGACTATAGACGATGCTAGAATGCAAAGGCTGAACCGGCCGCCATATCACCTCAATAATTCCCTCCACTACCAATGATCTGTATTCCCAACTGCTACCATTTCTAAATAAAGCCCCATTCACCATTTGCCATGGAAGACTAGCGAAGCTTATTTTCTAGGTTCCTTTGAAGCCGCACTTAGAGATCCGGAGTCCAGTATCTTAGAATTCTCAAGAGTGGGTTAAAAATATTCCTCTCTCTCCAGAGATTCCTTTTCTGTCTGTGTTCCTTGAAAACAAGAATATTATGACTTGTAGGACAATAGATCCTTGGTTGATCAAGGTTCAATGTTCCAAAATTCACTTCTTGTTTGTTTGTTTGTTTTGTTTTTTGAGACAGGGTTTCTCACTTGTAAAGCATCCAACATTGTACTGTAAAGGTTAGCAAGATGCATTTTGGACGTTAGAGGGAGCTAGTATTTCCAAGGTGGAAAAGGAAATGTATGTCAAGTGGATTAACTAGCGGCCACTTCTATTTATTCTTTTTGTTTGCTTGTTTCGAGACAGGGTTTCTCTGTATTGCTTTGGAGACTGTCCTGAAACTCGCTCTGGAGACCAGGGTGGCCTCGAATTCACAGAGATCCACCTGCCTCTGCCTCTCGAGTGCTGGGATTAAAGGCTTGTGCCACCAACGCCCCGCCACTTCCATTTATTCTTATGAAATTAGAGAGGTGAGTTTATACTTTCTCCTCTAATTGCATCATACCATAAATCACATGAGATTGTAAATGTTACTCCCTACTGTAACAGGCTTATACTGTTTATTAATAAAAGCATTCATATCCATTCTTGTTCTAGAAAGCATTCTAAAATAAATCCAGGAAACACAGAATATAACACAATAAGAAATATTGATTATATGTGACAGAAATGGTAAAAATAATGCACAGGATATCATACAGAACAAAGGTAAGTATAAGCATAAACCTCTTCCATTAAGTTCTAAATATTTGCTAGGCATGGGCTGAACGACTATAAGACATTGAGATAGGAAATATGGCACTTATGCACATGTCACCATCTGAAACCATGTTTTTCAGGGTTATAGTGCATGAACTGATATATAATTGAAAGAGGATATTTCTAGATGCCTAGAATTGGCTTACATTAAGATATTACAAAATAACCAGTGCAGTAGTGCATATTTGTCTATCTAATGAGGTCCAGGTCAGTCAAACCCCATTTCAAAATAAAAAACAAACAATACCCTGCCCACAAATAAATATATGGGTAAAACCATACATATGTGCATGCTGAAGCTCTTATAGGATCATAAAATAATACATTTATAGTCCAAATGACTGGAGGAAAATTACAGAAAATTTTTTTTTCAAGGCAGGATTTCTCTGTGGCTTTGGAGGCTGTCCTGGAACTCGCTCTTGTAGACCAGGCTGGCCTCCAACTCATAGGGATCCACCTACCTCTGCCTCCCCAATGCTGGGATTAAAGGCGTGTGCCGCCACCACCCGGCTGCAGAACATTTTTAAACATGATTATTTGTGCGTGACATGTGAGTGTGGGAATGTCCACGCCACAACAGGGATGTGGAGGAGAGAGGACAGCATTATGAGAGTTGCAGGTTCCAGAGATGGAGCCGGTCAAAAGGCTCTCAGGACAAGAGCTTTGACCCTACTGCCCCCCTCTAGCCTCACAAAACAGGACCTCACCATATCAGTAACAATCAGATTTTACATTACTGCTGAAAATACGGTTATGAAGTTCTCTGCTTATATTCACTTAGATCACTGCATTTCTCTTCACATGTCTTGCTACCGTTTGTTTTCATTTACTCAATAAAAGAATCTATTTTTGAATTGTCTTGGTGCAAAACACTACTGCAAGCATCAATGGAAACCTGGGTCAGAAAATGCCTTTTAGCATCTGTTTGGCTATGAGACACTCATCTGGATAATGGGATTCCTATAAGATTTTGGTGAGTTAAAACCAACCAAACAAACGAGGTAGTGGGCTGAGAAGATGGTTCACTAGGTCAAGGCATTTTCTTCCAAAATGAATATTTTGAGTTCAGTCGCCAGTACCCACATGGTAGGGGATAACTGATTCTTACAAGTTGTCCTCCGACCTCCACATTTGTGCTGTGTCATGCATAAGTACAAAGGTACTTGCATACATACATATGCAGATAAGCTAAATAAAGGGAAGTAAGGGACTTGATCACTTCTGTCTTGGGGTTTTTATTGCTGTGAAGAGATACCGTGGCCACGGCAACTCTTACAAGGAAAACATTTAATTGGGTTGACTGGCTTACAGTTTCAGAGACTCAGTCTATTATCATCACGGCAGGGAGCATGGCAGTGTGTGTCATGCTGGCTGCACCTTGGTTTGCAGGGAACAGGGAGTCAATTGACACACTGGGCGGTATCCTGAGCAGAGGACATCTCAAAGCCCACCCCCACAGTGACATTCTTCCTCCAACAAAGTCATCCCCACTCCAACAAAGCCCACACCTCCTAGTAGTACTACTCTCTGTGAGATTATGGGGGCCGATTACGTTCAAATGACCGCAACTACTTATCCATGGAGGTTATGGGCAAGAGAACAGCGAAGTCACTGCTGCACTTGGGATTTGAGTGACAGAACACCCTTCAACATGGAAGGGTCATGGATTGGATGGCCAAGATAATGAGTCAAATTCTGGGATTGTTAAATGTGAACGTCTGTGGGACAGGAAAATGGGGGTGTCCAGGAGGCAGGTGGTCACATGCATCAGGCAGCTGGGCAGGGGATGTGAACCTGGATTTCTTTAGTGTCTGCTGCTAGCACTGAAGACAGTATATGAGCTCATTGAGAAGTGCAGTCAGGAGAAAAGCCTACCAGCAAGGACCCTGAGGCATATTAACATCTTTAAGGATCAGGTGGGAGATAAGAGCCTCCTACCCCAAAGAGAATGAAGAACTAGGGTAGGAGAATCTCAGAGTCTGATATGATAGAAGCCAATAATCCAGAACATTTTCAAAAAAGGAAGAAGTACTAAAAAAGATAAAGAAAAGACAGAGCCTGGAAATAACTTGGGAAGTAGGAAGACCTCATTGAAGCACTTTTAGTAGGATGATTAGGACAGGAGCCATGATGCAAGAGACCGAATTGTGAATGACAGATATTGAAAGGGAGAAAAGAAAGATGATTGCGATGAAAACACTTTTTAATAAGGATTGTCTCAGAGTCTAGTGTAGCATTGAATTTGCTAGGTAGCTGAGACTAGCCTAGAACTCCTGATCTTCTTGCCTCTACATCCCCCAAGTGTTGGGGTTACAGGCATGATACCTGGTTAGAAAACATAATTTTGATGATTACACACTTGGCATACTTGCAGACCATTTGTCCTAAGCAGAGTAGATCTGCTTCTGTTACTTTGGGGTCATTTGTGTTGGCTGTTTCTGTTTTATTTCCATGTTGTATCAATAACAATGTAACAACACATCTTTATCTTGCTTGTTAAAAATCCTTGTATCAATTCGTTATGCTAGATTAGTGGAACTGGAAGTACTGGATCAAGGAATATAAATATTTTAAAGGTATGTGTTAAATCCACCAAATCATCTTTTTTTTTTTTTTTTTTTTTTTTTTTTTTTTTGGTTTTTTGAGACAGGGTTTCTCTGTGGCTTTGGAGGCTGTCCTGGAACTCGCTTGGTAGTCCAGGCTGGTCTCGAACTCACAGAGATCCGCCTGCCTCTGCCTCCCGAGTGCTGGGATTAAAGGCGTGCGCCACCAACGCCCGGCTCCACCAAATCATCTTGCTGGAAGCATATACACATTTATATTTCCACATACAGTATGAAAGAGTGATAATTTCATTCTATCTTGAAGTGAGTCTTACAAGGGAACAAAACAAAATCTGTTCAATGAATGTTATGGGAAAAACTGAATACTCACTTGTACAAGAATGAAATTAGTTTCATATCTCATACTGTATTAAAAATCCACTCAAGCTGGATTAAATATCTGTGGTGGTTTGGAAGAAAGTGACCCTCAAAGGGAATGTCACTATTGGGAGGTGTGACTTTGTTCGAGAAGTGTGTCACAGTGGAGAAGGGCCTTAAGGTCTTCTGCTTAAACTTCACTCAGTGTTACAGGTGACTTCCATTGCCTGTAAGATGTAGGACTCTCAGTACTACTCCAGCACCACATCTGCGTGAATTCCACCACCCCAGTTAGAGTTTTCTCTCTAAGACTTTCCATGGTCATGTCTCCTTACAGCAATAAAAAAGCAAACTGAGACAATATCTAAATGTCAGACCTGAAGATGAAATTAGTAGAGGAAAACACAAGTGAAAAGCCTCATGATACTGGCCTGGGTAGCGATTTTTATTTGTAGTTTGTATAACTCAAAAGTTTAGGTAAGAAAAGCAAAACATACAAATAGGATTATATAAAATGAAATGGTCTAAAAAGCTGGAAAAAGAACACTGAAGAGACACTCTACAGAATGGAAAAGAATATTTACAAAACATACATCTGATAAGGTGCCATTATCCAGTGTGTACAAAGAACTCAATAGTGAAAAACACAAAGTTATAAACCAGAAAAAGGGTAGGAAAAAGCAAACACTCCTGAGACACTTAAAAAAAAAAAGCTGGGCGTTTGTGGCACGCGCCTTTAATCCCAGCACTGCGGATGCAGACGCAGGTGGATCTCTGTGAGTTCGAGACCAGCCTGGTCTACAAGAGCTAGTTTGAGGACAGTCTCCAAAGCCACAGAGAAACCATGTCTCAAACAACCAAAAAAAAAAAAAAGATAAACATCACTAGCTATCAGAAAAATGTAAATTTAAACCACACAGAGATATCATAGCCTTATAGCCTTACATCTATCTGAATGGCTATTATTACAACAAGTTTAGACATGGGAATGGAGAGAAGGACACTAATGCATATTGTTGGTGGGGACTGACAGTGGGGCAGCTGTTTGGGAAACAATATTCAAGTTCCTCAAAAACTAGAACTTCCATATGATTCAGTGATTCTGCATATATATATGAGACGAGTGTGTGCAGTGACAGATATATGCACTCCTATTTTAATTGTAGAATGACCCACGGCAGTCACGATGCATAACTAACCCAAGTACCCATCTCTGGAGGAATGGGTAAAGAAAAATGTGACATATTTACATAACATAATACTTGTCATCTTAAAAAAAAAACCCGGAGGACACTATATTAAGTGTAATACATCACAAAGAAAAAATACTGGAAGCCAGAGTGTGTAGAGTTTAAAAAGGCTAATCTTAGAAAGAAAAAGAGCTAGGTGGTGGTGTTGCAAACCTTTAATCCCAGCACTCAGGAGGAAGAGGCAGGCGGATGTCTGTGAGTTCAAGACTGGCCTGGTCTACAGAGTGAGTGCCAGGACAGGCTCCAAAGCTACAGAGAAGCCCTGTCTTGAAAAACAAACAAACAAACAACCTCCCAAAAGAAAAAGAAAGTAGAAAGGTGGATCTTAGAGGGTGGGGAGCAGATATAAGAGGAAAAATACAAAATGGAAATCAAATACTCAAATACACCCAGGAGTTTTTATGAGGGGCTCCAACTGGCCAAATCAGGGGCAACTTCATTAACTGAACAGTGACAGCACTGAATTATGGCACTACAGGAAGAAAAAGAAAAGTTGATATTAATACTTGATTGTTGGGGAAGTCTTATGTCAATAAAGCACTGTTGAGCCAATAGGGAACCAAGATAGGAGGTACTAGGAGTCCAGAAGGACTCTGGGTAGGAGAAAGAGAGGGAGTCAAGATGTAACACCATGGGGTAGGAAGCCCGGAAACTTCTCTGGTAAGAGACTTACTTAGATTAACAATTATGGGGTAATTACTTAAGTCAGAGCTAGCCAGTAAGAAACAAGCAAGGCCAACAGCTTCATAATTAATATAGCCTCCTGTGTGTTTATTTGGGACTGATGCGGCTCTGGAACCAGGCTGGCCGGAAGGCTCCTCTCAAAGAAAAAGCTTCTCTTTACACTTGATATAAAGAGAAGGAAAACTGAATTTTTAGTAAAGTGTAATTATATGTGACTATACACTAGCTCAGCAAGAGTAAGTTCTTGGAGGAAGCTGTGAGGGGAGAATAGTTACAGACATGCACAAAATGTCTCAACACATGAAACATACTTGAAATTAAGTTTTAATATCTAATATGAGGTAAGAACCAAACTTTTTTTTCCCAAAAGAGAAAACAAGTTTTCCATAGAAATTAAAGTGCATGTTAATGAAGATACAGGATTGTAAACTTCTGGGGAACACGGCTGCAGCTTCTTTCTTACCAGCGTACCTCTGCAGCATGTGAATTGCTGGTCCAATTCATGACTCAGAAAATGTTCGTTGAGGAGTGGGAGAGATGGCTGGATAGTACAAGCACATACTGCTTTTGCAGAGGACCCAAGTTTGATTCCTAGCACCCTCATTTGGGGGCTCACTACCTCCTATAACTCCAACTTCAGAGGAATCTGACTACTCTGGCCTTCCTGGCCATCTGTACAGAACACACACACACACACACACACACACACACACACACACACACACACACACACACTGTGCTATCCTGTTGGATGAATAATCTATGGTGTTCTCCATCTATTTTATAAGCATCTGAGACATAAGCATCTGGTCGACTCAGTTAAGAAACTTTTTCTTTTAAAAAGGAAGATGCATAAGCATGCTTATGAGTCGAGGAAGAAGTTATTGGGAAGGATCTGGCTGAGGAGACGTTGCAAGCCCCCAGGGATACAAGGCTGGACTGATTAAACTGAGAAAGCCATGGTCTATGGAGGGAGGCAGACCCAGCACATGTTGCAGATAGATGTGTGGTGGCGTTGATGGCTAAGGTTGCACCTATGATAGACCATGGTATAGATGGAATTCTCCGGGGTAAACGACAGCCCGGGAGTGGAGGGGTACAGCAATAATGAACACCAAATGCGGCTGCGAGTGGGCGTTGAGGACACAAAGGTTCCATCCAGTTAAGGATGGCGACCAGGAGCTGCAGCGGCCCCTGGCTTCAGGTTTTAAACGGTGGTACTTTCCGGGGTTGAAAAGAGTGACTCCGGAAAGCTGGGTGGGATGTGCCCAAATTCTTGAGGAACAGGATCTGCAGAATCGAAGTCAAATAACGCCACCCTTCAGATCCCTTTCAAAGCTCCCCTGCACAGCCGTACGTTTACAGTGAGCAGGCTTTAACTTGTTTTCTCCTTTTAACTGCACAGCCCTTTTTAGCAGGACAAACATAACGGGTCATGATCATACTAAGCTGAGCAAGTCAAGGCTTGATAACTTTATCTGCAACACAAAACCCTAGAGTCAACATGACTTGGATCAGGCTCTGTGCCGACTGCTTTACACGCACTGTTTTCCCTGACCCTCAAAAGAACAACAACAAACAAAAAACGTGGAGTGAATGATGTCTTTAGTTAGCCTGCCTTTGCCCGCCAGAGCATGAGGCCCAGAGTACAAGCAATTTGCCCGAAGTTGCTTTTAGCGGAGTCCTGACTGTATCCTGAAAGCTATCAGCTCTTCTCCCTGGGTTTCTCAGTTGGACGTCGGTCCAAGAGAACCAGGAGAGCGGTCCCATATTGCGAGTGCTCACAGTGTTGAAGACATACGGTAACGGCCGTCTGGCTGACGTCGGCTGTCCAGCGCGCCACCCTGTGACGCACGCGTGATGCTCACGTGCACTGTCCTCCCTGCTTCCTTCGGGAAGGCTGAGGCAGCCTTAGATCCTAAGGCGGGGTGGGGTGGGCGGTGGACACGGGGACCGGGCTTAGGACGATACTCTCTGGGTTGGATTCCTTCTGCCTGAACACCTGATCGGAAGGTCGGGAGGGCGGGGAGGGGTGGGCGGAGCCGGACCTCAGGGAAGGTCGCGGATTGGCTGGTAGGGGATAGGGCGGAGCCTTGCAGGGGTGGGCGGAAGCGAGAAGCCGCAGCTACCGCGTAAACCCCTTGGCTTCTTGGAGCCGCCGCTTGCCGCCTGAGGAAGCCTCAGGCCGAGCGGGGTGAAGCGGACACCCGGGTGGCGGAGGCCGGCGGGGCCGGGGCGGGAGGCGAAGGTAAGGGAGGCGGCGTGGCATGGGCCGCCGGGACCCGCAGTGGGAGGATGGCCGGCGCGGGTCGCCGAGCACGGCGGGAGGGATGGCGAGGGCCCGCGGCTCTTCGGCCGAGGCTCGGAAGACCTGACGGGGACCGGCTGCCGCCTGGATGCCTGCCGGCCCTGTGTGGTGGGGCAGGCGGCAGCTGGCTGGGCCACTCCTGCGGAGGCTTCCTCGACGCCATGGAAGTTCTCTTGCCCCTCTGTTCCCCTGATGCCCGCACTTATTTCCGAGGGGGGACCGCCTTGTCGTCCTCCGAGCTGGTGCGGCGCTAGCCTGGAAAAGAAAGTTCTGTTCCTCAGAAACCATTCCAGACTTGGCGTGCGTCCATCAGCTGAAACGCTCGTTTCTGATTTTTTTTTTTTTTGAGGAAGAGACCTGATGTCCCAACAGTCGATCTCCCTTTCCCAAGAAAGAATGGGAATGAAACTTGATGGAGACATTTGGAATTTGGGGTCTTCTGTCCTATTTAGGTTCTTAAGACATTCAGACCCTTAAGCCATTCTGTACACAGCAGGTTATTGCTGTGTGTCTTGTGTGTTACGAGTTAAATGAGCACGGCTGATTCATTTGGTGTATTTTGTCCTGGTACGGTATTGACAGTAGAGTTAGGCGCCTAGCAAATCACACCGTCCTGTTTCCCTTATATTTGAATCGTTCTGCTCCAGTACTCCCGCTTTTCCTCTCCCTCCTCCCCCAGGAGGAGAGAGGGTGGGAGGGATGGAGGGAAGGTTTCTTAGGGTTTTTTTTTCCCCCCCTGTTAGGTTCAGGCTTGTGACAGAGACAAAGGTCAGGCTTTTTTTTTTCTTTTCTTTTTTCTTTCTCCTTTTATTTTTCAGAAGAAGTTACAGGAATCACACAGTGGTTTTTCCTCTAGTCTTTCTGTTGTGTATGGGTCAAAAATGAACAAAACCCCTTTCTTAATGGAAGCGAACATTACTTGTATTCAGCTGTCCTGTATTAATAGGTAACATTTGAGAATTGTACTTAAGGAAAAAAAAAAACAAAAACAAAAAACTGACCCCAGAAAACGACTAGGCTGACACTCGGATTTTCACCTAAAGATTCCATGTGGGCTGATGCATTAAGTTATATAAAACTCTTTAATAGTGGATTTGTATTCTAGTTTGCTTCACCAAGATACTGTGTAGCAAGTCTGCATACAACATGCTTTCCTAGGAATAAAAAAGACAAACAGTTGGTGATACTGCAGAAGTCGTTGGATAAGTAGGTTAATATTTCTAATTATGTATGCAGAGGAGCCATGCTTTACAGCATAAATAGTTATTATGCTGCTAAAAAATCAGAGTTGTAATTTCTTCTTGGATGCTGGTGGCATGTAATTGTTGAGATTAGTTCTATGTGATTGTATCTATGTTTTAGAGACAGCACTTGCTCTGTGCTTACACACTCACTTTTACCTTCATATTTCCAAAGCTTAATGAACGTTCTGGCCATAGACTGCCTTTAGAAGTAATTTTAAGACTCTTTGGGCAGATTGGTCACTGTGCTTTTGTTGGTACCTTTGTGGAATTGGAATAGGTTGTGTTTATAAACTTGAGGGTTTTTATTGCTATCACAGTTTCTCTCTGGTGGTATTTAAGACAAAACAGAACAAAAGTTTGAGTTTTTTCCTCATCAGTCACCATCTTAACCCTCTATGCTGGAGTATCAATTATCATGATGGTTTGATGCCATCAATTATCATGATGGTTTGATGCCAACTTGACACAAGCTAGAGTCTTCAGAGAGGAGGGATCCTCAGTTGAGAAACTGCCTCCCTAAGATGGGCCTTAGGTAAGCCTGTATGTAGCATTTCGAGTGATTGCTGGGCTGGTGGTCCTGAGTTCGGCTAGAAAGCAGGCTAAGCAGGCTGAGCAAGCCATGGTGAGAACAAGTAAACTGTTCTCCCCCATGCCTCTGCATCAGTTCCTGCCCTCCAGGCACCTGTCCTGCTGGAGTTTCTATGCTGACCACCTTTGATAATGAACAGTGATGTGGAACCTTTCCTCCCCAAGTTACTGAGTGCATCATTGCAAAAGTAATTCTCCCCAGTGGAGCATGAAGTCCTCCTTCCGTCTTTCCCTACACCAGTGCCTATCTCTACTCTTTTCCCCCTGGGGCATCCCTTCCAACAAAATCCCATCCATGCCAGTGTTTTCACTTCTGCTTTAATTCACTAGTCAGTGACATTACTAACGGGAAAATCTGAGCATTACAGGAACACAGCTAGAATCGGAAGTCCTTGAAGAGCTAAAAAATTATTTTGATTAGTACACACTGTTGAGAATTTTGTGGCAAGACTTGGAGTACAGTCACAAGTCTATTACTTACTCTCTGTGATCAACCCAAGGAAAATTGTTTTAGGTTCAGTGTACCTCAGTTGCCACAGCTGTTAAACATAGGAATAAGTCTTACTTATATGACTTCCAAGAGTATTAAGAAAATAAAATGAGCCTGGCGTTGGTGGCGCACGCCTTTAATCCCAGCACTTGGGAGGCAGAGGCAGGTGGATCTCTGTGAGTTTGAGGCCAGCCTGGTCTACAAGAGTGAGTTCCAGGACAGCCTCCAAAGCCACAGAGAAACCTTGTCTCGAAAAACAAAAACAAAAACAAAAAAAACAAACCCCCCCCCCAAAAAAGAAAATGAACGGATAGATATGATTTTGAAGAAGAAAACCTTTTTAGAGGTGTGTAATGTCCATCTTTGTACAGTATAGATTACAAGCTGTAGCATCAATATGACTAACACACCAGAGGTTACTTCCGTTTAAATGATCAGTCTAAAGGGAAAGCTTCAGTGCCTTTCTGTAATATTTATTTGGTGATTAGATTTATTGCTTTGCCCAATTATGTTTTTTGGTTATTTAGAGACAAAAGTATCTTTAAGAAGGTCATTACCTTAATATCTGATGAGTTTATGCTTAAAGAGGGGTGGCTTATAGAAATCCCAAATTCATACCATAGAGGAAAGAACAGACAGCTTGTTGGTTTGAATACTTGTCACAGGCTCTGCCAAAAGCTAATTGCTCAGATTGCAGAGACATGTCATAAAAAGTGACTGAATTTCTTTTCTTAATCACTGAGCCATCTCTCCAGCCCCCCGAATTTTTTTTTTTGGAGATGCATTAGTAAAATAAGGCTCAGTAGTTTATGCTATATAAAGTCAGTTTCCCCTGTAACTTTAAAAGGCTATGAAGTATTGCCCCCCCAAAAAACTTTGTACACAAATGTATGATATAAATATTGGGAAAACATTTTGTCTGCTCACATTTATGCCTTACCTGCAAATTTTTAATTAACTTTAATTGCAAAAATAATTAGGATAGTAATATTTAAAATTAGCTTGGCTACGTAGCTATAGTTTTAAGTGTTGAGGTTTTTTTTCATCTGGACTTCAGTGTTTTAAAGCCTGAATTTGAGTATGTAAAAATAGATTTCCTTATTCTTTGGTGTTTATTGCTATGAATTGTCACACCGTTGGGTTGTGCGGAGACTCGCCTGTTCTTCAGATGGCTTCTAAGGAACCTCTTTCATTGTTTTCCTCTTTCTAGACTCATGAAATGGCCACAGATGATAAGAGTTCCCCGACATTGGACCCTGCTAATGATTTGCCTCGCTCTCCCACGAGTCCTTCTCATCTCACCCACTTTAAACCTTTGACTCCCGACCAGGATGAGCCCCCCTTCAAGTCAGCATATAGTTCATTTGTAAATCTTTTTCGGTTTAACAAAGGTAAGATTTATTTCTAAAAAATCAGAAAATGCAGTTTTGATTCTCTGCCTTCAGTGTTGCAAGGAAGTGAAATATTAACAAGGTGGCAGCTTTAATCATAGGTCACTAAGTCTTTAGGAGGGAAAGGTAGCATTTCATTGCAATCTGACTAATTATTTGTTTGAATTGAATTTAAAATGGTTAAGGAGGTCCTTTTTAAAGAGAAAGCAGTTTTCCCACATTTTTTCTATTAATATGATTCAACTTACTATGTTTACAGAATTTATTTTGAGGGAGGTATTAAAAACAAAAAGATTTTAATTAAAGCAATAAAATTAAACTGAGCAGTACATGGCTTATCATTTAAAAAATTAGAAGCTGTTAGCATGCCTGTTGAGATTTAATGATAATTAGGATTAAGTTGTAAATAATATCAAATGAACAAATAATTTAAACCTTTGACTTCTGACAAATAATTAAAAAACAAGTTCTTGAATGGTATATTATTTGTTTTTTAAGTAGGAAGCATTAAAAAACAAGCCACATCTTGCCCTTAATTTGCCTTTTTTGAGACAAAGAGTTCAGTTTTCATGCCAGCCTGAAACTCACTATGTAGTCCAAGCTAGCCTTGGTCATGAGGGCTAGGATTATAGGCATGAGTTACCATGCCTAATTTATTTGTCTTCATTGTGTGAAATGTATTAGGAGAGCAGTTCTTAACATGTTCTTAACATGTGGGTTGTGACCCCTTTTTAGGTTTGCATATCAGATATCCTGCATGTCAGATATTTACATTATAATTCATGACAGTAGCAAAATTACAGTTATGAAGTAGCAACAAAATAATTTTATGGTTGGGGGTCACCACAACTCAAGGAACTATATTAAAAGGTCTTAGCATTGTGAAAGTTGAGGACCACTGTGTTCGAAGGTAATCACCATTGTAAGGAATTTGATGAAGTTTGATAGTTTCACTCAGTAGGATTTTTCTTTTCTTTTTCTTTCTTTTTTTTTTTTTTTCCAGAGATAGGGTCTGTAGACAAGGCTGGCCTCAGACTCATAAAGATCTGCCTGCCTCTACCTCTGGAGTACTGGGAGTAAAGGTGTGTGCCATCACACTTGGTGTTCAATATAAATTTTAATAGTATGAGCTAAATTTTATTAACAGTTTTGTTTAAAGTGGTGTTAGCACATTTTAAAAGATAGTGATGTTTTCATTTTAAAAAAGTAAGCTTTACTTTTTAAGAATAGGTCTAGAGTTATAGAAAAATTGAGAAGATAGTTGTGTTCCTATATGTCCCATACTGTTTCTTCTAGTATTGATACCCAACATTAGCATGGTGATTTGTTATAATTAATGAACCATTGTTAATGTATTTTGTTAGCCATTGTATGTATTCAGATTTTTTTAGATTTTGCATAACGGATTCCATCCAAGACAGTATTTTACATTTACTTGTCATAACAGAATAAATAATCTTTATTTATTTAGGAAGGTTTAATAAGCACCTGCTATGCAGTTGGTTTTGTATGAGGCTTATATTGTTTTCTTTAGTATGTTCACAAAGTATCAAATGAAAAGCAGAGCCTGTAGTTCATGTATACAAAAAGTATAATTATTGGAATGTAATTCCATTCTGGTTTCTTACCTTTAAAATATTTAAAAGTTAAAAAGAATGATTTTTATTGTGTATTCTTGTGTGTTGTGTCCACGTGTGAGCACTGAGGAGGTGAGAAGACTGTAGTTACAGGTGCTTGTGAGCTGCCTGACAGGGGAGTTGGCAACTGAACCAAGGGTCCTTTGCAAGAGCAGGATGCACTCAGTTATAAATATGATACATGAACATACTGGCTGAAGTGTTTTATCTGTCACCTTCTCCTTGTTGAGCTCCGACCCTTAGCTTTTCAAGTAATATCAGGTTTCCTTTGTCACAGAGAGAGGAGAAGGGGGCCAAGGAGAGCAGCAGGCTCCTGGTGCAAGTTGGTCCAGCCCTCAGATCCCTTCGAGGACACAGTCTGTGAGGTCGCCCATACCTTACAAAAAGCAGCTTAATGAGGAGCTCCAGCGGCGTTCCTCAGTGTTAGGTAAAGCAGCTGTCTTATCCTCTTTGTGTGTGAATTTTCATCATGTGTTTCTAGGCTAGATACTGACAATTTTCTTTGTACTCGGAATAGTCAAGTACTCTTTAGGGTAAGTAAAACTTACTTAGGTAATAAAAGAATTTTCAATACCTGAAACATTCTTCACCATGTCATTAAACTTTGATTATGCAAGCACTGATGTCTTGACTGAATTTTGATTAATTGCTTGCTTGGGTTTCAGCAGAGAACACTTTGCCACATCCCCAGGAGAGCACAGGTTAGTTCCAATTTCACAGGTGGACCCTGCACCTGTTCTTGGGATGCTAGTGAGATGTGGTGTGCATGCCATTGGCTGCAGAACGCTGTCAAACTCCATTCATGGCTGCCGACTGCTCTCGGGCTGTCTGTGTGGGGTGCACACTTGAGTGTGGCTGGGAACACGGCTCCTCTTGCCTGCTTGTCTTCCACCTTGTTCCACCATGTAGTCACCTCACTCATTTTCATGCTCTTCTGATGGCTGTGGGCTGGGAATCTGTGTCTCGGTTGAGGGACTAAAGGGGGCTTATGTTTTATTTCTGTTAGATTGTTAAGCTCAGTGAAGTGGTTTGCTTAACTCAGGGTGATAGAAGAAGGGCAGTGGCAATGATTCCATAGAGAGGAGAGATTGTAGCATTGGGAATCAAGTGTCCCTAAACCCCATGTCTGTCCTGTCTGGCCACAGACTTCCATGAGATGCATGAGTGAACACTAGCTGTGTAATGGTGGTTGGCAGAAGGACGTTTATTGCTTGTTGAGACTGGGAAGTGGGGGAAACAGAAGTAGAGGAAGAGCTTTTGCTAAAGGGCTAGAGCAGAGCTGGCTGTGTCATACCCACAGGTTTTCCAGGGCAGCCACCTTTGCCCAGTTTACATCATTTTGAAAAGAAGAGTTGGGTGATGGGGGCAGAGGATTTTTTTCTCATCCCAAAGCACCTAAGTTTAACCTTAACCTTATTAAAATCTCCTTAAACCTGACCCATGGCTTAGGAGGATGTGGCAGGAGGATTGTAAGTTCAAAGCCAGCCAGGAAATAATAGCAGATTCTAGACCAGTATAGGCTCTATAGGAGACCCTGGCTTAGGGGAAGAAGCAAAAACAAGCTACAGCAACAAAACCTGACCCATGGCAACACTGTGCTATATTTGAGCACACTCTTCTGATCAGATTCTATGCTGAATTAAACATTGTCTGGCCGGGCAGTGGTGGCACATGCCTTTAGTCCCCACACTTGGGAGGAAGAGGCAGGGGGATCTCTGAGTTTCAGGCCAGACTGATCTACAGATTGAGTTTGAGGACAGCCAAGACTACACAGAGAAACCCTGTCTCAGAAAACAAAACAAAAACAAAAACAAACAACCAAAAAAAACCAACCCCCCAAAAAACCCTCAACAACAACAACAACAACAACAACAACAATAAAAACATTATTGTCTGAAAGCTTTCACTGATTTCCTTCTTGTTGAACTCAGCGTTTAGTTTTTCACATAATGCCAAGCTATCCTTTGCTGCAGAGAGAGGAACAATGAGCCAAAGAGCAGTCTCTGAATTTCTTCACTTGTGAAATTGTGGAATTGGACTAGAATCCTTGTAGTCTTGTAAGGGTTGTAGAGTTGTAGCTTGCCAAATTTGCTTTTGTTATGATAAATTTGAACTACTCGTCTATAGGCAGAGCTTGGATGACCTTTACTGTGGTTCTCATGTTCCTTACTGTCCACTTGCTTCTTGGATTTTACCTTGGAGGCCTTTGAACTTCAGAAGCTCAAATAAGTTTTTCCCTCACTACACGTCAAATTCTACAGTTTGATAGTTTTCTTATCTTAGCAAAGTTATTTGATTTTCTAGGATCTATTTTGCAGAAGCAGCAGCTGAAGGAATTTATCTAAGGGCAAACATCTCTTTCACCAAGGCCAAGCAGAGTCTCACTGCTCATTCTTTCCCAGTGGAGGCTATTGATATTATTTTCTTTTCAAGCAACTAAATGCAAAGGACATCACAACTTATTGCCTGTGCCAGGGAGCACTGCCATTATGATTCTTTTTTTTTTATTATGATTCTTACAGCTTTGTGTCTTCTTTTAGAATTTATAGTCATGGAGAGCAGGTTGTGGTGGTGCACTCCCATAGGATTTGCTGAAGGAGGCAGAGGCAGGAGAATCAAAGTTCTTGGCCAGCCTGGACTACACATTTTTTGGGCTGGAGAGATGGCTCAACTGTTAAAGGCTAGGCTCACAATCAAAAATACAATCATGGAGAGTTTTTTAATGGTTGTTTGAGACTCAGGAAAATTTAGTTGTTGTAATACATGTTAGTAACAGCATATCCTGATCTCTATGCTGCAATTAAGTTAGGTGCAGTTTAGATGAGGTGCTATTTTAGTGGTTTAACTGCCTTAAATTCTTGATTTGTTTGGAGTTATTTATACAGCAAAATCTCATTCTTTGCAATCCTTGTCCCCCCCCCCCCCAAAATTGAGTAGAAAACCAGCAAATGATGAGATAGATTCAGGATAGGGTATTTTCTATTTTATAGTAATTTACTTTCCCTGTAGGTCATACCTTCCAGATCCCCAAGTAGATACCTAAAGTCATAGTTTCAAAGCCATAATATATGTTTTTTTCATGGTGCATTGAAGCCTATGATAAAGTTTAGTTTATAAATTAGACCAAGAGATTAATAATACTAATGCTAAACTATCACAGTTGTAACAATGAAGTCGTGAATGTGTTCTACGCTAAGACAGATGTTATTATTTTCAGACTACATGACTTGAGGGTAACTAAAACCCTGGGAAGTAAAACTGAGATAGGGAGGAATTATGTAAATTGTAGGCACTACCCTGGTTGTTAGGTTAATGTTCTTAAGCTAACAAGGATGTTGTTCTTTTTTTTTTTTGTCAAACCACCTTCATTTTCCCTTGAGTTTTTGAAGCTGATGTAGCCAGGAATAGATAGAAACTTCACTTGTGATTTTTGTCTAAAATAAGGATAGGTGGCAGTTATGGTAGTCATACTCCATTCTGGCCACAAAGATAGAGTTTGGGCTTGTTTTATTATCAGTAGATCTGGTTTCATGTTGTTATTTCAAACGTAAGTGATTCCTTGCAGTGTGGAATTGAAGGGTTGATGAGGTGGCGGGTGTGGGTATGGGCTCAGGGAGAGTAGGGTTGACGCTTTGGCTGTTAATCTGCTTGGACCTTGGTCATATTTTGT
This sequence comes from Mesocricetus auratus, assembly GCF_017639785.1. Taxonomy (NCBI): domain Eukaryota; kingdom Metazoa; phylum Chordata; class Mammalia; order Rodentia; family Cricetidae; genus Mesocricetus; species Mesocricetus auratus. The sequence continues at coordinate 42,718,120 of NW_024429194.1, read as the reverse complement.
CATCCTGGCTGGTCTATAAAATTTCTTTCTTATGTTGTGCTACAGAACAGAGAAGTTTGATCCTATTGCTTACTTAGGTGACTTTCAGACCAAGTTAGATTAACTCTCTGGGATTACTTTTTCTTCTGCTCAATGTCTACTGGGTGTTTGTTATTTATTTGGCTGGGAAAAATGTGCAAGAAATCAATCGTTAATGAATTCTGGACATGTAAGTGATACTTCCCATTTCAACCCTCAAAACTATCAATCATTTCATAATGTACTTAGCTACATTAAAATAGTATAGTACTACATTAAAATGTGTAATAAGACATATTTGAAACAACTTATTACTCTTGATAAAGATCACTTTTAATTCTAATCACTATTAATGGCTAGAACAACACATGTACGCTAACAATAGGGGATGCTTTGTATTATATCTCATACACACACACACAATGTTTGATATAGTTACTAGAAACTATATAACAATTTCTTTCTTTTTTTTTTTTAATTTGACTCAGACTCAAGAAGGAAAGTAGAACCAGCCTTTGGAGGTCATGACCCACGTACAGCTGTTCAGCTTCGAAGCCTCAGTACAGTATTGAAGCGCCTCAAAGAGATCATGGAAGGGAAAAGCCAGGTACTAGAGAGGCCTTGGGAGAATTTTATTAAGCATTCATGAAGATCATGCCATAACCTCTGACAATGGCATAATGTCACTTAAATGAAAGTTTATTACTTTCTTTGATTCTGAAACCAGAGTTTTACACATAAATTCATAATTTTTTTCTATTTATTTGTTTGTTTGTTTGTTTGTCAAGACAGAGTTTCTCTGTATCGCTTTGGAGCATATCCTGGCACTCACTCTGTAGACCAGGCTGGCCTTGAACTCACAGAGATCCATCTGCCTCTGCCTCCCTAGTGCTGGGATTAAAGGTGTGTACCACCAATGCCCGGCTTTTTTTGTTTTGTTTTGTTTTTTGCTTTTAGTGTAGTCTATTTCTTCTTATTTGCCCTTTTTATATTTGTTTCAGTGTTTGCTTTTTAGTTAGGTGAGGTTAGTACATAATATCACCTGTGGTTTTGTCAGCAAGTTTTATTATTCTTTTTCAAAAATAGGCTTCAAGTTTCCTTTTGTCCCTATGGGTGTCTAGTAGGACCTAGTACATTGTTTTTAGAAAGCCCTTCCTTCAGTAGTTGTAGTATAACTCATGGTAAATTTATACACTGGGTGTGTGAGCATGGCGCTCTTTTCTGTACTATGGTCCTTTTTTTTTTTGGTGTCCTTGTACTAATACTGTCTAGAGTTATTGCAGCTTTAAAAAGTAAGTTCTGATAGCAGGTGATGTAAGTACTTCAATTTTTCTTCTTCAAGATTGTCTTGGTTATTTTAACCTTTTTACATTCCATCTGAATTTTAGAACTAGTTTGTTATCTGCAAAAGACAACTTCTAAGATTTCATTAATCATTATAACTTAAAGTTCACATTTTCAAGAAGTTGTCACATATTTTTGTTATTGTAGGACAGTGACTTGAAGCAATACTGGATGCCAGATAGCCAGTGTAAAGAGTGCTATGATTGCAGTGAAAAATTTACAACCTTTAGGCGCAGACACCATTGCAGATTGTGTGGGCAGATTTTCTGCAGTCGTTGTTGTAATCAAGAAATTCCTGGAAAATTTATGGGCTATACAGGTAAGTGTATTTCCACAATAGTATCATATTTAAAAGTCAAGTTATGAGATAGTTAAGTAGAAGGCTAATATAAAGCCATTTTATAATTTTGGGCTTTCTATTTATGGTAGTAGTAAGAAAGAGAGACCACTTTGATTTTAAGAACTTTATGTTTGAATAGTAAAAAAGGTGAGTGTTCATAAATAAAGTAAAAATATAGATACTGTAAAAATCTACAGCTGTGCGGGGCATTGGTGGCACATGCCTTTAATTCCAGTATTCGGAAGGGAGAGGCAGGTGGATCTCTGTGAGTTTGAGACTAGCCTGGTCTATAATAGCTAGTTCCAGGACAGCCTCCAAAGTCACAGAGAAACCCTGTCTCGAAAAAACCAAAAAAAAATTTTTATAGCTGTGTTAGAGATTATTAGATAAATAGATTTCTAAGTTAAATATTTCTATAGAATTTTTATTCACAAAGTAAAGGTTGCCCTTGATTTAATGATAGTGTACTTTGGGAAATTATTATTTAGGAAATCATATTATTTCATTGATAATGTAGTGAAATTGTAGTAATGGAGAAAGTTCAAAGACATGGAACCATGATGAGTGGATTTAAACAGTGATTTGGGAATGGAAGGGAGGGACTGTTTTATTTATTTTACTTTTTACTAGTCTTGATCTTACATTATTGTGGTCTTAGCCATTCAAGTTCTGGGTGTACAGAGATACATCACCACCCTGGCAGTTCAAATTTTTATTTACTTATTTGTGTGTTTGTTTATCGTGCTGGGTATCAAACCTAGAACCTTTTGCATGTTAGGTAATCACCGTACCACTGAGTTGTATCCCCAACTAAAGAGAACACTCTTAGCATGTTTCTCATGTTATGTTAGGTGTTGTAAAGATCTTCCTTATCATATGCATTGGTATTTTACCTTCATGTGTGTCTGTGTGAGGTGTCGGATCCCCTGGAACTGGAGTCACAGACAGTTGAAAGCTCCCAGTGGATGCTAGGAATCAAAGCCTGGTTGTCTGAAAGAGCAGTCAGTGCTCTTAACTGCCGAGCCATTCCTCTGGCCCAATCTTCCTTATTTTTATATCCGTCTTCATAAGCAATTCTCTTAACTCTGTGTTCTTATCCACCTACTTGAAGTTTGAGACTCTTGGCAATCTTAGCTTATTAAGCACCAAGGTGACAGAAAAATAAGTGTTTCTTCCTGTACAGTTTTTTTTTTTTTTAAATTATTGCCTGGGGATCGAATCCAGGGCCTTGTACATAGCTACATCCCTAGCCAATTTGTATAGTTCATAGTTCATAAGCTGGAAATTTGAATCCTTTTTTTTTTTTTTTTTTTGGTTTTTCAAGACAGGGTTTCTTTGTATTGTTTTGGGGGCTGTCCTGGAACTCGCTCTGTAGACCAGGCTGGCCTTGAACTCACAGAGATCTGCCTGCCTCTGCCTCCCGAGTGCTGGGATTAAAGGCGTGCACCACCAACACCCAGCGGAGTTTGAAATCCTTAAGCTCACCCTTTTTCCTACTTTGTTTTTTACATTTAGGAGCAACAAACTAATTTCATACTTGTTATTTTAACAGGAGGTTTGTCAAGTATTAACCTGAGCACTGTCAGTGTTGTATTAAGAAGACCTAGTGTTATTATCTTGCAAGTCTTTATTGCCCTAACACTTTTGTCAGTGTTCTTTTTTACTATTGGAAATATTCACTAGTGTTTTTATTTTTCTTTAAATTTTTTTAGATTTATTTATTTTTTTATTTTGTGTGTGAGTGTTTTGTCTGCAGGTATGATGTATGTTCACTGTGGGTATGCCTAGTGTTCACTAAAGTCAGAAGAGGGCATTGGATCCCCTGGAACTGGAGTCATGGATGGTGCTGGGATTTGAACTAGGGTTGTCCTCAAGAGCAACAAGTGCTCTTAACTACCGAACAGTCTTTCCAGCCCTTTTATTAATGCTTTTGAATTGAATCTAATTAGAGAGCCAGTTTCAGAAACTTTAGAAGCCAATTCCGAAAACTTATCCCTAAGATACTGGTTCTATAAAACTGTTCTTGTGCTGAATCTGTATAGTCAAGTTTCTCTAGAGAAGTGGACCCAATGTGTGGGTGACATGTTTACCTGTAGTCAAGGAATTGGCTCAAGTACTTGTGAAGCCACTAAGTCTAAGTTATCAGGTTAGTCAGCAGGGTGGAAACTAGAATTTCCATCTTTCATTGATGAGACTGAATTCCTTTTGCTTTTGGATACTTTCATCTTTTTACTTGAGGCCCCAGTTGATTAGGATAAGGCAAAACCATGGATGGTAACCTGCCTTAAAGTCAGCCGTAAGTGTTAATAACATTGGAAAATCAACAAAACTAAATGAACTTCAACTTTAGTGTTTGTCAGTTTGCTTAGTCAAATTGAGCCTTAAGAAATGAAAAAAATGTATGTCGGACACAATTATACTCGAAGACCCTAGCTATATGTAAAATAACTAGATTATTGATATATAGAAAAATCAGTGAATTGGCCTGGTGTGGTGGCACATGCCTTTAAGCCCAGCACTCAAAAAGCAGAGATAGGTCTCTCAGTTCAAAGCCAGCTTTGTCTGTACAGTGAGACATTGTCTCAAAAAATAGAAGGAAAATCAATGAATTTTATACAGAATCATTGAGAATTAAGCTGTAATATCTGCATTTATCATGCAGTTTTTAAATTACATATGTGCCACTTGCCTCCCGTAAACTATGAATTCTGTAATGGCAGGGACATGTCTTGTCAATCTGTGTCTGCCATTGAGTCTAGGTATATGTGTTCCTCCTTTGCTGATGAGCAAGCATTTTTCATGGAATGAAAGCTTTTGTGGTTAGGTGTGGCTCTGTTTCTTGATTTGATAATTTTAGTTTTGATAGTTGACTGGTTAAGGGACTTTACCCTTTATAGTCTAAGCTAGTCTTTGTTGTGGTAACAATTGAAGTAATCTCACTTCCTTAATGTAGTGAAGTTTTGGTCAGTAGCAGTGATTATCAGATCACTTTTATTTGTCTAGACTGAAGTACACCTTGTTATTGTTTACTGAGTACTGATTGAAATGGATGTATTTGTCTTTTTTGAGTTTTATATATATTTGATCTTCTAAATTATAATGTTAGTAATTAGTAAACTAGTGACATTTTGTTTTGACTAATATACATACATAATTTGATAAAACAGAATTATATAAGTTACCTTAAAATGAGACAATAAAAGTAGCTTAGTATACTTGTTAGTAATTTATGGTAAAACACAGTATATTAAACTTTTAGAAATATTTTGATTCACTTCAGATTTTTGATATTAATGATAAAGTATAACTGAAGTAAAATTATTAAATAACATGCTATTTAGTCTTGCTACTTAGTGGTAGGCTAAGTTCCGAGAAATGTATTCTTAGGAATTTTTGTTCTTGTGCGAACATCATAAAGTATACTTAGGATTAGCTACAGAGTAAGTTGCCTCCAGTGAACTATAAATTTTGTAATGGCAGGGAATGGTCAGCTCCTTAGTATTAGAACTAAAATTATCAAGTCAAGAAACAGAGCCAAGCTGACCACAAATGCTTTCATTCATTGAAGGATGTCCACCAGACATGCCCTTCCTTCTGGTTTTTGAGCCCCAGTACCATATAGCCCAGGTTAGTTCTGAAAGCCTTATCTTGTCTCCACCTACCAGAAGGCCTTATCTTCCTGCCTCCATGTACCAAGTGTGTGCTACTATGTGCAACTTTCCTTTTAAGATGGAGTCACTATGTTGCCCATGCTGCCCTTGTGTAGTTTTTCCAACTTAGTCTTCCAAATACTAACATAGCCCCTCAAAACAATAAACTCTTACTTTGATAAGTAGAAAAAATGATAAAAAATACAACATAGTAAAGATGGAAACCAGTGACATAGTTGTTTAGCACCAAGTGCTTTTATGTTCATGTATCAGTTTTTTATGATTATGTGCTTTATAGTTTCATGACTTACAGATCAGTAAGTTTATTTTAATCATCCTCAGCAAAAATGTGAATAATATGCTATCCTATAATATTATGATGGCTGTTAGACCAGGCAATACGAATGTTTTAGCTCCACTATAATCTTACAAGAACATTGTTGTATTATGTGGTCTGTTGTTAACTGAAATGTCATATGGTACATGGTGTATTTCGCCTCTTAGTACACCAAATTGTTATGGAGTCACATCAAACAGTATTTTATAAAAATAGAGTAGAAATGAAACTTATTTTGAAACAGGGCTGTGTCCTAAAATAAAGGTTTAAAAGTATTAAGAAACTCTGTCCTAGGAGCTATTTCTGTAGTGTTATGAATTGAACTCAGCCTTATACATCACTGTATCACTAAGCCACACTCTTAGCTAGACCATTTCATTCTTGTTTCAATACAAACATTTCTTTCAGTTTAATCCTATATATTATATTGTATGTAAGACCACTTTCCATTAGTTTTAGAAACTGTGCATTAGTAGATGGAGGAAATCTTTTAAAACCCTATGCCTAGATGAAGAACTACATGGCTGCTGAGAGAGGGACAGTCAGTGACAGGCCCCTGATAGGTTATTCAGTCCCAAGCGGTCAGCCCACACATACAGGCTGTATTTTTGTGCACATGTGCATGTATATATAACAAACATTACAGAAGAGCTCATGAATATGAGAGGGAGTTGGGGGACATGGGATGAATTGAAGTGGGGAAAGGGAGGTGTGGACATGATGTAACTATAGTACTTACCTATGAAATTCTTGAGAGTTTTTTTTTAGTTAAAACGATGTGCTCCATTCTGGATACCATTCGTCAGGGCTTCGTGATAGAGACCCTAGTATTATTTCCTCTGTACTTGTTGCCTCGGGACAATAAGTTGTTCCTGTTGTGTTGGTTATTTACTATATTGAAATATTTTCTATTTGAAAGTCCTACCTTTGATAGATCCCTCATTGTATTATTATAATTTTGAAAAAAATATTCTTGCAGCCATGATTTTCAGTTATTATTATTGGGTCAATTTTTCTTACCTGTTACAGATACTTGAAGTAATTGGGATACTTGGATGAATTTATCATAATAATAAGCCTAACATGTGCAGCAGATCCAGCCAAGCTTTTCACTTATTTAAAATGTCTTTTGGTAGTCTTTACTTGAAGATTTAAAATATTTTATTAAATAATGTATTACTGATACCTTTCCATATTATTTTTCCTTCTAGGAGACCTCCGAGCATGTACATACTGTAGAAAAATAGCCTTAAGTTATGCTCATTCCACAGACAGTAATTCCATTGGGGAAGACTTGAATGCCCTTTCAGATTCAACTTGCTCTGTGTCTATCCTTGATCCAAGCGAACCACGGACACCTGTTGGGAGTAGAAAAGCCAGTCGTAACATATTTTTAGAGGATGATTTAGCCTGGCAAAGGTATTGTCACTTGAATATAACTTGATTTGAACTTGAGAAATGCTTAGTTCTGTAACCTGTATTTTTTATTAACATTTATTTCTTTTTGTTATCTGCAAATTTATCATTTTTTCTAGCTCATGTACAGAAGGATCATAGATATGTATGGATAGTGATTATATTACCATTGAAACATAAGCACATGAGAGGAGAGTTTTTATACCTGTTGTGTTTTATATACTATTCTACTATTGAAACCAAGAACGATGCATGATTCTTGCAATAGTTGTTGATTAGGCAGCAGAAGTCATTGATAATAATTCCTGATGTGGTCTTAGAGAAAGGAGACTGCTCCTAAGATCTGGATTTGTTTTCAAATTCAGTTAGTTTTTTTTCTTCTTCTGAAAGAGTATTTGATGTGTTTATGTCTGGAGATGCTTTGCTGGCAGGTTGTATGTAAACAAACTTCCTTGGAAATTACCTAGAGTTGGTTGTTTACATTGGAATCCAAGGTTCATCACTTATTTTCTTCAGGAGAATAATCTTCTTACACATGATTCCTAATTTTTCCATGTCAAGGAGCTTAGAGTTTTAAGTAACTTTTTTTCTGTTTGAGACTGAGATAGGGTCTCCCTATATAATAGTCCTGGCTGTCCTGGAACTCACTCTAGACCAGGCTAGCCTCCAACTCAGAGATACACATGCCTCTGCCTCCCAAGTATTGGCATGAAAGGTGTGTGTGAACCACCATACCTGGTTTAACTAACATTTTTCTGATGAGTAGTTTTCTTAGTTACTTCTTAACAAAGAGAAGAATTAGTATATTGTATGTTTAAGAAAAAATGAATTACAGCTACATTCACCATTTGTGAATCCAGAGACATAAGTAGAAAAGCAATTCACAAATCATATATGCACAAAGATTCTAGTTATATATTGTTCAGAAATATAAGTGAAGATAAATGCCCAGGGATACAAATGCTATAATTTGAAGATGGCTGTTTCTGTCCTGCCTGGTCCCACAGCCGCTTTGTTCCAAATAAACACACACAATTTTATATTAAGTATAAAATGTTTGACCAATGGCTCAAGCTTCTTATTGGCTAGCTCTGTTTTAATTATTAACCTATTTCTATTTATGTAGTGCCATGAGGCTGTGACTTATACACAATTCAATGGGCAGCATGGCCTCTCTTAGTGGCCCCTCTCTGCCTTTCTCTCCCCAGCCTTCTCCTGGTCTGGTTGCCCCGTCTATGCTTCCTGCCTGGCTACTGGCCAATCAGTGTTTCATTCGTCAACCAATAAGAGAAACATATATTCAGAAGGTCATCCCCCAACAGTATTTATTAGTTACTTGTCTCATTACTGTAACAAAATCCCTAACAAAAGCAATTTATAGCCGGGCAATGGTTGCGCACGCCTTTATTCCCAGCACTGGAGAGGCAGAGGCAGGCGGATCTCTGTGAGTTCGAGGCCGGGCTGGACCGATAGCCTCCAAAACAATACAGAGAAACCTGTCTCGTAAACCCCCCCCCCAAAAAAAAGCAACTTATAGAAGAAAGGATTTATTTTGGCTTACAATTTTAGGGGATGCAGTCTATCATGGCAGAGGCAGTGTGGCAGAAAGAGGAGGAGGTGGCTAGTGTGTCCACAGTCAAGAGACAGCTGTGAATGCCTGTGCTCAGTTCCATTTCCCCCTTTTATTCAGTAGGGGGCCCCACTGTATGAAGTGCTACTGCCCACATTTACAGTGGGTCTTCCCACCTCAAATGAACAAATTTAGATAATCTTTCATAGACATGCCTGGAGAGTGTTTCAGTGGTGGTTGACATGTAAGGTTAATCGTAACAGTGTTAAAAATAAAAATTTTAATAATGGTTTCATTGGGATTAGGGAAAACGATGGTACTGGGTAGGGGGACACAGACTCTTCAAAATAGTGGTTAATTGAGTCTTCTTTTTAAGTTGTTTGATGGGTCTTTTGATGTTTGTAGCATCATAGTTATACCTTATATACATTTTATAAACATAGTTGATTCTATATTTACTAAAACAATATGAAGATTACATTCTTTAGCTTTTTTATTACTTTAATTAGCAATGTTTATTATTTGTGTGTGTTCCAATTGAGTGATCTCAGAATTGGCAAGTATGATTTAGTAAAGCATCATGAGAGGCAGAAGATAGACCTCAGAGATAGAGTAATAGTTTAGTTTTAAGAAGATAGACCTCAGAGATAGAGTAATAGTTTAGTTTTAAGAAGATAGACCTCAGAGATAGAGTAATAGTTTAGTTTTAAGAAGATAGACCTCAGAGATAGAGTAATAGTTTAGTTTTAAGAAGATAGACCTCAGAGATAGAGTAATAGTTTAGTTTTAAGCTCTGTGTTAACAGTTTCATGTTCCAGTCTCCTTTAGTATCACATCTTTTTGGTAGGAAATATTTTCTTTTCTTTTCTTTTTTTTTTTTGCCAAGAGAACAAGACTTTATTGACGTTCAATGCGCAAAACCAAACTGCCAGCTGAACATTAGGATAAAGAAATGACTTTATAAACATTCAGAATTAAAAGTTAATCCTATTGGCTAGTGAGGAAATCCAGTGGGAGAGGACCCTGGTGCAATTCCTGTCCCCCCCCCTTTATGAGAGATTTTAGATAATTAACACTCAAATAATTCTGGCTGAGACAGCCCAGGAATAGATCTCAGGTGTTGTCACTCACACCAAGGCAGAGTTCCCACTCTAGCTGGAACTAGCATTAACTAATGTCTGGAGGGTTAGTGAACACTCTAGGAAAGGACAGGGGCATGTCTGGGAGTGGTGCTCCCAGGGAGGAAATATTTTCTTTTTTTGACAGATGTTGGTGCAAAAGTTCAAAAAGGTTAAGTAGTGAATTTGAGGTCACACAGCTAGTAAGAGATAGGCCCTTTTCTTGAACCTTGGTTTGTCTGACTCTTTGGTGCTATACAAGCTGTGGGGACTAAGACTAGATTTGGAACACAGATTTTTATTTTTTTTAATGAAAATTACTTTTATCATGTATATGTGATATGAGAATGAGTTTTATAAATCACTTATCCAAGGTGGGCAATGGTGGCGTATGCCTTTAATCCCAGCGCTTAGGAGGCAGAGACAGGTGGATCTCTATGAGTTTAAGGCCAGCCTGGTCTACAGAGCCAGTTCCAGGACAGGTAGGGCTGTTACACAGAGAAACCCTGTCTCAACCCCTCCTCCATCCCCCCCCCAAATAAATCACCTACCCAACCAGATTTGATGTTTTATTGATATTCAATTCAGTACATTAAAAACATTATCAACTTTTGATGCTAGAGATGAAACTGCACTTTTTTGTCTTAAGTGTTTGAGACAGGGTTTCTCTATAGCCCTGGCTCTTCTGGAACTTGATCTATAGACCAGAATGAGACCTCTTATGCCTCCTGAGTGCTGAGTGCTGAGTGCTGACTGTGCACTTTTTGTCTCAAATAAAATAAGAACAAAAATGAACTGTATATAATCTCTTTGTTGTAGAGAAAAACACTTAATTTGCGTTAAAATTTTAAACCATCTGATTGCAACCCCAAGTGACCCCAGTATTTTCATTATCTTCATAGTTTGATTCATCCAGATTCCTCAAATAGTGCTCTTTCAACAAGACTTGTATCTGTTCAAGAGGATGCAGGGAAGTCTCCTGCTCGAAACAGGTAAACTGTCAATAAAAGCTACTCTGATTTTTGTTTATGTCCCTAGTAATGGGAACAGACAAATGAAAAAGTGAGATGGCATCAGGGCTCTGTTGTGTGATCCTTTCTTTGCTTGGTAGTTCCTCTTTCAGCTAGTCTTTGGTTATTTCAGATATTGGGACCTGTCTTCTGTGTTCTAGTTTAGTATAATTGTCTGAAGAATGTGAGAAAGTGAGGCAGGTAGGCATTCTGTGAAAATGTGTACCAAGGAACCAGAATGGCAGATGCTCAAGAGGGAGCACATCTGGTAGGAATATGAGAGGTCCTGTGTGCTGCAGTAGACTGTCTCGGAATGAGTGAGTGGAAAGGATGCTGTAATCTAGTCTCAGATGAGCTATTGGAGCTAAAAACATTTTTTAAAATTGCTTTGTAAAGCTTGAAAATAGTAAATGGCTTTTTAAGATTAGGGAAATAAATGCCCATATATTCTGCATTAAGACATACTTACATTTTGTCTATTTATTTTGTCACTATTTATGTAATACACACTTTTAAAGAAGCCATTCAAGAGTAATGCCATCATTTTCTAATTTGTTCAGTTAATAGGCTCAATAATGTTTTTTATGTTTGAGACAGGATTTTGCTGGCCTCCAACTCACTGTGTCGCCCAGGCTTGCTTCTAACTCACAGTCTAATTCAGTTCGACAGGTGCTGGGATTGTTGGCATGAACTGCTTAATCCCAGCTGAGAATTCTTTTTGTTCTTTTAGTAGCAGTTTTGGCTTCATAGCAAAAGTGAGCAGAGAGTTGGAATAATATAACGTGTATATAGAAATAATGATTTCTTTCAGTTAGAATGTATACTTAAGTTTCTTCAATATCTTCTTATGACTTTCTACATTTTTTTGTTGCTAAGCAATATTCTAGTTTCTAGATGTGTCATAATTTACATGACTTCACCTTCTCAAAGACATCTTGGCGGTTTTCATGTTTTGGCAGTTATATAGAAGGCCATGAACATCTGTGTGCAATTGTTTTTCTTTTAAGTGCGACTCCTCTCATTATGTTGCTGTCTACTCTGGAACTCACAGAAATCTATCTGCTGATATCTTCTGAGTGCTGAGATTAAAGATGCATGCCATCATACTCCTCTATGTAATTTTGTTGTGTGTGTGGATGTTGTTTTAAGTTCATTTGAGTAAATATCAAGAAGCATGATTGTGGGATTAGATAGAAAGAACATGTTTAATTTTGTAAGGGATTACCAAACTGTCTTCCAAAACTGGCATTGCCATTTTGCATTTCCACAGGCAGCGCAGGAGAGTTCCTCTTCCACACCATTTCCACCATTGGAGTTGCCAGTGTTTTGTAATAGTGTACTAGTATAATGGTGTTGCATTTGTTTAAAGTTGCCATTTCCTGAGATGAATTAAACTTCTTTTCATTTGTTTGCTTACCATGCATATATCTTCCTTGTAAAGGAGTCCATTTCATAATTACAGCTTCATTTTTTTCCACTGTTGAGTTTTTATACACATACACACACAGTTTTTTTAAAATAAGAATTCTTTCTTAGGTGATGGTGGCACACACCTTTAATTGCAGTACTTGGGAGGCAGAGGCAGGTGGATCTCTTGAGTTCAAGGCCAGCCTGGTCTGTAGAGTGAGTTCCAGAACAGCTAGGGTTTCACAGTGAGACCCTGTCTTAACCAAACCAAACCAAACCAAACCAAACCAAACCAAACCAAACCAAACCAAACCAAACCAAACCAAATCCTTATTAAATGTATCATTTGTAAATGTTCTTTCCTGGTGGCTTGTCTTTTCATATTTTGACATTGTTGCTTATGGAGCATAAGTACTTAATTTTAATTGGAGGTGCCTTTGGTGTTATATGTAAGTAGCTATCACTATATCCATGGTCATCTAGGTTTTCTCTTCTGTTATATTCTAGGTGTTTTGTAGTTTGCATTTTATGCTTTGGTTTGTGATACATTTTAAGTTATTTTTGTGATAGAAATAGCTATATTTCTTTTTGTATGTGTTTATCCATTTGATCCAGTATCCTTTATTGAAAAAAAAATCATCTTTGCTTTTTTTGTTGTTGTTTGTCTGTCAGTGGTCATTTATTATTATGTATATAGTGTTCTGCCTGCTTGTATACTTGTACACCAGAAGAGGGTGCCAGATTTCATTACAGATGGTTGTGAGCTACCATGTGGTTTCTGGGAATTGAACTCAGGACCACTGGAAGAACTGCTAGTACTCTTAACTCCTGAGATATTTCTCTAGCCTCTAGATAAATTTCTTTATACCCGATTCTTGATTTAAAAATTGTTTTATGTAGGGCATTTGTGGTGCATGCCTTTAATCTTAGCACTTGGGAGGCAGAAGCAGGTAGATCTCGAGTTTGAAGCCAGCCTGGTCTACAAAGTAAATTCCAGGATAGCCAGGGCAAACAGAGAAACACTGTCTTGAAAACCTCAATCAAAACAAAATGAAATCCCAAAATATTACCATTTATGTATTTATTATTATTGTATGTATATATGCACATGTCATAGCATGCATGAAGATTCTCATTCTACAAGTGGGTTCTAAGGTTTGAATTTGGGTAATCAGGTTTGGTGGCAAACGCCCCTATCCACTGATTCACCCTGGTTCTTGATTTTTTTTTTTCCTAACCTGTAAAATGGAGCTAGTAACACCTGCTCCATAGGATGTGTGAGTATTAAGTGAAGAAATATGTAGATTACCCCAGAAATGAGTTATGTAGTGTCAGGTAAAGTTTCTTTTCATCCTTTCTGTTTTAAGCTGAAGTTAGGTTTCATTTTTTATTGTAGATGATAACTAAAATTTCACTTAAATTAAAAATAAGTAAAAGTTGGGCATTATTGATACTTATAAGTAATATAATAACTGAACAGAGGCAAAGTTAAAGATATATGAGAATGCTTACACATAACCAGAGAAACACATTAACACATTTTTTATAACTTTTTTTATTGAGGAAATAGGTGTGTGTGTGTGTGTGTGTGTGTGTGTGTGTGTGTGTGTGTGTGTGTGTGTTTAGAGACAGGATTTCTCTGAGTAGCCCCGGCTTTCCTTGAACTCACTTTGTAGACCAGGCTGACTTCGAACTCAGAGATATTCCTGCCTCTGCCTTCCAAGTGTTGGGATTAAAGGCATGTGCCACCACTACCTGATTCATATAATAATATATGAACATAGTATTTTCAATACAGGCCTACTAATGAGAAGGAACACGATTAGTGTTCCTATCATCAGATTCATTGCAGGATATTCAATTATAAACTGATTCTTCTTAATTCCCGGTCTGTAGAAAAAAAGGGGCATGTAGGCCATACTTCTTTTTTAATTATTATTTTAATTTTAAATAGCTTATTTTACGTGTCAATCCCAGTTCCCTCTCCCTCCCCTCCTCCCGCACCCCTCCACCACTCCCCCCAGGCTCCCACCCTATTGCCAATTCCTAGGGGATATCTAGAGTCTGTCATTTCACTCAGGGTAGGGTCCAGGCACTCCCCTAAGAGTCCAGGCTGAGAGAGTATACCTCTCTGTGTTATGGACACACGATGTCTTTATTCCAGGGATAAACACTGGTCCACTGCTCAGGGCCCCATACGTTGCCCAGGCCTCCTCACCACATTTGGGGGGTCTGGATCAGTCCCATGCCGGCCTCCCAGCTGTCGGTCTGGGGTCCAAGAGCTCTCCCCTGTTCAGATCAGCTTTCTCTGCTGGTTTTGCCAGCCCATTCTTTGCCAATTTGCTTATCGCTCCTCTCTCTCTGTCACTGGGTTCCTTGAGTTCAGTTCAGTGTTTAACTGTAGGTGTTTGCCTCTGCTTCCATCAGTCACTGGATGAAGGCTCCAGGATGGTTATAGACATCAAGTTCATTATCAGGAATGGGCATTCAAGGTGGTCTCTCCACTATTGCTTAGCTTGCTAATTGGTGACATCTCTTTAGATCACTAGAGGTCACACTGGTGCCTGATCTGTCTTCTAACCTATGATTTCCTCTTCCCCCTATTCTACCCCCCCACTCAACCTTCATGTTCCCCCATGACCTACTCTCTCTTCCTCTTCTCCCCCTCATTTCTTTCCAGCTCCCACTCCCCCCTACCCCTCACCGTGTTCCCCATCTGTTCAGAGGATCTTGCCTCATTCCTCTTCTCTTGGGTATCATGTATATATCTTAGGTTCTTTCCTGTTTCCCTGCCTCTCTGTCAGTGGAAGTGCAGACTGGCACTATCTTGATCCATGTCTAAAATCCATATATGAGTCAGTACATACCATGTTTGTCTTTTTGTGACTGGGTTACCTTACTCAGGATGGTTTATTCCAGTGCTATCCATTTACCTGCGAATTTCAAGATTCCACTGTTTTTTTTTTCTGCTAATACTCCATTGTGTAAATGTACCACATTTTCTCTATCCACTCTTCAGTTGAGGGGCATCTAGGTTGCTTCCAGGTTCTGGCTATTAAAAATAATGCTGCTATGAACATAGTGGAGCAGATGCCCTTGTTGTATGAATTTGCCTCTTTTGGATATATGCCTAAGAGTGGAATTGCTGGGTCTTGTGGTAGATTGATTCCCATTTTCCTGAGGAATATGCATACTGATTTCCAAAGTGGCTGTACGAGTTGGCACTCCCACCAGCAGTGGAGTAGAGTTCCCCTTTCTCCACATCTTCTCCAGCATAAATTGTCTTCGGTGTTTTAGCCATTCTGACAGGAGTAAGATGGTATCTCAAAGTTGTTTTGATTTGCATTTCCCTGATGGCTAAGGGTGTTGAACACTTTCTTAAGTGTCTCTTGGCCATTTTAGCCTCCTCTATTGAGAATTCTCTATTTAGTTCTGTACTGCACCTTTTAATTGGATCCTTTGGTGTTTTGGAGACTTGCTTCTTGAGTTCTTTGTAAATTTTGGAGATTAGCCCTCTGTCAGATGTGGGGTTAGTGAATATCTTTTCCCATTCTGTGGCCTGCCTTTTTGTCTTGTTGACTGTGTCCTTTGCCTTACAGAAGCTTTTTAGTTTCAGGAGGTCCCATTTGTTAATTGTTGATCTCAGTGTCTGTGCCACTGGTGTTATGTTCAGGAAGTGGTCTCTGTACCAACTCGTTGAAGAGTATCTCCCACTTTCTCTTCTAAAAGTTTCAGTGTGGCTGGATTTATGTTGAGATCTTTGATCCATTTAGACTTAAGTTTTCTACAAGGCGATAAACATGGGCCTATCTGCAGTCTTCTGCATACCAGTACCCAGTTATGCCAGCACCATTTGTTGAAGATGCTTTCTTTTTTCCATTGTACAGTTTTAGCTTCTTTGTCAAAAATCAAGTGTTCATAGGTGTGTGGGTTAAAATCAGGGTTTTCAATTCAGTTCCATTGGTCTACCTGCCTATTTTTGTGCCAATACCAAGCTGTTTTCAGGACTATAGCTCTATAATAGAGCTTGAAGTCAGGTATGGTGATGCCTCCTGAAGTTCCTTTATTGTATAGGGTTGTTTTGGCTATCCTGGGTCTTTTGTTTTTCCATATAAAGTGGATTATTGTTCTTTCCAGGTCTGTGAAGAATTGTGCTGGAATTTTGATAGGGATCGCATTGAATCTGTAGACTGCTTTTGGCAAGATTGCCATTTTTATTATGTTGATCCTACCAATCCAAGAGCATGGGAGATCTTTCCATTTTCTGGTATCCTCTTTGATTTCTTTCTTTAAAGACTCAAAGTTCGTGATATACAGGTCTTTCACTTCCTTGGTTAACATTATCCCCAGATATTTGATGCTGTTTTTGGCTATTGTTTCTCTGATTTCTTTCTCAGTCACTTCATCATCTGTATATAATAGGGCCACTGATATTTTTGAGTTTACCTTGCATCCTGCCACTTTGCTGAAGGTGTTTATCAGCTCTAGGAGTTCTCTTGCGGAGTTTTTCCGGTCACTTATGTAAACTATCATATCATCTGCAAATAGTGAAAGTTTGACTTCTTCTTTTCCTATTTGTATCCCCTTTATGTCCTTTTGTTGTCATATTGCTGTAGCTAGAACTTCAAGTACAATATTGAAGAGATATGGAGAGAGTGGACAGCCTTGTCTTGTTCCTGATTTTAGAGGAATTGCTTTGAGTTTCTCTCCATTTAGTTTGATGTTAGCTGTTGGTTTACTGTATATTGCTTTTATTGTATTCAGGTACGTTCCTGTTATCCCTGATCTCTCTAGGACCTTTATCATGAAGGGGTGCTGGATTTTGTCAAAGGCTTTTTCAGCATCTAGTGAGATGATCATGTGGTTTTTCTTTCACAGATTGTTAATATGGTTGATTACATTGATAGATTTTCTAATGTTGAACCATCCCTGCATTCCTGGGATGAAGCCTACTTGATCATGGTGGATGATTTTTCTGATGTGTTCTTGAATCTTGTTTGCGAGTATTTTATTGAGTATTTTTGCATCAATGTTCATGAGGGAAATTGGTCTATAGTTCTCTTTCTTAGTTGTGTCTTTGTGTGGCTTGGGTATCAAGGTAATTGTGGCCTCATAGAAAGAGTTTGGCAGTGAGCCTCCTGCTTCTATTGTGTGGAATACTTTGAGGAGTATTGGAATTAGCTCTTGTTTGAATTTCTGGTAGAATTCTGCACTGAAGCCATCTGGGCCTGGGCTTTTTTTCTTTGGGAGACTTTTGATGACTGCTTCTATTTCATTAGGGGTTATAGGTCTGTTTAGATTGTTTATCTGTTCTTGATTTAGTTTTGGCAAGTGATATCTATCCAGGAAATTGTCCATTTCCTTTAAATTTTCAAATTTTGTGGAGTACAGATTTTCAAAATATGCCCTGATGATTCTCTGGATTTCCTCAGAGTCTATTGTTATGTCCCCTTTTTCATCCCTGATTTTGTTAATTAGCATGCTCTCCCTCTGTCTTTTGGTTAGTTTGGACAGAGGTTTATCTATTTTGTTGATTTTCTCAAAGAACCAACTCTTTGTTTCATTGATTCTTCTCAATGTTTTTCTGGTTTCTACTTGATTGATTTCAGCCCTCAATTTGATTATTTCCTGGCGTCTGCTCCTCCTGGGTGAGTTTGCTTCTTTTTGTTCTAGAACATTCAGCTGTGCTATTAATTCTCTAGTATGACTGTTCTCTAGTTTCTTGATGTGGGCACTTAGTGCTATGAACTTTCCTCTCAGCACTGCTTTCAAAGTGTCCCATAAGTTTGCGTATGTTGTGTTTTCATTCTCATTGAATTCGAGGAAGTCTTTAATTTCTTTTTTTATTTCTTCCTTTACTCAGGGATGGTGCAATTGTGCATTGTTCTATTTCTGTGAGTTTGTAGGGTTTCTGCAATTTGTGTTATTGTTGAATTCTAATTTTAATGCATGGTGGTCTGATAAGATGCAGGGGGTTATTCCAATTTTTTTGTATCTGTGGAGATTTGCTATGTTTCCTATTATGTGGTCAATTTTAGAGAAGGTTCCATGTGGCGCTGAGAAGAAGGTATATCCTTTTGTGTTTGGGTGGAATGTTCTATAGATGTCTGTTAAACCCAGTTGGGTCATAACTTCTATTAGTTCTTTTGTTTCTTTGTTACATTTCTGTCTGGAGGTCCTGTCTAGCGGTGAGAGCGGAGTGTTGAAGTCTCCTACTATTAGTGTGTGAGATTTTATGTGCAATTTGAGCTTTAGTAATGTTTCTTTCACGAATGTAGGTGCCTTTGTATTTGGAGCGTAGATGTTTAAAATTGAGACTTCATCTTGATGGACTTTTCCTTTGATGAATATGAAATGTCTTTCTTCATCTCTCTTGATTGATTTTAATTTGAAGTCTAGTTTGTTAGATATTAGGATTGCTACACCTGCTTGTTTCTTGGATCTGTTTGATTGGAAAATCATTTCTCAACCCTTTACTCTGAGGTAACGTCTGTTTTTGATGTTGAGATGTGTTTCTTGTATGCAGCAGAAGGATGGGTTCTGTCTTCGTATCCATTCTGCTAGTCTGTGTCTTTTTATAGGCAAGTTGAGGCCGTTGACATTGAGGGATATTAATTACCAATGATTGATGATTCTTGTTTGTGCTTGATTTATTGGTAGTGAAGTTATTTTGTGTAGTTTATCCTCCCTTTTTCTTTTGGTGTTTTGTAAAGTGGGATTATATATTGCTTGTATCTGTGTGAGTGTAGTTATCTTCCTTGGATCTAGGTTTTCCTTCTAGCACTTTCTGTAGAGCTGGATTCATGGATACGTATTGTTTAAGTCTGGTTTTGTCATGGACTATTTTGTTTTCTCCATCTATGGTAATTGAAAGCTTTGCTGGATATAGTAGTCTGGGCTGGCATCCTTGTTCCGTTAGCGTTTGTAGGACATCTGTCCAGGATCTTCTGGCTTTCATTGTTTCCATTGAGAAATCAGGTGTAATTTGGATAGGTCTGCCTTTATATGTTACTTGGCCTTTTTCTTTAGCTGCTCTTAATATTTTCTCTTTATTCTGTAGGTTTGATGTTTTGATTATTATATGGCGAGGTGACTTCTTTTTCTGGTCCAGCCTATTTGGTGTTCTATAAGATTCTTGTATTTTCATAGGCATATCCTTCTGTAGGTTAGGGAAGTTTTCTTCTATGATTTTGTTGAATATGTTTTCTGTACCTTTGAGCTGTATTTCTTCGCCTTCTTCTATACCTATTATTCTCAGGTTTGGCTTCTTCACGGTGTCCCATATTTCCTGGATATTTGTGTTAGGGGTTTGTTGATTTGTTGGTTTTGAGATTTTCTTTGGTTGATGACTGTATATCCTCTAATGAGTCTTCAACACCTGAGATTCTCTCTTCTATCTCTTGTATTCTATTGGTGATACTTGCATCTGTAGTTCCTGATCGTTTACCCAGCTTTTCTATTTCCAGCATCCTCTTGTTTTATGTTTTCTTTATTGTTTCTATTTCAGCTTTCAATCCTTCAACTGTTTGAGTTGTTTCCTTCATTTGTTTGGTTGTTTTTTCTTGGTACTCTTTAGATTCTTTGAGAGATTTGTTTATTTCTTGAATTTTTTCCCCCATTTCATGGATTTTTTTTGTTTGTGTTTTCTTCTATTTCTTTAAGGGATTTCCTCGTTTCTTCTTTGAGGGTCTCTATCATCTTCATAAAATGATTTTTAAGGTCTGTCTCCTCTGCTTCATCTATGTAGTGCTTTTCAGGTCTTGCTGGCATTGGTTCCCTAGATTCTGGTAGAGTCATGTTGGTCTTTTTATTGCTGAGTGAGCTCTTATTCTGTCTTCTTCCCATCTCTTCTTCCAGTGGGTGCTGGTAGGGTCTTTCCATCTCCACTGGTCTCCTTCCTTCCTGAAGCTGAAGCTGGGGACGCTGACACTGAAGCTTAAGCTGAAGCTGGGGTCGCCGGAGGTTGGGGCCTGGAAGGTCTGATGTCTTTCCTATGTGTGCAAGTCTTCTGGATGCCAGGAGCGGCCCCCGGAAGCTCGAGGGGATGGGTGTTGGGCAGGGGATGGGGAGTGTCCCCCCCCCCCGAGACCCAAGCTCACCTGAAGCTGGGATCGCCAGAGTTTGGGGCCTGGAAGGGCTGATGTCTTTCCTGTGTCCCATACTTCTTTTAACACAGATACTCAAAGTTATTGCATAGAGTTATTTCTTATTGAAAAACGAATTTCCAGTACTTTTTACAAGCAGACTTTGTATATGTTTCCTTTGAAATACTAATATACAAACTGTATGATTGTTTTCCTGTAGTATTTAAAACTTTTCACATTTTAATTTTATTCAAACAGTAGTTTCTGGTGTCCTTCCCTACTTTTCTCCAGTGATAGCCTGCATAGCCATTGTAATTTTATTGTTCTTCTAGCAATGGCACCTAAATGTGTGAACTTCACTTAACTCTGGTCACAGGTGAGCTTAAAGTTATGATTTTACTTTTTGTTTTTATTTCCAGATCAGCCAGCATTACTAATCTGTCACTGGATCGATCTGGTTCTCCTATGGTTCCTTCATATGAGACATCTGTCAGTCCCCAGGCTAACCGAACCTATGTTAGGACAGAGACTACTGAGGATGAACGCAAAATTCTTCTGGTACCAGTCCAGCATCTAACCTGTTGCTAGTTTTGGGCATAAAAATGATGACTTTTTGTTCCCTTAAAGAAACACATACAAGAAAGTCATCTGGGCTTGGAATACATACCTGTACTCCTGTGTTGGGAAGGCTGTGGCAGGAGGATCTTGAGTTTGAGACCAACTTGAGCTAAGTGGGATGTTGTCCTAACTTTTTATTTACTAGCATTACCAGAGAAATTGGGTGAATACTCTTTCTATACTCATTGTATTACTATTTTCTTTCCCCTTTCATTTGGCAAAATCAGAATTCATTTATCTAATATAAGAATTGAACTCGAAGCTGGGCGTTAGTGGTGCACGCCTTTAATCCCAGCACTCCGGAGGCAGAGGCAGGCAGATCTCTGTGAGTTTGAGGCCACCCTGGTCTACAGAGCAAGTTCCAGGAAAGCCTCCAAAACAATACAGAGAAACCCTGTCTCAAAACCAAAAAAAACAAAAAAGAAAAAATATTGAACTTGAAGTAAGTTTAAACATTGAGACATCATTCTTACATACATGGAAAACTCTCAGAAGCTTAATTCCAACTATGTTTATATGACATAACAACTGGTTCTTTCTTTAGTTTACATTTGCCTAATCCTAAGAACAAGCTAAAGCATCAGCTTGCTTATTTCCTTCTGTAGTAAGACCAGAGAGGTTAGAATGCTTGAGTATGAAAAATAGACAATGGATGCATATGGGTATTAAACAGTAGTTGTATAGTTCCTGTAGTAGTGGAAGCATAACAGAATGTGAACACAGTTAAAACAGTGTCTATTGCTGGAAATAATCCTACAGCAAAGTTATAATATGAAATGATGTTTAAGGTTTATGAACTAACCATAATAGGTGAATCAAAGCTGTCAGTTCTACCTGTAGGGCTGAAGAAAAAGAATTAATAGATTAATGAATATCTGTACCATGAATCCCTCCTATACCTTTTGATGACCCATCAATAAAATATCTATCTGCCTGTGGAATGGGAGAGTGTTGAATATGTTTTATAATCACATTCAGTTTGTTGAGAAAGTTCTATTGCTTACCAGCTGTGTCATGATTTCCTATCCTCCATAGTAATCTGTAAGTGAAGTTTGAAAAATCCGTAGAGTTCTGTAATGCTCTTAAAAACTGATTGTTAGCTAAGGGTAATATAATACAGCAAGGATCAAATCAATATAATTTATTAATTGAGAGCAAGAAGAGTAAGGTAAGCAGTATTTTCTGGCTCTTACAATATAAATAAATCCATTCCAAAGGTTTATCCTCTTGTTATAATATCTGTAGGAGACAATTAAGTGGGGAAATTAAGTAAGTTTAAAGGAGGAAGGGTCTATACAGTAACACAAATGCTTCTTCTTTCTCCTCCTTTTTTTTTTTTTTTTTTTTTTTTTTTTTGATTTTTCAAGACAGGGTGGTTTCTCTGTGACTTCGGAGGCTGTCCTGGAGCTAGCTCTTATAGACCAGGCTGGTCTTGAACTCACAGAGATCTGCCTGCCTCTGCTTTCCGAGTGCTGGGATTAAAGCTTCTTTAGTCTAGATTCAGATAGCTGCAGTTCTTTTCTTGCTTCTTAACATCATATATAAGGACTGTCCAGTGCCCTCTTTCCTTTTTGAGAGCTCCTCCCTGGTTTCTGCCTCATTATTCTCACTCACCTCCTCCTGTGAGGGTCTCTGCTCTCTTGTCTCATAGCCAACTTCAGGTCCCTGTTCCCGGCATCACTTCTTTACCTCTTCAGTTGGTGGTGGGACTTGGTAGAATGGAGCCAATAAACAATGCAGACTAAAGTCTCATGTAATAGCCAACTTTGTTCCCAGCATCAAACAATTTATGCTCTGAGGGTTAAGAGGAGTTACATGAGTAAAATGTACAATCACAAGACCAAGCCTTGTGGCAAAAACATGTTTTTCCATAGTGTCATCTAAATAAATAACAATAGCCAGTGTTAATGAACAATCTGAAATAAACTCACTGCTATGTGCTACATCTGGGTGGAACACAAGAACACATCCTAAGAACAATTCTGTGTTTTAAAGAAACTGAGGTCACCGGGCGGTGGTGGCGCACGCCTTTAATCCCAGCACTCGGGAGGCAGAGTCAGGTGGATCTCTGTGAGTTCGAGGCTGGGCTGGACCGACAGCCTCCAAAACAATACAGAGAAACCGTGTCTCGTAAAAACCAAAAAAAAAAAAAAAGAAACTGAGGTCATAAGACTCTTTTTTTTTTTGAGTTTAGATTTGAACTTGTAGCTGGTTAGCTTCATTGAAAGTTTTCTTGAATAGGAAGTTATTTAGCAAAGATTTTCCTTTAGAAACATTTACTGGGCAGTTGAGAATAATGCCTAGAATCTCTGGAGTGGAGGCAATTATAATTAGTTTAGTGTAATTGAGTATCACCTTTGTCTATTTTGACTTGGCTCCAAAGACTATATTTTACACTTAACTAAATGACAAGTAATATGTGCCATTGACTGAAAAAGAAGGAGCACTTGGGAAACTTTTGTTTTGAAGAGAAAAAACTATGCTTGGAATTCACTAGTCAAATTCAAGCTGTTTCCATGTATGTGCCATTATGTTGAATAACTTATCACACTTAGCTACTGTGAAGAAATCTAAACTGGGATTCCTCTTGAGATCTCAGAACTATATTGAAACATCTAAACAGGTGATATCCAGCATCCCTTTTAGGGGCAACTAATTGTCTTTGATGTGATTGCAGGACAGTGTTCAGTTAAAGGATCTGTGGAAAAAAATTTGCCATCACAGCAGCGGGATGGAATTTCAGGATCACCGTTACTGGTTGAGAACACATCCCAACTGCATTGTAGGAAAGGAATTAGTCAACTGGCTAATCAGAAATGGACACATTGCTACGAGGTATTATAATTTTAAGATGTTTTGAAGTTATTCATTAATTTATTTTTATTCATGATTAGGGTGTATATTTGAAGATATAATGGTGTATATTTGAAGACGTTAGGGTGCTATTTTAAGCATTTGATGGTTTCAGGAACAAGTTTTTCAGCTTCCTGCATCTGATGAGAATGTTTGCAGGGAACCTGATTGGGGTCACATTTACCATATTAAAAACAGGGACTGGTGGCTGGTGAGATGAATCAGTGGGTAAATACATTTGTTCTCAGCTTGAAGATCTGCTTGGACTTCCTGAACCTACATGCTATAAGAGGAGGACTAACATGGTGAAAAGCTCCATGGAAAAACTGGGTGCAGCAGTGCATTCCTATAATTCAGCACTGGGGAGGCAGAGGCCAGAGGGTTCAGCTGGTGAGCTAAGTGCAATTGATGAACTTCAAGTTCAGTGAGACACCCTCCAAAGATGGGTGGAGATCAATTGAGGAAGATATTCCATGTTGATCTCTGTCTTCCCACTACTCCCTTGACCATGTGAGCATCCAGGTGCACAAAAAAACACAGATCTAAAAACCCTGAAGCATACAGTAATTCTTCAAATGGATCTCTAGGGAAGCTGGATAAGAGAATGTAGCTAGAGTCTAAGGTCAGAGTATTTTCTTGCCACTATTCTGTAATCTAGACATTGCAACCTGGATTGAGAATTGAATCCATAGTTCATGTCTGGAGGGACCTAGTCTGTCTCATAGATCACATATAAAACAAATGGCAGACAGGATCTATTGCTGTTTGTGTTAGCTTCCTTTCTGTTGCTGTGATACAATACTATGTCCAAGGAAATTTACAGAAGAAAGAATTTATTTTTGCTTAAGGTTACAGAGGGTTAGGGTTAGAGTACATAATGATGGGTATGTTAAGGTTTCTATTGCTGTGATAAAACACCATACATGCATGTAACAACAACAAAAGAGGCCATGAATGGGAAGGCTTGGAGGAGGGAAGGGGAGGGAGATATGATGTCATTATAATCTCAAGCAAATGAAGAAATAATTAAAAACAAAACACAACTCCATGACCAAAAACAACTTGGAGGGGAAAGGGTTTGTTTCAGCTTACACTCTCAGGTCATACTCTATCACTGAGGGAATGTTAGTCAAGGAACTTAAGTCACGTTATGGAGGCAGGAACTGAAGCAGAAGCCTTGAGTAATGCTGCTCACTGACTTGCTCCTATAGGCTTGCTCGGCCTCTTTATTACACACCCACCACCACCTGCCGTGGGGTGGGACCACCTACAGTATGCTGGGTCTTCCCAAATCAGTCGTTAATCAAGAAAATGCTCCAAAGGTTTGACCACAGGCCGCTCTAGTAGGGACATTTTCCCAGTTAAGGGTTTGTCTTTTCAAATGATTATAGCTTGTTTCAGTTGTCAGAAACAAAAACAAAACAAACAAAACACCAAATGGGACAGCAATAGTAGCATTCCAGCAGGCAGCAGGCATGGTGATAGGAACAGGATGCTCAGAGCTCACATCTTGAACCACGCTAGAAGGGCAAGAGGTTTTCACTGTGAAAATTGGCCTCCAGCAAATAATTCCTCCAGCAAAGCTTCATCTCTTAAATCTCCCCAAATACCACCACCAACTGGGAACCAAGTGTAATATGGGAGCTGTCTCAGTCACTGTTGTATTGCTGTGAAGAGACCAGAGCAACTCTTATAAAAGGAAACATTTAATTGAGGCTGGCTTACAGTTGCAGGTTTAGTCCATTAACTTCATGGTGGCATGCAGGGAGATAAGGATGCTGGAGAAGAAGGTAAGAGTTCTTGATCAGCAGGCAGCTGGAGGAGACTGTGTACCGCATGGGGCATAGCTTGAGCATATGAGACCTCTAAGCCAGCCTCCACAGTGACACATTTCCTCTAACAAGGCCACACTCTGAATAGTGCCAATCCCTATGGGCCTTTCAAGCATTCAAGCACATGAGTCTATGGAGGCCATTCCTTTTCAAACCACCACAAGGAACATTCTCATTCAAACCCTGTACCTTTCAAGTTAAGCTATCTCCTAGTGTATGATACTCTTTTCATGAGAAGGAACAAGAAAGAAGGAGCTGTAAACAGGGAACCTCTGGGTCCTAATATGACTGTAACTCTTTTTACTTTTGTGTCTTTAGTCAAAATTTTCAGTCTTTGAGACTTGGACCCCTTAGTGCCAATGTAGGGGAATGATTTAGTATTGCAAATAAGCTATGGGTATTGAGCAAAATAATGTTGACTGAGTGCTTTATAAATATGTGAAAATTTGTATACTATAATGTGTTATATCCATTTCATTCATATATTTCATATCTATAATATTTGTGTTGTCTTTTCATCGAGACTGTAAGCTGTTTTAGTATAGGGCCATGCCATTCTCAGTCTTTTTTTTTTTTAATTTTATTTTCCAGTTTAAATTTAGATAAGAATCAAGGTTGCTTCACAAGTCAGTTCCAGGTCCCTCTCCCATTCCCTCCCTTCCTCCCGTACCCTCCCCCCCCCGTTATCCTCTCATTTCTCCAGGGAGGGTGAGGCCCTCCATGGGGGTGCCCATAGTGTGTCATTTCATATAGGGCAGGGCCTAGACCCTTTCCCAAGAGTTCTGGGTGAGAGTGCACCTCACATTGTTCTATGGGAGTCCAAAGTCCGTGTGTATACTTGGGATGGGTACTGATCTGCTGCCCAAGGCTCAATAGATTCCCTAGGCCTCTTCACTGACACCCAGATTCAGGGGGTCTTGATCAGTCCCATGCTGGATTCCCAGGCTGATGCCTGGGATTCAAGAGTTAACCTTTGTCAGGTCAGCTGTTTCTGGGGGTTAAACCAGCCCAGTCTTAATCCCTTTGGTCATCAGTCCTCCCTCTCTGTTACTGGCTTTCTTGAGTTCAGCTCAGTACTTAACCAAGGGAGTCTGCCTCTTCTTCGATCAGCCACTAAATAAAGTTTCTGTTTCCCAGACTCTCTGGCCATAGGATTGTAGGCTGGCACTCCCCAGATCTATGTCTAAAATCCATATATGAGAGAGTACATGCCATGTTTCTCTTTTTGTGACTGGGTTACCTCACTCAGGATGGTTTCTTCTAGTGTCATCCATTTGCCTGCGAATCTCATGATTCCATTATTTTTTTCTGCTGAATAGTACTCCATTGTGTAGATGTACCACATTTTCTCTATCCACTCTTCAGGTGAGGGACATCTAGGTTGCTTCCACGTTCTGGCAATTACAAATAAAGCTGCTATGAACATAGTGGAACAGACATCTTTGTTGTATGAATGGGCATCTTTTGGATATATGCCTAAGAGTGGAGTTGCTGGGTCTTGTGGTAGGTTTATTCCCATTTTTCTGAGGAATCTCCACACTGATTTCCAAAGTGGCTGAACCAGTTGGCACTCCCACCAGCAATGGAGGAGTGTCCCCCTTTCACCACATCCTCTCCAGCATAAATTGTCATTGGTGTTTTTGATTTTAGCCATTCTGACAGGGGTGAGATGGTATCTGAGAGTTGTTTTGATTTGCATTTCCCGGATGGCTAAGGATGTTGAGCACTTTCTCAAGTGCCTCTCAGCCATTTTAGACTCCTCTATTGAAAACTCTCTATTTAGTTCTGCAGCCCACTTTTTAATAGGGTCCTTTGGTGTTTTGGAGACTTGCTTCTTGAGTTCTTTGTAAATTTTGGAGATCAACCCTCTGTCAGATGTGGGATTAGTGAATATTTTTTCCCATTCTGTGGGCTGCCTTTTTGTCTTGCTGACTGTGTCCTTTGCCTTACAGAAGCTTCTCAGTTTCAGTAGGTCCCATTTATTAATTGTTGATCTTACTGCCTGTGCTACTGGTGTTATGTTCAGGAAGCTGTCTCCTGTACCAATTGTTCAAGGGTACCACCCACTTTCTCTTCTAAGAGGTTCAGTGTGGCTGGATTTATGTTGAGGTCTTTGATCCATTTGGACTTAAGTTTTGTGCATGGCGATAGACATGGATCGATCTGCATTCTTCTACATGCCAGTCTCCAATTATGTCAGCACCATTTGTTGAAGATGCTTTCTTTATTCCATTGTATATTTTTAGCTTCTTTGTCAAAGATCAGATGTTCGTACGTGTGTGGGTTAATACCCGGGTTTTCAATTCGATTCCATTGGTCTACCTGTCTATTTTTGTGCCAATACCAAGCTGTTTTCAGGACTATAGCTCTATAATAGAGCTTGAGGTCAGGGATGGTGATGCCTCCGGACGTTGCCTTGTGGAACAGGGTTGTTTTGGCTATCCTGGGTCTTTTGTTTTTCCATACAAAATTGATTATTGTTCTTTCAAGGTCTGTGAAGAACTGTGCTGGGATTTTAATGGGGATTGCATTGAATCTGTAGATTGCTTTTGGCAGGATTGCCATTTTTACTACATTGATCCTACCTATCCAAGAGCATGGAAGATCTTTCCATTTTCTGAGGGCTTCTTTAATTTCTTTCTTTAAAGATTCAAAGTTCTTACGATACAGGTCTTTCACTTGTTTGGTTAGCGTTACCCCAAGGTATTTTATGTTGTTTGTGGCAATTGTAAAGGGTGATGTTTCTCTGATTTCTCTTTCAGCCCTTTTATCATCTGTATATAGTAGGGCTACTGATTTTCTTGAGTTAATCTTGTAGCCTGCCACTTTGCTGAAGGTGTTAATCAGCTGTAAGAGTTCCCTGGTAGAGTTCTTTGGGTCATTGATGTAAACTATCATATCGTCTGCAAACAGTGAAAGTTTGACCTCTTCCTTCCCAATTTGTATCCCCTTGATCCCCCTTTGTTGTCGTATGGCAATAGCTAGAACTTCAAGTACCATGTTGAAAAGGTATGGAGAGAGTGGACAGCCTTGTTTTGTTCCTGATTTTAGAGGAATTGCGTTGAGTTTCTGTCCATTTAGTTTGATGTTGGCTGTTGGTTTACTGTATATAGCTTTTATTATGTTTAAGTATGTCCCTGTTATCCCAGATCTCTCCAAGACCTTTATCATGAAGGGGTGTTGGATTTTGTCAAAGGCTTTTTCAGCATCTAGTGAGATGATCATGTGATTTTTGTTTTTCAGCTTGTTTATATGGTGGATTACGTTGATGGATTTTCGTATGTTGAACCATCCCTGCATTCCTGGGATGAAACCTACTTGATCGTGGTGAATGATTGTTTTGATGTGTTCTTGGATCCGATTTGCCAGTATTTTATTGAGTATTTTTGCATCAATGTTCATGAGGGATATTGGTCTGAAGTTCTCTTTCTTAGTTGTATCTTTGTGTGGCTTGGGGATCAAGGTTATTGAAGCCTCATAGAAAGAGTTTGGCAAAGACCCTTCTGCTTCTATTGTGTGGAACACTTTGAGAAGAATTGGTATAAGCTGTTCTTTGAATTTCTGGTAGAATTCTGCACTGAGGCCATCTGGACCTGGGCTTTTTTTGGTTGGGAGACTTTTGATGACAGCTTCTATTTCCATAGGGGTTATAGGTCTATTTAAATTGCTTATCTGTTCTTGATTTAGTTTTGGCAATTGATAGCTGTCCAGGAAGTCATCCATTTCCTTTAAATTTTCGAATTTTGTGGAGTACAGGTTTTCAAAGTATGACCTAATGATTCTCTGGATTTCCTCAGAGTCTGTTGTTATGTCCCCCTTTTCATTTCTAATTTTGTTAATTTGCGTGTTCACTCTCTGCTGTTTGGTAAGTTTGGACAAAGGTTTGTCTATCTTGTTGATTTTCTCAAAGAACCAACTCTTCGTTGCGTTGATTCTTTGTATTGTTTTCCTGGTTTCTACTTTATTGATTTCAGCCCTCAATTTGATTATTTCCTGGCGTCTACTCCTCCTGGGGAGTGTGCTTCTTTGTGTTCTAGAGCTTTCAGCTGTGATGTTAATTCTCTGGTATAACTGTTCTCCTGTTTCTTCATGTGAGCATTTAGCGCTATGAACTTCCCCGTAGCACTGCTTTCAAAGTGTCCCATAGGTTTGGGTATGTTGTGTCTTCATTCTCATTGAATTCGAGGAAGTCTTTAATTTCTTTTTTTATTTCCTCTTTGACCCAGGGATGGTGCAGTTGAGCATTATTCAATTTCCATGAGTTTGTAGGTTTTCTGCAATTTGTGTTGTTGTTGAATTCTAATTTTAAAGCATGGTGGTCTGATAAGATGCATGGAGTTATTCCAATTTTTTTGTAGCTGCTGAGGTTTGATATGTTGCCAAGTATGTGGTCGATTTTTGAGAAGGTTCCATGTGGTGGTGAGAAGAAGGTATATTCTTTTTTATGTGGATGAAATGTTCTATAGATATCTGTTAATCCCAGTTGGGTCATTACTTCTATTAGCCCTTTTGCTTCTTTGTTGAGTTTCTGTTTGGTATTCCTGTCTAGTGGTGAGAGTGGTGTGTTGAAATCTCCCACTATAACTGTGTGGGGCTTTAGATGAGATTTAAGTTCTAATAATGTTTTTTTAACGAATGTGGATGCCTTTGTATTTGGGGCATAGATGTTCAGAATAGACACTTCCTCTTGGTGGGTTTCACCTGTGATGAGTATGTAATGACCTCCTTCATCTCTTTTGATTGATTTTATTTTAAAGTCTAGTTTGTTAGATATTAGGATTGCTACCCCGGCTTGTTTCTTGGGTCCATTCGATTGAAAAGTTTTTTCCCAACCTTTAATTCTCAGGTAATGTCTGTCTTTAAGGGTGAGGTGTGTTTCCTGTATGCAGCAGAAGGAAGGGTTCTGTCTTCGAATCCAATCTGCTAGTCTGTGTCTTTTTATGGGTGAGTTAAGGCCATTAATATTGAGGGATATTAATGACCAATGATTGCTCATCCTTCTTCGATTTGCGATGGTTGTTGTTGGTGGAATTATGTGTGGAATTTCACCCCTTTGTTCTTTTGGCTGTTGGTAGAGAGAGATTCTCTAATGCTTATGTTTTTCTGGTTGTAGTTAGCTTCCTTGGGTTGGAGTTTTCCTTCCAAAATTTTCTGTAGGGCTGGGTTAGTGGACACATATTGCTTGAATCTAGTTTTGTCATGGAATATCTTGTTTTCTCCGTCTATAGTGATTGAGAGCTTTGCCGGGTATAGTAGTCTGGGCTGGCATCCGTGGTCTCTTAGTGTAGGTAGAATATCTATCCAGGACCTTCTGGCTTTCAGCGTTTCCATGGAGAAATCAGGTGTAATTCTGATAGGTCTGCCTTTATATGTTACTTGACCTTTTTCCTTAGCTGCTCTTAATATTCTTTCTTTATTCTGTATGTTTGGGGTCTTGATTATTATGTGGCGAGGGGATTTTTTTTTGTGGTCCACTCTATTTGGTGTTCTGTAGGCTTCTTGTACCTTCATTGGCATGTCTTTCTTAAGGTTGGGAAAGTTTTCTTCTATGATTTTGTTGAATATGCCTTCTGCCCCTTTGAGGTGGATTTCTTCTCCTTCTTCTATACCTATTATTCTTAGGTTTGGTCTTTTCATGGTGTCCCATATTTCCTGGATGTTTTGTGTTAAGGATTTGTTGGATTTAAGGTTTTCTTTGGTTGATAAATCCATTTCTCCTAGCGTATCTTCAACACTTGAGATTCTCTCTTCCATCTCTTCTATTCTGTTGGTAATGCTTGTATTGGTAGTGCCTGTCTGTTTGTCCAGCTTTTCTATTTTCTGCCTTTCTTCAGATTGTGTTTTTTTTAATGACTCTATTTCAGTTTTCAACCCTTGCAGTGTTTGCATTGCTTCTTGCAATTTTTTGTTTATCTGTTCGTCCGTTTGTAGCCTTTAATGAATGTTTTGGTTTGTTCTTTCTTCCATTTCTTGCATTTTTTGGTTTGTTTTTTGTTCCATTTTTTTCATTTTTTGCTTTGTTTTTTCTACCATTTCTTGCATTTTTTGCTTTGTTTCTTCTTCCATTTCCTGTCTTTTTTGGTATGATTCTTCTTCCAATTCTTGCATTTTTTGCTTTGTTTTTTCTTCCATTTCTTGCATTTTTTGCTTCATTTCTTCTTCCATTTTCTGCCTTTTTTGGTTTGTTTTTTCTTCCAATTCTTGCATTTTTTGGTTTGTTTTTTCTTCCATTTCTTTGAGGGATTTTCCAATATCCTCTTTTAGGGCCTCTATCATTCTCATGAAAGTGCTTTTAAGGTCGTTCTCTTCTGCTTCGTCCGCATTGGAATGTTGGGGTCTTGCTGGTGTGGAGTCTCTAGAATCTGGCGGTGTCATATTTGTTTTTCTGTTGCTGACTGTGTTTTTGTATTGTCTCTTTCCCATCTCTTCTTCTAGTGGGTACAGAAAGAGCCCCTTACTGGTCTGGGGACCAGAGTTCCCTTTTGGTGGGTGGTAGCAAGTCCAATAATCTGGTGGTTCTTCTATTCCTTGTCCGAATGCTGGTCCCGTGGGAGGAGAAGAAGAACAGGAATCTGGGGCGCTTATCCTCTTACCTGGTCCCCTGGACCCTATGCTGGGTCCTGTTGTACTTGATCCAGAACAGCTACTCCCCTGGTCTCCCTGGGTCCTCTGGTTTCCTGGTCTCGTTGGTGGGAGAGAAGACCTGGGGTCTGGGTGCTTGGCTCCCGCCGGGATTGGGAGCTCTGTGCAGGTCCCAGGGGATCTGCAGGCACTGGAGCACAGGCCGGGAAGCCGGCCTGTTTACCTGATGCTGCTGAAAGAACCGCCGCTTCCCTGGACTCCCAGCCTCCTCTCCTTTCCTGGTCTTGTTGGTGTGAGCGAAGATCGGGAGTCTGGGGTGCTTGGCTCCTGCCGGGATTGGGAGCTCTGTGCAGGTCCCAGGGGATCTGCAGGCACTGGGGCACAGGCCGGGAAGCCGGCTTGTTTACCTGATGCTGCTGGAAGAACCGCCGCTTCCCTGGACTCCCAGCCTCCTCTCTCTCAGTCTTTTTTATTTTGTTAAGGATGGGTATGTATGCGTTGTATACTCAGTGCATGCTTAAGCTTGTTTTTAGGGCTACCTTACTAGTAGGTTCTCCTTTGTTGCGGTACCTAGAAGAGTTTAATTTGTTTCAGGTTGTTATTTGAAAAGAAATGAAAATGGAAAAAAAAGTGTTTTATCATGTGCCCAACGTGTATACTCTGTATGACCTTTTAAAATTTCATTTTTCTTGGTCTTAATTTAGGGCACAAGCTATAGCAATTGGACAAGCAATGGTTGATGGACGTTGGTTGGATTGTGTCAGTCATCATGACCAGCTCTTCAGGGATGAGTATGCGCTGTATAGACCACTGCAGGTAATTCACTAGTGATACTGCTGATAAGAATGTAATAACTCGTTTTGAAGTTGTGTTTTCATTAGTGGGAATAAAAAGTAGTTGAATCTCCTAAAGACTGTTTCCAATACTTAATAGATTCAGTGCTAGGGAAGTGTTCTACTACTGAGTTCTCTCCTTGTAGGATCAAGCACTGCTTTTGTACCATGGCTTTGCTCAAACTTGGCTTCTGGTACTTAGTTACTTGTCATTTCATTTTAATGCTTTTCTGTTTTATTCTCTGTATTTTAGAACTAAGAGGGAATGAAGTATATATAATAAAAATGATTTGAAAATTTGATACTATCTATTGAGATAGATTTTGACTCTTTGTATACAAATTGTTCACTAATGACCAAATGCTACAATCTATTTTATTTTATTTTATTTTTGTTTGTCGAGACAGGGTTTCCTGTATTGCTTTGGAGCCTGTCCTAGCACTCATTCTGTAGACCAGTCTGGCCTCGAATTCAAAGAGATCCACCTGCCTCTGCCTCCCAAGTGCTGGGATTAAAGGTATGCATCACTAATGCCTGGCTTACAATTTATTTTATAAGAATTATTTATAGATATTTTTTGAGACAGGGTTTCTCTGTGTAGCCCTGGCTTTCCTGTAACTCCCCTAGACCTGGCTGTCCTCGAACTCAGAGATCTGCCTGCCTCCACTGCACAGCTATAGATAAGGTTTTAAAAAAGATACAATTCTTTTTGGCTTGTGTAAAAGATTACACACACACACACACACACACACTCATGCACATGTCCATATGATAAAACTGTAAGAAGCTTGCAGACTGAGATTTGTAAACTGATACTAGAAGCTCCATAGTTAGAAATGACCAATGGCCCCATAAAGTGGTGTGGTATAGTTTGTTAAAATTGGATTATTTTTCTAGGGGGTTCTAGAATTGCCAGTGTTAGACTACATTTTATGGTATCTTCACTCAGAACTAAGGAATGAAGTGAAACACTGCCAAATACATATAAAAGAAATGTTCATTTGTAAAATTCTACATATGCTTTACCGTTAGTGAAACTTATAATTTAAGAGTGGTTATCAGTATGATATTGTTTTGCACCTCTTTTTTGTTATGTAGTTATGTGAACTTAATTGAGTTGTTAAAGAAATATAGGCCACAACTTCCTTATTATATACTGGTGTTGTCACTGAAGGTCAGTTGCTTGGTTTGCTTTATTCCTTTCAGAGTACCGAATTTTCTGAAACACCTTCTCCAGATAGTGACTCAGTGAATTCTGTGGAAGGACACTCTGAACCATCCTGGTTTAAAGACATAAAATTTGATGATAGTGACACAGAACAGATTGCTGAAGAAGGTGACGATAATTTGGCTAGTAAGTTTGACTTTCTAATGTTTTAGTTTTTATGGCTTACTGCTGTGCTGGTATGATGAAATGATTGTCTTGTTTATGATTTATGGTTCCCACTTCATGTCAAGATCTGATGGTAGTGATCCTTGCTTAGATACAGTATTTTCTTACACTAGCTTGTTAGTCAGCTGACATTTCTGGATGTTGCCATGGTCTCTAGTTTGCAGCAGCTTAAAAATAACTCTTGGGCTAATATCGCAGCAGGCAACTTTCTTATCTCTTCACTGTGGTATCAAACTCTCTCTGTGCAGAACCTCCAATATATTTCCTCTTTTAAACATTCATTTTCAATTTAACATGCTTTAATTTTATTAAGTCTACCCAGAAGTACATGAAAATACTGTATCCATTTTGGTATTGCACATTGGGCTTGTGTATTAAAGTTTTTTTCCTTTCCTCCAATGCCCTGATAAAACCCATTTTTACTCCCCTCTCCCTATATTTCTTTCCCCTTGCCAACACTAAAAGATTCTGCCAGTCCTAGCAAGCGCACGTCAGTCAGCAGTTTCCAGTCCACAGTGGACAGTGACTCAGCCGCTTCTATCAGCTTGAACGTGGAGCTGGACAACGTGAACTTCCATATCAAGAAGCCCTCCAAGTACCCACATGTGCCCCCTCACCCTGCTGACCAGAAAGGTAGGAGGCAGTCATCACCCGGATTCCAAGCAGGCCAAAGAACTGGGCCTTCGGGTCTCATTACAGCCTGTCCTCTGCCTTCCTTTGTCCCATAAGGCTGATTCCCATAAGTGGGTTTTATTCCACCATTTCTGATTCCCCCCTGTACTCCTCCCCACACCTTTTTTGGTTGATTCTTTTTATTTCTTATTTTCTCCCTTTGCACTACCATGCCCACTTTGAATCATATAGTCTTTAAAAGGAACTATATCTGACTGCTCTTCCCATAATGTGCAACTTCCAAGGTGGCAATTCTTTGCATTTATAACATGGATGTTCTGCTCTTTTCTTTTGTCTTTTCTTCATTTAACATTACAAAGCCTCTTTGCCTGTGCTATTCTGCAGCAACTGTTTCTTAAGGCTGTTCAGATGCTTGAGCTTAGATGGGGAAACCTTTCATTTATGTCTGTTACATTTATTTTAAAATTTCTTCGCTAGTAAAAAATGAGTTCTTTTGTAATTTTAGCTGTCTTTTTTGATGCTTTGGTTTGCAAACTCAAAAATACTAATGGCCACATTAAAAATAAAAATCCCCCCAAACAAAAACAAGATGTAAAGGGAAAGGTAGAGAACAGTTTCTACTATGTAACACAGCAGCATGGATGGATTGCTCCTCTTTAAAAATGAAGGATGAGTTGTATGTTACTAGATGCAATTAAAAGCTAATTTCAAGAGTAAGCTTAATTTACCATTTTTTCAAAGAAAATAAAATAAGAAATTATGGGAGTCCATTACAATAACCCAAACATCTTTATTATAAATAAGGCACTTAATTCCATGTTTTTATCCAGTGTTTGAGTTTTAGACATTTAACTCTCTAAAACTGAATTGCTTCTGAAGTGCTTGCCTAATTCTTTGCTACTCTTTACTTTGAACTTAAAAATAACACAAAGAATATATAGAATCTAAAGGTTTATAATAATATAATTTGAAACATTTACATTCCCTCAACAAATTTCTCCTAATTGTTGATATAAACTGTTGTCAAGATGTGATAAAATGTCAATTAAGGTAATCATGATAATAAAAAGTGCTTTTTATTAAAAAAATAAGGTACTGAGAGAGACTGAGAAAGATTTGACTGTAAGTGAATATAAAATCCACACGGTGATGGGGATCCTCAGTACAGAAGTTTGAAACATGATGGAGAACATTTGAATGTGTGAAGGGCAGTGTGGCAGATCTGACCCTTAGGAAAATCCACTGTATACTGCAGTTACAAGAGATTAGGCTTTTAATAGAGATGTGCTCAGCATGACTCTGTCATGACATGACGTCTGTCCTCCAAACATGTATGCTAGCAATTGCATTTTGCTGAAAGCAGAGTATAAAGTAGCTGCTGTGCTGGTGATTTTGCTTCTTGGAATGTTAAGGATGTCCTAAAAATTTTGAAAAAAGTAACCTTTCATCATAGAATTCCTACTGGCAAAGGGTGTACCCTTGAGCCAGCACACCTTTACTTTGGGAAACAACTCAGGATGTTTGGTGAAGAACAGAACTGGAGGCTTCAAAAGTGATGTTTTTTTTTTTTTTCTTGCCAATCCCGTTGTAACTCCCTGGAGAATAAAAAGAGTCGAAAAGCCCATGAATCTTCTTGGAAAGTGTCTGGTTTTAAATCTTTTAAAAAATTGTAAAAGTTGTGAGTAGCAACTGTCATGTGATGATAAATCTGAAAGGAGGTTATATATTTGTTAAGAAAAATGACAAGATTGCAAAAATACGTATTGTACCAAAGTTGGAGGTCAAGGATATCTGAGAACAGAGTCCATTTATCGTGGAAAAAAATCAGCCAAGTTATTAGAGAAGTAGATGTATTTATCTGTCAAAATTAATGTTACCAGAAAAGATACATAGATAAGGGAAATGAAGTCTGAGAAAACAAAGAACCTGAGAGTTCGTGGTTAGTCTAAATAACTGGTCAGATCTTGGCAGACTGTTTGCCAGCTTAATAACAGAAGTTATCTGTGGTCATGGAGCTAGAGTCTACTGTCTTTGAAGACTTCTACAGAATAGGACGCTAGCTGACTGTATTGTTAGGTGGCACGACTTTTTTTTTTTAAGTGTTTTTTTGATATGGCTTTGGAAGGTAACAAAATTATAAGAAGTTGACTGAGTAAAGTATACTATGGTATTTCAAAAGGATTTGTGTAGACTGGGTCCCTGCGTTGGTTAGCTAAAGTCACTTTGAAATAAAACTTTTTCTATCTTAATGGTGATAAGAAGTTATTCTTATCTTCTTCTTATTATTTTGATGTTGCTAAAGCATTAACTTTGTTGGCAAAGATGACAATGAAATGTGTAAAAGAGATAGTTGAAGCCAGTGGTCATATATACAGAAGGACAACACCATCAGTCATAGGTATTTCTTAAAGTCATAGACTGCTGTGCTTGTCTGGGAGATGGCTCAGTAAGTAAAGGTGTTTGTCACCAAGCCTGATGACCTGGGTTCTATATGGAATAAAACAAGAACCAGCTCATGGAGGTTGCCTTCTGGCTTCAACGTGTTAAGGCATAGGTATGTGCCACTCCCCTCCTCAAATATATAACTAAATGTAAGAAAATATAGGACAGCTCAGGCTATGGAGTTGGATTACCTTTATAATAATCTGTTTGATGTCAGTAGGCAAAGGATGTTCTAAATCTTTACTTACCCATAGTCAAGATTGTTCAACACTTACTGGTGTAGATTAATAGTATAGACTAATAGGTTTTATTGTTATTTTCACATATTCATAAATTACATTCGTATTAGTTATATGGTACAAAGTGATGCAGTGACATATGTATATAAAGGAATGAGTCAGTAAAACCAGTTAACATTTGCCATTGCAGTAACCGCCCATTTTTTTTTATCACAAGAACCTTCAAAATTTACTTTCTTAGTAATTTTGAAATATCTACTACACTTTATTAAATTGCAATCATTATGCTATAAAGTAGATTTCAGTTCCCCTATGTAACTGAAACTTCCTACCCTAGACCAATACTTCCCTATTCTTCTTGGTCTCTGACGCCTACTATTCTGCCCACTGTGAATTTTATTTTTGTATGGAAACACGCAAAGCATAGTGTGTTTGGTAAGTGTAGGAGTTCAGCAGTGCTGTTATTAATATTGACATATAGTTGTGTAACTTGCTTGAATGATCGTACAAAATATTGAAATGATCATTATCAGTTTGATACCAGCAGGAAGAAGAGCCTCCTAGCTAGATTTTGTTAGAGGGCTTGTCATGCTTATAGTCAGTTTATTCATTTGTTCAACACTTTGTGTAGGGGTTATGGGGCATATGCTTATATGAGGTATGGTGTGTGTGTGTGTGTGTGTGTGTCTGT
The DNA here is from genome assembly GCF_017639785.1 of Mesocricetus auratus. Classification (NCBI taxonomy): domain Eukaryota; kingdom Metazoa; phylum Chordata; class Mammalia; order Rodentia; family Cricetidae; genus Mesocricetus; species Mesocricetus auratus. The sequence goes on along the minus strand of NW_024429194.1, from coordinate 42,679,710 downwards.
GTGTGTCTGTGTGTGTCTGTGTCTGTCTGTCTGTCTGTATGTATGTATGGAGGAGCCAAAGGTCAACATTGGATGTCTCCATCCAATTTGCTCTTTACCTGGAACTTACTGATTTGGTTAGATTACCTGGCCAACAGGCCCCAGGGGTCCTGTTTCACTTCCTCAGTGCTGGGATTACAGGCGTGTGGTGCTCATCCCGACTCCTTTAAATGAGTACTTGGGATCTAGATTTACGTTCTCATGCTTGTGTGGCTAGCAGACTGAGTTATCTCCTCAGTTTCTGTTCAGTACTTTATAAACATTTTTCATTTACATTTTCCTGTGTTTTGCTTTGTTTTTTTTTTTTTTTTGAGACAGGGCTTCTCTGTGTAGCTTTGGAGCCTGTCCTAGCACATACTTTAATGTATATTGGTGTTTTGTTTGCATGTATGTATGTATACCATGTGTATGCCTGGTGCCTGCAGAAGCCAGAAGAGGCCAGTGGATTTACTAGAATTAGAGATGGTTGTGAGCCATCATGTGGGTGCTGGGAATTGAACCCAGATCCTTTGGAAGAGCAGTCAGTGCTCTTAACCACTGACCCAACTCTTCAGTCCCTGTTCATTAGTTTTTGTAAGTGTGTAGTAACTGTCTAGAATAATGAGTTTCATTGTGATACTTCCATATATGCATATACTTTGATTGTATTTTTTAAAAATAGTTCTAAGAAAGTGAACTAGCTCAGTGAGTAAAGGCATTTCCTCACAAGCCTGAGGACTCAACTTCAATCCCTGGCCCCACATGGTAGATGGAGATAATCAATTTCCTCAAATTGTCTACTGATTTCTAGATATGCACTGATACACACACACACACACACACACACAATACAAAAATGTAAAAGTATTGAATTATTCATCATTGTGGCAGGGTGTGATCAACAACTTTTTTGGATCTACGTTTTTTTGTGTTTTTCAAATCCACACATCTTTAAGTCTAGAAGGCATGGCTAACATTACATAGCAGAATTGGAATTTAAAATTTTTTCTTAAGTGATAGGTTGACCTTAAGATGAAATTCAATATATTCAAAATAAAACAATGTAGTTAGACATAACATGCTTTACTATGAATGCTGTAGAGAAAGCCATTTTGGTGATTTATGTGAAAAAGGACTAAAGTTTTTACATTGTACATCAATTGGCCAGGATTGATTTATTCAGTAAATGGGCATGAGAAGAGATGATTATAAATTTTGTTTTGTTTTTTCAAGGCAGGGTTTCTCTGTATTGTTTTGGAGGCTGTCCTGGAACTCGCTTGGTAGACCAAGCTAGTCTCGAATCCATAGAGATCCGCCTGCCTCTGCCTCCTGAGTCCTGGGATTAAAGGTGTGCACCACCAATGCCTGGCGAGATGATTATAAATTTTAATTATCTGAAGATTCATTTATGTAGCAAAAGTTCTCTCCTTTCCTGTCCTAATGCAATGTATTTCTTTAACAGCAATGAAGTGACTGGTGTTGTGGTCCAGTGTAAACTTTGGGATCTGTTCTGATGGGTGAAATAGAGCTGGCTTGGCAGGATCCTATGCTAGTTGAAAACTTCATTGTATTAAGAGTAAGGGGAGCTGGACTATTTAAAATGGAGAAATGAAGCCTTAATGCCATTGTCGCTAAGGTATCTGAAGACTATCTGAAAGGAAAGATGTGAATTTTGTATGGAAGAGTCAAGTACAGTAGTCAGGGACAGTGAGCCTCTGTCACTTGGCTTTGGAGGTATTCAGTTTGAGTCTGGATGTCCACCTGTCAGGGTTATGGAGGACAGATGCTAACATCTGGTGAGACAATAGGTGAATTTAATGTTCTTCAGGTTTTCTTTTAGCTCCAAATCTGTGAAATGAAAATGTGGCCTTAGAAGTTTAAAGTTATGAGAGCAATCCTTTAGCTCAAAGACAATTGAGAAGTAACCACTAGAAAGAAGGTGGATCTGATTGGTTGTTTCAGCCTTGATAGTCTTAGCTTGTAATGTGAAGACTTAAAGCCTCTACCTGCACTTGCCTTCACAGTTCCCTCTCACTAGCCTTTATTGTACTAATGAGAATTCCTGTTTTGTCTTGTGAAGCTGAAATAGGAAGCATTTTACTCTGTGGTAGTTAATTTGAACACTGACTGTTAACAAGTAGATTGCCAGAGTAACCTAGAGTTTTGTGAAGGAATAGAGTTCTTCTGCCTATGCAAGCAGGGATGGCTGACTTTATCTTTCCATGAGGTGAAAGCCAACTTATTAGTTCTTTTCTGGTGGATTGCCCTTTATTTCGTCTGTCTGTCTGTCTGTCTGTCTGTCTGTCTGTCTATCTATCTTATGCATCTGAGTGCTCTATCTGCATGTATGTCTGCATGCCAAAAGAGGACATCAGGTCCCATTAGAGAACTCAGGACCTCAGGAAGAACAGCCAGTGAGTGCTCTTAACTACTGAGCCATCTTTGTAGCCCAGCCCTTTATTTATTTCTTATGAAATTTGGATTTTTAAATTTTTAAAACTGTGTGAATCCATCTTTGTGGGGCTACAATCGCATCCAGCTTACTTGCCCCAGGTTTGTACCCGAGAGGGGGAGTATGGATTGAGAAAGGGCAGGTAAAGATACTTAAAAAGGCAGAGACACAGGATAGAGTCAGAAGGGTAATCCAGTGAATACTGAAGCCCCAAGTTTATTATTCACCATTCTTAAATACATTAACCAAAAAGGGAACATAGTATCATGTACACGGAGCAGGCGTTCTTTCTCAATTCTCCAAGAATTCTGTAACCACACCTTAGATTCAATTTCTCGTTATCTGGCCTTGAGGGTCAAGAGTAACCACAACTCAAACCAAGTCTGTTGTTATTTAGATAAGACACCCAAGGACAAGATCAAACATCCTACTGTAGCCACGCCTTAGACCTTTAGGTCTTATGACTTACTAAGGGCAGTTTTGAACTCTGACCTTGAGCCAGGATGAAGTGGAGCCATCTTTATGGGTCCCTGACATAAAACGACTGAAATATTCATACTCTTGATTTTTATATTATGTAAGAAAGCCCCAAAAGTTCACAAAACTTAGTGTACTTTCTGGTTTAGCAATTTTTCACTTTTTTTTGAAGATTTGTATTATTAAAATATACTTTGTGTTGCAAGCAGGATTCTGAATCATTCTTAGAAAGTTAGTAACTAGACCTTGACATAGGTGAAAGCCATGGCTCTGTAAGCCCTTTGAATGGATTTCCTATGCATAGAAAACATGAGATTAAGGAGCAAGTTAAGCATACCATGGAGAAACACTGGATCAGATCTAGAATGTAGGACATTGTATAGGACATTTGCCTGGTTCTGTCAAAATTCATTATTGTGAAAAGAAAGTAGATGAAAAGAGAATGAGGAGGCATGGCAAGAAAATTCCATGTATGAACCTTATAGGATCCAATTTCCAAGGATATGTCTATGAAAGATACCATGCAAATAGATAAATTTGAATATAGATCACTTCTGTGATTATTACAGTATTGTATGTTTTCATAAGTATGTAAATAATATGGTAGCTATAGAGAGAGAGACATACTGAGATGTTACTTGAAAAGTGTTGTGTGTAACTTGAAATAATTGGAATAACTTGCATTTAAAAACTTTTCTATTTACATATATGTGTATATGTCTGTGAGTATAGGTGTCAGGTACTGTAGAACTGGAATTACAGACAGTTGTGAGCCACATGTGGGTGCTGGGAATTGAACCCAGGTCCTCTGGAAAAACAGCAGATGTTCTTAACCCCTGAACCATTTCTCTAGCCCCAGGGTAACTTTAAAAGCATGTGCAGATATGTAGAAGAAACAGATATGACAAGTCTTACTTGTAACAAGTTTTATAGTTACTGAATCTAGGTGGACAGTATATAGGACTTTTTGTGTATTTGAATTTTTCCATAATGTGAGGAGTAAACCATCATTTCTAGAATTTGATATTTAAGTTTTAGTATGAGAAGTAGGGCTTTTAAACAACAATTCATTAGTTGAACTAACAGGATTTAGCATTGGTTATTTCTACCAAGAATAAAGTATAGAACAAATTAGATCTATCTACATTCCTGATTTATTATATGATGCAGTTCAGTTTTTTAAATAAAATATTTTCTCTGCTTCCTTGCTGGAAGGGTGAATATATTGGCTTGAAAATGAACTGAAAAAATTTTTGTGGAGAATATTCACTTTAAAATAGTTGATGCCTTGTGGTTTAATTTGCATATTAGAAAGCACTCCTCTGAGCCGTGCTTAGAAGAAAGTTCACTTAGAGAGTGTCTCTTGTAGAAAAGTGTTTAGATTTTAAATGTTTTGAAAGCATTCGGAGTGTATTCATCAGTTATCTTCTGGTAAAGATTTGGTAGTCTTAAAAAACCAAAAACTGATTTTAAAATTTAACAACAAAAATTCCTTGAATTATATCTATATCCCCTGCCATATGAATTTATTTCATTGCATATATTCTGATGTTAAAAGCTTTTGTACTGTTTTCTTAGGTGTCATCTTCTACAAAATACTCTATATAGTTTTTATTCATTAAATAATGCAGTAATACATAAGGAAAGTGGTGTAATATTTTAAGGCTTATCATATATTCACTAAAGACCTTTGTTTTTTCTGTGTTTTTTTTTTTAAAGGAACAGGAGAGTTTATTCTGGAGCCATTTTGAGTGACTGTGGCCCAGGAACACAGATTTAGGTTACCCCAATTTCCATGTTTCAACATGGAAGCAGTTTTTAAAATTAGTTCTGTTTTGGCAACTAAACATCATTTGAAAAAATATCTGCTAAAATGTCTGACATTTGAACCAAGGCAAATTGTTTAATGGTTCTATTGTCAACTTAAGTCTACTGAAATTAGTTTAGTAGGAAATATATAGAACATGTGTAAAGAGGCATTTTTAGTAAAACTGTTTCTTAAATATGTTGGACAGTGATGAGTTTCATAGGAGTAATACACACTGTGTGTAGGTGTTTTGCTGCATAATTATGCTGGCATATTGAAGTCATATGTCTTTCCTTCCTCTTCTCTCTTCTCTTCCTGGTTTGCAGAGTATTTGGTTTCTGACACCGGAGGACAACAGCTCTCAATAAGCGATGCCTTCATCAAAGGTAATTTTTACAAACAACTGTGCTCAGAATGATATCTGTTTCATGGTGGTGTGCTTGAGGTTTCAGCACATAGACTGACAGAAAGCTCTGAAAGTATATTTAATTATTGTAGTATCAAAGGAGCATGGTTTTAAATGTATAGAATGGCTTTTGAGTATGTTGGAAGTCAAGAATATAAATTTGGTCTTGGTTTGAGAGGAAGCCTTTGACTTAAATATGATTGTTTAAATTTTGAATAGTATTTTATTCTTTTGAAGGCATTATATAATAACAAATATTGGTATACATATTGTCAAGGATTGCCTCTTTGCTAACGAGCTCACAAGTGAGCTTGTCACTTGAATTTGATGTTTGTCTCATAGAGTAGGAAAGAGAAGTAAGCAAGGAGAATAAAGCACTGAATCTAATCAGTTTCACTGGGACTAAAAAAGAGTAAATGAATATAAACCTCTCTTATCACAGATACCTTGCCCAGCCTAGACACTGGAGGGAGGGCCTTGGTCCTGCCTTAAGGGATGTGACAGACCCTGATTACTCCCCATGGGAAGCTTCACCTTCTCTGAGTGGATCGGGGTAGAGTGGGGGGCAGGAGGATGGGAAGGAGAGAGAACTGGGATTGATATATAGAATAAGATTGTTTAAAAAATAAAAAACAAAATAAAACAAACCTCTCCTATGTTTACTTAAACTCCCATGGAGAAAAGACAAAGGGAGAAAAGGAGCCTTCTCTGGTGATCTTAGTTCTTGGGGTTTTAGAAAAGGGCAGAGGTGGGCTAAGTTGGGACAAGGGAGGCCCAGTGGCAGCTGATCTGGCTTGACAGTCTATCTAAACTCATCTCCTAACATCTGGTTCAACTAGAAGTTTCTAGACTGGTTGTTCATGTAATTGAAAAGTGCCAGTCTTGTGCCTCATGTATACAAGCTTTATAGAAGTTGGTTTGCTTTAAAAGAGAAGGTATTAGAATTTCCTTTCTTTCCATTTGTTCAGTCATATGATTATTTAATGAGCACATGTTTTGTAAAACATTATTTTTTAACTTTTTGCAATCCATTTTCTCTTTTAGGAATTACTATTTTTATTTTTTAAAGTCATGTACAAGAATGTGTGTCTACATGTGTTTATGTGCATGTGAGTGCAGGCACCTGCAGGAACCTGAGGTGCTGGATCACCTGGAGATGGAGTTGCAGATGGTTGTGAGCTGCCTAATGTGGATGTTGGGAACTGAACTCCAGTCTTCTGGAAGAGAGCAAATGCTCTTAACATAAGGACCATCTTCCCAGCTCCCAAAGCAATGTAGACCAGGCTGGCCTCAAGTTTATAGAGATCTGTCCTTTGTTGCCTGAGTTCTAGGATTAAAGGTGTGCACCACCACACCTAATCATTTCACCCTTTATAAAAATTTAAAGACTTCAAAATCTTATGTAAATTACTTTTATTTAATATAATTTAAGGTTTTTTTTTTAGTCTACTTTGATAAAGTTTTGTTTTAAAGCCTATTGTAAAATGCAGTGGAGGATTGTGTCAAGAGACTATACTGTCATCTGGGGCTGTGTAGATTTACTGCCCCACCTGGTCCCTAAGCAGTGATGGGCTGGGGAAGTCCATGAGAGTTTCTCTTGAGAATGCAGTGTGCATGTGACTCTATGTCATTGTCACCATTTTGATTTCAGTTGAATGTGGTTTTCAGTTTATGATTTTATGTGCAAAATCTGCATGCTTATTAACTCTTTAAAACAAACAGGATACAAAAATACTATTCTGTTTGTCTTTCAGAATTGATGTTGATACTCTTGGCTGAGAGTCTTTGTTCCTTAAGTCAAGTTGCTTTTCATAACTGTGCTCTGATTTTGGCTGGTGACAGTTGTTTCTGGGTTCCCCCCACCATGCAGAGTCTTGCACATTCTAGAGAAGTGCTATGCCTCAAGCCCTGTTTCTGCATTTTAGTGTATTGATGTATGTATGAGTGCATATTTAGTACGTATTTTAATTGTGTGTTGGTTACAGGCCTTTGCCATTAGTAATAATAATTTATATCTGCCAACTTAAGACACTTTTATTTTCTAAGTGTATGAATTGATGGTGTAAAACATAACAATGTAGTACTAATTTATTGTTTTGTGTTTAGAATCCTTATTTAATCGGCGAGTAGAGGAAAAATCCAAAGAGCTGCCTTTCACACCTTTGGGCTGGCATCATAACAACCTGGAGCTCTTAAGGGAGGAGAATGAGGAGAAGCAAGCCATGGAAAGACTGCTGTAAGGCACTACATTTTTATTTTCCAGTGACTTGGGCATATGCATAATTCATCTTCCTGATCAAGTGGAAAATACTAATAGAAAGTGTATTCTGACTTCTGATGAAGTGTCTCATAAAGCAGAGTCCCAAGCTGATTGTCTCCATTTTAATTTATGTGTTAGAATTTTAATTTAGTGGTTAGAAGTGATTTGTTAGTTTGAAGGTATTCACAGATTTCATTTATGTGCAGAGGCATTATAGTGAAGATATATTGAAAGAGTAAAAGTGACATGGAAGATCTTACCCGTGAGCCATAATTGGAACGTTTATTTCTTTGTAGAGTGCTTCTTGTATCTTTAGTACTATCTGTGCAAATTGGTTTTTGTAACATTTTGTAGTTCAGCTAATCATAACCACATGATGGCACTACTTCAGCAGTTGCTTCATAACGAGTCATTGTCATCATCTTGGAGGGACATCATTGTGTCACTAGTCTGCCAGGTTGTTCAGACAGTCCGACCTGACGTCAAGCACCAGGATGATGACATGGATATCCGCCAGTTTGTTCACATCAAGAAGGTGAGTTCTGCTAATGTTTGCTGATGCTGGAAACTGATGGGGCAGGTCTTATAGTCATTTATCTCTTATTGGTGTCTGAAAGAAGCCCTTGCCGTTAGGCTGTCTGCTCTGTTAACAAGTAGAGGTCTTGGTAGCCACTCATGAGGTGAGAGGTGCATGGAAAGAGTGAGTTATGTGTGTGGTGAAGACAAAAATAAATATAGTTTCTTCCTTTTTTAATTCTGCTTCTTGGAAAGTCATTTATGAGAAAGTCTGTTTTCATAGACTACTGTCACTGTCATGAGGAAAAGCAGTGGGTAGTTATGTTATTTAGATAATACTAAGTTCTGAATATATGTTTTACTTGTAATATTTAATGTTAAAAATAGTGCCAAGAACTCCAGCTTATTCAGTCAGTGCATATTTTAGAGTAGCATATATGATGTTAGAGAGTAGAGGGCAGAAAAACAAAGAGTCATGGTGAGATAATCATGAGATGACATAAAAACTATATTCTGGACCTTTCTGCCTTTATTATATTAGTTTTGTTAACAGTTCAAAGATGTGAAGACATAATAAATAATAGTCACCTGATGAAGTCTGGGGATACATCATTGGTTTTTATTTTTTTTCTTCTTTTATTAGATTCCAGGTGGAAAGAAATTTGATTCTGTGGTTGTCAATGGCTTTGTTTGTACCAAGAACATTGCTCATAAAAAGGTAACAAGTTTCAGTTCAACAGTGAAATTCACCAGGCTATGGCTATGTGCTAAGCTCATAAGTTGGGATTTCTTAATTATGGAAGAAAAGGAAATGTTGAAAGGTACCTAGCCATGTGTTTCGTAGAGGTGAAAGTTTGGAGGTTCCAGGAAGATCTTCCAGAGCTGATGATGAGTTGGAAGTTGAATATGGGAATTCACAAGGCAGAAGAAAGAAGATGGGAAGTCAGGTTTCTAGACCATCCAGGGAGAGTTTTTCTGAAAGACTGCATTCCTTCAAATGGTTTTGTTTTCTATAACTGGTCTACTTACAGAGCTATCATTATTGCTTTTATATGCTTCTCACACATTATATCTCTACCTTCAGCTCCAAGACATTTTTTGAGCACTAGCACAAAGAAAGGTTAGGTTAGATACTGAATGTTTGGGAATCTCTAGATTCAAAAGTGTAAAATGTTGCAATGTCAGACAATACTAAAGGAAGCAGGCAATGTCTGTGTGTCCCACCAAAGGTTTTGAGCTTCTAAGGGCTTTTGATTCTCAAAGTACAGTGTGTGTCAAGATTTTCTGGGCTCTATAACTTAAGCACTGAGCCGAACTCCTGGAGTCCAGTCGTAGAAAGGGAGGAGTGGTGAGCAAAGGGGTCAAGACCATGATGGGAAAACCCACAGAAATAGCTGATCTGAGCAAGTGGGAGCTCACAGACCCCAGCCAGACAGCTGGGGAACCAGCATAAGACCGAATCAGGCTCCCTGAATGTGGGTGACAGTTAGGAGGTCTGGGAAGTCTATGGGGTCTCTGGCAATTATTCCTAGTGCACGGATGGACTTTGGTACCCTATTCCCCCATGGAGGGTACTCTCTCAGCCTAGATACACAAGGGGAAGACCTCAGTCCTGCCCCAAATGATGTGACAAACTTTGATGATCCCCCATGGAAGACCTCATTCTCCCTGGGGAGTGGATGGGGAATGGGATGGTGGGTCAGTGGGGGGCATGGGGAGATGGGAGGGAGAGGGAACTGGGATTGATACATAGACTAAGATTGTTTCTAATTTAAATAAAAACAAAACAAAATTTAAAAAAACAAAAAAGATTTTTCTGGGCTCTTCACTAAGTATGTGGACCCCTATACTTAAACTTTCTCACTTAGTAGGGTTAAGGGAGTAGGAAAGGGTGGATAAGTGAGGCAGAGGATAGTATTGCATTGAAAGTGGGCACACAGATTTTCAGTGTCATCTCTTGGTCATCACATTAAAATACATTTTTACCGATTTATTTTCTGTGTGTGTTTTACATGCATGTATGTCTGTATACTATGTGTGTGCCTGGTGCCCATGGAGGTCAGAAGAGGGCATTGGATCCCCTGGAACTGGAGTTGCAGATGTTTGTGAGCTGCTATGGGTGCTGGGAATTGTACACTAAGTGCTCTTAACTGCTGAGCCATCTCTTCAGCACCCTGGTCTTTACATTTTGAGAAACTATAGCAGCATTCTCAGACCTTGTTTTACTTCACCATCATTAAGGAGACTTTTTAAACTAGGAATACCTTGGCCTCATCACAGGAGACATTGATTTTACCCCTGGAAAAGTTGAGACAGCCATTCTAGTCTGAGATAGTAGATGGTTGAACTTTAGTCCAGTTTTTATTCTTTTCTAAGTATAGACTAATACAGTTGTCTCTGAGGTGTTGCAGGTTATTGGTTCCAGGGTCTCAAGGGAATGCTGACATCTAGGGTACTCAAGTTCTTTATGTGAGATGGTTTAGCATTTGCATATAAGCTATTAAGTACTTTCCTATAGACTTTTAATCATCTCTACATGACTTAATGTGGTTACTATAATATAAATGTTGTATAAATAGTTGCTATTTTACAGTATTTAGGCCCTCATAAATTATAATGATAGAAAAAGATACTTTGTGCATGCTTGGGACACACAGTCAGCCTCTCCTAATCAGTCTTGCAGGTATTTTCTATCTGCAATAGGTCAAATCCAGGATATGGAAATTATGGGTATGGAGGGCTGACTTTAAGACATTTAGCCTTTAGAAAATTGTTAATGAGCCGGGAGTTGGTGGCGCACGCCTTTAATCCCAGCGCTCGGGAGGCAGAGGCAGGCGGATCTCTGTGAGTTTGAGGCCAGCCTGGTCTACAGAGTGAGTTCCAGGACAGCCTCCAAAACAATACAGAGAAACCCTGTCTCGAAAAACCAAAAAAAAAAAAAAAAAAAAAAAAAAAAAGAAAAAAGAAAATTGTTAATGATAAATTATAAATAATGCTGGTTGGTATTCAAAATTATTTCTTAGGCATGGTCCAGAATCACTGGGTGTTTACATATGTAATGTTTTTTTTTGTTTTTTTTTTTTTGTTTTTTGAGACAGAGTTTCTCTGTGTAACAATCCTAGCTGTCCTGGAACTGTCTCTGTAGACCAGGCTGTTCTTGAATTCACAGAGATCCGCCTGCCTCTGCCTCGCAAGTGTTGGCATTAAAGTCATGTGCCACCACCTCTTGACATACATATACAATCTTATAAATCAATATATTACCCTTTTAAGACAGAATGTCAAACCAAAATAAGTGAGTGACGTGTATTGAATTAAGAGTAAGTGTGTTAGTTGGGTGGTGGTGGCCCACGCCTTTAATCCCAGCACTAGAGAGGCAGAGGCAGGCAGATCTCTGTGAGTTCGAAGCTACCCTGGTCTACAGAGAAACCTGTCTCCCGGGCAAAAAAACCAAAAGACTAAGACTGTTATGTCTTTTTTGGAGTTGGAAGAAAATCATGTAGGAGAGGTAGAAATATGTCCATGAATTATTGGTTTACCTCACTGATCATATGTAAAAGCAGTCTTTAATTTTAGAGCCTGAATATATTTCTTTAGCTAGTTACTATCCTTAGAATGAGGATAGTTTGCCAGTTTGGGCTGTGTGAGTTTGGTCAAACTGACAGCTTGGTGGCAGGACCCAGGCTATTTTGCATGTGGCTTCTTTTGCATGATTGGAGTGTTGGCAAGAATTTCTGCTTTTGAAAATAATTTAGTGTTTTCTCTTTTAATTTCACATTATCTAGCTCAGCTGGCCAATTTAAGATTGTTGGGGAATATATTCTATTAGAAGAATGTTGAAGTGCCATTAATTTTTTTCTTCCTTTTCTACTTTTGAAGTTTAGAAAGACTAAAATATACTTTCAACATTGCTGATCTATAGTGTGTGAAATAGTGTACATATAATACCCATCACCACCTAGGGCATGTTATTTCTTCTTACAGCATGAAAAATTAAAACATGAAAACATAATAGTATATGCTTTAGTATATAGTATATAGTAAACATAAGAGTATAGAGGAATAGATAAGAAAAAGTTGTTTTCAAAGAACTGGCTTTGAGAAAATTAAAGTAAATAACCCAAAAGTAATAAATTAGAATTTGATAGTGCTAATTAGTAGGAATTATGAGCAATATGAATTTAAAATTATGATTAAAAGTTTATAAAGTGCAAACCTTCAACAAGCTTTTTCTTTTTAGATGAATTCTTGTATTAAAAATCCCAAAATCCTTCTCTTGAAGTGTTCCATTGAGTATCTCTATAGAGAAGAAACTAAGTTTACTTGCATCGATCCTATTGTGCTTCAGGTAAGAATTTCTGGAAGAAATCATTTGATGGGATGGATGCTTTCTGTGCTACTTGCCATCTCTTAATTTCAAAAAACTTGTTACATTTCAAAAGTTGATGTACATGGCAGGTTTGTGCTACACATCAGGAAGTAGCTCATGCAAATCTTCTTCACTTGTTTCAAAAGATTCAGAGTGTTGAAGGAGCACATGTCTGAGACTGTAGGGAACAAAAAGTGAAAATTCAAGTTTGAGTTGATTACTCTTCCATGCTTTGGCCATTACTTTACTGGGACAGTTTCTCTAACTTATTAGGTCTGTAATGGAACCTCCCATTTATAAAATAGACTTTCACTAACACCTATTTCTAGAATAAAAATAGCTTATATGTAGTTGCAAATAGAAAATAACTCGAGATGGGGGTTATGTTGGTTTCTTTTTTTTAAGTGAAGGGCACCAGGATAGCAGTCATACGTTATCTTCCTCATCTGGAAAGGAGAATGACCTCAGCTCACCTGCTACTCAGGCACAAGTCTTTCCAACTTTGTCTGAGGAAATGTTTATCAAACTCATTACAGAAAGGTGTGCCCACCCCTAGCCAAGGTTTGCTCCTAGGAGCTCTACTGCCCAGAGCACCATCCCTGCCTGTATTCCTGAAGTTCTTTTTGTGCATTAAAGAATATGTTTTTAATTGAAATAGAAATACACACATTATTCTTCCCTTCCCTTTCCTCCCTCTAGCCCCTCCCAGCTACCCTCTCTTGAACCCCATTGAGCTCCTGTCTCCTTCCTCCTTATATTGCTCTCTGTGCTCATCCATATCATTCCTGTCTCCACCTCCCTAGTGCTGGGATTAAAGGCATGTGATCCCAAGTGCTGGGGATCACTTTTGTGTAACCTCTGTTTCTTTTTAGACAGATTCAATCTTGTGTAACCCAGGGTGGCCTTGAACTCACAGAGATCCATCTGCCTCTGTCTCCTAATTGCTGGGATTAAAGGTGTATGCCACTGTTGCCTGACCTCTGTGACTAACTAGTGCTTAGCTCTGCACTCTGATCTTTAGGCAAGCCTTATTTGTTAGATCACAAACAAAATGCCACTACATTTCTCCTTTTTTGTCTAAAATAAAAAAGGCTAAAACTAATCTAAGAAAAACTATGTATAATATATACAATAAGTATATATAAATATATATGTAATAAACACATCAGCAATGTCTAATCCATTTGCATTTGACAAATTGAGAGAAAATACTCCATTATCTATCCGATCTTGGTGAGTCCAAAATCTTATACCTAATTCATTTCCTATCCTAACTTGCATTACCATCCAAAACTATCTTTTGATATCTCTCAACTTTATACACTTTACACCTCCTTAATGAGTTTCTTTTCTGCATATGGTAAACAAGGAAAATTATAATTATGACTATCTAGTCTTCAACTCCCTCAGAGACCTGAGAAGGAAATAATATTAACTGAATAAACAGGAAATTCAATCAATTACTTTCAAAAAAATATGAGAAATGACAGAAACAGCTGGCTGTCTGGACAGTCATCGATGGTTCCTCTGGAATGTTGGGTATCCATCTTCAGCCTACAGGCCTAGAATATTCGACAGACATTTCTATGAAGTAGAACTTTTGAAGGTCTGTCTCACCTTGTCTTGACAAGGATTGGCAGTCATTCTCTTTTTTGTGTCCTGCTTGTCCAATTAGGACAGCATATTGCCAGTATTTGAGACAAGGGCACTTGTTTGCCAGTGGCTTACTTTTGCCACATACATACATTCATATGCACATATGTAACAATAATGATCTGTATATAATATATATAATATGTATCTCTCTATATATATATACATAAATACAATATACGTAGTTTTTTTTTGTTATTGATGTGTATATGATTTCTTGGCTGATCTTTTCTCCTTGAACAACCAGTGGGGGCTCTCATCCCTGAGAAATGCTAATTCTCCTTCTAATAGTTATTAGTTGCCTATAGTTCTTGACTGCCTAGGGGTGTAACCTCATGAAATTTTCTACTTTACGTTAACATGTCCATTGATATTGTCATTGTTCTGGTATTGTTTATGCAACCAATTTTAGGAGAGTCCATTTCACAGCAGACTTCCTGGTACTCTGCCTCTTAGAGTCATTCTGCTCACTCTTCTGCAGTGTTCCCTGAGGCATGGATGTAAGAGCTGTGATGTAGATGTTCGGGTGGGTTCACCATGAACTGTTGATCTCTGTATTGTATCCAGTTATGGTTTTCTGTAATAGCCGCCTTTTGCTGTAAAGAGGGCTTCTTTGAGGGCTAGTAGCTGCACTTATCTGTGGATATAAGGATAGAATTTAAAATTTTCTCCAAGGCAATCTCCAGCCAGGCTGCATTATCTCTCTGGGGTGTCTAAGGTCTCTGTTAAGGCACCAATTTTTTTTCATTTTATTGGAAATGAATTATTTTCTCATACAATATATCCTGATTATAATCCCTCTACTCCTCCCAGTTCCTCTCTACCTCCTTCCAGATCCACTCCCTTTCTGTCTCTCATAAGAAAGCAACAGGCTGGGCTGGTGAGATGGCTCAGAGGTTAAGAGCACTGACTACTCTTCTAGAGGTCCTGAGTTCAATTCCCAACAGCCACATGGTGGCTCACAACCATCTGTAATGAGATCTGGTGCCTTCTTCTGGCCTGTGGACATACATGCAGACAGAATACTGTATACATAATAAATAAATGAATCTTAAAAAAAGAAAGGAACAGGCTTCTAAGAGATAGCAACCAAACATGACAAAATAAAATATAATAAAACTGTCATACAGAAATTGGACATGGCAACCCAGGAGGAAAAGAGATTCAAGAGCAGGCACAAGAGTCATACCTATTTGTTCTCACAGGCAGGTATTCCATAAAAAATACTAAGCTAATTGCTATAATAAATACATAGAAGGACCTGATGCAGATTCATGTAGGCCCTGTGCTTGCTACTTCAGTCTCTGTGCGCTCATATGTGCCTTGCTTAGTTGATTCAGAGGGCCTTCTAATCCTGCTGTCCTCCATCCCCTTTGGCTCTTACATCTTTCTTCTATGGGATTCTCTGAGCTCTGCGGAAAGGGAATTGATAGAGACATCCTATTTAGAATCACTCTCCATGTAGTATCTGACTGTGGGTCTCTATATCTGTTCTCATTGACTGACAGAGGAGCCTCTGCAATGACTGGATAAGACACTGATCTAAGAGTATAGCAGAGTATCATTAGGAGTCATTTTATTTTTTTTTAAAGACCAATAGTGTTTGATTTTATCCTTGGTCTCTGGACTATCTAGTCACTGGTTCTTGGTAACCAAGCAATGTCAGGCATGGGTTCTGTCTTGTGGAGTGGGCCTTAAGTCAAATCAGACATTGGTAGGCTACTCCCACAAGTATGGTGCCACCATTGCCCTAGCATATTTTGCAGGTAGGACAGATTGTAGGTCAGGTTTTGTGGCTGGGTTGGTGTTCCTCTTTCTCTTTCAGTAGTCCACAGAGTTGTTTGTGTTGTGCTGGATTTTTTTAAAGGGACTTATTCATTTCTTCTTTGAGGATGTCTGTCATCTTCGTATTGTTGGTTTTAATGTCTTTTTCTTGTGCTTCAGCTGTGTTGGGATATTCAGCTGTGGTAGGGTTGCTGGCTTCTAGTGGAATTGTATTGCCTTGGCTGTTATTGATTGTGTTTTTATGCTGTCATAGGCATTTGGATTTGGGTTGATTATAGATTTAGGTGCTGATGTCTGGGTTTGTCTTTGTTGGATGTGTGCTTTGTTCCTTGGTTTCTTTTCCCTCTCAGGAATTCTGGAGAGTGTGATGTTTGTGTGTTGCCCATTTTCCTGGCCTGACCAGCTGGTATGTTCTCAGGGGATGCCTACTGATGTTGCTGAGTGGAATACTTGGATGAGTTGGAAGAAGGGAGAAGATCTTTGTGATCTATTGGGGTTGAGAGACCACAGCATGTTTCTTGCTATAGAGCTGGGGATGAGGGATTGGATCTCAGGAGCAGTAGGAGAGATGTGGGTCTTTCTTCAACCTGCTTGTTGCCCTGGGAGGAGACTTGGGTTAGCAGGGGGTGCTTGCTGGGCTTGGGGACTGGGATAAAGCACTGACGAGCATTTGGGGGCAGGGGGTGCAGCTGGTATTCTGTTGCAGTGCTGGGGATGAGACTGGGGGATTGGTTTTGGAAGGGAGGAGGGAGTGGTGAGGATCTTCAATTAGTTTACCTGTTTCCCAGTTCTTCTTAGCTGGTATGTTCCCAGAAGTTACCAATTATTAAATTTTGTTAGTCTTGTGGATCTGAAGTTGGCATAGGTTTCAAGTTGCTAGTGTTTTTGTTTATTTTATTTTGACACAGCTCTCCTTTCACAATAATGTTACTAATTTTAGTTTGTGATTATTCAAAATAATGTGTTTTTAGGAATATAAATGTCGTATACATGGAAACATTTATTCTTAGTTCTAGAAATATTTAGTAAAAAACTACTTTTACATTCATAGATAGTTACATTTTTTTTCTCGAGTTCTAGAATTAAAGGCATATGCCAGCATGGTAGGCAGAAATGTGTACTTTCTATAAGTGACACAGAGAAAGATAGAAGAAATGCCCTTCATCACAGGGTTGTTTATTTTAGTAAAAGTCTCATATACTGAGGTGGCTTGGAATGGTTGTATAGATTGCTTAAGAAATGCTTTGGGCACGTGGAGTAGAAGTGGCAGACATCTCACTTTCAGTTGTCTCCTGTGTGGGCACCAGAAGCTTATGAAACATTTACGGATTTGTATTATATTAACTCTGACTGTTTTGCAGTATGTATTTGCTTTGAAATGAGGCTTTTATTGTGGTGAAATTTCTTTTTATTTTCTTCCTTCTTTCCTTCCTTCCTTTCTTTCTTCCTTCCTTCCTTCCTTCCTCCCTCCCTCCTTCCCTTCTTCCTTCCTTCCCTTCTTTTTTTTTTTTCCCAGAAAGGGTTTCTCTGTGTAACAGCCCTTGCTGCCTCAGACTCTCAGAGATCACCTGCTTCTGCCTCCCCAGTGCTGAGATTAAAGGTGTGTGTCACCATGCCTGGCTATTGTGGTGGTATTATATTAAGCATTGTATTTTAGAACTTGAGATGTATTTGTTTGAAGTAGAATATGATATTAGGAAACTGTATTTAGGAAATAGATGAAGTAGCATTTGTCTGAGGGTTATTAGTTCTGAATCCTAGAAAAGACATGCTTGTAGGTTACAGATGGAGAAGAAAATTAATAACCATATTAACTTACAAACTGCTTTTGTTTTGACAGGTGTAGGAATAGGCTTTTTGTTGCTTGAAAGTCTAGTTTAAAAATTTCAAAGATTTTTTTAACTGGGTTCTTAGTGCTTATAATTCACAAATAATGAACACATACACACATGCTCCACATGTTTCTGGGGTTGAGCCACAAGACCCCGAATGTGTCAGATTTGTGCTCTCCCACAGAGCTACATCTTCAGCAAATTATAAATTATTAGGGACTGAAAACCTTTCAAAATAAAATTTGTTGGAGGATGAAACTTTTCCTAAAATTTTTAAGTATAATGAATAGTTTAGAATTATGACTAAAATTCTTTGTATTTGAATTTGTTACACATTTATTTGTGAATGAAAGATTATAGATTGAAAATTGATTATTGGCCGGGTGTTGGTGGTGCACACCTTTTATCTCAGCACTCGGGAGGCAGAGGCAGGGATTACTCTGTGAGTTTGAGGCCAGCTTGGTCTACAGAATGAGTTCCAGGACAGCCTCCAAAAACAATACAGAGAAACCCCGTCTCGAAAAAACCAAAAAAAAAAAAAATTGATTGTTAACATCCAGGTTATCATGATATTATAGTATGTCTAAATCTTGGATTGTACCAGGTTTTGTATTTCTGTTTTATCTCACTTAGGAAAGGGAATTCTTGAAGAATTATGTTCAACGGATAGTTGATGTTCGACCCACATTGGTTCTAGTTGAGAAAACAGTATCTCGTATCGCTCAGGACATGTTACTGGAACATGGCATTACTCTGGTCATTAATGTAAAGTCAGTGAGTGTTTTCTATATTTATTCACTTAAAAATCATGGCTTTTAAATATGTATATATGGTAGGTATGCAGTAATTTTTTAAATTGTGGTAGCTACTTCATTATTAACACTGAAGACTCCCGTAGACTCACAGTGGAAGAAAGTGTGACTGTATAACTGTTCTTTTTGGTTTTTATGAGACCAGAAATGGAATGGACATTAGCCCATCAGCATGTTCTTATTGGTGTTTCACTGTTCGCTTTGCAAAATGGAGGCTACTTTTAAGGAAGCTGATTTGTTTCTTTATCCATAGTGTCTTGTACTAAGAAATAGTTGTCCAAATGCTCTTAAGAAAAGATAATAACTAAATAAAGGAAGAATAAAAAAGAAGATAAGGTCTCAGGTTGTACCTCTGGCAGGTCTGGAACTTACTAATTAAATCAGAATGGTCCTCCTGCCTCTGCCTCCCTAGTACAGGGGTTATACAAGTGTACTACTGTGCAATTCTCATCTTTTGATAATATTATGATGAGCTTGGTTTGTTTTTTAGGCCAGACATTGGTTATTTAGCAAGTAAATTTGGCCTAATGTAGAATTTAAAAAACTGTCATGTAATTATTAAAATGAAGGAAATTGATTGTGAACATTATTTTGTTTTAATTCTTCATGTACTTTTCAGATTAAATTTATTAAAATTTTATTCATAGCTAATTTGGTAATACGATGTTTTTCTGTGTTGTAGCAAGTTTTAGAACGAATCAGTCGAATGACCCAAGGTGATTTAGTGGTGTCCATGGACCAGCTGCTCACTAAACCACACCTGGGCACTTGCCACAAATTTTATATGCAGATATTTCAGTTACCTAATGGTGAGTCATCTTACACATACATTTACTTAGCTTGGGGATCTCAAGAATGAATCAACTCCTTGTTAAATACAGTGTCGTTTACTCAGGAAGTATTAATATCTAGTAGCACTGGTTAAGAGTGTAGTTCAATGTGGTCTTATTCCTATAAAGTTTTTCTTTTTTGTTGGTAGTAAATTGTCTGGTCCTCTGGATTGTCACCTAAGTCTCTTAATTTTGTTTGTTTATTTGTAGAACAAACCAAAACACTGATGTTTTTTGAAGGTTGTCCACAGCACCTAGGGTGCACAATCAAGCTCAGAGGAGGCTCTGATTATGAGCTGGCTCGGGTTAAGGAGATCCTAATATTTATGATCTGTGTGGCTTATCATTCTCAACTAGAAATCTCCTTTCTCATGGATGAGTTTGCTATGCCTCCAACATTAATGCAAAGCCCTTCATTCCATTCTTTGACTGAGGCACGAGGGGAGGAGGGAGCACTTCAGGAGCAGTGCAGTGGCAGCTTCCTTTCCCAGGATCCAGAGTGCCCTCCTGATTCCCTGTCTTCTGATGATAGCACTTTGTTGGAATCAAGGACTGTGCTTGAGAAGGGTGAGCAGGACAGTAAAAGTGTTCCCCAGGCGGTTGCCTCTCTGAAGCATCAAGATTACACCACACCCACTTGCCCAGCAGGTATTCCCTGTGCTCTCTTTGCATTGGTACCTGAATCATTGTTGCCTCTCCATGTGGATCAACAGGATGCTATAGGAAATGGAGAGCCAGAGACATTGCAGCAAACAGATGAGCAACAGGACCCCAAAAGCCAGATGAGAGCCTTTAGAGACCCTCTGCAGGATGACACTGGAATGTATGTTACTGAGGAAGTCACCTCCTCTGAAGATAAACGAAAGACTTACTCTATGACCTTTAAACAGGAATTAAAAGATGTGATCCTCTGTATCTCTCCAGTTATTACATTCCGGGAACCCTTCCTTTTAACTGAAAAGGGGATGAGGTGCTCAACTCGAGATTACTTTCCAGAGCAGATTTACTGGTCTCCTCTCCTCAACAAAGAGGTGAAGGAAATGGAGATCAGGAGGAAGAAACAGCTGCTCAGGGATCTCTCTGGACTTCAGGGCATGAATGGCAGTGTTCAGGCCAAGTCTATTCAAGTCTTACCCTCACATGAGCTAGTGAGCACCCGGATTGCTGAGCATCTGGGTGATAGCCAGAGCTTGGGAAGAATGCTGGCTGATTATCGAGCTAGAGGAGGAAGAATACAGTCAAAACATTTGGACCCTTTTGTCCATTCAAAAGATGCATCGTGTACTTCAAGTGGCAAATTGGGAAACAAGACAGAGAGTGATGAAGAGAGGGGGTTGGTTCCAAGTGATGCCTTATGGTCAACAAAGGTAAGGTGTCTGTTACTCCTTAGTGTTCATGTAAGTTTACAATTTTTTATGTGTTGAAAAAAATTACCAAGGCAAGATTTAAAAAATCAGTATGATAGATTGCATAGGCATTAACTATTTCCTCTTGTTTACTTTTTCTTCTTGAGTCTGATGGAATTTATATATAAAGTACGAAAGTGGATTCATAAGGTAATGAAACGGGATATTGAATTTTAATATGCACTTGTAGTAAAGTAGGAAGGGCCTGAGTTAAGGGAAAGTGAGCAATTGCTTGAAGTTTCTGTCTGTATTGCTTATATGTGGCATGATGTAGCTGTTGACTTTTTTTCAGTGTTCCAAGATAGGTCTTTAGTTTCATTTTTTTGTTGTTGCTGTGGCCAAATAATTGAAGAAGAAAAAAAAGGGGCAGAAGAGTTTATTTAGTTTGTAATTCTAGGTTACAGCCCCTTACAAGGGAAAGTCAAAGGCAGCAGGAACTTGAAGCAACTTAGGATACTACAACCACAGTCAATAATAACAAAGAGAAAGAAATGCATGTACGCTGCTTGCTTGTTTGTGCTCAGTTCTATTACTCCATTCTTAACACTTTTGCTAGGGAATGGTGGCATCCACAGTGGGCTGGGTCTTCCCACATTTAACTTAAGACAGTCACTCAGATGTGCCCTCATTCTAACACAGTGTATATAATACTTCCTTGAGACTCTTCTTCCCAGTTGATTCTAAATTGTGTAAAGGTGGCAATTAAAGCTAACCTTTACAGGTCTCATTATGTGGTCTTGGCTGACCTTGAGTTCACAATCTTCTTCCTGTACCTCTTTAGTGCTAGGATTATAGCTCCTCTGTACTGCCATAGCTAGCTCTCTTGTTTTGGTGATAGTCATTATGAGAGATGGAAATGTATTACTGAAAATGGACCTGTTTTAATAAAGTATGTATATATATATGTGTGTGTGTGTGTATACATATGTACATATATATTTAACAGTAAAAACTTTATATTGCCATTTAACTATGAAAATGATCTTTTTTGTTTAAATAGAAATTAAAGATATTTAAAGAAGATTTACTTGTGTCCGGATCCATTACTAATAGTGAAACTAATGGAGAAATCTATCATTAGATGTAATGAAGTTCTGTAATAAAAAGACATCTAGTTTCACTGATAGTCAAGGCAGTGACAAATGGTGGCACTAAACAATTTTGAGACTCAAAAAGAACCATTGTTAGTGAGAGTCAAGAAATTTTGAATGCTTTGTCTAAATGTCAGACAGTGATAAGGAGGTCTCTCTTTACATGTACATTTACACACCTCTGTATAAATGTACTGACAGTAACTAGGAGGTTTCTCTTACTTTACATGTACATTTATCAGGATTCTAACTTCTCTATTCCTGCAGAACAAATTAAATACATCTGTGTGAGGGTACTTACTTGTAATATATGAACAATACTGTTTGTTGAAGCACTATATCCATTCTTTTTGTAGAAAAAAGGATTACCATTATGTTTTGTAGATGTGACAAATACCTGACATTAAACAGTTTAGGGGGGTTTATTTTAGCTTATGATTTCATTCCATATTCCTAGACTCCATTATTCATGGTATCTAGAGTACATGGCAGAGGTTATCACTTCACAACACACAGGAAGCAGAGAAAAATAGAGGGGCCTGGTATGAGATATAGCCTTCAAGGACACACTTCCAGTGATCTATTTCCTCTATGTAGGCCCCCCCCCCCCGTCTAGTCTCTAGAATGTTCAGCATAGCTCCTCAGCTGGGGAACAAACTTTAAATACAGGATTCTTGGGCAGTGGCATCATTCTTATTCAACCCATATCAAAGGATGGCTTTTGAATGATGATTTTTAAAAATATAGCTTTAAAGTTTTGCTATATTAGAATAAAACACTATGGTTATATTTTAGCATGTCCTCAAAAAAAAGCAAGTTATATTAATATATTTTGTAGCGTATCTCATTTTTTTTTTTTTTTTGGTTTTACGAGACAGGGTTTCTGTATTGTTTTGGAGGCTGTCGGTCCAGCCCCGCCTCGAACTCACAGAGATCCACCTGCCTCTGCCTCCCGAGTGCTGGGATTAAAGGCGTGCGCCACCGCCTGGTGCATATCTCATTTTAATGAAAACAAAATCACCTGTGTGTATTTAATGTGTGTGTGTACATGTGTGATGTGCATGTACGTGAATGTGAACATTGGTAAATGTGAATAAGCAAAAAGAGAGGTTTTTCTTTTGGTGTTTTTTGTTTGTTTGAAATAGGATTTCTCATTACTTAGGCTTGTCTCAAACTCAAGATCCAGCTGAGGAAAACATCAGGCTTCTAATCCTCTTGCCTCTACCTCCCAAGTGCTTGGATTACCATGTGCACCATGTTGGTCTAAGTGACCAGTTAGCTTTATAAACTACTTGGTTTGATAGGTGGGTGACATCTAAGAAGGAGGAACTTTACCTTATGTATCTCTCTGTTTGAATTTCAACAGGGAACAGGTAGGTGTTTAAAAACAGAAGAAAGCATAGGGGACAAAATACCTTAGAATTTAGATTTCTAGGCACCATCAATTGATGCCATATCTGTCAGGTCATGTTGTTCCATAGGAATCTATTTTAGTTAATTTGTTCTTCTAAAATATAATGCAATTTTGGAAAAATGGAGAGTTCATCTTAAGAAACAAGTGTCTTGCTCCTCTTCCTCTTTCAAATACAGTGTTGGGATTGACCCAGGGCCTCACTGATGTTACAGTTCCAGCCCAGTTCCAGTTATTTTACGATTTTATGTTTACTTTTGAGTTTTGAAATTGCCTTTGGTCAAAACCTAGCTGTTCTTATAGTTAGCCTTTTGCAGTTTTAAATATTTGCAGGTATCCAATAGTGACGACAGGAGACCTTATTGACAGAGTGGAACGTGCCCTCAGTGAGCTGGTAGGCGCTATGTTCCAACTCCAACTCAGGTGCTCCTCTGTTCCTTGTCCTGCAGGTGGACTGCCTGAATCCTGCTAACCACCAGAGGCTCTGTGTACTCTTCAGCAGCTCATCTGCCCAGTCCAGCAATGCTCCTAGTGCCTGCGTCAGTCCTTGGTATGACACTTCTCCCCTGCACTACTGCACCTAGGAACCGAATTTCAACAGCATGAAAAATAATGCCTGCTTTTAGTTATATGGCACATTGATGGTCATATATGAATTAATAGAATGTTTAAACTTAAGAAGTAACTGAAAAGTCTTTGTTCATGGGTAAATAATAGTACCTTAAGTAAGAGTGAAAAAAGTCTGAGAGAGAAAAAGAGGGATTTTTTTTACATTACAAAAATTACAAAATTAACGAACAAAAACTAGATTATAAAAATCAAAAGCTACATTTTGATTATTTGTTCAATTTTGGCAAATTTTCCTTTTGCATAATTTTCATAAAAGCCATTAGCCTTTTGTCTCCTTAGTACATTCTTCTTAAATTTATAATGTTGTCACAAAAACCTTACATATCTTATGGTTTTTTTTTTTTTGGTTTGTGTGTGTGTGTGTGTGTGTGTGTGTGTGTGTGTTAAAAATCTCTCTGTTAAAAGCAAGTTAAAGGAGAAAGGGTTTGTTTGGCTCATAGCTTAAGGCTGCTGTCCATTATGGTAGGGAAAGTCACAGCAGCTGCAGCTTGACTGATGACATTGTCATCATTCGGGATGAGAGCAAAGAAGGCATGGGTGCTAGTGTTCTGTCCCACCCTCTTTCTCATGCTATACAGGCAGGGAAGGTGCCACTCACAATGGGAGAGTCTTCCCAAAGCAATTAACACAATCAGGATAATTCCCCACAGGCATGTCCAGAAGCCTGTCTGGATTACATCTCCACTCCTCCGTTTGTCTGTGTGTGTGTGTGTGTTTTGTTTTTTGGGTTTTTTTGTTTGTATTTTGGTAGCACTGCTTTCATGATAAAACTTATTTCCAAAGGAAATATTTTTCTAGAAATTTGTGTAGTTCTAGGACAACTTTAAGCCTGACTTTCTGAAAGCCCATAGGATTTTTTTTTTCCCTCAGAATGTAATGGACTCCTTAGGTAATGCTTGAATGGGATACTGGGTTCAACAAGCATATATACAAAGTCTAATTTTGGGCAGTCGTTGAGTTAGGAGTTGGCTCCTTATCAACAGTTCTCCCTATCCAGTGATAATAGGGACTAGAGAGCAGATAATAGGGACAGTTGTGTGTCGTGCTCCCCCCAATGGTGATGGGGATTGAAACTGTGAAAGATGGTTTTACCTCTTCTTATGCAAATCAATTTTATTCAGTTGATTTTTTTATAGCTTATTCTTATTAAATGATTTCTTAAGATTCTAATGGATTGGGAATGGAAAAGATGCTATAGTGTGGTTAGTCCTACACTTGACAGGCTGAAGTGAAACCTGTTCTATAGCAACAACATGTAAGATTTGCTTCATTATAAGCATATTTAATAACTAGAATATGGTCTTGGTGGTAATGCTGGCATATTTCTAAAAAATTATCTTTTCTTCTAGGATTGTAACAATGGAATTTTATGGAAAGAATGATCTTACACTGGGAATATTTTTAGAAAGATATTGTTTCAGGTAAAAGCTTATTTCTTCCTTATGATTTATTATACTTTTTTTTTAATTGAGACAAAGTCTCTCTCTATAACCCTGGCTGTCCTGAAACTCACTATGTAGACCAGACTAGCCTCAAACTCATAGAGATCTGCTTGCCTATGCCTCCAAGTACTGGGATTAATTATTACACATTTTTGAAGCCCCTGATTTCCAGTTAAAATACCTGTGAGTTGAATATCAAATATTTTTGATGGTTCTCACTTTTGCACCACATGTCGGAGCATATCTTTTTTTAGCGGGGGGGGGGGGGTTCCAGACAGGGTTTCTCTGTGGCTTTGGAAGCTGTTCTGTCCTGGAACTAGCTGTTGTAGAGCAGGCTGATGTTAAACCCACAGAGATTCACCTGCCTCTGCCTCTATCTCCTGAGTGCTGGGATTAAAGGCGTGCACCACCACCACCCAGCTATCAGAGCATATCTTATAGTGACTCAACTGGGAACTCTTGTCTTGTATATTTCTTGTATCTTTACCTGTCCAGCTGCTCTGCCACACCAAAACTTTTTTGCTATATCTACTTTTACAGTGATGGCTTGGGACCAGCTTGACATCAGTTTAGGTTTCATTGTTATTACCAGTTAAGTTACACAGCATGGCACGAGTAATTTAATGTTACCAGCCTCTTTCTCAGGCAGTATAGTCCTTAGAAATGTCTGGGTTTTACTGTTGTTTGAAATTGGGTATTAGAAGATGTTTGACAACTGGAAACTATCATGCTTCTGTATAAGACAGAATGTTCAGCTGTAGCTCAGAGCCCCATGTATCCTGTTTGGGTTGTCTACTGTTTGTCATTACTCTAGAAGTGATATGTCACTTCCTTGGTTGTGGCTCTGATTATTCAGTACTTTCTATGTGTGGTCCTCTGTTTCATGCTTAATGTGAGAAGGATTCTCTGGTTTATCACAGGTCATCTTACCAATGTCCTAGCATGTTCTGTGATACCCCCATGGTGCATCACATTCGACGCTTTGTTCATGGTCAAGGCTGTGTGCAGATAATCCTGAAGGAGTTGGATTCTCCAGTGCCTGGATATCAACATACAATTCTTACATATTCCTGGTGTAGAATCTGCAAACAAGTATGTGCTGCTACTGGAATATTTCATGGGACATTTGTTTTCTATTTGTATAGTGCTTTGGGGGATACATGATCAATAGTATTTTGAACTTTGTTATTTGTCATTATTATCTTATTTATATACCTTCTTGAGCTATATATTTAACATAATACCTGATAAGACTTCACTTAAAAAATATATATCATTAGCTGGGTGGTGATGGCACGCTCCTTTAATTCTAGCGATTGGGAAGCATAGGCAGGTGGGTCTGAGTTTGAGGCCAGCCTGGTCTACAGAGCTAGTTCCACGGTAGCCAGGGGCTGCACAAAGAAACCCTGTCTCAAAAAAAAAAAAAAAAAAAAAAAAAAAAAAAAAGAAAAGAAAAAAAGGCTATCATTAAATAATGATGTATGTATGTCTTTTCCAATATAATTTTCAGTTATGTCTGTTAATTCAACAGATACTTAATTCCATTTGTGTTCTAGGTTTGGTGTGCTCCTTAGGAATAGAAAAAGAATAAGGCATGGTTTGTAGAGAAGGAGGAAGACTTACGAAGCAGTACCTAGTAGTACTTAGGTACCTGAAGTGTATCAGGCTATTTGCCTAGCAAATCTGAGCCTGTATTAACAACTGTTCTAAAAAAATATAGATGAGGCATTGTTGACAATGGCCTTTACTGTCTTTATGTACAATCTTAGAAAATGACATTAATGTCATTTAATTTCTTTGAACTATCTTCATATTGTAGGGGAATTATTGCTTTTTTGTTTTTTTTTTTTTTAGTTTTTTTTTATTAAATGGATTCAGTTCATTTTTGGAGAAGTGGCATAGGTTTAGTTTTAAGATTTATTTAATTTTATGTGTATATGTGTATGTTCAACTATATTTATGTGTACAGTGTGTGCAATTATGTGAGTAGGCTAAATGAGGACTTCAGATCCCTTGACTTACAGGTAGGTTGTTAGCCACCTAATGTGGGAATTGAACCTGGGTTCTCTTCAAGAGGGGAAAGTTTTTTTTAACTGCTGAGCTATCTCACCACTCCCAGGTTTTTTGTTTGGGTTTTGCTTTGTTTGTGTGTGTGCATTGCTTTAATTTACTTTAATTTTATATGCACGCATGTTTGCCTGCATGTATGTTTGTGTACCATATATATGCATAGTTCCCAAGATCAGAAACTGTAGTTACAATGGTTGTGAGACACTGTGTGGGATCAAACCCAGGTCCTCTGGAAGAGCAGCCAGTCCTCTTAACTGCCGAGCCATCTCTTCAGTCCCTGTAACATCTTATACTCATTCAAATTATAGAAAATATGTAACAGAATTGCCTTCATTATTATCTTGATGTATTTTGGAGTGTGCTTGGAAAGCTTTTATGAGAATCATAGGTAAAATAGTGTGTCTAGTTAGTATAGCACTTGAGAATGGCGACATTAGTTTTCTTTATGAGCTGGGATTATAACATCCTGCAGTGATTTGTAGTAATGATCAAGTCTTCTATACTTTCTTGTATATGTTAGTGGAGATTGTAACCCAGAGACTGATATTGGGTTCAAACTTCAAGCTGATGATAAATAAAGCAAAGCTGTCTGCCACTTGCTTTTTACCTCTACCTCTGTCTCCACGAGCTCTCAGCAAGCTCAGACTGTTGCCTCTCCTTAGTGTAGCTGGAGAATGAATCCTACCTTCAATGTGACTAGAGAATGAATGCCTCCTCTGAATACTGAAGACCCTGCTTCTATCTTTTATACCCCTCTAGTGCTGGGATTAAAGGCATGTGATCTATTACTCTTTTAGACTGATTTAATCTCATACATCCCTGGGTGGCCTTGAACTCAGAGAGATCATATACCTCTTAATCCTGAGTCCTAGGAATAAAGGTGTGTACCACCTGCTCCTAGCTTCTGGCTGCTGGGATTAAAGGTGTGTATCTGGCTTCTATATCTTGTAGCTGATGTTGCTTTCTCAATCATCACAGCAAGCTTTAATAAATCATAAATAATATATCACCATAGGAGATGAGGCTATACATGCTAGGCAAGCGCTTTACCATTAATTTAGGTCCCAGCTTCATTCTCATATTCATAGACTTTATGTCCTGGTCCAAAATGCTGATAGATCAGTGGTTCTTTTTTTTTTTTTTTGGTTTTGCGAGACAGGGTTTCTCTGTATTGTTTTGGAGGCTGTCGGTCCAGCCCGGCCTCGAACTCACAGAGATCCGCCTGCTTCTGCCTCCCGAGTGCTGGGATTAAAGGCGTGGGCCACCACCGCCTGGCTAGGAGAAGAGTTTTTGTTAACACACACACACACACACACACACACACACACACACACACACACACACACACACACACACACACACACAAAAGAACAGATGACGTAGGAAAAATTTAATGTTAAATTTTGTAAGCCACAGTAATAGAAAACGTGGGCAATGGGCATAATAAAGCAATTTAATATAAAAGGCCAGTAAATAATGAATGAATTTTATTCATTAACACAGTTGAAGCATAAATGAAGCCAAATATAAATGAAATAAATAAAATGTCTTTAAAAAAACATTTCAAAGATGAATAATTTCTAGGGTTGGTAGGAAAGTGAGGGAATTGGTGTTCTTAATTATTGTTGTTGAAAGTATGTAAGTGAATGCACCTGATTTGGAAGTAAGTTTGCCAAAAGACCGTTGCCCTTTAATCTGTTATTGCCCATCCTTACTGATTTATTCTAAAGGAATAATTGTATCTATTTCTGAGTGTATTTATAAGGATATTCAGCCAAGCATCATGCAAATAAGGAAGATCTGTCTTAGATGCCTGTCAGTGAGACTAGCTAAGTATGTGACCATACCCCATGGCCATTAAAAGGTTATAAAGAAAGTAAAGAATGTACAGACAAATCGATAGTTCTTGAGGGATTATTAGAGTTGTGCTCTCTCACGCTCCCAGCTCAAATCTATTTCGAATTTTTTCTTTTCTTACTCAATTAGAATATATTGTTTGTTTTGGAAAACAGAAAATACAACTTTCAAAAATGAGATTTTCAGTCTATAATTTATTTTTAATTTTTTTTTCTGAACTCCAGGTAACACCAGTTGTTGCTCTTTCAAATGAATCCTGGTCTATGTCATTTGCAAAGTACCTTGAACTTCGGTTTTATGGGCACCAGTACACACGCAGAGCGAATGCTGAGCCATGTGGTCACTCTATCCACCATGATTATCACCAGTATTTCTCTTATAACCAGATGGTGGCATCTTTCAGGTAAGAAGGAGGAGGGATCTGTACGTTATCACATTCCTTATAGATGGAACAGTTCCACTATTGGATTAAATTTGGCCTTGCCTCTAACCCTGCAAAGCTTTAGTGTTTAGGTAAGATTATTATCATATTATAAGCAAGGATAATAATGTTGTGTATTTCACCCATAGAGTTGACAAGTGGTGGGAATCGTGGTTTAAACATTGGCTGATATTCCGCTTCCTGACTCACACTTGTCCATTGTTTTGACATCTGAAAGTCTGAGAATTTTTGCCAAGATACTACTTAACCATGAAGATCCTTAGATACTCTGACAAAGCCAAAGTTCAAGGGATAAACCATTGTAGTGTCAAATGTGAGAATGCCTTTAGGCTCTGCCCTCAGAATTTGCTGAGCGCTTGAACACTTCACTACAGTCAGCACTGCCACTGTGGCTAAGCTTCTTTTGTTTGAGCCGGAAGTTTTTTAGTAGCTCTGGGCAGATTCCCTTAGCCTCTTGTAGCCTGCTCCCAGCTCAGTTCAGCAGTCAAAAGTGACCCTATTAAAGGAAAATTGTCTGGTCGCTATTCCGCTCTAGACATTCCAAATAGTCTGGTTTGCCAAGTAGAAGCCAGAATCCATTTATTGGCTTACAAGCCCTTACATACTCTAGAGAACACACCCAGGCATATGTTCTCACCTTTTACTGCTCTCAGTCACTCTGCTGAGACTTCTCTGGCTCTGGCCTGCCCTCTGCTGTCAGGTAGGTGCCTGCCCAGAACCTTGTACTCATCCTTCCTTCTCTCAGTCGTGTTTTCCTCAGACACCTACCTACTTGTTTTTTCCTTACTTATTGTAGCTCTCTATTCACATTTTACCTGTCAAGTACTCCCTCCTTCATCCTTGGTGTGTTGTTTTTTTCTGTAGGAATGTGATAAAAATATCTTAAATATTTGTATTTTGTTTATTACTCACATCTCATTGTTCTAGAATTAGAAGGGCAGGAATTTTGGTGCTATATTCTTGGCATTTAAAACAGCATCTCTCCCACAATGTATTCATGAATTTTTATTAATTAGAATGTATTTCCTTTATAAAGCAGGGGCTTTTAATCGTAAATGTAGGGTGTAGGTTGGGTGTAGCATTTGCTAGGAGAAAGGAAGTGGAGACTCATGAAGAACCCTAAGAGTTGGAAGATACTAAATACCTGTACTTAAGTCTTTTCAGATCTAAAGAGAAAGTTTACATTAATATCTTAGCTGTTATTATAGTAGATGACCCATAAGAGGGATAAATAATGGCAGCAGAGTGCAAGGATTAAAAAAAAATCTTGTCAATATTGGGGAAGATATTTCTGGTGGTTGAAAGTTATGTTTTTATCTGTATGAAACTTGGTTTTATAGAAAACTTTATTTTTCTCTTGCTCATTAGAATTTAATTAGTTGTTTGTATATGCTCTATATAAATTATTAAAATATTTTTCATTTTCTTCTGTTATTGTTATTTCATCAGTTATTCTCCTATTCGGCTTCTTGAAGTGTGTGTTCCACTACCAAAAATATTCATTAAACGTCAAGCCCCACTGAAGGTGTCCCTTCTCCAGGACCTCAAGGACTTCTTTCAGAAGTACGTTTCAGGGTCTTTGGTCATCCATGTTTGCTTAGTCGTGTTTGTAACCCATTGCTGATTTAGTTATCAGGTTTATTCATTTAACTCTCTTTTGAAATACAAGTAAGTTTGCTTTCCTAGTTATATATAGTGTGTGTGCAGTGTGAAAAGGAAAAGTTCAAATAATATAGGAAAATATCTCTAAAACATAACTAACAACTTAAAAATTTGAAGTAAATCCTATAGGGCCTTGTTTTGTTTTGCAAAATTCCATGTGGGTTTTGATAAGATAACTCATTATAGCTATAGTTTTATGTAAAAACCCCTTTCCTCTCATTTCTATAAGCTGCTTTGATGTAAGCTCCTTTAATGTGTGATACCCTCTCTGTCTTTAGAGTTTCACAGGTGTACCTAGCTGTTGATGAAAGACTTGCATCCTTGAAGACAGATACATTTAGCAAAACAAGAGAGGAAAAAATGGAAGACATCTTTGCACAAAAAGAGGTAATTTGTTTTTATAAAAATACCGAAGTTGCTGACTTACTAGAAATCCCTTTGTCTCTGTGGCTTCTTGTCTTATTGAACTTGGATTTGTTGCCTTCCAGATGGAAGAGGGTGAGTTCAAGAACTGGACTGAGAAGATGCAAGCAAGGCTCATGTCCTCCTCTGTGGACACCCCTCAGCAACTGCAGTCCATCTTTGAGTCCCTCATAGCCAAGAAGCAAAGCCTCTGTGAAGTGCTGCAAGCGTGGAACAGCAGGTGTGGCTTTGTCGGGGCTTCTTGACACTGCTGCCAAATGTATTCTACCTCGATATTCAAACTGTATTTCCTGGTTCTGGAGACTAAACCTAAGGCCTTAATGTTTGCTAGGCAGTACTTTACCACTTAGCTGAATTCCCAATCACAGTATTTTAAATTTAAATCTCTTTATTAATTATAGATATTTTATTTTCTTAGTTATAAAGATTTTTTTCTTTTGGCCTTGGTTCTCTTCATCCTTTAAAACATATTGCAGCTTTTACATAGTTTGTTAAGATTAAAAAACAAACCAAAAAAAGAAAGAGCCCTCTTTTCTGTTTCAAATGCTGCTGAGTAAGATCGAATTGGATCATTGTGCCATGAAACAACATCGGTGATCATAAAAATTCAGTAGTGGCTGCATACAACTTTAGCTACTACAAGAACAAGTTTATAAGTATAATTTAAGGTACTGGAAACAAAACCATGTCCTTTTTGCCTGTGACTATAGGTTGCAGGACCTTTTCCAGCAGGAAAAAGGTAGAAAGAGGCCTTCGGTTCCTCCTAGTCCTGGGAGACTAAGACAAGGTGAAGAAAGCAAGGTAATAATGGTGGTCTTTATTGTTTCATTGATAAAAATATAGTTAGTTGCATTTCTAACGCTTAGGAGTGGTAGTTTAATGCATAAAGTTTTTTGTCATGGTGTCAGTTTTCAGGGAAATATGATCTGGATTACTTTTATATTCTAACCCCAGTTAAAATAATGTGACATAATTAATTTATTTGATGTATTTGTCAAAAGGCTACTGTCCTTGATACACTATTGAGGATATTACAGAGGAAACCTGTAGGCTCTCAGATTATATAATAGAGTTCTATTTTTCATTTTCCTTCCTTTAAAAAACTATATTTATTTACTTTTATGTGCATGAGTGTTTTGCTGGCATGTATGTATATTCATCTTATGAGTGCCTAGAGCCCATAGAGCAAAAAGAGGGCATTAGATCCCCTGGAATTGGAGTTACAGATGGTCGTGAGCTACCATGTTGGTGCTGCTAACCAAACTTAGGTTGTCTGGAAAAGCAGCTGGTGCCTTTAACTGCTGAGCCTTCTCTCAAGCCTTCATTTTTCTTACTGTGTAGTTTTGAGTGTTTGATTTCTGCTTGAATGAGAAATCCTTAAGGTACTTTCCCTGGATAGCTCTCTTTTGCTGAAAACTGATTGCTTTCTTTTGCTGAAAACACAACACCACAAACTTGATGTTAAAAATGTGGACTTACTATTTTATAGTGGCATATATGACTGGGTTCTTTATTCAGAAGATCAGCATCTTCCAAGCTTTTCAGGTTGTTGATAGGACTCAATTCCTATAGTGACCGATCTTCTGTTGGTAGCTGTTGATGCTTTCGTTACCTGCCCTGCAGTTTGCTCCATCTTCAAGGCCTTCACCACCAGTCCAGTTCCTCTTGTGCTTCAGATTACTTCCTTTGTCTCTGACTTACATGACTTTAACATTTATGTACTTAATGTACTTACATCTAGATTTCTCTTCATTTGTGGTCAGTTGACTTGGCACCATTGTATTTGCAAAGTCCCTTCACAGCAATACTTAAGATTTTTGTTTGTTGGAGTAATTTATATCAAAGGTATATACCCCAGGGGCTGGACATTTTTGGGTCCTTTAGAATTCTGCCTGTCATGTTGCCCAGATTTTGCACGAATTGATACTTTATATCCTGACATTACTTTGGAGAGGGGTGTTTCTTTTCATATCACACAAACTGTTATAGATGAATGTTTTCATGGAATGATGGGTCCATGTGCTTTAAATAATTTTAGAAAATCAAATGGTTATTTCTTTTTGTCTGTTAAACAATTATTTAGGAATTGTATTTCCTCTTAATAGTTAGATAACAGGCTGGAGAGATGGTTAAGAGCACTGGCTGTTTTTTCCAGAGGACCCAGGTTCAATTCCCAGCACCCACTTGACAGCTCACAGCTGTCTGTAACTCTAATTCAAGAGGATTCAACATTATCACACAGACATAAATGAAGGCAAAAACACTAGTGCACGTAAAAATAAATGAAAATCTTAAAAAGAAAGGAAGGAAGAAAGATAGATAGAGAAAAAGAAAGAAATATACTGTCACCTATGAGATGATGTGCTTGTGGAAAGTTGAAAATTTACTTGAAATTCTGTTGCACTGCCTTTTGATAATTAGTTTTTAGTGCTTATTTTTGTTTAGGTGTTTTTCTAGGTTATATGGCTTTCTCTTGTGAACAAAAGCCATAGTTACTGTCTCATGAAGCATTTGCCTGGTTAAAAAGAGACTCATAGAAAACATAGGAATCCATAAGGATTTAGTGACTATAAAACAGTTATAGAGAACCCTAAAGAAAATAGGGTTTGGTGATGGTGTAGGTAAAATAACCTAACATAAAATAACCCACTACTATTACCTACGCCGGCATAGAGAGACTGTCATATTACTGACATATGAAATGATTTTTTAACTAACCCTAACCCTAACCCTAAATTCCCTGTAGGGCTTGTAGTCCTACTAAATGTTGTTCATGGGTAATAGGGCATAAGAAGATTCAGTGGATGGATAGTAAGAGATGAGTAGGTTTACTAGACAAACCTGGATGTGAACATGCTAAGGTGTGAGCTACTATTTAGAGAAATATTCTGAAAGTGATGGGCTCATGTCTGCATGTTTTCTCCTTATAAACTGCATATCTATACAAAGCTGGGACTGGTGTTGTAACAATACATCTCAGTATAGTAAATATAGAATCTAGCTGTCTTCTAGTTAGTCAGACATCCAAGATATTTCTGAAAATGTAAAACAGCAATACTCTTCATTATTTTTTTTAATTTTAGAAGACTAACTTTATTCTTCTTCAACTAGTTTTTGTATTTGTTTATATGAAATACTATTATTTCTAAGTGAACCAATTAGTGCATATTTAGGAATGTACTCAGGCTTAATTAAATAAAATGGCAAGAGCCACTTTAAATTATCAAGAGGTAACATTTTAGTGGAAACAGGTCCTGAGTTCAAAATTTTCAAGATTCACTGTGTTATATTACTTGTAAAGTGTGATTTTTTTTAAAAAATGCATCCTTAAGAATAGCTATAATGAGCATTCTTTTCGCCATCCTGGCCCTAGAGCCACGGCAGTCCCAAATGAACATGCAGGACGCTATATTAATTATGAAGCTGTTGGCTGTTTGCTAAGGTTTCTTATTGGCTAGCTCTGACTTAATTATTAACCCATAACTGCTAATATGAGTATTTCCACGTGGTTTTCTCTTACTGGAGAAAGGGTCCAGACCTCTTACTCCTCTCACGTCCTGCATGGCGACTCTCTACTCTTTATTACTTTTCCCAGAATTCTTCTGGACTCCTGGTCCCACCTATCTTGCTTCCCTATTGGCCAACAGGGCTTTATTTATCAACCAATAAGACAAACATATACACAGAAGGACTTCCTATCAAATAGCATTTTTATTTCTCTTTAGATAAGTGCAATGGACACATCTCCAAGGAATATTTCTCCAGGACTTCACAATGGAGAAAAAGGTTGGTCTTCAGTCTGGTGACCTCTTGCTCTTGCATTTAAAGAGATTTTGCTCTGTAAGTTGCTTTTAACTGCTAATGTGAGCATTATTTTCTACTACATGTCTACATGTGTTCATAGTTATTTTCCTCCTCC
The DNA here is from genome assembly GCF_017639785.1 of Mesocricetus auratus. Lineage (NCBI taxonomy): Eukaryota > Metazoa > Chordata > Mammalia > Rodentia > Cricetidae > Mesocricetus > Mesocricetus auratus. Next base: position 42,644,140 of record NW_024429194.1, on the reverse strand, counting down.
TCCTGTTTTTTTTTTTTTTTTTCTTTGAGACATAGTTTCTCTATGTAGCTTTGGAGGCTGTCCTGGAACTAGCTCTTGTTGACCAGGTTGGTCTTGAACTCACAGAGATCCGCCTGCCTCTGCCTCCCAAGTGTTGGGATTATAGGCATGCTCTACCATTATCTGGCATTTTCCTCCTTCTTATAGAATGTTTATAGTTCTTATTGGTCTGAGAGTGTCATAAAGTGTGTTATAAGAACATAAATTAGGATGTAGAAATACATCCAACATAGCCAGGGTTGCCAGCAGAAGAAAAAGAATAAAACCTGACATTGGGTTTCTCTTTTGCTTATGCTGCTTAGCCTCCTTAATCTATTATAAGGCTTTATTTTAGCATGGTTCATCTATATTTTATGCCCTTAAATTTTTCATTCTTTAATAACTTAGTGCCATTTTGGAAACTTTAGGGAAATTTTCATAGAGCTTATTGTTTTTTTTTTTTTTTACATTTTTCTATAATGCTTAAACAGTGATTCTCTCTCTCTCTTTCTCTCTCAGAATGAGTATATAAGTTTCCCCATGGTGTTCTAATTCCATTCTTGTTAAACCAAATCATTTGTAGGTAGATAATGTAGCATAAAGGAAACGCTATTCTGTTGGGTAGAGGTCATAATTTGTTGGTATAATTTTGTCACCAAAACTATATTGTGGTCAAATCATGTAATCTTTCTGGATTTTTATGTCAGTTTTTATGACATGAGTTACATGACCTAGATAATTTTTGAAAAGGAAAAACTTCCATGTTTTAAGAAGTAGAAATGCGAATTGGCATTTTAAGAGTATATTTAAGTTAGTATCAGGTGAAATGGAGTTATTTTACACGACTCATTTAAGATTATGTTTTTCTTTAGAGGATCGATTCCTGACAACCCTGTCCAGCCAGAGCTCCACAAGCTCTACCCATCTCCAATTGCCCACTCCTCCTGAGGCCCTGGCCGAGCAGTTAATGGGAGGGCCCTCTGACCTAGATACTGTCAGTGGTTCAGAAGGTAAGGTTTGGGCCATGTTTTACCCTACTTTATTGAATCTAAGACTGAGGTGATTCCTTGCCTTATGTGTGTCTCTGAAGAAGAAAAGCATGGTTAATTCTTTGATATAATGATTTCTTATCCTTTAGAATTTTTTATTTTATGTTTGTTTAAAGTTTTTTTTTAAGGGGCTGGAGAAATGGCTCAGTGATTAAGAGTACCTGCTACTCTTCCAGAGGACCCCAGGTTCAATTCCCAGCAACCACATGACAGCTCATAACTATTTGTAATTCTAGTTCCAGGGAATTTGACTCCCTTTTCTGACACCTCCTTGGATACCAGTCAAACATGAGGTGTACATATACACTGCAGGCAAAAACCCTCATGCACATAAAAAATTACTTTTTAAAGTACTTTTTAAAGTACAGCCTTTTATTATGTCTCTCCTTCATTAGCTGGACTATTTGACATGCATCACTTTGTGTCACTTTGTGTATGTAAATGTCCTAGGAAAGCAGTATTACTCATTACCTTTTGGTGGAGGGACATCTTTCTTAAATTGTGTAAAGTGTATTATTGCTTTGTAAGGTGAAGGAAAATTTTGCCATTGTTTTCAGCAAACATTCACTTTGTAACAAAACCCATGCCTTGCTTCTCTTTTCTTTTCTTTTCTTGTTAAGCAGTGTCTCCTGAATTCTAAACTTTGTCTCACTTTACCATTGCCAGTAAGCTCATGTATCATAGCCAGAGAACACATTCCTGAGTTGGAGTAGCAACACTGTGACAGCTCATGCATGGTCTGTCTCAGACAGTAATCCCCTTGTGGATCCTGTGGCAGTAAGAGACCACTGATACAGGATAATCTCAGTTTCAAATGTAAGGAGCTAAAAATGTCTCTTGGAATCAATGCTGAGTGCATTTCACTGTTGCCATTTCATTTTCTAAGAGTCACTTTCTTAGGCCAGAAAATGAAAACCATATTTATATCTGTGATGCTCAGTATGTCTGTCTTTATTCTCAAAGAGAAAAAGAAATAAAACAGACACTTCTACTTTTTATTTTTCTTGAATATTAATTTATAAGTAGAATATTTTTCATCCTAGATGTATTTGATGGGCATTTGCTGGGATCCACAGACAGCCAGGTGAAGGAAAAGTCAACCATGAAAGCCATCTTGGCTAATTTGCTTCCAGGAAACAGCTATAATCCCATTCCATTTCCTTTGTAAGTATTTCAAAACCAAGTGGCTCTCTTTTTACTTAGATCAGTTTATCAGCAAATGTGTTTCTTAATTCTAAATTTTACATCATCCTAGTAAAAGAGATGCATAACATATATACGTGTATGTAAAGGTATACTGCTACATTCCTTGACCTTTTTAAGAATTTATTTTAAAATTTTGCTTGTGTGTATAGTATGTGAGGGGTGTGTGTGCTTGTGTTTACATGTATGTGCATGTAAATAACCATGTGTGTATACAGGGTCTTTCTGACTTTTTATATGGTGCTAGGCATTTGAGCCATTCCCTCAGCCCACATTTATCTTTAAAAGACATATTGCTGGTTGTATATGAGTGCATTACCATCTCTATGATTCATTTAACACAGGATACTGATAAGAAGCAAAATGACCCATGTGTGTTTTCTTTTCCTTCCTTCCTTCCTTCCTTCCTTCCTTCCTTCCTTCTTTCTTTCTTTCTTTGTTTGTTTCTTTGTTTCTTTGTTTGTTTGTTTCTTTCTTTGTTTCTTTCTTTGTTTCTTTCTTTGTTTCTTTCTTTCTTTCTCTCTCTCTCTCTCTCTCTCTCTCTCTCTCTCTCTCTCTCTCTCTCTCTCTCTTTCTTTCTTTCTTTCTTTCTTTCTTTCTTTCTTTCTTTCTTTCTTTCTTTCTTTCTTTCTTTCGTTACTCACTCAGCCTGGAAAGGAATGCACGATGGCTGTAAAAGCTCGCTTTTCTACTGGGTGACCTGTATAGCCATCAAATGCCTTTGTTATGCTGGTATAAGTCTATCCAAAACATGAACATTTATTTATATTTTTATTCAATAGTAATTAAATTTGTATTTGGTGCCTGTTCTCTTGTCCCCAGAAGGAGAGCATTGCTCTTGGGATCTCATGGTCTTGGGGAGGAGACAAGTAGAGATACTCAGACAGTTTAGGATTCATTGCATGGTAGTCTTGTACAAAAGGCTCACTTTCTCAACTTGAGGTCTTAATGTCTTTCTTCAATGTCATTTGTTCCTTCCTATTTGGAACAATGACCTATTCCTATTAATGGCCTTTGGGTTCTCACCTTCTTTCTCAGTCAGGAAGTCACATTGTTTTCTGAAGAAGACTTTACTGGATGCTCCTTCTATGTCCTAGTACTAACCAAATTAGGCTGTGTTGTCAGGGTTCTTGTCTTCCTGTAGACTGCTCTAATGAATTTCTGTATTATGGTTTGCTTATAAACAATACAAATGTGTTTCTCACAGTTCTGGAGGCTGGAGGATTAAACTTGTGTAGATTCTGATGAGGGTCCTGGTCCAGGCCATCCTCACATGGTGGAAAGAGCTCACTTGTCTCACTTGATCTAAAGGCATTATCTCCTAACACCACTATACTGGGGCTAAGATTTCAACTTAGTATTTGGGGAACAAGAGCTAAACATTCATTCATAACAATTCTCTTACTATACATACCACAGAGAGTAGTTGTATTTATTTGTAGAATTGTTTCTTTACCCCCTATATTACAACCATGCATGCTTGTTTGTTCTCACTAGTGTATTGTTAGCGATGCATACATACAGAAAATACTGAAATAGAACAATCAATGCCGCTACCTAATGGTTCTCAGTGGAGTTAGAGCAGAAGTTAGGGGAGCAAAATTTGGTTGAAGTAAAGTTAGTACATCATTTCCATGTGATAAATAGTGTAGTAACTTTGTTATGTTATTGCTGTAGAACTAGAAGCACTATTTATACATAACTGTTAGGAGGCTTCTCTGAGGGTTAGAATAGAGAACTCTGTATTTTAATTATTTATTGAACATTCTTTTTTGAGACTAGTATGACCAAGGTCTTGGCAGCAGGTAAAGCTTTGGAGTAACTATTCTAGAACTCTATTTGAAACCTATCTACTTTTTATTTTATGTGTATGGGTGTTTTGCTTGCATGTATGTCTGTATATCACATGTGCGCCTGGTGCCTGGATAGGGCAGAAGAGGGCCTTCGATTCTCTCTGCACTAGAGTGACAGACAGTTGCAAAGCTGCCACATGGGTGCTAGGACTCAAGCCCTGGTCCTCGTGCTCTTAACTGCTGAGTCATCTCTCCAGTCCCCAAACCTTTTTCTGACAATTGTCCAATTGAGTTATAAACTTTTTCACTTTGTTGTTTAGTTGATTCATTTTTTTCAGCATTTGCAAGCATTTTGGCTTTCTTATTTATGTTTATATTACTCAGTATATAGTTACCTTAAAATTGTCCTGAGATTTGATTGTAATGTGTTAATCGATTTTATATTTGATTTCTAATTATATTCTTACTTTACCGAACAGTGACCCAGATAAACACTATTTAATGTATGAACATGAACGGGTGCCCATTGCTGTCTGTGAGAAAGAACCCAGCTCCATCATTGCTTTTGCACTCAGGTATTATAAACCTTTCTTGTAGTTACAGCTGTATGCTTTTAATCTATTAATTGCCCTATTTAGAAACTCTTTCCAATAGAATAAAGAAAAATGATTAAATACAGGCAAAAATATATGTTCTTTAGTCATGGTGTTTTTGCTTGATTTTTTTTTGTTTTGTATTTGAAAACCTTTACTCAAATAATGGGATATGGCATGGCTTTTAAGCAAGTACTTAGTAACTAATGTGACTTGGCATGGTATTTACTAACCCTTGAATATTCTGACCACACTGTCTAATTTATACCCTCAGAAACTTACTGTGGTTTAGTTGTTAACATAGCAGTGCAGCATACCCATTTTGGAATATCTGACTATCATTTCCTTCCTCCTTCCCATACATACTGGCTGAAATTTTCCTACCTAGAGGATGCTATTCCTGCCCCTTTTTCCAAAGACATGTTTGAATGTGTAACTTCTAGAGTTACTGTTTATCCTAAAGAAGCACCTTTAAAATACTTATATCTAATACCTAAAAACCTCAGAATCTTATTCATAAAACTATCTTGGTAGTGGTGAATTTAATTTAAATAGAATCTGAGGTACCTAACTAAAATTTTTCATTGTAAAGCATAAAAATAAAATTCTTTTTATGTATTGATTACAAAATGTCCCATTTATTGAAAAATAATTTGTTTATAAACAAAATGTGGTGCAGAGATACTGGATATACCAGAGTAGATGGTATAGTTGTGTATGCTTCTACCTTCATAGAGTCTAGAGTTTACTTTATATAACGAGAATTTTTCACTTTATAAGAGTCTATAGAATGAATCTTTTCTTTGTGCTTTAGCATTATGAAGATAATACTTGCTTATTACCTTGTTGACTAATCAATAGACATTAAAGGCACAAAAATATAACCATTTTGTAGTATTAGGAAGCAAGTGTTCTGAGTTCATGTTTCACTGTTTTAGAAAAATAATGTATACTAGTATTACTAATCCAAGAATCAGATTTTTAAACTTTTGAAATGTTGTTTAAAAAAAAGTTTAGCTCCTTTAAATAGAAAGTGACTGTTACCCTCTGTTATACTAAGTCTTAGTGTTTCTTATTTTTTACTTACCTGTTCATTTGATCCAGATAGTTGTAGCTAGGCTTTTTTTTTGTGGGAGGGTTGTTGTATGGGGGATGCTGATGGCCATTAAACTCAGGGCCTTCAGAACAAGAGCTTTCCTACTAAACTACATGCCAGCCCCTATACAATGGATATAGCTGACAAGTTGGTGAGTTTTAATTCTTTGTGAAGATGTTAATCTTCATAAAGCTTGTTAATTCCTAGTGTATTTGTTTAATTATGGACATTTAGAATGATTATGCTTCTATAACACAAAATTTATTTTAAAACTTACAATTTGTTAAAGAAGGATTTAACGTTTAACATTTTTCACCCTATTTCTGCCCCAAGTTGTAAAGAATACCGAAATGCCTTAGAGGAGTTGTCCAAAGCGACTCTGTGCAACAGTGCTGAAGAAGGGCTTCCAACAAATAGGTGATTAATGATCAAGTAAAATCTTCTGAAATCAAACTATGTCATCATTTTCTATATCCTTGGACTTTAGTTCTGTGACAGCATATATTAGCACAAAACCTTCTAGGATTCACATAATTCATTTCAGCTAGCTGTTGGAACAACAAATTCAAGTCTTATAAAAGACCTTACATAACCCTTAGGATATAGTTTCTGACATTTGCTGTGATGAATCCCTGTGTGCTACAGATTAAAACTTGCAATTTTTTTATGATAAAAATTAGCAGCTGTTTTATTTAAAAATAAAAACAGTAACCTGTAAAGTTAGTTGTGCTACTGCTTGGCTTTATAATTTTAAGTGTTGGTAAAGTTTCCATAGTACTAAAGAACCTAATATTTAGAAAATAAATACGCAAATCAATCCACTTGGCATGTTTTGTGTTTTAGACAGAAATTTGGCATAGGCTTATCCTTACTGAATTAAATCTCCTGTTTTACTGACCGAATAAAATTTATTATGAATTATCTTTGTGACTAAAGTAAGAAAAATGAAATTGATGTATTTCTGTAATTGACTTATAGTTCTAACAGTGTTGGGAAAATTTTTTATAAAAGTCTTGTTTTGTACATTTGTATATACTTTTCTAGTTCTAGTATTTTTTTAACCTAGTAGATATTTCAAGATTTTTTTGTAGCATGTGTTTATCAAAATTATGAATCAAATTTCTGGTATTGTGGGTGGCATTAGGTAAGAAATATATTAATCTAGGAATTAGGTTACTGTTTTTTTCTATCTGAATATCTTCAAACTATTTTTTTCTTTGTTTTCATGGTAGTGCTTTAGATAGCAGACCAAAGAGTAGCAGCCCTATTAGATTACCTGAGGTCACTGGAGGGCAGACAAGCCGTGCAGCAGAAGCAGAGCCTCAGCCAAGTAAGACTGCATTTTTGTTATATGTATTAATTATTATTATAGTGTGTGCATGTGGTGTGTGTGTGTGTGTGTGTGTGAGAGAGAGAGAGAGAGAGACAGACAGACAGACAGAGAGACAGACAGAGAGACAGACAGACAGAGAGACAGAAGAAGCATGAGTGTGGAAACCAGAGGATTAACTATTGAGCCATCTCACCAGCACCAAATGCAGATATTTCTATAATTGTTCTATTTATGATTTGTGGAAGAAAGCAAAATTGATAAGAAATGCCATCTGGTAATAATTGGTTTTTGAAAAATAAACATTTTTTAAATATCTTGTGTGCGTGTGTTTTTTTTTGTTGTTGTTGTTGTTTGTTTGTTTTTGGGCAGCGGGGGAGGAGGGGTTGGAGACAGGGTTTCTCTGTGGCTTTGAAGGCTGTCCTGGAACTAGCTGTTATAGACTGGACTAGTCTCCAACTCACAGAAATCTGCCTGCCTCTGTCTCTCGAGTGCGGGGATTAAAGGCGTGTGCCACCACGCCCAGCCTAAATATCTTCTTTTATAGATATTTTGCTTCTTCTCTGAGTCTTACTTGAAATGCAGATTCAATTTACTGAATTTAAAACTTGTAGAAGCCCTTTGTGGGACCTGTCTTTCTTGAGCTTTGGCTTAAAATATACAACCTATGAAACAGCAACAACAATGAACATGTTTTAAAATTTTATGTTGCTGTTGGTGTACTGACAGCTACTTTGGCATTGTCTCCTTTAAAATTAACCATAGTCCCATAAGAATTATCTGGTGCAGCCATACGTATAGCTGTGATAAATGACACTTTTTTTTTTTTGAAAGATACGGTGAACAAAATGTTTTCCTCTGTTAAAATATGGAATGCAGGGACTGGAAAGCTGAATGGCTTAGGGGTTGAGTGCTGGTTTGATTTCTAGCATACATGATGGTTAGCGACCTTCTGTAACTCCAGTTCCAGGGGATTCTGGCTTCTACAGGCAGTCATGCACATGATGAACAAATGCCCATGTGCATAAAATAAGAATAAATACATCTTAAAACAATTCAGAGCACAAAAGATACAAAGATGTTACCTTTAACTCTGACTTCTTTTAGCTTGTGAAATTGTTTCATGTTAGGGTTGTAACTCTACTGCAATATTTTAAGAACGCTGTGGCAATTTCATTCTACTGCTTAAAATATGATTGCTTTAAAAAGAGTTTTGTATGGTTTTCTGGAGAATTCTCACATTTGACCTTCAACTAGCTGAGCATTTGTCTTGTTTCCAGTGAGGGTGCTCACTGACTTTACTACGGCATGCGGAATTAAAATCTGCAAATGAGTGCATCTGCATAAGGCAACCCTTAGCTTCGTACACGACTCCTGCCAACAAAAGGTGGAAAACTTCTTTTCCAACCTTAGTAATCTGTAAATTAATATGTTACCTTTTATTTTTAAGCCAAAAAAGCTTCAGGAATGTTGTCCTTCTTCAGAGGAACGTCAGGGAAGAGTCCCGATCTCTCTTCTCAGAAGAGAGAGACCTTACGTGGGGCTGACAGTGCTTACTACCAGGTCGGGCAGACTGGCAAAGAGGGGACAGAGAACCAAGGTCTGGAGCCTCAAGGTATGTTAAGTGGGCCACATGTGCTTCTTTTAAGCTTTAATTTATTTTCCTCAGTGTTGTATATTTTTTATAGGTTTAAATAAATATTTGCTGAAGCTAGGACATTCTATTTTAACTCTAGTGTAATAAACCAAAAACAGCATGATACTTGAAGAGTCCATCTGGCTTCAGATGTCTGCAATGCTGTGTCTTTTGTGCTAGAATCAGAAAGCCTCAGTGTCCATACCTATAAAGAAACAAAAGCAAAGTCTTCTAAGGGCTCAGTGGCGTTATCCATGTAAATGTAATTCATAATATGTACTCACCTTTTCATTACCCATTACCCCCTCCAGATGTTTTCTTTCTTTCTCAGTCCCTGTGGCTATTTATGTACACCTTCATTTGGATATTTAAAAACTATATTACCTAATTATGTTTGGATATGGCAAATATGACCAACATTGCTGCTGCTTAAAAATAACAGGGACACATACATTCATTTTCTGTTGTCTGATTGCTTCATATTAAATTGGCCAGCTGAGTACTTGTCACTTAGTGAAGTATTTAATGTTGGGCTCCTTAGAGAAATCATTTGGTGACTTATAAGTTAGATCATGGACCAGTAATTTAAAAAATAGCAACTGTTCTTTAATACAGGGATTTTTGTCTGGTTTGAAAGTCCTACTCATAACCAAGAAGCTATTAGAATTGATTCCTGCTGGGAAAGGAAAATCAGTTCTTGCTAATGGAGTGTCACTGGGTTTATCAACCACACTCTAGGGCAGGCCCCATGCCCAGGAGTAAATTGGCCAACACAAAACAGATTACAGACTATATATTTTGTTTTGTTTTTATTTTTTTATATGTGTGAATGTCTTGTTTTAGTATTTTTTGTCTTAATAGATTTTTGTTTTGACTTTCATGTTTTTCGTCTTTTTTTTTCCTTTTTGGGAAAGAGGACTGAAAAGAAGTTGGGTGGGTAGGGAAGAGTGGAGGATCTTGGAGGAGTTGGGGGAGGGGAAAGAATATGATTAACACATATTGTATATAAAAAAGAAAAATCAAAACTGTAGATTGTCTTGGTGATATGCAGCTATAACCTTAGTACTCAGTAGGCTGAGGCAGGAGGATTGTGAGTTCATGGCCAGTTTAGGTCACCCTAATTCAAATTAAGCAAAATAAAACAAAAAAATAGCAACTAATAAAATGTTTTACTAGTAATTGAATTATCTGCTTACTATTCTGTATGTTACTGTTGGACTATAGGTGTATAAATGTGTTTCTTGGAGGGATATGATGCCTAACAAATGGTTTTGAAATGTGAAACTTAGGGTATGGTTTGTATTAGGATGTGTTCCACATCTATAGTAAACACAATGGATCTGGCCAGAAAGATGAGTCAAATGCAAAAGAAAAAACAACTGTGTAAGACTTTAACATACCAGAGAAGCATGTTTTTATATTTGAACCTAGAAAAAAATGTGCCAAAGCTGTGGGGATTCTTGATGTAAAGGCTGAGTTTACTGTATTGCTGTCACATACATCACTTACATGTAAGAAAAATTATTCAGCCTGAAATAGTGAAATCCCAGGAAAGAACATACATTTTTATTGTAGTCATTTACACAATTTGTCTGTCTTGTGTGTGTTTATAGTGATTTGATTAGGATATTTGTTTTACTAATTTGCTAACTTTAGTTGCTGTATTGGGAAGCAAGACAAAATGATTTTCTAACTATGCTTTGCTTTTATTAATGATATAACCTTTTAGATGAGGCAGATGGAGGAGATACACAGAGGAAACAACTTACAAATCCTCATGTGGAACTTCGTAAGTATACAATAACATTTTTTCCTTAATTTATTTTTTACATTCTAATCCCAGTTCCCTCTCCCTCCTCTCCTCTTCTTTCCCCAGTCCCCCCCATACAATAACATTTTGCCTAATGCCAGGGATTATAAGATGTGCAACTTCATTCTAGATAAATGAACTGTTTTTTTAAATGAGTATTAGGTGTTAGTATGAGTTTTAATTTATAAAATCTGTACTACTTATTTTCTTGATGTAGTTTATAAATTATATCTTGTAATTTTTAAAATTTAAATATTTTCTTGCTGTGTAATTGAGAGGCACAGAGCTTGACAAACAGTAAGGTGTTTATTTGAGGCTGGGGATGACGTGCTCACCCAGCATGTTTTTATGCCCTGGGTTCAATCCTCAGTGCCATATGGCCGTATGCTCATAAAAGACGATGTTTAAGAATTTCTTTTGAAGTACAGTGAAGAAATTACAGTAGTCAGTGTAAAAGTAGAGCACAGTCTTATATGGGAGTTATTCGAAGATAAGTAAGAGTGATCAGATGGTGTTCCCTGATGCTGTGAAGCTCACCACCACACAATTGTGATTGACCAGATTTTTACTTCATTATGAAAGATGCCATCATGGAGAAACCTAAATGGTTGTATTTGGTACTTGGAGAGGGAAGAGATTTTCTGTTTATGTAACTTTTTCCTCTCCTTTTTCAATTTCTCTTTGTAGAATTTTCAGATGCGAATGCCAAGTTTTACTGTCGGCTGTACTACGCAGGAGAGTTCCATAAGATGCGTGAAGTGGTTCTGGGCAGCAGTGAAGAAGATTTCATTCGCTCCCTTTCTCACTCTTCACCCTGGCAGGCCCGGGGAGGCAAGTCAGGAGCTGCTTTCTATGCCACGGAAGGTAACTCCCTTTACTTGCTAGTGCAGACAACTGACGAAGCACTTGAAGTGGGCATTGTGTGTTAGCTTTTGTCAACCAATGTTCTCTTGTTTCTTTCTGTTCCTGAGAAGAGCCATAGGCTCAGACATGGGGCAGATGCTTGTTGATCTTTTTCTAGTTCTGAGTTTTCCAAATGTATGTAGAAACTACATTAATTACTTCATATCTCTGTGATCCAAATACCTGACGGAGGCAGCTTAAGGGAGGACTAATTTCTCTCGGCTCATGTTTCAGCTCCTGAGTAGTTGGCAGTGGGAGCATATGGGGTTGGTAGCCATTCACAGCACCACAGACAGGAAGCAGAAAGTGAGGCTGGAGTAGTGGGGAAATAATTTTTCTCTGTTTACCAACTGGGACCCACATACTAAATGTTTCACACCTCCCCATAGTAGTATCACTATACTGAACAAGCTTGAAAACATGGGAATGGAGGGGGATATTTCAAATTCAAACCATAGCACACAGCTTGTAGGAAATTCAATTGGGTGCCATAGAACTGATAATAGAAAGGTAACAGTAGAAATGTTTGGCTAGAATATACAAAGACCAAGTTCTTTCCTACACAGGCTTACCTAATAGCATAATATCCCCCCCAACGCAAAATTATTTAAGACAGTGTAGATTTGTGGCTTGATAAAACAGTGGAGTTAATAAGGTTTTCTTTGAGAGTTGTAAAAAGTTAATGAATGAGTTCATGTTATGAATTTAGATTTGAGAAGTGGATGTTCTTGTCCATATAATCCTTAGAACTCCTAACATTTTAATTACTTGAGAATTGCTTTCTGATCAAAATTTTCACTATGTAGTTAAAAAAAGTTTCAAAACAGAAAATAAAGAGGTGATTTGGGTTCTCTGAAATGATTTCACTTTCATTTTATAGCAGACAATATGTATTATGATAAATAAATGTGGAATTTCTTCCTTATAGATGATAGATTCATTTTGAAGCAAATGCCCCGTCTGGAAGTCCAGTCTTTCCTTGACTTTGCACCACACTACTTCAATTATATCACAAATGCTGTTCAACAAAAGGTAGAAATCCTAAGTCTTGGCTTGTCACAGTTCATTGGTTTTTGGTTTTTTTTTTTTATACCCTCAGTTCTTCCTGATTGAAAGTTTCTCTGTGGTAAGATAAGAGCAGGACACACCTGGGATCTCTCTTATTCTATTGTGATGTGAAGGAATGGAGAATTTCCTACCTGTGCCACTGAGCAACCATGTAATCTTAAGCAATTAGCTTTTGTTTGGTATATACATACTTATATACATATATAAGTTAATTGAGACTATTAGGTGTCCATCTAATAACATATTTTTGTTGAGAAATAAAGGAGGTGCTTCCCTTAGCTGCCAAGGAAACCAATGGTTCATGTTTACCCACTTGCCATTGATCAATGACTGTGAATATTTTAGAAGGAATTATGGAGAGTTTTGTTTTGTTTTTGGTTGTTGTTGTCAAGTGATAATTTATTGTAGATTATTAGGGGGAAATAATATCCATGTGATGATAAAGTTTTTGAATTTGAACAGCTGTGAAGGACTGTCCTGTTGTATGTTTTATGGATCTACTAATGTTACTGGCATGCATTACATTCAACTGCAACTTCTGACATTGAAGAATTTCAAGTACCTATTCCTCGTATATCAGTAGAAAAAAACATATTATATGACTTAGAGATAAACTTATTTTGGTAATAGTTTATTTTGATCTCTTTTTGATTAGAGGCCCACTGCTTTGGCCAAAATTCTTGGAGTTTACAGAATTGGTTATAAGAACTCTCAAAATAACACTGAGAAGAAGTTAGATCTCCTTGTCATGGAAAACCTTTTCTACGGGAGAAAGATGGCACAGGTGAGGATTCTGGACTGTGTGAAGCATTTGACTATGAGGACCCTTTGTAGTTGGTTCTTAAATATAGTAAATTTGAATAACACATTGTGTTAGTCAATAGTGGACATTTAACTTATTTTTGGAAGAAAGAAAAATTGGTATGTAACTATTTTAAAATTTAACATTTAGTATTTTAGAATCAGGAGGCTGGTGGACTAAGAAGGAAGTTGTTCTCCCACCGTCTTAACTGTAAAATTGTATTAGCTGAGCACTAGAGAGATTGAGCACCTGTCAGTCACTTGGCTGTTCTTAGACTTCCTCTTGGTCTAGATGTTGTAAAAATGGCATTGTTACCTGATGCAGCTAACTAGGCACCTCTTCTAGACTTCGTAGTGCTTTTTGAAGTGCTGCTCCTTGACTTGTTTCTAGTTTGAAGACATAAACCTTGTGCTTACATGTAATTCAGTGTAGTAGTTTGTAACCAAGAATGTCTTTGTATGAGAATTCAGGCTGAGCTACACTGTGTGCTTAATGCTTTTACCTTCTGCTACTAGCTGTAACATCTTCATGAGCCAGGACTGACTGTAGAGCACACTCTAGGATGAACTGTTTCTACTCATTGAGTTCTTTGACATCCCTACCCTCCAGATATTCTGAAATTTATGCTCTCCTTTGTTCATTGCCTTAAATAATTATATAGAGTTTTAATGTTTTAAGTTTCCTAAGACTGTTTGTATCTTCTTTCATACTGTTGGACAATCTGAAACTTTTTAATACATTTTAAAATTGAAATTGACAGATTATTTCTGAACTGCTTTAATAATTGAGTACCAGTATATTGTTTTATATGGTACAATTGTATCCACATGAATTTAATGTATCATATACCATGTACTTTTTATATTACATGTTTATATCACTGTGTATTTATGATCTAAATTAGAAAAGTTAAATTTTAAAATAAAATTTAGTGTATATTATAATAGCCACAAGGAATTCTCTTGCCTTTTAATTGCACTAATTAACTATAGGGGAAAATTTGTACATAAATAATAAAGAATTTTTGTTTTGCTAGGTTTTTGATTTGAAAGGTTCACTTAGAAATCGAAATGTAAAAACTGACACTGGGAAAGAGAGTTGTGATGTAGTTCTGTTGGATGAAAACCTCCTAAAGATGGTTCGTGACAACCCTCTGTATATTCGTTCCCATTCCAAATCTGTGCTGAGGACCTCCATCCATAGTGACGCCCATTTTCTTTCGAGCCACCTCATTATAGACTATTCTTTGCTGGTTGGTCGAGATGACACTAGCAATGAGCTGGTAGTTGGAATCATAGGTAAGTCAATAATTGTACTTATGAGCTTTATAGCTCATGATTAAAACTAGAGTAAAATTTCAGAGAGCTGAACTCATTTAGTTGAACTTATAATCATTGGATATTTTTGGAAGCTTCAGTTATAATTTCAAAATAAACAAGTTTTCATTCTAGTCTGTTATATTCAGTTTCTTCATTTCTAAAAAAATAGATAAATGAAAAGGTAATGATAATCACTTTAAAAGAAGGGTCTGTGTCATGGTTGTAGGAATTAACTAGAGTAATGTGGGGACAGCCCTTTGAACAGCACTGGTAAGGGTGTCATAGAAATAGCAATAGTGCATTTCGATGTTCTGGCTTATGCTTCTGCTCATGTTGCCCTCTTTCCATCCCTAGATTATATTCGAACATTTACATGGGACAAAAAGCTTGAGATGGTTGTGAAGTCAACAGGAATTTTAGGAGGCCAAGGTGAGAAAATGTTGCTTTGTTTACTTTCAAACTGTTCTCATATATTCCTTGAATATTTAAGGTGCTAAAGCATGGTGGTCAGGCATGGTGGTTTACTGTAATTCCAGTGCTTAGGAGTCTGAGGTAGGAGCATCATGAGTAAGATCCTTCTCTACACACAAAACCAAACCAAAACAATGTGGTTGCCTCTGATGTTCAAAAATGACTTTAATGTGAAGAAGTATGTAAATAGGGAAATACTGGGTTTATGCCAGAGGTTTTCAAAGGAAGAAATTTTTAAAAAGCAAGAGATTCTGAATAAAAGATTGTCTTTAATTAACACTTGCTATCTTTTAGATTCTCTAGTTCATTACTGAGTTTAGATATCTCTGATCTTAAGAACTCATGCAGATATATATAGATATATATATATGTATTCAGTCATAGCAGACACCCTGCCTCCACTCTCAGAGTGCTTTGGCATATAGCAGTATATGGTTGGTTAAATTAGTTGCCCAATTCATTTTTTACTATGAACACACATTTAAACAGTTTTATTCCTTCCTTCTGTCTTTCATCATCTTAGGTAAAATGCCAACTGTGGTCTCTCCAGAGTTGTATAGGACTAGATTTTGTGAAGCGATGGACAAGTATTTCCTGATGGTGCCCGACCACTGGACAGGGTTGGATCTGAACTGCTGAAATCATGCAGATGATTTGAAACAGACTGTGAAGGAAAGTGGATCTGAGCAAGAGACCCAAACTATATGACACATATTATTTCTTTGTTTTATATATCACTGAACACAAAGGCCTTTCAGTTCTGTGACTGTCCACAGACTGTCTTTAGACTGTCCATAACTGTGGGGTAAACGCTCCATGGATTGTACTTTGCTTCTGTTACTTGAAATTAGCTGTCTGTAAACCAGGAAACTGTACAACGTTAAAGACAGGTTCTTTTTAAGGGCTGCAATTGGAGATGAGTATGTAGGGTAGGAAATTGAGTTATCATATTTACTAACTCTGTCACTCTGTTTGATAGACTGTGACTGTCTGGTAGACTGTAACTGATAGATTGTGAGTATTTGGTAGATTATGACTATTGTCTGGTAGTCTGTGACTGTCTGGCATCACATTTGACACTTTTTCCCTGAGAAGGTACTTACAGACTTGCATAATTCATTTTATGTTTCCTATGTAGTAACTTTGTGTTTATTCTTATAATTTCTGAAACTTTTAGGAAAAGTCTGATTTATTCTATTAATTGCCAGTTAAAACAGATTGGTGCTTGCTTTGCTAGGAATTTGATTTAAACTGGGAATCCTGTCATACTCTGTATTCTCCATCTTACTTTGTTTGTAACTGTGTTCACATTCTATCTTTTCTGCAGGAGATGAGAGCCTAAAACCATTAGCTTCAAAGCCTTTCATAGAGCTTTGTAAGGAGCTTGTTTAAAACTTCTCTGTAATGTACCAAACAGCACTCAACCCACATGTGTGTTTGCATTCTGGATTTTCGTCTCATTTTGGGGAAACAAAATGAGCAGTAAATGAATACGTAGTCACTGAATCCCTAAATGAATAATTAATAATGACAGATTTTTTTTTACAGTAAAAGATAGATTAAGGCCAATCCAAGAAACTGAGAAGGAACAATTGTTTTGTTTTTTTAATAGTGGTAAAGTATCTTTCATCACTTCTAGCAGTTTAATAGGATCTAAAACGTTTCAGTGTGGATACTCTCATTTTTAAGTTTCTACCACACTGACCAGTGCTGCTGAGAAATGCTAAGAGGTGAAGTGATTCCCACTTTAAGGACCTTGTTTACTAGTCTGTGGTCTCATCTAAAAAGTGGTCAAGAATCCTGAACTGTGAGTAGATGCTTTTACCCCAGAATAGTGCCCATGTCCTCTTGGCTTTTATGTAACAAGGATATTTGGACATTTATAGAGTTGTAATGATTCCATTTTTTTTCAGATTTCCTCTAATAGCACAACAATATTGGAGAGAGAGAGAGAGAGAGAGAGAGAGAGAGAGAGAGAGAGAGAGAGAGAGAGAGAGAGAGAGAGAGAGAGAGAGAGAGAGATTGGGTGTGATCTGCTTCATAGAATAGTCTGCACCTGAACTAGACACAAGTTTGGCAAGTTTGCTGTAGAGAATGAAGTGGTAACCAACTGTTTGTTGCTTATTGCGAGCATGACTAGTTTTGAATTCATAACAAGTTGAATAAGGGCTTATGTCTACCTGATGTTAAGCCTTGGCCTCATCAGCCTTTCATCTGTGCCTTGTGAAGGTGGACCAAACACTGAAGAGTCCAGCTGTGATATTAGAGGTCAGTAAAGTAGTTGTGCTGACATGAAATTGGCATGGAACTCTTACTTTCTGTACACCCAGACACAAAGGCTTTCTTATCTGCCTTGGAATGCCAGCTCTGTTTTGTCTCTGCTCATTTCTTCTGTCCTCACTTCTTGCAGGACTAGAATTATGTCTTGTTGGTTTCAGTACAGTGCATGTAGCTGAGCTCAGGGCAGTAACCAGTAACCCCCTAGAAACATGGCACCTCCTTCCTCTCTTGCCCCTGACCTGGAAAGCAATTTTGCCTTTTAAAGTATTGTTGCCTCTGGCATTTTGGTGACTAAACTTTCTGAAGCAAGAGTTATTGCTTTGAAAGCTTGACTTGTCCTTTTAAAATTAATGTCAAACTGGTATTAATGAAGGGGAAACGCACAATTGAACTGTTTTGAAAGGTACAAGTGTGTGACTCCTGGCTATTTGCGTTTAGCTGCTACCATGTATATGTATGTATATTTAGTATTTGGAGTGCTTTGAATTGAATGACTGTTGTCCTCTTGAACTCCCTTTCCTGGTCTAGAGAATATTAATGTTGAAAAGTTGTGAATAAGGAAGAAATCTCATGCTCAGAATATAACATGAATTCCAAAGCAACCGATAGAAACATGAGAGAATTATGACAGCATATTGCTTTGTATAACAGTCTTATTTATAAATATGAAGCTTTTTGATGACATAAAGTTTTGTTAAAAAAAGAAGAGACTTAAGTTTTTCCTCTCTGCCTGAGGGAAGAAAGGAGAAATAAGCTGTTATGAGCACTTTGTAGTCACTGAGGGTTTTTTTTTAATAGCTTCTCAAGGTTTCCTATGCGGTGTCTGAGCATCTATGTAAATAATAGGGCCATTCATGCTGACATTGACTTATATGACAACTTTGTGGCTGATGGTTTCTTGGCACTTTAACCATTAGCAGTGGACTTCTTGGAAGTGCTAAGGAAGATTATCAGCATGTAGAAAGTTAGCTGAGTTTCAAGTGTGAAAACTGTTGCCAGTGAGCTTGGTGAAGTCTGACCAGGACATTTATGCTCTCAAAGTGACTTATGCAGTATTTAAACATCTAGTGCAATGCCTTTTTTTTTTTTGGGTTGGTTTTGTAATAGGTGCAGTGTATTATAGAAAAAATGAAAATTACAATCATGAGCAGTTTTGTGAATGCTGCTTTGTCAGTTTTGTAAAAGAAAATGTACATAGGGTCTTTCAACAGGTTTTAATCTAGAAGAAATAACATTGTAAATCACAGTAGCTTCCTAATTTAATATGAAAAACTCAATATTGAAAGTACTTATTGTATTGGAATGTATATATTTCTCTAACTTTGTTTCCAGCTGTTTTATATGATTAACGTGTTATTTAAAGATAACTGCCCTAGCCTTTTAGAGACTTGTACTGTAAATAAAGAGGACCTACAATAAACTGGAATTTACTTTACTCTGCTAAGTTTTGGATCTGTTCGAAGAAGCTAATGAAGTGAGAGGAAGTTCTTGCCTGCTTGTGTTGCCCTCCCACTTTTATTCTCTTTTCATTCTGTTTCCAATGGGAGGATTTCAGTTTTGCATCCTGACCAATAATGGGCATAGCTGTATGGGCCATCCCATTCCTGCTTTTAGTTTTCTTGATAGAGCATTCAAGGAAGGGAAGCCCTTTTCTATACAGGATCTGCAATTGTGTGAGTGGGTGGGGCTCTACCATTCATTACTTTCTCCCATGAATTTGAAGATAAATACCGCACTGACTGAAGCTGAACCTATCTCAGTGCTGCTCACAGTTGTGGTCCTGAGGCTGTGAGAACCACTTTTGCCTGGAAGATGGCATAGGAACTTGACCTGTCCATTCCACACATTGATGGGGTGTTATACCCTATTTGGGGTTCATGGAGTTCACTTTGTAGCTAATGCTTTGGGCTTTTGTTTTCTGTGTTGGGAGAATACCTGTTTGCAAAATGTCGTGACTGGTGAGTATTGAAAGTTTGGGTTTCCAGCACTGGGAGACACGATATAATAGATCAGATCCACAATCTCTTTTCTCTTTGTTTCTCATGTGTCCTTTTTATTGTTTGAAAACTTCATATATGCACATAATGTGTTTTGTTCAAATCCACCCCCTTTCTCTCCCCTTCAATTCTTTCCCATTCCCTTCCTCACATCTTTCTTCCCTATTTCATGTGTTCTGTTTTTAAACCCACCGAGTCTACTCAATGCTTCCTCTATGTACATGTGTGTGGGATCATCTGCTGGACTATGGATAGACAGATTACTGAGGTAAACGGATTCTCCCTCTCCCTGAAGGCTAGTTTTTGACTAAGGATTAGGAATGTCTGACTCAAAAACCTTTCCCAGCCAGCAAAGAGTGAGGAAGAAATTCTCCTTAAGCCATTTAAGGCCCCCTGTGACTTGAAATGCAAGTGCATGCCAGCTTGGTGGAATGGCACTTGCTGCCAGACCTGAAAGACCTGAATTCCCATTCCAGAAACACCCATAGTGGGAGGAGAGAACCCACTCCCTGCAGAGTTTCCTCTGAGACTGGTGTATATTCATAAAAAGAAAAAAAAAAAGCTCTAGGGAAAAAATCAATCAAGGAGAACTTAAATTGCAGAAATTATTATACCAACTCTTCTAAACATCTAAATACCCTGAATAGGAGACATGATTTGGTTCTATGATAGCTAGTCTTAGTTCTCAACTCTTGACTACACCTGGAATTAATTTAAAGCCAAGCAGCTGGCACACCTGTGAGGAATTTTTTTGTTTATTTGTTTTTAATTAAATCACTTG
Organism: Mesocricetus auratus; assembly: GCF_017639785.1. Lineage (NCBI taxonomy): Eukaryota > Metazoa > Chordata > Mammalia > Rodentia > Cricetidae > Mesocricetus > Mesocricetus auratus. Next base: position 42,623,991 of record NW_024429194.1, on the reverse strand, counting down.
AAGTGGGAACACCCACTTTTAATCAGCATTTTTTGTGCTGTGAAGATCCACCTTTAACCTGGGCCATACCTGCTGGTACCCTAAATAAGGATATGGAAGGAGGAAATTCTCTCTTTGCCCATTTCCCCTTACTCTGGCTGGCAAATTCATTCCTCCACTAACATTAGAGCCTACATCTTCGGAGTTTTGGTGTATACTGAAAACCACCTGAGACATCCATCCCTGTGGATCGAACACCTACTGGATTCTTGGACATCTCATTGGTAGACAGCCATTGTTGGACTAGCTGGACCATAGCCTGCAAACCACTCTAATAAATCCCATATTATTCATATCATTTAGTGTAATGCCTGTTTTGGTTCTGTTCCTCTAGAGAACCCTGACTGATACAGATCCCTTTTGAAATAATTTTGACTGCCTTATGCCTGTTGTCATTTCTAAGCTTTTTATTTCCATATTAGATAATGTTATGAGGATTCAGGTAAATGATTTAATACACTCCAGTATATATGAAAACTGACAAAGATCATTCATATACAGGTATAAGAACATGGCTTTCACCATCTGACAAAGGCCTGTACCTTTTGGCCAGTAGACTGAGATACTTCAGAGCTGTTAGAAGATAAGCACTGTCACTGATAACGGCCCCTGGATTCACACCAGCCACCATGAAATAGGCAAATTCTTTCATCTAGAAATTTTAACAAACATCTTTTCTCACTTGTAGAAAGATGGGCTGGACATTACTGTCTTACCTTCTTTTATTCTTCCCCTCTTCCTATGTGATGATCTCCCCTTCACAAATAAGGTTTGGTTCAACTAAACCATGCCTTTCTTCACAATTCTAGCACAACCTACATACCCACTGCTTCAGTATTCCAAACACTGGCCATCTCAACTAATGTCAATTGCTTGTTTATACCAAGTGAAGCCAAACCTGACCTAGTTTTAGTCTCTCAGTATACCTATCTGATAGACCCCTTCCTTAGAATGAATCTATGAAAGTGTGCAATATATATGAAGAGACAAAGCCACTCTGTATCTTCCTGTGGTATAAAAGTTCAAGGTCACCCTTCTCCAGGGTGTAGAGTCCATTATGGAACAAACATCCCATCTGTTCTGTACCACCTGTTGGCTTGCCCAGTGCCCATAGTTGTAGATGGATAGGAACATTGAACAATGTAGTTTGGTCATGAAGTATAACATTCCTGGATAGTTACTAAGACCAAACTGAAGGTTTTGTCTGCCAGGCATGTTGTGGCCTGCATTCTTTCCTGTTACAGCCTCAGGAGTATTGGAAGTGAAGACATAAAGATGCCACCATGACTAATGCCACTAGACCATATAGCCTGGTAGGTCACAGATTCCCCTTTCCCTGGCCTGTAAACAATAGTGGTCTCATTTTTATTTGATATAAGGTATATAGTGGGTTTTTTGCCTAAATGGTCAAGGTAACATAGATACTGTGTGGTGTCCCTCATTAGGCGTCTATCTTCCAGGGCTAGTCAGTCAAAAACTTTGGTTCCTTCATGCAAAAGGTAATGAACATCACATAGAGATGCTTCAGGGAAGACATTATAGACAGTCCTCATGTAGTGTGACTCCAGGTTCCATTCAGTAATGAGGGCCCTTCCCTAGCTTATAAATCTAGAAAAAGCAAATTCTAGACTTTTCCCATAGTAAAGGGATAAAGATTCAATATGACCTCACAGGCCTTGGAAGCATGGCAGTCAAAAGTTAGGGTAACCTCTGATGTACTTAGATATGCTGACTACTTACTGTAACTTACCTGAATATAGTGCTGCTTCCATGTAAACCACACAGGGCAGATGAAATCCACTTCCTATCCTACATCAAATAAATGAGACACAGTCATGTATTGTACCGACTGAGTCTAGGACTGCAGGACTTGCTCAAGGGCAGTGTTGAGGCTTTGCTTCTCTGTGTGTGCTCAACGTTCTTCCTTTGCGTAGATTTCCCATAGCAGGCTCTGTGAAGAGCTTCATGTGATATTTCACCTACCCACCAGGAAGTCATGAAATGATGTTAAACTGAAAACATTGAACACAGTCACTTGCCTCTCTCGAGTCAAAGCAGAGCTGTGGAGGAAGTTCTGCTTTCACAGATCCCTGGGAGATTTCCAGACAGGCAGATGACTGAGTTTGCAAATGAGCCTGATCAGAATGTCTCTGCTTGCCTTCTGAGGCCTTAGCTGGTAGGCAGCATCCCCCACTCCCACTCCAGCCACCTCCTCCTTCCGGGGCAGTTAGCTTCTGTCTGTTGCCAATTCACAGATCCCAGAGCACTCAAACCCAAGTTGTAGAGGAAAAGTAAGTCGACCAAGTTGATAGTCAAACTGGGAAAATCTGCAAAGCATTTTCTGTAGAAGTTGTGAATATGACTTTGTGTTTATGTTATAACTTGTAGCAGCTTGCAGGGAATATCAAAAGTTTCATTCGTTGGGGGACTTGGATAGAGTGACATCCTGACTATCTCTGCTTGCAAAGCTTTCGGTTTCTTCCCCCTTGCTCTGTTCAGTTGCCTTCCTGGTAAAGGGAACAGGCTGAGGCAACAGCTTTGCTTCCATATTCTCCCTGCTTGTTTCCTCGATGATTTACCACGTGGGCACTGTGGTACACACCACATGTACATGTGCATACCCCCATACAATGAATGAGTAAACAAAAAAAAAGAGAAATGTTAAGTATTGTGGTTTGAATGATTAATCAAAACTCATCTTGGATTTAGTCCCTATTGTGAGGTGTTAAGAAATGAGATGGAGAGGATTGAAGAGGTAAATAGGTCACAGAGGTGCACATCTTTTTGTTTGTTTTTGTTTTTCGAGAGGGTTTCTCTGTGGCTTTGGAGGCTGTCCTGGAACTAGCTCTTGCAGACCAGGCTGGTCTCGAACCCACAGCTATCTGCCTGCCTCTGCCTCTGCCTCCTGAGTGCTGGGACTAAACACGTGCACCACTACCACCCGGCTGAGGCACACATCTTATGATGGATTGATCCATTATTAGATGAATGAAGTATCCTGGAATAACTTGTAAAAGCCATTCTGGGTTTGCCTTTTTGTGCTCCCCTCTAACCATGTGGTGTCCTGTGTTACCTCAACACTTTGAAGAGTTCAGAACAGCTGAAGACCATCAATCTTTGAATCTCCTAGCCCTAGGAACCCTGAAATGATTAAACCTTTATTCTTTATAAATTACTCAGTTTGTATTATCCCAGTTTTAGCAACATAAAATGGCCTGTAACTGTAAATGCATTGCTTGGAAAACAAAAAGCAACAAATAGGAAGGGATGGTTATGTTAGCTAAGGTCTATCACCTAAGAAACCTACTGTGAAATCTAGGGAGAACCGCCACATTAGTCAATTACTGGTTTTGGTGACTATGACCATTATACATTCCTAAAAGAAAGGCCCAGTGGCAGGCTTGTACACAAAAGAAAAGGTTTGCCGTATATCCTGGTGCCTTAGGCTGGAGTGGAAGCTGTGGGGTGAGATGGAGACCCAGAAAGGAACTGACAAGCAGCAGACAGGAGCATGTCAACATGTTACTTTGCATCCTCAATACTTCTCAGGAACGGCCGTCTATTGGAAGACTGCCCACCTTTCCCCATGTAAATCAAGAGTCTTGGTTTGTTAATCTGTAAATAAAAACAGGACTGTAATTTTACTGTGTTTCTTGTTTTCCTGATTGCTACTTGCTGTTTGTTATTTTGGAAGATCCAACTCGATAGCTTCACCTTTAGAGCCTTGGCTCTGAGGATTGGAGGACCAGGGGAAGGCATTTGGACAAAATGAGGCTGCAGGGACGGACAATGGCCACTAGAGGACACTAAAGCACTTGTTTCTAGGATTTGCACATTGTTTCAGAGCAAAGGAAATCATAGTGGACTATGGGGCAAAAAGAGCCTGTCCCCCAAATTCACTTGAGCCCAGTCCTTACTCTTTTGCATTTTGTTCTCTCAAATTTCCATTTTCATGTTGAGGTGGAGATTCCAGATGCTTGTTTAACTGTTGTTTAGAAACTTAGCTATTTCCAAGAAAGTTGTCCTGAAGGTTTTTCGACTCTCAAGTACTACGTAATTTAAAGATTTGCGGTCTGTATAGTATTGAAATAGTAGATCCAAGGCTGTTTGTGAAAACGAGTGGACTTACTGTGATGGGAATAGCGCCACCTACCTTCAAGGTGTTGATTTTAATTAGATTTAGTGGGCAGTGGCATTATTTATTGCCCTTTATTGTTGTTAGCGTGCTAAAATGCTCTCCCCTTCCCCAGTTCAAAGGACTGATTGTTTTGAAGCTAGAATAAGACATGTGAGTTTAGGGAGCATCTACAGTTGTCCTTTGGTAGCCTCTGAGGTTGTTCCCAGACTCCCCTACTCCCAACAGGTAGCCGACAAACAGGTCCCTACTCCTTACTGGAGTGGTGCTCACAGGGCGAGGACTCAGGCTACCTGAGGCAAAGTGATCGCTGTATAAACAGGTTGTTTCCTTGTAGTAAACAGAGGCAGAAAAATGTATCTAGGACAAACACAAATTTTAGTATGTGTTATCTGTGGTGGGTTGAACAATGGAATGTGGAATCTGCAGACACGAAGCACCCGTTGCCATTTCAGATTTTATTTTAAAGTCTGTCTTGGACCAGTTTCTTCACTCCTGTGATTTGAATATAGATTGACCCTATAGGTTCATGTGTTGAAGCCTGGGTCCCTTGCTTTTGGCACGGCATCGAGCAGTGGTGGGAACTTTGGAGGCGGAAGGCCTGGCTGAGAAAGGACACTAGAGCATGCCTTTGAAGGGTCTCTTGTCCCTGGGACTTCCTCTGTTGTGTTCTGCTTCTTGGTCACCACGCAGTGGGAAGCATTTGCCACACTCTCTTGCTGTCATGATGTTTCTGTCTTGTCACCAGTTGATCATGTGACACAGTGAGCCCAGATCAACCTTTATTCCTCTGAATATGCTGGGTCTGACTGGTAAACTGCTTCCCTACATTGTGCAAAGCCTGGCTTTGTGGGTTTGGTCTCCAGCACTGAAAAAAGGGAGCAAGAGTACAGAGGCAATCTAGAGAACAAGGAAATAATTGTAGATCTCAAATGCACAAAAAATTTGCAGAACCTTTCCTCTTTGGAAATCATTTTCTGAGGTAATTGTCAATGGCAATATAAAGCTGGACACTTCTTACATGATTAGAACTCTGGATACCCGAGTCAGGTTCCCAGCAGACCTCTGGCCATCGCTGCAACTCTCATCTCTCCAGACCTCTCTCCCATGAACTCCAGCTGTCTGGTCTCTCAGCTCTGTCTCTGTGCCAGGAAGTACAAAGAATTCCTTGTAGTCCCTCTTTGCTATGAAGTGTACCTGGGGACAAATGTCTATACTTCCCACCCTCCAAGAATCCTATCCTTACTGGTGATAGTCACTGTCATAAAAGCTCATCATGTGGTTTGCCTGGGTCTCCTGTTGTTTTGAGGTGGAAGGATCAATCTGGTTCCTATTACTCTGTCTTGACCAGAAGAAATGGATTTTTATAAAGATTAGAAATGGGATTTTATAAAGATTATATCTAAATGTTGTGTTGAATACTTGATGTTTTCTCTGGTGAAGGGATAGCTCTTTATTCGTGACTATTTTAAAATCAATTTTTCACGGATCAGTTTCTTCTAATCGAAGTGCCATTATCTGCAACAGATCAGAATAGACAATAACATAATTAGAGAAAATGTGCCATTGAATTTGCATTTCCGGGAATGTCCACACACAGTCAGGTGGCCTTTAGCTGACTGACAGCAAGGTTTGGCAGGCATAGTTAAAGGTTTTTTCCACATAGATATCGATCAGTTTCTCTGCTGTGAACATGCTAATTCATCTCAGGGGAATCACCTGGCATTCTAACCCCACCAAATCTCACAGTGGTCACCTCCTCAGGAATACCGTTTAGACATGATGCTCCCTGGGAAGGGACCACCAGATGCAGAAGGGAAAGCTCCCCCGTACCCCACTAGCATCACTTTGGAGATGGGTCATGTTAATGTTTAGGAGCTCAGACGTGCTAAATGCCAAATGTGGGAACTTCAAGCATGAGCCACATTTCAGAGGATGTCTCTTTGCTCGTCTCTCGAATGTGAGAGCGATTGCAGGGGACACTGAAGAAGCTGGATGAGATAATGCTGAGAAGTCCAAGCTCTATGGCTATGGTAGGAGGTGGACACTTAGCCTTAATGTAACCCAGGCATGGCAGGTGCTGGGTGACACATTCTGTCTGTGTCACAGGACATGGTTTTCTCTGCTGCTTTCCGTGAACATGGCTTGGATTCTACGTGTTGCTATATCAGCAGCTCTTTTCTGTCCTGCAGTCTCAGAAATACTATGTTACTGAACAGAACTTCCCCTTAGAGCAAATTAACAGGCAAATCTTCTACCTTATGCCACTTTAGTTTCAAGCTCTTTTACCTTTCCATTTTGTGTGAGTTTCTACATTTCCCATGTTTGTTGTGTGCATGTGGGCAGGGACAGGCAGAGTCACGGGGAAGTCATCCACACAGCTGTGATCTAAGATACATTAGTTGGGGCTGTGTTTTGCTTCTATCCCAGTTGAGTGAACCACAGAAAACCTAAATTGTGTATCACCAAGCTGTTTTTTGATCGAGACTAGAGAGAGAACTGAGAGGAAACATTGATCAGTGTTATAAAGTGCTGGCTTGATAAAGAAGGGGGAGAGAGTCCTCTTAGCTGTGCTAGGTGCTCATGTGACTGGTACTTCTATGGGATATCCAATAACATTTTCTCATGAGTGAGTTGAGTTTTTTAACTCTCCAGTCCATAGAGGCTTCACCCCTCCAGTAATAAATGCCCATTATGTACCTGAGGCGTGGTCTGCTCCATGGTGTGTAAAATGCTTTAGTCATTAGACAGTTTAGTCACTAATAACCCTGAAAGAAATAAATGAACACTTCATGGGTAATTTCCCACTGTCACGGCATGGCACTTCACCATGCCATTGCCACTTAGCCTTTGTTTTAGTGTTTTTCAGGGAGTAATGATTGTCTGTCAAGGTAATATAGTGTTAAACAATATTGTCTGAAATTTTTATTTTATATATAAGAGTGTTTGCCTGTCTCTGACGTCAGAAGAGTTAGTTGGATCCCCGAAACTGGTGTTACAGACAGTTGTTAACCACCATGTAGGTGCTGGGAATTGAACCCAGGTCCTCTGCAAGAGCAGTCAGTGTTCTAACTGCTAAGCCATCTCTCCAGCTATCCTAGGAATTAAAAATAACATAAATCATAAAGGCATAAAACTTTAAAGGGAACCAAGCAAGCATCATTGAGAGAAAATTTTATTACCCATATTAATTTAGAATAGTACTCATTTTAAATTAAAATGCTTGTATTATATTTTTTACTCACTTTATACATATAAATAAAATACAGTCTGGTAAATGTGTGCTTATCATCAGATAGCCTTTTTAAAAAAGCTATAGTGAGCCAATGTTTATTTATTTAGTTTCTGTGTGTATTTGTTGTGTTGTCACCAATCAATCTTCATCTCTCCCTGAATGTGGAGCTCACCAATTCAGCTAAATTCTTTAGCACACAAGCCCCAGGGATTCTCCTGTCTTTGCCTCCCCAGCACTGGGATTACAGGATGTACTTCTTTCTGTGCCTGGCTCTTTCATGGGTGCTAGGAATTGGAACTCAGTCCTCATGCTTGCACAGTAAACAATTGACTATCTTCCCCTCAACAATACATCATTTTATTTCTTGACCACATAATAGTGAACACATGTTTCCATTGTCTTCCTCTTTGGCATCGGTTCTCAACCTAAGGGTCTTGACTCCTTTAGAGGTCAAATGACCCTTTCACAGGGGTCACCTAAAACCATTGGAAAACACAGATAATTATGATTCATAACAGCAGAAAAAATCACAGTTATGAAGTAGCAATGAAAATATTTTCATGGTCGAGAGTCACTGCAACATGAGGAACTGTATTAAAGGTGGCAGCATTAGGACAGTTAAGAACCACAGCTGTAGCTAGGTGTTGTTGACACATGCCTTTAATTCCAGCACTTGGAAGTTCAAGACCAGCCTGGTCTATAAAGTGAGTTCCAGGACAGCCAGGACTGTTAGACAGAAAAATCCTATTCTCCCAAAACAAAAAACAAACAAACAAACAAAAACCAAAAAGAACCACTGCTGTATGGGCTCTATTTGCCACATCAGTTTTGTCTCTCTTCTAGCTTCTTTTATCGTGTGCTCTCACTCCTATTCCATTAGCGAGATGCTCTTTTGAGACTCTACAGAAGGACGGACAGTTACAATGCCTTCAGCAGAAGTCTCCACCCAGTGCCAAATCCTTATATCGAAGTCTTCACTGTCAGCATGATGGGGACATTAGGAAGAGAGTCCTTCAGAAGATAAGTAAGCCATAAGGCAGTACTCATGAATGGTCTTGGTGTCCTTATGAAAGGGGTCCTAGAGAGTGCTCTACCCTTTCTTCCATGGGAGGACACGTGAGAAGACAGAAGGACACTGTGACCAAGAAGACAACCTCAGCAGACTCTGGTTCTGCCTAAAACTTGGCCTTGTACTTCCCAGCCCTCCAGAATGAGAAAAATAAAGTTATTCTAGACATCTAGTTTTTTCCTTCCTTCCTTCCTTCCTTCCTTCCTTCCTTCCTTCCTTCCTTCCTTCCTTCTTTCTTTCCCTCCTTTTTTTGGTAGCAGCTTAGGTGGACTAAGATGGTGGGAAGTGGGAGACCTTGTACCCAGCTTGTGTGTTATGCACGTTACTTTCTTCACAGAGTCTCAGTGTACTTGTGTTAGATGTGGGAATAAGAAAAGCTGCTTTTCAAGGTGGTTGTGAGAACTGGCAACAGTAGACCTTCGTTGATCAGCCTAGTGCCTGGCACATCAGAATGCATTGTAACTGAAGTGGTAGTGAGGGCCCAAAGATGACCAATGGTGTGTATGTTCTTTGCCCACCAGTTTCCCAAGCATGACTCCACGGTCAATGCCTCCATTGCTAAGTCCCTAGAACATTGCCATGTTTGATGTCAGTATGGGCACTTAAACATTTTCAAGAAAGTAAACCTATATTTATAATTCCTACGTTGAAATGTATATTAGGGTAAAAGGAAGTGAATCAGATTTATAGAGATTTACACTATTGGGGGCAAGAGGTTTAGATTTCTACTTTAAACTTTTGTGTATATGCATGTGGATGTGAGTACATGTGTATTTGAGTGTGTATGGAAGCACCACGATAACCTTGGGGGGGGTCAGTTGTCTAGAACTTCCAAGTAGGCTAGTCTAGTTTGTCAGTGAGCCACAGGGATCTACATGTTTCTTCTTCCCCAGCACTGGTATTGTAAGTGCACAGTAACATGCTGGTGTGTGTGTGTGTGTGTTTAATATATGTGCAAGTATGTGTATATTAGTATATGTGAGTGCAGATGCATGAACGCTGGAGGTCAGACACCAGCCTTGTAATGTTTGTCTTATGCTTCACCTTGTTTGAGACAAGCTCTTTTTACCACTTCTTCATGTGCTACATCAGCTGACCTGTGAACTTGTGGGAATTCCCTTGTCTCTGTTTCCTAGCTTTCTGTAGAAACACTGGGATTCGAGATGCATGCTACTACGTTGGCTTTATGCATGTTCTGAGGATTCAAACTTGGGTCCTCATTCTTACCCAGCTTTACCCAATGTCTTAAGGCCATGTCTTATAACTATGCTTTGTTGGGGGAAGTCCTGTGCATTTGTCAATAAAGTACTGTTGAGCCTATAGGGAACCAAGATAGGAGGGACTAGGAGTCCAGGAGAACTCTGGGAAGGAGAAACACAGGGAGGTCGAGATGTAATGCCATTGGGGTAGGAAGCCCGGAAACCTCTCCGGTAAGAGACATACTTAGATTAACAATTATGGGGTAATTACTTAAGTCAGAGCTAGCCAGTAAGAAACAAGCAAGGCCAACAGCTTCATAATGAATATAGCCTCCTGTGTGTTTATTTGGGACTGATGCGGATCTGGAACCAGGCGGGCGGGAAGGCTCCTCTCAAGGAAAGCTTCTCTTAACAATGCTTGACTTTCTTCTACATGGTTCTGGAGGCAGAACTCAGGTCCTTTTGCTTTTATGGCAAGCACTTTCTCAACTGAGCTATCACCTCAGTCCATGTGCCAGAGCTTTACAGTTTTTTTAAAAGACTTCTGGACTAAGTAGAGTATTTAATGATTAATTCTTCCTTTGTTCTTTTGTAGATAATAAATGCAGTTATAAAACTAGATACCATGACCATGGCAACTCTTATAAGGAAAACATTTAATTGAGGGGGCTCACAGTTTCAGAAGTTTAGCCCATTATCATCATGTCAGAGAATATGGTGTCATGCAGGCAGACGTGGTATGAGAGCTGAGAGTGCTTCATCTTGTAGACAACAGGAAGTCAACTGACACACTGAATGGTATCCTGAGCATAGGAATCCTCAAACCCTGCCCCCACAGTGACACACTTCCTCCAACAAGGCCATACCAACTCCAACAAAGCCACACCTCCTAATAGTGCCACTCCCTGTGAGATTATGGGGGCCAACTACATTTGAACACATGGTAAGGGGTATTTTATACAAAGCCTAATAGAGCCACAGTTTCCAACATTGGAAAAAATAACCCTAGTCCAATTTCTTGGCACCACTGGAATTTTCTGGTTCTGTCTGTTCCACTGTGCGAGCATGTGTAAACTATGTGACCAGATAATATCTCATTCTTAATTTACAGGACAGCCGTGAGGGCTCAATGACCCATGTGTGGAGTTCTCTGGTGTAGAATAACTTGCTGGTAAATGTCATTTTCCTTATCAAGTTCTCACTAAGTATGAGAATGTATGGTTTGAAGGAGGCCTCAGGGAAATGCATAGCAGAGGATGTGGTCCATGATGATATAAACTTTCCATTCATAAGATGCTTACATGCCAATGGTTGTGATGCTATTTAATGTTTAGACATGTTGTGTTCTTACCTTGGACTTTATAAAATTCCTATCAGTAAGTCAGGTAATGAACTTTAGTTTCATGATTGAGAGGGTAATACTTCATATGTTACTGGAAATAAGCTCAATAGATTCTCTGAGCATCATACATACATGGTCTGATCTGAACTGTCTTTGCCTTTTCTACTTTAACAAATAAACACCATATTCATCTCTGGTTTCTTGCTCCCATGTTCTCAACCCTCTTGTTGTCTATAGAATGGAAGTGAGTTACTGGATTCGTAGGTGCAGTCATAAATCATGTTTCTTAAGTGGTGGGACCCTCTGATGAAAACATAAAATGTTCTCTGTTCTTTTTACCCTTTCTGGGGTCGTCTATAGAACTAGTAGTCTGACCCAGTGCCTAAACTCACCCAGTAAGGACTGTTGGCAAGTATACCTAAGCTCTCCAGAACTGGCCTTATTACCAGCACAGGTTCTGACCTTCGTCTGCTGAACATGTTTTTAATGGGCCTGCATTTTGGGGAGAAAAACAAGGATGTTCCTTTTGTTCTTGAGCTGTAGGAAACCAAGGTGGGAAACAACTGAGGAGGTCACCATGTTTATGTGCTTAGGAAACCCAAATCTTCAAACACAGCCTTGTTCTCTGTAGTATATCAAATAATCTATTTACCCTGATTTCCATTCACATATGCTTCTTTAAAAATTTGTTGCTACATACCAGCTCTGTAATGTCAGGTCTCATCATCTGCAATGCGCAGTTAATAGTGTCTACCACCCAGGATTACTGAGAACTGTTTTTATAATTGTTAGCAATAAAATATATACTTTTGCTGATTAAAAACTTGTATTATAAAATATTCTGTGGTTAAATTTTGAATAAATCACACTCATGAATCAATATACTGCCATGTCTGCAAGCACGGTATAGGGATAAAAGCCTCTGTAAGTATGGCTTGTGAAGGTGGAGTTCTAAGATGACTCCCAAGGGCTCGTATTCCTTTGAGTGACTTGTCCTAATCAGTGAACTGCGATATAATCAATTGGAATCATCCTGTTTCCAACTAAATGAATTTTGGCTCAATGTGATGATGCATGCCTTTAATCCCAGTACTGAGGAGGCAGAGACAGGCAAATGTGAGTTTGAGACCAGCCCATTCTAAGTTCCAAGACAGCCAGGGACTCATAAAAACCCTGTCTCAGAAAAACAAGAACAATAATTAAACCCAACAAACAAACAGCAAACTCTCCCTCAAGTGGAACTAATTGAATCTTAAGAAAACCAGGACTCAAGTTGTACAACCAGAATGTGGTTGGGTCGAACAGTGGTGGCAAATGCCTTTAATCCCAGCACTTGGGAGGCAGAGGCAGGAGAATCTCTGTGAGTTCAAGCCTTGTCTACAGAGAGAGAGTTCCAGGACAGATCCAAAGCTACACAGTGAAACCCTATCTCCAAAAACAAAAACAAAAATGAAAAAAAATGTGGTTGGTAGTAATGAAGTCTTGTCCTTAGAGCATATGTCAGTTGACTCTTGGATCTTGGGTAGAAATTTGTTAAAGGCACAAATGTGAAACAAAGGTGTTTCCATTATCTCTGTCCCATGACTAGGACAGATTCAGGGAAGAGGCACACACAGCCTTAGATAGGGTCTCACTAGTTAGTCCAGGATGACTTTAACTTGCAATCCTCCTGCTTTAGTCTGTCAAATGCTGCGATTACAGACTGAATCACTAATCCTAGCAGATTTGATTTCTTCTATTTAGCATAATGCTCTTTCATTTCATTTGACAGGTTTGTTTGCTTTTTGTTTGCGTTACATTGCCAGAATCTACCCTGTGTGCTTATTCATATGTACTCCTAGATACGCAGTCTTTCCTATCTCTTAGCTGTCCTGAATACACTTTCTGTAAAACATTCATGTACACCTCTGTCAAGACGACTTTCATGTACATCTCTGTGAAGACAGATTTTCATTTCTCCCGGGGAAATACATAGAAATGGAGGTCAAGCTGCAGCATCACAAAAACTGTCGACTTGTTTTCCAAAATGGATCTTTCGAACCAGGCATTGGTGGTGCACACCTTTAATCTCAGCACTCGGGAGGCAGAGGCAGGCAAATCTCTGTGAGTTCAAGGCCAGCCTGGTCCACAGAGTGAGTGCCAGGACAGCCTCCAAAGCAACACAGAGAAACCCTTTCTCCAAAAACCAAAATGGATCTTTCGGGTTTCCTTCTTTAAAACAACAACAAAACCCCCAAACAAATATGTTAATTATTTTGATGTCATGCATTTACAGTCTAAAAGAATAGCTCCCCAGAATGTCGGCGTGGGGATTGGTAGGTGAAAAAATGAAGGTCTATATGAGGCAGGAAGGGTGGAAATGCTTTGGTTTCTCTACCTTACCCGGTCCCAGAGTCTGGTTTCCTGTTTTACTCGAAACTAGACTGCTAACCTCTGCTTCTATGGGTCCCTTTTCTTACTTAGTGATGGATCTACAGACAGGAAGAATTTAAAGTATTCAGGGACTTTTTGGTATTACTCTATTCCCTGGACCCCTGGACAGCAGTGTGTATCACCCAGCTGCTGGGTGCATTGACCAGCACACTGCATTGTTTTCCAGGGTTCCCTTCATACTGCTACTGTTCCTCCTTCATAAAGTCAGGCCTTCTGCACTGATGTGACTCTGGATTCCACGCTTGGCCTCCCCTGCTGATCCCTAAGGACTCAGTGTTTTCTTGATTAATTTCTTCTGATAAGTGTACTCTTCCTTTGTTACCCTAGCGGGCACTTCTCCACTCACCCATTCCCTCCATTTCCTTTTTTAACATATAAAATAATGAATTTCCTTATGATGTGAGCGCCATGAGCTCTGTTCCTATTCACGCTCTTTCTCCTTCCCTCCCCTCTGTTTTGTTTGCTCTTTCTTCCCCTGTAGTCTTCTTTCCACCCGTCCTCGTGTGTATGTGTGTATGTTGTGTGTGTTATGGCCTGAGTGGAGGTCAGAGGACAACTTTGCAGAGTCCCTTCTCTCCTTCCACCTTTACACAGGCTCTGGGCATGAAACTCAGGTCATTAGGCTTACAAAGTCAGTACCTCCATCCACTGGTCCATCTTATCAGTCTCCAGACAGAGTTTAAAGAAAATTATGCGTATGAGAGACTATACAATACTCACTTTATTTAGAGTCTGACTTAATTTGCTTAATACAATGATCTACAGTTCCAGTCATCTTTCTGAGAAACATGTAATTTTGTTTCTTCTTTATGGCCAGATAAAACTCTATTGTGTATATGATACTACATTTTCATCATCTGTTTATCTGCTGGTGACTATCTAGGCCTATTCCATATCTTGGTTAAGATTCCTTTGGGTATCTATTCAGAAGCGCTGTTGTCTCAATTTTTACCCCAAGACACACACACACACACACACACACCCACACACACTCACGAGATACATTCAGGCATTGAATGTTTCACTAGAATCTTAAACACCTACCTGGGGTGTGCATTTTGACATTATAATGAGTCCTAGGTCACCTTCAGACTCTCCAGTGTCTCTCTGTACCTGTGCCCTACCAGTGGGCTGGGTGAGGGGCTCATCCTCTATTTGTCAACTACTTTCTTTCATATGTGATGTTTTCAGCCTTTGTATAAAGCCTTCTAGACTACAGTCTCTACCCTATGCTCTTGTCTCAGAATGAGTCCCTCAATATCAATTTAGTACAAAAAATATTAATTCAATAATGCTATTGTCTGCTGGCTTCTTTAAATGCACACACTTTATTTGGGGGATTTTCCTTTTTGAAATAATTCTGTGGTGTGTGTGTATGGTGTTTGATATATAAATGGGTATGTGGAGGCCACAAGAGTTGTTTTCCTCTTGCCCTCCACCTTATTCTCTGAAACCGGAAGTTCACTGTTTCAGTTAGCCTGACTAGCCAGAAAGCTGCAGGATCCGCCGGTCTCTGTCCCTGGATGCTGGGATTGCAGGCACACACGATCATGCCTGGCTTTTATGTGGATAGTGGAGATTCATATTCAGGTCTTCTTGCTAACATAGCAAGTGTCCTTGCCTACTAATCAGTTCCCCAGCCCTGGGAAATTTTCTTACGTCAGCTGTTATTTATTTAATAGTTTAGAAATAATATAATTCCATAAAAATAAAACACAGTGTGGTAACTCCTCAAAGAGAGGTAATTGTCATTCATGTATAACTCTCTACCTCCAATGCCTAAAAATGGAATAAAAACACATAGGCAAAAGAAGTACAAATACTGTGGAGTCTCTTCCACCATGCCCTGCTTAGAACAGGCAACAGTCTGCTGTAAACAACGACAGAATCCTATTTCCACTTGTTGGTTTCCAAGCTGCATTCACCACTGAGTATTGTTAATGCCTTCACCTGCTACTCTTCTTCAAATATACCTGGAAAGACCTGTTCCAAGCAATTGTGCCCTTAAATTCAATTAAGTACCCATGCTGTGATTACTTATAAAAATGGCCATTTGGTTAACAGATACGAGCAGGTCACTTAAAAAGCAGCCTGTGAGCCGGGCGGTGGTGGTGCACGCCTTTAATCCCAGCACTCGGGAGGCAGAGGCAGGCGGATCTCTGTGAGTTCGAGGCAGGGCTGGTCCGACAACCTCCAAAACAATACAGAGAAACCCTGTCTCGTAAAAACCAAAAAAAAAAAAAAAAAAAGCAGCCTGTGAAAGTGGTTAACATGCACATTTAAAAAGCTTCTCTCCCTTCAAAGAAATGCAAGTACAAATAACCCCTTGCCTCTTAAACTAACACTTTAAAACACAGCAAAGAAGAACAACACACCTTTCTTGGCCCTGACTGCATGCAGACCTGTTGTCACTCTGAAGAAAGTTGACCTACACCCTGGGAGTTGACGTGGCGAGGGGAGGTTCTGTCAGCCTGTTCTTAGTTGCAGTCTTTGATTTTTGTTTGCTTTTTAGTTATTTTTGCTTTTTGAGACTTAGTCTCATGTAGCCCAGAGACGAGCCTTAGACTACTCCTCATCCTCCTGCCTCCACTGAGTGCTAGGATTCCAAGTGAGGCACCACTCCAGCTCCATCTCCAACCAAATATTATCAGTCAACTTCCTGGGCCAGATGTGTTAGCAAAGTCTAGGGTGTGCAACAGAACCAGACTTTCGGATTTGGTGTGACTTCTTCCTGACAGCAGACCTCTGAAGACCCAGAAGCAGAAGACTCGACACACCGAGAGAATTCAACACACTGTGAGAACTCAACATACTGAGAGAACTCACTGCCCAAATCACTAGTGGGTCAGGTGAATGAATGGGTCCTGCCTACCCGAGACACAGGCATTTGAAAACTGATCTTCAGCACATTATTTGAGGAAATAAAAAAAAACTTTTACACATTTATCTATGCATTTATTTGATGTGGGCTTGTGTGACCATGCACCCTCCACATGTTGCATTTGCAGGTGTGCCAGTTAGGGGACCAGTTCTCTCCTCTCATCACGTGGTGCTGGGGATGGGACTCCGGTCCTCAGGCTTGGTAGCAAGGGCCTTTACTCACTGAGCCGTATTGCTGGTCCTAGGGAATAGTTGTAAGCAGGCACATTACTACACTCTACTCTTTAGTTTTCTATTTTCCTTATAGACACTAAAAATTCCAGAAGATATTTGAATCGTCACATTTTTATTTAGCTCCATGTATCTGCTTAAGAAAATATGCCAACACCCTTATTCTGAAAAAAAAAGTCAGATTCCAACTTTTGCTTGTCACACTGTTACTGTGTTGCTGAAGCCATGCTAAGATATTCTCACATAACTCACATTGTTATGTGCACACATGTATCACATCACATTTGTGTTGTGATAGACGTATTGAAACACACACACACAGACTCTGATGCAGATGGCTGCTTATAGAATACTGATGTAGTTACAGTGTGTTTCTATGTCCCATACACATATGGACTGTACTCATCTCAATATTTGCATTGTAGGCACAAATTAAGTAAATGCACGAGAAGCTTTTAGCAATTCTGGCACACTGCAGTGAATCAGTAATTTTGTGTGTGCAAGGGCAGGGAGTGGGGAAGAGTCACTTTGACCTTCTGTCTCAAAACACCATAGACGGGAGGACTTAAACAGAGACACTATGGAAGTCCACTTTCAGTGTGGCAGATTAAGTTCTTGGTCTTCATTTCCCATCCTTCTGCCTTGACAGTCGCAGCTTTCTTACTGTATCCACATAGGGAGTGCAGAGGGAGGGGCATGTTGCATGTGAGCAAGCATATTTCTCATAAGCACCAGTGCCCACTATGGGAAGACTTTAGGACCTGCTTATCTTAAACAGCTCAACCCCCAAAGCACAGAGCACTGAGGATGGGGGGCTTCAATGTGAATTTTGTGGGGACACACATGCATTCACCTATAGAAGTTAAAGTCCGAAGCTTCAGGAATTTGTTTTAGCTATGAGAAGTTATTAACAGCAAACATTTTAAATTCAAATTGTTCTCTATGTTTTCTATTTTAAATCTTTAAAAACAAACTATTGTGTTTCCCCCTTCATTGCTCTATTGCATCGTAGTCATCCTAGTAGCTTGTTTCCAGAGATAACATTTCACATTTTAAAAACGGTTTTATATGCAATATTGAATTTGAATTTTCAAAATACCTTTTATGAATAATTTATTTCACAGATAGGCTCTAGGAAGACTCTGGGGCATCTATAATTTATGTCTTGAACACAGTAGTGCTAAATGTTAGGTGAACAGCCTGCATTGCTAAATGCACATCCAGGCACCCTCATCAAAGGAAATTACAACAATCCACCCAGCAGGCAGCTCGTTCACAATACCACACCCGCAAATGATTTGCTTTTCCCAGTTTCCGCCATTCCGTGTCCTTTGTACTGTGTACTTGACTGATATGTTACTGTGATTTTCTAGTTGTAAATTCCTGCAACTTGAGAAGTGAGAAGCCTCTAAACTGCATGGAAATTTAACCTTAATATGTGGCTCTGTTCTTACAACCAGATGATCATTGTCCATTGTGAAAGTGATTGAAGCAGAATCTCATTGGGTTGGTTTTATTTCCCCATCACAGTATTACCCATGGCACCAGGCAATGATCACATTCACCTGAAACACTGAACACATTACTATGGCTAGCTTCTAATATAGTCTCACTCTCAATTTTCCCTTTTGGTTCCTTCTTTTCTTCTTACAAAGAACAGGAAACTGGTACTCTTAGTTAAGCATCTTATTTCAGAACCACAGATGACTCTGGCAGCAGCAGAACCTTAGTTTGGTTCCAGCACTCTGCCATTCACCCACAGTCCAGTTTATACTTATTGCACCATGCTTCCGTGGAGACATGGCTGGAGCTAGGATGAGCAGTGGTTTAAGACTCCACTCTCCACTTCCATTAGTCCCATGTTCCAGAGAGGTCTCATCTCAAATGGTATGCCATGTCATCCTTCAGCTTTACAATGATACCTCTTCTATTGTCTCTACTGCTGAATCCCACCCATCAAGACTTGGAGATAACCTGCAAGGTCGTATTTACCTCCCTGTTGACCTACTCTGTTTTGGTACAGGTATATCATAACTCTTGAAACCCTCTGTTTGTATAAAATAAATCTTCATAGATTCATATTCTTGGAAAAGATATGTTGAGATAGGAACCATCAAGAAGTAAATAAATGAATACAACTTCATAAGGAATGCTTGGCCAAGCCATCAGGACAGGAGATGTACCAGTCTATTGCCTATTTCCCAGTATTTGTATTTCTCCTGATATTTGGTTATAATGCTGCACCCAGAATCTTCACAAGCAATTTTATTTTTATTTTATTTTTTAAATTGAAAATAGATTTTTCATACAATATATTCTAATTCCTGCTTCATCTCTCCCCGTGCTCCTAACAGTTCCTCCCCATCTCCCTTTCATTCTTGATTCACCCCCTTTCTACCTCTCTCATTAGAAAACAAGCAGGCATCTAAAATACAATACAATAAACCAAAAACAAAACAATCAGAAGAGGACAAAACAAACAAACATGAGGAAAACAGCCAAGGAAAAAACACAAGAAACACATATAGATGTAGAGACATACAAGTTTACACACATATAAGTTCCATAAAAAACATAAAACTGGAATATATATGCAAAATACCAGTAAGGTCAGAAAAAATGCCCTGTCAACATTAGGAGACAAAGAACCTCCAAGGATGCTGTTGAGTTCGTATGCTGTTGGCCATCTACTGCTGTGCATGCAGCCTGCCCTTAAGGGGAGTTTGTTTCTCCAGTGAGACTCCCTTGGAGAAGCTCATTCTTTTCATTTGCAAGTGGTTATTAATTGGCGAGAGCTTCTGGGTTAGGGATAGTGGCATATGTCCTTCTCCTTTTTAGCTCCAGGACACTATTTGGTGCAGACACATGCAGGCCCTGTGCACACTGCCTCAGTCTCTTTATAGGCAATTTTAGCTAGCAACTATACGAGGGGAGAGAATACTCCAGTGTCTGATGGTCGTTAAGAACTTACCAATGTAAACAACACATGCCTCAGGCTCCTTGGATCACAACACTCGTATAAGGAAGCAATAGAAGATTATTTAAATTCACCTTTTGTGAATATACTGACTTGAATAAAGTGACTTTAGTACTCACATCTCTGTTTTCTTTTCAGAACTGAGATTCTGACGAATATTAATTGTATGTTCCTGCTGTGAGAACACCTTTATTATATCCGAGTTTCTTTAGATGGTATTAGAGTATTCTCTGAGTTAGTAGAAAAAAAACTGTATTTCTCACAGCTTGTTTTCTGTTCGTTGGAACATTATAAGTATGGCACATCTTATAGAAGGATACATTAAAAGTAGACTTACATGCGCATGTACACACACACACACACACACACACAGTCTTTATGGGGATTGTCTCCAGATTACCCATACTTTTTGATACAGATCTCCAGTGTTACACACCATTTCATTAAAATTCTCCTTTCTAATTATTTTTAGCTCTTGACAATTGTTACGCTTAATTAACTCGATCAATTGTGGATTACTGCCAGTTATATTTGCAGAAACATAGCACTTTATTAATCTTCAAAAATGCCAAAAGATAATAGAAGTGCTGGAGGACTGATAATTAAATGCATCTTTTAATTTCTAGACTATAAATTGAATTTAGCTTGTGTTAGTTAGAAGGTTTTCATCACCATGCATACTCTAGAATAGTGTCTCCCCACTGCTGAGTCCATGTGTGACATTGCAGGGACAATGGTGAATCATGGCTAAGCTTCTACATGGTATACCAAGTAAGAAATGTTTTATCATAAGCCATTAATGAGTAATGTCATTAAAGTAAGAGGTTTTTCAACTGCCTAAAAATGTGGTGTGTGTGTGTGTGTGTGTGTGTGTGTGTGCGTGTGTGCGCGTGCGGCCCTAAGAGGAACATTGGGTGTCTATCTTGATCATTCTCCATCTTATTTTTTTGAAACAAAGTCTCTCACTGAACCTGGAGCTCATGAGCTTATCTTTATTAGATGTCCAGCAGTAGTTCCAGGGATACATCTGTCATTGGCCTCCCTCATCCTCCAGTACTAGTATTAAAGAAGCATACTCTCACCAGCTTTTATAATGGCTGATAGGGACTGAACTCAGGTCTTTGTTTTTTTTTTTTTTTTTTTTTGAGTCATGGTTTCTCATGTAGCTTTGGAGTCTGACCTGGAACTTGCTCTGTAGACCAGACTGGCCTTGAACTCACAGAGATCCACTTGCCTTTGCCTCCTGAGTGCTGGGATTAAAGAAAGGCATTGTCCACTGTGGGAACACCAGACCTTGAGCAGAGACCCACTTCCCCTTCTGCCTGGGAGTAGGCAGCTGTAAGACAATGTTTAGTAAAAACATGTTTACTAAAAACGATACAATAAGTTCCTGGGAAAGGCCTTCCCACGGAAACCGCCCTGACCTCGACCTTGTCCAAAGACTAACCGCACCTTCAAAAACCCACACACATCCACCTCTGGGGTTAGAGCAGAACCAGCCAGGGGAGAGGAGAGAGCAGAAGTTTCTCTGATGGGAGCTTTTCTTAGGAAGTTTTTCTTGAACCTTTTTGGAGCCTGTTTAAAGTTCTCTTTATATCGTTGAACGAGTCTCTGTGTTGTCAATCCCCGACACCCTCCGCACGTTCTCGGACACAGGCCACGCTGCAGACGTGACAATTGGAGGTCCCACCGAGATTGTGAAAGCGAGGTAAGTGGACGGGGTTAAGAAACTATGGGGAATAGTTCCGGGAAGCTAGAATCATTGCAGTATCAACTAAAAAAGTTACTTAAAGAACATGGGACTGCAGTCAAGTCTAAAACCCTAGAAGGCTTTCTAAAATCGATCGAACGAGCCAGTCCATGGTTCATTACTGGGGGAAGCTTAAATATTCCAGATTGGGAGGAGGTTCACCGTGATCTTCATAGACTTTTACGAAAAGAGGGATCTGAGTCCTTGCCCCCTACGACATTCTCTTTATGGAGATTAGTGAGGGGAGCACTTTTGACAGATAAGGTTCATCACCGCCAGGTAGTTCAGGACACAAAAGAGGCTTTTTTAGAGTTACAAGAGACTGAGACTCAAGCCTCCTTGAGTTCAGGGGAAGAGAGTGACGAAGAGACCGTGACTGAAACTAGAGGCTCTATTGTTAGTGAGGATGAGGGGGAGTCTCTTAGTAACAACAAAAAAATGGGTAGAGATCTCCGGGCACGACCCAAAAAGAAGGACTCTGGTCAGAATCGGTTATATCCTTCTCTATCAGATCTAGAAAATGGAAGTAGCTCAGACTCAGACTCGTCACAGTCTGAAAAGGAACGGTTACTTGCTGAGATCGCGGCCCTTAAAAAAGAACTAAAAAAGATTCGAATTAAGGAAAGGCAGGACAGGGAGAGAAACCCTTCCCCATACTCTAAAAAAAGGGACTTCTCCTATGAGATAACCCAGTCCTTCTCAGACCTGGAGGGAAGACCAAGAGGAGGGGTCCAATGCTGCCCGGTGGTGGCCCCAGTAATGGAAGTTCCAGATCCGAACAATTCTGGACAGGTCATTAGGCGTCATAACCCTTTAAATTTTAAGGATATAAAACAACTTAAAGAGGCAACTTTAAATTATGGAGCACAGGCTCCCTTTACACTTTCCTTAATGGAATCTTTTGCGTCTCTTAATTTGACACCTGGCGATTGGCAGCACCTTTGCAGAGCAGCTCTGTCGGGGGGAGATTATTTGATTTGGAGAGGTGAGTTTCAGGAAAGATGCAGCCAGACAGCCCAAAGGAATGCACAGGCCAGACAGCCCCAGAGAAATGTGGAGATGCTTACCGGGAGTGGTCAATACGCCACCATTCAGCAACAAATGCAATATGACATTGCAGTCTATGCCCAAGTGGCAGCAGCAGCCCAAGGGGCTTGGAAAGCATTGCCTTCCAAGGAAGGAGGGGATCATCTGTCCAAAATCCTTCAAGGACCTTCTGAACCTTTTCAAGACTTCGTAGACCGTCTCAGTCAGGTAGCAGAAAGAATATTTGGGGGCATTGGGCCTGCGATGCCAGTCATAAAGCAGATGGCATTTGAAAATGCAAATAAATATTGTAAGGAAGCCCTTCGCCCCTATCGCAATAAAAGTCTAAATGACTATATCCGGATCTGTAGGGACATTGATGGGAACTTCATCCAGGGCCAAGTGTTAGCTGCTGCTATTCGGCCCCAAGTGGGGAAAGAAAGACCTACTCTGGGAAGGAGAAAAACATGTTTCAGCTGCGGCAGGGAGGGACACTTCCGTAGAGAGTGCCCTCAAAATAGTACTACGGGTCTCAAGAGACCTGGTTTATGCCCCCGTTGCCGAAGGGGATATCATTGGGCCAAAGACTGCTACTCTAAAACTGACTGGGAGGGAAATTTCCTTTCTGCTAATAATAATCAGGGAAACGGGAGGAGGGCCCCGCCCCAGGGCCCCAAAACCAATGTGTACGGGGCAATGACCCCTGCTCTGGGCAGTGGCAGGACTCATTTTCTCCCCCAGAGCAACCCCTTCATATCTCAGACCTCCTTAGAGCCACCTCGGGGAGTGCAGGATTGGACCTCGCTCCCTCTGCCCGGGCAATCCTAACACCGGAAATGGGGATCCAGGCCCTCCCTACTGGGGTGCATGGGCCATTGCCCCCAGGCACGGTTGGACTACTCTTGGGACGGTCCAGTACTATTCTTCGAGGCATCCAGGTACACCCCGGTGTTATAGACCAGGATAGTGAGGGGGAGATTAAAATAATGACATCAGTGGGCAGTGGGGTTGTTGCCATCCCTGCAGGAGAACGGATTGCTCAGTTACTCCTTCTCCCTACAGCTCCTTGTGAGGCTAGAAAAATTAAAGAGAAAAGGGGCAACCAAGGTTTTGGAAGTACCGGCCCGGCAGCATTTTGGGTAGCCACTATGGAGAACCGCCCCCAGCTTACATTAAAGATAGAAGGCAAGTCCTTTAGGGGCGTCTTAGATTCTGGGGCAGATTTCTCTGTCCTCTCAGATAAATTCTGGCCCCCCGCCTGGCCAAAAGAGGAAGGGACAGTGACCCTCCAGGGAATAGGACAGGCTGTGCCCCAAAAAAGCCTCAGAATCCTAAAGTGGCAAGACTCTGAGGGCCACACAGGGCTTTTCCAGCCATATGTTTTGCCTGGCCTCCCTATTAACCTCTGGGGACAGGACCTCATGCAAGAAATGGGAGTGGTCCTCACCACTCAGGCACCCAAGTCCAAAAGCAGGGGCCCCCAGATGACACAAGGGAGGGGCTGGAGCCCAGGGAGAGAACTAGGTAAACTAGAACAGGGAGAGGTTTGCCCTGTGGCATCCCGCCCTTTGGAGACCAGGGCCCCAGGGGATAGGAAGGGTTTTGGCCATTTTTGATGAGGGTCACTGTTGCGCCGCCAGCCCCCATACCCATCACATGGCTATCAGATGATCCGGTATGGGTGGAACAGTGGCCCTTACCAGCGGAGAAACTAAGGGCGGCTCACCAGCTAGTTCAAGAACAATTGGAGGCAGGTCATTTGGTTCCTTCCACATCCCCTTGGAATACCCCTATATTTGTAATAAAAAAATCTTCAGGGAAATGGAGGTTACTACAAGACTTGAGGGCCGTGAATGCGACCATGCAGCCTATGGGGGCTCTGCAGCCTGGCTTGCCTGTGCCTGTGGCCATTCCTAGAGACTGGCATTTGATTGTTATTGATTTGAAGGATTGCTTCTTTTCTATTCCCTTGCATTCTCAAGATAGTCCTCGGTTTGCATTTAGCCTTCCTGCGATTAACTTTAGGGAGCCTGCCCTTCGCTTCCAATGGGTGGTGCTCCCCCAAGGGATGGCTAATAGTCCAACTATATGCCAGATTTATGTAGCTGCCTGTTTAGATCCCCTCAGACGTAAGTTCCCTGATCTTTACATTATCCACTACATGGATGATATTCTTTTGGCTGCGGCCAAAGAAAGACAATGTTACATAGCCTTTGCAGAGCTACAGGAACTTCTGGAGGCTCATGGATTTATTTTGGCTCCTGAAAAGATCCAAAAGAGACCCCCTTATACTTATTTGGGTCATCAAATTCAACAAACTGGCCTCCGGCCACAAAGACTCCAAATTGATTGTTCAAATTTAAAAACACTTCATGATTGGCAGAGATTCTTGGGAGAGGTGCAATGGTTTCGCCCTTCTCTTTCTATTAAAACAGGGGCTCTTAAAGCGCTTTATGATATTCTTCCTGGAGATCCTGCTCCAACTTCCCCTAGACAGATTACCCCAGAGGCCAGGGAAGCCCTACAATTGTTAAGAAGTATAGAGCAAGCCCACCTTCGGCGTATAGATTATGGGCAGCCCCTTGTTCTGGTTGTACTTTCATCTAGCTTTTCGCCCACTGCTGTGTTTTGGCAGACTGGTCCTATTTATTGGATACATTTGTCAGCCTCCCCTAAGAAGGTAGTGACCCCTTACTATGATCTCATTTTACAATTGTTGTGGAAGGCACACAAGTTTAGCATTCAAACCTTTGGAAAGAGTCCTGATAAAATTATCCTTCCTTATGGTAAGGAGGAGGTGGAACATCTACAGATCTTCCATGATGGGTGGACCCTGTTTATTACATCTACAGGCGCACAGTTTGATAACCAATATCCCAACAGCCCCTTGATGTCTTTTTTCAAACAACACCCTGTGATCTTTCCCAAGATTTTAAAGGAGAACCCTCTAGTTGGAGCTCGCTCAGTCTTTACAGACGGCTCCTCCAAGGGTTTTGCGGTGGTGGTTTCTTCTCAGGTACGGAAGAGGGTACCCATAGGGCAGATGTCAGCACAAGCCGCCGAGTTGTTTGCATGCTTGATGGCTTTCCAAATGTTTGAGGGAGAGCCCTTTAATTTATATACTGATAGTGTTTATGTTGCCAACATTGTTAGACCTTTAGAAACTTCTCCATATGTTCTTCCAACCTCCCAGGTTCGTTCCTTATTAGTTCAGCTCCAACATCTTATTTGGCAGCGCATCCACCCTGCTTATGTGGGATTTATTCATGCACATACTAACCTTCCAGGACCCCTTGCCCAGGGCAATGAAATTGCTGACTCCTTGACCCGCCCTAGGGTCTTATTTACTCAGGAGCAGCTTGCCCACCAGCTCCATGAGAGGTATCATCTAAATGCCCGCTCCATTAAATTTCACAATGGGTGCCCCTTATCCATAGCTACACAGATTACCTCTCAGTGCCCTGATTGTGCCCCTTATCATAATTCTCCCAATGAGGGGGTAAATCCCCGGGGCCTCAGGGCCAACCATCTCTGGCAAATGGATGTCACTCACCTGCCGCAGGCAGGGAAATTAAAATATATGCATGTCTCTGTGGATACGTATTCTAAACTGATTTTTGCCTCTCTCCACTCAGGAGAGAAGATTAAAGATGTTATTTCTCATTGCCTGCAGGCCTTTGCCTACATGGGCGTACCCGATGCCCTAAAAACGGACAATGGCCCTGCCTATGCCAGCAATCGCTTTGCTGCCTTTTGCAGGGAACATCACATTGTCCGTTCTTTTGGTATTCCTCACAACCCCACGGGACAGGCTATTGTGGAGCGCACCCATGCCACTCTCAAACAGTATTTTAAGAAAATAAAAAAGGGGGAGTATGTTACCTCCCCCAATATCCACCATACTTTACATTTAAATTTTTTGACCATAGACCATAATAATTTGTCTGCTATGGAGAGACATTGGAACAAACCCTCCCAGTCCTTGGGATGGGTCAGATGGAAGGATTTGATTACAGGAAAATGGCAGCCACCCACTCCCCTACTAGCTAGGGTCCGAGGGGCTGTTTGTGTTTTCCCTCCAGGAAGTGAGAAGCCCATTTGGGTCCCCGAACGGTGCATCAGGCATGTCGACCCCAATACTACTCCGTATACTAGTAATGCTCACCATGCTAAAGATGATCCAACCATTGCTGAACACTCAGGTAAGGGAAATATGGGCGTTGGTGAGGATTCCCCCCCCATGTTGATGCCAGTTAGTCATTCCAGCTCCCTGTTCATCCATTTTATAACACCAATAATACATTGGAAGCGGCTGCTGCCAATGAGATTAAAAAGTCAGAAACTAGACATTCTGAGTTTCCCCCCTCCTAAGCCTGATACCAGGGTCAGGAAGTAGGGGAATCCAAGAGATTCCCAGCGGCATACGCCTTTAATCCCAACACACCTTTATGCAAGTTCCAGGACAGCCTCCAAACAATACAGAGAAACCCTGACTCAAAAAAAAAAAATTGGTACTGGTATTAATTAAAGAAAAAGACAAAGACAAAGGTATATGGAATGGAAATTTTTGTTTACATTTAAGTTCTATTTTGTAAGTCATCTCTAAAAACTTTTGGCCAAAATCCTGGCCTCTCCACCTTGCATCTACAGAGTTACAAGGAGTAGGTACGGCTGTACCCCATGACTGTAGCTCAAATGGAGGAATGATAAAGAACATATAGGACTTTTTAACCCTTTTAGTTCAAGGATTGGCTGGAGTTGTTCTTTTACATAGATTTCAATTAAGGAAGCTTCATTGCAACAGACTAATCATGACCTAGGGAAAAATGATGACTGAAAGATGCATGTATGTTCTGAATGTATGGTGTGGCCACACCGGTATGTATGAAATGTGATTGTAAATGCGTGAGTGTGAACTGCTTATATGATTAAAAAGATACTTAAATCCCTTCAAAAATAGTTAAGAAGCTACCTAGATTGCTTTAAATATAGACAAAAGGAACATCCAGCCAGTCTGTTAATGTTTTAACAGAAAAAATTAAGATGCAAAGAGGCCCTGTCAGCTAGTGAGAGCTCTACAGGTTAGATTGGGAAAGACTACTCACAGACTTCCAATAATTTTCAAAAGTTATTTGGACACAGTATAGTTTACAATCTTTGAGTGATTTTCAGAAGTTTTTGGGAAATATTTAATGGATATGTCCCTTTTAATGGGCATCTACAAATAATCTAAGTAGTAATCCCAATTTACCTAGATAGTCAACCAAGGAGGGTAGACAAATCCTTCTACTGTTATGGTCCAGCTTCAACAGTTCAAAAAAACCTTTTTTTTTAGAAAATAAAAAAGGGGGAATAATGTCCCCAGTCCCCACATGACTCATCAAATAATACACTCCTCATTTAAAAATTTTATAATGTGAATGCCAGTGAGCTTCAGACAGATTCTGGCATGATGGAACTTGAGCAACCATTGCTCAGGTCAAATGGAGACATCCATACACTAGACAGTGGAGAAGACCCTAATTTGGGGTCGAGGGCATGTTTGTGTTTTCTTACAGGAAAAGAATAAAGCTTCGGCAACTGTCAGACCATTTAGTGAGATGCATGGAGCAGAGAAAAACTGGACCTGAGACCATAAGAGCCTACCTAAGCCAGTTTGAGTGAGATCTCCTAAATCAGTGTTCCTGACCCTTGATGTCATCGAATCTACAGCCCAAGAAAGAAAGAAAACAGTCGGTTCGAGATTTCCAGTTTCTCAACAGACCTACTGCATCAACCTTCCGGACCCGTGAGTTTTCATCCCGAAGCCAACAGAGAACTGGAAAGACTAACTGTCTGCCCTTGACACACCTTAAAACAACAGAATTCATTTTGCCAGTTTTCCCTTTAGGGGAAAAAAGGACCCATTTAAAGTATTTGGACATTGGTATGGACTATGAGTGGCAAAAGCCTCTTTTCAGTATTTGAACAGGACATGGTCACTTGATGGTTCCTGTTTCTGGAATCACAACTAGGCCAGTGTATTTTTCTGGAGAAATGCAACTTGTCCTAATGCGACAACTATTGTTCATATTTTTCGTAATGCTACATGTGTAACATCAATGATTGTACCTAATGTATCTGTGCAAGTGCACTTTCTAAATGCTTTCCTGAGCAGATCTTGAAACGATTGGAAACTTTATCAAATTGTAAATGTAAATCACATGCGGGTTACCCTTGTAACAGATGAAGGCTGGTAGAATGTTATGGCCCAGATCTGGTGATGGGTATGGTGATGGAGAGGCGCTATGTCAATGGGGGTCCTGGAAATGGTGGCAGTGGCAGTAGGCATTCTGGCTTTATGCCGAGCTCAAACGTGCCTTGTTCCAGAGACAAGAGATCCATAACCAAGTATTGCTTAGCTTAGCCCATGGCAATCCCGATAGCCATGAAGGTTGGTTACAGATGATTTAAGGTTGGGGTATCTCCGATGACGGGCAACCTGTGGGGAAGACTCCTCCCACATAAAACAGGGGTTCAAGGTCCCCCAAAGACGGGAAAGGGAGGGTGACCCTACTTGACTTAAGCCAGGAGTGCCTCATTTGAAAATAAAAAGGGGTGAATTGTGGGAACACCAGACCTTGAGCAGAGACCCACTTCCCCTTCTGCCTGGGAGTAGGCAGCTGTAAGACAATGTTTAGTAAAAACATGTTTACTAAAAACGATACAATAAGTTCCTGGGAAAGGCCTTCCCACGGAAACCGCCCTGACCTCGACCTTGTCCAAAGACTAACCGCACCTTCAAAAACCCACACACATCCACCTCTGGGGTCAGAGCAGAACCAGCCAGGGGAGAGGAGAGAGCAGAAGTTTCTCTGATGGGAGCTTTTCTTAGGAAGTTTTTCTTGAACCTTTTTGGAGCCTGTTTAAAGTTCTCTTTATATCGTTGAACGAGTCTCTGTGTTGTCAATCCCCGACACCCTCCGCACGTTCTCGGACACAGGCCACGCTGCAGACGTGACAGTCCACCACTGCCCAGTTGAACTCAGGTCTTTGTGCCTGTATGGCAGGCTAAAATGCACTGACTGAACAGCCTCTAAATATTTTGTTAACTGTTGTTTTGTTACATCCTAGCCAAGTACCTGTCACATCAGGTATTTGTTGGAAAAACGAAAAATTTTCTGTTATTATTACCTATGTCAGAGAATCCATATTTTTTAAAATCTCCAAATATCACATATCAAAGAATACTTGTTTTAATTAGGGTTTCTATTGCTGTGAAGAGACACAATGACCATGGCAGCTCTTATAAAGGAAAACATTTAATTAGCACTGGCTTACAGTTTCAGAGGCTTAGTCCAATGTCTTTATGGTGGAGTGCAGATAGACATGGTGCTGGAGAAGAAGTTGAGAGTTCTACATCTAGATTTGCAGCAGCAGTAGGAGACTGTGTGCCACACTGGACATAGTTTGAGCATAGGAGAAGTCAAAGCCTGCCCCCACAGTGACATACTTCCTCCAACAAGGCCACCCCTATTCAAGAAAGCCACAGCTAATACTGCCACTCCATATGGGCCTGGCGTTCAAACACACGAGTTTATAAGGGTCATACCTATTCAAACCACCACAACACTTATGTAAAATGAAGAGTAATGATGTACTTCATGTGTCACTAAAAGACAGTTTATTCATCCAGCCTAAAAAAATTAACTCATAGTAATTAATTGAGTTTTTGATTCTTAATATTCTTTAAGCCACACAGATCTTGCAAAGACTAAGTTCACCATCTTAGGTATCCCATTAAAAATGTGAGTTTTGTCTGGGTGTGGTAGCCCACGACTTTAATCCCAGCACTCAGGAGGCAGAGGCAGTTGGATCTTTTTGAGTTCAAGGCTAGTCTGGTCTACATACTGAGTTCCAGGATAGCCTACATAGTGAGACACTGTCTCATAAAACACAACAAAACAACAAACAAACAAAAAAATAAACAACCCTCAAATAAGCAACCAAACAAAGAGTTAGCTCCTTTTCTCCTTAAGTAAAAAAGTCATGGAGCAGGTTTGTCCCCATTATCCTTAATAAGATGGCAGTACTTAATTAAATTTTAAGAGTATCAATTGAGCCAATGTCACAGTTAACATCTCTTAAAACTCTCTTCAAAGCTATGATATAGCCCTTGGTGTAGAAGTTAAATATACCTCATATCAGGAAAGCAGGCTCAGGGTTACAAGAGTTTTTTTTCCCCAAGACAGGGTTTCTCTGTGGTTTTGGAGGCTGTCCTGGAACTAGCTCTTGTAGATCAGGCTGGTCTCAAACTCACAGAGATCTACCTGCTACTGCCTCCCAAGTGCTGGGATTAAAGGCGTGTGCCACCACCGCCAGGCAAATTTTGACTTTTATAATAGCTGCTGTCAGTGGTCCAATCATTTGCAATGGACATGGTAAATTAGTAAATGAATTAGTTGAGTTTTAAAGAATTAAGATGGGGGGAGAGGGAGAAAAGAGCAACCACACGCTTGTCATTAAGGCTTATCATTATTTTGCTTCTTAGACACATTTATTTTATTATTTATGGAGAAAAATTACAACCTATATAGAGGATGTTAGCCTTTGGAAATTTAATTAGACTGTTCTATTAAAACTATCCAAATACAGTTCTTTCTACCCCAAATTTGTTATGTTAATGAGTTTAATGTGTGTAGAGGCCAGAGGTTGACATTAGGTTAGTTTTTCTCCACCTTTGTATTTTGAGACAGAGTCTTTTGACCTTTAGCTCAGTGATTGCTAGCCTGGTAGGTGAATAAACTTCATGGTTCCAGCCAGTGCAGGGGATTCACATGCATCCTGCCTTGCCTGGCTTTTATATGGGTGCTAGGATTCTTAACTCAGGTCCTCATGCTTGCATGTCAAGTACTTACTGACTAAGCCATCTTCCTAGTTCTCTTATTACCTTTTTTGTTACATATCTAAAATAAATCAAGTCTTAAGGCCAAGGTAAGTCTCATCTACCCCTGGTTTTTGTAATAGCATAATGGGTTGAATTATCAAACCAGACCCTCTTGATTCCTAATTTCTTACCACCAACCAGCTTGACCAAGGTTTGGGGGGATCAGGCAAATACTAGGTACAAATAAAATATTTTCCTGGGGAAGCTTGAGATCATTCAGTATAGATTGCCTAAGTGATTCTATTCTCAAGCAGTAAGATGAATTTTAGTTTTAGATAAACCAATCACACAAGTTTTCAAGCAAAACTTCCTGAATCCTGGCTGATCATCTAGCCTGAAAGTAGTTATCCTGGACCTTCCCAATTCTTAATGTTTATGAAGAGATTTACTTGAGGTCACCTGCCACCCCATTCCCTGATAGCAAAGCCATGTGGAGAGTGGAGCTACAAATGTTTATGCTAATGGCCTCCAGCTCCTCATATTTGTTCTAGTCCCTCTTTAGGGCTTTAAACCTATCTTAACTTCCTCAAGAAAATAAAAATTTTCAGTATGTTTTCAATTTTATCACCTGAAAAAAATTAAACTCCTCCTAAAACCCAACCTATTGAATGGCCTGTGTTTTTGCAGATCATGCTGAAACATAGATTAATGAAATAAATACTATCAAGGTTAATTCATCCAGAGACTAGCAGCGTACTTGCATATTTGAAAATAGAATGAAACATGAATTCTAAGCAGAGATGTCTCCATTCCTCAAATGTCACCTGTAGCTTGATTGTAATAGATGCTGCTCTTTTGCAATATGTTGCTGTAATGTCCTGAGAAATACAGAAATATTGCACAGTTATTAAATTAGTCATCTGTACCTCTTTGGGACCATGTAAAATGAATGCATGTGCCTGCCTACTCTTCAATGCTGTGTGCTTATATTTTCACCCATAGGAAGAACTGTTTACATTATTCGTTAGGACATTTATTTAGATGTTTATCTTAACCAGACAATCTAGTAAAAATTGTGCTACTCAGATCACTAGGGATGGGTTAAAATAAATTATATTTGTGGTTATCTTGGTATGTTATTTTTTTATATTGCCTATGACTCTTAAAGCAGCTTCCATTGCTTCTTTTTAATCCAGAGGAACTTATTTTAGAAATGGAAAAGAACTGGGCAATGGTGGCACATGTGCCTTTAATCTTAGCACTTGGGAGGTAGAGGCAGGCCAGTCTCAGTGAGTTAGAGACCAGTCTGATCTGGTATACAAAGTGAGTTCCAGGACAGCCAGTGCTGTTACACAGAGAAACCCTGTTTCGAAAAACCATAAAAAACAAAACAAAAGAAAGCAAAAAACAGTCAAAAATTACTTATTTATTTTGATTTCTTTTTGAAACAGGGTCTTGCTATATAGCTTACATTGGTTTGGAGGTCCCTATATAATTCAGGTTAATCTAGAATTCACTTTGTCCCTTCTTCAGCCTTCCAGGGGGGCTCTTCCTGTCCTGCTTGAAAAATCACTAATGTTAGTCTAAATATTTTGCAGTTAGGTCAGTAAGAATTCAATGTATCATTGCAAAGCATCATTTCTTTTATTTCTAAAAGATTTATATTTTACTGAGGATGTGATGGGTATTATGTACATTATTGTCAACTAATCAAGATATTCTTTTGTCAGAAGATTTGCTGTATAGGCAGCTATTTACTCAGCTGAATTTTTACTTGTTTAAACTTTATAAAAATAAAAGTTTTATTTGTGAAGAAAATAAAAGCAATTTTCATAGCAGATTCCAAGAGATATCTGACAATTGTTAACCTTATAGTTTGAGGATAGGAACAAACTGGATTCAGCACCATCAGGAGACCTGGTTCACAAACATTATCCTCATTAGTTCATTGAACTCCAGACGAGCACTTAGGGCATGTACTCTAACATATGTTACAGTATGATATGTTATATATTGTATATATATTTTATGGGAAATCACCCATATTCTTACGTCCACCGAGTTCCTTCAAGGTCTCATTAATCAATTCCAAAATCTGCATTTAGAACCTATTTTAGCCTCAGTCTTCAAAGCTTGCAAACTCTTTAGTCTCCAAACCCTCTCCAACTTGCTACCAGTATGTTTGATTGAGGGGAGTTAAGAAGAACTTGTGCCCCATAAAAACTACATCTTTTCCGATATATATATATATTTTTTTTTCTTTTCATAAGACACAGAAATATTTTTTATTTTATTTTCCAGTTTAAATTTAGATAAGAAACAAGGTTGCTTCACAAGTCAGTTCCAGGTCCCTCTCCCTTTCCCTCCCCTTCTCCCGTGCCCTCCCCCCAACCCCCCCCCAGTTATCCCCTCATTCCCCCAGGGAGGGTGAGGCCCTCCATGGGGGTGTCCATAGTCTATCATTTCATATAGGGCAGGGCCTAGACCCTTCCCCAAGAGTTCAGGGTGAGAGTGCACCTCACATTGTTCTATGGGAGTCCAAAGTCCGTGTGTATACTTGGGATGAGTACTGATCTGCTGCCCAAGGCTCAATAGATTACCTAGGCCTCCTCACTGACACCCAGATTCAGGGGGTCTTGATCAGTCCCATGCTGGATTCCCAGGCTGATGCCTGGGATTCAAGAGTTAACCTTTGTCTGGTCAGCTGTTTCTGGGGGTTAAATCAGCCCAGTCTTAATCCCTTTGATCATCAGTCCTCCCTCTCTGTTACTGACTTTCTTGAGTTCAGCTCAGTACTTAACCGAGGGAGTCTGCCTCTTCTTCGATCAGCCACTAAATGAAGTTTCTGTTTCCCAGACCCTCTGGCCATAGGATTGTGGGCTGGCACTCCCCAGATCTATGTCTAAAATCCATATATGAGAGAGTACATGCCATGTTTCTCTTTTTGTGACTGGGTTACCTCACTCAGGATGGTTTCTTCTAGTGTCATCCATTTGCCTGTGAATCTCATGATTCCATTTTTTTTTCTGCTGAATAGTACTCCATTGTGTAGATGTACCACATTTTCTCTATCCACTCTTCGGTTGAGGGACATCTAGGTTGCTTCCAAGTTCTGGCTATTACAAATAAAGCTGCTATGAACATAGTGGAACAGACATCTTTGTTGTATGAATGGGCATCTTTTGGATATATGCCTAAGAGTGGAGCTGCTGGGTCTTGTGGTAGGTTTATTCCCATTTTTCTGAGGAATCTCCATACTGACTTCCAAAGTGGCTGAACCAGTTGGCACTCCCACCATCAATGGAGGAGTGTCCCCCTTTCACCACATCCTCTCCAGCATAAATTGTCATTGGTGTTTTTGATTTTAGCCATTCTGACAGGAGTGAGATGGTATCTCAGAGTTGTTTTGATTTGCATTTCCCGGATGGCTAAGGATGTTGAGCACTTTCTCAAGTGCCTCTCAGCCATTTTAGACTCCTCTATTGAAAACTCTCTATTTAGTTCTGCAGCCCACTTTTTAATTGGGTCCTTTGATGTTTTGGAGACTTGCTTCTTGAGTTCTTTGTAAATTTTGGAGATCAACCCTCTGTCAGATGTGGGATTAGTGAATATTTTTTCCCATTCTGTGGGCTGCCTTTTTGTCTTGCTGACTGTGTCCTTTGCCTTACAGAAGCTTCTCAGTTTCAGTAGGTCCCATTTATTAATTGTTGATCTCACTGTCTGTGCTACTGGCTTTATGTTCAGGAAACTGTCTCCTGTACCAATTCGTTCAAGGGTACCACCCACTTTCTCTTCTAAGAGGTTCAGTGTGGCTGGATTTATGTTGAGGTCTTTGATCCATTTGGACTTAAGTTTTGTGCATGGTGATAAACATGGATCGATCCGCATTCTTCTACATGCCAGTCTCCAGTTATGCCAGCACCATTTGTTGAAGATGCTTTCTTTTTCCATTGTATATTTTTAGCTTCTTTGTCAAAGATCAGATGTTTGTACGTGTGTGGGTTAATACCCGGGTTTTCAATTCGATTCCATTGGTCTACTTGTCTATTTTTGTGCCAATACCAAGCTGTTTTCAGGACTATAGCTCTATAATAGAGCTTGAGGTCAGGGATGGTGATGCCTCCGGACGTTGCCTTGTTGAACAGGGTTGTTTTGGCTATCCTGGGTCTTTTGTTTTTCCATACAAAATTTATTATTGTTCTTTCAAGGTCTGTGAAGAATTGTGCTGGGATTTTAATGGGGATTGCATTGAATCTGTAGATTGCTTTTGGCAGGATTGCCATTTTTACTACATTGATCCTACCTATCCAAGAGCATGGAAGATCTTTCCATTTTCTGAGGGCTTCTTTAATTTCTTTCTTTAAAGATTCAAAGTTCTTATGATACAGGTCTTTCACTTGTTTGGTTAGCGTTACCCCAAGGTATTCTATGTTGTTTGTGGCAATTGTAAAGGGAGATGTTTCTCTGATTTCTTTTTCAGCCCTTTTATCATCTGTATATAGTAGGGCTACTGATTTTCTTGAGTTAATCTTGTAGCCTGCCCCTTTGCTGAAGGTGTTAATTAGCTGTAAGTGTTCCCTGGTAGAGTTCTTTGGGTCATTGATGTAAACTATCATATCATCTGCAAACAGTGAAAGTTTGACCTCTTCCTTCCCAATTTGTATCCCCTTGATCCCCCTTTGTTGTCGTATGGCAATAGCTAGAACTTCAAGTACCATGTTGAAAAGGTATGGAGAGAGTGGACAGCCTTGTTTTGTTCCTGATTTTAGAGGAATTGCGTTGAGTTTCTGTCCATTTAGTTTGATGTTGGCTGTTGGTTTACTGTATATAGCTTTTATTATGTTTAAGTATGTCCCGGTTATCCCAGATCTCTCCAAGACCTTTATCATGAAGGGGTGTTGGATTTTGTCAAAGGCTTTTTCAGCATCTAGTGAGATGATCATGTGATTTTTGTTTTTCAGCTTGTTTATATGGTGGATTACGTTGATGGATTTTCGTATGTTGAACCATCCCTGCATCCCTGGGATGAAACCTACTTGATCGTGGTGAATGATTGTTTTGATGTGTTCTTGGATCCGATTTGCCAGTATTTTATTGAGTATTTTTGCATCAATATTCATGAGGGATATTGGTCTGAAGTTCTC
Source organism: Mesocricetus auratus (assembly GCF_017639785.1). Taxonomy (NCBI): domain Eukaryota; kingdom Metazoa; phylum Chordata; class Mammalia; order Rodentia; family Cricetidae; genus Mesocricetus; species Mesocricetus auratus. The sequence goes on along the minus strand of NW_024429194.1, from coordinate 42,587,665 downwards.
TTTCTTAGTTGTATCTTTGTGTGGCTTGGGGATCAAGGTTATTGAAGCCTCATAGAAAGAGTTTGGCAAAGACCCTTCTGCTTCTATTGTGTGGAACACTTTGAGAAGAATTGGTATAAGCTGTTCTTTGAATTTCTGGTAGAATTCTGCACTGAGGCCATCTGGACCTGGACTTTTTTTTGGTTGGGAGACTTTTTATGACTGCTTCTATTTCCATAGGGGTTATAGTTCTATTTAAATTGCTTATCTGTTCTTGATTTAGTTTTGGCAAGTGATAGCTATCCAGGAAGTCATCCATTTCCTTTAAATTTTCGAATTTTGTGGAGTACAGGTTTTGAAAGTATAACCTAATGATTCTCTGGATTTCCTCAGAGTCTGTTGTTATGTCCCCCTTTTCATTTCTGATTTTGTTAATTTGCGTGTTCACTCTCTGCTGTTTGGTAAGTTTGGACAAAGGTTTGTCTATCTTGTTGATTTTCTTAAAGAACCAACTCTTCGTTGCATTGATTCTTTGTATTGTTTTCCTGGTTTCTACTTTATTGATTTCAGCCCTCAATTTGATATTTCCTGGCGTCTACTCCTCCTGGGGGAGTTTGCTTCTTTGTGTTCTAGAGCTTTCAGCTGTGATGTTAATTCTCTGGCATAACTGTTCTCCTGTGAGCACGTAGTGCTATGAACTTCCCCCGTAGCACTGCTTTCAAAGTGTCCTATAGGTTTGGGTATGTTGTGTCTTCATTCTCATTGAATTCTCTTTGACCCAGGGATGGTGCAGTTGAGCATTATTCAATTTCCATGAGTTTGTAGGTTTTCTGCAATTTGTGTTGTTGTTGAATTCTAATTTTAAAGCATGGTGGTCTGATAAGATGCATGGAGTTATTCCAAATTTTTTTGTAGCTGCTGAGGTTTGATATGTTGCCAAGTATGTGGTCGATTTTTGAGAAGGTTCCATGTGGTGGTGAGAAGAAGGTATATTCTTTTTTATGTGGATGAAATGTTCTATAGATATCTGTTAATCCCAGTTGGGTAATTACTTCTATTAGACCCTTTGCTTCTTTGTTGAGTTTCTGTCTGGTATTCCTGTCTAGTGGTGAGAGTGGTGTGCTGAAATCTCCCACTATAACTGTGTGGGGCTTTAGATGAGATTTAAGTTCTAATAATGTTTCTTTAACGAATGTGGATGCCATTGTATTTGGGGCATAGATGTTCAGGATAGACACTTCATCTTGGTGGTTTTCCCCTGTGATGAGTATGTAATGACCTCCTTCATCTCTTTTGATTGATTTTATTTTAAAGTCTAGTTTGTTAGATATTAGGATTGCTACCCCTGCTTGTTTCTTGGGTCCATTTGATTGAAAAATTTTTTCCCAACTTTTAACTCTCAGGTAATAACTGTCTTTGAGGGTGAGGTGTGTTTCTTGTATGCAGCAGAAGGAAGGGTTCTGTCTTCGAATCCATTCTGCTAGTCTGTGTCTTTTTATGGGTGAGTTAAGGCCATTAATATTGAGGGATATTAATGACCATTGACTGCTCATCCTTCTTTGATTTGCAATGGTTGTTGTTGGTGGAATTATGTGTGGAATTTCACCCCTTTGTTCTTTTGGCTGTTGGTAGAGAGGGATTCTCTAATGCCTATGTTTTTCTGGTTGTAGTTAGCTTCCTTGGGTTGGAGTTTTCCTTCCAAAATTTTCTGTAGGGCTGGGTTAGTGGACACATATTGCTTGAATCTAGTTTTGTCATGGAATATCTTGTTTTCTCCGTCTATAGTGATTGAGAGCTTTGCCGGGTATAGTAGTCTGGGCTGGCATCCATGGTCTCTTAGTGTAGGCAGAATATCTATCCAGGACCTTCTGGCTTTCAGAGTTTCCATGGAGAAATCAGGTATAATTCTGATAGGTCTGCCTTTATATGTTACTTGACCTTTTTCCTTAGCTGCTCTTAATAGTCTTTCTTTATTCTGTATGTTTGGGGTCTTGATTATTATGTGGCGAGGGGATTTTTTTTTGTGGTCCACTCTACTTGGTGTTCTGTAGGCTTCTTGTACCTTCATTGGCATGTCTTTCTTAAGGTTGGGAAAGTTTTCTTCTATGATTTTGTTGAATATGCCTTCTGCCCCTTTGAGGTGGATTTCTTCTCCTTCGTCTATACCTATTATTCTTAAGTTTGGTCTTTTCATGGTGTCCCATATTTCCTGGATGTTTTGTGTTAAGGATTTGTTGGATTTAAGGTTTTCTTTGGTTGATAAATCCATTTCTCCTAGTGTATCTTCAACACTTGAGATTCTCTCTTCCATCTCTTCTATTCTGTTGGTAATGCTTGTATCGGTAGTGCCTGACTGTTTGTCCAGCTTTTCTATTTTCTGCCTTTCTTCAGATTGTGTTTTTTTTAATGTCTCTATTTCAGTTTTCAACCCTTGCAGTGTTTTCATTGCTTCTTGCAATTTTCTGTTTATCTTTTCGTCCATTTGTTGCCTTTTATGAATTTTTTGGTTTGTTCTTTCCTCCATTTCTTGCATTTTTTGGTTTTCTTTTTGTTCCATTTCTCGCATTTTTGTGCTTTGTTTCTTCTTCCATTTCCTGCCTTTTTTGGTATGTTTCTTCTTCCAATTCTTGCATTTTTTGCTTTGTTTCTTCTTCCATTTCCTGCCTTTTTTGGTTTGTTTTTTTTCCATTTCTTGCATTTTTTGGTTTGTTTTTTCTTCCATTTCTTTGAGGGATTTTCCTATATCCTCTTTTAGGGCCTCTATCATTTTCATGAAAGTGCTTTTAAGGTCGTTCTCTTCTGCTTCGTTTGCATTGGAATGTTGGGGTCTTGCTGGTGTGGAGTCTCTAGAATCTGGCGGTGTCATAGTTGTTTTTCTGTTGCTGAGTGTGTTTTTGTATTGTCTCTTTCCCATCTCTTCTTCTAGTAGGTGCAGAAAGAGCCCCTTACTGGTCTGGGGACCAGAGTTCCCTTTTGGTGGGTGCTAGCAAGTCCAATAATCTGGTGGTTCTTCTATTCCTTGTCCAAGACTGGTCCCATAGGTGGAGAAGAAGAACAGGAATCTGGGGTGCTTAGCCTCCTACCTGGTCCCCTGGACCCTATGCTGGGTCCTGTTGTACCTGATCCGGAACCGCTACTCCCCTGATCTCTCTGGCTCCTCTGGTTTCCTGGTCTCATTGGCGGGAGAGAAGACCTGGAGTCTGGGGTGCTTGGCTCCCGCCGGGATTGGGAGCTCTGTGCAGTTCCCAGGCAATCTGCAGGGACTGGAACACAGGCCAGGAAGCCGGCCTATTTACCTGATGCTGCTGCAGGAACAACTGCTTCCCTGGAGTCCCAGCCTCCTCTGGTTTCCTGGTCTCGTTGGTGGGAGAGAAGATCTGGAGTCTGGGGTGCTTGGCTCCCGCCGGGATTGGGAGCTCTGTGCAGTTACCAGGCAATTTGCAGGCACTGGAACACAGGCCGGGAAGCTGGCCTGTTTACCTGATGCTGCCGGAGGAACAGCTCCTTTTCCGATATTTTAATATTGCTGAGATCACTACCATTCTTTTGGTGTCTGTGCTGGATAGTTTTATGTCAATTTGAAACAAGCTAGAGTCATTTGGGGAGAGGGTACCTTAACTGAGAAAATACCCTCACCAAACTGGACATTGGGCAAGCCTGAGGGGCATATCTTGATTGACAATTGGCTTGGGAGGGCCCAGCTTGCTGTAGGCGCTTCAGTTCCTGTCCTGAGTCCCTTTAGTGATAGACTGGGATTTAGAAGTGTAAGGGAAATCAACCTTTTTCTCTCCAAAAGTTTCTTTTGGTCATAGTGTTTTATCAAGGCAACAGAAAGCTAACTAAGTTAGTATCCAAGATGAACAAAGAGTTTTTAAAGTATTGTGGTCTTGTTTTTTAAATTCTGTCACCCCCTTTACCTCCCAGTGCCAGCCAGACCGATTCTCTCTGCCCTTTCTTGTCTTTCCCTACATTTCATTTTCACTCTCAGAGCTTACACCTGCCTTTCCTTGTCTGTACCAACTGATAACTCATGACCCATCATATTCCCCTAAGTTCCTCTCCATTTGCAAATGTTCTTCTCTTCACCTTGAAGGCCTCCTCAGCATCCATTGCTCCCCACACAGCCACTCTATACAGTCCCCTCTATTATTTCCTCTGGAGGTCCTCTCTCACCTACACAAGAAGAAGAGAATATCCACTGTTTCCAGGAGCCCCTTTTGCAAGCACACTTGGGACAGTGTAGACATATTCTCTTTTGTTGGTGTCCAGCATAGAGCCTGGCGCATTGTATTTATGATTACAATCCCTTCTCCACAAGGGTTTGTTCTCCAAGAACAAAGGGAACAGGCTTTCTTATAAAGGGGAGTTCCTTCTTAGCCAGGCAATGAGGGACTCCCAGTTCTTTCTACTTCTCACTTTCCTGTTCCTGTCAGCATGGAACCTGTATTCCGGTTTTTACACTGTGTACAGCACAGTAGGCTCAATGCTGAGTTCATGCTCTTTGGGAAATGGTCTGCCTTAGCACACCACCTGAGAAGCTTTTCCAATCCTCCCCATTTCCTCTTGGAAGCTGTTGTCAGTCATTGTTCTATTGCTTTGAAGAGACACTATAACCAAGACAACTCTTATAAAGAAAACATTTCATTGCAGGCTCCCTTATATTTCAGAGGCTTAGTCCTTTAAGATGCTCAAGTCCGGGCGGTGGTGGTGCACACCTTTAATCCCAGCACTCGGGAGGCAGAGGCAGGCGGATCTCTGTGAGTTCAAGGCCGGGTTGGACCGACAGCCTCCAAAACAATACAGAGAAACCCTGTCTCGTAAAAACCAAAAAAAAAAAAAAAAAAAAAAAAAGATGCTTAAGTCCTTGGACTGGTAACTAAGAGCTAGCTTGATCTGCAGGCAGAGAGAGAAACACACCTGGCTTGACTTGGGCTCCTACAACCTCAAAACCCACCCTCAGTGACACACTTCCTCCAACAAGGCCACATCTCTTAATCCTTTCAAACAGTGCCACACTCTGGTGACCAAGCAATCAAATCTGGGATCCTATGGGGATATTCTTAGCATATACCACAGGAGCTCTAAAGCAACCTGCCCCACTCTCTTCCTTGCAGCTGCATTTTAAGGCACATTATTTTGTTCATGTTGATAATTCTTTCTTTATAGTAAAACCAATATATTTCTTTGTTTATCCCTATTTACTTCTTACAGTCATCTTTTGTGTCTACAACATACCTAGTATAAGTTGTTTGACTCCTTAAGTCTTAAAAACAGTAATCATTATTTTTTTCAAGGTTTCCTGAACATGCTTGAGTGTAATAAACAAATAGGTTGTTCAGTGTTCTTTCTTAATCTGTCTTCATATTAAACTAGGTTAGGCTCTCATCTCAGTGTTATTTGGTCCAAAAGTATTACCCATGATGTAGCATGTTGCCTGAAATGACTACCGTTAATTGAAAAAGAATCTCTATTTCGAAGGGGTGATTTGACTGGGAAGTTTTCTCTGTGGGGGAATGAAAGTTGAATGAGGAGGCTTTTACTACCTCTGTCAAGTTCCTGACAAAAGCAGAGGACAGGAAGTCAAAACAGCAGTCAGCGCAGCCAAGGTCTCTGCTTCCTGCTGTGTTCTATTCACAAGTCCCTCAGCTTTTTACACTGGAGTTTTCCTGTTTAAATGGTAATCACCACTAAAGTGGGAACCATATTTAACCTATATTTTAGTGTTGTTTGGGGAATCAGATTATTTTGTTGATATATTTTTCAAAACTTATGCTGATAAAAGAGAACTAAAAAGTGTGAGATACTACTTTCTTTTTTTTTTCCTGTTTTTCTTTTTTTGGTTTCACGAGACAGGGTTTCTCTGTATTGTTTTGGAGGCTGTCGGTCCAGCCTGGCCTCGAACTCACAGCAATCCGCCTGCCTCTGCCTCCCTAGTGCTGGGATTAAAGGCGTGCGCCACCACAGCCCAGCAAGATACTATTTTCATTGGCTATTTAATCTCTGATGATGGCTCATTCAAACATATTTTCCATACAAACTTCATTTCTTGGGGGATGATTCTTATCATAAAATGATTTTTATGACAAAAATATGATCAGAAATGTGCAAGAATGATAGAAATCCTTAAAGTTGAGGGACTTTTCAAGCACTGATATTCCAAGATCCACGGTGTGTGTGTGTGTGTGTGTGTGTGTGTGTGTGTGTGTGTGTGTGGAGGATGGATCCATGGCACTCAGAAATTCTTGACAAAGATTGAGCCACCTTGGAGAAAGCCATATGATTTGGAAAGAAAAAGAGGAGTTGAAAGGGTGAAGAGAGTTTTCTGTCCAGTCAATACCAGACAGGACTCATTCCTGGCAGCAGGTGGTGAAATGATTAGTAAAAACACACTGCTCTCATAGTCTATGTTAATGGATACTTGAGCTCTTCACACCACAAGGACAAGAGTTTGGTGATTGGGTGGCATCTAGTCATCACGGCAGTGTAACACACAGCTTCCAAACCACATAGCAGAAAGCACAGCCCCTGGGCTCAGACATCTGTGATTAGCGCAGCTGATACTTCATGTGTCATTAGTTGAGGTTGTTCAGTTTGAACTAGAGCATCAATTGCTTTTGATTTTGAGACATTTTATATGACTGTGTGTTTGGCCTTCATGTATGTCTGTGTACTGCATTTGTGCCTGGTGCCCTCTGAGACCAGCAAAGGGTTCTACATCTCCTGGAATGGAGTTATGGATGGTTGTGAACCACCACATGGGTGTTGGGTGCTGGACCTCATCCTTCGGGAAGAGCAGCCAATGGTCTTAGCCTCTGAGCCATCTATAGCCCGTAGAGGATCCATTTCTAACAGGCCTTTTCTGTGGCTAATGAATTGGCACTTATGAGGTGTACAATATTAGGATGAGGACATGAGAGTGTCAGTTGTCTCCTTTCAGTCTCTCTGTGGACATTTTCCATTTCCTTGCAGAATGAATGGTTGTGAAATTCCCGTTATGAAAGTGAATCCTAGCGGTTAAAGTGAGAAGTTGATGGTTTTGTAAGGCTGGGCTAAATTCTACTGCATCTTATAGTCTGAGCAATCAAAGACTTCTAAAAAGAGGAGACTCAGACCCTAGGTCTCAGTGGTGGAGGACATATTTGGAAATCACAGATGGAGAATGAAGGGAAAACAACAAGTAGAGGAAGGCTGTCTGAGGAGAACAAGCTTGAGTGGTTTGGTGGTTTTTAGCCATTAATAAGAAATTTCTCACCTAAATATTCAAGAAAAAAATGTAAAGCTTTTGTTATTTGGCAAGTTATAGCAAACACGGGCTGAAGTGAGTGGTGCCAAATGTGCAATTGTCTAACATTTTAATTTTCTTCATGCTTTATCTGGACTGAGGTAGGCCCTATGTTTATTATTTGCTCCCTTTAATCCTTAATAGAGGGAAAAAATGAAGATTTGCTATGGTTTCCTTTTCATTGTTTTCTAAAGCTACAAATTAATCACTGAGTACTTTATAATAGGCTTTGAGAATTGCTAATTACAAATTGAAGTTGATAACCGATGTGCATGTATTCACAGACACCAAGCATGCTGTCATTTACATAGTTCTACAGAGTTGAGAGAAGTTTTGTTGGCATGGCCATTACCTCAGTTCTCAGATAAGCACTGTGAAGTAAGCAGCCATTTTTGACAGCAACTTTTCCAGGTTAAAGAGAGTAAGTCATGTGCCTGTGAGCTATGCACGTCAGCGTGGACTCTAGACAGAGGCCCTTTCCTTGCAGAGCCCACTGTTCTTACACATATACCCTGGCCAATCCCTCACTTTAGATGATTCTCCTTGCTCTTTGTTGCTGTCTTCTTCTAGAGCTTCCGGCAGGGAATTTCCAGGACAGAGTCTCAGATATTACAGCAGAAGGAACTGGCCAGTTTTTTTTGTTTTGTTTTTTGCTAGAGATCCTTGACATCTGGGATTGATGAATGGGGATTCCTCCCTGGGTAAATGGCAAGAGACTGTGCTCACTCAGTTGTAAATCCCACTTTATTTCTTATTCCTCATAGGGAGCTGCAGTTGTGATTTTAGAGGTGTTATCAAACTTTTCTCCTTCACCTCCCTTTAAAATATCTTCCCCATTAAATATGTAGATTCTTTGGTTGAGAAGACAGCTCAGCTGGCAGAGTGCTTGTCTGGTAAGCATGATGACTGGAGTTTGGTCTCCAGGTAAAAAGGTCTGGGAGAGTCAGGGACTGGCTACCTCTCATGGTATGGGTCTCAAGCTGGGCCATTCATTGGTTGGTCACTTCCATAATTTCTGCACCACCTTTATCCCAGCACATCTTTTTTTGTAGTTTTTTTCTCAGTATATGTTTTTATTTAAATTAGAAACGTGAATGTTTCACATGTCAGTCCCAGCTCCCTCTCCCACTCCTCCTCCCCTGTCCCTCCACTTGCCTCTCAGCCCCCCACCCAATCCCCACACCATTCCCCAGGGAGGGTGAGACCCTCCTTGGGGGGATCTCTAAAGTCTGTCATTTCATCCGGGGCAGGACCTAGGCCCTTCCCCGTGTGTCCAGGCTGAGAGAGCATCCCTCTATTTGGAATGGGATCCCAAAGATCATTCATAAACCATGTGATTTCTGTGGCCTCCTCCCTGGCACTACATTCATGGAGTCTGGATCAGTCCCCTGTTGGCCTCTCAGGCATCAGTCTGGGATTCAAGAGCTCCCCCTTATCCAGTCAGCTGTCTTTGTGGGTTTCATCATCATGGTCTTGACCCCTTTGCTCATCACTCCTCCATTTCTGTCACTAGGTGCCAGGAGTTCAGTTCAGTGTTTAGCTGTGGATATCTGTCTTTGCTTTTATCAGTCCCTGGATGAAGGTTCTAGGATGGCATATAGGGTAGTCATCAACCCTATCATCAAGGAGGGGATATTAGTGTAGTCTCTCTACTATTGCTTAGTTTGTCAGTTGGTGTTATCCTTGTAGATCTCTGGAGATCTTTCTAGTGTCAGCTCTCCCTTCAAGCCTATAATGACTCCATCTACTATGGTATCTCTCATCCTGCTCTCCTCTATTCTTACCTTGACTCAACCTTCCTGTTCCCCCATGCCTTCTTCTCCCCTCCTCTTATCTGCCTCTCTTTTTCTTGGTTCCCTCTCCCATCCCCCCATGTTCCCAATCTGCTCAGGAGATCTTGCCTCATTCCACTTCTCTGGGGTATCATGCATCTCTCTTGGGAATCTCCTTGTTTCCCACACTCACTGGCACTGGGATTGTAGGCTGACACTCCCCTAATCCATATCTAAAATCCATATATGAGTGAGTACATACCATGTTTGTCTTTTTGTTTCTGGGTTACCTCACCCAGGATGGTTTCCTCTAGTGCTATCCATTTGCTTGCAAAGTTCAAGATCCCATTGTTTTTCTCCGCTGAGTAGTACTCCATTGTGTAAATGTACCACATTTTCTCTATCCACTCTTCAGTTGACCCCAGCACATCTTATTGGCAGGGCAAATTGTAGTTTGAAAGTTGGTGTCCTAATGCCTCCAGGGGAGACTTGCCTGGTCACAGGAGATGGCCAGTTCAGGCTCCATATCCCCCATTGCTACCATGTGGTAGTTTGAATAAAAACGGCACTCAAAGGGAGTGACACTATTAGGAGGGGTAGCCTTATTGGAGGAAGTGTGTCACCATGGGGGCGGGCTTTGGCATCTCTTTTGCTCAAGTTTCCCTCAGTGTGACTTTCAGTTGACTTCCTGCTGCCTGCAAGATGTAGCACTCTCAGCTCCAGTACCACGTCGGCCTGCAGCTCCCCACCATGATAACAATGGACTGAACCTCTGAACTGTAAGTGTGCCACCCCAATTTAGTGTTTTCCTTCTAAGAGTTGCCATGGTCATAATGTTTCTTCATAGTAATAAAAAACCAAACCAACACAGTAGGCGTATTAGCTAGGGTCAACCTCATAGATTCTTGGGAGTTTCCATTGTACTAGGTTTCTAGCTCATCCCAGAGAAACAAAGAGAGATCTTTGGGTCTGTAGATTGTAACATTGTTATCCTTTAGTTTCCTGCTAATATCCACTTACAAGTGACTACATTCCATGTTTGCCTTTCTGGGTCTTAGTTACCTCAGGCAGGATGATCTTTTCTAGTTCCATTCATTTGCCCGCAAATTTCATGATGTCATTTTTTTTTGAGACAAGTTTTTTTCTAGCTTTGGCTGTCCTGGAACTAGTTTTGTAGACCAGGATGTTCTAAAACACACAGAAATCTACCTTTTTCTACCTCCTGAGTGCTGGGATTAAAGGAATGCACCACCTCCTCACAGCTGATGTCATTGCTTGTAACAACTGAGTAATATTCCTTTGTGTAAATGCATCACCTTTTTTTTTCAAATCCATTCTTTGGTGGATGGGTAACTATTTTCAGTTTCTGCTTATTGTAAATAAAGCTGCTGTGAACATAGTTGAGGAAATGTCCTTATGGTATGGTGGAGTGTCTTTTGGGCATATGCCTAGGAATGGTATATCTGGGACCTGAGGTAGGTCCATTCCCAATTTTCTGACAAACCACCATATTGATTTCCAAAGTGGCTGTACAAGTGTTGCCCGTGCTCCACATCTTCTCCAGCATTAGCTGTCACTTGTGTTTTTGATCTTAGTCCTTCTGAGCCTGGGTAACTCAGAGACCTAGGATAGAACCAAACATGACTGGCCAAAAAAAAAAAAAGTCAATGAGGTGATATTCTGCTGTACTCACAGATTGTTGCCTGGCCTAGTTGTCATCAGAGAAGTTTTGTTCAGCAACTGATGGAAGCAGATGCAGAAACCCACAGCCAAGCAGAGATTGGAGAATCCTGTGAAAGTGGAGGAGGAGCCAGAGGGGTGAAGCACACCACAAGAAAACCCACAGAATAAACTATCCTGTGCTCATAGAGGCTCATAGAGACTGAAACATCAACCAGGGAGCCTGCATGGGACTGACCTAGGCCCTTTGCATATTGTTGCCATTTTGCACCTTGGTCTTTTTGTGGGACTTTTAATGATAGGAGCAGGAGCTGTCTGTCTCTGACTCTGTTGCCTACTCTTGGGACCCTTCCCTTCTACTGGGTTCTCTCATTCAGCCTTGAGGAGAAGAGGTGCCTAGTCTCACTGCAACTTGATATACCATGGCTGCTTGATATCCATGGGAGGGAGGCCTGGCCTTTTCTGGGGAGAGAAGGGGAGGAGTGCATGGGGAGTGGTATAAGGGGGTTGGGAGAAGGGACTGGGAGGAGAGGAGGCAGGATATCTGTGATTTGGCTGAAGGAAAAAAAAAGGGATAGATGGTACATACTTAAAATCCCAGTGTTTGGGAGAATAAAGATATGTGAGACCTTAAGACTGGCTAGCATATTTGGTGAAATTCCAGGGCAATAAGAGACTTTGTTTCAAACAAAACAGAACAAGAAAAATCACACACACACACACGTATGTCATCCCCAGATACATGAATATGCATGCACACACATATACAAAAGATAGATTCTTCAACAGATGATGCTATACTGGTTGGCTAATTTGACCCTTTTTTTTATACTTACGGCCCTCCAGATTATTTGAATTTTTCTGCCTGTAACACTAGGACTTATGAAGAGAAGAAATGTTGTAGATCAAGAAGTGTGTATTGGCTGATGTATCTGCAGTAGCATTTGTTGTGACTACAAGGTAAAATTTTTTTAAAATAAAAAATTGTATTTACTAGAAGCATTCAGAATGTCAACAAAACAGCTGCATTTTTTTTTTGCAATTACAGAGTGGTATTCAGTTATCACAACAATTATCTTCGTATAAGCTGCATCAGAGACAACTGAAGACGAAAAGAAAAAAGCCAAAACAAAAAAAAAAAAACCCCAAAACCTTCTGTCCACATATGTAACTAATTTTTGCTGTGTGCCAGCAAGAACCTGCTTTAAACTTCCATGACAATTTGCAGCACCAGACTGTACCAGACAAGATCAGTGGCTACTGAAAATACCATCAGGACAGGGTATCTAAAAACACATTTGGTAGTGTGGTAGCTATACAAAAAAAGACACTGTACAGTTTAAAAACAAATCTTACATTTCAATTTTTTTCTTTAAAAGGAGTGAGTTGTGTACAGGGGGCTTAAATGCTTTATAGAAAAAAACCAACTTATTCATCATCGTCTTCCTCATTCTTTTCTTCCTCCTCTTCCTCATCCTCTTCATCCTCCTCTTCATCTCCCTCTTCATTCTTTTTCTTGCTCCTTTTCCCCTTTTTTGTTGCTTCCGGTCTTCTGTTAGCTCTGTAAGCATCAGTATCCTTTCCGTGCTTCTCCTTCAGCGTGGCAGCCTTCCTTCCGTAGGGCTGCTTGTCTTCTGCTGCAGAGCTGTTCCACATCTCTCCCAGTTTCTTTGCAACATCACCAATGGACAAGCCAGGGTGCTCTCCTTTGATTTTTGGACGATACTCAGAACAGAACAAGAAGGACGAAGGAGGCCTCTTGGGTGCATTGGGGTCCTTGAACTTCTTTTTGGTCTCCCCTTTTGGGGCGGGGTGCAGTTTTCATTTCTCTTTCATAACAAGCCTAGTCAGCTTTGCCAAGTCTTCAAATGTCCCCTTGTCTTTAGCAGACGTGGTCTTCCACCTTTCTGAGCATTTCTTCAAAAACTTTGAGAAGTTGACAGAAGCATCCTGGTACTTCTTCTTGTGTTCCTCCGGACAAGTTTCCACAAAGAATGCATATGAAGACATTTTGCCTCTCGGCTTCTTAGGATCGCCTTTGCCCATGTTTAGTTGATTTTCGTCGGCGAGGCAGAGTCGCCCAGTGCCCGTCTGGCTCGCGCCTGCCCCCACATGGTCTCTATGGAGCTCAATGTACTGCAATGGCTGTGAAAGCCACAAGATAAAATCTTAGCTGTATAGTAGGCTTGATGGCCCTCTGGCTCCCATTGCCCTTAGAGCTTGAAAGAAGTTGGCACCTTAATCTTACAGGATGCCTCCCTACTTTACAGAAGACAATATCTGAATCTTCTGAATGACTTTCTGCCCGTTTGTAGTCTGACATTCTTTATTTTATGACTTAGAAAGTTTCTCACAGAGGACTCTATCTTTTGGGGAACCACATTTCTAGTTCCTTGAGTTTAATGGAGGGGGTGTCACTTGTATTTTGGTTAGTGAGAAACTATTTTGTTATTTCAGAAGTGTTACCTTTTATGTTGACAATTTTTTGGTGTCCAATGTAGTATAGTAGGGGTCTTACAGGAACACTAGGTACTTAGAGAAACTGTCAACTTGACATTAAATTGATACTTTAAACATGCTAATTAAAAATTACAAACAGAACAAAAGAATGAGAAATCATGTTTGATGAAAAGGTTCTAAGTTTCCAAGTTTATGCAAAAACCAAGTATGCAATATCTTGGTCTGAAATCAAAAAAAGAAATGATAAAATGATGAGTTAGTTCAGTGGTAGAGTCTTACCTTGCATGTGGAGGTCCTGATTTGATCCACAACATTGCAAAAGGAAACTTTGATAGACTTAGATGCATTGAAAAGGAAAAGTCTTTGGCAGTGATCAAAATATTAAAAAGTTAAGGTGAGAATAAAGCTGTACAAGTCATATAAAGACAGACTATTCTAAATAGTGACTACTCTGTTCACCATAGCCCTTTGCCCGTTAAAGTGTCACTACCATAATCACCACCACTATTGTCGTCAGCAGACACAATACTAACCATAATAAATATACTCTTGTGGAATAATCTTTTTTGTACACACTGTGAAGACGTTTCTCTGCTAAGGCAACTTGTGATTGGTTTAATAAAGAGCTGAATGGCCAATAGCTAGGCAGGAGAGGATAGGCAGGACATCCAGGTAGAGAGAGGAAGTCAGAGGAAGAATCTTAGAGGTAGGGTATTTGCCAGTCAGACACAGAGGAAGTAGGATGTACTATGCAGAGGAGAGGCAAATAATCACATGGCAGATGCAGATTAATATAAATGGGTTAGAGTTTTAAGAGCTAGTCGGGAACAAGCCTAAGCCAATGCCAAGTTTCCATAATTGGTAAGTCTTTGTGTCATTATTTGGGAGCTGTTGGTCCGAAGAAAATCTGGCTACAACATTTACTGAGCATCTCTTAGAGGAGTCTGTATTTTAAACTCAACTTTCCCATGAGAATACAAATGGACCCAAAACTTATGTTCTCACAGAATTCATATGCTTGCAGTCTAACACCAGGAAGTGGGGCTTTGTGAGGTGGCTCATTCTGGCACTGAGAGGGTCTCATAAATAGGAGTGTCCTGATGAGGGATCCCAGAGAGATGCCCTCACGGCTCCTGCCATGTGAGGTTATAGTGAGAAGAACCGGCAGTCAGAATCCATTCTGCCACTCCCTTGACCATCAGCTGCTCCAGAACTGTGAGAAACAAATTTTGCTTGTATAAAAATTACTATCAAACCAAGTGAGAGTGAAGGGGAAGGGTTCAGCCAGAGGCTAGTGGTCGAGTATTTTGCAATAAGCCTCCATTTTGAACACATCTTTCTAAGAGCTGCATTTAAACAACTGAAGACAACCCTCGACGATCTACACAAAACTCCATGTATGAGGACAGTCATGACAGCGCTTCTGTGAGTCTGAAGGGAAGAAACAAGCATTTTACTGCTTCAGTCGGTCCTGATGCTGGTCAGAATGCCTTCATGGGTTACTAAAAGACAAAACCCAACAACTCAAAAAGCCACACAGTAAAACGCTATCAGAAGTAACTGGAACGTTTCTTCTGGGACTGTGAGCATTCTCAGGACTGAAACCTTTTATCATCAAAATTCTATTTTTCCTTAGTAATTTGTGCGGGACACACACACACACACACACACACACACACACACATACACACACACACCCCACATACACCCCTCACATACCTGCTCACTTCCATCCCTCCCCACCCAGGGAATATCACCGTAGTGAGGAGAAAATGAATCAGAGAACTTCAGAGGTTTCAGTGGACAGCTGCAGAGACCGACCCTATAACCCCTAGGAAGCCTTTATCACTGACTCCGTGGTGGTGAATGGTCAGCACGCTTTTGGGAAAGAGGAAAGTTTTGGGTTACCCCTCCTAGGACTCAAGGAGTGCCCAGAGATGGTGTGGGAACTCAGAACCCAGTGCAGGAAAGCAGACTCAGTGAGAGTCTAGCGTTGCTGTAGCCCTGCCTTGGGAATCTCGTGGCCTCGGGGTTCCTGGGTGGCGGACTGAGTGACTAGCAAAGGACGCACCTGCATCCTCCGACGCCTCCCCGTGGCTGTGCACAGTGGAAGGCGGGACCACCCGGAGCTGTGATAATCAGGATTTAGGTTCCCATACTCAGGGGCCAGACCAGAGTATCCTGGTCGGTGGCTCCCGCGCCGAAGTGCTCAGCTGTGCCTCCCTCCCCATCACAAGTTTGCTCAGTACCGGTTAAGTAGGCGAGTCTGGGACATAGACACTGCCTGTTCCTTGGACGATTCTGGACATGGCCTGGCTGGAGGCTTTACCCTACGTCTGTGGCTGGCTGATTCTCCGCAGCTGTTTCCTGGTCGGAGCGCAGGTAAGAGCTGGGGCACTGGCGCCTGCTTCCCTAGCCCGGGATGCAAGTCCAGGCGCGCTGGCCTTTGTCCAGCATCGCATCTCAATGCGCTCGCTCGCACAAGACCAAACGTCCTCTTTAGGCGGGAGGTCCCGGGCCCTGGGAGTCCCGACCCCGAAGGGGATCGGGAATGCACAGCTGGAATGGGGAGAAGAACTTTATTTTTCCACGTAATCCCCGGGGTGCTTGATTTAACCACCCTAGTGGTTTTTGTCCGTTGTGGATTCACCATCGTGTTCGAGAACTTAAAACTTCTAGGACTGATGGTATAGTGTAAAAGTGTAACTGCCTCTCTCTGATACAGAAGCTAAGGAACTAGACTGGATATAGATACCACTAGGTTCTTATGTTGAGTAGCGGTGGTCGTTGGAATTTTCCTACTGCCTCTGTCGCTTAGGGCGAAAAGATCTGGGGGATCTTTCACAATTGATCTCTTTAACGTGTTCATCCTCACTTTTCAAGTCAAAGAATATGTAAGGTTCACGGTTTTATTTTTTTCAGATGAGCTAGAAAGATGCTTGGTGTGGTATTCTGCCGGTTGAGTCCGGTGAATAAAAACAGATCCGAGGTTATGTTTCTCCGATTCGGTAGAGGGCGCACGTTGACCATTAAATAAAGATTTTTTTTTTAAACCTTTCCTTCAACAAAGTTAAACGCACCCATGAATCTGTATGTTCCTGTGGTACTTAAAATGATGCCTTTGACTTTAAATGACCAACTTAAATATTAATTATTCAGAAGATACAGGTAAAAACAACTAATCTGCCATGATCACATCAAATCAGAAGGTATTTCTAGGAAATAAGTGCCTTGAGAAATACTAGTCTTTACCTTGCATGATGAGGACGTTTCATGGAGACTTACTCTTAAAAAAAAACCCAAATGGTGGACACATGGGGAAGAACCTGGGCCATTCCTGGGATGATGTGATGGACTCTGGAAATCCCTTATGGAGGCCCTTGCCCTCCCTGGGGAGTGGAGAGGGGATGGAGTGGGGATGAAGGGTTGGGAGGATTGGGGATGGGGACGGAAGGGAAGGAGAGGGAACTGAAAGTGACATGCCTAAAATGTTAAATAAAAAATATGGAAAAAACCCCAAATGGGTAGTGCATCACTCAGTGGGTACTTAAAAATAGGTTCTTTCAAGTTTGCAAGAAGCTTCCAAATTAACGGAAGGAATATGCGTGTCTGCAGGAAACCTTTCTAAATTGGATGGTAACTTTCCACTAGAGTTATTGGACTCTGGTGATCTCCAAGATGCTTCCTAAATTTTTGTATAGTAAAGTATTTGAATAAAACTTAAAACTACTGTCTTCTTGTGTAAGGGGCATATCTGTTCTGACACTCTCTTTAACTCAGTGTCTGGGTTTCTTCTCTCAAGAAATGAGAGATTATGTAGTTCAATAGAGGAATGAATCACCGTGAGATCACGAGTAGGATATTCCATTTGCCTTTTAAAAAATATGTCTTTATTTAAATTAGAAACATGAATGCTTCAAATGTCAATCCCAGCTCCCTCTCCCACCCCTCCTCCCTTGTGTCTCTACCAGCCCCCCTTCACCCCCAACCCAATCCCTACATCATTCCCCAGGGAGGGTGAGGCCCTCCTTGGGGGGATCTCCAGAGTCTGTCATTTCATCCAGGGCAGGACCTAGGCCCTTCCCAATGTGTCCAGGCTGAGAGAGCATCCCTCTATTTGGAATGGGCTCCCAAAGTTCATTTGTATGCCATGGTGAACACTAATCTACTACCAAGGTCCCAGAAATTTCTGAGACCTCCTCACTGACAGTTGGTGTTATCCTTGTAGATCTCTGGAAATCTCACTAGTGTCAGCTCTCTCCTTAAACCTATATTGACTCCATCTTTTATGGTATCTCTCATCCTGCTCTCCTCTATTCTTACCCCGACTCAACCTTCCTTCTCCTCCATGCCTTCTTCTCCCTTCCTTTTATCCTCCTCTGTTTTTCTTGGTTCCCTTTCCCCTCCTTTGCTCTCAATAAAAAAAGTGGGGCCCTCAGCCTGAGCACTGCTGCCTTCTGGACCAAGGGTCTGTTTCTTCCTGGGCCATCTCCTGTAGTGTAGGATACTCTGAAGAGGCTCTGTACTTTGTCCACTAGGGGCCAGTGGCATCCCCTTGGCCTTCACTGTGACAGTAGCAAATATTTTCAGATATTGCCAGATTTCTTTGGTTGTTGAAATTCCTTCTGGGAATTATTTTTTAACATTGATTTTTTTCTCTCTTTTCCATTCACCCTCCCTGTGTGTGTATAGGAATTCGTAAACCTACAGTATGATGAATTAATATATATATGTATATGAAAAACTGAAGGTTTGAACAAATTACCTTTACATAGCTATACAACTTCTGACCTTCAGTTTTCCATCTCAAGAAGAATTATATTGGACTAATTTTTAAAAAATTCTGTAATTCTCAGTTTATTACATTAGTTTATGGGTATTACATATTCTGAAATTTCATTGGTTAGTTGGAGGAATAATAAAGCTGAAACACATTGTGGGTATTATTTATCTAAGAGTTACCTGCTGATTTTACTAGCTAAAGCATAAGAGACAAGGTATTTATGAAAAAATGCACCTGTCTTGATTTATCTTTGGAGTGCCAAGTAACTGATGAATATATCCATAGCTACACATATATTTAAAAATTATAAAATACTGAGAAAACAATAAAGAAGACTCATCAAGAAGACTGGGCTAGTATAAAATAAGTGTTTAATTGTTGATTAACATTGGATCACATCACAAAATAGATAGCATGGACCAGTGCTCATTGATTCTTATAAAGATTGCTGTCATTTTTGTGCAGAAGTAGCCTTGCCTCAAGGTACAATTCAGGACCCATGCATTCATGGTCCTGATGTCATCACAGAGCCCAGCAGCGCATGTCTTAAAGTCAGATGATCACATGACAGCAAGTACCGCCATATGCTTTGTGTTTTCTCTATTGTGCTAGTGGGCTTTCCTGGAAACAGATAAGGGTCTAAGAGTTTTGCTGAGGGAGTGAGTGGTGCCCGAGAAAGTTGAAGAACAGGAGGGAGTTCGGACCTGTGGCGCTGGCTGTAGGTCAGACTGGTACACTTCTGGGAAGTGTGACGTAAAAGATTCCTAGCATCTGAAAAAACTTCCAGAAACTCATGTGGTGGATGGGAGTAAGGAAACCCTGTACAATGCCTGATGTGAGCAGAGACCGATGGGCAGATTCCACTTTCCCATTGTCTTGCTGAAAGGCATGCTAGCTGCGATGGGCCTTCTCTAGCAGGGGTAACAGCCTCAGGAACCTGAAATGCAGCACTCAGACACCTCCGTCTTCAGAAAATCCTAGTGTACGGACTCAGATCCCTCTGCTTTTATTGTCCCCTTCTGTGTAATGAGACAGGGATCTGTGAACTCTACTGACCTATTCTAAAGAATCAGTCTCCTGATTCTGAGTGGATGGCAAAACAAGATACCCTATGATTCCACTTAATTAGTCTCTAAACACCCAGTAATGTGCTAAGCACGCTAGTCTCCCTTTAATTCCCACAATAACTCCATGAGATAGGCACTGTCATTACTTACGATTTTATAGATGAAGGAGTGGGCTAAGAGATATCAGGGAATGCACAAATGCAGATGGTTGCTATTATAGCACAGTGATTTGCACTTTGGCTTTCAGAGCTCCTATCAGTCCTGCTTGTGCCCTCTTTGTAGAAGTCAGGTGGCACTGCTCAGCTAAATTATGCACACACCCCGCCCTCTGTTCCAGTAATGCTTACTACGAAGAGGCAGCCCATGGAGTTTTTCACCTTAGTCTTTGATGAGCACTGAAACTGGTCTGTGCTGCTATACAACTGGGCACAATATGAATGTTCATAATGGGGTACTGTGCACAGCAAAAAGCAATGGGCTAAATATGCTCTCACCAACATTATGAGATCACAAAGCAGGAGATGGGACAGAGAAGCCATGAGACAATGAGAAAATACCATTTACTTATGTTAAAACATAACGCAAAGCACTCATGCGTGCTCTGTGTACGTGTTCAGATAAAGTGCGTGTCTCACATAGGCATATGTGGGGGATAGAGAATTGTGAGTGCGAAGTAAGGGACAAATCAATACATGTAATCACTTGACACTGTGTGCCTCAACCTCTGCGGGCAATCAGAAGAGACAGAACTACCCCAGACCCATCACTGGTAGATAGAACCACGAGGACAGTCCTGGGCCACAGGCAGCTAGGACACTGTTATTAGCAGATTGAAATGTGACTGCTGGCTATCTCCCTGTTGTTCAGGTTGCTGCAAGTCCTGTTGCAGCCAAGCAGAGGATAGTTGACTTATTTTTTTTTCCCTCCTGTCCATGGCCTGAACACATGTCATTTGTCTTCTAGTTAAAAGTACAAGGAAGCTTTGTATCCCCGATGGGATGGATTTCTTGATGGCTACCCTAACCCTGGGACATCTCTTTAGCCCTTGTAGCTGAGAGACAGAGTGATGGAAGGGGCTAGACTTTGCTTTTTCTTTGCAATGTAGCAAGTCATTTTTAATTTATGAGCACTTTCCCCAATTCCTTGTGACTAAATCTATAACATTCTCAGTCAACACCCATTCATTCTATTTATTTTCCAGTCTCTGACTTCAGCCGTGTTGGTCATCTTTCCTTAAGTGGCATTTCATTTCTTCCCTTTTGAGTTTCACTTCTCACACTGTGAAATGGTGGTGATAATACCATTTATGCACAGAATGTGGGAGTCTTAAATCTAAAAAACGTACAAACAAGAAGAAAACAAAAGCATCAGCTTCCTTTTCTCCCAGCTGGATTAGCCAAGCTCCTTTCAATAAAAAGTGATTGGCTGAGATCGGGAGCTGCTACAGGCTTTTGAATTGGTGTGAGAGAGAATTTGTGAGGCCGTTCCCTCCATCTGCGATGCTCTCCTTTTATTCCTTATGACATCTCTAGAACCTAATTTCTTTCTGACAGCAATCAAATCTTTTAATTGCATTATTTATGGCTGTTACAAAATGTATATTATTGAGAGTATTTGATTAATATGTGTGTTAGTTGGGGTTTTCTAGAGGAACAGAACCAGCGGTATGAATGCATATATTTATTAAAAAATGTTTAACCTCAGCTTATGCTAAAATAGCAGCAACAGCAGAATCACACCCTAAGAAGCTGAGAACCCCATCCCTGCTTGGTCTTTGAGGCTGGGTGCCTCAGCTCTTCCAGTATGGTGTTGAAGACCTGAAAGGTTCTTTGGGAGTCCCTTGGTCCTTACTTTACAATGGAAACCTGGAAACACTGGTTCTGACAGCAGCAAAGGGATTATCATCATCAACCTCAGGGTAAACCCACTGAGGGGCCAGAGAGAAGGCCAAGCAAGGTGCAGAAGTCCAGTGAGTGACCGTCCTTCTGCCATCCCATTGTATCTGCTACCAGGAGGTGTCACACACAATTTGAGTGAATCAATTAAGGCAGTGAGGAAAATTCTTCACTGGAGGTTCCTTACCAAGGTAATTTTAATTTGTGGCAAGTAAGTTCCTATTAAAACCAACCACAGCGATAGACTTTCCTCTTTGACCCTGAAGACAAATCAGATAATCAGAAAGCAGCTGTCACCATCCTGCTTAGCAGAAGGGACAGTAGAATGTACTGAAAATTACACAACTGAATGCCAGCATCCTTGGCTTCACAGTCTCTCATTCTCTGTGAGCCCATTCTACTTACAGTTCCATAGGCTAGCTAAGGATTTTCTTTATGTAACCTGGTTAAGTGTATAATCGGCACAAACTAAAAAACAATATAATATTTGCTCTTTGTATAGATCCTAGGAAACCAAGAGGACCTTCCTAACAAAAATACAGTGATAAGTACTCCTGACAGTTCAAACCAGCAGGTGCCCCGGGGGTCGCTCCTGCTCCAGATTGTGAGAATTCCTGAGAGCAAAGTGCAACACTGGACCATATTCCATAAAAGATCATGTTCAATATAAAAGATCATGTTCAACATTTTTAGAAATGCTTCTAAATCAGAGTCATCGACTAAAACAAACTTGGAGTGATGGTAGTTCAGTAGGAGGAGAAATGAATCTAACCTGTGTCCTGTTCTGTCTTGTCCTTCTGTCTGTACAAAAGACTGGGTCCCACGTTACACTTACACCGTACAGTATTGTCAAGGGTAACGCTTGCCCTCGTTTGGACCTGGTTTTGCTTACAGCACATGGATTCCCTCTTTTATTTGTTTCCTATTTTAAATTTAAGTTAGAAACAAGCTTGTTTCACATGTCAATCCTAGCTCCCTTTCCCTCCTCTCCTCCCCATTCCTTCCCAGTCCCCCACTCAATCTCCACTCCAGTTCCCAGGGAGGGTGAGGCCCTCCATGGTGGATCTCCAGAGTCCGCCAACCAGGGTAGGGTCTAGGCTCTCCTTCAAGAGTCCCGGCTGAGAGAGCCTCCCATTTTGTGGCATGGGCACTCAAAGTCTATTTGTAAGCCAGGGATAAATACTACCCAAAGCCCCATAGATTGCCTAGGCCTCTTCACTGACACCCACATTCAGGGGGTCTGAGTCAGTCCCATGCTTTTCACACAGCCATCCATCTAGGGTCCAAGAGCTCCCCCTTGTTCAGGTCAACTGTTTCTGTGGGTTAAACCAGCCCAGTCTTAACTCCTTTGCCCATCAGTTCTCCCGTTCTGACACTGGGTTCCAGGAGTTCAGTTTAGTGTTTATCTGTGGGTATCTGCCTCTGCTTTCATCAGTTACTGGATGAAGGTTGTTTCTCAGCCCCTCTGGCAGTGGGATTGGATGCTGTCACTCCCCCAATTCATGTCTAAAATCCATAAATGTGTGATTACATACCATGTTTCTCTTTTTGTGACTGGGTTACATCACTCAGGGTGGTTTCTTCTAGTGCCATCCATTTGCCTGCAAGTTTCAAGATTTCATCGTTTTTTTCCACTGAATAGTACTCCATTGTGTAAATGTACCACATTTTCTCTATCTAATCTTCAGTTGAGGGGCATTAGGTTGCTTCCAGGTTCTGGCTATTACAAATAATGCTGCTATGAACATAGTGGAGCAGATGCCCTTGTTGTATGAACGTGCATCTTTTGGGTACATGCCTAAGAGTGGAATTGCTGGGTCTAGTGGTAGATTGATTCCCATTTTCCTGAGGAATCTCCATACTGATTTCCAAAGTGGCTGTACAAGTCGGGACTCCCACCAGCAGTGGAGGAGTGTTCCCCTTTCTCCACATCCTCTCCAGCACAAACTGTCGGAGTTTTTGATTTTTAGCCATTCTGACAGGAGGAAGATGGTATTTCACAGTTGTTTTGATTTATGTATCCCGGATGACTAGGGATGTTGAGCACTTTCTTAAGTGTCTTTCAGCCATTTTAGACTCCTCTATTGAGAATTCTCTATTTAGTTCTGCATCCCACTTTTTGATTGGATCCTTTGGTGTTTTGGAGACTTGCTTCTTTAGTTTTTTGTAAATTTTGGAGATCAGCCCTCTGTCAGATGTGGGGTTAGTGAATATCTTTTCCCAATCTGTGGGTTGCCTTTTTGTCTTGCTGGCTGTCCTTTGCCTTAAAGAAGCTTCTCAGTTTCAGGAGGTCCCATTTATTAATTGTCGATCTTAGTGTCTGTGCTACTGGAGTTATGTTCAGGAAGCGGTCTCCTGTACCTATTTGTTCAAGGGTGCCTCCCACTTTCTCTTCTAATAGGTTCAGTGTGGCTGGATTTATGTTGAGGTCTTTGATCCATTTGGATTTAAGTTTTGTGCATGGTGATAGACATGGATCTATCTGCAGTCTTCTACACGCCAGCCTCCAGTTAGAGATTCCTTCTTTCGGAAGCCTTTCCTTGTTCTCAGAACTGCTGACTAAATTGCTCAGAAATCTGATCTATTCTAAGAATAATTTCACTCACAAAGGCTGATTGTCACATCTTTACATTGGATAATGGGGGAAACTAAGGCTTAACTCCTGGGTTTGCCACTAAAAAATCTGTATTTACTTAGTGTGTGTGTTTCTCTGTGTGGGAGTGTGTGGGTGTCTGTGTGTCTTTGTTGAGTGTATGCCTACATGTGTGTGTGGATACATGCCCGTGGGTACACCTGTAGATATCAGAGAGAATGTCACATGTCTTTCTCTAGGACTCTGAACATTTTCATTTGAAGCAGGGTTTCTCCTTGGACCTTGTTGACCTTTCATTGTCTCTTCTGGGTCCAAAGCCAGCTAGCCCCTGAGATCCTCCTTCTCTGCTCAGAGTATAGCTATAGGTGTGAATAGGACACCTCCCGTGTTGTCTGGGTAGTGTTATCCAAACTCCAGTCATCACAATTGCCTAGTATGTACTCTGAGGGGCTTCTGTAGCTTTACTGGGTCCACCTTTATGAATGGCTATGGAAAACTATTTAATTTATAAGTTCTCATCTTAAGTTTTCTTTATATTCTTAATTGATATGCTTAGTTGTTACTGCTGTAGGTACAAAGAGTATCCATTGTTGTTTACAAGTTTATAGTTTAGTGATCATATTATTAGTAGTGATTTTATATCACAGCTTCTATATAAAATGACCTTCTTATTACCGATTGATGTCAGTCATGTTAGTTTTTCTAGTCTCTACCTTTCCCCAGGATAACACAGCTGTGTTCTAATGGCAGATGTGCTGCTTCAGGGATGGCATGTGTTACAAAAGGCTTGGCTATTAGCCTTTGATGCTATTATGTACCCATCTATCATTTGCTACACCCTCTGATTTTCTGTAATCTCAAATTCTGGTTGCTAACTGCCTGAAGGAAATGATCTTCTTAACAATTTGTCATGTCTCAAATTAGGTCAACACTGTTTGGACAGTAGTAACTATTGTGTGCTTGTCATTTCCAAATGGAAATGGACTCCGTAGTCATACAGCGTATCAAGAATCACCTCAAGTAACAGAGAACACACTGGAAAATTGTCTGGGGAGTCCACACCTTCCATAAGTAACTGGGTTATAACAAGCCTGTGGCTGGACACTGCATTTTATTTGTTCCTATATCAACAGTAGAAGGTTTTGAGTTCTGACATATAAGGAACTCAGGTTTCTTTGGGTTATTAATACAGTGTTAGCAATAAAAAGATTTTTTTGTCTAAATCTGAGTCCAAGACAAAAATGGTCTACAATCCTATTTACTATTTATCTATGTTCCTATTAAACTATTACATACCTCCAATTATATGACATATGAGATTAAGTATTAGATTTGACATTACAGAATGCATTTTTCATTTTCCACAACCATTTTCCTGCTTTATGTACTCATTCTCTTTTCTTTTCACTGTTCTTCCATGGTTTCCAATTATGTATATCTTGCTTTCTCCAGAGTCTGTTTGATACAACTACAAAACACTAAGCATTTTGGTCTTTGTTAAAACTGATTACTGCCCATGACACACAAACTGGGGTTGGTGGGGGAATGTTTATACAACACAGAGGCTGATAATTTGAAATTGTTAGATTATGTTCCATATGAGCTGAGGATCATTGTTTTGGGTCTTAAGCTGAGTTGGGCTATCATAACTGTTCCAGATACAGTTGCAGAGAAGTGACAATTATAGAAACTCTAAGAACTAAACCATCAGTCAGCAGCATTTGAACTCAGTCAAGCATCACTAAGTAGAAGGAAAAATTGGATTTTTAAAAGTGTGTCTAAGAAACCAGTACTTGAAAATGGTGAAATAAATTATGTCAACATAGAACTCAGTAGTGTAAGAGTCACACTTAAATATCAGTATTATTGTATACTGTTTTTGAAGATGGTTCACATGGGGAATATAAAACATTGATGAGTTTGATCATGCATCATTTTCACATTTCTGAAGAGTTCTGCCCTGAAAACCTTTTACTTATCAATTTTACCTAATTAGTCAAGTTGAGTAATTTCACAAAACCAAAGGAGGATTCACTCTAGAGATTACATTCTTGATATAGGTGGTGACATCTACAGTTAAGGATAACTTCATAGTACATCTTACATAGTTGAGTGTCCTTCAGTATTTTTCCTAACTGCTCCATAGGCAGTAGCCACTGTACTATTTGTTTTCTCATATATTTTACATCTTCTATCAGCCAATAAAGGCAGTGCATATTTTCTTACAATCATTCTCACTATAATAGGTAATTCTGAGTTGATATAACTTGAATTCTCAAACTTCTTTCAAAAAATTTATCCACTTAAAAACAAATTGGCA
This sequence comes from Mesocricetus auratus, assembly GCF_017639785.1. NCBI lineage: Eukaryota > Metazoa > Chordata > Mammalia > Rodentia > Cricetidae > Mesocricetus > Mesocricetus auratus. The sequence goes on along the minus strand of NW_024429194.1, from coordinate 42,561,834 downwards.
AACTGTAGTCTGACATCCAAATATGACCTATCATCTACTTCAGCACAGGTTGAGGGCTAGGAATGAGTTTTATGCTTTTGATATTTGAATAAAGACCGAGAGAAAGACCAAGGTTGACATCCACAGCAAAGCATGTTGACCCTAGGTGCTGTTGATATGGCTCCTCACTTCTGTGGCCTTCCATTTCCAAATATGTTACTTTAGTCCACTCTCAAGAAAAACACTGGGTAAATATTAACTACAGACTTCATGTAAAATGCCTGATCAATGATTCCCAAACTATGAAGATAATTGAAAGTGAGGAAGTGTGGAAAATCCTAAGAAAATATCATGAATTGTACTATGACATTTTGGTGAGATGTCGGAACATAAGAAGACATAAGTTAAAATGTAAGGAAAGCTGTATAAAGATCATGTGTGCATAAGTGTAGTACTAGTACATCAACATTAATTTGTCACTTATAAAAATATATTTTATTCACTTGGGAGGCAGAGGCAGGCGGATCTCTGTGAGTTCGAGGCCGGGCTGGACCGATAGCCTCCGAAACAATACAGAGAAACCCTGTCTTGTAAAAACCAAAAAAACCCCCAAAAATATGTTTTATTAAGATAACAAAAGTAAAACAGCACGGGGATAGATGAGAACCCTACATCATCTTCTGTAACTCACTTTTTCTAATTTTTAAATTATTTCTTTGAGAGTCTTATAAAATATGTTTTGATTATATTCTTCCCCCTCCAACTCCTCCTAGATCCATCCTCTTTCCTAGTTATCCAACTGTATCCTGTTAAGTTTTTAAATTCTCACCAAGACCATCTATGCAGCTCATATAGTCTTGGATGTATGTGGAACATGGCCAATTGTCTTAGTTAGGGTTTCTATTGCTGTGAAGAAACACCATTACCATGACAACTCTTATAAAGGAAAACATTTAATTGGGGTGGCTTGCTTACAGTTTCAGAGGTTCAGTCCATTATGGTGGGATATGGTGGTGACCAGATAGATATGGTGTTGCAGAAGTAGCTGAGAGTCCTTCTTCTTGTAGGTAACAGGGTCTGTCTCACTGGGCCTGACTTGAGCATATATGATACCTCAAAGCCCAAATCCACGGTGACACATTTCTTCCAATGAGAGGACACCTACTCCAACAAGGCTACACCTCTTAATAGTGCCACTTCCTTTGGGAGCAATTTTCTTTCAAATCATCACATCAACCTACTAGGGGCCACATCACTAAAGAAAACTGAATTTCCTTTTCCCAGCATTTATCGATTGCTAGGAGCTCCTCAGCTAGGAGTGGGATTTTGAACCCACCTCTGCTTATCATGCTGGGGCTTCACCTGGTTTGAACTTGTACAGGTCTTGTGCATGCTGTCACAAACTGCTAACCACAAGTTTATATGTGCAACTGCCCATCTGTATTTGGAGAATACTTCCCTTGATATCATCCACTGCCTCTGGCTCTTTCCACTTCCTCATCTTCAATGATCCCTGGGCCTTGACAAGAAGTGGTATGGTAAGGATGTTGCATTTAGGGCTGAGCATTTCACAGTCTTTCATTTTCTGCACCTTGACCAGTTGTGGGTCTCTGTTAATCACCATCTACCCCAAACAGAAGCGTCTGTAATGAGGGTTGAGAGATGAACTAATCTATATGTGCAATGCTAAGTCATTAAAGATCAGTTTATTAAGTACATTTAGTAGAATTATAGTAGTAGGTGCACCCATAGGGCCTATGGCCTGTCAAGCCACAAGTTTTTGGTCCCATCGATTGTGCCAGATCTCGGTTTCATCTTGTACAGTGTGCTTTAAATCCAACTGTAAAGTGGTTGGTCACTTCCATGATGTTACTATTGCACCAGTCTTGTCAGGTTTGATGTTATTTTAGCTCACAGGGTTCACAACTGAGTAAGATTGGTGAAGACTTTTCTCCTCTGTTAGTGTGCATAGGATCTTCTAGCACTATGAAACAAGACAGAAGGAATGAAGCTTCCAGGTGAGAACTAGCTTGATTTCTCCATATTGAACCACATACCAGCTTCAGCAACAGGGTCTTACGGTCAAGTCTGGAGGGTAACCAAGGGCATTGACAATAGCCTCTAATATTTGGGAATCTATGGGACTTTATGGGCCAACAACTCCAAAAGAGGAAACCCATTCCTGGCACTGGGTTTTTTGTTTGTAGTGTCTACTAGGGACATTGTTGCCCCTTTATAGTGTAACTCCATTTAAACCACATATAGAGAAGCTTCTGCAGTACTAGGTTTTCATATGACTTTGAAATGTCTTTAGGGTTTTTCATCCCACCTAACATTTCCTTCTGTACTCCACCCTCCCATTTCTTACTCCATTTTATGCTTTAGGTTCCTAGGTTGCCAGCAGAGTCTTTGTTGACATGCAGATATTGAAATTGAAAAAGTCAGTCTGTTAGGGCTAATGTTCTTTTTTTCCTTTCTCTCAAACCACTATGGGAGATCATAAGGGTGTCTGTGCCCACCTTGCTAGGCTACACATTCAGACTCCCCACAGTTGGCTGTTAATTGACTGGGGTCAGACTATTCATGTCTGTAAGTTTTCTGTATTGTCAGATACTCTTTTCCTTCCTTGGGTTCAGAGGCTTTTCTTGAGGCCATTTTATCTTTGTTAGTGTTTTAGAGTTTCCATTGACTTTAACTGCACATTTATGGTGTATGAGTCAGAAAGAAAATGCAAGTCGCTTTCTACAGTGTCATTCTCCAGGATCTGAGGTCTTGGCCTGGTGTGCTTTCTTCTCTGTGTCTCACAGAAGATTCTTAATTTTATCTTCCTTCCTTCCTTCCTTCCTTCCTTCCTTCCTTCCTTCCTTCCTTCCTCCCTTCCTTCCTCCCTCCCTCCCTTTCTCTCTCTCTTTATTTCCATCTTTCTATCATCTATCTAATCAGTCATCTACTTATCTATATATCTACCTACCTATCTATCCACCAACTGACCAACTGACTGATCTATCTATCTATCTATCTATCTATCTATCTATCTATCTATCTATCTATCTATTTTCTATCTACCTATCTATGGACCTTCCTCTTATCTATTCTTCCATCCTATCTATTTATGAATGTATTTATATATCTATCATTTATCTATAATCTATCTACTGATCTCTGCCTATTTATCTCTATCCCAGGGTTTTTAGTTGTGGTTTCTGGGATGAATAGGGGAATATATGCTTATTCTATTGGTCCTAAAATTCCAGAGTGCTTCCTCTTGAATATTTCTAGTTTATTGCATCATAGCTACTTGAAAATGGAATACATAGGTATTGTAATTATTGTAATCATGAGGACTTCAATATTATGACATTAAGAATTTATACCTATCATGAAAAATTTATGAACTTTCATTATAACACACACTACCAAATCAGGCTTCTCTTATATCTTAAGCCTCTGACATTGGAATTCAATATTTTATTTTAAGTTATGAGTGATCACTTTCCCAGAACAAATGACTAATTTCTGTTTTTCTAAATGTGACACTTTGTTGTGGATGCAATTGTTGCTTTTGGGGTAATAGAAACTGGGGAGGAAGATTGCTCCAGTTTTAACTACACTATCATTTTCATGTCACTCCAAGGTCAGGAACAACGCTTGCACAAATGTGCTCAATGTCCTTGGTATTATGTTCTTGCTTCACAAAGCAGATGATTTTCATATAAAAATAATAAAATACTAATCAAATGGATAAAAGGTATGTGGGTGTATATCTTACCATTATAAAGTTCCTGGTTTTAAGACAAGGAGATGAATAGAGATCATTTAGAGTAACCTATTTCTTTCACAGGTAAATAAACTCAAAGTCAGATGTGTGTTATGTTCAGGTTTTCCTGATCATTTTCCTTGTAGAGTTAAAGTTATTCTTCTATTTCTATATAACATAATTGTCATATTGTGAAAGAATTAGTAATGTATTGTGCCTTCATAATATGCTAGGCATTCTCAGTATTTATTATTTCTTCTAGTTACATTGAATTATTTCTAATGTAATTACCTAATCACCTTTTAGAGTTTTCTTACATTTTCTGATACTATATTAAAATTACCCCAAAAGATGATGTTGATAGTTTCCTTTTATTACTTTGATTAAATACTGGACAGAGCAACCTTAAAGAAGGACAGATTTATTTTGGCTCACAGTCTCATATCATTCAGTCTTTATGATTGCTTGACACCTGTGAAATCTGGTAAAACATCTTGACAGCATGACCATGTGGTGGAGAAGAGATGTTCACTTATTTCATGGCCAACTAGGCAACTGGGAGGAGACAGGAAGTACTCATGGATAATATTCTCTTAAGGACCCACCTCTGGATGACCTAATTCTTTCAGCTCTACACAATCTTTTTAAAGAGCCCCCAAGCAGCACCTTCACCTGGGACCAAATACTCAGTTCACGAGCCTATGGAGGATAGTGGATATCCAAACCCCACTATTGCATTCTGATAAGGGACTGTTTCAGATAGCTTGATTGGAAGTGAAATAGTGAGAGCTTTATCACATTTTGAAGATGATGGGGAATGATGTCATTTCATTTGCTTCCACAGCTGGATTCTGATGGTACCATCACTATAGAAGAACAGATTGTTCTTGTCATGAAAGCTAAAGTTCAGTGTGAGCTCAACATTACGACTCAACTCCAAGAAGGAGGTAACGATGCCAAGAAACATGTCTTTTATTTGTGTGCTTCAATCTTATCTTCACAAAAATTTCAAATAGCCTCCCTTAGCGCTAGGGAGATTCTCGTCAACCATTCTGTTTCCATGTGGAAGGTTTACAAAGAGAATGAAGTTCTTCCACCTTTTACTTTCCTTTCCAATGAAAGAAGTGACTTGCCTGATTCACAAGTACGGGAGTATCAACTGGGCATGTGCGTATGCGGTCTCTCTTTGGATTTGCCTGCTGTGAGGAGCCTGTGTGTTGGCTTGCCTTTGACTATGCAGTAAGCTCAGAGGGTGGTAGACTCTGTCCCTGTGAATATTGCCTACAGTCTCAGATTGTGATCTCAGTTCAGACGACTACCTAAGCAATGGTCTATAGAAAACTTTTAAAATAAGATGATAATTTAATGTACAGGAAATGATTATTTCCTGAGTTTTTGAGTCATCTCTTATTTCTAACTTCAGGTCAGAAGTAGAGGTTGATTTATTGAGCCCCCTAAATCCCAACTAATTGGATGAAGCATTGTCCTTAAAGTTATACTTCCTATAGTATGCAGATGAGTATCTGCCTATACTGATTTGAAATGTTCAACAATTATGACTGTTTTTCCATTTGTTATGATCAGAGAATGTAGTTTGCACAATGGTGACTTATCAAAGTATTCTGAGACTTAGTGGCTTCTACTCTAGCCACTCTTGGTGAATGATGTATGTGGTTTTCAAAGGAATGCATGTGCTCCAGTTTTTACTACAGTGTTTTATAGAATCTGTTGGGTTTGAGCTGGAGAGATGGCTCAGAGGTTAAGAGCACTGACTGCTCTTCCAGAGGTCCTGAGTTCAATTCCCAGCAACCACATGGTGGCTCACAACTCTCTGTAATGAGATCTGGTGCCCTCTCCTGGCATGCAGATATACGTAGAGGCAGGATGTTGTATTCATAATAAATAAATAAAATCTTAAAAAAAACAAAGAATCTGCTGGGTTAAGCTCCTCAGTTATGCTGTTCATATATTCTGTATTCAGATGATCACTTGACTTATTATTTCTCAAGACACATGTTTTTATAATAGCATGCTGGTGAATTTTTCATTGAAAGGTTTGTTGGACATTTTTTACTTCATATGCTTTGAAACTGTTATTCAACAAATGCAAATTTAGTAATTTATTTTCCAGTGATTAAATATTTTGCCAATAAAAAGAAGACTTCTATAACTCTAGAGATACTTTTGACTGGAATATTAAAATTGTATATACTTAAATGATCACAATAAAAATTTAATTAATCAACATGAATTTAATTCTCGCTGTGTTAGTTAAGTGTAACTTTTCCAATCCTTTAAAAATGTTTTAAGTGTAATATAATGTACACAATTTTGAAGTTACCATTTTATCAACACCCAAGTATACTGCTCAAGTATTAAGTGTATTCAAATTATTATGTACCCAATCTCCAGAAATTTTTGATCTTGAAAATTTGTAATAATTAATATATAAGCACTTATATTTTCCCAGTATTTTGTTAAACTTTCCATATACTTAAATTTTAGGAATATCTTTTTTTGTTGTTGTTTTGTTTTGCTTTGAGTGAGGAGTCAGTCAGTAGAACATGTGGGCCTCAAGTTTACAGAGATCTACCTCCCTCTGTGCCATGCCCCCCTATCTCCCAAATGCTGGGATTAAAGATATGTGCCACTACATTCAGCTAGGAACACTTTATTTAAATTGTTCACACGTGATTCTTGTGCTTAGTTATTCTGATAATCTTTGTGTATTAAATAGCTTAATCTTGGTACTGGAGAGATGTCTCAGTGGTAGAGAACATTGACTGCTCTTCTAGAAGACCAGGGTTCACATACCAGTATAGATCAGCACTCCATTTGAAGAAGAATAAATTATTTGGATGTACTGACATTTGTGAATATGCGCATATGTGCATGAATAAATAGTGAAAAAGAGGACTCTTGCTTTAAGGTCTTCATACAGAGATAATATAGAATTAAATGTGGTCAAACTTTGGCTTTAGAAAATGTTTAATTATATGTAAATTGAGTAAAGCATTCTGCACTTCAAAGTTGTTAAAACTCGACTGACATTTTGAATTTACTAGTTAACTTAAGAAATTTTCATTTTAAATGGTCTTAAAGTTGAAAGGCAGATATAAAAATATTTAGAAAGGGCTGTTAGAATGCACACGACCATTGCAAAACTGTAGCAAAAATATGTTAACTGAAATAAGTATTATAAAACACCAACAACTATCAAGCATAGTATTGTTTTTTATTTCTGAAAAAATTTGGGACTGGTGAGATGGCTCAGTGGTTAGGACCACTGGCTGCTCTTGCAGAGGACTTGAGTTCTATTCTCAGCAAGCACATGTCAAGGTGATGCCTCTTCTTACCTCCTCAGGCACTGCATACATGTCATACAAATTCATATACACTGATAGACGGACAGACAGACGCACAAAATTAAATAACTAAACATTTAAAAATTATAATAAGAGCGTGAAAACTTCCAAATGTCTATCAAAGGAAAGCTGTAAATACAAACACCTAGTCATAAAATTATTGAAGACTTAAAAACAACAAAAAATGAAGGTTTCATTCCTTCTGGTTCTCCTTCCAAGTATCTGATTTTGTTGTGAGTAACTCAAGAGCTAAAAGAATAAAAATTGGATTTGCTAAATTTCAGACCAGTCTTTGTAAATAGGGATTTTCTTGGGATATAGACAGGATCCAGAGTTATCCTTAGTGGTGTTAATTTATAAAAAGGAAGAGCGATGAGTCATTAGCAATCAGTTTTGTCCCCAAACTGGAAGTATTTCTCACCTGATGGCCAACAAGGAGATGTTAAAAGCTCCACATTTGTATCTTTGAGGTCCAGGCTTCCCCAGTCTTTACAATCTTTTGTGAATATTTATCATTCTTATTATCAAAGAGCCAGCATAAAACTATAAAACTATATATAAAAACATAGTTTTGAAGGCTGGTAATGTTCTGGATTTAGGGGTGAAGTCCGTGGCTGTGTTCATTCACTGGTTTCTTGTAGAAACCAGAAAACTGTCTCACAACCGAAGGAAACTCCTTTTCACAGGCATTTTAATACTGAGTGACTGTATGACGTACTGACCCATAGACTTTAGAAATTCATTGTGTGACTAGCTCCCACACATAGCACGTGGCATTGTAGCATTTTTTTTCCAGATGGGAAAACAAGACCATGCTTCCAGGGCCAGTCTGTGTTGCTTGTGAAGTATGTATTGGGTACATATTGATTGGACAGTAGTGTTAGCCTTCTGAAATAATAAGAAATGACTGGTACAAGTAAGCTTATACAGAAAAAGGTTCATTCTGGCTCACACTTTTGGTTTTATTCCATGGCTGGTTACTTCTGTAACTTCTGGCCAACGGTGGGATAACATGGCAAAAACACATTATACAGCAATGCTATTCAACTGGAAAGAGGAAGGAAGGAGCCCTGGTCCTTCCAGGGACCATTCCCAATCATCAGAAGATGCACTACTGGCCCTCACACATTAAATTTCCTTCCACCTCCCAGTAGTACAAGCTGTGACTAAGCTTTTAACACATGGTGCCTTGTGGAGCATTTAAGACCCAAACTTTAGCAATAGTCCAGATATGAGAAGGCACATGACTTACTAACCACAATGTAAATGGGCAGGAGGTGATATGGTTAACCATGGTGCACAATAAGAAGAGTAAAGGACCACCACATCCAGTCAATAGCAACAGCAAAGGCAGATGCTGTAGGAAGAGAGGCAGATGCAGCGGTACATCTGAAGCAAGAGGCAGTGGGATGAACCCCTGGGTTGCCTGAGGTGTGTGAAGTCCGGCTGTGAAATTGCGTGAGGGGAGCGAGGCTGTTTCCAGGAAAATGTTCTCTTCTGTGAGAACAGTGTGGGTGAATGAAGACTTCTTTTTTTTCTTTTCTTATTCCCTTCAGCAAGACACAAAACAGATCAAGTGTTTATTTCTGTGCGACAAAGGGACACTGAGAAGTTAATTCCAGGTTGGCTCTGAATTATTATAAGTGTTTCTATGGAGTTCTATTGGGCTGACTTTCAAACTAAACGATTTGACACAATGAGTGTTAGCTAGTACTTGTGATAGTAAAATAATAAGCCTCCAAAGATATCTACTGCTGGTACCCAGTGTTATGCCCATGTATGCTATGCTACATAGCAAAAGGAGACTTTATAGATGGATTTAGGCTTACGTACATTAAAATGTGGAAGTTATTCTGGCTTATCTGTGTTTACACACTATCATCATCTAGGCCTTGAAAAATGGAGGAGGAAGGTGGCAGGATGAGTTGAGTTGTAAACAAAAGAGAGCAGAGAGGGAATTAGAATGCAAGAAGGATCCAGTCTGTGCTGCTGATCGTGAAGATGGAAGAAGGCAACCAGGAGCCAATTACATGAACTGTTTTCAGAAGTTGGGCAAGAGCACTGCTAATAGCCAGAAAGAAACCAGTTTCACAGTGGAGGAACTGAACTCTTCCAACTACTGAATTAAGCAGGGAAAGATATGTGTACCTTCAGAGTCTTCAGAAGGGAACACGGTCCTGTCAGCCCTTGGTTTGGCTTTGTGTGTTCATAAGCAAAGGCCTTACTGAGCCAGAGTTCTGACCTTGTTTAAAACTGAAATTTGTCATAGAGAATGAATACAGCACTCATGACAGGTGTCTGTTGGGGGAAATGGGGGTGTGATGTAGCTGATGAGCTTTCTTCTTGGCAGTTCAGTATATGACCAAAGGAAAGGAGCCCTGAGGAGCACAGCCTTGACAGTGAACATTTTCTAAACTCCACTAAGTATCAGGGGCTGTGCCTGGAGCAGGACTAATGCATGAGACAAAACAGACAAAAGAACTCCACCTGGGTCTCTGTAACTTAAGAAAAAATAGAAAAAAGGACTCCACTGGGAGGGGATGAGACCTGTGGAGAATGACAGTAGGGGAAGAGGATGGGGTGAACTGGGATGCAGTGTTAGATTGGGAATGTTTACTCAGAAGTTGACATTTGAGAAAAAGTCTGGAGGAGATAAGGGTATGAGTCCTGGGGTGACAGGAGGAACAAGGTTGAAATCTAGCAAGAGGCAGCTAAGTTATGACGTATCCTTAGGGTCTTCAGAGCTGACGAGGAAGTAGATTGTGGCTCAGAATGAGGTAGGGGCAAGAGACTTTGGGAGGTTTTGGGAGCTAAAGTGACAAGAGTAAAGTGAGTGTGTCACTGGTGTTGGAATTGGGTAAGGGAACACCCAGACACAACAGGTAGCAGAAAGTGGCTTTACTTGCTAAACAAGTAGCAAGGACAAGAGAAACCAAGGATTCATCATGAGCCTGTGGCTTGTGGCTTAGACTTGGGAACGTTCAGCAATATATGAGCTCTCTACTGCACATCTACTATTTTCCAGATGGTTGAATGACCCTAGAAATCTTCCCACCGTGGGGCATACAACACAGGGAACACACACTATGCTGCAGGAACTTCCTGTGTCTGAGAAGGACATGAACACAGCATGCTCTACTCTAGCTAGACTTCCTCCCTATCCTAACATGTTCCATTACTTTCCATAGCTAATCATGAGAAGTACAAGCACACTGGTAGGAAGAGCCGTAGAAAACTGTCCTGGAGAGGGGCTTAGGGGTGCAGAGAGAAAGAGGAGAAGGAAGAAGAGGAGAAAGAGGAGGAGGAAGAGAAAAATGGGGGGAATATTCAGTAAGCATGACCTGCTGAAAATTCATCCAGTAACTCTAGCTAGAGGTTTGATGGACTTAGAGGTTGTTGTTGCTTTCACAGCGAATATACTAGAATTATTTAGATACTTTAATTTAGACAATCAAAGCCTCCTAGTAATGTGTCCATGATGAGACATTTGGGGGCATTTGCATCTCATCTCTTCTCCTCTGCTTTAGCTTCCAAACTTACCGGTTTGGTTTACATTTTACCACAGGGACTGAGCTGAAGTTTTCTGCATTGAAAGCATTTGTTCAATATTGTTTTCTTGTCTTTCTTTATTTCCATTTCTCATCAGAAGGCAATTGTCTCCCAGAATGGGATGGACTTATCTGTTGGCCTAGAGGAACAGTGGGGAAAATGTCAGCTGTGCCATGCCCTCCTTATATTTATGACTTCAATCATAAAGGTATTGAACTTTTCCGAGATGATTGATTGCAACCAGACATTTACTCTTTTCATTGATGTTTAGTAACAGACTTGCAGGGAACTGTGTAATCTCAGCATGTTTCATGTCTTTCCAGGAGTTGCTTTTCGGCACTGTACCCCCAATGGAACATGGGACTTTATTCAAAGCTCAAACAAAACATGGGCTAATTATTCAGACTGTTTTCTGCAGCCAGACATCAGCATAGGAAAGGTAATGACATTTCTATATTTGTGAGTCCCTAAGGAAAAGCAGAACAATGTTTTACACAATTTGCTTGTCAGCCATTATAACAAAACCCTTTTTATTCAATGACACAGATTATGAAAGATAAAAATATTGGAAGGATCCTTTCAGATGCAACTGAACCTTTTTCCTGTTTCCCTTGTTACACACACACACACTGTTTATTATATTACATTGCCATATTATTCTATATTAAGTTATAGTATACAAATAGGTAGTGAGCAACATGCAACATGATTCATGATTCACTCTTAATTACTTATGAATGCCAAATCTCATCCCACTATGTTACTGAAGGATGTTTTCATTAAGTGAATGACACATTTAGTGTGTTCCAACTCAGAATATTGCAATTGATGATTTCATTTTAAGCGACGAATCAGAGTTTTAGCATTATACTGAGCAAGGTTCAACTTATAGGTCTTCTAGTACACTACCTTCATTTCACAGATATGAGTCAACTGTGAACCAGGGAAACACGGTGGACCCAGGAGACACTTTGCTGATGGCAGTGTTGAGTGCTTTCCTATTAGAGTGGTTTGGTGTTGCAAAGCTATATGTAAATGTGAAATATTTATATATAGTGGTTTAAAAGTCATAGTTAAATTTCCAGTCATATAGACATGTTGAGCAAAAGTGTGTGATGACATATGACCATGAAACTGAGGTTGAGTGTAGTAAGTTGATGTACAAGAACTTTTATGAGGATCATAGAACAGGCTATCTTATAGTAGCTTTGTTTGAAGGGAGAACTGTAGCAGCAAGTGTGGTGGTTTGAAAGACAATTGTTCCCGATGGGAGTGGCACTATTAGGAGGTGTGGCTTTGCTGGAGGAAATGTGTCACTGTGAAGGCAGACTTTGAGGACTCATATATGCTCAAACAACATCCAGTGAGACAGTTCACTTCCTGCTGCCTTTGGATCAAGATGTAAAGATTCTATGCTCAAGCTCCATGTCTGCCTGCATGCTGCCTTGCTTCCTGAGGCGATAATAATGGACTAAACCTCTGAAGTATAAGCCAGCCCCAATTAAATGTTTTCCTTTATAAGAGTTGCCATGGACATGGTGTCTCTTCAGAGCCATAGAAACCCTGATTCAGGAAGTGTTTGAAATGAAGTTTTCTTTGTTCATTCTGTGCAAATAGAACTTCCTTTGTTCTTTTTTTATGACCAAGATTCACCACTGCAGTGAGTTCTTTGGTAATTTTCAACCTTTAGTTTTGTACTTCCAGGTTGAGACTTCTTAAACAGACAATGTGAAATTGCTATATACTCTACAAGGCAACTCATTCAAACACTGAGGTAATTACAATGAGAAGCTACAAAATCATTTCAGTCATTGACAGAAAAAAATCACTGATAGCTAAAGGTGCTTTTAAAATGCCAATAAAATGTGAGTATAAAAAAATAAAAAAGTTAACATTCACTGATAAGTGGTATGCTTGATGGTGATCTTTTCTTGTGCATAAAGAATGACAAATGCACATCTTCACAGTTTTTATATGCCCATTTATTTCCATGGCTTCATTTATACAGAACTCTAATCTTTCAACCATTCATTGTGATTATAGTGCATTTTAAGAAGCATAATAGTGAAGGATGGCTAATAAACTCAGGATAAATACTATTTCTTTTCCCCCATTTTAATGTATGTGTGCATGCATGTGTCCACTTGTGTGAGTATGTATATGGAGTCCTGAGGTTGGTGTTGAGGTACATTCCCAGTCACTCATCCATTTTGTTCATTGAGGCCAGGTCTCTCAGTCAAACCAAGAGCTCACCATTTTATGAGTCCCACTAGACAATTTACTCTGGGAATTCCTTGATTTCTGAGGCTAGAATTATGGGCTGCCCCTTTGTCTACTGGCATTTATGTGGACTTCTGGGTTCTGGCTCTTACACACACACACACACACACACACACAATTATATACTATTATACATAATAGTATATTATTATCTAATGATATCTATTATTACATATACTATTACATGATAGTAATCCATCTATTATTTCATATGAAAATTATTTGAAAGCTTACTAAGAGGTAAGGAATCTTGTGATTATTAAACAGTTTTATTTCCTTAATATAAAAAAGATGCAGAGGACTGGGCTAGGGAGAAGGCTCAGGGGATAAACTGCTTAGTTCATGAAGATATACTTTGGATTTCTAGCACCCATGGAAAAGCTGGGGACAGCAAGATGTGTCTATAACCCAAGTGCTTGCTGGTCAAAGCAGTGTAGCCAAAATGGTGAGCTCTGGGTTCAGGGAGACATTGTCTCCAAAAATTTACACACACGAAATTGGCAAAGAACAAATTTAATTAACAAAAGAATAATTCAAGTTAATTGCTTGAAAACATGGAGGATGCAAGAAGACCCCCAACACTGACCTCTGATATCCATACACAAGTGGGCGAGCTAACCCTATTAGAGCCTGGTATGTTAAACAGTAGCATCTTATAGAAAATAACACATAAGCTTTCTCTTGTCTAATAGATATATGCAACTTAGAATACAATTAGCAATTTCTATGAAACATCTCAAAGGACTTTCTTGAGTGTAGTTCTGTTATAACTAGAAGGTACAGTCTCATAGTAGACTTCCTGGTCTCCTGGCTCTTAAAATCTTTCTGCCCCCTCTTCCTCCATGTTTCTCAAATTTTAGGTGTAGGAGTCACATTGTAGCTGTATTACTTGGTGACAACATGGTTGCCTGAACAAGACCTGAACAATTCTAATGCCAGTTGACATGTTACTGTAGATCAGGGAAATCTCCTGGGGACCCACTCTTAGATGAAGAGCTCCAGCAATTAATGACTGTCTAGAGAGGTAGGATTAGTCTCCCTCATGGATGAGTCCCCTCCCCCAATTAGTAATCCAATTTCAAATGGTCAGCTCTAGAACCATGTACATGCAGGCAACAACACTGAAGGGACTCAGTAGGTTGTATTTGTATGTTTATTCACGTATGTGCAAATGTAACAACAATGGTTAAAGGACAGTAGTCCATGAATTTGAGGGCAAAGTAGGAGGGATATGCAGCAGGAAAGGAAGAGGGTAAGTGATGATACTATATTTTAATTAAAATTTAAAAAATAGAGAAAACCAAAATCTCAATAGGCCATACTCTTATAGATCTTAAGTTTACTTTCAAGATTGATTATAAAGATTTGGAATAGGGAAGTTGAATAAAAAAACCTTTATGAAACAATGGATTGCTACAGTGTATATTATGAATAATTTAAACTGTATTCCAAATCAATAGTTTGAGAAGTTGATCAGTATTAGCAATGGGTAAGCTTTTTCTTTAAGAGCAAGAAGTGGCCCGTGGGAACATTTATCTGTGGGTCTGCAGCAGAAGGGAGCAAGCATGTCACAGAAGGGGATAAAATAAAGTAGGAAGGATAAAAGCTTTAAAACAAGCCTGGTAGTGGTGGCACACACCTTTAATTCCATCACTTGGGAGACAGAGACTGGCAGATATCTGTGAGTTTAAGATCAGCCTGGTCTACAGAACTAGTTCCAGGACAGCCAGAGCTACACAGTCAAAACCAGTCTTGGAAAACAAAACAAAAGCATTCCACCCGACTTTTAACAAACAAGAGCTAGCATAAGGACTTAGTCACATAATATTAAACCCTAGAGACAGTGACACTCGTTGGGATGTTTACTATGCGCAGTATCGTAGTATGCCATGGGCTGGGTCATGAAGGGTATGGTGAGAAATCCCTCAAGATACACATAAGACTGATATAGATAAATAAGTTTGGATCTAGGGAACCTGCATAAGACCTAAGTAAGCCCCTGAATATGGGTGTCAGTTGCGGGGGGGGAGGCTTGGGCAGTCTATGGGGCTGCTGGCAGTAGAACCAATATTTATCCCTAGTTCATGAACTAGCTTTTTGGAACCCATTCCCTATGGAGGGATACCTTGTTCAGCCTAGATTCAGAGGGAGGGCCTTGGTCCTGCCACATATGATGTAACAGACTTTGATGATCCCCCATAGGAGGCCTCACCCTCTCTGAGGAGTGAATGGGGGATGGGATGGAGAGATGTTGCGGGGAGGGGGGGAGTGGGAGAATGTGAGGGAGAGGGAACTGGGATCAGCGTGGAAAATAAGAATTTTTAAAAAAAGTTTAAATAAAAAAATGTAAGTTATCTGAAGTCTTGGGGGCAGAGCACAGGAAATGAGAAAAACACCTTGACACACATAAAACTCTCATTGAGTATGTGGATCAGGAAAGTCACAGGAACAAACACCTTCCAGCCACGCAAGGCTTGAGCACAAGGCTGCAGCCCGAAAAAGCAGCTGAGAACGGTTTTCAAGTGAAGAGTGTTGCAATCAGCAGGTGGAGAAAAAGTTCCTGGGATGCAGAAAGGATTCAAGGGTGGTCTCTTGTGTCTTCCATTTATTTTAACTCTGGGCATTCTAGCAGAGCAAAAGAAAAACAAATAATAAAAGGCATATGCATTGGGAAAGAAATAAGATTGCTTGTAATTGCAGATGATATAATCTTACAGAAAACTCCAGAGTGCACTGAAAAATTACTAGAGCTAATGAATGAATTCTGTGATATTTCTGGCTTAACAAAATATTTGCACTAACTGTTCCCCAACCACCAAGAAAATAATGTCATTTCCATTTGCCAAATGACACGAAATAATTAGAAATAAATTACTCAAGGGGCTTTAAGACCTATACACTGAAACTATAAAATACCGATGGAAGAAATTGACGCTACAAATAAGTATAAAGGTAGCCAATATTCATGGATTAGGTGAATTAATATTAAAATGCCCATAATAATCAAATTGATTTACAACTTCAATCTAGTTCCTGTAAGAAATTTAGTGAAATTTTTTCACAGAAATAGATGAAACTATTCTAAAATTTGTATAGACTCATAAAAGGACACAAACAGCCAAAACTATTTTGAGTGATGACAAAGCTAGAATATTCATATTATATAACTTCAAAATGTATCACAAAACTTAATAACCATGGCTACATGATATTGGCATAAAAACAGACCTACAGAATAGAACAGCAAGTTAGAAGTAAATTTACATATTCATGGCCAACTAAGTTTTGAGAAAGGTACCTAAAAACACACAATGGAAAAAAGTCAGCTTTTTCAATAAATGATGTTGGGATTGCTGTGTATCACCATGCTGAAGAATACTAGGACTCTTATCTAATGTACAAAAATAAAGTCAAATGGACTAATGACGTCTGTGTAACTTCTGAAATTGTAAAGCTAGTAGAAGAGAACACAAAGGGGAAAAACTTTATCAGATTCATCTAGTTTTTGGATGTGGCCTCTAAAAACAAAGGTAGACAACAACAATACAAACAAAAGAGATCCACTCATCCGGGGAAATAACCAACAGAACAAAGAGACAACTTATAGAGCAGGAGGGCATACACTATTGTAGGAAGACTGTTCCAATGAGTCAGCTGGGTTACCTGAGTAGGGGCATGAGGATTGAGAAAAGAGACAGAAACAATAGATTCTAGAGAACTGCCAAGTCCATGCCTTTCAGCACACCAGACAACTCCAAGTCTAATTTAGACCCTGTTTATGCACAGACTAGAAGCAAAGCAGCACAAAGAGCAGCCTAGTCAATTAACGAGCTCCCTGCACTGTCCTTGAATCGAGGAGTAGCCAGGTTCTCTATCTATCATGTGAATGCTGCTAGCAGCAAGAACCTTCATCCCCTATCTCTATGTGCCTACAGATGGCATCAGAAGCTTGTTAATTAGATAATATGCTCTTTTCCATTGGATTAATCAGAAGTTTCTTATGGCTCTCAAGGAGACTGAAACAAGCAAGCTTGAACTCCAATGTTTTATAAGTCAGAATAGACTCCTGATGGAAACTGAGTCACTTGTGGGCTCTGACAAACCATAACAGAATGTATTCATCCAGACATGGTACAGCAGACCTATAATTCCATCATGTGGCTGGTAAGGCTAGGAGGATTGTGAGTTTAAAGTCACCCTGGTATATGTAGTAAGGATCCCTCCCTACCCCTCCCCCCCACCAAAGGATATATCAAAATGTGTAAGGAATAAGGACAACTCAGTATAAGAAATAGAGCAATTGTTTCGCAGGCAAAGGATGGAAACAGACATTTTCAAACAAACAAACAAAAAACAAAACAAAAACCCCGAAAAACCCCCACACAACAAGCAAACAGCTAACAGACATAAGAAAGCATGGCCAACCTTACTAATCATAAAATGTACATGATCAATCACAAGAAAATGCAAATTAAAGCTACAATAGATATCCTGTATCTATTAGAACAATCATTCCCAAAAAGACAAAAAGAAAAATAGCAGGAGCTTAAGAAAAGGGAAACTTGCACGCTGTTTACTGATGGGAATGCAAATCAATATAGCCATTGTGGAAACAAATATGGTGGTTCTTTAAAATATCAAAAATTGAATGTCATCTTATGCAGAAGTTTCACTCCTGGGTTCATATCCAAAGGAAATACAATCCGAATATTGGAGAGACATTTGCTTACCCACGTTCCTTGTAGCATTATTTGATTGTCAAACTATAGAACATCTTCAGAGTTGCCAGGAAACAAAAGCTGTCAGAGCTAATATGAGAGATACCCACTTCCCACCAAGCTGGATTTTAAAAATACCTTTCTCAAGCAACAGATAATACATTTTCTATAGGCTATCTTTCAAACATTGGGTTAAATTGACATTTATAGAATACTCAATATTTCAAAAGCCACATCTTTTAGCGCACACACTAAAGTTTCATCAGGATAGAATTCACACAAGCCTAAAAATAACTCTCCATAAGTGCCTTTACTGAGAGTCTAAATATGGTCTCTGACTATAAAATGATTAATTAAAAATTAAAATAATAAGTACATAAACAATTTACAAACAGTGGAAAATTACATGATTCAGGGCAAAGTTCAAACTAAATAAATAAAAGTCTGAAGTACCACAAATTATGTGAAATGATAAGTATGAACCTAGAAAGAATGTTATAATGTTGATGGCTTAATTAGAAAATTAGATAATTGAAAATCTGAGGTTATTCCATGCAGGAGTATAGCTTCAGTGGGTTAACGTGATACCTAAAACAATGAAAATAATATACAAAATAATAAAGTAGAATTCTAAAGATGTTCAAACAACACACAAGTTAGAAAGTTTTTAAAATGAAAAAATAACAATAGAAAAAATTATACTGTATAAAATTTACTCTCAATACACAAATCAACTGATTGGTTCTGTTAAAATATGATCCAACTATATACTATTGATAAAGAACTCACTCAAATATAATAATGTATATATGTATGATATGAAAATACCATGTATACTACTCAGCAATTAAGAAAAAAACAAATTAGTAATGAATGTGACAACTTGAATGAATCTCAAGGACTCTTCAGTAAGTCCTTTAATGTCTCAGTTGGTTTACATACCACCATGAAAAGAAAATCATGTTATGGAAAACAAATTCAAAGTTTCCATGTGTTGGATGCTGGGGAAGAAGAGGGGTAAACATGACCACACATGAACAGTATAGCAGATCTTTGCACTGGTGGATGACTTCTGTGCTTTGATTTCAGTGGTAGTCATAAAAAAATTTCATGTGTGATGCAATTACACAAAAATAGCTATCAGTACATTGCAACAGTGTTGAATTCTTGGTTTGTATATCTGAGCATAATTATATTAGATATAACCATTAGAAGACAATGGATGGAGGGTACATGAAACACCACTTATTATTTTTCCCATATTCTGTGATTCTATCATTTTAAATAAAAAATTTAACAGGAAATGAAGTATAAATACATGTAACAGTACTGAAGATTATCAAAAGCTGTTTGTTCTAAAAACATACATTTTATAATTTTTAAGTCTAAGAACAGTCTGGAAGAATATGAAGTGTGTGAACAGAGAAAGCTAATTTGTGGTGACAAAAATTGGAATAGAGGTTGTGTGTGAGTGGACAGTGGGTGAGCATTTTACTAGTAAAGAGGTACAAATGAAACTTGGTATGTCAAAAACTGTTAAGCAACGTGTCTTAGACTTGTCCATTTCATAGCATGTAAATTACAGCCCATAACAGTTAGAGAGAATCAGACACTATATTCCAAAAGTGATGTAATTGTTTTGAAACATTTTCTTTTACATATGTTGACTGTCTTTCCCCTTACAGCAAGAGTTCTTTGAAAGTCTCTACGTCCTGTACACTGTTGGCTACTCCATCTCTTTTGGCTCCTTGGCTGTGGCCATTCTCATCATTGGCTACTTCAGGTGAATAGTTCCCATTTAGTTTTCTCCTAGAAGGAATGTTCTAATGCCTTATCTGTAGAAGACATCCAATGCACACAATCTGTGTTCTCTAACCTTTTCCTAATGAAATTTATTTTTTGAGATAAGGGTCTCATGTAGTCCAGACTGGCCTCAGATTCGCTGTATGGCTAGTTGTCTTAATTAGGATTTTTATTGCTGAGAAGAGACACCGTGACTATGACAAAAATTAATTGGGATGGGTAGTTTATGGTTTCAGATGTTCAGTCTGTTATCATCATGGCGCAGAGCATGGCAGGCAGATGTGGTGCTGGAGCTGAGAGTATTATATCTTGCAGGCATCAGGAAGTCAACTGAAAGTCATACTGAAGGAAGTTTGATTAAAAGAGACCTCAAAGCCGGCCCCCACGGTGACACACTTCCTTCAACAGGACCACACCTCTAGTGCCACTTCCTTTGGGGGCCATTTTCTTTCTAACCACCACACTAATGATGATCTATCTGGTCCTGGTCCCCTTGCCTCTGCTTACACAGTTCTGGGATAGCAGTCTAAATACCATACCTGATTTATATGGTCCTAGGGATTGGATCTAGGGCTTCATGAATGCAACGCAAGTACTCTACCAACTGAGCTTCCCATTCCAATTCCTCTTTCTAGCTAATACAAGATTCTTAAAGAAACATATTGTTAACTGTCTTTGACAATTCATTCTCATGTTTTCTAAAAACTGAAAGCATCAAGTATGTGAAGCCTTTAGGCTAATAAATCTCTATTTTTTTGCAAAGTGGTTGGTACTGTACACAATTTAATGAAAATTTTCATTCATCAAGGAGTAACTCATTTTTTTCTCAAATTATTTTGGTACTATTGGACAAAAGTATGTTCAAAATTCTTTGATATAAGCACATAAAACACAAAATTCTATATAATTTAAATTGACACGGAATTGTAACCAACAAAGCTGAACTACACCAGAGAACAACATGTATAGGATGGTTATACTACCATACACACAGTAGTGAGTTCAGGAATTGATAAAAGAAGGGGGAAACGGGGCTCACTTTGCCTTGATGGATGACACAGTGATTTGCACAATGCCAACCAGTATGTAATGGTTTTGGAGGGTAGAAAAGGGAGAAGGAAGGTCTCTGACTGAGATTTCAAGGGATACATAAATATAGGATGTAAGCCAAGAACACACAGGGTAGGAGTAATCAAACCCATGTGTGAGTCAAGAAATCTTGTTATCTGAGAACTCAGAATTTATTTTCTGAACTCCCAATTTATTTAGTGAATATGTAACAGTCTCCTACTGATGGAATCCAAGAGAAGGGGGGAAAGAGAGAGAGAGAGAGAGAGAGAGAGAGAGAGAGAGAGAGAGAGAGAGAGAGAGGGAGGGAGGGAGGGAGGGAGGGAGGGAGGGAGGGAGGGAGGGAGGGAGGGAGAGAGAGAGAGAACATTGCATCGACATTGCAGTATATCATAGTACAATAGTTAAGAAAGCAAAAACTGGATCCCAATGATGGTAGGTCAGAATATATTTAAAATGAATACATATAAAGTTATATTTTAATTTTAGACTCAAGTAGTTTCTGTACGAAAAATAATAATGACTTGTCACTTTTGAGTTTACCATATTTTCCTTAAGGGGGGGGCATGTGTTTGTGCCTGTCAGATGTACTTTCTTCCTCTGTTATCATTTTCTCCAATCTAAATAACAAACGTTTTCTCTGCATAGACGATTGCACTGCACTAGAAACTATATCCACTTGCACTTGTTTGTGTCCTTCATGCTGAGAGCTGTGAGCATCTTTGTCAAGGACAGAGTGGCCCAGGCTCACCTAGGAACAGAGGCTCTGCAGTCTCTGGTGATGCAGGGTGACCTTCAGAACTTCATTGGAGGACCATCTGTGGACAAATCTCAGTATGTACGTGTTTTCATTTTTTCTCACTACAGATTTTTTATAAGTAAGTTCCATTTCATATTTCACTGAACATTTATTAACTTGCACTGGGATTTCTTTTGGTCACCTGTCTGTCTGTCTTCTCAGTCTAATTGCTCATTTGGATCAAGAACATCTGCGCTATGATTGCAATGGAATTTTGATGTATGGATCACAGTGGCTGTCATGTGTACCCTTGAAGTCTTGTCCCAACATAAAATCCAAGGCATGAGGCTTTTCTCTAAATGTTCCAGTCTTAGTTTAGCGTCACACACAGTTCAGTAAATTTGATCATGGGAGATGATCAACTTAGGTTGGCCTAAGTTGGCCCCTGGCACTTAATTATAGTCGATTGATATTTCTCCACAGCCCCAGTGAATGGCCATCTGTATCTCTGTTTCCCTTTGACTTTGTGGTCCTGTTGTGTGATCCTGTCCTGGCCTATTGTTTTTTTTCCTTAGTTGTGGAATAAAGTGACAGTGAACTGGATAAAGTAGACCCTGCTTATCAAGTCTGGCGAGGGTGAACGATGAGCCCTTCTGTCATCCCTCAGATGGAAACACTTACTCTTTTCAGTCATTAACGTTTGATGCAATTTATTTTGCTGTAGTAGTCACATGAAAAGCCTGGAATGAATCAAATTCATCATGGAAACATGACTAATACTAATATTTTCCCTCACTTTTTTATCCTATTTTTTCCTGATGATCATGTGTTATATTTTATAAAAACAAAGATTTGTGAAATTTGGTAACTACTAAAAGGAAAAAAATACCTTACTTTACAAACAGAATCAAGTCTGTAGTTTGTAGAGTCCTGTGCTACAACAGCTTGATTCTGGTCTCTCCAATGTTCTTAGGAGTCTCATGAATTAAGACATTTTTGATTATCAGAAGGTAAATAGAGGAATTTTTTTGGTGGTCTCAGGGTGGCATTCAGTGTAATGAAATGTCCTAATTCAATGCAATTCTGGTTCATTTGTAACAGGTCGGGTGCAAGATCGCTGTTGTGATGTTTATTTATTTCTTGGCTACCAACTATTATTGGATCCTGGTGGAAGGGCTCTACCTGCATAACTTAATCTTTGTGTCATTCTTTTCGGACACCAAATACCTGTGGGGCTTCATCTTTATAGGCTGGGGTAAGCACTCACGTCACCTTTCCTCTGACTGGTTATGAAAATGAGTGTATTGTGTCTGTCCATCACCAGCCTTCTTGCAGTTATTTCCCTATAATGATCCTGTCCATTTTACCTTATTGCTTTTCTTTTGTTTCACTGTCCTGTTAATGAAATGCATTTAACAACCTTCTCAAACTTAAATTGTGGTTAGTGTTCCTAGGCCAAATTCTCACTAGAACTCTGGAGGAAGCTGGAAAGAGCACATTGTTAGCTGTACTTGTTCAAACCTCCCAGGCCCCATGCCTTGTGCTGCGTCTGCTCTGTCCATGATTTCTTCCTAACAGTTTTGAAGGTTGAATTTATAAGCTACAACAGCGTATCTCTGATTTGTGCTTCCAGGTCAAATAATGAAAATGTCACAGAAGCATTTGTAGTACTATTTTGACTGCATTTAACACATAAAGTTACAACGAGTTCCGAAGCCTTACCATTCTTGGCAGGTGACTATCCAAATTACTTTCAGTAGAGTAAATTTAAAAACAGGATGCTCACATTCCACAAACTACTTACCAGTAGTACCAGGCAATTACTAAATCAGGCAAGATCTCAACAAAAGACAGGGAAAAGGATACCGTGTACTTGTTGAAGTTTCAGGGAAAGGAAAGCCCAAGGTAGTTAGAAGAGAAGTACTCGGAGATTGAACAGTTGCAGACAGAATTAAGTTGTTACTTTAACATTTAAATTATGAACACTCAGCATAGGGAAAGGTACTAATGTCTCAGAACTAAATTGGAAGACTTGTTTTTTCCCATCCCAATGATGCAGGAACATTTTCCCTTGCCCATTTTGCCTTAAAATTGTCACAGAATCTGAAAACGTGAACTAAGGAAAAGGGAACTTATGGATAACTCACTTTAGGATGACAAAATGTTGACTGGCTGTAATGCTGTTGCAATTTTGAAATGGCGTTTATGGGTAAAGTTTTGTCTGTGAACCCAGCTTGCTGTTTTCTGTTTATGAATTTCTACATACATTGATTGTGTGCATTATGATTTGTTCTTTTTTTCTCTGATTTCATATGGCTCGATAATGAAGAGGTTCCGGGCTTCTCACCAGTTCTATTTGGGCTCTTGCTACTCAGCACAGTCTGTTTTTTGCTCAATTAGAATCAGGAATTCGTCACAATGAAACCTGGAGATCTGCTTTCAGGTCTTCCAATGGAGGAAAGAAAAAAGGATAAAAGTGACTTGTTTCTAGTATACTTCCATGCATATTAGGCTTCTAACTTTCACAACTGTGGTTAATTTTCTCATGATGATGATTTTGTCATTGGGGATGATGCAATAGTAAGTAAACACAGTCCTTTGTGATCTCTGTTTCATGAGGGGGTTTCAGAACACACACTGAAGTACATAGAACTCACAGACATGGGTATGGAGCATCTTTTACCCAACATTAGGTTGATTTTGTTAGCACAATCCCATGAACAATAAATTCTGTAGCTAGTTTATCTTCTGACTCTCTCTTTGCAACTCCAGTCTTTGAAAGAGATGGTAGGGCAGTGGTTCTCAATTTTCCTAGTGCTGTGACCCTTTAATGCAGTTCCTCATGTTGTGGTGACCTCCGACCACAAAGCTATTTTGTTGCTACTTCATAACTGAAAATTTGCTACTGTTATAAGTTGTAATGTAAATATCTGATACGAAGGTTACCTGATATGTCATCCTGACTTTGAAACCTGCTGGTAGCTTCTCCTTGCCTTCCACTTTTAGAATGCAAACAGTGTAATGTTTTTAAGCCCATGGTTTCTTCCAGCTTTTCTCTACACTTATTGCTCCACTTCTTAGAAGCAGGTGTTTGTGTGGCAAAGGTCAGAGCGTACCACCCTCTGCATGGTTACAACTTTGGGAATTCCAGTTCCCTCCAATTCCAGTGGTTTCTCCCTGATCCCTGCTGTGAAAATTTGACCAAATACTATCATCTTCAGATTTCCAGGTGCAATTTGCCCTTTATGCTGTCACTCACTTCTCAAATGGATGAGATAGCATTAGGTGTACTTCTCTTAATCACAACAATATTTTTTGTATGTCTATTTTTCCCCCTCAACTGCTAATTATAGGCGAGACAACAAAATCTGATCTGAAAGTAAGTATGGATTCCAAATCCTTTTCTTGTTACAGGGTTTCCAGCAGCGTTTGTTGTGGCTTGGGCAGTGGTGCGGGCCACTGTGGCAGACACCAGGTTAGTGGAATCAAAAGGGGGTGGGAGCTTTTGTGGACTCAGGCTCTCTCTTGTCTGCTGTTCCTGACACTGTGGTCCTTTTTGGAAGTCACATGAAGTGGCCTGTGTGCAATGGTGCAATGGTAGACTCTAATGCATTGCCCAGAAGCTGTTTAGCTCATAGGTCAGAGAAAAGAGAGGCTCACAGAGAGATTCAGATGCTGACCTTCATGGTCTATGTAATCAATTAAAAAAACTATGATAATCAAAACATGACTTTGTCCATTATTTTTAAGATTCCACACTCAACTTCTGAGTTTTCTTTTGCTTGTTTGTGTGGGTGATGTTAAGGTTTGAACCCAGGACCTTGTACTTTCTTTCTTTTTTTTGTTTTTTTTATTAATTTATTTTATTTTTTATTTAAATTAGCAACAAGCTTGCTTCACCTGTCAATCCTAGCTCCTTCTCCCCCCTTCCTTCCCCACTCCTCCACCCACACCCACCAACCCCCCACCCAATCCCCACTCCATTCTCCAGTGGCCTTATATATTGTCCTAGTCACACCATTGTCACCTCTATGAAGGGAGTCTAGTTCAGTCTTATGCAGATTCCCCATTTGTTGGACCAGAGTCACTGATCTCTCACTAGCTTGGGTCAGCTGATTCTGTGGGTTTCCCCATCATGGCCTTAACTCCTTTGTTCATATTTTTGCTCCTCCTTCACTTTGATTGTACTCCAGTAGCTTGGCTCATTGGTTAGTTGTGAATTTCTGCATCTGCTTCCATCTGTTTCTGGAAGAGGGTTCAAGCTTCTCTAGGGTAATGGATTGTAGGCTGGGTATCTTTTGTTTTATTTCTGGTATCCACTTATGAGTGATTACATTCTATATTTGTCTTTCTGGTTTTGAGTTACCTCACTTAGGATAGTTTTATCTAGTTCTGTAGGTCCTTGTACTTTCTAGGCATGCAGTCTAGAACTAAAATAGCCCCTTAGCTCTAAGCTATTAGAACTACAAAAGAAGTCTCTTTTAGTCTTAATTATTTTTACTTTTGGATTTTCAAGACAGAGTTTCTCTGTGTAGCCCTGACTGCCCTGGAACTCATTCTATTTTTTTTTTCTGAGACAGGGTTTCTCTGTGGCTTTGGAGGCTGTCCTGGAATTAGCTCTTGTAGACCAGGCTGGTCTCGAACTCACAGAGATCCACCTGACTCTGCTTCCAAGTGCTGGGATTAAAGTCATGGGCCATCAATGCCCGGCTTGGAACTCATTCTGTAGATCAGATTGGTATCAAACTTAAAGAGCCACCTGCCTCTGACTCCTGAGTGCTGGGATTATAGGTGTGCTCTACCACTGCTGGCCTAGTCTTAAAATTTTATCAAGTTTTATTAGACTAGGGGAAGCTAAGATAATTGATAAGATTATAAAATAAGCACTTTCTGTTTCTTGGTTCTATTTACTTACAAAACTGGTAACACTTTATAAGACATCCTTGATGGTTTTAAATACCAACTAACTTGCTGCAATTTAAAGTCACTAGAGAAGAGAGTTCTTGTTGAGGAATTGTCTAGAATATGGTTGGTCTGTGAGCATGTCTGTGGAGGATTGTCATAATCGATATGGGAAGACCCTGATGCCTGTGGGCAGCACAATTCCTTTAGGCAGGGGTCTTGAATTACATAAGACAGAAGAAAGGTAGCCGAGTGTCTAGCAAACAAGCAGGCAGCATGGGCTCAATTGTTTCTCTCTGACTATGGATGTGATGTGACTAGCTGAAGGAGTTCTGCCTTAGTTCGCCCTCATTAATGGAACGTAACCTAGAAATGTTAGCCAAATAAACCCCCTTCTCCCTGATTGCTTCTTGTCAGGGCATTTTATCACAGCAACAGCAACAAACCTACTTTATTCTTGATTCATCTAGAAGAGATAAGGGATGCCAGCGAGCAGGGGACCTGTAACTCCTTTGTTCTACTTTAGTTTCATCATTCAGAAGCAAAGGTGGGTTGTGCAATAGAAAAGGCAACAAAAAGATGCACTCAGATGTTCTAGGATTTGCATATTCTCCAGGGTCCAGCCCCTCTTGCCTCCTCTATTTTTACTGAATATGGTGGAAAGTGAAGGGATAGTAGTCTGGCTGGCTTACTCACTATGGTGAGCCTGAAACTACAGCATTCAACTTTATTCTTAGAGTGTTAAAATCTATTTAAAAACATCTGAACTGAGTTTAGTTCCTCAGCTGTATATGATGTGGACTGTTGAAAAATTAATTTAAAATAAGGAGTTATAGCATTTTCTTGAAAACATCTGAAATCTCACTTGACTCTTTTATTATGTCAAAAAGAAAATTTGAAATTTTAACACCCTAACCCATCAAAGTCAAGTTTTGGATGCATTTAGAGACAGCAGATTTTTGACCTACTTTCAAATGTAATGATTTTGTAGAGTTGGAATTGCATGATTGAATCCCATGTGCTAGGAGACACGATGCTAAAACGTCAGTGAGGCTGAGAAAAAAGTTTGTGAGGACATATTAAATGCTAAAAACTGAAATGAAAATGTGTGGGATCCAAAAGCCTTGTAGCTGGTACATCAAGACTTTATAGATGAAGGCTTTTGAGGGAAGTGTGATTCATGATGTGTGCAACTTAGTAACACTCTTTTATCTTTCTTGCCTATTGAGTAATGTGAAAGAGAAGCCTGAAAATAATGCTGGAAATGTTCCACTTAGTGATCCATGTGCAAGTGTAACAGCTCTGTGTCTTGGATTTCCATTCTATTTAAGATTCCAAGTTCATAGGCTGTGTAGACTTCAGTTGGGAGGGACCAGATTAGTTAGTTGATCTCTGCGTCACAATCTTACAAAAACACATGTGACACTGATGTATTTTGGTACCAATATGGAAATCTATACATGCAATTTTATATGTATATTCAAAGGAAAATAAAATTGCACAGCAATACATAGATTACACTTTTGTGAGATAATTATGTTAGTGTTTTGGTTCCATGTATTGCTCCTGTGACAAAAATACCAGGCAAAAACAATTTAAGCAGGACTTATTTTGGTTCACAGTTTGAGGGTACCATGGATGAGAAGTCATGGAGGCAGGACATGAGGTGGCCGGTCATTTTTCTGTGGTCAGGGTACAAAGAAAAATGAAAATGTATACTCTGCTTGCTGCCTTCCTTTTGTTCAGGTCAGGACTCTCACCCATTGAATGGTGCCACCATTCAATGGTGGGGTTTCAGAAATCAATCACCCATTGAGAAATGCATAGATAGGACCAGAGGCTTGTCTTGTGGGTGATCCTAAATTATATCATTCTGATAATCAATGTTAGTCATCACAGTTTTCTGTTACTAGAGACAATCAATTTAAAACTAAGAGAAAGTTTATGCTTAACTGTCAGAGGTTTTGACCCATGACTGTTGTTGGGCTTATATAATTCATTACAATGAGAAGGGGCTGTTCACTCCATGGTATCTGGGAATCAAAAGGAAGGAGCTGGAGGCTCCCAATTTTTCCCTCACAGGCATTCTCTAACAGTTGAACTTCCTTCCACTAGCCACTTGGTAGAGATCCTATCACCTTCCAGTGATGCCAGACACTGGGATAAGACCTTAAATGCAAGGGATTACAGAGGGCAATTTAAGATCCAAAATACAGCAATAAGGGAAAATAAGCATATGCTGTTTGTATTCGTTTAGAAATGCATAGGCACTGTCCACATACTTAATAAAATAATGAGAGAATGCAGGGAAGATCAGAGTGTCTCAGTATATGAATCTTCTATATTTTGGTTGTTGAGGTGAGAATGTACTACTTGTATGTGAAAAATATACTCTAAAAACACATAGTTGTATATATGGACTGAAAATATTTTACCCTTTAAAAATTATTGAAATAGCATTTCATTGTCTATAAGGTATTTGTAAACATAATTTCTTGATAAGTTTATCATCTAAAATTTAAAAAATTAACATTTTATTGCCCCAAATTCTTTCCATCATTGTCTATGGGCATAATCAATTCTGAATTTTGTTTGAGTAGAAAGAAATGGAAGACTTTTATTTACATGTCTATAAGTTTAAAACAACTGTTTTAAGTATTACATTAAACTTGTAAGTAGAAATAATTTTAAAACTCTGTAATATTTAATCTAGTGTATAGTTTTTACAAATCAGATTAGGTGAGGTGGAGTTAAACTTATTATGGATTCAATTTATGTCATTTCAATAAAACAAACATTTAATGACCCTCTGTATTCTATATATTCTGGGAACTTAGGATACCTCACAACACCTCTGCCATCTTCTCACACTGATCTCTGACTATGCATTACTTAAATTTTAGTTAGGAATTAGAATTAATTGTAACAAGTAGCTAAATTGTGAGGTATTTTTTACTAATGCTATTAAAATAAACTGTAAAACTTAAGGATAAAATCATAGATCATACACAGATATTACATGAACACCTTCCAAAATGTTTAATTCCCTATTCAGTGAGTAAGTAGGAAGATGTTATATTGGTTCAAATGTGACATGAATGAATCACTTATATTCATGAAATTTAATATTGAAGATTTACAAATAAATGCAAAATCTAGTCAAGAGGACACTAATGATTTATAGTCCATCAATGAAGCTGAGTTTTTATTTATATGGTAAGAACCATTTGTGTTCAATTTTCTGTTGTAGTTCTATAGATAATAAACTATTAAATAAAATTGCTCTAACTTCTGAAAGAGATAGATATTTTTGCCAAAAATTTTTAAATTAAGTTCATAGCACTAAGTGCCCACATGAAGAAACTGGAGAACAGTTCACTCCAGAGAACTAACAGCACAGCTGAAAGCTCTAGAACACAAAGAAGCAAACTCCCCCAGAAGGAGTAGACGCCAGGAAATAATCAAATTGAGGGCTGAAATCAATAAAGTAGAAACTAGGAAACAATACAAAGAATCAATGCAATGAAGAGTTGGTTCTTTGAGAAAATCAACAAGATAGACAAACCTTTGTCCAAACTTACCAAACAGCAGAGCGTGAACATGCAAATTAACAAAATCAGAAATGAAAAGGGGGACATAACAACGGACTCTGAGGAAATTCAGAGAATCATCAGGTCATACTTTGAAAACCTGTACTCCACAAAATTTGAAAATTTAAAGGAAATGGACGACTTCCTGGATAGCTATCACTTGCCAAAAATTAAATCAAGAATAGATAAGCAATTTAAATAGACCTATAACCCCTAATGAAATAAAGCAGTCATCAAAAGTCTCCCAACCAAAAAAAGGCCAGGTCCAGATGGCCTCAGTGCAGAATTCTACCAGAAATTCAAAGAACAGCTTATACCAATTCTTTTCAAAGTATTCCACACAATAGAAGCAGAAGGGTCTTTGCCAAACTCTTTCTACGAGGCTTCAATAACCTTGATCCCCAAGCCACACAAAGACACAACTAAGAGAGAACTTCAGACCAATATCCCTCATGAACATTGATGCAAAAATACTCAATAAAATACTGGCAAATCGGATCCAAGAACACATTAAAACAATCATTCACCACGATCAAGTAGATTTCATCCCAGGGATGCAGGGATGGTTCAACATACGAAAATCCATCAATATAATCCACCATACAAACAAGCTGAAAAACAAAAATCACATGATCATCTCACTAGATGCTGAAAAAGTTTTTGACAAAATCCAACACCCCTTCATGATAAAGGACTTGGAGAGATCTGGGATAACAGGAACATACCTAAACATAATAAAAGCTATATACAGCAAACCAACAGCCAACATCAAACTAAATGGACAGAAACTCAACGCAATTCCTCTAAAATCAGGAACAAGACAAGGCTGTCCACTCTCTCCATATCTCTTCAATATTGTACTTGAAGTTTTAGCCAGAGCCATACAACAGCAAAAGGAGATCAAGGGGATACAAATTGGAAAGGAAGAGGTCAAACTTTCACTATTTGCAGATGATATGATAGTTTACATAAATGACCCAAAGAACTCTACCGTTAATCAGCTGTAAGGGAACTCTTACAGCTGATTAACACCTTCAGCAAAGTGGTAGGCTACAAGATCAACGCAAGAAAATCAGTAGCCTTACTATATACAGATGATAAAAGGGCTGAGAAAGAAATCAGAGAAACATCACCCTTTACAATTGCCACAAACAACATAAAATACCTTGAGGTAACGCTAACCAAACAAGTGAAAGACCTGTATTGCAAGAACTTTGAGTCTTTAAAGAAAGCAATTAAATTAGTCCTCACAAAATGGAAAGATTTCCCATGCCCTTGGATAGGTAGGATCAATGTAGTAAAAATGGCAATCCTGCCAAAAGCAATCTACAGATTCAATGCAATTCCCATTAAAATCCCAGCACAATTCTTCACAGACCTTGAAAGAACAATAATCAATTTGGTATGGAAAAACAAAAGACCCAGGATAGCCAAAACAACCCTGTTCAACAAGGCAACGTCCGGAGGCATCACCATCCCTGACCTCAAGCTCTATTATAGAGCTATAGTGCTGAAAATAGCTTGGTATTGGCACAAAAATAGACCAATGGAATCAAATTGAAAACCCTACTATTAACCCACACATGTATGAACAAAACGATCTTTGACAAAGAAGCTAAAAATATACAATGGAAAAAGAAAGCATCTTTAACAAATGGTGCTGGCATAACTGGATGCTGCCATGTAGAAGAATGTGGATCAATCCATGTCTATCGCCATGTACAAAACTTAAGTCCAAATGGATCAAAGACTTCAACATAAATCCAGCCACACTGAGCCTCGTAGAAGAGAAAGTGGGAGGTGCCCTTGAACGAATTGGTACAGGAGACAGCTTCCTGAACATAACACCAGTAGCACAGACAGTTAGATCAACAATTAATAAATGGGACCTCCTGAAACTGAGAAGCTTCTGTAAGGCAAAGGACACAGTCAACAAGACAAATGGCAGCCCACAGAATGGGAAAAAATATTCACTAACCCCACATCTGACAGAGGGCTGATCTCCAAAATATACAAAGAACTAAAGAAGCAAGTCTCCAAAACACCAAAGTATCCAATTAAAAAGTGGGCTACAGAACTAAATAGAGAATTTTCAAAAGAGGAGTCTAAAATGGCTGAGAGGCACTTGAGAAAGTGCTCAACATCCTTAGTCATCTGGGAAATGCAAATCAAAACAACTCTGATATACCATCTCACTCCTGTCAGAATGGCTAAAAATAAAAAACACCAATGACAATTTATGCTGGAGAGGATGTGGTGAAAGGGGAACACTCCTCCATTGCTGGTGGGAGTGCCAACCTGTACAGCCACTTTGGAAATCAGTATGGAGATTCCTCAGAAAAATGGGAATAAACCTACCACAAGACCCAGCAACTCCACTCTTAGGCATATATCCAAAAGATGCCCATTCATACAACAAGGATGTCTGTTCCACTATGTTCATAGCAGCATTATTT
The DNA here is from genome assembly GCF_017639785.1 of Mesocricetus auratus. Lineage (NCBI taxonomy): Eukaryota > Metazoa > Chordata > Mammalia > Rodentia > Cricetidae > Mesocricetus > Mesocricetus auratus. Next base: position 42,529,628 of record NW_024429194.1, on the reverse strand, counting down.
GTAATAGCCAGAACGTGGAAGCAACCTAGATGCCCCTCAACTGAAGAGTGGATAGAGAAAATGTGGTACATTTACACAATGGAGTACTATTCAGCAGAAAAAACAAACATGGAATCCTGAAATTTGCAGGCAAATGGATGACACTAGAAGAAACCATCCTGAATGAGGTAACCCAGTCACAAAAAGAGAAACATGTCATATACTCTCTCATATATGGATTTTAGACATAGATCTGGGGACTGCCAGCCTATAGTCCCGTGGTCAGAGAGTCTGGGAAACAGAACCATCATTCAGTGGCTGATGGAAGCAGAGGCAGACTCTCACGGCTAAGCACTGAGCTGAACTCAAGAAATCCAGTGACAGAGAGGGAGGACTGATGACCAAAGACATTAAGACTGGGCTGGTTTAACCCCCAGAAACAGCTGACCTGATAAGGGTTAGCTCTTGCATCCCAGACTGATGCCTGGAAATCCAGCATGGGACTGATCAAGACCCCCTGAATGTGGGTGTCAGTGAGGAGGCATAGGGAAATCTATTGAGCCTTGGGTAGTAGATCAGTATTTATCCCGGGTATACAAATGGACTTTGGACTCCCATCCAACAATGAGAGATGCACTCTCACCCTGAACTCTTGGGAGATGGTCTAGGCCTTGCCCTGGATGAAATGACGGACTATGGACACCCCCATGGAGGGCCTCACCCTCCCTGGGGAAATGAGGGGATATTGGGGGGGTTGTTGGGAGGACACGGGAGGAGGGGAGGGAAACGGAGAGGGACCTGGAATTGACATGTGAAGCAACCTTTTTCTAATTAAAATTTAAATAAAAAATACATAATTATTATGTTTCATTGTACTGCCAACAAAAGCAAAGTACCATTGTGCCACAAATAGGTAACTAGGGGTCTCTTTTGTGGCTACAGAAACAAGGTCTTGACCTGTCCACTATAGAAGTAACTACCCAATATTATAAGACTCATATACAGACTCCCTCATGGTAAGGAAATCGGGATAAGAACTTTAAAAATGTATTTCTTTCTCCAAAAGAAGCAGCTGTGGCTAGAGTTAATTCTCATTTATTTATTTTGCCAAATTTATTCATTAAGCTTTTCCTTCCTTCCTTCCTTCCTTCCTTCCTTCCTTCCTTCCTTCCTTCCTTCCTTCCTTCCTTCCTTCCTTTCTTCCTTCCTTCCTTCCCTCCTTCCTTCCTTCCTCTGTTCTACATCTCAGGTGTTGGGAACTTAGTGCTGGAGACCGGTGGATTTACCAGGCTCCAATCTTAGCTGCTATTGGGGTAAGTTTAATAGTTTATGTAACTTCAGTAAATAATAAATAAACAAATAAAATCTCTACTAAAACTCTGGGTAAGCCTGCCTGCTGCTTTACTGTACAGTACGTTTTTAGGAACTTTCACACGTTTCTCAGTAGCTGGGAGAGCCAGGGCTGGAGGTCAGCCCCGGTTTGTGTCTGACACTGGAACTGGTTCAGACAGTGCTTGCCATTCTTTGAATCAAGGTAACCAGGTTGTACTTGGCGGCTGTTCTGAGGCTTCATTACACATGTGAATATTTACATGTACAGGGACTTATAAGGCCCCATTACAGCTCCCTTTTCATCAATTGCATTTAGAGTTAACATTCTCAATACCTATTAGTGAATGGAGGTGGCGCGAATGGAAAAGTAGAGAGAGTAATGGTAGAGCAGAGGAATTTGGGGGAAAGAACAGTGATAGTGAGATCCTCTCTAGAGCATTCATTGCCTGACTCTTCTGTTAGTCTTCTTGCTCCATGGACACGGGTCAGGTCCCCGAAAAGAGAAAAGAGATGCCCTGCAAGACCCTGTCTACCAGGTATCAGAGAAAAAGGATAGAACTGGCGTATCCTGCTCAAGATTCATGTGCCTGAATATTTCTACTGTGTATTGCATCTGGGTTGCTGAGGAAAACAAAATTACACAGCTGGGCCAACAAGATTCAGCAAAATGCTTACTTTTCATTTCATGGACGATTCCATGGCATCAGCCTCTCTGTGGTTTGATGAAGAAATTATGCTTGTTTACATTCACTTGGTTCTTGCATGTAAAGCATCTTAAAAACACAAGTGATAGACATTAACATATTAGAAAGTAATTTAAGAGCCCAACTACTATTTTTGCCTTTATTTGATCATATTTCTCCTCTATCTGTCCCTCCCTCCCACCATTTCTTTCCTTCCTGCCTCTTCCCCCATTTTCTTACAAGTGTCATCCACTTTCCCAACCCATGACCATACGGTATCCAGGTGGGCACCTGTTACTACGTTTAGTCTCTTCTAGACAATCAATAGGAGTTTGTGATGCCTATAGGAAAACTGGCCAAAGAACAATTGTGCAGGTCAAAAAGAACTTTTACCTCAGGCTTGAGGATGTTGATGCTTAGAGAGGGAAATCAAACGGTGCAGGGATAGGTTCAGGATTGAACTCAGGTCCTCATGTTTGTAGGGCAAGGGCTTTACTGAACAAGACATCTCCCAGACCAAGAATCATTGGCTACTATTTCCAATACGATAAAGTTCTTTTAGTCAGCCTTGTAAATCATAGACGAGATTCAAGAGCAACATTCTATTCAGTCAGAATTGCCTTTGGGTTTTATTATAACAATTCAATTATAAAAGAAACTCCTCAATTCTTCAGGATTTACTTACTCTATGCGCATATCAGCAAGTTCTCATCAAATGCCACAAATTACACTGGAAATCAATGTCTCCCTTATTTCTATCAATAACCTGGAGAAAGCTGAGTTATAAGGAAGAAAATTTAAAAAGGCAAGTAAAAGCCTGAGGGAAAGAAAATCCAGAGCTACAAAGAAAAATCCAAAGGTAGAGCTTATAATAAAATGGGGAATTATCCTGAGAGTCAAGAGATAAGCCTTAACAGACCGCTCCTCCAGGAAGGGCCTGTTTGGATAGTCAAAATGTATTTATGACCTCAGGTAGTAAGATTGCTGATGGAAATGGCTGAGAGGAACCCTGAAAGCTCACACATCAATCCAATAGAGTCAAGAGTGGGGAGACGTACAGCAAACTCAGGTCAATGTGTTTTAGAGCCTAGATTCTCTATGAAGTGAATGTTTCCCTTCAATTCTGAAGACCAGTGCTTTATAAGTAAAATTGGCCATTAGAAAATGAAAGGTGCTTATATATCTATTTCAAAAAAAGATGGAGATTAATACTAGAAAACCACAAGCAAGAAAATTAGTAATTAATGGGGTGACTTCATTCATCTATTTATTCATGAAGATTTTTTCAGTGCTTTCATTTTTTATTTTCTTAATTAATTTTTATTTAAATTAAAAACAATCTTTTTTTTACATACCAATCCCCCTCCCTCCTATCCTTGAATTCCCCCACCAAACCTCTATCCCACCCCTATCTACTTACTCCTCAGGGAGGGTGAGGCCTCCCATGGGGGAATCATCAAAGTCTGTCACATCATTTGGGGCAGGACCTATGCCCTCCCCCGTGTATCTAGACTGAGAGAGTATCCCTCCATAGGGAATGGGCTCCCAAAGCCCATTCATGCATTAGGGATAAATACTAGTTCCACTGCCAGAGGTCCCATAGACTGTCCAAGCCCCCCAATTGACACCCAAGTTCGGGGGCCTGGTTTGGTTTTATGGTGGTTCCCCAGTAGTCAGACTGGGGTCTGTGAGCTACCACTTGCTCAGGTCAGCTGTTTCTGTGGATTTCCCCAGCATGATTTGACCTCTTTGCTTATCACTCCTGCCTCTCTACAACTGGATTCCAGGAGTGCTTAGCTGTGAATCTCTGCTTCTGCTTCTATCAGCTATTGGATGAAGGCTCTGTGATGGCATTTAAGGCAGTCATCAATCTCATTGTAGGGGAAGGGCATTTAAGGTAGCCTCTCCACTATTGCTTAGATTCTTAGTTCAGGTCATCCTTGTGGATTCTTGGAGAATTCCCTCGCGCCAGATTTCTCATTAAGCCCATACCAGCTCCCTCTATTAAGGTCTCTCTTTTCTTGCTCTCCTCTGTTGTTCTCCCAACTCTCCTGATCCATTATGTGTGTGTCCCGTGTCTCTGACCCCCGCATGCTCCCAGTTTACTCAGGAGACTTCATGTTGTGTGTGCTAGCATCAGGAACTAAAGGTGAGCAAAGCTGGGGATAGAATTTTTCATGTTTCATAAGGAGTTGAGAAAGTATTCTGAAAGTGGTGAAGAGTCCAAGGTTCACACTGAAGACCCATGGAATCAGACCTCTCACTCAGAGAGTCCTTGGGGTTTGCAAGAGATTGGCAGTGGGCTGTTAGGTAGTGATGATACTAAGGGCTGGTAGGTCTCAGTGGTCATGATGATACTGGAGGTTGGTGAGAACTTGCCAGGGGTTCCAGGTTCTTGTGTCCCAGAATGACGAACTGGACAAAGATTGGTGTTCTCATAGTGTGGTAAAGGATAACTTCGGTTTCTAGACCACAGTAGTGATAATACTGGAGCATGTGTATCTGTAAGTGACTTTAGACACAGAGGGCCTCTCAGAGACTCTTTTTGTTCCTGACCCCATGGTCCCCCAAAGAGACTTTGAGGGGTCCTCTGGCTACGCAGAGCTCTCTGGTGATATAATACTCTTTTTCCCATATGCTTAAAGGCTGACATGCCTTTGCTTTGATATTGTAAAAAAGACTATGAAAGTGCATATCCCAGCTGGATAATTACCCGACAGTTATAGAAAGTATAATCTCAAAAAGTAAACAAATAAACAGACTTTTTTGGGTATGAATTGCTTTTGATAGTGGAAAACTTTTTTATGTCCTTAAAGCATAGATATTTAGAATCTGAAGAAGTGAGTGTGCCTTTATTTTAATAACTTTTCTGGTGAGGCATTTCAGGACTCACTTTCTGTTCACTGAGGAAAAATATAAAGTAATATTCTCGTTTTTACTTTCACTTTCTTGGTTCCCATGTGAAGTCCCATTTCTGAAGTTAATAAATATTTGATTAAAGAGAAACTGACTTTCTGGTTACTTTCCATGACAATCCAGCCAAGCAGTCAGTCAACACCCATGTGTGGAAGCTGCCTGGGTCTCCTCTCACTGAGTCTGTGGAGAAGGATGAAGAGAGAGAGAACATTGGCACCATAGTGTGTGGCTTGACTGTGTAGCTTTATTTGCTACTTTTGTATGGCTATAGGTTGTTTTGAGACAGGATGTTGCTATGTAGCTCAGGCTGGTCTAGAACTTCTGATCCTTCTGCCTCTGTGCCCTGAGTGCTGAGTTTATTGGCACATACCATCATAACTGACATACACAGCATTTTTGTTTTTTACGCTTGGACATTGTATGGATCCTTAGGGAGGTCTGATCTGTCTTAGGTCATAGAGAGTAAACTCTGGAGCTAGACTATCTTTGATAGGTTTCTCTTCATTCAGTTTTTTTTGCTTTGTTGTCTGTGGTTTGGGGGGGATATATAAATACATATTTCCCAGACCAATGTAAGGAAGCATCTCTACCCTGTTTCCCTCTCAGTTTTACAATTAAAGGTCTTACAGTTAAGCTTTTAGTATACTTTGAGATGATTTAGTCTGTGGTGTCATCACAGACTAAAGGATCCAGTTTAATTTTTCTGCACATGGATAGCTAGTTTCTTTAACACCATTTATGAAGAAATTCTCTTTTCCAAGTTGTGTATTCCTTACTTTTCCTCTTGAAAATTATTTGAGCATAGATATGTGCGTTTATTTGTGAGACCTCTATTCCAGTGGGCCACTTGTGGTTTTCTATGATACTGCCACACTGTTTTGATTACCGTGACTTTTTGAAATAGTTTGCAGTCAAGTTGTATGTTTTCAGCTTTGGCCCTACTCAGTATTGTTACAACTGTTTAGTATTCTAGGTAGTCTCAAATGTGTTTTAGGATTGCTTTTTTTCCTAATTCTGTGAAGAATGCATTTGGAATTTTGATAGAGATTGCATTGAATATGATCTCTCTTGGTATAATGGACATTTCAACAAACTAATTTGTTCCATCTCTCCACATGGGATTTTTTCTCATTTATTTGTGTCTTCTTAAATTCTCTTCAACCGTATTTCAGTTTACAAATCTTTTCTGTGGTTGTTCCCCCACTAACTTATTCTTCCTGTTACTACTGTGAACCAGATTGGTTTCTTATTTTATTTTTGTGTAGTTTAGTGTTTGTGCAATTTGTCAACATTTAGCAGCTTTGGGCCATGCTCTGAAAAGTAAGTGCTCAGGCTGCATCTTTCTATCATGTCACTGTCTTTTCATGGTTTTCATGTAAGATGGTTGTTCTGTAACTTTGCTCTCTGATCATTTTGCTGTTGTCTTAAACTTTTTCTTTTCTTTGATTACCCAGCACCTTATTTTTTGTTATGATGATAAGAATGAGGCTTTGCTATGGAGGGATTCCCCCTCTCTATCTCTCTTCTTCTGTCTGTCTCTGTCTCCCTGTCCCTGTCTCTGTCTCTCTCTCTGTCTGTCTGTCTCTCTCTCTTTCTCTCTGTCTCTGTCTGTCTGTCTGTCTGTCTGTCTGTCTGTCTCTCTGTGTATCTCATAGCTGGCCTTGAGTTGGCTAGGTAACCAAGGGCAATTTTGAACTCCCCATTCTCCTGCCTCCACCTTGCAAGTGCTGGGATTACAGGCATGCACAACCACACTTGGTTAAGGAGGCACAATGAAAAGCCAGAGCCTTCTTCTGTTATTGAAATTCTGCTTACAAAGTTATTTCAGGAAGATAACACTTTAGTAGTAAATTATTAAACTAGAGCACCATGCATGTGGTAGGTCATTTGCTAAGAGACTGCAATGGCAGAGAAATTTCATTCTTTTTTGTGGCTAAACAAAACCAGCCATTGCATAGGTGTTTTCAAGATGGACAACAGCTGATTCCCATATAAGAGGATTCATCAATGCCATATGGTGCACATCAGCCATCCTAAACTTGGCGCGACTACCTGTGTTTGTTAACCACCTTTATGCAGAGAGGAAATAAACGTTTCAATGCTTTGTGGCAGAAGGTGACTCTGAATCTTGAAAATGCCTACCTGCAGGAGACAGGCTCCTTCCCTCCCCAAGAAAACTAGATGACAGGAGCCATCTCCTTTGATGCCTATTCCAAAGTTTTGAAGAGGACATGTTTAGGTCTTCAATATGATAAAAGACCTATCTGATCAACAACAAAAAAATTATATATATTTTGGAAAGATGAGAAAGTGCTTAAAAGTTTTCATGGGTAAAAGGTATGGGGAAAAGCAAGGAAAATCTCTTTCCCCTTCTTCACCAGGGACAATGAAGCCTCAGAGTTTTAATACATATTTCTTCATGTCCTAACTCCAGAGCAGATGTCCCCCATTAGTTTTAATGGAAAACCGCCTTGTGGTGATGTCTAGGAAAACTCTATGTGTTTTCCTCCTTGGTTTCTTGACCTTTGGGGATTTCCATGCCAGGCTTTACATATTCTCTAACTCCAAGAAAGGAAAAGTGAGCCTAGAACTCCCTTGTGGTATCCAGAGAGTGGCTCTCCTCTTTCTGGGTGGTTCTGTGACATGAAAGCATACATGATGAAGATAATGGCAACAGATATGACATGGAGCTCACCATGGGCTGGGTGCAGGGCAATAACTCTAATAACAGGCCAAGCCACTTAGCTGCTAGGTGGGGAGAGCTGGCATTCTAATATGAGGATACATACTGTTACCTGGTGAGCTCCAGGCATCTTTAATAGAACCTGAGATCCTTGAGTATGTAGAGGGGACTCTCCTGCTCATGCTCACACCCCTTTACATCCTGTTTAGCTGAAGTTGAGCTTGTCCACCTCTGCTGATGCTGGTCTGTTCCGCATGCCTTTCTGAGCCTTTGGAAGGCTAGGATGTGCTTCTCTTGCTTCCTTGGAGTGCCATATCTCCAATTTCACCCTTTGGATCGCTCCAAATCTCAAAGAAACCGAAGGCTTCTTTGTCTGTTGACTGTTACTTTGCCCACTAAACAGCAGGGTGTGTGTGTCTGTGTGTGTGTGTGTAAGTACAATATTGTCTCCTAAACACCTACATTCTTAATGCCTTTTGAGAGTTTCCTGGACCACAGTAGCCACTGGATCAATAGTAGTTGAAAGAATCAGCCACCCATAAAAAGTAGATGTCCTTGGAGACTGGGACAGAAGAAAAGCAAAATAAGGAAAAGCACATACAGCTGTAGAAACTCCAAGGCTTTTTCACCAGATCTTTTTCAGTCTAGGGAGGGAAAGGACAGACCTGCAGATGAAGGTCATGCAGCGGTGTGACAGAAAAGAGCCTGAGTGCCATTTGGACTCTATTTCACTTGCACTCAAAAACCTGCCAAATTCTATGTTGCACAATTCCTGTAGAAGACAAATTTTTCATTTCAATGGGTACATTTATACTTAAAAAACATATTTCCTTCACAATATGAGGTTTGTTTCCCTCATGGCCTTTCAGCCAAGGGTGCTATGACATTGTGCAAACAGACCTTCTTCTCTGTGTACAATCACAAGAAACGTAGCACAGATTTTTCAGTCCAAATTGGGTCCCTCGCCTAATTCTAAATCTGCCATTGTAACAGTGCGGCTTCTCTTAATGGAATTCTTATATTTCTGAGAGTAGAACCAGGTAGAAGGGGGGTCAGGATTTCTCAGTGACATACAGAGCAAACCATGTTTAAGGGCATACAGGAGTCTGGGTAGTCAGAAATATGTAAGAAAACCCAGGTTTCCAGATGAAAACTGACTTTAGCACAAACACCAAAGCATCAAATTGGTTTTGGAAGGGTGGGACTGATAGCAGACCATTGTTCTGTTATGCTTTGTTTTCCCACGCTGAGATCTTTAAGTCAGTCAGTCACTAGAAAATAATGCGTTGTTATGAAAACAGGCGTCCCCAAATATGACAGTTGGTTATTGAGCCCACTGTCTTTATGTTGATGACTATGACTTTTAAATTCTTCTACACAGCACTGAAATACAAGAGGAGTTATGCTCTAATTAACAACAGATAAGCCAGGTGTGGAGACGGGGCTTGCCCTGATTCCTAGCTCACTCCAGGCTGAAGCAAGAGGAGCAAAGGTCAAGGTCACTCTCACGAGGCTACAAAGGGAATTTAAGACCAGTTTGGGATACCTGAGATTCTGTCTCAAAAAGTAAAAGCCAACAATCAAACCAGAGCAGGACATCTGTGTAGATGCTGTGGCTTCCGGAGCCTCATCAGAAAATGTAGGGATGGTTAGGTGGGAGAGCAAGGAAAGCAGAGGACGGGGCCAGGCAGGCCTGGAGGAAGCCTGAAGACACAGTGGGTGGATTCAGTAAGTGCTCAGTAAGATGGGGCTCCCCTGAGACACTGAGACCTGAGTTCAAGGACTGTCTCAGCAGAAAAGAATGAAAACCATAGCTAGAGATTGAACGGACTGTGATGGGGTCCTTGGAAATGGCTTTGAGGATGCCCCTGCCTGGGGTAGAGAGTGGCCTGGGTATCACTAGAAATCTGAGACACTGGATTCACAGGTTAGGGGAACGTAAACGAGAAATAGATGATATTTGCTTTTGTTTAAGCATCTCTCCATACGAGGTGTAAGTGCATGGGGCATGTTTTCTGTGCCAGAAATGAAGGCACAGTGGTAAACCATGTAAGAGGTCAGTCAGCCGGGTGTGGTGGCGACAGTGGAGACATGACTGAACCGCTATCCCATTTAATGTATGTTGCAGTTTTCCATGAAAGTATGGTGACACATGGAGAGATTTAAGGGAAGTTAGAGATTGGAGTTGGGTGGTCTCTACCCATCCCCACAGGCTGGCCTTGAACTCACTGTAACTTAGCACAGAGCCCTGACCTCATCAGAGTCCAACTTCTACCTCGAGTGTTGAGATTACAGACATGCACGACCACACCCATCTTCATATTTTAATAAAACCCTATATTTTATTTATTTATTTGTGTGGAAGGCAGGCAGGGGATGCACACACGCTGTGCTTGTAAGGGGGGGTCGCAAGATAAGTGGGGCTGGTTCTGTCCCCCATGTAGACTCTGGAAACTAAACTCAGATACCCAGGCTTGGCAGCAAATACCTTTACTCTCTGAGCTATCTTGATTCCTGCAGGGTTTTTTATGTGGTGCTGGGAACCAAGCCTCGGGTTTTGTGTACGTTATTCCAGCATTCTACCAACTGAGCTACATCCTCAGTCTGAGATATGACTTTTGAAAAGAAAATAGAAAATTCTGGAGACATCACATGGCCAGATTAGGTTAATTTACATGGAAGAGCCAATGCCTGTCTTAGAGAGGTTGATAGATCTCCAACACAGTCCTGTTCATTTCTGGCATCAGTTATGGTATTCTGAAAGCCCTCCACTTTTTTAAATGAGATAATCTATCCTTGATGCTGGTTCCAGAGACCTAAAGACCTAATGGAGAAGCCAATATCCATACTTCTGTTGTAGCTAAGGAAGGCCAGAGTTGTGACAACTTGTGAATGGCAGTCTGTACCTTTTGTAGCTTTCTGGGAATCAGTCTCACACATTCCATTCATTAAATGATTTCTTTAGCGATCACATGAAGGCTGCATGTATTTTTCTGTACAATGCATTGCTAAACCTTAGCTGAATTAAAACACGTATGTGCAATAAAATGTACTGTCTTTTGGAGAGAAATAGGGTCTCTCTTTGTAGTACTGGTTGTCTTGCAACTCACTAACTATGTAGACCAAGCTGGCCTCAAACTCACAGAGATCTGCCTGCCTCTGCCTGGGATTAAAGGTATTTTGCCACCAGCTGAGTGAACATTTTTTTTAAAAGGAACCAAGAAAAGTAAATGTAACCAATGCATATAACTGTAAACATATAACTAATTTATTGATGGATGACACTGAATGAATAGAAACTTCTTCCAGAATCCATCCATTTCTCCTGGCTTCTCTCTTCTCTTCCTTCTCCCCTCTCTTTACAGATAGAGTCTCACTAGTCTGCCTCAGTTTGTGCCTTTGAACACACTCTGGAGTTGCTGCCTTCCTTCCTCCTCTCAGTCTTGAGTTTCCTTCCATGGAAGGGGCTCAACTGATGTGACTTTTTTCTTGTCCTCCTTCATCCTCCTCATCTCTGGTGGAATGTGCTGAAGCCATGGGTGGGTGAATGTAAGACATGGAGTTGGCTTCAGGTAGCCCATCCTTTGTTCTGGGAACTTGTGCTAAGCAACCTAAGCAATGTCTTCCAGATCTCCAGGGACAGCACTGCCCCTCAGCATCCTGTCTCTCAATGGGGCAATCTCCACTATTTTTTATAGGGTTCTTCAACAGGTTCACTTAGTGAATGAACCTAACATACATCTCCAGCCAAACTGTTGGGTTAATCCTCACCCTTTGCTGAAACACTTGTCCACGTCAAAGTCAAATGCTATATTTTCATTCCCTTCAGAGACCCTCTAAATGCAGGCCATCATTCACACCACATTGGCTTTTTTCAATATGTTTACCGTAAGTAATATTTTTACTTCGTTGATAGGTATATTGTTATAAATTACTGAGCTTTTAAAAGTAAGTAATAAACTCTCCATTCTAACACTGCAATTTGATTCTACAATAAATACAAATACAAAATGCACACTTCATTTCTCGTTAGTCTTTAACTCACAGCTTCTATATTATAGCTTGATTTTAATTTGTAGTGCTATTTTGGAGAAATTTAAGCAAGTCTTCTGGAAGGCAGATTTTTCTCTAGGAAAAAATCAATTTGATATTTGCAATTCTGTCAAAGTTACATACTAAAATTTATCTATATAAATCCCTCCCTTACCAGTTACCTTCTCATTCCCATCTCATGGTTTTGGAGGTTGATCCTCCTATGGTAATAGTTGGAGACAGATTAATCATTGACCTAAACAATAGAGAGTAAATTATACCTGTTTCTGTCATCTTCATAATTTAAAGAGAAATGGGTATGATATTTTAATAATTATCTTTTAAGATTTTTTTTTGTTTTTTCGAGACAGGGTTTCTCTGTATTGTTTTGGAGCCTGTCCTGGATTTTTTTTCTAAAAGCTTTTATGGGAGTTATCATCTTGTTCCTTTGTCAGAATTCTTGAAGTTATCTTTTTACAGGTATGTAGAACAAACCATTTGTGAGATGGAAAAAAAACACCTGGGAATATGAGTTCTGTATTAAAAATACTTCTCTCAAAGTAGACCGTTAGTCCATCTGAGAAGCTGGTCCATGTTGAATGCACAATGATGCTGTCATTGTCTAGAAAATTCTGAAGATAGACAAATAAAGGTGACTCTTAGGAAGCACTCACTCTGATTCATATTTTTCTAATTCTTAGCATTGTGTATGGTGTAAGCTGTAAATTCTTCAAACTATCTCAGTTGCATCGGTTTATGTAGGGTTATTTAAACGTGAAGATCTCTACACTAACGTTGTCAAGTTGCCATCAAGAAAACATCTTCTAAATGCTTCCCAACCTGCACATTCTTTGCTCTTGTGGCTTGTTTTTGAAGAGTTCTCAGAAAATGAACTAAAGCCTGTGAAAAAACAGGCATACAAAATCAGATGTGTCAGTGAGTGGCCGGCTCTGATTTCTTATTTTAGTTCTTGGGTTCTTTTTTAAATGTCAGTTGTGGGTTGCTCAAAGACTAAGTTTCAATGATCTATTTCTTTATTGCCATTCCACGGTATTGCTTAGCTCTATCTACATAACTTTAAGGAAGTGGGGGAGGAAAGATTGTAGGGGACAGTGGGGATGAAGAACACCACGAAAACCTGACTAACCAAGAAGGGACAGATGGTTCACAGAGCCTGAGGCAGCACCACAGGGCCTGCACGGCTCTGCACCAGATCTTCTGCAGAGATACTTTGGTTGCTGGCTTGGTGTCTTTGTGGGACTCCTAATGGTGGGAGCTGGTGTATCTCTGTCACTTTTGCCTGATCTTGTGACTCTTTTCCTCAATAGTCTTTGCATTCTGTTATTTGGAAGCTAAGATTCTTAGTGTTCCCTGCCCCCCAATGGAGTTAGGAGTTTAGCAATGGTTACAAAGGGCTACACCCTATAGGAATATTTAAACAGCGAAAAATGTAACTTAAAATTCAGGTTTCCTAGGAAGATAACAGCCCCTCGTGGAATCACATGTGGACACTGCCCATTAAAGGTCTAGTCTGCATTGAGAATGTGTTACACCTTGAGAGTGCATTCAAAGGACTTGCACAAAGTATATAATGGGAACTCATTAAGTATGCATTTTGGTTTTGTTTTATTTCCCTTTCTTGTTGTCCTTTTAAAATGTTATAGTATTCTTACATTTGCTTACATATGTACATGTATACATTATAGACTGGGATATGATTTTGGAGAACATGCTTTTTTTCATTCTGAGATTGGGCTTCCTCAGTTAATATTATACATTCTAAGGTTATCACTTTTTTCCTGAAAATTTTGTGCTTTCACTTTTCTTCAGAGCTGAATAATATTCCATTTTTTATATGTACCAGATTTTCAACATCCATTCATCTAGTTTGGTTCCATTTACTTGATCTAATGAGTACAGCAAGAATAAACATAGGAATTGAAATATCTCCATGGTGAGGTATATAATTCCCTTGGTGAACACACAGGGTAGCAGGGTAGCAGGGGCATATGGTGGTTCTATTTTTAATGTATTGAGAAAACTCCAAACCTATTTCCCTACTGACTGTATTAATTTACACCTCACACCATCGGTGAGTGAAGGTTCCTCTCCCAACATACCCTCTCCAAAATTTATTGTTAGCCTGTTTATTGATCTGTAGTTTTATTTCCTTGGCACTTAATTTCTACAGTTCTTTGTGTCTGAGGTGTAGTTGGTAAAGGTTTTCTCCCATCCATGGGCTGTGTGCTTTGCTGATTGTTCCCTTTGCTATGCACTCACGTTTTAGTTTTCTGGAGCCATACTAGTTGGTTCTCCAGACTGACCTATGCTAGTAACGTTCTGTTTAGAAATTTCTTGCTGACACCATTGTTTTGAAGAACATTTCCAACATTTTATCTAGAAGTAGTATTTCAGATTTAAAATTGAGGTCTTTGATCCACTTTGAATCAATTCAATTGTTTATTTTGTCAACTCTATTTGATAGGCAGAGCAACAGAATGGTCAAGAGTACACAGTAGATTCAACATGTGGTCTACATTAGTACTCTGCCACTCACTGGCTGTGTGACCTTGTGAAGTGACGATAATGAGATGCCCATCTCCTAGAGCTAATTTTTCATGTGAAAAATTCAGGATATTAAGTTGCCAATAACACTTTTTAGTTACCCTATATTCTATATTTTCCTAAATTATTTACGGCAATTATTTGGAATTTCCTGCAACTGTTCTTTCATGTGTTGCCAGGTGCATATATACGTGTGTATTTTCTTTGAAACTAACAAGTTTTGCTAAGTCTTTTTCTTAATTCTTAATTTTTTGATAATCAATTTGGCCACTCTTAGCAGTCTTCTCTCTTATTAAACTGCTGGGTTAACTGGTATGTATTACTTCCAATCAATTATTTTTTGGTTTTCAGAATTTATCTTTGACATATGTCATGAAGGCAGAGACCTTGGTTCTGGATATTTTAATGTGATAGAGCTGAAGGTTGCTCTTCTGTCACAAGCAATAGGAAACACAAGTGACAGTCTGCAGCTGGTTGTGCACCCTTGGCACTTCTTGGTTCAGGTTCTAATGCTCAGTTTCTCACACAGTTGCCATGATTCAGCCTTTCCCAGATCTTCACTCCACACATATTACATTGGTGGAAACTGTTGTCAGGTAGATAGCAAATCCTGGAGTGTGAAATAAATATGGCTGTTCAGAAAGCATTCCCTTGGAAAGCTTCAACTCTCTAAGTTTTATATTTCTTTTAAAAACAATATGAAGAGAGTGTGTGAGACAGTTATCCTTAGACATATCATGGAGCTATGCCTGTGGCTTAAAATTCCAACTAATAGCTGGGTACCCCAGGTCAAATCTCTTTGAATTGAAAAATTTTGGGTCCTTAATAATTGTGTACAATAAATTTATGTGAGACTCAGAGAGTGTTCAAGAAATGGCATCCATGAACCTTTAGTTTAGAAGCACCTCCCTCTTATCTCAGATTCTGTATTTAAACTTGTGGAGTGGGTAATTCTTAGTCTCAATACAAAGAAGTTCAAATTACTAAATTTCTATTAATGTCTTGAAGAGTAGCGTAATTTTGTTGTCATATTACCTTCTTTTGTCTTTCAGCTGAATTTTATTCTGTTCCTGAATACAGTTAGAGTTCTTGCTACCAAAATCTGGGAGACCAATGCTGTTGGGCATGACATGAGAAAGCAGTACAGGTAATACAGAGCACCTCCATCAGAGGAAATATTTTGTTTGTTGTTTATTATAAACACCAGGTAGTCTGAAGTGTCTCCAGGGGATTGCTCTATGAATGTGTGTTTTTGTTTCATTCACTTATACTATTTGTTGGAAGAAAGTATCTATAGTTAAGATACTTTATATTATTGTGTCTGGATTCTCTATGTATTTTGTCTGTTCTTAGCAGGCTAATTTTCTATAAATTGTGAATTCACACAAAATCTTTTGGTGATTATTTTAAAAATATGTCCTTATGAAAATAATCAAGTAGGTGTATTTATTGTATTGCATCCAAACCTTTGGTGAATTGATACCTATCAAATACAAATTTTAACAACTTTTCAAACACACTGATGGGAGGAATTCCTTTTTTTTGTAATGTGTACTCTTCCCACTAGCTTCCTGGGTTCTGCAGCTGTCTCAGTCCCCAAATAACACACGAAACACTATTTTAATTATGAAGCTGTTGGCCGTTTGCTTGGTTTCTTATTGGCTGGCTCTGACTTAATTATTAACGCATAAGTGCTAATCTGAGTATTTACATGTGGTCTTCTCTTACCAGAGAAAGGGTCTGGACCTCTTACTCCTCTGGTGTCCTACATCATGACTGACTGTGCCTCTGTTTCCCAGAATCCTCCTAGACTCCTAGTCCCACCTATCTTGCTTCCCTATTGACCAACAGTGCTTTATTTAATCAACCAATAAGACAACATATACACAGAAGTACTTCCCCCATCAGTCTTTCATGAAGAAAAGGACAAATTGAGTGTCTATAATCACTATGAATCCATTTCAAGGTAGGGTCCATTCTTTTCAGCAGTCATTTTTGTAATTCTGAGTAATAATGGCCTCTATCCAATTGAATTAACACATATAATAATCAGGTAGTAGACTAGATTTTATATCCATTATAGGGGTAACAGTACAGAAATGAACAAATCATGTTCGGCTTTTGGTTTTATTTCATGAATTTTCTCCAAATTCTTTGCTGATTCCTTCCCCTCTAAAGTGCAGTTAGCTTTTTTCTGTCTAGCAGCAAAGACTGAAGCAATGACTGGGATTCTCTTAGGATGCAGAGTGTGAACAAACCTGCAGCTTTCAACTCCAACTATGTTCCTCAAGTTGCAGTGGTAGTGTTGTGATATACATAGTTTTCTCATGTTGTAGTCCATCAGTGAAGACATAAACCAAGAATTATGGCACTGTGGTGGGTATAAATAACCTTTCATTCTTCTTCATAAAATGAAAAGGTGTGATGTTATTTGTAAATTGTGCATATTTTTGGTTCTGAATGTAGGATGCTTTTTGTATTTTCAGTTTAGTGCTCTGTTTCAGAAACCCCAGATTACCAAGCCTTACTCCTGAAGAAGACTTGGCAAGATGAAATTTGTATTCTTGTCCTAGTGTTAGTTAGTCCTAACTTCAGAGTATACTACTTAAATGTGTATGTCTTTGTCAGTGTTTTATTGCTGTGAAGAAACATTGTGACCACGGTAACTCTTAAAAAGGAAAACACTAGGGATGGCTTACTGTTCAGGGGTTTAGCCAATTTTTTGTTGTGGTGAGAAGCATGATGTCATGCAGGCAGATAAGATACTGGAGATAGCTGAGAGTTCTCTATCTGGATTCATAGGCAGAAGAAAGACATTGTGAATCACTGGGCCTTGCTTGAGCTTCTGAAACTCAAAACCCACTTTCCAGTGACATACTTCCTCTAACAAGGCCACAACTACTCCAACAAGGCCACACTCCCTAAGAGTCTATGGGGGCTATTTTTATTAAAACCACTTATATTCTGCTCCCTGGCCCCCATAGGCTTGTAGTCATATAATTCAAAAAAGTTCAACTTACAAAGTCTCCACAGTCTTTAACAGTCTCAACCATGTTTAAAAAGTCCAAAGTCTCTTTAGAGACTCATGGCAATCTCGTAAATGTTAGACCTTGTAAAATCTAAATGAAAAAGCAGATCACATACTTCCAACATATAATGGCACAGGGTGTACATTAACATTTGTAGAGAGAAGCCTTTTCCTTGCCAGCTGCTTTGGTTTTTCCCCACCAGCAGTCTGGGCTCTGCCGCATTGTAGTCCCCAAATAACACACAAGATGCTGTATTAATTATGAAGCTGTTGGCTTTGCTTGTTTCTTACTGGCTAGCTCTGACTTAAGTATTTACCCTATAATTTTTAATCTAAGTATTTCTCTTACCGGAGAAAAGTTCTGAACTTCTTACCCCTATGGCAACTACATCTTGACTCCCTATGTTTCTCCTACCCAGAGTCCTCCTTGACTCCTAGTCCCACCTATCTTGCTTCCCTATTGGCCAACAGTGCTTTATTGACATATACACAGGACTTCCCCATCAACCATTCCAAAAGGGAAGAAAGGAAGCATAGTGAGGAAATACTGGACCAAAGCAAGACTGAAAACCAGCTCGACAAACACCAAACTCTGAATCTCTACCTCTGATGTCAAAATGCCCTTCAGATCTCAAACTCCTTTGAGTTTTGTTGACTGCAACACACTTCTTTTTTTTTTGGCCGGTTCCAGTGCCTGTTATCAGGTCTCCTTGGCAGGTATCCCACAGCTCTGGCATCTCTAACATGTTGAGATGTCCATGGTAATCATATTTACATCTTCATTCAATGGCAGAACCCTTCTAGGAGTAGAAGTGGTGTTACTTATATTGATGAATTATATTGAGTGGATTTGTCCTGGAACAAGACTAATTTATGTAACAGAACCAGAGAGGTTAAGTGGGGACTGGATGGGTGCACATCCACAGGATCAGGGAGGACATCAAGAGGCAGAGTAGGAGCTGGGCTGTTGTCTTCATTATGAGATTGTTTGAAACACCAAATTTCAGAGGCTTTTCTGGGTCATCTCTCATGTTTCACAGCAGTCTCTGAGTGGATGTGGGGTTATTCACAACTTGGCATCTGCAACTTAAAGCAATTTTCTATGCAGTGTCTGGCTAATCTTTCAAGAACCCCAAAATTCCATTGTGAGCACATACTTCCTAGTTCCAGACACCTTTAGTGGGCTGAATGGCCCAGGAGAAGCAACCTCTCTGGACTAACTGGAGTCTTGGTGAAGGAGATCTCATTGGGGCCTCCAGAAATGTTGCTGGAATCTTTCTAGTATAAGCACTGTGATGCCAATGAAAGTGAAAGAAAGCCAGGACACCTCCTGAAAGTCGTTGATCCCAGGTCCAGTTGGCATTCATATTTTATGCTCTAAAACCACGAGGTAGGGTGAGAAAGCAAGTAAGATTTTATAGTAACATATGTGGCAGTCAGCAGGTTGTTAAGGGAGACAACCCAGTTTCATCTATTCCTTCAGGTCATTCTGTTCCAGGTAGCAAGTGAAGTTATGCTTGGAAAACAAGCAGTTTACACAGGTGCTTTAAGTAAGTCACTAAATAAACCAATATCCAGTAATTGATCTTTTATGCCTTATTCTAATTTACTTTAACAATCAAGATAAGTTGACAGAACTTGGAAAATACAACATGTGAAAGGATTCAAGGAAGGGAACACTTAAATGTTTCCTCTAACTGAACTTGTCATTCAGTATGATGTTAAATACATCATTATAATTTTTGCTTAACAAATATATTTAATGTTTAGGATAAAAGCAACATAGTATGGCAGCAAAGCAGATAGATTTAAACATGAATAGTCACTTAAGGTATAATTTTGAATGGGTATTTTCCTTCTTTGAACTTCTATCCTCAGCTGGAAATGAATAATATACTTTCTCTTACAAGAAATGAGGCCACTCCAGAATGTTTCAGTAGCATGTTACAAGATAGCTAACAGTTACATTTGCTACATTAACCTCTTCTAAGGAAGGAGAGAGGAAGAAAGGCAGAGAGAGAAAGTGACTGAGGTCTTATAAAATCTTTTTCTTTAAGTGAGGAAAGTACATGCAGAAATGTATAAATACATAAAACTGTATTTGTTATCAAAACCATGTATGTCTGGAATTGTAAAGTTGTTAAATGGCAGAATGTATTGGCAACTTCTGTGCATTTGATTTAAGTACCAACTTCCTTCCTGTATACTATAAGGTTTATATACAAGCAGAGTGGACAATTAAAGAGGAGAAACCTGCAAAATAACAGCAGCAACAACAACTCTAGTTGCAAATAAATAAATAAATTTAGAATAAAAATAAAACAAAATAAAAATCTATTTGCATAGACATGAGAGAAAGCTTCATATAAGTCCAGGAGGGACCAAGAAAGGATTAAGATAAACAGGGTCTCTGAGCCTGTCCTCTTTAGTTTTAGCTAAACATGCTTTGCCAAAGAATACTAGAGGTATCTTCTATACAAATTTATCTGGAGAACGATGTGGAATATGTAATGTGAGAGCTGGGCATCTATTTTCTAAATTGGACACCATGTTCCTAAACCACTTGACTCCTTTGCTTTTCTCTTGTATCCAAAACCATCACCATACTCCCAGCAAGCCAGAAGACCCATGTCGGCTGCTACATTCCCAGATCATCTCTCCTTTGCATTTCTCTGGTACCTGGAACCATCACTATACTCCCAGCTAGCCAGAAGACCCATATCAGTTGCTACATGCCCAGATCATCTCATCAGACAGATGTATCTACATTGAAGGCTAAGCCCTAAAACCATACTGTGTGTGTGTTAGACCATATGAACACTAATAAGCACTAGTGCACAGAATTGCTAGTGCCTAACCTGCTATGAATAGACCTAATGACCTATGTGCATATTTGCTAGTCATATGCTCTGCAGGATAAATTCTAAAGGAGGATGTAATCATAGCTAATATATAAACATGAACACAGTTCCAACATTTTATTTAATTCTATAATTAACGAGTGAGGTGATGAAACCTTTTACTAGGTTCAAAAGAGGATATATAGTTAGGAAATGCATGCTGGAATGAGTTTATAAATGGATGCAAACTGCAAAACTTGTTAATGCTTACAGGGCTACAGTCAAAGGCATCTATAATCTGCTGGTACAATTTGTTTCAGTGGCCAGGAATGACTGCATTACTGTGGTAGACAGATTTCTATGATGACCCCTGGGACCTCTAGTCTTTAGTATCCTATATGTGCCATGTTCAGTACATGCTCTGTCATCTAGACCTTGAATGTGGGCAAGATCCATGACTGTGTTGCTCTGTCCTTGATTAGGTCGCATTATATGACAAAGAAAGAGGGCTAGTCAGTATTGTGATATGTTAAGAGTTCATCCTGGAAGCCTGGGAGAGCCTGAGGTTTGGACATATAGGTTTGGTCACATAGGTAGTCTGTAGGATTCAAGTGACTAGGGGCTGAGAGCCAGAAGACAACCCTACAAATGCAGTGGAGGTCTTTAGAAATCTGAATGAGTTTATTAGAGAACCCTGGTTCCACTTGTGAATCCAGTCCTAGCTGAAACCTTGAGTTCAGCTTTGAGAGACTCTAGTATAACACCCAATTGTGTTGGTCTGTATGTCTAGTACTGCATAGCAACAGAGGGAATGAGTGTCATTTAAGGCAGGGACTTTGTGGTACTTTATTATAAAGTAAACCAAAGATGAATTCAACTACTGTTTTTATAGATGATCCCTTATCCTTACAGAACCATACAATAGCTTAGTCATAGACAAGAAGAGGGAATTCAAGGGACAGAGCTAATAGGGTATCAAATGGATTTCATTGCCTGATGTAATTTTTCTCTAGTCTGCATTAAACTGACTGGTGACAAAACTTCTGCATTTTTGACCATTTTATAATCTATTACACTGATTTAATTTTTTGTTTGAACCTAGATTTTGGTTCCTAGCTACAAAAGTAGGATCAATCAAAGTTAGCCTGATTTTGAGAGGATTCTCCAGGGGATTTACACTGCATCTTGAAAACAATGTATTTTTTTTCAGAGAGATGTTAGACAAGAGTTTTAAGGCTGTGCAAGTTCAGTTAATGAGATTTCTTGATCTAACTAGACCATATTAAATTCCCTAGGTGTTCACAGTATCCTTTCTAGACTTACAGGCACAGGAACTTGGGCTTACTATTCAGCACTGAGATTGAAGACAAGTACAGGCAGGTTCTGAGAGCTGAGAGTGTTAGTCAGGTCCAAGAGATCCACTGTTTACTAGCAATGCTCTCCTGAATGGAATGGACTAACATGGGATTCTAAGACTGAAGGAACTGTAGGCAGGCAAGGCAAGCGAGAATTCAGCCCAGCAGATGAAAAGCCCACAGTCTGTGGGGGAAGTTGTGAGCGAGGGGCAGGTCACTAAATAACACCAGGAAAACAGATGGTTTGGACAGTACTGAGACACCACAGGCAATGAGGACGGTGGATGGTCCTAGACATTTCTAGACAACTCCATGTGAACCTGTGGGCACTCCAGAAAGCAGGGTATGCTGGACATTGTGTTGGAGGGAATGGTGATTGCCAAGAAAGTTTTGAAATACTAGAGCCTTGATGGCATTGTGAGCCCTGCCCTCTTATTCCTGAGACCTGATACATGAACCAACATTCCGTAGGTAGCAAACATCAAGCCTAGATTCTGAATATAGTTCTCATCAGTCTTAAACTAGTGAGAACTTGGCTCACCTATGCAGCTTGATCCCAAGAAGAAAAATCATTAAATAATGCAATTAGAGAAGACACTGGCAAGGATGGAAGGCAAAATTGTTCAAGATTCTTGGGTGTAGATGATTCACAAAGGGGGAAATTTGAGAAATGAGTAAGAAATAGGCCATGTTTGGCAATTTATTGGATCAAGAGTGCAAATAAAACAAAAGTAACCCCCCAAATCTGCAAAATGACACAGTTGGTGGCCTGATGTTGGATGAATTGCTACAAACTCAATGGCTTAACGCAGCACACTTTCCATTTCATGCTCTGTAGGTTAAGGATCTGTGTGCTCCTCCTCTGCTCAGCTTTCACCAGGCTGGAAATGAAATGCCAGTCAGGGCAGTGGCATCATGGGAGAATTAGACTGGGGAGAATATGTCTGAGTGTGTGTGACTACTGTAGATTTGGGTGTTGGTCAGCTGATGTCTAGATGCTACTCTTTCTTGCCACATGAGACTTTCAGGAGAACAGCTCCCAACACAGCAGGCAGCTTGTCTCACTGCAGAAGGCCAGGAAGACGGCAGTTAGAATCTTAGGTAACACTGTCACAACTGCCATCCTCGCTTTAGTCAACTAGAGGAAATCCCCCAACCATATTCACAGCTGACAAGGGTATAAGGATACCAAGAGGCAGGATCAGTGAGAACCTTTTTAGATTAAGTCTGTCTGTACTGAACAGGGTTCTCTCAGGGCAGAATCAATAGGCCTGCCAAGATGTATGCAGGTGTGCACATGCAGGTAGCCTAATGGGTGGACAGGCAGTTACAGGTAAGTGGATATGTGAGACAGCACTTGGTGAACTGGTTCATGTGAGTCTGGAGGCCCACGGCAGGCCTTCAGTAAGTCACAGTCTTCACAACCAAGGAAACAAATGGTGTAACCCTCAGCTCAAGAGGGTACCCAATAACTCAACTGCCTATAGGCAGGTGCACATCTCAGCTCCAAAGGCAGAGGAGCCTGGAGGGCTGGAGGCAGGAGAGCTATGTTCCTGTCACAGAAGAGGAAAAGCGTGTAGACCTTCCCTGTGCCTTCTGGTTCTGTCATAACTGTCTGCTCCCTTGGTGCAGCCTCCTGCCCCTCACTCAGTTTCGCCTGTAGCCTCCTGCCCCTCACTCACTTTCTTGTTCACGGGTCTGAGTCCTCACTTGCCTTGCCTACAGTTTCTTCAGGTTTAGAATTCACATTCGTACATTTCATTCAAGCCAGCATTGCGGATAAGCAGCAGGTCTGTTGGACCTGACCGGTGCTCCAAACTCTCAGACCCCCTCTACTTGTCCTTCTTATGAATATTAACTAGTGAGTCCCAGGTGCTCGGGGGTGCCTGCCCACCCCAAGGGCAGACCTTTCATATTGAATCCAGCCACTCATGTACCCGTGTCCTTTGAAAGCACCTTAACAGACACATCAAAATAATGCTTTACCAGTCATCTATGCCATCCTTAGGCAAACTGGCACCTAAAATTAAATATTAACACTGTCACATTGGAAAAAACCAGGATTGCTTCAAATATACAAGATCATTAGGATGAGGCCAGAGCAGGGCAGGGATGGCTTATTCCTTTAATTGAATCATTCCAGAGGCAGATGCAGAGGCAGAGGCAGAGGCAGGGGCAGGGGCAGAGGCAGGGGCAGGTGCAGGGGCAGGTGCAGGGGCAGGGGCAGGGGCAGAGGAGGACAGATCCCTGTGAGTTCAAGGCCAGCCTGTTCTACATAGTGAATTCCAGACCAGCCAAGTCTATGAAGTGAGACCCTTTCTCAAAAACAAAGCAAAGCAAAACAAAAAACAAAAAAGCAAGCAAAACCCCCAAAAAACAAAACAAAAATTCAACCATCCAATCAAACAACCAGACAAAACACAAGAGGGAGGGAGGGAGACAGATACAGAGAGAGAGAGAGAGAGAGAGAGAGAGAGAGAGAGAGAGAGAGAGAGAGAGAGAGAGAGAGAATTAAACAGAATCACAGGTAGTTAGAATATTTCACAGAACATTCAGAATAAGAGGAAGAGCTGAAGTGTCATTCAGTTGTTGATTTTTTTTTCGAGACAGGGTTTCTCTGTATTGTTTTGGAGGCTGTCCTGGAACTTGCTCTGTAGACCAGGCTGACCTTGAACTCACAGAGGTCTGCCTGCCTCTGCCTCCCTAGTGCTGGGATTAAAGGCATGCACTACTAACGCCTGGGGAGTTGTTGATTTTTTTAAAGACTTAATTAAAATTAAAAATTTCATATATATATGTATATGTGTATATATATTATGTTTGTCATTCTCCCCTTCCTCTCCTTCCACTCCATCTCAAATTCATAGCCTTTCCTTAATTATTATTGTTATTGATTATCATGACTATCTCTTAATTTTTATTGTATATAAACAAACAATATATAAACACAACCTGCTGAATCAGTTTACTGTTGCTTATGTGTGTAAGATTTTAGGACTGACAACTTGGTATTGGGTAACCAGTCAGAGGGCTCATCCTGTGGAAGACTGGTTCTTTCTCTCTCTCAGCAGCCAGGAATTTCCTGTAGCTCTTCATTCAGGGGTGGGGCCCCAAGGGATTTCCCCCATCCATGTTGGGATGTCCACTGGTGCTGGAATTGTTCAGGTCTTCCTTAGGCAGTCATACTGAGATTTCATGTGTGTAGCTTCCCTGTCTTACACAGAAAGCACAATCTTGCAGCAGACTTCCTGGTCAGTTCTTACATTTTTCTGCCCTCTCTTCTCTGACGTTCCCTGAAACTCAGGTTAAGATGGAGGAGAGGTTTTGTTAAGTCTCAAACACACAAGTTAAAGATGACTTAGGGCAGAAACGAAGGTCATTTAACAATGTCTTATCATTAAGAAGAACAGACTAATGACCTAGGGGACACTGATGAAGGGACGTGGGCACCAGCCACCTGACTTCCTATAGAGGGACAAGAAGCAGCTCTGGGGAGATGGCTCAGTGGGGAGAACACCTGTTCTGCAAGCACGGGGAGCCAAGTTTGAATCCCCAGCACTCTGTAGCAGCTGGGAATGCTGGCACATGCCTGTAACCACAGCATTAGGAGGTAGACACAGACAAATCCTGAGAGCTCACTGGCCAGCCAGCTTTGCTAAATTTAATGGTGAGCTTCAGGTTCAGTGAGAGGCTCTGTCTCAAAAAAAAAAAGTAGAGAGAAAGACACCAATGTCCTGTTCAAGTTTCTGCATGCTAGGACTGGGCCTGAACCTAGGTATCTATGTGTGTACATTTCATAGAACACACACACACACACACACACACACACACACACACACACAAACACACACACACGAATACCACAAACACACACAGAGTACAACCACACATAGTACAACCACACACGAATACCCCACACACATACCTATACCACAAATACACATATACCACAAATACAGATCACACACACACCACACACACACACACACACACACACACACACACACACACACACACACCAATCCAAACAAAACACTCACAAACAGCAAAGTCAAGGAAAGAGAATGAAGGCACACCAGCACTGAGGAAATCTCTCACTCATTTCTGCAATAAGCTGCTTCCCCAAAGGCGCCTAAGGTAGGTTAATAGAAAACCTTGTGTTTTTTTTTCCCAGGAAACTGGCTAAGTCGACACTGGTCCTGGTGCTGGTGTTTGGCGTGCATTACATCGTATTTATCTGCCAGCCGCACTCCTTCTCCGGGCTCTGGTGGGAGATCCGTATGCACTGTGAGCTCTTCTTCAACTCCTTCCAGGTGACCAGCAGTGCCCGAGGCTTGCTGCTTGCGATCTATTAGCTTTTGTTAGTTCCCTCAACTGCTTTCTCTGGCCTCTGCTCTGGTTCGCCGGACCTGTGTTCTGAGGGTCCACCTCTTATTGTGCTCCCTCCTAGGGGTCAGGTTGATCGCAGACCCCATAGGGAGGCAGTATGGGGCTGCTTGGCATAGGACAAGCCTCGATAGCAAGACTACAAGGCACATTGTTGGAGAACACACCACCGCTGTAGGGCAGAGTCCCCCCCAATTCCCCAAGACCCCCCCCACTTTTTTCCTGTGTGTGTGAAAAGTAAATGAAATTAAAAGAAGACGAACGCAGGGAGAAGGGAGACAGGAAAGGAAGGGAAAAATAAGGGAAGAGGCTGCCCCCGTCTGCTTCATCCCAGTGTGAAGAGGACGACTGCAGCCTCTCAAGTAGACCGGCCTTCACTGTGCCTGCTCTCTTCACCTCCAACTTGTGATGTATGAGAGAGCTTGAGACAGATATGAGTGACCACAGCCTGAGAACACGGATGGAAGTTGCACTCTTGGAAGTGGTTATATGCATGCTTCCTAGTTACAGAATGAAAGGGAGCCATAAGTCAGTGTGTTCATCAGATATGTTAGAGGGGTCATCATGTAGGTGAGTCATGACAAAGACACAAAGTCTCCACTATGGATTTCAGATGGAACCTGAGAGTGTCCTTAGCTCTTGGTTTGGGGGAGCCAGTGGTTTGTTAAATCAATACATTCTAGAGGTTTTTACCTGATGGTCATAATGATGTAGGTCTGGTACAAGCTGGGCAATGAGTGTGACTCTTAAGGGAACTGAAGACAGCCCAAGGTGATCTGGGCTCTTAACCAGCAACACACCAACTCTCCATAGCTACAAAGTTCTATAAGGCTGTACAGTCTGTAGCCTGTTCAGGGAACTTCAGTTCCCAGCAGTCTGAACAATTGAAAGATTTTATAGTTTGGCAGTATTACTTACTTGTCAAGGATATCTACAGGTTTCCTGTTGTACTCAGTATCATGTTCAAGTGTCATTTTCTGCCACAACAGCCCTGCATGGCCTGGAGCCGGTGAACACTACCTAATCTCACACAGAACTCATGGGACCTGGCTGTTGCTTCACCAGTGTGCCTGGGATGGGGGTAGGGACAGAAGTGAGCTTGGTAGTGTCACACTCTGCTCTCTTTTCCTGACCCCCATACTATATCCATCCAGTTGACCATCTTTTTTTTGTCACTCTGATGAGCTTAAATGTCACCCCACAGAGGGCTTTGGCTGAGTTTCCCATCCAATACACCCACCCTATTGTTTCCTGTAACCCTGACTTTACCCGTAAGCCCCTCTTTCCCTGCGTTTCTCGTGTGCCTATTGTCATATACTTATCCATGTCTCCCTTTCAGAACTGTTTTGTTTATATCTTACCCCTGTTATGATGAATCATTCTTAGCACAGTGTTTAAGCTCAATAGATACTTCAGAGTGAAGAAAAGGTCCTTTGTGTTTGTACCATGTAATATTTTATGTTGGTAGCTGCTAGCATTTTAGGCATAGGAACATATTTTACCAAGCAGGGGATAGCATAAATGAAACCGCGTAATAGGAATCGGTTCTTTGTTCACCTCTGAGTATTCACTAAGTTGTTTGGTTTGGCTGAAAGCAAGGGAAGACCACCAACAAATGTAATATAAACAAACATTAGGGGAAACATTAGGGTAAAATAATTTGTGTAATTTTCTGAAGATATCATAAAACATCAGCTTTTCAGTTGGTGAATTTTGATACAAGATATTTTCCTGCTATGGGCTTCATGAATTGCCAAGGGGCTCATGGCCTCTTTTTTCTCTACAGGGTTTCTTTGTGTCTATTGTCTACTGTTACTGCAATGGAGAGGTAGGTCTGAAGACACCAGGGGCTTCTGAAGATAAGCTCCAAATTAATACTTGTTTTAATCCATTTTGTGCCTTTATGACAGAACACAAGAAACTTATAAAGGGTAGAGGTCTGTTTCTCACAGATCCAAAGTGGGGCTGTCCATGTCACATTATCCGGTGATGGAAGGCAGAAACAAGGGAGCCCACACCTCTAAGAGACTGACCTCACAACTCTGAGCTCTTAGAGGAAGACTCTTAAGCTAGTTAATTCTAAGTCAATTCTGGTGAATACTACAACTTTTGGTCCAAGTCAAGTTCTACAAAAAGCCAGCTACTCTCCTTAGGATGAATCTAAATGAAAATAAATTCAACTAAAACAGGTAAGTTTTTTTTTTATGGCAAGCTGAAGATAGGGCCATCTCAGTCGGTTCTGAAGTTGCCAGAAAGAAGTAACCGCAGGTTGTGTGATCATGTGAACGATCACATGACTCTGGAGCTCTAGGCTTGTCCTGCTGTAGAGTGCTGCCTCCTTTTTCCTCTCAAGTCTTCAGCTTGCTCCACGTCCCAGAAGGACAAGGACACTCGTCACTCAGAGGCTTCTTTCTGTGTGACGTTGGTCTCTATTTATCAATGCACCATCCTGAGTTGCTGCTGGGTTGTTTTTTAGCTTAATTTGCAGCAGGGCTAAGTGCATCAGTGTTTGTTTTCCCCTCCTCCTCAGATGAGTGTATTGCTTCAGGTGAGACCAACTTGCAAGCTTTTTTCTTCCCTGGTGCTCCCAGGAAAGTGTCAGTAGAAAGGACACTTTGGTAGCGGGCACAGAGGCCAGCCCCTGTCTAGTCACACTGCAGCTGCAGTGCCTGCTTTTGTCTCCCTACCATTTCCTTATTTTCCTCCCTCCTGTTGGCTCTTGCAGGTTGACAGTGTCTGGCAGTTTTGTGGCAAGCAGAGTACCTTCCTTGGCTTTCCTCTGCCTGGGGAGGTGTCAGGCATCAGACTTTAAAGAGCCGAGAACAGTTATTTAGTAGCCTCTGAGAGTGCGGGGGGGGGGGAGGCTTTTCAAATGGAGAATTATTTGGGAGCTTGGTGTTTGGGAGCTTAGAGTCAGAAGCAGAAAAAGTACATAGCTAAACAGGTCGCCGTTAGCTGGCTATGCCAACCAGGTTAAGGCTCCACCCTCCCACAGGCACAGGGCAGCAGAAGCCCCAGCCTCTTAATGGACCTTTGGGTCTTAGAGAGGAGTTCTGCATGTCAGCCCAGTTGTGGGTCCTTTGTGTCAAAGCATTTGAAGAAAGGAGCTAGGGGGACTTTTGTCAGGTACTCTGGCTGGCTAGAATGAATAGCAGAACTTCCCTGCAGCTGTAAGTTTTCTCAGACAAAGGCTTTCAGGAGGGCTGAGCTTATCCCTGGGGTGTGTGAGATTTCCGTGCAGGGTTTAGACTTGCTACAAGAAGAGTCCTGTGTCCCCCACGGCCACTGTTCATCTCTTATTTCTCCTCCAACCCAGAATTCTCTTTCTTCCCTTTGATAAGGCAGTTGTTTGATTGAGTGTCACTTTGGTCTTGTTTAAATACTAAAAAAACATTGATTGGGAAAGTCTTTTTGAGATGTACTGAAGGCACAAATCGTAGAGTCCCTTAACACAGAGGGACCTCAGACAGTGCTTATTATTGTAGGCATTTCGGATGGATCTGGAGTCACAGAATACTGAGTGTTACACAGCTCAGATGGAAAGGTATCCTGGAGCTTGGGACCCAAGGACTACCATAGGCCGCAGTAAGCATAGCAGCTTATAACCCTGCCTCAGGGAAAGGCTTCTCCAGTGTATCTGCTCTGCTTGGGCAGGACACTCCGGCAGGAGAAGGTTTCCTGGGCGAAGTTGCTACAGTTCAGCTCTGCTCCCAAGGTTTCCCCGGCAAAAGTGTTACAGCCCTGCTTGCTCTGCTCTGCCCAGGGTTGCCTCTCCTCTGCTGCTGCAGCAAAAGAAGATCTTTACCCAAAGCTCATCGGAGGGGTTTATTCGGAGGGAAGAATCCAGGAGAGTGGCTGTCCTTTGCCAAAGTAGCAGAAACAGTCACAAGCTGAACAGACAGAGGGTTTATATAGGGGCTTCCAGGGTGGGGGTTGGTCAGATTTTAATGCTGAGTTCACATTGGCTAGAACTCATGCTCGAGGACTGGTTAGTTTTCTGCACAGGGTTAGGGTCAGATTTGGCTCTGGTTTCAGGGCCAAAGTGTGTTTCTTTCTCTGGTCCTTTTTAGCCTTTTGACTCCAATTTTAGGGCCAGGGTGTATTTCTTTCACTGACTCTTGATTCCAGGGACAAAGTGTGTTTCTTTGGCACTGGTTTCAGGGTCAGAGTACATTTCTTTGGTTCTGGTTGCAGGGCCAAAGTGTGTTTCTTTGGCTCTGCTCAGGGTGTTTTTCTTTGACTGGTCCCTTTTCCCTACAATTATGATTATCACCAAGATCTAAGCAACATTCGTCATCACATGGGAATGGGGGGTCCTGGGGCTCCTTTATGGTTTCTGATACACAGCGTGTTTCTTATGCTGCATGTAGGTGCAGGCTGAGATGAAGAAGATGTGGACTCGGTGGAATCTGTCCATCGACTGGAAAAAGACGCCACCTTGTGGCAGTCACAGGTACGGCTCGGTGCTCACCACGGTCACTCACAGCACCACCAGCCAGTCACAAATGGGGGCAAGCACGCGCCTGGTGCTCATCTCCAGCAAACCCATCAAAAATGCCAGCAGACAGATCGACAGTCATGTGACTCTGCCTGGCTATGTCTGGAGTAGTTCTGATCAGGACTGCCAGCCACACTCCACCGCTGAGGAAACCAAAGAGGGACATGGGAGGCAGGAAGATGATACCCCAGCGGGGGAGTCTTCCAGACCAATGGCATTTACCCTAGACTCAGAAGGACACAAGGGACAAACAGAGCGTATCTGAGTCACCATTTGCGGCTCCAGTGGATTGGCGGATCTGGACTGGAATTCTGGAATAAGGCATTGCTTAAACATTTTCAGTTTTCACCAGTTGGCTACTATAAACATTCATGCATAAAAGGGTATTATTGAAGTAGTTTATGAACTTTTATTGGCATTACTCCTTAATACTTTCTCTGTGGTTATTACTATTTTGCTTTTTTTTTGGACAGAAAAGGTTTCAAACGCTTGACTCTACTTTTCTCTCATCAACATCACCCTGAATATGATAAGATCATCTAGTTCTCATCATTTTCCTTTAAAGCAATTACTGATCTTTATCCTTCTCATTTTAATGAACTTCCATTATTGCATTCATTTTGTCTACGTACTGGAGCAATCGATGGATGTGCACTGGAAGGCAAATTCTTAGACACATTGGAAAATCAGCTGACTGGACATTAATAAAGTGATACATTTATGACAGTTATGATTGATTCTAGTAGCAAAGAAAGTCACTCTGTTTTTCCTTTGAATGTCCCCTGTGTGATGAGTCAAAATCTTCTCTGGCTCTTCTGTTTTGTAAACCATGACAAGTCAATGACCTTGTGTTGGAAAGCTGATTCTGTGCAGACTCATTTGTACGGATGCTAACCCATGCTGCACCTTGTATTTGTCTTAGTTCTGTTGTTTGCTTTGTTACAGATGGTATGTGGGATAAATTAAAAGTTTGTTTTAAAGACACTTGTTTGGTCTTTAAGAGAATTTCCTTTCATCATTGCACGTTATCCTTGAGAAGCGACCAAACTGTTCTTTCCCCAAGTCGGCAGCTCCCAGCACATATCTCCCATGCTTCGGAAAATTTGAAAATTCAATGTGTTTCAGTTATGAAAACATTTGT
This sequence comes from Mesocricetus auratus, assembly GCF_017639785.1. Taxonomy (NCBI): domain Eukaryota; kingdom Metazoa; phylum Chordata; class Mammalia; order Rodentia; family Cricetidae; genus Mesocricetus; species Mesocricetus auratus. Next base: position 42,498,190 of record NW_024429194.1, on the reverse strand, counting down.
TGAGTGCATACTTCAGAGCAGGTGTTCTGCTGGGGTTTTTACAAGTATTGACTCACTGCTAATTTTGGAGTAGGTTTTTACCATTGTCACTGTTTTTTACAATGACTCACAAAGTGAATCGACTTACCCCAAGTCTTTGAGTGAGTGTGGTTTCAGATGTAATCCACTGACTCCAAGTCTCATGAACTTACAAGCATTAACACACACACACACACACACACACACACACACACACACACACCATTAACCAATGAAATAATTTAGTGAATTCCTTTTGGGTAGAGAATATATCTCAGTGTCTGACTCTCCTAAAGTTTCTCCTCATGCAGGAGAAAAATCTATGTAAAAAGCATCAGACTGCTGTCTTTTTAGCTAAAATAACACAGCTGAGGCTGCTATTTCTCCATCTATTGAATGACAAAACACAGTGGTGTTATTATGACTTAGGTGCCCCACACTTACAAGTCTCCTTTATTTCCTTCCCTGAGTGTTAGCTTGGAGTCATTTCCTTTGTGTTCAGCTTATGAAGATGCCACTGTGCTTATATAACCCACCCAACTCAATTCTACACTGCTGCCTACCTGAGCTGCCCATCTGTGAGGAGTGAACCATCATGAGCTGAGTCACAGACTAAGTTCAGTTCTATGCCTAAATTTATGCAGACTTTTACAACTTAGCTTCTTTTATAATTCAATTGATCCATTTCAAAAATGAAAAAAACTTTTATAATTCAGTCAGTCCATTTCAAAATGTAGAAATTATCAGTCTACTTCACAGAGATGTTACGACAGAAAAGAAAAAGCACATCATTTAAAATACTTTGAGGCATAAATATTCTTTTTTAGGTTCCTTTTTAAATTTATATTTTAGAAACAATCTTATTTTACATATCAATTCCCCCATTCCCTCACCCTCCCATCCACTCACGCCCCCCATCCACTCCCAATCCCCAAGGATAGTGAGGCCTTCCACGGGGGATCATCAAAGTCTGTCACATCATTTGGGAGAGGGCCTAGGCCCTCTTCTGTGTATCTGAGCTTCAATAGTATCCCTCCATAGTGAATGGGCTACCAAAGTCCATTTGTGCACTAGGGATAAGCACTGGCTTCACTGTTAGAGGCCCCATAGACTTCCCAGGCCTCCCAGCTGGCATCCATATTCAGAGGGCTTGGTTCGGTCCAATACTGGTTCCCCTTACGACTAGAGTCTCTGTGCTCTCACTACATTAGGTCAGCTGTTTCTGTGGGTCTTTTCAGCATGGGTCTTGGCTCCTTTGCTCATCCTTCCTCCCTCTCTAAAACTGGGTTCTAGGAGTATGGCCCAGTGCTTAGCTGTAAGTGTCTGCTTCTGCTTCTATCTGGCTAAAGGCTCTAGGGTGACATTTAAGGTAGTCATCAATCTCATTATAGGGGAAGGGCATCAAAGCAACCTCTCCACTACTGCTTAGATTCTTAGTTGGGGTCATCCTTGTAGATCTCTGAACATTTCCCTAGTGCCAGATTTCTCTTTAAACCTATAATGGCTCCCTCTATTAATGTATCTCTTTTCTTGCCCTCCTCTATTCCTCCCCTGTCTCTGTCTTCCTAATACCTCTTGTTCTCTTCCCCCCTCCTCTTCTCCCCTTCTCTTTTTCCTGCCTCCCTCCCCTCTTCCCCATGCTCCCAATTTGCTCAGGGATTCTTGTCCCTTTTCTCTTCTTTGGGGAGCCATGTGTTTCTCTCTTAGAGTCCTCCTTGTTTCCTAGTTTCTCTGATGGTGTGGCTTGTAGGCTGGTAGTCCTTTACTCTGTGTCTAATATCCATATATGAATGAGTACATACCATGCTCATCTTCCTGTGACTGGGTTACCTCACTTAGGATGGTTTCTTCCAGCTCCATCCATTTGCCTTTGAATTTCAAGTTTACATTGTTTTATTTTCCGCTGAGTAATAATACTCCATTGTGTAAATGTACCTACCACATTTTCTCTACCTATTTTTAGCTGAGGGACATCTAGATTGATTCCAGGTTCTGGCTATTGCAAACAATGCTGCTATGAACACAGTTGAGCATAGTCCTTGTTGTATGAATGTGAATTCTTTGGGTATATACCCAAGAGTGGAATTGCTGGATCTTGGGGTAGACTGATTGCTATTTTCCTGAGAAACCGCCATATTAAGGAATATTAGGCTAAACAAGGTAGGCATGTCATAAGATATTTTATTAGGAAGAAGTCACTTACATGAGAGGTCGAGACCCGACTGGAACCCCAAGAGAGAGCCAGTGGTCTCTTGCACAGCCCTTTATTTCCCATGTCCGTATACACCTGTAGCCACCCCCAAAGTGGGCATGGTCACTGGCACAGGTATCTAAGTTTTCTCCCTACACCTCTATACTGATTTCCAAAGTGGTCATACAAGTTTGCACTCCCACCAACAATAGAGGAGGCATAAATGTTCCATATAAGTTCTTGGTTTGGGTCATTCTTATGATTATTTTAAGTTATATTTTTTTAATCTTCCCTCTTATAAATTGCCTTAGTGGTCACTCTAACAATAAGAGATTTTTAGAATAGTTGTATTTTGAGTACTTGGAAAATAGTGACTTTCTAGCCTGCTCCAAATCCTAAGGCTAGACCACAGCAAAAAGTTCTCTTCAGATATTGATGCTGGGGAAACTGGATATCCATGTGTAAAAGAAAAATGTTCTGTTATTTATTTCTTATCTTGTAATACAACTCACTCAAAATGGATCAAATACCCTATTGTAAGGTCTAAAACCCGAACCTGGTAAAACGAAAGACAAGGGAGGCATCTCAGGAACTAAACATAGGCCAGGACTTTCTGGAAGGAATCTAACAGCTCAAGACTTGATAAATTCAATTGCGTGGAATTAGAAATCTTTTCTACACTCACCGAAACAGCAGAGTGAAGAGACAGGCTAGAGGATGTGAGAAAATATTTACACACAGTATCTGATAGGAGGTTACTAGGTGAAATACAAATGCCAAAAAAACCTTAAACATCTTTATCCACTAGAGAAATTAAAATTTAAGCTGCTTTTCAAGTTTATTTAACTCCAATCATAAGGGCTATTATCAAGAAAACAAATGGCTGCAAATGCTGGGTAGAATGCTCCTGGGGATGTAAACTGCAGAGATCGATGTAGTAGTTCCTCAAACATCAGAAAATACAACTACCATTTCACTCAGTGATATCATTTCTGGATGTATGTCTAAAGGTATCTAAATCAGCAAATTACAGAGATACTTTCAGACCCGTGTTTATTGCTGTCTATTTACAATAGCCAAGATGTGGAACCAGTCCATATGTCCAGCAACAGATGAAAGGATAAAGAAATCTGGTAAAGATACACAATAGAATCTTTTTTTTTTAGACGTAAAGAAGAACAAAATTAAGTAATTTGTAGGGACATGAATGGAAGAAGACCTCATGACAGATAATCCAGTATCAGAAAGACAAATGTTTGTTTTCTGTTCTACGTGGAGGCTATCCATATGTCTGTCTGTCTGTCTGTCCGTCCATCTGTCTATCTATCCATCCATTCATTATCACATATAAATGCGAAAGTAGAAGAGGGACCATGGGGGAGGAGAGGCCTTTAAAGGAGAGGTAGGGAGAATAAGAGAGTATAGTGGGGGGAAGACTAAAATATCATATTTTTTTCTACACACAATTTAGATTTAAATATACATGTACCTATAGAAAAAATTCATATGTATGTTGCAAGAAAGCAGAAGGATATGTGGGTAGATAGGGAAGCATGTATTAGGATGGGAAGACAATGAGGGGTACATAGTGTACAATGATATTTGTATAAAATGTCATAATAAACCCATTATTTTACATATTAATTGAAAGTTAAGAAATTATAAGCATCTGATTTTATGAGATACGTTCACCTTTTTTTCCTCATTAGGCCCACTCTGCCCTTTTTTTTTCTGCCTTTAGTCCGTCTAAGAGCTCCATTGTTCAGTCTTCTCTATACATACAGAGAGGTTCTTCTCTATACACACAGAGAGGTTCTAGACTGGAAAGATGGCTTCTCTACACTTGCTTAGAATTAACATAAGTAAATAAGTAATGTGGGCCTGCCTCCTTTTCAGAACTAAGCACAATCTGTTTTTCCCCCTGTATTTTATCATGTTTAGATGCTCCTCAACGTATGATGTGATTATATTCTGACAAATTGTCATGATTCAAAACTGCATTTGAAACACTTAACCTATTTAGTTTAGCAGACATCAAATATTCTGAACGCCTAGCCAGTATTTGGATGGAGCCATTGGTCTTAGTTATTATCCCTATTGCTGTGATAAAACACCATGACCAAAAGTAACTTGGGAGGAGAGGGCTTATTTCAGTTCACAGCTTGTAGTCCACAACTGAAAGAAGTCAAGGCAGGAACCCAAGACAGGAACCTGGGGCCAGGAAATGATAACGGAAGCCATGAAGAAATGCTGCTTACTGGTTTGTTTCTCATGGCTTGCTTAGCCTGTTTTCTTATAGTTCCCAGAGCCACCAGCCTGAGAGTGCTTGTGCCTCTCACATCAACCATCAGGCAATACATGCACCACATGCTTGCCCACAGGCCAGTATTGTAGAAATATTTTCTCAGTGGAGGTTCCCTTTTCCCAAACGACTCTCCCTGCATCAAGTTGACATAAAATTAGCCAGAATACATCTAACAGGAATTCTGCTTTATAAAAGAGTGTTGGATATGTCAAGTATTTCCTTAAAATATTATACTGAAAATGAAAACAAAACAAAACAACAAACCTCCCTAGAATGGCTTTAAGGCTGAAAAAAAACTTATGTTCAGGGGTCAACTTGGGGACCATTTGTCCTCATTGTTGCATACCATAGTGTCATATCTGCACTTCAAGGACTCAGAAGCAGTTATAGACACTTTATACTTTGCTGTGATCAAAGTAACAGAATCATTTGTATTTTGTTTCGATATCCTTGATTGTTCTTTCACTCTTATGGTCTCTTAAAATTTATTTCAACGGAGTTTAGTAGTAAACCAAATCGATAGTGAGTAAGAATAAATGAGAATTAAACTATTTCAATGGTAGAAATACCAATCATTTTTGAGACTTTGGAAAGTCAATAATAATGGGACTATCACTTTATATAAAAGCAATTTTATGTACTGTGAGGATAAAAGGTGAAATTTGAATTTAAATTCTCTTGAATTCCACCCAAAAATATAAAATTAGATATAAACACATAAATCCAGTTCTCAGGCTACCCCATGAAAGCCTGAAAAATTTGCTCATTGTATTGTTGCAAAATGACTTTGAGCAATTTTATCTCTTGGTTACCTATCCCTGTGACATTTAAAGATAATGTTTACGTTGGTTTTTACTCACACACTATTATTAAAGCTACCTAGTGGAAGTATCTACAGATGGCAAAAGCTAAGGGCAATGGATAAGTATTCTCACCCTTCACCAACTCTTAATTTAATGCTATTAATATTTAAATCCAGCTCTTCTTAGATTAAAGCTCCTTTAAAACCACATTTGATTTTGATAGCTTATGTGGATCATTTTATTAATTTTTAAGTAGCAAAAAAGGAAAACAGATCCAGTATTGGAGGCTGTGAGCTTGGTTTATATTTGCTCACATCTTTAGTGATAGGGAAAGGTGCATAGACAAAGGCACCTTTATGCGTATGTGATGGGAGCACTTTATGTTTCATATTGTACAATGGAGCCTGCATGGGCATATTATTAGTAGCTTAGCATGGACACACTGCTAACGGCTTGCTGGTTCTGAATTAATTCTACAGCCTAGGTGGCCCTGGAGAACTATAAGGTTTGATTTGGGCAGCTACTAACTAGATTAGGTCTTTCAAGAAATTCCTGAGCCCAGACATCCTGAGAATAAGAGAAGAGTGCAAAAGATGATAACAAAAATGTCATAGACACCACAAGTCCAGAAACATGGCTGACTGCTGACCAGGACTAGGCACGAGGATGATTGACTGCCATTCCCTTCCCTTCTTATATAACCTGTTGGTTAGAGATGGGCTCTAAGGCATGCCTTTGTCTCACTTTAGAGTTTGAACTGGCTTTATTTTCACCAAACTGGCTTTGTCAGCTCTCTAAATAAAGCAAAATTAAAGATCCAGTTCTTGTCTCTACTCATTTGTGCTTGTTGTGAACAGGTATTGTGAACTTCAATATTCTGGTTATGTTCAGTAGCCAACAAATTCTTATTGAAAAAAGATCTTTCCAGAGATCTTTTCACTCACATTGACCTCCCAGGCGCCACTGCTATGTATTTAAATGTAAGGGAAACACTCCTCAATTGCTGGTCAGAGTGAAAGCTTTTATGCTACTATGGAAATCAGTATGGGGGTTCTTTAGAAGGGTGGGAATTGACCTACCTTAAGATCCCATTATTCTACTGTTGGGTATATACCCCAAGGATGCACCATCCTCACCAGGACACTTGCTCAACCATGTTCATTGCTGCTCTATTTGTAATAGCCAGAAACTGGAAACAACCTAGATGTCCCTCAACAGAAGAATAAACACAGTACATTTGCACAATGGAATATTACTCCGTTGTTTAAAAAATGGCAGCATGAGATCATGAGCCAGGTGGTGGTGGTGCCTGGCTTTAATCCCAGCACTCAGGAAGCAGAGGCAGATGGATCTCTGTGAGTTTGAGGCTAGGTTTGTCTATGGAGGGAGTTTCAGGACAGGCTCCAAAACTACACAGAGAAACCCTGTCTTGAAAAACAAAACAAAACAACGACAACAAAAGACATCATGAAATTTGCAGGCAAATGACAGACCCTGAAAGCTAAATATGGTATGCATTCACATCTAAATGAATATTGTCTATTAAATAAATGCTAAGAAACCTACAATCTGTACACCTAGAGAGGTTAAGTATAGGGGAAGGGACTAGGCAGAACACCTGAATCTCCCTGGGAAAAGGAAATAAAACTGATTTTACAGGTGGACTTGGGCCTGTGGAAATGGGAGCAGGAGGATCAGGTGGGGAGGGAGAGGGGAGTTAGGGTTGAGAGAGGGAATGTGGAGAGAGACAGTTGTGTTTGAGGCACATTTGAGGGATGATATGGAAGTCTAGTGCAGCGGAAACTTTCTAAAATGTATGGAGGTGATCCAATGAGATCTCCCAATAATGAAGGAGATGTAACCTCTATAGTTTATCTCTTTTCACCAAATGAGGCTTTCACTGGTGGGACTTGGTTGATTTCAATTTTTGTTGTTGGATAAGGGGATACCATGGGGATCCTCAACAACCCAAGCTGTTGCTAAGATGGGTTGCTTTCTACAAACTGGCATTGGGGCCCCATTGATGAGAACAACACCCACACAACTGATTGAAGTTGGAGAAGTTAGTCTGGTGCCTACAAAGGGCCTTCACCTCTATGTTCTGGTGACTTTTATGTGAGAATATACTCTGCAGGCTACCAAAGGAGAAATGCAAACATCAACCCAGCCGCAAAACCTTTGATCCACATATAAGCTGTCCTTTTTACAATGTACGCTAGAACAATGGTGGCATGAACTTGTGGAATTAGCTAACCAGTGTCTATTTCACTTAAGGTCCACTACACTCATATCCACCACTGGTTGTGTGGCCAAGAACTAGATAGTTCAGAGACCTATGACAAAACCAAATACCACTGGTCTAAAAAAGTATCGATAAAATGACTCCTAATGACACCATGAGAACAAGGCCCTCTGAATCAACAGGGCCAAGCTCATATGTATTCAAAGAGACTGAAGCAGGGTGCACAGGGCCTACATGGGTCTACACCAGATCCTCTGCATATTTATTATAGCTTTTAGTATGTTTATGGGACTCTGGAGTTTGTAAGTGAGTCTCTGATTTTTGGGACTCTTTCTTCCTTGTGACTTTGCTGCCTTGTCTAGCCTCAGTGTGATGGTTTTTGCTTTATCCTATTATACTTCATTTTGTCGCGTTTGGTTGTTATCCCTTGGAAGCTAGTTTTTTTCTAATGAGAGACAGAAAGGGCGTAGATCCAGAAGGTGAGGGGAGGAGAGGAGGAATTAAAAGGAATAGAGGGAGAGGAAACTGTCATCAGGATATATTGTATGAGAAAAGAATCTATTTTTAGTAAAAGGAAAAAAAGAAGCATTTATACATTCTTTGCTCTGGATATATACATCCTCCCCCTACATCAGCAGCCCACACCTGCTGGTACACTTGCCATAACTGATGAGCCTATGTCATGGACACTTCATCATCCCTTGAAGCCTACAGTTTTATACTAGGGCTAACTCTTATGTAGGTGGTCTTTCTTTGGATTGCCAGCTCCTAAATAATGACACGGAGACTTCTTATTAATTATGAAATCTTGGCCTCAGCTTAGGCTTGTTCCAAATTAGCTCTTAAAACATAAATCAACCCATTTATTAATCTACACTCTGCCAAGTGGCTCATTACCTTGCTCAGTCCTGTGCATCCCACTTTCTTGGTGTCTGACTGGCGAATTCTCTGCCTCTCAGATTCTTCTCAGAGTACCCACATCTTCCTGGAGGTCCTGCCTATCCTCTCCTGCCTAGCTACTGGCCATTCAACTTTTGATTAAACCGATCAGAAGGTGCCTTGGCAAAGACACATCTTCACAGTGGACAAAAAGATTATCCCAACACTCTTGGTATTGCACACCCTGTGACTTGACAACTAACTGTTTAAGGACATTCAACCTCTATCACAGTTTCATGTAGAGCTTTGTCACTTTGCTGAATGTCCTGTGCTTGCTCCTTTCTAATGCTGGGCTATATCTGACCCACTTATTTGCATTTTCCATTTATTTACTAGTATTCATCTAGAGGCCAGATCTGGCAAAAACTGTTACCTGACTGTCATCATTACATGCCTTTCCTCATTCTTCATTATAATTTTTCTTTGGGGTTCATATCATACCTTTTCTTTATAGAACTGTTAATGTTGTGAGCTAAATGTGTAGAGGCACCCTACCAACCTAAAAGGAAGAAACAGGTGATCTACACAGGTTTAAACCCATCATCATTATTTGTTGTGGGAGTAATGAAATAATGTGTTTCTCTACTCTTGCACTTTGTGTTATAGATATACTGACATCCATGGGGAACAATCTCTGAGAACTCATAATTGTAAGTTAAACCAAGAATAGGACTAAAGTTCTTATTCTCTCTCTCTCCCTCCGTCCCTCCCTCCCTCCCTCCCTCTCTCTCTCTCTCTCCCTCCTTCCCTCCTCTCTCTCTCTCTCTCTCTCTCTCTCTCTCTCTCTCTCTCTCTCTCTCTCTCTCTCTCTCAGTGTTTTGGCAATACCACACATGAAGGCGCTTCTTGCTTAGTCTTACTGATAGGATATGAGGTCAATGCAGGGCACATGTCTATTGTGACCAATAATAACCCGGCATTCCATAGACTGCCCTCAGTGGAAGACAGCGGCAGTACTAACTAGGATGGGATTGCATTGGGCTCTGCTTACCATTTCCACATGATGCTTAGGGAAAAAAATCAGTAAAATACCATTCAAAGACCAAACTCGAAGCCCCATTCCAATTATCTCCTATCAGAAAAATTTGCTAATTGAGGTTTTGGTAGTAGGTTTTACTAGGCAGTAGGGTTGCTGACTACTGATATGATTAAAGAAATCTATTTGTTAATTTTAAGAGCAATAATGACTCTACTAAAACACATTTTGAAGAATCAGGATTTGTCATGTATGATCTTTGTGGGAATAGTTCTTACTTTCAAAGGGGTTCCTTAGAAAATAATTCTGATCCTCTAGAGTATTAATTAGTGCTGCTACCTTAAAAAATCTGTCTGTCAAAAAATGCACACCCTCGATTGCTTTTTAAACTCAAAAATTATTATTTTTTACTTTATTAAATTTTATTTAAATTAAAAAGAATCTTATTTTGCATACGAATCCCAGTTCCCTCTCCCTCCTGTCCTCCCATTCCCCCCACCAACCCCCATCCCACCCCGTATCCATTCCCCAGGGAGAGTGAGGCCTTCGATGGGGAATCACCCTTGATTCTTATTACCACAATGTAATGAAGTAAATACATCATCACTCCTTTATCATGGGGAAGCTGAAACAGACATAAAGTAGCTCTTGCAGGAAAATATTCTTGGTAAACCAAAAGCCTTCGTCAACTGGGCAAAGCTGTATACTGAAGCTGTTTACATTAAAGTGTCTGGAAATAGGACTGAGAGCCAGAGGAGCAACATAATGTTTAAAGGGTACCTTTCAGCATGGATCTGTCAGCCTCATAACTCCAGTAGTGACCCTCATAGCTCACTGTGCGATCGTTTCTCCACAGCCCCCTTGCTGTGCCTTGATTCCTTGGAGGCTTCACTACACATTAGATCTCACACTTCAGTACCAAGAAGAGATACAGCTGCATAACTGAGGCCATCACAGCTGAAATGAGTTTTGATGGGGGACTGCTTTCCCTGTCTTCAGAGACATCCATGTGGAAGAGCAATCACTTTTTAGGAGCCATAGAAATATTCATAACCGTAAAGTAATATTAGCTGACACAGCCTCTACGTGTCTTTTTGAGATTCTTATTTTGGTCAGAAATAGCAGAACTATGTAAGACAAGTTAACATTCAAGCAGTAGTTTAGAGTATTAAGAGGAAGATCCCTTCAGAACATCTTTTGTTTAGTGTATAGCATCAATTTCTGCCTCATTATTTGGACACTTGGTTAGTTAAATAAATACAGTGGAATTTCTGAGGGTAGTACACAGGGACACTCAATTTGAACCCAGACTCTTTAGTATGTTCATAGAGGTTTAGTTTCCAATTACAGCTAAATTTCCTTTTTTCAAAAAATTTAAATTAGAAACAAAATTCTTTTACATGTCAATCACAGTTCCCTTTCCCTCCCCTCCTCCCCTGCCCCCCACTGCCCCATCCCACCCCCTTTTTGCTCCCCAGGGAGGGTGAGGCTTCCATGGGGGATCTTCAAAGTCTGTCATATCATTTGGAGCAGGGCCTAGACCCTTCCCTGTGTGTCTAGGCTGAGAGAGTATCCTTCTATGTGGATCAGGCTTCCAAAGTCCCTTTGTGTACTAGGGATAAATACTGATCCACTACCAGAGGCCCTATAGATTAAGCAGACCTCCAAACTGACATCCTTGTTCAGGGGTCTGGAACAGTCCTATGCTGGTTTCCCAGCTATCAGTCTGGTGTCCATGAGCTCCCTCTTGTTCAGGTCAGCTGTTTATGTGGGTCTCCCTAGTCTGGTCTTGACCCCTTTACTCATCACTCTTCCCTCTCTGCAACTGGATTCCAGAGTTCAGCTCAGTGTTCATCTATGAGTGTTTGCTTCTGCTTCCATCAGCTACTGGATGAAGGCTCTAGGATGGCATATAAGGTAGTCATCAGTCTCATTATCAGAGAAGGGTTTTAAGGTAGCCTCTTACACTATTGCTTAGATTATTATTACTTGGGATCAAACTTGTAGATCTCTGGACATTTTCCTAGTGCCAGATTTCTCTTTAAACCTGTAATTGCTCCCTTTATTATGGCATCTCTTTTCTTGATCTCCTCTTATTCCTCTGACTCAATCTTCCTGCTCTGTCCTGTCCTCCTCTCCCCTTGTCTTCTCCCCTTCTCTTTCTTCTAACTCTCTCTCCCCTCCTGCCATACTCCCAATTATCTCAGGAGATCTTGTCCTTTTCCCCTTCTCCAGGGGACCATGTATGTCTCTCTTAGGGTCCTCCTTGTTTCCTGACTTTTCTGGCTATGTGGATTGTAGGCTGCTACTCTTTTGCTTTAGGTCTAAAATTCATATATGTGTGAGTACATACCATTTTTATCTTTTTGTGATTGGGTTACCTCACTTGGGATGGTTTCTTCTAGTTCCATCTATTTGCCTGTGTATTTCAAGATTTCAGGTTTTTTTTCCTCTGAGTAGTACTCCATTGTGTAGATGTACCACATTTTCTTCATCCATTCTTCAGTAGAGGGACATCTAGGTTGCTTCCATGTTTTGGCTACTACAAATAATGCTGCTAAGAACATTGTTGAACACATGTCCTTGTTGTATGAATGCACCTCTTTTGGATATATGCCTAAGAGTAGAATTGCTGGATCTTGTGGTAGAATGATTCCTGTTTTCCTGAGGAATCCCCATACTGATATCCAAAGTGGCTTCATGAGTTTCCACTTCCACCAGTAGTGGAGAAGTGTTCCCCTTTCTTTGCATCCTCTCCAGCATAAACTGTCATTGGTGTTTTTGATTTTAGCCATTCTGACATTTGCATTTCCTTGATGGCTAAGGATGTTGAGCACTTTATTAGGTGTCTTTCAGTCATTTTAGACTCCTCTATTGAGAATTCTCTATTTAGTTCTATAGCCCACTTTTTAATTGGACCCTTTGGTGTTTTGGAGACTTGCTTTCTTGAGTTCTTTTAAATTTTGGAGATCAGCCCTCTGTCAGATGTGGGGCTAGTGAATATCTTTTCCCAATCTGTGAGTTGCCTTTTTGTCTTGCTGACTGTGTCCTTTGTCTTACAGAAGCTTCTCAGTTTCAGGAGGTCCCATTTATTAATTGTCAATCTCAGTGTCTGTGCTACAGGTGTTATGTTCAAGAAGCGGTCTCCTGTACCAATTCGTTTGAGGGTACCACCTACCTTCTCTTCTAAGGGGTTCAGTGTGGCTGGATTTATGTTGATGTCTTTGATCCATTTGGACTTAGATTTTGTGCATGGTGATAGATATGCATCTATCTGAAGTCTTCTATATGCCAGCATCCAGTATGCCAGCACCATTTGTTGAAGATGCTTTCTTTTTCCATTGTATAATTTTATCTTCTTTGTCAAAAATCAGATGTTTGTAGTGTGTGGGTTAATATCAGTGTTTTCAATTAGATTTCTTTGGTCTACCTGTCTATTTTTCTGCCAAGACCAAGCTGTTTTCAGGACTATAGCTCTATAATAGATCTTGAAGTCAGGGATGGCGATGCCCCTGGAAATTCCTTTATTGTGCAGGGTTGTTTTGGCTATCCTCAGTTATTTGTTTTTCCATATAAAGTTGGGAATTGTTCTTTCAAGGTCTGAGAAGAATTTGACGGGGATTGCATTGAATCTGTAGCTTGTTTTTTGGTAAGATTGCCGTTTTTACTATGTTGATCCTACCTATCCAAGAGAATGGGAGATCTTTTCATTTTCTGGTATCTTCCTTAATTTCTTTCTTTAAGACTCAAAGTTCTTGCTATACAGGTCTTTCACTTGTTTGGTTAACATTACTCCAAGGTATTTTATGTTGTTTGTGGCAATTGTAAAATGTGATGTTTTTCTGATGTCTTTATCACCCCATTTATCTTCTGTATGCAGTAGGGCTACTGATTTTTTGAGTTGACCTTGTATCTTTCCACTTTGTTGAAGGTGTTTATCAGCTGTAGGAGTTTCCTGATTAAATTTTCAATAGAAACAGGTTTCTTTTTGTCAGCCAGGGAAAAGCTAGAGAAATGTGCTTAAAAGCAGTCAGAGGCCTTAACTTTGGGAATTCATAGGAGAAAGTGTCTCGGGAATTGTATGCATTAGCACAAGCCATAGGGAAAATACTGTTTTTAAATACAACTATTCTCTGGGGGAGGAGACTGAATGAAATTATTAAAATGTTTTCTGTTTTATTTCATGATGCATATAGGTTACATAGATGTTGTCCTAGCTAGTTTTTTATCACTTAACACAAAATGGGGTCATCTTGGAAGAGGGTACCTTAATTGAGAATATTCATCCATCCATCAGATTATAGGCAAGTTTGTGAGACATTTTCTTTGTTATTTATTGATGTAGGCAGGCTCAGACTGTTTGGGATAGTGCTACCCATGGATAGGTAGTCCTGGGCTGTATAATAAAGCAGGCTGTGCAAGCCAGAGAGAGCAAGCCAGTTAGCAGCACTCCTCTTCAGTCTCTGCTACAGTTCCTTCCCACAGGTTCTTGCTTTGAGTTTCTGTCCTGACTTCCCTTCATGATGGACTATATCTATAAGCTGAAATAAACTCTTTTCTCCACAAGCTGCTTTTGGTCATAGTTTTTATCAGAGCCTAGACCAAATTAATATATATATATATATATATATATTATACACCTTTATCTCAAATGTTAAAGTGTTACACATAAGGTTTCCTTAAAATACTTCAGCAGTCATGTTCAACCTACAACTTGGGTAAGTTGTACAGAGAAAATTGTAAACTTACTCAAAATATTGTGAGATTTTTTTTCTTATAACTATCTCACAGTTCTCAAGCATGAGCTTTTAGATGACAATGTTAGTTTATAATGACAAATAGTTGGGAATCATTGGAAGCAAACAATAGTATATTGTGAAATTTGTGGCATGTATAGAATTTCTTTCATGCCATTGAATTAATTAAAATTAATAATATTTTTGAATTTAAAGTTTTTTATTTTACTTCAGGGATAACTAAAATGATTAATTCATACACTCAAACCTTAATGTAGTGTATACACTGGATAAAGAGTTTATTAAACATTTAGATTATCATGCCCTACTGTTAAATCAAGTCTGGGCTAAAATTTAGGAACTTTTTTGTGCCATGTCCATTCCAAGTGCTTTCTATGACGACCCTGTAGTTGATGTTCATTCTTGAGAAATAATGACTAAAAAGTCCCACTAGGGGTATTAGGGTTCTGATAGTTGGGAAAGACTTTCACAAAAAAGAAAGGACTCAGGCTAGGCATCACTGAGTAAAGACTTCTTGGGATGTAGCTCAGTTGTAGAGAGGCTGCCTAACATGTGAAGATACTGGCTTTAATCCTGGCACTGCAAAAAGAAGTAGAAACTTCTGCTATGATTAAATAACAAGCACACAGTCACACCCACTTTGTAGAAAAAATGTGCACTTACCCCAAACTCCCAAGATGTAAAGGTCTTGGAAATCTTGGAAGTTTCATTGCTATCATTATTTGGTGTTAAGCATGCTAAAAAAACTTTTGACCTATGTGTAATTATGGTACTCTTTAAAAAACTCATTTCTTGAAAAGAAAGTAACAAAAATGACTACAAAACCAAAAAACATTTTTAACACTCCAATGAAAGCTAGTTGAAGAGAGAAATAAGTTTTGCAAGGTGTGTCATCACAATTCAAGGAAATATCTAATTTCTGCACTAATCTTTCCCACAGCCTTCACATAGGCATAACAGACAAGATAAGACACATTTCTGTTTCTGAAAAGACACTGTCACTAACATTACAGTGTAAGCTAGAGAGTATTCTAAGCTACCATAAAGTGATGAATTGAATTTATGCCAATGTATTTAGAATGTATGGTAGAAACATAAATCATGGCAAATATAGTGAACTTTGAATTAGGTATGTCCCATGTAGTTAACTTTGGAGTAGGTATATCCTGTGCCCAAACCTGAAAGATAGTTTCAGTATCAGGTTGGATCATGGGTGAGGGGTCATGGGAAATGTCAAAGATCATCACTTTATCCCATAGGTAAAACACTTGAAACCTCTAGTACTGCTGTGTGGTTTACCAATTGCCTAAAAGCATAGCTCCAAGATCTAAAGACCACCTAACATAAACTCCAATACCAGGGAGAAGAAGTCCTCCTTTGAGATATTGGTCAGGGCTGTCTAAGAGACTCCAAAAATATTCAGCATGGTGCTATTGCCTTTGGTTACCCCTAAAAGGTAGAAGCTAAATCCCTATTGCTAAAGACATCATACAATTCAGAAATTGGGCTCAGAGACTCCTGTGCTAGAACTGACCTGAATGCCCCCTCCATGGAGATTGGCTTTCTTGGTACCAAAAGGTACCCTGGAATCTTCCAAAGGATGGAGAAAAACAAAAGTCCTACCTGGCTATGATGGCTATGAGACACACAAACAACGAGCATAGCATGCTAATCCTATGGGTACAGTAATGGCATACATTAACTTGATAGTCCCCAACAAGTCTCTAATTGGACTTAAACTTTTCAACAACAGGAATACTATGCCTGGTACTGGAAATCAAGCTGACTACTAGTGAAATCATAGAGGAGAAGCTACACCCACTAATTTACTAAACTATCACAGTCACTAACAACAATCTATAAACATTTATAACATTTATCCTTCTGCCCACGGATAAGGAAATTTCTCTTTACAACAGAGGGAGACCATTATGAAAAACCCACACACAATCAAAATGCAGAGTTGTGGAGCCCAGTCCTAATGGATACTTTTACAAAACACTCCCGCACCTAAGACTCAGGGTACATTGTGTAAGAAGGAGTGGAAAGATGGTAAGAGTCAGGAGATCAGGAAGTTTGGTGTGAGACTGTGTCTCCAAGCCACATCAGAAACTATAGCTATAAAACCTCACCAACATGACTGTCCAAATGTGAGTTGAACAAGGTTGACACCAAAGAATTACATGCTACTGAGGAAAGATGGGACAGGTGAAGTGGTCCTCCCCAAGGAAGAGAACACCAACTGGTTGTTCAATGCTAAATGGTCAGCCCTAGAAACATACATACAAGTAGCGTGATATGGACTCAACAAGTTGTATTTAGGAATAGGTATGTATATACAAATGCAGATATTCATACAATAACAATTAGTGGAAAAAGAGGCCATGAATTTGAAAGCAGGCTGAGTAAGCAGTGTGCCTCCATGGCCACTATATCAGCTCCTGCCTCCAGGGTCCTGACCTGTTTGAGTTTCTGTCCAGACTTCCTTTGATGAAGAATAGTGATATGGACATGTGAGTCATAGAAACCCTTTCCTCCCCAAGTTGCTTTTAGTCATGGTTGGTCAAGGCAATAGTAACCCTAACCATAAGTTGCTCTAGTTGCTTGTTACTTGTTTAGGAATTAAACTAGAAATTGAAAGAGCTATTCATATTGACAGGTGGGAGCCAGAGATCTTGCTATGCTCCTAGCTTTAAAGCAAGCTTCAATTATGTTCCAAGGCATTCCTTTCTAAAACAAGAAAATCCATATTTCAGTTTTCTATGTGCCTTCATGCCTAAAACTGTTTTTGCTTTCTGTGTGGAGAAAGTTGAGAAAATAAAAAACCTGGCAATATATATTATAATTCCTTTTTTGTGTCATGCTCTCGTAGGTAGGCGACTATTTTACCTCTTGTCTTTATTTTCGCTAATATTTCCCCCATGAGGAGATACTAACCAGAATAAAACCTTCAGACATTTATACTGGGCATCTAGGCATGATAGCTCTGTATACTCCTAGGTTTCAAGCTGGAACACTTTGCCCCTGACAGGCAGTTAGTTATCACACAACATCACTGGAGGGTTGAAAAATCTGAGTAGTGGTTTGTCTGTGTTTTAGTTTATTGATGAGTAACATTTGAGTACTTTGTCAAAATACTAGGTTTCCTTATACCAAGAAGTTATAAACTACACATTTAACTAGGACATTCCACTACAAAACAAACAAAAACTCCTCAAACCCCAAAGGTTTTGAGGTACAAATGTGATTTCATACTTGCAGCTAAAATTTTTTCTGTAGAGCAGGGAATCTATTCTTTCGTTACCCACATATAAAAGAAATGACTTCCCTTTGAAAATTCACTGTTAATCTCTCTGACACCAGGTTGTAATATCTAGGACCATCAGATATTGTTTTGAAGCAAAGGGGTGAACATGGGTTCGGTTTCTTCTGACTGTTGATAGGTTTGGATGATATCCCAATCACCACTTACCTGGCTTCTCAACAAGACCTCAGAATTTTATGAATGGTAAGTGTGAGATGTAGAAGAGTACTGTTGACGAAACACAGTCTACTGCTTCATAGTTGTCTTAGTCAGTTGTCTATTGCTGTGAAGAGACACTATGACCAAGGAAGTTTTTATTGAAGGAAGCATTAATTGGGGGCTTCCTTATAGTTTCAGAGGCTTAGTCCATTATTGCATGGCAGGGAGTGTGCAGGCAGGTGCTGGAGCAGTAGCTGAGAGCCACAGCCTGATCCACAGGCATAAAGACAGAGAAAGAGAGATTGGGCCTGACATGGACTTTTAAAACATCTAAACCCACTCCCAGTAAAACACTTCCTCCAGAAAGGCCATGCTTCATCTAACAAGGCCACACCTCCTGATCCTTCTCAAATAGTGTCACTCCCTGGTGTCTAAGCATTCAAATCTATAAGCTGTGGAGGCATTCTTATTCAAACCACCAAGACAATAAAGATTTTCATTTAATAAAGAGAAGGAATACATTATACATAGTAAGAGGTATAGCATATACATCTATAAGCCACAAATAATTGTTATCAATTATGTACCATATATAACTGTGCATAGTTTTCTGTGATGGGTAGTGTCACAGAACCATGAGCAATTCATTGTGCTTTGGCAACATGAGGGCTACAAAGTCATTAGACAATAGGAATTCTTTAGCTCAATGATGGTCTTAGGGGACACCTATTGGACATATGGTCCACTGATGACTAAATAATTATTTTTTTGTTTGTTTTTTAGTGGAATGTCCTACTTAAATGTGTAGTTTATAACTTCTTGATCTAAGGAAACCTAGTTTTTTGTTTGTTTGTTTTTACGAGACAGGGTTTCTCTGTATTGTTTTGGAGGCTGTCGGTCCAGCCTGGCCTCGAACTCAGAACAATCCTCCTGCCTCTGCATCCGGAGTGCTGGGATTAAAGGCATGCGCCACTACCGCCCAGTGGGAAACCTAGTATTTTGACAAAGTATTTGTCCACTGATGAACAAAGTCCTATGTGTCATAGGACCGTATGTGTTATGAGTAAGTCTGTGCATTGATGTTGCTTTCCTAAGTAATATTTTATTATAAAAAAGCAAAGGAAGCCCACATGTATTCTTCATTTTCTAAATGAAATAGATAATTTGCCTTAGATAAGTTAAAGAAAGAAGTGATTTCAAAGCAAGAGGGCAAATGGAAAGTGCTCTGTAAATAAGGTGTGAGGACAGAGGCTTTTAGCGCTCATTTGTCTAAGTGCATGCCAATATTTTGATTTTTCTTGTTTTGAGTTAGCTGAGAACTCTTAGGACTGGTCCTGTTCATCACATCACTGTCACCCTAAGTCACTTTATTGAGAGGACTAGCTATATTTTAGCATAAGCCCACTACAATCCTTTACCATGTTCCTAAGTACACATTCCCTAACAAGGAAAATTGTCTGATAACTCAATTTACAGGTTATATTTTCTTCTTCCCTGTATTATTTTGTTTCTGTGAACTTTTATTCAATTTATCTTTATTATGCACAGCAACATTGCTTTCTGTTTCCACAAAAGTTGGTGAAATATGAAAGCACGCATGACATTCAAATTCCCCTTAGCTGGCACTTTGATAAGAGAAATATAAAAAGTTGATACCAACCATCAACACAGAGTAAGAAAATACACGGCAACGTAGTTTGTCCTGCTAGCAAGGACTTTAAGTGGTCCCTTAGAAGTAGAGGATCAGCCGGGCGTTGGTGGCGCACGCCTTTAATCCCAACACTTGGGAGACAGAGGCAGGAGGATCTCTTAGAGCTCAAGGCCAGCCTGGTCTGCAGAGCGAGTTCCAGGACAGCCTCCAAAACAATACAGAGAAACCCTGTCTCAAAAAAACAAAACAAAACAAAACAAAACAAAAAAGAAGTAGAAAAAAAAAGAAGTAGAGGAGCAGGAAACAGCATACTCTACGGGGCAAGTCCTCTATCACAGTTGTTCTCCTGAAAAGCAGAGGTTTCCATGGAGTTCCCAGGATGCTGGGGCATCCCAAGACTATACTTCTGGGTGAGGCCAGGGTTCCTTCAGAAACTTTGACCAAAAACAGCACTTCATAATAAACTGATTACACAAGTAGTTTGAAAAACCCAGCTGTCTTTTGTGAAGACATTATACAGCTTTCTTGAAACTGGAAAACAAGAATGTCTCAATATGCTTTTATGTTTTAAAAATGCAACCCAGTCACAAAAAGACAAACATGGTATGTACTCACTCATATATGGATTTTAGACATGGATCAGGAGAGTGCCAGACTGCACTTCCACTGACAGAGAGTCTGGGAAACAGGAAAGAACCTAACAGATATGCATGGTACCCAAGAGAAGAGGAATGAGGCAAGATCTTCTGAACAGATGGGGAACACGGCGAGGGGAGGGGGGAATGGGAGCTGGGAAGAAGAGAGGGGGAGAAGAGGAAGAGAGAGTAGGTCATGGGGGAACAGGAAGGTTGAGTGGGGAGTAGAATAGGGGGAAGAGGGAATCATAGGTTAGAAGACAGATCAGGCACCAGTGTGTCCTCTAGTGATCTAACAGGATGACACCAATTGGCAAGCTAAGCAATAATGGAGAGACCACCTCGAATGCCCATTTCTGATAATGAACTTGATGTCTATAACCATCCTGGAGCCTTCATCCAGTGACTGATGGAAGCAGAGGCAAACACCCACAGTTAAACACTGAACTGAACACAAGGAACCCAGTGACAGAGAGAGAGGAGCGGTGAGCAAATTGGCAAAGAATGGGCTGGCAAAACCAGCAGAGACAGCTGATCTGAACAGGGGAGAGCTCTTGGACCCCAGACCGACAGCTGGGAGGCCAGCATGGGACTGATCTGGACCCCTCGGATGTGAGGAGGCCTGGGCAACGTATGGGGTCCTGAGCAGTGGATCAGTGTTTATCCCTGGAATACAAACAGACATCGTGTGCCCATAGCACAAAAAGGGATGCTCTCTCAGCCTGTAATCTTTTTTTTT
Source organism: Mesocricetus auratus (assembly GCF_017639785.1). Classification (NCBI taxonomy): domain Eukaryota; kingdom Metazoa; phylum Chordata; class Mammalia; order Rodentia; family Cricetidae; genus Mesocricetus; species Mesocricetus auratus. The sequence continues at coordinate 42,477,471 of NW_024429194.1, read as the reverse complement.
TTTTTTTTTTGGTTTTTACGAGACAGTGTTTCTCTGTATTGTTTTGGAGGCTGTCGGTTCAGCCTGGCCTCGAACTCACAGAGATCCGCCTGCCTCTGCCTCCCGAGTGCTGGGATTGAAGGCGTGCACCACCACCGCCCGGCTCAGCCTGTAATCTTAGGGGAGTGCCTGGACCCTACCCTGAGTGAAATGACAGACTCTAGATATCCCCTATGTGGAAGGAATTGGCAATAGGGTGGGAGGCTGGGGGGTGGTGGAGGGTTGCGGGAGGAGGGGAGGGAGAGGGAACTGGTATTGACATGTGAAGCAAGCTATTTAAAATGAAAATAATAATAATAAAATAAAAAAGAAAAAAATGCAATCACTTTTTTCACAACAAGTCTAGTGTCCTATCCGAATAACAATTCATAGCTAGCATACTATTGCCATTTTCAGTGATTTACAAATACTTCACTATTAAGAATGAACTTTGGGAGCCCATTCCACATGGAGGGATGCTCTCTCAGCCTGAACACATGGGGGAGGGCCTAGGTACTACCCCAAATGAAATGACAGACTCTGAAGATCCCCCATGGAGGGCCTCACCCTCCCTAGGGAATGGTGTGGAGATTGGGTGGAAGACTGGAGTGGGGGTTGTTGGAGAGGCAAGGAAGGAGGGGTGGGAGAGGGAGCTGGGATTGACATGTGAAGCAAGCTTGTTTCTAATTTAAATAAAAAATACTTTGTTATTTGTAAGTGCCACACTAATAATTTCTAATGTAAATACTGATGGATATAATTGGCAGAAATAATAAAAATTGTTTGGTGGGTGTTCTCAATTTGCTTTCTTACTTTCATGTCAGACCCACTGAGACTAAATAGGGTTGCTGCACAGACATTGGTAAACGGAGCATGAAACTTATCAGTGGTTACACCACTGAAGAAAGTGATACCCTTTCCTCCATCTTCAGTTAACTGCTACTAGTACTCCAGGGAGGGATGGAACCACATGAGTCCTTCCCACATCCATAACAAAATGCTGATGGATCCAATCTTGTAAAGGTCTTATCCACACAACAGTAGCCACAGTGCGTCCATGAGCACATGTGCTGTGTGATGCTCAAAAGGCATTTTTTGCAGCATTTCCCCTAGCCCTCTATTAGCTCACGCCATCAGTTGGTATCAAGTTTTTGAACTTTTTTTCAGTTAAATGACCATTGAAGGAAAACTTGAATGTCATATGTGCTTTCATGTTTCACCATTACAAACTTGCTGCTTCCTCTTTTGTGATATTCCCTCAGACTTCGGGCAAGCATAGGGTGATATAGATGTCTCATTTAGGAATGAGCATCCCACAGTCACTTAATCTTTGCATTTTGACTGCTTTCCATCTCTGCATTAACGATTGCCCACTACAAAAAAGAAGTTTCTTTGATGATGCCTAAAAACAGTGCTCATCTGTAGGTATAAGGAGAAGTATTTAGAAGTCAGTTTTCACTATGCCAGTCTAGCAAAATAATTATGGTGAATTCTCCCCTAGGGCCTGGGAGCTTCCAGCCATAGGGTCTTGGATAGGTTTACAGGACCAGACATGGTTCTTTGTGCAGAACAGGCTTTATATGCAACCATGCCATATTTTGACAGACCGGTCATTATTACAGCTTCCAGGACTCAGAGTTGGGTTAGACTGTTGTTGATTCCTCTCCATCAGTCTGTGCTGAGCCTTTGGACACCATGAAACAAACCAACAGTAAGGAAGGTTTCTGATCAGTACCAGATATATTTTTCCATGTCTGTGACAAAAATGTGTGGTGTCTTTAGCAATAGGCTCTCAAGATCAAGTCCTTATGGGTATCCAGAAATAATTGCAATAGCCTGCATATTTGACGGGGGTGTTTCTGGCACTATACTGGCCAATAGCTTGAGAGAAACTGTTCTACGCTTGCCAGTGGGATTCTTGTTTAGTACCTATGGCTTCAGGAAGAAGCATTAGTCTCCTGTGTAGGGTACCTCCTTTCAAACTCTTTTGTAATTATGTTTTTTAGTAGATATAAGGCAGAGGGTCCCAAGAACAGACAAAAGAGTCAGAGACAACCCCAATCTCATTGTTAGCAGAGCCATAGAAACACCAAGTTAACAACCATATGATTTTTGAGAGGACATAGCATAGATCCAGGCAAGCTCTGTGATTGTCACTTCAGTCTCTGTGAGCCCCTATGACCCCTGCTTAGTTGATTCTGTGGGCTGGGCTATGTTCTACTGGTGTCTTTAATCCTGATGGCTCCTAAAATTCTTCCTCCCCATCTTCCTCTGGGTTCCTCTTTCAGAGGGCATGGACCTGATGGAGATCTCCAGTTTGGGCACTCTCTCTGCCTAAGCTTTGGCCGTGGGTCTCTTCATCTGTTCCCATCAGCTGCCAGAGAAAGCCTCTCTGATGACATCTGGGCTAGTCCTAGTCCTACTGGGTGATCTTGCCCAGGCTTGATAAGGAGGTTTGTATCTAGTCTTATTGTGGTTTTTTTGTTTGCTTATTTGTTTTTGTTTTTGGTTTTTTGAGACAGGGTTTCTCTGTGTAGCTTTGGATCCTTTTCTAGAACTCGCTCTGTAGACCAGGCTGGCCCTGAACTCTCAGATATCTGCCTGCCTCCCTCCTCTGGAGTCCTGGGATTAGAGGCATGCCCCACCACTGCCTGGTGTCTAGTCTTATTGTAGCTTTGCCATGCGGTGCTCAGCTGATATCCCTGGGAAGCCTGCTCTCATCTGAATGGAAACAGAAGAGGAGTGGATCTGGGGGAGAGGGGAAATGGGAGGGGAAACTGGGAGGAGTGGAGGGAAGAGAAACTGTATTTAGGATATATTGTATGAGAGAAGAATGAAAAATAATAAATAAAAACGAAACAGGGAAGGTTTCCCTATGATTGTTTTGGGCACACCCATTGTTAGTTATCTGTTCCCCATGGTCCTCTTCTTTCCCTCTGTTTCTCTTCCCACTTAAAATGCCTGCAAAACACCTGTGTTCTACTCTTCCCCTTCCCTTAAGATCTCTCTCCTGCTCCACTTGCCAGTGTTGCATTTCTAGCTTCCTGGCTTCTACATGCACTCCAAATTAAACAAAGAAATCTAAAGATTGATGCTGTAATTCACCTATGAGAGAGAAATGACATTTGTCTTTCTGGGTCTGGGTACCTCACTCAGTGCCAACTACTCACTCCATTATTAGGTTGGCTTACTTTGATTTATCATATAATGGTTTGGAACCTTTCTTGTCCCGAACTGTGAATACTCTTATAGAGGGTTTTGTTCATTCTTTTTTGTTCCTAAAATAACTGGGAGAATGTACAGCAGGTATAAGGCAGTGCTGACTAAATGAGCCAGTAGGTAAAATAAAGCTCATCTAGCAAAATGACACTGAATTGAATTAGCTGCTGGTTTTCTTTTGTGGAATTTTGCATAAGTAATGCTAAGCCTTACATGACCTACTTATTCCTATGGTTCTTTATTTCCGAAACTTAGTGGAAATTTCCTGTTTTCAACCAAGGGTTGCAATTTCAAGTTATATGTTTGTGTATATTTTTTACTTTATTTCATCTTTCTCTAAAAGGTAGGAAGAATATAAATTGCCTTTGTGAATTATTTACTATGTGAATTTTGGGTGAAGGGTTGTGTTACAAAACAGGCTGCTGACTTCATTAAATTAAGGACTGGTCAGGGCCATTCTCCTTGTTTTGTTTAAGATAAACATTATTTTAGTTATACAATGTGTCCTGGTCATATCCCTCACCAATGACAATAAGCTCCCTCTACACCACTCCCAATAGATCTGACATATCCTCCATCTCCCTTTCCAATTCTTGTCATTCTTTTTTCTCCCCTCTAAGTTTTATTAGTGCTATGTATGTATGGGTAACCCACTGATGTATTGGCACCTATCAATGCTTCCCCAAAGAAAGGTGACTCTCCTTCTGAAGTGTTTGACACAAGACACCCCAGGACCAAGTTTCAGTACAGAAGAGATTTATTTGCCCCAAAAGGACAAAGAAAAGGGAATAAGAGACAAAAACAGGGGATAAAAAGGACAAGGGAGAAGGGGAAAGGAACAAGGGATAAGGGGAAGGGATATTTGTCCTGGAAGGACAAGGACTGCTTTTGGGTAGAGAGGAGACAGATGTGATCCATACACAGATGACAGTTTATAAAGGTAAAAAGAAAACCCTGTGTTAGGTTGAGTTGTTTTTTTTGGGGGGAGGTGGGTGGGTGTAATCATTAGGGGAGCCAAAAGGGGGATTTTTGATTGTTAGACTTCTGTATTTTGACAGCTGGATTTTGGTGGTAATCAGGGGGGAGAATAAGGGAATAGACCTTGGTGACTAGCCTTAGGAATATAATCTAATGGTTTTTTTCCAAGACAGAGGGAATAGGGGAAGGAAAGGCCTGCTAGAGCCATGTTTGTCCTGCTTGGACTGGCTAGAGTCCCTTCACCCTCCCTCAGCTTGGAGAGAGGACTTCTGGAACTCATCGTTCCATGCTGGGATTTGTACTTTCTTAATTCTGTACATATTTTGTGTGTGTTCACACAAGTGCTGTGAATTTACGTATGTAACAGCTATGTCATGTCGGTGTCAACCTTTTACAGCACTCCTCCCTGTCCTGTGGCTCTTACTCTCTTTCCGGCCGTTTTTTCTGAAATGTTCCCTGACCAGTGTGTGTATGTGTGTGTGTGTGTGTGTGTGTGTGTGTGTGTGTGGTGTGTGTGGTGTTTGTGTATGTGTGTGTGTGGTGTGTCTGTTGTGTGCTGTGTGTGTGCTGTGTGTGTGCTGTGTGTGTGGTGTGTGCTCTGTGTGTGGTGTGTGTGTGGTGTGTGTGTGGTGTGTATGTGTGGTGTGTATGTGTGGTGTGTGCTCTGTGTGTGGTGTGTGTGGTGTGTCTGTTGTGTGGTGTGTGTGTGGTGTGTCTGTTGTGTGGGGTGTATGTGTATGTTATGTGTTGTGTGTGTTGTATGTGTGGTGTTTGTGTATGTGTGTGTGTGGTGTGTCTGTTGTGTGTGGTGTGTGTCTGTTGTGTGGTGTGTGTGTGGTGCGTATGTGGTGTGTGTGTGTGTGGTGTGTGTGTGCTGTGTGTGTGGTGTATGTGTGGTGTGTATGTGTGGTGTGTGTCTGTTGTGTGTGTGTATGGTGTGTGTGTGGTGTGTCTGTTGTGTGTGGTGTATGTGTATGTTATGTGTTATGTGTTGTGTGTGTTGTATGTGTGGTGTTTGTGTGTGTGTGTGTGTGTGTGTGGTGCTGTGGTGTGTTGGGGGTGATATAGAAGTTTGATCTATAGCTGACCACTCATAGTCACTTATTCTTAGCATTTCAATCAGTTCCGTGTCTCAATTAACCACTGGAACAAGAACTTTTTCTGATCATGGCTGATAGCAGCATAAACCTATGGAGATACACATAAATATTTAGAAGGGAGTCTGGCAATATTAACATTTAAAAACGACAACATTAATAATTTCTCTCCTAGAGCTTACGACTTCCATAGCCATGGCTTTTTACCATGTTTACTGTGCTAGGTATGAATAGAACTAAGTGAAAACAAGCACCAGAGGTCGTATCTTACCTGGAAGGTCATTATTACAGCATGCCTCATCCAGTGCTAGATAGGATCTCTGAAATATTTTCTTCCTGCATAGCTTGCATGGCACTTTCCTGACCTGTGGAATCTCGTCAGCAGGGAGGGGGTTTCTGGTCAGTCAGACTGCTTTCTCCCTCTCCGACAACAAAGAGTGCTGTCAGTGGTAGGGTCCTAACATCTAGCTGTAAGACAGTCAAGAGCAATTGAGTTATCTTGTTTCGAGTACTTCCGGGCTCCCCTGACTAATAACTTGTAGGGCAGTAACCCGTGCCTGGCACTGAGATTGTAATTTAATAACCTATGTCTTTTCTCTTGTGGGATAGCTCTGTTCAAACTCTTTCCTTTCATAAAAATTATGTTTTATTAGTTTGAAAACTACTAGGGGGTCTCATAAAGCCTTTTCATATATCATATTTCATCACTTAGTTGACCCTTCCTCCTCATTTCTCCTATCACTCTGTTTCCATGCCCACTTAAACCTTTGGCTTTCAGTATCCCCCAATTTTTTCATATCATAAGTGTTCTGCCAATTTTAGTTATATACTTTTTTACTTTAGATTTATCTAAGGGCAAACATTTCTGGCACTGGAAAAACTAGTCTCCCTTTTCTGTTTCAGATATCACTCCCCAAAGGCTGACTATCTGTTAAGATGTTTAAACTTAAAAATTTAAAACCTCAAACAAATTTAAATTAAATCTCAACTAGCCACAGTCAGAGGGGCTGGTCTAAGAGTTTGCAGGGAAAAATCATGTCATCTACAATTCTTCTTGAATCAGGGTTAAATGAGGGGTATTTGAAAACTAAATACCAGCTGGAAACTGCTCTGAAAACTGTTACTTATACCAAAAACATATGTGTAAATAAAAGTAGAGCCAGAGAAGGTGACACACAGCAGTACTTACAACATATGGGGTAAAAGGCGAGTTTGAAGTCACCTAAACTATGTATCACCAATAAGTTATCATTAAGATTTTTTTCTCTCAGAGAAAAATCAGATCACAAAGATTAATATTCGGTTGAATAATTTGTAAAGAGCAAGATTGGCTCCTTCTCAATCCACAAATCATTCCTCCCCTGTTGGGACACCACGGCTCCAGGTGAGGTGGTGTGTACTATTTAGAATCAATTCTTTGAAGACAGACATACAGTTTTAAGGCAGAGATAAAGTTCCTCTGACAACTTCCTTTGGAAATAGGTGCTGTGATTGCTATGGTTGTCATCTTGACTACATTTGGAATTAACAAAAATCCAAAAATGGAGGGCACACCTATGAGTGATTTTTGCTTTATGTGAAACATGAAGACCCACTTTTAATATGGATCTTGGAGGCAGGAAGACACAGCTTTGATCTGGGCTACACCTGCTTCTGGAAGTCTATAGAAGGACACTAAAGAAGGAAGCTTTTGCTCTTTGCCTGCTTGCCCTCGCCTTGCTAGCACGTCCATTCCTTCACTGGCATTAGAGTCTACATCTTCAGGACTCCAGCATATACTGAAGAGCAGCTGGAACATTCAGCCTCGTGCACTGAGCAGCTACTGGATACTTGGGCTTTCTGTTCTTCACAGCCAGCCATCATTGGATTACGGGGCCTGCAGCCTGTAAGTCACTCTGAAAATCCTACCTGTGTATGGAAAGAGATCCATTCTGTAAGTTCTGCTACTCTAGAGACCCCTGACCAATGCAGGCACCATGCTCCTTTCTTCTTCTCTTTCCCCAGTTCTGAGGTAGAAGCATTTAGCCACTTGCTGGTCTGCAGTAGAATTCACATTAAGCCCTGCTCTGTTAGGTGCAATCCTCAAAATTGTTAAAGGCTGTATTTGTGAAGTGCTGGGTATGTTTCTAAATGTTCTCTGCCACCTGAGATTCAGATCTGTCTCCTTAGCAACAAACAGATTTTATTCTCCATGAAAGTAATTTCTTGTCAAATTGATCAACACACTGTGTTGAAGAAAATACAAGTGGTTAACGTAGTGCTGTTCTCGGACAGGAAGGAACTTCTAGCACTACACTGCTTTTTTCCTCTCATTTTTATATATTTATTGTGTCTTTAACATCATGCATCTCCATCCCATTCACTTCCCTGTCCTTTCATATCTGCCTTTGCAACCTCCCTTCCAAAATAAAATAAAATAAAATTTAAGAGGAAAAAAACAGAGAAGGAAAAGAAATCAATCTCGTCATGGAAGTTGTAGGTGACACAGTCAGTGAGTCATACAGTAAACACTTTTACCCATATATCTTTACTTGCAAGTGTTCATTGCAGAGAGTCATTGGTCTGGTTTGAGGTCTCCCGTTTCTGCTACAGTATCAATGCTGGACCTTCATTGGATTGGTTGTCCTGCTGTTGCTCTGTGTCATGGAAATCCTGCAAATTTGGATCTGCAGGATCTGTCTCTTCAAGTGCTACAGCAGACCACAGATGGGGTGGATGTTGAGATGGGAAGTCAAAACAGGGACAGAGAAAGGTAAGTGTTAGAATCAGAGAGATGCCATTTATCCTCCAGGAAAGTAGGACGACCAGGCATTCTCTGATAAGATTATGTGGAGCTACACAGATTAATAGAAATGGGTTAATAGATAAGAGAGATATAGTCAGTAAGAAGCCTGAGCACAAGTACAAGTAGTTTATAATTAATATAAACCTCTGTGTGTTTATTTGGGACTAAAGGGCTGCAGGACCAGACGGGACAGAAACTTCTGTCTACAGAGTTGTCATGGTCATGGTGTCTTATCACAGTAATAAAACCCTAACTAAGATAGCTATATTAATTGCTTCTGAATTACCAAAGAACAGATTTTTACAAGTATAATTTATTGTTAGAAATAAGACTTTATTTTTGTTACTACTCTTTTATGAGGGATTTCTCACCGAGACTTTGTGTCATATTCCCATGGATAGTTTCCTGTATTACACACATACATTGAGCTATTTCTTTATATCTTTTTATTTTTCTGTTCATGGACTGAATTTTAAAAAAGGAAGACAGGAAAGAAGAAAAAAGGAAGAGAGGGAAGGAGAGATGGAGGAAAAGAAGGAAGAAGAGGAAGGTCAGTTTTAGAAAAGATGAGTTTTGTAGAAAAAGTTCAACTAGCATGTGGTCTTAATTGACTAGAAGTTAACAGACTAGGTTTTCTCTCTTTTTGATCTGACAAAGACTTAGCAACTTGACCCTTTGTCACCTTGGCTAAAAATAGTTAACATCACACTAAACACTTCTATAGAGTTAGAGGAGGAATAGTGAATTATATCTCTGGAATTTCAGTAGTGTTTATTTCTAACCCTGAACTTCTTATGAAGACTACAAACCCAGAAGCTGAGAAGAGCCAGCAAAGTTGGCATCCAGACACAAGAGGCAAGGGGAGTATGACTGGGTGAAGAAATGGTGAAGCCATCTGAATGGTTAATCTCCACTGCCAACTTGACTGGATTTAGAATCAGCTAGAAGATAGAAGATATAAATCGTGCTATAAATGACATTATTTCACAGAGGTAACTGTTCATTTTACATGTGCTTATTTTGTATATGTGCCTATTTTGTATAACTTGAAACATTATACAATGTTTCTCTGCTCAAATGACAGCTTTACTAAGTGTTCATGAATAAACATTTCATACTATGTAATTTGTAGTGTGTTTACCAAAGAATAGTTCAGCATGGTAGAATTGCAATTTGGTTAAATCAATGGATGGGAACGATTTAATCCATTTTCCTCTTAGTATTTAGTGAAAACCAGTGACTGGAAAAATGGTAGAAGATGACTGTTCTAATAATAAGGATTAACCGTATTGGTCTTATAACATTATTAAGACAAAGTGATAAACCTTGAGTCTTATTCCCATGAAGAACATAAACAAATTTTAAAACTATGAATTTAGAAAATAGTAAAAACCTATGTTTTTTGTCTCATGTGTCACAGAATAAATGCAAAAAACATATATTGAAAAAATAAAGTACAAAAGTAGTAGAAAATTATGTGAAAATTCTTTTATTACTTGAGCATAAAGGAGTTTTCCACGTAGAATGACAAAAGCTTTAAAGGAGTTTTAGAAACAAAAGAATGGAGAAAAGCATGGGTTCTTGGTAGCAGCATTTTTCTAAAGAGGGCTCTGTTTTGCTAGCAACAAGCAGAGACCCACGTGGCTTGCTTAAGGGAGTCTTCCTGACTCAGCATAAAAAAAAACCCAGAAAGGTTCTTTTAAGAGACTTTGCTAGTGATTAAAGGTGTGTACATACAGCTGGAAGTGGCAGTGACCACATCTCCAAGCCGGCAGCTGGAGTCACGCTTATGACTGCCATCTTGGAAAAACCGGCAGTTTAAACAGCCGCGGTTTTAACAGATAAGACATGTGGCCAGAAAACCATAAAGATTTACAGTAAAGTCAGACTTGGATAAAGAAAAGCCTCTAAAGGTTTACAGTGTGTTTAAAAATATAGGATTGAGAGAGAAAAAGAAACGGCATAGTGGTAAATAAATAGAAAAGCTGCCTGTGGTGGCACACGCTGGTAGGATTTGCTGCAGAGGCAGAGGCAGGCAGATTTCCAAAGAGAAACCCTGTCTCAGAGATAAATAAATGAACGTGAAAGAAATAGAGTAATAATAGATAAATAAATAAGCCATGCAAAGATGGAAAATACACAGAGAGTCTGGATACTGTATGCTATTTTGTTTTTCAGTTTTTTGATTGCTCAGGAAGGAACAACTGCTAAAGTACACTTGATTACAAATGCTGCTGAATTAATTCAACTTATATCTTTTAAAAATGCCTTGACTTCAAAATTTAAGTATAAGGATATGTTACTTTGGATGGGAGTTTTTGTCTATGTTTCTACAGAAAATGAAAAGCTGAGGATTCCTTCTAGGCTTCTGTGGTTTGATGAACCAAGACCCTGGAAACAGTGGGCCAGGTGTTCCAACAACTAAAACAGCTAAGATGATGGAGCTTTACAGACCACGAAAATAAGGACTTATACAGGTTTCTGAGTTTTGTCATGATCCCCATGGTATGAACAGAGCCCCCTTCCAGCATGAAGCAGTTTGGAATGAGCGATGTCCTAATTCCCATCTTGTTTATAAATCTTTGTTTTCATTTGAATGGGATTGTTTATAATTGGTTAATGATCACAACCAATCTCTTTTTAATGGTAAAAAGGGGAATTATGGTATGGGTATGGTTTTTCATTTATTGATACAAATTCAAGGTCAATTTTGTGATATGTATATTTCTCCTCTTGATTAAGTATTGTGCTTATACTGATCCTTTAAAATGTAATGCATAATTAAATACAGATTATAGATAGTTACTTATAATAGTCAGAACTTATAGTTAGGTAAGTTAGGTTTTCTAGATATACAGAGATATATTTGAGATAGATAGTCTTCAAACCTTTCAAAGACCTTCAGAAAATGGCATTTAAAATGGTTTAGGGTTTTTCTTGACAATGAGAAATGTCTGCTCCTGGCAGCACCAATTACATCTGAGAGGAAGATGGGCATCGAAGAAACTCATTATGGAGTTTGCTTTCAATGTGGCAAGATTAGCCATTTGGGCAAGAAACTGCTTTTACCTGGACTGCTTGACTGTTGCTGTATAATCTGGACATGCAGGACCCACAGGAAAGTGACTGCTGAACTCAAATAGTCCTCAGGGTTCCTGCTTCATGGAAGAGTCTACGAGATTTTCTGAAGGACACAGAAAAATGACTGACAGACTGCCGATGATGAAGGACCGTTTAAAATTTCCTGCTTTGCTGAGAAGTCTTCCAGACACACTGTGGCCTATGGGCTGAAGATGGATGCCCCAACGTTACAGAGGAACTTCAGGTGACTGTTCAGGTAGCAAGATGTCTCTGTCAATCCTAGTGTTTATATATTATCCTTCTGTGGTCTTTGATAGAGTTGAAGGCAGATAGTTATAATTATAGTTTTCCTTAGTTATGATAAAAGATAAGCTACATATAGAACTTTGGACTCACAAAGATGGGATGGATGATATTTTCTTTAAATCTTCCTAAATGTTGATAGACAAAATATTGTAACTGTGTTCTTACTTGATAACTGTTCTGTTATATATAATTTGACTATGTTAAAGTTAAGACCTTTCTTTTTGTTTAGACAGAAAAGAGGAGATGATGGGGGAAGTCCTGTGTAATGTCAATAAAGCACTGTTGGCCAATAGGGAACCAAGATAGGTGGGACTAGGAGTCCAGGAGGACTCTGGGAAGGAGAAACACAGGGAGTCGAGATGTAACCGCCATGGGGTAGGAAGCCCGGAAACCTCTCCAGTAAGAGAAATACTTAGATTAACAATTATGGAGTAAATACTTAAGTCAGAGCTAGCCAGTAAGAAACAAGCAAGGCCAACAGCTTCATAATTAATATAGCCTCCTGTGTGTTTATTTGGGACTGATGCGGCTCTGGAGCCAGGCTGTCGGGAAGGCTTCTCTCAAGTAAGGCTTCTCTTTACATCTAACTGACCCCAAAGCTAGTACATCTCAAGAAAAGATTGTTTTATTTTAAAAAGTCTGAGTTGCAGAGCTCATGAAAAAGTAGAAAAATGGATATTTGCTACTAACATAAAAACTTACTAATATCTGTAGTTTTATATTTTCCATAATATTGGAAGAATGCTTCAATAGATTGTTAAGTCAATTATGAAGATGCAAGTGGAAGATGGGAGGAGATGCTTCTAATAGTGAAACCATCCTTTCTAAAAGATGTTCAGCTCTTATCTGGAGCCAACTCTGCATCAGCTGCTTTGTCTGCAGGGAGACAATTTGCCATTGAGGGTTTACTATGATCCCCTAGTGCAGTTGGACAGTGAGCCCCACCGATTGCTTCAGTGACTTATGCTTAGAGTTAGAAAGGAAAAACAAATACAAGACAATGTATATTCTAATTCTCTGGTTGATAAAGAAAAATAGTCCATTTCATTGGACAAGAAACTGTCATTGCCATAGTTAAATGCTCATTGTCAGTGGGCTTGCCTTACGTCTCCAAATCTTAGATCTTTACCAGCTACTGGCATCATAGGTGTGCCACAAAATAGTTTACAAGTAGAATCTGTTACAGATGTGAGAGAGACCGAAAAGGTCTGTGACAGAGATGGGGGTTCCTGATAATAAATAACATTCTTCCAAAAAAGGACCAAATGTGTTGGTTACATGACTAACAGAAATATAATTCAAGAGTCATCTCTTATATGCAAATACATTTTTTTGTCTTTTGCTGTAAAATAATGAGTAGTAAATCACGATCATTTATATGATTGATCTGACAGGCATGGTAGTTTGATGTTTTCAGATATCACATGTAAAGATGTGACAAATAATTTAAAAAGATAAAAGAAAAAAATCCCACCAATAAGAGTCACATATCATACAGCACATGAAATTCTCAAAGAACTAATACAAATTACAAACGGGGGGAATAAAAGAACCACACACTCACCTTTCCAGCTTTGCTTGGGTTATTCTGAAGAATGAACCACCTTAGCTAAATGGAGTTTATGGGAATGTAGCAATTGGTACAATAGAAACATGACAGAAGTCTAAGAATTATTCACTCTGATTTTTTATTATGATACCAATGAAAAAGTTTTACAATATCTTGCTCCTTACACACTGCAATGGCATCATAGTGTTATAGGGGAGTAAACTGAGATTACAGAGGTGGGAAACCTGTTGCCTGGGTTGCAGGCTCCCAGCCCACATGTATGGTTTCCATGAAGCCCTTGCGATGGCTTGCTTGCAGACTTCCTCTGGTTACCTGGGGAGTAAACTCCTCCAGGGAGACACACTTACACAAGACGGTCGGGCACTGGTGGATATCTACTCTGTGCCTCCGTCTCTCTAATAGAATGAACACCAATCCATTTGTTTATTAAATCTAGTGTCCCAGAGTTCTCAGGATTATCTCAGTTGCCCAAAGTAGCAGCCCACTTAATAACACACTCTTATTCATGTTTCTTCACAAGTCACAGGTGCCTCAGGATTGCTGTTGTTAATCCTCTGTAAAGATATTTATCTTCAGTGTTTGATTCCAGAGGAACTTAATTTAATAAGCCATGAACATACATCTTGCTTGTATCTAAGCCAGGAGTAAAATGACTAGGTCCGTTGATTAGTGGTCTAGAGATTGTCCTATCCTGCCTTTATTCTTACTGCAAAGTGGAGTGGGTGTATAGGGTCTAGGAATTATTCCTTTAAAAAAAAGGTTTTTATTTGTTTTTTTTTTGTGCTTTTAAAAAAGAAATCAGGGTGACAAGAGGGCTCCACAGGTAGAAATGCTTGCTGTCCAAACCTGGGACACAGTTTTGGTCTTCATTACACATGGCTGAAGGAGAGAACCGACCAAGTGTGGAAGGAGTTACTCAATCTCTGACAGTTGTCTTCTGAACTCCCCATGCACACCACTCCCCCCAAAATACTAAATAAACCTTCCTAAAGTTCCTGCCACCAAATAAAATATCAAAAAGCTGTATCTCTTTGGGATGTAATTATTAGAAGTTAGCCTATATTTTGATCCTTTTAGGCTATTTTAAATTAAAATCCTTCTGTGTCATTGCTACTTTTGACATCAGTCATTGATAAAGAGCCACACTAGTAGTACAGCAGCTACTTGCAGCACATGGATTGCAATCACATGCTACCTCTAATTACATACTTTGCAGTCAGGGTAATTGATAAACCCTGTTATTTAGCCTGCTTCGTGTTTACCAAACACAATTTTTGTCAGGTCACTTCAAAATGTGATGTTATAGAATATTCCTGCCTACTTGTTTTGCTGTTTTTCTATGTAATTATCTTCAGCTTATGTGTAATCAAAATCATACAAAATCAGAAATATAAAGTCTCTTATACAATTACTACATTTTATGCTTCATTTATTTATGTGTGTGTGTGTACATATGAGTGCTTGTGAATGTGTGTGTGCTACAGCACACATGTGGAGGTCAGAGTTTTTTTTTTCCTTCCACCATGTGGGTTCAAAGGTTCAAACCAAGATAACTGGGCTTGTCAATGTGCCCCTTCAACCACTGAGCAATCTCCTGGCCCTCATTTGTCATCTTAATGATTGTACTCTTAGATACATGGCTGACATAGATTTCCCCCTATTCTGTAATCTGGTTCTTTATTAGCAAAATAATAATTTTTGCTGTGGAGAAGCATGGTACCAGCTGTTAATTATTGCTGTTATTTCCTGAGTTATTATGGCTCTTTTAGGAATGCCTTTCTATGCCAGTGTCTTGAAGTGCTTTACATACATTTTCCTCTGGCAGTTTTCATTTTCCATCTTCCTTTACAGTCTTTGATCCTTTCTGAATTGATACTTTTGTACAGGGATCTTGTTTTATTCTACACATTGATGGTCAGTGTTCTCAGAGCTGTTTGTTGAAGAGATTATCCTTTCTCCAATGTATAGTTTTGGCATCTTTGCAAACAGTCATGTGGCTGCTGTTTATTTATAGACCCACAGCTATATTCCACTGGCCTGTGTGTCTATCTTTCTGTTAATGCCATGTTGGTTTTGCAACCGTGGCTTTGTCATATAACTTGAGATAAGGTCTGATGATACTTCCAGCTTTGTTCCTTCTTCTTAGGCTTGGTTTGGCAACTCAAAGTCATTTTAGCTCCTATATGAAGTTCAACATTGTTTCTTCTAGTTGTGTGGTGAATGCCATTCAAGTTTTGATGGGGATCATGTTGATTGTATGCCTTGCTTTTTTGTAGATTTTTCTACAAGTTTAATTGACATGATAGAAAATATGAGCATTCTGTCTGTTAGTGTCTTCTTCAAGTATCATTCTTTAGTGTTTTACAATTATCAATGTATAGGTCTTCACCTCTAGGTTTGTTACTAGACTTTTTCAGTTTATTGTTACTGGGATCACATCCCTAGTTTTTATTATTATGCTAATTATTGATATTTAAATGGGATATATACATATATCATGTTGGCCTCAAACTCATGATGATTCTCCACCTCAGCCTCGTTGTGTTGAGAACACAGCCATGAGCATGAGCCTTCATGCCTCATTTCCAATTTTGATTTTCATTCTGTTTCTTTGCTAAAAGTGTTCGGTCAGAACTAAGAATTTTCTGATAGTATATATAAAATCTCTTAGGTATAGTATCATGTCATCTATACATAGGGATTGCTTGATTTCTTTTAATACCTCTGATTTTATTTTATTGCCTTGTCTAGGAATTCAAGCACAATATTAAATAAGGCTGGAGACAGTGGAAACTTATGTCTCATTCCTGACTTAGGACAAAACACTTTTTTATTTTCTTCCCATTTAGTAACATGTAGGTCTATAATATGTAGCATTTCTTATTATTTTAAAATATTTATATTATCTTTTAAAAACTATATACATACTATATATATATGTGTGTGTGGGTATGTGTGCACGTATATGTAGGTGTATGTAGAATTCAGGAAAGGGTATTGGATCCTCTGGCACTTGAGTTATTGAGTAAGCAACCCTATATGGGTACTGGGACCTGAAGCTGGGTACTTTGGAAGAACAGTGTGCATGCTTAACCACTGAGCTATCTCTCCAGCCTCAATGTTCATTGTCTTGAGGTGCATCACTGGTATCTGGAAGGCTTTTATCATGAAAAGATGTTCAACTTTGTCAAAGGCCTTTTCTGCGTTAATTGGGATGGATGATTATGTGATACCTGTCTCTGAGTCTGTTTATGAGCTGTATCACTTATTCGAATTTTCATAAGTTGAGCTGTTTTTACACCCCAGGAAGGAGAACAACCAGATTGTGGTGGTGGATGGTATTTTAAATGTGTTGTAACATTGAACTTGAAAAAATTTTATTGAGAATTTTAAAAAAATATATTTATTGGGGAAATGGGCAGATATTTCTCTTTGTTGTTGTGTTCTTATCTGCTTTGGCATCAGAGTAGTTTTGACGTGATAGAATGAGTTTGGTAACATTCCTTCCTTTTCTGATGTATGGTTAATTTTGTGTTAGTTCTTAAACGTCTGACAGAACTCAGCAGTAAATTCAGTTGGTCCTGGAAACTCTTTGGCTCTTCCTCCCTTCCTTTCTCTCTGTGTAATTGTTACACACACACACACACACACACACACACACACACACACACACACACGTCAATAATTCATACACGTATAGGAATTTATCCATTTCCTCTAGGTTTTCCAAAGTTTTGGAGTATGAATTTTTGTAGTATTTCCTGATGACCTGATAGATTACATTGTTATCTGCTGAAGCAGTCTCCTGTGCTGGCTCAACTCTTACTAATCCAGGCCTTCACTGCACCTGCTTTGGCCAACAATTTGTCAGTCCTTTCCATCTTTTCAAGGAATTAACAGCTTGTTTAATCGGCTCTTCGTGTTGATCTTCAAGTCTTCATTTTATAAATTCTTCTCTGCTTCTTATTTCTTTTTAGTTTTGGGTTTAGATATTCTTTTATTTATAAGATCTTGAGGTGTCAAGTTGTTAGAGTTATATCTGATTTTCATAGCTGTAACTTTCCTTAAGAACTGCTCTATGCCAAAGATTTTGGTACATTATACCTTCATTTTCATTTGGTTGTAAAAATTTATAAAATCCACCCTTATTTCTTTTGTGGTTTACTAGCCAGTTTAGACTGTATTGTTCAATCTCCATGTATTTGTATAGTTTTTCTTGCAATTAAGTTCTTTTTTTAAATTTAGTCAATGTTTAGCATAATGAATATTCACATAGGTATTGAACAAACTTTTTCTCTTAAATTATGTTTTAACTTTTTATCATGATTTTAAGAACAAGGTCCTTCATTTTTTTAAAAAAAGATTTACTTTTATCATTTTTTGGTGTGTGTGTGTGTGTGTGTGTGTGTGTGTGTGTGTGTGTGTATTTGTGAATGTCGTGTATGTGCAGTGTATCAATTCTCCAAATCCGGAGTTATAGATGTTGTGAGCTGCCTGATATGAGTGCTGGGGACTAAATTAAGGTCCTCTGGAAGAGTAGGAATGGATATTCATCAATCTCTTGAGCCCTGTAAGATCTTTCTGACACATTATTTCTATTATTAGAAGTTCTTTGTCCAGGTTAGAGTCAATTAATGAGTAAAACAATCTATTGAACAAGAACAGCAAACTCATGAGGCCCAGGGAGTGGAAAGAGGCACGGAGTACTAGGAAGAACTTGATAGGACCTATGCAATTGTTTTCTCTTATTCAGTACTTATTATTTGTAATTTAAAATTTTGACATGGTGTCCCATGTCCATCTGACTTGCATCTGATTTATTATCAAAAATTTAGATTAAAAATTCCTGCTGATTAGCTGCAGCTCACCATCCAGTTTACTTCTGTTGTTGTCCTCAGTACTTTACCTATAAAATTTTTAGATCTTTCATTTCAGAACGTGCTCACTTAATTATCTCAAGGCAAATATAACTGGTAGTGTGTAACTGAGAAAATGTGACTCACTGAGATTAAACAAGATGCTCAGGGTCAAGTAATGGGAATGGATTTTGAGTTGGGGTCCTTTCTTGTATTGCCTTACATGCAGCTCCTCCAAAGTTCTGGTCATTCATTTGTTCCTCTTAAGATTTATTTTTTCCTGGACTCTACTTAGAAGTAGAAGCCGTCGGTGAGGACAGCCCATGACTCTTGACAACATGTTCCTGGTATTTGTCTTTGGCTTTTCTTCATTCTCTTGACCAAAAGTTTAGCATTCTGTAGCCTCTTCCTTCTTTTTCTTAGTTGTATCTTCAGAGCAACAGATAGACATTTGTGTTGTAAGACATGTGAAGTAACAGGATGTTGGATCTTGAGTGCTTTGGTCTTGAGTTTCTGACCTCTTTCAAGGTTTTTTTTTTTCTGACAACATTGGTGGGCACCATCTTTTTCAGAGAGACTGAAAGATTTCAGATTCCACTATCTCTTTTGGGTTCTTACTGCAGAGGCACAGTGGTATCTGTCAGTCCAAGAACAGCACTCCTCTTACCATTAACTAATTGAGATCAGCATCAGTCTCTGAGATTGGCATCTACAATGCATCCATGAACAGACTTTCATTTCCTGTCTCCAGTTCTCCTTGGTCTTTAACAAGGATGCTCCTTAACCTAAAGCCAGTGGACTGCCAGTTCAGAAAATCTTGCTTCATGGAAAACCTTGTTTGTCATCCCCACCACTGATTAGGACCACATAATTCTTCCACTCTTCAAGCAAGAGCATCGGCAGCTCTTCTATGACCATTTGCTTCTCATAGAAAGTAGGAAGCTTGAATTTGTTGTTCACATCAACAGATTCCTGATAGCTGTTTTCTGGGAAGGAGAAACTCAACTTTGTCTTGACACAGTCAATCATCTAGGAGGTGTTATGGAACAACAACAAAAAACCAGGGGTATTTCAACTTGCATGTTGGGTGTCTGAGCTCCAGGAAAGAACTCAGTTTATTTTAGGCCACAACAGGCAAACTTGATTACTAAGTGTTGAAAATAAGGATTTATGTGCCTGTTAAATTAGCTATCCTGTAAAATTATATTTGCATCAGTCAGATATTTTCTCTGGTTTTGTTTGGATAGGGAATTGGAGGCCAGGACAACAGAAAGGGATAGTTGAATAGCTTCACTTTGCTCTTCTCCTGCCATAGTCATTTAACAAAGTATAATTTGTAGTATAATATAGTTGGGCTGCACTTATCCCAAAACAAAATTAGTCAGAGTAGACTTGATGTTGAGGGCTCAGTGTAGGGAGGTTAGCATGTTGGAGGGAAAGACTTTGAAAGTCTTACTCCTCTGTTGCACATAATTGTAATGCTATTCCTAGATTCTACAACTACTTCTTATTTCTTTACTATAACAAATTATCTTCATGAGGGGGAAAGTAGGTCACATTATACTAATTTCTGTTTCTTCTTCCACTGGAAAATAATTGCATTCTTATTAATCATAATTGCATGAACTCATGTCATTGAACTAATCTTATTTTAGCATTTGTAAAGTTAGTGTGTTCTACAGTGTGTCTTTTTCTCATGATGGATAGTTCTGACTCTTTTGGAACTCATTAAAATATTATGAAAAACAGCTCTGAAGTCTATGCCAGTGGAAGTTCTGTACATTAATGTCTGAGGACATTAAGATAAATCTGTCCTCAGTATCATTTTAAAAGTCATCCACACATTTCCATTCAAGAAGTAGTTACAAAGAAGGAAGGTTCACATAATAGTTAATCCATACTGACCCAGTATAAGAAGCAATGTCATTGGAACTGATTGATGCCTTGATGCTAACCACCACTCAGTTACTAAGAGTCCCTGGAGGAAGTATTTCTTATAATACTGATTAAAACCTTCTTCCTGATCACCTTTGGGTATCTGTTTCATCCAACCAATCACTGGGGTTCACAGTGTGGTGTCTCCTGTTTCTTGATAGTTGGTATTTAAGGGTACTGCCTCTCCATATTCTGTTGGTACCTCCTTATACTCTGTGCTGAAAGTCACAGCATTGCAGTAGGTGGGTACTGTTCCCTGCCACATCTGTGTTTGTTTCAACTAATTACTGAGTGGGAGTAACAGGAATGTAGCATTGGTTGAAAGAAAGTTTGAGGGACAAATTGTGTGTGTGTGTGTGTGTGTGTGTGTGTGTGTGTGTGTGTGTGGTTGATTAGGGGAAGAACTTTTAACAAAAGGATGTTAGAATAAAATGTTGCTTATATGAAATTATTTAATGAAGGCCAACCAACTTTGTTGTTACTTTTCAAAGACTGAAACTCTACAAGTTTACACATTACAATGTCTGAATGTTAATAGACAAGAATTATGAAAGTCAAATGCTGTAAAGTTTCCTCAGGGATTAAATGAATACTGTCTCAGTATGACATCCAAAGAATATGTCATTTACATTTTGTCTTATTTTCCCATTCTAAAAGAGTTTTCTGATATTAAAGAAAATATTTTAAAAGAGAGAAAAAAGAAATCAAAGTGGGAAACAAACTTCTTGAGAAGAAGGTGTTCAGTGGGAGGGGAAGGCAGAAGAGGCGTGATGTTAGTTAATGTGATCCAAGTATACTATATATAGGTATATAACTGTAAAAGAATCATTTTGAAAAACTTACAGAATGAAGGACAGTTACCTAAAAATGAAAACAAGAATCAGATCACAACAGTGTTCCAAAAAGCAATATTAGAAAATAAAAGTCTGTACAAATATCTCCAGAAGGCATTGAAAGGAGGCGATTTTAAGTACACAGTGCTTCACTCAGATGGTCATTCAAATATGAGGACAGATTGAAAATATCTTCAAGTACAAGACCTCAAAAATTACTACTCAAGCATATTTTGAGGAAGTATTCCAGTAGACAAAAAGTGTATAGTGCTTTATTTTATCACATTCACATTTGTGTGTGTGAGTGTGTGTGTCTGTGCACGTGTGTATGTACGTGTGTGTGTGTGTGTGTGTGTGTGTGTGCATGCACTTGCCACAGTTTGTGTGTAGAAGTTAAGGGACAGTTTGTGAGAGTCAGTTCTCTCCTTTCTCTATGTGGATCTTAAAGATTGGGCTCAGTCATCAGTCTTGGCAGCAAGCACAATTACTTGTTTAGCTATCTCCCTAGTTCAAAATCTATGATACATTAAAAGAAAGTTCATAATCATCCAAAGAGCAAAGACAAAGACATACATGTGAATGGAAACACATACAAAGACACACATGGGAATGAACACACATGCAAAGACACACATGGGAATGAACACACATGCAAAGACACACATGGGAATGAACACACAGCCTAAGTACAATATCAGTATGAATATTATGATTAAAAGGATGCATGTAAGTCTATAGATAACACTCCTGGCAATAGTGACAGTGACATTTTGTGTGTTGGGAATGAACTACCCTTATCCCAGCATAGTTATAGGCAGGACAGATTGTGGGTCAAAGGTTATGTGGCTGGGTTGGTGTCCCAATACCTCCACTGGAAGTCTTACCTGGTCACAGAAGATGGCCAGCTCAAGCTGTGTGTCCCCTATAGTTCGCTGATTTTTAAACTTGTATGTTATTTGGAATTAACTGGGAATGTGTACGAAATGTGGATTGCAGGGATCCAGCTCCTAAAATATCTGTGTTATAAGTTGAGTGTAAAATGTTGCCCATAGGCTCTCTTGGGTTTGAGCACACATTCCTCAGAGAGTGGTGATTTGATAGGAGGTTGTAGAACCTTTGGGGTGAGGGACAGGACTGGCAGAGGTAGGTCACTGGAGGGGGGGCTTCGAGAATTGTAACCTGTCTCCATCTTTAGCCCAAGCTCTTTGCTTCCCCGTCCTCTAAGATGTGTACAAACGTCATCATAAACTCTTGCCACCAAGTCACCAAGCCTTCCGTGCTAGGGCTGACTGTGCCCCCTAAGCTCTGAGCCACGCCCAACCTCTTTTCTCTCAAGTTGTTTTTGTCAGTTATTCTGTGACTATGACAAGTAACCAGGACATGTGACATGGGTCCTATACAATTATATTATTAAACATCTCCACTGTTTTTACAGAAGTCAAGGCTGAAGTATAGGAATATTGGTGAAGAGAGTGAAAATTTATTATAGCACTTATCTCTTCCTCTTCCTAAAGCACATATTAAACACACACACAGCAAAAATAATTTTATCCCTTCTTGGGAAGAAGTGTAATAATAAGTTATATAAAGCTGAACTTGTTCGTGAAGAGAAATAATGTTTCGTATACAACCTGGATTGTTAATAGGTTCTGAAAGCTGATAGGTTCATAGACTCATGCGAATTTAGCCCAATAGCAATTGAAACACATCACTAGGTTACTTTCCTCGCCAAGGACAAAGTAAGAAGTAGGCTAAGGATGTTACAGTAGCACTTTGCTGAGAAAACTGAAATCGTCACGTAGTCCTAGAAGGTTTGTTAGGCAAAGGATAGACACAAGCCCTTGAGTTGGAGGAAGCAGGTCCCACAAGAGGATCCAACCCCTCCCTGTTCCTGTTTGCACGGCCTAAAAAGCCATTATGAAACTGTGCTCCAGCTGTGGAGATAAAGCCTCGATTTAAAAAGCGACAGACTGTCCCAATAATGGAGCAGCAGGAGGCCTCAACCAACAGATAGCAATGGGATCCCTGTCTGCCTACTATAGCTATTACTCACTGCTTAACTGCATTGAATTTTTTTTAAGAAACAATCCTTCTTTCCCTTTAAAGTGGACTGGATGAACTCATTACATATTCTTCAGTCTGCTCTCAAATGAAACTTGGTGCTGGCTTTGGCAGTTCCCTAAATCATATTATGTAAAAACTTGTGCTGGTTGCCTTAGAGATTCTCCTGGGGGACTATTTAGTAGGTGCCCGTGAAACAAAGATGGGTAGGCTTTCTGCTCTTCAGAAGGACATTAACGTAGGAGGGCATTTTAGTTCCATTAAAACATGGGAAAGCCTGTTTGAGGTCTAAGATCATACTGACCATCATCAGCCATTTATTATCATAATAACATAGCAAACAGCTACAAACTGTCACTGACATACAATGAGCATTTATTGCTCATACGTCCTGGGGTCAATCTGCTTAATTCCCTGGGAGTTAACTGAGTTGTTATGTGTATCTAAGGCTGGGCTGGCTAATGACTGATCTGGGTTGGTTGTTATGGAGTAAATTGTGTCCTCCCCAAATTTCACAAATTGAGGTCTAAATCACTGATATCTTAGAATATGATTTTATTTGGAAATAGGGCTGTTATAGGTGTAATTACTTAAAATGGGGTCATTCAGGTGTACCCCAATTTCCTCAGAGTGAGGACTAAGAATGTAGCTAAGTGGTAAAGTATTTGGTCAGCAGTCACAAGTTCCTGATCATCTTCTCTCATTCAGTGTTTAGTCTATTATTACAGTGTAAATTACTATATTTTACTCTTTTCTATCTTTCATCTATGACAACACCTACAACATCACAAATAACTGAATTGATCACATCCCCTCTCCCCGTTTTAGCAGCTGTGACAGGGTAACATGTACTTGCATGACCTTGTTGCTCCTGTCCTGGTCACTAGAAGGTCAGATGCCCTCCTCGTGGCAAGGAGCCAATCAGAAGTTATCTGGCAGACTGGGCTTTAAGGCTGTGGGTGTGCTTAAAGGACAAGTGCACAACAGTGATGTGCAGAGCATAGCAACCGCCCTGGGAGGGCCTATGGGCCACAACAACCTGTTGACCAATCAGCACAGGGCAGGTCGTCCAAGCCTGGAAGCACACCAATCCTGAGACTGTTGCATACCCCTAGACACTCCCCTTACACTGCTGAAAGACCCCCAGAGTGGGGAGACCCTCACTCAAGTCTTGGGATAAGCTGACGCCCCAATAATTCAAGAGAGACCGTTCTCGCTGCAAGCATACCAGGTTTTTTCGGGGAACCAGTGCACTGGAGCCGAGCTCATGACCCTTGCAGGGGCAGAGGCGTTCGACCCCTAGTAACTGCAGTCGGGGGTTTTTTAAAGGGAGAAACTGAATCGGGGAGTTAGGCAAACATTATAAAGGATGAGAAGTTAAATGATAGCTTATGTCTTAACAGGAAGGTTATCTCAAGCAAGCATTCTTTGGACATTGTACAGTTAAACATTGAGCAGGAATGTGGTGAGCTAGTTCCTGGATAAGGGAGGGTTATCTTTTAAGTTTATCTTGAGGTCTCTGGTTTCTCAGGAGAGGGCAGAAGGGCAAGTCACTCTGTGATGGGCTAGTCACTAGGGGTCTAGAAATGTTAAGTTGGGATCTCTCACTGCCATTTAAGGTTCCGGCTCACGATTTCTTGGGGTCTTTCTCCAGGCATCCACTGTGGTGAATGGATGAAAGGCTCGAGCTAATGGGGTTAGCTCATCAAACAACTGCAATAAAAGACTGTTTGCTTTTGCATTGAAATGGGCCTCTTGGTTATTCTGAGGTTCAGAATTTGGGCACAATGTAACAACATCCATTTTGCAGTACCTATCTACATTTTGAAGTGCTAGCAGTTTCTCTCTCTCTCTCTCTCTCTCTCTCTCTCTCTCTCTCTCTCTCTCTCTCTCTCTCTGTCTCTCTCTGTATGTGTGTGTGTGTGTGTGTAAACAGAGAACACCCCTAGTTGTCATTCCTTTCAGTGAAGAGGGTTATGCTTGCTGGCTGGTGGCAATGGGGAGGTTTGGCTCACTCATCATTTACACGGGGGCTGACTCTCCCCAGGCATGGATGGAGTTCTTTCTGCCTTCATGCTTTAACTGACGTCTTATTCCTCCTGTGTCTCAGGCTCCTGCCCTTTAGACTGGAATCATGGCATTTGCATTCTTGTCCTTCTGATTGCTAACTTACCTTGAAGCGCTAAGGACCCATCAGCATCTATCATCTTGGAAGATATTTCTTTCTACTTAAATAGTCCAAGACACTGTCCCATTAGTTCTGTTGCCTTGGAGAATCTCAATTTAGATATTAAGCTTAATAGCAATTAGCAATAGAAACTTTTATTGCAGGCATAGGGTGACTAGACCCTGTTGAAAGGTTTCAAAGTGATCCAATCTGAACTGGATTTAACCACAAAGCTTCTTCCTGTGGTCTCACTTTTATGGTATCAGACTCTGACTGTCTCTTCTAATTTATCAACAGCCCTGTGGAATAATTATCATCATCATGCAGTTTAATCAGCTAGAAAGTTGAGGGCCAGAGACATAAATGACTTTTCTCCAGTAGCACACACTATAAACACCCAAGCCAGAATGAAGTAAATTTGTACGATATTTGCTTTGAAGAACTCTACTGCAATGTCTTTCAACAAAAAGTAAATCTGCAAGTAAGAAAACCTCACAGCAAGGCATCTTAATGGGCAAAAACATAATGAGATTGGAAAAACAAGGATTAAGACTTTCGTAAGTAATAAGCCATGTTTCAATGACCCACTTGGAAAACACTCAAGTAAAATATTCTCCAATTGAACACTTGTGTGTAGAAAATATCATTGCATAAGGCTGAATTCGTGTCACAGACTCTAAAGGTTTTTACTATTTTTATTGGATAGAGAAACTCAAAAGATTTTTAAACCACCCCTCACAAAGGCTTCTCAATAGAAGCATTGTGACAGCCAGTCTTTAGAGACTATCCTAAAAGAATGATTGCCCTGGATGCTCATTTGGCCTTTTCCAGTCTTTTCTGGCCAAGACCGTGATGGTCATATTACACAAATAACATAATCCATATTCCTGTAATACACTCTTCTGATGTTCACAATTTAGTATAGCTAGTGTATTTACAGCATGTACAACTATCACTCCTCTAATTTTAGAACGCTTGCTTTAGCCCCAGGCATGTTGTTAGCCATTCTTTAGTCTCTAAATAAACATTTATAGCTACAGGTTAATATATGGGTATTGCTTTAGTGGTACTTAATAAACTTTTTTGTGATTATTAATTCCTTGAAACCTATTAATTTATTTTGTGAATTTATCCTTTAACTTACTGTTTATTTAGGAACATATCACTCATTTCCACATATATATGATTTACCCCCAAGTTTCTATCTGTTACTGCAGTCTACTTTAATTTCATTGTGGTTATAAAATGCACTTTGCCTGATGTCAATCCTTTAAAATTTACTAAGGTGTGTTTTATAGCCCAACACATGATTGTTTAGGGTAGCATTTCATGACACTCTTGAGAGGAAAGTGTACTCAGTGTTGCTTGGTGGAGTATCCTATAGGCATTCATTATGTCTAAGTGGTTTCACAGTTTGTTCAGGTATCGCTTGTCTAATGTTAATTCTGTTTATCTTCTCTCTTTGTTATTGTATAGCTGTCAATTGCTCCTCCCACTCCTAAGTGTTGGCGTACATTAGTGCATTGTGGTTTGCAATTAAATGCATCTATGTTTATACTGTATAAATAATATTTCTTCCTGATTGGTTAATCTTTTTATCATTATAAAATGTTCTTTACTTGTTGCCTTAAAGCTTGTTTAAAATTAACATAGTCATTCCAGTTCTCTTCTGATTGTAGTTTCATGGCATATCTTTTTCTAATTCTTTACTTCAAATTTATTTGTATGCTTGCATTTAATGTGTATGTCTTGGAGATAGTATGTTATTTCATACACTTCACAATAACATTTCTTTTGGTTAACCATGTCCCATAAGATCCTAAAACTTAGTGACACTGTAGCCATTTCAGTTAGTCTAAGTACTATGTGCGGTATTCTAAAATGATAAAATTGCCTTCAGGATACCTGCTTGCTGTTAAGTGATATATGAGTTTGTCTTTTAATAAGAAATTAAACATTTTGTTTATTTATTATTTTTATGTGTATGGGTTTTGCCTGTGTGTATGTGTGCACCATGTGCATACAGTACCTACAGAGGCCAGAAGAGTGTGTCAAGTCCCCACGGACTGCAGTTACAGATGGTTGTGGGCTGCTATGTGGGTGCTGAGATATGAGCCTGAATTCTCTGCAAAATCAGCTAATGCACTTAACTGCTGATGCATCTCTGCAGCTCCCCTTAATCAGAAATGTTAATCAACTTATGTATGATACAGTTACTAGTAAGTTAGGATTTTGTCTGCTCTTACACTGTTTTCTGTCTTATGTTTTTTTTTCCTTTGTTCTGTATAATTGCTTTCTTTGGTATTTTAAAGATGGTTTATATTTTAGTAGCTTAAGCTTTTTGTTATTCATTCTACTGCATTTTTATTTCCTAGATTATTTCCATAGGGACTATAAATTAGAGTCCCTTAATCTTTAAGTCTACTTAAAACAGCTTAACATCAGTTTAACTTCAGTAATTATAAAAACATTTGCTTAAAATCCATTTATCATTTCACTTGTGCAGTTACTCTGATACCCAATACGTAGTGGCATGTAGGCTCATAAGGCAGTGTGTACAATTGCTACATGCAGTAGAGATAAAATGTTTTCTAAGAAAATTTAATATAAGATTTTGATATTTAGGTCCTTCTCCAAGCATCTGCTGCAATGAAGTGACAAAGGGCCTGAGCTAACGGGTTAGCTCGTTAAACAATAATATGTAGCAGGGGACTTGGTCAAGGATCAAGTTGCCTGCTCTATCTGAAAGTTCTTGCAAAACTCTGGAGATTCTGAACAGGGCCCTAGTCCCATTTTTACAGTGTTGTATGTGTTTGTGAAGCCTATCTTTGTACTGATTCTGACACCCAGGAGGTTCAGTAGTGCGGCTGCTCTGGACTCCAGCCCACTGCTCCCAGCTGAGCCTGCCCTGCCCAGTGCCAGCATGTCTGTCTCTCTCCGTCCTCCTGCCTGCCTGTGAGGCATACAGGGTGGGGATCTCTCTCTCTCTCTCTCTCTCTCTCTCTCTCTCTCTCTCTCTCTCTCTCTCTCTCTCTCTCTCTCTCTCTCTCTCTCTCTCTCTCTCTCTGCTTCATCTGCCATCCTGCCATTGGTGGAGAGAGAGTTGGAGAGTTGGGGTCAGGGCATGTGGTGGGAGTTTCTCTGACCTAAGCACGTGGTTTGCAGGGCGGGGATCCCTCCAGCATTTGCCAGTCTTTTCCCTGGCCCCTGCCCCATGCACGTGGTGTGCAGAATGCTGGGGCAGGCAAGCTGAGGGGGTCTCTTTTGCACCCTCTGTGTGGGCAGAGGGGTCTGGGCTTGCCGGCTGCCCCCCTCCCTACTACCCTGCAGGTCTCTCCACCATGTGCCTCAGGTCAGAGCTTGCTTTGGGAAGGGCGCTGCCTGGCCTTCCCCTGCCAGGTCCCCCTGCCCTGCACATGTGGCAAGAAGAGTGTCAGGGCAGCTAAACCACGGGGATCTCTTTGCTCTGTCTGCATGGGCGGAGGGTTGGAGCTTGCCAGGTCTCTCTGCCCAATACACTGGAGGGAACCATCTACCAGCCCCCCCTCCTGCCCCACCCCCAGATCTCTGGCCTGATCACATGGCATTTGGCCATATCTGGTCTTTCCGAAAAAATGATTAAAGGTATTAAAACCACAAGAGAGAAACGGAAATAAGAACTGTTTGCTGTGGTTTTTCATATCCACAAATACTGAATTTTAAAAGTTGGTAATATGTTAAAATTTTGATCATATTAGGTTAATTCTGTTTATTTCTCAAAAGAAAATTGTGTATGCTTGTTTGGTTAAAAAGTTCTGTCTGTGTTTTCTGGCATAATCTAAGTTTTATTACAAGCATAGAGCTAAAACAGAAATGGTGCAGGTTGTTATCA
The DNA here is from genome assembly GCF_017639785.1 of Mesocricetus auratus. NCBI lineage: Eukaryota > Metazoa > Chordata > Mammalia > Rodentia > Cricetidae > Mesocricetus > Mesocricetus auratus. Next base: position 42,448,694 of record NW_024429194.1, on the reverse strand, counting down.
TTTTGCAGCTAGCCACATGGCAAACTGGTCACATGGCTGGCTGGTAGCCATTTTGTTGAAGTTGAAAAGGATACTTCAACTGCCATTTTGGCTACGTGGAGCAGCCTAATTAGGAGGTAACAAGAGACATACAAGACAGTTTAAATTAAAATAGATTTTTATATAATAATTCATGTACCATCCTAAAAACAAGGCTTTTCTTTATTTTTTATTTTATTTAGGTTAGAAACAAGCTTATTTTACGTGTCAATCCCAGCTCCCTCTCCCTCCCCTCTCTCCTCTCCACCAGGTCTCACAGTTCCCCACCCAATCTCCACTCCGATCCCCAGGGAGGGTGAGGCCCTCCACGGTGAATCTCCGGTGACTGTCATTTCATCCAGGGCAGGGCCTAGGCCCTCCCCCAAGAGTCTCGGCTGAGAGAGCCTCCCATATTGTGGCATGGACACTCAAAGTCTATTTGTACGCCAGGAATAAGTACTAACCAAGGCCCCATAGATTACCTAGGCCTCCTCACTGACACCCACATTCAGAGGGCCTGGGTCAGTCCCATGCTTTCCACATAGCCATCAATCTAGGGTCTAAGAGCTCCCCCTTGTTCAGGTCAACTGTTTCTATGGGTTAAACCAGCCCAGTCTTAACTCCTTTGCCCATCAGTTTTCTCTTTCTGTAACTGGATTCCAGGAGTTCAGTTCAGTGTTTGTCTGTGGGTATCTGTCTCTGCTTTCATCAGTTGCTGGATGAAGGTTCTGTTTCCCAGACTCTCTGGCAGTGGGATTATATGCTGGCACTCCACCGACTCATGTCTAAAATCCATAAATGAGTGATTACATACCATGTTTCTCTTTTTTGTGAATAGTTACCTCTCTCAGGATGGTTTATTCTAGTGCCATCCATTTGCCTGCAAATTTCAAGATTCCATTGTTTTTTTTTTTTTCTGCTGAGTAGTAAGTACTCCATTGTGTAAATGTACCACATTTTCTCTATCCACTTTTCAGTTTAGGGGCATCTAGGTTGCATCCAGGTTCTAGCTATTAAAAATAATGCTGCTATGAACACAGTGGAACAGACATCCTTGTTGTATGAATGCACATCTTTTGGGTATATGCCTGAGTGGAATTGCTGGGTATTGTGGTAGACTGATTCCCATTTTCCCGAGGAATCTCCATACTGATTTCCAAAGTGGCTGTACAAGTCGGCACTCCCACCAGCAGTGGAGGAGTGTTCCCCTTTCTCCACATTCTCTCCAGCATAAACTGTCATTGGAGTTATTGACTTTAGCCATTCTGACAGGAGTGAGATGGTATCTCAGAGTTGTTTTGATTTGCATTTCCCAGATGGCTGGGGATGTTGAGCACTTTCTCAAGTGTCTCTCAGCCATTTTAGACTCCTCTACTGAGAATTCTCTATTTAGTTCAGTCCCTACTTTTTGATTGGATCCTTTGGTGTTTTGGAGACTTGCTTCTTGAGTTCTTTTTAAATGTTGGAGATCAGCCCTCTGTCAGATGTGGGGTTAGTGAATATCTTTTCCTAATCTGTGGGTTGCCTTTTTGTCTTTCTGACTGTGTCCTTTGTGTTACAGAAGCTTCTCAGTTTCAGGAGGTCCCATTTATTAATTGTCGATCTCAGTGTCTGTGCTACAGGTGTTATATTCAGGAAGCTGTCTCCTGTACCAATTCGTTCAAGGGTACCTCCTACTTTCTCTTCTAACAGGTTCAGTGTGGCTGGATTTATGTTGAGGTCTTTGATCCATTTGGATTTAAGTTTTGGGTAGGGTGGTAGACATGGATCTATCTGCATTCTTCTACATGCCAGTGTCCAGTTATGCCAGCACTATTTGTTGAAGATGCTTTCTTTTTTCGATTTTATAATTTTAGCTTCTTAAGGTTTGTTTTTTAAAAAATAAGATTTAAAATGGTAATGCTTCTATACACAATAATGCTAAACTTTGAAACAGTCACCCAGGTGAATGGTTTTAAAGGTATAAAGGGCATTTTATTTTTGATATTACAAAAAGATGTTAAGGAATTTTGAATATCTTTTTAAGAGCAATTTTTAAAATGTTTAAATTTATAAGGTTATAGGACATTTCTGCTTATAAAATATTTTTATTGTTAATATTTGTACTTAAATTAAAAAACTAAAATTTAAAGTCAGAGCCATAATCACAATATGCTAACCAGAAATTGAGATGTTTATTTCTTGTGAAGCAATAAGGCAATACATCCCTGTCTTTGCTAAATTTGTTAAGCTTAAGCCATTTAGGTAAACTGAGTCAGTAGACGTTTTCATGTTTTTCTAAAAAAGAACTTCAATTTAAAATCATTGATTTTAAAGCTAAACCTCACAGTTTAAAGTTCTAATTTTATAAAAGCTTCTAACCTATTGTAAGGTATTAAGAAATACAAGTTAATAGTCATCCTTATAAATGAACAAGTTTGTTAATTTTAGTGATACTAAGTACTAATGGTTAATTATTGGGATAAACCTTACTTAGTCCCCTGTATATTTTCAATAGTCAAACTTAAACAAGTAACTAAAAACAAAGTTGCCTGTTCAGAAATTTACCTAGACAGAGTGACGGTCTAGAATGACAGCTTTTGTCAGACATAATTCATTTACTTTTGCCTTTTATTTCCTTGTCTCTAATTTCTCCTTTTACTGCCTCTGTTGTACATGGCTTGTTTTTGGAATGGCGTGTCTTTCCAGGGCTGGATAGGTCACACGTTTCACGCAAAAACCCTGCCTATTCCACCTGCAGCAGATCTGCTTTCTTGTCGCTGGCAGTTTTAAATCTACTCTATATCTTTAAGTGTCTTGTCATTTGCTGCATCATGAGAATCAGATATCACACTCTGGTTCTTCCTTCTTCCTTTTACTCAGTTTATTCTGTTTATAAATTCTGTCTCTAATGCTTCAGGGTCCTGTAGAATATGGCATTTAAAATGTTAATTTAAAAGCTTATATTATCAGACAGACTGCCAGATTCTGACAGTGACCCATAGTCTACAAAGAAGATGATGAGGCACCCGGTTCCTGCACCTGGGTTATGACCACATTTTCCAGTGAGTGAGATGCTCAAATGCAACATCTGCTGCCAGGACCTGGCCCAGACTGTGGACAAAGCTGTTGGATACTGGAAAATTGATTGCACCCCCTTTGCCTAGACAAAATAAGGTCAGTCTTTTCCATATCCCCCTTCCACAGAGAGAAAGAAAATTCTCATCTTATAGGCCTGGCAAAGATTGATGTTGTTCTTTAATACTTTTGCCTCCAATGCTAACGGAGACTTGGGTATGGCTAACTGTATATGTACTGGCCCCTGTCACTTTTTAGTCGATTCAGAAACTGTATAAAATTTATCCTTCTCAGATCTCTGAAAGTATTAATGGTTGTCAGCTTGGCAGCATCAGGCAGCCAAATCCACAAGACTATAGTCAGCTTGATAGCTCATTATATATATATATATATACATATATATATATAAAATATATATTATATATATTACATATAAATCAAGTCTTAATATGGTTCCCTAATAAGGACCTGAGGATGTAAGAGCATAGAAGTTTCAAAGATATAAAAGGTTCAGAGCTTAACATTTAAAAAAGTTCTGATAAGCTAGTAGAGCAGTGACTACCTGCTGACCAGTCACAAGTTCAAAGTTTTTATGTCATGTCCTTTTGTATAATGAAGTTCATATAGGCTTCACCTTGGATCCACTTCTCACAGGTCAAAAGGACTCCACATAAATACAGCCTATGTTATCCCACCTGTCTGTTCCTGAGGATGGGATTTTCTCCCCTGGTCTTGGGACTCCTGCCCTTCCTGATCACTAAAACTATGGGCCTAAGAGTTCTGATTGAGTACATGAGTTTTAACTTCTGTTCCCAGTTTAAACATGTCTCAAACAAGTTACCTCTTCTGGCAGATGGAGTCCCTGACTGCTCCTAAAGACTACAAGCCCTGGACTTGCTGTGGATGTGAACCAGCCTAGTCAATGTGGACAACCCCTGTCTCTTCAACAGAGTCTGCCACCTGCAATCTTCTGAGAGATATCCCATTGCCTGATTCCCTTCTTTGCTTTTGACTAGCACTTAAGCCTTCTTGGGTCCCTACCTGTGCCCCAGAGTCAGCAGGAAGTAGCACAGGAAATAATATGTTGCCCCTTTTCCCTGGCTGAGATGCTAAGTCAAAATGAAATTCCCTTACATAGGGGACACTATGACAACAGATGCAAATGTCACTCCCTCAGAAAATCTGTCAGCTAATGGCAGAGCCTGTTACCACCCCTTTGAGTCCCTAACAGGCAGGACTTAGTCATGACTCAACATGTGCTTGCCTGATCTTGCCCTTCCTCCCAGTCACTAGGTGGTCAGATACCCTCCTCCTGGCAAGGAACCAATCAGAAGTTAGCTGGTGGGTCTGTTCTTTATGCCTCTGGGCATGATTTATGGTACAAGTGCACAACAGTGACATGCAGAGCATACCAACTGCCCGGGGAGGGCCTATGGGCCATAACAACCAGTTGACCAATCAACGCTAGACAGGTGGTTCAAGCCGGGAAGTGCACCAATCCTGAGACTTGCATACCCCTAGACACTTCCCTTGCTCTACTGCCTTGTGACTTCTTGGGGTCCTTCTCCAAGCATCTGCCGTGATGAATGGATGAAGGGTGAGAGCTAATGGGGTTAGATAGTTAAACAACAACAATAAAAGACTCTTTGCTTTTGCATCAAAAAAAAAGATTTTGATATTTAGCATCGTTAAGGATAAAATTTTTTTGAGGCCTGCCTGGTCTACAGAGAGAGTTCCAGAACAGCCTCCAAAACAATACATAGAAACCCTGTCTCAAAAAACAAAACAAAACAAAACAAAAAAAGAATAAAAATTTTAAATCAGTATTGTTAGCTTTGGATACAACATTGTAGAATTTGCTCATTTATCAAACTGAAACTTAGTTTATCACTTATTTATTTATTCATTCATTTTTATTTATCTTCTAGATAAATGTGTTTATCTTCTAGAACTTTGCATATGCTAGGCAAACACTTTCCAGAGTGTAAGCCGATCAACAACCAAATGCTTCTCTCCTTGGAAAACATCTCATTTCTACCTCTCCAGACCCAATAATAACCACTGCACTCTCCACTCCTATGATTGTGTCTATTTTAATTTCCACATATAAATGAGATCATACAGTGTCTTCCTTTTGGTGAATGGCTCATGTCAATTAGCATGGTGTTTTAAAACTTCATTCATACTGTCAGATATTGTAAGGTGCTCTTGTTTTTTAAGGATGAGTAATATTAATTGCATATATAGATCACATTGCTAGTTGGGAAAATACCTCCCATTTTTAAAGATTTTTCCCATGTCATTGCTCATAGACAATAGTTTTGTCTTTCATCATTTTAAAAATGCTTCACTCAGGCTTACAAGATGTCTGTTGAGAAATCCACTAGGGGTTTATGGAGATTCTTCTGTACATGTGAAGCTATTTCTTTTTCTCGATGTTTTCAAATTCTCCCTTTGTCTTTTGATGACTTGAAATAATGTCTCAGTGAGAATTTCTCTGGGCTCTTGTTTGGGTATATTTGGCTTCCAAGACCTGAATATCTACTTCCTCCCCTAGATTTTGGGAGTTCTTAAATATTATTTCTTTGATAAGATTTCTGATCCCCTCTTTTCTCTTTTCCTTCTGTGTGTCTCATATATGAACATTGACCCATTTAATTGTGTACTTTAGTCTTGTCTTCAATTAATTTGGCCTTGAAACCCTTTAGCGACTTTTTTCATAAGCTATGTGCTGTTTGGATTTTGTAGACTTGAGCCAAATGAGAGTCATGTGAAAAGAGGGAGCCTCAATTAAGATAATCCCTCATCAGATTGGCTTGTAGGCATGCCTGTGGCCATCTTCTTTTTTTTTTTTTTTTTTTTTTTTTTTTTTTGGTTTTTCGAGACAGGGTTTCTCTGTGGCTTTGGAAGCTGTCCTGGAACTCACTTTGTAGACCAGGCTGGCCTCGAACTCACAGAGATCCGCCTGCCTCTGCCTCCCGAGTGCTGGGATTAAAGGTGTGCGCCACCAACGCCCGGCTGTGGCCATCTTCTTGATTGCTGTATCACTCCGAGCAGGTAGTCCTGGGTTGTGTAAGAAATCCAGCTGAGCAAGCCAGTATGCAGTGTTCCTCTGCGGTCTCTGCTTCTTTCCTGACTCCAGGCTTCTGCCTTGACCTCCTTTTTTAGTTTCATCCCTCAAAAGAGGATTTGAGCTTGTAAGCCAAAATAAGCTTTTTCCTGTCCAAGTTGCCTTTGGTCACAAGGCAGCTAATACAAGTTTTGTACTTATTTTTTTGAATTTAATTTTATTTATTCACTTTTCTACTAATCTTCCTAAACACCCTAAGACAATTGCTTAGTAGCTCAGTCAGGTGGTTTTGACAGCTTCTAGCATATATATTTGTTTCTTCAAGACATATTTTTCTGTTTATTTCTTTCATTTTCCTTGACTCTTTATTTCAGTGATATACATCATTTGTTCATGACAGAAAACAGTGACCTCTGGAAGTCTTCTTGCAACTGGATTTGTAAGGTAGAAGACCACCACCAATTAGCCCAGCCTAAGGTTTGGGGGAACCTTTCACAGCTTCATGCTATCTATACCACGTTGCTTTTGTTGTTCTTAGAGTTCCCGAACAAATCAATGTATTTTGATGCCAAGTCAAGCGGGGCAGAACCTGGTCCTTCTCTCAGCCCCTAGAGAGATGAGGTCTTTGGTACATGATCTATCTCTTTCCCCCTTCAGGAAGACTCTGGAACTTCAGATTTTTCATCTCCTCATCCCGTGTTATCAGGAAGGACATTAGTGACTGCCTACCTGATCTACGGTTTCTGATCTTGCTGGAATCCAGGTTTCTAAGATTTCTTGGGTCTTGTCCACACAAAAGACTCACAATGCAGAAATCATTTCTTTGTGCAGTTGCTGGAACATTTGTGGCAGAGGATGTGTGGTTGGATCCTGTTTTTCCTTGGGAAGAAGCTGGAAACTGTAGCTTTGGTCCACCTCCTGTGGAGATTGATTAGTGACTTTCAGGTGAAACTGCTGTCATTGGTCTCTAGTGGCAGGAATCTGCCTCTTTCTGATACTCCTTAGGTAGGGAGCCTGGCTTCTGAATAGCCCACAGAAAAGTTGGCAAATTTGATACACGGTCTGTTTCCTTTCTCAGAGAAAAGCCAGGGCCTAGTGGTTTTCTTTATTATCATCTTTTACGGCGCCGAGGGTGTGTTTGGTGTGATTGTCTCAGATTTCCTCATCAGGCTTGGCATGGCTAGTTTCACTGCTGGAACCATCTACTTTTGGATTTCACATATAGAGAAACATCTGTGTTACAATGCAATTCACTTTCTTCAATGCAGGGTTGATCCCATGATTCCCTGTTGACTTCAAATATGTAGCAGTTGACTAGCTGTGAAGCCTTTTGTATCTCATTTTCTTACAGTCCTCCCTGATAATCAATGACAATGAACAGACCACTGATTAACTGTACCCAATTGCTTCTGAAGAAATACCTCATCAGCCCCTTGAAGAACAATATTTATCTTCTTATTCATTTTTGTCTTCCAAAGCATTGTAAAAAATTATTTGAAAGTTCCATAGCTTGCTGACTACTAAGGGGAGTTAGTATATAAAAGTATGACTCACAAGATTCAAATGGGTAAAAAAGAAATATCTTAAAAATTGTTGGACTCTGAGTTTGAACTGAAACACATGGAAGTGAATTGTGTTTCTGGAAATCATGAGCTTTTTACATAGATATCATTCATTTTATGATGTTAATCTAATTGGTGGCATATGCTCACAGTTCCTTGTTTCTTTCACTCTTTTTATTGAAATGAGAAGACTAGTTCTAATGAGTGCATCAAGTCTGTGTGTTGATGCCAGGATTTTCCCCCAGAGTCTGGTGACAGAAATTCCAACCTGAGCAGCATCAGTGCTTGATTCTCACTTGTCCTTCTGATTTAAGCGATGCGAAATAGTCAGTTTCCTGAAGAACAAAGCTGCATGTTAGTGATCAGCACCTTAGAGTGGATTAACATCCAAGAGGGGGCTAATCAGAGCTACAAACAAACACAAAAACCCAAGCAAGCAACCAAATACAAAACTCCCCAAAGCAAGCAAATAGCCATTCCCTCAAACCTACAGATTCTCTAAAGCCTATGAAAGGGCAAGTTAGCTATAAGAAAGCAAAATCCCAGGGATTACATTAGAGTAACAATTACTGAGCAGAAATAATCACATACCTTGTATATAAAAGACTATGATGTTTAAAAGGTTGGCTAGGTTATTCCTCATTGAGTACTCTGGAAAATAAAGGATAGTACTATTAATACAACATGGTTTTACCTATCTATATATCTATCTTCCCATCTATCATCTATCCATCTATCATCTATCCATTGATATGACCTTAGGTTTCCACAAAAAAGAACTGGTTGATGTACTACTTCCAACTCAGTCCCCTTTGCAGGTTCATAGGTAGCTGCTTAGCGTTCTTTTCTTCTTTCGCTAATAGCACCCAGGTGTTCCATTTTCGAGCTACCCCAGCTGCAGAGACTGTTTTGAATAATGCCACTCCAGCTCATGAAATTGGCACAGTATATACCCTGATCAGTTAGAGTTAGAGGAATTTTGAAACTCATGAATAGCCCAATTAGAAGCAATGAAATCATATGTCTTGGGAACAGCATTTTCTTTCCATTAGCATGGTGCTGCTGATAGGATGCATACCTGGAGCTGCAGAGTCCTCCATGGGAAGGAAGCCAGCACAGTGTGGTGCAGAGAATACTCTCCTACAATAATATTTGTTACTTAAATGCTTGGAGTTCGTCATTCCTGGAGCTTTGTGGACTTCTGCACTACTCATTTTGTAATTCAGTGCACACAGAAAATCTAAAGGGGGACCATGCACATAAATCTTAGGATTCTCTTCATTTCCTAGCTTCTCTGGAGGTGTGGATTGTAGGCTGGTAACTCTTTGTTCTATGTCTAATATCCATATATGAGTGACTGCATACCATGCTTGTCTTTCTGTGACTGGGTTACCTCACTCATGATGGTTTCTTCTAGTGCCATCCATTTGCCTTCAAATTTCAAGATTCCATTGTCCTCTCCCTTCCCCTGCTGAATAGTACTCTATTGTGTAAATGTGCTACATTTTCTTTATTCATTATTCATTTGAAGGACATCTGGGTTGCTTCCAGGTTTTCCAGGTTCTGACTATTACAAACAATGCTGCTATGGACATAGTTGAACAGATGAAGGGTAAAGGGACAAGAGTTCCTGAACAAATTGGGAGCATAGGGAAGGGGAGAGAAGAGAGGGAGGTAGGAGAAAGAGAGGGGGAGGAGGGAGGAAAACTTGAGGGATCAGGAAGATTAAGTTGGGGGATGAATAGAGTAAAACAAGGAAACAGATACCTTAATAGAGGGAGCCATTATAGGTTTAAAGAGAAATCTGGCACTAGGGAGATGTGCAGAGATGCACAAGAAAGACTCTAACTAAGAATCTAAGCAATAATGGAGAGACTACCTTAAATACCCTTCCCCTATAATAATAAGAGTGATGGCTACTTTAAATGCCATCCTAGAGCCTTAATCCAATAGCTGATGGAAGCATAAGCAGAGATCCACAGCTAAGAACTGAGCAGTACTCCTGGAATTCAGTTGTAGAAAGGGAGCATTGATGAGCAAAGGGGTCAAGACCATGTTGGGGAAACCTACAGAAACACTTGGCCTGAGCAAGTAAGTGGGAGCTCATGGACCTCAACAGTTTACAGGAAGGACTGGGTGTTATAAATATTTTGTTAATTTGAAATAGACCTTTATAACTTTAAATGTTTGCCATCATTTAAGCACAACAATTTAGAAAAATTTGATGTTTAGTATAATTGAATTTAAATTGTATGTAAAGCTACCTTATATTCCTTAACCATGGCTACATATACACATACATATAGATACATTAAAAAGGACTGGGTAAAAGTAAGAAGGAAGAACCAGAGTGTAAAGAGACAGTGACGAGAAGGAAGATTCGCTGCAGATAGAACAGGGGTCCCTGGAAAGGTACAGTATTCCATATACAAGCTATGCACAACAGGGCAAGTGAAAGATGAAATTAGAGACAAAAATAAAAGCATAAAAGAGACAAAAAGTAAATGAATTGTGTCCATCAGCAGACTTTTCCAGCACAAGCTGGCTAGACTGAGTGGGCATGCCTACAGCTAGGTCATGCGGGAAACATGGAGGCCTCAGTAAACACGTTTTCAAGCTAGACCACATGGTTAAGATCGCCAAGATGGCAGCCTTCATAGGCATATTTCAATCTGCAGGCTGAAGTGGCCTTTTTTCTCCACAAGTGAGGCAGAAAGATGTGTGACCACTGTAGGTCTAAGAAATGAATGAATGGCCAGTGCCATGGTGTAAAACCTGAAAGACCCCTCGTGGGTCTGAGCAGTAGAAAGTCTGAAAACCTTGAACTTCATTTGTGGGGAAAAAAATAAAAAACTCTCAGAGCATCCCAAGCAGATGCTAACCCAGGCCAGGCCATTGGGAGCAGCTGGCAGCCGCATGGAGAAGAAACAGGGTAGAAGCACAGCTGGATGTAAAAGAGGAACTCGCCATTTCAAGCTGAATGAAAAGGAGAGAGACACAACAGGACACTCCCAGGCAGAAGGTGGTTCCCACCCTGAGACAGCTTTAGCCACAGTAGAAGTGGCGGGAAGCCTCTGTGGCCACCGGGAGTTTTAGCATACAGGGAATAGAAAAGCAAGGCAAGTGAAGAAGATTAAAGGCCGCATTTCTAACCATAGAGCACTGGTAGAATGTGGGGTTCCAAAAAGTGGGCACATGGTTTGATTTGGGGGTGTGGGCATCTTCCATAAGAGAGGCAGAGATCCAAAATGTATAATCTCCAGGGTCCCAGAGACTAAGAGAGCATCAATGCGAAAGGCAACGACTGATTTCCATGATTCGTCAAACACAGATCAGATGCCGGGCTCCTGGAGCCGAAAAGACATGTGGTCACCCAGTACTGGGATTTTCGATCAGTCCCAAAAAACAAGAGAGACCATAGTCTCGCTAAGTCCTAACTCATGGAAACAAGGGAGGGGCAGGCTTACCAGACATGGTGATGGTGGATGGAAGAATCCAGAGATCCTTAGTTGAAAAAGCAACCGAGTTGAAGTTCACAGGTTGTTGGCATCTCAGCCTACAGGAGGAGGAGATGCCGGAAAACATGTCGAGTCATGGCATCAAATGTTGTTAATTATGGAAACTGGGACTCGTGCGATAGACGGAGCACAAGCCATGGAGAGCATGTTAACCATAGTTGTTTATAGTGAGACCAAAAGGGGAGACAGACATGACAGGCAGAGAGAGAAAGATGAGAGTAAGAGAGGATGAGCTAGACAGAGAGAGAGAGAGAGAGAGAGAGAGAGAGAGAGAGAGAGAGAGAGAGAGAGAGAGAGAGAGAGAAAAGAAAGTAAGAGAGAGAGAGAAAGATGAGAGAGCATAAATGGGCACAGGGGTCTGTCCTTTAAAGGGGTCCTTTGCACCTGCATGCAGACTAGTTCTCATGGAACTCTGGGCTGGCCAGAGTGCTGCCTGAGTGCACTCTGCCAGGTAACAGGGCAGGCCAGCTTAATGCCTGAATCTTTCAATGGGGCCTCTTTCGGTAGAGTCAGTATTCATCCCTACTGCATGAATGGACTTTAGGAGCTCATGTCCCCATGGAGGTATACTCTTTTAGCCTAAATACCTGTGGGAGGTCTAGGTCCTGTCCCAAATGATGTGACAGACTTTGATGATCCCCCATGGACGACCTCACTCTCCCTGGGGAGTGAATGGGGGGTGGTGGAATGGGGGTAGGGTGCATGGGAGGATGGGAAGGAGGGAGAACTGGGATTGATATGTAAAATAAGATTGTTTCTAATTTAAATAAAAAAGAAAATCTAAAGCATTAGTAATAGCTTTTTATTAGTTGTAAACAAAGGAATGCTGACCAATGTGAGTTTCTTTGAGAGTTTTACCAGGTACATTTGGTATAGTGGCTATAGAATTTCAATGAGTGTTTTGGTCACACACCTGGGGGTTGGCGGGGTCATCTGATATAGTGGAGAGTTACTGGCTGCTCCAATGAGCTTGGCAGGGCTTACTCACTGGATACTCAGCTATTTGGCTTGATTAAATCAGTTTTATTCCACACATCTCTTATTCTCCTCCAGAGACCAGAGGGTTACCTCAGTCATGTTCTCATGGCAAAGGCAGAGGTGCTATTGTACCTTTCTGAACTTGCAAATGCTTTTTAAGTCACTGGTTCTGTCATACCCCACCTGGTGACATCCTGTTGGTCTGCAGACATCAGAGAACAGAAAGGCATCTCCCATCCTTACTGGGTAGGTGCCACATACTTACATGACAAATGTGTAAAGGCAGGAAACAGTTAAGATGATTATGTATTCTGCCACACACAATGATACCAGGAAATAGGATTTTGTTAAACCTCATGTTATTCTAGGCACAACAAATATGGCAGTTATAAGCTTAGAGCTGTGATTCTTAGTCAGTGACTTAAAAATTACAAAGCAAGAGACAGATCTCTGTTAGTTCAGGGACAGCCTGGTCTACATAGTGAGTTTCAGGCCCCACAGGGCTATGCAGTATGCTACAGTCTCAAACAAAACAACAAAAAAGATAAAACTTCAAAGCCTTGGGAATGGGATGTAGATCAGTGGTGGAGCACTTGCTTAGTATATACAATTCCCTGGGCTTAACCCCAGAGGCACAAAACACCAACAAGCCAAGTCTTAAGCCCTGATTTCCCAGATTTTAATTTAATGGAGGCTAGGTCCTTTTTTGAAACACCCAGTAAGTGGTGGTTTGAATGTGCCTCCCAAAGTTCATGTGTGGAAACATAATGCCCAGTATTAACAGTGTTGGGAGGTGGGGGCCAATGAGAGTTAATTGGTTCACGAGTGTAGAGGTCCTAGAAATGGATTAATGCTCTTGTGGAGGGCTTGGTCTTCTTATGAGAGTAGACTGGTTATAATGAGCATGCTCTTGCTAGCTCAGTGTCTTTCTCATGCATCTACTGCTGCCATTGATGCAGCATAATGGGCCTCAACAGATCCCAGTATCATGCTCTTGAATTTCCCAGGGATTAGACTACTGAGTCAAATGAATCCCCAAATAAGTTATCCAGTCTGAGTCATTTTAACAACTGAAAGCAGACTCTAAGACATAAACTGACTACTGGGCTTCTTTCCATTTGACATTTTTCTGCCCAGAGATGTATTGGGGAAAAGAACAGACATCCAAAAAAAATAGGAAAGCAGCCCTTTAAAACAAATCTACAGGACCTGTTTCTGGTTTGGCTTCTGGTGCCCTGCTTGGACCCATCTGAGACCTGGGGACCATGCACTGGGGAACCCATCCAGGCAGAACAGCCCATGCAGGGTCTGCCAATGTCCTCTGCCTTCACCCAGGGGAAGAGGAGAGCTACTGGAGTATTGGACCTGCTTGTAGCCACTGGAAGGGAGCCTTGGAACCATACCCACTAGGAGAGGAAGACACTCTACCTGCACACAGTAGAAGAAGGGATGGGAAGAAGACAATATAAAAACGCATTTAACAACAGAAAAACTAATTTGACACAACCAGAGTCTAAGGACTCTATACCAGCAAGACCTGAACATCCCAATACAGATGAAGTAGAAGAGAATGAAATTTAATGAAAATGATAGAGGCCCTCAAAGAGTATATGAGAAAATCCCTTAAAGAACTGAAAGAAAAAAACAAACTAAAAATACAAGAAATCAACAAATCTATTAAAGAAAGTTAAAAAAAAACACAATCATACAGATGAAGGAAACAGTTCAAGACCTGAAAACTGAGATAGAGACAATAAAGAAAACACAAATGGAGGGAATGCTAAATAGAAAAGCTGAGTAAATGATCAAGAACTACAGATACAAGCATAATCAACAGAATACAAGAGATGGAAGAGAGAATCTCAGGCATTGGAAATATACTAGGAGAAATAGATTCATTGACCAAAGAAAATCTTAAGTCCAAAAATCCCTAATACAAAATATCCAGGAAACATGGAATAAAAGACCAAACCTAAGTAAGAATAATAGGTATAGAAGAAGGTGAAGAAACTCACCTCAAAGGTGCATAAAACATATTCAACAGAATCATAGAAGAAAACTTTCCCATTCTAAAGAAAGATATGCCAAAGAAAGTACAAGAAGCTTACAGAAGGCCAAATAGACTGGACCAAAAACAAAAGCCCCCTTACCACATAATAATTAAAACCCCAAACATACAGAATAAAGAAAGAATATTAAGAATATCAAAGGAAAAAGGTCAAGTAACATATAAAGGCAAACTTATCAGATGTACACCTGAATGCTCCATGGAAACTCTGAAAGTCATGGATAGATATTCTACCAACACTAAGAGATCACAAATGCCAGTCCAGACTACTATACCCAGCAAAGCTTTCAATCACTATAGATGGAGAAAACAAGATATTCCATGACAAAACCAGATTTAAACAATACATATCCACTAACCCAGTCTTACAGAAAGTTCTGGAAGGAAAACTCCAACCCAAGGAAGTTAACTACACCCACATAAACATAGGCAATGGATAATCCCACTTTACCAATAGTCAAAAGAAAAAAGGGGTAGAAATCCACACACAACACTACCAATAACAACAAATCCAAAGCAAACAACAACAAATCCAAAACAAACAAGAATGAACAATCAGTGGTTTTTAATGTCCTTCAATATTAATGATCTTAACTCACCTATAAAAAGACACATGCTAACAGAATGGATACAAAGACAGAATCCATCCTTCTGTTGCTTACAAGAAATATACCTCAACTTCAAAGACAGATGGTACCTCAGAGTTAGGGGTTGGGAAAAGATTTTCCAATATAATGGACCCAAGAAACAAGTGGGTGTAGCAATCCTAATATCTAACAAGTTAGACTTTAAACTAAGATCAATCAAAAGAGATGAAGGAGATCATTTCATATTCATCACAGGAGCAATCCATCAAGATAAGGTCTCAGTTCTGACCATCTATGTCCCAAATCCACATTCGTAAAAGAAACATTACTAAAACTCAAATCCCACATAAAACCTTTTGGATGGGTAGTAAAAATGGCAATCTTGCCAAAAGCAATCTACAGATTCAATGCAATCCCCATCAAAATCACAGCACAATTCTTCACAGACCTGGAGAGACAATTCTCAACTTTATATGGAAAAACAAAAGGCGCAGGATAGCCAAAATAGCTGTACAATAAAGGAACTTCTGGAGGCATCACCATCCCTGACTTCAAGCTCTGTTATAGAGCTATAGACCAGAAAACAGCTTGGTATTGGCACAAAAATAGACAGGTAAACCAATGGAATTGAATTTAAAACCATGATATGGATCCACACACCTACAAACACCTGATCTTTGATAAAGAAGCTAAAATTATACAATGGAAAAAAGAAAGAATTTTCAACAGCAATAAATGGATGCTGGCATGCAAAAGACTGCAGATAGATCCATATCTATCACCATGCACAAAACTTAAGTACAAATGAATCAAAGACCTCAATATAAATCTAGCCACACTGAACCTGTTAGAAGAGAAAGTAGGAGGTACCCTTGAACGAATTGGTACAGGAGACCATCTTGAACATGACACCAGTAGCACAGACACTGAGATGAAAATTAATACATGGGACCTCCTGAAACTGAGAAGCTTCTGTAAGGCAAAGGACACAGTCAACAAGACAAAAAGGTAACCCACAGAATGGGAAAAGATATTCACCAACCCCTCATCTGACAGAGGACTGATTTCTAAATATACAAAGAACTCAAGAAATTAGTCACCAAAACACCCAAATAATCTAATTAAAATTGAGGTACAGAAATAAACAGAAAATTCTCAATAAAGGAATTTAAAATGGCTGGAAGACATATAAGAAAGTGTTCAACATCCTTAGTCATCAGGGAAATGCAAATCAAAACTATTCTGAGATACCATCTTACTCCTGTCAGAATGGCTAAAGTCAAAAACACCAAAGACAGTTTACGCAGGAGAGAGTGTGGAGAAATTGGAACACTCCTCCATTGCTGGTGGGAGTGTAAACTCATACAGCCACTTTGGAAATCAGAATGGTGGTTTCTCAGGAAAATAGGAATCAGTCTACCACAAGATCCAGCAATTCTACTCTTAGGCATATATCCAAAAGATGCACATTCATACAACAAGGACATCTGTTCAACTATGTAGCAGCATTATTTGTAATAGCCAGAATCTGGAAGCAACCTAGATGCCCTTCAATTGAAGAATGGGTAAAGAAAATGTCATACACTTACACAATGGTGTACTACTAAGTGGGGGAAAAATGGAATCTTGAAATTCACAGCCAAGTGGATGGCACTAGAAGAAACCATCCTGAGTGAGGTAATCCAGTCACAAAAAGATAAACATGGTGTGTACTCACTTATATATGGATTTTAGACATAGAGCAAAGGATTACCAGCCTACAGTTCACACTGCCATAGAAGCTAGGAAACAAGGAAGACCCCAACAGAGACATACATGGTTCCCAGGAGCAGGGGAAAGGGACAAGATTCCCTGAGCTAACTGGGATCATGGGGGGAGGGGAGAGGGTGTTCAGAGAAAGAGAACATGAGAGGAGGAGGGTAGTAGAGGACAGGAGAGAGCAGGAAGTTTGATTTAGGGGAAGACTAGAGATAGCAAGAAAAGAGATACCATAATAGAAGGAGCCATTATAGGTGTAAAGAGAAATCTGGCACTAGGGAAATGTTCACAGATCTACTATGATGATCCCAATGAACAATCTAGGCAAGAGTGGAAAGCCTGCCTTAAATGCCCTTCCCTGATAATGATATTGATGACTACTTTATATGCCATCCTAGAGCCTTCATCCAATGGTTGACGGAAGCAGAAGCAGTCACCCACAACTAAACACTGAGCTGAACTCTAGAATCCAGTTGCAGAGAGGGAGGATTGATGAGTAAAGAGGTCAAGACCATGCTGGTGAAACCCACAAACACAGGTGACCTTAACATGGACCCCAGACTGATAGCTGGGAAACCAGCATAGGACTGTTTCAGACCCCCTGAATGTGGACGTCAGTTTGGAGATCTGGTTAATCTATGGGGCCTCTGGTAGTGGATCAGAATTTATCCCTAGTTCACGAATGGACTTTGGGAGCCCACTCCACATAGAGGGATATTCTCTCAGCCTAGACACACAGGGGAGGGTCTAGGCCCTGCTCCAAATTATATGACAGACTTTGAAGATTACCCCATGGAAGGCCTCACCCTCTCTGGGGAACAGAAAGGGTATGGGGATGGGGGTTGGAGGGGCCAAGGGAGGAGGGGAGGGAGAGGGAACTGAGATTGACATGTAAAAGAGGCTTGTTTCTAATTTAAATAAAAGAAGAAAAAAGCAATCTACAGAACGTTTTTATGTAGTCTTATGTGTCGAGCACTGGAGAAATTGCAGGAGGTTTTTAGTGATACAGGATTAGCCAAGTCCTTAAGAAATATGGATGCTAAGTAAATGTTTACATATGGGTAATGACATAATCACACCATGCAAAGTGCTGCAAAATTTAAGTACAGGAGACTATGCAGATGGAAATATTGAGACCTGTTTCACTTGTAAAGCTGTGACCAGTCAGGCAGAAGACTGGCAGAGCTATGCAGAGAAAATCAAAATGGAAGTTCCGAGGGGTGGCTCTATCTTATTAAGGGATCTCTCTTCTAGAATGCTTTTGTATTATCACTAGCTAGCCACACTGTCTCAAATACAGCACACTCAACAGGAGTCGTTTTTTAGAACCATGTGATCTGGGCTGTTAGTAACGCCTATGAGTTGGTATCTGTGCAATCTGTCCAATTTGTCACATTTAGCTACCTGGTTGATCTTAATCAACTCTAGCCTTCTAGGGGGCAATAGCATTTGTATCAGAAGGTCTGTCACCTGCTCTGCATTATGCACAATTACACAATCTAAAACTGACTGCATTGATGGCAAGAGCAGTTAGAAGTTATAATCTTTCAATCAGAGGTAGGATTAAAATTCATTCATTCTGCAAGCCTGCCATTTTGGGTTGACCTTCTGTCAAGTGGAATAAAAACTCTACCAGAAAAGAGTGACTACCAGCGAAGTCAGCTGGAACAATGCATCTCCCATGACATCCTGTCCCATTAAATTATTGTGTGAATTTTGTGTAGTTATTTAGTATTCTATCAGGTCTATAAAGAATTTGAATGCACAAAATGAGTTTATTGCCATGCTCATTCACTAGAGGCATTGAGGGTGACTTAGTCTCTGAATTATTAAATACTTTACCTGCTGAAAGCATTTGAAAAGTTAAAATTCAAAATGGAAAGATTCCTGTATTTTCAATTTCAACTAATCAATCAGAGACCATGGTTGAGTAAGTGTCCTTGTGGTAGGGTGAAACACCTTTTGTGTATACTCTCAAGAGTGATACAGCTTGGTCTTGAGGAAGATCCGTTTCCAGCTTTCTGAGGAATTGCTATTTTGATTTCCATTGTGGCTGTGCAAGTTAGCATTCTCACCAACAATGGAGGAGTGTTCCCCCTTGCTCTACATCCTCATCAGCATGAGCTGTCACTTGTATTATTGATCTTAGCCATTATGAGTTGTGGGATAATGTTTTTGTACACTGTGAGGATATTTTTTTGCCAAGGCACCTATTGATTGGTTTAATAAAGAGCTGATTGGCCAATAGCTAGACAGAAGAGGATAGGTGGGGCTTCTGGGAAGAGAGGTGAACTTAGGGTTAAAATCGAGGCATGCTAGAGAGATGCCAGCAAGTCAGATGTACAGAATGGAGGAGAGGTAAAAAGCCATGTAAGCCATGTGCAGACTATAGATTAATAGAAACAGGTTAATTTAAGTTATAAGGGTTAGTTGGGAGCCAGACTAACCTAAGACCAACCTTTCATAGTTAATAAGAAATCTATCTGTCATTATTTGTGGCCTGGCAGGACCAAAGAAAGTCCAGTGAAAAAGCTTGCTACAATTGTGACAGGTGAAAGATGGAATCTCAGAGTCTTTTGATTTGCATTTCCCTGAGGGCTAAGGGTGCTGAACATTTCCTTTTTTAAAATTTAAATTAGAATAAGGTTGCTTCACATGTCAATTCCATCTCCCTGTCTCTATCCCTCCCCTCCTCTCATGCCATCCCACCAACCCCTCCATCCCCCAGTCCCCACTCCTTTCCCCATTTCATCCAGGGCAGGGCCTAGGCCCTTCCCTAAGAGTCCTATAAGTGTTTCTTAGCCATTTGAGATTTTTTAATTGAGAATTTTGTTAAGACATGTGCCCATTTAAAAAACTGGATTATTTTGCTCTTTTAATATCTAGTTTCTTGAATTCTTTATATATTTTGGATATTAGATCTTTATTGGATGTGGAGTTGGTGAAAATTTTCCCATTCTGTAGGTTGTCATTTTGTCCTATTGACAGCATCTGTTGCCTTATAGAAATGTTTTAATTTCATGAGGTCCTGTTTATTAATTAATTAACTTAGTGGTCTGCACTATTGGTATTCTATTCAGGAAGTGTCTCCTATGTCAATGCTTTTAGGGCTGTTCTCCACTTTCTCTTCTATCATGTTCTGTGTATCTGTTTCTTTGGTGAGGTCTTTGATTCATTTGGAGGTGTATCTATCTTAATTCTTCTACATTTAGGCATATAATTTGACCAGCATTTGTTGAAGATGTTTTCTTTTTTCCAGTGTGTATTTCTGTCTTTGTTATCAAAAATCAGGATTCAATGTCTGTGTATAATTATGTCTGTGTCTTCAATTTTTCTATTGATCAATATGTCTATTTTATGCCAATACCATATGCTTTTTATTACTATAGCAATTTGAAATCAGGGATGGTGATACCTCTGGAAGTTCTTTGTTCAGAATTATTTTGGTATTTGGTATTTTTGGTTTTCCACATGAAGATGAGAATTGTCCTTTCAAGGTCTGTGAAGAATTGTGTTGGGATTTTCATGGGGATTGCATTGAAACTGTAGATTGCTTTTGGTAGAATGGCCATTTTTACTATGCTGATCCTCCTGATCCATGAGCATGGTAATATTTTCATCTTCTGTTATCTTTTCCAATTTCTTTCTTCAAAGTCTTGAAATTTTTATCATACAAGTCTTTCATTTTTTATTAGAGTTACCCCAAGATATTTTATAACATTTGAGGATATTGTGAAGGGTGTTGTTTCCCTAATTTCATTTTCAGTGTGTTTGTCATTTATATATAGGAGGGCTACTGATTGTTTTCAGTTAATCTTGTATCCAGTCACTTTGCTGTAAGTGATTATCAGCTGTAGGAGTTCCCTAGTGGAATTTTTAGGGTCATTTACCTATACATTTATACCATGTGCAAATATGGATTCTTTGACCTCTTCCTTTCCAATTTGTATACCCTCAATCTCCTTTGGTTGTCTTGCTGCTTAGCTAAGACTTCAAGTACTATATTTATAGATACGGAGAGAGTATAAAACCTTGTCTTGTTTCTAATTTCAGTAGAACTGCATTGAGTTTCTGTCCATTTAAATTGATGCTGGCTATGGGCTTGCTATAAACTGCCTATTTGTCTCTTATAGCACTAATCTCACTAGGATTTTTATTATGAAGAGGTGTTGGAATTTGTCAAAGTCTTTTCCAGCATCCAATGAGATAATCATGTAGTTTTTTTATATGGTGGCTTGAATTGGCAGAGTTTTATATGTTGAACCATCCCTGTATTTCTGGGATGAACCCTACTTGATCACAGTGGATGAACTTTTTTATACATTTTTGGGTTTGGTTTATGAGTATTTTATTGAATATTTTTGTATCAATGTTCATGAAGGAAATTGGCCTACAATTCACATTCTTTGTTAAATATTTGTGTGGTTTGGGAATCAGGTTGACTGTGACCTCATAAAAAGAATTTGGCCATGTTCTTTCTGTTTCTATTTTGTGGAATAATCTCAGGAGTATTGGTATTAGCTCTTCTTTGAAAGTTTGGTAGAATTTTACACTAAAAACATCTAGCTCTGAACTATTTGTTTGATTGGGAGGCTTTTAATGAATGCTTCTAGCTAAATAGAGATTATAGGTTTGCTTAAATTGTTTATCTGATCTTCATTTAATTTTGGTAATTCATGTGTTTCTCATAAAAATATTCTATGTAATTGACAAAGAATAATTATGCATATTTCTGTGAGGCATGATGTGATAATTTTATTTATATTCACATTATAGAAAGACTCAGCTCAGCCATTAATAAATCTGTATATCTATCACTTTGACATTGTCTTTGTTTTATTTTTCTGCTCAGTATCAGACACACACAGAGGTGTGCTTTTATAGTGATTCTAAACCCAGTCAAGTTGACATGGGAATTACCCTTTGAATAAAGTTTTCATTTGAAATTTTATCTAAAAAGTTACAAATCCCTATCTTACATGTTATTCACTAATGCCTGCCCAAACTCATAGGTTCATGTCCTAAGCATCAGTGTGACAGTATTTGGAGAAAGGGCTTTAAAGGGGTATTTGGATTTGGTAGTTCATTATCACTCAAGACAGGATTGTTTGGGGACAGTTCAGCACATGATCATGCTGGCACTCTCATCTCAATTTTCAGAATTCTGAGAAGGTAAATGTTTTGGTTCAAACCACTTCATCTGTAGTACTTTGTTATGGGAGCTTGAATTGATACAACATGGTCTAACTTACTTATTATACTGTACAGTGTGGTCAGTGATACATCAAGGACCACTTGGTTGATTCTTTTGGCCATTATTCAGGCATATTTTTAGTGTGTTACATATCAAGAGCCTATCTTTAAAGATTTAGTGGAGAAGGAATTTAGTTATTCATAATTGCATTGGTGTTTGAAGGAAATAATGAATCATGTCAACAGGCAGTTGTTTTATGAATGTAATGTAATGTCCTTTATGCTCAAAATTTACATATTTGCAAATTTCTGTATTTCATTTATACACTTAGTTGTTCATCCAATCAACCTACATTTCAGTGATCACTTTCTGCCTCTGGTACTGTTTCAGACATTGGAGATATGATAGATATAGAAAAGCAAGGAGTTCTGTTCTTATGAAGTTTATATCCTACTGTAAAGCAGCAAATGATACACAAGTGAAAAAAGCATTTGCCATATTAAATGGGGCTCAGCCATATGAAGGATTAGGAGGCTTCTGACAGAGTAAGATGGGTCCCTGAGGTCAGTGGGGTCAGCAAGGGCTTTCTGGTTCCTCTGATTTAAAACCCATGTTGGAAAATGAAAGGTTGGCCCATGTGGTTATTTGGTTAAAAATGAAAACAATAAATATTTAAGGACAAAGAGAAAGCAAGTGCCAGACTTTCAGATGAGAATGTTTTAGCACATTCTGTGAAAAGCAAGAAGACAAACAAGACTGGAAAGGAGACAAATTTTACTATGAGTCAAGGGGAGTCTAATGGACGGCTTAGTTAGGTAAATGGTGTACTCTTATCCTCTGGAAAGATTTTCTCGGTTTCTGTGTTGACACTACACTGTGGGAAGTAAGTGGAAACAGGCATATTGTTCAAAGAATAATTATGTAAAAGGTGAGACTAAGAAAGTAGCAGATGAAGTAGCAGAGGAAATGAGTATACTTTGAATATAGAGCCAAGAAATTATTTCTAGGGTAAAAAAAGAGAATAATTAGGGATGACCCAAGGCTTTTGACTTGAGCTACTGGAAGAATGAAGTTGCCATTGATAGGGAGAAAAAGGTTGGAAAAAGGGACCTCGGGTTGGAATGGAATGTTTGACATGCTAATTAAACACTTATGGAAATATGTGAGGGAGGCATATGCAGGCACACACACACATACACACACTTATATAGTTGTGTTTGAGCATCAGAATAAAGATCAAAATCTAAAGACAGATATTTGTTTGTGTTTTTATATTTTTGAGGCAAGGTCTCACCGTATAGCCCTGGCTGGCCTGAAAATCAGCAGACAAGACTGGCCTTGAGCTTACAGAGATCTGCCTGCTTTTGTTTCTCATATGTTGGGATTAAAGGTGTGTGCCACTGTGCCTGGACTTAAAGACAGATATTAGGAAATCATGAGTACATATGTTTTTCTAAAGTATAGAATGAAATCCAGTGTGTATGGATAGTGATAGGCACAATGATAGAGATCCCAGAGTAACTTAAAATCTGGAGAAAGTAATTAGCTGTAGGAAAAGTTGAAAACCAAGTCTGATCATAATGTTCATCAGGTAGAGGCTACACACACTTGTGACACTGAACACTTGCATCAGAAGACATAAGCAGATATTATGTTGATGAATGAGTTCAAGAGAACAGATAAATAGCAAGTAGCAAAAATGATTTGAGTCTTTTTTTGTTGTTAATTTTTAATGAAAAGAAGCAAGCTGAGCAAGGTAAATTCAAAATGTAAATTTTGAGAAGAAGGGCACCAGTAAGTGGAATGGAGCTAAGTACTATGTTCAAGGAGATAAATATATTAAGAAATGGAATATAGGGAGTGATGATCTCAGGACAAGATCCCACCTAGCTAAGTTTCTAACTTTTGAAAAGGATCTAAAGAAAATCTGAGTCTGGTGTGGTATGGTACACCTTTAATCCCAGCACTGGGAAGTCAGAGGCTGTCAGATCTTTGGGTTTGAGGCCAGCTTGGTCTAGAGATCCAGTTTTAGGATAGCTGAACTTAGGGAGTGAAGGACAGAAAGTTGGTGAAGATGTAACTGAATGAGGGGGGCATGTTCTAGCCCCAGTCAGCAGAAGAAATTGGCAGCTTTGACCTCATGGTTCTGGCTTTAGAGTTAGAATAGAAGAAACAGGTTACAGAATTTGCCTCCACACCTAAAGAAAGCAACTGATGTCAGGCATGTGTCAGTAGTGTCCCTAAATGGAGACCTAGTAGAAAGGCCATTTTGTGAAGTTGTGAATTTGAAGCCTGGATTGCACTGGAGACCCCAAGATGTTGGAGATTCCAGAGTCATGGGCTACTTGCTGAGGAGAGCAGCTAGCAGGGAGTGGAACCAGCACAAGAGAAAGAAGCTGAATGCAATTGGAGATCTGAACAGTGTTTTGACCTCAGACATGGAGATGCAGAGTTTGGAGTTTGCCCAGCTGGTTTTCAGTCTTGCTTTGGACCAGTATTTCCTCACTATGCTCCCTTCCTGGTATTTTGGAATGGTAATGTATAATCCTGTGCCATTATATATAATGCTGATTCAGGATATCATGTTCATTTTCAAGTCCTCTTTCCTTCCTCCTTGCTTCCTTTCTTCCCTTTTCTTATATCTTTATTAATTTATTGAGCTGCTTCCTTGCGTTTGTACTTGGAGTAAATGAATTAACCCAAGAAGCTGTTCCATAGGGCACCATCTAAGGAAGGGGACCACCCCCATACACCCTCCCGGAATTCTTGCAATCCCAGGCATGACAGTGTGAATTTATTTTTCTCTTTTTGTCTGTACTCTTTCTTCATCACATCTTATTCTTCTTGGAGAAGTCTGAACTAGCAGAGAAGCATAGAGTCCCCCTCTGCTCAGTGAAAGATTGGAGATACTGCAAAAAGACAATCTTCTTGCAATTGTTAATTACCTTTGTACGGAAGATTGCTTGTATCCACATCAAGAATGATGCAGAGCCTTGTCCTGGACTAGGTGTCAGTCACTGCTAGGAATGAAACAGCTCTGAAGGTGGAGGTGTCTCTGAGAGAACAATTTGAGGAGCCTTTTTCTCTGAGCAGTTCACAAGAACTGTACTTCACAAAGAGATTCTGGACATGGGATATTACTAATTTGGTAGGTCGAACTCTTGAAATGCACAACTTTTGAATACATAAACAGCACTGCCCAAATTGGTCTTTGGTCTTCCAAGTATTTAGTCTTTTGTTGGTTCGTCTCTTAACAGTCACCAGAAGTGTCTGTAAGCCCTACACAGTCAGGGAACTCCGGGAATGTATAAGCTTTCCCAGGCACATTATAATTATCCCCTTAATGGGATCCCACATACTAGGTAAGCACTATAATCAAGGGATTGAAAAGAATAAATTAGCTCTCAGTTTTCTGTATTCTGATTTCCTGGGGACACCTGCACCAGTTTCATGATCAGAGAGTTTTGTGCTTATTTCAAATAAGTATTTATCCAAGCCTGGCTTCAGATTGTAAATATCGAGTTTATTTGTACCACCATTTCTTCTGTTTTCCTCCCAATTATTGGTTTAGCAATATGGCACTTTCCTAAAAAATGATTAGTAAAATAAGAGCACAAAAACTATCAAAATTTAATATTAACTTGGATAAACTGGATCAGTGTTGAACCTTAGCAAGGACACAAGATGACGTCTGTGCTCTCCTCAGGAAGGTGTGTGTGTGTGTGTGTGTGTGTGTGTGTGTGTGTGTGTGTGTGTGTGGTGGTTTTGTGACTAGAATTTTATGCTTTTACATTTGTGGCAGAGACTGGAGGTACTGAGAATTGAACCTGATTCCTCTCTCATGCGAAACACTGGCATGAGAGAGGAATTTACTTCCCACCTATAGTTCTTCAGTTTATGCAACACTTGGTAGGAAGGGAACAGGAGGAGTTCCGGATTTGTTCACAATAGATGCACAGTGCAAATAAGCAAACAAACAAACAAAGCCTCAGACTAGCCAAACCTTTGCATGTAACTGTGGATCCTCTCAAGGGATTCTCTGGCAGATGATTGTTTATGCTCATTGTAGCATGTACATGCCCATTGATCTCCCAGAGAGGTCAGATGCTGTACCCTTGGGTCTCCCTGCTGGTGCCACCATTACACTTACTGGGGAAACTGGCCTATAATGTCTGAACTCTGGGTGAAAAAAGAAGGCAGGACTCCAAAGATGGAAACCTAATGGAACGTGAGAAATAAGGGACACTGGGATTTTAGAGAAGCTAGCTCCAGAATGTAGCTAGGGAGAGGCTGAGAGATGAATTGGTGCTCTGTGGTGTCCATAGGAACCTAAAAGGATGAATAAATGCACAACAAAGATTTTCAAGTGCATAGCTTCTAGTCTGGATGTCTACTTATCTATGTCAAGAGCATTTAGAATTACATTTAATTACTTACAGTTTTAAAGAGAGCTTCTTTACAGTGTTTCAGAGTGGGCTGCAGGTGAGCCAGTAATTTATGATGAGTACATATGTCCTTTTGGGTTACTTTGCAAACTGCCCTTTGAGGGTTATTTAAAACCCTGTCCTCAATGACACCTTGATTACACTGTCCCATGTAACCAGTGCTCTGTGAGTCCCTTGTGACTTCTCTTAGTCAACACCCACTCTTCCCCCGATGTAACAAGTACCCTCTCACTCACCATCTGTCCTTTGCTCTTGCCCCACTTCTAGAGGACGTCTTTTAAAGGGGAAAAGAAGACAGTAGATATTGGTCAAAGGAGAAGAATAAAATTAGATTTAAAACATTTATTGAAAGAATTTTTATCCCATTAGTTTCAGGAAGCATTTAGGTGCTGCTCTCTCATCATAGAACAGAAAACACTTTCTTCAAAATCTTATTTACTTGAGCCTTCCCATGATCAGTTCACAACTAGCTGAGGCCAGAGGACTGCACACTGTGGCTCCCATCCTGGCAGGAGAAAACCCACCCAGAGACTGCCAGCATCTTGGTTCCTTTCCTGCCTACTGGATTAGGAAGGCCTGGGCCTGTCTCCGGCCCACCTTCCAGTGCCCTTGGGGCAACCAGCTGCGACCTGGGGACTGCACACTGCCCATCTCATCGTGATCGTGATGGGAGTCAGTCTGCCCAGAGAATGCCAGTGTCCAAGTACCATTCTCTACCCACAGGACAGGCAAGGTAAGCCTGGGCCTGTTTCTGGCCTGCCTCTTGTATCATCTTTGTATCCGTTCATTCTATTAAGAAGCAACAAGGTCTGTGAAGAATTGTGCTGTGACTTTATATTGAAAAACAAAAGACCCAGGATAGCCAAAACCACCCTGTTCAACAAGGCACCTTCCGGAGGCATCACCATCCCTGACTTCAAGCTCTATTATAGAGCTATAGTCCTGAAAACAGCTTGGTATTAGCACAAAAGTAGACAGGTAAACCAATGGAATCAAATTGAGCACCCGATATTAACCCATACATGTATGAACATCTGGTTTTTGACACAGAAGGTAAAATTATACAATGGAAAAAGACAGTATCTTCAACAAATAGTGCTGGCTTAGAAAAAAACCATCCTGAGTGAGGTAACCCAGTCACAAAAAGAGAAACATGGCTTGTACTCACTCATATATGGATTTTAGACATAGATCAGGGCAGTACCAGCTTACAATCCCAATGCCAGAGAGTTTGGGAAACAGAACCTTCATCCAGTGGCTGATGGAAGCAGAGGTAGACAACCACAGCTAAACACTGAACTGAACTCCTGAAATCCAGTAAAACAGAGGAAGGACTGATGAGCAAAAGGGTCAAGACTGGGCTGTTTCAACCCACAGAAACAGCTGTTCTGAACAAGGGGGAGCTCTTGGACCTCAGACTGGGAGGATAGCATGATCCAGACTCTCTGAATGTGGGTGTCAATGGGGAGGCCTAGGCAATCTATGGGGCTTTGGGTAGTAGGTCAGTATTTATCACTGGCATACAAATGAAGTTTGGGTGCCCATCCCACAATGAGGGGTGCTCTCTCAGGCTGGACTTCTGGGGGAGGGCCCAGGCCCTGCCCTGAATGAAATGACAGACTCTGGAGATCCCCCATGGAGGGCTTCACCCTCCCTGGGGAATGGAGTGGGGATTGGGTGGAGGTCTGAGGGGGCCTGGTTGGTGGTGGCAGGGAAGGAGGGAGGAAGAAGGAGCTGGGATTGACCTCTGAAGCAAGTTTGTTTCTAATTTAAATTAATAAAAGCAATAATGTTAATGCAACAAAAAATCCTATTCACTTTGGTAGGTTAAATTTAATTTTATTATTTATTCTTTGTTATTCATTCATTCAATTATCTAGTGTATGTCTTAGTTAGGGTTCCCATTGCTGTGAAGAGACATCATGATCATGGCAACTCTTACAAAGGAAAGCATTTCATTTGGGCTGGATTATAGTTTGCAGATTTAACTGGCATGCAGGCAGACATGGTGATGGAGAAGGAACTGAAAGTTCTACATCTTCATCTGAAGGCATCAGAAGGACTCTGTGTCACAGTGGGTGTAGCTTGAGTTTAGGTAACTCCCAAGCTTGCCCCCACAGTGGCAGACTTCCTCCAACAAGGCAACACCTACTCTAACAAGGTCACACCTCCTAATTGTGTCACTCCCTACACTCCCTATGGGGGGACATTTTTCAAACAACCTCATTGTGTTTGGTGTATATGTGTGGGGCATGCACACATCATACACCACACACACACACACACACACACACACACACACACACACACACACTCTTGTGTGGATGTGTATGGCTTGTGGGTGAGTGTGGGGAGGTCCAGGAGGACCTTGGGCTCTGCTCTGTCACTGTCTACTGTATTTTGTTGAGAAAGGGAGCAAATAAGCCCTTTGCCAGCTGGTGTCCTGGGTATGTGCTTCTCAATGACCTCAGTTTGTTTTCATACCTTCAAGTATTTTTACGTACTTGCTTTTATTTTATACCAGTAAAACTTATTATTTTGTGATGATGGTAGCCTCTGAGCAATGTATAGAAAATGGCAATGGATATAGACTCATCTGAATTCATTTATCAATCATTACTTGTAGAATCCAGGAAACTGAAGCTCTGTGGGAATTCAGCAAATAAGACAGTGACTCCAAATTTTAACTACTTTCCTGCCATAGAGATGAGAGAACTTTTTTATTCCTTTGGAAAAAAGCAACTGATGCCTACAAATTCCTACCTCATTTAGAAGTTGGAGCTCTGGGTAACAAGTAGTATTGTCCAGTCTTCTTTCTTGGAGATTAATTTTCTTTTGCTTTGAGAATTTATGTATGAAAATTGCATTTCCCTGATACTGTAAAATAATAAAATTTCCTCCCTTCTTTTTTGTTATCTTTCTGTTTGTAGTCTCTTTCTAATGTTGGTTTATCATTGGTTTGTGTCATGTCTAATCTCTATACATTTGTTTAGTTTCTAGAAATTATTTTGTGATTGGTTTTAAGCTTTATTGTATTGTGGTTAGATGGGCTATATGTAGTTATTTCATTTTTTCCTTGTATTTGTTAATGTTTGTTTTGTGTTCTAGTATGTGTTCTATTTTAGAGAAACTTGTGGGATATTCAGTAGAATGTATCTTCATTGGTGTTTGGAATACTCTGTAAATAGCTGTTAGGTAAGTGTAATGTATAATATCATTTAATTCTGATGTTTAGTTTTAAGCTAGATGAGCTTTCTATTATAGAAAGTAGGGTATTGAAATACCGTACTATTATTAAGTTGGGGTTAATCTGTGGCTTCAAGTCCAGTAGCATGCTTTTCAGGAAATTGAGTGTACCACAGTATATAAATATATATGATGGTAATGTCTTTTTGTTAATTGTTCCCTTGATTAGAATAAAGTGTCCCTCTCTATGGTTTTTGATTATTTTTTGTATAAGTTTCCTCTGTCAAATACTAACATAGTGCTTCTTCCTGGTCTTATTTGCTTGGGATAGTTTTTTCCATACTTTCATCTTATCAATAAAAAAATATTTTTTGTCGACAGTAAAACAGTCGATCTTATTTCTAAATCTATCAATTACCCTGTGTGTTTTGACTGGGGAGTTGAGGCCATTAGTATTTAAAAGTGTGTGCTAATTGCCATCATTATGTCCCTTTTTTGTAGTTTATGGTTTTAGTTCTATTTCGTGTTTCAATTATTGTAGCTCCATTGTTTCCCCTCTATAGCTTCATGTCAAAAGATTTGCTTCTAGTATCCTCTTCTAGCATTGTTTGCTGGACATGAATTCTTTTAGCCCGTGGATATAGTGGAAAGTTTTTCTTTCTCCTCCAGTTATGGAAGATAGCTTTGCTGGGATAATGATATAAATGGCATTTGCGGTTGTTTAGAACTTGAGCCACGTTATTTTGTGTTCTCTGGCTTTTAAGGTTTTCATTTAGGAGTCATTATTCTGAATGGTTTTCGTTAATGTTTCCTGTGGCTTTTCTCTTGTAGGTCTTAATACCCTTTCTTTGTTCCGTATATTTAGTGTTTTATCTATGAGATGACATGGGGAATTTCTATTCTTGTCCTGTCTGTTAGGTGTTCATTTTGCTTCTTGTATCTGTATGAGTATGCATTTCCTTAATTAGAGGAACTTTTCTTCTATGATCTTGTTGAAGAGCTGGCATGCTTGACCTGGGATTCTTGCATACCCCTTTTGTATGTTTTAAAGCTTTATGTTATTTTGTATTTGAGTTGTTCATTTATTTTATTTTATCATCAAATTCTGATATCTTCTCTTTGAATCATTTTATTGATAAGGCTTTCCTCTGAGTTATATAATTGGTTTGTTAAGCTTTTCAAGCCCATCTTTATTTCAGGTTGAGTTTTCATCAGAATGTCCTATCTTCTTGTTGAATTAACTCTTCAAATCCTGAATGTCTTCATTATTTCATTTAGCCGTTTGTGTTTTCTTGGAGTATCAAAAGGAATTTATCCATCCCTCTTTAAGTTCATTCAGATGTTTCCTCATGTCTTATCTAAACTACTTGAATTTTTTGATTAGGTTTATAATTATTCTTTTAAGTTCCATATTATAAGATTTACCTCACTGGAGAATATTTCTATAGGAATGGTAGTCTAGGGTGATGACACTTGTCCTATTTACACTTAAGTGGAAAGTGGCAGAGGGAAAAGAGGGAAGTTTGATGGTCCCACAATCTAGAACTACAGACACCACTATGTCATTTCTTGGATATCAATGATTTCAGGCTTTTTTTGTGTTTTAGTGCTCCAAATAGAATTGACAATGGGCTCCAAGACAGAAAGTTTTCCAGTGCCTACAGTGTGGTCCTTCATATTCCAAGGTGGGTTCTGACATAGGGTAGGACTAGAATGGTTTATATATAACTCAAGAATAAATAAACCTATTATTAATGCGACAGCAGACTAGAAAATCACAAAACTACCCACGATGTGGAGAGTTAACTCTTGAATTCTCTAACTACCTTACTGTAGTTCAAGTAGTATTGTCAGATTTCAGAGCACAGAGTGAAGAGACAGAGGCAGAAAGGGACACAGTGGTTCTCATCCTTCCTAACACTGTGACACCCCTAACTTTAAATTATTTTGTTGCTGCTTCATAACTGCAATTTTGCTAGTATTATGATCACAATATAAATATCTGATATGCAGGATATTTGATATGTGACCCCAAAGGGGTCATCACCCATAGGTTAAGACTCACTGAGCTAAAGTCTGACTTCAATGGGTGAGAAATTTATTTATTTTAAACAGCAAAGGACAGACACTCTCCCCCAGAAAAGAGGGGTCTGTGAGGAGGGAAGGAGTACTGGGAGTTTGGTAGGGATTTGGGAATGAGGAAGCTGAAGCTTCAAAGGGCTACATATGATTTCAATCCCTTCTTCCTGGGATTATTTGCTCAAGCAAGACAAACTATCTTGGGAGAAAATCTGCCTCAGGGAAACATTTCCTTTCTGTGGCTCACTGTCAATAATTTGAGCAAGGCCTGTTGCTGTAACCTCATAGAAATTCTGTTTGTTTTTTTTTTTTATACCCAGGACACTCTATCAAGTATGAATGCAGGAATTCTGAAAAGTTCTCTTCTCAGTTTCTTGTAAGAAAGCTCCAATGTGTGTTCCTCCCACAGGAGATCCTTGTGTGAAACTGACATCCCTGCCTAGGGTATTAACGAAGCGGCCCAGCAGATACCATTAGCTACTGACCCCATGTTGACTAGCAGGAACAGATATTATACTCCATCTCATGCTCACACTTGGAATAGTGTTTCTAACTATGCTTGGTTCTTTGCTTCCCCTACAGATATGAAAAGACCCACATAGAAATAGGAAGAGGACCTGATATTCTCATTGCTTTCCCAGCTCTGTAATTTCTCAAGAATTTTAAATAGAGTTGAATTCATGAATACTCACTTTTTAAAACAACTGCACTGTACAATCATTGACATCATTTTTACTCTGGTAATTCCAATATTTAGTCAGAGTATTCTAGGACAAAAGAGACCTAGAAACCCAAATGAAGATGGTTGAATTTCATCAAAATCATGTCTGGCTCATCTACTCCTGGTTAAAAATCATGTGTGGGTTTTACTCAGGTGGAACATAGATAATTACAATGTTCTTACCTGAAAGTCCTCCTGGAGCATCTTCTAACTCCTTCCTGTAGTAGACTTGAGCATATCAGGGTATCACAACTTGGGAAGGAAATTGCCACCAAGGACTCAAACCCAGGCTGGCCAGTCACGTTCCTTTTGTACTTACATTTTTACCTGCAGTGTCTAAAGCTTTGCCCAGAGACCTCTTTGTATATCTCTGTACTGGTTTCTTTTATTCTCACCACCATGGCAAAATACAAGAAGAGTTTTAAGAAAGGAAATGCTTATTCTGACTTATAGTTTAAGCAGATATATTCTATCATGGCATCATGAGTGGGAGATCCACTGTCACATTTCACATATAGTCAGGAAACAGAAAGAACAGGAGTTAGGACAGTCTATATAAAACTTTAAGACTAGCCCTCAGTGACTCACTGTCTTAATCAAGGCTCCACTTCCTACAGGGTCCACAAACTTTCGTAAGGGACCAACACCAAGTGTTCAACGAATCTTAACACCTTTATTAGAGCTTCTTGCTTTAATCGGCTATATAAATGCTTGGAACCTCAGCCTTCTATCCCAGCTCATCTGAACTCCTGTCAAGCAACTCAGGAAGCACTGTTATTTCTCAGAGACCCGTAACTTGCCTAAAATTGGGGGTCAATGGTTGAGTTTGTGCCAAAGAAAAATGAAGGCATTAACGATGCTTTGCCTATTGCAATTAGAAGGAACACGAATTCTCAAAGTTACAAAATTTGAGGTTCATACCTTGAGAACTATTTTAAACTTAGAAGAAGAGTATTAAATGAGACTGAGAAGTAAAAAAACACCTCACCACTATGTTTTGCATATGTATGTGTCTGTATTTGCCAGTAATTTGTGGGTGATAATGCCATTGTGAGCTTGTTGGCTTTTTTTTACACTTTTTTATTATATATTTAAATTAGAAACAAGTTTGCTTCCCATGTCAGTCCCAGCTCCTTCTCCCTCCCCTCCACACCCACTCCCTCCCCCCAAACCCCTACCCAATCCCCACTCCATTCCCCAGGGAGGGTAAGGCCCTCCATGGGGGGATCTCTAGAATCTGTTATTTCCTTCTGGGGAGGGCCTGGGCCCTCTCCAAAGTGTCCAAATTGAGAAAGCATCCCTTATTGTGGGATGGGTCCCCAAAGTCCATTTATGTGCCAGGGATAAATATTGATCTACTACCCCAAACCCCATAGATTGCCTGAGTCTCCTCACTGACACCCACATTCAGGGGGTTGGATCAGTCCCATGCTGGCCTCTCAGCCATTAGGCTGGGGTGCAAGATCTCCCCCTTGTTTAGGTCAGCTGTTTCTCTGGGATTCACCAGCCCAGTCTTGACCCCTTTGCTCATCACTCCTCCCTCTCTGTCACTGGGTTCCAGGAGTTCAGTTCGGTGTTTAGCTGTGGGTACCTGCCTCTGCTTCTGTCTGTCACTGGATGGAGGTTCTAGGATGGTATGTAAGATAGTCGTCAAAATCATTATTAGGGAGGGGCATTTAAAGTGGTCTCTCCACTACTGCTTAGTTTGCCATTTGGCGTCATCCTTTTACATCTCTGGAGTTCTCATTAGTGCCAGATCTCCCCTCTATTATGGTATCTCTCATCCTGCTCTCCTCTATTCTTCCCCCAACTCAACTTCCCCCATGTCCTCCTCTCCCTTCGTTTTGTCTCCCTCTCTTTTTCCTGGCTCCCTTTCCACTTCCCCACCATGTGCTCCCAATCTGCTCAGTAAGTCTTGCCTCATTTCACCTTCTCTGGGGTACCATGTATATCTCTCTTAGGGTCCTTCCTGTTTCCTTGCTTTTCTGGCAGTGGGATTGTAGACTGGCACTCCCCTGATTCATGTCTAAAATCCATATATGAGTGAGTACAAGCCATGTTTGTCTTTTTGTGGCTGGGTTACCTCACTCAGGATGGTTTCTTCAGAGCTATCCATTTGCCTGCAAATTTCAAGATTCCATTTTTTTCTGCTGGATAATATTCCATTGTGTAAATATACCACATTGTCTCTATCCACTCTTCAGTTGAGGGGAATCTAGGTTGCTTCCAGGTTCTAGCTATTGCAAATAGTGCTGCTATAAACATAGTGGAACAGATGTCCTTGTTGTATGAATGTGCATCTTTTGGGTATATGCCTAAGAGTGGAATTGCTGTGTCTTTTGGTAGACTGTTTCCAATTTTCCTGAGGAATCTCCGTACTGACTTCCATAGTGGCTGTGTGAGTTGGCACTCCCATCAGCAGTGGAGGAGTGTTCCCCTTTCTCCACATCCTCTCCAACATAAACTGTCATTGGTGATTTTGATTTTAGCCATTCTGACAGAAGATGGTATCTCAGAGTTGTTTTGATTTGCATTTCCCTGATGGCTAGGGATACTGAACACTTTCTCAAGTGCCTCTCAGCCATTTTGGACTCCTCTATTGAGAATTCTCTATTTAGTTCTTTAGCCCACTTTTTAATTGGAACTTTTGGTGTTTTGGAGACTTGCCTCTTGAGTTCTTTATAAATTTTGGAGATCGGCCATCTTGTCAGATGTGGGACTAGTGAATATCTTTCCCCAGTCTGTGGGCTGCCTTTTTGTCTTGTTGACTGTGTCCTTTGCCTTGCAGAAGCTTCCCAGCTTCAGCAGGTCCCATTTATTAATTGTCGATATCAGTGTCAGTTGTCTCCTGTACCAATTCGTTCAAGGGTACCTCCCACTTTCTCTTCTAACAGGTTCAGTGTGACTGGATTTATGTTAAGATCTTAATTCCATTTGGACTTAAGTTATGTGCATGGCGATAGACATGGATCTATCTGTAGTCTTCTATATGCCAGCATCCAGTTATCCCAGCATCATTTGTTGAAGATGCTTTCTTTTTTCCATTGTATAATTTTAGCTTCTTTGTCAAAAACCAAGTGTTCATGTGTGTGTGGGTTAATATCAGGGTTTTCAGTTTGATTCCATTGGTCTACCTGTCTATTTTTGTGCCAATACCAAGCTGTTTTCAGGACTATAGCTCTATAATAGAGCTTGAAGTCAGGGATGGTGATGCCTCCGGAAGTTGCCTTGTTGAACAGGGTGGTTTTGGCTATCCTGGGTCTTTTGTTTTTTCATATAAAGTCCCAGCACAATTCTTCACAGACCTTGTTGCTTATTAATAGAATGAATGGATACAAAGATGATACAAGAGCTAGACTGGATGAAATGATGCCTCTTGGTAATGATTTGTTATCCTTTTATTCCCAAAGTACATTGCTACTTAAGACCTATATAGAAGATATGTAAACCCATGGGTTTCAGTAGCCTTAACTCTTTACTTCAAGAATTTGAGAAATCATACTTAAGGCTACTGAAACTAATGACATCCAGCAGGATTAATTTTATTAGATATTAACTAGTAAGAGATAGGAATTAGTAAAGCTCTTAAAATTCAGATGAGGATTCACAGAGGAAAGAGGAAATCTCTGAAGCATTCATATGTCTTTAGTAATGTAGAACTGATATTATCCAGCAAGGGATAGATGATTTCCAGGTTGGATTTAGATACCTATGGCAAAGGTAATGTCCTACTACTGAGAAAATATTGTCATTTATTCTTTATCCCTTTATTATATCTGAAATTTGCACACTTGTTAGTGTATACCAGATGTTAAGTAAATAATTTAAGATAGAGATTGTTTCAATGAATGCATACAGTATTATAAGTCATATTTATATTGCATGCATAATTACTCTTTTCAGTCAATATTGTACATACTAGTTTATGCTATTAAAGAAAAATTGGAAACTAGGTGACATTTTAAAATACGTATTTGAGCAGGCATAATATAACACCTTTTTAATTTTCTTTGCTAGTTGGAGAAAAGGCTTTTTGAGGGAGACAGAGGAAACAGTTTTCCTTGGGGTAAGGATCCAGTTGCCTTTAAATGTGAAATGTGTTCTTGTCTAGAGGTGTTTACAATAGCTATCTACTCGTGCAATTTCAGTCACTCAGCAGAGCAGAAACTGAGCATGGGGAGACATTTGTTGTTTCTGAAAGCACGGTCTGATATTGTCTTAGTTTATATGGGCTATTCTAACAAAATACCATAGACTGGGTAGTTTACAGGCAACAGAAACTCATTGATAGAACAGTTTTATTTTTTAATAGTTATTTATTGTATGGACCTGAGAGACCAAATAAACAATTGTGGGGGGTCCCTCCAGGCAGCAATCCATGACTTGGTGAGAATGAAAACTCAGTTCAGATTGACTTCATCAATCTTGATCAAATGCCAGTTGGTTTGTTGTCTATGGTGATATATTGGTTATGATCGAATAAAGCCACTGAAGGCCAGAATGCAAAGCCAACCAGCCACACTAGACAGCCATAGAAGCTGGGCAATGGTGGCACACATTTTTAATCCCAGGACTCAGGAGACAGAAACATATGTATCTCTGTGAGTTCAAGGCCACCCAGGTCTACATGAGAGTGAATTGGTTGAGAAACAGAGATGCCTTTAATCCCAGCACTAGAGAAAATATAATGAACTAATTGCAGTCTCAGGAGCAGTCTGAGATTTGGAGAGCAGCAGAGCAGTCTGGAGATGCAATCTGAGGTTTGGTGGATTTTCCCTTCGGTCCAAGCATTGGAGAGGCGAAAGCTCTCAAGTGGCTGGCTGCTTTGTGTTTCTGATCTTCAGTTTGAACTCCACTATCTTACTCTGGGTTTTTATTATTCATGATACAGTTGGCTGTATATTTAAATACAATATAATCTGGAAAAACTTCCCTGGTACACAAGAAAGCATAATTACACTGAAATTCAACTCAGGGCACATGTTATGTCTTTCAAGATAGGCTACTTGCATTACTTTATGGGCCTGAGGAAGGATCTGGCTTGGTCCAGGTCATACAGACAGTGTAGATATCACTGGGGCTATTTGCCACCTCTGGTCCTGGATGTGGGAACTTGGGGGAGACCCTGGCTATACAGGTAATGTAAGGGTCATTTAGATTACTGGTCACCTCTATGGACTGGCCCAACAGATATTGAAGATCACCAGGCTATTAATGACCTCCAATTTCCACCTTTCTTCAAAAAATGGGTTATATGTTATTCCCTTTGAGAAGATGATCCTGGGTGCTTGACATTCCTCATTTCTCTGGAGATCTGTGGGTACAATGGAGAAGGAGATGCCTGGGTAAGGAGATCCTTTGTCAGGACACTATTTCTACACAGCACTGGGCTATCAAGACCTTCGTTGACCCAGTGGAAACCTATAGAATCAGGTGAGCTTGATCTATATTAAGTGGGACACCTTGCTACTTTAAAATGTCTCAGCTTCCTTCCACGCCTGGAATTCTTTTTGCATGGCAGTGATTCCTGAGATGTGCATACTGGCAGCATTGTTTTCAGCTGGGACACTTTTTTAAACTAATGAATTCAGACACTCACACTTACCAGACATGTGTCCATTAACAGGGATGTGTGAGCTTTGAGCAGCTTTAATTTGGGATGGGGAGATAATGAAAAGCATCTTCTGCTGAAGTGGGAGAACCCTGAAGAGTTGGAACAGACTAGGATTTATTTTATAATTAGTTAATTTGGCCTAATTTTCAGTATGAAACAGTTAATCCAAGTGATACCTAAATATCATAGTGAATTTAAGATAGTTCCTTTCTTTAGAAGGACATGAAAAAATGAGATGGGGATAAATTATAGTTCCCAGGAGAGATGTTAGTTAGTTGTTGGAACATGGTCCAGGAATGGATTCGTATGAGGGGAATTCTGAGTGCTTGTGGGAAAACTCCAAGCAAACAAGACAAGAATCTTGTGACCTCAGTTTCTTCAAAACATGGATTGTTCTTGAATTGTATTTTTGAGTTCCTCCCAGGTGTAGCAAATAGGAGTGAGCTTACTTCATGTTACTCATTATTGCTTGCTGTTGTTATCCAATTACATTTTTGTATATGCTTCTATGGGAAAAATGTTTTTGCCATGCATAGTTCATCATTGTGATTGTGTAGAGCCTACACACATGAGAACTTTACTCACAGGACCTTTCTTAGCCCCCAGAGTATAAATAAATTGCATGATTCTCTGAGTAAAGTTCGTTACTGCACACGAGACTGTAGTCCACCTCGCTTATCGGTTCCATTCTCCCAGGTCCCATTGCCTCTACAGCAGTGACAGTAAGTACACATGTACCATTCCATAGAGAGGAAGAACTATGAATCAGAGGTCTTCAGAACTTCCAGAGTCAGCCCAGCCCAGCTGGCTCAAGTGACATCTTTTGAGTGTGATAATGTATTCATCAACACTGAAGGAGTCGCAGCCAGAAGAGATGCTGTAGGAAGAAAGATAATCTTAGTGGGACTTTAGAAAACCCACTCATTCACATGCTTGACTGAGAGGGCTCTCTTTATCTCCAATTCTTTGATGCAAGGATGCAGATGAATAGCTCCTGGCTATCTTACAGTTGCAGCTTTCCAGAGATTACTTTTTTTGTGTACACTTTTTATCTTAAAGGATGGGCATTCTTAGAAAAATACCATAGTACTAGCAATTACAGTTATTATAGTAATCATTGTCATAATAAGAACTAATGATGGCCTCCAGTGCATCATCAAAAGCTTTGCTCTTCTCTATGTAACCACTCGAGGATCTATTTCCAGTGCAGATTGTGATTCTACCTCTAGCTTGTGACTGAAGTTGATAGGAATCATGCTGCGTCTCCGGACCACATTGTGAGGAGCCGGCATAGGAAGAATGAGAACCATGGGATCATCTTTTCCTTCCATAGAAGACAAGAATGAAACATTTGCTTACTCCAGTGACTATCAAGTCACTGTTATCTGCTTGTCATAGTTTCTCTGGCTTCACTGACTTCCTCCTTTTTACTGAACCTTTCCCTGGAGTAAAAAACTCAGTAGGCATGTCTGACCTGTCCTAGACTCAAAGTCAGAAATCAGTTTTGATTAATAATGGAATCATTTAACTTCTAGTTTAAATTGCAGAAACTTTACATCTTAGCCTTTTTATTGTGTGGAGCTTTGTCAGAAGTACTCTGACAGTGAGAAAGCAGTAATAATGCCATCATGTCGGTGTATACTAGGAAGCAAACAGATATTCTCCGAACAGCTAGGAAATTTTGCCGTGACTTTCAGATATTCAACCAGGTCTGCCAGACCAGAAGTTCTAATTGTCAATTAAGGCCCAGTGCTGACACTTACTGGGTACTGAGAATTAGAGATAAGGAGGTTTGAATATATAGATATTTTTATTACTTCTATGAGAATTTCAAGCATTCATACTTATATTTTGACCATATTTACTTCAAATTCATCTAACTCCTCCTGGATCCATTCCCTCCTTAGCTTTTCAGTCCTCCCAGTTTCATATACTATTCTGTTTAAAATTACCCATTGAATCAAATTTGTGTTGCCCATAAAGTCAAGGGTGTGAGACTATCCATTGCAGCATGACCCATCTATCAGGGACCACAACTTTAAGGAAATTCTGCCCTTGCAACCACATACTGCCAGTGGACCCTCAGTTGGGTGTATATGGGCTCATGAGTCCCTTCCTATCCATGCAGGAATGCTGACTGGTTTGATCTTATTGTAGGCAATCACAGATGCTGTGAGTTCATGAATGCATCAGTCTTGTTTTGTTCAGAAAACACTGCTTCATTCTGGTCCTTCTAATCTTTCTGTCACCTTCTCAATGTTCCCTGAGCCTTAGTGTGGGGGGTCTGTGATCTAGATGTCCCATATATGGATGAGCACTCCACAGACACCCTCTGTGCATTGATCAGCTGTGAGTCTCTGCATTCACTGCCATCCACTACACAAAGAACTTTCTTTGATGAGGTCTGAGAGCTACACACACACACACACACACACCCCACCCCACCACACCCTTAGAAGGCATTTTGTTACTGTAATAGTAAATTCACAAGTTCACTCCTGGGCCATAGGTTCTTGGCAAGACTGAAAGGACCAGGCAATGTGTTTCCTCCTGTGGAATGGGCTTTAAATCCAATCAGAAAGAAGTTGGTTAACCCCATAACATGTGTGCCATAGTTGCTGTCCTATTGGTGTATCTTGCCATCACAGTCATTATTTTAGTTCATAGGGAAGAACTTATAAGATGTGTATAGATGAAACAGTTTTTGAATAGTGATGAGTTGTTATTCATTTACCTTTTGTTGCTTGTGACACCCACACAGAATTTTCTCTTTCAAATTGTGCTTAGACTTGCATTGCTAATATCAAATGGATAAGCCTGTAATTATACAAAGATGAGTGAGTTAGTTTCCTTTTTGCTGTTTAGTTTTTATATGTGGTATAATTTATACATTTGTCAAGCATAAAAGTAAATTTTATCATTACTTAAAAACCTTATTTTTTATGACATTTATTCAATTAAAATGCCATGGAGGCTTCCAAAATTGTGCAACAATTGTAGAGAACTGTTCTTGGAAGAGTAAATAGTTTAGAAGGGTAACAAAAAATTCTAATCCAGTGCTCACAAGCCACAAACATTGAGGAGTATATGTGCCTTTTCCTTGTCCCCTTTTCCTTTTTCTCTCTTTGATATTAAGTTGAAAGTCTGAAAATATTTATTGCTCCCTCTTAACCACTTTTTAGTAGTACATATTTTGGGGACAGTGTAAATAGGATGATGACAGAGACTTGTGTAGCAGAGTCAGTTTTTCTCTTTTTTTATTTATTCTTCTCTCATGTATCACAATGGCCAGCCAAGGTTCCTGCCCTCTGGGATCAATGTCTTGCTCATGTGTCCTACCTGTGACTAAAATAGGATTTCACATCCATGATTGAGGTTATTTAGTTGACTAGAGTGAAATGAAGTTGACTTTGGTTTATTAGAAAAGAAAGAGAATCTTCCTGTCTTAAATGGATGAAAACCATTATAGAAAGGAATTTCTTAGAGAGAAGTGGAGAACCCCACTGGCTGTGAAGAAAGAACCAATCACAAGAATGTTGTGTGTGAAAAGCATGTGTGCCCACATTCAGGTTCCTGGGTCCAAAGTCATACCTACTGTTTAAGAAATGATGTCTTAAGACTTTTATTAAAGAGGGATTGTAGTGATGAATCTTCTAGTCTTTTGAGATGCATTTATGTGTCCTATACAGGTTTATTTTCTCTCCCTAATCTGAAAGTTGGTCCCTCAAAATACAATTGCCAGAAAAGGTAGCATTCTAATGTGCTTTTTGTATTTTCAGCTAATAGACAGTTGGTCTAAGTGGTCTTTACACTAATAGCCATTGCAATTTCAGCTCTTAGTTTCCTTTGAGTCACCTTTTCCTCTTTTAAGACAACCTACCAGATTTGTACAGATGAGAGTGATTTCTGTTTCATGATGTACTTGTTTTTCTGTTGCGATAGCCCATTAGTGAATAAAATATATCTTAATCACATTTGCTATGTTTGGCTTTGGTTTTGACACTACTATCATGTGATATATTAGAGGTATAAATTAATGGTCTATAGTGTTGGGATTCTAATACATATCATTAAATTCCCTTAGAAGCTTGATCTCAACTTTGCATCTTAAGGAAAATGTATTAAAGTTGCCAATAAAAGACATCTTACTGTTTTTTTGTTTTGATTTTCTTTTTTATTTAAATTAGAAACAAGCTTGTTCCACAGGTCAATCCCAGCTCCCTCTCCCTCCCCTCCTTCTCCACCCTTCCCAACCCTCCCAGCTCTCTATCCAATCCCCTCTCAACTCTCCAGGGAGGGTAAGACCCTTCATGGGGGATCTTCAAAGTCTGTCATATCGTCTGGGGAAGGACCTAGGCCCTCTCCCATGTGTCCAGGCTGAGAGAGCATCCCTCTATGTAGAATGGGCTCCACATGTCCATTCGGATGCCAGGGATAAATACTGATCTAGTACTCAAGGCCCCAAAACTTACTGAGGCCTCCTCACTGACACCCAGGTTCAGGAGGTCTGGATGAGTCCCATGCTGGCCTCTCAGTCACAAGTCTGGGATCCATAAGCTCCCCCTTGCTCAGGTAAGCTGTTTCTGTGGGTTTCACCTGCCCAGTCATGACCCCTTTGCTCATCACTCCTCCCTCTCTGCAACTGGTTTCCAGGAGTTCAGTACAGTGTTTAGCTGTGGGTGTCTGTCTCTGCTTTATGTAAGAGACTCTAGGATGGCATACAAGGTAGTCGTCAATCTCATTATTGGGGAAGGACATTTAAGATAGCCTCTCCACTATTGCTTAGATTGACAGTTGGTGTCATCCTTGTAGAGTTTTGATTTTCAAGGCAGAGTTTCTGTAAGCTTTGAAGGCTGTCCTGGAACTTGCTGTGTAGACCAGGCTGCCTTCTAACT
Source organism: Mesocricetus auratus (assembly GCF_017639785.1). Lineage (NCBI taxonomy): Eukaryota > Metazoa > Chordata > Mammalia > Rodentia > Cricetidae > Mesocricetus > Mesocricetus auratus. Next base: position 42,405,944 of record NW_024429194.1, on the reverse strand, counting down.
CACAGAGATCCACCTGCCTCTGCCTACTGAGTGCTGGAATTAAAGGTGTGTGCCACCACTTCCTGGCTTGCTTCTCACTATTATTTAGGTATAGAAGATACTCAACTAATTTGACCAAAATTTTGGATGTTAACACCATTTGCTTTGGCAAATTTTACCCCATATTTTTCTTTTTAAAATAAATTGCCTTACCTTCCAGTTATTCACAATGTCTACATTTTGCTGCTCTAAAAAAATGAAGGCCTGACTATTTAGAGTTGTCTTTCCAACAACAAGCCAACTGACTGAGGGAATGGATAAAAATTCCTGGTTCTACAGAAGTACAAATTTCCATCAGTCTCTGTGAAGGACTTGAAGATGAAAATGTTTTACTAGCAACACAGTTACAGCTGCCAGCAATCAGACTGATAGGTCTGGTGAAGGCAGAACATTTAAATTGGAGAACAGCACCCAGCCCCTCTTTGCAGGTTTTATTGAGAAGATTCTCTTGTCTGGGGACACATGGAGCGCTTTCCCACTGTTCAGAGAAGAGTTCTTACTGGGATACAGATCACTATACAAGCCCCATTGTTAGCATATGCTCTTGTATCTGCATGAACATAAAATTTAGTTCACCTAGATATCTAAGTAGAAGAAACATTTGTTTTTTAGGAGCATCAAGATGACATGTGATTTAAGTTTGTTAAAGTGATTCTTTTTGTTTCTCAGTGAACTATTTTGGTTCATTGCAGTAGGAGAATGGACTGGACACTTGCCTAGCACCTGCTTCTTATAAACCCTGGAAGTTTCAAAAGAAGAACATCAATTCTAGTTCAAATAGAAAGAAAGAGCACCCAAAACGAAATTGTATTTCATAGTCATTTTATAAAAAATATAACTTAAGTTTTATTGCAGTGTTCCTGCCCTGTTCTGAAGCTGCCTCAGAGCCCCAAATAAACATGCAGACACTATATTACTTATGAAACTCTTGGCCATTGGCTTGGGCTTCATATTGGCTAGCTCTGTCTTAATTATTAACCCATTTCTATTAATCTAAGTATTTCCATGTGATTTTTATCTTACGAGAGAAAGAGTCCAGACCTGTTACATCTCTTGAGTCCTACAGGGTGATTGCTCCGCAGAGATGAGAGCAATCCTGCTTATACCCTGATTCTGCCCAGCTATGTTCCTTCCTTTCTGGCCAATCAGCCAATCAGTGTTTTATTCATTAACCAATAAGAGAAACATACATACAGAAGGACAACCCCATCAAAATTTTATAATTGTTTTGTGATATAAGGTTATATTAAAATTTACATTAACTATATTAATAAAATATTAAATTTTAAAAATACCAGCACTGGGGATGCAGAGGCAGGCAGATCTCTGATTCTTTTCTCAGATTTTTAAAATTTAAAGTAGAAACGAGCATGTCAGTCCCAGTTCCCTCTCCCTCCCTTCCTCTGCTGCCTACCACTTACCCCTATCCCATCTCCTTTCTGCACAGGGAAGGTGAGGCCTTCCATGGGGATCTTCAAAGTCTATCATATCATTTGGAGCAGGGCCTAGACCCTCCCCCATATGTCTAGGTTGAGAGAGTATCCCTCTATGTGGAAAGGACTCCCAAAGTCCATTTGTATACTAGGGATAAATACTGATCTACTACCAGAGGCCTCATAGACTACCCAGGCCTCCTCACTGACACCCACATTCAGGGGGGTCAGGATCACACCTAGACTCATTTCCCAGCTATCATTCTGGGGTCCATGAGTTCCCCCATGTTCAGGCCAGCTGTTTCTGTGGGTTTCACCAGCTTTGTCTTGGCCTCTTTGCTCATCACTCCTCCCTCTCTGCAACTGGATCCTAGGAATTCAGTTCAGTGTTTAGTTATGGGTACCTATATCTGCTTTAAAAAGCTAATGGATGAAGGCTCTATTATCTCATTTAAGGTAGTAATCAAACTCATTGTAGGGGAAGGGCATTTAAGGTAGACTCTCCATTATTGCTTAGATTGTTATTTGGGGTCATCCGTGTAGATCTTTGGACACTTCCCTAGTGCCAGATCTCTCCTCCAATCTATAATGGCTCCTTCAATTATGGCATTTCTTTTCTTCCTCTCCTCTGTTCTTCCCTTGACTCAACCTTCCTGCTCCCCATGTCCTTCTGTCCCCTCCTCTTCTCCCCCTCTCTTTCTCCCACCTCCCTCTCTCCTTCCCTCCCCCATACTCCCTCCCTCAGGAGATCTTGTCTCATTCCCCTTCTCTGGGGTACCATGCATATCTCTCTTAGGGTCCACCCTGTTTCCCAGACTCTCTGGCAGTGGGATAGTAGGCTGACAGTACACTGCTTCTTGTCTAAAATCATTATGAGTGAGTAAATACCTTGTTAGTCTTTTTTTGTGACTGGGTTACCTCACTCAGGATGGTTCCTTCTAGTACCATCCATTTGCCTGTGAATTTCAAGATTCCATTGTTTTTTTCTGCTGAGTAGTACTCCATTGTGTAAATGTACCACATTTTCTCTATCCACTTTTTAGTTGAGGGGCATCTAGGTTGCTTCCAGGTTCTGGTTATTACAAATAATGCTGCCATGAACATAGCTGACCACATGTCCCTGTTGTATGAATGTGCAGTTTTTGGGTGTATGCCTGAGAGTGGAATTGCTGGGTCTTGTGGTAGACTGATTCCCATTTTCCTGAGGAATCTCCATACTGATCTTCAAAGAGGCTGTACAAGTTGGCACTCACACCAGCAGTGGAGGAGTGTTCCCCTTTCTTCACATCCTATCCAGCATAAACTGTCATTGGTGTTTTTGATTTTAGCCATTCTGACAGGAGTGAGATGGTATCTCAGAGTTGTTTTTATTTGCATTTCCCTAATGGCTAAGGATGTTGAGCACTTTTTTGTGTCTATCAGCTATTTTAGATTCCTCTATTGAGAATTCTCTATTTAGTTCTGTACCCCACTTTTTAATTGGATTATTTGGTGTTTTGGAGACTACCTTCTTGAGTTCTTTGTAAATTTTGGAAATAATCCCTCTATCAAATGTGGGGTTGGTGAAGATATTTTCCCATTCTGTGGGTGGCCGTTTTGTCTTGTTGACTGTGTCCTTTACTTTACAGAAGCTTCTCAGTTTCAGAAGGTTCCATTTATTCATTGCCAATCTCAGTGTCTGTGCTATTTGCAGATGATATAATAGTCTATGCAAGTGACCCAAAGAATTCTACCAGGGAACTCCTACAGCTGATAAACGCAAAGTGTCAGAATACAAAATTAACTCAAAAAATCAGGAGCCCTACTATATATAGACAATAAATGTGATGAGAAAGAAATCAGAGAAACATCACCCTTTACAAAAGCCACAAGCTACATAAAATATCTTGGGCTAAGTCTAACCAAATAGGTAAAAGACCTGTGTAATTCAGAAATATTAAACTACACAAAATACGGATGTCCTATGATATTTTATTAAAAGAGAAATCACTTACTTGAAGTGCCAAGAAAGCTGAGAACCAAAGGTCCCCATGCTGCTTTCCAGGTCGAAACCAAAACCCAAAGAGAGAGAGTCTCCTCTCTAAAGTTCTGATGTTGATTGAAGCTCTTGTCTGAGGCTCTGTCCAGATTGTAGAAGGTGTACCATGTCGGTTCATTGGTCTGGAGTTGTGTAGAATGATGTAGTCCCAAGCCGGTTTCAGGATGGTACTTGTCAGATGCAGTTGATGATGTGGGTCCCCATTTTCTTTCAGAAGTTTTAAGATTGCTGTTGGAAAATTCCTTGTTCTCTGTGGAAAACTGAAACATTAATTTTAACAGAGAAAATTTCAACTTTTACATGTATGCATACTGGGAAAGGCAACAATAAGGAAGATAGTAAACATGAGGGAAATTAGACTTTCAGATAAGGAAATGAGAATACACAGATGACAGTCTCTAGTTTTTTTTCTTCTGCTTTACATTAATAGTTCCTTGATATAATACAGAAATTCTAAATTTTATTTTAACAACATGTTTGGATTTAGAGGAGAAGAGCCAATCCAACTCCAAAGCCAGCTTCAGTTTAAGTGAATTGGGACCAAAAGAGCATTAGAAAGTAAAGAGAAATAGATATTATAAGGACAAAATTAAGAGAATTAGACATTGATGCCAAACATTAGGTTCTTCTTTGATTGATGGTTCTTTGAGTAGCTATCCTCTCTTCTTCAGGTATCCATGCATTCAGTACTTTCTTGCTGTTCAGAGATGAGATTTCCTGTGAAGACAAAAACAAAATGCTTACCTTTCCTTTTGTGAGATCTCCTCACGCATTGTAGAATATGACTTTGTGGATGAGCAGCTGTCATATTTCCTCCTCTCAAGGTTCCTCCTGTTCGGATCGATTCTTGATAAATTTTGATGGAATGAAAAGCTTCTCTTCTCCTGTGGAAACAAAGGCAAAACCCCTTCCCCAATGTAACACATATCTTGGTTTCCAGACTGAAGTCATAACATTCTTCAAATACACCCGTTGGATTAGTTCAGAAGTTTTCTCTGTAGTTCAGTGTCTTTCTGCAGCTGTTTGTCCTTTCTCACTAGCTTTAAGAAAGTTCAACATTAGTAAAGCATTATGTAATCTGTGTTTGGGGATCTTTTTTCCCCTGACTGTTTATGAACCATTTCTTTTAAGGTGCGGTTAGATCTGCCAACCACTGCTTGTTCTGTAGGATTGTGAATACCAGGTACATGTTTTATATTATATTTGAAAAATTGTTCCAGTTTGCTGGAGACTTATGCTGGAGCATTGTTAGTTTTTATTTGTGCGGGTATACCCATAACAGCCATCACCTCTAAGAGGTGTGTGATAACAAAATTAGCCTTTTCAGAGCTGAGGGCAGTAGCCCATTGGAAACCTGAGAACGTGTCTGTGGTATAGTGTACATATTTCAAACTTCCAAATTCTGGAAAGTGAAATACATCCATTTGCCGAATTTCTTTTCTTTTTTTCAAATTTTCCTTTTTAAAAAAATTTAAGTTAGAAACAAGCTTGTTTCACATGTCAATCCCAGCTCCTTTTCCTTCTCCTCCTCCCCCACCCATTTTAGACTCCTCTACTAGAATTCTCTTTTTAGTTCTGCAGTCCACTTTTTGATTGGCTCCTTTTGTGTTTTATAGACTTGCTTCTTGAATTCTTTGTAAATTTTGGAGATCAGCCCTCTGTCAGATGTGGGGATAGTAAATATCTCTTCCCAATCTGTGGGTTGCCTTTTTGTCTTGTTGACTGTGTCCTTTGCCTTACAGAAGCTTCTCAGTTTCAGGAGGTCCCATTTATTAATTGTCAATCTCAGTGTCTGTGCTGCTGGAGTTAAGTTCAGGAAGCTCTCTCCTGTTCAAGGGTGCCTCCCACTTTCTCTTCTAATAGGTTCAGTGTGGCTGGATTTATGTTGAAGTCTTTGATCCATTTGGACTTAAGTTTTGTGCATGGCGATAGACATGGATCGATTCACATTCTTCTACACGCCAGCCTCCAGTTCTGCCAGCACCATTTGTTGAAGATGCATTCTTTTTTCCATTGTATAACTTCAGCTTCTTTGTCAAATATCATTTTATGGGTTAATGCTGGGGTATTCAATTAGATTCCATTTGTTATGTGTCTATTTTTGTGTCAATATCAATCTGTTTTCAGGGCTGTAGTTCTGTAATAGAGCTTGAAGTCAGGGATGGTGATGCTTCCAGATGTTGCCTTTTTGAACAGGGTTGTTTTAGCTATCCTTGGTCTTTTGCTTTTCCATATAAAGTTGAATATTGTTCTTTCAAGGACCTGCTGTGTGCAGACCTCAGGTCTCCGGTGGTTCTGCACAGGCCACTGGAAAGCAAGCTTGAGACAGACCCACATTTACCTAGCCTGTCCCGTTGATGCAGAATGGACCTTGTAAACTGGCAGTCTCTGGACAGGTTGAATCCTGTTGGGCTGGGATCTGGATCTGGATCTGCTGTGAGCAGGCCTCAGGTCTCAGGTATTTCTACTGAGTCCCCATTTGCCAAGTTTCATTTCTGTGAATACCTTTGGGATTACAACCTGTTGGTAATGGAGTTTGATTATAGAATGAACAGGTGGGGCAGTTTCTTACTATTTCCTTGGCTTGTGGCCAAGTGATAGAAAAATACTTCTTCAAGCCATTGCTGTTAACATGGTGTTTCTTATGAAATTCTGAAGCTTCCAACATACTTCTTATTAATAAATGATCAATCTCATCATTACCTTGTGCCAGATGACCTGACAGACCCATATGAAATCTGCTGTGTGTTATATACATAGGATGAGTTCTATTTCTATTTCTGATGGTTTCCTGTAATTGTAGAAACAATGAGGTTAATTCTGTACCACAGGGAACAAATTCTGTGGTCTCAATGTATAAGACGACTCTCTCTGCATACTGAGAATCTGTAACTATATTGAGAGGCTCTGTAAATTCTTTAAGTACCATGAGAATGGTGTAAAAGTCTGCCATTTGTACAGAGTTGTAAGGGCTTTGAATTGCTTTACTTATATTTTCTGATTTATAACCTGCCTTTCCTGAATTGTTTGGATCAGTGTAGAATGTAAGAACTCCAGAGATTGGCATTTTTCTTACAATAATTTGAAGGATCCAAATTGTTTTCTTTATGAATTTGGTTCTCTCTGTTTTGGGATAGTTGTTACTAATTGTTCCCAAAGTTACTGCAAGCCCTTTGCCAATATTCATTATCCTTCCATAAGGAGGAAATTTCCTCATTTGTTAAAGGTACAATAATTTCTGCTGGGTCCTTTCCAGTCAGTTGGCAAAGCCTTAACTTACCTTTTAATATCAAATCAGAGATCTTTCTATATATATCTTCAGTTTTTTATTCTGTTTATGTGACAAAAATACCCATTCTAGTATGATGTCTTCTCTTTGCATTATTATTCAAGATGGGTATTCTCTGGGGGTAAAATAACCAGAATGCAGTCCAGTTTTGGATCCACATGGTCCACATGTGCCTCTAATATTCTCTTTTCTACCCATTATAATTCTTTTTCAGCCTAAGCTGATACTATTCATGGACTATTCAAATCCCTGTCTTCTTTTAGGGTCATTTTCAGGTGTCTAAAATCATGCCCCTCTACTCCAATAATTGTGTGTAATTGTGAAATTTCTCCTAGTAGTTTTTGAAGATCATTAAGAGTCTGGTAATGTTCTCTCATGATCTGTACTTTTCGTGGTCTAATTTTCTGTAGATCTATTTTATAACTTAAACAGTTAATAAAATCTCCTCTTTGTATTTTTTCTGGGGCAATCTGTAATCCCCAGTGAGGTAAAATTTCCTTTAATGCCTCAAACATCATTTCTGAAGTTACTTTTTTTTGAATCAGCCAACAGTAACATTCATATAATGGTAAATTATGTATTCTGGAAATTGTTTATGAATTATTTCCAGGGGTTTTTGCACAAAATACTGGCACAAAGTAGGACTATTTAACATTCCCTATGGCAAAACCTTCCATTGAAATTTCTGTACTGGTTGAGAATTGTTATACGTAGGCACTGTGAATGCAAATTTTCTCCTATCTTTTTCTTGTAAAGTTATAGTTAAGAAACCATCTTTTAGATCTAATACTATAATTGGCCATCCTTTAGGTGTCAGAGAAGGTAATGGCATCACAGGCTGTAGAGAGCTCATAGGCTAAATTACTTTATTGATGGTTCTCAGATCAGTAACTATCCTCCATTTACCAAATTTCTTTTTGATAACAAATATAGGAGAATTCCATGTACTGGTAGATTCTTCAATATATCCAGCATTTAGCTGTTCTGGAAACAGCTTTTCCGAAGTCTCTAGCTCCTCAGAGGTCAAAGGCCATTGCCCTATGCAGACAGGTTCATCTTTTAGTCATTTTAAGGCTAGTGCTTTTGGTTCCTCTGTAGGTGTGACACTAGCATCATGTAACTGTACAGCCTGTATGTTTGGCATCTGTTTACTGTAGTGCCTTACAGTATATTTTCCTATCACTAAGAACTTCTTTATGATTCTGACACAGGAGGAATGTTAATCTGAGTATTCCATTGTTGCAATAAATCATGACCCCAGAGATTTATAGAAACATCTGCAACATATGGCCTCAGTCTTTGTCTTTGTCCCTCGGGCCCTATATACTCAATGCATCTTGTGTTCTATTTTACTTGAGATAGGGTTCCAATTCCTAACAATTGAACATTTATATTCTTAAATTCATTATATATTCTTAAATTTAAATTAGAAACAAGGTTGCTTCACATGTCAATTCCAGGTCCCTCTCCGTTTCCCTACCCTCCTCCCATGCCCTCCCACCAACCCCCCCAACATCCCCTCATTTCCCCAGGGAGGGTGAGGCCTTCCATGGGGGTGTCCATAGTCTGTCATTTCATCTAGGGCAGGGCCTAGACCCTTCCCAAGAGTTCAGGGTGAGAGTGCATCTCTCATTGTTGGGTAGGAGTCCAAAGTCCATTTGTATTTCTCAAGTGCCTCTCAGCCATTTTAGAATACTCTATTGAAAATTCTCTACTTAGTTCTGTAGCCCACTTTTTGATTGGATCCTTTGGTGTTTTGGAGACTTGCTTCTTGAGTTCTTTGTAAATTTTGGAGATCAGCCCTCTGTCAGATATGGGGTTAGTGAATATATTTTCCCAATCTGTGGGCCTTGCTGACTGTGTCCTTTGCCTTACAGAAGCTTCTCACTTTCAGGAGGTCCCATTTATTAATTGTTGATCTCAGTGTTTATGCTACTGGTGTTATCTTCAGGAAGCTGTCTCCTGTACCAATTCATTCAAGGGTACCACTCACTTTCTCTTATAAGAGGTTCGGTGTGGCTGGATTTATGTTGAGGTCTTGATCCATTTGGATTTAAGTTTTGTGCATTGTGATAGACATTGATCAATCTGCATTCTTCTACATGCCAGCATCCAGTTCTGCCAGCACCATTTGTTGAAGATGCATTCTTTTTTCCATTATATATTTTTAGCTACTTTGTCAAAGATCAGATGTTCATAAGTGTGTGGGGGTTAATATCAGGGTTTTCAATTTTATTACATTGGTCTCCCTGTCTATTTTTGTGCCAATACCAAGCTGCTTTCAGAATTATTGCTCTATAATAGTGCATGAAGTCATGGATGGTGATACCTCCGGATATTGCCTTGTTGAACAGGGTTGTTCTGGCTATCCTGGGTCTTTTGTTTTTCCATACAAAATTGATTATTGTTGTTTCAAGATCTGTGAAGAATTGTGCTGGTATTTTAATGGGGATTGCATTGAATCTGTAGATTGCTTTTGGCAGGATTGCCATTTATTACTACATTGATCCTACCTATCCAAGAGCATGGGAGATCTTTCCATTTTTGAGGGCTTCTTTAATTTCTTTCTTTAAAGATTCAAAGTTCTTGCAATACAGGTCTTTCACTTGTTTGGTTAGTGTTACCCCAAGCTATTTTATGTTGTTTGTGGCAGTTGTAAAGGGTGATGTTTCTCTGATTTCTTTCTCAGCTCTTTAATCATCTGTATATAGTAGGGCTACTGATTTTCTTGAGTTGATCTTGTAGCCTGACACTTTGATGAAGGTTGTAATCAGCTGTAAGAGTTCCCTGGTAGAGTTCTTTAGGTCATTTATGTAAACTATCATATCATCTGCAAATAGTGAAAGTTTGACCTCTTCCTCTCCAATTTGTATCCCCTTGATCTGCTTTTGTTGTTGTATGGCTCTATCTAGAACTTCATGTACAATATTGAAAAGGTATGGGTAGAGGGGACAGCCTTGGCTTGTTCCTGATTTTAGCGCAATTGCATTCAGTTTCTGTTCATTTAGTTTGATGTTGGCTGTTGGTTTGCTGTATGTAGCTTTTATTATGTTTAGTTATGTTCCTGTTATCCCAGATCTCTCTAAGACCTTTATATGAAGGGGTGTTGGATTTTGTCAAAGGCTTTTTCAGAATCTAGTGAGATGATCATGTGATTTTTGTTTTTCAGCTTGTTTATATGGTGTATTACATTGGTGGATTTTTGTATGTTGAACCATCCCTGCATCCCTGGGATGAAACCTACTTGATTGTGGTGAATGATTGTTTCGATGTGTTCTTGGATACGATTTGCCAGTATTTTATTGAGTATTTTTGTATCAATGTTCATGCGGGATATTGGTCTGAAGTTCTCTTTCTTAGTTGTGTCTTTGTGTGGCTTGGGGATCTAGGTTATTGAAGCCTCAAAGAAAGAGTTTGGCAAAGACCCTTCTGCTTCCATTGCATGGATTACTTTGAGAAGAATTGGTATAAGCTGTTCTTTGAATTTCTGGTAGAATTCTGCACTGAGGCTATTTGGACCTGGGCTTTTTTTGTTTGGGAGACTTTTGATGACTGCTTCTATTTCCATAGGGGTTATAGGTCTATTTAAATTGCTGATCTGTTCTTGATTTAATTTTGGCAAGTGATAGCTATGCAGGAAGTCGTCCATTTCCTTTAAATTTTCAAATTTTGTGGAGTACAGGTTTTCAAAATATGACCTGATGATTCTCTGAATTTCCTCTGAATCTGTTGTTATGTCCCCCTTCTCATTTCTGATTTTGTTAATTTGCATGTTCACACTCTGCTGTTTGGTAAGTTTGGACAAAGGTTTGTCTATCTTGTTGATTTTCTCAAAGAACCAACTCTTCGTTGCATTGATTCTTTGTATTGTTTTCCTAGTTTCTACTTTGTTGATTTCGGCCTTCAATTTGATTATTTCCTGGTGTCTGCTCCTCCTGGGGTAGTTTGCTTCTTTGTGTTCTAGAGTTTTCAGCTGTGCTGTTAAGTCTCTAGTATTACTATTCTCCAGTTTCTTAATGTAGGCACTTAATGTAGGCATAATGTCTTATGAACTTCCCCTGTAGTACTGCTCTCAAAGTGTCCCATAGGTTTGGGTATGTTGTGTCTTCATTCTCATTGAACTCTAAGAAGTCTTTAATTTCTTTTTTTTATTTCTTCTTATCCAGGAATGGTGCAGTTGTGCATTATTCAACTTCTATGAGTTTGTAGGGTTTCTGCAATTTGTGTTGTTTTTGAATTATAATTTTAACACATCATGGTCTGATAACATGCATGGAGGTATTCCAATTTTTTTAGCTGCTTAGGTTTGATATGTTGCCAAGTATGTTGTCAATTTTTGAGAAGGTTCCATGTGATGCTGAGAAGAGGGTATATATTTTTTATGTGGATGAAATTTTCTATAGATGTCTGTTAATCCCAGTTAGGTCATTACTTCTATTAGACCATTTGCTTCTTTGTTGAGTTTTTGTCTGGTATTCCTGTCTAGTGCTCAGAGTGTAGTGTTGAAATCTCCCACTATAAGTGTGTGGGGATTTATATGTGATTTAAGTTTTAGTAATGTTTCTTTTACGAATGTGGATGCCTTTGTATTTGGGGCATAGATGTTCAGAATTGAAACTTCATCTTGGTGGATTTTGCCTGTGATGAATATGTAATGACTTCCTTCATCTCTTTTGATTGGTTTTATTTTAAAGTCTAATTTGTTAGATATTAGGATTGCTACCCCTGCTTGTTTCTTGGGTCTATTTGATTGGAAAATCTTTTCCCAACGTTTAACTCTCAGATAATATCTGTCTTTGAGGGTGAGGTGTTTTTCTTGCATGCAGCAGAAGGATGCGTTATGTCTTCTAATCCATTTTGTTATCCTGTGTCTTTTTATGGGTGAGTTAATGCCATTAATATTGAGGGATATTGATGACCATTGATTGATCATTCCTCTTTGATTTGGAATGGTTGTTGTTGTTGGAATTATGTGTGGAATTCCATCCCTTTGTTCTTTTCACTGTTTGTAAGGTGGAATTATCTACTGCCTATGTTTTTCTGGTTGTAGTTAACTTCCTTGGGTTGGAGTTTTCCTTCTAGTACTTTTTGTAGGGCTGGGTTATTGGATACATATTGCTTGAATTTAGTTTTGTCATGTAATATCTTGTTTTCTCCATCTATAATTATTGAGAGCTTTGCTGGCTATAATAGTGTGGGCTGGCATCCATGTTCTCTTAGTGTTGGTGGAACATCTATCCGGTACCTTCTGGCTTCAGTTTCCATAGAGAAGTCAGGTGCAATTCTGATAGGTTTGCCTTTATATGTTACTTGGCCTTTTTCCTTAGCTGCTCTTAATATTCTATCTTTATTCTGTTTATTTTGCATCTTGATTATTATGTGCCGAGGGGACTTTTTTTGTGATCCACTCTATTTGGTTTCTGTAAGCTTCTTGTACCTTCATTGGCATGTCTTTCTTTAGGTTGGGAAAGTTTTCTTCTATGATTTTGTTGAATATGTTTTTTGCCCCTTTGAGGTGGTTTTCTTCACCTTCTTCAATATCTATTATTTTAGGTTTGATCTTTCCATGGTGTCCCATATTTCCTGGATGTATTTTGTTAAGGATTTGTTGGACTTAAGATTTTCCTGATGAGTCCATTTCTCCTAGTGTATCTTCAACACCTGAGATTCTCTCTTCCATCTCTTTTATTCTGTTGGTAATGCTTGTATTGGTAGTACCTGACTGTTTGCCCAGCTTTTCTATTTCTAGCCTTTCTACAGATTGTGTTTTTTATTGTCTCTATTTCAGTTTTCAACCTTTGCACTGTTTGAATTATTTCTTGTAATTTTCGGTTTATCTTTTCATCCATTTGTTGCATTTTATCAATTTTTTGTTTTGTTCTTTCTTCTATTTCTTGCATTTTTTCAGTTGCTTTTTCTTCCATTTCTTGCATTTTTGTTTTTTTTTTCTTCCATTTCTTTCAGTGATTTTCCTATATCCTCCTTTAGGTCCTTTATCATTTTCATGAAGTTGTTTTTAAGGTCATTCTCTTCTGCTTCATTTGCATTGGAATGTTGGAGTCTTGCTGGTGTGGAGTCTCTAGAATCTGCATGTGTCATATTTGTTTTTCTGTTGCTGTGTGTGTTTTTGTATTGCCTCTTTCCCATCTCTTCCTCTAGTGGGTGCATAAAGAGTCCCTTGCTGGTCTGGTGGTTAGGGGACCAGAGTTCCCTTTTTGGTGGGTGCTAGTAAGTTCAATAATCTGGTAGTTCTTCTATTCCTCGTCCTAGTTCTGGTCCCATGAGTGGAGAAGAAGACCAGGAATCTGGGGTGCTTAGCCTCCCACCTGGTCCCCTGGTCCCTTTGGTGGAAGAGAAGACTTGGGATTTGGCATGCTTGGCTCCTTCGGGGATGGGAATGTCTGTGGCAGTCCCCAGTCACTGGAAGGCCCACCAGGATGTGGGGGCCTTGTTTATCTGGATCCGCTGGTTTCTTGGTCTTGTTGGTTGAAGAGAAGACCTGGGATCTGGGGTGTTTGGCTCCTGCCGGGGGAAGCTCTGTGGCGGTCCCAGTTACTGGAAGTCACGCTGGGATGCAGGAGCCTTGTTTACCTGGATCCACTGGTTTCCTGGTCTCATTGGTGGAAGAGAAGACCTGGAATCTCGGGTGACTGGCTTCTGCCGGGATTGGAAGCTCTGTGGCAGTTCCCTGGCAATCCCCAGGCACTGGAATGTAGACCCAGATGCAGGGCCTGTTTTTTCTGGACCCCCTGGACCAGCTGGCCCTGCCAGACCAGCTGGTCCCTGGTTTTGTTGGTGGAAAAGAAGACCTGGGATCTGGGGTGCTTGGCTCCCACCAGGATGGGAAGCTCTGTGGCCATCCTCAGTCATTGGAAAGCCAACTGGTGGGCCAAGATTTTTGAGCTATGATGGTGACATCAGTATCAGTGTCTAAAATCCAGATAAACGCCTTAATCATTTTAATTGGTAATTTGGGTCTGTGATCCTGTATAAAAATTTGTCAAATATATATATTTTTCCTCCAGTTTTAATTGTAATAGACAATCTATCATCCATTGTACTATTATTCTTTACAATATGCAGTGGATCTACTAATTGTCCTGTGAGAAACTGTCCTCCACAGTGATTATGAATGACCATACCACTTTTGACATGGGGGCCTTCAATAGGCCCCTTGAGGAATTTCCTGATTGTAAAGGGTTACTTTTTCTGTGATCGACCTGCATTCATTGGTCCATTGTCGGCCTTTGTCACATCTCCTACATAATCAAGTATTCTGAGGCCTTCTGTTTGAATCATTCCTAGGAGGAGCATTATTTCTAGGAATACTTTACTTACAATTCCTACTCAGATGTCCTATTCTACCACAATTAAAACATCTTGTATTAATGTCTTTTTAAACTTCTGGAGATTGCTTCTCCAACCCAAGTTTGTATCTCCTCACGGTTATGGCATTTGGCATCTTTGTGCCTCTTTAGGCCTTTAGAAATTGCCTCTCCTGCCCAGGTTCCTGTATCTTGATCATTACAATCAATATTAGCTGTGTAAATGATCCATTCGCTCAATGGTGCTGATTTGATTTTCAATGGCCAAAGTTCCTTTATGCATTGTGGATTTGAATTCTCATAAGCTAAAGATTGTATAAGGAGTTGCCTAGAATGTGAATAGTTACCTGTAATTCTACTGCTCTGGAACATCTTTGTAAGAATTCAGAGAACCTTTCTCTAGAACCCTCTATCCCTTTGGTATATGGTTCAATATTTCTCCTGGTTCATGAACCTTATTCAAATCATTCCAAGCTGCTGTACAGCATAAAGACAAGATGTGATCGTCATATTCATCCTGAGCCTGTAGTTCAGTATAAGTGCCCTCATGAAGAATTTTATCTCAGGAGGTGGGGAGGGGGCTTCATAACCTTTCTTTAGGCCTTAAAACTCAAGGGCCTTTGCTTCCTCCTCCCTCCATAAAGCTCTCCATTATATTTGAGACAAATTGTCTTGCACCACTGAAATCAAATGACTCCAGTCTTTCGGGGTATCCTTATTGGTGATTGACCAAGCATTTAACAGTTCTCAGAAGTATGGAGAGTGGAATTTGTAAGAGACAATGGCCTGCTTGATTCCTATGAGGTCTTTCATTTGTATGTGTTCCTATTGGTAAGCAATGGAACCATTAGGATTCCTCTTTGTTGGTGTTTTTTCAGTTATAGATACTGGGAAAGCCATAGGACATGGCATAATAACCTTAGGAAGATCTTCCCAGTGTCTTTGAGGTATAGGTAAACCTCTGTCATGATTTTTAGCTAGAACTGCTGAATCTGATGTCTCAGATTGTAAGTCATCTAAGAACTTCAGTCAAGTGACCACCGTTTCTCTGAGTGATTGAATTTCCTGGGTCAAAAATTTTTCTAAGGACTTAATAGAGTCTTCCCGTTCCTTGTACTCATCTTTTATATATGATTCCAAGCATTTAATACTATCATCCTTAGATATTATTTGAATGGCATGTAAGTTGCCTTCCAGGAACAGTGTTCTATGTGCTAAGCATTCATTATGCTCAGACATGGAATGGATTGTTTCAGTAAATTTAGTAATCTGGTTTTCCATCATTTGAGTTTTGTTACTCAAGTCATCAGATATGGAATGAGTTGTTTCTGCAAGCAAGATAATGTTCTGCTCAATCTATTCTATTTGGCCATAAGGGTAGTGGGAAGGGAATCAATTCTGTCTTGTAAGTTGTTATGTTTCAGTTCCAAGTTATCTACTTTGCTAGACATTTCCCCATTGACCTGAAGATTTTGAATTTTTGTCTCTAATTTACCAATAGTTTGTACAACTTCCCTGCTTTCTGCCCTATGATCAAGCCCTCTCTTCCAGGATATTATGTGGATTTTGAAGCTAATTGATAGCATTAGACATAAATATATTTGAGGCATGTTATAATCCTCTCCCATGATGTCATTAATGTAATAAGCAATGAGATCTCTAACATTCTGAATCACAATATTATCTGCCACGGTATGGAGTAGGTATTCTCAGCACAAACTTAACTATCAGAATTCAAAATTTACCTCTAGTGATCTCTGTTTGAAAAAAGGGTGTTTACCTGCAATGACTATGCTTGCCTAGCAAGCAGCACAGGTGTGCCTTCAAACACAAATCCACCTTAGGTGCTCTGTATTTCCTCTGTTGGATCTGAAAAATGCTAGTTAGATTTTGCAAAATTAGTGAGGAGTGTTTTATTGAAAGGAAGGGGAAGATCCCTGAGCAGATTGCAGGAACCTGCAGTTCTGGAGTGCTGTGAAACCTTATGGGCAGGAAGGAAAGTGAATGCCGGGTAGCTTTTGGGACACTTTTCACAGCAACTGCTGATAGAGGGGCAGCTAGCTGTTAGGGAAAGCCAAGGTGTTTAGCAGCTGTTTGGGGTGCCTGTTCCGCAAGCTTCCTGGGAACCAGGGGTCATTGGGCTCAATTGAAGTGTTGATTTCTGGGTGGGTGGGAGAGCTGAAGAAATGTGCAGTCTCCAGGAATGCTGGAGGTCTTTGGTGCAAGATGAACAAAAGGGTTGGAACCCAGTTTGGCAGAAGAAAACCAGCCAAGCAGGAGAACGGGACTGAGTTGGTAAACCCTGGTGACTAAGGAGAGCCTCTGGGATCACTGAGATGCACCCAGCCTGGGAGGGAGGAGGAGGACTAGGAGGCTAGGTAAGCTTACTTACTGACACCAGATAATTCAGAAACATTAAACTACACAAAATATGGATGTCCTGTGATATTTTATTGAAAGAGAAATCACTTGCGTGTAAAGCCAAGAAAGTCGAGAACTAAAGTTCTGCACACTGCTCTCCAGGTTTAAACCAAAACCCAAAGAGAGAGTCTTCTCCCCCAGCTCTATTTACCCCTGCACATTCTACATACTCATGAACATACCCACACGGGAGTGTTTAGTGCTACAGATAAGCAAAATTTCTCCCTACACCTGTATGACAAGAACCTTTCAGTCTTTAAAGAAAGAAATTGAAGAAGATACCAGAAAATGGAAAGATCTTCCACACTCTTGGATAGATAGGATAAGCATAGTAAAAATGGCAATCTTACCAAAAGCAATGTACAGATTCAATGCAATCTCTATCAAAATGGAAGCACATTTCTTCACAGACCTTGAAAGGACAATTCTCAACTTTATATGGAAAAGCAAAAGACCCAGGATAGTTAAAAAAGCCTGTTCAATAAAGGAATTTCAGGAGGCATCAGTATCCCTGACTTCAAGCTCTATTATAGAGCTATAGTCCTGAAAACATCTTGGTATTGGCACAAAAATAGACAGGTAGAACAATGGAATTGAATTGAAGACCCTGACATTAACCCACACACCTGTGGACACCTGATCTTTGACAAGGAAGCTAAAACTATACAATGGAAAAAGAAAGCATCTTTAACAAACGGTACTGCCATAACTGGATGCTGGCATGTAGAAGACTGCAGATAGATCCCATGTCTATCACCATACACAAAATTTAAATCCAAATGGATCAAAGACCTCAACAAAAATCTAGCCACATTGAAACTCTTAGAAGAGGAAATCAGAAGTACCCTTTAACAAATTGGTACAGGAATTTGCTTCCTGAACATAAAAATACAATTTTAATGGTGAGTTAGTCATTAAACAATAAAATTTAATTGCTTCTAGTTATTAAATGTTTGGTACTGCAATAATTTTTCTCATGTAGGTATATTTCAAGAACAAAAAACAGAAATATTTTCCCACAATCAAAGTATTTGGAATTTTTGTGTTTTGTTTTTATTCTGGAGTCAATATGAGTTATAGACTAAACCAAATGAATAATTATTATTTAAAATTTCAATAAAAGGTTTGAAAGAATCTAAGTAAGCCCCTTAGTCCTGATTTTGAACTGTACATTGCAATATAAAAGCAGGAGACATTTCATTTTAAACTGAACAAAATACAAATGTCCTTAAACTTATTTCATTCTGTCTAAAGAAAAGGCTTAAAACAATAATGAATGTAGTAACAAGAACTGTCCCCACTGGATGTTACACCACCTCAATACTGTCACCCAGAAACAAAAAAGTCCACAGAGAACCAGGTAGTCTACGGTTTGTATAAAAAAGCATGGAAGAAGAGCTTTGAACATCTTGTCATTCATGGTGAAGAAGTCGCCAAAGGACTGAGAAATGTGTTGGTTCCTCAGGAACATGCAGATCTATCTACCCTAAGATCCAGCTATTCCATGCTTGGATATATACCCCAAAGATGCTTCATCCTACCACAGAGACATTTACTTAACCCTGTTCACTGCTGTTTTATTCATAACAGACAGAAATGGGAAACAACCTAGATGTCCCTCAACAGATGAGTGGATAAAAAATGTTGTACAATTACACAATGGAGCATTACTCAGCCATTAAATGCTCAGCCATCATCAGAGAAGCTTCCTCTTGCAGCAAATGGAAGCAAACACAGACACCCACAGCCAGACATTATGCAGAGAGTGAGAGACTGTGAAACATTCAGTTCTCAGTGCTTGTCTCTACTAATTCCTTCCCCTCAAGGCTCAGGGAAACCCATGGAAGAGGAGACAGAAAGAGTATAAGAGCCAGAGGGGTTGGGGAACACCAAGAAAATAAGGCCCTCTAAATAAGCAGGATCTAAGCTCAGATGAACTGACAGAGTCTGAGGCTGCATGCACAGGGCCTCTACAGGTCTGGACCAAGTCTTCTGTGTATACATATACATCATATTTTCCAGTAGGGCAGGGGTAGTGCACACCTTTAATCCTAGCACTCGGGAGGCAGAGGCAGGCAGATCTCTGAAAGCTCTGGGCCAGCATGGTCTACAGAGTGAGTTTAAGGACAGCCAGAGCTACATGGAGAAACCCTGTCTCAACGCCCCCAAAGCCCACCAAATAGTATGGCTTGCAGTTTAATGTTTTTATGGGATCCCTGAGTGTGTGAATAAGGAAGTGAGTCTTTGATTCTGGTTCCTTCTCCTCTTTTCCTTTTGTTTGTGATGTCTAACTCTGATGCATTAGTTTTTGTTCTATCATATCACATCACATCACATCATATCATGTCATGTCATAATCCCTCAGAAGCCTAATGAAATACAGAAAAAGAATGGATCTAGATGTGAAGGGGACTGAACCTGTTACATTTAGGAACACATATGTATATACATATATATGTATGCAATTATAATTAGTGAAAAAAGAGGCCATGATTTGGAGGAGGGTGGAGAGTGGTTTTTTGGGAGGTTTTAGAGGGAAGAAAGGGAGATAAATTTTAATTAAATTATAGTCCCAAACATATAAATGAAAAGAAAAAATAATAGAGAGCAATAATTTAAAAAAGCTCTAAAGCCACAGTATAGATACAATTGGTTGGAAAAATTTTGAGTCTTGACTTGTAATTGAAATTTTTTTGTGCATATAGGCGTATCTCTCTTAGGTTTCTGTTGCTGAGATAAAACTATATGACACAAAAGTAATGTGGATACTTTATCTTACAGTTTATGCTCCATCATCCAGGGGAGTCAGGGCAGGAACCTGGAGGCAAGAATTGAAGTAGAGTCATGGAGGAACACTGCTTACTGACTGCTCTCACTGGTTTGTTCATCCTCATTTCTTAGACAACTCAGGACCAGCTGCCCAGGGTTGGCACCACCAATTATCAATCCAGGCAATGCCCCACACACTTGCCTACAGGCCAGTCCTATCAAGTCGTTTTCTTAGTTAAGGTTCCCTCTTCCAAGATATGTCTAGGTTTGTCTTAAACTGGTTGCAACCAAAAAACATGGTCTGTATATTTAAGTATGTATATGTTCATGTGTGCCTGTGAGTATGCATGCATTTGGAGGTCAGAGGTCTGTATCTAATGTCTTCTATCACTTTACACCTTAGGTTTTGAGACAGGGTCTCTCATTGAACCAGAATCTCATCAGTTGCCTAGACTGGCCAGCCATCTCCAGTCTCTATTACATGCCTCTGCTGCCAGGCTTATAAACATGCTCTGCCATGCCCAGTGTGTTATACGGGTGCTGCTGATTCCAACTCAGACTCTCACATTTTCATGGCAGTCACTGTACTCACAGACCCACCTCTGTAGCTCCAATTGTTGACTTGTGACCTCTACCAACTGCCAGTGAAATGATTCCAGGTCTGCAAGGGAGGGAGGGATTAGCAACAACCCCACTGCTTGATTCCCATGAATGAGACTTTGAAAACTTGTGTGTTATGGCTATGGCTTTAAGTGTATATTCATAAATTACCACAGTCTAATAATTTAACAGCAAGATTTAATTGTTAATTTATTTTAATATGATTTCTTCAAGTTTTTCTTCATCTTTTAAAATATTTTAAGTTCTTTTTTTCCCATTTTTTCCTTTTCTTTTTTTATCATTTTTTATTTTAATTTTAAATAGCTTGTTTTACATGTCAATCCCAGTTCCCTCTCCCTCCCCTCTTCCCGCACTCCCCTTCCCCCCTTCCCTCCCACCCTATTGCCAAATCCTTCCACATAGGGGATATCTAGAGTCTGTCATTTTACTCTTGGTAGGGTCAAGGCACTCCCCTAAGAGTCCAGGCTGAGAGAGCATCTCTCTTTGTGCTATAGGCACATGAAGACAGTTTGTATACCAGGGATAGACACTGATCCACAGCTCAGGGCCCCATAGGTTGCCCAGGCCTTCTCACTGACACTCACATTTGGGGGGGTCCAGATCAGTCCCATGCTGGCCTCCCCACTGTCGGTCTGGGGTCCAAGAGCACTCCCCTGTTCAGATCAGCTGTCTCTGCTGGTTTTGCCAGCCCATTCTTTGCCAATTTGCTCATCACTCCTCTCTGTCACTGGGTTCCTTGGGTTCAGTTCAGTGTTTAACTGTGGGTATTTGCCTCTGCTTCCATCAGTCACAGGATGAAGGCTCCCGGATGGTTATAGACATCAAGTTCATTATCAGGAATGGGCATTCGAGGTGGTCCCTCCACTATTGCTTAGCTTGCCAATTGATGTTATACCTTTAGATCACTCGAGGTCACTCTGGTGCCTGATCTGTCTTCGATCCTATGATTCCCTCTTCCCCCTATTCTACCCCCACCCCCTCAACTTCCTGTTCCCCCATGACCAACTCCCTTTAAGTTCTTAATGACAAGAATATACACCCTTGATTTTCTAAAATTGCATTTAAATTCAGTAAAATTAACATTTCCTTCAGAAGCACTAAAAGGACTTTACTATATTGCATTGATAGAGTCACAGAGACATTTATTGACCACGTAGATAATGAGACTACAATGGTGAAAACAGAGCAGATAATGCCGGATGAAACTAAATGATTCTTAATAGAAAGTGGTTTCTTCAGCTATATCACAGGCAAAGAGAATTTAAATCCCATTTCAGGGATCAAAAGCACATTTGGGTAGAATGTCAAGGTTATGTATACAAACATAAGAAAAATAATTTTTGTTTTCTTAAAACTGTGGTCTTTGGTCTCCTATGCATATTCTGGATTCCTCAACTCTTTAAACATCTTGGTGAGGGTGAGTGTAGGGTTGAGTGTTGGAATTTCCTGGAATTATAAGTGAGCAATTAAATGACTTCTCACACTTCAGCTGGGTGTTTGGTTATTGCCACAGCAATAGCTAGTAGAAGACATCTGCCATCTCATAGGATTAGTTTACAGTTAAGCTTCTGAGTTGATGTTTTAAGCAGAGAGGATGTGCACAGAGACATTTCCATAGGCTATGTGCCTGAGGAAACATGTCTGAAGTTGTTTGTTCTAGAAGGGAAGGGTTGTCATGTCTGTGTCCCTCCAGGCTGGGTTTTGTTGACTTTCTTCAGGAGCAGAATGCACAGGTTTCAAGTTGTTGGGTGAGTATCCTTAGAGGTTCGAGTGACAAATACATATGAGGAGATACCCAGTCGGTCACAGCCTTGTAAAGCAGCTGTCTCTGCTTGCCCATGAGCAGGACCTAGCCTTGCTTATAGGCAATGAAATTTGGAGAAGTGAATGGATTGTATTGCTTGGATGAGGCCACATTTTGTAATACTTCCCTCTTAGTGGATCAGAGATGCCCTTTGCCAGTTTGGAAGAAGTTGCCATGTTCTGAGGACTTCTGCCTGGCAAGAAACCACTGGAGGCTTCTAGGGGCTGCGTGTCTCTGGCCAGTTGCTAGCAACAAGTGGTGGACCTCAGCCCTCCAGTTGTAAAAAATTAGGTTCCACCCATAATCCAGGGAGCCTGAGAATGGATCTGTGTGGAATTGAGATGAAATGCAGCTTCCATCAATTCCTTGACTCCATTTAGAAGGATGCTGAAGTGCTAATCTCAGGCTTTTGACACAAGGAAGAGTCAAGTAAATGTGTGTAATTTCAAGTCAATAAACTTTTAGTAATATGTTACACATAGGAAAAAGTAGCCCTTTTCACCCTGTCCCAGTCCTTGTATTATTATAAAAAATGTGACTTTTTTTTAAACAGACACTTTTAAAGAGATACAGGATGGCTTTTCTGTCTTCTATTTCTTTGATTTTGCTTGCAAGTAGGAATGGTGGATGGTACATTGGTCATTTAAACTTAATAAATAAAGAAAACCCAATAGAATGTCCTCTAGGACTGAGCATCCTATACTTAAAAAGTGTTTACTTTGTGAGAAAATGCCTACAGCAAAATGCATTGCTGTTCATCAAGCACCAGTTCTCATCCGGGGCTCAGGTGGCTATTCCAGCCAGCACATACGGATGTAGAAAGAATGGAACCACTTGCGGACTGAGCCAGTGACCAGCCTGTTCAGATCATGGCCCATCTCTTGAGCATGCGTAATTCCATTGGCATAGGCCTTCTTGAAGTTCTGAATAAAACCAAGTGGGTTTTATCTTAAGCCTGTGTCACCAAGTTCATTTTTTTCCACCCATAATGACAGCTTGTGGTGGTTTAAAAAAAAAAGGTCCCCAAAGGGAGTGGCACTATTAAGAGGTGTGGTCTTGGTGGAGGAAGTGTGCCACTGTGAGGGCAGGCTTTGAGATCTCTTTTGCTAAAGCTTCTTTCAGCGTGACAGCCAATCGACTTTCTGTTGTCTGCAACATGTGGGACTCTCAGCTCTAGCACCATCTACCTGAACACCTCCACGCTCTCCATCATGATGATCATAATGAACTGAACCTCTGAAACTGCAAGCGAGCCACTCCAATTAAATATTTTCTTTATAAGAGTTGCTGTGGTCATGGTGTTTCTTCACAGCATTAGAAAACCCTAACAAAGACACAGCTGCTGTGTCTTTCTACCCCAGATGGTGGGGTTAAGATGGATAAAGCTTCCTACAACTTCTGTCTGAATAACTACAAAAAAACATAAAGTAGGGCATATATCAAAATATTAATAGTGACTGTTTCAAAACCCTGAGCTGGATGGTAATATCTCATACAATTTTTTAAAACCATATAACAGATTTTCCAAAACATTTGCAGCAAATATACAGGAAAAATGTTTAAATAAAAACACAACATTCAAAATAAGGATTATTTTTTTAGCAGAAACCACCAATGATATGCTTAATTATATATTTATGACCCATAAGAATATAATTGCATATGGGACAAATGTATATTTTACTTATGAAAGATATACTATAACCCATTGCTTTCTTTTCTTTTTAATATAAAACTCTGAAACACCAAAGGCTAGCAATGGATTTGAAAAATAAAAAAAAATGTAGGAACTAATTAGAAGTGTATTCTTAGCAGTTTTCAAAATTTGAAAGTCTTTAAGCTTTACCACATATAGATAAAATCTGAGCATTGCTTTTAACTATTTTTTTGAAATTGGGTCACTTTAGATACATTTTATATTCCAGGATGCCATGACCTCCCCTTTCAGATGAGGGCCAGAGCCAGCCAGCTCTCCTGTTCCCATGGTGAGGGGTGGGGCCAATTTTCCCAAGAGCAGTGGGTTGGGGAGAGGAGGGAGGAGGAGGCTCTCTTATGAGGGTGGGGCCAGCTCTCACACACTGGGGCCATCATGGTCAGCTACCCCAGGGCCAGCAAGGGGCAGGGTCAGCTCTCTCTTGAGGGGGGATGATTTTCCCAAGGCAGTGAGAGGTGGGGCTAGCTCAGCATAGCTCTTGTCCTTCAGTACATGGTTTACATGGGCCCCTGTGGTGACATGGGCAATGGGCATGTACACAGATCCCAGCTTCAGCAGGAGCAGGGGACCAGACAAGTCCATCAGCAGTACCTTAGGTCTAGATGTCACCATGGCCCCAGAGGGCAACACAGGCCTCTCAGATTAGCATGGGTCCAATAGCAGCATGGACCCAGGTGGTGGTCCAGACCTCAGACAGTTGCCTACCCTTCCTTGGTAACAGGAGCCATAGAGTTCAACATAGACTCTGACTGCAGTAGGGCCATGGACCCAGACTTGACCCCCAGCTATAGGTCAGTCCATGAAGTCACTACAGCCATGAATGGCAGTGCAGGTCACCCTGATCTGTATGGCACTGGTGGCAGCATGACCCTCAGGCACCAATATGGGCTCAGGTGTCAGCCAAGACCACAGGCATCTGCACAAGAGCCAGACACCTGCCCAATTCCAGTAGGACCATGGGCATAGACATGACCCTTGGTAGCAGTCCAGGCCCAGATATCACTGGGTGGTAAGAAGGCCTCCATATCAGCCCATTTACTCAGTGCCTTTGCCTCTTCAGATCTGCCTTCCTCTCTTTCCCACACCATGTATTTGCTCAT
Source organism: Mesocricetus auratus (assembly GCF_017639785.1). Taxonomy (NCBI): domain Eukaryota; kingdom Metazoa; phylum Chordata; class Mammalia; order Rodentia; family Cricetidae; genus Mesocricetus; species Mesocricetus auratus. The sequence goes on along the minus strand of NW_024429194.1, from coordinate 42,381,391 downwards.
CATAGTGGCACCCATGGTTTCTTCTACCCACCCAGGGCAAGTGGCCCCCAGCAGGCACTTTTATGTCCATCACCTGCCTAGTTCAATTGATACTGGGCAGGCCCTCACTTTTGGATTCTTGCTTTGGATTCAGTTTTGAAGCTAGTTGACATTCAAACTTTGGGATATGGGAACTAAGCTCTGATTTATGAAATAATCTGCAACATGTGACAGATCTCAGTACACTTTCTTGTTCTGCTGGCTTATTAATGCTCCAAGCTATCCAGGCATTAGATGTTGGGGTGGTCATATAGCCTCTGGAAGACCCAGTACTGTTCTAATTCTTAATTTTTTACTGCACAATATGCAATTGCCAAGAGGTCATGTTTTAGAAAGAAATGAACACGGAGCTGTTCAGTTGAACTCAGATGCACTTTAACTGATGTCCTGCATAAGCTTTATAGTTAACGAGAGCCATTGGCAGCTGGAAGGATAATTGAAGGAAATTCTGACACAGTCACTGCTCTCCCTAGCTCAATATTTCAGTGGTTAAAATGGAGTGGGGAATATGGTTCAAGATACTATTTCCACTAATTGGTCATTGTGTTGATTTTGTTCTTAAAAAGAACAATAAGAGATGCCAAATTTGACATCAACTTATGTTCTGTGAAGCTGAACTTTATGTAACTGGATTCTAGCAAAGTTGGGAAACGGCACTTAACAAGCTGCTGTAGTCGTCTTGCCTACAGAACTAGATCAGATGTGCAAAAGAAAGGGCCTTTGTATTTTGTTTTTCTATGAAAAAAATGAGTTTCTGGGTGACACCTGCTTTGTCTAAAGGAGCTCTAATCCTTATTCTCATACTGTGCTCATGGTATGCTGATTTTTGTAATATGTAAAATCACTACTTAAAGTCAGAGTTCATCAAGCACATAAAATTTGAGGTCTATACATCCTCTTTGGAGATTGTGAAAGGATGCTGTACATACACCCACACCCCACATGCACACAACTGACCCCCATTTTTTAGTCTTCTAACTCAGTTTTACAAACCGATCCACTTGATAGATTCTACAGATAGATTCACTAGACACTTCTGAATACTTAACAAGAGTCACTGGGCATATGCTGAACATTTGTGTTTTTCCATGTGTTTCTGGTAATTCTAGTGTCAGGTAAGTTGAGGAACTAGGCACTGATTAATGCCTGTGGAAGGAGAACATCTAGGCAAAGTGTACTCCATCTAGGTAAGGAGACCCTATCGACTGAGCTCGGTCGGAGATTCACTATCACAGATCCTGGAAGACGATAGTTTTCCTGACTGTGCAGCAGAGGCATGCAGTTCTGAGAATATGAGAACCATAATGACTCTAGTGATGCTGGGGGGCAATGTACTAGGCATAGCTATCTGGGCTGTAAGCATCAACCTGCACAAAGAACTGTGGTCCTGGTAAAGTCGCTCACACCATCGCCAGAAGTAGGTTCTATTACTGTATACATGGTTCAGGAGATCCCTAACATAAAAGAGGGGCAAATGTCATATCTGTGTTACATATAATACATGCCCTTGAGATACACAAAAATGCTTCAGAAAGTGCTAGAGGGCTCAAAATAATGAGCAGAAATAAGAAAAAGCTATTTTATGGCTGATGTGAGCATATTTTCCTTCAGGCTAAAGGAGCCTCTGTGTATATGGATTGTATACTCAAATGCAGGTTTTAAAATGGCCAACAAACTTACTCCATTCCTAATTAGACAAATAATGAAAGCTGCACAATAAAATGCGGGTTTGTACAAATACTATATTTGTACAAAACAAATGTTATCTAGTCCTAGGAAAAAACAGGTATCAACACTGATAACTATCTAGTTCTAAATTCCAGTTTTCCTAGTAATTAGCTATATAACTCCCATACTTTTTTCATTGTAGAGTAGTGGAAAGTAATTACTTTAGGTTTTTTTTTTACTTGTTTTCAGCCTGGTATAGACCAGGCTGTTCCAGAACTTGCTTTTTATTCAAGAATGATCTTGAACTTCTGCATGACATTCATTAAGCACTAAGACTGAACCCTGTAAAATATGCATGCTAGGCAAGTACCCTGTCAAGTGAGCTTTAGCTCCAGGCTATACTGTGAAAGCTCCTTTAGGCACTAATAATCTGACACATTCGATAACTAGAAGATTTATTTGATGAGCATGCACACATGCACATGTGTGTATGTGTGTGTGTGGTGTCCTTATATAATTAAATCATGAAAGAAGACTGATTTAAATGGGATGATGCAGTATTCTTCCTTGTAGGCTTTTGATGATAAAATCCATCATAGTGTCTTTTCTTGATCTTTGCATATTTATCTTTCTAAAGCAATCTATGAAAAGTCCATTATTGTTCCTTCAGGAGTCCTGTTTTTCCCACTGTGTAGTATGCAACTACCAAAACAAGAGATTAGTCAAAGAGAATTATTAACGAGCAGTCAAACATGGAGGCAGGACTGCCAGCTGCAGATCTATCTCCCTAATAATTGGTTTAGAGACAACTATGGGCTAATCAGGGTGATCTCAGGTACAAGTACTGGTTATTGGGATGGGGTCTTTTTGTTGTCCGAACATGTAATTATTCATGTCTCTCCAGGACAAATGTTCAGACAATGGTGCTGTTAGAGCAATTGGAGGGTACAGTTTTTGACTATAGTTTTTTGTGTAGGCTTGAGACATTGGCTTTTTCCTGTGTAGTTTGATATGCTCGTTAATTCTTATATGTGAGTCTTTCCTATATTTATTTAAATACATTGCTTGGAGGTTTGGGTGATATTTTAAATGTAATTATTTTAAACATTTTGTTTGATATTGCTTATTGAAAGTATAAGAATCACTCCTATTAAAAATATTTGCCTTGTATCGTGAAACTTTGAAGTTCTGATAAGGTACTTATGGATTTATTTTATACAGAATTTTCTGTATAAACAACTATGATATATGCCTGACATTTATTTTTTCCTTTCATGTTTGTGATTTTAAGATGAAATGTAACAAACTGTTAGGTTGTGGAGAGTCATTAATACCCCTGGCAACTTGGGTTGTTTGAGGATTTCTTTTTTTGTTTGTTTGTTTTTTGAGAAATGGTTTCTCTGTATTGTTTTGGGAGTTGTCCTGGAACTCTCTTGGTAGACCAGGCTAGCCTCGAACTCACAGAGATCCGCCTGCTTCTGCCTCCTGAGTGCTGGGATTAAAGGCATACGCCACCAATGGCTGGCTGTTTGAGGGTTTCTATGGGACCCTCTTAACCAAGAACTTGATTAGATGTAACTCATTCTCAGTATTAGCAGCTTTATTTTGAGACTAGAGACATCCAGTTGAGACATTGTCTCCCCAATTATTTGATGATTTCATTTAGATTGACTTTATACACTTATATATTATAGGAAGCTTCTACTGTATTAGATTTCTATTAGTAGTCCTTGGTCCCTTACACAACTCATTGAACATGGAGAAGTTGAGCTAGTGCCTACCTAGAGTCTTCACCCCCATAGACTAACATCCATGCTACTGGAAGATACTTTGCATGCCACCAAAGCAGCAAAGCAAACACCAACCTGGTAACAAACACTTCCAACTACAAAATCAACTTGCCTGTAAGACACAGTTGTGTGATAGTGGCACAAAGCTTATGTGAGTAACAAATCCATATCTGATTTGAATTAAGGCCCATCCTACAACATGAAATGCATACCCAAAACTGCTTGAGTGGCCAAGAGCCTGAGATTAGAAAGCCCACGAACCTAGGGGAAAACTAAATACTGCAGTTCAGCTAAATAAGCCTAGCAATAAAATGATTCCCAATGACTTTCTGCTGTACTCAACGATCTGTTCCTTGCTCAGTCATCATTAGAGAAGATGGGAACAAATACGGAGACTCACAGACAGACAATAGGCAGAGCAAGCAAATGTAGCCAATACATGTCCACAGCGGAATAAATAATGAAAATGTGATATGTGATACTGATGCAAAATGAAATATTCAGCAGCAAGAAAAATTAAATCATGAAATTTGCAGGAAAATGGATGGGCTTGGTAATTATATTAAGCAAAGTGGTCAAAATTCAGATAAAAAACACCACATGGTATTTCTCATATGCAAATGTGGGAGAACTAAGCCTCAATGGGCCTGACAGCCAGAACATGTGCAGTAGTATTTCCTGACAACCAGCCTGGGTCTGCCAGACGGCCTTAACAATAGCAGCCAAGTCTGATGAGAGATGATATTGACCTATGGACAGTGACCACATCACCTCAGCAGGTGCCAGCCCAGTGGGTCTCCTTTCCTGGGGCAGGGTTGGGAAATGTATAAGGCTTACTCCTTTCTGGAATAAACTGAGTTTGTTTTTTCAACTTGTTTCCGATGCCCGTGTTGTTGGTGTCCCACCTACTTTCCTCCACCTTCCAGGGATACCCGTAGGGATCCCACAACATGCAAATCCTAGCATATACTGTATACATATATGCAGACAACTGTACTTATAGGTACAGTAGAGCATTTAAAAAGGATACCAAGAAAGCATAATGTTAGATGATGAGGAAGAATGAAATCAGGCAAAGGGACACACAGCCATGAAAGACATAAAGCTAACTGTTTTCCATCTGTTATAGGTTTTTCTTCTTCTTTGGTGGTGAAGTGGATAACAATTTAATTGATAGCAAAAGTAAATTCTTTTTTTTTTGTTTTTGTTTTTTTTGTTTTTACAAGACAGGGTTTCTCTGTATTGTTTTGGAGGCTATCGGTCCAGCCCAGCCTCGAACTCACAGAGATCCACCTGCCTCTGCCTCCTGAGTGCTGGGATTAAAGGCATGCGCCACCACCGCCCGGCACAGAAGTAAATTCTTAAGCAAAGTTCCATGGTGTCAGACAGAATGGATGTTTTGTCTTTTCTTTTCTTATATAACATGAATATATTCCTCTTAGCTGTCAGATATCAGTAACATCCTCAAGGCTATCATATTATTGATAACATACCAACTCGTAGAATATTATTTTTATTATATTCTTATTATATTATTCTCAGAAGTCAATGTTATAAAAGTTACATCTTCAAGTTTTAAGCCTTGACTTTGTTTTGTTTATCCTCAGAAAGAAGGAAGAAATATCCTTCTAATTATGTACAAGTCAGTGTAAGAAATGAAGCTATAAATATAGTGAATATGTGCTAGAAAATTAAATCAAAGCCTGATATCACATAAATAAGCAAGGAAGTTATAAGACTGACTTGTAATTTTAATCTTTAGTTATTGACTATCATTAAGGGAATGTTTTCACCCTCTATAGATGAAATGGCTTAGAAGTCTAGAGATTTCACACTTATCAAAATTATTAAGTTAATTGGTTTGTTTTTCTAGCTGAATTCACAAAATTGTTGAAACTCAACAGTTAAGTAGTTTATTCATGGCTATCTACCTCTTAGATACAGTGAAGCTTGTTTGATCAATACTGTCATACCTGGTGTCATGATTCTTTGTCTTTAGTGCATTTAAGTTGTTAAATTTTTCTTTAAATTATGGTTGATACTTTTGGTTTTTTTCTCAATTAAGAAACAATTGTACTTGTTTGAAGATCAAACTCTCCTTAATTGAGTGTTTGTAGAATACAAATGTTGAGACAAGTCAGACCTGAGTCGGAATTGTGTTCTGTCTCTGCCTTTGTGTCTTGAAAAAATTCATTAGTCTTTGAAAGCCTTGATTGCTTCCAAGACAATAAAAACGTAACTAACCATTTTAGTTTTTGATTAAATATAAAATTATTTGAGCTGCTAGTCTAACGTGAGAGGCTACAGTATGAACCCTTGAACAACCCTTGATGTCACTTAATATCTCACTCTGCATGGTAGCTGTAGTCGTATTAAAAGTCAAAGGAAAACATATGTATCTTCTTTGATAATCTGGTTTTTACTGATGAAGAGAGGGAAATTAATATAGAAGACAGCTGTTTGGTGTTGGGAGACAAGAGGAAGGAAATGGCATATCTAAGTAGCATTCATTGAAAAGGTTTATGGGAGGAACAAGCTGAAAGGAGAGAAGTTCCCAGTGTGTTTACAGGAAGGAAGAAGTGAATTGCAGCAGTGACCACAGCTGAGGTAGCTCAATGATTTGATTAGAGAATCAGCTGTATAATTTCTACCACTGTACAAAATCAGTTTTTAAATTCATTTGTTCTGTCTTTCCAAAAACTACTCAAAATGGTAAGCACTACAAAGTCATAGATAATTTAAATTACCTGAAAACACAAGAATATAATTATATAGTTAAGAGGTTAGGTAACTGACTATATTTAATACCATAAAAATTTAAGTTGAACAAATATTGCTGCTATGAGAGTCTTTGTGGTAGTGTTGAAGAAGTTGTAGTTCTTTTAAAGTCAACTTATTACATCTTTAGTATTCATTTACTTCTACCACGTTGTTAGTTTCTTGCCAAATATGATTTGAGTAGCTCATAATTTGTTTTCCATGCACCAACACAGGGTTCAGATGGACAGCAAACAAAAACCATGGGTACAATTTTGAAAAGATCAAACACAGAATATGGATGAAGATTGCTTCATGGTAATTTGTTGCTTGAATATGCAAATTCATATGTATTGTAGTTAGAATGTGAAACACGTTAATCAGCAATTCTTACTCCAATGATTTCACATGTTTTTAAAAACTAATCTAATCCAGTGTATTCACCAGCCTGCACAAGGAATTATAGAAATATTATAGGTAAATGAATGAAATTTAAGAAATATATATATCTTGGGCTAAAACAATATGGCATGCACTATCACCTTCTGCGTTCCAGGGACAGCTAGTTTCTGCCTACATCTGTGGTGATACACTTGTTTGGTGTTGCATAATCTGTGTTTTGTCCACTGTCTGACATTTTAATGTGAAATAACTTGTTAGAAAGTCTCAGGATGCTGTGAGCATCTAGACATGAATACATAAGTTTCTTAGTGCCTGGAAGAGCAGATTCCATATTTCAGGTCTAGTCACTAATAGATTCCTTTTCTTTTCAAACTCTATACAGAGGACACTGCATAGAAGATGTGAAATAGACTCTGTGCCATTAAGGGAGTAGACCAAAATTGCAAGTAGTGCTCCTCCGAAATAAGAAATCAGTATTCGGGGACTTTGAGATGAAGACTAAACAGGGCATTTTCCATTTCTGTGCCTTTGTTCAACTAGAGAGTTTCATTTCCTCTACAGAAAAAAACCCTGGCAGTCAGGACCTTATTTGGAATTAGGCTATTAAAAATTATAAAGGCTGATTGAAATAAGACTATAAATAGGACAAGGCCTCTCCAGAAAGAAACGTCCTACTGACCGCTCCTATTGTCTATTTTGAGAACACTTCAGCTTTCTGGTCTCTTATTTCCAACCAGTATTTCCTGGACCTAGAGTACACTCAAGACTCAAATAAAATCTTAATATCAATGAGTGGCAGGCAGAGAGAAACTAGCTACCACCCATTCCTTTATCTACTTCCAAGAAATCATCTTTCCAGGAAGAGCAAGCAAGACATTCTTAAATTAAAGTCTTGGGTGAAGAATTGTTCTTTTCACTTGGGAGTTGAAAGATCTTTATAGCGTGTTATCTAAAGATTCAGGGTCACAACGCAGTGCGCTTCTGTTCTCAATGGTACCTCGCTCTGGCTGTATGTTCCAGATTGTTAATAAAAGCTAAAAATGTACTGTTTCCCCTTATGTCCTCTACTAAAGTATATATTTCAGTTGTTGAAGTTTTGGAATCTTGTGTGATCCTTATTCCTAGTTTAAGCCATATTCAAGGTAATTAGAGCTTCATTAAAAAACTAAACATCTGGTTTCTAATTTAAATAAAAACATATATTGAGGGAAAACAATTAAATATCTGAAAAAAGGTATCTGTATATGCATCCTGGGTTAGTTCCAGATGTTCTATGGCCTAGATTAACAATGATCATCATTTCTTAATCATTAATAATGGTTTATTATTGATGATTCTATGTATTCTTTTCCTTTCTATGTATTTTGATGAGAGGAAATGAAGTGTTCACCTCAGGTACTTCTGACCTCCTGGTTGTGTTTTCTTTGATCACGCATCAACAGACTGGTGGCTTATGTAGTCTAACAGTTCTCAAATCTTCAAGGATTCTGGAATCTCCATTTCCTTTAATTTCCAAACAAAATAACAGGTTTCATACTTTACAGTGCCAGAACACAGTCCAAGAGTGGAGTCATGCCAGAGGAATTCTGAGTACTTGTGAGAAAACTCCAAGAAAATAAGGCTTGAGTCTTGTGACCTCAGTTTCTTCAAAAACATGGAATGGCTTTTAGAATGTGCTTTGGTGACTCACCCAGGTGGAGTAGGTAGGAATGAGTTCACCTTAGATTATTCATTACAACTGGCTATTGTTATTGGTTTATACACCTCTAAGGAAAAACATGTCTTTGCCATGTGCAGCTTGCTCTTGTGATTTTTCACCTTACTTAGATGACGCGACTCTTTTTTTTTTTTTTTTTTGAGACATGTTTTCTCTGTGTAACAGCCCTGGCTGTCTTGGAACTCACTCTGTAGAACAGGCTGATCTTGAACTCACAGAGATCCATCTGTTTCTGCCTCCTGAGTTCTGGGGGTGAAAGCATGCACTTTACTCAGGTGACTCTTCTTATCCCTCAGAGTATAAATTGTCTGATTCTCTGAATAAAGTTGACTATTGCATGAGACTTCATTTGGCTTTATTTTCAGGACCCGCTCTCCCAAGTTCAAGCCACCGACTAGAGTCATAAACAACACAGAAATAGAAAACACAAAGCACAGGAGATCTTGTCCCTTTTGCAGTGTCTTAGCCAAACCATGGAAGGTTGAACTGGGTCTGAGGAATGTAAGTGCAACGCTGGCCCATTCCCCAGCATCCCAGGATCCTGGGGACATTCAGACACAGCAAGGAGTCTAGTGAACCGGGAACTCATTTATTGTCCCACAGCAAGCAGCTTTTAAAGAAAAAAAACCCTGCAGAGCAGGAAAATAGCCAGCCAATGGTTTTAAAGGTCAGCCTATTATGTGCCTAGGTGCCCCATACTTTACCTAGTGAACACAAGCTGTTCATGCAGTGACCTCATCTGGTTTGATCTAGGCAACGAATCATCTTTTTTTTTGTAAACAACTCAGCACTTGCCCATCTGACTTCCCCTCAGCACCATCTTTGACTGGCTCATGTGCCCTACATTTTCTCCAGGGGACCATGTATGTCTCTCTTAGGGTTCTCCTTGTTTCCCAGCTTCTCTGGGGTTGTGGATTGTTGGCTAGTTATCATTTGCTCTATGTCTAATATCTACTTATGAGTGAGTACATACTATGTTTATCTTTCTGTGTCTGAGTTACCTGACTCAGGATGGTTTCTTCTAGTTCCATCTATTTTGTCTGTGAATTTCAAGATTTCATTGTTTCTTTCTCTGGATGAGTAATACTCCATTGTGTAAATGCACCCATTTTCTTTATTCATTCTTTGGTTGAGAGGCATCTAGGTTGCTCCCAGGTTCTGCCTATTACAATTAATGCTGTTATGAATATAGTTGAACAGATGTCCTTGTGGTATTAATGTGTACCCTTTTAACATGGAGGGGAGAGAGTGGGGAGGGAGGTAGGAGAACATGAGGGATCAGCAAGATAGAGTTGGGGGAAGAATAGAGAAGGAGAGCAAGAAAAGAGATACTTTAATAAAGGGAGCCATTACAGGTTTAAAGAGAAACCTGGCACTGGAGAAATGTTCAGGATCCACAAGGATGACCCCAACTAAGAATCTGAACAACAGTGGAGAGGCTACTTTAAATGCCTTTCCCCTATAATGAGATTGATGACTACCTTAAATACCATCCTAAAGCCTTCATCTAGTAACTGATGGAGGCAGAAACAAAGATTTACAGCTAAGTACTGAGTTGAACTCCTGGAATCCAGTTGTAGAGAGAGAGGAGTGATGAGCAAAAGGGTCAAGACCATGCCAGGAAAACCCACAGAAACAACTGATCTGAGCAAGTGGGAGCTCATGGACTCCAGACTAACATCTGGGGAGCCAGTATATTGAGGTGACCAGTCTCCCATTTTAGCAGCCATGACAGGCTAACATGTGCTTGCATGACCTTGCCGCTCATGTCCTGGTCACTAGGAGGTCAGATGCCCTCCTCGTGGCAAGGAATCAATCAGAAGTTGGTTCTAGTGGGGCTGTGCTGTACAACTTTGGGTGTGCTTTACGGACAGTGCACAACTGTGACGTGCAGAGCATAGCAACCGCCCTGGGAGGGCCTATGGGCCATAACAACCAGTTGACCAATGAACACAGGGCAGGTTGTCCAAGCCTGAAAGTGCACCAATCCCGAGACTGTTTCATACCCCTAGACATTCCTGTTATGCTGCCTTTTAAGATTCCTGCCTTGCAGTTTCTCAGGGTCTTTCTCCGACCCTCTGCTTGGTGAATGGCTGAAAGGCCTGAGCTAATGGGGTTAGCTCGTTAAACAACTACAATAAAAGACTCTTTGCTTTTGCATCAAAATGGGCCACTCGATGATTTGGGGTTCAGAATTTGGGTACAACAATATGACCAAACTATGCCTCCTGAATGTGGGTGTCAGTTGGGGGTCCTGGGCAGTCTATGGGGCCTCTGACAGTGGAACCAGTATTTATCCCTAATGCATGAATGGGCTTTGGGAGCCCATTCTCTATGGAGGGATAGTCTCTTAGTCTAGATACACAGGGGAGGGCCTAGGTCCTGCCCCAAATGATGTGACAGACTTTGTTGACCCCCAGGGAGGCCTCACCCTCTCTGATGAGTGGATGGGGTGAAGGATGGGGAGATGGTGGTAGGAATGGGAGGATGGGAGGGAGAGGGAACTGGGCTTGATATGTAGAATAAGATTGTTTCTAAGTTAAATAAAAATTAATCAAAACCTCAAAAAAGTTGTTTAGGATGGTAAATTTCATGTTTTATAAATTTTCCCGTGGCTGAAATAAAAAGCAGTAAATGTTAACAGTCCTAGGATTTGAGAATGGAAGACATGGTTTTCCTCATTTAACTCAAGGAATCTGGAAGGCACAAAATGGAAACAGTGTTAGTACCAAATTGTGGCTTGATGGGCAATGGAACAAACCACCAAGGGAATGAATGAATGAATGGACAAGCAGCTTTATCTTACTGAATGAACTTGCTGTGAGCTAGTGTAAATGATAGCTGTGCTTTGGGAAATAATGAGCTTGGCTCATAGATTTCTAAAATTATGTTCTTTAGTGGATTTCCAACAGAGATAATGGCAAGATTTGAGAGCTTGCCTCTTACAAATTAATTTGATTTACTATAACATAATAAAGGTCTCTGGGTATTTCTTTAAATGAATGGAGGTTACTGCTGAATAGGCTGCTCTCAGCACCAAAGAAAAAATTCAAAGGCACTGAAATATTTAATTGAGCACTTGCATGAAGGATATTAAAGGATGATTAGCAATCAGTATCAGATACTTTCTTAGAGATAGGCCTTCCAAATGCAAATCACCATTGTTTTCCAAATATGAAAATTAAATATCATTAAATATCAGGTAAGGTACAAATACTCCAGATTCACAGTTGGAACTTTCCTCTACTTACCTAGTTTTCATTTCTGAATTTGAGCTCTCTGTTATGTGTGTGGTATATACATAGCACATACATATTCCAGACAGACAGAAGTTTAAGTATGGACTCAGTTTTATAATATGGTGTCTAATAGAATATGCATATTAATTCTTTATTGCAACATGACAAATTGCCACAAAATGATTTTGCTGACATTGAACAAAATGCTGAAGTGGTATTTTGTACCTCACAGTTCTGTGGGGCAGTTTCTAGGTTGACCTAATGGAGTGTTCTGCTTAGAGTCTTACAAGGTTGAAATCATGATACCAGCCAGCATGATACATTTTCATTTTGGGGTAAGATGGTTCAGGTTCTTGTGAGAATTCTGTTTCAGGCTGAGGTTCCTGTTTGTTGATGGACAGATCAGGGGCCACTCTCTTCTCTTAGAGATCATTCTTGGGGGATGTTGACATGATTTATCATGTTCTTCTCACATTTTCAGTCTGATTCTGCAGCAACTGAGCAGGATGAACACCCTTTAAAGGGCATATAAGATTAGTTAAGCTCACCTGGATAATCTCATTTTACGTTCAGATGTGTCACAGAATGACTACCGTGTTTCTTTCCCACACTGAGAATATATATTGGTTAAATGAATCTCCATATAACTTAACACAAACATATTTCTGCTCTCACTCAAGAGGAGGGAGTTAAATAAGGAAAGGTAAGAGTCAGTTGGGATCATTTAAAAATTCTTCCTACTATAGTGAGGGTGAAGAAAAGTCACTGATGGACAGACCTTCATCCACCTACAGAAATGTCACTTCTCATTTAGACGTCTAGATTTCATTGCCACCTGAAAAGGTTACTGAATGGATTAGCCAACTGAGAAATATTAACTCCACAGAGAGAAGTATGTCTGGTAACTCATCTTGATGTAGAGTTAAGAGGTTCTGAGTTTATACCCAGACAGAGAGTTGAGTAGATATCAAACGCTAGGAAGTTAAAAAAAAACAAACCAAACATGTATTTTCTGCATGTTATTAACTGAGTGGGAGCTATTGCTATCCTCTTGAACATTTTGCCTTCTATTCAGAAGCAGTTCTGCTGAGTGTTTTCAATACTATGGGATCAAGTTCAGGGATTGATCTGGAGAGCAGAAAGGCAAAGCTATCACCTGGAATAAGTTTGCATTGGATTATAAAGTGAGAACTAGAATTCTTTTTGCTTTACTAATTAAGGGCTAAGAAGGGGTTTCACTTAGCAAAGTGCTTGCTGCATAATCCTAAGGACATGAGTTTGATCCCTTCCACCCACACAGCAATGTGTATGTGTAACCTTAGCACTGAGTAAGTGGAGGTAGGAGATTCCAGGACTTCCTGGGCAAGTAGGCTGCTGAAATGATGTTTCAGGTTTAATGAGAGATTCAGTCTCAAAAAATATGGTAGAGAGTGATACAGGGAGGGACACCAGACATTGACCTCTCTCCTGTTTCTCTGTCTTTCCCTCTGTACACACACACACACACACACACACACACACACACACACACACTCACATATGAATACACATGCACAAACTGCTTGAAAAAAATAATTAAAATAGAAGAGTCCTTTGGTTTTACTTAAGGGATTTGGAACTTTAGGCCACTCTAGCAAGAATACAGGCACCTTCCTTACACTACATGCTTCCAGTTCTTGTCCAAAGCTCAAAATCTGTAATTTCTCAAAAAGGGTTCTATATTAAACTTCTGCTAGAATTTTCCCATGTTGAAAAATATTTCTACAAAAGAAGAAGCCTATTTTTACTTGTCATAAAATTAAAGCCATACAGTAAGATCAGACTCCAAGCCTAAATTCTATAAATCAACTCATTTATTTTACATGGGATAGTCTTTTATATGGGATTTTAAAAACAATCACAATGCCTATTTTTAAAGACTTGTTTATATTTTCAGAAGGAAATCATAAAGGTATTTGGAAAAACATTTTGGAAGATCTGGGAAGTATTTATTGGGTTCTATCATGTGACATTGCCCTTATCCAATCATTCTGTGCTCTAGTCAGGCTGTAGACAATGCAGCATTCTCTGAGGCTGAAATGGGAAGCTATTTGTTCTGTAAATTGTTTTAAAAGAAACAGTTGCTATTCCTAGCATGGGAAACTTTATTTTGGAGTGAAGGATGCAAATAGCAAGAGAAAATTTCTGAGTTAATAAAAGTGAATTTCAATTCTGTTGTTTGTACTCACTCAGGAAAACTGTTTTTCTCATTGCTTTGTCAAAAGCTTTAAATCTATTATTTTCCTGTGACTTTGAAATATAAAGCGAGTACTCAAATTTTCAATGTCTTTTTTTTACTATTTTATTTGGTCATTTATTCTTATTGTACATATCCGCTGTGCACATTGCTGTGTTACATGAGATATTCATATGTGCACATGTTGAATGATGAGTGTATTCCCATCAATCCCCTATCTTTCCTTTTATCTCTCTACTCTCCTTTGTTTTTCTAGTCTTAATTCTGCTTTCATTTCTTATAGACATACATGATTTATATATTTATATGGACTCTAGGCATAACAAATGAGAGAAAACATATAGTATTTGTCTTTCTGAGACTTCTTAGTTCTCACATTGTGATTACTCCCAGTAACTGTTTGTTAATCACCCTTTTCAGATGTCTCCCATTTTCACACTATATTCCTTTTACTTCTTGCTTTCTAACTATGTTAGCTTTGGTGAAGTACTAAAATTCCATAGGTTATTAACCACTTACCATCACAGGCACAAGAACATTCCCATGACAAATATGGGTTGAATTAAGGACCTTGTCCATCTTAGGCAAGCACTTCCCCATAAATTATCTCAGACCTTTTATTGATTGCTCTTTATTTTTGAGTGTAACTAAATTGCTGGGAACTCATATGGTAGCCTACACAGACCTTGAACTTGCCACCCTCCTGCATAGCATTCAAGGTATCTGGGATCAGACCTATATCACTGGGCTCAGTCATCCATAACAGATCCTCTTGTCATATCCCCAGATGGCTAACAGTAGCACCTGGGGCCATGTGTGTCCTCATGTATGCCCACTAATAAATAAAAAGAAGGCTTGCTGCAATACTGCCTCAGTGCAGGCCCAAGGATCAACTCACTATGGTCTGGAACATCCAGAAATGAAAGAAAGTAGACTTTCCTTTCTTTATAGATTATGTCAGGTCCTTTTTATAGTGACAGAAAGCTGACCATTTCAAATTCAGATTTGAATATCTTTGGCCATGGTAGAGAACTTTCCTGTGTCTGCCTTGTTCTATTATGATTTCTCACAAGACTTCAAGATGACAACCAATAATGGTCTCTTTTCCATGCCAAGCATGAAAAAGAACAATTTCTGCACTAACCATGGACATTACTTTTAGCCTGCCTTAGTTTGTTTAGTCTAAAACAGACTTCTATGGAGTGGGTCATTTATACTGAATGTAAATTTATCGACATATTTATGGAAGATGGAAGCCAAGGTTAAGGTGATTGAATTGATAAGAACCTTCTTGCTACATCATCACATGGCAGAACAGCAGGGACAGGGACAGAGACAGCAAGAGGTGGTAACTACTCCCCTGAGAACTAACTCAATCCCATGATAATGACATGAATCCATTCATGGAGGCAAATCCCCTAAACACCTGTCAATTTCATGAAAGTAGAAGTTAAATTTCAACATGAGTTTGGGAGAAGATACACATTAAATCCAGTTTACAGTCTAAGGGAGCCACATGTTCACTATAAAAACTATCTGAATATGTGATCAGAGGAGCACCTAATGCTTTTTGGCTTGTCTCTGGTTTGTAAAACAACTTAGGTTAGAATGATCAAGATCCAAGTTTGAACTGGTGATAATGATATCAGCTTTTCTGAGGTGCATGTGGTTTGTAATGAGAAATGTTAATATCTGTTTGGCTAGTTTATGGTGCCCAGTTGTTTGGTCAAACACCAGTATGGGTGTTACTGCAAAAAGATGCTTATATCTCAACACCTTTACCTTGAGTAAACCAAACTTTCCATAGTACCAATGAGATCTAGACTATTAGTTTCAGATCTTAGGAGCAAAAGTTGAGGGCTCTCTAACAGGAAACAATTCTACTTTAAGACTAAACACACTCCTTTCACAATGTAGGTTTTTCCATAGCATATTTCTTTGGATATTACAGATTTTGGCATTTTTGACCTACCTGTTCCTGAATGAAGGAAACTATAGATCTCAATTTCAGAATAATTTCTGAGAGAACCTAAAAGTTCACTTGGATTTTAAGTCTTGGGATATACAGAGACTGGATTTGACATCTCACTTTTGGAGAGGGAAAATGTAGTTAGGGTTTATTACAATTAGTAATTACACAATGCAATAGCAAGAATGTTTTTCTAAAGTGATTGTATTGTTGTTATTGTTTATTTTACAAGAGTGAAACTATTTCCTAACAGTCCATCACAATTTTAGTCCTGCATCCCTTGGTGGTGGGAGCACACTCATTCACACTTCTCAAACTGAAGAACCCTCCAGTTGCTAACTCACTTTCTTTCATCTTCCCATTCCTTCTCAACCTGCTGGTTCCTTCCTGCTGACCCTGGCAAATAACAAGGGCCAGAATAGGGACAACTGGATATTCTCTAACGCAATCTAATGAACCCTGAGACATCACCAGCTCCTCTCTGTTAGGTTCAACTTTTGATCTGAAAGACCTCGTTTCCCCCCTGCTCAACGTTGTCTTTTTCTCTGTGCTTATTTCACAGGGAGATTTCCATTTAATTCCAACACTCATTTATGTTACATCACACTGATTGGTAATTGTGTCAGTAACTAAAGGACAAAATAATCAAGTTTTTTCCCTCATAATAGGCTGTGTGTGTGTGTGTGTGTGTGTGTGTGTGTGTGTGTGTGTGTGTGTGTGTCTCCCTGGGGCACCCCTCAGGCATGTTTCTTCCTCTTTCTTCCCCTGACTAGTCCATCATGTTCCTGGCAAAAAGTAACAGGGCTAAGATAAGTAAAATTTCATAAACAAGAGTTACACCCTGAGGTTTTTTGTAGCGTGTGAATGTTTCTTGGGCTTTGAAATAATTTACTGATGAATATGAAATAGAAAGACCTTGCGAAAATTCCTATCAATATGACATGAAGCATTATCAGGTTTTGGTCACCAAGAATTTTTGCTCTGCCTGTCTGTTGTATGAATCTGAATCTATTCCTGCTTGAAGAATGCTGTCTTGTGAATCTGTCCCTGTGAGTGACTGTGCATGTGATTGTGTCTTCTGTGTATTTTGTCTGCATCTGTCTGTCTGTCTGTCTGTCTGTTTCTCTCTCTCTCTCTCTCTCTCTCTCTCTCTCTCTCTCTCTCTGTGTGTTTTGTCGCTCTGTGTGCCAGTCACTCACAAAGTGCTTCATTTTTTCTTTATGGAATGGCACAGACAGTAAAACGTGGAAAATACAGAATATATTTTATGTAAATCTTTGAGAACTTTATAAAAGATTGAATCACCAGCTGCATCTGCTCCCAGCTGATAAAGACAACAAACAAGAAAAAAATTATAACATGGTTTCTCAACCAATATCTGCAAATGGATGCTTTAAATTTTTATGGCAGATTTTAGAAGGTTGCCTTTAACCTCTGTACTTGCTGCTTTCAGCAAATGATGCACATGGTCTGCGTTCTACTGGAATTTCCAGCTCATCCCTGGGAAAGACCCATTTCTACCTCTCCAAACCCCATCCTCCCAGAGAAGCTCCCAGGGAGAGGCACCACCAAAAGGCCTAGTTTCACATTCTTGGCAACTGAAGCGGCTCCTCCCCTAAAAACGGCAGTGGTCCAATCACCATCTAAAGTGTTATAATTGGACACAGACCCAGTTTATGGAGTACACGTCATCACCCCTCGCCTGCAGGGTATTTAAGCACCCTTCTTTAGTTCGGCTAATGTGATTTTTTTTTCTGTCCTTTCTCCCACCTTGATCTTTGGGGGCTGGAGAACTCACCTGGAAGTGCTTTGCCTAAATAAACCTGATCGTTTACCTTTTAATTTGGCTTTATTTGACTTCCATCAGTGGAGAAACTTACCATCGGGCTATAGAAAACATTATTAGTTTGGATCAAGGGCATGGGAGAGTGCTTTAAATTTTAGGTTACAGCTATGTAGTAGCGTAGGTTGTAAAGGTTAATTACATGAGAAATCCAAGGCAAGTAAGATTGGTTGTTACATTGTTCTCTTAAAGCAAGTTAAAGGAACAGGTTGAGTACACTGCAAGACATCAGTTTAAGTCTTAAGTCACCTTAAGGTGTATTATTAACTCTGTGAGGTCCAGCAAAAGTTCCAATCTCTTAGAATGTAAGAGATATTTTCAGAATATTTTGTTGTCACAAAATACCGTGTTAGGTGATTTCATTTCTCTCAACATCCCCATTTTACTGATGAGGTAATGGGCTTAAAGAGGATAAACAACTTGCCAAGTTCAAACTAGAGTCAATGTACGAAGCACAAGTTTTCCTGCTGAAGCTGAGATTTCCAAAGCATTGTCTTGGTAAATGTGATTTTGCTATGAAAACCCAGGTTAATTAGGTAATCATTTTAAGAAATAATTAAAGAAGTCCATTCGTGTAACTATTTAAGAACATTTTCTCCCAGGCGCTGTGTTGGACAATTTCACATTGTGTTGCCAAGATTTATAACAGCTTGACACATACCAAGAAGCAAACGTTGGCCTGGGAAAACACCTGTGTAAGATTGTGCTTTGGACCAGCCTACAGAGCATTTTCTTGGGAATGATGGGGGAGGGCTAGTAGTCCATTATGGGTAGTGTTATCCCTTAGCTGGTGGTCCTGGATTCTATAACAAAGCAAGTCGAGCAAGCCATAAAGAGTAAGCCAATAGCTGCACTCCCTAGCCTCTGTATCAGCTCCTGCCTCCAGGTTCCTGCTGTTTGAATTCCTGTCCTGGATTCCTTCAGTGATGGACTGCATTGTAGAGTGTGAGCCTAATAAACTCTTTCCTCCCAGCTTACTTTTTGGTCATGGTGTTTTGTTGAAGCAATTGAAGTCCTAACTAAGAAATATCCAGCATCTAAATTTTTTTTCTACAAGAAGGAAGTAGAAGTTTGAGAAATTAGATAGTGAGTTCAAGATAAAATGAGTGAGATGAATTAAAAGAAGCTGTTCCTGACTCCCCTCCACCACAAAGGGCAAAGGCCACGTATCTTGAATTGGCATGCATGAAAGTATGCACACCATTGTTATATTAGTGAGCTTGAGTATATATTTGAACATACTAAAACTAAAGATCCTAAGATCATTAATTACAAGGTTGCAGAATTTATCATCCACCATACCTACCCTCTCCCTGTCTCCAAAAGCTGAGAATGACACAGTCCTTTTCTTTCCACTATTCTGCTTATAAATTACTAAGAGTGAGTTCTGAGAAAATGAGCTAGAAAATGAACCCAAACATTGTGTTCATAAGGACAATATGCTGAGTAAAATCCCTCCCCCTTTGGCTATGGTCACCTCCATCCATATGCTAATGGTCACCTCCATGCTCACACTTTCTTATCTGTAGACATCTGTAAAGGATGAACTGCCCTAGGACCTACTTAGCTCCCCCCACCCCCTGCCTGCCTCACAGCTGTCTAGTCTTATAGAAGCTTCTCAGTTTCAGGAGGTCCCATTTATTAATTGTTAAGCTTAGTGTCTGGGCTACTGGAGTTACGTTCAGGAAGCAGTCTCCTGTACCAATTCGTTCAAGGGTGCCTCCTTCTTTCTCTTCTAACAGGTTCAATGTGGCTAGATTTATGTTGAGGCCTTTGATCCATTTGGACTTAAGTTTTGTGCATGACGATAGACATGGATCTATCCGCATTCTTCTACATTCCAGCATCCAGTTATGCCACACCATCTGTTGAAGATGTTTTTTTTCATTGTATATTTTTAGCTTCTTTGTCAAAAATCAGATGTTCATATAAGTATGGATTAATATCAGGGTGTCCAATTTGATTCCATTGGTCTACCTATCTATTTTTGTGCCTATACCAAGCTATTGTCAGGACTACAGCTCTATAATAGAGTTTGAAGTCAGGGATGATGATGCCTCCAGATGTTGCTTTGTTGAATAAGGTTGTTTTGGTTATCCTGGGCCTTTTGTTTTTCCATACAAAGTTGACTATTGTTCCTTCAAGGTCTGTGAAGAATTGTGCTGGTATTTTAATGGGGATTGCATTGAATCTATAGATTTTTTTGGCAGGATTGCCATTTTTACTACGTTGATCCTACCTATCCAAGAGCATGGGAAATCTTTCCATTTTCTGAAGGCTTCTTTAATTTCTTTCTTTAAAGACTCAAAGTTCTTGCGATACAGGTCTTTCACATGTTTGGTTAGAGTTACCCCAAGCTATTTTATATTTCATGTTGTTTGTGACTATTGTAAAGGTCGATGTTTCTCTGATTTCTTTCTCAGCCCTTTTTTCGTCTGTATATAGTAGGGCTACTGATTTTCTTGAGTTGCTATTGTATCCTGCAACTTTTAATAGCTGTAGGAGTTCCCTGGTAGAGTTTTTTGGGTCACTTATGTAAACTATCATATCATCTGCAAATAGTGAAAGTTTGACATCTTCCTTTCCAATTTGTATCCCTTTGATCTCCTTTTGTTGTCGTATTGCTCTAGCTAGAACTTCAAGTACAATGTTGAAGAGGAATGGAAAGAGTGGACAGCCTTGTCTTGTTCCTGATCTTAGAGGAATTGCATTGAGTTTCTGTCCATTTAGTTTGATGTTGGCTGTTGGTTTGCTGTATATAACTTTTATTATGTTTAGTTATGTTCCTGTTATCCCAGATCTCTCCAATACCTTTATCATGAAGGAGTTTTGGATTTTGTCAAAGGCTTTTTCAGCATCCAGTAAGATGATCATGTGATTTTTGTTTCTCAGCTTGTTTATATGGTGGACTACATTGATGGATTTTTGCATGTTGAACCATCCCTGCATCCCTGGGATGAAACCTACTTGATCGTGTTGAATGATTGTTTTGATGTGTTCTTGGATACAATTTGCCAGTATTTTATTGAGTATTTTTGCATCAATGTTCATGAGGGATATTTGTCTGAAGTTCTCTTTCTTAGTTGTGTCTTTGTTTGGCTTGGGGGTCAAATTTATTGAAGCCTCGTAGAAAGAGTTTGGCAAAGACCCTTCTGCTTCTATTGTATGGAATACTTTGAGAAGAATTGGTATAAGTTGTTCTTTGAATTTCTGGTAGAATTCTGCACTGAGGCCATCTGGACCTGGGCTTTTTTTAGTTGGGAGACTTTTGATGACTGCTTCTATTTCCATAGGGGTTATAGGTCTATTTAAATTGCTTATCTCTTCTTGATTTAATTTTGGCAAGTGATAGCTATCTAGAAAATTGTCCATTTCCTTTAGATTTTCAAATTGTGTGGAGTACAGGTTTTCAAAGTATGACCTGATGATTATCTGGATTTCCTCAGTGTCTGTTGTTACGTCCCCCTTTTCATTTCTGATTTTGCTAATTTGCATGTTCATACTCTGTCGTTTGATAAGTTTGAATAAAGGTTTGTCTATCTTGTTGATTTTCTCAAAGAACCAACTCTTCGTTACATTGATTTTTTGTATTGTTTTCCTAGTTTCTGCTTTATTGATTTCAGCCCTCAATTTGGTTATTTCCTGGTGTCTACTCCTACTGGGTAAATTTGCTTCTTTGTGTTCTAGAGCTTTCAGTTGTGCTATTAATTCTCTAGTGTAACTATTCTCCAGCTTCTTCATGTGGGCACTTAGTGCTATGAACGTCCCTCGTATCACTGCTTTCAAAGTGTCCCATAGGTTTGGGTATGTTGTGTCCTCATTCTCATTGAATTCTAGGAAGTCTTTAATTTCTTTTTTTATTTCTTCATTGACCCAGGAATGGTGCAATTGTGCATTTTATTCAACTTCCATGAATTTGTAGGGTTTCTGCAATTTGTGTTGTTGTTGAATTATAATTTTAATGCATGGTGGTCTGATAAGTTTCATGGAGTTATTCCAATTTTTTTGTAGCTGAAGAGGTTTGCTATGTTGCCAAGTATGTGGTCGATTTTTGAGAAGATTCCATGTGGTGCTGAGAAGAAGGTATATTCTTTTTTATTCAGGTGGAATGTTCTATAGATGTCTTTTAATCCCTATTGGGTCATAACTTCTTTTTTTGGGGGCATGATGATTCATATCTTTATTCCTAGTTCAAGGCCAGCCTGGTCTATATAGACAATTCCATGCCAACCAGAGCTATACAGTGAGACCTTGTCAAAGAAGGAAAGAAAGAATGCTAAGAAATAACATTATATGGATATGGCACATTTATATCCATCCATGCACTAATAGGCATTTACATGGTTTCAACATTATGCCCGTTATAAAAACTATTAGTATGAATATTCATAGAGGCTATGTGTGAGCATTTTTCTCATTCTAGGAGTACACCTACAAGTAGAATATTGGATTATATAACCTCTTGTTCAGTTCAGTTCACATTCCAAACAACAGCATAGAAAGATGGCAATTTCTCCACACATTTACCCCATTTTTTAATATTGTATAGCCATCTTGCTTGCTATGAAATAGGTATTATACTGTGGCTTTGCTTTTAATTTCCTAATGACAATTGTACAACAGTTATTTATATGTCTGTTAAAATGTTTTTCTCATTTTAAAACTGGATCATGTTTTGGCTGTTAATCTCTCCAATTTTTTATTATATTTTATATTTTATTCACGATAAATATGTCTTTAACTTGATAAAGTTATTTTTTTCTCATTTAATGTTGGGTGGTTTAATTTTTTTTATATTTTTCCCTTAATGTAATATTTTCAATCACTCCATAGTCATAAGATATTAAACCTGCTGAGTGGTGGTGGCACATGTCTTTAGTCCCAGCCTCACTCAGGAGGCAAAGACAGGCAGATCTCTGTGAGTTCAAGGCTACCCTGGTCTACAACATAAGTTTCAGTACAGGCTCCATAGCTACCCAGAGAAACCCTGTCTCGAAAAACAAAACAACAACAGCAAATGTTAAACCTATGTTTTCTTCTAGAACAGACTTTTCCAAATTGTAAGTACATATGTTTTTGCAAGTCATAGAGTCTCAGTCAAAACAAATTAACTGTGCAACTAAAAGCAAGTCTAAAGAATGCATAAAGCAATGGTCTGACTGCCTTTAACACATCATTTACAAGAAAAGGTAGCAGGCCTGTTGGTTTTACACTATGGGCTGAAGTTAGTCAGCTTCCTTATACTGGTTCAACTGTTCTAGATTTTACTCTTAGTTTGATGGTCTATCTCAACTATATTTTGTTCATGACTTGGGTCATAATTTCTATTAGCCCCTTTGCTTCTTTGTTAAGTTTCTATCTGGTAGTCCTGTCTAGAGGTGAGAGTGTGGTGTTGAAGTCTCCCACGATAAGTGTGTGGGGCTTTATATGTGATATGAGTTTAGTAATGTTTCTTTTATTAATGTGGGTGCCTTTGCATTTGGGACATAGATATTCAAAACTGAAACTTCATCTTGGTGGATTTCTCCTGTGATGATTATGAAGTGCCCTCCTTCATCTCTTTTGATTGATTTTATTTTGAAATCTAATTTGTTGGATATTAGGACCCACTTGTTCCTTGGGTCCATTTGATTGGAAAATCTTTTCCCAACCCTTAACTCTGAGGTAATGTCTGTCTTTGCAGCTGAGGTTTTCTTGTATCTGTAGTACTTGACTGTTGGCCCAGCTTTTCTATTTCCAGCATTCCTTCAGACTGTGTTTTTTTTAATTGTCTCTATTTCAGCTTTCAACCTTTGCACTGTTTGAATTGTTTCTTGTAATTTTTGCTTTGTTTTTTCCTCTCTTTCTTGCATTTGTTGAAGTTTTTGGTTTGTCTTTTCTTCTATTTCTTGTGTTTTTTTTTTGCATTTTTTTAGATTGTAATTCTTGCATTTTTGGATTGTTTTTTCCTCCATTTCTTGTATTCTTTGGTTTGCTTTTTCTTCCATGTCTTTAAGGGATTTTCTCATATCTTCTTTGAGGGCCTCTATCATTTTCATGAAGTTGTTTTTAAGGTCTTTCTCATCTGCTTCTTCCGCAATGGACTGTTCAGGTCTTTTGGGTGTAGATTCTATAGTTTCTGGCTGTGTCATATTGTTTTTTCTGTTGGTGGGTGTGTTTTTGTATTGTCTCCTTCCCATAATTTCTTCCTGTGGGTGCAGAAGGAGTCTCTTCCTTCCCTGGTGTGTATGTGAGTATGGTTCCTTTCCAGTGGGGGGAGCAGGTCCAATACCCTGGTGGCTTTCCTCTTGCGTGGATGGAGGCCATCCTAGTATCGGGACCTTAGTAAACACTGGGTAGGCTGTGTCCTCACCTCGTCTGTCCTGTGGGTGGAGAATGGGACTTGGAAGCTCGCAGTCTCTGGGCGGGCTGAATCCCATTGGGCTGGGATCTGCTGTGTGCAGTACTCAAGTCTCTGGTGTTTCTGTTCAGGCCACCAGAAGTTAGGCTTGCCTCACCTTCCCTGTTCCGTGGGTGGAGAATGGCACTTGGAAGCTGGCATTATTTGGGCGGGCTCTGAGCAAAATCTTAATTACACTGGAGGATTCATTTACTTCCCTGAATGCTTTTTTAACCTTCCCCTATATGATGTTAGCATCAGGTCACTTGAAATAACATCCATAAATGAATTAATAAGATTTTCCTCACCCCATGCTAAGCTATTTGCTTTCCTTAGCAGTATTATATAAAAGGAATGGGAGTGTCTTTAAACCCAGAGGCATCTTTCCACTGGGAAGCCTGTTGTTTATCAAGGTCTGAAAGCTACATGAATATATTTCTATGTTAATAGCTATCATTAAGATGAATAGTTTTAATGGCAGTACAGATTGTATTTCAGCCCATCAAGTATTTATCTGCATTTTTATTGTACTTTGGGTACTGGGCTGATGGCTAGAAATGTTTAGATGAACAAAGCAGAGTCTGTTCAGCCTCTGTTGTGTGGCAGATGGGTAAACAGATGGCCTCACTTGCTGCAAGGGACTAGGTTGGGGAGGGCACACAGAAATAACATGCAGGTGCCAGACTTCCTGGAAAGTTCAGTTCAGATTCTCAGTTCCCAGTTGCTCATAGTTCCTCCTCTTGCTGGTCATTAGCTCTTAATAAAAGTGCAGGGCTATGACATGTATTATTTCCATGATCTATATTTCCTTAGTAAGTAACTTCTAAGAGGAAAGAGAAAAGTTTTTCCCAGTAATTTATTATTTAAAGGATTTTTATGTATTATGAACAATTGGGAGTATCTCAGATAAATTTCTAATATTACTGTAAACTGGCTAGGTCTGCTGAATCCATGTTACATGGTATGAGGCAGATTTCTAATTGGTCATATGATGCTGCTTTTCATAGGGCTACTTGTAGGAAATCAGTCACTTTAATTTGTTCAATTTCGTTCTTCAATAACAGGATTTTCAGGTCTTAAAGTACACACAACTTTTTTTTTCTTTTGAAACTGATCAATAGTGCCCACTAAGAAGAAAAAGTCACTGGGAGGGTAGAGACATAGAGAATTTAATAAGTAGGGCAAATAGTTGGAAGCTGTCACTATGACACAATACTGTAGACAATCAATTTCTAAGTAGGAAAATTTTAACTCAGTGTTTCAGGGCTTTGAATGGTTGCTTGGGTCTGCTGCTTTGGTCCTAAGGCAGCACATTATATTACAGCATGTGATTGAAGAGTCTGCTCATCTCATGATACCCAGAAAGTAAGTTCAAGTAGAAAGGAGCTGAGATGTAAATATTATCTTCAAAGACATTTCCCTATAATAAACTTTTTTCTACTGGCCCTTCCCCCTGACAATCCCAGCACCAATGGCACTACAGGCCGGCAACAAAAACCTTTATCACCCAGCCCTTGTGAGACATTTTAAATCAGAACTCAGGCACTGACTAGTTCTTTTCTTTTGCTGGGCATCTCCTGATGAGCATGCTAATGGTAGGTATAATGGTAGAGCTGCTGATAAGTCGCAACAGGGGATTCTTAATCATCTAATAAAAGCATTTAACTCCATTGCTAATATGAGATACAAAAATTTCATACTTTTTTCTGTTTATATTAGAAAAATTCCAAAAGTTTTGAAGATATGGTCTGTCATTGTAAAGTCATGAAATATTAATGACAGGGTAGTTAGCAGTTATGTAGTGTATACATTATTTATCACTAGGTAACAGTTTTGTTATTACAAAACTCAGTAGGTTACGAGAAGAGCCATATATTTATTCGGTTTCCAATTCATGCTTTAGTTGAGGGTGTGCTGAGTTGAGCAGTTCATGTATTTTGCCTGAATGGTCATATGTCCTTAAGGTAAGCTTTGCTAATCTTCCCAAGGCTTCCTCACTTGTCTGGAACACTATCTCTGGCTAGAATGAACATGTTCTCCTGGTAGTGGTCATGACCCTGGGCTTGTGGTCAGAAGCACACAAGATCTCTTGATGCCTGGGATTAAATCAGTTCAGAGCAAGGAAAATGGACAGTCTTGACACAAAGGGGGAGGGGGAATGGAATCCACCTGTAAGAACAAGGAACTGCAAGTTACATTGCTTGCTCAGTCAGAAAACAGAGAGAGAACTGGAAGTAGAACAAGGCTATCACACCTCAAGGCTCACCTCCAGTGATCACTTCCTCCAATGAGGCTTCACTTCCCAAGTGGTCTACATCCTTTTCAGACAGCACAGCAAGCTAAGAACCAAGTGTCCAAACACATGACCCTTTGGTGGACATTTCACATCAACATTGTTATAGGGGACCTTCCTTTCTTATCCTCTCCAAGCAAAGAATTAAGTTGAAGGATAGAAATTATGCAGAAGTTTATTTAAAATCAAAGCAAATTAAAGCAAAGACAAATAGGAGTGGGCTATCCAATAGGTAGGGCAGAGTCATGTTTTTTTGTCTTGTGGTTTTGAAAGAGGTTTTAATGGATATTTATGAGATGGGTGGTGTATTTTTAGGATATGGAGATCCTTTTCACCACCCAAATCATGGCAGATGGTACTTCCCTTTTAGGATTCCCCTCCCCCTCAAGATGCTCTAGAATAACTTATGGGGAAAGTACTTTAAAGTTGATAACATTATACTGAAGCCAAAGTCTTCTGAAGATATTGAAGACTGAGATCCTTCCTATTACACATGTGCTGAACCAATATTTGTGTCCTCAAGGACACTTAATCATTAAGGGACATTTTGAACATCAGGAGGCACAGCTATGAATACATAGTCTCAGTTTTCTTGGTTATCTCATCTAACTCTATTTTGAGTCTTCTTGGAGTACCATGATGGACCAAACAGCTGTGTTTATGATAAGATACTTGCTTATTTTATTTTATTTTCCCTTTCTAGAAAATAGATACTTTACTCACACAATATATCCTGATTATGTTTTTTTCCTTCCTCTATTCCTCCAAAGTCTTCCTGACCTCCCTTCCCATCTGGATTCACTCCTTTTCTGTCTCAAAAGAAAACAAACAGACTTCTAAGGTATGGCAATAAAGTAAAACCCAAGAGAAAACAAAAACTAATACATGGTATTTGAACAAAACCAACAAACCAAGCAAACAAACAAACAGAAGGAAAGGAGCCCAAGAATCAAATACTCACTTGTTTGAATACTCAGGAATTCCATAAAAGTACTAAATTGGGAGCCATAATATATATGCAGAAGAGATGGTCTAGACTCTTGCAGGACAGTTTATATTGCCTCAGTCTCATATGATTTTTGCTCATTTGATTTAGACAGCCTTGCTCCCTTGGTGTCCTTCATCCCCTCTGACTCTTACACTCATTATGTCCCATCATCTGCAGGTTCCTTGAGTCCTGAGGGGAGGGATTCCATGAAGACATCCCATTTAGGGTTGAGTGTTCCAAGGTCTCTCACTCTCTGTTCAATGTCTAGCTGTGGGTCTTCATATTTGTTTGCATGTGCTACAGGGAGAAACTTCTCTGATGATAGGTGATGGGTGAGAAAGTCACTGATTTAAGAGTATATCAGAATATATTTAGGTGTCATTTTATTGTTATGGCTTTTTATAGGAAATGAGGAAATCCCTTAAAGAAATAGACAAAAAACAAACAAACAAACAAACAAACAAAAAATATGTGAAATGGAGGAAAAGATGAACCAAAATTCAAGAAATAAACAAGTCTCTTAAGGAATCTAAAGAGTGTCAAGAGAAAAACAACCAAACAAATGAAGGAAACAACTCAAACAGTTGAAGGATTGAAAGCTGAAATAGAAGCAATAAAGAAAACACAGTATGAGGGGATGCTGGAAATAGAAAATCTGGGTAAACAATCAGGAACTACAGATGCAAGTATAACCAATAGAATACAAGAGATGGAAGAGAAAATCTCAGGTGTTGAAGACTCATTAGAGGATATACAGTCATCAATCAAAGAAAATCTGAAGTTCAACAAATCCCAAACACAAAATATTCTGGAAATATGAGACATCGTGAAGAAGCCAAACCTGAGAATAGTAAGTATAAAAGAAGGTGAAGAGATACATCTCAAAAGTATAGAAAACATATTCAACAAAATCATAGAAGAAAACTTCCCTAACCTAAAGAAAGATATGCCTATGAAAATACAAGAATCTTACAGATCACCAAATAGCTGGACCAGAAAAAGAAGTCCCCTCACCACATAATAATCAAAACATCAAACCTACAAAATAAAGAGAAAATATTAAGAGCAGCTAAAGAAAAAGGCCAAGTAACATATAAAGGCAGACCTATCCGAATTATACCTGATTTCTCAATGGAAATGATGAAAGCCAGAAGATCCTGGACAGATGTCCTACAAACACTAAGGGAACAAGGATACCAGCCCAGACTACTGCATCCAGCAAAGCTTTCAATTACCATAGATGGAAAAAACAAAATATTGCATGACAAAGCCATATTTAAACAATACATATCCATGAATCCAGCCCTACAGAAAGTGTTAGAAGGACAACTTCAACCCAACGAAGATAACTATACTAAAAAAAGACATAGGCAATTGATAATCCCACTTTACCACACACCAAAAGAAAAAGGGAGGAAAGCCTACATATAATAACACCACTACCAATAAATCAAAAACAAAAAAGACTCAACAATCAATGGTCATTAATATCCCTCAATGTTAGTGGTCTCAACTTGCCTATAAAAAGACACAGACTAGCAGAATGGATACAAAGACAGAACCCATACTTCTTCTCCATACAAGAAAAACATCTCAGCATCAAAGACAGACGTTACCTCAGAGTAAAGGGCTGGGAAAAGATTTTCCAATCAAATTGACCCAAGAAACAAGCTGTTGTAGCAATCCTAATATCTAACAAATTAGACTTCAAATTAAAATCAATCAAAAGAGATGAAGAAGGACATTTCATATTCATCAAAGAAAAAGTCCATCAAGATGAAGTCTCAATTCTGAACATCTATGCCCCAAATACAAAGGCACCAACATTCATGAAAGAGATATTACTAAAGCTCAAATCCTACTACTAGTGTGTAGTAGGAAACTTCAACACTTTGCTCTCACCACTAGACAGGACCTCCAGACAGAAACTTAACAAAGGAACAAAAGAACTAACAGAAGTTATGACCCAACTGGATTTAATAGACATCTATAGAACATTCCATTCAAACACAAAACGATATACCTTCTTCTCAGCACCACATGGAACCTTCTCTAAAATAGACCACATAATCGGAAACATAGCAAACCTTCACAGACACACAAAAAATTGGAACAACCCCCTGTATCTTATCAGACCACCATGCATTACAATTAGATTTCAACAATAACACAAATCGCAAAAATCCTACAAACTCATGTTATGGCTTTTTTAAAAGTCCAGTAGTATTTAGTTTTACCCTACGTCTGTGAGCTAGCTAGTCTTTAGTTCTTGGGTTAGTGGACCTTAAATAAAATCAGATATTGTTTGGTCACTCCTGCATGCTTTATGCCACCATTGCCATAGCATATCAGTAAGGACACATTGTAGAGCAAAGGGTTTGTGGTTGGGTTGGTGTTTATGCTTCTGCTGTGGTAGCATGCAGAGTACCTTCCTGGATGAAAGGCATTGAACATAAGGGTGAAGGTTCTATGTCAGCACATGATAGACTTCTCAATGTTCAGTGAGTTGTTCAGGTGTTGCCTTCAGCAATGGGGCCTTGGTGTCAGTTTGTAGAGAGAGCAATATATAGCCTTGGAAACAGCCTGGGTTGTTTGGAGATTCCTGTGAAACCCTTTTGTTCAACAACTCAACTAGATAAACCCAATTCTGGTACTGGAAGCTTCAGTTGGTGACAAGAGATATATAGTAGTGGCTTTGTCTCCTCCATCATTAGGTGATTTCACATAGATCACTGTGGCGTTTTTGGAGGAAGTGTGTCACTGTGGGGTGGGTTTTGAGGTTTCCTATGCTTAGGATACTACCCAATGTGTCAGTTGACTTCCTGTTGTCTGCAAGTCAAAATGTACACAGCACCATGTCTACCTATCCCTTGCTCGTTGCCATGATGATAATAGACTTAACCTCTGAAACTGTGAGTCGCCACAATTAAATGTTTTCTTTATAATAATTGCTATAGTCATGGTGTCTCTTTATAGTAATAGAAGCTGTAACTAAAATGATCACCTTCATATATGTATATATTTTAGTAAGCTTCTAATATATTAGGTTTCCATACTACTTCTCAAATGACCTTTAATTTTAGCTTTCTCTCCCAATATTCCCTCCTTTGTGATCCTCTTCCCTCCCCTTTTCCACTTGAGCCTCCAATTCCAGCTCCCCATCCACCTAAAACTGTCTATTCTCTATGCCTTTCTTAATGACATTTATCTATCACCATAGTCCTTTACTCTATATTTATCCTCTGTGATTATACCAATTGCAGCTTTGTTGTTGCTGACTTAATAGATAATATGCACATGTAAGTAAATACATACCATATTTGTGTTTCTGGGTATGGGGATAACTCATTTAGGATGATTTTTTCTAGTTCTATTCATTTACCTGCAAATTTCATGTCGGGTTTTTTTTAACAGCTGAGTAATACTCCATTGTATAAATGTATCACATTTTCTTTATCTATTTTATCTTGTTGAGAGGCATCTAAGTTGTTTTGAATTTCTGTCTATCATGAATAGAGCAACAATGACCATGGTTGAGCAAGTGTCTCTGTGGTAGGATGGAAAATCCTTTGAGTATATACCTAAGAGTGGTATAGCTGAATCTTGAGATAGATCAATTCCCAATTTTCTGAGGAACTGCCATATTGACTTCTACAGTGGCTGTGCAAGTTTGCACTTTCAATAGCAATGGATAAGAAGTCCTATTATTCTATCCTTGTTAATATGAGATGTCTCTTGTTTTTATTGATTTTTGCCATTCTGGCAGGAGTAAGATGAAATCTCAGTAGTTTTGATTTGTATGTCTTTGGTGGCTAGGGATGTTGACCATTTCTTTAAGTGTTTCTCAGCCAATTGAATTTCCTCTTTTGGGAATTCTCTTTTTAGACATGTATCCCATTTTTAAATTGGGAACCATCTATTTGCATTCTTTTGCATGCAGACATTCACTTTGATCATCACCATTTGTTAAAGATGGTGTCTTTTCTCCATCACATGTTTCAAAATCAGGTGTCCGTAGGTATGTGTGTTTAATATTATTCCATTTAACAGCATGTATGTTTTCATGCTAATACCATGCATTTTTATTACTGTAGCTCTGCAGTACAAATCAGAGATAGGGATGCCTCCAGCAGTTATTTTATTATTCTGGATTGTTTTAGCTGTTTTATTTTTTTCCATATGAAGCTGAGAATTATTCTGCCAAGATCTGTGAAGAATTGTCTTGGAATTTTGATGGTGATTGCATTGAATCTGTAGATTGTTTTTGACAGGGTGGCCATCTTTACTCTGTTAATTCTACCAATTCATGAGCATGAGATATATTTCCACCTCTGTTATCTTTTTAAAATTTTTTCTTCAATGTCTTAAAGTTTTTTTTGTCATACAAGTCTTCTAACTGCTTGGATAGAGTTGCCCCAAGATATTTTATATTATTTGTAGCTATTGGGAAGGGTGTTGTTTCCCTTATTTCTTTTTCAATTTGTTTGTCATTTGTATACAGGAGGGTTACTGATATTTGTGAGTTAATTTTATATTTAGCTACTTTGCTGAAAGAGTTTATCAGCTGTAGGAGATCCCCAGTGGAATTTTGGGTCACTTGTGTGTACTATCATAAATATACTTTGACTTCTTTCTTACCAATTTATATTCCTTTGGTCTCCTTTAGTTGCCTTATTCATCTCATAAGACTTCAAATACTATAGTGATTAAGTATGTAGAGCATAGAGAGCCTTTTCTTCTTTCTCGTTTTAGTGGAATTGCTTTGAGTTTTTTTCCATTTAAGCTGATGTCGACCATGGGCTTGCTGTATCTGCTTTTATTATGTTGAGGTATGTTGCTTGTATTCCTAATTTGTCCAGGACTTTTATCATGAAGGGAAGTTGGATTTCGTCAAAGGCATTTTCTGTATCTAATGAGATGATCATGTGTTTTTTCTTTCAGTTTATTTATATAGTGGATTATGTTTATTGATTTATGTAAAATATCTGTAATAAATGCAATATTTGATCATGGTGGATGATATTTTTGTTATGTTTTGGATTAGATTTGCAAGTATTTTATTGAAAAATTTTGCACCTATGTTAATAAGGGAAATTGGTCTGTAATTCTCTTTGTTGGATTTTTATGTGGTTTGAGTATCAGGGTAACTGTGGCCTTGTAAAATGAATTATGCAATGTCTTTCTGCTTGTATTTTGTTGAATAATTTGAGGGATAGTGACATTAACTCTTCTTTGAAAATCTGGTAGAATTCTGTACTAAACTCATCTGGCCCTGGACTTTTTATGGTTGGTAGAGTTTTAATGACTGTTTCCATTTCACTAGAGGTTGTAGGTCTGTTTAAGTTATTTATCTGATCTTGATTTAACTTTGACAAGTCGGGTGTTTCCAGAAAATTTTCCATTTATTTTAGATTTTCCAGTTTGGTGGAGTACAGGTTTTTAAAGCATGTCTTTATATTTCTCTGGATTTCCTTGGTGTCTGTTTTCATGTCTCCCTTTTCATTGTCAAATTTGTTAATTTGTACATTCTCTTACTTCCTTTTAGTTAATTTAGATATTTGTCAATCTTATTGATTTTCTTAAAGAATCAATTCTTTGACTCTTTGTATTGTTTTCTTGTTTGTTTCTATTTTATTGGTTTCAACACAAGTTTGATTATTTCTTCCTGTCTATTGCTTATGGGTGTGATTTTTTCTTTTTGTTCTATAGCTTCCATGTGTGCTGTGAAGCTACTAGTTTGAGATCTCTCCATTTTTTTAAATGTAGGCACTTAGTGCTCTGAATTTGCCTCTTAGAACTGCCTTTATTGTGTGCCATAAGTTTGGATATGGTGTGTATCAATTTTCACTCAATTCTAGGAGGTCTTTAATTTTTCTTAATGTCTGTCTTGATCCATTTTTCATTCAGCAGCTAATTGTTTGGTTTTCCTGAGTTTGTGAACTTTCTGTTTTGCATCAGAGACGGGAGTCAGAGTTTGACAACCTCCTTTTACACCTGTTGTCTGGCTACACAATCAGTTACAGGACTTAGCCTGTTACAGAAATTTTTTTTCCAGTCCCACTGCTCTATTTTCTACCTAACTATTCATAGAAGCAAAATAGGATACATTGCCATTGACCACCAATAAACTCTGGGGTATCCACATATGGGTGCCCTAGTTTAGGGTTTATATAAATGCGAAGTATCAAACAGTATTACAGGTGCATCTTACTTCACTATGCCTTCTCTCTGATTCAAGTATGTATGAATTTTTCATAATAAACAGAAAAATAAATGAACTCAATTCCCCATTTTATGACCAATTGAAAAAAAACTGAGAAAATGAAATGGAGAATGGCCTACACTATCTACTTTTTGTCAGAGGGTAAGATATTTACCCTCCAAGTACTCTAAACAATTTGGAAGAATTAAAAAAAATTAATCAAAATCCTAGTTTTCTCAACTGAGGGAGATTTCTTTAAGTCATCAAGCCTGACAACATCTCTCTGAAAGCATTAATGCTACAGGAAGAAAATAATTGCGTGTTCAAAATAGTTTCCAACTTTCTTTACCCTGAATCTTGTTAAGTAAACTACTTGAGTTGATTTTTGGAATAAAGGCAACTGATACAAAAACAGTTTTGCTTTTTTGACAAATCCTTGGCTTTGTCTGTGCTGTATCAGCATTTTACAAATAAATAAACAAACTTTGATTGGGAACCCTAGCATCCAGAAGTTCGGATTTTACCTCGGCCATGTCAATAAATTGTCCACGGATTCACTACTAACTTTCATTTTCATGGCGTTCCATGTTTCAAGATATACACCTCTTGTCCAACTATTTCACAAACATTTCTATCATAAGTGACTAGAAAATATCAGAACCATCACAGCTTTAGGAAGGAAAATACCTTCCTTCAAAGTTTTATGTGTTTGTGTTGAAGAGTGGGACTGGGAATCTATTTTGAGGATGTGAGTGAAGGCACACAAATATGATATATCAATAACTAGGTCAGGTGCATTCTGTGAATTACTCTCATTCAATTGCCCTCTGGACCCATTACACTTCAAACTAGAGATATGAAAATTTCCTAATTGGACTCCATATCATTTGCCCTGTGTTGTGGTTGACTGAATACAATTAGTGATTATAAGAATGCTACATGTTGAGTCAACCTTAAGGTTTCTTATTCACTCACAATTGATTTTTTAAAATCTCCATACAGTTGAAACTTTTAATAATTATTAACTGTGAGATTTCTTCTTAAGGTCTGTCTTTAGTTTATTTGACACTTTACATTTTTTCTCATCATTTTGCTGTCATCAGATTGTCCATATGACTGAATGTGGAATGTCCCCTACAGGCTCACATATTGAGATCTT
Organism: Mesocricetus auratus; assembly: GCF_017639785.1. Classification (NCBI taxonomy): domain Eukaryota; kingdom Metazoa; phylum Chordata; class Mammalia; order Rodentia; family Cricetidae; genus Mesocricetus; species Mesocricetus auratus. Next base: position 42,346,710 of record NW_024429194.1, on the reverse strand, counting down.
GGCTACTATTTTGGCAACATGGTGGTACTATAATGAAGATTTTAGAAAGCAGGGCCTGACTGAAGGGAAAAGGTCCCTATGGGCATGCACTTGAAGGTGGTCCCTGGTCCCTTCTTCTCTCTCTACTTTCTGTTAACAATGTGCAGAGTTCTTCTGACACAGGACGTTCTGCCTCAACACAGGTTTAGAATCAATGCAGCCAAAGACTCCCAGGAAACAGGGATCCTAAATATTTCCATCCTGAGTTATCCTTATCAGGAATTTTGTTGCAGTTAAGAAATTCTGTCAAATTGCCTTATCTTCTTGTAAACATCCTGTCATTATTTTATTCCATGCTGTTCTGGATGCCTCAAACAGGCTTATGGGTTAACTGTGTAAAGTGCATGTACAGATCCATAGTGCCAATGGTATTGTTTGAGGTTTCCCCAGAGTGAGTCCCTGCTGAAGTGGGTGTCCTTCTCATACTCCTGTAGAAGATTTTGGTCAACTTTTGGCCAGTGAAGTAAAAGTCAGATGAGAACACAGCATGAAGCAACAATTTCACTTTACTCATTCTGTGTATTACTAAAAGATATTCAAATAAATGGTTTAAAAGTAAAAAAAGAAAAAAGAAAACCGTGATCGACGGATAGAAGCAGTCAGTAACTGGAGAAGCCGGGAAAAGTGAAGCTGCGAGGATGCAGATTCAGTGAACCCTACAGGAGCAAACCTCAGGGAAGATGGGTAGAAATAAAGACATTTGCTGTACTAGTCCTTTCTAAAGTGACAACTCTTCACCCACCGTGTAAAGCAAGAGCCGTGGAAGCAGAGAAAGCAGTGTGGAGTGTACCAGCTGTGCACGTAGGGATGAGCCGGTCAAGGCATTCTGTGCTGCACCATTCCAACCTAGACATAAACAGTCGGAGCTAGTCCACCTGAGTTGGACAGTGGCACTGCCTTTGATGCTGAGAGGTATTTTCTTCCTTCATGAAGCTCTTAGCAAGTGACAAGTTTCACTCTGAATTTTGAGTCTATACTTGCATTCCATACCAGAAAAATACCTTTGGTTAATAATTTAAAGAAACAATAATTTCCATCCTGAAGCCAGAAGCCTATTCTTGTAACTAGTGTAGTCACTAGGGTGAATTCTTTAACTCAAAGATAGCAAACCAATAGTTTTTATATTTATATTTAAAAATATAGCTTCAGCCCCACGGAAAGAATTACCAGCAACTGAGGAATGTGGAAAGTGGGAGAAATAATCTTGCCCAGGGAAGAACACATCAATTATATATATATATATATGTATATATATATATACACATATATATATACATAGTGTGTGTATACATATATTTAACAATTATTGGAAAAGAGGCCATGAATTTGACAGAGAGCAAAGAGAAGGGGGAAATGATGTAATTATATTATAATCTCAAAAGGAAATAATTAAAAGAAATAATTAAAATGTGTTTCCCAGTTAATTAGAATTTCTCAAGGAAGGCACACACTGGTAGTCAGTGAAATAATTATGGAACATTTTTACATCTAGTACTTGTTAATTTCACTTCCATTGTCTTCCTTATTGCTGAGGTATCTGGTTTGCTTTTCTTAGATGAAGTAGATCATTTTTTAGAACAGAATGTAACTATCTTACCCAATTCCAATCTGCTAGCCCCTTGAGTTAAGTGGCAGGGAGCACACAGCAGCTATTCCTGGTCTTGTGCAATTTGAATACATACATCCTGTTCACTTAATCATTCAGTTTGTATAACCCATCTTCTCTCAAAGTGACAGGAAAACATATCTGATTTTAAGCATTCAATTTATTTTTGCTTTCTTATGACTATAAAATAACTCAAGATCAATTTCTTTGCCCATGATGCTAAGAAAATGTTTTTGGAAGGAATGTGGTCAGTCAAAGATTTATTTAAATTCCTACTCAGAGATAGAGACAGAACTTGTTAGATGAGCTCTAGCCAAAGAACAGAACCAAATTCTTACAGCTACTCTAACAGAATATTCACAATCTGGTGATATGCCCTCCTCATACTTTTATTTTTAGGTAGAAATTGCTAATGGGAAACAATTGAAATTTTAGGAGCCAGTGTATTCTAGCTTATTTATATTTTTGTCTATACTTGATTTAAATAAAAACGTTTTTATTATTATTGTTATTATTTTTACCTTGTAGGTACTTTCAACTAGTTGTGTTTTGTCTTATGGCAGTGGAAAAGTCAGTCAGCACATCACTTCATTGAATATATTTTTGATTGCCCACTTATAGGTGATGAATTGGATAGTTTCTCTGCTGTAATATAACATTATTACCAGTATAATCTGGAAAAGAATAGCTGTTACTAGTCAAAGGTCAGTGTTTGGAGATGAGTTGTTAAGAAAGAATAAGATTAATTCAAGCACTAGCTTCTTAGAAGATGGAGGGGACTCATGTCTACATTACTTGTGTGGGTTTGCAGGGGTCTTTTTATAAGAAAGGAAGGGCCGGAATAAGAAGGTTGCCTGCTGAGTGTGATCTTTGTCAGTCATAGCTTGTTTCATTTTATCCTCTGGAATAGCATCAATGCACCTCTATCACCAGCTTGTAGTTCGTATCTTTTCCTAAAAATACATATTATTTTCTCTCCAGTTAAATCTCAAAGTGCATTCTTTGTGGTAATATACAAAAGTAATTCTTAAGGAGGGAATTCCAAGGTTGCCAGACGCTCAGACTACTGTAAATCTAAAGGAAAATTATTTATCAATTAGCATATTAACTACTCAAGTGGGACTTTTCTTTAAAATTACAGTGCTGAGAAGAAAAATGGGGACTTTAGACTTTGTAATAGGGTTAGGGAGGGACCACTGGAAAAAATAAGAGAGGTTTTGTGGTAGTTAATATTGATTTACATCTAACCTGTTCTAGAATCACTGAAGGATCAAACCTTTAAGTATGTCTCTGGTGAATTATCTCGACTAGGTTAATTGAGGATCTAAATTTGTACAGCAGCACTTCATGTGCTGAATGAAAACAAGAAACAAGCTGGGCAGAAGCACTCACCACTCCCTGCTTCTGATTATATATGTAATGGTTCCTTAGGGTCTTGTTGCCATGACTTCCTTAAGCTGCTTTTGTCAATGTATTTTACCACAGAAACAAAATAAGTAACTAATGCAGAAGTTTGGTACTGAAAAGGGGCCATTTCTCTGATCCTGCCACATGGTTCACAGGCCCTTAGAACTGGTCTTTGAAAGGTTTGAAGACTGTATCTATCTCAAATATATCTCTATATCTAGAAAACCTAACTAACCTAACTATAAATTCTGACTATTACAAGTAACTATCTATAATCTGTATTTAGTTATGCATTATGTTTTAAAAGATCAGTATAAACACAATACTTCAACAGAAATATACATATCACTAAATTGACCTTGAATTTGTTGTATTAATAAATGAAAACCATACCAACACTAAGTATTCATTTCCATACCATAATCCCCTTTTACCTTTAAAAAGAGATTGGTTGTGATCATTAAGCAATTTTAAGCAACCCCATTCAAATGGAAACAAAGATTTAAAACAATATTTGCTCATTCCAAACTTCTTCCTGCTGATAGGGGGCGCTGTCCATACCATGGGGATTATGACAAAACACAAAAACCTGTATAAGTCCTTGATTTTGTGGTCTGCAAGGCTGTATCATCTCAGCTGTCTTAGATGTTGGAACACCTGGCCCACTGCTTGCAGGGGTCTTGGTTCATCAAATCACAGAAGCCTGGAAGGAATCCACAGCTTCTCAAGACTATTTCTATAAGAATATAAGAGCTTCAGTTTTTTTCACATTTCATTGTTAAAGTGCCAAAATATATATCTCAATGTTTAATTTCCTGAATGTAGAAAATATTTCTACCGGAGAGTATGTATGGCATATGTCCTGGAACACAGATTTAATTGTGAGTGGCCACCATCCATATAAGGATGGAAAAGTCTGTTGATAAATTCAGGTATAGGACCTCATACATGTAGGTGTATTGTGATGCCTAAGTTATTTTAATGTGGAAACGAAAGTCAGGTTAATTACTTACTTTTGTGTTGCTGAAGCCAATGCGAGAACAACTTTAAACCAGGAATGGTTCATTTGGGCTCATGGTTTCAGGTAGTCCAATCTACAGTTGTTTGATCTCATGGTCTTGGTAGACTAGTATGCGGCATGCATGTTTGGTATGGGAGAGTTATTTCTTTACTTCATGGTGGACAGGAGTAAGAGATTGAATATATGTGCATGTATGTATGTATGTATGTATGTATGTATGTATGTATACATATATATGGAGAAGAGAGCAAGGCAGAGCCCTACACATTACACCAGTAATTACATGTCTTGAGTGATCCACTTCCTCCAGATAAGTCCTATGTCTTAAAGTTCCCACTAGCTGGGACTAAGGTATAACCATGAGCCAAGGGTGGCATTTCATATTCAATCATAAGGAGTAAAATAGGTATAGTGAATAAAACCCTGTTCACTTCAGAATATGTGCCAAGTAGACTTATTATCTGTTTAAAGAACCAGTTTGGGCTGGATATTATTACAATCAAGATAGCTTAAATAAAATATGTTGTTATAAGTGAAAAGACATATATTAACAACAAAACTGTAAATGTCAAATGTTCAGTATCTCATGGTGTCCTTCTGTTAAGAGAAGCTTTTTCTTTGCCAGCTGCTTTGGTTTATTACCCGCCAGTCGCCTGGGCTCTGCCACGTTGTAGTCCCCAAATAACACACAAGACACTGTATTAATTATGAAGCTGTTGGCCTTGCTTGTTTCTTACTGGCTAGCTCTGACTTAAGTAATTACCCCATAATTGTTAATCTAAGTATTTCTCTTACCGGAGAATAGTTCCAGGCTTCCTACCCCATGGCGGTTACATCTCGAACTCCTGTGTTTCTACTACCCAGAATCCACCTGGACTCCTAGTCTCTCCTATCTAGATTCCCTATAGGCCAGACAGTGCTTTATTGACAAATAACAGGCAAATAACAGGACTTCCCCAACAGTCCTTCATAATAGTTACTAAATATTTAACTAATAAAAAACATGCTTGAGATGGCATCGAGCAAGTGTTAGTCATCAGACATGAAAGTAGAGGGGGAGAAGAGGAAGAGAGAGTAGGTTATGGGGGAACAGGAAGTTTGAGTAGGGGGGGTAGAATAGGGAATCATAGGTTAGAAGACAGATCAGGCACCAGAGTGACCTCTAGTGATCTAAAGGGATGACACCAATTGGCAAGCTAAGCAATAGTGGAGAGACCACCTCGAATGCCCATTCTTGATAATGAACTTGATATCTATAACCATCCGGGAGCCTTCATCCAGTGACTGATGGAAGCAGAGGCAAACACACACAATTAAGCACTGAACTGAACCCAAGGAAGCCAGTGACAGAGAGAGGAATGATGAGCAAATTGGCAAAGAATGGGCTGGCAAAACCAGCAGAGACAGCTGATCTGAACAGGGAAGAGCTCTTGGACCCCAGACCGACAGCGGGGAGGCCAGAATGGGACTGATCTGGACCCCCGAATGTGAGTGTCAGTGAGAAGGCCTGGGCAACCTATTGGGTCCTGAGCAGTGGATCACTGTCTATCCCTGGAATACAAACTGTCATCATGTGCCCATAGCACAAAGAGGGATGCTCTCTCAGCCTGGACTCTTAGGGGAGTGCCTGAACCCTACCCTGAGTGAAATGACAGACTCTGGATATCCCCTATGTGGAAGGAATTGGCGATAGGGTGGGAGGCTGGGGGGGATGGGGAGTGCGGGAGGAGGGGAGGGAGAGGGAACTGAGATTGACATGTAAAACAAGCTATTTAAAATTAAAATAAAAAATTAAAAAACTAGAGATAAAAAAAAGAAAGTAGAGCTTGAGGGTGCCAGCACTGAGCATTGTTACTGGTGTCATCTTTCAGGCTTCTCTCTTTAGAAGGCAGAACAGTTCTATAAATAGCTTAACAACAAAGCCTTTCAGAATGCAATGTGATGGAGATGTCTAGTGGCTCCCCACCACCTATTCTCAACACGACATAAATCAGAGCCAGAGTTCCTGACACGCACTAGTCCACGCAGGGTTCTGAGCTGATGGATGTGTTTACCCAGTCTTCACATGCAGAGATCCTTACTATTGAATATGGGTGTGAACCTCAGAGGATGCCTGGACACCAAAGATGAGGCAGAATTGTCTGCCCGAGGTTGGAAGAATTGAAAAAGGGAGAGGGAGCAAAAGCTGTCTGTAAGATAACAGAAACATTTTTTGACAAAATGATTAAATAAACACAAATCTATGAGTCAGAGCTGTAGAAGTGGCTCAGCAGTCAGGCGTGCGTGTTGTTCTGTAGGAAGTCTTGGGTTCGATTCTCACACCCACACGGTGGCTCAAAACCAAGGAATCATATGCTCTCTCCTGCCCTCTTTGGGCATCAGACACACACTTGTTACACATGCATACTTACATGCAAACCCTTCATACTCATAAGGTGAAATAACCTAAGATTAAAAAATCCTAAGCAAGTAATATAAACACATAGCTATAATCCACTGTTATACACCTGAAAGATGGGCCCAGCAACATGCCCCTTGCAAAATCTAAGCAGTGCATTTTTATTCTAGGATCCTTATTCATTACCTATCTTTTTCTGTTTCTAGTGACCTGCCTAACATTTTATATGCTAATTTAGCATCAAGTATCAGTTTTTTTCTTTTTTTATTATTTATTTTTAAGTTTAAATTTAGATTAGAAACAAGGTTGCTTCACAAGTCAGTTCCAGGTCCCTCTCCCTTTCCCTCCCCTCCTCTCATGCCCTATCCCCAGCCCCCCATTATTCCCTCACTTCCCCAGGGAGGGTGAGACCTTCCATGGGGGTGTCCATAGTCTGTCATTTCATCCAGGGCAGGGCCTAGACCCTCCCCCAAGAGTTCAGGGTGGAGTGCATCTCACATTGTTGGATGGGAGTCCAAAGTCCATGTGTATACTCAGGATGAGTACTGATCTACTGCCCAAGGCTCAATAGATTACCTAGGCCTCCTCACTGACACCCACATTCAGGGGGTCTTGATCGGTCCTATGCTGGATTCCCAGCAATATACAGTAAACCAACAGCTAACATCAAACTAAATGGAGAGAAACTCAACACAATTCCTCTAAAATCAAGAACAAGACAAGTCTGTCTACTCTCTCCATATCTCTTCAAATATCTGGGGATAACATTAACCAAAGAAGTGAAAGACCTGTATATCAAGAACTTTGAGTCTCTAAAGAAAGAAATCATAGAGGATACCAGAAAATGGAAAGATCTTCGATGGTCTTGGATTGGTAGGATCAACATAATAAAAATGGCAATCTTGCCAAAAGCAATCTACAGATTCAATGCAATCCCTATCAAAATTTCAGCACATACTTCACAGACCTTGAAAGAACAATAATCCACTTTACATGGAAAAACAAAAGACCCAGGATAGCCAAAACCACCCTGAACAATAAAGGAACTTTAGGAGGCATCACCATACCAGACTTCAAGCTCTATTACAGAGTTATAGTCCTGAAAACAGCTTGGTATTGGCACAAAAATAGACAGGTGGACCAATGGAACCAAATTGAAAACCCTGATTTTAACCCACATACCTATGAACACTTGATTTTTGACAAAGAAGCTAAAATTATACAATGGAAAAAAGAAAGCATCTTCAACAAATGGTGCTGGCATAACTTAAGTTTTGTGCATGGTGATAGATATGGATATATCTGCAATCTTCTGCATGCCAATATCAAGTCCAAATGATCAAAGACCTCAACATAAATCCAACCACACTGAAACTCTTAGAAGAGAAAGTGGGAGATACTCTTCAACGAATTGGTACAGGAGACTGCTTCATGAACATAACACCAGTAGCACAGACACTGAGATTGACAATTAACAAATGGGACCTATTGAAACTAAGATGCTTCTGCAAGGCAAAAGACACAGTCAACAAGACAAAAAGGCAGTCCACAAAATGGGAAAAGATATTCACTAACCCCACTTCTGACAGAGGGCTGATCTCTAAAATTTACAAAGATCTCAAGAAGCAAGTCTCCAAAACACCAAAGGATCCAATCAAAAAGTGGGGTACAGAACTAAATAGAGAATTCTCAATAGGGGAGTCTAAAATGGCTAAGAAAAACTTGAGAAAGTGTTCAACATCCCTAGTCATCAGGGAAATACAAATCAAAACAACTCTGAGATACCATCTTACTCCTGTCAAAATGGCTAAAATCAAAAATACCAATGATAGTTTATGCTGGAGAGGATGTAGGAAAAGGGGAATACTTTTCCACTGCTGATGGGAGTGCCAACTCATACAGCCACTTTGGAAATCACTATGGAGATTCTTCAGGAAAATTGGAATCAGTCTACCACAAGATCCAGAAATTCCACTCTTAGGCATATATCAAAAGATGCAAATTCATACAACAAGGATGTCTGTTCCACTATGTTCATAGCAGCATTATTTGTAATAGCCAGAACCTGGAAGCAACCTAAATGCCCCTCAGCTGAAGAGTGGATAGAGAAAATGTGGTACATTTACACAATAGAGTACTACTCAGCAGAAAAAAAAAACAATGGAATCTTGAAATTCGCAGGTAAATGGATGGCACTAGACGAAACCATCCTGAGTGAGGTAACCCAAGCACAAAAAGAAAACATGGTATGTATTCACTCATATATGGGTTTTAGACATGAATCAGGATAGTGCCAGTCTGCACTTCCCCTGACAGAGTCTGGGAAACAGGAAAGAACCTAAGAGAGATATGCATGGTACCCCTGAGAAGAGGAATGAGTCAAGATCTTCTGAACAGATTGGAAGCATGGCGAGACATGGGGGGGGGAGGATGGGATATAGGAAGAAGAGATGGGGAGAAGAGGAAGAGAGAGAGTAGGTCATAAGGGAACAGGAAGGTTGAGTGGAGGGTAGAAAAGTGGGAGAACAGGATGAGAAATACCATAATAGCGGGAGTCATAGGTTAGAAGAGAGATCTGGCACCAGTGAGACCTCAAGTGTTCTAAAGGGATGACACCACCTGGCAAGCTAAGCAATAGTGGAGAGACCACCTTAAATGCCCATTCCTGATAATGATCTTGACATCTACCCTATAAGCCATCCTAGAACCTTCATCCAGTGACCGATGGAAGCAGAGGCAAACACCCACAGTTAAGTACTGAACTGAACTCATGGAACCCAGTGACAGAGAGGCGCGATGAGCAAATTGGCAAAGAATGGGCTTGCGAAACCAGAAGAGACAGATGATCTGAACAAGGGGGAGCTCTTGGACCCCAGACCAACAGCTGGGAGGCCAGCATGGGACTGATCCAGACCGCCTGAGTGTGAGAGTCAGTGAGGTGGCCTGGGCAACCTATGGGACCCTGGGGAGTAGATAAGTGTTTATCCCTGGCATACAAATGGACTTCATATGTCTATAACACAATGATGATCTCTTAGTCTGTACTTTTAAGGGAGTGCCTGGAGCCTACCCTGAGCGAAATGACAGACTCTGGATATCCCCTATGTGGAAGAAAGTGGGGATAGGGTGGGAGGCTGGGGGGAATGATGGGGGGAGTGCAGGAAGAGGGTAGGCAGAGGAAACTGGGATTGACATGTGAAGCAAGCTATTTAAAATTAAAGTAATTAAAAAAGTTTTAAAAACCCTCAAATTTCAAAACTGTTAAGTATATAACCAGCTTGTAGCACGTCCATATGACTTAGAAATCACATGCTGGCAAATACAAGAACAGGAATTCATGTAAATACACCATGCTACGCGATGAAGAAAGATGTAAAATGCTATGTACTACATTACTTCATTCCTATAACGTCCTGTGAAATGAAATCCTAGAAATATGAAGAACATATCATAGATATTAAATATTAAATGCTCTTTGAAAACTGGGCCTAAAACTAGTCCCATAAGAAACTTTGGAGAGAGGACAATGAAGCACTTCTGCCTGAAAAACTGTATGTCTGAATGTAGAAAAAATGGAAATAGATCCATATTTTTCATCCTGCACAAAACTCAACTCCAAATGGGTCAAAGACCTCAACATAAAGCCAATACACTGAACCTTATAGATCAGACAGTGGAGAATAGCCTTGAACTTGTTGGTATAGGAGACTTTCTGAACAGAACACTATTAATGTAGGCACTAAGATCTGCCTTCTTATTTTAGGTATTTATATCATAGTTGTATCATTTTGCCCTACTCCATACAGAAAAGTGTCTACTTTTACTGTTTTTGATTGGAAATTGTACATAAGTTGTACATATTGATAGACTGTGTATATCTTCAGGCATGAATATTACAAACCAAAGACCTGAAATAACCACAGAGTATCCTACAACTGATTGAAAACACTCTTTCACTTTTCACTCAAACCTGACACCACATCCTGTCACACACAAATTCAGTGAAAACTTCCTGCTGCTAAAGTGGTGGTGGTTCATGAATATGAATTATATTGTCTCATTGTTATCAAGGGTACTGTTATTGTTGCTCAGATAAGCAACTTGTTTTTTGTAAAATCATCCCTTAGCCTGGTGGGAGCAGTAAAGGCTACTAAATGAAAGGTTCTGAAAGCAAAGATCTTTAACTCATTTAACTCTCAGAAAGTGTTTGCACAGGTTACCAGGGGTGAGGAGTGGGAACTACTGAAGAGCTGATATAGTCCAGTTACAATAGGTTATTACAGTGAGATAAGAAAGGTTCAATACCTTTGGAACACCGCCTAAGTCCCAAAAGAAGAGGTGAAAATGTTTGTGAAATATACAAAAGATCTTACACAACACAAGTTACACAGACTGAGTCACAACACACCAAAAGAGTGGAGAACAAAAGAAGCATTTGAAGAACTAAGTCCCAGGGTTCAAGGGTGTGGGGAAGCTGATCCAGAGAAAGGAGATTAATTTGAGAAGACACACTTTGTTACTTAGAAGTTTTATTTTATTTATTATTTGTTAACTTCCCACAAATAGAAATTGATCAAGGCATCCCATTCTCCAGCTGCACTAAATACCAAGACAGAACAGATGCTGGTTTCAGAAACAAATCCTAGAGGTCCACAACTTCCTATTCTATAGAGAGTATATATAATTTGGGGGTGTAGAAATTACTTTTAGTTTGTCAAAGTGTAAATGTTCCATTTAAGGTGCAGTGAGTCATTAATCTGATGGTATCTGTTAGAAGTATTTAAGGGAAGAGGTTTTCATTAAAGCATGCAGACTAACTGGGTGGTGGTGGTGCACACCTTTAATCCAGAATTCAGGAGGCAGAGGTAAGTGGATCTTTGGACAGCCTGCTCCACAAAGTGAATTCCAGGACAGCCAGGGTTATTACACAGAGGAACCCTATCTTGGAAAAACAAACAAACAAAAAGCATGCAAATCATAGTCTAAAAAATTAGACGTAAATTTTATTGAACCATTTCTGTATGGAAATGCGGTTCACTTCACTGATGTCATAGGAAGAATAAACCAAGTAAAATTCCTATTTCTTTTTTCAATCCAAACACAATCTGCCAAAAAATTTCTCATAAGAATTTCTCCTAATAAAATTGGAAGATGAACAAATACATTTGTTTTATGTGACTTGTATACACACTTTCCAGTATATTGGTACACCATGGCATTTTTCCTCTCACTCAAAATGTTATAATCATAGAAGCACTAAGAACAGCTCTTATTAATTTAATAATAAAAGTGATAATTGTATGGAAACATGCGTTGCTAATCCATTATTTCAAGAATTTATATCTCACCCCTACATACAGCTTTATGGTTCAAGACCATATATGGAAAATTTAGGTTAAAATATGTATAAAATACTATTAAGATCCTAAATGATAGGATCCAGTCTTGAGGAAAAAACAGTATATTCATATTTAATCATTTCACCTATTTCACCATAATGACAATGTTCTTCACATATGCAATCTGAATGGAATTATGCAGCTGAAGTATTTACCACTATCACGTTTTGTTTTTTTTGTTTGTTTGTTTATTTTTTGAGACATGGTTTTCCTGTGTAGTTTTGGAACCTGACCTGGCACTCACTCTATAGATGAGGCTGGCCTCTAATTCACAGAGATGTGCCTTCCTCTGCTTCCAGAGTGCAGGGATTAAAGGGGTGAACCACCGATGTCCAGCTTTTTCTGGCATTTTATCATTGAATTTCCATGAGTATGTGAGAGAGCTTTTGGACTTGGAAGATGGGAAGGCAACATTCACATTTGGGCCTTCAGCGAAGGACACTGTAAAATGACGCAATCCATTTGGAAGAAAATTATTCCAGAGGCTAGTTTCCTATTACCATTCTGTTTCTACTTTCAACCACTTTTTAGTATCATATTTTGATCACAATGTTTGGTTTGGTTTTGTCATTTTTTTGAGATATATAACAACACAATTTTGTTTTATCTTCCCAAGAGAGTCATGGGAGCAAATAAAGGTGGGCTCACCCAGGAGTCTTTCTGAAAGAAAGGGAGATAGTTATAGACAGTCATGAGAAGGGATGCTTCTCATTGGCTGGAAGTTGGGTGTTATCTTTGTTCCACAATGCTCCTCTCTTAAAGTCCTTAATATTGGTCTTTCCACAGCAAAGTTTACTAATATTTCTGAAGTCTGGACTTTTTTGTTGTTGTCCTGTTAATTTCATTGACTAAGGTTGTAGGTATTTCTTCATATCTTTGTATTTGTGTATTTTCACATTTATGTGTTCAAAAATGGCAATCTTAGGATATTGCTACTAATGACTAGTATGGATTCTGCCATTATTCTGTGTTGTTGTCTTTTTCAAAGTGTTCCAAAGACCTTTAATGTATGTGCCAAATCCCCTTGTCAGTGGAGTATATCTAATTAGCAAACTAATAATGTATACAAAGGCCCTCACATTAAGTTATTTGCTATAATAATAGCAAAACTATGTTATAAGCTCTAGAGAAGGAGAGCCTTAAAAATACAATATTGATATTTAAAACTTAAACCTGGCAGGGGCTAAGGGAGTGGCTTAGTTGGTAAGGGTTTGCCTTGTAATCTCAAAGACCTGACTCAACACCCACAACACAAATTTGGAAATAAAATGAAAATGAAAAAATAAAAGCATGGTGATATGTATGTATGCATACATTTATAATCCCAGGTCAGGAAAGGTGGAGACGGGAAGATCCTGAGGTCTCACTGGCCAGTCAGCCTAGCCTATTTGGTGAATTCAAAAACCAATGAGAGACTGTGGTTCAAAAAATGTTGAGGGCACCTGCAGAAAAATACCCAAAATTGACCTATGGCTGCAACACACAGACACACACACACACACACACACACACACACACACACACACCATATACATATACATGCACACAAAGTAATTAAAGCAAATAGCTGCTTTTATAGATATATATGTCCTGTAAAGGTAATTGTTAAACCTTCATTCTAAAAGTTTGCTTAAAATCAACATCTATATTGAGAGAGCAAGAAAAGACATTCAGCATATCCCACATTCTTTCAAGAAGTTGATAGATTGTTTGTCTGATCCAAATATGTAAGACATGGCTATCGCTGCAATACAAATGTGTGCTTCAGCAAAAAATAGTGCTCTTCTGGTGCTCACCCTTATCCTTTATCCTCTGTGATTCTATGGGGGTTAGTATGAAAATCATGTGAACTGGAATAATGGATAGCAATAGAAAATAATATGTAGGCATGCAAATTCTGTCCTCTCAGGCTCAGTTGAGTTCTCTAGCTATTGCCTTCCTTTGCACATTCACTTTGACATTCCTTTAAATAAATTTCTGCTTTGGGGACTCTTCCTTAAATTGGTTGTAACACTTCAATGATTTTCTCATTTATAACATAAATAAAATATTCAACTTGTATTCATTTTCATATCTGGATAATAGCCACAGTTTTACCTGCTTAAAATGTCTCTAATATTAGTAAAATACAAAAATATCACAGAGACCATGGAGGCATTCTTCAATGAAATTAAATCAAAATATTTTACGTAAGCATAGAAATAACAAAAAGAGAATGAGGGCTTTCTAATTTTTCATAAGCATAGACCTTTTAAACACACACTTAATTTTTCAGGGCTTACTTTATTCTTTCAGAGTTATGTGTGTTCTTGATTGGTTCTTTCAGTGAGGGGTATACAGTGAATTTTTCCTTATTGTCAAGTGAGTACCAGAATCAACAGTTCCTTCATCTTATTGAAAGAAGCCAGATTTTCCTCTACTGTGCAACCATCATATTTGGTTAAAATAATCTTGGCTCAATGACTTCTGACATAAGCTGACTAAAATATACAATTATCATAATCCATCATCTTCACCCAAGGAATTGATTTATGATCAGCATATGAATAAAGTTGGTCCATAAATCTAAAAGCCTGGTGTTTTCACAGTAACTACAGAAAATAATACAAGGATTTTGGAGCTACTGAGATAACATAATCTGAACAAGAAAGACATCCTTAAAACAGACCTGAAGTCTATGGAAGTTGCAGTGGAGAGAAAACAAAGGTAAAGACAGTCCCAGGTCATTAGAGTTACCAAACTATTGGGGAAAAAGTCTCAGAAAAACTCGATTTCTTAGCCCAAAACCACTTCTCAGTACTCAGGCGCCTTCCCACAGATGATCATGGTGCCATAGAGATAACCCATCACTTAATGCTTCATTAAGGACACTCTGCACTCCCTGGTGCAATCTCCTGCTCATCACTTATCAAACGTGTCCTGCTTCTGACAGACCCCTGCCCTATTCCTCAGTGCCTCCTATCTAACAGCCTCTTGTATTCCTCTGCCTCTTCCCATGTCACATTCCCCTATATAAGCTTGTATGAAATCTTCAATAAATGGAGCTTGATCAACCAGTTTGTCTTGCTCTGATTCCTTGTGTCTTCTGTCTCTCATTTGTCTCCCCCCCCAGGATAGCCCACGTTGACTTGTCCCCATGGGTCAGGGCACCAAACTACTATGTCATACTACTTTGAATCTTGTTTTGACTCAACTTCCTGGTCATATGTGTGAAAATTTTGTGTCTGTGTGGGTACATGTGTGCTTGCTGTGTGTATGTGTGGGTACATGTGTGCTTGTTGTGTATATGTGTGTGTGGTTGTCCTGCATGTGTGAGCATGTGGAAGTGAGTCTTTGATCTCAATATTATTCTGTTTTCTACTTCATCTTTTGTTGTTGCTTTGTTATGTTACATCATATTATACTTTGTTTTGTTTTATAAGACAAGGTCTCTCACTGAATTCAAAGTCCACTGAGTTCTCTGGCCAATGAACTTCCAGACTTTTCTTGTCATTGCCTCAACCCAGACCCCACCAGGCACCAGAGTTACAGGCACCTTGCTCGCCTTTACATGGATGCTAAGATCCAACCTCACCTTACATGGCTGGTGCTGTGCTCACTGAGCCATATCCTAACTTAAAGTTTCTTAAACATATTTTATTTGAAATAGAATTACAATACTTTCCCCCTCCTTTTCGTCTCTCAAACACCCCCCAACTCTCAAATTCATACCACTTTTTCATTTTTTGTTGTATATATGTGTGTTTGTGTGCACAAATATATATAAACGCAACCTTCTGAATATGTGTTGTATGTATATGGCTTCTAGACTAACCACCTTGCACTGGACAAGCAAAAAGTGATGCATCTGTGGAAGAGACTAACACCCTTATCCCAGCAGTCATCAGGTACCTGCAGTTCTTTGGATAGGGTAGGACTCCATGAAATTTTCTCCCTTTCACATTAATATCTTCACCAATAGTGCCATTGTGCCAGTATTGTTTATGCAGCCATTTCTGGGAAAGCCTGTTCTCTGTATTAATTATGAAGCTAAAAAGCTGTAGTTTACCATTTTCTTAAGACCTTATAGATCTTGAAATATCTCACAAATGGGCACTTGAAAACATTTTTTAATTTTAACCTTTAAAAAAGTCTTCATTGTCTCTGCTTTTTACAGGCTGTTTCACTCTAATTGTCCTTTTGTACTGTGAAGCCCCTGACCTCTTGCCTGTGTCTCGTTTCTCTTTTCTTCTATCTCATGGTGTACTTGAAGTACTCTCTTCTTGTTTGGCCACTTACTACCACTATTTCGCCTTGTACCTTTTAAAGGGTATTTATGGCCTTTTAATGGGGCTTTGTAAAGTTCTGAACTGTCAAAGCTTTCCCTTGGTGACATATGATAGGAATGAAGATTCTGCATAGCAAACACCAAGCTGATCTCACCCGTTCATCAGCATCAAGGCTGCTCTGAGCACTTTCTAACCCTTTATGCTCATAAATTGCTCTACTAGATTTTAATTTAACAGTATAATAAGACAAGTTTGGTTTGCATCAATGAATATTGTAAAAAGTAGCCGTTTCAAAATGGCTTATCTGGGAAGCTTCACACTGGACAATGTGTAAACTAGAAGAATTGCAGTTATGAGGAAAATGTCAACTGTCTACTGACATGAAACAAGTATGTCTGTTAACATAAATATTTCCTGTCAGGTTGAAATAGTTGTATCATTTATAACCACAAAAATGAAAAATACCTAAGTCCCTTCCAAAGGAAAATAATTTCACACAGTCAACGAGTCGAAGAGAATACAAGGCAGCAGACACAGGACCATGCCTGTACATAGGACTCTGACTCACAGCTGCTGGACCATTGCCTGTACATAGGACTCTGACTCACAGCTGCTGGACCATGCCTGTACATAGGACTCTGGTTCACAGCTGCTGGACCATGCCTGTACATAGGACTCTAGCTCACAGCTGCTGCGGCAAAGCAGTCTGGGAAGCCAAGTGCTCATGTCTGCAGCAGTTGGGCCAGGCTTGCCTACTTTTGTTTCTTCTTTGAAATAATACCCAATAAAACTGAGGGGGACAAGTAAAATAATACTACTAGAAATAACAATAGCCAGGTGGTGGTGGCACGTACCTTAAATACCAACACTCAGAGGCAGAGACTGGCAGATCTCTGTGAGTTCAAGGCCAACTTGATCTAAAGTGGCAGGACAGACTCTGGAGCTACAGAGTAACCCTGTCTTGAAAAACCAAGAAAAAGAAAGATGAAGAAGAAGAGGAAGGAAGAGGAGGAGGAAGAGGAGGAGGAGGAAGAGGAGGAGGAGGAAGAAGAGGAGGAGGAAGAAGAGGAGGAGAAGGAGGAAAAGAAAGAAAGAAAGAAAGGAAGGAAGGAAGGAAGAAAGAAAGAAAAAGAAAGAAAGAAAGAAAGAAAGAAAGAAAGAAAGAAAGAAAGAAAGAAAGGACAATAGTCACAGCTCTGTTCCTGGAGACTTGTCATTGCTGGTTTATTTGACTTTACTTCCCTACATACAAAGCCAGGGATATTTTTTTCATATCTCTGGAAAGAAATAAATTTGGTGAGGGTGATGGGGGATATCCTTTTATATGCTGTGAATATATGTTTCTTTTATTTGTTGATGAATAAATCTGTCTGAGCCAACGGACAGGCAGGAGGCAGCCAGGCAGGAAGTATAGGTGGTGCTACCAGTCTAGGAGAAGGCAACTGCTAAAGGAGTAACACTCTAGAGCATTTACAGGTAGGACACAGTTTCATGCAAATACATAGTTTAATAAAAATGACTTAATAATTAAGAGAGAGCTAGCCAATAAGTACCCATAGCCATTTGCCAAACAGTTTATAATTAATATGTCTTAGTGTGTTCATTTAGGTTCAAATGGCTGTGTGTCTAAGCAGAACAGAAACTCCGTCTACATGAGGACATATCATGATGGACACAGTGAGTGTGGCCTTGACTGATGGTAACAAAGCAAGATCCTGCTGCCTGATAGGCTCCAAGTTCCATTAACTGAACAAATGAAATCAATGATTTGCTATTAAAATGAGCACATCTCTGTCATTTCAATATCAGAGGTAGTTTTGCCTTTTAAAACTGAAAAAAATAAATTAGTACACATAATGTGCTTAGGATACACCTGTTCAAAGACCTATGCTGAAAAAAATGTGCTATTTTATGGTACATATTAGTCAATGTCATTGTGACACAAATTGTTGCCCTTTTGTTCTTACTTTTTGGTGATTAGATAAAAATAATAGTTCCTCACAAGTAGCTTTCCTGTGAGAAGCAAAAGTACTGTATCAGGCAGGCCCTCCAAACGGTACATCCATTGCATACTACAGAACAGCAATAGATCACTGGCTCTATATACTTATGATTGTGATCTTTCTTTCAGGAAGCAGAATTTATGTTGTTTTTCTATCACGGTGAACAGAGGAACTGAGATTTGGTAACAACATCCCCTGCAATTTCCTCTACATCTAAACAATACAATACACAGTTTTGCAGATAGTGTCTGATTCTGCTAGTGCAGATTCGAGTGAATGGACATAACTCCCCTTGTCAGCTCACAACGTCTCAATGGTTGCTGCTGCAGCAAAGTGAAGGTTGACAGGAACCAATAGATGACACTTTATTTTATGGTCCAATTCTCTGGAAAGGACAAAAGCTCTTCCTGGGCATCTTCTGTATCTCCTTCTTCTGAAGCTTATGAGGGTAAATTAGTGTGATGATTAGGAAAACAAATACTGCTTGAGTAAGCCATCATGAGTAATCTCTTAGGTAGCTGCCCACAATGTTGTCATAGATATCAAAGGATGCCTTGGAAGAACATTTCACTTAGAAAATCACAGACCCAGAGGCCAGAGTAGCTGTGATGCGTAATAACGATTTTCAACATGATGGGTTCTAAAATCACCTAGGAGACCAAATGCCTCTTTAGGTTTTAGATGGGGATACTTGCCCTGAATGGGAGTAGTACAATAGGCTAGAGTCCCAGACTGAATAAAAAGGAGAGAGCACGGAGCACAAGCACTCACCTCTCTCAGGTCCTATATGCAACCAGCTGGCCATACTCATCATGCCTTCCCTACGATAGCAGACTGTACCCACAAACTGTGAACCAAAGTAAATAAATGCTACACTAAGTTTCTTTTGTCAGAATAAGAAAAGTCATTGATTCGACAGCTGATATTAGTCCATAAGGCCAATGGTTAGTTAGATGAGAGACTGCAGATGACAAGATGCCTAAGCTTTGGATGTGGTTAAAAAATGTCAAACGTGAAAGATACTCTTTGAATTCTCTTCGCATCACTTTATTTTCTACTTACATGTAAAGTATCATAAAAGGTGTATCGATAAAATTATACTGTTTTCCAGGCAAGACAGAATCTTGACAAAATTTCCCTATGCCAGCCACATTGTTGAAGTGTCTTGCATGCGACAAGTTGACCAAACACCAGAGCCACTCTAACATTTGAGAAGGACATGGAAGTATTAAATGGCCACTATAACTTGCCCCATGAGCCATGCATCTGAGAAAGCAAACCATACTATGCCATCGTCAGATTTGCAGTTAGGAGTTCTATCTCCCCTAGAAACAGGAATTAACAAGGAATATAGTAAATGTACTCTTTGAGGAAGGATAGTATTATATCAATGTATCCCTGGAAGTTTTTAAAATTTTGGCAGGTAATCAAAACAACTCTGAGATACCATCTTACTCCTGTCAGAATGGCTAGAATCAAAGACATCAATTACAGTTTATGCTGGAGAGGATGTGGAGAAAGGGGGACACTCCTCCACTGCTGGTGGGAGTGACAACTTGTACAGCCACTTTGGAAATTAGTGTGGAGATTCCTCAGGAAAATGGGAATCAGTCTTCCACATGACCCAGCAATTCCACTCTTAGGCATATACCCAAAAGATACCCATTCAAAAAATAAGGATGTCTGTTCCCCTATGTCCATAGCAGCATTATTTGTAATAGCCAGAACCTGGGGACAACTAGATGCCCCTCAACTGAAGAGCAGATAGGGAAAATGTGGTACATTTACACAATGGAGTACTATTCAGTGGGGGGGAGGATAATGGAATCTTGAAATTTGCGGGCAAATGGATGACACTAGAAGAAACCATTCTATGTGAGGTAACCCAGTCACAAAAAGACAAACATGGTATGTACTCACTCATATATGGATTTTAGACATGAATCAGGGGAGTGGCAGCATACAATCCCACTGCCAGAGAGTCTGCTAAACAAAACTTTCACCCAGTGACTGATTGAAGAAGAGGCAGACACCCACAGCTAAACACTGAACTGAACTCCTGGAATTCAGTGACAGAAAGGGAGGAATGATGAGCAAAGTGGTCAAGATTAGGTTGATTTAACCCACAGAATCAGCTGACTTGAACAAGGAGGAGCTTTGGGACCCCAGACTGATGGCTTCAAGGACAACATGGGGCTGATACAGACCCTCTGAATGTGGGTGTCAGTGAGGAGGCTTGGGCAATCTATGGAGCCTTGGGTAGTATTTATCCCTGGCATACAAATGGACTTTTGGTGCCCATCCCACAATGAGGGATGCTCTCTCAACCTGGGCTCTCAGGGGAGGGCCTAGACCCTGGCCTGGATGAAATGACAGACTCTGGAGATCCCAGCTCCCTCTTCCTCCCTGGGGATCAGGGTGTGGATTGGGAGGGGGCTTGGGGGGGCCTGGCAGAGCGGGGTGAAGCAAGCATGTTTCTAACTTTTAAAAAATGAAATGAAAGAAAAGTGTTGGCAGGTTTGGTGAAACATTTTCCAGGACTTACTGAAAAGAAAATGGATTAGTGGTAATTATATATAATGTGTTTTACTTCCCAGATCTTACAGACTCTGTCTACAAGGAAGCTGTGCTTATGAGGTAATTTTGATGGCTTGTGGAAACTTTGCCTTCATTTCGTTATGATTTTCAGCTAATAGTACTATATAATATGAGAGAGTGGGAGAAATGAGATAGTGAATGGGAAAAAAAGGGATAAGTACACTGCACACACATACCCTACCCCTACACACTCATTTATTCTGGTCATTTTCACTTTTACACAGCTTTTGTTTCTTTCCCAAATTAACCTAGTAAAGATAAGATGTGTTTCTTTAGGAAAAAACAACACCATTAGTGTGGAAGTACAAATTATCCTTTCAGTGGGTTGAAATAATTGTTTCATGATCTTCAAAATTAAATGATGTCTGACACACACACACACACACACACACACACACACACACACACACAAATGCTCTGAAAAACCTCTTGACCTGGAAAGAAAGACTCCTAAGGTTTTTATCCACCTAACTGTGATAACCAGTTGAATCAATCTCTGAAAAAAGTGTAACCAAAGTTTTACCCAAACTACAAAACACGTATTGAAGAAAAAATTATTCAGGCAAAGACCTACTCAAGATGCTTTCTTCCACTTGAAGCAAAAGAGAAAAATCTCACATTCACAAGTTTCTAATGAGATGCTTTCTGTTTCCCCTGATGATTAAGATCAAATGTAGCTAACCAAAGTGAGATTTGGCTACATTTTAATAGGGTAAAATTACATTGTATGGGTTGCAGTAATATTTGTTCACTTATCAATGCCTTTCCTTTGCTAATGACAACCAATAACAGGATTCCCTTTGGTGGCTTTAAGGCACAGTCTGCCCCATGCTTCCCTCATGGCTCCCACTGCTCCCTGGCAGCACCCAGCATCTTCGGGGATGTGAACTCATCATCATAATCTTTGACTTCATCTTTACATTTTGTTTACATCAGATGCTTAGCTGTGCCCAGATTCTATCTTTTATAAGATCATCGTTAAGATTATATTAGGATCCTGTGATAGTGTTCATGTCAGATTGTCAGAATATAGAATCACCTAGCAGATGGACTTTGGACATGTCCAGAGGAGGCTATTTAATTGTGTTAACTGAGTTAAGAGGAGCGACTCACTGTAGGCAGTGCCATTCCCTGGCTACAACACTGGGCTGCATAAAATGGGCAGAGTAGGCTAAGCATTGGCATTTGTCCCTCTCTGTTTCCTGAATGTAGATGTCACGTGGTTCAAGGTCCTGTTACTTTGATTCCTGTGCCATGATAGACTGCATTGCTGAACTATATACCATGATATATATGAATCAATTAAAAATAATGAATAATTAAATTAATAATTAATTATTAATTTAAGTAAATTAACAAGCATAAAATATTTAATGTACAACTCTCTTTGGAAGATTATATTAATTTTCTCTTGTTGTATAACACTCATTCGTTTATTTTTATCCAGAATTTTTACCTGGAAGTGTATTCTGGGCATGTCAAAGGGTTAATAAATATGAAAATGTAGTGTGAGTTTTCAAGGGCAATGACAATAAAACGTAAAATTAGAATCCTCTGGGAAGTTTGTCTTCGTTGGGTTAATTGACAAAATGTGGGTGTTTCTTGTTTTGGACGATGGTATCAGACCACAGCTGGGTTTCCTTATTTTAAACATTGAACTGTGATTTGTAGGAAAATATACTCCGTGCGTGTGTGTGTGTGTGTGTGTGTGTGTGTGTGTGTGTATGTGTATCTCTTTCTCTCTGCGTCCTTCTCTCTTTCTCTCTGTCTCTGTCTCTGTCTCTCCCTCTCCCTCTCTCTCTCTCTCTCTCTCTCTCTCTCTCTCTCTCTCTCACACACACACACACACACACACACAGATCACCAGTTCACCTTGAATGACTTACTAGTAAGTATTTCTATCTCCCTTGCTTCCCTGAAATGCTAGGATTACAGGCACACACATCCATGCCCAGTTTTTGCATCGGTGCTAGGGATTTCAGAACAAGGCTTTTGCTCACCCAGCTATATCCCCAAGACATATATGATTGGTCTCAAGAAGAGCACTACAGAATATTTAAAGGTAAACAAAAATAAAAAGTGACTGCTTTGGGTGTGATATGTTTAATGTCTTCATAATGGAGTGGAAATTTGGTATTTAAAAGGTAACTGATGCTTCTGTGTTTTATTAGCAAATGTAGCATCACTGTGCATATCTCTCACTTTCACATGAGGCTCCTGTGTCTCTTTATTGAATTACATAGGATATAAAGTGAGAATGTTTGTGGGTTTTGTAATTTGTTTCATCTACATGGACTGATGCTACAAGGCACAAGATCACACAGTAATTATACAGCCTTTACATCACAAACAACTTAGAAGAATTAAGGATTCTTCTGAAGGATGAAACCAGTACCAAGAAGTACCTGGAGTTGTAGTGTCATTAATGAATTGGCTGTTGCTTGCTGTAGCTTATTCCTTTTTGTAACAACTTGGGATTTACTTCCCACAGTTCAGCGCCATCTGATCATTTACTGGGAACAAATTTCTCCCACGTATTTACTGATTACTCTCCCTAGCTACATGTAAATACCTGTTCTCCATTAACAGGTCCTAGTTTACTGATTATATTCCTCAGCTATATGTGAGGCCTGTTTCCCACTGTTAGGTCATTCTTCCCCCTATATTGTAATTGCAGAGATCTGCCTTCTTGCAACTACCTTTACTAACAGGCATTTGGTCAGTGTTTAGGGTCCAGGCAAAAGCATTCCATCGAAGACATTACAAAATATGTAAGGAATAGAATTACTACGTGTCCAAAGTTGTTGATAGCTGCCTAGATGGGTAGAAAATATAAGCGTGCATTTGGCTGTATCTCACTGGCAGATAGAGAAGTGATAACCTAAACTAACCTTGCACTAAAAGATTCTCAAACTTCATCTTGTATTAACTCAAGATTTTATCTCCCTCCTGTTTTCCCTTTGAATATAAAGACAAAAAGTAATCAGTCCATTTGTTCATCCTTAGGGAAAAGTAAACTTTCCTGGAGACCCAGGATATCGCAGAGCCTGAAAGGTGCCAGGTTTTGTTTCTTGTGCAAATGAAATTTAGACCCTCTCTCTGACCAATAGCCCTAAGTAATTGGTACTAAGAGTTTCTTATAGCAGTTTTAGTTTATTGCTCTGTGTGTGAATCTTATCTGCCTTATTGACCCTGAGAAAATCAAGGCTCATATTATGTTGTAAAAAGAATTACTGTTGCAAATGTATGTACACACCTGTACCCCCAAGAACTGGGGGAAGACGAGATACAGAGAAACAAAAAAACAGGGAAGAAAGAGAGAAAAAGCAAGAATTTGAGAGACAAAGAAATACAGATGGACATATTAAGAAGTAAACTTTATTAGAACTTGGAATGACCTAAAAATAGAAATTTTATGAATACACATAGTTCTAAAACTTCTGGGTTGGAAGCAAAGAACAATCTATTACCCAGAGCAGTAACAAAGGCCCAATTACGAGCTTCTTGTCATTGATTTCTTGAACTGAATTTGCACATATCAAATGAAGGGGCTCAGACAGCAGCTGCATACACAATATGTTATAGAGAACTTTGGAGTACTGAGTACCCAAATTGTTAATAATGGGCAGTATATATGCCACCCATGCATCAGAAATTGGCACTATTTTCCAAGGCTAGTATCAAAATTCACAGGGGACACATTACTTCCCATCACTGGTAGCTACTAGTTACAAAACTGTCCTTGAAGACAGTGAAGCAGAGGACTGATGGAAACGCCAGAGACACATGAGAGATCCATGGATTCCTGGAAACCTCTTTATAAAAAAAGGTCTCTTTGCATGCTATGTAGCATAGAAAACATAAAACTCACACTTTCCATAGTATATATAAGCATGCTTACATATAGAAGCACAGAAAAGTATGAAGAAAGCATAAGCATTATGTGTATTGTTTCTCAGATAGTATCTAATGTCACTGCGCCCAGCCTTACCATTTCTTATCGTGAACCTACTTAGCAGACAGAAGATGTGCATAAATCTTGGAAGATCTGCAAGGTGTTCCAAATGATCAAATTTTCCCTTAATTTGTTTCAAGCCAATCCAATCTCCACTGGAATCTTACTCTCATGCCCCAGCTATGAGAAGCATATTTGATTTCTGTTCTATTGCTACTGATTGATTCTGCTGTGTCTTTGTGTTTGGTGCCCAGAGGTGGCATTCAACTGTCACAATGAATGCCCAATTAGGCAGTAGTTACTCTCTTCTTGCCATTACTTTGCTCCCTGATGCACCTCTGAGGTCGCAGTGATTATTTAATGGACCACAAAACATCTGATGATAATCCACCATCTCTGGACTTGTGAATTCCTGCAAATATCTGTGAAAGTTCTTTCCTTTTGGCTTCCACTGCAGAGCTGACACTGTGAAATTAATGACTTGACTTAATTGAGGTCACGAGCGAGCTATTCTTCTCCCTTGAAAAAACATGTTGTCCAATTTCTTGCACACATAGAAGAGGTCATTTTTCAGGTCTTTTTGCTTTGTGATAGCATTTAATGTCCTGGGAATTACTAAAAGGCTTTATCATATAACAGATATACCTGTTTGACCTCTGTAAGCATTTGAATTTGAGACTGACTGTTTAAAGATGATAATGGGAGAGGCAAAAAATTACTAAAGTGTAGTTTCTGACCTATTGGTCATAGCAGATATAAAACCAAATTGTGGTTAATAGCAGATATCTTGAGATGAATGTAGTAAATTTCATGGAAGTAGAGGTTGTCCTAAGAAGTAATATATTTTTCTTCAGAAATTAAATAAAATTATCTAGTAACTGTTACTGTCTTGGATGAGGTTTCTATTGATATTATAAAGCACCCTAACCAAAAGTAATTTTGGGAAAATTGGTTTATTTCAGCTTACAACTCTCAGGTCACATGCTGGGGGGACAGGACAGGAACAAAAGGCAAGAATCTAGAGGCAGGAACTGCAGAAGACATTAAGAAATTGTTTATGCCTCCGGGAGTTCCTTTATTATACAGGGTTGTTTTGGCTATCCTGGGTCTTTGGTTTTCCATATAAAGTGGATTATTGTTCTTTAAAGGTCTGTGAAGAATTGTGTTGGAATTTTGATAGGGATTATGCTGAATCTGTAGATTGCTTTTGGCAAGATTGCCATTTTTATTATGTTGATACTACCAATAAAAGAGCATGGGAGATCTTTCCATTTTCTGGTACCCTCTTTGATTTGTTTCTTTAGAGACTCAAAGTTCTTGATATACAGGTCTTTCACTTCTTTGGTTAATGTTATCCCCAGATATTTGATGCTCTTTCTGGCTATTGTAAAGGGTGATGTTTCTCTGATTTCTTCCTCAGTCAATTTATCATCTGTATATAATAGGGCTACTGATTTTTTTAATTAACCTTGTATCCTGCCACTTTGCTGAAGGTGTTTACCAGCTTAGGACTTCCCTTGTGGAGTTTTTTGGGTCGCTTATGTAAACTATCATATCATCTGCAAATAGTGAAAGTTTGACATCTTCCTTTCCAATTTGTATCCCCTTGATCTCCTTTTGTTGTCTTATTGCTCTAGCTAGAACTTTAATATTGGAGACATATGGAGAGAGTGGACAGCTTTGTCTTGTTCCTGATTTTAGAGGAATTGCCTTGAGTTTCTATCCATTTAGTTTGATGTTAGCTGTTGGTTTGCTGTATATTGCTTTTATTATGTTCAGGTATGTTTCTCTTATCCCTGATCTCTCTAGGACCTTTATCATGAAGGGGTGGTGGATTTTGTCAAAGGTTTTTTCAGCATCTAGTGAAATGATCATGTGGTTTTTCTTTCACAGTTTATTTATATGGCAGATTACACTGATAGATTTTTTAATGTTGAACCATCCCTGCATTCCTGAGATGAAGCCTACTTGATTATGGTAGATGATTTTTCTGATATGTTCTTGAACCTGATTTCTAGTATTTTATTGAGTATTTTTGCATCGATGGTCATGAGGGAAATTGGTCTATAGTTCTCTTAGTTGTGTCTTTGTGTGGTTTGGGTACCAAGGTAATTGCAGCCTTGTAAAAAGAGTTTGGCAGTGAGCCTCCTGATTCTATTGTGTGGAATACTTTGAGGAGTATTGGAATTTGGGAAACTTTTGATGACTGCTTCTATTTCATTAAGGGTTATAGGTCTGTATAGATTATTTATCTGTTCTTGATTTAGTTTTGGCAAATGATATCTCTCCAGGAAATTGTCTATTTCTTTTAAAGTTTTGAATTTTGTGGAGTACAGATTTTCAAAGAATGCCCTGATGATTCTCTGGATTTCCTCAGTGTCCGTTGTTATGTCCCCCTTTTCATTTCTGATTTTGTTAATTAGCATACTCTCTTTCTGTCTTTTGGGTAGTTTGGATAAAGGTTTTCTGTCTTGTTGATTTTCTCAAAGAACCAACTCTTTGTTTAATTGGTTCTTTGCAATGTTTTCCTGGTTTCTACTTGATTGATTTCAGCCCTCAGTTTGATTATTTCCTGGCGTCTGCTCCTCCTGGGTGAGTTTGCTTCTTTTTGTCCTTGAGCATTCAGCTGTGCTGTTAATTCTCTAGTGTGACTGTTCTCCAGTTTGTTCATGTGGGCACTTAGTGCTATGAACTTTCTTCTTGGCACTGCTTTCAGAGTGTCCCATAAGTTTGGGTATGTTGTGTCTTCATTCTCTTTGAATTCCAGGAAGTCTTTAATTTCTTTTTTTATTTCTTCCTTTACCCAGAGATGGTGTAATTGTGCATTTTTCAATTTCTATGAGTTTGTAGGGTTTCTTGTCAGAATTTGGCAATTACAAACAGAGTCACTCTAAACCCTTGGCCTGTGTATTTTAGATTCTGTTTCTGTTTCTCTTAATGTATTCATGTTATTTCTTCTATGTAGTCTAATGTTACATATAATCACTGTCAATAGATTTGACTCCTGCTATATTTTATTCCATAAGCATGGATAAAGAAATTTACTAGGGTTTACTTTTTCTGGTATAAAATCTTTTTCTAGAATTATTGGAAATTTTTCAGTTTTATTTAGGGTGAGGTGAGCCTGTACTTCATGATGAGAACAATAAGTACTGGGCACACATTGTTTCTTTTCCAGTTACAATGGAAACCTGTCCCTGTATATTACTCCCACATACTTGACTTAAGACCTAGGGTTGCTTATTCTCCGTGTTCCCAGCATCAGCAGTCCCAAGGAAGATGGGAAACGTGGCATAATGTCTCTCTTCTGCCTCCCTACCAGGACAGCTGTTCCTTTCTTCTTCATTCTAATTTCTCCTTCCAATATCATAAATCACAATAGCTGTTGTGGAAGACCCTTAGTCCTGTTCCCAACATAATTCTCTTGGATGATGATCCAACTTCCAGAAACTTGAAAAGACTGCAACAGCTGCATATTCTGCTTTCCTTCTGAGGTAACAGGTAAATTGCAATAACAAGACCATCCTTTGTCTTGCGTAGAGCAGACTGTCTTTAGTTTCCTACCTCAATCAGGCATTTCCAGTATCCGTTGACCACACTGGTTTCCCAGACTCCACTAATGGTCCTTCTCTCTGGTACTCATGTGCTACATTGTGCAGGCTAACAGCACTGTGGCTTCCGCAGACATCCTGTGACAACATTTAATGAAAGCCTGCTTCTTTCTTATTCAGTTTCCCTTCTGCATACAGATATAAATCTCTTGGGTTCACATTAGGTAGTTCTCAGACAATAGCCACACATGGCTTTTATAACTCCGCTCAATTCTGACAAATGTAGTCATTCTTCTTCCTTGGTTGATTATTTTGGAACGATTTAATTACAAAGAAACTTGATGACCCTACTCCCAACAAATACATTCTTACTTAACCTCTTACACATAAACACGCAGACATACAGACACACACACACACACACACACACACACACGATTCAAACCATATCACATAGAACTTCACTTTGCCCTCTAACATACTACAAAAAAGAAAATTCTTTTGTAATTAACTTCTCTTATTTAAAGTATAACTACTATCACATTCACTACCTGCTAATGAATGTGTTGTTTTTACAATTGCCATAATGCTACTTATGTTTTCCCTACTTTAAAGGCATGGGCCTTTATTTTTTCTCCTTTCCTTTTAACAGTGTTTCATATTGTCTAGGCTGTTCTCAGTCTTTCTGTAGCCAAGGATGTCCATGAGCTCTGGATTCCCCTGTTTGTATGTCACCACACCTGACCTTGATTGTCCTTCCTTCCTTCCTTCTTTCCTTCCTTCCTTTTTTCCTTCCCTTCCATAACTTCACCTCTTCTACAGGTGTGTGTGTGTGTGTGTGTGTGTGTGTGTGTATGTGTGTGTGTGTTATCCGTGTATAATGTATATGCACTGTAGGGCCGAGGACATAGGTTTTCTGCTCTACTGCTGTCTACTTTATTCCTTTGAGGCAGGTTCTCCCAGTGTAACTGGTGCTAGTCTGGTAGTTCCCAAGCCCAAGTTATCCTTTTGTTTTTGCTCTTCTTCCAGTGCTGGGGTTGCAAACACACACGGGCCATGTCTGGATTTGTGTGTGTGTGGATGCTAGGAATTTGAACTTTTGAGACATTTTCTGGTACATTGATTTTTCTTTTATTAGTGAGATGTTATAGTCCTTAAATAAAACACCAAATAGCAAGCTTATCTCTGGATCTGCAAAGAGAACACACAATAGTATCACTATCATCCGCTTCGTAGTTCCTCTCCCTCTTCCTGTCCTCCCCAAGTCTCTCTATTATCAGGAGCTTGTGTATCACAAGCTACCCTAGAACTTGTTATGTAGCTGAGGATAATTTTAAACTTCTTATCCTACTGCTCCATCTCCCCAAGAATGTGAGGGTTACTAGGACTGGCTTTTGCTGTTCTAGAGACTTATCCCAGTGATTCAAATACTCTTTCAACTGAGCTACATTCCCAGCCCCTAAGCTATTCTTTTTCCTTTTTACTGTTGTTTATACCCTCACCTCTACCCAACATTTTCCTTTGATAGGAGGTGGTTATATGTGTAAGGTATTGATTCATAGGGATCCAGCTTCATTGAGAAATGTAGAGAGAAGAAATCTACTGCCTCATTTCAACTGCTCTCATTTTCTTCTATGCATGTTCTCTCTTTCTTCTTCCAATTGGCACACTCATTCTTGGCCTTCCTGGATGAAATTCTTCCTAATGGGCCCCCCAGAGTCTACTGAGGAATGAGTTACAGGGAGGACTCTATGTCTGCTTGATGTTGAGGTGGATGAAGACACCTGACTGTGGTGGTACATGGGACCAAATGCTGCCTTGATAACTAGCTGAAAACACCCTTCATCTTAAACAAAAGCAGCTAGGGAAGGATGAATAGGAAAAGAGAAGAGTTTTAGGAACATTGACATCCCTGGGAGGACAATTTGCATAGGCATCACCTTTTTATTATTCTATTCTCTCTAGCAAAAGAAAATTTCCTCTTTTTCTATAGTTCTGAAGGAAATTGATTTTGAATTTCAAACATCTAGTGCCTATAGCAAGCCTTTGTGAAAACTTATATCAGTGTAGCTTAAATCATAACTCTATTTGGGAGCTCAAAGCAGAACCAGGCTTTACAAGTAGAACTATGAGTCTTCTAAACACATTATTGTTTGTGGTACACATGCAGTTTTTTCATTTCCAGAGGTGCTGTCATTCATAGATAATGTGATGATTAATTTTTATTATCCACCTGATAGGGTTTAGAATCACCATGGAAACACACCTTTGGATTTGTCTATGAGAATGTATTCAGGAAGGTTTAACTGTGCAGGGAAAACTATCCTGATATGGGCTGTGTTGCTTTATGATTCAGTGTCCCAGACTCAATAATAAAGAGCAAAGAAGCTGAGAAGCAGCACTCATTTCTTTCCACATCCTGATTATGGGCTCAGTGATGACCAGGAGCCTCATGGCCCTGCCATCATGTCTTCCTCACTGTGGTAGAGCAAACCTTCCGTCTGTGGACTCGGCAAACCAATCCTTCCTAAGGTGCTTTTGTCAAATATGTTGTCACAGCAGTGAGAAAAGTAAGTAATACAGATAACGAGAGGAAAAAGTGTTTTCTGTGTTTTTCAGTAATGAAGAAAGAATTGTGGTTGATGTTCCGATTCTCGAACCAAAGTCCTCTGTTTACAGAAAGTGTTTTACGAGCCAACTAAATAGCTCATTATCAATATCACACAAACATAAATGGGAAACAAATGTAAAAGATATTGTTAGCTCAAATGGTAGTTGTTTTATTCTTGAAGCTTCTCAATTCCTTTTTTTGGTAAAATTAACATGAAGTATAAAAGAAAAAATCTAGAAATAAGTATCTGAGGGTGATGACAAATCTACACTACCATTAAGTGTGACATCATACATGGTGAAGCTGTCGAGTGACCACTGTCAAGAGTTTCTTTGAACCTATTACATCCTTCATTGTTTTCTTTTTCAGGTGGTTGAAGGAGAAAAACATCTTCTTGGTGCTTTCAATGCTGAAACTTTCCAGGTTTCTGGGTTTTATCTCTGTGTTTTCATTTAAACCCTTTTCTGATTTGCTATGAAGGGCTTGCTTGACTCCATTACTTGCTCTTAGGCAAGGAAAACAGATTGTGTTATTATCTCTTGCTTAGATGTTAGATTTATTTCTTAGAAATCACAGACCCAGTAAAATGCCCCATTTTCCCATCTTTGAGACCATAACTTAAAACTGGTTTTAGGACTAGTAATTTCAATTGGTGTTTGTTGTTTTATTATCTATATTTCTTAGATTTTATTTTCTTTTTCTTTTTGGCCCACATGGATTTTGAACAAACTCTTCAGGGGATAATTTGCATGATGGTTTCCTTAAATCTAGATAATAGCATACTAAGCAGAACTCAAAGGGAATATAATCTATTGTAATAAATGACTTATACACATTTTCTTTTTCCAATACTGATCAATTTCTTTAACTGAATTTGTTATCTCTTTGAGGTATAGAACAATTACATTACTTAGGTCTTTTAGGCATGAGAACCTCTGCAAATTAGAATACAGAAATAGATTTAACTGTATATTAGTCATGTTACTTAGCAAGCACTTAAAGGCAATATTCAAGTGAAAATAACCAGGTATTACCCTGTGTTAGATCACTCAGGATGGTTTCTTCTAGTGCCATCCATTTGCCTGTGGATTTCAGGATTCCATTGTTTTTTTCTGCTGAATAGTACTCCATTGTGTAAATGTACAACATTTTCTTTATCTACTCTTCAGTTGAGGGGCATCTAGGTTGCTTCCAGGTCCTGGTTATTACAAATAATGCTACTATGAATATAGTGGAACAGATGTCCTTGATGTATGAATGTGCATCTTTTGGATATATGCATAAGAGTGAAATAGCTGGGTCTTGTGGTAGGCTGATTCCCATTTTCCTGCGGAATCTCCATACTGATTTCAAAAGTGGCTGTGTGAGTTGGCACTCCCACCAGCAGTGGAAGAGTGATCCCCTTTCTTCACAACCTCTCCAGCATAAACTGTATTTGGTGTTTTTGATTTTAGCTATTCTTATAGGATTAAGATGGTATCTCAGAGTTGTTTGATTTGCATTTCACTGATGGCTAGGGATGTTGAGCACTTTCTCAAGTGTCTCTCAGCCATTTTAGACTCCTCTATTGAGAATTCTCTATGTAGTTCTGTACTCCACTTTTTGATTGGATCCTTTGGTGTTTTAGAGACTTGCTTCGTGAGTTTTTTGTAAATTTTAGAGATCAGCCCTCTGTCAAATGTGGGGTTAGTGAATATCTTTTCCCATCCTGTGGGCTGCCTTTTTGTCTTGTTGACTGTGTCCTTTGCCTTATGGAAGCTTCTCAGTTTTAGGTGGTCCCATGCATTATTTGTTGATCTCACTGTCTGTGCTACTGGTGTTATGTTCAGGAAGCAGTCTCCTGTACCTTTTCGTTCAAGGGTACCACCCACTTTCTTTTCCAAGAGGATCAGTGTGGATGGATTTATATTTAGGTCTTTGATCCATTTGGATTTTAGTTTTGTGCATGGCGATAGACATGGATCTATCTCCATTCTTCTACATGTCAGCATCCAGTTATGCCAGTACCATTTGTTGAAGATGCTTTCTTTTTTCCAGTGTATATTTTTAGCTTCTTTGTCGAAGATCAGGTGTTCATAAGTGTATAGATTAATATCAGAGTGTTCAATTTGATTCTATTGGTCTATCTGTCTATTTTTGTGCCAATACCAAGCTGTTTTCAGGACTACAGCTCTATAATAGAGCTTGAAGTCAGGGATGGTGATTACTCCGGATGTTTCTTTGTTGAATAAGGTAGTTTTAGCTATCCTGCGTCTTTTGTTTTTCCATACAAAGTTGATTATTGTTCTTTCAAGATCTGTGAAGAATTGTGCTAGGATTTTAATGGGGATTGCATCGAATCTGTAGATTGCTTTTGGCAGGATAGCCATTTTTACTACATTGATTCTACCTACCCAAGGGCATGGATATCTTTCCATTTTCTGATGTCTTCTTTAATTTCTTTCTTTAAAGACTCAAAGTTCTTGCGATACAAGTCTTTCACTTGTTAGGTTAGTGTTACCCCAAGGTATATTATGTAGTTTGTGGCTATTTTAAAGACTGATGTTTCTCTGGTTTCTTTCTCAGCCTTTTTTATCATTTGTATATAGTAGGGCTACTGTTTTTCTTGAGTTGATCTTATATCCTGCCACTTTACTGAAGCTATTTAATAACTGTAGGAGTTCTGTGGTAGAGTTTTTTTTTGTGTCACTTATGTAAACTATCATATCATTTGCAAATAGAGAAAGTTTGACTTCTTCCTTTCCAATTTGTATCTCCTTAATCTCCTTTTGTTGTTGTATTGCTCTAGTTAGAATGTCAAGTAAAATACTGAAGAGGTATGGAAAGAGTGGACGGCCTTGTCTTGTTCGTGATCTTAGGTGAATTGCATTGAGTTTCTGTCCATTTAGTTTGATGTTGGCTGTTGGTTTGTTGCATATAACTATTATTATGTTTAGGTAAGTTCCTGTTATCCCAGATCTCTCCAAGATCCTTATCATGAAGGGGTGCTGGATTTTGTCAAAGGCTTTTTCTGTATCTAGTAGGATGATCATGTAATTTTTGTTTTTCAGCTTGTTTATATGGTGGATTACATTGATGGATTTTCATATGTTGAACCATCCCTGCATCCCTGGGATGAAACCTACTTGATTGTGGTAAATGATTGTTTTGATGTGTTTTGATCTGATTTGCCAGTATGTTATTGAGTATTTTTGCATCAATGTTCATGAGGGATATTGGTCTGAAGTTCTCTTTCTTGTTTGTGTCTTTGTTTGGCTTGCGTATCAAGACGATTCAAGCCTCATAGAAAGAGTTTGGCAAAGATCCTTCTGCTTTTATTGTGTGGAATACTTTGAGAAGAATTGGTATAAGCTGTTCTTTGAATTTTTGGTAGAATTCAGCAGAGGCCATCTGGACCTGGCCTTTTTTTGGTTGGGAGACTTTTGATGACTGCTTCTCTTTCCATAGGGGTTATAGGTCTATTTAAATTGCATTTCTCTTCTTGATTTAAATTTGGCAGGTGATAGCTATCCAGAAAATTGTTCATTTCCATTAATTTTTCAAATTTTGTGGAGTACAGGTTTTCAAAGTATGACCTGATGATTCTCTGAATTTCCTCAAAGTCTGTTGTTATGTCCCCTTTTTCATTCCTGATTTTGTTAATTTGCATGTTCACTCTCTGATGTTTGGTTAGTTTGGACAAAGGTTTGTCTCTCTTGTTGATTTTCTCAAATAACCAACTCTTCTTTGCATTGATTCTTTGTATTGTTTTCCTAATTTCTATTTTATTGATTTCAGCCCTCAGTGTGATTATTTCGTGGCATCTATTCCTCCTGGGTGAGTTTGCTTCTTTGTGTTCTAGAACTTTCAGCTGTGCTGTTAATTCTCTAGTATAACTATTCTCCAATTTCTTCATGTGGGCACTTAGTGCTATGAATTTCCCTTGTAGCAATGCTTTCAAAGTGTCCCATAAGTTTGGGTATGTTGTGGTTTCATTCTCATTGAATTTTAGGAAGTCGTTAATTTCTTTTTTTATTTCTTCTTTGACCCAGGAATGGTGTATTTTTGCATTATTCAATTTCTATGAGTTTGAAGGGTTTCTGCAATTTGAGTTGTTGTTGCATTCTAATTTTAACACATGGTGGTCTGATAAGATACATGGAGTTATTCCAATTTTTTGTACCTGTTGGAGCTTGATATGTTGCCAAGCATGTTGTTGATTTTTGAGAAGGTTCCATGTAGTGCTGAGAAGAAGGTATATTCTTTTTCATTTGGATGAAATGTTCTATAGATGTCTATTCACCCAATTGGGTCATAAGTTCTGTTAGCCCCTTTGCTTCTTTGTTAAGTTTCTGTCTGCTATTCCTGTCTATTGGTAAGAGTGTTGAAGTCTCCCACTATAAATGTGTGGGGCTTTATATTTGATTTGAAATTTAGTAATGCTTCTTTTATGAACGTGGATGCCTTTGTACTTGGGACATAGATGTTCAGAAGTGAAACTTCACCTTTTGCGATTTCTCCTGTGATGAGTATGTAATGACCTACTTCATTTCTTTTGATTGATTTCATTTTCATGTCTAATTTGTTAGATATTAGGATTGCTACCCCTGCTTGTTTCTTAGGTCTATTTGATTGCAAAATCTTTTCCCAACCTTTAACTCTGAGGTAATGTCTGTCTTTGAGGCTGAGGTCTGTTTCTTGTATGCAGCAGAAGGATGCGTTCTGTCTTCGAGTCCATTCTGTTAGCCTGTGTCTTTTTATGGGCGATTAAACCATTAATATTGAAGGATATTAATGACCATTGATTGCTCATTCTTCTTTGATTTGGAATGGTTGTTGTTGGTGGAATTCTATGTGGAATTCCACCCCTTTTTTTCTTTTGGCTGTTGGTAAGGTAGGATTATCTAATGCCTATATTTTTGTGGTTGTAGTTAACTTCCATGGGTTGGAGTTTTCCTTCCAGAACTTTTTGTAGGGCTGGGTTAGTGGATATGTATTGCTTGAATCTAGTTTTGTCATGGCATATTTTGTTTTCTCCATCTATAGTGATTGAGAGCTTTGCCAGGTATAGTAGTCTGGGCTGGCATCTGTGGTCTCTTAGTGTTGTTAGAATATCTATCCATGACCTTCTGGCTTTCAGAGTTTCCATGGAGAAGTCAGGTGTAATTCTGATAGGTGCCTTTATATTTTACTTGACCTTTTTCCTTATCTGCTCTTAATATTTTTTCTTTATTGTGTATATTTGGGGTCTTGATTATTATGTGGCGAGGGAACTTTTTTGTGGTCTACTCTATTTGGTGTTCTGTAAGCTTTTTGTACCTTCAGTAGCATGTCTTTCTTTGGGTTGGGAAAGTTTTATTCTATGATTTTGTTGAATATATTTTCTACCCCTTTGAGGTGGTTTTCTTGACCTTCTTCTATACCTAATATTCTTAGGTTTGGTCTTTTCATGGTGTCCCATATTTCCTGGATGTTTTGTGTTAGGGATTTGTTGGACATTAAAGACCCCCCAGATAGCCGGGCAGTGGTGGCGCACGCCTTTAATCCCAGCACTCGGGAGGCAGAGGCAGGCAGATCTTTGTGCGTTCGAGGCCAGGCTGGACCGATAGCCTCCGAAACAATACAGAGAAACCCTGTCTCATAAAAACCAAAAAAAACAAAAAGACCCCCAGAGTGGGGAGACCCTCACTCTAGCCTTGGGATAAGACGGCGCTCCAATAATTCAAGAGAGACTGTTCTTGATGCAAGCACACGAGGTTCATTTTGGGAACCAGTGCACTGGGGCCGAGCTCGTAACTCTTGCAGGGGCAGAGGAGTTTGACCCCTAGTAGCTGCAGTTGGAGGGGTTTTAAAAGGGATAAACCATAAAGAATGGGGGAGTTAGGTAAACATCATAAACATAAAGGATGAGGAAGTTAAATGATAGCTTATTTCTTAACAGGAAGATTATAGGTTATCTCAAGCAAGCATTCTTTGGGCATTGTACAGTCAAATATTGTGCAGGAATGTGGTGAGCTAATTCCTGGATCAGGATTATCTTTTAAGTTTATCTTGAGGTCTCCAGTTTCTCAGGAGAGGGCAGAAGGACAAGTTACTCTGTGATGGGCTAGTCGCTAGGGGTCTAAAAATGTTGAGTTGGGATCTCTCAGACTTAAGATTTTCTTTGGTCGATTATTCAGTTTCTCCTAGTGTATCTTCAACACCTGAGATTCACTCTTCCATCTCTTGTATTGTGTTGGTTATGCTTGCATCTGTAGTACCAGTTTTTCTATTTCCTGCCTTCCTTCAGATTGTGTTTTTTTATTGTCTCTCTTTCAATTTTCAACCCTTGCACTGTTTGAACTGTTTCTTGCAATTTTTGCTTTGTCTTTTCATCCATTTATCCATTTTTTGCATT
This sequence comes from Mesocricetus auratus, assembly GCF_017639785.1. Taxonomy (NCBI): domain Eukaryota; kingdom Metazoa; phylum Chordata; class Mammalia; order Rodentia; family Cricetidae; genus Mesocricetus; species Mesocricetus auratus. Next base: position 42,309,478 of record NW_024429194.1, on the reverse strand, counting down.
TTTTTTTGCTTTGCTTTTTCTTCCATTTCTTGTATTTTTTTGGTTTGCTTTTTCTTCCATTTCTTGCGGGGTTTTTTTTTTTTTTGGTTTGTTTTTTCTTCCATTTCTTGCATATTTTGGTTTGTTTTTTTCTTCAATTTCTTTGAGGTATTTTCCCATATCCTCTTTGAGGGCCTTTATCATTTTCATGAAGTTGTTTTTAACGTCTTTCTCTTCTGCTTCATTTGCATTGGAATGTTGGAGTCTTGCTGGTGTGGAGTCTGTAGAATCTGATGGTGTCCTATTTGTTTTTCTGTTGCTGCATGTGTTTGTGTATTGTCTCTTTCCCATCGCTTCTTCTAGTGGGTGCAGAAAGAGCCTCTTACTGGCACAGTGGTTAGGGGACCAGAGTTTCCTTTCGGTGGGTGCAAGCAAGTCCCATACTCTGGTAGTTCTTCTCTCCCTGGTCCTGGCCCTGTCCTGTGGATGGAGAAGAAGACCCAGAATCTGGGGTGCATAGGCTCCCACCTGGAGGGGAGACTCAGTGGCAGTCTCCAGGCACTGGAGCATGGGCCCTGAAACAGACCCCAAATTTATAATACAAATGTATTATTTGTATTTTGATATAGAGAGTATTGAATCTATAGTTATCTTTGGGTACCACAAATATTTTGATCATATTAATTTGTCCATATCATGAACATTAGTGTATTTTTCATTTGTCTCTCATTTGATTTCTTTCTATGTTGACTTATCTTTAATGAATGTTCGCCTCCTCTATTTGATTGGCTTAACTATCTTAATAAGTTTGAATGTTTATATATAAATATTTGTTTTATTCCTAAAACTTTATTGATGGTCCTTTATATTTGTTATCATTTCTTTAATTTTCTTCTCAAATACTTCCTTATTAGTACGGATAAAAGTAACTAATTTCTTATATAAATTTTGTGTTCTAAACTTTAAGAAATTGATTTTATGAATTCTAATTTTGTATGCAAATTCTGTAGTGTTTTTTACATATAGGACCATGCCATCTACAAACCAAGACATTTACCTTATTTTATTGGATGCATTTTATTTGTTTGCTTATCTAACAGATCTGATTTGGATATACACCAGTGATCAACAGAAAGATTCTCTAAATGCAAACCATCTATATACCAAAAATTGTGAAGTTAGAAATTTGAAGCATTTAGATATGGTGATTTTTATTATTTTATTAAAAACTTCCTCAAATTAAATATTTTCACTTCGTTTAAGCTACAGAAATCTATATTTGGAAGAAATAGGATTTAAAATTTTCAAAGAGAAGCCAATAATGGCTTAGCATTAGAGCAAAATGAAATTGATTTGATCAAATTACAAAATATGACTTAAATTTAAATTTATAATCTATGAACAATCTATATAATCTCTGTAATTTATCAGACATATTTGATCTCCAGAGTCTGTTTTTTCATCCAGGGCAGGACCTAGGCCCTTCCCCAAGTGTCCAGGCTAAGAGAGCATTCCTCTATGTAGAATCAGCTTCCAAAGTTCATTCGTATGCCATGGTAAACAATGATCTACTACCCAAGGCTCCAGAGATTTCTGAGGCCTCCTCATTGATACTACATACATGAAGTCTGGATCAGGCCCCTGTTGGCCTCTCAGCCATCAATCTGGGGTTCAAGAAGTCCCCTTTATTCAGTCAGCTGTCTTTGTGGGTTTCACCAGCATGGTATTGACCCCTTTTCTCATCACTCCTCCATCTCTGTCACTGGGTTCCAGGAGTTCAGTTCAGTGTTTAGCTGTGGGTATCTGTCTCTGCTTCCATAAGTCACTGGATGAAGGTTCTAGGATGCCATATAAGGTACTCATCAACCTTATCTTTAGTTAGGGGCTATTAATGTAGTCTCTCTGCTATTGCTTAATTTGCCAGTTGGTGTTATCTCTGGAAATCTCACTAGTGTCAGCTCTCTCCTCAAAGCTATAATGATACCATCTATTATGGTATCTCTCATCCTGCTCTCCTCTATTCCTATCTCGACTCAACCTTCCTGCTCTCCCATGTCTTCTTCTCCCCTCCTCTTATCTCCCTCTCTTTTTCCTGGTTCCCTCTCTCCTCCTCCCATGACCCCCATCTGCTCAGGAGATCTTGCCTCATTCCACTTCTCTGGGGTATCTCCTGGGAACCTCCCTGTTTCTCAGAGTCACTGGCACTGGTATTGTAGGCTGACACTCCCCTGATCCATGTCTAAAATCCATATATGAGTGAGTACATACCATGTTTGCCTTTTTGTGACTGGGTTACCTCACTCAGGTTGATTTCTTCTAGTGCGATAAAAGGATGAGTTTTAATAGCCTAGAAGCAATGCTTCAGATTTAGGAGTAAAGGGTCTGACATAAACAAAACATAAATTCTCGGGGGTAAAGGTGAAGTTTGGCTCTCCTTATAGGAAAGGATCACCAGGTTGTAAACTACATCCTTTCACCCAATTGTGGGAGGAGGACAGGCAAACATCCCTTCTTTTGAAGAAATGAGCTTGCATGTTTAAGTCTTCCTGGATTCTCTGGGGCTTATTTGTGTGCACAAGGACCCTCCTTTCTCCATATAAAGTTCATAATATTTGAGCTAAAAAGCTCAAGGAAGGAATCTAAATAATACACCATTTTTTCATGCAAAGAGTGGATGTAGTCTTATTAAATGGTTGACAGTTTTAAAAATAAAATCTCCCCCAAACAGCTTGTTGTCATGCAACAATAATCATCACCTAAGTGAAAGATTTGGAGCATATGACATCATCAATATTACAAAGCTGACTTTGAGAAGTTCAAGAAAAATATACTGTCTTAATTTTTATCTTTTCTTTCTGCTTAGTGAAATTTGTAGTGATTTGTTTATGTCTTAGAATCTGTGAAGAAAACAAATAATTCATGTTGGGAATGATTCACCTTAAACTAATAAATATCTCCTAAGACATTCAAAGCTAAGACTAGATAATTAAAGGACTAATTAAGTTCAATTCATCACAATAGCTTTGTCATGAAACTGTAAGAATATCTGTGATGGATGAAGGCAGAAAAGGAGTGATTCCATTGTTTTGAACAACATAAGGGAAAATACAGCATAGAAATGGATGAAAAATGATGAAAATTTATTACAATTAAAATTTAAAGACATTTTGATAATTCATTTACATTTATACATGGATTATTGCACACAAACTTTAATATAAGATCAACCAAATGTTATGATATTTATGACAATGACAATGAAAAACAGAAGGACATGAGGTTGAGGGAGAGATGGAGTTGTAGAGCTAAGAATAGTTGAGGGATGTGACAAATATCTACTGTATACATGTATGAAACATTTGAAAATTTAAAAGTTTAAAAATGACATATCTAATTCATTCTGTGCAAACCATTTATAATTATGTATTTCTATACAGCAGCATTTGGTAAGGAGTATTGTTGAGGAAGGAAAACATATAATGGTACTTCACTCTGAAGTAACATCACTTGGCCTGAGGGCATTTTGTCTTTCATATATCTATTTGTGAAAAAGAAATGATCTTGAAAATATTAAAGATATAGTATTGGTGTTAGCTAATATTTTAGAGACATGGTAAATTCAGTCAATCAACTCTTTAGGCATATGGGACATTCAAAAATTTTTATTGGCAAATCGGTTTCAATTTGCTGTGAAATCAGTTTGGCAAAATTTAAATGAAGACTTAGAAACATTTGATGTTCATTGAAAACTGATTTTTATTCTATTCTTCTAATAGTTTTCAATAAATGTCTTATTCATCTTTCATTGAGAAACTAGCCACTCAGTAACCTTGATATCCAAGCCACACAAAGATACAGCTAAGAATGAGAATTTCAGACCAATATCCCTCATGAACATTGATACAAAAATGCTCAATAAAATACTGGCAAATCAGAACCAAGAGCACATCAGAAAACTCATCCACCATGATCAAGTAGGCTTCATCCCAGGCATGGAGGGTTGGTTCTGCATTCGAAAATCCATCAATGTAATCCACCATATAAACAAGCCGAAAAACAAAAATCACATGATCATCTCACTGGATGATGAAAAAGCCTTTGATAAAATCCAAAATCCCTTCATGATAAAGGTCTTGGAGAGACCTGGGATAACAGGAACTTACCTAAACATAATAAAAGATATATAGCAAACCAACAGCCAACATCAAAATAAATGGACAGAACTCAATGCAATTCACCTAAGATCAGGGACAAGACAAGGCTGTCCACTCTTTCCATACCTCTTCAATATTGTATTTGACATTCTAACTAAAGCAATATAACAACAAAAGATCAAGAGGATACAAATTGGAAAGGAAGAGGTCAAACTTTTACTATTTGCAGATAATATGATAGTTTACATAAGTGACACAAAAAAACTCTACCACAGAACTCCTACAGCTGATAAATATTTTCAACAAAGTGATATGATACAAGATCAACTCAAGAAAATCAGTAGCCCTACTATATACAGATGATAAAAGGGCTGAGAAAGAAGTCAGAGAAGCACCAATCTTTACAATAGCCACAAGCTACATAAAATACCTTGGGTTAATGGTAACCAAAGAAGTTAAAGACCTGTATTCCAAGAACTTTAAGTCTTTAAAGAAAGAATTTAAAGAAACTCCAGAAGATGTAAAGGTCTCCAATGCTCTGGATAGGTAGGATCAAGATAGTAAAAATGGCAATCTTCCTGAAAGCAATATACAGATTTAACGCAATTCCCATTAAAATTCCAGCACAATTCTTCACAGACCTTGAAAGAACAATAATCAACTTTGTATGAAAAAACAACAAAAGACCCAGTGTAGCCAAAACAACCCTGTTCAATAAGGCAACATCTGGAGGCATCACCATCCCTAACTTCAAGCTTATTACAGAGCTATAGTCCTGAAAACAGCTTGGTATTGGCACAAAAATAGACAGACAGAACAATGGAATCAAACTGAACACCCCAACATTAACCCATACATGTATGAATACCTGATCTTTGACAAAGAAGCTAAAATTATACAATGGAAAAAGAAAGAATCTTCAACAAATGATGCTGACATAACTGGGTATTGGCATATAGAAAACTACAGATAGATTCATGTTTATCGCCATGCACAAAATTTAAATCCAAATGCATCAAAGACCTCAACATAAATCCAGCCACACTGGACATGTTAGAAGAGAAAGTGGGATGCACCCTTGAATGAATTGGTACAGGAGACCACTTCTTGAACATAACTTCAGTAGCATAGAAACTAGGATCGACAATTAATAAATGGGACCTCCTGAAACTGAGAAGCTTCTGTAAGGCAAAGGACATAGTCAGCAAGACAAAAAGGCAGCCCACTGATTGGGAAAAGATATTCACTAGCCCCACATATGACAGAGGTCCGATCTCCAAAATTTACAAAGAACTCATGAAGCAAGTCTCCCAAACACCAAAGGATCCAATCAAAAAGTGGAGTACAGAACTAAATACAGTTCTCAGTAGAGGAGTCTACAATGGCTGAGAGACACTTAACAAAGTACTCAACATCCCTTGCCATCCTGAAAATGCAAATCAAAACAACTCTGAAATACCATCTCACTCCTATCAGAATGGCTAAAATCAAAAACTCCAAAGATAGTTTATGTTGGAGAGGATATGGAGAAAAGGGAACACCTCTCCACTGCTGGTGCGAGTGCTGACTTGTAAAGCCACTTTGGAAATCAGTATGGAGATTCCTCAGGAAAATGGGAATTAGTCTACCACAAGACTCAGCAATTCCACCATTAAGCATATACCCCCAAAATGCACATTCATACAGCAAGTATGCCTGTTCCACTATGTTCATAGCAGCATTATTTGTAATAGCCAGAACCTGGAAGCAACCTAGATGCCCCTCAATTGAAGAATGGATAGAGAAAATGTGATACATTTACACAACAGAATACTATTCAGTGGGAAAAAATGGAATCTTGAAATTTGCAGGCAAATGGATGGCACTAGAAGAAGCCATCCTGAGTGAAGTAACCCATTCACAAAAAGAGAAAAATGGTATGTACTCACTCATTTATGGATTTTAGACATGAGTCAGGCAAGTGCCAGTTTATAATCCCACTGCCAGAGAGTCTGGGAAACAGAACATTCATCCAGTGACTGATGAAAGCAGAGACAGATACCCACAGACAAACACTGAACTTAACTCCTGGAATCCAGTGTCAGGAAGAGAGAAGTGATGGGCAAATGAGTTAAGACTGGGCTGTTTTAACCCACAGAAACAATTGACCTGAACAAGGGGAGCTCTTGGCCCCAGATTGATGGCTGTGTGGAAAGCATGGAATTGACCCAGACTCCCTGAATGTGGGTGTCAGTGAGGAGGCCTAGGTAATCCATGGGGCCTTGGGTAGTATTTATCCCTGGGGGTACAAATAGACTTTGAGTGCCCATGCCACTATATGGGATACTCTCTCAGCTGGGCCTTTTGTGGAACGGCCTAGGCCCTGCCCTGGTTGCAATGACAGTCACTGAATATCCACCATAGAGGGCCTCACCCTCCATGGGGTTCGGGGTGGAGATTGAGTAGGGGACTGGGGGACCTGGTGGGAAACATGGGGGAGGAGGGCAGGATGAGGGAGCTGGGATTGACATGTGAAACAAGCTTGTTTCTAACTTAAATAAAACAGAAACTAGCCACAAGCAGGTGAGAGGTAGATTACAAATACATCTAGCAAATTTTGTAATTAAATGGCTATAGTTTATAATGTGGTGTTAGGTTTGAGTGAATAAAAATGTCCTCCATGGGCTCATATATTTGAATGTTTCGTCCCCAGTTGATGAATTGTTAGGAAGGATTAGGAAGTGTGGCCTTGCTGGAACAGGTTTGAGGCTTCACAGCCTACACTAGGGCCAGCATCTGTCTCTCTCTCTGTCTCTCTGTCTCTCTCTGCCTAATGCCTGTAGATCAGGATGAAAAGCTCTTGGCTTATGCAGTCTTGCCTGACTACTTCCTGCCATGATGTTATTGACAACCCTTGAAGCTATAAGCAAGCCCCCCAGTTTCATCTTTCTTTTATAAGAGTTACCTTGGCCATGGTGTCTCTTCACATCAATGGAACAGTAACTAAGACAGACACAAATATATCAATGTTTATAAGGTTTCTTTCAAGAGACGAAATATAATCAATATACATACCTACTTTAGAAATAATTCCAGGCATGGTGTATATCCTCACAATGTCATCACTTAGAGGCTGAGGCAGAATGATGGGCATGAATTAGAGTGCAGCCTGGATTACAGATTGAGACTGTGCTTCAAAAAATATTTTCTGAAGGTTTTAAAAAATCCCCTTTTGCAAAATGCATTCCTACTGCCCTTTACATAACTAAATAAGAGGATTTGAAAATGAGTCAGAAGATGAATCATTAAAGACTTTCTAGTATGACTTGTTTGTGTGTGTGTGTGTGTGTGTTCAGTTATTTTCTGCTTTTGTTTCTATAATTTTTGTGGATGAGTGCATGTGCATGTGTATGCATGTGTGCATATAAGTTTGTGAACATACACACAGAAATATTTTTAGGAATTTATCTACCTAAGCTTTTTTGTATGTTTTGGCAGAAAACCTCTCCAATAGTAAACACTTAAAATTAAATATCCTCTCTTACGAAATTTGAGCATAGATTTCCATATTGCTAACCACAGGCACAACAGCGACTCTGTAGCAGATCTCCAGTTTATTCAGCATGGGTAACACACCTCTGCACTCACAGAATAATAATTACAATTTTCCTTCTTCCCTTAGACCCTCTGTTTTTGTGGGTTTCAGGATTTTATATACCATCTGCAGAGAAATAATGTAGTTTGTTTTTCTGTTATGAATTTATTTCACTTAGCATAGTGTTCTCCTGGATCATACATGTCGGAAATGACAAGGCACAAGTTGCTTGCATTTTCCTTTAAGATGTGAGGAGACTTCCAAAACTAGAGAGCAGACATGCTGGTTGAGCCTTTATATCTCTAGTGTGAGGCTCTTTAGATGAAATTAATTAATGAAACTGCAACCCACACTTCTAACACTGGTGAGGTTTGTTCTTTTATAAATAATTTTTTTAAAATTAAACACAATCTTATTTTATACACCAATCCCAGTTCCCTCTCCCTCCCATCCTCCCATGCCCCCCACCAACCCCCACATCCCACTCTCATCCACTACCCAGGGAGGGTGAGGCCTTCTATGAGGTCTGTTCTTCTAAGTAAAGTTTTTATACATGAAAGCAATCAGATTAGAGATAAAGTACACCAGTTTTCTATAAAATAGCTCAGTGATAGAAAATCTACCCACCAATGAAAGCTAGAGAGGTTTGTGGGATGGTTACCATGTCTATAGATGTCTCTTTCAGATCCAGTCAGATTCCTTGAGTTAGTGTCTCTCAAGCAATGTTATCACAATCCAAGTGAGGCCATTAATAACTTATCTGTTCTCAGACATATGTATTCTGTGGGGGTGGCAGAGTCTACACCCTGGAAAGGATAAACCTAAGTGACAAAAGTGAAGAACACAGACAAGAATAGAGACAAGAGCGAAGGTGGCCCTGCTCTTCTCTTTGTACAGAACACAAAAAACATCTTCTCATCTATCCTTTAAGTGAATGGTGCTAATGTGTGTCCACGGGTTCCACTATTCTCTCTTTCTACAGAATGCCAAAAAGCCTTCTCATATATTCTTTAAGCAAATGCTGTTAATGTGTGCCCAATTAGTAGAAACAGGTTGAAACAAAGAGAGAATTGTGAGCAGGTAGCCAGAATCTGCTCCAATGTAACTTCACTCTCTATAAATAACAGTGACTGCTTTGCAGCTCAAGGAAACATTTATATTGCACTGACTCTGAGTCATCCTTGAGACTCAAAATACAAATAATGTAGCTACAGAGTGAAAAAGCATTTGTTTATCATACAGAAAAATTCTTTCTCCAAGGTTATTTTTCTGTCTTTCATAGACATGTTACTCCATGGAAGCAATTTGACAAGTTAAGTGTTTTGACTGACATCAATGTATTTTTCTCTACTCGTATTGGGAGACAAAATGAACAATACACACATATAATATTTCAAGAGCACTTGTCTTTATACACAGTGGGAAGACTGCATTACAATGCAAACACATGTTCCAGTATCCCCAAATCATGCATTATGGATCAATGGAAAAGCTAACACAGTAAACTGCAATCTGTATGTTTATACACAAGGACCAAAGCTTTGAGTGAAGGACAAGTAAAATGCTGGCTACTTTGAGAAGGTGTTTTTGTCATTCTACAGGTGAGTTCATTAGGTCACTATGAATCTTAAGTGTGTGTGTGTGTGTGTGTGTGTGTGTGTGGTGTGTATGTGTGTTCATGCTTTTACGTCTCCTGGATAATATGCATACAGGACTCCAGTAGGGGTTCAAACCTCAGTTCAAGCTAACATTACTGGATACTTGGTAGAATTTAGATTCCAAGGCCTCATCCCAAGCTGAGTCATGAAACTCTGGGGACAAGGCCTATTATCTAGCCATTGAAGGAGGCATTCTGAAGTATGACAGTTGCTGCCTTGGACATGATTGTAGGGCAGTTATAGTTATGAACCAATGCAACAAGTGAGTACCTGGGGCTGGAGAAATGGTTAAATGGTTAAGAGCATATGCTGCCCTTGAAAGGTAATGGGTTCAGTTCCCAGGACCTATGATGGGCAGCCACCTGAAACCCTATTTCCAGGAGGACCTCTTCTAGACTCTGCAGGCATTGCAGAGAAAATAAATTAAAAATGTATTTTAAAAAGAAGTGAACACCTAGAGTGGCCATGCAGAGATAAATAGCTTCTTTTGTATTACAGAAAATCTCTTATAACATTTCAGAAGCAATATTGAAAGTTTATTTCTAAGTGTTTCCATTTACTAGGTCAATTTTGTTAATTTCTCCATTAGCAGGAAATTTATGACATTACATCATTAAGACCCTATTTGCTCATCCATAGCCAAATTGTCCAATGCTAATGACTACATTTATTTTCCTGTCCCTCTACCATGTGTTAATTCTTCCACTTCTCCTAATTTATGTAGGAAGATTTTTGCTGTTGTTGTTTTCTTGCTTATTTTGGTTTTGAACAGTAATGCCACATGGAAGAGAAACCTTTTTTGAGTTTGGAAGTAGGAGTTACTATAGGTCTATGGTAGTTTTCAGATTACGTGAAAATGATATTTTCAACTTTTGTATTGTTGTCTTCACCTGCAATTATAGTCTCTCAAATTCAGTGCTTTTTCATTTCTGATTCATCATGGTCATTTGCTTTGCTGTCTATATCATTTTCTTTTAATTTTTTCTATTAAAATTAATCAATTTTACTTCCTTAATTATTCTTCAGTTTGTAAATGTAGCACACATAAATTGATGGCTGTAAACTACAGCATTTATCCCTAGTGCATGCATGAACTTTGGGAGCTCATTTCCCATAGAGGGATACTCCCTCATCCTAGATACAGGGGAGAGGGCCTAAGCCCTGCCCCAAATGATGTGACAGACTTTGGTGATGCCCCATGGAAGGCCCCACCCATTTTCTCTGGGTAACAGTCCTGGATGTCCTGGAACTCACTTTGATGACCAAGCTAGCCTCAAGCTCACAGAGATCCGGCTGCCTCCATTGGTATTAAATGCGTGCGCCAGCAAATAAGTCTTTGGTATTATCTTTTCATGCTTTAAACATCTAGATTTGCCAGGCTTTCTCTTCTCTCTCTCTCTCTCTGTCTCTCTCTCTCTGTCTGTCTCTCTCTCTGTCTGTCTCTCTCTCTCTCTCTCTCTACCTCTCTCTCTCTCTAACTCTCTCTCTGTGTATATGTGTTGTGTTTGCATCCTACATGCATGTGTGTGCACACACGTGTGTGTAGAAGCATACATGAGTGTGAACAGAAGTACAAGAAGCAAAAACAGTGGCAGTATGATAATGGACAAGTCTCTGGAGTTGGTGAGAGAGTATAATAGCAAGTAGGAGTAGGACATTGGATACTTGAGTTTGTATTGTTGGGCTGTGGCTTCTCCTTCCGGAAGTAATAGGGAAGACCTTCAGTTGTATGGGAGTTGGTTAAAATACTATTTTAATTTTTTAGAATGGCTGGTCATTTTCATTCACTGGAGCTACATTTCTTTCTTTACTTATAGAAAACGTAGCATCAGTTTTCCAATATTAAAGACAGAGTTAAATGGCCATGCCAAATTCCTGAGTTTTAATTATAGCATGGTGAAAATGGTCTTCCAAAAACCAGAAATTTAAAATAAATTCTATGTATCTGCAGCTTAGTAGAAGTTCTTATATGTATATGACCTAGAAATCAAAGGTCAATAATTATGCATTCTTTATAATTGCTCCCTAAATCTCAAAATAAGCATAGGTTTTTCAAAACCACTTTAATCTAATCTGATGCATTTTTTTCCTACAAAGATATTTCTAGCATAAAGTTCCAAACCAGTTAGTCAGTTTTCCCTTGTGACTCATGCATTGGGAATAGAAATAGAAGAAATCGTATTTTGGCAATATAAGGCCTTATTACTTTAGTCTCTATCTCTAACTGAATACTTTTGATCATGTGTGATCAGTTGATGTAGGTATGTCTGTTTGGAAACTTTTTTTTTGATTTTTCGAGACAGGATTTTTATGTATTGTTTTGAAGGCTGTCCTAGAACTCACATTGTAGACCAGGCTGGCCTCGAACTCACAAAGATATGCCTGCCCCTGCCTCCTGAGTGCTGGGATTAAAGGTGTGCGCCACCAACGCCGGCCTGTTTGGAAACTTTTAATGACAGGTTACTGTTTAAAAAATTTCAGGAAAAATGTCAAGTTGATCAAAATTTATAACATTATAGCAGAGGATAGTTTCACCATTGCTTTAGCCCAGTTTAATGAAACTACAAGGAAACACAATACAAACAATTTATTCAGGAGTAAGGAATCTATATCATCAACTTGGAACTACTGTTCTAAGATACACTGATAGTTCTAAGAGGTGTGCTGTTTTTTTTTTATAAAGGTTTCTTACAAAAATCAGCCTGTGGCTTTTAAGATCTGTAAAAAGTAGCAGGAAACATAAGGGAAAAAGTCTGCTTTCCTGTCTGTTTGCAGGGGCGGACGTCAACACAAAGACATCAGGGACTCTCTACACAGGTGTTCAGTAATTGTCATGTAAAGCAACAAAAAATGAAAGAGAACAAAAGAAACAGAGGGATATTCATCTTCCAATATGGGTGAGGCTTTATGTTTGAGGCTATAATTTATACTATATACTTTAATTATAAAATAACCACTGAAGTGGGTATTAATTCCACTTTAAATAAAGGTAACTAGGATTAGAGAATTAGTGTGATTATTCTGAGGTCATACTTCTAATAAATTCAGTTCTTCTAAAGCACATTATAAATGGAAGCATACAGAGCATGCTCTTTTGTGTCTTTCTTTTCTTTCATTCAGCATAATTTTATTCTCATAACCTCATAGGAAACAAAAGTCCCATTTCATAAAAATCAGTGCCAAGATACTAACCCAAACTTGTTACATTTCCAGCTTTATACCAGTTTTCTTTTATTACAAAGTCAGGAAACCAGTGTATGGCAGATCTTTGTCCCTCTAAGGAATACATAATAGAGAAAAGGTTCCATAGCAATAACCATGCAAAAAAATTTAACCAGGTAGTGTAGCTTCTCCAGAAGATATAAGAAAACAGACCAAAAAGAAGAGTCTGAACAGACTATGGACAACCCCATGGAGGGCCTCACCCTCCCTGGGGGAATGAGGGGATAACGGGGGGGGGGGGCTGGGGGGAGGGCATAGGAGGAGGGGAGGGAAAGGGAGAGGGACCTGGAACTGACATGTGAAGCAACCTTGTTTCTTATCTAAATTTAAACTGGAAAATAAAATTTAAAAAAAATATTTATTACCTTTGGAAAAAAAAGAAGAGTCTGAAAAAGTCATATTTTAGCAAGTGTATTGACAAGAGAAATTCATATCTAATAATGGGAGGGTAAGTTGATACAGTAGTTTGGAAAGCATTTTGAGATTATATTGTTCATTAGAATGTTTGTAGGCTATGGAGTCTACAAACCAGCTGTTTCACTAGTAGGGTATATGAGTGTGTACCTTAGAATAATGCTTGCATATGACAATTACTACATAAAAGAATGCCAGAGATTATTATGGGTCATTGAGATTGCATAATGAGTAAAGACACGTGCCACCACATTTAATGACAAGAATTTAAGTCCCAGGTCCCACATGGTAGAAGTTTTCATTTAACCTCCGTTGAGTACATACCATGGCACACATACCTCTCAACATATGTAATAAATAAATAAACATAATAAGACTTTTAAAAGTATTATAGATTATGTGTAAACCTTCCAAACTAAAATTGACCTCAACTTCTGTGGCCTAGATCTGAATTAGCTTAACTATCTATGAAAAGACACTCCATATAGAGAATATAAAAGATTACCATGAAAGTGCTGACTTAGTGAGATCTAAACTAATTTTCATGTCCTGTTCTTTGTCTATTATTTCCAGAAATGTATATTTTATTGCTGAGAGAACCACAAATATAGGTAAGCTGAAAATGAAAAGCTATAAAGTCAGTAGTCATAAAACTTGGGATAGACATGGGAATAAAGAAAGGGGAAAGAAATGTTGACTAAGAAGGGAATTTGGAAGTCTCATCATAGGTATTTCTAAATTCATATGCTTTAAATAGTTGTTTGTGTGTGTTTGTATACACAATATATATACATATATATATTCACAGACATGTACACATATATGTACACTTATACACACATTCATGCACACACATAGAGTCACATATATACAACATTCACATGCATACACATATAAACACATACACACATATATATACACACATGCACGTGTACACACATATATTGATATGTGCATTTGTACATATGTTATCACATTTTTCATTTATTAACAGAAATGTGTTAGTAGTGAAAGAAAATCTGATCATAAGCATGCCATATTTTCCATCTGGAGGCAAAGATAATTTTTTTCACAAAAGGATTCCCATCTGTAACATGAAGAAAAATGTGTTTTTGAAGGAAAATATGACAAATATTAATAACAGAGAGTAAACTAAAATCTTCCTATTTGTTTCAGGACGGCAGAATAATAACTTGGAAAAATCAAGTATTAGTTACAGAGGCAGATCTAAAAATTCAAATAAACATTGATAACTCAAATTGTCTATTAAAATTGATTCATTTTTTTTGTAATAGCCAGAACCTGGAAGCAACCTAGATTCCCCTCAACTGAGGAATGTATGGAGAAAATGTGGTACTTTTACACAATGGAGTACTACTCAGCAGAAAAAAAAAAAACAATGGAATCGTGAAAGTCACAGGCAAATGGACAGAACTAGAAGAAACCATCCCAAGTGAGGTAACTCAGTCACAAAAAGACAAAAATGGTATGTACTCATTCATATATGGATTTTAGACACAGAGCAAAGGATAGAAACTATTAAACAAGGAGAACCCTAAGAGAGACATAAATGGTCCTTGGAGAAGGGGAAAGGGATAAGATCTCTTGAGCTAATTGGGAGCATGGGGGCAGGGGAGAGGTATTTAGAAGAAAGAGAAGGGGAGAAGAGGAGGGGAGAGGAGGAGAGAAGAGAGCAGGAAGGCTGAGTCAGGGGAAGAATAGAGGAAAGCAAGAAAACAGATACCATAATAGAGGGAGCCATTACAGATATAAAGGGAAATCTGGCACTAGGGAAATGTCCAGAGATCTACAAGATTGACCCCAACTAACAATCTGAGCAGTAGTGGAGAGGCTACCTTAAATGCCCTTCTCCTATAATGAGATTGATGACTACTTTATATGCCATCCGAGAGTCTTTATCCAGTAGCTGGTGGAAGCAGAAACAAACACCCACAGGAAAACCTGAGCTGAACTCTGGAAACCAGTTGCAGAGAGGGAGGAGTGATGAGCAAAGGAGTCAAGACCAGGCTGGAGAAACCCCTAGAAACAGCTGACCTGAACAGGGGGAGCTCATGGGCCCCAGACTGATAGCTGAGAAACCAGCATAGGACTGTTCTAGACCTCCTAAATGAGGATTTCAGTTTGGAGGTCTGGTTAATCTGTCAGGCCTCTGGTAGTGGATCAGTATTTATCCATAGTACTTGAATGGATTTTGGGAACACACTCCACAAAGAGGGTTACTCTCTCAGCTTAGACATATGGAGGAGGGTCTAGGCCCTGCTCCAAATGTTATGACAGACTTTGAAGATCCTCTAGGGAAGGCCTCACCCTCCCTGGTGAGCATAAAGGGGATGGGGATGAGGGCTAGTGGGGCCCAGGGGAGGAAGGGAGGGAGAGGGAACTGGAATTGACATGTAAAATGAGCTTGTTTACGATTTAAATAAAAATGGAAAAATGAACAAATTTACTTGTTTTGAAATTTATTTTCAGCACCATACTTTATGCACAGCAATAAGATTACATATGAAATAGCACTGCAATAAAATGATTGGACATGTGATTGTGAAAGTTGTATCTCCTTTAAAATTCCACTGACATTAGTGCAGTACAAAGTAGACATGACAAGTCACTTAATAAGATTGATGGTCACTTTGACCCACCTGAGTGCCTTTTAAAATTTGTTTTGTGGTGAGGAAGTTTGCAACCTGAATAACTTTCCTCTTTTCTTCTAATTAATTTCCAAAGTGAAAACTAAGTTGAATTTGAGAAAGTCCATTACTGGGTAAGTAAATAAAATGAAAACCAACAAGAAAGATCCAGTTCAAACTCTAAGCAGACAAAAACTAGAATCACAGCCTTCTAGATAAGACCAAACTAACATTGGGCAAATCAATAAATACGAATAATGTGAAGTAGTTCATTAAATTCAAGTATAAATTATGGATTACTATCATTGTAGTTTCCATGTAGTTAAATGTTATCAACAATGAAAGAGGAAATCTATTACAATAGCATCTTTCTAGAAAATTAAAGTGAAACACCTTTTAAAAAACCTTTTAGTGGCTGAGGGCATGGTTCAATGGATAAAGTACTTGCTATGTGAACCTGATGATCAGAGTTTGGGTCTCCAGAAATTGCCGCTGGGCAGAGAATACAGTCTTCCATAATCTGCCTCTCTGAGTACATACAAGGAGGCTCTCTAGGGTCAGCCAGCTAGCTAGATTAATGAATTCTTGTTCATCTTGAGTTAATGGGATTCTCTTAAAAAATAAAAAAAAACAAGAAACAAATAAATAACATGTATTGAAACATCACATCATATCCACTTTTTGTCAATTATTATATGTAAATTAAGATTGATAAAATTCTAAAAGCATAGCTAATAAGAGGGATGGCTTGGCTTACAAGATAAAAGCTCCTGTAGCCAAACTTGACCCCCAAGTTTAATTCCCAGTACCTACATGATAAACGGAGAGAACCAACTTCCACAAGTTGTCCTCCTACCCTCCCCCAGTTCACACACTAAAATATATTGTCTACAGAAGAAAAGTACTGTTTTTATGACAGAAATAAAAGTATATAAAAATTATGAGCATTCTTCTAAAAATGGTGGATCTAACAGGCATTGTACCTTACCTTCAATTATCTAAAGGACATTCACAAAACTTCTAGTAGTCTTTTAGATTCATGGTTTTCAAAACTGATTCCAGAATTTTAAAACTATTTTCCAAGTCAACAATTATCCAATTGTTTTGTTTTTAACTCTCCAGTGTTCATAGTTTCCCCAAACACCCAAGAAATTCAGACATGTTTCATCACACTTCATATTTAATCAAACTTAATGTTTAATGACTATGTATGTTATGTAAACAATCCACAAGGCAGATTAACAATTAGCATGGTGTATGAGAGCAAATAAAAATAAGTAAATATTGCAAAAGACTTCCAAAATGTACTTTCATTTACAAAACAGTAAATGAGCAGACCAAAATGTTCTTATATTTACCTCCATTGATTCTTGAGTGAACCAAAACGTGAATCTTTAGAAACCAAATTCTCAAAAACTAGAGTTGAGCAGTGAAATCATTTGAGTATATAGATTCAGACACTGAAGACTGTAAATGTGTTTCTGAAACTAATTTGGATGACAGCAATAACTTATAAGCAACGTAACCAGGAAGAAAATAAAATTAAATGGTAAAAACTCCAAAGCACAAAAGAAAATCCTGCTGTTTCTAGGTGATATGTTTGCCCACTAACAATAGCCAATATGATCTATTAAAAGCATATTTGAGCTGCTAAGAAAAAATTCAGCTATTGCATGAGACTAGAGATCAATAGCAAAACACCAGTAACCTTTCTGTGCTCAGGCACTGTGCTGTTATACTTACTATTACTGTGCAACATTGTCTACAGTTGGAGCAAATACTCGTGCTGCCGTGGAACTCTGAATGTTTGAGCAATGCCTTCAAACACTTTTACTTAGAGTAATAAATGTCATCTCATGCAAACCTGTGAGTGATATATTTTCTTACACTGGAACTGATTATGAACCTTTTCAGTTGCAACTTTAAAAAAATAACAAAGCTGTAAGGGAAAGGGAGTTCAATACAGAATGAGAGAGGGAGGAGGGAACAAACAGCATTGAGGATGTTTGATTGTGTCTTAAGGAATCATGTCATTTCATATTTTCCTAACATTATAAAAAGTACACATATATGTATTAAATATTACATGAAGTTATGCCCTTGTGCTGACAATGCTTCCCACAACAACCATATACACATAACAAAAATACCAAAACCAGGCATGAGAAGCCTCCATTTGGATTTGTTGACCAGGGTTGTCTAACTGTCTCCCAAAACAATATAGGCTGATGTGATTGCCCTTGGTTGCCTCTTAGAGGTTAAAGGTAAGTGCTTACATGAAGACACTGCGCACATTGGACACAGGACTCATATGACTGGAGCTAACCCAGTCTGACATTTGAGGAGTAGGAGTAGGAGTAGGAGGAGGAGGAGGAGGAGGAGGAAGAGGAGGAGGAGGAGGAGGAGGAGGAGGAGGAGGAGGAGGAGAAGGAGGAGGAGGAGGAGAAGGAGGAGGAAGGAGGAAGGAGGAAGGAGGAAGGAGGAAGGAGGAAGGAGGAGATGCAGGCATGCTGTGGCTGTCCCTTTGTAAAGGCAGTAGTTGCTTCACAGCTTCACACATGGCCTCTCTGGGTCTTCACCCAGGAACACCTCTGCAACATACCTGGCCTCAGCATCTTTTTAGTCATGAAGGGAGAATCCATAACCCCTTTCTTCGCTACTTTAAAGCCAGAACCATGTGTCCAAAGCTGCCACAAGCCTGTGGCTTTGAATTCATTGTCACATACGAAAGAGTAGGGAAACGAAGCCCAGGAATGAGCTAACTGAACATAGGTTAATTAAGGAAACATGAGAGAGAACTTCCTGGAGTGAGAGGGGCTACAAAGGAGGAATACTGCCATGTTGCTGGGCCCAACAGTCTTAAGGGCCTTAATGAAATTAGGTAGAGATGAGGTCACTTTACTGCAGTCTAGCTTTTATAAACCCAGAAAGTACTATGTATGCTGCCAACGGAGGGAAGCAATCAGTCGCCTAACCAATTGTTATACCAGTAAATTATAGTAATGACCAGCACAACAAGACATCCGCAAGGTGCAGTAGTGGCACTTATGTCTTGGTGGTAACCAACATCTCTTAGTTAGACTTTAGGTGCACTCCACAGGAGGGAAATAATGCCTGGACTAGGAACGTAGCCAAATACCTGGGATTAATGAGGTCATTGATCTTAGAAGAGAACCTACTACCATCACTTTACTAAATTAGTAAAATCCCTAACCACATTCTAAAACATATCCTTAGACTCACAGATAAGTGTAGTTCTCATAAAAGAAGCTTCTTTTTGTCATTACAGAAAACCACAACAGTCATGCTGCAGAGATCAATGGGTCCTGTGGTAGCCAGCCCCAAGGATATCCCTACAACACAATTTCTGCACCTAAGACTCAGGGAACACCGCAGAAGAGAAGAACCCTCTTATTGGATCACCCTCAACAAAGGGTGATCAGCTATGAAACTATATACATACAGACAATGAAAATAGACTTAACAGACTGTGTTTACATGTTTGTGCACTCACTTATGTATGTAAAATACAGAAAAAGAGGTTATCAATTTGAGACATAGGGCATGGGAGAGGTTGGAGGGAGGGTATCTTTGGGTGATGGAGGGAGGAAAGGGAGAGGAAAAGTGATACAATATTATTTATTTATTTTTGTAATTTTATTTTTATTAAAACATTAGAAAAGAGGGGCATCTAGGTTGCTTCCAAGTTCTGGCTATTACAAATAATTCTGCTATGAACATAGTGGAACAGAAATCCTTGTTGTATGAATGGGCATCTTTTGGATATATGCTTAAGAGTGGAGTTGCTGGGTCTTGGGGTAGGTTTATTCCCATTTTTCTGAGGAATCTCCATACTGATTTCCAAAATGGCTGTACAAGTTGGCACTCCAATCAGCAATGGAGTAGTGTTCCCCCTTCACCACATCCTCTCCAGCATAAATTGTCCTTGGTGTTTTTGATTTTAGCCATTCTAACAGGAGTGAGATGGTATCTCAGAATTGTTTTGATTTGCATTTCCCAGATGGCTAAGGATGTTGAGTACTTTCTCAAGTGCCTCTCATACATTTTAGACTCCTCTATTGAAAATTCTCTATTTAGTTCTGCACCCCACTTTTTAATTGGATCCTTTGGTGTTTTGGAGACTTACTTCTTGAGTTCTTTGTAAATTTTGGAGATCAACCCTCTGTCAGATGTGGGGTTAGTGAATATCTTTTCCCATTCTGTGGGCTGCCTTTTTGTCTTGCTGACTGTGTCCTTTGCCTTACAGAGGCTTCACAGTTTCAGGAGGTCCCATTTATTAATTGTTGATCTCACTGTCTGTGCTACTGGTGTTATGTTCAGGAAGCTGTCTCCTGTACCAATTCGTTCAAGGGTACCACCCACTTTTTCTTCTAAGAGGTTCAGTGTGGCTGGATTTATGTTGAGGTCTTTGATCCATTTGGACTTAAGTTTTGTGCATGGCAATAGATGTGGATCGATCCACATTCTTCTACATGCTAGCATCTAGTTATGCCAGCACCATTTGTTGAGGATGTTTTCTTTTTTCCATTGTATATTTTTAGCTTCTTTGTCAAAGAAGAGTGGATAGAGAAAATGTGGTACATTTACACAATTGAGTACTATTCAGCAGAAAAAAACTGTCACACCTGCTGCGCAGCCTGTGTCTGAGAACATGCGGAGGGTGTCAGGGATTGACAACACAGAGACTCGTTCAAGGATATAAAGATAACTTTAAGCAGGCCCCAAAAAGGTTCAAGAAAACTTCCTAAGAAAGGCTCCCACCAGAGAAGCTTCTGCTCTCTCCTCTACCCTGGCTGGTTCTCCCCTGACACCAGAAACTGACCTGTGTGTGTCAGAAGAGGCGATTTAGTCTCTGGACAAAGTCGAGGTCAGGGCGGTTTCTGTGGGCAGGCCCTTCCCAGGACCTTATTGCCCCTGGCATTGTATTGTTCTTAGTAAACATGTTTTTAGTAAACATTTGTCTTACAGCTGCCTACTCCCAGGCCGAAGGGGAAGTGGGTCTCTGCTCAAGGTCTGGTGTTCCCACAAAAAACAATGGAATCCTATAATTTGCAGGCAAATGTATGGCACTAGAAGAAGCCATCCTGAACGAGGTAACCCAGTCACAAAAAGAGAAACATGGCATGTACTCTCTCATATATGGACTTTAGACATCGATCTGGGGAGTGCCAGCCTACAATCCCATGGCCAGAGAGTCTGGGAAACAAAACCTTCATTCAGTGGCTGATGTAAGAAGAGGCAGACTCTCACGGCTAAGCACTGTGCTGAACTCAAGAAAGCCAGTGACAGAGAGGGAGGACTGATGACCAAAGGGATTAAGACTGGGCTGGTTTAACCCCCAGAAACAGCTGACCTGACAAGGGTTAGCTCCTGAATTCCAGACTGATGCCTGGGAATCAAACATGGGACTGATCAAGACCCCCCTGAATGTGGGTGTCAGTGAGGAGGCCTAGGTAATCTATTGAGCCTTGGGTAGTATTTATCCCTGGTATACAAATGGACTTTGGACTCCTATCCAACAATGAGAGATGCACTCTCACCCTTTAATCTTGGGGGAGGGTCCAGGCCCTGTCCTGGATGAAATGACAGACTATGGACACACCCATGGAGGGCCTCACCCTCCCTGGGGAAATGAGGGGATATTAGGGGGGTTGGTAGGAGGGCATGGGAGGAGGGGAGGGAAACGGAGAGGGACCTGGAATTGATGTGTGAAGCAACCTTGTTTCTAATTTAAATTTAAAAATAAAAAATATCTAAAAAAACACATTAGAAAAGAAACCAAATCCCTCATAATAAAAATGTAGCAAGAAAAAATACTACAGCCGGGCGGTGGTGGCACACACCTTTAATCTCAGCACTCGTGAGGCAGAGGCAGGCGGATCTCTGTGAGTTCGAGCCCGGGCTGGAACGACAGCCTCCAAAACAATACAGAGAAACCCTTTCTCGTAAAAACCAAAAAAAATACTACAAACATTTACCATAAAAGCTGTATAACCATTTTTTCTTTGCATATTTTCATTCAGTACTGTCTAGACAACACTAGTAACATCATGATAGTTTGATAATAATCACATTTGATAATTACTTTTCTAAATGCTAAGATTTTAGTAGTGAAATTAGTCTTTGTAGTTCACATTTTTTATCAGTAGTTCTATCTTGGTGCGAATTTTGGTCCTTGCTTAAAATCTAAATATCAGGGAATGGAGAGATGATTCAGCAATTGAGAGTGTTGGATGCTCTTTGTGAGGACCTGGGTGGAAATGGTACACCCACATTCAGTTCTGAGGAATGTGACTTCCTCTTTGGCCTCTGTGTGCACTGCCCATATGCAGTGTACATGCACATACATACAGAAACCTATATACATAAAACAAAAATAAAATTTCCCCCATTTTGTTGAAAATAAGTTCTTTTCTCATACAATATATTCTGATTATTGTTTCTCCTCCCTAAACTCCTCCAAGTTGCACCCCATCTTCCCTCCCACCAGAATCCACTCCCTTTCTGTCTCTCAGAAAACAGGCTTCTAAGAGATAGTAACAAAACAAAACAACATAAAGTATATATGATAAAACAAAAACCAGCACATTGAAGTTGGGCAAGGCAAACCAACAGAGGAAAAGAGCCAAGGGAAGGTACAAGGGTCAGAGACCCACTCATTCAGACACTCAGGAATCCCATAAAAACACTAAACTGTAAGCAGAGAACCTGGTACAGACCTGTCCAGGTCCTTCGCTTGCTGTTTCAGTATCCATGCATTGTAATGAGCTTTGGTCATTTTATTTAGAGGGCCCAAATGCTGGTCTTAAAAATGTACTGATAAAATGACTCATAATGACATTCTGCTATACTCACAGATCAGTCCCTAATTCAACCATCATCAGACAGGCTTCCTCCTGCAACAGATGAGAATAAATACAGAAAGCCACAGCCAGAATTTATACAAACACACACACACACACACACACACACACACACACACACACACACACAGAGAGAGAGAGAGAGAGAGAGAGAGAGAGAGAGAGAGAGAGAGAGAGAGAGAGAGAGAGGCCACAGAACACTCAGATTTAAATGAGATGGAAAGTGTGTAAGAACCAGAGGGATAGAGTACAGGAGAAAAACACATCTAAAAATATCTAAAAGACAATTCTGTTTAGAGGCACAGACCTCAATATGGGTTATTTGAAATTTGCTTATTTTCTATCCATTCTTTTCTCATGGTAAGCTATTTATGCTTTCATTATTTAAATATTTCCAGGTTCTTAAAATTGCTATATAATTTTCTTATTTTTGTTAGAAAAATGTTCGGTCCTTCCTACTTTGGAAAGTTGATTTTGGAGTTGGTTTCCTATCCTCTTCTTCAGATTTTGTGTTGTTTGTTTCTACTCTTGAATTTTAGGGTTTTCCTTGTCTCCTTTTGATTTCAGGAAAACAAGGTGGTTTGATTTCATTGAACATTTTCTAGATATTGTTCCATCATTATCATTTCTGTAGTCGTACTTACTAGCTATTTTTTGTTTAGACTCCAGGTCAAAGCACTTATGTTGGCAGAGATTCTCTGCTGACTTCTGTGTAAACTGACCTTGTGCCTGTTTTCTGTCTAGATGACTGATGCTTATTTTTAAAAATAGTGCAGTGTCTACCTCCTCTTTTCTATTACACTTTTACTTTAGCACTGCTACTTCAAAAAGCTTTCAGTACCAAACTCTCACTTGTCCTGAGGCAAAAGTATAAAAGATGACATAAAATCTTAGAATTCTGTTCTCTGAGCTTTGTAGCAAACACAGAAGAAGCTAATTTTGAGTGGGGCCTGGGGAGAACTTGAATTGCAATCAGGACTTTGTTTCACCTCACGCTATAGAATTCAGCATTTGGAGATTGCATGTATGTCAGTATCAACAATGGTTAGATACGTACTCATTTCTAACTGTTGGAAAATGATGGCAGTGTGGCAGGCTACATATCGAAGTACTGGGCAAAACTTTGTAAGAGAACTTTAAACATGTGAAAGCAACAAATTCCAGTGTTTAGAATTTCAATTTTTTAATTTTTGAGATTATAATAAAATTACGTGATTCCACCCTTCCCTTTCCTCCCTCCAAACCCTCCCATGCACTCTTCCTTTCTCACTTTCAAATTCAAAGCCCCCTTTTGCTTAATTGCTGTTCTTGCTGTTGTTGTGGGTGTATGTGTTTTGTGTATTCCAAAATACATAAATACAACCCAGTTCAGTCTGTATAATGTTGCTTGCATGCATGTTTTCCAGGCTGAATGGTTGGTATGGGATAACCAATTGATGTGATCTTTCCTGGGGAAGACTATTATTTCTCCTGCTCTCAGCATTCCTTAGTTTCCTACAGTTCTTTCTCTAGGGTTAAGGCCTTATGGTCCTTCCTCCATCCACTTGGTGTGCTGCTTCTTGGTGTTGTCCTGATTTAGCTCATGTTTGAGTGGTCATACTGGTGAGGCTTCATAGGTATGCCTTCTGATATTACTAGGAAACAATCTCACAGGAAACTCTCCATTCTTCTGACTCTTTCAACATTTACTTCCATCTTCAATAATGATGCTTAAGTCTTAGATGTGGGGGTTGCCTTGTAGATATATCTGTTGGGACTGAGCTCTACATCTCTGTGTTTTGTAAGGGTCTGTTGCAAAGAGAATTTTCCTTGATGAAGGGTGAGGACTACACTTGTTTGACAAGATCCTAAGGATGAAAAGGATCTGGTTGGTTGGAGAAGTTCTAAATTTTTACTCTTAAGACTGCCAAAAATTGTATTTGCTCTTGAAGAATACATTGCTTTGAAAAATGTGTACATAGGCCCTGTCCCAAATGATGTGATAGACTTTGATAATCCCCCATAGAAGACCTCACCCTCCCTGGATGGGGTTGGGATGAGGGGTTGGTGGGGGAAATGGGAGGATGGGAGGGAGAAGGAACTGGGATTGATATATAAAATAAGATCGTTTCTAAATTAAATTTTAAAAGATATATGTGTACATCATGGAGTGGCTAAATGGAGCTTATTGACGTATGTGTCATTCTAAGTTATGTCTTTTTCTGTGTTGTATGAGTGTGTAACATTTCTGCACTCAGAAAGTTTTAAGAACATAGTATATAGTTATTAGCAATTGATCAACTCTGTCTGTGATGCTGGAGACTAAATTGAAGACTTAATGCTTGTCAGGCAAGTGCTCTCCCGTAACACAGGTTCTAATTGGTCTTAATAATAAAAACCTGGAGACAGATATAGGAGAAAACACTGAGAGATCAGAGAGAGGAAGGAGCAAAACCACAGCCACCTTACCTACTCAAATTTCCAGACAAGAGTGATTTCCTTTCTCTTCCAGCCATATCACTTCCTGTCTATCTGTAGGGACCTCCAGAACTCTGTAGTTATCTAGTGGCTAGCTCTGCTCTCTGATCTTCCAGCAAGCTTTATTTGTTAGGGTATAAACAAGATATCACCCCACTCTGCCACTGAACTCTCAAACCAATATAGATGCAGACTATTTTTGTTCATACTGTTCTCTGATGTGTGGCTAAGCTGTTCCTCCAGTCCTCTCCAGCAGCTGTGGAATTTCAGTTCTTTTCAGGTGCTGAGATTAAAGCATAGATAAAGTTAGAGGGTTTTTTAATGTTTCAATTGGTAAGGAGATTTAGAAAAACCTGCGTTAAAGGTTGGAGTTGAAGCCTGTGAACTTTTCTTATAAACGCTCTATCAGACATACCGAGGAAATACATGCAATACGTGACAAGAAAGTTGGAGGTCTGATATTTACAGTGGATGATACCCAATCTATGCTAGTCAAATGGGTATTCATGCCATTTTTTTCTTTTGAAGGGAAACTTCAGCCATTTACACAAAAGATATAAAACTTTGACTTAATACACTTCAATCGTGTTTTAAATGATGAGGAATACTTTTCTACTTTGTTGTTAGAATTCTAGCACACACCTTTTAAGGCTCAAGGAACATGAGGAAAGAGAGATCAAAGAGGACTGCTGAGAACATGGAAGCATTGAATTGATAACTGCAGCCATTGTTATCTGTACAAAACCTGTACAAGGTCTTCATTATGTAGCGGGAGTGACTCATAAGATCCCACGCTTCACTGAGGGATATTAGGGGCAGTTGATGGGTGTTGGAAGAAGGTATCCTTGTTTTTAGTGATGTAGCAATTGAAGAGTGCCCATTTTCCAGTAAATACATCACAGTTATGTATGGAATATTTATTATCTCTGAAAATTTACAAGAAAGTCTTTCACATTTCTTGCTAGTCTTTTACCTCTGTTTCTTTACCTTCACCCGTACCTACTTGATCTATACCTATCATCTGTATCTTTGATTATATATTGGAAAACAATTTTTTTACCAGCATTCTGTTGTGAGCTCTTACCAGATGGTGAGGAATTCCATTTTCTCCTTTTGTGGTTACTCTTTGAATGACGGCTGCTTGTAACTTGACACAGGTCAGATGGTTCTGGTCCTGTGATCTTTACACTTGTACCCTTCCCTTTTCTCTCTGAGTCTTAAGGTGCCTTTAATCTATAAGTAAGCAAATTAAATAAAGACTCCAGTAATAATGCAAATGTATTGCTGAACATTTCCCAGTGTGTGAATGAATGTATTTTGGAACCAATGAGGGCAGATAGAACATGTTAGATATTGTAGGGGACATACATACATACATACATACATACATACATACATACATACAGTATTGTGATAATCTTCACCAGTGGTTTTTATTTGTGTTATTCCTTGAATATCTATGTTATCCTATTCATCATCTTTATGAAGCTCATGATATTTGAAAATAATAACATCTTTTATATCTCAGGATTATAGAGATGATAGACATTGAAAATAATTTTTGCAAGGTACATATGTACTGGGTGAAAGACATCCCATGTATCATTTACAGTTGCTTCTCTAGCTTCTGTCTAGGAAATGACTTATTATTTAAAATAAGGTTTTTTTTCTCCCAGAGTTCTGGAATACTGTGTTCTTTGTCCTATAGCAAAAGTTAGTGTTTTGTTCAGAAAGCTTTGTCACGATAAGGCACTCTTGAACAAGAATCTCTCGTCAGGTAATGACTTTCCAAATAAAACCAAAAAATGTTCATGCCTTGAAAATGGAATTTGTTCCGTACAAGATATGAATGAACCCTGTGAGGAGTTATGCGTCACTCTTGTTTGTTCCATAGTTCTTTTTCCCTCTCCAGGAGGCAGGAAATTTCATCTTTTTGAAAGGTGGAAAAAATGAGAGACAAAGTAATACAAGTGCTCTTGAAGTCGCTATTAATGCAGCATTGTTCATTAAACTGAATCCTGGGAAATCAAAGTCTTTGTGGATTTGAATGATTCTGTTTTCCTTATTTGGGCACAGCTTTCCAGCATTTCTAAGTGAAGCGCATTGAGGCATGGTTGGAAGGAACTTTCCCATCTTAAACTTACATTTTAGGATACTTGATAAAATTGTACACCCAGGTAATTACCAGCATAAAGAAAATGCCAGGTATTTTAGTGATGATGAAGATTCATCACTAAAAAAAATCCCCTTGTGCCTCATCCTTGGTAATTATAATCAGGCTGCTGTAATGTTTATGTACAGATTTTTATATAACTGTAAGATACACTCCAGTTTGACAAAAACCTAGCAATGAATTTTATAGGTGATATATAAATGGATGATTAAACATATAAAAAACCTATTGAGTATTTTTCTTCAATGATTATGCAGTTTTGCAATTCCCATTATATCTGTATCTATACATAACATTAATGTGAATTCTAAATGCTGTTACCAAAAATATTGGATTATTTGCATTTAATAAAATCAGTAGCTTCAGAAATAGGTGAAAGTTGGAATTATACTGTTGTTTTAAAGACTTCATTTTCATAATGGCTGAAAATCATACTGCACATCTTTGCATAAGCTAATTTAGCACCTAAGCATTGTTTTGAATGAAGCATGTGTTAAATCTGATCTTTACTTTAAGATTTGTTACTTCTGCTCTGTTTTTTATACAGACAATGAAAATTGAAAGATATAAATAACAAAATATAAAAAGTAAAACAGTACAAAATATAAATATACATATAAAGACAGCACCATCTACAAGAGCATCTATTTATATAAAATATCCGTGGTTAAAATTTCAGAACATGCACTGTTTTAAAGTTTAAACCATTGCAGAGAAGCATCAGATATGAACTAGTAAACAATTGATCAATGAAAAATGTAAGGTCTTCATGGGTTAAGCAACCCATTATTGTTTAGGCCATATTTGCTCCAGTTTGATCATCATATTGAATGGAATTCCAATCAAAATCCAAGGAGGAATTCGTTAAAGTTAAAAATGTTTACTTTGAACCTTATAAGGAAACACAAAGTTTCTAGACTTTCCAAAATACATTTGAGTTCGTCACAAAATGAAATCTGCTCCGTGGAATGGACTATTCCCTTTGTATATTGCTAGATTTTATTTGCTAATAAAAAGTAAGGTTGTGCCAGTATTTATTTGTTATGAGTCTGTAATACTTTTTCTTTGTGATCATTGTCCATGTCATAGTTACTTGTCTTTTTTTAAGAACCTTTAGTATATTTTATTGTATTATTTTCTTTCAACGATAATTTTTATCTTAAATTTTGTTTATTTTAGAAGCACCCTTATATACATATCATTCCCTCACCATCCCATCCTCCAGTGCTCCATACCAACCCCCCAACCCACCCTCCATACTGAGGCCCTCCACAGGGGATCATCAAAGTCCATCACATTATTTGGGGGAGGGCCCAGGCCCTCCTTCCCGTATTTGGGCTGCAATAGTATCCCTCCATAGGGAATGGGCTCCCAAAGTCCATTTTGTTCACTAGGGATAAACACTGGCTCCACTGTTAGAGGTCCCCATAGACTGCCCTGGCCTCCTATCTGGCACCCACATCCAGAGGGCTAGGATCAATCCAATGCTGGTTCCCCAGCTTTAAGACTAGGGTCTCTGTGCTCTCACCAGGTCAGGTCAACTCTTTCTGTGGGTTTCTCCAGCACTGATTTGGCTCCTTTGTTCATCCCTCCTCCCTCTCTGCAACTGGATTCCGGAAGTATGACTCAGTGTTTAGTTGTGGGTGCTTGTTTCTGCTTTGATCAACTACTGGACGAAGGCTCTAGGAGTAGCAACCAAGGTAGTCATCAATCTCATTATAGGTTCTTTCTTAGTTGTGTCTTTGTGTGGCTTGGGTACCAAGGTAATTATAGCCTTGTAAAAAGAGTTTGGCAATGAACCTTCCACTTCTATTGTGTGGAACACTTTGAGAAATATTTGTATTAGCTCTTCTTTGAGTTTCTGGTAGAATTCTTCACTGAAGCCGTCTGGGCCTGGGCTTTTTTTGGTGGGGAGACTTTTGATGACAGTTTCTATTTCATTAGGGAATACAGGTCTGTACAAAATAATAATTATACTTTCACTTAAAATTTTGTTTGGCTTAATTATGCCACGTCCTATGTGATTTTAATGGCTTTTTTGCATTGTTTGGTTGCTGTGTATAATTTCAGTCATATTCCCATATGTCTTTATTTATTGTAAACAGCTACATAAGTCTCTGAGTGGTATTGTTCAGATTTGTTTCCCAGTTCCTAACACTGTGTATATCAGTCTTCCCTGCATCTTGTTTTCTTGGGAATCACTGACAACATTTACTTTTCATCTGTTATTCATACTACAAATAAAAATTTTCAGAACACTTTCTTCCCCAAGTCCCTTTTATGCCATTGCCAGCATTGGCATTACCTTGAAGATTTTACAGAGTCACTATTGCTATCATTTTCATTGATGCCGTCAAATAACAAAGCAGACAAAGTAGTAAGAAAAATGTCAGCTGCAATTACATGGTTATCAACATAGCAAATAATATCTGTTCCTCAATGCTATAAAATAGTCAAGTTTTCAGACTTCCTGAAGAAATAGAGGATGCACCAGAGTGTATCGAATAAAGGCCACATTAATTGTGGTTTAACTTTTTATTTCTGTTTTTAAAGAGTCTTATAATTATGGGCCGAGGGAAAGCTCAGTGGGACAGCCTTTGCTAGGCAAATCAGCTGATCTGAGCTTGATTCCAGGAACCCATGCAAAAAAAGTTGGATATGGTTATATGTATCTGTATACTACGAAATGTTTATGTTATGCCTCCTAGAGTAAAAGTATGCTAATAACCAATTTAAAAAACACAAAATGGAAATGCTATATATTAAATGCATAGCCTTGAGTGTAGATGTAACAGCCCCTAAATGACCAATAGGTAGGTAGATAGACACAGAGACAGAGAGAATCTCCTTCTAAAGTGGCAGACATTCCTCAAGGAGAAGTAATAGGTTGATGATCAGTGCACAAACCTGAACTTGCAGAAGCGGAGAAGCAGGGGATCAGGTGTGTGACTGCAGTTGCCTGGGAGGCCAGAAAGCCTCCCTTTATAGTGGAGATAGAAGTAGCACCTCAAAAGGCTCATGAAGTTTGAATTAAGACCATTGCCAGTTCCGTTTGCCACAGTGATGTCTCTACCCTGAGGGCAGCTGATCCCGAGGGGCATTTCTCAGTGACCTTGGGACATGAAGGTGCTGGAATTGTGGAAAGCGTTGGTAAGGGGGTTTCTAAAGTAAAGACAGGTGATACTGTCATCCAGTTTTCATTTTGTCTGAATCCTAAAACAAACCTTTGCCAGAAGATAAGCGTCTCTCAGGGTGAGGATGCAATGCCAGGTGATGCTAGTAGGTTTACCCACAAAGGAAAGTCTCTTTTTATTTTCTTGGGAACCGGCACGTTTCTGAGTACACTGTTGTGGCTGACATCTTCATTGTTGAAATCGATCCTGTGGCCCTTTGAATAAAGCCTGCCTCCTCAGTTGTTATGTTACTTCACCCTGTTACAGTGCTTCTGTGAACACTGGCAAGGTGGAGCCGGGCTCCCCCTCTTCCATCTTTGTCCTGGAAAGAATGGAATTGGCAGTGATCATGGGCTGTTAAGTGGCTGGCGTGTTCCGAATCATTGGCATCAACATCGACAAAGACAAATTCGCAAAGGCTAAAGAATTTGGAACATCTGCATGCTTTATCCTTCGCGTGTATTGGCAATGTGAAGGGCATGAGAGCAGCCCTCGAGGTGGCCCACAAAGGCTGGGCAGTCAGCGTGGTGGTTGGAGTAGCTGCTTCAGGGGAAGAACTCATCACTGTCCATTCCATCCTGTGACAGGACACACATGGACAAAGATGGAGGAAGAGTGTAGATAGTGTCCCAAAGCTGGAATCTGAATAAATGTCCAAAACGATAAAAGTTGATGAATTTGTGACTGGCAAGGAGTCCTTAGACCAAATTAACAAAGCCTTTCACCTAATGCATTGTGAGGAGGGTGTGTGTGTGTGTGTGTGTTCTAACTGTTCTAAAGATGTTACATTGAGAACATAGTATAGTGCAACCTGTGCTTTTGTCTTGTGATCAGATAGGAACAGACAGACAGATTTGCAAGCTAACGGCCACTTAGACTTCAGAAACTACTAGAAGGAATGTGTGTAATCGTGACTGTAATCAAGGACAAGACAAATAGTCACAAGTTGTTTTTCTGAACTCTCCACATAAATAATTGCTGCTTATGAAGGAATGTTTTGACTTAATAATTTTTTTTGCAAAAGAGGGAGAAGAAATAATTTGATGTGTGTGTGTTTGTGTGTGTGTGTGTGTGTGTGTGTGTGTGTGTGTGTGTGTGTGTAGAGGCCAGAACTCACTCAATTTCAGATGCGTTCTCTAGTACTTTCTACTTTTTTCTGTTTTGGGGACAGGGTTTCCCATGGATTACAAAGCTCACCAGGTTAGCCATGGTTAGCCAGCAGGACCCAGAACCCCACTTGTCTGTGCTCCAGTGCTGGGATTACAGGCATGAGCAGCCATCCCCAGCTGTTATGTGCCAGGAATTTAAACTCAGATCCCCATGTTTGCTCTGCAAGACTGTGCACACTGAGCCATCTCCTCACTCCCCATTCTAAATTTTTATTATTCATGATAGAGCAAAGCCTGATTGTTTCAGGGAGAGACACTGCATAAACCTAAGGATTGTGTAACCTAGAATCTTAGATAGGGACTTTTAATAACACCCCAATTAAATACTAATGAAATGTGCCTTAAAACCAAAGCCTCCTTAGAAAGCCAAACTTCTTTAATAATTTAATAATGTATACCTAATAACCTTGTGCCATTACACCACAGACAAACCTATGTAACATTAAGTGCCTTTGTGTTGGTTTTTCACTGCATTTCGTCATGTGCTTTGGCTTCAATGGAGACCACTGGTTAAGCTAAGTCTTCAGCTTTCTATACAGGCTTGTCATACCAGCAGCCTAAGAAGATGCAGTCTGGTGTGCAAAATCTGTTGCATACAGAATGATGACTAATGATAACCATTCGTACTCTCATTTTTATTACATTTGGATTTCTGGAGAGAATGAAGGGAACACGATCAGAGACACTGACACTCACATTTTAAAAAGCAAACAATCTTGTCCTGGGTTATAATGAATTCAAATAGAAGTAATGTAAGAAGCAAAAGCTGGCTTCTGAGGAATGCTATATAAGTGTCTAGTAGATCCTCAGGGTCTCCATAGTAACTAGAATGCTTTCAAAGTTTGATTCATTCCTCCAAGACCCCAAACAGTTGTTTGGGTTTTCTAATTTCCTTGTGTTAGATAATAAATGCCTAACAGTTAATCCGAGGCATGTTCTGTTCTGCATAAGATAAGGATGCCCAGTGTACTATCTGAATAATATTATTATGAATGAGTGCTCTACAGCTGCATCCTGACATTGCATTATCAGCATAGCTTTATTCTTTCCTTGGTATTTTCCCATCAGGGATGCTTACACCTTTTTAATAGTAAAGCAAACACTGCTGTGTTCAAGCATGCTGCTTGAAATTCTGACCTTTATTAAAGCTTTTCATGATAAAATATATCATAATATGTTAAGAGGAGACTAACATGTTATTCTCAGATTTTTTTGAAAATACAAATTCTCTTAGAGTAGTTATAATTGAAATGGCAACATCTGCTATCACATCTAATGCATTTGTTATAAAATAAAATTACTGAGTTAAAAATAAGATTTTCATGAGATGAGGCCTGGGTAAATACAAATTAAATATGTTTGCAAATACTTGTTTTAATGCATTTAATATTTTATGTTTCCACATGAATTAGTCAATAGAAACAAAATCATATTATCTAAATTTACTTCAGGGACACCTATTAAACTTTAGCCACTATATGGGACACTCAGTCCCTAAGCCACAAAGGCAATTAAGCAGCTATTAATATAAAACAGAAATCCTATGTGAAGCATCTCGTTAAGCTGATGTTCTACTGTGTGGCAAAGCGTGTGTTTTTGGCATTTTCATGTTATCTAGCCCAGTGCCTTTGGTCCTACTAATGTGTAATTAGTGTAGGCCCTGTTTAATTTATTTAAGTTCCCTTTGATTTTTCCTTTATTATGAGATTCTATGTTCACCATCTCTCTTCACATTATCCTGTGTTGGGAAAAATGCATCCTTTGCCCTGTCAAGGGACACTGAGAAATCTTTGCTGTCAATCCCTAATTGTTCTAATACAGCTGGTGATCATCATTATCTGTACATGGAAACCACAATTTCAAATTAAAATGAAGTAAAAAAATTACCCAATTACAGAGACATTTCGTATCATAGCACTGGTGGCCATTTGTGAAATGCTGATTGACTAGACTCATTGCATATGATGTCTGCATCATTGATTTAGGTTACTGGCATTACTCATCACTCAGGCTAGCACCATGTTGCTCTTCCTAAACAAAACTGCCTTTTCAGTTCTTGAGATGAAGGAGGCTAGTTTTCTAACTCATGGTACTTATGCATTTCAGTTTTTAGCAACTATGACTTCAACTCCTAAACAGTACACTGTTACACATAGGCTGTGATGAAAAGGGCAACACTAATTTTACAAAGTTCTTGAAAATTTCATTTTAAGTTCTCAAATTAAACAAAGAAGTTTGGTTATGGAAACAATAAGACAGCAGAGAAAAGGGCAATCAGCTCGTTTTAGGATTCAGATACGGTGTTTGTAATGCATGGCACAGCTTATTGGTATGCTTTCTTTAACTCATTTTTGGGATTTCTTTAACTAATTTTTGGGATTCTTTCTTCCCTCTTCTGTTTCTTCCCACCTATCTGTCCTCGATTCCTTTTTTTTTTTTTTTTGAGCAGTGTAGTTAATAGACCATAACCTATTCAAAGTAATACATCCAGGGAAAAGATCTGTTTCCAAATAATGTAATGACAGCAATGTCCTCTGAGATAAAAGTAAAACCCACAGTATATTTTAGTGACATGTTCTAAGTTATCCTGTTTGGACTTTGTCTATGTTTTTGTAGTTAACTTGGAGCTTAAGCTCACAAAGGAAAACTTTGCCTGGATTTGCTAACCACTTCATTACCCTTTCCATTTAGAAAATGATGGCAGAGAAAAATAAAAATCCCTCAGGGAAATCAACATTTCTACTAACAATCTGTCAGCTTTCAAGGGTTGTAAACTTTTCTTCGATCAATGACAAAATTCTGTGTATTCAGTTAGGAGCAGTCAAAACATGTACTTCTAGTAAAACTTTATGTGTAACTGTGTAACACAGCTTAATGAGAAAACCAAAAATCTCTCACTCAAGAAATTCCCACAGAAAAGTGCGTCAGGATATGCAATTGCAATATTCTGTTACTTAAAACATTGGGAAATCCATATAATTATTTTCTAAAAAGGAAATTGTATTTATTTTAAACAAGAGAATAGAAATAAGGCTTTCCCCCACTTTCTTCTAGGATTCTCCCCAAAAATGAGAATTTTGGTTCCCATAAACTTTTGCAACACATTTTTGAAAATTCGTAAGAATTCAGCATGTTAGACTGATTCCCATTTTCCTGAGGACTCTCCATAATGATTTCAAACGTGGCTGTACCAGTAGTGGAGAAGTGTTCCCCTCTCTCCACATTCTCTCTAGCATAAATTGTCATTGGTGTTTTTGATTTTAGCCATTCTGACAGGAGTAAGATGATATTTCAGAGTTGTTTTGATTTGCATTTCCCTGATGGCTAAGGATGTTGAGCACTTTCTCAAATGTCTCTCGGTGATTTTAGACTCCTCTATTGAGAATTCTCTATTTAGTTCTGTAGCCCACTTTTTAATTGGATTCTTTGGTATTTTGGAGACTTTCTTTTTGAGCAATTCTACTCTTAGGCATATACCCAAAAGAGGCACATTCATACAACAAGGATACCTGTTCCACTATGTTCGCAGCAACATTACTTGTAATAACCAGAACCTGGAAGCAACCTCGATGCCCTTCAACTGAAGAGTGGACAGAGAAAATGTGGTACATTTATACAACTCATCAGAAAAAACAATGCAATCTTGAAATTTGCAGGCAAATGTATGGCACTAGAAGAAATCATCCTGAGTGAGGTAACCCAGTCACAAAAAGACAAGCATGGTATGTACTCACTCATTTATAGATTTTAGGCATGAAACAGGGGAGTGCCAGCTTTCAATTCCCCTGCCAGAGAGTCTGGGAAACAGGAAGAACCTTAAGAGAGATATGCATGGTAACCCAGAGAAAGGAAATGGAACAGAATCTTCTGAGGGGATTGGGAGCATGGGGGCAGGTGGGAGAGAGAGGAAGCTGGTATCAAGATGAGGGTGAAGAGGAGGGGAAAGGAGGACATGGGGGAGCAGTAAAGTTGAGTTGGGAGAAGAATAGAGGAGAGCATGGTGAGAGATACCATAATAGCATGAGCCATTATAGGTTTGAAGAGAGATCTAGCACTAGTGAGATATCCAGAGACCTACAAGGATGACACCAACTGGCAATCTAACCAACAGTGGAGAGGCTATCTTAAATGCCCTTCCCCAATGAGACTGACAACTACCTTGTATGCCATCCTAGAGTCTTCATCCAGTGGCTGAAGGAAGCAGAAGCAGACACCCACAGCTAAACACTGAACTGAACTCCTGGAACCCAGTTGCAGAGAGGGAGGAGTGATGAGCAAAGGGGTTAAGACATGGTGGGTCAAACCTGCAGAAACAGCTGACCTGAACAAGGGGGAGCTCATGGCCCCCAGACTGATAGTTGAGAGGCCAGCATGGGACTAATCCAGATCCCCTGAAAGCGGGTGTCAGTGAGGAGGCCTTGGCATTCTTTGGGGCCTCGGGCGATAGATCAACATTTACCCCTGGCATCCAGATGGACTTTGGGAGCCTATTCCACATGGAGGCATGCTGTCTCAGCCTGAACACATGGAGGAGAGCCTAGGCCCTGGCCCGGGTGATATGAAAGACTTTGGAGATCCCCCATGAAGGGCCTCACCCTCCTTGGAGAGTGGAGTGGGGATTAGGTTGGGTTTTTGGGGAGGGTTAAAGGGGGTAGGGGAGGAGGGGAGGGAGAGGAAGCTGGGATTGACATATGAAGCAAGCTAATTTCCAAATTAAATAAAAATAAAATAAAAAAGAAACAAAAAAAGAATTCAGCATGGTAGAAAATAGCTTATTGTATAAAATGGCAACATTTTTCAACAGTATAAGCAAAATATAAATGATCAGAATCACCACAGAAGTAAAGCTATTCTGACAAATGTAGTTTATTTAAAACAGAAGTGCTTTCAATATTTATTTTCTTTAGGGATCTGTAATACATTTTTATCTCTTCAAACATCTCATGTTGTAGTAGGAGAACATGTGTGAACTGAGCAGTTCTGAGCTGTAACCTCAGCTCCACAAGTAATTTCTGTCGTTACCCTAGCAAACCATGAATGTCGAGGTACCCAGACTTACTCACTTAGAAAGGCATATCAGTCTAGGTTTTGTGAAGTTCTTTTGGGTTGAGCATAAAATATATAAACTTCGTAATCATAGCACAGATATATCTGAGAGGACAGAAGGAAATAAAAATTAGTAAAACATATTGGACTTTTTTCCGTATTTTTTATTTAATTTTTTATGCATGTCACTTTCAGTTCCCTCTCCCTGTCCTCTTCCCCCACCCCAATCCTCCCAACCCCTCACCCCCACTCCATTCCCCTCTCTGCTCCCCAAGTAGGGCAAGGGCTTCCATGAGGGATTTTTCAGAGTCTGTCACATCATCCCTGGAAGGGCCTAGGTTCTTCCCCATGTGTCCAGGCTGAGAGAGCATCCCTCAAGTGGTATGGGTTCCCAGAGTTCCTCTGTATGCCAGGAATAAATACTGCTGTACTCTCTAAGGTCCCACAGATCGCCAAGGCCTCTGTCACCCAGGTTCGGTGGGAGGGATATCAGGATCAGTCCCATGCTGGCCCCTCAGTTATCAGTCTGGGGTCCATGTGTTCCCCCTTGTTTAGGTCAGCTGCCTCTATGGGTTTCGTCAGCCTGATCTTCATTCCTTTGGTCATCACTCCTTTTTGCAACTGGGTTCCAGGAGTTCAATTTGGTTCACAGCTGTGGGTGTTTGCCTCTGCTTCCATCAGCCATTGGATGAGAGTTCTAGGATGGCATATAAGGTAGCCATAATTCTCATTATAATGGGAGGGCATTTAAGGTAGCCTTGATTCCAGTTGGTTTCATTCTTGTAGATCTGTGAAGATCTCACTAGTGTCAGATCTCTTCTCCAATTTACACTGGCTCCCTCTTTTATGGTATCTCCCATCCTTTTCTCTTATATTCTTACCCTGGCTCAAGTCTCCTCTTCTCCCATATCCTCCTCTCCCCTACTCTTTTCTCACTCTTTTTCTCCCATCTCCTTCTGCCCTCCTCTTCTACCCCCCCCATCCAATTAGGAGATCGTATCCCCTAACCCTTTTCAGGGTTACCATGCATCTCTCTTAGGGTCCTCCCTGCACCCCAGACTTTCTGGCGGTGGGATTGTGAGCTGGCAGTGCCCTGTTCCATGTCTAAAATCCATATATGAGTGAGTACATACCATGTTTGTCTTTTTTGTGAGTGAGTTACCTCACTCAGGATGGTTTCTAGTGCCATCCATTTGCCTGCAAATTTCAAGATTCCATTTTTTTTCTGCTGAGTAGCACTCCATTGTGTAAATGTAACAAGTTTTCTCTATCCACTCTTCAGTTGAGGGGCATCTAGGTTCTTTCCAGGTTCTGGCTATTACAAATAATGCTGCTATGAACGTAGTTGAGCAGATGTCCTTATTGTATGAGGGTACATCTTTTTGGTATATGCCTAAGCGTGGAATTGCTGGATCTTTTGGTAGACTGATTACCATTTTTCTGAGAAATCTCCATACTGAACCCAAAGTGGCTGCACAAGTTGCCATTCCCACCAGCAGTGGAGAAGTATTCTCCTTTCTCCACATCCTCTCCAGCATAAACTCTCATTAGAGTTTTTGATTTTAGCCATTCTGACTGGAGTGAGATGGTATATCAGAGTTGTTTTGATTTGCATTTCCCTAATGGCTAAAGATGTTGAGCACTTTCTCAAGTGTCTCTTGGCCATTTTGGACTCCTCTGTTGAGAATTCTGTATTTAATTGTGTACCCCATTTTTTAATTGGATCCTTTGGTGTTCTGGAGAATTGCTTCTTGAGTTCTTTGTAAATTTTGTAGATCAGCCCTCTGTCACATGTGGAGTTTGTAAATATCTTTTCCCATTCTGTGGGCTGTTGTTTTGTTATGTTGACTGTGTCCTTTGCCCTGCAGAAGCTCCTCAGTTACAGGAGGTCCCATTTATTAATTGTTGATCTCAGTGTCTGTGCTATTGGTGTTATGTTCAGGAAGCAGTCTCTTGTACCAATTCTTTCAAGGCTACTTCCCACTTTCTCCTCTAAGAGATTCAGTGTGGCTAAATTGATATTGAGGTCTTTGATCCATTTAGACATAAGTTTTGTACATGGTGATAGATATGGATCTATCTGTTGTCTTTTACATGCCAGCATCCAGTAATGCCAGCACCATTTGTTAAAGATGCTTTCTTTTTTTCCACTATATAGTTTTAGCTTCTTTTTCAAAGATCAGGTGTTCAAAGGTGTGTAGGTTGTTATCAGCGTCTTCAATTCAATTGGTCTACCTGTTTGCTTTTTTGCCAGTACCAAGCTGTTTTCAGGATGATAGGTCTATAATAGAGCTTGAAGTCAGGGATGGTGATGACTCTGGAAGTTCCTTTATTGTACATGGTTGCCTTGGCTATCCTGGGTCTTTTGTTTTTCCATATAAAGTTGAGGATTTTCCTTTCAAGGTCAGTGAAAAAAATGTGCTGGTGTTTTGATAGGGATTGCATTTAATCTATAGATTGCTTTTGGTAAGATTGCCATATTTACTGTGTTGATCCAACCTATCCAAGAGCATGGGAGATCTTTCCATTTTCTGGTATCTTCTTTAATTTCTTTCTTTAAAGACTCAAAGTTCTTGTTATACAGATCTTTCACCTGTTTGGTTAGAGTTACCCCAAGATATTTTATGGTGTTTGTGGCTATTGTAAAGGGTGATGTTTCTCTGATTTCTTTCTCATCCCCTTTATTGTCTATATATAGTAGGGCTACCGATTTTATTGAGTTAATTTTGTATCCTGCCACTTTGCTGAATATGTTTATCAGCTGTAGGGATTTTCTGGTAGAATTCTTTGGGTCATTTATGTAGACTATCATATTGTCTGCAAATAGTGTAAGTTTGACTTGTTCTTTTCCAACTTGTATCCCCTTGATCTCCTTTTGTTGTCTTATTGATCTAGCTAGAACTTCAAGTACAATATTGAAGAGATATGGAGAGAGTGGACAGCCTTGTCTTGTTCCTGATTTTAGAGGAATTGCCTTTAGTTTCTCTCCATTTAGTTTGATGCTGTCTGTTGGTTTGCTGTATATAGTTTTTATTATGTTTAGATATGTTCCTGTTATCCCTGATCTCTCCAAGACCTCAATCATGAAGGGGTGTTGGATTTTGTCAAAGGCTTTTTCAGCATCTAGTGAAATGATCATGTGTTTTTCTTTTTCAGATTGTGTATATGGTGGATTACACTGATAGATTTTCATATGTTGAACCATCCCTCATCCCTGGGATGAAGCCTACTTGATCGTGGTGTATGATTTTTCTGATATGTTCTTGGATTCGATTTGCTGGTATTTTATTGAGCATTTTTGCATCAATGTTTATGAGGGAGATTGTTCTGTAATTACCTATCTTGGTTGTGTCTTTGTGTGGTTTGGCTACTTATATAACTGTAGCCTTGTAGAAAGAATTTGGCAGTAGTCCTTCTGCTTTTATTATGTGGAACAATTTGAAGAGTTTTGGTATTAGCTCTTCCTTGAATTTT
Source organism: Mesocricetus auratus (assembly GCF_017639785.1). Classification (NCBI taxonomy): domain Eukaryota; kingdom Metazoa; phylum Chordata; class Mammalia; order Rodentia; family Cricetidae; genus Mesocricetus; species Mesocricetus auratus. The sequence goes on along the minus strand of NW_024429194.1, from coordinate 42,269,453 downwards.
GGTAGAGCTGGGTGTTCTTGGCGCATGCCTTTAATCCCAGCACTCGGGAGGCAGAGGCAGGTGGATCTCTGTGAGTTCGAGGCCAGCCTGGTCTACAGAACGAGTTTCAGGACAGCCTCCAAAACAATACAGAGAAACCCTGACTTGGAAAAAAAAACAAAAAAAAAGAAAGAAAGAAAAAAAAAGAATTTTTTGGTAGAATTATGCACTGAAACCATCTGGCCCTGGAATTTTCTTTGTTGGAAAACGTTTTATGGCTGCTTCTATTTCTTTAGGGGATATAGATCTGTTTAAAATTTTTATCTCTTCTTGATTTAATTTTGGTAAGTGATATCTACTCAGAAAATCATCTGTTTCCTTTAGGTTTTCCAATTTAGTGGAGTACAGACTTTCAAAGTATGACCTGATGATTCTTTGGATTTCCCAGTGTCTGTTGTTATGTCCCATTATTCATTTCTGATTTTGTTAATTAGCATGACCTCTCTGTCTTTTAGTTAGGTTTGATAAAGGTTTGTTTATCTTGTTGATTTTCTCAAAGAACAAACTCATTGTTTCTTTGATTCTTTGTATTGTTTTCTTTGATTCTACTTTATTGATTTCAGATCTCAATTTGATTATTTCATTCTGTCTACTCCTCTTGGGTGAGTTTGCTTCTTTTTCTTCTAGAACTTTCAGGTGTTCTGTTCATTCTCTAGTGTGGCATTTCTCCAGTTTCTTCATGTGGGCACTTAGTGGTATGAATTTTCATCTTAGAACTGCTTTCAAAGTATCCCAAAGGTTTGGGTATGTTGTGCCTTCATTTTCATTGAATTCTAGGAAGTCGTTTATTTCTTTCTTTACCCAGGGGTGATGCAATTGAGCATTGTTCAATTTCCATGAGTTTGTGAAGTTTCTGCAATTTGTGTTGACACTGAATTCTATTTTTAAGTGGTGGCCCGAAAGGATACAGGGGGTTATTCCAATTTTTTCTGTATCTGTTGAGGTTTGCTTTACTGCCAAGTATGTGGTCGATTTTAGAGAAGGCTCCATGTGGTGCTGAGAAGAAGATACATTTTTTTTGGATGGAATATTCTATAGATGTCTGTTAAACCCAATTGGGTGATAACTTCTGTCAGTTCAATTGTTTCTTTGTTAAGTTTCTGTCTGGTGGACCAGTCCAGTGGTGAGAGTGGGGTGTTGAAGTCTCCCACTATAAGTGTGTGGGGTTTAATGTGTGATTTGAATTGTAGTAATGTTTCTTTTATGAATGTGAGTGCCTTTATATTTGGGGCATATATGTTCAGAATTGAGACTTCTTCCTGATGGATTTTTCCTATGATGAATATGAAATGACCTTCTTCATCTCTTTTGATTAATTTTAGTTTGAAGTCTATTTTGTTAGATATTAGGATAGCTACAACTGCTTGCTTCTCAGGTCCATTTGATTGGAAAGTCTTTTCCCAACTCTTAACCTTAAGGTAGCCTCTGTCTTTGAAGTGAGGTGTGTTGGGTGAGGCGTTGGGGGGGCTGGCCTGGTGGGGGAAGTGTGCGTGGAGGGGAGGGAGAGGGAACTGGGGCTAACATGGGAAGCAAGCTTGTTTCTAATTTAAATATATAATAAAAAAGTGTAATAAAAAATAAAGTAACAAAAAAAAGAAATTGAGGTGTGTTTCTTGTATGCAGCAGAAGGATGGATTCTGTCTTTTTATCTATTCTGATAGCCTATGTCTTTTTATAGGTGAGTTAAGACCATTGATATTCAGGGATATCAATGACCATTGATTGTTGATTCTTGTTTGCTTTGGATGCGTTTTTGGTGGTGGTTTTATGTGTGAGTTTTTCTCCTATTTCTTATTTCTAGTAAAGTTAGATTATCTATTGCCCTTGTTATTTTGAGTGTAGTTAACTTCCTTGGGTTGGAGTTTTCCTTCTAGAAATTTCTGTAGGGCTAAATTTGTGGATATGTATTGTATAAAACTGGTTTTGTCATGGAATATCTTGTTTTCTCCATCTATAGTTATTGACAATTTTGCTGGGAATAGAAGTCTGGGCTGGAATCTGTGGTCTCTTAGTGTTTGTAGACCATCTCTCCAGGACCTTCTGGCTTTCATAGTTTCCATGGAGAAGTCGGGTCTAATTCTGATAGGTTTGCCTTTATATGTTACTTGGCCTTTTTCCTTTGCTGATTTTAATATTCGTTCTTTATACTGTGTGTTTGGAGTTTTGATTATTATGTGGCGAGGGGACTTTTTTTTTTTTTTTGGTCAAGTCTATTTGGTGTTCGGTAAGCTTCTTTTTTGTTATTAATTTTTTTATTTTAAGTTTAAATTTAGATGAGAAACATGGTTGGTTCACAAGTCAGTTCCACGTCCCTCTCCCTTTCCCTCCCCTCCTCCCGTGCCCTCCATCCAACTCCCCCATTATCCCCTCATTTCCCCAGGGAGGGTGAGGCCCTCCATGGGGGTGTCCATAAACTGTCATTTCATCAAGGGCAGGGCATAGACCCTCCCACTAAGAGTTCAGGGTGAGAGTTCATCTCATATTGTTGGATGGGAGTCCAAAGTCCATGTGTATACTCAGGATAAATACTGATCTACTGCCCAAGGCTCAATAGATTACCTAGGCCTCCTCACTGACACCCCCATTCAGGGGGTCTTGATCAGATCCCATGATGGATTCCCAGGCATCAGCCTGGGATTCAAGAGTCAACCCTTGTCAAGTCAGCTGTTTCTGGGGTTAAACCAGCCCAGATTTAACTCTTTTGGTCATCAGTCCTCCCTCTCTGTTACTGGCTTTCTTGAGTTCAGCTCAGTACTTAGCCGTGGGAGTCTGCCTCTTCTTCCATCAGCCACTGAATGAAGTTTCTGTTTCCCAGACTCTCTGGCCATGGGATTGTAGGCTGGCACTCCCCAGATCTATGTCTAAAATCCATATATGAGAGAGTACATGCCAAGTTTCTCTTTTTGTGGCTGCATTACCTCACTCAGGATGGTTTCTTCTAGTGTCATCCATTTGCCTGCAAATCTCAGGATTCCATTGTTTTTTTCTGCTGAATAGTAGTCCATTGTGTAAATGTACCACATTTTCTCTATCCACTCTTCAGTTGAGGGGCATCTACGTTGCTTCCAAGTTCTGGCTGTTACAAATAATGCTGCTATGAACATAGTGGAACAGACAACCTTGTTGTATGAATGGGCATCTTTTGGATATATGCTTAAGAGTGGAGTTGCTGGGTCTTGTGGTAGGTTTATTCCCATTTTTCTGAGGAATCTCCATACTGATTTCCAAAGTGGCTGAACCAGTTGGCACTCCTACCAGCAAAGGAGGATTGTTCCCCTTTCACCACATCCTCTCCAGCATAAATTGTCCTTGGTGTTATTGATTTTAGCCATTCTGACAGGAGTGAGATGGTATCTCAGAGTTGTTTTGATTTGCATTTCCAGGATGGCTAAGGATGTTGAGCACTTTCTCAAGTGCCTCTCAGCCATTTTAGACTCCTCTATTGAAAATTCTCTATTTAGGTCTGCAGCCCACTTTTTAATTAGATTCTTTGGTGTTTTGGAGACTTGCTTCTTGAGTTCTTTGCAAATTTTGGAGATCAGCCCTCTGTCAGATGTGGGGTTGGTGAATATTTTTTCCCAGTCTGTGGGCTGCCTTTTTGTCTTGGTGACTGTGTCCTTTGCCTTACAGAAGCTTCTCAGTTTCAGGAAGTCCCATTTATTAATTGTTGATCTCACTGTCTCTGCTACTGGTGTTATGTTCAGGAAGCTGTCTCCTGTTCCAATTCGTTCAAAGGTACCACCCACTTTCTCTTCTAAGAGGTTCAGTGTGGCTGGATTTATGTTGAGGTCTTTGATCCATTTGGATTTAAGTTTTGTGCATGGCGATAAACATGGATCGATCCGCAGTCCTCTACATGCCAGTCTCCAGTTATGCCAGCACCATTTGTTGAAGACACTTTCTTTATTCCATTGCATATTTTTACCTTCTTTGTCAAAGATCAGATGTTCATACGTGTGTGGGTTAATATCAGGGTTTTCAATTCAATTCCATTGGTCTACCTGTCTGTTTTAGAGCCAATACCAAGCTGTTTTCAGGACTATAGCTCTATAATAGAGCTTGAAGTCAGGGATGGTGATGCCTCCAGACGTTGCCTTGTTGAGCAGGGTTGTTTTGGCTATCCTGTGTCTTTTGTTTTTCCATACAAAACTGACTATTGTTCTTTCAAGGTCTGTGAAGAATTGTGCTGGGATTTTAATGGGGATTGCATTGAATCTGTAGATTGCCTTTGGCAGGATTGCCATTTTTACTACATTGATCTTACCTATCTAAGAGCAGGGGAGATCTTTTCATTTTCTCAGGGCTACTTTAATTTCTTTCTTTGAAGATTCAAAGTTCTTGCGATACAGGTCTTTCACTTGTTTGGTTAGCGTTACCCCAAGGTATTTTATGTTGTTTGTGGCAATTGTAAAGGGTGATGTTTCTCTGATTTCTTTCTCAGCCCTTTTATTATCTGTATATAGTAGTGCTACTGATTTTCTTGAATTGAGTTGAAGCCTGCCACTTTGCTGAAGGTGTTATTCAGCTGTAAGAGTTCCCTGGTAGAGTTCTTTGGGTCATTTATGTAAACTATCATATCATCTGCAAACAGTGAAAGTTTGAACTCTTCCTTCTTAATTTGTATCCCCTTGATCCCCTTTTGTTGTCATATGGCAATGGCTATAACTTCAAGTACAATGCTAAAAAGTTATGGAGAGAGTGGACAGCCTTGTTTTGTTCCTGACTTTAGAGGAATTGCGTTGAGTTTCTGTCCATTTAGTTTGATGTTAGCTGTTGGTTTACTGTATATAGCTTTTATTATGTTTAAGTATGTTCCTGTTATCCCAGATCTCTCCAAGACCTTTATCATGAAGGGGTGTTGGATTTTGTCAAAGGCTTTTTCAGCATCTAGTGAGATGATCATGAACGTTTTTGTTTTCAGCTTGTTTATATGGTGGATTACATTGATGGATTTTCGTATGTTGAACCATCCCTGCATCCCTGGGATGAAACCTACTTGATCATGGTGAATGATTGTTTTGATGTGTTCTTGGCTCCTATTTGCCAGTATTTTATTAAGTATTTTTGCATCAATGTTCATGAGGGATATTGGTCTGAAGTTCTCTTTCTTAGTTGTGTCTTTGTGTGGCTTGGGGATCAAGGTTATTGAAGCCTCATAGAAAGAGTTTGGCAAAGACCCTTCTGCTTGTATTGCATGGAATACTTTGAGAAGAATTGGTATAAGCTGTTTATTTGAATTTCTGGTAGAATTCTGCACTGAGGCCATTTGAACCTGGCTTCTTTTGGTTGGGAGACTTTTGATGAGTGCTTCTATTTCCATAGGGGTTATAGGTCTATTTAAATTGCTTATCTGTTCTTGATTTAATTTTGGCAAGTGATAGCTATCCAGGAAGTCGTATAATTCCTTTAAATTTTTGAATTTTGTGGAGTACCGGTTTTCAAAGTATGACCTGATGATTCTCTGAATTTCTTCAGAGTCCGTTGTTATGTCCCCGTTTCATTTCTGATTTTGTTAATTTGCATGTTCATACTCTGCTGTTTGGTAAGTTTGGACAAAGGTTTGTCTATCTTGTTAATTTTCTCAAAGATCCAACTCTTCGTTGCATTGATTCTTTGTATTGTTTTCCTAGTTTCCACTTCATTGATTTCAGCCCTCAATTTTATTATTTCCTGGCATATACTCCTCCTGGGGGAGTTTGCTTCTTCTTGTTCTAGAGCTTTCAGCTGTGCTGTTAATTCTCTAGTATAACTATTCTCCAGTTTCTTCATGTGGGCACTTAGTGCCGGTAAGCTTTTTATAGTTTCATAGGCATCTCCTTCTTCAGGTTGGGAAAATTTTCTTCTATGATTTTGTTGAATGTTTTCTGCATCATTGAGCTGGGCTTCTTTGCCTTCTTCTATACCTATTATCCTTAGATTGTTCTTTTCAGGGTGTCCCATATTTCCTGAATATTTTGTGTTAAGGATTAGTTGGATTTAAGTCTTTCTTTTGTCAATGAATCTATTTCCTCTAGTTTATCTTCAGTGCATGAGATTTTGTCTTCTATCACTTGTATTCTGTTAGTTATGCTTGCACCTGTAGTTCCTGATTGTTTTTTCAGCCTTTTGATTTCCAGAATTACCTCAGTTTGTGTTTTTCTTATTGTCTCCATTTCGGTTTTCAGGTCTTGAACTGTTTGATTTTTTTCCTTCATTTGTTTGATTTTTTCTTGTCTTTCCTTGCTTTCTTCAAGAGATTTGTTGATTTTTTGCATTTTTTTTGGTTTGTGTTTTCTTCCATTTATTTAAGGGATTTTCTTATATCCTCTTTGAGTGCCTCTATCACTTTCAGGAGGTTGTTTTAATTGTCATTCTTTTTGTTTCATCTGTATTAATATGTTCAGGTCTTTCTGCTGTAGAGTTTCTAGACTCTGGTGGTTCCTCTGTTGTTGGCTGTGTTTTTATATTGCCTTCTTCCCATCCTTTCTTTCAGTGGGAGCTCATGGAGTCTCTTCCTCTCCTGGTGGGGTTGGGTCTAAATATCCTTTCCAGTGTGTTCAAGCAGGGCCAATACTTCAATGGGTGCAGGTGGGTCTCAAGTACAAGGTGGAGTCCAGAGGGGACTAAAGACTCAAGCACACGGCAGGGACTCAAGCACAGAGCAGAGAAAGGAGTGCACTGAAGACTGAGGTGTGGCCAGACTCAGGGTGATCCTTCCTGGTGGGGCAGGTCCTCTTTAGGCACAGAAAGCATCCAGGGAGACAGAGTTGGGGGATGTAGGGAGTTGGGCCTCAGAGCAGGGCCCCCACTCACCTTAAGCACCAGGAAAGGACTGGAAGCCACATTGGACTTTTCTGTATAAGACATTTCTTTTCCTGGAAGTTCCTGAGTGGCCATCTCAGCTTATTCCATCCTTATTGAAGTAGCTGCTTCTTTGGGGACCTTCAACAATAGAGCAATTCATATGAAGCCTCTTTTACCCGTGAGATGATTATTATGGGTTGTGTGGACACAAAGGGAAATGGAAAGATAAATACCTACAGTGGTGATTTAAGAAGTCATCTGCTTTGTTACCTCACTCAGGATTTTTTTCTACTTCCTTTCATTTGCCTGCAAATTTCAAGATACCTTTGCTTTTTACAGCTGAGTAGTACACCATTGTGTAAATGTACCACATTTTCTTCATCTGTTTTTTGGTTGAGGGTCATCTAGGTTGTTCCCAGGCTCTGGCTATTGTTAATAATGCTGCTATAAACACAGTTGAACAAATGTCCTTGTGGTATGAGTGTGCATCCTTTGTGTATATGCACAAGAGTGGTATTGCTGGGTTTTGGGGTAGATTGGTTCCCAATTTTCTGAGAAACCGTCATACTGATTTCCAAAGTGACTGTACAAGTTTGCACTCCCACCAGCAATGGAGATCCTGAGTGAGGTAACCTAGACCCCAAAAGACAAACAGGGTATGTACTCACTCATAGGATAACCAATCTACTTTCCACAAGCCCAGAGAAGATATATAACAAGAGGGACCCTATGAGACACATATATGGATCCCCTGGGAAGAGGAAATAATTGCCTGAGAAAATTGTGGGTATGGGGGAGAGGACGGTGGAGGGTGGGAAGGAAGGGGAGGGAGGAGGACAGGGGGAGGATAACATGAGAGAATTGAATGCTTAAGTTGTGAGACAGACAGAGAGGGAAAGCAAGGAAAGAGATATCTTGATAGAGGGGGCCATTATGGGGTTATCGAGAAACATGGTATTAGGGAAATACCTAGGAATCCACAAGGATGACTCTAGCTAAGACTAAGCAATAGTGGAGAAGGTGCCTGAACTGGCCATCCCCTGTAATCAGACTGATGACTACTTTAATAGTCATCACAGAACATTCACTCAATAACTCATGCAAGCCCATGCAGAAATCCACAGCTAAGCAGTGGGCCAAGATTCCAGAGTTCAGTGGAAGAGAGGGAGGAGTGATAATATGTCCAAAGGGGTCAAGATCATAATGAGGAAACACCTGAGCCGAGCTAATGGGAGCTCATTGACTCTGGAGTGACAGCTAGGTAACCTGCATAGGACCAAACTAGGCCCTCTGAATGTAAGTGACTGTTTATAGGTGTTGGGGAAGCACTGTCTGGCCAATAGGAATCTAGATAGGTGGGGCTAGGAATCCAAGAGGATTCTGGGAAGGAGAAACACAAGAGAGTCGAGATGTAACGCCATGGGGTAGGAGCCCGGAAGTATTCTCCGGCAAGAGAAATACTTAGATTAACAATTATGGGGTAATTACTTAAGTCTGAGCTAGCCAGTAAGAAACAAACAAGGCCAACAGCTTCATAATTAATACAGCGTCTTGTGTGTTTATTTGGGGACTACAATGAGGCAGAGCCTAGGCGGCTGGCGGGGGATAAACCAAAGCGGCTAGCAAGGAAAAAGCTTCTCTTAACATATAGGGCCACTCACTGGCACTGGGACAAGGTTATATCCCTAGAGCATGAGCTTTTTTGGAGCCCATTTCCTATGGTGGGATACCTTGCTCATCCTAGATACAGATGGGAGGCCTTCGTCCTGCCTCAACATGATTTGACGACTTTGTTGACTCCCCATGTGAGGCCTCATCCTCTATGGAGAATGGATGGAGTGGGGCAGTGGAGCAGGTGGATGGGGAGAGCAGGAGCAGGGAAAGGAGGGAGAACCGGTATTGGTATGTAAAATAAAAAAGAAATATTTAAATTAAAATAAGAAGTCATCTGCTGATTTCAAATGATCAAAGGCATCTTTAAGTGAGATTAATAATTACTAAGTAATTCAGCATTCATCCTATATTTTCCTCCAGGTAATCAGGGCAAAGAATCTCAACTAAACTGCCCATGGGGAAGGTGCCTATTACACAGAAAATCATTAAAATTTCAAATAATTAAGGCAAGTGTTTGTGTGAGCAAATATAGAAGGCTTGGTTTGGTATTTTTGACATTTTAATGCTTAGAAATCAATACTAATGTATGTATATGAATTGAAATTAATAATAGCAAATGTTAATTAAATATTCTTTGAGATTTCTAGTGATCTGCTTCTGGCAGGGTGAGAATTCAAAGAATAATGCGATGATCTCTAACCAATTTCCCCATCTTATTGGCCTCTGTAATGCCTGCTTATATTAGCTATTCAAACTGTTGCATGACTCTTCTGAGCCGGAGATTTACTTGATAATTTCAAGGACATTTGTAGTGGCATCTTGCTTTGCCAGTGAACTTGCTGTGTTGGCCACATCCTATGGGCATGGCTTCAGGTGTGTAGATGTGATCCTTTGAAGGTAGAGGAGGGGCTGGCTCAATCTCTGGGGTTGCAGTGAGAACATCAGAAGGGCAGAGACTGCAACTTCTGGAGCTGGAAGACCATGATGGTTATTTACTTGGTATAAGTGCTTCCCTAACAAGTACCTAATTATCATTTGTCTTGGGTCTGGTGGACTCATTTAAATCCTGCCTTCAGACATTCCTGAAGATCAAAATTAAGCAAATCTGAGTTTGTATCCTAGATGTTCCTAGTACATGTGATTTCTTTCAGTGATCTCCTATTGAGTCTCACACTGTAGCTGAAGAAAACCTACAGTGTTTTCAGGAAACAACTCAAAGACAGGAGCAGCTAACCCTCAAGGCATTTTAATGTGACTTATAATTCCTTACATTTGTGTCACACTATTACATACAAAATACTTTTATCTCTTATTTCATATAAATTCCTTGTGAATCACACAACATTGCTGTAACATAATTAATTTTAAAATACTGTGTCTTGGCCGGGAACCTCAGTGCCTGCTATTACTGCATAGCGGCCTCTGACCTTTGCTGCAGAGTGGGTAGAGGACAGTGAGAGAGCATGGCCTTGAGTCCTGGAGCTCTTACGAATAAAACTAAAAGAAAACAAACCAAACCAAGCCAACCAACCAGCCAAAAAAACAAAACAAAACAAAATAAAATAAAACAGTGTTTCACAGAAACCAGAGTATACAGATCCTGTATAAACTGCCTCTATGGTGATGTTCCTGGTGAAACATCTGTATTCCCATAAATAGTCCCCACTTCCTCCAACATTCTTTATTTTTACACCTCTCAAAAGAAATATGTAAAATACCTACATTTTATAACAGAGTGAAACTAAAATACAAAACCCAAAGCTATTTAGGACCCACCCTCTCTCTGGTGGTTCAGTTGGTTTAAGACTTAATCTCTGGTTTCAATTTTACTCTTATGATAACTGCAGGTTCCCCATTCTGCCCCAGTCCAGTGCTTCTTTCTCAAATTGGTTGAAACATTGGTAGAGAAAACCATACTAATTCTGCTTCTCTACAAACTCCAATATTACTTCAGGATTGAACCAAGATAAAATCAAGGTAAAAGAATTAGAGTGATTGGTTCAAGGACATAGTGAATACTTTTATTAAAGGAACAAATCCACATCTTCAGACATAAAGTCTTAATTTCTTTCTAATTCATCACAGTTTACCATCTTATTTTTGTTTTTATTACTTCATTTGGAAATCTAAGAAATTTCATTTAGTGGGCTGGAACTCAATGCACTCTGTGATTTGCAAAAGTTACTGTGAATTTTCTATGTCGTTAACAAAACGATGAACACGAAACATACACGAGCTTCATATATGCCACCTACTAGTTGTTTCAAAATTCTCACTTGCATTATTTTCCTCAATGCCATGGTGGAAAATTCTAGTGGAAAATTTGTATTGTTTAGCTTTTGGGTTTTGAGACAGGGTTTCAGTCTCTACTTCTGCTGACATTGAACTGTCCATGATCTTCTTACAAAATCTTCTAGACTATGTGACACAATGCCTGACTGTTTAAATGCAGATATTTCAGTTTTATTTTTGTTTCATTGAAAGAAGTTTCCATGAGAGAGTTAGTTGCCTAACTTTATTCTCACCACCAAATAATTATAACAGTTGACATTTTTTGATAGCTTTGCATAGGACCTGAGTTTGGTTCCCAGCACTCACATGGCTCATTATCTCTTGAAACTCCAGTTCCAGGGGATCTGATGTTTCTGTGGGCACCAGGGATCCATGTGGCATATGTACATATTGTAGACATACAAATGTACATATCAAGTAAGAATAAATATTTAAAACTGTTTAATTCCCCAAAGCTTAAAAGTATATTGTTCTTTTAAATGTAGGGTTGTTTCTGCTAGTTAAGTCCCTGTATGGTTACACTTCTTAAACTGATCTTTTCCCTGTGTCAGGGATTCTTTATACGCTGGAGAGCATTTATGCCATTTTCTTTGTTAATGTCGCCAGTCAATGGTTTCTTCTTGTTACAGCTAATAGCTATGGAAGAAGAAGTCTTAAGAGCTCTTGGAGTAGCAACAAAAGCTTAGTTTTAGTCTTTTATTTTCTAAGTTTTGAATACCAATTTCAGGATCTTTAGATATCAACTATGAAGTCTGAGATGCCAGTGCATTTTCTTTTTTTAAAGTTGGTATGGCATGTTTGGGATAACAGCACCACTTGCTAGTATCTCATGTTGCTTCATATCCAATGTAATATTTTATTATTATTACTTTGTCATAACTCACCTCTGCATTTCTAAAGCTTTGTTCAGTTGTGATGAATGCTGAGTCTTTACATGTATGGAGGTGTTTATGCCTGAAGAATGCACTTCATCAATCCCTATGAAATCAATACCTTTAGTAAGTAGTAGGTCCTGTAGTTTTGTACCTTCCTCCTCCTGTGAACACTCCAAGACTTTTCAACAATTAGGGCCTCTAGATGTCACTATTTCTTTGTAAAGCATACTATAAATAGGCACTCCAGATCTTTGATTCTCATCCAAGATCTATGTGAACATTTAGTCACTTCATATACTGACAAGTTTTAGAACACTTGACAATTTACCCAGTGTCCTTGTCTATTTTTAAAGAGCTAAGTAGCACTGTTCACAGGGTTATTTTTTACTAAGCAGCTTTCCAGATGTTCCCATATCAGACAAGCATTCACTTCTCCACAGTAAGCAATGGGCTGGCATTGGGAGCAGAGTCAATCACTTTATGCAGCAAAGATTATTTAGTGTTTGAAACTTGTCAGTTTATACCCCAGATTCTAACTGGCAAAGACAACATTTCCTAAGATGTAATGCCTGTAAATAATAGATCTTAGATTTGACTTCTGTTAGTTATTCTGACAATTACTCTATTTCAAATTAAACTTTTTCATGGCACTACTTATCAAAGTGATTTCTTCTGTTTATTTAATTTTTTTGGTTTTTCTTTTTCAGATTGTTTTTTATTTTTTTTTATTTTTAAATTTAAATTAGAAACAAGGTTGCTTCACATGTCAATTCCAGGCCCTTCTCCCTTTCCCTCCCCTCCTCCTGCGCCCTCCTACCAACCCCCCAAATCCACTCATTTCCCCAGGGAGGGTGAGGCCCTCCATGGGAGTGTTCATAGTTTGTCATTTCATCCAGGAAAGGGCCTAGACCCTCCCCCAAGAGTCCAGGGTAAAAGTGCATCTTTCATTGTTGGATGGGAGCCCTATTTTTATTAATAATTCCGTCAACAAAATCCTGAAAAGTAAGAGAGTTCAAAGTGCCGGGCTCTAAGTGATTATATGTTTCTGTTTAATACTGAAGCTTTGGGCTGCTTAGAGCTATAGCAGGGTCAATACAGTTGTTTCTTTCCTGCCCTTGCTACACTTATAGCTTTGCAATTGATATAACAACTAATGTTTACAAGTGTGGAAGAATGGCATGGTGTCGTACCTGCTGTGCAGCCTGCATCCGAGAATGTAGCGAGGTGGTCAGGATAGATGACACAGAGACCGGTCGGTTGCTTTAAGAAAACTTTAAGCTTCCCAAGTCAGCTTAGGAGGAGACCCCAAGTCTGCTTAGGAGAGAAGACTCTCCAAGAAAAAAACTCTTCCCTTTTTAAGGACTTCTGCCATCCATCTACATACAATTCTTTCCAGACTTCTCACCCTCCTGGCTGGTGGTTTAATCTCTGGCCCCAGAATCCGGGAGACACAGCAGGGGGGACAGGAAGAAGCATCTAGTGTAGGGGGTGTCAAAGTCATGGTGTTTCAGTGAGCGAGCCCTTATCTGAGCCCTATCAAGAGCTTTATAGCACTGAATTGTTTTCAGTAAACATTACACAGCTGCCTGCTCCCAGACCAAAGGGGAAGTGGGTTTCTGCTCAAGGTCTGGTGTCCCCACAATTCACCCCTATTTATTTTTAAATGAGGCACTCCTGGCTTAGGTCAAGTGGGGTCACCCTCCCTTGCCCGTCCTCGGGGGACCTTGAACCCCTGTCTTAGATGGGAGGGGTCTTCCCCACAGGTTGCCAGTCAACAAAGCGCCCCAACCTTAGAATAAGGCTTTATGGCTATCGGGATTGCCATGGGCTAAGGCACTTTGAACTCAGCATGAAGTCAGAATGCCTACTGCCACTGTTACCATTCCTAGGACCCCCACTGACATAGTACCTTTCTGTCACCTGCCCATCCCCCGATCTGGGCCGTAGCATTTTACCACCAGTCTTTCTTTGCTACAAGGGTGATTTATAGTTACAATTTGATGGTTAAAACAGTGATAAAGTTTACAATAATTTTAAGATCTACCTAGGAAAGCATTAGATAGTGCACTTGCACAGATACATTAGGTACAATCATTGATGTTACATATGTAGCATTATAAAAAATATGAACAAGAGGCTTGTTGCACTATTTACAGAGTACCAATTTGTTCCTGTGGTGATGTAGTCTGTCGATTTAATGTCAGTGGTATCAGCCGAACATGTAACCCGAGTCAAAGTCTTTTTGTCGCACCAGGACAAACCACATTTCTCTAGAAAAACACACTGGCATAGGTGTGATTCCAGAAACAGGAACTACCAAGTCTGATATTTCAAGTGACCATGTCCTGTTTAAATACTGAAAAGAGGCTTTTGTCACTCATCACAGTCCATACCAATGTCCAAATGTTTTAAATGGGTCCTTTTTTCTCTGTTGGCTTCACGATGAAAACTCATGGGTCCGGAAGGTTGATGCAGCAGGTCTGTTGAGAAACTGGAAATCTCGAACCGACTGTTTTCTTTCTTTCTTGGGCTCTAGATTCGATGACATCAAGGGTCAGGAACACTGATTTAGGAGATCTCCAACTGGCTTGGGCAGGCTCCCACGGTCTCAGGTCCAGTTTTCTCTGCTCCATGCATCTCACCAAATGTTGTGACAGCTACTGAAGCTTTATTTTTTTCCTGCAAGAAAACACAAACATGCCCTCGACCCCAAATTAGGGTCTTCTCCACTGTCTAGTGTATGGATGTTTCCATTTGACCTGAGCAATAGTTGCTCAAGTTTCATTATGCCTGAATCTGTCTGAAGCAGATTGCTCACTGGCATTTACATTTTAAAAATTTTAAAATGAGGAGTGGATTATTCAATGAATCATGTGGGGACTGGGGACGTTACTCCCCCTTTTTTTTATTTTTAAATTTTGTATGAACTGTTGAAGTTGGACCATAACAGTAGAAGGATTTGTCTACCCTCCTTAGTCAACTATCTAGGTGAATTGGGATCACTATTTAAATTATTAGTAGATGTCCTTTAAAAGGGACATAACCATTAAGTACCTTTGAGAATCATTTAAGGATTGTAAACTATACTATGTCCCAAATAGTCCTTTTTTTTTTTAACCTGTAGTTCTCACTAGCTGACAAGGCCTCACTTGCATCTGAGCTGACAAGGCCTAATTTGAATCTAAACAGAAGCCTTTGGGGGTTGGGGCCTGCCAAAGCAGCAGGACAGTTCCCTGAAAAATCCTCTCTCTCTCTCTCTCTTTTTTTTTTTTTTTGACTGGCTCTGAGGGCTTAACTTGAATTTTTTGTTAAGATATTAACCGACTGACTGGATGTTTCTTTTGGCTATATCTAAATCGATTTAGGTAGTTTTTTTTAACTGTTTGAAGGGATTTAAGTATCCCTTTAATCATATCCAAGGCAATTAGAACAGTTGCTTTTGTCAACATTCACGCATTTACATTTCACACTTCATACATACTGATGTGGCCATGTCCATACACACAGACCATGCATACATATCTCTCCTTTTGCCTAGGTTATGATTAATTTGTTGAACTGAAACTTCTTTAACAGAACAACTCCAGTCAATCTTTGAATTAAAACAAAAGGTTGAAAAAATCCTGTATGTCCCTCATCTTTTCTTCATTAGAGAAGTTTTGAGCTACACTCAGGGGCTACAGCCATACCCACTCCTTGTAATTCTGTAGATGCAAAGTGGAAAGGCCAGGCTTTTGTCAAAAGTTTTTAGAGATGACTCACAAAATTGATCTTAAATTTGTATCAATAACCTACCCCATATAAATGTAACCAAACATTTTTATTTTATATACCTTTGTCTTTTTCTTTACTGAATACTAATACCTCATTTATTAACTTTACCAATTTTTTAAATTTATCTATCTTTAATCCATCCTCCCATTGAGGATGATTCTCCAATCTACCCTCCAACTGAGGGCAACTTCTTATCTTAGGTTTCCTTTTTTTCCTGACCTTTGTTAGGTGAGGGCCTAGACGTTTAATCCAATCCACCCTTCAACTGAGGGTGATCTCTTAGGTTCCCTTTCTTTCCTGACCTTTGTCAGGCAAGGTCCTAGACATTTAATCTGGTACCCCTAGCTTGGTACCCCCTTTTTAATACATAGTTATAGCCTTACTTGTTGGCTATCCTTTTAGACCTGTGAGTTTTTCTTTACTTTCCTGACCTCAGTGGATCAGGTGAAAGACTGGCCTTATTTATTAACTTTACCAATTTTTTAAATTTATCTATATTTAATCCATCCTCCCATTGAGGATGATTCTCCAATCCACCCTCCAACTGAGGGCAACTTCTTAGGTTTCGCTTTTCTTTTTTGACCTTTGTCAGGCAAAGGCCTAGGCATTTAATTTGGTACCCCTAGTTTGGTACCCCCTTTTTAATACATACTTATAGACTTACTTGTTGGCTATCCTTTTAAATCTCTGAGTTTTTCTTTACTTTCCTGACTTCAGTGGATCAGGTGAAAGACTGGAGATTTTTTATTTTATTTCTTATTTTACCCTCCTTTTTTTTTTTTGACTGGGTTTCTCTCTATCCTTTTGGAGGCTGTCCTGGAACTTGCTCTATTTACAAGGATGGCCTCCATCCTACCTACCTTTGTCTCTCGAGTGTTGGGATTAAAGGCATATGCCACCAACACCCGACTATAAAGATCATAGCAAACATCCTTCCAATCTGGGACATTTAATCCTCCCCCAGTAATGAACCATGGACTCGCACATTTAATCCATTTTAAAAAGCCTTCCAAGGTTTTAGACTTTACTGTAGTTCCATGTCCTTCAAGTAACTTTTTAACTTGATGCTGTAATTCAAGCTTCCTAGAACTATTCCCCATGGTTTCTTTTCTTTTTTCCCCAATCTGTCCCTGGCCAGAAAAAGAGACGAACCCGCTCACTTACCTCGCTTTCACAATCTCGGTGGGATCCTCCAATTGTCGCACCTGCTGTGCAGCCTGCATCCGAGAATGTAGCGAGGTGGTCGGGATAGATACACAGAGACCAGTCGGTTGCTTTAAGGAAACTTTATGCCTCCCAAGTCAACTTAGGAGGAGACCCCAAGTCCGCTTAGGAGAGAAGAATCTCCAAGAAAAAACACTTCCCTTTTTAAGGACTTCTGCCATCCATCTACATACAATTCTTTCCAGACTTCTCACCCTCCTGGCTGGTGGTTTAATCTCCGGCCCCAGAATCCGGGAGACACAGCAGGGGAGACAGGAAGAAGCATCTAGCCATAGGGGGTGTCAAAGTCATGGTGTTTCAGTGAGCAAACCCTTATCGGAGCCCTATCAAGAGCTTTATAGCACTGAATTGTTTTCAGTAAACATTATCTCACAGCTGCCTGCTCCCAGGCCGAAGGGGAAGTGGGTTTCTGCTCAAGGTCTGGTGTCCCCACAGCATGGTCCCAGTATTTTATGTTTCACAAAATATAATACTATATTTATTCTAACTGAAGTATGAAAGAGTATGTCTATGTCTCTACATTCATATGAATATGCATTCAGAGAAGTAAATTTTGAATAGGAAAATAAAGATAGAAAAGTAGAATTATTTAAATAACCTATATAAAAACAGAGAAGGAAAACACAGGAAGAAGAAACAAATGCCAAGATTGACATATATTCAACAATGTTTGGTCGATGTCTAAGACAGAGACTGGAGTGTAGAATGGACAAGTGATAGTATTGAAAAACTTAAAACTGTGTGAGCAATTAATATAGCAAATAGATGAAAAGATTACTAATTATGTTTGAACATATGACCTACACTAGCAAACATTTTGTTTAAATTAGGATTTTTGGTACAGCATGTCCAATTTTCTTTTTAAGCATGCAGAGCATACTTATCAAAGAAGGTTGCTAACTGGGCCATAAAATGTATTTTGAGGAATTTTAAAGAATCAAAATATGTACAGAATATTCACTGAAATCACAGAATTAAGCATTAAATCTGTTTTATTAAGAAACTCAAAAACAACATGGAGAGATGGCTGAGTGTTCATGAGTATGGACTGCTCTTGCAGAGAGCCGAGTTCAGTGCCTAGTACCTGGAAGGAAAGACTCACAGATGCCCTGAAATTCCAGCTCTGGGGTAGAGTGGGGTTCCATAACTCTCTTCTGGACTCCAAAGACATACTCACTCACAAATGCACATATCCAAACACAGACATAAAGACATATGTAGAAATAACAGAACAATTTGCCTGTAATCCTGACATTTGAGAGGCAGAAAGAACATAGGATTCAGAAGGACTATCTGCGATTCTCTATGTGATCTGAATACTGCTTATGTAGTTTCTTCTTTCTGGTTGTTAAAACACTATTACTTTACATATGTTCTGGCCTGTTTGAATGAGTTACCAGGGAGGAAGTGGAAAGGACCGTGACCCAGAATACTTCATGCGTGTGCATCTCATTCACCCAGGGCCATCCCTCATCTCACACAGCTTCCATACTCCCCATTAGAATCTGAATATTCAGTTTAGATGAAACCTTTTTTATTCACTTCACCAATGTTTGTTCAGCATCTGTTACTCATCAGGTGGTGTTCTAGGTCTTTGGAATATGCTACAGGCAAAAGGAGAAAGACCCCCGATGACTGAGCATAATTAAAGCAAGAGGCTATTATATGCTTTACATAAAAGTCAAACTTCATGGCTTTAAATTACTGATGGTGGCAACACAGTTCAGTATATGGAGTAGCATCTCAGAATATAAGTGATGCAAACATAGTGGCATGCGTACTACCTTTGCTGGACACATCTTAGAAAGCTATAGCAAATAAAACCTTGGCTGTCAGTGAGGGCAAGGCCTTTTACCAGCTAACAATAACATTTTAACTGAAATTATTCTCTAGATAATCATTCCTAGTTGAAATATCCCAGATATGCAATATTAGTTCTAAGCCTGTCCCTCTAATTAATTTGTGTCTATGTATTTAATCCAGAAATAATTATTATGGTGCTTAAGTATTAAACATTTGTAATGAGATACAAATGCATAGGTGCACTTTTGGCTGGGTCCTGGACCATACCTAGAAGATGCCTGGAGAGCCTCACTGGTTAAGGAGTAAACATGTGTCCGATATTTGCTCTGCAGACACCTGTCTGTGTCTTAAGTAAATGATATATGGAAGTGATCAAAAGAAGCACAATAGAGAGAAAATGGAGAAAGCAAGCTATGCGTCCAGGTGGCTGGGTAGCTGTTGATTGACACACAGAATCCTCTCATCGTCAAATGATAACTATGAAGTACCATGAACAACGTAGGCAGACATTAGTGTATTCTCAATGATGGGACCACGTTGCTGTAGCCACACTGGACATTGTATTAACAGCTAAGCAATTTAAAGCTCAGTGGTTATAATTCATTAGTGGTTCAATAAGGGCCTCTAAATGCTCCATCACAACATTCATGTTTCTAAGCAACTATTTCTATAGCACTGTGCCACTAACCTATGATTAAATAAATTACACATGGGATTGAGTAATAGCTTTTTGGAAGATCTGAAATTCATGACAAATTTTGCATCCCAATTTTTATTTCAGTATTTTATTAGCTTTATCTACCTCCCATGGATGACATTACATTGCCAGGTGTGTTACACAGAAAGAGAAAACATGCATTTCAATGAAAATAATAACAAAAGTGTCAGAAACTAAATATGACTGGCAGTGTACAGATGAGATGATGGTTTAATTCTAAATGCAGAAAACAGCACCCATACAGGCAGAAAGCCCGGGTGTTGACCAGCTATGCTTCAGAGGTTAGTAAGATCATTTACCTCTACATCCCTTTCTGAAAAGTTGGAAAGAGAATGCTACGAAGCATACTAATCATTGTATTGTTGTGAGTGATGACAGGAGAATAAAGAATGAAGGAACAAGATATGATTAACATAGGACTAACGGGGAATTCTGTGCTGTTGTATGAGCCCTCAGTTCTGTTTTTGCTTTCTTGACTTTATGTGTACATATATATGTCTGTATGTGAATGCCATGGTGCACACACAGAGTTCAGAGGGTAACCATGAACATTAGTCATTGCTTTCATCTTATTTGAACAGGACACTTGCTTATCATTGCATGTAAAGGCTAGTTAGTTGACCCTCAAGCTTGTGGGAATTCTCTGGTCTGTGCTTTTTACCTCAACCCAGGAGTCTCGGATTACAGTTGTATGCCGGTATGACTTTACATGAACTCTGTGTACCTAAATGCTAGATTCTAACTCGAGTCCTCATGTTCACTTTATCAACAATGTCATATTTCCAGTCCAACATGCCAGTTTTGAAAAGGACTTATCAGTAAGATTATATTGAACTCCATATCAGTATCAAGAATAGTGTTTTAAAAATTAAAATTAAAACAGCAATAGAAAGGTCAAAGAGATGTTCAAGAGGTGACTTGATTTCCATCTCTGGACCCATACAGTAGAAGGTAAGAACTAACTTCAACACAATGTTCCCTGACCACCACACATGCCCTGTGACTCGTATGACATATGCATTCTCTTCTTGATACCTCTTTATAACTTAATTTTTGTTTGTTTTCAAAGAAGAGATGATAGAAAGGTAGAAGCCCAGGTGGCAAATGACTTTAGATGTGTTCTAGAATACTCTTCCCTATGATAGTGTCATTCCATGGATGACTGAGGCAACCATTAGGGAATCTATGCATACTGCTGCCATCAGTGTCAGACACTGCTCCATTCTTAACAGTTCAGCAAATATCCCCAGTGATTGTAATTCAGCAGTAGTTTAATAACATGCTCAGTGTGTCAAGATATATTTTCCTAATAACTTCAGCTTACAGATGAGACTAAAGGTGTCCCTATGAAGTGACAACTAGAAGAGCAAATATCCTTGTCATTCTATTTTATTGTGGTTAGGATGGAGTAGCTAATAAATATAAGAATCCCTGGGTAAAATTAAGCTGCAACTGAATATAATGTGTTAATGCAGTTTTAAAAGTTCATGTGTATAGAGACAAATGTGTAGTGCATATGCCATACAATAAACAGTGGTGGTTTGTTTCTGTATGGAATGTCAGATGAGGCTAGCAAAAGTAGCTGTTTTGGCAGTTTGGCCTCATTGAAACTCTATCACAACTGAGAATCATCTCTGGGATGAATGGTATTGAGAAATTGAAGTACCACCCCACACAACTTTGGGGAATTTAGTCCTTTCAGATTAACACCATTGGGAATTGTTCACTTCTTCCTTTGTGATCCCATTCAGTGATCATAGTGGGCCCAATGACTTGGCTAGGAAGGTGAAGCAAGTACAGGTACTGGGTTGTTTTGCACACTGACCCAGGATATTAAGATAATTGGAGATTTTGACCTGAGCGCAGCGCCTTAGACCGCTTGGCAAGAAACCATCCTGAGTGAGGTATCACAGTCACAGAAAGACAAACATGGTATGTACTCACTCATATATGGATTTTAGACATAGAGTAAAGGATTACGAGCCTACAGTCCACAACGCCAGAGAAGCTAGGAAACAAGGAAGACTCTAAGAGAGACATACATGGTCCCCTGGAGAAGGGGAAAGGGACAAAATCTCCTGAGCTAATTGGGAGCATGGAAGGAGTGGAGAGAGAGTTAGGAGAAAGAGAAGAGGAGAGGGGAGAAAACGAGGGGAGGACATGAGAAAGCAAGAAGAATGTCCGCATTCATTTCTGTTTGCTCTTGACTGTAGATGTGATGTGACTATTTCAACTTCCTGCAGTGTTGGCTTACCTGCAGTGATGGGCTATAACCTGGCATTGTGAGCTCCAATAAACCCTTCCTTTACAAAAAAGAAAGATAATTGGAGTCTGTGTCTATCTCAGCTAGGTTCTGGTTTCTAAGATAGCTTCCCAGGGATGGTGCTGGAGTCAGCAAGTGAGACAAGGGGACTGTGTCTCTAGAAGCACAAAAAGGAAACTCAGAAAGTTTCCTTAAGCACTAAGTTCAACTTACCCTTCTCATGAATTAGCTGTAATGTTTCCCTTCATGGTATCATGCTGCACACAAAAACAAACACTTCTGACACTCCTTCCGTTTTTCTGGAAGCTTGAGTACTGGAATCATGCGTTTTTTTCTGTGTGTGTGTAGTTTTCCCATATACAGATTACTTCCTCAAGGGTTAATGGAGTAGGAGCACACATGGTAGATTTAAGTAAGATATTCAGCCCTACTTTCACTGAACTCTTGACTACCTTTGTTTGAGATCAAAGGAAAAAATATTTCATATTTTTCTTCTTTCCACCTCCCCACCTGTACCTCTTCTTCCTTTTTACCTCACCTTTCATCCCCCCTTCCTCCTTTCTTCTTCTCCCTACTCCTCTCATTTGTTTTGAGTTATTTATTGTCCTTGTATCTCAAGTCTTGTCTGTCTCTATTTCATTTGTTGAGTGATTTGAGCAGATTTCTTTTAAGCAGAGAGGGAACAGTAACCCCACCATTTGGTTGACACCTTGATAGAGAAAATAACTGAAAGATTTTTAAAATGTGTAGTAGTTTGGGAAGGAGAGAAAATTCAGTGAGTTATGGAGAATATGATAGACAGGCCAGACAAGAGAAATACACAGGAGGAAGGATGTTCTGTAAAGCAGAGATGTTAGCCTCAGTAGATGTTTCCCACTCCATCCAGTCATCTGGATAAATTAGTACGTACTGAGTAGCTCAAATGGCTTATTCCAGGTCTGGCTTGGCTCTTGTTGCCATAGTTTCTAGCTTAAAAAGAAACTTGGGCGTTAGAGATCCGAATTTCTTATGGTCAGTTGGCTGTTGAGCTATAGCCTTATTGAAAAATGATCAATTTTAATAAAACTCCAAAGCATGGATTTTACTTAACTATAATTTATTTCTATGTTGTAATCCAATACCTAGCCACAGTCCAAATGAACTTATATGAGGTTTGAATACAAGAGAAAGGGATGAGTTACAGAGGGAAAGGATGTGGTTCTATGTTCTCGATTTTTTGATAACCCCAACACAATTGCTCAGGAGCCATGTCCTCCTAGACAGTGAAATACAACTCTCATTAGTTTTATTCCTTTACAGTTCTTCCAACTTTCCCCTCCTCATCAGTGAATCATAAAAATTTAATAGTTTGAAGACAACCACAATATTAAAAAATAAAGAAAAGAGTAAAAACTCACCTCTTTATTGTTATTGCTGACTTTATTTCAAACTCAAAACAAAGATATCTCCAGACTCGAAGAGCTTTAAAATAGGTAATATTTTTTGTGTCAACTATATACCAAGAAAGTTGCTTAGAAATAAGGTAAATCTTTTATTACACACCAAATGTAATAGTTGGGACCAGTTGCAACATGTTTAAAATAAAAGGCATAATTTCCCAATATTTCAAGGCATAGAAAAGCACAAGGAGCAATGAGGACTAGGTGAAGTCTGTATGTTTGTCCCTGATGGCACAGCTGTGTGTCTGGGGTAGAGACTTCCTCAAGAACACCAGCTGTGAAAGACCAGTACACCTGCCATCTGAGAGAAGTGGATAATCCTGATTCAATTTGTACAAGCCACAATAAGAGAATTGCTCGGATAATACTTCAGCCTTAATTGCATCATTCCTCTTTTGTGAGAGAAGATCAATGGAAGAAACTAGAAAGCTCAAAGGAATTTCCTTGTTAATTATTAGCATATCCATATGATTTAATTGAATTAATTCATTGGTGAAGACTTTACACTCTCTAGTCAATGATGCTTACACGTTGAAGAACTAATGTTCAGCCTCACGGAATTTTGAATGTCTAAGGACAGGGAAGCTCTGTGAATTGTTAAAGTTCAAGCCTCTGACTCTGCAGAGAGTCTTACTCTTATGTTTGTTTATCAATGGGGACTGTTCTGTTCCACATGAAGGAAACCATACTCTAACATTCTTTTCTATTTAAATGTCTACACCAGGTTCATCCAAGAAATAATATAAATTCCTAATAGCCAAGTTGAGGAGGAATATAAAGCATCAATATTTTTGGCTTAGAATAGAAATGTAAGTACAGAACACTGAACACCAAACCAATAGACAATACTTAGTGTAGTGCTTAATTCTATTTCCTCTGCTTACAGTTAAACCTTCCAGTATTGAGAGCACAGTGAGACAAGTAGTGTATATGTTGTGATTCATCTGGAGAAGACAGCCCCATTGCAATGCCTTTTAACTTGGAATCTAACTCTTTTCAAATATTCTTTAAGGTGAAATTCTATCCCTCCCTGTTTTAGTTAAGGTTTCTATTGCCTTCAAAAGAACACCATGATCATGGCAGCTCAAATGAAGGAAAAAATGTATTGGGCTATCTCATAGTTCGGAGGTTTAGTCCATTATCATCATGGTGGGTGGCATGCAGGTAGACATGGTGCTGGATAAGGAGATGGGAGGTGTATCAGCAGCAGGAAGTGAACTGTGTACCATACTGAGCATAGCTTGAGCAAAGGAGACCTCAAAGCCCACCCCTGAAGAGAGACACTTCTTCCAACTAAGCCAGATCTCCTAATAGTGTCACTCCTTTGGGGGGCTGTTTTCTTTCAAATTACCAGACACTTCTTTAAAATACTAGAAGTTATCATCTATACATAAAGCATCTGTATAATTCTAAGTTTTTTTCAAGAAACTATACTTACAAGATAATCTGAGGCACAGGAAGTGCAATTTTTTTCAGCAGCAGCATCCTACTGTTAGGCACAAATGTAAATCATATGCCTTAATATTCCAATCCACAAGGTTCTTTAGTTTCAGAGGGTAACATTCTTTAATTATCACATTACTATATGATACCTCTTGTGTAAAATTACTCATGAGCTGAATACTTATGCTAATCACAAAACATGTCACTATAAAAAGAAAGGGCACAGTTATCCTATGTAGAGTTTTTTTAAACTTCTGAAGACATTTAGACACTGACCTACTCTAACCACTGAAGTAAATTATTATGCTAAAATGAATGCATGAGAAGTAATTAAATGGAACACACAAAAATAAAATCACCACATGAAGCTGACTTAGAAAATTAGTAAGAGGGTTTATTGCTCCACAATAGCTTTTTTCATAGAAGTGACAGCATAGTCAAAATGTTTGACCAAGTTTAAAAATAAAATTATCTACTCAACTATTTATACATTATTTTAGTAAGTGATTTTAAAAATTCTTTTAAATTTTAAATAGTAAGAAAATCACTCAGCACTGGTAAGTCATAAAGGCTAGAAGAATATACTCTGAGATATAGAAAAATATCTCCACAACTGCTGAAGCACAGTTTGATAGCATTTGATAGCTGCTTATGCAGAAGTAAACATACTAGCTCTAGCTACTACTCTGTTGTATGAATCTGATAGTTTTGTGATGAAATTACAACAGGTATTTAGAAAATGCTTTTGCTGAACAGTACTCAGTTCTAGCCTGGGCTCCCAAGGGAACTGAAATGAAGAAACAAACCTGGTACCTCTGTTCTCATTTAATCCTACTCAACTATACACAGCCATGCCAACCAATCATCTGTCTAAAAACTGGTGATTCTGTCAGGTAATTGTTGGATATTTGTGGGCCTGGAGACACTGCTGATTGATCCTGTTCATAGTCAACTGCTTGGTAAGCCAAAGACTGGAACTGCAGAGGTCTGGCTGTTGGCTAGGGAAATGGAGTCTGTGTCATATATCTACCCCTGGCAAGATCCATGATGATCTCAACTGCCTGGACCATCATCGTATCAGTGGTGTGGGAGACAGAGACATAGCTCAATGCTGCTCTTCTCAGTATCCCTAGGTGTTTCTCTAATCTTTCAGGGATTTCTACTCAGGCCAAACCAGGATTTATGGCTTTCATATTACAAAGAAATTCAGGGTTGGCTGCTGTTATGAAGCTGAGTCAGAGATGTTATCAAAGATATTGAGAGAGAAAGTCACTCAAGAAGAGAGTAAGGGCACATGGGAAAGCATGTGTGTGGGGTTCTCCAAAGGAGTCTGATTTCAAGTGTTCTGGTAATGGGGAAGTCATGTATATATGTAAATAAAGCACTATTGGCCAATAGGGAAACAAGATAGTTGGGAATAAGAGTCTAGGAGGATTCTGGGAAATGTAGTGAAGAAAGTCATTGCCATGTGATTTCCGGGAAGAGGAGACACAAGTCTGTGTTCTTGGTAAGATAAGACCTTATAAAATATATATTAGTAATTATGGGTCAATAATTAGGTTGGAGCTAGCCAATGAGAAACAGTAGCAAATGTTCAACAGCTTCATAATTAATATAGCCTCCTGTGTGTTCATTTGAGACTGACACGGCTTTGGAACCAGGCTGGTGGGAAGACTACACATTATATTCTGGTGTTAACTGTACATGGATTTTGGAAGAGTTTGAAAGTGATTGTTCAACTTGTCTCTAGGGACTCTCTCATCCGTATACCTTTTTTTTCCTTCTCTGATAGCTGAGATTACAAGTTGGCTCTGAGGTGCTGGGTGTTATCACAATTTGACAAAATAAAAAGCAGAGGTTGATTGCACCAGGGGTTTAGGATATGATTTTCCCTGTAAATGAGGTTTCTGTGAGAATCCTAGAAAACTGAAGATTTACAGTGAATGAGCCATTAAGGCCATAAGGAGTTATTAATTTGCTAGAATTCTTCCTTCAATGACAGCAAGAGGCTTTGCACAGACTCCAGGATGACAGGATCTCCACTATTCTACCAATGTAAAACACTGATCTCACCCCAAAGGGGATGAGACATTATTTATTCTAAGCCAAATATGAGTGATCATGACCCAGAAACACGAAATTATATTACTTCAACTTCCATGTTCCAATGTGGAAGCAGTTTCATAAGCATTTTTAATAGCAGGATAAAGAAAATCATCAATCAAGATACTTTCAGAATACAATGGTGGAGTCATTAGGTGGGCTGATTAAAGCAAAGTGGAAAAAAAATCTCTACTGTAATTGCCAGGTGCTCTGATGACAATCTCAATCTTTTGGTTGGTAGATTCCAGGTGTCTGTGCATGCTAAAGGATTTGCCTGATGGTCACAAAGAAGCTATCTCATGCACAAAGGAGGGCAATAAATGGCTATGGAGAAGGATAAACATGTCCCCAAATAATTTGATTCTAGACTTGTATTATTTCAAAATCTATAATCATTGAGGTTCTAATCAGTTAATCAGCTTTGCAGAAGTTTCAATGGAAACTGAAGCTTCTTTCCAAGAATTTTTGTTCACAGCTCTCATGTCCCCCTTTGGTCCACCATATAATCTCACTATGTGAGTGTACTCTATTCTGCAATAAACTTCACTTTTCTTCTGTACCATTTTGTGTAGCAACTTTGAATTCTTTTTGACAGAGTTCCTAGGATTGGGAGTCAATATCTCATTTACTCTCAAGGCTGATACATTGAAATAAAAGTAACTGAGGTATTTTATTGTGAGATATTCCAATGCCTTATTACAGACCATGAGAAAGCATCTTGAACTCTTCCATCATTGTATGAAAACTGCAGTCTCCTTACATTTCAAGAATAGCAAATCGTTACAGACGGATCACCTCAAACAGAATAGACATCGCTTGGCCAAGCAGGTAACTGGACCATCTTATATCAAGTGATTATGACTCGTATGGGCTTACCTTGCAGAACCAGAGATGAGACATAGTCAACTGGATCACAAGTTGGTGGGAGGTGTTTGGTTATACATGCATCTCATCTCCTACCCAATTCTTTCTAAGCCTCATGTCAGCACTGCAAAGTTGTTTGAAATGTTTGGTCGCCATTTTCTTAAAATGACCATACTGATTAAAATAATTCCCTGCGTTTTTACCATTATAGAAACAAAAACAACAAAAATCATGAACAAGCGAAACTGCACATACATTTTTTGTATATAGCCATTATAGAAGGTAATGTTTTATATTGTCAGCTTCATTCAAAGTACATTATGTGCTTTGGTCAAATTTACTTCAGTACTATCTCCAAGCTACACCTCCATCTTTCTACAAGCCCTGCCATGTCATCTATGCTTCTGAGGACACAATCAAAGGAACTCAATCACCAATAACTTTTTATTCTTTGTAACATGTTAGAGACCTTGGAATTGGTTTCTGGTTACAAAATTTAAAGCACATCTTATAGTCTTCTCCAGAGTAGGACACATCAATTCATTATCCAATGCTAAATTGTCTGCCCAAAAGACATACACATAGAAATAATATTGTACATACTGATTAGATATTATTTCTATATTTAGGAACACACATACACACACAGAGTCACACACACAGTCACACTCATACATCACATATGTAACAGCCATTGAAGAAAAAGAGGTCATGATTTGATAGAAAACTGAAAATGATACATGGGAGGGTTTAGATGGAGAAAGAAGGGGAAGTGATGCAATTATGTTATGATCTCAAAAAATAAAAAAGTTAAAAGTGCATTTTAAATCATAAAAAACAACTCTTGTCTTCTTTACCTTTGAGTCAACATAGAAGTTAGGCTCCCATCTGCTCATAGAGACTAATATGTAAGGGTTTTGCTTTCTTTTCTGCTTACAATTCAAAGTGACAATTCCAACATCGTTGACAAAGATAATTTTAAGTTGCAAAACTAAGGAAAGGAGTTTTAAGACAGATTTACATCTCAAAAAGGCAGAGAAAGATTGACTCTTGGGAGTTTTCTTTTTTCCTGCTTTTTTCTTTTATTGAAAAAAGATTTTCTCATACAATATATCCTGATTATAGTTTATGCTTCCTCTATTCTTCCCATTTCCTTTCCACTTTTCCTTCACTCCTCTCCTCTGTCTTCTAAGAGATATCAACCAAACATTACAAAATGAAATATAATGAGATGAAGCAAAAACTTTACCAAAGTTGGACATGGCAACCCAACAAGAGGAAAAGAGTCCCAAGAGCAGGCACAAGAGTCAGAGACCCACTCATTCCCACAGTCAGGAGTCCCATAAAAATGCTAAGCTAAAAGCTATAATATATACTGGTGCAGACCCATGGAGGCCCTGTGCTTCCTGCTTCAGTCTCTGTGAGATCATAAGCACCTTGCTTAGTTGCCCTTGTATCCTTCATACCCTCTGCTTTTACAATGTTTCTGCCTCCTCTTCCACGGGATTCCCTGAGCTCTGATGGGAAGATTTGATGGAATCCTCCCTTAGACTCTCCCTGCATAATATTCGACTGTGGGTCTGCACACCTGCTCCTATCTGCTTCTTGAGGAATTTTCTCTTACAATGACTGGATAAAGCACTGATCTATGAGTCTAGCAGAATATCATTAGGTGTCATGTTATTGGTACTTTTTTTTAGACCAGAAGTGTTTAACTTTACTCTAGCCGTCTAGTCTATGATTCTTGGCTATCCAAGCAGTGTCAACCATGCATTCCCTCTTGTGGAGTGGGCCTTATGTCAAATCAGATGTTGATTGGCTGCTCTCACAAGTTCTGTGCTACCATTGCCTTAGCTATTTTGCAAGCCAGACAAGATAGTAGGTGAAAGGTTTTATGGTTGGATTGATGCCCATGTTTCTCTTTCAATCACTTGCAGATAGTTGGAAACTGTCAAGTTATTGCTATAAAGAAAGGGAACATAGCAGTCTGGGGAACAGGAAGCCTGCTCAACTTTAGTCCTGCTGAAGGCAACAGGAAGCCTGTCTTGGTCATAGATATGATGGTTGTTTATTTCATAAGCTCAAATTACTACTGGATCCTCGTATAAGGACTATGTGAACAGTCTAAGCAGAGGCCCTAACTGCTACAGGGTTGCACTTTGACAGCCTTCTGAAGAACACTTCATGGCTTCTGAAACTTCTGACCTTTGGACATTCCCAGTTGACATTATCTTCCACAAAGTTCACACTCAAGAACCATACCATCAAATTACAAAAAGAAACGGCAAAAAGTTTTATAACATTTAGATGAGTTTATGATTCTTTTCTTTTTTTTCAGACAGGTTTTTTTGTAGTCCTGGTTATCCTTGAACTCACTCTGTAGGCTAGGCTGGATGTGAACTCACAGAGATCCATCTGACTCTGCCTTCTTCGTGCTGAGATTAAAGGCGTGTGCCACTATGTTAGGTGACAGGGTTTATGGTTTTTTATGATCTACATTAATAGCTCTTCTTGGCCACATGCTGCAGTTCACAAGTTTCAGTTTAGACGAATCTGAAACCCTTTTTGAAATGCATTATCAGTCTGTGAATTGCCTTGATGACATTTTGTTTGTCTATACGAAAGTCCTCTTTCAACTATTTGATTGGATTCCTTTCTTTATCATGCTTGTGTTCACATTCAAGGTGTTTTCTACCAATTTCTTTTAATGACCTTGTCCTAACAGAAAGCTTTTGAAATCAAATGAAATCTAAGGTCCTCTTACTGGTGAAGGAAAGTCATATGTGACTCATGGTTCATGTTCATAGATCATAGCCTTGTCAGAATACAATCCACCTTAAGACTTTCATTACAATTACAATACACATGTGCAACAGCTATTAGTCATATCTTATGATAGTATAATGATTTATCAATAATTCTAGGCCATTTAAATTTTTAAGGAGTATTCTTTTGCATTTGTAGATATCAGAATTTAAATGGTACAAATTTATATAAACAACTATGAGTCATCTTTCTTGCAGTTAGAAAGTACAAATTATGAGCCATGCAAATCTATTTCTGCTGCTTTGAAAGAAAACAAATTTTATTTGGTACAAAGAAAATAAACCACCATTAAGCTCACATTTCAAAATGACTGATCAGTGTTTGGTATAATTAAACTTAGCTCAGAGAAAAAACATTATTTGCATATTAAGCCTTAAGGAAAATTATAACTAATATGTGGTTATTGTTTGGACAATCCAAAGAGTAAATCACTGTATCATAAATTTTAAGATATATAACACATTTAAAACATAAAATCTCTGCAAAGTAAAAAGTAACCAGAAAGTAACTCTTGGTTATATTTCACAGATTAAAGAGGCAGTAAAGTTTTTTTAAATTTATTTATTTTTCAGTTTAAATTTAGATTAGAAACAAGGTTGCTTCACAAGTCAGTTCCAGGTCCCTCTCCCTTTCCCTCCCCTCCTCCCGTGCCCTCCCCCCCAGGCCCCCCGTTATCCCCTCATTTCCCCAGGGAGGGTGAGGCCCTCCATGGGGGTGTCCATAGTCTGTCATTTCATCCAGGGCAGGGCCTAGACCCTCCCTCAAGAGTTTAGGGTGAGAAGCTATCACTAATCACTTCCAATACTCTGCTTTCTGGATGGAAGAACAGGTGTTTAATGTTTCCCATTGGAAAGACAATCATGTGTCCTTAACATTTCTGGTTCTCTGCAGATCACTGGATGCAAAGACCTTTGTGCTATGCTTTCAACAAAGGGGTTCCTTATTACTGTGTTCATCAACAAAGAACTGAGCATGCACACACTATCATAGCAGCAGCATAGGAACCTTATTTTTAAAAAAAGTACACTTCCAAGGAGATGTTGAACTGTGACCAAGATCAATTTAGCAGCTAAAACAGTTTCACTATGCAAGGGGCAGGGGAGTTTGCATCCCACAATGTGGGCTTTCTGCCTCATTTGTGTAGTGTGGGCTCTTCTGCACCACACA
Source organism: Mesocricetus auratus (assembly GCF_017639785.1). Taxonomy (NCBI): domain Eukaryota; kingdom Metazoa; phylum Chordata; class Mammalia; order Rodentia; family Cricetidae; genus Mesocricetus; species Mesocricetus auratus. The sequence goes on along the minus strand of NW_024429194.1, from coordinate 42,238,226 downwards.
TGCTGTGTGTAGAATATAGTTGTACATACAACTCCATGCATTACATGCCTCACTGGCATTTTAAATATCCTTCCTGGACTGTACATCCTAGTGTTACAGTGAGCTATGAGTCATCTTCCAACACTGGAGTGCCAGTGAGCCTGCACTGGGGATCAGTTTCCATCAGGAGCTTTTCCAGTCTTTTTTTTTTTTTGCAGTACCTTTTCTTGTGTGTTCATTTTATAAGGCTTTGAACTATTCCTCCCAGACCTCACTCTCTACCCTATGCTTCTGCCTCACGGGGAGTAAAGTTTTATTTGTTGGCTTCATTTTGATTCTTAATTCCTGAAAATTCTAGAATGGCTATAATCAAACTTATGATTTGGAAACAAGAAAGAATTCACCAAAACCACTATATTCAGAAAATATCCCTGTTGTTTGTGGTAATACCTGTTTTACACGATTAAGAAATACATAAAAACTAAAAACATTCCCAGCATTGTCCGTCTTGAATTTTATTTTTTTTCACTCACTGCTTTATTCATTATTGGTTATACTTTCCATGAGTCTTTTCTCTACTGAGTGGGTTGACACTGTCTGGTATGGGCACTTGTTCCTACCAGCATTACTCTATTTGGTCTTTCTGAAAACAAGAGTTCCATGTTCAAGGATAAGTAGACTATTTTCTCTGTTGTTTGGTCTTACCTGGCAGCTTGATTAGATTCAGAACTATCTAAGACTTGTGTGCCTATGGGGCATTCCAAGAGAGAATTCACACATGGGGCAGAGGGATAGTGAGTTCCACTATGGAAGGAAGTTGAACCTTTCGATGGCTTCTAGACCTTGATGAAAAAGAAGTCACCCCGAAAGCCACATATGCACATGTAAAGCCCCTTTCTTTCTGAGTAGGCAACGTCATTACTTGACTATTCACTTCTGATATGGACCCAATATCAGTACTCTCAAGAATGCTTTTATCTTTCAACAAGTTGCTGAGACTATCAAACTTTCAAAATTGTCAGCTACTAATTTTTCTGCCTCTCCAGCCATTGTTTAATTACTCATTCCCTATGAAACAACTCAATAAATCTCCCTTTCTAACACAAACACACACAGACACACACACACACACACACACACAGACACACACACACACACACACACACACATTTTACTTCTGTTCCTCTAGAGAATCCTGTCTGAGAGAATCTCTGTAGACAAGAAACAGAAGTAGTACTGTAAGTAACCTGATATTCTTTTGGACTTATTATTAGTCCAAAAGTGCTCATTCTTTTGGACTTCAAAACTCCTAAAAAATATGGAACTGTACTTGAGAAAGAATTGTTAGGCCAAAACCCAGAAAATAAAATGAACAGACAGGCAACTTATTATCACCTGCTGTGAACCAGCTCTCAACTCGGGTGAATGCATCCTGCTCAAACACAAGCCACACCTTCCAAAAGACTAGGTAGGCTGTCTGCAGAAATTCTCTACTCTCTCTGCTACCCAGATCGAAGCCTCAGGATCACTTCTAGTACCACAACAGAACACCAGCTACAATCCTCCCCACCCTTGTCCATGCTTCTTGTGGATCCCACAGACCATCCCTTCCACTATCTCACTTGTCACTGTGTCCCAGCCCCCACCTACAGACACCCATGCTCAATCACAGACAAGCCTGCTAGCAGACCAGGTAGGCTGCCCATGGACCTTCTTTACTCTCTCTGTTCTAGCAGTCCCAATAATCAAGGTTATCCCTAGTGCTGCAAAAGACCATCTTACCCTAGCCTTTCCTTCCCCCAACTTTCAACACAGCAAACATGACCTGTGAATACACCAGCAGAGAACGCAGGTAAAAAAAGGCAATCTACAGTCAGAACATATCCTGAAAATCTATACTGCAGACAAAAACAAAGAAAAAAAAAAGAATCATCCAACAAAGACCAACCCAGAAACTGGCACCTGGACTTATAATCACCCCAAATATAGATGCCAGCATGAGAATATAATCAATAGCAGCCAGGAAAATATGTTTAAATCAGAACCCAGCTGTCTCATATTAGCAAGACCTGAAAATTGCAACATAGATGAAGCTATGAAAAAGAAGCACAAGAAAGAGACCTTAAAACCAACTATGTGAAGATGATAGACATCCTTATAGAGGAAGTGAATAAATCCCTTAAAGAAAGTCAAGAAAAAACAAACAGATGGTTGAAGGAAATGAATAAAACTTTTTAAGACATGAAAACGGAAATAGAAGCAATGAAGAAAACACAAACATGGAATTCTGGAATGTGAACAAGAACTACAGAGGAAAGTTTTACAAACAGAATATACGAGATAGAAACTGAGAATCTCAGGCATTGGAGAAACAATAGAAGAAACAAATATACCAGTCAAAGAAAACTTTAAATCTAAAAAAAAAAAAAGATTACTGACACAAAATATCCAAGAAACCTGGGATACCATGGAAAGGCCAAAGTTAAGAATCAGAAGATTAGAGGCCATTATGGGGTTAGTGAGAAACCTGACACCAGGGCAATTCTGAGAAATACACAAGGATGACCCCAGCTGAGAATCTAAGCTTCATCACGCCCCTGGCTTCAATATACCCAAAGAGTATGTTGGAAGTTTCACCCAAGCATCTCCCCCATCTCCCTCCAAACCTGCTGCATCTCAGAAAGCCTGCCAAATGATGACCCCTTTCCCCAGAGATGCTCAAGACCACTCCCACATGGTATTTAAACTGTTTCCCAGAAAAACTTGTATGATAAAAACTTCAAGTCTTTGAAGAAAGAAATTGACAAAGATATCAGAATATGTAAAGATCGCCCATGCTAATGTGTAGGTAGGATTAAATTAAGAAAAATGACCATTCTATAAGAAGTAATTTACATATTCAACACAGTCCTCATCAAATTTCCAATATAATTATTTACAGACCTTGAAAGGACAATACCTAACTTTATATGGAAAAACAAAACAAAAACAAGAAAACAAACAAAACCATGATTTCTAAATAATCCTGAATAAAAAAAGAACTTCTGGAGGTATCACTATCTCTGGTTTCAAGCTGTACTACATAGTAGCTGCATAAAAACAAACATGCTGATCAATGAAATTGAATTGAGGATCCACACATAAAACCACATACCTATGGCCACCTGAGTTTTGATAAAGAAGCCAGAAATTCATGCTGGAAAAAAGATATCATCTTCAATAAATGATGTCAGCCAAACTGGATGTCTGCATATAAGTATGCAAATAGAACCATGCTTATTGGCCTTCACAAAACTCAAGTCCAAGTGGATCAGTGACTTTAACATAAAACCAGACACACTGAACCTGATAGAAGAGAAAGTAGAAAATAGCCTTGAGTACAATGGCACAGAAGACATCTTTGGACAGAACTTTGATGGTGCAGTCACTAAGATCAACAGTTAATAAGTGGGACCTCATGAAAATGAAAAGCTTCTGCAGGGCAAAGGACATTGTCAATCAGACCAAGCAGGACCCTAAAAAATGGGAAATATTTTTACCAACACTGCATTCAATAGAGAACTAATATCTGAATTATATAGGAAGAACTCAAAAAGTTAGGTAGATATCAAGAAATGGGTGAAAAGCACTTAAATGTTTGGCATCCTTAGCTATCAGTGAAATGTAGATCTATACCCATCAGAATGGCTAGGATGAAAACACAAGAGTGAGAGTTCATGCTGACAAAGGTGTGCAGTCAGGAGAACACTCCTCCATTGCAAAGTTGTACTAGCACTATGGAAAGCAATATTGTAGTTCCTCAGAAAATTCGGAATGGACCTAAATTAAGACCCATTTATACCACTCTTGGCAATATATCCAAAGGACACGTCATCCTAACACAAGGATGCTTTTCAATTATGTTCATTGTAGCTTTGTTCTAAATATCCAGAAACTGGAAACAACCTAAATGTCCTTCAGCTGAAGAATGGATAGAGAAAATGGAGTATTACTCAACTGTTAAAACAATAAAATCATGAAATTTTCAGCTAAATGGGTAGAACTAAAAAATATCATACTGAGTGAGGTAATGCAGACTCAGAAAGGTAAATATGGTTTGCATTCATTTATAAGTGGATATTTAATGTTAAGTAAATGATAATCAAGCTATAATCCACAGACCCAGAAAAGTTAGGTAAAGAGGAGGGCCCTAATGGGGACACATGGATCTCACTGGGAAGGGGAAATAGAATATATTTTGTTGTTGGACTCTGGGTTGGTGGGTATAGATAGGAGTGAGAGGGATCAGGTGCTGGTGAGGGGTAAAGGGAGAGAGTGTGGGGAAGGACAGCTGGAATTGGTTATTTTGTGGGCAGTGTAGAAACCTATTACAATGTAAACTTGGAATCTATGAGGGGGACCCTAGTAAGGACTCCTACTAATAAAGGATATAGTCTGAACTAGGCATCTTTTATCACCAAGTGAGGCTTCCACTAGTGGGACTGAATTTCATTTGTTTGAGTTGTTGGCAATCAGATCCCATCGAAGTCCCTAAACAATCAAGGCTGATGCTAGGATAGAGGGCTGCTCTCTGGATTCTGACATCAAAGTGGCATTGCCGAGGACATTATCCATGTAACTCAATGGATGTAGAGAGATTGAATTGGTGCCTACATGGAGCCTTCAGCCATATGTTTTAGTCTTTTTGGTGCAGGAAGGTACTCTGAAGGCTATGGAGAGAGAAACCTGGACACCAACCCGGTTATAAATCCTTGACCTATAATCTGTTCCAACTGAAAGATGTGCTGAGGCAATAATGGCACTAGACACATGGTAGTGGTCAACCAAAGCTTAGTTCAACTTGAAGCCCATGGCGTGACAGGGAATCCATGTATGACACTTGCTGAATGACCAGGAACTTAAGGATGGATAGCCCAGAGATCTGAGGTAGAACCAAACATAACTGCCCACTACCCCCACTAAAAATTACAACTAAACAGTTCCTATAGATATTGTGCTATACTCACAGAGCATTGTCCCTGTCCAGCTATCATTAGAGAGACTTTCTCTGGCATAAGATGGGAGTGAGGGCAGAGATCCACAGCTAGACAGTATGCAGAGAGAGTCTAAAATAGAGTTTTCTATCAGGTCCATCTCCTAAGAGATAGGAGAAACCTGAGGAAGAAGGGGAGGAAAAATTGTAGGAGCCAGAAGGGATTGAGGACACCAGAACATGGTCCTTTGAATTAACTAAGCAGGTTTTATATATGTTCACAAAGACTGAAAAGACAAGTATGGGCCTGCATGGTCACACCAGACCCTACGCACATGTGTTATGGCTGTCGATTTGGTGTTTTTGTGAGTCTCTTAACAGTGTGTCTGTTTTGCCTGTTCTTGGAACCATTTCCCTCCTATGAGTTTGCTTTGTTCAGGCTCAATTTGATGGCTTTTTTTTTACCTTGTCTTACTGTATCTTGTTTTGTCAGGTTTGGCTCTCTCTTGGAGGTTTGCTCCTTTTTGAAGGGAACCAGAGGGGAGTGTCTGGGGATGAGGGGAGGTCAGGAGAACTGGGAGGAGTGTGGAGAAGGGAAACTATGGTTGAATGAATTATATGAGAGAGGAGTCTATTTTCAATGAAAAGCAATATTATATCTTATGCTTTAAAAAATTTCCCCATGACTGTATTTTTATATCATTTTAATTTCAAAATATGTGCTGGTTATTTCTGAACTTTTAATTATCTTATCAAACTTTATCTGAAAGCAGCCACACATTAAATGATAGCTTTCAAAATAAAAGGAAAAGAAAAATGGTGGCTGAACCACATTTATGTATGTAATTTACTATGCATCTTCTTTTAAATTAACTGGTTGCTTCATGTTTGCCTCAAAGGGTTTTTAAATCCTAGATACTTAAATTGGTTCCAAAGATAAAGATCATAATACAGGAAGCTGCATCATACATGATCTGAAAAAATATAGTAAAAGAGATCAGTTTGATATATCAGCCAAAAACAAACTAAGATTTTCCCCTTGTCAGTAATAACCAATGTTTCAGGGGCTTCTGTGTTGAAGTTGTTTTATCCTCCCGCATTTCTCCATCTTCTAGATACTGACACAGTGCCCTTCAGCTGAAAATTCATTTTCAGCACCAGCTCTGAGATAATGGACTAGACTCCTCAAGTATTTCTCCTTCAGAGTGGACAAAATCTACCAGCCACTAAGAGAAACATTGGGGAAGAAAGTACATCTTATTCTGGTTACAGAGAACTACATTTTATTCATGTTTTTTCTTCTGTTTCATGGCCCATTGTCAGTATAACATATATAGAATCATCTGGTCTTGCTCTGCCTAGTCATAAGCTTATAGTAAGTGCAATCCTTAAGAGATCCCAGAACAATGTTTTGTGACATTTTGGTCTTAGCATGGAACATTACACAGTGGTGTTCAAAACCCTTTGTACATTCATCCACAAGCATTAGCTCACTTATGTTTGACAGTGTTGCCTTTTGTGTCTCATGATTGTGGGCAAGTGGTAATTCACACAATGGAAACATTTACAGCCATCCTGTGGGTCACAACCTATACCATCTTAAATGAAGTTTGATATCCTACATTAGGAGATTTTCTTTCCACTTTAGTGTCTCTTTAGAATTGATTGAACAACTCTATAGTTAATGCAATATCATAGTTAATTATTATTTATACTAAAGTTACTATGTTAAAATCTAGTATGGTTTTGGCTCCCAAACTCCCATTACCACATGAATTTAATTATAGCAGGAATTCATGTAATATTTTCTTCTTCCTCAAAATACCTTGAGCATCTTTAGTCAATATAGAGTCTTCAATGTAATTGTACTTGCTTTATTTTTACCTTTTGTTCCATATGAATGAAACATTTGAATCCCTACTCTCTTTTAAGTCTGTAGTCTTGGTATAAGGCAATTATGTTGGGAGCATAGCACTCCTTGTGTCCACAGATCACCAGGGAAACCAGGAATGTTTAACACACAGATTGTCTTTCAAAGAAAAAGATGCACAGTCTGTTACTTGGCCTGGAAGGCTGGGAATTGGAGGTGATTATTGGTCTTGCAATCTGACTTATCTGAAAGGACAGGCCATATCAAGCTCCCACAACCAAAACTGAAGATACTTAATATGTCTAGGCGACCCTTACATAGTATAGGCAGGGACTCCTCCAGGCTTCCACAACCAGAACCAGAGGTGACTAATAGCCCAAATGACCTCTATGCAATCTATATGACTGAAATCATGCCAGAACCTTCCCTAGGCCCTTAAGCCTATCTCTAGAACCCATCTTCTTGAAAGAAATGACATGTGTCTTTTTTTCCACGTGTACTTTCAGTTGAGTTTAGATGTCATTATGCCACTTGGCACCAGACACCAGAAGTTTGATCCAGCTTGGCTAACTATGACAATCTGTACCTAATTTTCATTTCCACCAGTTAACAGCTCATTTTTCTACCAAGTGTGATGCTTGCAGGAACCCCCACATCAATATACTAGTGTAAAGAAATTGCCAAATATATGAATATTTAAAATTAAAATGTATCACAAATAATAAAAAACATAGACAGATATTGCGGTTCAAGCTGAAGATCAGAAAAGCAAAACAGCTAGCCAGTAGCTCTCACCTCTATCAAGACTGAAATGGAGATCATGTCTTCCCTGTGACTTGAAACTGAATCTCACACGAGACCCTTTGCCTTTTCCTTATATAACTTTCTAGTGCTGGGATTAAGGTGTGAGCTCTGTTTCTCTTTTAGACTGATTCATTCTCATGCAGCCCTCTTGGTGGCCTTGAACTCACAGAAATCTCTGCCTCTGTCTCCTGAGTCCTGGGATTAAAGGTGTGTGCCACCATTACCCAGCTTCTGTGGCTGTGGCTAGCTTTGCATTCTGATATTCAATGGCTTTACCAGTTCATAAACAATATATCACCACATTAAAATTATATATTTCAACTGACTATGACAGTTAATCTTGATTATCATTTGTAATAGGTAGAGAAATGCTCAAGAAGCATTTCTGTAGGTGTCTATAAAGTATTCTGAATGAATATTACTAATTTGATTCAAATGTGGGTGGCATAATACCATAGAATTGGAGCCCAGGTGGGATAAAAAGAGAATGGTGAAAGCCAAGAAGTATAGGATTTCCCTTCTTTAACCTTGTATCTTCCATGATGAGAATTATTTTGTTCTGCCACACCCTCCTGCTGTAATAGGCTGAGGCCAGGTATTTGGTCACAGTGATGAAAGTCTACATAAAACAAATACATGAATACATGAAACTTATATATATAAACTACACAACATAGGATATGAATACATGTTCACATTGTGCAATGCTTAAATCAGGTTAACTATATTTATGTTCTCAAACATCTATCACTTCTTTATGATGAAAATAGTAAAATTCATTCCTTTATTATTTTGAGATATGTATACTTAGTTATCTGTAGCCATCCACTTTGATATAGCTTTTCCCTCTTTTCTGACTGTGGTAGTCTATATTGTTTGATCTTCCCGGTTCATCTTCCCCCCTCCACTTTCCAGTGTCTGGAATCCACCATTCTAAGTTTTAATGAAATCCACTTTTTAATACTCTGCACTTATGCTATTTGCCTTTCTGAGTCTAGCTTATTTTTACTAATACTGAGCATTAGCAATCTTCCCATGGGTAGAATTATTCACTAAAACACTGACTCAGTAAGTGAAATCTAAATTGTATAAATGCAAATTGTTGAGACTTTCATTTCATAGAACAGTTTAAAACAAAATGTATAAACAGATACAATTTTTGCAGCTGTCATATGCATGTTAAAACATTATGTATAGTTCTACAGCTAGTTAACCAGCAACATCTAAATAAATAATTATCAGTTATTTAGGAAATACATCTTGTTTATTTAAAATAATTTTTAAATAAATAATTTGCTTACTTAGTTATTTGTATGTGGGGTGCACTTGTGTCATGAATCAATTGTTTCCCTTCACATGTGAGTCGGGTGGACTGGACTTAGGTAGTCAGAACAGACAGTCAGTGCCTTTATCTGCTAAGATATTCACCAGCACACATTTTATTTTATTTTTACTGTGTCTCATTCTTCTGTGGTGCTTTAAAATGTATTTTAAACTAAAACATAATAATTTTGTTGAAAGAGTATCGATCTTCCTCTACACACAGATAATATTTAACTAAATCCATATCTTCATGTATTTTAGAAAGGCTTATAGCTTTTATGTTAACATCAAGAGTGAGAACCTGCTGTTTTACTCCTATGAGTTAAAAAGATATTGTACTTCTAAGGTCTTTTTCCAAATACCCATATAGAAAAATAAGATGATTTTCATTGAAATTGCTTGTAGGGACTTTTGAATTTATAGTAAAACTGATTTCATCTTTTTCTCTAAGGACATGATTTATTGGCCTCATTATAGAAAGATTTTACTTGAGACTTCCCTGTTTCATGTCTAATAGAATTTTTTAACAACCTTGCCCAGGTAGGAAGATTCTCATAACTTTATTTCTTATGCAATGGTTTTCTGTTTATTCCTACTTCTCAGATTGAATGCAAAGGTAACTGCATGATTGTAGAATTCATACTGTGTCTGAATTTGGGTGTATTTACTGAGTTAAAGTAAAAATACAGAAAATGTTTTCCATATTTTTATTGTGCAACCAGTTTTTAAATAAATGGAGATAACAGCCAAAGATAAAGTGATGTCTATATTTCCTTTCCTTTTTTAAAAATTGCATTAATACTTGTTTTCCTTTTTTGGATCATTGCTCCAATAAATTCAGCAACTTAAACCTCCATTTCCACATTTTTTCCTCATCTATTCACTATTGAGAACACACCGCAGACTATTTACTCTTGCTGAAAGTAGTTGCAGGGGTTTGGATATGAGGTGTCTGTTAGTGTTTAGAACTTTGTACTGGTCTGCCTTTGGAGTTCTGAAAGGATGAGCCCTCAGCTGCTGCCACTAAGAGCATCAACTGTGCCTATTCACTATGCTCCCTTTTAAAAGGGCCCTGCTCATCTCCCATCCTCTCTTTCAGTTTCTCCCCCTCTTGTGTCTGTCTGTTCCTCTCTCTCTCTCTCTCTCTCTCTCTCTCTCTCTCTCTCTCTCTCTCTCTCTCTCTCTCTCTCTCTCTCTCTCATATTGCCTCTCTTTCCTTTCTCCCACTGTTTCTGTCCTTGAAGACTGGTGTCCCCACTTCCCTTTCCCCCTTTTACAATCCCTTTACCCTAATAAGAATTCCTCCACTTGAACTCAGTTGAATGGCATACTTTCCTGCACACCACTTCTTTTAAATTACAAGTATCATCTCAGAAAGTTCATGTAATATTCACTGCAGCAAACATTGTATATAGGTTGAGCTTGTTAGACCTGTCACAGTTTGAAGTGGATGTGATAAAACATTGATCAAACTCAATAAAATAGTGGAAAATCCAAGGATACATCAGAAAAATCATTCATCATGATCAAGTAGGCCTCATTCCAGTGATCCAGGGATGATTCAACATACGAAAATTCATCAATGTAATCCAAGACATAAACAAATAGAAACAGGAAACCACACAAGCATCTCACTAGATGCTCTGACAAAATCCAACACCCCTTCATGATAAAGGTCTTGGACAGATCAGGGATAACAGAAACATACCTAAGCACAACAAAAGCAATTTACAGCAAACCAACAGCCAACATCAAACTAAATGGAGAGAAACTCAATGTGATTCCTCTAAAACCAGGAACAAGATAAAGCTGTCCACTCTCTCCACATCTCTTCAATATTGTACTTGAAGTTCTAGCTAGAGCAATACGATAGCAAAAGGAGATCAAGGGCATACAAATTGGAAAGGAAGAAGTCAAATTTTCACCTATTTGCAAATGATATGATAGTTTACATAAGTGACCCGAAAAATTCTTCCAGAGACCTCCTACAGCTGATAAACACCTTCAGCAAAGTAACAGGATACAAGATTAACCAAAAAAAATCAATAACCCTACTCTATATCGATGATAAAAGGACTGAGAAAGAAATCAGAGAAACATCACCCTTTACAATAGTTACAAACAACATAAAATATCTTGGGGTAACACTAATCAAACAAGTGAAAGACCTGTATAAAAAGAACTTTGAATCTTTAAAGAAAGAAATTAAAGAAGATACCAGAAAATGGAAAGAGCTCCCATGCTCTTGGATAGGCAGGATCAACATAGTAAAAATGGCAATCTTGACAAAAACAATCTACAGATGTAATGCAATCCCCATCAAAATCCCAACACAATTCTTCACAGACCCTGAAAGAACAATACGCAACTTTATATGGAAGAACAAAAAACCCTGGATAGCCAAAAGAACCCTATACAATAAAGGAATTTCTGGAGGCATCACCATCGCTGACTTCAAGCTCTATTACAGAGCTATAGTCCTGAAAACAGCTTGGTATTGGCACAAAAATAGACAGGCAGACCAATGGAATCAAATTGAAAACCCTGATATTAACCCACACAGCTATGAACACCTGATTTTTGACAAAGAAGCTAAAATTATACAATGGAAAAAAGAGAGAATCTTCAACAAATGGTACTGACATAACTGGATGCTAGCATGTAGAAGATTGCAGATATCTAGGGCAATTCACAAAGCTTAAGTCCAAATGGATCAAACTTCAACAAAAATCCGGCCACATTGAACCTCGTAAAAGGAAAAAGTGGGAGCTACCCGTGCATGAATTGGTATAGGAGACTGCTTCCTGAACATAACACTAGTAGCACAGACACTGAAATTGACAATTACTAAATTGGACCTCCTGAAACTGAGGAGACCCTGTAAGACAAGGGACATAGTCAACAAGAAAAAAAACGGCAGCCCACAGAATGGGAAAAGATCTTCACCAACCCCACATTTGACAGAGGGCTGATTTCCAAAATATACAAAGAACTCAAGAAACTAGTCTCCAAAACACCAAATAATCCAATTTAAAGGTGGGGCAGAGAACTAAATAGAGAATTCTCAATAAAGGAATCTAAAATGACAAAAAGACACTTAAGGAAGTGCTCAACATCTATAGCCATCAGGGAAATGCAAATCAAAACAACTCTGAGATACTGTCTTACACCAGCCAGAATGACTAAAATCCAAAACACCAATGACAGTTTATGCTGGAGAGGATGCAGAGAAAGGGGAACACTCCTCCACTCCTGGTGGGAGTGCAAACTTGTACAGCCACTTTGGAAATCAGTATGGCAGATCCTTAGGAAAATGGGAATCAATCTTACTCAATATCCAGCAATTCCACTCTTAGGCATATACCCAAAGGATGCACATACAAAAAACAAGGACATACATCTGTTCAGCTCTGTTAATAGCAGCATTATTTGTAATAGCCAGAACCTGGAAGTAACCTAGATGCCCCTCAACTGAAGAATGGATAAAGAAAATATGGTACATTTACACAAAGGAGTACTTTTACTACTCAGTGGAAAAAGAAAACAATGTAATCTTGAAATCTGCAGGCAAATGGTTAGAACTAGAAGAAACCATACTGAGTGAGGTAACCAAGTCACAAAAATACAAGCATGGTATATACTCACTCATATATGGTTATTAGATATAGCAGAAAGGATTACCAGTCTACAACCCACACCGCCAGAGAAGCTAGGAAACAAGGAGGGCCCTAAGAGAGACATACATGGTCCCCCAGAGAACGGGAAAGGGACAAGATCTCCTGAGGAAATGGGGAGGGGAGAGGGAGAGGGACTTAGGAGATACATAAGAGAAGAAGAGGAGGGGGGAGGAGGACATGAGGGAGCAGGAAGATTGAGTCAGGGGAAGAATAGAGGAGAGCAAGAAAAGAGATACCATATTAGTGGGAGCCATAGCACTAGGGAATGTCCAGAGATGTACAAGTATGACCCCAACTAACAATCTAAGCAATAGTGGAAAGGCTACCTTAAATGCCCTTCTCCTATAAGACTAATAGCTACTTTATATGCCATCCTAGAGCCTTTATCCAGTAGTTGACAGAAGCAGAACAGAGACCCATAGCTAAGCCCTGAGCCAAACTCCTGGAATTCAGTTGTAGAGAGGCAGAAGTGATGAGCAAAGGTGTCAAGACCATGCGGGAGAGACCCACAGAAACAGCTGACCTGAACAAGGGGGAGCTCATGGTCCCCAGACTGACAGACAGATGGGAAACCAGCATAGGACTGAACCAGACCTGCTGAATGTGGGTGTCAGTTAGGAGATCCTGGGCAGTCAGGGCTACACAGGGGAACTATGTTGAAAATGCTCCATAGGTAGTCGACAGGCTAATCTGATAAAAACAAAACCCTAAGTAAGAATCCCTTCGATAGCTCTGGGCCCTGTCAGGTTGAACCCTGAAGCTCTCTCTCTAGGAAAGGAAGCAACTGGCTCATGCTGGTTCTGTCTTCATAAGTGGAGGATCTGGTCATAGATTCAATGTTTAAATATACATTTTTGGGGGAGGAATTGGAAGTTAGGGCACTGTGGAGGATGAGGCCTAGTTTGGGAAAGTGTGTCACTAGAAGTCTGGGGGGTATAACTTGTCATTGGCACCATTCGCTTTCACTCCTTTCTCTGTTTCTTGGTTCTCATAAGATGAATGCTTCTATATTTCTCAGTCCACCATGATATCCTCTGTCACCGTAGGCCCCAGAACTGTGGAACTAGCTTACTGTAGACTGAAATTTTGGAAACCAGGAGCCAAGATAAATCTTTCTTCTTTCAGGTACTTGGCACATTGAAAAGTCTCACAATTGTCTTGTTTTTTTTTTATAAATCCAAGGAGTCATTTACAGTAATCTATATTCAAAAAGAATTCTTATACAGAAGACTTTCTGCTCATAATCAATTGAGGTAGCTGAGGTTTGTCTTATAATATTTTCTGAAATAGTTTCTGATAATATATATAATACATATATTTTTACATATAAATATATCAAACAAGACTTATAAATTACTAGAAGTTAAATGGAGACATGGTTCCATAAAACATGGGAGAAGCATATTTCACTGTAATGTTTCTGCTTTGACCAAGATAATTTAGACAATGAAGTTTTTTGGTAAAAGGCATAGTAATTATGTAATCTATAAATAGCTTAAAAATCTCATGAAAAATAGGACATAAAGAAATGCCAAATAGAAATCCAAACATTCACCAATGCAGTAGCATTAAAACTCAGTAGGATTCAATAGCAAAATTAAGGTATGTGAGAAATGAATCACTAAAGATCAATAACAATTTTCTTTCTTGACTAACCATTAATTATGATTTTTAATGTTTACTAAAAAGCCACTTGGTTACTATTTCTTGTGTCCTTCACACTTTTCTGTTGATGTAATACAGATTTTTCTTCAAAGTTAACAAGAAAGAGTTTCTACCTAAAGGAATAAGAATTACCATGGACTCAGACCATGGATTCCAGTCACCTTGAATGACATGTTCCACTGAGCAATGGATTTTTATAGTCAAAGAACAACAACAACAACTAATTCATTTATCAATGCAATTATTTTCCATACCTGTTTGTGGGAAACACAAGTCACGGGCTACAGCAGAGTGCAGGCGAGTTGCAGGTACTTCCTGCCAAAGCCCATAGCTTCAGGTTACTGGAAGGCAGGAAACTTTCTTTTAACTGGTTTTTCATGACAGGGTTTCCCTGTGTAGCCCTGGCTGTCCTAGAACTCACTCTGTAGACCAGGCTGGACTTGAACTCAGAGATCTACCTGCCTCTGCCTCAAGTGTGCTAGGATTAAAGGCCACAGCCCCCCAATGCTAGTAGCCTTCTAAGTCACACATTCCAAAGGTTTTATCTAATAACAAAGACAGAAGTCATTAGGAATTGGCTATGAGGGAACTAAAGACAGGTCATGGTCATTCATATATTGATCTACAACATTCTGTCTTCTCAAAATCATGAAGCTCTAACCAAGCAAGCAATCTTCAGAATTCTGAGTATAAATGAGGCTACTTCAAGGCACAACACCAAAGTCTTCAGCTGCCTTCTTTATTTCCTTTCTGTATGAAGAAAATCATATAACAATACAGGTCTTCTGTAGTCAGCCCCAACACATACATACATACATACATACATACATACATACATACATTATGCAGCCTGAGCAGGTTGTACTTACTTGTGTAATGATATATGTAACTGTATCATTAATTATTGTTACACACACACACACACCACACATAACAACTGTTAATGATAAAAAGAGGGCATGAATTTGATATAAGCAAGGAGGAGTACATGGAAGGACTTGAAGGACAGAAAAAAATGATATAATTGTATTACAATCTTAAGAACATAATTAAAAATATTAGGCATGCTTGCGACAAATGGTTTTGTGTGTTTGAAAATGTTTCCATTTCTCCTTCGTTCTCCAAGGCTTTAGTGTCCTGATGTATGATTTGAATTTGACGGTCTGTCCTTTCAGCTCTTGAAAATGCTCTACCACTTCTTCTGGTCTCCAAGACATCAGAAAATCTGTAATTGTACATTCTTCTGTGTTCCTTTAAGATAAATCTTTTGTTGAGAACCTGGAAGTCATCAATGTGAGATGTAATTACTGAGAAAGCCAGGTTTTCTATGTCCTATTCAATTTAGTGGGACAGTGGCAGCCTAATCTGGTCACCAATTAGCAAAAATGGTCATCTACTTTCGCTGACAATTTTATCCATAAAATCCTCCAGTACTTTTCCACCAACAATACTCAGAATTGTAACACTTCTGTCCTATGTTTCAGTGAACTTGAACTAAGTCTCCCTACTTTACCACAGTAGTCTTAGATAAAGTTTTCCTCATTATTTGAACTGATATTTTTACATGTAAGTTAGGTTCCTCCCCACAATTTATCTAGAATAGCAAATATTGTATAGGCTCATAAACCTTTTATAATATTGACTGTGCTATTCATCCCAATGACCAACACACAGAAGACTAATTTAAAGATTTTAGTACATTTATTTGCATTTTCATATTTACATTGCATTTGTATTATTTTAAGTAATCACTGATAACCTGCACACTTGAAATTCTAATTATGTTAAAAGATAAAAAGCAGCAAGAGAAGGAAAATGTTCTAATTTGTGGTGGATATTATACTCAATGCTTTAACTTTTTTTATCCTATATCCTTATAAGCCTCTTTTCTTCTAAAGATAGCATAGTATATACTATAATACACAGTATGTGTAGTTTCCTCTCATTTCATTAAAAAAAGTCTTATTGTAAATATATCAGAACAAGGATGGCAAAAACACAGAAATGTCTTATCAGCCTAAGTGTATGTCTTAGTTAGGGTTATTATTGCTGTGATAAAACACCATGCCCAAAGCAATTGGAGAGGAAAGGGTTTACTTGGCTTACATATTCCAAAGCAGAGTCCATTGAGAGAAGCTAAGGCAGGAACTCACATCAGATAGTAACCCGAAGGCAGGAGCAGAGGCCATGGAGGGGTGCTACTTACTGGCTTGGACCTCCTGGCTACCTCAGCCTGCTTTCTTATAGAACCCAGGACCACCAATCCAGAAGCAACCCCACCCAAAGTATCCTGTTACCACCCACATCGATCCACTATTTAAGAAAATGCTATATAGACTTGCCTACAAGTCTTATCTGATATTATGGAGACATCTTCTCTATTAAGGTTTTTTCCTCTCATGTCTCTAGCTTGTATCAAGTTGATGTAAAACTAGCTATCATAGTGTATAAATACATCAGCAGAAAGTCTTTCTGATACTTGGGGAGAACAGAACCAGGAGAGAAAATGGTTAAAGTATCCTTTATTTTTTATTTTTTATTTTGTTTTTTTTTGAGACAGTATTTCTGTGTATTGTTTTGAAGGCTGTCCTGGAACTCGCTCTGTAGACCAGGCTAGCCTCGAATTCACAGAGATCCGTCTGCTTCTGCCTCCCGAGTGCTGGGATTAAAGGCGAGCGCCACCAACACCCGACCTGAAGTATCATTTATGTATTGTCCCCTTATTGGAATAAACACAAGTCAGCATCAGGAAGGAACTATAGGGTTGTTCAAACAGAGTAAGAGTGAAAAAGCATGCCGTCTTGGCAGCTGTTTGAAGACTGGTGCTTTTTGAGATGTGAGACTCTAGATCCCAGAGAGCAGTAAGTCTGATCAGAAGAATTCTTAGGCATGACTTCACCAATGCCACCTAGGTCTTCAGAAAGCTCTGAGCCTGTTATTCTAAATTGGGTCTGAATCATTCCTTTAAATCTGGTTAATGTCTGTTCAGCAGTGCCCTGGGGTAAATGTAATAACTCCTGCATTGCGTCTGCCATCCTGCCTGGTAGGGGAGAGTTCTGAAGGCTTTCATAGCACACTTCAGTGCATCATGCTTCAAACACATATTGGATCCTGCTGCTATGTAAATACTATAATCAGAAACTGAAGGAGAGTAAACTAGCGCAAACTCTGGCTGTCTTCTGATTCCCCAGAATACCCTAGTATCAAGTGAGCAGAAAAGTTCTTCCTTTGTTTTAAGTTGCCAATTATCTAAGCACATGGCTGGTGATTAAATAACAGACCTAATTATGGTGCCGTGTTGATTTCCATTAGTTTCCATTTTTATTTTCTTTTAACATAGGAACTCATTTAAGAAGTATATTACCATAAATCATGGTAATATACTAAATAGATAAAAGGGAAGAATATGATTCCTTGAATTGTATTTTTATTGAGTGCTTGAAAATACATTGTTGTTTAATGAATCTAAGAACTTCTCCCCTTCCAAAATGGAGTTCAAAAAAACAGTGCTCCACATAGAGCGTATACACACATGTTCATTTAATACTTGGATATTCACATGTATACACATATGTTCATTTAACACTTGCATGTTCATAATTTGCTTTAAATTCTACTTTTAAAGTATTGCTTATTTCCCTCCTGACTTTAGTCTACATACCCAGGACTAGAAAGAAGTGAAAACAACACAAGGACAAAGGTAGATGCAATGTCAAATACCTAAGATTGAGGTCTCAGTTCATTCTCATCTTGCAGGTCACAGCGTCTTAAGACTTGGATTATTAATAGAAGCAAATTAGTTTGCAGTCATGCTGTTGAGACACATTTGTCCAGCCTTCTTGCTAGAGAAATTTTGTGTTTTGCCTGGGATCTAAAGCCAAGTTGGTGCTCTGCTGTCAGTATAGTTTTCCTTGACACTGGCAGAGAGCAAACAAGTCAATGTAAGGACCTACTAGTGGCTTTAGAGTTTAGAATTTCTCAATAGCTCCTCAGAGAAGCCAGGTAAAGTGTAAAACTTGGGCCAATAGAGGACAGGGAGTAAGAGGAAGCTAGTGAACATGTTTTTCTCCGTATTCTCCAAGGCACCTGGGTTATTTTGCACTTCAATAGTTTGTGTACCTTTGGGAAAGCCATTTTCTGATACTAAGAAGTCAAAATACACTTGCTATCAGCCTGTAACAAGTGTGGTTGGACTATTCTCATATTCCCTTCTGTCTTTCATTTCTCCTTCCCACTCATCTTCAACCCTGATTGCTCCTTCTAGTCAAGGGTTACCATTTGAGCTTACTTCCCAGAATACACTTCTCTAGGATATCAGTAGCAAAGCCTTCCTGTATGAAATTGGCCTATGATATCACACTAAACTATGTAAATCACAGAATACTCAAGTAGGGAAGAAAAAAAAAGAGATCAACGCAATGGGCAAAGGTGTGAATGGTAGAACCAATACCTTATTTTCCTGAGTAAATACCATTGTCTTAGTATCTAATTTAGACAAGCAATGTTATATTAGGAAAGGCAAAGGGCCATTGGTCAGTAAACAAGCCGAAGACATTGGGCTTTATGGATTCCACATCCTGTCAGCAGAAACACACTTACAACCCGCACCTCTATCCCGTAAGTAAAGCTAATTAAGTTTTTGTGTTCTCAAGAGTTTCTCTCTCTACCATATTTTAAATATAGTTTTGGCTTTTTTCCTCCCATATGATGTCTAGACATTGTGGTAAATATTGCCTTGCTAAAGAATAAGATATAAGTGATAAAATTACACAGGCGTGAAAATAGAATAATGAGAATTATTTTTAGAATTTAATAAACCTTAAAGATAGGTAGGACTGGAGGTAAGGCAGGTGAGATACCTACAGCAACTGCAGACCTGCAAGAGCTGGTGTCAAGGGCAAAGAGTTCCTACACATCTTTCTATACCTTCTGTTTGAGAGGGCTTTTAATGAATATTGACAAATTGAAATAAACTTTAAAGTTTATCATGAATACTGAAATGCACTCTGATGAACCTGGTTTTAGGGAGCTGAGTTAAGAATGAAAAGGAAAACTGGGCGTTGGTGGCACATGCCTTTAATCCCAGCACTCGAGATGCAGAGACAGGTAGATCTCTGTGAGTTTGAGGCCAGCCTGATCTACAGAGTGGGTGCCAGGATAGGCTCCAAAACAATACAGAGAAAATCTGTCTCGACCCCTCCTCAAAAAAAGAAAAGGAAAACATATGTGTGGATTCACTTGAACATGTATCATTTGAGTTGCTTAGACTGCTTATCAATGATATTCATGATATTCTTTTTTTTTCAAGATAAGGCTTTTCTGAGTAGCCCTGGCTATCCCTGAGCTCACTCTCTAGACCAGGCTGGCCTCAAACTCACAGAGATCTGCCTGCCTTTGTCTTCCAAGTGCTGGGATTAAAAATGTGCACCACCATTGCCTGGCAACATTCTTTAGAAGTTTCTCAGTTTTACAAGAATCTTCTGATTTTCCATGGGGTGGTTTTTCTTTGCTCTTACCAATGTCTGTTTAATTGGAAAGAAAAGTAGACTAACAAAAAGCAAAAAGAAAGATAAAAATGTTGGAAATTTTAAAAAGAATTAAACCATCAAAAGAAAACACATATAAGATACATTTTTCTTTATTCCAGTTCTCTCCAACACAACTTTCCTTTCTATGTACTTTTCTCAATAGCATAAAATTTCTCTTTTCTTAAACTTCTTTCCTTTGTTGCCTCCCATTCTTATATCAACTTTTTTGGAAAAGCTCTTCTCTTTCTTGATTGTTTCCTTGCTTCCGGGGACATACTGGAGGTCCTGAGAAGACTGAACTGCCTGAAGAAAACTGCTTGTGTCTAAATCCTAGCTTATGAACATCATCTTAGGAGAGGACTTCCTTCCTCCATAAGCTCTTCTTATTTTTTTAAGGCATATGGATTGTTTCAGTGAAAAACATGGTACCATTAATGCATGTAATTGATAATAGCAGTAATTTAGAGTAGAATTACTTTAATACTTAAAGTGTCTGAGATGTACATTCCTTTCAAGCAGAAATCAATGGAGTAAGTTATAAATATCTTTATTGCACATTGCTTATGACGGACCTTATTAGGCTTCATTTTTCTTCACTCAACCCATTTCTCTGGCAAGAGGCATTACATTGAATCCAGTAGCTTCAGAGGTCACATCTATAGGATGCTCATGAAACATCAGGTAAGTATACTGCAGGGCCAACTAGGAATATACAGGTCATTTTTAGAACTGTCAGAAGCCATACTGATACCACCCTCTTCCCTGAAATTTCCCTGTAAAGTTTCTCCTAGAAGCTATTCTTTTGGTAAATCATTGACTTCAGGGAATAAGAGCCACAATGGCTTGTGTACAGAACAGTAGTAAGACCATAGCACTTACCAAATTATTTGAAAAACAGAGCACTTTCTAATGTCACTCCACAGTGCCTCTCCAGCCAGAAGCACTGAAAGCCAATTATGCTATGTTCTGAGCTATGGGAATGAGAGACGAAGAGCACTATAAATGGATGTGCTCAGCCTGTACCCTCGTTTTAATGGGAGCTTGTGCTTGCCTTTAAGTGGCTTTTCAAGTTTTGTTTTTAAAATTCTGTCAAAATCTTTCAGTAATGCAAAACAGGTGGTTCTAGATTTGTGTAAATGAGTCAATGTAAGTTCCCTTTTAATGATTCTGATTTGGCTTGTGATAACAATGTATAAATTGCAAAGCAGTAAGGAAGTAGTTTACTTAATTTCCTGGTAGGTATTATCCTAATGCCAGGATTAACTGTTCCCCAGTTCATAATGTGTATCTTGTACTATTAAGCAGCATTGGGCTGTCTTACACTCCAGAGACAATAGTGGCTTTTTAAAAGGTGTTGTGAGAGTTGCCATAAAACAGTGTGAAAAAATTTCACTTCACTGATGGAGCTTAGCTTCCAAATAGTTAAAAAATAAGCTTTATAGTTTGAAAATATTTTTCTCTTTACCCAGTTTGTTTTTATTTTTCCCCCTTTGTTTTTTCTGTTCTGCTCTGACTTATCTGGGGCAAGTTCTCTGATGAAGTGCATGGGGGTGAGTGAAGAAAACCACATCTCTCACTATCTGTCATTTCCTATTCCTACATCGCTCTCATAGAAGGAACAATAGCCCACTCCAGAGACAAACAACACAGAAACATGATACACTAAATTTCCTTCTCAGCCCTCAGGAGAATTATGGAAAGACTCTGATGATAGCTGAACTATAACTAAGATTTTCTTGTGAGAGCTGAAAACCTTTGGTTTGTTCATAAGGACTGAAAGGGCTAAACAAAGGAGAAGGCCTGATTAGGAAAATCGGTTTTCTTAACTTGAAGTTTACAGGCAGGCCTCAGAAAGGAAACAGATCTACTCCCACCTGTCACTTATCTTTCATTATCTTTATAAGCATTTTTTGTACATAACAAAGGGCTGGAGTAGTAGCTGACTTCAGGACTGTGACAGACGTGAGGTGTCAGAGAGGGAAGGGCAATGGGGAATCATATACAGAGACAATTCCTACTAGCAAGAAGCTTACCAGATGAACATCTGAAAGCATAAAATCTAGAGGAAGCCTTGAAGACAAGATAGACAGAGTACTCAATGAGAATAAGGGAAATTTTTCCAGGATCTACCCCTAGAAGACCAGTTATAGACAACTAATGGCTTCTGAGAGAGGCAGAATCACTTTTCTCCAAGAAAAATTCTCATAATGGGTTTTCTAATCTCAATGTATATAATGTACACCATGTATGTAAGCAACACTAAATGGGCTCAGAAGGTTTTCTATCTGTCTGACTATCTATCTATCTATCTATCTATCTATCTATCTATCTATCTATGTATTTATCTATTACCTATTGTCTACCTACCCAACTATCATCTAGCTATCATTTATCTGTCTATCTATGTGTGTGTTTGTGAATGTGAGCACACACATGTATGTATATAACAGTAATAATTATATAAGGCATTAACTTGAGAGGGAATGGGTGTTGGACAAGGGAGGAGTTGAATGAGGGAGAGGAAGGTATAGTAATGATGAAATACAGTACTCATGAAATTCTTTTTAAAAAAGAAAAATAATATACATGTAATCTAACTGAATATGAACTATGGAGGATGTTTGAGAAATTGAGACCACATGGAAACAAAGATAATTACATTACAATTCACAACATTAGCAAACATACATTTATAAAGTAACAATGAAAATAATGTTATGGTTAGGGTCACCACTGCATGAGGAACTGAATTAAAGTGGTTCAGCATTAGGAAGGCTGAGAATCACTATTTTACATTCTACAAGGGACAAATGAAGAGATACTAGTAAAATGAATAATACTGGACTTCTGGGTAAGATGTTGATTAGAAGCTGTGTCTATTTCAAGGCATAAAATTAAGGAAAAAAAACAATGGATCCAATCAAGTTCTCCCACTGCCTGTCCTAGATCCTACTTTCTACTCTGATATTACCTTAATTTAAAAGAATTTTGAAATTTATTTAGCATTTGTATTTCTGTGTGTGCGTGCGTGCCTGTGTGTGTGTGTGTGTGTGTGTGTGTGTGTGTGTGTGTGTGTGTGTGTCCCCAGATGGCAGAAGAAAGCATCAAATCCCTTAGAGCTAGAGTTGCAGATGGTAATGATCCACCCATTGTAGGGCTGGGAAAGGAACTCTAGTCCTCTGTAAGAACAGTACTGCTCTTAAAAACTGAGCTGTCTCCCCAGCCATCTTAATGATGTTTTAAAGAGAAGTGTAGCATTCCTGAAAACATGAAATGAATTTGATTCCATAAAATTGAAACCACTTTAAAGCCAATTATGTTTGTTCATGCCTCTAAAGTTTAAGTTTTTAAAACAGACAAAACTCAGAGCCATTTTCGTATGCTTTACAAAAAGAATGCTATGTTTTAACAGGAACAAGATATTGAATTCAAGTTATATCATGTAAAATTATTCTTTACCTTTAGGGCTTGTTTTCAGTAAATTTCTATAAATTAGTTAAGCTGTATCTTTTATAGTTTTCTCTTTGTTCTTTTTGCAATGTACATATATTTTTTTAGATTTCTGTGTTCATAGGCATATTTCTTATATAAATACAGAATGTACCTAAGGACCCCACAACTTTTTTCATGTATAAATTTTCATTTACCCTCCAATGTTCTCGCTCTATAGAATAAGTGTGTCTAAAATATCTCCATCATGTTATTATACAGTAAACTGCATGTCTTTCATCTTTTCCATAACTGTGAGTCCATGTTGATGACTCAGAGACTCATAAGTCTGATGAATGATGGGTACTTTCCTAGAACCTTCATGTCAATGGAAATAAGGAATCAACACATTTTTTAAAAATGTGTTTCTTAAAGAAGGAAGAGGATATTTGCATATTAATAATTCTATTTGAAGTCAGACAGATTTAGAATAATAAACAGAAATAATTATGAGGCTCTTCTTTTGCCAGCATGTTGAGATATTGCACAAGCATGTAAGTATATATTGGTCATGCAGTGGTATTGGTCTCTGCCCAGAGAGTAAGAAACTCAGTATACAAAGTGGGCATCTCCAAATTGTCAAATTGTTAAGTATTTACTTAATATTCCTACATTGTTTTCCAGTCATATCACCTCCCTCTACATTTTTATAATCTTAATTATATTGACAATCATACCTGTGAACTCAATCTTAGATTTCTTCGAGGCTATTGATTTCAACAGAGAACTACTGCACATTAGTAGGGTTCTTTAGAGAAACAACTGATAAGTTGTATAAAAAAAGAGAGATCCACCAGATTGGTTTACATATTAAATACTGGGTAGCCCAACATTAGATGTCTGCATGCTGGAGAAACTGAGGACATAGTCAATGCCCAGTCAACAAAACTGGAGCCTTGGCAGTTCCAATATGCTGCTGAAGGCATAGGAAATATTTGTTGAGTCATTGTTCTTCTAATCCTGTGTTTGTGGAGAATAGAAGAGACTGAGATTACAACAGAAATAGCACTCACTCTGTTAGAAACAAAGGCAATCAGGCAAGTAATACTGATCTTTCGTTCAAAACACTTACTTGGGAGGTGCTGCCCACACTGACATTGCCAGAGGCATACCTTTTTATTCATTCTAGAGCCATTCAGGTTGACAACCAATGTTAACCATCACAAATCCACCATTTGTCAGCTTGACACCTAGCCCTATCTCCTTATGTTATATGCAATTTCAAGTGAAAACAAAACAAGGTTATATTTCTTTCTAATATATAGCTATCCCACATACAAGTAAAAATCCACCAATTCATCCTCTAGAAAAAATGGAGAA
This sequence comes from Mesocricetus auratus, assembly GCF_017639785.1. NCBI lineage: Eukaryota > Metazoa > Chordata > Mammalia > Rodentia > Cricetidae > Mesocricetus > Mesocricetus auratus. Next base: position 42,213,599 of record NW_024429194.1, on the reverse strand, counting down.
GTCTTCCAAGGAATTTTTGATCTTTCGATATCCCATAACTTAAATCTGATAATATAGGTTTAACAGGACATAAATCCTAATACTATCTCAGTCAATGTTATAATACATGGTAAGGAATAGATGAAGAAAGACAAAATATATATTTGCTTATTACACATACGCACATTTATGAACAAATATATTCTTAAAAAATAGGACAGAAATATATAGATTACGTCTTTGATTCTTTAACGGGTCACAACATCTTAGCGATATTTATAGTTACCTTCTTCTACTTCCCATTTTGTGTTACCTGGAGAAGCGACCCTTCATTCTTGGGGTGTTTTATTGGCACTTTCAGCTACCCTGAATTAGTTTGGTATAGTTGCCTCAACCTTAGTTACAGGACATGGTAATAGTAAATAATACCATAAAATATCTTTGGTACTCCAGGCTATTCTTCCTTATCTCCACTGTAGAGCAGAGGTTCAGTTCTTCCCCATAATCTAAACCAATTGGCCTCCCTAACACAAATTCATTTCCCAATCTGTTGACTCAAGGATACCACAAAACAAGAACACCCACCTCCCAAAAAATCCATAAACAAGGAAAAAGAGTTGAGGTCTGGAAAGTTTCCACAAAGATTTGGAAGGAATGTTGGGAGTCCAGGACTTGCATACCAGAGCCTTGTTCCTTACTGAATATTCCTAAAAAGCTGATACGTGAAACTGTGAGGTTAAAGCTGAAGTTACATTGGAGATGTTGGGAATATAGAACATCTAAGGAGGGAAGCCACAGGCAATGGACGAAGCTAGTCTACGAAGAAAATCACATGAATTGTAAATAACAAGGCCACAGAGAAGAGCTGTTCAACTCCTTGTAACTCTCACCATCACAACACATGTTCCGGGTGCTGGACATGTGGTTACAGGGTAAATGTCTTGCCTGTTTGTTATGCTCTTGTTTAGACCTGCTGTTTCCTTGCTATTCTCCTAGCCTTACTTTGGAATGGGAATTTTGGTTCTATTTATATTTTAAATTTGTAACATTTGTTTTATTTTTTACAGGGATTATGAAGACATAAATTCATTTATTTATTTTTTTAGTTTCATGTCACTGCTTCCTGTAATTTGAATTTCAAAGAATTGTACACCCTTTCTGGGGCTACATGTGGAATTCACACACACACACACACACACACACACACACACACACACACGCAAATAAATAAAAATAATAAAAATAAATCTTTATTTAAAAAGACATTTAATTCAATGTGATAACACAGAACTGAAATTCCAGACCTAAGGAACTCAACAAAAGAGTATTGAGTATATTATACTGGATTATAGACAGCCTGGATTATAGAGCAAAACCTTTATGCGTTGGGACTATTTTGACCTTGGCTTTGCCTTATTCCCTTTCATTCTGCATTCTTGCCATCAGAAATGGAGCAACAGACCATGATTCCACTGCTATCATTATCTCCCAAATGTATAAGGCAAAGGAACCATTGGCTGAACCTTCTGAAGCTACAATCAGTCCTTTATTTGTTATCACCTTCTTCCCAGGCCATATCATAAACAAATATCTCTAATGAGATTAATACATGTTAATTTTCTGACAAGTGTCTTTCAAAATATGGCAGTGATGGGCTCAATGCCACAAAATATCTGGAGCAAAACCAACTTTTCCTGTGATGAAAAGTTTAAGTACTTGTGAACATCTGTTTGAGTGTTCATGAGCATCTGTTTGAGTGCTCATGAACATCTGTTTGAGCACTTGTGTTCTAACTTCTAGGTCAGAGAATTTCCAAGTTTAGAATGAATATGTCTTAGTTATGACAGAAGATTTCCTCTAGTAAAGAAACAGCAATAATTTTCCAAAGACTCACAAACAGGGAGAACCATGCATTAGTTTATTTCGACCTAGATTTGTCAATTGAGTACTTGGAATTATATAGAAAATCCATTAGTTCAGACTAGGTATTTACCCTTCTGAAATAGTATTCTTTGACTTTTGAGTGAGAAAGTGTTTTTCCACAATGGACCCTTGGGGTCCCAGAAATCACACAGGCATCAAGAACATACTACATGAAATGAGAAAACTGTGGCAATACCACCTGCTCAACAGATTGGGAATACTGATGCTGTGAGTTAGTATTGTGGTATACAGTATTAGGCTCTGGAACATGGCTTTTGTCTGTAACTCATACCCTCAGTCTAATAGCTGGCAATACAGAGACCTACATGCAGTCCTTGGAGAGACAGATCTATGTGATTTGGGAAAAGAAACGTGCATCCTGTGGAAAATTTTAAGAAACAGTATCGAACCCAACAAATACAGAACTGAACACAACCAGGAACATTAATTTATAGTGAAGAACTGAATCAACTCTTAAATTTCTTAAGAAGATGGCAGTATAAATGTTGGAAAATTCAGAAGAGTAATGTAATATTTGTAGCAATTAATGGCCTCTGTGATAACATTTTGGATTTCATCTTTTATGTGCAAATTTCAAATGGTTTTGAATCAGCCAAGAATTCATATTACCATTTTCCTGTGGAAAGGGAGAATCGTCTGTCTGGCATGGTAATTCTGTGTTCAAGTCTATTATCATTTCGCATTTTACACCTGTGTATTTGAAGGGCATATATCAGGGCAAGATGATCAACATCTGTCCCTATATGCTTAGGCCCCCAGATAAATTACACAGACATTGCAGATATTTTCTTTTCTTTGTCTTCTTCTTTTTTATTTCCTGCTTACAAACTACTGGAATTCATCTCACTGTATCTGAAAGAAAAGGACCACATGACTGCATTCTGCCTCATCCAAACTAAATGGAAATGCAAACCTCCTCTTCCTTAGTTGAATGTCAGGAAGCACATGACTACTTCAATTAATCAATACAAAGTTTCAACTAATACCAGATAAAAATAGGTTTGGTAGGTTTTATAGAAACAGGACATGGTGTTCTCTGGCTGCATTAACTTCATGCTGAGTGCACTGATAGTTCAACAAATATGCTTTCAAACTCTGGGACTCTGGTTCTGCTCTGGATGCTTTGCCAATACAGACCTACAGTACTGTTTCACAGATGCATCTTCTCTGTTTATATATTTTTATAACCACAGAAGGAAACTGTATCATTCACTTCTACCAAAATATATTACCAAAGGTGTTCCTATTTCTAACATATTGTTGTTATAAAAGTTGGTGGGCAGTATTTTTTGAACAGCATGTTCATTCCTTTGTCCCATGAGAAGCAGTAATACAATATTCTTTGGCTAATTTGGATTGTTCTCAATGATATGAGCTATACTTTATGTTTTGGATGATAAGAGATGTATTTAAACACTTAAAAGTTTGACTTTGTGTGTTCATGTAATGCAAAATGGTGCATAGTACCTCACACCTTAGGAGTAACACCCTATTGTTGACTCATGCATGGGACCAGATATTCACTGGAAGGGAGAAGCAGAGGAAAATTATGTATGCTATTTAGCAACATGTGACTTAAGACCATGCAATAGACATCCCATGCCAATAAAAGGAATAGGGCTATTTTAAACTTCACCTCAAAGAACAGTCTGTTAGCTCAGGAAGGAAGGCAAGCAGAAGGAAGTTGGAAAGTTTCACAACCCTCCCTACACTTTATCAGTAAGTCACTTAGTTATGACTTCAGATGTTTTGATTTTAATACCCTTTTATTGAAAATAGTTTCTTTGCTCATATCACATATTCTGATTACAGTTTCTCTTCTCTCCTCCTCCCAATCCCTTCACATCTTCCCTCACATCCAGATCTTACTCCCTTTCCATCTTTCATTAGAAAATAACAAGTTTCTAAGAGATGATAATCAAACATGACAAAATTAAACATGTTAAGATGAAGCTATCACACTGAAACTGGGCAAAACAAACTGACAGAAGGAAAAGGGCCCAAGAGAAGGAACAAGACTCAGAGACTCAGTTGCTCTCACACTCAAGAGTCACATAATAATACTGTGTAATACATATTCAGTGTACCTAGTGCAGACCTGTGTCGGCAATGTGCTTCCTGCTTCAGCCTCTGAATTCATGTGGTCTTTGCTCAGTTGATTTAATGAGACTTGCTCTCCTTGTGTCCTCCACCGCCCACTCCCTGAGGTTCTTATAGTCTTTCTGTCTCCTGTTCTATGGAGTTCCCTGAGCTCTGAGGGGAGAGATTTGATGGAGACATCCAATTAAGATCCACCCAGTGTGTGTGTGTGTGTGTGTGTGTGTGTGTGTGTGTGTGTGTGTGTGTGTGTGTGTGTGTGTGTGTGTGGTGTATGTGTGATATCTGTGTATGTGCCTCTGTATTTATTCTAATCTGCTGCAGGAGGAAACTTCTTTGATGGAGGCTGAATAAGACACTGATCTATGAGTACAGCAGAATATCACTAAGAGTCATTTTATCACTACTTTTTTTCCTCTTTCAGACTAGTAGTATTTGGTTTGACCATGGGCCTCTGGGATTATCTAGTCTCTAGTTGTTGGTCAACCAAGCAATGTCAGGTATGGAGTTTATCCCATGCAGTAGGCTTTAAGTTAAGTCAGACATTAGTTGGTTACTCCCACAAGCTTTGTGCAAGCATGGTCCTAGCGTATTTTTCATGAAGGAGAACATTGTAGATCAAATGGGTTGTGGCTAGGTTAGTGTTTATGTTTCTCTTTTGCTAGTCTGCAGAGTGCCTTCCCATTCCAAAGACACTAGAACATATTCAATGAGTTGTGTGGGTGTTTTCTTCATCAATGGAACCTTGTCAGTTTTTGGAGAGCAACCTATTGTCTTGGCAATTTCCATGGGACCCATCTGCTAACAACTCAATTGAATGTTACCCAATTACAGTACTGGGAGCTATGTTTTATGACAAGAGATGGCCAGTTGGGACACTGTCTCCCTCATTTTTTAGACTTCATGAGGATTGCCTTTATATATTTTAAATTTACAGTGCTAGGTTTTAGCTGTTTTTCTTGGAATTCCTTCCCTCAAACCTACCTCCTCTCCCTATTTCATCCTACTGTTCTCATCCTCAAAGACTGGTTTTGTTTTTTTGATGGTATTTTAATAACCATTGCTATTATGTGAAATTTTTGGAATATTTCCCCACAATAATCTCAAAAAAGTCCATTTTAATTTGAAATAGGTTTAAAAATTAGTTTAAAACAGTAATACAACTAGATAAAGAATCTGTGTGAAAGTTCAAGTTGAAACATTCTTTATATGGTTTACTCCATATTTAGAGTGCACTGGTGTTTGTTATTGAGTCATTCTTTATGGAAACAAATTAAATAAACTGAGAACAAAATTACATTTCATAAGTGAAGATGAATTATAAATCTGTATCATTCTTTCACAGTGCACCTGCCACTTGTTTTACTGATTATATTGAGTTCTTAGTAAAGTAACTGGGGGATAATTGTAAACAACATGATTTCCTTATAGTATCTATGTTTGGGTTGGCATTACCATGAACACATGTGACTCACTAAGGACTAACGGAAATTGTCTTATTCATTCTCAGTAAGCGAATTTTTGGTTATTAAAAAACTATTCTCTGTGTTTTAGTCTAAGACTTAAAAGTATAATACTTACATGTCTGTATCTATACCTGTGTATCTCTACATATCAAGCAAAAAATACAGAAGCTACACAATAATCTTTGACAAACAGGTAAAACAGGCCCTGCATCAGGGCCTGCATTCCAGTGCCTGGGGATTGCCTGGGAACTGCACAGAGCTTCCCATTCTGGCAGGAGCCAAGCACCCCAGATTCCAGGTCTTCGCTTCTACCAAGGAGACCAGGAAACCAGCAGATTCAGGTAACCAAGGCTCCACATCCTGGGCCACAGAGCTTCCCATCCCAGCAGGAGCACCCCAGATCCCAAGTCTTCTATTCCACCAAAGGAACCAGGGGACCAGGTGGGAAGCTAAGCACCCCAGATTCCTGGTCTTCTTCTCCACCCATGGGACCAGAAGTAGGACGAGGAATAGAAGAATTTTGACATTATTGGACTTGATAGCACCTACCAAAAGGGAACTCTGGTACTCTAACCACCAGACCAGTAAGGGGCTCTTTCTGCACCCATTAGAAGAAGAGATGGGACAGAGACAATACAAAAGCACACCCAGCAACAGAAAAACAAAAAATGACTCCGCCAGATTCCAGAGGCTCCACACCAGCAAGACTCCAACATTCCAATGCAAATCAAACAGAAGAGAATGACCTTAAAAACAACTTCATGAAAATGATAGAGGCCCTAAAAGAGGATATAGGAAAATCCCTCAAAGAAATGGATGAAAAAACAAACCAAAAATGCAAGAAATAGAAGAAAAACAAACCAAAAATGCAAGAAATAGAAGAAAAACAAACCAAAAATGCAAGAAATGGAAGAAAGAACAAACCAAAAATTTTTTTAAATTTTATTTTCCAGTTTAAATTTAGATAAGAAACAAGGTTGCTTCACAAGTCAGTTCCAGGTCCCTCTCCCATTCCCTCCCTTCCTCCTGTGCCCCCCCCCCGTTATCCCCTCATTTCTTCAGGGAGGGTGAGGCCCTCCATAGGGGTGTGCATAGTGTGTCATTTCATATAGGGCAGAGCCTAGACCCTTCCCCAAGGGTTCAGGGTGAGAGTGCACCTCACATTGTTCTATGGGAGTCCAAAGTCCGTGTGTATGCTTGGGATGGGTACTGATCTGCTGCCCAATGCTCAATAGATTCCCTAGGCCTCTTCACTGACACCCAGATTCAGGGGGTCTTGATCAGTCCCATGCTGGCTTCCCAGGCTAATGCCTGGGATTCAAGAGTTAACCTTTGTCTGGTCAGCTGTTTCTGGGGGTTAGACCAGCCCAGTCTTAATCCCTTTGATCATCAGTCCTCCCTCTCTGTTACTGGCTTTCTTGAGTTCAGCTCAGTACTTAACCAAGGGAGTCTGCCTCTTCTTCGATCAGCCACTAAATAAAGTTTCTGTTTCCCAGACTCTCTGGCCATAGGATTGTAGGCTGGCACTCCCCAGATCTATGTCTAAAATCCATATATGAGAGAGTACATGCCATGTTTCTCTTTTTGTGACTGGGTTACCTCACTCAGGATGGTTTCTTCTAGTGTCATCCATTTGCCTGCGAATCTCATGATTCCATTATTTTTTTCTGCTGAATAGTACTCCATTGTGTAGATGTACCACATTTTCTCTATCCACTCTTCAGGTGAGGGACATCTACGTTGCTTCCACGTTCTGGCAACTACAAATAAAGCTGCTATGAACATGGTGGAACAGACATCTTTGTTGTATGAATGGGCATCTTTTGGATATATGCCTAAGAGTGGAGTTGCTGGGTCTTGTGGTAGGTTTATTCCCATTTTTCTGAGGAATCTCCACACTGATTTCCAAAGTGGCTGAACCAGTTGGCACTCCCACCAGCAATGGAGGAGTGTCCCCCTTTCACCACATCCTCTCCAGCATAAATTGTCATTGGTGTTTTTGATTTTAGCCATTCTGACAGGGGTGAGATGGTATCTGAGAGTTGTTTTGATTTGCATTTCCCGGATGGCTAAGGATGTTGAGCACTTTCTCAAGTGCCTCTCAGCCATTTTAGACTCCTCTATTGAAAACTCTCTATTTAGTTCTGCAGCCCACTATTTAATAGGGTCCTTTGGTGTTTTGGAGACTTGCTTCTTGAGTTCTTTGTAAATTTTGGAGATCAACCCTCTGTCAGATGTGGAATTAGTGAATATTTTTCCCATTCTGTGGGCTGCCTTTTTGTCTTGCTGACTGTGTCCTTTGCCTTACAGAAGCTTCTCAGTTTCAGTAGGTCCCATTTATTAATTGTTGATCTTACTGCCTGTGCTACTGGTGTTATGTTCAGGAAGCAGTCTCCTGTACCAATTCGTTCAAGGGTACCACCCACTTTCTCTTCTAAGAGGTTCAGTGTGGCTGGATTTATGTTGAGGTCTTTGATCCATTTGGACTTAAGTTTTGTGCATGGCGATAGACATGGGTCGATCTGCATTCTTCTATATGCCAGTCTCCAATTATGCCAGCACCATTTGTTGAAGATGCTTTCTTTATTCCATTGTATATTTTTAGCTTCTTTGTCAAAGATCAGATGCTCGTACGTGTGTGGGTTAATATCAGGGTTTTCAATTCGATTCCATTGGTCTACCTGTCTATTTTTGTGCCAGTACCAAGCTGTTTTCAGGACTATAGCTCTATAATAGAGCTTGAAGTCAGGGATGGTGATGCCTCTGGACGTTGCCTTGTTGAACAGGGTTGTTTTGGCTATCCTGGGTCTTTTGTTTTTCCATACAAAATTGATTATTGTTCTTTCAAGGTCTGTGAAGAACTGTGCTGGGATTTTAATGGGGATTGCATTGAATCTGTAGATTGCTTTTGGCAGGATTGCCATTTTTACTACATTGATCCTACCTATCCAAGAGCATGGGAGGTCTTTCCATTTTCTGAGGGCTTCTTTAATTTCTTTCTTTAAAGATTCAAAGTTCTTACAATACAGGTCTTTCACTTGTTTGGTTAGCGTTACCCCAAGGTATTTTATGTTGTTTGTGGCAATTGTAAAGGGTGATGTTTCTCTGGTTTCTCTTTCAGCCCTTTTATCATCTGTATATAGTAGGGCTACTGATTTTCTTGAGTTGATCTTGTAGCCTGCCACTTTGCTGACGGTGTTAATCAGCTGTAAGAGTTCCCTGGTAGAGTTCTTTGGGTCATTGATGTAAACTATCATATCGTCTGCAAACAGTGAAAGTTTGACCTCTTCCTTCTTAATTTGTATCCCCTTGATCCCCCTTTGTTGTCGTATGGCAATAGCTAGAACTTCAAGTACCATGTTGAAAAGGTATGGAGAGAGTGGACAGCCTTGTTTTGTTCCTGATTTTAGAGGAATTGCGTTGAGTTTCTGTCCATTTAGTTTGATGTTGGCTGTTGGTTTACTGTATATAGCTTTTATTATGTTTAAGTATGTCCCTGTTATCCCAGATCTCTCCAAGACCTTTATCATGAAGGGGTGTTGGATTTTGTCAAAGGCTTTTTCAGCATCTAGTGAGATGATCATGTGATTTTTGTTTTTCAGCTTGTTTATATGGTGGATTACGTTGATGGATTTTCATATGTTGAACCATCCCTGCATTCCTGGGATGAAACCTACTTGATCGTGGTGAATGATTGTTTTGATGTGTTCTTGGATCCGATTTGCCAGTATTTTATTGAGTATTTTTGCATCAATGTTCATGAGGGATATTGTTCTGAAGTTCTCTTTCTTAGTTGTATCCTTGTGTGGCTTGGGGATCAAGGTTATTGAAGCCTCATAGAAAGAGTTTGGCAAAGACCCTTCTGCTTCTATTGTGTGGAACACTTTGAGAAGAATTGGTATAAGCTGTTCTTTGAATTTCTGGTAGAATTCTGCACTGAGGCCATCTGGACCTGGGCTTTTTTTTTGGTTGGGAGACTTTTGATGACAGCTTCTATTTCCATAGGGGTTATAGGTCTATTTAAATTGCTTATCTGTTCTTGATTTAGTTTTGGCAATTGATAGCTGTCCAGGAAGTCATCCATTTCCTTTAAATTTTCGAATTTTGTGGAGTACAGGTTTTCAAAGTATGACCTAATGATTCTCTGGATTTCCTCAGAGTCTGTTGTTATGTCCCCCTTTTCATTTCTAATTTTGTTAATTTGCGGGATCACTCTCTGCTGTTTGGTAAGTTTGGACAAAGGTTTGTCTATCTTATTGATTTTCTCAAAGAACCAACTCTTTGTTGCATTGATTCTTTGTATTGTTTTCCTGGTTTCTACTTTATTGATTTCAGCCCTCAATTTGATTATTTCCTGGCGTCTACTCCTCCTGGGGGAGTGTGCTTCTTTGTGTTCTAGAGCTTTCAGCTGTGATGTTAATTCTCTGGTATAACTGTTCTCCTGTTTCTTCATATGAGCCTTTAGCGCTATGAACTTCCCCCCGTCGCACTGCTTTCAAAGTGTCCCATAGGTTTGGGTATGTTGTGTCTTCATTCTCATTGAATTCGAGGAAGTCTTTAATTTCTTTTTTTATTTCCTCTTTGACCCAGGGATGGTGCAGTTGAGCATTATTCAATTTCCATGAGTTTGTACGTTTTCTGCAATTTGTGTTGTTGTTGAATTCTAATTTTAAAGCATCGTGGTCTGATAAGATGCATGGAGTTATTCCAATTTTTTTGTAGCTGCTGAGGTTTGATATGTTGCCAAGTATGTGGTTGATTTTTGAGAAGGTTCCATGTGATGGTGAGAAGAAGGTATATTCTTTTTTATGTGGATGAAATGTTCTATAGATATCTGTTAATCCCAGTTGGGTCATTACTTCTATTAGCCCTTTTGCTTCTTTGTTGAGTTTCTGTTTGGTATTCCTGTCTAGTGGTGAGAGTGGTGTGTTGAAATCTCCCACTATAACTGTGTGGGGCTTTAGATGAGATTTAAGTTCTAATAATGTTTCTTTAACGAATGTGGATGCCTTCGTATTGGGGGCATAGATGTTCAGGATAGACACTTCATCTTGGTGGGTTTCACCTGTGATGAGTATGTAATGACCTCCTTCATCTCTTTTGATTGATTTTATTTTAAAGTCTAGTTTGTTAGATATTAGGATTGCTACCCCGGCTTGTTTCTTGGGTCCATTCGATTGAAAATTTTTTCCCAACCTTTAATTCTCAGGTAATGTCTGTCTTTAAGGGTGAGGTGTGTTTCCTGTATGCAGCAGAAGGAAGGGTTCTGTCTACGAATCCAATCTGCTAGTCTGTGTCTTTTTATGGGTGAGTTAAGGCCATTAATATTGAGGGATATTAATGACCAATGATTGCTCATCCTTCTTCGATTTGCGATGGTTGTTTTTGGTGGAATTATGTGTGGAGTTTCACCCCTTTGTTCTTTTCGCTGTTGGTAGAGAGAAATTCTCTAATGCTTATGTTTTTCTGGTTGTAGTTAGCTTCCTTGGGTTGGAGTTTTCCTTCCAAAATTTTCTGTAGGGCTGGGTTAGTGGACACATATTGCTTGAATATAGTTTTGTCATGGAATATCTTGTTTTCTCCGTCTATAGTGATTGAGAGCTTTGCCGGGTATAGTAGTCTGGACTGGCATCCGTAGTCTCTTAGTGTAGGTAGAATATCTATCCAGGACCTTCTGGCTTTCAGCGTTTCCATGGAGAAATCAGGTGTAATTCTGATAGGTCTGCCTTTATATGTTACTTGACCTTTTTCCTTAGCTGCTCTTAATATTCTTTCTTTATTCTGTATGTTTGGGGTCTTGATTATTATGTGGCGAGGGGATTTTTTTTGTGGTCCACTCTATTTGGTGTTCTGTAGGCTTCTTGTACCTTCATGGGCATGTCTTTCTTAAGGTTGGGAAAGTTTTCTTCTATGATTTTGTTGAATATGCCTTCTGCCCCTTTGAGCTGGATTTCTTCTCCTTCTTCTATACCTATTATTCTTAGGTTTGGTCTTTTCATGGTGTCCCATATTTCCTGGATGTTTTGTGTTAAGGATTTGTTGGATTTAAGGTTTTCTTTGGTTGATAAATCCATTTCTCCTAGCGTATCTTCAACACTTGAGATTCTCTCTTCCATCTCTTCTATTCTGTTGGTAATGCTTGTATTGGTAGTGCCTGTCTGTTTGTCCAGCTTTTCTATTTTCTGCCTTTCTTCAGATTGTGTTTTTTTTAATGACTCTATTTCAGTTTTCAACCCTTGCAGTGTTTGCATTGCTTCTTGCAATTTTCTGTTTATCTGTTCGTCCGTTTGTTGCCTTTTATGAATTTTTTGGTTTGTTCTTTCTTCCATTTCTTGCATTTTTTGGTTTGTTTTTTGTTCCATTTCTCGCATTTTGTGCTTTGTTTCTTCTTCCATTTCCTGCCTCTTTTGGTTTGTTTCTTCTTCCATTTTTTTCATTTTTTGCTTTGTTTTTTCTACCATTTCTTGCATTTTTTGCTTTGTTTCTTCTTCCATTTCCTGCCTTTTTTGGTATGATTCTTCTTCCAATTCTTGCATTTTTTGCTTTGTTTTTTCTTCCATTTCTTGCATTTTTTGCTTCATCTCTTCTTCCATTTTCTGCCTTTTTTGGTTTGTTTTTTCTTCCAATTCTTGCATTTTTTGGTTTGTTTTTTCTTCCATTTCTTTGAGGGATTTTCCAATATCCTCTTTTAGGGCCTCTATCATTTTCATGAAAGTGCTTTTAAGGTCGTTCTCTTCTGCTTCGTCCGCATTGGAATGTTGGGGTCTTGCTGGTGTGGAGTCTCTAGAATCTGGCGGTGTCATATTTGTTTTTCTGTTGCTGACTGTGTTTTTGTATTGTCTCTTTCCCATCTCTTCTTCTAGTGGGTGCAGAAAGAGCTCCTTACTGGTCTGGGGACCAGAGTTCCCTTTTGGTGGGTGCTAGCAAGTCCAATAATCTGGTGGTTCTTCTATTCCTTATCTGAATGCTGGTCCCGTGGGTGGAGAAGAACAGGAATCTGGGGCGCTTATCCTCTTACCTGGTCCCCTGGACCCTATGCTGGGTCCTGTTGTACTTGATCCAGAACAGCTACTCCCCTGGTCTCCCTGGGTCCTCTGGTTTCCTGGTCTCGTTGGTGGGAGAGAAGACCTGGGGTCTGGGTGCTTGGCTCCCGCCGGGGTTGGGAGCTCTGTGCAGGTCCCAGGCGATCTGCAGGCACTGGAGCACAGGCCGGGAAGCCGGCCTGTTTACCTGATGCTGCTGGAAGAACCGCTGCTTCCCTGGACTCCCAGCCTCCTCTCCTTTCCTGGTCTCCTTGGTGGGAGCGAAGATCCGGAGTCTGGGGTGCTTGGCTCCCGCCGGGATTGGGAGCTCTGTGCAGGTCCCAGGAGATCTGCAGGCACTGGAGCACTGGCCGGGAAGCCGGCCTGTTTACCTGATGCTGCTGGAAGAACCGCCGCTTCCCCACAAACCAAAATTTTTATAACATGCAACAAATGGATGAAAAGATAAACCAAAAATTACAAGAAGCACTTCAAACAGTGCAAGGGTTTAAAACTTAAATAGAGACAATAAAAAACCCACGATCTGAAGAAAGGATGGAAATAGAAAAGCTGGGCAAATGGTCAGGTACTACCGATACAAGCATTGCCAACAGAATACAAGAGATGGAAGAGAGAATCTCAAGTGTTGAAGATACACAAGGAGAAATGGATTCATCAACCAAAGGAAATCTTAAGTCCAACAAATCCTAAACACAAAACATCCAGGAAATCTGGGACAACATGAAAAGACCAAACTTAAGAATAATAGGTAGAGAAGAAGGTGGAGAAATCCAACTCAAAAGGGCAGAAAACATATTCAACCAAATCATAGAAGAAAATTTTCCCAACCTAAAGAAAGAAATGCCAATGAAGATACAAGAAGCTTACAGAACACCAAACAGAGTGGACCACGAAAAAAAGGCCCCTCGACACATAATAATAAGACCCCAAATATACACAATAAAGAAGGAATATTAAGAGCAGCTAAGGAAAAAAGCCAAGTAACATATAAAGGCAACCCTATCAGAATTACACCTGACTTCTCCATGGAAACTCTGATAGCCAGAAGGTCCTGGTTAGATATTCTACCAACGCTAAGTGACCACAGATGCCAGCACAGACTACTATACCTGGCAAAGCTCTCAATCACTATAGATGGAGAAAACAAAATATTCCATGACAAAACTATATTCAAGCAATACATATTCACTAACCCAGACCTACAGAAAGTTTTGGAAGGAAAACTCCAACCCAAGGAAATTAACTACAACCAGAAAAACATAGACATTAGAGAAGCCCACTTTACCAACAGCCAAAAGAACAAAGGTGTGGAATTTCACACATAATTCCACCAACAACAACCATTCCAAATCAAAGAAGAATGAGCACGCAATGGTCATTAATATCCGTCAATATTAATGGCCTTACTCACCCATAAAAAGACATACGCTAACAGAATAGATTCAAAAACAGAACCCATCCTTCTGCTGCATACAAGAAACACACTTCACCCTCAAAGACAGACATTACCTGAGAGTTACAGGTTGAGAAAAGATTTTCCAATCAAATGGACCCAAGAAACAAGCAGGAGTAGCAATCCTAATATCTAACAAATTAGATTTTAAAATAAAATCAATCAAAAGAGATGAAGGAGGTCATTACATACTCATCACAGGCAAAGGCCACCAAGATGATGTTTCTATCCTGAACAACTATGCCCCATATTCAAGGGGATCCACGTTTGTAAAAGAAACATTACTAAAACTTAAATCACATATAAAGCCCCACACACTTATACTGGGAGATTTAAACACACCACTCTTGCCACTAGACAGGAATACCAGACAGAAACTCAACAAAGAAACAAAGGGTCTAATAGAAGTAATGACCCAACTGGGATTAACTGATATCTATAGAACATTTCATCCACATAAAAAAGAATATACCTTCTTCTCATCACCACATGGAACCTTCTCAAAAATCGACCACATACTTGGCAACATATCAAAACTCTGTAGCTACAAAAAATTGGAATATCTCCATGCATTTTATCATAATACCATGCGTTAAAATTAGAATTCAACAACAACACAAATTGCATAAAACCTACACACTCATGGAAATTGAATAATGCACAACTGCACCATTCCTGGGTAAAAAAAGAAATAAAAAACTAAATTAAAATCTTCCTAGAATTCAGTGAGAATGAAGACAAAACATACCCAAACCTATGGGACATTTTGAACGCTGTGCTACAGGGGAAGTTCATAGCACTAAGTGCTCACATAAAGAAACTGGATAACAGTTATACAAGAAATTTAACAGCACAGCTGAAAGCTCTAGAACACAAAGAAGCAAACTCCCCCAGGAGGAGTAGACATCAGGAAATAATCAAATTGAGGGCTGAAATCAATAAAGTAAAAACTAGGAAATCAATACAAAGAATCAATGCAACAAAGAGTTGGTTCTTTGAGAAAATCAACAAGATAGACAAACCTCTGTCCAAACGTACCAAACAGCAGAGTGTGAACATGCAAATTAACAAAATCAGAAATGTAAAGGGGGACATAACAACGGACTCTGAAGAAATTCAGAGAATCATCAGTTCATACTTTGAAAACCTGTACTCCACAAAATTTGAAACTTTAAAGGAAATGGAGGACTTCCTTGATAGCTATCACTTGCCAAAATTAAATCAAGAACAGATAAGCAATTTAAATAGACCTATAACCCCTATGGAAATAGAAGCACTCATCAAAAGTCTCTCAACCCAAAAAAGCTCAGGTCCAAATGGCCTCAATGCACAATTCTATCAGAAATTCAAAGAACAGCTTATACCAATTCTTCTCAAAGTATTCCATGCAATAGAAGCAGAAGGGTCTTTGCCAAACTCTTTCTATGAGGCTTCAATAACCTTGATCCCCAAGCCACAGAAAGACACAACTAAGAAAGAGAACTTCAGACCTATATACCTCATGAACATTGATGCAAAAATACTTAATAAAATACTGGATCCAAGAACACATCAAAACAATCATTCACCACAAACAAGTAGGTTTCATCCCAGGGATGCAGGGATGGTTCAACATATGAAAATTCATCAATGTAATCCACCATATAAACTATCTGAAAAACAAAAATCACATGATCATCTCACTAGATGCTGCAAAAGCCTTTGACAAAATCCAGCACCCCTTCATGATAAAAGTCTTGGAGAGATCTGGGATAACAGGAACTTAACTAAACATAATAAAAGCTATATACAGCAAACCAACAGCCAACATCAAACTAAATGGACAGAAACTCAACGCAATTCTGCTAAAACCAGGAACATGACAAGGCTGTCCACCATCTCCATACTTTTTCAATATTTACTTGAAGCTCTAGCCTGGCCATATGACAGCAAAAGGAGATCAAGGGGATACAAATTGGAAAGGAAGAGGTCAAACTTTTACTATTTGCAGATGATATGATAGTTTACATAAATGACCCAAAGAACTCTACCAGGGAACTCTTACAGCTGATTAACACCTTCAGGAAAGTGGCAGGCTACAAGATCAACTCAAGAAAATCAGTAGCCCTACTATATACAGATGATAAAAGGGCTGAGAAAGAAATCAGAGAAACATCTCCCTTTACAATTGCCACAAACAACATAAAATACCTTGGGGTAAAGCTGAACAAACAAGTGAAAGATCTTTGAGTCTTTAAAGAAAGAATTTAAAGAAATCCCTCAGAAAATGGAAAGATCTCCCATGCTCTTGGATCAGTAGGATCAATGTAGTAAAAATGGCAATCCTGCCAATAGCAATCTACAGATTCAATGTAATCCCCATTAAAATCCCAGAACAATTCTTCACAGATCTTGAAAGAACAATAATCAATTTTGTATGGAAAAACAAAAGACCCAGGATAGCCAAAACAACCCTGCTCAACAAGGAAATGTCCAGAGGCATCACCATCCCTGACTTCAAGCTATATTATAGAGCTATAGTCCTGAAAACAGCTTGGTATTGGCACAAAAATAGACAGGTAGACCAATGGAATCTAATTGAAACCCCTGATATTAACCCACACATTTATGAACATCTGATCTTTGACAAAGAAGCTAAAATATTCAATGGAAAAAAGAAAGCATCTTCAACAAACGGTGCTGGCATAACTGGATGCTGGCATGTAGAAGAATGCAGATTGATCCATGTCTATCACCATGCTCAAAACTTAAGTCCAAATGGATCAAAGACCTCAACATAAATCTAGCCTCACTGAACCTCTTAGAATATAAAGTCTGTGGTACAAATTGTGGTACAAATTGGTGCAGGAGACAGCTTCCTGAACTTAACACCAGTAGCACAGACACTGAGGACGACAATTAATAAATGAGACCTCCTGAAACTGAGAAGCTTCTGTAAGGCAAAGGACACAGTCAGCAAGACAAAAAGGCAGCCCACAGAATGGGAAAAAATATTCACTAACCCCACATCTGACAGAGGGCTGGTCTCCAAAATTTACAAAGAACTGAAGAAGCGAGTCTCCACACCACCAAAGGATCCAATTAAAAAGTGGGCTGCAGAACTAAATAGAGAATTCTCAATACAGTAGACTAAAATGGGTGAGAAGCACTTGAGAAAGTGTTCAACATCCCTAGCCATTCTGGGAATCCAAATCAAAACAACTCTGAGATACCATCTCATTCCTTTCAGAATGGCCAAAATTAAAAACACTAATGACAATTTATGCTGGAGAGGATATGGTGAAAGGGGAATACTCCTCCATTGCTGCTGGGAGTGCCAACTTGTACAGCCACTTTGGAAATCAGTATGGAGATTCCTCAGAAAAATGGGAATAAACCTACCCCAAGACACAGCAACTCCACTTTTAAGCATATATCCAATAGATGCCAATTCATACAATAAGAATGTCTGTTCCACTATGTTCATAGCAGCATTATTTTTAACAGTCAGAACTTGGAAGCAACCTCGATGCCCCTCAACCAAGAGTGGATAGAGAAATTGTGGTACATTTACACAATGGATCACTATTTAGCAGAAAAAAAATAGTGGAATCCTGAAATTTACAGACAAATGGATGGTACTAGAAGAAACCATCCTGAGTGAGGCAACCCAGTCACAAAAAGAGAAACATGGCATGTACTCTCTCATATATGGATTTTAGACATAGATCTGGGGAGTGCCAGCCTTCAATCCTATGGCCAGAGAGTATGGGAAATAGAACCTTCATTCAGTGGCTGATGGAAGAATAGGAACACTCCCACGGCTAAGCACTGAGCTGAACTCAGGAAATCCAGTGACAGAGAGGGAGGACTGATGACCAAAGGCATTAAGACTGGGCTGGTTTAACCCCCAGAAACAGCTGACCTGACAAGGGTTAACTCTTGAATCCCAGCTGATGCCTGGGAATCCAGCATGGTACTGATTAACACACCCTGAATGCGGGTGTCAGTGAGGAGGCCTAGGTAATCTATTGAGCCTTGGGAAGTAGATCAGTATTTATCCCGGGTATACAAATGGACTTTGGGCTCCCATCCAACAAGGTGAGATGCACTCTCACTCTGAACTCTTGGGGGATGGTCTAGGCCCTGCCCTGGATGAAATGACAGACTATGGACACCCCCATGGAGTTCCTCACCCTTCCTGGAGAAATGAGGGGATATTACGGGGGGGGTGGCTTGGCAGGCATGTGAGGAGGCGATGAAAATAGAGAGGGACCTGGAATTGACATGTGAACAAACATTGTTTCTAATTTGAATGTAAATTTAAAATTTATATATATATACATATATATATGTGTGTGTGTGTGTGTGTGTGTGTGTGTGTGTGTGTGTAAGGAAATACCTCCAAGCCAGGTGATAGTGGCACATGCCTTTAATCCCAGCACTCTGGAGGCAGAGGCAGGAGGATCTCTGTGAATTCAAGGCCAGCCTGGTCTACAAAGCTGCACAGAGAAACCCTGTCTCAAAAAATAAAAAAATAGTAAGAAAATGCCTCCATATTATCAAACTGTAGGCATGCCTATAGGGCATTTTCTTAACAAGTGATTGATGAGGGAGGGCTCAGTCTATTGAGGGTGGAGGCATCATGTGCTGGTGGCCTTGCGTTCCATAAGAAAGCATGTCCCGCGCCACAGTCTCGCCAGCAAGAACGACACAGGAAACTCGGATCCTTCTGCAGTAAAGCTTTAATGCATCTTGAGAGATAGATTATCAGCTTCTGAGAGGGAGACCCCAAGCTAAGAAACCCAGCCCCTTATATAAGCCTAGGAGCTCCGAGTGAGACGTGTAGAGCCGGGATTGGTGGTTTGCTCATCACCCCAGATGACGCCACGGGAGAGGCACAGCTTAAACGGTGGACTCCAACTGACAGCGGATGTCAGCGCCATCTTCTAATGGTGATAGCGATAGCGAGGGCGGCTCCTCACAAAAGCAGGCTGAGCAAGCCAGTGAGCAGCACTCTTCCAAGGCCTCTGCATCAGCTCCTGCCTCCAGGTTCCTGTCCTGTTTGAATTCTTGCCTTGGCTTCCCTCAATGGGCTGCAATCTATGACATGTAAGCCAAGTAAACATTTCCCCCCCCCAAAAAAATATCAGTGAAATAACACACAGCAGGAGAAACTATAGACCCAACCACAACAATAACAGAAATCCTCACAGTTCTCTTTAGGCACAAAGGGTAGATATCACCATGACATGGACAAAGAGAGAAGATAAACATGACTATTTTAGTATGAAGGAAAAAGGTGACTGCTATTACTAGCCTTCTATCTTTATCTTTTTACTCTGGTCATTTGAACACAGCTCAAGCTATTCTCATGATAATTTAAGTATGAATCAAGAAAAGATTGTACTGATTCAGTCTCAGCTAAAGCATTACAGAAATATGTTCTGCATTTTTCTTTTGAGAAGTAAGAAAGTTTGACAGAAAGAAGTTTGATAGTAAGTTCTCCAGTTGTCATAGAAATGGTTTTCCTCAAGCAGTAATGGAACTGTTACTTGAATTTTTTCCTGAGTTAGGAGGCACAAACAAATTTAAACAAATTAAAGTGTGTCTGAGGATACTTGCATCTATTGGAAGGCAAGGTACGGTTCCTTTGGCACTTTAAATTTTAGAGATTATGTATTCAAGCACACTATATGTTGTGAGATATTTGATTACACTGTGTAAGACAGGTTAATGTGATTGGTTTAATAAAAAGCTAAATGGCCAATACCTAGGCAGGAGGGATATCAGGGACTCCAGAACAGAGAGAGCTCTGGGAGGAAGAAAGGGGGATTCACCTGCCAGAGGGAGCAAGACATGCAGGAGAAGAGGAAAAAGCTACGAGTCACAGGGCAAAACATAGATGAATAGAAATGGATTAATTTTTAGTGGGACAAAAGCTGTAGGCAAAGTTTTTATAATTAATAATAAGTTTCTGTGTTAATATTTTTGTGAGCTGACAGTCCATAGAAAAATCTGTCCATAAAAAGACACAGACTAGCAGAATGGACACGAAGACAGAACACTTCCTTCTGCTGCATACAAGAAACACATCTCAACATCAAAGACAGACGGTATCTCAGGGTAAAGGGTTGGGAAAAGATTTTTCAATGAAACAGACCCCAAGAAACAAGCGGGTGTAGCAATCCTAATATCTAACAAACTAGAATTCAACTTAAAATCAATCAAAAGAGATGAAGAAGGACATTTCATATTCATCAAAGGAGAAGTCCATCAAGATGAAGTCTCAATTTTAAACATCTATGCCCCAAATACAAAGGCACTTACATTTGTGAAAGAAACATTACTAAAGCTCAAATTGCACATAAAATCTCACACACATATAATAGGAGACTTCAACACTCCACTCTCACCACTAGACAGGACCTCCAGACAGAAACTTAACAAAGAAACAAAAGAACTAATAGAAGTTATGACCCAACTGGGTTTAACAGACATCTATAGAACATTCCACCCAAACACAAAGGGATATACCTTCTTCTTGGCGCCACATGGAACCTTCTCTAAAATTGACCACATATTAGGAAACATAACAAATCTCCACAGATACAAAAAAATGGAATAACCCCCTGCATCTTCTCAGACCACCATGCATTAAAATTAGAATTCAACAATAACGCAAATCACAGAAACCCTAAAAACTCATGGAAATTGAACAATGCTCAATTGCACCATCCCTGGGTAAAGGAAGAAATAAAAAAAGAAATTAAAGACTTCCTGGAATTCAATGAGAATGAAGACACAACATACGCAAACCTATGGGACACTTTGAAAACAGTGCTGAGAGGAAAGTTCATAGCACTAAGTGCCCACATGAAAAAACTGGGGAGCAGTCATGCTAGAGAACTAATCGCACAGCTGAACGTTCTAGAACAAAAAGAAGCAAACTCACCCAGAAGGAGCAGATGCCAGGAAAAAATCAAATTGAGGGCTGAAATCAATCAAGTAGAAACCAGGAGAACATTGAGAAGAATCAATGAAGCAAAGAGTTGGTTCTTTGAGAAAATTAACAAAATAGATAAACCTCTGTCCAAACTAACCAAAAGACAGAGAGAGACCATGCTAATTAACAAAATCAGAAATGTAAAGGGGGACATAACAACGGACTCTGAGGAAATCCAGAGAATCACCAGGGCATGCTTTGAAAATCTGTACTCCAAAAAATTTGAAAATTTAAAGGATATGGACAATTTCCGGGAGAGATATCACTAAATCAAGAGCAGATAAACAATCGAAACAGACCTATAACCCTTAATGAAATAGAAGCAGTCATCAAAAGTCTTCCAAACAAAAAAAGCCCAGGCCCAGATGGCTTCAGTGCAGAATTCTACTAGAAATTCAAAGAAGCGTTAACTCCAATACTCCTCAAAGTATTCCACAAAATAGAAGCAGGAGGCTCACTGCCAAACTCTTTTTATGAGGCTACAATTACCTTGATACCCACACAAAGATACAACTAAGAAAGAAAACTATAGACAAATTTCCCTCATGAACATCGATGCAAAAATACTCAATAAAATACTAGCAAACCGGATTCAAGAACACATCAGAAAAATCATCCACCATGATCAAGTAGGCTTCATCCCAGGAATGCAGGGATGGTTCAACATTAGAAAATCTATCAATGTAATCCACCATATTAACAATCTACGAAAGAAAAACCACATGATCATCTCATAAGATGCTGAAAAAGCCTTTGACAAAATCCAGCACCCATTCATGATAAAGGTCCTAGAGAGATCAGGGATAACAGGAACATACCTGAATATAATAAAAGCAAACTAAATGGAGAGAAACTCAATGCAATTCCTCTAAAATCAGGAACAAGACAAGGCTATCCACTCTCTCCATATCTCTTCAATATTGTACTTGAAGACCTAGCTACAGCAATAAGACAACAAAAGGAGATAATGGGGATGCAGATAGGAAAAGAAGAAGTCAAACTTTCACTATTTGCAGATGCTATGATAGTTTACATAAGTGACCTGAAAAACTCCGCAAGGGAACTCCTAGAGCTGATAAACACCTTCAGCAAAGTGGCAGGATACAAGGTAAACTCAAAGAAATCAGTGGTCCTATTATGTACAGACGATGAAGTGACTGAGAAAGAAATCAGAGAAACCTACCCTTTACAATAGCCATAAACAGCATCAAATATCTGGGGATAATGTTAACCAAGGAAGTGAAAGACCTGTATATCAAGAATTTTGAGTCTTTAAAGAAAGAAATCAAAGAGGATACCAGAAAATGGAAATATCTCCCATGCTCTTGGATTGGTAGGATCAACATAATAAAAATGTCAATCTAGCCAAAAGCAGTCTACAGATTCAATGAAATCCCTATCAAAATTCTGGCACAATTCTTCACAGACCTGGAAAGAACAATAATCAACTTTATATGGAAAAACAAAAGACCCAGGATAGCCAAAACAACCCTATACAATAAAGGAACTTCAGGAGGCATCACCATACCTGACTTCAAGCTCTATTATAGAGCTATAGTCCTAAAAACAGCTTGGTGTTGGCACAAAAAAAGGCAGGTAGACTAATGGAACCGAATTGGAAACCCTGATTTTAACCCACACACCTATGAACACTTGATTTTTGACAAAGAAGCTAAAACTATACAATGGAAAAAAGAAAGCAGCTTCAACAAATGGTGCTGGCATAACTGGGTACTGGTATGCAGAAGACTGCAGATAGATCCATGTTTATTGCTTTGTACAAAACCTAAGTCCAAATGGATCAATGATCTCAACATAAATCCAGCCACACTGAAACTTTTAGAAGAGAAAGTGGGAGATACTCTTCAACGAGTTGCTACAGGAGACTACTTCCTGAACATAACTCCAGTGGCACAGACACCGAGATCGACAATTAACAAATGGGACCTCATGAAACTAAAAAGCTTCTGTAAGGCAAAGGACACAGTCAATAAGACAAAAAGCCAGTCCACAGAATGGGAAAAGATATTCACTAACCGCACATCTGACAGAGGGCTAATCTCCAAAATTTACAAAGAACTGAAGAAGCAAGTCTCCAAAACACCAAAGGATCCAATTAAAAGGTGGTGTACAGAACTAAACAGAGAATTCTCAATAGAGGAGGCTAAAATGGCCAAGAGACACTTAAGAAAGTGTTCAACACCCTTAGCCATCAGGAAAATGCAAATCAAAACAACTTTGAGATACCATCTTACTCCTGTCAGAATGGCTAAAATAAAAAAACCAAAGACAATTTATGCTGGAGAGGATGTGGAGAGAGGGGAACACTCCTCCACTGCTGGTGGGAGTGCAAACTCGTACAGCCACTTTGGAAAGCAGTATGGAGATTCCTCAGGAAAATGGGAATCAATCTACCACAAGACCCAGCAATTCCACTCTTAGGCATATTTCAAAAGGAGGTAAATTCATACAACAAGGGCATCTGTTCCACTATGTTCATAGCAGCATTATTTGTAATAGCCAGAACCTGGAAGCAACGTAGATGCCCCTCAACTGAACAGTGGATAGAGAAAATGTGGTACATTTATACAATGGAGTATTACTCAGCAGAAAAAAAACAATGGAATCTTGAAATTCACAGATAAATGGATAGCACTGGAAGAAACCATCCTGAGTGAGGTAACCCAGTCACAAAAAGACAAACATGGTATGTACTCGCTCATATATGGATTTTAGACATGGATCAGGAGAGTGCCTGTCTACACTTCCACTGACAGAGAGTCTGGGAAACAGGAAAGAACCTAAAAGATATGCATGGTACCCAAGAGAAGAGAAATGAGGCAAGATCTCTGAACAGATGGGGAACATCGTGAGGGGTGGGGGGAGGGGGACTTGGGAAATAGAGAGGGGGAGAAGTGGAAGAGAGAGTAGGTCATAGAGGAACAGGAAGGGTGACTGGGGGGTAGGATAGGGGGAAGAGGGAATCATAGGTTAGAAGACAGATCAGGCACCATTGTGACCTCTAGTGATCTAAAGGGATGACACCAATTGGCAAGCTAAGCAATAGTGTAGGAGAGAAGATTCAGAGCCTGAGATCTTAAATCATACCTCAAATTCCCCAATGATAGTAATATGTCCATATCTACAATGCTATTTACATTCCTGTTACTAAATGTTTTCAACATATTTTTAATGAAGAGTAATTTCAGCATGTGTATTTTTAATTAGTTAAGATTTTAATAAGGTTCAAAATATCTAAAAATGTATTTCTATACACAACAGCAGGATTCAACATAAGTAACCACTCATTCCTGACTTATATTAGTCACTTGACTTTCTGCAGGGTCTCTGAAACCTTCATAGCCAGTAGAGTGACTATCTGTAGGAGGTAAGAAGGAAGTTTGGTTCAACACAACTCAGAAACCAGTGTTGTTTCAAACTTTGAGAGTTTGACTCCCAAGTGGTTTTTTTAGGCATATTTATTAAACAGCACAATTGTTAAAAACATTTCTACTGAAAATTAACTCAATCATGTGTGCACAATAAAACATACATAAATCTCTTTGAGGAACAAAGTAAGCCTAATCAATATCAGGTGGGTTTACATCCAAGGTCTTCGTAACGAACATATGATGTGGCAACTCCCATAAAGACAGGTTCTATAGATTGGTTGAGAAGAACAAGGTCAGGTCTCTGGCCACGAAGATAGAGCCATAGTCAGCAGGCTAGAATGCAAGTTTGCACTCAGTCTTCTGGGAAAATGGCAGGCACTGAATTCCTTCCTTGAATGAACATACCTGCGAGCTGACATTTGAAGTTTTCTGAGCATGTGTCTGCGACCACAAGGAACTCTGTGCTTCCTACAACTTCCAGGTACAATTCTTCCATTTTTCTCCTTGTATTCTTTCACACCTAGTCCTGTCTCTCTTGCTAGTTCCTCTGGTGTTTCTGATCCTTCAGTATTGATATACTTCTGGGATTGTTTTTCAGAGTTGATGCTTTTCTGTTTATCCTATCTCCATTGAGGATCTCATCTAGCTATCCTGATGGTTTTCTTCAAATTTTACACTCAAACTCCAAATTGATAGTTCATAAGCAAATATTAACATCGCTATTAAATGTCTAATAAATACATTAATGTGTCAATAAGTGGGCTTCTGACACAACTTCTTCACATCCAGTTTAGCAATAGCTGCTCATAAAGTATTTTTTATATACTTAAGTTTTCTGACAGACATGTGCAAATTTGAAAACCATGATTAACATCTATTATTATAGACTAGGTAATCTATAAAGAATAGAGATTCATTTAGTGCATGGTTCTGGAGGCTGGGAAGTATAATGTTGAGAATGTTGAGAATTCTACAAAGTCTCAAGGTGCCATAGAGCATCACTTAACAAGAGGTGTGAACTATAAGGCAGAAATATTATGGATTTTTGCCCCCAAGGATAGATCATTAACTCATTAGTCCATGAATAGATTAATCCATTCATCAAGGCAGAGTCTTAAAGATCCCACCTGTTAAAACCTCACAAGAGGTTAATACCAGCTCTGGTGGTGGTGGCTTTTAAATCACAGCACACACAAACACATGCACACTAACATACAAAAATACATGTGAAATGCATACCTTCCTTGGAAAATAATCTCATTTATGTAGTATAAATAAAAGCAGCTACCATCATGAGATAATTTGTAGGAAGGAAAGCTTATATACATACAATTAAAATACAATGTAAAATAACTTCTAATTTTTGGTTAGAAGTAAAAATTACACATTTATCTTTGAAATGTGGTATCAAATAACCCACATAGACTTCAAACTTCAGATTCTCTTGCCTCCGAGGTCATTCTCACTTCACTTATTTAAAAAGTTTGTTATGTTTTTGGATTATTAGCAAAAGAAAGTAAATGTAAGAAAGTATAAAACCAGAGATGAATTATGGTATGGTAGAGTAAGAATACTGAGAAAGACAGAGAAAGAATTACCATGATAAAAAAGAAAATATGAGTGAACCCCAGAGTTTAACTATCTTATCCCCTCTGCATTATTTGGTTTGCACCATGATTTTGACACAACAAAGGAGTGGAAATTTTCAAACATAAACCCACTTTATTTATGTGAAAGATTGGGTTAAAGTGAACAGATTCTGAGGAAAGACATCTGTCCATGTCAAGTGGCCATCATCAAGCCACCCACACGGCATCATGAAGAGCACACACTGACGTCAGTCATCATGAAAATGGCATAAGTACTTTGCTGTCACACAAAGCATTACCTGTTTATACTTGTGTGATCTGTTTCTTGGATCAAGATGCCCACTGTGTTTCATTTCATTCCAGACAGGCTCTTCGAAGCACTTGGGATAGATCACTGGAAAATGAAAGCAAATAAAATGTCTTCTTTATAGAACTTCCCCTTGGAAATGGGAGTGAATTACAATAAACACTAATGTATCTATAAATTGAATATATGATAATTTCTGTGGCTAAAATAAAGGTATTTCAGATTTGATATAATTTAATATTAATTTTCATAATTTAAATCTTATTAAGAGCAGGGGGATATATTTCTTTATAAATGAGTAATGAATAAGGCATAAAATATAAAGAAATTTCCATCTTAGATCACTCCAGGATTCATGTGGATATGATATTTTCTGTAGTATAACTGAATATTTTATGCTAGACATACTGATATTTTCTAAATATTCATATTTTCAGTGTCTAAATATTTACATGTCATCAAATATTAACATAAATTGAAAACTGTATACTGAAAGCCTCATGTAGTTACATAGAATTGTCTTTCTTTTAAAACAATTATACACGGTCTAAATTCTCTGAAGCACATGGGTTTCATCTGATTAGCTAGTCTTCCCATCTCAATTTCTGTGTCTTTTTTGTATACTTATTGCTAAGTGTTGCTTCCATATGAAGGGACTTAAAAGCCAGTTATTGCGGTTATCGGGTAAGAAAATATTGTAAAATTTCTACGTGACAAAGATTAGTATGGCAGAAATGCCTGTGCTTTCAGTGTTTACAGTTCTCTTAATAATAGAGCATTCGGACCTAGCATCTAGGTCAGTGGTTCTCAACCTGTGGGTCATGGCCCCTATGAGAGTCCATTGATTCTTTCACAGGGATCTGATATATGTATCAGATACCTATATGTAAGATATTTATGTTAATATTCACAACAGTAACTAAAATAGAGTATGACATAGCAACTAAATAATTTGATTGTTGTGGGTCATTGCAACATGAGAACCTGTATTAAAGGGCCACAACATCAGGAAGGTTGAGGACCACAGCTCTAAGTAACAGGCTTGCTAAGTGATCAGGCACTACACTGGGAATTAGAACACTTGGCGTTGCTTCACTGACTTGTCTATGTGTAAGAAACTGTTCTGTTCCTCCATTCACTCAAAATGAGGTCTTTTTATCTGCCTCACAAGGAAATGATTATATTTAAGCACAACTGGAAAACTAGTAATAAGACAAGGCGATTGCTGGGGAAAACTGCTTGATTAATTACTGTAAAAACTTAAGATCTTTATGTCTTACAAATGTCATGATGAGGATCTGAAGACATGGCACAGTGGAGAAAAAGCTTGCTGTGTAAGCATGAGGACTTGAGCTCAGACCCCCAGACCACATCTGTCTTTGGTTATGAATGTGTCTGCCCAGTGTATTTCTTCTTAAATACTATTTTCAGATCTCTTTTTGTTTAAGTCATGTGTGTGTGTGTGTACGTGTGTGTGTGTGTGTGCGTGCACATGCGTGTGCACATGTACATGTGCATGTGTGTGTCTGTGTCTCTGTGTGCATGCTTGTGGGTATGTACATATTAGTGCAGTTGCCCAGGGAAGCCAGAGATGTTAGATTCCATGGATCAGGAGCTATAGACAGCTTTGAGCTGTACAACATGTATGTTGGAGACTGAGCCAAGTCCTGCTCTCTACAAGAGCAATATTTGCTCTTAACCACTGAACCATGTTTCCAGAGGAATGCTCATCCATTATGTTTCTCCTATGTAAATAAAACCTGGATTTAAACTCACCAATCACTTTCGATATCCTTCACACGTGTGCATTTTGATTTATTTTTTGAGCTCTGGTCTGCTTTGGCATCAAGTATATTCTTTCCTCAACATAATATTTCATTTTAGGCCAGGCGTTGGTGGCTCATGCCTTTAAACCCAGCACTCAGGAGGCAGAGGCAGGACAATCTCTATGAGTTCAAGACTAGCCTGGTCTACCAGAGCTAGTTCCAGGACAGCCTCCAAAGCCACAGAGAAACCCTGTCTCAAAAAACCAAGAAAGAAATTTTCATTTTATAAGTCATTCCTACTTTCAAATAAGTTGTTATCCCTGGGGAAAAATATACAAGGAAGAGTTGGGAATTTTTCTTTCCAAAAAAACCATCGAATTTTTCATAGTCATAAAAATTATGTAGCTTTCTGAGGCAGGAAAATTTGAAAGGTACATCTAAATAATTTTATCACGAAGGTACAAATGTCATTCTTACGAAACCAGAAAGCTGCCAATGGGAAATTATGGTTATTTTGATAGCGGAGGCTGGAGGCTGCCTGTGAATTAATAATAGATTTAATTAAACTGTGAATTGAGACTTCCTTCCTGCCGGAGGTTTGCCTGAGCACTTTAAGATGTGACACATCACATCCAATTCTTTGCCAACCACAGAAGAGTGTGAACAAACACAAACTATATCTTTTAATGAGTTACCGTTTTTTCCAACACCCTCTTCCCATACTTTTCCTTTTGCTAATCAGTTCTTCACTGTGTATCCATTCTGTTGGGTGATCATTCCCTACCATCTTTATTCACAGAGATAGACACATTCACAGCTACTACCAGCAGAGGAGCAAACAGGCTTCCTTCCTGCTATAATAAGAATGACCATCATCATGTCCATCTCAGCACAGGGTCAGGTGAGAGGCTCAGGCAAGAAATTCTGTCTCAGTATCTACTGCTGTTTTATTGTTGCTGTTGCTACTGGACCTCATGGGATTGCACAAAGCTTCTAAAGGGGCACATTGCTCCAGGAAGTTGCCTTGTGAACAGAACAGGTTTCCATTCAATTCCTCATCCTCCAATCCCTGGAGACACCTGCAGGCTTTCTTTCCTTGGTCAGTTTATTACGTTTCTTGGAGGGAGATGAATAGGCCTAGCAGAGATCAAAATTTGTAATTGAATGTCAAAACCTGCAAGATATTTTCTCTGATTGTGTTTCACAAATTGTGAAATAATTGCAGATGAACTCAAAGTAGAATTACATTGGGCAAAATTAAGACATTCCTGTTACCGCTGGTCTACAGATTCCAAAGGTTACAAAAACATACATGCTGGAATGGTATATTGTTTCTGAAGCATGCATTTGTTTTCTGATATCAACTATCCTGAAACGTGTGTGTGTGTGTGTGTGTGTGTGTGTGTGATGGAGTGTACTTGTAGGTATAAATAAGTACACTTCCTGAAGCCCTCAGCTTTATGGTGATTTAACTAATCACTTTTGTGGTATACTCAATATTAAGGAGATTAATATCTGTCATGTTTCTACTTGATCATAGTTTCTTTGCTTACTGATTCATTATTCCTGCTAAAAATATCAAATTCAAATAATGATCTATTGAATATGTCAATTTTTGCCTTTACCATATCTGTCAGACCCCAAAGGAAAACTCTAGCTATTCTGCTATAAAACATAACACCTGAAGAGATTTCAGAGCGTTAGCATCACCCTGACCTTGTTAGAGGTGCTGTGTCCTTTTGCATTGCTCCTAACTTCTGTACTGTAACTGATGAGGATGCTGGCATTTGGCAACAGTCCTTCAAACATTTAGTGTGTTCTTTCTGAATTAAAGTGATGTGATAGCCAAATGGAGGTGGTGTAAAAATAACAATGAATATTTACTGTTACTACAAGTTAACTAAATTTTATTATAAATTATAGCCACTGGTTTTGATGATTTAAATAGTTAAATAACAATTATGCAAGTTCAGGCTCTTTATGAGGCAAATTACATACAGGTTCATTACATTCAGTTTTACTGTTGCCAACTGTGCCATATTTGGCAAAAGGCACCTGTTACTAAACTCTGACCCTCCATTTCCACACTGGATTAAAGAGGTGGTTTAAGGACTGGGTTTTCTTTTAGCCATTCTCACATTCACATCTGTTATAAGAATTAAATAAAGGAAAAAATGTTACAGAGAATAAGAGTGTTCAGAGCTCCTTGTTCTCACTTATACTCTTTTAAAAATGTTTTACGTTTTTTTAATTGATATTGCAGGTGTAGTGCAAAAATCTTTGCACTGAGTGATGCATAGTAATTTCCTCCGCAATGAAACTTTCTGTTTTGGAGGAAAGCTCATTAAGGCACAGGATGTTCTAAAGTGGCAGTTTCAACTTCCCTGTGCTGCAACCCTTTTATACAGGTCCTCATGTTGTGATGATCCCCAACCATAAAATTATTTTGGTTGCTACTTCACAACTGTAATTTTGTTACTGTTAAGAATTAAATGTAAACATGTGTGAAGATAGAGGTATTCCAAAGGGGTCACGACATACAGGTTGAGAACCACGGTTCTAAGTGAGAGAGCACATTCTGTTTTGCAGTGATGCCCATAAGCTAAGGAGTAAATAACTCAAAAGTTTCAGAAAGACATTAAGCTTAACAGATTCATCAGTCCCCACCCCCACGCCCACCACCCCTGCTGCAAGAGTGCAGAAGCAGTAAGGATTTCTAAGGGACACTCTCATACCAGCCCAGCTGCCTAACTAATCACACTAACCGGGCTACCTGGAGAAGAGACTGTCCAACCTGTTGAGCTGCTTGCAGTCTGTGCAGTGCTCCAGGTTCCCAGCTTTTGTGAGATGTCATTAGTGGGATTTCAGTGAAAAGTAAACTACTCATCCATATTCCTGTAAACAACCCCACATAAGCTTGGTTCACCAAGTTCAACTTTTGTGGCGTCCTTACTTTGGTCTGTCTTCGGGTCCTGATCTAGGGTGAGTGGGATGCATCCATATGTCCTATGATACTTAATCTTGTTTGACAAATTGATTGGCCCTGAAATACATCCATAGGCACATACTTGAGCAGGTTTATTAGGGTAATTAACGGAAGGACTGAAGAGGGAAAATGGGTAGTGCTTTCTGGGTGCAGTGCCGTATAAAAAGTTCAGATAAGAAACTTTTGTCTTCTCGCCTTCACTCTTTTGCCAGTGACTGCAACTACTCTCTTGCTGCCGGTAACACTCACACCACTTGATGATGTTGGGACCCAGATTTTCATCTTTCCAATGTGGGATGAAGACCAGTAGTACTTAGTTTGTGCTGGCTGAAACCACAGAATCATTTTACCTTGTGGCCTACGTAGCTCCTGGATTTCTCAGTGTAGATATCTGTTGTCACACAGCCAAGCCCATGCTATGTAAGCCAGTCTAATACATTCCCCCATAAAATGTAGTCAGTGTATCCATCTCTTCCTCTGGAGAATCCTGAATGATACAAGTGCTCATGTCAAGTGCCTCTATCTGTTATGGGCCAGAAATCATGGTTACAGGTAAGAGTTTACTTTGATTTTGAAAGAAATAGACACATACAGAATATAAACCCAAGAAAGTTGTAATCACAATAAACACTAATTTTTTCAACAATACTTCAACAGAGCATTCATCACAGGTTTTGACACATTAGAAGTTCTTCCAATAGTTAGCAGCATGACCTAAGATAACTAAGTAACCTCCCTAGTTTCTTGTACCACAAAGTAAAGTATTTTAACCAAATAATTTGAAAATAGTTTTGAACTTCAACAATTTATATTACCTTATGATGTGGAAGAAAAAGAATTGTGCCTTGTTCCCTCTAAATGGGATGTTGAAATTGCTTTTAATATTATTTTAATGCTATCTGTTTCCCCCTTTGATTTGGTCACTGCTTGCTGTATGTATTTGGGTGTTCCCATACCAGATGAATATATATTCAAAATTGTTGTATAACATTGGTTAATTGTCATTTTTCTCACCTCTGTTGTGACTGTTTGACTTAAAGTCTGTCTTGTGTGATATTAGGTATATGAATTTGTGATACTGGGATAAATCAAAGGTAGCTTTTCCAAAACAATACAGGTCATAATAATGCCTACAATTCATCAGATACAACAGTGGCTGTCGTGTGTCGGGTCCAACTTCTAATTCACAGCTGAATAACTTAGTTGACTGTCAGTAAAGATAACCAGAAAAATCTCTATGAGCCTGTCAATCATTCAATCTAATCCCTCCTTTTCATTCATGGAGAAACAGTGATTAGAAAGGCCAAGTGGCTACTCAAAACTTTGAAGTGGACTTTGTTTTACTTCTATAAATGAAGTGTATTCTAGTTTGTTTTGTTTTCTTCCTCCCCTTATTTCATTTGATGTTTCTAATAAATAATAGACTCAAACATAGCATGATTGCTTGCCAAGCAAATGTCAGTAGCTTGCCAGTAAGAAATTTGGGTTAACCAACATAACATATAATATGGTAGCTTCTGAGCAAAAAACAAAACAAAACAACAACAACCAAAAAAAATGGAGGACAACAGTCCATTCTCTCTTAATTCTATTGATTCCTTTTGAGAATTTCATACATGAGTACTATATTTACATAATTTCCAGACCCCTCTCTCCCTCTCCAACTCCTCTTATGCATCATAATTCACACACACACACACACACACACACACACACACTCACAGTCATTCCTTCATTCACATATATTTTGAAGATAACTAAACTCTTCTCTTTATATAATTTTAATCTGTATTTTCTTAGAAATTTTTACTCATATAAAGGACCTATTTCCAATAATTGTTTAATAGGTCATTGCAATTCGTCTTCACTGATATCACAGTTTCAGCTTCTGTGACTCAGAGGATAACAATAATAATAAAGGGAAAGAGAATATTGATTTAAGAGTGGGGGGTGTTGGAGGGCTTGGAAGGAGGGTAGTTGGGAGATGCTGGAGGGAGGAAAGGGAAGGAGGAAATAAAAACTTTTAAAAATTTTGGTTATAGTACAATTACACTAAGTCTGTCATTATGTAGTGATTCTATGTTCCCTGTCTTTCGAACCTTTAATTTCTAGGAGACCCCATCTCACATTGGACCTCCTGGTCCTCTGATGCTTACAATCTTTCTGCTCCCCTCTTCTGAGATGCTATTAGCCTTAGGTATGAAAGTTGTATTGAGGATATTCCTTCTGTCTGGGCACCCCACCATCAATTGTTCTCTACATTTTGAAGAGTGGTGGGTTTCTGTGACAGTTTCTGTCTGCTGCAATCTTTGATTAGGACTGAGGGCTACCTTAGGCTATCTTAGGATATAAGCATGCATATTTAGAATATAGTTAGGAGTTATGCTTTGCTTGTAAAATGGCAGTACTAGGTTCTCCTCTCAGATCCATGGTCTCATTAGCTAGGTATAATTGGCTAGGTTTTAAAATAACTATGTCAGGCCAGGCAGTGATGGTGCACACTTTTAATCCCAGCACTAGGGAGGCAGAGGCAGGTGGATCTCTGTGACTTCGATGCCAGCCTGTTCTACAAGAGCTAGTCACAGGACAGCCTCCAAAGACACAGAGAAACCCTGCCTCGAAAAAAAAATGAATACTGCAGCTTCCATCCCAGTGGCAGGAACCAACATACCATAATCTCCTGCTCCACCAACGGGACCAGGTAAACCAGGTCCCATTTCTAGACTGCCTGCCTGGACGTGGGCTCTGCCACTGAGGCTTCCATCCGGGAGCAGGCGGCAGGAGCCATAGTTTCCTGCTCCACCCACGGAACTAGGACTGGCTGCCTTTTCCAACCCAGCAGCAGGAACCAAAGCACCATAGACTCCTACTCCACACACGGGTCTAGGAAAGCCAGGGCACATTTCCGGGTGCTTGGGAGCTGCCATGGCTGCTTCTATTCCAGAGGTAGGAAGCAAGGCACCCCAGCAGCCTAATCTCTGGCTCTACCCACCGGACTAGGCCGGGTGCCTGTGCTTGGAGTCTACCACTGTGGCTCCATCGCAGTGTTGGGAACCGAGGCACGCTAGTCTCCTGCTCCACCCAAGGGACCAGGTAAACTAGGTCCCATTTCCGGACCACCTGCCTGGACCTAGGCTCTGCCACTGTGGCTTCTATCCTGGCAACCAAGGTAGGAGTCAAGGTACCGTAGTTTCCTGCTCCACCCATGGAACTAGGACTAGACCGGCTGTAGGTGCTTGGGACTGCCACTGCACCTGCCATCCCAGAGGCAAGAGCAAACTCACCCAACCGCCCTAGTCTCTTGCTCCACCGATGTGACTAAGACTATCAGGACCTGTCTCCAGGCCACACTCCTTCCTGTGCCTGGGGTATACCACTAGGACTCCCATCCATCCCAATGGGATCCAAAGCACTCCAGCATGCTAGTCCATTTCTCCACCCACGAGATCAGAAAGTGGAGACCTACCACAACAGTGAACTTGCCTACACCCACCCAAGGGAACCCCGGTCCCACATCCACCAGGTGAGGAAGAGGCACCTTCTGGAACCCACTGCAAGAACGGATGGGAAGGAGACAATATAAAAACACAAGGAGCAATAGAAAAACTAATATGACACCACCAGAGTCCAGAGACCCTACACCAACAAGACTGGAACACCCCAACACAAATGAACCAAAAGAGAAAGACATGCAAAACAACTTCATGAAAATTATAGAGGCCCTCAAACAGGATATAAGAAAATCCCTTAAAGAGATGGAAGAAAAAGCAATCCAAAAAAATTCAAGAAATGGAGCAAAAGACAAAGCAAAAATTGCAAGAAACAACTCAAACAGTGCAAGGGCTGAACTCTGCAATAGAAACAATAAAAAATCAAAGTCTGAAGGAATTCTGGAAATAGAAAAACTGGGGAAATGGTCAGGAACTACAGATGCAAGCATAACCAACAGAATACAAAAGATGGAAGACAGAATCTCAGGTGTTGAAGATACACTAGAAGAATTAGATTCATCGACCAAATAAAACTTTAAGTCCAACAAATCCCTAACACAAAATATTCAGGAAATATGGTACACCATGAAAAGACCAAACCTAAGAATAATAGGTATAGAAGAAGGTGAAGAAACCCACCTAAAAGGGCCAGAAAACATATTCAACAAAATAATAGAAGAAAACTTTCCCAACCTAAGGAAAGACATGCCAATGAAGGTGCAAGAAGCTTACAGAACACCAAATAGAGTGGACCCCAAAAAATCCCCTTACCACATAATAATCAAGACCCCAAACATGCAGAATAAAGAAAGAATATTAAGAGCAGCTAGGGAAAAAGGCCAAGTTACATATCAAGGCAAACCTATCAGAATTACACCTGAATTTTCCATGGAAACTCTGAAAGCCAGAAGGTCCTGGACAGATATTCTACCAACATTAAGAGATCACGGATGCCAGCCAAGGCTTCTATACCTAGCAAAGCTTTCAATAAATATAGATGGAGAAAACAAGTTATTTCATGACAAAACCAGATTTAAAAACTACATATCCACTAACCCAGCCATACAGAAAATTCTGGAAGGAAAACTCTAACCCACGGAAGTTAACTACAACCAGAAAAACATAGACAATAGATAATACCACTTTACCAACAGGCAAAAGAAAAAGTGGTGGAAATCCACATACAATTCCACTACCACAAACCATTCCAAAAAAAAAAGAATGAACAAACAATGGTCATTAATTTCCCTCAATATTAATGGTCTTAACTTGCCCATAATAAGGTTAACAGAATGGATTCAAAGTCAGAATCCATTCTTCTGCTGCATACAGGAAACACACCTCAGATTCAAAGAGAGATGTTATTTCAGAGTTAAGGGTTGGAAAAAGATTTTCCAATCAAATTGACCCAAGAAACAAGCGGTGATAGAAATCCTAATATCTAACTAATTAGACTTTAAATTAAAATCAACCAAAAGAGATGAAGAAAGCCACTTCATACTCATCACAGGAGAAATCAACCAAGATGAAGTCTCAGTTCTGAAAATCTATGCCCCAAATACAAGGCCATCCACGTTCATAAAAGAAACATTACTAAAACTCAAAGCACATATAAAACCTCACACACTTGTAGTGGGAGACTTCAACACCCTACTCTCACCACTAGACAGGACCACAAGACAGAAAATTAACAAGGATATGAAGGGCCTAATAGATGTTATGACACAATTGGCTTTAACAGACATCTATAGAACACTCCATCCAAACACAAAAGAATATACCTTCTTCTCAGCTCCACACAGAACCTTCTCAAAAATCGACCACATACCTGGCAACATAGCAAACTATAACAGGTAAAAAAATTGGAATAACTCCAAGTATCTTATCAAATCACCATGCCTTAAAGTTGGAATTCAACAGTAACACAAGTTGCAGCAACCCTGCAAACACATGTAAATTGAATAATACACAATTGCACCACTCCTGGGTCAAAGAAGAAATAAAAAAGAAATTAAACACTCCCTAGAATTCAATGAGAATGAAGACACAACATACCAAAACTTATGGGACACTTTGAAAGCAGTGCTAAGAGGAAAGTTCATAGCACTAAGTGTCCACATGAAGAAACTGGAGAGTAGTCACACTAGAGAATTAACAGCACAGCTGAAAGTGGAGCAGATGCCAAGAAATAATTAAATTGAGGACTGAAATCAATACAGTAGAAACTAGGAAAACCATAGAAAAGAATCAATATAACAAAGAGATGGTTCTTTGAGAAAATCAACAAGATAGACAAACCTTTATCCAAACTTACCAAATGGCAGAGAATGAACATGCAAATTAACAAAATCAGAAATGAAAAGGGAGACATAACAATCGATAGTGAGGAAATCCAGAAAGTCATCAGGTCATACTTTGAAAAGCTGTACTCCACAAAATTTGAAAATTTAAAGGAAATGGACAATTTTCTGGATAAATATCATTTACCAAAATTAAATCAAGAACAGATAAGCAATCTAAATAGTCCTATAACACCTAAGAAAATAGAAGCAGCTATCAAAAGTCTCCCAACCCCCCCCCCAAAAAAAGCCCAGACCCAGATGGTTTCAGCGCAGAATTTTACCACTAATTCAAAGAACAGGTTATACCAATTCTACTCAAAGCATTCCATGCAACAGTAGCAGAAGAGTCTTTGCCAAACTCTTTTTATGAGGCTTCAATAACATTGATCCCCAAGCCACACAAAGACACAACTAAGAAAGCGAACTTCAGACCAATATCCCTCATGAACATTGATGAAAAATATTCAATCAAATACTGGCAAATCTGATCCAAGAACACATCAGAAAACTCATCCACTATGATCAAGTAGGCTTCATTCCAGGGATGCAGGGATGGTTCAACATATGAAAATCCATCAATGCAATCCACCATATAAACAAACTGAGAAAAAAATCACATGATCATCTCACTAGATGCTGAAAAAGCCTTTGATAAAATCCAACACCCCTTCATGATAAAGGTCTTGGAGAGATCTGGGATAACAGGAACATACCTAAACATCATAAAAGCTATATAGAGCAAACCAACAGCCAACATCAAATTGAATGAAGAGAAACTCAAGGCAATTCCTCTAAGATCAGGAACATGGCAAGACTGTCCCCTCTCCCCATACCTCTTCAATATTGTACTGGAAGTTCTAGCTAGAGTAATAAGACAACAATAGGAGAGGCAGAGGATACAAATTTGAAAGGAAGAAGTAAAACTTTCACCACTTGCAGATGGTATGATAGTTTACTTAAGTGACCCAAAAAAAACTCTACCAGGGAACTCCTACAGGTGATAAACACCTTCAGCACAGTGGCAGGATACAAGATCAACTCAAGAAAAAATCAGTAGCCCTATTATATACAGTCGATAAGATGGTTGAGAAAGAAATCAGAGAAACATCACCCTTTACAATTGCCACAAACAACATAAAATACCTGTGGGTAATGCTAACCAAACAAGCGAAAGACCTCTTTTTTTGTGCTATGGGCACACGATGACTGTTTGTATTCCAGGGATGCTCTCTCAGCCTGGACTCTTAGGGGAATGCCTGGACCCTACCCGGAGTGAAATGACAGACTCTAGATATCCCCTATGTGGAAGGAATTGGCAATAGAGTGGGAGGCTGGGGGAGAAGGGGAGTGCGGGAGGAGGGGAGGGAGAGGGAACTGGGATTGACATGTAAAACAAGCTATTTAAAATTTTAAAAAAATGATAAAAACTTTTAAGATTAAAAAAAAAAAAACAAGTGAAAGACCTGTATCAAAAGAACTTGAGTCTTTAAAGAAAGAAATTAAAAAAGACACCAGGAAATGGAAAGATCTCCCGTGTCCTTGGATAGGTAGGATCAATGTAGTAAAAATGTAGTCCTACCAAAAGCAATCTACAGACTCAATGCAATCCCCATCAAAATCACAGCACAATTCTTCACAGACCTTGAAAGAACAATTCTCCACATTTCATGGAAAAACAAGAAAACCCAGAATAGCCAAGACAACCCTGCTCAACAAAGCAATGTCAGGAGGCATCACCATTCCTGACTTCAAGTTCTATTATAGAACTATAGTCCTGAAATTTGTTTGGTATTGGCACAAAAATAGACGGGTAGACCAATGGAATTGAATTGAAAGCCCTGAGATTAATCCACAAACCTATGAACACCTGGTTTTCTACAAAGAAGCAAAAATTATACAATGGAAAAAAGATAGCATCTACAACAAATGGTGCTGGCATAACTGGATATTGGCATGTAGAAGACTGCAGATAGATACATGTCTATTGCCATGCACCAAACTTAAGTCTAAATGGTTCAAAGACCTCAACATAAATCCAGCCACACTGAACCTCTTAGAAGAGAAAGTGGGAGGTACCCTTGAAGAAATTGGAACAGGAGACTACTTCCTGAACATAACACCAGTAGCACAAACACTGAGACAGACAATTAATAAATGGGACCTCCTGAAACTGAGAAGCTTCTGTAAGGCTAAGGACACAGTCAGCAAGACCAAAAGACACCCCAGAGAGTGAGAAAAGATATTCACTAACCCCACATCTGTCTGAGAGAGGGCTGATCTCCAAAATTTACAAAGAACTCAAGATGCAAGTCTCCAAAACACCAAAGGATCCAATTAAAAAGTGGGGGTATTGAGCCAGGCGGTGGTGGCGCACGCCTTTAATCCCAGCACTCGGGAGGCAGAGGTAGGTGGATCTCTGTGAGTTCGAGGCTGGGCTGGCCTCCAAAACAATACAGAGAAACCCTGTCTCGTAAAAATCAAAAAAAGTGGGGGTACTGAATTAAATAGAGAATTCTCAATAGAGGAATATAAAATGGCAGAGTCACTTGAGAAAGTGTTCAACATCATTAGCCATTAGGGAAGTACAAATCAAAGAAACTCTGAGATAACATGTTACTCCTGTCAGAATGGCTAAATTCAAAAACACCAAAGACAGTTTGTGCTGGAGAAGATGTGGAGAAAGGGGAACACTCCTCCACTGCTGGTGGGAGTGCCAACTTGTACAGTCACTATGGAAATCAGTATGGAGTTTCCTCAGGAAAATGGGACTCAGTCTACCACAAGACCCAGCAATTCCATTCTTAGGCCTTTACCCAAAAGACACCCATTCACACAACAAGGACATCTGTTCCATTATGTTCATAGCAGCATTATATGTAATAGCTAGATCCTTGAAGCAACTTAGATGCCCACAGCCGAAGAGTGGGTAGAGAAAATGTGGTACATTTACTCAATGGAGTACTACTCAGTGGAATAAACAGTGGAATCTTGAAATTTGCAGGCAAATGGATGGCACTAGAGGAAACCATCCTGAGTGAGATAACCCAGACACAAAAAGACAAACATGGTATGTACTCATTCATATATGGATTTTTAGATATGGATCAGGGGAGTCTCAGCCTACAATCCCAGTGCCAGTGAGTCTGGGAAACAGGGAGATTCCCAAGAGAGTTGCATGATATCCCAGAGAAGTGGAATGAGGCAAGATCTCCTGGGCATATTGAGAACATCGGGAGAGGGAGCCAGGAAAAGAGAGGGGGATAAGAGGAAGGGAGAAGAAGCCATGGGAGAGCATGAAGGTTGAGTAGAGGTAAGAATAGAGGAGAGCAGGATGAGAGATACCATAAAAGATTGAGTCATTATAGGCTTGAGGAGAGAGCTGACACTAGTGAGATCTCCAGAGATCTACAAGGATAACACAAATTGGCAAACTAACCAATAGTGGAGAGACTACATTAAAAGCCCCTTCTTGATGATAAGGTTGATGACTACCCTATATGCCGTCCTAGAACCTTCACCCAGTGACTGATGGAAGCAGAGACAGATACCCACAGCCTAACATTGAACTGAACTCCTGGAACCTAGTGACAGAGATGGAGGAGTGATGATCAAAGGGGTCAAGACCATGATGGTAAACCCACAAAGATAGCTGACTAGATAAGGGGGAGCTCTTGAACCCCAGACTGATGCCTTAGAGGACAACAGGGGACTGATCCAGACTCCATGAATGTAGTATTAGTGATGAGGCCACAGAAATCACTGGGGCCTTGGGTACTAGATCAGTGTTTACCATGGTGTATGAATGATCTTTGGGAGCCCATTCCAAATACAGGGATGATCTCTCAGCCTGGACGCATGGAGAAGGGCCTAGGTCCTACCCTAGAAGAAATGACAGACTTTAGAGATCCCCCCAAGGAGAGCCTCACCTTCCCTGGGGAATGATGTGGGGATTGGGGGGCTGAGGGGACCAGTAGAGGGACAAGGGAGGAAGGGTGGGAGAGGGAGCTGGGATTGACATGTAAAACATTAATGTTCATAGTTTAAAGAAAACATTACAAACAAAACCAATGAAATAAAATAACAATGTCAATTTGGATTTAGAACAACAAAGCTTTGGAATCCAGAAGCCGTCATACCCGTATACTCACACTGAAGTAAAATAACAGCTGGCTGCTGAAATCACCCAGCTGAAATCAGTCATGGGCTTCCTTGTGACAAGGAAATTTGGCTTGGTAGTCAGAAACAAGATCCCAGAGTGAAAACCATGAATCTTTAAGAACTAAGGCTGAGTTCCAGTAGCTAAGTTGGTAACATGTTTCCAGATGAATTCTACAGAAACTGTAGCTGCTGCTTCCCAATGCTCACCTTAAAGGCAAAATCTATAGTAGATTTTCTATGCAAGCCACATCACATTTCAAGGCTGGAGCTGGCATCATGTAGACTGCAAGCCTATTTCGTTCACATGCTATTTAATTATCAGGCACTATGACTGGAAAACTGAACTCTCAGGTACTTACTGAATCTGAGACATCACAAAGAACTGCGTCTTCCATAACAAGGAAATGTACTCTCCCCATATTACCATCACCACATTCTCCCCTCTGGGGGAGGTAGGCACTCCTGCACAGAAAAGCAAAAAAGGAAAAAGAAATGAAGCTTGGCATGTTTCAATATAATATGGCAATCAGATAAACCGTGGGGACATGTCAAGAGATTATAAAGATATTAAGTACATTTGAACAGAACACACACACACACCCATACACACACACCCCCACACACAATTGTGTCTGTGTGTCCATAGAAAGGACTATAGCAATCTGTATTTCCAAAGGAAGGACACACCATTTAAAGCCCTACTCAACAAAAAACTCTTAAAGTGGGACTGTGGCACTCTAAGAAGGTCTGGGTCTCTACAGAGTTTACTTTCCCAAACCTGCAAGATTTTTTTATTCTTTTAGTGAATACCATAGAGAAGAAGGGGCACCATGATTTCTGAGGCTAGGTCACAAAATGCTATGCTTCTTACTGATCTAGGATGTTTATCTGTGTAACTCAGAGTAACCACAAAACACAGAAGTCATATGAAGATGTTTTATTTGAAAGCTCACATGAGTTCCAAGAAACAGTTCCAATAATATCCTCATATATGAATGAAGATATCACCATATCCATCCAGTCATATCATTTATTCTCAGCCTTTGAGTCTTCCTGGCTGTGGCCCAAAGACAGATTTTTTTCTTGTCATTGCTCTAATTTCTGATCCACAAAACTATAACAATGAAGAATTTTATTAAATGTTACAGTCTATAGTGCCTTGTTATGTAATAATTTATAAATGCTAAAGTTATTTTTAAAGCTATACACACAAACACTTTTAATTCTTTATTAATTAATTAAGTAGACACATATGTGTAAATTTTATTGCAGGTTTGAATATTTCTTAAAAAGAAAAATGTTGATTTTTTCATAATTTGGAGTCTGTCCTCTAAAAATCTGGTAGATGGTGACTAAAACATGTTAGGCAATTTGCACATAATGATTGTATAAAAACATATCCAGATTGTCTTTAGCAAAATCTTGCATTGTTTTTTCATGTTCCTCTGTTTCTCTTACATAATATTAAACTACAATAGCATGAAGTATTTTCAATGATTTGTTTTGGAGCCCTGAAGCTTTGTTAAATAGAACTAAATTTCAGTTACTCCCATCCTCCTTGCACTGTTACAGGTGTGAGTTTATTTTCTTGCTTATGAAATGGGGCCCGGCTGCACTAAGCACCTGGATCAGTGTTTACCATCTGTAACACAGACACAACTCAATGTTGTCATCAATCTTTGGTCAACACTTTGTGCAGTTCACAAAAGTCACTTATTAATTTGCTTATAATGGTATAATTTTTTTATAATAAAGGATGTTATAATTTTTAAAGCCTTTCATGTATTCTTTGGAAAAATAACCTTAATTTTTAGCTGAAATCTTTTGGTGTTAGCTAAAATGCTACATGTCTTGTTTTTGCAAATAAGGGCATCCCTGTGTTGTATTCTGGCTGATGAGAAAAGCAATGCTTTGCTTAGGTTCATGGAATTTTCTTAAATGAAGGGATGCTCACATATTGTCTGCTCTCTGCCTTCTGCTGCCGGGACTGCCGGGACATTGCTTCCATTCCAGCATTCACTTCATAATGTAGATGAAAATAAAGACCACAAGAAGGTGGCAAACTGGACCTCTGACCACTCTTGTGGTATCAACATCAATCCAACTTCCTATGGACTTCCTTAGGTAAAGGGTCTCACATTTCAGTCTTCGTTTCTGTTATCCGGAGTTTCTGTGTGAAGTACTTTCCTAGGGTTTCCACAACAAAACAACACAGAATTGGTGGGTCAGACAACAGGAATACATTTTCTCTTGGTGCTAGAGGCTGGAAATCCGAGATCCAGGCCGTTTTTCTTTCTGCTATGACCAAGGATTGCCTGCACCTTCTCTTGACCTTTTTGCTTCCAACTCATCTTTGTTGTTTCACTTTAATTTTTTAATTAGATACAAGCTTTCTTCACATGTCATTTCCTGCTCCCTCCCCTCCTCCCCCCCCCACCGTCCTCCCCAACCCCCACTCCATTTACCCCTGGGCTCCCCAGGGAGGGTGAGGATCTCCATGGGTGATCTCCAGAGTCTGTCATATCATCCAGGCCCTCCCCCATGTGTTCAGGCTGAGAGACTATCCCTCCTTGGAGAATGGATTCCCAAAGTCCATTTGTATGCCAGGGATAAGTACGGATCTAGTACCCAAGGCTCATAGATTGCCAAGGCCTCCTCACTGACACCCAAGTTCAGGGGGTCTGGGTATGTCTTATGCTGGTTTCCCAGCTATCAGTCTGGG
The DNA here is from genome assembly GCF_017639785.1 of Mesocricetus auratus. Classification (NCBI taxonomy): domain Eukaryota; kingdom Metazoa; phylum Chordata; class Mammalia; order Rodentia; family Cricetidae; genus Mesocricetus; species Mesocricetus auratus. Next base: position 42,169,879 of record NW_024429194.1, on the reverse strand, counting down.
GTCCATGAACTTCCCCTTGTTCAAATCACCTGTTTCTGTGGGTTTCACCAGCCTGGTCTTGACCCATTTGCTCATCACTCCTCCTTGTCTGCAACTGGTTTCCAGAAGTTCAGTTCAGTGTTTAGCTGTGGGTGTCTGCCTCTGCTTCCATCAGCCACTGAATAAAGGCTGTTTCATTTTGTAAAGACACTAGACTGCTGTAAAAATACTAGATGTAAATCTAAACCAAGGAATGAAAAAGAAATTAATAAAGGAGTAGGAGCAGCGGAATTGATAGGTGCAGTGACTTATGTCTATCCTATTGGAACTCTATATCAGTTTTGTAATACCACTATAAGAAACAGATTTTGGCCATTATGAAAATATACATATTTTAATTGAAAAGATAATACATACATCTAACTATTTTAAAAATAGTTAAGAGTTAAGAAACTGAAGAAGAAGAGAAGAAAAGTTTTGTAGATCTAATTGTCAGAAAACTGAATAAAAGGTCATCTAAGCTAGATACTAGTAAGAGCTGGATAAACAATATAAGAATTAAAATATAAATTCATTGAATTGAAGGGTACATTTTCAAGAGAGTAAAGATGTTTAAATGACTAAGGGCTAGGGTAAGAATGTCTCTGGCCGGGCGGTGGTGGCGCACACCTTTAATCCCAGCACTGGAGAGGCAGAGGCAGGCAAATCTCTGTGAGTTCAAGTCCAGCCTGGTCTACAGAGCGAGTTCCAGGACAGCCTCCAAAGTAATACAGAGAAACCATGTCTCGAAAAACCAAAAAAAGTCCCTGATTCTAGGAAATTATAATCTATCCCCACTTCTAACCCACTGTGGTGAAAATCCAGTGCTCAGTGTTTTAAAGCACTGGACTATTTCTTACCTTATACATTGGCATTGTGTGGTATGAATGGCTTCGTGGTGGCTTGACCCTGCCATTCAGAGTCTGAGCTTGTTTTCTGTTATTTACACCTGTCTTGTGGCCAGATACCTGACAGAAACACTGCAAGATAAGAAATGCTTATTTTGGACTCAGAGTTTCAGAAGTCTTGGTCCATCATTGCTGGAGATCCACTGCAGTGGGAGCTTGTAGCCCAAGTTCTTCACATAGTAACCCATCAAGAAGCACAGGGTGTGGACCAGAACCAGAAGGACAAATAATCTACAAAGATTCCCACCTACTTCTGCCTGCCAGGACCCACTTCCTGGAGTCTCCACAGTCTTTAAAGTAGCAGCACCATAAGCTGGAGATTAATACTGGAAATAGAGCCACGGGTAAAATTTCATGCTCAACTATAAACATCTATACCTCTTCTCCATGTCTCATCATCTTGATCAAGTCTCTCCTTCTCTAAGCACAAGAAGGAAATTGACAGGTATCAGCCTCTTTGTTTCATCGTTTTTCAGAAAGATAAATAGCATCCTTTTATCAAACTGTTGAAAGAAAAGGCAGGATTATTATACTGGTTTTCAATCACAGCCTGTCTTTAAGACAATCAATGGTGCCCAGAGTATAGAATTATGATGAGTTGATTTGGTTCACTTGGGTTCACTCCAGACTTCAGAGTATAGTAATTCATTCCTAAAAAAATCTAAACCCCCAGCAAAGAGAACAATAAATATATAAAATTATATATACATATAATTATACACACACACACACACACACACAAACACACACACATAAAATTTCCAGGTATAGCCAAACATACATCAGTATTTTTCTGATAAGGATTTCCTGTACTGTCTACTGTTCATGCATGTTCTATTAAAGTTTTCTTTCTGTGTGTTAATCTTTATTATGCTGTGTCTTTGCTTGTATATAAAGTCTTTGATTATACAATTAAAAATTATGCTGCTGTGTTCCCTGACTCTGTCTTATCCCAGACAGTGCAGAATTTGAAGGACTTTGTTATATGTGCCCATGACAGAGATAGTAGCAAGTTGCTTATTTGGAAAATTCACTAAATCAAGGAAAGGCAGGTACCAGAAGTTTTTATGGCATTGTTATGACAGTGGTTTTTGGATAAACACAGAAGGAAAAAGTTCTCAATTCCCCTCTTTTGAGTTTAGTAAAATACACATCTTCAGCCACTGTAAATTCTATTACTTAAATCTCTTTACTTAAAAAATTTGCTGCCAATCTCATTAGAATTCTGTACAGCAGACAACACTAAAGTCATTGAACTTCTTTGAGAAAAAGTGTTTGGATCAAGCAAAACAAATAAAAAACATTTAATTTCCTCATGGGTGACCATTGCTAGTAAAACTAAGAAAATCTGAGCCTCTCAGGAGAAGCAACTTCCCCCGTCACACTTACAGGCTGTTTCTTCATGGGTCTCCTGTAAAAAAGGTTCCAAATTATATGCTACCCAACAGGGGTAACTGACAGAGTGAGCAAGTATCTCTTTGCCTCAGTCTCCATGGTCTGTGGAGAAAGAGATGAATATCCCATGGTTAATAAGAACTAAATGAAACAACACAAAAGAACTGAACATATCCTTGCATAAATGAGGATGGTCCATTGATACAAGTAATTCCATCCCAAAGGGAAAAATACATTTTAAACCTGACTTTGTTGAACAAAGAGGCCTGAATTCTCTTACTACTTCTAGGGGTGCAAATGAAATCAAATCACAAGACTGAAAAAGAATCCAGTCATGTTTGGTCTTAGACCAAGTGGTCAAGGGATGATGAAGATAATCTTAGTTTGTGTGTTTGAACAAGCACAGCAATGTGCAGATCCTGGACATTTATTTTCTCCTCAATTAATTCACCCCATGAATACAGCTTTGGTTTAATTCTGAAGCCACTTTCCAATGCAAACAGCATCTTTGTGGTGCTTTGGGTTTCCCTACCCCCTATATTGAACAGAAAGTAACGGGCATCCAGGGTTCTTCCTAAGTTGACTTAGTACCTGCTTCAAATCTGAGGACCTTCTTAGCTGTGAGTGGTTTTGTTCAGTTTTTCATGAAGGTCTAAATTTCCACAGTTGGGACTAAAAGACTTGGAATATATTCCTGAATTAATGAGCATTCTTCCATATTTCAAATCATGCTCTAATAAATTCATTTTCCTTGGAACAGCGTTCCTCTATTGCATCTATAATTCTCTCCCTCTGATGATTCTTCAGGATATAGAAATAACTGGGATGTGCTGATGTTAGCTCATCCTGCTGTGTGAGACAGATTGCTAAAGTTTTAATCATTTTGTAAGCGGGTTGCTAAAATATTGGCAGCCTAAAGTGGGCCATGACAGAAATATTTCCATCAAAGGAACTGTCAGCTGCTGTAGCACCTCAACTTAACAGTGTGACTTGCCAGGAATGTGTTCAAACATCTACTCTCATAACTGGCTTTCCTTCCCAGAACACCCTCCCTTGAAATATGAAATGAAAATTAGTACAAAATTAATTCACTCTCAAAAGGAAGACTATGTATTTTTGTATGTGCAATTCACCAAATGAAAAATCATTCTCTGTTTGTGAAAACTACATATGCTTGATTATAAAGGTCTAGATTTGTAAATCTCGAAATACTATTTAGTAATATTTTATATTATTTAGTTTGCCTGAAAAATGAAATACTAATTCAATATTCTCATTTTTAAAGATATAATCATCTTGCCTATAACTGAGTCATTAGTTTTAAGTAAATCAAATATAAAAGATAAACAGCAAATTTATTCAAAAATAATTTGGACTTATGAGAGTTCAGTCAGTGAGTTCCTTGCTAATAAATAGCCATGATTTTGAGCTATGTGTTTCACCTTGCTTTAGATGTTTAGAGTTTAGTGGTGAATGAAATATCAGGTCAAATATATTCATACATTAATGTAGAAATTTTGGTTTCAAAGGAAGTAAGCCAGAGATTTTTGCCAACATTTGAAGGGTGCTAAGGATTTTTTTCAATCGTAAAATGTTCACTTTTGTTCACCTTCATACATTCTGCATCCATATTGTCTGGAGTTTCCCAAACTATTGAGACACTGTAGGTATCATGGGGTGGTGCTGTTTAATACAGGAACCAGGACTTAGATGAAGAAGTTTAATTAAAGTTTAAAAGACCAAGGTCTTAATTAAAAGACCAAGGTTGGATGGGTGAAAGAGAGCAGCAGTTCTAAGCTGAAATACTAAACTGAGTGGAGCAGTTATGCTTGGAGAGTACAAAGACGTGGGTAACGGAACTGTGAATTTTTCTGGGTTGTCTATGAAGCTACCTACTTGGGACACAATAACTTCATGATAGTCATTTCTTCATTAATTTTAAATTTCCTGTTGAAGCTTTGCCTGAGATAGCCCAGCACCATCCTATGATTTCACTTATCAAAAAGAGAGAAAAGACATGTGAAGCAACTTTGTTTCTAATTTAAATTTAAAATTAAAAATAAAAAAGAGAGGAAAGAAATGTTTTTGAGGAAATACTCTAGGTACAACTTGACAGCCACAAAAAATCAAAACAAACAGTGTGCATGGCTTTTGCTAGACTATTTATTAATAATTGTTATTCTCCTTTGAGAAGCTGACATCCACACTTAAGAAATAGGTTTTATTCTTTCCCAGAAGATCTGTTTCTTTTTTTCTTTTTGTATTTGAAACCACTCACAAGTAAAACCTTAAGTTCATAAGGTAGATTCAGGGCCAGTAGGATTGCATAGGGAATTAGGACATGTCCTTTTACCATAATGAAAGTTTCTGGTGGGATTCCTAGAAAACTTCAGGTAACATCCTGGGAAGTATAAAGGCATTAAGTAAATTTAATTGTGCTGGAATTCTTTATTCTCATCTGGTAAGAGATTCAGAATGGGGTGGGTGTGGGGCTCCTCTTCTTTCTATGTCTCTATAGTTTCTCTTGTCTTTCTATTTTGTCTGATGTGTGCTTATGGGAATTGAACTCCTCATGCAAGTAACAGGCCTCAAAAACAATTTTCCAGAACATTAGTATCAGAAACAAATCTGTAATCACAATGAGTCAAAATAAGACCACATTGAAATTCAATACACACATAATAGCTGACATTCTCACTTCTCGTATCCTGACTCATGCTAAAGAACCACCAGTGTAGTTCTATCTAAATGACTATTAGTCTTTCTCGAGTCTTCTAACTTTCTAGATGAAAATAACTATGGCATTCAATGTAACAGTTACACCTGTTGACTGACATCATTCAGTCCAAGCAAAATCTCTCTTTAGTGAACCTGCCTCAAACTTCCAAAAAAATACAATGTTACAAATTCCTTTGTATGCCTTACTGAAGCCATGAACAACTTTAGTATATGTTTTACATTAATTCAACTAGTCCATGAATCTAACTATGTTCAATCATTCCAATACACACGTGCTCAACTGGGTTTGACTGATGATTACAGATGTTACATATTGCTTAAAACAATCTGGAATATCTACATATATTAGAAACACTGCTATGTGACATTTTATATGGACATATCTGTTACAAAGCCCATAAATTACATGAGAGTTTCCTCCTTCTGTTGCATCTGATTTTCTATATATGAAGTCTATAGTCATTATAGACAACTTAGGCATTTCTCCTTTGGCATCCTTATTAAATATTTCAGATGAATAATCTATGCATTATGACCTTATAGTTAATGTTTCCTCCCTTGTTTCACAGCACTAATCTTTCATCTAATTCATTCATCTGAATGAATACATTATTTTAATGAGACCGCTTTCATTTTTATACCAAAGCCATTTCCTTAAACACAAAGCTGATTGTGTCACTTTTGTTTTGCAAAATAAATTACTAGGTTTCACTTAAGCCTCTGCCATTGATTTTAACACTCTTATTTATTACCTTTCCCTTCAGGTCTGCTGTGGGCTATGCTGTGTACCATGAGGATTGTAGAATGATCTTACATGGATGGTATGAGGATTGTAGAATGATTTTACATGGATGGTACAGCAAACACAGCAACTTGAACCAAAGCAGCACCTTAAATAAGGAAATATGTGTGGATTAGCAATCATGATGCAAACCACCATTCACTGCATGATCCCAAGTTAGTTGCTCATTTTCCTTGTGCTTCATTTCCAAATTATTATTATTATTATTATTATTATTATTATTAGTAGTAGTAGTAGTAGTAGTAGTAGTAGTATCACTATAGACAGGACCTTATTTAGCTCAAGATAGGCTTAAATTTTATATGTAGCCAAGAATGACCTTGACCTTCTAATCCTTATGTTTGTACCTCCCAACTTCTGGGGTTAGATTTGTGCACAGCCATGCCTAGTTTATGAAGTACTGGTGATCAAATCCAGGACTTTGTCTACCAGGCAAATATTCCATCAGTCTCAACTCCAGTTCTCTCATCTATAAATTGGAGTAATGATTAGCAAGTATATTAGAATGCTATGAACTATAAATTTACTACAAGTTAAATATCAAGGCTAATATTTGGGCTATAATAAACATTCGGTTACAATCAATATTATTGCTTTCATCATCATCACTACTTCACATATATGGGATAAGGCACAATACCCAACTATGCATAAAATGTAGATATTTCTCTATATCTTTTTTGTTGTTGTTCTCTGACATGTCAAGATTTTTTTTTGTTGCTGTTACCTAAGTGTCTGTTATGCCTGGTGAAATGCCTTGAATGAAGTGATCATTTAACCCAAGCCCGCACTTCCTTGTGGAGGTAGAATAGAGTATATGTCTTCTGTAAAATTTTCACGTATGCTTGTGGTTCATGTTACAAACTGTATGGTTGATTTGTGTATCTTACAGTTCCATTATCCATGGTGACTATGGGAGAATATAGTTAATTTATAAGTGACTTTAAAAACATTGGGATTGTTCCCAGTGATTTGAGGGTAATATTATACAATGTGAAGATGAGAAGCAGGCCAAAGCTCAAAACATATAGTGCATTAATACAGAAGATTTACATAACTTCATGATTTTTTTAAAAAATCAAGTGCACATTTGAAATTATATTTTTACCTTTACCAATGTCCATGAATTCCTTTGTCTACACAAATTATATACCTTAAGACAATATCTCATTTCCTTTCCAGTGCTCATGTTTGTTTCATCCCTCAAGAGTTTAAATTATTGACTGGGTGTGTGGGGGCTGTGCAGGTGTGTGCAAGTACTGACATGTGTGCATACACGCTTAATTGCTTAGTGCAGACATGTTTTATTTGGGGAAGCTGTGTACTGGAAGCACCATGGACAGAACTCATAGAGGCAGAAGATCTATTCAGAAGTGAGCTTGTTGCTATTGAAGGGTTTTGCTTTGATTAGGTAAAAGCCCACCACACTGACCGGAGATTCTTAGACTTTATCTTCAATTTGGAGTTACTTTATCTCTTGTCCATACTCAGCAAACAATCTCAGAACCCCTTGGAGTCATCTTCACCTCAGCTGAGTGGTGAAACTACACGCTGTGTAAGATGAAATAAGTGATATATCCAAAACGCCAGATGGGGTATCTCAGGAGTAGCATCACAGAACCGATGAGGGTGGCAAAGCTGTATTTCTTCAAGGAGAATTAAAAAAAATCAGCCATAGAACTTTGTTACACCAACTGTAATCCAGCCATGCCTTTTACTCACACAGGATAGCATTTATTAAACAACATGGGGAAGTTTAGACTGTTGGATTCTCTTCAGACTGTCTTTCCATTGTAGGAACGATAGACGCAAAGGTTGTGGCCAGGACAGCAGCAGCAGCTGAGCCTTTTCTGGTCACGCCTGTGGATTCAAGTCAGACGATCCCATAGGTAGAGCTTGATTCCTACTTACTCGGCTTCAGTATAACCTCAAAGACCTGCATTTCCTACTTAGGTTTTCTCTCTCAAACTCCTATACATCTTTATTTCTGGCAAGAGAAGTGTTCACAAAGTAGGAAATTAAAATGGGTGTGCAGTCCATGTCAAGAATCTAGTAACAATGGCAATCTACTCTGCCCCATTTAAACTTCTTTGATATTTGTAGTAACATGGGAACATAGTAAATCAGAGAGTTGCATTTTGGTCCTTTGCAGACCAAATTTGGAGACTATACTCTTAACTGTTCAGCCGCATTCTCTCCTCTCCACAGAAAGTGCAGTGATAAAGCTACAAGCTTGCTGTCAGCTTTGAAAGACTTCAGGTCAATGAAGCAAGGTCAGAAGTGTGCGACCATGGGACCCCAAATTCTATCTATCTAGAATTCCTGCCTATCTAGAGAAGTTCATGAAAACAACAGACTGGCGACCCCATGCATGACATGTGACCCTCAGTATGCACAAGATTAAACTCTGATTAAGAATAACTCTGAATGGAACAACACAAAGAGGGTAAAACTAAACAGCATTGAAGTTCTTTCTGACTGCAAATGTTTCCTCTGCGGCAAGCTGGGTACATCAATTTATTTTAATATCACGTCTAGCTCTTTACTTCTTAAGGAACTCTGTGGAGATAAATATCAGTACTTACTTGTAAGAACAGCAGAATATCCCAGAGTGACAACAAACTTTGAAATGGAAATCCAATGATCCAATAAGTCTAGAGGCTGTGTAAATACCTATCCCAAAATGGAAATGTTACATTCTATTTATCTCCTCTGTGTGTGAAATCAAAGGCTTTGTGAGCTGTTTGCTGCGTGGCTTCCTGATACCAAGGAAGTTTTCCATTTTATCTTTTGCTTCCTTCAGCACCAGTTCTCGGAACCAACAATACTGTTAGTAATTGTTGTTTTCAATTTTGATGACTGAGATGCATTAGTGAAAGTACTTATATTTCTTTTCTTGGAAAGCCAGATGCAGGATAAATGTATGCTAAATGATCAACACAAAAATATTCCACAGCAGTTTATAAATGCAGAGAATTATTTTAACAAGCTGACTAGCATGTTGAGAGACAAACTGTAACATAAGTCAGTACTTCTTGGAAGAAACATCAAAATCAATAGGATAGTCATACATGCTGGGACACCTGCAGCCTCAGTCCTTGGAAAGCTAAGGGCAAGTGAGATTTCAGTTCAAATGCTGCTCAGTAAGCTCAAAGCTTGCTCAGCTACAAAGTGAGCCTGTGTCTCAGACAAAAAACAATGATGAGATCTACTACCTAAATATTGACAAGTGGATTAAAAATAAGCAATTCTATTGATGCAAACATTTACTATTGTCACAAGTAAGATTCATATATGTGTGTTCTCCTTGTGTGCCTGGGAGGTTAGCCTCAGCTATCCTACATAGAAATATACCCAAGGCTTCTTATAGCATTTTCCCTGTCTACTGTAGTCAGTTTGGCTTAACCAAAAACTCACTCACTCACTCACTCACTTGCTTACTAGTTTGCTAGCTAGCTAACTAACTAACTAACTACCTAACAAACTAACCAATCAACCAACCAAATGAAGAATAAACACCCATATATACTCAATGATGCTGGGTTAAAAATTCTATAGTCCATACCACTCATACGCAAAGCTCACCTAATGAAAGTCTTATCAAAGATGAATTGATTTATTTTCAAATTCTAAGTGATACATGACAACTTATGTCTGAGTGGTATTTTATATTTTACATATTTAAAAGCCTTTTAAATGCTGATAATGTAATTATTTACAGAAATTTTAGGTATGTAGCTGTTTAATCTAATTCCTAAGATGTTAGAGGAATAGATTTTTGTTTAATATCTTGCAAGAAACCAGTATTTCTTAGATCTTGGACTCAGTTTGAGGCTCACACTTTTATTTAAAATGATCAAATGAGTGACTTATTTCTTGGTATGTATATAATTTGCTTTCAGTATCGAGATTTTTCACTAACATGTCATACCCTTTCTCTCAGAAGTTTCTGAATATTGGGTCTTAAAATTCAGTCAAACTCGGTGTTTTCATCTTATTTAAAGGGAAATTAAAACTGTTTTTTATTTTAGAAGCACTCTTATTTATATATCAATCTCCCAGTTCTCTCACATTCCCAAACTCCCATGCTCTCCATCGGCCCCCTAACTCACCCCCCCCCCCACCTACTTGCCTGGAATAGTGAGGTCCTCCCTGGGAAACCAACAGTGTCCATCACATCATTTGAGTGAGGACCTAGAACCTCTTTTTTTGTATCTGGCCTGCAATAGTATCCCTCCATAGGGGATGGACACCCAAAATCCATTTGTGCTTTAGGGATAAACACTGGCTCCACTGTTAGATATCTCATAGACTGCCCTGGCCTCGTAGCTGGCACCCACATTCAGAGGGCTTGATTCAGTTCAAAGCTGGTTCCCCAGTTTTACAACTGGGATCTCTGTGCTCTCACTAGGTCAGGTCAACAGTTTCTGTGGGTTTCTTCAGCACCCTCTTGACTTCTTTGCTCATCCCTCCTACCTATCTGCAACTGTTTTTCAGGAGTATGGCTCAGTGTTGAGCTGTGGGTGCCTGCTTCTGCCTCAATCAGCTACTGGATGAAGACTCTAGGAATGACAACCAAGGTAGTCATCATTCTCATTATAGTGGAAGGACATTAAAGGCAGCCTCTCAACCACTGCCTAGATTCTTAGTTGGGGTCATCCTTGTGAATCCCCTAACATTTCCCCTGTGCCAGACCTCTCTCCAAACCTATTCTGGCTCCCTGTATCAAGGGATCTCCATTCTTGCCTTCCCCCATTTCTCCCCTGTCTCAATCCTCCTACTGTTTCCTGTTCTCCCCCCTCCCCTTTTCCCCTTTCCCATTCCCACCTTTCTCCTCTGTCCCCCACTCCTCACAGTTTGCTCAGGGGTTCTTGTCCCCCTCCCCTTCTTTAGGAGAGCATTCGTTCTTTCTTTCTTGGGGTCCTGCTTGTTTCCTAGTTTCTTTGGTGGTATGAATTATAGGCTGGTAGTCCTTTGCTCTATGTCTAATATCCATATATAAGTGACTACATGCTTTGCTTCTCTTTCTGTGATTGGGTTACCTCATTCAGTATATTTTCTTTCAGTTGCACCCATTTGCTTGCTAATTTCAAGATTTCATTTTTTGAAAATTCTGCTGAGTAATACTCCATTGGGTAAATGTACTACATTTTCTTCATCCATTCTTCAGTTGAGGGGCATCTAGGCTACTTCCAGATTCTGGCTATTACAAACAACACTGCTATGAACATAGGTGAACAGATGTCCGTGTTGTATGAATGAGAATTATTTGGGTATATGTTTGCTGAATCTTGAGGTAGACTGATTCCCATTTTCCTAAGAAATCCCCATACAGATTTCCAAAGTGCTCATAAAAGTTTGCACTCCCACCAGCAATGGAGGAGTGTTCCTCTCTCTAGCATAGACTGTCATTGGTGTTTTTGATTTTAGCCATTCTGGCTGGTGCATGATGGTATCTCAGAGGTTTTTTGTTTGTTTGTTTGTTTGAGTTGCCTTTCCCTAGTGGTTAAGGAATTTGACAAATTTCTTAACTGTCTTTTAGCCATTTTAGATTACTGGATTTAGATTTCTCTATTTAGTTTTACACCCCACTTTTCAATTGGATTGATGTTTTTGTGGCTAGCTTCTTGAGTTCATTGTATATTTTTGGTAAATAGTCCTCTGTCAGATGTGGGGTTGGTGAATATCTTTTCCCATTCTGTGGGATGCCGTTTTGTCTTGCTGACTGTATCCTTTGCCTTACAGAAGCTTCTCAATTTCAGGAGGTCCCATTTATTAATTGTCAATCTCAATGTATGTGCTACTGGTGTTATGTTCAGGAAACAGTCTCCTATACCAATTCATTCAAGGGTACCTCCTACTTTCTCTTCTAAGAGATTCAGTTTTGTTGGATTTATGTTGAGGTCTTTGATTCATTTGAACTTAAGTTTTGTGCATGGTGATAGATATAGATCTATCTGTAATCTTCAACATGGCTGCATCCAGTTATGCCAATATCATTTGTTGAAGATTCTTTCTTTTTTCCTTTGTATAATTTTAGCATCTTTGTCAAAAATCAGGTATTCATAGGTGTATGGGTTAATATCAGGGTTTTCAGTTCGTTCCATTGGTCTACCTGTCTATTTTTGTGTCAATTCCAAACTGTTTACATGAGTATGGCTTTAAAGTAAAGCTTAAACTCAGGGATGGTGATGCCTTCAGATGTTCCTTTATTGTACATGGTTGTTGTGGCTATCTTGTTTTTTTTGTTTTTCCATATAAAGTTGCCATTTTTACTATGTTGATCCTACCTATCCAAGAGCATGGGAGATTTTTTTCCATTTTCTGGTATCTTCTTTAATTTCTTTCATTAAAGGTTCAAAGTTATTACTGCACAGATTTTCCACTTGTTTGGGTAGTGCCACTCCAAGATATTTTATGCTCTTTGTGGCTATTGTAAAGGGTGATTTTTCTCTGATTTCTTTCTCAACCCATTTATCATCTGTATATAGTAGGGCTATTGATTTTCTCAAAGAATCAACTCTTTGTTTCACTGATTCTTTGTATTGTTTTCCTTGTTTTGGCTTTATTAATTTAGCCTACAGTTTGATTATTTCTTGGCACATACTGCTCTGGGGTGAGGTTGCTTCTTTTTTTCTAGAACTTTCAATTGTGAGGTTAATTCTCTAATGTTACTATTCTCCAGTTTCTTCATGTGGGAACTTAGTGCTATGAACTTTTTTCTTAGCACTGCTTTCCAAGTGGATGGAATGTTCTATAGATATCAGTTAATCCCAATTGGGTCATAACTTCTGTTAGTTCCTTTGTTTCTTTGTTAAGTTTTTCTATCTGGTGGTCCTGTCTAGTGGTGAGATCTGGGTATTGAAGTCTCCTAATATAAGTGTATGAGGTTTCCTGTGTTATTTGAGCTTTAGTAATGTTTCTTTAGAAATGTTTGGGGCATAGATGTTCAGAACTGAGACTTCATCTTTACGGACTTTTCCTGTGATGAATATGAAATGCCCTTTTCATATTCATATATATATGTGTGTGTGTGTGTGTGTGTGTGTATTTAAATTAGAACCATGCATGCTTCACATGGTAATTCCAGCCCCTCTCCCACCCCTCCTCCTTTGTCCCTCTACCAGTCCCCACAAACCCCAAACTATCCCTACATTGTTCCCCAGGGAAGGTAAGGGCATCCTTGGGGTGCATCTCCAGAGTCTCTCATTTCATGCAGGGCAGGACCTAGGCCCTTCCCCATGTGTCCAGGCTGAGAGAGCATTCCTCCATGTGGAATGGGCTCCCAAAGTTCATTCCTACTCTATGGTAAACACTGATCTACTACCCAAGGCCCCAGAGATATCTGAGGTCTCCTCACTGGCACTACATTCATGGAGTCCGGATCAGTCCCCTGTTGGCTTCTCAGTCATCAGTCTGGGCTTCAAGAGCTCCCCCATGTCCGGTCAGCTGTCTTTGTGGGTTTCACCAGCATGGTCTTGACTCCTTTGCTCATCAATCCTCCATCGCTGCCCCTGGGTTCTAGGAGTTCAGTTCAGTTCAGTGTTTAGTTGTGGGTATCTGTCTCTGATTACATCAGTCTCTAGATGAAGAATCTAGGATGGTATATAAGGTAGTCATCCACCTTATCATCAGGGAGGGGCTATTAATGTAGTATCTCTGCTATTGCCTAGTTTTCCAGATGGTGTTCAAGATTCTATTGTTCTTTCCACTGAGTAGTACTACATTATGTAAATGTACCACATTTTCTCCATCCACGCTTCAGTTATGGGGTATTTAGGTTGCTTCCAGGATCTAGTTATTACAAATAATGCTGCTATGAATATAGTGAAACAGATATCCTTATTGTATGAATGGACATATTTTGAGTATACCCCTAAGAGTAGAATTTCTGGGTGTTGTGGTAGACTGAGTCCCATTTTCCTGAGTAATCTCCATACTGATTTCTAAAGTGGCTGTACAAGTTAGCACTCCCACAAACAGTAGAGGAGTGTTCCCCTTTCTCCACAAGCTGTCCAGCAAAAACTGTCATTAGTGTTTTTGATTTTAGCCACTCTGACTGGAGTAAGATGATAACGCAGAGTTGCTTTAATTTACATTTCCCTAATGGCTAAAAATGTTGAGAACTTTCTTAGGTGTCTCTCAGCCATTTTAGACTCATCTACTGAGAATTCTCTATTTAGTTCATTCCCCCAATTTTAAATTGGATCCTTTGGTGTTTTAGAGACTTGCTTCATGAGTTCTTTGTAAATTTTGGAGATCAGCCCTCTGTCTGATGTGGGGTTAGTGAATATCTTTTCCCAATATGTGGGTTGCCTTTTTGTCTTGCTGACTGTGTCCTTTGCCTTACAGAAGCTTCCCAGTTTCATGAGGTCCCATTTATTAATTGTAGATCTCAGTGTTTGTGCTACTGGAATTATGTTCAGGAAGCAGTCTCCTATACCAATTCGTTCAAGGGTACCTCCCACTCTTATAACAGGCTCAGTGTGGCTGGATTTATGTTGAGGTCTTTGATTCATTTGGACTTAAGTTTTGTGCATGGCGATAGACATGGATATATCTACAGTCTTCTACATGCTAATATCCAGTTATGCCAGCACCATTTGTTGAATATGCTATCTTTTTTCCATTGTATACTTTTAACTCTTTGTCGAAATTCAGGTGTTCATAGGTTTGTGGATCAAGCGTTCATGTTTGTGGATTCATCTCAGGGTGTTCAATTCGATTCCATTGGTCTACCTGTCTATTTTTGTGCCAATATCAAGCTGTTTTCAGGACTATAGCTCTATAATAGATCTTGAAGTCAGGGATGCTAATGCCTCCAGAAGTTGCTTTGTTGAGCAGTGTTGTCTTGGCTATCGTGTTTTTTTGTTTTTCCATATAAAGTTGAGAATTATTATTTCAAGGTCTGTGAAGAATTTTGCTGGTATTTTGATGTGGATTGTATTGAGTCTGAAGATTGCTTTTAGCAGGATTGCCATTTTTACTACATGGATCCTACCTATCCAAAGCATGGGAGACCTTTCCATTTTCTGGTGTTTTATTTCTTTAATACTCAAAGTTCTTACAATACTTGTTTGGTTAGCATTATCCCCAAATATTTTATGTTGTTTTTGGCAATTGTAAAGGGTGATGTTTCTCTTATTTCTTTCTTAGCCCTTTTATCGTATGTATACAGTAGTGTTACTGATTTTCTTGAATTGATCTTGTATCCTGCCACTTTAAGGTGTTTATTAGCTGTAAGAGTTCCCTGGTAGAGTTTTTTGGGTCATATATGTAAACTATCATATCATCTGCAAATAGTGAAAGTTTTACCTCTTCCTTTCCAATTTTTATCCACTTGACCTCCTTTTTTTGTCTTATTACTCTTGCTAGAACTTCCAGTACAATATTGAAGAGGTATGAGGAGAAGGGACAGCCTTGTCTTGTTCCTGATTTTAGAGGAATTGCCTTGAGTTTCTCCATTCAATTTGATGTTGGCTGTTGTTTTGCTGTATATATCTTTTACTAAGTTGAGGTATGTTCCTGTTACCACAGATCTGTCCAAGACCTTTATAATGAATAGATGCTGGATTTTGTCAAAGGCTTTTTCAGCATCTAGGGAGAGGATCATGTGATTTTTGTTTCTAAGCTTGTTTATATGTATCTTATCAGACCACCATGCTTTAAAGTTAGAATTCAACAACAACACAAATCACAGGAACCCTGTAAACTCAAGGAAATTGAATAATGCACAATTGCACCACTCCTGGGTCAAAGAAGAAAAAAAAAGAAATTAAAGACTTCTTAGAATTCTATGAGATTGAAAACACAACATACCCAAACATATGGAACTCTTTGAAAGCAGTGCTAAAAGGATAGTTCATAACACTAAGTGCCCACATGAAGAAACTGGAGAATAGTCACACTAGAGAATTAACTGCACACCTGAAAGCTCTAGAACAAAAGGAAGCAAACTCACCCCAGAGGAGCAGATGCCAGGAAATAATGAAATTGAGGGCTGAAATCAATAACATAGAAACAAGGAAAGCAATACAAAGAATCAATGTAACAAAGAGTTCGTTGTTTGAGAAAATCAACAAGACAAACAAACCTTTATCCACACTTACCAAATGGCAGAGTATGAACATACAAAATTAGCAATAAAAGGGGACATAACAATGGACAGTGAGGAAATCCAGAGAATCATCAGGTTATATTTTGAAAAGCTATACTCGACAAAATTTGAAAATTTAAAGGAAATGAACAATTTTCTGGATAGATATCACTTACCAAAATTAAATTAAGAACAAATAAGCAATTTGCCCATCCGAGCAGGAGCCAAGCACCCCAGAATCCAGGTCTTCTCTACCACCAATGAGACCAGGCCAGTGGAACCAGGTAATTCAGGCCCGTGCATCCCAGTGTGCTTTCCATTGAGTGGGGACAGCCACAGAACTTCCCATCCCAGTGGTAGCCAAGCACCCCAGATCCCAGGTCTTCTATTCCACCAAGGAGACCAGGGGACCAGCTGGTCTTTTGGGACCAGGTAAAACAGGCCCTGTATCCAGGCCTGCATTCCAGTGCCTAGGGATTGCCTGAGAACTTCCACAGAGCTTCCCATCCTGGCAGGAGCCACGCAGCCCAGATCCCAAGTCTTTTCTTCCACCAAAGGGACCAGGAGACCAAGTAGGAGGCCAAACACCCCAGATTCCTGGTCTTCTTCTCCAACCACGGAACCAGAACTAGGATGAGGAATAGAAGAACTACAAGAGTATTGGACTTGCTAGCAACCACCGAAAGGGAACTCTGTTCCCATAACCAGCATACCAGTAAGGGGCTCTTTCTGCACCCACTAGAAGAAGAGATGGTAAAGAGACAATACAAAAACACACTCAGCAACAGAAGAACAAATATGACACCACCAGATTCTAAAGACTCCACACCAGCAAGATTCCAACATTCCACTGTAAATGAAGCAGATGAGAATGACCCTAAAAACAACATCATGAAAATTATAGAGGCCCTAAAAGAAGAAATAGGAAAATCCCTCAAAGAAATGGACGAAAAAACAAACCAAAAAACGCAAGAAATAGAAGATAAAACAAACCAAAAATGCAAGAAATGGAAGAAAAAACAAAGCAAAACATGCAAGAAATGGAAGAAAAAAAGCAAAAAAGGCAGGAAATGGAAGAAAAAAACAAATAAAAAATTCAAGAAATGGAGGAAAGAACAAACCAAAAAATTCATAAAATGCAACAAATGGATGAAAAGATAAACCGAGTATTGCAAGAAACAATTCAAATAGTGCAAAGGTTGAAAACTGAAATAGAGACAATGAAAAAAACACAATCTGAAGAAAGGCTGGAAATAGAAAATCTGGACAAACAGTCAGATACAACCGATTCAAGCATTACCAACAGAATACAAGAGATGCAAGACAGAATCTCAGGTGTTAAAGATACACTAGGAGAAATGGATTCATCAACCAAAGAAAATCTTAAGTCCAACAAATCCTTAACACAAAATATCCAGGAAATCTGGGACACCATGAAAAGACTAAATTTAAGAATAATAGGTATAGAATAAGGTGAAGAAAACCACCTCAAAGGGGGCAGAAAACATATTCAACAAAATCATAGAGGAAAACTTTCCCAACCTAAAGAAAGACATGCCAATGAAGGTACAAGAAGCTTACTGAACACCAAATAGAGTGGATCACCAAAAAAGTCCCCTTGCCACATAATAATCAAGACCCTAAATATGTAGAATAAAGAAAGAATATTAAGGGCAGCTAAGGAAAAAGGCCAAGTAACATATAAAGACAACCCTATCAGAATTAAACATGACTTTTCCATGGAAACTCTGAAAGCCAGAAGGTCCTGGTTAGATATTCTACCAACACTAAGAGACCATGGGTGTCAGTACAGACTACTATACCTGCTATACCTGGCAAAGGTCTCAATCACTATAGATGGAGAAAACAAGATATTCCATGACAAAACTAGATTCAAGCAATATGTATCCACTAACCCAGCCCTACAGAAAGTTTTGGAAGGAAAACTCCAACCCAAGGAAATAAACTATAACCAGAAAAACATAGGCATTAGATAATCCCAGTGTACCAACAGCCAAAAGAACAAAGGTGTGGAATTCCACACATAATTCCACCAACAATAACCATTCCAAATCAAAGAAGAATGAGCAATCAATGGTCATTAATATCTGTCAGTATTAATGTCCTTAATTCACCCATAAAAAGACATAGGCTAACAGAATGGATTCGAAGACAGAACCCATCATTCTGCTGCATATAAGAAACACACCTCACCCTCAAAGACAGTCATTATCTGAGAGTTAAAGGTTGGGAAAAGATTTTCCAATAAAATGGACCCAAGAAACAAGCAGGGGTAGCAATCCTAATCTAACAAGATAGACTTTAAAATAAAATCAATCAAAAAAGATGAAGGGGGTCATTACATACTCATCACAGGCAAAATCCACCAAGATGAAGTTTCTATTCTGAACATCTATGTCCCAAATACAAAGGCATCCACATTCATAAAAGAAACATTACTAAAACTTAAATCACATATAAAGCCCCACACACTTATAGTGGGAGATTTCAACACCCCACTATGACCACTAGACAGGAATACCAGACAGAAACTCAACAAAGAAGCAAAGGGCCTAATAGAAGTAATAACCCAACTGGGATTAACAGACATCTATAGAACATTTCATCTACATAAAAAAGAATATACCTTCTTCTCAGCATCACATGGCATCTTCTCAAAAATAGACCACATAATTGGCAACATATCAAACCTCAGCAGCTACAAAAAAATTGGAATAACTCCATGTATCTTATCAGACCACGAAGCATTAAAATTAGAATTCAACAACAACACAACGTGCAGAAACCCTACAAACTCATGGAAATTGAATAATGCACAACTGTACCATTCCTGGGTCAAAGACGAAATAAGAAAAGAAATTAAAGACTTCCTAGAATTCAATGAGAATGAAGACACAACATACCCAAACCTATGGGACACTTTGAAAGCTGTGCTACAGGGGAAGTTCATAGCACTAAGTGCTCACATGAAGAAACTGGAGAATAGTTATACGAGAGAATTAACAGCACAGCTGAAAGTTCTAGAACACAAAGAAGCAAACACCCCCAGGAGGAGTAGACACCAGGAAATAATGAAATCGAGAGCTGAAATCAATAACGTAGAAATTAGGAAAACAATACAAAGGATCAATGCAACGAAGAGTGGGTTCTTTGAGAAAATGAACAAGATAGACAAACCTTTGTCCAAACTTACCAAACAGCAGAGTGTGAACATGCAAATTAACAAAATCAGAAATGAAAAGGGGACATAACAACGGACTCTGAGGAAATTCAGAAAACCTGTACTTGACAAAATCGAAAATTTAAAGGAAAATGGATGACTTCCTGGATGGATCTCACTTGCCAAAATTAAATCAAGAACAGATAAGTAATTTAAATAGACCTATAACACATATGGAAGTAGAAGCAGTCATCAAAAGTCTCCCATCCAAAAAAAAAAGCCCATGTCCAGATGGCCTCAGTGCCGAATCCTACCCGGAATTCAAAGAACAGTTTAAACCAATTCTTCTCAAAGTATTCCATGCAACCGAAACAGAAGGGTCTTTGCCAAACTCTTTCCATGAAGCTTCAACAACCTTGATTCCCAAGCCACACAAAGACACAACTAAGAAAGAGAACTTCAGACCAATATCCCTCATTAACATTGATGCAAAAAAAACTGAATAAAATACTGGCAAATTGGATCTGAGAACACATCAAAACAATCATTTACCACGATCAAGTAGGTTTCATCTCAGGGATGTAGGAATGGTTCAACATACAAAAATCCATCAATGTAATCCATCATATAAACAAGCTCTAAAACAAAAATCACATTATCATTTCACTAAATGAAGAAAAATTTTTTGACAAAATCCAACACCCCTTCATGATAGAGCTCTTGGAGAGACCTGGGACAACAGGAACATACCTGAACATAATAAAAGCTATATACAGCAAAACAACAGCCAACATGAAACCAAATGGAAAGAAACTCAATGCAATTCCACTAAAATCAGGAACAAGAAAGACAAGACTCTCTATATGCTGAATAGTACTCCATTGTATAAATGTACCACATTTTCTCTATCCACTCTTCGGTTGAGGGGCATCTAGGTTGCTTCCAAGTTCTGGCTATTACAAATAATGCAACTATGAACATCCTTTTTGTATGAATGGGCATCTTTTGGATATATGCCTAACGGTGGAGTTGTTGGGTCTTGTGGTAGGTTTATTCATATTTTTCTGAGGAATCTCCATACGGATTTCCAAAGTGGCTGATAAGTGGCACTCCCACCAGCAATGGAGGAGTGTTCACCTTTCACCACATCCTCTCCAGCAAAAATTATCATTGGTGTTTTTATTTTAGCCATTCTGACAGGAATGAGATGGTATATCAGAGTTGTTTTGATTTGCATTTCCCGGATGGCTAAGGATGTTGAGTACTTTCTCAAGTGCCTCTCAGCCATTTTAGACTCCTCTATTGAAAATTCTCTATTTAGTTCTGCAGCCCTCTTTTTAATTGGATCCTTTGGTGTTTTGAAGACTTGCTTCTTGAGTTCTTTGTAAATTTTGGAGATCAACCCTCTGTCAGATGTGGGATTAGTGAATATTTTTTCCCATTCTGTGGGATACCTTTTTATCTTGCTGACTGTGTCCTTTGCCTTACAGAAGCTTCTCAGTTTCAGGAGGTCCCATTTACTAATTGTTGATCTCACTGTCTGAGCTAGTGGTATTATTTTCAGGAAGCTGTCTCCTGTACCAATTCCTTCAAGGGTACCACCCACTTTCGCTTTTAAGAGGTTCAGTGTGGCTGGATTTATGTTGAGGTCTTTGATCCATTTGGAACCAAGTTTTGTGCATGGCGATAAACATAGATCGATCCGCATTCTTCTTCATGCCAGCCTCCAGTTATGCCAGCACCATTTGTTGAAGATGCTTTCTTTATTCCATTGTATTTTTTAGCTTCTTTGTCAAAGATCAGATGTTTCTACGTGGGTGGGTTAATATCCGGGTTTTCAATTCGATTCCATTGGTCAACCTGTCTATTTTTGTGCCAATTCCAAGCCATTTTCAGGAATATAGCTCTATAATAGAGCGGTCAGGGATGTTGATGCCTCCGGACGTTGCCTTGTTGAACAGGGTTGTTTTGGCTATCCTGGGTCTTATGTTTTTCCATACAAAATAGATTATTGTTCTTTCAAGGTCTGTGAAGAATTGTGCTGGGATTTTAATGGGGATTGCATTGAATCTGTAGATTGCTTTTGGCAGGATTGCCATTTTTACTTCATTGATCCTACCTATCCAAGAGCATGGGAGATCTTTCCATTTTCTGATAGCTTCTTTAATTTCTTTTTTTTAAAGATTCAAATTTCTTGCGATACAGTGTTGGAGGGAAGTCCTGTGCATTTGTCAATAAAGCACTGCTGGCCTATAGGGAACCAAGATAGGTGGGACTAGGAGTCCAGGAGAACTCTGGGAAGGAGGAACACAGAGATTCGAGATGTAACCGCCATGGGGTAGGAAGCCCAGAACTATTCTCCGGTAAGAGAAATACTTAGATTAACAATTATGGGGTAATTACTTAAGTCAGAGCTAGCCAGTAAGAAACAAGCAAGGCCAACAGCTTCATAATTAATATAGCCTCCTGTGTGTTTATTTGTGACTCATGCGGCTCTAGAACCAGGCTGGCGGGAAGGCTCCTCTCAAGGAAAAAGCTTCTCTTTACGATACAGGGTTTTCACTTGTTTGGTTAGCATTACTTGAAGGTATTTAATGTTGTTTGTGGCAATTGTAAAGGGTGATGTTTCTCTGATTTCTTTCTCAGCCCTTTTATCATCTGTATGTAATAGAGCTACTGATTTTCTTGAGTTGATGTTATAGCCTGCCACTTTACTGAAGGTGTTAATCAGCTGTAAGAGTTCCCTGGTAGAGTTCTTTGGGTCATTTATGTAAACTATCATATTATCTGCAAACAGTGGAAGTTTGACCTCTTCGTTCCCAGTTTGTATCCCCTTGATCCCCTATTGTTGTCGTATGGCAATGGCTATAACTTCAAGTACAATGTTGAAAAGGTATGGAGAGAGTGGACAGCCTTATCTTGTTCCTGATTTTAGAGGAATTGCGTTGAGTTTCTGTCCATTTAGTTTGATGTTGGCTGTCGGTTTACTTATACCTATTATTTTTAGGTTTGGCCTTTTCACAGTGTCCCATATTTCCTGGATATTTTGTGTTCAGGATTTGTTGGACTTGAGATTTTCTTTGGTCATTAACTGTATTTCCTCTAGTGAGTTTTCAACAACTAAGATTCTCTCTTTCATTCTGTTGGTTATAATTACATCTGTAGTCCCTGATCATTTACTCAGATTTTCTAGGAATTGTCCATGAGTTTCGCTTGACTCTAACACCCAATATACTCTGTAAATTTAAAAGGAACTGTAGTTTATTTTACTGTTTGAATTATAGTTCCTCTATCAATAATATTTTCTTATAATGACTTTTCAGTACTTCATTGTTTATATTTAAATACCAATATAATTAATATGAGGCTTTCATAAATGCATTAGCCATGGCTATATTTTAACAGGTAACTGGGAACAGGTATTGCAATATGCTGCTTTTAAGTATTTGGTCCTCAAGATATAGTATGTGTTATGTGATGAGAAATTGTATCTTGATAAACATAAAATGCAAGTATACCTTTCCCCTCTTGACATAGAAAGATTTCAAAACTGCAAATATATAATTCAAAATAGTGGCACCAAAACTATAACTCTGAGAATATTCAAGATAATATTTGGAATACCAGATCTGGGATTGTATTTTCAAGGTTTTGTAACTTAATAATCAATTATTGTACTAAAGTCATTGATCATTCATATATTTACCTGTGGTATTTTGATAATTTTTCACAGAACAATCATACTTTGATTTCAGTTATTTAAAAAATGTTATCAGCTCTTATATTCAAAGCCATGTGCTACTCTTAATGGCTGACTGTTGTAGGCCACTTCATGTTCATTTATAGAATAATCAATCAAGTGATAGAATATGAGGTAAAAATAACTTAAATAGGAACATTCTAGCCATAATCACTGAAGTTACAATGTTATGTATGTTAGTATTCAGCACATCTCCATCCAAAACCCGCATCTTCTGTCTTAAAACATTTGTTCTTGTTCCATCAATAGTGTCTCAAATATAGCCTTATCTAATGTCTTCAACACATGGAGAAGCTTTACGTTTTGTGTTCCCCACAAAATTTCTGATCATATCCATGACAAATATCCTTACATACTCTCATGACACTGTAAATTCATTGAGAATAAAATACCACTGAGGAATGAAAGTATTGGGTTTTGGTATTTAGATTATATCTGGAAATGCAGAGTGTAACTTGAGAATCTCATAAGACCAGGTAAAATATTTCTGTACTACATTTAATGAATAAAAGAAAATTTTACATCTATAAAGTTGTAATATTATAAAACATTATTTTGGATACTTTAAGCCTTTGGTATTCATTTTATTTGATTCATACTGACTTCTAGAAAATATAAACCTAAATTGGTGTAGAAACTGATACTTGATACATATTTAGAGTTTGTAAATAATGGAGTATAAAAGATCTTTTTCCATTTGCTAAGCCATAAGTGATCTAAACATACTCTTTTTTAAATGTACAAAAGGGCTTTTGTTAGTTATTTCTCTAACATCAATAATCATTGCACAATTGCCCTTTTAAATGTAGACTTCCTTGAAATTTATTATCTATCCTCTGTTCTGCCATTCTCATTAGTTTAAAATCAAGTATTTTTATTCTTGTGGTTGAGGTCAAGAAATGTTCCCTTTACTTTAAGGACATGATGCACTAGTTGTATTAGTAGAGGCATAAAAGGAACAGGATATTAATCACAGAGGATGGAAAACAAACTACCAAGCAAACGGAAAACATAACCAAGTGACCATAGCTATTCTTACATCAGACAAATCAAACCTCAAACAAGAACTAATTAAAAGAGATAGTACATCTTAGTAAAAGCAATGACTCATCTAGAACATATATCAGTGCTGTCTGTTGAGTGCTGGACTGATTAACAAGAGCTTTTTCTGGAGCCCTGACATGTGGAGAAAGAATATAGCTACATCTCAAACAAGGAACATGGTTAGCAAAACTAAGTCCTTAAGAGGAGCTGTGGCTTCAGATTCTGAGAACCTAAATGTTCCCTTTATGTATCAAATACAAAAGTGTTTCCATAACTCCCCCAAGCATTCTGGATTATTTGCTGTATTAGTAGATTTTTACCCACAATTAGGAAACAGAAACTTTCATCCATAAGCAGTTTGTAATATTCTTACTTCCTGAACTTTCAAGAAGATACTAGACTCTTCCCATGGAGATCTATGTATCAACTTGGACCCTCCTTGTTAGTTAGTCTTTCTGGTTTTGCATGGTTATCCTTTACAGTTAATATCCACGTATGAGTGAGTGCATGCCATGTTTCTTTCTGGTTCTGTGTTACCTAATTCAGGATGTTTTTATTTTCTGTTTCCATATGCTTGTCTACAAATTTCCTGATATCAGTGTTTTGAACAGTTGAGTAAACTCCATTGTGTAACTGTATCCCATTTTGTAAAAATTCATTGTTAGGGGCATCTAGGTTGTTTCCAGCTTCTGGCTATTACAAATAAAGCTGCCACAAACACAGCTGAGCATTTGGGTATATGCTCAAGTATGGTATGACTGGGTCTAGGCAGACTGATAAATAGAGGAGAGCTCCTTGTTGGACTTGTGGCAGCTTGGCATGGGAACTTGAGGGATCCGGTTGGGTAGGCCTTGAGTGTGTTGAAAGGGGGTCTGTATGGAGTCTGGCAGAAGCCTGATATAAGTGAAAGCCCCACAAGTCTACAATGATGGTTTGTCAGACTTTTTCAGCAAGTGTTTTACAATCTAGTCATTTCTCCTGGCCCAGAGAGAATTCTTTATTTTTTCCACTATATCTATGTAATTTTTAAGCATGATGTTAAGCCATGCTAAATTTTCTGACTATATCATCTTACTGTGGTGCTATCCATTTGTATGGTTTCTTTTTTGAGTGTGGTATTGAAACAAATTTATGGTTTTTTTCCTGAGAGTTTCTGCAAAATCACTATGAATTTTTGGACAGAAACAAGTTTATTATAGTAACCGTTAAGATACAATTATTTTGATGTTGCAACAAAATGTTCTGTCAACTTTTTTCATTCCATGCTATGAATGCTTTGAGGAAATAGCATTGTTTTATTCTTCCCATTTAACATATGCATATTTACCAAATCTACATCTATTGTTTACACACTGACTAGATTCCAGACTATCTTAAGAAACTCAAGATACTTTTACAGGCATCCTTTTAAACCAATGGAAGAAACAATACTTCCCACACCTACTCTGAAGATGTGGAATTGTTAGAATTAGGAAAGATTTACAGAGTTATTTGACATCTTTAGAGAAAGTTTAAAAGATGACTTTTAAATGTCATACATTTTTATGTAGTTAACTTTATTACTATTCTAATTAGTAGAAAATCTTTGGTCTATGAATTTGTTGACAACCTATTAGGCCATTCATATTTAAGTAGGGCATGTCTATTTTCTTATAACTACAATGAGTTCCTTTCATGTAAGTTTGTACCAGTGGAAAATTGTACTGACATTTTTCATAAATGATGCCAAATGACAGCTAAACAAGAAATTTTATGCAATAATATTGTTGCATAAAATTGTTGAGAATTATAAGCTCATGATTTTGTTGATGAAAATTTTTCAAAACCTACTGTATTCATTTGATAGTTTCAATATATCTTAAATCTGTACTGTTTTTATTATAGAATACTAATTTCACAACCATAAATCATCAAAAGTAGTGCAACATATTCAAGTCATGACTATATAAATAAGTTTGTTTACCATGGTTTCATAATTTATTTGCTACTAAGTATTTTCCAGTTTTCAATTATGTTAACTTCATAATAGTAATTTTTTCATGGTGCTGAGAATTGAACCTAATTGTTTTACTACTTGGAAATATTATCAATTTACAATAATCATTTTGGTGTTAATTAAAAGAAACTGAAAGTTATATGCTATTAGTAAATATGTAAGTATATTTACATATGCAGATACTCATATATATATACACATGTATATATAAATATACTTATATGTAAGTAATTTTTATAACCACCAAATATTTGACTGTTTTAGTGCTTTAAAATTTTTCAATATGTTTGTCCAATTAGATTTATATACTTCTTTTTAATATATATTATTTGAGATTATAATGTAATTGTGCATAATTTCTTCCCTTCTTTTCCTGTCTGCAAACCATCTCATGTATTGCCACCCTGCTCATTTTTAAAATTATGCCTCTTTTTCTTTCATTTTTGTGATATATACATAAATATATATACACACACATACATTCACACACATACACACTAAGTATATAAATATAGCCTCCTTAGTCTGCCTAATGTTACTTACATGTATGTTTTCAAGGATGATCATTTGGTATTGGATATCCAATTGCTATTTTCTCTGGGGAAGGCTCTTTCTCCCATTCTCAGCATTCTTTAATTTCCTGTGATTCTTTGTCTTTGGTTGAAGGCCCATTTTTCCCTAGTTTATCATATAACCTTGGTTCAAAACAAAGTTTGATTATTTTATAAGAATCTGATTTTTCTTGATATGAACACATTTTACTCAATGTTTTAATAGAAAGCATATTTTTAAAATATGCATGTATTAATTTTGCTTTTTTAAAAAACATAATGTGGACCAGGCGGTGGTGGCACACGCCTTTAATCCCAGCACTCGGGAGGCAGAGGCAGGGGGATCGGTGTGAGTTCGAGGCCGGGCTGGACCAATAGCCTCCGAAACAATACAGAGAAACCCTGTCTTGTAAAAACAAAACAAAAAAAAAACAAAAAAAAAACAAAAAAAAAACCAAAAAAACATAATGTGACCAAAGTTTTCTCATTAAGAGTTTGAGCTGAGAAATAAAGCATGACTATGTCTTAAATCTTTTTCTGCTATTTATGTAAATGACTAATTTTAGTGTTCCTTAATTTCCTCATCTATGAAGTGGAGTTATTACCAGCATCTTACATTTGCTAGAAGAATGTAATGTACTGCATATTTCCTATATCAGCTACTGTGTAACAAATTCTTGGGGAAACACAAGACAAAGGTTTATACATCTTAGATAGGGAATCTGCAACAGATCAAAGTAATTGAATCACCAAAGTCTAACTTGGTGAAACAATAGGTTTACTGTGGTTACAAGTTACAGGAACATAGGAAATTCAAAAGTAGCTGCACCAAAAACTCAACATATGCTCACAGAAGCTAGAACTCTCTGCAGAACTTGGAGGCAGTTCCACAGGTATAAATTCCCTTCTTCTCTACAATTCATACTAATTACATAACCTTGGCTAGACCTTGTAAATCTGGTAGATTTCAGGAACTTCCTGAGTCTTGTGAGTTGTTTACTTCCCAAGTGTTAATGAGTCTCCCTTTAGAACTGTTTGAATCTTGAAAAGCTTCCTCCCTGGATCTAATGTTTCTATTTAGAGAAAATTGTTGCATAATAATGCCATAGGGAGAGCATCACAAATGGCAGAAAGGTCTTCTTACTTTCATGAAGTCATAGGACACTGACACGGACCTTCACCTAGTGGATTCCTTTTCTTCCAAGACAAGGTATGTTATGTTTGATACACTATTTAAACAAGCAAGGAAACAATGAGGTAAAGGTGCAGGATGCAAGAACTGAGGCATATGAGATACATGGATACTATCAGAGTCAAGGGGAGGAAGATGAAATATCAGGAAGGAAAATGACACACAGGAAAAATCAGTGGGGTTTGAAACATTTTGTTTCAGCTTAAGATGACTTTAGGAGAATTCAGAAGATAAAGTTTAAGGTTTTAATAATGTTGTAAGTTATTGTATTGTGGTTCTTAAAATTTAGAATAGTATCAGCGCTTTTAGTAGATTCATATTTTCATCAGTGAGGATGTTTATCAGAAGATCCAGCCATATTATTTATCTTTGCTAGCTTGCAATTCACTATTATCTATAACCTTGAAAACTGATGATGTCATATTAAATATTATTTAACCCTTTATACAGATGGCTGTGTATTTGTTTTATTTTTAAAAGTATGTTCAAGTTTATAAATTTCATGAAAATAATTCTAGCAAAATTTTTAGTGTTTTTAATATTAGTATAACAGGAGTATACTGAGTAATTATGTATCTTTTGTTCTTTTCTCAAAATGTTTTTGGAACTAGAACTTTTTTTGGCATTTTGTGTATCAGTTTGCAGTTTTTCCTTTTTATTTAAATTAAAAATCTTATTTTACATACCAATCCCAGTTGCCTCTCCCTCCTACCCTCCCAATGCCCCCACCATCTCCCCTCCACTCCTCGAGAATGTAAGGCCTCCCATGGGGGAATCATCAAAGTCTATCACATCATTTGGGACAGGACGAAAGCCCAACATCCCCAGTCCCCCTTATCTAGGCTCAACAAGGTATCCCTTCATAAGGAATTGGCTCCAAACAGCAAGTTCATGCACTAGGGATAAATACTGATTCCAATGCCAGAGGTCCTATAGACTGTCCAAGCCCTCCAACAAACACATATTCAGGGGGTCTAATTCAATCTTACTTGTGTTCCCCAGCTGCCCATGAGCTCCCACTTGCTCAGTTCAGCTTTTTCTATGGGTTTTCCCAACATGGTCTTGAACCTTTTTCTCATCACTTCTCCCTCTCTACAACTGGATTCAAGGAGCTTAGTTCAATGCTTAGCTGTGAATCTCTGCTAATGTGGAACTAGATATTATTTCTTCCTCAATATATGTTTTTATTTAAATTAGAAGCATGAATGCTTCACATGTCAATCCCAGCTCCATCTCCCACCCCTCCTCCCTTGTCCCTCCACTAGCCCCCCAACCCCCCACCCCATCCCCACGTCACTCCCCAAAGAGGGCCTCACCCTCCTTGGGGGGATCTCCAAAGTCTGTCATTTCATCCAGGGCAGGACCTAAGCCCTTTTCCATGTGTCCAGGCTGAGAGAGCATCCCTCTATTTGGAATGGACTCCCAAAGATCATTCATACACCATGGTAAACACTGATCTACTATCCAAGGCCCCAGTGATTTCTGTGGCCTCCTCAATGGCACTACATTCATGGAGTCTGTATCAGTCCCCTGTTGGCCTCTCAGCCATCAGTCTGGGATTCAAGAGCTCCCCCTTATCTGGTCAGCTGTCTTTAAAATTTTCACTATCATGGTTTTGACCCCTTTGCTCACCACTCCTCCATCTCTGTCACTAGGTTCCAGGAGTTCAGTTCAGTGTTAGGCTGTGGGTATCTGTCTCTGCTTCCATCAGTCACTGCATGAAGATTCAAGGATGACATATAGGGTAGTCATCAACCTTATCATCAAGGAGGGCTTATTAATGTAGTCTCTCCACGACTGCTTAGTTTGCCAGTTGGTGTTATCCATGTAGATCTCTAGAGATCTCACTAGTGTCAGCTCTCTCCTCAAGCCTATAATGACTCCATCTATTATAGTATCTCCCATCCTGCTCTCCTCTATTCTTACCTCGACTCAACCTTCCAGCTCCCCCATGCCTTCTTCTCCCTTCCTCTTATCCCCCTCTCTTTTTCCTGGTTGCCTCTCCCCTCCCCTGATGTTCCCAATATGCTCAGGAGATCTTGCTTCATTCCACTTCTCTAGGGTATCATGCATCTCTCTTGGGAACCTCCCTGTTTCCCAACTCACTGCCACTGGGATTGTAGGCTAACACTCCCCTGATCCATATCTAAAATCCACATATGAGTGAGTGAGTGAGTTTGTGTCTGGGTTACCTCACTCAGGATGGTTTCCTCAAGTGCCTTCCATTTGCCTACAAATTTCAAGATTCCATTTTTTTGCACTGAGTAGTACTCCATTGAGTAAATGTACCACATTTTCTCTATCCACTGATGGTGGGAGTGTCAACTGGTACAGCCACTTTGGAAATCAGTATGGAGTTCCCACATGGGACTCAGTATACCACAAGATCTAGCAATTCCACTTTTAGGCATATACCCAAAAGACTTCCATTCACACAACAAGGATGTCTGTTCCACTATGTTCATATCAGCATTATATGTAATAGCTAGATCCTTGAAGCAACTGAGATACCCCACAACTGAAGAGTGGATAGAGGAACTAGATGGTTTTAAAGTCCACAATTTCATAGAAAACAGAAAGGGATATGCTAGGCTGGTTATTCAAAAAAATACATCTTTAAAGATCAGGAAAACTCAAAATGATAACTAGGCTTTGAGGTTCTTGTATTTGGAGGTGAGATGGACTCTGCATTAGACATTACAACTACTGACTTGTTAATTATATGCAAGCAGCCAACATTATACTTATGTACCCAGTACTTGAAGCCAATTTTAGTTATAGAAACAGGCTGATTAGATGACTTAGTGGGTAAAGACCTTACTGTCAAGACCAATGATCTGAGTTCAATACCTGAAACCAATACAGAAGAACGAGAGATCTAGCCCCCCCCAAGTTGACATGTTTCTATCACACCTATGTTATGACTGACAGATAAGTAAGTAAATAAATGAAGGGAAAACATGCAGGATGCATTCTTGAGTAAAAGGCATTCATCCTTCAACTTGAGGAGAATTACTGAATTGCTTAGATGGGATATGTAAAAGGCAATGTTCAAAATTCTAAGAACCTAGGATGAGAATGAAGTGAAAATATCTGTAGAATGTAAAAGGAGTTAAGAAAAATAAAGATCTAATAGAGAATAATTTATAACTTCAACAACTTCTGATTTCTTATCAGTAGTCTTGGATGGATGCACACAAGTGGGACAGTGTCCCTAAACTCTCGCAGAAAATGACAGCATAATTATATGCAAAATCAAGCTAGAGCTCGAGTGAGAGAAAGACATAGATATTTAATGATGTCCATCAGGTACAAACAAGTAAGTGTACTGTGTGAAATTATTATAGGTACCAGTTCTCTGTGGTGTACAGGGTTGGCTGGGAACACGATAGTAGTTTCAAGGAACAGCTTATACCAATTCCTCTCAAAGTATTCCACACAATAGAAGCAGAAGGGTCTTTGCCAAACTCTTTCTATGACACTTCAATAACCTTGATCCCCAAACCACAAAAAGACACAACTAAGAAAGAGAACTTCAGACCAATATCCCTCATGAACATTGATGCAAAAATATTCAATAAAATACTGGCAAATCAGATCCAAGAACACATCAAAACAATCATTCATCATGATCAAGTAGGTTTCATCCCAGGGATGCAGGGATGGTTCAACATACAAAAATCCATCAACGTAATCCACCATATAAACAAGCTGAAAAACAAAAATCACATCATTATCTCACTGGATGCTGAAAAAGTCTTTGACAAAATCCAACATCCCTTCATGATAAAGGTCTTGGAGAGATCTGGGATAACAGGGACATACTTAAACATAATAAAAGCTATATACAGTAAACCAACAGCCAAAATCAAACTAAATGGACAGAAACTCAATGCAATTCCTCTAAAATCAGGAACAAAACAAGGCTGTCCACTCTCTCCATACCTTTTCAACATGGTACTTGAAGTTCTAGCCATTGCCATATGACAACAAAGGGGGATGAAGGGGATACAAATTGGGAAGGAAGAGGTCAACCTTTCACTGTTTGCAGATGATATGATAGTTTACATCAATGACCCAAAGAACTCTACCAGGGAACTCTTACAGCTGATTACCACCTTCAGCAAAGTGGCAGGCTACAAGATCAACTCAAGAAAATCAGTAGCCCTACTATATACAGATGATAAAAGGTCTGAAAAAGAAATCAGAGAACTGGGAATCCAGCATGGGACTGATCAAGACCCCCTGAATCTGGGTGTCAGTGAGGAGGCCTAGGTAATCTATTGAGCCTTGGGCAGCAGATCAGTACCCATCCCAAGTATACACACGGACTGTGGACTCCCATAGAACAATGTGAGGTGCACTCTCAACCTGAACTCTTGGGGAAGGGTCTAGGCCCTGCCCTATATGAAATGACAGACTATGGACACCCCCATGGAGGGCCTCACCCTCCCTGGGGGAACGAGGGGATAACGGGGGGGGGGATGGAGGGAGGGCACGGGAGGAGGGGAGGGAAAGGGAGAGGGATCTGGAACTGACTTGTGAAGCAACCTTGTTTCTTATCTAAATTTTAAAAAAAAGAATAAAATAAAAAAGAAATCAGAGAAACATCACCCTCTACAATTGCCACAAACAACATGAAATACCTTGGGGTAACGCTAACCAAACAAGTGAAAGACCTGTATCGCAAGAACTTTGAATCTTTAAAGAAAGAAATTAAAGAAGCCTTCAGAAAATGGAAAGATCTCCCATGCTCTTGGATAGGTAGGATCAATGTAGTAAAAATGGCAATCCTGCCAAAAGCAATCTACAGATTCAATGCAATCCCCATTAAAATCCCAGCACAATTCTTCACAGACCTTGAAAGAACAATAATCTATTTTGTATGGAAAAACATAAGACCCAGGATAGCCAAAACAACCCTGTTCAACAAGGCAACGCCGGAGGCATCACCATCCCTGACCTCAAGCTCTATTATAGAGCTATATTCCTGAAAACAGCTTGGTATTGGCACAAAAATAGACAGGTTGACCAATGGGATCGAATTGAAAACCCGGATATTAACCCACACACGTCGGAACATCTGATCTTTGACAAAGAAGATAAAAATATACAATGGAATAAAGAAAGCATCTTCAACAAATGGTGCTGGCATAACTGGAGGCTGGCAAGAAGAAGAATGCGGATCGATCCATGTCTATCGACATGCACAAAAGTTAAGTCCAAATGGATCAAAGACTTCAACATAAATCCAGCCACACTGAACCTCTTAGAAGAGAAAGTGGGTGGTACCTTGAAAGAATTGGTACAGGAGACAGCTTCCTGAACAGAACACCAATAGCACAGACAGTGAGATCAACAATTAATAAATGGGACCTCCTGAAGCTTCTGTAAGACAAAGGACACAGTCAGCAAGACAAAAAGGCAGCCCACAGAATGGAAAAAAATATTCACTAATCCCACATCTGGCAGAGGGTTGATCTCCAAAATTTACAAAGAACTCAAGAAGCAAGTCTCCAAAACATCAAAGGACCCAATTAAAATGTGGGCTGCAGAACTAAATAGAGAATTTTCAATAGAGGAGTCTAAAATGGCTGAGAGGCACTTGAGAAAGTGCTCAACATCCTTAGGCATCTGGGAAATGCAAATCAAAACAACTCTGAGATACTATCTCACTCCTGTTAGAATGGCTAAAATCAAAAACACCAACAACAATTTATGCTGGAGAGGATGTGGTGAAAGGGGATCACTCCTCCGTTGCTGGTGGGAGTGCCAACTGGTTCAGCCACTTTGGAAATCAGTATGGAGATTCCTCAGAAAAATGGGAATAAACCAACCACAAGACCCAGCAACTCCACTCTTAGGCATATACCCAAAAGATGCCCATTCATACAACAAAGATGCCTGTTCCACTATGTTCAAGAAGAACCAAATTGTGGGATTAAACATAAAGCAAGTAAAGCTTCAACATAACACTTTCTCCCCTAGACCAGTAGTCTGGAAATTTCCTGAATGCTTCTATAACAATCAAAACATACTTTTATTGTTTGAAACAAGGTTTTGCCTTCTCTAGCTGTAATAAATATAGTTCTAGCCTATTTCACTCATACATAACTTTGATTACACTAAATTCATTGGTACTCTTTGGAAATCATAATTCCCTTTAGTATAATGAATCTCATGATGACATTTTTTTCTGATATGAATATTATTGTACTTTGCACGCATTTGTACCGCTCACTACTGTCTCTTGTCCCTGTTCTTATTAGTCCTCCTGAAAGACCCCCGAAGAGATGCTTTCACGGAAGGGAGACCCGTACCCAAGGAACATCGAGACCACGAACTTGGATACAACAGCAAGAGGCTTTTATTGGTAACATGCGGGTACCCGGGCGTCTCAGTCTCGGGGAACTGAGCGCGCCGAGCTGGGGACTCAGGGGTTCTTTTATAGCAAAAAGCGCAGGACAGAAGTGAGAAGCTTAGTAACAGGACCCTGATTGGACAATTTAAATGAGGCTAGGGTTCGGGGCAATTGAGGTTTTTCTTGGAACTCTAGTCTTGGCCCTGTCCGAGGAACAATCGGTTTCTGTGTTTGCTCAACCTTGCTGAGCAGGCCATCCGACCGCCCATAGATATCTTTGTGTTTGCCACCAGGCAGCCTGTGTCCTTGGGCTGAGCTTCCTTTTGATAGGCAATGACTATGCAGCTGTGGAGGAGTGGAATTTTCCATAAGCCTCAGCTGCCTGTTAGACTGGGCCAGGGTCTTTCATTCCCCCATTGCTCTTGTAACTGAATGGAATCTTTCATTCAGGAGTTTCTGCCATCTCGAGATCCCTTTGTTTTAGCTGCTGGTACTGTTGGGTTAAGACCAGGGATTGTACAACCGACAACCTTTCTTTTATGAATTGGGTCAGTCTGTTTAAGATGCATGGCTCAAACATCAGAATCAAAAGTATAATGATCAGGGGTCCCAATCCTCCCCCACCAGATCACATAGATCAAAATACAGGGTGGGGAAGGTGTCTGTCAGAGCCCCAAGTTGGGAACTCAGGCTTGCAGTATGTCCCGTCCCCAGATTGGTTATCACCCAAATAATATTGAATACTCAGTGAGGACTTCCCTCAATAAGGGGAAAGATAAGCATGAAGCATAAGAAGGCAATCAAACAACTCGGGAGAGTCTTATCTTTAGAGGATTTTGAGTGCGTTGGGCCTTCCATCCTGGGTCTGAATCCTCAGGGGAGGCAGCTTTCACATGTGAGGCGTGTATCCAAGCAGCAATCCCGTCCACCTTGAGAGCAGTAGGGGTGGTCAACAGGACAGTGTATGGTCCCTTCCAGCGGGGTTCAAGGTTCTTAGCCTGGTGACGTCGGACCCAAACGCTGTCTCCCACGTGATAGGAGTGGGGGACGATAGGGCGTCTCCTCTGGTCTCGGTAGGCTTGGGCCAGGGGCTTCCAGACTTCCTGCTGGACCAGCTGGAGTGCCTGCAGGTGAGCTTGAAGAGAGGGGGAATTGGCATGGTCAGAAATATCTTGGTCAAAGAACTGAACAAAGGGAATGGTGGTTCCATATAAAATTTCAAAAGGAGTGAGGCCATGGGGGCCCGGTGTATTTCGGGCACGATAGAGGGCAAGGGGGAGCAAGAGGACCCAGTCTTTAGTGCCAGTTGCAAGCGATAATTTAGTTAAAGTCTCCTTAATGGTTCTATTCATTCGTTCTACCTGTCCTGAGCTTTGGGGTCGGTAAGCACAATGTAATTTCCAATCAATCCCCAACAAGGTGGCCACAGACTGACTTACCTGAGAAACAAAGGCAGGCCCGTTGTCTGTCCCCAATACCTGTGGCATTCCGTAACGGGGGAAGATTTCTTCAAGAAGTTTCTTGGTGACCACCTTTGCCGTCTCATGCTTGGTAGGGTAAGCTTCAGTCCATCCCGAAAAGGTGTCAACAAAAACCAGGAGGTACTTGTATCCATATTTTCCTGGTTTGATTTCTGTGAAATCTATTTCCCAATGCACCCCAGGCCGGTGCCCCCGAGCTCGAGTCCCCATGGGTAGCTTTAGCCTGGTCGCATTTACGCGGGCGCAGGCGTCACATCGCTCAGTCACTTGTTTTAGTATTTCTTCTGTTCCAAACAGGTGGCGGGTACTTTCCTCCCGGGCTAATAGTTCTCGCATTTTCCTGGAGCTCAAATGAGTGAGTTTGTGTAGGCTGCTAATCAGATATCTAGTCATTAGGCGGGGAAGGACAGTCAGGAACATGTAGAAAGGAGTGCATCACCTTACCGGTCGCTAGGTGGAGCTGGCGGTCCGTGGTCCATCGATATTGTTTCCCGCCGGTGGCCCCTTGTACCCAGGCGGTTCGGCGGCTCAGGGGGCCGGGTGACCGGTTTAGAACAGAGTGTTGGGCCCCCGTGTCGACCAGGAAGGTGACCGGATGCCCCCCTACTGGTATGGTTATCCGGGGCTCAGGGGGGGGTTCCTGGCCCTGACCTCCCTAATCTTCGAGGCTCAGGAAGTCGGAGGTCTGAGAACGGGGTTTGGGTCTTTGAAAGGTTCTTCGTTGTTTCTTGGGGCACTCCCGTGTGTCCTTTTTCCTTGCAGTATGCACATTGGTCTCTTTCTAGGCGAGGCCCCCTTTGTCCCTCTCTCTGCCTATCCTGTCTCTGCTCTGCGACTACTGTGGCCAACAGTTTAGTCATTTCTCTGTTACGCTTCTTGTCCCTCGCTATCTCCCTCTCTTCAGTTTCCTGTCTCTGACGTTCTGCCCTCTCTTGATCCTCTTTTCTCCATCTCTCTTCCCTCTCTTCCTGGGTTTCTCTCTTGTTAAAGATACGCTCCGCCTCTCTTAATACATCTGGTAGAGTATAACCCTATAAATTTTCCAGCCGCTGTAATTTGTTTCTGATGTCGGCAGCCGACTGCCAGATGAAAGACATGGTCAGGCGAGTGGCTTGCCCGGGGTCCTCAGGGTCATATGGGGTATACATTCTGTAAGCTTCCTTAAGTCTTTCTTAAAATGCGGCTGGCGATTCCTCTGCCTTCTGAACTATCTGCCTTACCTGGGCCAAATTTGTAGGGCGCCTACCCGCCCCTCGGAGACCTGCTACAAGCAACTGGTGATTAAGACGTAGATGGGTCCTACCTGCCTCAGTGGTGAAGTCCCAGTCGGGGCTGTCAAGGGGGAAAGCAGCATCAATTTCATTTGGAAGCTGCGTAGGTTGTCCATTTGCCCCAGGAACATTCTTCCGGGCTTCAAGAAGGACCCGCTGTTTTTCCTCCGAAGTTAGGAGGACCTGCAAAAGCTGTTGGCAATCGTCCCAGGTGGGCTGATGGGTAGTGAGAACCGACTCTAATAGATCCGTCAGTCTCACGGGGTCTGCTGAAAAGGAGGGGTTATTATTTTTCCAGTTATAAAGATCAGAGGCAGAAAACGGCCAGTATTGTAATTGGCCATCGTGGCCCGTCCAGAGGGGCAGGGTGGTGGAATCCAGAGCGGGCTGCTCCCTGCGGCCTCGCAGTCTGGAGGCCATAGGTGAGGGCTCCGGGTCGGTAGGAGGCAAAGGTTGGGCCTCGGCTGCTGCCGCTGCTGGTTGACCTGCTGGAGGAGCCTGGTACGGTGGGGGTTCCTCCGTCAGAAGATCCAACAGGAGACCGTCTTCTGGAGGGAGGACCTTGGGGTCTCCTCTTTTCTCTTTCTGCTTAGTTACAGTGGGGTAAAGGCCAGAATGGGAGGACTGAGGATGCGGGGAGGGGGTCAAAGGGGGCGGAAGGGGGGGGTGCGGATGGGTTGGAATTGGTGGGGGTTAGGGAAGGGGAGGAGGAGGGACCTCCTGGGTGCACAAAGGGGGCGCACCCAGGGAGGAGGGTCATAAACTAACGCTTCCCAGTTGACTATGTAGGGTACTTGGTCCGGATGGCCGTGGGGCCCAGGATCCATGACTTTCTCTTTCACCTGGAAGATAATTTGAGGGTTAAAGGTGCCATCTCGTGGCCAGCCAACATTAAAAGTTGGCCATTCGGAAGAGCAAAAGGTGATCCATTTCTTCTTGCGCACATCGACAGACTGGTTATGAGCGTACTCCTGAACCTGTTGCCAATGTGAAAGGGTCAGACTGAGCGGAGTGGTAACTGTCTGGCCCATTTTCTCGAGAGCGATGACGGACGAACAGATAAGAAACAAAAACAAACAGATTTTCGCTGCGCGGCTTTGACGTAAAGTCAAAAGCAAAAATTCAGATGGGCTCGGGGACGGGCGCCTCGTGCTCCTGTCCTCGTCCCCTACAAGGATGGAAAATCCCTCAGTCAGCGGGACTTCCCCAAACAGACGGGGCAGATTCCTAGACATCTACCCCTAACCCAGATGAGTCCTTAAGGACTCCAGACGCTACCAGGACGTCTCCTGGAGCTGCGGTCGGGAGTATGAACTCGTCAGTTCCTCCTCGGTGCCACCAGATACAGATGCATACAGCTGTATACTACAGACACAGGCGCGAGAAAATAACAGGCAAAGACAGACAGCAGGCAACAGAAATTGAGTCCGGACAATTCTTACCTCCCAGAAGTGGGTCGGTGGTCCCTGGGCGGGGGTCTCAATCCCGGACGAGCCCCCAAATGAAAGACCCCCGAAGAGATGCTTTCACGGAAGGGAGACCCGTACCCAAGGAACAGCGAGACCACGAACTTGGATGCAACAGCAAGAGGCTTTTATTGGTAACATGCGGGTACCCGGGCGTCTCAGTCTCGGGGAACTGAGCGCGCCGAGCTGGGGACTCAGGGGTTCTTTTATAGCAAAAAGCGCGGGACAGAAGCGAGAAGCTTAGTAACAGGACCCTGATTGGACAATTTAAATGAGGCTAGGGTTCGGGGCAATTGAGGTTTTTCTTGGAACTCTAGTCTTGGCCCTGTCCGAGGAACAATCGGTTTCTGTGTTTGCTCAACCTTGCTGAGCAGGCCATCCGACCGCCCATAGATATCTTTGTGTTTGCCACCAGGCAGCCTGTGTCCTTGGGCTGAGCTTCCTTTTGATAGGCAATGACTATGCAGCTGTGGAGGAGCGGAATTTTCCATAAGCCTCAGCTGCCTGTTAGACTGGGCCAGGGTATTTCACTCCACTTTACTACAAATATACTCTCTTCTGCTTTCATGTCAGTAATCACAATAATTTCGCAAGACCATGATACTCACCAATTGTCATTGTCAGGTTAGCCCTACCTGCTGAACTCTCAGCAGTCCTTTCCATACAATAAAAGTAAATCCATCTCTTTTGCTTTTATGCTTTATTTTTAATATTTTTCATTTGTTTTTTAATTTAGTGTATGTATGTATATATAGATGTGTTTATCAAGGTGCATATATATGGATGTCAGAGTACAACATGTTGAAGTCAGATTTTTCCTTCAAAAATGTGTGTCCTGAGGAAAACATTCTGAGGCTTAGCACATTTGTGAGCTACTCTTCAGACATTCCTTTAAAAGTATAATCCTTAAACCCAGTAACATTTTTGTTAGTATAAAAGGTATATTGGCTAAATAATTAGCTATATAAAAATTCACTACTAGAGGCAGGAAGATTTCTGTGAGTTCAAGGTCAGCCTGGTATACAAAGCTACACAGAGAAACCCTATCTGGAAAACAAACACACAAACAACAAAATCCCCTACTGCAGCACTTTGGTTAAGTATATGGAATACTGATGCCATTTTGTCGCCCATCCAAGCCAAATGACCAACTGAATTCACTAAATAAAAGACAACCATGAATTGATTCTTGAAATCATTTGTATTCTCACACCTCATAAGATGCACCATCTCAACTGAAAGAACACAAGAATGAAAAATCCAATTACATTTTATGAAGTGTATACACATAGCAATTAGGCAGGCATCTCAACATATAAAAACAAGATAGATTTTGCACTGAGTATTATGCTTTCTTTTATTTCAATTACTCTGGCTTAACAATGATAGTTTTCAAGGATAAACAACTGGTCTGAATTGAGTTTCTCATAAAAGGCAGAAACTGTAGAAGGCATGTATGGATAAAAATATATTTATTGACTTGTAGGCTGAAGCCAACATAAGCACTATTTTCAACTCCAAAGATTATTGACCAACAAATGTCGCTGAGATCATCTAATTATTAGCACTCTTTGGCTCCCTGCAGAAAAATGAGTGAATCAGCATGACAAGCACATATCATTGGAATGGCTGATGGCTAAGTAAGAGGTAGGGGATGCTAAGAACACAGTGCAACCATGTAGTGGTGTATTCTGGGGCTGCCCTCCCATTGTTGAAATGTATATGAGGAAAGGAAGTGGAAGAGTTCTGAACACTCATATTCCTTGGTTCCCAACAGTAGAACCTGCTATTTCAACAATTGAAGAATCTGAGTACATAAATATGGTCTGGTGTCCTTTATTAGACTCCTAATACCCTCCTGGGGCCACCAACTTTCATCAGTAGCACAGATATATACTCTCTAAGCCAACTTTTGCAGGAGAGATAGTGATAACTTATGGATATACATTCTGTGTAATCAAGGAAATTTGAAGAAGAAAAATAAAGATCTGAGAACCCTGAAAATTGGGTTAGGCCACAATGATTGTCCGTTTTCAGATTCATTCTTAGCTCTCTCTAACAACCTATCAAATCTAAGTTCACGATGTTTTCTTTAGTATAATGTCTTACAACCAAAAAGTACAATATGTATCCAATAAAGGAGCAACACTGGATTCAGACTTATATCCTCCCAAATCCAATCTGTGAGTGGGTTATTTTCTTGGGTGAAAACTATCAAATCTTTTAATCCCTGTGTTTACCAAATTGCTTGAATTCTCGGCATTTTTGTTAACCATAAAACATGTCTCCTATAGACTCTGTGGAATCTGTAGCAAAAGTTATTTTTACTTTCTTCTAGATTTATATCCCAGGTTAAGGGGAAATCTGGGTAGGCTGTTAGTAGTTAAGCTGTGAATAAAGAGGTAGTAGAGTAAGAACTATAGAATGGCATCTTTCTCTTCTTCTTTCATGATGCTGCTCGGTTGACAGAACCACTTAGGGTACCACTAAAGCACACTTTTGAGAACCAATTTAATTTCTAATTTGTGTTTGGACTCTTCTCCCTTCTTTTAAATACTTACTCCATAATTCCAAGTACAGTAAGTCCTTCATGCTAAGTTCAGGCCTTATGAAATACGCTGGGCGGTTGCTTAGGGATATGTTTTTCACTTGCTTCAGTCACTCTGAGTCTGTTGGCATCCACTCCCAAGACAGAAAGTAAGGAGGCACTGTGCTTGTAATTTTACCCATATTCATATTTCCTGTTTTAGTCACTGCCAAATTATTAACATGTCAGTTGTTTCCAAATTAAAAAAAGTTGTCACTTCCTTTTTCTGATTCATACAGCTAATAAATTGCTCCTCTGTGTTACGAGCTCTAAGGCAGAAGATAACAACTCTGACTTTAAAGTCAAGCAAACATGTTAACCTTTTAAAAATTCATGTTACTAAGAGCAAGTAATCTTTTAAGTTTGATTTTTTTATTTTAGAAGCACTCTTATTTACATATCGATCCCTCCATTCCCTCATCTTCCCATCCTCCCACGCTCCCCACTGACCCCCCAACACCCCCCCACCCATTCTCTAGGGATAGTGAGGCCCTCCATGGAAAACCAACAAAGTCCATCATATCATTTGGGGGAGGACCTAGAACCTCTTTCTTGTATCTGGCCTGTAATAGTATCCCTCCACGGGGAAAGGACTCCCAAAATCCATTAGTGCTCTAGGGATAAACACTGGCTCCACTGTAAGATATACCATAGACTGCCCTGGCCTCCTAGCTGGCACCCACATTCAGAGGGCTTGGTTCAGTCAAATACTTGTTCCCCAACTTTAAGACTAGGGTCTCTGTGCTGTCACTAGGTCAGGTCAATTGTTTCTGCTGGATTCTCCACACCCTCTTTGTTGCTTTGTTCACCACTCCTCCCTCTCTGCAACTAGATTCCAGGGGTATAGCTCAGTGTTTAGCTGTGAGTGCATGTTTCTGCTTTGATCAGCTACTGGATGAAGACTCTAGGAATGGCAACCAAGGTAGTCATCAATCTCATTATAGGGGAAGGGCATCAAAGGGAGCCTCTCCACCACTGCCTAGATCCTTAGTTGGGGTCATCCCTGTGGATTCTCTAACATTTCTCTTGTACCACACCTCTCTCCAAACCTTTACTGGTTCCCTCTATCAAGGCAACTCCTTTCTTGACCTCCGCTATTCCTCACCCATCTCAGTTCTCCTGTTCTCCCTTCAACTCCTCTTCTCCTCCTCTCCTCTTCCCATCTCCCCCCCCCAGTGCTCCCAATTTGCTCAGGGGGTTATTGTCCCCCTCCTCTTCTTTGGGGAATCATGTATTCTTCTCTTGGGGTCCTCCTTGTTTCCTAGTTTCTCTGGTGGTGTGGATTGTGGGCTTGTAGTCCTTTGCTCTATGTCTAATATCCATATGCAAGTGAGTACATACCCAGCTTGTCTTTCTGTGACTGGGATACCTCACTCAGAAAGTTTTCTTCCAGTTTCATCCATTTGCCTAGGAATTTCAAGATTTCATTGTCTTTTTTTTCTGCTGAGTAAATGTCTAAATGTACTACATTTTCTCCATCCATTCTTCAGTTGAGGGGCATCTAGATTGTTTCCAGGTTCTGGCTATTAAAAACAATGAAGAGCTGAAGAGCAAGTAATCTTAAACTGTGAATAAGACTGAATAAATTATGCTCAAATTTATTTCTTAAATATACATTCATGTTTGGATCAAAAAATTGGATGGACCCATAAGACTTGAGTATCTGATGTGTCAGTGGTTGTTCCCCCAGTCCTGCAAATAGCATGTGAGGCATGAGTGCTTTTGATGAAAGTTAAGCCAGTCTCATTATGTGTGGGAAATGTAGCATTTCACCTTCTACTGTGTTTGCTTCTTCCGTATGTGTTTACCTTTATAATCTTAATACAATATTGCACTTTGCTTTGAAGGGGTTGTATACATAAGCACTGTGAATAATTTTTGAAGTCTAGCCAGTCTCAGTATCCCACTTTATCTTCCTGTATCCCATTGTTCCAAGGATATGTTGTTATGTATCTGAAGTGCTCTACTGCATAGACAGGAGAGTATTTAGTATAGCCTATGTAAAAAGGTTCTTAGACACATGCTAAGCGTAAGTGTACCACACTAGGCAGACACTAGTGTGCAATTTTCCAGAGAAGTCCACTCTAACATCCCTGAGTCCTCAGAAGCCACTCACATCAGCTTGTAACATCAATGTTAGAGAAATGAGAGCTGATCAGACACAGAAGGGGAACCCTTGAGTCAGCTAAGAGATTGTCGATTTTAAATCCAAATTCATCTGCAAAGCCAAGTATGCTCGTGTATATAAGATTGACAAAAATGGCAATAACCACTGTCTTAAGTGCTCATTCTATATTCCTTTGATTTTTTTCTCTACTACTTTATGTATAAGCAAAGTACAATGATAAATTTATTTTAGTCAGCCAACATATTTTGCTTAGAAAACTTACATTGTTATAATAAGCTGGTTGTACTTTTTTACTTAAAGTGAAAGGTGGGGGCCTCAGAGTAAGGCTAATGCTTCCTACTGTTCAAAAATTAAAGTGAATCTCATCAGCCCAAATTTACAACAGTAGAAGCTGCAAAAAGTAAAACCAATGATTGTTTTGAACACATCACAGGAAGAAACCAACACACCACAGCCTGTAGATTCAAATCAGATAAAGATGAAGTGAATGAGACATGCTCATGATCAGAGGAAACTGTGGGGAGAGGCAAACTCTTAGGAGCACTTCATAACAGGATCTCATTTTACAATGATCTAGTTTGGCAGGAAGTATTGTTTTCCTTCCTACATATGAGGAAACAGGATCTCATGGATGGTAAATCATTTAAGGTCATATATATAGGTAGTAATCTCAGATCCAAAGCCTAGTGGTGCACCAGTAACTGAGCCCCAACCAGTAACAGTTAGCCCTGATGAATAGGAGGAGAATGGGCAGCCTTGATGTTGGGCATTTGCCCTTTTACTGATGTGAATACTCCCATTGAACTTCCTCCAAGAAGCTCACACACTGTTGCTGAATTCAGAGTCACATATCCAGGGCAACTGAATGCTCATGGGCTTTATGGCAGGCAGGACGAAGACAACTGAGCAGGATATCTACATAGAACATAAAAAGATAAAAAGATGAAGCTCTTTTTAATTGACATATTGAAAAAGTAAAAGCAAAAAACACAGTTTCTTGGGCTTTTGGGGGGAGTGAATTTAATAAATAAATACTAAGTAAGAATTTGTTTGTAAGAGTGTGATCATGGGGTCTCCAGACTGCCTGAAGAAGCATGACAGAGAGCTCTGACTGCACCAAAGAGCAGCAAAACTCAAGTGCTTCAGATCAAGAGTTTCTGAACCACCTTTTCAGGTTAAATACAAGTCTGGCACATAGTATCCATGACTCCTTAATGTTTATCTCCTGTGCTGTAAACACTGAAGTCAGAGGATGAAACATGACTGTCTAATTAATTCGAGTGCTTCTTGTGTGGGTCCACTTGGTTTCTTTTTTTTTTTTTTGGTTTTTCGAGGCAGGGTTTCTCTGTATTGTTTTGGAGGCTTTCCTGGAACTCGCTTTGTAGACCAGGATGGCCTCGAACTCACAGAGATCGGCCTGCCTCTGCCTCCCGAGTGCTGGGACTAAAGGCGCGCACCACCAACGCTCGGCTCCCACTTGGTTTCTGAACACATATTTAATATTGTTTAATTGTCACTCTATTGAGAAACTATAGTACAAGACATAATTTAAATAATGAGGTTTAATAATTGGATGCTAGTTACTGATTTGGTATTAGAAAATCTTATGAATTACATACATATTGACTTGATATTTAACAATTTTCAAAGTAGTAACCTTCATGTTTCCAGTTATAGTGATAATAATTTGAAGTATTCACTTGGGCAAAACATGAAGTAAAAATATTACATAGGTGCTGTGGTTCCTTTTTTTAATTAATTAATTAATTAAATTTTCTATTTTATATAAGTAACATTTTCATTTAGTTTTTTTTTACATTTTTTTTTCATTTAGCATT
Organism: Mesocricetus auratus; assembly: GCF_017639785.1. Taxonomy (NCBI): domain Eukaryota; kingdom Metazoa; phylum Chordata; class Mammalia; order Rodentia; family Cricetidae; genus Mesocricetus; species Mesocricetus auratus. Next base: position 42,125,065 of record NW_024429194.1, on the reverse strand, counting down.
TTCCTCCTCCTCTCTTCCCTTTCCCTCCTCCTTGTCTCCCATCTATACCACCTCCTACATCTCTATTCCAAAAGGGTCAGGCCTCCCATGAACTTGAACAAAGCATGGCGTATCAAGTTGAGGCAGGACTGAGCTCCTCCTGAATCAAGGTTGGGCAAGGTAATCCAGCATGAGGAAAAGGTTCCCAAAAGCAGGTGCTCTGGTTTCTTATAATTTCTTTTTATCTCCCTGAGGTTCCTATGCTGGACACTTTGTCTACAGGGTCTCCTAACAGAGCAAGGTTGAATACCAATGTTCCACAAGTTGTTGCATGAAGTAGATTGTTAGAGAAAACTACCCAATGCATTCTCTGCAGCCAATTACTCTAATGTCAAAACTGGAAAAGGGCACAAGGAAAAAGAAAACTATAGACCAATTTCTTTGATGGATATATGCAAAGATTTTTAATAAAATTATAGCAAGCTGAACTCAAAGACTCATTAAGAAACTCATATACCAGGGTCAAGTGATTTTCATTCAATGGATACAACATATGCATTTCAATTTGTTTAATATAAAACACAAAGAGAATGGAGGGCAGAGAGCATGTGAGTATTTCAATCAATGTAGAAAAGAGCTTGGAAAGTTCATCATCGCTTCATGATAGAAGTCCTGAAATAGATATACACACAGATACATGCAAATAACACAACACACACACACACACACACACACACACACACACACACACAATGTTAAAATTCAGTTGCTTTTGTTCAAAGCAATGGCAATCCTTTTAAGAAAGAAACTAGTGTGAAATTCCAACCTATTTGCAAGGTTTTCCCTGGGTATTCTGATGTGCTTTTTTTCCAGAGGAATGTCAATATAAGAGCTATAGTAACATACTCTCAGAGTTGATTTGAATTGGTATTAAGTCAGCTGATAGAAAACATGTCACAAGGTAGAACAGAAAACGATGAATGGCTAACAAAGAACACCAATTTTAAGTTTTTGAAGAGTTCAGATAAGAGTGAAATCTTCAGGCTGCAGTGGTCAGGGAAGGCTTTATCTCTGGTACATGTGGTGTCTGAATGTCAGCCAGCACTAAAATGTGCCCTAATTAAGAGGGAAGAGAATTACCATTGAGACTGGCTTCATTTAAACTTCATACTTGGGACCCAAAATGCTTAAATACAAGCAACAGAGTCGTTTTTGGGAATGTATAACCATTTCACCATGAAGGAAGAGTAAGAATTTTGATATATTGGGGCCATCTGAGAAATATAGGAACATAATAAATTTCAGATAGATGCAAATATGTTTACCCAGAGAGGCAAAACTGGGATTCTATTATTTACTGTCCCAAAGTGTAAGATTGAGCATAACACTTAGGATTCTCACATGTAATGGTTTCTGGGAGAAGTGACACCAGAGAAGTTTCTTGGTGATTCTTAACCTGGCCACCTTTGAGTCTGCTCAAAACATAAGAATTCTTTCCCAAGAGACATGTTTGTGTTTTTAAATTGTTTCAGTTACTTACTATTTAGGTTCTTTGTTTTCTTAATGTAATACAAGTGTTGATGTTTAAAATCCTGAGTTTACATGCAAATTTATAATCAGGTAGAGAGCAATTGAGAAAGACATCTGATGTTGGACTCTGTCCTGTTGACCTCTGGTCTCTGCACACATTCAGAGAATATCAAGTCTCTTCCTTGATTATCTCTGTCTTGGTTGCTGAAGCTGGGTGTACCAATTCATTTTCACTGTCAAATTCACACAAACTAGTCACCTAGCAAGAGGGAATTTCAGCAGGCAGAGGAACTGCCTCCATCAGATTGGCCCGTGGACATGTCTGCAGAGTATTTTCTTGACTGTTAATTGCTGGAGGTGGGCTCAGCTTACTGTCTGTGGGCTGTACATCCTCAGGCAAGTTGATCTATGTAGTATAACAAAGGTAGCTGAGCTTGACTTGGTGAGGGAGTCAGAACAAGCCAGTAGGGAGGATTCTTCCATGGTTTCTGATTCGAACTCCTGCTTTGAGCTCCTGTCTTGGTTTCTCTCAGGTGATGGACTGTAACCTGTAAGGTGAAATAAACCCCTTCTTTTCTAAATTATTTTTTGATCGTGGTGTTTATCACAGTAATAAAAAGCAATTTAGAACATGACTTAGCTCTTATTAACCTGGAGCTCACTTATTAGCCCAAATTGGTTGACAAGCAAGCCTGAAACATCCTCCTTGTAGGGAAAAGGGACCAGTCAAAGAAACACACCCTGAGCAAAGCCAAAGAAACACACTTTAGCCCTGCAACCAGAACCAAAGAAATGTACCCTGACCATGAAACCAGTGCCAAAGGAACACACTTTGTCCCTGGAATCTGAGTCAGTGAAAGAAATGCAACCTGGCCCTGTGAATTGGAGCCAAAAGGCTAAAAAGGACCAGAGAAAGAAACATACTTTGGCCCTGAAACCAGAGCCAAATATGACCTTAATCTGTGCAGAAAAGTAACCAATCCTGGAGCAGAGCTTAGCCAATCTAAGCTCAGCACTGAAATTGGACCAATCCCTACCCTGGAAAAACTTCCCCGCCCCCAAGAATCCCTATATAAACCCTGTGTATGTTCAGCTTGGCTGGTCCAGCTGCCTCCCAATAAACCCCTTCAGTTGAGCTTTGGGTGAAGATCTTCTTTTGCAGTGGCGACGGAGCAGAGGCGACCCTGGGCAGAGCAAGCAGAGTGAGCAGGGCTGAACACTTGCCCATAAAACCTTCCCTTGGCAGAGCAGAGTTGTTACACTCCCCTTCCCGCTCTATGCTCTCCCCTCTCCAGGAGCAGAGCTGAACTGTATCAACTTCCCCCCAGAATCCTCCTGCCTAGCAAAACTGCTACACTAGACAAACATCCACAGCTGGAAGACCCTGTCCTGCTGGAGCAAACCAATACACCAGGGAAGCCTTTCCCTGAGGCTGGGTGGTAAGCAGCTAAGCTTACTGCAACCTGTGATGATTCTTGGCTCCCAAGCTCCAGGATACATATCCACCTGAGCTGTGACTCCCAAGTGCCAGAATACCTGACCCACTCCTGTTCCATTCTGTTACGACCCATCCCGAAATGCTTACACTCCTGTTTCTGTCTCCAAAGGGTTGGGATTCAGGCTGATCTTAGGTTTTCAAGTAGATCTGGAGATGAAGCACAGATTCTCATGCATATGCGGCAACACTTTATTGACTGAACCATCTCTCTAAACCCCTTAACCTGACCAGTTTCTGCCTTTTTATTGGACTACTTAACTCATGAACATTTGAAGGTATCAGTGATGCACTTTGGTTTGTGTGTGCTTTCTTGCTTTTTATTCTATGCGTGTCATACACACTTTCTCTCTATCTCTTTTGTACTTTTTCCTCAATAGAACATTTGTTGTGGCAGTTGGATTCTTTAATAAAATTTAAATATATTTAAAATTGCTTTTTAATTATTTTTGGGGGCTGACTACATACACCTTAACTTTTTAAAAAACATTTTCCAGGTATACAGTAATTTAAATTTTGTTCATATCTCAAAACTTTAAATTATCCATTTCTATTGTTTTCTTCAGAATTTTTGAATTATTTTTGTTTACATATTAAATTTTTATATACTATCATCTAAATAATATTTTATTCTTGTTATTGATTTAGATCAGTTAATGTCTTTTAATGATATACAGAGAAAATGTAGATGTGTTCATCTACTTTTTAGTATCTTTCAGATTATTTTTAATATCTTTATATCATCCTGTAGATTATCAATATTATCTGGGAGTCATTTTCTTACTTAATATAGTTTTACTCCTACCTTCTGCTAGTGTGCCAGTCACATGAATCATATTTTTAAAAATTATGGGCTACATAGAATCTTTTGATAAAACTTTATGGAGTTGCTTTCTAAAATAGCTAAAAAAAACAAGCAATCATTACTACTATATACATTATTACTCAGGCTTTTCTCTGGTGTTTGGACTCAGTTGCCTGTTGAAATCATTCACTCATTATGGAAAAAAAACCCTTAGTGATTATTTAAAGACTTTCCATTAAGAACAAAGTGCTTCAGGTTTCCTTTATCCAAAATGCTCCTCCCTCACTTTAGGCTTTTGTTTTGTTCTGTTCTGTTTTCAGTGACTGTGTTTCTTTCTGAGTCTTGGCTGAACTTTTTTTTTCTCAGCATCTTGAGAATTTCATACATCTCTCCAGCATCCTCCAATGGCTCCTAGCTTTATTGTAGTTCCTTTATGTTTGTGGCTTGTGAGCAATTACTATTTTCTTGAATTCAATGTTTGTTATTATGAGATGCTTTTGTATTTATCTAGAGTTAATTAAACTTTTTCAGATCATCATTTTCAGAGTTCTGTGCTCAGCTGATTAAGATAGTTGCCACTTATATTTGATTTCACCAATTCAGGTGATTGACAATTATGATATTAATATATTTTCTTTTGCTTTTCTCTCTTTGTTTCTCTAAGTTGTCCTTTGAATATATAGCCACATGGCTGTTTGAAGGAGAATAGGTCCCATTGGCTCATATGTTTGAATGATTATCGGGGAGTGTCACTAATTTGGAGGGACTGGGGAGTGTAGCCTTAGTGGAGTAGGTGTGACCTTGTGAGTTACTGGGTTCCAAGCAATCAAGGCAGACCCAGTGACTCTCTCTCTTCCTGCTGTAAGTAAATACAGATGTAGAGCTCTCATCTTCTTCCCCAGCACTATGTCTGCCTGCATGGTGCAATGCTCCCTACCATGATGACACTAGACTAAACCTCTGAAACAGTAAGCGAGTCTCAACTAAATGTTTTCCTGTGTAAGAGTTGCCATGATCATGGTGTCTCCTCAGAGCACTAAACATTGAGTAAGACAAGTCAGTAATGGAATCGTTAGGTATGAAAGTTTTTTTTAAGGTTTTGAGACATTTCAGTAATGTTTGTTATAATTTGAACTTTTTTTGGTTTGGTGTTTCAAGACAGGGTTTCCCTGTGTATCTTGGAAGCCTGTCCTGGAACTCACTCTGTAGTCCAGTGGGCCTCAAACTCACAGAGATCTGCCTGCCACTGGTTCCCAAGTGCTGGAACTAAAGGCATGCACCACCATCGGTCAACTATAATTTGAACTTCGGATGTCCCCAAAGGCACATGTATTGAAGGCTAAGTATCTAGTCTATACCTTTTCATGAAGTGATAGAGTCCTTATAACTCTAGGCTCAGTAAAGGGAGATATGTAATTAGGTTGTAAGTCATGTACTTCAAGAGAACTGTGGGACACTGTTGTTTTTTTTTCTCTCAATTTTTTTCTGGATGTTATGGAGTGAGAGACTCCTCTGTCATACATACACTTCCACTATGACTTACAACTGTACCACTACATGTTCAAAGGCAAGGAGTCTTTAACAATGGACCCAAATCAGTGATGCTGTGAACCAAAATAAAAATTTCCTCACTATAAGTCATTATCATACGCATTTTGTCATAGTAACAGAAAATCGATGAACACAATTGATATGCAACTTTACATCTCCACCAATACTGTGTAAGGGTTCTTTTATTCTGTGTCTTCACTATCAAATATAAAAACCTGTAGTGGTTTTAACAAACTTGTTGGGATGAGGTGATATCTAACTGATATTTATTTGCCTTTCTCTGATGAATAATGAGACCTAGCACTTTTTATATACTTGCTGGTGAATAATGAGAGCTATCATTTTTTTATACACTTGCTGGCCATTTAGGTGTCTTTTTTGATGAAAAGTCTAGTTTTAGTATCCATTTGAAGGGGATGTCCTTCTGTATGCTGTCAGTATATGTTTCTATTATCGGTTTATGAATAAATGCTGATTGTTCAGTAGCCAGGCAAGAAGAACAGACTAGGAGAATTCTGGGAAAAGCAACACAGAGAGTGAGATGCAGGGAAAATGCCATGTAGCTGCTGAGAAAACAAGAGGTTTGGACATCACCTGGTAAGCCAAGAGCTAGTGGAGATACACAGACTAATAGACATTGGTTAATAATTAATAAAGATCTAGCCAATAAAAAGCCTGAGCCATTGGCCAAATAGTTTATAATTAATATATGCTTCTGTGTATTCATTTAGGTCTAACCAGCTGTGGGACCAATAGAGACAGAAACACCATCTACAAACTTTCTTATTAAATCATTTATTTAGTGTAGGAGGAAGTTTGATGCCGCCATTAAACATGTGACTTACTAAGTCTATGCCGCCATTAAACATGTGACTTACTAGAGGCGCATACAGATGAGGTAATAAAAGGGCGGTTTACCACACCGCTAACCACACCCACTTTAGGCAGGACTAAAGACGTATACGGCTGGACGTAAAGACATATACGTACGTAGGCGGAACTACGTCACTAGCCAGGCCCACTTTTGGGCATGGCTAGGGGCGTTACGGGGGAAGGCATAAAAGACAGCGCACAGGAAGTCTCGCTCTCTTTTCCTGGAGTTCGGCTTCTGGTCCAGTCGCTAGCTGAGATCTGCTGGGCTTCTCTGGGTTTGGTAACTTGTGAGTAATTTTCTACATAAAATACTTAGCGTTACTTTCAGTCATTGTGTGTCGCGTATCGTTACAGCGTCCGTTGAAGCCAACAATTTAGTATTATGTTGAATTTTTGAAATTACATCATAGATATTGACCCTTTTACAAATGTTTTCTCCAACTCTCTAGCTTGTCTCTGTTGTCTTCAATATTTCTTGTCCCATTCCATGCTTGATTTGATACTCTTCCATTTCTCTAACTTTGCTTCTCTTTCCTGTGTCTTTTAGAGCTTCGTCCTAAATCTCTGCCCATTCCAGTATCTGGAATAAATTCCTGTATCTTTTATTCTATTTGTCTCACTTTTTTTAGCCATACCTTTAAGATTCTAATCCATTTTGACTTGATTTCTCTAATTGGTGAGGAACGGGGTCTGGCTTAAATACTTTGTATATAAATACTCAACGTTTTTGTAACAACCTAAGAAATTTGTATTAATTATTTAAATATTTGTTTGAACTCATTACTGAACCCAGCTGGTTCTGGGTATATCTTTGATGAGGAACTTAATTTTTAATATATTTTAATATTATAGCATAATTACATCATTTCTTCCTGTTCCTTCATCCAAATCTTCCCATATATCCCACCTTGCACTTTTTCAAACTCTTGAACTCCTTTTTCATCAATAATTGTTACATACAGTATAAACATATGTAGTCTCAAGTACATAAGTACAACCTGATTAATCTGTACAATGCTATTTTGTTATTCGTATGAATGTTTTCAAGGCTGTACATTTTGTTTTGGATAACCAGCTGATATGTCTTCCCTGGGGAAAACTATTTGCTCCTATCTCAACATTTCTTAGTTGCCCATAGTACTTTATGTCAAATTATGTGCATATTTGTGCATCTGTGTGGATATGTGCACGTGAGTATATAGCTTCCCATAGAGAACACACACCAGAAGCCATGGAACTAGAATTACAAGTGATTGTTAAAGCTTATGTGGGCACTTGGAATCACACTTGAGTACTCTGAAATAGGAGTGCATGCGCTTAATCACTGGGTGGTATCTCTAGCCCCTGATGGGGAAATTTCATTACTGATTTAATTTCATTATTTGTTATTGGGGTTCAAATATTCTTGAACTGAAGATCTTTACTTTGTAATAGGTGCTTGGGATGGTGATAAAGGCAGCAACAGGAAACAAAGGCCCCCTTCATTATTCTGGACTGGCCCAGAACATCACTTCAACAGCACTGACAGAAGGCAAGGTAAAAAGAAGCTGGTGAGCTGTCCTCCCAGGGTAAATCCATAGTTCTAGATTAGGACATGACCAATGAAACCCTTGATATTGCTCTTCTACCCAAAGTAAAGTATGAATATGGGAGATGATGGTAGAAGCACTTCATGATTCAAATGATGTCAACTCTGTCTTCTTACTAAGCTTTTGTGGATGTTTTTGAATAAATATCTCTCTACTCCTTGTGTGACTTTAAGGCATATCCAGAGATTCTAAATATTTGTGTCTATTCTATGGCAGTTTTAATTATAACTTGACCCAATCTCAAGTCACCTTGGAAGGTGTTATGCCAAGTTCGTGAAATCCCCAAAAAGAGACCACCAAGGAGCAGACTTACTGATGCAAACACATAAGGTTTAATGTTACAAGCCTCAGGGACCCTGCCCAGCAAACTGGCACAGCTGCAGGAAAAGGGTGCCTGGCCTCAACTGCAAGAGATTTTTAAAGGAAAATAACACAAGCAGGGTGGTATGTGCCTTGGCTGTTCAGGATTGGGTAAGAGTGGTGGCCTTTGAATTCACTGATGTGGGGACGAGGGGAATTTCAAAATTGTTACTTATAGTTGCCCACAAGAACACTTGTGATGAGAAGATGTTATTTACCAGAATTAGTCATTGCCTGACCACCAGGATGGGGTCACTTTATCCTGGGTGGGCACAGTTTGGGTTCTCCTTTGCTGAAGCTGAATCAGCCTTGTGCTACACAGGGAGTTTCCCAGTGTGGCTTTTCTGAGTTACCTTGCTCTTAAAAAAGGGAGTCTCAATGGGGAATAGTTTCTTGGCCTGTGACATGTTTTCTTACTTGGATTAACTGAGGCAGCAAGATATACCAAGCAACACTATTTGATGGGCTTGGCTTTAGATGGCATGAAAAGTAGAAAGTAAGCAGAGATCTTTCATATATGCATTAATACATTGAGTTTTGAGTGTGGTAGTTTGAATGAGAATGGCCCCCATAAGCTTTAATATTTGAATACTTGGTTCCTTGCGGATGGAACTAACCCAACACCACTCCTGACTACTTCCTGCCATAAGCCCCAATTAAATGTCTTCATTTATAAGTTGTGTTGGTCATAATGTTTTGTCACAGCAATAGAAAAACAGCTAGGACACCAAGCTTCAGTGTGGAAGTTATGTGGATAGCTGCATCAGATTCCTACCACCAGCTCTTCCAACCATGGACCATAACCTGGAATTGTGAGTCAGGTCAGCCTTTTCTCTCTTAAATTGCTTTTGGAGGGGTATTCCATCATAACTACAGGAAACAAAACTAAGACAGTTCCTTCAGTTTTACTCTGTCTCTGGAAGGCCCAAACTAACATGCTAACAGTAACAGTAATAAAATGGTAGCGTACCTCCTGCTTCTTGATGGTTAATTATGCTACAAGTGTTTCACAGACATTTTCTCTATTCTTAATCATGAGCAGAAAGTAGGTGTTATATCCTGTTGGATACAGGTGGGAAGCTGAAAGGGTTTAAATGTCAGATACACCTTTTGGTTGTTCACACAGCTCTACCTTTGATGAACTACTACCAATCTTATGTCTTACTTGTCAATCTCCCATTGATGTACCTCGTAAGTATCACTACCATACTATATGTTCTGACAAGGATTACACCACTGGCTGTACGTTACTATATGGAGTCAGTCTGATACCCCCATAAATGTGATAACCAGTTGCCAAATGTGATATAGTATTTAGGCTGTCCATAACAACATGGCCTCTGTAATGGAAAAATTCCATGTGAACTGAATCAGATGCAGTAATATCCACTAGGATAACTGACATCTAGAGAGAAAAAGACCTGGAGAGATTGTCTTATCTTTTGGCTTCCTCTTGACAAATGCACTTGTGAACCTTATACAAGCTGAGTTAGTACTCTGAATTTCCAATTAAGAAATTTTTCTGAATTTGACTACAAACTTCTGTCCTTTATACTGAAGCTATTTTACTACCTAATATTTGCCACAAGCGAGCAGGTCATACTAAATCGTTTACTTTCAGCCAATGAAAATAAAAGTATTTTTAAATTGTGTATTATTGTATTTCTGAAGTATGGGGTTTTAAAATGATCTTTATATTTATACTAAAAAGTTGTTCTTTTTGCAATAATAACTGGTTTTATTCAACCTCTCATAGAAACAGAATGGAAATGTAAATAACTTATTTTGATGTCACTGAAAATGTCATGCTTTTTAAAACCAAGTAATAAATCCTCTATCATCTGAAATATAATTATTTAAAATATTAATGGTATTTGAGTTAGGTAGAGGGTTAAGCATGCATGGAATTCTGCTCCTGTTAGGTTGCAGCATTTGTACCACAAACAATCAGATGTTTCTTGTTCGCCACAAGTTTAATGAGATGGAGGCTGACACCATTCATACCACAAATAATCAAGCATTCCTTTTGCCTTGATTAGGTAGATATGTTTGTGTAATTTAGTCTTATTTTTAACAATATTCTTTTTCTAATTTCTGATACTTCAAACACCCTATTTGAAAAATAAACCCTGTTTAAAGAAAAGTTTTAGAAGTTACTAACATTTTAGTTATGTGTGACTGAAATTCAATGAAAGATGAAGAAATTCCTTTTTAAGCTTCTGCATCTACCTTCAAACTGGGATACACATTTACCACTGGGCCAGAGGCCATCCCAACACTTTCAAAATGACTCAGAAATATCACCAAGTGAAGTTCTACAGCCTCACTTTTGTAATCACTCTTGCCTACAGAGTGCTCTTGTATATATGACTTGTATATATGACTTCAGAGTGACCTCAATTTTCCTGTCCTCCCATCATGATCAACTACATCCCACTTCATAGAATCAATGTATATATCTTATCTATTTTCCTCATGAACCAACAAATAAGCATTACTTGTCTATATAACTGACAAAATTTCATGACAATGTTTTGTGAATTTCATCATCTTACCAAAATTCCCTTACTAAAAATAAATACTTTTGGTGAGTGGCAGCATTTCTTAGTTTTTTGCTAAGCAGAAGAATGGTATAGATGAAAGCTTCTCTAACTCCACACCAAAGAAACTTCCTTTTTGCAACAGACTGGGACTATTATAAAGAGGTTCTTTCTTGCCTAGTCCTGCAGCCAATTAGCTCCAAATAAGCACACACAGACATATTAATTATAAACTCTTTGGCTGATGGCTTAGGAGTCTTACTGACTAACTCTTTATTATTAACCCATTTCTATTAAACTATGTATTGCCATGAGACTGTGGCTTATCCATTATCTGGAATGTTACTCCTTCCAGAGCTACATGGCATCTCCTCAAGGCTTCTCTCTCTCTCTTCTCCCCAAATTCTCCTCATCTGGTAGCCCCGCCTATACTTACTGCCTGGTTACTGGCCAATCAGTGTTTTTATCAACCAATAAGAGAAACATATATACAGAAGGACATCCCCCATCAAAGTATGATAGGTCGGATTGAAGAGAATAAGTGAACACAGGGTGCGCAACAACAAGCCGAATATCTGTAGCACATTCCCTGTACCTGAGGTTCAGGGGATATGAGAAAGGGCAGAAAGAACATAAGTGCCAGAGAATCAAGATTCGGTAGCAAGATTGTTCTATGAACAACAGGGATCCTGTGCCTATTAACTCTCAACATTATGGTTTCCTGTACAAGGCCTGTGGAGATACTAACATGGATAGATTAAAGTACATAAGGGTCCCAAGTGTAGATAATGGGCTACAGGCAATTCAAGGCTGCTGAGGAAGAGTCAGTTTTCTTGAGGGATGGGCCCTCTAATAGACTTCCCCAACTTAGGTGGTTATCTGGAAACCCATGTATACATGGGCCAACACTAATTGGACTATATAAGTTTTTTTGTGTGTTTATAAAATTATGGAAGTGGTCATATCTTTGGTAGGGAGATGTGTGCAAGAGGACTTGAGAATATTTTGAATGGAGAGAGGGATCTGTGATCATGATATAAATATAGTATACTAGGTATGGAATTCTCAAATAATAAAAAATAAAAATTTAAAACAAAACCCAATAGAATGTATATGGAGCAATCATGTTTGGACCAGATTCTCCTTAATCTTCCTATAGGATCCCCCTAAAATGTAAGATATTTGAAGCCATTCCTTATCTCCTTTTCTTACTCAGCATGTTTATATATGGGAAATATAAGGCAGTCATAGTCATATAGCATTCAAAGAATTATGCAATTATGAAATCATAAATGTTCCTAGCTGGTTTTATTTGTGACATGATGTTGGGCAGTAGACCCTGTTCAAATAAAAACATTTGCCTCTTCCTTACACATAAACACACATACACATATATATGTATATATGCATATATGTATACATATATATGCTCATGCATATTCTGATTTCACAACATGATTTTGAGTCTATATTTTACTGTAGCTGTGTATGGGTGTAGCATAGTAGAGCAGACTCAAGAATCTAGTTAGTTAATAAAAACTGCCATAGCAAAACTTGCAAAACATAAATTTTCCCAAGTTGGGTAACAAAAACATAGAATAAGGGTCTACAATCTTATTGTCTTTTATATTAAATGACAACTGATTTAAAACATAAATCTGTGCAACTTTACATATATATATAATGTGGAAAATATTTTTTAATTTTTATTTAAATTAAACCAATCTTATTTTACATACTAATCCCAGTTCCTTCTCCCTCCCATACTATCATTCCCCCCACCAAACCCCCATCACACCCCATATCCACTCCTCAGGGAGAGTGAGGCCTCTAATGGGGCATCATCAAAGTTTGTCACATCATTTGGGGCAGGACCTAGTTCCTCCCCCATGTATCCTTCCATAGCAAATGGACTCCCAAAGCGCATTCACGCACTAGGGATAAATAGTGGTTCCACTGCCAGAGGTTCCATAGACTGCCCAGGCCTCCTAACTGACACCCACATTCAGGAGGTCTCAGTCGGTTCTATGCTGGTTTCCCAGCTGTCAGACTGAGATCCGTGAGCTCCCACTTGCTCAGGTCAGCTGCTTCTGTGGGTTTCCCCAGATTGGTCTTGACCCCTTTGCTCATCACTTTTTCCTTTCTGCAAGTGGATTCCAGGAGATCAGAAAATATTTTAAACAGGGAATTTTTTGAAAAAAATAGATAGATAAAATATTGCCTATCTTTTCCCCTCTATAACAATACCAGAAGCTATGTGTTGTAGCTGGATGACTCTGATATAGCGTTTATATCAGAATTGAGGCTGAGTGTTTCCTCTGGTAAGTTTGCCTCTGACTACCATGGTAAAACATTACAGTTCTGTGAAGACAAACTTTTTATTGTGTTTGGTTTCCTGGAGATCAATTTATGTACACAAATCCTTAGGTGTATAAAAATGCTATAGTTATGACATTTTACTTATACAAAAATCAGAGTATTTAATATACATAAGGGTCTCCTCAGATTCCTTGTGAAAGGGAGATATAAATATTGTTCTCTACCAATACTGATGGCGTGTTAAACATTATTTCTTTCATCGGTGTGCTTTCTATAATGTCTGGCATGAGGAAACCCCACATAGTTAATGAATGGATGGATGAGTGAGTAATCTATTTATTACAAGAGGTTCCAATGAGACTATAACTGTTGCCATGGCAATTCTAACAGCATATTTCAAGTATTACAAAGTAATTATTCTTAATTTATAAAGCTGGTATTAAAGCAGCAATGTCTCGGCTAATGCATCTTTCATGAAACAAAGTGACATCTTTGTTTAATTGGAAAAATCTAAAAATTGGAATAAAACCAGAAAGCCAAAGAACTTATAACTATCTAATTATAATATTTTTGCTATTGATTAGTAAGAGAATTCCCTTAAGTGGAACATTTGATGTTTCAAGAATATAGATTACCAAAGCATGTTAAATTAGTCTAAGAGCTTTTTCTTTTTCCTTATTACTTCCAAAACTTCAGCTCCTTGCTTCAGAGAATGAAGACTTCCCCTATCATTAGAGGGCATTCCTGATCTCTCTTGTTTGCTAGCAAGTTGATATTCACTGAAAGCTGCACAGGGAGCATAAATTAGCATATTCATTATCTTTATCCAAATCTTGCTTAAAATAAAAAAAATACTGAAATGGTAAAAATCTAGAATTTCCCCCAGATCATCCATATTTACATAAAATTAATAGTCTTTGGGATGTCTTAGTGTGATTAAGTATTTCTACTGTTTCTTTTTCCATGTGCAATTTTTCTAAGTAGAGCCATTAATCTGACGCATCTACTGAAGTTATGTTACAATTAAATCAAGACGGTGAATTAAGTATGAATTTCCACATTGGGTTTTATTTCCCTTATATAATCAAAATAGTTCTATAGTAGCATCAGGCAAATGCACAGTATTATAGTCTGCTCTTGCTTTGCCACTGCTACTGTGATGATAGAGACAACTGTTAGCAATTAGGGCTTTCCAGGCCATCAACAGTGCTCAGGAGAGCTAAACAACTATTGTGAAAACTCCAAGAGAAATATTGCAGAGGATTTTTCAACTACATACATGAAGACCTTAGGAATTAAAGTAGGTCAGGCCTGTTAGAGTACAAGAAAATAGGAAAAAAGAAAGAAAAGGAAGGAAGGAAGAAGGAAAGAGGAAGAAAGGAAAGTAGTAGGTAGGAAGGAAGGAAGGAAGGAAGGAAGGAAGGAAGGAAGGAAGAAAGGAAGGAAGAGGAAAAAGTATAGGTCCCATTAGTTCTCCAAACACCAATGCGTGTAGTGAAAAGTTTTACACAGGGTTCCATTAGAAAATTTCTTTGTTCATTCTTGCCTACCCTTATCACCAAGTGGAATACCTATGCATGTCCTTAGTTCAAAACCTTCTCAGTTGAAATTTTAAGAGATAGAGAGAGAAGAAAACATAAAATTAGGTGGGTAGGGAGGAAGGGAGACTCTAAAAGGAGTTGCAAGAGGGGGAAAACATGATCAAAATATATTGTATAAAAATTAAATAAAAAGAGAAAAACACCATTCTTCAACCATTCAAGGACCACCCACTGACTTTGTTTGTAGTCTAAACTCAGAAAATTAAATTAATTCTCCCAAAAACTTAATTCATATTAAACTGATTTGACACATTTATGCATTGTGGAATTATTAAATATGGTTCATTAGTCTTTTCTTTTAAAAATTTTTAAAAATTAGTGTTTGCCTACATGTATTTCTGTATATCACATACATATCTTTTGCTCATAGAGGCCAAAGGATGAGGTTGAATCCTCTGGAATTCGAGTTATAGATGTCTTAGGTACACCATGTGTGCTTAGAACCAAACCTTGGTTCTTTGCAAGAGCAACAAGTGCTCCTAAATGC
This sequence comes from Mesocricetus auratus, assembly GCF_017639785.1. Taxonomy (NCBI): domain Eukaryota; kingdom Metazoa; phylum Chordata; class Mammalia; order Rodentia; family Cricetidae; genus Mesocricetus; species Mesocricetus auratus. Next base: position 42,109,936 of record NW_024429194.1, on the reverse strand, counting down.
TGATCCATCCTTACCGTCCCAGTACATTTCTTTAATTAGTTCTTTCATGTAAATAATTTCAAGTACTATTCACTTTCATGGTGATAATCACATAATCCTCTATTTTTAGTTATTTTGAACTATATAAATATATCAAAAATTATATTATATCTGACATATATACATAATTGCTATCAATGAATAAAAATTAGAGAATTTCAACTCTTGATTTGGCCACTATAATAAGAAAAATGCAAATTTTAAGAAATGCTTTTGGTATCCATGATTTGAACAAAAGTAGTATAGACTTTTCTAGATTAAAAATTCCATTGTCAAACTTGTCAACCATAAGTTGAAGAATGATTTCCTAGACCAATAGCAAGTGAACCACTCTTTTTTTCTTGGTCATCTAATACTCATTTACAACATTTTTAAATGCATTCTTCACTTAGAAACTAAAACATGGCATTCTGATTCAAGAAAATTTAACCCCAAATGTGGTAAGCATCTTAACTCTACCAAACAGCTATGACTATAACCTCTTGTAATAATGAAGTTTACCTTATTGTGATCCATTACTTACCACCAATAACAGCAATGTCAAAAATTAATGTTTCATCATGCTGAGTGAGAATCAGATAGCAGATAAAATTTATATATATACATATATATTATATTATATATTTTGCCTAATTAACCTATTCCTGTTTTATTTCATGGAAATTAATTAGGGCTGAAGAGATGGATCAACAGCACATCAGATAATTGTGTAGTGTTATGGGACTTCTCTGACCTAGGAAACTCACTCAAGTGAGTCCTGTAGATAGATATCTTACCAGGAAATACAGAAATGGCTTTTTGTCCTTGTCCCCATCAAATTTTCTTCTCTGACATGCTGCTGAACTTTGGGTTGAATGGGAGACAGAAAAAATTGTGTTTTAGTGCCGGGATCAGTTAATCTCCTAGTAGTAAGAGAAGTGATCTTTTCTTCCTCATGAAGAGACTTGACTAAGGGGAATTCTGAGTCTGAAGTGTTTATGCAAGGTTGATTATCTGCTCAGTCTGACAAATTCTTACAAGTCATTCATAGAAGAGCTGAGGTGCTTGTACAAAATGTCCAGCCAATTCCCACATCCATAATGTCACGTACTTCCCAAAAGCAAAAGTATTGCAAACATCACTGTGGAATTTAGTAAGCCACTCATGAAGAATTAGTTATTTATCTGAAGTGTTATTCTAAGCCACTTCTTAAGTCATAATACCTAAATAGAAATTTTCAGAGCCTATCACATCCCCCATGGAAACATTTACAGTTAAGAATAACAACTGTTAATAAACCATACATGTAAATCATAGATCATAACAGATTTGCACATGTTCAAACCCCCTACACACACACACACACACACACACACACACACACACACACACACACACACACACACAAGTCCATGTTGGAAACTCCACAAAGGCATCCTTGAAGTTTTCTAAGATTTGCTGGAAACACCTAACTCATGACATAGTGTATTCATTGGCCTTCTGCTTAGAATCCTCCAATACAATAGTATGTGTATTTATCATTCAGAAATATAGACTTCAGTGCTTCCTAGTATATTCACAATGTTGTTCAGTCTCTTGGAATAAAATTTTAAATTTCAATATACTAAGTGAAGAAGCCGATATTTAAAGTTAATGTTGTTTCTTTAGATGCTTCATAAAGGAGAGTTTAAAGGTATATGCTTACTGATTTTTCCATATGAGTTATCTATAATGGTTATTATTGATCTTAAATAGATAGTTTCTTGTCACATGCTAAGAAATGATCCAATTTGGAACTATAGTACAAATTTATTATCTCAGTCAAAGTGCTTCTGTGTAGAGGTAGAGAGCTTTGAGATGGAAAATTTCACTCAAACAAAGAAGTTGTGTCACTGTGGCTGTCAACAGGGTGCTATACTACAATACAGTGAGTTCCCAATAGACCAAGGATAGGGACGAGACTTTTAATCAACAGCTGCTGTTGATCTTAGCATACAGAACGCAGAAAAAGTATTTTCGTTCACAAATTAACAAAGTATAGAGTGCCATCAAGAAGTTCTGTATGTAATTAAGCCAAAGATTGATCAGTAGCTTTTCCATGGAATGTCAGCCAGATGACCAGCACAGACCAGACTGTAGTCCAATAGGTTTTATATTTCTATCCATTCCTCTGCATCACTGCTTTATAATTGAAGCTCAGAAAATGATGACTCAAAGACATGATTTGCTCCTGCTGCTTCTGATTCTGCTATTGACAAGCCTCAGAATGAAGGTCTCTGTAACCTTCCTTTACTTCCTTCCTTCTTGATTGATACAAGGAAAGAGTTATTTCAAGTTTTCATAGCATCTGACCAGATTCATTCAGAAGCAGAATATAATTGCTTTCAGTCTTTGTGGTAACTCCCCATTGCCCTGACAAAAGTCAACTTATATAAGGGGGTGGGTGTGTATTTTAGTCCATAGTTTCAGAAGTTCAGTCTGTGGTTGGTTGATTCCATTGCTTTTGGACCAGTCACAAAATAGAACACCACAGTGGTGGGAATATATGGCCGAGAAGGCTGGTTAGCAAGGAAAAGAGGGGAAGAGATTCAGGTTCCCATTATCCTCCTTACAGGCATACTTCTATAAATCCAATTTCACTTCACTATGTCTTTCCTAATGCTTAAATATTTCATCCCCTCCAAACTATGCCACCTGCTGTGGCCTTGAACACATGAGCCTTTTGGGGAGAATGATGTACAAACCATACTTTCCTATTCCTGAAATGCCATTAAACAGAGAATATTTCCACAGCATGAGAAGAAACACTGAAATATGTCAATATCCCTGGACAGGTTTTTGCCATATACTGTCCTCTATTTTTGTCCCACAAAAAATATTTACAATCCATAGTTTGTTCTGTGAACCCAGCAAATATTGTGACAGGCCACTGTGTGCTCTGAAAGCCTATTACTTTGCTTTAAAATTACTCAATAATCTTCAAGTTTTCATTGTTCTCCATTGTTAAGAGAAAAAAAAAGTAGGGAAGTTTCAGAATCCTCTTGGCATAGTGGATAATTATAACATGATTCTCTATCTGCAACCAAGAAACTTGGCTTCTTTTCTCTATTTAACTGTTTGTCAGTTTCCAGTAACTATTGCAAAATACCTGGCACAATCAACTTAAAAACAGTGAATGTTACTTTGACCTATTTCAATTTCATGGACAGCCATCCTGTTTCTTTTGGGCCTGAGGAGGATCAGTTTATTATTAGAAAGCAGGAGGCAGTGGAAGTCTATTCAGTTTATGATAGCTAGAAAAAATATTTTAAAAAAAGACCAAAGGGGGTCATTGTCCTCACAGTTCCTGTAAGAACATGCTGACAATGAGCTAACATCTTTCTACCAGGCTTCCCAATATCAAGTCCCAATATCACTAGATGAGGACCAAGAATGAGGCATTTAACATGGGAATTTAGGATAGAGTATCAATCAAAACAATTGCAAATGTCCCTTGTCAGTTTATTATAGTGAATAATCAGAGTGAGTGAGGAAAATCCCATTGCTTTTACAATGTATTAAAAAAACAAACTAAGGAATGCAGAGAAAAACACATAACTTTTTCTCATGTATGATTTATAAGGGTATACAATTAAACAGCAAAAGAGTAATTAGGTTAATTTAAAATATGTTTAACAAATGTTCTATTGCCAAAACAGAAGATTTAAATCAAATTGCATGTCAGTAGGGCATTGCAGAAGCAATTACTGTATAGTAAGAACTAGTTCCTATTACCTCAAGGAAATGGCTAATACAAGTTATCTAATTATAAATCCTAGGATAATGAAGTAAGTCTAGAAGTAAGAGAACAAGGAAAGCAGAAAGAGGTCAAATTTTTGGTGAAATTGACTCATACTATTGGATCATGGATGGATTTTGAGGTAACACATCCAGAAACATCCCTGGTTGGGAGTATGTGGTGAACTTGTGCCTGGAGTGTTGCCAAGCATGGATTTTCTTAGAAATCTGAGTGGGAACTTCTGTTAAAGCTTGGAATTGTGTTATAGCCTATCCATGTGAAATTTATTAGAAGGCCAGCTTGTCACAGCTTATGTAAGAAAGAAGAGTGAAGTTGGTCAGACAAGCTCATCGCAGTCAGCAGATTCAGGTTTGACATCCCCAGGATTGGAGTTAGAAAAGCATGGCTGGTTGTCTTCTGGAAGAATCCTTGTGGTGCTGATGCATTTTATGGAAGCACGTTACTTGACTGAGACTTGCTGATTGGCTGGCCATATAGGCATGCTCATTGGAGGGAGCCTGTTTCTAATTGGCCAGGAGGTGATGCTGATGGTTAGTTTGAAAAACTGATCACCTGAAGGAGAATTGGTCACATTGCTCTATTCCTGTAGCCTTTCTCTAGATGGTTATTGACATGTCATAATGTCAGGATAAATTTTGTTCTGATCGGCATAAAAATTAAACTCATATTTTGTACTTGATTATCATGCCTGCTACTTCATTTCTTACTTGTGCTTGAATAAATTTCTAGTCTCGGTGAATTAAAACAATATATAGTTCTGAAGTTCAGAGATCAGAGATTGGTCTTCCAAGCTAAAAATCACTGGAAGAGTTTGCTCCTCTTGGAAGCCACTCAGGGAGAGTCCCCCTACTTAAGATTTCCATCTTCTGGAAGCTGTCTGAAGTACCTCAGTGAGGTTTCTTCCCCTTTCAGTCTCATCAATAAGCACACCCCCACAATCTCGGCTTCCTTCATCACACTTCTATCTCTGACTCACCCTCCTCTGTCTCAGATTTGATTAAATCACACCTGGTTATATAATCCAGGACACCCTCCACATCTCAAGATCTGCAATAAAATCAAATTCACAAAACCTCATTTGTTCTGAGGATTGACACATGAATAAGGAGGTGTTATTATGTGCATCCTATCACCTAAATAGGACTTCCTTTCTGTTCCAGGTTCTTTGTTAAAGAAACTTGAATTTTTTCTAAAGTGTGGGCTTTGAATTTTGTTGGGTTTTGGATTATGTGTGTGTGTGTTTGATTTACCATAGTCTTTTCTGCTCTGAATGTATTAATATCACTCTATATTCTCCAATACATTAACCACTAAATTATGTTCCTTTTATATTTAAACATAAGGGAATTAAAATATATCAAATAAAAATGTATTACTCACTGGATTTGAGAGATGCTTCAGTAGTTGAGAATGCTTCCTGGTCTTGCAGAAGACCTGGATTTGGTTCCCATTACCCACAAAGTAACTCAAAACCATGTGTGACTCCACTTCCAGAAGATTCAGTGTGTTCTTGTGACCTCCAGGGATACTAGGTATACATGTAGTACATATGGCATACATACATGGAGGAAAAACACTCATATACATTAAATAATCTTTAAAAAAGTTGTTTCCAGGCACTTATGGTATTACAAGTGCAGAATAGTGAATGTGGCCAGTGCTTCTTTGAATATCAGAGACACATGGCATATGCATTATAACAGAAGGTGATACTGAAAAATAATCAATGTAGAGGGTTGCCCAAATTCCAGTGTTATTGTTGTTTACTGCGTTATTGAATATTTTGTGGTAGTCTTGTATATTTCCACAAAGTATTATTTTACATCTGACACAACTCTCTTTTTAGATGTTATGATTGATATTGTGATGGATGCAATAAGCTTGGATGATCTGTGATGAGTTCCTTTGTCATTCCTCTATGTACTAGTTATTGGTGATCATTGGGTCTAGATCTGTTATTTTCTTTGTTCCTGTAAGGCAATGTTTCCCAATTATGTCTGTTCTTCCCCTTTCATTGCTGAAAATGAAAACTTTAACTATCACTGAGCCCTGTGTATACAAAGAAATCAAGGTGAGTGCCTGTGCCCACTTCTGCTTCTACTATTTTTTAAAGTCATAAATCTATTATTCAACCCTTTTAAAGGTGACCAATGAGTACATTGTTCCGTTCTTTGTGATTTGTGGGCTTAGATATGTGTGGTAATTTTCCTCCTATCACGTTATTACTTTTTCTATTTCCAGTGGCTACTTCTTTAGCCACCTTGAATATTATCCAGAGCAGTCTCAGTTTTGAGCATTATACTATTCCTGACATCACTGTATGTTTCTGACCCAGGTATCCTGGAGTCAATTATTCTAAGTGGGGACCTTGTGTCTGTGTTCTCATTGGTTTAAATAATTCAGTAGACTGTATCAAACTTTACTAGTTTGATAGTTACTAGTTTACTAGAAAGGGGAGAAATTACATTCAGGTTACTTAGGAATAGAGTTGAGTTACATTTATATATTTAAATGAGGCTCTGTTTGTGATTTTTTAAATGCAAAAGCAAAACAAACAAATTAAAAAGCTCAACTATGTGTTCTTTAACTATTTACTAATACAGAAGACCCCTCATTCAGACAAATGCTATATTTTCAAATTCTATTTAAAGTTAATTTGCCCTAATTCATTCAATCCACTTTCTCTTGAATGCTCTGCCCTCCTGGATAATTACTTTAGCAAAACTTAAGGATGCTGATGGTTTGCTGAAAATGATTTTCCTATACTAGTGGAGAAGCAGGATTGTGCAGTTATTTAATAATTGGAACTAAGTGAACTAAAATGTTTAATTTTTCAGGAAAAGTATAAAGGAGCAACACAATAGAGCCAAATAAGGAGAAAATCAAAAGCGTCATGCGTTGCATGCAGCACACAACTGTTACAGAAATATGCCAATGCCAGTTACTCATGCAGCAGTGTAAGCCCTTCCTTCATCTGAGTTGCGCTTTAAGGCTCATCTCACCACAAACAACTGAAAACAGTCCTCCCTTTTCATTTTATTATCTATCAAAGAGACAGTCATAGGTGCAATAAATAAGTTAAGAAAATGCTGCCTGTGTCTCTAGCTTTACTAGGGGTGATGACTATCCAAATTGCTGATTGTTAATCAATCTGTTGGTCAGAATTTTGGGTCAGACGTCCCTGATTTGTCTTTTACATCTAGCTCCTCTCAGTTTTCTGGTCAGTCCTCTCATCTCTTCGACATTTCTAGCTCAGGTACCATTGCACCCTGTGGGAATCATCCTTCGGCTACTGGCTTCTTGTGGACAGTTAAAAGAACATGGGCATCCTAACCATACCCAAACTGTGCTGATCATTAGACAGTTTGAAAGCAGACAAAAGATGAAGGGTAATACGTTTTAACACAGATGAAGTTCTTTACCTCAGCACAGTTGGCAATGATGAAGAGTGTTTACACAATTTTTGAAAGTCACGATAAAAAATTGAAATGTCCAGTTCAAGTTTAAAAGCATTCCCCTTCATATATCATGTGCACCATAGAACTAATGAAAGCAAAACACCTTTGTGACAAAACTCAAGAGAGTCATGAGAGGCCTCCTTAAGGTTATATAAGTTGAAAGAACCAGCTCACACAGCCTTATCATTAATTATTAGGTGTTTGCTGTATTCATGTAAAATTATGTACAATCTTTCAAAGTTGCAAATAACTCAGCTGCAAAAATTGGTGAGTAATGTTGTTTAGACCATTGTGTATGTTACAATTTTCTAATAGAAATTAGAGAACTGTCTCTGGTGACAGAATTGCTGTCATTGGGATATAAAGCATATGACTTGACTCCTCCATCTTTATTTTTCCTGTAAATATTCTAGTTTGAATCACTGTACCTGGCTCAGATCTACTTGTCTTAATCCACTGAAAAAGCTAAAACAAACACCACATACTGGTATATACAAGCAGTAGAATCGTATGATTCACACTTTGGAGGCTGGATGTCCAAGACATGTTACAGGTTTGGCTCTAAATGAGACTAATTTTCTTTATTTATGCACAAGGACACCCAGATGTGCCTTCACATGATAAAAGAGACAAGCAAGACCTATTTTAGACGGGTCCTCCTCTCACTTGGATGCCTCTGCTTTTATGACTTAACCATGTCCTCAAATGCTTAACCCACCCAAGTTGGAGGTAGGATTACAATATCAGAATTCTGGGTTGACACAAATATTGAGGCCAGAGTACCACTTCCCTCCTCCCTGCAAACCACAAAGTACTCTGTCAAAAAGCTTTTTAAAAATCCTTCCCATTTTCCCTGGAGAATAGGAAGGTAGAAAATCCAAGTAGACAGAATTAAAGGCCTTTCTTTGTTTAATTCAAATAAGTTAAACAGGACAGGGGTAGATTTCTGAAAAGCGGCTGAGACAAAGGTACTCTCAAGACTAATGAGCAGATAATCAAACCACAGCTAGCTTTCAAGGACCTTGGAATACAAGTTTCCACGAGAAAAAGACTTTTGATCAGTGTGAGAGGAAGCAGACCCTGTTGAGATTCATGGGCAATTATTTCTAAAATCTTAGCCATACACACTGCTAAGTGGAAGCTCTCATACAAAGTTCACAAAACTTGGGAAACCATTCAACAATAAAAGGATATGAAATAGGTCATGAAAACAGATTTCCATTCTCTTCTCACATGACGATGAACGACATCCAGACAAACTGTATTATTAGAATTTACAATATCACAAATGTGCTGAAGTTGACCTAAGCACTTCTTTTGTCTCCTGGTCTTGAACTACAACCATGACTCATGACACTTTTCTGCAATTATAGCTATGCAGAAGTCCCCAAAAGTGCAAACAAGACAGCATTTGGCTGACATGAAAATAATCATAGTGTCACCCTAAGCTTTGAACGAATGAATACTTTCAGGTTTGAGCCAGAAAATGAAGGCTATTAATTTACAAACTCGTTTCCACTATCAGAAGTTTCTTTACTTTTTAAATGATGTTTTGTTGTGAATCCCGACTTAGCATGTTTATTTAGGAAAAGTTTCAATTTGTATATAAATTAAAACATATATAAAAGAAAACTAAGTGTTTGAGGTTATACCTTTCTGTCAAAATACACACTGGTTCAAAGGGATCACAAGACAAACTTTAGGCAATAAGTGACTGCCTTGATCTGTGCAATACTGGGATTTTTGCCATCCTCACGGCCAGTCATGAATAGATATGCCAAAGACTTTAATACAGGTTGTATCAAACTAATGATACCATAATCTGTTTTGAAATCAAAATAGCTACAGTATATTTGATTTTTTCTAATTCAAGGAGTTCTATTTGGAAGTTAAAACATTTTTTCCAGTGATTGTTCCATAACTCAGAAATGTTTGACCTGACTTTCTTCAGAAAATGGGAGGGGTTTTGTCTTATAATGCTTTGTCTGAGATTTTTTTCCTTCCAGGTCTTTTGCTTGTATATTATGGTTTTATGATTTTCAATTTTGTGTTTCATGAGGTATCTGTGAGAGTGTGAGTATGTGTGTGTGTGTGTGTGTGTGTATGTTTGTGTGTGTGTGTGTGTGTGTGTGTCTGCATGGTCTATGTGTTTCTTATTCTTTTTCTTAGATTCTTTTAATTTGTTTGTTTGCATTATTTTATTATTATTTTTAGATGCTTATTTTCAGTCGAGGCAGCAAGAAAGGGTACGGATTTGTATGGGTATAAAGATGAGGAGGATCTGGGAGGAGTTAGGGAAAGAGGAATCTTTATCATAATTTATTGCTTGAAAAAACTATTTTCATTTTTTAAGAATGGAAAATTAATAAATAAAAAGAAAAATGGCTTTAATAGCTTGAATTATTTTCTTAATTTGTTTATTATCCATATAATCTTTTAAAAAATTCAAAAAGTTTGGCTAATTTATTTCTGACGTTGTAGACTCAAGCCATGTCTCCGTGCTACTCTAGGCAACTGTTTTACTACTGGGCCACAGCGGTCACCCTAATTTTACAGCTGAAACTTTGGTTGATAATGAAGTGGAACGATGAAGAAACTCTGCTCATGTGAATATCTTCTATTTTATCTTCTGGTTTGAATAAGGCAATGACTGTCACCCAGCACCAAAACAAACAAGCAAATGACTATAAAATCTTCTTCTGACCTCTGCTAAGATGGAATAATGGGAAGGATTCTTTACATTCCAAGTGTGCGTGCTTGAGAACTTTCTGAAAAATTGCAGTATCTCTGTACAGACACATGCGCAAGGGAGAAATGTCTCACTGCTACTTAGCTTCCCTCCTCCCTTGTCCTGAAAGAAGTGGTCATAGAAAAAGGAATGAGAGGGGGTTATGAAAAGGGAAAAGGGTTCTATATGACAGACACTAAATCTGACTTGAAGCTTTGCCTCAACTTTCTTTCCCATCTCAGGCCCCTGGGAAAAGCAGAATTGATTGTATCTCACTTTTAGTAACCTGAAAAGAAAACCTCTTTTGCTTGTTCACTCAAGAAAGATTTTATCACTTCCCATTGGACCTTTTTTTTTTTGGTTGTTGTTGGCAATGACATTGCTATACCTTTTTTGTTTTCATTTTTTATACAAATTAGAAGCAACCATGTTTTACATGTCGATTTCAGTTCCCTCTCCCTCACCTCCTCCCTTGCCCCCCACCGACCCCTGGCCCATACCCTTTCTATTCCCCAGGGAGGGTGAGGCCTTCCATGGGGGATCTTCGAAGTCTGTCATCATTTGGAGCAGGGCCTAGGACTTCCCCCATGTGTGCAGGCTGAGAGAGTATCCCTCCGTGTGGAATGGGCTCCCAAAGTCTGTTTGTATACTAGGGATAAATACTGATCCACTACCAGAGGCTCCATAGATTGCCCAGGCCTCCAAACTGACATCCATGTTCAGGAGGTCTGGGTCATTCTTATGCTGGTTTCCCAGCTATCAGTCTGGGGTCCATGAGCTCCCCCTTGCTCAGGTCAGCTGTTTCTGTGGATTTCTCCAGTCTGGTCTTGACCCCTTTGCTCATCACTCCTCCCTCTTTGCAACTGGATTCCGGGAGTTCAGCTCTGTGCTTAGCTGTGGATGTCTGCTTTCACTTCCATCAGCTACTGGATGAAGACTATAGGATGGCATATAAGGTAGTTGTCAATCTCATTATCGGGGGATGGTTTTTAAGGTAGCCTCTCTACTATTGCTTAGATTATTACACTTAAGACAGACATAAAACCAGGGACTACAGTGTCTTTCCTACATTACACCAAGGAAGAAACGAGTCAAAGTATTTTTAACAGAGATATAACTCCCATATTTCCTACAACAATTTTATGCTTTGCTTTCTGAAAAGATCACAAATGGCTTGGAAGTAAAAATACCATGATAAAGGAAACATTTAAGGCTACAAGGGATGAAAGCCCCTTTGAAGTACACAAAGCAGATCTCAGAATACTTGGGCAGTGAGTCTGGCTCTGAGATTTTTGGTTCCTAATTCAATAAGCGATGTAGTTGGGGACCATAATATTTTCATTTACTTACTATAGAAATGTCTATCATTCAGAATTTTTTACTTAGAATAAAATATTTGTGAAAAGCTACCTATAAGCATTGTGGTTGAAAGGTTTGGCGTACTCCGTGAATTCCTAGAGGTCAAGCAAGATATTGTAAGAACAGAAGATGGCTTTTTTTGCTCAGTAAAATAAAACTGTGCACAGTAAGTTGAAATTAACAAGTTACCCTTGATGGACTCTATAGACTCTGCAGTATAGTGGAATACAGCTAAGCAGTTTGGTCACACTATTTACCAATCACCTGTGAGGCCTATAGGACATGCCAGGGCCTGTGAGATGGGACCTGGTATGAGAGAGTTAAGTCACCAAGAACATATTCCTGAAGGGCATATCTGAGTCCCAGAGCCTTCCTTGATCTCCCTCTGCTTCCTAGAGAACCTCAGGTAAACAGATCAGCTGCACTAAATACTCCCACCATTGTGCACTGTGCCACCACAGGCTTAAAGCAACAGGGTCCAGTACTCACATACTGAAGCCATGAGCCAAAACAAACCTCTTCATTATTAACTTGATTATCTATGATGCTTTCTTACAGTAATTCAAATCTCTAGTAATACAAATTTCTGCTCCCACTGCTGTTTAAACGCGACCATTCTGTTGAGTTTGATTATCCCTTTCTGAATCCCCGGATGTGCACACAAAATGTTTGAAAAAAATAACAAAATATTTATCTGATTTAGTCTGTCTCTCTGTCTCTGTCTCTTTCTCTCTCTCCCTCTCTCGTGTGTGTGTGTGTGTGTGTGTGTGTGTGTGTGTGTGTGTGTGTGTGTGTGATGAGACTAAAAGTGAGTAGATTGCATGCTTGGGGTTACATGGGAGTTACGGTCATGTATGTACATAAACATACAGGGGTCAGAGGACCACATTGGATGTTATTTCTCAGATATGATCTTTCTTTGAGAAAGGACCTCTCACTGACCTAGCCATTTCCAGCTGTGAATGGCTGGTTTCCATCCCAGTCTGCAACTTAGGCTTTATTTTTACAGGTTCACAAAAATATCTCTGAGGGTCTTGCCAAGAGTTCAACCTTAACATGATGCCTGGCTTTGGCCACTTTCTCGAAGTTTAACATGAACCTCTGTGACTCTATAACTCATAAGTGCAAAGCCTGCAAGATGTAGACAATGCTTCCAAATTCTGTTGTCAACTTTAAATGTACTCTTTTTCCCTATCTGCCATAGCTACACTAGCCATGTGCCTCAAGGACTGGAATTGGGAAAATACCTTGGGATGAATGTTTTCTAGTTGGAAACTCCCTTAATGGCATTGCAGTTCAAAGTCTCTCCTTTCAAATGAATTCACATTTTTAGAAACTTTGTACTTTTTTTGGCCCATTCCAGCATCTGTGATCTACTGGAGCCTATGAAGGGGCCAGTCCTGCAGACCCAAAGCTGCAGGATCTCCACAACACAGAGAAACATTTATAAGTATTTATAAAAGAACAAAATTATGAGTGACACACCGTTTGAGTGATAGATAGGTGTGACATATTCATATAACAGAACAGTATTCATTAATAAAATACAACCTATAAATTCACAGAAAAGAATGAATTATTCTCAAACCACAACAACAAAAAAAGTCTTACAGAAAGAACACAAATTGAGTGGTTCTATTAGTAGACATTTCTGGCATGTCCATAATTAATTAGTTATTGGAAACTTTCCAAACAGCAGTTACCTCTGCAAGATATTGGAGGGTAAGAACCTAAATGAGCCATGAAAACAGCTATGGGGTATTGAAGTATCTTTTAATATACTGATAATATGCCAAGTATACAACTATAGTATTATCAAATGTTCACTCAAGATTTGTACATTTATTATGTTTTTTACAATAGAAGAAAAAGTGTAAAAATCAAAGTTAAAGTATTTGAATTATCTTGTGATATTTGACATGCTTTCCTCAAGTAATTTCTAATAACTCAGTAATGGATGAGCTTTTAAGTTTTTAACTGAACCTAATTTTGATTTGTGACTCAGTAGATTTTGATAACTTTTAGTCCTTCTAGGGTGAGTCAGCATTCTAATTTTAGACGGTATTTTTTTCTAGACACAGAAGTAATTACAGACATAGATTATTTCTTGTATAACACAGCTTTCAATTTCACATTTATGTATATGTAAAGAAATTATTAATCCATTTGAAATAAAGAATGAAAGAAATTTTATTAGTCCACTTGAAATAAAGAATGAAAGAAATTACCCAATTGAAATAATGAAAGAAAGCAGAAATTATATTTTATTATTTGGAAGAAGTGGTCATAGCTTTAAAAATGTATTTGTATTCTTTGATAATTTCATACATGTATATCATGATTTTAGCTCCCCTCATTACCTTCTTTCATCTTACCTCCTTTTCCCACTATGGTAGTTTGAAAGGGAGCGGCAATATTAGGAGTTGTGGCCTTGTTTGACTAGCTGTGGTCTTTATGGAGGAAGTGTGTCACCTTGGAGGCGGGCTTTGAGGTCTTATATCTGCTCAATCTATTCCCAATGTCACAGACCAATTCCTGTTGCCCACGAATCAAGATGTAAGAACTCTCAGCTCCTGCACCATGTCTATTTGTATGCTACCTCTTTTGAGCCATGATGATGATGGACTAAACCTCTGAACTATAAGTGAGCCAACCAATCAAATGTTTTCCTTAAAAGAGTTGCCACAGTAATAGAAACCCTAACTAAGATACTCACTGAAATCCTTCTCAAGTTGTCCTCCTATTTTCTCTATGTGTGTGCCCCCCTGAGCTTAGTTAGGTTTGCTTGTCCAAGCAGTGGTGGGTGCTTATTTACTGGGTGATTAACACTGTTGAAGAAAATAACACTCTTTCCTCCAGTAGTCATTAACAGCAAAACAGAACCTTAGAGAAAGTCACAGTTCTTAGGCTCCTTCCCTGTCCCTGATGAATAAGAAGGGCCCAATCTTAGGCAGATAACCACAGTTGTGGTAAGTTTAGGACAGTAATGGCCATGTTGTATCCAAATGTCCTTTGTGCTGTGTATTTTCTCATTCTCTGGTTCTTATGTTATTTCTGCCTTCTCTTTCATGGTGCTTCATGATTCTTGGAGAGGTGATAGAGATGTCCTACATAGGTCCCAGCACTCCACTGTCACTTGCTCCTGGTATTTTGGACTGCTAGAAGTTTCTGCCTGAACTGATGCCCTATTCAATAAGAAGTTTCCCTGGAATCTTCTGATCCGTAGTCAGACGCGTTATCCATTGCGCCACTGGCCCGGTTCCTCACAATTTGGAATGCCTTTCTACAGGTACAATGCATGATATGTGGGGTGGTCCTGAGTGTTTCAGCAAGTCCATCCTCCCTGGTCCTGTTTAATAGAAGTGTCTTTGTCTTTCACCCCTGTGACAGCTCACAAATGCTCACACATTTCCAAGAATGCCTCCTCCCTGGATGCATTCATAGCATAGTATTATTTTTGTGTTCTTTTTTCATTTATTTAGTAATGCTCTTGGCAGTAGAAACTACAGATTACATGGCATTTTTTATGAGGTTTACTGTAGAATGCATTATTCATTGGGTTACTTTTGAATGCAAACAGCAATATTAGCAATTGAAATAAAGCAATAGTATAAAACGTGTCCTTTCTCTCAGGCAAACTAGCTTTCTACCCTGCCCACATCCATAACAGCAGCTCATAATTCCTTATCCAAAAGTCCCGGGCTCATACGTTTTCTCTATTCAGGTATTTTTGTTGCTTGGAACATGCAATATGATACATGTTCTCTGATTTATGAAACTCTAGCACATTATGATTAATTTATGCTTTAAATGTATTAATATGTATCTATTAATGTGTCAAACACAGACACTAACCCCAGGGTCTACAGTTAGAAAAATTCCGAATACAAAATAAATTCTGAGTTTTTAACTGGAAGATCCTTAAGAGGCATAATTTGTTTCCTACAGGTAAACAAACTGAGGTTGAGTTTATTTGGGATATAAATCACATGCTTCATGTGACGAATCTAGAAAATTTCAGAAGCTTAGAAACCATATATAATTTTTTTCTTTGTAAATACTTTTGTACATGAATCTTCAATTCCCTAATCATGAAAGTACTTGAAAATGAAAAAAAATGCAATACTTTGCATTTCTGTGGATGTTTTCTTACTATTTCTATATATTGTTTTCTTTAATTTTCACACTGTACGTTAACTATCAGTTATTATATTTTTGGCTTTTATAAGATGGTCATTACAGACCTAGTGAAGACCTAGGTGTATTAATTCCAGGTCAGGTACTATTGAATGTTAAGCTGTGCTTCCTTCCCAATCAGTGGAAAATATACTTTAATTCAAGAGGTGACTATGTTAAAATGCAAAAATGACCTTTGGGGTTTGTGAAATTATATTCTTTTCTTATATCTTATAGCATAGGCTTCCATGAAGACAAGGTTTTGACCAACTTGATAGCTCATACTTTTTGAAACATATATTTTAAACTTTATTATTAAAAATAATGCAAATAGAAAAATACACATACTGAAATTAACCAGACCCAAAGACTATTCAGATCAATGAACAGTTAGAATAGTCATTCAGTCAGAAGTTGTAGACGTCACAGAGGATTATATACTTCCATAATTGGTTTTTTATTTTCAACTCTTCATTTATTTCAAATTATTTTTAATTAATTTTTATTTAAATTAAAAACAATCTTATTTTACATATCAATCGCAGTTCCCTCTTCCTCCCATCTTCCCATTACCCCTGTCATCTTCCCATCCACCCCTATCCACTCCTCAGGGATTGTGGGCCTCCCATGGGGAATCATCAGAGTCTGTCACATCATTTGGGGCAAGACCTAGGCCCTGCTCCCTCTATCTAGGCTGAGAAAGTATCCCTCCACCGAGACTGGGCTCCCAAAGCCCATTGTGCACTAGGGATGAATACTGGTTCCACTGCTAGAGGCCCCATAGACTTCCCAGGCCTCCCAACTGACACCCACATTCAAGGGTCCTGGTTCAGTATTAAGCTGGTTCCCCAGCTGTCAGACTGTTGTCCATGAGCTCCCACTTGCTCAGGTCAGCTGTTTCTCTGGGTTTCCCCAACATGATCTTGGGCCCTTTGCTTATCACTCCTGCCTATCTACAACTGAATTCTAGGAGTTCGGCTCAGTGTTTAGCTGTGAATCTCTGCTTCTGCTTCCACCAGTTACTGGATGAAAGCTCAATGATGGCTTCAAGTCATCAAGATCTCAACATAAATTCAGTAACACTGAAACTCTTAGAAGAGAAAGTGGAAATTACCCTTGAACACATTGGCACAGGAGACTACTTCCTGAACCACAAGCACAGACACTGAGAAAATTCATAAGTGGGATCTCCTGAAACTGAGAAACTTCTGTAAGGCAAAGGACACAGTCAACAAGACAAAAGGGCAGCCTACAGAATGGGAAAAGATCTTCACCAACCCCACTTGTGACCAAGGGCTGATCTCCAAAATATACAAACTCAAGAACCTAGTCAGCAAAACATCAAATAATCCAATTAAAAATGTGGTACAGACCTAAATGAAGCATTATCAATAGAGTAATCTCAAATGCCTGAAAGGTACTTGAGACATTGCTCAACATCTTTAGCCATCAGGGAAATGCAAATCAAAACAACTTCCATAATTTTGTATATCTGACTTCCGACATAAGTCAGAACATACTCAGCATGAAGGTGAGAGGTTCATAGTAAAGAGAAGCAGCTAAAGCCGGGCAGTGGTGGCGCACGCTTTTAATCCCAGCACTCAGGAAGCAGAGACAGGCAGATCTCTGTGAGTTCGAGGCCAGGCTGGACCGACAGCCTCCAAAACAATACAGAGAAACCCTGTCTCATAAAGCCAAAAAAAAAGAGAGAGAAGCAGCTAAATTCTGAAAATATATTCAGAGTCCTTATAATTTAATTAATCCTTATAATGAAAGAAAGTAAGTAAAATATTTCTATGTTAAATGGAACAATAAGAAGCAAAATATTCTTTCTTGATGCAACAATACCCTCATCACAATACCTTAATATCCTTCATCAGAACACCACAAGGACATTCAAATGTTATAATTCATCAATCATAAATATATATTTTTGTTTCTATGGTGCTAAATACTGAACTCAATCCTTGTGTGTGTTAGGCAAGTAAGACAACACATTTGGAAAGGGCATGAGAGTTTAAGAGCAAGTAAGTCTTCTGTTTTAGTCATAAGTTCATTATGAATGATTCCTTAAAGGAAAAGATACTACTTGTTTTGTTTTTTCTTATGGTTTGTTTGAAAGTAAGCAATTCCTGTGTTTGGTATGACATGTTTTGGCTTATTGGTGTCTAGTTGTTTATTATCTTACTTGCTTCTGTATATTATTTTGCTATTAAGAAGGCTTCTAAATAGAAGACTATACTGTGTTTAATAGAACAACAAGTCACCATGTTTTATAGTTATTGGCACTGCTAGAGGCCCCAGTTGAATTTTATAAATCTCTTTATTCCATGGTATACAAATTGGTGAGGGTTTTTTTGTTTGTGTGTGTATCTGTCAGAAACTTGTTTTCTGTTACATAAATAATATTATTTATATTAATAATTATATTCTTTTGGAAAAGTATAGCCATTAAAATAATCTGAAAGCAGATATTATTGTGAGTCAGTAGTTCCCCTGGAAAGAAATAATTCATTTACATTTAAAATATTGATTCATTTCAACCCCTGCCATAGAGCTTAGTACTAATGTCAAATATGTCTACTAAAAAGCATCTCACCAATGTGATAATATTAAGAAGAAGATTCTTTTTTATCATTTTTTATTTTAATTTTTTTTAATTATGAAGCTGTTGGCCTTGCTTGTTTGTTACTGGCTAGCTCTGACTTAAGTAATTACCCCATAATTGTTAATCTGAGTATGTTTCTTACCGGTGAATAGTTCCCGGCTTCCTACCCCATGCGGTTACATCTCGAACTCTCTTGTCTTTCTCCTTCCCAGAGTTCTCCTGGACTCCTAGTCCCTCCTATCTAGGTTTCCTATAGGCTCAACAGTACTTTATTGACAAATGCACAGGACTTCCCCCAACATCTCCTCTTTTCTGTTTAAACAAAAAGAAAGGTCTTAACTTTGACATAGTCAAATCATATATAACAGAACAGTTATCAAATAAGAATACAGCTGTAATATTTTGTCTATCAACATTTAGCAAGATTTAAAGAAAATATCATCCATCCCATCCTTGTGAATACAAAGTCCTATATGTAGCTTTTCTTTTATCATAACTAAGGAAAACTATAATTATAACTATCTGTCTTCAACTCTATCAAAGACCACAGAAGGATAATATATAAACACTAGGATTGACAGAGATATCTTACTGCCTGGACAGTCACCCGAAGTTCCTCTGTAACGTTGGGGCATCCATCTTCAGCCCATAGGCCACAATGTATCTGGAACACTTCTCAGCAAAGCAGGAAATTTCAAACTGTCCATCTGCATCAGCAGTCTGTCAGTCATTTTTCTGTGTCCTGCAGAAAGTCCCATAGACTCTTTCATGCAGCAGGAACCCTGTAAGACTTAGTTCAGCAGTCACATCCCTATGGGTCCTGCATGTCCAGATTATACAACAATAGTCAAACAGTCTAGGCAAGAGCAGTTTCTTGCCCAAATGGCTAATCTTGCCATGTTGAAAGCAAACTCCATAACAAGTTTCTTCGATGCCCATCTTCCTCTCAGATGTAATTGGTGCTGCCAGGAGCAGACATTTCTCATTGTCAAGAAAAACCATAAACCATTTTAAATGCCATGTTCTGAAGGTCTTTGAGAGGTTTGAAGACTGTCTATCTATCTCAAATATATTTCTGTATATCTAGAACACCTAACTTACCTAACTATAAATTCTATTATAAGTAACTATCTATAGTCTGTATTCAATTATGCATTACGTTGTAAAAGATCAGTATAAGCACAATACTTAATCAAGAGGAGAAATATAAGCATCACAAAATTGACCTTGAATTTGTATCAATAAATGAAAAACAATACCCATACCATAATTCCCTTTTTTACCATTAAAAAAGATTGGGTGTGATCACTAGCCAATTATAAACAATCCCATTTAAATGAAAACAAAGATTTATAAACAAGATGGGAATTGGGACGTCGCTCATTCCAAACTGCTTCCTGCTGGAAGGGGGCGCTGTTCACACCATGGGGATCATGACAAAACTCAGAAACCTGTATAAGTCCATATTTTCGGGGTCTGTAAGACTGCATCATCTTAGCTGTTTCAATTGTTGGAACATCTGGTCCACTGCTTCTGGGGGTCTTGGTTCGTGAAACCACAGAAGCCTGGAAGAAATCTTCAGCTTTTCATTTTCTGTAGAAACATAAATAAAAACTCCTTTTCCGAGTAACATATCCTTACACGTAAATTTTGAGGTCAAGGCATTTTTAAAAGATATAAGTTGGATTAATTCAGCAGCATTTATAATCAAGTGTACTTTAGCAGCAGTTCCTTCCTGAGCAAGCAAAAAACTGAAAAACACAATAGCGTACAGTATCCAGACTCTCTGTGTATTTTCCATCTTTACGTGGCTTATTTATTTATCTATTATTACTTTATTTATTTTACTTTTATTTATTTTTCTTTGAGACAGGATTTCTCTTTGGAAATCAGCCTGCCTCTGCCTCTGGAGTAAATCTTACCGGCGTGCGCCACCACAACGCCGGCTTTTGTATTTATATACTACTTTGTCATTTCATTTTCTCTCTCAATCTCACGTATATTTTTAAGCACACTGTAAACCTTTAAAGGTTTTGTTCATCCAAGTCTGACTTTACTGTAAATCCTTATGTTTTTCTGGCCACGTGTCTTATCTGTAAAACCGTGGCTGTTTTAAACTGCCAGTTTTTCCGTCAAGATGGCGGGCGTAAGCGTGACTTCAGCTTACCGCCTCAGTCCATGCTGACATCCAGCAAAAGCTGCCACTTCAAGCTGTACGTACATACCTTTTAATTGTTAGCAGAGTCTCTTAAAACAACCTTGCTGGGTTTTTTTTTTCTTTTTATGCCGAGTCAGGAAGACTCCAGTAAGTAAGCCACGTGAATCTCGGCTTGTCGCTAGCAAAACAGAGCACACCTGAGAAAATGCTGCTACCAAAATCTATGCTTCTCTCCGTTCTTCTGTTTCTAAAATTCCTTTAAAGCTTTTGTTGTTTTGCGTGGAAATTCAATCCCACTCCTGATCACCATTATGTTAAGAGAAGCTTTTTCCTTGCTAGCCACTTTGGTTTATCCCCGGCCAGTCGCCTGGGCTCTGCTGCGCCAGCCTGTTTCGAGATCCACATGAGTCCCAAATAAACACACAAGAGGCTATATTAATTATGAAGCTGTTGGCCTTGCTTGTTTGTTACTGGCTAGCTCTGACTTAAGTAATTACCCCATAATTGTTAATCTGAGTATGTTTCTTACCGGTGAATAGTTCCCGGCTTCCTACCCCATGCGGTTACATCTCGAACACTCTGAGATTCATATTTGTCAGTTCAATTACAGTATACATGTATGGACTGGAAGGACACCCCCCACCAAGTGTAAAAACAACAAAGGAAGAACTCCCATACTCTCCCTCATATAACAGTCCTTTAGGTAGATTTCTTTTTTTGTTTTGTTTTTTATTTTAATTTTAAATAGCTTGTTTTACATGTCAATCCCAGTTCCCTCTCCCTCCCCTCTTCCCGCACTCCCCTTCCCCCCCTCCCTCCCACCCTATTGCCAAATCCTTCCACATAGGGGATATCTAGAGTCTGTCATTTTACTCTTGGTAGGGTCAAGGCACTCCCCTATGAGTCCAGGCTGAGAGAGCATCTCTCTTTGTGCTATAGGCACATGAAGACAGTTTGTATACCAGGGATAGACACTGATCCACAGCTCAAGGCCCCATAGGTTGCCCAGGCCTTCTCACTGACACTCACATTTGGGGGGGTCCAGATCAGTCCCATGCTGGCCTCCCCACTGTCGGTCTGGGGTCCAAGAGCACTCCCCTGTTCAGATCAGCTGTCTCTGCTGGTTTTGCCAGCCCATTCTTTGCCAATTTGCTCATCACTCCTCTCTTGCTGTCACTGGGTTCCTTGGGTTCAGTTCAGTGATTAGTTGTGTGTTTGCCTCTGCTTCCATCAGTCACAGGATGAAGGCTCCCAGATGGTTATAGACATCAAGTTCATTATCAGGAATGGGCATTCGAGGTGGTCCCTCCACTATTGCTTAGCTTGCCAATTGATGTTATACCTTTAGATCACTCGAGGTCACTCTGGTACCTGATCTGTCTTCGATCCTATGATTCCCTCTTCCCCCTATTCTACCCCACCCCCTCAACTTCCTGTTCCCCCATGACCAACTCCCTTCCTCTTTACCCCCTCTATTCTTCCCAGGTCCCACTCCCCCACCCTTCGCCGTGTTCCCCATCCATTCAGAGGATCTTGTCTCCATCCTCTTCTCTTGGGTACTATGCATATATGCATATCTTTTAGGTTCTTTCCTGTTTCCCAGACTCTCTATCTGTGGAAGTGCAAACTGGCACTATCCTGATCCATGTCTAAAATCCATATATGAGTGAGTACATACCATGTTTGTCTTTTTGCGACTGGGTTACCTCACTCAGGATGGTTTCTTCCAGTGCTATCCATTTCCCTGCCAATTTCAAGATTCCATTGTTTTTTCTGCTTAGTAATACTCCATTGTGTAAATGTACCACATTTTCTCTATCCACTCTTCAGTTGAGGGGCATCTAGGTTGCTTCCAGGTTCTGGCTATTACAAACAATGCTGCTATGAACATAGTGGAGCAGATGCCCTTGTTGTATGACCCTGCCTCATTTGGATAAATGCCTAAGAGTGGAATTGCTGGGTCTAGTGGTAGATTAATTCCCATTTTCCTGAGGAATCTCCATACTGATGTCCAAAGAGGCTGTATGAGTCGGCATTCCCACCAGCAGTGGAGGAGTGTTCCTCTCTCTCCACATCCTCTCCAGCATAAATTGTCTTCGGTGTTTTTGATTCTAGCCATTCTGACAGGAGTAAGATGGTATCTCAGAGTTGTTTTGATTTGCATTTCCCTGATGGCTAAGGATGTTGAGCACTTTCTTAAGTGTCTCTTGGCCATTTTTGACTCCTCTAATGAGAATTCTCTATTTAGCTCTGTACCCCACCTTTCAAGTGGATCCTTTGGTGTTTTGGAGACTTGTTTCTTGAGTTCTTTGTAAATTTTGGAGATTAGCCCTCTGTCAGATGTAGGGTTAGTGAATATCTTTTCCCATTCTGTGGCCTGCCTTTTTGTCTTTTTGATTGTGTCCTTTGCCTTACAGAAGCTTTTTAGTTTCAGAAGGTCCCATTTGTTAATTGTCGATCTCAGTGCCTGTGCCACTGGTGTTAAGTTTAGGAAGTGGTTTCCTGTACCAACTCGTTGAAGAGTATCTCCCACTTTCTCTTCTAAAAGTTTCAGTGTGGCTAGATGTATGTTGAGATCTTTGATCCATTTGGACTTAAGTTTTGTCCAAGGCGATAAACATGGATCTATCTGCAGTCTTCTGCATACCAGTACCCAGTTATGCCAGCACCATTTGTTGAAGATGCTTTCTTTTTTCCACTGTGCAGTTTTAGCTTCTTTGTCAAAAATCAGGTGTTCATAGGTGTGTGGGTTAAAATTAGGGTTTTCGATTCGGTTCCATTGGTCTACCTGCCTATTTTTGTGCCAATACCAAGCTGTTTTCAGGACTATAGCTCTATAATAGAGCTTGAAGTCAGGTATGGTGATGCCTCCTGAAGTTCCTTTATTGTATAGGGATGTTTTGGCTATCCTGGGCCTTTTGTTTTTCCATATAAAGTTTATTAATGTTCTTTCCAGGTCCTTGAAGAATTGTGATGGAATTTTGATTGGGATTGCATTGAATCTATAGACTGCTTTTGGCAAGATTGCCATTTTTATTATGTTGATCCTACCAATCCAAGAGCATGGGAGATCTTTCCGTTTTCTGGTATCTTCTTTGATTTCTTTCTTCAAAGACACAAAGTTCTTGATATACAGGTCTTTCACTTCCTTGGTTAACATTATCCCCAGATATTTGATGCTGTTTTTGGCTATTGTAAAAGGTGATGTTTCTCTGATTTCTTTCTCAGTCACTTCATCATCTGTATATAATAGGGCCACTGATTTTTTTGAGTTTACCTTGTATCCTGCCACATTGCTGAAGGTGTTTATCAGCTCTAGGAGTAACCTTGCGGAGTGTTTTGGGTCACTTATGTAAACTATCATATCATCTGCGAATAGTGAAAGTTTGACTTCTTCTTTTCCTATTTGTATCCCCTTTATCTCCTTTTGTTGTCTTATTGCTGTGGCTAGAACTTCAAGTACAATATTGAAGAGATAGGGAGAGAGTGGACAGCCTTGTCTTGTTCCTGATTTTAGAGGAATTGCTTTGAGTTTCTCTCCATTTAGTTTGATGTTAGCTGTTGGTTTACTGTATATTGCTTTTATTATATTCAGGTACGTTCCTGTTATCCCTGATCTCTCTAGGACCTTTATCATGAAGGGGTGCTGGATTTTGTCAAAGGCTTTTTCAGCATCTAGTGAGATGATCATGTGGTTTTTCTTTCGCAGATTGTTAATATGGTGGATTACATTGATAGATTTTCTAATGTTGAACCATCCCTGCATTCCTGGAATGAATCCTACTTGATCATGGTGGATGATTTTTCTGATGTGTTCTTGAATCCGGTTTGCAAGTATTTTATTGAGTATTTTTGCATCAATGTTCATGAGGGAAATTGGTCTATAGTTCTCTTTCTTAGTTGTGTCATTGTGTGGCTTGGGTATCAAGGTAATTGTAGCCTCGTAGAAAGAGTTTGGCAGTGAGCCTCCTGCTTCTATTGTGTGGAATACTTTGATGAGTATTGGAATGAGCTCTTCTTTGAATTTCTGGTAGAATTCTGCACTGAAGCCATCTGGGCCTGGGCTTTTTTTGTTTGGGAGACTTTTGATGACTGCTTCTATTTCATTAGGGGTTATAGGTCTGTTTAGATTATTTATCTGTTCTTGATTTAGTTTTGGCAAGTGATATCTATCCAGGAAATTGTCCATTTCCTTTAAATTTTCAAATTTTGTGGAGTACAGATTTTCAAAGTATGCCCTGATGATTCTCTTGATTTCCTCAGAGTCCGTTGTTATGTCCCCTTTTTTATCCCTGATTTTGTTAATTAGCATGTTCTCTCTCTGTCTTTTGGTTAGTTTGGACAGAGGTTTGTCTATTTTGTTGATTTTCTCAAAGAACCAACTCTTTGTTTCATTGATTCTTCTCAGTGTTTTCCTGGTTTCTACTTGATTGATTTCCGCCCTCAATTTGATTATTTCCTGGCGTCTGCTCCTCCTGGGGGAGTTTGCTTCTTTTTGTTCTAGAACATTCATCTGTGCTATTAATTCTCTAGTATGACTGTTCTCCAGTTTTTTCATGTGGGCACTTAGTGCTATAAACTTTCCTCTCAGCACTGCTTTCAAAGTGTCCCATAAGTTTGTGTATGTTGTGTCTTCATTCTCATTGAAATCGAGGAAGTCTTTAATTTCTTTTTTATTTGTTCCTTTACCCAGGGATGGTGCAATTGTGCATTGTTCAATCTCCATGAGTTTGTAGGGTTTCTGCGATTTGTGTAATTGTTGAATTCTAATGTTAATGCATGGTGGTCTGATAAGATGCAGGGGTTATTCCAATTTTTTGTATCTGTGGAGATTTGCTATGTTTCCTATTATGTGGTCAATTTTAGAGAAGGTTCCATGTGGTGCCGAGAAGAAGGTATATCCTTTTGTATTTGGGTGGAGTGTTCTATAGATGTCTGTTAAACCCAGTTGGGTCATAACTTCTATTAATTCTTTTGTTTCTTTGTTAAGTTTCTGTCTGGAGGTCCTATCTAGCGGTGAGAGCGGAGTGTTGAAGTCTCCTACTATTAGTGTGTGAGATTTTATGTGCATTTTGAGCTTTAGTAATGTTTCTTTCACAAATGCAGGTGCCTTTGTATTTGGGGCGTAGATGTTTAAAATCGAGACTTCGTCTTGATGTATTTTTCCTTTGATGAATATGAAGTGCCCTTCTTCATCTCTTTTGATTGATTTTAATTTGAAGTCTAATTTGTTAGATATTAGGAATGCTATGCCCGCTTGTTTCTTGGGGCCGTTTGATTGGAAGATCTTTTCCCAGCCCTTTACTCTGAGATAACGTCTGTCTTTGATGTTGAGATGTGTTTCTTGTATGCAGCAGAAGGAAGGGTTCTGTCGTCGTATCCATTCTGCTAGTCTGTGTCTTTTTATAGGCAAGTTGAGGCCGTTGACATTGAGGGATATTAATGACCATTGATTGGTGATCCTTGTTTGCGCTTGATTTATTGTTAGTGAAGTTATTTTGTGTAGTTTCTCTTCCCTTTTTCTTTTGGTGTTTTGTAAAGTATGATTATATATTGCCTGTGTCTTTGTGAATGTAGTCATCTTCCTTGGCTCTAGGTTTTCCTTCTAGCATTTTCTGTAGAGCTGGATTCATGGATACGTATTGTTTAAATCTGGCTTTGTCATGGAATATTTTGTTTTCTCCATCTATGGTAATTGAGAGCTTTGCTGGATATAGTAGTCTGGGCTGGCATCCTTGTTCCCTTAGCGTTTGTAGGACATCTGACCAGGATCTTCTGGCTTTCATCGTTTCCATTAAGAAGTCAGGTGTAATTCGGATAGGTCTGCCTTTGTATGTTACTTGGCCTTTTTCTTTAGCTGCTCTTAATATTTTCTCTTTACTCTGTAGGTTTGATGTTTTGATTATTATATGGCGAGGTGACTTCTTTTTCTGGTCAAGCCTATTTGGTGTTCTCTAAGATTCTTGTACTTTCATAGGCATATCTTTCTTTAGGTTAGGGAAGTTTTCTTCTATGATTTTGTTGAATATGTTTTCTGTACCTTTAAGTTGAAGTTCTTCACCTTCTTCTATACCTATTATTCTCAGGTTTGGCTTCTTCACGGTGTCCCATATTTCCTGGATATTTTGTGTTAAGGATTTGTTGGTTTTGAGATTTTCTTTGGTTGACGACTCTATATCCTCTAATGAGTCTTCAACACCTGAGATTCTCCTATCTCTTGTATTCTATTGGTGATACTTGCATCTGTAGTTCCAGACCGTTTACCGAGCTTTTCTATTTCCAGCATCCCTTCATTTTGTGTTTTCTTTATCGTTTCTATTTCAGCTTTCAATCCTTCAACTGTTTGAGCTGTTTCCTTAATTTTCTTGGTTGTTTTTTCTTGGTGCTCTTTAGATTCTTTGAGAGATTTGTTTATTTCTTGAATTTTTCCCCCATTTCATGGATTTTTTTGTTTGTTTTTTCTTCTATTTCTTTAAAGGATTTCCTCGTTTCTTCTTTGAGGGTCTCCATCATCTTCATGAAATAATTTTTAAGGTCTGTCTCCTCTTCTTCATCTATGTAGTGCTTTTCGGGTCTTGCTGGTGTTGGATCCCTGGATTCTGGTGGGGTCATGTTGGTGTTTCTATTGCTGAGTGATCTCTTATTCTGTCTTCTTCCCATCTCTTCTTCCAGTGGGTGCTGGTGGGGTCTTTCTGTCTCCACTGGTCTCCTTCCTTACTGCAGCTGAAGCTGGGGATGCTGAAGCTGGACTCGCTGGGGTTGGGGTCTTGGAGGGGCTGATGTCTTTCCTGTGTGGGCGGCTCTTCTGGAAGCCCGGAGCGGCCCCGAAGATGGAGGGGGATGGGTGATGGGCGGGCGGTCCCTGCTGGAGACCCAATCTCACCTGATGCTTGGCTCGATGTGTTGGGGTCTTGCAGGGGCTGATCTCTTTCCTGTGTGGGCGGCTCTTCTGGAAGCCTGGAGCAGCCCAGAAGATCGCGGGGGGGGGGGATGGGTGATGGGCGGGCAGTCCCCGCTGGAGACCCAATCTCACCTGAAGCTGGGCTCGCTGGGATTGGGTCTTGGAGGGGCTGATCTCTTTCCTGTGTGGGCAGCTCAAGAAGAGGATTCTTTAAGGGGCACCTGGGTTGAGGTTTCCCTGGTTTAAGTGGGACTGAGTACCCATATAAAGGAGTCGGGGGAGGGAGTCAATTCATGTTTGTCCCTGTACCTTCTGCCATGTGAGATTATAGCAAGAAGTCCTTAATTCTGAAATTCAAACTATCAGAACTAAGAAAAACATTTCTGTTCTTTATAAGTTACCTGGTCAGTGGTATTCTGTTGTAGTAGCATAAACAAATTCAGACACACAGGAACCAAAATTATCAAATTTTCAGGGAAATGAGTGAATTTGTAAACATTTACAATGGACAAGGTAATCCAGGCCTGGAAAGACAAACTATGTGTTCTTTCTCATGTATGGATCTTAGACTGGGCTATTTACCTTTCTGTACTTAATTTGGTGTAACTCCAGAAGCCAATAAACTACAAAGATGATAATACAGGGGTGTCTTTTTGGGGAGAGGGTGGTAGCACAGAAGTAAAATGAAGGTGGAGATTGGGAATACTGAGAGTGGAAATGTTCCGTCAAGGAGAAGTTGGGAATATGGAGGAAAAATGAGTCAAAACAAAGTATGCTATTGAAAAGCCATACAGAAAGCTACTATTATTGGTTTAAAAAGAATAAACTGGGGTTTGAAATAGATGTCCCACAAGAATTGATAATGCTGATCCTGTAAGTAATGACTCTAAACAGACCTCCAGTGCCAGGTGTGAGATTCCTCTACAGAGGTCAGCATGGCTCCAGAGAACAACACAAGCTTTAGTCATTCCTGATAGTTGCCACCAGAAGGAGATGGCAAGCTTCTGTTAATGAAGATGCCACACTCTTCGTTTGCAAGACACAGAAATCAAGTTGAAACTTAACTGGAAGTTTCCTCACTGCTAGTACCTTTCACAGTATGACAGTATGCCATGAAGGCTGCTTTGAGTACAAAGACACCAACAGTGTTATTACACTGTGAACTTTATGAACTATAATAGCAATTTGCTAGGCAGTAGTGGTAGAATTGTTATGGAGGTAACCAACCACTACCTAATTTGATTTAAGGCTTGGTACATTAGAGGAAATGCATGTCTAGTATTGTGTATCTGGTCAATAGCAATAAGCTCTTAGTTGTAAATGAAGTGCAGTACATGGCTTGTGAAAACTATCAGATGGTGTTGCAGCAACATCAAACATTCTATTGTCCTTTAGGGGAGCATTAAATGGTCTCTGTAAATATTTACTCATTGCCTGAGACACTACTGAATAATAAATAGCACTATACTTTGAAATACCAAGCACATGTAATACTATAAAAACAATGTGTTTTTTTATTTTGAGAGCACAAACTATTGCTTTTAACTTGGTTACCATGGTGTACACTATTGTATTTCATCAAAGTATATCCAGGGTAGGGAATGACTGGCAGAAATAAAACTGAAAATGCTATCCTATCATTGTGCTTTTAATTCTACCTTTCCAAAATACCATCTATCCCTCTTCCCTTTTATTAACCTTCAATATCTGAATGGGCAATTAGCATGCATTCTGTTATTGATACACTTCACTCCATCATGAAGATCTGAAATGTGTTTTTATTTTCTCCACGTTTGAACTTGCGTTTTATTATCAAAAGACTGTATTTTGTCCATTTGTACTTGTGGGATTTTTTTTAATTGTAGAGTGAGAATTTGTTACAAAATAAAGTGGGAGCCCAAAGTCATTAATACTTTAATCATCTTGTCATGTTTTGGGACTGCTTACCAGCTCTTATATTATCTATGACATAAGCATATAGATCTTCAGAGGAAAACAAAATTGCATTTAACACATGTGAGTGCAGCTTTATATATAGAACTTTTGAATCCGTTAATGGTGCAATTCTGTTGGGCTCAGCTGAGTTTGCTCATGTCTTTGCAGTCAATTCTGTCTTCTACTTTTATATTCTCTTTCCAAAGTATTTTTTCCTCTGGGTAATGTGTTAAAAATCAGATCAGCTTAAACATTCAAGGTTTTCTCCAGATAAATGTGACATCTGTGGCCAAACAAGTTAAAGGCTTAATCTTAGACCAAGAGTTATCCATGCCCAGATGGAATGATATTTCAACTTTACGTGTAAAGAACAGAATACTGGACACAATGAAGAATCAGGCCCGTTAATTCAAGCAAAGATCATGATGGGTTGGAACAATTGTTGTATGATCTTTTTTGCAATTGCATCTAACCTAAAGCATCAAAAACAAAGCAAAACAAAACCCAACTTTTCCTTAGCATTGTAAAAACTAAACCAAAATATAATTGTGTAGTTAGTCCTACCACTGGTTGTTTGTCTTGCTTAGGTTGGTCAACTACATTAAACCTGAGATTCCTGAAAAACAGATACAATTGCACCTATTTCCCAGAGCTGTATTATAAAAGTCTTTTGTGCCTTGGAAGTGAGGCTGTGACCCTGGATAATGATAACTAGCTTGGGAAACTTTATTGTCATTTTCCCCTCCCAAACTAGGTTAAAACAAAAAAATTTTTGGCAAATGGCTTAAAAGGCACTTAGAGAAAAAAATCACTCATTCCACATTTTCTTCATGAAATAAATGAAAGGAAACCATATCCATAAGCAGAGGTCAAGTCATTCTTCTGTTTATATAATTTTATAAACTTTTAAGATTACATTTAAAAATCTGATTTTTCAACATGTCTTCTATGAATTCTAGACCATTAACTCAGTTTACTTTCTTAGATAACTAGACCTCTATCTAGACAGATCTTCTATGTTTGTATAATGACTGATTTTCTTATATAGAAACAGAAGATACAGGGACAGTTCGAACCATTTCTGATTACCACCTCCACTCTGCGATTTTATACTTGCTTTTTATTTTGTGGCCGATGACTCACAGTGTGTGGGAAAAAGTCAAAGCTGTTATAATCATATGAAGTGTTTTTAGCTTCTTAATTAAATTTGATTTTTCAAAACAGAATTTACTATGTAGAAAATATTTTTGAATATGATTTTTATTCTATCTTCTCTTTTATATTTCAGAATATATTGAAGCCGCTCTCACATAATCTTATGCATTTTAATAATATTTAGTATAGCTAAGTATTTTATCTATGTTGAAAATCTGTTAAAATAATTATAAATGTTTACTTGTAATGTACTTTAATACAAATAAGTATTTTGAATATGTTTATGACATTTTTAGAGTTAATTTAATTTAAAGGCATTTAAAATTATAAGCAAAACTAAAATATGAATACAACCTTTAACATCATTTTATCTTGGTTATTTCCTATATCTATCACATTGAAAACAAAAGTCTCGTTTTTGTCCAATTCATCAAATTTCAATTGTGAAGGTAAAGTCATTGACTTTGGCCACATTTTAAATGAAAATAAGTTGAATATTGTAGTCTATTGGCTAGTGATTTAATTTCAACTAGCAATTCCATTTAAACTCCTTTTTTATATTTATACATATGCAAATATTACTTAAAATGTATATAAGCATGGGCATGTACCTGTATGTGCATATGCATATGCACTGTGTATTCATATTTTAGGGAGCTTCCACAATAGTGGGTTCCCATATGACATTTTCAAAGCTCTTTAGTGTTAGTTATCCTTTCCCATAATGCATTCTCTCCTCTGCTTGTCTATGCTCTACTGCATTTAACACTTCCTGTCTCATTATTCCCTTCCTTCCTCCAAACCATCTGTATTCTATCCCTCTTTCCTTGAATTTCTTCTATGGTTGCTTCCTAGTTTCCTGCTTTCATGGGCACTCCAATTTATACACATATATCTAAAGAGTCAAGAAGTTAAAAGCTTTCAGCCTCTGGAGCTCCCTCAACGATCTTCCTTCCTTCTGGTCCTCTCACTCCTTCTCACCCATTCACTTACTTTTCAGGCTGTTCTATATCCCACTCTATCTGTGCAGTAACTTCATGTAGGTCTTTGGAGGCTGTGACAGATATGTCCTGGCACCTCACTTTCAGAAGGAACTGAAAAGTGTATCCTGTAGCAGAAACAATGATACTGGTCATGGGTAAAGAGGCACCAACACTTTCATAATAATCATTAGGTGGGGCTGAAAATGTTCAGGTTCTTCTTCAACCCCTTTCTCCAGCAGATAGAAGTGCAATACACAGTGTGTACTTGCTGTTGACAACTGTTTGTGATTTTTCTTTGCTTTTTTATCATTGCAACTGCTTTGTAGAAAACTAAATATTTTATTTTTTCAGCAAAGAAAAAAAAACAAGTTTCATAATAATGATTATATCAAGATATTCCTACAAGCGCCATGGTGTTCTAGGAGGACAAAGAACCTATCAACCAGTAGCTACATAGTCCCATAGAGTCATAAAATAAATTTATAATTTATTTCTTCCTGTTCTTTTTTGATAAGTAGTCAGTATGATTAGAAAGTTATTGATTCAGCTTGATGCAATCTTTAAAGGTATTATTATTGGATAGGTCTAAAGTCTAAAAGTTATCTAGACACTGAGAGCTAAATGTTCCATATCTTGTTATTTTGATTGGTTGAGTTGTGTGGGTGAGTATAACTGGGGAAATGAGCTGTTTTTGCTGTTGTTTTAAAAATGTGCATGTCTATCCATTCCTACACAGATTTCAACCTGTTTTTATCTTACTCATGTTGCATAGTATTGTAGCCAAGTATGACTATGTAGCTCCTATACTAACATAAATATTCAATTAACAAATGATAAGTGTAGATACTAGAGGTCAAGTGAGTCTTTATGATATAATCACATCAATCTTCCCAAAGTTGATTTTTTTATTATATGTTAGCCAATATTTAGAAATAAATAGTAGAATAGCACAATGAATGTCCCTTGTTTTTGGTTAAGGATCTCCTCTTTGTTTATGTTTCCAAATACCTTACATACAGGTATATATATATATATATATATATATATATATATATATATACTCACTATAATTGTGCTCAGTTTAGACTGATTTTTGAAAACATTTTGGAATAAAACAAATACACATTTAAAATAGTATTTGATAGTTTACCCTCAGTATCCATTATTATTTACTTATTTTTAAACATGTAAATTTAGAAATTAGTTTTCGAACTTCTAAAAAGTTCTAAAACTAATTTCTAATTTCTAATTCAAGGAAAGGGCGATAGGATACAGATGGTTTGGAGGAAGAAAGGGAATAATGAGACAGGAAGTATTAAATACAGTAGAGCATAGACAAGCAGGCAACATAGATATATGATGTTCTAGGTAGAGACCATATTTCCAGCCTCCTTTGCATCTTATGTCAATCATATGACCAAGTTCAAAGATGTAGGATATGATTGGATGTGATCAGTATCATTCAAGTCAAATTTTCTGAATGTAGTATTCTCTGCAATCCACTTCCTCTCCTCTTTCCCTTTATTGATCTTCTATATTTCAAAATAGTGATATGTGGCTAATACATGCCAAAGCAGGCAAGGACATCACCATAGGAGAATTTAAAAGTCACAAGAATGAATCTGAATTCTTGCTAAAACTCCTTAGAATTACTCAGGACTATTACATGTGAAAGAAATAGTTGTCTATCTTGTCCATATCACTGTTGTAGGGAATCTCGTATAGCAGTTTAATGTTGCTTTAATATAGTACATAACTTCATATATGTATATATATGCACACTTATATACACATATATATATACATTATATGTAATATAACATATACAATTATGTACAAATACATATCATATTTGTATATAATTTGTATATGTGTATTTGCACATATCAAATTAGAAATACATATTCAAACTTGATCAAATATGCCCTGTTGGGCCCCTAACCTGGTGTGTTAATTATTTGGGGGAATAAGAAATGTATGCATGTGTGCACATGCATGTGTGCATGTATCTTTCTAGTTTGAGAATATGAGCCCAAAATAGTCAGTGGCTCAATATTCTGATATCAACTGCCCTTGGAAGAAGTTTCTTCAAGGACATTTACCAGAAGAATTTTTTTCATGATGATAGATATATACTTTTAATTTCCAAATTACCAATTCAGCAGAAATCAAATTGCAAATCAGAATGGTGATTAAATCTTAAAGTTTCCATAAATTGCAGAATTCATTAGTGATAAGTCAAATAAAGTGAACATTCACATATACAGTTGAGGTGCCTCAGTTAGTGACTCAGAAGACTAGAGGTCAACTGTTCTTGATATTTAAGCCAATGTAAGAAATAATAACTCAAAATACATGTGCTAAGAACAGCATAGGGATTGTTCAAACATTCAGTGGGTTGTGTATCAAAATAGTAAGACATGAATGCTGTGGCAATTGGGTATAGATTGAATATACATAATTGAACTCAGATTTGGTTATGAAACCAAATAAGAAAAGATTTTCATTTGCACCATTAGCTAAGGATACAAAAATGATAGATTCTCACTCTATTTTCAGATCCTGTAAAAAGCCTGTGTCTGGTTTCTAGAGAAGAAGGGTTGGCATAAGTAATAGGAAGCTGATAGTAAATTAGATGAGTCAGTCATATTTAAAATAGCAGATCACAATAGATATGCAGAAACTGAGAACCAAGCATCTGCTTAGACTTGCATAGTGTAATGACATATTCTCTGATCTGATTTCTTTAAGTGGGCTTTAAATAAAAAATCAAATTTTTGCTTGGCCTTGTGACATTTTAATCCCAGCACTCCGAGGAAGACTGATTTCTATGAATTCAACGCCAACCTCAGCTACATAGTGAGTTACAGACCAGTCAAAGCTAAATAGTTAGAGCCTATCTCAAAAAAATGTATGTGGTTAAAAATTAATCTTACCTGTTTCTTTGATTTTTTTAATGTGGCTACCAGCAAAAGAAAAGTTTCACAGGGCACTTTCCTTAGTCCCTCAAATTCATCAGTGGCTCTTGACAAGCATCATGGTTCTTTCTGTTCTCTGGAACTTGTGTGTGTGTGTGTGTGTGTGTGTGTGTGTGTGTGTGTGTGTGTGTGTTCTGTATGTCTGTCTGTCTGAGTCTGTAGCACAAGTTCTAATAGGTCTTAATAATAAAAACCTGGAGTCAGATATGGGAGTAAATGCTGAAAGATCAGAGAAGTAAAGAAGGCGGCTACCAGAAAGACTTCCCAACTCTAAAGAATCATCAAACCGAATGGGTTGTCCTGCTTCAAGTAATCCTCAGACTGAATGCCATTTCTATGAAAACTCAGACTGAATG
The DNA here is from genome assembly GCF_017639785.1 of Mesocricetus auratus. Classification (NCBI taxonomy): domain Eukaryota; kingdom Metazoa; phylum Chordata; class Mammalia; order Rodentia; family Cricetidae; genus Mesocricetus; species Mesocricetus auratus. The sequence continues at coordinate 42,075,324 of NW_024429194.1, read as the reverse complement.
CAATGAGCTCCTGTCTCTTCCTGCCTTATATTCCTCTTTCTGGACAGCTATATCACCCCTGCCTCTACCTCCCTTGTGCTGGGATTAAAGGCATGTGATCTTAAGTGCTGGGATCAAAAGCATAAGCTTTGTTTCTCTTTTCGACTAGATCAGTCTCAAAACTCACAGAGATTAGTCTGCCTCTTCGTCTGCTTCCAAAGTGCTGGGATTAAAGGTGTGTGTACTTAGATCAAAGGAATGAGATCCCACGTGCTAGGATTAAAGGTTATGTCACTACTGTCTGGTCTCTATGGTTAACTAATGGCTAGTTCCACACTCTGATCTTCAGGCATCTTTATTTGTTAAAGCACAAACAAAATATCATCACATGAGTATGTTTTGTTTGTTTTGTAATTTGTACAGTCTCAGACAACTCCTGACCCTTCTTCCTCAGACTCTCCGAAGGTGAGATTACAGTCATGTACCATCACAACCAGTTGATTATTATACTTTAAAATATTAAAAGATTTAAAGGTAAATGGTGATATCAATGATGGAGGCTTTGGCCATCCTTGATAACCAAAAGGACACTACTGTTGGTGCCCAGATCCAGCACTGTGAGAGGCACGTGTTCTGTGTGTGCAGTTCTGGAGTTAGGAAGGCAGGGTCTGAAGTGTGGTGTTTTGCTCTTTCCCACCATGGCCACTGACTCTTTTGGATATTTTCAAGTGGCACACTCCAAGAGAGAATTAAACTAGGAAGAGTTTGTAACCTAATTTCCGGCAACCGAGGAACTTCAGCTGTTTTTCTCCCATACCATATTGATCTTTATTCAGTTTGATCCTGATTTCTGAATGGCAGCATGCAGGCTCCCAGTCTGCCTAGTGCTCTTTGTTCTGACTTCTTGGTCTCATCCTAAACCAAATTCTTTTGTGTTTGTTTTGTTTTGGTATTTTTATTTCAGGCAAATCATAACATTATTTTTAAAAGCCTGTATTTTCAGTGCTTAGGCTTTGTTTGAAAACAAAAAAGAAAATTCTCTTTGACCACCTTATTACCCACTCAGTCAGTCCTATAAAAAATCTGCCTTCTCTAGCCTTGAACTTCTGCTCCCCTTGGCTCTGCCTCTGGCACTCTGGAATTGTAGACATGTACCACCACGCCTAGTGAGAAGACAGCTCTGTCACTTCTTTATTCTGACACATATACTCAGAGACTCAGCCAAATAAAATCTTGGATGAAATATGAACTCCATAAAAATACCAAGAAAATTCTACTACAGATAGTTATGGATATTTAGAAATCATTTATCTGGTGGCACTTAGTAATACTGAAGCAGATTGTATTTTTAATGTGTTAAAGGATGCTATCAGTTAAAATTGATTATTACTTTCAGAATAATGTAGTACAAGATGTTGATCAAAAATTCTGTAACATATGTATGCTGTAGAATTGCCACAGACATTAAAAATAAAAACCAGCTCAGATTAAGTTTCCAAGGTTAAGACCTGATTTAATGGATATGGGATGGTTTCCAAGAAACTATATTGCTAAAATCACCACAGTCTTTGTTTTTATGAAAGTTATGGAACGATAACAGGGCAGAATATTCTCAAACTAATGCTCACTTAGGTAGGTGCTAGCTAGGTCTTCTTTATAATTTCCTGGTGCATGGGTATGCTTCTCATTTATTGGTATTTCATAAACAGCTTCCCAGATATAATTTTTTCAGTAAGAATATACCCTATTTGAATTATTATGTTAATGTGAGATATATATCATACATACAGTAGATATAATCATATATACAACAGAAATCTGATACACACAATTATATCAAAGCAGGCATTTTCATTTTGAATGCATTTTAGTAAGACAGAACTCAGATATAATTTTATTCTAATTACATGTATCATATCTATGATAAATGAAATAGTATATACAAAACAATTAGCATCTAGAATTGCTTTAGAGAACAGTTGATGCTTTTTTGTAATGATGAAAATAATCCTACAGTGTAACTAATCTCTTCTCAGCAAGGAGACATGATTGCTGCTAACAAGCTCATCCCTCCCTTCTCTGACACATAGAAAGCATTTATTTTTGATAAATACAATCATTTTTGTAATTTTATTGTCAGGGGACAGGGAATACCATGCATTTTCAAAAAATAACATTTGTAGTGAAGTCTTTAGGTAAGCCATAACAAGCCAGTGTTTATAAAACCTTGTCCATATCTGATTAATATTGACAGTATTTGGAAATTTATCACCACCGAACTACGTTTAAGCTCATGAATACTGTCCATTGTCTTAAACAAATCCTAGAAAAAGAGGAATGTTTATTAACAGGACAAATCCTTGGAAGACAGCTTTTTCTTATGTTTTTTTCCTTTTTAGACAAAGGAAGTTCTAAATATAAAATGGAAAACAAGGGGATGCTAACACCTTGAGCCATGGTGCAAGTGAGTGCTGCTGGCCTAGACCAAAGCTGGCCTTCCTCTCAGAATCAGCCCTCTCTCCAGCTCCTTCAGAGCAGCTCTTAATTCACTCCCTTCTCTGTCTGCAGAGTCTTTGTGTCTGTTGCAGCCTCTGCTGACAGAATAACCAACGAGACCACACCAATTGCGTATCTGCAAAATACCAAAATTTGCTTGTAACCCCAATCTCAATATGGCACATTTGCAGTTGTCACAAGTATGCACAGAGCACTGAAATCTTTGCCTCTTCTGGTGTGTGCTCGTGTTCTGGTGCAAGCTGGAGAAGAGATGATCTGACTTCTACTTCCTATTCTACTAACAGAAACAAAAGTGGTTCCATTTAGTGCAACACTGTTCAGAGATTTTATGAATCTTTTTGGGGGGATGGGGGAGACCCTAGAGGAACATGCTGGGTGAGATGGTGCAGCAGGTAAAGATGCCTGCTGCTAAATCTGAGGATCCAAGCTGTGATGCATGTGACACCGTGTGACACATGATGGAGAGAACAAACTCCTGCAAATCGTCCTCTGATCTCCACATGTGCTGTGATACATGGCACACACGTCCATGCACATAAGTACACAAATAAAGTCAAATATAATCTAAAAAAATGATTTACTGAAGAGCTGCCTAGTGTTCTAAGTTCAAGAAAACTATGGTGCACCTGACAAATAAAATACATGTTACATAAACTTTGTTTACCATGAAGTATTATTGGGCTGTGAGCTAACATGTCAGCGATCTACATTAGACAAGGCATTCTTTTTAACAAAATACCCATTCAACAGTTAACAAAAACATGGTGACCACAGGTTGTCACAAATCTCTGTAATTCTCCCTAGAATCAATTATTCTATATTCATTAACTTGCCATTCATTTTTGTTTCATATAATGCAATAATCATAAAAAGAAATAATCAATGGTATCTATGGATATACTTAACAGCCAATTTAAATTCTTCATGTGGGTTTCCTATAAATAGGATTACATTCAAATTACTTTTTAAATTTGTAGCAAGATTGTAAAGTTTATTTTAGCCTGACTTCTTAAAATTCAGATTTTATAGCCTCAATTCTAGTAAACTATATCACTAGTAATGATTAGGTTAGTTTATTGAACACTTGATTCTAGATATTTATTAACTATGAATTGCTTGTCTCTTTACTGCCATCCTACAGATTTATATCCATCTCAGAACCCAATAGAATATTAGCCTTTTGTTTCAAACTGCAGAATATTGATAGGAATTTATTCACATTATAATACAATAATTCATTTTCTCTTTCACATGTAAAACAATTCTCTGAAATGCAGAGTTAAGGATGTCTTAGATCTGAAATTTTTATTTTTTCACAGATCTTGAAGCCAGAATCCAAAAATAAGTATCATCATAATCATAATCATAATCATCATCAATTTCACAACAGTGGTCCCAAACCCATGGGCTGGTGAGGTCCATGGAGACTACTTCTCTAGCTTATGGTGGCTTCAAGACTGCTGGACCTGTAGCTGTATCACTCACTCCAGTTGTCTTTATCACTCCATTGTCTTCTGTTGTTGCATTTCATTTTCTCTGTGTGTCAAGCTTATTGGCCCCTCTTGCCTTTTCTCCATGTTGCTGGGTACATGCAAGATAGGATGGTTTATCTTGATTGTCACCTTGATTGGATTGAGAGTTTATTGATGTACAATTCTGTCTGGATCCCTGAGGGTTTTTCCAGAGATGGTAAATAAGGGTTCAAGAACCAACCTGAATGTAAGGCTAGTATTCTACCACTGAGCTACACTCTAAGCACAATATGTGATGGTGGGATTTAGGGCCCAAACAGATGATCAAATGATATCTTCATTTGACAAGGTGTTTCACATTTGTCATACTCACACAGACCCTTTTCTTGATAAGGTAACATCCCATTCAGAGATTAAGAACTGATATCTTTTTATGCTAGCTCATAGACCACTATAAAATTTGTGTGAAGGCATGCATATCATTGTTCAAACACAAATTCCATTGATTCCAGTGCACAATTAATTATTCCATTTAATAAGCCTTAGAGCACATTCTGGCTCAACTCTAATCAATCATTACATGTGATATTATGACTAAGAACATATTGGAGCATACTTGTCTGGTTGGAACCTTAGCCCCTATTGAAAAGTATGTTGAAGGTAAGAGTGGAACCAGAGTCTAGACACAACACAAATTAAATTTATTTTCTTGTTACAATTCCATACCTCACTGACCTTGTGTGTATATTTCTGGTTCATTGTTTATATGTTAAAATTCAATATTACTGCAAAATTACTGTTTTAAATGTATTTGTGGTGATATGTGATCAAGGACTTCCTAGATTATTGTGTCTTCTAGAGTTATAAGAACCCTTTGATGATTTTTTGTTGTTGTTTTCTTTAGAATAAGGGAAAGTTGTTCACAGTAGTGTGAACATCTTCAGGATGACTGTGCCACTGACGAAAACATCTCTCTGTACCTAAGCAGTTATTAACTGTGTGTAAATCCCCAGGGATTAATAAGGCCCCTTGAGCTCCACGCAACTCTAAGGCAAGATGCTGGTGGGTCAGATTTTGTGTAAATAATCATGCCTACCATCAGTTCTAGAGTCCAATGACCATACATGATCAGAAGTCAGCATTCAACACCACTCCCTCACTCTCTCCAGTTCCTATAGTCACTGTTTTTCTCCTTCTATGGTGTTCACTGAATCTTGGATGGAATGATATAGCTGTCCCAATTTATAGCTGAGCATTGATCTGTCCCTTTTCATTACTGCAATGATGAGTCTCTACAATTCAGCTGCCCACACCTATAAGAAGCTTCTCTGACCAAAGCTGGTCTGACACCATCAATAAACTATGGGCCAAGGGTAGGTATGGTGAAGGCAATTTGATGAACACATCATGACTATCTAGCTAAATGATAACAAGTAACTTCCCCACTAGAGCCAATGAACTCCCCATGTATGGATTTTCATCCAGGTTTACAGTACTAGACATAAGTTCAACTCAAATCCTATATGGAATCAGTTGGTTTTTCCTGTAATACATTTGCTATCGCTGTACTTGGGGATACATATTATTTGTCTGGATGGACTCTGGTCCAGAGCTAGTAAGATTGTTGATGATGATTCTCTTTCTATAGCCTTATAGCATCTACTGATGCATAGCCAATATGGAGGACTATCTCAGCCAAGTTCAGCTTCATTTCTCTGTGTTCTGTGACTGGAGCACGTAGTGACTTTAGTAATAGTGTTTTATGATATAGTTCTGGTGAGTAATCAATACCAGTGAAACATTTTATGTATGAGGGGGACATAGGGGATAAAGGCCATTGCAGATCTGAGCAGTATTTTTTGTGACTACATGGTCACCATTGTCTATACTTTACGCATGTTCATACATTTTTTTAAGCTCCAGAACTTGTCTAAAGTGCTAGTAGATTAAAGTGAATTTCCAGTTTCTGCATGGAATTGTTTTTAATTGTCTTTTATGCCATTTTTAGATTTTTCCCTACAGAAAAACTTCATGCACGCACGTGCGCGTGCACACACACACACACACACAGTGTATATTGAAGGTTTGCAATAATAATTGTTCTCAATTATCAGAGATGACAGGAAATGAAAGCATTAAATTCCAACAGTTATGATATGAAAATTTTTATGTGTGTATAGAAATTAAAGGCTTGTGGTGACTATTAACTAGCATTGAATCCTTTTAAAAATAATTTTTCACATTGTTCCCCAGCTGATGAATAAGAAGTCAATAAGAAAACATACCATCCATAAAATATTCTATCCAGTAAAAATTATAATGGGACTCACTTTTCATTCATTTAGCATGCTCCTTGAGAAAAGTGCCATGTCTTAGTTATCACTAAAATGGTTGTGCTATAAGCAAATTATTGTTTTTTTCTTCATAGCCCTGGAGAATAGATATTACAGAATTTTCTAAACCAATTGCAGCAGGAAAGTTATTTCTTGTCATTAGATATAGTCTTTTTCCTTCTCTTACCTTCTCCTCCCCTTTCCCTCCCATATGTTTCCCCAGTTAAAATTTATCCATTATTAAGATGTCGAGAGGAGGGATAATTAGCTTTGAAGATGTTTGGAAAAGCCACATGGAAACCTACTATTTTATAAGCTTCATATACATATACTCATAGTCATATAAAAGTTACCCTACACAGTGGATAGTGATCTGCTCAGATATCACATATTGCCAGACAAGAAGCCCAGAGTGATGAATACCTTCTTTCGAGACATCAGGAGTTTCCAGAGACCATAAAACAGTAGAGGTTTTTGCCATTGCTCTTGACTGCCCACCAAAACTTGGTGGTAAGGCTTTATTGCTTAAGATAGCACACACCTTGGCCACCAAACATGGGGAGATCAACTTTTATTGACTGATAAGTTTCCACCCTGTTGAATACCTTTCAAAGTGGGAGAAGGTACTACCCAGGCTTCTGAGGGAGAAAAGTTGTCAACAGCCTTACCAGATGTGAATCCCAGGAGCTATACCAATGACTGGCTTTGCAAGATATGCTTATACAGACTAAAGTGGTGTGAATATAATGGGGGTGCTTAACTTTTTTCACTGAAATTGGGTCTATTCCACAGGAGGAAATATGTGACCAAAACTATAAATTTGGCAGAAAATAAATGGCTGGGGAGCTCACAGGAACCAGGGATGAACCTGTTACTATTATTTGCTAAACTGACAAGTATTAAAGTTCTCTCTAAATTCATCTCTCTATGCACACACACACACACACACGCACACACACGCGCACACACACACACACACACACACATATATATATATATATATATATATATATATATATATACTGCAGTTGTCAGATGATCAGAGCTGTTTCATTGTGCAGTGGATGGTAGTTAACGTAGAAATTAATAGCTGGTCTAGGTACAAAGAATGTATAAGTGTCTGTGAAATGTTCAGCCACAAATGAGGCAGCTACATCATATCTCTTTCCTTTAGGGACCATTATGAAAGAAGGACAGAAAATTGGACAGCGGGAATTAGAGAGGACTGGTATGGAACAGCACCATTTGGACATGACAGGAGTGCTAGGTTCATGAAATCACAGTAACTGTGATTGTCTACACAAAACTTGAATAAGTTCAAGCTAATCAACATTCCATCATGGATGGAGGAGGAGTCCCTGCCCCTATCTGAAGAGCTAATTATAGTTGGTGATATCTGAGGGAGAAAGAGTCAGTTTTCTTTAAGGATATGGTCCCTAATAGATTAACTATGCTCAAGAGGATGGCACCATATCCAGGAATATATGGGTAATACAAATTGGACTCGGTGTGCTATTAAAAAAAGAAAAGGACACAAAGTCTGGAGGAGTACTGGAAGCTATTAGGTGAGGAGAAGTAAGGGAGAGTGAGTATGATCAAAATACATTGCATGCATGGATGAAACCCTTGACAAATTAATAAAATACTGTATTAAACAGAACATGAAAAAGAATGAGTAATACCATAAAAATTATATGAGACAACCTTCCTACACCCAGAAGCTTAAATTTTTCTCCCATTTATATGAAATGTCATAGATTCAGTCATGAATAAAATTAAAGTTGTACAGTGAACCTGAAACTATTTCAACACGGCTATCACGGATATGTGTGGGAAATCCTTATTTTGTGAAACAAAATATTTTATTCAGTCCATGTATGAATGTGTTTGAGATATATGAGATAAATATATATGAGATAAATATTGAGGGAATTATTTAGATGCAATATCAAGAGTAATAAAAAACAATCACTTTCATAGAATGACCTTTAAATGCTTTCAAAAATTATGGTCTGTATGATGACAATTAATTACATTACACTACCATTGTCATACACATATTCTTAGCTAAGACATATTTCTTCACTAAAAGAATAGTGGCTTTTTTAGAATTGTATATTTCCACCCACCAAGCTCTGGTGTGTATGTGTGTGTGTGTGTGTGTGTGTGTGTGTGCATGCATGTGCATGTGCATGTGTAGGGGGAATTTGAAGAACACATTTCATTTAGAGATATGTGTTTCAAGGTCTTTCCTACTCTGTTTTATGTCTGCCTCTAAGTCTCTGTATCTGTTCCCATCTGCTGCAGGAGGAAGCTTCCCTGATGATGTCTGAATAAGTTACTGATCCATGAGTATAAATGAATGTCATTAGGAAGAATTTTATCATTACATAAAAGAAAAAATGTATTTGGTTTTACCCTTGGTCTCTGGGCTATCTGGTCTCTGGCTCTTGGTTACCCAACCCCACTCACATTCCCTATATCAGCTCCAACTCCCTTTACCTCTCTAGTTCTTCCTGTTCCTGTCATGCTTACCCTGAGTATACCCATAAAAATCTATTCTATTTCCTCCTCCCAGGTAGATTCATACATACCCCCACCCCTTCCTCTGGAACTGGTCTCTCTTCGGTCAACAGATCATAGCATAGTTAATTAATATCAATGATTTAATGACTTATGTACACATATAAGCAAATACATATCATATTTATCTTTCTGGATCTAAGTTACTCTTCAAGATGATTTTTTTCAAGTTTCATTCATTTGACTACAAATTTCATGATCTCATTTTTAACAGTTGAGTAATACTCCATGTTTTCTTTATCCTTTCTTCTGTTGAAGGGCATCTAGGTTATTTCAAGTCCTGACTAGTATGAACAGTGCAGCAGTGAACATAGTTAAGCAAGTGTCTCTATGGTAGGATAAAGCATCCTTTGGGTATAGCTGGATCCTGAGGTAGATGTATACCCATTTTTCTAAGGAACTACCCTATTATTCAATAACTCAGACATTCATTGTTTGCTGTTTTGTAGGTATTATACTCCTGACTCTTGGTTTGTCTTTATGCTGACACTTTGCCAAGTGAGTCTTTTGCCTAGCAGAAGATTTTCATTTCATTAGGTCACACTTAATAATTGTTCATCTTAGTGCCTTGTTAATAGCTTTCTGTTCCGAAAGTCCTATGCCAATGAGTTCAAGGCTATTCCCCACTTTGTCTTCTATCAGGTTCAGTGGTTCTGGTTTGTGTTGAGGTCTTTTATGCATTTGGAGTTCAGTTTTTGTGCAGGTTCTTTCAGGAACGTATCTTGATACAAAATTAACTCATAAAAAAGCAGTAGCCTTCCTATATACAAGTGACAAACAGAATGAGAAAGCAACCAGGGAAACAACACCTTCTAAAATAGCCTCAAACAATATAAAATGACTTGTGATAAGTTTAACCAAGAAAGTGAAAGACTTCTATGATTAAAAACTTCAGGGCATCAAAGAAACAGATTGAAGAAGATACCAGAAGACATATATATATTTCCATGATCATGGGTTTGTAGGATTCACATAGTAAAAATGGCCACCCCACCAAAACCAATCTACAGATTCATTGCAATCCTATCAAAATTCAAACCTAATTCTTCACAGATTTGAAAGGACACTTCTTATCTTCACATGGAAATATGAAATAAAATCAGGATAACTAAAAAATCCTGAACAATAAAAGAACTGCTGAAGGCATCGCTCTTCCCATTTTAAGTCATGCTGCAAAGCTATAGTAATAAAAGCAGAATGTGATTGGCATAAAAAACAAACATGTTGATCAATGGAATCAAACTAAAGACCCAGACATGAATCCACATACCTATGGACACCTGATTGTTTTGATAAAGGAGCCAGAATTACACATTGGAAAATAGACAGCATCTTCAACAAATGATGTTGATGTCTGCATGTAGAAGAATGCAAATAGTTCCATACATAGTTATCATAAGAAAAATACACAGCTTAACCTATACGCATATAGGTTTTCCATTTATCCATATCCTTTTTTAGCAGTTCAAATACAGAAGAAATTAGTAAATTTTGATACATAATTTGTGGTTTTGTTATTTTTAATTCTTAATAATACATTAGTCAAGAAGGGCTTTACATTAATGATGATAAATAATACTTCATCTTTTTCTTGAATTATGTCATATTTTCTTAACTATTTTAAGCATACTGTATTCTAATTCAGTTAGTCTTTTATACATTTAATCAAAATTATATACAAAGGCACATTATTAGATGTCTTCATTTTTCCATGCCTGTTTCCTTGTGCATATTTCATTTTATATGTAACTTTTTTGGTAGTTCTCTATATATATTAGGTTATTTCATATTGTTTACAAATAAATACAAATATCACTATACATATATTGTTAATTAATTTTTTCTGATTTAAAAATCAGTTCTATATGTCTGCATATTAGTATGTAAAACCCTGCAGCCTGATATCCTATAGAAAATACACACAGAGGTAGTGAAGTCCTCCCTACGAAAGTATACCTTTTGAGAAGCTAAAATAGAATTCACTTTTTCAGAGACTGATTTTGACTGTCAAGAAGACAATTGAGTATGAAACAAGAATCTTAGGACCCTGAAATAATGTATCATCACATACTGCTTAGAGATATATATAGATACCTAATTTGCATTATTCTAGACTATGCAAGTGTGATAAGTGACAGTGTATGACAGCTGTACTGAACACTCATTACACTTCCCTAAGAGGGTTTCCTCTTCCAAGGAAGGTCATCTATGCTGTGTAATTATTAAGTGAACATGGATTTCCTGTTTATAAAGCATTTGGATTTTACATTTTCCTTCTCCGTTTGTGACGTATTTGTAACATCTTTTTATTCTTTAGAAAAACTGTAGTAGACACACAATTCATATTTCAACAAAATAGTAGTATGCTTACTATTGGAATTCAATTACATCATTCTAATACAATAAATATGTAACTGTCAAAGAAGATTGAAGTTGGTCATATATTATGACATGTAAAAGAAAAGAAGAAAAGGAAAAATGAAGGCTCTTTTTGGTGTTACATGCCAAACTTCCAATTTCTTTTTGCTAGAAGAGAGATTGTTTTATTTATTTTGGAGGTGCGGGGGAAAGGTTTATTTGGGTTACACTTCTGTATTGCTGTTCATCCCTGAAGGAAGTCAGGAACTCAAACAAGGTACAATCCTATAGACAAGGACTGATGCAGAGGTCATGGAGAAGTGCTGCTTACTGACTTGTTCAAGGCATGTCCGGCCTGCTTTCTTATAGAACTCAGGACCACCAGGCCAAGGATGGCATCACCCACAATGGACTGCCCCCCCATCACTAACTAAAAAAATGTCCTGTAGCTTATGGAGGCATTTTCTCAGTTGAGGTCCCCTCCTTTCAGATAACTCTAGGCATCATTCATGTAATATTTTGGCTAAGAATTTGATTTTATTCTTCCCTTGTCCTGAGCACTTGAGTCAAGTTGAGTTTAAAAGTAATAAACTAATTTGTTAAAAAGAGGAAATTTCAATATAGCGAAACAGTCAAGCCAGTAGCAAGAAAATAGCTGTAGCTGCTAACGCTACCAGCACTATTGAAGAGAAACCTCCTGTACTGTATTGGAACAAAGTGTAAGGTGTCCTACAGATAAACCCTACATCTGATATCACAATTTATTAAGATAAAAATTATTGTGAGGTAAGAAAGCCTAAACTGAAGGGTAACCTAGAATCAGAACACTAAAGCTAATATAGATGCAGAGCAAAATGGCAAAACAGAACTTATCAGTGTGGTCTACATGATATTGATTTTGCGGGTTTGGAAGATTACAGGGGCATGGAGTTCTGTCTCCCAGTTGCAGAGACAGGCTGAGGACAAATAATGCACAGCAAGATAGGAGTTCCTGCAAGGGGCTCTGAAATGCCATTATGTCAAGCTGTGAAGTTTAAAGTCAAGTTCCAACAGGGTCTCTAGGATGCTATAGATGACAGGAACGTGGGACATCCACTGAGCAAAGCTGCAGAAATGGAGTGGAAACAGATAATGGAGAGGCTAACTGTGCTGCAAGGTGCAGAGCTGGGGGAGAGGAGCCACCTGTGCCCTTTGAAGAACAGATGATCGATTGCATCATGAGCTGCAGAGGCTGAACTTAGAGGTGCAAGATTTTGTGTTTTCCCTGCTAGGTTTTGGGTTTGCTTTGGTCTAGTCAGTCGTTTTTAGGCCACAATTATTCTCTTTGGGTTAAAGGGTGTTTTTATTCTGTGTGATTGATGTTGGAAGTCTGTAATTTGTTTTTATTTTCTTTTATAAGCGCTCACAGTTAAGAGATCATTTGAGTCTCAAGGAGAACTGGATCTGAACTTTTAAACTGTTGGGACTGTTAAAGGCTATGGGGACTTTTGAAGTTATGTTACTTTTTGCATTATGAAATAGACATGAGACTTTGAGGACAAATGATGTAAAGTCATGATTTAAATCGATTTAAGTTCCACTTTGAAAACAGTGGAATAGTGGTTAATCTCAATTGTCAAGAAAAACTTCAGGAAAAGTTAGTGTGAGATTATCTTAATCAAGGTAGGAAAAACTGAAAGTTGTACGTGCTGTCATTTCCCGAGCTACAACCCTCAACTATATAAAAAGGATGAAGGGAGTTAAGCTTACATATTTCTTGTTTTCACTTCTGGACTGTGGGTGCAATGTGACCATCTGTCTCAGTCTCCTGCTGCTGTTACTTCTCTGTATGATGGCCTGTAACCCTGTACTATGAGCCAAAATGATTTCTCTTTTCCTTAGGTTGCTTTGTCAGTTTACTTTATCATAATAAATGAAAAGAAATTAAGACGGTAGACTGCAGAGATTGTTGTTGAGTTTTATGTCTTTCTGGGCCCTCTTGCACTGAGTTTTTAGATAGTGATGTTAGCCATTTATGAGGAGTTCATTGGCAATTTCATGTTGCCTGTATATATAACACTTAGAGTCAAATACACAAAGCAAAGAGAAAGCTCAAACAATTTATTTCTGTGATCTTCTTTGAGTCCCAAGGTTCCTGCTAAGTTTATTTTCTCATTAACTCCTAGAGCCTACTTATTTATTTATAAATTACTCAGGGTTTATAATTATACTTGGAAGCAAGAGGGGAAAATATATGCCTAGTCTTTTCCAGGATGTGTCCAGAAACTGAGAATCTGAGACTTTTAGTCCACTCCATGTTTTTGTGTGTGTATTCTTTTCCATATTACTTTGTTTTCATATGAGAATAAAATTTCTACTTCAAACTAAATACAAAGTAGGCAATATGTACAAGTTATCACAGAAAAATTGAAGTATTTAGTGTAAATGGATAAAAGTACCTCCTATTACATAAAAAACTAAGGCATTTCAACATTACAACTTGGTTGTGTGAAGCTAACTATAATTATTTGCCCTTATTAGACAATGTCAAGACAATGTAATAAGAATATAACTAAAATATAAGTTGCACACATTAAGCTGACTACATAAAGAGTTAAAACATAAAAGCATTAGGTTTCTGTTTATTCATATTATTCATCTTGCCAAACAGGTTTTTGCAAATAGAATCTTGTCAAGACACAGACCTGTGAAAATGTAACAATTAAACAATGATATCTTTACTTGTAAATATATAATTCTTAAGTTTTAATATTTTCTGCTAAAGGCTCATTAAGATTTAGCAGAATTGGAATTACAGGGTGTGGCAACATTTGAACTCTTAGGCTTAAATATGGGAAAGCTGCCATAAAAGAGAAGACTAAGATGAGTGAAGCAAGAGAAAGATTAGTGTGCCTCTAATGTCACCTGAGTCAAGTCTCCCTGCCTGAGTCCTCCATCATATTGCTGAGACTCAGACCTTGCTTCAAAGTGAAAACTCTGATTTCTTTATGCTAGCACTGAAGTATGTAGTTAACAAGATATTACTATCATTTACACAAAGGGAATTTTCACCATTCTTCCCAAAGGAATTATACTCATAATTACTAATTGCTTTCTGTGACAGCCACTAACATAAGTATGTTAATCTTATGTTAGTTTATAATGGCAATAAAGCAGATATTATTACATAAAACTCAGAAATACTCAGTTATTTCCCATGATTTCTACAGTTAATATATAACAAAAATTACTTCAATTTACTATGTATCAGACAGGTTGCTAGACAACAGGAATAAAATTCAGTCTCTTCCTTGGGCATGTTATAGTGGGCAGACAAATACACCACACAATTACATGATGAGGCATGAGGATTAAAGTAGTATATTATGAGAACATATTGGTAGTTTTGGCATTGAATAGTCAGTTGGTGGGTGTTTTGCTAGGTGTATCTTAGTTACCGTTCTATTGTTGCGAAAAGACACCATGACAGGGGTGATTATTATAAAAGAAATCATCTAACTGGGAATTTGCTTAGAGTTTTATAGGATTAGTCCATGGTCATCATGGCAGGACACAAATGGCATGGTACAAGAGCAATAGCTGGGAGCTTTACATCCTAATTCATAGACATTGGGTAGAAAGAGAGCAACTGGGCCTGGCATGAGCTTTAGAAACCTCAAAGCCCACCTTCAGTGACACACTTACGCCAACAAGGCCACACCTCCTAATCCTCCCTAAACAGTTCCACTAATTGGTGAATAAACATTCAAGTATATAAGCCCATGGAGTCCATGCTTATTCACATCACCACATTGGAGAAATCTACTTTCTCAGAATTACACAGTGGTTTGTAGTTCTTGGCCTAGAACGAGAACCTGTGTGCTTTCCACTTTCCATATTAACATGTACATTGGATTGTAGTCATTCAGGTCTTGTTGAACCAGTCATGTTGATGTGACTTCATGGGTACAGCTTTGCTGACATTTGTAATCACAATCACATGGCAAACTTCCTGTTCCTCTGGCTTTTCCTTTGACAATCAAATTTGAAATCAGAGACGCTATGTTCCCTCATTAGGGTGGATTTGAAATCATAAAAGTAAACATGTTATGACTACATGTCAAAAATCTAGCAGCCATATGTATGCTATTAGTCTCTACCACAGATAAGTTTGCAAAGTTCCTTTAGTTAAAAAACAAGGAAGCTGTATAAGTGTAATCACATAGAAATATTCTCCATAATTCCCATGTGTTGCTTTGGTTCTAGCTGTGTATACATTTTTTATGCCATGGGGTAATGAATGCTAAAAAGAAACAGAACAACAACCTGCAGAAAGATGATAAAAGTTGCACAAAGAGATTCAAGTAGCTTACAGCTTTCTTGCTTGATAATTGTATCTAGGTTCTGTGTAGCCCTGGGGATCTATTACAGAAAGACTAATTCATTTTTACATGTGCTTCCTTTATTGAGAAAAAAAGTATTTCAAATACAGAATATATCCAAACAATTCCCCATCTATTTCAATATAAACAAAAATGTGTCTTGTGTCTTTTATTTGGCAACAACAGAAAAAAATCAATTGTATCACTTGGAGAAAACAGTATTTTTTTCACACTCACCCATAAAAGAAGTTATTGACAACTACGTATTTTGTGGTTTTAGGGTACATTTTTGAAACTGACATTTCTTGGTAGATACTATTCCATAATTAACTCCTTCCCAAAGTGTCTGAATACCCATACCCTGGTGCTCATTTCTTTCAGTTCTTTAGCCTTCTCTCTATTTCCTTCTGAATTTTGTTCCTGTGACTTAACCAAATGGGTGAGGTCCTATTTTATAACTCAATATTTTTACTTTGCTGGTTGTCCAAAGTCTACTAAAAATAGCCAGCATACTAAGTATTTAAAACATTATTAATTATTACCGTGTTTGGGTCCTGAATTCTGTTCTTCAATAAGTCCCAATACTGAATTATTTTAGGCATTAATGTTGAACTTTTAATAATTCTTGAAAATATAATGTAAGTTTTAATCTTATTTTTAAAGGACTATTTGCTTGCATGTATGTAAGTGTACCATGTGAGTGTTTGGTGCTTACAGAGGCCTGACCTGAAGGCATTGAACCTTCAGGAACCAGAATTACAAAGAGCTGTGAGCTGCCATGTGGGAGCTGAGAAATAAACTCAGGTCCTGTAGTAGAACAGCAAGTATTCTTACCCATTGAGTTATCGCTATAGACCTTAATGTAGGTTTTTTTCTTCTCTTTCGGTTTTTCGAGATAGGATTTCTTTTAATGTAGATTTTAAAGCAGTTGTTTTTAAATGTTGCAGAAAAATTAAGGCAATGTAAGTATTAAGTCTATATAAAAATATTTCAGCAAAATTATCATGCCCACACAAATTGCATGTCGAATATAGATTAAAATACAATTTTAAAATGCAGCTTAATTTCTATGTACAACATGAGACATGTGTTTATTCATCACACTGTGCTTTGCCTCACAGACTTTCTTTTCTTGTAGATATTTTACATTCAGAAATTAAATTACAGGAATTGACTGTCAGTGACAGATTGCTTTCTAAGAATATTCTGATTTCTCCTATTTCCTTCCTAGGAGCTGAAACTTGCTGACGTCTCTAGCCTCTGTTTTTCTCTAGTCTTGAAACTTTTATAAGTGTATATCTTAGTCTTATCTGTCCCAGCTCCTTCCCTTCACGTACTACTTGCCCTCTTCCCGTGTATCTAGTTCTTGCTTCAATTAGTACTGTCAATCTGCACATGGCTGTGAAGTTACTCCTGGTATGTGGGGAGCCTGACAGTGACTAAATCTAAGAAAAGTAACTCTCCCTCTTCTAGGACCCATCGAGTGCCACCATCAGATATGGGTGGGGCCTCATGATCCCCTTCCCCTCCATGCTGGAATATATTTAACTTAATTTTTTGGCATTGTCATGAATGATTACTATATTGAAATCATTTACAAAGTCCCCTCTCTTAACTTAAACTCCTCTAAGATCCTCTTCCACTCCCTCCCAAATTCATGACTTCTTATCTTATTATTAATATTAATTATTACTGTTATCACTGCACATATCTTAACCTACTGATTCCATTTAGTGATTGTCATATGTACATGTGTTTGGGGATTAGATACCCTAATAGGGGGCTCATCTCTGAAGCAAACTGTTCTTTCTTTCTCAACAGCAATTGATTGTCTGTAGCTCTCCATGTAGAAATGAGACCTTGTGAAATTCCCTGTCCCCATGATGGCATGATGTCTGGTACTGTCATCATGTAGGTATTATTTGGGCTTCCATACTGTGGATATTTCATGTGTACCTCTTCCCTGTTGTGTCTAGAAGACATGATCACACAGCAGGCATTCTAGTCCTCTGGCACTGACAATCTTTCCAGCTTCTCTTCTGTAATGTTTCCTGGGTTTTAGGTATAGGGGTTGTAGTGTAGATGTCCTACTTGGGTTCAGGCACCCTGTGGTCACTTATTCTTTGTATATTGACCAATTGAGCATCTCTTTAATAGCTACCATCTGCTCAAAAAAAGAAACTTCCTTAAAGAGAGGTGAGAGCAACACTTAGCTTTGTGCATAAAGATAAAGCACTTAGAATTCAATCATAAATTAAATTTTGTTCTGGATCTATGTTCTCTTCTGGGATCTATGCCTCTTCAGCATAGGTAGTTGGCTACATTTGCGGTACCATGTATGTATTCTCTCCTATCAAGCAGGTCTTCCATCCAACTAGACAGATATTGGGTATTTCAATGATATCAGTGTCTCTATTACACAATTGAAGAAACCCAGCTCTGGTTGAGGGCAGGGTTTAAAGTAGGTGGATACAAGAGGAGCAACAGAGGGCACTTGAGTTTCTTTTTACTGCAGAGAGGAAGTACATCTGGGTATGGCTTGACCTACTTTGACAACCTACATCTCTCACAGGCTTTATTTATACACAAATTATTTCCTCATTGACTTTAATCATTGATTACAAAGTCTTTTCACAGTACATACTTTTTCTAAAGTCGTCCTTGATTACTTATGCATATCAAAGTGAAAGAAGCCAAGCGAGCAAACATTATGTTAAAATCAGTTCTTTTAGCTGAATGTCTTTTTCCTTAAAACCAGGGTCATAAAGACTTGCAGTTACAGAAATACTAGACAGGATATCTCTAAGTTTGACTAAGTTAATAGATCAGGAGTTATTTCCTACTACCTGTTATATTAAGCTTCTCCTGTAGTATCAATTAGTCTATTAAAATGAGTATCTGATCATTCTATGGAAATATAATTCCTCATTCCCTTGTCTAAATTCTTTCTTTTATATCTGACCACCATCCTTTCCCTGTACTTCTGAAATACTGTGCTCTGCTCATTATTTTTTCTGCAATCAAGGAAGTCCTGATCTTGCAAGTCTGCTCAGGAAGGCAGGCAGTTCACAGAGCCAAATGCTTCTCTTGGTTTGACGTAAACTCTTCTTTCAATATGGTTCCTATCTTTATTACAATCCTTCAAAGGTTAAAAGAATATCAAGATTCCTAAAACTTCAGTAGAGTATCAAGGCATGTCATTTATTTTACAATCAAATCTTTTCCTTGTCCTTGCTAGCTCCGTGTTTCTGTGGCAAAACTTGAAAACCTAATGGTTCGGTTATGGTTTGTCAGCTTCTAAAATTACCCTAATTTTTTCTTCTTTAATGATTTTTTCCAGATCCTATGTCTAGTGCTTACTAACACCACTTAGGTGATAAATTCTATGCAAGACTTAATTTCTTGCATAGCTAATTCTCCTAGGGGACTACCACAAGTTTTATTCTTGTTAGCATCAGCTTTTAGTTACACTATCCCAGCTCCAGCCCTCAGTGAGGGGCCCTTAACAGCAAGGGATTCAAATATTAAACATGTCGAAAGCACAGGCAAAAGTGGTGTAGCAAGTCCCACCAAGGGCAGTGAAAGGTCAGTTCAGCCATGCAAGCACTGGAGCTGTGTCAGGAAGCTCATTCAAAATGCTAGGCATCGCCTTGCAATTAGTGATATCTTGCTGGGCTGGGTATTGTGGTCTGCAGTGTTTACAGCTGGCTTATTGATTATTGGATGATTGATTGTTTTTCTCCTTTGGTAGCTCCTTCATATACTATGAGAGCTAATCCTCAAGTACGAGGTTTCCAGGTCAGTTCTAGTTCAGTTTCTCCATGTCCTGTTTCCCAATTATGTTGTGTTTTCAGCAATAGGACCGTGTGGTTCTGGAAGGCAGACAAGTGCATTACCAATAGTCTGTATTTTTGAGGAGTCTCTTGAATCCTGTCCAATTGCTCAAAGGGATGTTTTCATGAACTAGTGCTGGGATTGTGTTAGACATTTTATGGCTCTTGGGAAGAGCATTATCAACTTGCATAGCACCAAAACTCTCCCTCCATTCCTTCTAACCAAATATGTTCTCCTTTCCCCTCATGTTCTTTTTTTAATAATTTTAGTCTTATGTGGCTTCTTCATGCATATTTCATTGTGGTGAACACTTTCCCCACCCTTTCCTTTCCCCACCTCCATCACCTCACAACCTGCTCACGCCCTTCCGACCCCACTAGCATCGTTCTCTGCTTTCATTTTGCCTATATTGTCTTATCCCCCTCCTCATTGCATCATCTCCAGCTGTCCCTGTCTGACTTCCTAGCTTCTGAATATACTCCAGTTTAAACACCCAAAACATAAGGCTTAAGGCTAGAACCCATATATCAATGTGAACATGTAGCATTTGCCTTCAAAGACCTGATTTACTTTGCTCAGTATAATTTGCCTATAAATTTTGTGATTTATTGTGGTTTTGAATGTTTTATTTTAATTCCATTGCAAATTAAAGTGCTATAAGGTGCATCCCACTGTATTTGATAAATAAATACAATTATGATCATTAAAGCAATATAATTTTCATGTCCATCACTTCAGTTATCATTTCTTTATGATGAAATTATCAACATTCTTTCCTCTAGCTATTTCTAAATACACATTTTTGTTAACTCTGGCCATTCTATACTACATGAAGATATTATAACTTACTCTTCTTACATATCTATAACTTAAATCAGCTAACTCCCCTCACCAGCCTCTGGTAGACACTATTATATTCTCTACTTCTATCAGCTCAATCTTTTTAGAGTACTTCATATAAGTAAGATTTTAAAGTATTTGTCTTTCTGTGTCTGGATTTTTCTAGCCTTTTAGCATTTCTTTTTGTTTTATTTTTAATATTTTTGTGATATGAGCAAACTGTGGGGAGGGCGTTAAAGGGGAGGGCATGGGGGGTGAGAATATGAGTGAATAAGATGGTCAAATTGGGGAAGGGACAGTGTGGGAGAGCAATGAAAAGATATCTTGCTACAGAGAGCCATTATGGGGTTTGGGAGAACCTGGTGCTAGGGAAATTCCCAGAAATCCATAAGGATAACCACAGTTAAAACTCCAAGCAATAGTGGAGAGGGTGCCTGAATTGGTATTTCCCTGTAATCAGATTGGCGAATACCGCAAGTATCATCATAGAGCCTTCACCCAGTAATTGATGGAACCAGATGCAGAAATCCACAACCAAGCACCAGGCTGAGCTCCAGGAACCCAGTCAAAGAGAGGGAGGAGGGAATATATGAGCAAGTGAAGTCAAGATCATAGAGGGGAAATCTACGGAGACAGCGGAACCAAGCTCATGAGAACTCATGAACTCCAGAGCAAGAGGTGTGGATTCTCCATAAGTCCGAACTAGGCCCTCTGCATGTGGGAGACAGTTGTGTAGCTTGGTCTATGTGAGGGGGCGCTGACAATGGGACCAGGATCTATCCCTGGTGCATGATCTAGCTTTTGGGAGCCCATTAGCCATGGTGGGATGCCTGTGCTAAACTTAATATGGGGTGTGGAGGTGGGCATGCTTGCTCCTGCCTCAGCTTAATAGGTCAGGCTTTGTTGACGCCCCATGGGAACACTTACCCTTTGGGAAGAGTGAATTGGCATGAGCTTAGCAGAAGAGTTGAGAGGTGCAGTGGATGGTGTGGGAGGGAGAACTGTGATTGGGATGCAAAATGAAATTAAAATAAAGAGAATAAACAGCATTAACAATAAAAAGAGAGATTATAATATGATTACATCATTTCTCCCCTTTTCTCTCCCTCAAAATCCTCCTGTATATCCTTTCTAGCTCTTCTTCAAATTCATGACCTTTTTAAAAAATCAATTGTTTACATACATATATGCACACATATGTATATGCATAAATACAACCTGCTCTGTCCATATAATGTTACTTGTATATATATATATATATATATAAATATATATATATATGCTTTTAGGGCTCACCATTTGGTATTGTATAACTAATTGTGTGCTCTTTCCTGGAGAAGACTATATCTCCCATTCTCCACATTCTTCATTTGTATTGGGATGGGACCTTTTGACTTTTCTCCATCCACATTAGCATATTTGTTGATAACTGGCCCCTTTTCATCACTTCTTGTATTCACTGCTGTGCCTGTTCTCTCCGACCTCATCAGTCACAAGTATGCCATAGCGGCTATGCCAATAACATCAAATTCTCTCAGAGAAACCCTAATTTGCTTCTCTGTTCATTCTCTGTATTTTTCCTAATGAGAAAGTCATTTAAAAGTCATTATCCTCATTGTAATAACATAGTCTGATTGACTTAAAACTAGTGTCTTCCACCAAATCTTTCCAACATGATCTGAATCAATAAGTTTGAATCACCTCTGACTGATTACCATTGTGTTTGGCTTTACCTGTACCTGCGTGATGTTAAGTAAATGTAAATTCGCAAATATCATTTCTTTCATGGCCTGTCACATTAGCATCTCATTTAAATGACTCTTTATAGAAATTTGTAACCCTATTAACGTTAATTTTGAACACTTGTCTGCTGTTATTGTTTCATTTTGTTTAGTTCTGACTTTGTTCAATTTTGAGGAAGAAATATAATAAAGCATAGTTTTCTACTGCCTTAAATACATTTTAAAATTGCTAGAAAAAATAAGGGCCCATGGTTATATTGTACTATTAAATTTCCCCCATGTTAGTGTGTTTATTTGGCTATTCAAGTATGAATTACCTTTGCTTGCAAGTTCATTCTCAAGAGGAAGACTGTTTCAAGCTTGATAACCAGCTCATATAAATATAATAGGTTCAAGAGAATGAATTTTAAATTTATTTATAGTGAGCAAGCACAGAAACTGGTATATAATATTTAAATGTAACTGTAATTGTCATGATGAAATTTTCTAAAATATTTTATATATATTCATATATATATGAAAATATAGTTGTCCCAGTGATCAGTGATCATGTTACCCTCCCCCTTTACTTCTCCCACTTGCTGTCCTTCATGCCTGCTTATATTGAGCATCTGACTACTGCCCTCAACCAGAATCTCCTGGGTCCTCTTCTCTAATTATTCTTTTTTCTGTGTTTCCATGTCTTTGCCTTCTGATACTCTATACAAAAGCACAGACTACATCCACTAAGGGCATATTTTTGTGTAATATTAAAAGAAGACATTCAAGTATCCCCTGTGCCAATATTCTCAGGCCATCCAGCTTGTAGGGCAGAAAGGGACTGAAATTTGTTTCATGTCTATTTCCACACAAGCATAGTGGGAAGCATTGATAAACAGAACATAACTAATTTAATAAGAAGTCTATGGCTTGAGAACATCTCTATATATTAGACAAAGAAATGGGCTCAGGGCAGATACTGGCTTGTCTAGTGGGTATTGATCAGGGACTAATATCGTTTTAGCTCCTATGATTGTCTTAATTCATGATAAAAATCTAAATGAATTCTTATATCCCTAAACTAGTCTTCAAACTCCCATAAGTCCTTCTGAGTTACAGATAAGGAAGAGTCTGAAGAGACCTCAAGATACAGCTTGTTGCCTATCAATGTGATGATGAGACTCTATTGCTCAAAGCACAATATACTTGCTTCATAGGGCTTTGGGAAATTGAGGTGGTATTGCTTAGAAACTGCCACCCTGATGCCCATATTTCACAGTATGGGAAGATGTAATGGCGTCCAGGCTCTTGGGGGTAAAATTATTCATAATGGATAGTGGAGGGTCTCTAGAGGCACCACCCCAACTGAAGAGCTATTGGCAGTAATGGCTACTAGAAAAATCACACAATTAATTTTCTTCATGGATGTGCCCTTCAGTAAGTTTCCTGTGGTCTGGAGAGCCCTTGGACTATACACATAGAGGTAGAATTAATTGAATTCAGTAGGTTATAAAAAATAAGAAGAGGACATGAAATTGGAAGGAGGTTGAGAGAGAGAAGGTTCCAGGAAAAGTAGAGGAGGGCAATGGAGGTGGCTTGGAAAACCCAAAGTAAGAGCAGGTGTTCTGTGTCTTGCAAGAAGTCTTTCTCTGTCCCATCAGCTCCCAAATAATGACATGGAGACTTCTTATTATGAAAGCTCAGCCTATAGCTTAGGCTTGTTTCTAACTAGCTTTGATAAGTTAAACTAACTCATTTATATGACTTTATGTTCTGCCATGTGGCTTGTGGATGTTAACTCTCCTCCTGCATATCTCTGCCTTGCTTCATCCAGAGTCCTCTGTGTTCCCTGCCTATACCTCCTGCCTAGCTGTTTTCCATTACACTTCCTTATTACACCAATAACAGCAACACATCTTGACACTGTGTGCAAATATTCTACAACAATATTTGCTCTTGTTTTACTAAATAGTGAACTGAGATCAAGAATGCGCTCACACAGACATGTACATATGTGAACACACAGGCACACACTTGATTGAGTATCTAGTGTGCCTGTTTTCATTGGTGGTATTGTAGATATAAATGAATAAACTCACATATTATACACAATGATTTTTGGCACACTACGTGAACTCTCTACAGATGCAAATTAATAATAACAATAAATTTTACTTACAGACTAAAGATAGGGAGAAATTTGATGAAATTTAATATAAATAATAAAAATAAAAGTGGAATAAATTATTATATTGAGTGCAGCATTGAAATATCCAGTGAGTTTCTCCAAACCTGGTTATTATAACTGCCTAATTATGAAAATGGAAATTCTGAATCATCACCAAGTCATGGAAAATTGTGAATTTAAAAACATTAATAAATATAGAGAATTTTCACAATATGTCAGTGTAATTAACTAGAGAAAAAATGCTTATCTTCTGGATGACCCTTAAGAATTTGTGAGAAATGTTGGCACTTGAATTGACAGGCAATTAAGTAAGAGAAATAGACAAATAAAGCATAGAAATGAAAATAAAATACATATCATTGCTAGAAGAAGTTGGATAAATATGACGGAAATAATGATTTCTTGGTACATCTACATACCACAGATTTTCTACTAATTAGGAACTCAACAATATTCAGCAAAAATATGTGTGACATTTTAAAATTACCTTTCCATATTGCTTCTAAAATGTTAAATTAATAGAGCAATGTTTCTTAGTAGAATGTATAGTGTATATGCCAGTTCCTAATTGGGATTTATAGCACCTTATAATTAGGGGTGGGGTGTGTAAATGCTTGTGCATATATTTAAATTTATAAAAACTTCAGGATGATGAAAAACTGGAATATTTACCAGGTCTGTAAGAGTGGTGCGTGAATCACTAAAACAAGTGTGGAGGTATGCATGTATGGTTCCAGCACCTAGGAGGTGAAGGTAGAAAGGTCAGGAGTTCAAGCCCCGGTTGAGCCATTCATACTCTGTCTCCAAGAAAACAAACAAACAAAAAACTAATAATGAATGAATTAATTAGTAGAAAAAACATGAAAATGTCCTGATTAAAGTTACAAATTAAATGAATTGAGATAAAATATAGGTTGGGTGTGGTAGAACATCCCATAGACATCAGATTTTTGGAGGCAGGGGTATAGGGATTTCTGTGTGCTTGAGATCAGTCTGTTCTATGTAGCAAGACCCATGCCACTCAGATCAGCTAAGTAGTGAGACCCTGCCTCAAAATAATAAATAAATAAATTATTAATAATAGAAATAAATTGCAGAAATGTTAGACATTTTAAAAGATAAAGAAAATGAAGGGCATTATTATATTTGTATTTGGAATAATAAAACCAAAGTTAAATAAAGATATGTGTTGATATGAAGTAGATCAACTCCAGGGATTCTTTGTTCCCAATTTAAAGTAAAACAAGATTTTTAAGAACAATCACTTTGTAATTAATGGGAATTCAGTTTAAAATTATAATTTTTAACTCTTGATAGGAAACTAAATTCTTTCTCATTTTTATATCTTATGAGACCCACAGTTAAGCACTGAGACAAACTCCTGTAATCCAGTTGTAGAGATAGAGGAGTGATGAGCAAAGAGGTCAAGACCAAACTGGAGAAACCCACAGAGATAGCTGACCTGAACATGGACCCCAGCCAGACAGCTTGGGAACCAGCATAAGACTAAACCAGGCCTCCTGAACTTGGGCAACAGGAAGCTTGGTAATCTATAGGGCCTCTTGCAGTGGAACTAGTATTTATTCTTAGTGCACGAATGGACTTTGGGAGCCCATTCCTCCATCAAGGGATATGCTCTCAGCCTAAATACATGATCCAAAGTACCAGGAAAACATTAGGCCTTATATATTGAGCACTTTGCCTACCTTGTCTTAATGGTTAATTTGTTCTTGATTTTCTGGAAAACTTTACTGTCTAAAAATACACAAACACATTTATTACTGCAGATACCCGCTCATCACTTGACCCCACTGAACTTACCCTGTGGCCAGCATTGACTCTGAAATTTAGAATGCTGCTGCAAAGGCAAAACTCATTCTTACCCCAAAGATGTCTGCTTCTATCATAGAAGAAATGAATTGATTTTAACAAGACTAATAATCCACAGTCAGAATTTGTAACTTTTATAAGGATGCCTGATTAGGAATTTATTTTATTAAAAGTTCTTGAGTCATAAATCTACTAGTCTTTCTCTTTAATGTTTGTTAATAATGAATGCCAAGCAAAATGTGCTATTTTGACAGTTGGTCACTTCTAATGAACTAAAATCCATAGTAATTTGTTTCAATAATTTTATGTCTTGGAAAGAGGATCTCTTGAACTCATTTACACTTTCCTTTTAGTACAGATCAATTCAAAAATTTCTGAACAATAAAAATAATGTGGAAAATTTAATTCCCTCTATTTACATCCTACATCATATAATGTTTCACATATCTTGTATACGAATGAAAATATTTTTCTCTAGTAAAAAATACACATACAGCTTTTGGAGAAAGGAAACAATAAGACCCGAGAGCGCTGCGTATGGCCAGATGTGAAAGAGGCAATTCAAGGAAATCACAAAATGCTGGAGAGTAAAGAAGCTATGAGATAGCAAAGTTTTGAAATGATTGTATAACTCTGTGTACTGAATGACAGCACTTTTAAGTCACTTTTGTAGGTTCAGATATGAGGGAATGGGGGAAACCGTGCTTTCAATTCTTCAAGTCCTACTGAAAGCAGAATTGGAAATCTGGGCACTCCAGTCACATACTCAAATATTACCGCATAATGCCAACTTAATGCCTAACAAACAGCATCAAGTGCATAGCTGTCTAGATTTTCACAGTTTAAGTGGATTAGTCGAAGCTCATCCTTTCACCACAAAGGTATTTCTGTATTAACTAAATGTCAACACCACAGTTAGCATAAAGTTTAGACAAAAGACATGCTCTGTTCCCAAACAGTTTTCTGCAATGGAGGAGGAAAATGGAATAGCTGAAGCATAGAAAACAGAACATATATGTCTGAAGTAAATGTCACCTACAAAGACAGAAATACCTTGGAATAATACTTTAGAACCAATAGGAATTTAAATGATAACTTATTGGAATAATTTCTGAACCTGTGAGGAAGAGCTTCTGAGGATTGTCATGTAAGTCAGAACCTTAACTGTGATAGACACAGGAAATATCCACAGCTGACATATTCTTTCTTGCAGTATGTGATAGTCATGAGAAATCATATGTTTCTTTTGAACCTTAGGTATACTTCTGATTGATGAAGGAAAGTTCTAAACGCTTCACATCCATTCTCAGTTTTTCTTTGCCACAAATAAGCCTCCACTTTGTTCAATAAGCCACAAACAGAAGGCTATAAATCAGCTGTGCATATTCCCAACCACAAATATACTTATTAGTAGACAATGTGGCAACAACAACAAATATTACATCCTGACTCAGCAAGGCCATTGGCTACTACTACACCAAGAACTTCTGCTTTCAACATTGCAGAAATAATGAACTAGTTTAAGGCAATTTTTCTCAAAAGGAACAATAAATTTGAGTGAGAAAAACATTTTAGAAAGCAAAAACAAATAAAAATCCATTTGAATTCAAGGTAAGACCTGAGTAACAAAGAGTTTACAACATATAAGGCCAGAGTGCTGAGACATAATCTACCAAAATATGTGCAGGGAATGTTCTATCTAAGAGAAATTGAGTTAGTGATCAGGAATTTCACAAATAAACCTTCAGACCCTGATGATTTTGTTGATGCCGTCTATAAAATACAACAAGCCTAAAATAACCCCAAAGTACAGCTGAGTGGCAAGGAGAGAAAAGATATCTTTTCTTCATTTTATAAGCATACCACAAGTTTGTAACCCATCCTTAAAGGACATTAATCAAAAAAGCAAAGTGTAAACAAATACATTTCCTGATTTGTGACTAAAATTTTCAACAAAATACCAAATCTGTATGCAATAAATATTATTTAGTACCACTGATACATAAATTAGTATCTAATAAGTAGGAACTAATTGAATTTATATGTTTGATAGAGTACAATTTATTAAACCATGAAAAATGAGTACACAGTAACTGAAGGTATTGGTATGATAAAATCATTGGTTTCTGGAAGAATATTACAGGACTGACAGGCCTGGAGTGTTACACAGTTATTCCTTGAGAAATAATGTCTGAGTTGAAGTCGAGGCTGAAATAGGAAGGTTAGAGAATGGCTGGGGATTACTAAGCAAGGAACATCAAAACCTGTGTACAAACAGCAGCTCTGTAACGGTAGGGCCATAGATTTGAAATGCTATAGGAAGGTATACAACTGGAGCTCAGACATCAAAGGGTTAAAAACCCTTAATCTACAATGATGATCTGCATGATACCTTGGTGCAATAATGTCACAAAAGTTGTGGGCATAATCAACACTGTCTGATTGGATTGTAAGCCCACTCCATGAGATAGAACCCTTGCCTGCCACTTCTCTATTGGCTAAGAATCTGATATTAGATAAGCCAAGTATCTATGGAAAACCAAATACTATTGTTCTGGTAAAGGAACAGAAATAAAATGACTAATGACATTCTGTTACACCAATGGTTCAGAGTCTAACTCAGCCACCAACAGAGAAGCTTTCGCTTGTAGTAGATGGGAATTGAGAGATCCATAACTGGACAAGAGAGGGAGAGAGAGAGAGACAGAGAGGTAGACAGAGACAGAGGCAGAGACAGAGAGA
The DNA here is from genome assembly GCF_017639785.1 of Mesocricetus auratus. NCBI lineage: Eukaryota > Metazoa > Chordata > Mammalia > Rodentia > Cricetidae > Mesocricetus > Mesocricetus auratus. The sequence goes on along the minus strand of NW_024429194.1, from coordinate 42,046,566 downwards.
GAGAGAGAGAGAGAGAGAGAGAGAGAGAGAGAGAGAGAGAGAGAGAGAGAGAGACCTTGAAACACTAGGTTCTTGATGAGATATTTTCATCAAACCCCTCTCCTCCAGACTCAGGAAATTACACAGAAGAGGAGGCAGAAAGATTGTAAGGTCCAGAGGGGATGGGTGATACTAAGGAAACAGTGTCCTAGAAACACATGGGACATACACACTCAGAGACTGTGGAAACATGCTTAGGGCCTGTACAGATTCAAACCAGGTGGATTCTCGGCACTGAGATGGGGACTTAGACATAAGCTCACATCCCTGTCCTAGAGGATGTCTCCAATTAATAACTGTTCACAAAGGAAAAACTTTTCTCCATGAATATACAAACCACAGGTAAGGCAGGCCCTATGCCCAGCAATAGATGGCCAATACAAAACAAACTCTATGGTTGTTTCGTAGAATTTTTTGTTCCATATTGTTCTGTTTGGACTGTTTTCTTTTTCTTCTTTCTTTTTTTTTTTGTTTGAACTTACTTATGTTTTGCTTGTATATTATGGTTTCCAATTTTGAGTTTTTATGGGGTTTGTGTGTGTGTCTCATGCTCTTTCTTAGTTTCTTTTTATTTGTTCATATTGTATTGTATTTGTCTTTCTTATTTTCCTAATTGCTTTCTTAAGAGAGGGACAGAAAGGTGTGGAGTTGGAAGGGTGGGGAAATGATGAAGATCTGAGAGGATATGGGGAGATATATATTGTGTGAAATTAACTTTATTTTCTGTAAAAACCAAAAGTAAAAAAGAAATAAGTAGATGTGAATAAGTAAAGGAAGAAACCCAAGGTAATAGAGTAACAAGAGGGCTGAGCCTCCTCAAACCAAGTGGTTCTGTGAATGAATATGGTCTTGGTACTGAAGGAAATAAGAAGCTAATGGGGAATTTTTTAGGCTAAGAAGGACTTCTCAGTGTGACTTGTTTCCCCTAAGTCATGTTGGGAAAGACATGGGAAGTTAAGGAGGACAAGTTATGACAAGGAACTGTTATCAGATTAGGAAAGAAATTAGGGCTTAGCTGTGCCTGTCGTCAAACACCTATAATTCCAGCACTTGGGGAGAGAAGGCAAGGTCAGGAATTCAAAGCCTTCCCCAGTCACATAGGAAGTAAAAGGACAGCCTGGGAAATGCATGAGCCTGCCTCAACTATTAAAACAAACAAACACATAAAGGAAGACTCCTTGGAGCCATGCTGTTTGTGTCTGTTGTCAGATTGTTTCAGTTTCTCAGACCCAGCTGACTTAAAGAGTGTAGCCTCAGCTTTTCTATCTGAAGAGAGATATATGTGTGAAGAAGTGTAGGCTGTGTTAAACATGCATGAAGCCTTTCATGTGTGTGGCTGCACTACACTTAACATTGTGTCGCCATCTACCTAAATTTTATTTCTCATTTTTTAATGGGCATGAGTGTTTTGCATGTGTATCTGTTCACTGCGTGTATATGCCAGAAGAACGTGTCAGATCTTCTGGAACTGGAGTTACAGATAATTGTTAGCTGGGAATGGTAATGGAACTTGTGTCCTCTGCAAGAGCAAAGTATGTTTCCAATCACTCACCATCTCTCCAGCTCCAATCTACTACATTTTTTATATTAAAAAACCATAAATATCCCTTTAAGTATTCCTTTTGCTGTAATAGCAGAGATATTTGACTCTCAGAAACTGAGAGTCAAGAAGTATGTATACTCAGTTAATTCTCCTGAGCTGCCTGCCTCCTCCCCATGCTGAGAAAGGGACCGCTCGGGGCAACAATGATATCTTAATTAAATGGATAAGCTTTGAAGTGCTATTATGTGGAAAACACCACATGGTTCATAATATATGCTTTATGAAACAAAAGAAGCAAGACTCAGAACTTCAGGAACATTTTTAGAATTGGGGAATGGCTGTGCCAGTGTTGTGTGTGATTTTATTTGTTTTTCCAGAGGTTGGATGTCATATGGATAACTTTTTAAAAGTTAACAATATTGGCTTTTTCCATAATGGATAGTCCTGTAATTTAGATATCTGGTTTACCAAGTATATATTTTTATATTCACAATATTTTTTATGTTCCTGGCATCTCTTAGCTGTGATTCTATTAAGGGAATCTTGGTGCTTGTCTATTGGTGGGCACAGAAGAGCATTAGGCAGGGAGTAGCATGTTAGTTTTGGATTAGAAAAATTATATAGGGGTCTTTACATTATTAATAAACTATGTTTTCTTAAAGTAAGATACATCTTAAACAATTCATTACATCAAACTCTTTTCATTTCCAAGGTTTTCCCATAGATCAGGAAAAGCAGCATTTAAGCTGAGAAACTTACGTCAACTTGATTTTGAATGTATCTATGGCTCAAGAAGAACCAAGAAAGAAGAACAAGAGGCTGAAACGGCAAGAGAGAACCCACTTCTCAAAAATCAATGAACACAGGCAAGAGCAGCTGTTACTGACCTGTGAGGTCAGTGACTGGAAGAGAGGGCAGGATGGACAGAAAACCATGGATGAGGCTTAGACAGCATGATTTTAAGGTCAGATTTCCTGGAGTCTTTGTCCATGTAACAGCCCTGGAAATAAAGAATAAAGAGAAAGCATCATTCTTTTTTTGTTTGTTTCTTACATTTAAGAGAAAAGCACAATCAATAAGTGTGTCTTTCTAGACAATCTATAGACTTCAGAAAATGTCTCTTTTCCAGCCATTGTTTTAAGGTCTCTTTCAAGCATCTTGTCAGGGCAGGGTCTGCTAATCAAGGGGATTGAGAATACTATGCAGGCATTAGACACCCTGAGACACCTCTGACCTGATTCATCAGAGTTCCAAGCCCTAGGAATTATGCCTTCAAGTCCTTGAGTCCCCCTTGTGTTTCTTACACATCAGTGATGACATAGAGAAGGATTTGATAAGAAAAGTACAAATATTCATCAGTGAATGCTTTCATTACCAATGAATTTTGAAGAACATCTAACAAGTGTTTTTACAAGATATACTCAAGGGAAAGGAGATTTGATTTTTCTCTTTGTACCCAGTCTCAATACGTGACCTCACCCACATAAAAGGCTGCCTGGATTAAGACAACAAATAACTGACATAGCTGCTCAAGTCTTCAACAATCTCTGGAAACTTAATTTTAATCATTATTATTACTAAGAGATTCCATTGGATAAAACTGTGATATGGCACCTACAGGACTAGTTTTGCTGACTCTAGGTTGAGACATTGTATGGGAAAATTTTAGTCATGTGATTGTTGTCATTTTGATATATCATGAAAATATTTCTTTAATCCTTCATTTTTTGAGTGATCATTTCTTGTATGAAAGGAATTTACCGGCACATGCTGTGAGTTGGTATTACCTTTTCTTCTTGTCTGTCAGTTGGAAGTCTGTGCATTGTTTCAGTTTTTGCCTGTTCTTTCAAGACGGTGAGAATCAACACAGTATAAACTAACATCCTCACATCTGAATTTATTCTGCCTGTGGATTTTTTGTCAAAGTTCATATGGCATTACATATTCTTTTCCCCCTCCTTACATATTTTGCTTTAAAGTATTTTGAATAATATTTTAAAAAATTCCTTTACTTTAAATGGATAAATATTAGAATAATTATAGCAACACTACTAATTTAAACTAAATGTGAATCAGAATAATCACTTATTTTAAATTCAACTTTTCTAAGAATGGGTTTGAAGGAGGCAATGGTGCTTGGCACTCCAAACAGCTTGGTAGGTGTATCTTGTCCAAATATTTTATTTGCACTGTTTCTTTAAAATCTCTGGGACATGTGTTTTCCTGATTTGATAAATTAAGTGTCTTTCATGTAGTTTTTTCTCATAATCCTCAGGATGAATTATTTGGGTGCTCCTGATTACAGATGTCCTTAGGGGTTTCAATTCTGTTCATGATATCCTGTGATACACCTGATAGCTGCCTAAACTGACAACATTTGGGGGTGATTACAGACAAAGAAAGCCATTTAAATTTGAAGATTTGAAGAGATAAATGAAAGCTACCAAAAGGAATGATGGAGCCAGGAAGATGGTTCTTGCACACACTGTTCTTGCAGAATATCTGAGTTCTGTTCCCATCACTCATGTTGGGGGGCTTACGACTGTCTATAAATTCAGCTCTAGAAAATCACACACATGGCCTCCGTGGGCACCTGCACACAGATGCACATACCCAGTCACGGGTACAAGATTCAAAATAATAAAACATACAAATTAACAAAGAGTTGGAGTTAAGTAACATACTTGAGAAGTACCTATAAAACAACCTTTCTGTTCACTATTAATATTTAATTGAAATATTGAAGACCAATATATTTACACCCTCCAGATGGTGTCTATTTTTTCCTTTAATTCAGATTTAGTCACTCTCCTGGAAGTATGATTTCTAATGCATAGAGCCTCTCAGTAAAAAGCAATACAATGGGGCATGATATCAGTTGAGTAAGAACTGGAATTATAGAATGCCATTTTCCTTGTGTGTGCATTAAAAAATTGTAGAATCTGCTTTCATAATTTCTACCACCCCAACAGAGGTTGGGAATCTATGCAGAAGAGGAAGCAGAAAAATTGTGACAACTTGAAGTGGTGGATGACTTCTAGGAAGCAGTGTCTTCCAGACACATCAGTACTGACACACATCTGAATTCACAGATACTGTGGCAACAATACACAGGGCCTGTGCAGGTTTAAGACAGATGGCGTCCCAGTACTGACATGTGGAAGTGGAAACAGGGTCATCTGCCAGGAGGCTGCTTGCAATTGATAGCTGTTAGTAAAAAAAAATCAGTTTTCTCCAAAGCAGTATAACTGGGTGGGTCTATCAACCATACTCCAAGACAGGCCTTCTGCCAAGGAGTAGTTAGCCAACAGAAAACAAACTACGTTTGTGTGTGTTGGGAAGAGGAGTTTTTGTTTCATCTTGCCCGTGTTTTGATGCAGGCTGTACACATTAGGCACCTCCCTCGGTCTTGGAGGCAAACCTTTGGTTTTTTTTTTCCTCTAAGTAACAACAAGATATTTTTATGAGTATCATTTTTTCTCACTGTGGTTGATCAGATGTTGTCCAGTCTACTTGTTACCTCTTATTTCTATTACTTGATGAGCTCCAGTGATTTTTATTTCTCTGAGGACCACTTCAGTTGTCATCTCCAAGTAGTCCCCAAGCTGGTAGTAATTGTAATACATTTCCCTCCTATTCTCAGAGACTCATTCTTGTTCCCAAGTCAGTAAATAGCAGAGGTCTGTAGTCATGTTTTTAATTTTCTAGTTCCTTAGTTTCAAATCCCAAATGCCTATGAAGATAGTTTTTTAACATATCTATTCAACAAATGTTATTTCTATTTCTAAATGATGGCTAAAAAGAGTTGCTCATTTGGAATAGGACCCATATATTTCCTTCAGCTTATCTAAAGACACAGATCAAAGATGAACAAAGGAATCCCCTTAGGAAAGTGCATATGTAGCAAACCCGAGATTAAATTATATGCCTCAGATTTGTGTTAGATGTGGGAAGAAAGCCACTGTGATGCTCAGTGAAGTGGAATTTACTCTCTGGTTAAAAGAGGAGATAATTAGGAAGAAAAAGAAGAGAAGGTGTGAGGAAAAAGGGAAAGGAGAGATGGAGAAATGAACAAGAGGAGGAGACAGTAAAGGAGGAATAGGAGGAGGGGGAAAAGGAAGAGGAGGAAAGAAAATGAACAGGAAGAGGAAGAATAAAAAAGATTTTTCATTGGATAATAGTGAAGGAATGGAATAGAATTTTGATTGCAATCTTAGGTTTCTCTAAAGTTATTTACCTGAAGACTTGATCGTGGGATATTGAAGATGAGACATTGATGTGTGTGTGTGTGTGTGTGTGTGTGTGTGTGTGTGTGTGTGTGTGTGTGTAGAATCAATATATGAAGACTGATCAAAGAAAATCTTTCTCTTTTTTTGGTTTTACGAGACAGGGTTTCTCTGTATTGTATTGGAGGCTGTCGGTCCAGCCTGGCCTCGAACTCACAGAGATCTGCCTGCCTCTGCCTCCCGAGTGCTGAGATTAAAGGCGTGCGCCACCACCGCCCGGCTTGATCAAAGAAAATCTTACTCAGTTAAGAGCACTACAAGAGGAGGGTGGGTGGAAATACACCACATCAGCAATAGTCCCCTGTTCTGACACATAGTCTCAGAAAATTATGCAAGATCACCCAGATTCCCTTGCGACAAATCCAGGCAGTAGGGAATCCTGTGTCTATGAGGAATGGGTACATCTGAGAATGATATTGCCTTCAACCACTAGTCATATCCACTGATCATAGAAACACATTTTAAAATGTAGCAGCCATAGGACTGGAGAGATAACTCAGTGGTTAAGAGAACTGGCTGCTCTTCCAGGGTATCCAAGTTCAATTCTCAGCACCCACATGGTAGCTCACAGCTGTCTGTAATTCCAGTTCTAGGGGTTCTGATGCCAATGCACATAAAATAAAGTTAAACAGTAATATACTGTTTAAAAAATATAGCAGCCAGGTATAAAAAATGTAGTTTTCCCGGGGAAAAATATAAAAATCATAAAGAAAACAGAAAGATGTATGACCTAATCCTCATCCAGACCTATAGCTATCACCAGATCTTCCCCATGCGGTATTTTTGTTTTCTTTAGCTGTTTTGCTTTTTTATTTCCTTCAGTTTCTTTTCACTAAATTTCCTTTTCTCTCTTAGATTTTTTATTATTCTGTCTATGTCTGTGTGTGTGTGGTGGAGAGGCTACTCCTGATTTAACTCATATTGACTTGCCTTCCATTCCCAAAGAAGGCTTCATGTCTCAGGCAAAACAGAAGATAAGGCTAATATAAGCTATTTCCTCTTATTACAAGACACATTCAGAAGATAAATCATTACTATTTACATCAGAAATATTGGTAACAGCATGAATTCTCCCAGAACTCCAGATTCCTGTGATAACTATTAAACTTTCACATAGCTTCTTTTGTGAAATTGAACACTTGATATGAGATTAATGGACTTACTCAGTTGATGCCACAAATAACTACTGCTTTCTTTAAGAAAAATTGTAAGTGGGGTGTGGTAATATAGTCCTTGAGAGACTAAGGTGAGAGGATTGTGAGTTCAAGGACCAGCCATGACTAAACAAAAAATTCTAGACCAATTTGGACAACACAGTGAAATCCTGTCTCATTAAAAAAATAATGGTTGGTTGAAATTTTGTTTTCATTTTCTGTGATTTATTTTTATAATAGTAACAACACAGAATGTTGTGATATCTAATTTTCATTTCCAACTTGATTGGATTCAGATTCACCTAGGAAACACATCCCTCAGAGGCCCTGTGAATATTTTTCTGATATGTTTAACTGAGAAGGGAAGACTTACCCTGAACTTAAGCAATACCATCCTGTGATCTCCAAGCCAAGACTTACTGAATGAAGGAAAAAGAAAAAGTCTGACAAGTACCCCCAGTTGGCTCTTTACTCTGTTTCCTAGCATACCTACATGTAAAAAAGAAGTTTTATACTCTTATTGCACACAGATACAAGAAAACAAAATATCAGTACCTGGAGTAAGTCATTATTTGTTCCAATATACTTGGACATGTGTTTTACAGTCCTTCAGAACCAGTTTGTGGGTGAAATTTAAGTTTGAGGCCCTGGATTGGGGAATCCTTAGTATGCTATAGGCAGAGCTTAATATATCATGTTGATGAAAAGTTTGAAGACCAGAATGCCAATGAAAATGTAAACAGTGAGGGCCTGACTCCTTAGAGAAGACATGCACAAATGCAGGTTGTACCCTGCATATCTTAGCCAATGTTCTAATGCTGTAAGGAGACACCATAATCATGGCAACTCTTACAAAAGAGTTTCAGAGTTTGAGTCCATTATCAGCATGGCAGCATGCAGATAGACATGGTGCTGGAGAAGACAAGAGCTCTCCATGAGGGTCAACAGGCAGCAAGAAGAGAACATCTGCCACTGGGCCTGGCTTGGGCATTTGAAACCTCAAAGCGCAACCTCTAGTGACACATCTTCTAACAATGTTGCAACTCTTTATCCCTTCAAGTAGTGACAGTCCCTGGTGACTAACCATTCAAATATATGAGCCTATGGAGGCCATTCTCAATCAAACTGCCACAAAGAGGAAAAGAGAAATACACCCATACCCAACCAAAGAATTTAATTTTGACTCATTTAGAAGATAGCCCATCATGGTAAGGAAGGCAGGGCAATGGGAAAGGCTTATACTTGTGGCATCAGGACCATGATGCTTCATGCTCACATCTAGATGGGTCAGGAAATTGTGTCTAAGCCTGAAGACCACCCAAAATTGTCAGTGCTTGCTTAATGATCTGCCAAGATGTTAACAAGCAGTCGTAAACTCAGACTGCCTTGAGCTACACCTACCACCATGCGTTTCTAGTGTTTTCTAGTTATGGAAATACATATATTATCATGTTTCTTCACCACTGAACATAGAGAAAATGAAGTTGTGTCTCATGGATGTGTTTGCTGATCTATGAAGCACAAAAGATTTCCAAAGAAACTTGAGAGAATTCTCCTTAAATATTTAAAATGGGGAATGGGCTCCCTAGATCAGAGTATGTATAGTCTTTCTAATGAGGAGTGATTGGTAACATTAGAGAAACTTTCAAGGTTGCTAACCACGGTATTTTCAGTTCCACTTGTAATTGTTCCATAGTAAAAAAGTGAATGTCACAGTCTCAGGTTATTCAGTGGTCAAAATGCTTAATGTAGCCAGCTCTATGGACAAGGATGCTCTCTCTGTCTGTCTCTGTCTCTCTCTCTCTCTAATGCCCTTTAGGCAATCATATGTGCAGCACCGTCTGTGTAGCCTGTGTCCAAGAATGTGCAGAGGGTGTCGCGATCGATGACACAGAGACCAGTTGGCGGTGAAAGAAGGCTTCAAGAAGGCCCCAAGAAGGCTCCTTGATTTATTCTTACCCCAGCTGCTTATATGCCCTGACACCAAATGCAGCACTGGGGGGTCAGGAAGAGGCGTTTAGTCACTGGAAAGGTCAAGGTCAGGGTGTTCCCATGGATGAGCCATTATCAGGAACTAATTGCTCCGGTAAACATTTCTTACAGGCACTGTATTGTTTTTAGTAAACATTTTTGTAGTAAACTTGTTTTTAGTAAACATATCTTCTCTGCAGTTGTTTACAGCTGCCTGCTCCCAGACTGATGGGGAAGTGGACCTCAGGCCAAGGTCTGTTGTTCCCACAATTCCCCCTTTTTTATTTTCTAATGAGGCACTCCTGTAGGTCAAGTAGCGTCATCCTCCCTTATCCGTCTTTTGGGAATCTGGTGACCCCTGTCTCAGGTGGGAGGTCTCTTCTCCACAGGTTGTCCGTCATCAGAGAACCTCATCCTTGAATCATCTGTAACCAGACTTCATGATTACCGGGATTGCCATAGGCTAAGTTGAGCAATACTTGGTGACAGATCTGTTGCCTATGGAACTTGGCATAAAGCCAAAATACCTATCGCCACTGCCACCACTCCCAGGACCCCCATTGACATAGTGCCTCCCCATCGCCATACCCATCCCCTGATCTGGGCCATAGCATTCTACCAGCATCCCTCTGTTACAAGGGTAACCTGCATGTGATTTACAGTTACAATTTGATGGTCAAAACAGTGACAAAGTTTACAGTCATTCCAAGATCCACTCCAGAAAGCACTTAGAAGGCACACTTGCACAGATACATTAGGTACACTCACTAATATTACACATGTATCATGATAAAAATATGAACAAGCGGCTTGTTGCACTATCCACATAGCACCAATTTGTTCCTGAAGTGATGCAGCTAGTTGATTTAACGTCAGCAGCCTCAGCTGAATATATGAATTGAGTGCATTCTGGGTGGACAGTGTTTTTCTAACTCTACCAGCAAGTCTGTTAGCCGTCTCTGCTTTGGCGGAAGATTGGGCAATAGCAATTTTGGCCACATCAGCCACAGTGGCTGATATGACAATGGCTGCAACAACAGTAGCTGTGAAGCCAAAGTCTCTTTTTTGCCACATTAGGGCAAGTTGCATTTCTCCAGAAAAACACACTGGCATAAGCACGATTCCAGAAACAGGAACCACCAAAGCTGATATTTCCAGTGTCCATGTCCTGTTCAAATACTGGAAATGGGCTTATGCCACTCATCATGGTCCATACCAGTGTCCAATTGTTTTAAATGGTCCTTTTCTCCCCAAAGGGAAAAACTGGCTAAATGAATTCTGTTGTTTCACGGTGTATCAAGGGCAAACTGCTGATCTTCTAGTTCTTTGTTGGCTTCAGAATGAAAACTCACAGGTCCAGGAGGTTGATGCAGCAGGCGTGTTGAGAAATTGGAAATCTCGAACCGACTCTTTCCTTTCTTTCTCGGCCTGTAGATTCGATGACATCACTGGTCATGAACACTGATTTAGGTGATCTCACTTGAACTGGCTTGGGTAGACTTCCACAGTCTCAGGTCCAGTTTTTCTCTGCTTCATGCATCTCACCAAATGTTCTGACAGCTACCGAGATTTATTCTTTTCCTGCAAGAAAACACAAACATGCCCTCGACCCCAAATTAGGGCAGAATCATGTCTTCTCCACTGTCTAGTGCATGGATGTCTCCATTTATCTGAGCAAAAGTCGCTCAAGTGCCATCATGCCAGAATCTGTCTGCAGCAGATTGCTCACTGGCATCCACATTTTGAAAATTTTAAAATGAGGAGTGTATTATTTAATGAATCATGTGAGGACTGGGAACATTACTCCCCCTTTTTTATTTTCTAAAATTTTGTTTGAACTGTTTGCTAACATCTGTTTATGATGGACTATAACAGTAGAAGGATTTGTCTTCCCTCCTTAGTTAACTATCTAGGTGAATTAGGATCCCTATCTAAATTACTAGTAGATGCCCTTTAAAAAGGACATAACCATTAAGTATTTCCCAAAAACTGAAAATCACTCAAAGATTGTAAACTATACTGTATTCCAAATAACTTTTGAAAATTATTTGAACTTTGTGAGTACTCGTTCTAATCCAATCTGCAATTTACTGTTACTAATTTTCAATTCACCCATATTCAATCCTCCATCTGAGCATGATCCCTCAGGCAAAAGCCTTAAGATTTACTCAATCCACCCTCCAACTGAGGGCGATCTCTCAGGTTCCCCTTTCTTTCCTGACCTTTGTGTCGGGCAAAGGCCTGGAGATTTAATCATTCAATTTTACTTTAGAAGTTGCCAACACCCGGGTTCTCTATTTATTTGCCACTATGCTGTTCCTTTTTCTCTCTCAATCCTATGTATATTTTTAAACACACTGTAAACCATTAGAGGTTTTTCTTCATCAGAGTCTGACTTTACTGTAAATCTTTATGTTTTTCTGGCCACGTGTCTTATCTGTTAAAACCATGGCTATTTAAACTGCAGTTTTTCCAAGATGACGGGCGTAGACGTGACTCCAGCTCACTCTCTCAGTCTGTGCTGATATCCAGCAAAAGCTGCCAGCTTGGAGATGTGGTCACTGCCACTGCCAGATGCTCATGCACACCATTCAATTGTTAGCAGAGCCTCTTAAAAGAACCTTGTTTTTTTTCCCAATTATGCTGAATCAGGAAGATTCCCTTAAGTGAGCCATTTGAGTATCTGCTTGTCTCTAGCTTAATTACAAATATCAGGGTAGTCCAGGGTTATGTGGAGGGGACCACATGACCTGCCTCAGTATTCTTGAACTGGCTGGAGAGCCACCCAAAGTTTCTCCGCTGGTAAGGGCCATTGTTCCACCCATACTGGATCATTCGATAGCCGTGGGTATGGGGGCTGGCGATGCAACAGTGATCCTCATCAAAAATAGCCAAAACCCTTTCTATCCCCCAGGGCCCTGGTATCCAAAGAGAGGGATGCCACCAGGGAAACTTCTCCTTCCTCTATCTTACCTAGTCCCCTCCCCTGTTCTTCAAGTAACTTTTTTACTTGATACTGTAATTCAAGCATACTAGGACTATTCCCTATCGTTTCTTTTCTTATTTTCCCCATTGTGTCCCTGGCCAGCAAAAGGGATGACCCCATCCACTTACCTCGCTTTCAGATCTTGGTGGGACCTCCAATTGCCATGCCCACTGAACAGTCTGTGTCCGAGAATGTGTGGAGGGTGTTGGGATTGATGACACAGAGACCAGTTGGTGGTGAAAGAAGGCTTCAAGAAGGCCCCAAGAAGGTTCCTTGCTTTATTCTTACCCCAGCTGCTTATATGCCCTGACACCAAGTGCGGCACTGGGGGGTCAGGAAGAGGTGTTTAGTCACTGGAAAGGTCAAGCTCAGGGTGTTCCTGTGGGCAAGCCCTTATCTGGAACTTATTGCTCCGGTAAACATTTCTTACAGGCACCATATTGTTTTTAGTAAACATGTTTGTAGTAAATATGTCTTCTCTGTGGTCAGTTATAGCTAGGAAGCTGTAACCCAGGCTAATGGGAAAGTAGGCCTCCGGCCAAGGTCTGTTGTTCCCACAATATGTAATCCAATGCCCACTAAGACAACAGATGCTATCTCTCTGAATATATCATGTGATCATTTAGTTAATTTTTAAACACAGTGGGATAAACCTACGCTACTCTAAGAAAGACTGCAGCATGTCAAGCTATTTCATTATCTAGCATTTATAACAACCATCTGAAGCAAAAAGGCATTCTTTTTTCCAACTGATAACATTAAGTGAAAAATAATGGACCCTGGAAAAATCAATGAGATAATGCACACAAAGCACCACGTATAATAGGTGTCTGTGATGGATAGTTTTACCACATTAATGGTATGAAGAAACCATAATGAGAGTTTAAATATGGCAACTGAATTTACTTGAGTTGAATCAGATTAAAATGCAGCTAGGTGATTTTTCTTGTGTTCACAGCTGCTAATGAACTGGATAGAGGCATTCACTTATTACAGTTTTGTAACAGATCTTTTAGGAAAAACATGCTCTATTTCCTGGACCAAGCTGAAGAAGCAAGGTGACTGCATGTAACCTGTAAGACTATTTAGCATGATGGAAAGGACAATGAGAAGATAGGGTAAGATATTGATTTTCACATGAGGTAGAAAAAGGGAATGCATTAATCAGGGTAGCTCAAATGGTTCAACCAAATCCTCAAGTCTCAGAATGCTAGTACTGTACAAAACTTTGATGAACTCTGATTAAAGTACAAAATTACATGTATTTTCCCCAAACATTAGAAAACCATTAAGCTGTATGTGTACAGGCTGTATTCTTGGAAAACATGATCCCTAGTTAAAGCATGAGGGTCCAACTGTAAGTCCATATAATCTTGGGGTGCGATTTTTTTGAGACAGGGTTTCTCTGTATTGCTTTGAAGCCTGTCCTGAAACTTGCTCTATAGACCAGGCTGGATTCGAACTCACAGAGATCCTCCTGCCTCTGCCTCTGCCTCATGAGTACTGGGATTAAAGGCATGCACCACCAATGCCCAGCTTGGAATGCAATTTTAATCCTCCATCCTTTTGTCAGACAATTATTATTGTTTGCATGCAGTACCTGATTGAGTTTCTTAAGCATTCTGCTTATGGGAATAGGGATTTATTAACAGCACAAATATATTTTTGCTTTTAACTGTGATAGTGATACATCTTTTTGATATTTGGTAAAAGATTCTACTTAAGTACTTTGCCTTTCATTTTGGTTTGGTTTGTATTTATCTACTGATAATAGAATCCCCCAAGTGATCCCTAAAGGCCAACCTGCATTTTAAGAATTGATTCAGTAATTTGCTTTTGTTAATGCTCAATGAATCAAATATGCTGTCAGGCCCAAAGTGATTGTATCTGAGGTTTGGACCTATTCCTGTTAATTTTATTTTATCAAGGATTCTTGTTTGGTCTATCAGAGTCCTCCCAGAAATTACAACTACAATTCTTTCTGGGAAAAGTGGTGGTTGACTCAGATATCCAGTTCCAGTAAACCTGGATGATTTAACAGCTCACCCAAGCCCAGCATGAGAAGGGAGATGTAACAGCCACAGCAGGTAGCATGAGCTCCCATGTTTTCCTTTGGCCTTCACTCAGTCAGGCTGATATGAGAACTGAAAGGACAGGAAGATGGATTTTCACTTACAGAAGCAAACAAAGCTTGGCCTAGGATAAGTCTCATTCTGAGAGCAGGAAGGACAGATACAAAGACAGGCACTTCAGCATCTCCACTCACTCAACATTTCCTTTGCATAAAAAATTAATTGGAATAAAAATTTAATTTAAAAAATCATATAATATGTAACAATCATCTATTTACCTTCCCCCATCTCCTCCCTGATCCTCTCCATCTCCCCACTCACCCAAATCCATACCCTTTCTTTCTCATTAAAAAAACAAAAACAAAATTAAAAAGTAAGAAATAAGAAACCTCATAAAAACAGAACCCAAAATGTGTAAGCCAAAGATGAAATAAAGCAAATTTTGTCCATACAAAATCTTTTTAAAAATAAGAAGAATTTAAATCTAATCACAACATTTAGATTTATTTGACATTAAGTAAGATAAGTTTCCATAATCTGATCTGAGAAGTTTGTCATTTTGCTCAAATGTATTTTGTGATCATTTAATCATGTCTATTTTAAGGGAGTTAGCTCAGTAGATAAAATGCTGTCTCTGTAAGCATAAGGTCTGAATTTGATCCCCATAATCCACAGAAGAAGAAGAGGAGGACAAGGAAGAGGAGGAGGAGGGGGAGGGGGAGAATTAAGAAGAAGAGGAAGAGGACGAAGAAGCTGCTGAGTACAGTGCCACACATTAGTGATCCCAGCACTGAGGCATCAGGCAAAGGGATACATGGGACTTTCTGGACAGAGCAAGCTGTCCTAAAATAGTAAGAGATCCTAGGTGAAAAGACAAGGTGATCTGATCAATACCACTGCTGACCTGTACACATGTACACACACACATACACACACACACACACACACACACACACACACAAAGTCAACCAGCTCCAAAAATATGACATAGAGACATGTTACTAATTTTAAAAGCTTGGTCTTAGCTTAAGTTTGGTCCCACCTAAATCATTACCTCTCCTTCATATTGTATGTCTGACTTCTTTCACATCTCACTGGCAAATCCCGTGTGACTCAAAGTTCCTATATCAGACCAGAAGTCCCATCTTTCTTCTCCTGCCTAGCTACTGGTCATTCAGCTTTTTACTAAATGAATCAGAAGGTGTCTTAGGCAGGTGAGTTAAAACAGTTGACACATCTTCACACAGTGTGATCAAATGTCCCACAACACACACACACATACACACACACAGATGCACAACATGCATAAACACACAAGCATGCACACAATACATGCACACATACATACATACACACAGAGAGAGGCATGCAATCATGCATACAAACATGCAGGCATACACACATATATGTACACATAAACACACACAATTGGAAACTTACTACTTCTTATCAAGTCACAGAAGCTCTGCTCAGCCTCTTTCCTTCACATGGAAAAATAACACAGGAAATATCAAAAAGTTTGGCTGTGTCTACTACCTCAAGCATTGCAATGGCATTATGGGTATTTGCATTCATTTTAACTAAAATCTATATATTAAATATGTACAGATCTTTTCATATCAATAATGCTGATAAAAACTGGATTGATTCCTTGGTAATTTAATTTGCTACACACATACAATGTATTTTGATCATATTTGTCCCTCTGCTCTTTCTTCTAACCCTTCCCTGATTCATTTCCTGTGGGAACAACAGACCTTGGCCGGAGGCCTACTTCCCCATCAGCCTGGGAGCAGGCAGCTGTAAGACAATGTTTACTAAAAACATGTTTACTAAAAACAATACAGTGACCAGAGCAATAAGTTCCTGATAAGGGCTGGCCCACAGAAATGCCCTACTCTTGACCCTTTCCAAAAACTAATCGCCTCTTCCTGGCCCACCCACCACCACCTCTGGTGTCAGGGTATATATAACCAGTCAGGGTAGGAATAAAGTAGAGCCTTCTTGATGAGCCTTCTGGAAGCCACCCACTGGTCTCTGTGTCATCAATCCCAACACCCTCCACACATTCTCGGACACAGTCTGCACAGTGGGCGTGACAGATGGAAGTCCCACCGAGATCTGAAAGTAAGGTAAGTGGACCAGGTCATCCCTTTTGCTGGCCAGGGCAGGTTGGGGAAAATAAGAAAAGAAACGATGGGGAATAGTCCCAGGAAGTTTGAATTACAGTATCAAGTAAAAAAGTTACTTGAGGAGAGGAGGCTGGGAGTCCAGGGAAGCAGCTGTTCCTCCAGCAGCATCAGGTAAACAGGCCATGTTCCCGGCCTGCGTTCCAGTGCCTGCAGATCGCCTGGGAACTGCACAGAGCTCCCAATCCCAGCTGGAGCCAAGCACCCCAGACTCCAGATCTTCTCTCCCGCCAAGGAGACCAGGAAACCAGAGGAGGCAGGGAGACCAGGGGAGTAGCTGTTCTGGATCAGGTACAGCAGGACCCAGCAAAGGGTCCAGGGGACCAGGTAGGAGGCTAAGCGCCCCAGATTCCTGTTCTTCTTCTCCACCAACGGGACCAGCATTTGGACAAGGAATAGAAGAACCACCAGATTATTAGACTTGCTAGCACCCACCAAAAGGGAACTCTGTTCCCCAGACCAGTAAGGGGCTCTTTCTGCACCCACTAGAAGAAGAGATGGGAAAGAGACAATACAAAAACACAGTCAGCAACAGAAAAACAAATATGACACTGCCAGATTCTAGAGACTCCACACCAGCAAGACCCCAACATTCTAATGTGAACAAAGCAGAAGAGAACGACCTTAAAGGCACTTTCATGAAAATGATAGAGGCCCTAAAAGAGGATATAGGAAAATCTCTCAAAGAAATGGAGGAAAAAACAAACCAAAAAATGCAAGAAATGGAAGAAAAAACAAACCAAAAAATGCAAGAATTGGAAGAAAGAACAAACCAAAAAAAGGCAGGAAATGGAAGAAGAAATGAAGCAAAAAATGCAAGAAATAGAAGAAGAAACAAAGCAAAAAATGCAAGAAATGGTAGAAAGAACAAACCAAAAAAAGGCAGGAAATGGAAGAAGAAATGAAGCAAAAAATGCAAGAAATGGAAGAAAAAACAAACCAAAAAATGCAAGAATTGGAAGAAAGAACAAACCAAAAAAAGGCAGGAAATGGAAGAAGAAATGAAGCAAAAAATGCAAGAAATGGAAGAAGAAACAAAGCAAAAAATGCAAGAAATGGTAGAAAAAACAAAGCAAAAAATGAAAAAATGGAAGAAGAAACAAACCAAAAAAAGGCAGGAAATGGAAGAAGAAACAAAGCACAAAATGCGAGAAATGGAACAAAAAGCAAACCAAAAAATGCAAGAAATGGAAGAAAGAACAAACCAAAAAATTCATAAAAGGCAACAAATGGACGAAAAGATAAACAGAAAATTGCAAGAAGCAATGAAAACACTGCAAGGGTTGAAAACTGAAATAGAGACATTAAAAAAACACAATCTGAAGAAAGGCAGAAAATAGAAAAGCTGGACAAACAGTCAGGCACTACCAATACAAGCATTACCAACAGAATAGAATAGATGGAAGAGACAATCTCAAGTGTTGAAGATACACTAGGAGAAATGGATTTATCAACAAAAGAAAACCTTAAATCCAACAAATCCTTAACACAAAACATCCAGGAAATAAGGGACACCATGAAAAGACCAAACCTAAGAATACTAGGCATAGAAGAAGGAGAAGAAATACACCTCAAAGGGGCAGAAGGCATATTCAACAAAATCATAGAAGAAAACTTTCCCAAACTTAAGAAAGACATGCCAATGAAGGTACAAGAAGCCTACAGAACACCAAATAGAGTGGACCACAAAAAAAAATCCCCTTGCCACATAATAATCAAGACCCCAAACATACAGAATAAAGAAAGAATATTAAGAGCAGCTAAGGAAAAAGGGTAAAGTAACATATAAAGCCAGACCTATCAGAATTACACCTGATTTCTACATGGAAACTCTGAAAGCCAGAAGGTCCTGGATAGATATTCTACCTACACTAAGAGACCATGGATGCCAGCCCAGACTACTATACCCAGCAAAGCTCTCAATCACTATAGACGGAGAAAACAAGATATTCCATGACAAAACTAGATTCAAGCAATATGTGTCCACTAACCCAGCCCTACAGAAAATTTTGGAAGGAAAACTCCAACCCAAGGAAGCTAACTACAACCAGAAAAACATAAGCATTAGAGAATCCCTCTCTACCAACAGCCAAAAGAACAAAGGGGTAAAATTCCACACATAATTCCAACAACAACAACCATCGCAAATCGAAGAAGGATGAGCAATCAATGGTCATTAATATCCCTCAATATTAATGGCCTTTACTCACCCATAAAAAGACACAGACTAGCAGAATGGATTCGAAGACAGAACCCTTCCTTCTGCTGCATACAAGAAACACACCTCACCCTCAAAGACAGATATTACCTGAGAATTAAAAATTTTTCAATCAAATGGACCCAAGAAACAAGCAGGGGTAGCAATCCTAATATCTAACAAACTAGACTTTAAAATAAAATCAATCAAAAGAGATGAAGGAGGTCATTACATACTCATCACAGGTGAAACCCACCAAGACGAAGTGTCTATCCTGAACATCTATGCCCCAAATACAAAGGCATCCACATTCGTTAAAGAAACATTATTAGAACTTAAATCTCATCTAAAGCCCCACACAGTTATAGTGGGAGATTTCAACACACCACTCTCACCACTAGACAAGAATACCAGACAGGAACTCAATAAAGAAGCAAAGGGTCTAATAGAAGTAATGACCCAACTGGGATTAACAGATATCTATAGAACATTTCATCCACATAAAAAAGAATATACCTTCTTCTCACCACCACATGGAACCTTCTCAAAAATCGACCACATACTTGGCAACATATCAAACCTCAGCAGCTACAAAAAAATTGGAATAACTCCATGCATCTTATCAGACCACCATGCTTTAAAATTAGAATTCAACAACAACACAAATTGCAGAAAACCTACAAACTCATGGAAATTGAATAATGCTCAACTGCACCATCCCTGGGTCAAAGAGGAAATAAAAAAAGAAATTAAAGACTTCCTCGAATTCAATGAGAATGAAGACACAACATACCCAAACCTATGGGACACTTTGAATGCAGTGCTACGGGGGAAGTTCATAGCACTAAGTGCTCACATGAAGAAACAGGAGAACAGTTATACCAGAGAATTAACATCACAGCTGAAAGCTCTAGAACACAAAGAAGCAAACTCCCCCAGGAGGAGTAGATGTCAGGAAATAATCAAATTGAGGGCTGAAATCAATAAAGTAGAAACCAGGAAAACAATACAAAGAATCAATGCAACGAAGAGTTGGTTCTTTGAGAAAATCAACAAGATAGACAAACCTTTGTCCAAACTTACCAAACAGCAGAGAGTGAACACGCCAATTAACAAAATCAGAAATGAAAAGGGGGACATAACAACAGACTCTGAAGAAATCCAGAGAACCATTAGGTCATACTTTGAAAACCTGAACTCCACAAAATTCGAAAATGTAATGGAAATGGATGACTTCCTGGACAGCTATCATTTGCCAAAACTAAATCAAGAACAAATAAGCAACTTAAATAGACCTATAACCCCTATGGAAATAGAAGCTGTCATCAAAAGTCTCCCAAACAAAAAAAGTCCAGGTCCAGATGGCCTCAGTGCAGAATTCTACCAGAAATTCAAAGAACAGCATATACCAATTCTTCTCAAAGTGTTCCACACAATAGAGGCAGAAGGGTCTTTGCCAAACTCTTTCTATGAGGCTTCAATAACCTTGATCCCCAAGCCACACAAAGATACAACTAAGAAAGAGAACTTCAGACCGATATCCCTCATGAACATTGATGCCAAAATACTCAATAAAATACTGGCAAATCAGATCCAAGAACACATCACAACAATCATTCACCATGATCAAGTAGGTTTCATCCCAGGGATGCAGGGATGGTTCAACATATGAAAATCCATCAACGTAATCCACCATATAAACAAGCTGAAAAACAAAAATCACATGATCATCTCACTAGATGCTGAAAAAGCCTTTGACAAAATCCAACACCCCTTCATGATAAAGGTCTTGGAGAGATCTGGGATAACAGGGACATACTTAAACATAATAAAAGCTATATACAGTAAACCAACAGCCAATATCAAACTAAATGGACAGAAACTCATCACAATTCCTCTAAAATCAGGAACAAAACAAGGCTGTCCACTCTCTCCATACCTTTTCAGCATGGTTCTTGAAGTTCTAGCTATTGCCATACGACAACAAAGGGGGATCAAGGGGATACAAATTGGGAAGGAAGAGGTCAAACTTTCACTGTTTGCAGATGATATGATAGTTTACATCAATGACCCAAAGATCTCTACCAGGGAACTCTTACAGCTGATTAACACCTTCAGCAAAGTGGCAGGCTACAAGATCAACTCAAGAAAATCAGTAGCCCTACTATATACAGATGATAAAAGGGCTGAAAGAGAAATCAGAGAAACATCACCCTTTACAATTGCCACAAACAACATAAAATACCTTGGGGTAATGCTAACCAAACAAGTGAAAGACCTGTATCGCAAGAACTTTGAATCTTTAAAGAAAGAAATTAAAGAAGACACCAGAAAATGGAAAGATCTCCCATGCTCTTGGATAGGTAGGATCAATGTAGTAAAAATGGCAATCCTGCCAAAAGCAATCTACAGATTCAATGCAATCCCCATTAAAATCCCAGCACAATTCTTCACAGACCTTGAAAGAACAATAATCAATTTTGTATGGAAAAACAAAAGACCCAGGATAGCCAAAACAACCCTGTTCATTAAGGCAACGTCCGGAGGCATCACCATCCCTGACCTCAAGCTCTATTACAGAGCTATAGTCCTGAAAACAGCTTGGTATTGGCACAAAAATAGACAGGTAGACCAATGGAATCGAATTGAAAACCCGGGTATTAACCCACACACGTACGAACATCTGATCTTTGACAAAGACGCTAAAAATATACAATGGAATAAAGAAAGCATCTTCAACAAATGGTGCTGGCATAATTGGAGACTGGCATGTAGAAGAATGCGGGTCAATCCATGTTTATTGCCATGCACAAAACTT
Source organism: Mesocricetus auratus (assembly GCF_017639785.1). Lineage (NCBI taxonomy): Eukaryota > Metazoa > Chordata > Mammalia > Rodentia > Cricetidae > Mesocricetus > Mesocricetus auratus. The sequence goes on along the minus strand of NW_024429194.1, from coordinate 42,025,311 downwards.
AAGTCCAAATGGATCAAAGACCTCAACATAAATCCAGCCACACTGAACCTCTTAGAAGAGAAAGTGGGTGGTACCCTTGAACGAATTGGTACAGGAGACAGCTTCCTGAACATAACACCAGTAGCACAGACAGTGAGATCAACAATTAATAAATGGGACCTACTGAAACTGAGAAGCTTCTGTAAGGCAAAGGACACAGTCAGCAAGACAAAAAGGCAGCCCACAGAATGGGAAAAAATATTCACTAATCCCACATCTGACAGAGGGTTGATCTCCAAAATTTACAAAGAACTCAAGAAGCAAGTCTCCAAAACACCAAAGGACCCTATTAAAAAGTGGGCTGCAGAACTAAATAGAGAGTTTTCAATAGAGGATTCTAAAATGGCTGAGAGGCACTTGAGAAAGTGCTCAACATCCTTAGCCATCCAGGAAATGCAAATCAAAACAACTCTGAGATACCATCTCACTCCTGTCAGAATGGCTAAAATCAAAAACACCAATGACAATTTATGCTGGAGAGGATGTGGTGAAAGGGGGACACTCCTCCATTGCTGGTGGGAGTGCCAACTGGTTCAGCCACTTTGGAAATCAGTATGGAGAGTCCTCAGAAAAATGGGAATAAACCTACCACAAGACCCAGCAACTCCACTCTTAGGCATATATCCAAAAGATGCCCATTCATACAACAAAGATGTCTGTTCCACTATGTGCATAGCAGCTTTATTTGTAATAGCCAGAACTTGGAAGCAACCTAGATGTCCCTTACCCGAAGAGTGGATAGAGAAAATGTGGTACATCTACACAATGGAGTACTATTTAGCAGAAAAAAATAATGGAATCATGAGATTCGCAGGCAAATGGATGACACTAGAAGAAACCATCCTGAGTGAGGTAACCCAGTCACAAAAAGAGAAACATGCCATGTACTCTCTCATATATGGATTTTAGACATAGATCTGGGGAGTGCCAGCCTACAATCCTATGGCCAGAGAGTCTGGGAAACAGAAACTTCATTTAGTGGCTGATCGAAGAAGAGGCAGACTCCCTTGGTTAAGAACTGAGCTGAACTCAAGAAAGCCAGTAACAGAGAGGGAGGACTGATGATCAAAGGGATTAAGACTGGGCTGGTTGAACCCCCAGAAACAGCTGACCAGACAAAGGTTAACTCTTGAATCCCAGGCATCAGCCTGGGAATCCATCATGGGACTGATCAAGACCCCCTGAATCTGGGTGTCAGTGAGGAGGCCTAGGTAATCTATTGAGCCTTGGGCAGCAGATCAGTACCCATCCCAAGTATACACACGGACTTTGGACTCCCATAGAACAATGTGAGGTGCACTCTCACCCTGAACTCTTGGGGAAGGGTCTAGGCCCTGCCCTATATGAAATGACAGACTATGGACACCCCCATGTAGGGCCTCACCCTCCCTGGGGGAATGAGGGGATAACGGGGGGGGTGGTTGGGGGGAGAGCACGGGAGGAGGGGAGGGAATGGGAGAGGGACCTGGAACTGACTTGTGAAGCAACCTCGTTTCTTATCTAAATTTAAACTGGAAAATAAAATATATAAAAAAAAAGTTACTTGAAGTACAGGGCACTACAGTCAAGGCTAACACCCTAGAAGGTTTTCTAAAATCGATGTAATGAGCGAGTCCATGATTCATTACTGGGGGAAGCTTAAATATCCCAGATTGGGAGGAGGTTCGCCGTGATCTTCATTGACTTTTACGAAAAGAGGGATCTGAGTCCTTGCCCCCATCCACATTCTCCTTATGGAAATTAGTGAGGGGTGCACTTTTGACAGATAAGGTCGCCACCACCAGGTATCTCAGGCCACAAAAGAGGCTTTTTCAGAGTTACAAGAGACTGATACCCAAGCCTCCCTGAGTTAAGAGGCAGAGAGTGAGGATGAATCATCTGAAGAGACACTGAATCTAGAGGCTCCATTTTTAGTGAGGATGAGGAGGAGTTGCTTAGCAACAACAACAAAAAAATATGGGTAGAGATCTCGGGGCACGACCCTTAAAGAAGGACTCTGGTCAGAGTCGGTTATATCCTTCTCTGTCAGACCTAGAAAATGAAAGTAGCTCAGACTCTGACTTATCAGATTCTGAGAAGGAACGGTTACTTGCTGAGATTGTGGCCCTTAAAAAGCACTAAAAAAGACTCAAATTAAGAAAATACAGGACAGGGAGAGAAACCCTCCTCCATACTCTGAAAAAAAAGGACTCCTCCTATGATATGACCCAATCCTTCTTGGACCTTGAGGGAAGACCTAAAGGAGGGGTCATTCCAATACTGCCAGTTGATGGCCCCGGTAATGGAAGCTCTAGACCCGAACAATTCCGGGCAGGTCATTCAGCGTCATGACCCTTTAAGTTTAAAAGACATAAAACAACTTAAAGAGGCAACTCTAAATCATGGAGTGCAAGCTCCCTTTACACTTTCCTTAATGGAATCTTTTGTGTCTCTTAACTTGACACCTAGTGATTGGCAGCAGCTTTGCTGTGCGGTTCTCTCTGGGGGAGATTATTTGATTTGGAGAGGTGAGTTTCAAGAAAAATGCAGCCAGACAGCCCAAAGAAATGCACATGGGACAGCCCCAGAGAAATGTGGAGATGTTACTGGGAGTGGTCAATACTACCATTCAACAACAAATGTGATATGACATCGCAGTCAATGCGCAAGTGGCAGCAGCGGCCCAAGGTGCTTGGAAAGCATTGCCTTCCAAGGAAGGAGGGCATCACCTGTCCAAAGTTGTTCAAAGGCCCTCCAAACCTTTTCAAGACTTCGTAGACTGCCTCAGACAGGTAGCACAAAGAATATTTGGGGGCATTGGACCTGCGATGCCAGTCATCAATTAGATGGCCTTTGAAAATGCAAATAAGTACTGTAAGTAAGCCCTTCCCCCCTATCGCAACAAAAGTCTAAATGACTACATCCAGATCTGTAAGAACATTGATGGTAACTTCATCCAGTGCCAAGTGTTAGCTGCTGCTATTCAACCCCAAGTGGGAAAAGTAAGACCTAATCAGGGAGGGAGAAAAACATGTTTCAGCTGTGGTAGGGAGGGACACTTCTGTAGAGAGTGCCCTCAAAATAGTACTACTGGTTTCAAGAGACCTGGTTTATGCCCCTGTTGCCGAAGTGGATATCATTGGGCCAATGACTGCCACTCTAAAACTGACCTGGAGGGCAATTTCCACCCTGCTAATAATAATCAGGGAAACTGGAAGAGGGCCCCACCCCAGGGCCCCCAAACCAACGTGTACGGGGCAATGACCCCTGCTCCAGGCAGTGGCAGGATTCATTTTCTCCCCCAGAACAAGCTCTTCATATCTCAGACCTCCTTAGAGCCATGTCAGGGAATGCAGGATTGGACCTCGGTCCCTCCGCCTGGGCAATCCTAACACCTGAAATGGGGATCCAGGCCCTCCCTACTGGGGTGCATGGACCACTGTCCCCAGGCAGGTCAGACTACTCTTGGGACAATCCAGTACTATCCTTCAAGGCATCCAGGTACACCTTGGTGATATAGACAAGGATAGCAAGGGAGAGATTAAAATAATGACATCAGTGGCCAGTGGGGTTGTTGCCATCCCAGCAGGAGAACGGATTGTTCAGTTATTCCTCCTCCCTACAGCTCCTTGTGAGGCTCGAAAAATTAAAGAGAAAAGGGGCAACCAAGGTTTTGGAAGTACCGGCCCAGCAGTATTTTGGGTAGCCACCATGGCGAATCGCCCCCAACTTACATTAAGGATAGAAGGCAAGTCCTTCAAGGGCATTTTAGATTCTGGGTAGGATGTTTGTGTCTTCTCAGACACATTCTGGCCCCCTTCCTGGCCTAAACAGGAAGGGACGGTGACACTCCAGGGAATAGGACAGGCTGTGCCACAAAAAAAAAAAAAAAAAAAGCCTCAGAATTCTAAAGTGGCGAGACTCTGAGGGCCATACAGGACTTTTTCAACCATATATCTTGTCTGGCCTCCCTACTAACCTCTGGGGACGGGACCTCCTGCAAGAAATGGGAGTGGTCCTCACCACCCAGGCACCCACGTCCAAAATCAGGGCCACCCAGATGATGCAAGGGAAGGGCTGGAGTCCGGGAAGGGGACTAGGTAAAATAGAACAGGGAGAACCTGCCTAGCGGCATCTCTCCCTTTGGATACCAGGGCTCCTGGGGATAAGGAAGGGTTTTGGTCATTTTTGATGAGGGTCACTGTTGCCCCACCAGCCCCCATACCCATCACATGGCTATCAGATGATCCAGTATGAGTGGAACAGTGGCCCTTACCAGCACAGAAACTTAGGGCAGCTCACCAGCTAGTTCAAGAACAATTGGAGGCAGGTCATTTGGTTCACTCCATGTCCCCCTGGAATCCCCCGATATTTGTAATTAAAAAATCTTCAGGGAAATGAAGGTTGCCACAAGACCTCAGGGCCATGAAGGTGACCATGCAGCCTATGGGGGCGCTCCAGCCTGGCTTTCCCTTGCCTGTGGCCATTCCTGGAGACTGGCATTTGATTGTCATTGATTTGAAGGATTGCTTCTTTCCCATTCCCCTGCATTCTCAAGATAGTCCTCAGTTTGTGTTTAGCCTTCCTGCGATTAACTTTAGGGAGCCTGCCATTTGCTTCCAATGGGTGGTGCTCCCCCAAGGGATGGCTAACAGTCCAGCTATATACCAGATTTATGTAGCTGCCTGTTTAGATCCCCTCAGACATAAGTTCCCTGATCTTTACATTATCCACTACATGGATGATATTCTTTTGATCATGGCTGAAGAAAGACAATGCTACAAAGCCTTTGCAAAGCTACAGGAGCTCCTGGAGGCCTGTGGATTTATTTTGGCTCCTGAAAAGATCCAAAAGAGACCCCCTTATACTTATTTGTGTCATCAAATTCAACAAACTGGCCTCCAGCCACAAACACTCCAAATTGATTGTTCAAGTCTGAAACGCTTCGTGACTGGCAGAGATTTTTGGGAGAGGTGCAATGGATTTGCCCTTCTCTTTCTATTAAAACAGCAGCCCTTAAACCCCTTTATGATATTCTCCCTGAGGGTCCTGCTCTGATTTTCCCTAGACAGATTACCCCAGATGCCAGGGATGTCCTACAATTGTTGTTAAAAAGTATAGAGCAATCCCACCTTTGGCACATAGATTATGGGCAGCCCCTTGTTCTGATTGTACTTTCATCTAGCTTTTTGCCCATTGCTGTGTTTTGGCAGATTGGTCCTATTTATTGGATACATTTGTCAGCCTCCCTTAAGAATGTAGTGGTCCCCTACTATGATCTGATTTTGCAGTTGTTGTGGAAGGCACACAAGTTTAGCATTCAACCCTTTGGAAAAAGTCCTGATAAAATTATCCTTCTTTATGATAAGGAGGAGGTGGAACATTTACAGATCTTCCATTATGGGTGGACCCTGTTTATTACATCTACAGGCGCCAAGTTTGATAACCATTATCCCAATAGCCCCTTGATGTCTTTTTTTAAACAATACCTTCTGATTTTTCCCAAGATTTTAAGGGAGAACCCTCTATTTGGAGCTTGCTCAGTCTTCACAGATGGCTCCTCCAAGGGTTTCGCGGTGGTAGTTTCTTCTCAGGTGCAGAAGAGGGTACCTACAGGGCAGATGTCAACATAAAGCTGCCAAGTTGTTTGCCTGCTCAATGGCTTTCCAAATGTTTGAGAGGGAGCCCTTTAATTTATATACTGATAGTGTTTATGTTGCCAACATTGTTAGACCTTTAGAAACTTCTCCATAGGTTCTTCTAACCTCTCAGGTTCGTTCCTTATCAGTTCAGCTCCAATATCTTATTTGGCAACACATCTACCCTGTTTATGTGGGATTTGTTTGTGTACATACTAACCTTCCAGGACCCCTTGCCCAGGGCAATCAATTTGCTGACTCCTTGACCCGCCCTAGGGTCTTATTCACTCAGGAGCAAGCTTGCTCACCAATTCCATGAGGGGTATCATCTAAATGCCCACTCCATTAAATTTCACACTGGGTGCCCCTTATCCATGGCTATGCAGATTACCTCTCAGTGCCCTGATTGTGCCCCTTATCATAATTCCCCCAATGAAGGGGTAAATCCTCGGGGCCTCAGGGCCAACCATCTCTGGCAAATGGATGTAACTCACCTGCCACAGGCAGGGAAATTAAAATACATGCATGTCTCAGTGGATCCGTATTCTAAACTGATTTTTGCCTCTCTCCACTCAGGAAAGAAGATTAAAGATGTTATTTCTCATTGCCTCCAGGCCTTCACCTACATGGGCATTCCTGATGCCCTAAAAATGGACAATGGCCCTGCCTATGCCAGCAATAGCTTTGCTGCCTTTTGCAGGGAACATCACATTGTCCATTCTTTTGGTATTCCTCACAACCCCACAGGACAGACCATTGTAGAGCGCACCCACTCTCAAACAATATTTTAAGAAAATAAAAAATGGGGAGTATGTTACCTCCCCCAATATTCAGTTATCCACCATACTTTACATTTTAAATTTTTTGACCATAGACAGTAAAAATTTGTCTGCTATGGAGAGACATTGGAACAAACACTCCCAGTCTTTGGGATGGGTCAGATGGACGGACTTGATTACATGAAAATGGCAGCCACCCACCCCTCTACTAGCTAGGGTCCGAGGGGCTGTTTGTGTTTTCCCTCCAGGAAGTGAGAAGCCCATTTGGGTCCCCGAAGGTTTCATCAAGCATGTCGACCCCGATATTACTCTCGATACTAGGAATGCTCACCATGATAAAGATGGTCCAACCATTGCCAAACACTCAGGTAAGGGAAGTATGGGCGCTGGTGAGGAACCCCTCCCCCATTTTGAAGCCAGTTAGTCATTCCAGCTCCCTGTTCATCGCTTTTTTTTTATTATTTTAATTTTAAATAGCTTGTTTTACATGTCAATCCCAGTTTCCTCTCCCTCCCCTCCTCCCACTCCTCCCACACCCCCAGCCTACCACCCTATTGCCAATTTCTTCGACATAGGGGATATCTAGAGTCTGTCATTTTGCTCAGGGTAGGGTCCAGGCACTCCCCTAAGAGTCCAGGCTGAGAGAGCATCCCTCTTTGTGCTATGGACACATGATGTCTGTTTGTATTCCAGGGATGAACACTGATCCACTGCTCAGGGCCCCATAGGTAGCCCAGGCCTCCTCAATGACACTCACATTCAGGGGTCCGGATCAGTCCCATGCTGGCTTCCCAACTGTCTGTCTGGGGTCCAAGAGCTCTCCCCTGTTCAGATCAGTTGTCTCTGCTAGTTTTGCCAGCCCATTCTTTGCCAATTTGCTCATCACTCCTCTCTTTCTGTCACTGGGATCCTTGGGTTCAGTTCAGTGTTTAACTGTGAGTGTTTGTCTCTGCTTCCACCAGCCACTGGATGAAGGAGTCTGAATGGTTATAGATATCAAGTTCATTATCAGGAATAGGCATTCGAAGTGGTCTCTCCACTATTGCTTAGCTTGCCAATTGGTGTCATCCCTTTAGAATACTAGAGGTCACACTGGTACCTGATCTGTCTTCTAACCTATGATCCCCTCTTCCCTCTATTCTACCCCCCCACTCAACATTCCTGTTCCCCCATGACCTACTCTCTCTTCCTCTTCTCCCCATCTCTTCTTCCCAACTCCCACTTTCCCCCCACCACTCGCCGTGTTCTCCATCTGTTCAGAGGATCATGCCTCATTCCTCTTCTCTTGGGTACTATGCATATCTTTTAGGTTCTTTCCTGTTTTCCAGACTCTATGTCAGTGGAAGTGCAGACTGGCACTATCCTGATCCATGTCTAAAATCCATATATGAGTGAGCACATACCATGTTTGTCTTTTTGTGACAACTGGTTTCTTCCAGTGCTATCCATTTATCTGGGAATTTCAAGATTCCATTGTTTTTTTTTCTGCTAAGTAATACTCCATTGTGTAAATATACCACATTTTCTCTATCCACTCTTCAGTTGAGGGGCATCTAGGTTGCTTCCAGGTTCTGGCTATTACAAATAATGCTGCTATGAAAATAGTGGAGCAGATGCCTTTGTTGTATGAACTTGCCTCATTTGGATATATGCCTAAGAGTGGAATTGCTGGGTCTTGTGGTTGATTGATTCCCATTTTCCTGAGGAATCTCCATACTGCTTTGCAAAGTGGCTGTATGAGTTGGCACTCCCACAAGCAGTGGAGGAGTGTTCCCCTCTCTCCACATCCTCTCCAGCATAAATTGTCTTCAGTGTTTTTGATTTTAGCCATTCTGACAGGAGTAAGATGTCATCTCAGAGTTGTTTTGATTTGCATTTCCATGGTGGCTAAGGATGTTGAACACTTTCTTAAGTGTCTCTTGGCCATTTTAGCCTCCTCTATTGAGAATTCTCTATTTAGTTCTGTACAGCCACGTTTTAATTGGATCCTTTGGTGTTTTGGAGACTTGCTTCTTGAGTTCTTTGTAAATTTTGGAGATTAGCCCTCTGTCAGATGTGGGGTTAGTGAATATCTTTTCCCATTCTGTGGACTGCCTTTTTGTCTTGTTGACTGTGTCCTTTGCCTTACAGAAGCTTTTTAGTTTCATGAGGTCCCATTTGTTAATTGTCGATCTCAGTGTTTGTGCCACTGGTGTTATGTTCAGGAAGTGGTCTCCTGTACCAACTTGTTGAAGATTATCTCCCACTTTCTCTTTTAAAGTTTCAGTGTGGCTGGATTTATGTTGAGATCTTTGATCCATTTGGACTTAAATTGTGTACAAGGCTATAAACATGGGTCTCTCTGCAGTCTTCTGCATACCAGTACCCAGTTATGCCAGCACCATTTGTTGAAGATGCTTTCTTTTTTCCATTGTATAGTTTTAGCTTCTTTGTCAAAAATCAAGTGTTCATAGGTGTGTGGGTTAAAATCTGGGTTTTTAATTCAGTTCCATTGGTCTACCTGCCTATTTTTGTGCCAATACTAAGCTGTTTTCAGGACTACAGTTCTATAAGAGTGCTTAAAGTCAGGTATGGTGATGCCTCCTGAAGTTCCGTTATTGTATAGGGTTGATTTGGCTATCCTGGGCCTTTTGTTTTTCCATATAAAGTTGATTATTGTTCTTTCCAGGTCCTTGAAGAATTGTGCTGGAATTTTGATAGGGATTGCATTGAATCTGTAGACTGCTTTTGGCAAGATTGCCATTTTTATTATGTTGATCCTACCAATCCAAGAATATGGGAGATCTTTCCATTTTCTGGTATCCTCTTTGATTTCTTTCTTTACAGACTCAAAGTTCTTGATATACAGGTCTTTCACTTCCTTGGTTAACCTTATCCCCAGATATTTGATGCTGTTTATGGCTATTGTAAAGGGTGATGTTTCTCTGATTTCGTTCTCAATCACTTCATCATCTGTATATAATAGGGCCAATGATTTTTTTGAGTTTACCTTGTATCCTGCCAGTTTGCTGAAGGTGTTTATCCACTCTAGGAGTTCCCTTGTGGAGTTTTTCAGGTCACTTATGTAAACTATCATATCATCTGCAAATAGTGAAAGTTTGATTTCTTCTTTTCCTATTTGTATCCTCTTGATCTCCTTTTGTTGTCTTATTGCTGTAGCTAGAAATTCAAGTACAATATTGAGGAGATATGGAGAGAGTGGACAGCCTTGTCTTGTTCTTGATTTTAGAGGAATTGCCTTGAGTTTCTCTCCATTTAGTTTGATGTTATCTGTTGGTTTACTGCATATTGCCTTTATTATATTCAGGTATGTTCCTGTTATCCCTGATCTCTCTAGGACCTTTATCATGAATGGGTGCTGGATTTTGTCAAAGGCTTTTTCAGCATGTAGTGAGATGATCATATGGTTGTTCTTTTGCAGTTTGTTTATATGGTGGATTACATTGATAGATTTTCTAATGTTGAACCATCCCTGCATTCCTGGGATGAAGCCTACTTGATCATGGCGGATGATTTTTCTGATGTATTCTTGAATCCAGTTTGGGAGTATTTTATTGAGTATTTTTGCATCGATGTTCATGAGGGAAATTGGTCTATAGTTCTCTTTTTTAGTTGTGTCTTTGTGCGGCTTGGGAATCAAGATAATTGTAGCGTTGTATAAAGAGTTTAGCAGTGAGCCTCCTGCTTCTATTGTGTGGAATACTTTGAGGAGTATTTGAATTAGCTCTTCTTTGAATTTCTGTTAGAATTCTGCACTGGAGCCATCTGGTCCTGGGCTTTTTTTGGTTGTGAGACTTTTGATGATTGCTTCTATTTCATTAAGGGTTATAGGTCTGTTTAGATTGTTTATCTGCTCTTTATTTAGTTTTGGCAAGTGATATCTATCCAGGAAACTGTCCATTTCCTTTAAATTTCATAGCACTAAGTGCCCGCATATTGAGATGTGTTTCTTGTATCCTTTTGTGTTTGGGTGGAATGTTCCTTAGACGTCTGTTAAACCCAGTTGGGTCATAACTTCTATTAGTTCTTTAGTTTGTTTGTTAAGTTTCTGTCTGGAGGTTCTGTCTAGTGATGAGAGCAGAGTGTTGGAGTCTCCTACTATTAGTGTGTGAGATTTTATGTGCAATTTGAGCTCTAGTAATGTTTCTTTCACGAATGTAGGTGCCTTTGTATTTGGGGAGTAGATGTTTAAAACTGAGGCTTCATCTTGATGGACTTTTCCTTTGATGAATATGAAGTGTCCTTATTCATCTCTTTTGATTGATTTTAATTTGAAGTCTAGTTTGTTAGATATTAGGATTGCTATGCCCGCTTGTTTCTTGTGACCGTTTGATTGGAAGATCTTTTCCCAACCCTTTACTCTGAGATAACATCTGTCTTTGATGTTGAGATGTGTGTCTTGTATGCAGCAGAAGGAAGGGTTCTGTCTTCATATCCATTCTGCTAGTCTGTGTCTTTTTATAGGCAAGTTGAGGCCGTTGACATTGAGGGATATTAATGACCATTGATTGATGATTCTTGTTTGTGCTTGATTTATTGTTAGTGAAGTTATTTTGTGTAGTTTCTCCTCCCTTTTTCTTTTTGTGTTTTGTAAAGTGGGATTGTATATTGCCTGTGTCTTTATGAGTGTAGTTATCTTCCTTGGATCTAGGTTTTCCTTCTAGCACTTTCTGTAGAGCTGGATTCATGGATACGTATTGTTTAAATCTGGCTTTGTCATGGAATATTTTGTTTTCTCCATCTATGGTAATTGAAAGCTTTGTTGGATATAGTAGTCTGGGCTGGCATCCTTGTTCCCTTAGCATTTGTAGGACATCTATTCAGGATCTTCTGGCTTTCATCATTTCCATTGAGTAGTCAGGTGTAATTCTCATATGTCTTCCTTTATTTGTTACTTGGCCTTTGTCTTTAGCTACTCTTAATATTTTCTCTTTATTCTGTAGGTTTGACGTTTTGATTATTACATGGTGAGATGACTTCTTTTTCTGGTCCAGCATATTTGGTGATCTGTAAGATTCTTGTATTTTCATAGGCATACCCTTCTTTATGTTAGGGAAGTTTTCTTCTATGATTTTGTTGAATAGGTTTTTTTGTACCTTTGAGTTGTATTTCTTTGCCTTCTTCGATACCTATTATTCTTAGGTTTGGCTTCTTCACGGTGTCCCATATTTCCTGGATATTTTGTTAGGGATTTGTTGGTTTTGAGATTTTCTTTGGTTGACAACTCTATATCCAGCATCTCCTCGCTCTATGTTTTCTTTATAGTTTCTATTTCAGCTTTCAATCCTTCAACTGTTTGAGTTGTTTCCTTCATTTGTTTGGTTGTTTTTTCTTGGTGCTTTTTAGATTCTTTGAGAGATTTGTTTATTTCTTGAATTTTCTCCCATTTCATGGATTTTTTTGTTTGGTTTTTCTTCAATTTCTTTAAGGGATTTCCTCGTTTCTTCTTTGAGGGTCTCTATCATCTTCATAAAATAATTTTTGAAGTCTGTCTCCTCTGCTTCTTCTATGCTGTGCTTTTCAGGTCTTGCTGGCGTTGGTTCCCTAGATTCTGGTGGAGTCATGTTGGTCTTTCTATTGCTGAGTGAGCTCTTATTCTGTCTTCTTCCCATCTCTTCTTTCAGTGGGTGCTGACTGGTCTCTGTGTCATTAATTCTGACACCCTCCGCACATTCTTGGACACAGGCTGCACAGTATGCACAGCAATTTCCAATACTCATTTCATGTCCTTTTCTTTTTAATAAACCACTGAAATAAGTTTGTGCTGCCCATATACTCATGGGTGATGGACCATCTACTTGAGTTTGATCTACCTACTATGGGGCATACCTTAAAGAAAACTGGCTGTCCCTCCTGAGTCAGCAACCACTAGTGTAAATAGTGCCTTAGCCAGATGTAGGAACTAAGGAGTCCTTCCCCATTCATACTGGCATGTTGACAGTGTGGTGTTTTGTGGAGGAAAACACAGATTCTGTGAATGTCTGAGTGCTGTCAACCTGCTATGTCCAGAAGACATTGTTTCAACTGTCTTTCCCAACATCTGACTCACAGTCTTTCTAGCCTCTCTTCCATGATGGTCAGGAAGTGATGACGTATAAATATCCTATTTATGGCTGAGTATTACACAAATATTTTCTGCATTTTGACAACTTATGAGTTTCTGTATTAACTACTGTCCTCTTTTCAAAGGATTTTCTGTGGTGAGGTCTAAGAGTGGCATTAATATATTTGCAGAGAAATATAAATTAGAGAGCAATTAGATACTATATCCATTGAGCCAATAATAGTAATGGGTTCATGCCTGGAACCTGTGAATGCTTATCCATATGTTCTGGCCAGATCTACAGAAAAGTGGAAGCTTTCAAGTGAGAACCAACTAGATTTCTCCATGTCTTGTGACCAAAATGTGTGGTATGTTCAGCAATAGAGGATTACTATCAATGTCTGGTAGTCAACCAAGAAAAATGACAATAGTCTGTTTTGTTTGGGGGGATTACTGGAGACCCCTGACTAACAATTCAAGAGAAGGCATTCAACAACTATGGCTGGGCTATTTATTTGGTAACATAGAGCTTCTGGGAGGAGCATTGTCATCCTCAACATTATTTAATTCAAATTATAACATACATAGATATGTTATATGTATGTGTGTATGTGAGCATGTGTATGATTACATATATTTTCTCAAACATCTTTAGTGTTAGCTATAACCCAACTATGCTACACCTAGGCATACACTCAAAGGACTCTACCACAATACATAATGTTCATTGCTTCTGTGTTCACAATAGCTAGAACATGAAAACAGTCTAAATCTCCATTAACTATGAATGGAAAATAAAAATTCCACATACAATGGAATTTTATCCTGATGTAAGGGAATATTAATTTTTCAGGCAAATGGACAAACTGTAGAACATCTTACTATATGAGGTAACCCAGACCCAGAAAAGAAATGTTGCATATTTTCATTTGGGGGGATCCTAGTGTTGAACCTTTAGATCTTTAACTTGGATCTCCTGTAGAACCCAGGGAGCTAGTCCCTTTCTAGCTTCATTTGTAGGAAGGGAGAAGAATGAGAAAAATTAGTGGGAATAGTAGAACACAGATGATATGAAGGCAAAGGGAGAATAGCAGGCAAGGAGGTGTAAATAGCAAGATTGCTCTTTTATAATGCAAAGGATTTTAATTTCTTAAAACTAAGATGACGTGAGTATGAAAGAAATTTCCCTAAATAAGTTTCTATTAATATAATTTACATCTGAGTTAAGAGTTGATTTATCCATGAAACTAAATATTGATCTGAGAAATAAAATTAAATCTAGCAATTTATTCTCCAGTTTCTATGTAAGCACAATAAACATATCACAAAGTCAATCTCACTTTCATTGTTACTGCCCTCTGGCACTTGTTCCTCATACATTTGGAGAAATTGGAATTTTATTTATGTGTAGAAATTTAAGGGCTCAACTGAGCATCCTCATTTTGTAGAAAAATATAGTAATAAGGTATATGAAATTCATTTAATCTATCCTTTACTTTTTCTCATTGCTGTGACCAAATGTTGGAAGAGTATTAGAGAGAGGAGGCTTAACCTAGTTCATGGTTTTAGGGCATTGCTGTGTTATGGGAGTTTATTCTGTCAATAGTTTTGGGAAGAGGAGGGGTCTTTTAGTTAAGGAAGAGGAGGGGTCTAGCTCACTCTCTTGAGAGGTCCCATCAGAAGCAAGGCTTGCAGTTGTTCACATCTCTCCTGGGCAGAATGACAGGTTATAGTGGCTGGATCCATTATCCTTTATTGGTGAGTTTATATTTCCTGTTGAATCCCTATAATAAAAAATTTTGTAAATTCTCACATTGCGGATGGGGCAGAGAAGAAACAACAGCAGAGGGTCCTTCAGTTGTGACCACTTACTTCCTCCCATAGGAAGGTGAGAGCAATATGAAGCAGAGAACAAGGACTTCTGGAGTCTCCTCCATTTTCAACCAGTCAGGACTCCAAGCCTACAGAAGGGTATTACTTATATTCTGTAGTGTGCCTTCCCACCTTAGTTAGACTTCTGAAGAAACAATATCGCAGACACACCCTGAAGTGTGTCACCCAGCTGATTCCAAATCCACTTGAGTTGACAATGAACATTAAGTATTAATCATACATTTTATTAAGCTACATGACAGTCCAAATGTTTCAAAATAAATTAAAACTACTGCTATAGCAATTTAGTAACCTTTTAAAAACTTACTATGGAAAAACAACTTACTATGGAACATATTTCATTTTACACGATGATATTTTCTACTGATATTCCCATAGTATATGAAACTGTACTGTTTTTAAGATATGAAGGCCAACCCTATTCAGTTTTCTTTCATTTTCTTTCTTAGGAAAAGAAGCCAAGAGTTTTGTTTGCTGCTGTTATGTTTGCTGTGAGAAGTTTGATTTAACTTAGCATGGCTTTTTAAAGGCTTTTACAAACAATTCCTGCAGGCCAATAATAGCCATAGATTTACTTAGTATAGTTTGCCAAAGGATGATGATGAAGAAATGGAGAGCAGGGCATGAGTCATGACTTCTGTGTAGCATTTGTTTGATTATATTTTATTTCTTTAGGCCCTGATTGATTTATTTTAGTCAATACAGTAGTGGACTACTTGGTAAAGAAAGACTTAATGACTAATATTTTTCCATAACAAATAAAAATAACCAAACATGTACCCAGAGGTATTTTTCTTTTTTTTTAACCTTTGTGACACTGGATTATTTTGTAGTAGATATTTAAGATGTTTTATACTTTATTTTTTAAAAGTTTAAGAAGTTTTAAATAGAAAATAATAATCTTAGACTTACCTTATTTTACCTTATTCTCACATTTTATAATTAGAGTTCATTTGTCAGAAAATGTATGTTTGTGTTATTCCAGATGAAATACATATCTGGATATACTCAAATCTATATCATGTAATGTTCATTCTCTTCCTTTTCCTATTGCTTTAAGGTTGGAAAGTCCTTTCCTTTAGTGATTATTTTACTATGTGACCAAGGAAGAAATGTTCTGTGAATTGTTTCCATAGCCTGCATTTCACAGATGCTGTGTCAAACTAATTTTGAAGGAAATTGCTTTGCACTATATCCTACCATATATTATAAATGTTACAAATTAATTGAAAACCAATCATATACTCATCACAAAATTGGGTCATATGGATTTATCTGAAGACATTTGTGGATGATAGAGTTTCCTTTCCTTCCTCAGATAATTAATATTCCTACTAATAATACTTTGTATTTATTCCCAGGCTTCCCTTTAAGAGCGTTGGCACTTTACTGTGTACACTTATTTTATAAAAGATTTATTTAATATATATATGAATATATGTTGTGTCTGCATGTACATATATCTGTACACCAGAAGAGGTCATCTTATCCCATGATACTATAGGTATAGTTGGTTTCAAGTCATTCTATGGGTGCTGGGAATTGAACTCATGACCTCTGAAACAGCAGCCAGTGCTTTTATACATTGAGCCATTTTCCAGTTCACATGTATAATTTAGAGTAGAAATATAACTTGCTGCCTTAGAAATTTTATTCTCAGAATGGAATGCTTAAACTATTTTTGGAAATTTATTATTTGTATATTTGGAGAAGAATATGTTTTTTTCCCATGAAGATATTCAAAGGTTCAAATAACAAAACAACTGGAAGTAGTGTGTTTTGTCAAATCACTTTAGGAAAGCATACTACAAGCCTTGAGGAGAAGGTATGTGGAAATTCTTATTCCTCGCATTTTTTCAGATTCACTTTCCAAGAACATACTTAGAAAGACATCCTTTATCTTACAGTGATTCAACTGCTCATTTTATCCTGTATTTTTATCTAAAAGGCTGACCCACTGCCACTGACTCTCCTCCCCCTCCAAAACAAACTAGTATGCAGAGTGACACTATTTGCTTTCCGTCTCTTGGAAAAATATACCAAAAGAATTCTGCTTAGCACAAAGCTCCACAGTTAGGAGATTGACAATACAATTGAAAATTCAAAAGCAGCATGACTACCAGTACTCACTCACCCTGATTACTAAAATAAACAAGCCAATAAATTCTTAATTCATATCCAAATAATGTCTGAAGAGAACGATTTAGGAACCTTTAACAAATCTCTTGGGACTGAGATCAGGATCTGAAACAGACCATGTGAACATCCAACAGGCACTTCCCTGGGCATATCTCTGTGCCAGCAGTCTCGAGCTGTGTCTGGGGCCCTTCCATGATCCCTGGCTGCCCAGATCATTCCTGGCTGTATCACCCTCATTGTTATTGTCCTCATCACACTGTAATGACCTAAATATTTCAGACTTTGTTTTTTCAAAGGTCATTAGACCTACTATTTTTTCTATATAGATTTCTCTTTTGTAAGGAAACTGCTATCTGTCACAGGAAACTCATACACACAAGAGTACAATTTTATTATACACTGTACTTAGTAGACAGTATATTTGAATTATGAAGAGAATTATAGGTAGCACAATATCTAGCAAGGATTTTCGTGTATTTCTCTTTTAAATGCAATATTTAGTAACTGAAACATTGTTTTTGAGTCAGACTGTATAGAAAACACATGAGGTACTCTGTTTGAGGGGTAAACTTTTCTTTCTCTGGTGGCATGCTTAAGTGTTTGGTTACTTTTGAGATTTTTTTTTCAATTCCTCAAACTTACTCACTTGTGCAATAGAGAACCGAGGGCAGGAATGTTCAGCTAGCACTAAATATTGACTTCTGGAACAGTGGTTTATGCCAAAGGTGAATTTTATATCTCTCTCCATGTGTACACTCAGCAGTGACTCAGGACATCGAGGGTTGTCATGACTTGGGAACTGAGGATGGGAATTCTCTGGAGGTGTGAGTGTGTATAGACCTGAGTCTGCTACACACCCACAGTAAACAAGGCAGTCCCCACAATGCTTCCCGCCTAGAATGCCACACTAGCACAGCGTGGTTGGAGCACTTAAGGGTACTAGGGATGATGAGGGTGAGAAGAGACCAGCCTGAGATCCAGAGCCTAAACCACACAGCTAGCAGGTCTTCCCCAGACCTGAAACAGCAGAAAAGACAGATTCTGCAAACCTGAGATTTCGAATGCTGTATTTGTATGTTCCCTTGCACCTAGAAATTCCTGGTCAGGTCCAGGTTCTGGGGACCAGAGCTGAAATTATGTCAAATCAGACCTTCCTGGAGTCTGGCCTTCTATTGCCTACCTTCCATGAGTTATGTGATCTCCTTCCCACTTGGAGCACCTTGTGGAGAAGGTACATCCATCCTCACACACCACACTTCCAGCAGTTCTCCAGCCTAAAAGCTATCATGCATGGTTATTCAAATTCTCCTTGACTAGGGACTTTTAAAAGGTTAATAAACCATTTAATTGCAATGATTAGCTCGTTAAGCATCTTTACTCAATTTCAGTTCCCCAGATAAGCATCATTCAAAGACCCGAGCTGCACCAAGTGACCCTATTAACAAGGTCAATGATTTGTCATCCATTCGAAAGCACTGGAGAGTCTAAGGGAAAACATACAATAAACCACACATCCCCCACAGTCATTATATAGAAAGGAGAGAGAGAAAGTTCCCAGTCCCACCGCGTGCCCCTTTTGTGCTATTCCTGCAAACGCAGCAGACCTCCTGCTATATAGACCCTGCTCCCAGCCCTACACACCCAACAGCACCATCCCATCTGAACCGCCAACACCAGCCATGGGGAAGGTGAGCACTGGGTACCCAGGGCCTGGGGAGGGACCTGCCCTCGGGTCCATGCCACATGAGGTCACTGAGCCCTGCCTTGCCTTACAGATCACCTTCTATGAGGACCGCGGCTTCCAGGGTCGCCACTATGAGTGCAGCAGCGACCACTCCAACCTGCAGCCCTATTTCAGCCGCTGTAACTCTGTACGCGTGGACAGTGGCTGCTGGATGCTCTATGAGCAGCCCAACTTTGCAGGCTGCCAGTACTTCCTGCGGCGTGGGGACTACCCTGACTACCAGCAGTGGATGGGCTTCAGCGACTCCATCCGCTCCTGCCGCCTCATCCCCCACGTGAGTCCCTTCTTACACCCCTCTGGCCTCAATCTCGTCTTCTCCTTGATCTAGTTATACTTCGAGCTGAGGGAAGGGGTGGATGCGACCCTTCCTTGTGAGGATTTGCTAGGATTCGGGAAAATGAAGCAAACCTTTGACACTTGAAATTTAAGACAGACCTAAGACAGACCCCTAACTGCTCTTCAGTTCTCCCACTTAACAGAAATAGCTGGGGTGATGGGGTGGGGGTTCTTTTGGTGAGTCCTGCAGTGTGACAGGTCGGGTTTTCTGACATCCCCTTGTCTACTCTGCGTGTCGTGTGTCGTACAGTCCGGCTCTCACAGGATCAGGATCTATGAGCGGGAGGACTACAGAGGCCAGATGGTGGAGATCACCGACGATTGCTCCCACCTCCAGGACCGCCTCCGCTTCAGTGACTTCCACTCCTTCCACGTGCTGGAGGGCTACTGGGTCCTCTACGAGATGCCCAACTACCGGGGGCGCCAGTACCTGCTGAGGCCCGGGGAGTACCGACGCTACCACGACTGGGGCGCCATGAATGCTAGGGTGGGCTCTCTGAGGCGAGTCATGGATTTCTATTGAAATTTCTTTCTCTGGTCTTTAGTCATTTGGAAGTTAATAAAATATTTCCTGTGTGTTCCATGCAGTAATGGGATCCTCTGTTCTTTTTTGCTTTCTTGGAAGGTCATAGCAAAACTGTAGACAGGAAAAATATGTATATTCTTATATTCAGTGTGTGTTGTGGGCTGAGTGGCCAGGAGCTTAACCTCAGGACCCTGGACCTCAATTACACACTAGCTGCAGGTGGTAGGGCAAGCTACTTGGCATTTCTGTGCCTTAGTTTCCAAATTTGTTAAGATGGGAGTAGTAATACTTCTCTTGAGGCGTTGATGGGGATTGCATGAGTTTACATTTTTGTATCATGGACAATGGCTTTGCTCTATCAGTATCTCAGTAAGCTCGCATGTAGAGTATTCTATCTCCTCAGTCGTTTCACTTGACACTCTTTTGGGGTGATTGAATGCAGGAGAATGGCTAAATAAAATTGCATCAGTGGGCGATAGAGTTAAAGAGTTATGTGTTAGCACAGCCATTGCTGACACATCCAAAGAGTCTAAAACTAAGGGGTTGAATAAAGAGATTTTTAAATATTTTACATGCTGAGAGCACAAATATGTGAACCAAGGACCATCTTTTAAAAGAATCCAGAAAACTCTTTCAAATGTCATTTCTCAAGAAGCTATGTAGCACTTGGCAGGGTAGACTGCAGTAAACAGGTACTGTGTATGTTCTATGTATGAGTAAGAGCTGACAGTACATGGTTAGGGGAATACATGACGGAATACAAAGCTCATAAGCATATAATGGACCTGGAAGATATTATCCCCAAACTTGGATCAATCATTGTGTCATTGAACTCACCAGTATCTTTTGGTAACAACTCTTTCACTAAAAATGGGGGGAGAGGAACCTGAGGACTTGTTTGGGGAAAGCTCAAGACGACTTTTCAGCAAGGAGTCATGAAAAGAAATCTAAGCAGGCATTGTGTTATACCAAACAGGTCTCAATGTATAAATGCTGCATTTTCTGTGTTCACATGGAAAGGGGGAAAAGCAAATTGATATATAGCTCATGATTTTTGCTTTAATAATGAAAATGACAACTCTTAGAAGTAAAATTACAGTAAACTAAATAATTTTCATTTCTTACCCAATATACTTGCAGGCTCCAAGATAGTTGGAGAATCTCTGAGAACATTTTAGAGTAGTTGTGTCTATTACACTTGTGCATATGAACACTAGAAATGAGTTTAGTCTGAGGGAAGATATATCCTAAGCATAAAATAGCCACCACAATCTAAAGACTCAGTTTGAAAAGCACAAATATCCTATTAATTTTTTTTGCATATAACTTAATGTTTAAAGAATAGTATTTTGTATATTGGAATAAAATATATAGTAAATAAAATTAAAACCAACTTCATTCATACTATTTAACTTTTTAAATACAGTCTTTTTTAAACTTTTAAAACATAAGCCTTAAATTTAAGATTACATTCCTTACTAAATTTCCCTACTGAGCAGTGATGATGGCGGCATTTAGGCAGGATACATGATAAATGGGAATTTGTGTTCAGAAAACACTCAGACATTAGCATTTGGGTTTGAGATGTTCTGGCATGAAATTGGGTTATTCTGAGAGTTTAATTAACAGCAGGTAAAATATTCAAGAATTGCAATCAGTAATTCCCCTGTGAGGAAATGCTCAATTGAACTATAATCTTCACTTGTCATCAATGAAAGAGAATGAGGGGAGAATAAGTCCCACGCTGGTATTGTGAGAGCCCCATTGAAATGTTCCAAAGAACTAAAATGTCAATAGCAAACATGGACCCCGCTGAAATAGGTTACTACTTGGTAGATCCCACCAGTCTGCCCTTGTGAAGTGATAGCTATTCAGGTCCTGTGTTTTCAGTCTGGAGTCTTGTCTATTTGGCTTGCATACTCAATTCTGAGACTCCGCAGATTCCTGACACATCCACATCCCCTGAAATATCTAGTAGAGTGCATTGTGTGCAGGGTAGACTCATGAATGAACAGAAACATGTGCCTCAGATGTTGCTGGCCTTACCTGGCCTACCATTTACAGTTATATAAAGGCAGTAGGAAGCACTTCTACTATCTTTCCTCTGTGCACATTTTGTTTTTATCCCTATCCCATCATCTTCACGGTGCTTCTTTTTTTATTCACTTTAGTTTTCAACTATTGAAGGACAACTTGAAGGAGAATTCCAGAGGCATTTTGCATAACAATAGATCTAGCACAGCCATAGATTTCTTTTTATTTTGTTGTTGTTAGATCCAAAACATAAATTCTTACTCTAGATAACAATTAATAATGAAAGCCCTTGTAAAGTAGTAATTTCTGAGGAGTTAGGATGAGATAGTCACCTACAAAACATTATTTGGGGGAAGCAAGTACCACAGTCTAAGAGAGGTAACAGGAGTAAACCCTTTGGGAACCAGGGCAGTAAGAAGAATGTCAAAGTTACAGGTAGATAATGGTAGGGAAAGTACCAGAAAATACATGCCTTACCTAAAGGCATAGGAACACAAACATCTTAAAGCACATGTAATTCAGTCAGTCCTAAGGGTATTTTGTTTGTTATCACTGACCAAATAGAGTTTCTCCTAAAAAATGAATATTCAGGCCAAAAGAGACAGGCTTAAAAATTCCATTTATCACTATATTCTACCATTGTCTGGTTCTGTTCAATACCCCTTATTATGGATGACTTCTTACATGTCCCACTGATTTTCCATTGAGACTGTGCTGAAGATTTCTATGTCAACTCACACAAGCCAAAGTCATCTGAAAGGAGGGAACCTCAATTAATAAAATGCCTTCATAAGCTTGGGCTCTAGGAAGACGTATAGGATATTTTCTCAATTAGTGACTAATGAGGTGAGGGCCCAGTCTATTGTGGATGGTGCTATTCCTGGGTTTTGTAAGAAAGCAGGCCAACAGGAACAGGTCAGTAAGCAGCACTACCCACCATGGCCTCTGCATCAGCTCCTGCCTCCAGGTTCCTGCACTGCTTGGGTGCCCATCCTGACTTCCTCCAATGGTGAACAGTGGAAGTGTAAGTCACAGAAACCCTTTCCTTCTCAATTTGCTTTTGGTCATGACATTTTATCACAGCAATAATAATCTTTATTAAGATTGAATGCATCTACATTCTCTAGAGTGGAAGTAATATTCCCACTGAGAGCCACAGCAGAAACAAAAGTGGCCAAACATAAATCAGAAACTGGGCTACGATTCCACCTTGAATTCTCCCTGGCCTTAAATGACCTGCAATTTATAGTCACACATAAGGGGTTTTCTAGCCTTTTTCCTCTGTGCACTTGTACACTTTACAGTTTTTACACTTGTGCACTTTTACACTTTTTAGAGTTGTACACTTTTACAGTTTTTACACTTGTACACTTTTACACTTTTTACACTCTTACACTCTTACACTTTTTACACTTGTACACTTTTTCCTCTGTGCACTTGACACTTTTTGTTTTGCCTCTACCCCCATCTTCTTCCTGAGCCTTCCAATATATTCACTTTACTTTTTCAACTATTGAAAGAAAATAAGACAAAATGGACAATTAAAGAAGGACCACAGAGGAGCAGTGACAGACACAGCTTTTTGTTAGCTCTGAAGAATATCTTATTACTCTGGACAAGAAGTAATAATGAAGTACTGCATTAAGTGCGGGACTCAGAGGGAGACGTTTTCCCTTCATGATGCAGAACAGCACTTGACAGTGTTTGTCAAATAGCTAGCTGAGAGAAACATTTATAGAAATTTAAATCTAAAATCTAGAGAAATGGGGCATGGTTCATTCATGAACTACTTATTAACATGCCTAGAAGAAAACATGAATACTCTATGCTGTCTTTGTGAATAGATATTAATAGATGAAAAAAGGAAACATGGCAAAGAAACTTCTTTATTTCAAATCAAGTTCTGGTTTTTAAAATTGAGTTGAAGTCATTTTTTAAAACAAGATAAGACTCTGGAAAATTTCCCAGGATTCCTGCTCTGAACATGCAATTACTTTTACACTGTCACATTTGTAGACATAGAGATAGGAACTGTTAAAGAATGATGGAAGGAATTCTCTAATTCACTGAAACCAAAATATTGACTAAAGACTGATTGTTTGGCTGATAAATTGTTTACAGAGCTTTAGAGATAAAGAACTACTCTAATAAGAGTTGCAGCTGTGATTAATTTTATGAAAAATTTTTGACGTGACCAATGGAAGACCCGCATGTTACACTCAATAGTTAAATGAATACAAAGGGTGAAATATTTGAATCCCATTACTATGTACTGATAACCTTATTAATCATGTACATTTCTCATAGAAGCATGTAATCTCATGTGTGATTCATATGTACAGGTACTATTTCCTTATAAGTTTACATCAGACTGTGAACTGAATTCCCAGAAAAAAATGACACCACATCTATGTTAAAGATGCTACAAACAAGGCAGGTGAAATGACTAGCACTTAGTGATTGCAAGAAGTTGGATGTTACAGGTCCAGAGTCACATTATTTTTGACTATTTAGTTCCTTTAACAGCCATTAATTGTTTTCCTCTGTCCAAACTAACACTCTTTCAACTATAAGGTAAAATCATTGGAATGTATTAACAGACTACTAGCTTGTGTCAAATGGAAATCCAAGAATGCCTTCAGATAATACCTAAAACCATAAGAGAGTTTTCCATGTCTGTCTCAATTTCCCACCAGTGCATTTGGAAAGTGACTTAATAGGAGTTTCTTTTGTTCTGTGACTATGAAGGTGAATGTAACCACTTCTACATTATTCAAGACATCTTGAACTTAGGTTCTCAGGTGTGGTCACCCAAGTTTGGATCAGAATAAATAATTTCTTATTTATTCTCTTTGAGACTAATAGTTAATGATAGAGATTTATAAAAGATCTAAGTCAGTGTTGCTGATAATATCTAATGATATGCTATCAATAAATGTACAAATATTATAAAATAATAGAAAACTCAATTATCTGAATTCTAATTCTTCATTATATATCACTCAGATGAAATTTTGCTTGCTACTTTATTCTATGAATTATTCTCATATGACTAAGTAGCTAGACAATTTGTAGATTCACATACATTTTTGTCTTTTTTACAAATTTTATTTAAATTAAAAACAATCTCGGTTCCTCCGGCAGCATCAGGTAAACAGGCCGGCTTCCTGGCCTGTGTTCCAGTGCCTGCAGATCGCCTGGGAACTGCACAGAGCTCCCAATCCCGGCGGGAGCCAAGCACCCCAGACTCAAGGTCTTCTCTCCCACCAAGGAGACCAGGAAACCAGAGGAGGCTTGTAGTCCAGGGAAGCAGCTGTTCCTCCGGCAGCATCAGGTAAGCAGGCCAGCTTCCCGGCCTGTGTTCCAGTGCCTGCAGATCTCCTGGGAACTGCACAGAGCTCCCAATCCCAGCGGGAGCCAAGGACCCCAGACTCCAGGTCTTCTCTCCCGCCAATGAGACCAGGAAACCAGAGGAGCCAAGGAGACCAGGGGAGTAGCTGTTCCGGATCAGGTACAACAGGACCCAACATAGGGTCCAGGGGACCAGGTAGGAGGCTAAGCGCCCCAGATTCCTGTTCTTCTTCTCCACCCACGGGACCAGCACTTGGACAAGGAATAGAAGAACCACCAGATTATTGGACTTGCTAGCACCCACCAAAAGGGAACTCTGGTCCCCAGACCAGTAAGGGGCTCTTTCTACACCCACTAGAAGAAGAGATGGGAAAGAGACAATACAAAAACACACTCAGCAACAGAAAAACAAATATGACACCACCTGATTCTAGAGACTCCACACCAGCAAGACTCCAACATTCCAATGCGAACGAAGCAGAAGAGAACAACCTTAAAAGCACTTTCATGAAAATGATAGAGGCCCTAAAAGAGGATATAGGAAAATCCCCCAAAGAAATGGAAGAAAAAACAAACCAAAAAATGCAAGAAATGGAAGAAAAAAAAAAAAAAATGCAAGAATTGGAAGAAAAAACAAACCAAAAAAGGCAGGAAATGGAAGAAGAAACGAAGCAAAAAATGCAAGAAATGCAAGAAAAAGCAAAGCAAAAAATGCAAGAATTGGAAGAAGAAACATACCAAAAAAGGCAGGAAATGGAAGAAGAAACAAAGCAAAAAATGCAAGAAATGGTAGAAAAAACAAAGCAAAAAATGAAAAAAATGGAAGAAGAAACAAACCAAAAAAGGCAGGAAATGGAAGACGAAACAAACCACAAAATGCGAGAAATGGAACAAAAAGCAAACCAAAAAATGCAAGAAATGGAGGAAAGAACAAACCAAAAAATTCATAAAAGGCAACAAAATGACGAAAAGATAAACAGAAAATTGCAAGAAGCAATGAAAACACTGCAAGGGTTGAAAACTGAAATAGAGACATTAAAAAAACCACAATCTGAAGAAAGGCAGAAAATAGAAAAGCTGGACAAACAGTCAGGCACTACCGATACAAGCATTACCAACAGAATAGAAGAGATGGAAGAGAGAATCTCAAGTGTTGAAGATACACTAGGAGAAATGGATTTATCAACCAAAGAAAACCTTATATCCAACAAATCCTTAACACAAAACATCCAGGAAATAAGGGACACCATGAAAAGACCAAATCTAAGAATACTAGGCATAGAAGAAGGAGAAGAAATCCACCTCAAAGGGGCAGAAGGCATATTCAACAAAATCATAGAAGAAAACTTTCCCAACCTTAAGAAAGACATGCCAATGAAGGTACAAGAAGCCTACAGAACACCAAATAGAGTGGACCACAAAAAAAATCCCCTCATCACATAATAATCAAGACCCCAAACATACAGAATAAAGAAAGAATATTAAGAGCAGCTAAGGAAAAAGGTCAAGTAACATATAAAGGCAGACCTATCAGAATTACACCTGATTTCTCCGTGGAAACTCTGAAAGCCAGAAGGTCCTGGATAGATATTCTACCTACACTAAGAGACCATGGATGCCAGCCCAGCCTACTATACCCAGCAAAGCTTTCAATCACTATAGACGGAGAAAACAAGATATTCCATGACAAAACTAGATTCAAGCAATAAGTGTCCACTAACCCAGGCCTACAGAAAATTTTGGAAGGAAAACTCAAACCCAAGGAAGCTAACTACAACCAGAAAAACATAAGCATTAGAGAATCCCTCTCTACCAACAGCCAAAAGAACAAAGGGGTGAAATTCCACACATAATTCCACCAACAACAACCATCGCAAATCGAAGAAGGATGAGCAATCAATGGTCATTAATATCCCTCAATATTAATGGCCTTAACTCACCCATAAAAAGACACAGACTAGCAGAATGGATTCGAAGACAGAACCCTTCCTTCTGCTGCATACAAGAAACACACCTCACCCTCAAAGACAGACATTACCTGAGAGTTAAAGGTTGGGAAAAAAATTTTCAATCAAATGGACCCAAGAAACAAGCAGGGGTAGCAATCCTAATATCTAACAAACTAGACTTTAAAATAAAATCAATCAAAAGAGATGAAGGAGGTCATTACATACTCATCACAGGTGAAACCCACCAAGATGAAGTGTCTATCCTGAACATCTATGCCCCAAATACAAAGGCATCTACATTCGTTAAAGAAACATTATTAGAACTTAAATCTCATCTAAAGCCCCACACAGTTATAGTGGGTGATTTCAACACACCACTCTCACCACTAGACAGGAATACCAGACAGAAACTCAACAAAGAAGCAAAGGGTCTAATAGAAGTAATGACCCAACTGGGATTAACAGATATCTATAGAACATTTCATCCACATAAAAAAGAATATACCTTCTTCTCACCACCACATGGAACCTTCTCAAAAATCGACCACATACTTGGCAACATATCAAACCTCAGCAGCTACAAAAAATTGGAATAACTCCATGCATCTTATCAGACCACCATGCTTTAAAATTAGAATTCAACAACAACACAAATTGCAGAAAACCTACACACTCAT
Source organism: Mesocricetus auratus (assembly GCF_017639785.1). Taxonomy (NCBI): domain Eukaryota; kingdom Metazoa; phylum Chordata; class Mammalia; order Rodentia; family Cricetidae; genus Mesocricetus; species Mesocricetus auratus. The sequence goes on along the minus strand of NW_024429194.1, from coordinate 41,998,183 downwards.
GGAAATTGAATAATGCTCAACTGCACCATCCCTGGGTCAAAGAGGAAATAAAAAAAGAAATTAAAGGCTTCCTCAAATTCAATGAGAATGAAGACACAACATACCCAAACCTATGGGACACTTTGAAAGCAGCGCTACGGGGGAAGTTCATAGCACTAAGTGCTCACATGAAGAAACAGGAGAACAGTTATACCAGAGAATTAACATCACAGCTGAAAGCTCTAGAACACAAAGAAGCAAACTCCCCCAGGAGGAGTAGACGTCAGAAAATAATCAAATTGAGGGCTGAAATCAATGAAGTAGAAACCAGGAAAACAATACAAAGAATCAATGCAAAGAAGAGTTGGTTCTTTGAGAAAATCAACAAGATAGACAAACCTTTGTCCAAACTTACCAAACAGCAGAGAGTGAACACGCAAATTAACAAAATCAGAAATTAAAAGGGTGACATAACAACAGACTCTGAGGAAATCCAGAGAATCATTAGGTCATACTTTGAAAACCTGTACTCCACAAAATTCGAAAATTTAAAGGAAATGGATGACTTCCTGGATAGCTATCACTTGCCAAAACTAAATCAAGAACAGATAAGCAATTTAAATAGACCTATAACCCCTATGGAAATAGAAGCAGTCATCAAAAGTCTCCCGACCAAAAAAAGTCCAGGTTCAGATGGCCTCAGTGCAGAATTCTACCAGAAATTCAAAGAACAGCATATACCCATTCTTCTCAAAGTGTTCCACACAACAGAAACAGAAGGGTCTTTGCCAAACTCTTTCTATGAGGCTTCAATAACCTTGATCCCCAAGCCACACAAAGATACAACTAAGAAAGAGAACTTCAGACCAATATCCCTCATGAACATTGATGCAAAAATACTCAATAAAATACTGGCAAATCGGATCCAAGAACACATCAAAACAATCATTCACCACGATCAAGTAGGTTTCATCCCAGGGATGCAGGGATGGTTCAACATACGAAAATCCATCAACGTAATCCACCATATAAACAAGCTGAAAAACAAAAATCACATGATCATCTCACTAGATGCTGAAAAAGCCTTTGACAAAATCCAACACCCCTTCATGATAAAGGTCTTAGAGAGATCTGGGATAACAGGGGCATACTTAAACACAATAAAAGAAATTTACAGTAAACCAACAGCCAATATCAAACTAAATGGACAGAAACTCAACACAATTCCTCTAAAATCAGGAACAAAACAAGGCTGTCCACTCTCTCCATACCTTTTCAACATGGTACTTGAAGTTCTAGCCATTGCCATACGACAACAAAGGGGGATCAAGAGGATATAAATTGGGAAGGAAGAGGTCAAACTTTCACTGTTTGCAGATGATATGAGTGTTTACATCAGTGACCCAAAGAACTCTACCAGGGAACTCTTACAGCTGATTAACACCTTCAGCAAAGTGGTAGGCTACAAGATCAACTCAAGAAAATCAGTAGCCCTACTATATTCAGATGATAAAAGGGCTGAGAAAGAAATCAGAGAAACATCACCCTTTACAATTGCCACAAACAACATAAAATACTTTGTGGTTATGCTAACCAAACAAGTGAAAGACCTGTATCGTAAGAACTTTGAATCTTTAAAGACAGAAATTAAAGAAGCCCTCAGAAAATGGAAAGATCTCCCATGCTCTTGGATAGGTAGGATCAATATAGTAAAAATGGCAATCCTGCCAAAAGCAATCTCCAGATTCAATGCAATCCCCTTTAAAATCCCAGCACAATTATTCACAGACCTTGAAAGAACAATAATCAATTATGTATGGAAAAACAAAAGACCCAGGATAGCCAAAACAACTTTACTCAATAAAGAAACATGTGAAGGCATCACCATCCTTGACTTCAAGCACTATCATAGAGCTGTACTCCTGAAAACAGATTGGTATTAGCACAAAAATATACAGGTAGACCAATGGAATCAATTGAATACCCTGATATTAACCCATACATCTATGAACATCTGATCTTGGACAAAGAATCTAAAAATACACAATGGAAAAAAGAAAGCATCTTCAACAAATGGTGCTGTCATAACTGGAGGCTGGCATGTAGAAGAATGCGGATCGATCCATGTTTATCGCCATGCACAAAACTTAAGTCCAAATGGATCAAAGACCTCAACATAAATCCAGCCACACTGAACCTCTTAGAAGAGAAAGTGGGTGGTATCCTTGAACGAATTGTTACAGGAGACATCTTCCTGAACATAACACCAGTAGCACAGACAGTGAGGTGAACAATTAATACATGGGACCTCCTGAAACTGAGAAGCTTCTGTAAGGCAAAGGACACAGTCAACAAGACAAAAAGGCAGACCACAGAATGGGAAAGAGTATTCACTAACCCCACATCTGACAGAGGGCTGATCTCCAATATTTACAAAGAACTGAAGAAGCATTTCTTCAAAACACCAAAGGATCCAACTAAAAAGTGGGCTACAGAACTACATAGAGAATTCTCAATACAGGAGTCTAAAATGGCTGAGAGGCACTTGAGAAGGTGCTCAACATCCTTGGCCAGGAAATGCAAATCAAAACAACTCTGAAATAACATCTTACTCCTGTCAGAATGGCTAAAGTAAAAAACACCAATGATAATTTATGCTGGAGAGGATGTGGTGAAAGGGGGCACTCCTCCACTGCTGGTGGGTGTGCCAACTCGTACAGCCACTTTGGAAATCAGTATGGAGATTCCTCAGAAAAATTGGAATAAACCTACCACAAGACCCAGCAACTCCACTATTAGGCATATATCCAAGATATGGACATTCATACAACAAGGACATCTGTCCCACTATGTTCATAGCAGCTTTATTTGTAATAGCCAGAACTTGGAAGCAACCTAGATGTCCCTCAACCGAAGAGTGGATAGAGAAAATGTGGTACATTTACACAATGGAGTACTATTCAGCAGAAAAAAACAATGGAATCATGAGATTCGCAGGCAAATGGATGACACTAGAAGAAACCATCCTGAGTGAGGTAACCCAGTCACAAAAAGAGAAACATGGCATGTACTCTCTCATATATGGATTTTAGACATAGATCTGGGGAGTGCCAACCTACAATCCTATGGCCAGAGAGTCTGGGAAACAGAAACTTCATTTAGTGGCTGATCGAAGAAGAGGCAGACTTCCTCGGTTAAGAACTGAGCTGAACTCAAGAAAGCCAGTAACAGAGAGGGAGGACTGATGATCAAAGGGATTAAGACTGGGCTGGTTTAACCCCCAGAAACAGCTGACCAGACAAAGGTTAACTCTTGAATCCCAGGCATCAGCCTGGGAATCCATCATGGGACTGATCAAGACCCCCTGAATCTGGGTGTCAGTGAGGAGGCCTAGGTAATCTATTGAGCCTTGGGCAGCAGATCAGTACCCATCCCAAGTATACACACAGACTTTGGACTCCCATAGAACAATGTGAGGTGCACTCTCACCCTGAACTCTTGGGGAAGGGTCTAGGCCCTGCCCTATATGAAATGACAGACTATGGACACCCCCATGGAGGGCCTCACCCTCCCTGGGGGAATTAGGGGATAACGGGGGGTGGGTTGGAGGGAGGACACTGGAGGAGGGGAGGGAAAGGGAGAGGGACCTGGAACTGACTTGTGAAGCAACCTTGTTTCTTATCTAAATTTAAACTAGAAAATAAAATAAAAAATTGTAAAGAAAAACAATCTCATCTTATAAATTAGTCCCCTCTCCCTCTCCCTCCCATCCTCCCATGCCCCCCACAGACCCCACCATCTCAACCCCATCCACTCCCCAGGGATGGTGAGATCTTCCATGAAGGATCATCAAAATCTGTCAAGTTATTTGGGGCAGGACCTAGGCCCTCCCCTGTGTATCTAGAATAAGAGAGTATCCCATCATCAGAAATGGACCCCCGAAGTCTGTTTGTGCACTAGGGATACATCCTGGTTCCACTGCCAGATGCCCCATAGACTACCCAGTGCTCCTAGCTGACACCCACGTTCAGGGGGCCTGGTTTGGTCCTATGTTGTTTCCCCAGCTGTCAGACTGGGGTCCAGGAGTTCCCACTTGCTCAGGTCACCTATTTCTGTGAATTTTTCCAGCTTAGTCTTGACCATATTGCCCATCACTTCTCCGTCTCTTAAACTGGATTCCAGATGTTTATCTCAATGTTTATCTGTGGGTGTCTGCTTTTGCTTCCATCAGCTACTAGATGAAGGCTCTAGGATGGCATTTAAGGTAGTCACCATTCTCATTATAGGGGAAGGGCATATAGGGTAGCCTTTCCACTATTGCTTAGGTTCATAGTTGGGGTCATTTAGTGGCTATCTGTACAATTCCCTTCTGTAAGATTTCTCTTTAAACCTATAGTGGATCCCTCTATTGGGGTAGAATAAATATAGTAAAAATGTTTTGGCAATCTTACCAAAAGCAATCTACAGATTCAATGCAATCCCTAGCAATCAAAATCTCAGCACAATTCTTCACAGACCTTGAAATGACAATAGCCAACTTTATATGGAAAAGCAAAAGATCCAGGATAGCCAAAACAACCCTGTACAATAAAGGAATGTCACTAGGCATCACCATGCTTGACTTCAAGCTATAGTAATGAAAACAGTTTGGTACTGGCACAAAAACAGACAGGTAGACCAATGAAATCTAATTGAAGACCCTGATATTAACCCACACACTTTTGAACACCTGATCTTTGACAAAGAAGCTAAAAGTATACAATGGAAAAAAGAAAGCATCTTCAACAAATGGTTCTGGCATAACATGATGCAGATATGTAGAAGATTGCAGATAGATCAATATCTATGGTCATGCACAAAACTTAAGTCTAAATGGATCAAAGACCTCTACATAAATCCAGCCACACTGAATCTGTTAGAAGAGAAAGTGGGAGGTACCCTGGAACAAATTGGCACAGGAGACCACTTCATGAACATAAGGCCAGTAGCACAGACACTGAGATTGATAAATGGGACCTCCTGAAACTAAGAGTCTTCTGTAAAGCAAAAAAAAAAAAAAAGACACAGTCAATACGACATAAAGGCAGCCCACAGAATGGAAAAAAGATCTTCACCAACTCCACATCAGACTGAGGGCTGATTTCCAAAATATACACAGAACTTAAGAAGCTAGTCACCAAAACACCAAATAATTCTATTGAAGAGTGGAGTACATCCACAAAATTCGAAAATTTAAAGGGAATGGACAACTTTCTGGATTTATATTACTTACCAAAATTAAATCAAGAACAGATAAGCAATTTAAACAGACTTATAACCCCTATGGAAATAGAAGCAGTAATCAAAATCTCCCAACCATAAAAAGCCCAGGTCCAGATGGCCTCAGTGCAGAAATCTACCAGAAATTCAAAGAACAGCTTGTACCAGTTCCTCTCAAAGTATTCCATGCAATAGAAGCAGAAGGGTCTTTGCCAAACTCTTTCTATGAGGCTTCAATAACCTTGATCCCCAAGCCACACAAAGACACGACTAAGAAAGAGAACTTCAGACCAATATCGCTGATGAACTTTGATGCAAAAATGCTCAATAAAATACCGGCAAATCGGATCCAGGAACACATCAAAACAATCATTCACCACGATTAAGTAGGTTTCATCACAGGGATGAAGGGATGGTTCAACATATGAAAATCTCTCAATGTAATCTACCATATAAACAAGCTGAAAAACAAAAATCACATGATAATCTAACTAGATGTCAAAAAAGACTTTGACAAAATCCAACACCCTTTCATGATAAAGGTCTTGGAGAGATCTGGGATAAGATGAACATACGTAAACATAATAAAAGCTATATACAGCAAACCAACAGCCAACATCAAACTAAATGGACAGAAACTCAACACGATTCCATTAATATCAGGAACAAGACAAGGCTGCCCACTCTCTCCATACCTTTTCAAAATTTTACTTGAAGTTCTAGCTAGAGCCATATGAAAACAAAAGGAGATCAAGGGGATAAAAATCGGAAAGGAAGAGGTCAAACTTTCACTATTTGCAGATGATATGATAGTTTACATAAGTGATCCAAAAACTCTACCAGGGAACTTCTACAGCTGATAAATTCTTTCAGCAAAGTGACAGGACACAAGACCAACTCAAGAAAATCAGTAACCCTACTATATACAGATGATAAAAGGGCTGAGAAAGAAATGAGAGAAACATCACCCTTTACAATTGCCACAAACAACATAAAATACTTTGGGGTAACGCTAACTAAACAAGTGAAAGACCTGTATTGCAAGAACCTTGAGTCTTTAAAGAAAAAATTAAAGAAGACATCAGAAAATGGAAAGATCTCCCATGCTCTTGGATAGGTAGGATCAATATAGTAAAAATGGCAATCCTGCCAAAAGCAATCTACAGATTCAATGCAATCCCCATTAAAATCCCAGCACAATTATTCACAGACCTTGAAAGAACAATAATCAATTATGTATGGAAAAACAAAAGACCCAGGATAGCCAAAACAACTTTACTCAATAAAGAAACATGTGAAGGCATCACCATCCTTGACTTCAAGCACTATCATAGAGCTGTACACCTGAAAACAGATTGGTATTGGCACAAAAATATACAGGTAGACCAATGGAATCAATTGAACACCCTGATATTAACCCATACATCTATGAACATCTGATCTTGGACAAAGAATCTAAAAATACACAATGGAAAAATGAAAGCATCTTCAACAAATGGTGCTGTCATAACTGGAGGCTGGCATGTAGAAGAATGCGGATCGATCCATGTTTATCGCCATGCACAAAACTTAAGTCCAAATGGATCAAAGACCTCAACAAAAATCCAGCCACACTGAACCTCTTAGAAGAGAAAGTGGGTGGTATCCTTGAACGAATTGTTACAGGAGACATCTTCCTGAACATAACACCAGTAGCACAGACAGTGAGGTGAACAATTAATACATGGGACCTCCTGAAACTGAGAAGCTTCTGTAAGGCAAAGGACACAGTCAACAAGACAAAAAGGCAGACCACAGAATGGGAAAGAGTATTCACTAACCCCACATCTGACAGAGGGCTGATCTCCAATATTTACAAAGAACTGAAGAAGCATTTCTTCAAAACACCAAAGGATCCAACTAAAAAGTGGGCTACAGAACTACATAGAGAATTCTCAATACAGGAGTCTAAAATGGCTGAGAGGCACTTGAGAAGGTGCTCAACATCCTTGGCCAGGAAATGCAAATCAAAACAACTCTGAAATAACATCTTACTCCTGTCAGAATGGCTAAAGTAAAAAACACCAATGTCAGTTTATGCTGGAGATGTTGTGGAGAAAGGGGAACACTCCTCCACTGCTGGTGGGTGTGCCAACTCGTACAGCCACTTTGGAAATCAGTACGGAGATTTCTCAGAAAAATGGGAATAAGCCTACCATAAGACTCAGCCATTCCACTCTTAGGCATATATCCAAGATATGGACATTCATACAACAAGGACATCTGTTCCACTATGTTCATAGCAGCATTATTTGTAATAGCCAGAATTTGGAAGCAACCCAGATGCCCCTCAACCGAAGAGTGGATAGAGACAATGTGGTACATATACACAATGGAGTAATATACAGCAGAAAAAAATACAGTGGAATCCTGAAATTTGCAGGCAAATGTATGGCACTAGAAGAAATCATCCTGAGTGATGTAACCCAGTCACAAAAAAGACAAACATGGTATGCACTCTCTCATATATGGATTTTAGACATAGATCTGGGGAGTGCCAGCCTACAATCCCATGGCCAGAGAGTCTGGGAAAGAGAACGTATATTCAATTTCTGATGGAAGCAGAGGCAGTCTCCCACAACTAAACACTGAGCTGAACTCAAGGAATCCAATTACAGAGTGGTAGGACTAATGAACAAAGGGGTTAAGACTGGGCTGGTTTAACCCCCAGAAACAGCTGACCTGAATGCCAGACTGATGGCTGGGAATCCAGCATGGGATTAATCAAGACCCCCTGAATGTGGATGTCAGTTAGGAGGCCTAAGCAATCTGTTGGGCCTTGGGTAGTACATTAGTATTTATGCTAGGCATACAAATGGAATTTGGGTGCCCAGCCCACAATGAGAGATGCACTCTCACCCTGGACTAGATGAAATGACAGACTATGGACACCAACATGGAGGGCCTCACCCTCCCTAGGGAAATGAGGGTGTATTGAGGGGGTTGGTGGGAGTGCATGGGAGTAGTGGTGGGAAAGGGAGAGAAACCTGGGATTGACATGTGAAGCAACCTTGTTTCTCATTTAAATTTAAAAATTAAAATTAAAAAAGTGGAGTACAGAGCTAAACAGAGAATTCTCAACAGAGGAATCTAAAAGGCTGAAAGACACTTAAAAATTACTCAACATCCTTAGCAATCAGGGAAATGTGAATCAAAACAACTCTCATAACATTTTACATCCCTCAGAATGGCTAAAATCAAAAACCTCAATGACAGTTTATGCTGGAGAGGATGTAGAGAAAGGGGAACTCTTCTCAATTGCTGGTTGGAGTGCAAACTTGTACAGACACTTTAGAAATCAGTAAGGTGGTTTCTCCAGAAAATGGGAACCAGTCTACCTCAATATCCAGCAGTTTCACTCTTAGGCATATACCCAAAGGATGCACATTCACACAACAAGGACATCTGTTCAGCTATGTTTATAGCAGCATTATTTTTCAATGTTTTGTGTTGCAAGATTTTAACACAGAGTGCTACATTGTGTTTTGATGATGAAATAATGCTATCTCAAAAGGAGTTCTAAGGTATTTATTAAATATAGAAGTTACTTACGCTATAAGCAGAAGATAGGAGCTCTGGGAATGTGACCAGCTTCCAAAAGATTTACTTTCCCTTTTCCTTTTATACACACCCCTACAGTGTTTGATTATTAGTACTCTTTAGTATTTTCATCTGAAACGTTCCCTAGAGGTGTTATTTTAAATTTGTTATGGCCATGATAATGTTCAAGACGCCTTGGTAATTATTTTGTAGACTGTCCACCATGTAAAATTTGCCTGATATGATGTACATTGCACATTTGGGCATTGGTAGCACACAACTGATTATTTTTTCTTGTTTTAAAATTTACTTACTTATCTTTGTATTGTCTTGAAACAGGTTTTGCTGTGTAACCTTGGTTGGTCTTGAGTGCAGCCCTCCTAGCTGGGCATCTCCATTGTTATAACTTTAGGTGTTTGCTTCCATGTTCAGCAGAAGTTCATTTGGAGGATGAACAATTATTTATTTTTCAATTCAAATCTTCCTGTCCATAAATATTTTTTTATTTTGAGTCATACAGTTATTCACATACTATCTATCACTACATATGTGTTATTATTGGAGAGCTAAGTAGTTACAACAGATTCTATGACCCAAAAATTCTATTACCTGGTATTTTATAGAAAAAATGTTTGTTGACCTTTGGTCTTTCCTCTTTTTTGACTTTAAAATATAATTACATAATTTTCTTCCTTCTTCATTTTCCTCCCTCCAAGCCCTCTCCTATGCCTTGCTCTTTCTGAAATTCATGAACTCTACTTCTGTAGTTATTTCATTGTGTGTGTGTGTGAGTGTGTGATTTAGAAACATATGTTTCTAAGTATACAAATAAAACCTACTGTTCAGTTCTTTAATATTATTTGTATGCATGTGTTTTCAGGGCAGATCATTTTGTATTGGATAATATTTTCAGGAGATTTTTCCAGGGGAGGACTATTTCTCCTGCTCTCAGCATCCTTAGTTTCCTGTAGTCCTTTGACTACGGTTGAGACTCCGTGAGATTTCTCCTTTCCATGTTAACTTGTCTATTAGTGTCATTCTTCTCTAAATCTTACTTAAGCAGTCATTTTGATAAGTTTTCATGAGTGCCATTTCTAGGAGATAAAAGTCTTTTGATTTTTACAAGCTTTCTGTCCCCTCTTCCTCGATGATCCCTGAATGTTAGGTTCAGTGGTTCTATTGTAGATGTATCAGTTGGGGATGGGTACCACATGACCACTTGTTCTCTGCATTTGATCAGTTGTGATTTTCTATAATATTCCTTTCTGTTGCAAAGAGATGCTATCAGATAAGGGTTAAGACATATACTTACCTGTGGGTATAATGATAAATATTTAGGAATTACTGGTTTAGTAAAGTAAGAATTGTATGTTGTCCTACAAGATCTATGATTTCACTGCCCCAGGTACCTGGCTAAGTTTCCCATATCAAACATTATTTCCCTTTAGTTGAGTGGATCTTAAGTCCAATTAGAGATCAGTGAATTACTATCAGGATAACTATTGTACCCTTGGGGATAACATGCCATGCTGGCTATGTTTTAATTCATAGGCATCAGAACATGCTGAGTATGAGTATTGGTTGTTTCCCTCCCTTGGAAGCTGGCATGGCGCCTTCTGGTATTATGAAAGCTATGCTTCAAGGGAGGCTTTCAGGTTATATCCAGATCAGATCCTCCAGATCCTCTGCTCAACATATATGGTGTCTTGAGTAATAGGGACTTACCCTCAACCACTGTGAGGCAAGCAAGGACAATAGCAATAGTCTAGCGACACAGCTCCTTCAACAAGACCATACTTACTAACCTTTCCCAAAAAGTTCCAGCAGGTAAGAATAAATATTCAAATAATTGAGCCTATGGGGGTCATTCTCATTCAAGCCATCACATATGGACAGTGTAGCTTGTCTCCAAAAGCAACTCTTGTCTGTTATATTTTCTGGGTGATTTATCATTTTTGTGTCTATGATCAATATTCTGAAGACTGTAGTTATTTACAAAATGATGTGTAAACTTTTTTAAAACATTTAACCTACTCATTAGAAAAAGAAAATAATTTTTCAAAAGGAAATTCAAACATGAAGAAATAGGAAGCATTTTTTTCTTCTCTTTCCCTGTTTGCATGAAGAACCTGTGCCTTACACAGTTCACAAGTGGAGAGAAACAGATTGGTCAGCTGCCTACTGAGTTTTCCAAGAAGCCAGAGAACAATGTGATGTGTTTTCTTAGGTTGCTATGCCAGCCCTGAACACCCTATGCTCTACATCAGAAAAGTAAGAAATATAGTGCCTGCAAAACTTTTTTCTTTGTATAACAATATAACTCATTTTGAACAAACAGACTTTAAATTCGTTGCTAACTTTTTCAAAGTGGTTCTTCTGCTGGGGGTGTAGGTATACAATGACTGTATTACTGAGAATAGTTTTTGAACTAATTCTCCTTTTCTAAACATCCCTTTAGCATTTTGTATACTCGTGTGATAATTTTTAGGAGAGTTTACTTATGTATTGACTGTTGGACAAATTTATGCAACAATATAAAGGATAAAAATGGATAAATTAGACAGGTAGTTAAATTGGTCAAATAATACCTGCTTAAATAATAAACAAAAATAAGTAAATAAAATGAGTCTAAGACAAAACTATACGTGCAAGCATATGTTGAACATTTTCTCCTATCAAAGGAAGCCATGAAGAACATCTCCCATTATGTTTAAAACAATAAAAAGGGAACTTTCGATAAACCAAAAGCTTCCATAGAAGAGTGCTAGCCTTCTGTAAGAAGCACATTTCATTAATTAAGAAAACTTTGTCTTCTTTAAGAATATTCCGTGGAATCATAGGTTAGAAGACAGATCAGACACCAGAGTGACCTCTAGTGATCTAAAGGGATAACACCAATTGGCAAGCTAAGGAATAGTGGAGAGACCACCTCGAATGCCCATTCCTGATAATGAACTTGATGTCTATAACCATCCGGGAGCCTTCATCCAGTGATTAATGGAAGCAGAGGCAAACACACAATTAAGCACTGAACTGAACCCAAAGAACCCAGTGACAGAGAGAGAGGAGTGATGAGCAAATTGGCAAAGAATGGGCTGGCAAAACCAGCAGAGACAGCTGATCTGAACAGGGGAGAGCTCTTGGATCCCAGACGGACAGCAGGGAGGCCAGCATGGGACTGATCTGGACCCCCCAAAGGTGAGTGTCAGCGAGAAGGCCTGGGCAACCTATGGGGCCCTGAGCAGTGGATCAGTGTCTATCACTGGAATACAAACAGTCATCGTGTGCCCATAGCACAAAGAGGGATGCTCTCTCAGCCTGGACACTTAGGGGAATGCCTGGACCCTACCCAGAGTGAAATGACAGACTCTAGATATCCCCTATGTAGAAGGAATTGGCAATAGGGTGGGAGGCTGGGGGGGGAAGGGGAGTGCAGGAGGAAGGGAGGAAGAGGGAACTGGGATTGACATGTAAAACAAGCTATTTAAAATTAAAATAAAAAATGATAAAAAAAGAATATTATGTGGAATGTGAATGATAAAGGGGAAGGATGTCTGGGAACTAATCTACTAAATGAATTCTTGACCACAAATAAATTGAAGAAAGAAATAAAAATGGGAACATGTGCTGTGTAAGAGATAACTGTTAGAAGGAGAGCTACTGATTCTAATAGGAAGAGAGAAAGCTGAATTCAATAGGCAGCCTTGCCTAGGTCTTCCCTATGGGGCAGGAGGAAAAATGCATACTGCTTCCTCTCTGTACACAACAAAAGGCTCTGTAGGGTGATGGGAGTTCACAATAAATGATGAAATTTATTGTAATTCACTTTCACTAAATAAAAAACTCCATTATTTACTCTTTTGGCTTCAGAAAGACTTCATGGTTTCACTTTTTCTGAAGACTACAATTCAGTGCACCACAGGTAGCCTCGGGGTTCATTCTCAGATGGTGACTTTCAGTGGCATAAAGAGAATAAAGAGTACTTTTTTTCTTTAGTATATATAAATATCTATAAAGAATTTCTTCTGACATGGTTTTGTGGGACCATCCACCCTGTAACAATTTGTCATGCCTGTTTCCAAAAACAATAGCGATAGCACAGAGATTCAAATATATGAGGAAGTAAATAATTAAGTCAAAAACCAAATACCACCTCAATATAAAAAAATGTGCTTTAGTTGATAAGACTTAAAGCATTTTTTACCATGAATTAGTTGAATCTAAGATCTCTGGTATACACTTAGTATAAGTAGAAGCTGAGAGACTACATCATTTGTAATTTCTGATAGTACAAACTATATTCATTAATTTTTACTACTAAGCTTTTATTTAGACTGAAATTCCAGCTTTAATTTACCACAGAAACTTTTGGTAACAAATTAAGAGAATGTGTTAACTGATGCATAGTTAAGAGAATATTTCTGGGAAGGAAATGATATTCCTTGATTAATCAAATAAAGTCATCACCATGCCAGGAGTTACAGTACTTGAAAAATTGGGGAATTCAGAGTATCAATTGTAATTCAAAACTAATGGGTTTTAAAATGGAAAGAATATCTTAATGAGTATTTCTACAAATGCATATAAGTGATCAATATGCAGTAGAAAAGATACTCAGCATTACTAAGTTGTTATGAAACACCACTTCACACTCACAAGAATGTCTGCAATAAGTTTTAAAAAGTCAGATAATAAAAACTGTGGTGGAGAATGTAGAGAAACGAATACCCTCATATATGCTATACTGTAAAAATGTAGAAATGGTGTGGTCAATTTGGAAACAGTGTGTTAGTTCCTCAAATCATTAAACTTTGATTTATTACTTTATTTGGCAGCCTCACTATACAATATTTGTACAAACTAAATTAAAACATATATCTACATAGAAACTTACCAACAAATTCCTAGAGCAGCATTATTCATAGTCAACAAAGATGGGAGCATTCAAACATCCACCAAATGATGAATGCAAAAGGCGAACACAGTGTGTGGTTAGAACAGAGTATTTCTCATCAGTAAAATAATGAAATAGCAGGGCGGTGGTGGCGCACGCCTTTAATCCCATCACTCGGGAGGCAGAGGCAGGCAGATCTCTGTGAGTTCAAGGCCGGGCTGGACCGACAGCCTCCAAAACAATACAGAGAAACCCTGTCTCGCAAACCAAAAAAAAAAAAAAAAAAAAAAAAACCGAAATAAATAGATGCTACAGTGCAATTGAGCTATACCATACTATGATTTGTAAAAGAACTCAGTCACAAAAGACCATATCATTTGATTCATTCATTCACTATGAATTGTGGCCAGAAGAGACAAACCTATACATAGATTGTGGCTCCTAGGGAAAAAGGTAGGCTAACTGTAGATCTCTATCTCTGTCTCCATTCCTCCAAGTTCAATTCCCCAGTCTCTTCCCCACTTCTATATTAGAACACCTCTGGCAGCCTCCACGACCTTATCTCTAGTGGATACCACAGATTTTCCTCTCCTAGCTTCCCTCCCCACTCTTTGCTTCTGTTTGCTTTGTCCCACTTCCTAACTCCAACAGGCAGTCCCTGCAAACACAGATCACTCCTGCAATGGAAACAAGTAGACTAACTACAGATCCTCACATCTCCTTCAATCCCTCCCGTGGTCCAGTCTCATGTCCAGCTCTGTAGCAGACCCTGTGCTGTGCCTTCTCATCACCAGCTGTACACATTCCCAGGAGAGACTTAAGTAGATCCTGGTGGAACACGCAAGCTTTCCCCTCTTGCAAAGCCCCACCACTGTCTCCAGCCCTTCCCTATTATGAAGAAACACATTTTACCTGGAACCCCAGTGGCCATATCTCTCAAGGCCCCATAAAATTTCCCACAGTTACCACACTATCCTAAGAACCAGAGAGGAAACAGAAACCAAGGAACAAAACACCCAACCAAAAAAATAAAAAATAAAACAACAAAACAGTACCAGATATCAGTACCTAGAATTACAATCTTCCCAGCCTCAGATTCCTAGACACCTGAGTAAAAACAGAAACCTAACAGCCAGAAGTGTCTCCACTAGAGCCCAGAAACCCTACCAAAGTAGGCCCTGAATATTCCAACATATTTGAAGTACAAACTAAAGGCCTTAAAGCAGACTTTATGAATATTATAGAAGTCTTTAAAAATGAATGAATAAATCCATTAAAGAAATCTATGAAAACACAAATAGTACAAGGAAATGCATAAAACAATTCACGACCTGAAAGTGGGAAATAAATTCAATAAAGAAAAGCCAAACTAAAAAGAATTCAGAAATGAAAAATTTACAAATTTGAACAGGAGCCACAGAGGCAGCTTGACCCACAGAAGAGAAGTGATAGAAGAGAGAATCTCAGGCATTAAAGACAAAATAAAACATATATATATACATATATATATATATGTCAAAGAAAATATTAACTCTAAAAAAACCTCCAAACACAAAAAATCCAGGAAATCTGGGGCACTGTGAAAAGACCAAGCCTAGGAATAATAGAAATAGAAGGAGGAGAAGAAACACATATTAAAGGTACAGAAAATATTTTCAACAAAATCACAGAAGAAAATTTTCCTAACCTAAAGAAAGAGATGCCTATCAAAATACAAGAAGCATACAGGACACCAAATAGACTGAACCTTGGTACTTAATAATCAAAACATGAAACATACAGAAGAAAGTTAAGAATATTAAAAGCTTCAAGGGAAAAATAACTAGTAACATATAAATGCACGTAATTACATGTGACTTCTCAATGAAGAATCTAAAAACCAAAAGATCCTGGACAGGTGTCCTGCATACTCCTAAAGACCATAAATGCTATCTCAGATAACTATACCCAAAAAAACTTTTAGTCATCAGAGACAGAGAAAAGGAAGACATTCCATGGTAAAACAAAAATTTAAGCAATATCTATTAATAAATCCAGTCCTACAGAAGGTGCTAAAAGGTAAACCATAAACCTAAAGAGGTTAACTACATGCACGAAAACACAGGGAATAAATAATCTCAGATAAACAAAGTAAAAAAAAAAACAAAAAGGGAAACACACACATACAATCAAGACAGGTAAAAAAAATCCAACAAAACAAAAAACAAACAGAAACAGGATAGCTAAAACAATCCCGCATAATACAAGAACTGCTGAAAGTATCACAACCCCCAAGTTTCAAATTTTGCTAAATAGTTATACTAATCAAAGCAGTATGGTTTTTGCACAAAGCATGCATGTTAATTAATGAAATCAAATTGAAGACCCAGACAAAAAGTCCAGGCACCAATGTTTACCTGATTCTTTTTTTTTTTTTTTAGTTTTTTCTCTCCCTCCTCTCCTCCCGCACCCCCACCATCACCCCCATCCTCCCACCCTATTGCCAATTCCTTCCACATAGGGGATATCTAGAGTCTGTCATTTCACTCAGGGTAGGGTCCAGGCACTCCCCTAAGAGTCCAGGCAGAGAGAGCAACCCTCTTTGTGTTATGGACACACGATGTCTGTTAGTATTCGAAGGATAAACACTGATCCACTGCTCAGGACCCCATAGGTAGCCCAGGCCTCCTCACTGACTCTCACATTCAGGGGGTCTGGCTCGGTCCCATGCTGGCCTCCCAGCTGTTGGTCTGGGGTCCAAGAGCTCTCTCCCCTGTTCAGATCAGCTGTCTCTGCTGGTTTTGCCAGCCCATTCTTTGCCAATTTGCTTATCACTCCTCTCTCTCTGTCGCTGGGTTCCTTGGGTTCTGTTCAGTGTTTAACTGTGGGTGTTTGCCTCTGCTTCCATCAGTCACTGGATGAAGGCTCCAGGATGGTTATAGACATCAAGTTCATTATCAGGAATGGTCATTCGAGGTGGTCTCTACACTATTGCTTAGCTGGCCAATTGGTGTCATCCCTTTAGATCACTAGAGGTTACAATGGTGCCTGATCTGTCTTCTAACCTATGATTCCCTCTTCTCCCTATCCTATCCCCCCAGTCAATCTTCCTGTTCCCCCATGACCTACTCTCTCTTCTCCTTCTCCCCCTCTCTATTTCCTAGGTCCCCCTCCTCCCCGCCCCTAGCAGTGTTCCCCATCTATCTGTTCAGAGGATCTTGCATCATTTCTCTTCTCTTGGGTACCATGCATATAGTTTAGGTTCTTTCCTGTTTCCCAGACTCTATGTCAGTGGAAGTGCAGACTGGCACTCGCCTGACCCATGTCTAAAATCCATATATGAGTGAGTACATACCATGTTTGTCTTTTTGTGACTGGGTTACCTCACTCAGGATGGTTTCTTCCAGTGCTATCCATTTATTCTTTATAAAGTGACTGGAAATACACACTGAAAAAGACTCCATCTTCAACAAACGGTGCTCGTCAAATGATGGCTGAATGTAGAAAAATGTAGATAAATACATGCTTATCACCCTGACCAAAACTCAACTCCAAGCAGATTAAAGACCTCAACATAAAACCAGGCACACTGAACCTGGTAGAAGAGAAATTGGAAATAGCCTTGAAATCATCAGGACAGAACAAAACTTTCTGAACAGAACACCATTGGCACAGACAGTAAGATCAACAATTGATCTTGTTTGGCTGGGACTTCCAGCTCCCCTCTGTGAAAGCCTCAATTCCTCCTCAGAGAATCTCCAACAAAGAAAAACCTCCAAAAAGTCCGGTTTCACATTCTTGGATGCTGCCGCAATAACTTCCTTGAAGTTTTCAGAGGCCTAAGTCCCCAGCCAAAGAGTTATAACTGAACACAACCCCAGCTTGTGGTGGTCACATCATCACCCCTTGCCTACAGGGTATGTAAGCACCCTGCTTTAATCCAGCTGTGTGACTTTGCCTGCCTCTTCTGCCACCTAGTTCTCTGGGGGCTGAGGAGTCCATCTAGGAGCTGCTTTACTCAAACCTGTTCTTTTACCATCAGTTTGGCTTGAGCTGGCTTACTGTGTCAGCAGAGAAATCTACTTTTGAGGTACATAAAACCAATCAGAAACGTTATGAAATACCAATGCTAATACACAACAAAGGACAACAACATTCAAATTGGCAGCCTACAGAATGGAAAAAAATTTATGAACTACCCATTTGACAGATGGATACTATTCAAAATATATGAAGGCCTCAAGAATCTAGGTACCAAGAAAAAACACTCATTTTAAAAATGGGGTGCAGATCTAGACAGAGAATCCTCAAAAGAGAAAACTCAACATTTCTGAGAAACATTTCACAAATGTCCAATATCCTTAGGCATCAGGGAAATGCAAACTGCTTTAAGATTCATCTTATACCTGTCAGAATGGCTAAGATCAACAAAATAATTGATAGCTCATGTTGGTGAGGATGTGGAGTAAGTGAAACACTCATTTATTGATGATGGGAGTGTAAACTTGTACAGCCAATATGGAAACCAGTTTGGAGGTTACTCAGGAAGATGATAATTTAGCTACTTCAATATCTACCTATAGCACTCTTGAGCACATACCCAAGTTACCACAGAGACACATGCTTAACTATGTGTATTGCTGCTCTATTCATAATATCCAGAAATTGGAAACAACTTTGACGTTCGTTAAGAGAAAATGGATAAAGAAAATATGGCATATTTATACAAAAGAATATTACTCATCTATTAAAAGGTGACATCATGAAATTTGCAGGCAAAAAGGATGGAACTAGAAAAAATTCATCCTGAGTGAATTATAACAGACCTGAAAAAACAAATATGATATGTATTCACTTATATGGGGGTATTATCTGTCAAGTCAGTGATAACCAAGTTACAATCAGAGAACCACAGGGGGCAGGTAAAGCGTAAGAAACTAGGGGAATAGATGGATCCCATTAGGAAACGAAAATAGAATAGATACAGATGGACAAGGGGTAGTAGAACAGGAGGACTGTTAGGAAGGTTAGGGAAGGAAACAAAAAGGTAGGGAATATGGGGAGAGATCACAAAAATTAAGAGACATTTGGGTAGTAAGGGCAAAAGGGGTACTATGGAAACCTAGTATAGCAGAAGCTTCCTAAGATATATACATATATGATGGTGATAGAAATGAAATTGCTAAGTAATGGGGGAGATGGAGATCCAACTGGTATCTCTTGTCACCAAATAAAGCTTCCAGTATTGGAACTGAATTACATTTAATTGGGTTGTTGTCCAAGGGACCCCACAAGAATATCCAAACAACTCAGGCTATAGCCAAGACGATAAATTGCTCCCTAAAAACTGACAGCAAGGCTCCATTGCTGAAGACAACACTCATACAATTAATTAAACATGGAGATTTCAAGCTGGTGCCTACATTGAGCCTCCACCCCTATGTTCCAGCATCTTTGTTATAGGTACTCAGCATGTGATCAAAAAAGAAACATAAACACCATGCAAGGCACAAACTCTTTGCCAGGGCAATGTTGACACAAAGATCATGGTGGTAACTAATCAATAACTGATCTGATTTAAGGCCCATTCCATGAAATGAAGTCGATACCTGACACTGCTTGAGTGACAAAGAACCTGAGACTAGATAGCCCAGGTACTCAGGGCAAAACCAAATAATACCCTTCTTGAAAAAGAGAAAAGAAAAGAAAAAAATGTAATGATAAACTGACTGATATTGATAATCTTCTATACTCATAGATCAGTGTTTTGTTCAACCATCATCAGAGAATCTTTCTCTTGCAACAGATGGAAACACACATAAAGACCCACAGTCACTCATTTCACAGAGAGTGAGAGACCTTCTGACACTCAACTCTAAATAGGATGTCTCTACCATATCTCTCCTCTCAGAGCTCAGGGAACCCCACAAAAGAGGAGGCAGAAAAAGTGCAAGAACCAGAGTGGATGTTGAAGGACACCAAGAAGGCAAGACCCTCTTAATCAACATGAGCAATGCTCACATGAACTCACAGAGACAGAAGTGGCATGCACAGGTCTGCACAGGTCTGCACCAGGTCCTCTGTACTTACATTATTGTTTCCCATTTAGTGTTTTTTATGGGATGTCTGAATGTGAGTGAGTGGGTTTCTGGATCTTGAGCCCTCTCTTGGGTACTTTTCCTTCTATTGACCTGTCTTGTCCAACATCGATGAGACAGTATTTTTCTTTTCTTTTTTCTTTTAGAAGAATTCTTATTTTATGTAACAATCCCACCATTCCCCCATTCCCTCGCTCCCCCATCCTTCCATGTTTCCCACTGACCCCCCAACCCACCCTGCATCCACTCCCCAAGGACAGTGATGCCCTCCACAGGGGACCATCAAAGGCCTTCATGTCATTTGGGCGAGATTGTAGGTCCTATTTCTTGTATCTGGTCTGCAAAGTATCCCTCCATATAGAATGGGCTCCCAAAGTGCATTTGTGCACTAGGGATAAACACTAGCTCCAGTGTTAGAGGTTTCATAGACTGCCTAGGCCTCCTAGCTAGCACTCACACTCAGAGTGCTTGATTCAGTCTAATGCTGGTTCACCAGCTTTATGACTAGGGAATGTGTTCTTTCACTTGGCCAGGTCAACTCTTTCTGTGGGTTTCTCCAGCACAGTCTTGGGTCCATTGACCATCCTTCCTCCCTCTCCACAACTGGATTCCAGGAGTATAACTTGGTGTTTAGCTGTGGGTGTCTGTTTCTGCTTCAATCAGCTACTGAATGAAGGCTCTAGGAATGGCAAACAAGGTAGTCAACAATATCATTATAGGGGAAGGGCATCAAAGGCAACCTTTCCACTACTGCCTAGATTCTTAGTTGGAGTCATCCCTGTGGATCCCCGAACATTTCCCCTGTGTCAGTCCTCTCTCCAAACCTATACTGGCTCCCTCTATCAAGGCATCTCCTTTCTTGCCCTCCCTAATTCCTCCCCTGTCTCAGTCCACCTGTTCTCCCCACTCCCCTTCTTCCCCTTCCCCCTTTTACCTCCCTGGCTCTCCACCCATGTTCCCAATTTTCTCAATGGTTCTTGATCCCCTTCTTTGGGGGAACATGCATTCTTCTCTTGGGGTCCTCCTTGTTTCCTAGTTTCTCTGGTTGTATTGATTGTAGGCTGGTAATCCTTTGCTCTATATCTAAAACCCTTATATGAGTGGGTACATACCCTGCTTGTCTTTCTGTGAGTGGGTTACCTCATTCAGGATGTTTTCTTCCAGTTCCATTCATTTACCTGTGAATTTCAAGATTTCATTTTTTCCCACTGATCAAGTACTCCATTGTGCAATATACCACATTTTGCCTATACATTTTTCAGTTGAGGGTCATATAGGCTGCTTCTGGGTTCTGGCTATTACAAACAACTCTGATATGAACATAGATGGACATATATCCTTGTTGTATGAATTTCCATTCTTTGGGTACATGCCAAAGAGAATAACTACTGAATCTTGAGGTAGACTGATTCCCATTTTCCTGAGAAACTGCCTTACTAATTTTCAAAGTGGTTGTACGAGTTTGTACTCCCACCAGCAATGGAGGAATGTTCCTCTTTCTCCAGATCTTCTCCAACATAGACTACCATTGGTGTTTTTTATTTTAGCAATTCTGACCAGTGTAAGATGGTATCTCAGAGTTGTTTGAGTTGCATTTCCCTGATGTCTAAGGATGTTGAACACGTTCTTAAATGTTTTTCAGTCATTTTAGATATCTCTATTGAGAATTCTCTATTTAGTTCTGCATCCCACTTTTTAATTGGATTGTTTGGTGTTTTGGTGTCTAGCTTCTTGAGTTCATTGTATAGTCACACTAGAGAATTAACAGCACAATTAAAAGCTCTAGAAAAAAATAAACTCACCCAGAAGGAGTAGATGCTAGGAAATAATAAAAAAATGATGTCTGAAATCAATAAAGTAGAAACTAGGAAAACAATACAAAGAATCAATGAAACAAAGAGTTGGTTCTTTGAAGAAAATCAACAACATAGACAAACCATTATCCTAACTAACCAAAAGGCAGAGAGAGCACATACTAATTAACAAAATCAGAAATGAAAATGGGAGCACAACAGGGAACACTGAGCAAATCCAGAGAATCATTAGGTCATAGTTTGAAAATCTGTACTCCACAAAATTTGAAAATCTAAAGGAAATGGATGATTTTCTGGATAGATAACTTACCAAAATTAAATCAAGAACAGATAAGCAGAGTGCGAACATGCAAATTAATAAAATCAGAAATGAAAAGAGACACATTACAAGGGATACTGAGGAGAAATCCATAGAATCATCAGATCATACTTTGAAAATGTGTACTTTGAAAATTTAAAGGAATGGATAATTTTCTGGATTGATATTACTTGCCAAAATTAAATCAAGAACAGATAAGCAATTTAAATAAACCTATAACCCCTAAAGAAATAGAAGCAGTCATCAACAGTCTCCCAACCAAAAAAAAGTCCATGTCCAGATGGCCTCGGTGCAGAATTCTACCAGAAATTCAAAGAACAGCTTATATCAATTCTTCTCAAAGTATTCCACGCAATAGAAGCAGAAGGGTTTTTGCCAAACTCTTTTTACAAGGCTTCAATGACCTTGATCCCCAAGCCACAAAAAGACACGACTAAGAAAGAGAACTTCAGACCAATATCCCTCATTGATGCAAAAATACTCAATAAATACTGGAAAATCAGATCTAAGAACACATCAAAATAATGATCCACCATGATAAAGTAGTTTTCATCCCAGGGATGCAGGGATGGTTCAACATATGAAAATCCATCAATGTAATCCACCATATAAACAAGATGAGAAACAAAAATCATATGATCATCTCACTAGATGCTCAAAAAGCCTTTGAAAAAATCCAACACCCCTTCATGATAAAGGTGTCTCCATACCTTCCCAATATTGTACTTGAAGTTCTAGCTAGAGCAATACAACAACAAAAGGAGATCAAGGGGATACAAATTGGAAAAAAAGAGGTCAGACTTTCACTATTTGCAGGTGATATGATAGTTTATATAAGATATCCAAAAAACTCTACCAGGGAACTCCTACAGCTGATTAATACTTTCAGCAAAGTGGCAGGATATAAGATCAACTCAAGAAAATCAGTAGCCCTACTATATACAGACAATAAAAGGGATGAGAATGAAATCAGAGAAACATCACCCTTTACAATTGCCACAAACAACATATAATACCCTGGGGTAACACTAACCAAACCAGTGAACGACCCATATCACAAGAACTTTGAGTCTTTTAAGAAAGAAATTAATGAAGACATCAGAAAAATGGAAAGATCTCCCATGCTCTTGGGTAGGTAGGATCAATATAGTAAAAACGGCAATCTCGCCAAAAGCAATCTACACATTCAGCGCAATCCCCATTAAAATACCAGCACAATTCTTCACAGACCTTGAAATAACACTTCTCAACTTTATATGGAAAATGAAGACCCAGGATAGCCAAAAATAGACCTACTCAACAAAGCAACATCCGGAGGAATCACCATCCTTGATTTCATGCTCTATTATCGAGCTATAGTTCTGAAAACATCTTTGTATTGGCAACAAAAATAGACAGGTAGACCAATGGAATTGAATTGAACACCCTGATATTAACATCTGATCTTTGACAAAGAAGCTAAAAATATACAATGGAAAAAAGAAAGCATCTTCAACAAATAGTGCTGGGATAACTGGATGCTGGCATGCAGAAGAATGTGGATAAATCCATGCCTATTGCCATGCATAAAACTTAAGTCCAAATGGATCAAAGACCTCAACACAAATCCAGCCACACCCAACTTATTAGAAGAGAAAGTGAGAGGCACTCTTGAACAAATTAGTGTAGCAGACTGCTTTCTGAACATAACACCAGTAGCACAGACACTGAGGTCAACAATTAATGAATGGGGCCTCCTGAAACTGAGAAACTTCTGTAAGGCAAAGGACACAGTCAACAAGACAAAAAGGCAGCTCACAGAATGGGAAAAGATATCCACTAACCCCACATCTGACAGAGGGCTGATCTCCAAAATTTACAAAGAAACTCAAGAAACAAGTCTCAAAATACCAAAGGATCCAACTAAAATTGAGGAGTCTAAAATGTCTGAGAGACACTTGAGGACATGCTCAATATCCCTAGCCATCAGGGAAATGTAAATCAAAACAAATCTGAGATACCATCTTACTCCTGTCAGATTGGCTAAAATCAGAAACACCAATGACAGTTTATTCTGGAGGGGAGGTAGAGAAAGGGGAACACTCCTCCACTGCTAGTGGGAGTGCCAATATGTACAGCCACTTTGGAAATTCGTACGGAGATTCCTCAGGAAAATGGGAACCAGCCTACCATAAAATCCAGCAATTCCACTCTTAGGCATATACCCAAAAGATGCATATTCATACAAGAACATCTGTTCCACTATGTTTATAGCAGCATTATTTGTAATAGCCAGAATTTGGAAGCAACCTAGATACCCCTCAACTGAAAAGTGGATAGAGAAAACTTATTACATTTACACAATGGCATACTATTCAGCGGAAAAACAATGGAATCTTGAAATTTGCAGGCAAATGTGTGGCACTAGAAGAAACCATCCTGAGTGAGGTAACCCAGTCACAAAAACATGGTATGTACTCACTCACATATGGATTTTAGACATAGATCAGGGGAGTCCCAGCCTACAATACCAGTGCCAGAGTGTCTGGGAAACAGAACCTTCATTCAATGGCTGATGTAAGCAGAGGCAGACAGCCACAGCTAAACACTGAGCTGAACTCAAGGAACCCAGTGACAGAGAGGGAGGACAGGTTATCATTGGGGTCAAGACTGGACTTGTTTAACCCACAGAAACAGCTGACCTGAACAAGGGTTAGCTCTTGAACCCCAGATTGAAGGCTTAGAATCCAGCATGGGACTGATCCAGACCCCCTCAATGTGGGTATCAGTGAGGAGGCGTAGGCAATCTATGGGCCCTTGGGTAGTAGATCAATATTTATCCCTAACATACAAATGGACTTTGAGTGCCCATCTCACAATAAGAGATGCTATCTAAGCATGGGCTCTTTTGGGAGGGCCTAGGCCCTGCCCTGGATGAAATGACAGACTATGGGCACCCCCACGGAGGACCTCACTTTCCCTGGGGAAAGGAATGGGGTTTGGGGGAGGGGGATGGGGACTTGATGGGAGGGTGTGGGAGGGGGGAGAGGGAGAGGGATCTGGGATTGACATGTGAAGCATCCTTGTTTATTTTTATATTTAAAAATAAAATGACTTGAAAAATAATAACATTTTTGTTTTGAATTAAAAAATGAACAGACAAGCAATTTAAAGAGGTCTGTAACCCCAAATGAAATAGAAGCAGTCATCAAAAGTATCCCAAACAAAAAAGTCCAGGGGTAGATGGTTTTAGTACAGAATTCTGCCAGAAATTCAAAGAGCTAATCCCAGTACAATAGAAGCAGAAGGGGCATTGCCAAACTCTTTTTTACGAGGCTACAACTATCTTGGTACCCAAGCCACACAAAGACACAACTAAGAAAGAGAACTACAGACCAATATCCCTCATGAACATTGAAACAAAAGTACTCAAGAGAATACTGGCAAATCGAACCCAAGAACACGACAGTTTTTGTTTTATATTATACTTTATTTTGTTATACATTTTAAAAAATGGATGAATGCATGAATGAATTTAAACCTAGCCAGTAGGGTAAAAATTGACAAAAGAACTGTCATTACACCTCTGGGAGAGGGAAAATCAGTTTTCTGCATTGGAATGACACTGGGTATATCAACAACAAAAACAACAAATAATGAACTCCACAGGGATGTGGTGTGTATGTGTGCGTGTGTGTGTGTGTGGTGTGTGTGTGTGTGTGTGTGTGTGTGTGTTTATATTTTGTTACAATTTGGTGGGTATTTCGGGGGGGTGATGTTATATTTTATTTTCTAGATTTTGGGTTTTTTTGTTGTATTGGGTTTTTGGTTTCTTTTTGAGAAAGAACAAATTTGGGTGGGTAAAGAGAAAGAGAAAATCTGGAAAAACGTGGAAGGGGAAGAATATTATAAAACATATTTAAATTAAAATTGTTTTAAATAATAAAATACAAATAAAATGAAGACAGATTTTTGTAGTGGCCTGTGAGACGCCTTGCTCCCAAGCCTGTACCCACATGATGGAAGGAGAGAACCAAACCTCACAAATTGTCCTCTAATCTCCATATATATACTGCATGTGTAACAAACACACAATGCTCTCTCTCTCTGTCTCTCTCTCTCTCTGTCTCTGTCTCTCTCTCTGTCTCTCTGTATCTCTGTCTCTCTCTCTCTCTCTCTCTTTCTCTCTCTCACACACACACACGCACATACACACACTACCACCACCACCACCACCACCACCACCACCACCACCACCACCACCACCACCACTCGATAGGAGGTGGGGGGAGGAAAAGATGAAATAATGCTACAATTGAAAAAACAATTTTACCCTTTTATTAATAACTTTCTGTGATCCTCTGCTTTATAAAGGGTTCTGGGTTGTAGTTTTTAACTGAGAGGTTCATGAAAACATTGTTTTTCTTAACAAATGGATAGCATACTGTATAAATCATTTCTCACATGGTCAGTAATAGATGTGCAAACAACAGCCCTGTTATCAGATTTTTAACCTAGGGCTTGGTCTCTTAGCAACTCAGCAATTCAGTTGCCAATCCTAAATACTAAAGCCTGGAATCTGAATTGGTATCACAATGAAGGAAATAAAGCTACAGGGATGTACTGTTAAGATTTTTAAAAATCTAGATTTTGATTCTGAGATTTTGGAAAATGTAGTACAAATAGGCAAGAGCACATTGAAGTCAAAGCTTCATGGAATCTGTTCTCACCCCAAACTGTGGTTTTAAAAGGGCTTATTCCTTGGTTTTCATTGCAAGAGTGGTTTCTTGGGAAGAGGACACAATCTGTTAGATGAATCATATTTCCCTAGTCTCATACTCATTCATTTCAAAATTACATTTTGATGCTCCTTCCACTATTGAAGAAATAAAGAACAGAGTGGTTATCTTTTGGTGACCCATTTCAGCATTTATTTTAGTTAGAGCTGCCCATCTTTAATAGTTTAGAGCAAATGAATTTTGTAGAAGAAATTAATTACACTGGTTGACAAAGGGACAAAGCAATGCAAGTAGTCTACCAGAAGGTTTTCTGCTTGGTCCTCTTCCCCTCCTCCTCTTCTTCTTCTTTTGTTAAAAGTGTGTGTGTGTGTGTGTGTGTGTGTGTGTGTGTGTGTGTGTGTGTGTAAGAGAGAGAGAGAGAGACAGACACAAAGACAGAGAGATGGAGACAGACATACAGATAGACATACAGACAATCAGCTTCAGAAGGTAATGCTGAACTTCAAATAATGTCTTTTCACACATTGCTTCAATTGGCTATGTTTTATTGTATATTTGTGTCCCAATTGAGCTGATGAGCAATGTCTAAGTAAATATCAGCAGCCTCTGGTGACTGGAATGAAAAAGAAGCTGTGTTCTATTTGTTCCCAACTTTAACTCTACTTTGCAGTAAAAGGTAAAAAAATTTGAATACATACAAGTGTTTATTAGCACACAGAAAATAAAAGGATAGCCAATAATTGAACTAGAGGGGAAGAAACAGCTGCTGTTTTCCCTTTGCCTCCTTTTTCTTTCCTGTTCTCTTTAAATCCCTCTTTGTTTCCTTCAAATTCTCAGTATGTAGCCCAAGTTGGCTCTAACAATTCAGTTTTCAACCCCTTTGCCTCGACTTCCTGAGTGCTGAGAGTTTAGTGTGCACCTCCATACCTGGCTCAGTGCCAGAACACTGCTTACTAAGGAAACATGTCATGTGTTTGATGGCACCTACAGCTTCTCAAGTGATGCCTGGTCTCAGATACCAACGTGTGCAAACACCTTGAGTCTCCAACACCAAAATCTTTGACTCCAGGAGAATGAGAATTGATTTTTGCATCTCCAGCCCAAATCATACAGTATATGAAGCAGAGTTTGTTATTGTTTATACCAGTGAGAGTTCCCTGAAGTGATGGCTACATATGCTGAAATCCTTACAGTCTGTGGTTACTAATGTCACTTTATTCTCACTCTTCTCCCCTGGGAAGAAACTGGGACAGAAGAGGATTCCCTAGGGCATTGCATTAGTTTGGAGAATGAGGAAGAATAGGGAGAGTAAATTTTACCCTTCTCTATGCACGAGTCATCATCACTGTATCTGTACCTATAATTTGCTGAACCCCTTAATTATCTTCAGGTTTTTCCCAGAGATATTCTTATCCATAGAGAGTTGACTTTATCCTCATTCATGCTTGGAGGTGAGGGATAGGATATCCTGGTATGTTGTCTTGTAGATATAACTTTCCCATCTTCATTTCAGAGCTTTTTTCATATCTGTATGCTCTGCCTATTGTATTTTTTGTCATATTCATACAGCAATATGATAATTTTAAATTATGTTCATAATCACCTTAATATCACCCCACTTCATTGTAACCTACTACTAAGTCACTTTCCAGTTAGTATTGTATTTTACCTTTTCATTTTAGAGCCTGTGACAGTCTCTGGCTTCTAACACATTGTAAGCTATCTACTAACAGAATCTGCTGTTTCTTATACATTAAAATTAATCTCCCTAAGACACAAGTTTAGTTTTGGTCATTCATGAATCTCACATCCATTTAGTAATGACAAGTGTATGGTAATTTAACATATAATTGTATTTGTTGAGATACCATGTCACTGAAATTGATATTTCAATTGTCACAGTTCATTAAAATCAGTTAGATAACAAAATGTGTTTCACAGAACCATGTGCATAGCAGGATGTGCATAATTGGTCACCATATGTGTCACCCCCTGTTTTTCAGCCTAAGCAGATGATGTAATAGAGTCATTGAAGAACTCATGATATTTAAATTAAATATCTAACTAATAACAACTGTTTCTCATCTGGTTTATGAAATCCTGATACAAAAACAAGAGAAATAGATTATTAAACAAATGATTCATCTGTATTTTCTTTACCTGGAAATAATGTGCCTTTTACTCTTTGAACACTTTCTGTTCATGAATCATTGCACTTTTTATAGATTCCCCACTTCTTGGCTTTTCCTCCTCTTTCATCCAAATTTCAGCAAAAGTATTTCAAATACAATGGAAATACTTTTTAAAAATCAAATTCAAAGTTGTTTGGGGCTGTGGCTTGAGTACTACGTGAGAGAGTTACCTATCCCAGTTCTATTTTTCTTGGTATATATAATTTAGGGAATTTTAAGAAGCTTGTTTAATACTCTTATGCTGGTTTTATATATATTCTAAACTGTGTATTTCTGAAGATAACTTATTTCATATATATATACACATTTTAATTTAAACAATAACATTTCACTTTAAAAATTGTCAATACACCCAAGTATAGAAAACAGATTAAAGTCCCATGGACTGATTACTGAGAAACAGACAGGTCTGACATTTACAATCCTTTTATCTTAATTATTTAAAAATATTTAATTATTTACTGAAATTTAATTAAGTCTATGAAATCTTTTTGGCGCCAGCAGAAGTAATAATATTTGAAAGAGAATTAATCCTGGGGTATCCCTTTGGCTTCTCTGACACATCAAAAGAAGATGAGAAGAAGGCAGAAAAGGATTCAGGGAAGACATAGGTAGTAGAATCAGGAAAGGAAGGATAAGGTGTTATCCTAGAAGCCAAGTGAAGGACACACTGCAAAAACATGTCAGTAGCTTTAGTCCCTTTGAGCCCTGCCCTTTGCCTGAGGTAAGTAGGAGCTGTGCTCTGGGCCCCAAGCCCTGACATCACCCTGCTTCCATCTCCCTGGGCATGCTCTGAACCTAGACTTAACCTACCCCACCAGAAAGGACCACCCTGATTCTGGCCACACCTCAGTTTTCAGCCCACTCTTGGGCCCCCTCCCTGATCTTGAGCCTTCAGTCCCCTCCAGCCTCTGCCCTGTGCTTGAGAGTGTTTCAGACCCACCTGCACCCATCATGAGACCCATCAGAGTATTGGACCATGTTGAACACACTGGAAGAGATCCTTAGACCCAAACCCACCAGGAGAGGAAGAGACCCCATGAGCTCCTGCTGAAAGAAGGGATGGGAAGACGGCAATATAAAAACACAGTCAACAACAGAAAAACCAGTGCGACACCACCAGGGTCTAGAGACTCTACACCATCAAGACCTAAACATATCAATACAGATGACACAGAAAAGAATGACCTTCAAAGCAAGCCTCCAAAACACCAAGGGGTCCAATTAAAAGGTGGGTTATAGAACTAAATAGAAAATTCTCAATAGAGGATTCTAAAATTCCTGAGAGACACTTGAGAAAGTGCTCAACATCCTTAGTCATCAGGAAAATGCAAATAAAAACAACTCTGAGATACCATCTCACTCTGATTAGAATGGCTAAAATCAAAAACACTAATGACACTTTATGTTGGAGAGGATGTGGAGAAAGGAGACACACCTCCACTGCTTGTGGGAATGCCAACTTGTGCAGCCACTTTGGAGATCGGTATGGAGTCATGGTTCCAAGAAAGAATCTAATACTATTATTCTGCTAAAGGAGCATAGCAATGAAATCAGCCATAATGACATATTCCTACACTCAGTAGAAAATCACTCAAACCTTATCAGAGAAGATTGTTCTTTCAATAGATGGTAACTAACAAACTGCACAACTTACCGAGTTTTTGAGACTTTAGATCACTCAATGCTAAATGGTATGTCTTTTTCAACATCATCTCCTGAAGGCATGGGAATCTACCAAATCTACCTAAACAGAAGGTGGAAACTTGATGAGCCAGAGGTGGCAGATGACTCCAAAAAAGCACTTCTTCCAGAAACAACAGGATTGATACATCTCCAAGAGTACATAGCCAATGCTAAATGGACTTCATGGGTGTGTGTCTGTCTCTCTGTGTGTGTGTGTGTGTGTGTGTGTGTTTATGTGTGTGTGTATTTCTTGTTTTGATTTGTTAGGGTCTTTTTGTGTTTTTTAATCTGTTTTTCTCTCTATTTTGCTTGTCAGTTTTGATTATTTTTATTCTGTTTTTATATTAAATGAAAAAATGCTTAATTAAAAGTTTTGAATACAGCATTTTTGTGGAATATTAGTTTAAATATGAAAAGATGTGTTACATTCATTTATGCTACATTTGTTTAATTTTGTAAAGATGTGTTGCTGTTTCACCCTGCCTGCCTAAGGCACCTGAACAGAGACTACTTAGACAGAGCAAGGATAGGTAGAGATGGCAGGTAGAGAAAACAAGTAGGGGGAGAAATCTAGACTTGAGGAAAGAAAAAAGAGAAGAGAGTGAGGGAGAAACAGAGGAGCACACCAAGGGCCAGAAGCCAGGTGGTTGCCAGACAGACAGACAGATGAAGCAGTGAAGGTAGGATATACACAAGGAAAAAGAGGTAAAAATCCCCAAGGCAAAAAGTAGTTATAAGAGCTAGCAAGAAACAAGCCAAAGTTAAGGACGAGCGAGCATTCATAACCAATAAGAAACCTCGATGTCATGATTTGGGAGCTGGTTGATGGTCCTAAAGAGAAAGCCTGGTACAAAGTATAGGGCCAGAAAGATGGCTCCATGGTTAAAAGGACTTCTCACCAAGACTGACACCTAAGCTTAAACCCATTGACTGAGGGAAGGAGAAGGGCTCCTCCACTGGTTCTTTGACCTTTGACCTTTGAGCATGACTTGAGCTCATGGAAAACAAATAAGTGTGAAAACATTTTTCTTACACATGTCATGTTATTTCAGGCAGGCCCCAAATCAACACAGGAGCACTAGGACCTTGTTAAAACTTTATTCTTTTGTATAAGTGAAGAAAATTGGATTTCTGGGCTTTTAATAATTTTGGTGCTTTGCATTTTTTCTTTTTTGACCCTTTATCCTTTTACTGGTACAAGCTAGGAACATACAAAAGATGATGCATGGTATCTTCCCTGATGACTTTAGTGTCATTCAAATTTCCATCCTATTATTTTGGTATGTACCTAGAGACAAGAGTGAGACTGGAGGAGAGAGAATATTTATGGTAAGGTTGCAATGCTGCAACTGCCTTGGTCTTACTGATTTTCATCACAGAATTGTATCAATAGAAGTCTGTCAGAGATGGATAGCATAGTAAATAGAATTATAAAGATGCCTGGTATTCATTTTCGTAAAAGTCCAGTATCCATAATAATTAAAACTCAAATTTATAAAACACATATTAGAAATAAATTAAAATGCTTAATACTGATGTTTCAAAATGTAATTTTCAAAAATAACTTTCTGGTATTCAACTTTGAATGATTTTTGCGAGCTTTTAATTAAACCTTAATTTGATTGTGACATTTTGATAGATTTCAGCCTTCCCATAGTGATTCATCTTCCACCCTTTTGACAGTGAGTTCTTCCCACACAGAATTTCATACTTAAGGGCATCAGTTGAACAAATAAAGTTAACACTGTAGCCTTCAATTTCACGTTTAAATGGATTTAAAAGAGTTACTAATGACATTGAAACAATGAAACAAGTGGGAAAACACTTTGCTATGAAGGAGAGATGAAACTGCTTCAGTCTTTCTGAGAAAATAGCAGTAAAACAAAAGATAGAGACAAGGGGCTTGGAGAGATGGCTCAGCAGTTAAGAGCACTGGCTGCTCTTCCAGAGGCCTACACTCCAATTCTTGGCACACACATGGTGACTCACAACTGTCTGTAACTCCAGTTCCAGAGGATCCAACTCCCTCTTCTGGCCTCCATAGGCACTACATGGATGATGTGTCCAGACAGACATGTAGGCAAAATATGTAAGTAAATCTTCCTTAAAATGAAAAAGAAAGAGGTGATAGTGAAAAGAAAATTGAGGAGATAAGAAGGGGAAAAGAAGAAATTGTCCTCAGGGAATTTTTAATGTCTTGTTTAGAAATCTCTGTTACCTGCTTCTAGTTTCTACTCTAGTTTCTTTCCAATCACAATTATCATCAAACATGTTTAGATTTCTTTATAAAGGGAATTAAAGATTATATCTACCCATTTCCATTACATTTTAGGATGTCCCTAAGTGCAGAGAATAAGAAAATCCTTTGTGATACTTTTCACATTTCTCAGCAGATTTTTTGCTACTCCTAAGCTGTAGGCATGGTAGTCTGCACAGTCATAAACATAGTACGTGAAAGGTAGCTGTGGAGAGATGCGTGCTGTAGTTAGTCTATGTGTTCTGAAATTCATGGGACAAATTCTGTGGCCAGTCAGATAGAGACATAAGGCCATTCAGAGATGATTTGTTGATGAAGGCTCCTGGATGGAATTAGGGTCCACATAGAATGGCTCACCTGCCCTGTGAGGAAACAGTACTTGTCCTGTCCGACCTGCAGATCATTTCATGTCTCCTCTCAGTCTTCCAGTTCTTCAACTCAATTTCCTACAGGCTTTCCTGTACCATAGAGAGGTGAAATAAATGTCCTGGTCACTAAGGTCACACACCACATATGATAATGGTTTCAATGTCCTCAAGTTTCCATTCTATCACTTTGTTATGTACCTGAAGACAGAGAGAGTTTGGAAAAAAGAAACAGATAGCAAAGGATGTGTGTGTGTGCGTGTGTGTGTGTGTGTGTGTGTGTGTGTGTGTGTGTGTGTTGTGAATTAATCATAAACTTAGATTAAAAACAAAGATTCTTTAAATCTGTATCTTACAAAAGAAAAGCATTTAAGATCTTGGCTTATAGAGTCAAAACAGAATATTGATAAAATAAACTTTACAAAAACTAGGAATTAACTCATTTATAAACAGAGCAAAACATTGTTAGCGTCTTTTGTTTCCAGGGAGAAAGGAGGGGGAAAGATCAGAAAAGATAAGCAAAAGGTGAATCTTTATGGGACCTAAGGAAAGACATGCACTTCCAGTTAACACTGGGAAATAACGTTTTCACCAGCTTTCGTCTTCACATTTCTATTTTTAATTAATTTCTATTTAAATTAAGAAGAATCTTGTTTTATACCAATCTCAGTTCCCTCTCCCTCCCATCCTCCCATCCCCTCCCTATGCCAATCAAGTTCTAACAGTTAAAAAAATTCCTGCCAACTTTGTCTATTGTAAAATTAATTCTATTTCTTTTAAGGGATAAACAAATGGAAGATTTTACCCTTTTGGTATTTATTTTGAAAGATAAATTTCTGTACTGATTGCCATTACATTCACACTAACACAAAGAAAATTTTAAAAAATCCAGCAGTCAACTCAACTCAATTTGACAACAATACGAAATTCACTCATATTTGTTTTGAGAGTCTTCTTTTTAAGTCAGTTTTAGCATTTGACTGAAATATTATTATGATAGGGAAAATTACTTTTCAAGTTTAACTGAAACATGAGCTCAGCATATTATCAGAGCACACAAAAGGATGATTACTCAAAGGCTAAAGCTCTCAATTTAGATTTTTTAAATATCTACATAAAAAGACAGAATTAGGAAGTTTTAAGGTAGTGAAAGAGAATGGCTCCATGATACATCTCCTTCCTTAGAAAATTTTCCTAATAAAGACAGAGTGACAACCTTTTTATATACATTTTTTTCATCAAAAGGCACCACAAGAGTTTACAAAGTAAGCATTTTTCGATGTATTTTTAAATTGAAGTAAACCATTGTCCCCCTTCCCTTCTTCTCTCCACTCCTCCCAGGTATCCTAATTTCAGGCATTTCCACGGCCCCACTCTCAATTTTGATAATCTCTTTTCCTTTGATTATTATTGTTTCATTGTGTATATGTGTGTATGCACAAACATAATAAAACATCTATCTGGTTCCACTTTTGTTGTTTGTGTGTATATGATTTTAGTATTGACCACTCTGTGTTGGATAATTAGAAAGGTGACTCATCCCTGGAAGAGGCCAATACTCCTCCCAGAAGTCATTATTTGCTTAGGGATAGGACCCTGCAAAGTCATCTTGCCCCCTTCCATTGATACTGCTATCATTCTGGTCTTGTTTATGTAGCCAGTTCAAACAGGATAGTAAATATATTTTAGTAGCATGTGTAAGTCCCTATGTTTGATCTCTGTCTCCAATACCACAATAAATAAACAACTAATTAATAAATGGACCTCGTACACTTACATTTACTAAATGATCTGAAAAATTCCTGTATGTTTTTACTATTGGGAATGGAAGGTATATTCACACAAGAACTGAACTTTAATGTTTCAAGGCTCATGATTTATGAACACCATTAATATAGAGTACATTGTTACTAAGCAATAAGAATGAAATAAGTAATGACACACACAATGTAGATGAATAAAAAATGCATTGCGATGAATGAAAGAAATTAAAGTAAAATTTTATACAAGGTTATATTTATGTGATTTTCTGGTAGGGACAAAAATAGAGCGATGGAAAACCTTGTTTTGAGAGGCTTTGAATATCAAAGGACAGATGAATGAATTCCTTGAGATATTAGAAGTTTCTGTATTGTCTGTTAATAGTAACTTTAGAAATTATGAAATTTATGTTAAAAAGCACTACACATACAGACATACATTTAGGTATACATACATTATAAAATTATTGTCTACTAGTAGCAACTTTAGAAAATATGAAATTATTATAAAAAGCACCATACATACACATAGATACTTTTAGGTATACAGATATATATATATATATATTATAAAATCTATCTTTCTCTTTGCGTGGGTGTGTGTGAACATATTAATTACACATATGGCATACACAGAATCAATAAAATATAAAGGAAATTAGTAATAAATGAGACAAAAAGTTTTTCTATTAGAAAATGAAAAAATATTTGAAAAGGCAACACAGAATTAAAACAATGAAGACAAATGTTTCAGAAACAATGAAATGTTTTCAATCACTAGTTATCAGAAAAATAATCATAAGGTTTTATCACTTTCACAACAAATGCTAAGCATGTTAATAAATCCTGCTTTCACAAATGCTTGTGGAGATGGGAAAGGACAAAGCCCCAACACACTGGGAAGAAGAATGTGAATTTTGCAGTCATTTGTTAAGCAGTAATAACATTGAAAAGTTTTCTGTTCATAAGTTCTAATTTTTTAAAAAGTGACCAAGAATACATGGATAGAAAAGTTTATTATACCTTCAACCCAAAGTAGTCCCAACATCGTAAAGAACTCATCTAATGACAAGGTGGTTTTAATTTTTAATCATCTCCTATATGTAACTAGTACAGTTCGGAGATACTCCGCAGTATTCAGCCCACTCTTGCATTTTGGTCTAAACTCTTGGTCTAAAACAAAAAGGCAGACATAGAATTTTCTTGCCATTTCATGGAAAAATTTTGTTTCCTTCACAAGACAGAACAGCAATGGCTGAACATGTATCTTTTTATCTGTCCCATCAGGCTTTGTGTCTGGATATGCTACAACCCATCCTTCAATTCTCTGGAGGAAGAAGTTTGGATTAGAAATGACATAGGGTAAAGACAGAAAGAAGCTGAGTTCTTGATGCCCTAATAATCCATTGTCAATTAATTCTTAACTTTGCTTTATCTGTGGACATGTTTGCTTCTACAGCAACACTGGATCATAATTCCTGTTAAACAAGATAAAATTATCCATATGATTTCTGGTGGCAGATCTAGGAATGTCAGTTGTATCCATGTGTATAATGTCCTGAGGTGGTAATGGTGCATCTGCTCAAACTGTGAAAGTAATTCTCTAAGATAGATCCTCCCCAGTTTGCATATACTGTGCAATATAATGTACTTAAAGTCACCATATTTCACGCCTCTCACTACTTTCAATTCTTAAAAGACATCATATTAAATTTCCTACTGTTAGGCTTGGAAGTTCACATCAGATAACTTCTTGTAAATGTCACCCCTATATATGTGAACATGTTGGAGTAATTCATATTCTGACTTTTATTTTTCTAGGGTAAAACATAATTTATGCGAATAATTCACGTTTTGTTGTATAATTCATTGTAAATTATATGAAACCTTTAAAGCCCATACAGTGGATGGAAAGATGGCTCTGTGGGTAAAGAGTTTGTTGTGCCAGGGTAAGAACTGGATTTGGACCCCAGCATCCACACAAAGGCTAGATGGACAGAGTGGCTTGGCTGTAATTCTAGAGCTTTGGAGTTGTTTCAGAGAGCATACCTCAGTGAGCAAAGTGGAGAGTGACTGTAGAAGATTCCTGACATCAACCTCGGGTATCCACATAGGCACTCATGCATGTACAGACATACCCATGCACACACGTGTGCCTATACACAGGAAACATGCATACTGCACTCATATACACAGGAGAGGAAAGAAAAGAATAAATAAAAAGATCAAATGTCCATACATGTCAAATTAGCATTTTCATATATTTCTACACTTGTAAATGTCATAAGTACCTATAGACACATTTTATATAAAAATAAGACTAAATAATAAACAGGGTTTAGGAGTTCATCTGTTGGGGCAAAATCTTTCAGTGTGTTCCAGTATCTCTTGCAATCAAGACTCTTCCACCTCAACATCCAAAGTTCTGGATTACAGGCATGTGCTGCCACACCCAACAGGACTTTGGGTTTTAAATAGCACATAGGGAGCATTTTCCCAACCACATTATGATTCATTTGTTACATTGATCTGGAACTATGTGAAAAAATGTATTTGAATACTTCTAACTACTATTCATCGTTAGAAAAGTAAGCTTCTAACTCACAAGCATAAGAAATAAAATATATTTGTTTTATAGAAAATACCTAAAAATAAATGTCAAATACTTGAATTAGAAAAACACACCTACTATTTAAACAACCTATAAAAAATAATAATTCAAGAAACATCAATTACTTAAATTAAAAAGTCATGGTCCTTCTCTCATTTCCTTTTATTAAATTAAACCATGTTTTAGGTTTATGCTTTCTCTATAGTTTTGCTGGTAGATATAGAATGAAGATAATTTCTCTTGTGGGCAAAATGCATTTTATTGCTTTTGTTCCTCTCCTGCATACTAATAAAAACCTACTTAGTGATCTCTTTCATAAAATGCTGCAAAAAACATCAGTAATTTACCAATTTCATGTCTAATTTTTAAAGATGAATCTACTTAGAGTATTACCATAGAGAGAGGTAAATACCACCTGGAAACATGCCCAAAGACCAACTCCACACTACTCTCGTCTGTATGTGTGAAGAAGCCTTGGAGGTACTTGCCAGTGTTTTGATATTGTGACATGATGTAGTCATCTATGAATGTGTCCTGGCAATATGCATTGCTAGCCTAGGATGCATGTGGGGCCAGTGACCTCAGGTTGAACAGCCTACTAGAATTTAGTTAAATCTGTGCAGCAGAAAACACACAAACATGTGTGAGTAGTTTGGAGTGGGTATTCTTTGTTTGCAAAGGAAGGTTTCATGTTGTATACATGAAAGTATGCTTTACACTGTTTTCAAATTCAGTCCCCTACCTCAGTTCACAGCCTAGCAAAGTCATTTGTCCTTGAAAAGTTCCCTTTCTTCACTTGTTTGCTCATTTTATTCCCATCATATCCAACTCAATGCCATAAATATCTAGAAATAATATATTCATATATTCATTTTAAGATCTAGATAACCTTTATGTGATCTATTGATAAAAGTGGACTGTGAACTTTGCACTTCCGTGTGTGTATGTGTGTATATGTACACCCATGTGTGTATGAATGTACATATAGATGTGTGTGTTTTATTCTAAATCCTTTTAATATAATTTCTATTATTGCCATAGCCTTCCTCTAAAAACTGAGAGCTTGCATTCTGGAAAACTTCCTTTCTTCCATTCTGACTGTGAGCTAGCCACTCATTAGGTACTCAGTGTTCTTAATCCAGGGCTCAGAACTAGCAACAGAAAGCTGTGTTTCCTCCACATTGACCCTGTTTGAGTTCAGAGTCAAGACCAAACCTCTTCCACCTCCAGAGCTTCTTTTCTCCTTGACTTTACTGAGAAATCATGAGATGTTTGGTTGCTGTTTTTGTTGCAATTGAAGTAGACTTTTGAAATATTTTTATTTGTTTCTGAGAATTTCATACAATGTATTTTGAACACCTTCACCTCCCCAACCTCTCCCATTACTGTTCTCTCTGTCCTTCCATCTCTTTTCACCCAACATTGAGATTGCATCTTTGGTTACCTTCTTTCCATCTCAAGTTCAGCTTCTGTTGCCCAGGAAGTTTTGGTGTCTTAGAAGTGCATTTTCCTTTCCTTTTACTATAATATTTTTGGGTTCACTTAGCTTAACTACTTTGCTTCACAATTGTGAACATTTCTTCCATCCCAGCATTGCTACCAAGACGTGAATTTTCCCTGCCAAGAGAAATCTGAATATACTCTGCAGGGTCATTTTCCTGTTCCAGTGAAATGGCTAAGTGATTTCATGCATCAGTGCACATGGACATGTTTAAAGCCTTCCCTCTGTTTGCTGGCAGTCTGGTGGCATTGCTGACTGTGAGCTGCTATTGTTCTGACTGCTGCCTGTGGCTGGCCATGGTCCTGAGGTGTGAACTATCTCTGGCTACCATGTGGAGGTACCCTTTCTCATCCTGTGTGCCTGCTCCACCACCTATACATTATCTCAACCAAGCATGGGCAGCAAGAATCAGGTAAGTATTAGAACCATCAGAGAGCACGGACACATCTTAGAATGATGTCAGTCCAAGTTCTCCAGCAATAATTTTAAAGAGCAAAGATAATAAGTAAATGTTGGAAGCAACATGTAGATATAACTTGGTAACATCTACTTGTGGTTTTAAATCCTGAGTCAATGAATTTACTCCTTCCCTTGCAAAAATCTGTTAAAGGTTTCAGTAAAGTATTACTCATCTCTTTTCTATAATGTGATTTCTTGCTGCTTAAGAAATACAGAGCGAAACCTGTTTGTAGAGGCAGATAGGACACAGAGAAAAAAGTGAAAAACACTTTTGGAGGCTCATTCTTGATCAAACTAATCCAAGCAGAAGCTGTTTTGCTTTTTGTTGTTGCTTTGTTTTGTTCTGTTTTTTCTTAATTCCCAAATTGCTGGAAAACTTGAAGGCAGATAAACAAGAGGACTATTGATTTAGAAGCAACAGACGTCAAATCAGTTCCTGCCTGGGGCAGAACTGCCTAAATAGTGCCCAAGCCTGTATTTGGAGTGGGGTTGAGAGATGGGGGAAAGAAGCAGAAGTCAAGAGGGAGCTCTAGGGATGCACCTGGGAGTGAAACACACAAGTGTGAATCCCTGTTGGCATTTCATTGTCTCTGATGAAGCTGTCCCAGGGTGGGTACTGGGAACCCTCTAGTATGAAGTCATGGGAAATAGTGGAAAAATCATTCAGCTACTATGACTCAAAAGCAATTTCCATATGTTATTCTTACATTAACCCCCTCAAAGAGGGAGAAAAAAGAAGGGAGGAAAGAAAGGAGGTCAGAGGGAGAGAGAGAGGAGAGGAAAAGGGAGGGAGGGAGGGAGAGAGAGACTATACAATTCATATAATCATTACATATATAATACATAATATATATATATAATTATATATATAATCATTACTAGGTCTTCCTGGTGAGATGATCTTATTTTCATTATACATTACAGTGGCTTATACCATCATATTCTTCTTTATCTCATATTAACTTAAAATGCCAGGTATTTGATTATAGTTTATTTATGTCTTATATAACTACAGAGACTTTTTCTATTTTTAGTTACTGTTTCCATGGAATTTATTTGCGCACCCTTTTGTGTATAGCCTACATAAACCTCTACATTAAATTTTAGATGATAATCTTAAGTGTAGTCAAACTGAGTGGAAGGTCAACATTGTTAATACATTTTATCAATGGCAGATCTGAAAAGCTGAACTTAAAGGCATTGAATGTTCCCAGTTAATATGTTCTGAGCTTTAACATTCCCAGTATAGATGCCATTGTTTATTCTATTCTCAAGCCACAAACTGTGAATGCTTCCTGTATCACTGCCTATATTGTCTTGTGCACTACAAAAGAACTCCCCTTATAACTTAGTTCAATCCAGTCAAAGAAAGACACATTAATTGAACCTCTAAAACCTAAAACAAGAAAACTTCAAGTGCTTTGTGATATTGCTAACAGAAACTTATCTTCTTTCTTGGAGGTTTTAATCCCAAATAAAACCTGACTTTGAATATTCCAGTCATCCATCTGAAAATTAGGCTAAAACTGGAAATAAATGTGTGCCACATTAAAGTTTCCCAAAAGAAGAAGTTCAATACAATTTCATTCAAGGTTAAACACTGAGTATAGTAATTCACTGGATCGTGTTCTTAATGCATGCCTTGATCATAGTCTGCTTGCTCACTTAGTGAGTCAGGTCTACTTGCATTATCTGCCTGCCCTTGAGGGCACTGATTTGGATTGAATAGGTCTGCTAACTCATG
Source organism: Mesocricetus auratus (assembly GCF_017639785.1). Lineage (NCBI taxonomy): Eukaryota > Metazoa > Chordata > Mammalia > Rodentia > Cricetidae > Mesocricetus > Mesocricetus auratus. The sequence goes on along the minus strand of NW_024429194.1, from coordinate 41,956,969 downwards.
CACACTGTTTGTACATCCACCCTCATATTAGAGGCTTGGCCATCTGAAAAGGCACAGATGTCTAATGACATGACTCAGACACAAATTGACTTCCCTGCTTTAGCTGTAAACAGAGGAAGAGCTGTGTCCATGGGAAAAGTCATGAAAGCAACAGATTCAAAGGGTTTTATCTTCCGGTCTTGCTCAGAAAGATGATACTTTTCAACACTTCCCATTTTGTGAGAGAAATGTTGCTCTGAGCCTACATCTTTCTATATTCAAACGTGTTACCACTAATACCAAGGATATCAGCATAAAATGGGCTGATGAAACATTTCTGGCTAGCAAATTACAATCCTCAATTTTGTTCAAAAGTCGTCATTCCTTTTTGAGGTTTCCTTTAACTTCTTAAGACAGAAATTACAGTCCAGCCTCTGTTCCCATGACAGTTGCCTTCTGTTTCCAATGCTGAAGATCAAAGGAGAGGGCATATCTTACTTACCTGCTAGCTTTTTCTATTAAATATCTAACGCAATACTGCAACAGGAAGGTACTCAACAGTAAAACTTCTACCTGTTATACATGGGCTTGGATGCAGTTCTGAGCATTTGCAATTAGTGTTTATCTCATCTGGACACAAACCTGCAAATTTCCTATTCCAGGTAAGTACTGAAGTACAGAAATTAGATGGACCCATTCTTAAATTTGTTTGTTGTTGTCTTGTTAGACAATGAATAATCGGTAGATATGTACCAAATGTTTAGACATAGAATCATTATGTTTATGTATCATCTATTGAACTTTGAAATAAACTGAGTCAGCAAGTTTGCCTTCCTATTAGATACGAAATTATCTTTTATCTACTCGATTCTCCAAATTAACATTGCTTTATCTCAATAAAAAGATGGAAACCTTTGTCTTTATCATTGAAATTTAAAGGCACCACCAGAATATATCTAGGCAATTGTTTCTTCTTGCTACATTTTAAATGTACAAATGAGGCAAATACTTAGGCTGGAAAAGCAGGTAGAAAATGAGGAAACGTTATGCTGATCTCACATTTATGTCTTGTAGCTCCAAATGCCAGAAGACAAGATAGTAATATTGTAACTGTTGGTGCTGATTGTCAACTTGGCAGGATCTGGGTTCACCTAAAAGAGGGCATACCTCTAGGAACACCTGTGAAGGATTATCTTGATTGGATTAGTGTATGTAAGGTAAACCACCATAAAAGTGGCCAGCATCATTGCCTGAGCTTGATTACTAGATTCAAGAAAAATAAAAATAATAAAAACTAGCTGAGTATAAGCACTTATCCTTTCCTGCTTCTTAACCAAAGATAAAACATTACCAGCTGCTTCAAGCTCTTTCTGGGAGGATGTCCCTATCATAATGGACCCATGCTTGAGTTATGAGCTAAAATAATCCATTTGTTCTTTGAGATATTTTTGTTGCCATATTTTCTCACAGCAACAAGACAAGCAACTGATAAATAAAGTTGGTATCAAAAGTAGGGTCATTGCTGTGATAACACTTACTGTGTGATCTTAGAACTTCAGAATTGTTCTGTAGATAGAATATAGAAGAATCTCTCACCCTGAGCTGAAATCAGAGGTTAAAGGGCCACTCTTGTGGGAACATGGAAGGCAGTTAGCCTTAGAGAAAAATATTAGAGACCTCTCATGATGTTTCAGAGAGGAGCAAGGATGATCAGGAACTAGGCTAAGGGTCATGAGTTGTATTATATCTATAGACTATTTTATATTGAAACTCTATTTCTGGCATATATCCAGAAGAATTTAATCTAAAGTCTGCACTCAATGTTCATTACAGAAGTATTCTCCTTAGTCAAGACATAGAAATAACCTAAATGCTCTTTTACCTATGTTGAAAGTATGTGTATGTGTATGTGATTACAGCAGACTATAATTCAGTTCTTGGAGGAAATTTTGCTGTATGAAAAATACGTGTAGTCATGGATGATGTTTTACTAAATGAAATGAGTGATACAGGATAAATAGTTCATCAGTTCACTTCCATGATGTATCAAAAATCCCTATTTGTAGCAGTCATGAATAGAATAATGGGTACCATGGGATAAAGTTGGGAAGAAATAGAGAATTGCTGTTCAATGGTTATAGGGTAAGTCAATATTTCTAGAAATCTGTTCAATGCAATGTCTTTAGTTAGCAAGGGGTGAGTTTAGTGTTCTTACATTATGAAACACATAAAGTGAGAAAGAAAGGAGAAGAGATAGAGCCGGAAAGAGATCTGAAAGCAGATGGGGTGGGATGAGAAGGAAACAAGTAAAGAATAGAGAATTAAGCAGCATAAAGATTGGTGGTAAAATTCAGTATAAACTCCTGCTCAGCACTGCAATGCGTCTACTCTCACTGGAGGACAAAATAGATTTTTCATCAAGATATCCTGCAAAGACATTGTAATATGTGCACAATTAGAAGTAAACTGGCAAGAATATTCAGGTTCTGGAATTTAGAGAAACAATATGAGAAGTTGGGCCTGGGGAAGAAGAAAAAAAGAAGGTAAAGGAGGAAAGTAGGAGAATTTTAGAACCATGTTTTATTTACCCAAAACATAACCTGGTAATATCATAAACATCCATATTTCAAAGTTTTAGAAGTGGTTTCCATTTGACGAAACATATGGGACTTGAAAGAATGCCCACCCTTCCTTGTTTCAATGTGAATGTGAATGCCTTTCTAAGAAATACTTACGTCAGAGTGTCTAATCGTTGACCAGGCTCACTCTCTAACAGTCTTCTTATGTATTAGTGCTCTTCAGTGTGTGTAGGATAAATTAGACGTACCACTTTTCTAGGTTGTGGTGAACCTTTCTTGTATTTCCATGTACCTGTGTATTTAAGGTATTAGACTTGCGATTATAGTTGCTATGATTGAGACTTGATAAATTTACCTGTTATTCTGAAGGTGAATTTTTGTCACATTCATAGAATCTCTTTAATTCACAGCATGAATTTTAATGAACAAATTGCCAAAACTAGAGACTATAAGAATTGGGTAATATTTGCACACCTTTGAGTATTTCTTGCAGTTAATTTTAGGTTGTTAATTAAGAAAAATTTAAGAGGGAGGATATACACTACGTGGACAAGAAGGTGGGTCTAGATATTTTGTTAAATTTATTTTACACATTTAAATGGGTCTAGGCTAAAAACCAAATTTATGAGACTTTTATGAATAAAGTAAAAAGAAAAATATTAGTTTAATATGACCAAAATGAAGACTGGCAAGTAAATGTTATTTTTACAGACATCCATCACATACTGAGGAAACTAGCTCTATTAAAAGACATGTATGTCCTCAATTGTGAATAAGCAAGGGGTACAATTTGTTAAGGAATTATTCGTTATTTTAGGCTGAAAGCACAATATTGCTGTTAGCAATTTATAGACTATCCCTTGAAAAACAGAAGATTCAAGTCCCTAGCTTTTGAAAGTGCTGATGGCTAACAGCTGACAAGTGAATCCCTACTCATAATCATTTCTCTGTGTTTCACAGACTCACACAGCCATTCCAGAGGGAAGCCAGTATTCAATGATGAGTTGAAATAGATACCGAGATAGAGTTCCTTCCCCAGCTTAGGACAACTCTACAAGCCTCTCTTACCTCCAGAAGTTCGTGAGTGAGCAATGGAGGCCTCTGTAACCAACTACATCACAATACAAATTCTGTCCCAGTAGTTCCTTTTTTTTCCATGTGTGATTACAAATTGAATCAGGCATAGAACTCTGCTTGACCAGAAGTCATTGCAACTGCAGAAACTCTAGGTAGGCTACTACCTGTGGACCTCCTTCACACTCTCAATTCCCCCTCCTATCCTCAACCACCGCCCCTTCCCTCCTGGTGTCCCAGCCCCCGACTGGGCTGAGACCACCTACTTGACCAGAGACAACACAAAATGACAGAAGTCTAGGTCCCCATTCCCACAGTGCCACACTACCCTGTCCCCAATCCCCTTACCCCTCTTGGTCTCTGTATACAGCCCCCAACTTGGGTGAAGATCCCCTGCTCAACCATAGGCCTCATTGGCCAGAAGAACAGAGAGGAAACAGAAACCAAGGAACAAATCATCCATCCAACAAAGCCAAACATCATAAAAAACAAAACAACAATAGTCAAGGCAATATGTCACTACCAGAGAGCCCATCTACCTTGCTACAGCAAGTCCTGAATATTCCAGCACAGCTAAAGCACAAGAAAAAGACTTTAAAACTATCTTTATGGACATCATATGTCCATAAAGATGAAATGAATAAATTCCTTAAATCCAGGAAAACATAAGCAAATAGTTAAGGAAATGAATAGAAATGCTCAAAAATCTTAAAATAGAAGCTATAATGAATACACAAACTGAGGGAATTCTGGAAATTCTAGATACGTGAACAGGAACTACACAGGCAAGCTTCAACAACACAATTCAAGAAATGGAAGACAGAATCTCAGGCATTGAAGATACAATCAAAGAAATATATGCATTGGTCAAAGAAAATGTTAAATACTTAAAATTCCTGCCACAAAACATCCAGGAAATTTGAGACACTATGAAAAGGCCAAACCTAAGAATAATAGTAATAGAAGGAGAAGACACACAGGACGAAGGCACAGTAAATATTTTCAACAAAATCTTCCAAGAAAATTTTCCTAACCTAAAAAAGGAGATGTTTATATAGGTGCAAGAGCATAGAGAACACCAATCAGATTGGACCAAAGAAGAAAAGTCCCCTCACTGCATAATAATCAAAACATAAACATACAGAACAAAAAAAATATTTAAAAAGATGCAAGAGGAAAAGAGCAAGAAAGATATAAATTCAGACCTATTAGGATTACACTTGACTTCTCAATGGAGACTAAAATCCAGAAGGGCCTAGACAGACATCCTGCAGACTCTAAGAGACCATAGATGAAATCCCTGAGTACTATACCCAGAAAAACTTTCATTCACCTTAGATGGAGAAAACAAGATATGCCATTATAAAGTCAAATTTAAACAATAAATACTTGCAGTTCCAGTCCCACAGAGGGTATTAGAAGAAAAACTCCAACACAAAGAAGTTAATTACACCCATGAAAACACAGGAAATATACAATCTCATGCCAGCAAAACCAAAAGAAGGGAAGCCTTGCTCAGCCTTGATGTGAGGGTTTGTGCCTGGTCTTATTGTGTCCTCTTGTGCCATGTTTGATGATGCCCTTGGGGAGGCTGACATTTTCAAAAGGGAAACTAGGAGAGGAGTGGATCTCGGGAAGGGGAGGTGTGTATGTGTCAGGTAGGGGAGAGGCTGGCAAGAATGGAGGGAGGGGAAGCTTCGGGCTGGATATAATGTATTAAAGAAGAAAAGTAAAAAAATTAAAAATTGCAGAGCACCCCCCACACTGCCTAGTTAACTTTCTGCTAGCAAATTTTCATCTTTGTTTTTGTTCTTAAGTTATCTGACCTGCAATGTATAGTTCCCAGCACCCGAGTGTGTGGTGGGGAGATCTGTGGTACAGTCAGTAGAACTCCTGTGCTGTGATCCTTCCCTGTGCCTCAATTCTCAGCAACACCCTGACTGTAGGTGAATCAAGGATGAAGGAGTTGCACAGGAAATGAACAAATCCACACCAGGCAACACAGTAGAATCCAGCCCAAACCACAGTCAAAAGGTGAGGAGGCCAATGACACGCATGTGGGAAAAAATGAGATGAAGTAAAAAGCTACCTTCTCCAGAACTTGATATTATTTTCAATATGTTTCTTGTATTGAGATATCAAATTTAAATTTTATCATTGCCCCTGCAATGACATCAAAGAACTTTAATTATCAAGTGTGTATACATAAAAGTAAGAATGAATGACAGGTATTGTTGTAGTAAAACTGGATGCCTCCCCAATACTGTGAATCTTTCAGTTGTTTAAACCTGAATACACCAGTGCTAAAATAGTCAATGTTTGGGACTGGGACAATAGCTCAACCAGTAAGGCATCTGCCTTGCAATCATGAGGACCAGAGTTTGATCCTAGCACACATGTTAAAATCCTGGTCTGAGTGACACAGACTTATAGTCCCAGCACTGGGGAGGTAAGTCAAGCTCCACATGCAGTAGGATGCTCTCTCTTTGAACAGTTCCTGAGGAGAGGCAGCGAAGATTGACCTCTGGCCTCTACGGGTATGTGTACACATGTGCGCACTTACCCAAACAGACACAAAATAATAAAAGAAAATATTCCATGTGCAACTCTGGCATTTATGAATATCACAACAGCTTTCAGGCTGATATCTTTCTTTCTACCACTCAGAGCTAGGTCTGCCTACCGGCTCAAGTCTTACCTAACAGAAGAGAGTGAACTATTATAAAGTACATAATTATAGGCAGGTTTAATTATAATTCATTGTAATTTGATGTTATTATTGTTAGAGGAACAACAGTGGATTTGAATTCTATTTCTGAGCACAGTTATGTTTAGAACTTCATCTACCTCATCCAGAGGAAGCAGGAAGACCCAGATAAAGGGGCAGAGGTGACAGGTGCCTATTATGGGCCACAGATTATGCAAGAGGGATGAACAATTAATTCACTCAACAGTAATCTAATGAGCCTTCTTACTATGATGTAGAGATAACAACCCTTAATGGATTAAACACAAATTTCCCCAAGCAATTTGTTATTCTCTCCTCTTAAAGAACACCAATTTTCCCAGTTAACACCCTAACTCAGTATGAAAACTGCAATCTTAAAATATACATGTACTTTGCAATTTTCTACTTGATTGTTTTGAGGAATGTGTTTAATATGATTCATTCAAAAGTATGAATCATAGGATATTTCTACATTATTCAGGTATCCAGAGTACCAAATATGATGTTTGAGACTCCCATGAGTAAATGACTCTGAAAACTTGTTTATTTTCTTGAATACCTATCTTCCCTGAAAAATGAAAGATTTAGTTATTATAGGATCTTAAGGTTCTCTTTGGAGAAAAAAAGCATATTCATTATACACATATTACTTACTATAGGTAACTTACTAAGAGTTTTGTTTATATGTGTGTGGACAGTGAATCTACATCATTTGTTCAACTTCAAATACTATATAACAAAGAACATTCTCTAATGTTTTTCTCTGTATAATTACTCTCATTTATATTCGCTAACCTTATGCTGATTTGTTTTATTAACTTTTAATTACATTTGTGTGCATGTGGTGTGTGTGTGTGTGTGTGTGTGTGTGTGTGTGTGTGTGTGTGCTTATGTGTATTATGATTTGCATGTGGAAGTTGGAAGACAACTCAGATAAATTGGCTTTCTCCTTGTACTATATAGGTACCCAGATCAAACAAAGGTAGTGAGGCTTGGCAGCAAATGCCTTCATCACTCACTGAACCATCTCGCCAGTCTCTTATTTATTGTTCTTTATACCATTGGTTACTTTATAAAATACAATTCCTGAGTTCATGTCTCACTCCCTAGAAACAAGCTTGAAATCAAAGGCTTTGTTTCACTCAGCTGAGTATACTAGAGTCTAAAATGGAGCTTAGTGTGTACACATCACAAATGTGTATATGGATTGAGAGGGTCTTTGGATGAACTGATGATTCAAGGGAGATTTAGAGAACAATAAAGGGAGGGAAGGAGGACACTCATTCTTCTAACTCACTAACTTCAATCCCTTGCTCCCCTTCACTAATTACCCTGCCGTATAATGGTCTGTTATGTTAAGTGGGTCCTTAATTTAGGATTTGGTGAGTGGAAATGACTTGAAACAATAGATAACTCATGGGAATTTGCCTGGGATATTCTTTCTTACGTATCATTTCAGCTATTTCTCTCATTCTCTTCAAAGTTTACTCAAACATTATCTTTTCAATAAGTCATACTCTGATAACCATATTTAAAATTCTAATCCAGCCTCATACACTTACCAGTTAACAGACATTTCAGATACTTGAATTGTGGTACTTTTCTTTCATTTTTTTCTAGGATTTAAAATAGACATTATATAATTTACTTATTTTTTTCTTTGTATCTCACCCTTACACACAAATAAAATATAAGATACAGGAGAGCAAAAACTTATTCATTAGAATATATTGAGCATGACTGACCTCGTGAGAACTTACTAAATGCTGGAAAAATATGGATTGAGATTTAACAATTATTGATAATAATTGTTGAGATTAAATACAAATAAATTAGAAATAAGTTTGAGTCGCTCACACTTGATCTAGTCTGTAGTTTTAAGTTAATAATTACAAATTATGTGTCACATAAAAGCTGTTATTTTATTTAAATAAATCACCTCAGTATGGGCAGTGATAAAAGTTAGGAGGTTCTATAAGAGTCCTTGTCAGATAAATTACAGTAGAATTTTGTTTGGAACTTTTGCAAGCAAGAAGTCACTTAATACTAATGGACCACTTAAGAATAATGAAATGCATTTCGTTGTTTTATTTTTATTTTTTTGCCATGGCAGTACATATTTTAAAATGTATTAGATAATTAATTAAATTAATGGAGCTAAAGAGGTAGGAAAGTGAATAAAGTTCTTGTCATGAAAGAATGAGGATACACAAGAAAGATAGCAGATACATATGTGTAAAATCTAACTAGGATGTAGTTATGGGTGGATTACTGGGACTAACCAGTCAAACCACCCATCTTTGTGCTATCCAACCCAGTGAGAAACCCTCTCCCAAATCATGGTGGATGACACTTTAGGAATAATGTATGAGGTTAATGTCTGGCCTCTACACACAGGCACCCACACATACATGTGAACCCATTCCCAAATACAAGTGCAGAGGAACATAAGAATATTCACACATGTAAACAAAGAAAAAATAAAATTTGTAATATACAAATGTTAATGGAGTTCTTTCTTATATTTATTTTTGTAAATGGAGCTCTTGCTTGGTCGAATTAATAAAACCCCCGGAGTCAGATAGAGAAGAAAATGCTGAGTGATCTGAGAGAAGAAGGAGCAAGCCACAGCCACATAATACCTCCTTAGCATCTCAGCAGACAAGAGAGCAAGTTCCTGTTTATTTCTACTTATATCTTCTTTCTGCCTAGCCATCTTATTCCTGTCTGTGCTCAGCCATCTTACTTCCTGTTTCTGCCCAGCTGTCTCACTTAAAATCTGTCTGTAGAGACCTCCAGTTCTCTATGGTTAGCTAGTGGCAAGTTCCATTCTCTGACCTTTAGACAGGCTTTGTGTGTGCAAGCAGGATATCACCACAGACAATGTTTCAAAATCTGAATAAAGATTTACAATATATATGTACAGTTACAATTCTTTACCCATCTTCATTCATTTAGACATTTTAAACTCAGTCTTAAGTTGGTTATCTATTTTACTAGATTTTTGAAAATGTGACTTTTTGTAGCTGCAACAAAATCCCCAAGCTAATAAAGGAAGGAGAGTTTTATTTGGGTTTATGATTTCAAAGGTGTCAGTCCATGGTCAGTTGGCTTGTTCCTTTTGGAGCTGTGATGTGTCTGAGAATGGTAAAGTGTCGTGGGATGTCTTTCTATATGCTGTGAAAATGTGTTGCTCTCATTGGATTATAAATAAAGTTGCTTTGATCTATGGCATGATAGGATAGGGGGGATAAATCCAGGCAGAGAGACAGGAGAAGGGCTGAGTTGAGGATGCTAGCCACCACCCAAGGAGCAACAAGCCAAAGCACCACCAGTAAGCCCCCAGGGCCACATGGCAATACACAGATTAATAGAAATTGGATAATTTAAATATAAGAGCTAGCTAGTAATAAGCCTGGGCCATCATCCAACATTTATAATTAATATTAAGTCTCTGAGTAATTATTTAGAAATGGCTGTGGGGATGGGAGAGCCAGAAAAACCTCCAGTTACACTAAGGAGTGTGTAACAGAGCAAAACTACTTACCATAGGATGGCAAGTGAGTAAACAGGGAGGAAAGGAAGTTTGTTTCTAAAGTACTTCCTAATATCCTCTAAAAGGATGTGTTCCCCAGGCCCTATAGCTTCCACTGGTCTCTACCTCATAAAGTTCGTCCCATTAGCACCATAGACTGTCAATCTCATCTTCAGCATGTGTCTTTGAGGCCATTTAAACTTCTAGACCACAACAGTGTTCTTTTAGTCATACACATGTACACACACTGTTATAGCCTTGATCTTATCACTGTTATAGTAGAAAAGACATGGTATTATTTGCAAGGTACTTTTCTATTTGATTATGTCTTTTCCTTTTTTTCTATAATATCCAATGAAAGAGAACTCAGCTTACCCAGTCGGAGGCTCCACTAAATGGAGGATTCCAGTTTAAAGATTCCTTTACTATAAAATGTTTTATGATGATAAACCCAAACCTACATCTTTGTTTGCAACTGACTCTGACTGCCATAAATTTAAGATTCAGAAATTTGAAAGTTCTCATTGATTAGCATTTCTTAGAGCCGCATATGGATTCTCATTTTCATATTTCACAAGACTAGAAAAAGAGCTAAAAAAAGATGATGTTGGGGGGCAAGGGAGCTGGGGGAAAATCTAGGAGAGAAAGAGAGAGAGAAAACTGCAAGTTGGGATGTAATATAAATAGATAGATAGATAGATGATAGATAGATAGATAGATAGATAGATAGATAGATAGATAGATAGATAGATAGGTAGGTAGGTAGGTAGGTAGGTAGACAGACAGACAGATAGATAGATGGATGTATAGGACAGATAAAAAGAGAAAAACAACCTATGGTCTTGACAGGCTCTTATTTCTGATAGGAGCACTCTTGGCTGTAAGGAAGGAGGCAGGGATTGTCTGAATATAAATGCATCAGTGATCCACAGGCTTCAGAGCTGTGGCATTTATCTTCCCTTCTCACTTTTTGACACGTGAAGATTATTTTAGGAATCTTCTTCCCTAAGGGGAGTCCCACACTTCTCTTTTGAGTGTGTCATCACCCTAATGATAAATCATCCTGATGGCACCTGATAAACTCCCAATATTCCACTGTGTGCTTGTCCCATTGCAAGACTGTGGAGCTTTGAAGTAGATCGAATTCAACTGTTTGTTAAACATGAAATTTAACCAGTTGGATTTACATGGGAGGATCTAGCAGAAGAGAAGCACCCGATGTTTCCAGGATTATTTAGGGAAGTGCTGTCAATCTTGCTCTTCTACAATTTTTGGACAACCTATTTTTTTATTAATAGAAGTCTCTTATGTTTATTTGGGACTAAATAGCTGCACAAGCGGGAAGAATAGAAACTCTGTCTTCACTCTTCAGCCCATAGGATACATTCGTTTTGAACAACCTATTTTTAAATGACACAGGTAGACTCAATTCACTCTAAAAACAATGTTCTAACCTCACATAACCACATGCTCTCATATTAAACGTGTACAATGTTAGAAGTATGATAATGTAGGTTCAGACTTAGAGACATTTAGTTACAAATCACGTAAAAGTTCAGTTTGGGCATTCTCAAGAACTCCTGAGTGTTAGAAGGGTATGTCCATTGCTCAGAGGGATGGGGCTTGTGTGATGAAACCACAGTGGCAGTTATGATTTTCAAATATTCTTCATTATTGCTACAATGTCTATTTAAATTAAAAGGCAATTGTAAAGGGATCAGCAAGAAGAGAGCATGCACATTCATCTAACAAAACTTTTATTCCCGGTAAACAGGCCAGCTTCCCGGCCTGTGTTCCAGAGCCTGCAGATCGCCTGGGAACTGCACAGAGCTCCCAATCCCAGCTGGAGCATCAGGTAAACAGGCCAGCTTCCCGGCCTGTGTTCCAGAGCCTGCAGATCGCCTGGGAACTGCACAGAGCTCCCAATCCCTGCGGGAGCCAAGCACCCCAGACTCCAGATCTTCTTTCCCACCAACGATTCCAGGAAAGGAGAGGAGGCTGGGAGTACAGGGAAGTAGCTGTCCCTCTGGCATCATCAGGTAAACAGGCCAGCTTCCCGGCCTGTGTTCCAGAGCCTGCAGATCGCCTGGGAACTGCACAGAGCTCCCAATCCCGGCGGGAGCATCAGGTTAACAGGCCAGCTTCCCGGCCTGTGTTCCAGAGCCTGCAGATCGCCTGGGAACTGCACAGAGCTCCCAATCCCGGCGGGAGCCAAGCACCCCAGACTCCAGATCTTCTCTCCCACCAAAGAGACCAGGAAACTACAGGAGCCAGGGAGACCAGGGGAGTAGCTGTTCTAGATCAGGTACAACAGGACCCAGCATAGGGTCCAGGGGACCAGGTAGGAGGCTAAGCGCCCCAGATTCCTGTTCTTCTTCTCTACCCACGGACCAGCATTTGGACAAGGCATAGAAGAACCACCAGATTACTGGACTTACTAGCCCCCACCAAAAGGGAACTCTGGTCCCCAGACCAGGAAGGGGCTCTTTCTGCACCCACTAAAAGAAGAGATGCGAAAGAGACAATACAAAAACACAGTCTGCAACAGAAAAACAAATATGACACCGCCAGATTCTAGAGACTCCACACCAGCAAGACCCCAATATTCCAACGCGAAGGAAGCAGAAGAGAACGATCTTAAAAGCACTTTCATGAAAATGATAGAGGCACTAAAAGAGGATATGGGGAAAATCCCTCAAAGAAATGGAAGAAAAAACAAACCAAAAAATGCAAGAAATGGAAGAAAAAACAAACCAAAAAATGCAAGAATTGGAAGAAAAAACAAACCAAAAATGGCACGAAATGGAAGAAGAAATGAAGCAAAAAATGCAAGAAATGGAAGAAAAAGCAAAGCAAAAAATGCAAGAATTAGAAGAAGAAACATACCAAATAAGGCAAGAAATGGAGGAAGAAACAAAGCAAAAAATGCAAGAAATGGTAGAAAAAACAAAGCAAAAAATGAAAAAAATGGAAGAAGAAACAAACCAAAAAAGGCAGGAAATGGAAGAAGAAACAAAGCACAAAATCCAAGAAATGGAACAAAAAGCAAACCAAAAAATGCAAGAAATGGAAGAAAGAACAAACCAAAAAATTCATAAAAGGCAACAAACGGACAAACAGATAAACAGAAAATTGCAAGAAGCAATGCAAACGCTGCAAGGGTTGAAAACTGAAATAGAGACACTAAAAAAACACAATCTGAAGAAAGGCAGAAAACAGAAAAGCTGGACAAACAGTCAGGCACTACCAATACAAGCATTACCAACAGAATAGAAGAGATGGAAGAGAGAATCTCAAGTGTTGAAGATACATTAGGAGAAATGGATTTATCAACCAAAGAAAACCTTAAATCCAACAAATCCTTAACACAAAACATCCAGGAATTATGGGACACCATGAAAAGACCAAACCTAAGAATAATAGGTATAGAAGAAGGAGAAGAAATCCACCTCAAAGGGGCAGAAGGCATATTCAACAAAATCATAGAAGAAAACTTTCCCAACCTTAAGAAAGACATGCCAATGAAGGTACAAGAAGCCTACAGAACACCAAATAGAGTGGACCACAAAAAAATCCCTCGCCACATAATAATCAAGACCCCAAACATACAGAATAAAGAAAGAATATTAAGAGCAGCTAAGGAAAAAGGTCAAGTAACATATAAAGGCAGACCTATCAGAATTACACCTGATTTCTCCATGGAAACTCTGAAAGCCAGAAGGTCCTGGATAGATATTCTACCTACACTAAGAGACCATGGATGCCAGCCCAGACTACTATACCCGGCAAAGCTCTCAATCACTATAGACGGAGAAAACAAGATATTCCATGACAAAACTAGATTCAACCAATATGTGTCCACTAACCCAGCCCTACAGAAAATTTTGGAAGGAAAACTCCAACCCAAGGAAGCTAACTACAACTAGAAAAACATAAGCATTAGAGAATCCTCTCTACCAACAGCCAAAAGAACAAAGGGGCGAAATTCCACCCATAATTCCACCAACAACAACCATCGCAAAGCGAAGAAGGATGAGCAATCAATGGTCATTAATATCCCTCAATATTAATGGCCTTAACTCACCCATAAAAAGACACAGACTAGCAGAATGGATTCGAAGACAGAACCCTTCCTTCTGCTGCATACAAGAAACACACCTCACCCTCAAAGACAGACATTACTTGAGAGTTAAAGGTTGGGAAAAAATTTTTCAATCAAATGGACCCAAGAAACAAGCAGGGGTAGCAATCCTAATATCTAACAAACTAGACTTTAAAATAAAATCAATCAAAAGAGATGAAGGAGGTCATTACATACTCATCACAGGTGAAACCCACCAAGACGAAGTGTCTATCCTGAACATCTATGCCCCCAATACAAAGGCATCCACATTCGTTAAAGAAACATTATTAGAACTTAAATCTCATCTAAAGCCCCACACAGTTATAGTGGGAGATTTCAACACACCACTCTCACCACTAGACAAGAATACCAGACAGGAACTCAACAAAGAAGCAAAGGGTCTAATAGAAGTAATGACCCAACTGGGATTAACAGATATCTATAGAACATTTCATCCACATAAAAAAGAATATACCTTCTTCTCACCACCACATGGAACCTTCTCAAAAATCGACCACATACTTGGCAACATATCAAACCTCAGCAGCTACAAAAAAATTGGAATAACTCCATGCATCTTATCAGACCACCATGCATTAAAATTAGAATTCAACAACAACACAAATTGCAGAAAACCTACAAACTCATGGAAATTGAATAATGCTCAACTGCACCATCCCTGGGTCAAAGAGGAAATAAAAAAAGAAATTAAAGACTTCCTCGAATTCAATGAGAATGAAGACACAACATACCCAAACCTATGGGACACTTTGAAAGCAGTGCTACGGGGAAGTTCATAGCACTAAGTGCTCACATGAAGAAACAGGAAAACAGTTATACCAGAGAATTAACATCACAGCTAAAAGCTCTAGAACACAAAGAAGCAAACTCCCCCAGGAGGAGTAGACGCCAGGAAATAATCAAATTGAGGGCTGAAATCAACAAAGTAGAAACCAGGAAAACAATACAAAGAATCAATGCAACGAAGAGTTGGTTCTTTGAGAAAATCAACAAGATAGACAAACCTTTGTCCAAACTTACCAAACAGCAGAGAGTGAACACGCAAATTAACAAAATCAGAAATGAAAAGGGGGACATAACAACAGACTCTGAGGAAATCCAGAGAATCATTAGGTCATACTTTGAAAACCTGTACTCCACAAAATTCGAAAATTTAAAGGAAATGGATGACTTCCTGGACAGCTATCATTTGCCAAAACTAAATCAAGAACAGATAAGCAATTTAAATAGACCTATAACCCCTATGGAAATAGAAGCTGTCATCAAAAGTCTCCCAACCAAAAAAAGTCCAGGTCCAGATGGCCTCAGTGCAGAATTCTACCACAAATTCAAAGAACAGCTTATACCAATTCTTCTCAAAGTGTTCCACACAATAGAAGCAGAAGGGTCTTTGCCAAACTCTTTCTATGAGGCTTCAATAACCTTGATCCCCAAGCCACACAAAGATACAACCAAGAAAGAGAACTTCAGACCAATATCCCTCATGAACATTGATGCAAAAATACTCAATAAAATACTGGCAAATCGGATCCAAGAACACATCAAAACAATCATTCACCACGATCAAGTAGGTTTCATCCCAGGGATGCAGGGATAGTTCAACATACGAAAATCCATCAACGTAATCCACCATATAAACAAGCTGAAAAACAAAAATCACATGATCATCTCACTAGATGCTGAAAAAGCCTTTGACAAAATCCAACACCCCTTCATGATAAAGGTCTTGGAGAGATCTGGGATAACAGGGACATACTTAAACATAATAAAAGCCATAAACAGTAAACCAACAGCCAACATCAAACTAAATGGACAGAAACTCAACACAATTCCTCTAAAATCAGGAACAAAACAAGGCTGTCCACTCTCTCCATACCTTTTCAACATGGTACTTGAAGTTCTAGCTATAGCCATACGACAACAAAGGGGGATCAAGGGGATACAAATTGGGAAGGAAGAAGTCAAACTTTCACTGTTTGCAGACGATATGATAGTTTACATCAATGACCCAAAGAACTCTACCAGGGAACTCTTACAGCTGATTAACACCTTCAGCAAAGTGGCAGGTTACAAGATCAACTCAAGAAAGTCAGTAGCCCTACTATATACAGATGATAAAAGGGCTGAAAGAGAAATCAGAGAAACATCACCCTTTACAATTGCCACAAACAATATAAAATACCTTGGGGTAACGCTAACCAAACAAGTGAAAGACCTGTATCGTAAGAACTTTGAATCTTTAAAGAAAGAAATTAAAGAAGCCCTCAGAAAATGGAAAGATCTCCCATGCTCTTGGATAGGTAGGATCAATATAGTAAAAATGGCAATCCTGCCAAAAGCAATCTACAGATTCAATGCTATCCCCATTAAAATCCCAGCACAATTCTTCACAGACCTTGAAAGAACAATAATCAATTTTGTATGGAAAAACAAAAGACCCAGGATAGCCAAAACAACCCTGTTCAACAAGGCAACGTCCGGAGGCATCACTATCCCTGACCTCAAGCTCTATTATAGAGCTATAGTCCTGAAAACAGTTTGGTATTGGCACAAAAATAGACAGGCAGACCAATGGAATCGAATTGAAAATCCGGGTATTAACCCACACACGTACGAACATCTGATCTTTGACAAAGAAGCTAAAAATATACAATGGAATAAAGAAAGCATCTTCAACAAATGGTGCTGGCATAATTGGAGACTGGCATGTAGAAAAATGCGGATCGATCCATGTTTATCGCCATGCACAAAACTTAAGTCCAAATGGATCAGAGACCTCAACATAAATCCAGCCACACTGAACCTCTTAGAAGAGAAAGTGGGTGGTACCCTTGAAAGAATTGGTACAGGAGACAGCTTCCTGAACATAACACCAGTAGCACAGACAGTGAGATCAACAATTAATAAATGGGACCTACTGAAACTGAGAAGCTTCTGTAAGGCAAAGGACACAGTCAGCAAGACAAAAAGGCAGCCCACAGAATGGGAAAAAATATTCACTAATCCCACATCTGACAGAGGGTTGATCTCCAAAATTTACAAAGAACTCAAGAAGCAAGTCTCCAAAACAGCAAAGGACCCAATTAAAAAATGGGCTGCAGAACTAAATAGAGAGTTTTCAATAGAGGAGTCTAAAATGGCTGAGAGGCACTTGAGAAAGTGCTCAACATCCTTAGCCATCCGGGAAATGCAAATCAAAGCAACTCTGAGATACCATCTCACTCCTGTCAGAATGGCTAAAATCAAAAACACCAATGACAATTTATGCTGGAGAGGATGTGGTGAAAGGGGGACACTCCTCCATTGCTGGTGGGAGTGCCAACTGGTTCAGCCACTTTGGAAAGCAGTATGGAGATTCCTCAGAAAAATGGGAATAAACCTACCACAAGACCCAGCAACTGCACTCTTAGGCATATATCCAAAAGATGCCCATTCATATAACAAAGATGTCTGTTCCACTATGTTCATAGCAGCTTTATTTGTAATAGCCAGAACTTGGAAGCAACCTAGATGTCCCTCACCTGAAGAATGGATAGAGAAAATGTGGTACATCTACACAATGGAGTACTATTCAGCAGAAAAAATAATGGAATCATGAGATTCGCAGGCAAATGGATGACACTAGAAGAAACCATCCTGAGTGAGGTAACCCAGTCACAAAAGAGAAACATGGCATGTACTCTCTCATATATGGATTTTAGACATAGATCTGGGGAGTGCCAGCCTACAATCCTATTGCCAGAGAGTCTGGGAAACAGAAACTTCATTTACTGGCTGGTTAAGTACTGAGCTGAACTCAAGAAAGCCAGTATCAGAGAGGGAGGACTGATGATCAAAGGGATTAAGACTGGGCTGGTTGAACCCCCAGAAACAGCTGACCAGACAAAGGTTAACTCTTGAATCCCAGGCATCAGCCTGGGAATCCAGCATGGGACTGATCAAGACACCCTGAATCTGGGTGTCAGTGAGGAGGCCTAGGTAATCTATTGAGCCTTGGACAGCAGATCAGTACCCATCCCAAGTATACACACGGTCTCTGGACCCCCATAGAACAATGTGAGGTGCACTCTCACCCTGAACTCTTGGGGAAGGGTCTAGGCCCTGCCCTATATGAAATGACAGACTATGGACACCCCCATGGAGGGTCTCACCCTCCCTGGGGGAATGAGGGGATAACGGGGGGAGGATGGAGGGGAGGGCACGGGAGGAGGGGAGGGAAAGGGAGAGGGACCTCGTACTGACCTGTGAAGCAACCTTGTTTCTTATCTAAATTTAAAATGGAAAATAAAAAAAATATTAATAAAAAAAACTTTTATTCCCTTCTATATTTTAGGGCAAGAATGTTTAGACAGATTAGTGTTTTGTGTAAGAACCACAGTTAAGAGAAAGGCTTGGATGCCAGGTAAACCTGTCAACAACCTGACTCTTCTCCTTGATGGTCTCTCTCCCACTGACTAGTCTCAGCTAATGTCCCTTTTGCTATCCAAAAAGACTTATGGATACTGCAGCATCTGAGTCATAGCACTTAACAAGGAGTGTCCTAAAATCAACAAAGATCATGAACCTTGATGCACACAATGACTGCATCTTAAACAATTAACTGTGATCATATTTCATCGTGATTCAAAAACTTTGCAAGAGAAACTGGCAAATGTAAAACAAGCCACAAGTTAGTGGAAGGTTCTAGGAAGCAAACTGCCTTTTCGTTTCTAAGTTGGAATGCAGGAGCAAAGAGTTCACACCTTTACACCTTGCCAGCCTTTTCCTTTGATTCCTTTTTCCAAAGAACAAGAGCAATATGAAATATGAAGAGTCCAATGTCCATTTATCATCCAGCCCCCTAAGGACAAATGGACAATCGGGGGAACTCAGTCCAGAGTCCATGTGAAGCCAATTAAAGCTATTTTCAGGTGGCATACAAACCACTGAAGAGCTGTATGGAGCACCAAGAGGTACTTGTCAGACAGCTACAATAAACAGTGAGATGTGCTGTCCTTACGCTCTCCCTCATGGTTACTCTACAATCTTACCAATTACTGACTAGTTAGCCAAAATATTTATTGAGGGCTCTAATTTACAAAATGTTTCCAGATTAATTTGCTAATATAGCATACTTAAAAACTCAGTCTCAGGTAAGAAATTTATGCTCACTTTACTGGATGGGGTAAGAAATTTATGCTCACTCACTGAGTACAAGATGAAGCATTACAAAGTACTACAGCTTAAACAAAAGAGAAGCTATTTCTTGATTAGCCTTATTCTTATTAACTCAGATTTTAAAGGTCCCAAAATACTACTAATCTGAATGATGGTCAAAAATCACTAAGAGTAAGTCAATACATTTCAATCCTGCTACTAAGCACAATGCTACACACACACACACTTGCATGCATGTATATATTGTAATGTAAAAATATCTTATGTGCCATTGAAATAATACTGGTAGAATAAAAATTAGAGTGCTACAGTTTGGGAAAGTTAAATATATCTCCACTATAACTACAAAGAAAATGTTGTCAAATACATACCAAAGGACGTGACAGGAGAATTAAAACATGGTACTGTAAAATATAAGCCAAATACACAATTATGCAAGAAATAAAGATCTGTGGAGCTGGAAAAAAAGCTCCATTGATAAAGTGCTTGCATGTAAGCATAAAAATATGAGTTCTATTCCCCAGCATTCATGTGAAAAGCTAGTCATATACACATGGCTGAGGGGATGGAGATAGACAGATACCTAAAACTTGCACATCAGCCAACCTAACAGAATTGGTAAGCCCCAGATTTGGTAAGAGATGCTGTCTCAAAATTAATGTAGTGAAACATTGAAAAATACCCCCACATATCTATACACCTGTGTATACATGTGCACAAGAGCATGAACACACACATATAACAAAGAACATTACACAATGAACTAAAATATCTTATAAGTAACAGTTATTAATAATAATGATGATAATAATTATAATTGCTCACCATTAGAGCATGAGGACCTGACTTTAATCTCCAGCACCTTCATAAAAAGCCAGACACATGCATGGTGGCACTTGCTTGTAGCCCCAACAACACTGGGGAGGTAGGGATAAGCATATCCCTAGGGCTAGTTGGCCAAGAAGTCTAGCCTAATCCATGTGCTCCAGGACTGAATGAAACTCCGTGTCTCAAAAAAGAAGTTGGAGAATGGTTGAAAAAGACACCTAAAGTCAAACTCTGACCTCTAGACACCACACACATGAACTCATTTATGTATGCACACACAAACACATACTGGGTAATTCAGACAAAATAATTCAATTTATCCATCCATCCATTTAAAGAAACTTGAAGGAGTTAAAGATATGTCTCAGAACCTAAGAATACTGTTGCTCTTGCAAAGTCCTGGAGTGTGGTTCCTAGCACCCTGGTCAGGAGGAGGCTCACAACCACTTTTAACTCCAACACAAGAGTTCCAATGCCCTCTTCTGGACTCTGAAGGCACATCTACACACACACATACACATAAATGTTACAAATGAAGAAACCTTAAAGATATAGAAATGAGAAAACCAATACCCAGAGATGTTATCTGTCTTGAATATGGTCCCCAAAGTTGACTGCTAGCAAGTCAGGTTTTAACTCAAGTCTTTCTAATTGTCAGGGCTGGATCTCTATCTAGATGTAGCAGTACATCTCCATTTCCGTAAGCAGTCTCTGAAAGACGCTATTATCCACATTGCTTGAAAACTGGACTCAATAACAAATACTGTCAAGTACAGGAACATCTGTGGCTGGTAGGTAAGCACATGTGTTTTTCAATATTTATTTAATATTATAATTTCACTTTACAATTATTTTGAAATCTTTTAATTGAAATAGGCTTACATCACTTTCCTCCCTCCACCCCTCCCAAGTGTCTTTCTTTCAATCCCACCCATGTACCCTCCACTCTCAATTTGATAGCTTCTTTTTCTTGATTATTGTTACATACACATATGCATATATAGTATGTATAAACACAGACATAAAAATACAACCTGATCAGTCTGGTTTTGTTATTTGTGTGTTTATTGTTTCAGGGCTGGCCTCAAAATTTCTATTGATAATGGTTTCTTACTATTATAACCACCACATAGATGTTGTTTTTAGTTTTTCTATTAAAAGCAATAAATCGCATCATTGGAAGAAAGTTCAAAACTAGAGTCAGGATGAATTACCTAAAGAATGCCACAAAACTTCTCTAACACTGTTGCTCATTGTTGCTTCTTAGGGGACTTCCAGAAAGAGAATCTAACCACCTGTAACAGAACAAAGATGTTACACAGGCCCTCATGGATGAATGAAATGAAAGAGAAAAATAGGATAATCACTTAAAACATTGATTCTGGAAATTTTGTCAAAAGTTTAAAGGGTGGATGAGTTACAGAGGCAGAACAAAACAAGATCATTACATATTTCAGTTTGTTGTGTAGCTTCTGCTGTGGATCATGTCCCCAGAACAGGCTTGTGAAGCACAGGAAAGCAAAAAAAAAAAAAAAAAAATATATATATATATATATATATATATATATACCTCCAGAAGAACTGTCTCTTTTTGCTGTGAACATCAGTCAGTCAGTTATCAACTATCCAACCATGGTGTTGCACTTATATTTCTGAGTATGGTCTCAACAATAGAAACCTTTCCTCCCAACTTCCTACTAAACCGTTATAAATAAAAAGTCAAATAGTGACAGCTGGCAAATTTAGTGTCTAGTCACAATGCTAATGATGTTAGGATGAATTACTAAAGATATAAAAATAAAGCAATATTCTGGATAGTGTAAGAGAAGAACTAACTATAAGATCACACATTTCTCACTGGTACAGATGCTAATCCCTCTTACCTCATTCTCTTATTTCTTTTGATCCTATTTCAAATGATAGAACTTTTTAAAGTTATATTACTTAGCATGTAGATATCATAACTCAATCCAGCCACTATTTTCATTTGGCTGGCTTGTGATCCGAACAAATAGAAACAGTTTCAGCCGGGCGGTGCACGCCTTTAATCCCAGCACTCAGGAGGCAGAGGCAGGCAGATCTCTGTGCGTTCGAGGCCAGGCTGGACCAATAGCCTCCAAAACAATCCAGAGAAACCCTGTCTTGTAAAAACAAAAAAAAATAATAGAAACAGTTACTTCAATGACCTTACAGTAGTTATTAAAGCAGAAAGAATACAATGATATCATGTATTTAAATAAGATTTTTATAGAAGAAAAACAAGAAAAGAGATGTCATACTTCAGCATCCACCATCCTGTAATTCTATTAATATTTATATTTTTTAAGTTTCTACTTTTTAGTGCCCTGTGTCCACTATAGTTCTGTTTCTTCAGTTTGGCTTTCCTACACTAAATCTTCATGAAATACACGAGAAGCAGTCTGTCACTAATTCAGAAAAGTTCAGTATTATCCCAAAACACATACAGAGGACTAAGGCTACATTCTTAGAAAAAATACAAACCACCTCTATTAATTTATTTGTCAAGAATTTTAATTCTCAAATTACCCTCATTTTTGATCAGATAGAGTGACTATACTAGATATTTTTAATGATTTCAACAGGCTTATAATCAATTATCAATTTTTCCTGTCTTTTTATTTTGCAGTTGTTTACTATTTTTTAAGAACTTGAGACAGAACCAAAGCAATGCCAGAGTCATGTAGTTTGCACAGAGATGCAAAGAATAACAAAGGAAAGGCCACACATTTCATTCAGACCACCGGCATTTAGAATTAGCACGCACAATCTACAGAATCCTTATAGCCACTAGCTATAGCAAGTCTGATTGCCCTTGTCTCCACGTGTTGATGCTAATTTCCATCTTACTTGTTCAGCACAGCTATGCATAGCTGGAAAGCAACCAGTGCTTAGAGGAAACCTCTTATTTATTATAGTCACCAATGAGGCTTTAAGCTTGGCCATGAGGCAAAATTACTCTAATTAAAAACCATCATAACAATAAAAGTAGTGTTGTGGAATATTTCCACAATAGAACCCTAGTTCTGCATGTATTGTAAATATCACACAAACATTTTAAGAACCATGAATAAGAAAGTCTTTACCAAGTTCTGCCACTTCAATAGCTTGCATGTCTACTGGACAATAAAGTAAAAATTAAGGGGAAAAAGCTTTATTTTTCATAGCTTTCAATATATGGCAATAGTCAGACACTACATCTAGATTTCAGAGTCAGAAAGGGTGTTCCATTAGAAATAACATCAGAGAGACCTGGACAAACAGAACAGAGGGTGAAAAGTCAAAAGATTATTTCATCATCTTGTGAAAGCAAAATCATTTTGAGAAATGAGTTTGGGGATTAAAGGAAAATAAAATTGTTTAATGCAGGGCAAAAAGTTTTGTTTGTAATTTGCATAACCTTTGGACTGGCTAGAAAAAGCAAGAAGGAGAATTTATTGTAACTGCAAATCATCACCCTCCATGAAAGAAGAAATGCCCCTAAGTGTCATTCATATGAATTTCTAAGACGTTTCATTTTAGAAACTCTACTCAAAATGTTGAGAATAACAGGTCTAATTGTAGATCATGGGTATGGCTTTCCTGATTCTGGTTTGGAATATCCATTCACATACATGGACTTGAACCCTGAGTCCAAGAACGGCAGCTAAGTGCACATCTTGGTATATAGTTAATCCATGACTATCCTCTCCAGCAGGACTAAGGGCCATGTCTTAACAACTGGACATTCACAATAAGTACCTCAGTGTACTCAACACCTCAGGGAGATGGAATGTCTTGAAAGCATTTTAAGTGAGAGAAAGTCTTTAGCTAGCTATACATATACATATGCCTATTATATTGTATCAGCAAAGACAACCAAGTCCATCCATTCTTTACACAAGGGAAAACACTGTCTAGTACCAGGGAAGACCTTCAGGTAGCAGACATGACCCATTCTCAAGTATCTGTGACATGAGTAATTATATGATAACTTCCATTTGTGGCACCAAAGACAGCAAGCCCACAAACACAATGCCTACACTAATGTTACCAATCTTCTGGCTAATGCTGCTATGCATTCTATATAGAACTGATAGGATCAACCCTTTTCTATTCCACATAAAAAGAGAATAAGAGAACTGTGTGAGTTCTCTATTCATCCATGATTTCTTCGGGCTTCAGATAGCCCTGGCCAGTTATTAGTCAATAGAATATATGCACTGGAATTTTATGTATGTGATGATAGCAGGCCATTAAGGGTGTTTTTGTCTTGTAGATATTATTCATGCAAGAAATGAACTGCCAGAGGATGTGAAGAAGCAAAGAGTTGCATTTTGGTATTCACTACATTTTGAGCATCTTTGTGAGCCTGTAGAAACCTCATAACACATTCTCTTGTGATATAGGTGGGAAAATACACAAGGTTCATAGATCTCATACCTGTCCAGTACCAATAAGTACCAATACCTTGCAAATAATAAAACTTAGAAATTCTTTCTTGTAAAAGAAGCAGTATAACTACATAAATAATGCAGATAAGTAGCACAGGTGCCAACAATTCTGAAAGGGAAGGTATTGTCAGTGTCTAATTTGTTATAAATCAACTGTCAGCAACAGATTGTCTTAAGAGATATTTTATACATAAAATTCATTCAGCTAAATAGTGAGCCAGGAAGTATTTTGGCTGTAGAATTGTTTTCTGAATGTTTTATATTGTTACTGACTCTTATCAAGAACTACATGCCCATTTGCTAATGTAGCAGGGAAATTGCTTTCCTCCAAATATACATGCTGAAGCACCAGAGCCAACTGACTCTTTCTCTGACTTTTGTGGACATGAAAAAAGACTGATGCCTTCATTTCTTTACAAACAAACACACTGGCCACACCTCAGATTCTGAGTAAATACATTTCTTTGTGCAAGCTGCCCAGTATATGCATTTTGCTATAGGAACCTGACCACAGCAACAGAGTAAACAAACCCATCATTACTGTGTTCATATATAGGCATCATATAGTATATTATGAGCATCTACAAGATGCCAATTACATTTACCAAATTATCCCCTTTAAGATGTTCTAATTTTTATTTATTTATTATTATTAAGTGTGTACATGTGTGCATGTGTACTTGTGTGTATGTGTGTGCATGATGTGTGTTTCCTGGTGCAGGTCTGAAATAGCACATGTGTGAAATGTGGGGAGGACAGAGGACCACTTAGGAAAGTATGTTCTCTCCTTTAATTTGAGTCTCTGAGTCAAAGATCAGAGTCAGGCCCTCAGACTTAGAACCAGTACCTTTTCTGCTGAGCCATTTTATTGGCTGTTTAAACTGCCGTTTTTCCAAGATGGCGGGCATAAGCATGACTCCAGCTGCCGGCTTGGAGATGTGGTCACTGCCACTTCCAGCTGTATGTACACACCTTTCAATTGTTAGCAGAGCCTCTTAAAAGAACCTTGCTGTTTTTTGTTTGTTTGTTTGGTTGGTTTTTGTTTTTTGTTTTTTGTTTTGCTTATGTTGAGTCAGGAAGACTCTCTAAAGCAAATCGCATGAGTTACTGCTTGTTGCTAGCAAAACAGAGCCGACCTGAGAAAATGCTGCTACCAAAAATCTGTGCTTCTCTCCTTTCTTCTGTTTCTAAAATTCCTTTAAAGCTTTTGTCATTCTACATGGAAATTTATCATCCCACTCCTGATCACCATTATGTTAAGAGAAGTCTTTCGGCCAGCCTGGTTCCAGAGCCGCAGCATCAGTCCCAAATAAACACACATGAGGCTATATTAATTATGAAGCTGTTGGCCTTGCTTGTTTCTTACTGGCTAGCTCTGACTTAAATAATTACCCCATAATTGTTAATCTAAGTATTTCTTTTACCGGAGAACTTTCCGGGCTTCCTACCCCATGGTGTTACATCTCGACTCCTGAGTTTCTCCTGTGTTTCTCCTACGCAGAGTCCTCCTAGATTCCTAGTCCCACCTATCTTAGTCCCTATTGGCCAACAGTGCTTTATTGACATTTACACAGGACTTCCCCCATCACAAATCTCTTCTTTCCTTTATCCTAGAGTAGGAACACCATATGTCTTATGTACACAAGTGATAAAAATGATACATCTTTGTAATTTAAAATACTTCTTTGTAGTTTAAAATAATACTTCTTTGTAGTTTAAATAATACCTCTTTTTATTCTAAATTTTATTATCCTTAATTCAAAATTATATTTATTGTGTTTACTTTATTAAAAACTTATCTTACATGTTTTGTCAAATTAAATTTAGAAATGATCTAATGGCTATCAAAAACTTGTGCAAACTTTTAATATGATTTTATTACACCTCTGCAGAAATACTATAGTGTTACCAATATGGTATTACTGAGTAATAACTGTGTAAGTGTTGTAGAAATGTACATATTTTGACAATAATACATGTTTTCTCTTTACAGATAGGTATTAAGCACAACAATATCAATACAAGAACAAAGAGAATTTTTCCACCGTGTCGATAGACAATTAATATGTAAGAGATGATAACAGGTGATTAACAATGAGACATATTTTCTTAGAAATACCATGAGTCAGACTCCCCCTAGGTGAGTTGGATGTTACAGCAGGTCTCATGTAAGACAGTGCTCCCATAAAGATTTCTTTGGCTCTTCTTATTTGTGGACACAAACTGAGTTTAGGAGACATTATAATATGTAGATGGAGATTAGTGAGTGGCATAAGTACATTTAATATGCAGCTGTCTGGCCTCAGCTCCCTCAAACTTGCTGCTATTGTTTCCTATTTCAAAATTTTTCTTAATTTATTGGACTTGCAAAGTCTCACCAGCCAGAATCGCAGCTGCAAAGTCCACATTATTTCTGGGTGTCAAATGAAAAGAAAGTATTTATAATTTTACAATGATGTTTCATCAGACAAACAAACAAACAATGAAAAACCCAACTTATTCTTTGTTGGTCTTTCTACTCTAGAACACCACCTCACTAGGCCTTATTTGCCCTTTTCCTTGTGGCACCAATGCCCAGTTTAGGTAAAAAGTGACCACAACTAGACTTGAATTTCAAATGGGATTAAGGAGGACGAATGTTCTCTAAATAGATAGACTAGAAGCTGTATCTCTGAAAATGTTATCCAAATGTAGATGGCTAATTGCTACTGGGGACACAGAGTTGCTTTTAAACGAGCAGTCAATTTTACAGAACTGAGTCTCCTGTTCTCCAGGAGCCCAGTTTAGTAAACTGACTTCTTTACCCACTGAACTCCTCATAATGACATAAATATCATGAGGTTTCAGCTGCTTTAAACTGTAGATCCCCTCTTTGGATTCTGTGCTTTTGCTAAAATACTGTATAAGCATATTTAATTACATTTTAATTTCTGCAACTAATTGATTCCAGGTCCTACCAACAATTTAGCACATCTTTCTTTTTCACCATCATCTTCTCACCCTTTCCAAAATTATTGTCTCTTGTAATAATATTTATTACTTACTATGCATTAGCTTTTTATTCTGATTCTTTATGGATAGCTTCCTGTAGGAACTAAAACAATCTGGGCCAATACACTAAGTTTTTTTTTACGAAGGAGGCATTAAATTGGAGTGAATTAGACCTGTTGATGAAGAAATAAAAGACATGTACCAGACAGTCATTTAAAATCAGAAGCCAAATCTTGGGGCTAGAGAGAGGAGTAAGCAGTTCAGAGCACCCTGATTTGGTTCACAGCACAAAAATGATAGTTCACAAGCATCTGCAACTCCAGCTTTAGAAGATCTGATTACTTCTATCCTTCAAGGCTACCAGGCACATGTACATGCTACACAGACATACAAAACACTCTTAATCACGTGTGTGTGTGAAAAGAAATAATATTAATCCTAAATCTAGTTGTTAAGAAACACACAAAATAAAAATAATGAAAAATTTAAGAGACTTGAAAATAGAAACTAAACCTTGAATATGTGAACTGCTTGTTTTAATCAAACAGTATATTACTTTCAAATGGATAAATTATAGGATGGGAGTAAACCATGACTTAGAAATGTAGCAAATGAATTGTGAAGCTGGAAAAGCTTGCACAGAATCAACATATGTAAACATGCATTCCAAAAGTTAGAAAATGCATTAACAAAGGGACTGCCTGGGGACCACCACTGAGCCTCCCCCTCCCAGCTGGAGCTTACACACCTCAGATTCCTGGTCTTCTTCTCCACCCAAGGGACCAGGTAAATGGGGCCCTGTATCTGGGCCTGCCTTCAAGTGCCTGGGGACTGCCACTGAGCCTGCCCTCACAGAGGGAGCCTACACATCCCAGATTCCTGGTCTTCTTCTCCACCCATGGGGTCAGGACTAGGACCAGGAAGAGGAGAACTACCAGAGTATTGGACTTGCTTGAACCCACCAAAAGGGAACTCTGGTCCTATAACCACCAGGTCAGGAAAAAGCACTTTCTGTACCCTCTAGAAGAAGGTATAGAAAGAAGACAATACAAAAATACACTCAGCAACAGAAAAACAAATATGACACAGCCAGATTTTAGAGACTCTGCACCAGCAAGATTCCAACATTCTAATGCAAATGAAGCAGAAGAGAGTGACCTTAAAAACAACTTCATGAAAATGATAGAGACCCTCCAAAAGGATATGGGAAATTCCTTTAAAAATATGGAAGAAAAATCAAACCAAAAAATGCAATAAATGGAAGAAAAAAACCAACCAAAAATGCAAGAAATGGAAGAAAACAACAAACCAAAAAATAAAAAGTAACAAATGGAGGAAAAGACAAAGCAAAAATTGCAAGAAACAATTCAAACAGTGCAAGGGTTGAAAACTGAAATAGAGACAATAAAAAAAACAGTCTGAAGGAAGGCTGGAAAGAGAAAAGCAGGAGAAACAATTCAAACAGTGCAAGGGTTGAAAACTGAAATAGAGACAATAAAAAAACAGTCTGAAGGAAGGCTGGAAAGAGAAAAGCAGGAGAAACAATTCAAACAGTGAAAGGGTTGAAAACTGAAATAGAGACAATAAAAAAAACAGTCTGAAGGAAGGCTGGAAAGAGAAAAGCAGGGCAAATGGTCAGGTACTACAGATGCAAGCATAACCAATAGAATAAAAGAGATGGAAGAGAGAATCTCAGGTGTTGAAGATACACTAGGAGAAATTGAATCATGAACCAAACAAAATCTTAAGTCCAACAAATCCCTAACACAAAATATCCAGAAAATATGGGACAGCATGAAAAGACCAAACCTAAGAATAATAGGTATAGAAGAAGGTGAAGAAAATCACCTCAAAGGGGCAGAAAACATATTCAACAAAATCATAGAAGAAAACTTTCCCAACCTAAAGAAAGACATGCCTATGAAGGTACAAGAAGCTTACAGAAAACCAAATAGAGTGAACCACAAAAAAGTCTCCTTGCCACATAATAATCAAGATGCCCAAACATACAGAATAAAGAAAGAGGGGCTGGAGAGATGGCTCAGAGGTTAAGAGCACTGACCGCTCTTCCAGAGGTCCTGAGTTCAATTCCCAGCAACCACATGGTGGATCACAACCATCTACAATTCAATCTGGTGCCCTCTTCTGGCAGAACACTGTATGTATAATAAATAAATAAATAAATCTTTTAAAAAAAAAGAAAGAATATTAAGTGCATCTAAGGGAAAAGGCAAAAGGCAAAGTAACATATAAAGGCAGACCTATCAGAATTACACCTGACTTCTCCATGGAAAGTCTGAAAGCCAAAAGGTCCTGGATAGATATTCTACCAACAATAAGAGACCATGGATGCCAGCCGAGACTAGTATACCCAGCAAACTTCCAATCAATATATATGGAGAAAACAAGATATTCCATGACAAAACCATATTCAAACAATACATATCAACTAACCCAGCCCTACAGAAAGTTCTTGAAGGAAATCTCCAACCAAAGGAAGTTAACTACAACCAGAAAAACATAGGCAATAGATAATCCCAACTTACCAACAACCAAAAGAAAATAAGGGTCGAAATCCACATATTATTCCACCACCACTAAACATTCCAAAACAAACAAGAATGAGCAATCAATGGTCATTAATATCTCTCAATATTAATGGTCTTAACTCGCACATAAAATGACACAGGCTAACAGAATGGATTGGAAGACAAAAGCCATCCTTCTGCTGCATATAAGAAACTCAAATCAGCCTCAAAGACAGACATTACCTCAGAGTTAAGGATTGGGAAAAGATTCCCCAATCAAATCGACCCAAGAAACAAGGAATGTTAGGAATCAAAATATCTAATAAATTAAGACTTTAAAATAAAATCAATCAAAAGAGTTGAAGGAGGTCATTTCATACTCATCACAGGAGAAATCCACGAAGATGAAGTTTCAATTCTGAACATTTGTGCCCCAAATACAAAGGCATCCACGTTCATAAAAGAAATATTACTAAAACTCAAATTACATATAAAGCTCCACACACTTAACTGGGAGACTTCAACACCCCACTCTCAACACTAGACAGCAATACCAGACAGAAACATAACATAGAAGCAAAGGAACTAATAGAAGTTATGACACAATGGGGATTAACAAACATCTCTAGAACATTCCATTCAATTAAAAAAGAATATACCTTCCTCTCAGCGCCACATGGAACCTTCTCAAAAATCAACCACATACTTGGAAACATAGCAAACCTCAACAGGTACAAAAACTTTGAATAACCCCATGCACTTTGTCAGACCACCATGCGTTAAAGTTAGAATTCAACAACAACACAAACTGCAGAAACCCTACAAACTCATGGAAATTGAATAATGCACAATTGCACCATTCCTGGGTCAAAGAAGAAATAAAAAAGAAATTAAAGACTTCCTAGAATTTAATGAGAATGAAGACACAACATACTCAAACTTATGAGACTTTATGAAAACAGTGCTAAGAAGAAAGTTCATAACATTAAGTGCCCACATATAGAAACTGGAGAATAGTTACACTAGGGAATTAACAGCACAGCTAAAAGCTCTAGAACACAAAAAAGCAAACTCACCCAGGAGGAGTAGATGCTAGGAAATAATCAAACTGAGGGCTGAAATCAATATAGTAGAAACTAGGAAAACAATACAAATATCAATGTAACAAAAAGTCGGTTCTTTGAGAAAATCAACAAGATAGACAAACCTTTGTCCAAACTTACCAAACGTCAGAGTGTGGACATGCAAATTAACAAAATCAGAGATGAAAAGGGGGACATACAACGGACACTGTGCAAATCCAGAGAATCATCAGGTCATACTTTGAAAACCTATACTCCACAAAATTCGAAAATTTAAAGGAAAATGTCAATTTTCTGGATAGCTATCACTTGCCAAAATTAAATCAAGAACAGATCAGCAATTTAAATAAAACTATAACCCCAATGGAAATAGAAGCAGTCATCAAAATTCTCCCAAACAAAAAATGCCCAGATCCAAATGGCCTCAGTGCAGTATTCTACCAGTAATTCAAAGAACAGCTTACACCAATACTTCTCAAAGTATTCCAGACTATAGAAGCAGAAGGATCTTTGCCAAACTCTTTTTACAAGGCTTCAATTACCTTGATACCCAAGTCACACAAAGACAAAATAAAGAAAGAGAACTTGAGGCCGGTATGGGACTGACCCACACCCCCTGAATGTGAGAGTCAGTGAGGAGGCCTGGGCAACCCATGGGGCCCTGGGCAGTGGATCAGTGTTTATCCCTGGCATACAAACAGACATTGTGTGTCCATAACACAAACAGGGTGCTCTCTCAGCCTGGACTCTTAGGGGAGTACCTGGACCCTGCCCTGAGTGAAATGACAGACTCTAGATATCTGCTATGTGGAAGAAAGTGGCGATAGGGTGGAATGCTCGGGGGGGATAGTGTGGGGTGCGTGAGGAGGGGAGGGGGAGAGAACTGGGATTTACATGTGAAACAAGCTATTTAAAATTAAAATAATAAAGTAAAAAAGTGAAAAAAAAGAAAGAGAACTTTAGACCAATGTCTCTCATGAACATTGGTGCAAAAATACTCAATAAAATACTGGCAAATCGGGTTCAAGAAAACTCATCCACCATTATCAAGTAGGCTTCATCCCAGGCATGCAGGGAGGTTCAACATAGGAAAATCCATCAATTTAATCCACCATATAAATAAGCTGAGAAAAGAATCACACGATCATCTCACTAGATGCCTTTGACAAAGATCTTGGAGAGATCTGGGATAACAGGAACATACCTAAACGTAATCAAAGCTATACACAGCAAACCAACAGCCAACATTAAACTAAATGTACAGAAACTCAATGTGATTCCTCTAAAATCAGGAACAAGACAGGGCTGTCCACTCTCTCCATACCTCTTCAATATTTTACTTGAAGTTTTGGTAGAGCAATATGACAACAAAAGGAGATCAAAAGGATACAAATTGGAAAGGAAGAGATCAAATTTTCACTATTTCCAGATAATATTATAGTTTACAGGAGTAACCCAAAAATCTCTACCAGGGAACTCCTACAGCTAATAAATACTTTAAGCAAAGTGACAGGATACAAGGTCATCTCAAGAAAATCAGTAGCCCTACTAAATATAGATAATAAAAGGACTGAGAAATAAGTCAGAGAAACATTACCCTTTACAATTGCTACAAACAACATAAAATACCTTGGGGTAACAATAACCAAACAAGTGAAAGACCTGTATCACAAGAAATTTGAGGCTTTAAAAAAATAAAGGCTGATTCCATTATCCTCATTCTTCTACATGTCAGCATCCAGTTATGCCAGCACCATTTGTTGAAGATGCTTTATTTTTTCCATTGTATACTTTTAACTTCTTTGTCCAAGATCAGATGTTCATATGTGTATGGGTTAATATCAGGGTCTTCAATTAGATTCCACTGGTCTATCTGCACTTTTGTGCCAATACCAAGCTGTTTTCAGGACTATAGCTCTATAATAGAACTTGAAGTCAGGGATGGTGATGCCTCTGGAAGTTCCTTTATTGTACAGGGTTGTTTTGGCTATTCCTGGGTCTTTTATTTTTCCATATAAAGTTAATTATCATTCTTTTAAGGTCTATGGAGAATTGTGCTGGAATTTTGATGGGGATTTCATTGAATCTGTAGATTGCTTTTGGCAAGATTGCCATTTTTATTACATTGATCCTACTATCCAAGAGCCTGGGAGATCTTTCAATTTTCTGATGTCCAATTTCTTTAATTAAAGACTCAAAGTTCTTGTGATACAGGTCTTTCACTTGTTTGGTTGGTGTTACCCCAAGGTATTTTATGTTGTTTGTGGCAATTGTAAAGGGTGATGATTCTCTGATTTCTTTCTCATCCCTTTTATTACTATGTGTATAGTCTTATAATCTTGGTTAACAAAACATTTTACCTTAGAAAACTTAACTTGGGACATTTTAGGTGATTAATGTACCTGTGACAAATCTTTTGTGCCATATACAAGTAACATAATACACTATGTATTTGAAACTAAGATAGGTAAAGTTTGTTTATTAGGATAGTTTAAAGATATTGTTTCCTTGTGAAAGTTTTAAGACTGTTTTTACTTGTCATGGAAATTTAGAAGTAAATCCTTGATTGTTATATAGATTTTATTGTATTCCTGATAATGTGGAATTTCTGCTAATTTAATTATTAGATTAATTTACATTCATAATTTCATTGCTTACTTAGTTACTACTTTCAAACTGGTAGATTGGCATTGGAAGTGTAATTAAAAAATTACAAAAATCATTTGGAGGGTTCCTAGTGGCAAAGTCAGTAATAAAGTATTTGCTTGCATCCCCAAGACCTTGGATTTAAAAGCAAATAAGAAAACAATTTTTTGAACAAAATAGTTAAAACCAGACATTTTCTTAAATAAAATAGTTTAAATTATAACCAATAGGAGAGTTAAAGGGAGACTATGCTGTTGGAATAACAAATTCATCTGAATGGTCATCTAAATACCAACTGTACTAAGTTGCAGATTTATCATATCATATAGGATCTGTGGATTAATAATGGGCCCAAGATTTTCCTTGTACCGTCTTTGTGTGTCCCGTATGGTAATAAGGTTAAAATTAGAAGTAGCTTAATTGAATTAGAGTTTATATTTCCTATAGCCCTATGATATTGTCTACATCTCTTTTGCTAACTATAAAAGCATGGCATATGTATATTCTTATGTTTTATCAAGTTCATTGTATCTGCAGATGAGCAATTGATTTCTAAATGAAGAGGCTTCCTTGTGGGCCACCTCTCCCCCACATATCCTACTGTCTTCACTAGTGTTTGGACTATCATCAGTAAGGTTGCTTACAGTGAACACTGAGTATCCACAATGCTTTACATCATTATTATTGTTCTTAAGGATGTGTCATTGCTATCTGCCTTAAAATGGTGATCACATCTCTCTAAATCTTCAACTAAAAACCAGGATTAATTTCCAACATTCAAAAGCCTACAATTTTAATGCTCAAGTCGCTTTTTCTAGATTGTATCCTCAACTTTGGGTGCTAAAATATTGGTCTGGGATCAAGGGTGGGGTGGGGTGGGGACTGAGAGAAGAGTGAAAAGAGGGTAGGAATAAGGAGGGGGAGAGGAGGCAACAGACAAGTGGGCTAGATGGAAAACAAGTGGGGTTGACTTAGCATCCTGTGCCACCTTCTCTTGTGCTGATTTCCAGTCCAGAACCACAGCTTGGAGCAGGTGTCGCGAAACAGAGTGACCTGGCTTTGCCATGCCCGGAACAGCTCCAGCATGACCCCATGGACCCCAAGAGAAGCTTCCAGACTCTGCAAACTGACTTGCTGGAGCAAACTTCAGGAGGCGAGAGAGGTGAGTAACACAGCCAAAGCCGGGGTCCCGCAAGCCTGGGCAATGGTCTGTTCTGTCTACTACCAGAATTAGCTGGAGAGCTGAGATTGTCACTCCCCAAAGTTCCACATTCCACCAGGCGTAGGCTGGGCCTTGGTCCATGAATGCATAGATCTCCACCTCACAGAGTCCCCTACTCTCCTGACTGCAGGTTCCAATGCTGCCTCTAGGGGTCCAAAGTCTTCTCCCTGTGTCTTGAAAAACCTCACCCCTCTGTGACAGTCTGCACAGAGGGTCTGAAACCTTCCAGGATGCTCACGCCCTCCCCAACCCTTATGGCTCCATTTGGAGCTCAAGCTTCCACATGGCAAATCTCTCAGAGCTGTCAAAGACTTTTAGTACCTATAAAGAAGAGTTTTATAATAGAGCACCGTGTTGCAGTTAGTTAAGTACTTCCATTGTTGCCACAATCACAGAGGGATCCATGTTCAAGGGATTTCTGCCTAGTTTTTATGAAGTAAGCTATAAAGAATACTGTCCATATATAAAAGGTATGAACTATGCTTACTTTACAAAGTCTTTAAAAGAAAAAGATGATTCACTTACAAACCTTGTGCTTTTTGTCAGTTGATTATTCGACAAGATTTACATGTGTTAGAAAGTCAAACAATGCTGGACAAGTTCACAACCCTCAAAGGCTGGCAAAGGCAGTGTGATCTATGTCTTCTAGCAGCTTTCATGATGTTGGAAAGCTAATTTGAGAATCCCAGGAAGAGAAAAAACTGTCTTTCACTTGTTCAACAGGTACACCCTTTTATGCTGAAATTAAAATTTTCCATAATATAAATCCACAAAACGTTAACACACCACTATGTGTGTTATTTGATTTTAATCTACAGCATGCATAAATTTAATGTAGAATTATATAAGTTTGGAGACTGTTGATAAGTGTAAATGTAGTATTGAATTGCTCTGAATTTTATCTTCAGTATTAATGAGGTGGCATTGACTGAAGTTTTAGGGGATTTCTTTAATGTGTACACATCAGACTTTTTCTAACACAACATGTAAGTAGAGATATGCTAACAGCATTAAGTATAAACCAATTTGAAAATGATATAAAATAAAAATAATATAAAATATATATTGATGCTTCACATTAATTTTTATACACAGGGTCAAATTGCATATGTAATCAAAATTAGCTGACCTGTCTATTTCAGCTATTTGAATTATATGTATACCTGCACTATGTACAGAACTTTTGATGTAAGGCTTACCATTCTCTACCCTTCCCAAAGTTTATGTTCTAAATAAAAATAACTGTGTTTCCTTCTTCAAATCATGTACAATTTGTGAATCAGCTTTGTTTTCTAAAACAATCCTTATACAAACACAGATTGTAAATCTTGGTCACAGAAATCAGAGTTCAAAAATGACCCAGACCTCAAGAGGCAGAGAATACATAACTTAGTTGTTTGTAAATATATGAAGATCTCAAGAATTGTATAGAAAAAAAGGTAAAGGCATGAACATAGAACTTATGTTTGAAAACTAATCCTCAAGCTATAACACATGCTATAATTTGCTATTCTTTCATATAATATTTTCATATGCCGCTAGTGTGTCTGTCGACATCTGATTTTCAGTAAGTTCACAACTGTCTGTCATTAATGTATCACAAGTAACTTTTTAGAAATTTCTTATTCAGAGAGGACCAGAAGGAGAGCGGCAGCTACAGAAGAATGGATGGGAAGGCTCTGCTCTTTGTTCCCTCTGACTTGTCTGTGTTGACACCATCTCTCTCTTGCTTTTTACTGTGTTCGATGTGGATTCCATCTCTCCCAGTGGGTCAGTTATACTTGTTTGCAAACTATGAATATCCTCCCTATCTCAGCCCCTTCCTCACTATTACCCCCTCTCCTGTCTTCTCTTGTGGGGACTAATTTATACCTTTGAATTTATCTCTTTAGAACGCAATTCAGTGCATACGATTGACTAAGCCAGAAT
The DNA here is from genome assembly GCF_017639785.1 of Mesocricetus auratus. Classification (NCBI taxonomy): domain Eukaryota; kingdom Metazoa; phylum Chordata; class Mammalia; order Rodentia; family Cricetidae; genus Mesocricetus; species Mesocricetus auratus. The sequence continues at coordinate 41,920,096 of NW_024429194.1, read as the reverse complement.
TTCTTTTTTTTTTCAGATTTGTGTAACAAGATTTGAAGCATGGCTTGCCTTTCTTTTATTATACTTTTTCTTTCCCATGTGAGTGCTTGGGTTTATTGTAGTTATTATAATTTTTCTTTATTAATTTCTAAGCCAATGGTAATATGTCTGTTGGCCAGGAGGGAGGAATCTGACATTCATTCAGATGCAAATACCTGAGTCTTTAATAATAATTGCAAGTCCAATTGTCAATATGAAATCTGAGTATTCCTCAAGTGGGTCCTTGGTATTAAAGGTTTTTTAAAAAATCTATCTTCATTGCAATTTTTTGGGTTTTCTAAAACCCACAGGGTGCAGAGATGCCAGTCCTCATAAGCCCAGCTGTCACTGCTCATCAAACCCTCCTCACTAACTATTACCATCCAAATACAATGTGTTCTTTTGGTCTAATTGCCACTCTGACATTTTCAGGAAATGTAAGTCTTTAAAGAAAAGTAAAATAGTGGTGAGCTCCAAACAGTGGCCTGAGTGCTTAAAAAGATTACCCACAGAGTAGACTAAAAATAGTACTCAGACTTTGGTGTCTGGGCATTAGGAGTACAGAGAAAAGATAATGAGGAAAACTTAACAAGGACTCTGTCATAGAGCTAATGCCAGTTAAGCCCCTTCATGCCATATTCTCAGCTGAGCCATGACCTTGGGATTTTGGACTTCTTGTCATGTTCAATTTTCACAACCATTTTTCTAAATCAAATTAAAAGATTCTTTTTGCTTCTGCTTTTAATATCTGATTTCTTTGGACTTCAACAAGATTCCTCTTTGTCCAAAATGGGAAGACCATGCTTACCTTTTATGATCCCTTCTCGAAAACCCCTCCATCCTGCTTTTTAGCTATAAATCTCAGTGTGCCACTGTTGCATTTAGAAGCAAGCTTCTTCTTAACCCTCTATTGCAAGACCCCATCATAATAGTTTTACTGTTTCATCGTTACTCTTTCAACGAGTATCAAAATTATCATGGGACTTTTGAATAATAGAATTTTGTGGCCGGGCATTGGTGATGCATGACTTTAATCCCAGCACTTGGGAGGAAGAGGCAGGCAGATCTCTGTGAGTTCAAGGCCAGTCTAGTCTACAGAGTGAGTTCCAAAACAATACAGAGAAACAATGTCTCAAAAAAAAAAGAATTTTGTGAGCCAATTATTAGCCCTAACCCCTTCCCCTCTGTCTATGATCTTTACAATGTTTACACTGGTTGTATCTCTGTGTCTTCTAGTGAACACATTTGGTCAATAGCTATGATATTTCTGCCACCTTAGTATGTTATTTAAAGATAAATGCTATGAATTTTACTACAACAAACTGAATGCTTACGTAATTGTGGTCTATGATCATAATATATACTTAAAATCAAATGGAACAAGGAGATGGATACCTATATACATAATGTTTTTGGGGGACCAGGAGAGGAGAAGTGAGGTTACAAAAAGATAGCACAGGGAACACTTATTGTGAAGAATTGAATGGTGAATACCCCCAAAGTCTCATATATTTCAACACTTGTGGTGCTGTTTGGGGAAGATTATGTTTGGGGAAGATTATAAAACTTTTGAAGTGTGAAGCCTGTTGATATAAATACATCAGTGGTGGTGGGGTTTGAGAGTTCATAGCTCTGTCCCCTTCTAGTCTACTGTCTCTACTCCCTGTGTGTGGATGGAAATGCAATAAGTCAGTTTCCTTCTCCAACCACCTGCTGCCATCCCCACCCCTGTGCCCATTATGGACTCTTCCTTTGGAACTGGAAGCCAAAATATCTTCTTCCTTCTGTAAATTTTCCTTGGTCATGTGTTATATCAAAGCATCAGAAAAGTAACTAATTCACTTGTAATGATGGATCTCTTTGTTCCCTTGATGATTATTATACAAATATGTCCAGGTGATGAAACTCCACACTGAACACACTGTCGGATAAAGGCATGAAAAACTGAAGATACCTTCATGAGATTGCATACTACATTCATGTCCTCTTCTTGGTATGGCATTGTACCTCAATTATACAAAATATTGTCTTCTTGATAATAGATAAATGGACAAAAGTTACATGAAATCTTCATATTGTCTGTTGCAATTACATATGAATGCTATTATCCCAAGATTAAATTTTCAATAGCAAAATGGGAGGGATGGCAGGATAGCACAGTGGATAAAGGTATTTGCCACCTTGATTGATGACCTTGTTTAATCTCCAGAGCCCACATGGTGGAAGAAGAGAATCAGCTCCTGAGTATGTTTCCAAATGGATGTCAGAGGACAAAGAGTTTGATCCTCATTTTTAGGCTGGTGATTAAGGAGCTCATACAGAAGGGAGAAAAGAAAAGAGAACAGATATTAGGGACAAGTGACTTCAAGAAGAATTTAATTGTTCTGCTGGCAAATGTTACCAGCAAACTGATGAATTCTGATTATTTTACTTATCACCTTCACATTCCAGCATGAAATGTTTGCTGAAGAATTGTACTACAGTTTTAATCACCTGCTACATTTTATTCTATGTACATTGTGAAAAAACCAAATCAACAGAGATATCTATCACATACTGCAAGTATTTAAAAATCTGTTGTTTAACAGTTTTGGAATGTGTATTATTACCTCTAATTATCATGCTGTACATCCTAGTATAGCAATCTGTAGTCATAGTATCTGACTGTATTATTTGACCAGCTTCTCCCTTTCCCCAAGCCTATCCATAGCCTCTGATACCCCCTATTGTTTTATTTGCTTCTGTGGATTAGACATTTTTCAGATTTTTTATATAACCAAAAGCATAAGCCACTTGCTTTTCTGTGGCTAGTTTATTTGAAGTAACACAATGTCCTACAGGCTCATTTCATCAAAGCTGCAGGCAACTAAGGATGACTGAGATCAGGAAAAATAGTCTTCCCCAGGGGAAAGCATACCAATTGGTTATTCAGTACCAAATGCTCAGCCCTGAAAACACATATGCAAGTAACACTATACAGATTGAACAGATTATATTCAGGAATAGATATGTATCTACATATACATAGATGCATGTAACAATTAATAAAGAGGAAAAGCAGTGAGTTTGAAAGAAAGCAGTGGGAATTTGGAGGGAGGAAAAGAAGGGGAGAAATGATGTAATTATAATATAATCTCAAAGCAATATTAAATTAGGCTTGAATTTGGTGTAGTAGCCCACGCCATTAATAGCAGCACTTGGGAGGCAGAGGCAGATGGATGTCTGTAAGTGCCAGGGTACTTAAAGTTACACAGTGAGACCATCTCTCAAAAAACAAAAACAAAACAACAACCGTAACCACCTCATCTTGAGCTGGAGCTACAGCTCTGTTGGAATAGTGTCAACCCATCAAGCAGCAGGCATTGATTTAACCCTAGTACAATCTCAGAATGAGGGGGAGGCCAGAGAATTAGAAGTTCAAAGCTATTCTAGGCTATGTGAATACTATTCAAAAAATTGAAATAAAACAGAGACAAAAACTGAACAGCAACAGATTGGCTGGGCCAATGTAGCCCATCAAACCTATGTGAGGAAGGAGTCAAAACCACTGGTTTATCAGTTACATGGGTTGTTTGGGGATGATAACAGCCCCCCAATCAAACAACATTGTCCTGTGGGTCTCAGTGTCAGTAACAAAGTCTGTGATAGTAACAGGTATTCTTTTGATGCATGGTACTACTGACAAAACTCTCCTTGCCATGTTTTCTCAACTTCAAGCTCAAATATATTGTCATATGATACCATTGGAAGTGACTTAAATATAGTCTTTATTCTTCTATTCCATATTCTGTTGATGATATTGTACAGATGCTGAATTTTTGACAGTTTTGGCAATAGTAATCTTATGTGATATCTCCAGTTTAATTTTGTGACAATAGCTTTTGGGTGAGTATCAGATCTCTCTTATAGGAATAGTCACACAGAAAGACAGATTGATCAGCAATAATTCTACTAACACTAAAGTATCATGTTCAGTAGGAATCATGGGCCTTATGGATCACAGATTAAAGTATTCAGATATTAAAGTACAATGGCAATCTGTGATTTTTAATAAAATAATAATAGCCACTACCATCATCAAAAGCTGCCCATACCTTAATGTCTAGAACCTGTGAATTTAATACACTATGTGTTAAAAATTGACAGTGTGCATAGTATTTTTGAGACATTATCTGTATCATCCTCAAGTGAATTAAAACAGTCTTGAATGCTTAAGAGGGAGGCAGAGGAAACTTGACATAGAAAAGTCACCTGAAGTAATGTGACAACAAAGACTAGGAGTAAAACCACTGGCTGTGAAATGATGGCAGCTCCTAGAAGCTGAAAGAAAAAAGATAAGAGGTTTTGCATACATTTTTAGAGTGCTATGCTGTGGACCCCCCAGACTGAGTACTGTTGTTTTATCTGTGCTCAGTGACCGCACCTGTACCTACTGCTGCCTCAGCTACTGGCGGCACCTCCACAGCAGCTACCACCTCACTGCTGAGGCTGCAGCCCTGGAGGAGCCTTCATGTCCCATAGGTGTTGCCTCTACCACTGCCTCACATAGGGAAGCAATATTTTTTTTACTAAGTCACTATCTTTCAATTTTACCAACAAAGATTTGGGAACCAGATACTGGGGTGAAAACCTGCTAGCTCAGAGAGGCAGAGAAAGCAGCCTACTGAACTTCCACGTCTGCCATCATCTCGGGAAGAGGTCTCTCTTCATGCTCCATCTGAAGCAAAATGCCTCCAAGCAGATGTTCCTCCCTTCTGTTTTCTGTGACCCCCTGTCACCTCCCAACTTCCCCTCCCTCTCTATGGTCACTTCCAGTCAACGGTTTGCTTGCTCTGCCCCTTGACCTATAGCTGATTTTATTTAAATAATACAATCTTGGGGTCCATAGTGTCATCAAATATCCTGCACCACAGCTCAGTGTCCTACATTCAAATTCTACCATCCAGAGCTGTGAGGTAAATTCATGTTTTCAGCCACCAAATGTTTTGAAATATGGTAGGGCACTCATCTGTATATAGTAGGGCTACTGTTTTTCTTGAGTTGATCTTATATGCTGCCACATTGCTGAAAGTATTTATCAGCTACGGTAGTTCCCTGGTAGAGTTTTTTGGGTCACTTATGTAAACAATCATATCATCTGCAGATAGTGAAAGTTTGACCTCTTGCTTTCCAATTTGTATCCCCTTGATCTCCATTTGTTGTCATAGTGCTCTAGCTAGAACTTCAAATACAATGTTGAAGGGGTATGGAGAGAGTGGTCAGGCTTGTCTTGTTCTTGATTTTAGCAGAATTGTGTTGAGTTTCTGTACATTTAGCTTTATGTTGTCTGTTGGTTTGCTGTATATAGCTTTTATTATGTTTATGTATGTTCCTGTTATCCCAGATCACTGAAAGACCTTTATCATGAAGTGGTATTGGATTTTGTCAAAGTCTTTTTTGACATCTAGTGAGATGATCATGTGATTTTTGTTTTTCTGCTTGTTTATATGGTGGATTACATTGATGGATTTTCGTAGGCTGAACCATACCTGCTTCCCTGGGATGAAACCTACTTGATCATGGTGAATGATTGTCTTGATGTGTTCTTGGATCCGATATGCCAGTATTTTATTGAGTATTTTTACATCAATGTTCATGGGGGATATTTGTCTGAAGTTCTCTTTCTTAGATGTGTGGATTGGGCATCAAAGTTACTGAAGTATCATAGAAAGAGTTTGGCAGAGACCCTTCTGCTTCTATTGCGTGGAATACTTTGAGAAGAATTGGAATAAGCTGTTCTTTGAATTTCTGGTAGAATTCTGCACTGAGGCCATCTGGACCTGGGCTCTTTTTGGTTGGGAGACTTTTGATGACTGCTTCTGTTTCCATTGGGGTTATTTAAATTTCTTATCTTTCTTGATTTAATTTTGGCAAGTGATAGCTATCCAGAAAATTGACCATTTCCTTTAAATTTTTGAATTTTGTGGAGTACAGGTTTTCTAAGTATGATCTGATGATTCTCTGGAGTTCCTCAGTGTCCATTGTTACATCCCTCTTTTCATTTCTGATTTTGTTAATTTGCATGTTCACACTCTGCCGTTTGATAAGTTTGGATAAAGGTTTGTCTATCTTGTTGATTTTCTCAAAGAACCAACTCTTCATTGCATTGATTCTTTGTATTATTTTCCTAGTTTCTACTTTATTGATGTCAGCCCTCAGTTTGATTATTTCCTAGAATCTACTCCTCCTGGGTGAGTTTGCTTCTTTGTGTTCTAAAGCTTTCAGTTGTGCTGTTAATTCTCTAGTGTAACTATTCTCCAGTTTTTTCACGTGGGCACTTTATACTATGAACTTCCCTCGTAGCACTGCTTTCCAAGTGTCCCATAGATTTGGGTGTGTTGTGTCATCATTATCATTGTATTTTAGGAAGTTTTTAATTTGCTTTTTATTTCTTCTTTGACCCAGGAATGGTTCAATATTCAATTTCCATGAGTTTGTAGGGTTTCTGCAATTTGTGGTGTTGAATTCTAATTTTAATGCATGGTGGTCTGATAAGATGCATGGAGTAATTCAAAATTTTTGTGCCTATTGAGGTTTGATATGTTGCCAAGTACATGGTCGATTTTTGAGAATGTTCCATGTGGCCCTGAGAAGAAGGTATATTCTTTTTTATGTGGATGAAATGTTCTATAGATGTCTGTTAATACCAGTTGGGTCAAACTTCTATTAGACCCTTTGTTTCTTTGTTGAGTTTCTGTCTGGTATTCCTGTCTAGTGGTGAGAGCGGAGTGTTGAAGTCTCCCACCATAAATGTGTGGGGCTTTATATGTGATTTGAATTTTAGTAATGTTTCTTTTATGAACGTGGATGCCTTTGTATTTGGGGCATAGATGTTCAGAATTGAAACTTCATCTTGGTTGATTTCTCCTGTGATGAGTATGAAATGACCTCCTTCATCTCTTTTGATTGATTTTATTTTAAAGTCTAATTTGTTAGATATTTGGATTGCTATACCCACTTGTTTCTTGGGTCCATTTCATTGGAAAATCTTTTCCCAACCTTTAACTCTGAGGTAATATCTGTCTGTGAGGCTGAGGTATGTTTCTTGTATGCAGCAGAAGGATGGGTTCTGTCTTCCAATCCATTCTGTTAGCCTATGTCATTTTATGAGCGAGTTAAGGCCATTAATATTGAGGAATATTAATGACCATTGATTGATCATTCTTCTTTGATTTGGAATGATTGTTGGTGGTGGAATTATATGCGGAATTGCACCCCTTTTTTCTTTTGGCTGCTGGTAAGATGGGATTATCTATTGCCTATGTTTTTCTGGTTGTAGTTGAAGTCCTTGGGTTGGAGTATTCCTTCCAGAACTTTCTGTAGGGCTGGGTTAGTTGATATGTATCGTTTGAATTTAGTTTTGTCATGGATTATATTGTTTTCTCCATCTGTCGTGATTGAAAGCTTTGCTATGTATAGTAATCTCGGCTGGCATCCATAGTCTCTTATTCTTGGTAGAATATATCTCCAGGACCTTCTGGCTTTTCCAAGTTTCCATGGAGAAGTCAGGTGTAATTATAATAGGTTTGCCTTTATATGTTACTTGACCTGTTTCCTTGTCTGTTCTTAATATTCTTTGTTTATTCAGTATGGTTTTGGTCTTGATTATTATGTGATGAGGGGACTTTTTTGTGGTTCACTCTATTTGGTGTTCTGTAAGCTTCTTGTACCTTCATTGGCATGTCTTTCTTTAGGTTGGGAAAGTTTTCGTCTATGATTTTGTTGAATATATTTTCTGCCCCTGTGAGTTGGTTTTCTTCACCTTCTTTTATACCTGTTATTCTTAGGTTTGGTGTTTCCATGGTGTCCCATATTCCCTGGATATTTTGTGTTAGGGATTCATTTGACTTAGGATTTTCTTTGGTTGATGAATCAATTTCTCCTAGTGTATCTCCAACAACTGAGATTCTCTCTTCTATCCTTTATATTCTTTTGGTATGTTTGCATCTGTAGTACCTGACTGTTTGCCCAGCTTTTCTATTTCCAGCCTTCCTTCAGACTGTGTTTTTTTATTGTCTGTATTTCAGTTTTCAACCCTTGTACTGTTTGAATTGTTTCTTGCAATTTTTGCTTTGTCTTTTCATCCAATTTTTTGTGTTTTGGGGATTTTGGGGTTTTTTTTCCTCCATTTCTTGCATTTTTTGGTTTGCTTTTTCTTCCAGTTCTTGCATTTTTTGGGGGTTGTTTTTTCTTCCATTTCTTTGAGGGATTTTCCCATATCCTTTTGGAGGGCCTGTATCATTTTCATGAAGTTGTTTTTAAGGTCATTCTCTTCTACTTCATTTGCATTGGAATGTTGGCATCTTGCTCATGTGGAGTCCCTAGTATCTGAGGGTGTCATATTTGTTTTTCTGTTGCTCAGTGTGTTTTTGTACTGTCTCCTTCTTATCCCTTCTTGTGGGTGCAGAAAGAGCCTCTTCCTGGCCTGGTGGTTAGGGGACCAGAGTTCCCTTTCAGTGGGTCCAAGCAAGTCCGTTACTTTGGTAGTTCTCCTTTTCCTGGTCCTAGTCCTGATTCCGTGGGTGGAGAAGAATACAAGGAAACTGGGGTGCTTATGCTCCCGCTGGAAGGGAAGGCTCACTGGCGGTCTCCAGGCACTGGTCCAATGGGTGTAAAAGAAGACCAGGATTCCAGGGTGGGTAGGGTCCCACTGGGAGGAGAGGCTCAGTTTCAGTCCCCAGGCACTGGAAGGCATGCCCTGATACAGGGCCTCGTTTACCTGGTCCCATTGGTGGAAAAGAAGACAAGGAATCTGGGGTGTGGAGGGGAGGCTCAGTGGCAGTCCCCAGGCACTGGCGTTTCTGTGGTATCTTATAAAGCCTGTTCTGCCATATTCTTGACTTAGCCATCAAGTTTCAATGCCTATCAACATCTCTCTTCTTGTGAAAATCAACTACCCATGCATCTCAAGAATCCTAATTCTTTAAGACCCAACTTTGCTCCCACCTTCAACATGAACTACCCTCAAATATTTCAGCCTCCCACTGATTTCCATTATATCTATGCTCTCCATTATGTTTGCTTGGTCAAATTCTTACCTCCTTTGGTTATGTCTTCTCTGTCAAACTATATTTAGGAAGAATAATCTCAGTATGATTTGTCTTTACTGGAGTAAGGATATAGATTCACCCATACCTTCAATTCATTACTGTGCTGTAAATAATTGACATTGTTGCTCAGTAGATCATAATTGCTAAGTAGATTGAAGATGATTAGCTGTATATAGCAACTCTCCACCTCATCTCTACTTCCTCTTCATATGTGTTTTTCTAGTGAGAAGAATATTTTATCAGATTACTGCCATGTAAATACCACAGTGGAAAAGAACTTCAGTTTGGGCTGAATAAATGAGAGTATCTATAAGCCCCTTGGGCAGTGTTAAATTGTGCCCTATGGAGTACATGTCTCTGTGATACAGGTGGCGCCTGGGTCTATACATTTCTCCCCAATTCTTACTGTTTTCAAGTGGTTCTAAGTCAGAGAACAGTGTGATCTTTCTGGATTTTTTAAAAGCTACTGGAAGGTAAAAAATACATTCTAATGATTGCTTGAGGTTGCTTCACTCTCAAAATGTTTCCTTTGTGAACATCATATAATGATTTTTCACAGCTGTTTGCAGTAGAAATTACAAAGAAGTCATAATTAATCATGGTGAGATTTGCTGAAATTTTATGAAATTCTCTACTTCATCTTGAATTGATCAGCATTTGGCAGGTAGTTTAAATGAACATATTTGTGATGGTCAAAGCATGTACAGCAAAAATATAGATGTGAGATGTTTCTAAAAAATGGGTTTCTCTGTATTATTTCAGAGGCTGTCGGTCCAGCCTGGCCTCGAACTCACAGAAATCTGCCTGCCTCTGCCTCCCGAGTGCTGGGATTAAAGGCGTGTGCCACCACGTCCGGCCAGTTACACATCATTTTAAGGAGAATTGGTAATGTTGTTTTTTAAATTCTTTTTCATTTTAAATATAGCACAATTAATTTGGGCTTTCAATGAAATTCTAAGACTGAGTGTCCAGATAGCATCTTCAAACATTGCTCATTATTCTTCATGGTTACAGCAGGTATTGGTTTCTGTGAGACATGGTTAATTGTAATGAAAATAAAAATAAACTTTCCTTTACAACTTCCTTTTCTTTTCATAATGTCTCTATCACCTAATGTCCTTTTTCCTGTCTTTTTTTTTCTTTTCTTTTTTATAAGGTAGGAGTTATTTAGAGACTAGTAAACACATCATTTTATAAGCTCATGGTAAATTAGGAAAATCTGCAGAATATAAGTAATATGTGTTTTAAAGATGTCTTGTGTAATGACAAATATCTATAATCCAATTGTTTGGGGATGAGGCAGCAGGATCACAGGCTGAAAAACAACCTGGCCAAGTGCTCTATTTTTTTGGACATAATTTAAATTTTTATATTTTACTAATCAACAAACTAAAGCTAAGACATATTTTTAGAAGATATTTGTTATGTTTTGTTATGATACAGAATATTTCTATATAGACTTGATTGTTTTACAGCATGTGATCCTCATGCCTCAGATTCCCAAGTATCTGGATTATAGGCACAAGTTACCATATCAGCTGTTTCTTAGAAGGACTCAGAGTAGCTGTGGTTACCTGCACGGGACCTCAGCAAAATAAAGAAAGTTTGAAATCACAGCATAAACAGAGCATTGGTGGCGTACACCTTTAATCCCAGCACCCAGGAGGCAGATCTCTGTGAGTTCGAGGCCAGCCTAGTCTACAGAGGGAGTTCCAAGGCAGCCTCTAAAACAATACAAAGAAACCCTGTCTTGAAAGAACCAAAAAAAAAATCACAGCATAGATACAGGTGGCGATCATCATATTCTACCCCATAGGAGGGGATCATCACATTCCACCCTTAGTTGATGTCAGCTGATGGTTTAGGGGAAAGGCATACACGATCTATCAGTGAAGAAGTTGAGACCCAGTCAATGAAGATGGATGCTTAAATGTAGTGCTAACATGGTACCAAAGGCCTGGAGGAATCCTGAGAACAGTGGCCTTCAGCAGGAAAAACTGAACAACACTTTATATTATGTATGAAACACCTTTTATTCATTCATCTGCTGGATAGGTTGATTCCATATCTTGGTTATTGTAAATAAAAGTACAATGAACAGGAGACATGCAAATGTCCCTAATATACTGATTTCATTTACCTTCCTGTGTGCAATGGAGAGAACAGAAGTTACTGGACAAAAGGTAATATCTGATGTGCAAGACAAATACACTTAGAGAATGGTTGCATGGCAGGTGAAGTCCATCAGTATCTGTGCATATTTTGAATAAGTAAGAGTAAAATGACAGTAAGTAGATTTGGACTTTCTCTTGAAAATTATGGGTAAGCAAGGTAATTGGAATGTCTGATATAATGGAATGTCTACATTAAAAACACATCTAAACACTATCCTAAGATTGCGGACAATAATGATCTTGTCAGCAAAAACTAGTATTAATTAAAAATGATTAAAGTTCATGTAAAGGATTTGTGCTAGTCTTTAACATATAGAATAGTTTAAGTAAAATTATTTACTAATGTCACTGTTGTGTAGTAGGATTCAATGCAATAGTAAAAGTAAATTGTTCTTTATGAGTCTAACAACTATAAGTCTGTTTTAAAAATTTCTGCAAAACATTTTAGTTAGAAATCTGTTGGTAACATACGACCTCAATGATATAATATACCTAAAATGGAATGTTTTCCTAATTTTAAAGTTTTCATGATTCTTTATGGTTTGATTAAAGCCACAGTTTCATATCTCTGTCTCGTTCTACCTCCCTTGGCTTGACCTTAGCAAACAAATGTTCTGAGTATCCTTGGGTTCAAAATTTGTTTCTTATTCATAAGGTTCTCTAAACTAGGAAATTATTTTTGCACATTTCATTAAATTTATTTTTGAATTCAATATATGCCATTTCTATCACATAGTCTAAATTCTATTATTATTTATCTATCCATCCCTACTCTATGTTTTCATATAAAGGCATTCCTATTAATTATTTAAATCCAGCCACACTGAACCTCTTAGAAGAGAAAGTGGGTGGTACCGTTGAACGATTTGGTACAGAAGACAGCTTCCTGAACATAACACCAGTAGCACAGACAGTGAGATCAATAATAATAAATGGGACCTCCTGATACTGAGAAGCTTCTGTAAGGCAAAGGACACAGTCAGCAAGACAAAAAGGTAGCCCACAGAATGGGAAAAAATATTCACTAATCCCACATCTGACAGAGGGTTGATCTCCAAAATTTACAAAGAACTCAAGAAGCAAGTCTCCAAAACATCAAAGGACCCAATTAAAAAGTGGGCTACAGAACTAAATAGAGAGTTTTCAATAGAGGAGTCTAAAATGGCTGAGAGGCACTTGAGAAAGTGCTCAACATCCTTAGCCATCCGGGAAATGCAAATCAAAGCAACTCTGAGATACCATCTCACTCCTGTCAGAATGGCTAAAATCAAAAACACCAACGACAATTTATGTTGGAGAGGATGTGGTGAAAGGGAAACACTCCTCCACTGCTGGTGGGAGTGCCAACTTGTACAGCCACTTTGGAAATCAGTATGGAGATTCCTCAGAAAAATGGGAATAAACCTACCACAAGACCCAGCAACTCCACTCTTAGGAGTATATCGAAAAGATGCCCATTCATACAACAAGGATGTCTGTTCCACTATGTTCATAGCAGCATTATTTGTAATAGCTAGAACTTGGAAGCAACCTAGATGCCCCTCAACCGAAGAGTGGATACAGAAAATGTGATACATTTACACAATGGAGTACTAGTCAGCAGAAAAAAACAATGGAATCCTGAAATTTGCAGGCAAATGGATGGCACTAGAAGAAACCATCCTGAGCGAGGTAACACAGTCACAAAAAGAGAAACATAGCATGTACTCTCTCATATTTGGATTTTAAACATAGATCTAGGTAATGCCAGCCTACAATGGCCAGAGAGTCTGGGAAACAGAACCTTCATTCAGAGGCTCATGGAAGTAGAGGCAGACTCCCACGGCTAAGCACTGAGCTGAACTCAAGAAATCCAGTGACAGAGAGGGAGGACTGATGACCAAAGGCATTAAGACTGGGCTGGTTTAACCCCCAGAAACAGCTGACCTGACAAGGGTTATCTCTTTAATCCCAGACTGATGCCTGGGAACCCAGCATGGGACTGATCAAGACCCCCTGAATGTGGGTGTCAGTGAGGAGGCCTAGGTAATCTATTGAGCCTTGGGTAGTAGATCAATATTTATCCTGGTTATACAAATGCACTTTGGACACCATCCAACAATGAGAGATGCACTCTCACCCAAGAGGGGAAGGGTCTAGGCCCTGCCATAGATGAAATGACAGACTATGGACACCCCCATAGAGGGCCTCACCCTCCCTGGGGAAATGAGAGGATATGGGGGGGGGTGGGAGGGCACGGGAGGAGGGGAGGGAAACGGAGAGGGACCTGGAATTGACATGTTAAGCAACCTTGTTTCTAATTTAAATTTAAAAATAAAAAAATATATATTAAAAAATTGAAAAAACTGGTGTATTATGTGTATGACAATATACATTTTGTTGCTATATGAATGCCTATAATATAAATTTAAATAATGAATTAATACATTGCTTTGAATGGCAAGATTATCCATTCCCCCATTTTTATGTCCAAAAACTTTGCACAGCGCCATCAATGTAATTAGTATTTTAAAAAACTGTTTACTGAATTGAACTTTCTTGAAAACTTACAGAACAGAAAATACAACTTTATTTTAAAATATAAATTCCTGGGTTGAATAAAGAGCCTTAGAATGTGAAACCGATAGAACTAAAAAAAATGAAATATGATGGATAAATAGCTCATTATGTTAATTTCACTAATCCATGTGCTATTCTGTAGTTATATGTGTGCTTATAAGCACATATAAACCATATATTTATACTATTAACTCTATGGAGTTGCTCAGATCTAAGACAGGTTAGGGGTAGAATGTTTATCAATACCCCTGTTCTCACACTAAGAAACCCTGCTCAGTTCTTTGCAACCCAACTCTTGTACACGATGTCAGAAAAGGCCAGAAATTTCTGCCTTAAAACCAAGCAATTAAAGCAGCATTGGTCACCTCCAACTGCCAGGTCTGTATTGGTTGCCTATGTGCTATAACTGGATAATTTTGAATGCTCTATAAAAATCATATTAACAACTTCTAAAACTTTTTTTCACTTTATGCTGTTAGGAAGAATAATAATTTAAATATCCTTTAATAACATCTTCTGAAGATAATTTAGCATCGACATCTTAACAGGAAGGTTTTGTTGAAAATATTAGAGGCTTGACAATTCTCTGTAAAACGAAGAGAAGGCCACATTCTGCATAATGTCCCTGGCAAGATTATGGAGTATGAAAGAGAAGGAGAGGTGAAAATCATCAGAAAGAAAACCCACATACGGCAAAGTATTCAAAAGTTACCCCAGCTACATGCTGACTTCCCAGGGAATGGTGAGCTTAGAGAAGATACCACCATGCCAGTAAGTTGTTTTCTATAACAAAAGCCAATGGAGAAACTATGGGAGGGTTAAACATAATCTTTGAATGAACATCTAACCAGTGACTCATTGTTTTAGGTCTAAGTCTAAGTGCATATTAAACGAAGACCATCATCATGGTTTAATCCACAGTTGGCATGGAGAAATCGTCTTTGCCTAGGCAGAAAATTGCCACTTGAAGCCAAGTGTGGTATCAATAACTTGCTTCTCTTCTGAGCACAGCAGGAAAGTAATTTTCCTTTTCACTGTGTGCCTTCAGAGCCTCCAAACTCACATTACTCTGAAGCTGAGCCATCCTCAATTGATGTGTTCCTCAAGCACGGCCTCACGGCACTTTTTTCCTCAAGATCATTTCCTGTATTCATTTGTGAGCCTGAAAGAATCTGCGTAAAGCACTTAAAAATAGTCTCCTTTTCTGCTTGCTGCACCTAGTGTGGAAGAGTTGGAGTCATAACTGGATGATGCTTCCTGGGCACCAGCTTCATCTCTATATAGCACAGATAATGCTGGCTTACCTTAAAGGCTATGAGTCAGTTAACTGACAAGAGGGCTTTATATATATACAGCTCACAAGTCATGAAACATTCAGAGAAAAGCACTCTTTTTATTTAAATTAGAAACATGCATGCTTCAAATGTCAATCCCAGCTCCCCTACCCCTTGTCCCTCCACCAGCCCCACCCTCACTCCCCACCCCTGGCACAAAATCCCCACATCATTCCCTAGGGAGGGTGAGGTCCTCCTTGGGGAGATCTCCAGAGTCTGTCATTTCATCCAGGGCAGGACCTAGGCCCTTGCCCATGTGTCCAGGCTGAGAGAGCATCCCTCCATGTGGAATGGGCTCCCAAAGTTCATTTGTATGCCATGGTAAACATTGATCTACTACACAAGGCCCCAGAGATTTCTGAGCCCCCCTTGTCCAGTCAGCTGTCTTTGTGGGTTTCACCAGCACAGTCTTGACCCCTTTGCTCATCACCCCTCCATCTCTGTCACTGGGTTTCAGGGGGTCAGTTCAGTGTTTAGTTGTGAGTATCTGTCTCTGCTTTCATCAGTCACTGGTTGAAGGTTCTAGGATGTCATATAAGGTAGTCATCAACCTTATCATCAGGTAGGAGCTATTAATGTAGTCTCTCAGCTATTACTTAGTTTTCCAGTTGATTTTATCCTTGTAGATCTCTGGAAATCTGATTAGTTTCAGCTCCTTCCTCAAAGCTATAATGACTCCAACTATTATGGTATCTCTCAACCTGGTCTCCTCTATTCTTCTCCGACTCAATCTTCCTGCTCCCCATGTCTTTTTCTACCATCCTATTACCCCCTCTCTTTTTCCTGGTTCCCTCTCCCCTCCATTCATGTTCCCAATCTTCTCAGGAGATGTTGCCTCTTTCCACTTCTCTGGGGTATAATGCATATCTCTTGGGAACCTCCCTGTTTCCCTGGGATTGTAGGCTGACACTCCCCTGTCCATGTCTAAAATCCATATATAAGTGAGTACATACCATGTTTTTCTTTTTGTGACTGGGTTACCTCACTCAGGATGGTTTCTTCTAGTGCCTTCCATTTGCCTACAAATTTCAAGATTCCATTGCATAGAGATAATTAGAAAGCTTGGTATCAAGAACTTCACGAAGGTGATCCAATGATTTCAGGGATAAGCACCGGGTAAGGAGGAATTCATGGATTCAATTTCTCTTCACTAATAAAGAGTGTATGAGTATCAACGTACATGAAATTGAAAGTTAAAAACTTTGTCAGTATTTACACGACATTCAAAAGGTTTGGGTTGCTTAAGTATAAGAAGAGAGGACAATCATCATATTGAAACATTTTTATATACTTCATTTCACTTAATATACTGAGAAATAACTTGATTACAGCATCATTATAATTCACATTTACACAAAACCACATGGCTGATTAAAAGCAGAATTGTGGTTGAAATCTATCTCTAATCTAATTTTTTGTTCACAGTTCCACATTCTCCTGTTACTATTTTTGACAACTGATTTTGTAAGGCTAGTTTTGGTAGCTGTATGTTACATTATTTATTCACTATTAATAAGTATGAAGGCAAGTCTAATCAGTCCTAAAACCACCCCCAAAATCTAATCTCCACTCCTAAAAATGAAAAGTAAACCAAAACTTCTAGCTCTCCCTTTGCTTAGAGGTGCCATTTGGGGTAAAACACAGTTTGCGTCCTACTCTTTCTTTCTAGTCAGATCAGGATTTCATATTTCTAGACTTCCCACATTTCACTCACCTGTCCATATCTGATATATTAAAGTGTATAAGTGATAAGCACAAGCTGTACAAGACAGATAAGATGATCACTTGAAAAAGTCAGCACTTCTCATTTTCTGAAAATAACTTATGTTGATTCAGAATATTTCCTAACTGGAGCAAAATATTAGTGTAATCTGAGTCATTTGTGTTCTGTGAGCAATCATGATGTGTAGGGTAGACACAGACTGAGCTGTGGGTTCTTGAGCAGACTACACTTGCTTTGGAAATTTTAATATGTTTTGGAGCTTGAAACTTGGTAAGAGTTACAGAGAAGAGTAATAAAACAGAAAGAGAAATCTGGCACTAGAGAAATGTCCAGAAATCTACAAGGATGACCCCAACTAACAATCTAAGCAATAGTGAAGAGGTCACCTTAAATGCCCTTCCCCGATAATGAGATTTATGACTCCCTTATATGCCATTCTAGAGCCTTCATCCAGTAGCTGATGGAAGCAGAAGCAGACACCCACAGCTAAACACTGAACTGAACTCCTGGAATCCAGCTGCAGAGAGGAAGGAGTGATTAGCAAAGGGGTCAAGATCGGTCTGGAGAAACCCACAGAAACAGTTGACCTGAACAAGGGGTATCTCATGGACCCCAGGATGCTAGCTGGGAAATCATCATAGGACCAACCTAGACCCCCTGAATGTGAGTATCAGTTAGGAGACCTGGGCAATTTATGGGGCCTCTGGTGATGGATCAATATTTATCCTTAGTATGAATGGACTTTGGGATCCCATTTCACATAGAGGGATGCTCTCTCAACCTAGACACATGGGGGAAGGCCTAAGCCCTGCTCCAAATGATATAGCAGACATTGAAGATCCCCCATGAAAGGCCTCAAACTCTCTGGGGAGCAGAAAGGGGATGGGATAGGGGGCCGGCCGGTGGGGGGCACAGTAGGAGGGGAGGAAGAGGGAATTGGGATTGACATGTAAAACAAGCTTATTTCTAATTTAAATTTTAAAATGGGGTAAAAAAGAAAGAGTCATCCTTCTTTAATGCTGTTTACTGGATTATTGAAAATTATCAGACTCTGAGCCATATTAAAAGAGGATGGATTTTCCATTTAAGGTCAGAGAAATTCCTTTGAGCTTGGGATTGGTTAATAAAACTAGTTCTTTTTCTCATCTCTATAATAGAATATCTGACAGAACTAAAGTAGGAAGATGTCTCAGGATTGCTATCACTGAGATGACCAAACAGCAGGTTCAGGAGAGAAGGCTTTTTTAAGCTTATAGTTCCAAGGCATTGTCATAATTGAAGGAAGTCAGGACAGGAACTCAAACAAGCAGGAACCTGGAGGCAGGAGCTAATGAAGAGGCCATGGAGGAGAGCTGCTTACTGGTTTGCTTACCCTGGCTTGCTCATCCTGCTTTTTTATATATTCCAGGACTGTCAGGCCATAGATGGCCCCCACCCTCAATGGGCTAGGCCCTCCCCCATTGATCACTAATTGAGAAAATGACTTCCAGCAGAATTTCATGGGGGCATTCCTCAACTTAGGCTCCTTCTTCTCTGATAACTCTAGCTTCTGTCAAGTCGACACAAAATCATCCAGTTCTAAGAGATTTTACTTGGTCTCATGGTTTCAAAGGACTTGAGTACATCTTGACAGGGAAGGCATACTGACAGGAGCTCAGCTCCTGGTGGTAAGAGTTCACTACAAGGCTTTTCACATTTTCACCAGTGTTTCCTATGACTCACAAAGATTGATATAGTATCCTGAATTAATTGTCTGTTTGATTCAGTAATTCATTTACTGCTTTGGTTTTGTGCTTTAGACATTTTTGAGTGATTAATCATTATGCGAACTAGATATTCATGGAGAACCAAACACTTCTCAGTGTCTGTACACTTAAAGAACTTGTGTAATAAATGATAGAATCATCTTGTGTGCACTAAGCTAGCTAAGAGAATCATGTAAAAGAATTATGAAGACTGAAACAAACAATTTTGTTCCACATAAAACATTCAGGGAAGTACAAATGCAAAAGAATATCACCACATAAGAGAAATAGATAAAGGAAAAAAAAAGGATAATTTAGTTCACTGGAGGCAACACAGGAGCAGGGGCATCTTATCTGTGTTGCTATGGTTTTCCTAAATCAAAATTATCTTCCACAAAAGTTTGGCTACATACATGTGTTGGGGAAATCCTGTGTATATGTCAATAAATTACTGCTGGCCAATAGGAATCTAGATAGGTGGGGCTAGGAGTCCAGGAGGATTCTGGGAAGGAGAAACACAGGAGAGTCAACATTTAACGCCATGGGGTAGGAGCCCGGAACTATTCTCCGGTAAGAGACATACTTAGATTAACAATTATGGGGTAATTACTTAAGTCAGAGCTAGCCAGTAAGAAACAAGCAAGGCCAACAGCTTCATAATTAATATAGCCTCCTGTGTGTTTATTTGGGGACTACAATGCAGCAGAGCCCAGGCGGCTGGTAGGGGATAAACCAAAGCGGCTAGCAAAGAAAAAGCTTCTCTTTACAGAATGATGTCAGAAGTGGGATTGAATTTCCACGCAAAACAACAAAAGCTTTAAAGGAATTTTAGAAACAGAAGAACGGAGAGAAACACAGATTTTGGTAGCAGCATTTTTCTCAGGTGTGCTCTGTTTTGCTAGCTACAAGCCGAGATTCACGCGGCTCGCTTACTGGAGTCTTCCTGACTTGGCATAAAAAGAAAAAAAAAAAACAAAACAAGAAAGAAAAAAAAACCACCAAGGTTGTTTTAAGAGACTCTACTAACGGTTGAAAGGTGTGTACATATAGCTGGAAATGGCAGCTTTTGCTGGATGTCAGCATGGACTGAGGCGGTAAGCTGGAATCACGCTTATGCCCGCCATCTTGAAAAAAAGACAGTTTAAACTGCCGCGGTTTTACAAATAAGACAGTAAAGTCAGACTTGGATGAAGAAAATCTCTAAAGGTTTACAGTGTGTTTAAAAATATACGTGAGACTGAGAGAGAAAATAAAACGACAAAGTGGTAAATAAATAGAAAAGCCGGCATTGTGGTGGCGCACGCCGGTAGGATATACTCCAGAGTCAGAGGCAGACAGATTTCCAAAGAGAAACCCTGTCTCAGAAAAAAATAAAATAAATAAAGTAATAATAGATAAATAAATAAGCCACGTAAAGATGAAAAATACACAGAATCTGGATACTGTACGCTATTTTGTTTTTCAGTTTTTTGATTACTCAGGAAGGAGCTGCTAAAGTACACTTGATTATAAATGCTGCTAAAGTAATCCAACTTCTATATTTTAAAAATGCCTTGACTTCAAAATTTAAGTATAAGGATATATTACTTGGAAAAGGAGATTTTACTAATGTTTCCACAGAAAATGAAAAGCTGAGGAATCCTTCCAGGCTTCTGTGGTTTGACGAACCAAGAACCCCGGAAGCAGTGGACCAGGTGTTCCAACAACTGAAACAGCTAAGATGATGGAGCTTTGCAGACCACGAAAATAAGGACTTATACAGGTTTCTGAGTTTTGTCATGATCCCCATGGTATGAACAGCGCCCCCTACCAGCCCGAAGCAGTTTGGAATGAGCGACGTCCAAATTCCCATCTTGTTTATAAATCTTTGTTTTCATTTAAATGGGGTTGTTTATAATTGGCTAATGATCACAGCCAATATTTTTTTAATGGTAAAAAAGGGAATTATGGTATGGGTATTGTTTTTCATTTACTGATAGAAATTCAAGGTCAATTTTGTGATGCTTATATTTCTCCTCTTTATTAAGTATTGTGCTTATACTGATCTTTTAAAACATAATGCATAATTGAATATACACTATAGATATTTACTTATAATAGTCAGAAATTATAGTTAGGTAAGTTAGGTTTTCTAGATATATAGAGATGTATTTGAGACAGATAGTCTTCAAACCTCTCAAAGACCTTCAAAAAATGGCATTTAAAATGGTTTCGGGTTTTTCTTGACAATGAGAAATGTTTGCTCCTGGCAGCACCAATTATGTCTGAGAGGAAAATGGGCATCGAAGAAACTCGTTATGGAGTTTGCTTTCAACATGGCAAGATTAGCCATTTGGGCAAGAAACTGCTCTTGCCTATACTGCTTGACTGTTGTTGTATAATCTGGACATGCAGGACCCACAGGAAAGTGACTGCTGAACTCAGTCTTACAGGGTTCCTGCTTCATGGAAGAGTCTACGGGACATTCTTCAGGACACAGAAAAATGACTGACAGACTGCCAATGCAGATGGACAGTTTTGAAATTTCCTGCATTGCTGAGAAATCTTCTGGACACATTGTGGCCTATGGGATGAAGATGGATGCCCCAACGTTACAGAGGAACTTCGGGTGATTGTCCAGGCAGTAAGATACCTCTGTCAATCCTAGTGTTTATATATTATCCTTCTGTGGTCTTTGATGGAGTTGAAGACAGATAGTATAATTATAGTTTTCCTTAGTTATGATAAAAGATGAGCTAAATATAGAACTTTGGACTCACAAGGATGGGATGGATGATATTTTCTTTAAATCTTGCTAAAATATTGTAACTATGTTCTTACTTGATAACTGTTCTGTCATATACAATTTGACTATGTTAAAGTTAAGACCTTTCTTTTTGTTTAAACAGAAAAGAGGAGATGTTAGGGAAATCCTGTGTATATGTCAATAAATTACTGCTGGCCAATAGGAATCTAGATAGGTGGGGCTAGGAGTCCAGGAGGATTCTAGGAAGGAGAAACACAGGAGAGTCAACATGTAACGCCATGGGGTAGGAGCCCGGAACTATTCTCCAGTAAGAGACATACTTAGATTAACAATTATGGGGTAATTACTTAAGTCAGAGCTAGCCAGTAAGAAACAAGCAAGGCCAACAGCTTCATAATTAATATAGCCTCCTGTGTGTTTATTTGGGGACTACAATGCGGCAGAGCCCAGGCGGCTGGTGGGGGATAAACCAAAGCGGCTAGCAAAGAAAAAGCTTCTCTTTACATACATGCTCAGCACCAATGCTTTTATGAGCCTTGATGTGTTTTGGTGGTTGTGTTCTTTCTTCTAAGGTAAGTCTGAAAAAAAATGGCTGGGGCTTAAATATTCATGACTGTAGTAAGAAGCTACCATGCAATCTGCCTGGGGTCATCCTTGAAATCATGGACACACATGTAACATTATACAGAACAGGCAAGTTGCATATATATATATATATGTGTGTGTGTGTGTGTGTGTACATATATACACATATACATATATACATGACAACATAAATAAATAGTGGCTATGCATTTGAGAGAGCAATGGCAGCAGTACATAGAAAGCCTGGGAGGGGAGGGAAGGAGGGACACAAAATAATTAGATCTAATTTCAAAGAATAAACTAAAATAAGCAATCTATACCATTATTCACAAAAGGTGACTGTGTTCCAAATGTCTCTAAAAATAGACAGTAATATAAATTCAATTTTCTATTGCAGTAAATCAAGTCATATAGTGTTCATTTATATAAAGAGAAGTTGACACATAATGCAGGCTTTCCACACTTTTTACGTTTTATCCCAGTTTGTCTGTGCTAGTTAAAGGGTGGTTCGGTGATACATTAAGAATAAGAAGCTTGTAAGCATGCCTACATGAAAGATTAGTATGTTTAAAACAAAAGTCAGTATACTGAAGATATATCTATATCCCATGCTCAATGCAGCAATATTAACCACAACCAGCATAAAAAATCAGCCCAAGTTTCTGTCAATAAATAAATGGATAAGAATTGCCATGTATAAGAAGGAGAGTATATGCTACTTTGAATGCAATTCTGTCATACATATAAAATGGATGGATGGATGGATGGATGGATGGATGGATGGATGGATGGATAGATAAATGGAACTGGAAGACATTATACTAACTGAAATAAACCAGGAACATAAAGACTAATACTCCATGATTGTGCTTATATGAGGATCCTAGAAGAGTTGAACTCAGAAACAAAGAGTAAAACAGTAGTCTGTGGAGGCTGGAGATTGAGGGAGAAGGATTCAGAATGAAACAATGACAAAATGATGCACAGTTTTAGTTAGACTGTAGAACTAAGGTCTAGGGAGCCACTGCACTATATCAAAATCATAGTTAATAAGATGTATTTCAAAATTGCTAAAAGAGATACTATGTCCTCTTTCAAACTTCACAAACATAAAATAATGGCTGTCATACATTGGCTTGACTTAAATTTTTATTAATTTTACATATAGAGTTGACCTAATAAATTATACATGATCATTTTTCCAGTTAATATTAATATAAATATATATATGGAGGAAAAAGTACCAGTTTCTTGTTCATTTGTGTGTTTTAACTGTAATCTTCAAAACATTACAATTTTCAGTAATTGAATTCTTAAGTATACATCTCAAAATACCACTAATATAAAGAAACTACATCTTCAGATGAAGAACTGGTTTCACTCTGTAACATAGGAAATATAAAGATTAATTTTTCTTAGAAGGCTATTGACTGCTAATTCTGAGCACTTATTTATTTCTAATACATTCTATACATTCTATGGTACGAAGATTAATGCTCCTGTGCCGTGGAGTTTTGTTACAAGGTCTCTTCCTGGAGTGCAGAAATCTCTCTTCTGACTGTAGCTCTACATCAGAGAGAAGGGGCAGGAGAGAGGGAGATGAAGGGAGAGAGCAAGAGAGAGAGAGAGAGAGGGAGAGAGAGAGGGGGAGAGACAGAGAGACAGAGAGACAGAGAGAGACAGAGAGACAGAGAGAGAGAGAGAGAGAGAGAGAGAGAGAGAGAGAGTCAGAGAGATGAGAAGGACAGTGGGGAGAAGTGAGAAAGAAAAAGTTAAATAAGTTTAAAAGCTTACCTAATGACTGAAAAACTACATGTCTCAACATACTGTAGTCTTCAAAAGTATTTTAAAAGAAATATTAACAATAAAGATATCATTGGGACATATGCAAGTTTCCTCTGGCAAATATTCTTTATATGAGACATAGTTCTTCACTCAGTAAAAATTTGATAATTACTTGGATCAATATAGATCTGTCTGAATAGATTTGAACTCCATCAGTGAAAATTCTACTATAAATGACATCTAGAAATAAATACTGTTACAGTACTCAGTTATGTATTGATTTTATGTTCATTTTGAAGGTGTTTAGAAGCAGTATATACAAATATAAGTATATATACTATTAACATTACATATGTGTGTGTATGAGGTATTCACCAGCTGCAATAGCCAATCATTAAAATTACTTATAAATAGTGGTATTTCTCTGTTTATAGTATATATTATCTATGTATAATATAAATACATATGTAATGTTAATAATTGGCTATTGGATCTGGAAACATACCTCAGTTTCTAAAATACTTACCATGTAAACACAAGGACCCAATTTCAGCCTGTAGAAGATATGTAAAAGAATATCCAGGCATGGTAGAACATGCTTCTAATTTTAAGCCAGGCCGATCCCAAGGACTCAGTGGTCAGTTCTTCTAGCCTATTTCTCAAGTTATAGGCCAATGAGAGGCACTATCTCAAGAAACAGGGTGGATTGTATCTGAGAAATGATAGCTGAGGTTGACCTATTGTCTCTATATACATAAGTGTGCACACATGTGGGTGTGCACGTGCACACAGCACACACACACACACACAACCACAAAAATGACTAGCTATTTTCTCATTTTCTTGCACTCTAAATTTTTCTTGATTTTCTTATTCTTATGTTTCTCTCCTTTTTGAGGATGTGTGGTTTTACTTAATACATGTGCATGAAAGGTTTATAAGTTAGTGTCAGTTGCTAAGATGTTTTGAAATACAGAGTGACAGGAAGTAGGAAAAATACACACGGTTTCATACTATCTGCATTAACCAGTTTTCCCATAAGACAAAAAAATTAAAGCATTGTATCTCCTAAATGGACTTCTGAGCAAATTAAATGAAAACAATAAACTACTGTTTCTTATGAAATAGGATGTAGGTTCCAATAGACTTTCAGGTACTTTTGTCTAAGAGAGCAAATTCACATGAACATCAAAGTGTGTCCCTTTTAATATTCGGAATTTTTGCTCCTTAGTGCTCCAAGATATTTGTTTCAAATCCCTAGAGTATCATTGGAGAGCTGGAACCAGCAGGTTTTCATAGTACACATTCAATGTTGGAAGAACCATTTCCTACAAATGGCAATGGAGTGGTAGTTTACACTATGGAGAAGCTGGGAAAGCAACCCAGACTATGAGCTTTAATGTACTAAATTTGAATACAGTTAAGACACTATGTGAAATGGCATAAGCGCCATTGACTGCACACTGTCACTTAGAGGGGCTCATAATGCATAGTGAGACTAATGGGAGTTTTATTTATTACTAGTTTCCTAGTTTGAGTATCAAATCCTAAACAGTAACTAGAGCTTCATAGGCCTTCAAAACCAGTTTTCATATTTTGTATATGTTTGTGTCCATCAATTCATGTGGTGCCATGAAATTTTAACTGGAAGTATGCTAAAGATTAGCAAATGACTTAACCCTCAGTTAGATAGAGACCCTGAAGAAAATATCATGATTGTTTACTTTAAAAATATGGAAACTTGCAAATAACCACACTAAGGCATGTTTTATTTCAAACAATCATTTAAAATATAATGTAAATATAGGGTTTTTATTTAAATGATGAGCCCCTAATTGGTTATCCAGTACCAAGTAGTCAGACTTGAAATCATATGCATACCAGTAACACTAAACAGATGCAGCAGGATAATCAAAGAAAAAGAATCCATGAATTAAAAGGGAGTAGGGGGACATGGAAGAGATGGGAGAGAACATAGGAGGGGTTGGAAGGAAGAAAGAACTGGTAAAATGATACAATTGTATTTTAAGATAAACATTAAAGAAATAAATATAATCAAAACAATAAAATTCATCTGTAGGTTTTCCAGTTTTTTAAAAACCACTTGTTTCTTTTTTTAAGTATTGACTATTACAAACAAACCTTTTATATCACAACAGCATGTTTATATGACTCATATAATTTGAGGAAAGTGTGCAATCATTGCTGACTGGAAGGAACAAAGCTGTTAACAGCATTGTAAGGTCGGCCTGCTTTTATGATGTGGGCTCTCACCATGGTACATTCATTTCATTGTTTTGTTTTGTTTTTTTATAGTAAAGCTCTGTGTTAGGATCGTTCCAATTAAAAGGAACAGGACATACTGAAGTCAGTTGATAAGAATTTATTACTTACATGCCTTACACTGAGGAAGCTGTTTAGGCCTCAGTCAAATGGAAGAGTATTCAGAATTATTGGTTACTAACAAATTAGGAAAAAAAAAAGTAGTGTTGGAGACAAGGGTTCTCTCTTACTTCGCATGCTGGTGATTGCATCTGATTACCAAGAGAACCTTGTCAGTTTCTCCATAGACTCTTTCAGATTGCACGTAAAATTCATGTTTCTGCTTGTTTTTCTGGGAAACAAATTGTTTCAAGAAAGAGGAGAGATTTCTTTTACTGAAACTAATTTTTTCACACAATATATTCTGATCACGTTTCTGCTTCCCCCAACTCCTCAAGACCTTCTTAACCTCCATTCACCCAGATCCACACCCCACCCTCTCTCAAAAACAATTAAGCAACAAAAATAAAAGGGAACCAAACAAAACAGAATTGAAAAGATTATCACACTGAGTACTCTTACTGAGTAAGGAATCGGCAACCACTCGATTCCTCTCGAGCAATCCTGGATTGCAGGCATGTAGTAACCGATAGTTTGATAAACTGAGGATGATGCCAATTGCAATGTGGTGCTTCAAGGTTGATCCTAGAAATACATCCTGTTGTAAGGATGGTGTTGCATTTGACAGTGTGTGCTGCTATAAAGGGTGGTTCTGCAAATGCGTGGATCTTGCACACTGAACTAATATGACTGGCCTATTTAATCATTGTATCTATTTTGATATTGCAGTTGCTGTGTTTGTTTTTTCAGAACCATTAAAATTATTAGTTAAAAGGATAACTCTTTACTTCTTTTGTCATTTTTTTTATTTTTAGCTTCATTTTATATTCAACAACAGTTCTCTCACCCACACCTCCTCCTGCCCTCCTTTGCCACCACCCACACCCCCTCACCTCCATCCCCCTGTCGACCCCCAATCCACTCCTCCTGAAGGGTAAGGCCTACCATGCAAAGTCAACATAGTCTGGCACAATAGGTTGGGGAAGACTTTTTCTTTCAAATACCACCATAATAGGCATCATTAAAAACTCAGTATACTTGACTGGGAAATATTGTTGGTTTAGATTTCTAGTTTTTTTCTGAATAACACATTTGTGCATTAATTACAGACTTATTGTTTTATAGTAATATAGGGAGAGTATTACTTAGCATTTATTATTTAGTGTCCTTTATGTTTCCCCAAAGTTTATTACTGACTGATATTCAGTAATAAGAATATCTTTTGCTAGAGGAAGTGTGCACTAAGGTCAAATTTAAAAGTCCTATTTGCTAATAGCAATATGGTCTTCTCATTTGTGATGCTGATGTGCTGAAAATGGTAAATCAATGGCAGGATACTTTATGATGTTACATAAGAAATAGTATTTAATATCCTTTTCATGTAAAATGTTAATATACAAGCCGTAAATATTAAATGTAACAAATGATGTCCAAATGACTTAGAGAATAAATAGAGTGAATACCACTACTTAAAAAATTACTTCAACCAATTGTGTGAAATGGAAAATGACTACTAACATTAAATGTGCAACCAAGCATTGTAGTTTCAAGTGGCCTTGATATCCCATTACTGAAAATAAAATAAATACATCATTAAAATGCTAAAATAAAGATAATTCTAGTAACATTGATAAACAATAGTTCATTTACTTTCTTTTACAAAAACACCTTTGATTTCTAGCTAATTTATATTTCTAAAAGGAATATATAACTATTTCCAAGCTTCAATGGCAATTACTAGAATATCCACCTACCAGTGTCATAAATTGCATTGGATTTATTTTGTGGTCTACCTAGAGCTCATTATTTTCCTATGATATTGACTCATCTGTACAAAAATAGTGTATGACTCTCACTTTTAGGAAACCAACAAAAAGAAATTAGGTAATGCAAGTGAACTATCTTAGAAGTAAGCAATTGTGTTATAAAGAGCAAAGTGCATCTTAAATTAGATGGAACATTGAATACAAGGTGAATGATGTTATCATTATCCATGACAAGTTCATTTTGTGAAGCTATAACTCTTACACTTTTCAAAAGTTATAAGGAAAAAAATGCCCAAATCGTCATTTCTTCGTTGCTATAAAAAGATTTGGCAATGCAGAGTTTAATAATTTCACATTCTTTTCCATTTTATGTCAAGGTCATAATGTGGCATGGAGTTCCTTATCAAATTGCTCCCTGTCTAGCGATCTTCACAGTGCCATGGTCCTGTGGAAAAAGAGATGATGTGTTAGAGACATCACTTACAATGCAGATGGAAAGATGGTGCTGAAAAGTAGGTTGGGCTTAGCATGGTGTAATTTTACCCAACAATACAAATTGCATTTGGGATATGAAATCCATAAACATTTTTCTCTGACACTGTTTATTTCAAAAACATTTGAGGGGTTGTAGTAGATGAACGAATGAGTCATATGCACAGATACATGCTTATATCTGTAGATATATATAGTGATATATATACATATATATGTATATATGCTGCCTAAATAGTTTGATATAGAGCCAAATGATTAATATGTATGGGAATATGTCTACATGTGTAGACACGTTTAATATACACATACTATGGCATATACATCAAACTAAATAGGTGGGGATAAATACAGATGGTTCATGACTTAAAATTGTTAAACTTAATCGTTTTTATGCTTCATAATGATACAAAAGCAATGGGCATTCATTAGAAACCACCTTTTAAATTTTGCATTTTTAACAGTTCTCAGGCAAGGCAAAGTGGTTTGCAGCTTTTGTTGGACTCAGCTTTTAAATGAAGTTTTCCTAGATTTGGAAGATCTCCACATAGGTTTTTCTTACATCCTTCACATTGGTTAAGCCTTCCTCCAATAACTCAATTTTCCATTCTCCACCTTTCTCCATATTTGAACCTTACTGCCCCAAGCTTCCTTCTATTTCATGGTACCCTTACTTCACTGTCTTTCCACCCTCCAGGTACCCATACCAGTAGTCAATTTCTATTTCCTGGCTTTCCTATGTGTTTTCTTGCCTTTCTCTGCTTGTGATAGTAGAGTTGTCCTGGCTTCATAGAATGAGTTTGAAAGTGCTCCTTCTGTTTCTGTATTTTTTAATAGTTTATGAAATATTGGCTGCAGGTATTTAGCAAATTGAGTCAATAAAAATGGTTTCTTTATTGGTATGATTTATAGAAAGGAACAGATATACAGCAGCAAAAGTGAAAATAGTTTTATCCAAGTACTTGGAATATTTAATGTCCACTTTGACAAAATATACCGCTTTTGATGGGAGAGTCAAGAGCTTTTACACAACTTTGAGTCTTAATTTTTTCCTTACGGGAATCTTATGTTCACTTATTCTAACAAAAAGTGTTAACCCTCCTGGGGAGGTGATGAGGAGAGCCAGTAAGTAAGTGTAGTATGCCACTTCACACTAGGTTGAGTCATGTCTTACTTAAATGTTTTCATTGGGTAGTCATTACCTGCTAAATAATTTTTACCAGAACCTTATCATTATAAAGTATAGTATTTTCTTTAAATCACAAGTTGTTCTTTCTAAGCAAATTGTTGCATTTGATTGTAGAAGAGCAAAATGCTCAGAACTGAGAAACATGGGAAAATGCTCATGTTTTGTGAAATCAACTTGTTTTAAATACTAAAGGATGTTGAAAATTATGTTCCTGTTGATGAACAGTTTTGAACTTTCAAAATGGAATTTATTTTCAGCTTTCTCTCATAACTTTGACGCAGAATGAATTTAAAATATCAATTGTAAAGATATGGTAGAGAAAATATATTAAAATACATTAATAACACTGGTACATATATTATGTTGCTATATTGTTAGTAACAAAGCATTATATTATATACAAATATAACCACCATTCATTATTTATATTTACATTATAGACTAGTTTATGAATTATGTTACATGATATACACATGATATATATTGATATTTTAGACTTTGAAATTATGTTACAGTGTGGATTTGTCAAGGAAATTAGAAAAATGTATGTTCTTGAACATGCCTAACATAAGGAATGAATTATAAATTAAGTCTTTTAGCAGGGGCAGGCAATAACCAAAGGAAAGAAATAAAATCCAGTGAAGGAGACAGACACTGGCAAACTAAAAATGAAATGCTTGCTTAGAAGCTCATATGATTTGTTTTCAACTCTGGCTGGTTGTCTCCTCACAGGAACTAAAACTATTTAGTTTCCTGCATTCAAAGTTTTCTAAAGGTATATATATATATATATATATATATATATATATATATATATATATATTATCTCCAAGTATTTGCGTTTATTCAATTGACAGTTGCCTACCTCACATAAATTTCCCATGTTTTCCTTCTTAAGAAAGCCCTAGGTTTCATTAATCATCTTTCCCCTCACTCATCAATACAGTATATTCCAAGTTGATGAGGTGAAACTGACCTCCCTGCTTATACTCTGAGTGAGCTGATTAATATCAAAGCAAGCTCATTTAATTTCCACTGGAAATAACATAACATACATTGTACCCTGGAGAAATTTTTATGGAACCATTCACGTTTGTAAACTCAGCTGTCTAACTCCAAACAGCTGGATCTTGGTTTGATCTTTGAAACATTGTTTAGCTGATTCTGTCCAAGATATGTCTTGACATGTTTTCTGTGAAATAATTTCAATCTATGGCTTGGGCCAGTATAAAGGAGTTCTGTTACCTCTAAAATTATTTTAAATGTTTTTAATATTTAAAAATAATAGAAAGGACAAATAAATGTCAAAACTAGTTCCTGGTCCCTGAAACAGGCATTCAAGCCATTGACCACTTGAGATACATCCAGGCAGACCATCTTTTCACTTAGAAGAAATAACAGCAAGAAGAAAATGGTTTTAATATGTGTTCTCCTTTTAGAAACAGCAGATGAGGAACAGTGTAACTGAACTCGTAAAACAGGGAAAAATTATAATAAGTACTTATTCTCATTTATAATAAAATGTTTATTTGCCAATGTTGGTTAGGTTGAAACTTAAAAGTTGCTGCCAACCTTGGAAATAAATTATGGCTATTTGAAAGTCTTGACTTGAGTATCATTTAAGCTAAGACAAGTAGATAGAGCATGTCATTGTTGAAGCCTCCTAAATTTCTCTCTTTTATTTCATCTTAATATTTGTGTTTGTGTGTGTGTTCATGGGAATGCAAATGTGTGTGTTTGTACATGTACATGTGTGTGCTTGTACATATGGAAGTCTGACTACAACTTTCCTGTAGGTTCTTGGGAATTGTTCACTTTGATTTTGTTTTTTGTAATTTTATTTTATTCTTTGAAAATTTCATAAAAGTCTACAATGTATCTTGATCACATCCATCATTCATGTTTCCAGTACCTATCATTAAATTTCCCTCCCAATTTCATGTCCTCCTTTTATAATTTTATTTACTAATTTATGTTTTAACCCACACAGTCCAATTAGTATTGCCCGTAAGCACATGAGCATGGGAGTGGGAAACCTACTTGAGGCCACACTCCTAATTAAATGTGACTCTTTCCCAGCAGCCGTTACCTGCCCACAGCTCCTCAGCTGGACATGCAGCCTCAGAAGCTGCTGCCCAATCCACACGAAAAGTTTTAACTGGCTTACTCTTGTACAGACCAAAATAAGTAAATTTTACAAAATCACCATCACACTAAGCATGTAATTAATTCTTGTTTTATTTTCATTATACATTATGCTATTAAAGGACCTTAAATATGAATATAATTCTTAATTAAAATCTAATAGATTCTTTGTTCCTCCTAATTTAGAACATTCTTTTCCTTATTTCTAATGGATCTTCCCAAGAGCTAGCAATTTGTGCATTAAAATTAAGTCTTGTAGTCTTATAATTATATTTGTTAATTCTTTTTTGTTTTAGTTTTGTTTTTGTTTTTCAAGTCATGGTTTTTCTATAGCTTTGGAGCCTGTCCTGGAATTGGCTGTGTAGAGCAGGCTGGCCTTGAATTAAAAGAGATCCACTTATAATTGTTGGTCTTATAACTATCAACATTATTATTTTATTATTATTTTTCCCTTTTTTCCTGAAGCACACTTTGTGAAAATTACTTAAATATGACAAATCCATCATTATTTTATTTTGAAATAATTTTTCAAATCTTCTTCATGAACAGATTTCTAAGTACAAGAGTTTGCTGTTAATGTGTTCCTTTAGTTTTGTCCAATATTAAGTAATGAGAAGGGTTTTACTTTTCTCCAATATAAGATGTATATAACTCATTTGATTTCAAGTTCTAAAATAAACACCTGTGGTTACCCATGTCCTTTCTATAGCTTCTATCTCATTTCCAACTTCCATTGAGGAAAACATGTTGAATTTTGTCATTTTTATTAATTTCCTGTTGTAATATGTATAAGAAGCTGTACAATGGAATTTGGTTACAAATGATTCACAGTCAGTATTGCTCTACCAGCAGATACCTAGTCCCTTCACTGAGATAAGGTGTTTCCCACTCACAGGTCTCACAGTGCAGTGGTTAAAAGATAAGAAAGCATTGCTCTGAATTCCAGTTCAACAAATATCTTAAGCAAGTTAATTACTTGTTATTTTCCCAGATTCGTTCCATGTAATGGAATGAGCATACTAAATACCCTACGATGATGATTCTGTGAAGATTGCAAACTGGTACTGAGAGACAGTGTTTTAACTAATAAGTAATTTAAATAAATTTGTGGTTTCAATTGCTTCCTATGGATCTGTGAGTATCATCCCCAATATATGGATATTATAATATAAGAATTCATGTTACAATCAGAGTACATAATATGTCTAGGTTGGCTTCAGTTAAATGGCACTGAACTATCCACTCTTCCAGATTTCTCAATTTCTTTTAATAAATTCAATACTATATGCTTCATATATTGGAAGGATACATTAATGTACACTTATGTTGTGGGGTATTTGTACACTATGTGAAGATCTATTTCTGTGATTGGTTTAATAAAGAGATGAACAGCTAATAGCTAGGCAGGAGGTACAGGTGGAACATCTGCGCAGAGAGAGGAAGTAGGAGAGATGTCAACAAGACGTGCATGCAGAATGAAAGAAAGGCTAAAAAGCCACAAGGAACCCAGTGACAGAGAGGGAGGACTAATGAGCAATGGGGTTAAGACTGGGCTGGTTTAACCCCCAGAAACAGCTGACCTGACAAGGAGTAGCTCTTGAATCCCAGACTGATGACTGGAAATCCAGCACGGGATTGATCCAGACCCCCTAAATGTGGGTGTCAGTGAGGAGGCCTAAGCAATCTATTGAGCCTTGGGCAGTAGATCAGTGTTTATCCCTAGCATACAAATAGACTTTGGGTGCCCATCCTACAATGAGAGAGGCACTCTCACCCTGGACTCTTGGGGGAGTGTCTAGGCCCTGCCCTGGATGAAATGACAGATTATGGACACACCCATGGAGGGCCAAACCCTCTCTGGGGAAAGGAGGGTGTATTGAGGGGGTAAGTGGGAGGGCATGGGAGGAAGGGAGGGAAGGGGAGAGGGACCTGGAATTGACATGTGAAGCAACCTTGTTTCTAATTTAAATTTAAATTTAAAAATAAAAATTAAAAAAGAAAAAAAGCCACATGGCTAAACATAGATAAAGGCAGGTTAATTTAAGTTATCAGAGCTAGTGGGACAAGCCTAAGTTAAAGCTGAGCATTCATAATCAATAATAAGTCTTCCTGTTGTTATTTGTCAGCTGGTGGCATAAAGGGAAGTCTGACTACATTCTTATATATTTAGGATTCCTGTGTAACAACATTTTTACCTCCACAATTATATAATTTAAAAGCTTCAGACTTTCAAATGAATGAAACATGAAGAACCAGAGGTTTCTTTAGAGAACTCAAGGTAGGGGGTGGAGAGATGGCTCAGTGGCTAAGAGCAGTGGCAGCTGAATTCAATTCCCAGCACCACATGGTGGCTCACAACCATCTGCAGTGAGATCTGGTGCCCTCTTCTGGACTGCAGGCATACATTAGGCCAAACACTGTATGCATAATAAAATAAATCTTTAAAAAAAGAACAAAATATAAGCCCAAATTGGATGGTATCACAAGAGAATTGCATTCAACTAATATGAGTAGAGAGAGACATACTATTTTTAATGATAAATTAAGGTTAAATTTAAAACTATGTGTTCCAGGAGATCTAGAAGACAGGAGGGCTTTAAATGAGTTGTTCTGTGTTTTGTTTGTCTAACAGTCTTTCTAAAAGATGGGGGATCACTGTAAGGAAAAAAATGTCTTGACTTTCAACCTGAAATCTACATAGTCCTCATTGTATAATCTGTAGTTTAATTATACATGAGAATATATAGTACTGAATGGCATCAAGTGTATCTATCGCATTTAGCTTAAAAATATGTAGATTTCCTTGTTTCTTTGGTTCTTTGTCTTTCATGTTTGTGGTAGCAAATGAGATTTACACTAAGTATATTTATGTATTTTACTAACTCTCTTTGCATTGCAGATACTTCATTCACAACCCTGGTGAGGGAAAAGGAAAGTAAGTTTGGCACTAAGAAGACAAAGGAAAAGGACAAATAAATATTTCAAGAATTATAAAACTATGATGAAGTTTGACATTAAAACCATGTAAAATATATGAATTTAAAATTACCAATAGTTCCATGCCGTTTTAAACTTTCTTTGTGGTTGGTCACATTTAAGTAGATTTTTCCTTCCCTTTTTAGGAAGCAGTTAGGAGATAGATTGACAGAATTTCTAAGTGGGTACACAATGTGTTATCATGTAAAAAAATAAATTGAATCTTAATAAAGCTATATAACATTATTTGCATCTTGTCTTTGATAAAATGAACAAGGATAACACAATAAAAATGCATAAAATATAGAAATAACCATTTAAATGTACCATCAAAGATCTTAATTATTTGAGAAAAATAGACATGTATACTTATATGAGAGGGCACAGAAAAAAATGATATCTTTAGTTACCTTATACAAGCTGCAAGAACTTCTTGACTCTTTGGGATAGTAGAGATAAATTGCCATAAGTCATGCCACACAAAACAGGAATACAATGCATAGAAATCCACAAAAATATCAAAGCCCAATTCTTAATAACAGTTTACCACTTGTTAGTGGAGTGAGGGGTGGAGTGCCCATCACAGTAGGATTCCCACAGTATCTCTTCTATTTGGCATCAATTTTCAGTGTGTGTTCATGGCAAAAATACCTAACGTGTTTGTCTCACACAGGCAAAATTCTATTTTCTTTAATATCATGTAATTATTTCTTCATTATAAATGTAATCACAAGTTGATTGTCAAAGAATGAGCAAACAAAAATTCAATTTTTCTACTGTTAAGAGAAATTTCAACGAGTTTGAACTTTTAATTTAGTTCCTACTTGGTTATATCAGGAAGACAGTAAGTTGATCACAGCAGAAACACTTCAGAATTGTCAAATTTGAATTGCATTGAGATTAACTTAACAAAGAAAAGACAATGACAACTGTGGAAAAGTAAGCTTTCTGCTCAATAACTACCTTGTTTATGCCCTATTTTTGTTTAGTGTCCTTCGGATCTGTCATCTCCCTGGGAGCTCAGGAAGTCTGGAGCACATGAATGGGCCTTTGTTGCATAAAATATCTAGTATTCCTAAGAAAAGATAGGAGTTTATTTACTGAGCTCCATCCACGCTTTGACCACAGGGCTCAAAGCTCCTGATTCATATTCACTGATAGTGAATAACAAAACAGTTACACAGAATAATCTCTAGAAGTCTCTGTCAAATATTTCTTGCCCTTGGTGTATGGTAAACACAGCATCCATTGCTTTTAGAAAGACAGAACAATAAGGAGCTCTCGTGGTGTTCTTTGTACAAGAAAGTCAGGGAAGCACCATTAATTCTCTGACTCCCTACAATCAACACCCACAAGACACTCTGGCCCAGGCACACTTCTCAAAATGAACAGCAGCATAGCAGATGTCTGTGTGATTCTCACCCTTTTGAACTATGATGTGGATATTTTCAGGGACCATATTCATGTCTGATTACACCCTGCATTGGGACAATTCGCACACAACACTTCATTATCCATTAGTCTTCACTCTGCTCTTTCTCACGGGTCTGATATTATGTTTGCCTGGCCCACCTGAAGGCTTGGATTCTTCCAGGCTGTTACAACATAAATCTAGTATTTCCTTTCAAAATTCTTATTATTTTAAGAGAAACTAAGGTGGGAACTAATAACTCAACCACTTACTGTAATCTGGAAAAAATTATATGCCTGACATCTTTGTTTAAAACAAAATGTGAAAGCGGGCAGCAGCAGTGGCACAGACCTTTAACTCCAGAACTTGGAAGGCAGAGACAGGTGTAGGTCTGTGAGTTAGAGGCCAGTCTGGTTTACAAAGGGAGTTCTAGTACAGTCAAAGTTGTTATATAGACAAGTCATGTCTCAAAAACAAAACCAAAGCAAACAATTCAATACTGACTTTGAGCATATCCAATACTGAGTTTTGCCTTCTCCTTTTACCATAGTAAAAGGCCTTCAACTGAGAATACCTCACACTTTGAAACTGGTGCCATCACTTTTTTTTCATAATATACAGAAGTAATCATAAGATACATAAGTGATGCTTCACAACTAATGGATTTGGAAGTATGCCGTACACAGAATTGACTGGATTCCCTATGTCCTACAAAGAAGCTTTGTTTGGGAGAGAAGAGTCAATCCTTAGAGAATCTTCATATGTTTTGATTATTACTTTTTTTAGTTAATTCTTAAAATAATAAGAAGCTAATAGATATCAAGTGTATATATAATTTTGGTTCTCATTTCTAGGTAGGTTTTAAATTATTAAATGTATTACCTTTAAATTAAAATCAATGGAGTTCTTGGCTTTAGGTCCCTTATTTCACAGAAGGTTGGGAACAGATTGCTAACTGGTGGGTGATATTAGTCTTTCAAAGGTCCCAGTGACAGCAAGAGAGGAGGGACTAAGTAAGATAGAACAGGGTCACTATCCCCCTGAAGCCAACTCCCCTTGTGATTCATAAATACAGAACGATGTAAGTATGTAAGAGGGTTGTAATCGAGGATATAATTCTCTACATACATGGTCTCCCAGTGATACAGAAAGAGACAAGAGCCCCTGAATAAATTGGGAACATGGGGAGGGGAAAAGGGAGGTAGGAGAAAAAGGAGGGAAGAAGAGGATGGGGGAGGAGAACATGAGGTATCAGGAAGATTGAGCTGGGAGAGGAACAGAGGAGAGCAAGAAAAGAGACACATCAATAACGGACTTCAGGAGCCCATTTCCCATCGAGGGATACTCTCTTAACCTAGATACACAGGGGAGGGTCTAGGCCCTGCCCCAAATGACTTGACAGATTTTGATGATCCCTCATGGAAGACCTCACTCTACCTGGGGAGTGGATAAGGGATGGGTTGGTGGGGAGTATTGGGGGATATGGGAGAATGGGAGGGAGAGGAAACTGGGATTGACGTGTAAAATAAGATTGTTTCTAATTTGAATAAAATTTATAAAAAAAGAAAGAAAGAAGAATTTGATATAAAAATTTCAAATATTTATTCTGGCAATTTTAAGACAACTATGAGGGCAAGGGGAGAGGAGGAAACTGTAAAAGGCTATCAGATAATGAAGATAGATCACTCTTCAGGAGAAGCAGTCTCTTTCAAGTCAGTGTGTTACAAATTCTAAAGGTAATGGCCTTCAGTGAGTTATAAAGATATGACCAAGTTTTAGGCCGGGCATTGGTGGCACACACCTTTAATCCCAGCACTCAGGAGGCAAACGCAGGCGGATCTCTGTGAGTTCGAGGGCAGCCTGGTCTACAGAGAGAGTTCCAGGACAGGCTCCAAAACAATACAGAGAAATCCTGTCTCAAAAAAACAAAACAAAACAAAAAAAGATATGACCAAGTTTTAAACAAGGATAAACTGGTTTTTTAAAGAGGCAACTTCATCTCTAATAGGGACTCATTTTCTGTCACAGCAGTCTGTGCCTCTTACCCTAGTTTTATTAATTTATATATGTATATATAATTTAAATTGCATATGTATATATGTATGTTTATGGCACGTTCCTCTGACTTGCATCATTGTCTTTAAACTGAAACATTTCCTCAAGGAGAGAAGAGGAAGAATGAAAACATGGAAGATTCTTTTTCTTTTTCTTTTTTTTTTTTTGGTTTTGTTTTTTCAAGTCAAGGTTTCTCTGTATTGCTTTGGAGCCTGTCCTGGTTCTCACTCTGTAGACCAGGCTGGCCTTGAAGATTTTTAAGGGTCCCTACCCCACAGTGTAGGAAGAAGTGAACATTTGCTGTGGGTCGAGACTCTGAGCAGTAAATAGTAGAAAGTGATGTTCTCAGCTATTCCTACTGCAGAGCTACCTGCAGGCTGGGTAGACCGCTCCAGAACTGAAGGTCTGGGGGAGTTTTCATCCATGCTGGCATGGGTGATGTACCTTCTTTGAGTTATTTCCAATCTTTGTAAGTAATCCCTCACTCATACTCCTGTCAGTAACTCTAATTAAAAAAATATCCATTGGTTCACTAAATTGGGCATTGGTGCAATTGCTATTTAGGTTTCTCATAGGTTATCTTGCTGTGGTTAATAAATTTGTGGGGGGTATCCCCAGGAAAATTGTCTCACACAGCGGTGTGTCTATGTGTGGGTTAGTGCATATTAGTTTAGGTACTTGTGGAAGCCAAGAGGATGACAAAGTTCTTGGAACTGGAGTTACAGATGATGGTATAGCTCACTGACATAGATGCCAGGAAAAGTTCATCTCCTATGCAAGAATAGTTTTGCTCTCAACCTAGTTGCTAACTCAGGATTTTGAACGTACAGCAACAAAACACAATTAAAAATCAAATGCATGATGAATCCGGGTTGTTTCTGGCTGAATTGATTGTGTTGTATCATGCAACTTCACAGAAGTCCTGGATCTGAAAACACAACTGATAGGTTTCTACTGGCACGAAGGGCCAGATCAGACCTCATTAAAAGCAAACAAACGCAGGTTTATTTGGCATTGCTCCATTGCGGACTCACCAGTCCCAAAGAACGGGGCCAGGGAAGTACAGCACCTGGCCTAAGCCAGGGAGGTTTTACAGATGTTGGACAAGGGGTGATGATGTGTCAACCAGGAACTGGAGCTGTGTCCGAGTATGGTCAAAAGCTAATCCCCTGGGTAGGCACTTGGGTGGGCTGGCATGTCTGGAAGGCAGGTTGTGGGAAAGGTGGAACTGGGCTTTTGATGCCCTTCCATTGTTCAGAGTTTTCTAAGCAGGTAGAGTTGGAAGAAGTAGGGCAGATGGGGTTCCCAGCTTGTGCAGGGGTGATCACCGATTCCAACCAAACAACTTCTTGCACTTTGTACTATGCAGGTTATCATGATGACATCTCAAATAAAGCTTCCTGACACTCTCTGTTTCAGACTTGAAACTGTTGTATGTTATTAATTTATCGTTCCTGCCTATGAGGTGGCTCAGTAGACAAGTAACACTTCCCCTGAAGCCTGATGATCCGAATTAAACCTGAGTTTCATTCTCTAGACCCACATGGTAGAAGAAGGGAACCAACTCCTTCCTACAAGTTGTCCTCTGACTTCCTCCACACACGTAAGGTGGGTAGAGCACTGTAGGATAACAGGCAAGCAGAAAATCACCTGCCCCTGGTCTGCCCCAAGCTCCATGACTTAGAAATCTTAACTGTAAGATAAATGATCCAAGTCCACTTCTGGATTTAAAAAAAAACAAACAACAAAAAAACACTTACAAAAAATTCAAAATCCCACCAATTCTTGGGCTTGCTCCAAGATCAAGCCACAGAATCCCTCAAATTCCAGGACACCCTGGAAACTTTTGCACCCTAAGAAACTTTACTATAAAGTCTGCCTTCTGCTCATTTCTCTGCTGTTTCTCTTGAGCAGAGACAGGCACCCTTTTGTATCTTTCCCAATAAATCTCTTGTGTGAGGTTAGTTGTTCAGTGTGACTTTGTGGTTTCCTTGGCTCTCCTCGATTGCCAAGATGCCTTTGTATAGGAAAAACCCTGACATATACGCACATGCAAACACAAATAAATAAATATAAGTAAGTTTTATGCTATTACAGAAACATCACAGTTTAACATGGAAAATTTGAACCTTTAATAATACTCAGCATGTATCAAATGAGTTTAACTCTTTGGTAGAATTTTTGGCTTTCAAAATTGCTGCTTAAATTGATAACCTGAGTTTCAAATGAAATTAATTCTGACTTGTAATTATGACATTATTCTGAAACAGCTCTAAGCATATTGCTGCCATTCTGTGTTGCATATTTGCATGGTACAGTATTCTCAGAATTTGACAATTTTAAAAAACCAACATTGGACTCTGAGGAATTTGCTCCATATCCTGTAGTATTAAGTATCTGGCCAAGACTCAACTCTTTATACATAAATGAATACGCATATGCATCTAAATATTATGCAAAATTTTTCATTTGTAATAAACTGTAAAGTTATGTGTATTCTGGAAAATTGTTTTGAAATACATTTTTAAGTGTATTATCAGTAAATGTTTGGTGCTGCTGTGTGACAAAAATTTTCCTGGGAAGATATATAACACACTCTTTTACTCACCACATTTAGGGATCCCACAACAAACTAAAGTCAAATTTGGTGAATTAATGAGTTTTATTGGAATTGCTTATAGGAGTAAGGGTGAGAGATTACTTAGAGAGGCAAGGGTGAGGGACTCAAAGACAGCGGGCACACCCAGCATGGATG
Source organism: Mesocricetus auratus (assembly GCF_017639785.1). NCBI lineage: Eukaryota > Metazoa > Chordata > Mammalia > Rodentia > Cricetidae > Mesocricetus > Mesocricetus auratus. Next base: position 41,879,167 of record NW_024429194.1, on the reverse strand, counting down.
ACAGCTCATAAGACTGGGAAACCTGGAGCACACTGCACATCACCGATGAAGCTCATCAGGAAAGAGTGTCCTTTTCCAAACTAATGCAGTCTAAACCTCTTTCCACAGGTCTACTGACTTCTGCTTCTCCCAGGCCGCTGTCCTGGTCTCAGTATTCTTTGCAACTTGGCTCTTGTTACTCTGGTAGGGAGGGACATAGTGAATCTGGTCAGCTTCTGGGATTTCCTAAAGCTTTTTTGAGTTGTTTACCTTCCTGCTTAAGTAGCCTCCCTGCAGGATGGAACGTTCCAATTTTGAATGAAACCGCTATATGTGTGTACCTGCTGTACCTATCTATACACCTACATACATAGGGTAAGACACCTATTTTTGTGGAAAGAGTCTCAAGTGGAAAATTCTAGGAACCTTTTACCCTATGAGAATCTGTTGGTAGCTTTGTGATTATAAGAAGCTGAACAAATTTTTTTTCTCATGAGCTAGTTTTCCTTAAAAGCAATCATCCTAGAGAGCTGTTAGCTTTCCAAGAATTAATTCAAATGAATTTAATTTTGAGTTTCCGGAGGTATCTGCACTTACCAATTCGTCTCCTATCATTCAGTGAATAGCCTCTGTGGCAGAATACTACCTTAAGGTGTGTAACTTTTGTTTATACTGCATTTGTTTAACTCAGTGAAGCTGCGATTCTTTGCCTATCTAAAACACCTGGTGATCCCTGTAAAGACCTGAACAGCCAATGGCAAGGCAGGAGCGAGGATAGTGGAGGCTGGCAGGAAGACAGTATAGTTAGAAGGAGAAAAGGAAGAGAACAAGGAGAGGAAGATGTCAGGGGCCAGCCACCCAGCCAGCCAGCTAGGGAGTGAGGGTGAGATTTACATAGTCAGAGAAGAGAAAAAGCCCAGAGGCAAAAGGTGGTCAGGGATAATTTAAGTTAAGAAAAGCTGGATAGAAACAAGCCAAGCTGAGACTGGACATTGATAGCTAAGAATCCATGTGTTATTCATTTGGGAGCTGGGTGGCAGCCCCCCTCACAAAAGAGAAAACACTTCTTATAATGAGACTCAGTAGCCCATCTACAGGATGGTGGCACAGGTTGGTCAATATTTTTACCCAGGTTAGTTCTACTAATTGTATACTGTACTTTATTTTGTACTGTTTATTTTTTATGATTGGGAATTATAACATTTCTCCCTTTCTTTTCTTCTCTCTAAGCTTTTCCATATACCCTTTCCTATTCTCCTTCAGATTCATGGCTTCTTTTTCCTAATACATATGCACACAAGACATACATATTTTTTTTTTTGGTTTTTACGAGACAGAGTTTCTCTGTATTGTTTTGGAGACTGTCAGTCCAGCCTGGCCTCGAACTCACAGAGATCCACCTGCCTCTGCCTCCTGAGTGGTGGGATTAAAGGCATGTGCCACCACCGCCCGGCTCATATTTCTAACTATAACCTGTAACTACTAATGTCAAATTACATCTATTGTTAAAAAGGATCATTACAGAAACATTTATATGGTACTTTGTAACCTTTAGTTCACCATTATTTAATATCTTACACTTAAATTTACCTTAGAACAAGTACAAAATAATTTGTCCATTAAACTGTATCAAATTACTGAGAGAAACAGAAATTAATATAATTTTAACAAAGTGTGGAAACTATAAACAACTAAGTTTTAAAAAGAAATTCTCAAGGAATGGGGTGTGTATTAAGCTTATAAAGATCTGGATAAGTAGAAAAAGACACATTATTGTGGCTTTAGAAGTGATTTAAAAACATGAAAAAAATGAGTGCATTCAAAGAGAGGACACTGATGCAACTCCATATTTCAGTGAATGGAAGAAATCACATACCTATAGACATTTCGGGAAAATCTGAAAGTTGTTCAATATATAAGAGATTCACATGCTAAAATAAAAAATTACTTTTAAAAATTTTGAGGTCAACATAGTTCCAAGCAGGATATTAGCAATGCTTAATTGTTACAACGGATAGCCATGGCTGGCCAAAGGTTTTTAACCAGATTTTTGTCTCCTCATTATTATGAAAGAAACTAGATCCATGTTCTTATTCTACAAATATACTCATGAGATTAGTCAAGTTCTAAACTGTATATTGACTTCTGCTCTGAAAATGTTCATTAGTTAATGGAAAGGCAAAACTAAAAGCAGTTGCCAAACACCAGAGCAGCTGACAGCAAGGAAAGTAGACCAGCACTTAGGTGAATCTCAGAGCAGGTGTCACAAAATTATAACGTTATTTTGTAACAGGAAAAATAAAATCCCACAGACAGATACTGGGGCTCAAGCTGAAGTATCAGAGAAACAAAGTAGCTAAGCAAGTAGCTCCTACCTCTACTCAAGCTGTCCTCAAAGTGACTGGAGACCAAAATGTCCGGGACTGAATTATCTGCTCCTGTCAAACAAATCTCAAGTGCTGGAATTAAAGGCATGTGATCCCAAGTGCTGAGATCACCTTTGTGTGAGCTGTTTCTCTTTAGGACTGGATCAATTTCACATAGATCAGTGTGGCCTTGAAGTGGCAGAGATCTATCTATCTTATTGTCTCTTGGGTTCTGGGATTAAAGGTGTGTGCCACCACAGCCTGACTTTATGGCTTTGCATTCTGAAACCTTATTAAAGCAAGCTTTAATAAATCACAAACAATATATAACTATACCACTTCTTGCAAGAAGAGTGGACTTACATGGTCAACACACTGAGTGTGCACAGCTCAGACTGCACGCTGCAGCAGAGGGAGAAACCTGGTTCAGTGTAGAAGGCAGGGAGAGTGAAGCAGTCATACTGATCATCTAAAGGCAGCATCGATGTGGCTAAAACAACCCAATTAAAGCAGTGTTCTGTCACCCATTCCGCCTTAGTATCAGTTGCTTGTTGACTTCAGTAAGTTGTTCTCAAGCAATGAATGAATTGTGTAAATTAGAAGAGTCTGTAGAGGCCCAGAGATATGAAATAACCTTAAAGATCAGGCTACTAGCTAAGTTTCAAGGTGATAAGACACTTAAACACAAAAAAGAGTTAGGTCCCGGAGTGTGTGATCCAAAATCACCTTAATAGGGACAGTGTGACAATGCTGTGACACTGCTAACATGGCTATTTAGAATTTGGAATGTGTGTGTGTGTGTGTGTGTGTGTGTGTGTGTGTGTGTATTAAAAAACCAATTATGTTAATAAGCTACATATTCGATAGTAATTTTTGAATTCACTAGGATACATTTTTGGTTTCTAGTTTTAGGGTTTTATTTTGAAATTATTTCTTTTATTTATGAAATTATGCTATGCCAGTGGCCACATCAGAGGCACTGCAGTCAGCAATAGAGCTTACGGAACTAAGCCCAGAGGACAGCAGAGCTACTCTGGGGGTACCCTGGCACGGCAAAGGCTGGGAGACTGTTTCCAGGGTGCTCCTTGCTGCTGCTGTGCTTCCTCATGCTTGCTGCCACCATGCTCCTGGTGTATTTGGCACGGTGTGGTTGCCATATGAAATGATCCCACTGTATCTATTATAGTGCAATTGTTTCTTGGGAAAATCCCATTCTTCACCGGGCAATTCACTTGCAGATTACAATGAAGATGATGCTTATAAGAGCAATGATGATTAGTTGCATCTATGATTTAATTGGACTTTCTGAGTTAGCCTAAAAGATACAAGTGGTTTAGGTTATTCTGTCAACTGCTCCAATAAGAGATACAAAAAGGACAGAAATTGTCTAAAACTTACCTTGTCCTTGTTAGATGTGAGATTTGCAGAAGATGAAAAATAAGAACAAGGAAGTTTCATGCATTATAGACACGTGAATTCTGCCTGGGGAAACACAGGCTGATGATTAAAGAAAACTATTATTTCCCTACACCCAAGGTTTGACCTGAGTTCCTTAGTCATGTAGCTTACATAATTAATTACAGGTCTTGATATGCACCTTGAAACAGCAAAATTGTGAAAGAAAATTACATGATCCTATTGTGTATAAAGAAAAATAGATGGTTAGCTGATCATTCGCTTAAAGTTTCTCGAGAGTGGAATTAGGAATAGAAATCAGCTACACTTAAATTGCAGGCAGCTGTCTGCCAGTGCAAAAGGACCTGGCTGAAATATGCTGAGCTTGCTTAAAACTTAGTTAATCAGTGATTAAAAAAATATCATTGCTTTGGGATGAAGACGATATGGTGGGAAAATCAATGCAAAGAAAAACCTTTAACTACTTGTGGGCTTGTAAGGCAAACATGCAGCATGTGATCGTAATATGATTTCTTCTTATGTAAAGATTTTAATTTGTTTTAGAAAATATGTACCTTATGGTTATGAGGTAATCTTTTCTTACATAGAAATATTTGTGCTAGAAAGTATAAAAGGAATAAGAGAAAAATAAAAGCGAGAATAAAAGATAGATAATGAAAGCTGTAGAAGGCAAACTGGGGGAGAAATGGAGGAATAGCATCAGGAATGATATAGAAGGAGAGCAACTGGCAAGAAGAAAAAGGAAAACATCAGACTAGAAGAACAGAACAGAAAAAAGAACAGAGTAAGAACAACCAGAGAGGAAAAAAATAAAATGAAGAATTAGGCTTTGGTCCTCAGATAAAAGTTCCTGTGTAAGTGTGTGTCTGCCCAGTAGTTTGCCTACTCTACATCTCCTTCCCAGTTCCCCCGACCTCCTGGGGGATGGGCCCCTAGGCAGCAATTACATCATTTCTCCTTTGCTTTTCCTACCTCCAAACTTTCCCATATGTCCTTCATTGCTTTCTTTCAAATCTAAGGCTGTTTTTCATTAATTTTTGTTAAATATATGCATGTATGTGTGTGTGTATATATACATAATGTAGATTATACAGGCATATCTATTTTATATATGTGTGTGTTATATAGATATAGACCATTAAATGCATAAGCGCAACCTGCTTAGATTATGTAATGTTGCTTGTATGTAATATTATTGGGGCTGAACATTTGGCATTGGACAGCCAGTTGGTGCACTCTTCCACTTTTGATTATGAGAAAAATCTATCAATTTTTTGCTTTTAGAACTAAAGAACTTAAAGTACAATGGTACTCACCAAAGATTTACATTATTATAAGGTAATTAGAATAAATTCTCAGAATAAACCTGCTTGGAAATTAGTTTGAATATCTTGAAACTAACTAGAAATGATTATTCAAAAACTGATTTTGGAAAATAATCAACAACAGAATAAGAAATTGCGAATGAGTCATTCAAACAGCGAAATACCCTTCTTTTGAATTCTACTAAGTGTATTATTTGTTAAATTCAAAGACTATACACTGAGAATTAGCTCTAGATTGTTTCTTAGAAAAAAATTGGCTGGGCAAAGAGTCTGTAAAGGGAAAAAAACTCCAAGAAAAAAATATATGAACCAATTCAGACCCATAGGAGTTTCCAGGACACCACAAGAAAACCAACAGAATCAGCTGACCTGTGGCTCACAGGGGCTCACAGAGACTGAAATGGCAATCATGGTGCCTGCATGGGACTGACCTAGTTCTTCTGCATGGTGTTCTTGCAGGACTCCTAATAGTGTGAGCAAGAGGTGTCCCCGACTCTTTTTGACTGTTCTTGAAACCCTTTTCCTCCTAGTGGGTTTCCTCATTCTGCCTTAATACAAGAGGTGCCTCATCTTATTGCAACTTGATATCCCATGTGCAGTTGACTGTAGGGGAAGGAGGAGTATATGAAGGGCAGAGTACTGGGAGGACAGGATGGAGGGGAAACTGTACTCAGGATGTAAATTAGAAAAAAATTTTAAAAAAACAAAATCACTTGCAATTCAAACTACTCCATATTTTGGCCCAACAGTTATTATGAGTAACAAAGAATGAAGAAAGAATTATTTCATTAAGTGTTAATTTAAACTAGTATATGCCAACAATTATTTACAGATTTTGTGTATCTATCAACTTTCCTAACATTAATGTATATCAAACAGCCCTACAGCTCAGGGATAGGTATATAAACAAAGTCTTTTTCCTCCTGACTTATGCTCTTCTAGGGCTCTGCTGATGTGGGCTATCTCAGTCATCTGAGATCACTGACCTACGTAGAGTGGTTCTCTCTCAGCAGTGACAGAGATGCAAAACGACAAACATGCCACACAAGCACTCTTCAGTAATCTATTGGAATCATAGCTACTGCCATACCATACACCAAAACCAAGTCACATGACCCAAATCCACACTAATGTGATGAAAAACTCTACCAACAGGAGGATACAGCAAGACATGCAAAATCTGTTGAAGAATAAATGAGAACTAATACTTATATCTGCTATTAATATAGCATTATTTTATCTCTAAAAGGGGAAGATTGTGTACATTCTTCCAACAAACCTATAGACTTGATATAAATATAAGCTATTTCAAAAAATAACTTAAACTTCCAATTATGGATTTATATACGTCATCTTTCAAAAGATAGTGATAGCATAACATTCAAGTCACAGTACCTAAAACTTTTATATTTTCATTCTGTCTACAAACAGAAGAAAGGATACTCAGAATAGACTATGTACATTATATATATATATGCATACATAACCTGTTTTTCCCAGCTAATCTACTCAATGAGAAACAAATGGCAGATGCTATTACTACCTACAACTTAATGATGGAGCCATGTGCCACTCTAACCATAATTTACTTCTGAACAGATTTGCTACATCATTTACTTCTGAACAGAAGGGAAATTTGTCAACTCAGAAAGCTTGGGCCTTCATACTGCAATTTGACAGCAGCCTTTTGTCTACAATGATTAATCAGTGATCATTCATCTGATCATCTGTTACCCATAGTTTACAACTCTATAGTCTCAGAGCAAATCTCATCTTTCCAAAATGTCTGCCTTATGCTCTACAGTGCTTCCTTCAAGTTTACTGGGGAAGAAATGTGAAAAACCAACAAACACAAAAATCCACAGAGAAAAATAAACTCTCAAATGTACTTGCTGAGCTTTTACATAGGGCTGATATATCTGGCTCCAACAGAGCTAATGACTGCGTTACTTTTAAGTTGATGACAGTGTTGTGCCCACATAGATGGCTTTACAGCTTTATACCCAGAATCAATCCATTACTGCCCCTGCAAAACATAACAAGGAAGCATCTCTCATGGATTCTGTGTGTAATAGCAGCTTAAGGAAAAATTAGCATATGGATAGAGGAAAAGCTGTGGGAGACACTTTGATAATAATGAGCTATGGTAACATTGCAATGCTTTATTTTAGATCTGTGGCTTCTCAAATACTATTATGGACATATGGTAGGACTTCCAAAATTTAAAAAAGCTGTGATTACTTTTAAAGACAAAGTATTCCAGTACAAATTAGGAGAAACCTCCTCAAATTTTCATGTCAAAATAATGTAAGAAACATTTTTAAACTAACACTTTATCATTTGTGTTAATATTGTTTCTTTCCCAGTACTAGCCTCTGAAAATGGAAAATCCCCAAGTAGGATCCCTGTTAGCCTTTTTGGCCATATAACTCCCATTTGTTCAGTAATAAATTCAAAGTCAAGTAGATAGGATTTGTATTACTATTTTTATACTTTTGTAATTTTATGAGAACAACTTAGTTTGCAACAGTTGCTTTTTCCAAAGTTGTGTGTGAAGAGAGAGGGAAAGAGATGATGGGAAAGAAATAACAAAGCACAAATTTAGAATAAAGCAAGTAGCTGGTGACTAAATCAGACCCAACAAGAACAGAAGATTTTTATACTTTTATTCTCTGTGGAAAATTAGTAACCATGGTAATGATGCTACCCGCCACCTCAAAGCTCTGTGAAACCATCTCAATGGAAAGGTTATGTATATGTATGATAGTGCAGGCATAAATGAAAAGGAGGATAAATCAGTTCATAAAATGGGAAGTGAGTCACTGTTGATGAACAGCCCCTCCTCTAACTTGGTAATAACCTTACCACTTAGCTGATCGTCACACAACCATTTTCTCCTTTGAGAATTCCTCCCATTTGCTGGTTTTACAGAGTACAGAACCCCAGATCTTTCTGCTACCATTTCATTATATTACCAATTCCAAATATTAGTTAACACCAGTTTCTTCAGCTAATGCAGGCTTCCCCATTGACAATGAAAATCAAACTTGGGTGTCTCAATGGCGCCACCCAGCAGCCATTATGTGTTCTGCATTCTTATGGTTGTAAAACTACCTGGCAGGAAAAAAATTAAAGGAGGGGGAGTTATTTAGGCTCGCAGACTCGAAGGCACAACCACCCAAACAGGAAAGGCAAGGCAAAGGTCATGGCAGTTGGAGAATGTAATAGGGACTCCTCACATGGTAGAGACCCAGAAGGCGAGAGAGCGTGAGTGAAACTCCTGAGTATGTGGGTAACACTTTCAAAACCCTCTCCAGTGGTCCACCTCCTCCAGCCAAGCTCACATCCAAAAGCTTCTTACCCTTTCCAACATACTTCCTTCAGCTTAAGAACTTCCTAGCAGAAACCCATGGGACATTTCAGATGAAACTCATAGCACATGCCCTGACAAATGCTTTGAGAACAGGCACCACCACAAATCACAGAACAAAAGCACAGAGTATATGTTAAGACTCCCAGCCTCAGGTTCCAGAGCCTGGAGGGTGATATCCCAAATACTTGGTTGGTCATGAGTCATGTGACCAAGGTGCCACTGATGTCTCAGAAGCAAACCTTCTACTTCAGCATTTATACTTCCATATGTTCAGTCTGTGTCCTTGCTGTATGATGCCTTGAGTTTCTAGGATTTGGTGGTAATGGCCTTGCCTGGCCTGGCAGGTGCAATGTAATGGATGTTATTTCTGGAACTGTCAAAATGTCAAGACTCATGCTCAGACGCTTTTGACGAAAGCCTCTCATCTTTCTCATTCTGAGGGAGATGTTGAATAAATTTGAGAGGCATTGACTCCTTCACCCTCCCTCACTCCCTATAGGCTTCCTTCCCTCCCTTATTCCCTCCATTCTTTCTCTCCTCCTTCTTCCATTTATTTAAATGTTTTTGACAATTGCTAATGGTGAGACAGAGGTAAGGTGCATACCACAGCATGTGTATGGAGGTCAGAAGACAAATTGCAAGAGTCAGTTGGCTCTTTCTTCCCACCAAGTGGGTTCCAAAGACCAAATGTTGGTTGTCAGAGTCCATAGTAGGTGCACATGTGGGTGGAGCCTCACTGATGCCCTTCTGTTATCTCATTTCCTTTTCAGTCTGCCATAAGTTGCAAATGTAAAGGCTTTCAGGCATGTAATGTTGCTGTAAGTATGCATTGAAATTATTTGTAAACATTGTCACCTAAAGAGAGCACCAAGGGCTGGATCTGGGCTGTCATCAAAGGCCCTTTGTCTTTCTGTCCCCATATGCTTACGAATCTGGGATCCAGTAAAGAGATATTGAAGACCAGAGTTTCTGTTCCACCAGGTCCTGTCATGATTTAGTCCCAAATAAATACAAAGAGGCTTATGCTAATTATTAACTGTTTGGCCAATGGCTTAGGCTTCTTACTGAATAGCTCTCTCTTAATTATTAAACCATTACTATTAATCGATGTGTAGCCACATGACCTTATCTTACCAGAGAATGCCCAGGTGGCTTGCCTTCCCAGTAGCTACATAGTATCTCCCTGGCAGCCCCTCTCTCCTTGTGGTTTTTATTACTTTGACCAATTAAGAACTCCATTTTCAAGATATACTGGGTCAGGAATATGATTCAGTCACAAAGCACTTGCTTAGCATGTGTGAAGCCTGAAATTTCACCCCAAATTTAAATAGATTGTAAAGGGAGTTTTTTTTTCTAGAATGACAAAAGCTTTAAAGGAATTTTAATAGATAAATACTTGTTTTGCTTCTGATTTCTTCTTAGAATGTCTCTACAAGAATGCAAACCAAAAGAATTTCTCACATGGTTAGATGAAAATAAATATTTCAAAAATATTATCTTATAAAAAGACAATATTCTACTGTTAAGAGCCTGCATGCAGTGTACGTTTCCAAAAATTACACACCAAGTGTGTTAGATATTATTTGCAAAACTCAGCACTGTTTGACAGTCTTTTACATTGCACTGTCTATTCTAATGACTGAAGCCCTGGGAACCGCTTTCCTGATTTCCTTACCATCTACACTCTGGAACTCCTGTGCAAATAAGATATATGTAGATGATGCTGGGATTAAGAATAATGGATTCAACAGGTATGAATTTTGAAGCAAACACATTGAATTCTCACTCAGAAATTACTGACCCATCCCCAGGCAAACCACAGCTTCAGATTCTACAGAGCAACTGTGACATTTGCATCTGTTTCTTGTTTCTGAATAGCAGTCACTTTCTGATCCACAGCATAGGACAGCAAACATAAGACATTCCCTAGTCCCCCAAAACATACCTGCCTTCCCCATCACTGTTTTCACTTAACATTTTCAGACACTGTTAAAAACATAATTTTATATCAAATCACTATCTACTTGAAATAGATAATTCCTATTTTTATGACTGAACCCTGGATAATCCTCTACTTCATCCTTATTGGTCCTATGGCGTCTAACAGATATAGATGATAATGATGATTTAGGCACATACAAAAGACACGGTGTGTTTGTGAGCTAATAGGACTACTGTATGTAATTAGTTGAGTTATCCCCCACTGATATATTAAATAACTAAATCCTACCTCTGTCACACTTGAAAGTTTATGTTAAGTTGGAGTGGAAGTTCTCAGTGTAAATTGACACTTGCTCCACAAATCTTAGCATGCTTACTCTTGGACATTTAATGAAAAAATTTTAATTTAAATAGTGAATTTTAGTACTAATTATTTATAAATTGGATTTTTACAATTACTATTATTATTGCTATTTACTCCAACAGCATTTAATGTTTACAACCTATGATTACTCCATAGACAGGCTTTGAGAAATGGCAAATACTAACTTATTATATAGTGACATAGCACCATCTCATGGAATATCAGGGAAACTGTCAGGAAGGTGTGTCACTGGGCCACTGGTACTAAACATGGGTATAATGTTTAAATTCCACTTTTAAAATGTTCAAAATATGCTGCTTTTAAAATAAAAAAATTAAAGAGACCATCTACTCAAATCCTATCCTCATCTGTCAAGGAAACAGACCTTCTGAAGTTAAGTGGTTCCTTTCAATATATACCAGAGATTCAGATTTCAATTAAAAGATATACATGTTTATGATGTTAAAATAAGTATTTTAACGCTAAGATTTTTGGTCTTAAGAACACATTTCTGAGCTTAGTGGAGTAGTGAACACCTGTAATCCCATCACCTAAGAGGCTACAGCAAGAGTTGAATTTTTCATGATAACCTGGGCTACAGGATGAGACACTATCTACACTCTAGTACATACATGCACACCTCACACACATACATACCTCATACATACACACTGTTTGTACAACATTTTTGGGAAAATTTTAGATATTTCATTAAAAAATGAAAAAATGATTTTTATGCATGAAAATACTAAGTTCCTGCTCTTAATACGAAAATTGTGAAAGTGAAAGAATTTTGAACACCCTGTTCAGTTCTTGACACCCAAGTACAAGAGGAAGGTCACAATCAGAGTGGCTGAGAAGTCATAATAAGGAATACCATTTCATTTATTTAGCTTCAGGGGGAGCGCGAAGAGGTTCTGACAGAGAAGCAGGTATCAGCTAGAAAAGCGGAGCAGTGTGCAAAGGACAAACACGGGAAAGATGGCTTACACTTCATTTCTTGTGATCCTAGACATGGGATGACTTTTGATTATCCAAAGATATAGGGCGACAGTTTTGTTCCATGATACTCTCTCTCTCTCTCTCTCTCTCTCTCTCTCTCTCTCTCTCTCTCTCTCTCTCTCTCTCTCTCTCTCTCTGTCTGTCTCTCTCTCTCACACACACACAAACACACACTATTATCATTATCCTTGTGTTTGTTTTATATTGCAGTCATAAAGAAAACAAAATCAGCTCAAGAAGGAAATGGTTCATTCCATCCTACATCTTACCATTCATCAGGAAGGGAAATCAGGGCAGGAACTTGAGGTGGGAACCAAAGCAGAAACATGGAGAAATACTACTTACTGCTTTACTGAGTTGTTCCTTATTTCTTGCCTCTTGGTTTTTAATACAATACCAACAGTGAACTGGAAAGTTCCATATCCATACATAATCAAGAAAATGCTCCATCGGACTTGCCTACAGGCTAAACTGATGGAGACATTTTTCTTTTTTATTATTTTATGTACGTTTTATTTAAATTAGATAGATGCATGCTTCAAAGGTCAATCCCGGCTCCCCCTTCTTCCTCCACCAGCCCCACCTCCCCCAGGCCAAGCCTCACATCATCCCCCAGGGAGGGTGAGGCCCTTCTTGGGGGATCTCCAGAGTCTGTCATTTCATCCAGGGCAGGACCTAGGTCCTTCCCCATGTGTCCAGGCTGAGAGAGCATCCCTTCATGTGGAATGGGCTCCCAAATTCATATGTATGCCATGGTGAACACTAGTCTACTACCCATAGCCCCAGAGATTTCTGAGGCCTCCTCACTGACACTACATTCATGGAGTCTGGATCAGTCCCCTGTTGGCCTCTTAGCCATCAGTCTGGGGTTCAAGATCTCCCCCTTGTACAGTTAGCTGTCTTTGCCTTGACTGCCTTGCTAATAACTCCTCCGTCTGTGTTACTGAGTTCCAGGGGGTCAGTTCAGTGTTTAGTTGTGAGTATCTGTCTCTGCTTCCATCAGTCACAAGATGAAGGTTCTAGGATGTCACATAAGGTAGTCATCAACCTTATCATCAGGTAGGGGCTATTAATGTAGTCTCTCAGCTATTACTTAGTTTTCCAGTTGGTGTTATCCTTGTACATCTCTGGGGATCTCACTAGTGTCAGCTCTCTCCTCAAAGCTATAATGACTCCAACTATTGTGGTATCTCTCATGCTGTTCTCCTCTATTCTTACCCCGACTCAGCCTTCCTGCTCTCCCATGTCTTCTTCTACCCTCCTCTTATCCTCCTCTCTTTTTCCTGGTTCCCTCTCTTCTCCCCCGATGTTCCCAATCTGCTCAGGAGATCTTGCCTCTTTCCACTTATCTAGGGTATAATGCAGATCTCTTGGGAACCTCCCTGTTTCCCAGACTCACTGGTCCTGGGATTGTAGGCTGACACTCTCCTGATCCATGTCTAAAATCCATATATGAGTGAGTACATACCATGTTTGTCTTTTTGTGACTGGGTTACCTCACTCAGGATGGTTTCTTCTAGTGCCATCCATTTGCATGCAAATTTCAAGATTCCGTTGTGCTTTTCTGCTGAGTAGTACTCCATTGTGTAAATGTACCACATTTTCTCTATCCATTCTTCAGCTGTGGAGCATCTAGGTTGCTTCCAGCATCTAGCTATTACAAATAATGCTGCTATGAACACAGTGGGGCAGACATCCTTGTTGTATAAATGTGCATCTTTTGGGTATATGCATAAGAGTGGAATTGCTGGGTCGTGTAGTAGACTGATCCCCATTTTCCTGAGGAATCTCCATACTGATTTCCAAGGTGGCTGTACAAGTTTGCACTCCTACCAACAATGGACAAGTGTTCGCCTTTCTCCATATCCTCTCCAGCATAAACTGTCATTGATGTTTTTGATTTTAGCCATTTTGACAGGAGTAAGATGGTATCTCAGAGTTGTTTTGATTTGAATTTCCCTGATGGCTAAGGATGTTGAGCACTTTCTCAAGTGTCACTCAGCCATTTTAGTCTCCTCTATTGAGAAATTTCTATTTAGTTCAGTCCCCCACTTTTTAATTGGGTCCTTTGTTGTTTTGGAGAATAGCTTCTTGAGTTCCTTGTAAATGTTGGAGATCAGCCCTCTGTCAGATGTGGGGTTAATGAATATCTTTTCCCAATCTGTGGGTTGCCTTTTTGTCCTCCTGACTGTGTCTTTTGCCTTACAGAAGATACTCAGTTTCAGGAGGTCCCATTTATTAATTGTAGATCTCAGTGTCTGTGCTACTGGTGTTATGTTCAGGAAGCAGTCTCCTGTACCAATTCATTCAAGGGTACCTCCTACTTTCTCTTCTAACAGGTTCAGTGTGGCTAGATTTATGTTGAGGTCTTTGATCCACTTGGACTTAAGTTTTGTGCAAGGCAATAGATATGATCTATCTGAAGTCTTCTATGTGCCAATATCCAGTTATGCCAGCACCATTTGTTGAAGATGCTATCTTTTTTCCATTGTATACTCTTTGCTTCTTTGTCAAAAATCAGCTGTTCATAAGGTTGTAGATTAATCTCAGAGTGTTCAATTCGATTCCACTGGTCAACCTGTCTATTTTTGTGCCAATACCAAGCTGTTTTCAGGACTACAACTCTATAATAGAGCTTGAAGTCAGAAATGGTGATGCCTCCAGATGTTGCTTTGTTGAGCAGGGTTGTCTTGGCTATCCTGAGTCTTTTGTTTTGCCATATAAAGTTGAGAATTGTTCCTTCAAGGTCTGTGAAGAATTGTGCTGTATTTTGATGGGGGATTGCATTGAGTCTGTAGATTGGATTTGGCAGGATTGCCATTTTTACTACATTGATCCTTCATATCCAAGGACATGGGAGATCTTTCCATTTTCTGGTGTCTTTCTTTAAAGACTCAAAGTTCTTGCAATACAGGTCTTTTCACTTGTTTGTTTAGTGTTACCCTAAGATATTTTGTGTGTGGCAATTGTAAAGGGTGATGTTTATCTGATTTCTTTCTCAGCCCTCTTATCTTCTCTATATAGTAGGGCTACTGATTTTCTTGAGTTGATCTTGTATCCTGCCACTTTGCCGAAGGTGTTAATCAGCTGTAACAGTTCCCCTGTAGAGTTCTTTTGGTCACTTATGTAAATTATCATATCATCTGCAAATAGTGAAAGTTTTACCTCTTCCTTTCCAATTTGTATCCCCTTGATCTTCTTTTGTTGTCTTATTAATCTAGCTAGAACTTCCAGTACAATATTGAAGAGGAATGGGGAGAGGGGACAGACTTGTCTTGTTCCTGATTTTAGTGGAATCGCCTTGAGTTTCTGTCCATTTAGTTTGATGTTGACTGTTGGTTTGCTGTATATAGCTTTTATCATATTTAGGTATGTTCCTGTTATCCCAGATCTCTCCAAGAACTTTACCATGAAGGGTGTTGGATTTTGTCAAAGGCTTTTCAGCATTTAGTGAGATGATCATGTGATTTTTGTTCCTCAGATTGTTTATATGGTGGATTACATTGATAGATTCTCCTATGTTGAACCAACCATGCATCACTGGAATAAAGACTACTTGATCATGGTGGATGAGTTTTCTGATGTGTTCTTGGATCCGATTTGCCAGTATTTTATTGAGTATTTTTGCATCAATGTTCATGAGGGAAATTGATCTGAAGTTCTCTTTCTTAGTTGTGTCTTTGTGTGGCTTGGGTATCAATGTTATTGTAGCCTTTTAAAACGAGTTTGGCAAAGACCCTTCTGCTTCTATTGCATGGAATACTTTGAGGAGAATTGGTATAAGCTGTTCTTTGAATTTCTAGTAGAATTCTGCACTGAAGCCATCTGGCCCTGGGCTGACCTTTTTCTTAATTGATATTTCTTCTTGTCAGATGACTCTAGTCCATGTTACTGACAAAAAACTGACACAACCATTATTATCATCATCATCATCATCATAACACTAAATTGTAACTAGAATTATTTCTAGTAAGCCATAGTCTCTGATCAGAAACTTGACTGTCCTTAGAAATGTAATACAGTCATGGATGTTGTCAATAATGTGGTATAAGTTGAAACTCAATCCTGGAACCTCTATTTTGCATTTGTACTTATTTATTTGAAGTGTAGAAATGCATGTAATAAAAAGGCTCTCAAACTCATAAACAGTGTGGATTAAGAGGAGTCTAATAGGCCCTGCCAAGTCTTGTATGTCAAAAGGGCAATGGAGTCTCACTTACTAGCGAAGACCAATAGGAAGAAATCCTTGTGACTTCAGAATTTTTATACCTGATGAGACTGTTCCATGCTACAATGGCAGAAAAGTCTGACCCATGTTTCTTTGAGACATTAATGAGGCTACGTTAGCTGGGCCGGGAACAATCTGTCCTTACTTTATTATATTTGTATCCTGTTGTGACAGCTAATAAACATAGAACTCTATCAGGAACATTTGTTAACATACCAAATGGCACAAATTCATATCATGACCATGGAGAAGCAGTGTTTTATCCTAGGATACAAATTTGAGGTGTTTTTTTTTATTTAGGTTAGAAACAATCTTGTTTCACATGTCAATCCCAACTCCCTCTCCCTTCCCTCCTCCCCCACTCTCCCCACCAGGTCCCTCAGTCCCCCACCCAATCTCCACTCCAATCACCAAGGAAGGTGAGGTCTTCCATGGTGGATCTCCAGTAACTGTCATTTCATCCAGGGCAGGTTCCTAGGCCCGCCCCCAAGAGTCCCGGCTGAGAGAGCCTCCTATATTGTCACATAGGCACTCAAAGACTATTTGTACGCCAGGGATAAATACTACCCAAGGCCCCATAGATTACCTAGGCCTCCTCACTGACACCCACATTCAGGGAATCTGGGTCAGTCCCATGCTTTCCACACAGCCATCTATCTGGAGTCCAAGAGCTCCCCCTTGTTCAAGTCAGCTGTTTCTGTGGGTTAAACCAGCCCACTCTTAACTCCTTTGCCCATCAGTTCTCTCTTTCTGACACTGGATTCTAGTTCAGTTCAGTGTTTGTCTGTAGATATCTGCCTCTGCTTTCATCAGTTGCTGGATGAAGGTTCTGTTTCCTAGACTCTCTGGCAGTGGGATTGTATGCTGGCACTCCCCTGATTCATAAATGAGTGAGTACATACCATGTTTCTCTTTTTGTGATTGGGTAACCTCACTCAGTATGGTTTCTTATAGTGCCATCTATTTGCCTGCAAATTTCAAAATACCATTGTTTTTCATGACAATCAATATTTTCAAATCCAAAGGAACTGATATCAACTCTGATATTCACCACTGAATGGTGGTGTTAGTCAGTTGCTTCAGTCATGTAAAGTATACTTCCCAAGCTCTGACTGTAAACACCAGACCATCACGCAAATGTCAATAGCACCCCATCCATGTCCCTGTTTCCCCCATTTCTTGGACTCTAAAGTTCCAGTTACCCAAGTAGGAGTAAGACATTCAATGTCAAACTTTACACTTTGTACAGATAAAGCCATGGATGCAATATGCTATAAAGTTTGGGTCACCCACCCTCCACACCTTGTCCTTGACTCTCCATTGCTTGGACTCCCCACAACTTTGCTCCTTGTAGTGATGCCCCCTTCTATCACCTGACCTCACTGGCTCAG
Organism: Mesocricetus auratus; assembly: GCF_017639785.1. Lineage (NCBI taxonomy): Eukaryota > Metazoa > Chordata > Mammalia > Rodentia > Cricetidae > Mesocricetus > Mesocricetus auratus. The sequence continues at coordinate 41,861,782 of NW_024429194.1, read as the reverse complement.
CATGTCCTTGTCCTCACTGAGTTCAATGATGAGGTTGAAACTTCTGTCCGAGATGAATATACTCTAGGTTGTCAGGTCTCACCTTTCATCTTTTCTTTTAGATCTTTCTCCAGTACCACTGCTGCCTTCTTTGTGTGGCTCTGGGATGATTTTGTTCTGGAATGGTCTTCAATGGTCAAGGGAAAGGGCTGGGAAAGGGAGAGGAAGCAGGAATTGGAAATGGTTGGTTATGGTTTCTAAAAAAGTATATTCTGTTTAGAAAATACTAAAATGAGTAGCTATTCTTAGAACATATTTTAAAATCTTTTACCCCTGACCTTGACATTTAGGATTTGAAAAAAAAGATGAAGTGTAAATTTATTACTACACACCCCAAATTGTACACTGAAATACAATAGTTTCGGACGTACATTTCTGACGTTTTGGAAAGTAAATCTCTTCTTCTCTTCTACCACTTTGGTAATTTAATGTAATTTCACAGAGAGAAATTGTAGAAATAAGACAGATTTAGAACTGGCCAGTACTGGTAACCACACAAACAAAGAAAGGGTGCTAGCTCCTAATAAATACTAAAGAAGATGCAAATTAGTCCAGAGATAAGGGAAGCAATGCTCCTCAGGACCAGCAAGGATTGTGTTCTACAGGCTTGTCTATAATACCCACAAATCATTAGACTAATCTATAATACTCACAAGTAACTTCAAAGGAAATTAATGTTACAAATGTATCTGATGTTGCTGAGATCACTTGTAGGTCACAGAGGGCAGTAGATTAATATTGGAGCAATGGAAGATACATGTAAATGCTTGGACCCTAAATAGGTAAGTAGCTGTTGTTGACTGCAATGCATCTGAATACCATCTGTTCCTCTCGTAAATGTTTATCAGTTTCTATCCACTACAGACTGTTTTGTAGAGTACATGAATATGCAGTATAATTTTGCATGAATGCATAAATGTGATTATGTCCTAGTAGTTTATTTTTATTTTTCCTTTTTGGTATAATATGGACAATACAGAAAAATTCAAGTTTTTTCTAAGTTCAGAAATTGGGAAGGAAAAGATGACCTAGCATACAGTAACAGCTCAGGAGAACCTCATACTCTCATACTCTAGCCTCAAGATTGTTCATTTTAAAGGAACAGTCCATATAATTCTGATGACTCAAGTCATATCAAGATGAACAGATCTAAATGCTGAGCAAAGTTCTCAGTGCTCACAACAAGTGACAGACTTACCTGGTAGTGTGCTGTTGCAGAGGCACATGTTTACAGATTAATGTCAGTTACACACAAGCTCTGCATTCTTCTGGGAGTTTTGCTTTGTTTTGTTGTGGCTCTGCTAAAATGCACTCAGTTTATCAAATATGCTTAAGTTTTAAATGTTTTGTAAATTTATTAATTTTAAGTTGCATTTATATAAACTTTTGAAGGTTCAATTATAAGAAGAAATGAAAATATTAGCTATTGAAGAGAATATTAAATGGCATGGGCACATAGCATCATCTAATGATAAATTAATTTATTTTAAGAGTTTTATTTCGCTGGAAAATAATAAGTGAAAATCATAGAAAATACCATGGTTCTACTTAGTTTGTAGCCTTCTTGAGGAGTTAGAATTCCTAGTGTTGTTATTGGTACAATCCCTCTCCTAGTTTACAATGTGACAAAAATAAGTCACATGTAATAAACGTTGGTAAGAGCTCTGCAAATGATGCTGCTTTGGGCAGAGGAGTCACCTGCTACCTATGAGCTCTAAACCCACCCTTCGTGGAGGAGTGAGTCATGGTGGAACTTAATCTGAAAAATCCCTTTCCAGCAGACAGCACAAGCTTCACCAGCAGAGGGAGCTCTTGAAGAAAGACCTCCCTGCTCCAGGTGTGCTTTTCCTCTTCTGGCTCCTATAATGTTTACCTGGCAAGTGGGATATCCAGGTGAGATCACCCCAGGGAAGTTCCACAACACAATGTGGATAGCTTCCCAGAAAGTCCTGCAGATGGCATGGCAGCTTGACAGCAAGCTCAACGGCACCTTCATGGATGACTTCCAACAAGAACAAAATGTTCTTCACACACACACTCACACACACCACATGGGGAATACAGGGAGAGGAAGGGAGGGAGGGAAGGAGGGAGGGAGAGGAGAGGAGAGGAGAGAGAGCGAGAGAGAGAGAGAGAGAGAGAGAGAGAGAGAGAGAGAGAGAGAGAGAGAGAGAGAGAGAGAGAGAGAGAGATCCTGCCAAAGCAGGCTATATTCTGTGCCACAAAGTTTCAAAATACTGATAAGGAATTGAGACATTAAGAATCCATTCTTTTTCAACTAACTTAAATCACAAATTAATGACAAAAATGATATGATTCCTACAAAAATCCAGAAATGTTAAAACATCCTTAATGACAAACCTCAAGAGAAATGTTTAAGGATTTGCAGCAGATGAAAATGAAACTACGACATAATGAATTCCTCCCTGGTTACCTCCAAATCTGCCAGGAATTAGTGGTGGCCTAGTTGAGGAATCTATTTAAATCTCCACACATCCATATACCTGATTGTCAAGGTAGGTGGTTGAGTGGGAGATTTCTGTTGTAGTGAATTTAAGAAGAGCCCATACTCATTCTGAAAATGAAACCTGAGAAAGCTTTTGTAACAATGTTGGAGTAGAGTTCTAATGAGAATGGAATCTTAAGTTACAAAGTATCATTTGGAAAGTTATGCTCATCTGAATTTGTAGTTCCTAGCTTATCCCTCAAAATTCTAAACTGCACAGTGCTGACAGCCTAGCAACATAGTATCACATAAGCTCATGACTGTTGGTAAAAATGACTTATTATATAATGTCCCAAGCATTTCTCCACTTAAAAAATAAGTTTCCAGGGCTAAAGATGTAGCTTAGGGGTAGAGCACTTGCTTAGCATGTACAAGGTCCTAGATTTAATCTCCAGGCTGGCAAATGAATAAATAATAAATACTTAAGTAACTGTCCAAATGCTGACATACTTTCTTTTACTCCCCCTAGGGAATTTGTTCAAATATATACTTTGTTATAAAAAGGTAAATGATAATGCAAAGTCATCTTTAGGCCAGTGTTAAAATTTAATTGCTATACAAATAAAGCCTTATAAAATACATTATCCACTAAAGGAACTATTAAGAGCTATTTGCAGTTGTTGCTGTTTTCCTTTTCTCTAGCAGGAATCTCCAATTGGGAACAAATCCTGCATTATGGATCAGCTTTCTCTGCTATCATTGCCATTTGCTTGGTTTCATCTTTGGGTTCTACTTGTTCTGTCTATGACTATGAGGAGACCTCAAGCATAGCAAGTGCAAGTCAGGAGTCAAGACAAATACAGTGGGATATTGGCTGTAAAAGAAAGGATAATCATACTACAATCCGTAGACCCAGAAAGGCTAAGTGATAAGAAGGGCCTGAGGGGGTATGCATGGATCTTCCTAGTAAGGGGAAATAGAATAGATGTCAAGGGTAGGCTGGGGATGAATGGGGATGGGAACAGGAAGGATGGGGTGGGGTTGTAGGAGGTAGAGGGAGAGAGTATTGGGAAAGATGACTGGAATTAAGGGAATTTATGGACTATGTGGAAACCTAGTACAGTAGAAACTCCCTGGAATCTACTGGGGTGAACTTAGCAAAGACTCCTAGTAATGGAGGAAAAGGAGCATGAATTGGCCATCTTCTGTAACCAGGAAAGGCTTCTAGTGGTGGGACTGGACCATTAACCCATCCACAACACCTTCGACCTACAGTTTGTCCTGCCTGCAAGACATGTTCAGAACTTGTGGGGGTGGCCAACCAATGATTGGTTCAACTTGAGGCCCATGCCATGAGAGGGAGCCCTGGCTTGATATTGCCTGGAGTACCAGGAACCATATAGCTCAGAGACCTAGGATAGAACCAAACATGATTAGAAAAATAAAGTCAATGAAATGATTGCTAATGATAGTCAGCTACACTTACAGATCATTGCGTAGCCTGGTTATCATCAGAGAGGCTTCATCCAGCAACTGATGGGAGTAAATGCAGAGGCGTACAGTCAAATATAAGACAGAGCTCAGGGAACGCATGGAAGAGGGGAAGAAAAGATTGTAGAATCCAGAAGGATTGAAGACACCACAAAAACATGGCCCACAGAATCAACTAATCAGAGCTCATAGGGGCTCACAGACACTGAAGAGACAACCAAGGAGCCTGTACAGGTTTAACCTAGGTCCTCTGCATATGTCATGATTGTGTAGGTTGGTGTTCTTGTGTAACTCCTAATAGTGGGAGTGGGGCTATTTTCTGACTCTTTTGCCTGCTCTTAGGACCCTTTTCCTCCCATTAAGTTGCCTGATCCAGTCTTGATATATAAATGTTTGTGCCTAGTCTTATTGTAACTTGTTATGGTGAGTTTAGTTCATCTCTCTGGGAAGACTGCTCTTTTCTGAAGGGAAACAGAGGGGGCATGGATCTGGTGGAGAAGGGAGGTGCTGGGGCAGGAACAGAGAGATTGAGAAGAGTGGAATGAGGGGAAACTGCAGTCAGGATGTAATTATATGAAAGAAGAAATAACAAAAAACTCCAATATTCCAGTGTGGAAAAAGTCCTGGCAGGGCATTGTTTCATGTAGGCCAGGTATTTACTTCTTCCAAATATGCATGTGGCTCAAATTTGTTAATGGTTCTGGGGTTGGCGATTAAAATTAGAGATGTATACATATTAAGCACACAGTTCTACCATAGAGCCATCCAAGCCCCTTTTGTTTTCTTAAGGATTACCTTAGGGATTTAACTGAGACTCAGCTTCAAAATGTCACCTGATTTGAATCTCGGCTCCCACCTAAATCTTATAAGTCAGGGACTCCTGCCATTGGATGGTGTTCCAATATCATGATGCTAAAAACAAACAAACAAAAAAAAAAAAACAAAACCCCACAAGCAACCAAAGATCTAAATGTATGTATGTACAGGGAAAATGCTTATATAGCCTTAGTCATAATTGTCCCAATCAGAATACCCAAAATTGAAGGGATAGCATTTACCAGGGCCTTACAAACATGGGGATTAGAAATAATGGTGTCTCCTGAAACATTCTGAAAACATTGATTTAAGCAGCGTTCTGTTTAGAAGGTGGGAAATAATTATTTCATATCAGTCTTCACAGTGGTAGTTTATAAAGCATTTTCCCTCCAACTTGCAAAGTTGGATGAACAGTTAATAATGCAGCCACAAGAACCTGGCTGCCAAGATGGACTTAGATGTAATATTTGTAGGATTTTTCATCTTTTGCAATTCATCAAATTCTCTGTACCTTAGTTTTCTCTTAGAAAATAACAAGTGAAATAATGATTTCCACCGTGGATATTTTGTAAGTTAAATAAGGAAAAACCTGAAGTCACCTCAGGTTGATAGTCATAAGAATTGTTAATTTAAAAACAAACAAAAAACCTTAAAGAAATCAGAGTATTACTGTTCTCCAAATAGCAAATAAGATAACAGAACTAAGGATCATCTCTTTCCAAAGTCCCAACTCTTTTTGTAATAAAATTAACATTGCACATGACCCAAAACTCAGACCCTCTGACTTGACAATGATTTTACCTGCTAAACTGTGTCTCTGGCCTGCAAATTCAGGTTTCTGACTTAGAAAAACAATTGGCTGTAGGTAGATCTCATTGTATCATCCATTAAACCCATTAAACATGTTTTTATTTGGTAGTCATTTCCTCTTTTTTATACATGACACATTCAAAGAGATTAATTTTAAGAGAAGACTAAATACAGCCTTCCTTCATATTACCCACAGATTCACAAACCTATCCTACCTTTCTTTGTTATCACATAAAACTTTAAATCTGAATTTATCGAGTACTAATATTGATTTCAAGGGACTTATATTCCACATGCTTTACATAAACCAACAAGGACAATTTTGTGTGCCTGTTCAGTTTTCAACATTGATGCCCAGAGATATCCTGTCACATGTTCAAAGCCATGAGCTCCTGAATGAGGAAGGTGGGGCTGGATTCCTGTTCTGTCACTTATAAAAAGCTCTGCACCATAGCCTCTCCAAAAGCCTGTGGGGAATGTGTTTCTTCTGACATCCCAACCTCTGTTTCTCCAATCCCTTTTCCAAGGATGAAACCATTCTGACTGAACCGTTGCATTGTACTTATATATGCCCATATAGTGAAATTTTCTCTAAGAACAACAACAAAAACAAAAGCAAAGTAACAGTTGCAGAGAATAAGGAAAACGTATGAATAGCAAACTGAAGTCTGAGAGATAATATTATCTCCCCTGCACGCATAAGAAGATGGCTATTACAAGATGTTAACCCATAGTTCCACTGTCCACTGCCATGCCAAAGCCATAGTTCCGCTGTCCACTGCCATGCCAACAGATGCGTTTATGCCTGGTGAAGAGGCTAACTTTGTGAGTTAAAGGGTGGTTTAATGCCAGAAGCTTCCAACAGTAGAGTCATTGTGAGACCAGTAGAGGGCAATAGTGTACCATCAGAATCCTTTTTTTTAAATCAGGCACTGCCTTGAAGGTTGTGTCCAAGGGACCAGAGAAAACCAGCACTACCCACTTCCTCACCTGAAGATCTACTGTCTAACACTTAATTAGCAAAGTTTCAGCCCAGGCCTCAAATATAACTTAGATCTAATGAAATTCCTGCAGCTAGCATTTTTATTTTTGTCATAAAAAGTAAACAAACAGGTATCTCTTTCCTTGCTCTCCTTCTCTGTTCTTTCCCCAACTCAACCTTCCTGATCCCTCATGTTTTCCTACCCCCTCCCCTTGTTCCCTCCTCTTTCTCCTACCTCCCTCTCCCCTCCCCCATGCTTCTAATTTACTCAGTAGATCTTGACCCTTTCTCCTTGGGGGGCAGGGGACAGGGATCCATAAATGTCACTCTTAGGGTTCTCCTTGCTTCCTAGCTTCTCTGGAGTTGTGGATGGTAGGCTGGTAATCCTTTGCTCTATGTCTAATATCCACTTATGAGTGAGTATATACCATGCTTTTCTTTCTGTGTCTGGGTTACCTCACTCAGGATGGTTTCTTCTAGTTCCATCCATTTCCCTGATAATTTCAAGATGTCATTTTTTTTTACGTCTGAGTAGTGATCCATTGTGTAAATCTACCACTTTTTTTTTTTAATCCATTCTTCTGTTGAGGGGCATCTAGGTTGCTTCCAGGTTCTGGCTATTACAAATAATGGTGCTATAAACATAGTTGAACAGATAGATGTCCTTGTTGTATGAATGTCCATCCTTTGGGTTTATGACCAAGAGTGGAATTGCTGGATCTTGAGGTAAACTGATTCCCATTTTCCTGAGAAACCACCATATATTATGGGCTTAACAAGAAGCCTGGAACTAGGGAAATCTCCAGGAGTCCACAAGGATGACCTCAACTAAAAATCTATGCAATAGTAGAGAGGCTACCCTAAATGTCCTTTCTCTATAATGAGATTGATGACTACTTTCAATGTCATCATAGAGCCTTTATCCAGTAGCTGATGGAAGCAGAAGCAGAGATTCACAGCTAAGCACTGAGCTGAACTCCTAGAATCCAGTTGTAGACAGGGAGGAGTGATGAGGAAAAAGTTAAAGTACATGTTGGGGAAATGCACAGAAACAATTGACCTGAGCAAGTGGGAGCTCACAGAATCCACACTGATAGCTGGAGAACCTGCATAAGACCAAACGGGACCAATGAACATGAGGTCAATTGATGGGCGTGGGCGGTCTATGGAGCCTCTGGCAGTGAAACCAGTATTTATCCCTACTGCACGAATGGGCTTTAGGAGCCCATGCCCAATGGAGGGATACTCTCTCAGCCTAGATGCACAGGGGAGGGGCTCAGTCCTGACCCAAATGATGCAACAGACTTTGATGACCCTCATAGGGGCCTCAATCCCCCTTAGGAATGAATGGGATTATGGGAGGGAGAGAGAACTGGGATTGTTATATAAAATAAGATTTTCTTCAATTTAAATAAAAATCAATTTTAAAAAGAAAATAAAAATAAACAAACATTTTTAGAAAAATTGGGCTGCAATCCAAATTCTAACAAATATTAAATCACAAGTAATTATATTAAATAGCTGCAGCAGGAAAGCCTTATTAGCTGTTGCCAGAAGACCTATCTTACTGAGTTACCAAAACATTTAAGTTACTTCCTGTGTTCTGTAGCCTATATCTTCCTAATTAAACTAACACTCATAATTCATTTAATTTGCTTGCTTCCGAGAAATTGAGTAACTGATAAATTGTATGATTTTTTTGCATCAAACTGACCTGATCCAAATCCTGCCTCTGCCACTCACCATCATGGTGACTGCACAGATTTAGTTGCCTGTTGTGTAGATGTGTACTCACTTGGGAATCGAATTAGAAAATCTATAATTATGCTTAGATCAATGTGAGTGCAGAGTAAGAGTTCAACAAACACATGTGGTTAGTTAACTTTTCTGTTGCCATGTTAAAACTCCATGACCAAAGCAAATTATTGAAGCAACTAAAGCAAGAGTTTGTTTTGAGCTTACAGTTGCAGAGGGCTCGGGTCTTTAATGATGGGGGCAGCATGGAAGCAGGTGGCAAGCAGCCACTGGAGCTAGATACTGAGGGTTCACATCTTGAAAGCCACAAACAGGAGAGAGAGAGAAAGACAGAGACAGACAGACAGACAGACAGACAGACAGAGACAGAGAGAGAGACAGAGAGAGAGAGACAGAGACAGACAGAGATAGACAGAGACAGACAGAGAGACAGACACAGAGAGAGAGAGAGAGCTCATTGGACATAGCACATGCCTTTTGAAACCTCAAGCCCATCCTCAGTGGCATACTTCCTCTAGCCACATCTCTTAAGCATCCTCAGACAGATCTACCAACTGGGAACCAAGTATTCAGATTCCTAAGATTGGGGGGGGCATCTCATTCAACCCACCCACCACAGTTTATGTTTCAGAACATACAATACTGATTTATAATTAGCTTATTAACTTGCTGGAACAATAATATCTGTGACTTATTAATACTCTGGTACTTGAATTATTTTATGTAGCTTACACAAACATCCTTGGCTACATTCTTTTTTTTTTTGCCTTAAAGATTGAAGAATTTTTGTCTTAAGGACTGAATGAAGAAGTTTTTGTAAGTCATGTAGGAAAATAGCTGCTAAAATATTCATTTGCAAAAAAACCATACAGTTCTATAAAGAAACTTTGGAAGTTTAATCACTATAATTTGATAAATAACATGATCCTTGAATAAGTGATCCATTACTTGAAGTAAAGCTTAAGTTTTATCTGAATTATAAAATAAAATTAATTACCAGACTTTGACTAAGTTGAAAAATCTGTTAAGTAGTGGAAGAGACATATAATTCTGCATTCAAAGCAGTAATCATATAGTAAGAAAAAAATTTATAAATATAAAGAAAATATGCCGATAAATTATCTGTCAATATTAAAGTATCAAGGTAAATCAAGTTTCAAATCATAAAAACAGTAGAAAACTGAGAAACTAGAGTGGAACTAGAGACGAGATCACACGCAGAAATAGATAGGCTTTCTGTTATTGACTACTTCCCATACCGCCATGACTCCTCATGTGTTGCAGGTCACAGCCCTGAGACGTGATTGCAAAGTTTGGAATGAATGTGTTTGGTTATATCGGACACCCTGTTAACAAAGATGTCTGAAAGTCCACTGTCTCCTTTATTAGTCTGAATAACGTAGCCTACAACTCGTGTCCCAGTTTAATTCCAGTCACATCAAGCTATGTGGCACAGCCAATGTTGAGAATTGGAACGTGGTCTTCAGTACGAAGGCCATATCCTTCTTCTTTCACATGATGTGTCTCAATCTCATTTATTTTCCTGTCCCATTGTATAACCCTCTGCCTTTGAAACCACCCCCCAGAAAGTAAAATAAAATTTAAGAGAAAAAGAAAACAAAAAATATCAATCTTATCATGGAAGTTGTAGTGTGACACAGTGAATCACTCAGTAAACCCTTTTATCCATATATTTTTACCTTCAAGTGTTCATTACAACAAATCATTGGCCTAGTTCAAGGCCTCTGGTTTCTGCTATACTATCATATTAATGCTGGGTCCTCACAATTCTGGGTCTTCACTGGGGCTCATCTTGGATATCCTGCTGTTGTCCTGTGTCATGGAGATCCTGCAGATTTGGGTCTGCAGGGCCGGTCCTTTCGTGTGCACCAGCAGATCATAGATGGGATGGATATTGAGGTGAGCCAACTTATAATCCTGGTTCTGGGCCTGGGGTTGCAGTTTTGGCCAGCTCAACAGCTCTCCCCTTTCCTCACTACCAGGGTGAGCTCTCCAGCATTGCCCTGACTAGTTCACCCCTTGCAGTGATGAGATAGTGGCAGGGCCATGTCTTCTGCGTTCAAGTCCTCAGGGTCAACTCTCACATACCTACACCATCATGGCCATGGCCAGTTCTACTGTGCTGCCCAAGCAAGGTACATGGGTCACTCTCCCAAATGCTGTAGCTGGTACGACTTATGGGCAGCTCTCCCACTCTTAATAACCTCAGGGTCTGCTCCCCCACCGCTTTCAGGCATAGAGGGGTGGCAGGGCATCTCTTCTTCACCCATGCTGCCTTATAATGGGGCCAGATCTCTCCTGCTCACATTCTCAGGCTGGCTCAGCCCTGCTGCCATCAGCTCTGCTGTGCTGCCTAGATGGGGTGCAGGACCTGCTTACCCAAATGTGGCAGCTGGTAAAGGGGAAGGTCAGCTCCACTATCAGCTGGATGCTATAGGGGTAAGGGGGGGAGGGTATCTTTCTGTCACCGTCACCACCACACCACAGATGAGAGAGGCAGTATCAGCCATGATTGTTTCATGCCCTCAGGAAAGGCTCACCCATGCCCCTGTCTTTAGGGTTAATGCCACTCTGGTACCCAGGTGAGGAGCAGGGTTCATTTTCCTGAGTGCTGCAGCTGTTGAGGGCTTGGGTCATGTCCCCTACCTGCTGCAGGTGGAAGGGGGGAGGTCAGGCATGTTTCCCTCACCACATGGCCAGTGTGACCTGCTCCTCCATTTTCATGCACTCAGGGCCAGCTCACCCTGCTCCTGTGAGCAGTCAGCCCTATTGTGCTGCCCAGGTGACATATAGGACCCTTGCTTCTGAGTGCTTCAGCCAGTGGGGGTCAGTACCAATTCTTCCTAGTGTTGCAGCCAGTGAGGGGGTTGGGCCTACTCTGTACAGACCTATCCTGTGGGCTTTGGTGGCATCAGAAGCCATGGACACAACACAGAACGTTCATCAAGGTAATGAACCCAGATGGGCAATGGCAGCAGCCCAGGTCCAGACATCACATGGCTCTGGGTGGCAATCACATCAGTCCACTCCTCACCATTTTCACCTCTTCAGATATGCTTCTGTCTACAGGACATGAAACATTCTGTCTCTTCCCCTCTTTCCATACCACACCATACATTTGCTCACCACAATAGTGCCCATCTGTTCCGTGTCTTGCGGTGCCAGGCAGGCCTGTAATTTGTCCTCGATGCCTGGGAGAGACTGCCCTGGGCCTGTGTGTGGGTCTCCTTGTCCTCATCAGTCTGTCATGGTGCCAGGCAGAACCATGCTTCCTTCTCAGAATCCAGAGCAGTCCACAACTATGTCTTCAGGATTTCCTTCCTCCTGACCTGCCCCAGGTCAATTTTGTACACACTCCGGTAGAAAGGACCTCCTAAGCATAGCTAAAGCTCACCCATGACACTTCCACTCTAAACATCTTCCAATAGCACTCATTTATACAAAATTTTTTATGAAGTACTTTTAGGAGGATCATAAAGAATGTTCCTGTTCTATAGAGATTCATGTTTACTTCTGTATTTTACATAGGCTGCAATAAGAGCATTGCTAAGAGCAGAATGCCCATGCTTTCCCTTAAGCTTATTTGTCTTTCTTCCCTTATCAAATACTTTATACTAGTAGCTCTGTTTGCATTCTACTGCTTGGATAAAGAATATCTCCAAAAACAATTTGGGAAGGTAATGATTTTACTTCACAGATAAATGTCTATCATAAAGAGAAGTCAGGGTGGGAACCTGGAGGCAAGAACTGGGGCAGAAGCCATGGAGTAGTTCTGCTTCCTGGCTTTGTTCCTCCTGATTTACTCAGTGTCCTTTCTCACAAAGCTCATGACCCCCTGCCCATGACCCACCAACAGTGGACTGAGTTTTCTCATGACAACAAGAAGTCAAGTAAATAGCACCATAGACATGCCTATAGGTCAAATGTCTGATGGAGACATTTTCTCAATTGATGGCCTCTCTTCCCAGAAGGTTATATCTTGTGTCAAGTGGACAAAGGACCTAACCAACACACACAGACACATGTAGAATAACGGGTTTCATGACATACTTACATAAAATATACTTTGATTATGTATGTACATCATTTTATCCTGATTCATTTCTGCCATACAGCTGAAGATTACTGCTTCTTCCTTTTTTAGCATCTCTCATTCTTCCCTTCCTGTATCAGGAATAATAAAAACCCAGAGACAAATATTGGGGTTCAAGCTTATGATCAGAGAAGCAAAGCAGAAAAGCTACCAGAGACTTCTTACCTCTACCAGGGATGCGGTGATCCTGACCTCAAAGTGACTGGAGACTGATTGCCAGAGACTAAATGCTACATGCCCTACTCCTGTCTTGTATACCTCTCTAAGGCTGGCATTAAAGACATGAGCTCTGCTCCTCTTTTAGGCTAAGTCAGTATCATGTAGCCCTGAGTGGCCTTGAACAGACAGAAATCCAACTACCTCTGTCTCCTGAGTCCTGGAATTAAAGGTGTGTGCCACCACTGCCTAGTTTCTGTGGCCGTGGGTGCTCTGCATTCTGATCCCTCAGTCAAGCTTTATTAAATCATTTATAATATTACCATACTTGTCCCTCCCTCCCTCTCTTCCTTCCTTCCTTCCTTCCTTCCTTCCTTCCTTCCTTCCTGATTCCACATATAATAGAAATCATGCCGTGTTTATTTTTTGAGTCTGGCTTATTTAACATAATTATCTCTACTTGCATTAATTTTCCTGAAAACTATATAATATTGTTATTCTTTATGGGTGAATGACAATCTGTTATGTGTATTCAACACATTTTTTATTCATTTATCGGTTGATGAACACTTAGGCTATTGTGAATAGTGATGTAATGGGAAAACATTGAGTAAGTATGTATCTCTAGAATAATAACCCAACTTAAACCCTTCTGGTGAATATACTCGAGTGTTATAACTAGATAATAAAAGTTGTATTTAAGTATTTTGTGGACTCCTCCAATAGTGGTTTCTACAGTAGTCAAACTAAAGATCAATAGGGCAAGTGGATTATTTTTTCATTCATCCTTGTTTTTTGTTTTCTTCATGACATGACACTGTAGTTTTTGATTTGCATTCCTCTGATGGATAAAAATGTCAAACTTTTTGTTTCTAATGGATATTGGAAAGAGAGAGAGAGAGAGAGGAGTATAGAGCATGTTGAAGATTCTCTGGAGGGAAGAAGAGAACAGGACAAGGGAAAGTACTAGGATTGTCAAAGAGAAACAAGGTAAAATGATATATTTCATGAACAAAAATACCTTAATAAACCCCATTACTGGTAGAACAAAGTGGAGGTAGTAGACTCTTTTTCTGAGGTCTATGATTTCATGAGCCCCAGAAGTTGAGGAGGTTTCTAATAACAGGCATGATTTCCCTCCTCTTTGGTTGACTATAAGTCCAATTAGATAGCTGTTGGTTACCACGATAATGTGAGTGCCACTTACTGCATCTTGGTGGAAGTCTTGCCATGTTGCTCATGTTGTGCTCTGTAGGTATCACTGTCAGGCTGGACCATCAACTGCTTCCCCCAGCCTCCTTGGCATAGTATTTTCTGTACCATGAACTCTGGGCTGCAAGATGGAGGCTTTCAGGTTCATTCCAATTCAAATCATCCAAGACATGTGTCCTAAATATACAATGTCTTCTGAAACAAGCAATTACCTTCAATCGTTGAGAGGCAACCAAGGACTAAATCAAAAATCTATACTGCTTTGGGAGTAATTTGGAATATACTGACTAACCATCCAAAAGGAGGTTTCTCTCTCCTTGTACTGTTTTTTATGCCTCTTGTTCTTATGGGGAGCATTGTTATCTCGAACTAACCATTCAAAATGTGGTTTCTCTTTCCTTGTACTGTTTTTTTTTTAAGCATCTCATTCTTATGGGCAGCATTGTCATGCCAAGGTGTGTGTGTGTGTGTGTGTGTGTGTGTGTGTGTGTGTAAAAATAAAATAAAATGATTTCATTAAGCTATATCAAACAACCCCATATTACTTGTCCCTGGTTCCTTCTCCTACTATATTGGTCTCTCTCACTCCTTCCTATTTTTTAATGTTCATTCATCTGTTGAAAGACAAATAGATTGTCTCCATTTCCTATCTGTTGTGAAAATGGGTCGTAATGAACTTTGCTGAGCAGATATATGTGGAGTAGGGTGTCAAGTTAGAATAAAACCTAGACAGTACCCTGTAAGATACACATATAGGAGTGGATTCCCTGAAAAGAATTATTGCCAATACTTTGAGTGGGACCTCATAAAACCATAAAAGCTTCTGTATAGGCAATGGAACAATCAGTCCAGTGAAGAAGCAACCCACAGAGTGGGAGAAAAATTTTGCCAGCTCTATATCCAACAGGGAACTAATATACAGAATATATAACTATGTATAAATAACTCAAAAAGCAGAGGCAATAAAACAAATGGCCCAATTAAAACAGTCTGTGTTTCTGAACAGAGAATTCTCAAAAGCATAAATAAAAATAATTGAGAAATACCTCAAAAGGTGTTCAGCATCTTTAGCAATTAGGGAGATGCAAATTTAAACAATCTCAAGATTTCCTCTCATCCCAGTCAGAATGGCTAAACTTAACAAAACAACCGACAACATGTGCTGCTGAGATGCAGAAAAGGGGAACCCTCATTCACGGTTGGTGGGAAAGCAAACTTGTGCAGCCATTCTGCAAATCAATATGAGCAATCCTCAAAAGGCTAAAAGTAAGACTGTCATATGATCCAGTCACTCCTAAGTATATGCCCAACGATGCAGCATCCTTTTAAAAATATTTTTAAGTATTTTAAATTTATTGCTTGAAAATTTTACACATATGTACAAAATATATTGATAATATCTACCCCTAGCTTGCTTCCTCCATCGCCCCTTTACACCTTTCTCTCACATTGCCCTCCCACCTCCATGTCCCCCGTCCTCATAAAGTCATTGGGTGCCAGTAAGGCTGCTTGTAAGCTCCTGGGGATGGGATCATCTACTGGAGCATGGGCAACTCACCACTGACTATACCCCAAGTAAGGTGATTATCCTTCCCCCAGTAGCTCTTCAGATAGGACAGAAGACTTGCATTCCCCTCCCTCGATCTGTGCTTGTATCTTATCTGGTTTGTTCTTGCACAGGAATAATGCAGGCAACTGTAGCTGCCATTTAGTTCATGTGTGTAATAGTCATGCCATGTCCAAGAACACAGCATTTCCAATTATTTTTTTAAAGAAAGTCTCTCCCACTGCAGAAATGACATACCCATTTTCTTAACTATGGACATGATTTTCCTGGAATGGATTTGAACGAAACTGATCTCCCCCTGATTTTTCAAAATTACAGATTAGATTGCATTCCTCATGTATAATCCTAAACTGTAAATTTTTCTTTTAAAACTGAGGATCAGTATCTTTTAATATAAAAAAAAGTTTAAACCAGCTTCTTAATTCTGTTTCACTAGAGGAGCTAAGATTTCAGAGTCTTGTTTGAATATGCAAGGTTAGTTCTTCAGAAGCAGATCCTGAGAAGAAAATCTGTGTTCACATAATTTTTAAAGGAAGTCTTAGAGATGTGTGAGTCACTGAAGAGACGAAGGCTTGGTCTCTGGGAAAGGTTCTTGTGGGTAGCTCCAGCCTGATCCTGCAGGGGAACTTTGTGATGTGAGGTACACCACAGAAATGGCTGCACCAGTGAGGAGAGAAGGAGTGATCCTGCAGGGGAAGTCTGTGATATGAGGTGCACCACAAAAATGTCTGCACCTGTGAGGAGAGAACTGAGGCCAACATTCCCACATGAGGGTGGTGGCTACAGACACAAGGCCCAGAGCAGTCAGCTGAGGAGAAAGCTTGGGACTGGCTACTGGAAACACAAAGAACCAAGGAATTTGAAATGCTTGGGGGAAAGACCAAAGGAGGAAAGGAAGGCCCAGCAGGATAGAGGTTAGGGTGAAGCTCCAACTTCACCTGATGCCATTACTCATCAGATCATAATTGCAGAGCCAGAGAACATTCAGAAGCAATCTGTGTGGAGAACCAAGGCTATCATGTTTTCTTTCTGATTGCTGCCACATGCAAAACAGCCAGAAAACGTATGGAGAATTTGACAGCGTTTGTGATGAGTGTATTATTGCAACAGAGTATAGTAGTTTCTCCTCTTCATTGGGTGAAGCCCATAGGCACAACCAGAAGAAAAAAGAACGCAGAAAGAAATAATAAATTACTAAAAATATTATTACCTCTCACATGCTAGAAGACTGGGATTACTCCAAAAATGGAGCTTCCTTTAGCCAAAGAAGCTGGAGATCTTATTTAGGGAGTGGTTTTTCACATTCATATAAGGAAGCATTTGAGGAGTGGCCATCTTCCTGACCATGTTAAGTTTAAATGTACAATAATAAGTGTGCTTAGTGTAAGAGCATAGGTCAAAGGTGGCAGGTGTTTTGTTAGGTGCTCTTATCTCAAAGTCATAAGTGTATATTCAAAAGACTAAGATGAAGACATTTACAGACATTCATAATTTGAGTCATAACAAAATGGTACCCAGGATTGATGACAGCAGGCATCTTCTGTTTCTTTTTACTAAAAGGTTAGGTGAAGCCAAAGAAAAGAAAGCATGAAGGACAGAAACCAGTAAAGGAGATCTTCCTTTGCTGCCGCCTCACTTGGCTACTTACAATAGAAACTCGATTAGATTAGAAATCACAAATGAACGTAAGATAGTACTATACAAACAAGAATGAACATTGTTAATTTTGGAATTTTGAGATAAAAGTAGAGTTCTACAAATCAGAGAGCAAACGAGTGAAGCAAAATCTACTACCTTTAAGATATCAGTATTAAGAAAACATGATGAGCCAACTTATTCATATACACAGTTAACTAATGAAAGCATAGAAAATATACTTTTGATCATAAAAATAATTGACGGTTAAGACATAGAATATTTATGATTCCCTTTATAGTAAGCTAAAATAAATGGATAAAAATGAAAAATATCTAAAAGAGTTTAGAAAGCAATGTCCAGTGGAAGAAATTAGATTTCTAACAAGGATTTAGTGATACACAACTTCAATTATAATAAAAAGACACACAAAGCAAGGTGGTACACAAAATGCATCAAACCAGCATTAACTTTAAAATCAGAACATAAAGTATGTGTAGAGAAATGGAAGCCATTCTTCCCTCAGAAGCAAAAGAGCAACAGTTACTTAAGAGCAATCTGGCAGTTTTACGATGACCAGATCACAGCTATACTTAGATTATCCAATCTTTTGCTCAGGAAAATTTCCACGCAAAACAACAAAAGTTTTAAAGGAATTTTAGAAACAGAAGAACAGAGAGAAGCACAGATTTTGGTAGCAGCATTTTTCTCAGGAGTGCTCTGTTTTGCTAGCCACAAGCCGAGATTCACACAGCTCGATTACTGGAGTCTTCCTGACTCAGCATTAAAAGAAAAAAAAAAAAAACAGCAAGGCTGTTTTAAGAGACTCTGCTAACGATTAAAAGGTGTGTACGTACAGCTGGAAGTGGCAGCTTTTGCTGGATGTCAGCATGGACTGAGGCGGTAAGCTGGAGTCACGCTTACGCCCGCCATCTTGAAAAAAAAAAAAAAAAAGAGGCAGTTTAAAACAGCCGCGGTTTTAACAGATAAGACATGTGGCCAGAAAAACATAAAGATTTACAGTAAAGTCAGACTTGAATGAAGAAAAACCTCTAAAGGTTCACAGTGTGTTTAAAAATATTTGTGAGATTGAGAGAGAAAATGAAATAGCAAAGTGGTATATAAATACAAAAGCCGGCGTTGTGGTGGCGCATGCCGGTAAAATTTACTCCAGAGGCAGAGGCAGGTGGATTTCCAAAGAGAAACCCTGTCTCAGAGAAAAATAAATAAAAGTAAAATAAAGTAATAATAGATAAATAAATAAGCCACGTAAAGATGGAAAGTACACAGAGAGTCTGGATACTGTACGCTATTGTGCTTTTCAGTTTTTTCATTGCTAAGGAAGGAACAAATGCTAAAGTACACTTGATTATAAATGATGCTAAATTAATCCAACTTATATCTTTTGAAAATGCCTTGACTTCAAAATTTAAGTATAAGGATATGTTACTCGGAAAAGGAGATTTTATTTATGTTTCTACAGAAAATGAAAAGCTGAGGATTCCTTCCAGGCTTCTGTGGTTTGACGAACCAAGACCCCCGGAAGCAGTGGACCAGGTGTTCCAACAACTGAAACAGCTAAGATGATGGAGCTTTACAGACCACGAAAATAAGGACTTATACAGGTTTCTGAGTTTTGTCATGATCCCCATGGTATGAACAGTGCCCCCTTCCAGCATGAAGCAGTTTGGAATGAGCGACGTCCTAATTCCCATCTTGTTTATAAACCTTTGTTTTCATTTAAATGGGATTGTTTATAATTGGCTACTGATCACAATCAATCTCTTTTTAATGGTAAAAAGGGGAATTATGGTATGGGTATTGTTTTTCATTTATTGATACAAATTCAAGGTCAATTTTGTGATGTGTATATTTCTCCTCTTGATTAAGTATTGTGCTTATACTGATCTTTTAAAACATAATGCATAATTGAATACAGACTATAGATAGTTACTTATAATAGAACTTATAGTTAGGTAAGTTAGATTTTCTAGATATACAGAAATACATTTGAGACAGATAAGCAGTCTTCAAACCTTTCAAAGACCTTCAGAAAATGGCATTTAAAATGGTTTAGGGTTTTTCTTGACAATGAGAAATGTCTGCTCCTGGCAGCACCAATTACGTCTGAGAGGAAGATGGGCATTGAAGAAACTTGTTATGGAGTTTGCTTTCAACATGGCAAGATTAGCCATTTGGGCAAGAAACTGCTCTTGCCTGGACTGCTTGACTGTTGTTGTATAATCTGGATATGCAGGACCCACAGAAAAGTGACTGCTGAACTCAGTCTTACAGGGTTCTTGCTTCATGGAAGAGTCTACCAGACTTTCTGCAGGACACAGAAAAATGACTGACAGACTGTCAATGCAGATGGACAGTTTAAAATTTCCTGCTTTGCTGAGAAGTGTTCCAGACACATTGTGGCCTATGGGCTGAAGATGGATGCCCCAACGTTACAGTGGAACTTCAGGTGACTGTCCAGGCAGTAAGATGTCTCTGTCAATCCTAGTGTTTATATATTATCCTTCTGTGGTCTTTGATGGAGTTGAAGACAGATAGTTATAATTATAGTTTTCCTTAGTTAGGATAAGAGATAAACTACATATAGGACTTTGGACTCACAAGAATGAGATAGATGATGTTTTCTTTAAATCTTGTTAAATGTTGATAGACAAAATGTTGTAACTGTGTTCTTGCATGATAGCTGTTCTGTTGTATATAATTTGACTATGTTAAAGTTTAGACCTTTCTTTTGTTTAAACAGAAAAGAGATGTTGGGGAAGTCCCGTTATTTGCCTGTTATTTGTCAATAAAGTACTGTTGAGCCAATAGGAATCTAGATAGGTGGGACTAGGAGTCCAGGAGGATTCTGGGAAGGAGAAACACAGGAGTTCGAGATGTAACCGCCATGGGGTAGGAAGCCCGGAACTATTCTCCATAAGAGAAATACTTAGATTAACAATTATGGGGTAATTACTTAAGTCAGAACTAGCCAGTAAGAAACAAGCAAGGCCAACAGCTTCATAATTAATACAGCCTCCTGTGTGTTTATTTGGGGACTACAATGCGGCAGAGCCCAGGCGGCTGGCGGGGGATAAACCAAAGCGGCTAGCAAAGAAAAAGCTTCTCTTTACAAACTTTAAAATCAGAACATAAAGTATGTGTAGAGAAATGGAAGCCATTCTGCCCTCAGAAGCAAAAGAGCAACAGTTACTTAAGAGCAATCTGGCAGTTTTACGATGACCAGATCACAGCTATACTCAGATTATCCAGTCTTTTGCTCAGGAAAATATACCCCAAAGAAAGATACCACTTAGTAGCACAAGGTTATTTCTGAGACACTTTCATTGTGTTTTTCTTATATATCTCATATTTAACATGATACAAAGACCTATGCTATAAATTAATCTATTTTATGTGTATAAATCAGGACTTGTGTCAAGTGTTAAGCATAGAAAAATGCAAAAGGGGCAATCTGTATGTCATATAACAGTTTCTTCTGAGATTATAATATTCCATCCTTCAGGAAGATATTTGAGTAGGAAAGTAAAAACCCAAAATAGCTTCAGGGAGTTTCACTAGACCTCTCCCTGCCAGAGAAAGCAATAGAAGCTGAGAATCTCTTTCAGATGGAAGGAAGCTGCAAAGAAGACTTTAGAGCAGACCAGCTTCCTGAAAGAAGCAAAAACAAGTCACTTGGAAAGGACACTCTCCAAACAGTTTAGCTGCCTATGTGCAGTGTGCTTCAAGTTTCCCAGCTTGTCTTATGGGATGGGCCTTGGTGATGCAACTGTCTTAGAGTCATTCCTATTCCTGTGAGTAACCCCTTTCCTGTATTCTTGTAAGTAACCTCAGTGGAACTCATTAGTTCACCAAGTTGGACTTTACTGGTATCTGTACTTGTCTGTCATGGGTTCCCTTGTGTAGTGTGAGTATACATAGTGTAGTATGTTATATCTCCCTAGGAAATTTTTTTCACAGAACACTGTATGATGGAAGACAGGAGATACATGGGTGAATGAATTGAGTAATTGATGGCTTACCTATATATAATATATTATAATATATGAATATACATTATGCATATTAATATAGATTATATGTTCATGTATATTATACATATATAATAATATGTATTATAATATACTGTACATAATACATAATCAGATATAATATATATAGGCCCCATGTCTTCATATATAGAAATATACTGTACTTTTGTCTTTATACACACACAGTAGTTTTATATCTCCATATATGCAGATACATTGTAATGTCTTCTTATCTATCAGATAGATAGATAGATAGATGTAGTTTTATGTCTTCAGATGATTTTGTATACCTTATTTTCTCACATGACATTTGTGATATCTGATTTATTCAATACGAACATTCTTTCCTTTAGCGATGAGAAATATAGCCAACTTTTTAATTCAGTAGTAGTAGGTAATCCAAAATTTGGGGTGGGTTAATGTTTTTTAATTGTCCAAGGATTTTAGTCTAATTTCAATTTTGTTTCAAGATTTATGTTATCAATATCACTTAGTTACCTGACTCCATTTAGGAAATAGACAAAATAGAAAATTTTAAATAAGTAAGATAAGAATATTTAGCTGCATATTTTTGAAGTATCTTTCATTCATATTTCCCATTTCTGATGTTGGATATTAGTGATAAACCATGTATACATTTAAAAATATTTCTAAGAAGGCCTAAAAGATCATAATAAAAGAATAGCTGTGAGAAAACTCTCAGAGGGAATTTTTCAGTGGGAGCTACAGAATTCACTGATGCCTGGTCCCTGTACAGTAAGAACAACAACAAAAAAATTAGCCCCAGCTGGAGACAATAAAGGTTTTCAGTCATTTCTAGAGACTACAGCTCAGACATGTAGCAAGTGATATTTTATACATGCCCGAGGGATATTTCATACTGAAAGCCAATTTCCTCTGAACTATGGAGGATCTGCAGGCTTAACCTAACTTGTCAGATCCTTTGCAGAAGGCTGACTCAGCAAACTGTTTAAGCTTCTGTTAGGTCTTTCTGAAAACTTTACCAGTACAGGGAGCCAGCAGCTGTCATGTGCTTCTTAGAAGCCTATGACAAGGCAAAAAGCAAAGGTGGTAAATACAAAAATAGTATGTTGGGTCTTACAATGAATTGTAAATGAATTAAGGACTAACATACTTGGGAATTTTGGGCTTGATGTTTTTGGATTAACATTCATATTTAACTAACTGAACTCTCTTATATGTTTAATCATTGAAGCAACTATATTAAACATGCAATTTCTCTCATTTTACATTAAAGCAGTGGTTCTCAAACTGTGGGTTGTGACCCCTTTGGGAGTCTTCTATTGATATCCTGCATAAGATATATTTATATTATAACTTGAACAGTAGCAAAATTACAGTAAAGAACTAACAAGGAAATAATTTTATGATTGGGGTCACCACAACATGACAAACTTTACTAAAGAGGTCACAACATCAGTAGGGTTGAGAACCACAGTGTGAATTCTAAGCTATTAATGACTTTTAAAATAGGGCTATTTGTGAATAGAAGAAAAATGTATATAGACCTGCTGTTTAGTTTAGAAACCCTTGAAATATCAGGAAAGAAAGAAATTATATATTTTCTATAATGATATATTTTTTACAGTTGTTTCAATGAGTGCAGAAGAAATCAATATATCAACTATACGTCCACTCAGGTTCAGTTCTCCATATTCCATAATGTAGAGAAACCATCATGACTGAAGACCAAACCTTGACAATTCTAAAGAAAGAAATCCTAGGGGCATGATCTATTAGTTTCCTAAATGGAAGAATTACTTAGGATGCTTTGAATACCACTTAACATGCTGTACTAGACAAGCATCTGCAATGCAGCCAGAGATGTCTCTGTAGTACTGCACTTACACCATGTACCAAGGTCTGCACTTTGAGCCTAATCATTTGAGACTGCCACATATCACAAATTCATAAAAAACAGTGAGACTTGACATAGATAGCCTGTAACTGATACATATTCTCTTTATATGAATATTATTAAAACCCCTTTATGGAATTTTGTGGGATTTGAGGTCTCTCCACACCTTTTGCTTTCTCTTCTTAGAAGAAAAATAAATAGAGGCAAATGTCATAAATGTTCGTGGCTGTCATTATGCCTTTAAAGACATACATTAGAATGTGCAAGAATATGACCTAACAAAGCCTCAAGTTACAGGCAAGTAAGTAAGCTATAGAAATATTCTTCTCAGATATTAACTTTGTATTACATATTTTCCCAGGAATAATGATGAGATGTTGTGCTATGTTTGTATCTCAATTAGTAGAAATTCTGCTTCCATCTGGATGAAGGCTCTAGGATGGCATATAAGGTAGTCATCAGTCTCATTATAGGGGAAGGGCATTTAAGGTAGCGTCTTCACTATTGCTTAGATTCTTAGTTGGGGTCATCCTTCTACAAGGATGTCTCTGGACATTTCTCTAAGCAGACACCCATAGCTAAACACTGAGCTGTACTCCTGGAATCCAGTAGCAAAGAGGGAGGAGTGTTATTTGGGGGCTGAAAGTGCAGTAGGACCCAGGCGGCTGGCTGGAAGACTAAACCTTACACCCTCCCTTCCACTGTCTGTTTCTTTATGTTCATTTACTTTCTTGTCTTTTCATCAGAAGATCAACATCAGAATATAATGAGATTAACTTTTGCAGTTTGTTTTGTTAATATCAGGAAGATACTGAGTTCAGTCTCTTCACCCTTAGCCCTAAACTCTGTCTTTCCCCACCCCACACACAAGCCAGTCATTTAAAAAATTAGGAGGCAAACAAATAATTTCAAAATTTATTGCATTATTACATCTAATTAACCAGGGTTTGTGAGCATTTCTTGACCCATTATCACACCTCTGCCAGTCACTCTCTCCACATGTAAGAACTTCATTTAGATTTGTCATTATCCAAATGTTATTCCCCATTCAAGGGTCATTTAACATCACTTTCTCAAATCCATTTATGCTTTGTAACTAGACTTCCTAACCAGAGCCACAACCCTTACTCTGAGACTTTATGTGTCTTCAAGTCAGTACTAACATCTTGCTCATCTTGTCCCTGCATAGAAACTATGTTAACTCTTGTTCATATAAACCAATACTAGTTAGGTAGAGGTCTGAGGACAGCAGGTGCCAATGGTTTCTGACAGATTAACAATATAGAAACTCACAGCTTCTGAAGGTCACCAGGAATACCAACCAACCAGTTTCCTGAACACCACTTTATTACTCAATAGTCCTCATTTGAGAAGTGTTATAGGAGTCCTTTGGAAATTATGTGTACATATTACACAAAGTTGATAGCCAGACTCTATTTCAACATACAAGTGATGACATGTAGTCAGTGAGTTTGAGAATCTAAGCAAGCAGAATAAGGAAACCAATACCACTGGGTGGTAAAGACCATGGACTAAAATAACGTATCACCTGATGACATTGCTGATGAAATTTTATAAGGAATTTTTCTGAATATCAAGAAATTGTGTTGCTTGTTATATAAAATTGTTATATGTTTATGTGTGTGACATAATAGTAAAAAACTATATAAAGCTCCATAAAAAACTGAAAATAAGAATTCTAAATGAATTTATAACTGAACTATGTTAGTCATACATACATGGAAACACACATAGGTATGTACATACAAGCACACACATGTAATTACCTTTTTTAAAAAAAGATACATGTTGAAAATTACTGTATCATCAGAACACAGAACATTCTTTGTGTAAGTATATATAAGCCCTGAACCTCAGGAAGTTGGAGAGCCACTGACTGAAAATCCCCAATTTAATAGTCAATTTTACTTAAGAAAACAAACTAAATTCTAACCTGTATGTATAAATATTTTAAAAGAAGTTTAGATTTATGACTTTAATCATATTGTAGCATAGTTCTCTCTTTTTACTCTGTATATTCTTTCTTTTCAAATATTTATCCTTTTCTTGTGAGTCAAGTTCTCATGTATTTCAGGTTGACCCTGAGCATATGTGTCCAAGGATGGCTTTGAACAACTCTTATTCTCCTGTCTCTCATGGCATGTGCTAGGAGTTTTGTGCCACAGTGCCCAGTACATGTCATATATTCTTAATTCACTTGGGAGTCTTAAACAAAGCCAAAAGAAATGAGAAGGCCTTCAGGCAAACCTTACACTGCAGATTTTAAATTATTCTCAAGTTCCTTCCCCAACACTGACAATAGATCTTTATCTTTCTTCTTTTGTTGACCATAGTATTCCCAATGCCTAGACAATACTAGAAGAACATAACTGCTCCATTTGTAATATAAATACCTACTATAAATACCTACAAGTCAAGCCAAATAAGACTTTCTATTGTTTCCTGAATGGCAACAAATTTGGTGGGAAAGAGATGAGAAATATTTAAAAAATTAATCAAAAGAATGCCAGTTTCATGTGACTTTCCTTAGCATAGAACAGATGTCTAATTCAGGGCATACTGGTTTAAATTAATTTCAGAATAGGATTTGTAAAATAAATTCTTGAATTCCATGATCCTCAGCTGCAGTTCATACCCCTAAATGGTGGTATTTACTCTAGTAACAGAACTGCCAGTGTCTCTGTTGTAACATGAGGGCTTTTAGATCCCACCTGAGGTCTTTTTAGCATCTTCAGGACAGATATACAGAAATATGATTTTTTAAAGGAACCGCCCTTCTATGTACAAAGCTGAGAGCTACTAATTTAGAATGAAGAACTTACTTTTTCACCTAACTTATAAGCATGGTTTTATAGCATACCTCACTTTAACATGGTCTAAGGAGGACTTTTGACAGAGTATAATTTGGAATCTGTGGTAGTGTGAATGGCAAATGCACATGTAGGCTCATATATTTGAATGTTTCATTCCAAGTTGGTGAACTGTTTAGTAAGGTTAGGAGGTGTGTCCTTGTTGAAGGAGTTGCGTCACTGGGGATGGACTTTGAGGATCCAAAAGCCTACACCAAATCCAGTGTCTCTCAGCTACTGATGCAGTGCCATGCCTCTCTTCTTCCTGCCGTGATGATCATGGACAAACCTTAATTATTACTGTGTAATCAAGCTCCCAGTTAAATGCTTTCTTTTTTAAGAGTTGTCTTGGTTATGGTATCTCTTCACATTAGAACAGTAACTAAGAATTTAATATCTGTCTGTTTCTTCTAATGTTTTTCCATCTGTATAAGAGCTACAATTTCAATTATAAGATTAACAACTGTTTAGTTAAAATATTTATCCTGCATACAACATGTACAATTACAGGAGAGATAAGGAATAGTTTAAGCAAAATGTTCAAATAACATTTTTCAAATATTTCCCATGCGTCTTTATTTCCTAGTGTTTTTCTTTAGTTGTTTTTGCTGTTGTTTTGTTTGCTCATTTTAACCAATCAGGCTGTGGAATTCATGGAGCACATTGGAATAACGTTCATGAGACTTGTCTTTTCTACCCAGTGGAACTATGGAAAGGGAAACATCTGTGCTGTTTAAGGATTAAACTCTCTACAAGGTTAGTGATGAAATTTATATAGTTTTCCTTTTCCAGTACAATGTATGTAATTTTTTTTACGAGACAGGGTTTCTCTGTATTGTTTTCGAGGCTGTCGGTCCAGCCCAGCCTCAAACTCACAGAGATCTGTCTGCCTCTGCCTCCTGAGTGCTGGGATTAAAGGCATGCGTCACCACTGCCTGGCTCAATGTATGTAATTTTATTTCTCATAGTGAGGTGGATGAAGGCAGACATAATGGGCAGGGTCTTTCTTCATAGTATCTGGGTTTAGAACAGATACCTATTTGTGTAAATGCTTAATGTGTTTAATACTATTTAAGTATTAATGTGTGTGCATACATGATGCCAGTGTCTGTGGCGGGCAAAAGCATTGGATCTCCTTGGAGGTGAAAGTATAGGACAATTTGAGCTGCTTGATGTGGGTGCTAGGGACCATATTTTGGTTCTATTGTACATGCTCTCAATCACTGAGCCAAAACCCTTATATAGTGTTGTATCCTTTTTTCCTTGTAGAAACAGTCTTGATAAACTGTAAAATAGAATAATTCTTTTGGTTCCTGGTCCATATAGAAGTAATTACTTCTGGTTTCTATGTTCCAGTACCTCTCTCGGTTTCTAGAGACTTGTACAACCTCTCATTCCTGATGTTAGAATTTGTCTTGCTTTAGTCAATGAAAAGTGAATGACAGAAAGGCAGCACTGACTTGTTGGTGTTGACACTGGATCTAGAATCAGAGTAGTTGTTTACTTTTAATGTGTGTGTGTGTGTGTGTGTGTGTGTGTGTGTGTGTGCAGGTGTGTGCCATTACCTGCATGTGGAAGTCAGAGGGCAACATGTGAGAGTCCCTTCTCTCTTTCCACCATTTGCATGAAAAGACTAAAACCAATCTCAAAAATCATACTAATGTTGACTTCTAATTTTACCGTAGAGTGGGCAGATATATGGCGCTATGATGCACATAACATAAAGGACAAAATCAACACACAACTCTCCACACATGAGCTATTCTGAGCTACTCTGAGGTGTCTTGAGTTCCCCTCATCTACTACCTCCTTTAAAACATAAGCCTTGGTCCAGGGTCATCACCCCTTACTTTCTAGTCTTATCATCTGTATCTGTGCCTTTACATGTTGTTGATTATCTTGTATGTATGTTTTTAACTTTATGTAAATAAAACTACATTATGAGTATTCATTTTAAACTTCTTTTCCTATAGAATATTACAGTCATAAGGTTCGTTCAAGTCCTTATACAGACTTACCATGGTCTTGTGTCCATTTTTTCAACTTAATGGTATGTTATTTTTTTCACTTTCAACATGTAATTATTACCATCTGTTCTTTTCCACATATTTTATAGAAATTTCACTGCTTATTGTTCCACAGTACACCTCCTTGCTCATTCCATACTGACATTATATTTTATTTAGTTTTTTCTAGCTATTTTAAAATACTGTACATGATGTCTATCTTAATAGTTCTCTGAATACACATGTCTGGTGTGGTAAACCTAGCCAACTACCTGTAGCCAGTGAAGACATGGGTCTTAGAAGAGAAATTACTACCACACTTTCCTAAACCAGAATGATTCCTACTCGTATTCCAAATTCTTATCTTCATATGTATAGATAAGTACAGAGCTCAGTCAATCAAAGAGGCATCATTACATAAAGCGACAACTGGTCAGCATGCAGAGAACAATATGCTTCCTACACCCAAGGCTCAGGAAGTGTTGTGGAAGACGGGACGTAAGATTATAAGAGCCAGAGGAAATAGAAGTCTGCTGTGGGATTGTTTCTTAGAAATGACAGGGAACCTCAAGGAGGGCCTCACCCTCCCTGGGGAATGATCTGGGGATTAGGTGGGGGGCTGGGGGGGCTGGTGGAGGGACAAGGGAGTAGGGGTGGGAGAGGGAGCTGGGATTGACATGGGAAGCATTCATGTTTTGAATTAAAAAACATCAAAAAGAAATGACAGGGAACTACACCCATGAAATATCAACAACATGGCTGCCTAGACAAGACCTGACGAAGTCCAAAAACAATTTACACCCAAATGTAGATGAGGGACATCTCATAGATCATTAAGAGCTATAGAAGTTTAACAACTACTGAAAGAGGTAGAATTAATCTTCCCCAGAGTTGAGCTCCCTGATTGTTCATCCAATACTGAATCCTTATAAATGTATCTATACAGGCAACACTGAACTGACTCAGCAGGTTGTATATGTGCATTAGTTAATATATATATATACACATATACATAATAACATGTATGTATTAATGTATATCTGTATATAACAGTGGTTAAAGATGAGGAGGGTGTGAATTCAGAAGGGAGGTTGATAGACATGGGAGAAGTAAGGGGAGAAATTAAAGGGAAGAAATAATACTATTTTCATTAAAATATTTCAGAACTCCTAGGTTCTGCTAAAGATTAGTTTGAAGCATTAGGTTTGGTTGCAGTAAACCACTGCAGAAAGAATTTGGTGCAGTATATTCTTCAGACACACACAGTACTTTAGAGCCCCAAGTGTCTCTGTAAATTATCATAGTAAATAGAAGCAGTTTAGGGTAAGGGAGAGAAACAATGCAACTGGAGAGACTGTGATCATGCAAGCATGACTCAGCTTCTATTCATATGGTTTAAGAAGAAAAGCATTTTGCTGAACTGGCTTGCTGGAGAGGCTGGTAGGGTTAAAGAAACTTGGGGATGAAGGCGAAAGACACTCCTTGAATGATGTGGAAAGCACCAGGCAAGAAAATTCCATGTGCAAGGAAAGGCAATAAGGTTTAAGAACTAAATTTTTCCAGTGGTGGAAATGTATAATATTGCAGATAATAATTGGCACGTACCACAATTACTTCACTATACAGTCATTCCTTTGTTCTGCGGAAGCCTTGAAACGTCTATGAATGGACACCAACAGTAGGAGATAATGAAGGCAAGTAGACAGGTGAGTGAGAATTGAAAAGTGATACAGATTTCAAGGAGCTGGGAGTTATGCAAAAGAGGACATGTTTAAGAATAGCAAATGTTTAAATAGAAGGGTGAAAACAGAATTGTGACTGAGCAGTTTTAGGTAGTGAGGCGTCAACACTTCTCTCACTTTCCACAGAAACTTTTCATAAAAGTCTGGGTTGCCACATGACTTTCATGCAAATGGTTCTGCAGCGTGAATCCAGGGGTCACCATGCTCAGTCCACCTCATCAAACACAAATCACACATAAAGATGCTAAGGGCAGTACCAGGAATCTGTAGAAGGTTTCTGGAGTCCAAAGATGGGCAGCTCCACATACTATGCAATTATGAGATGTTGGCATAACAAGGCATCTTTCATATCATTGTGCAAGAAATTCCCAGATCATATTCTTCGTAATATTACACAGCAGCTTTGTAATCTACTCTAGCTGTATAAGGGATACATTCATTCATTCATTACTCATTTTTTTCATAAAAACCAAATCCAAAGATAAATGAAGATTGAAGTTCCTTACCAAACTCACTCTATCATTCCATCTCAGAATCATCCCCAGAGGACTACACTACTGTTCATTTGCCTTATAGAAACATTTTCTCTACCTTCTCATATGTTATGCACATGTTTTAATATCTATGAAGGATGGCATTATTTTTGGTGCCATCTTTTCACCAAGATATTACAAATGGGAAATTCTGTACTAAGGTTGGCCACAGTGGTTGGTCTTATTTCCATATCTTAACAGATTTAATTACAAATGTGAAATTCTGTACTAAGGTATGGGGAGATTATCTGAGAGTCAATGGTCCTCCTCTGTGACTGAGATCCTAAACTGGACTTCCAAGTTGGCCACAGTGGTTGGCCTTATTTCCATATTCTAACAGAGCTCTTTTCATGTTGTGAATGTGCAACTTAAATGGAGTATTGCCAAACATAAGGTTTTGAATATAATTACTGAGAGGATGGATGAAGTGAGCTGGGATTTTTCCACTCTGCTGCTGGTAGAATCTTATTTTCAAACATGATTGAGAAAGATTATTGTAACTCCTATTTTCAGAGAATTCCTCAGAGAATTATTCTTTTTTCTTCTATTTTTCTTTTAAAACATTTTAAATTAATAATAATTACATCACTTGCCCCTTCCCTTTTCTCCTTATAGTCCTTCCCAGGTAATGAAGAAATTTTTAGGACAGCATAACCAAATAAATTTATCTATAATATACTTTTTATGGTATTCATAAGATTATATAATAAAATTTTATCTAAGTAAATCCAAAAAACTCCTTTGAAAATTAAAAATAATCTAACTGAAAGCATAATTTCAGAATTTCATGAACAGTATTTTATTTTCAGTGCCTAACATAATTATGCATCTATAATTGATAACATTTTAGATTTAATTAAATGTGATATTTCTAGCAGGCACTGTTGCTAGGAGACAAGTATATGAGTTATATTTGTACAACAAAGCATACCTTTACTAGCTAAAGTATTTCTTGTTGCTTTGGCCGAATGCCTAACAAAAAGCAGCATGAGAAAGAAAAGCTTACTCTGGTTCACAGCTGGAGGGGACACTTCCCTTCCTGGTGGGGAAGAAACAGGGACAGGAGCAGGAGGCTTACTCTTCACATTGCACCTGAAGTTAGGAAGCAGGGAATGAACAGGGCTTCTGTCAAATCTCAAAGCCCATCCTCAGTAAGTCATTGCCAGTAGCTAAGCTCACCTCTCAAAGTCTCAACAGCCTTACAAAGCAGGCACATCAACCTGGGACCAAATGTTCAAACACTTGAGTCTGTGTCGAGACAAAAGTGTTTCTGTAGGTAGAAGAGCCTATGGCTATTGTTGGTATTCAGGCCAGACCCTGGAGTTCACACAGGATGCACCCTCAGCTCTAGCCACTAAGAGCACCACCTGTGCATGTTCACTATGCTCTCTTTTAAAAGGGGCTCTGCCTACCTCCCATTCTCTCTCTCTCTCTCTCTCTCTCTCTCTCTCTCTCTCTCTCTCTCTCTCTCTCTCTCTCTCTCTCTCTCATTCTCTCTCTCTCTCTCTCTGCCCCTCTCTCCTGCTGCTCCTGTCCCCGGATTCTGGTCTCCCCCTCCCCTTTCCCCATTTTACAATCCTCTAATCCTCTCCCCCTAATAAAAAACCCTCTGCTTGAACTCTGTCATGTGGCGTCTTTTTCTTGCACACTGATTTCCTTAAATTACAACATCTATGAATATATCTTGGTTACAAATACAGTCATTGTTAGAGGATTGTCACAGTTAGGTATCTTCTATTGAACCTGTAGATGGGAGCATTATGAAATCAGCAAAGAAGTACAAACCTGTTAGGAGCCAAATTGTGCTTTAATATAAAATTTTTTGACAGTTATCTCAGAACAAATAAAAGAATCATTGAGGCAACAAGATTGATTCATCCACATCTCCATGTCAACTCTGTTGTCACTTTTCAGGTATTATTTAGGTAGTCATATTGTGGTTTCATGGGTGTAACTTCCCTGCCATCTGAAAAACGCAGTCTTGCAGTAGATTTCTTGGCTTCCTGGCTCTTACAATCTTCCATAATGTTTCCTGGGCTTTAGGGATAAGGGTTATGTTGTAGTTATATCAGTTGGGATGGGGCATCCCATAATCAGTTGTTCTCTGTGTTTTGACCAGTTGGACTTCTGTAATGAATTCTGTCTGCTACAAGAATCTTCTTTGATTATGGATGAGAGTTACACTTATTTGTATTGATAAGTATTTAGAATGAGTCAATATTATACTAGTTTAGGGAAGTATCACTAGAAAGTTGTTTTCTAGATTCCATAGCCTCGCCAGTCACTAGTATAATGTAAGTTTATATTACGAGGCAGGAATCCCTTCTATTAAGTGGGCCTTAAATCTAGTTAGAAAGATGTTAGCTACCACAAAGATATGAGTACCACTATTACATCTTTAGGGATATCTTGCCATGCTATTTATTGATGTGGTTCACAAACATTACATCTGGGTTGGATTATTGATTGCTTCCCTAACTTGGAAGTTTGCATAGCATCTTCTGGGTACTCTGGAAACTATTCTTCAGGGGGGGATGCTTTGGGGTCTAATACAGTTCAGATCCTCTGAGTCCTGTGTCAAGGTATGAGATTCTTTGGTAATAGGGTGTTACATTCAATTTCTGGGAGGCAATCAATGGTAACAGCAACAGCTTATTGTTTGGGGAATCTCTTGGAGTCTCTGACCAACAACTCAAGAGGAGGTCTCTAATTTGGTACTGGGATTTTTGGCAGTTAGCCTCTGGCTCTTTGGGTTGGCATTGTCACCCAAGTGGTGTGTCTTCTTGTGTGTGTGTTATGTCTGACTCTAAGTAAATATAAAATAGTATGATTCCCTAGGTTTGTTCAAACATCCTTAGTGTGTTACTTGTCTATCTTCTCTCCTCCCTCTGCATTGTCCTCCTCATCCCTCTCTAATTAATCTCTGTCCTGCTCTCCCATTTCCCCCTGTATTTCACCTGCATCTGTCCATTTCTCTCTCTAGAGCTTCTCCTGTTTCACATCACAGTCCCTTTTAGCTTTCCCAAAGCCTAAGCTTTTGACTACCGTGGTATAACATGAAAGCAAGCACATTATTTCTTTTCTAGGAAGGCAATGAGTTTTGATGCAGATTAAAAATTTTGCACATGTGTTTATAATGTGGTATGGATTTGAGACTTTAAAGCTTTTACTAATGAGTATGTATTTGTCCCTATGATGCTTTTTTCAAAAACAGAGGGAAAAATTTGTGTCATATTATCAAATAATTTTGTGTGTCTAGTAGCTCTGTAATTCCTTCCCATGTTAATTAAATACTTGTGGAAATTAAAAAGACACAACAGTAGATCATATTACTGTCAAAAGAAGAAAATGTGTCATTATGAGAGAAGCTGAATTCCTCTAAAAGCAGCATGATGGAATGTTTATCTTAATTTTGTGCTAAAATTCATCCTTATTCTTCTACATAGTTGCAAATATAATTGTGCTAGTTTTTCAATGCTGTGGGAGTATTAAATAGTAGAATCTGATTGTTTCTCTTGTTATGGAAGAGAGAAGCTTGTCAAATAACCTCAAGTACAGAGTGTTGAGTTGATACTCAAAGGCTAAATACACACACACACACACACACACACACACAAGTGAAAAGTACAATTTTATAATTGGTAAATTTGTATCGTACATGGGCACATGATAGCAATCAATTCTGAAACAATTTTATATGCATATGCAGCAAGCACAAATAAATGCCTTGCAAATTCTAAGCGCAAAAATTCCTCACAGTTTTTGAATGTGCAAAAGGGATTTGTCAGGGTGAAATCCAGTTGCAAATAACTGTATAAATTTGGTTAATTTCATATGTAACATTAAATATGCTACTTACATGTCTTTTTCCTATATTTATATAAAAGTGCATAAATGTCAGTAGACCCATGTTTGTGTACAGGTGAGTAAAGATGTGCACACTCCTCAACTCTGTCTGCTGCAAGGGCCAGAGAAGCATAAAGAGATTGCCTATGACTCAGATCCTGACTTCTTAGCATTTTTCTCCCATAGAAAGAAGCCAGGACTTAGAAGAAATTTTGGAGTATGAGCTTGGAAAATAAAAGATTAACATGGACTATCCAAAATTTTTATGCTTTAAAAATTGGGAGATGTTCTAGTAATGAACTATAGAAATATCGCTGAAAGTATAGTCCTCTGATGGAAGCAGAAGCAGAGATTTACAGTTAAACACTGAGCCAAACTCCTGGAATCCAGTTGTAGAGAGAGGGGAGGGATGAGCAAAGGGGTCAAGACCATGCTGGGGAAACCTACAGAAACAGCTGACCTGAGCAAGTGGCAGCTCATGGACCCCAGACTGACAGCTGTAGAACTTGCATAAGGCTGAACTAGATCCCCCCCCTGAACCTGGGTGTCAGTTGTGGGGCTTGGGAACTCTAGCAGTAGAACCAGTATTTATTCCTAGTGCCTGAACAGAACAGGCTTTTTGGAGCCCATTCTCTATGGTGTGATATTCTCTCAGCCTAGATACGGGGTGGGGGGTTAAATCCTACCCCAAATGATGTGACAGAGTTTTATGATCTCCCATGGGAGACCTCACTCTCCCTGAGGAGTGGATGGGGAGTGGATGAGGGGTGGGATGGGGAGAAGTTGGGGTGGGAGTAGGAGAATGGGAGAACAGGAGAGAGAGGAAAATGGGATTGGTAAGTAAAATAAGATTGGTTTCCATTTAAATTTAAAGAGTGAAAGAAAATAGGAAGATGTGAGTGCAGAGTTTTGATGCCATAGGCAGTAGATAGCAAAGTGCTCGTCCTGTCAGCAAAAAGACCTGAATTCCATCTTTAGCAACTTCAGGAAAAGCTGATACATAACCCATGGCTGCAACTCCTGTGCTGGAGAGGTAGCGACATGAAGAAAGGCCTGGGAGCTCTCTGGTCTAAATTTAGCCTAATTTGAGAAGTCCACATTCAACAGAAGACCGTATCTAAAAAACTAAACTGGACACACACACACACACAGAGAGAGAGAGAGAGAGAGAGAGAGAGAGAGAGAGAGAGAGAGAGAGAGAGAGAGAGAGAGAGAGCTGTCATAATGGTATGGGAGCAAACAAAACAGCATTAAATAATCTAGTGAGTGGAGTAAAATTAGTTACAGTCAAAGAATAAACTGAATACCCATATGTTCATACTGTTATAAATAAATGGTTGACTGGATAAATGAAAAGCAATTGATATATAAAGTCATAGCTGATATCTCTAAAAGGGACCAAAGAAATAGGGAGACCACAGATGATTCTCTAATGAAGGTTGAAATTCATGGAAGAAACTTCAAGGCAACAAAATATTTACATACCGTCAAAATATTTCTTAATTACTAGATGGTTTTAACAAATTACCACAAGATTTTGCTACTCTTCAATCCAGAAAGTAGAACTTAAAATTTCACTTCTTTGAAAGTGAGCTGAACATAGCAGTTTGCTGATATTGGCTGCAACTTAGACAGGCAAAAATTAGTGGCTTTATTTGTAGTGAAACCTAGAAGGCACCATCCTAAACAAGGGACCGTGACTGATTGATTTCACCAGGCTTGAGACATATTCATATACATCCATTCTCTCTCTCTGTCTGTGTCTGTCTGTCTGTCTCTCTCTCTCTCTGTGTCTGTCTCTCTGTCTCTCTCTCCCACCCCCTCTCTCTCACACACATACACACACATATGTATAATTACACAATTCTGACAGAATGCAGTACAATTGTCACATTAGCTCTGTATGTTCCAGTCGAAGAGCTGTGCCCTCGGTTTAATAATTTGAAGTCATCTGATGAGAACATTTGGGGAATAGTCAGCAGCACAGTTTTCCTTTCCTCTTCATGTGTCAAGGTAACAGAAGATGAAGAAGGACAGAGGCTGTGATGAATTGGAGGAGGCAAAAAAGACAAGGCTGACAGCTAAACACCACATGGTACTATGGGCTGATGGCTGAAGCAAAAACAAGGTGAGGGTAGGGAGTATTGATGTGAGGAGAACCCTGAATAAAGTGCACACGCTGGCAAACACTGCTTCATCTACAATCCACCTACGATTTGATTAGTGAGTCACACCCACGCTGATGTCTCAGCTTTGATCATTACACCTGAGCTATGTAAGAGGTGAACTTAAGGAGACTTGGGCTGAAAGAAAAATGGGATCTGTATTACTGTGATTGTTCCATTATTTCCAAACAAACCTGCTACACTGAAAGACAAAACTATATAATATATTTACATAAGAGTTTATAAACAAATGTCTGTAGCAGTATAGCTCTCAGTGATGTTATTTTACAAATAGAACAAATTATAGCCTTCATTAACAATTACATGAATTGCATTCATACAATAGTCTGTGGTTTTCTAGCCTCTAGCCAACATCGGGTAAATATAAACTGAATCCTATATATTAACAAGAAGTATAGTATTGATCAATATCACAAAATTATGCTTAGAGAAAAAGATAATTACCAAAATGTAATTATTGTCAATCCTATTGATAGGTAAATTAGAATAGAAAAAAACTAACCTGCAATTAACCATGGCCTGTAGTGGCTACAAGAAGGATACTGAGTAAGAAAAGATTAGCTTGTGGAAGTATTGAATGTATTATACACTGGGTTGGGAATGAGTTCCCCAAGTAGCTGCATGTGTCAACCCTCCTCCAACTCTCTACATTTAAAATATACACAAAAATGTATACTAAAAGCACACAATTCAGCTCCTTCTTTCCCAACTCAAATCCAATAAAAATCTATTTAAGATGCAAGAAACAAATGATCATCAAGAAACTCAGTACACACTTTGCTCATTTTGTGAAGTGGTAGACCATGGCCATGGATATGATATATACATGGTTTTGGTGTCCATTTTCCCTCTGGCATGGACCCAGAACTATTTTCTGAGTTAAAGCTTTCTGCCACTTCAGTGCTGAGGGGCCATGGCCATCTGTCCAGACAACTGTTCTGACTAACTTGCCCAATTTCACTGAATATATCTATGCCTCTCTTCAACCTGGGATATTAACAACACCTGTAGGTAGATCTGCATCAGTTAGCAACACAAAATAGCTACTTTTCCCTTCTTAGCTAAAAGTCTGAAACATCTGAATGCCAATTCTTACTTAAACATTTAACAATGATAGACAATTTTATTTGGCTTATTGCCAAGTTAATGAGTCAGAACTCTTCATCTACAAGTGAAAAGTTTTTGATCCTCCTACATCTGTTATTAAATGTTGTTATATTTTATAAATTTATGTGTTCAGTGTATTGTATGTGTGTTTATATGCTTGCACATGTGTGTGTGTGTGTGTGTTGCATGCTTGCCCTGTCATACATAGAGGTCAGAGCAGTCTTCTTCTGCCATGTGGGTCTCAAGGATTGAATGCAGTTGTTGAGTTTACCTACTGAGCCACAATGTCAGACCTACATTTGCTTTTAATAAATGGTGCTTTAGTAATAGAGCAGTAGGTTGCCTCAGAACAATCTTAGGGAAAACACATGACACTCAATTATCATTCAACTTTCTTTGTGTCAGGGACTCATGTAGCCAGGTTGGCTTCAAACTCACTGTCCAGGTTGAAATGGAAAGTAGAGACGGAATATCTAAGCTGGAATTTTAAGCTGAGGTTGATAGGCAATGGCACTGGCAGCTAGCTAGGCACAGAATGGGCTAACCACGATGAGCAGCCTGCAAATTCTTACACAGGTCATGAAGCCCTTTCAGTCTCCCAGGTCTCACTCCATCCCTAGTGCTAGGCTGGAGCTGCCATGTCTAATGGGAATGGCAAAAGCCATAAAGTCAGCACAGCTGCTTGGCACAAATCCAGCAAAGCTGAGTCACATGATGGCTGCCCTGTCACTTTTGGTTTTGATCTCTGAATGTTGTATACTTGGGACAGTTTTAATATTTGTACAATTTGGGGTACTACATTGATTGAAATTTTCTTACAAATTATTTGTGCCTTCTCCAAGGTATACTGTTTCTAAGTTTCCCCAGGAAAGTCCTGAGCACACTACCCGTCCTGTTTTAGGGGGGATATCCTTAAATACTTGAAGGTCTTTCTTATGCCTTGAAGACTGTGACATAAAGAAGTCAGAATTCTCCTTATGAGGCTTAGATATTTTTAAAACATCTGCCCCTGTACTTGCTCCGGAGCAAGATAATCAAAACAAAGTAAACTTTAAAAGGTCTGTACAAATTGGTGGGCTAAAGGAGTTGGCCACAGGTCAGATTACAAGCCTATTCCTACCACACAGAAACCAAGTTAGATTAGCTGAAGTTCCCTCTGCCCTACACAGGGATTTATATCTATGGGCTAAGAATGATGTGGAAAGATGATAAAATAATGAAGTATCTGGACCTCCTTTTATTACAGAAGTTACCTGGTGCAGAGCCACTATGGTGTCTTATGACCAAGGAACAAAAGAATGCCAGGATTAGACATATAAACAAATTCTAGAAAGATATAAAGTATAAACATTGTATTATGCCAGAAACTGAAGAAAGACTACAGCAGCTTTGGTCTGAGGATTTTCCCTGCACTCTGGCCATGAAAAGTTAATAATATACTGCTTGGAACATGGCAATCTGCCTGGGCTGGCTTGGAGATTTTCTTTCTGTCTAGTGTCCTTGGAGTCACAAAAGCAGGCTGCCTGAGAAAGAGCTATCATATTCCTCTAGATTCTTGAAAATTGGGTTATGAGGCTTATGAATAAATTGGTTATAAAAATAATGATGACCAAACTTGAGGAAAATTTATAAAAAACAACTCTGTCATGGTTTACCAATGATGATTAAACTTACTTATAACCCCAGATGTACAAAAGAAAAGACTAAATAAAACACATGTCCAAAAACAGAAATCTATGTTTTACAACAACAGGAATCTACCCCTGATTACTGAATTCTGTATAATAAAGAAGCACTCTGGCATCTAGTCAGGCTGCAAGATTCCCTCAACCATCATGCCTAGATCATCCTTCCCTCACCTACTCCTTTCTTCCTCTCTGGAACCTGGCCACAGTCAGGGCTCATCTCAGGTACCAGATATTCAGAATTCCTTTAGAGTTGATGAGGCCATAGCAGAAAGGGTAGAAGAGAAGGCAATTGGTAGCTAGTTATCCACCAGTAAGGAAGCATTTGGTAGCTAGTTATCCATAAGTAAGGAACCAAGGGAACACACTAATACATATTGAATAATGATCTTGAGTTTGATTGAAACTGATATATCACATGCATTAAATTAAAAGACTTAGAGAAAAGTCTTTTCAGAATAGTGAAAAACCATAGCATTTGATTTTATACATGGGTATCTTACAGTTTTCTGAATTTCAAGCTTTTTCTTTAGCTAGAAGAAACTTATGATGATATTTCCATACACCTTTGGGCATTGTGTTACATTTTAAAAATGAGATACCTTGCATACCTGCCTTTATTGTATTTTTATCCTAATTTCTTTGTGTATTTGGAATAATGCCTCCTATTGCTTTATGTTTATCCTACTGTATTTATCTAAGCAAACTGAGAAAGCATAGGCTGTTACATAGACAGGTCAGTGTCAGGGCTGACTGAGTGAGGAATGGATGGGTGAGTGGGCTTGCCCTCTGTTATTTCTAGGTAAGGGAAGTTCTTCAGATCCTTGGAACAATACAAACAATAGCCACTGGGGCTTGTTGCCCATCAGTACTAGATGATAAGACCCTATCACTGCCAATATGGAATTCTGAAAGGCTGAAACTGAAATGGAGTCTTTCTTTCTGTTGGCTAACCTGCAGAGTGCTGGAAGGTACTGTGCACAGGGCTGAGTAAGAATTGTCATCAGCCTTACTCAGTTTGCTGACCCTATGTGCCACACAACCACCTAGCCAGAAAAGAGATGCCCACAAGTATAGTATTACCTAGTATGTTATGGAGGTGTCTATATCCTCAGTGAAAAAGGCAGTGGGGAAGGAACTATGGTCACAAACCACACTAGCCAACTGTCCACTGCAACCCACACAGTAGTTTTTCCGTACTTGCCCCTAACATCTGCTAAGATTTACTTCTTCCTCTTAGAGTGGCTATAAAATGTAGCCTTTTAACTGTGAAGCCGAAGAAGCTGTGGTAAGGAAGAAAATTTGAAGGTCTAGAAGGTAAGGATTTGATCTTACACTACTTACGATCTTATGATACTCAGCATTATTTGTGTATGTGTGTGTG
Organism: Mesocricetus auratus; assembly: GCF_017639785.1. Taxonomy (NCBI): domain Eukaryota; kingdom Metazoa; phylum Chordata; class Mammalia; order Rodentia; family Cricetidae; genus Mesocricetus; species Mesocricetus auratus. The sequence goes on along the minus strand of NW_024429194.1, from coordinate 41,821,469 downwards.
CATATGTGTGTATGCGTTATATGTGTGGTTGCATGTGCATGCACATGCAGTGACAGAGCTTGAATCCAGGGTCTTATGTACAAAAGGCTTGCAGTCTACCACTGAACCTCATCTCCAGATTGACTTTAATAAATGAATTCTTCCATTTATCCAAAAGAGAATTGAACTGGTAGACCTGAGCTGTAGTCTAAATCCACATCCCAGCATTTGCTGTGTGAACTCGGACAAGTTGTTTTACTTTGCTGAACCTAAAATCTCCCCAGGTGATGATACCAGCATCTACATTCCAGAGGCTTTAAGGTTTGAATGAATTAAGACATGAAATTACTTAAAATTTAGTGTGTGGCTCTGTGGCTTTGTAATTACTTGTTATTCTTGTCACATGCTCTATGAGGGTAGGGATAATTACTATTTTGAATGACAAACTCTGAACTTGTCCTCAATAACATTAAATCCAACATTCTCTCCACTTTGCTGATGACTTGTTGGGCAACAAAAGAAAAATGAAAACTTAACCCGACGGGGAAAAATCCTGTAGAATTCAAACATAAGCATCATTCTTTGGGAAAGTGAGTCTCCCCACACCTTAGTGTTCCCGTGCTTTTGGATATCTAATAGAGCTCCATGCAGACCCTGAATCTTAAATTTCATTGATTTTTTAAAGTCTCAGTCTGTTGTAGAGCCTCATTTATCAAGAGGAGACCAGCTATGTCTTTTTAAATTTTATTCCAAGCATTTATTGATTTACAAGCTTTGTTTTTCATGGTATCTAGAATAAATTTCAGAAATTCAGAAGACATTTTTACATGCTAATATTATAAAATGGCTTTCTGGCATTCCTTGCTCTATTTAAAGGTGACCTGGAATCATGGGCTGGGTGGAATGCTCTTTATCTGATTGGCAGCTTTCAGGAAGTTTTACCTCTTCTAAGCACAACTTAGATGATTCAGCTCAGCTCATTGACTCACAGTACTGAAACCAACTTGGGATGAGGCTGAATGTACCAGTAATGACATCATCATAGACTCAAGATCCGTAGCAATTGTAACCATCCTGGCAGGAATGAAAGTATTCTAGGGGGAAGCTTGAGTCTCTCACTTTGACTATCACACTAATAAAACAATATGAAATTTCTGCAGTAACCTTGTGCAGAGAGAAGGAAAAGGATGATGCCCATTGTCAGATAGAGAGGAAATTGTCTCCCAGGAAGATGTTTCACAGATTTACCATAATTTCTTGGACCACATTGTGGGAGATAGTGGAGGCAATGCAATTATGGCTTGATGCTGGGAAGGACCACACACTGACCAGGACTGACTAGTTGTGCCTTCTGCCTACTATGTAACATCCTGACTGAAATACAGACCTAGGGAGTGATGGCACTGGGCCTCTTTGTTCTTCCCAAAGGGGTCATATTTAATGAATTTCCTTTTTTCCCTTTTCACTATTGATTCTCTGCTTAATTGGCCTATTGAGGATTGTGGCCCGCCCTAACTTGTTAAGGTTGCTAGAGCTAGAGTCCAAGATGACCCTAACAATTCCAGTAAACACATGGTTTCACAGTGATCACAAATCACTGCTAAAGCATTCTTATTTGTTTGGAAATTAAGATAAGGCACATCATTATTATATTTCTTTTTCCATTTTCACATGTGTTTATATGTTTGCATGTGTGGGAGTACTTGTGGGGAATGCACATGCATGTGTGTGTGCTTGTCCATGCACATGGAGACTAATCATCTTCAAATGCTCTTCCTTTTATTCACCATGAAGATGGTGAACTTTTACTTCTTACTCCTTGTTTTTAAGTGGCATAACTGGTGGAAAAATACTGCAAAATAACAAGGACAACATGAGTTATGGGCAAAAAGCTGTGACCCATTACTGTTAGTCCCATAGTTTGTGTTCTTTAATATTGTAATAGTATTGCTCATCAAACTGGAGACGCCACGAATTGAAAGGATGAAGATGAGTTACAAACAAGTGAAGTACACTGAGTCCAGGAGTACCAAAAGATCTGCAAGAGCTCCTTAGTTGTCTACAAATGGGCAGGTGACAATCTAAATAGGCTGCTTAAATAGTGTGAATCAAGCAGAACTGAAGTCCCCGAGAAAGCTGGAAGTTCTCTGACTGTTCTCAAGCTTGATTTTAATATATCCATATACTCCTAAAGCCCTAATTTACTTGGATAAATTTATCGGGTGACACAGTTTCTTTTCCCAGGAATAAGTCAGTTATCGTCTATAGTTGGTGGGTTGTACTAGACAGATGGAGCTGTTCCTCTGTCCACCCAGTAGCAGATTCACTCTTTATCCTCAAAATGGAGTCTAGTGCAACTTGAGAACTTACCAGACATTCCAGCATGAGGGAAGAGTTCAACTTCTTCACCCAGACCACATGAAGAGGGGCGCACCCACCACTGCAACCTCAATAGCCTACTGACCTGTCATCCAACCAACTGGTAGGTATGTCAAGGGACCAACAGTCAGAGAACTTCCAGCTTTCTCAGGGAGTTTCATCTCTGCTTGATTCGCACTATGTAAGCAGCCTATTTGGATTGTCACCTGCCCAGTTGTCCATCAAGAACTGCCATCCATCCATCTGCCAGTTCATTAGCCTGTATCAGGCCCTGCCCTTCACCTCTCTACCACAACTTGTTTCTGAAGCTCAACTCTGACCCTACTGACACCTCCAGTAGACCTCCAAAGAGGTTAGATATGTGACCTCTCCAAAAAAAAGCACAGAAAGTCTTGTTGCATCCCTATTACCTTCCATGCCTCTCCAGACTTTTGAAACCCCTTGAACTATGCTGTAAATTTCCAGATCTTTACAGTTTACAGTCTATCTGTAACACACACGCGCGTGCGCGCACACACACACACACACAGTAATGTAAAACATGCTATCTGAGAACTGATATAAAAAATTAAGAGTAGACTAGTGAGATGGCTCAGCAATTAAGAGCACCAATGCAAAATTACTAATAAATCCAACTCCTAGAGGATCCAATGCCTCTGGCCTCTGCAGGTACCTGGAAACATGTACTCACATCCACATAGAGATATACACATATACAAATAATTAAAAATATACATTTTTTGAAAAATCACATGCAAGGCTCAGTCAACACTACAGAGGAACAGGTAGAAAGAATGTAAAAGCCAGAGGATCAGGGAGTTTGCTGTGTGATCCTGTCTCCTAGGAATATCAGAAGTTACACTCATAAGGTATCACCGGCATGACTACCTAAATGAAGCCGGGTGGTGGTGGCACACGCCTTTAATCCCAGCACTCAGGAGGCAGAGGCAGGCAGATCTCTGTGAGTTCGAGGTCGGCTGGACCGATAGCCTCCAAAACAATACAGAGAAACCCTGTCTCGTAAAAAACAAAACAAAAAACAAAAAAACAAAAAAAATGACTACCCAAATGAGCTGAACATGGACAGCAACAATAGACAGGTCAAAGTGGGTAGGGATGAGGAGAAAGCCCACTTGTCTTCAACCCTATACAAAGAACTACAGGTACTTAAAGAATACTTTAAGTATGAGTAATAGTCTTCTCCAACAGAAGAGCATACTAATTGGTTATCTAAAAATGGTTAGCACTGAAAATATACAAATAAGTAACATTATACAAACAAGCAGGTGGTACTTATGTATTTAGAAATATATATATATACACACACACATATATATATATATACATATGTAACAAAAATACATGAAAAGCAAGGCCATATATTTGAAATGACAGACATATAGTAGGACTTGGAGTGAGGAAAAAGAAGGGAGAAATGACGTAGTTATATTATAAAAAAAGAAATTCAGACTGGAAGGGGAAGTCTGTGCTTGCCTCAACTGGCTATCAGTGAAATCATGACTACTTAGCAAATTGCTGTCAAAAAACCATCATGGCTCATGAACTTCAATCACTTCTAACATTGTTGAAAGACACAAATGTGTTCATAAATGTTCTCAACAGAGTGACCATACACTTTCTGCATTATCACCAAAATGAGAAGTAGCTTATTGCCATGGAAACACAAGTGATACACATGTTGTTGTGAGTGGTTAAGTTAAGCTTTAGAGAATAAAAGTCACTGATTGAGAACTATAGAACAAGAACTTACAGTGTTCAATCCCCTCCACTGCAGCATGAGCAGGGAGTGCTCTCTGCCACTGTGCCCACAGCTGTCTTTGAACTGTATGCAATGGTTTGAAAGAATTCTGCTTGTACCAGGATGTACATACGTTTCTGAAAAGCTTTCCCACCGACACCTGTAGGCGGGAGGTTTCTTGCTAGGAGGATTGTGCAAGTCTTTGCCTATTGGTTGAACTATATGTTTACCAGGTGACTGTTGACTGGTATCTTATAGGATTTGTCTTACTATGTAACTACATTTTAAAATTAATCATAATACAGATGGATGGACAAGTGTTTGTTTCTATGGAAATTCATCTGAATTACTTGGAAAGACTCCATCAATGTGACCTTTAAACTAATTTATCAAGTTAAGTAAATCAAATGAACTGAAATATTGATAGAAAAATCATAAAATATATGTAACAAATGTGTACTTGTACTTTAATTAGCCTCACAGTCTTCTTAAACTCCCTATTCCCTAAACTAAAACTGCAGAGCAAGTGATATTTTGAGATATGCATTAGCAAGAAGATAAGATCTAAAGAAAGAAACCTGGAATATAAGAAAAGTCCTTGGAGCATTTTCCAGATATTACCTATTTAATGCTTATTATCTAATCATCTAATAATAGGCCCCTATCCTTTCTGTACTTTCCAAGTAAGAGCTTTTTATTGTATATTTTCAGTTAACTATCAATTATGAAAGAGACTAGGATGTTAACTCAAATACTTTTTTATTTCAAATTATAAAGCCTTATGGAACTTTAAAGCCCACACACCTACATATATATTGCTTGTATTTCACAGCTGACAACTAAATGGCTTGCCAAGATCCACGAATTTCAGCACTTGATTCTGAAGCTAAACAAACAATACTTTGTCTTGAACTGGGATACAGAACTTTCAAACTCATGAGTGAGAAATACACCCCATACTGCCTGACCCTCAGAACCTTTCCTAGGAGTACCTAACTCCTTCTTTGTCTCTATTATTAACAGATAGCCTTTGTGGGAATACATTCAGATACATAGTGCCTATCTATGTGCATGTACACAGGTGTGTAAGAATTTTAGAGGTTTGTACCTATAATTGCATATACATAAATATATATTTATTTGTGAAATACTACATATTCACAATCACATGTCTGCAGATCATTGAACACGCCCATGTCTCATGAACCTTGTGCCTATAAACACAAATTCGCAAACAATTCTGTGAAACTCAGGAACAAAATTGCTTTAGGGATTTTCATGCAGCATTTGCATTTCCTCATACATATTCCACAGAGATGCCCTCACCCTTTCCTTCTGTCCTTTTGAATATCTCACAGATGACCACGGGCCATACCCCATAGCACCTGAATGTTAACATGCCCTATATTTTCAGAACATGATGAATCTATTAATCTGCACAATATTCTTGTGAAATGAATAATTAGAATTTTCACAGCTTTTTTTTTCCAGAGAGAGCTGAGCCTCTGATAAAGTATCTGTTAACTTGAGACGTTAATGAAATTTAGTCCAAAGCTATGATTTCCAGAAGCAAGGTGACACAGGGAAGATGAATAATATTACAATAAATAATTTTGGGGTGCTGATTATATGCACTGTAAATAAAAAGAGGTCATCCCACCTTTAATGTTATTACAGGATAATGTGTTGTGAAGAGATATGTTTAAGGGAGCACTGAGCCAAGTGGAAGGGGAGAAACATCACGTAAGGAAACTGTTTGTAAAACGGTATTCTATTCAGCTCAAAAAGGTTGGTTAGGGAGCACTGGGGCAATCATATTCAAAACTGTATATTTTCAGCCAAATAAATTCAGACTGGTCTGTAAGCCTCAGCAAATCCCCACTCCACACTTCGCTAGGAAACAGTAGAATAAACTCGCCCCTTAGTGACTATCTTATAGTCTGTATTCTGAACTCTTCCATCTACTTCAGACCTCTAAGGGCCATGGGAGGAGTTACTATAGAGGAGTTGGTGATAAGATCCCACCTGCATCCCAGGATTTCTGTATAAATAATTACTGGGTCGCTTCAATAATTTTAACACTATATTTCTATGACCAAGTAGATTAGGCAAAGTGTAGTCCTCACTCCTAATCTGGACACTTGAGTTAAATAAAGGATACAAAATTGTTATCTCCCTCTCTCCAATCTAAAACCCAGACCAGGACTGAGTAACTTCTCTGTGGAGAGAACTGGTCCATCGCAGCATGAGCAGCCTCATTCATGCCTCAGATTATATATCTTGTAATGTTTTAAGAAAGTTTACAGTTTTGTGTTAGGCCATTTGAGTTATCCCAAGGCACATGTGGCTTTAGGTTGGAACCTTTGCAAGAACCTAGATCTTCTCAATAAAAGCTAACTTTAAAGCAAGCATTGGGGATGGAGAGATGGTTCATGGGCTAAGAACTCCTCCAGTTCTTGTAGAGCACTGAGTTCAGCTCCCAGCGCCTGTATCAGGAAGCAAAGTTACCTATTCCAGCTGTGGGAACCTGACATCCTCTTCTGTCCTCTGCAGTAACTCACAGTCCTGTGTGCATACACACAAAGACAGACAGACAGACAGACAGACACACACACACACAAAATAAACCTTAAAATAATAAAATTAAGGTAAATAAGGTTTTATTAACATAATATCCATTGTTAAGAGATATTGCCCAGTTTTTTACATCTTGTTGATTCTTTGTGGATTTCACATCATGCATCCTGATTCTACTCAATTCCCCATCCTCCTGCTTCCATCCTCCATCCTTGCATCCTCCCTCCAAAACAAAATTTAAAAGTGAACCCACCAAAAACAAGAAAAACAAAACAAAAGAGATCTCAATGTGGAGGCTGTAGTGTGGTCCAGTGAGTCACACAGTATACCATTCATCTTTGCTTGTGTTCATTCCATTGAGCCATTGGTCTTGTTCAAGGCCTCTGACTTTTCGATACTGAGTACTCACTGGTACTCCTCTTGGATATCCTCTTGTTACCTTGTGTCACAGAGATTCCATAGCTTTGGCCTATAAGTCTGGTCCCTTTACATGCTTTAGCAGTTCATAGACGAGGTGCATGTTGAGGTGGGCTACTTCGTAGTCCTGGTTTTGGGCTTGGGTGGTATCTGGATTAGTCAGTCTACCAAATTTCCCTCATCATCACCAAAATTTTTGAATCATATGAAAGTTCTTAACTCATAAATTAATATCACATAATATTTAAACATCACATTTTAAACATTAATTGTAGCACAGTCTGTTTGGTGTAAGGTGAATGTAAAAATGCTGTGTTCCCACTAAGTTTCCCTAACATAGTCATATATTCAGCTATGAGATGGAAATCATGGATTAGTGTTTACCAGCAATGATGAGAGGAGGATAGCCACCAACACCATCACAAATGTCTTCATATCACTTGACATATCTTTTTAATAGGATCAATTCCTTTTGCAGTTCTTCATGGAAGAAACTACATTAATCCTCCAATTTGATAACTTTTTCAGAAAATTGCCCCCTTTGAGCAAGTTCTAACCAATGTCATCAATGATGGAACCAAACTAAAGACTTTTACTACTGAGGATGTTCTGCAGTGTGGTACTGCCAGGATGTTAACAGATGGAAGGCTTGCTTTTGTCAGACCAGATGAGTGATCATGCCCTCTCCAGCTGCTCTCATCTACACTTTTATGCCTTGCCTCCTTGTGTGTAGTGTAAGCTTAGACAAGAAACTTCACCCAGCTGGATCTCAGGCTCCTCCTCTGGAAAGAGTGTGAGAATGATAATTACTTACCTCTCAGGGATGTTATAATACTAATTAATGTCTCAAAACTCCGTGAATAAAACTCATCTTGCATGGATGTTAATTACTATTATTCAAATCATATCCATGAGGCCATTTGCAGCAGAAGGTGGTGGCAGGTTTTCAACCTCCTTCACAAAGTCCAAATGGCAATTAGTGGGGATTGTAGAGTGAAAAAAGGCAGTTAAACAATGATAATAAAGGCCTGACATCACCATGCAACAACAGGTGTCAACTGAGAATGATGGGAGGGTGCATGTCGCAAGGGTGAAAACCATCACAGAGTCCCATGGTCTGTGACCATATTTCAGGAGCAGGAAAGTACCTTTATGCTTACTGGGATCCTAGTGGCACAAACAAATGCCCTTCACCATCATTTGAGCTTATCTGACACTGTTCTTTTGTTAATTTTAGATACCGAAGTAGCTTAAGATGCAATAGCTAATAAATCATCAGGAATTGTAAGAAAATGCCCAAGTTAGAGAATTGCATAATCTCTCTCATCTGTCACTTTGTAGATGAGCATGAAAACAGCTATTTTCTCACCATTTCTATCACTGTACTCATACCCTTCTGTCTTCTGCTCCATATCATATTTTTTTGGCTTACCAAGAGAACAACATAAGGAGGTCAGGGCTTTATCTCCCTGACAAATTCATGTAACATGACCTAGTCAGTCATGTGAGGTGATTGCTCTATGATTTCTGGGTAGAGGAAATTTAGGCAGAAACATAAACATCCGACTATTTCTATGTGAAGACTTCAGAATTCTTAGTGTGTCTCATTATTTATTTCCCATTGTGCGTTTTCTCTTAAGACTCCTACAGTGATCCAATCATAACTATTATGAAAGTACATTTGATCAGTAGGAATGAGAGGCCAAACAACAAGGTTCCACTGCTTGCTGCTGAGATAAACACTGAAGAACTTTTTATTATTACACATGTGTTTGTGAACGCTGGCATAAGTGTGCCAAGGCACATGTATAGAGGTCAGAGGACAACTTTAGAGAGTCTACTCTCTTTCCACCAAAGGATAAGGGGATTGAATTCAGGTCATACACTTGCATGTCTAGCACTTTTACCTGGTGAGGCATCTTGCCCTTCCAGGACTGGAGAACCCTGTGGCCTTTTCTACCTGGACTGTATTTCCACTTATTTTTGTGGAGACCAGATTCAATATGAATTTCTACTACACCCCCAGCATAACCGTAGGTACTATGTTCCATATTCGGCCAAAGCAAACAAATAAAAGTCCCCAAAGAATATGTATCTCAGTTTTTCTTCCTGTAAGTTTTAATTACATATTTACCTGTTTTGGAAGGGGGAGGGTGGTATGGTTACACACATGCAATGCTGTAAACTTGAAGGTCAGAGGACAACTTGCGGGAGGTATTTTCTCCTCATTCCCTGTTCGTACAGCTTGGCAGTGAGCCCTGTTACCTGCTGAGCCATCTTTCCAGCCCTGTCTCTTCCTTCTGAATGACAAAATTGAGTTTCAGACAAGTTAAGTAACGTCTTAATATGTTCTACATACCAAATTAAGATGCCTTTGTCTGACAGTCCAGTCATCTTCCATCTGGTTCTCCTGGCTTCCTCTGATAGCATAATTATTTAAATGTCTAACGAGGTGTTATGGAGGATGAATATGCAATTTTCACATGAACCCCACCCCAGATCACAAGTCATCCAGGCACACCCAAGTCCTAAATCAGAAGAGGCAAAAGTCGTAAGAGAATCAAGTAGCACTAAGAGAAAACAGCAATAAGATGAGAAATCAGGTCAAATATTTAGTGGCACCAAATTGCCATGGTCAGGAAAAGTTCTGGGCTTGCACACTGGAAAACTAATATTTATAAAACTTGACTACATATTGTCCCTACTAAGTCTAGAGATAACATGATATTCAAGATAGACTCAAGGATGCAACCATTTCCCCAAGAATTAGTCAGGAAACAAGTCCTCAAATGATTAATTGCTTATAAATTCAGATGTAGTGAATGAATTTAAAAGTTTATTTATCATAATAACTACTATGTATAAAACAGGCAGCTGTTTTCCCGAAAGAGTTTCTATTTGTGTGTGTGTGTGTGTGTGTGTGTGTGTGTGCTTCCGTTTTTATTTTCTGCCTTTTTCCAGATGGAATTGTGGGCATCGTTTTCCCCTGTATTTTCACAGTTCCAGGGTCTTCCATTGTGTTTTAATACAACATCAAAGTGAAATCAACTGGGAGATACAATTACTAGGAATTTAGTATTAAGCATAATGCTAGAGATATGACTTTGTGTGAATATCATGAGCTCCATGGATGTTGAAAAATTCCCTTGTTCAATACCTAGCTTCACTAAGGTCTAGTGCCAGCTCTGACCCAGAATGAAGTGCTTGCCTCTGAATTTAAAGGTGGAATAAAATCTGTGGTTTCATCTCAATGACAACTTGAAAATCCTTATTGCAACTATGAGTCTCCTGACCCAAACTCATCTCAGAATTTTAAATGGAAATTATAACCACACCTTAGTGGCATCTGTGCCTTCCCTGTATGTATATTCTTCAGTTTCTAGAATACTCTCCTAATGGTTTTTTTAAATGTCTCTGGAATTAAGCTGTCTCCTGCACTGCAGAATCACATTATACACAGCAGAGTGCCTTGGGCCATTGGATAATGGAGTAGAACAGCAACCTAATGAGATGTGATAGTAACCCCTAATCCATGCCACACCTGACTGACCCCAGTAATGAGTCAATAAAGTCCATCTCTCCGTCATGGTGCTTACACAGTAGAGCACTGATACAGAGTATTGCAAAAGAAAAACCTGGGAGTTGTACCAATGCAGGAATCAGGGCACAACAGTTTTTATAGACTGTTTCCACCAGTACCCTGATCTATCATTCTTACTCACTTCTCTAATTCATGTTTCATGTAAAAAACAAAGTAATTATGAAATGAATCATACAAGATTTATAGCATTGACTTTCTAAAAGGTTGAGATAGAGTGACTGAAAAATAAGACTTACCGTGGAACATCTGCTAACTCCAATTCTATGCTTTCTAGAACCCAGTGTTGTCTTCCACCTCCAGTTATCAGTTTCTTTTTTATTCTTCAGCAGTTTTTAGTGGGCTTCATCCTATTTTCAGTTTATTAGCCATAGGGGAGATCTTGAAGATAGAGAGACAGTCTGAGCAGTTGTTCCATGATCTCACTCACATTGAGTAAACAGCAAATGCTGGATATTCCAATTCAAATTTTACCTCTCAAGCCAAAATGGATCTTACTACTGGAAGGAGACCAATATAGCCAATATAATATTGTGTCCTGTGATGAGTTAAATGGGCCTGGTGCAGAAGAATGATGATCTGGTCTACTTCTCAGGAGACTGGACAAAGAAAGACGAGTCACAGACTGACAAATAATTAGTAGAAAACATGAAGCACTCACCAAAATTCTTGGATTCTACTTCAAAATAAATGCCTCCCACAAAGGTATAAATAGGATTTTAAAATATTTTTAATTTTCTTTACCTTTATTTTATATGCATTAGTGTTTTGCCTGCATGTTTGTGTGTGAGTCATGTGCACACAGTGTTTGCAGAGGCCAGAAGAGGCATGGGAACCCTTGAGGCTGGAGTGACAGAGGGTTGTGAGCTGGCATGTGGGTCTCGGGGAACCAAACCAGAATCAGTCTTTTGTTGGTGCAACATGATCTCTTCACTGCTAAGCTATCTCTCCAGCCCCAATGAATAGAATCTTTCAAAATTGTAGGGAAAGCCTTTGGAAAGCCTTTGGGCCCAACCCATGAAAAGGGAGTGTAGTTAAATTCAGTCAACTCTTTAGAGAGCAAGGGCTTCAACAAAGATCAGAGCAATGGGAGAAAATGCAAAATAGAAGATGTCGCTGGAATTGTCTCATATTATTGGGAACTAGGCACTTTTCCACTCTGATTTATGTTTGCAGTTGTATGAGCAGTAAAGAAGAGGGGAAATCCATAAAATGTACAAAAAAGTAAGGAGAAGACTAGGACAAAAAATGAAAACAAAAACAGAAAACAATGTCTTCTCACATTACTAAAGTCTACTTACAACTGGACTTAATGATATCTTCATGCCCCATGGCAAATATAAACATTGTTTTTATCTTTCAGAACCACCACAAATAATGAGTTTCATTTAATTTGTTAACATTTCCTCTGAAGACTTAACTAATTTCTCTACCATTTTTAATATAGCCAAGTTAATAATCAGGAAATGTAGAATGAGACAAAATAAGATAGAGTAGTTTAGTTAATGAGCATATGAAGATAATCGTGGTTTAAAAAGTAGCAAATGCAACTAGCAAGAATAGATGCAGGAGTGTATTGAGCAGTAGTTCAGAAGGATAAACACCATCATGAGGCAGAGACTGTCAGAACTCAACTACCCATTTTCTGGACTCCCTTGAACTTAGGTTTGGATCATATAACTAGACTTGGGCATGGAAGTACAGTGTCATTTATAGGCTGCAGTAATTACAAAATATTGTTTCCTCCATTACTTAATTTCCATGTGTTCCTGGATCATTGTAGCTCTAGAATATGATGCAAGATGCATATGTGCTTGTCAATTTTTTTTACTATCTCACTAAATAGGTAAGACTAGTTTGTAACATATTTCAATACATGCAAAAATAATTTTAAGATAGTTTATAATATTGTGTCTTATTAGATTTAAATCCAGCCTCCATTTGAAATTTTAGTGCAACAGAATTCAGACTAGACTCTTCCCAAGTTCCTCATATGTCTTCTACTGACATATACTGTATATATGTTTCTCTTATTGGTTGATGAATAAAACACCAATTACAAACAGGAAGTATAGGCAGAGCTACCAAAGGAGAAGAATGCTGGGGAGAGGATTCTGAAAGGAGCCTTGGAAGAGACGCCATGTAGCAACTGAAGGAGTAACATGTTGGAGTGTTTTCTGGTAAGATAAGGTTATGTAGAAATACATAGATTAATAGTTATGGGTTAATAATTAAGAGAGAGATAGCAAGTAAGAAGCCCAAGCCATCAGCCAAACAGTTCAATAATTAATATAAGTCTCTGTGTGTTTATTTGAGGCAAAGCAACGGTGGGACCAGGTGGAACAGAAACCTCCAACTACAGTATACAGTCACTATTGAGTAGCAAAGTTCTAGAAAGACTTGCTTCAGGATTAAACAGGGTTACCCCAAGCTATTGAAACTTCCTCAGTAAATTTATTTTTCCCTGACAGTAAGTAAGCCACAAATATTTTAAAGTTCATTGTTACTGCAGCCTATCCTATAGTTATCTAATTAATTACAAATTCAAGGCCAACTAAGAGATTGTTACCTCTCTCATAAGATTGAAGATCTTGAGTGTGGCTTCACAAGATATTTCCTGTGGTGGGAGAATTGAGTGAGCTTATTTCATTAGTAAGAACAATTTTACTAAACAATGGGAGCAGGTGTCTCATCAATAGAAGAAATACATTACAAATAGAGTTAACTGTAGTGATATTATTTATGATTTATTAAAGCCTGCCTGAAGATGCAGAAAAACAAAGTCAACCCCAAGCCGTAGAAGCCTGGCACACACCTTTAATCCCAGCAGCCAGAATCTAGGAGGTGGTGGTAAACACCTTTTATCCTAGGACTCAGGATTAAGAGGTAGACAGAGCTCTGTGAGTTCAAGGCCACCCGGGGTACACAAGAGTGAATCAGTCTAAAAGAGAATTATAACTCATATCTTTAATCGCAATATTAGGGAAGTGTATAAGACAGAAGCAAGGTCTCAGAGAGGCATTCATTCTCCAGCCATGTTGAGGAAAGTCTGCAGTTTGAGGCTTGTGAGAGCTCATGGAGACAGAAGCAACCCATTCAGCCTGAGGTAGAGGTAAGAAACTAGTGGCCAGGTGCTTTGCTTTTCTGATACTCATCTTGAAGCTTGAACTCTAAGCTCAGTCTCTGGGTCACTTATTTATTCGTGTTACAGTTAACTGTCTGACCAATATTGTTCAAACTACTGTACAAAACTTAGCTCCAAGAAAAAGCAAGCAACATAGGAGCCTATATCCCTATTTGATTACTGAAAACATAACTTTAGAAAGAATATAATTCAGCTCAACACGAGATTACTGAGTTAATATTTCTGAACTTTTGCTTTCTCATTTACTTAATCTTTGTCTTCATATTTTTCACTTTATTGAAGGCAGAAATACCTGCTTCTTTGGGAAGCACCTCATTGAAGTGACAGAGACAGGAAAATTGGAAAGCAAATGATGGGGGCATGGGCATCCATATTCTTGGCCAGGTAAGCTGTCAAGATGACCGGCTAACTGTTGAGAACCCATGCAATTACAACATACTGACTCTGGACTACTTGGTAGTCTCTGAGTTCTACTACAGCACCTAGGTTATGTTTACCTAGAGACATAACTGACAGAATCTACTTCAAAATGGGAAAGACTTGTTTTGGCTCATGGTTTTTGAGTGGTCAGTCATGGCCACTTTACCCTGCTCTCTTGAGCAGAACATATGACAGTGGATTTATGGAACAGCAGCTGTTTACTCCTTAACAGAGGCAGAGAAAGGGAGACTTCAGAAAATGGGAGAGCCAATATTCATACCCTAGAACATACCTTTTGTAGTTACTTCCCTCCATCTAGGAGTCACCTTCCTCAATGTCCTAATAATGCTATAGTATTAATAATGTAACAAGGAATTAATTAATTGATAAAGATAGAACCATTATTTTCCAATTGCCACTCAAAAGCCTTTACAAACACATTCATGCCTCCCTGTTTGTGGCATTTCCTAATCCAATTCGGTGGACAATCAAAATGACCAGTTCTGGTACAATCCATCTGAACTATGGAAAAATCCTCTTTGTTAGTGAGAAGTGTTCTGAGGAAAGCTGGTAACTGGATCACAATTCAAATTAATTTCTCTGGTTTGTCCTTTACCAACATAGGGAAATGTGAGAACTAAACGGAATATAAGAATTGGACTATGTCTGTTCTCACTTAGAAATGCTATTACAATTTTAATACATGTCCCTAAACCAAACTGTACCACAAACTTTTGTTAGAAAATACCCATGTTTCCTGATGAGAGTCACACTGAGAACCTTCTGGGCAGGTCTCTTAGGAACACCTACTTTCATGAGAAGAAGAGTCAAGTCCCACCTCCTTTGGCAATGAAGAGTGTGGACAAGTGAGCTATAGCGTACCTTGTACACACCTTTCTCCAAATCTCTCTGACTCCTCTCTCACTCATACCATTTTACTGCAACTCAGCAGAGTGAAGCAAAACCAGTTTTTCTAGTTCTTATAATCTCTTTCCCAAAGGCCTTAATATGACACCTAGCCAGGTTTCCACTGAAATGCCAATCCCCTGTTTTTTTCTCCACTCCCTACAAAGTTGTGTGTGAGTATGAGTGTGTCAATGTGTGTGTTAGTGTGTGTGTGAGAGAGATTTCATGTATTTGCATATGTGCTGCCAGTGGAACAGTGATAAAAGAAAAAGAATAAAATGCATTTATTATTCTGTCTCTCGGTGGACTGCCACTGACCAACACTTCACTTTTCTATCTGGCTGCCATGTGATTTCTGGGGCCTCGCTGCAGATACAGCTGTTTCCATGGATACACAAAGCAGGTATACAATAGAGTTCTGAAAAACCTTTTCTGCCAGGTTTTGTAAGTAGATTTGACAACAGCTTCCAGAAAATTGTAGTTGATGTTTCAAGGCTAGATTTGTCTGACAGGCCTGCTGAACCACAGCCATTGAGTGTGGTGCTGAAAGGCAGAAAATCCCCAGTTACTATAAGGAGTTTTTCCTCAAGATCTTCTTGTTATCATCTCAAGGATCAAACAAACCTCTGAGCCTAATTGGTCAAGAACTAGAAACTTAAAACTCAAAGAGTTTAAGATGAAAGTCACAGGGCAAGGGTAAGTTTATTAGTTCAGTGCTTGCATAGGGTATGTAAAACCCTGGGTTTGAACTTAATACAAGCAACAAATAAACAAGATAGTGGAAATAAAAAGATATGGAATAGCCAGTTTATTCTTCCTCTAGATTAAAAATAAATATAGAGCTAAGGTCCAGAAAAGTAGAGATTGAGTCCTTGATCACAAGATAAATGGTGATAGCATTTTGCTCTTTAAGACTTTTCATCTTCCAATGTTTAGTAATGAATATGAGTCAAATGATTTATTAGAAACGGTAGCCTACAAATGACAAATGTAAACAGCAGTGTGGCCCATTAGTTAGAACCCACAAAACTGGGGACACAGTATGACTTGATAAAGGACCACTGGTGGCAGAAATGAGGTGTGTAAATGCCACCCAGTTAGGACAAGAGCCTGGACTCTGCCTACCTTTACAAGCCAGGCTCATTCACTATTCCTCAACAAGCCACTTAAAGAGTCAAATGAATAGTGAAAATTAGGGAAAGTAGTCAAGCAGGGAGGAGGAACAAATTGAGCCAGTGGCCCCATTCCCACTCAGGCTCAAGTTCACCTGCTGTGTAAAGCTGAAGGCAGGTTGAAGGTAAGATTTTGATAGCAAGACATTCATAACTAAGCAATCCTGGTCAAGGTGTGGTTCTTTCCACTACTGTCCTGGCTCTCCTGCAAGGGGTCTAGCAAGTTATGAATCTTTTTTCTAGGAGACATGGTGCTCATTGGTTGTTGTCATCCTCAGTCATTTCTTATTCCAATATGAGATTCCAATTAGTTTGGGTGTATTGTTTCAATAATCAGAAATTAAAGGGCCACAGCTATCTCTTTAAAATATTTTCACCCCTGCCAGGAGACACAGCTACACAAAAATCAGGGCATATGATACAACACAAGGTTTTAAGTGAGACTAACTAAACCAGAGATTCAGTTTAGTTATTTTTTAGGTATTTACTTTGGTAGGTCTCATCTGAGCTTGGTGACCATTCAAGCATAATCGAATCTGTCTTTAAGTATTATGACTATTGTAGTGGCTTGAATGAGACTGACCCCATTGGCTCATGCATTTGAACACCTGTTCTCCAGTGTATCAAACACTTTGGGAAGGATTAGATGCTAATCTAGTGCTTCCCAATCTGTGGGTTTCAACCCCCTAGGTGTTGAATATCAGATATCCTGTATATTAGATATTTACATTACAATGCATATCAGTAGCAAAATTACAGTTATGAAGTTACTACAAAATGATGTTGTGGCTGAGAGTCACCACAGCCTGAGGAACTGTATTAAAGGGTTGCTGCATTAAGAAGGCTGAGAATCCATGAGTTACAAGGTGAATCCTTGTTGGAGAAGGTGTGGCACTGCGTGTAGGCTTTAAGGTTTCAAAAGCCACACTATTCCCAGTTAACTCTCTCTCCCGTCGCTTACGGATCAAAACATAAACTTTCAGCTGCTGCTATAGTATCATACCTGCCTACCTGCTGCCACACTCCCCACAATGGTATCTAGAGACTCTAATCCTCTGCAACTATGAGCCTCAAATTAAAAGCTTTCTTTTATATGTTATCTTTGCAATGATGTTTTAAATTTATAAATAGATAAGACAGATATTCCTTATAAATTAAAGGTTTTATACAAATGCAATTATATCCAATAACAATAATGTAGTTTTCAATTACAACCTTTGTTAAGAAATATAAAAAATAAGTTATATAAAAATATAAAGTGATTTAAGTTGTGAATTTCTTCCTTTCCAACTATCGGGTTTGTATGACATAGCAGCAATTTGGAAAGTGTCCATAGGAATGTGGATACTTTGAAAATTTTAACTGCATCAAGAACGTTACTAGTATTCATATCACCCTCTATAAACAATTATTTCTTTCTCATCATTAGCATAAACAAAGGGCAGACTTTTGGTTATTAATCTCTTACTCTTCTTCCCAACTATATCTTTATTTAAATTCGTTTTACATACCAGTCACAATTTCTCCTCTCTTCTCTCCTCCCACTGACCCTGTCTCCCTGAACCCACCCCCATCTACTCCTCAAAAGACTAAGGCCTCTCATGGGGAGTCAACAAAGCCTGGCAACAAAGCCTGGTACATTCAGCTGAGGCAGGACCAAGCCTCCCCCACCACCTGCCTGCATCAAGGCTGAGCAGGGCATCCCTTCAAAAAGACAGCTCATGCACAAAGGATAGATCCTGGTACCATTGCCAAGGGGTCCCACAAGTAGATCAGTTTATAAAACTGTCACCCACATGCAGAGGTCCTGGTTTGGTCCCATGTGCAGGCTCCCCAGTTGGGGGAGGGATGGGGTGGGAAAGCAAGGAAAGAGATATCTTGAATGAGGGAACCATTATGAAGTTAGGGAGAAACCCGGCTCTAGGGAGATTCCCAGGAATCCACAAAAATGGCCCCAGTTAAGACCCCTAGCAATAGTGTAGAGGGTGCCTAAACTAGCCTTCACCTGTAATCAGATTGGTGTCATCATAGAACCTTCATCCAATAACTGATTGAAGCAGATGCAGGGATCAACATCTAAGCACCAAGCCAAGTTATGGAAGTCCAGTCAAAGAGAAGGAGAGATTATATAGGGGAGGGAGGGTGTCAAGACCAACTATATCTTTTGTGCATCCCCCTTAAACAATATCCTGTGTAATTGGGAATATCTGATACTCTTACTGCATTCATGTTTCATCTTTTCATTCACCATTACATAGCATCCACTGTGACAATGAATGCAGAATGTCCAGTAAGATATTCAGTATTTCTGCGGGAACTCGCAAGGGTGTACAGAATGCTCATATATGTAGATTCTGGTGCATATGTTAGGGTGGCTTGAGACTCTGCTTCAATGGATGCAAAGGATGAGTGATAGATTATGTACATTCTCATGTATTAGGAATATTAACCTTTTCCCAGGTTTCCTCGATGCTGTGTAAGAGTTAAGGCTGCTTCCTTTGCTTGCATTTATATTGCACATTTGAATTTTGCAAGTCATTTTGCCCTTGTCTCCCTGTCTCTTTGTCCTTCCTTTCCTCCCTTCCCTCTTTCACACTTTCTTCTGTGCAGACAATCACTGGCACAGAAGGTGAGAAATGCCAAAAACTATGTGTGTTAGGGGGAGGGGAACTGAAGAAACTAGAAAAGCTTTATCTAGCCGTTTAGCACAGGCATCCTTACTTCAAACTCTGAGGTGGGGCTACTGTTGACTTGGCAACCCTTAACAGCATTTTTCTCCAGATTGCTTTAACATCATTGATTGCACAGAGTATTTAAAAGGTGACCTCCTGGAACAGTTGGTGGTCAATGTCAAGTGCTTTGGAGGCAGAGCTGCTGTGTTGAGAATCTGCACCAACTCTGTTTTAGAAGGAACACAAATAGATGAAATTTTTTACTAAGAACTGCAACGGCTGACTCCACTGTTTCCATGGCAACACATCCTGGGCAAGGTATTCTGAAAACTTTTTTCCTTTTAATAAATATCAAATTGCCACAGGGAGTCACTAGTCATTTCAGGCTGTCATATTCACAATGACGGTGATTATGTTTTGGTCCTCAGAAGAAAATAATCCTTCCTTGGATTTTGTGAGTTTCTGATACCACCTGAGAGGAATGAAATTCTTGCAAAGCTTTTTTATTCATTTGTCTTTCATGTACTAATAAACTATTTATTCACAATACCAACCAGGAGGAAATGGGAGTTATAGGCCATATTCATTTTACCTCTAGTGGCTACTTGTTTGAGCTGTCTGGAAATAATAAACACTAAGCTTTAGACAGCCCATGGTTTAGTGACTCAGGGATAGTACAGATAGTACTTTACCTGTGGGTTCTTACTTTTTAAAATAACAGAATCAGGTTAGATTAATTTTCAGAATCTTTAAATTGTCAACTGAAAAACCTGATACCATGTTTCCATCAGTGGGTTCCATGTACATTGACTTTTCTCACCCAAGAGACGGTCAAGAGCAAAGGCAAAGTTGAAGGTCTCAGAACTGAGTTGGCTGTGTCAATGGTGTTGTTATTGTTGGTTTGCCTTCCACATGGTCTTCAGTTTCAAGCAAGATGGTTCTATGGGGCTGGAGAAGACGAGTCTTGATAATTTCTTAATAACAAATCTCATCCTTTACAGTCTTCTCAGTCCACTGTGTGCTCATGTTCATCTTCAATTAATATAAGAAAGCTGAGGAGAATTAGCACATCTAACTTGCCTATTCCTGTGCTCTTCATCATACCACAGGCTCACTCATGTCTCCCTTTGTGAAATGACCATGCCTGATGTGTAAGAGAACAGGCACCTGCCTGGAACCCCACCATCCAATGTCCACTCCAAATGCTCTATTCTCTTTGTCTTGCTATTCAACTCTAGTTTTTACACTTAAAAGATAGTAATAAAAAATGTGCTTGTATCATAGACTACTGATGAATAAAGATGCAATACTTTCAAAGCATTAAGAGTGCTTAGAATATTGTCAGGGCTCAATAAATATTAACAGTTGTTACTTTATCATTTCAGATGCATTCTTCAGGGTACCATTCAATTCACTAAAGTGCTCATTTACTCGGTAATAGTCTAGTTTCCCAAAGTTTATTTGCTTCCAAATTAAACAGCTCTTTTTTGCTTAAATGTGCAATGCACCCAAACATATTACAATATTTTAGGACAATTACAATAAACAAAGCATACATTGAATGCAGGAATTTATGTCTTTGAAAGTATTTGAAAAGCATTGTTTTATGTATGTTACTAAGCATGAAAGTAGTAAAAATAAGATTTTCTTATGCTTCCTTTATAAACATATTTTTAGCTTACTCAGACACAGTTTCTATGTATTTTCTCATTATAAATCAGAGACCTAAATTTTTCTTTTTTTGGTTTTCTCTGAATTGAAATTTATAAGATTTTTTCATGCTTTTCCCTTCCCTATAGCCTTCATCTTTTTTTTTTGTGCTTTCCCTTTATCTAAATCCTTCAGTTATTGGTTGTAATCAAACTTTTTCAAGAAAGACTTCAGCAATCTAAGCTTTTAGTAACCAGAAGTGTTACTAAAAAATTGTCTTTCATATATCATTGACTACAATGTGAGTATATTTATGAATCACTTAGTTATTCTTGATTTTTAAATGTGTTATTTTATTAATAGATTTAAGGCATTATTTTTACTTAATATATTTAGATTAAAACAAAAAAAACCTTTTAGGAAGGTCATCATTAGCATCATCAACTTTTCTACATAGTTAATGTGTTTCTTTTAGGCAAATCTCAGTTGTATTTTTCCATCTACATTAAGGGCAATCCAGCCAACTGCAGCAGGAATGCAGTGAGATATTTGGAAGGCTTTCTACATTTCTATGGCTGGTGAACCCTTGCTCATCAGGCAAAAAGCTCTTTCTCTGAAGCTTTTAGAAGCAGGATGAATAACTTGTCTGGGAATGATGCCATCCTGAAATACAAGTATAAACCGGAATTGCCAGATCACTTACTACAGTCCCATCTCATCACATGCTTATCAATCTTTCAGTCTCTTCATGGAGAACTTGACCTACAGAATAGTGATGTCACCAAAACTTGTCTTGCTTGCCTTTTCCAAAACTTTAGAGGTTCCCATCCATCATGCTGCCCAACTCTTTACCGTCAGCTGGCACTTCCTCTGCAAAGCCTGTGTGTCATCATTCACCATGACAAAAGTTAACTTCTCATGCACAAAATTGCAGTGATGTTGGACTCAATAACTCTTTGCTTCTTTTTATGTTGTTTGAGGCAGGGTCTTTCTTTGTAACCCAGAATAGCCTTAGCTTTCTGCATGCTGGGATCCCACATGTGTGCCACCATATCCAGCTACACAGTTTTTCAGAAGGCCATCCTTTCCCTATTTTGCAACAAGAGGGGTAGAGAAATGCAGTGACTACAAATATGGTGCTCTTTCCACCAAAGTTATGTTTTTCAATATTATCTGTTAACCTCTTGTTTTAAAAGCCACAAAAAAATAGCTAATTGGGACATCTTGGTGCCATGATGAAGCCAGTGGAGAATGGGGGAAGTGTTTCCCAGGACTCCTTAAATTATAGTAAATAGTCACATACATCCCCTGACTGTGTCCGGAGTCTAAGATGTCCGGTTTCACTGAATTAATGAATATGTCCCTTGAAGAAAATTTGGGTGCATGATAATTAGAATCTTAAGAGAAAACAGCAGCTATGTGCACCTTGACCCTGCCAGTCATTTCATGTATGACGAAAGTAGACAGTAGCTCAAGTCTTAGTACTCACTTGCTCCACAGATGTTAAGAACTGTCAGAAAAGGAAAATGGATGCTGCTCTCCTTACACATAACAGTTACTTTAAAGTCCATCAGTGGTTTTGCCAGCATTTACAAAGAACATAAATACTTTCAATTAATGTAATAAGAATACATTACTGGAATAAAGTGGCATCAATTGTTCAGATTTGTGCATTTGTTTGTCCTGTTCCCTGGCTCAAAATTAGATTATTCTGGGATATAAATTCTTCCACATTATGTATCAATTGGGCAAACTCATTAATACAAAATGGATGTTTTTCAAGGTATATACATTTGCTTACAATTCTAAGCACATATTTAAAATAATTAGTATGATGAGTGAATACATATTAAATGATTTGTCTTTTGATACCAATATTGAATGATGCAATAGTTAAGTATCTTACAAAGAATTTAACATAGTCAGAATGCCACAAAGTTTTTAAAGACCATGATTCTACCTGTAGAAGAGGAGGTGGGAATACTCTAAGAATCAAAGGGATGGAGGACACCAGGCCCTCTGAAACAACTAAGCAAGGTGCATATGGGTTCACAGAGACTGAAGCAGTAAACACTGTGCCTACATGGGTCCGCACCACGTCCTCTGCATATATATTATAGCTATTAGCTTAGTAATTTTATGGGACTCTTGACTATGAGAGTCAGTGGGACTCTGACTCTTTGTTTTTATTTTTGGTTTTTCAAGACAGGGTTTCTCTGTGGCTTTGCAGGCTGTCCTAGCTCTTATAGATAGACCAGACTGGTATTGAACTCACAGAGATCTGTCTGCCTCTGAATTCCCAGAGTGCTGGGATTAAAGGCGTGTGCCACCACCTCCCAGCTGGGACTCTGACCCTTGTGCCTGCTCTTGGGACTCTTTTCCTTCTGTTGGGTTGCCAAGTCCAATTTTGATATGATAGCTTCTGATTCATATTGTTATATTTTATTTTGGTCATGTTTGGTTGTCATCTCTTAGAAGCTTGTTCTTTTCTAATAAGGGACAGAAGGGAGTGGATCTAGAGGTGGAGGTGGGGAGAGGAACTGGAAGGAATAGAGGGAGGGGAAACTGTAATCAGGATATATTGTATGAGAAAATAAAATAATCTGTTTTCAATTAAAAAAGAAAAGAGAAAAGACCATTATTCTGTTTTACAATTCTTTTTTTTCTTAGCTGTTCTTATAACAGTTTGTTCCATTACTAGCTTTACCTTAGCATCTCCTACATCTTAAATCTGAAGTGTCCACCATAAGGCCTTTGAACGAAAACTTAATCCCTATGGTTAATCAGAGAGTTTTCCAGGCAGGAGAGTACAGTGAGAGTACAACAGGAGCCTGGTGCATTCCTCTTCCTCCCTGATGTCATACTCATACAGTGACAATCTATGTTCTATGCCCAGCATTGTGTTCTGCCTTTTTAAAGGTCCAGCCAGGGGACTGACTGGCCATGAACTGAAGTCTCCAAACTGTGTGCCAACATATATCTTGCTCTTTGTTACATGAGTGACTAGTTTCTGAATGACACATAACAGCAACTAGAAGTTAAGATATATCTTGTCGTTTTGCAGTAACACATGGAAGCACTAACTATCCTTTTGTTTCACTCTCAGATCTCACCAACATCTTTTGGTACTCTTCTGTAGAATCTGTACAGTAGTTTATTTTTCCTTTAAGACTTTTATGCTATTTGATAATTTCATACAATTTATTTTGATCACATTCATACCCCACCTTCTGCCAGATCCATCCCCATGCCCTACCTACTACAATTCATATCTTCTTTTTTCCCTTTCTTTTCTTTTTTATTTGAGATTACAACATAATTACATCATTTCCCCCTCCTCCCCCAGCCTTCCCCCATGCACCCCTCTTTTTCTTTCCTTCAAATTCATGGCCTCCATTTTCATCACCTGATGCTACATTCACATGTACATATGTACATACATATATTTTCCTAAATACACAAATACCACCTGTCCAGTCTACCTAATGTTATCTGCATGTATGTTTTTAGGATTGACCATTTGGTATTAGACAACCAACTGACATGCTCTTCCTTGGAGAAGGCCATCTTTCTTATCCCCAGAACTCTATATTTGCCTGCAGTCCTTTGGGGATTTTTAGAATCATGTCCTGATTAAGATGACTCGGAGGTTAAGAGAACTGGCTGCTCTTCTAGAGGACCCAGGTTCAATTCCCAGTACCCACCTATCTGCTCACAACTGTCTGTTAACTCCAGCTCCAGATGACTCAACACCCAAATACATACAAACGTGTGGACAAAATACCAGTTCATATACAATAAAAATAAATAATTAACCACATAATAATAACAGAAACAATAATAACAACATTAATAATGACATGCACAACAATAACAGAAGCCACCAAGGCCAATTTGTGTTGCCCAAACAGTCTTTGATTTTGGTCCTCACTGGAGCATACGTGACCTACCAGGGTCACAACCTAAAGAAAACTAACTACCTCTTTCAGCAGCTAACAGTTGCCAATAGATTCTCAGTTAGGGTTGAAACTTCATGTCCAATACTCTATGCTAGGACTTTGTCTGGCTTTATGTTTGCACAGGTGTTACACATTCTATCACAAACATTGAGTTCATATAAACAAGTGTTCAGTTGTATCTGAACAATTATGTTTTATTATAATCATCCACAATATTCAACTCATACTGTTTCTAGTGCCACATCAACATGATGCTTGAGTTTTGAGAGGAGAGGTGTGATGTAGATGTCCAATTTAAGATTGATTGCTTCAAAGACTAAATCTCTGTTGAACAGTTGGGAGATGCACTAATCTGAGTATAGCAGTAAGTCATTAGAAGTCATTTTAATACTATGTTCATTTAGCACCAGAGCAGTAGATTATCTACTAGGACCTATGACTTATACCTTGCCTCAGGTTCTTGTCCTTGATAATAGTACTAGATATAGAAGCCAAACTTAAATACAGTAAGACATCATTTGATTACTCCCAGGGCAGTCATGCTACAAATGCACCAGTGGACATATCTTTCCAGGGCAATCATTATTGTAGCTCACAGGTTCACAACTGGGTAACAATGATGACTACCTCTCTCCCCCAGCAACATTCATAGCATGACACAGCACTGTAAAAGTTAGCCAGTAGGAATGAAACTTCCAGGCCTATACAAGCTTGAGTGTAATCTTTACACAGAAATTCAAGGATTACTGGACTGAGTGAAACATTTGTCTATGTGGTATAGGACTATAGGACTAGCAATGAAACATAAACAACAAACTATGGAGTTATATATGTATGTATGTATGTATGTATACATATATATATAACATACATATATGTTTATAACTTGATTATATGCTACCAAAATGTATGGATTTGATTTTAGAAAAATTTGTATTTGCTCATTAATTTACTCAAGAATTAATTATTTATTTAAAACATTATAAGCTAAGCTTTCTTGTATTTATCATCATCTTCATCGTTACTATGTTTCTCATCTTCAGCTTCTCTTCTAGACTCCTAAAAGTTCTTTCCAACTATGCTTGAAGTTTTCTATTTTGTTCTTATCTTTTAATGCAATCTTCACAAAGTTAGAGTGGTTTCTTTAATTATGTAAGATTCCAATGCCCTTAGATTCTTTAAACTAAAAATTCTGCCTTATAAATCCATACATGATTGCAAGACCTGGTCTTATGTTCTTCTTGAACCACATATAAAAATCTCTTACTTTCTGATGATCTCAGTCTTTTTACATTTACTTTTCCATTTTCCTGCTTCATTATAATTCAAATAATTGTTGGGAGGTCATTCTCTCTTTTTAAAAAAATGTATTCTTCTCTCATATATTACATCCAGACCTGCAGTTTCCCCTACCTCCACTTATTCCAGCACTCTACCCTCCAACCTCTACTCTTGTTCAGTTCCACTCCTCCTCTGTTTCCTTTTAGAAAAGTGCAGGCCACGCAGAGATATCCACCAGACACTGCATAACCAGTGACAACAAGACTAGACATAAACCCTCATACCAAGGCTGGACAAGGTAACCTAGTAGGAGGAAAAGGGTCCCAAGAACAGGCAAAAAAGTCAGACACACTACCCACTCTAACCATAGCATATATGGAGAGGACCCTATGTCCCTGCTCTGTTTTCTATGCTTTGTGGCACTGCGCAGTCTCTGAGTTTTCATTCACTGGAGATTGTATGTTCTAAGGAACATTTATGTGTTTGTAAAAATTGGGTCTTTCTCTTGCTGGTCCGTCTATGGCTAGTGACTAGAGAACAGCAGATGTTAAATGAACCATTGCTAAAAGAACAGAAAGAATGCCTGAAAAAGTATAATATGAATTATAATCACAACATACTTCCCATCTATTAGAATTTTCAGGTCAAGGGAAAAAGATACTATACTATACAGCCTTATTGGAAAAGTATGTATAACATGATATACAAAAATTCAATAAATAAATAACCTAAACCAGAGAGCATATGCTCTAGTCACAAGAAAGGGGCAATGTACTGAAGCTTTAATTTGGAAGACTGGGCAAAGGAAGGAATCTAAGATGAGCTGAGTTCCTGATTTTGGACAGATTGTCATGTTGTAGAAATAACGTGACACAAATCTGCCTCAAAAAGAGCTAAGTTTCATTTGGAGCTAAATGCTTCTAACTCAAGCTCAGATTCTTGTAGGCAGCTGGACAGACACATTTGGAGCTCAGACACAAGCATACATACTCTGTGTGTGTATGTGTGTGTGTGTGTGTGTGTGTGTGTGTTCTATATAGTATTCTGCTACTCACATTTATAAGGGTTATCTATTAGGAAATCACAATAACACTTTTAAAGTAAGGCGGACAGCCTTTTTCCACTCAAGTCAAACAAGTAGTTAAAAGACAATGAAACAATAAGAGAAATGTAATCCAAATCTTTTATTTCTTCTTCAGTTTAAGTTTTCATTGTCTTAACTGTGAGAGTCAACAGTAGGGATCCGATTATTGATTGTGTAGAAAACATGGTGCTCTTTGTGGAAAGAGTCAAGAGTCAGAAAAGCAAGAGCTTTCTGATTTTTCTAATGTTCTTACATTTCACACTGAAAATAGAAAGCTTTGAGTTAATTTATGCCCTTCTTCAGAAGAAGTTAAGCTTTAAAATGTGGAGCCATCAACTTGCTCATATATTTGTGGAGAGAATGCTAGGTTAAATAAAAGGCAATACAAATTGGTATTGGAGATTAAATTACGTATTTGTAAATTTTTCACACTATTACTTCCACATGAGTTATTTTACGATAAAGACATTGATTTGTTGTATGGAACATAAACAATAAATAACTAAAATAAAAAGAATGAAACTTCCCATTTATTGCTTCCTTGTATATTATCTCTTCTTACTCATGTCCCACACATTACAGATTATAAATTCTATGAAGCTATTAGCATGATCAAATTATTAAACAATATGGAAGTAAAAGATATTTTAGGTAATTTCTATTCACTTCTGCTCATGAGATCTCAGTGATATAAATGCGTGTAAGAATATTCAGTAATGATATAAACAGTCCTTAAAAAAGGCTAGATCAAACTTCATAAGCTCTCTGGAAAATATGGTGGATTTGGTAGGGAAAGTCTGGGGCTGGGGGTGGGGGTTGGTAGAGGGACAGGGGAGGAGGGGTGGAGAGGGAGCTGGGACTGACATGTGAAGCATGCATGTTTCTAATTTAAATAAAACATATATTGAGAAAAAAGACTAATTTTAAGTTCAGTAATAGTTGACAGAAAACAATGCTGAAGGAAGGATTTTACTTTGTTTCTAAGTAGGAACTGTACTTGATGTACATCCAAGAAAGGTGTCTAATTGGCTGGCATA
This sequence comes from Mesocricetus auratus, assembly GCF_017639785.1. Classification (NCBI taxonomy): domain Eukaryota; kingdom Metazoa; phylum Chordata; class Mammalia; order Rodentia; family Cricetidae; genus Mesocricetus; species Mesocricetus auratus. The sequence continues at coordinate 41,793,434 of NW_024429194.1, read as the reverse complement.
AAATGGGGACATAGCCAATAAGAATGATAAATATTTATAGTATTGAACAGAAGTAAAGTGGAAAAACACATTCATGGCATGGAGCCCTATGACCACAAGACAATGTTTATCTGCTTTCAACACTGAATCATTGTGACTATAAAGAACATAGTTAGGGAAGATGCACATGTTTGTATATTTCATTTAACACCTTAATTTCACTGTGGATTCTCATAATACAAAGTAGGCCTTCTACTATGTAGAACATGAAAATATGAGCCATTAATGCAAAATAAATTAAAATATATTTTTTGCTTTTGTGACTGCATTATTTCCTCCTTGTCCTATCATACACTTTATAAATTATAAATTATGTTAAAAACTGAAGGATCATGTAAAGATCATGATATTGGGTTTTGAAATAAGAAAATTTGCAGTTTAAATCTTGTGATCTACTGCTTGTATTACTTTCCTTAAATTATTCAGTTTTAAAAAGATATTACTTCCTGATAGATATAATGAAACTGGGGTTGAGAGAACAGTGTAGCTCAATGGTGTAACACTGGCAGAGAAGTCTTGGATTTAATGCCAGATACTGCCTAAACCAAAAACAAACAGTGAAAACATGCATGCATTATACTTATATGTATATGTATGTATATATACAATAGTTGTATGTACAATAGAGGTAATGGAGCTAAGACACAAAGTAAATGGTATTTTATATAAAGTACTTAGCAGAGTTCCAACTATATAACAAATAGTCATTAAATTACTTATATTAATGATATCTATTTTATGATTAAAATGTTATGTTTACTTTTATTTAATCAATTCATATACACTGCTTCTATGTTCTAATTTATGTCTTTATTACCAGACCCATAATGTACATTCTTCCCACAAAATATTTCTCACTTCTGCCTTTTCTTACGTATTTTCTTAGGAGTATACAGAAGTGCCAGTAAAAAGAGTGTCCATATTCATGTTTATAGACATTTACATTTAGTTCAAGAAAGAAAAATGTAGGATAAAATAAAAGTGCCTCATATGTATGATGAAACTGTAATTTTACACTTACTAGAGGTGTTAGGGGAAAAAATCAGACTTACAAAATCATGCCCTTCACTGACGAAATTTTAATCAACATGAATAATAGACTGTGTGTATGTGACTGGAGTGTGAAAGACCGTCTATCATAGGTCCAAGGTTAAGGATTTCAGGACATTCCATGCTTGGGAGAGAAGTCTGAAATAATTAACCCTGGAACCAGTTCTTTTAAGAGAACACTGACAGGCCTTATCCAGTGAAGACAGAAGCAATACAAACACAAAAGACGTCAGTTTCAAGGGAGCTGTTGTGGTTAATCCTGAATTCAATTCACACATATGGCACAATGGTACACATTGATATATAATTAGAAAAAAGAAAATAGAACAAACTATGTTATGTCTTTTAAAGAACTAAGACTTCAAATACAATGAATAAGTTTAGTTGTGAAGAAAACTGTCCATAAAAATTCAGTGTCTGACTTGTGTTTGATAGAAGCTGCATGAAGAATAGGCGCCAGAAAATTGAATGATAGGATAAGTATGCTCTTTTGAATGACACATATTTCTCTTTGTTAAGATGTCTCCACCCACAACAGTAAAGTCATGTTGCCACTGAAAACATCATGGCCCACACAGGAAATTACAAATGTAGAGGCCCCCTCGTTCTCCTTTCCACCCTTTCTCTTTCCCAGCAAGCATATCATGGAATGAAATGGTCTGTGCATAGCTTCAAATGAAATGTCTGATTCCTTTGCTTCTACACATAAGTGAAATATGCAATGTTTAAGTGTAGGAAAAACTAACAAAAACAAGGGTTAACTAATAAAAACCTCTATATGAAAAATTGTATTTCTGCACCTCATTTCATGGGTTGTAAAGTAGCCCCTACTTTACCTCTATGTAACTGAAACGTTTTAGAATGTCCTTAGTAAACTAAGTTGCCAAAAGTTGGAAAATAATGCTCATCCGTTTTTTTCTTTAAAATGGTTTTGAGAAATCAAATGTAGAGATTGAAATAAATATATTAAAAATATAGGAAACAGCTTTTCTCACGTGGCTAGAGAATTTGCCCATTTAAGTCATCATTGCTATTTAGTGCCTAGTGCATGAACTCCACCAATTCTCCTAAGAACTTCAAGAAGGATAGTACATTCATACATAAGTGAAATTATGCATCCTCTAAAACCACCAATGGCTAGAGAATGACATTGTTTTCAAATTTGGGAATCTTTCACAGTTTTGAAACCCATTATTTTGAATGCTCTACTGTCCAATTTTAATTGAAGCAACAGCTCAATGACAAAGAGTACACACAAAAATCTAGAGAAATGTCTGTTGTTTAAGAGTATTTTCTGCTCTTTTGGAGTACCAAAATTCAGGTGGCACCATCAGGAGGCAGCAATCACTTAACTTCAGTTCCTGGGCAACCTTTGGCCTCAGGGCACCTGCACTCACGTAGAGGGGCCGGCACATGGGCACACACATGCATGTAATTTTAAAACATAATGCAATACTTTGTTTTCTTGAGGGTGCTCTAGAGGAACAGAGTCTAGGGAATTTATTAAGTCAGCTTTACAATAGCAGAAACAGCTAAATCACACCACAGAATCCAAGAACCATGTAGTTCTTTGGTCCTTGCATCTCGGTGCTGTTTCTCACTGGGTAGTGTCAGCCAGTAGTTAATTCATGAAGTAGTAGGGGCTGATCCCAATCTGGCTCTGGAAGCCTGAAGCCCGGAAGGTTCCTGGAGAGTCGCTGTTGTTTAGTTCACAGTGAAAGTTGGGAGACACTGGTTCTGTCAGCCAAGCAATTGGCAGCAGCAGAAACAACTGGGTAAATCAACCCAGTGGCAAGAGGGAAGGCCAAGCTAGCAAAGGTCATGATAATCTTTCTCAAACACCATTTTTAAATCCGGGCTTCTAGCAGGAGTGGCCGACAATGGGGGAGAAGCTTTCAGCATCAATCAAAGAAATGAGGATAGTTCTTCAGGTCTGACTTACTACTCATACGATTATGGCATGGTGACATTAAAACAAACCATAATGTACATCTTTTTTAAAAAAGGAAGTGCGAATAATCTCACCTGATATTGATATTTCATATTTATGTCTGAGACAAACCAAATAATGTAAACTTCAGCATAGGAACATCTTCAAGGACCTCATTTACTGAATTTTCAGTTTGAGTAAAAATGGTAAGTTTTAAGAATCCAGATAAAAGAGGGACTTATGAGATTGTAGCCCAAATCGACCCACTTCTTGTCATGAAAGTGAAATGAATTAATGCCATCAAAAGGATTGGATGTATAATATATATGCAAATGTGGGCAACTAACTTGGGAAGCATGAAAATAAAGATAAAGATAAAGTGAAGCTACTTGAAAGATTAATTATAAGAACAAAAATGTGAAATGTGACAAGTGAGAGAAAAATACTGAGAAATGCTGAGATCGTGCCGTTGTCAAGGAGACCACAAACCCTACTGTGGATTATGACCTAGCTAGGAGTAATATTCATGAAAGAAAAGGTTTGAGGAGACATATAAGGACAACCACATTCTCATACCACATATGAGAGGAGAAGCCATGCCAGAACATTTAGTTTTCCAAAGTCTGATAATGTTGGAAAAAATAACAGTAGACTTCGGAATGCCAAGGTTGAAGAAATATCTTTGTAAAGAAAGGAATGTCAGGAAACTGTGTTTTTGCTACACGGCACTGGGGATAATTATCTAGGGAAAACCACACAGCAACTTTGCTGGGGTAACCAAATCAGCAACCAGAAAAACAACTCTTGTGCTAATTTATTGACAATAAAAGTGATTTTTAAATCCTCAGTAATTTACTCATTGTTATGAAAGATGAGACCTACAGAATTCATATATTCCATTTGTCATTTAAAACATTCTGTGTGCATTTTGCATGTCAATTGCCAACTGACTGCTGATGCTGAATTTATATGGGGTGGTGACTGTTACTCTAATTAAGAGAAGATCTTAGCAAAGTACGCTGTTCAGAGAAATCCATTTTCCTCTGACATTGGCCTGGAAATTTGGTTTGTCTTTGAATATTACATAGCACTCAGAGCCTTAAATGCCCTAATTACCTTTTACATTACATTGAACAAAGTATTAATTTAAACTATATTGTAATAATAGTAATAATAATAATAGTGAAGATTAGTTGATGTTAATTTTTATACAGGACTTATTTATAATTATTTCCATTTTTAATGAAACAAATATTAATTTCATTTGTCAACTAATACCAAGTGTTTGGCTTATATACAGCTCAGTGGTTTTTTGAAAAAGGTAATAAATTAATTGTAAATATTTCATTTTAGATATTTTTATGTATATGAATGTTTTACTTATATATATGTCTGTGTCAAATGTGAATACCGGGTGCCTACTGAATGAAGAAAGGGGCACTGAATACTCTGGGACTAGAGTTACATGGCAGGTGTGAGGTGCCATATGGGTTCTGGGAATTGAACCTGGGGCTTCTGGAAGAGCAGCAAGTAGCCGGGCGGTGGTGGTGCACGCCTTTAATTCCAGCACTCAGGAGGCAGAGGCAGGCGGATCTCTGTGAGTTCGAGGCCGGCTGGACCGATAGCCTCCGAAACAATACAGAGAAACTCTGTCTCGTAAAAACCAAAAAAAAAAAAAAAAAAAAAAAAAAAAGAGCAGCAAGTGCTCTTAAACATTGAGCAGTCTCTCAAATCCATGCTTGTGAATATTTCTTATAATAATGCCTAATACAAAAAATTAACATCAACTGGCTGTGTTGCTTGTTGGAGGCTGAGTGATTTTGAGCTTATGTAAAAGAAAGGGCACTGAGTGAACACCCATTATTTTCAGCAAGAATCAAATGAATTCAAATATTTGTTGTACCACACTATTCCAAGGGAGACATAGATAAACATTTATTCATCACAGATGTGAAAATTATGACAGACCAATGTAATGATGTCACCAAAGTCCAACTTGGTATACCAGTGGGTTTGTTGGGGGTTACTTATAGAAGTATGGGTGGGATATTGCAGGAGTACAAATGGCTTAAAGGCAGTTGCTCACCAAAAGCTAACTCCAGAATGGGTGACTGTTCATGAAAACTGGAATTTGAAGCTCTCTGCTTAACTTGAAGACAGCTAGGTAGGTTGCAGTACCTCATCCCCTTAGCAGTCCTTGCTGGTTACATAACCTTAGGAGGACACAGAGAAGCCTTGTGCATTTGCTAAGCTTCAGGGTCTTCCTGAGACTTGTTTATTTTCTGAAAGAGCCTCCCCTTAGTAATTCTCAAGTTTTAAAGAGCTTCTTTCCAGAATGGAATGCTTCAATTCTATGGAAATTGCCACAAAAAACATTAAAGGAATAAATAGAGACATGGTTGATCCAAGGAGACATTTAAATTAATACCAGTATATTTAAATAAAAATAACTTGATAGGGAATGATATTTAATCCATGATTTGATCTTGCAAACTATGCTCTTGGTGTCCAAATGTCATGCCTACTCATATTTTCAAACAGAATGTAATCCTACTGCTGTGTTGTTTCCATCTTTCAGATCAAATGTAGGTGTTCATTGTTAAACTCGGTACTCAAGTGCAGTGTTAAAAGCTCAGGTCCTGGGCTGGAGAGATGACTCAGAGGTAAAGAACACTGACTGAACCCAAGTCCAGTTCTCAGTACCCACATGGCAGCTTACAAGTGTCTGTAACTGCAATTCCAAGGGATCTGACACACATACAGCCAAAACACCAATGCACATGGGATAAAATTAAATCATTAAAAGATTTTTTAAAAGTCCGCATTCTTTCATCTCAAAGATCTTTATCAATGGCAAGGATGACAATGCCCGCTTGTCTCCTGACCATTCTCTTAAATAACCACAAATTTCAGTCGGATATATATGAAAAGGAGATTATTTAATTCAATAACAGCCTAAGTCTATCGCCAGGGTCCTGAAGTTATAGTTTAAACCTCAATTTGATTCTTAATAGCACAAACTTGAATTAAGTGATGCTAATAAAGAAAAACTTTAAAAATTACTTTTTAAATCAGTTCAACCTAGTAATTGAAACTTCTTATATATAGTGATTTTCTTCTTGTTTGTGGCCTTGTTTGAGGTATTCATTTCTAATTCTTCTTACTCACACTAGAGACCAGCTTTACTTTAGAAAGCATATTTCACTGGAACTGACAGCTGGAGGGCACCATTATTGTGGATGCAGTCTTCTTATTTCAACCTACAGAAACATCAGAACCCTAACTGTAGCTTAAAAATCCCTTGGAAACAATAAAAGCTATCGACTGTGTAATGAAAACATTATTAGGGTTTACAATATGAAAATTTCATGCATCTTGTACAAAATGTTAAATATTGGCTACAGTTGGCTTTGGTTTTCTTTGTATAATAAAATCCATCCTATGGTAAAAATCTAATATTATCTAGTTATATCTAAAATAAAATTGAGATTTTAAACTGGCCAATGTTTCGAGTTCTTTGTAAAACGGCTAAATAAAAATAATAAGCAAACATTTTGATCTTAGCTAAAAGTGCTGTGGCACACCTCTGTGTGTGTTTTAATATGAAATAGAAGTGTACAATGCCTTCTAGGTCAATGCACATTCACTCAGTTGTTTTCTTTCATTTTGCATCAGTAAACTCACAACGCAGTGGATATGGGATAGTGGAAGGGCACATGTGTGGCTAGGCAGCTTTTAACATCCCTCTTTATGGTAAACTACACTTGAGTCTATTCGTTATTCTCATGACTTAAAAAACAAAGACTCATTCAGAATGCTGGAAAAATTGCTGGAAAATTATTTGACCTCTAGTTGAAGATTTTATCTTTGACCTTAGCAAGTAGTATGATTTTTGAAGAATGGCATTCAAGCTGAAAATGGTTATCTTAATTATATCGATTATTTTTAGTGTGAGGTAATAAGTTAAATGCAGCTTGCTGGTTAAAGGTGGGGAATCTCTCTCTCTCTCTCTCTCTCTCTCTCTCTCTGTGTGTGTGTGTGTGTGTGTGTGTGTGTGTGTGTGTGTGTGTGTGTAGGTAAGTTTGGAAGGATATAAGTTAGGAAGAACTTTTAAAAAATTATCTCCAGTGTGTTAGGAAAATTGTGTTTGTACTTATCATTTATTTATTTTGCTTCCGGGCATTACCAATGTGGCTTTTGTACAAGAAAAGGAGTAGCAAGTTTTACAGTTGAGCTCAATCTCTTTAATCTTTCCCTATAGGACAGGAGGTGGTTAAAACTTCACAAGAGATGTTAAAGTCTGAGCATGCTCACTTTTAATCACCAGAACATGGGACTTGTTACATGCTGCACAAAAACCTATAGTAATTTGTTGATGGAAAAATACAAAACCTACAAATTATTCCCATTGTCCTTGAAGTAAATTGGCTTCTTTGTTAAGAGCAATTCAACCCTGCCTCTTTTCCAGCATACTTGTACTCTGATTGTTGGCTTTCCTTCCAGATTTTAACAGTCCCTTCATTTTTCCAGCACATATAGTTGGAGCTGGAGTCAGCCTTAGAACAAGCCTAAGAAACTGACAAGACCTTAAGAGGCATCTCCCCTCCCTGCCTGGGCACCTAGAATTTCGGGTCTTCCTTGCTTTAGGATTCATGCTGTGCAAGCACTGTCACTTCATAGGAACAGCTTTTCTCAATTTCTGTTGGCCAGAACACTGCTCTGCAGAGAGAGAATTGAAGCCAAGATTCCTTGCTCAGTGAGAAGGTGCCACTGAGTCAGAAAAGGTAATTGGGCTGTTTAGCACAAGTGAAAGTGTATTAATTCTCTGTGGCAATGCTTCATTTTTAAAGGAGTCCTTTTGATGTCCTCAGCTGTACATGATGTGAAACACAAAGGTATAATGACTCATCTTTGGAAAGCAATGTGCTTACACATTGCAATTTAATTAATTTAGATATGGGAAATTGGCACACAATCATCATTCTGATTTTATTCTACCACAGGGCGCTGCAGACGCTAGAAGAAATATATTTATTTCTTGCTCTTACAGATAATGTTCTAGAAATTACGTTCACTATCTCCTATTATTTAGAAAGAAGTAAGGCGGCCTATTTTTGCTGGTGAAGCATCTGAGGATGTGTCTGGTCTTTTTGCATTTGTTACTAGCTGCATGATCATCAAAAGGCCATTGTGAATAGGCAGGAATAATTTTTTTTGGTGATTGGATCCCACTTAGACACTGCTGTTAAACTCCATCATAATAGTAACTTCATGATTTATATAGTTCTCTGAGAAAGAGACAGCAGACCCCGTCACCTGCTTCTCCGGAAATGATTTTTCTCTTTCATCTGAAGGTCAGACTTAAGCCCATGCATCATCTGTCCTGCAAGATGAATTAGCATCTTTTTTTGCTATATTAAACTCTCTTGTGCCTAACATATTTTGATAGTTTTAACTTATTGTATCCTTGTTTTCAATATGCCTTGGCTTAAGACAGAATAATACAGAGTATCAGAGACTGGGATCCTGGTAACTGTAGGCTCATCTATTAGAGACTGATTCTCCCTCCAAGAAGATTCAGAACTAGCATAAAATGCCACACCTATGTAAAGGTAACTCCAACGAAATATTGGTGATGGAAAATAATTATTATGTCAAGGTTTTTGACGTTTACAATGTCTGAAGGAATAAGACTTATGAAAATTACATATGAATCAAGGGGCGATGCATAAGGAATTGAACTGCTCTATATTTCTTGACTTCCACAAAGAGAAAACACACACACACACAAAACATAAACGGTCAATGGACAAATGCCTAGGCAATAATCTAATAGCATTAATAGGAAATATTGAAATGACTGACTAATTCAAATCAAGTCAAATGCTGTGGCTTGGGTGTAGCTTGAATATTCCCTCAAAGGCTTATGTATCAAAATGTATTTCCCAATAAGATGGTGGAAGCAATCCATCATGTTGCCTTGGGAAAATGATTAAGATTAAATAACATCATCAGGATAAAGCCCCATTGCTGTTACTGATGGCCAGAGGGTACAGGCTGATTCACTCCCTGTCTCCTGCCAGGTGCTACTTTGTACAGCCCTGGGACTTTGCCACCAATAAAACCATCACTAGTGGACCCTTCACCTTAGACTTAAGACTCATAAGTCACAATAAATTTAAAAACATTTTTCACATTGTCTGTGATTTTGTGTTATTGTCAAGACTAAGGAGAGAAAGAGAGGGAGGGAGAGAGAGACAGAAAGATAAAGAAGCAGTTTTGGGAAATACAAAATAAATACTAAACTGGAAGATTTAAATCTCCAAGTAAGTTTAATTACAATTTAATTTAATTATTGCTCAATTTAATTATAAGTTGGAATAGAAAAACAGAGCAAATTCATAATATTAGATAAAAACAGAACTCAATGTCCTATGTAAATTGTGTGAAATATAAGGAATAATGAGAAAATAAACATTAAAAGGTATGTAAAGGTATGGCTTGTGAATTCTAGCAGAGAACTGATACAGACACTAATAGGAAAAATGCAAATTATACATTATTTAAATAATTTCTAAGCACAAAAGACTGTTGACAAAATTATGAGATCAACCTCACAGGCAGATTATATCTCCTTGTGTGATAGAGGAAGTACTGTTATATGGGTAACCAGCCACTTTAACTGAGTATGAGGTCCTCTCTACCAGAAAAAAAGTCCATTCCTGGTTCTGGAAACTTGACCAGCAACCCATGACAGGTAAGGCCACTGGCTCTAGGAGAGACCTGATGATGATCACATAACAAATGCAGAAAGACACGACAGCCTTAAAAATATAATATGTTACCTGAAATGGTCCTGGCGTAAAGACCACATTGTGTGATTCCACAGATAGGATGAGTCTAAAGTAAGCAAGTCCACAGAGACAGAAAGCAGATTAGTGTATCAGAGGATGAGAAGGGGGAACAAGGAGGGTGATTGCTATGAGGTCTCTTTGAATGTATGAGTGTGTATGCACTTGTGTTCATGTGGAAGCTAGAGGCTGACTTCAATACATGTGTTTTCCTCCTTCATTTTCAGGACAGGTTTCCCAATGAACTTAGAGCTCACTGATTCAGAAAGACTGACTGACCCTTAGCTTCCAGAGTACAGGTGGCCACTATGCCCAGCTATTTTACCTGGGTTCTGGAGTCATACCTGAGTCCTCATGCTAAAATTATAATATGAAATACATGTTATGTAGTTCTTGATAAAAAATGTGGAGTTGTAGCATTAATTTCAACATAATATTAAAAACCCATGAGACTGTTGGGATTCAAGCTTCAAAGATCAGAGAACCAAAGCATCCCTCAAGCTGAAAGGGCTGTCCTGTCCTCAGTTATTGGAGAATAAATCTCTGAGACTGAATACTGAATGCCCCACTCCTATTTTATACACCTCTGGATTAAAGGCATGGGATCCCAAGTGCTGAGATCTCCTTTGTGGGAGCTGTCTCTCTTTTAGACTGATTCACTCTAATGCAACCCTGGGTAGCCTTGAACTCTACCTTTGTCTCCTGAGTCCTAGGATCAAATGCATGTGCCACCACTGCTTGGCTCTATGGCTATGGCTAGCCTTGCATTTTGATTTCCAGTTGTTTTATTAGATCATAAACAATATATCACCACATGGAGTTATTGCATTAATATTATTCAAAGTAAATTTCATCAAAACAATATTACCAGAAAAGGAGGAAGAATTATTAGGCAGTGATTCATCACTAAGATATAAGAAATCCTATAGGTGTATTAATAATTATTTTACAGTGCACTAAAAGAATGCATTTCATTTTAGTTGTACAAAATACATGTAAAATTTAATGGAAGTGAAAGCAAAAGCTGAAAATTCTATAATTATAGGTGTAGATTTTGATACATGTTTCTCTACATAAAAATTAAAAAAAACAAAAAATATATCAATATAAATAATATTGATTAATGAATATACAACACACTTAGTAGCTGAATGTACAGTTTAACAAATTTATAGGGATATTTTTGCATGTTAAAAATTAACCAATTATACATGCTGTTTGATGAGCACTGTAGAGCTCTGTGCCCATACTACTGTTCCATTTATAGCACTCAAGAGACACCACATTGAATTCCCACATGTTAGTTTTAATCAATTGCTGTGCCCACTCCTGGCCTTGGCAACCAGTGTTCTACTTGTGGTCTTGGCAGCCTAGCCTTTTCTAAAATGCCATGCGAATAAAGTCACACAGGAAGTCCTTTGTATCTGGCTCTTTCAATTTCACAAAATGTCTTGATGTTTATCCTGGTTGTTTCATGTATCAGTGCCTGGACCCTGAGACAGCATTGTGTGCAAGCACAGAAATCTGTCATAATTTGTTCAACCAATTTACTAATCTGCTGTTATAGCCTTTGTGATAAAGAATCTGTTATAATACTTTTGCCTTTTAATAGGTAATTTGAATGTTTGTCTCCTTAAGTACTATGCAGTGAGAATTCTTTATAATTTCTGGATGTGTCCTTTATAAGAAAAATTCTTTGAACATACTATTTTTGAAAAATAAAAGTTTTAATTTTGTAGATATTGATTTGTTCATTTTGTGATGGGAATTAATGGCTTTGATATAACTAAGAATTCTCTGCCTATGATGAATTTATGAATATTTTAATTTATATCTTTGCAATGTCTTTTATATAGTCTTGTGTTAACATATGATTATCTGATGCATTCTCAGTGAATTTTTGATAAGACCACAGAGACTATAATTTACAGTAATTCCTACACTTGAACAAAATGGCTTTAATGAATTTAAAATAATGATGGTAGGAAGATATTAATACCTTTATATTCATATTCATATACTTTAATATTCATAGTCATATAACTTGAATTCACATCCAAAGTATCTCTAATATGTGAGGTCCTGGGTTCAATACTTGCATTGAAATGCAAAACAACTAATATCATGTAAAGTTGGTCCCCTGGAGAAGGAGAAAGGGACAAGATCTTCTGAGCTAATTTGGAGCATGGGGAGAGGGGAGAGGGAGTTAGGAGAAAGAGAAGGAGAGAAGAGGAGGGGTGAGGAGGACATGAGGGAGCAGGAAGATTGAGTCAGGGGAAGAATAGATGAAAGCAAGAAAAGAGACACCATAATAGAGGGCGACATTATAGGTTTAAAGGGAAATCTGACACTAGGGAAATGTCCAGATATCTACAAGGATGACCCCAACTAACAATTTAAGCAATAGTGGAGAGGCTACCTTAAATGCCCTTCCCCAATAATTAGATTGATGTCTACCTTACATGCCATCGTAGAGCCTTCATCCAGTAGCTGGTGGAATCAGAAGCAGACACCCATAGCTAAACACTGAGCTGAACTCTGTAATCTAGTTGCAGAGAGGGAGGAGTGACAAGCAAAGGAGTCAAGACCATGCTGGAGAAACCCACAGAAAAAGCTGACCTGAACAAGGGGGAGCTCATGGACCCCAGACTGATAGCTGGGAAACGAGCATAGGACCAACCCAGATCAACTGAATGTGGGTGTCAGTTTGGTGGTATGGTTAATCTATGGGGCCTCTGGTAGTAGATTGGTATACAAATGGACTTTGGGAGCCCACTCCACATAGAGAGATACTCTCTCAGTCTAAACACTCAGGGGAGGGTCTAGGCCCTGCTCCAAATAATATGACAGACTTTGAGGATCCCCCATGGAAGTCCTCACAATCCCTGGGAGCAAAAAAGGGTTGGGATAGGGGGTCAGTGGCCAACAGGGAAGGAGGGGAAGGAGAGGGGACTGGGATTGACATGTAAAAGAAGCTTGTTTCTAATTTAAATAAATAAGGGGGAAATCATTCAAAGTATGTTCTCTACAACAACTGAATTGAATTTGAAATAAACAGTATAGTACATAGGATTCCCTGAGAAACAGTAAGATATGTATCTATGCTTTAAAAATTTTGAAACATGTCTCAAATTTATTATGGATGTTGAATGTAGCACAAAAAATAAAAGACACAGTAACTGATATTGGGGTTCAAGCTTCAAGCTGAAGATCGGAAAAGCAGAATAAAGAAAGAATATTAAAAGTAGCTAAGGAAAAAGGCCAAGAAACATATAAAGGCAAACATATCAGAATTACACCTGACTTCTCCATGGAAACTCTGAAAGCCAGAAGGTCCTGGATAGATATTCTACCAACCCTAAGAGACCATGGATGCCAGCCCAGACTACTATATCAGGAAAAGCTCTCAATAACTATAGATGGAGAAAACAAGATATTCCATGACAAAACTAGATTCAAGCAATATGTATCCACTAACGCAGCCATACAGAAAGTTCTGAAAGGAAAACTCCAACCCAAGGAAGTTAACTAAAACCAGAAAAACATAGTCATTAGATAATCCCACTTTACCAACAGCCAAAAGAACAAAGGGGTGGAATTTCACACATAATTCCACCAACAACAACCATTCCAAATTAAAGAAGAATATGCAATCAATGGTCACTAATATCCCTCAACATTAATGACCTTAACTCACCCATAAAATGATACAAACTAACAGAGTGGATTCGAAGACAGAACCCATCCTTCTGCTGCATACAAGAAACACACCTCACCCTCAAAGAGAGACATTACCTAAGAGTTAAAGGTTGGGAAAAGATTTTCCAATTAAATGGACCCAAGAAACAAGCAGGGGGAGAAATCCTAATATCTACCAAATTAGACTTTAAAATAAAATCAATCAAAAGAGATGAAGGAGGTCATTGCATACTCATGACAGGCGAAATCTACCAAGATGAAGTTTCTATCCTGAACATCTATGCCCCAAATACAAAGGCATCCACATTTGTAAAAGAAATATTACTAAAACTTAAATCACATATAAAGCCCCACACACTTATAGTGGGAGATATCAACAGCCCACTCTCACCACCAGACAGGAATACCAGACAGACACTCAACAAAGAAGCAAAGTGTCTAACAGAAGTAATGACCCAACTGGGATTAACAGACATCTATAGAACATTTAATCCACATAAAAAAGAATATACCTTCTTCTCACCACCATATGGAACTTTCTCAAAAATCGACCACATACTTGGCAACATATCAAACCTCAGCAGCTACAAAAAAAATTGGAATAACTCCATGCATCTTATCAGACCACCATGCGTTAAAATTAGAATTCAACAACAACACAAATTGCAGAACCCTAAAAACTAATGGAAATTGAATAATGTACAACTGCACCATTCCTGGGTCAAAGAAAAAATAAAAAAAGAAATTAAAGACTTCCTCGAATTTAATGAGAATGAAGACACAACATACCCAAACCTATGGGACACTTTGAAAACAGTGCTACGGGGGAGGTTCATAGCAATAAGTGCCCACATGAAGAAACAGGAGAATAGTTATGCTAGAGAATTAACAGCACAGCTGAAAGCTCTAGAACACAAAGAAGCAAACTCCCCTAGGAGGAGTAGACACCAGGAAATAATCAAATTGAGGGCTAAAATCAATAAAGTAGAAACTAGGAAAACAATACAAAGCATCAATGAAACAAAGAGTTGGTTCTTTGAGAAAATCAACCAGATACACAAATATTTGTCCAAACTTACCAAACAGCAGAGCATAAACATGCAAATTAACAAAATCAGATATAAAAGGGGGACATAACAACTGACTCTGAGGAAATTCAGGGAATCATCAGGTCATACTTTGAAAACCTGTACTCCACAAAATTCAAAAATTTAAAGGAAATGGACAACGTTCTGGATATCTATCACTTGCCAAAATTAAATCAAGAACAGATATGCAATTTAAATAGACCTATAACCCCTACAGAAATAGAAGCAGTCATCAAAAGTCTCCCAACCAAAAAAAGCCCAGGTCCACATGGCCTCAGTGAAGAATTCTACCAGAAATTCAAAGAACAGCTTATACCAATCCTTCTCAAAGTATTCCACACAATAGAAGCAAAAGGGTCTTTCACAAACTCTTTCTATGAGGCTTCAATAACCTTGATCCCCAAGCCACACAAAGACACAACTAAGAAAGAGAACTT
The DNA here is from genome assembly GCF_017639785.1 of Mesocricetus auratus. Taxonomy (NCBI): domain Eukaryota; kingdom Metazoa; phylum Chordata; class Mammalia; order Rodentia; family Cricetidae; genus Mesocricetus; species Mesocricetus auratus. The sequence goes on along the minus strand of NW_024429194.1, from coordinate 41,778,340 downwards.
CAGACCCTTATGAACATTAATGCAAAAATGCTCAATAAAATACTGACAAATCGGATCCAAGAACACATCAAAACAATCATTCACCATGATCAAAGAGGTTTCATCCCAGGGATGCAGGGATGGTTCAACATACGAAAATCCATCAATGTAATCCACCATATAAACAAGCTGAAAAGCTAAAATCACATGATCATGCAGAAAAATCCTTTGACACAATCCAACACCCCTTTATGATAAAAGTCTTGGAGAGATCTGGGATAACAGGAACATACCTAAACATAAGAAAAGCTATATACAGCAAACCAACAACCAACATCAAAGTAAATGGACAGAAACTCAACACAATTCCTCTAATATCAGGAACAAGACAAGGGTGTCCACTCTCTCCATACCTTTTCAGTATTGTACGTGAAGTTCGAGCCAGAGCCATATGAAAACAGAAGGAGATCAAGGGGATACATATTGGAAAGGAAGAGGTCAAACTTTCACTATTTGCAGATGATATGATAATTTACATAAATGACCCAAAGAACTCTACCAGGGAACTCTTACAGCTGATTAACACCTTCAGCAAAGTGGCAGGCTACAAGATCAACTCAAGAAAATCAGTAGCCCTGCTATATACAGATGATAAAAGGGCTGAGAAAGAAATCAAAGAAACATCATCTTTTACAGTTGCCACAAACACCATAAAATACCTTGGAGTAATGCTAACCAAACAAGTGAAAGACTTGCATCTCAGGAACTTTGAATCTTTAAAGAAAGAAATTGAAGAAGCCCTCAGAAAATGGAAAGATCTCCCATGCTCTTGGATAGGTAGGATCAATGAAGTAAAAATGGCAATTCTGCCAAAAGCAATCTACAGATTCAATGCAATCCCCATTAAAATCCCAGCACGATTCTTCACAGACCTTGAAAGAACAATAATCAATTTTGTATGGAAAAACAAAAGACCCAGGATAACCAAAACAACCCTGTTCAACAAGGCAACGTCCAAAGGCATCACCATCCCTGACTTCAAGCTCTATTATAGAGCTATAGTCCTGAAAACTGCTTGGTATTGTCATAAAAATAGACAGGTAGACCAATGGAATTGAATTGAAAACCCTGATATTAACCCACACATGTATGAACATCTGATCTTTGACTAAGAATCTAAAAATATACAATGGAAAAAAGAAAGCATCTTCAACAAATGGTGCTGGCATAACTGGATATTGGCCTGTAGAAGAATGCAGATCGATCCATATCTATCACCATGCACAAAACTTAAGTCCAAATGGATCAAAGACCTCAACATAAATCCAGCCAGACTGAACCTCTTAGTAGAGAAAGTGGGTGGTACCCTTGAACGAATTGGTACAGGAGACAGCTTCCTGAACATAACACCAGTAGCACACACAGTGAGATCAACAATTAATAAATGGGACCTCCTGAAACTGAGAAGCTTCTGTAAGGCAAAGGACATATGCAGCAAGACAAAAAGGCAGCCCACAGGATGGGAAAAAATATTCAGTAACCCCACATCTGACAGAGGGTTGATCTCCAAAATTTACAAAGACCTCAAGAAGCAAGTCTCCAAAACACCAAAGGATCCAATTAAAAAGTTGGCTACAGAACTAAATAGAGAATTTTCAATAGAGGAGTCTAAAATGGCTGAGAGGCACTTGAGAAAGTGCTCAACATCCTTAGCTATCCAGGAAATGCAAATCAAAACAACTCTGAGATACTATCTCATTCCTGTCAGAATGGCTAAAATCAAAAACACCACCAACAATTTGTGCTGGAGAGGATGTGGTAAAAGGGGAACACTCCTCCATTGCTGGTGGGAGTGCCAACTTATACAGTCACTTTGGAAATCAGTATGGAGATTCCTCAGAAAAATGTGAATAAACCTACCACAAGACCCAGCAACTCCACTCTTAGGCATATATCCAAAAGATGCCCATTCATACAACAAGGATGTCTGTTCCACTATATTCATAGCAGCATTATTTGTAATAGTCAGAACTTGGAAGCAACCTACATGCCCCTCAACCAAAGAGTGGATAGAGAAAATGTGGTACATTTACACAGTGGAGAAAAACAATGGAATCCTGAAATTTGCAGACAATTGGATGGCACTAGAAGAAACCATCCTGAGCGAGGTAACCTAGTGACTAAAAAAGAAACATGGCATGTACTCTCTCATATATGGATTTTAGACATAGATCTGGGGAATGCCAGCCTACAATCCCATGGCCAGAGAGTCTGGGAAACAGAACCTTCATTCAGTGGCTGATGCAAGCTCTTGAATCCCGTACTGATGCCTGGGAATCCAGCATGGGACTGATCAAGACCCCCTTAATGTGGGTGTCAGTGAGGAGGCCTAGGTAATCTATTGAGCCTTGGGTAGTAGTTCGGTATTTATCCAGGATATACAAATGGACTTTGGACTCCCATCCAACAATGAGAGATGCACTCTCACCCTGGACTTTTGGGGGAGGATCTAGGCCCTGCCCTGGCTGAAATGACAGTCTATGTACACCCCTATGGAGGGCCTCACCCTCCCTGGGGAAATGAGGGGATATTGGGGGGGTTGGTGAGAGGACATGGGAGGAGGGGAGGGAAACGGAGAGGGACCTGGAATTGACATGTGAAACAACCTTGTTTCTAATTTAAATTTAAAAATAAAAAATATGAAAAGGAAAAAATTAAATGTAAACAAAATAATGGAGTACATATTCAAAGGATTTTTCTATTAATCTTTTCTATCCAGAATATGTAAATAACACTATACAAGGCAGATAAGAAAATTAAAAATAGTCAATTAAAATTGACTCAGTTAAAATTTAAAACAAAATAGCTGAATAGATACAGCAAAACATGAAATAATAATAATCAATGATCTGGGAGTGGGAGTGTAAGCCTTTAATCCTAGCACTTGAGAAGCAGAGGCAGACTCATCTCTGTGAGTTCAAGGCCAGCTTGGTTTAACAGCCAGGGCTTTTAAACAGAGAAAAATCCCATCCTGAAAAGAAAAATAAAAAGGAAATGTTGAAACTGATAGTTATCAACATAATGTGATTCTCAGGAACTTTCGTTTGTTGTAATTGTATATTTTTTCGTTGAGTATGAATACTACCCTTGTTTTAAATCAACAACTAATTCACTTAAGAATTAGTCTCTGTTGACTTTTTTCTCCTTGAAATGGGCCATATTTCTTGGTAGTTTATAAGCTGAATTATTTTTCAATGTGTTCTATATTTTGCAAATGTTAAGTTATAGAAACTCTGAGTTGTATTGTCAAAAAAACTATTACCACCTCTATTGAGATCATGATGTGATTTTTATCTTTAAGAGAATATGCATCATTTATTATGTTTCTAGACATATATATTGATCCATTCTGCCTCTCTGTTATAAAGCCAAATTGTTTGTGACTGGCGGTGTTTCTGACATATACCTGTATTGGGAATGCAATTCTTTTATTGAGGACTTTTGTTCGTAAGTGATATTTACCTGAAGTTTTCCTTTTTTGGGGGATCTGGGTCTTTACCTGGTTTTGATATTATTGATTAGTGGCTTCATAGATTAAGAGATTCATAGAAAAAGTTTGGAAATGTTCCTTCTGTTTCTGTCTTTATCTCTCCTTTCTTTCTATTTTTTTACTAATTAAAGAAATTTGTTTAGTTATTCTTTGGAAGTCTGGTAGAATTCTACTGTGATTTCTAGGTTCTTTCAAATCATAAGGTGCTTTTTTATTATTGTTTCAGTCTCCATATTTGTTATGTGTCTGTTGTTGATCTCTTCTTGGCTTAACTTTAAATATTCAGATGTTTCTAGAGACTTTTCCATTTCTTTTTAGATTTTGTCTCTTAATGGAGTATATATAGGCTTTAAGATACTCAATCCCTTATGTTAAGAATTGTATTGTTACATTATTGTTTTGTCATCATTATGTAAACACATGCAATAGAGATGTTATAAATATACATATATATACATAGATACATATATATACATATATATATATATATATATATACCTTATATCTAATAGGATGATACTACTTATCCTAACATCCATAAGCAAGCTCAGTGACAGGAATGTAAAACCTCCCTCCTCCCTATTGTTGTTGGCGAGAGGAGTCCAGGAGACTCCTAAAGCTATATAGGCGATTGCCATTTCCCTTGCTTGCCTCTTAGAACTTGGAGGTAGGACCCTATTTTGCTGTAAATACCAGTACTAGAAGGAATCCAGCAGGTACTAACCTGGACGCCTTCTCCCTGAGGACTAGCTTTCGTAGTACCAGAAGTTGCTATGTAAGCTATCAAGGGAAAAAGGAAATCAATAGTCAGATTCAGCTGCAAAGAGCTACAAACACAACATTGATTGGCAATACATTCCCAGAGGCACAACAGTAGGGGTAACCAACAGCAGTTTAATGAGAATTAAGGCCAAATTAATAGGAGGGGACTCATACCTGATTCCAAATACCTAGTCAGTTGTCCATGGTTGGAGAGGAGGCCACCAACTCTAGAGGAGCACCTACTTACTAATGATCATTTTTTCCTAAACTAATATAATGTATAACTATATCCTGAGTCCTTATCTTTACGCCCATAAGCCCTTTGTCAAAGAAGCTTCTCTTCACAGCAGTTGAAGACTGTCAAAGGCATCTACAACTGGTCAAAAGTCAGAGAATAAGTGATAGCAGGGTATCCAGACCCCATTGGTACATTTATAACTCAACCCCTACACCTATAGCTCAGGCGACATCACAGAAGAGGGAACGGAGAGATTGTGAGCTGGAGTAACAGGACTCCTACTTCTAGATAGTGTCTTCTACATGTCATGGATAAACTGCATTTACAAAATATTGATAATAAGTCTCACAAGGCCCCACATGGCATGCATAGAAAAAATTATATATATATACATGTATATATATTATATATATATATAATTCTAGTGGTAATTCCAAATTTGTCACTTACTGCAAAATTGTCACCCTTTATTCTTGTCCATTGCAATTGATTCCTCATTTTATATTCCCTCTACATACCTCCAGCATAAGAGTGCTAGCTCTGGCTAAGGTGGGTGGTATGCTCCCACATAAGACCCAGGCTCTCCTGAACAATATAGCACTCCTGGGAACTGGGAAGCACTCTGTAACTGAGCTGAGCAGGAATGAGGTCTGTCAGTGAGCTTCCACACTTATGTGCCCTGTCAGGATCCAACAGGACTCCAATTCCCTCTGTCCACATACAGTCTCTATCATTTCCTTGGGGCTGAAACTCTCTCCATCAGGCCACCTTCTCAGGAGCTCCAGCTCTACCGGGCTTCCTACTTCTGGGTGTGCCCTGATATTTTCAAACTCCTTGCCAGCGTCACTGTGACACCAGATGAAGCTGGGTGGAGGGAGGCATTGCCCAGAACCTGGGATGTGGCTATGGAGATTATGTTTTCACACCTTGCTGTGTAATGAGTTCTAATGTTAGCCGTCTTCCATAAATGGGTCGATTTTCCATCTAAACACTGAGGAAATTGGACCAAATATCCAAGAAATCAACTTTAAAGCTCTGTGCTTTATCAAGAGGCAAAACCATGTTTATAACTACAATTTCGTCAGAACTGTTGAAAGTGTATAAGTCCCTCATCGATGTTTGGATTGACCTTTAAACATATTCTCTTCGTACCTGACAGAGACAAGGGAAGTTATTCTAACCTGCATAGTTCCTGCTGCTTTCTCGTACATTTCCTTTTCAAATGTACTTAGAGGTGTTTTGAAAATTTTAAATTATTTTAAAATTCGTGTGTGTGTGTGTGTGTGTGTGTGTGTGTGTGTGTGTGTGTGTGTGTGTGTGTGTTCAGATGCCCATGGGGACCAGGGACGTTAGAAGCCCCTGCAACTTGAGTGACAGCAGTTGTGAGCTGCCTGATGTGGGTGCTGGGAACCCAGCCTTGGATCTCTGGAAGACCAAGCAGTATGTGCTCCAAACCACTATGTCAGTTCTCCAGCCCCTAGAAACGCTTTTACTTTAACACTGTCATCTCAAGGTCAACAGCTTCCCTGAGGATCCACTCTTCTTTTTATGTGTTTGAAAGAGGTGGTACTGACGGTTTTCACCCCCTGAGGCCCTGGCTGCCCTTGGCCTTGGCTGGGCGGGGCTCTCTGGGGCTCCAAGCCCAGCTGTCCCCTGAGGGGCGCTCGGCTGGCTGCGGCAGGAGGCGGGGCCCAGCGCTCCCCCTCCCCGACACTGCGGCGGTGGCAGCGCCAGCCCCAGCGCTGCGCGAACTGTGGCGGAGCCAGGCGGGCCCTGAGCGGGGCGGGAACAGGCGGGGCGGGGCAGCCGCGGAGCCCGGCTGGGGCGAGCACTGGGCGGCGCTCGGCTGCGCGGGCTCTCGGCGGCGGCGACAGCGGCAGCAGCATCCTCTCTCCCTCGGCTTCCCTCCGGCCTCTCTCTCTTTCTCTCCTCTCCTTCTTCCCTTTGCATCTCCGGTCGCCCGACCTCCGCGGCTCCTCCCACGGAGGAGCTCAAGCTCTCCGAGTCAGCGGCGAACAGGGGTGCGTCCACTTTCCGCGCCCAGGTAAGACATCGTCCCCGCCTCGCCCAGCGCCAGTGCTTCCTCCTCGGGCTCTGTGGAGAGCAGCCACTGCCCGCAAAGTAGGAACCGGACCGGACTGGACAGGCCAGTCTTGTCCCCTGTGCTGTGGGAGAGGGCCCGCGCTGGTTGGCGCTGTCCAGGCCTGACCTCTCCAGGTGTCGCTCCGGGGCAAGGGACCCGGCTGGGTACCTAAGCTCTGGATTTGTAGACGAGCCAGTGACCTTGCTAGGTACCACTTTAAAACCACAGGAAACTTTGGTTCAGGTTCAGGTTAGGGTACGTGTTTTAAGAGTTAATATGGCCCAAGCTGTAGAAAGAAAGGGAGGGAATTTTACAACGATCCAGAGGAAAGGAATTAAAAGTAGAGGATTATTATTATTATTATTATTATTATTATTATTATTATTATTATTATTATTATTATTATATCTCTGTGTGTTCCCAACCTCAGAGCTCCACACTGAGGAAAGAAATGAAGGGAACCTAGCCAATTTCAAATTTCAAATCATTTCTCCAGAGACAACAGGAAGAAGAAAACTGGTATATTTTGGTAATTTTAGGAAAATGGAAAACCGTCCCTTGGTTATAGAGGGCGGGGCCCAAAGGTACAAGCCTGACGGAGCTGGGATTTCAGTGCAGTCCTTTCTTCCTAAAGGGGAGGGGCGGGTACCCAGCTGCATCTGCTTTTCTATTCATTTCTTAATTCTGAAGCTTTTCTTTGCGAGTGGGGGGACTGGAGTAAGGACTGCCTACCCTAGCCTCGCCTTTGTTCCAGGATGGAAATTTAAAGGCAGAGAGTGCCTAGGAAGCAGGAGTGGGGAGGTGTGTGTTTGGGTGTGTGAGGAGGGGGAGGGGAGAGTGAGCTGCTGGAGTCAGAAAGCACAGTCTTGGAAAACTGGAAATAGGTGTTTTTCCTCCTGGCATCGGGGATTTTGGATTTTGTCAGCATACAAAAAGGTTTGGTTAGCAACAAGCTGGCTTGTGATAATTACTGTTTGCCCTCTGTTGTAAGGTCTGAGTGTAAGGCATCCGGGACACAGACCTATTGAAACTGGGTGTGAAGCTTTTGTCAAGATGCAGACATACACACACTTACGCCCTGCACACATGCTGCAAAATGGAGTGGATAGCCAAAAGACACATCTTTAAAAATTCATTTTCTAGGTTTGAGGATTATGCTCTGATGAAATTTATGTTTTAAAACAACAACAACTATCATTAGGTGACACAGAATTTCGGGTATGATACAGAAAAATAAATATTAGTAAGGAACCAACTTACATATTAAAGATTAAATTTCTTTAATATGATCGGTGAGAGGCAGTGCCTGCAAACTGAAGTTGAAGCTTGCAGCCACAGTGAGGCGATGGAGAACAAAGCCTTTTATGTGAACCACATTATGCAAAAGGTCTCTGTGTGAGCTGCAGGTAGCAGCCCAGTATAACAGCAGGGCACTGCTACCCTTTCCTTTTACTGTGGTCCATTATGACATTTTTGGCAGCCACAATAGATAGAATAAACAAAAGCCTTTAAAATGCTTTTGATTTTATGCCCACGAGGAAGATTACAGCCTGAGTGATGAAAACACCCCTTTAAGGGAACCTAGTATCTATTATTTTTGGTAGAAAACCTTAAGAATTTGCAAATCATTTCCAGCCATTTTCCCCATGCACACGAGGACCTCCCCTTGTAGAAGAGTTGAAAGTCCTGGTTTTCTTTCAATAGGAAAATATTGTATTTGTGCTCATGTCCATGTGTATATGTCGTAACAATAATTTCCTTGTGATTTTTATGTGACTCTCATAGTATAACATCTGTGTTTGTGATTTTGATGTTATCAGACCAGTCATTCCTTATTTGGTACATGCCATTTATCTGTGTTTACTTCATTTTGTTCTATCATATTTCACAATTTGCTGTAACATTATTTAATTTCCAAATTTTTAAACCTCATACTTGGGAAATTGCATATATCAAGGCATCTAGCCAATTTAACAATTTGGCTTCCCTTACCAAAAAAGAAAACAAAACAAAACAAAAAAATCCTCAAACTCCCTAATATTTAATGGCATTAGTTCTTGTTTTCTTTGTTTCTCTTGTGTCTTAACTCCCTCCCCTTCCCCAGTCGCAAGCAAGCTCATTCTTGCTGACTGTTCTTGTCCTGTTCCTGCTCCTACTTTTGTCTAGACTACCACAGGTGGAACCAGCATTTCCAGGCATTTTGAATTTAGGATGTGCTTGCTTCACAGGAACATGTTCTCCTCTCTCTCTCTCTCTCTCTCTCTCTCTCTCTCTCTCTCTCTCTCTCTCTCTCTCTCTCTGTCTCTGTCTCTCTCTCTCTGTCTGTCTGTGTCTGTCTCTCTCTCTCTCTCTTATTTACAGCACCTTCTCAGGGAGGAGGGAGATGGGAGATGGAATGCACTGAAAGAGCCTGACCCAGTGATACTGGCACAGCCATGACCACATGCTAGTAGGTGCTTCAGTCCCGTTGAGGGAGCTGCCATCTCTCAATGGAGACCAAACTCCAGCACACACCCATCCCGGAAGCCCTGGTCTTCTCACAGTGGCCTCTGCCAACACTGCTCTGCTAAGGTTAAAGGCATATCTTACTCTTATGCATTTCTTTTCAGGGATCTTGAATTTGACCAGAAATACACAGTCAGAAATGAAACTTGGCACAGAATGTTCTGGACCCGAAGGAACAATTTAATTCTGTGCCTCCCCTCCCACCCCCACCACACCCCTGGTTTAAACCATTTTACCCATTTTCTAAATGTCAGAATGAAGAAAGAAAAAAATATGCCTGTTTGGTAGATTTTCTTTTGGTAGATTTTTTGATATTTCCTTGTGATACACATATATTTGTTGAATTTTACTGTTAGTAGATGACAGAAGAGCACACTTTTGCACTTGGGCATTTAAAATCAAGTACCTTTGCCTAGATGTACAAATGGCAGCAACTGGACCCCTCTGTGATTCATCACTGTCCCTGTGAGACGGAGCACAGGAAGGTGACTAGGGATCTTAGGATGACTCTGACTGTTAAATTCTTTTCAGTGCTTGACTTCCTCTTAGCAGCTTAACATGAAGAACCAGAGTTAAAGAAAACACTGTTTGATCAGTATGACCCTTCAATGCTAGGATTGCTCTCTTAGGTACATTGCTAATTGAAGGCAGGCCTTTTGGAACATGGTTGCCTCCTTTGTGTCTGGTCTCGATGATTTACAGATGTTAATAAGCTCCTCCACTGATGTCATTATCTGAGGCTTATTAGTTCTTATCAATTTCTGATATTCTCAGCACGATTAGGACCAGGCATGGCTTCCAAGCACCAGAAGCAAACATGGAACTGCCAAGTAAGATGGGATTCACACAAGGCTGAAACCAAGGGAGAGAGTCTGTGGGGAGGTCGGGGTGTGTGGTAGGGAAGAGGGAGGGAAGAAATGAGACTCTCAGCTGCTAGTGCTTGTCCATGTAGGGTGCAGACGGGAGCTTGTGGACGGGAGCTGGTGGACAGGAGCTGGTGGACGGACGTCGGGGGAGGTAGATGAAGTCTGTTTTGCTTTTCTACTTCAGTGCAATGTTGTGTCCCCTATCCTCCCACAACATTACTTTGAGCTTAAGACTGTGGGTACTTCCTTGTTAAAATTATACAGGCTACTTACTGAAGGCAGGTCTGCAGGGAATTAAAAAGTCTAAAACAATGTGAGCACAATTAGTTGAGTTTATGGGAAACAGTTTGAATCTAACCTTTAAACTTTGAGCGTTGATCCTTCCTCTCCAAAAGATGAACTTTTCCTTTTTGTGGCAACATATTCAGCAGTGATACATTTTACTTACACGTTTTTAGGGGAATTGTTTGGCAATTAAAACAGAAGAAGGAACAGTCTGTTGTTTGGTTTATAATGTACATAAGGGGAAGAGTTTTAAACATTGTTTTCTGTTACAACATGTAACAGAAGGGACAAATTCATATCTATCTGTGTATCTCTCTATCTCTCTATCATCTATCTGATTTTTGAGATGCTAATGAATTGTTTAGAATAACTTTTTATTTATTTATTTACTTACTTAGAGACAATGAAGCTCAATGTAGTATAAATAGGTCCAGAATTCCCAATGCAAGCTCAGATTTGCTTTGAGTTCTACTCTCCTTCCTCAGTTTCTTCCAGTTCTGGACAACAGGAAATGTGCTATGACACCTAGATACACTCATTTTTCTCTTGTATTGAAAACAGATTCCTTTGTCATACAATATATCCTGATTAGAGTTTCCCTCCTTCTATCCCTCCCTGTTCCTCTCCACCTTCCTTCTGCACCAGATCCACTGCCTTTCTGTCTCTCATTGGAAAAGAACAGACTTCTGAGAGATCACAACCAGACACCACAAAATAAAATAAGACAAAGCAAAAACTGTCAAGTTCAACATGGCAAACCAGTAGGAGGGGAAGAGTACCAAGAGCAGTCACAAGAGTCAGAAGCCCACTCATTCTCACCGTGGGGGGTCCCATGAAAATACTAAGCTAATAGCTATAGCATATACACAGAGGACCTGGTGCAGACTCATATAGGCCCTTGTTTGGTGCTTCAGTCTCTGTGAGCTCATAAGCCTTGCTTAGTTAATTCAGAGGGCCTTGTAATCCCGGTGTCCTCCATCCCCACTGGCTCTTACAATCTTTCTACTCCCTCTTTCACTGATTGTCTGAGCTCTGAGGGGAGGGATTTGATGAAGATCACCCATTTAGATTCTCCCTGGGTAATATCTGGTTGTGGATTTCAGTATCTGTTCTCTTCAGCCTCTCTAGTGATGATTGGACACTGACCCATGAGTATAGCAGAATATCATTAGGAGTTATTTTACTGATGCTTTTTATACTTTTAAGGCAGTGGTGTTTGCTTTTAACCTGGGTCTTTGGGATATATAGTCTCTGTTTCTTGGTTACCCAAGCAGCTTCAGGTGTGGGTTCCCTCTCATGGAATAAGCCTTAAGCCAAATCAGACATTGGTAGGCTACTCCCACAAGATCTGTGCCACCATTGCCCTAGCATATTTTGCAGGCAGGACAGATTTAGATCAAAGGTTTTATGGCTGGGTTGGTGTCCATGTTTCTCTTTTGGTAGCCTGCAGAGTGCCTTCCCACAGCAAAGAGACTAGAATGTAAGGATGAAGACTCCATGTAGGCACAAACTTCACTTCTCCATATTCAATGAATTGTGTAAGTGTTGTTCTTGGCAATGGACCCTGCTCGCTTTCCCTAACATCCTGGGTCTATGGATTTGTAGTTCGCTTATCATTTACTTAATGGCTAATGCTCATAAGTGAATGCGTACCATATTTTCTTATTGGGTCTGGTTTCCCTCACTCAGGATGAATTTTTTTTCTAGTCTACCCATTTGTCTGAAAATTTCATGATGTCATTTTTTTAATACACAAGTTATACCCCATTGTGTAAATGTACCACATTTACACTCTTCTGTTGAGGGACATCTAGGTTGCTTCCTGTTTCTGGTTATTATAAAGCTGCAATGAACATGGTTGAACAAGTGTCTTGTTATAGGATGGTGTGTTCTTTGAGTATATGCCTAAGAGTGGTATAGCTGGATCTTGAGGTAGATCAATTCCCAACTTTTTGAGGAACCATCATATTGATTTTCATAGTGGCTGTACAAGTTTGCACTTCCACCATCAATGGAGGAGTGTCCCCCTTATTCCACATGCAGCATGAGCTTTCGCTTGTGTTATTTTGACAGGTGGAAGATGGAATCTCAAAGTGGTTTTGAACATTCCTCTAAGTATTTCTTAGCCATCAGTAAACTCACTTACATATTAGTTTACATTTTAGTTTAAGTTTAACATATGAGTTTACAAATGCATAGCTGGACTTTTTCTTATCTTCTTTTTTTCTTTTCTGTCTTCCTGCTTTCCTACCTGCCATTCTTCCTTTGCTCAGTACTTTTAATTTGTAATGAACAGACAACAAAACCATCACTGATCCTGAGAAAGTGAAAATACAGCCTGTTGTTTGGATATAGTTATTCCCTATACTGCTTATATTTTTGTTTTAGCATGCAGCTATAATCTATTTTGGCCTATCTTTGGACTTATGTTTTTGTATCCCCTAGACATAGTTTTTTCCTTGTCTATAGTTCTTCCATCATTAAGTATCCTACCTCAATAAGACATTCCAGATCCGGAGTTGCTGCTTTGTATCTCCCCATTTTTATAACCAAACCAGTCCCGTGGGTGCAGAGGCCAGAGGGTATAAATGGACGTTTCCTATCTCAACCAACTGTTCCCAAATACCTAGCAGCTGTTTCTCAAATTGCCACACAGAGGCTTATATTAATTATAAATGCTCTGCCGATGGCTCAGGCTTGTTCCTAGCTAACTCTTGCACTTAAATTAATCCATAACTCTTATCTATGTTTAGCCACATGGCTTGGTACCTTTCCTCAGTACAGCATTTTCATCCTACTTCTCTGCATTTGCTGGCAGCTCTCCAACTCTGCCCATCCTCTTCCCAGAATTCTCCTAGTCTGGATCTTGCTGTCAATCTCTTTCTGCCTGGCAATGGGCCAGTCAGCTTTTTATTAGCAAATGATAGTAATATATATTCGCAGTATAGAAAAGGACTGTTCCATAGCATTAGGATGGTACTAGGTATCTTCCTCAGCTGCTCTCTACCTAGTTGAGGGGGTGGGGGGTAGAGACTTGCTCTCTGAGCTCACTGGTTGACTAGACTTACTGCCTAGTGAGCTCCAGGGATCCATCTCTCTCCACTCCTCACCCCTTGGTCTGTTCACTTGGATTATTTTACTTGGGTCCTGGGGATCCAAACTCAGGTCTTCATGCTTAGCAAACATTTTGCAAGTTGAGGATCCTCCTAGCCCCCAGGCTCCTTATTTCATGGAGAGTTACTCATGGCAATTATTTTCTAATCACCATTCCTTAATTTATTTTAAAAGTTTTCAGACAACAATGGTACATTTACATAATTAATTGCTTAAGGTGGAGAATTTTGTCTAATCAATTGATTACTTAAAAAATTATTTGATTCACCTAACACAGTTTGGTTATTCTTCTTGTTTTTGTTTTTAAATTGAATAGTGACTACTAGCAGTCTATTGTTTTCATGTTAGATGGTTTAGGTGAATCTACTGATATATACCAAAAACAGTGAATCAATCCATAAATGTTGAACTGTTTAATATTAAGTAAATCATTCCTAATTTAAATTCTCTATATAATGTTATTAGTAGATAATCTAGAGCCTACCTGAAAAAGACTGTGAAACATAATGCTTGAATATCCACAGTTTCATCCCATAGCTATATATATCTTTAAGTTTAATGAAGACTTACAAGTAAGCATACATATGGGCAGTTTGAGACAGACAGAATAATTGTCTCAGCATGAAGTCTTTGCATTTTATGCGTATCATTATTGAAGGTGGTTAGGGCACTGTACTGCCACAATAACTATCACCATTCATTTTCCTACTGTAAACAGATCTATTGTAAATGTTGTAACACTCATATGATGTCATGAATTGGTTGGAAAAGGATCTAATGCTCTAGATTGGAAAGAGTGCTATAGCATCATTTCCAGGAGAAAAAACAAAACAAAAAAAAACAAAACAAAAAAAAAACAGCATTTAAATAATACCCAACTGTGGTGATTTGCAAGAAAATGGCCCCCAAAGGGAATGACACTATTAGGAGGTATGTTTTTTGCTGGAGGAACTGCATCACTGTGTGGGTGGGCTTTGGGGTCTCTTTTCACTCAGTGTGACAATCAGTTGAGTTCCTGTTGCCTCTGAGTCAAGATGTAGCACTCTCGGCTCCAGCACTACATCTGCCTGAATGACGACATGTTCCACACCATGATGATAATGGACTGAGCCTCTGAAACTGTAAGCTGTCCCCTCAACTAAATGTTTTCCTTATAAGAGTTGCTGTGGTCATGGTATCTCTTCTCAGCCATTAAAAAAGTATAATTCAGAAACCATCTTTGAAATTTCATTGCTAGCTTTGTAGTTCTTAAATCTAAAAAGGGTAATTTAGTTGTTTTCCATGTATTCTCTCTGGCAGGATGAAAATAGTAATATGAAGCCTACTTTTGTTGGTGGAGAGGAGACACTGGATCCTTGCAACTCACTGTGAAAAATGGGCAGAAAGTGTTTTTAGGATTTAACTAGGAATTCCCTGTGTTTAAAACTGCCCTGTAGGTCAGGCAGTGGTGGTGCGCGTCATTAATCTCAGCACTTGGGAGGCAGAGGCAGGCAGATCTCTGTGAGTTCAAAGCTAGCCTGGTCTACAGAGGGAGTTCCAGGATAGGCTCCAAAGCTACACAGAGTAAACCTTGTCTCAAAAAACAAAAAATCAAGACAAACCAAAAAAAAACAAAAAACAAAAAAACAACCAAAAAAACCCAAAAATAAATAAATAAATAAAATAAAACTTCCCTGTTGTATAGCAAGGAACAGATCTAATTCCTTCATTCACTACATGTAATTCTTATTTTTCAACATATAGTTTATTTACTATAGTACTTATAAAAACTTTTTAGCCTACTCACTCTATCTACCTTGTGTTTCATAGACTGGTGGTATGGGCATGTGCGATTTTCCTCCAAGACAGCCACATACACACATGCATACACATATGCACATGCCCCCTGCATGCATGCATGACCACAACAGTTTTTCATAGTTGAAACTGTTATTCTGTCCATTGGATTTTTATTTAACTTAAAAACATACTACAAAGTTCCATATGAGAAATGCATTATTCAATACAATTTATATGAAAAGAAAGTATTTTTATGAAAACAAAACATATGAAGTTAAAAGTACAGTTGGCTCCACAGCCCTCTATCTGTGATTTAGTCTTAAAAATGTTTAAAAAATAATACTGAACACAACATAAGATCCCCATCATGACCAGGTCATTCTTCCCTGTAAAATATAATGCAACAGCTATGTACATAACATTTGCATTGTGTTAGGTTTTGAAAGTAATCTAGCAATGACTTAAAGTGTGAGAGGATGTGTCATATGCAAATGTGGCAGGGTTTTCTGTAAGGGACATAAGTGTCTGATGAACTTCACAACCGTGGAATCTGGGCTACACTCAGAGGTAAGGGGTTTTTGTCTGTTGATGGAGACTGTCTAAGTACTTGCCACCCACAGATGGTCTTTAATACGAGGATTCAAAGGGAAATGGGATTCAAAGGAAAAACACAGACTCACAGAATACTGACAAGGTGGAAGCTACCATGTCCCGAGGCTCTGCCCCAGGGAAATACGAACAACTGAACAAGCTTGCTTCTGCTCTGACCTCCTAAAAGAGAGAGAGAGAGAGAGAGAGAGAGAGAGAGAGAGAGAGAGAGAGAGAGAGAGAGAGAGAGTGTCAGAGGGCCTCTTCTCTCTACTTATCAGTCCACATGTAGCACCTCAGACCATGGCCTAAGGCTCAGTACCCCAAAAGGTATTGGCTGAATGAATTCCCACAACACACTTGAACTTAACTTTTGAAAGGTTCAGATGACACTCTTTTACCTAAACAATGCAGTTGACATTCCTTTAAATAGCAGGAGGGAGGATGGAAGGGACTTCAAGAATTTTGCTGCTCAGAAAGTATAATAAAGCTACTAGATGACCCAATCTCTAGTGCAATATCAAAGCGAGCTTCAACTATTAATTTAATAATTATATATGAATTTAAAGGCATTCAGTGGCAAAAAGGTGTATGTGTAAGCCAGCTGAGGAAGGCAGCCAATGGGCGACTTTCCTAAGGTAGTTAATTTGGAAGCAAGTTTGGGATTCTTTAATTTGGGCTCAGACTCAACCCTTTTTAAAGGGTGCCAAGGAAGACACATCTCACCCTGGCTCTGTGTCCCTAGTCTTGCTATATTTCTGTTTTCTGAGCTAAGTGTGGAGTAGGATGACAGCTGTACCTGTCCAATCTTGTGACTCATTTGGCTTTCACATGGATAATAAAAAGTGGGAGGGACTCGGAATTTAGGGTCATTCCAACCAGCTGTGTGCCAGCTTTGCTCCTGAAAGCCCAGAGACTAAATCTGATCCAGGAAACACTTCTAGGCTCCTGCTCCAGGGCCATTCCTGTGGTTTGGATCTCAGGAGAGAAGCTTCAACTGTGGGGAGGAATGCCCAGAATCAGGGGACTCCTTTAGCCAAGGAGTTTTGCTATGACCTTGAACCATCTTCACCGAAGCCTTCAGGTTGACTGGGTTTGTGTTTAAACTTGGTCCTCTGCATAAAGACAGTCCAACAAAAAATAGCCAGGTTGAATTTTTTCTGATCTATAGCACCATAAAAATTTCCCCAAAAATAGTTTCTATGTTTACCCCAGCCTTGGCATTTTTAGTTAAAGGAAGTGAACCAGAAAGCCCGTAGGCTGCCTGGTTCCCACTTACCTTCCCACTCCTACGTCCCTTCCTGTTCCTTTGCCTACAGTGCTCAGTCCTTCTTGTGTGTTTGCTTCTTCTAAGGAAGTAGCAAATTAAAGGAGAATTAGGTGTTGCCATGGTTACTGTGTTCAGTAGCTACACCTGCACCCACGCTGCTTAGGCATCCTTAGAGTCTTCAATAGACAAATATTTCAAAGGCATGAAGAGTATCTTAGAGGAAAGAAATTAAGCAGAAACCATGCTTAAATATTTAAAGAGAAACATACTCTCTGCTGCTGAAAAGTGAAACTCTACCACTCTCTGGGGAGTGAAAGGATTCTAATGTCACCTTCTGTTAGGGAGTCCTATGATGTGCGTCCTGATTCCCTAGATAAGCATATTTAATTGACCATCGGAGCTGGAGTGACCATTTTATTACTGTGAACACGGGATAAGACATATTTCTTACAAGATGTTACCTACAATTGGATAACAGATTCTGGGCATGGCTTTCTCAGACGAGTCTTCATTTAAAGCCATTTACACAGGAAAGCAATCTTAATTGAACACCAGCAAGCAAAGCATGAGAATGCCAGCTCTTATGAGATAAATTATTCCCTGCTCTTCCTCTTGGATTTGACTTAGTTTGGCAGTCTGAAATTTAAAGTTATCTCTAAAGAGTTAAGATGGAGTACATTTCAGTAATGATACTCTTACATGAGGAGGAGGACTCACTGTCTCCTTACCACTAGTGTGGCCCAAATGTTTCTTAAAGTACATCAAGATATCCATCAGTGTATTTATTTAATAAATGAGGGATTCAGGTCCTGAAGGTACAGTAGGTACATTTTATTATGAAGAAGTTTAGGAGAAACCATGCAAATCCCTGTCTTCAAAGAATCACTGTTTTATCAGAAGGACACAGAATATAGCAAATAAAATGAAAACAAATGGATACTAAAGACCCAAATAGATGATACATGGGATATGTAACAGAAACACCAAGGTTGATTTCAGTGGGATGCACTGTCTTTGTAGGAAAGAGTCATGAACACAAAGCTATAGCAGTGTGTGAGCATTGAAGCAGAGGGAGGAACCTCTGAGCAGGCAGAGACCTTGCATAGCTGAGAAATGCAGAGAAGAGCAAGGGCACCAGGGTCTGATGAACCTCGGCATCTGATACAACAGGAGGCAGATGCCAGACCTACAGTTTGACTTGTGTTTGACTTGCAGCAATCAGGTTTTAGTTTTCCAGGCTGTAGAAGCAGATTTTTTTTGAAATCACAGCTTTCAGAGATTAATTATATCTTCTAAATCCCCGTAGAAAGATCTGTATCTTACTCACTAATGTGTTAAATCACAAGAGAGAAATAATTTTGAAAATGAAAAACCAGTGGTGGAGGTGGGAGTAGTAACTCGATCTAACATAATACAAATGAATACAATGAAAAGTGTGTTCTTTTTTTGTTAGAGGATTACGTTCATAGTTAAACTACTTAACAGCCTTTCTTGTACCCGCATTAATATTTTCAAAGAACTTTAAACAAAGCACTAAAAATCCATATTTGAGAGAAATAGACAAAAAACAATTCCATTCTCAACATAACAGTATTCGCGGAGTAGCTTTCAATAGCAGCTTCTGTTGGAAAATGTCATGTGCCAAGGAACAAGCTACAGGCCATGAAAGTGTGCAACTAACTGGAAACGCGTTTTGCTCCTTAGAGGTAGCGGTGAAACTCTCCTGACAATTCAAGTGAGCCAGTGTCCTCCATGATGGTCTTGGATCATCTGTGCAATTAATAATCTCCATGTTTTCTGAGCATATATTCCCTTCAGTTATTTGCACATGTGATGCAGTACTCCTTTGGACTTAACATTAAACAATGTGCTTGATATTTTATCACTTAAATACTTCTGGCATCCTTTGGAGCTTTTTTTTTCTCTCGGCTTATCCTTATCAGGAAATAAAATATTTACTTACTTTTCCCTTTGTATAATTATTTCTACCAGGCATTTTCAAAACATAGCTAAAGTGTTGAGCCATGGCCACAGGCATAGTCAGACCTTATTTGAATTAAAAATGTCATTGCCTAGGGACAAATGTCGAGGTATAAAACAGGAGACTGTGATCATAATATTGTAGCAAAAGGCACAAAGTACGTCAGATACTAGAAGGAAAGGTTTACAAGTATCATTAGTCGTGATTAAAAGAGGATGTCACTGTATCTCATCAAAGCAAATTCAACTTTGGTTAAATCATCATTTTTATTTTACAACAAGATATAAAACTACTCTTAATTTTTCTTTGAGCTTCTTTCCTGGACTTTCATTATTTTAAGGCTTACTTTATGAAATAAATTACCTTGATACAAAGCCATTAGCCATGTCTGTCTATCTCTCACAGTTACAGTTATTCAAATATACACATAGTAATAACAAATGGCAGATAATTAAAATGTTTATTAAATTCTAAACAGCATCCATGGAATTACATTCAACTACGGGCTCTTTACATTGAGCTATTGCTAAATATCAAATAAAAAGTAAAATGCTATGAAAAGGATTGGTGACAGAAACTTCACATGAAACAAGAAAATAATGAACTTCTGTTGATGTATACAATTGTGTTTGTATCAGAGAATATTAAATGTGCAAACCATTCTTCTGTCGATGCTAAGTAATTTAGAAAGCAAAATGAGTATTAAGAATATTGTGAATGATGATATAAATTAAGCAGTATGCAAATTCAGGAGCAAAATTCATCACCATGTGCAGGAGTGAAAGACTTCAGGAGAGAAGGAGTGTACATGGTGTGGGACACAAAGAGGCTGGGCTTGGAAAAGAACCCAGTTAGGACAATATTGAAAGCAAAGGTCCTCAGGTAACAAAGAGGGAAGCGCACTAGATGGCATGTCTGCGTCTATTTGGGGCAGGGAACCAAGGATGTGTGGTCTCAAGCCTGTAGGTCTTTACAGACTGGCCGGAGAGGCTTTGGTTTTTTTTTTTCTTTTTAATGACACCATCATCAGAGCTGGTGACCCTGAGATTGACAATGATGAGTGTGGTGTGTTGAAACACTGGAATCAGCAAGAGAAATAAGAGGAAACAGTAGCAGGTCTAAAATTTCTATAGTGTGGTTTAGAGAGGCAAACCTATTGAGAGTAGGAGACTGAGAGCTCTTTTGGAAGTACAGTTCCAGACATTTTCACAAGTAATTTAGAAAAGATCGATATGAAAGAATACAAGTACGAGATGCTGACAGAGATTGCATGGAGAAAGATGGACTTGGAGAAATCAATAGAAGTAGAAGTCATGTAGAAATAATGTAACAATAATCTAGCCCCTTATTGGAGTAATACTACATGCATGCATAATGCACACTATTTTTTAAAATCAAAAACCTTAAAAAATAAGCCAAGGATAAAGGAAGTAATTACTATTCATTTTTCCTGATTTCTGGATTTTACCTTGTACTTTTAACAAGTAACTTTCTTTCTAATTTTCTTATTAAATTAATAGTGAGGTCATTTCATTTGGCACTGAGAAATGAGTCAATCATGAGACAAGAGAAAGTTTCGCATGACATTACCTGAAAGATTCTGGTACCAATTATATGTGACTTGATAATGATTCTTAGACACAAGAAATCAATGACTCAAGGAGTGTGACAAAATTCTTTAAAGTTTAGAGAACATATGAAAAAATAATGCAATGAAAGAAAATGGGAAATCATAGAGTCCCTGGTAATTAGATCTCAGCAATTTATTCTACCTTGTCAGTATCTGTATATGAGCTTGGTTGTTTTTCATCATTATTCTTATGGTTTAGAGTCAAAGAGAAGAAGAGAATATAGCAAATTGTATTTTAAATACAGTGAAAACTAGACAACATGTTGAATGATGGCCATAGGCATGGTCAGAATGGATCTGAATAAAAAGCATCACTGTCCAAGGACAACTACAGACTTGTGTCTACAGAACTATAGCAAAATATACAAAGCAAATCAGATATTAGAAGGAAAAGCTTAGGGAGGCAGGCAGAGACAGTGACAGACAAAGGAGACCTGTAGATTGAATCTGTAAAGAAATACATAATAGCACCTACATATTTTTTAAACAAACTTCAGCATTTATTTATTTATTTATTCATTCATTCATTCATTTATTTTCCCTGTCAGGGTTTCTCTGTTAAGCACTCCTGGAATTCACTGTGTAGAATAGGTTGGCCTTAAAATCACAGAGATTCACTTGCCTCTGCCTCTTGAATGCTGGGATTAAAGGCATGAGCCATCACTGCCTAGCCCCTACATATTTAACTTTCATTTTTCTATTTATTAAGTATTTCAAGGTTTAAAAAAATAGGTTATATGCCTTGGAGCTCTTTTCCAAGGACATTTCAAAAACACAAAAATCTGCCATCAGAGATTTTGCAACAAATTCTCTGTGATAAAAATGTGGTTCCTTTACTTCCTGTGATAAAAATGTGGTTCCTCGTGTAGTTAAACCCACTGATTTTTTTAGTATTTTTTCTGAAAACATAACTGGAAGAAAACTGCAGTGACATTTATGTGTTCCTGAGCTTGCCAGACTCAAAGACTACATGTAGGCATCCACACTTGTAACTAAGCTCAGAGCTTTGGGTTACTCCAGACACATCTATAAAGTACTTCTGCTCAACAAAGAGCCACTAGCTTCAGCAGAGCAGCACTTAACTCATGCTGCTTCTGGACTTGCGTCAGAGTCTTCATGATGGAGTGAAGAAAACCTACATCATGACTCCTGGCAGTTAAATTTCTCATTATATATCACCTGCACAAAATCCAAAGTTCTTTGGAAATGTCTATAATGGCTCTTATAAGTATTTCATTTTAGAGCTTCAAAACAATATATCCAGTCTCAGAAAGACAGGTATTATGTAATTTCATTCAGATGTAGAATGTAAAAGAAAATCAATATCATTGAAATAGAGTAGAATTCTGGGGATGTAGCTCAGTTGGTGGAGTACTTGCCTACCATGCATGAAGGTCTGGTTGCAATCCCCAGCACCTCATAAAATTGCAATATACCTGCAGTCCCAGCACTCAGGAGGTGGAACCAGGTGGATCCGAAGTTCAGGGTCATCCTACAACCTTGCAGGCTTGCCAGTTCCATGTAAGATCATGAGAAAAGGAGAAAAAGGAAGGAAGGAAGGAAGGAAGGAAGGAAGAGAGGATGAAAGGAGGAAAAGAAGAAGGGTGGGCATATATTGGAATGAATGGTTAATACCAGAAAATGTTGAAATTGGAGTGCAGGTGAGGAGTTATTGCCAGAGGATAGATATCAAATTGAAGTTATGTCAATGTAATATAGTTGATTGATGTAGTCTGTAACATGGTAGTTATAGCTAATAATGATGTGTTGTATTTTTGAGTTATGCTAGGAGAGTATTATACCATAGAAATGCTAACTGCAGGAATAGATGCATGTTAATTTTATGTTTTAAGTCAAATAAATTTATTGAAAAGACTGAATAATTTACCTTTATTCTGTTTCTAAGACATTTAAAATTATGCACAAATATCTTGAAGATTCGTCATTAAATATGTGTCAAGTGTCTTTGTATTTCCAAGATGGCAGAGGTGGATCTGCAGCTTAGAGACCGGAATTTCTCAGGGATCACTTCACATTAGTCCAGTTTCACTTTCTGCTGTTATTTCTGAGACCACAGTGCTGCTCTATTTTATTTGTAAGAATACATACTTGATCCATTAAGTTCACAGTCACATACAATTAAGATCTGTACTTATTCATGGCAATACTACTTTGAATAAATCAACCAGAGAGAAAGAGAGAGGGGGGAGGGACAGAGAGGGAGAGACAGAGAGAGGGAGGGAAGGAGGGAGGGAGGGAGGGAGGGAGGGAGGGAGAGTTTTCATAAAATGGAAATTTGTCCACATAAATGAAAAATCTGGAAGATAAATTTGAGCTATCTTTTAGAAAAAAGATTTATATATTCTTAGGAACTGAGAGGGACCATGAACAAATGCTCTCTCTGCTGCATAGAAAATGACAGGCTTAGCATTTAGAGAGTTCTGGGTGCTATCAGACAATCTTGATCATTTAGAAGGTAACACAATCATCTTTCTTGTTAACATACAGCTAAGTGATTCACAACACTTTACATTAATGTTAGCTTATCTCTGTACTTGGGACTGTTCTGTAAACATGAACACAGAGGCCATTTGTCGACTTTAGGATAGACTATTGTGTAACTGTTTCCTCTGACATTGAAGCAATACATCTTACAGCAGCAAGGTAAACAACTCAAAGTAGCTCTAGGAAGTCCCTGAAACTAACCAGATTCACTAGGCTCCTTCCTGCCAGAGTAAGCAACAACAGCTGAGATACCCTCTCAGACTAACAGGTAAGGGGTGCAAGGAAGACTCAGCAACCAAAGCTGCTAAGAAGACTCTTTGAAACCAGATCAGCTGCCTAGAAGAAGCAGAAACCAGCTCTGTGCTTGGGAGAGGTTTAGACCAGAGTCCTTTGAAAAGGACATTTTCCAACCAGTTGAACTGCATGCAGACTGTGCAGTGTGCTCCAGGTTTCCCAGCTTTTGTGAGCTGTCATCCATGCTGGGGTGAGCCTTAGTAGTACAGCTGCCTTTGAGTCATTTCTGCTTCTGTGAGTAATTCCTCACTCTTACATACTCTTATAAGTAACCCAATAAAACAAACTAGTTCACCAAGTTTGACTTTGCTGGTATCTGTCATAGGTTTCCTATCTAGGGTAAGTAGATGTCTGTGTTGAGTCTCCTCAGGAAGAGTTTGCCATACAATAAATATCAACTTCTGACTTTTTTTGGAGGTTGTTACACAATAAGTTTTTAATCATGATAAACTTAAACCATTGTATTACATTATGTTTAGTACTCGAAATAATCATTTGTGGGCCATGCACATTTTATAAAATAGGTAATTTTCAGATACGTATTTTTGAATAATAAAATAATTTAACTTTCTAAGTAGATAATATGTCACATGTGAAGGTATAGCTTTTATTTGTATATCTACAATAAGATTTATGTATTCTTATTTGTCATGATTCCCACCTTTCTGCCAAGAAAATTCTGGATAAAGGAAATACTCAGTAAATTATTTAAAGAATGTATAAGTTGTTTTAGAACAATTCGTTTAGGAGAAAAAAGTACTTAGTGAAACATTTTCTATTGTATATCAAAAACAAAAATGGTGTCTTCTCTTTGAGTGGTAACGTTTGGAAGGATCAACACTAATTCTCTCTCTCTTTTTTAAATGTCCGTTTTGTTTTTTTTTTTTTTTATAGAACACCCATCCTTGCCTTTTAAAGACAAAGGAAACTTGTGAATTCCTTCTCTCTGTGACCTTGAGACAGTCACCTGACTTTCTGGCCTTTTAGTTCCTAACCTACAATGTGAAGGATTAGGTTTAATCGTCCCCAGAATAGCTTCATAGTCTATGGTTGACTGGAAAGGCAATACAGTAACTCATTGTTTATGTGTATCAGTTTATCCTGTTACTAGCTGCCTCCTCTGCCAAGCCTGCAGTGGTTACAACACTGACAAGTGTTCATTAGGGAAGACCAAATGTCACAGAGGATGGCTAGACTGAGGAGCAACCTTGAAGAGGAAACAAATTATTCACTGAGACCACCTACTTTATACTCAGCAAATGTTTATTAAAAACCAATTAGAAGCTCCCTACTATGCTGTGCCATATTAGCAATATAAAGAACAAAATTAGATTGCTTCCTTCCCATCCAAGTGCTTGTCCAGTGAAGGGAATCAGGTACCTCACACCTTTTTGTAGCTAACAGGCTATGAGTAAATAGTTCATCACTAGCTTACCTGATTAAAAGCACTTGAGACAACATTCTGAAGAAAGAGGCTGAAAGGTCAGAAGGTAGGGGCATAGAAAGTTCAAGGCTCTCTGCCATATATGAGACCCGGTCTAATAAAAAGGAAACCAAATAGAATAAATATAAACCACTGGAGAAAGAAATGTACGTATGGTAAGTCCTAAAGAAGAGCCACATTGTGATATGGCTATGAGTTAGTATGACCATTTATGGTCACTTTGTGTGAAAATATAAGGATACAAGGAATCAAAGCTGTTGGAAAAAACAAGGTTTTGGCTAAGTCTTGGGAAGAAACTTAACCCTATACCTTTACCAATTGTAATTGCACCCTGGGGAACTGGTTTAAGACAATCATATCAAGTGATAATAAGTAAAATATTTTTACTAACTAATCTGCAGGATCACATGTTGTATTTAATTGTGCAGTGGCTCTTAAGGCAATCCATCACATTTACTATGAAGAAAACGTTTCTGGGAGACCTTTCAGGTTTCTCATTGCCAGCAGATGACATACAAAAGTCCTTTGAAATCCTTTAGGAATGGTTTTGACTTGCTGTGGTCCTTGGAGGACATGCTGCTTTGCAAAAGGAGGCACAGCTAAAGGAACTACTACAGTGCTTTTCACAGTGGAGGGCAGCTGTTTGGAGCTATAATTAAAATGTAAATTATCAAAGGGAAATAATGAGAGCTATTTCTTTCAAATGATGTCCAGTGCAATCAGAGTGAGAAAGGAGTTCAGGGAGGTTTCCAACTACGGACAAGCCACAAATGGTGAAGTGAGACTCTGAGAGGGAAGCGACTTCTAGGGAACCACAAGGACACAACCCATGGATTGTCTAGGATTCTGGGAAACTGAATTAATCAAGACAAAGACTTTCGATTCTGCTGGGCCTGGATCCAAATCACATGGTAACTGTGCAAGGAACCCAGGCACCACATCACTGCTTCAACACAGTAGCGGGCTTGTGAGTAGAACTAACAGCACTAGCTGAGCTGCCATTTACCCATGTGGTTTTATGAATTGAAACATAGGACTTTTAATAGAATTCCATGCAAGGACAGAATAGTAAGGTTATACATATACTCGGGGATTTTATACTAACCACAATAGGAAAACCCATGAAATCTTTCAAAACTAAGGATTTTCATGAATGCGTTAGTTTCTGTTACATTGGTGCTCAAATTTAAGTGCTGTGTAAAGCTGTAACAGCACTAAGCAACACTGCACATAATTCAAAATGGCAAATGTTCTTTTGGCTATACACATTAAGTCTTGGTTTTCAATGTCAGTGAGACTTAGTGGCTCTGAAATGCGAAAATGAAATGTCAGAGGAAAGGAACTGTAAAACATTGGTTTATAGCAGTTAATAAAATAACTATTAAATCGAAGTATAAAAACCTTAAATTTTCGAGGGTGTGAGGAAACTTATACAGGTTTCTGTGAAATATTGATTGATGGTTTTTTTCTTTTCTATGACTGTATTTTGCCTGTGTCCTGGTCTGCACATTCAGCTGGGACTTCTTCCCTGAAAATCAGGCTCATGTTCTCAAGTTCCTGCCAGGTGTTTTCACACCTGTCCCCAGACAGCGGAATGTCACCATGTTCATATGAGACTCAATTCAGCAGCCACCGTGCTCTCCTTGTCTTTCAACCCCCATCTTATGTCATGGAACTGTTCCCAGCAAGAAACCAAAAGTTATCACAGACTTCTAAATATACATTTCCTAAATATATATCTTTCCATTCTCCCCTTTTCATCTTTACTCTCACTGAACTTTTTTCTTGGATCTTTCATCTAAAAATGAAATAAATGATCCCCATGCCTCCAGTCTTTTCCCATTAAGTTCAATCTTTGTATGAACCAGTGTTTAGAAACTGCATTTCTAACCACATCTCTCCTCTTAAAATCCTCCCTTCGGTGCCTTATTAATATAGCTTATTAAATTTAGCCACACAAGTCTGAAAGCATCCTATCTTCTCAATCTTATTTTCAGCCACTCCCCGTCTGTATTTTTGGCATCAGAAACACCAAACAACTGGAGTCTCCAGACACCACTTGCTCCCTTCTTACTTGGATGATCCCCTCCTCCATCATCCGACTGACTGCTTTTATATTTGCATCTCACTGCATATTTATACTTCTTGCAGGAAGGAACTCTCATATTCATTTTTATAAATCCAGTTTCTAGCAGAGTGTCTGGCATATTCTATGCACTTAAATGGCTATTTTTGAACTGAACAGCAAAGTTGGTTCATGGTTCTATTTAGTTGTTGCTAGTGGGTTCTTTGCTTACGTTGGTACTTGCCTATTGTGTTGTGTCTCATAGGGAGCTAACTTCAGTCAGATGACTTTGTATAGCAAGCATGTTTTTCATCATGTGTCTTGACCTACACTCCCAATCTCTTCACCATTTAGCCTTAGTGTAGTTGTCCCATTATTGCTCCCAAACTTTGGTAAACCGTTTCTCATCCCGTTTGTTTACCTTGACCCTGGATTGCCGTTACTGCGGTGGAAAACATATAGTAAAGTGGTGTTTCAAGTCAGACATGGTGTGCACTGGGATACAACATGAAAACACCATGCTTTCGAAAATGTTTTCCCACTCTTACAGAACAATAAATCACTAATGGCAGGGACCTGAGCTAAAATTCTCAGCTTATGTGTTATGTGATTGTGTCAACTTTTCACATATTTTTTAATTTAAATTAGAAACAAGCTTGTTTTACGTGCCAATCCCAGTTCCCTCTCCCTCCCCTGCCCCCCACTGACTCCCTATCCCATCTCCTTTATGCTTCCCAGGGAGGGTGAGGCTTTTCACCGAGGAGGGGGGGAATCTTCAAAGTCTGTCAAATCATTTGGAGCAGGGCCTAGGCCCTCCCCTGTGTGTCTAGGCTGAGAGAGTATTCCTCTGTGTGGAATAGGCTCCCAAAGTCCATTTGTGTCCTAGTGATAAACACTGATCTACTACCAGAGCCCCTGTGGATTGCCCAGGCCTCAAGTTCTGTGGCGGTTATTATTATCTTAGCATAATATAGAAAATGATGGGCTTCTTGGTGGCATTTTGTACATATGTCTCACCATACTGTGTTCTCATTTGTTCCCTTCCTCTCTGTCCTTCCCTATGCCTTCTTCCCCCTGTGCTTGGTGCCCTTCTTCTCCTGCCCACCCCTATGTTCCCTGCTTCTCTGCCCTCCCCAGTGTTCTCTTCTTCTCTGCCCTCCCCTGTGTTCTCATCCTCTCTGTCCTTCCTGTGTTCCCTTCCTCTCTGTCCTCCCCTGTGTTCTCATCCTCTCTGTCCTTCCTGTGTTCCCTTCTTCTCTGTCCTCCCCGGTGTTCCCTTCTTCTCTGCCCTCCCCTGTGTTCCCTTCTTCTCTGTCCTCCCCTGTGTTCCCTTCTTCTCTGTCCTCCCCTGTGTTCCCTTCCTCTCTGTCCTCCCCTGTGTTCCCTTCCTCTCTGTCCTTCCCTGTATTCCCTTTCTCTCTGTCCTTCTCTATGCCTCTTTCCTTCTGTGCCAGATGCCCCTCTCCTGGGAGAAGCCTTTCTGTTTTCATGTTTACTTCTGAGTATTATTTATTATAAAACATTCTTTTGAGTAATGGTTAAGCATTTCACAAATGTTAAAGTGATGCTAGCACTTTATAAAATCCAAAGGGATATAGTCTGCTGAAAGTCTGTTGCCTTGCTTAATTTACTGACAATAAATGGCCAAACAAATTCATCGTTAATACCTGGAGAATTATTAAAAGTTTTCCTAAAACTATTTCAAAAAAGTGGAACCGTGACTTTCAAGTCTCTGTTGGAAATGTGAATTTGGAATTTATATGCCTCTCTCACTCAGTGTTTCTGATATATGCCCAAGGATTAATTGTGTTTGTATCAATGAATAAAAGTTAATAATTTATGACTGTGTCTTAAATAGGTGAAAAATTTATAATGCTAATTAGTACATTGTAATGAAAGATCTTGCGTGACAATTACATATTACTCTTAGGTCAATTATAAACACATTCTACTTGAATCTACCAGTTTACTAGCACTTATAGGGAGGATGAAATATTGGAAAACATTTTTAATTTAGTCTAGGTTGGTTCCTGAATCAAGATCTGGAAATTATTTTAATCTAGTTTGTTAGATGGAAAATTAAAATGTAATTTAAATCTTAATGTAGAAATGACTGTGGGGGTATGCGAGTTATTTCGCTCAGATTCAATTTCAATGAATTATTTTGAAATTGAGTCACCATTGAGATTTAGTGTGCTTTCCAACAAAATATTATTTGAGAAAGCGTGGCAGACTCCTGGTTGCTGGATTAAAAGTTTTTGGTCATGAGACATTTAAAATATTATTATTTGAACATATCTAAATATTTCAAAGGTAACATAGTTATAAAAATGCCTGGCACTATTAAAAAGTGTATGCTAAGGAACTGGGGTTATACATGCATAACCCTGAATTTCAAAGAGAGTGAAGTTCTTCCTTTTTTTCTTCTGAATACTATGTTGTTCTTTACTGATTCTCTAATCAATAACTATTCCCCAACTTGTTTAGTTTAAGGCTTCTAGAAATCAGTATTTCCTAGTAATATGCATTCTTCTTTAGGACCTGAAGGAACATTCAAACTCAAATACCTCATCACACAGAATGGCCTGGCAATCCTTCAAAATGCTCTCATACTTAAGCAATTAAAAATGCCCCAGTGTAATGTTTCAAATGGAAATTAGGGAAACTAAAATTACTGTCTCCATGCTCTTAAAAGATAGGTATTCAAACTTGACCCCATGAGATGCATGGTAGAATTCTCAGTTTGATGACGATGGAAGTGAACATTACAAGAAGGTTAATGTGTGTCAGTCTGTTTTTCCGAAGTGGTTGACAGTGTGCTTTCAGGATTAGGGTTTTCTTAAAATCCTAAGGTTAGGCATGAGTTTTTCATCACAGAGGCTGCACCATATTTAAAACATACAGACAAATCTGTGAGTGGAAACAAGACAGATGTTTTGATGTGATGTTCTTGTTTCTTATAGGAAAGGTAAAGACTGAAATCATTCAATAGATGATTTGTTAAGAGAGGAAGATGTCAGTTTTATGTCTTATCTACTGTGGCTTATTAAGTAAAATCAAGAAATCCATGTTCTACCAACAGAACCACACTGAAGAATAACATTCAGAACCATTGACAAGTCGTTTAACCACCCACATCTTCCCAGAAAATTACTCACAACAGCTATTTGCATTGATGTATTAAGCAGTGTGTTTTAATGATGTGTGGGCTTAAACACAACAGGCATACATGGCAGTTCCTTTTTTTTTTTCTATAGACCATAAAACTTACTGCATCTTAAAGGAACAAAGGGCTATATTTTTTTGACAATGAAAGCCCAGGTACAGTTTTCTGACCATTGGGAAATATCATTAAGAAAACCACCATTTAAGCTGATGAGGTTAAACAGGATATATATCTGTCACACATCTATAAGTCTATGGTGTTTTGAGAAAAGGTGAAATTAGGTAGGAAAAAGTATCGCTTTTAATATAGTACTCACTGTCCATTACCTATCGTTCTCTATATTGACTAATAAGCATCAAATTTAGAGGGAAATGCCTGTGCATTCCTAAGTGTGCTCTGGATGGACTGGGGTACTTATATTCAAGCACATCTTTATCAGCATTTTGCCTATAGTTGTTTCAATCATCTGCCTCGGCTACTTCCCCCTTTTGGCTTGAGTTTAATATTGCATTGTATATTTTGTCCTTTTCACCAAGAAAGCTATAGCTTGAATATATTTATCTGTACCAAGTAATCTTCCTTTTTAAAAAATAGAGCTGTTATATTAATTATGTTGGAAATGTTGTTTTTATGATAAAAAAGAAAGACTTCAAATTTTAAACAATGCAAAGGTTTTTACTGTAAACCATTTCTTTTAATAACTTTGCGATACATGAGCCAAGGAAACATTTTATGATAATGATGTAAGCATCTAGCATCACATTATTAAAGTAGGCTGGAGGGAGAGGGATCTCCAACTGTCTTAATGCCCCACCCAAAGCTTAATAAGTAAATTGAAATTGTCTCACATCGTATGGCATGTGTGTGTATGCTTAGACACGTGAGGGCAGGTGGTTATAGAAGCCAAAGGCCAGAACCAAACTTAGGTTCTGTACAAGAGCAGTCAGCATTCCTAACCTCTGTGCTATCTCTCCAGCTATTGTTATTTTAAGTAGAGTAAATCCCGCAGATTCTGAAGCCACTGGCCCTCTAATGAGATTTAATTGACTCGCTTCAGTCCAGCAACAAAGAACTATTTGAGATATTAGTTTTCCAGGACTCCAAAGGTTAGACAGTGGCACTTCAATGGCAGGTTTTCCACAGATAATGTGTACAGCTCTGTGTACCTTCAGACTCTCTAGGGCCCACGAGCCAAAAGTTCTTTCCTTCCAACAAAGCCTCAGACTGCCACAGCCCACAGTTCTCTCTCTGGAGATACTGTTTAGGTAAATGACTCAAGGCAGGCAGTTCTCCAGCGATGAGCTACACATAGGCCCAAGACAATGGCTTGGAGTAAGAGACCCTTCATGGTCAGCTTCATCCATTGCTCATGAGTTTTCTTAGTCATAAAATATGGCTTTTAGTGATTCACAAACCTTCACATTTGCTCATAAAAACAAAGCCATTATAGAAAACACCAATGTTACCTGAGGGCTTGTATCCTTGCCTTCTTAACCTCCCTGTTGTGATCATCTTTTATGTCTTTGGGCTCAGAATCCTGCCTTTCAGATTTTATTAAAGCCAAAAAATAATTTTTTCATAACCTACAGCTACAGAAGGCTCCTTTGAATTAGAACATCTCCAAAACATTTTTTTCTCACTCACATGAGAAATTCTTACTAAAATTCAGATCATCAAAGCAAGACAGAACAACTCAGCCTAGAATGTTTCAGGGGACTGTCTCTGGCTATTCAAAAGTATAGTGTTGGATTTCTCACAAATATTCTTGGTGGTTTTTCAGTGCCCCAGGGGTCAAATGATTATTCATGCTAGAGGCAGGTAAGAACTGATCCTCTGGGTTTCATATATCAGCACAGTCAGTTCTTTCAATAAGAACCAGTCCTGAGTCAGGAGATAGAGGAAAATTAGCATAGCCAGGCTAGGAGAGATACATTAAGGTTTGGCAAATTCAATAAAGAGTGGGATAGTCCCACTTGAAATGGTCAGCTCATAACTTACTACTATAATTTAAGGATGGTGGTTCCCAAAGTGTATTCTTTGAACTAACTATCATCACCTGGAAAAAGCAGTGTTTAGTTTTCAGGGCTGAAGAGATTGTTCAGTGCTCAAGAGCATGAGCTGCTCTTCCAAAACACCTGTGTTTGCTTCCCACCATCCACATAAGGCAGCTTACAACTACCTGTACTCCAGTTCCAGGAGATCCAATCGCTTCTCTCTCTCTCTCTCTCTCTCTCTCTCTCTCTCTCTCTCTCTCTCTCTCTCTCTCTCTCTCTCTCTCTCTCTCTCTCTCTCACACACACACACACACACACGCACGCGCACATACGCACATCACACACATGCACACATTACACACATATATACACACATACATAGTCACACAAACACATACACATACATACACACAGGCATATACACACATACACACTCACAATGCAAGAACACACACACTCTCTCTCTGTCTCTCTCTCTCACACACACACACACACACATACAGTACACGTATCTACACTTAGCCACGTACAAATAAGTTATTTGGGTGCTTAAGTTCAGGAAGCACTGACATGAAAGGCAGCACCAGACACCTTTCCCTTCCCATACAACATAGCAGCAGTAAAAGAAAAATCTGCATCACACACTGTATTTCAAG
The DNA here is from genome assembly GCF_017639785.1 of Mesocricetus auratus. Taxonomy (NCBI): domain Eukaryota; kingdom Metazoa; phylum Chordata; class Mammalia; order Rodentia; family Cricetidae; genus Mesocricetus; species Mesocricetus auratus. Next base: position 41,745,586 of record NW_024429194.1, on the reverse strand, counting down.
GGGCATTAGGTCTGAAAATTAGTACAGAAGAGCTATCCAGTGGCAAGGTGAGGGAAATATCCACAATGATGGAACACAAAATGTTTCCCGCATAACAACTTGAGTGAACAACCAATAAAGCCATTAAAACACCATTTCAGTCGTTTGAGCCAGTGACCTCATTGCATGTCTTCCAAACCAGAATCATTAATAGTGACTATTTTTACTGCAGCCTGGTGATTAATAGAACCAAATCCTTAGGCCACATACAGGTCTACAGAAACTTTACTGGCTATCTGTATTAATTCTGTGTGACTGCCATAACAAATTACCTCAAACTAGGCACCTTAAAACAATAAAATCCTCATGGTTCTGTGGACCAGAATTCTGGTTTTTTTTTCCTCTTTCTTTATCGGGATCTAGGACCAGGATTTTGGATTCAAAGTAGTGACATGGCTGTAGTTCTTCATGAAGCTTTATGAGAAATCCTAGTTCTTGATGTTTCTAGCTCCTTATTAGCTGTTGTGGAGATCATTTGGCTTGTGGTACATGAATTCAGTCTTTCCATTTTCATGCTAATATCTTCATCTCTTCTACATCCCCATTCCCCGCCCCATGTCTCTTCTGAAAATATTTATTCTTGGAATTTCAACCACATCCAAGTAATACAGGATGAACTCTTCACTTTAAGGTGTTTTGATTAACCTGCAAAGGCATTTCCTCCAAATAATGTAATAGTCATAGGATCTTGGAATTCTAGGATCTAAAATAATCTTCTAGAAGGTATTGCTATTTTTACCAGGACACTTGTCTCTTTGAAGGATATAGTTTCCCAGACTCACTGGCACTGGTATTATAGGCTAACACTCACCTGATCCATATCTAAAATCCATATATGAGTGAGTACATACCATGTATAACTTTTTGTGTCTGGGTTACCTCACTCAGGGTGGTTTCCTCTGGTGCCATCCATTTGCCTGCAAATTTCAAGATTCCATTGATTTTTTTTTCACTGAATAGTACTCCATTGTGTGAACATACCACATTTTCTCTATCCACTCGTCAGTTGTGGGGCATGTAGGTTGCTTCCAGGATCGATTTTATTGGTTTCAAAACCGAATTTGATTATTTCTTTTAGAAAATATCTTTTTAAAATTTATAATAATTTTTTTATTTAACTTTTTGCACATGTTACTCCCAGCTCCCTCTCCCTCCGCTCCTCACCCCACCTTCCCAATCCCCCCAACCTCCCTATTGCATCTCCCCTCTGCTCCCCAGGGAGCTAAAACTATACAATGGAAAAGATAAAACATCTTCAACAAATAATGCTGCCATAACTGGATTCTGGCATTTAAAAGACCGCAGATAGATCCATATCTATTACCATGCACAAAACTTAAGTCCAAATGGATCAAAGATCTCAACATCAATCCAGCCACACTGAACCTCTTAGAAGAGAAAGTGGGAAGTACCCTTGAGTGAATTGGTACAGGAGACTGCTTCCTGAATGTAACACCAGTAGGACAGACACTGAGATCGACAATTAATAAATAGAAAATACCTTAAAATTGCTTTATCAGCATTAGTATCTTGCAAAAGTACAGTTTAAGTGTTTTATAATTAATGGGATCATATGCAAGTATGTGCTTATAAATAGTCTTGTTTTCTATTTCTTTGGCTGACTTATTATCCAGGTGGTTAAAGAATTTCAATGTCTTACTGAAAATAGTAGTTTCCAAAGGATGTCCCTGAGTTAACAGTAGCAGTGCTTTGGACATATACCCAATGACCTTTTATTTAACATTCTGTCTTTACATTCCAGAATGCTATAGTTTGTATTAAAGACTAGAAACGTTGTTGTTGGTGTGTGCTTGTGAACTTATGCTATTGTTGTTACTTCTTATTCTCATTTATGTTAAATTGCTTAAAGCAAGCCACAAAACACTCACCAGGGAGCACAAAGTACTAGGCATTGTGATCATCAAGAATGTGGAAATGTCTTTGACAAAGTTTATTACAAACCACCTAGGCATTGCCTAAGTGTGATAAGAAGTGATTTTTGACACGGAGACCATGTTATACTTCAATATTAATTAGTTAACAAATGTTAGAGATACTGCCTTTCAGTTTTTATCCTTAATAAAAATATATAAATAGAGCTTATCATTTATATACTTATACTACAAAAGATGCCATATATTTTAATGCATCACTAAGTATGGAAATATCTAAAAATTTTCATTATTAGTTTCTACTTACATATTCCTGCATGGGTCTTAATGAACAGGGGGCCATGTATTATATTTCTTCTCTGTCCTAAGGATGTTGCATAAAATATCTTGTAAATATTTAATGCTCAGAAGGACTATGATAGCTTATTGGAAAGGCATATTGCTCTGTTATTTTTAAATGTATTGTAATAGTTTAAGAAATCAGATTCTAATAAGAATTACTACACTGTACCTTATTAAAATGAACTGCCTTGTACAACATAATAGAATCTTAAAACTGTATTAGGAACTCCAAATCACTATTGTGTAGCAATAATTTAGAAGTTCTGAGTTCTTGTGATAGGATTTTTTGAGAGCAGTTATCACCTTTGAAATTTGATCTTTGTGTACTCAACTGAGCATGTGAGATAGTATCCGTCGGATGGGAAACCAGGAAGATAAAATCTAAAGCCACACAGTTTGAATCAGATTAACTTTATTATGCACCCATAAATCCTGCCATGACACACCCTTTGATACCAAGGTTCTTAAGTTGGGGCCCCAGCTGTGTCAAATGTCCCCTCTGCCCTTGTGGACTTCTGTCTTGTCTGGTACCTGTTGTTGGTAACAACATCTGGCACATCTGGACTCTCATTGCTGCAGAGAATTCCTTCTTATCCATGGCAAAGATGCTTTTGTCTAAGTCCCCTTTTCTGTCTGGGCCCTGACTAATTCACACACTAGGCAGAATTGTAGTGCTTCATAAGGTTTCTCAGCACATTCGCTACCAAGTGTGTGTAGGTACAGCTGTAGGAGGCTAAACATAGCTCTGTTCCCAGCATCTTGTTTTTCTTCTGCAGTTCTGAGACTCATTTGTGTGGGTTCAGCAAGGGCTTCAGATGCCAGGTTTCTCCTGCAGTCTAATCTGTCTGCTTGCAGAAAGTGTTGTAGTTTAAGAAAAGCAGCTTGCAAAAGAAAGATGCTCTGAGGGTTCAAGCAGAGGGTTTTTTAATTAGGAAAGGGGTCATAAAAAGAGGAAAGGAGAAGGTGAGATGGGAGCAGCATGAGAAAGGAAAGTGGGTAGAGAGAGAAAAGAGAGGGGTGAACAGACAGACAGAAGGAGAGAAAGAGAGAGGGATGGGAGGTGGGCAGGGCCCTTTTAAAAGGGAACATAGTGAATATGCACAGGTGGTGCTCTAAGTGGCTGCAGCTGAGGGTGTATCCTGTGAGAACCCAAGGACAGGCCAGTACAGATGCCTGAATGCTAACACAAAGAACCAGTTCTTAATTAGCAGCTAGCCTAGTTACTGTCCACACATTACTCCAATCTATGCATTTTATAAATGTATAACTCAACATAGCTGTAGCCTTTTCTACCTTCTGTCTGTAATTCTATATACAGTGTGTTGGTTGTTAATGGGATTTTAGCCAGCTTGAAATTGATGCAGGAGTATTGGAGGAGATAAAGGAACACGTTGAAATCATTTATTTTCAAATAAAGCCTCTAGAGTCAACCTGATCACTTCCTTGAGATGAAGAGTGAGGAGGGTTTTGAAGTGAGATTCCTCTAGGAATGGACCTGTGATCTCCAGAAGTACGCAGTGTGGGGGAGGGTTGACCTATATGCAAATACAAGGGACCTATTTCTTGGAGCTATTGGATTTCCCTACCTTCTTTAAGGAGATGAAACCTGCTTTCATCTGTCCCCCAGCAGGTTCTTCTCTCTAGAAAGGAATTTAATCCGGAACCTGCCTCTTCCTTTTGAGCACAGGTCAGTTTCTTCCTTTTAATCTAAAAACATTCTGGTACATTTTGTATCTTCTCATATACCTAGAAAAAAGTCATGATATTCAGTACATCCTTATGAGATCCTCGGACATATCTTAAGTTACTCTGTTTTTTTCTGCCTCTGATAATGACATTTCTGACAAAATGTATTTACAGAAGGCAACTGTTAGGATTTGAATAAAGCCACATTAAAGGGTGGATGCATATTTCAGCATCTTTTAGTAACAACGTGTTAGGTACCTGCGGCAGACAGCCCCGTTTCTCATGCTTCCTTTTTCCCTTAATGCACACTCAAATAATAGCTTCTGTGTGAGATGAAATATGTGGCATCTTCCTGAGGACTAATGCTGCAAGCTGACAGCAATTTTCCATAACAAAATGGGATGCAATGGGCCACCATCCTCGTTACAAACACTGCTGATATTTCTTGTGTATAAATAATAAAAAATCTGTACACTTTTCTCTTTATTCTAAAAGAAATTGAAACATTGAATATTTTTCCTCCTAATTCTTACATTGCAATCCTGCATTTGCTTTGTCCTCTCTTTTGTCTTGTCCATCGATATTTTCAATATAGGATAGGCAGAAATGAATTCTGTCTTCTATAAAACATGATTCAGGCAGGGTGGAAATGTGCCTTGTGGTCTTTGTGCTTGAGACTCTGTTATTATGTCTCAGAATGACAACATAATTGTAGACATGTTGTTGATCCTTTGTGGAATTGTGTGAACTCCGGATATTCCTCTGCTTAACGATGCATAATCATCCATTATCCATCTTGTATTTATGCTTCTGTTAAGAAATTAATGACAGACTGGCCATGAGAGTGATAGTTTGGCACTTTCCTTGAAAATTAGTTCCAACATTAGCCAGAATTCACATTTTAAAAAGCAAGTTACCCTTCAAGAAACAAAATATAAAATTTTGATCACTTGTGTCTTTAAGTACTTTTAAAATTTGGATGTATACTCCTACTTTTAAATTTTGGGGACAAGGTCTCCGTAGTCTCTGTGGTACTCAAACTTTCTATATACTGCAGGATGACCTTGAACTCCAGACCTTCCCAACTCTGTCTCCAGAGTTTTGGAATCTTTACTTTTAACATAGAGTAGTGCAGCATAATGGTTTAATATGGACTGTCAGAAATATTTACGTAGAACACATCTGACAATTAGTACTTACACATTTTTGCTTTTAGTAGAGGCTAAGTCACACAAAACTTTTCACATACCTGTTGACAGACAACGGATATCTTTCAGGCAAGAAATTCGCACTGTCCATCCTCCGACTTAGTGCACACTGAGGATCTACTTTTCTATGCAAGGTGTGGAGAAAGGCAGTTACCAAGACACTTGCTTTGGCAAGTAACCAACATTCTTGTTCATAGTTTTTCTCTGTAGCAATTATTTTTCCAGTTAAGGGCCCCTGTTCTGCCTTTACCCTGGAATCAGAAAATGCCCACACAAGACAGGCCTAAGGGTAAACCTGTGGGGCATTTTCTTGATTGATGTTTCATGTGGGAGGGCCCAGTTCTCTAAGACTGGTGCCAGCCCTGCACAGGTGGTCTACTTTATATGAAAAGGCAGGAAGAACAAGCCATGGAGAGTAAGCCAGTAAGCATATTCTTCTATTGTTTCCTATGTCCAGATTTATGCCATAAGCCTGCCCTGACTTCCCTCAGAGATAGAGTGTGACCTAGGAGTTGCAAGCAGAAATAAACCTTTTCCTCCCTAAGTTGATTTTGTTCATGGTGTGTTTTTTTCTTATTACTTCTTTCATTTTTTTCAGATTATAATTTTATCATTTTATCCTTCTTTTCCTTTCATTCAAACCCTCCCATATATATCTCTCTTTATTCTATTTCAAATTCATAGTCTCTTTTTTCCTATATATGATAGTAATTAATAATATATTCCTAAATACATAAATTTAATTTGTTCAGATTGTGTGTTACTTGTATAAATGCTTCCAGGGCTAAGAATTTGATATTGAGCAGCAAATTGGTGTGCACTTTCCTGACATGGCTCCCATAACATGATACTCTAAAACATGGCCATGGGGCTTCATCACAGCAATAGAAATTCTAACTAAGACACTTTCCAAAGCCATGATGTTAGAAAAATCACAAGCATGTTTTCTGAATCTCAAGTAGCAATTACTATTAACCCTATTTTTCAGATATAGCATCCGCAGTGAAGGAAATGATAGGTGATGTGTCCAAGTTCACTCACAAAGTAGTAAAATTTTTTCAAAACTGTAACAAGTAGACCTAGTCTTATCTTTCTAATTCTTATGAGTTTTCTAACTTGACCATGCAACACATGGTCTTCTAAGCATCAAATATTACTCATCCAATAAAAGGTAACAATGACAAGCTCTTTGTTTAGTTAACAGATTTGTGGAGATAGCCAAAAAGTGCTTGTGGAAAAGTTTTTGAAAACTTCATCATGGTTGAGGGGTGTTATGGCTGCCAATATGGTCTGTGTACCACTTGCATATAAAGATGTGAAATGTGTTGTAACATTCTCCATCATTCCAGAGTTAGAATGATCCAAAGTAAGTCACAAGGCATATATATATATATATATATATATATATGTGTGTGTGTGTGTGTGTGTGTGTGTGTGTATGCTATGTATATGCTGTATATTGTATGACTATATACCTAAGCCCATTTCAGACATTTAAATGAATTACTGCTGAAGAGACAACATCTCCTCGTTTTTCTTTTATCTTGATTTTGTTGGGACTATTAAGTTTGTCTTTGTTAAATGACTAAAAAGATTTCATACAGTATCAGTTATTAAACTGTCCCAGGGGTTGGGATAATAATGCAAATAAATAGGTATGTGTTCCTTTCTGACAGAAATCCCCACTGTTAAAATGCCAGGAATCTCATTTTATAAAGTAGGATCATTACAAAAGGCTTGGCTGGACTCCCAGAACAAGAGGTTCCCCAGTGAGAAACCACCTGTTAGCAAAGTCATCCTACTGTTTGGTGTCAGAAAAATATAAATCATCCCCAGAATGTGTTGCAGAGAGCCTGGAGGGAAACTACTTTCCCAAACAATTTGAAAGTCTGCAGAGTTATACCTCTGTTGTGTGATAGGATACATTCAAGCTACAACATCTGTTGACTGAAACTCCATGAAAGAAGCAGAAAAGTAATATTGGTGTTGAGGGAAGCGGAGTCGAGGCTAATGCCAGCCAGAATAAGTAACATGCAAAATAACTCAATTGCTGGAACCCATTCATAGTCAGAGTTCCCACTGAGAAGTCATTTGGAATGGCTGAGGAGATGGGTCACTGTATTCCAAAAATAAAGCAAGTAGAAGTTTAAAGAAGCAGATATTCTGATATCACAGAGTTTCCCCAGTACCTGTCAAGTTTGCTTCTAATAGTAATAACCATAACTAACACGGGGATATCACAGTGGCCCCAGATCTGAGTCGTATAAACTGAATATCTGAACTTCCATAAAAGTTTATGACACAAGTAAGACTCTTTACTCTTACTGAGGAACCGTCGAAGATATGGCCAAGTCCTCGAGCTGTGTGTTAGCTTCCAGTAAATTATGAAGCTCACATTTGTAGTTTCCTCTCTTGTCAAACAAACACATATCTTAGATGAATATTACACAATACATGTAAAGTGCTCAGAATTATTAAAGAAAACATTACCTGAGAAATAATTGTTGAACACAGTTGAGTGACTAGCCAGATTGAATTAAGCTATTTCTGTCTGTGGGATTCACTTTATCTCTGTCAGATGCTTTAGTACTTTTTTTCTGTACACTGGGAGCTTCCAGACCTAGTCTGCATAGCAGACTGGTTATGAGCATGAGTTATGTAGTGATGTTTACTTGTTATTTAATTGTGGCTGTACTGAATATTACTTGTAGGCCAGCTATAAAACTTTCTGTTTTCTGATCTATAAGGTGCATTGAGTAAGAAAATGAAGACATGGAAAGCCCTGTGTTAGTGCTTTCCACAAGCTAAATGCTCAATCAGTGATAGCTATTACCACCACCATTTTTTCTCCCACAAATTTCTCTCTTCAGACTGGGACCATGATTTATATTTCTAATATCTACCTCTGCGCAAATGTTCAAGGTGAAGCCCAGCATGCTAAAGATGCAGGAAGCATCCCTATGCCAGCCTATCATCATGTAGCTTGTCCTCCAGACATGTAAGACCTTGGTGAAACAGCTCTTGTATCATTCCCTTGTCATGGATTCTACACTAGTTTTCTGCTGGAACTGCCTGGAGTTTCTTCCATTTTTTCCTGCTGCCTTATAGACCATGAGCTGGAATCCATTGGCAAGCTTCTCTGATGGTCTCTAAAGGCGGTACTGTCATGCATGTTTTCAATGATAACAAGCCCTGGACTCGTATGGTCGCCCTAGTTCTTATACCTTCAAGGCTGTAGTGAGTGTCTGATAGATATACAACCCATTACAGTTGAATAGTAGTCAGTCAGTGGGAGGTTCTAAGTGTTCCAAACTCTGTGGGCTCATAGTGGATCTCCCCATGTCTTAGTCCCTGTAACTGTCTTCATTATTCAATGATAGTAACTTTCAATGAGTGAATAAGACATCTTTATGTATTTACTGATTTTCTGTGATTCCACTCTCGTTCATAAAATAAATACTTGTAGGTACAATAAGTATAGCAAACACGTTTTTACTCAGTTGCCATTCAGTGCTTTCCATCTATGTTTATTTATGGGTTTGATATTTCAGTGTCTATGTGTGCAGTTTCCTTAACAATATCTGGAGTTATAGCTTTTGTATAAAGTTAGAGGTGCATAAAATAGATGTAATAAATTGGCTTTCATAACAGCCTTAATAGCTGCCTGACTGTGGTGTGATGAAAATATGTCAACAAATGTCTACCAAAGGGTAGACAACATAGATGAACTGAAAACAAACTGGTTCCTTTGGGTGTGGACACTGGTTTCATAATGAAGTTTTGGCTTACCTTCCAATATCATTGCAGTACAGTAAACTTAGTGATTCAGGGGCCTCAGGTCTCATGGGGAAAGGAACCCATTCTGTTACTAGCTGTGCTTTTCTTCTATTCACTCTCTTTTTACCTCCACTTTCAAATAGTCTGTAATCAATGCCCCTTCACCCATGTTTTTGCTAAGTAGGTTTGTTTGGATGTGTAATTAAAGAATGGAAACTTTAAAGAACCGTCTTCAGGGAAACAAAACCAAACAGCAATCACTCATAGAATAGTCAGAAAACCTGCTTGTAACAAATTCATTATTGTGACCTGGGAGCCATTTAAGTGATTTAAATTAAATGAAAACATCTAATATTTACGTATTCCCATGATGGTTATGGGGAGTCAACCTCTAAATTGGAGAGATGAATAATTTGCAGCTTGCTGGCCTATTCTTCAGGTTCCCAGAACACTCATGCTTGCGAACATAGGCCCACCAGCAACTTGAAGCAGGGAGGTGTCTTCTCTTTCTGTGACCTCGGGATCTGTTTCATGAGATCTGAAAAGGGATATGGTAACCGCATAGCTCAGCAGGTAACAAGGCTCGCCACCAAGCCTGATGATTGGAGTTCAATCCCTGGGAGCCACAAGCTGGGAAAAACGAATGAACTGAATTTATCCATTGACCTCCTTCTGCATGTCATGGCACATATGCGCGCGCGCACACACACACACACACACACACACACACACACACACACACACGTAAATCAGTGTAAAAAGTAAATGAATTAGAAAGGATAAAATGCAGGAAGAGATGGAGAAAACTGTTTTATATTTAATGCTTAAAAGTCATTCTGCAGCCAAGAGCTGGCTCTCATCTCCTGTGGCATTCTCTTCTAAGCGGTGTCATTTCTTTTGCTATTGTTATTGCATGTGGGGGCGTGAAGACACATGCCCCAGCATGCGCGCATGTGGACGGAGGTCAGAGGGTAACTCTGTAGACTCAGTTCTCCACTTCCACCTTCTCTGGGTTTTAGAGATTGATCTCAGTTTCCAGGTGTGCACAGAAAATGCTTTTACTTAGGGCATCTGCATAGTCAAATTACTTGATTTCACAACAAAGTATGGAGATATCTCTTGAATTTTTATTGTATATTGAAAGCTGTCTTTTTAAAGAAGCTTTTAAAGAAACTCTTGGTGCTTTCTGGTCCCCGTCTACTAAACTCTTGAGCTCAGCGGCCTCTGGATGCTTGAGAATGTTTTTCTTGTTTTTCTCATCCCTCCCTGGGGAGAAAGCCATTTTTAAGTCTATTACTTTCTTGTGGATTTTTGAAAATTAAAGCAAAATATGCCACCTAATCCTTAATTATTTTACAGTCCAGTGAGATATAACTACAATACATTTTAAATTAAAAAGAAAAACCTTGATAATGTATGCACTAATAAACTAATGGCCATTTTCACCATGAAGAAGCTTCAATCTTGACAAGCTATTGCCCAGGATCAGCAGAATCAGGGAATGGCATTTCATGTTCTAAAAGTATAATTGCAGTAATCTGTAGTGCTGTCTCTTCCCATTTCCTTACCTTTGTTAGCGTCTCTTTATTGAAGGTGTCAGTGTTACTAAAGTACCATTATTTGATGGAACCAAATTAGAGACTGTAGAGTCGGTGTAGTGGATGAAGTTGCCAATGTCAGGATTGCTTACTTTTGAACTTGCACTCAGCCCCCAGGTTTTGGATGATTTACATGGCTTCCTGGCAAAGAGATGTCTTTCTGATTCTGGGATGTCTCATCATGAAGAATGCAACAGATCCTTAAACCCATGTCCAGGAGTGACTAATGAGCATTGAAAGCAGATAAACTTTGTTTTATATATATATATGTTACAAATATATGTATATATTTGTTATATATAACCATACATAGTATATAATATATAATGTTCAATAAATTATTCACACACATACATACACACATATATATACATATATATATACAAACACATACATACATACACACAGGTATGTATATATAAAACCATTAACAGATCTGTCTAAAATAAAAAGCCGGGATTTTAGGACTCTGGTCTGTGCCAGTCCTAGTTGCATGAATTGTTGAAATTACCTAGTGACACTGATTAATTCTTTCAGTACCATGTTAAGATAGGACTAGCTTGCTCAGGGTTCACATACTAAAGATTTACTCCTTTCTTTCTGAGAAAGAAGTTCACAAGCGCTTTGGTTGAAAATAAAACATATTTCACTAGGAATTCCTAACTGTGTATTCTCTACTCCTGTGTTAGTATGGCAAGCATCTCTTCACGCAATTATAAATTTATTCAGTATCAAAATACTTTAGAATGATTCAAATTATGTTACTCCATAAAGAAAATGCACTTTGCGAATCATTTTTTTTCACCATTGTTGGACAGTGTGTTCATGTTTTGGGTAGGGAAAACTGGAAAAGGCCTGAAAGAGGCACTGTTTCCATTTTCCTGGAAGAACAGGTTGGCAAACAGCTATCACTCATAGTTTCTAACTTATGCATGGTGGGTTTATTCTAGGACTAGTTGATTCATTCCAATCCAAGTCAGCTCTTTTACATTGTTAGTGGTAGTAAATGTAGTAACAATTTTACAGAATGTCAAGGTTAAGGCTGCAGAGGTGGCTGTGTGTAAGTGTGCACTGCTCTTCAGAGGGTCTGAGTTCAGTTCCCAGCACCCGTGTTAAGTAACTCAGCCTTTACTCCAACTCCAGGAGGTTTGAAGCCCCTGCAGCCCTCAGTACTAACCAAACGTGTGCACATTCACGCACATACACACACATAAGTAAAAATTGTAAAAAATCAATCTTTAAATAAAAAATGTCAAGGCTAATAACATTGGTTTGTATAAAGATGAGAAAGCATGGGTTTATAATTATGGACAACTTACAGCATTTTCAAATAATGACATAGATGAAAATTGCTTGTATTTTTCTAAAATACGAAATTATTTTGTAATTTCATTTGTTTATTTTAAATGTAGTTAGGATTCATGTTTGAACTGAGACATTGACTTGGAGATGTCACTTCTTTGTATACCTGACTTCCCCACTCTGTTTTGTTTTCTGTATGTGTGGATATATGACACTGGGAGTTATAACCAGGGTCTACTCTATCCTACGCAAGTGTTCTACCACAGAACTATGCTGCCGGCTCAAGTTTGTTTTGTTTTCTTTGAGAAAAATTATATAATTCCAGAACTATTTCTGTCATAAACAGAAAATGGAAGAAAAACCAAACCAGTCAAAGTACATTTAAAATAGAGTTAAAATTCAGATGAGTTATCATCAGGATGAGTAATCCATCGTTTGCTATTAAGAGCTTCCCCCCATATTGAAAGTCAAAGATGTCTCATATCTTCTGTAATCCCCACCTCACTAAGAGAACTCATAAACTGTGGCACTGTATGTAAGCCAGCTTCCAATCTCTCCTCAAACAGAGTCTGTTGCACGACTACATGGAATGAACACATGTTGAAAAGTTAAGTCTGGAGTTGGAAATTCTTTCCGTGTATAATTATCTCTTTTACTACAAGGAGCAATAATACTTTTTCCACTCCAGGATGTAACCACTTGGCATTTCTTTATAATTTCCTTGTCTTTGTTCACAATACCATAATTTATGGTTTCCACGTCAGTCTAAATGATAGCTTGTCTGGCAAATGCCTCGGGGTCCTAGGCACATGTCAGCTCCTCAGAGTTGTGTGTGGTGATGATACCCAGAGGTATGACTTATAGAACATGGTTATCGTGGTGGACTAGCTTTGATTTCCTAGAACAGGGTGATGCTGGGTGATGGCAAACCCAAGCTTCCTCAGAGCTCAGTCTTCATGATAGCTGAGGCTAGTGGAGACTGTTGGGCTAAAAGTCCGAAGAAACAAATGCTGGCACTTAGTCTAAGCAAAGATTATTTCCTTGCCAAATTACCCAAAGCTAAGTTTGTGTGGATGACTCCCAAAATAATCAAACTGAAGATGCTCTAACTAACAAAAGGACCTGCAATGCTTCTGAAAAAAAATTGTTCTTTATTTTAAAAATGCAAAAATTACAGATTTTGTGTCCATTTCTTAAGCAACATTGTCTATTTTGCTACCTAAGGGAATGGAATCGCTGGTACTCGCTTCTTACAGAGTAAAGAATCCATCATCAATAACTATCTACACCCTATGGATTCCTGCTCTAAGTCACACAGAACACATTTTGTATACTGACCATCTCCCATAGCATACTAAGAAGTAGATCCCAGGCAAGTTAACATTACTATGACTCAGTGCCTTCTGTGAAATAGGACTTTTCTGTAGGATTCTGGTTTAAACAAACAGATCCATTGGACATATGCAAACAGCAGCTTCCTTTATTTTCAGGGAGTACACCTAGTATCTACCCAGCCGTTCAAATTCTACTCCACCTAGGTAAATGCCCTCGCTCCCACATTGCATCCCTCAGGTTGTATCATATCTACCTTCACTCTCCTTTTAACACTTTCTTTCAACTCTCTCTACTTTTCTTATTGCCCTATCAAAGCAATTGTAATGACTTGTGTACGGACTACTTTTATATAAACTTGACATAAGCTAGAGTCATCAGAGGAGAGAGCCTTGATTAGTAAAATGTCACCCTCACAGGCTGTAGGCAAACCTGTAGAGCATTTTCTTAAATAGTGATTCATAGGAAGGGCCCATCCTATTGTGGGTGGTGCCATCCGTCCCTGGGCTGGTGGTCCTGGGTTCTATAAGAAAGCATTTGAGCAAGCCAAGAGGAGCAAGCTGGTAAGCAGCACCCCTCCGTGGCCTCTGCGTCAGTTCCTGCCCTTACTGCTTTTGAGGATGAACTGCTGCATGGAACTGTGAGTGAAATAAACCCTGTATTCCTCAAGTTGCTTTTGGTTTTGATGTTTCAACTTAGCAGTAGTAACCCTAACTAAAACAACTTCTTTACTGGGATATCAGTTTCTAGTCCTGGCAATTGGACTTATATTACTATTCCTATAAGACACTTTCCAAATTCCATCAGCAGTTCTATCACTCTCCTGATTAATCATAACCTCTCATGCCTGCCAGATTTTAAAACATAAGCTCCAGTTTCCATTCTTAGTTAGTACTAATTAAAAGATATGTTTTATAGGTTTCTTTCTTTCACACCCCTCTAATACCTGCTCAACGTAGACTAACCTATTTTAAACATCCTTCCTTTCTTCTACATGTTTGCCACCATCCCTTCATTATGCTACTATAAATCTCCTGGTAGCCATGTTCTTGTTTTTTTTCTGTCAGCAAACATTTTATGCATCTTACCAAACCCTAATCTCCCTTCAATCTCCTTGGAGCATGAATCATTCACTTGCTCCTGTGCACAGACCCTGGGAATATATTGTTGGATCCTGACCTTAGTTCTGTACTACTTAATAAGATTCAAGACCTTGTGCAAATTCATAACATCCTTGTGCCTCATTTTCCACTTTTGCAAAATGGGGACAATGAGAGCATCTTCTTCCTGGGTTTTCATGAAAATTAAATTAAATACAAAGCACTTCCAATCATGGATGGCTCATACTAAGCTCTAGTTTGTTAAATGAAATACGAGTTGGCTTTAGCAATTGATTTTTTATTTCCTTCATGAAATTGCCCAAATCCCTGCCATGCTGTTTACATGCACGTCTAATCAATGTTAACTGTATTAGAGAATTGGACTTGTCTGTGTTTTCATTTTCTTTGCACATTGTAGGGTTCAGTGCTTGTTTAGTGATAGGTGAACTTTTATTTTGGTGATTGGATAGTCCATTCTTGAGAGATTGGGGTCAACCTTATTAGGGTATTTAATTTTAAGATTTTAATAAAACTGAAAAGTCCCATGGAGCAGTTTTGGCTCATCTAGTGCTTTCTAAGTGCATGTAGCATTAACTTAGATTCAGTTGCTTTAAAGTTTGCCCCTTCAGCTCTTTAAACTCATAGGTCTTACGGTTTATGTGTTTTGATAACTGTTCCAACAGATAATAATGTCTTACCGTTGGCAAAGAGTTTTACAGATTGCTTCCAATTAAAATGTGTGGATGTCTTTGATCATCTTACCCTCACTTAGTAGGTGAGGAAGCTGGAGACAGAGGCATGGGGCAGCCATGTCCTAGTCCGGTGCCTGGGGCACCTGGCATGTGGGAGTGGTTCCGCATTGCTCTGTCTAGCCAAGTTTAAGGATACCATCCAAATGATACTATCAGGACCACACCAAGAGTTCTGGACTGAACTCATTCATGGAATCCTTATAATAAGAGAGCTTTGGAATTATCTCATTCAATTCCTTACATTGTAATGACTTTAAATACATTCATTACCCGAGATCCTTTGGTTTGTGTTTTGCTTCTAGAATTAGGATATTTATCATAGTTTAGATATCCACATATGCCTCATCGCTGGAAAGACCTGCTAGGATCAGGCTTTTGTATTTCTGAAGTTCTTACTCATTTGCATACGTTCTTTCCTGAAACTGCAATATATTGTATCCTTTCCCGTCACATAATTATTCTGAGGTGAGGAGGCAGATACCTTCCCTTTCCTTATATTCAATGTGTTTAATTATCCCAAACACTCAAGCTTTAGAATTGTTTATCGCTACTCTGAAGGACATCTGTGCAATTTTCTTTTTTCTCTTCTTCTCCTGCTCTTCTTCCTTTTTCTTCTTTTTCTAGCTGCTGATTAACTAACTAGCTCTACTTTCCTTTCTTCTCGCACCTCTCAGGAAGAGAAGAAGCGGTGATATCCTCAGCACACTCTCCTTTCTTAGTTTCCCACTGCACCTGCTACAAACCCTCTTTCCAGCCAGTCAGCATCCTTGTTCTGTGTTCCTGTGTCTGTGCTTGTCTCTCTCTGCCTCTCTGTCTCTGTCTCTCTCTGTGCTTCTGTCTCCTACACACACACACACACACACACACACACATACACACACACGTCTACATACACACATACTCACACGTTCACACAACACACATACATTCAAACACTCATACAACCTACCCTCTCACACACACTCAGCACACTGACACACACAACACACATACACTGACATAACACAAACATACACAATCATGCACATACACACACTGATTTTTTTTAATGACTCAGTTCCCAACCCACCAGGCTAATGTTTCCCTAAGCGAAGCATCTCTCCTGCTTGCACAATAGTATTGTAAAATTCATGGGCCTTTCTCTCACATGCTAAAACTTGAATCTCAGCATTATTACCACTTAAAGGCTATGTTACCTACCCCCAACCAAGTCACTTCAGATCATTGCACTTCTATTTCTTTGCCTGAAAAAAAAATTAAAATGACAGTTATTTTTTTCACTGGAAAATAGTGATTGGCAAGAGAGTGAACTCACAAACATGGATTGCCAGGCTTCTGATAGACAAGGAAGTCATAGTTTTCTGTTCAATGGAGGGTCTCTATTCTCAGCAGCCTCCCGATAACTTTATGACTGCACCAAACACAGACCTTAGCCATCCATATTTTTTTAATATAGTGTGTCGTGCTAGAATTTAAACACTTGTAGTTGAGAGAAGTGAACATCCAAACAATGCCCCGGGCAAGGCAAATGCTGTGCAAGAGACAATCTTTGGAAACAGCTTGTCACGGAGATGAGCAATGCCCCCTTGGCACTGCTTTGAAAATGAGGAGTGAGCCGCCTCACATATGGCAAGTTCTTGTGTGTGCTTATCCAGTCGGGCGTGTTATTAATGTGTCTTTTTAAACGCTTTCCTCATGCTAGCCTGTAATTACACATACATTTTTTGCCTTTGCAGACTTCTCCTAAGAAGTTCAGAAAAGACAGTCCTGCTCTTCAATAACTCCACTCCCTTTTCCCCTTGAAAATTTCCTCTTTAAAACAGATAATGCTCTGAGCCACAATGAGAGGTGGCAAAACCTAATCAGGAAGAGACCTGCCATTCTCTGCACGTGGTTCTGAACTTCACCTACTACTCTCTGTTCTAGGATGATCCATCTCTCTATGGCTCCATGTACTATACTCTAACCCTGTGGTGAACCAGGGCTCAGAATGGGGTTATAAAACCCTCTGCTCTACCTATTCCCACACTAAGACAACTGAGTTCTACAAGTCAATACTGTTAATGCCACCAAGGTTCTTCTTTCTGGTCCACACAGGTAGTTCTTTATTATCCAAAAGAATGGAATTATCAAGAAATACCTGGATAGGAGGTGAGCCTTTGTATGTTGTTGGTACAGATAATAAATACAAAAATATTTACTGATACTTTTTTAAATTCATGATGAATTGTCTTGGGAAGGTTATTATCTCATGACGATTTACTAGATATTTTTAAGAACAATTTCCTTGCCTCCATATTTAATGAAAGACTATGGGAGTGGTATTCAAGCAAACAACCATTCCCCTTTATTTGATGTGTGCTAATACATTGTGAATGAAGGTTTAATTTACCTTTAAAATGCCAATGTAAGGAGGTATTTTAGTGATAAAATAAATCGGGCCCCTCTTACTAGCATTTTCTGACTTTAAAATGTCCTAACCAAGGTTCATGCCAATGAGATACTTCATGTTTTCTACCAAGGTAGAAAACAGAAAGAAATATAATTTCATGATGCAACAGGGTTTCAAAGTTGGCTCTTCTGCCATATGCTTCCTTCATGCCAATGCTTTTCTGTTTCACTACATTCCCTTTCACACACACAGACACACACACACAGACACACACACACACACGTGAATACTCACATATATATCAGGGCAAGTGTGTGTGTGTGTGTGTGTGTGTGTATGTGTGTGTGTGTGTGTTGACAGCAATGAATTTAGGCAGTTAGGTGTTTTGAGGATATAGTGAGTCTACTAGGATTGCTGCAGGTATGACATCTTAAGCTGATAAGTAGATATGGAAGCTCTTGAGGTCTGTGGTGCCTGCTATCTCCTCCATTTCCATAGATCTCCAGTATGGCTATGTGATAACTGAGTTGTACAAAATAGCTATCCAGAAGCCCAGGGACATAAAATCAAGGAAAAAATGAAGACTTACACAGGTGTCTTCTTTTCAAAAGGTTGAATGTAACAGCCGAACACCGTATTGGTGAGCATATCCATGCTGGAATGTTGTTTTGTGATAAGAGAAGGAGAAATCAGACTCTGGTTACAAAAAGTTGTTTGTTCCCTTAAAGCATGAAGGGGTAAGGGAAATGCAGATGGTTGTGTAATACAGGCATGAATGGCTGCAATCACTTTAAAAGTAATCCTCTCTCTGAATTGCTCTTTGTTTTATATTCAAGAACAGAAAGTGTCCATTTTTATGTTTTTAAAGTTATAAACCTTTATAGAATCCTAGCATTGATCTATCAAGTTGTTTAGAGATTTTTCTGGACTATGATAGTGATTTTCAGCTATTTTATGCTGGCCTTTATTATTTCCTTTGATGTCTTGCTTGCTATCTGAGTTTGAGCACAGGCCTCTGCCCTCTGCTGTACTGCACATCAGAACCTTCCTAAGTTACCGAGAATGCTATTCCTACATTTACTGTTATCACCCATCCACTGCTATGACCTTCCGGTTCAGTCTTTCTTCTGCTAAATGATATTATTGAAGCATTTGTTGATCACCTCACCGCCTTTGTGTTTCACAATGATAGGTTAGTGCCTAATAATTGCTTCTTACCAGAACATGATCATAGCCTGGCCTACAGATTTCTGAATTTGGAAGATACAAGTAGAGATGTTAGGGCTTAGGGGTGTTGCTATGACAGATGGTTTTATCAAAATTTTCAAAAGAATTGGATAGTTTTCTAGTGACTTATGACCCTGAGATATCTGGATTTTAATTCTAAGTTTGGTACTTGGGGAAAAATGAGAAAAAGCAAAGATAAACTATAGATGTATAGTTGTATTTCCTTTTGAAAAATGTTATTATCGTTTATTTTAATCTTTTGGGTGTCTGCATGTATGTCTGTGTACTATATGAGGGCATGGTGTCAAGGAAGGCCCTGGGGCTGGAATCACAGCCCAATGTGAGCTGCAAAGTGGGTGCTGGTAATTGAACCTGGGTCCTCTGGAGCAGTATAGCCTACCTACTGAGCCATCCCTCCAGCCTCTCTATTCTTGTAAGCTATTTTTGGTCTTTAACATTTAAAAAGTATAAGAATATCCTAATTGAGTCATCTAAAGTAGTCTTGAGACCACTTCGTGAAGTCTTTAATCACAATTTTAGATATGAAGAATGTAATTATCAATTGGAACATGCCAGGGAATAAAACTAAAATTACAGATCAGTCTCTTTAAAAAGCCCTTGTTAAACAGTGAGTGGACACGCATTTACACTACTCTGTGTAGCATGCATTTCAAAAATAGCAGACTCATATTTTCTCCTGTGATTTCAATCATGAAAAGGTGTTTCCAGCAAGCAGCATTTAATTTGCCCCTGAGATCCGCTTCTGTTTGTCTTACCCAGGTGAGTCTCTGCCCAGAGCTTTGCTCACATTCCACAATTCCTGATTCAGGGTGCTTCCTGACATTGAATCCATCAGAGGAGGAGGCAAGCTTTAGAAACAGAGTTCATTACCTCAGATGCTCCCTGTAGCTAGTTAGCTAGTGGCTAACCCAGGGGAGTGTGAGATGCTGCCCCCGGGCAAACAAAGTGGTCTGTAGTGGTAACAATTGACTGTGCTTTTGTCTTGCACATGTTCTCTGCTTTGATCTGAGCTTTGGCTCAACCAGAGCGTTACCAGCTGAAGACAGGGAGCCTTGCATACATCCATCAGTGAGATGTTTTCTTCTTAGCCAGAAAGTGAAAACTACAAGTGTTTTTGTATATTTTGTGTGTGTGTGTGTGTGTGTGTGTGTGTGTGTGTGTGTGATGTATATGTAGGAAGGTAAAGATGTAGCTTTTCCAGTAATTACTTATTGATTATTTAATTAGCCTGGAAATAGTGTACTCCATAGGGATATTATTCTCAAAATTATATCTGATAAGTTGTTTCTTAGAATTTTCAATATTCTTTCAGTTTGGAAGTAAATTACATTATTACAATGAATAAACATAGCAAGTCTTCTAGGAAAAGGGTGTGATGCTGAAGTTTGGGATAATTTATTTATAAACAAAATAATTTATGCTATACAGTGAAGAAAAACTTAATTGTTACTTTAGGCATATTGTATATGTATTTATATGTGTGTATGCTTTTATTATGTGCTTATGTGTTTATATAAGTGTCTATATGCAGTCTAAATATATAAATAGGAGTAAGGAACACATAGATATTTCTTCAATTTTTCAAACAAGGACACTTCTGAATAGCATTTGAATATTTGTGCTTTTTCACTTTTTGGGATTATAACATAACATTTCTACCTTCCCTTTCCTTCCTCCAGACCTTCCCATACACGCTTCTCTGCTCTACTTCAGACTCATGGTCTCTTCTCACTGTCACTGCTTGAATATGTGTGTGTGTGCGCATATGTATACATATGCCTCATCTCTCCTTCCTGTCAAGGTGACAGTTTCAACAGAGACTTCCCGAAGTGATAACTCCTCACTTACCATCACATGACCATTGATGAATTTGAAAGCATTCTTTTCTTTCCTCGGTTTTTCCAAGTGTGTAGAGAAGGATGCATTTAGCTCTATTTATCTTGGTCCCCCTGACTGGAAAATTGATTTATATTTATATACCATGGAGTGCAGTCTGTTATACTGTTGGAACGTTTACATAAAGGAAGTAACATCCTACTATGTGTTTATACACACAGACGAATCATAATCCTCAATGGAAAACCGCCTCCTATATAGTTCTTTAAAAAAAACGTATTTGAAAAAAATGTCTTTGTGATAAATCTGTAAATTACAGTTGAAACTTTGTTTTCTGTTTTTATAGAGTCCATGGGAGACAATTCAGAATTGAAAGGCCAAATGTTTCAGAATCACCATGAAACCACAATATTTTATAGCATTAAGACAAAATATCGTATCTACTTAACAGTATTTGATGGAAAACTACATACAACATTTTAGTGTACACAATACAGGAGAAAGTCTGTAGAATGTGTAACCAGAGAGTGTGTTAAAGGATTAAGAATAACTTCAGGGTCAAATCAATATTAGCTATATTAAAGTTTAACCAGCATCTCCTGTTTGCTTGGTTTCTTATTATATGGTTTATAAGTTTCCAAGAGGGAATGTAGTTCAAGTGCTAGAGGCCTGCTTAGCATGAACCAGGCCCAGCGTTGTTTTCCTATACTGCTCAAAGAAAAACACACCTCCACATGAAACTCTAATAATAAGTAATTTAATCTACAACTTTAGCTTTCATTAATCTATCTTTTCTGAAAAACTTTTGATTTCATATCTATATATTCACTTGTTTTAGTGTATATTTCAATTTAACATTAAGGCATTATCTAAACTTGTGTCATATATCTTAGATTGTATAAGATCAAGAACCCTGAGTGAGATAGGTAGGTCACAATGTCTTTGGACAGTCTTTAGGAGAACTGTAAATATTTTTCTCTTAGAAACATGAGTGGATGAGGAGTCAGCATATGCTGTGATTTTGTCAGGGAAGTTTTCCCTTCTCTTTGTCAGAGCAGGAGGTATTTCCGCAGGGCTCCATGCTTTTACCTTTTGGAATAAATATCTTTATTGTAATAACAGCTCTTATGTCAAAATACAGGCTTGGCCTGGCATTGGGGTACAAACCTATAATCCCAGCACTCAGGAACCCAAGACAAGTGACGCCACGTTCAAAGTTGGAGAGTAGCATTCTGATTCAAATACAACTGAAATAAGTTTCCTAGACATATATTTCATATTTCATATATATGAAATTGTGTGCATTTGTGCATGTGTGTGCGCACGTGTGCACACACACACACACACAGAGTCAAGGGGAAGTAGAACTATTAGGAGGGCATAAGTGGTGGCCAACATGAATAAAGTCCATTGGTGAATCATTGCAGTGAAATCCACTGTTTCCTTTACTAGATTAAGAAAATACGCCAAAAATAGGAAGCAAAAATTCTCCTCACTCATGGCATAGAAAATCACCCTCAGAAAGAACAAACTTTTAGAAAATGCTTTGAAATTGTCAGGAATTTTAAAATG
Source organism: Mesocricetus auratus (assembly GCF_017639785.1). Taxonomy (NCBI): domain Eukaryota; kingdom Metazoa; phylum Chordata; class Mammalia; order Rodentia; family Cricetidae; genus Mesocricetus; species Mesocricetus auratus. The sequence goes on along the minus strand of NW_024429194.1, from coordinate 41,723,510 downwards.
AGACTCTCTCCCAAAAAAATAGTTTTAATCTCAGAGGAACTGGGGGACGGGAAACCATAATTAGAACATATTGTGTGAAAAAATCCATTTTGAATAAAAGAAAAATAGGAAAAAGAGGAATGTGGTTATAGACCCTAATTTTGTATTGGAGATACAGACGGTCGGAAGTCAGAGCCATTGATGTCCCACCCACTTAGATGATCTCCCACAGCTGGAGCTGGGGCGCGGGCTGGAGTACTTAGCAAACACAGTGCACTGGGTTCCGTCTAAGCCCTGTAAACCCAACAATAAACAAGCAAACAGTGAAAAACATGAAAGTCCCTTTCTTTGGGAGTAAATATCTCATTTAAAAAGGCAGTGGGAAGATCCCCATTTACAGAACGGTCTTCAGTCCTGCCACTATCTTGCCAGTTTTTATTTTGCTCTTCATTCAGCCATACTTTTAATTCAGGCTGTCACCTGAGAAACGCATTGCTGCTCACCACTTGCTTATTCTGGAAGTAAAATACATCGTGCTGGTCAGAGACCCATTTCCCTAATGGTGATTAAAACTGGGCAGAGAGCCCACTGTAATAAAAACAGACCCCGAGCCCTGTCACCAACTTCAGTCTGGGAAAAGCAACATTGGAGGTTTCGTTCCTTGAAAAATATACAATGTCCGTATGATTAAATGCTCTCCGTTTTTTTTTTTCTCGACCACAGAGTGCACCTCTAGCCCTTAATTATGCCAGCTGTTCTCTTAACCCATCACCTAAATATTGCTCTCTCATGTCAGCTGGCTTGACATAATACCTTTTAAGTTCTCTTTATGACAATTCATCTTTTTTATTCTAAACTAAATGTCTTTTCCTCATTTGAGAAAAGTGAGCTAGCTCTTCAGAGGGAAAAACAAGCATAGAAATTTTGTTCTGCACCATGTGAAGGCAGCCCCGCACCACACACACACACAGAACACTTTTGTTGTCGTAATTGAATTCAGCTAAGCATTCAAAACTTCACCACAAAACTGCCTGAGCTATTTTTCTTTTTAAATGAGGCCAAGTCTTGCTGGCACCCATGAAGAAGGCCATACTGTCAGAGGGCAGTTTGCCAGCTGCTCTCAGCTGCAAGTCCACAGTCTGATGATGGCTGCCCAGTGCCATTCCTGGAGTTCACTGGTAAGATAGCTTGCAGGCCAGGCTGGCACCATACAAGTGTTACCTTGGGGACTTTTCAGATGAGCGCCGGTCAATGAAAGGATTCCATTCACTTCTTCATATTTTTTTTTTTTTTGGTTTTTCAAGACAGGGTTTCTCTGTATTGTTTTGGAGGCTGTCGGTCCAGCCTGGCCTCGAACTCACAGAGATCCACCTGCCTCTGCCTCCCGAGTGCTGGGATTAAAGGCGTGCGCCACCACCGCCCGGCCCACTTCTTCATATTTAATGGCACAACTGGGGACACTGGGTGACAAGTGTGCCCTGAGTAGTGCTGTTTTTCAGTGAGTGTAAATATCCAGAAACAAAAAGTCTGGGTTTGTTTTCCTTAAAGACAATGAGAACAAGTACATACAAGAAACCAAGGCATCACAGGTAGAGCGATATCAAAGAAAGAAAAATGTGACATGTTGTCACTGTTGTTTGTGTCGGGTTTTCTTTCCATTGTTTTAACCACAAGCATAGGAAGCTTATTTTACACCTTAGACCCCTCACAGTTGTTCTTAATGGGGGCATGTGTGGACAGAACAAACCTTGAGTTAGTATTGGGTATTAAGGGACTTCTCCAAATTTTCTTTTCTTTGCTCTCCTCTTTCTGTCTCTCCTCTCTTGTCTTTCTTCACCATATTCTCTTTTTTGCCAGACTGTTCTGACACTAAAAAAAGATATTTTTATAAATTTCCTGCTATACCCTATAAGGGAGTGCTGATGAGGCTAACGTTTCATAGAGCCTGTGTCAGAGCAGTTAAATACAGGGAAAAGAAGAAGAAATCAATACACACCATGGGAGTCCTATCAGGAATGACACCATTACCTGTTTCAACAGGACAGCAATTTTAAGAGAAATGAAAAACTTCAGACTAAAATCCTGATCATGACCCTTGTGTGTGATTGCAAAGAAGTTGCTCTCTGCCTTCATATGGAGTGAACACAAAATTGTTGATCTCACATACACTGTGTGGGTTAGTACAACTAGAGCATCCTCAGCTTAGAGAAACCAGTAATGACTAGCTTATTAATCTTAAAGCCACGTGTGTGGGACTGTCAAGTTCTCAAAATGCATCTGGATGTTGATGTAAACTCATAATACTTTACAAGAATGAGAAACACTCAGAGTAAGAGACAGTGTGGTTGTCTCATCTACACCCATCATGTTGCAGCCACTGAGCTTTCATTGTGGTGTCCACTTTCTCAGCTTAAGTAGGGCAGGCACGTGTAAATAATTGACTTGGTGCTGCTGCTCTTTACATCATTGATAAACCGACTTGCCGTGGCTGTGATCGCCCACTTGATACACAGTTCTGTAGCTTTTACTTTGTTGGTTTAAGTTCCATTCCCTCACCAAACTTGGTTGTGCAAATGGATTTATTGAAATTGTGGGAGATGTGTCTTCAGTTTGAAGGACTTGCCTGTAATTTGGACTGCACATTTTAACTGTAAGTGAAATGAAATTCAATTGCCTTTGTGGGTTTTTCTAGGGGAGATGACTTATGCATAACTATGTAACTTACCCAGTCACACAGCTTCATTGGCTTATCTTCAAGTAAGCACTTTCATTTGTTGAGAAGCAATTAATGAAATCTTTATGGGCAATGGTTTTGATGAGTATAAATTTCTAATTATCCTAGCATCTGCTGATTCAGTTTTAAGTGCTGAAAGCAAGTGACTTGTTTTCTCTAGATTTCTAATAAGCATGAAATATTTTTAACATGAGAAAATGCACCAAATTCCAACTTATGGTTGTTCTATTTTTCTTTGAAATATTTGTTCAAAAGACACATTTCCCATATGTGTAATCCTCCATGTTTAATTTAAATTAAAGAAAGAAATTCTGGAGGTTGATTGAATTGGCAGAGAAATAATTCACATGAAACCTTGTTGAAGAAATTGCATGGTATTTATGCTACTCCGGAGAGTAATACTGTTTTAAGCCATGTAGCTATTTGCTTAATGGAAAACTATGTTGATAATAGCCATTTTGGGGTCAGTTTTGCAAAGCCAGACACCCAACATGTAAAAGCTTAACATTAGAAGTTCAAAATGGTGCCATCAAATTGTGCTTCTATTTCATGCCTACCAATGGGAAAATGCTGCTTTCGTGGTCCTAGGAAACAAGGAAGGATGCATAAACAGGTAATGAGTGAAGCCAACAAATTGTAGAAAATTTCAGAGATTAAGTAGATATGACATAACTCACTTCTAGCTTGAGATAAAAAATTGTGCAACTTAAAACTATCGAGGAAAACAATATTTTTACTATCACACACACATGAAAAAATGTTAAAAAATGAAAGCCATAAAAATTTTAGTTTATTAATGGAAATATCAAAAGGACTTAATACATTCTGATTTAGCAGATATAGTAGTTAAATGTTCTGTTTTCAAATTAGATATCAAGATAAAAAGTAGGAACCCCAAATAAATGATTTTTGTGTCACTGAACCCATAAATATACCTGTTTCTTGTCTTTATCTTGAATATGCCATACCCATTGTTTAACTAAGGCAAAACTGTTTACATGTATTTGACATTTCCCACAATTTCCCCCATCACCCATTAACTTTTAAAACGGACATTGTAATAATAACCAACATACTTTAGTGAGTTTTGAATAGTGACTAACTGTTCACTCCATTGATTAGCTAGTTAAAGCATCTGTCTAGTGAATAGTGATTAAGAGTAGTCAGTTAGACTCAAACTCAATTGGTAGTCACTGTGCAACAGAGAGAAAGTTTGGTGATGGGCTCTGAGGCAGAGAAGCTTCTAACATAGGCGAATGATAAATCAACAGTAGATGTACTGCTGTGGGCCACAGGTAGTGCTCAGGTATCCTGGCTATATAAACTTGAATCTTTTATCTCATCTGTAGGAAAACTGCTAGACCCTAATTTACAGGAGGAAGTGTAAAACTATTACTTTTTTTTTGTTCTGGTGCAGTTCATTTTATAGTAGAATTTTTGGATCCTTGGGGAAAATTAAAATATGATGACAAGCTAGTATTGCTTTCTGTGTTTTGGGGGTCACATACTTTTGTTTTATAAGTAACTTGCAGTTGAGACAATACAAAGCTATTCTTTTTCTTTATTACATATTTTATTATAGCCTGTGGACTGCCACTGGCCAATCCTGACTCTGCCTTGTAAATAATGAAAATGTGTTACTTGAAGTTAGTAGTTAGGCTTCATATCAGTATTTACATTATCATGAAATTTCACCTGTAAGTATAAAATACTGGAAACAAATGACTTCCACTAAAAATAAAACTTAAGATATCTAAAAAGCCTAGAAGTTATTGGTCAGGCACTGTGGAGCTCATGTGGGCCACGTAGGCATTAGCTGGCCTTGATCTTGCTATTGTTCTCACTTCCTTCTCTTTGCATCCCTCTCCCTTCTCTCCTTTCAGTTTAACTCCACATCTCTATCCCTCCTCCTCTGAGTCTATGCCCTCTTCATCCCTTTCTGCTCTGCTTCATCTTGGAGCTTTGGCTTCATCACAATGTATATATTTACTTTTCTGTTACTGTGATAAAATGTCATGACCAAAAACAACCTAGAAAAGAAGAGGTTTATTTTAGCATAGTTACAGAGAATAGAGTTGATTTTGGTGGGGGAGGAATGACAACAGTCAGGCAAATTGTCTTAGTTAGGGTTTTTAATGTTGTTAATAGATGCCATGACCACAGCAACTCTTATAAAAGAAAACATTTAATTGGGACTAGTTTACAGTTCAGCGGTCTAGTCCACTATTGTCATGGTGAGAAGCATGGTGCCAGAGACAAACATGGTGCTGGAGGCAGAGATGAGAGTTATACCTGGATTGACAGGCAGAAGAGAGAGAGAGAGAGAGAGAGAGAGAGAGAGAGAGAGAGAGAGAGAGAGAGAGAGAGAGAGAAGAGAGAGAGAGAGACTGAGCCTGGCTTGAGCATCTGAAACTTCAAAACCCATGGCACACTTCCTCCAACAAGCCCACACCTATTCCAACAAGGCGGCCGGGCTTCCTAATAGTGCCACTACCTATAAGCCTATGGAGGCGATTTTCATTCAAATCACAACAGAAATTAAATAACCTGCTGATTACGTTTTCATCTACATACAGGAGACAGAGAAACAGAACAAAAAGTAGGATGAGGCTATGAACTCTTAAATCCCACCCCTAGTGACCTAAAGATTCCAACTGGAAACCAGTTTTCAAACACATGAGACTATGAGGAACCATTCTAATTGAAGACAAGCATGGGCCTTCTCTCAGTGACAAAATGATGGGACCCATGGTTTCAGGGTTACACAGTAGTTATGACAACATACTCACCACAGAAGAAAAGAGTATGTCTGTCATGTAGAGTCATAGCACTGTGCCTTTGTTACATATTTTTGTGAGAAAATCGGCTTAATTTACATAATATTTGTTAGTATCAGTGCTTATGGAGAGAGAGGAAGAGGGAAGAAGAGAATGAATAGAAGAAGTAGCAGGGGGAAGTTGAACTGCTATAAAATCCAGTCACAGTAATTGATTTAACCTCAGCCTGAAAGACAACAGTAGAACAAGCACTGTTACATTCATTCATATTTGGAAACTTATGTGTGTTGACATTGTAAACATAGTTCAGATATCTTAGGTCTCCTTGAGGTGGCATGCTCTCTATGTGTTTTGCATCTCAGAAAACAAATACACACAACATTGTACACTGTATACATGTAATAACATAAGTGTGTGACTGTTTCAACAAATTATATTTGCTCCTTAAAATTATTTATAAAAATCACAAGTAGGGAAAATCAATGTTATGTGAAATAGTTAATATATAATTTATCAGAAGTTTCAATGTCAACGTTGTTGGGTACAGAGCTAATTGTCAACAATAGAAGCTGGTGATTTTTAGAATGCTTTATTCTTATTATTTTAAAAATTTGTGTATATGTGTATGCCTGTGTGTGGGTGTGTGTAAATGAATGCAGGTGCCTGTGGAGACCAAGAAACACCAGATCCCCTAGAACTGGAGTTAGAAGTGGTTGTGTGGCACCCAACGTGGATGTGTTAGGAAATGAGCCCAGGTTCTCTAAAAGAGCAATATGTGCTCTTAACTGCTGAGTCATTCATTTCTCCAGCCCCAAAGCCAGCGAATTGTCTCCAGTGTATGGTGGAATGAAGAACTGAGCCCTTATTGTGTGTTAAGCTGTCTGCTACTCTTGTAGCATTTATTATCGCAATCTTCAAATAACACTGGGAAACAGGCATTGTTATCCCCATTCTAAAGATTAAAAAGTCAAGACCCTTACATATTTAAACAACCTAAAGATCAAAATACATGGCTTGGGATATTTTCGTTTGTAATAGCTACCTTGAGTTGTTTGTTTGTGTGCCATTAAAAACATTTATAATATAAGGGTGAAAAGATGGCTAAGTAGTGGCTCTTACACAGGGCTTCAGTTTGGTTCTCATCCCTTTCATGGCAGTTCACTGTTGTCTATAATTCCTTTTCCAGTGGGACCAACATCCAGCGCCTTTCTCTGGCCTCCATGTCCTCTAGACATGTGTGTAGTATATGTGCAAGTGTTTTTGTGTGTGTGTGTGTGTAGGCATGTGCATGTATATATATATATATATGCAAGTAAAATGATAACACATAATAAATAAATAAATAAAATACAGTAAAACATTTGAATACTGATATACCCCATGATTGTCATCTAACTTATTGAGCTGTCTACGTTTTTTTTTGCTAAACTTTAGCACATTATCTAATAGGTAGGGGTGATCTTCAGTGTCCTTAAATGGATTTTTGAAATGAAAACATGGTGATGAAGCAATGAATTGGAAAAAAGAATATGAAAGAGTACTTATGGCTCTGTTAAGAGTAAATTATTGATTCTAACTTTAATAACTATAAACCTAATCTTAAACACTGGTTTGAGTATTTAACATAATATGAGATTTGCTTATTAACATTACAGGAAGGTGTTGTCTTACCAAATTACTTTTGTTAATATTTCCCTAACTATATACAATGTGTATACATTATATTTCAGAAAATGATATTAATCTAAAAGAGAAATATGTGGTTATTTGAAAGTGTGCCTTGTTTTAATGCTTATTGTGTCACTGCCACTGCTACCCAAACTTGGTGATATCCTTAAAACTATTTGTTGCATTTTTCTGGTACAATCTATCTATTAGGGTTTATGTCACATGGAAGAAAATGCATTATAAAATTGGAGTCCACAGTTCGGTTTGGCTTATAGTAATGCCTGAACGATGGTAATCTTTCAGAGTTGTCCTTGCTATAGTAGCATGTTTCGTTGGAAGGAAATGCCACTTGCTTTTATCCATCCTTTCATGGTAGGAAAGATCAAATGGAAATAGAGGCTGGACGGTGGATGACAGCTGTGAGACATTTTCCTCGAGGCCTCAGAAGATAGATTGAGGATGCTCCAGTGTCTGCCCATTCTGTTTGTTTTAACAAAGTCATAATCCCTTGAGACAACAAGAGTCAGACTTTATTGTATTCCTGAGGAGTTAAGGCCACGGTGCAATGTTCCTATAATTTTCTGAAACTTGAATTCATATTTCTATATAGTAAGGGTAACCGTGCTAACCTCCTTGAATTTCCTAAGGGGGGGGAAATAGAAAAAAAATCACACTGGGTAAACGGATTTTTGTGGTTTCCATTTCTGTTGGCTGTTGTAGAAGCCTGACACTCCCTTTAGTGCAACGAAATAACAGAGGTTTCCTTGTTAAGCAGTGGATGCTTACTGACACTATTTATGGTCACTAGTTTTGTGGTCACTAGTTTTGTACTTCACTGTCAGAATGCCAAAGGGGTGTATATGTGTGTATGCACACACACACATGCACGAAGATATGTGTATAAATGTCCACACATGCATGTGGAGGCCATAGGACAACTTGGAATGTCATTCCTTAGGCATCATACACACCTTTTGGATTTAGGACTTTTTGTCTCACAGGCTTGAACTCACCCAGTAGGTTTAGGCTGGTTGGACAGTGAACCCTAGGGTCTGCCTGTCTTCGACTACCCAGTACTGTGATTAAGAAGCTTTGCAGTAGTCACGCCTTTAATCCCAGCACTCAGCACTCAGGAGGCAGAGACAGGTGGAGATCTGTGAATTTGAGGCCAGCCTGGTCTACAGAGGGAGTGCCAGGATAGGCTCCAAAGCTACTCGAAGAAACCCTGTCTCAAAAAACCAAACAACAACAAAGAATGTGTATTTCAGTGTCCATCTTTTATAGAATGTGGATTTAGGGGCTTTAACTAAAGTCCTCTTATGTTTGTAAGGCAAAAACTTTACTGACCGAGCTATCTTCCCAGGTCAAAAAGTCTTCATTTGATGCACCATTCTACTGCACCTTTCTCCAAGCATTTTGGGGAGCAAATATTGACTGTGTGGCCATAATCTGTTCTCTTTGTTTTGTTTTAAATAACTTGACCATGTTGATTTGGATTGGATAAGAACTAAGCCTCTTCAAAAGACTTGGACATCTCTTCTCAACAAGTAGTGGATAAGAGATTGAAATCTGCTGTCCTGTTGCTAAAACCAGTGAGATTCCTGCAGATAGAAGTGCCATGGCAGTTGTAGTGTGCCTGCAGTTGTGACAAACACACAAGGGAATTGGGTTGCTTGGCTGCTTGCTGCAAAAAGATGACTCTTGTTCATGCTCTCCCACCCCTGCCCAGTCCCGGAGTTAGTCTGTTGTGGCGCCAGGTCTATCAATTGCTGTGTCTTCCCATAAGTGACAGGGTAACCTGCTGTCTGTGGTCATTGCGCTGTGTTCTTGCAAGGCCTATGGAACAGAGTTTTGGCCTTGCCTGCCTGCTGTCAAAGCTTATTTCCTTCTCTGTGAACTGCTTGAAGATTGATATACTTACCAGCAGGAGCTTAATCAGTAGTGTGTGGTAAATAGTTCTGTGCTTGGCCCATACAAGAAGAAATAATCAATTCATTATGGACAGATCATAAGATTTACTTTCCATAGCATGTTTTGTAATCAAAACTTTGGAAATGAAAACTCATATTGGGGGGTAACATTTTATTGGATGAAATAGCAAACATTGGACCATGTTTTTTTTTTATATCTGCAAGATTTCTTTTTTGCATGGCATTTATGGCATTTGAATCTCTGTAAGGTGGACAACTGAGAATAAGTTGCATATTTAATCATTTGTAACATTTTACTCATGATTTTAGATTCATGATCTTTAAAATTGTAAATGTATCACTGACTATTTCTTTTAATTACATATCTCCCTTTTATATAATTTTAATTAAAAATTGCATTTATTTTAGATTCTGATGGCAGTTTCCCTCCCTTCACTCCTCTTGTCCCTCCCCCAACTCCCCTCTGCCCCCGTCCCATCTTCCCCTCCTCTGTTCTGTTCAGAAAGACCACCCATGAGTGTCAACAAAGCTTGGCATATCAAGTTGAGGTAGGACTAAGCTCCTCCCTTTGTCCTGAGGCTAGGTGAGGCAACCCCATATGGGAAATAAGTTCCAAGTGTTAGGGATGGGCCCTGATTCCACTGCAGAAAGTCTCACAAACAGACCAAGCTACACATATGTGGAGGTTCTAGGTGGGTCCAATGCAGACTCCCTAGCCAGTCTGTAAGCTATGAGCCCAGGTTAATTGTTCAGTGCTCTTTGTGGGAAAAGCTAAAGGATTATCTATGGATAATGAATTCCAAGGAAATAAAATGTAACAGGGACCCCAATTTATTGCTCTCAACTCAGAAGAAATTCCTTTTTAATTTAATCATTTTTATAATTTCATAGAATATTGTGTTTATATCTTTCTCCCTCCTTTTCTGTCAGCCCCTCCCATGTTCTCCCACACACACCCTCCATCTCAAATTTATAACCCCTTTTTAATTATTTGATTATATGTATATATAAACAAAATCTGTCCAGTCCATTTAATGTTGTTTACATTTGTTTAGCACAGGCCACTTGGGATTGGCTGACCTATCAGGGAGCCCAGACCATGAAAAGACTTCCCCTGTCAGTAACCATTGATTGTCTGTAGCTGTTCATCTAGGGGTAGGTTCTTGTGAAATTCCCTCTGTCACCTTTGCATGTTGAATGATGTTGCATGGTTCAGGTGTTGTTTAGACAATTATGTCTTTTGAGATTTCATGAGCTTCCCTGACATGTCTAGAAAACACAGCCAACCTCCTGAATCTCTGGTTCCTACAGTCTTTCTGTACCCTCATCGACAAATTTTTCTGAGTCTTAGATATAGATGCATCGCTTGGAGATAGTACCTTATGGTCACTTATTCTCCAAATTTTCTCCAGTTGTGGATCTCCATAATATTTACTCCCTGTTGCAAATAGATGCTTCCTTTATAGGGGGCAAGAACAACATTTCTCTGTGGTCATAAAAGTAAGTATTTAATATGCATTTATATATAATTTCAGTTGAGGAAAATGACAGTAGTAATTTCTCCTCTAGAGTCTGTGACCTCTATAGCTGTGGTTAGCTGGCTAGACTTACAGTGCCAGGCATGAGTTTGTTCCCTTTTGGTGTGCCTTAATTCCAATTTAAGAGCTGTTAGTTTCTCCATGATAAAAATATCCTATTATGCTATTAGGCACATCTTGTGTATCCAGTCATTGTTGTGCTTTGTAGGCTTTAGAGCTAGGTATGACTATTGATTATTCTCCTCCCTTTTGATCCTTTGAGAGCAAGTCCTCAGGGAGGAGACTTCCAAGTCAGTTCCATTTCAATTTCTCCCAGGTCTGTAACTGGTGTGCAGTGTTTTCAGAAATAGCATCTTACCTTCAAGTTCTGGGAGACAAGCAAAGGCAGTGACAACAGCCATATTTTTTTTAGGAGTCTCTTGGACTCCCCTGAACTGGAAGGACATTGCTCATGCTTGACAATGTGGTTTTTATTGCTTAGCCTGTTGCTCTTTGGGGAACCATAATCACCCTGTGTGGCATAACTTTCACTTAAACTGCTCTCTCTCTCTCTCTCTCTCTCTCTCTCTCTCTCTCTCTCTCTGTCTCTGTCTCCCCTCTCTCTCTCTCCCTCCCTCCCCCCCTCTCTCCAGCAGACGTTTAGACCCAAAATAAACACAGAGTCTTATATTAATTATAAGCTCTTTGGGTGACGGCTTAGGCTTCTTTTTGTCTAGCTCTGTCTTAATTATTAACCCATAACTATTAATCTATTTCCATATAGCCTTATCTTACCAGAGAATGCCCATGAGTTCTACCTTCCCAGTAGCTACATGGCATCTCCTCTCTGCTTTCCTACTCCGAGAATTCTCCTTGTCTGGTATCTCTGCCTATACTTCCTGCCTGGCTGAATCCTGCCTGCCATTGGCCAAAACTGTTTTATTCATCAACCAGTAAGAGAAACATATATCCACAGCATACAGAAGGAAATCTGCCGTTGTGTGTATGTGTGTGTGTGTGTGTGTGTGTGTGTGCGCGCGTGTGCTCGCACACCTATCTGTGTGTGTAGGTAAGGTATTTTAAAGTAAGTTTATACAGTAATATTTTTCCTGTAACCCTTGAAAACATTTTTACCTGTAGCTTTTTTGAAAAAAATCTAACGTTTAACTTTTGCTGCAGCTATATTTGACTCAAGTGTAGGATTTTCCCTGGTAATGTATGCATTTGACAGGACATTCCTACCTCTTTTCTGGACCCCTGTACATGTAATGAGATGTACTGAGAATACTAAAATGGATATATATGTTCTTCACATAAGTAATGCTGAAAATAATCTATTTATGCCCTTTAGAAGGCTTTGTAATTTAACTTAAACATTGATAAACTCAAATATACCGAGACTAACCCAAAATAATGTTTCTGATGAAGACAACTGAGTCTAGCAATGTGTAGAATGTGTGAGTTTGCCTTGCTAGAACCTTACTGAGGTTTTCAGAAAATTAAATATTTGAGGGAAAGATTTGCTCACTATTAAGACTGGATATAATTATATATTCATTTGAAAGTCCAGCTTTAGTCACATGATGGGATATTGTTTTAGTAGGTTTAGGAGAATGTATAATTTCTGAACTAGATGAAATCTAGGTAGTAGCTTTAACCTTAAAAAGCATTGTGATTTCAGACACAGAGGCACACTGCCTTCTGATGTCTGTGTCACATAGGCCCCACATTTTAGCATAGTGCATTTATAAACCCAGGAACTGATGTAAGGCAGTTACATTAAACATTTTCAGCAAATAGTGATGTGTTCACTTTATTCGCTTTCCTGTAAAACTATTTCAAAATCCCTCCATCACTAAGGGCTAATTATTTGAGTAAATGAATAGTTTTGCATGCTGTTAAAAATCAAGTTGTTGGCTTTTATAGATTCATTACTCAACTTGTCTACAGAATACAGCATAACTCAGATGTGCTGCTGACTTTCCCAGTTCTGTGGGATTTTTAAACTACGTTTTTAGTAATTCTTTTGAGAGCTTTATACATGCATACCTATGATGTATTTTCATTACATCAACCCACCCACTCCTTCCCTAACATCTCCAAACCCTCCAACATCAGCTTAACTTCTTTTGTTTTTAAAATTAGTTTTTATATTATAATATGTTCATATCACTTTCTCCTCTCTTTCCTCCCTCCAAGCCATCCCTTAATCCTCCTTTCTCTTTCAGATTCATGACCTCATTTTTTCAGTGATTGTTCCTTACACACATTGAACATTGTTAGAATTAAAAGAAAAAGTGAAGAAAAACAAAAGCATCATGAGGCTGTCTAGGTCGTTTTTGGACACGGATTCTTAAAAGTCAACAAAATGTTTCTTTAGTAAATAATGGTTAGCTGGCCATACAGCTCATTTGGGTGAGTACCTGCCTAGCATGCTTAAAACCTGTGTTCAGTCCCTTCTTAGCACCACAGAAAGTCAGATGTAGTGGTGCAAGCTTAGTATGCCATTGATCTGAGGGAGAGGATAGAGGATCAGGAGATCAAGGCCACCCTCGACTACATAGCCCTATCTAGGTGAATCCAGTCTCCATGAACTCTTCTCTTTAAAAGGTTTAAAATGAAAAATAAAATGAAGAGTGTCATCTCCTAAAATTTTGTATTGTAAAAATTCTTAGAACAAGTGCTATGGGAGATTCTTAACATTTCAAAATGTTAAGATTTTTTTTAATTACAAGTTTTCCAAAGCTTGTTCATCGTTATTGCTTCTGTTTGAATTTAATCCAGGCAAAATCCTGTTCATACAATTAGGAAAATTTATCCATGTCTTAAGTGTAAATATATAACACAGATATGCATGTGTATGTATTTGTATCATATATATTTTTTCTAGTTTACATGTATGTATATACATACTGACCAGGTCCTCAAATTTATGCATGGTTTTAATCTTATTGCTGATGTTTATTATTTCTTTTGCTTGATAGAAGACATTCCTGAGCCGGGGGAGTAGAAAATCAACTAAGTATTTTCCACTGGAGCATGAGGACCTGAGTTCAGTCCCCAGGACTCGCATACAAAAAGCTGGATATGATAGCAAACGTGCTTGTAACTCTAGTGTTCCTTGCTGGTCAGTCATCCTTGGGTGTTCACCAAACTTCAGACCAATGAGAGACCATGACTCAAAGAAAAGTAGGCAGTGCTATAGAAGAACATCAGAGGTTGACCTTTTGCCTCCATATGAACACATACATACTCATACTCACATGTACCCAGCAAGCATGTATGTACACACACACACACACACACACACACACACACACACACACACACACGGTGGGGGCAACAGATAGAGAGAGGGGGGTGGGAGGAGCAATGGAGAGAGAGAGAGAGAGAGAGAGAGAGAGAGAGAGAGAGAGAGAATAAGAATAATGAGGTAGTATTAGTAGTCTGCATCCTTTTAGCAGATACCATAATTTCATTTTTATATATTTTAAAATTCTATGGTTTTCTTCTGGAGATAAAGATAGTGAATGCTGCATCTGCATGTGTCAGGATTAAGACAGTCATGTATTTGTCTTGCTGTGTGCAATACTCCAGTTGTATGAAATGCATTGCCTCCTTTCCTATTATTTTTGTTGTATTAGAAATAACACTCTCGTTTTCATTTAAAACCATCATGATTTAAGCATTCAAAGTTCATTTTTAAAATTTCTTTCTGTGTTTTGACAGCAGATGGGTGAATTGGGTCCAATTTCCAAGCATGCAATGGGTCTTCTCAAACGTTAACTTCCATTTCCAGACTTTGTTGTGGCAGCTACAGCAAACATGTCAGAGTACAGAACATTCCATTAAGAGGAAAACCTGGAGCTCAACTTCCTACCAATTTGTTTTATATGACAAATAGTGTCTAGAGGTGAAGTTAGTTGGAGTGGCCATGACTCAGCCTCTTTCTCTAGGGAATGACTCATTCCACATTAATAGATCCCTGGCTTTGTGGCATGTACCATAGTAAGTGCCTGGGACACAAGCATAGATTTGCTGGGTCTCTAACCTAAAACACCCCAAAGTCTGGGGAGAGCAAATATGGAATTGATTAGCAGCAATCTGGCTTACAAATAGCCAAGGTTTTATAAATGTTATACTTGTCAAGCCAGAGCATGTTTAGGTACATAATTAATGGGGGTTGGTTAGATAGACAGCTAGATTGCCTGATAAACATGTAATTCTGATTCCATGTTAGTGTAGTTTAGGCTACATTAAACCCTCACTGCCTTGTTTCAGTATTCAGTAAAATTTTACTATCTCCCATATACCACATCGTACCCTTCATGAATAAGTCGGTTGTCTGCCTGATGGATATGGTTCTGCCAGAAACTCAGCCTTCATGTATAAAATAAAGACTTGTCTAGAGCCCAATAATACTGAAGCTTTTCAGTGTGCTACCATCTCACTGAGTGTCAGTCTCAGACTCTTCGAATTCTCTGGGCCTCTTTTCCTTGTCACACACTTGTCTTGTCACTCCTTACGCATGTTGTTGGAGACTGATTATAATCTTCCCTACTTCATTTGTTACCAGGCCTAACCCACCAATGTGACTGTATTTAGAACATGAGTTCTTAGGAGGTAGTTAATGAAGTGAATCCACAAATGAGGGATCCTTGGCCTTGTACAAAGAAGGGAAGAAAAAGCTGTCGATTTGCTCACCTCATTCCATATCTTTCTTTTTTCTAAATCTAAGAAGATAGATAGATGAATGTTGACCATTTGGAATCTTTGCCAGCGGCCAACCATGCTGGTACCCTGATCTTTCGAGTTCAGCCTCCAGAACTTCAATGAATAAAATTGTGCTCTTAAAGCCTCCCCATGTATTCTCAAGACATACAAAGACAGCTAATATATACTTGCACTATGTGTGTGTGTGTACACTTATACAATAGTTGCATTATATTTATATTTATCTATTTCTGCTTTATCTGGACAATGTCTCTGTGAAAACTGATGCTTCATCTCTGATCACTTGAATGTCTACTAACACCATTGAAATGGGCTATCCCACTTTCACCCTCCCATTTCAGAGGCAGTCTATAGTCTTGGTAGATTAATCTTCCTAATTATGTCATATTCTAATATAAAAGCCCAGTGTTTCATTGTAGTCTACAAAATTAAAGTTTTAACATGTAGCTTCCTAAGATAGAGAGCCAAAAGTCATTGATTCTTATGTAGACCCAATACAGCTGTTCACCCATTTTCTCTTCTATATTTCACTCATCAGGTGGAGCTGTGGCTGTGCTTCTAAATTGCTTCTAAATATTCCTGGGCCTGTCCCATTTCCTCCCTATATTCTTCTCCCATCTATTCCATTTTTTTAATTTTGATTTTCTGAGACACAGTCCTACCATACAATCCAGTCTAGCTTCATATTGTCTATCCCTAAACAATACTTCTAGCATTTCATCCCTATCCCTTTTCTGTAATCTTCCTTACCTTTGCTGACATTTCTTCATGAACATAGACATATTCTGCTGTGCATCACAGCCGTTGATTTTTTTTTTTGCCACAACCACTCATACATCAGTAGAATCTACTAAATAAACTCTTCCCTGAGAAAGAATACTGGATCCTCAAAATGATAAACAAGGCTTGTTTTGTAAACTACTCTGTAGCATCTCAACAGAAGGGTTTTGGGGTTGTAGAGATTGCTAAGTGGTTAGTAACATGTACTATTCTTGTAGAGGAGGAACTAGGTTTAGATCCCAGAACCCACAGAACATGGCTTCCAACAACTGCCTGTAGCTCCAGCTCAGGGAATCTGACACCTCTGACCTCTTCAGGCATCTGCATTCATATGCACATACCTACTACAAACATAAATTGAAAATAATAAAAACAAATCTTAGAAAATAAAGACATACATTGCAAAGAAATAAAAACACTCTGATTTAAAAATAAAATTTATTTTTAATGCTTTATAGTTTCAATATTCCCAAAGTTTGTTCCAGCAAACCACAACTCAGAAGGCTACTTTACAAAAGAAGTTGCTGCAAATAGAGGAAAACCCACCCAACCAATTAAGCTGGGCTATGATAGCCCCTATAATAGAGGCTTACAGAGACTGAACCAATAACTAGGGAGCCTGCATGGGACTAGGCACTCTACATATATGTTACAGTTATGTAACTTGGTCCTCTTGTGTGACTTCCAACAGTGAGAGCAGGAGATGTCTCTGACTCTGCTGCTTTCTCTTGGGACCCATTCCTCCTACTGGATTGCCTCACGTAGCCTTTATAGAACAGGAGATTAGTCTCACTGCAACTTGACATACCTTGGCTAGCTGAAATCCAGGGAGGATGGCCTGTATCTGAAGGGAAACAGCCCAGGAGTAGATAGGGTGGGTAAAGAGCAGGTAGGGGGAGGAACTGGAAAGAGGGGAAACTTTGATTGGGATGTAGAAACAAAAATAAAAACAGCAGCAAAAATCTAGTGTAATTTCTACATGGGAAAAACACAAAAGAGGTGGAGAAAGTGATTTTCAGCTGAGAGTGGACTGTGCCAATTAGTTGGTAACTGTGTCTCTTGTTTCCAGCTTTTACTCTTTGTGAGGCACACACGGGTCCACATCTGTTCTTTGTGTGGTTCATATACGAGCTGGTCATCACCATATGATTAATGTGGGCATGGAAACATTTCTCACTGGTTGAAGAAGAGAACAAGCTATAAAAACTGACTCTTTAAGATTAATTTCTAGCATCTCTTACCCTTTGAGAGATGAGAAAGAGAGGACAGAAAAATGGTGATTTTAATATGCTGATGTATTAAGCTGCCTGAAGGCAGATGCCAACTCCTGTTGAAAAGAATTCTCTTTGAATTATGTTCATGGCTTTGTTTAGCAAAATACTACACAAAAGTCTTGACCTGTGTGTTTGAAGTGGCAGATGTTCCCTGTGAAGACAGTGCCTTGGGGCAACATGAATCTTCACTATTTGGGGCCTATTTGCTCAATAAGTGGCTTGCATCTTTTTTCAAAGTTCCAGGTCACTGCTGAAGGAGCTTCTGTAACTGAACCAATGAACATCACAGGATATTTGGGGTTCACTAGCTCAAAGTCAACATTTCTTCTCACTTCTGAGGATGTTTCCATTAAATTAGATAAATAGAACTATTAGATAAAACTAGTATATAGTTAAGGTGTATAAAATAATGTCTTGGAATATGCATGTAAGTTTAGAGTACTACCTACACTGTAAAATGATAACCACATTGGGACAAGATAGCATGCCCACTTCCTCATAGTTTCCTTGCTGTTTTTATCTGCTTGCTTATTTTTTATGAAGGCACTGCAATCTCCTCTCTTAAGTTTCTCATACATTTTAGGAATTACAAAGTGTAGTCACCATGCTGTACCTCAGGCCCCGGGCTCTTCAGCTACAGTCACCATGCTGTACACTAGGCCTGTGTTGCTTTTTGTCTTATTTAACTGTGATTTTGTATTCTTTTACATGCATCTCTCTATGCTCTAAACCTCCTGCTCTCTCAATAACCTAGCCTAAATAAGTTTAGTTGTTTTCTATTGTCTTTCTTTTTTCATATTAATGTCATATATGGAATTATGAGGCATTTTGCATATGTGAATATGTACATGTGTATGGTATTTTGATGTTTATCCGTGTTCCTATTGTCAGGTTTCATTTTGAGGGCTGGATCATATTCCTGTGTGTGTGTGTGTGTGTGTGTGTGTGTGTGTGTGTGTTAACGTAGTCATATCCCAATTAATTCTTTAGTTGTTACTATACATCTTCATATACATCTCTATATACATATGTGTATACATACTATGAATAATGCTGTTATTGATACAGAAGTGCAGAAATCTATGAAGCAAATATGTTTTGATTTTTGCTTTGGGATTTCTGGGTCATATAATACTTTAATTTTTGGGATACTATATATTATTTTCTAGAATGCCTATGCCAATTTACATCCCCACTAACAATATATAAGTGCTCCATGTTAATTGACTTTCTTATTTCTATGATGGTATACCTGACTAAAGCAATTTGAAGAGGAAAGGATATATTTAGGCTCATATTGGAAAACAAGATGTCTGTGTTAGTTCTGGCTGTGGGATCAGAAGAATGTCCCGCTTCTTTCTAATATCTTATAAAGCCAGGAAGGAGAAAGCTTGGCCCAGAGCCTAGCAATTACACCCTTCACCTCTCACTCCACTAACTGGCTAGTTCACATCCATCAACTAGCTGGGGACAGTGTTGAAACCGAGGAGCCCACAGGGAGACTAGAGACCAAGCCATAAGCGTGTTCTCTTTTCTCTAGGTGCTTCCCGGCACTTGTTATACTTAGTCACCTTAATCTAAGTCACAATAACAGGTATGAGATGATACCTCATTTTGGTTTTGATTTAAATTTTCCTGGTCAGCTCTGTCAAACACTGTATTCTTTTTGTTTGTTTGTTTTGTTTGTTTGTTTTGCCAGACAGGGTTTCTCTGTATTGTTTTGGAGGCTGTCGGTCCAGCCCGGCCTCGAACTCACAAATATCCGCCTGCCTCTGCCTCCCGAGTGCTGGGATTAAAAGCGTGCGCCACCACCGCCCAGCCAAACACTGTATTCTTTATTTACTGGTAATTTTTATGATTTCTTTGGAAAATTTCTGTTTTGTCCTTTACATTTTTAGTAAATTGCTCTTGATTGTTGCTGTTGAGCTGTGTGAATTCCTTATATATTTTCGATCTTAACCAGTTACCAGACACATGACTTGCAACGTCCTTACATCTTAGGACTCACTTTGTTGTTTCTGTTGTTGAGTACCTTATACTGGATTGCTTTTGGGTTTTATGGCTAAAGATTTTGAGTCATCTGGCTTTGTCAATATTAATATCAAGGAGTTTATTCTCTATGAATTTCCTCCTATACAGGTTTTATAGTTTCAGGTCTGAAAAAATAAGTTCTTAATCCACTTTGGTTGATTATTGTGGATGGTACTAGATAAAGGCCCATTTCTATTCCTTTGCATGTGGATATTCAGTTTTCCTTAAACCAGTTCTTAAGGAAAGCATCCCTTCAATGGAGGTCAAATGGACAAGGTAGGATTTTTCTTTCCTCAAAATTAAAGAGAGCTTCCAACTATGATCTAAACTTTGGCAAAAAAAATCAAAGAAATACTTCGCAGACTATATTCACTTATTCACCATTAACTACAGACTCTCCTCTCTATGGTGAGCACCTTACTAAGTTTGTAGGTTCAAATCCAAGGTCTACACACCGAAAATAGTATCAGTGGTTTACATTTATATTTAACTTGTAAGTAAGCAAGACATTTTGGAGTACCATGGAATTGGCAGTAGTGGGATCAGTGAGGGGACACTTGAGGACAATTTAGAATATGTGCCAATCACATGGAATGCAGTCAGTTTTATTTATCTCATCTCCTGTCTCTGGAAAAGTCCCCAATGTGTCATTTTATTTTTAGTCTGAAAGTATGCATTAGAGAGTGAAGACCTAGACTCCAATCAACTTAACAGGGTGTTAAAGATAACTGGAAAGTTTAATACGCTAAGGAAATCTCAGCAAAAAGTGACTCTTGTCATGTGGTCAATTTAAAAACACAAACAAATGAGTAATTCCACATAGACTGTCATCGGCTCGTATATAGCACAAAAGCTATAACTCTACCAATTATACATGTGCAGTGCTACAACATTAAGCTCATTCACAGTATTGTACGAGTTGTCACTTTAGGGTTCTGTTATGTTTTAGAATGGATATTTGAATCTGGTTCAAAATCATCTTTGTACTGCCTCTTCTTTCCTAGGGAATGATGACTGCTAATCAGCATGATTAATGCGCACACAATGCAGTGCCCACTTCCTGTTCTTAGGTCACCTTGTGCACATGTCATTACAGTAGCCATCTCTTGCACACAGTGTCGTGCCCTTGCCTAGCAGTCACACACACGCCTAGGCACAAATGCAGCCAGTCCTTCAATGTGAAGACACTCTCCATCCCGCTCTGCTAGCACTGTTCCCTCTTATATTTGGAATGTATTTTCTCTCCTTAAATTTCTGCTTTAATCAAAAGTTTGATCTCTCCTTTTCCTTGAATGTGTACTGTTAAATCTTTGAAAGCTATTAGCTAGTAAAGAATGCTTTAGATTTTCTCAATATGTGGTACTATGCAATTTCATTAATATATAGGTATTTATACCCTGGCAGTTTAAATAGTACTTTGAAATAATAATATACATGGATCAAAAGAAATTAATTTTTTTGTTCTGGAAGACTCATAATTACTTACTACTGGGATGTGTCCTTTTTAATTACTGTTTCATTCTCAGACTGTGAAATCACATAAGATACTTTCATGCTCATTTCTTATTTCCCACTGATTGTCATATATTGTCACGTATCACCAAATGTCTTGATAAACCCATCTTTATAAAGCTGTGATGTTATTGATGGTGCCTTATGGATTTGTTGAAAATACTTCCTTGTTCCTTTGTGAGTTTATTTAGTACCATAGAAAGCATGATGTACTTGGGGAATATTAGCTTTATTCAGGTACAGAATTTTGTATCAAAGTAAAATAAGGTCAGTTGTTTGGCATGGAGACAGACATACTTAAATTTTAAAAATTTCAATAGGGGGAATGGGGGACACAGAAGGAAGAAAATGAGGACTGGGTTTGTTCAAAACACATAATATGTGTGTATAAAATTCTCAAACAATAGAAAAGAATGTCAACTGATTTATCAACCCTTCCTTCCATTCTTAGATAAATAAGTTACTATTCATTTTCCTATTCATACACCCTGAAATAAGTACCAACAATCCCATGTTGAGTGGTGTGTTTGGTTGGTGTTTACTAGTGTTTCTGTTTTATTCCTTTATGCTATTCTTTCCACTAAATCATGATTATTGGGTGTTGACTTAGTGCATGGACTTTGCCCAAATATCGAGTGATGAAACATTTCTGACATGCAGACGTAAGCTGACCTCCAACAGTTAACCCAGATGCTGCTAGAAGCTACTCGGCTTTCAAACTGGAGATGCTGTTATGAATACTTTTTTGAAGCAAGTTGAGAATTTCACTCTTTGTTGTCTTCAGTTCTTTCTTTTCTGGTCTAGATGACAGGCTGATTTTCACCACTGAGTTTTTGAAAAAAAATTCTCATTAATTCTCCTTCTTTGCTCCATTCCACTGACAGTGTGCTTTCCCACATGTTTACTTCTCAGCATATTTTAATGACCAGGCTTATGCACAGGGGACCCATGAGAAGACTGATAGATTGCCAATGAAATTGCCTTCTTTGACCTTGACTACCTTTGGACTGATTGATGATCCTGGACTAAAGATCTACAGACTCTCTGAGGGTATTAAATCAGATTAAAGACCTGTCTTAGACAGTCCAGACTGTTATAACAAACATACCATAGATGGGTGCCTTATAAACAATAGAAATTTATTTCCCAAGCTCAGTATGCTGAAAAGACCAAGGCCATCAATTCAGTGACTGATGATGTTTGCTTCTGTGTAGATAGATGGCTGCTACTTTGCTGTCCTTATTTGGCAGAAGGAACAAAGAAGCTTCCTGTGTTGTTATTTCTTATGTACAGTAGTCTCAATTACTCTGAACTTCTCTTTTATAAGCATGCTGTTGTCTCCAGTACCCATCACATTGGGAGTTAGGATGTCAGCCTGTGAATTAGGTAGTTAGGTAGACAATATAAGGTGGGACCCAAATGAGTTGATTTTATTATTAAGCAAATCCTTATGATAAGCATATCACAAGTAGAATGTTGGTGTTTAAGACTGCTTAAGGATTCTTTGAATGCACAAAATGTTGAAAGCAAAAATCAGACCTAATTTTGACATTTAGTATACATTTTAAAATGAAGCCTAAAAATTACTTTGCATTTAAATTGTTATTTCTACATAAGCAGGGTGGGTTGTAGAGTGATCTGTGTCAACCAGTATTTTAGGGCATGAGAAACAAGTTTTTTAATTTCTGACTTGGATTTCTCCCTTAAACAAAGAAAGGCAGATTTATCCAACTGCTTTAATCTAATGGAGATTTTTTTCTTTTCCTTTCAGATTTTTATTGATCTAATCCAACCTATATTGTGACTGCTGGCTGGGATTAAGGTCAGTGCTATGCTTACATTGGTCATGAACAATTATGAAGCAAGCTTTTTGAATCTTCAGATTGTTGGTTCAGGATATTCTGGCCAACTGTGGCCAAGAGCAGGCTAGAGTATAAACTGTATATATTACACTCTTGACTCAGTAATATCCATGGTTCTCAGCAGTGTTTGTTTTTGTAGTAGAATTGTTTTAGTTGTTGAATGCTTTAATTCTTTCACCTTACTGCTAAATTACTGGCTTATATTTTAAAGAACTGTTTGCTTTCTGAATTTACAGGAATATTCATTTGGTTCCACAGTTTTGTCTTCACGCAGAACACGTTACCTAAGGAGAACAGAGTTGAAAGTGCATTTGTGAATGGCAAATTTTAATTAACCAGCAGAATGTTAAGATGCCATTTCTTTTGTTCTCTTTTCTTATTAGTTGGCTTGTTTGGGCCCCTCTAAAACAGCTTCCATGAATTTGGAGTAATAACTGAGCCTTAGAGTAATTACCAATAGGTTTGGGAATCCATTTATACCCTCTATTCTCTCCTCTAGAACATGAATTGAGAACTAAAAGTAAAATAGTAAACTAAGCCCTGAAAGAGATGAAGATTGTTGTTGCTCATAAAGAGCAGAATACCAGGTGCTGCTAAGCTTTGTGCATGGGCTTTTGTTGTTAATGAGTAACTTAAAGTAAAACACTAGGCTTTCATTCATGCTTACATTAACCAGGAATTTCCATTTTAAACTCCATATTAAATATATTGGGCATACAGTAAATATATACTTTTTTTTTTTTTTTTGGTTTTTCGATACAGGGTTTTTCTGTGGCTTTGGAGGCTGGTCTTGAACTCACAGAGATCTGCCTGCTTCTTTGTCCAGAGTGCTGGGATTAAAGGCATATGCCACCACTGCCCAGAAAGATATACTTTTTGTGGCACAATTCTTATGTCACTCTCCTATTTCCAGTAACACCACACACACACACACACACACACACACACACACACACACACACACACCTCTTCCCTCAGGTGAAAGGGTAATAGTATTGCTCTTTTTTCAAGTCAAAAGGTGCTTTCCTGTTCTTTAATCTGTATGAGATTAAGTAAATAAAACATGTTAGATTTACACCTATTGATCTTTAGATATTTAATAAATAAAAAATAAGGTAAAATATTTGCTCAGGATGATTTAAAGTCTATTTATAAATCATGTTATATTATATTCAGTATAGTTTTGAGTTGAATATGCTGGAAATGCTTAGCTTAGTCTGGCTTCCTTTTCAATCATTCCTTAAATATAGGCTACATAAATTTATATGTATTTAAATATGCTATTTCTTTATTATTATTAATTGAATTAACTTTGACAATTTCATGTATACAATGTATGCCATAATACCAATCACTCTTACTTCCCACCCTCTCCCTTACATACAATGTATGTAATACATACCAATCACTCTTGCTTCCCACCCTCTCCCTTACATACAATGTATGTAATACATACCAATCACTCTTGCTTCCCACCCTCTCCCTTACATACAATGTATGAAATACATACCAATCACTCTTGCTTCCCACCCTCTCCCTTACATACAATTATGTAATACATACCAATCACTCTTGCTTCCCACCCTCTCCCTTACATACAATGTATGTAATACATACCAATCACTCTTGCTTCCCACCCTCTCCCTTACATACAATGTATGTAATACATACCAATCACTCTTGCTTCCCACCCTCTCCCTTACATACAATTATGTAATACATACCAATCACTCTTACTTCCCACCCTCTCCCTTACATACAATGTATGTAATACATACCAATCACTCTTGCTTCCCACCCTCTCCCTTACATACAATGTATGTAATACATACCAATCACTCTTGCTTCCCACCCTCTCCCTTACATACAATGTATGTAATACATACCAATCATTCTTGCTTCCCACCCTCTCTCTTAACCCCATTTCCACCCTCTTACCTACAACTTCCTTACCTCAAAGTGTCTTTCTAAAATTACTGTCTATTCTGTGTGTGTGTGAGAGAGAGAGAGAGAGAGACAGAGACAGAGACAGAGACAGAGACAGAGAGAGACAGAGAGACAAAGAGACAGACCATAGATTCAGACCTATCAATTGGAGCCTGGTGGGCTCAGTGGTATATACACAGGTGAAAACACCCTTAAAGACAGTGTCCTTGTGACTAACAGCTAACAATGTGGAGTGTATTGCTTCTCATGAGTATCTTAACACTGTGAGTGCAACCTCCCCTGTCTCTCTGTCTGCACGGTATTCCTGGTGGTGTCGGATAAAGCACTTGTGTTTGAGGCTAGAAGACACTTGAATTTCTTGGTACTTTGAATCCTTAGATGATTTCTTGTGAGTGAATCAATAATAATTATATAAAATTGCTGACAAAAGGCTGAATTGCAGCCCATGTTCCAGAAACTGTCTGGGCTGTTTCTTTTGCCCAAGTCAGCCTAGTTTGTGCTGCTGCATGACCTCTGATGCCTTCTGCGTGCAGACTTCTGAGTGCCCCCTGGGTAAATGTATCTCCTGAAAAATGGGAGATGTATCTTCTTAAACTTCATATCACAGCAAATGAGGTGTCATGTTACTGTGAGTCCTAAAATGTAAGCTTTCAATGGCCTTTTATAAAATCTCTATCAAAAGCATTTTCTCTTCCCGAGATTTTATGTAATAAATTCTGATGCTTCTTTTAAGGTAGGAAGTAAAATGAATGAGGATCTTAAAATGATTGTTATGGGTATTTACAAATATGTAAATCAAATGATACTGTGTATGGACGAAAAGTAATTTCTCTATGCTGTATTAAGTGATATACATTCCCTTTCCCTCTCCCTCTCCCACCCTGTTTCACCCATCCCTCCCCCCATGTTTATGTGTTCTATGCATGTGTAATGGGTATATGTGCCCATGCAAGGCAAGTCCAGAGACTGACATTTGTTATTTACTTGTATTGGCCTCTACCTTATTATTACATTTTAAATGATAACTTAAGGTTTAACTTAGAAGGTTCTGGATGGGAAATTGTCTAAAGTTTCATGTGTGAACAGCTTTCCTGTCAATAATCAACAGAATCCCTTGATTTTAATAATTCTGTCAATTCTTTTGAAATGAATTTTGAATTGTTCAACTACTTTTACAATGAATGTTGTCCCTCCCCTTCTCTCTCTTCTTTTCTATCTTCCTACTTGGTCCCCTCCCACTTTCTACTCAGTCCCTCTCACTTTCCATTCAGTCCCCTCCCATTTCCCCTCTCAGTCCCCACCCACTTTCTTGTCTTCTTTCTGTGCATGACCCACTAAATCTATGGTTTCTTCTTGGAGCATCATGAGAGATTATTTACCAAATTAAGGCAACTTATTGATGACTATGCTACTGAAAAACAAATGGCACTTCCTCTCCCAAAAAATATTTAACTGCTAGTAATCCCTTGGGGAGGATTGGAACCTCATAGATTCATCTCCTGCCAATGATAACATGATTTGGGCCCAACTGCATGTGGGTTTGGAGAAGATAATCTCGACTAGAATAACTTCATAAGCATTGTGTCTATGGCATATCTAGAAAGCATCTTTTTGCTATATAGCTCGCTATCTACTATTTTTGAGACAGTGTCTCTTAGTTCACCAATTTGACTAGGCTGGCTTGGCAACGAATTTTGATCTCTGCTTGCCTCTGTGCGCCAGCATCACTGAAGTTATAGAATGACTACCGTGGTTAACTATTTTATAAAGGAGTGGTGGACTTGTACTTAGTTCCTCATATTTACACAGCAAGTGTCCTACTGAACACCAAACCATCACCCTAGTTCTGATATGATATTCAACAAAGATGTCATTAAAAAGCTAATAGCATGTTGCCCAAGTAATACACACACACACACACACACATATACATATATATGTATGTATATATATATATAGAGAGAAAGAGAGAATATATAGAATGTATATATATTGTTGACATGGGGTCTCTTGATGTAGATCAGGCTGTTCTGGAACTTGTGAATTTGCGATGTTCCTACCTCAGCTTCCCAATTGCAGAATCACTGCTTTGAACACCCCAGTGCCCCCCACCCCCTTTTGCTTTTAACAAAGGTAGGTTTTGTTTTTCCTGCTGTCATCGATTCAACTGGGCCTGCATGATAGATTAGCCAGAAAGGGCACTTGTCACGAAGTCTGACAGCATGAGTTCCTTTCCTGGGAATCCACTTGATAGAAAGAACGATTCCCATATGTTCTCTAACATGCAAACATGAGCTCTGGTGCAGAACAACAACCATCACGAGTAAGGAATGACCTAATGATATGACTGAAGTAGAAGATGGTCTGGTGATGAAGGGAAGTGTAGCAGGCAAAATCACTGTTACTTCTCATGTCCTTATATGACCTACTCAAGAACTCCAGAAATATACATCCCTAAAATTGCTCTCTTTTTGACAGTTTGACATTGTGAGGAAAGAAGCTGTTGATATCATGGGATGTAAAAACACTGGAAATATTTTAAAGAACAAGTTTTGTGTCTTGGGTTTTCTCCATATGAGAAAATAATAGTCTCGCTGATCCCCTTTTCCTTGAGTAAATGTAATATCAAACAACTACAAAAGATAACTCTGTGGACACATTTTCACACTGAATCTCAGCTTGGGAAATCAACGTTGAAGGTATGATTTACTGACCAGCTATCTTTATCCTATTACATTTATCAGAAAGGAAGAATGCCATATTATAGAATAACACAACTAAGCTTTTTTTTTTACTTAAAATTGAGCCTTGAATCACCTTAGGGCCATTTAGATAGCAAAGCAAGCAGATTTCCTATGTATGTAAGGAACCCATCCCTTTAGAAATCTTTTACCTTATGTCCCACATATTGAAAAGTAAAAGTTTACATTTCAGAAAGGGTATATTCATTATTGCTGCTCTGCTTCTATAAATCAGCATAATGTTTGTTTAACTTTGTTAGTCATTTTAAAATAGAAAATGAGGAATTGTTTCTCAGAAGATAAGTATATAGTACATATGTGTCATATGTAGTTTGGTAGGTAGATAGATATTATAGATGATATACAGATGGATGGTATATAACTAGATAGATTGATGGTGAATAAATAGATATTTTAGTGGGGAGGTTGAAATAGTGAATAATACAGTACTTTTGTTCTGTATTCTTTTTGCCTTATTTCCATAGAGATTGAAATTATTTTCCTTTCCTGAAGGAAAACCCCACCAGTAATTTAAAAATATAAAAGCCTTATTTGAAAAATCCCTTGTTATGTATAACAAACCAGTGTGGCCTGGATTTCATTTTGTGTCACGGAGTGTATCACCTAACATGCGGGACCTTTTGCCCAGTTCACTTTACTTCCCGTCACTTCAGCTTGACTTAGTGAAAGCTGCATTATACAGAGCTCTAAATGCATTACCCATATGTCTCTAAGTCTCCATACCCATACCCTGCCAGCTCTCCTCTAGTAAGATTTGTGTGCCTGTCAAACAAGATTTGTCTTCCAAGGATGGAGCAAGTGGTCCTTAGAATGTGAATTTGAAAATGGAGATAAGGCTTTGGAACTTCAGTTTGATTTTCTTGATTTTATGAATAGAAGAATTTAGTCATACAACCAAGTATAATTTTTATAAGACATTATCCTGTGGCATGAAACAGCTTATAAAAATTCAGAAAAGTTCTTTACAGAATAAAAATAAATAGAAAAAGACATATTTACCCAACTGTAATTGCTTGCTTATAATATGCATGTATGAATCATCCTGGGATGGCTTAAATTAAAAGACAGAGATCTTTGGAATGATCAATCCAAGGAGGCTCTTCATATTTCTGCTTAAAGATTGATTTGTCTGTAGGATGGAAACCTCTTCCAGCTTTTCTGCCACAGCTAATCACTATGTCCTAAAAGCTGGTTAGCTTTTTAAAAAAATCTATGATTTCATTTTTAAGGGTTCTTAAATCAGCTATTACAAATACCATCTCCAAAGTAAAGAATGAACTAAAAAATAGATATTAAAGGGAAAAAGGTGCTTTCATGGAGAAAGTGAAGGTCTCAGTTTTGATAATTAGTAAGATAAAAAGAACACTATCTTCTTGTTGTCTTTTTTATTATCATAAGTTTCTTCTCATTGTTTAGTCATGTCAGATGGATTTGAAAAATGAGCGTGCAAGCAGGATGTTTAGTTGATGAGCAGCGTTATACATGCAAACCTGTTCTATTTCACTGTAACTTTCTATTAACTCCTAGGGATTCAGGCTTGTTTGAGACCATCTGGCTGTACCATTATAGGGGAAGACCTCAAGACTTGGCATACCTCTGGGGGGTTTTTACCAGTTTTACATATTTAGAAATTAAGGTGTAAATCTTTTATTATTAGTGATACTATTGAAGCATGTACAAATGTCCAATTAGCCTATAAAGTTAATGACCAGAAATTACATTAACATATTCAGGCATGGCTGTTGTACAGATATGCAGTGGAGTTCACATGAGTGTTGAAAAACATAAGAAATTCCTATTATTCCATATTAATAATGACTTCAGTTACTTTAAAACATCTCATGCTTATTGACTAGTTATATCTACTGGAATTATCCATCCCAGAGGAATTAAAATTTTAATTGTCCTCTATAAAATACCTTCCTCCCTTCTCTGCTGCCCTGGAATTGCTAGTGTGTACATTTAACTTTGTGGGGCACTCGATAAATATTAGCTGTTTCTTAAATTCTCACATCTGGGCTCTTTTGGTAAACGTCCTTATTTGTTATCAATATTGTCCAGTACCAAAAATTTCTTTAGTGCTATGTTTACAGAACAGGGAACATGTTCACCTTTATATAAATACAAAAGGGATGCAGAAGCTAAATAAAACATTTGACAACAAACTACCGAAAAAAGTTAGAAGTGTGATATGACTTGCTATCACAATATATGTGAAAATGCCAACAGAAAACATAAAATGGTTTTAGAATGTGTTTGATTTGCTTTTTTGTTTTGTTTTTCTTTAAAAAATGTTCTCAGACAAATATCTTCTATTTGATTGAATAGCATTTTCTCTTCTACCTATATGTCATGGTTTGCCCAGAGATACTTTTGTAAGCTCACTATTATCCACAAAGCCCACATGGTTTTTGTCATGTATCTGCACTTCATCATGGCCAAAAATAGTATCCCACTCACATTGTCAAACACTGTAGCTGAAGGTAGGAGTCACTAGGTAGTGTGACCCCACATTGAAACACAGCACTCAACAAAGTTGAAGAGCAGCAGAGAGGAGAGAAAGAAAGATAAATGATCAGTCAACTAGCATGAAATGTTTTAAGGTGACAAGTACTTATTAGCACAGCACAATATATAAAGGAATTCTTCATATTGTACAACAGTGTTTAAAATAGAAGGTTAATTGTAGTCTGTTAAATGAGTTGCTTTATACAGAAAGGTCCTAGCCACAAGGTGAATGTCTGAAGACAGACAGAATTTTATTGTAATATTTAAGGAAAAATAGCCCATCTTGTAAATATAATAATACTAAGGTACTGATATAAACCACATTTTGAAGTCCAGAAAGGAAACTGATGATTTCCTCCCAAGGATATGGTATGCTAGCAGAAAGGACATGGAGACCATATCCACCTCAACATGGGAAGAGGATCAGACAGCACACTGCAGAGTACCTCCCTCAACGAATCCCAAAGAGCCAGGGAGTCTAGACTCTATGAATGTTTCAGAAGTCTGAAAAATTACTCCTTTGTTTCCTAATACTTTAAATTCTTAAAGGAAAGGGAACATTTGCATATGAGTGGTAGAGAATGCCTGACAATCGCGTGAATGCTAAGTGCAGACTTTGTGAAGAGAAGATACAACTTGTATGACTTAAAAAGACCACATTTTAGAAAATTGTCTCAGTAGGGCCTTTAAGGCAAACAGGATTTACACAGACACAAAAGAGAAGGAAGGGTTGCAAAAGACACTTGACCTTGGTCTATGGATGCCTAGTACAGAGAAGAACGAGGCAGGAAGCTGGTGCACCTGGCAGAGGACCAAGCAGGTGATCTTGAACTTTGTTTCTGCCTTTGTCCTCTTTCCTTTCTATTTCCATGAATTTTGTTGACCTGCTCTTATGAATGCCTTTTCTATATCAACATAAGCAAAAACTGAGCCCATGTGGAGAATTTTTATGTTCTGTGTGTACAATTGCTACATACAAAAATACTCTTATTGATGTCAGTTTCAACAGCCTCCTTTAATACATATATACATATATATGTATATATATTTTTTTACTTAGGTTTTGTGAAAAGAAAGAAAAAATGTCAGTATCTTAATATAAGAGCACTGAATGTTCCAGCTAGTGTTCTTCAGAGCCATATTTATTTTCTCTTGGCTTTAGTATTATCAGAATTGCTTATAATCAAAGGAATATATGATTTTAAAATTAACTACTGTAGAAAAATTTGTACTTACAATTTTTAAAAAATACCTAGAAGGGCTTCTTCCCAGGGCAAAGGATTAATTGGAATATAATTTTTATGGGAAATAACTAAAAATAAAATCTTTAAATCATAATTAAAAATAAAATATTTAAACCATGTAAACCTCCTTACAAAGTTTGTAGTAGAAAAAAACTTTTTTATTGTTTTGTTTTGCTTTGGGTTTAATAAGCACTAAGTCAGAATTCATTACACATTCCACACAACTTGCTAAGAGACTGCAGAGAATAACAATGCTAACCCTTAATACATCCAAGCAAATACCACCCATTCCATACAGTAACTAGTCCACAGGCAGAAATACCACCCATAACGTACAGTAACTAGTCCACAGGCAGAAATACCACCCATTCAGCACAGTAACTAGTCTTCAAGTGGAAATACCACCCATTCAGCACAGTAACTAGCCCATAAGCAGAAAAGCTCACAGCACTATCCTGACATCTGATAACAGTGGTGACCATCTGTTAGCCAGTTTGCTTTATGAGAGAGAAATGCACATCTTGTACTTTAAAAAGATTTATGTTTATTTATAAATTATGTGCATGTGTGTATGTCTGAGTGTGGGCATAGTTATCTGTGTAGATGTGAACTGCCTGACATGGGTGGTTGGAACCAAACTGATGTCCTCTGGAAGAGCAGTGTATACTCTTGGGCACTGAGGCATCTCTAACCCATATCTTGTACTTTTATGACAGAAAACGATTCTAAAGCTTGGAGCAAGGAGTCCACTGAGGGAAGCTCCAACTACAGTGGGAGCTGAGAGATAGAAAAGGCCCTTCCTTCACTCGTGCTTTCTAAAAGATGGCCCAGGGCCCTCTTTCAAAGACTAAGTGAGGCTTATCTAACCATTATCCAATTTACATACATTGCAAAGGGGATAAGAAGAAACCGTCACAGAAAAGTATGAGTGTACAGAAGTCTCTATTGCCGTTTCTTTTCAATTTCCAGAACCAAATCTGTTACTCTTGACTGGTGTGTACCCTCACAATGTGAAATGAATGAAGTAATTGGTTCCTAAAAGTAGGCAATGAGCAGTTCTGATTCTTTGAATATTTCTTGTGTATTCTAAAAACAAAGACAGATGTGTATTAAGTAGAAAGTGATGAGTAAAACTATTACTACCCAGTGACCCAAGTGCTGGGGTGTTGCTAGGGAGGGGACCATGGCAGGCTGAGCTTTGAGCGGCATGGAGGCCTCTCCATGAAGAACAGAAGGGACAGCATGAAAGAACTTAAATTACTCTTTCAAATGTGTCTATGAATGGACATTCCCAGCTCATTGCCACATTTCACCTAAACTGCTCAACTTTAAGATCTGTGGTTCTCATTCAAATGCTAATGCCTGGCCATCTGCCCTTTCTTTAAAAAAAAAGTGATATAAAAAGCCAACAAGAGCATGCTGCAGGTCTTGTGACCCTAATCACTGCCATTATGAGCTTTCTGGGAGTAATCACTCAGGTTGCACCCAGGGTGAGCATCTGCTGATGATGTAAAGATCAGAAGACTGGAGACTGCTAAAGACAGGCTTCCCTATAGACAGCCAGTGATTCACTCCCTAACAGATCTACATACAGATGCAGAGCCCAAATCCATAGGCTCTAATAATAGCATTCTCTCCCCATACTTGCTGCTTTGATTTGAATTTCCTTAAAACGTAGTTGGAATTATTTAAAGTGCGTATTTGCCTGTAAATATAATTAGAATTCTAAAGAAGGATGTGGAGAAGGCATGCTAATAATGATTAAGTGTGAAATGGGAGCCTTCATCTACACAAGTGGCACTTTTCTGTGCAAGGAGAAAAGAATGTCACCAGGGCTCAGTCACATTCTATGTGACTTTTTCCTGCTTGGCTTTTATTGAATTGGAAGTGAAGCAATAATTAAGAGAATGAATGTTTAAAGAAGAATGATTCGGGTCACTTTTAGAGATCGTTCTTTAGCAAGGCAAATTTTAATTATTTTTTCCTTTCATAAAGTTCATTTGTCCATCACAATGTTGTTTCTTAAAACATTTTAGACAATATTATATACATTGTGCCTTGCTCTGTTTTCATGCTATGCAGGACTTGTGGTTTTAAATATCATTGCATACTATTAGATTTATAGTTAACTTTCTCATATAATAAGCTTAAGAAAAATTATGTCTGTAATAAATTACATGCTGAGATATGTGGATATGTGACAGTTATCTTTCAGTGGGTTGGTTGGTCTGCCCTGTAAAGTTAAAGATGTTGGAATTAAAAGTTGGGTATGACTTCCCTCATTTTTGAAAACCAATCCTTATCCCAACTCGCCCCCAAAGACTTCGTGCTTCTGAATATTCTTTTCCAATTTCCTATTTTAGAGTCAAGGCAGGCTAAACTTATTTCCACTCTATGTAAAATGACTGTTAGTGACTCATTTACCAATTGAACAAATGCTTTACTGAGCCCCACTTTGTTCCAAGAAGTGGAGGAGAGCAAGGTAGCAGTCATATTGCTCACACTGACTCCGCGTATGGCAGCCTGCTAGCTGCATGTATTGTACTTAAACACACCCATAGGTCAACCAAAGCATGAAAGATAAATTGCCACATGATTAATCTTTATTTTTAAGAGACTTAGAACCTCATCAATGGGAGACTGGTGAAATGAGTTAGTGGTTAAAGATACTTGCTACCTGCCCTTGTAGAGGACCCAACATTGGTTCTCAGCACCTCTGTGGTAGTTCACAGCTGTCTACAATTGCTCTCTTGCTGCTGCATATACCAGACATATGTGTGGAGAATATCCATATATTCAGGCAGATGTTCATATCCATAACATAAAAATATATAATTTTATAAACCTGAAGATTTTGGTTCTGATTGTCCTAGAACTCGATTTATAGATTGGGTTGGCCTCAAACTCACAGAGATCTGCCTGCCTCTACCTCCCGACCGTTGCGACTAAAGATGTGCACCACCACCGCCCAGCCATAGAACCTGAAGATTTTTTAAGACTTGGTTATGACAGCACTTGTTCAGGGCTCACACTTTGTCGTCATAAGGAAATGCCAAGTTTCTTTATTCAAGAACAAAGGATGTTGAATTAGACTGCAAAATTTGTTCTCCTTCTTTATTCTGTCTGTCTATACTTCCTCTTTGTAAACCTTTTAATCTCACTTCTAAAGAGGTCAGCTGTAAGGAATGCTATCTCTCCTTGCTCAGTTCTCAAAGGAAGAATGTAAAAGCATTTGAGTTTTAGACCTCTGTCAGCCAGAGCTTTCAGCCTTTCAAAGATACCAGCAGCAGCACATCCATGACTGAGTTCAGCAGAACACCAGACAACTGGGATTTATGATTCATAGGCCACCCTCTTCCATGGACTAAAGAAAAACTTGTGCATGCCAGACTATATGATATTTGTTTGCATAATTACCAGAATCCCATAATGTCATTCTCAACAAATTGTAATGTAAACATGTGGCAATACACTTCAGTTATGTTTTATAAGAGTTTGTATCAAATGATACGTCATACCCAAAACCTTTTTCATAGGTGGAAGAAATGTCTCAGTGATAAAGTGCTTGCTTTCCTAGCATGAAAACATGAGCTTATATTCCCAAGAACCCATTAAAGTCATATGTGCTAGCATGTGTGTGTAACTTCAGTGCTGGAGGTGGGGTGGGGAAGGAAAAGACAGGAGGACTGGAGGATCCTGTGCAATTGCTGGTGAGCCAATACAGCCAACCAGTGAGTTCCAGGTTCAGTGACTGATCTTGCCTTGAAAAAATAAGGTGGACTCTTTCTATTGCAACGAGAGATTTCTTTGATAATGGATGAGAACTATACATTCCTGTGGGTATGGGACAGATATTTAGAATACATTTAGCAACTATGCTGCTTTAGTACAGTGGTGGTAGGTAGCAGGTTCTCTTCTAAGATCTATGATTTCACTAGCTTATGTGGTTTCTTGGTTTCCAGTATAAGCAGTTTCCCTCCTGTTGAGCAGGCTTTAAATACAATTTGAGAGCCATTGGTTACTATCAACATATGAGTGCCACTGTTGTACCATTAGTGTTATTGTGTCCTGCTGGTGATCATTGCAGCTCACAGGCATTGCAGCAGATGGACCTATTGACTGTTTCCCTCCCTTGGAGGCTATACTACAGGAGATCAAAATGCAGAGAGTATGTGACAGGGGTGTCCAGCTCCAATTAATACATCTGAAAATCAAGTCCTGTACCTAAAGCTCAAGAGATACTTCAAAAGAGGGAGTGGAAAGACTGTAAGAGTTAGAGGACCAGGAAAGATGCTGTGAGATTGTGTTTCCTAGAAATGACAGGAAATCTTCATCTATGATATCTCCACAATATGGATTCCTGAACAAGAACTGAAGAAGAATAGTACCAATGAACAAAGCTAACATGGAAGGGAAACATATAAGAGATATCACTGATAGTCAAAAACTACAACATGTACATGAAGGTAGCAGGAGAAATAGTCTTCCCCAGGGATGGACCCCTATTTGGTTATCCGATGCCAAAGTTCAGCCCTGAAATCATACACAGGCAAGTAACACTAAATGTAGTGGGCAGCTTATATTTATATATTTAGGCATATACATACACACATGCACATACACACGTATGCATAACAAGAACAAAGAAAAACCATCTTGAGAGGGATTGAGGGGCAGAGAGAGATTCTTGGGAGAGATTGGAAGGAGGAAAGGGAAAGGAAAAATGATATAATTATAGTTTAACTAAAAAGTGAGGTGGAGAATGACCAAGAGAGATTTGATATCAACCTCTGGTTTCTATCTCCAGGTGTACCTTCACACACATGTGCATATGCACCAGAACACATATACACAAGGATAGACATCCCTAAACTAAAGACAGACAAACAAAAATCGTTAAAGACCATATATTTAGAATTCGTGTTTAGAAAATGTCATCATGAATAAAATCAAAATAGAGTTTATTTATTCACATTTAGAGAGGTTTTAAAACCCACAAGAAGATACTTTCCATGCAGTATATTAAGTAGGTGGTTGGTTCATTTTGACAACTTCTCTGGATGTGGCCCCATTATGAAAGATTGTGTCTATCTCACCACATGGGGCTCGCTATGACATGAGGATGATGTGATAGCCAAGAAGCAGCCACATTATGTCTTGCCATGCAGTTCCTAGTCATGATAGAGCAGTGTCAGCATGGGCAGAGCCGGAGCCATATCATTTCCCACAAAACAGCTCATACATTCAGAACATCTAAGACGTGTGTTGTGGAGGTGAGGTCTGTAAAGAGGCCTTGTAGACTAGGATAAATAGAATCTAAGTCATGTTAATGTGCATTGACAAATCATGAAGCTCAGGTTGAAGATAATAATGACCTTTTAAGAAAAATTTGTGATACATACCTTTAAAAATGCTTAGATATTCTGTACATATCATTGGTACTATATGATTTGGGATCACTGATTGAGAACTCTATAATAAATATGTAAAATAAGTTTAAAATAATGATTTTGTGCCAGAGGCTTGCATCTATTTGGTTTCTATGGTAGTGATGGGAATTGCTTAAGACTTAAGCCAATTTGATAGTAGAATCATTAGTCAGGATTTGTTTTTCCTTGAGACATGATCTTGTATATTTCAGTAAGTTATTGAACTTACAACTATTGTGGCCTTCCAAATACTGGTACTATAGCCACCAATCCTGGCTCAATTAGGATCTTCTTAAAAACTTTATGTAGAAGTTTTTTTTGGCTATTTATCTTTGGTAATATCTTAAATATTCTTCCTTCATCACAAGTATTAGTCAACTCGAATATACTTTAATACAGGTGTTGCTTTCAAACACATTGCAACTTGTAAGCAGGAAACCTAGATCAATAAGTAAAAGGTACATCTCACTACCACCTACAATTTTGGGGGGTAAAATAAGTGTGATTTTGACTCTTAAGAACTTCACAGTTGCCTTGCTTCTCTAGAGATGTCTGAATCTAGTTTGTGTGATGGAATATATTTCATATTTAAAATCCAGGTAAGACACAAGTTAACTTTTGGTATTTGTAACCTTAGGTTAGCCATCATCACTAAATATTTTTTAGTCTCTTGCTGTGTCTTGTTACTATATTCTGTCGTAAGTTAATGCTTAGGCATCACTTACTCAAAAAGTATGTTTATAGTAGACTAGATGTTCTTACTGCATATTTGCACAAAACCCCAGCATGAACTACCACAGTGTTTCACTTTGTGCTCAGCCTCCAACCAGTATTCACTTAAAAAATTATTACTAATTTAATCTTAAGTCCTTTGTAAGCAAACATCTTGCATCCTTTTGTTGCTGTCTTTCTGTAGCTAGTCTGTTGCCTCACATAGCTTGGGTACTAGTGAACTGTAGCCCACCCTATTAATATGCTTGGTGCTGTTGCTGGTTTCCGTGTGCTGTTCGGTGTCTTTTGTGCCTCTCTGTCACTCTCTTGATTCCTTTCTAACCACCCTCTTAGAAAGTTTTACCTTGTCTACCTCATGCTAGAGGCCGCAATAAATTAATACCAGGTATACTCACCCGCCCCTCTGACTAAAATGGAGGGCTTCATACCCATTGGATGCTCCTGTCAAGTTCAGCAATCAATCAAACTATAACATGTACCTTTCAGGGGCATGATAAATAAGAAGAAATCTCTTGATACTGTATGAGGAGAATATGCACACTACCACATCATCTCTTGGCATTTTATACATTTATTTTTCCCTTGCCAGGTGGTCTGAATGCCCTAGATTTCCCGAATTGTCTTCTGTAGATTTGGTGCAAAATGCTTACTGTTGTTTATATCTCAAGCATTACTTATAAAATCTCTATTTGGAAAAGCTATGACTAACTATGGATGCACATAAAAAGAATGCTAACAGAAATGAAAGGCTCTCTCTAGACTGAGTTTCCAACTCTTTCCTTATTTACAAATGCAAAGGCGCATTGCTTGTCTCACAAGTGACTGGTGTTGTCTGATTCTTCCTTTGCTGAATGTTCAAAATTTACATGAAATGACCTTTTAAAAAATGCGGAAATCATTTATACATCAAAAGCTATGCATTGCGGTGTGTGTAAATGTTTCACAGCTTATTTTTGTATTCTAGAAAGGTTGGCATGGAAACCTTGAGGAGCCATTTCAGATGTTCAGTGACACATAAAGTTCTAAAATCCTAATTATCTTTATTAAGATTTAATTGTAATATAATTTCTATAAAAATTTAAGAACATGAATTTCCTACAGGAATAAGCAACTACTTTTTTATAAATAAGATAATGTATTTAATATGACAATGGTAAGAATGTAGAATCAGAAGAATTTTTTTAAAAATTAGTAATACAATTCACACATATGAAAAATAGGAACCTGCTGGCCTGTGTTCAAATACCACTTCTCAGTTTTATGAGATTTACATTTTAGGTTAATAATCACAAATGTTGAGATTTGTTGGGGCAAAGACAGTAATGTCTATGGTAAAGGTATCATTGTATAATAATGTAGACTTGAACTCTCAAGAGTTCCATGCCTGCTAGCAAAAACTGTACCGGCATATAATCTGATTACAAGAAGATACCATTGGCCAAGAAGCTATTGGCAACTGTCAGATGCTGGAAGGGGGGCCAGTTTTCCCTAAGATTGTCGCCTCTGATAGTCTCCAGTAGTCAACTATGCTTGTCTATGCAAGGCCACAAATCCTAGAAAGCTTGAGGAGCACAATTGGCCTCGATGTGAGAAATAAAGGGACACAGAGTTGGGTTGGTTGAGAATGAGGATGAGTCTTTAAATACAAGGGAGGAAGATGTAAATATGATCAAAACACATATGAAATTCCCAAAGAACTAATAAGACAAATTTAAAAATAGAAATTCCATTAAATAAAAATCGTCTTGTTCTTTCCCAAAATGTATCCCCATGAAATTCTGTATGCTTCAAGATTACATAGATAGCTTTGTTCAAAGTTTCAGTTTCTGCATGACTTTACAGTTTCTTTTTTGCTTTCCTCCATTACAAAAGTCTGTGGGGAGAAAAAAAACCTCAGTAGAGAAACCAATTAGTTCCATTTCCTGTAATATTTCTTTTCTTGTGGCTACTGGATTCCAGCCAATTCTATTTTTGCATTTTTACTTTCCCCCACTGCATTCAGTTCTTTTTTTTCTGGATAGAGGGATTTGTGTTTTTCATTTTGTCAAAATGGAATTCTTATGGCATGTCATGGGTCCGATGATTTCAAAACTTGAAAAGCCACACTGAGGTGTTACTTTTTTTTATATCATCCATTCACCATGTCTAAGGCTTTAAAAAACAGTCTGATAATTCAGAAAATGTTTTCAACTAGCAGTTGATTAGGAATGCCCAAGGAATTTTTACTAAGTTCTGTGCTTTGGGATAGAACAGTTAGTCTTGTGCAGCTGTGGTTTAAAAGAGGAAACTGGGAGTTTGGGAAGTGATCTCATGAAAATGCAGAAACTGAAAGACAAAATGGGAACACATACAGGAGATTTCCCTAAGCAAGCACTTGTGAATTCAGAGGGAAATCTCACTCACATCATCCACATCTGAACCCACAGGCAGGTATGGGAGGAAGGTTGAGACAAAGATTCTCTCAGAGCAAATCATTGTTTCCTACCTTTTCTATACGGTATGCTGAAAACAAATCTTGAGGTGCACTGAATTTACATTTTTCTGACAGAAATGCCAGATGACCTACATCCTATTATGTTATACTGAGAGTAAGAGATGGAAGTGTTCCTATAATAAAAACTGTAATGTTCACTAAAATCAAACAGCCCTCTGTCTCTGGTGGTGGGTGGTGTGCAGAAGAGCTTCTCTTCAGACCTGAAAAGCACAGTGGTCAGATCTCTTTCCTCAGTCTGGTCTGAACTATGAATATGGAAGAGATATAGTTTGGCTGTGAAACCAATGGGCTACAAAGCCAACCCATGCCTCCTCTTGTCTCCCAGTACACCACAACAAGGAGACCTTTGAATACATGAGTGTGGCACCTGTCTTGCATGAATTCCATTCTGTTTATCTGCCCTTCTTTTCTCTTACACTGGTATATGGGAGATGATAAATTACTAACAATACATGGAAACATCTCTGCTTTGTCACAGTATCTCTTATATCTGACACCTGGTGGCCATTGTCCCTCCTGTATAAAGAACAATTTATTCTCTATCTGTCAGAGCCAATGTTTCCCCTCACATTATTGGTGTGCTGGCTTTGATGAGTGTGTGTATGCATGCGCACGCACGTGTGTGCATGTATTTGTTTGCTCCATTTACTTATCACATTGTCACACATGATTTTGTTTGATCCCTGGTGAGTCCCTAACACCTAGCTCAGTTTGGGACATAGAAAGTGCTTGTCTAAGTTAGGGTTTCTATTGGTGCGATGAAAATCCAAGACCATGCCAACTTGGAAAGGAAGTTACACTTCCAGGTGACAGTCCATCACTGAGGGAAGTCAAAGTAAGAACTCAAACAGGGCAGGAACATGGAGGCAGAAGCTGATGCAGAGGTCATGGAGTAGGTACTGCTTAATGGGATGCTCAACATGGCTTGCTTGGCCTACTGTCTTGTAGAATCCAGGACTACCAGTCCAGGGATAGCAACACCCACAATGGACTGGATCCTCCCACACAAATCACTAATTGAGAAAATGCCCTAGAATCTTCCTGACAGCTTGATCCTATAGAGATGTTTTCTTAATTGAGGTTTCCCCCTCTCAGGTGACTTAAGCTTCTGTCAAGTTGACTTGAAACTATCCAGTACAGCGCTAATGAATATTAATTCAATGAATAAATCCAGTTACAGGGCTCATTCACTGACTCTTTATGATGTTCTCCCTTCTCTCACACACGTTCTTGGTCTCTTTTTTCTTCCTGCACCCCACAGTTCTTCCTTCCCCTATTAGTTTCCTTCCTACCAATTACAAGCAAGGTTGATGAAGAAACTAATGCTCCTAGATCTTTTTTGGTGCCTGATACTACACTGTATATGGCTGTGTTGTCATAGAAGTGAAGGGTAGGTTCTGCTTTTAGCTTCCCTTTGTTCCTTCTTGATGTGGGGCAGTGGTTTTTAAACAGTGTTCCCTCCATCAACAGTATCAGCATCATCTAAACTATTAGAAGAGTCTACTGAATCAGAAGTGTGTGGCTGCAGCCCTGGACGTGGGTTGTTTGAAGTTCTTCATGTGATGCTGATACTGAAGCTGGAAAGCCAGTAATAGGGCAAGATTGACTCCCACATTTCATATTTCAGTTTTAAATCCCTCTAATTCTCTGAGCTTGTTTCTTCAAACTGTTATGATAATCAGGAGCCCAGATCCTGTCTGTATTTCCACTCCATAATTTTCTATATGTAACTGTTTTTCTGTCCAATATGACTGCTCAGCTCTATCTTTTAGAGAACGAAAGGGAGACATTAGAAGGAAAGGGGGTACAATTTCCTCATTTAAAGTATTCAGTGGTATTTCCTAGGAACCAAACATCTCTCTTTTCACATGCTGCTGCTATAGAGATGAATATGTTGTCATTAAGAATAAATGCATCCAATTAGCCCCAGCAGATATTTTTGTTTAATAAAAAGACAAGAAAGAATAATAGAGGGCAATTTATAGCCTCTACCACTCAAGAATTATCCCTACTGCTTTTGATAATCAGAGATGAAAGTGTGAATTATTAGGGTCGTAGTGAATGCTCAATATTCGGTTATATGATTATGGGACAAATATAGACAGGAAATTAAATATCTCTTGAAAATTGTGTAATTGGAGAGCATAATCTTATCCACTACTTATGATGCTGAGTATTTTTCTCAGCATGAATTAAATCACAAATCCTAGTAATTGGTGTTTCTAAGAGGATAAACATTTATGAAGTTCCAGGCAGCATGTTAGGTGCTTGCAATATATTAACTCTTTTTCCTTATAGTCATCCAACAACATAAATACCATTTCATCACTGAAATATCTGATATTCAGAAGAGCTAATTTTCTTCAAGACACATAGATGATAAAAAATACAACCGAATCCTGACCGTGTCTGTGAGACGTCCTTCCTTTCCTACACTGTTTGGTCTCCTCACAGCTCCTCCGATTCTTGGGCATTGCATTCAGTTTGCTTTGATCCTCCACATTGCACAGACGACCTGCAGTTGCTGATTTTTTACTGATACTGCTTCTTTTCTTCTGCTTTTACTGATACTGAGAATTATCCTTTAATCTTTTCTAAGTATTCAAAACTACTTTGTTGCCATTTGATTTATGACAGATTCCAGGAAAAAAATTCCCCGGTATAGACAAAACTAGGTGATTTGACGAGTAATCCCAAATCGTATTGTGCTATGGAAGAAAAACAGAGGAAAGAAAGAAATGAACTACAAGGAAGAAAAAGATGTGGTGTAGCTTTGTTTTTTACTTCCAAGCTTGCCCCCGAATGTTCTCATGCTGTAGCTGTTTTTTGTTTGCATTC
Organism: Mesocricetus auratus; assembly: GCF_017639785.1. Lineage (NCBI taxonomy): Eukaryota > Metazoa > Chordata > Mammalia > Rodentia > Cricetidae > Mesocricetus > Mesocricetus auratus. The sequence continues at coordinate 41,680,757 of NW_024429194.1, read as the reverse complement.
TGTGTCCCAAACATCTGTTCTTCCACTCTCAACATGTTTCCTACATTATTTAAGCGCATGGCTTTTGAAGCCACCAATTGAAGACAGCATGTCTTACTCTATGTAGTGGTTATTACATTTAAGTGCTACAGTAAATAAAACATAAATGTACCTTTTATGAGCCTGAAACAGACTTTTACCAAATAAGTCATGAAATAATTAAATGTGTATTTGCCACATTTACAAGCCTTGAAACAAACCCTCAAAAGTCAAAGAAAATTTCCCTTTTGGTTGACTAATGTGAGTTATTGTTCATAATAATTCAAAATGTTTTTAAATGATATAAACTGAATTCTGAAATTTAAATAACAAAATTTACAATATATAGGTGATTGCCTTAACCTAATACTTTCAGAGAATCCACTTGTTTTGAGTGCTGCATTTAAAGTGGTTTCATTTTTTACAAGAAATGTTTAACATTGAACAATTTAGGATGTTCTTTTAAAGCCAACCCCCATGTCCTAACAAAGGGGTCTTAATTGAGAAAAAGACATCATTGGATCGTGTCTAAAATACAACTGTTGGCTGCTTGCATAATTGGACTAATTATAAAACAGGATCCTGTGGTGTGATCTGTGTGCTCATATGCTCTGGAGTCTTCGTTTTCTGTGAGTTCTTCATTATCAGTCGTTTCCGTTGGTATTTACTGAAAAGAAAACCCTTGCTAGGTTCCCTAAATTATTTTTTTATTTTTAAGATTTTTTTTACTTAAATTGGGAACAAGCTTGCTTCACATGTCAATCCAAGCTCCCTCTCCCTCTCCTCCTTCCCTGCCTCCCCACCAACCCTGCCAGCCCCCCCACCGAATCCCCACTCCTTTCCCCAGGGAGGATGAGGCCCACCATGGGAGATCTCCAGAGCCTGTCATTTCATCCAAGGCAGGGCCTTAGGCCCTCCCACAGTAGTCCAGGCTGAGAGAGCATCTCTCATTGTGGGATGGGCACCCAAAGTCCATTTGTATGCCAGGGATAAATACTGACCTACTACCCAAGGCCCCATAGATTGCCTAAGCCTCCTCACTGACACCCACATTCAGGGGGGGTCTGGATCAGTCCCATGCTCGTCTTCTAGCCATTAGTCTGGGGTCTGAGAGCTCCGACTTGTTCAGGTCATCTGTTTCTGTGGGTTAAACGAGCCCAGTCTTGACCCCTTTGCTCATCAGTCCTCCTTCTCTGTCACTGGGTTCCAGGAGTTCAGTTCAGTGTTTAGCTGTGGGTTTCTGCCTCTGCTTCTATCAGTCACTGGATGAAGGTTCTGTTTCCCAGACTCTCTGGACATTGTTGAAATTGTAGGCTGGTACTCCCCTGATCCATGTCTAAAATTCATATATGAGTGAGTACATTCTATGTTTGCCTTTTTATGACTGGGTTAACTCAGGATGGTTTCTTCTAGTGCCATCCATTTGCCTGAAAATTTCAAGATTCCATTGTTATTTTTTTTCTGCTGAGTAGTACTCCATTGTGTAAATCTACCACATTTTTTCTATCCACTCTTCATTTGAGGGGCATCTAGATTACTTCCAGGTTCTGGCTAATACAAATAATGCTGCTATAAATATAAATTTTTATTATAGCTTTAAGAACATGATAAGGTTGAAGCTGAGGTAATGGGATTTAGTAATATCAAACTAATTTCAAATTCTTGCAGTGCTTTGCTAAATAGATTTGGATCCTGGTTGACTGTACTGTCTAGATCCTGCCCTCTAAATGCCCACATGTGCCTCAATTCAGATTTTAAAATATGAAACTGGTCCTGCTTTATAAACATTATTCTTTGTGCATTGTAACTCAAAATTTTAATCCCAGCACTCACACTGGGGAGGAAGAAAACTCCATGAGTTTGAGGCCAGCCTGGTCTAAGTAGAGTTCCAAGATAACCAGATATACATAGAGAGACCCTGTGTAAAAATAAAAAAATAAATATACAATACATCTTACATACATGCATGCATGCATACATACATACATACATACATACATACATACATACATACATCACACGTTCTTCTCCTAAATCTTTTCTCGTCATTTTCAGCCTGGAATTTAACATCACAAAATACAATATGTCTCTACAGAAGACTATTTGGCTTGTTCATTGGATTTCAATGGTTAGTTATTTTAATCAGCAAATTTGATGCTTTTCTCACTAGTGAACTAAGTGATTATTTCAGTCTTATACAAGTAGGTTTAGCCTGTTCTTTGGTTAACTCCCAAGAGAGCTGAGTTTTGACCACACCCATGGCCCCCTAACTCATCCATATCACTGTCAGTTTCCAACGTTTTGTTTATCGTTCAAGGCAGAGACATTCACTCTATCCTCCTAATTTTCTATACCAAATCTTGAGAAAAAGTACAACCTTACTTAAACAATGTTCTTCCTTGTTGCTACCTACCCAGCCAAGATCTACTTTTAGATAATGGTTTTCTAATTGTTCTGGTTTTGTTTGAAAAAAATATATAGCAGATCTGTTTAAAAAAACAAACAGTAGGGGAACCTACATAGGACTAAACTAGGCCCTCTGAATGTGAATGACAATTTGTGGCTTGGGAAGCCTGTAGGGCCACTAGCTGTGGGACCAGGAATTACCCCTAGTGTTTGATCTGGCTTTTAGAGCCCATTCTCTTTGGAGGGATACCTTGCTCAACCTAGATATGGGGGGAGGGCCTTGGTCCTGCCTCAAAGTGATGTGCCATACTTTGTTGAAGCCCCATGGGAAGCCTTACTCTCTTCGAGGAGTGGGTGGAGGTAGGTAGGGGGAAGGTTGGTGAGCAGAAGTAGGGGAGGAAGTGGGATGGGTATGTCAAATGGGAAAAGATTGTTTTAAGATAAAAAAAGATTTAAAAATCTTAAAGTTAAAACTTACCAGGAAAAACAAAACAAAACAAACAAACAGAAAACCAGAAACAGCAATGGAGTCTGTGACACTAGCAGCCAGATGACACTAACAGCCAGATGTGGCTTCAGTACACATTCTTGCAAATTCCCTTCCAGTCTTTTGTTGTTGTTGTGTGAAAGTTTCCAAGGCATTAATTTGTTAATAGGATACAGCTCTTTAAAACAAAAGATAGATTGTCAGGTTTTGCTTCTGGGCCCAGAGGAAGAAGGGACCAGGGAGTGGGTTTGCATTGAGAAAGTTTGTATAATGTCATCCCCCAAAGCAAACACAGGTGAGCTGCTTACACACCAACACCATGATGGAGGGACTTCCCTAGAGCAAGAAGGGCAGCTTGCCCAGGTAAGATGAGAAGACAAGGTCAGGACTTTCTAGGAGGGTGGAAGCAAAGAGCTGCCCCAGCTGGAGAGAATGAGAGCTGAGCTCTGGCAGAAGGACCTGGGGCGTCCTTGGAGACCTGGACTCCAGAAATCTACTCAGTGGCCTGGCTTCTGCAAGAGGCTGTAAAAGATCCAAGATATGCTGCCCTCCTTAAAACATGGCTGATACCATTATTTCTGACCCTGGCCCTTTGACTTGTAACCTTTTGTTTCTTTCTAGTTAGTAATAGGCAACTCAATTTCTTGAGTGTGTGTCCAGCACCTGCTGGTCAGCTTCCTGGTGTTATCCCCTTTAGCCCTTACACAGTTACTGTAAGGATCTCTGTTTTACAGAGAAGGAGTTGGAGGCTGTCAGAAGTTGGTGGCTTGCACAAGGCCACTGGCGTAAAGAGATAAATAGGATTTCCACCTAAGGGAGTGTCTGATTCCACTTCCCATTGGGACGGTAATGGAGTGTTTTGCTGGTAGCTTATGGTAGAATTCTAATCCCTTATGAAAGGGCAGTGTTGCTGGAGGTGTGTGTGGGGGACGGGAGGTTGTTCTATAAGTGCTTGGATGATATATAATAGCGTGGTTCTGCCCTTCAAGGCTGCTCTCCGTAGATCAGATATAAGTAACTCCTAACTTGGAAGAATTCTGTTTTTTTATAATTTTGGTCAATATTCCTTTTTACTTACATAGAGCTGTACTTCAGTTTTATTCCAATAGAACAGTGATTGCTTAGCTAGCACACCTCAGTTGTCACTAATGTGGCAAGAATTGCAGTACAACCTGAAGTGAGCTGGTGCCTTGAGCAGCACAAGGGTTAAAACTAATTCCCATTGGTGACTTAATTTGTGTCAAATCTCAGGTCCTGGGTACTATTATGATTTTGGAAATGGAATGCTTGCATTTTGCTTCCTATACTATTTTATGGTGACTCAGTCCATTTGCTAATGCAATCATTTAAAGGATACTATTTAGGGGATTTTTGTATAGTCTCAAATACATGCAACATTATCACAGCCGATTGTGGAAATTTCTCATAAGTTAACAACAATAGCAAAACCCTCCATAGGGCCCTTAGCTGCCCAACACACTAATATCCCTCTATCCTCCCACACCAATGAAGTATTAGTTAACGACTAATATACTTTTCCATGCTATAGATTTTCCTATTCTGTGCATTTATATATGTGGATTTGACATATGCCATACCTTCCCTCACTTAATGTAGTATTCAAGGCTCATCCAAGTCATCAGGTATTCAACTGGTTTTTCATATATTATTTTTTATTAGAGTACTCAGCTTCATTGCCCACAGACTGGCCACTCCATTAATCCTTGAAAACCTCAAGGGAATGACACTGGCATTTCAAAGACCACTTAAGGCTAGAGGCTTTGCCCAGTGCTGTAGTGAGGTATCAGTTTCTTTCAATGCTCCGAGAACAAGTTGTGCAGCCACAGCTATGAGTCTTTGTCCTCCTTAGCACCTCTCATCCTTTCAAACATACTTTTTCCGTTTTGTGTTCTTGCTCTAGTAAATTCTGTCCTTGTAATCTTACAAAGTATTTTTATCAAAGAGAAAAGTGATCATCAACTTTAAATTGGAATAAAAAGAAAACCATGAAGCAAATGCAGTCAATACATTTTAGATGATTTATTGTTTTAAAATCCTATTATTACATTTTAGTAAAACTAATGATAAATAGCATTAATTATATACCCTACTTTTGAGGGTTTTGTGCTTATGCCATATCAAGCATAATTATTTGACTGGGATGATATGAAAGTTAATATAATTTAAAATATTTTTATTATTTCCTATTTATTAGTAACTAGTGGGACTAAGTATTGTTAAGTCATTACTTCATTCATTGCAACTTTGTGACTAATTTAACACATATTTGGTAATTGGCTGATGAACCCAGAATTAATTTTATATTTAAAAACTCAAAGAATTAGCTTCTTCAAAGCACTTTAGGAATGAGAGAAAAATGGATAAAAATGAAACAAAATAGAATTAATTCGCATTTTTATCTGTTATGTATTTTACTTCATTGTCTCATCAAAGTTAGTCAATCATAGTTCATTAAACTGTCTTTTTGAAACTACAAATGAATCTCTTGCAGATTTATTGTTTAACATAGATTCATGGTTTCTCATATATTACCTTATAGTGGCTACCTTTAGTTTGATTCTGATGTTGAGGTAGTAACTATAGAATTATATAAACAGGTCTGTGAATGTTTTAAAGCCTTCTGTGTTTGTTGTTGTCAGCTTGCTTGTTTGACTTTGGTTTGATTCAGTGCTTTGTTGGTCTCTTCTTTAGTGGCTCTGAAATTATATTTTGTATCTGTCCAAGTAATTTCTTTCTGACATATATTCTTGCAAGCAAAATGTTGACATATTGGAATATAAAGATATTTGAGACTACCACTTTTGGTTCTAATTTAGCTTCTTTTTAATGTAAGTAAAATTTAAAATATTATAGTAGCTTTTCTATAAACATAGTGTTAACTCTGATGGCCATTTGATTGGGTCGAGAGACTCTCCAGAGATTTGTGATGTGTGCTTCTGAATGTGTCTTTAAGGTTATTTCCACAGAAGATTAACTAAGGACGAGGGGGAAACCTGCCCTGAATGGCTGGCACCATGCTATAGGTGTAAAATAGATAAATTAAATTGGGGCAAAGGAGAAAGCCTACTAACGTAGACCTCCACTTTCTGTTTCATGGCTGATAACGAATTGAGTTTCTCTGTCCCAACTCCCTAACCCCAACCCTGCCTCCATGCAGAAAACCATGAGCCAAAATAATTATTTATTCCTTTAAAGTTGTTTTGCTCAAGTCTTTTGTCACAATAAAAAATAACACAAACATATTAATGAGAAGTCAAAGCACTAAGTTGACAGAAGGAACATGAGTGTGTGCATATCAGATATGGAAGTTTTCCTGTTAACCTTTCAATTTCAATTTGTGTTTGAAGTGATGCATGTTTATTATACAGTGTTGAGTTTCATACAGACAAATTCTTTCAAGTATATCATGTACTTAGACCATAGTCATCCTCTCCCTTTCCCCTCTCCTTAGTTCCCATTCCTCATTTCTCCCTATAGTCACCATTCTATTTTCCTAATCAGATAATAAGTAAAATGGCTGGTATCGATGACAAATGTTTTAAAATCCTTCATGTATCCATGAAGTTCATCCAATTCTTCATTTTCTTTAGAACTATCATGTGGCAACTCTAAATATCAATTTATCAATGGCATGAACCTTAGGTAGATCTGGAGGAACACAAAGATTACTTATTATATTCTCCAGAAAATACTATATACATTAGATGACTAGGTCAGGTGTTCTGATTCCTATATTACCAATTCAGTTCAAGGAACTGCAGAGGAATGGATAGGGCCACAGAATTAATGAGCTGCACCAATTTGTTACATATATAGTATTCTCACTTCTGTGGCAGAAATAATATTGAGTGTGCTGTTCACTTTGGGCTTTTGATTTGCCATCCTATAAGAACAGACACAATCACCATATGTTTAGTGTAAGCCTAAAATGAATGCAAAATCATTGGGTCAAATGAACACAAAGTTTAAGTGAAAATTTAGTTTCAATTCAAAATGCTAATTCAATTACTGTTTTCTGCTCCACTTATCAGAAGTATAGTGAAGTACATCGCTGACTTCTGTCAGAGGGGCATAACCTGGGAGCTCGTAACATTTTACCAAGGTTCCCAGGCATATACATTCATCTTTTCCAATAGGTGGCATAGCGCCTCCAGGTCATTTCATCCCTGTTACATAGCTATTCAGAGTCAATGAGGGAAGCAGATGACTGGCATTCTTCTGTCCTTTTGCTCTCACACATTGGTTTCTTACACACTGTGTTTTATTTCAATTTTCTGGGAAACAGCAGACGTTAAATTCACCAGTCTTGAAGAGGATTGGAAGGGTTTACTGGAGGGTGGATGATACAAAGCAGCAAAGCTGCTGACACTGTGACAGAGGATTTACTCACAACTCCTTGAGTGTTCATCTGGGCTCCACAAACATCATGAACTTTTTCCATCTACCCTCCAGACATTATTTTCAACATGGCATTCATTTACCTAGTTATATGAAAAATTATATGAATCACTTGCAAAGTTTTTGACAAAACCAATATAGAGGAAAGATCACAAAAGTCAAAGTACTCTTCAAAAAATAAAATAGATTTGTAGGCGAGTCAATACCTGAATGATCTCATTTGTGATTAATGTGTTCTTCAGTTGATGCTCAGTGAATTAGTCGAAGTTACCTCTGCCTGATTGTGACCCTGATGAGCTGCTTTCTACCTTGGTGAGCTGACACTACTATCATCTCCCTGAAACTCTTACACTCTATATTTGGTAAAGGTACCAAATGTCAAACAGTGTTGCTGTTATTTAATATTTATCCATACTTCTATGAGTAGCTGAAGATAAAGGAAATGAGGCTCATATTGATCAGGAAGAGCTGTTGAATAAGATAAGTTGAAGACTTGATTTTTGACAGGCAGAGGAAATAGCAAGCAACTTATGCAAGATTATCAGTGACTGCATCTTCATCATTAATTGGGTTCATTATAATTACCCTATGACTTCACTCAGACCATTCAAAGGACTTAACCTAATTGTAAATCAGTCCACAAACATTAATGAGATAGTTTTTATTATAGCAATTTTTCAATATAGCACTAGACAATGATGTTTACTATAATACAATAACATCAGTGGTGTCTTCGCCCTCAGAACCCTAGGCTATGAAAACTAAACTACTGTACACACAGAAAGAGTACACAATGCATGCATACATCTGTAGTTAGTTTCTGTAGTACATAATCCAGAGGGAGACACAAATTGTTTTATGAAGACTGAGTAAGAAATTGTATTTATTTGCATAACATCAAATATAGTCCCCCCGTAGAAACACTGGACTTTTTCTTAATCTTGCTTAATTAACTTTGTCTTGAGCCTCCCCAGGTATAAATTCATTCAGGTTATATTTATAAACTTGTGTATATTTCTTTCAGTGAGTCATTGTTAGTTAATATTGAATGTTTGTTTTCAGAGTTAAAGTCTGATATAGGAGATGTGAAATTTTATCAGGAAAAGGTGGTAAAGCTTCTCTGTCTCCATTTGAACTCCGAATTTCTAAGAGACTTTTTCTGAACACAGACTTGCTACAATTTAACAAACAATTAGGACAGGGTGCATAGTGGGGCTGAAATCTGTACTTAACAGAAATCTACGAAGTCTTAATTACTCATCTCACTATTAATTGATAACAATCTATGGAAGGGTATATATATATATATATATATATATATATATATATATACACTCATTTTAAACTGCAGTACTGTAAGAAAGGTATTTTAGTTCCTTGTGTGCCTCACAGTATTTTAGTTCCGTGTGTGCCTCACAGATCTAAAGAGACTACATAACTTTGCACCATAATCCAGTGGACTAGTCCTGAAGCCAGGATTCCCATTCAGGCTTGTACAAATCCAAAGCCTGGAGTATTTTCACACTTCCTTAATATAACTCGGTTTATTCCCCCCTCTGCTACTTAAAAATGAACAAACAAGCTGCTTGATACTTTAGCCCAGAGGTTCTCAACATGTGGGTTAAGACCCCTTTGTTGTCAAAAGACTCTTACACAGGGGTTGCCATGGGCAAACGAAGATTTTTACATTTAAATTATAACAGTAGCAAAATTACAGTTATGAAGTGGCAACAAAAATGTTATGGTTAAGGTCATCACAACACGAGGGACTGTTTTAAAGGGTAACAGCATTAGGGAGACTGATTGTAGTGATATATTTTCCTGTGTACTTGTAACAGTGGTGCTTACAGGTGTGGAGTAACCTGTTAAAGGGAGAGATCAGAGATGGGGGAGAGGGAGCCCTGAGTTCTCAGAGAGCATCGGGGAGGCAGGGTCTGCATCCTTGGAGCAGGAACGCCATGACAGTCACTTACTGCTTTCTGTGTAAGTTGTTTCCTCAATAAGACTCCACGTGTCATTTATAGTGGGTCTGGTGACTCCATAATTTCTACACCTTCAATTGAGAACCACTCCTTTAGCCAAGTATATTAGAATAAAATTGTAACATCTGTCAACTATGAGTATAACAAAATTCAATAACAATGAAGAATGTAACATACTTATCCTCGTTTAGTAAACTAGGAAAATTGCGTATCCCATTTGGTAATAGATATAAATGTATTGTATATATTGGCTTCAGAATGGATTATAGTATTTGTAACTGTTGCCTGAAGTCAGTCAATGCTGGTGTCAAACTAGCAAGATTGTTAAAATATTCAGCAGTATTTAGTATCTCTTTTTGTATTTTACTGTTGTTCTGATTTTCTTTAGATGCCACAAATGTGTAGTGAAGATTTGAAGGGCACCTACCTGTTTTCTTCTCTCTCTCTCTCTGCAGAAAGAAGATCACTGAAATTCTGATTTAGAATTTCTAGATCATATGAGATTGAAATTTTTTATTTTATCTAATTAAATTTTTGTCATTTGTTTTACATACCAACCACAGTTTCCCCTCCCTCCTCTCCCTCCTTTCCCTTCCCTCTTACCCCCATCTGTCCCCCTCTCTTCCCATCCCTCATGCCCAGTCTCCATTCAGGCAGGCCTCCCATGGGCTTAGCAAAGCACAACACATCAAATTGAGGCAGGACCCAGCTCCTCCTCCTGCATAAAGGCTGGGACCCAATTTTATAAGACTCAGAAAGATCACTTACTGCACAGAGCATAGTTACCTGAGTGAAATTCACCAGAGCTCCTAGAAAAACCTACACATGGCATGCTTCTGCCATCCCAGCAGTGGCGCTCTGAGGTATGAAGTAGAGCAGAGAAACTCCAGAGATCTTTCCCTGAGAGCCTACAGTGTGCAGGACAGACCCAAGACAGACCTGGCCTCAGTGAGGTAGGAAACAACTTCCCCCACATGTGTGCTATGGAATACATTCAGTACATGCAGATACACACACAACTCAACCAGCACACATACATACATACATACATAACTGCACACACTAATAAAAACTGTAGTTGATATAAAAATTATGTCATAAATATAAAAAGCCTCTCTCCCTAAAAGCATTTAAGTACTATAATTTATCCTTAATAAAACAAAACAAAGCCAACAGTTTCCCTTCCTTTCAGTGCCTTCTTTTCATCTCTTCTTTATGTTCTTTCCTCTAGCAACATCCACTACAGAGTCCCAGCCAAACCTTTAACATATGGCATCTGGGGCATTCAAGAAACAAATCATGACAGTCAATGTCTACATTGCACAGGCTTTGTTAAACTCGTATATTCTGAGCATTTCATTGCCCATTCAACTGTCAGAGCATAAACAGGGGGACGGGAAGCAGATAAAATGGAATCTAAATTATCTTTTTATCATACTTAAAAGAAAAACACTATGGATAAATTTTAGGGAGTTTTAGCTATGGGCTGATGGTAGAAGTTTTCTTTTTTGGGTAGGTGAGTGGGAATCTGGCACTTCTTAGGTTATTTTACACATTTAAATTAAGCTATTTTTGTTCTACCAATTACTGAAGGTAGTTGTGAGCTTCCTATAATGTGCGGAATCTTAATTTACACTCTACCATCTGCCTGTGTCTTAAGGTTTTAAGAGATTTTTGCTTCATAGTATCCTCATGTAAATGCAATGCTTCTTTGGAAAGACATCCATATTGTGAAACACAGCCAATCCGCACAGTATGGTCTCTAAGTTAGATATAAGTCCTAGGAAAATTCAAGAGAGGGGTAATTACTATTTTAAAATGGTCCCTTGTTTTATTTTCATAATGCAGACCTTTGAATGCATACTAATCAATTGACCAGTGGTAAAAACAGATTCTGGAAAGAATGCACTTGGAGGTAAAAGAAATTTTCATGGCATGTATTTGATTAACTGAGTGCTTGCTTGCTGGCTACTGGATGGAACAGATAACTAGTCAGTCAAGTTCAGACTTACATTATTATTATTTGAGTATAGAAAACTACCATGACATTTTGCTGTTACTAGAACGTACTTCACTCAGGTTGATTTTTTTTCTCATTCCGTCTATTTACCTGTGAATTTTGTGATGTCATTTTTAACAGTTTAGCAATGCTCCATTATGCAAATATACCACATTTTCTTTATATTTTTTTCTGTTGAGGAACTTTTAGGTTGTTTCCAGTTTCTGGCTCTTATGAATAAAGCCTCAATTAATATGGTTGAGTACGTGTTCTTGGGTAGGATGCAGTATCCTTTGGGTATGTGTCCGAGGTATCTGGATTCCCAATCTTCTGAGAAACTGCTGTATTGATTTACATAATGGCTATACAAGTTTGCATTCCCACCAGCAATGGAAGTGTTCCCTTTTTTCCACATCCTCACCAGCATGAGCTGTCACTTGTGATAGTCTTCTTAGCCATTCTGACAGTGTAAGATGGAATCAAAGTAATTTGGTCTGCATTTCCCTGGTGGCTAAGGATGTTGAACATTTCTGTAAGTGTTCCTCAGCCATTCAAGTTTCCTCTATTGAGAATTTTCTGTTTAGGTATATACTCCATTTTTCCCAATTTGGTTGAATTTTCACATTTATTTTTTAATTAATTAATTAATTAATTAGAATCCTAAATGCAGCCCCCTCTCCTCCTACTCTTCCCCCTCTTCCCCTTGGCCCCTTCCCCTGTACTCACTGGATATTAACTATAAAGTAAAGGATAATGATGCTACAATTCACAGAGAGGTTAGAAAACAAGGAGAGCCCAAGATAGGGACACATGGATCTCCCTAAGAAGAGACAATAGAGAATACCACCTGGTTGGACTGCTGCCAGATGGGGATGGGAACTTGAGGGATCAGGTTGAGGGTGGGTGGAGAGAGAAAGTACTGAGAGATGACTGGCAAGGGGGACTTTCAGAAGTCTGGTAGATGACCCCAGCTAAGACTCCTGGCAGCAGTGGGTAAATAACCTGAACTGGTTATCGCCTGTGATCAGATTGGTGACTCCCCGGGTTCTCAATGGCTAGCCTTCTTCCAATGACTCATAGAGGCTTATTCAGAGACCCATGGCCAAACATTGAGATGAGCTTGGGGAGTCTTGCTGAGGAGGAGGGGGTGTGGGAGGGGTCGGGAACATTGCAGGAAAAACCAGAGAAACAGCTAGCCTAGTTCATGGGAACTCACAGAGTCTGAACCAGCAAGGGAGTATGCATGGGACCAACCTAGGCCTTGTGCATGTATGTAACTTCTGTGTAGCTTGGTCTATTTGTGGGACTCCTGGCAGTGGGATCATGGCTGTCCCTGGTGCTTTGACCGGCTCTTGGGAACCTATTCCTCATGCTGGATTGCCTTGACAAGCCTAAATACAGAGGGGATTCTTAGTTTCATGGCAGCTTCATATGGCTTGCTTTGTGAAGCACATGAGAGGCCTATCCCATTTTTAAGTTGGATTGTTTCTTTTGGGGTTATTTTTGATAACTAGTTTTTTGACTTTGTTGTATATTTTGTATATATGTCCTCTATCAGATGTGGAGTTGATAGAAAAAAACTGTTACCATTCTATAGGCTGCAGCATTTTATGATTGAGGTATCCTTTGCCTTACAGAAGCTTTTCAGTTGCGTGAAGTCTCACTTATTAATTCACTGTTGTGCATTCACTATTGATGTTCTGTTCAGAAAGTCATCTCCTGGGCCAGTGCATTCAAGGCTATTCACCGGTTTTTCTTCTATCAGGTTGTATCTGGTTTTATGTTGAGGTCTTTGATCCGCATGAACTTAAGCTTTGTGCAGGATGATAGTTATAGATCTATTTGCATTCTTCTACATCCAGATATCCAGTTTGACCAGCAACATTTGTTGAAGATGCTTTAATTTTAGATTGTGTATTCCTGGATTCTTTATCAAAAATCTTTATTGAAAATGTCTGTGGATTACTATCTAGATCTTTAATTTGATTCTATTGATAAATAGTTCTGTTTTTATGCCAATACCATGCAGGTTTGGGTATGTGCATTTTATAATTCTACACACAAACAAAAAAATCTAGGCATTATATAGTTACATGCTGCCTGTTTTCACAGAGAACAAATTTTACTTTATGGAGTCAGTTAAAATGGATTCTTACTGACTAGTCCTTACTGCCCATATGACCTTGTCTTCCTCTGGGCTGATGATATTGCTCAGTGCGTGAAAGTGATCTCTGTATAGTTCCTTTGATTCCAAAAACCTACATGAAATGAACTGACTCCCGAACATGCTCCATAGTAAAACTTCCTGGAGGCAAATCATTGAGCTTTGATATAGCAGTAGAGAGTCCCAAACCTTGAGTATATTATTTGGGGACAAAAAACCCACATTCTGGTGTGATGAAGATAGCAAGTGGTCTTCCTAGGTGGGTGTGACGTGGCTCCGCTGTCTGGAGCCCAAGTATCTCTCTCTCTCTCTCTCTCTCTCTCTCTCTCTCTCTCTCTCTCTCTCTCTCTCTCTCTCTCTCTCTCTCTCTGTGTGTGTGTGTGTGTGTGTGTGTATTTTTTCTTGATCAGTTTTTGCAAACATGAAGCAGCTTTTTCAAATACGATAGAGACAGCAGAAGTGAAAATTATCTGCAGTATATTAGTTATCAAAGCAATCCGTTGTTCGATGATGCCATTAAAGACCTTGTATGCATACCTCCTTTCCTTAATTTTCATGCTTTTTGTACAGAATAATGGTTCTCTGTACAATTGTCTTCTTTGCTTTATAGTAGTAAGATGGCTGCTACACCTTTGAGAGTTAAACTGTATTTCAGAACAGAAAAAAATATGTAAGAATGAAGCATGCCTTCTCTTTTCCTATTTTTTGGCTAACCTGAGGTGCATATTGGGCCCTGCTCACTTGCACCCTGCCAAATCAAACCCATCCATTAGTCAATCAACAGCTCATTGAAATCCTCTCTAGAAACCATCATTATTGCTGAAAATAAATCTTAACTCCATCTAAAGGACAGTTACATGTGTGATTTATTGATGCCTTCTGTTCCTCCGACCTTTAGAGAGCAATGCAGATTTTAATCTGTCAGTGAACTTCTTGTAGCATATTGTTTTTCCCTCAGCCACCTCTATGTATTTTGCTGTCTGTTGTCTTCATGGAAACAGTCACAGATTGAATGCTCTTTTTAGTTATGAAGAGACTATGAGGAATAGGCCAACTGAGAGTTGCAGCAATCACTTTGTGGTAATGGATATTGGTGTCTGGCACATCCGTTCCAGTTTCTGCCTTGTTAAACACTTTAAAAGCAGATCCAGCTCACTTAGCTTCACTTTTTGACCCTCTGGGAAGTGTAGGTTTCTGCATCTTTTCAACTGGTGTTGAGCAAGGCTCAGCTGATATAATGGTACATGTTGGCTGTTGACTTTACACACCTAAAGCTACCTGGACACATGTTAACTATTCGAAGACAAATAATTACTGATTCATTTTTAACACAAAACCTAAATTGATTCAGTTTGTAGAACATCACAGAGTCTATCAAGTGGCTATTTTCAATAGTCTAGAGAAAGGATGCAAAAATCTGTTTAATGCCATTTAAATCTTGATGACAGCTAAATAAATTGGTGGTGAATTTTTTCTTCACCTTATTTTACATTAGAAACACAAATATGGTCACTATCTAAATAACATAGGTTATAAAATTTAGAACTTGAAAATAGTGTCTTGGTTTATGCTTTCAGACCATCCAACCATACTCAAAATGCTGAATCTGTAGCCAGGGAGATTTCTCAGTTGATAAATTATCTGTTGCCCATGCAGGACAAGAGTTAATCACCAGTACCCATGGAAAGGCTGGGGCTGGTGGGAGGAACTTTTTAACCTCAGTCTTGGGAGGGTATATAGACAGTAGGATTCCTGAAGCCCGTTAGTTGGCCAATCCAACCAATTGTTGATTTCTAAGTTCAGTGAGAAAACTTATCTCAAAAAATAAAGTGGAAAGATTGAGAAAGACACCTGACATCAACCTCTCATGGTTGCACTGCACACAAGGGTACATATGTACAAACAGTTTCATATACCACATGCATAGCACAAAAATTGTCCAAAATTGTCACAATATGTATTTTAACAAAATATATGTTCAGGTTGTCTCTGTGATCATGATTGGAAAGAGGAAACATGCATATCAATGCTTTATAAATTAATATTTACTCTAGAAATTAGTTTCACAGGGTCCTGAGTGCTCTGTTATGTGTGTGTTATTTGGTCATGTTAGAAAAGTTAATTAAGATCCTTAAAGAGACTGAAAGTTCATTTATTCCTTCACAAAAAGAATTGGCTTCTCTAAGTCTTAGGCTTATTAATTTTCTCTGACCTGAAATATCACTTGTGAAATACATTTTCCAAAAATGAACCAGCTTCCTGGGTCATAGTTACTCATCTCTCAGCCGGAATTAACCAGATATAGCTGGATTCTCAGGAAATACTGCAAGAGTCCACTTTTCCTTGATCAATAAATAATTAAGATTAGTTATTGCTAGGCCACAGAACTAAATAGAGAATTTTCAATATAGGAGTCTAAAATGGCTGAGAGGCACTTGAGAAAATGCTCAATATCCCTAGCCATCAGGGAAATGCAAATCAAAACAACTCAGGGAAATGCAAATCAAAACAACTCAGGGAAATGCAAATCAAAACAACTCTGAGATACCATCTTATTCCTGTCTGAATGGCTAAAATCAAAAACATCAATGACAGTTTATGCTGGAGAGCAATGACTCCACTGCTAGTAAGAGTGCCAACTCGTACAGCCACTTTGGAAATCAGTATGGAGATTCCTCAGGAAAATGGGAATCAGCCTACCACAAGACCCAGCAATTCCACTCTTAGACATATACCCAAAAGATGACCATTCATAGAACAAGGATGTCTGTTCCACTATGTTCATATCAGCATTATTTGTAATAGCCAGAACAAGGAAGCATCCTAGATGCCCCTCAACTGAAGAATGGATAGAGAAAATGTGGTGCATTTACACAATGGAGTACTTATTCAGTGGGAAAAAACAATGGAATCTTGACATTTGCAGGCAAATGGGTGGCACTAGAAGAAACCATCTTGAGTGAGGTAACCCAGGCTCAAAAAGACAAAAATGGTATGTACTCACTCATATATGAATTTTTGACGTGGATCAGGGGAGTACCAGCCTACAATACCACTGTCAGAGAGTCTGGGAAACAGAACCTTCAAACAATGACTGATGGAAGCAGAGGCAGACAGCCACAGCTAAGCACAGAGCTGAACTCCTGGAACCCAGTGACTGATGAGCAAAGGGGTCAAGACTGAGCTGATTTAACCCACAGAAACAGATGACCTGAACAAGTGGGAGCTTTCGGGACCCAGACTGATGGTTAGAAGATGAGCACGGGACTGATCCAGACCCCCTGAATGTGGGTGTCAGTGAGGAGTCCTAGGCAATCTATGAGGTCTTGGGTAGTAGATCAGTATTTATCCCTGGCATACAAAGAGACTTTGGGTGCCCATCCCACAATGAGATGCTCTCTCAGCCTGAACTATTTGGGGAGGGCCTATGCCCTGCCCTGGATGAAATGACAGACTATGGAGATCTCCATGGAGGGCATCATCCTCCCTGGGGAAAGGAGTGGGGATTGAGGGACGGGGCGGGGTGGGGGGTTGGTGCGAAGGCGTGGGAGAGGGACCTGGGATTGACTTGTGAAGGAACCTTGTTTCTAGTTCAAATTCAAAAATAAAAAAGACATTAAAAAAGAAATTTAAAAAATGATTAGTTATTGCATTTGACTACAAAATGCAGCATTTGTGCTATTCAGAAGACTCAAGCATAGCACTGGCCTTAATATGGATTAAATCCCCCTGAAATTACTTCCTGCTCATCTTAGTTCTTATAATGTACCTTACCTCAAAAGTCTTACAG
The DNA here is from genome assembly GCF_017639785.1 of Mesocricetus auratus. Lineage (NCBI taxonomy): Eukaryota > Metazoa > Chordata > Mammalia > Rodentia > Cricetidae > Mesocricetus > Mesocricetus auratus. The sequence continues at coordinate 41,663,492 of NW_024429194.1, read as the reverse complement.
TTGAATCAGACTTAGTTCTTCTAGACCAGATGATAAATTGTGTATCTAACCTGCTTTTGGGGGTGACTATAGGAAGATGTTTCCAGTCACATAGAAAGTACCGTAGCTCTAAATGTGTTCTTCTTCCTGTTATACTCATTTAATTCCTTGTCTCACAAATACTAACTTTTATTTTAAGTAAGATATAAAAACATGAGAATTGTGTATATTTATAGGGTGGCATATAATATTTTGATATATGGATACATTGTATACAGAGTCTGATAAAAAATCTAATGAGAAACTAAATTCTGTTAGTGCTGACAGACCCCAAATCCAGGGATTCTGTGTATCTATATCAGTAACTTGTATTAGCACAGGGAGAAAAGATGGGATAGGGCACAAAGTTACAGACATAGGTGGAAAACTGTCAAATGTGGCGTTTTTAATGGATGGGATTTTGAAGCCTGAAAAAAGTAAAGGCTTACATATAGATAAAATGGATTTCATGTGACATCTGTACAAAGTATTACCCCAATTCAAAGAATGTCAATTTTGTGACATTCTTCCTCAGTCTTCATTGTCATCAATTACTTTCATCAGCTCCTGCTATAAATTTCTATTTCATGGCTTCTAAAAGATAACAAATGTTATCTTTTCATGACTTTACAATGCATTATTTACCACCCAAAACTTGTCCATCCCCTGGGCAATGTAGGATTCATCACTACTTAATGGTGATTTTGTTTTAAAAATGCATATGTTCTTGTGCATTTGTCCAAAACCCTCAAAAGCCTTGGAGCATACCTGTTATCCCAGATTTTGGGGGACCAAAGCAAAAAGATTTTGAATTCAAAATCAGCCTGAACAATATATGAGCTATTGCCTAGGTTGAAAAATTATACATGGTGACATATAGAAGTTATTTTGATAATTTGATTATATGCAGAAATAATGTGTGTAGAATATATAATTCCACTTATTGTCAGTTCTGTGGTGCCTTTCATGCTCTGGATTTACTTAAATATTCATGTCCATCTTATAGATGTTTAGTCTACCAAGAAAGCATCTATGGTTTTCACAAGTCTGTATGTACATAAGAGCTTTTTTTTTTTCGTAGAAGACACAAACCATCACTTTCATAGAGAAACCAGACAATGGTTTTGTAAACTAAGCAAGAGCCATGGCTGTGAGAGTCCATGGGTATGTGGTTCCTTTGGATACCTCAAATTATGTTTTCTTCTTGATTACCTTGTATAAGAGAGATTTGTGAAGTAGGGGGCGCTTACCTTCCCTAAAGCTCTACATTGCAGTAGCAAACATCACAGCCCCATTCTGAATTTAAGACCTGCAGCTAAGCATCACTCAGGAAGCCATGCTGCTGGTAAAATGAAATGGTTCAAAGTGAGTAAATAAACTTGTTGCTATAATGAGAGACATATGCCACGGAATCCCAAGGCAGAGAAACTTCTGCCCAAGAAAAAGTTTTGTGTGAGTGGTTGTTTTATTTTTCTTCTGAATCAAATATTCTAGCATTCTATCTATCGTGAATTCTAGGCAGAGACTTTTATAAATGAAGTGTCTATGATAAAATAGGATTCAGTCATGGAAAGACCTAGCCTCGTTTACCATGAAGTTGTTAAACTCTGAATTGTTACCTACAAAATGTCTCCTGAGCTATTTGGACTTTGGCTGAAAATGACTTCCTGCAATCATGCACAGACTTCTATTTATAAACATTAAGGTTTGGAGCACAGTGCCAGGAGCGTAGCAGATTTAACAAATGCTAGAATGTAGCTTTAATACTGAAACATAGAATCAAGAAAGCTATGTGGTATCTCTAACTCATACTTACATGCCTCTGGCTAATGATTTCTCCTTTTAAGTTTTGTTATGTGTATGACAACAAATACATATTTAAAAAATTAATTTAGCTTGGGGAAATTTTATGAAGCTAGGAAACATTCTTTGAGGGCACCTAGTATTTGAATTTTCAAAGGAAATGCTTGGTAGGCATTGCATTCATATGTCAAAGTATCAATGGCTGCCTTGAATATTGTTGCTGTGGCTAAAGTCACCAATTAATATCCGTAGTTGACTAAATAAAAAGCAACATCATTGAGCAGTAGGGGATTTCATGTCAATTTCCCTCTGTAACTCTTAGTTTATGGTTGTCTCTGTCACATTGTTTAATCTACACTTACCCCTAGGTGAGGTAATTGAGGACATTACCACTGCCTAAGACTGACAATTACATGGAAAGCAGAAGGCTGTCAAACCTTTTGAGAATGCATAGCTTGTGAGTAATGTGCCTCACAAAGGGAATATGGGAAAAATAAGGAAAACAGCCCTGATTTGTAGAGTTAGCTAGTCTTGGTGCATAAAAACTCCTGTGTGGCCAAGTGCTAGCTGTTCATTGACCATGCAGTTGGGAAGCCATGAATATTTCTGGTCTTGAAAGGGAATAGAAAACATCTGTAGTATATACATCATGCAGCAGGGATCAGGAGAACATGGTCAAAATCAGAGTTTCTGAGTTCTACTTTCCCAGTGGAAACAGCAAAGAATAAAAAAGACATTGCCAAAAATGTGTGTGAGTGTGTGTTTGTGTAATTGTACACATATGATGTACAATATGAGGGGCTAAACTGAATAAATATAATCATATAGCCCTTGCTTTCAGGGTTTTAAAAAAGATAATTTTTCTAGATATTGCATCATTTCCCAATCCCTTTACTCCCTTCATACTCTCTTGTATACCCTACTTTTCTCTTTCTAATTCATGGCCTATTTTTCATTAATTGTTGTTACATATATATATATATATGTTATGTGCATATGTACATATTCTTAAATATATAAATACATCCTGACCAGTCTGTATAATGCTACTTCTGTGTGTCTTTTCAGGGCTGGCCTTTGGTACTAGATAACCAGTTGGTGTGCTCTTCCATGACTATTTCTCCTGCTCTCAGTATTCTTTAATTGCCTATAGTTCTTTGTGCAGAGTTGACAGTTGTCAGCATGGTAATGACTGTATTCCAGTTGTCCTATTCAGGGTGCTAGTTCTGGGCAAAGGAGACTTTCTGCTTAAGAGAACTGGAAAAAGAACACCCTCAGGTATTCTTTCATTTGAAGATTTGTGGTTTTTCTACTTTTTTGTGTTAGTCAAATTCATTTATTTTCTGGGCTTTAACTTTGTCATCTGTGAATAACAGTTTCTTAAGTATTAGGCACACCTTGTAAAGTGCTTAGCCAATGCCTGGAACACAGTGACTCTGCTGGCCTGTCCTCTACTGCTTAAAAAGAAAGAGATCAAAGATCATGCCAATTTCCACTTCATGCACCTCTACCCATTGTTGTCAACACACATGCAAACACAGAGACGTCATGACTTCGTTTATTTATAAGTGTTTCATGACCAGAATTATATAACATTTGAACCAATAAAGGAGTGGTCAGAAACTTTTATATATATTGAAGTCCCATATATAAAGAAATAGACATCTTTTAACTCCTCTAGTATAATTTGTTGTTCTTTTGAACCACTAAAATTAATTTAACATCACTGAATATTAACATTAGTAAATCTGTGGTCTCCCATTTACAGGTAATTACAAAGAAAATTTTTTACATAATCCACTTAGATTCATATGGGTTGTTGGATTCTGTGGTTGTGATTCTCTCTATGAGATCAGACAGTAGATTGTTGGCATCACCTGGTTGACTCATAATGAGCACATTGTGACTGTATGACAAAGACTTAAAACTTCAGAGCTGCATATGAGTCTGATGACAAATGATGCTTGTCTTGCTTGTCTGGTGAGAGGAATGGATTGCTGACTTGTCTTCACAGGCAGTAAGAAAAGGCAGGCAAACAATTCTTTTCTTTGTGGTGAAACCTCTGCTTTCCAGTTTAGTTTATGATGTATAAACACAGCCATGATGGTGGGATCTGTGTGAGCATTCGCATCAGGTAGGGTTACTGTCACACCCACCTGCTGGGAAGTCTGGGCATCTCACCTGGGCCCTCCTGGTAGGTTACAAGTGCCAACATCTATCTGTGGTTTTGAAATGAACTTAGATCCTTAAGAGGTACTAGGGACAGACTGAGCCGTGTTGTCTTGGGATCAATACCTTTTATTAAGTAAGGAAATGTTGAATAATGGAGAGATGAAACCTGAAAATATGATGACACAAGGACAGACAGAAGGGCACAGAATATAGACGTAGGAAGGAGCTCACACTTGGCTCAGTCTCTTGTGTTCTCAGAGCTCATGTAAGAAACTCACTGAGGAGCTTATAGCATTGAGCTTGAAATAACTTACTTTGGGGTTCTAGTGACTGAACCCATGACCTTATGCATACCAAGCATATTCTCTATTGCTCACTCAAAATTCTAGTTTTGAATTCTAAACATATTTTACATACCCTTGTTAGTTGGAATCTGAACATATTTTAATTATAGTTTATGCTACAAAATAGCTGATAAAATAATATAATGCTGTTCTTGTGACTCACAGATTTACTTCTTTTTAATTTAGCAATGTGTTAATGTCATCCTTCTCTTATCTCTACAGTCAAGAGCACATATACTCCCTCTATCCCTCTCTCCTCTCTTTCTCTCTCATTCTCTTGTAATAAGAGAATCATTGGCACCATGACTCAATCTTCTATCTTTGAAGGCCATGGCCATCTCATTACCACATCCTTTTCAGAGCCACTATAACATTTATTCAATAATGTCACCCTATTATAGAACACATTTTTAATTTTCTTCAAAATATAATTTATTGCTATTTCTTAAAATAATCTGGAGATTAAATTAAACTTACTGTGTTTCTTTAATGTCCTTTATCTATCAGAGAGACTTTTACTTTTTCAAGTAATTTACTGATAATTCCAGCATTACCGAGCATCTTAGATAATGTCTTACATTATGGACCATCTTGATTCCTAAGGGTTGAGCTCAGTGTTTATATTTGACAGGGAGGAATTCTAGCTGTTATTGAGGACTTCCTAGCATCTAATTGTTTAAAGTGCCCTTCCACCTTAATGCAGAGGGAATCTGTGAGTAAGATTGTGAGCCTGTGGGACCATCTTTTTTTTAACAGGGGCATTTAAATTTTTTTATTTCTCTACTTTACTCTCAGCCATCTCCTATTCTTTAAAACTGCAAACCTCACTCATGGATTTTCTTTGTTCACTGTCTCCTAATTTAACACTGTCTTCAAGTTAAACGGGAATAGAGTCCATTCTAAGACATCAATGGCATCCTTTTGACAAGTCCTTTGAGTCCTTCAGTACCTGCCTTTTCCTGTTGCAACAATGTAACAATAATCTCTTTGAACCTTCCCTGATACAGTCTTTCATTCAACAACTTTTCCATAAGGACCTCACATCCCTTTCATAAATTGTATTTTGAAACCAAGACTAGAGCATTATGAATTGTAAAAAGACAGTGAAGTCAATGACTGTCATGCCATCAAGACTCTTTCTTGGGTTATCAGAGGAGCCTTCCACTTATTTAAAGAAATACTAGCACTCACATGAGCCTCTATGTTTTGAAAGTAAGTAGCAGACTCTGGGCAGATATGAAAGTAAGGCAAGAAATAAGCTGGCTTTCTCACAGTGTAGACCCTTGTCTCAGAGTTGCACAAGAGTGAATAGAACTGGCACAAAGGCCATGGGCTGTATTCTAATCTTCCCACAGGTGTTAGTTGGAAAGAATAGCACTTTTCATGTTGTGGACAGACTAATCTATTTCAAAGACAAAGCATTTATCTGACAAATGCTGAATCTCAAATGTTTTACTTTGGGGTTTACTCTTCTTAAATTAATTTTGTAAGTCCTTTAAAAATGTGTGATTTTGAGAATTTGGTATCATTTTAACTCCTTTATATTTTTCTAATGGGTGCAGTACCTATGTCACAGTGAAGGTGCTCATGTCTTGACATCTTTGGAGTTATTTGTGAGTGTGCAGGCAAATATTTTTTCTGTTGTGCTTTCTGTAATTTAACAGCAAATAAAACCCTGCCTCCCGTCTACAATTTCATTTTTAATTAATACTATAAATATCACTTGTTTTAACTTCCAGGCTTTGCTGAATATGCTGCATAATTTTCTACTCTAATTAAAACTCCCTTTTAATATTCCCCCTGTAACCACAGGTAATGACAAATTGGGCAAGAAAGAGAAGAGCAAACAAGTGCTGCTTTGCATTTCCTTCATTTCAGGGAAGCAACACAAAATAGGCATGATGTCTAGGAATCAGAAGATCTTTCCTTCTAACTATGCCAGGAGTTGTTTTTTCCTTATGATGAGGGCAAAAGTTGGATGGGGATAAAGCAAGGAGAACATGCACAGTACCCATGGGTTCATATTGAAGCCAGGCTAGAAATAAAAAAGAATGAAAGACTTGTGATTATGTGATCTGGGTTGGTTTGTCCTTTATTTCTCTATTTTCTTTTGGTATCATATTCAGACCAGAGAGAGATCTCAATTGTCTCTTATGTGCTTTGGCTTGCTTAGGTAGGAAAGGAAAGTGATTGAGTTTGATAGAGTGCTGTTTCTGGAATTTCTTATTTTCTAAAACAGTGCAGGAAGGTTGATTCCAAATTAATTCAGTAATCACACAAAATGTCTAGGCTCATGGATAAACTCAGAACAGATGGCCCCAGTAATGGCATTGTTAATTTCCTCATGGGTTGCCCTTGGAAAACTTACTTAGCATCTTTGTGTATAAATTTTCCCACCTTAAAATAAGATCATAATTCAGTCTTCTGTATAAGATAATATTAATAATTTCATTAATATAGATTAAAATATTGCTAAATGTAAAGAGAAACCTTTTCCTTGAGAGAAGCCTTCCCGCCAGCCTGGTTCTAGAGCCACATCAGTCTCAAATAAATACACAGGAAGCTATATTAATTATGAAGCCGTTGGCCTTGCTTGTTTCTTACTGTCTAGCTCTGACTTAAGTAATTATCCCATAATTGTTAATCTAAGTATTTCTCTTACCAGAGAATAGTTCCGGGCTTCCTACCCCATGGCATTACATCTTGACTCTCCATGTTTCTCCTTCTTAGAGTCCTCCTGGACTCCTAGTCTCACCTATCTTGGTTCTCTATAGTCCAACAGTGCTTTATTGACATAATCACAGGACTTCCCCCATCATCTCCTTTTTTCTGTCTAAACAAAAAGAAAGGTCTTAACTTTAACATGGTCAAATTATATATAAAAGAACAGTTATCAAGTAAGAACACAGTTACAATATTTTGTCTATCAACATTTGTCAAGATTTAAGGAAAATATCATCTATCTCATTCTTGTGAGTCCAAAGTCCTATATGTAGCTTATCTTTTATCATAACTAAGGAAAACTATAATTATACTATCTGTCTTCAACTCCATCAAAGACAACAGAAGGATGATATATAAACACTAGGATTGACAGAGACATCTTGCTGCCTGGACAGTCACCTGAAGTTCCTCTATAATGTTGGGGCATCCATCTTCAGCCCATAGGCCACAATGTGTCCAGAAGATTTCTCAGCAAAGCAGGAAATTACAAACTGTCCATCTGCATTGACAGTCTGTCAGTCATTTTTCTGTGTCCTGCAGAAAGTCTCATAGACTCTTCCATGAAACAGGAACCCTGTAAGACTGAGTTCAGCAGTCACTTTCCTGTGGGTCCTGCATGTCCAGTTTATACAGCAACAGTCAAACAGACTAGGCAAGAGCAGTTTCTTGCCCAAATGGCTAAACTTGCCATGTTGAAAGCAAACTCCATAATGAGTCTCTTCAATGCCCATCTTCCACTCAGACATAATTGGTGCTGCCAGGAGCAGACATTTCTCATTGTCAAGAAAAACCCTAAACCATTTTAAATGCCATTTTCTGAAGGTCTTTGATAGGTTTGAAGACTGCCTATCTATCTCAAATATATTTCTGTATATCTAGAAAACCTAACTTACCTAACTATAAGTTCTGACTATTATAAGTAACTATCTGTAATCTGTATTTAATTATGCATTGTTTTAAAAGATCAGTATAAGCACAATACTTAATCAAGATGAAAAATATACATATCACAAAATTGATCTTGAATTTGTATCAATAAATGAAAAAACATATCCATACCATAATTCCCCTTTTTATCATTAAAAAGAGATTGGCTGTGATCACTAGCTAATTATAAACAATCCCATTTAAATGAAAACAAATATTTATAAACAAGATGGGAATTAGGACATCGCTCATTCCAAACTGCTTCGTGCTGGAAGGGGGCGCTGTTCATACCATGGGGATCATGACAAAATTCAGAAACCTGTATAAGTCCTTATTTTCAGGGTCTGTGAAGCTCCATCATCTTAGCTGTCTCAATTGTTGGAACACCTGGCCCACTGCTTCTGGGGATCTTGGTTCATCAAACCACAGAAGCCTGGAAGGAATCCTCAGCTTTTCATTTTCTGTAGAAACATAGATAAAAACTCCATTCCCAAGTAACATATTCTTATACTTAAATTTTGAAGTCAAGGCATTTTCAAAAGATATAAGTTGAATTAATTCAGCAGCATTTATAATCAGGTGTACTTTAGCAGTTGTTCCTTCCTGAGCAATCAAAAAACTGAAAAACACAATAGCATACAGTATCCAGACTCTCTGTGTATTTTTTATCTTTGCGTGGCTTATTTATTTATCTATTATTATTACTCTATTTCTTTTACTTTTATTTATTTTTCGCTGAGACAGGGTTTCTCTTTGGAAACCTGCCTGCCTCTGCCTCTGCAGCAAATCCTACCGGCGTGCGCCACTACAGCCGGCTTCTCTATTTACCACTATGCCGTTTTTCTCCTTCAATCTTACATATATTTTTAAACACACTGTAAACCTTTAGAGGTTTTTCTTCATCCAAGTCTGACTTTACTGTAAATCTTTGTTTTTCTGGCCATGTGTCTTATCTGTTAAAACCGTGGCTGTTTAAACTGTCGTTTTTCCAAGATGGCGGGCGTAAGCGTGATTCTAGCACACAGTCTCTGCTGACATCCAGCAAAAGCTTGCCGGCTTGGAGATGTGGTCACTGTCACTTCACTTCCAGCTGTACATACACATCTTTCAATTGTTAGCAGAGTCTCTTAAAAGAACTTTGTTGGTTTTTTTTTATGCTGAGTCAGGATGACTGCCTTAAGCAAGCCATGTGACTCTGCTTGTAGCTAGCAAAACAGAGCCCACCTGAGAAAAATGCTGCTACTAAGAACCCATGTTTTTATCCCTTCTTTTGTTTCTAAAATTCCTTTAAAGCTTTTGTCATTCTACGTGGAAATTCATCATCCCACTCCTGATCACCATTTGTAAAGAGAAACCTTTTCCTTGAGAGAAGCCTTCCCACCAGCCTGGTTCTAGAGCCACATCAGTCCCAAATAAACACACAGGAAGCTATATTAATTATGAAGCTGCTGGCCTTGCTTATTTCTTACTGGCTAGCTCTGACTTAAGTAATTACCCCATAATTGTTAATCTAAGTATGTCTCTTACCGGAGAAGTTTCCGGGCTTCCTACCCCATGGCGTTACATCTTGACTCTCCGTGTTTCTCCTTCCCAGAGTCCTCCTGGACTCCTAGTCCCACCTATCTTGGTTCTCTATAGGCCAACAGTGCTTTATTGACATAATCACAGGACTTCCCCCATCAACTAAATATTCAAGAAGCTCTTATTTTCATTGTGTATTTATGCCAGGTAAAAATACTTACAAATTTCCTTATTATCAATATTTGAAAAACTAAAAGCACTTCAACCAACAAATGTATTAAAGATCCCATCTCCAAACTGTATTTTCCAACTTTATTTTGTTGGGTTATTTAAGTGCCTTCTTCTGTAGGCATTATATATTTATTAAAAGACTTTCATGTCTCCCTGTGTCCCCTCAATATAACTCAATATAATTCACACTAGTGAAGCAACTGGGGTAGTCCTGCTTTTAAACTTTGGAGATGCATGAACACAATGCAGATATAATGCAGAACTGATGCAAAATCATGAACACAGACTCTGGATTCCAAAATACTGTATTACACTGTAGGAATGGTTACACGAGAGCTTTGTTAGTTACAGAACAAAGTATTTCTGTAATATTTTTAGAGTGACAGGTAGGTAGTTACCGCGAGTAGAGAAAACTGTGCTAAGGATTTCAGATGGTTAATGACAGTCTTAGCTTTTGGATTGGTAGAAGCTAGTGTTTTGGTAAGAACACACTGTAAGGTTTTGATAGTAACAAGGGTGTTAGGGTAGATACAGATGTGAGCAACGGATGGCTTCAAGGGGATTAAAAATAACCCTAGGCAAATGTGCATATGTCTGCAATATTTGACTCTTCATAATCTTGAAGTTCAGTCATTTGGCCTTGTAGAATCTCTAACATTAGTGAAACTTTCCACACCTTTCTACCACCTCCCCTTCTTGTTTTTTTTTTTTTCCTTCTGGGAATTTAAGTTAGCAGTAGTACTTGTCTTCAATTGGTTCCCTGTAGTGTTATAGACTGCTTTTTAGAAAAAGAAATAACATATTATGACACACAGTAGAAATATGAATCTGAAGAAATCAAGAAATTCCTTGTACTTCAGAGTATTGAAGGATGAGCAGATATTGTCCAAATTAAGAAAACTGAAATGGATTTTTCAAAGTGGAAATTATTTCAAGAACCATCAAATAATTCAACTTAGTAACTGAAAATATCTTCTAGAGATAATGTTTGAACTCTAAAGCAAACAAGAGCATGCCCATATAATTCTAAGTATTGTAATTTGGAATCCGTCCTTAGGTCCAAGACTCATCAATATTTATTAGTTGTATTTTTAAATGGACATTTACAATTTAAGATGATAGAATATCATCTACCTTTTCATCTAAAACACTGGAGTCACAAAAGTACCTACAGTTGGATGTATCCATTTCTAGCTTAGGAGAACAAGATCCAGAGTGATTCTAGGTCATGTCAGGTCCCAGAACACACTTGATTCCTTCATATTCCTAACTATATAACAGATTAAGAGTTTTGAGAGCTGGGCATTGGTGGTGCACGCCTTTAATCCCAGCACTTGGGAGGCAGAGGCAGGCAGATCTCTGTGAGTTCGAGGCCAGCCTGGCCTACAGAGCGAGTTCCAGGACAGCCTCGAATCAATAATATTAATTGTTTATATTCCCCCAGAAAATTAAGGCTGGGTATTTAACAAATTGTTTGACATTAAATTGGTTCCTAGCTGCTGGATTAATCATATTATGCATGTAGATAAGAGTTTATCTATCCTCAGAATTTTCATCATGAAGACTGATATATCAGTCATTAACCTCTGCAAAGTGACCATTATTTTTTTTTTGCTATGGGAATAGTATAGATTACATGTAGAATATTTGAGAGCATATTGTAGTGTGATATAATTGTAAAGGCACATGACCTGACTTCATGTTGAATGGTTTCATCTACCTGTTTCCTGATTTCCTCCTCCATAAGATAAATGTAATAGTAGCAACCTGCTCACAGAGTTGTTCAAGAATGAAGTGAACTTTTAAAAATGGCTCCAAATTGCCTAGTATCTAGTTGTATTAAGCACCTTATAAGTTTCTCACTAGTTCTCTGACCCATGCAAACCACTGTTTTTTAGATGGCATCAAAATCCAGTTGGTAATTAAAGATGGGCATTGTTATAATCTTTCCATATCACCCAAAAAAATAGTTCTTAAGCTCATAATGGTGTCCTCAGGCCTCTCTCAAAGGAAGTAAAACACACTGCGAGAATTCCTCACAGGAGCTACCCCTTAACTTGAGCAAACCCAATTTATTTTAATGTTCATGTGTATATTTCCTCATGTGCATTGTGGCTGTGCTGCTCCCAGTCCCTCGTTAGAAGGGTATGTTCCTCCACTTTGATAAAACCGTGAAGCATCAAGGAACTTAGAACATTCATCTTTATAATTTTGCAGTTGAATTAATACAAATTTTTGCTCATATGTGACTCCGTATTCATAAGTATTACATTGAAAAAACATTTAATGATTGAAAGAATGGATGAACAAAGTAGTAATTTATGAACTTTATTCATAGTTTCTTCTAAAAGCATATATCATAAATAGAAATTTGGAGTCTTCTTGGTACCCTGATCTGTCTCTACTGTCAGTATGAAATTAAGGTCAGGTTCATCTTCAAATGTCCTTGTTTAGAATATCTGTCTCCAAGATTATATCTATTATTACAGATTGTAGTTAATAATGAAAAGATAACAAGGAAGGAACAAAGTGTGGAAAAATGAGTAGAAACTCTAAAATGCCATGACCTTTAAAAATGAATCTCTGATTTTAAAGCAGTCTTCAACTGAGGAATATATTGATAGAACTCGCTACCTCTTTATACAAATTCATATTCACATGGCATATGATGCGAAGGCTCCTGTTTTAGGGAAAAAATGGTAGTTTCTCATGAGAGACAGACACCTTTACATATAAAGAAATAACTTACCTGGTGACTGTGTTTTTAAACTGTATCCCATGAACTACTGGCACCAGGATCACCTGGTGGTTAAAACCACATCATATTGGTAAACTGTTTTTGAACTCCTGAATGAAATCATATCTTTTTTCATCTCTGATTGTAGGTTCCTTCCTCCTCCCCAACAGGACCCCATTACACATCTTAGTGTGCATCTCCTCAGTATTGTTATAATCGTGTTACCTTCCTGACTTAGGATGCTTTTGCTCAATGCCTGCTTCACAGCTTCCAACAGTTCCAGTCTACAGGGCTCCTTCCATCATGTTTAGTTGTCAGGCTGCTTGCTGTAGGCCCCTCAGTTGTTTTCAACTTCTGCCATTATAGAAATCTTAGCTTCAGGCAGTCTCCCTGCGCGCTGGTTCCCTTGTGAAGGCGTGGTGCATACTCTCATCTTGTAATCTTTTTTAAAATATTATCTTGTAATTTGTTTTCTCTCTGATGATGTTTCAAGCCACCTAGGTAGCAAGTGTTGGGAAAATTACAAATCAGTAGAAAATGCCCTTAAATTGCACTATGGAGTGAATATGTCTGAGTTTCATTCAATCATGTCTTTCCTGTTAGGACTTAAGGATTCTCAAAAAATATTTATAGATACTTTTGAGCCAAAAGTTGTTTTTCTCTTATTCACACTTGACATTACCTTGTTTTCTGAAGTCATCAGAATTTTGTTAACTAACATAAGTTACTAAGAAAGTATGATAGATAGCCACAAATCTTTCTTTACTAATACAAAACACATGTCTTTTGCTAGAAAGCATTATTTCTCAATGAAATATGCACTCAAATCAAAGCTCATCATGATGAATTCTGCAGTGTTAGTTTCAGGGACTCAAGAGTAAAATACTGTGCTTGCACCTCTTATCTGGTACATAGACATCTGAAAAGAAAATCACTTTAAGCAAATATGTGTGCCTCTCTGTACATGGATATTTAATATAAAGAAAAGCCAGCCACTCAGGCAATAGGAATGACACACATTTTGTTGTGTTTTTTTTATTTTCCCTCTGTTAGTACCTGCTCACTTGCATTTCCAAGCCATAGTCATATGGAGGATGACATTCTCTCTTTCCAATTTAATCCTCATGGTAGGACTGGGTAAATTTACGGTACTGAAGAGACAGAACCAAACCCATTTGCATATATCAGTCCAAAGTAGAGGATCAACCATCCACATAAAATATCCTTTGTGAAGACTTGTTGAACCCAGCAAATTCTGGACTAATGATGGTTGCAGATGTTTGATGAATATTGATGCTGTGCAAGATTTATAAAGCTGTTTTGAAGAGAGCATGGAACTCAAGCTTCCCTTAGAATAGTGTATGTTTAAAAGCACTGTCTATCATTCAGAGCTCGATGGGCATACAGAAATGTCAGCCACTGAATAAGATCCTTCAAGAGACTCAGCCTGCTTCACCTGGCAGTCTTCTGAACTGGTTTATAGATGAATTTTCATGTGTTTGCAAAGCTCTAGGCCCTCCAGTTCTTTTCTACAGATCTCATTACTCTTGCTTTACTTTCAGCTCTGAGTACTTTAACTCTTCTAACATATGCCATCCATGTTCTTACTTTGTCAAGTGATACTCAGAGTAGGATGTAGTATTTCTGGGCTGTTTGATGATCTTACACACACACACACACACACACACACACACACACACAGAGAGAGAGAGAGAGAGAGAGAGAGAGAGACTTTAACTTTTCCTGTTGCTTCCTTTTCATTCCCCTACCTTTCTGAATGTCGTGAGTGCCAATTTCTCAACGTTTCTGCTTGTACTTTCTTTGTGCATTTCTGTTTTCTTTTTCTTTTTAAAATTATAACACCAGTATCACAGACACTGAGATCAACAATTAATAAATGGGACCTCCTGAAACTGAGAAGCTTCTCTGAGGCAAAGGGCACAGTCCACAAGACAAAATGGCAGCCCACAGAATGAGAAAAGATATTCACCAACCCCACCTCTGACAGAGAACTGATTTCCAAAATATACAAAGAACTCAAGAAGCTAGTCACCAAAACACCAAATAACCCAATTAAAAAGTGGGATACAGAACTACATTAAGAATTCTCAATAGAGGAATCTAAAATGGCTGAAAGACACGTAAAAAAGTGCTCAACATTCTTAGCTATCAGGGAAATGCAACTCTGAGATACCATCTTACTCTTGTCAGAATGGCTAAAATCAAAAACACCAATGACAATTTATGCTGGAGAGGATGTGGAGAAAGGAGAACACTCCTCCACTGCTGGTGGGAGTGCAAACTTGTACAACCACTTTGGAAATCAGGATGGTAGTTCCTCAGGAAAATGGGAGTCAGTCTACCACAAGATCCAGCAATTCCACTCTTAGACATAAACCCAAAAGATGCACATTCATATAACAAGGACATCTGTTCAGCTATGTTCATAGCAGCATTATTTTTAATAACCAGAACCTGGAAACAACCTAGAAGCCCCTCAACTGAAGAATGGATAAAGAAAATGAGGTACATTTACACAATGGGGTAACACTCAGCAGAAAAAAACAATGGAATTTTGAAATTCACAGGCAGATGGATGGAACTAGAAGAAGCCATCCTGAGTGAGGTAACCCAGTCACAAAAAAACAAACATGGTATGTACTCACTCATACATGGATTTTAGACATAGAGCAAAGAATCTACATAGAGCCAAAAATCCACACCACCTAGAAGCTAGGAAACAAGGAGGACTCTAAGAGAGACATACATGGTCCCCTGAAAAAGGGGAAAGAAACAAGATCTCCTGAGCTAATTGGGAACATGGGGGAGGGCAGAGGGAGTTAGGAGAAAGAGAAGGGGAGAAGAGGAGGATATGAGGGAGCAGGAAGATCGAGGGAGGGGAAGAATAGAGGAGAACAAGAAAAGAAATACCATAATAGAGGGAGCCATTTTAAAGAGAAATCTGGTACTAGGGAAAAGTCCAGAGATCTACAAGGTTGACCCCAACTAACAATCTAAGCAATAGTGGAGAGGCTCCCCGATAATGAGATTGATGACTACCTTATGTGCCATCCTAGAGCCTTCATCCAGTAGCTGAAGAAAGCAGGAGCAAACACCCACAGATAGACACTAAGCTAAACTCCTGCAGAGAGGGAGGAGTAGGGAGCAAAGGGTCAAGACCAGGCTGGAGAAACCCACAAAAACAGCTGACATGAACAAAAACTGATAGCTGGGAAACCAGCATAAGACTATTCCTGACCCCCTGAATGTAGGTGTTAGTTAGGAGGTCTGGTTAATCTATAGGGCCTCTGGTAGTGGATCAGTATTTATCCTTAGTACACGAATGGACTTTGGGAGCCCACTCCACATAAGGGAATACTCTCTCAGCTTAGACACCAGGGGGAGAGTCTAGGCCCTGCTCCAAATGATATAACAGACTTTGAAGATCCCCCATGAAGGCCTCACACTCCCTGGGGAACAGAATGGGGATGGGTGGCATGGGAGAAGAGGAGGGAGAGGGAACTGGGATTGACACGTAAAACAAGCTTGTTTCTAATTTAAATTTTAAAAAGGAAAAATATATAAATTATCCTTTGACAATTTCATACATATATGTAATCTATCTCTGTGCATTTCCTGTGTATGTATGTGTTCTGTGCTTGCATATGTATATGCATGTTCACATGTGTATATGCAGCTGTGTAAGAACATGGGTACGTATGTGTACACATGGTTGTGTAGGCCTAAATATGATGCCTGGTGTCTTCCTTGCTCTCCACTTTATTTTCTAAGAAAGAGCCTCTCACTGAACCCAGAACTTGTTGATTCCAGCTTGTCTAGATAGTCAGCTTGGTCCAGTGATCCCCATCTCTGGGTGGCCACCATGTTTCCCAAGCTGTTACTTGTGTTCGTGTTCTGATAACCAAACCCCTGTCATTACTCTTGAGCAGCAAGTATTGTATCACCAAGCTCTCTCTATATCCCATCCATGCATTTCTGTTTCTTTAAGAAAATATTAGCATGTATTGGAAGTTTGCATGTCAGTATATTTGTGCTCTATGTGCATGCCTGGTGTGAGTGGAGGACAGGAGAAGAGGGAATTGAATGTTTAGGGATGGATTTATAGATAGATGATTATAAGCCATCTCGTGGATCTTGGGAATGAAACCCAACACTAAGCAATACTTCCAGTCCTGTTTGTGCATTTCTTAATTCAGGCTTCACAACCCTTCTCATGAGCTAATCAACAAATCAAACAGTTTATTTAATATCCCCCAAGAGGATTATGAATGGTTCTTGCACTCTAGAAAGCCTGACCATTGAGGCATATTGGGCTTTTTGTTCTGTACCCATGGGTCTTTTGTACTTTGGTAGGATGTACCTATAGCCTGCACATTTGTTTCCTTTTTCTTTTTTTTTTTGATTTATTTGTTCATATCTTTAAAATATAAATTCAATACTGCAATAATACATTTTTGCACACTTCTCATTCTTTTTCCCTGTATCAACATCCCCAAAGCAGATTTTCATTAATTATTGTGTACCAACTTAAAAAGCATCTATCAGATATTATAGGAAGATAAAATGATACAAAGTGTGTTCTCTCAGCTAGTTCAAAACTATCCATCCTTGTGCTGGCTAGTTTCTGGTCAACTTTACACAAGCTAAAGTCACCTGGAAAGAAGGAACATCAGTGAGAAAAATGCCTCCACCAGATTGGCAACATGGGCAAACTTGCAGTGTGTTTTCTTGATTGATGATTGGTGGGGGAGAGTCAAACCCATTGTGGATAGTGCCATCCCTAGGCTGGTGGTTCTTGGTGTTGTAAGAAAGCAGGATGAATAGGCCATGAGGAACAAGTCAGTAAGCAGCAGCAGCACCATCCCTCTCTGGTATTGGTTCCCGATTGTAACTCACAACCCCTTCAGCAAAACTCTATCTCCAAAAATATGTACATTATGATTCATAATGGTAGAAAATTACAGTTATGAAGTAGCAATGAAAACAATTTTATGGTTGGGGGACACCACAACATGAGGAACTGTATTAAAGGGTCACTGCTTTAGGAAGGCTGAGAATCACTGCTCTATGGCTTCTGCATTGAGTTCCTTTGATGACAATGAACTGCAAGCTGTAGTGTGTAATAAACCCTGTCTCCCCAAGTTAATTTTGGTCATGATGTTTTATCACAGTGATAGAAACATTAAATAAGACAACCTGTAATTGATTTTCATACACTATTCACTAAATATATACATTTTTAGAAACTATGCTACAAGAGTTATGACTCTTATTATGTCCATAATAGATAAGTTATGATTTGTGTGGGATTTTCTTCTTTTATGTGATGCTAGGGTTTTGGTCACACTAATGAGAGACAAGCTTGCTATCAATAAACTAATCTTAGAATCCAGACAACTTACCATTTGACCTGAGAAAAAAAACCCTTCATATTTAAAGAAAGATGCTAGGTTGGGCATAAGTGAAACTTTTCTAGAATAGCCTGGTCACTTTTAGTTTAAGATGGTCTCATTCAGATGGAATGGTACTAGATGACCTCTCAGGACTATTCCCTCTTCAGTTGTGTGTATTAAATACAAAAGGCATGGCAAGAATTCAGAAGACTGGGACGAATTCTCTCCCAAGCTTAGAAAGCAGTAAACAAAATAAGCCCTCTAGTGGTTTTCAAAAAGAAATCAGGAATTTAAGTCTAATGCCACATATGCCACATAGCATTTGATTTTTGGACCGTGTGACTTCATAGCTAATGTGTGTGTACCATCACCCGCTCTTTGGTTAAACTGTGATGACCCTACTCATGGAGACATTTGATAGTAAGGAAGGTTCATGTCCTGCATCCTGCAGCATCATCCAAGAAATTCATGAGGTGTGAAAAATATTGTACTTGACTGACTACTAAGTGAAAATTTTATTTGATGAAATTTTTCCACATTAATTTTTCTCCATGGCTTGTCCATTTCTCTTGCAAAGATGATTTGCTCTAGTGTGGTTGTAACTCTAGGGGTAAAGAAACTGTGGTACACCATCTTTTAAGTTATTGAACAATGGAGGTAAATTTAGAATTTGTAATTAAATATTCACAAGCAGATAAGGAAAAGTAGTAAAAGAAAAATCTGCTAGCATTAAAAAAATCCTGAAGCAAACTAAATGTGTTCACAGTGGCCATAAATGTAACAAAGATGAATCCCTGAGACGTGTGTTAAAGTTATCTAAAATCAAATGAAAAAATGCACATTTGTTTTGTGATTTCTGAAACTGAACTCAGAGTAAAGATTTCTGGAGACGAAACATTTTTTATGAATTTTAATATTTTATATTCAACCATTAATACAACTCTGATTGCATTTATACAATTAATATTTATTGTAAATATGTTAGGGGAGAATTTCATAGGTATTTTTCAAAGTAGTACAAATGACACTAGCAATAGAAATTTCAGATTGCAATAAAATGATCGGATGAAACCTTGTAGAGAAAGGAGTATCTAAGGACATACTTGATAAGAGAGCATGGTGGCGGAACCTAGCTCCTTGTACGTGGGTGTCAATTAGGAGGCCTGGGGAGTCTATGGGACCCCTGGTAATAGAAAAGCATTTATACCTAGTGTACAAATGACATTGGGAGCCCATTCCCCATAGAGGGATACTCTCTTTAGACACATGGGAGAGGACCTAGGCCCTGCCCCAAATGATGTGACAGACTTTGATGCCCCCCCATAGAAGGTCTCAACCCTTTCTATTGAGCAGAAGAGGGATGGGATGAGGGTCAGTGGAGGGCATAGGAGAATGGGAGGGAGAGGGAACTGGGATTGATATATAAAATAAGATTGTTTCTAATTTAAAATTAAAAAGGGGGAAGAGGGCATGGAGGTATTAGTAAGAAAGCAGCCAGTTACCCCAAATTTAAATGCAAATGCATTTAACTGGTACATAATATGTATTTCATGAAGTGACATTGAAAGGATGCTTTCTGGTGCTGCATTTAACACTGCTGGTGGTATTGAATGGTGTTTATGTTTTTACTCTTTTCCTCTTTGGTGGACCTGCCACCCAATTCCTAAATAAATACCTGGAGGCTTATTCTTTTTAATAAATGCCTGTCCTTAGCTTGGCTTGTTTCCAGTCAGTGTTTCTTAACTTATATTATCCTACCTTTTGCCTCTGGGTTTTTACCTTTTTCTATTTCTGTATGTCTTTTCTTTCCTTCTTAATCCTTTTCTTGCTGAGTTTCTGGGGTGGCTGACCCCCTTCATTCTCCTCTCGTCCTATTCCAGCTTCTGTTCATTCTCTCTGCCTGCCATCCCTGCCTATTTCTCCTGCCCGGCTATTGGATGGTCAGCTCTTTATTACACAAATTAGACAGGCAAAGTAACACAGCTTCACAGAGTTAAACAAAAGAAACGTATAAGTGCAGCACATCTTTGCACCATTAAACAAATATTCCACAGCATAAGCGAATTTAACATGTCTTCAACTAATAATCCACAACAAGACAGATACCCTACAATGAGGACAGCGTCTGTATTCAGACATTAGTTTTATTATTGTCCTCTATACTTATTAGGTGTGGATTGTTTTGAGCAAGATTGTTTAAATCAAATAAGCCATTATCAGATAGCCAAGACTTTTCAAAACAGAATTGCATTCATTTCATGGTATTGTACATTGCCTATCAAGACTAAACCATATTCTGCCTGTAAACAGCCTGCAGTAACCCGTGAAAATGGTTTCTTACTCCATTGATCCATAGTACCTTACAAAACCGTGCATATTAGGAGGTTCAAATTTCTAGGTTCACTTTAAGTACATCCATGAAATGCCTCAGACCATCAAAGGTATACTCATCAAAAAAGCTACCAAGTACATGAAAGATGTCACTCTGCAGAAGCAACAGAATCCCCAGAGTGTAATGTTGATAGGTGTGCCCAAACCAAATAGTAGGGCTTAGACATCAGGTTTGTCATCCAAAATGAGGGAAGAATCTTTGGTTTGCATGCTTAAAAATGCAAAGAGCAAAGCTGACCACAGGGCTTTAGATGGAGATTCTCTAGTCATTGAGCAACCAAGAGAACAAAACAGCTAAGATGAGCCAACAAACTTACAGAGGTCGTGATCACATCCACCCACGTGTGAGCTCCCCTACCGCAATGTGAGCCACACTGAAAAGGAACACATTTCTTCTAAGTTCATAGAGGAGGATTCATAGAAGAAACAACTCAGAGAAGAAAATTGTAGAAATAAAACTTGTGGCATGAAAATAAATTCTTCAGCAAAGAAATGCAAAGAAAAGTTTTTTTCTTTTAAATGGGCCATAAAATAAGCATAGTGTTGCATATAATCAGAGAACTCAAGCAGCTGAGGCAGGAGGATTGCAATCTCAGGGCTTAGAAAGACCTCACTGCAACATTCAAAAAGAAAAGAAGAAAGGAAAATGTAAAAAAAAAAAAGTTGGAGAAGTGACTCAGCAGGGACTGACACAGTGGGAGAATTAACTACCACAAGTTATGCTCTGACCTCCTCATGTCTTCTGTTGCATATATACCCATATATACATTTCATATGTACACAGAGAGAGAGAGAGAGAGAGAGAGAGAGAGAGACAGAGACAGAGAGAAAGAAACAAATGTAAAAAATGAACCAGAAAGACAGGCACTAAAATTATGAGATCTTCACCAACTGTAGGGATGATTGTATTCAACATACATTATTTATAAACATAAAGTGGTGGTATGTGACATTCACAGTAAAAATACATATTTGCAATTTTCTTTCATGCAAGCCTACCTATATAATGCATAGTCTGTTTTAGAATGAAAATTTCTCAATTCTAGGTTTGATTTCTCTCCTTCTTTATTGGTGCCTTGTAAGAGTAAATGGAAAATTCTTAGTCTAATGCTTTATTTATATCTTCTCTTTTGGTGTCGTCTGAATGTTAGTCTGAATGACTGACTAATTTGCTCCAATGTCCAGTTATTGAATTTCTGCTCCACCATTTACCAGCTGTGTGGCCTTGGCATTTAAACTTAACTGAACCTATTTCCTCAACTGTAAAAACCGGTCCCCAAAGGAAATGTAGGCTTGGATGGGAAGAGAAAAAGATGGTACCAGAAATAAACTGTGATGATCAGTAAAGCCAGTAGGCAGAGGTTGCCTGTGGAAGGAACCATACTAAGGTGTCTTGTCTGTCTACTCTCTTATAGTGATAATGTACTTCAGTAAGGATTTCTATAAGAAAAAAAAACTTTAGCTTGCTGGTATGATGCTCATAAAGCAGATATTTTTCTTTTTTGCATTTGAGTTGTAATTTATTTATGAAAAATCAGTGGACAATGTTCTCTTTCTACCAAGAAAAATGTTCTTCTACAAATGGTTTATTCAACCTACACATCTTCATATGACGCTCTTTATGCAGTCATGGATACAGGGCATGTTTGCAAATATCTTTTTATGCCAAGCCCTTTTGCACAATACTCACAGATTTGAAATCTGTCACAAATGGACTTTCTAAACCAGTGACACCATGTAATGTTTATAGTAAAATAAACATAAGTCATTCTTTCTTCCACCTCCCACATCACTACCACTAGATCTAAAAATCATTAAATTTCCCCAGTCAATGTCATTGCCCCTGCCTCCAGAAGGAAACACTGCCCAAACTTTTGAGTATTATTTTTGGCTTTTCTTCCATTTCATTTAAATGGAACGATGTAACATGTGACCATTTTGTTGGCTTCTTTCATTTTTAATTGTGTCTTTGAGTTTTAGCTATGCAGTTGCAAATAACGTTGTTTTTCATTCCTTTTTGTGTACATCTTAATCTGTTATTTGAATGTAGCATCCATTCTACTCTTGATGAAGATTTGAGTACTTTTCAGTATTGTGTCATTATGATTGGTACTAAAGGCACGTGTTAAGTGTGTTTAGTTGGGCACATGTACAAAATGAGTTTCGGGTAAAAATTTAGGCTCATGCTTGCTGTGGCAAATAATAATATCTAGTGTTTTTAATCATAGGATTAATAATGTCTACAAGTATTT
This sequence comes from Mesocricetus auratus, assembly GCF_017639785.1. Classification (NCBI taxonomy): domain Eukaryota; kingdom Metazoa; phylum Chordata; class Mammalia; order Rodentia; family Cricetidae; genus Mesocricetus; species Mesocricetus auratus. Next base: position 41,640,958 of record NW_024429194.1, on the reverse strand, counting down.
TTCTTCAGAAGCATGTGGAGCATATTTTTTTGTCTTTTCATTTGGCATCCAACACTTGAGTTGTTTCTGTACCTTGGATGTTCTGAATAATGTTGCAGTAAAGACTAGAGCCATTTCTACTCAATTCTGCATGCCTTTATAGTTTCTCCTGGCACTAGGCTGACAGATCTGGCATTTCCATCTTATCAGTAAAAAGTAATTGAATTTCATTACTCTATGTAATTCAGGCTGTGATGATTCTGACAATTTTTCTGTCCTTGTTGTCCTCTCCTTCTTTCCTTCCTTCCATCTTCTTTTTCTTTCCTGTTTAACCACAATATTATTTTATATGGGCCAACTTGACTGAAGGGAAAAAGTGTGTGATAAATAGGGCAAACATATTAAGCAGACTTTGGTATTATAATACTTTGCAAAAATATGTATACATCTACTTATTATCTAGAATTACAACAATCAAGAGGGTTGGGTGAAAATGTATTATTTCTCTTGATTTCATATTATTTATGGCCTTATTTGTTTTCAGACAAGGTCTCACAGTGTGTAATCAATTCTGGCCTTGAACTTTCTTCTCTGCCTTTCTTTTCTTTCTGAATTCTAGGTAACATAGGCATTTATAAATCACTATGCTCAGCTACAGCCAAGTTAAAAAACTTCAAGGTATTTTGACCCTGAGATAGCCTTATTTAACTGTTATAATAATTTTAATTAAAAATTAAGATGCAGTGTATTTTAACATTAACAGAATACAAACAAGTTCTTTCTGGTCATTTAAGAGCATTTGTCTTGCTAGGTACTTCACACAATTCAAAGAAAATAGGAGAGATGTCTCTATTTTAAATAAACTTAAAGCCTACAGAAGAAATCATAATTCTGATTTTATGGAAATATAAGTAAAATATAAATGGTTAACATAAAAAATAGGGAAATCAATATGGACCAAAAGGATGACTTTTCTTGTGTTTCAACAGTCTAATTTATCCACTAATGTAATTCTCATATTGACTTATTAAAAGGCAATTCTCATACATAAGAATTGTGTATACATCATTCTCACTATAGCCTTCCCATTCCAACTCCTACTCTTCCCATGTTTTCCACCACCCCCAATGAAATCCATGGCTTCCTCTTCTTTATTGGTGTATTAGTATACAGAGAGAGAGGAAATAGAGAGAGAGAGAGTTGACTGAGTCCATCTAGTATTGTTCATATGTACATGTATTTAGCAATCACTACTTTAGATTGAATAATCAACCAAGGGTCATCCTTGGAGAAAAATGGTTCTCACTCTCTCAGCCATCATTAATTGACTGTAGCTTTTTATCTAGGGTGCAGCAAATTTTACCACAGCCACATTGGCATGTGAGCTGGTGCTATCATTATGCACATCTAGTTTAGGAAACCATATCACCATGACCTCATGAGTATCCAGAAGAAGGAGAGTAGGTAACACCATCACTCAGCAGCTCCTCTGGTACTTTCAAGTCCCTCTTTTGTCATGTCCCCTGAGCCTTGGGTAAAAAATTGCAATGATTGGGCACCTAAGTCATTTATTCTGTGTTTTCATCAGCTCTGGTTCTCTGTAATGCTGCTATCTCTGGGGTGAAGCGTCCTTTGATGAGTGGTGAGAGTTACAGATAAAAATTAGTTTAGGAAAATGGCAGTAGTAGTAGATTCTCCTCTAGAGATTTTGAGTGTCCTTGAGTTACATACAGTACGAGGCATGTATCTCTTTCTATTGAGCAGTCCTTAAGTTCAATTAGAGAGCTGTTGGCTACCCCCAAAATAAAAATATTATTGCACCATTGGGAATATATTCCCAGGCCAGTCATTTTTGTGATTCAAATGCTGTGAAAAATCATCCCAAAACACTTCCCAAACCTCTGGTGAAAAAGAAAAATAGGCATTTTGAAGAGATCATATTTAAAAAGACACTTACATGAAATGGTAGTGGAGGAGAATACTAGCTAGTGGATAGGATTCACTAAAACACGAACTCTTGTAGTATCTATGACAACCATATATATTTAATGTGATTTCATCATTTTGTAGCCAAGATGAGGAACAGCGGAAAAAGGATGGTAGTGGTGGTCAGCTACGCATTGTTGATACCTAGAAAATCAGCATGACTGTGTCTCTATGGGTGAACAGCCCTAAACTAATTGTGTGTGTGTGTGTGTGTGTGTGTGTGTGTGTGTGTGTGTATTCTAAGCACATGTTCTGCCACTGAACTAAACCTCCAGTCCTGAATGGAAACTATTAAGAGAATATCAGTATATAAACAGAAACATAAAGGTCAAAGTCTAGTTACAATTCTTCTTACGTAGTTTAAAAATTAGATTTTAGTATATATTGCATCCTCCAGTGGCTGATTTTGAGTGGTACCACTATTTCCTCTCTCTGTCTCTGTCTCTGTCTCTGTCTCTGTCTCTGTCTCTGTCTCTCTCTCTCTCTCTCTCTCTCTCTCTCCTTCCCTTTTCCCTCCCTCCTTCTCTCTCTCCACCAGGGCTCTCACTTTTCCAGCTTCTTTGTTTTAGATGACCACTGGAAGATTTATGTTGTCACATCTAAGAGAAACCTAGGGATTCTGCCTCATTTTAACCATCCATTTTCATTGCAAAAAGAATGATGCCAGTAATATCAGAAAGCCTAGGACCTGATGTTTAAGCTGGTTCAACAAGCTAGATCTGTAAAGGACAGTTGAACCGTCTGATGACCAGACTAGAAAAGAAAAAAATGCTGTTGATATAATCACCCAAGATTTTGTGGCCTCGCACATTCCGGCGCAGACATTAGGCAAAGCTGGTTCTCGGGATGATTGCAGTGTATATAAAAAGGGAAGATTGTTGCTTTGAAAATCAAAGGTTTAAACAGTCAAAGACAAAGGATTTGACTGGATTCTGTTTTTCCTGCAAAAAGCGTATGAGTAGAGAAGAGAAAGTCTTTTGATGAGGGGGACAGTAGGCTAGTCAGGAATCCAGCCTGCTGTTTCTCTGTGGGAATTTGAACTGGTCATGGCAGGCCTCAGGCCTCCACTTTCTCCTCTGTTAAACAAAGGGTGTCGGGGGTGGGGCTGGGTGGTTTCTGAGGGTGCAGATATGGATCGGATCAATCTCATAGCAAAGAACAAAAATTTGAATATTTATGAAAGCAAAATTAGCTGGTGATCAAAAACAGGGAAGAGCATGGCAGAAGGAAATGAAAATCCATCTTTCTGAATTCAAAATACAACATAAAGCTGTCAGAAACCAAGCTTTTGAGAAGGAGGAGAAGAAGCCGAGTCCTTTGTCTCCAGATTTCCTCCACTGTAGTCTTGTTCCCTCTTTCCCAGCATCACCTTAGTTTTCTCTCTCTCTTTCCTTTTTGTTTCCGGTAACCATGGTGATGCTTCCTCTCAGCAACCTCCTGTGCAGCTGGCCCTTTTGGTACACAGCAAATGTACTCCATTTACTGATACAGGGTTCTAACAATGCTTAACAATTCATTTATTAACATTTTCTCCAGGATAATACATGTGGAGAATTATTCCACAGTTAAGCCCCCCTCATAAGGGGCACTGTAAGACAGGGATATTCAATTGTTAATTTTAGTTGCTAACATTAAAGGGGTGACTGATTATGCCAAACACTGAATTCCCTGTAATGACCCTCAGCCCAGGGACAGCAAAAGTCCACACTCAAACTGGTTGCCACCTTCTTTTATATGTAGCCTGGATAAAATGATTGCGCACAGATATCACATGGCAAGCCTTGTAAGACAAACATTGCCAAGTGCATAATGATCATACTACTGAATTTTCTGTAGGAAAATATATACCAGTATATATATTTCCTTAATGAATACTTTATTTTGGACCATTAATAAACTGTGCAATAGCTTTAAAATATTGTATTCATTGTTCATTGTTCAATGACAAAGCCTCAGACTCTTCAGTATTCCTCATATGGATAACAAAAATTCCGGGAAACAATCATTTGCTTATGCCCAGCTTGTGTAGTGTAACTTGCTTGTAATCCTATATGTCTGAAAACAGGTCTCTCTCTCTCTCTCTCTCTCTCTCTCTCTCTCTCTCTCTCTCTCTCTCTCTCTCTCTGTGTGTGTGTGTGTGTGTGTGTGTGTGTGTGTGTGCGTGCGTGTGTGTGTGTCCCACGTGTGTGTAAAACACAAAGGAGACCAGATGATGACATTCATAGGCTTATAGACTCGACTCCTGGGGACACACTTGGATGGAGGCAATTAAAATGCCTGTCAGGCGTTTGGTACCAGAAGTCCCCGTGGCAAACCGCTAAATCCCCAGCCAGGGCACCATCCTATTGTCAGTGAATGATGGCGGAGCTGAGTGGCTTGTCATCATTCTCGAAAATTCTGAGCCTAGTGAGCTCTCTCTCCCTCTCCTATTTGCCTTATTTTCCTTTCCGCCACTGCGGGGACTTTTTTTAATTTGCAGCTTCCCTTCCCTGGCACACACAGACACGAGCTGGTGGCTTTTCAGACTGCGTCTGTCTGGAGCGAGAGAGACACAGCAGAGGGAGTGTTCTTGGAGGAGGGTTCTGCAGCAGTTCCACCGGACTCGATTCAGGGGGCATTGCTGCATATGCACTGGTAATGCTTTAGGGCTTTCACATTTTATTTCCCTTTATTTTTAATCCACTGTGTCAAAGGATCTGCTTTATGTGGTCTTGGATTACCGAGTTTTAAATACGAGATTGAGCTTAAAATTCAAGGGCTGCATTGTTTTGTACTGCAGACTCCAAGTGGTAAATTTATTATCTGGATATAAGGGATGATTAGACTTACTGGTGAGTTACGATTTTTGATATTTAGTTAACAAACCTATATGTATATATGTGTTTTCTTTTGTTCGTTTTTTTTTTTTTTTCTTTTTTCTCTAGATTCTTCAGCTTGTCTCTAACAGAGGAAGGCACTGACTGGGAACCACTCAATCAGCAAATTAAAAGGTACTGCATGTTTTATTTGAATGCTTAAATTAGGGGATATTGAGAAAGAACAGGAGTGTTTTTATTTAGGTATATCTCTTTGTGGCTGGTCTTTTATCCCAGAGCCCATGCTGATCATTGTCTATAAGATGTAGGATTTCTTATGCATATTATACCACTTACCAAGGTTAATTTGAATAGAAAGTACCTAAAAAATATGTCTTTTGTCTGCATTGCAAATTAAGAAATATCAACATGCCTACCTCATTTGTATTGTTTGAATTTTGTCATTGTGACAATTAACAAAATGTCTGAAATTCTACATCACAAAGAAAATGTATTCTTTTGAATTTAAGAGAAACATGTTAAATTGATTTTAGCTGAAGGTTTCCTATGTATCCGTGGTCTTTCTTTTTTTTAAACATTCTAAATAAAATGGTTCACTCTTTAAAGATGGGGTGAGTACTGGAGACTAAAACCCAGGGATGACTCAGTGTTGTTAGGTTTTGTGAATAAAATACTGTAATTTCTTTACTAATGTTTCAGGATACAGTAAGAGATATTTTTAAAGTCAAAGATGGTTAATTCTTAAAAGAATTTAGTATCATATGCTTTATTCAGACTTAATAGCATAAAAAGGAATCCTCTCTCTTGCTATGAAAGCAGTTGGACCCATTGATCTGGGCCTTATGCCTTACATGAAAAATATTAATTTTTAAATTTGGCATGAGGATGTATATTAATTTGAAAGGGCGGTTATAGATACTGTCTACTTTTTAATTCTTTAACATTATCTTTGACTTTAACATACATTCTTGTTCATAAATGCTATATAGTAGTCATTTGTCTTTTTAAAAGAAATGGAAGACATTTTCTGCATTTCTGAGAAGAGACCAGTACCACCCTCTACACTTTCTCTTGGCATCTCTATAGCATTTCCCTTCAAGACTGCCAGTTTCAAATTTTTCATACAGAAGGTTTAGCTTTTTAAAAACGATAATTTAAAACATGGTCGAGACAGCCACCCTAAGAGTGAAATACCATAACTGTGGAAATGTACACCATGAATGTGAGTATTTGCAGCAGCTGAGGGAGACTAGTGCATTGTCCTCGGTTAATTTTCTCTGCAGTGTATAATCACGAGTGACTTAATTTATTCATTCCACAAGCATTGCTGGAGAGCTTGGCTTCTGTGGGTAGTTCCAGTGCAAGAAAGGGGAGAGACAGATGACACTGTCCACAGGCTTCCAGAGCGTGGGTTGAGCCACATATGATTTTTGAACCAGAGAATGAATTTCTTTAAATAAGTTAGTGTGCTCTCAAAAAATGATGCTGCATTGTTTCAGGTATTGCATACATTACAGGGACTGATCTTAAAGACAGATGCAATGAGTATGCATTTTTTTTGTCTCAGAAATTATTCAGTAGGATTGTGCGTGTAAGCCCAAAGTAAAACCCATCATCCCATCCCCCTCATGCTCGAAAACCCTTGAGATCATAGAGTAAGTGAAAATATTTCATTTTTGGTGAAAATTATTTGTTATATTCTTATCTGATCAAATCCATGTAGAATGTGAACGCACGCCTGCCCCCCCACACACACACACGCACATCTCCCACATGGTCTGATTCTTAGCTTTCAGATGTATCAGAAACTTGTATGTATTTTAAGCTTTGGGATGTCTGTGCTAATTGAAAAAGATGAAATTATCATTGTTCTATTCAACAAAAGTCTGCAATACACTTTCAATATGAACTGCACCACTTCATTGCAGTTTGCCTAGGCATTGGAAGGTGGCACATGATTACCAAGAGGCCCTTATGGCCTCCTCTTTCATGGCCATTTTGAAATCATCTAGTGGGGATGATGATGAACTCTGTAACAAGAGCCATCTTACTAGAATAGCTGTTAGTGAGTCAAATCCAAGCAGACCTGACTCTGAGCTGCTAACACAGGTCTCAGTGCCATGGTGACTAATCAATATTGTTTGCATAGTTGTTAACTTCTGTTAAAAATTTGCTGAATTCTTAACACACAAAATAGTGGCCAGACCACAACAGTTCAGTTAATATTTATTTATTTATTTATTTATTTAACCACTTATTTTGTTAATAAATTTGTCATTTCTCATATTTTACTTTGTTTTTCATGTGATGACACATTAAGAATAGAAATTTGATATTTTGGGTGTTTAGTTAACTAAAATTTGTGTGTGTGCATGTCCTTTTATTAATGTTTTGTGGTGCTAGGGTTGGGACCCAGAACCCTATAAATCCTAGGCACTGGCTCTACCAGTTCCTAGCTACTAATTTTTAGATGAATTGTTTGGGTAGAAAAGGAAAGGTATGTGTCAAAATTTCTTCAGGTTATGTGGGAAATGATTTTTCTAGATTTTGGTTAAAGTGGAAAAATTTCAGTTTCATCGGGAGAGCAAAAGGCAAACTGCAGCCTGGGCTTTGCTATGGGCAACTCCTCCACAGTTCTCCCAGGCTCCGCTCTGCTTACCGCACTTCAGGTCTCCTGCCAGGTTTCTGCAGTGGCAGAGGGGCAGAGGACTTCTTTGCTGGATTTCTCTATACACTCCACGTTAGAAATGATAGCATATAAGCAAGAGACTACTGAAAAGTAGATGGCGTAAGGAGGAATGATGGCACTCCTGTAATCTCAGCATTCAGGAGACCGAGGCAGGAGGATCACCAGTTCTAGGTCACAGTGAGTCTGGGCTACATAGTTAGAAGCGGTCTCTAAAAGCAAAAACAAACAAAGGTACATAAATTTCCTTTCTATATATGTAAAGGCTCTGTAAAGAAACTTCTAGAAACATAATAATTCAAGAGAGTGCCATTTATTTGAGTCATTTGCTTCTGTTAACTAGAATTATCATTTGTTATTGTTAACTATCTGCTTGACATTATCTTAAGCTCTTAGCATGTGATGTCTCATTTAACCCTGCAATCCTCATAAGTAGGATTTTTGTTGTTTGTTTGTTTGTTTTTTCGAGACAGGATTTCTCTGTGTAGCATTGTAGACCAGGCTGGCCTGGAACTCACAGAGATTCTCCTGCATCTGCCTCTCAAGTGCTGGGATTAAAGGCATGTGCCACCACCACCCAGCTTGTTTTCGTAAATCTTATATGATATATTTAATTACAAGAAATTTCTTCAAAGAAGGCTGTCAGATAAACTTGCAAGTTTTTTACTGAATTAATAACACATTTTCCTTGTCATTTTCATGGGGTTTTGTAGTTGGTTGTATAGTCTGTATGTGAACATTAGAACTCAAGGGCAATATACTGTAACTCATATCATATTTTGTAAAGACTTTTAAAGTTGAAATAGTCACAAAAGGTTTGAGTGTCTGAAATAAATAAAGTGGAAAGTTGTGTCCTGAACACTGTGAAAAATATTCAAACTCAAGGACAAGTTACCCGTAAAAATCAACAGGGAAATAAAGGATATTCTTGTGAAAGAGTGGCTTCCACAGAGTAGCTCCTGAGGTAAGCTGGTACAGCAGAAACAGGACCGAGAAGCACAAAGCACCATTTTAGATGCTGCCACAGAGGAAAAAAGGCCCAAAGAACATTGGTTGTATCATATGAGATATGTAATTTCCTTAGGGACTTTGTTGTATGGATTTATGCATGAGGCATTTGTGGGGAAATCCAGGGATGAGCAGAAGTGCTCAAGGAGTACACTGCATTGAAGGTGCTTCAAGAAAAGCAAAGGCTAACATAAGCAGTGAGGGAATTGGCCAAGCCTGGGGAGTGCAGATGGATCTCATATGTCCTAGAATATAGATCAGATTAAGGGAACTCTTGGAAGCCAAGAGTGGATGAGTACATGAATACTACGAGGCTACAAAATATGAAATGACTATTTCCCCTTTGAATAGCACAATAAAATGTCATTCATTTGAAGAAGTTTTTAAAGAATACATTGATTTTTTGGCTTTGTATTTGTGTGGTTTAATTCTTTTTCAGCAGAAGATAACTATGACCAAAGTTATTTTCAGGTTATTTGTCTAACAGCTCTGTGTAAGACTATTAAAGTGAGCATGTTGCACTAAACCTCCTTTTAGACAATGTCATAGTGGAATGAAAGGACAAAAGAGCATTGGTTATAGATATGACAAAAAAGTCATGAAAGTAGTATCTGCTTCTGGGCATTCAGAGACAGCAGCTTGTCAACTGTTGGGAGAAAGAAAAAGCAGAAGAGCTCTATTCACAGGTGACTTCAGAGTTTGAAACTGATAGAAAAGTGACTTGGAGAAAGGTGTCTGAGAGCTAATTTCAGGAAGGAGTCCTCTTTTTATTGAGCCTTGAATTTATAGAAGACCCTTAGCCAATTAGTAATAAGTGCGTGGAAGAGCATGTGTTAAAAATGAGGATATGTAGGGGATGAAGGATCGACTGTGGGTGAATGGACGGGGGTGGGAGATTGCAGAAGCACATAGCTAAAAGATAGAGAAAGAAAGGTCTGAAGGATGTGGGTGATGTCACCAAGAAAGGGGTGAGAGCAGAACCAAAATGCAACACCCTCATTATACACCACAGAATAAGGCAGGAATTGACAATGCAGAAGGAAGAATTAGAAGACAAACAAAAATAACCAAGAAGTGTGTAATGTGTTAGAAAACACATTTAATACTTAGATTCTTCAGAAGGATTAAGGAGTCAAATATTTCAATCAGTCTACATTTTATAAAACTTTATATGAGTCTACATTTTATATAAGAAAAGAAATGATGCTTACCCATAATTTCACAGTGAATAGTTAATGGCTAAACTTTATGAATATTTTATCCTCTTTTTCTTCATTCTATTGCATAGAATTTATTACATAAGCAGGATCAGGGAATACATAATTGAATTTTGTCCTTTTTGCATTCATTATGATCTTGAGAATCTTGTATTTTCTCACTTGCATAGTATGTGACACCCATTATCTTTGTTCACCATGATTTCCAGTTTGCCTTGGTCATCGTGACACTGCAATGGAACCATTTATACCTCACCCCTCCAGCTCAGATGATTTCTAATGGATGTTACCAGTAACTAAAATCACTTTCTATGTTGTTAAATCATTGACACAATAAAAATCTGCTGGTTTCAAAATGTGCCTCTGGTTTGCTCCAGAACACAGTAACTGAGACTGTAAATGCCAGTCATGAGCTAGCTTGTGGCAGACATTTTCAATGTAACTCTGGTGTAGATCACTCACATTATGATTGAAGGGACAGAGACCCCAACTGCTGTACATATTTTAGTTTTGAATCTAAGCCAGGCTACAAGCCATTCAAATTATGTGACAGACACAGGGTTTTTTATGAAGTAAAAAATATGAAAATATGCTTAAAAAGCTAAGGATTTAGAGGAAAGCAAGATAAAACCCGAGAAAGGCAAGGAAGCAATGATGAAACTCATGGGCTTTTGGCGCTTGCTAACATAAGAAGCCCCAAGAAAAAGATTAGGCAACAGAGAGGGATGGCTGCATGTATAAGCAGAACAAGAATACATCTATAGAACAAGGTCCTAATAAAGTGGGGATAATGAATAAAGACAAGGTTTCGGCGCTGGTTAGCAAGATATTATAGATTACAGCAAAAAGGGGAAGAAGGTGCAAATTCACCACTCTGGACTCCATATTCTTTTCCTGGACTTACGGAAATTTCCTTCTAGAGGAGGAAATAACCTATGGGTTAACAAGTAAAATGCATACATCGTGCCATGGCCACTGTGCAGAGACTAGGTCCTAAGAGGGAAAGAGGAGATGCTAGGAGATTACTTCTGCAACTGTGAAGCTGGTGTGAAGGGAAGGGAGTCTGCTGAAATTAAGATTCTCAATGCTAGGCTAGAAGAGGGTTTGGCGTTCTGTATTTGGACAAGCACAAGGTAACACTGTTGCTGGAACCACACTTTCATTAGAGAGAGGTTAGAAGGCAAATGTCCCCCAACAATAGAAATGATTAGAGCCACTGTTAAGAACAAATCCAATGTGAGCCCTTGTTTCTGTACAGTTATCCTGCACATTCCCCAGTCTCTCTGGGGTAGGGGAGAATGGTCTCTCTTTGCTCCTGAGCTTCTGCCGTTACAGCCAGTTATTTTGTGAATGATCCATTAAACCAGCCATAATGAGCTGTTGGCATTTCATTCTCTCGGCCCATGGTCTCTGCTTATTACAACATAATGAATTCTTGTGGTTCAAGCTTAGGAATGTGAATCTATATAACTCTGGGCCAGTCCTGAGCTCCAGTTCTTTATTCCTGCATCCTCATTTATTTGAACTTCTTCTCTGCCTAGAGCAGAGGTTCTCAGCCTGTGGGTCATGACCCCACTGGGGTTAAACAATCCTTTTCCAGGGGTCACATGTCAGATATCCTTCATATCAGATATTTACATTATGATTTGTAACAGTAGCAAAATTAGAGTTGTGAAGTAGCAATGAAATAATTTTACAGTTTGGGGTCACCTTAACATGAGAAACTATGTTAAAGGCTCACAGCATTAGGCAGGTTGAGAACAATCAGTCTGTAGGATCAGCCCTGTATCTACTTAGCCCTTGCCATGTATCGTTCTCTTTATGCAAGACTCCCAGAGTCTGCATCATACCCTTTCCACCCACATTTTAATATAAGCTTTGGGTGAGTCTTCTAGGGCCATATTGTACTGTTAAGATTTGTCTCAGATTTAAGGAAACAGCCTCCCACTCACACTCCATCAAAATATTCTCCTTGGTGGACCATTTTGTTGGTTAAACTGCATTCCTTTGAAGACTTCTTCACATTGTTACAGGGAGGGGCGTGTGTAAACAACTGAGTGTCTTGAGTGGCTATGCATTCATAAGAAATCTTGGTGCATGGGGCTGGAGAGATGGCTCAGGAGTTAAAAGCACCCAGTGCTCTTGGAGATGACCCACTTTTGCCCCAGCACCCTTGTGGAAACTCACAATCACCTGTAACTCCAGTTCCAGGTGAAGGGCTCCCTCCTCTGGCCTCTCTGGGCTCCTGCACAAACAATTCGTGCACACATATGCAGGCAAAGTACATACACATAACTCTTTGTAACTCTTTTTAAAGAAACCTTGGTACACTGTCAGAAGGGATATTGGCTTTCCACCGCCATTTCTGAGTTATAAGTGAGATTTCCCTTTCAGAATCAGGAATCCAGGAACACTGACTTCTTTGAGTCCTTTCGCACCATGTATGAGAACTTCAAAATATCTAGAAAAACAAGTCGTTAAATAAGCAAGGTTACTCACCTATAAGGGAAGAATATCTTAAGTGTGTGTTGAACATCAGTGGTATTTTTTATTAGCATTTAGCATTTTTTCCCACAGAACTAATTTTATTTCTAAGCATTCCAGAACAAGGTCTCCAGACCAAGCATGTTCATTTTGCAATTTGGTAAATGGTTAAACAGCCTAATAGGAGCAAATAATACCCTAGAAACTTGAATTTTAAAAATTACAGTGAAATATCAAGTTAACGTTGAATAACGAGAAGTGAACAAATTGGTCACATTTTTTCAAGAGTGCTTAGGAAAGACACTTAAAAAGTGCAGTCTCAGGCACCTTTGTACCTATTCTGTCTACACAAAATACAAAGCAAGGGAGTGAGAGGTGTGTGTGTGTGTGTGTGTGTGTGTGTGTGTGTGTGTGTGTGTTTCTATATGAACATTGCTGGTGGTCTTTCCATAATTGAGATGAAACTAGAATTTTTTTTTCAGAATCTGAAGGCCATGTTTTGTCGCACCTGCTGTGCGGCCTGCATCCGAGAATGTAGCGAGGTGGTCGGGATAGATGACACAGAGACCGGTCAGTTGCTTTAAGAAAACTTTATGCTTCCCAAGTCAGCTTAGGAGGAGATTCCAAGTCCGCTTAGGAGAGAGAAGTCTCAGGAGAAGTCTCCCCAAGAAAAAAGAGCTTCCCTTTTTAAGGACTTTTGCCATCCATTTACATACCATTCTTTCCAGACTTCTCACCCTCCTGGCTGGTGGTTTAATCTCAGGCCCCAGAATCGGGGAGAGACACCGCAGGGGGGGGGGCAGGAAGAGGCATCTAGCCGTAGGGGGTGTGAAAGTCATGGTATCTCCGTGAGCGAGCCCTTATCTGAGCCCTATCAAGAGCTTTAAAGCACTGAATTGTTTTCAGTAAACATTACACAGATGCCTGCTCCCAGGCCGAAGGGGAAGTGGGTTTCTGCTCAAGGTCTGGTGTCCCCACAATGTTTGTCATTTTGGCATTTCTTCCCATTCCTTCAATGATATCACACCTGACTCCTCCCTCCATCTCTCCCTGTCTCCCTCTCTACCCCCCACATACACAGATGCATACATGTGGGCACACACACAGGTTTCTCTCCCTTTCCTCTCTTCATTATTATTTCCCTCAAAAAGAAGTATCAATCGTCTTTTTCCGTGAATTGTGTTTACATCTGGTTCTTTATGGTTTGAATTAACCTTTCTTAAAAATTCCCTCCCAGTGTCAATGACTCTGGATGATGACCAATAAAGCAGCCGGATGTACATTGATCTCCATCTGGCATTGGTTAAAATAAAACTCATCCATTTAACACCTCATAACCAAAATACAGTTGTTATAATATGGAGGAGGAGTTGAAGAAATGATGGTTCTTTTGGAAAGATCTTGTTCTATACCCAAGATGAACAACAGCTATTTTTTCCTGATTATTGTCAGTTTCAGAAATTTCTTGCTAGTGGTAAGCATTGTGACTCAATACAAGGAAAAAGATACAACACGTAGACTTTAATGGTTCTTCCCACACTGTCTAAGTGCTTTGGGTTAGCATAAATTGTAGTGTACTTAGAGGTGAATTTGAGATATTCTAGACTCCTAAAAGTAAAAGCCTAAGTAGGCTGCCTAGTTTCAGAGAGTGGGTGCAGAAATCTCACAGGCAACTGACAAAATTATGTTGGTGGTACTTTGGAAATATGGGAAGTAACAATCAAAAATGTGGGAGGAAGAAAGTATTCAGGAAAAACACATGACTCCAAGTAAGTCATTTAACTCTGCTCAGAATGTTGTAGTTTTCATTTACAGCACAGAGGATAGCCCTAAAGATAAGAGAGAGCCAGGAAATGTAACATCAGGGTCAATGCATATAATACGTACATGTCTTCCATTCTTCTCTCTATCAGCTTATACATATCTGGAGTGATGTATTTGGATTTCAAGAAGAAAACAAGAAAGATAAAAATAACCTGGGAACCAAACATGGGTCCTCTAGAAGAACAACAAGGGCTCTTAACCATTGAGCTATCTACCTTTCCAGCCCCTGGTTTGACTTGTAACACCTATTTTAAAAAGGGGAGAGGAATGAGACCATAAACAACTGTGCGCAAAACACTGGAAAAAAGTTTAACCATCCCAGACCATCTAGTGTTTTAATTTGCAGTTGTTGCAAAGAACTGTTAGACTTGATTTAGTCCTTAGCCTGTAATGAACATAGTCCCCATTGCTTTCACTCAAGCAGGATAGCTTTTCTTTCCTCTTCCATAAGAGACCTTCTCTATGGTAGGTTTCCAGAATATATGACCATTCAAAATAGAAGTGCCAGCCTTCTTGGAAAGGATGTATGGCCATTTGACTAATTTTTGGCCACTGAGTTATAAACTGAAGCTAAATGTGGAATTTTTCCAGGAAATTAAAAAGATGGAGTATGACAGCCATCCCCTTTTTGTCTTTTCTTGGAGTGGGAACACAAACTTTAATGGCTGGAGTGTCATCAGTCACTCTCCATTAGAGATAATCTTGTAAACAAAATTTTAGTTTTCCCATTACTTACAGCCTTACTTTTCATATTTATCTTAGAGTTTTGAACCTCCCTTTTACTTTCAAAGGCATTCATGCATTAATGTTAGCTAAATAGATTTCATATTGAAATTATTTCTTAGCTGGACACCATAAGCATTTACCTAAAATCCCACCTTTTACAAGGCAGACCAAAGAAGCTCTTAAGTACCAGGTCTGACAGAACTGTATGTAGCAAGAGACGCCATTTTGAAACAAAATACACCAAATCCAACAAAAATGAAGCCTGATCTCTAAACTGTGCGAATCCAAACACTTACTATGTCCTATCACTTCTGCTTCCCAGGCACACTTCAAATGCAACTGCTTCGCTCTTCCTTCAAGGACAGTAATGGTTTAGACTTCTGTCGTGTCTGATCCAAGTCCTGGTAACATTCCCTGTTGCTCTCCCACAGTCCAGACCATTATCTGCATGGTAGATGGACTGATCTTTACAAAACACAGTCTAATTGTTGACATTCTTAGGCTGTAACCCTTTTTACTCTTCCCCCATCCCCAACACATTCGCCCTAAGGTTCAGAGTCAGTACAATGATGCAGGCCATCTGTGATCAGCCGCCACCAGATGACAGGTCTGTCCTATGCTGATAATCCTAGAGCTAAATCGTGTTCCTTCTCTTTTAGTCCTGTGTGCTCTTTACATCTCTTCTTCTCCTCCCCTACTCCAAGCCTACTCCTCCTTCATTTAACTCAAACCCTGCTCACTGATGTAAGTTATGTTGGCACCTTGGGGCACTGTCACAGCTGAACCTGTGTTCCCTTATCAGATTAACACGTCTTCTCCATGAGAATAGGATCTCCATGATGGTTAACCTTGCTCCTAATTAGATCTCCAGAACCCCTAACAGGGACTCATCCAGAGTAGATGCTCAGAAAACACTACTGAGCTATGAGACTTGCTAACTGACCCAAGAGCTTTTCTCTTCCCCTCAAAGACACCTTTAACATCTCAACCAAATTCTACTTCTCAAAACCCCAGCTATCTTCCAGTAAGTCAGAGCCATGAGTGTGCTCTAGTCTTCTAATTAGACACTTTTTCTTGTGATCTTCTGAGAGACTTTAGCTATGTGTTCATACTATCCACAGTCACCATTAAGGGATACATTCTAGAAAGTGAAAAACCTTAGAAATGATTTTGTAATAACCATATACAACCAAAAGGTTATTTACTGTAACCACTTTCATCTTGCCAGAATAGGTATCTCTGAAACCTGTATTTGGTAAACTACACTTTTTCATACCAGGTCTTAAACAGGGTTTACCAAATGTTGGTACATAGTACAATAGAGTGAGGTGCCCTTAGATTCAGATCTAGGGTCTTCCTGTTATCATCTAGGAAATGCTGGGAACTTGTCAAGCATCCACTGTGTAAAACAAGAATAATGTTGTCAACTGGATTAAAACATTGAGGGCGTTCACAAGGATAATTATCACATAGCGGGGATTATTGTGTTCCAAGTTTATATTTTGTCATCCTCTCTTTAACAAATAAGGCAGATGCATAGTTTTATTATTATTATTGCTTGCTGTCATTATCTACATTGTTTTTAAACTGAATGGTAACATTTCAAAGCTTCACTGAACAAGGGTAAGACCTGTGACAGGAGCTTTGAGGCCCCCAAGCAGTTACTAGCTGCTCTCCTCTTTTCTGCCCACTCCACCTCCTGCTGGATTAAAAACAAATCTGACAGGTGGAAAGCTACAAGAGAAAAGATGGGGTTACATATTATCCAAGGTCAGCAGAAAGGCCTGGAAATTACATGCATGCTAAATTACACCACCTGAGGCCATCTGGGTGTCAGGAGGGAGTCTGAACAGGGTGTTAAGAGTTCAGCTGTCCCCGTGAGGCTTATCTGCAGTGGAAATTCTGCTGAGCGTCCTCAGGCTCATTCAGTCTCCAGATGACCAGCTGCTCTCAATCCTCCCAGCTGGCTTGACAGGATCAGTCTTCACTAGAGTCTGCTCCCAACGGTCATCTGCTAGACTGGGTTCCAGGTAGCTTTCCCTCCTGTCTAGTGTCAGAGTCATCTGCAATACCCAACCTTATCAACTGCCTCAAAGAAAGGTAAATGACCAAGGAAGTCTTTTCCTGACTTTTGTGTCTAAAAGTGGCAGACTTGCTTGTGAGGAGGCCGGGATACCTCGAGTGTGCATGGAGGACTCTGTGAGTGACCGTAGATGTAGCAGCCAGACTGCTTCACTTCAGATGCAGTGATTCATTCCACAGTTTCAGTATGAGGTAATCATCTGAATCAGGCTCGTGCTTATGTAGCTGTGTGTGCTGTTAAAATCACCCTTCCTTCACATGTACAGATTCTTACTTAATGTTTGATATGTGTGTATTAAATCGCATATATATCTATATATTACATGCACATGTGTAAATGTATATGCAAGTGTATGATTTCTTGAGAAGGTAATAGCTCAGCTTGGTTTAGGATTTCTTCTGTCAATGAAGGTTGTATGCTTTTAGTTGAGTTACTCTGTAGATTCGTATTTCTCCTCAGCAAACTTCAATAATAGTCACCTCATAGGTTCATTAGAAATAAATGCATAAAAGTTATCAGATTCTTAAACATGAACAATAAGTGTGACAAATATCCTAATTCTTATTTTTAAGCAAACACTAGCTATAGTTGTAGGTGGCCAATTAGTTTTCCACTGCCCTCTTTTTATCATAAAAATGCAGGGTTTTATCACTTTGAACATTTTCATGGAATCTGTTTTCTGCTTCTTACAAGGGAAAGAATTCTCCAGTCACATTTCATACGGTGAGCCTATGAATTTTGTATCTAAGTAGAAACGCTGTTTCTTTTAGAAGACATACAATAACATTTAACATAAAGAACTGCTTTTAAAAATAATGATATGTAGTCTATAATGAAAACTTATATGACTGAAGCATAAAACATATTCTGTGAAGCTGTGCTCCTGGGGGCTTTGTGCCTTTAATGTTGCCCCTGTGTGCTAGTGGTGAGGTAGGCAGTGTGCTAATGAAATGACAGTTGATTTCTTCTGAGTTCTGTGAATAATGAATTAAACCAACCATAGACTAGGTGTGAGCAAGGCAAATCCCTTGAGAGGCAGTGTATTTTTCTCTGGAGTGTGAGACACACAGCATCTTCCTCAACTTCTCTAAAGGAGAGCCACTTAGATCTTTAAAACAATAAATGCCTATTTTGAAATATATCTGCAAATACATTAAGTTGCGAAGTCGACTCCATAACTGACAGCATTTTCAGAAATGAGGTTGTTTGTGGTGTGTAGGAACTCCTCTTGGCATCATGACTTGTATTAATAAATCTCTTTTCACATATATTTTGTGTGTGAAACATACAAAACCTAGCTCAGACTCACCTCTTAAAAGAAGGTTGACCATTGCTACCTTCCATTTTTTTCAGCCCAAATAATGCTCAACTATTTAATTTATTCCTATCAACTCTTAATTAAAAGTGAAAAGTACAGTCTGTAAAGAGAAGTTAAGGCTAAAACTATCATTGATTTTAAGAACAAGTATAAAGAACACTAATTCACCTCTATTCTTCAAGAACACTCAGGTAAAGTTAGCAACCTATGCAGCAGAACTACAGAAGTCTTCATATCACTTGTGAAACTACTGCTGTCAGTTGTAAAATGACAGCTGCTAATCAAATATTGTGTCTGATTTCATGAGCTTTTCTTTCAGCAGGCTGCAAGCAAACTTACCTCCTTTGCTGTCTTCTGGAACTATATCGGCTCAGAATCCCATCACTTTGAAGGGCTAGCATAAGTAAGATGGATACTGAAATAAATATACAACTTGTTGCTAACATCGATTACTAATACTTTCTTCTGACAAAAACACAAATATACCCCACAGGTTTCATAATCAACTCACAGAAAAACAAGGGCCAGCTCTCTTGAAACCTGAAAGGGAGTCAAGGAGGCCCAGGGTCTCCTTAACACCCTTAGTGGAATCTGACTATGGCAAAACTGAACTGATTTCCAGTGTGGTTAGCATACAAGTTGAAGTGCTGCCTGTTGGGTCAACACCATTACTTAAATGAATCTTGAATGAATTCCCAGCTTTCTCTTCTCTCTAGCAATAGGCTCAAGGCTTGTAAGTGGTTCGTGGGGAAGGTAGGTCTCTGGCAACCCTGATGACTCGAAGACAGCTTTCTTTACTCCATCAAATACTACTTGATATGAAGCCATTTACAGTAAAAAAAAAAAACATGGCCCAAATATCAAAGATATGAGACCTTCTGAAGAAAGAGAAGCTCTCTGTGCCCAGCACATCTTTCATGAGACTCCAACTTGAAGCCAAACTGCTCAATGGAGAAATTAATAGACAGCCCAAACAGACCTGAATCCAGGTCTTGATTTATTGAAAACAAATATATAATGTAGATGTCCATATTATTCTTTTCTAACCTTGCATTTTACCTTCAATGCCTAAGAATCAAGTGCACTAATCATTACCAAACAGTGCATCCCTTCATACAATGTGTCTTCATAGTCACTGTGTCATCTGGTGTTGATAATGGAACTTATCACAAAGAATCGGTAGAATGTACATGCACACAGAATGGTGTTCTCGTCATCTTTTTTTACAGAGGGAGGGGAGTAAGTAGCCAATAGACACAGGAATCAGTATTTTCAAGTTTACTGCCTGGTTAAGGCTGCTCTTTTCATTTCTTTATGTTTCTGTGAATGTTTCACCTGCATTGTGTGTTTTTGTATTATTTGTGTGCCTGCTACCTGTGGAGGTCATTAGACAGCATCAGCTCCCCCTGGAACTGGAATTAAGAGAGTCATGAGCTGCCATGTGCGTGCTGGGAATCAAACCCAGCACTACAAGCAATAAACATTCTAAACCACTGGATCATCTTTCCAGCCTCACAAAGCAATTAGTAAGCAGTAACAGAAGTTTCTTCCCAATCTCAAATTTCCAAATAATACCTCATTTCATACCTATATCTTCCTTTTTCTAGCACATGACAGAGTACATGGCTTTGGCTATGCTTGATAGAGTCCCCATGTTTAGGTATGACATAATGAGAGTCTTAAAACTCTGTGTGTGGGCAAGAAAATGAACAACTGTTCATAGTAGTCTCTGGGTTCATCTGAGATCTAAGGGCCATATGTGCAAGCAGAATGAAAGAGATTAGGAGAAGTTCACAAAATGCCAAGATGAAATCCACAGATGCCCTGCTCCTGGTGGAAAGAATGATCAGTGCCTGTTAGACAAAGGCCTTGTGGAACTACAGGCCCTGTGGTCTCCTGGGTGTTTTGTTTTGCCACCTTTGATACCTTTACTAACTAGAACAACATTTAGTCTACGCAGCTGGAAGGAGAGTTATCAATGAGAGAACTACAGATCACAGAAAGGATCAACAGAGAAGCAGACGCTTGCTCTTTTGGAAATCATACTGAGGCTGGTGAAAAGTCTCATCATGTAAAGATGTTTGTTGCCAATCCTGACTAACCGAGTTTGAGCCCCAGGACCAGCAAGATAGAAGAAGAGAAGTAACTCCCATGAGTTGTCTTTTGACCTCCACATATATTTGTGGTGACAGGTTCCACACCCCCAAATTTATTTCAGTTTTTTTGTTTTAAGAATCATACTAAGTGTTTCAAGAAGAGACTACAGTAATCAAGTACCCTTGAAACAAAAATACTGTATAAATCCTTATCTTAAGCTGCATTAACCTGGCTAAGCTGATTTAGTAGTTTGGCTCTTAGGTTAACTAATGAAAATGTTATAGGAGTTTAGGGTACTATCTACACAATCATAAATTGCAGGAAAATTTGTTCCTGGTCTTCAAAAATCCATTGGTATCTATTCTGGTGATACATATGCTATCTGGTATGAATACCAGTAGGTATGACATAATAATAACTCATAGTAGAGAGATCCTTTTGCATCATTATGGAAGGTATAAAGGATTTCACCAGTTTCAGTGGAGTAACCTACAATGGTGGTCTGTCTGGGGGAAAGTTGTTAGAATTTTTCCATCCTGTGTACATAGGCAGGCCTAACATTCTGCAAATGACTCTTGCCTGTGGAGAGAATATTGTGAGGGTCTTTTATTACTCAAGATAAAATAACAAATAATTATCTCCCTATAAAAGAAAATACAAATAATTATAGTTTGCCAGGCATGTTGTAGAAATAGACAGGAAAGACAAAGCACTCGTGTTGGCAAACTGCAGAGCAGAATGCTTCTGCAAGCTGGAATAAACTCCCATGAATAAATACTGTCCTTTCCATACAAATGCCACAAATTCCAGAAGCTGTTGAAAGACTTGTGGTTACGGTATAATCAGAGGATGCAGATTGTTAAGCCTAGTTGAGAAATTCCCAGTGTATTTAGTTTGTGCAGCAGTTATATGGTTGTAGAAGGGGAAAAAGGAGGGAGTGAAACAGGAAGGAAAAAAATGCTGAACTTAAAACTGTAGTCTTGCCACTGAGAATGCAAATATAGTAAGAAACTAGTTAGCATCTATCCTTTTAACGTAGGCACATGGAAGACTAGAAAAAATGTACAAATCCCTTCCTTTGCTTGGTGACATCATTTTGAATGTAAAAATAATAATAATGACATTTCATGGTTGAGATCATATCTATGAGTCATTTGAGTTTGCATCTGTGAATGTCTTCTCTTTGGTGGAGCTGAGTAACCGCATAATTAAGTTGTCGTTTAAAGCAACAATAACAGCAAAATGTCAAATTCTAGCCTAAGTGACCTATGGGAAAGGTCTGATGTTTGTATTTTAAGGATCCTTCACAATAAATTGATAGCTTGTGTGAGGTGAAATTTATCATTTGATGATACAGTCCTACTAATCTCTATGAGGAGTATTTATTAAATATACTTTGAAGTTGTTGTATTTTAATGGTCAGTGTAGCATCTACCAGTTTTTGCAAGATAGTAACCACAAGGCTTGTCTACTCACCAATGCATCTTCATTGCACAGTATACATGTCAAAAGTATAGTCTTATATAAATGGCATTCTATTTTAAATACATTGGGGAACCACATAATCATTTATCATTCAAAACATTTTCAAAAGTTTTAATTGTTCTGAATATTTAATTTTTCTTACAGTGCCTTGAGATATATAATTAAACACAAAGAGAACTAACTGTTCTATTGAGCACAGACCAAGGTGATTAAAGACATAATTTTTGAAAAACTGTTCCACTGGGAACAATGAAACTAATAAATCCAGCACTTGGGAAGAAGATATGGGGTAATCATGTGTTTGAGGCAAAGCTAGACTACATCATGAATTAAAGGACAGCCTGAGATACATAGTGAGACTATGCCTCAAAAAATGTCAAGGGCTAAAGATATGTCTCACTAGTAAAGTGCATGCATGTACAAGGCCCTGGGCTTGATTTCTTTCAAAACACACACACACACACACACACACACACACACACACACACACCACACACACACACACACAGAGAGACAGAGCAGAGACAGAGACAAACAGAGAGAGAGGGAGAAAGGGAGAGAGAGAAAGGGAGAGAGAGAGAGAGAGAGAGAGAGAGAGAGAGAGAGAGAGAGAGAGAGAGAGAGAAAGGCAGAGAGAAAGGGACAGAGACAGAGAGAAGAGAGAAATTTAAGAATAACCCTATAATAGATTTTGAAAAATTATAAGCTAGTCTGTCCGTCCCAGAATCTTTGCTCAGAGTCTTTAATTTAGCAGTGTACAGCTGACTCTACTGTGTTGCTTGATCCTTACCTTTCTGGTACTCGGCTTTCTCTGATTGCCCATTCTCAACACACCATGTGAAAAGCTAATTGCTTAAAACTGTGAATGTGCATTCCTAGCTATCTTCTTATTCCTTTTCTTATTCACCTTCTTCTAACATACGTGGCTTTAATTGTTTTACCTGTAAACCCTTTCTTCATAGCACATCAATAGATGTTTCTTTTTCTCAATTGTGTTAGTCATCTCTCCACCACTATGACAAATACCTGAGACAAAAAAAACTTTAAAAGAAAAAGAGGAGTGTAATAGGACTTACAGTATGAGATGTTTCTGCCCACATCAGTTTTCTCAGTTTGAGGGTACCTGTACTGAGATACAACATGTTGGTGTCATGGAGTAAGGCTGTCCAGGAGCCAAGGTCTCAGTATCATCTCAAAGAAATTTCTGCAATGTCATGCATCCCTTCTACTAGACTCCATCTCATGAAGGTTTCTTCACTTCTAGGAAGAACTACAAGATGGTAATTACTAGTCCTACAACATGTTGTTCTGGGGGTGGACATTAAAATGGAAACCATATGTCCGTTCTACTAGTTGCTAACAGTGTTTTCTTGAGGATTCACCTGTATAATCTTGTTAAAACTAGAATGGCTAGCCACTATTCTTAATTTGTCTTCACCACAGCAAAGATTAATTCTTAACTCTGTGACCCATTGAGATCCTGAGAAAATAGTTATCAAACATCTGATACAAAGATTAATTATCAAGCACAGGTTTTAGAAGATATTTTGGCCACTCGTTTTTTTCCTGAAGTCACTTGTTGATTAAAGTTTATGTTGATGATTTTAATTCTTTGTTATTGTCCTTATGATATGATCCTCATCTCAGTACTTACAGTCCATCCATCCTAGGAATATTATGCTATATATACCATGATTCTTTTCCCACATATTTTTCTGTGGTCATCCATTTCAATTCAGGATAAGGATAAGTCTTTGAAGATTTCTCTACCTCACTCTCTCCATTTATACTATTAACTTTCTGCTGTTCCCCAGTTTCTTCTTTTCTCTGCTCATAACCCCCGCATGCAAATTGCATGCAGTTTTAGAAAGCTTACCTTAAATTCTGTACTCTCCATAATAATTGATGTCGAACATAATCTGCCTTTTGATTCAGCAAAGTTCTAGACTATATTTTCCTTATGTACTCTCATCCTGTGCTTTGTATTATAGTTAATTACTACTACAGACATGGTTATATGAGCTTCCTGGAATTAGAGAGGCTATTGTAGCATTTGTGCATTTGTAGCAGGATCCAGCTGGACAGGGTAATTTGGTGTATGTTACATGGTAACCAATGAAGAAATTGTAAATGAGTGTTCTGAATCCTGTTTTCATTATATGAATATTTCCCATTGTTCAGGTTTATATGTCCTTTAAATAACTTAAATGTCCAAGAGTAAATAATTATCTATTCAATTCAGTTTAGAGTTGGATACTAAGAGCATAAATTAATACTGTCCACTGGAATGTTTTATTCTTTACAAGCAACTATTAAAAGGGTTTAATTTTTATTTCATGTTTATTTCTTTGCTATTGGTATTTTACTTGAATGAATGTCTGAGCATCACATAATTACAGTGCCTGTGGAGCCAGAAGAAGGCATCAATCCCTTAAAACTGGAGTCACACGTGTTTCTCAACTGTCATGTGTGTGCTAGGAGTTAGATGAGAGTTGCCTGGAAGAAGTGAGTGCTTTTCTTTTTTAACCGCTGAACCATCTTCCCAAACCTGGATGTATTGAAATTCAATTCACATATAAAATTCATTTTGATTATGAATTACATTGGCATTTCACTATATTAACAGTTATCCAGCTATCTTCCCTGTCTAATTTTCGAACATTTTCATGAGCCTTCGGAGAAACTCATAACTTTTAACAGCCATTCAATTTTTGCCTTACTACTATCTTAGGAAATGCCTCTATGGACTGTTTTCTTATTTCAGACATTTCACAAACACTAAGCAAATGTTCACATCCATGTTGTAGTTGGTAGTATTTTTTATTTTTTTTCATAAAGACTAAATAATAGTTCATTGAATGAACATAGAAATCCTGTTAATCAATTCATCAGTTGAATATTTGTGCTGGTGAATCATTTTTTTAATTTTTATTTATTTTTAAACTTAGTCTAGCAAGCTCTTTTTATGCTTGCAAAACTAAGGCTCAAAGAGTTATGTTTAAACTTTTACTTATTCAGTTGTCGGGATTTTTACTTTAGATGTTACGCTGATGCCATGTGATGCATTCATCCATGTACTCTTCTATCCATTCGTCTGTAAGTTCATAAATACTAAATGGATAACCACGTCCTGCTGATCTAATTAAATAATTTTGGTCACTACCTTCATTGAACAATCACACAAGCAATTACATACTTAGAACTATGACAAGAGTGATAAAGGAGAGACTCAGAAACCAATTTTGTCAGGATGGGCAATTGACGGATAAGTAATAACTAAGTAGACAGAGAGAGTGAAAAAGAATGTACCAGACTAAGAAGGAGGGCATTCAAAAGCCCTTGACTATAGGAGCAGAGCCCATCAGGGTGAATGATAGAACGCTAAAGGGAGATCAGTGGTATGAGAATAGTGTATGAGAGCTAACAAAGGCAGATGCCACAAGGTCTACAAGGAGAAAGAGTTTTAGTCTTTTTCATAAGAACATTGGACACTAAAAGCAAAATGAAAATGCATATCCCCTTACACATTTCTTCTAGTGCTTAGATGACTTAATTATGAAAGGTAGAACTTGCTGGGTAGTTCATAGCTGTTATATCCAACCTTATCATAGAATCTGCAGCATCTAAAGTGTTTATCTGGGAACTGGATAGAAGGATTAGCCTAACATGGTGCTTGCTATCAATTTTGACAACTTTCATTTGATAATTAGGACACATGGTGAAAAACAAGAATTCAGCTCTCATAAATTGTCCTCTGGTCTCCACACACATATTGTGGGATGCCCACTGTAGCACAGAGAGAGAGAGAGAGAGAGAGAGAGAGAGAGAGAGAGAGAGAGAGAGAGAGAGAGAGAGAGAGAGAGAGAGAAGAGAGAGACAGAGACAGAGACAGAGACAGAGACAGAGAGAGACAGAGACAGAGAGAGAAAGAGACAGAGAGAGAAAGAGAGAGACAGAGAGCTTTATATGTTTACTAGAGTCCTTGTCACCCAAACTAGAACCTTTTGTTATTTTGATACAGCAATAACCCTGCTTATTATAATTTTCCAACTCAATTTTGAAAAGAACTACTCTTTCCAGCCCTCCCACAGTATAAGCAATCAAAGCTGCTTGAAAAGCAATAAATAGATCTATAAAGGTCACATTTTCTATTATACAATGGCTGTGTTTTAGACCTGTGAAATCTAATGAGTACAGGCACATATTGTCTACATTGCAAATGGTTAATATCTAATTCTTTAGCCCAATTTCTTTTAACTTGAGGTGCACTGTTCCCAGGCAGTGTATGAATGGAACCCATAAAGCATTTAAACAAATAAAGGCCATGCCTTGGAGGATATGAATTCTAGGCTTTCAGTAAATTATGCCAAAAATCCATCTCAAACATAAAAATTAAAAACAGCACTTTTAGATAAGGAAAAAACACCTTCATACATTACTAGGAAGAAAAGGTATTGGGCTTAAAAAAAACCTTTTATCAAATTTTAGACTTATAGAGTTAAAAAACAGAAAGTAAAACTTGAAACTAACAACTATCACTTCAGTATCATCTTGAGGACAATATCTTCTTTTATAAACAGATATAGGAGCAATCACAATGACCAAGATTATCCCAACAGAATTAATTAAATGCTATATAGCAGTTATTTTTCAAAGTGTGTTTCATGGATCATATATTTATTATTGTACTGAATGCTTATGGGAGACATAGATTCCTGGCTTACTCACATTTCTACAATTAATTTCTTAGCTAGAACTCAGAATACTAACTTTTCAACCACAATTCTAAGTGCATATGGTGCCTCCCCATGCTTGGAAAGTGCTATGCAGAAATAGTAAATGCATAACTCTTTTTTTCAGTATTTGAACAGACCCATTGGGTGGTATAATAGTACTAGTTCAATGTGATAATCACTAAATGTTTGGATGGGTAGATGATAGGAAGCTGATAACCAAACCCTGTCCAGAACACTTTACCTAATCTTCCCTGACCTTTTAAGTTATCCACTATTTATGGGTATGGAAATAATGAGTCAATGAAATGTAGGGGTTCAAGTGGAGGCAAAGATTTGTGTACACTCTGCCATACAACCTCTTGCAACTGCTATGCTAGTTTCCCACTCCATGGAGTACCAGACAGGTGATGGAATTTTATGTGTGCCTGTAACAGCTACATTAAACAAATGAAACACATGGTCACCAGCAAACTGATAGTCCTAAGATGAGCAAAGTATAACATCAGTCTCTCGCGAAGCATAACCGTCTGACACTTCTGAAAGAAGCTGCCAGAGGTAACACATCATTGGCAAGAGTGGTGTGAATGCGAGAAAATTGCTCCAAGATGCTGTAGTTTACGGAGAAAATATGAAGAAAAAGCAAAGATTACAGTATGTAAGGTAACCCCAGAGCTCACATCACAAGAAGAGGAAACATTCTGTGAGACTTGACTGCAGAACTGAAAGACAGTGGAGTTGTTTGAAACTATGAGCCATGACATGATAGTTGCCAAACAGAGGTGGCTCTGTGATGTGTGCATGCATATGCATTGAGTGTCATTTCATGGAAGAGTCTATTGGACGAAAATATGCGTTTTTATTACCCTGTATTAATTATTGCACAATGTGTTTCACTATGACATTTTCATACTTGTGGGTAATGTGGTTTTTGATGTTATTCATCCCTCATGTTCTCTCATGTCCCATGATTATATAATCAAGTTAACTGGTTTGAGAGACCAAAGTGTAAATTTTACTGTTATTGCTCTAGCTGTTATTTCAACATAGATTTTAATTCAGTCATTGACATCAAAATCTTTAATGATTTTCAAGGAAGCGTGTTGCAAAAACACTTTAAAATATTTTTACTGATTATTTCTCTGAGGATGAAAAGAATTTTAATTCAAATTTCTTGAGAGAAAAAACTTGCCATTTGCACATTTCTCTATGAAATTGAGAACCAAACAATTTCTCAGAATCTATTGAGACCAAGTTTGCCAACTGCCACATAATTGCACAAATACAATTCCCTGTATTTCCAGTTGATAAATAATCTGGTATTCACCAAGCAGCTATAACAAGTAATTTATTAAATTAAATGAAAGACTCATTTATGTTGATACTAACTTTTTTCTAATTGTTTTTTTTCTTTTTTATTATTTATTTTTAAATTTAAATTAGAAACAAGGTTGCTTCACAAGTCAGTTCCAGGTCCCTCTCCCTTTCCCTCCCCTCCTCCCATGCCCTTCCACCAACTCCCCCCCAATATCCCCTCATTTCCCCCAGGGAGGGTGAGGCCCTCCTTGGGGGTGTCCATAGTCTGTCATCTCATCCAGGGCAGGGCCTAGACACTCCCCCAAAGAGTTCAAGGTGAGAGTGCATCTCACATTGTTGGATGGGAGTCCAAAGTCCATTTGTATACTCGGGATAAATACTTATCTACTGCCCAAGGCTCAATAGATTACCTAGGCCTCCTCACTGACACCCACATTCAGGGGGTCTTGATCAGTCCCATGCTGAATTCCCAGGCATCAGTCTGGGATTAAAGAGCTAACCCTTGTCAGGTCAGCTGTTTCTGGGGGTTAAACCAGCCCAGTCTTAATCCCTTTGGTCATCAGTCCTCCCTCTCTGTTACAGCTTTCTTGAGTTCAGTTCAGTGCTTAGCCGTGGGAATCTGCCTCTTCTTCCATCAGCCACTGAATGAAGGTTCTGTTTCCCAGACTCTTTGGCCATGGGATTGTAGGCTGGCACTCCCCAGATCTATGTCTAAATTCCATATATGAGAGAGTACATGCCATGTTTCTCTTTTTGTGACTGGGTTACCTCACTCAGGATGGTTTCTTCTAGTGTCATCCATTTGCCTGCAAATCTCAGGATTCCATTGTTTTTTTCTGCTGAATAGTACTCCATCGTGTAAATGTACCACATTTTCTCTATCCACTCTTCGGTTGAGGGGCTTCCAAGTTCTGGCTATTACAAATAATGCTGCTGTGAACATAGTGGAACAGACATCCTTGATGTATGAATGGGCATCCTTTGGATATATGCCTAAGAGTGGAGTTGCTGGGTCTTGTCTTTTTAGAAATTTTTATATAACATTATAATGGCCAGTACATGATGCGGCATGAATGATACATGTCTATATTCTTAAATCTGTGTTCTTTGAGGAATGTAAATGTCAGAATAAGTTTCAAATGAAATCGTATTTTATAACATGTGACAGGTAAGTAATGGCATCCTTTAATTAAGCTGTCATATTGAGTATGTTTTTCTCCAAAAATATTAGTAGAAAGTTGTAGACCAGGTTTTATTTTTTACTTTGAAGTTACACCAGGATCTAGTGGTTCTCAGGCCCTTCATATTTATTTTTAGTGAACTCTGAGTCTCATGTTACCAACTAAAGCTGAGGAATTCCCTCATTTGGGATTTCAGACTTGAGTGAAACACGGATATTGTCTTATACCATTGGTGAGGGAGGAATCAAAAAAGTCATAAGAGAGAGGGGAGAAGGAGAAGAGAGAATGAGAGAGGAGAGGCCTGCATGTATATGGTGTGTGTGTGTGTGTGTGTGTGTGTGTGTGTGTGTGTGTGTGTGTGTGTGTGTGTGTGCACTTGATGGTTTGTATTGATTTTTATTATGACAAGATCACGGAAGACACAAGTCTCTGGGCATGCCTGTGGTGGATTATCTATATTAAGTAAATTGAAGAGGGAACGACCCTCCTAAAATAGGGTGACTAACACTGTTCCTTTGGTTGGGATTCTACTGTTTCTGTTATCTGTGGTTAATATAGGTCTCCAAAGCACCAAGGAGAGTACTGTAAGAACACTTTAAGAATGCAGGGCAAGCATTCAATTCAGGCTAACTAGATACAGCCCCTATACGGAAGACCAATACCTAAGCCAAGAGGAATGTCACAAATGACTTCTGGCCTCTCTTTTCCTCATCTTTAGCTTCATGAGTTTTCTTTAAACTGTATTACTTTCAGTTAAAACATACATCCAAAATATAAAATGTACCTGAAATGGAAAAAACAAAATCATCAATAAACTTAAACAATAACCTTCAGAAATTCTACTGCATTCTCTCTGGAGGCAGAATCCTCTGTTAAAAGTGGAATGCTGCAGGTCATAAATTACATGGGGTACCCACTGAGTGAAGGTGGCTTCTGACCTTCAAGGCTTCTAGAGAAGATGGGAGATGTCAACTGTGGGTGGTGGAGACCAGATCAGTTACTAACACTCAAAATGGTGCTTTACAAAACTATAATACAAGCTATTCAGGGCCAAGATTTTTAAAAAACAATACATTTTTAAAGTTTTTGCCTAACCGTTGGCTTAGAGGAGGCTCTAAACAGCATTTAAAGAGTTTAAGGTTAAAAACCTACTACTGAATTAGACTACTAGTCCTACAAATACCAAAGGTAGTTAGTTTGTGTGGTCCCTGGGATACCCAACCAAGGAGTCATCAGAGCTAGCAGCGCTCCTTGGAAACAGCAGTCATTAGAGCAGCTGGAATCTTTATAGTCTCATTGGCTCACTAGCTGTTGCTTTTTAGCTGAGACTTTAATCTTATTTTCATACGTTTTTGTAGACACATGTGGCTTGATTATAGACATTAAGTGGCCACTAGGAGCTTTAGATTAAAGCCTTTTGTGAACACAAGCTGCCTGGGTAGCCAGGGTTGCCTGTACCCCCTGTGGTCTCTGTGTCCCCCCTTGCCTCTGTACCTCCTGTGTTAATTTCTGTACTCCCCCTTGCTGTATTCCCATTGCTCTTCATCTCAGTGACATCTATTTACTTAAATCCAAGCTAATTAAACAAAGCATAATAATAGAACATCCTTGTGAAAAGAGCACAAAGGAGGGAAACTGTAGAGCTAGGAACAGAATAATGAAAGAGTGAAAAACATTTTAAAAGAGCTCCCCAGCATACAATCTACCTCCTACTTTGCCTTCTATTTATGGGAAGGCACAGTCTTTGTTTGTTTGTTTCTAGCATCTCTATGCCAAGTCTCCACCCCTCATCCATATCCCCACCTTGGGGGAGGAATATTGATTCATCCTTGTGCATCTTAATGTGTCTGAGATTTCTGCTCTGAGCACTATTGTATAATACATATGGGAATCCTGTTATAGAATTTCCAGACCACTTGGGAATCAGATGTGTTGCATGCCTAAGTTTTATGTTGATTTATTGACTTAGTAATATTTTCACGCAAGAGGTCCTCCTTTATTCTAATGAGTATCACAGACCAGTTCTGGAGTAATAAAAGTGTTGGTGGCCAATATTAAGAAAATAGCTTGGGAAGGCAAGAAGATATTTCAGATTAGAGTTACAGAAGGAAGGAGAATGCAAACTTCATTCCCACTGTTTTAATTAAGTTATCTCACACTGCCTCCTGAACAGCATGTGTAGCATAAGGACCGAAAAAAAGCCTGAATTAACCCTAAATTGTAAACTCTTCCCCTACACTTCAGTGACTTGCTGGTACCCTCTGCTCTTAGAGCTCTCAGTTCTTCAGAACTACAATGGATTTGTCGGAATTTCAATTTGCCACTTGGGTGACTGACTACAGCACACTCTTGTCTTTGGTGTGAAGCATAATCTCCCCCTTCCTCCTCCTTTCTTTTTTTAATGCATGCCTTTCTAAAGGATATGCAGTCAAAGACGTAGTATTCAGTAAAAGAGGAGTATAGAGCAACTGGCCAGCTAAATTCTAGTTTCTTCATACTACAGCTGGAATTTGATTGTTCACTTTGACCTCAGAATTGTCTGGTGCTCAAATCCTGTGTGCTGCTACAGATCACAGATTCACAGTTTGGCAGATGGCTCCCAGCAGGTGAACTCTGGGCTATCAGTAAATGAAATGACTCCTTTCTTTGGCAAAGCCCTTCTCAAAGACATTCTGTGTCTTAAACATCTAAGAAGGCATTAGGATGCTAAGCAGAGCTGGAGCTTGGTTGAAGCTTAGGCAACATAGACAAATGTGAACAGAGGATTTCTGCTCTAAGTAATGCCTATCTCTTTATCTCAGAGCAGAGCATTGCTGAATGGTGATGAAATAACACTTGAAGACTGATGCTGATAATTCACAGTTTTCAACAATTCTCAAAATAATTCCCTGACCACATGAATTTGTTTGAACATTGCAATATCTCTATGAGAAGACTCATTAATAACTACAACAACATTGGAGGTCTATACATTTAGAAGGCCTACCCTGAATTAGTACACACAGCCACTAAATGATCAGCTGGTTTCAACACAGTTTGAAGTCTTTTTATTTCAAAGACTGAATTTAATTTCTACTCAGACACATTAAGAAAATTAAACTACCATTCTTAGATCTTTATTAATCAGGGAATTCAGCCAGGTATAAGAAGATTCAATTGCTTATAACACAGGAGTACATTTACTCAAAATTAACCAGCACCAAGCACATTTTAAGGTACAAACTTCAATTGCTCATCTGTTGAACAGTTACTGAACAAATATTTTCTACTACATGGGTGTAGTAAAGTAAATATAAAAGACAGCAGCGTCTATCTTTCTGTGGTGTAGAGATTAGCTAGAATGGAGTGGGGTAGACATTAAACAAGTAAATCATTTATATTCATGGTAATGATGTACTATAGTGGATTGGTCTTCCCAGGCTCTCATGAGTGAATATCACAGAATAGGTGACTGACCCTGTAGAAAGGTCTTTTATTGTTCTGAAGTTTAGAATTGGGTATTAGTTCCTTGTGGAGAATCTCCTCCTGACATGTAGGTATCTAACTTCCCACTGATTGTTGTAGAAGAACTGATACTGGAAATTTCAGGGGGTCTTTTTATGTACTATTTTTTGAGATTATAACATAATTACATTATTTCCCCCTTCCCTTTTCTTCTTCCAAACCCTCTCATATACCTTCCACATTGCTCTCCTTCAAATTCATGGTCTATTTAAAATTGTTGTTACAATACATGTATTTGTAATATAATCATAAATATATAAATACAACCTGTTCAGTCTGTAAAATGTTACTTGAATGTATGTTTTCAGAACTGACATTTAGTAGTGTATCCAGACGGTGTGCTTTTCCCTGGGAAACACTTTTTTCCCAATCTCAGTATTCATTAGTTGCCTATAGTTCTTTGTCTAGGGTTAACTCGGGAGAAGAGAAATATGGAAAGAGGGAGATGTGTAAAGTAACTGAAAAGATATATGAAAAACCATAAGGAATCATACTATTAAGTATCTGCCTAAAATATCTGTAACATATATGTTTATGAAGTATACATACATAGTTTAATGAAAATTTTCTATCTGACAGTGCTCCCCTCAAGGGCCATAGACTGTCTAACAAAATCCCCAGCACCAGTTATGAAAAGCCTTCTTGTGTGTTATTTGTCATGTTGTCTAAGAAGTTCCCAAAATATTATAAGCTATTGCTGTTGCCCTTGGTTGCCCCCTAGAGGTGGAAGGTAAGTTCCTATTACTGAAGGCACCATGAACTTTGGGCAAGGTCCCAGAGGACTGGAGCTTGGTCTACGGTATCATTGAGAGTAATAGGTTCTATCATGACTCTTGGTGAACTTGACTCGTGTTTATATGCAAGATGATCATGATGACACAAAACTTCCACAGAGCTAGTATTTTTCAGATATTTGTCTTGCTCATTCAAAGAATGAAATTCATGGACAACAGATGATGAGTTTTAGAAATAAATATTTTATAATAGAGCTTTCTCTTTTTTTCCTTTTTTAAATTTAAGTTAGAAACAAGCTTGCTTCACATGTCAATCCTAGCTTCCTCTCCCTCCCCTCCTCCTCCACCCCACCCCTATCAGGTCTCCCAGTCTCCCACCCATTCTCCACTCCAATCCCTAGGGAGTGTGAGGCCCTCCATGGAGGATCTGCAGAGTCTGTCACTTCATCCAGGGCAGGGGCTAGGCCTTCCCCCAAAGGTCCAGGCTGAGAGAACATTCCTCACTGTGGGACAGGCAACCAAAATCCATTTGTATGCCAGGGATAAACACTACCCAAGGCCCAATAGATTCCCTAGGCCTCCTCACTGACACCCATATTCAGCACATTCAGGGGTATAATACAGCATTCAAGTAAGACAAAAGGCAGAGTTCTCTTATAGAGGGGATGGGTTCCCTGGGAATGGTATATCATTGGAGGTCACTGCCTTGAACTTAGTAAGGCTTCACTGAACTGGTGAATTGCTCAGTCCAGTTGCCATCCACAAAGTGTCCAGGTGCCTCTCAGTTTCAGGCATGCCCTCAAGTATAGTTCCCAGGTAACTGGTGCTTATTTATGTGTAAAGATATTGGGAGGAGGCACTTCTTTCTGGCATCCCTGGCCTCTGGTCAGAGCACAAAGATAATTTGGCTTAAATTCTTTGGGAAATTTTTTTTGTACAATGACAAGGTGAAGCTACAGAAAAGAATGACATGTACAACTTTCAGACAAAGAAAAGAGAAATTCTTCACTTTGGGGGTACTCTTTCCTAAACTAAATAGCCAATTATTACCTCTCATTCTCATCAAAAGGCTAGTATAAAGACAAAGGAAGTGGTGGTAAGTTCTCCTCCAAGATCCATGACTTTACTGCCCCATGTAGTTGGCTAGGTTTCTGGAGCCAGGTATGATTTTCCTCTTGTGGGGTGGGTCTTAAGACCAATTATAGAGCTTTGGGTTACTGCCAGAATATTTATACCACTACTGTACCCTTGGGTTATTATGCCATGTTGTTTATTATTGTTATTTGTAGGTATCATAGCTGCTTAGAATTGTTGGTAACTTTGCTCACTTGGAAACTTGCATGGCAGGCCTGGCACCTAGAAACCTAGTACTTAGAGAGAAGGCATTCAGGTCAGTTCCAGCTCAGGGGTCTCTGGGCCCTACCTCTGAAGGGCATGGTATTTTCAGCAATAGGGACTTATCTTCTTCATCTGGAGTCAACCAAGAACATTTAGCCTTTAATGTTTTTGAAGTCTCTTGAACAATCCTGACCAACAAGTCAAAAGAGGGCTTCTCTTGCCTGGTGCTGGAAGATTTTGTTAGATGGTCTTTGGCTCTTGAAGAGAATGTTATTTACCCAAATGTGTAATTTTCTTTTAAACTATGTATATTTATATACAGATTCACATGTTTTATAGGGTTTTCAGGCAGATAGTTAATAATATGATTACTTATGACTTTTTCAGACAACTTTACTATTATTTTAACCTCCTATTTCCTTCTTATGTATTTATCCACCTTTGTCTCCCCATTTAGAACACTCCCCCTTTTACAAATGCAGAGTTGTGGTACCTAGTGACAGTGAATGTGTCTACACATGACTCCAGCACCTATGATTCAGGGAACGTTATGGAAGAGCAGGCAGACAGATTATAAGAGCCAGAGGATCAGGCTTTGCTGTGAGATTGTGTCTTCTACCCGTGAAGTCTGAGCAACATGACTGCCTAAGCATGATCAAAGACAACACCAATAAACATGCTAAAGCAAATAGGGGAAAGACTATGAGGCCTCAAACCCACATAAAACAACAGGCAACTCTGGAAATCTGAGAAAATAAGTAATGGACCATCAGAGACAAACTGATAAAATGTCAGCATAATTTAAAATGAACTTTGTGCTCCTATGGCTTAATATTTTGATCCTGTGTATGTATTCATTTTCAATTCAATTACCATGAAAACTAATGCATGTATTTCACAAATTAGAGTGGTCTCTTCTTGTCTTTCCCAGGGAAGATCCCACCAATTGATTATCCAATACCAAATTTTCATCTCTGAAAACATACATACAAGTAACATTATACAAGCTAATCAAAGGTGGCACTTGACACTATGTGTGTATATTCAAGTACGTATATCCATGTAGTAATTAATGTAAAAACAGGCAATATATTTGAGGGAGAGTAAGGGCATATGAGAAGGTATGGAGGGAAGAGAGGGAAGAACAAAATGGTGTATTTATATAATAATCTCAAAAAATTTAAGGAAATACTAGAAAAAGAAAGTTATTCTCAACTATCAATGGACAAAAACAATTACAGTTTTACAGGCAACAACGTAGAAAAGAATCCAAAGTCACTTCACAGATACACCAAGAGTAACAGATTCTTGTTAAATCTTCTTAATTGGATTAAGTAAACATCAAAGGTGTGACATGAGGAGCTTGATGCAGCATAGGTGACAGTCAGATATCCAAGTGTGGGGAATTCTCTATAAAGTGACTTATACTGGGTTCATAACATCAAGGACTGGTTCAAGCGACCTTTAGAGAACCCCTAAAGTTTAGCCAATAGGATAGTATATATTTCTATGTTCTCATGGATGGAAAGAATGAACTGTAGTGTCCTTGATCCTTGTCTGGATGAAAACCCCACCCTATTACCTCAGTTGGATTCATTTGCCTCCCCTAAACGCTGCATTTCCAGTTCACATTGGAGGTTAGGATTTCAATATAAGAACACTGACCCAGGATGTGATTCAGTCCAAAACATAATGTAATGCATCATCTGAGACAAAATGATGAAATTTCGGCATTATTTGAAGTGCATTGTGCACACTTATGTTGCTTAATACTTTGATCCTGCATATGTATTCATTTTTAATTCAATTACTATGAAAAGTAATGCATATAATTAAGACACTAGTGATCTCTAAGAATAAAATTAAATGAAAAACAACACACATATAGGGGCAGAGACTTCTTTCAAGTTAAAGGAGCTATAATTAGCAATGGAACATGTACAACCGATGTTATTCCTGGAGAGGCATGAAGAAACATGTACTCACCCCAGACGGAGAACCAAAAGCATGTCAAAGTCAACTTGTTAAACCAACAAGTGTATTAGGATTTTTAGAGAAGCAGGGGTGACAGTTACTTACAGGAGCATGGACACCTCTAAGGCAACTCCATCACCAACAATCTGTCCC
Organism: Mesocricetus auratus; assembly: GCF_017639785.1. Classification (NCBI taxonomy): domain Eukaryota; kingdom Metazoa; phylum Chordata; class Mammalia; order Rodentia; family Cricetidae; genus Mesocricetus; species Mesocricetus auratus. The sequence goes on along the minus strand of NW_024429194.1, from coordinate 41,604,315 downwards.
TTTATGGGTAATAGAAGAAGCTGAAACCCTGAACTATACATGACTTGCAGGAAACTGAAGAGGGCAAAGGGTCTCCTAAATTGTCTTTACTGCTTATATCACCCTGGGTTAGGGGGAGGGGCTTTGTAAATCTTTTAAGTTTCATGGACTTCCTGAAACCTGAATTATGTCCTTGGTTTGTTTGTTTGTTGGTGATGTACATATATGTGTTAAGAAGAAGGGATTGTATGTGAGTGAAGTGTTTATGAAGGCCAGTAGATGGTAACCAATATCATGGAGCTCCAGTTGTAGGTGGTTGTTAGTCACCCTACTTGGGTACTGGAAAATGAACTCAAGTCCTATTCAAGAACAGTATTCACTCTTAACTACTGAAGCATCTCTCCAGCCTTACTTCAAGAGTCTTGATGGGCCTCCTTTTAGAACATCCTGAGTCTTAGGGCATTTCACTGAAGGATGGAATGTTTTGATTTGGAGGACATTCCTATACAACAGCTAGTGCAAATAAAATTTTTAAAAGTAAACAGGAGTTTGCATAACCAAACAGTAATGAATAGGTACATCCTATTCATCCTGGAGCTTATTGGAGAATATTCTTAGAGTAATGAACTTCAATTGAAAAAGTTGGAAAACCTAGCGAAAAGGAAAGGGGAGAAAGAGAAGTGAGTGAGAAAAGGAGTAGCAGAGATAAGAAAAATCACTTAAGGGAAAGTGAGGAAGAAGAGGGACTTTACTGAAGGAGAAGACAGGTGTGAAGATGGAAGGAAAGGGGCAATTAGATCTACAAAAGAACTAGTCTGAGATGCAATAAAGTTGAAAAGGCCAGTCGTGGCTATGTACAGAAACCTCTGAAGCTCAGCCTGAAGACCTAGATTGTATCCTCTTACGGAGGAGTGGTAATTATGAGAGGAAAATCATCGGATAGGAACCTGACCTGGTAAGTCTTGTGACTATATGTGAACCCGGTGCACTTCTTTAAGCCTCTTCCCAGTTTCTCTTATACCACAAGATACTGTCTATTTTCACTAATTAATTGCATACTTTTAAAAAGGTTAAGGTATTGTCTATTACTAAACAGATAAAGGTGGATTATTGAGGATGTGGGGGGGATAAAGGGGAATTCTTCAGCACTGTTGGAAGGAATGTAAACTAGTGCAGATATTATGGAAACAGTGTAGAGGAGTCTCAAAAATAGAACTGCACTATGATCCAACTCTAATGCTACCAAGTGTATAACCAAAGGAAATAAAGAGTCTCCCTGGCATGTCTATTGTAGGACTGTACACAATTGTCAAGATATAGAATCTGCCAATGTCCATCAGATGATGAGTAAAAAAACTAAAAGGCACATGCAGGATGGAATTCTCTCTAGGCATATAAAAAGTGAGATCCTGTTCTTTGTGGCAACATGGATAAACCCGAGGAATGTTAAGGGAAATAAGCCAGATAAATACATGATGATCTTACTCATATAGAACCTAAAACTCTTGACCTTATGGAAGTATTGTGGAGAGCTGTGGTTACAAGGGACTAGGGTGATGGCAGGGAAGATAATGAGACATTGATAAAATGACCACAAAATTTTAGTTAGATAGGAGAGAAAAGTTTAAGGATTTATTGACCAACATGATAAGTTTAGTTAACAATAATGTATTATATGCCAAAAATAACCCTGAATAGATGCTTCGTTTAGCCACTTAACAATATATATTCCAGTTATTTGTTATATATAAACATAATTTATCTTTTAAAATAATTAATAAAATAAATGTCTGATAACAATATGAAAATTAGAAGCAAATGAAAAGATGGCTTTCTTTCAAGTAAGGAAGTGTTACATTTCCTCAGATATATTCTTAGTGCTAGGCAGAAAATTGCAATGAAGTATATAAATAAGCAAAATACTAACATGTATGTCCCATTTCTTCTCCAAGTTCTTTATATCACATTTTATTGTACATACACCCATAGTCTGAGTCTAAATATGTTAACAATTTAGGGAAAATATAAGTTTTAAGTTTATGGAATTTTATCATTGCACATCAACACTTTACAAGAATAGAGGGCTCTGGAAGTAACTACTGGACCACCATGATGCTTCATTTGCCCTGGGAATTGAGATACCTACTATTCAAAGAACAACTATGTATCTACAACTGTTTGGATATACCACATTCAGCCCACTGAAGTGAGAAGATGTTGACAGTGATGTGTATATCTTCCCTTGCTGAAGCACTGTAGAGACTGTATCCTACTCCCCAAATACCTTCTTCCCTTTTTTGTATACTTTCAAGTGCGTGTGGGTCACAAGAAAAAAATGTAAGCAGAGAGCTTAGTGCATGAAAAAAGAAGTGACTGTAAGACTTCTATCTTTCAGAACTTGTGTGAACCGAATATAAATCTTAATTCTATAAACCCTCAGAGAGTAAGATGAGCTCTTCCCACTAATCCAATCCTTGATACTTTACCTTGTAAAATATTATGTCGAGATACTTTGAAGAAACATAAATCACGTCTCCTAAGGCAGCTTAACCCAGCTTTTAGCCGTAGCCTGGAGTGTCAGGTTTGAGAATAAAATGACACAGTGCTTATTATCCACTATTTCCTTATTCTCTGCTCAGATGAAGACCATATGTTTGGTGAATAAGGATTTTGATAACAGTTCTTATTTTTTCAAGTGTATATTTGACATATATATTTGAAATATACATAATGTTTGAAAAACAGCTTTCATAGTGAAAGATGTTTCTCAACCATTGATGACTTTGATTCAGCATACTTCCTTGTACTTACTTCCTTGTAGATAGCAAGTGATTGTAAATATATTATGAAGCAGAAATGGCTTAATAGCTTGTCATACTCCATGACAATGTTGACTGCTGCCTGTCTATTAAAAACTACTCAAAATACTAGAGTTTTTCCCTAGTTTACCAGTAGTCCAGTCCTTGGTATTTAAAATCTTTAGGTTTTTAGCAAGTGCACTGAGTAACATGAACTGTAACTGATAAGTGTGTGGGGTAAAGTGCTGTTGTTTATTTTCAAGCTGACAAAATGGTCTGGTGCTAGTCTTTGTAATTACAGGCAGTTTTCAGTGACCACACTTAGTTCTCCAGCAGCTTCAACCATCATTGCTTTGCTTGTCTGAGAAAGTGTATCAAAAGAGAAAATTAAATAACTAAACGATACTTAGAAGAGAGTGTGTTTCAAAGGTAAATGAGGAGATCAAACCAGTTTAACAGGGAAGACTTTATTGTGAGACTTATCTTTGAGGAAAGTTTCACCTGGGCATTACTTTTTATGATATTCTGATTTCTCATTCTAGCTTGGGCGTTATACATGGAGTACACGCAAACATAAATAAGCCTATTCAGTTAGATCAGGGAATTGGAGAAGTGGCTGTGCTAGGTCAGTGTTTATCCCAAAATCTGGTGGAACTGAGCTCAATCCCAAGCACCCATATAAGAAGACAGGTCTATTGGGCACTTTTCTTTTGATGTGATGAAATAGGCAACTTAAAAAAGAAAGGGATTCAACAAGACAAAATGGCAGCCAACAGAATGGGAAAAGATCTTCACCAACCCCACATCTGACAAAGGACTGATCTCCAAAATATATAAAGAACTCAAGAAACTAGATACCAAAATACAAAAGAATCCAATTAAAAAATTGGATACAGATCTAAACAGAAAATTCTCAACAGAGGAATCTGTAATGGCTGAAAGACACTTAAGGAATTGCTCAACATCTTAGCCATCAGGAAAATGCAAATCAAAACAACTCTGAGATTCCATCTTACACCCAGCAGAATGACTAAAATAAAAAACACTAATGAAAGCTTATGTTGGAAAGCATATGGAGAAAGGGGAATGCCCCTTCATTGCTGGTAGGAGTGCAAACTTGTACAGCCACTTTGGAAATCAATATGGCAGTTTCTCAGAAAACTGGGAATCTGGCATATACCCAAAGGATGTATACACACTCATACCACAAGGTCATTTGTTCACCTATGTTCATATCAGCACTATTTGTAATAGTCAGAACCTGGAAGCAACCTAGATGCCCTTCAACCAAAGGGCAACCAATAAAATGTGATACATTTACACAATGGAGTACTACTCAGCGGCAAAAAACAATGGCATCTTGAAATGTTCAGGCAAATGGAAAGGACTAGAAAAAACCATTGTGAGTGAGGTAACCCAGACTCAGAAAGGCAAACAAGCTATATACTCACACATAAGTAGATATTAGATGCAAAGCAAAGGATAACCAGGATACTTTTACTGCCCTTCTCCTGTAATCAGATTGATGACTATATTAATTGCCTTCATAGAGCCTTCATCCAATAACTGATGGAAACAGATGCAAAGATCCACAGATAAGCACCAGGCTAAACTCCAAGAGTCCAGTTGTAGGAAGGAAAGGAGTAATAATATGAGCAAAGGAGTCAAGACCGTACTGGGAAAACCCACAGAAACACCTGACCTGAGCAAGTGGAAGATCACTGACTCCAGACTGACAGCTGAGGAACCAGCATAAGACCGAGCCAGACCCCCTGAATGTGCATACCAGTTGGGTTGCTTAGGCAGTTTGTGGGGCTACTGATAGTGGAACCAGTATTTATCCCCAGTGCATGAACTGGCTTTTTGGATCCCATTCCCTATTGAGGGATACTCTCTCAGCCTAGATACATGAGGGAGGGCATTGGTCCTGTCCCAAATGATGTGACAGTCTTTGATTGATCCCCATGGGAGGCCTCACCCTCTCTGGGGAGATGGACAGGGAAGTGGGAAGAAAAGAAGGAAAGAGAACTTGGATTGATGTGTAAAATAAGATTGTTTTAAATATAATAAAATAAAAATAAAACAAAATAAAAATAAGAAAGAGGTTTATTTTGTCTTATGGAAAAATTGGATACATTTTAGTGAGGAAAGTATAGCAGCAGGTGAAGAAGGCATAGTATCAGGCTCCTGAGCCAAATGATCACATTTGTATCCACACACAGGAAGCACGGAAGGGCGGGGACAGAGGAAAGAGAGAAATGAGAAATGATGTTAGACTATAGACTATAAATACTCATTGCCTACCCACAGGGACTTCCTCCAGAAAGGCTTCACCTCCCAAAGTGTCCATAACCTCCACAAACAGTACTGCCATCAGGGAACTAAGTGTTCAAATATATGTGGGGGCATTTATCATTCAAACTACACTACCAGGTCCATCAATGTGGATACAAGAGGATCCTTGGGGCTTTCCTATCAGCGAGTCTTGCTGAATCTGTGAGCACCAGATTTAGTGGGAGACCTTGTCTCAAAAAATACACTCAAAAGCAATGCAGAAAGACATTTGGACCACTAACCACCATGCTGTTGTGTACACATGAGCAGACACACGGGTGCACACATGCACCCCCTGGACATGAATGCCGGATCTGGAAACTCATTTAGATTAATGCAGGACAGGTGTTTACTTATCTTGGCTTCCTTCTTAAGTAAAGTGTGTGCCCTCTTCTCCACCGTATGCATACTAGCTCTATAATGTAGCTGTTTTTCAGTTCACTTTGTCAGGGCTTATCAGCCTTGGTCCTTAACAGTATCCATGTCCAGCTCTAATGCCTATGACATGGAAAGCGACAGGAGCAAATCTAAGAGAAATAATGGAGCAAACAAGAGGCAGAGCTGCAGCAGAGTAGACTTCAGTTTGTTCAAGAAACTGAATATCCTGAACAATAAATGTGCGGAGTGTTTCTAGTAAATTGAAAGCCACCATGGGTGAAACTGCACCTCTCAGAAGATCCACAAACCTTTGTGCTTGAGATCATCCTTCACCAGAGATGGAGACCTAAATCCACTCCCTCGTGTCTGTTAAGAGCTGGTTCAGTTTTTAAAAAAAATAAATAATAAATAAATAAATAAAAAGAGGTTTAGTCACTTTATACGTGCATTCCTAGAATGGGCACTTCAGTTATCTGGGTTTGCTTTCTCATCTATAAAGTGGGTGATATAATAGTCAAAGGGAGAGAGTGAAGAATAAATTAATTCATATGATAGTTTTCAGGACACTGGCAAATGAGAGTTGATACATGTCTGCTACTCTTTGTTTACATTCCACCCTAAGAGATGTATCTTATGTTGAATCTGACAAATACCCATGGCAAATGCTGTTAATTTTATCCCTTGGCTATGAAATAAAAGGTGACACATATCTGTAGAAGACTAACTGAAAATTGGCCATTCAGTATGATGTCCCTTATGGAACAGTTCATAAGTTGCTTTTAAAAAATAAGTCCCTGTGGCATTTATATATCTCACAGAAAATGAAGTCTAAAAAACAGGCAGTCGTTTTCTTTTGTGTGATAAAATGCCAAAACAAGTACAAATTATAGATACAGAGTATTATATTTATAACTGGGGGCACGGAGTTTCCTAATAATCCCTTCAGCTTTTGGCCAATAATTTTCCATTTCCTTTGGGATAAAGTTGGTCCCTTATATGTTGAGCACTGAAATTCTAATTTCATGTGTAACTGCTGAGTTCAGTTTTGGAAGGACTAAGAGGACAGCCTTTGCAAATGTTAATGTTGTTCATATTGTGAATCTGCTGTTTTCTGTTTGCTACTGCAACAACACAAGTGCCCATATGATAAACAATTTGAGCTTTGTTTCTCTCGCACCTACTTAGCTCTGGCATTGTAGCATGAAAGCAGCCCTTGTTCACCTGCAAATATTGAGAATAACTAGGTACCAGCAACACTGTACATGGGAAAAGATACAGCAGTAGGATGCAGCTGTCCCAGAAACTGCTATTTGCTGAACTTTGTTCTAGAGATTTCTTTTTGTCTCCTTGTTACAAAGATAAAAGACAGGCAGGCACACACACACAACACACAAACATGATATGTACTCTAACACACATGTGCATATGTTCTTATTGGAAAGCAAAAGCAATGTACAAGAAATAGCACTTTCAGACATTGAAGATAAATATTGTATGTAAAGATAAAAAGTATGGCATTTTGTTTAACACTCATATGCTAAATACTAGAAGGCCCTTTTATCTGAACAGGGTCCTGAGGTTTGCTCTACCATTTTATTTTTGTTCTAAAACCAACCTAGAAGCTGGAAATGGTGGTGTATGCCTTTAATCCAACATTGTGGAGGCAGAGATATGCACATCTGATTTGAGGCCAGCCACTACATAGTGCGTTATAGAAAAGCCAGGCAGCCAGGGCTATATACAGAGTCTATTTCAAAAGGAAAGAAAAAACTAAAAGAACAAAATTAAACCAACTAGAAACTTTCATTTACTTTTAATCCAATTTGTATGTGATCTCATCTTGCTATTGTTACACATACCACTTTGCATGAATTTCTCAATCCAGTGATTTCATCACAAATTGATGAAAGATGGATGGATGGATAGATAGATGATAGATAGATAGATAGTTGATAAATTAGATAGTAGATAGGTTATAGATAGCAGATTGTAGTTGATAGGTGATAGAGAAATAGATAGATGATTGACAGATGATAAATAGATGGTAGAAAGAGATAGATAGATGGATACATAGATTGAAATGTGATAGCTAGTAGATGGTAGATAGATGTGCAAGAATGCTTGCTAAAATCTTTGCACACAGCATTTGTCCTCTTAGTCAATTCAGATATTTTTCAAAAGGAACAAAAAGCTATGTGAAAAATTTGAACAACCATTCTTGCTAAAATAATTATTGAATTATTACAAGGAATAGGAAAATCTACCATGTGTCTTTTGGGCTGTGGAACTTTCTTTATGGTTCTGTAGATGTTAATTATCCATCTTACTTGTTTTTACACTGTGAGTGCTCACAGACCATAAGAGCAAATATAAAAGAAACACCAGATACAATCAATATTCATATCTTTGATTCAAGGTCTTATCTTCTCCGATATATATGTGAATGTTCTGTTAAAGGTCTAGAAAATGTCTGGGTACATATGTCAGTGGTAGAGCATTTGTCTAACATGTCTAAGAACCTATCTTTGATCTCTAGCATCATAATCTAAACCAAAAAAAATCCAGAATAGACAAAAGAAGAACCAGTTCACTCATATCTTCTGTTTGAATTTCCCTCTGGATTCTAAAGACCTACACAAGCTATCCATTTAGGTCTCAATTTTTTTTGCAATAGCATATCATTGTCCTTGAAAATAGGATAGGGTGTGTCTGTTGGGATAAGCACTCTACAGTCCTGGGGGAAATGCGTAAATACACAGCTTTAGAAACCCTGTGTGTAAGAGCTGGATTTGACAGGGGATTTACACACTGTAATTTTTTGTAGTCTTGCCACGGATGTGGGTGGCTGCACCCGGACATCTAGTAAAGTAGAAAACAAGCCTTGTACCTTCCAATATCTCTGTTTATTTCCAGGAACCACTTCAATGGGGAGTATTCCGTATGACTCTCAGTGGCATCTTTTCAGCAGAACTGCTAATCCAGAGTGACTTTTAGGTTTTCTAATTTCAAAGGGAACTTAGTACTCTATAGAGACTTAATTAGTTGTTAAAAATCCCTCTCCATCCCGTGCTTCATAAAACCAATGCAGACTGGGCTAGAAGCCCAGTCTTTTTCAAGCTTGTTGGATATAATTAACAATTATAAATATATTATTTGGGGAGATTAAACAATCTTCTGCTATTTATTAGCCGAGAATAATTTAAAAATTTCCTCTTCCTTGGATGCTACTCTTAAGAATCATTAAGATGCAAAATGGTAAGTAAAGCATTCACTGCTTTATGTCAAGTGGCTGAGCTAGTGCCCAGCAGGTCACAAATGCTAAGCCGAGGAGGACTGGACTATAGGAAATCCATCTTGTATTCTCATAGTTACCCAAATTCAAAAGTGAAAGCTCAAAGTTGTTTTGTGTTGATATGATTGGAATGTGTGAGTCAGAAATCAATTCCTAAGTTTTCTCTGCATCTTTTTTTTAACAGAAAGAAGCCAGAATATCCCATCAGTCCTTTGAGAACACAAAGAACATCACTACTTCAAACTTCCTTGAATAGGTAAAATTTTATTCCCTCTGCCATAAAAGAGCAGCCTGCTGTTGTGAAAAACACTTCACTTCTTCTCTAACTTCTTCTTGGTTTTTTATTTATTTTTAATTAAATGCTAATTTATTTTTCAGGAATAAATAGCATTTTTGAATTTCAGAGCAAAATTACTGGAAATTATAAAATATCACTTCACATGGAGTTCTTCATAGTTGAGGGCCTCTGGCAGGGGTGGGAGTTGAGGGGGACTCAGTTTTCTTTAAGGGGCTGGCCACTGGGAGTCTGACCATGATCCAGTGAGTATATGGGCAGCACCAATTGGACTTGGTATCTTTTTCTTCTTCTTCTTCTTCTTCTTCTTCTTCTTCTTCTTCTTCTTCTTCTTCTTCTTCTTCTTCTTCTTCTTCTCCTCCTCCTCCTCCTCCTCCTTCTTCTTCTTCATTTGTTTTTGGGAAAGTCACAAGGGTGGGGGATGCACCTGGGAGGACTGGGAAGTGACCAGGGTGCATTATATGAAATTTGCATATAATCAATAAAAATGTCATATTAAAAATCACTTCCCAATTAGACTGACTTGCAAAGATCTGGCTTTGAAATGAGGATTGAACCAAGCCCCTCTCTTCTGCTATGGCTAATCATAACAACAACATTTCCTCGGGAATTACCACATGCTAGCCTTCTTTCCATGTGGCTTTATGTAATTAAATGCATTTATTTCCTTACATCGGCTCTGTGAGGTTGGTAATGCATGATATCCACTTCATAGATTAGGGTCCTGAGACAAAGGGACAAGAGGCAGAGCTCACTGTCCACTTGGAAGAAGGAACACCAAAGTGGACATGTGGGAGAAAGAAACCCAGCCTCGGTAGTGACCTGGGGATAGTTGCTTGAGGAAGAATGCCCAAGAATTAGATTCTCCTATGTTTACATAAATTCCATCTGGATTTATATAAGAAAAAGTAACATTTACTGAAAATGCACAGCAGGCACAATCTTATTGTATATGTGCACCTGTCACATATCCAATAATTGCATATAAATAAATGAGCATTTTAGCTCAGTTTGCAAATAGAAACTTTGTTTTCTTTTACTTTGCACCTTTTAACTAGAAAGGCAATAGTGAAGACAGAATAAAATTATACAGAGATTGTGAAGGGGTTGTATTTCATTTCAGAAAATGAATTTCAGTTTTTGTTTTTATTAAAGGTATTGAATATACTATCTATAACTGTCCATGACAATGTTCATTTAATTGCTCTCATCAATTATTTTTGAGTGAAAGAAATGTATAATGTTTTCATTGCAAGAGACTCACAACATTGTGGTGAATACTAAGCATCTGCCACAAGAATAAATAGTCTCTCACTTATGGCTCTCTTAAACTCTTTCCTGAGTCAACATCACAGGAGGAAAAGAACTGTTGTTTGCTTTCTTCTCCTGCTCCTGCTTTCTTCCCAGTGAGTATTGGAAGTCTAAAGATACATAGTGTCCTCTATGTGTTATAATGCATTGCAAACAAATGCAACACAGTGACACCTTCCCACTGTAAAGAGCTCTTGTCACTGCAGATGTTCCTTCATAGGTTACTTCCACTCACTGTTGTATTTAGATGCATCGGCCATGGCACATGAGATTGGTTTGTCTCAGTCCAGCTGTTACCATGGTTACTGACTTACATATTAATCTCTGGTGCTTATTATTGCCTCTAAATATCCCACAGCACTTTAAAGATTCTATGCTACCATGGCTTCAGCATGTCTCATAAAACCTGCTTGTAATTTGTGACCAAAGGGAACTGACAGTCTCTGAATATGATACCATGCCAAGCCTTTTTATGTTTCATTTTTTCCCAGCTGGAAACACATCTTTTAATTGGCATGTAAGGATTATATTAATCTATTGGGACCTGTGATTTTCACTGTGTTCTGCTATAATATGAAAATCAGCATAGGTTTTGTTTCACCAAAGATGAAATTCTGACTATTCCCAAACATAATATAAATGCTACATATGAAATTTAAAATACTTAAAAGAAAAATACGTTTTGGGAGGTCCATGTTAATTATTTACATTCCCTTGAAAATCATGCAAGGAGTTTTAGTAAAAATCCTTTCCAAATTATTGTTTAAACCTACAGTTAATTCTAGAATTTGGTGACATGTATATGGAAGTCTTTATTAGCATCTTTTTGTGTATATTGGGGGCTAATGTTAAAACATCAAGAAGAGACAATATCTAAACTGATAAAATAGTATCTAGGAAAAACATGAACATTCATCTAGTGTTTCTGCAAAAGTGACTGTTTCTGCAAGTGTTACTATCTGGATATGTTCTTTAGTACATGAGATCACCTTTGATAACACTAACTTCACCAAGTGGATTATACAGAAAGGATAATCACAGTGGAAATGTTCAGTAAAGAACATCTTTTGAATTGTTTACTAGTGTTGCTAATTACTATATTATGTAAATTTTGAAACTGAGTATTTTCAGCCTAACACATGCAGTCCCTAATGTGAAGGTAGATCCTTGTCCCTGGAGTTTGTCTTACTGATACCTATGAAATCAGGATCTCTTTTCACACAAAGCCCACTGGGTACTACAGTGCACTGTCAATCACTCTGAAAATCAGTTTGCCTCTCGTTTCCACCACCTGTTCTAGCCATGTGACTTGACCTCTTTGAGTCTAAACTATTATCAAATCTCATCGTCTCTACCTATATAATTAAAACTCATCTGTCTTGCATTCCCATAATTTGTTGTCTACATAAAAAAGGCAGTGCAATACTTTTTTCCCATTCCACATATACCAATGGTCACCTGTATAGAATGAATCCACGCTCCTACAATAGCCAACAGGGTTGTATAGGATGGCCATCCTCAGCACCCCCCAACACCACCTCAGCATTGTATCCTCCCTCTGATGGAAGAAACTATATCATGTTCTGAGCTATGTCACTATCACCTAAGCCACCCCCTCCCAAGTGAGCTCTCACTTTTTGAAGGGATGACTAGATATACAAGGTTCCTGGGAAATGTGGAAGGTAGGTACTTTGCCCATAGAATACCCACAATGCACTGATAGCTCTTAAAGCATTTCTCTATGTGTCTTAACAGAACTCATTACTTTTTAGTGCTCAAGCACTTTCTGGTTTCAAGCCATAATTTTTATGATTTTATAGTATTGTGAAAAAATTTGTTGCTGACTTTATCATCCAAATCTTAATTTATGATACAAAAGTCCCAAATTACAAACACAAGTTAGGAATGAGTTAGCTAGATGGAAATGAGGAAAATATTTGAAGAGTAAAAAAATGTATTATTCTTGAAGTCTTTTATCTAAATATTGTAATCTGCTACAATTCAAGATAGATTGTACATTCCTTTAGAACGTTTATATTTTTCTTCATTCCTAGCTGAAGGGTGCTCATATTTTAAGAAACGTTTTGTGTAAAAGGATGATGTTTTTAGTTTTACAACCAGGAGCTGAAGTTGATGACTATTTATATTGCTGAGAATACTTGGCAACAGAAAGACTAACAGTAAGGCCACAATGTGCCAACAACTAGCAAAAAGAGAATGAAAATCTGGTATTTTTGCCATCTTCTCTGAAAATAAGTACCTTGGCTTGCACTGATCACTATCTCACAAGGATTGTTCACACATCCTATGGAAACAGTTTTCAAGGTAGATTATGCATCCTAAAAATAAGTTTGATTGGTAACTTTAGGATGTCTGATGGTACTTTTACAAAATCCTATTGTACTCTGTGCAGTGAGCTGCTAATCACACCTGGTGCCTAGGTCTTCTGGCTCTTATTGATCAAGAGCTAAGCCTGGGCGAGGTTTTTATGAGGAATCTCTACTTCAGTTATCTGGGACAGGGAATAAGACAGTTGCCCACATCCTCTGGCAGGAGTTAAAATAACAATGATAGTCCTCCTACTTAGCAGGCTGAGTCACAAGCACATTCTTCTGCTTCCTCAGCAGTCCTAAGCAGATTGTTTGGGCTGGAGTTCTGGAGGCAGAGGTGGCCGCCACCTGCTATAAAAAGACAGCTGCGATTAAGGATTGTCTTTTAACAGTTTAGCCAAATAGAAATAGGAAAAGAAAACATTTGTTACTGACAAGCACATAGTCAAATGTTTGAATAAATGAATAGTGGTCAGAGATACCTGAGAAGCTTCAGTTGAATACGCATGCTTTCCACCATACCCAGAACCAGCAGGGTAGGGGCAGGAAACCAACTATTACAAGTTGTCTACTTACTTCCACACATGCAATGAAGCACATGAGTGTACACACATTTGTGTGCGCACACACACACATACACACAAATGAAGGAGTAAACAAGTAAATAAATAAGAGCAATGGTGGTCCAGTAATGCCTATTATTCAATTAATTATTGTGTTGACTTTCAGGATAAGTCATTTAAAAAGGAAAGCTAGTTGTAAGTTTGACAGTTCCATACTGCTGGATGTTCATACTCAGACATTTGCTGTCCAATAGTGATAACCTTATCTTGGTCAATATAGATCTTAGATTGTAATGAATGAGAATACAGTTTTGTTTAAGCAGTCTTTTATTAGAATATTTTTGTTACAGAAGCAAAGTATCTTGTAAAGAAACAAGTTTATTTTGGTTCATCTTTCCGGTCTAAGGTTTAGGCCATCATCTGACAGGATCACAAGACAATGTTGTCATTACATGGGAAAGAATATACATGTGTGTATCCTCTGGTCTCTCTTCCTTTTCACACAAAACAACTAGTAATTCAGTTAAGGGGTCTCTACCCATATAACCTTATCTAATTTAACTAATCCCATTGTTGGAACTTTGGAGAGATTTAAATTCCTTCTCTTTAAACCTCACAATTGGAATAAAATTTCAATGTCTGAACCGCTGAGAGACACAATGTATATCTAACCTGTAGCAGACTTCATAGTCCAAGGGCAAGAACAGATGTGGACACCATGAGTATCTAAAGGCAGAAGGTGAATATGAGCCAAGGCCACAGTTCTCTCTGGAGCCCTTAAGCTTCTTGTCTTTTTTCTCAATTTGTTTGCACATGACTGCCAATAACTCTTCTTTTACAGAAACACAAGATTGCCCTATTCCATCTCACCCAGGCATGGATCACCATCTTGCTCCTTCTTCAGGGCCAGACTTATGTAGTATTTGCTTGTAAGTTTTTAATCACCTCAGCTTTAACCCAATAAGCTGTGATCACTAAAACAGAGCAGACAATACGTACATGGTTGTCAAGATTCTACACCTTTAGGTGGGGAAAAGATTATAGCTCACTGCAAGGAAGGAATGATGATGGACTAACACCTCCACAGCATCTAAAATTTCTGAGTGAAATATATTTGCTCCTTTCCTCTCACTCTCCACAGTATCCCCCTTCATTGATAACTGGCATGTCACATCACTGTATTAAGAGTGATCCATAACCCAGCAGCTGTTCTGAAGTTGTGTAAGGACATGAAGGGTCCCGGGATGGTTTTGTCTGCCCTCTGCTTGCCACCTGGAAGAGAAGTTGTAACTTTTTGGCACTAAAAAGAGTTACACTTCAGGAAACCCTGTGAAAAAAATGAAAAATCCAGAGAGAGTGGGAAATAGACTAGTAGCTTGAAGAGTGCTTTAGCTCTACACATAACTGCAAAAATTAGATGCATTCATTTGGTCCTCCTGATGACGGATGGACGAGGTAGGCTTAGCAAGAGGTATGCACATGTTTATGTGTGTGTATGTTCACATGCACACTTATTTCAATGCACAGCATTGGAAAAGCCCACACTGCTGTAAACTTGTACACATGTGACTTAGGGCATGTTAAACTCAAAGTCCTATGATAATTCAAACTAATTCTAATCAAGGACAATGTGTGTTCTGAGGAACTTTGCAAGCCAACCTTCAGCTACTGTCCCTGAGATCTGACTGTGTCCTCAGAAAGTCCATTGCCATCCTCTGTATTGAATGATTGATTTCTATCCCGTTTGCACCTCAGACTTGTATTGCTGGCAACAAAACAAAACACAAACCATGGAGCTCCATACCTATAGTCCCAGTGCTTGGGAGGCTGAGGAATGAGGATTGTGGGGAGTTCAAAGCCAAACCAGCTGCCTTGTTTCAAAATCAAAACAAAACATTTGCTTTTCATTGCTCATTGAAGCAATTTTGAGTTCTCACTGGGAGGCTGAGACAAGAGGATTGTCATGAATTTTTGATCAGCCTAGGCTACAAGCTACAGCGTGAGACTTTGTCTCAGAACAAAGGTGTCTGAGCAGGATAGGACATGTCATTAAATGGCAGAGATGCAGGATGGATTAGGGGTCAACTCTGAAGAAGAAAATTGGAGATTTACATCGACACTCACCTGCATGTTCACCACATAATGGTGACAAGAACTTTGTAGGAAATGAAGTCCTTAGCTAGTGGTGATGATAAGAATGGATTTGTGGGCCAAGGATGTATATCCTTACTGAATATATGAAATGTTGGGACTACAGAGATATGGAGAAGATGATGCCAGAAAAAAACAAGCAAAGAAAACTGGGGACCATTCATATTGTCAGGGAGGGAAGAAGATAAGCAGACGTTAGCATGGTAGAGAAGGGGGACTCAGGCCTAAGGTGAACCAAGAATTCTCTTTCAAAGAAACATGCACTAAGTCAAGGAGAATGAAGAACTTACAGCATCAAGGGACATGAAAGCATCCATAACTTCACAGCTTCTGCTTCCAACTTTACTTTTCCATCCTCCTTCTGGCAATCAAAGCCTTAAGCATCTCCATTATTACCTACTGAGGCACCCTGATAAAAGTCTAAAAATTGATTTTAAAATTAGCATATACTCAAATGAAGAGTGACATCATTAATCCTCTCCTTCAGTTCTCTTATTAACTGGGCTCTGTGATCTCAGAAAGCTGAACCCCTTCTCCAGGATTTTACTCCCTCATACCAGGCTTCCAATACATTTGTCTGAACCTTGCAGTGACCTTGATTCCTGCTTCTTTCCTGATCCTTATAAATAGATAACTCTCTCTGTACTATGACCATGTAATGCTGAGGGCACATCACATAGTTTCTTTTTCCCATCTAAAAATTTCCTAAACAGATTTAAAAGTTTCCTAAACAATGTTCACACGCAATTATCTCTCCCTCCTTCCAACCACAGTGGAATACTTGTTGCTTCCTCACTTGAATGTATACCTTCCATGCCTTTATTTATCATGCTGCTACTATTCGAAGGCCCTCGGTTCCCCTCTGTATTTTAACTATAGATAGCTTGTTATATCTTTTCACTTCAAAGTTTATGCAGTCTGAGAATAATTTCTCTAGTCCTAAAAATAGTATGTGTCACTTGTTAATAAAACACGTACATGGTCCTTTAATAGTCGTGGACTAAAGAAAAATCACATTGGATATGTTACTATTTCCATCTCTGTCTCTAAGGCTTAGCGATGTTCTCAAAGACAAAGATTGCACCTTTTCCATAGTTGTGTCTTCCTAACAATAGTAGTAGATATAAAACAAATAATATTTATAACATTGTTAATATTTGTTACTGAGCAACAAAGTATGAAAAGAGTACAAGAAATCAATGAAGAGTTTATAGAGAAGTGATTACAGATTTTATGGATGTTCTTTGATTGACATTCTTCTCTGTGTCTGTGTTTGCTAAGTGAGTGCATGAGTGGGAGCCTGGGCACATGTGTGTGAGTGCGCACACACGTGTGTGTGTGTGTGTGTGTGTGTGCTGTTATTGTTGTAGTTTTAGATAGGAGAAAGGGTGTATTCCTAACCCTCCCTAAAAAAAGGCACTGGCATTTTGAGACTGCAGATGATGATGATGATGATAATGATGATGATGATAATTATTATTATTATTATTATTGGAAAAGGATATGGTAAAAGGTAGGAAACTGTTACATATCAGATAGAGCCACCTAAAGTGATAAGGAGGGCATACACAAGGGACACAGGGACAGGCATATGTAAAGGTTCAGTCTTTCTTTCACTTTAGAGAAGTAGGTTCTTTCACCATGTCCTTGGGAAAATGTCAAACTATCTTGTGCTCCTCGGATACTAACTGCAAATTCTGTCCTGCCTATAGCACACGTTCCAGAAGGTCCCACCCAAAGGATGGACCATCTGTGCTCCAGTTACACCCAGGAGCAGAGGAGCACAAATCACAGAAATGCCCTCTCTTCCAGTTTGGGTTCTCACTTCTCCCACGCCAACACCCACGGCTCTTCTAATGGCTGTGAGGATTGGCTGTGCGGGCAGCAACCTGGAGAGAGTGACTTTAAGTGTTCCGTCTAATCCTGTCACTGCTATTGGTCTCATCCATTGTAAATGTTGCCTTCTATTATAACATCAAAAAATAAACAACTTCTTTAAAAGCTGCATTTTCCAGACATGGTGGTACACGCCTGTAATCCCAGCAGTTGGGAGGTAAAGGCAGGAGAATCTAAAGGTCAAGATCATCTTTGCCTACATTCCAAGGTCAAGATCGTTTGGACGATCTTGTACATGCTCACACACACACACACCCACACACACACACACAATTTTTTTCCTAAAGTGAACAACAAAAATGCCTTATAGTTTTATTTTTCAGACCAAGTATGCTAATCAGGTTAGCTAAATGCTTTAAGAAGAAGTTCTGGAACTTTGTCATAGCTTTGTTTTGACCCTCCAACAGTACTGCTTGGGGTGGGAGGTTCATCTTTGTAGTCAACCCAGGACACAGGCTCCTGCTATTTTGCTTCACCACCATCTATCGGTGGGAGGGCAGAAACAAAGGAGAAGTACATGCAGGTGAATACAGGCCAGGACTGTGCTTCCACTCATGGGCCTTTTCCTCAGTCATGTGGGCAAAGAAAGGCGCTCTATCTGAGTGCCCAGAATAAAGAAGCAAACAGTTCTCTAAACTGCTAGTGAGACGTCTGACGTTCTAGTAGAAACCTCTGAAACCCTATCTTTGTATACATGGGTCAAATAGCTTACATGGTGGCAAAACCAGATGTCAGTCACACCATGGAGACACAACAGTGAATCATAATTCCTATATCATGCTAAAGTAGTAAATGAAATAGGCAAATCAGTCTATAAAATTAATTCTTACAATGGTACACAGATATGTTTCTTGAAAAATGTTCTTGATGGAAATAATGTTTACAAAAGATAACAGCTCACATACTCTGATGTCTGGTTTTGCCGTTCACTTAATACAATAATTTTTTGTTAAGAGAATTAATCTAGAAATAATTTTCAAAGTTAACTGTAGAATGCACTTTGATAATTATACAAAATTCATTGTTAGAATTATGAATTGGAATATCAAATATAAACACTTTCAATTTAAGAGGATGTGTACTTTTGGTTTTTCAAGACAGCGTTTCTCTGTGTAGTTTGGAGGCTGTCCTGGAACTCGATCTGTAGACCAGGCTGGCTTGAACTCACAGAGATGCACCTGCCTCTGCCTCGCTAGTGCTGGGGTTAAAGGCGTGTGCCACCAACGCCAGGCTGGAATGTGTACTTTTAAAGAAAAGTAGACTAAAGGTGGAATGTTGAGGAAAATAGACATACTATTAAGCACTCTAAAAATATAATTTTTTTATGTTTTGATGCTCTCCCAAAAAATCACATTAAAACTCCTGTTGTATTTTGCATCTGTTCCATCAGGACTATGTATTCGGGTGGTAATGAACACATGGCAAGTACCACTGTATCCAATTATTTATAAGAATTAATTTATCTTAGGGTTACTGTCCTATATTGAAACACCATAACCAGAAGCAACTTGGGGAGAAAAGGGTTGATTTCCCTCACAGTTCCATATAGCAGTTCATCATCAAAAGCAGTGAGGACAGGAACCTGGAGGCAGGAGCTGATGCAGAGGACACGGAGGATGCTGCTTACTGGCTTGTTTCCCATGGCTTGTTCATCCTGATTTCTTATAGAACCCTGGACCACCCACCCAGGGAGGGTACCACCCACCATGGGCAGGGCCCTCCAGCATCGATCACTAATTAAGAAAATGCCCTATAGCCAGGTCTTCTGGAGGCATTTTTTCAGTTGAGGTTCCTTCCTTTCAGATAAATCTAGCTAGTGTCAAGTTGACATAATGATATCCAGCACACTATTGTTTCAGTGTTTTATAAAATTAATTCTGTCACCTCAGTATCCTGTCAAATAACCTTATTTGCTAATGAATTCTGTCACAGAGTGTTACTCTCCTCTGACTATGGATTTCTGGGGAGTTTGTGTGTGATCACTATTTATTCCTTGATAGGTAAAAATCCCTTTTCCCTTTGAGAGGTGGTGGCACTTTAATCACACACACATGGCACTAGAGAACATTTACAATAGAGAAATCCCAAGAGACATGGCTATTTGCTCGGTAGATGAAGAAAGAGAAATCGGTGAGAGAAGTTTGAGAAGCAATGAGTAGAAACCACATGGTTGAAGTTGGAGGCTGCTGCAGCTGGGCGTGTCTGTCAAAGCTTCCCTCTGAAGTGTGATGATGCATCTCACCGTGATGATTTCTCGTAAATTTTTTTCTACTCCTTTCGCTCCCACCTGCACTGATTTTTTAATGAATGTCAAGGGTTCCAGTGGTGCACAGCAATTACTGCAGGAGGCACTTTGATTCAGATGCAGTTGTTATCTCTGTAAGAGAAGCTGGGAACTCGCCGAAGCCAACACTTCAGTGAGTGGGTACCAGAGCCTGTCATTTAAACTCAAAGTGAGCGGAGCACAGGCAAGATCCAGTAGTAATCAATCCCGAATGAAGAGCACTGGGAAAAACATACACTAGAGCGTTTCAGTGCAGAGAGCAGTGTTTAGTAAAGTCGCCCTGGGTTTTGACTGGGGGCCTGTGTTTACAATCATACTGAGTCTTGTTTGGGGAAATATGAATTTTCAAAGAAACTTTGTGGACGAGCCAAGGGGAATTTTCAAATTGCAGCATCACATACACACTTGCATATATAAAATGTCACACATGAATACATAAAGGATTTTCTTATATACTAAGAAAATGCTGTTGAAACAGAGCACAAAGACAGGCACATTGTTCAATGAAGCTCTGTGGGAAAGTAGCAAACCCATATGTATTTATAGATATAAAATTCTTATGGTAGAGTGGAGTGACTATATTACATAACATAAAATATTTGTTAATGGCTGGGACTATAGTCACTGATAAAGCTCTTGCCTCACACACATGAGGCCCTCTGTTCAATCCCCAGTCCTACAAACAAAGGCATAAACTAAATATTGGTGCTCGGATAAAACATATTTAGCCTTATTCTTTCCACTGTAGTTTTAGAGTGCAAGAAGTCCCTTCTTCAGGTAATGAGCCTGGCGTCGAGAATCCATCACCTTCTGCCCAGTTTTCTTAACATCCCGTCATCAGAGTCGCCATCATGTCTCATGGGATAACTGCAAGAGGCTCCAAACTGAACTCTTGGTTTCTACTATTGCTCCACTATGACCCGCTCTCGTTTCCACATAGCAGCATGTGATCTTTCAAAGGTTAGCACTGCCCTGTAAGAAGCTGTTATATTTAGATTTATGTTATATAAATCTAACCTCTTGCCCGAATTGTGTATGAAACAGTTCTACCTTTGTCTTAAGTCAGCCTCACACACAGGAAGCTCATTCTCGCCCTATGGCTTCTGTGGCCACAACACACTCTCATCCTTTGTGGCATCCTTGTCCCATGGCACTCTCTCCTCCATAATGGAGCATTCCTTTGTACTGTGCATCGACAGCAGCATCACATCAGTCTCTTCTCTGAGGTCACTGCCCCAATACATCCTTGAAAACAAAGGCTATTTAGGCAGCTGGAGAGAAGGGTTGTCACAAAAGTCTGAGGAACTGAGCTCAGATACTCAGCATCCATGAAAAACTAGATCTTTTCTGAATTTGCTTTCCAATAATTCTGTCACCAATAATATCTTTAATCTGCCAAAGTAATCCCACCAGTCTCAGCTCCCCCTTCCTCTTTCGTTGAAAGCCTAAAGTTCCCCTTCCTTTCTCATAGTTATGTCCCTGACAAAATGTTAACATTGACAGTGTTTAATAAAAAGTAAGTGGAACATGCTGTCTATTTAAAAACATACATATTTGTCTTTAGTACTTGTTACTTTCTAGAAGTGTGTATTATTGTAATTTTACATTTCTTTATTCTATTTTTGGATGCTTTGTGGTATTGGGCACTGAATCCAGGGCATTGGGCTTGAATAGACAATCACTCTACCATTGAACAGCATCCTAAACCTGGTCAGATGTGGGTTTTTTTTTAATTTTGCCCCGTAAGTTCCTATAATTAAATTGACTGTTACATATAAGGTAGAAATAGTTTTCTGTAGAAAAATTAATTGCACTGTTTTGTTTTCATTTACTTGAAAATATTTTACCATCTCATAACCTTGGACTAATTATATACATTTCAGGCCTGGGGGTGTTCAATATTTTATGTCGCATTCTGTCGCTTCAGAAGTTTTGCAGAATACAAGTAGCCAGCCATAAAAATTGACCTTGTTTCTAGAATTCCCTCCAGGATACAAAGACATGTCCATTCAACGAGACAAGTCAAACTGTATGTGAAGGCTGACCCATTTGGATCCAACCTGAGTTGTGAGGAAATTCTAGTTGATACGGACTTTATAGGCATCCGTCTAGGCTCACTGATGTAGTAGGCAAGGCAACTTTCAGCTTAGCTCAGAACTCCCGTGAGTCACAATTTTAGCCAGCAGCAAGCACACCACAACATAAAGACCCCCAAATCCACAACAAATAAGAAAAAAAGAATTTGCTGTATTATATAACTCAAATTTTGCTTTTACATGGCTTATACTTTACCTTTCTAGAAGTCACTAGATGGGTTTAACTAACCACCAGTGTCATGGTTTAGCATCTATTAAACTGTATATCATCTAATATAAATATATATAATGTTTATAAATGCATATAAACTAGCTAGTTTATCCCTGTAGTTATTTGTTTGATGATAATGACTTGGGAAGTTGATATTTCTCTGGCACCTATTCACTCTCCATTACTGCATTTACTATGATTGAAGATTTCAGGCTCCCCTGTCTTCTTCAATTGAGTGTGAGTGTTGATGGTGAGAGTCCATATCTTAGTCAGCATTTTATTCCTGGAGCATAACAGAATTTCTGGTATAAAGCTGGTAAGCAATAAATGTTTGTTGAATGAATTCAAGAAAGCATAATAACCACACAGATAGCTATCTTAAAATTAAATGAACACTTCAGCAGAATCTCATTAAAGCAATTTGAAAAGTGATGCCTTTCAAAAAAAGATCCAGTTCCAACGTCACTGAGCTGTCTCCTATTTTGCTCATAACCTTTATTCCCTTGCTCCAAAGCCTTACCATTTGAATGTGGTTCTGACTTGTTTGTCCACATGCAGGTTTAACCTGATCTCACATCTGAAACCAAGTGACATTCACAGTAACCTCATCAGATGTACACTGAACAATAAAAAACCCTATAGTTCATTAAAACTAAGATATTCTATAATGAATGTCAGTGAAGCAGAGCTGTTCAGAACATTCACATATGACTTCAAGTATTAATAAGGAAAACACATTTCAATACAGTACGAAAGACATGATTAATTCTCCTCATGAAAGTAGGTCAATAAGTTATGTTCTTAGATAATAGACTATTAAAAATGAAGGCATTAGTTTACCAGACAGTTTTGAAAAACAAATCTTTTTAACATATTATAGCAATTTGAGGTTAGGCTTTGTTAACTAATTTGTTATTGATTGAGCTCCTCACGTGGAATCCAACCTGTTTGCATCCCAAGCACACTTTTCAGGACCACCTGCCCTTTTCCTAAAGCAGCTGACTCTAAGAGCATCTCCATGCTTAGTCATGCCTTCCTCCAGTTCACATTTCATTGGTCCACTATTGCACCTATCATTCTAAATAATAACCCTGAATAAGCCACACCCTCTTCCTCATCTTTCACAGATGCTGAGGGCCTCCAGGACAGAGGCTGGATGTGACTCAGTGCATCCCTTCTGATTCTGTCTTTGCCTGTCGGTCTCATTTTCCTATGTCTTCCTTCATTTCTGGACTACAGGGAGCAATCTGTGCTTTACATCTGTCCTGTCTTCATTTATTAGTAGACATGTGTTCCTTAGCCTCCTCTGTGCCAGTGGACCAGGTGCTGGATGTACAGAGATGAATTAAATACAGCCTTCCCTTCGGGAACTCACAGCCTAGTGAGGGAGACAGATGGGACAGTGAAGAACTTTCAACCTGGAGTAAAGAATACTGTAATGAGAATACTGGGAGAGTGCCCATTAGAGTGTCTTTCCAAAAATTATTCCCCATCCTAAGTTTTGGAAGGCAATGCAAAGTGGGAGGTGGGATTTTTGCATCAAAGATCTCCCTTTAAGTTTCCTGACCCACCTTCTTCTGAGTCCTGTTCATGCTTTTCATTCAGATGCCACCTGTCATGAGAAGGGCTGTCATAAAAGCTTTTCTATGCAGCCCCTAAACTCCCACACCCCATCTCCCCTACAGCACATATCAAGATGGATGTTGTCTTTCTGCAGCCACCTACGACAGCATCTTTTCAAGCATGTTTCCAATTCCCAGATACACTAAGCCTTTCCCTTTAATGTTTTGGAGAGCAAACTAATTAATTGTTTGATGAATTAGAGTTGAAAACTTAGAGCGGACATCTTAGCATCATGCAGTCCAGCCTTCCATCATACCAAGCAGTAACTGATTTTGTGGTATTTATGGTAGAATGGTCATTCAGCTTTTGCTTAATCAGAACACTGACAACGAGTATATGACTTTCAAAACATTCATGCTCTGATTGATGGTGGTCTGCTTTTGGATATGCCCACTAGATAAGGAATGATATTTTAATCTGAACATGTTAGAAGCAAAACTTTATTCACATGTTTTGCTTAGAGGGAGAATTATTCATCAAAAACTGCTATCTTAAATTTAAATTTAAAAATACAATTTATATTTTAAAAAGAGTTTGAAGGGAGATACCCAGCATGACTGGGAAAGCTGTTCCTAGTGGATTGTTAAATGAAAATTCCAGATGTGGAAAATCACCTTTTGAATTGATTATGGGAGCTTCAGAGACTTCCCAAACAATAGAGGCTGTTGTTAGTCCTTTTGGTTGCCCACACAAACTAGATGGTAAGACCCCATTGCTGAAGATAGTACACACTTAAGTTGCATGATATAAATATATCAGACTAGAGCTGAGGTGGAAACTTCCTCCCTGCTGGCTAGATTTCACAAGGCCAAAAAATTCTATGAAAGTTACTAGAAAGGGAAGAAAAAGTCAACAATCTTACCTACCTCTGAACTCTAATAAACTACACTAACAGCCTGCCAGGCAAGATGTGATGACATGTGATTTGGATTTAAAGCCCCCTCTACAGGAGAGAATTCATGTGTAGTACTGTGAGCCTGATTAGAAACTCTTGAAATATAGAGTCATACCCCTTAGGAGAGAACATAATATGTTGGTTAGCTAAGTTAGCACAGCTTCAAGCTGCTTTCCAAATATTTATGTTTATGTCTAGAAAAACTCCCCACTTTCCAGTGATTGTCAATAAGTACAAACTCTCATAGTTTCACAAGATGCTAAGCATAAACACTGGTTGAGTGCTCAGACCTAAATAAAACAAATATTCTGTCCCCACTAAGGCTCAGTGGACACTACAGAAGATGGAGCTGAAAGAATGTAGGAGGAGAGAGATAGGAAGAACTGCAAAATGCCATTTGCTGAGCAAAACACCATCACTGCAGTCAGAAACTCACAGAAGCTGTAGATGCCTGCCTCCCCACATGAGTGGGCAAGCCTGTCAACAACTAGGCATGGGGAAGGGAGGGGTTCAGGGAACACTACCCATCACTCCTGAACTGGCCAATAGGCATGGAGTCACTGCCTTTGCCATTTAGTCACTAATGATCCCACCAACTCCAATGCATAGTTAATGGTCATATAGATCACCCCGATTAAACTAAGTGGGTCTCAAAACCAACCCAAAAGTCATGAATCTAAGAAATGGACTGGTAGTCAGGAGCAGGGCATGAAGACATAGGAGGAAAGTAAGAGAATGTAGGAGAGAGACCAATAAAAATCCATTTTATGTGTGTATGAAAATGTCAGAGAACCAACCCCTTAAAGACACAAATAAGACAAAAAACTTTCAGATTTTGAATGTATGCTCTAAAACATTATTTGCAAGCTTACATCCCTTATTATTTTTTCCTGTGTTTTTCAGAAGTGTCATTTCCTTCTTCAACTTTTAGAATCTTTTTTTTAAGCCTAGTATCTCATTTCATCATAAGTAACACAACATCTAAGATTCTACATGACAAAATCTCCAAGAAAGAAATAGCCAGTGCATTGTATCCTTAGGTTCTGACCATTCTTTTTGATAGTAGCAATGTCAGGAACCAGCTAATGTCTTCCCCGCATGTGGAGCTCAGGTTTCCAGAGACAAAGATTCCTCATATTATGATGATATAACACCCATGGCTTATGTTTCCTTTGGAGTATCATCTGTAATTTTATGCCATTTTCATCAGATCTGTACCCAGGGGAGATTTAATTTTATCATATTTTGTTATGTAATACTCAGCAGAGTCTGACAGCGTTGGATCCCAGTTGACCCTGGGTGTCTTTGAAATGAGGCCTTCCATTTTCAAAAGTCCAATTTACAGTTTCTTATGCTTTGTATTCTGATGGCTAGACTTATACTAGTTTTAAAATATTACTAAAGTTATTATGGTCAAACTTCAATATTAACAATACTGATATAGGGATCAAAGATTATCTATTCATTGCTTTGGTAGCTCATACAAAGTTATGAAACTAACCTTCAGGTTTGATGTCATGTGTAAGTAGTAGAACCATGATCCCATCTTAGTTTTCTTGTTGGAGATATATCACTTATCTCAGTGCTTCTCTAGCATCTAAATGCAAATCCTTAATTAAATATCATCAGTAGAACTAGAGTTCTAGACTATAGCATTTAAAGTATTTATTTCTGAGAGTCACTAGATCTGCTATGTGTATAATATATAAAAAGGCCTAGATGTATCACACAATTGTGAAATATATGTTGCATACAAAAATCAGTAGAAAAATCCTTATTCAATTTGGGACTATGAGTTACATTGGATGGTGAGGCAACATTTAGTGTGCATTTCCACCCTGCTTAGATTTATGACTCATTTGTATCATCCAGGTTTAACAATAACCTAACACTAGGAGGTTTTGTATTCCATGTCTATCATCATCAAAGTTAATGGCTTCTGTGCCCACTTTCTTTATACTAATTTTTAATTAGCATGGCGTATGATGAAGAATGAATCATCTGATAAAATTGTAGGTGTTCTATATTCAGACTGAGAAAAGTAGAAAAGATCCAAAACAAATATCTGGGTTTTCAGCTTCATTCTTTGCTGTCACTGTGAACATTACCTTTGATTTTACATGAAAGACAAAGGACAGCAATTTGAGGTTGAAAGTCATTTATCAGCAAATACTTAAACTTATAAACACCCCCAGAATACACAAAGATATATGTACTACATAAAACCATGATACCCTTAGAGATCAAACCAAGTTTCTGTTGCATGATAGTGGGATGGGTAGTAACTGTATGAAGCATAACTGAGCCTCCATAGAAAGGGAAACAGTATTCGCGTGCTTAATTCTGTTATGAAACTGTTTGATTCTTTTGTTCCTCTCTAGATAAGAGCACCAAAAAATTTATGTGCCCTCTGTTTTGATTGAACTGCATGCTTCATTATGCTAGGGCAGAACATCTCAAAGAAAATGTCCTAGAAGTACCTGTGCCGAGGACCCTATAAAAATTGAGACTTGTCTGTTTCTCTCTGATCCATAATACAGTTTTCCTTCAGACTTTTTGCAGCTTCTCCTTCTGCCAATTTTTGACAGTAGTTAATGCTGCCTGATAATATCTATAATTGATGACTAGATGTTTTGTGATCTTTCCAATATTTAACCCAAAGGCAAGCAATAAAGTATGTGTTTGCATAGGACTCCTATGAGGAGAGCTCTAGTCCTCTCCATCACTTTCAGCACGCACATCTGAACTATCTAGACATGCTCAGAGTTATCTACCACAAGTCCCCACCTAGAATCACCTCATTCATGTCCAAAGCCATCAATCAGTAAAGAAAATTAAGCAAGTATACTTTAATAAACCACTAATAAATGCCAAGAGTTAGGCAAAAATAGGTACTAATAGCAATTTGAACATGTTTCATAGTCTGGCCATCATTTTATAATGTGAAGAATTGTCTTATTATACAAGAGGAACAATTTAAAAAAATTCCTTCAAGATATTCCTACCTCTTTCAAGTAGAATTTTGTACAAGTTAAAAATTATCTTATTCCCTAGAATAAAAATGGTCTATGTCATGATTAGATTCTAGTAATTCATCCCAAAAGTCCTGGATAATGGGCCTGAAAGACACATCTATTTGTAAGAATGGTCACATGACCTGCCAACATACTTACCTTCACCCTTTACATCAGTCACTCTTCAATGATGTTTTTCTCTGTAATTTTGTCTCCTCACTGTTCTTTCCTGAAGCAACAGGCTTGTCTGAAAACACTAGTCTTCAAGTTTTGTCACAGTCACCAGCTGAAAGACTAATTTGCAAGCCCTATGCCAAGGAACTTATTCATTATATTTATTTTGGAGGTAGTATTTTGAAAATACACCAGGATGCATTGAGATGACTAGTAACCAAAGATCATTTCATTTTCATAATTTTGAGACTTTTTCTGATTTGTCTGCTTTGTATCTAATATGCTTTGTGTACCTAAGTACAAGTATGTTGTGGGGTGAATAACATGTGACTTTCTCATAAAAATCATGCCTTATGGTAAAATGTTGGAAGACAACAACTTAGAATCGGGGAAATGTCTAATAGACTAAGAATTATCAGAAATAAGCAAAATATATTGTTTTATTTCTAAACAAGTTATCTCATTGTGTAGATCCTTACTGCAAGGGTCAACAATGCAATAAAACAATATTTAAATAAGAATTTATTATATTTAGAGACAGATATTTGGGCTGCCTGTTGTCAGGTCTAATTTTTTTCTCACAAGCGCAGAAATATGAATCCTTTAACATATCCAGACAGATGCTTGAGCAAACTTCTCAAGTTTTGAAACATAGAATGTAATCTTAAGCCTAGAGAAATGTATGTAAATATAAGACTATCTTAATATTTTTAAACATTGTTAAGTGACAGCAGCACTTATAATGGGCAGACTAACCCATAAGCTACATTAACTATATTAACCCATAAGCTACATTAAGCTATATTAACCCATAATATACATATTATATTTTTAAAAAGTCTAAATAATTGAAAATTGGAATACACTGGACTTTAAGTTATGAATTGAGTTTTTCTATAGTATTTAGTTTTTTTCATCAAGCCATTTATTTGCTACCCTAGTTTGATTTTTCTTACTGTGATAATACATTGGACAAAAGCAACTTGGAGAGGAAAGTGTTTTATTATTTTTTATTTAAATTAAAAACAATCTTATTATAAATACCAATCCCAATTCCCTCTCTCTTCCATCCTCCCATCTGCCCCCACCATCTTTCCATCCCACCCCCACCCACTCTTCACAGAGGGTTACCCCTCCCATGGGGATCATTAAAGTCTGCCACATCATTTGGGGCAGGACCAAGGCCCTCCCCCCTGTATCTAGGCTGAGAAAGTAACCCTTCTTAGGGAATGGGCTCCAAAAAACCTGTTCGTGCACTAGGGATAAATAACTAGTTTCACTGCCAGCAGTACCACAAACTGTTCAAGCCCCAGTTGGGGGTGGGGGAGAAAGTGTTTATTTCATCTTACAGCTTATAGCCCATCATCAAGGAAAGCAAATGCCAAAACCGGGAGGCACGGGCAAATTGAAGGAGAAAACATGGAGGAATGGTGCTCACTGGCTTGCTTCACCCTCATTGCTCCATACCCCACTTAACACAGTACAGGTTCACCTGCCCCAGGGTAGCAATACCCACTGTTAATTTGACCCTTCTGCATCAATTAGTATTCAAGAAGATGTCCCACAAACGTGCCTCCAGGTTGGTTTTATGAGACAATTCCCCAACTGAAGTCCCATCTTTCCAACTGTGTCGTTAAAAGTCAAAGCTAGCCATCACAAGTCTACCCTCTTGGGAACTTGAAGCAAGTACAAATGTGACCCCAAAACTTCCATTAGAATTTAAGTAAAATGCATCATCCGATTTTAATAGTCAGTTTTGAATACAAATGAGCATGATCAAATAGTGTCATCTTTGATGCAGCAAGCTTTTGCCCTCAAAGCAGCAACACCCTTTTCCAATCATGCTTCCTGTCACAGTAGTTTTGTCAGAATAATGAGGACTGACACTTAATAGACGGTTAGAGTACATACATTTCAAACTTAGGAATTGATGTCTGAGTAACCTGCAATTTCTCTTGCAGTTGGGTAATAATTTGTAGGCAAGGACTTGAATTTAGTTGTGATTGTGGTATTAAATGAAATTCGTGTGCTTAGGTAGCCCTTCTTCCAAAATCATTTTTTAATTAATTTTTAAAAGGTCCAAAATTTTAAGGCATTAAACACTCCGAAAGTTATACTGTAAATGTTTAGTTTCTTAAAAACAAATGATATGAGTCATATACTTGATGATCACTGACAAGCGTGCTGTCTATTTAGATATTGGTCTGTTAGTTACATGTGAGAACATTTTGTTCGCTGAGAAATTTGTTCCAGAGAGTCCAGAGAATTAGAGATGAGGAATAGTTATATTTAGCTGAGAGTTTTGAGTAATTATCATTCCGTTGTATTGCTTTTGACTATCGAGAACTCCCACATATGCTGGAACTATTGATGAATTTTGCTGTTGCTTGGAATTTTTGTTGTCTTTTGTTTGTTGTTTTGTTTTATTTTCTTTTGCTTTTAAAGAACAAAAGTGTATAGTGCTTTTACAGGGAACCTATGATTGGTTCTCAGCATCCACACTGTGTAGCTCACAACCATCTCTAATCCCAGTTCTAAAAGATCTGATGCCCTCTTCTGGACTCTGTAGCCACCGCACTTAATGTATGCACACCCGTACTGAGACAAATGCATATACATAGCTCAATGTCCCTTTGTTTCTAAATTAAACTTCATTTCTAAAAGACAAAATCTTATAACTCCCAGAGTTGAACATATACTACAGACTTACGTCTTTCCCAGCTCTTCTTGGATATGCTAATTCATAGGCTATCAGGAAACAGCCACTGACTGTTGTTTTGTGAAATTTTGCATCACCAATTCTTCCTGAAATGGAAATATCCAAGAGCACAGGAAGGAACTCTGAGAAGGCTGGAAGTGTGCACATATGTGTGAACTAGCTCCTCCACCTAGTTGAACACCACTGTTCTGTCCTTCATAAACATATAAACCAAACTAATCATTAAAACAAAATCAGGCATTTTTAAACATTGATTGTATGATATCCTCAACCCAGGATGTCAAAGTCTTAAAGGAACCTAGAGATGAAAATTAAACATAGTATAGTATCTTAGGAAGAACCCTAAAACAGACAAACAAAAATAATACTGGGTAATCTACACTGTAAATTCTAGCTAATAATGTATTAATGTTGTTTTATTACCTATAATGTGTCATATTAGTGAAAGATGTTCAGAATTGGAAAAATTTTAAACAGTTAATTGGTTGAAAGTTTATACTATCTATTTGATTTTTCTACAGTTTTATAAGTAATATGAAACACAAAGCCTATTCGTTTTTCAAAAACATACATTAGCAAAACCCAGACTTCTTTATGTTATGTTTTCCTGTATTCACTATTTATTCTTCTCTCTCTCTCTCTCTCTCTCTCTCTCTCTCTCTCTCTCTCTCTCTCTCTCTCTCTCTCTCTCTCTGTCTCTTTCTCTCTCTCTCACACACACTCTCATACACACATGTGAACACACATGCACGCATACACATGTGCACGCGCATACACACACACACACACACACACACACAGATTTGAGCCAAAGAAGAGTTTAGATATTTTGATTAGGAATAGTGAAAGACATCGAGGTGCATGGATATTCAGATGCTATGGAAGGCAGCTCTGTATCCAGAAGGTGGCTATTTGACTCTGGATAATTCACTTCATGTCTAAGATGTATGAAGATACCATAACAATTTAAAAAGCACAGTGTTTACATTCTTATATCAGGCAATTTGATATTTGACTGGAATCAGATGGGGGCAGAATATTGCTGGGTCACCTGTATAAAATGGATATACTTAGGTATGTACATATAGGGAAGTTAGTCCTGAGGGTATGTTCTTCCCATCAGGTTCCATTTCTGGTGTGGTGCTTATTCAGTTCTTAGTTAGTAATAGCTCAGGCAGGTTTACAAGTAACTCTAATTCATGTACTTGACCAAGTTTCCAAGTTCCTGTCATTTCACTAGAAGTTATAGAAAAACCACCTAAAATGACTACATGTAATGACTGGTGGTGCAGTAAGTGGTGGGATAATTATAACTGTAACAAACTTAACTACTAATTTTTCCTTTGAATTACTTGCTTTAATTTTGTAATCCGTCAAACCAGGAATTGTTGGAAAAAACCCTTTGGCACATGAAGTTCTTTGTACATTGTAGATGATGTATATACTCCCTGTTTGTTTATGAGTCCTTCAATCCATGTTTTTAAAGCTAAGCTCTGTGTATGTTGTTTAAATATGGTTTTATGGAAGATAAACCAAATACTTTTAGAAACAAATTTGGAGGCACTCTATACTTCGTTTACATGAACGGACTTGTCTCCTTCGTTTTGATATGTGTAAACAACATAAGGAGCAAAGAACGGCGTTGATTTCAGAAGCAGGGCTAGCGAGTTGGCTCAGCAGGTAAAAGTGCTTGTTAGCCAGCGGAGTCTGCTTGATGACTTGAATTCAGTCCCTGGGACTCACATTACAGTAGAAGGCGGGGCTAGCTGATTTCATAAAGTTGTCCTCTGACATACACATGAACACCCTGGCACATGCATGCACATACATGCACACACAAATAATAAGCAAATATGCATTCAGAAACAAAAATCTAGTATATAAGCTCACTTCCATAACAGCTTAGTTTATATGTGGGGTCTCTAAACAGCTAGGAGAAAGAAGTAGAGTCTCCCTAATACAGTCTTTGTTTGTTTCGAAGTCTTCATTCTGGCTACTCTATTTTTTAAAAAATTGCTCTTGGTTTCAACTAGAGAGAATCATTCTGTATGTTGTCATCCATTCTGTGAGGGGAATAAGCCATCAATAAGACTACATCACTGGCAACAGCTTTCCAAACTGAGGGCTGAATCATCCTGTCAGTTACATCTCTAAACTTAGTAGCATCGCCTGTAAGAGAAGGTCATAGAGTATCTGCCATTCACTGAAGGTTAAGAAGATGCCTCCTCCACAGTGAGTCTACCCTGTGCTGTAATTCCCAGCTTCCTTACTCACGTCAACACTGTAACATTTCCAGATCATACTTGACTTAGGAGTGGAATGATGTCATTAAGCAGAATATGGTTCTAACACTATTGTTCTCATGTTTTTCCCCCACAACATTTGTGCTTGTAGAAAAATATCCACCCCTTTTCAGTTATGCGTAAGGTTAAGAAATGTTTGTTGGAAAATTTAGTCAGTAACTTTCATTTCATTACAACACAGTACTCAGAAGAGAATATCTAATTGACTTGACATGAATACTGCTGGAATGAAAGTGTTGGCCATTTTCTCTTCTAGGTTCTCTTGTGAGTTGAATTTTTAAGGGGTAGTTGAGTGTTGTCTGATAATTGACTATTTCCTCCAGCCATTTCTCTTCTTGCCTTTTTCTCACACTACAAATTTCCCCAGTGCACAATTCTTACTAATGAGTCAATATTTAGACTGTATATCAAAGACATAGGTTAAGATGTGTCCTGAGACACGGTTGTGTTTTTTGTGTTTGTTTGTTTAAAGAATATATATGATTTCACGGGACATTCCAGAAATGCTCTGCAAAAATAATGTAAATGTAAAAACTATTGTATCGATAATATCTGTTACTGTTTTTAATGAATGGTTATCGATAAAGCAAGCCACTGATTTGGCCTCAAATTTCCCCCCATTTTGCTACCAGTATAGCTCCAAAGTGATAGCTAACACACACACTTTCTGCCTTCAGGAAACAGTACAAAGCTCCGAAGGATGGCTGATGAGCGGAAAGACGATGGAAAGGCGCCACACTGGACGTCAGCCCCGCTGACAGAGGCAGCTGCACACCCTCACCCTCCAGAGATGAAGGACCAAGGCGGGGCAGGTGAAGGGCTGAGCCGCAGTGCCAACGGATTTCCATACCGAGAGGAGGAGGAGGGCGCCTTCGGGGAGCATGGGTCACAGGGCACCTATTCAGATACCAAAGAGAACGGGATCAACGGAGAGCTGACCTCGGCTGACAGAGAAACAGCAGGTAACTGAGGGCAGAAAGAACTGCTTTGTCCTTTGTAGGCGGGTTACTCTGAATTAATTTGCAGCAGCTGGTCCCTTCACTCTTCAAGGACTAGAGTCCAATCAGGAGAAATTGATGCCCTAGGAAGCCACGGCACCAAGCACCGTGGCAGTTAGCCTGACTTCTTCCCCTGATTAGTTTGTAGCCTTGATCTTGTTTGTCACCTTAATTTTTACTACCCTAATTTTGATAGGCAAAATACTCAGTGTATGCATGCCTTGCTATAAACTGTCAGTATCTTAACCCACTGGGAAAAAATACCATTATTTCCTTATTACCTTAAGTAACTTTGGACTGACTAAGTCCAACAGATTGATTAGAAGCATATTTCTTTTTAGGGTAGAAAGAACTGTGAAAACCACCTCATCATCCTTCCAAGGAGACAGGAAAGAAGGGAGACGAGCATGCATGTTCAAATATAGGGACCCTTTCACTGTTTCTCAGCTTTCTAAAATTCAATACCCTGAGTCATAAAGAACAATATAATATAACTGATTTTGTTTTATTTTTAATCTCTTTTTTATTTTATGTCTATGGGTATTCTGCCTGCATATATGTTTGTGTATCACATGCAGGCAGAGCCCATAGAGGCCAGAAGAGAGCATTGGATCCCCTAGGCCTGGAATTACAGACGGTTGTGAGCCACCATGTGGTTTTGATAATAAAACTTGGGTCATCTGGAAGAGCAACCAAGTGTTCTAAACTACTGAGCCACCCCTCCAGCCCCAGTGTAACTAGTTCTTACACACTTACTTTTAAAGTACTCTAATGGATTCTATCCTAAATGGCCCCATAAGTATAAAGGAATAATGAGAAGAAACATCCCCTTACAATATAGCATTCTTTTCCCCTTTTTCAGTAATTCAGAATTTATGTATTTGAACTTACAGACAGCAGCTTACTTCTTCAAATATCTGAACAAACTACAAGTAGTACAATAAAGCATTATCCCCTTCAAAGGCATCTCTTACTTATTTGAAGATCAGTTTCTGTACCCTGTCAACTAAACTGTGATGTGTATCCACTATACATTCTGGTCAAAACAGCATACATTTATGGTATGGGGGGTATACTTAGTGTTAGAAGACATACTTATCGTGCACAATGTTCTTGGTACAAATTATATGTGTGTATGTGTATTTGTATATGTGTGTATATATGCATGTCTGATTTTAATAAGGCAATACTGAAGACATTTTAAATGACAGAAGAAATTTAAAATACGCAGTATATGTTTTCAAACAAGAGTTTAATTGTGTATTTTTCTACACACTAAGTATGGTATTATCTTCCAAACAAAATCAGGTGCCCAGACTCCGCAGATCTGAGGTCTCACAGCATATGACCCCTATATAAATTAATTTGGATACAAATCACGTGGAAGTGCCAAATGAGAAGTATGGAAAGAGAACGTTTAAAAAGGATTATTTTTACTCAGGGGAAATTTCCCCAAATGAGGTACCAAATAAATTCACAGGGATATGAAAATTCTTTGAAGTATAGGGTAACTCAGTCTGTCAAACACTGCAGAAGCCATTAGCTTGTGGTGGTTCTGTTTCACCCTTGGCACACTCTGTCTCTCTCCTAAAGATTGTGTGTCTTAGCCAGGCAGTGGTGGCACACACCTATAATTCCAGCACATAGGAGGCAGAGGCAGGCAGATCTCTGTGAGTTTGAGGCCAACCTGGCTTACAAAGTGAGTTCCAGGACAGCCAGGACTGTTACACAGAGAAATCCTGTATCAAAAAACAAAAACAAAACAAACAACGAAAAAGATTGTGCATTTTCTTCACTGAGGTGGATCTTCTGCAGTTGTTCTAACACAAAGCCTCTGGGAATTCTAGGAAAGCCTTGCAGAATCCCACAAGAATGGGAAAAGAAAACGGCAGTCTCTTTACTGAACCGGGAAATTGAGAAGCCGTGTAGAGCTCCAAGGAGTCATAAATCTAATTAATAAGACACTATAACTGAAAATTAAACAAAAATAGGCTTGCCTTTCATGGTTTGTGAGGATTATAAAATATTGTAAAGTGTTTAAAGCTAGTGCTCAAAGACATGGTATCTGTTATTTGTCACCATTGTGGGTGGCAGTGGTGGTGACACTCTTGAACAAGGACTTTTATCTCTAGCTGAGTACAGTGGAACTTGCTGAGGGTGGGACTCCCCACTGAAGGGACTCTAATAGGTCTGAGGCATAAGGGGATGAGGACCAGCTACAGCGTCATGGTTGGAAGGAAGGAAAGGAGCAAAGGGGCCCTGGCTTTACAGATGCAGTGTTCACTACCAGGCCAGAGACCGAGTGACTAGGCAAACACAAAGGCAGTCTTTCTCGAGTTAGTTTAAAACTATACTCCCGTCCCCTGATTTTAGAGGCTTTGTTGTTGCACTGCTGTTGGTTTGTGTTTGTTTTTATTTTTTAGAAGGGTACCATTATGTAGCCCAGGCTGGCCTTGAACTCACTATACAGAACAGACTCACCTTAAAGTCAAGGTTATCCCCTTACCTCACCTTAAGTGTAGAATTACAAGTATGAGCCAACATGCCTGGCTAGCTTCATCTCTTGGATACTCAGTATATAACCCTTTATTGACTACCATGGAGCAATACAATGCACTGTAGGAAAAAAAAATCACTGTTTACAGTATGTTCATTCAAGCCATAGACAACTTGTATCATTTAATATCCTACTTATTCAGTGATCTTAATGAAGTATTTAACAGCATCAGAAAAATCTGTCAGGTCAGTGTGTCCTTGCCAGCTTTCTTGAGAAGATAATATAAATTAAACCAGACTCACAGGTATTTCTTTTGAGTGATGGTGTCAGGAACATCCAGTATTTATTGTGGAAGTCTTTCAACATGTATTAAATGAGTTTTGTGTTATTCTGGAAATTTTGATTTCTAAGCATTCATATGTACATTCACGGTGACTGAGGTGGAACATCATTATCTGTGGGTTGCCATAGTGATGTTTTTGATCTAAAGTATGATATGATCTTTAAACTAACTTCCTTCTAAAATTAACAGACCAATTATTGAACCTCCTAAGAAATGTAAGTGTGGAAAGCTGTAGGAAGAGAAGAATGTAAAGCTTGGTTTCCTCATACTTAAAAGAATGCTCCAGGCCGGCCGGTGGTGGCGCATGCCTTTAATCCCAGCACTCGGGAGGCAGAGGCAGGCAGATCTCTGTGAGTTCGAGGCCAGGCTGGACCGACAGCCTCCAAAACAGAGAAACCCTGTCTCGTAAAACCAAAAAAAAAAAAAAAAAAAAAAAAAAAAAAAAGAATGCTCCAGTGATAAGTTAGTATGCAATCAGCTTCTTTCCAAACAAGTTTAATAAAATGTTAACTGATGTCACTGATGATTTATAGAGAAATTCCTTAAAACCTGTTGTAAACCATCACCTGTATAAACAAATCCTCTTTAATCTCAAATATGGCACTTTGCTTTGAATGGTGGCCTCATGGGAATTGGCATTATGTTTGGAGGTGAGCACTTCAAGTAGGACCAAAGAGATAGTTCTTTTTTCTTGTTGTTGCTCACCTACAGTACAGAAGTATGTCACATTTCTCCCATAAAATAAAATCTTCAAAACAAAAGTGTTCACATAAAGCCCTCCTCAGGGGAAGGAGTTCCTCAGCTATGCCTGTAGTGGCCAGGAAATTCCTAGTTGACTAAAAAATGTTTCTTCTGCTTTCTTCTCGGCTATGGTTGTCTCGTGGTTTCCAGAAGTCTTTTCCCTGAGCTTCTTTGTAGTCCTCAGTATAAACAGAATTCCATGGTCAAGAATGGAAGCATTAGCTTTCCTACGACTGGGCCTCCTTCAGCCTAGTATCCTACCTTCTCTCTAGTGCATCATTTGAATATTCATTTTCATGTATGGGCTTTGAGACTTTTTAAAGATGAGCATCCATGGTTAACTTAATTTTGTTCTTATGCACTAAAGCCAGTATTGTAGAGCAAGATTTTATAAAAGGAATAATATTTTAATTTCACCTCTTTACACTTGTCTAGATGTTGTCCCCTGCCATATAACATAAATGGAAGCCCATAGAAAGATGGGTGGAATTATTTTTGCAACTCTAATTTTCATGTTTAATTTCTCTGTCCTTTTTAAAAGAGCATATAGGAACATGGAAAAACACGTGAAGCTATTCAGAATCAAAGCTGCCTAACCAAAGGGTAGTTTTTTTCTTTTTAAATTGTTTTCCAAAGCATAATTGAGAAGCAAAAAGGTAGCTTATAAAAATCCATTCATTTCTTTTGCACTTTATTGAAGAAAGCAAGAGAAATACACTTTGACCCCCATGGAGTTCTGAATGAGTGCCAATTAGATACCTCATCTATAAGTTGTTTCTTATCCAGGAGAAAGGCTCAAAATTATATCAGAATTCATATTGAAATAGCACAAGGTTACTTGCAAAAAGACAGAAGGATTGATTTATATCTACAAAATTTATAAATCTTGTAACTAAAAATCTGTAAAACTTGAATCAGAGCATAGGAAGTGGAAGTTTTCAAAGTTACCTTTCCAATGATGTTTTAAGATGTGAAGACAGTTTCCATAGTCAGTGTGCTCATGACTTGGCAATGTAATTGGTTGTCACTTCGCTTGGTGTCCTGATATCTATGGCATAAAGTCTTACCATTACAAAGTCTAATTATAAACTCATTTCAATATAATGTTTTCTGACTGAAAACCTGAAAAGTATTAATTCTGCATTCCTCACCTTGCTTTAAACATCATTATCCCGAGATAGAAAAGATAGAATCCTTTTCATTCCTCAAACATTGCTTGAAAAAACTGGAGCCTGTTCTCCTTATCCTTATTGACATTCATGGATAGAATCAACTGTGAATTAAATGAATTTGAAAGAAATGGTAGTTGGACAGGCCAACAGTGTGTTTTCCTGCTAATCACTGTCCCTTACACAATGTGGTATATCAATTATTAACAGAATTAATACACTGTATCCAGTAATAGACACAATTTGGAGATGATTTAAAGCATATAGGAGGGTAGCTGAGGCTTTATGCAAACATGGCATTTTATGTAAGGACTTGTACCCCAGCATTGGATGTTACAGGGATCCTTCAGCCATCATCCCACTCAAGGACACACAAGGACAACTCCTTACTTAAAACCACAGCTTGGAAATTTGTATAGCATCACAGGCTTTCAAATGGCTCTTCAATTTGTACACAATCATGGCTTTGATCACATTCTATCATTTTGGGATAGCCACAGAGATATGTCATTAGTGTTTTGATTTTCAAATGAGAAAATTAGGGCACAGATTGGTTAAAAGAGTTACTCAGAGATGCGCGTTTAGAGAACCCAAAGGCCAGAGCCACATGCAACTTGGTTTCATTTGGAATTATCCATTCCCCAAGAAAAGACATGTAAATTTTATATATACTTTATTATTTATTGACCTTCTAAGCAGACATCTGACTGTCAATGCTTTCAAGATTTCTTTAGAGTCATTTTTCTTGGCTCTCAGAATTAATTTGTAAATATCAGCACTTGTCCTTTATTGGAAAACATGAATGGAACTTGGACATTGCCTTGCAGTTGTTTCAAATAATACAACAGTTATTTGGGAGGAATCTTGAGGATGAGTTTTCACATCCAACCCTCCTCAAGTGTAGTCATCCCCTGAGAGCATTTGCTATTGGGTCCAGGCTTCTTGTCTTGTTGGAGATAGCCCTCTTAGGCAGTCATCCATGGCAGGCAAAGTGCACATTTCTGTTACAGAACTCACATTCACACTCCTGGAGCATGACATAAAATCATAGCATGATTCTCAGTGTCCTCCTAAGTGGAGAAAGAAAGGAGGCAGAGAAGAAAAGATATTTATAGACGTCAAAATATGCACATGTTCAAAAACAGACTTTGGTGAATTAAACTGGCCTGGGGCATGATGCTTAGAACACTAAAAGGACAGAACAAGTCCTGGGATGAAGTGGTTCTTTTTTTGGTTGTCATTTGGGGTAAAAATTGAAGGACATTTCTTTACCTTACTCCCAACCATTCCCTACAATGCCTCCCCCCCACCCCCCGCCTTGTATGTCTATATTTCTAGATCTGCCTCCTACCCAGGAGATACTATAGCCTTCTCTACATTTTAATATCCCCATAACTCAAGCAGCCCATGACAGGTAGACACAGACACATACATTTATTGTTGCAGACATTACAGATTGAAGCTGGAAAGCACATGATGGGGTGATGGGGGCCAAGGTTGGCATCACTCATTCAAAAGTCTCTATTCCCCCTTTTCCAACCTTAGAAAGGTGAAACCTGATTTTTGCTGCCGTCCTCTATCCTCCCTACCTCCATTTCAAAATCGAGGCCCCCTTTAAAATACAACCTATTGCATATACTGCATTAATGTACGCAGAGGAAAATAGTTCAGTGCCATTTCTCCAGCAAAATGACTAAAGCTATCCGCATCAGCCCCTGAGGCAAATAAACAAGTAGGC
Organism: Mesocricetus auratus; assembly: GCF_017639785.1. Classification (NCBI taxonomy): domain Eukaryota; kingdom Metazoa; phylum Chordata; class Mammalia; order Rodentia; family Cricetidae; genus Mesocricetus; species Mesocricetus auratus. The sequence continues at coordinate 41,564,183 of NW_024429194.1, read as the reverse complement.
CTAACAATACAAAAGGTTGCAGATTTTCTTCTTGTTGTTGCCATGCCAACCACTCATTGCTCTGGCTGCCATTTCCCTGAGCTCCGCAGAGAGAGGCGTGTGCAGAGAGCAGTTACTTAGCATTCAAGGGTGGATCTGCAGAAAAACACAGCCTTACTGCAAAGCGTCTGGCCTGGCAGCACCGGTGGATGAGACCAGAAGATGGGGATCTTTTCAGTGTTTTCCTCGTGAAGGTTAGACATCTGGTCTAGAAAGAATGAGAGAAATGGGTTTTTTTAATTAAGGCAGTTCCACGAGATTTGTATCTGTTGTTTGCTTTGTACTGTGTGGTCTCTAGCAGATGAAGTGGGTGTGGGTGTTCGTTTCTGTCATACTATGTGGCTTGTTGTATTGATGCTGACTGGGTCTAAGCCTATAAGGTCCAGTTTACACGGATCTGACGGTGTGATAAAGAATGATGACTGCTCCTGGGGAGGAATGGGCTTATATATACCCGGTAATCCCAGCTAGAGCTTTCTATGCTTTACAAAATAGAGGAGAGGATGCGTGCTGAATAAAGTTTCTTATCTAAATATACAGTCGCATGGTGGTTGACCCATCATTTTTGCTTCTCAGTCAGAGTGGGATGGCATTGTCTTAAGCCGTAATTCTGAATCAAAATATTAGAAAAATCGGTTTCTCAAAACAGCTTAGATTAAACCCAATGACTCAACAAATTGAAGTATTATTTTCTTTCTTGAAATTTTAAATGCCTACAGACTTTTGAGTTGTAATGAGCAAAGCTCTACATACACACACATACACCTACACACACACACACATTCACACACATACAAATTCACACACATACACACATATACATACACATACACACACCATACATGTGTACACATACATATATACATACACACATATATATTGAATTAAATATAAGTATAATTTAATTATATTTCATATTTTTCAAACTTTACCCTAGTCTGTATTTTTTAAATCTTACCGTTTTCTCCTTTCTAATTTGCTGTTCTATTTTATCATTGTGATTTCTCTCATTGCTTTCCGATCTCTGATGTCTTAAAAAATCTCAATTTAGAGAAAAAATCTCAGCAATTCATAGAATATTTTTTCATTTAAAATGAATATGGGAAATAATAATTAATGTAAGTGACTTCCGAGATTCATTTCTAGACTTTGGTAAGCCTTTTACTTGGTTAATATTATAGAGGACCTTTTGGTGTTCCCTCTATTTGTTAAGTATTCTTTCCTCACAAATAAAAAGGAGAAAGAAAGAGAGGGATGAAGGGATTGGGAGATAAAGAAATGTGGTAGTAATTTTTAATAACAATTTTTCCAAGTATCTTGAGAATTTATGAATTATTAAGCAATAATGTGTTACTTGAATTGTATAGTAATATATTTAAAACATTTGCATATCCATACATCCATAAATACATAGATACTTTGACAATATTGTTAGTTTTTATCCAAAGTATTTGGCACTGAATAACAAGTATCGGGGCTTTTAGTTTGCTTTTGTTGCAGTTGGAAGGTTACTGAGCGGATGGGGAATGCTTCTCAGTCAACACTCCCTCTTTTGCCAATTTCCTGCTTTGGTGTGTAGAGCCCGTCTCCCTTCCTCCCGGTACCTTCATGCTTCGTTGCTCCTTAGCATGCTACACAGAGCATTTGCACCTGCTCTCAAGGGAGTATGGAAATTCATATCCAGAGCAGATGAATAGAACAACTGGTGCTGCTTTACAGCCCTGGTACTTTCAGTCTTATCTGACCAGGCGTTGTGAGTCCCGGGAGAAAAGACTGAACCACATGCTACCAGCTCACCATGCAGCAACTCTCAGCAAATGAGTCACACTGTTCAGCTACAGTCATAAAAAATACAATTTAACCTAGCCAAGCTGGTGAACAGAGAGGAAAAAAAGGCATATGTCTTGGGCTCTCCTTCAGCTTTAAACAGCTATGCAAATGCTAGGTGTTTGCCAGGATACAAATATGAAAGTAAGATGTCTGTTTTTAAAATGTATTGCAAGAATACTCAAAACTTAACAAAGCATTGTGCTTAGGTAGATAATGTAGGAAGAATCAAAATTCGAGGACAAATCATCTATAGTTGAACATCCTGAACGTTAGATTGGAGTCTATACTGGAAGTACAGATCAGGGCTGTGCTGATAACTGAGTACCACCTTTCCTTTTGAGCTTCTCCAGCCCGAATGATCAGTCCCCTGAATGAACTAAAACATTTCTTTTTGTATCACAGTTACATGGTACCAAGACAATCCGTGATGGTTTCAGTCTAGAGCAATATTGTATGACATAATGGGGGAACATTTGAGAAGGCTTCTCAGAAGTCTACCAGCAAAGGCAAAGAACTGCTGTGAACTCCTTTCTGGTCAGGCTTTCCTGAACACCTGTAGGAAGTATGGTTATGTGTTGCTAAGAGCATCCTTCAGCTGTCCATCTACTGAGGTTATTTCTTAACCAGTTTTATTCCAAGACTGTAGATGCTTTGAACTGGTACTTTGCTTTTCTCTCTTCCTTTGACATATATCACTCTATTTCTTGGAGTGGATGCTAATAAGTATTTTCCATTAATACAGAAAGAGATTAAGAATCCATGTACAGAGTTAAGAGTAGAAATCACATAGACAAAATTGTGCATTTGTGAGAAAGGCTGAATCAGAACAAAATACCAGGAATGAAAAATAAATTGAGAATCTTTGAGACATGGATTCATTGTAACATTGAGAGAACTGTTAGTTACAATATAAAGTAATTTATAAGGATCTCTATAACACTTCTGTGAGGAAATGTTACCAGAGTGACTTTCTCTAGTATCAGGGATGAGAGTTGGAGGGATGGAAATAATCAAAATATGTAGCATATTTAATCAGAGACTTTTGCTTAACAGCAGCTAAATTGGAAATTTAAAAAAACAATAAACTTCTGAGAGACACAAAAATCTAACTGATAAGAATCACACAGATGTCCAGTAATTCTCTATTTTCATCCTTCAAAATTGAGCCCAGTGTAACCATTGGCCTGGATTGAAAAATGCCTCCAAACCAGCTTGAGATGGGGACACAGACATACATGTTCTTTTTGATCCTCTCGTTGTGAGGTAAAGATTGCTTTGCTCTTCTGGGTCAAGAACACAGCAAGTCTCGATCGTGATTAAAGAACAGCCTGAGCCTTGAAGCATATTGCATATAATCCATCACAAGCTTAATTATACTCATTCAGAGTAGTAGTACAGTGATACTGACTTGAAAAGATAATACTCTAATTTGAAAAGTTGTCTGCGCAGACTGTGATTGATGTCCCACTTTCCCTGTTTCATCTCTAAATCTATGAAATGACTTGCGAATGGCAAGGGTTTAGATAGTAAACAATGATTTTATATTGAAATAGGAAAATTATATATTGACTATAGAAAAAGTAAGTTTGGCTTATAGACAGAGCTGAGCATTGAGCCCAGGGCCTTTTTCTTATAAGCAAACCCTCTATTGGAGGCTACATCCCCATCCTAGGAAAATATGAGGTTTTTTTTTTCTTTTTCAATTAGATGTACTTATTTTGTCTTGTTGTTTACAGGGGGCTTCCTGTGATGAATCATTTTCTTTTCTTTTTAGATAATAGGCTGAGCTATAAATACCTGTTTCCTTTGTGAGCAACACAGAAGGTCAAGAATTGGTTGAATAATGTTTTCTCTTTGGAGTGTGTTTTATTTGATTGCCCAAACTGGTCAACTTCCTTTTAAAAGCAAAATGGCTATTGGCTATTATCATCTTTTAAAGCAAAGATTGAAACACTGAAAAGACTGGAATGGGGATGGGAATGTAGCTCAGTGTAGTCTCACTGCCTGGATGTGCAAGACCCTGGACTTAATCCCCAGTACTGAAAAATGAATCCCACTAGACTACAGTTGCTGTTCATGGTGCTTTATCTGAAAGACAACACACATGGTGATATTAAAAAACTAGCTTATCCTCTTTCCCCCCCAGTCCCTTCTTTATTTGTTTGATATAGCCCCTATGGACACACACTAATGGGCTGTGAAAATTGACCTTTTCCTCAAAAAAAAAAAACAGAGAACTATGTTGACACAGGATTATAAAGCACATTAGATATGGCCCTCAGGCCACTTCTTGCCTAATTCTTCTAAGTCCTTATTTCCGTAGAAAACAAAAGATTAAGGTTACAACACAAAATGCAGCTACTTTTAATCATTTGACAATATAGTATGTTTCAAGACGTAACAGAGAAGACACTACAAGGTGTCAAAAGACTTCAAAGAATAGTGATATTTTAGTAAGATATAACATATAACATTTTAATCCCTCATTTGGTGTTACCAATCCCCCAATGCCAAAAATGATATTTAATTTGTTGGGATTAAAGCTGTTTGAAATTTTCAGAAAGTAAATTCTTCATTAAATTTATATTTACCCAATTAATTTAGATTAATGAAGTAGTATACTTGACTTAATTATCTCATTTCTATTATATTATCAGCAAGCAGCATAAGTATATGTATATGTATATACATATGTATATGTATATGTATATGTATTACTAGAAATTGCCCCCAAAGCTTAAACTAGAAAGTGTAAGAACAAAGCCAGATTGGGACCATATTCACTTTACTGTGTATCTTTTACTTAAATATTTTCCCCTCTATTTCCATCTGGGACACTAAATTTAGAAATAAAATTTCTCAGTAAGTGCTGTCTCTGATCTATGTTTGTCTAATTACTTTTGACTTAATACTTTAACATCCTTATGTTGTAGTCTTCTCTCCCTGCTGTTTATCTTAGTTTGCTACACATTTCTCCTTAACCAAATTTGAAAATCGGGGCATTCCAGCAAAATCGCTAAAGAATTCCTTTGAGTTGTGTGGTGGCAGCACATGCCTTTAATCCCAGCGTTCGGGAGGCAGAGGCAGAAGAATCTCAGTGATTTCAAGGCCTACAGAGTTCCAGTACAGCCAGGACTGTTACACAGAGAAACCTGTCTTGAAAGAAAAAAAGATCAAAAAGAAAAGAATTCATTTGAGTATGCCAAGGTATAATCTAGGTAAGATTATGGATTTAAACATATAAATTGAGGTAGGAACAAAAGAGAGTGGGAGGGATACAGCAATGACTCAGCAGTTAAGAGTGCAGTGTGTGCTGTTGTTACACAGGACATGAGTTCAGGTTCCAGCATCTATCAGAAGGCTCACAACTGACTGTAACTCCAGCTCTAGGAAATCCAACACCTCTAGCATCCATGGATATCTGCCATCACTTACATATATCCAAACATAGAAATACACACATACATGAAAGTTTTCATACACATAATTCAAAAATATTTTTTGAAAAGTGAAAGTGACTCTTCCTATAAAAATAATCCCTACTGGTTTGGACATACCTATCAAAATAGAGGTTTTTATGAGTGGCCATAAAAGAATCAGTCAAAAAATCTGTGGCCACCAGTGGAAAAGAAGAAAGAAGAAAAATGTGTCCTTCTATAAGATTACTTTGTAATTCAAAAACAATTGTGTGCCTGGGTGCCACATCTTTGTGTCTCCCAGGAATGGCAAAGCATTCTTACGTTGTCTAAAACAGACACAAAATAAATTCCTTCCTGGAAAAAGAAAAAAGGCAGAACTCCGTACACCTGTGATTTATTTTCTTAAATGTCTGTCTTCACAAATTGACTCTGCCTACAATGCATTTGCCCCTTTGAATGACGTGGAGCCATGCTTTGATCAGTACATCTTTAGAAGAAATACTCAAGAGAAAGGGCTGCTTACCAAAGACAAAGATGTGTAGATGACACGTTGCCAGTTGTGATGGTGTGTGTTGTGATCCAAAAGGTGGGGTATACCAATGCTGGCTTCCTTTATTAATGCAAAGATGCCAGGGAAACATGCAAACAACCCCCCCCAACAATCTGCTCTTTAAACGCTTTCACTACCGGCTGATTCAAGGAAATGCTTTCATAGAAGCTATTAGGAAATTTTCCCTTTTTCCCCCCCTCTTTATGAATTTATGGAGGGTGTTTGTTTAGTGGAGCACTTCGATCTACACAGTGCTTTCCTTGTTGACTAGATTCCAGCAGCAGCAGCAATTAACATTGGTTTCCTAGGCAACCATTTTGTACCCTACTGAGAAAAACCTTGACAGGAGCATTCTGTCTTAAATTGTTTTGTTTTCCTTTTTCACCAAGTGTACGGTAGACTGATTTGTCATTTCTTTTAACACACCATTATTGTACCCACGAGGCTTCAAAGCAGAAACATTCAGTGGTTTTTATAGCCATATGGTTGAATTTATTGTCAATGCATCTTGGTTCACTTTTAACAAGCTGCAAGAAATCAAGCAAAATATGTGTCCAGCCAGGCATATGCCGATTTGCTTGGATTTTGTGTTCATAGTCTAACTGGTGACCCATTGCATGTTCAAGGAGGCACAGCTGGTCCTGATCCGAATCTACAGAATAAACATTCAACAATTATAGGGTCTACCAACAATGTTACATCTTCACTCAAGACACAGCTTAGAATTTTCAGAGCTGTTGAAAGATTCTCAATTCCATCAATTTTATTAATTCACTGGGTTTTGGTAGGTTACTGTTACATTATGAAGACGTACTGCACACAGATCCTGCCTTCGTACTGCACACAGATCCTGCCTTTAAGATTCTGCGATGATGAAGACTGAGAACTAAAAGGTCCTAGCGCTGGTGTAGTGTGAATGGTATGCTGTATGGTAGAACAGTGATGCCATGTTAATTTAGACACTTGTTATGAGGAACAAAAGCTTGATACAGTGTCTGGTAACCAGTGCCTAGCACTGAAGAATGTAGGTATTCCAAATGTTTCCCTAAGTGGTGATGCATTACCAGTCCCTATATGTCCCTTGTACTATATCTTTATGTCACTTATTCTCATTACTATCCAATAATCAACAACTTTACAACTTTGTAAAAAGCTATGAGATTAATAAGATTAGGAAAAGTTACCTTTAATATTTCCTTCTAAGACAGTTTGTAATCAGATCTACTTGAGTTACCTTTTTTGAGATACTAGTTTTCCTTACAAACTTCTCTTAGCCATGACCTAACTTTACAGCCAAGTTATTTTCATTACATGAAGAAATTCATTGTCATGTTGACATTAATGATAAAAAGACTCACAGTTTTAACATTCCAACACCAGTCAGCTATAATGACTTCCCCAATGCTAAGCTGTTGTTAATCAGCTGAAATCCTAACATTCACCAAAGAGAAAACAGAAATATCATACATGTTCCTTGACTAACGTAATTTATACCATACACTAAATAACCTTGTTTCCACAAAAGTTTTGAAGATCACAAGACAAATTGTGGTTTTCAAAATAGCTACTTGCAATAAGCAGTATTATACTTTCTACTGTAAAAGTCAATATTACCTTTTAATTGTGTATGATTGATAATTATGAAATTTATGTATAATATATTATCTTTAATCCTCTCAACAGGATTGGAAAAGAAAAAGAGAAGGTGGAGAAAATAAGCAATGAAAAAATTAAATGTCTTTTACTCTCTTGCCTCTAGTAGGAGATTTCCCAATTATCCTAGGGAGTATTAACATCATCAGGTTCTTTAGAGTTCCATCTAGACAGCAGCCCAGAGTTGGGACTTGATGATAGGAATCCCAAGTTGATGGGACCCCAGGATTTATGCAGTAAGGTTTGAGACCAGAAAATTAAAAAAAAAAGAAAGATAGTGTTTTCTACCTTCAACACTTTAAAACACTTCTTTGGGAGCTCTTGGACCCCAGACTAATGACTGGGAGGCCAGCATGGAACTGATTCAGACACCCTGAATGTGGGTGTCAGTGAGGATGCCTAGCTAATCGATGGGGCCTTAGGTAATAGATCAGTATTTATCCTTGGCATACACATGGACTTTAGGTGCTCATCCCGCAATGAAGGATGCTCTCTCAGCTTGGACTCTTGGAGGGGAGGACCTAGGCCCTGCCCTGAATGAAATGACAACTCTGAAGATCCAAGGGGAACGGAGTGGGGGTTGGGGGACAGGAGGGTGGGGAGGAGGGGAGGGAGAGGGAGCTGAAATTGGCATGTGAAGCAAGCTTCTTTCTAATTTAAATTTAAAAATCTTTTTAAAAATGTTTCTGACCATCATTATAGTCACAACATAATAATGCCAGCCTGGTGGGACTGGTCCCTCAGAATACACTGCCAAGGCTGTTAGTGAGTTATTGAAGTGGTAAGAACCATCTGGACATCTTCCTTTCATTTAAAATTCTTGATGTACTGTCTATCATGTGTTTTGTAATTACCTAGCTGAGATTCCCACTTCATCCCATGCATCAAATGCTATCACTTGTTCCATTTTGTGAGTGAAACTTAGAAGCACAATAGTTTCCATGAATTTGATAGAATAAAATAACCAGAGGGTGGAAATTCTTCAGTACAAACTCATATTCCTCTGAACTAAAGACCTTAATAGTTCCTCAATAACTAACCCTAAAGGATAGTTACCCCCCTAATAGCTAAAAATGTGATGGATGGATGGTGGATGAGTGGATAGGTGGGTAGGTAGATGGATAGATAGATGAATGGAAGATATGTGTGTAGGGGGAGGGGGAAATGAATGAAATATCATGCATGATTAAATATACAAAAATAATTAGCATATATAAGACAAGAGTTATAGTCTTTATAATTTTTATTAGTTTGATTTTATGACTGCCGTACTTGGCCATTGTGTTTCTTTGGTACATTTATTCTTAATTATCCATGAACTTACACAAACCCTGAGTGAATTTGTTTCTGTCTCATGAGGCAGGCAGTAGGGATACAGAATCCACCCAGGAGAGCTCTGATTACATTTCTGCTGGGGAAAACAGTCATCTCTTACTCCTCAGGGAAAGCTACCATTGATATCCTGTTGATAAATTCATTTGACTCTTTCGAGGAAGATTGTAAATTCACTGGACCAAATGAAACCCCCAGAGCTCCTGTTCATGGTCATGTATCTCCAATTACACTGAAATTTTAAATAGAAGGCATATTGTTTTCTGTTTGAAAAGATTTAATATTATTATTCCAAACAACTAGAAGACATTAGTTAAACCAACATGAAATTGACTTTCTCATATACTATCACATTATTCTTAAAATAGAAATTTTTAAGTCAAAAATGGGTGCTGAGAGTTGAACCCAAGGTCTTATGCATGTGAGGCAAACACTATATCACTGAACTACATCTCCAGCTCCTGATACAAAAGTTTACCATGACTTCCAAGATCCTGTTAAAATTAATTTTTGATTGTTATCCTTACACATGTACAAAAATCATCACCTCCTTTATAAATTATGTTCAACTGGAAACCAAAAGTACATTTCTAAACTAGTTTTCTCTCAAACAAAAATAAAAACATTCAAATTTCGTATGATTTGCCTTCCAGAATAAACAGAAACTAAATCACTTCTTACCAGTGAAACCTGATAATGTGTGTATTCAGTGAGTTTTTGTGTAGGGTGAATGTGACTATGGACCAGAGACATGCCTTCAATTCTCTCCTCATTTATCTCTACTCTGACTGTTATAAAAACCTATTTATAAAATGCCCTGAATGTTATTTTGCTTATTTTGTATGAATCCACTCTGTATGTATCAAATTTTATTATGTTATGAACAATTAAAATAATTCTAGGTTTATACCAACACAAAAAACTGAAATATTGTAGCAATGCTCAGTTATAATTTTGTCACATATGCTGATGATAATTATGCTTTTTATTATTATTTTCTCAATAAAAAGAGTGTTAATTCATAAAAACAAAGTTGTACACTATATAAAGTTAATTACTACTGAAGTACTTAGGACTCTGGTTTGCATGATACTCTTCTAAAACATGTAAAATTCTTACAGAGTGTATGAATTGTGCATTATTAGATTTGTCAAGTATAGTATGAATATGAATTATTTCTAATTTGTGTAAAAGACACAACCAAAACCATTTGTGTTCATTTTCTACCCTTTCCTACCCTTTCACAAAAAAAAAAAAGAAAGAAAGAAAGGGCAAAAAGAAAAAAATCTAATTGTATTAAGTATTTAGTCTAGAAAAAAAGCTTGGAGAGTAAGGCATCAATACTTGTGTCCTTGTCAAAAGAAATCATGCAGGACTGTGTGTGTTTATTAAGTAAGTAGTCATGTGTCTCTCAGCAGACTTCCCTGTGGGGTATGCTAAATGCCACTGGAGGATAATAAATGTTACATCAGTGCTAAAAAGAAGATTCAAGAATGATCTAGAAGACAAGGTTCATGTTGTCCCAATGTCTACTGTGCCTGTACTACTACCTCTCTTTACTCCCAATTTTCCATAAAATACTGGAATACTAAAAGAAGCATTCTCAACTGATAAGTTTTAAATATTAGATTTGCATTGAACAATTAATGTACCTGAGAATTCCCAAATCGTAAAATTATTCTTCTTAAATACTGCTGATCAATTCTTGAAGCTCCTTGGTTGGACTTCCAGTCATTTTATGTTCTTTTGTTATTGTTTATTTGCAGAGGAGGTGTCTGCAAGGATAGTTCAAGTAGTCACGGCTGAAGCTGTCGCAGTCCTGAAAGGTGAACAAGAGAAGGAAGCCCAGCACAAAGACCAGCCTGCAGCGCTGCCTTTAGGTAAATAAGAGAGACTAAGTCAGGGCAAGCATTTGCTGCCTCTTGTCACAATGTAAAGTCTACATGTTCAACAGATATATCTAGCTTGTACATATTTCATATATGGAATTCATCCATCACCTCTACTAGAAGCAGGAGGACCTGTTTTGACCCCCTCAGTTGGTTCACTGGGGTGTTTTGACAGGCTTTAGGGTAACAATCTTGTGGTTACACATGGTGACCCCCTCTTTCTGTTTATTAAGTCAGGGTGCTATGAGTCCATGCACATGAAGAAAGTGAACTGAAACTTCAATTAGCAGTGACTATCTCTCCTTATGGGTTGAACTACACAAAACTGGTAGCTAGAGCTTTGTTAGAATCATCAATCACTTGAATCACATAGGAAAGACTGATCTTGTGATTTGACAATTGATCACATAGCTCATCTAATGGCACTTCAATCACCTTGCCCTTTCCCATGGTCATAAATGTCCTTCAGTGCCACAGAGGCATGCAATACATAATCACTTTGGCACTTAGCCAAAGGCTTGCTGCCCTGCACAGAGAGATAGATTGATCCAGCACTTAAATATAGATATGTATGTTGATACATAAATGCATAGATACATAAATGATAGATGGGTAATAGATAAAAAGATAAATTATAGATACATAGATGGTTGATACATACTTAGCTAAATGATACATGCATAGATAAGTGGATAGACTGATACATAGATATACAAATTATAGACAGATAGAGAATGGATACATCACAGATAGGTAGAGAAGCAGATAGACATATATATATATATACATATATATATATAAATGGAAGGAGACTTTCTAGGATTCAGTGTATTTATTTCATACATACATACACCCAATCTTCCAAATGACTTCTAAATCCTAAAAACATTTTCATATTTTATAGTTAAACGGATCCTTAATATTTGTTTTCCTGATTAAGAGTCCTTGAAATGTATACTAAACAAAAAGAATAAGAATATTTTCCTTTCCTAGATTAAGAGTTTAGAATGTAGTCAATGTGTGCCATTCTGAGTGTTTTGATTGTCAAGGACGAACTTTCTTATGAACGGAAATGGAAAATACACCTAATTTAAAACATTGACCTTTAATCTGTCCTTCACTCCCATTTTTTGTTTCTTTGAAATAAAATTCAGGTTTTAAATTTTTTGAAATCTTAAAATTATAAGGCACAAATCCCAAAGAGGCGGGGAACTACACACTTGTTGTCATGAAGCCACCTCTAAGGTATTGTGTATTATGAAACTTCAGTTCACATAATCTATGAAATAGATTCAGTCACTGGCAGTAATTAAGAACTATTTCCTTTGAAGTTCCTTCCCTGCATAGGAAGATCATAAGGAAGGTAAGTGTCCAGGAGGACCTCAGAGATGGTTCAGACTCTTTCCCAACATACGAATTCACTGTGATACCAAAGCCAGGAGGTGACCCAGCTCACAGTAGGTGGGTAGAGATGATCTGATGCTTACCATAGGTTCTGCCACTTTTTCTTTTCCTTTCTCAAAGTGAAAGAAAGATAAAGGAGCTTTAACCTTAAAGTGGAGGTGAAGTGTTGTTTAAAATGTTTATCAAGCAATGTGACTATAAATGATCAAGTTCTGTTTCTAGACCTAACAGAGCACTCAAATGTTTGTTATTTTTAATTAGACAATTCTAATCCCAAACAAAATGCTTGCCTGGATGTGTTTGAATATAGTATTTCAGTGCTAAACGAAATACATTAACTTTACAAATTCAATTTGGATTTTTTTTATTTACAAGTACAACAGAATTTTTCATTTGTTTCTAACTCATTTTTATGGAGAAAATTATTTTTAAACATAGGGAATGTTAATCTTCTAAGTTGTCACCAGGTAAATCAGGTAAAAGGTGAGAGTTCACAGGAGTCTGATTGCAGATTGGAGGAGCACTGGGCTGAGAGACTTAATTGTTCTGTCTCATTTCTCCATTTTTGACCTGTAGCAGCTGAAGAAACAGCTCATCTGCCTCCTTCCCCACCACCGTCGCCAGCCTCAGAACAAACAGTGGCAGTGGAGGAAGGTAAGTTCTTGACCTTATAGGGTTGGGCCTACCCAAAATGGTAAACAATAAACTCCAGTCCACAGCTGGGGACACCAGTACCAGGTAATGTAGATCAGGGCTGGGGTTATTTCAGATCGTCAAGAAGAAAAGCATACTAATTCCCTAAGCTCATGAATGAAAATAGAATCAGAGATCTATTATGTAATATGGTCAATATTACATAAATGGAAAAAATCGACTATGCGAAAAAAACTCTGTGTTCAAGTTGCTAGAATAACTATGAGCAGTTAACTTAATGTGGAGTATTGGACAGAAATGATGCAGTTCTCTTATGACAGAAAAGAAGTAACAAACATAACCCCATGACAGTAGGAGGCAGTATTTTCTTATGGAAATGCCAGAAACTATGTATTTTACTCATAGTTATATTGCCAAGACCTTCCCCAGAGCCTGCCCCATAGCAGAATCTCAGCAAATATTAATGAGGAAGTCAGGAAGCTAATGAATGAACAGATACTGAGAGCAGTGGACTAGAAGACCATGGCTGCTTCCCCGCTGAGACCTACTGCCCTCCATGAATGCATTTATGCCCTTGTTCCACACAACCCCACATCAGCATTTCAGTTCTCATTGACAAAAGACAGGGCTGCTTTGAAGATCATTCATTCAGAATGTGAGAATGAGAGGCACCGGATTACAACACTGCAGTGAAACTCAGTCCCGAGGCTCAGAATCTACATAAAAGCTTACTGCTCTGAGTAAGAGGAACAACAGTGGCCTGTTTTTGGTTTTCATGCATGAAGGCCATTTTATTCATTTTTCTCCTTCATTTACTTTTCTTTTTGTTGTTACTTCAGAGATCATTTGCTGTGTAAAAGATAAATAACATCACTGTTAAGTATGTATCATGTTATAATTAATAATCTGATTCATTTCAATATTTCCTAAATACAGAAAGACAAATTACTCACCTGCATACTATTAGCTCTGAGACAGTTTTTTAGTTCCAAATTTATAAGCAACATCTTTTCTTTGTAGCAAGCCTTTTCTTAATTAAACTGCCTCCCTCCTAATCTGATACCTGAAATAACATAAAACAAATCATTCTATGAAAAAAATTAACAACTCTAATTAGTGTGTAACAGAATTGGATATTAGTTAATCTCCTTAAATGTAGTTTATAGTATCATTCATATATCTGAAAGATTCTCTTTGGCCGTACACTTTTCCTGTCATCTGGCCTGTATTTCCTGAGCACCTATCATGTCCCAGAAACTTTTCAAATTCTGAGCAAATGCTTGAGAACAAAACAAACATAATCCCTGCTTTCAAAGGACAAACTGCACAGTGAACAAGAATGTAATAAATACACTTACAAGTAGTTCAAGAGGATTACCTCCAGGAAGGGAAAGGTCAACAGATTCTGATAAAGCAGCAACAGGATCCTTCTTTTATTGTATTGCTACTTCCAAAATAAGAGGAAATATTGATAGACACGGAGGGAAGAGGTGGGGCAGAGGGAGCAGGATGCACAAACACACACAGATAGATGGAAAGATGCTGTGCTCTAGGACAAGGAACCATGGCTGACAGGTAGTGAGAAAAGGGAAAAGGAAGGAAATAGTGTAAAAGCTAGCCCAGGCCAAAGGCCTAGATTTCATTCATTTCCTACTAGATGCAGAGGAAGCTCTGCCTGACAGTTGTACTTCTCTGAGGCTGATGGAAGTGCTTCTGAGCTCCCACTTAAAACCATTAAAGTGCCCAAGAATCCACTTGACCCAGAAAGGACTATGATGTTTGCAGAGCTGGCCCACTCCAAAATTCAGCTCAAGGTTCATTTATTGACTCCTCTTACTCCATGGGAACTGTACCAGCAAAGGCAGTAGACTCCTCCCATCTATCTGAGATCCACCTGGTCTCTTCCTTACAGAAAACACAATGCAAACAGTGAAAATATGACTAAATAAGACATGGATTCACCTCAGAATGTAAAGGATTTCCTTCCCCACACTTGTCTAGTATATTCAGATGCTGGCTTGCTTCTCATTGCAAATAATTCATAGTTATTTTCAAACCTTAATTTGTGTTTTCCATTTTTTTCCAAAGAGACGTTAAGGTACCTCAAGATCTAATGATAGACCACCTCCTTTCAAGTTATATGAAAAGATACATGTGTACATTTTATAACTCCTACATTATTAATTTAAATGGCACATGATAATCTTCAACTTTAATGTGTGAAAGATGTGGTCAAGGTAAAGTTCTATTGATCCTTTATCTCAAACCCCAATAAAATCAATGTTCAACAAATAACAATTAAAGAAAATAGTTCATTTTTTAAAAAAGCCAGTGACAAGGTACAAGATAACAGACACTGTTCAGTTTCTTAATCAAGTTTTCAATGAGTTACTAAAGAACCAGGCTGGTGTACTACTAACAGCAGGTCTCCTGAGAAAGGGAACAGGTAGGCTTCATTGCTTTGTCTAAGAAAAACTTTTGCTTCCAGGACACAAACTCACCCAACATTTTTGAGGGCATAGGAACAGCCACAGTATGACCCTTTTATACAAATGGAAGAAAGCTTGGATTCAAGTTGAGTAAATGGGTGGTTCTAAGAACCTCCTTCTTAACAGACATTTAAAAAAAAACATTCTTTCCCAAAGGGAAAGGGCACTCATCACTTTAAAACCATCCATTTATTACAATTAATTGAATATTAGTATATCCCAGAATGTGTCCTTATTTGGTGAAATATCTAGAAGAAGTTTTATTGAAAAAAAATTAACAGGTAGCTCACCTAGGAGTAAACCACTGTCTGTTACGAAGGGTTCTATTAGAATGTTTTCTCACCACCTTTCCTCTTTGCTTGGTCTAGCCATAACAATTGTCATTTTGACTGAGCTGTTAGAATATGGAAGTCTGTGCAAGTATAATAGAATAATCTGAACCAGAGGTCTTTATGCTTTGTTAGGTTAATCCAGAAATCTTCTAGAGTGTTTTGGGGGTAGCAGTAACCACTGGGACACAGAGGAATCTTTGATCAAAAACTTGTGAAGTGGAGAAAGATGATGGAGAAAACTTTTAAGTGGAGTCAGCTGCCTGCTGTTGTGTGTCATGAATGAACAACAATAATTAGTCCTTGACATTCCTTGAGAACTAGAGTCTCAGAAACATGACTGCAAATTTGTTCCCAAAGGGTCTGACCAACCAAGGCTGAGTTTGGAATAACAACTCTTCCTTTTGCCCAACATAAGATTTTTAAATGTGTTAATAAAAAGTTTAAGTAAAAGCAAACTAGAAAGAATATATTCCTGTCAAAACCAGCTGAATTTCATTTCCAAAGTCTGTAGTTATGCAAAGAGTTATGTAAAAAGGTCAGGATTCACAAGGTGATCATATCCTTTTATATGTAACTTGTTAAATGAAATTGATTGTTTTGTGACTAAAAAAAGTTCCCAAAGCATGTTTACTTATAATAAAGGATGAATGCATTCAGTTGATACCCTAAGCCATGAAAGTAGCTTATAAAATAAATTCATAGTTTCCCTAAGTTTCTCAACTCCAAAATCAAATGTCAAATTAAGGTAAAGGAGAAACCCTGAAACTGAGCGTATGGAAGACACCACACAGACATGTATGTGGTCATCTGCAGGCTCAGTACAATGGTTCATCTGGTAAAGGGCAATTGTTCCCCGGCCCGAAAACCTGAGTCTGATCCCAAGGAGCCAAGTGTGGAAGGAGAGAACTACATTGCTCACTGATGTTCACACATATGCCATAGTGTGCATTGCAGCTGTAGGCATTTGTGTGTGCACCCATGTGCGCGGGAGTATACACAGTTAAATAGGATATGTTGTATAGTTACACATTATTCTTGACAGTTTTACAAATAACTAATCACTTATTTCATCCAGCAACCCACAGAGATAGAGATTTACATGTTTTGTCAATGATATCATTGTTTACATCTGGATAAATGACTCGGCTAGAATTTTTATCTAAATCTGAGTCTTCCAACTCAGAACGCTCTAAAGCTGTGTTCTCAGGGTTATTAATAATAGGACTATGAAAGTCAATTGCCTTCAGACAAGAGTTCTGTTACAAGCTACTATTCTTATGTGGATTTCTACAAACTTCTCCCAAATACATATTCCATTCCTTATTTATTTTTATTTATTTGTTTATTTATTTATTTTTAATTAATTATCCAGCCCAAATGGGTGAAAACCAAAAGCATTTCATCTCTGCAACTAATGAGACTCGATAGTCCTCTGTCCGTCACCACCACCACCACCCCCCCACCCCCGTCCATACACCATACACACACAAACAAACACACCCTCCTCCCGAGACTCCTACACTATTCTGACTTAGTCAACCGCAGCATACAACTTTCTGATGTATCTCTGGAGGTTGCATCATAGATGGTCTTTGCTAACAAGTTCTGAGCAGAAACTTGAAATTCTTAGAGCACAGAGTCCCAGGAGATGTCTGGACTTGGTCAGCTATCCTTTTTGAGTGAAGAGACAAAGACTAAGGAGAAATGGCCTTTTCACTTGGGACACTGAAGTTCCCACAAATGGTTCTGCCATTCTAGGATTATAGCAAAAGTTTTCACATTAGAAAAATGCCACTTCTTGTGAGATGTTAGAGGTCTCTGAGCTGCTTTTATGTCTTAGCCCTTAGAACAATGATGAAAACAGGAGGCCAAATGCTCTGGAAGACTGAAGGAAGAACCCAGTACCTTCTTACCATAGCTCTCAGCCCTCAATATCCCCTTTGTATTGTAATCTTTTCTGTTTCCCAGAAAGCAAATGTTGGAAAGCAGAGAAATATGTATCTCATTTTTACTTACTTGACAGTGCAAGAAATCAGTTGAGCAAGTTAGACATTTTATAAGTAATTTTGCATGCATGATAGGTCTGAGAGTCACTGGGGAACATGTGACTGACAAGAACAAATCACAAGCCCAGATCTACAGTCTAGTCTCTGCTGCAGAACAGACCCTGAAGTTACCTGCTCAGCTACTATCAATAACTAGCATGCTAGTAACTAATATGCTAAGGGCTAAAAGCATTCTCTCTGTAGTGTGTTATTCTTAATATACTCATGCTTTCAAATTTCTTTCCAGTTGCCAGTACTTGGTTAATGAAAAACAGTTACAGTCCCTGAATTGCAGTGCATTTGCGAAATAAGGCCAGAAGACTGGTTGTATAAAGTCTGAAAACTGAAAGGTTAACAATGCACAGAGAAATATTATAAGTGTTGTTTCTGTTGTTGAGGGTGACAGGCTTTAACTTGGATCTAGATGTAAGTAATAGTGATGAGTGAATACCTGAGTAACATGGACATAATTCTGAAAGACGAGGACTGCATCAAAAGCCAAACGGGGCACACCCTACAGGTTCCTAGAGCTCATTGACTCATAGGAGAGTCCAGATGTCCCCAAGGGGACTAATCTACTATGTGAACATAAGGAACTATATTATTTTCTGGTTGAAATCATTAACTAAAACTTAAATTAACCAAAATTTTAAGTATTTGTACATGACTAGATGATCACAGTTTCAAACAGCAGCCTTTTTTCTCAGTAACTGAGCAGACGTGATACCCTGACAATGTTTCTCGCTCTTAATTTCTAATTGTATTCATGTACAACTAAGAATTTGCCTTCAGGAAGGAATTTCTTTGAAAGAATGCATTCCTTTTGTGATGGTTTCTTTCTGTTCCAATATTTCCTTGCTTATTCTGGATTACCGTAGAAAAATGCACAGATAATTTCTATTTCGCAGCAGAGGGTGTCAATGTCTCTTATTCTCTTAGATCAATAACAAAATTTCTTAAACAGTAGTTTAAATACCCAAAAAAGCATGCCCAGTTCGGTCATTGTCTCCATCCTTCATCGACTCCGTTTGTCTGAGCCCCTTCCATCCTGCTGTGCTGCTTCGGTGACCCTTCGTGTCCTCCTGTAGGTGTCTGTCTCGTCTGTGTGATCTCACGTCTGTCTTGTCCAGTTCTCCCTGCAGTTTCTTCCTGTGTGTCTGTTTGTAGATGAAGGGCCTGAGGACCAAGTGGGTCCTCTACACAGGTTCCCCAGCCATGAACCTGCCAGCAGCGGGGAGAGGCGTAGGCTTCTAGCCCCCTCCATCTCCGTGTCTGTGCCTGATGATGAGCCTCACAATTCGGATGAGGAGTACTATGAGCACCCCTTGTTCAGCTCAGAATGGACTAGTGTGCTCCCCAGTGTCACAGCGCAGAGCGCAGAGGCCCACTTAGGCCAGGAGAAAGGTGAACAGGAGCATGGCGCCCTTTGGCTCCTCCTCCCAGCCTGCAGCTCTGCCCACATACATCATGTTCAGTGTGCTTTCGTGCGGGCGGTGGGTGGGCATAAGCTTGTTTTGTCCACATGTCAGTGAAGTCCCTAGATAAGAGTTTTCCAATGAAACACCTCAAAATTTATATGAAAGAAATTTGTTGCGTGAAACAAACATTTCCTTTTATACATTACTTTTGCATTACTGTTCTTATGAGATGAGAAGGGAGAAGAAAAAGGAACAAGAAATAATGCAATTAAAGCATGACTCCTTTTTTGTTCCTTGTAAATAAATTATTCGGTAAGAACATGTTATTTACCTAAACTGAAGAAGATGACCCTAATGTTTATTTTCCTCTTTAGATATGGACGAATTATTAGGACCAGTCTTAAATGGAAGTCACCTTTATACAACTATATTCATATGCTTGTTCTTTGAAAAGAAATAATAAAGAACCTACTTAGAGCAGAATAAATGTTCTGGGATGAATTTATGACTGCATAGCAATTAATGGGAAACTGTGGGAGGTTCTCAGGTAGCTGTTCTCAGCTCACCAAAGCAGAGCTGGGCTAATAGTAAGGCTGTGCCTCAGAGTCTTTGTCCCGTAAAGATGAGCTACCTGTGTATAATTGACTATCATGAGAATGAAATTTAGTGGGAGGTGGGCTGCTGTCTGTCCCACTTTTAACTAGGGGCTTTCATAAAGAAGAAATTGCAGCTAAAATATTTTGCTCAGACAAATATTTTCGGGTCAGAACAATGACTTGCTGCATGCAGAAGAGCTCTCGTTTTCATGCGAGACAATGCATGGTTGTAAGGGTACAAGGACAGACAATTCCAAGGCAGCAAGGAATCAGCTCATAGATTGCCAGCCACAGTCATGACAGTAAGATTCCCCCAAAGTCATTTTGAAAACTAAAGAGTTCCAACAGCTCTGACACCCTAAGAAATATTCCCAGCATTAAATAAAACTAGGTACCTTTAACAGTGTAAACTTAAAGTGATCAAACTATGTGGTAAATTTTTAATTAAGACATAGATACAGGGACACAAGCATACCTAATTCAAAATTTAAAAATGAAACACCAAAATATTATATGGGCCTGAAAACTTGTAAATTAACTTGGTTAGGCTTCATCTAATAAGCTGGCCTTCATGAGGTAAGATACATTTAAAGTTTTTAACTAGAATTAAATGTATGCATTATTTAAAAATCCTGAATAATAATAATTGAAATTTTTAAAATATCCCTTACAAAATTAAATTGCAGGCACAAAATGTCTGCATGGTAAATGTGGAAAGGTAGATGAGGAAGCTCTGCCACCCTCCAGGGGGTTAATATTTCTTAAAAAAGAAAATCCCTTCCCTTTCCATCTGTAGTCTTTCCCACAGGGCCTTTTGCACAATGCCCAATTGTTTTGTGGAAATATCATAAGAATCTTCCCACTGTGGACTTCTAAAATAGCTAACTTGTTTTATCCTTCAACTTATTAAAGGATAAAATGGACTCACTTATTTTTGTGACCATGTGAAGCATAAATGAGAAGCAAATGAACGAAACGATTCCTGGCTTTCAGAAGCTTGATGTTTGCACTTAAAGGCTAGTACTGTTTCCATTTGTACCTTTCAGAGGGATACTTTGGCAGTCTGAATGCCACTCAGTCATCTTTCCCTGGTGATTTTATTTTGAATTGCACAGTAAGATTATATTGCTAAAATGGACACTTTTTCTCAGTGTCAAAAAGAACTATACATGAACTATTACTGCTTAAGAAGTATGAAAACAATTGTATTCAAGGGAAAACACTTTCATAAATGATAAAGTTTTAAAGTTAAAAGTTATTTTACTTTGCATCTTTCTTTTCCTTAAGTATCACATAATTCAATGGAGACAACATAAACTGACCTAACGCTGCAGCATGTCCTTAGAAATACTAAGAAATAGTATTTAGAGTACTCTGGTAGACTTCTCAGTAAAACCATTAAGAACTGGAGTAGGTAACACTTTGAGGCTAACCCTCCTTTGTTCCTAAAATTGTCTGTCAAAGATTGCACATTTTAAATAAAGCAATGGAGAATTCTTGTGTAGGGACTTCCTGCATTGGAGAAAACACATCTCTAACCAGTTGGAAGACTTTTTTTTTCAGCACACCAATGTATCCATCCTGTCACCATCTGCTGGCCCACACCATCTCTAATTTCTAACAAGCCTTCCCCACATGCTCATCTTACTGCCATTCTCACTAAGGGTGAGAAATCCATAAAACTCTTTCAGCTCTCAATTTTTAAAACAAATAACACAGTCTTTAAATTAGAGTTTTCAAAGGCATTTCTCTCTGCATATTATACATCATCATTTTCCAGCGAGTACATAATGTATCTGTCATTCAGTTATTAATTCGCTCATCCAGATGGAAAAGGAAAATATTTCTGATGCCCTGGAGAGGTCATTCAAATGGAGCTGAAAGTGTTCCATGATTAATATTTCTGTCCTTTCGTGTATTGTTCTGTGGTCGTGATGTCAACATCTTTTTCATCCCCCAAGAAGAAGAAACGCTAGAGGGTGCGATGGCTGAGGAAAAGACACCTGCTGCCCTTCCTGGGAAAGAGCTTGGGGCTGCTAAGACTTCAGATCACCCCCAGGGCCTCAGTGAGGGCCAAGTGGAATCTAGCACAGAGGCGCAGATAGTTCCAGAAGACAGTACCCTGGCAGGGGCTCCGCATGAGAAAAGTGTAAAAGAGGTCACGGAGGTGGCTCCGGATGTAAAAATCCCTTCCTCTGCCAAGGAAGGTGTGTGTCTGTCAGGATTTGCATGCGTGCCGCAAATGCGCTGCCATGGATTTCACCAAGCGAATGCTTTTCCAAAGCTGGTCCACCGCTGGGTCTTCTCATGGCCATAAGACACCATTTCGGGCTTCGTGAGCAGATACTGTAGCTTGCGCAGATGCTGTGAGAGCTTGGTTGTCCCGTGCTGCAGCTGGTTGTCCTTTGCCATGATACAATACGCTTTGCCGAAAGCTGACGATGCTGTGTGAACTCTTCTTGGTTTACCCCCTCCCTCCTCATCGCCAGTGTTTGCCAGTCACATTGCTAATACATGTATATTTTTGTTTTTATGTTTTGGGACAGCAATTCATTTGCTTTTCTTTTCAATCCTTAAAGCTGGATTTTACCACATACAGGCTTAAATGATAGAATCGCTTTTGTTTGCAGCCGCAGAGTGCTATGTTTTTATGCTTCAACAAATGCTGGTTTGGTTTCCTTCGGAGACCGTGTCAGTGCTTCTCTTGTCATTGTCTCTCCAGGGCAGCCAACCCCTTTATCATGCCTGCATCGCTTGAGTGTTCATTCATCTAGCCTTCATTGCAAGTTTAAACTACTTCATTGCTCTCATTACAACAGGACACACAACCCTATCGTGTCATGATGACCCATCTTCAAGAGATGGCTAAATTTTTACGAGCCAAATGCCAAATCCTTTTCAAATAACTACACTCAGCTCTGGTGACCACAGGAAGTAATTTAAAAGAGACACTTGGATTGGCATGCAAATAAAACCAAGACCTTGTCATTTACTTGATGTCAAGTATTTCCGAGGCCAATGCTTTGCTAGCTGGTCATGTCCAGGCAATGAAGTCAAGACCCTGGGGAGAAAAATTTTGTAGTAGTTGACTCTTTGAAAAATGTCTTGCTCTTTGATTTTTCCATTGTCATAATTCAAAAGCCATGACTGCAAATTAAAATTTCAGATTAAGTACAAACTGGCTCATCAATGTATATAAAGCTGATAGCAAATGTTTACTTTAATCTCAGCTATCTTCTAAAACTTTATGCCAGTAACTTTTAGTGTCCCTTTATGGGTCCTCACAATTTTCCATCAACTTACCTGAAATACCTAATACATGAATCATTATGTATTTCTTGGCATCTGCCCCATGGGCTGCCAGGTTATTTTCAAGTAAGAAAATTTGAAATACTCAGTTAACATCCTTCATGTATGTGTTCTTATACCCTGTTAATTTAATCCTTGATATGGATTAATTTCAGCTTTAATCAATAGAATGAAGATGACTTTTCTTTTCTCCTTCTAGTATACACCATAGAGTGTGTTAAAGAGACCAAATAAGCAAAAAGGATAAGCAGTCTGAGGCAAACTCTTTATAAGGCATACACAATTCACTTAGAACAGGACGTCACTCAGTACTAGAACATACAGATTCCAGTCCTGACGTTCCATGCTCACTTTCCAGTGGGTAGCATGCCTGCATGGTCCATAGCTTCCCTTTGCCCCTCTTGTTCATTTCCTATTCAAGTATGACTTGAAGCTTGCTGCCCGAAAGCTGTTGGCCTATTGTTTGTTTAAAAATCAATCCGATTACTTCAGATTTACTTTCAGCCTCGAAGATGGAATTCCCTGAGCAGCAGAAAATGACTTCCTCTCTCACTGAGCCTTTAGACAAGGGAGAAAAGGAGATGGAGATGCAAAGTAAGCCTGGTGAAGACTTTGAACATGCTGCCTTAGTTCCTCAGCCGGAGACAACTAAAACTCCCCAAGATAAAAAGGATCTCCAGGGCACAGAAGGGGAAATGTCACCTCCCATTCCACTTGGGCACACTTTTGGTACCAACCTGGAAGACATAAAGCAGAATACAGAACCAAGCATAACAGTACCTAGCATTGGCCTCTCTGCAGAGCCTCCAGCTCCGAAAGATCAGAAAGACTGGTTTATTGAAATGCCGATGGAACCGAAGAAAGATGAATGGGGCTTAGCTGCCCCAATATCTCCTGGCCCCCTGACACCGATGAGGGAAAAAGATGTGCTGGAAGATATCCCGAGATGGGAAGGGAAGCAGTTTGATTCTCCCATGCCAAGTCCCTTTCATGGTGGAAGCTTCGCTCTTCCTTTAGATATGATAAAGAATGAAATAGTCACAGAAGCATCACAACCATTGGTTCCTGTCTTCTTCCAACCAGATGACAAAACATCTCTGCAGGGCACCAGTGACCTAGCTACTACCAAGGATAGTTCTAGAGATGATGTGCTACAGAAAGATAAAGCAGACAACGTGGCAGATGTTCCAGTGTCAGAAGCTGCCACCTTGCCCAAAGATACTCATAGTCCAGTTATGGAAGGCTATGTCGGAGAGGGTGTTTCAGGGGAAGAAAAGGGTGCCACAAATCAAGAGAAAAAGGAAACTTCAACCCCCGGCAGACAGGAACCTACGCTCACTGAAAATGAACCACAGGCAAAACTTGAAGAGAAATTAGTGGTTCCCATTGAAGAAGCTGTGGCAAAAGAACATGAACTCCCCAAACTGAGAGAGGATGAAGCAGGTGTACTTCAGACCTCCACTGAGCATTCTTTTTCCAAAGAAGAACAGAAAGGCCAGGAACAGGTAGCAGATGAGCTAAAACAAGACTCCTTCCCTGTAAGTCTGGAACAAGCCCTTTCAGATGCAGCCATGACCTTTGGGACCTTGGAAAAAGTTACACCTGAGTCAGAGGCAGTTCCTGAAATGAGAGAAACCCAGGGACTTTTTGAGGAGAACACAGCTGTCAAAGATAAGTTCGAAGGAGTTGGGTCTGCAACAGTAGCTGAGGTTGGCATGCCGTTTTATGAAGATAAGTCAGGAATGTCCAAGTACTTTGAGACATCTGCATTGAAGGAAGAAGTGACAAAAAGCAAAGAGTTGGGCAGCGATTACTATGAACTGAGTGATGCAAGAGGAAGTGCCCAAGAATCTGCTGATACTGGATCTCCCAAACACCAAGACGGTGAAAAGGAAGTTCAGGCAAAAGAATCCCAGCCCAGTGCTCCAACACAGGAAACAGGCTACAGCACTCTTGCCCGGAGTTACCCATCTGACGAGTTACCTGAAGAACCAAGTTCTCCTCAGGAAAGAATGTTCACTATTGACCCCAAAGTTTATGGGGAGAAAAGGGACCTCCACAGCAAGAACAAGGATGATCTGACACTTAGTCGAAGTTTAGGGCTTGGTGGTAGGTCTGCAATAGAACAAAGAAGCATGTCCATCAACCTGCCTATGTCTTGTCTCGATTCCATTGCCCTTGGGTTTAACTTCGGCCGGGGCCATGATCTTTCCCCTCTGGCTTCTGATATTCTAACTAACACTAGTGGAAGCATGGATGAAGGAGATGACTATCTTCCCCCCACCACACCTGCAGTGGAGAAAGTCCCTTGCTTTCCAATAGAGAGCAAAGAGGAAGAGGAGAAGGCAGAGGAAGCAAAAGTGACCGGAGAGCAAACTATCCAAGTTGAGACACCCTCTGAGTCACCCTTCCCAGCCAAAGAGTATTACAAAAATGGTACCGTCATGGCCCCTGACCTGCCTGAGATGCTCGATCTGGCAGGAACCAGGTCCAGATTAGCTTCTGTGAGTGCAGAAGCTGAGGTTGCCAGGAGAAAATCAGTCCCATCAGAGGCTGTGGTTGCAGAGAGTAGTACTGGCTTGCCACCTGTTGCTGATGAAAGCCAAGCCGCTGTAAAACCAGACAGTCAACTTGAAGACATGGGATACTGTGTGTTCAATAAATACACAGTCCCTCTGCCATCACCAGTTCAAGACAGTGAGAATTTGTCGGGAGAGAGTGGTTCGTTTTATGAAGGAACCGATGACAAAGTCCGCAGAGATTTGGCGACAGACCTTTCACTGATTGAGGTAAAACTTGCAGCTGCTGGAAGAGTCAAAGATGAGTTTCCTGCTGAGAATGAGCCGTCTGCACCCACTCCTGCTGACAAATCAGGACTGAGTAGGGAGCTTGACCATGACAGGAAAGCTAATGACAAACTGGATACGGTCCTCGAAAAGAGTGAAGAGCATGTTGAATCAAAGGAACATGCCAAGGAGACTGAGGAGGGCGGTGAGAAGGTGGATCTCTTCGGATTAGGTGTAACCTGTGAGCAGGCCTCCATCAAAGAACTGACAACAGCTGAAGATACATCACCTGAGAAAGCAGAAAAAGGTCTTAGTTCGGTGCCTGAGGTAGCTGAGGTGGAACCAACCACAAAAGCCGATCAAGGGCTAGATTTTGCTGCAAAGAAAGCTGAGCCAAGTCAGTTAGATATAAAAGTCAGTGACTATGGACAGATGGCTTCAGGGATGAATGTAGACGCTGGAAAGGCCACAGAGCTCAAGTTCGAGATGTCTCCAGAGCTGGCCCTCTCGTCCAAAGAACCTCAAGAAGAGGATTCATTCATGGGTGTTGAGTCTGGCCACATGAAAGAAGGTGCCAAAGTCAATGAAACAGAAGTCAAAGAGAAGGTGGCAAAGCCTGACCTGGTACATCAGGAGGCTGTAGACAAGGAAGAGTCCTATGAATCTAGTGGTGAACATGAGAGCCTCACCATGGAGTCCCTGAAGCCCGATGAGGGCAAAAAGGAAACCTCTCCGGAGTCATCTCTGATTCAAGATGAAGTTGCCCTCAAACTGTCTGTGGAAATCCCTTGCCCGCCCCCTGTTTCAGAGGCTGACTTATCCACTGATGAGAAGGCTGAGGTCCAAATGGAATTCATTCAGCTGCCGAAGGAAGAAAGCACTGAGACTCCGGATATACCCGCCATACCTTCCGATGTCACCCAGCCACAGCCTGAAGCAATTGTGTCTGAACCAGCAGAGGTCCCAAGTGAGGAAGAGATCGAAGCTGGGGGAGAATATGACAAACTGCTCTTCCGCTCAGACACCCTTCAGATTACCGACCTGGTTGTCCCCGGAAGTAGGGAGGAATTTGTGGAGACCTGCCCAGGTGAGCACAAAGGTGTGATTGAGTCTGTGGTGACCATCGAGGATGATTTCATCACTGTAGTGCAAACCACAACCGATGAAGGGGAGTCAGGGTCCCATAGTGTGCGCTTTGCAGCTCTAGCTCAACCTGAGGAAGAAAGGAGACCGCGTCCTCACGATGAAGAGCTTGAAGTAGAGATGGCAGCAGAAGCCCAGGCAGAACCCAAGGATGGATCTCCAGATGCCCCAGCTACACCGGAGAGAGAAGAGGTTGCATTCTCAGAATATAAAACAGAAACCTACGACGATTACAAAGACGAGACCACCATTGATGACTCCATCATGGATGCTGACAGCCTGTGGGTGGACACTCAAGGTGTGCTTCTTTTTTCAGTCTTCTCCCAAATAAAACCCATAGCCTAGTGGGGAGTTGGGTTTTTCACTTTAAACATTAACGAAAAGAGAGTTCTCTATTTACATTACATTGTGATAAGTATATGAAGGCTTTTGTGCATCTGTCACTAATGTTCTCACTGTTCTTGTTGCCATGGTTTGCTTTGATCCGCAGATGATGATAGAAGCATCATGACAGAACAGTTAGACACTATTCCTAAAGAGGAGAAAGCCGAGAAGGAAGCTCGGAGACCATCTCTCGAGAAACATAGAAAAGAAAAACCCTTTAAAACCGGGAGAGGCAGAATTTCCACCCCTGAAAGAAAAGTAGCTAAAAAGGAACCTAGCACGGTCTCCAGAGATGAAGTGAGAAGGAAAAAAGGTTCATTTAACAATCACTTCTTTTAAAATGTGTTTTTTATTAATTTATTATTACTCTACTGAAGCAACTGCCTTACTGGTTACTTATAAAAAAAATTTGTTCATTTTTGTTACAAGTGTTTATTTTCTTTCCTGATGGTATGCTGTTTTGTGTTTTCTTATTCATAGCAGTTTATAAGAAGGCTGAACTTGCTAAAAAAACAGAAGTTCAGGCCCACTCTCCTTCCAGGAAATTCATTTTAAAACCTGCTATCAAATACACTAGACCAACTCATCTCTCCTGTGTTAAGCGGAAAACCACAGGTGACTGTTCAATTCTGCAATGTGGCTGGCAAACATAGATGTGTATTTTTTTTAATCTCATTACTGTAGAAGTTTCTTCATTTTGTTTTACTTCCAAATCTCAGCAATCATGAACAATTTCGCTATTAAGTGTCTTGTTTCATTATTCTTTTTTTCCCCCTCCCTGCAGAAGAGGTCATGACCATCTGTTTCTTTGTCATGCTCAGACATAACAGTGCGTGATTGTATCTTGGCATTGTGCTCTAGTGTCACGTTCTGGGGATCCCTATTTTCATTCTGTGTGTTTGGTTAGACGATGGCGATGAATTTAACCGTGGTATGCATTCGCATTATTTTGCTTATTTATCTCCTCCATGCTTAAATCCATGTATATTTGTCCTATTTTCTCTATTGTTACTGCCAAATCTGTTACTGGTGTTGACTTTACTGAGACAATGTATATTGACTTTCCAAGATTATTTTGCTTTAGATGGAAAAAAAAGAAGAAAGAAAGAAAGGAAAAGATGTGTATCCTATCAGATTTTATTCCTCAAGTCCAACATGAATACCTTTCAACCTCCTGTACTTCATCTTTGGGATTTTCTTAAAGTTATTGATCCGAACTGTCAAATGTTCTTATGTAATTCAACATACAGAATACTAAGTTAAAACTCCCCTCCCTTAGGAGTTAATTAAATTAGAAATAAGCACATTTTCTATTATCTCAGCACTGGGAGAAAAAGTCAGCTGGCTCTCTAGGTAGACTTCCAGTGTGAGTCCAGCCTGGGCTACACTGAGAGATGTTAACATAAGAGAGAGAGAGGAGAGACACTTCTGTTTATCACCTACTTATTTCTGTCCCTCGCAAATGTACACATCTATAAACTAAAAATCTAGTAGAACAAAAGAATGAAACATAGTAGAAATCATCATAAAGGGAGCTTTAGAAATGGTTTTATTATAAACACTCACTGCTCTTATAGAACACCTGAGTTTGGTTGCCAGCCACCATATTTCAGTTCACAACTTTCTATAACTCCATTTCCAGAGGATTCAACCCCATCTTCTAGCCTCTGTGGGCACTGCACACATTTTTCCCCTCCCTGCAGAAGAGGTCATGACCATCTGTTTCTTTGTCATACTCAGACCTGACAGTGCGTGATTGTATCTTGGCATTGTGCTCTAGTGTCACGTTCTTCAAAGTTAGCATCTAGGAATTAACAAGCCGTCTCCACATCTTGTGTCTTGATTAGATGATTCTGTCAAGTTTTTAGAAATTTTATCTGATTCAGACAAATACTTAAAGAAATAGAATCTTTGTATTCTACCTGGAAAGTTAAAAATACTACCCGGATTGTGAAAATTGAGAGGAAATACAAAATAGTTTGTAAATAGTTTGTGTGGCATGCCTGCATGTCAAGGGCACTCACTTCATTTCCCTCATTATGTTTATTCTTTAAAGAAAATTTAAATTGGAGACTAACTAGGGTCTCCCCTTATTTTAGTCAAATACGAGGAGACCCCAGCAAGAAGCCTATACAAAATTTAGAAATTATTGAATTAAAGCAAACTACATTTTGCTTTATTTTGGATATGTCATGGAAGTAGTGGATGACATCATTTTCACTGCTTCCTGGAGAAAAAATAAATAAATAAATATAAGGCTCCAAAAAGTCTTCCTAGCTAGCCCTACATAGAATAGAGCACACAGTAGGTAGCTATTGTCTTGATATAAGAACTCACGTAACATAGAACCCCTTTTTAGAATGTACATGAGGTTTACATTTTTCCTGAAAATGTCTTTAGCTAGGAAAATTAAGGAGAAAGTAAACATACAAACTAGAATATTTTACTTCTGAGGATACTGGTCAAATACTGTTATTTTTCAAAACACTAAGGATTATCTTATATTGTGAGATATTAAAGTCAAATCAGGTAAGTCAACACAAAATGTGCTAGAGATGATGGAATTTAAAATTGAGACCAGAAGCAAACAGCAGCATCAAAAGAAACAGCAGTAACAGATGTGGTAGCAGTGTCATACAGGAAGTGCATGCGTAGAACACATTTCGTATTTACTGGACTTGAAGTTTCTCACCCTCTGTCCCTGAGAAGTTGTTTTTCTTCCCTTCTTGTGGTGCATTTTCACATTAGGCAAGTATGTCAGTCATACTGCCAAGTGAAGAGGCACACAGGCAAAGGGGTTCGCTTATCATGACAGCCTGGGAGATAAAATGCAGAAGGACCTCAATGTAAGCCAATGGGTTGCTTCTAGAACAGGACGGTTGGACATTTCTGTATCATACCAATCCAGAGAACCAATCAGCTTCCTTTCCTTTACACTAAGCGACATTTGCCTCAATGTCTGTGCCTCTCGACCTAAAGATTCTTTGTGTAGACAGTAGATACTCCAAAGTACCTTGATGTCTCATAGATAATGAGTGTGTGTGCTGTTCTCCCTTGTACTTTGGTAGACTCCAGTTTAAGTTAATTCATGCACACTGTAGTTGGAGAGACATTATGCATTACTATTACCCAATTTTCTTTGATTACTGAATTTGAGCCTCAAAAGTGAGAAATTGTACTTTGGCTTAGTCTCATGACATACTAGAACCCCTCAGGTACTGAAAAACATGTCTATGTGAGTTTTAGCCACTTAATTGTTTGTTTCTTTTCAACAGCAGCTGGTGGTGAATCAGCTCAGGCTCCCAGTGCACTTAAACAGGCGAAGGACAAAGTCACTGTGAGTAAACCAAGTCTGTTCTTGTCCTTTACTCTACCTTCAGGGGTCATTCAGTGTCTTACAAAATTTAGGTATCATGTAGACAATTGTACTTATTTCTAAATGTCCATGTTATACGGCTGGCTCACCCAGCATGATCTCTGCAGCACACACACAAAAAATTGCCATAATCTAGAATGATAAATCATGGTAGTTGGTGAGGACACAGTTGTGCTTGCTCTCTGTTACCAAGATAAAACACAGAAAAATGCACAATGAGTTACTGGGCAACAATAGGGAAGAACAACCCACTTACATTCTGTAAAACCAACTTTAGCCTTGATCATTAACATAGTATTTTTACATTCTGAAATTTTAGGAACTATATACATGAGCAGGAAATAAAATTAAGTGTAATTCATTTCACTGAAGATGGCTACAGTTACCATTTTGATTTTTAAGAAGTTTTTATTTTTCCCTACTTTTATAGGTTTAGTAATCAAAATTAAAACACCGTGTATTGATTTTTAATTAAATGAAAGCATTCTTTATAACCATCTTAATGGCAACATGACATTGCATTCTATTAACGTAATCAGTTTCCTGTTATCTTGCTTTCAAGCCACTTCCTGTTGACATTTTGATTATATTACTATTGAGGTCTTTTGAGCCAGTGCATTTCCTTAGGAAAGTCTTCTCTTACTGAAATTATTTGTTACAGAAAATATTGTATTTTAAAGTTAGTGCTCCGTATTATCAAAATCACATTGTTGTTTATTTGCTCAATTATGGTAATAGAGTGTCATTTAGATGTGACTCTACTGATTAGCTATTTTATATGTATATCAATCCCACCTATCTTTTCCTTCTTAAATTACTTTTATGTCATCAACTGTGTTTTTAAAAGACAGAAACCGACATGAAGCATTTTGTCCTTTTTATGACTGGAAGAAAAGAAACTAAAGGTATACTAATGAAATCCTAAATTTATAATGAGCAG
Source organism: Mesocricetus auratus (assembly GCF_017639785.1). Taxonomy (NCBI): domain Eukaryota; kingdom Metazoa; phylum Chordata; class Mammalia; order Rodentia; family Cricetidae; genus Mesocricetus; species Mesocricetus auratus. Next base: position 41,532,595 of record NW_024429194.1, on the reverse strand, counting down.
CTTGAATGATTTCAATATGTAGATTATGAGGTAATTTTGGGGTCCCCACAATCATATATGATATTTAAATCACAGTTTTTAGCTTATCAAACATGGTGATACTTTACACTTCCACATTGTTATTAATACTTTTATTTCAAATACTGGCAAAATTTTTAATAACCATCTCAAACTGAGGGACTTTATTTGACAATGGGAGAAATTCAATGTTTATATGAGCACTTATACATTAGACACATGCCTTAATAAATGGTAGGTAATATAACTCATTGCTTAGTAACTATGGCGCTATACTTTGAGTGCAATGTGTTAATGATATTTGTATCTCTATTGTCTATTTCTGATTTTATTTAAAACCCTAGTATGTTATCATGTCTGAATCCTAGGCATTTTTAGTATGTGATCATTTATTCCTATATCTTAATTTTCTAAATTTCCTGTATAAATAATTGAGTTGGGAAAATAATTAAGCAGAGTAATTTTATAAAACAGTATACTATCTAGATACAGTAGTCATTTAATATTCATTAAATAGGATTAATTATTAGTTGATACTATATTATTTTTAAAATGTAGAAAATTTCAGTCACAGATATAGAAAATAAGTCAGAGAATTTCCCACTTAGGAAAAGTTTCAAATGAACATTATTTGGAAAAAATTCAGGAAATTTTGACATCTCTTCATGTCCAAGAAACTCATGGGATTGGCTTTTAATACTTAACTTTGAACAGATGCTATGTACATTATTGCCATAAAGCTAATGTTTGCCCTTCCAAATGTCATGTATTTCATGTGTCTAAAGAAAGATTTACTCTATTGTTTCTGTTTTTGATTTATCATTTTCCCCTCCTAATGTACTTCTTTACACTTTCCTAAATGCTCATATTACCTCTTATTGGATTTACTGCTAATAACTCAGTCTAACTCAGAGTTTTCAGCTGCTCTTCATTTGTAAGATCACCAACCCCTTCCTTTATTTTGTTTAGATTTTGGGTGGTTGTATGCTTACTACCAGTGCTTGTCTCATTATTAATTAGAAGCAATGTTGTCACTTCATTTTTCTTTCCTGAATACATTTTTTAAAGTCACTCTTTTCTGGCAAGATCAATCAAGAAATAATGACTTGTGCTAACCCAATTACACTTCCCACTCAAGGTGCTGGTACCACGGAGGAAGGGGAGAAATGTGCATCTGTGTAAGCTTATGTCTCCACAGAAGTGTCTGCAGAGTTAAAGCTTCAGATGAAAATCTCAGTTTCATCTTCTATTTTTATAACAGCCAAGTCAAAGTAATTATTTGAAGTAATCTCTTGTGCTTGGTCACTCCTATCTTCCAGGGGACATGTGGCCTTCAGCATAGCCTCCATCAGAACCACTAATCCAACCCACTTTGCCTTGCATGCAGTCTCCCTAGGATTTATCCTTATCTGTACATTAACTCCTGTGGGTTTTTAATTGGTAATCTCCTTAATGCCAATTGCCTTTGTCAGATTCATAACATATTACACGGCTGTGGTTTATCCACAGAAGTCATTTAAGTGAATAAAACAGCTTGGCCAGTTTGCGTTTTCTCCTAAGGCGATCTCATATTATAATTCTTGAATTTTTTTCTGGTTAATACAGAAATACAAAACTGAATTTCCTTAATCTTTAAGTCCCATAACTGGGCCTCAATTATGTGTTTCTCCAAGATTCTTAAGACATGATAAAGTTATGGGTGATATTACCATCATAAAGGCTACACTTATTAGAGGAGCAATTTCTGCAGGTGCCCATGACACTTTCTAACTACAGCATAACTGGAGAACCTGCAGATTGTGTGGGGTCCTCAAACATAAAATCCATAAAAAGGTCAATAAATGGTGCAGAAAGGAATAAATCCGAGAGGACATTATACACCATGACTCAGAAAAATCTATGAAAGGACAGATGTAAAATCCAGAAGTCTTTCACAGTCTTAACAGTAGACCATATTCATAACAAATACAACTGAAAAACAAAGTTTTGATGGACAGCCTCCATGTCAGAAAAGAAACACAAAAGTTTCCTACTTCTAGATCCTATTCATTATTTATTTCCTATTTATTTATTGTATGAAACATCAACTAAAGCCAACACAATAAAATGCACTTCATTGGGATGTGTTTCATATACAACATATTGGATAGATAATATATAGTCTAATAACAGCAAGCCATATTCAGTGTGACACTTAGACTCCCATCAGACACATCAGCATTCATTACTGTCTCTGACACAGACAAATCTGGGATTTAAAAAAATTGCATTACATTATGCAATTTCCTCAGCCTTAAAGCATGCATAATATTTTACAGTGAGAGTGACATTATAACTTTATATGGTATGCTTGAGTTCCTGTCACATACCTAGAGGACAGGTGACTGTGCTCACAGGAGAATGTTATACTGAAAAACCCTCCTTCCAGTCCATTCTGACAAAAAAAGTTGTGCTAATAAGCTTTTGGCCTAATTAGCAATTTATAAAGATAACTTTTATAAGTTCATTCCATCTGCATTCTTGCCTAAAAACTGAAGTTCATGACTCATTTACAATTGTGTCACATCAGGATTATAAACTCTGGTAGAACAACTTGGTAAATATGAACTCTAAGGACATAGTAAGTTTTATTAATATGTGAAAGTTGGTGGTTTTTAATAAAAGAATTTATCTACCAGGAAAAAAACAAGGCAGTGTAATCACCTTGCATAATTAAAATGAACCTAACATCTTTGTTCTCCCTAATCAGGATGGAGTAACCAAGAGTCCAGAAAAGCGTTCTTCCCTCCCAAGACCGTCCTCCATCCTCCCTCCTCGCAGGGGCGTATCAGGAGACAGGGAGGAGAACTCGTTCTCTCTGAACAGCTCCATCTCTTCCGCACGACGGACCACCAGTAGGTTATCCTAGTCAGCTTCCCTTTAATCGTTGTCTAATCCATTCATTTAAAGAGATGTTCATTTAATTTTGTAGCATTTAGGTAAAATGTGTATTTAAAAAGATACGGTCTGCATAGATAAGAATTAGAAAAATCTAAATTGTAGATTGTTCCAGAAAATACTTTGAGACAAAACAAGTGATGGGAGAAATGGCAATAGTCTCCCTAGCCCTGGTGTAAAACTGGGTACAGTGCTGGGCATCTGTAAGCCCGGCCATGAGTTGGGCAGGAGGGTCCCTGAGCCATGAAGCTCAACCAATCTGTGAGATCCAAGTTCAGCAAGAGACCCTGATTCAAAATGTAACGTGGTGAACAATAAAGACAGCTGATGCCGACCTCAGACTTCTGCACCCACAGCATATTCACAAGCACACATGCAAAGAAAAAAAGAAAATTCTGCTCAATTTCTTAGGAATTTTTATGTCAAATGACCTTTAACATGATACTTTCTGTATGATATCTTCAATTCCTTTTCGTTTCTGGCCCATAATCAATTATAGCAATCTGTGTGGTCTGTATAATGTTCCAGTCATTACACTGTAGTTTACATTGTTGCTATCTAGTAAATCCTGTATCAGCTTGTTACCCCATTTTTCTATTCAATGAAAATAGCTACTGATTTTAGCACAGATTTGATACGAAGCTGTTAACACTTGAGTTAACTATTCTGAGAGTTATTTGCTAGCAGCCTCAATTCAATGACAAGCAACTAACCTAACAGAGAGGATAACCTATCAGATGCCGCGCAGCTAATACCTGGATGGATTGAGTCTTCAGCCCACTGAAAAACTTCACAATGTGTTTTAAAACCTTAACATTGATTTGGAGGAAACAATAATAGAGAAATGCTCTATCAAACTGTATGGAGACCCACATCTCTGTAATTTAAGAACTAGTGTATAATGATGGAAACTGCCACTACTGTCACATTGTAGCTGATTTTAGCTCAACATTTGCTTTCAAAAATTTTATTAATAATTGCCCTATGCAGACTTAACTATCATACATGATACTTAGTAGTTTTGTCTACAGTGAAAATGTTATAGCACCATTTAATTTTATGAAATATTAGCATCCTTTGAAGTCTATGCTAAAAACACTTTGAAAACCTTAAAACTCTTACCAATACAAAAGTAAACTGTTGTGGTAAAAAGTAGCAGGAAGAACATTTAAGAGCTGATAATCTCTAGGGGAGTGTATTTAATTCCAAATATTTAAGGTTGGAATTGGACATAAACAAGAACCCAGCAGAGGGCAAGAAAAAACAAAAGCATCAAGTGTTCCCCAGAGGAACATCTTAAATTAATGCCTGTATGTGTTGCTATGGAAGCAAAATGGCATTTCTACATAAATTCGTTTCTTTGAGCCACCCTGCTCTTTGCTTTAAGAGGCGTTTCTATATAAACTGCTTTTAAAAATGCCCTGAGCCAGCGCTGTTGTGACTTTCTACCTTTACTTTGCTTACAAGTCTATGGCTCTGTGTCGCTTGATGGTGTCACTTTGTTCACAAGTCTACTGAACGATGTCTCTTGATAGTGATTATAACCGACATATTGACATCTACAATTATTAGCCCTATTTTAGCTCTGTACAGCAATAGCAAAACATACATAGGCAATTAAAAAGGCAAGCAGTTCACCCTCTGTTTGCCTGACATCTCCTTGACTATACACAGGAATGCCCTGGCATTTATGTAACCTCTAAAAAGACTTGAAGGGAACAATTCTCATGAAGGAATCTCATGAACTCAGAGAGAAAGGAACATGTGTAATGCTGGATTCAGTTGAGATAGGGATGTTGGTATAATAAAACCCTCTTATTAAATGTGTTAGTTTGGAACTATCTGTGCTCTCAATAAAAACTGAGAGATGAACACTGAAACCCACACAGGATAAAACTATGAGAAATAAATACACAGTTGTGTCATGCATACATCTGAGTCTCAGAATGCATGTGCTTAAAGAGAACAATCCATGTGCCATTCAGGATTCTTCCCACAAGCAGGTATCCACGTACCTCAATAAATGTATTCTATTTCTAGCTACAAGTCATCCATGTGCCTCAATCACTATACAAACAGAAGAATAGTTTCCAAGGATTCCCAGTAAGAAGTATGAGACTAAATAGGAAAAAGTAGAAGTTTTAAATTTCTGTATTAACATACATCCCAAAATATCACTGGCTCAAGGATCTCACCTCCTTGAGCATTGCTGTGGTCTTTCATAGAGTTCTGAAAGCATTTGAACTAAGTAATTTGTGAGGGAAGAAGGGTGCCTTGAAGAGAACTTTCTAACGCTGTGGTGTGGTTTTCTTTTCTCTTTTCCGTGTGTGTGTGCGTGTGTGTGTGTGTGTGTGTGTGTGTGTGTGTGTGTGTGTGTGTTAACATAGGGTCAGAGCCAATTCGCAGAGCAGGAAAGAGTGGCACCTCAACCCCTACCACCCCTGGGTCCACTGCAATCACGCCTGGCACTCCCCCAAGCTACTCTTCACGTACCCCAGGCACTCCTGGAACCCCCAGCTATCCCAGGACCCCTCATACACCAGGAACCCCCAAATCCGCCATCTTGGTGCCCAGTGAGAAGAAAGTTGCCATCATTCGCACTCCTCCAAAGTCTCCAGCTACTCCCAAGCAGCTTCGGCTTATTAACCAACCACTGCCAGACCTGAAGAATGTCAAATCCAAAATCGGATCAACTGAGAACATCAAATACCAGCCTAAGGGGGGTCAGGTAAGAGCTCCATGATATCACATACTTGATGTCAAAAATCTGATCCCATGCATTGTTTAGTGGCTTTTTTGCACACAGGAGATGGGAATGTTACAAGGTCACCAGTCACCATTCATTGCTGAGTCCTCATTTCATCCAGGAAATCAAGCTTAGGAAATACGTTAAAAAATCAGTCAAAACGTCATTTCCTTCTGATCATTAGTGGATACTAGTTGGCTTAACCATTTACAAGAGTCCTTTAGCTGATTTCTTAACAGGTCTCCGAAGCTTTGTAGGTTTGGGTATATTAAAGCTAACTTGTGATAAAGATTTGAGTTGTCTCTTTCCGATTCAGACCATGACTATTAACTGCAGTGATTGCAATTTTAACTCCTTCCTTTATGACCAGTTATGCCTTGTGATATGTTTTACCATTTCCTAATGTATATCCCAGAATCACAATGTGATTCGCCAAATTATTGCCTGCCTGTTATTGCCAAGGTACTGAAAAGGGTGAATATTTCAGTTGATGCTAAACAGCCAACTCTATACAATTCTAGTGAACAGAACTGTATCCATGGAAGTTCTACTTAAGAACTATACTGTTGTGAAAAAAAAATCTCTCTTTCCTCCTGGCAGCTGGTCTGGAACACTCATTTGCTTTCTAAGCAGAGAACTCTGTGCTCTATTCTGACCCGGATCTTGCTTGAACAAAGCCTGGAAGAAAATGATACAAATGCTGTTTAATGTGTCTCAGAATATTACTATACTGTTGGATGGTTCAACTTCAAATGAACTTTTTAATTATTCTTGAAATACAGGGCAAAAAGAAATGTCTACCTTTGTCTGTGAACAAAATCGTAATGCTCCATTAGATCCCAGATTTCTCTGAATCTTAGTCCTTTTTCCCTTATCCCTCCACTTGTCTCCTATAACTTCTGCCTCTGATTTCTTATATCCTTCCTTCTTGCCAAGAAAAGCCTATCTATGCTGAAGTGTGATGTCTTCAAGCATTCCTGCCCACCATCGGTACCAAAATCCCTTGCTGCTCCGTCCTGAGCATCAATGTTCATTCGTTTTCACCTTATGAGTCTGTCCTAGGAAAGCCCAAGGGCTTAAGAAAACTCAACTGATGAGCCAGGGAGGGGAGGACAATGGGCCCCTTCAAGAACAGCTGTAATAGTGCAGTCACAGACAGAGATACTTCACAGGAAGATGCTGTAAAAATATGAGGAGTAAGAAACTCTCAAAGCCAAAACTGTAACCCAAATTCTAACAAATTTGATCTGCAATAAAAACGCAAAGAACAAAAATCATCCCCTTTTGGGTCATTTAGAAATAGCCAGGTGTTACATTTTAAATAGTTCTACGTAGATCGTTTAGAAGAGTAACTTGAATAAAATCAGGTTAAACTTCAATGGAAAGCTCTTCACCATAGCTTTTGATAAGAACTGTCTAAGATTGGAGGACCCTGCTTTCAGACAAGGTTTTGCTACAAAGCACACTGGCCTTTAACTCCATGCTCCTGCCTCAGCTGCCTAAGTGCTGAGATTACAGGCAAGCAACACTGGACAGGTTCCCTGTTATGAAAACCCCCCTGTCTGCAGATTCTTCTTCACTAAAAGTGACTTTCTTTGTTTCCCAAAGAATGTCAACTTCAAAACTATCATCCCTTAGATTCATCAAAAAAATTGTAATTTCTATGATGTCGTATAGAAACTAACAGAAATTTCAATAAATATTAAAAGGTATTGATGTTATTTATAGAATATGATATGAATATATGATATAATATGAATTTTATAATATATTACATTCTTTGAAGTTTCTTAAAAGTTATCCAACCTTTTCTCCTTTAATTTTAGACATAGATTTGCAAGACAATTTAGATCAGTACAAAAATAGGAGGACATCCATTTTCTTCTCTTTTTGTTTGTTTATCTTCCCAGGTCACACCAAGTTGACCTCCACTAAAGTTGGTAATTCATGAAGTTGGTATATTCTTTGATCAGAAATAAAGCGTCCCCAGAGATTATGCTTACAGACAATAAAGGCTTATTAACCAAAACTTATATCATGAACAAAAATAGCTTCAAAGTCATGGTGGTATTTGCTAAACATCTTCTTTCACTGGTAAGGGAGTTAAACTGACTAAAAACCACCCTTTCTCAGCGCAACTCATAAAGAAATCAGACAACTCAGAAAGAAAGCTACAACTGAGAAACCATGCCATGACTTTTGTTTCAGAAGCAGGAGGTATTTCTTCACCAAGATGAGAGGCAGAGAGAAAATATCCCACCCCAACTTTTAGTGAATGCTATACATTAATTAAATTTACAAAGGTAAAATGATACTTGCAATTGAGCTATATTTACAGAAAATATCTATGTCTCAACACTGTAGCATTTTCCTGCTAATACCCCACCACCATCATAGTGAGTGCATCTTCTCAAATACTGGAAGTGAAGAAAGCTTTTGTGTGTAGATAATTATTAGAGGGTTTGATTCGAGCATTTTACAATTCCTGCTTTATCAATGGTAACTATTTTATGTTAGTGTGATGTGTTAAGCACCTTTATTATCTGGTTGCATTGAAAAAAATCGAAACCACTAACATGCTGCTTTCAACTAAAAGTTTATTATCTTAGTATTTTTGAGTGGGCAGCAGCCAGCCCAGAACCATCAAAGAAGACAGAACAATCCTGTACTCTGTGTAGAAACTAGGTTTTATAATAGAGGTGTGAAGAAATTTGGCAACTTGGTTATTTGTCTCCAATTGTAACAGGTGTTGCTTTCTGTATGTGTAGCTTTTATACTGGTTTCTTATCTCTTATGTTAAAGTCTTGTTTCTGTCACTAGAGAAGCTCAACACAGTTAAGTAAGGCAAACCAGTGACTGATGGGATAGATGAGTTAGCAGAAAATTTGATGAACTTTGCATAAAATAATGTAGTTAATCCTGTCAGCCCAAACATGGGCTCATTCTACTGAGGGGAAAAAACACAATCATGGATTTCCTGGAGAGAGCAAACTTGGCTCATTTAACTCAAGGTATAACTACATCTTACTAAATATTTTAAATTGCAATTCTCTGTGACAAAGTCCTCAATTTCAATATAATACATCTTTAATTAATATTCTTTTAAAAAGTAGACGAATCAAACATATAGCTTAAGAAAATGTAGGCAACTTCTGTTTTACCTTTTCTGTGAAACAAAGGAAGAGTCTTATATGTGTAACCATTTCCACGGATTCGATAGGATAGATGGGGATGGATTATGTCACTTGGGAGCCAAAGAATACTGAGTGTTGCAGCTTTGGTGGAAATGTATTCTGGCACTCAGGAGTCATAGAATACTGAGTGTCACAGCTCAGATGGAAAGGTATTCTAGCAATCAGGAGCCAAGGAATGCCATGGGTCACAGTAGGGCACAGCTTACAGCCCTGCTTCAGGGAGAGGCTTCCCCAGTGCATCTCTGCTTCAGCAGGAGAAGGTTTCCCCAGCGAAGTTGTTACAGTTCGGCTCCAGTCCCCCAGAGAGTGGAGTATAACAACTTCGATTATCCAGGGGAAGGTTTCCCTGGGTGAAAAATATTACAGCCCTGCTCCTCTCTCCTCTGGGTCATCTCTGCTCCTACAAAAGAAGGCCTCACCCAAACCTCATTCAAGAGAGTTATTGGGAGGGAAGAATCCAGGAGAGTGGGTGCCCTCTGCCAGGGTGGCAGAGGACAGCCTGGCAGCCTGAACAGCCACAAGGTGAACAGACAAAGGGTTTATATAGGGATTCTTAAGGGGCGGAGTTTTCCAGGATGGGGATTGTTCAGATTTCAATCCCTGGGTTTAGGATAACTACAACTTCTGCTCAGGGAGTGGTTAGTTTTCCACACAGGGTTAGGGTCAGATTTGGCTCTGGTTTCAGGGTCAAAGTGTGTTTCTTTCTCTGGTCCTTTTTAGTCTTTTGGCTCTAGTTTTAGGGTCAGGGTGTATTTCTTTCACTGGCTTTCATTAGCTCTGATTCCAGGGACAAAGTATGTTTCTTTTTTTTTTTTTTTTTTTTTTTTTTTGGTTTTTACGAGACAGGGTTTCTCTGTATTGTTTTGGAGGCTATCGGTCCAGCCCGGCCTCGAACTCACAGAGATCCGCCTGCCTCTGCCTCCCGAGTGCTGGGATTAAAGGCGTGCACCACCACCGCCCGGCCAAAGTATGTTTCTTTCAGGGTCAGGGTACATTTCTTTGGTTCTGGTTGGTAGGGTCAAAGTGTGTTTCTTTGGCTCTGCTCAAGGTGTGTTTCTTTGGTTGGACCCTTTTCACTACAATATGTACTGAGGCATTTCTTACTCTTCGTCATCAACTGTATCAAGATCATTTTAAAAGCACAGGCTCTTTGTTTGACAACAAAAACAACCCCAGTTCTGTGCCCCTATAGTAGCTGTGAATTATGAATGGGATCAATCAGCGGAACCTGATTTTGAGACTGTTCATTATCAAATGGCTACAGAAAGCAAGGCGTGGCTATGCCTGTGAATTTGATTGATCACCTTGTGAAGTCTCAGTTATCGCTTCAGTCTGTCTTTCTCAGCGTAGCTGGGTCAAAGATAGTAGGATCTCCAAGAAAGACTAAGGCAAAGAGAATAAATAAGACTTTTTTTTCTCGCTCACATATGAAGAATCAAGCAATGAGCTTGCCAACTGGTCTGTGACAGAAGTGTGAGAGATCAAAGCATGGCCCCTAAATCTTGAGAGACTGCACAGGTTTTATACTGACTTCTATTGTCTTCCTCTACTGCCTTACTTTCATTTAATTATTTAAGGCTATGGTAAATGATGAATAGTTGAATAATAAGATAACTCAGAGTTGTAAATAATGTCAGTCACCCTAGTCTGAAGGTGGGAGCTCTTCACAGAAGCTCATTACACTATGCTGTAAAGCCTCATTTACTGATTGCTTTCACCTCTTTCTGTTACCAAAGCCATTGCTATTCCAAAACTAAAGGTCCTTAGACCAGTGGGCCTGTCTTTATTCAAAAGAGATTGAAAAACTGTAATCCAAGGGTCTTTTGTAGGGTAACCGGATTTCTAGAGCTATATTTGTAAATATTAATTATTCAAACCTCTGAGAAAATTACTGCGTTGGGTTCACAAAACTGAAATCTGGGCTGCCCCATTTTGTTTGCTGTTCATTCAGCCAAGCAAGGACATGAACAGCCTAGACCTCAGGAAACAGCGGGTAGCTGGGCAGATTGTTTAGAAGTTAATTCACTTCAGTGATCTGGCCTTCTGTTCCTTAGAATTTTCTAAAAATTTAAATGAAGGGAAAACATCAAATGAAGAAATTACCATGTATGACTTTGAAGAGACTTATTACTGATTTTCTAGAATTACAAGACAGCTGAGCTTACAGTGTCCCTCCTACATCCTGTTGGGAGGCTACTCTGAAGTCTTGAAGTGTATCAAATGATAAAACTTTCTAAGACCTCAGAATTGCCTACTCAGCACAAGGCTTCAGTATGGTCCCACTTTCTGTGCTATATGATAAGTCGATCTTGGTAGTCCATATGATAAAGTCAGTCCCTTTTTCAACTCACCCTTTCTCTCTAGAGTTTTACACTAATTCTACATGTGGCATAAATTGATTTCAACTTAAATGTCTATTTAAGAATATCTATTATTTATATCAATGTTGAGGACATTATAGGCAAGGTTAATTAAATTCTGATTTAACTATAGCAGTTCTAAACCCAAATGTGTGTGTTCATGAGGATATAGATTTTTCAGATGAGTAAATCATTGAGGAGCTCATCAACATGGCTAAGTTCCCGTCTCCAGGATATCTGACATAGTCTTGCTTTTGTTTTAATCTGATAGTTTTAAGCAACCAGTAGTTTCTGTTCCAGTGGAATAGGAGTTCCATTTGAGAGAGGCAGATAATTTGAGTGAAGGAGAGCTTCATTCTAAGATGTCCTGAGAAATAATCAACACCAAAGGAAGTGTTGGTTTTTTCTGAGAGGTTGCAGGGAAATCACTGTCCACTAGCTTTTCCCAAGAGTCTTATAATCTAAATTCACCTGGGAGAAGACAGCAAAAATGTGGCAACTTAGGTCCATCCCTCCAGGGTGTGTGAAGACTGCAGAGTGCTGATTTTGTATAGCATACACTGATCTTATCTGTATCTTAGTAATAGAGCTTACATATGCTTCTTTAGATAAAGACAGATGCCTCAGTGTGTGTTAAAATGAGTAAGTATCTCCTAGTATAAGAAATTCAAGTTGATAACGGGATGAATGTCTCTGGCTTGTTTTGTTTTGCTAAAAACAAACCTTAAGAGATTTATCAACTTTAATTTTACAGGTTCCAGAATTTCTAAGTAACTACTCAGATTGGCTCTTTTCTGACCTTTTCCTAAAATAGCCCCATTTATGTGGGAGGAATGTTAGTTCATTTAAAGGAACAGTTTGTCATATTTACAGGATATGGTTATAAGTTTTCACAATTAAAACATTATGCTGAAGTCCCACTAGAGTAATGTAAATATTATCTAGAAATTAACTATGTATGTCTTAAGCAAGGTAGAAGAACAGACAGAATTAGTAGAATTTTAAACTTCTGATTAAATTTCTAATGACATATTTACTTTATACTTATGTACCACCTCAAAATTATATGACTGCTATCTGAATAAAAAAATCAACCAAGCTAGTGAATCACCAATAGCAGAGTAAAATGCAGGGGTCCAAAGTCACCTTTCTGTATTTGAATTTAGTCATCATGCAACATGGAGGACTTTATTTCTATTTGTCATCCTTTGCCTCATTTTAAATAAAAATGTTATGAAATTATTGCAATACATATATTTATAAAGAATATATCATTATTCATGCCCAAAGCCTGTTTTACCTTACAAATTGAGTAGAAATTTTCCATTAAAAAAAGACCAGCTAAGTTTTTCCTGAAAAAAAAAATGAACAAAAGTAAGCTTTCTAAATTATAAGATTTTGGGCTTCTAGAATGTTCTATGTGATGTTGGCAAGGTGAGTTTTTGGATTGAATCATTTATTTTGTAAATCATAAAAATTGTCAAATAGTTAATTAAATGTTAGGGTTGGACAGATCTTTGTAGCTGAACTTGGATTTCCATTCGTACAGTAAGTGAATCAGAATCAATGTTGGTGTTCTAATGATTTAGTGGTGAGTCACTTGAAACTTTAATGATTAAATTGAAATTTCTGAAATGAAATTAAAAGTATCTTTTATCACCAGAGATTAGTAAAATGCCTCATATAAATTATATTTCCTTTCCAGAATTACTTGAAATATTAGCAGGCATAATAAATCTGTATGATTTGCCTTCTGAAGATAATTTATGATTGAAGTTTTAAATGCAATGGTTTTCACAGTTTTAAAAGCAACTACTTCCTCCACTTCTGTAAAACTCTTAGAACGAGGTGTATTTCATGGTAGCTGTACATCCTGTGCTATCCCCACAGTTTTTATGTGGAAAGTTTTGTTATGCCCTAGGGAGCAGCCTAGCCATCATGTCTTCTGAATTTAAATGTTGACAAGAGGTCCATGCCTTGGGCTCCTGATGAGAGCTGCCAATGATATTTGTCTGTAAGGGACAAGTTGTCTTGTTCATGCTAGACAGACACTGTGATTTAAGCCTTGCCTAGCTAAAAATAGGATTCTATGTCCTTTTGAATTTTAGACTCTTTTCTGCAAATACTCATAGACATGTTAATACTCTCAAGAAAACTGTACATTTAAACTAAAGTTATTTAACAGGAGATAAACTGTACACTAAAGATATAACAGTGTGATTTTTTTAAGCTATGGTGGAAGATGTATCCAAAAGAAAAATGAAAAGAAAAAACAAGGATAGCAATGAGTGTAACAAAAACTAAATCCTTCTTGCTATATTTATTGTTTGACCTTCAAAACAACTTCAAAAGACAGATGAAAGAAATTACAATAGCTATGACTCTTATGTTACAAAGCACAGTAATGTCTTTCCAGGTCCTGATTTACTGTGGTTTTCAGGATGAATGCTTGACTTACTGAATAAAGAAATACAACATTTTGCCTTGAAGCAGCAACCAAAGTCTAGATGATATCTAGGTGTTTTCTTACCTTGGCATAGTGAAGGAATACTCCCAGATGACCACTAAATGGGTAATGGTTGCTGGGCACTGTTGCAAGCAGGGGGCTTTAAATGACACAGTCACAGTCAAAGCAGCTCCAGGGGTTCTTTGTTGACCTTCCTAGGGAACCAGGAATTCTTGCATGAATGAGAATCCTGACTTGGAGCTCTCAGCCAGACAAAGCATTGAGCCTCACCTATGCATTGAAAGCTAACAGAACAGTTAAAGGCAGGAAGTGGTTAATAACTGAAGATTGACAGCCTGGGGCTGAGAGTACCACTGGCATATACTCCAAGATCATGGGCTACCTAACCTACATTGTACCACACTACTGAGTAAACCAGAGCCCCCGTGTTTCCAGCCTCCCCAACACAAATGATCCAAGAATTATCTTTTCATTCTTCCATTTCTAGATTATATAGAGCTAGGCTACCTAGAGCTCCAGAGCTCTTGGTCTCCGGGGTTCCAGGAAAACTCATATTGTATGATGTAGCTACCGTTCAGTTACAGTGTAGTTTGTTCTCCTAAGTGACCGTGGGTGGAGGGAGCTGAGGGTCTCTCTAGTACTTCTCATTCTAGTTCCCTCTGTCCAGTATCTGGAAAGAAAATGTTACCTCCAATTCCTTTTAGGTTAGGATTTTAAGCAAGAAGATCGATTTTAGCAAAGTTCAGTCAAGATGTGGTTCCAAGGATAACATCAAACATTCTGCTGGGGGCGGAAATGTAAGTAGAAGCTCCTCGGAGAAAGCTGTCTTGAAAGTGTGTGCAGCCTCCAGCATAACCAGCACCCTCTTTCCTTCTTCACTTTCCTGGTGACACCTACATCCTCAACACGTGTCATCTAGTGTGGTAGCTTGCTTTCTGGGTGATGGACTTCCCATCCTTTGCCGTGAGATCGGTTGAGAAAAGGAAAGCAGGATAGATGTACCATGGTTTTCTAGGGGATGGCTCCCTCCTCACCTGCTAACTGTTTCTTGGCCTTTTTCAGTCATCAAGGTACTTCTATTGCTGTCTGATTTCCTCTGAACAAGTGAACCAGGCTCACACTTTCTAACTCCATTTAAATTACTCTTAAGGCAAAGACTGGTATACTTGAACGTGCTCGCTCAAAGTGTGTGATATCAATCCTGCATGCTTCATTATTCATGAAAGTTAGGATATCTTTCAGAAAAACACAAAATTGGCAAAGCATGGATCATCTATAATTCAAAGTAAAAAGTCTGCAGTTCTAGCCCACATTCTATCCTGATGGGATATTTCCTGGCTCTTTCATTTAGTGTAAATAATATCTTATGAAAAGAACACTTATTGCCTTTTGGTTAGAGGCAGAGTGAAAGTAGTCAGTTAAACTTGAGCTAAAAAAAATCATGGTTCCCCCATAAAATAAAAATAATTTCAAAAGGTGAATCATGCTGACTCTATTTTTCTGCCATCTAAACATGAAACTCTGGTGATCTGTGGCTTAAGTAATGTATAGAGCATCGGATCCTGAACCTTCAGTAATCTAAGATTCCTTCTTCTCACTCTTCAGTGGGCATACATGGATTCAAACATGGATTTAGCCCCTTCCATAACGAGCAGTCACATGATAATTAAAACAGACTGAGCTTTAATCCTCTGCTGGGGAAATGCCACTGTAGTATTAGCTGTGTTCCTTCATGAATGCTGGTCTATGCCTTGGGACCAGTATACACACTGACTTGGTTGCTCTCCTAAGTATGCATGACATCATGTGATATTACAGGGAAGAAGCTCTGGTCCAGTTTATTTCCTTGAGGGTAGCAGAAGATGGACCACACTGCCCTATGTGGTGAATGCCTCTGGTCCAAATACAGCAGTAAAGAATAAGTTCAGATAATGCAAGATCTTATACTAAGCTTAGATGAGAGCTTCCAACCTGCAAAACAGTGGTCTTACAGTCCCTTAAGAAAGGAATCACCATTTTATTGTGTGTATTCCATGTGTCTGAGGGATTCTTACTTTTTGAGGTTGATGGAGACTGAACCACTCCAATGGATGATGGAAAACTCTGCTTCAAATATTGACAGATTGAATGTTTTAATGAATCAGAAAAACTCAGTGTGCAAGAAAAATTCCATTTAGCCAAGCTAAGGGAACAATTTAGGACAGCCCACTTAAAGCTGTCTTCTGTCTGCTTGCTGGTCTTGTTACTGTACTCAGCCTTAGTCACTTCTACATAAAGGTCAGCTTGTAAATAGTAATCCATCCTTCTCTTGGCTTTTTGCTTTGGAAGAGTTTAATATGGTAGGACTTTTCTCAGGGGGCGCTTGGCTTATTAATGCAAATGTCCTCATGCTCTTATGACATTATCTATTATCTACTAATAAAACTTCTGTTTCAGGGTTTTCACTTACTTGGGTTCTTCTTTCCAGTTTGAAATAGGGGAAACAGATGGGAAATTTTGTGTGTGTGGGGGGGTCTGTGTCTGTGTGTGTGTGTCTGTGTCTGTGTGTGTGCGATCGTGTGTCTGTGTCTGTGTATCTCTCTGTGTGTTTGTGTGTATGTGTGTTTTTGAATGTGATGTTAAATTTTACAAGCGTGGGAACATGTCCAGATTTTTGTCCAGCTTGGGGGCCTTCCATGTCTAGGGTATCTAAAGTTCATTTTCTGTGATTCACACAGGTACAAATTGTTACTAAGAAGATAGACTTAAGCCATGTGACATCGAAATGTGGCTCTCTGAAGAACATCCGTCACAGGCCAGGTAAAAAAATAAAATATTTTTACCAATTGAAGGATACTTAATTGGACTGAAGAAGTAGACAAGCAGAATTCTTGATGTTTTTGTGAAAACCCTGAATGAAAAAGTGTTTCAAGGTCTGGATACTTCAAGCTTTTGTGAACAGAAATTTAAGTTCAAACAGTCAGAGTGTCTTTCTTTGGAATCAGTGAACCTAATTACCTGGGAGTGACCATGTGTATAGAACACTGGAGTTCTTTCAGAATGTGTAGACTGCAAAATATATGGAGTCAATACATAGGAACAGTGATTGAGGACAGTATTTCCAAATATTTTTGCTAAAATTGTTTTCTACATTATGTAAAATAGTATTGGCTGTCACAACTGAAGAAAATTGTTTATCTGATTCATTTATCCAACCCATAAGCACTGGAACTCTGCAGCAGAAGTTAGTATGCCCCAGCTTACTCAGTCCTAGGCTTTCTTGTTTTTTAAGGGTATCTCATAGGATAGTATTTTAAAGCAGAACTTAAATTCTTACCTGCCATGGTGGGGATCTTCATTTCAAAAGTATGAATATGACATGAGCCATTTTTTTGCACTGAGTATCACAAATGGTTTAGTTATGTTAAATTCCACCTCCAAGCATATGTAATAATGGATAACTGTCAAATATCCAGTGTTCTTGAGGATATTTTGACACTGTACAATTTATAACATACCATTGGATTTCAGGATAGCAAAATAATTGGCTTTAACCATCTGTTTGGCATTAAGCCAAATGTACATTAGTAGATTAACTATCATTTCAAATATTGTCAAAAGTAAGGTATAAAAATAATTGAGCTGAGACGTCTAGACAGGAAATTATTAAGACTCTTTAGATTGGATACAAAGATGGCTAAAACAAGTCTCAGCATGGACAACTACATTAGAAATAACTGGTAATGAGTCTTCACTGTGCTAAAGGTTGTTCATGACAAGTCAAGGATATTGGATCTTTGTATATGGAATCTGCATTGCTGGATACAGAACTGTACCAGTGGATCTGTACTCTTGCCTCATGAGCCACAAGGGTACATTCCTTAGTTCAGATCTTCAAAACACCCTGTCTATAGCCGGTCTACATCTGAATGACTGACTACTCCTGTTCAGTCATTTATAACATAACTTGGATAGTTTACCACATTGCCAATTTCCTTGCAGAATTCAAAACAGATGAAATTAGTCAAATTCACCTAGAGTTTGGATACACAGAAACCATCATAGAGATAAAGCCAATATTCTGTGTATGCTTTACAGGACGTAAAAGACTGTTGTTACATACTCCCACTTGTTTCTAAATCTGGTTCTTCTATTATAACTAAATTGAATGACTAAATCATAAAGGAAATGTCAGTGTGGTGATCCTTGACAATAGCGGTCTTTTCACACAGTTGTTCAGCTTTGTACAATGTCTACACTGAAAGTAAAGGAAACAGTTCACAGCCAAAGGTACAAATGGAAATATCTGCACTTCACATTAAAGCTTGATAAAGATTATAGTTTTCCATAATTACTGCTCATGGTGACTGCCAAAGTATTTTAAAAGCAGAGGCATATATCTCTAAATTCAAATAGACTTGTCTAAATGTTACATAACACTGTCTAGTGAGAATCCAAGAGAGCTAGCCTGTACAAGCTTCCTTTGTTGGATGTAGTTTGTGTCGATATTATATTTTTCCTTTAAAAATAACTTCAACAACATTTTAACCAACTATGTTGACACTGCATACAGTCAAAAGACAGAATCTTGGGAAGGCAATTTCTATCAAAAGCTACCAAAAAATGTAAAAATAAGATCCCAAAGCAATTAATATCCTTAGTTAAAAGGCCCAACAATCTCCAGCTAACAAAGATGGTTACATTTGTATGAATCATTTTGAATGAAGTTAATCCCATCACAACCAATAAGTGAGACCCACAGGCTAAGTAAAACACAGGAAGAGCAATGCACAATGAAATAATGCATATGTTGAGCTATCTCCCTTTCATGTGAATTACATGGTAGTTTGTACACCCTAAATTTCAGGAGAAAAAAATGAGTGTTTTTGAAAATATATTTCAATACCTTACAATTACAAAAGGTTCCAGACAACCAGCTGGGTATTAGCATAAATGTTTAGAGTTAGAACAAGAAAGATGCTACAAGCTCAAGAGACATGCAATTAAATCTTAATGAGACTTCTTTCTTCATCTAGTAGGAAGGATACAATTATCATCAGGAAAGTTTTCTCAAGTAGAGCCTCTTCCATTGCCCTTGAGATGGCACTGACCCTTGCAGTTTCCCCAAGGACTGTATAATCTGTGGTAGTGAAAAACTGACCCCTAAAAAGTTACAGAGATATATAAGCAACAAGAATTTCATTTTGAGCCAGACGTGATGGGACACACTTTAATCCCAGCACTCAGGACACAGAGGCAGGTGGATCTCTGTGAGTTAGTGACCAGCCTGGCAGCCTGGTCTGGTCTACAAAGACAGTTCCAGGACAGTCAAGGCTACACAGAGAAACCCTGTCTAAAAACAAGCAAACAAACAAGAAAACCAAATTAATTCCAAATTGAAAAGTATTTAACATATTTTATAGATCCTTGCAATAATTTTTTCTAAATCAAAATCCCC
This sequence comes from Mesocricetus auratus, assembly GCF_017639785.1. Taxonomy (NCBI): domain Eukaryota; kingdom Metazoa; phylum Chordata; class Mammalia; order Rodentia; family Cricetidae; genus Mesocricetus; species Mesocricetus auratus. The sequence goes on along the minus strand of NW_024429194.1, from coordinate 41,513,436 downwards.
ATGGAAATGTCAGATAAAAGAATCAAGATGCACTTCTGAACAAAAGTGTATGCCTGAAACCAAGCATCACATGAAAATCTCTTAGGTGCAGATAAATAAAAAAGATTCTACTCCATCTTCCTAAGTCAAATATATCAGCAAACACTCAGTCATGGTTAAGAACAGTCTGAGAGACAGAGACACTGAATAACTACTAAGTGTAGAAGAAACCCCTACATCTGAAAGTCTGAGAAAGGTCTGCGGAGATGGAGAAAACAACTCTAAAGGGTGGTCATGGCACCATAACCATCAGCAGATTCTCACATGTCATACTGTTAGTAATATAGGAAATAGCATGATCAAAAGCCTGTCTCAGTGTTACCATAACAGTGGCAATGTCAGCATCTGTACAAGAATCCATTCAAAGTCATAGCCTAGCACTCTATATGCTAATTAAATATAGCCCTTAAAAGTAGTTGTATAAAATGCAATTCTTGACTTGTTTCATCAGCAAAGTTGTCAAGGTTGAAAATGTACAAATGAGAGCAGTCTTCTTTCGGGTCTCTTACATGGAACGGCATAGATTTCCCCTTCTGTATATTTTTTTAATCTTTTTTAAATTAGAAACGAGCTTGCTTCACATGTCAATCCCAGCTCCCTCTCCCCTCCTCCTCCCAATAGAGGAAGTCATTATAGGTTTGAGGAGAGATCTGGCGCTAGTGAGATTTGCAGAGATTTACAAGGATGACACTAAGTAATAGTGGAGAGGCTACATCAAATTCCCTTCCCTAATAATGAGATTGATGACTACCTTGTATGCCATCCTAGAGCCTTCATCTAGTGGCCGATGGAAGCAAAGGCAGACACCCCCAGCTAAACACTGAACTGAACTCCTGGAATCCAGTTGCAGAGAGGGAGGAATGATGAGCAAAAGGGTCAAGACCGGGCATTTTAAATCATCTCATTATTTATAGCATCTAATACAATCTAAATGTTGTTTAAATCTTGATCATATAATATTCAGGAAATAATGATAAGGAAAATGTTCTGCAGATGTCTGATACAGATGCAATTTTTTCAAGTATTTTAAACCCAAGGATGCAGAATTTGCAGAGATAGAGAGTTAACTGGATATTGACTATATACCTACTGTCCCAGTTTGCTTTCGGTTGCTGTTGAATACCATAAATAAAAGTCACTTAGGGGAGGAAAGGGTTCATCTTGCACTTCTAGGTCACAGTCCATCATGGAGGGAGACAAGAAACTAAAGCAGAAGCCATGAAAGAATCCTGCTTGCTGGGTTGCTTTCTGACTTGTTTGTTGGCCCATATTCATCTAGAATTCTCCTAGCCCAGGTCCACCTGCTCGAGGAGGGTGCCACCCACAGTAGGCTGAGCCTTGCTATGTCAGTCAACAAAGTCAGTCTCTAACAGACAGGGCCACAGACCAATCAGATCTGGACAAGCCCTCAATTAAGATTCCCTCAGATGACTCTAGGTGTGTCAAGATCACAGCTGTCTAGGAATGCACCATTATAGCCTACAACTTATTTTTTTAGATAAGTGACTTTTTAATCATGAAGATCAATGAAGAATAGTTCCATTTCCATTTAATTTTGTTCTAGTAAAAATAAAAGAGTAAATGTCCAAAGTTTTAGTACAGTAGAATATTTTCTTTATTGTGTTATTTTTAGAGATGATACAATAGTTCAGAAAACTTATCTGGTTTCGAAGGTAGACATGGATAAAGAATAAAGAATAATATGTGACGCAATCTGTACATTGGTATAAGAAGAATGTCATTATCTTGCCTCATAATGGGAAATGGTATAGACTGAGAATTCAAACAGATTCCTCTCATGTCTGTTTAGGGTAGTAGAGTATAGCATCTCTGACATTCTATGTGGTTCATCCTTTTGTTAGGATTTTTTCATAAATACAAGATTTCATTTCAGCAAGGAATTTGACATTCTTTCTCCTCTTGAAGGTGGTGGACGTGTGAAAATTGAGAGCGTAAAACTGGATTTCAAGGAAAAGGCCCAAGCTAAAGTTGGTTCACTTGACAATGCTCACCACGTACCTGGAGGTGGTAACGTGAAGGTAAGAGATGGGGCCATGAGCCAGTCATTGTTTGTGCCAGCATGTTTCTTATGAAATATTCCTTTTAAAATCATTACCTGTATTTTTGAAATTATAATATAATAAAGATAACATAATTAAGTCATTCCTCCCTTTCATCTCTATGAATCCTTCATTCTCTCTCAAATTCATGGCCAATATTTTAAATTAATTGTTCTTACATACATGTATGTATATCTATCTATATATATGTCACTAAATGGAAAAACCTACATCTACCACTTTTGTAGCCCAACATAATCCCTAACTACGTTCAGAAATAGTTTTACCAAAACAGGTCTCTGGTTAAAGAACTTGTCAAACAGGAAGGGGGGCATGCAGAACTGAATAGAGATCAAATTCAGCTATAGGATAAGGGGAAAGAGCTGGTGACTGATGAAGTTGATTGGACTAATGAAGACTAATGCTTCCCTTAAACAGATTGACAGCCAAAAGTTGAACTTCAGAGAGCACGCAAAGGCCCGTGTCGACCATGGGGCTGAGATCATCACACAGTCCCCAAGCAGGTCGAGTGTGGCATCACCCCGACGACTCAGCAATGTCTCCTCTTCTGGAAGCATCAACCTGCTCGAATCCCCTCAGCTTGCCACTTTGGCTGAGGATGTCACTGCCGCGCTTGCTAAGCAGGGCTTGTGAATACTTCTTCTCCTTTAGCACTGGAATCATATTTAGGCATGAGCTCTTGGCAGGAGTGGGCTCTGAGCAGGTGTCATATTCATTCTTTACAAACCATAGATAAATGATCTCACCCCCAAACTGTAGTAATTGTTACAATTTTATATAAAAAATTAATAGTATATGCAGAAAATGACCTGATTTCCATCCGCAACAGGGACACGCGGCTTTACATGGATACCGTTGGACAATTATTTTCGCTCTGCTCTGTTTTGCATGGAGTATTATTATTATTAATTATTATTATTTTTAAAATTGCATTTTTACCTTTCATGTGCCTGAAGGCTATCCAATTCATTCTGAAAGGCCTTGTTAAAAATCCAAGCTGCTCATTTCACTATTCTGTTTATGGGTGAAAAGATTAAAAACTGCCATTTTCACTTATGATGGATTCAATGACAGCAAGGAGTCTGAAGGAGTCTGGTTGCAGGAAGGAAAGGGCATGTGAGAAACACATCTTCCAAGTGTTATTTTGTATAAATGGGAAGAAAGATGCAGCTAAGTTATTAATGTTTGGGACCTGGATGAGTATATCAGAGTATGACATTCCAATAAGTTATTTAACTAAAAGCTGGATGTAAAGCTTTTGAACTGTGGTTGAAGAAGCAGTGTCAAAGTGCAGGTCTTAGGACTGATGCACTTTCATCAGGATGGGCTTGTGTCTGATTAGAATGTCAGTTGATTGGCTAGATTCATGTCCACACAGTCAGTTTCACACCCCCATGCCATCTGTTTGATACAGTATTATAGATATAAATATATATATATTTCTCTGTGGCCATTTGTGATACTTCCTCATATACTTGAATATGATACTTCTTTATTCACAGTATCTGTGTCTCTCCTACACCCTTTGGTGTTGCAGTTTTAAGCGTGTGAAAGTAGATGTTAGCCGGGTTCTCCCCCTACTGAAAAACGCATTTGAAAAAAAGACAAAATGTTTTAGCATGAAGTTGCTTTCTGTAACAACTCAAAGCTGTAACCCTGTTTTAGTGCCAGAGTCAGGTCTCTCCTGTGATGCTAGAACATTTCGTTTTCCTTTGCTTTCACCACCATGAAGTTTGTGGAGTGGGTCCAGTTATACATAAAAGGGTTTACAGATCATTGGTTCTAAGATTATGGATTTATTTCATGTTTCATCACTGAATAGTTTGGGTTTTGTTCCTATGATCATTCATGAAACAGATTCCTTATTATCTGTTTCCTCCCTCTTTTCTTTTTCTTTTTTCCATTTGCTAAAGTTGAAACTATGAATAATAATTTTGACTCGATTTTTCAGTTTCCAAATAGTGTTTGTTCATTAAATTTTCTGGTAGAAGATAGTTGGCTTCTTTACATCCAGACCCCCCGATCAAAAAAAGAAAAATGCAACATATTGGAAAGCTACACTTGTATAATCTTTGAGACACAGATAGCTAAATCCATCTTTCTAGGATTCAGCATTGCAGTCTGTTCAAGAACATGGTATGACTTATCAGTAAATATTATTTTTTATTTTATATAAGTTCAGACATCACAATTCAATTAATTCATTTACAAATCATATTTAATTAATGAGAAATAGTCAATGGACCAATATAAGATAAAGCATTATCAAACTGGGTGGACTTTTTCTAATATTTTATTTGTTATTTTTCTTGCTCAGGATTGGTAGACTAAATCTGAAAAGTTAAATACAAAAAGTTGGCTAGGTTTTTTTTTTGTCCATGAAACCAGTCAAAGACAAGATGAGCAAGAACAGGACAGAGAGGTCTATGGGTAGTTAAGAGAGAATGCAAGAGGATGCAAAAGCAGAGAGACACTGGTGGCATTTTGGTGACCCATTGAGTATTGTAGCCAACGTGACAGTCACACAGAAAACTCAACATCAAACCAAGACAATCTTTTCAGCTAGGATGTTGACACACACAAAAAGGATGTCTTTGTTTGTGAATCAGTTATTTTTGAAATAACTTTAATGACTGTTTTCACTCTGGACAATCCATTCATTACCTTCTCTTGGAATGCACAAGTAATGGAAGAAGGGGTAATGGTGTGTGGAGAAGTACATTCTTTTCTTACATGTTTTGATTAGTGCTAGACAGGGATTAAAGTTCCCTAGGAAAAAAGAAGTTAACAGTTGGTTAGGGTAGTTTTAAACTATGAGGAAAATAATTTCAATCTCGTTTATTATAAATGTTGAGGCTAATAAAACAAATTCTAAGTGTTAAAATTCAGTTTCTTACGATGTGTGTTCAAAATAAAATTATGTAAGCCCCGATGTTAATAGATTTGGCACCAAAATAATCATTTATTTCTAATGCTAATATAATTATAATGAATACATATCTTTGTTTTATATGAAAATGAGATCCCAAATAAACATAACACAAAGGGACTGAAGTTTTGAATACAGACAGAGACAGAGAAATGCACAGGCTAACATTTTCTTATGGGAATACGGGATGGATCCTGCCTTACCTACTCTCTTAAGATAATGACTCAAATTAAGCTTTTTGGACACCACTTTTGTGGGGACACCCATACGCTGATCTTGAAATGAAAGCTTCACAGTTCCATTTCTAGATCTACTCATGCCAGTTTCTCTCAGGCTTTAGCCTTTGAGAACCTGTTTAAGAATACGTAAGTATCCAGAGTTCTGAAGAGTTCAAAGGCCAGCTTTTGCAATGGACTCACACACTCTGGGTCTCCTGCAACTGAAAATTGGGTACCTTGCAACAATGCAGGAAGGATCCGAGTTCACGATGAGTTTCAAAGGCCGTGTTCACTTAGGAACAGACTCTTTCTGGATCTGCCTGCTGAGTTCCAGCAGGACGGTGGGCTGAAATCCAACCCATAGGAAAGATGCCTGTGTAATTCCAGCTCTGTTTGACTGTAGGTAGCTGAAGGAAAAGGTCCAGTAAACTAGAGTAGACTAGTTTGCCTTCTCCACACACCACACACACACACACACACACACACACACACACACACACACACACACACACACACACGGTAGAAATGAGATCAGCAGCCAAATATAGCATTTTATTAGTGATAGTAAATAAATATTCTAAATGTGGATGACTCTGACCTAGCTGTATTTAGTTTTCCTCTTATTTTTTATGCCACAGGAAGGAAAGGAAATGATTTGTGGTAAAAGCAGAAAAGAAAAAGTAGATTAATCGATTGGGGAGGCAATTCCAGGCATTTCTTCAAAGACTGACAAGCTAGCATCAACACTGATGTTTGTGTTTTTACACCTAGGATTTTCAGCCTAGCCATGTAGGTTGAGGCCAAGTCCCTCTATAGGTAAAGATTCTTTTCAAACCCTAAAAGAATGCCAATCATGAAAGTCCACTTCAACTTTAGCAAAAAGGAAAAAAATCAACAAAAAGTGTACTCTGTATGCTGGGTTCCCAAGATTCCAATGCATCACTACAAATCTGTGGAGGATTCTTTCTTCTGATAATTCTAGAGCCTGTTACCACAGAAAAGCATTTCTTCAATGGCTGGTTGTAGTTAGTTCATGTTTTTCAATCAATTTGCAAATGTATTTGTTGCTGTATAGTGATTGTTTTGCAAAATAAAATTGCTTGTCACCTAACTACGTATTTCAGACTTTTTTAAAAGAAATTGTTTCTTCATTCAAGGAGGGGAATGTGTGTGTGTGTGTGTGTGTCGTTGTTGTTGTTGTTGTGATATGTGTATACACATCATTTGATTCAATCAAAGAAAAACTAAGGTTAAATAAAGGCATTCCTATTATGTGTCCAGTCCCTAAAAAAGGCAATTCTATATTACATAATGTAGTTGATAAACAAATGGCTTTCTATATTTCAGTACTGGTCATCATGTGCAGGGTAGCATGCATACTTGAGAAGCCTTCTATCACTGAGCTAGACTCCAGTGGAAATGCAGTTTTCTATTCTAAGATAATAGTATGAGTGAGACCCAAGTCTGTGAAAAGTCTCATAAAATTCGCATCTGAAAAAGGAAGTTGACAAAGAAAAAACGGATTTCTCACCCCAAACCCAACTCACTCTATTGACTCCCTTTCAGTGGCACTCCAGGGTGTTCCTGAGTAAACTACAGTTCATTATAATACTAAAATGAGCATCCCTAGATGGAGAGTTAAAATAAGAAGACACTTAATATATGAGCTTCTGAGTAGAACTACATGTGACAAAACAGAGCATGGACCAAAAAGCTCATGTATATTTGGACTTTATTGTCAGACTTTCTTTGGACTACCAGGCCCTACATAATGACACAGAGACTTACCGATTATGAGAGCTTGGCCTTAGCTTAGGCTTATCCCACTTTCTCTTATATTAACCAGTTTCTATCAACTTGCATTTTATCACTTGACTCTTTACCTTTCCTCAGTACCATGCATCCAACTTGCTCCATGTCTCCCTGGAAAAATCCACACTCAGATTCTTCCCCAGTTCCTCTCTCCCTGGAAGTCCTGCCTATTCTCCCCTGCCTAGCCATTGGCCATTCAGCTATTAATTAAACCAATCAGAAAGTGCCCCATGCACATAAGGCAAGACAGAGACACAGCTTCACAGAGTACATAAAGATTATCCCACAACAGTCATGTTATACAAATAAGTCAAAACCCCTACATTAAGGCAATTTATGCCCCAGCTTGGTACAGTGGTGCCCTTGGGTTATTCAACTGAAAGTACATCTGTAATAATAAATCCGTTCATTTTGTTTGTCACCATCTACAATTCTTTGTTCCAGGACTTAAAGAACCTGGAATTCACAATGGATACCCACTGAACCCTAATATCAGCCAACATCATTAGCAGGGTGCTGTCTATTGCCAGCACCAGAAATTTAAAAAACTTCTAGTCATCTCAGGTGTGCTCCAAAGACAGACCAAAGTCTGATTTCACCAAAGTCCAACTTGGTGAGACCAGTGGGTTTATTGAGCTTTCTTACTAAGCCTGGGTCAGTGTGACTACACAAAATCGAGTCACCCCAAATCTCATAAAAACTACATCATGAAGTCTCATTTGTTTAATGTTTTACTTTATTTTTAGTATATGCTAGCATCTTCTAAGATCCTTGTAGCTAGAAGAGAGAGTAATAGAATTCTGGGAAAGGCTCTCCTGACCTTCCTTGGTAAGGGTCAGTACTTCCATTACCATAGATCTGGCTGCCATTGATTAGTTCTGCTCTAGTTGATATGGCTAAGGGTCAAGTCCTGGAAAGGTATCCAGTTGTAGTCAAAGGAAAAAGAACCATACAACATTGTCTCAGACATGGGTGGATCTAGCCATACAATGAAAAGCTTGGTCAAGAACCTCTCTTTTCCCAGCTCTGGATCTAGTCATTCAAAGGCATCCCCAAGAAAATTTCATTTTCAACTTTTAGTTCAGCTTACTCGTGTTGTGTTTCTTCTCAATCAGGAACCCCATTCCTTGACAGACACCAGAAACTCCAGACTCCCCAACATGCCAATGAAAACCTCGTTCCTGATAGTACTGCCCCACAACTCATACTTTAAAATCATGGAATTCATCTGCATCTCCTGCCCAGTTATGTCATTTAATATCACAAAACTGACTCCATCACAGGCCACTGACACATGAGGAGCATGAGGAGAACGTCTTCATCTGAGGCTCCATGAGTCTATTGTAGAGGTACAGTGCATCATCATAGTTAATCCAGGCTGCTCCTACCAGAACAGGAACTGATCACTTTAGGCCACATCATCCACTTAACCAAACTGCTGTATTTACTCACCTTTGGTTACTTATGGTTAAAACATAGACCTACACCTTTATGCCTGATTTGGGCTATGGAATCAAGTCACACATCCCTGAAGCTTTCTCTGGAACAGAGGTAAGACGCAGTTTGTGCTATGACTTAGCAGCTCATAAGTTTATGGTATCTGACTCCTTCCAGGCTCCCTGTCACATATGTTCAATTCCTGATACTATGTTTAAGGACAAAAATCTCTATTGAGTTCTCTCACGTCAAGATTATCCCTGAGACATGATGAGGCACAATGTTACCTCTGATGTCAATTTAGAACTGTGTGATAAGGCAATGTTACTGGTAAAAGAAATATCGTCATATTAGACATCTACACTCATTTCAAAGTTTCCAACCACTCAGCTCCCTCCCTTTAAATAATAGTGTAGATTTAGTACAATCTGGCCAAAATCATTAGGTTGCTCTTTAATGTTTTTTTCTCAATTCTAGGTATAAAAACTAAATCCTTATATATGTTAAGCAAGTGCTCTGGAGTGGAATCACATCCAGCAATTTGTGTGTGTGTGTGTGTGTGTTTGTGTGTATATAAAACATATATATGTGTGTGTGTGTACACATATATTTATAAACTTCAGCTTATGTCCATGCTGTCCTTCAAAGAGTGTTTTAAAATGAAAGAGATTATGACATTGTCCAGTAACATAAATAATAAAGAAATTCTGATTCCTTTTTATTAACAAAGCAAAGATGATGTTACGATAAGAAGAGACAACAGAAATGTAATGTAGGATGCCAGCATAAAATTCTGTGTAGCTTGCAGAAAAAGGCAACTCTTTTCATCAGTTAACTGGCACTTTGAGAACAGCGACCCAAATCATTCATATCTAGGTAACACTTCACAATCTAATTACCTAAAAATTTCAAACTTCTGAGGACTTTGCCAGTTTCTCTTAAACATACTGGAGTATCAGAGACACTCTTCTTAAAAGTACACTGCCCAGTCCTTCAAGCTGAAGTAATGGACTCATGGATTCCTGGCATGCTTTGTTTTGTTTTGTTGTTGCTTTGTCAGTATAGTGTTTTCAAACTCAAGAAACACACACACACACACATACACACACACACACACGCACACACGCGCACACACACACACACACACGCACACACACACACACACACACACACACCATGATTTGCACCTTGCATTCTTTCCATCAGGACCATGGATATTTCTGAGATGGGGCCTGTCCATTTGGCCACCTTCCAGTTTTAGAACTCAAACCTACACCTTTAGTCTGTTTGCATAGCCTGAATCAGACCTGCAGCTTTATATTGTATAGAGAAGCAGTCTTCCCTGTTAGTTAACAACTCACAGTTTATGGTAACAGGCTCCTCCATGCTCCCTATCACACATTCTGTGCTAAACTAAATTATTTAATGTGCGACATCTCACTACTTTATAAAAGGACAGACTTCTGTTCGGGTCCAAGACTACTCAGGGATGCTGGGGAATGTGGTCAGAGATGAAGAGACTGCTGGTCTCCTGTTGCCTATCCTCCCTCACAGGGTGGCTCTGTCTCTCTCTATATCTATCTCTCTGTCTCTGTCTCTCTCTGTGTCTCTGTCTGTCTCTCTCTCTCTCCCTCTCTGTGTGTATTAGTTCAATATATGATGATATGATAAAATAGGATTAGGAAAGTTCTCTTTCAGTTATATAAAGACAAAATCTTTTTGCTGAAATGAATGCCAGTCAACAAGTGACGTGAATTGAGAAGCTGTGATTCCATGATTGAGAAGCTATGGTTCCATGATTCTCTGTGGAAGCCTGGCTCAGTAGAGGCATCATTTAATAAGTAGCTTTGGTGTCAAGCAAAGACCAGCCCTTCCTAAAATTCAATAACTTAATTTGCCAATTATTGGGAAAATTTGGTAAAGTATTATATGACAACCCACATCATTTGACAAGTAAAATTTTTAAGTCATAAATTTGAAAATAGTAGGGAAGGTTCTGTTTTATTTCTAACTTTTAAACTTGTCTTTTGCAATTATAATTATATCCTTTATCCTTTCCCTTTTCTCCTTTCAAATCCTCCCATGTCACCCCTCCAGCCGTTGCCCTTTTTCAAATTCACAGACTTTTTTCAAATTCGTGTGTGTGTGTGTGTGTGTGTGTGTGTGTTCCAAAATACATAAGAACAACCGGCTCATCTGAATAATGTTACTTGCAGGTTTTTCAGGGATGACAATTTGATGTTGTGTACCTAATTGGTATATTCTCCCTGGGGAAGAGTATTTCTCTCACTCTCAGCTTTCCTTATTTACCTGTAGTTCCTTATCTCATGAGCTTTCCCCATCCATGTAAGCATGCCTATTGGAGTCATCCTTGCTCAAGTCATGTTTAAACAGCCATGCTGGTGAGACTTTATGGGTGTAGCTTCTAGCATTTCTAAAAGACACAATCTCATAGAAGATTCACTGGTCCTCTGGCTTTTACAATTTTTCTGCCCCCACTGAACCCTTGATACAGTAGGCATATTGTAGATGTATGAGTTAGGACTAGACTCGAGAACTCTGCATTTTGACTGGTTGTGGTTTTCTGTAAAGGTCTCCATCTGCTGCAAAGAGAAGTTCCATGAGTTCACTAGCCCTGGGTAGTTGTATAGTTTAACAGAACCAGGCATGATTTTCTTTTTGATGAACCGATCTTAAGTAAATTTGAAAGCTGTCGATTACTACTAAGGTATATGTGCCACTATATGTATATATTTTTTACATCAAGTTATGTGTACTATAGGTATAGTAGCATGATCCTTTATCAGACTTTTCAGACATCCTTACCATTTACTTCATTTCCTCCCTTCTTCTTCCTCCTGCTTCTTAATTAGAGTTCCCTCATTTTTTCTGCTTCCATAAAGTTAACTTGACAATGTACTAGTGAAGAAGTATTTCAACCTTATACTTGCCTTTAGTACCATATATCTTTCTTAGAAGTTATAGTGTTTTTTTTTTCCTGATGTCACACCATTATATTTGCTTTCTAGGAGTTTATCAGGTCTATCATGTCAGCTTAATTCTTATAAAAAATAAGTATCCACAGCTCACAACATAAATTATAAAAATATGTGAATGTTTTTAGATAGACTTTTTTATTTTTGATTATTCCTAAAATAAGTTTTCTGATTATATTGACATCAGAATACAAATACAGACCGGGCAGTGGTGGCTCACACCTTTAATCCCAGCACTCGGGAGGCAGAGGCAGGTGGATCTCTGTGAGTTCGAGGCTGGGCTAGACCGACAGCCTCCAAAACAATACAGAGAAACCCTGTTTCTTAAAAAAAAAAAAAAAAAGAATACAAATACAGAGGTATATACCACAGAGGTTTCTCAGCAATTTTTCTGGCTGAAATGAAGAAAAAGCAAAAAGCATTCATTATGTAGGCACCCTTATACAACACCAGTATACTCTCTTCCTCTTCATAAACACTGCAGTGAATAATTGTGACTGATTTGTAAATTATGATCAAAACACAAACTTGCTTTTATTTCCAAATATGTAAACATGACTCTATCAAGAAACTCTCTGCTGATTCAAGCTGAAGACTTGGGCAGGCCCATAACTTTCTAATCACCTTCAGATAATAAAACTATGCTACTTGTAGAGAGTCTTACCAAGAGTCTCAGATATTAAAATCCAGTGATAAAATAATCAAAACTTGGAGCCTGCTGGTATAAAACAGACACTGTGGATGTGACAGTTTACTTTGTATTTGGGGTTTTGTTCTCTGTGGATTCAGTTTCTTTACCCAAGCAGGTGCTGTTTTTACAGCCATTGGTGATAAAAACTTATGAGAGTAATGGCAGTACACATTTAAAGACTGACGTTCTGTGTCTACTACAACTTATCTGGATCTTTTCTCTTTCCCACTGGGTACCCAATGGCTCAACTCAGTTTCACTGTACTGGGTTGCATGGGCACTCTTCCATGTGGTCCCTCCCTGGCCTTCATGGGTTTCTTACTCTCACAACTCTAATATTGGAGAAGCTCCTATCACAGCAGCATCCCTTAGACCTAAATCTCAAGCCACCAGCCTTATCCTGATTACTAAATTTCTGTAACAATCTAATGTTACCCAATATCTTTATCTTGCAACCTAATGGACCTCATTTGAAAGCTCTTTAATCATCCCTTTGGGTGTCTTTATTAATCTGTGGCTAAGAAGCTAGTACATCCCCACCTAAACAAAAAATATGACTCGCAAACGCTGAATCTCAGGCCCCAAACACCTTATCAATAATCTTCCCATATCAAACTATACTCTTGATATTCAACGTGGGTCTTTAACTGATGAGACAAATCCTTGATGTTACTTCCATTGCTAATTTTCATACAAGAGGGTACAATTTTCACATTGTCGTACTCACTGCTCTATTGCCGCGAAGAGACACCATGACCAAGGCAACTCTTACAAAAGAAAACATTTCATTGGGACTGGCTTATACTTTCAGAGGTTTAGCCCATTATCATCAGTGCAGAAAGGATGACAGTGTGCAAACATGGTGCTGAAGACATAGCTGGGAGCTACATCTTGATCTACCGGGCAAGAGATAAATGAAGAAGGAGGCAGATTAGGCCTGGCATGGTCTTTTTAAGCCTCAAAGCCACCCCCCAGTGGCACACTTCCTCCAACAAGGTCACATTTCTTAATCCTTCTCAAGTAGTGCCACTCCCTGGTGACTAAGGATTCAAATATAGAGTGGGGGGCAGTTCTTAAATTACCACACGCATTTATTTTTATGACCTGATATCAACCAACTTAGCCACTTTTTAGTTTCTCAAGCCAAAAGAATGCCATTCTAACATTTTGTCTTTTCGTACTTTTAGGTAGTCTCTTGATGCATGTATCCTCTTGAATAGAAATCGGATAAAGGCCATAAACCCTGAATGCCACTGCCTTGGTTTTCTAAAGCCCTAGAAGCATTCAGGGACACATGAAAGAAACATTCTCCGGAACTAATCAGAGCTCTGGATAAATGAAGTCCACACCTACACAAAGGCCTTGCAGGGTTAGAAACATTCTCCGGAACTAATCAGAGCTCTGGATAAATGAAGTCCACACCTACACAAAGGCCTTGCAGGAAGGGAAAAGGATGGACAATGGAACAGAAGGGGGATTCTAAAGCAAAGGCAGAAATTTAGGAATAAAAGGACACAGTCTGAACTTAAATTCACATGAAATTTACATGAATGAATGAGGCTTAAAATGTAGTAATCAAATAGATAACATCTGTTAACTCAAGTGAACCATGGGGAAAAAGAAGAAGCTGCGTTCACAGAATCCATCAGAAAACACTAATTCTCATCTTTGGCAGAGGTGGAATGATAATATTAGCACCATCTGTATGGTCCCATACAGGGAGATAATTTTCAAGGAAGGACTGGCTTGGCCCAGACATCTCTAACCTGAGCATATTATTAATAACATAGAGCTAGCCTTTCAAGTAGGGAAGAGGCTTCTTGGTTAGAGAATTATACTAAGTAAGAAGTGCCAACAGCACACATCCCTCACAGCTCATCCTAAGCTCTTGTTTTCTCCACGTTTAGGTACTATCTCTCCAGGATGTGTTGGTGACCTAAGCCCCATGAATTGTTTGCTCTGGGTCTCTAGATTTCCTTTGGAAAAACAGACACGAAATCTTATGGCCTCTCACAGCTGGATCTTCCTTAGGCAACTGTGATTGTGATTGTGATACATTCTGTTTTGTTTTGACTCTGGTTTGGTTGGTTGAGATAGAGTCTCACTATGCACCCCAGGCTAGGCTCAAAGTCAAGTCAATCATCCTGCCTTGGCCTTTCAAGTGCTAGGATTAGAGGCATATGTCAAATGTCCTGTTTCTGAGCCTGTTGTGTCTGAGGTTGAGAGAGGGTCTCTTCATTCTAGTTTCCCTACTTTCTCTTCATTTTAACTCAGTACAAATAAGATATCTTGGCTCCATATCCTTTCACTTGTAGGTGAAACAACTGGTTCCTTAGCAATAATTCTTAAGCCATAACAAGATCAAGGTTATTAATTTTGCAGTGTCATAGAAATTAACTTTTTCATCTGTCATTTTCTTATTGAACACGTTTAATAATCTCTCACAGAACTTTGGGAAATCCCTTACATATAAATGATGATGGTCCTAAGGAATGAATGAGTTTATGTAAGCTGTATTCACAAAAGAAAGGGAAAAAAAACATTGCGAGATGATAACAGAAGCCATGGGGGGGGGTTAGATGCTTCACAATCTGCAGTATGAAGGATGTGAGAAATGAGATGTTGGGTGAGGGTAGAGCACACAGTGGTGAAGATACAACAAGGTGACTGGGCTGCACATCTTCATTCCACTTATATGTAACTGGACAAATTATATACCAGAGTCCTTTACAAAATACAGGTGTTTTCTGCACCTCTGAAAAGCCAGTCTGAAATGCTTCCCAACCACACCTGGGGAACCTTGATGTAAATGCCTTTCTCTTGCAAAGCCTCTCATGCAGGGAACAAGGTGTTTGTGTTTGTCAGCACTGCTAATGGCAAAGACAAAAAGCAAACCAAACCAAACAAACAAAATGCTAAAGCTTCTCTGTGTTTCCACCTCTCTGCCCTAAGACTGCTATGTCAGGCACTAGCTTTAAGTGAATGTGAATAGAGTTACTTGCTTGTATAAGAACAAATGCAAATGAAATTTTCCAAAAGTCTGAAGGAGCCTTAGGAAGTAATCAAGCCAATGAGGGGAAGGGAGAAGGTTAAGGGAAAATTGTCTATCTGCTTCATTGCTGATTCTCATGCCCTGTTAGAGTTACTTCTCTTAGGGTCCTTCCTGTTTCCCAGACTCTCTGGTGGTGGGATTGTAGGCTGCCACTCCCCTGCTCCATGTCTAAAATTCATAAATGAGTGAGTACATACCAAGTTTGTCTTTTAGAGACTATGTTACTTCACTGATGATGGTTTCCTCTAGTGCCATCCATTTGCCTGTGAATTTCAGATTCCATTGATTTTTTTTCAGCTTTTTCACATTTTCTCTATGTATTCTTCAGTTGAGGAGCATCTAGGTTGCTTCCAGGTTCTGGCTATTACAAATAATGCTGCTATGAACTTGGTAGAACAGATGTCCGTATTGTATGAATGCACATCTTTTGGGTATATGCCTAAGAGTGGAATTACTGGATCTTGTGGTAGACTGATTCCCATTTTCCTGAGGAATCTCTATACTGATTTCCAAAGTGGATCTCCTGAGTGGATTGGGACCGTGGGGGAGGGGAGAGGGAGCTGGGAGAAAGAGAGGGGGAAAAGAGGAGGGGAGAGGAGGACATGGGGGAGCAGAAAGGTTGAGTCAGGGAAAGAATAGAGGAGAGCAGGATGAGAGATACCATAATAGAGGGAGCCATTATAGGTTTGAGGAGAGATCTGGCACAAGTGAGATTTCCAGAGACCTACAAGGATGACACCAACTGGCAATCTAGGCAATAGTGGAGAGACTACCTTAAATGTCCTTCCCCGATAATAAGATTGATGACTACCTTATATGCCATCCTAGAGCCTTCATCCAGTGACTGATGGAAGCAGAGGCAGACACCCACAGCTAAACACTGAACTGAACTCCTGGAATCCAGTTGCAGAGAGAGAGGAGTGATGAGCAAAAGCGTCAAAATCGTGCTAGTGAAACCCACAGAAATAGCTTACCTGAAAAAGGGGGGAGCTCATGGACTCCAGACTGATGGCTGAGAGGCCAGCATGGGACTGATCCAGACCCCCTGAGCATCGGTGTCAGTAAGGCCCTCGGGTATTTATCACTGGCATACAAATGGACTTTGGGAGCCCATTCCATATGGAGGGATGCTCTCTCAGCCTGACACATGGGGGAGGGCCTAGACCCTGCCTGGGATGATATGACAGACTTTGAAGATACCGCATGGAGGGCCTCACTCTCCCTAGGGAGAGAAAGGGGAGTGGAGTGGGGAGATTGGGGGATGGGGAGTTGGGTGGGTTGGTAGGGGGCCAGGGGAGGAGGAGAGGGAGAGGGAGCTGGGATTGACATGTGAAGCAAGCTTGTTTCTAATTTGAATTAAAAAAAAAGAGTTACTTTTGTTAGCCACAGAAATGGTCATAATAATTCTTGCTTATATCCTAGTGTTCTAGGCAATTGGATTTCCAAGGTAATTTGTGATTCTCAGATGAAAATTACATTGTAATGAAAATATATTGCAATGAAAATACATTGTAAGGGTAGAGCAAGCAAGATAAGTTGATAGATTTCAGACACCTTACATCAGGGCCAAGTCTGGAAAACTGGTTATATAATTTATGAGGATTTCTTCTCTAGATAGACTTCAATGAATTACACAGTAGCAAAATCATTTGTATTTAATTGCCTTAAAATCATTTTCTATTTTGACTCTTAGGTTTTACATGTGGATGTGTGACCTCATACTACAAATACCTATATTTCATGGTACGCACGACCTAATATTGTTAATTTTTATTATATTGGTTAGTGAAATGTTTCTGTCAGCTCAGTTATGAAAGGGGAGGGACTGAGTTTGCAGGCTAGCTCTGAACTCTTACATAGAATATATTCTTGCCTACAACATTTCTTGGGTTATGTTAAGGCAATAGCATCCAATTCAAAAAGTATATTCACATTTATGTAGTATGAAAATTAGGAAAAGTCCAGGTGGAAACTGATTTATCTTCACTTGAGAAGAAAATATCCCACTAATATTGAAACAAAAATCAAGCTCCAGGAATAGTAGCTCACACCTGTAACCCCAGCACTAGGGTAGCTGAAATATGAAGATAATAGCAGGTTCAAGTCAGCTTGGATTAAACAGTGAATTCCAGAATAACCTGGGCTTCCAAATGAGACCCTGTCTTAAAAATAGTACTTAATAAAGGTTCCCAGGAGTTTGTTGAGTTGAAGATATTCATACTTATGAGGATTTCTTATACCTATAGCCACGTCATTTCTGAAAACTAGGTGCTAGTTTTTATGCCCACAATACAATGTAATTAACTTTTACATTTGCCTTTATCAACATTTTATATTTCAATTTAAATAGGTCTTGTAACATTGATGAAATAGTATTTTTTCATTTAAGAAAAGGGAGTATAAAAAAAAAGAATTGAGGCAAACAATGTGTCCCATCGTTTTATGTTGCTGTGATAATATCATGACCAAAAAACCAGCTAGGAAAGGAAAGGGTTCATTTGATCTACTGGTTATGTTCCAGCATCAAGAAAAGCCAAGGCAGAAACTCAAGGCAGAAACCACGAAGGAACACTGCTTACTTGCTTGACCCCTGTGGCTTGCTCACCTTGCTTCTTTATATTACCCAGGACCACCTGCCAGGAATGGCACAGCCCAAAGTAGATGGGGCTCCTTACATACATTAGCAATTAAGAAAACGCCCACAGACATGCCCACAGGTCAATCAAAGGAGGCAATTATTCAATTGAGGTCCCTCTTTCAACCCTGAAAAATTCAATCACAGGTCTACACAATTATTTTCTAATAAGCCAGAGTATACACTGCAGCTACACTGTACTTACTATGAGCTGGGTGTTCATTTCATGCATCACGATATAAGGTAGAAGCAGACAACACATAAATAAATGAGTATGACTGTGTTCCAATATAAGCTCATTCATGGGAACTAAAATCTAAAGTTCATATAATATTTACATTTCAAAATTTTATTCTTTTTAAAAACCTTTCCTAAAGAGACAAAGGATCCAATTTTCCCCCAGCTTTGGTAACCTAGGGCCTGATGTGGGTAGGTATATTGGTATTTCATATGGTCCCTGCTCCCGTATCTCAGGGACAAAGGAAGGGGGAGAGCACAGATGAGAGAGGAGCTCTGGGGAGGCACTGGTGCCCTCAGCCTGAGTAAAGCCTCCCACCTTTTGCAGTTTAAAGTGGCTTCTAGCCCTGCTCTTCAGCTTGATACAGACTTAAGGAAATTGACTTCTTTGGGTATCAGCTTTTGCTTATCTGTAATGATGCTAGAATCACCCAGAGAGTACCTGTAATTCACACAAAGTAACTAACTGTCAATATTCTTTGCTATTCTTGACAGTTCACAAATCAAATATTGCACTAGAATATTGCACACATGGATGAAAATGCACAGACCAGCAGGTATTTACTCACAATTAACCTGACACTCTGGTACCTTGATGTAATTATTCCTTTACATCTGCCCAGTGCCTTTAGCATGAATAAACATCTTCAATATCTCATTTACTTAGCCCTTAACATAATCCCAGAGGTTTATAGTCTTGTTTCAAAAACATTAAATAAAAACAAGGACCTTGGAAAATGGCCGTATAGTGGTTAAGAGTACTCTTCACTCTTGCAATGAACCAGAGTTTAGATCCAAGCACGCATGTCAAATGGTTCACAGTTACCTTGAATTCTGGCTCCAAAGTTCTCAAATCCTTCTTCTGGCCTCTTTAGGCATCTGTATTAAAGTACACATCCACACACAGACACACATACACACAAACAAAACATTAAAATAAATCTTTAAAATAAATTAACGAGTGAAAATGAACAAGTAATATTTTAGGTAATGTGGCTTTCAACCCCAGGATATTGCCATACAGTTAAACACCAATTACGTAATTTCTTATAAGATGATCAGATCACTAACGGTATGATTAATGTCATGATAGATAAAAGGATATTGACCCAGGTGCCCCACGCTCAGGATAAAGAAGTAAGAATCTTGATACAGTAGAAAATGGACATTCACAGAGGGGTTTGGGAAAGTTTTTACCATCTTGATTTTTACTAAAAGTAAAGAAAATTTGTTCTAAAACTGTTCTTTATGTTTACTTATAATCACAGGTACCAGAATGTCAGGTTAATTGTGAGGAAAGAGGCAAAACACTACTTACTAGTAAATACTTGCTGGTCTGTGATTATAATATAATCTATTATAGACCTGTAGTCCTGAAAACAGCTTTGTATTGTTTGTATTGGCACAAAAATAGACAGGTAGATCAATAGAATCGAATTTAACACCCTGATATTAACCCATACATGTATGAACATCTGATTTTCGACAAAGAAGCTAAAAGTATACAATGGAAGAAAGAAAGCATCTTCAACAAATGGTGCTGGCATAACTGGAGGCTGGCATGTAGAAGAATGTGGATAGATCCATGTCTATTGCTATGCACAAAACTTAAGTCCAAATGGATCAAAGACTTCAACATAAATCCAGCCACACTGAACATCTTAGAAGAGAAAATGGGAGGCATCCTTGAATGCATTGGTCCAGGAGACTGCTTCCTGAACATTACTCCAGTAGCACAGACACTAAGATCAACAGTTAATTAATGGGACCTCCTGAAACTGTAAGGCAAAGGACACAGTCAGCAAGACAAAAAGGCAACCCTCAGATTGGGAAAAGATATTCACTAAACCCACATCTGACAGAGGGCTGATCTCCTAATTTACAAAGAACTCAAGAAGCAAGTCTCCAAAACACCAAAGGATCCAATAAAAAAAAGGGGTACAGAACTAAATAGAAAATTCTAAGTAGAGGAGACTAAAATGGCTGAAAGACACTTGAGGAAGTACTCAACACCCCTAGCCATTCGGGAAATGCTAATCAAAACAACTCGGAGATACCATCTCACTCCTGTCAGAATGGCTAAAATCAAAAATTCCAACACCAGTTTATGCTGGAGAGGATGTGAAGAAAGGGGAACACTCCTTCACTTCTGCTGGGAGTGCTGACTTGTACAGCCATTTTGGAAATCAGTATGGAGATTGCTCAGGAAAATGGGAATCAGCCTACCACAAGAGCCAGCAATTCCACTCTTAGGCATATACCCAAAAGATGCACATTCAAACAACAAGGATGTCTGTTCCACTATGTTCATAGCAGCATTATTTGTAATATCCCGAACCTGGAAGCAACCTAGATGCCCCTCAACTGAGGAGTGAACAGTGAAAATGTGGAACATTTACACAATGGAATACTATTCAGCAGAAAAATAACAATGGAATCTTGAAATTTGCAGGCAAATGGATGGCATTAGAAGAAACCATACTGAGGGAGGTAACCCAGTCACAAAAAAGGGAAACATAGTATGTACTCACTCATTTATAGATTTTAGACATGAATCAGGGGAGTGCCAGCATATAATCCCACTGCCAGAGAGTCTAGGAAACAGAACATTCATCCAGCGACTGATGAAAGCAGAGGCAGACACGCACAGCTAAACACTGAACTGAACTCCTGGAATCCAGTGTCAGAAAGAGAGAACTGATGGGCAAAGGAGTTAAGAGTGGGCTGGTTTAATCCACAGAAACAGGTGACCTGAACAAAGGGGAGTTCTTGGACCCCAGATTGATGGCTGTGTGGAAAGCATGGGACTGACCCAGACCCCCTGAATGTGGGTGTAAATGAGGAGGCCTAGGTAATCTATGGGGCCTTGGGTAGTGTTTATCTCTGGCGTACAAATAGACTTTGAGTACCCATGCCACAATGAGGGAGGCTCTCTCAGCCAGGACTCTTGTGGGAGGGCATAGGCTGAGAAATGAAATGACAGTTACTGGAGATCCACCATGGAGAGCATCACCCTCCCTTGTGATCGGAGTGGAGATTGGGTGGGGAGGGAGAGGAAGCTGGGATAGACATGTGAAACAAGATTGTTTCTAACTTAAATAAAATAATTATTTTAAAAAAAGAAAAAAAGATAATTCTATCTTGATTACGAAATGTGTATTTCTTTCGCATTCTTAAATCTCCATAGAGGAAAGAGATTTCTGTATTCTTGAAACAGAACTGTCTGATAACTGATAGAAATCAGTGGTCTATAAGAATTCCTCTAGTGAAATCATTAAAATTAAAGCCAGTGCAGAGATCTGCCCTAAGTCTGGGTCTGACCACTCATGTTTAATGATTTCTAAGTGGTGTCCAGATCTAGCATCTACCTTGGGCTCCGCAGGTCACAGTTTGTGTTGCTGAGTCACATAAGCCTGTGCCTCAGGGAGGACATGTTGACTAATAAGCCCCATGAGAAGTGAGCAGGAAACAGTGTAATTGGAGTGCTGTGGCCTCTTCTCCACTAACTTTGTGATTTATATAACATGGACTCTGACAGTCACCAGCTCAGTGCTTATCCACTTTCCCGAGTCACTCAGCCAAGAGGTATTGTAGACTATAACATTTAGTCAAAAATGACAATGAAGGCTAAGGTATAGAAGAGTTTGTTGGAAAGGCCCAAGGCTATGCTATCAGGTCAGAAACATAACACTAATGATTTCACAGAACTGACAGTTTTGTGGTTATGTAAGTACCTGGCAATTTTTTTGACACTTCTCCTTGTCGAACATTGGGGTTTATATTGCTTTCTCTTTACTCTGGAACCATGTTGCTCAAAACCATTAGGCTGAAGGTGAAACGCTGCTATGTGACATTGAAGATAGGTTGGGAAAGATCCCTGACTTCTACCAGCCTCTCCTGTGATGCCTGCTCTGAGTGAAGTGAGCAGTAAAAAGTCTGATGACCTGAGACTCACCCTTAGGAAAGACACGTGCATATGTTCCTTCTAATGGCAAGTTCAAGCCCCCAGCTGTCAGCCAGCAGAAACAACCATCCATTTATACTGTCTTAGCCATGCAGCCCATTCACATCTTCAAAGCACAACAGACCCGGCCACATCTTACTAAATGAGAGATTCTGAATGAGAACTCTCATGTTGA
Source organism: Mesocricetus auratus (assembly GCF_017639785.1). Taxonomy (NCBI): domain Eukaryota; kingdom Metazoa; phylum Chordata; class Mammalia; order Rodentia; family Cricetidae; genus Mesocricetus; species Mesocricetus auratus. The sequence goes on along the minus strand of NW_024429194.1, from coordinate 41,491,171 downwards.
GCCATCCCAGACTCCTGACCCACAGTCCTTGAGCACAGTAAAAATGGTTGATTTTTGCTGCTGAGATTTTGGCCTAGTCATTTGTTATGCAACAGTAGAAAACATTCTAATTCATTTTATCCTCAGAGCAACTTTACACAATGGATATTCTTATTTTTTGTACTACATTTTTAGCTTGCCCAAAAAAATAGGCTTCATTATGATCTCACATAAACATATTGCTGTATTTTGTGTCCATTCAGCCTCCCACTACCCTTTCTTAAGCCCCTTTGCTCACTTTTGTCCCCCTCACCAAGTAGTCCTCCTACTTGGATGTCATAGTATACATACGTATGTGTCTGTCTGTTTATATATGTACATATATGTTCATATGTATGTGTGTGTATATTCTACACCGAGACAAAATGATGATGAACAGTTATCCAGACTGTTTCAATTAAATGAAAACTATTTCATTGACAGACTATGGACACCCCCATGGAAGAACTCACCCTCCCTGGGGAAAGGAGGGGGTATTGGGTGGGTGGTGGGAGGGGGTGGGAGGAGGGGAGGGAAAGGGAGAGGGACATGATATTGGCATGTGAAGAAACCTTGTTTCTAATTTGAATTTAAATTTAAAAATAAAATTTTTTAATTAAAAAAAACTATTTCATTTGGGGACACATTAGAAGCATGTGTTTTTCTACCCGGGATCATGGTATTTTTTTAATCTTTTAAACCTGAAGATAATTTAAATTTATTTTTCACAAATATTTCCAGTATTTTTGATTAGATGTATTTCTTGATGTCTTTTAGATTTTTTTTGTATTTCTAGGTGGGAACCGCATAAATATATATATATATATTCAGATAATGATGAATTCTATAAAATATATATGAAGCAGAGAAATGTAATAAAAAGATTTTTAGCACAGAATAGAAAGGAAGATTTAGGGCATGTTAGTAAGAAATTTTAGATAAGAAGATTGTATTTAGGCTGGCACCCTGGCACATGAAAATGCTGAGGACAAAAAATATCAGCAGCACACCATCTTGAAAGGGTCAGTATATATAGAGTAAAGGGGGTGGGAGAAGATGAACAGAATGAAATCAGATTATGGGGAGCTCTGCAGTCTGTAGTAAGGAGCCAAAATGAGTATGAATATTGGATGCAAGACACGTAAGATATGTCTACTTCTACCTCTTGGTAACAGATTTAAACCTCGTACTCCAGGGACACAACATCACTGTAATTACTCAAATATTTCTGACACTTAGGCACATGATACAGCTACCATGTTTCACCTTCAGTTTTGCAGGCATTGCCACTGAGTTAATGGGGGCTCCTACCCCAAACTGTTCTGATGAATTTCCATGAACACATTTGAAGTTATTATTATCAGCTCTCATATGCTTGCATAAGTATTCCAAACTGGGTTTACTGCAGCTATCTTTTCTGAAAACTCAGCCAACTGTTCTCCACTGCTCAGATTATCTGCCAAGAATGTTTATTTTTGTACACATCTGGCAACTTGGCATCTGGCTACTGTCAAAACACACTCTCTTCTACTAGAGAGACTAGGCTTCAGGGCTGATATATATTGAAATAGGTCTTTCATTTCTTCTCACATGTTTCTGAAAATTCAGTAACCTCTTATCTCTTTGGACCCAAGGCTGTCCCTCACTTGAGACCACCTTTGGGAAAGTGCTACATTAAGTACAATACCTCCCATATTAATAGCTCAGTCATTTACTATGGTGATTGTCATTGATTAGAAGAACTGATTCTTGACTTTCTTTCAACATTGCTCACCTAAATTGAGAAGTAATGTGTGAAGGAATATAGCACATCTGGAGAGAACACTTTGCTTCCCAAAAGGTGAAATAGTAGGGGCATGGTTTTAAGGCTATCTGAGGAATAAACCCTATTGGTAATATTGGTTCCCCAGTAAGATATTGTTTGGAAAACTGACTTTGACAGTGCTGGTTGTAGATTTCTCCTGTCCTCTACCTGATTTATTACCTCATTACCTGACTCAGGTATTGAAAGTGACATTAACTCTTCTTCTATATAATTCCTTTCTGTCCTTGAGATGGTCTCATGAGTGTGACTCATAACATTTCTTCAAATACCCCAACTATAAAACACTCATTACTATGCTAGAAAGTTGGAGCAGAACTCTGAAGTTCGACCTCACAGTTTTTATTTCACTACATGCTTCGTAACATCGAGTGTGTTACCTAATCTTTCTGTGACTCTGTTTTCTTGTCTTTGAATGTTGATTTTTTTTCATCTTAATACATTGTTACACCTGATGTAAACCTGGATATACAACATACATTTCAAAACTTCTGTACCCTCACCATAAAACTCATTTCTAGGAAAAGACTATCCATTCATAGCAGACATAGGTCTTTTAATGTTCATTTCACTTCTGCTAGCCTTACTTTATAGTTTCCAATCACTGTTGGGCCTAAGAAAGGCTTGGCTGCAAGGCCCAGTGTAAGCGCCTGAGCCTGACTTGAGTTTAGCGACCTGTCTCTAACCTGTAACCTGCACGTGGGGGTTGACTCAGCCAGATCTGATGCAAGATTGCCCCCAGCCTAGCTACCTGCCTGCTTGGTGGAATACTATTGGCCCTTAACTCCTCATGTCACCTTACCCTATCCTAAGATTCCCATCCCCTACCTCAGTCCTATATAAGTTCCTGCATGTTGGAATAAATCAAGATCCTGCTTTGACAAACTCCTGACTCAGTGTGTGTGCCCCCCCCCGCCCGTAACTAATGTGGGGAGGGTCTGAGTCGTCAACACTCACCATCCCACTCAGCCCCCAGGAAGAGGCCGGCTGGACTGGTCCTTCCCCTGCTCTACCTGCAGGAAGGACCCTGCTGTTTATTAATTATTCTTTCTTCAAATACCTTTGACATTGCCTTATTTGATAACTGCCTTACCCATAAGTAAATTATGTTAAAATACTATCCATACAGCATCTTTAAAAGATAGTTTGTCTCCTTCACTCTCCCCTTTCTTTTGTGACAAAGTCTCAACAGTGTATCATGTTTTTGGCTCATTATGTAGAACAGAGTAGACATGAACTTGTGTCAGTCATCCTGCCTCTACCTCGTGAATGAATTCTGGGCACATGCTACCACAATATTAATCAGTTTTATTATAGAATACCAAAATTAGGCTCTTGGAACCTAGAACCAAACATATTGAGAATTCATGCCTACAAACAAAGTATATGGAAGAATTTGTAGAGATTTAATTCACAGTTGTCAGTAGTGAAAGCAACTGAAATGTCTGTCCTTCCGTTGGAGGCACACTAGTCCTTGTGCTCAAAGGAAAGCACTGGGTTGTCTCTTCAAAGGGAGACATGTATAACCTGTTTTCTACCCAGAAGGCTGTGAATGGATGTGGTTAACAGCCTGATGACCTCTATGTGGACAGGCCACACTTGCTTCCCCAGACCCTTATCTGGATCTTATCTGTCTCAGTCAATCTATAGTGATATCCTCCTCAATACTCTCATCCTGAACTTGTTTATTTTGATACCATTTCCTCAGTTAATCTATAGAATCTATCTTTATGGATGATGTCACTTGTACTTTACAAAAGTTGATTTAGTCATGTCTTAAGCTTTTTCATGCACATGGGATTGAGTTAATTATCACACAGAAACTTTTTTCTAAATCGTGGTGTACTTAAATATGTCTAAAATAAACTGCCCAAGGTCAAACTCTCAAAGTTTGAACCAGCTGCAGCTACAGAGTTATTCTGAACCAAACTGCCTTCTTATCCTTTTTGTTTGTTTGTTTGTTTGTTTGTTTGTTTGTTTTTGGTTTTTTGAGACAGGGTTTCTCTGTATTGTTTTGGAGGCTATCGGTCCAGCCCAGCCTCGAACTCACAGAGATCCGCCAGCCTCTGCCTCCCGAGTGCTGGGATTAAAGGCATGTGCCACCACCTCTCGGCACAAACTGTCTTCTTATCTTTCATGCACTCTGCTGGTTTGGGTGGTTGCAGAGACCCTCCAGTCCTTTGATGGACACAATGGGATCATGTTCGGTAATACAAGGAAATGAGCTAATGGGCTGCTAAAAATAGGAGAAAATTTAAACACACACACACACAATTGTGAAACAGCTGGTTTGGAAAAAACACATATTGTATGATACTTTGGGGGCAGCAAAACTCTTCAGACAATAAGAAGAACAATGGTTGACAGGGGTTGGAAGAGGGGAGGAAAGAAAAATGGATAGCCTGAATAGGAGAATGTGACCAAATAAAACTGTATTATGTGCTACTGTAATGATGGGTGTGTGACATTATTGAGCAAAACAAATATAACTGTGCTGTACAAACACCCAGCACTACTATAAACTATGGATTTAGTTAATGATAATCTACCAATATTAGTGAGTAAATAATAAGGATTATACCCCAGTAATATATAATGTTAATAATAGAAAAAACTGTGGTTAAAGGGGAAAGGAGTATAAGGGAACTTGGCAGCATCTGTTCATTTTGTTTGTTAGCTTGAATCTTCTCTAGGATATAGAGCCTACCAATACTTCTAAATCCAGAATGCCTATATAAATCTCTGCATAGCAGTGCTTAGAATTTCTAGGAGACACTAGGTATGGACAGCCAGGTATGGAAATCTTAGGGCCACTTTTAAATTCTGCTAATGGACACTATTTTAGTCTATGTGTTGTCTCTTTTTGGCAGCATCATTTCTGATCATATACTAAAGTTGATGATTCCTATATTTTAAAATCAAGTCCCTCTTTCATTTCCTATACATTAACCCAGATCTCATTTATTGTCAAGACAAAATTGGTCTTTCTACTGTGTTACCTTTTCTGAAGTCCATATGCAATTGTCTAGTTCTCTCCTGAAGGCAATCGTTGGAATTTCCAATTAAGAATAACTCATTAACGCCCCCCACACACAAACAGAAACATCTTCCTCCTTGCCTGTTTTTTCTTTATAAACGAAGTCATCATATATTCAGTTGTTCAAAACCTGAAGATCTGGCTGGTGTTTTCTGATGTGAGCATAGATAAGAGATAACTAACATCTTGTCATCACTGGAGACCTTGGCACACTTTTCACCTTTGTGGGGTATATATCCAGCAGACAGTGGGTTAGAGCCAAATCATCAGGGAAAAGCCCTACGCCTTTGCCACTGCTGTCTCTCTTGCCCTGTGCCCATGTGGGCATCAAGTCCTATTGTGTCTATCCTGTAACTTCAGTGTCATAAAATACTTTTCTTACATATTTTGGTTGTGAGCCTCGCCTTTAACAGCTGAGCCATCTCCCCAGCCCAATAAAATACTTTTCTAGTTCCCCTCCTCACTCTGTTCACATCAACCACACACAAAGGACACTTTTACTTCACTGTAAGTAAGTTTCCTTTTCAACAACAGATACCTGTCTGTATTTTCTTCCTTGTTCTTCTGCTCATGACTGAACCTATGCTTATGTTTGCTATAAAACTCTTCTCTGCACGTGACTGTCTTCCCTTAAACACTGGGAATCTTTTGTGGACAAGAGTCAACATAAAAACAGTTTCTGTTATAAGAATATACTTAATAAATATTTATTGAATACCTTTTATCCAGTCTCTATATTAGTCTATTTTAACATCTATATTTTCTTGGGTGTGCATCTTTATAATCCCAGCACTTAGAAGGATGAGGCAGGGGGATAGCTGAGAGTTTCAGGGCACCTTGAACTCCCTAGCAAGACACTAAAGTAAAATATTTATTTTGAGGTCCTTATTCAAATATATCTTTAAGAAAGAAAATGAAAAGTTTATTTTCGGCTCTTAAAGATCACTATGTATCACAAAGTTTTCTCCATATGGGCTATGCATGTTATTATGAGAGAATAATGGCCTAAGATCTGACTTGTCATTTCAAGTAGTATAATCGTATCTCAGGGGTATGGCTACTTTTTTCGGTTTGCTTTTGTTTTGGTTTGTTTTAGTCATTGCCAGGTAGATACATCTACAACATTGGCTGTGTAGTCAGCTTGTGTCACCCCACCCCACCTCACCCCGACTTGTCTCAGTGTTAGGTAATACTTGTTAAAGGAACATAGCTGTAAATTATGTAGGCGTTCGATACACAGAAGAAAAATGGCAGCTATCACTGGAGTGAACAAGACCACCAAATTGGATTTAACGGCCTGTAATAAACCATGCTTCTCCACGTGATTCATATGTTGCCTCTCAACTTGCAACTAGATGAAACCCACACTGATTAGCTTGTTCCACCCCTGTTTTGGTAAATCAAGCCAGGCTGACTTCTCCTTACTCGGTGTAAACCAATTCTCACACAGGAAAACTTCTCCGTTTCCTCTCACTTGTCACACCTGCCTCCTGCCCTGATTTCATTTTCTAGTCATCCCCCCCCCGCATTCTTCCTGCTAAACCCGACATGGACTGCTGACCTCTTTGCAAGAGGTGCCAATGATGCCAGAGTTAGCGACTGCTCTGCGGCTCTCCAAAGCTCCTCCTCCCCAGAGGTCGACAGTCCTTCGGACGCAGAGGTTGGGGAGCAGGACAGGAGACACTCTTGGGGTGCCCTCCGAGAGGAGCAAGCAGAACCCTGGGTGCCGAAGAGGCCGCGCGGGGGACCGGCGTGCCCGTGCCATGCGGAGCGTGGACTCCCGCGGCCACCCCGCAGCTACAGCCCCGGCCCCCGGCTCTGCTCCGCGGCTGGGCCGCCCGGCGCGGGCCGCTGTCCACAGTGGGAGGTGCTGAAAGCAGGGCGCGGGGGCGGCGGGCCGGCCGGCTGCTCCGAGCGCCCCCCTCCGCGCCGCGCCGCTCCTCCGGCCCTCCCCTCCTCCATCAGCCATGTTCCGCGCGCGGGGAGGGCTGGGGGAAGGGGCGAGCGCCGGGGGCCGGCGGCGAGGAGAGCCGCCTCTGCCTCGGGGAAGGAGGGGATGAGAACTGGGGGGAGCAGCGCGACGAGGAGGAGGCGGCGGCGGCGGCCGGCGAGGAGCCCGCGCTGGGTTCTGCGGTAGGACTCCCGGGAGCCACCATCATGGTGAAGAGGAAGAGCTCCGAGGGCCAGGAGCAGGACGGCGGCCGCGGCATCCCGCTGCCCATCCAGACCTTCCTGTGGCGGCAAACCAGGTGAGGGGCGCCGGGCTGGGGGCGCTCGGGGGTCGTCGGGTCGTCGCCACCGCAACCACTCTGTCACCGAGGCCGCGCCGCAGCCTGCAGCTAGCAACGTCTCTGGGGTGGAAAGCGAGCCCTCTTGCACCCACTTAAAAGCACGCATTAAAAAAAAGAAAAGAAAAAAGAAATCTCACTGAAGTTTGACAACAAGCAGACTGGCAGTTTTCGAATAAATATATACATTACCAAGGGGGTGGGAGGACAGAGAGCCCTGGGCAGAGGGGGCGGGGAGCTAGGAAGGTAATTGAGACTGGTTCCGCTCTCCTCCAGCTCCCCCTCCATCTCTTGCTGTAATCCCTGCCTGGTGACCTGTTGTTTTCTAGCATGTTTGACAGATCTGCTGTGCCCACTTGTTAACCATATTTGCTTGGATTCAGTCAGTGTTGTCTTCATGATCAAAGCCCCGGAGCGGAGTGATGTTTGATAGATTTATCTCACCTGGCTGGGCTTGACACCCATGCCACAAACAGTAAAGGGCTTTCTTTTTATCTTAGAGATCCAGTACATATGAAAATAGTGCTGGGAATCATGACCCATATCTGTGCTCATTTTTCAGTTTTTAAGATAACTGCACGCACCGGGAATGCACCACTTCTAATCACTGACCATTTAGAATCCGATTCAAAATAAGAGTGGTATGGAAAACTGCAAAGAGCTACGTCTTTTTCATGTATGTAGTTAATGTGCAAAAGCAAATGTCGTCGGCTGGCCAACAGCTGCTCATTAACAAGCTATAAGGAAACATGAAATTTGAGTTTCCTAATGCCATGCCCTATTTATTGAAAATACAATATAAAGATGCTCTAAAATAGTTTTGCTCATGTTTATAATGAAAACCTTTACTAATTTTTCAGTGCATTTTTGAGGCCTAAGCTGGGGAAGCAATATGAAGCCTCTTGTGTGGTATGTGATTCTTATCATTTAATGATTATTTCCATATTCTGTGTGATGATTTAACCCAAGGAAAGACGGAATCATATTAACTCCACAAGCTAATTCAATTGACAAATATTAGTGAGCATTTATCATGTACCAGGCACAGTTATACTGTTGGGATAGAGTAAAGACATAAACAAAACACAGTGTTTGCATTCTAGCATGAGGCAGAAAGGCCATAGAAGAATACATACATAAAATACATAATAAGATAGATGGTGATAATCACTATGGAGAAAATTAACAACGCATATTAGAAAAACTATGGTAGGAGTTTCATTGTATAGGCAGTTGGTGGATATAGCTTAATTACTAATGTGATGCTTGGGCAGACACAAGGAATGAAGGAAGGAATCCCATCTTGAGAGGGGAGTAGAAGGAACTACAAAGGACCTGCATCAAGTGGAAATAAGCTAGAGGAGTAGGCGGGATTGAGGAGAATGTAGAAGAAAAGGCAGAGTGTACAACTAGGCCCAGGGGAGCCTTTTAGAGAAGATTGAAAAGTCAAATCATTAATCAATAAAACAGACACAGTTGTGGGCTGGTTAGTCATACAATGAATGACTGTGAAATACTTAAATAACTTAAACAATTCAGTACTTCTTACGTCTTGTACACATTCTGCAGGTCTGAAAGTGAACCCTTCATGAACGTAATGCTATTAATGTTTATATAGAATGAAGCTGAACTTGTCCCGAGGATCTAAAGGAATCCCATAGCCTTATCAGACACAGTTTGCAAACTGAGAAACTAAGACATGAAATCATAAGCAAAAGTGAAATGGATCTTAGCAGCTCCACAAATGGATTTAGATTATGTATGGTACAGTGGGAAAGTAGAAGGCTGTACATTCCCATGCTGCCAAACATATTTAAATGACTGAATAAATGATCTTCCACGAAGGACTTCTGCAGTGTTAGATCCACAAATTATGGCGCAAATCAACTCGAGAGTTGAACACATGTTTACACACACGCACACGCGTGCGCGTGCACACACACGCACACAGGCACATACACATGAAGACATTGGCTTTATTGGATTATCACAAAGATACTTTCAAACTTGCCTTCCTTGTCAGTATTAGTGTAATTTCCTGTATCTGAATATTACAGCAACTTGACACTTTAAATCTTCAAGCCCTTCCTTACATCATGCTGACACTTTAGCTTAAAATAACCGCGACTATTCTCTGTTCTTGGTAAGGATATGTCTGATGTTTCTAAAGTACTCACATAATATCAAGTAGTCAGGTTTTTGGCAAGTAAAAGTAGGCAAGTGGGGAATGAGGTAAATCAACATCGATATAGGACACAGCTTCAGAGTTTCAAAAGTTGTTAAAGGTTACATTAGCAGCACTGAAGAAGAAATAGCGTTAACTACTCAGTTCTTTGAGATGATGAGAGTGGGTAATTCATCCTCTTTGACATAGCTATGTACCTTTCATTTTGAGTTAGAAAGAAAATAGTTCTTATTAGATGATTCCTGTAATAAAAATCACTTTCCCCAAATACTATAATAGTTACAATTCAGCTAGAACATGCAAGGCTTATGTTACAGCCCTCTACAAGGCAGTTTCACAAATATATTGACCATTTAGAGCACTTAAACATGAATCATGTTCATATAAGTTAAATTTATATTGGCTTTGTTCTTATAGCTGGTTGGTGTCTTGTACAGACATTCTCCACCCTTAACAAAGAAAACAAAAAAAGGAAAACTTGTGTAGGTCAAACTTGTTTTCTGTAGTTTTCTTTACTCTTTGAACACCTATTTGACAGTGATAGGAAATTTAATAAAACAGAAGGCAAAAATGACTTATTTGACTGTTGTTCCCCTCCTCTCCCTTTCTGGTTTAGTTAAGTACTTACTTTTTTGTACCATTGAAGATTAAATGAGTCGGTGGTTCCAAATCACATTTCTTGAAATAACTTTGTATTTCAGCTAACATCTGTTGAGCACACTGACGTAAGTTCCCTATCTGAAAATGCTTTCATGAAGCACATCTCATTTTGGTCTAGAACCGTGCTAGCCACTTTGGATACTCAACAACATTTTTATAAAATATTATAAGTATAATATAATATCTTGACAACAAATAGGTTGCTATTTGAAGAAAATTATTTTAACAGAAATAAAAATAGAGATCACATGCCAGGTAGTGGTAGTGCATACCTTTAATCCCAGCAATTGGGAGGCAGAGGCAGTTGAATTTCTGTGAGTATGATGCCAGCCTGGTCTAAAGAACAAGTTCCAGGGCAGCAAAGGCTACACAGAGAAACCCTGTGTGGGGAAAAAAACAAAACAAACAAGCAAACAAACAACAGATCATTTTAGACCATAAACGATATACTTTGTGTCCAAAGCCTACAAACTGACAGTTAACAATAACCTATGGCTGAATGACTGCAGGACAGTGTACACTTGACTAGAATAGGAGCCCTCCCTCCCAAAACCAAAAACCAAAACCAACCAAACAAAACAAAAAAAAAAAAAAGAAAAAGCACTGCAAACTGAGCTCTGTGGTTATATTTTAGGATATAAAATGTTTTAACATTAACTTTTAATTGTCTCCAATTCTTTTGTTTTGTATGCTTCCTAAATGAAATCTGCAGTCCTTTGAGCGAGTGTTGGTAGAAAACAAACTACATGGCCTCTCCCCGGCTCTCTCTGAAGCCATCCAGAGCATTTCCCGGTGGGAGCTGGTGCAGGCCGCCCTCCCTCATGTTCTTCACTGCACTGCAACTCTGCTGTCAAACCGGAACAAACTAGGTGGGTGCTACCGTATTGTTGAATTAAATTGTTCTTCATGTTCGGTATGTACAAGGACATGTGTTAAGTAGTTCCACCATCCCATGCAGTTTGCATACACTATCTTATGTAATTATCATAGAATTTCCTTCCTATCCATACCATTGTCATTGCCACTTTACAAAAGGCAACAGGCTTCCTTGTTCTTAACTTTGTATATATGAATGCACTCTCCACTTAAACATTAAAAATAACATCAAGTGTGCTAAAGATTCTGACACAGCCCGCCATCTACCATTTATCCTTCCAATTCCTAATGCAACTATGTTCAGAACTTGGCATGTTCTCCTAAGGCAGTGGTTCTCAACCTTCCCAATGCAACCCCTTGCTACAGTTTCTCGTGTTGTGGGGACCCGCAACCATAAAACTATCCACATTGATACTTCATAACTGTAATTTTGATAATTTTATGAATTATCATATAAGTACCTTGGGAAATGGGTTTGCCAAGAGGGTTGGGTCTCAACCTATAGGTTGAGAACCACTGTCCTAATGTATTTCTTCAGTTTTATTGTATTAGATGGATAGATGATAGACAGACACATAATGATTATCCTGCAAATTGCTTTCCTCTTCCAGTAATAGGCCCTAGACATTTCTCCTATGTTAGAATACCCACCTTTCATCTCATTCTCTCCCTTTGTTTGTGTCTCTACTTTGATGTTACAGGGACCTTTCCAAGTCAGGTCTAAAATAGAATGCTTTTTTGTCTTTATTGTCTATGCTTTTCTTCGTGGTAAGACAGGCCTGTTTGGGAAAATATTTAGGAATCTGAGTGATGAAATATGGCAACATTCTGTTCTGTAGAACTCCTAGTCAGTAAGAAAGAACCTCAAGTAGCAATGAGCCTTATAAATGGTGGTTTCATGAAGTTTGGAGGGATACTAGTGTCTCCTGGGAAATGAAGTTACAGAGAAAAGATGAGATCTTCTTCCAGACCAAGGGGTCACATCCATTATTCTGGCCACAGAATTTATCTTCACTTGGCTGTGTGGTTGTCCCATGCAGGCCACCAGGATAAGCTGGGTGTTGCTGAGACAAAACTTCTTCATACCCTGCACTGGATGCTTCTAGAGGCCCCACAGGACTGCAACAGTGATCAGTTTGGGGGTACAGACCGAGGCCCCAGCTGGGGTGGCGGCAGCAGTGCTTTCATCCACCAGATTGAAAACCAGGGTTCTCCAGGGCAGCCTTGCCGAAGTAGCTCCAATGATGAGGAAGAAAACAACAGAAGGAAGATCTTCCAGAACTCCATGGCTACCGTGGAACTCTTTGTGTTCCTGTTTGCTCCTCTTGTGCACAGGATAAAGGTAAGTAGAAAGCCTAGGCTAAGTATGGGATATGATAGAAATGCATGAGAGTAGCCTTCAAAGAATGCTTCCATGTTTCTTTGCCCATGTCTTTGCAAGACCTTCCAACAGCTTGGAAACTTTTAGCTCTGCCTTAAACACTGAATTTTACTTAAAAGGGCCAAGCCTCCACATGTCTTTATCTACTCAAAAATCTCCAGGGTGCTTACATTAAATGTGTTATATGCATTCAAATATGATCTACAGCTTAAATTCTTTTCTTGATTTAGTAGCTATTAGCTTCCACTTATCACCTCAGGATCCATTTTGGAGTTATAGGAACCATTACATGAAAATGTCCTTGGTGTTTGCTCTGCATACCTTTCCGAACTTTCTCCTTATTATGGCTCTTGCAAATTCAACTTCAATGCCATCAATTCCATGAATGTTTTCTTGGACCTTCTCTATGTACATATAGTTGCAACCATCTTTCTATTTCTATAGCCCTTTGCAAACACCTGTATTATAAATACGGAATCTGGAACAGAAGCTTAAAATATTTTACATGCATAAAATGAACAACACAGGGTTGTATATCATAGTGAGTATGTTAACTTTCTAGATGTATGAGTCTAGTTATATCATCTTATTTGCATAAAGTAATAGATACCTTCAACACTGTAACACATGTGAGGTTGTGCATATCATATGCCATTTCAGTACCAAGGTTAAGTGATAAGAAGCTATTCATGTGTTTAGCTGTTCTTCAGTATTATAAACCTAATGAATGAATAGATATTCCAGGCAGCAATGAATATACCAAGGTGGATGGGAACATTAACAATTACTACAAAGGAGGGGACTAGTATCAACTTCAGTTTTCTTTTTAAAAAGGCATATTATTCATTAAACACACTGATTTGTAATGCTGTTTGATCAAATTGTTTTAAAATCTTTAGCTTTCAACTACTAAAAGTCTTTTATGAGAGTCTCTAAAGGGAAAGCATTTGTTGAACTGAGACAATTCATTTGCTTATGGGACCTGTAGGTCCTGGCCCCTACTCACCTCTTCAGCCTAATTTCTCTTCATGTCCATTAACCATTGTTACTGCAGACTCATCTCCAAACTCCATAAAACCATTCTTATATTCAAGTCTTTGAAAGATTTTTCTTGTTTTCTTGAAACGTTTACTCCTGACTTCTACCTTCACATTCTCATGTGGCCATGTATTTCTTGTCATTTAGGCATTGTCAAATGTCAACACATAGGACAGTTCTTTCACTGCTTTTCACCACTAGTATTTTATCCTGTGTTTTTCCTTAGCAACTGTAAATACCAGGGATTGTTGTAAATGTTTGAGAACATCTTTAATACCCATTAGTCTCCTGTGAACAGAGGTTTTAAATGAAGGGATGCTATTTTCCTATATCACAATTATATTTCTAGTGTACAGATAAGTTCATGGCTCTCAGTAAGTGTTTGTTTAGTGACTTACTGAGAAAACCCAAGATATTATCAGGAGCAGATCCTTAAACAGCCATTGTATGTGGATACATAGTCCTTAAACATGAAGAGGACAAGGGAAATGGTTCCCTAAAAACAGCCCATAGAGATATATCCATGTGCCAACAAATAACATCTTAATTAGAAAACTAGGTGATCCCAGAATAGCTATAATGTTATTTGGAAAACATGACTGAGAGTTCAAGTCTTGAAAACCAATGACATTACATTTTGACTTCATTGCCTGGAAATGGCTCCTATATAACGCTGAGTAATTCATTTTTAAGCTTAAGTTTTATCAAGTATAAGTTGGATTAAAGTGGTTATAGTATTCAACCTAAAACATAGAAAGACATTAAAAAGACATTTTATTTGAGTGTCAATATTTTATTGCTACTAGTATTCTTAGCAGATTAGTATTTCTTGGCTTCGACACTGTTGGCATTTGTTAGATACTACCCCACAAATTGTTGAGTACTTAATGCTATTTTTATCATCTACCTGCTAGGTGTCAGTCACATTCTCTCCTCCCCAAGTTGTGACATCCACAAATAACTCCGGAGGTCACCAAATGTCCCCAGTTCTATTAGTGGTAGAGAATTGGACTTGACTGAGAACAGTACCCAAGACTTTTCACTTGCCTCCTAGTTATAGGACTGTCTTAAGGTCTATTTTCCTCTCCTGACCTTTCTGTCTCTTATCAGTACTATTCCTACCCTTTGCCCTTCAAACTCAAATCAAGATGAAAGGCTGTGTCTTCCCTCCACATCTGAGAGATCTGCATGTTGCTAGAGAACACACACAGTCATCTCAGGGTTTCTTCTACAAAGCTATAGTCTTCTGACGTAGTGGGATGCCCACCTGGCATCAAGTCCCCTCTCAGCCCTTTCACAGACATGGGTTCCCTCACATAGGATGACAGGGACACCAAGGTTTAGTCAAGGCACAAGGCCAGGCTTTCATTCTCTCCCCGCCCATTCAGTCAGCATCTGTGCTTGCTTCCGTTCCATGTCTGACAACTTTCTCTTGCGTTCCTTGATATTTTCCACCCACCCACTGGAATGTTTGTATCCTTGTTTCCATTTTTTCCAGATATCAAGGTGAAGTTCAAAGCTGAGTATCCAAGCAGTTAAGAGCTGAACAAAATCACAGCCCAATTCCATAAGATTCCCTTCTATATTATCCCAGGCTTCTGTGTTGGAGTGATTACCAGTCTGGTCCTAAATAGCTAAAGTTGGACTTCATCTTGTTTTGCAGTCTTCATTTCTTTATACCTCAGCCATATGTGAAACTGACACCATGCCTTGCTATTGCAAGATTCTATTGTCCATATGGCACCGGTTGCTGCTGTTTTTCTTCCACCCCTAGCTACAGCCATCCTTGAACATCCCCTCCCAGCAACATGAGGCATATGTGGCCCATAAGCTTCAGTCTCCTAATTCTGCCTCTTCAAGCCTGACCCCTTCCTGCCTCAAGATGAATTTCAAGTTAGTGATTCAAGTAGAGAAACCATGGGCATTTTTGTTTTCTCTGGATTGGCCCTATGGTCTGTATTTCATGCCATTAATACAAATGTGAGTTAGTTTTGCTCTTTCCCCCGCTCCCATATATCCCAGGAATCACTTATTACCACCCACTTTCCCTTGCAAATATTTCTCAAATTTATCACATCTTCGCCATGCCTGTTGACTGCCTTAACCTGACCTAAGCCTTTAGCATCTGTTACTTGAGCCTCTTACTTTCTAGCTGGATTTGGTTTTCTGGTTTGTGTCATAAAGTCCATTGTTAACACCAAAGTGTAGATCTGACTGTGTTAAACATACTTAAAATTATTTGCTTGTGTTTACAGTGGGTGTCAAAGTCCTAGGTCTTGTATCCTGTGGTGTGTATACCGCTTTATGAGCTGTAGATGTTTAGCCGTTTATTTTTTCAGGGCTTTTCTGTTGAAGGTCCTGTTGCCTGGAATGTTAGGATTAGGGTCACAGTGTCTATGCTTCTTCCTTTAGGATTTTACTCAAAACTTATACTTGCTCATTTCTATCTCAATAATATTGTAGGGACACGTTGTAGTAATGAACTTGTTTATTGTAATCTTTTTCTAAGTCTTTTTCTTACTAGTTTGTGAATGGTGGGAAGGTAGAAATTATGGTTGCATCTGTGCAAACAAACACAGTATCTTTGTTTAGAAGATAATATTTATTGAATGAATTAATTCACAAAATAGCAGTCATCTAAGTTACTCACTCTTTTAAAAGACATGTTCATTGTTTATTTTCTATGCTTTCAATTTATACTTCATTCAAGTATTTCACCTAAATCATTAATCAGATTATTCTGCCAAATATATCATTAATTTTATACTCAATTTAATCGGTGGAAACAAAATGCGTTTATTAAAGTACAAAGTCTCAGATTGGCACTTATCTTTTGAAGAAATATTTCTTGGGTGCCTACAATCGATGAAGCACTATTTAATGTCTTAGAGAAACAGCAGGGAATAAAGCAAAATGCAAGGCTGCAAATGGACTTAAACAAAATCCATGTGTGAAGTATACAATTTTACTTAAATGCTAGTTGCTCAGTGAAATCTGCTCAGTGACCAGTTAATGCAATTTCTCAACACTATCATAGGAATGAGACTTCCATGGAATAGATAAAAGCACCCAAAAGGTGGAGAAACAGATTCATCTCCTGTTTACATCTGCTTTTTTCTCTGGAATCTTTTTCTTCCTCCTCAACTATTTAAATGATTTTTAAAAAGTGTTCTCCAGGAACCGAGTTTCTGGTTGTATGTGTGCATAGCACACATAGAGCCTCACTGAAGGAGAATAATTAGGGTAGCAGGGCCTATGCAACCTGAAAACTTAAGAATACTTTGAAAATAACACAGTAACATAGGAGGAAGCCATAGGTATGGTAGGTGTTAAAAAATGAAGAGTGACTGAATTGAGATGCTGGTATCTGGAGAAAGTAGAAATACATCTGTTTAGACAGTGAGGACACACTGATGGTCAAGAGGGAGGCCTCAGAGGAACGTCTCGCTTGTCTTCAGGAAGTTCCCCTTTTATTTAGTTGGAGATGTAACAAATACAGCAACAACAACAAAATGATGGCGAGTGCCACACTGATACACTGGATGTTAAAGACCAGGATTTTAGTAAAAGAGTTGAGACGTTCCTGATGCCATTTCAACTGGAATTTTTAAGATGCTTCCTCTTCCCTCCTGTCTCCTCCCCCTCATCTTCTTTCCCTCCACCTCCTCCTTCTCCTCCTCCTCCTCCTCCTCCTCATTATTATTATTGTTACTGTCATTATTTGGGGGGTTTTCAGACTCATGATGTAGTCTAAACTGGCCTTAATTTCTAGGTACAAGCGTGACCTTGAACTTCTGATTCTCCTGCCTCCACCTCTTGACCTGGCTGCACTGCAGTTGTGTGTCATCATGGGTAGCTCCCACTAGTGTTTTGTTTATGTTGAGATTATACATGAGAAACATGGAAATTAAAAGGGTTGAAATTGTAACTGAGAAATCATAGAAACCAAGTCAACTAAGGTTTGGCTCCTGGCATTTATGAAGATAAATCCAGAAGAGTTCATTTAATGGTGATTCTCTGCATGCCAGGTACCATGTCTGCCATGCATTTTAAGGGATAGTACCCTCCAGACCTTTCTAGCTGCCCTCTTAATTATCTACTGCTTAATGTCAAGTGGTATCTCAGCCTTATCAGGCCATGCTTTCAAAATCCCACCACCTGTTCTGTAATGCATACTTTTTCCTGCCAGCTGCCTGGGTCCCGCCACTGTCTCAGCCCCCAAAGAACACACAAGACACTATATTAATTATGGTTTCTTAATGGCTAGCTCTGACTTAATTATTAACCCATAACTGCTAATCTGAGTATTTCCACGTGGTCTCCTCTTACCAGAGAAAAGGTTCAGACCCCTTACTTCTCTCATGTCCTACATGGTGACTGACTGTGCCCCTGTTTCCCAGAATCCTCCTCGACTCCTAGTCCCACCTATCTTGCTTCCCTATTGGCCAACAGTGCTTTATTCATCAACCAATAAGACAGACAAATATACAGAATGACTTCCCCCATCACTGTTTTATCTCATTCTGTTCATCTGTATCAATGGCAGAGACCAAGATCCCAGACTCCTTCCATCCTCATACTTCATTACCAATCAATTAGCAAATTCTGTAACTGTATCTCCAAAATGCATCCAGAATTGTAATTTTGTTCTCTGCTAGCATTACAATCTAATCAGCTTTCATGTTAAGTCACTTCCTGGCAGATTGTCCCTTTTTTCAAATTTGCCCTTTCTCAAACTATTTTCAGTGACTTGATTTAACTTATTAAGCATATATCCTCCTCAAAACCTTCCAGTGTCTCCTTTCTTTCCAGGTCCTGCTGAAGTCTGTGTCCTATCAGGCAATTTTCTCACACAATATAACTTTGCTGGTTGTGGTTTTTTTTATTATCTTTATTCTTTATATATATAGTTCATCATTTGGTTCTTGACCACTAGTCAAACTTAGGAACTTTGCACCACTGATGTCTCCTATGGAATACCTGTGACACCAATGTGGAAACTCAGCCATGTCACTTAGGTCTTTACTCAGTAGTCATCTCTCCTGCTCTCCCTGGACTGCAGGAAGCCAGCACTTTGCCTGCTTTATCCCTCTACCCACTTTATTTCTGTGCACTATGAGCAAGGGCTTCTATATACTGTATTCCCTGATACATACAAGAACCTAGAATAGCACCAAGTTTAAAGCACATAATGTACAAATACTTGAAATTACATTTGGAATGGGTTTCAGCAAGTACTTCGTAAGCTATTGTCATTCTATGGAGAACCCAAGAGGCTTTTCCTGTGTGGGCATGTGTGCAGTTCTCTTGCTAATGGATCCAGGATTCTTTTGTGTGAGAGTTTTGTTTTTCCCCCCTGAGACGCAGCGCACAAGTCTGCTCACCCCAGAAGGGCACCAGAGAAGACCAAAGTCCAGCTTGGTGAATCAATGAGATTTTATTGGGGTTACCAGCAGAAGTGTGGATGAGGGGCTACTTAGAGGAACAGGGAAACTCCAAAGCAGTTTCATCACCAACATGGGTGATGACTCAGGAAGGTTGCACGCCTGGCTGTCTTTGCTCAGCTTGCCTACAGATGGACAGGTCTGAGAAACCTCTCAGTAGCTCTGGGTTAGATTCTCCTCCTCCAGTTGCTGTTTACTGCTTTTATCAAGGTGGAGAGGAGACTTGAGTATCTTGCAGTTTTTCACTCTCCCAAGGCATACGTCTTGTTCACCTCCAGAATCTTGTGAGTATCCCCTTTCCTCCTAGATGAAATGGTTCATTTCAAAGGAATCGGTTGTGCAACAGACCTCAACCCAGTCTTTAGCTTTGTGGAAGAGCAAGTGTGTGGGTTAGTTTTAAAATCAACTTTCTACAATCTAAAGGCACCTAAGGAAAAAAAGAGACTCAACTGGGGAAGTGTCTGGATCAAGTTGGCTTATGGGCATGCCTTGGGGGGATTGTTTTGATGGTTCAATGATGGAAGAAGTCCCAGGCTATGGTGGGTAATACCATTCTCCAGGGAGGGCATCCCGAACTATGTACAACAGGAGGAAGAAAGCAAGCAAGAGTGTGTTTATTTTCTTTGTTCTTGATTGTAGAAGTGATTTGACTAGATACTTCCTCTTCCTTCCTTGACTCTCCCTCAGGAATGGACAAATGACATCTTCCTCTCCTAGGTTACTTTTAGTCAGATTAACTGTTACATAACACAACAGAAATCAAATATAGACCCCATGCCTCTAACAATGTGAATTTATCTGGGGATTTTAAAAGGGATTTATTTATGTGTCTGCAACCGAGTGTATGTAGGTGCACCATATAGATTGTGCTTAGCAGCCAAGAAAGGGTGTCACATCCCCTGGAACTGGTTTTTCAGGCTGGCTGTGAACTCCTGTCCTCTGTAAGAGCAGCAGGTGCTTTTAACCACCCAGCCATCTATCCAACCCTTCATCCAGAAGTCTTTCCAACACTCTTTAACTGATGGTTTCTTATCATTTAGGGAACTTGATTCATCATTTGTTGAATCACTTTTCTTCTTCTAGCTGTCCAGTCCCTCTTCACTGGTATCTTATAGTTCTGTGGTTTTCAGCTATGGCTACATAAGAGGGTGCTTGGGGAACTTTAGAAAAATCTCAGGTTTCTAACTTAATGAGTCTGAGTACTAGAACAAGATGAGACCTGAATCTCCTCTGTGCGTTAATACTTCCCAAAATAGTTGCAATAACACAAGTTAGAGTAGTAAAATACTGTCCCAGGTGAATCCCTGAGTCTCAGATATGTTCACTAATCGGTGTTCATATTCCCTCATTTCACGCTCACTTTTTTGATGAGATGAGATATTTAAGATGTGATCTCATGACATGTTTACACTCTATATTATGAGGTGCATTTTCAAATACTTAAGCCTGTCAATATGATGCAACAATGACTCAGAATGTGTTTCTTGAAGGAGCTTTTAATTGCAAATAAACTGTACAGGCATGGGTTGTAAGACCAGCCAAATTGAACAAATATTTATTATCTATCTTTTTGCACACAATTCCCCATCTGTGTTAAGTGCTGTGGTAATTCTGGGAGCTGCAGGAAAGGGAAATTCTTCAACTAACCTTTGCCTTGAAGAAGTAGGATTGTTAAGAAAACGTTATGAAATCACCCAGTATAAAGACTCAGAATATATTTACCCAGTTCCATAAAATAAAGCGAGATGCTTTGGAGACTAGGAGTCAGAGTAGCCAGGCTCTGAGGGATATTGTCTTCTGAGGGAAAAATAAGGGCGGTTACATAATTAAGAAGAATGACACTTTAACCAAGCCTAAAGAGATTTGCCAAGACTATGGAAATAAACAGATCTCCTTCACTTCAAACAAAACAATGATTTATGTATTCCAAGCTTTTCCCAAAGCTACATTTGATTAATCTCATTTTCCATAAAGCAGGTCACTGTAATTTCCATCCTGTTCGTAGCATTAACAGGATCATTCGCTTGCCTAGACACACTCATCAGAGTGTTTGGTAGAGCAAGTCCCTCTAAAAATGGCCTGTGGAAGATGACGAGTTCCCTGATACAAACCTACTACAGAACGCACATCTTCTCTGTCCCCAGGAATCTGACCTCACCTTCCGACTGGCCAGTGGGCTGGTTATATGGCAGCCTATGTGGGAGCACAGACAGCCAGAAGTGTCTGGCTTTACTGCGCTGGTGAAACCCATCAGGAGCATCATAACAGGTTCGTGCCTCTGGTACCCAGGCAGTTTCCCTCACAGTAGGCATTGTGGTAGGATGGTTTTCCTTTAAGAGGATAATAAAAAGCAAATCTCTCTGGAACGTTATCTTGGTGGCCTAGGAAGGAGGCATATTCACATGGGACACATGTTTTGGTCATGTGACTTTGGGTAAGTCATATAACTATATTGTGCTTTTGTTTCCTCATCTGGGGAAATCAGAATTAAAATATTAATGGAGCTCATGGAATTGTTGTGAAGAATAAATTACATATACATACATACATGTATGCATACATACATACATATATATATAGATAGAAGAATGCCTGTAATATAGTAAGAGGTAGTTGTTATTATAGTTATTATTGAATTGTGTTTATGATAGATTAAGTAGACGGTCCTTAGAGAACTCTTCATAGTGATTTATTGCTATTAAAGTATTCTGCTTGAGAAACTGGAATTGTGTATGGATCTAGTCCATGGTTGAACTGAATTGTAGAAGAAGCCTAACATGACAAATTTGTGAGTGTATAATACGCTTATACTTAACTCTAAGTACATCTCCATGTATGCAACTTAATTATGCAGCTTGACTTCAGAATGAGTATTTCTATTAATGTAAAATAGAGGTACTATGGCTCCTTACCTGGCTTCTTAATGAATGTAAATGAGAAAATGAAAAGTACTTCTTTGGGAGTAAATGCTTAATAAATTCCATTCTTCTATTCTCAGTCCTACTTTAAGTGTCAATAATAAGTAAATTACATAGGAAATCTATAAAAACACACATGCTATATTCATACGTATATACATCTGTGGAGATGGTTTCCTTAATTTGTAGGCTTTGGAGACAGACAGTAGAAGATTATGTATACAGAGGGGCTCTATAAGTAGAAGGAAACTACAAACAAATTCTCCCATTCTTTTCCTCTATAATTAATATAATTCTGCAAATACTTGCTATGTTAAGGAATTGTAACCATCGAGTTCCTTATTAGTCATGTGTTTCAAAAGATTACTATTGTGACAAACAGAGTCATTCAAAGGAAATTAATTTTTGCACATAATAAAAAATACATAAGTCTCTCTCCATACATATATATATATATATGGAGAGAGAATGATATATATATCATTAATTTTTGAAAGATAGATTCGAGAGTAGTATTGCAGTTTTAAATATCAATGAACTAAATAAGTAAAGGTGCTATAACTGTGAATCTACTTCAGATTCTATGTGTGAAATGCAGTTAATTTGGAGACAGAACTGGAGACAGAATGGAGGATGAACGCAATACTACTTTTTTAAAAAACTAAAAGCAATAGAAATAAGGCTGAGGTATAACAAATTGTTAGTTAAGTGTCATACCTTTGTGATATGCTAAAGAAATCTAATTTCTAATGTTTATTTTTTAATTTTGATACAATTTTCCTATACAAATGGAATAAGCCCTTCACAGCCAGAGGTTTGAGCCATGAAGCTTGACCCTGGAGTCTTGTACATGCTCAGCAAGTCTCTACCACAGATTTACAACTCCAGCCCCATCTCTGTCATTTTGATTCATACATAGATGGCCATTTAACACATTTTTAAAACTTCTAAGAAACTTTGACCCTCCATGACAGCCCCATGGACTTCTTACCTCCCTCCCCCTTGACATCTGGAAAACACAGAGAGTTAGTTTGTTTCTCTTGTACGTGATGTCTGAGACTTAAAATGGTTTCCCGCCTCTGAAGGGAATTCAGACACAACCTAGACAACATGTCTAGAAAGAGAGACCTTGACAATAACTTGAATTTTCACTATCCAGCCAAAGCAGACACTGCTGCCAAAGTCATCCACAGTTACCGCAGTTACCTAATCCTAAAGCAAAGATGTAGTCTATATGAGTCTTACCACAGACTCAGTCTAACGTGGTAACCAAAGCACATATTCTTGAGTCAGAAAACTTGCTTGGAATCTTCTGACAAATGTCAACTTAAATTTCTTGTTGCCTGAGTTTTTCATCTATAAATTAGCATAATGAGGCAGCAGTAGAATAGGGTGACCAAAAAAAAAAAGATTGAATTATTTAACATGTCAGCTACTTAGGACTGGACTTGGTATGCAGTAAAGGTGAGATAGCCCATACCTGTTTTATTTTTATTATTATCAACTTCTAAATCTTATCCTTAAAAGTCAGAAAAAAATAGATAAATATATACATTGAAAACTGAGAGATGCTTACTGTTATCGAGTATTTAATTTCAGTTATATCACACATGATTCGGTGTTTTCTTTTAAGGTGATAATGTTATATAAAACTGGTCTTATTTGAAAGTGATGTGAACCTACGAGATAAAATGAACTTGTGGTCTTATGAAATTGGTGATTTTTTTCTATCATCTCTGTAGCCAAGAGAAGCTCTCCTGCCAACAATCAGAGTCAGGCCTGTGAATCACCAAATCAAGACACAAGACAGCAAGGCGAGGTTAGTTTGTTATAATCACGAGAAGAGGGGTGGGAGGGATTCTTTAAGTAGCTCATCCTAAGGGGTCAGACATCAGTTTCAGATTCATTCTCTCCACTCGAAACCCTCTCCTCCATCCTGAACAAGAAGTTTTCCCCAGTCTGAGGTCTTCTGTCAGTCAAGTGTAAAAATTAATTTTATGCATCTTCCAGTAGTATAGAGGTGTTGGAACAAAACAGTATGAGTGTCATATCTCAATGATCAGTATGAAATAAGTAGTGTTTTATCTTGACGGCTAGCATGAAACAGGAAGTATTAGTTGGCATTCATCTCACATTTGAAAAGTGTTGTTTGACCTCCCTTCACCTTCCATTCAAACAGTGTACAAAGGAAAACTTGACACCTTCCATTGAAATTGGATTCTCTTTCTAATTGATGTTTTCCTCTCAGGAGCAGCAATTCCAAGGAACACTCATGGCTGGAGGCTTTAGTGTGTTGACATATCTACTACTACCTGAGCAATTCCTTACACTGGGATTTGTAAACCTTCTTACGTCATTTTCACAATTAATGTCTTTGTAATGAAGTGTGCTTGATGGTCATTGGTTGTTCACAGTCTCCATGCCTAGTGACAATCTTGACCAACCATTCTTGTGCAGCATGAGTTTGGTATTGTGCAACATCAGCATTTGCAACATCAGGGTCAGCACCTGAGAAAAATGTAGAGGAAGAGTGGACAGTCTTAATAAACAATGCCTTTATTAATTAATAGCCACCCAAAGGGGAAATTATTCCTTGGAAAACCTCAAATATCAGTTTCAAGTTGAATATTCCAAACTGAAAAAATCTTAAGACCACACTGGTATGTTTCACTTATCCTCTCCTTCCACATGTACACAACATGCATAAATAATCCAAATTATGCCTAGATAATTCTAAAACAGCTCTCCCAACTAATACATGATTTAAGCTTTCCATTTATAAGAAGCAAAGGTGTTAAGTGTTCTATGTTTCTTAGTGGTACATATCATAGTGGAATGTCTTTAAGTGATGACGCCTTAAATATAACAGACTGTAGAGCTTGGTTTGCTTTGTTTGGATCTTCTGTTGTGATTTCTTGCAGTGCTGTGTGCAGTGCCACTGTGTTGCTTATGTGTGCTGTTTATTTCTTTCAACAATTTATGTTCTGAAAATATAATAACTTGATTGCAGAATTTACCTTCCTGACTGCAGTTGGTATCTGTAAAGCTTTTCAGGATTAAATGAATATATAATTTAATGTCTAACTAGCCTTCCTAATGCACTCTTTATTTATTAGCTCACTTCATCAAAGCTATTACATGCAAGGTGTTATCCTTTTGTCATGGCTCCTCCAACTTGGGAACCTGAAGACCAAACTCCTCTTTGATGATTAGCACTCTCACCACCTGACACCACGTTTCCTAACTGACTCTCTCTGTGGTCACACCTTCAGTTAACTGTCATGCCTCCAGTATAAAGCTCATGCTCACTTAACCCAACTTTCTGTGCAGGCTACTTCTTCTAACACAAATGCTTTTTCCCTCCCTGGTACCAGTACAAATTGTATCCTTTTGGTAAACAACAGTGATGCATGCTTATAATCCCAGCTGCTCAGAACACTGAGGCAGGAGGACTGCAACTAAACTGTTATGGTAGACATCTGAGGGTCTTTGTGCTTAGGTAGTTAATCTATGGTACCTACTGAAAAATATTTCCCATTACCTGATGGAATTAAAATAAGTTACTCAATAAAATAAATTGTTGAGTGTATTCTTTCAGGCCAGATAAAGGTCCCCAAGGCCAACTGAAAGTTGTGCTATATTCCTTTTTTCATGAATGATGGGAAAATTTTTATTCTCAGGTTGACTTGAGTTTGCTGTTACGCTAGCACTAGGCTGAGCTTCACACCCCTGTTCTGTTCTCCTTGGTGCTGGTATGTCGTTGCTGAATTGTGGGGTACACAACTCCACTGCAGCTGCTGGACATAGAAATGAAAAAGAAAACAACGAAGGACAAGATGAATAAAATTTATAAAATGCTTAAACCTCGTGCTTGGAACGACACCAGTCCTTCTAGAAACCTATTTCCATTGCCTTTTAGACAAAGGCGATCTCTAGGTCTGTGATCATTTATGCTACAAAGGAGCCCTTCAACACCTGTGACTCTGTATGCATGAAGGAGATAATTCTAGAGTATATTTTCAAAGTAGGGAAAGGAACTAATTACTGTCTCACTTCCCAAAGGGACTTCAGGTGGTCAGTGAAGCGTTGCAGTCTGATTCCATCTCACCCAAGGCCACTGTCTCAGGCTGCCACCAGGGAAACTCCTTCGATGGAAGTCTGTCCTCCCAAACTTCCCAGGAAAGAGGCCCATCACATTCAAGGTACTTGACTAGGAGGCTAGATGAAATATGTCCCAGCTATTGAAAGTTAGACTGCATTTGAGCTGTTTTTACAGACTTCATTCTCTAAAATATGAATGTGTGTTCTGTATGTGTGCAGTTTTAGCCAAGATATAAATTATCATTTCCAAACACAGCTATGACTGTCCCACATTTTAACAAATCAGGCTGAAAGTAGAAAGACATGTCAGATTTAGTGAGATGCCTGAGTTAAATATCCAAGTGCAGAAATCCCAGTGATATTATAAGGAGATTACATTGCAGTCATGATTAAGGAAGCACTTTAGTGGGTAAGGACACTTTGCATCAGTAAATCCCTGTAGTTGCTGGAACACTTTGAGATGATCAAGTCTACTCTTTAAACATTCCGACTCTTCCCTGTTATTTTGTGAACAGAACAAATGAATACCTTCTGCAAAGACCAAACTAGTCTACATCTTCCTATGCCCTGAAGGAATTGTGAATACCTAGCTTCACAAAGTCTTCCCCTTCATCTGATGAATCATAGACTAGAAGGCAATCTATGTCTACTTTCCAATGAAATTATTGTTTGGGTGATAGTACTTTAAAATACAGTTCCAAATATAGCTTTATTGAAATACTTCTATGCCATAAAACCAACCTGTTCAAGTTCATGTTTTAATCATCCCTTGGTTGTACAATTATCTGAAAAATCTAGTTTTAGGATATGTCCATCATTATCAGTTGTGGTTACTCCCTGTCCCACACAGACTTCAGAAAGTGTCTGTCATACTTTTTGTCTACATTAAGTTGTATTTTTAGGCCCTTTGTATAAAGGGAATGGATTGTTTTGTGGCATTGTGCATCTGCCTTCTTTGATTTGTAATGCTTTGAGGTTTTCTTTTTTAATGTATATCACTGTGCTGAATATCATTAGCTTGGACAAATCTATCATCTTTACTCATCATTGAGTGGATTGTTTGTTGCCATGTTTTATATATTATGAATAACGTTATTGTGACCCTTCACTTAAATCTTTTATGGACATAGGTCCCCATTCCATTGGTGGACAGCTATGAGTAGAATTGCTGAGTTGTGTAGCAAATTTATGCCCAAATTTGAAGAGAACTAACAACTTTTTTCCAAAATGGTGGCACTATTTTTCACCTCCCTGGCAATATATGGCCTTTGTAACCTCAGGAACATTTTTAATTGTTTTTCCATTTTTATTATAGCCATCCTAGTGGGTGTGAAATGGGATCTGACTGTGACTTTCTTTCATTTACTTTTCCCTAATGACTAAGGGTGCTAAGGATGCTTTCATGTGCTTTTGAACTATTCAGAGGTACTCTTTTATTAAAGGGATATTCAAACTTTACCCACGTTTTAATGGGGGTGTCTAAGTGTTCGATTTTTAAAAATCTTTAATATATTTTCCATACAAATCTCTTATTAGAGAAAAGTGATTCACAGGTACCTCCTTCTAGCATCTGGCTCACCTTTTCGCTTGACAGTTTTTAAATGAGTTATCTCCACCTGACCCTAAACCAGATTATTTAAGTGTATTGTTTTTGAAATTTTCCAAGACCCATTGAAAATATAAAGCCCTGTAGAAAAATCTTTATATTTGTATGCTTAGTACATATTAATTTATTCTTCAGTTTCTATTTTAGTAGGTGGCACAATAATGGTCTCAAATATCTTACTTAAAAATCAAAAGGTGCAGCTCAGTTAAGGTCTATGTCCATGCTTTAGGTCTTCAGAACAAGCCAAATTTTATGAGGTTCATTCCAGTCCAAGTCATTTACAGTTTACCTTCTTATTGCCTCTTGCATTCTTCCTCACAGTCATTTAATTCAAATCCTTACCATTTTCCTGTTTATATTTCCACAACTGCTTCTAGTAACTATCTCTACATTCAGCATACATACATTATCTTTTTATTCACCGCAAGTGCCCTATTACCATACTGTTTCCAACTGCCCATGGTTAAAGAGACAGATGATTTGTGCTTTTGCAAGTGTGATGAAAGCAGCATAAGATACCTGTCTTGTACATGGCTACTGAAAGGGAAGAAGTGGGATGCAATAGCCCCTAGTAGTTCTAATGCTGAGCTGGATGTGGTGGAGACCCTTTGATTAGAATGCAAGCCATTCTTGGTCATGACAATTTGCTTCTCTTTCTGAACTGTTGAGTCTATCCTCCAAGTCAACTTTACTTTTCCCAGAAACATAGCATATGTTCATAGCTTATGTCCTGCAAATGACATTTGGAGGAGGGGACTTAAGAGCCTATTTTCAATGTCTCTGGAAGTGTTTTGGACAATGCAATGTTTTTAACATTTTTATAGGTCCACTGTGAATTTTATTAGGGTCCAGTGGATAGACAAAATCCATATTTGCATATCCAATCTCTGTCTTAGGCATCTGTGGAAAAATAATGCTCATAATTTTCTTATAAGTCATTATATATGCACATATAAAAGAAAATTATACAATGATATGTTGTATAAGAATAATAGGCTGTGAAATTATAAAATAGATAATGTAAAATTATGTAATGGATACCATAAAATTATATAATAGCTAATAATATAAGGATAATAATAGACTGTTATATATGTATGTATACAAAAGTATGAATAAATGCATATTTATAACATAAATGTATAACATATACATTAATGTTATAAACATGTGCATATATAGTTGCATCACACTAACACAGTTTGTGAAGGGTCTTTGTCGGATTCAATAGTATTCTGAAATATGACCTTAGCTTATTTTGAAGTCATAATAAGTAACTCCATAGCTTCACCATTGGCTTGATCTGTAAAAGCTTGGAAATTTCAATATTATCATGTCTCACAAATCTTTCATTTTTCAATTCCTATCTCTTCTCATTTACTATAGCCAACAAAAAGAAACAAGTAGGTGTCTTTTAGACCTGATCTGTATATCTTTCATTAGGTCACCTAGCTTGTTGGGGACATTTGTGTAACTTCCACAAAAATACAAACTTAGTCCTGCCTCTACATAGCCAAAGTTTCCAGCCCCCAGACCCAGTGGCATTCTCTTACTCCAGCAGCAACTTCCTCAAAGTTCAGAAGTTGCATTTACAAATTTATACCAAAATAAAATCACATTCCTCATTACGTTTTATAGGGTCTACCTGTTCCAGGGTACTACAACCATTTGCCAATTTAAAGTTTATTTTGTTGCCAAAATCTCTTTTGAATTAGCCTCAATTCCTCAGCATCAGGGTCCCCGTTTAAGTCCACACACGACAAGAGAACTCGCTTCTCTCAAAACAAATTATGTAAGAGAGAGAGCGCACCAATATAGAACTTCAGTGTTTTTATGAACACTGAAACTCACAGGCTGTTGCTTCTGTTATATTCTGTGCATCACAACATCCAAGCCTGGTAGAGTATGGGATTATCCACCCTAGTGTGTAAGGACCAGGAGGCAGGGAACACTGGGAACTATCTTAGAGGCCAGTGCCACACAAATATTAAAAACCCAGAGACAGGGAGCAGGGTAGAGGGGAGAAGAATGTGAGGGATCAGGAAGGTCGAGTTGGGGGAAGAAGAGAGAAGGAGAGCAAGGAAAGAGATACCTTGATAGAGGGAGCTGTTATGGGCTTAATGAGAAACCCAGCACTAGGGAGATTCCCAGGAATCCACAAGAATGACCCCAACTAAGAATCTAAGTAATAGTGGAGAGGCTACCTTAAATGCCATTCCCCTATAATGAGAATGATGACTACCTTAAATGCCATCATAGAACCTTCATCTAGTAGCTGATGGAAGCAGAAGCAGAGATTCACAGCTAAGCACTGAGCCAAACTCCTGGAATACAGTTGTAGAGAGGGAAGAGTAATGAGCAAAGAGGTGAAGATCATGCTGGGGAAACCCAAAGAAACAGCTGACCTGAGTAAGTGGGAGCTCACGGACCCCAGACTAACAGCTGGGGAACCTGCATAAGACCGAACCAGGCCCTCTGAATGTGGGTGTCAGTTGGGTGGCCTGAGCAGTTTATGGGGTTGCTAGCAGTGGAACCAGTATTTATCCCTAGTGCATGGATGGGCTTTTGGAGCCCATTCCCTATGGAGGGATACTATCTCAGCATAGATACAAGGGAGAGGGAATCTGTGCTGCCCCAAATGATGTGACAGACTTTGAAGACCCCCCCATGGGAGGCCTCACCCTCTCTGAGGAGTGGGGGGGGATGGGGAGCTGGTGGGGGCAATGGGAGGATGGCAGGGAGAGGTTGGTATATAAAATAAGATTGTTTTTTAGTTTAGATAATAAGTTAATGAAAAATAAATAAAAATGTGATAATACCAAAAATCCCAGAGACAGATATTGGGGTTCAAGCTGAAGATCAGAGAAGCAAAGTAGACAAGTCAGTAGATATTTTTCACCTCTACCGATTCTCAGGCTGAAGGGGTAACCCACCAAACCTCAGAGTGCATCTCCAGACTGCACTGCTCTCCACTACACCTCAGAATCCTAGACTGTTATGCTTTCTACAACGTGATTGGAGACTACTTGCCACATGAGATCCTTTGCTTCTTCCTTATATGCCTCTCAAGTGCTGGGATTAAAGCCTGAGCACTGTTAATCTTTTAGAATGATTCACTTTTGTGTAGCTCTGGGTGTCCTTGAACTCAGAGAGATCCATCTGCCTCTATCTCCTAAGTCCTGGAATTAAAGATATGTGTCACCACTGCCAAGCTTCTCTATAGCTAGCTAGTGTGGCTGGCTTTGCATTCTGATCCTTCAGACACTCTTTATTAAATCATTAATAATATATCACCAAAGACCAGATGTACCAAACGGCATCAATGATAATGTCACTATCACTTATATACTGTAATTTTATTAATACTTTTCAC
The DNA here is from genome assembly GCF_017639785.1 of Mesocricetus auratus. Classification (NCBI taxonomy): domain Eukaryota; kingdom Metazoa; phylum Chordata; class Mammalia; order Rodentia; family Cricetidae; genus Mesocricetus; species Mesocricetus auratus. Next base: position 41,460,424 of record NW_024429194.1, on the reverse strand, counting down.
AAATTGTTGAATATGCCTCTTCTACCAGCTGTGATTTAAATTAAAAAATGTTTAATTTTTTTTTGGTTTTTCAAGACAGGGTTTCTCTGTATTGTTTGGAGGCTGTCCTGGAACTGATTTAATATAAGAAGTAATCTCTTACTTCAAATACTCAGGTTGTGCCAGACAGTTTTAAAAAGTCATAAAGTAAGAGTATGAAAGTAAAATCTTGAGGTTGTAAAATACCCATATTTATTTCTTGGCCATTACAAAAATTTAGAGATTATAAATATAAGCAGAAAATGAAGTTCTTTTCTCTGAAACATCAAGCTGTATTGATTCTACTCTGATTATGTATAAAAACAAAGCTAAGTAAAATGTCCCATATTCTTACTTATGAAAGGATGTTGTTTTGTTTTGTGGCATTACTGAACTAGAGCCATATGCCTGTCATCAGTCTACCTACCCATGTGTAATTTGCCCATCTATCTGCATTTCTTAATGTAAACACACACACACACACACATTCTCCCATAGCACAATACACCCACAATATATGAATTAGACATGAATCAGTGGTGCTTTAGAAAAAAAAATGAGTTGTCTTCTTTCTGCCTAGCTACAGTGGCTGGTTACCATGGAAATTATGCACCAGTTAGACTGCTTAACAAATGATAGTGTTAATGTATCTCCATTGGAGGAGTTCTTGTGTTCATTGGACTTGAAGACAAAGCCTTAATAACAAAGCTGTGCAAATATCCTAGCAACCAAAGCTGTCTACCTAGATCAAACAAATCCAGATCGTTGTGGCCCATGCCCAGACCTTGAGTGAACTCAACATCACTCTTCTGTGCACACTGCAATCACTGAGCAAGTAACTAGTTTTAAAATTGATGTAAGATTACATCTTTAATCATGAATTGCATAGACATAACCATGCTTCATTAAATACTGCAGAGGGTCAAGAGTGATTCCCACATTTCTCTGCTATCACCAAATGTTGCTTTCAGAATAATCACTTGCTTTCAGTGTGCTCTCCTCTCATCTTTCAGTACTCATTAATAGTAACTTGGTTTCCCAAAACTGTAATTTGTTCGGAATAGATTAAAGCAAACTTACCTTTGTGAAGATCTTTTCTCATTATCACTGCTTGTTTTATATGCATAACTTAGTGCAATATTACTTGAATACATTAGAAACATTTAATTAAACACATTAGAAATACTTAAATATATATTTATTAAATTAAATGATTACATAAAATACATTCAACAAATTATATATTAAATTATAATTATAAATTATATTTGTAATTCTCAAAGAATATTTAAATTAATATTAAAATATTGAGAAATAAGACAGACTCCTCCATTAGGTAAGTAAATGTCAGTAACTTCTCTGTAAGTGAGCCTTTTTTCATTATTTCCATATATGTAATTTAGAAGAAAAATTATATTCATATTCACTCACGAAATTTTCTTTTTTTCTACCCTCTCATTTTCTAATTTAGTGAAAATGGCTTTTAACTTCCATTGGCCAGTTAATTACACATGATAACGATATCCTGGATTAAATACTTAATCAATTTTACTTTTTAGTGACCTCCAACCAGTAGAACTCACACTTCGAGTTAAATAATAGACTGACTGAAAGAAAAACTAAAGGTACATGAGGTTATAACTATTTGCTGATGAATTCCTTGGTAATTAATTGTTGCTATTTTCGGGGGATCTTGGGTGAGGGGTGGTCATTTTGGGGTAGCAGTGAGCTAGTTCCATGGGATGGAAAGAGAATTTTACTTTAAAAAAAGAAGACCCTGCGTGGACAAGAAATTGTGGTGGCACCTGGAGGGAGAGGAGCCACTGAAGAGAATGTGAGAGCTGAGACCAGAGTCAGGGAATCAAAGCCTAGTGGCCTGAGAATTAAAATCGCAGATGTCAGAGAGTCCTGAGATGAAAGAAACAGCTACAGATAGACTCTGGGAGTAACTGATGCAGTCAAAGAAAGTTACAGATTGACTATGGAGCAGAGAAACATCAGCCAAAGAGAGGAAAAGGAATTAAAGGACACACTTTATTACAACAGACAAACAGTTCCCATTAAGGGGATGGGAGGGGCCCTAGAGGGGTGGATTCACCCTGGGTCTCTAGGTTGGACCTTTTATAGGTTCCAGGGACCTGCCCCCTTCTGACTTCTCCCTGATTGGTCCTGCTGAGTTTCCCCTGCAGGATGTCTTGCAATAGGAGCAATCACTTGGGGGTGGGGCAAACTGGGGAGCAAGAAACAGCCCTCCTTAAAGGACCATACCTGTTTCCAAAATCAGCTCAAATTCCACTTACCCTCCTTTAGTTTCAAATAGAGTTTCCTCCATATCAAACAACTGAATTATGAATCTATGATTGCCATAGTTGGGGACATGATTTTAGTCTCTGGTCACAACCTTGTTTATATCTATGTAGTCTTGCTGTTCTGCAGTCCATCATCAAATCACTAAACTGACAAGCTCTGTTAGAAGGAAGTAAGGAGAACAGGAAACAAAAAAGAGGAAGGAAGGAGGGAGGGATGGAGAGAAGGAAGGAGGAAGGGGAGAAAGGGAGGAAGGAAGGCGAGGAGGAAGGAAGGAAGGAAGGAAGGAAGGAAGGAAGGAAGGAGGAAGAGTGGTGATGATATTGATGTTAATGACTAGAGGACTTAGCTGAACAGTTAGTCCTAATTTTAGTTGAATAAACTCCTTGTGTAGAGAAAGACATAAGTGTATTCATCAGGTGTCCCAGGACATGTAGCAAGTATCCAGTCATGGTGTTTTTTGTTTTTTGTTTTTTGTTTTTTTTTTGGTTTTTACGAGACAGGGTTTCTCTGTATTGTTTTGGAGGCTATCGGTCCAGCCCCAGTCATGGTGTTTTAATTTATCAATTGTTTTGAATATTGGTTTAGAATGGCAAAAATCACCCTTTAAATGTTTCTCTAGGGCATTTGTTTTTCAAATTTATTAAGGGCATTTAAGGAATACTTGATGATATTTTTTCAAACAAAACTTCTTGGCCTGACCTTTAGAAATTTTAGTTTATCAAATTTTAAGGGAAACCTTGGTGTCTGTTTTCTTACATCTTCCCCATTTCATGTGCTCCTTGGCAACTTCATGGAAGAGGTTCATTGGAACCCCGTGGGACAGTGCTCTAGGGATTTGAAAATTTTAGGATATCACCTAATCTAATAACTAGAAAAAAATTGAGAACTCTAAGGTATGGAGACAAAGGAAAGAATTTATAATAACTACAGCTAGTCAAAGAGGGAAATAATTCTGCTGACCTGCTGATATCTGCCTTCACTGCAGATGATCAGTCAAGAAAATAGTGGCATTCACAGACTCTTATAAATTAGATGACTGTCATGAAGGCTTGAGGACCTGAAATTACACAGCTGGTGGCCAGCCAACCTCGTATTTTGTCTTTTCTTTATAGATCTAATGCTGGAAAGAATTCCTGTTAGGTTAGGTGTAAATAATAGGCATAAAGAAATAAGTTAGATCATGCTTCTTTAAGGCAGAGAAATGCAGTGGGTTTGGGGAGGGGAGAGTAATGAAAGTCTCTTAGAAAAAATGTAGAGAAATGAAAATAAAGGTTATTATTTTCCTTCAAGCTGGAGCTGAGGGTCTAACTATTCAAGGTTCAGAGGACAATGAAGACCCCAGTGCACAATTTGAAAAGATAGTGAAAGAGGTTCTTTATTCTTTACAGTAAACAAACAAACAAATAAATAATCAGAATTTAAAAGCTGTGCAAGTACATTGATTACTGGTACACCGGTTTTTATTATGCACATGCACAATAAAAATGATGTTGGACTAGATAGCAAGGTACACACTCGTTATCCCAGAGCTCAAGAGACTGAAGCAGAAAGATCATGAGTTCAAGTCCAGACTTGGCTAATTAGTGAGCTGGAAGCCATCCTGAGCTTCAGGAAACCTTATCTCAAAAAAAAAAAAAAAAAAAGAAAAGAAAAGAAAAGAAAAGAGAAAACAGTAACAGTAAGGAGAATGAGGAGGTTGAGGAGGAAAAGGGAACATAAAGAAAATGAATTGCATGCACATTAGAAAGGTATTCAGCACTGTATTTCATTCTAAGAATGATTTAATAATTGAAGAAATGGAGAACAAGGGAAGAAACAAGGAGATTTGAAGGACATAATTGTGATTCTTCTGGTGAAATGTGTTGACCACTAGCGCTTGGATGCTAGTTATAGGTAAAGCTGATGAGAAGTAGTGGGAAGGAAGATCTCTAGGACTCTAGGATAGATTTAAAGTTGAATCTCTCAGACCCTAGAATAGATTTTAAATTAACCTGTAACTGGTGACCAGAGTTTTTTTTACTTCCCAAACCAGTGTATATGAGAATTTAGGGTCATATACAAAGCCTGTTCAAAATGATTTCCATCCTAGTTAATAATTTAGTATGTGTGCCGGGAAGTGGTGGCACACACCTTTAGTCCCAGCTTTTGGGAAACAGAGGAAAGTAGATCTCTGTGAGTTCAAGACCAGCCTGTTCTACAGAGTGAGTTCCAGGACAGCAAAGGCTACATAAAGAAACCCTGTCTTGAAAAACAAAAAATAAATAAATAAATAAATTGGTGTATGCCGTTTGATGTGCTTGAACTTCTTAAATTTAATTCCTACTTACTAGTTAAATTAGCCAGAATATTCAACTATAAGACAACACTAAGGGCTGGTGAGATGTCTCAGCCATTGAGGACTCTTGCCTCTAAGCCTGACAGCCTAAGTTTGCTCTCTCTAGCCCACATGGTAGAAGGAGAGAACTGACTGCCACAAGTCTTCTAATATACATGCACACATAGACAATAAATCAAATCAGTAAACTTTGAAAAAGATGCAAGTTTTTTTAAGACAGCAATGACATTCAAAACTTTCATGTACATGGACAGTTGCCACTCACTACACCAGGGGATGTTGTTGGTGATAATAGAAACAACATTGTGACATGTGTTTTGATAAGGGAGTAAAAAGGGCTGTGAAAATGATAAATAGGGTATCAGATGTTACCTGAGTTTGTATTTTTTAAAATATTTCTAGAACATTCATTTGTAGGTGTGTGTGTGTGAGAGAGAGATTCATGCTTCTTGATGAAAGAGAGAGGGAGAGAGACAGAGACAGAGAGAGGGGGGAAACAGAGAGAGAGGGGGAGAGAGAGAGAGAGAGAGAGAGAGAGAGAGAGAGAGAGAGAGAGAGAGAGAGAGAGAGAGAGAGAGAGAGAGAGAGAGAGAGAGAGAGAGAGAGAGAGAGAGAGAGAGAGAGATTCATGATTTTTGATGAAACTCTGAAAAAGAACCAAGGTTGCACCAGAACACAAAACCATATTCCATGTTATTTATTTTGCTAATAGGCTAACTGTAACCATGTCTCACTTTGTTAATTTTAAGTCACTGATAAATTATAGATCTTCAATTCAGTGCATGCCTATAATCCTAGTGCTTGAGAAGCTGTGTTAGGAGAATTAAGAGTCTGATGCCCGACCATGCTGCTTGGGGAGACCTGTCTTAGCCAAGCAGACAGGCAAATGAACAAACAATGACATCCCCATAAATAAGGACCTTGGGAGTTCAGGAAATTTACTCCGCATTCTCAAGTGGTTGCATTTTTTTTCTCAAGAGGTCTTCTTTGTGTGGCATAGTGTCAAATCTTCTGTCTCACTTGGAAAAAAATGGTGCTCAAGGATCAAGTTTACACTTTAGATCCCAGGTGGCCTCAGCTCCCAGAAAGCCGATTTCATTTTGATATTTATTTTCTATAATTCTTACTGGCTTTTATGTTCCACAAGACAGACTTTTACACCCATGGCTATCTTAGTTTGGGCTGCTATGTCATAGCCTAAGTGGCTTCTAAACATGAGAAATTTATCTCTGACAATCCTGGAGAATGTACATCCAAGATCAGGGCATCAGGATAATGGGTTTGGAGTGCAGACTGCAGGCTTCTGATGTTCCCATGTGATAGAAAGACAGCAAGAGGGAACCCTGAGATCTCTTGTTTTAAGGGTGTTTTACCCACTTGTGCACACTCATGAATTAATTTTCCCCACCCCAAATTACTAGCACACTAGTTTTGAAGGACAAAAAGCATTTAGTCCAATTCTCTTAAGATACCTAACATCGTGTAATAATCTAGGTAATTATTTAAAACTGTTCTTTGGTACCCTATAATTCATTAGTTAATGAATATATCATGCATTTCAGTGGAATAAAGGCATTCTAAAACTTTGAGAATTTTAAAGTCACTTTTGTAGTCTTACATAGATATGTAACTTGAGAATTTTTCAAAGTGACAAATTTTCATAATAATCAAACTTTGGTTTGTTTGGAATGCTTCTGTTTTGGGGTAAGGGTTTTTTTTTTGGTTGTTGTTGTTTTACATAATACTTTCATCCTGAGCTTAAAATAGCCCAACCCAGTAAGAAAGACAAATATTGCCCCAGCTTTTATTGTAGTCAAACCTGACAGCTTAGGAAACAATGACATGACTCTCATCAGTCTCTTTGTCTCTGGTTATCATCACTATCCACCACCCACTTTACTCATCAGCTGTACCACATATATATGATGCTCACACTCAATTCATGATTTTTTTAACAAATACCTTTATAGGCGTGGGTTCCTTTAACTTAAAATACCAGTTTATCTTCCTGAGCCAACTTTATTTTACATTGCTTTTTTCTTACCCATTCTTCAATACTCTCAATGTTTCTACTTTTAAGAAATGCTTAGCAAAAGTGGAATGAGCTAGACTAGTTAGGAGGCCATTAGAGTGAACCATGCAAGAGATGAGTGAATGAATAAATAAGTGAAAAATTTGTGTTGCCCCTTGGGAGGCTTGAGGACAGTGTAATAATCTTTTCTCTGTTACGGGGAGCAGGGCCTCTCTTGTGATACCACCATGCCAAAGGTCACGCTATGCCACCTACTTCGATGTTGCTGTTCTCCGCTGCCTTCTCCAGCCTCACTGGTCTGAGGAAGGCACTCAGTGGTCCCTGATGTACTATCTACAAAGACTACGACATATGCTGGAAGAGAAGCCACAAAAAACTCCAGAACCAGACATTCCTCTCCTGCCCAGGCCCAGAAGTAGCTCAATGGTGGCGGCAACTCCTTCGCTAGTGAACACCCACAAGACCCAAGTAAGGAAAACCTGGTTCATTGTCACTTGGGCTAACATCAGCTATAACACATTCTCTCTTTCTCTTCTGGCTTCAAACAGTTGTGCATGCCTATACCTAAACCTTGGTTAATGGACTAACTCTCTTGTCAATATTCTTCTCTTATGTTGCATGGCCAGAACCTTTGGCTGTTCAGATATCTATTTACTATTTATAGGAGTGTACGTTTTGTACATATACTTGAGTATAAGCCTTTGTTTATACAGAACATTGAAAAGTGGGTCTACTGGAAAAGCAGAAATAATTAGAATAGGAATCTGATGAGCAGCCTCATAATTAAACATCATAAAATAGGAAATTAGCATTTCATAGGACATGATTCAACATTTTTTGCTCTACTCAAAATCTTAAGCATCTCAAAGCTATCCTTGGGAATACTACTTTTTTATATACAGGCTTACAATTTGTTATGCATATTTGTAGAGGTAACCTAAATACAACCTGATGTGGTAACATTCCTATGGAGATTGTGTTCTGATAAATGATGCTCACTGATCAGGGAAGCTCCTGTTCTTCCCGTCTTTCTCATTAGCTCCATCCACACGGTAAAAATAGAGGAATGATTAGCTTGCAGGACACTCCAGCTGTTCAGTTGTAGTTAAGCTTGAGTGGGTTGGTTCGGAAAATGTTTTCCTGCATATTCCAAAGATAAGCCCTGCTTTGGTGGTAGACATCCTCCCACAATTAGCATCTCTTTAATAAGTTATTAAGTAGAAAAACTCTCATGTTGGGAAGATCTGGGTGAGTTTGGGGAAGGAGAAAATGATCACAATATAGCATATGAAAAATTCCTTGTATTAAAATATATATCTTCTTCCTGTTTTCTTAGTATTTTGAATCTGTGACTATATGGCCTCACTGTTAAAATTTGCAACAAAAGTTATGAGTAATAGGAAATATCTTTGCCATAGCAGAATTTAGATTCCAGAAGTTCAAACATGTAAGTTAAATTTTAATATCTCAGAATAGGCATAATGCCATTAAAAAGGTGACTCCTCAATAAAATAAATTTTGGGGTTATCTAAGTCCCTAGTCATAGTCTATGTTTATTGTTTGTTAAGGATCTCACCATGAAGGGTAATGAAGAAGAAAAATCTCTAAGCCCTGAGGCTTTTTCCAAGGTTTCATTGACCAATCTTCGAAGATCTGCAGTCCCAGATCTGTCTTCAGACCTGGGCATGAACATTTTTAAGAAGGTGAGTATGCATTCTGATATCCCAATGAATTAGAAAATCAGAGAGGCATGCTGTCCCTTGATCTGTCACAGGATGCAGGGGTAGAAAAGGAAGAAAATATCAGCTTCTAAGTGTAACAGTGATTCACATCATGACTCTGTAACCCAATGTGTGTGAGTGTGTGTGTGCGCGTACGCGCATGTGTGTGTGTGTGTGTGTGTGTGTGTGTCCTACTCTAGATGTTCACACAGTTATCACAAAGACCCATGCTGGTAATTCAGTGTGGTGGTGGAGGAAGTGAGGTGCAATGATGCTAGTTTTCATTCCTATGGCTCCATTTCATTATCAAATACTTTATACAAGTAGCTCTTACTTACTCCAGTAACAGCCTATTCTTCAATTTTTTTAGAGCAGAAATTAACCCACAGAAATGTTTAACAGTTTGCTCAAGCTTAATGTTAACCTCAGAAACAAGACTTGTATCTAAAAAAATTCACATTCTTCTGCACTGGCCACTCTATCTCTTCTGTCATTTACAGAGTTAATCAACTAGGTAATGGTGTGTGTGTGCGCACACACATGTGCATGTGTAGCAACTTTGTTTTCTCTTTTACAAAATTACTTGTTTAATTATGTCAATGAAGAACATAGAAACAAGTATTTACTCATCTATCAGCTCAACTCATTACTAAATAATGAGTTGTGTTTCCTTCACTAACCTTCACTAGTAGCAGTAGGCATAGGCACTGATCACTCTTCTAAAACATTGACTATTTGGGAGGAGAAAAATGAGATATTTCTCTATTCTTGTGCAAATAGTTATTTTCCAGTGCTTAAAAAATCTAAGTGCCCAGGCCTGAGACTAGAATAATGCATAAAAAATCAATCACTGAAAGCTAGATTCAGACATAGGTATTTTAAAGCTTTCCAAGCTATTCTAAATTCTGGATTATCCTTGATCTTGAACATCTTTGATATGAATAATAGATTTGTACCAATGTCTGTTATGTGTCCTCTTGGGAACAGTGAACTTGCTAACTAAAACAATAGACCTCAGTTTTATAAAGTAGAACAGTTGAAGGAGACAGACCCAAGTAATGGTTTGGGACACTGATCCTCTACCCCAGCGGTTCCTGGCCTTTAGTGTACATCAGAGATCAAAGGTACCCATAGGGCTTGTTAAGTCATAGATCACCAGGCTTCTCCTTCTGAATTTTAGGTTGTTAGGTATATCTTGAGGGTGAAGCTGCGAGCTTGCATTTTTAAAAAGTTCCCAAAGGATGCTGATGCTTCATGGTTTTCTCTGTGAGAATCCATGCTCAAACTCATTCAGCAAAAAGACTTCTGGAATGTAGCAATTTGCTTGGTTTCTCTCACTCCGTTAACACCCTTGTGACATTTTCCCTGTTTGTTGGATGATACTCAGTAATGTCCTGCAAGTCCTCTTCTGGCAACATTTCCTGTGTTTCCTCTTACTCTTTCATCACTGCAGTTCAAAAGCCGCAAAGAAGACCGAGAGAGAAAAGGCTCCATTCCATTTCACCACACGGGGAAGAGGCGACCCCGAAGAATGGGTGTACCATTCCTGCTGCATGAAGACCACCTAGATGTGTCACCCACCAGAAGCACATTTTCATTTGGAAGTTTCTCTGGGCTTGGAGAAGACAGGAGAGGGATTGAAAAGGGAGGCTGGCAAACCACTATCTTAGGTAACTTCAAAGATCTTCCCAGTAGGGCGTAGCCCAAGTGACCCATTTGTGAATGTGGATCTCAGGATCCCTTCCAAATCTAGATCTTTTTTGAACAGTTGATTAAAGAACACTGAGCCCGAATGCAAGTTCCCCAGTATTAAAATAATGTGACGTTTTCACAACCAAAGAAATGCAGATAATTTAATTATTATGCAAGATTTCTCTATGATTATCCAGTAAATGTTATATCTCTTAGTTAATGATTGATGCAGAAACATGGCCGTACAGGATTCTGTATGTTGATTTTCATTTTCATCTAATTACAGACTTTTACTTAACTCTTGTTTAATAAGAGAAGGAAAGCAAAGGCAATAGGCACCCACACCCCCTTGGATGGCATATTAAGAAGGGAAGCTTAAAATCAGAAGCTGACAGCCAGCAAGCTGTAGCAGATGGTCTTTAGCATTTGTCTTAGATTGGGGATGACCTTATCACAGGCAGTTTCTTCAATCATATTGACCTTGACTATTCCCAAGTTCAATTCCTGCTATTTTGGTAGAACTTCATGCTCACTTTCATACTTTCTCACTCTATTGTTGTCCTCTAGAACAACAAAGCTCTCAGTAGAGAGTCTTCTAGATTTTAATAGCTTCTTGTGATACTCTTGTTCATCTCAGGGAAATTGACCCGGCGGGGCAGCTCAGATGCAGCCACTGAAATGGAAAGCCTGAGTGCCAGACACTCCCACTCCCATCACACCCTGGTGAGCGACCTGCCAGACCACTCCAACAGCCATGGAGAAAACACTGTCAAGGAAGGTGGGTCCAGCATGGGTGGTAGATGATAGACAGGACAGGGAAGGAATGCAGATTTCATTCATGGTTTCCCATTCTTAAACTCTTGCCCACACATCATAGGGGTTCTAATGCTCTGATGAACACCATTACGAAAAGCGACTAGGGGAAGAAAGGGTTTATTTGACTTATGCTTCCACATCACTGTTCATTATAGAAAGAAGTCAGAAGAGGAACTCAAATGGGGCAGGAACCTACAGGCAGGGCCTGATCCAGAGGCCATACAGAAGTGCTTCTTACTGATTTGCTTCTCAGGGCTTGCTAAACCTGCTTTCTTATGGAACCCAGAACAACCAGCCTAGGGAATGGCACCACCCACAATGGACTGGACCCTCTCCCATCAATCACTAATTAAGAAAATGCCCAACAGGCTTGCCTACAGGCTGACCTTATGGAGGCATTTTCCTAACTGAGGTCCCCTCCTCTCAGATGACTTTCGCTTATGACAAGTTGACATACAACTATCCAGCACAGTGCGTTGATTGTTCTCTGAACCCTTATATTTTCAAAACCCTACACCCTTTCATTTATATTGCCCAGAAATTTACTTGTTAGCTCCTCTTAGCACAGTCTGAGTAGCAGGAGATGTGTGACACTGCATGGTAAGCACCATAGCCAGGGGGAGAACAAGGACAAAGCATTCACGCATATTTTAAAGGATCATAAGCCAAAGGGCTGGAGAATGTCCAGATTCATTGCTCGTCCACCTCCATGCTGTACCTCCAAGGCAGGCAACTCCTACAAAACAGTGGGAAGGAAGTCTGTCTTCTCTGGGGCCACCAGCTCATTTTTCTGACAGCTGCTGTTTCATCTTGGTGGTTTATGTGGAGCAAATGGGTGTCTCTGGGTGCTACACAGCTTCTTAGAACAGAATTACTTGTTCTTTTCATTACTGTTATGCTCTTATAGCAGCTTGAACTTCACCCTTTGATCCCCTTAGTCCCCTAACTGTAACATAAGTATACAATAGTATCTATTATTCATCATTACAAATCTCATTGCCATTACTGTTGTAGGAAAAAAAAGAATTTTTTCTTGTTTTTCTTCAATACTTTAGATAAAAATAAGTTCTTTAGAGTTGCACTTTTTTGCTGACTGTTTGGCAGTTTGATGCATGAATACAATATGTTCTGATTACCCTCCCCCCCCACCCCTTAGGCCTCCCTCATCTCCTTCTTGTCTATCAACACCAGCAAATCCTCACCAACTCTATCCCTACTAGTTTCTTGGTCAAGTTCCTGATGTTTGATTTAACAAAGTGAAGTCTATTTAACAGCTATAAACTCATAGAAAAAGATCTCAACTAAATCAGTTTATATCAATAGGCTGACATGTAGCAGTAAATAAAGTCTATGTACTATTATCAGCTTAAGTCAGCATTATGAAATTTAATAGCTTCAGTCTTACAGGGAATGCTTGTGATCACAGTTTTCTATGCCCTTCAGTATCTATCAGATATCAAATTGCCTTCACCTCATTCCATGCAAGTTGAAGCAGCTTTGAGACTGCACATTCATTATCTTTAAAAGTCATGATTGAGGTCACAATGCAAGAAAGAGCACAACAGTCTAGCTGATGTATCAGGTCCAAACAAGGGTAACCTGAAATCTTGCCCTGTCTTCTCAGTGCGATCGCAGATCTCCACCATCACAGTTGCAACCTTCAACACCACTCTAGCATCCTTCAATGTAGGCTATGCAGACTTTTTCAGTGAGCATATGAGGAAGCTCTGCAGCCAGGTGCCTATCCCAGAGATGCCGCATGAACCTCTGGCATGCGCAAACCTACCACGAAGCCTCACAGACTCCTGCATTAACTACAGTTACCTGGAGGACACAGAACATATTGATGGGACCAACAACTTTGTCCATAAGAATGGCATGCTGGATCTTTCTGTAAGTGGCAGTACTTTTCCTTATGAAGAATAGAAAGGCTTTAGTGTAATTTTTACAAGACTGATTAACATGGGCGTGCAGATATCTTAGAAGTATTTGCTAAATCTTAAAATGAAGAAGCAACCCATATAAAAATACCAAAGAGTATCAACAATCTTACATATACATTTTAGTTTTTTCCAACTATTTTATTATATTTGATCTTATCTCAGAATGCTTTTTACCTAAAACCTTAGTGAATCTGAATACATATACATAAATACATTTAAGTGTATGCTCCACTACGCCTTTGTGTTTTTCTATAATAAAAGTAAGAAGTTCTTTTATTTTTCTTTAGGTATGTAATCAGCAGGACTATGAACCTCCAATGAAGCTAGAAGGAAAAAAAATGAATAGAAGTCCTTGAAAGATTTAAGCTTGCATTCTCAGGAATGCCTGTTTTGAGTGTGGTCATTAGCCAGTGAAAGGATTGTTATATTTTACAATTATATTTTAGCAACATTTTTATTACACTCTATAGAATAGGGCTCAGCAAATAATTTCATATATTAAAACCAATAAAGGATTATAATTTAAACATGCAAATAGTATGCATTTAAAATTGAAGGTTAACTGATTATATAACCACGAGGGAGTCATTGTTCCTATGGTATAAGTTGTAAGGAAGCCCTTGTTCTTTGTTATTTGTGGGAAGCGGAATGCAGAGGATTAAAATGTTTTGTATTTTAAAAGTCAGTTAAGTGTTCATTTAGGCAAATGATTGTTTTTTCATTAACTCAATGTGCTTCATTATTTCCTTTAAGTATCTCTTTCTTGGCAAGATTGGAAGGCTTAATGACCTACTAAATGTCTTGAATTATTCAGCCTGAATTATTTATAACCATTTCTGGTAGTGCCCAGTGAAATGGATTGAGCAGAATAAGAGACTTTTGGAAAAGGGAATGTGGGCAACTTCACTGTCCTGTGTTTACCTCTGTGATCTACAGGTGGTTCTGAAAGCTGTCTATCTTGTTCTTAACCACGACATCAGCTCTCGGATCTGTGACGTGGCACTAAACATCGTGGAATGTTTACTTCAACTTGGCGTAGTTCCCTGTGTAGAAAAGAATAGGAAGAAGAGCGAAAACAAGGAAAATGAGACTGTGGAAAAGAGACCAAGTGAGGGAACTTTCCAGTTCAAAGGCGTGTCTTCAAGTTCCACCAGTGGGTTTGGGGCCCCTTCTGCTAGCGGAGCTGGAGATGGTGGAGCAGGAGAAGGAGGAGGTGGAGATGGAGGAGGAGGAGGTGGAGGAGATGGAGGAGGCGGTGGAGGAGGTGGAGGTGGCCCTTATGAGAAGAAGGAGAAGAACCAAGAGAAGGTATGGTTGAATTACCTGCTGTATCCTCAGGCAGTCCGGTGTCCAGAATTCTTTCCCGTTTGTGTGTGCACATGAGCCTGTGTGTGTGTGTGTGTGTGTGTGTGTGTGTGTGTGTGTGTGTGTTGTTTATTTCACCCAGATAGTTATTGACTAGAACAGAAATGAGTCACTAGAGTCTATTCTAGCAATAATGGAAGTGCTCAGCAGACATGTGTAGACACTTAGACGAGCTTGGCTTCTAAATTCAAAATTTGGTGTCACTCATTGAATATTAGAAATGTTTTTTGTTGTTGGTTGGTTGGTTTTTTGTTTGTTTGTTTTGTTTCTTGGTAACATCTCAAACCTACTATGTTTTCATAATTCACAGTCTAACAGCAAGGATATCCTCTTTCCCAAGACTTTGCATACCTAACCTAATAGTGTAGTGACAATCTGCTCAAACTCTATAAAAATATATAGCTTGATCAACAGACATTGAATTTTTGTATTTATGGAGGCTGAGAAGTCCAAGGCTCCAGTGCCAGCGGGAGTTTCCTGCAGCCTCTTCTCTGGGCTAAAAGGTGACTGCCATCACTGTGTGCCCACATGACCTTCTCTGTGCAAGTGCAAACAAACGCTGGGACATCCCCATGAGGCTCCCTGGCTCTGGACATCAATGTCTAAACTCATTTAATTCTAATTAACTCCCAAAGCCAGTCTCCAAATACCAACAGGTGGAGAGTTAAGGCTTTGGTGCTTGAATTTTGAGAGACACCATATATCTAGAAGTGTGACTTTTTACAGAGTTATTTTGACACATGTCTGGTATGGACATAGCTACCCAGCCTCAGTTCTCTGGAATCTCAATGTGCCATAACCCTGAGGTTTTCATCCGATTGTTATTGGTTGTTCCTGAATTTCATCCTTGCTGCTTATCACCATGCCTTATGATCTCCTGATTTATCAAGAATTTCTTTTCTGTCATTTGAAGTTTAGATACAAAGTATCATCATTTAAATTCATATAACTTACACTGATTTCAGTTGGAATTTTTAGTTTCAAATTCATGTTCATAAATTGAAATAAACCAGAGCGTTCCTTAACAGGTGACAATCTACTTATCATTCTGAGTTTATAAGTAAAAGATTACACTGTAAACAGTTCTAAAATTTGTTACATAAACTGTGAATTGCCCATTTTCGATATCATATTTTAATATGTAAATGAATAGCTACTTTCTTCTCTAACTCTAGCCCCACTGATGCATATTTGCTCTGTTAATATTCTATTTCTTCATCTCACAATTTGCTTATATTGTCCCAAAATTCATGAGCTCTGATCCACAAAACTAGTACAATATTGTTGGGGTCTTTCTCTTTTATTTAGATTTAGACATCATGTATCATGTCTAAATATTACCTTATATTTGATTAATAATTATGTAAAAATTAATTATATAATTATATAGCTATAATTAAACAAATACATATAATTATTAGCTATAGTAATTATTACATTAAGTATTATAACATGATATTATAGATGTTACTTTGACAAAAATTACCACATAGAGAATATTTTAAGGTTAAATTTTATTTGATCTCTAAAATAACCACCAAGATGTAAATATTATGTAGTTACTTATCAAATTGCAATTAGACCTTAAGATCTACCAAAGTCTATTCTACCTTAAGACAATCTGTTTTTTTTTTCAGTGGAATCAGAGTTTATTGGCTTTTGCAACCTGCTATGGGGGACTCAAGAGAGAAAGGGAAAGCCTATTTCTATTTCCTTATTGGCCACTAGCCTATAATAAGAGCTTAAAATATCCTTTAATAACTCTGATTTCTGCCTGTAGCTTGATCTATCTTTCTTCATGTCTCCAGTGAAAGCAACCTAACTCCCAAGGACATGTGAAGGCTTAAAGAAATAAAGCCTGGATGGATATGTACAAAGAGTTTTCAGGACTAGAAATGTGTTTAAAGAGTATATAATAATTTTAAAATATATGTAGCTCAGCCTTTTAAATAAACCCTTGTCAGTGTGACTTTTTCCGAGGTGCTACTACAAAAAACTGCAATGTTCCTGGGTTACCCAAAGGTGCCCAACTAGGGGGACCAGTGAGGACACAAATCCAGTCAGTTTTAATCTCTCCTTACTAAGCCACCATTCTAGAACCTAGTCTGCATAAAGTTACTCTGATGGACAGCAGTGACATCTGCCTAAAAATAACACTGTTTTCCTCTCGTTGTGGGCATCACATATGGTCAATTACCTCTCACGATACATACATACATACATACATACATACATACATATATATATAACATATATATATATTTATATATATCTGAGACAGGTATCAGAGCTCTTCTCTTTTTAGAGAGGATGGGGTTTTAAATATTAGTAGCTTGCCCAAGGTTGGTTAATTGTTAAATGTTGAAGTTAAATAATTTCTTGCTTAGCAAATAGATAATTACAGAGTGTTCTTTGGACTCAGGATGATTCTTCAAAGTAATCACCAGGTGATGCAAAGTGACCTTTAACCCTCTCCTTATTTTGTGCCCCAAGCAGTCACTAGACAATGAATTCTTCAGGCAAACAAAAGGATGTTGGATGGTTAATAGAGGCAACTTTCTTCAGTTGAAGTAGGTTAACCATTTCTACCAACTCAGAGATGTTTCATTCCTGAAGTGGCTCTCTAGGGCCCCATCCCACATCTGCTACCTGAGTTTACAGATAAGAAGAGGAGGACCAGTTGCAATGTTAGGGAAGGAGAGATTCCACCTTGCCATGATAAGGTGCATGATAATGCCACTGGAACCCCCTTACCCCTTCACGCCATATCCACATTGCAGTATGCTTTCCATTTGTCGACCTGGCAGTGTGACTAATGGAAAAACCCTCATGGTTGTGGAGTAATTCCCTTCCAATATTTCATTTGGTCTGTATGGAAAACCTCTGATACAAGGAGGATAGTCATTAGTACTCTTACTCCACAGGCAGAAAGGTAAAACACCAAGAGATTAATTTCTACAATTTTCTTGCATCACCATAAGCAACAAGATCCACGAGCTACACTCCTGGCTCTTTGATATGAGCACATGCTGACAGTTAAACATAGCAAGAAGGACTAAGGCACCTTCAACTATTGAAAGATAACGGCCCTCCCACTGTGGGCTCAGCATTATTCCTCAGTAGTAGTTTATATTTTCTCCAATAGAAGGAATTCTGTTTCTTTTTTGGATACCTGTTTTCCCTTCTCCCAAAGTAAAAGGGACAAAAGATAAATTCATTCATCAGGAGGGCTTCCTGATGAGCCATAAAAGGAGAGTCCAGCAGAATATTTGTTGAGCTCCATACATTCTACTTTGTTTATAGTTATTATGTGTATTGCAATACGATGGAAGTAGGCCTCAGGAGATTTTTCTTCAAAATACCTGTCTTATTACCCTAAGATTCCCAAGTTCCACACTTAGATCAGTTTCAGGGAGCTGATGTTTGCCTGGTGGTGTTATCAGAACATTACCCATAAGGATATTCTCTAAGAAAATCTACTTGTGTTCACTGTTGATCATCCCAAGTCTCTCTCTAGGTTATAGTTCTGATCATTCAACAAAGATGTAAAAGTACATCTTGTAATAAGCTCATTCAAATTCTGTGTAATCATAGGACATTCAGAATGCAGTTTCTTTCTGTTCATGCCTGTATGAGATTTTAGAAAAGTACATTTGTTGAACTCTTGACAATTTTATTTTCTGAGTTGCTGTAACACACATTAATTTTATAAAATAGAATTCTAGTACCAAAAAGAACTTGGTGGCAAAGTCAACAGGCTTCTCTTTCTTTTTCAATTGTGGTTACCAGGATGAAAATATACCTGTAAGCAACCATAGGCTTGCTCTTACTATGCTCATCAAAATAGTGAAGTCTTTGGGATGTGCCTATGGTTGTGGAGAGGGACACCGAGGGCTCTCTGGAGATCGTCTGAGACACCAGGTATTCCGAGAGAATGTAAGAGAATTAAAGTAGATTCCATTTCCTCTCTTTCTCTCTTTTTTACTTCCCAATGGGGAATGAGTCCTTTGACAATGAGGGTCAACGTTCCCTGAAAATATTGTATTTCATAGGCAATTAATACCATTTTTGGGTGAGGGAATTCCCACAAGGCATCTCAGGACATCTAAAACCAAGGCTTAGGAAAGTTTAATTGGGAAAACTAGTCTGCCTCTTGCCTATTCCAGAGCATTTGGAAAAAGAGTGCAGAATCAGACCATCTAGATAGAAGTTTGAAAGAACTTTGCACAGATGCATACACACATTTGTCTAGTAAACATCTGGTGGTCTGTGCAGAGGTTCTATCCATCATGTGGGTAGCAAAGAAGCATTATACATTAGAAGAAGGGGTCAAAGACATTGATACTTTTACTTAGAAATGGAAATTGGCCCTTATTGAGACAAAACAGGACTGTAAAAGTAGCCAGGCCTCTGGCTGCTTTGCTTGAGAATTCCCCTCAATTCTCGATGTTTGAGATCATGTTCCTTTGAACTGTATGAAACCTGAAACTCTGCGCATAGGCAGCCATTGGAATGTGTAACAGAATGTGGTTTATTACAGCTTGCTTTCAATTGAATATACCAACTGTTACCTTCCCTTCTGACTTGAGCAATAACCCACCTCCAACATCCTGATCCAGACTGGTTGACTCATTTCTATATTGAAATCATAACAAAATATTCTTTTAAAAATGAAAATTTCATGCAAATTTAAGCACAAATATATTTGGCATATCTTTGCAGAGTTTTAGGATCCTGTCAAAATCTGATGCCAGTCCATTTTCTCTGGTGTAGGTTTTGTCATGAAATGTTCATACAGGGCTAGCATGCCAGATTTCTTGCTTAATGCATCATCTACCATCCATCGACTTATCCATTTTTCTTTATTTTATATTTAATTATGTTGTAACATTTTGATTTATTGTTTATATATGGGAGGTATAATCACAGTGGCTAACTTTTAAATTCCCCAACTCAGATATTTTGACCAAGATCTAGATTTTGAGACTAAAATTTAAAATAATAATAATTTAAAAGCAATAAGTCAATAAAACCTTCCCTTGGATCAATCCTTATACACATGTATTTTTAATTCTGTTATAAGATGAATAAAAACTGTCAAGGCTAATGAAAACACATCACTCCTCATACAGAAGACCAGTTTCATGGAATTCAGCTTCAAATATAAAAAGAAACATCTGCCGGGCGGTGGTGGCGCATGCCTTTAATCCCAGCACTCAGGAGGCAGAGGCAGGCGGATCTCTGTGAGTTCGAGGCCAGGCTGGACCGACAGCCTCCAAAACAATACAGAGAAACCTTGACTCATA
Source organism: Mesocricetus auratus (assembly GCF_017639785.1). Taxonomy (NCBI): domain Eukaryota; kingdom Metazoa; phylum Chordata; class Mammalia; order Rodentia; family Cricetidae; genus Mesocricetus; species Mesocricetus auratus. The sequence goes on along the minus strand of NW_024429194.1, from coordinate 41,440,886 downwards.
AAACCAAAAAAAAAAAAAAAAAAAAAAAAGAAAGAAAGAAACATCTTCCTGGATGTGTAAACTGGATTTGAGAACTATATTCTGTTTTTATGAATTGATTAAAAGCAGAACCAGTTGGGTAAGAAGAGAGTTGCTGTCATTGCATGGCCAAGAATATCTTGTTTCCATGAGACTGGCCAGTCAATTTTCTACTTACCTTTTCAACCGGATTACTTGAACGACCACTTTCTGATCTTCTAGACCTCTTCTATACTCATAATAGAGATTATATGCACAAGTTTCAGAAACATCCCCAGGAAAACGTCTAATTTAAGAATATTTCAGTCGGGCGTTGGTGGCGCACGCCTTTAATCCCAGCACTCGGGAGGCAGAGGCAGGCGAATCTCTGTGGTCTACACAGCGAGTTCCAGGACAGCCTCCAAAACAATGCAGAGAAACCCTGTCTTGAAAAACCAAAAAAAAAACCCTGTATATTTCTATGTTTCTGCACCATGAAATTTTTAAGCACAATCTTTCTTGAAAAGCCAAGTATATATTTCACCTTTAGACCAGACCAATTTTTTGAAAGAGAAGATTGCCATAGTGATATTCTCTAAGTGCCTAATGTTTTTTCACCAATAATAATTCATAGGTTATTAATCTAATTTTGTTAGTAGTCCCAAATTATTGAAAAGAAATTTATTGATTAATACTTTTATATTTCTTGAAAATATAAAAAATACCTAAAGGTTCTGGCATGTGATTCCTTTAATACTTCTTAGGTTATTAATCTAATGATTATCTATTAGGCCTAAATTAGTGAAAATTTTTGATTAATGTTTTATATTTCTTGAAAAAAACAGATTGTTTTCTCAGAATAAGAATTTTAAAGTCTGGAGAACCTTCAGTTTGATTGAATTCCCACTGAACTCTAAGAGCACTGCAGATAGACTTGCAGCTTCCACAGCAGAGATATGAGACTATACCTTTTTGGTGTATTTTATACAGAACATGAAGTCATTTGTACTTCAGAGATTTAGTTTTTTATTCTCTTTATAAATATAACACCAATGATCTTTACAAATCAGGTTGGGAATGCTAATTGAATCAATGCAGAGCACATTGTACTTAAGTGTTTTGTAAACATCACTTTTTCACAGAGCAGCATCTGTTCTATAAAAACAAAATAACAACAACAAAACACATGACTTTCTTTAAGATATGGTAACTGGAAAGCTCTCTGGAAAAACAATCCACATTTCAAATCTTCTAAAACATAGTGAAGGAAGAATGAAAAAAAAATCTCTCTATGGTACAGATGGCGAGATTATAGCAAGATCATACCAAAAAGTTTATCCAGTGAATTCCAAGTTCATTTTCTGCTACTTTTTTCCTTTTAAATTCCCAAGTACTTTTCCTGGGTCACAACCACATCAAATAGTAATGTAACTTAAGTTTTCTTCTAGGTCACTAGTAAAAACATCAATAGGATTCCAGTTCTCAGGGCTCACCTCCCTCAGTGCCTACACTGACTACAAAGTTTTCCATCCTCAAGGTGATCTCCCCAAGCTGCATCGCCTTTCTCAGACCTTTATCCCTTTCCCTCAGCCCAGACTCTGCCTCCATTTCCCCCATTCCATCCCATCTTCAAGACCTTTCTTGTGCCTCTTTTGTCAGATAGCCTTCTTCAAGACACCAGTAAATCTAATTGTATCAGCCCTATCAACTCCTTGTTATGAATGGCTGGTATCTAAGTATAGTTCCCCAAGACCATCAGTGTCTGAACTGTTAATGAGACTGACTGTTTTACCAGAGAACTAATTACACCTTAGTAGGCAAGATCCAGACTTCTGGTATTGACTCTACTGCAGAACTTACAATATCACCTTGGACAAAAACCTTGATTTCTTTCGACCTCAGCTTCTAAAATTTTGAGAAACAGACAATCAGCAAATTATAAAGTCAGACATGATGCCTTTTCATGCAAAAAAAACCGTATATTTTAGAGCAAAAGCACTGTGAAAATGAAGCTTATCTTTTAATAGTAGGAGAACTCTAGCAACCTCCTAGTGTTCCCAGTAGCATGAGACTATTCGGTCTGAAACTTCTACTGTTAATGATTGCAACTTTGTTGCTGATGGTAGGAATTATTCCTCTTTACTTTGCAAGGTGACAAAATTATTTACTAGGTCATAGGAAATATACTGTTATTTTTGAGCAGAAGCACCATGTCATGAGACCAAATTCTATTTAAATATCATACTTTCACATTCAAATTCAGACAAATAATACATGAATATAACATTTTATGCCTCTTATATGTTCCAAGGAATTTTCCCCCTCTTGGCCATAGAAGAGATCACTGTACAGCTGTGGCTATAGCTCAGTTGGTAGAGTGCCTGTCTTGCATCTATGATTCCCTAAGTAAAGTATCCAGAAGCGCATTAGCAGGGTGTGATGGTGTAATCCCAGAATTCAGGAGGTGGATTGCAGGAGGATTAGAAGTTCAAGGTCTTCCTTGGCTATGTAAAGAATCCAAGGCTATAATAGGCTACTTGAGGTTCTGTCTCAAAAACAAAACAATTAATTAATCAAAAAAGGCCATTGGATTTCCACCCACTCTTATTTTCACTTTCTCCCTTAAAGCTATCTAACTTCAAAGTGCCTGTGCAGGAAAGCTATATGCTTTTCCAGTTACACAAAGCCTTTGATTTTTTTCTAGGAGTGGACTATGGATTCTATGGCTTACTTCAATTTTAATTCTTGAGTTGTTTTCATTAGATCTTAAAATCTTGACCTTGGTGAAAAGACTGAGTTCTTCTGGGACCAGCCTTGAACATTAGCTTTGAGTTTTTCTGAGGAGTTCCTTTTCCAAATACAAGCTCCTTTGGACTGCCTAGTCGGCTTTCGCCTACTTCTTGTTCAAGCAACTTGGCCTAGCATGGGGAGGATCCGGCAGCAGTATGAGGGAGTGGGTGGGAGTCTTTGCCTTCTGCAACTTTTGTCTCGGACTGACGGTGTCTGGAGCGTAAGCTGGTACTTGTGACTTTTTCACTTTTCTTCCTTCATTGCAGGCCCAGAACTGCCTCACTAAGCTATACAAGCTAGATAAGATGCAGTTCCGACAAACCATGAGGGACTATGTGAACAAGGACTCTCTCAATAATGTAGTGGACTTCTTGCATGCTCTGCTAGGATTTTGTATGGAGCCGATCACTGACAGTAAGTAAAGGTGACTCCGAGTTCAAGGAGCAGCCACTGTGAGGTGAAGCAGGTAGTGTTTCCCTGGCACACTCAGCATCTGGGGCCAGAACTCAGAGAAAAAAAATATGTATGCATGCCTGTTCACATGTGCTCATGTATGTGTGTGGGACTGTGTGTGTTATAAACAAGAGATGCCTCCAAATTATCTTATGACACAATGATGCCCTCACAAGATAATTTACCTCATTGAATAGGAATTTGGTAGTTCTTTCTCTCATTTGACCTGTGCGCAACAATGGAAACCAAAATCAAAAGATAAGGAGATATATTTACTAGTTTAACACGTATGAAATGAGTGTCTACAATATGCCACTTTTAGTGTTTGATGTTTTCCATAATAAACAAAGAAAGAAAATATAATTAGCATAAACACTGTAGTGATGTAAATGACACTTATAGACTTAGTTTTTTTTTAAGTTAGGCAAATATAGACACCCACAGCCTGTTTATAGCTTAGTGGCTTTAAAAGAAGTATGGAGGCCTAAGCTTCAGGGTGAAAGTAGAAAGTGCCAGTCACATTTGTACAAAATTAACTCCTTTGGCACCTTCTGAATGCAGACACATTAAGAAACTGGCACCCAGGTTTAATCAAATGCATATTTTTGAATTGAGCTTTGAAAGAAATGACTTTTTAGCATAGATTCATTGCTCATGTGATACGTAAATGGAGTTGACTAATTTATCTGTATGTTTAGAAACAAGTTTTTCATGATTGTATCCTATTCTTTATTGTCTAGTTATCACACTAAGAGAAAATATTCCTTGTAGACCCCCTGGAATAACCTATTCCCTCAGAGTTAGTGTAAACTAACCGTTTTATAAATTTGAAAACATTGAAGTGAGGTTTGTCATCGAGATATTTGAAAGGAAATCCAGATTGTAAATTCAACTATTTCTCTCTCCCTCCCCTCCTCCCCATCTCTAATTTGAGATAAGAACTCTAAGCACACACTGCAGTATTTCTTTCGGTATTGTAAATCTGGAGATAAATCCTTATCAATTGGTCCAGACAGAGAAAGGTTGATAATGTGCTATGTTCCTCCGAGGATTCTTGAGCTGTAAAGTGAGTCACAGTGAATCAGATGGACAGTACAGCTCCTTATCCATCAATCTGACAGCTGTATTTTGTTCTCACAATCAATAATAGGCTCACAGATCATGAGGATTCCTTTTGCAAAGACACAGAATACATATGTGTCCTCTGAAGATGTATGGATTTGTGTCCCCCCCCCCCAAAAAAAGCTGTAAAATACCATGGAGGTTCACATTTTTAGTCTCCAGCATTTCTCGTGCTCTGTGTGAAGGAGGTTGCTCTGGGGCAGAGTGGAATTGTTTCCACTCAGTTTCCTCCAGGCCTGCAGCAGTTCTGCAAGGTCTCCATCACTTCTCTGTTGCTGCATAGCTCATGTTGACCATCTCATGCCCCTTCTGACATACTGGATAGTTTCCCCTGAAAAGCTGGCGTTCCTCACCCCAGAAAGTGGATTTATATCATATTTTCCATATGGAGAAACTAATGAGTTCATCTTCCTTCTTTCCCCTCCCTCCCTCCCTCCCTCCCTCCCTCCCTCCTTCCTTTCCCCCCCTCCCTTCCTCTCTCTGTCTCTCTGTGTCTCTATCTCTCTGCCTCTCTCTCTTTCTACCCCCTTTTCTTTCTAATATTAACCAACCCAAATGCTCCTCTGCATGTGCCATGTCAGAGCACAGACTGTGACATAGACTTGTATTTTTCTAATCTGCACAGGGATCATTACACTGGGTGCATCTTTAATCACCCGTGTCAGTGCTTTCACAGGGACCTCCCAGTTTCCCAGCTGCCAGACACTTCCTTACATCCTTCAGCTGTGTAGCTTACTGCCTCTAACATGTGTCTTTGCATTCCAGACAAAGCTGGATTTGGAAATAACTTCACCACAGTGGACAACAAATCCACAGCCCAAAATGTGGAAGGCATTATCGTCGGTGCAATGTTCAAGTCCCTCATCACACGCTGTGCCTCAACAACCCATGAGCTACACAGCCCTGAGAATCTGGTGAGGAGCATCCCCGCTTCCTAACAGCAGCTCTAGTGCTGTGACCTGGAGGAAGGAAAGCTAAAGTCTTCAAGTCACAGTATCCACTTTTTCCAATGTCATCCCTAACTCGCCATGGCACCCTAACCCTCTGTCCTACCTATAGATTAACTTATCTTCCTCCTCCACCCCACAATGTAGAGAGTGGTAAAAGATTGCAGGTACTTTTAGCCTTTCAGAAAGAAGGTGATAAAATATGCTATTGGTTCATGAAATATGAAAGGATGTTACTCCAAGAATTATTTGAAGCTGTATTTATTCTTAAGAATCCATCAAATATGCTATTGAAACTTGTTTCATTTTCTTTTTTTAACATTATAATCTTTATCTGTCCTTCATAACAGCCATGTGGTAATTAATCAAATGAGGTTTCAAGTAGTGTTGGAAGAAAACTATTATGAAATGTCCAAGTTCTACCAAGGAGAACAGGATGTCTTGAGATACTCAGTGTAGAAATAGGAAGACAAATTTGACACAGATAAGTGAATTCCAGTCCCTTGGGGACTAAAAGAACATTCCTCCTACATCTGTTAGATACTATGTTTTCAATGTAGAAATGAGCCCATTTACACATATGGACTTATTCCCTATTTTACTAACTGAAGGACATTAGGATCCTTTCTTCTGAAGATCATGGGCAGAGTTGTCCCATGGAACTAGGGTTTTAAAAAACAAAGATAGCAAGGTAAATTGTTTATGTTTCTAGGTTCTGTTTTACCACAAAGACTTAGAATACAGTAATTACCACTTTAAAGAATGGAGGCAGGGATGTAGGTACTGACAGCAAAACTTGGTATCTCAAGGAAAAATAAGTATACACACATTTTTTTAAATGTCAACCCAGCAGTGTACCAGCATTACAGCCCCGTCTGGACAGTCTTAGATTCATGGTCTTGTTCACACTCAATGTGGCTACAACATGCATATCACTTGCTAAGTATGTCCAGGAAAGTTCATCATCCTATGAATGAATAACCAGGTTTTGTTAGATGTATCTAAATGAGTTATTTAACATTTTACCATAATAATCCAGACCACTTGCAGAAGCTGATTAGGGGTGAAATTTTCATTCTAAACAAAATCTGACTACCATTTTTTTTTCTTCAGGCAAAAAAAATTTCTCTTCAGAACTCACAATTAGAAGAGAAAATTTGGTGATCCAATGTTAAAAGAGTGTAGACTGATGTCTTTCTAGTAGTATAGCTGACTCTCCAAATTTGAAGCTTACTAGCCATCCTCTCCTGTAGTGAATACGAGGGGCAGCATTCTCCCATAGGAGCAAGGGGAAAAACAAGCACATCCATTACCACATCAGTGTTTTGTTGTCATCCTTTCATGACTCCACTGCTCATCTCCCTAGGACATCTAACCAGACAGCTATCTGGCTAGCTTTACTGCTCCCAAACCTTCTTGCTTTCAAACAGGGTCTGTACTGTGACATCCGCCAGCTGGTCCAGTTTATAAAAGAAGCTCATGGGAATGTCTTCAGGAGAGTGGCTCTTAGCGCTCTGCTTGACAGTGCTGAAAAGTTAGCACCGGGGAAAAAAGTGGAGGAGAATGGACAGGAGTCTAAGCCTGCAGGCGGTAAAAGGTTGGAAGCTTGAGCTCTATGAATATCAGTGTTTGCAAACTGTCAGAAGAATGTTATCGTTTATCATACTGTCTGTGTGTTGTTACAAAGTCGGGGCAGGGATGTTAAAGCTATCTGGTACAGCTGGTATCACTGACTTAGTCCAACTGAAGCATTAAAAGAAATGATTGTTAAAGGTGGAAACTTTAGGATAATTGGGTTGCAAAGATTGCCCCCATGAATGGATTAGTGTTTTCGTAGATTATCATGGAAGTGATTTTGTTTAGTGAGCATTCTATGGACAACGGACTGTTTTGCCATGTGATGCCCTTTGCCATGCTTTGTCATAGCAACACAGTAAGATGCCATAATCACCTGCCTTTGGGTTCCCAAGCCTCCAGAGCCATGAGCTAAATAAATCTCTATTGTTTATTTTTAAAAAATGGAATGAACTCATGTACTCAAACTTCACTCTTGATTTCTTGATTACATGGTAAAACGCTATCTTTGTTTTAGTCTTTTAAAATAATTTATACTTTACTATGTTCTTTTGTTCAGTAGATAGTATTCTAGAGGTAGTAAAAGGATAAGTTGCTGGGCTGAGACATAGTTCAATAGTAAAGTACTTGCTTAGCTTGTACAGTGTCCTGGATTCAGTTCCCAACACTCTGAGAAAAAACTGCTTCGCAATACTCTGTGGTATATCCTTCCAGTAATTGTGCATTTATTTCATGCCTACTGTATTTTAGACAATCCTGACAGGAAATAAAAGAGGCCCCTATGCTAAAACTTCCACTTGCATCTAATGCCTCTGCTTGCCATAGTGAATACTGGTGAAGAATAAGGTCATGAGTCTAGTAGTAAACTGTAAATTCCACACAAAATGGTGAGAAAAGTTAGCAACCAGATATGTTGTCAGTAGAAGAGGGATTGCTTTGTAGGGCATCTAAAAGATTAATCAGTGGCAATCTACTCCATTGTGACTGGTGGAATGTGCCATGTGTACAGGTCAGAGGCAGGAAGCATGGCAGATAAAGGCCAAGTATCTTCTGCACCTGAAGAATGTCGAAGCTTCATGTCTGGTCGCCCCTCACAGACACCAGAACAGTAAGTAGAACTGAATTTTGTCTCCAATGCAGAGAGTTGTGCACTTCACATGGAAGAAAGTTTACTTTCTCAACTGCTTTTAGGTTTTTGTTTGTTTCTATATTTTTTTTAAGTTTGCTTTTATTTCTTTGAAACATTGCCTTCTGCCCTTACAATTATATTCTCAATGCCACCAAATGCTCCAAGTGAGGCCAAATAACAACCTTTGTGCTTATAGGAAGGCTCTCTAATTGTATTTTCCATCTTGCCTTTCTTGTATCTCTGCCTTTCACTATGCAACAGGTAAATATGAAAAATAGTGTGCATGTGAGGTGTCACATACTTTCTTGTTCAAAAGTCATAATTTTAAAGCAAATTAATTGCACCTCAATATCCTCAATGAACATAATGGGTATATTCCAAAAGTGCTGAATTTTAGCTGAGATGCAGACTCTATTTCACAGCACTACAGTCTTAGAACCACTCCGGTGTCTTAACATCAGTTTGTCTCTGGTTTTCATACTGACAGATATCAAAAGCATCTTCAAATTAGTGACCAAAAAGGTGTAAGGGTTAGTACTGACATTACATACACAGCCTAGGCCCACAGGAGGCCCATGTTATTCATTTTTCTTTGGGGAATTATTTAAACACAAGTAGAGTGATCTACATTTCAAACATATATCATTGTAGGTGTATCATATTACTTTCCAAAACCCTTAGTCAATATATCCTCACAATTCTGCATAATAGTCTAGGTATTAGGGTATCCTTCCTGCATATCTAGGCATATTAGGTATAACTAATATACCTGCATTAGGTATGCCTGCACAACTAGATAAATTAAAGGTGAGAGGCCAACATCCATCAAACATAGGACTATGTAATCGAAATCTTTGAAATCACAAATGCCTACACACTTTGTGTGTGCTTCAGAATCTTAGAGATTGTGTCTTTTAGCAGAGTCAGTCAAGTCAATGGGCCCAATAACCATATGTATTTATTGCTAAAGCTCTAGCACCAAGATGGAGCTTCGCTCATTGTAGAAAATTAATACATACATTTCAAGAAGAAATGAATGATATGCAATGATATGCAAGGATTGAGGACAGAACTATCAGACTACCAGTAAACTTTCATTTCGTTTTCTTTAACTTCCTTCTTCAAAATTAAACCTTAGGTTTTCCTTTAAGAAAATCCTCAAAGACATGGCAAGGGACCAAATTTAGCTCCCAAGGGGGCATAAAGAATTGGTAAAAATAAGTTTCATTTCCAAGTGGCCAGAAGACCCATTAAAACACATTATAGCAAACTTGATTTTCCATCCAATTGACATTGGCAACTACCGAAGTAATCTGATAAATGAGAATGTTCCAAAAGATAATTTGGATTTTAAAAATAAAATTGGCTATGCTAACACACGTTTGTTTTTTATTTTTGTTTTTATTTTATTTTTTAGAACTCCAAATATTCTCTTTGTTCGGTGTTCTGTAGACACACCAAATTCCTCTACATTTGGCATATGTCTGTTTTAATGTGCCTTGCCATTAATATTTCTGCTTGGAATAGCATCATGAATCTTCAAAGATGGAACTTTTCTGTCACTTCAATGGGCCCAGGAAGTGAGCACACTAAACACCCTTTGTTTAGCCCAGAAAAAACTGAGAAGTCCTTCTGCTAACCCTGACTCCTCCTCCCTACCCTGTTTCTCTCCCTCCCGCCCCATTCATCCTGATGCTTCTTATTCTCAACACACTGAGTCAGCAATTCTAGGAATGGTTTAATGTGATGGTTTTTCTGCTGCTCCTTGCTGCTGATGTGGCTGTTTCTTTGAGAGGGTCACAAATGATGGCTTCCCCGAATATGGAAGGTTCTTTTCATTATGGCATTAGACAGACTTTCACCATCATGCCTCTCCTTCCAGGAAGGTAAGAATGGCTTGGCACACAGTGTTGCCCTCCTAAGTAACAGACCAGTCAATTCTAAAAATCCATTTTAAATATGTACCTCTTCATAAATGAAATGCCATAGTTTGGAAGAACTTAAAATACAAAGTACTTTGCTGGCATTTGAGAGATGAGATCTGAATCCTCATCCATCTCCTGATGATGATCGAATTACACAATATTGTCAGTTTTTGGATCAATTCAGCATTCTACCCGCAAACTTGTAAATAAAAGTTACATAAAAACCCATAAATAAGTGTCATCACACCTCTAGAACATATTCTAGCATCATTTCTTTCCAAACTACAACAACAATGCATGCTGTTCAAGATGGAAAATGTGGAAAACATAGAGAACTATGCAAAGGAAGTTGAAAAATCAAAATACTACTGCTAAAGATACCTCTGAAAACATTTTGCATTTTAGTCTGTGAACATTTTTGAGCGTGCACATGCAAATACACATGTAGTAAGAGATCTAACCAGCCTCACCTGTGGCCGTGCCCAAACGGGACAGGCTTGCCTTCTCTTGGTTCTGGTCGGGTTACAGAGAGCAGCTGGGTATGGATCCTTGGAGCTGGAACTTGTGAGTCATCGGTTTTTCATGTAAGTGACTTCTCCCCAAAGAAAATTAACCTATATTTATCCTAGTCCCATGTATCTACATTCACACCCAGACACATGATCACCTATACCTTTTCATGTCTTAGTGTACAATTCCATCTTTTCCTTGATAATACTTTTTAGAAATTGAATTTCTCGGTCAAAAAGATATCTTGTTGCATAGAACATAAATGTTCCAAAAATACCAAGGTATTTTTATCTCTCTATGGCAGTAAGGTAGGACATTGTTTTTTTCTTCAAGCCACCTTAATCTCTGCTAATTTAGTGGATTAAAAATGGAATTTTACCTTATTATTACTGTTGTTGTTACAACATAAAGTTCTGCACAGTATTAGTCTTTTTTTTCTAATTGAAAGCCTTCTTTCTGGTCTTCTGACTTACCCCTTTGGATTGAACCTATATTTTCACTTTTACACTTGATAACTTTCTTCAACTTAATTGGCTGTAGAATGATGTATTCCCTGAGCATGGTGATAAAATTTCAGTCATTCATTCATTAATTCATGGAAGTATTTTTGAGAGTTTTTTGGACATCAATATGATACTGTGTTGTGGTGAGGGGTGGGACACTGCCCAAGAGTCAGTGTTTTTTAAAAAGTTAAATGTTTCTATGGTGCCTCTGGTAGTGGATCAGTATTTATCCCTAGTGTACAAATGGACTTTGGGAACCCATTCCACATAGAGGGATACTCTCTCAGCCTAGACAGATGGGGGAGGGTCTAGGCCCTGCTCCAAATGATATGACAGACTTTGAAGATCCCCCATGGAAGTCCTCACCCTCCCTAGGAAGCTGAAAGGGGATGGGATGGGCGTTCATGGAGGGCAGGGGAGGAGGAGAGGGAGAGGGAACTGGGATTGACATGTAAAACAAGCTTGTTTCTAATTTAAATAAAAAAGAATAAAAATAAAAAGTAGAAAACTAAAAAAAAAAGTTAAATATTACCTGGCATTTTAAGTGCATCTGCTATTATGACTCATAGGATAAGTGGACACATCTACAATAACATTTAGCCTTTTTATTAAAGTGGAAAACAATGATCACTTCCAGTTGGTCGCTGAGACAACAATGTTTCCAGGGAGATCTTAGAGTCAACCGTGGTCTCCAGACTTCCAATCTGTCTCCCACTCTTTTCCTACCCAGACCACTAAAAAACATTCTACACGATCTGCCTAAAAACCATAGCTGTGAGTCGAGAGGATACTGAGCTGTTGGATGTTATTTAACTCTTTACTCTACTTCTCTGTAGTGATGAACAAATGCAAGGGGGCAATCTCGGACGGAAAGATTTCTGGCGCAAGATGTTCAAATCCCAAAGCGCAGCAAGTGACACCAGCAGCCAATCAGAGCAGGACACTTCGGAATGTACCACAGCCCACTCAGGGAACACCTCGGACCGGCGTGCCCGCTCACGATCCCGCAGAATATCCCTGCGAAAGAAGTTGAAACTCCCCATAGGTAAAAGTATGTCTGTATTTATTTATGTATTCTCTTATTATCATGTCATCAAATCAATGAGCAATTGAGATAGATCATGGCATGTGGGGGGGGGGGGCTGCAAAAGAAACTGTCAAGCAGTGCGCCCTCAGCTGACACCCTTGCATTTAGTTCATTCAGAGTCGGCTAAATGCAGTTATTTCCCAGATGCCCACTACATGCCTCTGCTGTGTGCAAAATACACAGCTCTTGGGTTTGCAGAGTTTGAGTAAGAGCCACCCAAAGGAAAAATAATGTAGTGCTATGAACGCAGACAACGAAGCCTGACCTAGGCAAAGGAATGAGGAGAACAGACTTTAAAATCTGCCTGCTAAAAAGAAAAGAATGAGAAGAGTCCAAGGGTAATGGGCAAGATAGCAGGCTGGGAGGAACTGGAAAGAACCAGTTAAGTGGGAAAATGGCTGACTCACTGTAGCAGAAGAGCACGCCAGATCCCAAGCAAGTTAGGATGACTGTTTACCAGGGCCCTCATGTACCAAAGTGTTAGGGAGAACAGAATAATGTAAGTGTATGAACCATATAAAAGACAATTGCATTGGGGAGAATATTAGTCAATAAGAGAATCCAACAAAAAGCTGCCTAGTGGCCCAGGAATAAACAAATGAGCATTTAGATTGTGTGTTAAGCAAAACCAGAGACATAGATTTGAGAACTGTTTAGGAGGTAAACTGTATAGGCTTTCAAGAGATATGGAACCCTTGTCTGGCATAGGTGGATGGGTTGTGGTTACCTGCAGTGGAAAGGACCAGGTCTATTTGTCCTGCACTTAATGTGCCCATGCAATTTTATAGTTCAACACTGGACATTTTGATGCAAAACATGTGTACCGAAAACAACTTGTTTTTGCTTCTATTTATATTAGAGCCATGTGACTTTCATTGCTAGTTCAGTACATGCTGGCATTTTTGTTTAATCCATTTGAAAGCAATTGCTATAACAGCTTAATTTTTCAAAATATCATTAACTAGGAAACTGGCTGAAGCGATCCTCCCTCTCTGGCCTGGCAGATGGTGTAGAGGACCTCCTGGACATTAGCTCTGTGGATCGCCTGTCTTTCATCAGGCAAAGCTCCAAGGTAAATAGGACATTACTTGTGAAGAAGTGGACTCCAGGGTCACTGATTAAAAACTATTGCGGCTGAAGAATAGGAAATGCATAGAAAGTTACAGGAACCTTGGAGTTTAACAAGTTCAGAAATTAGACACGCAGTGGAAACTAAAATATTTCTGTAGTAAACTACCATAAGAATGAAAATAAGGAAAGATGCAGTAAATATCTATAGCAATATCTATATGTCTATATAAAGGATATAGCAGAGTGATAGAAATTAAGAAAATAATTTAAATTCTTATGTATATCCCCCTTTTTTGCAAAAATATCAGACAATTATTGGAGTCTACCTGCTCTGGCTTCCTTTCTGTGCTATTACTTAAGTCTTACTGAGTTGACCTGAAGTCAAAATCATGAAGATATATTAAAGCTTTAAAAGAGACATAGGGCCAGGTCTGATGGTACCTTGATAGGTTAGTATCAGAATCTTAAATTCAAGCCAAACCTGGGCTATAGAATGAGCTCAAGACTAGCCTGAGCAATTTAGTGAGTTTCTAACTCAAGATAACAAGTCAACAAGTAGGCTAGGGATGTAGCCCTGGGACAGAGCACTTGCCTAGCATGTGTCAGTTCCTACAATCAGTTCTAGGAGAGTGAGGAAAGAAGGAGAAGGGGAAGAAGAGGTATAGGGGGGAAGGGAGGGAGGAAGACAGGAAGGGAGAGTAGGGGAAATATTATACTATAAATTAATTTATAATTTTAAGTCAGTCTAGTCATTTTTCATGGTTGAGTTCATGAAGGATGAATATGGCATTCAGTTTGGACTTTATCTGAATTAACTCTACACATGCCTGAGTTGTTTACTAACTTATTTTCATATTCAACTTCTGATGTCTTACCTGGCATTGCTTGTGCCTGAAGGTACAGTGGCATCTCTTTTGGGACATGGGGACATGACAGCACTTACTCGATGTGGAAGCCAGAGAACAAAGTCATTTTCATACCCTAAACAATTTACTTTTCAAACAAAGGGCTGATACAACTCTATGACTGGCTGGTGAATGTCTTTCCTTTCCTCCCCAGGTCAAGTTCACCAGTGCTGTAAAGCTTTCTGAAGGTGGACCAGGGAGTGGGATGGAGAATGGCCGGGAAGAGGAGGAGAATTTCTTCAAGCGTCTTGGTAAATGTCAACAGCCTAAGGATCCCACTCACCATTTCTTTTCAGTTGCTTAAATTAACTGCTGTTTCTTTTTTTTTTCTAAAGACGTGTCTTTCTAAAAGAAAATGGTCATTTTCTATTTGCTTTGTCTTTTCCTTTGTTCTTTAATGTGTCGTTCACTGCTATCTATAGCTTCTTTATTATCAGTTTTGTAGGAGAGACATTTGTGGAAATGTTACTGTGATTCTCACCCCCTGGTGGGCACTGAGTGTGCAGAGAATAAGACATGGCCTCTTGTCTTTGCTAGAAACTGAGAGTCACAGGACCTGCTATCCACCCACCACTCGGCTTCAGAGTTCTGTTCATCGCGTGGCTGACAGGTGGCCACCCTCCCTCTCCGTACTTCCACTGAGGGGGAGTGTTCAACTTTACAAAGCAGTTTGTTCCAGAGCCAGACAGCTTTAATTGTTAGGAAATCTTTCTTTATAATCTGAAAATATATTTGCCCACAAACTTGATGGTTTGTCCGAGTGATGACATCTAACCACACACACACACAACTACACATAATGCCGTAACCCCCTCCTACTCATTTCCTGTTCTCTCCTTTGATCACTTTTGACTAAATGTCTTTGGTTTCTTTAGTTTTTATTTCATAGAAGCATCTCTGGTTCTTACACATCCTGACTCCTTTTTCTGTGTTTGCATGGTAGATGGTGAGCATTGTAAACTCTAGAGCTTAGATGGACTATAGCAGGCCGAATTTGAAATTAATCAGTGTAGCCAATAGTATAACTAAGCCATGGATATAGCAAATGTATGAACTTAAAATACATGATCAGTGTTCTCATCACATAACTGTTTGTATTGATCAGTTTTTTTCTAGTTCATCTTTCTATCAATGAATATCATAATATGCTTTGATGTAGTCACTATGGACTCTCCACTTCATAAGGCTTATATGGAATGCAGTTAGATCACTTTTCCAAGGGAAAATTAAAGGACAAATTCAAAACCAGTTTGAATTATGTATCTTTTTTTCATAACTGGACTTCGATGATCCATCTGAAGAGATACAGGTTTTCATGCTTTTATCTAAGTTAACCAGTTTATTACTGAGCAAGAAAAAGATAAAATTGCAGCCGCTAATGTTATTTAGTTGAATCTGCTTAATTAATAATTTGTGGACATAGCTTTTCAACAAACCATGCCATTAATTTTCTAATAATCTATGAATTATGTTCTCATCCCATTACAAAAGTATCATCAAACTTTACCAAAAATGATCTCCTTGATATCTTTATGATAATATCAAAAGTGTAAGTTTATTGTTACCTAGTTCACTGTGATATGTTCATCATGAAGGCATGGTGTTTCTTAAGCTTATTTACATCACAAAAATCATCCTATCCACTTAACTGTCTCTTTTGCAATTTAGAGCAGACATCAAGTTTTTACATAGGTTTTCAAGTGTCCTCCTAAGCTGAAAGTTTTGGTCTGTTGTAGAACACTTGTGTAATAGATGAGGATTTAGATTTGATTCTCAGTACTGAAGAAGAAAGGGGAAAACCCCTCTCAAGCTCTATCTGACAGCCCAGGTTTTTGTCATCTTCACCATTTCAACTTGTTCACACTCTACCCACTTCTTTCGGAATTTCAGAGACAAGCCCTAGTGTTCAGAGCCAGCAGCATCATAACGACAATGTTTCTCTGTTTGCTTTTTGATAATGAAGCTAAGGTGTGTCCTGAGCTCTGTGCCATGCTAGCCCAATGTCACCTGACTTGCTGTGACCATATCTCTAACTTCTTTCTACACACTAGTCTGTCAACTTGAGGCACCTGCAGCATAAATCCAAGAGTGTGGGGTGGGAAATGCTCCTGGTTAGTGAATGTTTTCCATATGCTACAGATTTCCATGTGCTGTAGATCAAATGTTTGCATTTATACAAGTTCATGTTATGAACTTCCAACTCACAATGTGGTAATGTTTGGAAATGGTGCTTTGGGAAGGTGATTAGGTAGATATTCAATGTATAGAAGATATCATGAGGTAACATGACTATGATTGGGTTTTAGCACTCTTATAGAGAAGAGAGATGAGTTATTTCTGTGCTCATACAAGAAAAGGCCATTTGAGTACATAAACAAATCAGAAAGAACTGACTGTACTTCAACCCAAGATCAGACTTATAGACCACAGAGATATGAGAGGCAGATATTAGTGGTTTGAAAGTTAGCTGGCCCATGCTATTTCATTATAGCTGCCATAAATGACAAAGGCACTGAACTTTCACATTTGTAGACTATTCTCCTTCATGGAAGAGATGAAAATACCATCTTTGGATTGTTGTCATTTCCTTTGATTTCCCTGCACTCTCTTCTTCAAATATAAATCTAAAACTTATGCTCCTAATTTTCCTTATTTCAAATATGCCAATTTCATTTACCAGCTTAGAGATACAGTAGCAAAGTAATCAGAGCCTACATTGAAGTCGTTTGGTGAAAATCTTGAATTTTTATCTGTTACATGTAACCAACTAATTCAAGTCAAAATGTGTTCATAGAAAGCATCTTAGAGGATCAGAGGAAGGGCAAAGGGTGGTTCAGGCCAACAGTACAGAAAAAACATGGGTGTGACTTTGATATGAGTTTATAATCCATTTTCCTCTATCCTTTCACAATGACCCAACCCTTGCAGGTTGCCAGAGTTTCGATGATCACCTTTCTCCCAACCAAGATGGTGGAAAAAGCAAAAACGTGGTGAATCTGGGAGCAATCCGACAAGGCATGAAACGTTTTCAGTTTCTGCTCAACTGCTGTGAGCCAGGGACAATTCCCGATGCATCCATCTTAGCTGCTGCCTTGGACCTAGTAAGTCACAGAATTTCCCCACCCTTATTCCCATTCATGCTAGCAATGGAGGAAAGCGTGAATCCCTATTCCTAACTCTAACTCTAATAAAACCCCTGTTTAGTTTTATTAGAGTTAATATCAAAAGGGGAAGAAAGATGGTAAGGTAAGAGAAGTAAATAAAAGGTGGAAATAATAGATCTATAGGAGATAACATATGTTAACAGTGTGATCATAAGTATGTGAAAACATTCCAACTTAGGATGCCTGAGGTGGAAAATCAACCTGACATTTGTTAGCCCAATAACTGTAAAATGAAGGCAAATGCTGCTACTGAACCTTCTTCCCAGGGTTAATGAAAGAATCAAATGAGATGCTAAATAGAAGAGTCCCAACACAGTGCCTGCAATATACCAACAGTATAATAGTCTTACATTTTCATGTATTCATTCCTGGGGTTGTTTGTTTTTGAAACAGAGTCTTACTGTGTATTTCTGGCTAGCCTAGAACTCTCTATGTAGACCAAGATATCCTCAAACTGAGGGATCTGCCTTCCTCTGCCCTACCGAGTACTGGGATTAAAGTTGTGTATCGGCTACAAAATACTTGGCATGTAATACCTAAATAATTTTACAGGCATTCATTCATTGAGGTCTTCCTCTGTGCCACGCCTATAGTACTAGCAGCCACAAGATGCAAAACTTAGCTTAAGAATCAAGTTTTGTTTAACTTCCAAAGACTTTCTGTGTCTAGCCATGTAGTCTTCTAAGTGAGTGTCACAGCCTAAGGCTAATGATTGATAATCTATGGCATGCCTAGTAAATTTCCACAGGACAATCCTGGAACCAGAAAGACCAGTTTATAGCCCAGTGGTAGAGATCCAGCAAAGGATAGACTGGGGCTCAGGCCTATCTTCTGTCCCCAGAGAACCTATATTCTGTACTCTATTATGTTGATTCTTAATAAAAATGGTGTAAAGCCACTTTAAGAATTTAAGAATTTCAAAAGCTCTGACAACTCAGGTGACTTTGATCAAGGTCATATGCTAATTGGTGCTAAAACTGGGATCAGAGCAGACTCTTCTAACTCCATTCAGGACTATTATAGCAACACCATATGCTTTCTCTGTCAAGCAATTATTTAAATAAATCAAATTGAAAATATATGTATGTGCCCTATAATCAAATAAGTTATGAATACTTTTTTAATGATTGAAAAAGCTTCCGATCCTTTAGGATGTTTCTTATTGTAAGACTACACGATAAATTCATAATAGGAAAACCTGAAATATTTTCAATTTTGAGTATTCACACAACATTCATTCTCCAAACCAATGATTCTTAACATTTGGTAATATTGATTCTCTTAGATTTGGATGAAAGTCATGAAAACTTCTCCCATGAAAAGCACAGTTATAGACAAATTTTAACATGCATATCAGGAAATTAATGGATTTCCCACAGAACTGATTTATAAAAACTTAAGAACTCCAACTCAATAAATGTGTTATCCCTAGCAAGGAGACTCATCAGGAAACTGGAATTACTTCATTTATATTCATTGATGATGGAAAACCAGAAGGAACCCGTTCACGCTTGGTTCCCATGTGGAAAACTCTTAGCATTTATATTAAGATACGTGGGCCTGCAGAAACACATGGCTTGTCACAAGAGGAACACTCTGGGGGATTTGAAGAAGAATCTCACTGGAACAAATTAATGCTCGCTTCTGAATCAAGACAATTTTAATTACAATATTGATGATCAATTTGATATTTACATTTTCTAGGTGATGGAGTTTCATTTGCTGTCTTTAAAATTATTCTGTGCCTGCCTGATTTCCCATTGCTGTACCCCTTAATTTCTAAAGAAATGTGGCACAGGAGTTCCCAGCCACAAATAGATGATATTCATTTCCAGGATGTGAGTCCTACCACTGGATTGAACTAAAACATAGCAACTAGAATTTTTTTTCATGTCCCTAAATGTAAAGCTATGACTGGAGTGTTCCCAGATCACTGGATTCTCTTTTTCTCCTTTCCCTACGGAACCTCCTCTAGCAATGTTTGTTCCTCATAATCTCATGAATTCCATGGTAAATAACAGAAAAAGTAGAGTTAAGGGCATGATTAATATCTTTTTGACCCCAAGCAGAGACAAGTGTGGCAGCACACTGATGGAGTGGCATGTGTAGGATGGGGGAGGAAATACACTCTTCATCAGTAACAATGTGTACTGGGAGCAAACGTGCAGCCCTGGAACAGTGGGTGGGTGGGATTAGGAGAGCTTTTCATACCTGGGTGTCTTTTATTCTATTAAAGACCAAGCACTGTGTCCAAGTTCAGAAACCCAAATCCCAGATGTCAGAATCAGTCAAAGTTTAAAGAAGACCAAGAGTATCCATTATTAAGTGATGGCAATGACCGATTGATTTGAATACAGGCAGTGGTGATGAAGGTGATCGAGGAAAAAGAGTAGAGGCGAAGGAGGATTGGGAGATGGAGGCTGGCAGAAGGGGTAGTGGAGGTTAGTAATGTCAAGTTTCATTCTACAGACAATTTATAGAACACTTCCACATCATCTTGTTGGTTTAAGATCAAAAGGATCAAGCTATGGTGTGATCCCCAAATGTTAGCAACTCATTCCATAATTGTGAAAAAGAGGAGAACCTGAATTTGCTAGTAAATGCTGACAAGCCAGCTGAGAGAAAGGAATGTGTCAGTACATATTTGTGTTCCTGAGTTAAAGTGACATTTGGTATGACAACTGTAATTTGTCAATATAGATCTAGGTAATGAGTTCCTCAAGATTACTCTTGTGTTCACAGATTTTCCCTCTGTGTTTGTTTTTTTCCCAGTATCTAATCCAACTGATTCTTATTTTGAGTGAAGGCCTCCGTTTTATAATATTTTAATATGTCTTTGAATTCATTTGTAGTGTTAGTCATATATATGATATAGCTATGAATATGGAAACAATGATATAGAAAATATAGGTAAGTTAATAGATATTAACAGATATGCATAGGGGATGGACTTTAAGCTAGGTAGAGATAGATAACAGATGGTAGATATATACATACATGTATGCATGCATGCATGGAGGCATAGATATACAGATACATGCATAGACAAAGACAGGCATGCAGGTGCAGATATACAGATCAAGACAGAGATATCAATTCTGCTTTTTATCAAGTAGTTCAGGACAGAAGTGGAAATGTGAACTGGGTTCAGAATTATATTATAGTCGATTTTATCCTACCTCTTTTGAACTATGTTTTGCTATTGTTTTCATGTATGACTTACATTGAATTTTGTATTAAAACATAATTTTTATCTCATTGCTGAACTGATCACACAATCTAAATGTGACTTTTTTTCAAATTGGCATTTTTTTCTCCAAAATCAGAAAGTTTGTTTTTTTAAATACGCTTACCATTATCAGTACAAGCATGAAATTAAAGGTCATTGACTTAAGGCCAATGAAGCTATTACTCATAATCATTTTCTTTAGTATAAATGCATCAAGTACAACTGTAGTGTTGTTTTTTAAGGGTATGTGTACAAAAAGGATCCCTTTCACACTAAAGTTGTATGATCTACCAGCGCAAAAGAGAAAAACGCAGTCTGGGTAAACATGTGTTTACTGTGTTCACAGTCTATCCTTATTTATGTGGTAGAATTTGTAATATTATAGATGGTGACTTCTAGTTTGGGGCTAATTAATTAACATGAATACAACCGCCAATGATGTCAGTTGACTTTAGTAGCCATTTTCATGAATATTAACACCTGCCATCCATTGGGTTGTAGAACTCTCCTTCATTTGTAACTGGAGAAAATCTAATTCACATCCGTTATTTGACCTTACAAATAGGTAGAATTTAGGGGGAAAATATTAGGGTTATATCTATGACATATCTCACAAAATAGGACATTCCCAGTGGTTTTAAGATTTCTACTCTATTACCAATGGCATGCCTGTGCCTACTAGACCCACTGCTTCATTATGTTGTTTGTTTTGCTTTCTTTTTTTAACCTGATTTTGAAATTACTTGATGTGAAGGCATGCATTCCTTTCTGTTCATTGTCGGGTTTCTTCTGTTGCAGTTGGTACTACTACATTAATTTTCACTGAAGAATAGTTTATTAACTATAGCACAAGTTGTAAATTCATTTTATTTTAGCAAGGCATTTCTATTTTTTCTTTCAGAATTTTGGCACTTCTGAATGATGCTTCCATAAATGTTATTGTCACATGGGCCCTGATTCAGAATAGTTTCCTAGGTATACAAAAGAATTCAATTCTGATTATAATTTTGCATTTGATGTAAAAACCCATATTTCATAGTAATTGCAAGAAATCTGCACAGGTGCCAACTGTATAATGGAAGTTCGTACTAGCCTGTATTCTTGCTTACAATTTTGACTTGTTTTCAACATTTTTTTTAACAGTCTGGTGCCCCCAAAGTGACTAACTTTGTATTTCAACACAAGGTTTAAGATGTCCTTACATAGACTTGATGAATAATTTAGTTTGTCTCTTTGTCCTTCACCAAAGAATTATTTAGTTTTCATGGCTAATTTTATAAGATTGTAAGCAAGTAGTATGGGTGCACAGCTTGAAACCCAGCACTTGGGAGGTAGAGGCAGACAGATCTCTGTGCGCTTGAGGTCAGCCTGATCTACATAGTGAGCTTCAGGACAGCCAGAGCTATACAGTCTACCTCAAAACAAACAAACAAACAAAAAATGAATCCAACAAACCAAAAAATTATTGCAGGTAGTGCCAATACTGATTGATGTTCTGTTTTTGCAGCGAACCATCTCCTCATTTGTGGCTGGCAATCAGTAACTGAGGCTGACCCTAATCCACTCACCTTTAATATCTTCCAGCTTTTGTTGATAGTTTACAGTTTCACTAAAATGCTTCTGCCATATTCTAGTAGAGGTTCATGAAGCCTCTAAATTGTGCACTTGGCATATTATCTGTATTCTGGAAAATTCTCAGGTGATGTCTCTTTGATCCTCACATTTTCTCCTTCCTTCTGGACATTGCAGGCACATGCAGGTCTAATTTTACCCCCTGACCTTGACAACCTCTTCTATTTCATTTCTTTGTCACTCTTGATAATGTGTCCTAGAAAATGTTCAGATATCACATTCACTTCACTGTCTCTCTTTCAAGTTAGTCCCAGCCCATGGTCATTATTTAACTTAATTTATGTGTATGGGCATTTTGCCTGCATGTATATCTATGTACCATGTGCATGGTTAAGACCTGCAGAGGCTAAAACATGATGGTGGATTCTCTGGGACTGAAGTTACAGATGGTTGTGAACTGCAATTTAGGTTCTAGAATCAAGCCCAAGTCCTCTGGAAAAGTAACTAGGTCGTTTAACTGCTGAGCTGTCTCTCCAGTCCTGATCCCACCATTCTTACTAAAGGACAAGGCTGCCCATCATAGAGTATTTCCCAAGGTTTGAAGAATCCTAGATTTTTCACCACATGGAGATTACTATTGGAATCTAATGAACAGATATCAAAGATGCTGATAAACATCTTACTTATAGTATGGCATCCACAAAACAGTGATGCTTCAACCCAAATGTTGACAGTAGCGATGACATAAACAAACAAGAAAAAAACAAAAAAAAAACCATCAACTAATATGTTTTAGCATATATTTTGGATTTTAAATTTCAAGCACAGTGCTATTTTTTATTTTTAAAAGGTCAATTTAGAGCCATGGATGGCAACAGAATCATATAATCATGGCATTCAGGATACACAGTCTGGGTTACTTAATGAGACCCTTAACTCAAAACAAGCAAAAAGAGTTATCTTCACATAGAAGCATGACTCCCACCAGCTTGAGACTAGCTATTTAACCAGTGGACCAAAAACTATTAGGGCAAATATTTCTAACTCATCCCATCCCTGCCCCATGATTGTACTGTCTACTTATCTTTTGTGGTCTTCTATCTCACCATAGAAATAAAAATACAACCAAAAGTAAATTTTTTCTAGCATCATTAGGTGTTTTAAACCAAAGGAAGTTTCTCTTTCCACTCCGTCCATTATATGAAATAGAAGACATCATTTGTTTTTAAAAATACTGACGTAAAACAGGACCATGACTTGAGTAAATGTGAAAATGACTAGCCATCCAGATTATTAGCTAAACAATCATGCCGCCCCAGCCTACCCACAGCTACTGTTGAAAAGGGCAGAGGCAGCTTGTCAATTAATGAGTCTGTTATCCAGTGATCTCAGTCAGGGACATAATTCTATACCAGTAAAGTAATAAACAGTGACTCAGAAGCATATGCCCTCCGAGAGAGAGAGAGAGAGAGACAGAGAGTGAGAGAGACAGAGAGAGACAGAGACAGAGAGAGACAGAGAGACAGAGAGAGACATACAGAGAGACAGAGAGACAGGGACAGATAATTTTAACACATACTGCGACTCATAAAGCTGCTTATTCCCACTGGTTTTAAATAAACATATTTCACATTAGCATGCACTTTATATTTTATTGTAAGGCACTAAAAATTATGTGATTTCCCAAAGACCATTATAAAATATTTAGCTTTCAAAAAAATAGGTAGTTCCTGTGAAATGTTATGTCAATTTTCAGGATCTGTTGAGGCTTCTTTTCATATAACAAGCTAAGATATAGCCCCTGAGGGAAAGGAATGCATTGCAATTATACCCTCCAATTAACTGTTGTGTCCCGGTAAATATATTTCTAGGTCCCCGGGAACAAGACAGCCCAGCTGTTTGGTTTAGTATCCCAATTCTCTGCTTCACCTTCACAAAGGAAACATTCAATATGTATAACTATCATAATCCAGGCAAAATAGCAAAAATAAAAAAAGGAAAGGGCCTGGATGCATGAAGTTTTCTAGCTCTAGTTGCAGAATGTTCAAGAAATTCAGACTGTACAGTGACAATGTCATGACTTCATATGACTTTAACTAGAAAATTCTGTAGCCACCAAAGACTCTGCCTTTCATTCAAGCAGAGTAATTTTTGGAAATCATTAATAGTTCATCTATTTATTTAACCTTTGTGTTTGGAGATTCTAATTCATACAGATTAGTTTAATGTAGTTCAATTTTCCAGGTAAATTGGATCTATGAAACTAAGACACAGTGGAATAGAAACTCTGCCCAGCTGTAGTAGCTGAAAGGTCACCTGGGTAGAGAGATTAATAAGAAAAAAGATATTTTAATATACTGACTTCTGTTTCAGAAATGCCAGCAGCACATCCCTTGGCAGGCCAGTGTTGTCAACTTTTGGTTTTTAATTTTTTAATTTAAAAATATATAATTACACTTTCCCTCCCCACTTCTCCCTTTAGCCCCTCTCATGTCTCCCCGCTCCAATACCTCTCATATTTCCTATTCCCTCTCACTCACTGCCAAACTGAAAGCCTCTTTTTCTTTGAATATACATATGTTTGTATGTATGCATGTATGTATGTATGTATATACATGTACACACTATAAATTGTGCCCATTTAGTGTTGCTTTGTGTATATGATTTCAGGTCTGACCACTTGGTATTGGATAACCAATACCAAACATTTGACACCATTCTGTAAAGAGAAGCTTTTTCTTTTTCTGTAGAATCATAAGTAAAATCTCCTTTCCCAAGTAACATATTCTTATACTTAAATTTTGAAGTCAAGGTATTTTCAAAAGATGTAAGTTGGATTAATTTAGCAGCATTTATAATCAAGTGTACTTTAGTAGCAGTTCCTTCCTGAGCAAGCAAAAACTGAAAAACACAATAGCGTACAGTATCCAGACTTTCTGTGTATTTTCCATCTTTACGTGGCTTATTTATTTATATATTATTACTCTATTTCTTTTACTTTTATTTCTTTTTTTTCTGAGACAGGGTTTCTCTTTGGAAATCCACCTGCTTCTGCCTTTGCAGCAAATCTTACTCTGCCTCCCGAGTAAAGGTGTGCGCCACCAACGCCTGGCTTTTCTATTTATATACCACTTTGTCGTTTCATTTTCTCTCTCAATCTCACGTATGTAAAGAGATCCTGTTTCAAAAAACTGAAGAGGGAATATGCCTACTTGATGATTTAGAAACTGACATAATTCACAACATCTTGAGTATACAATTCCCAAGCCTGCCTCCCATCTATCAGGATCATGAGGTTTTTTATAAAAGGCTACCCAGTGAATGAGTGTGTGCTACAATTCCTTTATTCAATCAGTAATAGTTCTCAGTGATACTAGATTTTATAGCATGTTCCAGATCCATTAAATAATAATAACATAAATTGCATTTCCAAACTTTAAACTATGAAAGCCAATACCTATATGCTGGTAACATCTGGGATTTATCACTAAATTTTTAACAGTAGAGAATTGAAATTTCTGTTCTTCTAAAAACACTTATACCTCTTCATGTGCATTTCATCCATCGATCGCTCATTCTTTCATGAGCCCATAGTTAGGAGTGGTGAAAGGACTCGACCCCATACAACTAGTTGGGTTTTACCTTTAATCCTGTAAAATTCAGAGTTCTGTCCCTTGTTACTAAGCATTGAGTTCACATTGTTTTATAATGAGAATCTGTCACAGTTTGATAGGCAAAAGATAAATTTGCAGTGCTGGCCTTGCCTTCCTGCCTGGCATTCATTTCTGGACACGGATTCTCAGCCCTTTTCAGATGCAGACGAGCATATCAGGCATACTTAGTAAACACCTATACAGGAAGAGTCGGTACTCAGACTTTGTGAAATGGCACCATAGTGTTCATGCCTTTGATTCAGACTCCTGGTATCAAAGAATGGACTATCCCTATGGCTGTTTCCATGTCTTGGTCTCTGTACAGGCTTTCATCATTTGTCACTCGTGTATTAATAACAGATTCTTAACATGGTATCCATCTAGCATTTTGTCTATTGTCTATATGAACTTTCTGTCTCCTGTCAATGAGGTTTGAAAATTAAGCTCCTCTGTAAATACAGTTCTTAACTAGAATTTTTATGATGCATTACTGTAATTTTTATCTTTTAAAAACATTTTTAAATTAAGTGTATAGAATTCTTAATACCTGCATTTAAGGCTTAGACATGAGAGTTCTGATTTACTTTAATCTTCTAAAGAAGCATTTTAAAAAAGACTTATCAGTGAGGATAGTGGCCAGAATTTTATAGGTGGAGATTTGCCAGGTGGAGAAGGAATGTGAAGGCTGCAGGTCATGGGAACATCATTTCTAGAAAGATATAAGATCTCATATTAAGGAAAGACCTAGTTTGATTCACTTAAAGTGTACAGTACTTGATATGGGAATAGACGGAGAGGTGAACCAAGTCACAAAGGTTGGACATCATTTTTCATTATGTAGGATGGTAATAAGTTTTAAATGGTAGAATGAATGTGATACGTACTGATTGAATTTTATTCTGAAATACATTCTGCCTCCATTCCCAAAATTCTTTTTTTGGTAAGATCTTTGAATATAAATCAAGGCAATGTAAATACACGGAGAAAATAGCATAGTTGTGAGCACGGAAGAAAGTCACATTGGTTATTGCATTTTTGCCTTCAGAGTCCAAGATTATGTAGAAACATGTTGGTTTCTTTTGGGTTTTTTTCTGTTTTTTTTTTTTTTTTTTGAGACAGGGTTTCTCTGTATTGTTTTGGGGACTGTCCTGGCACTTGCTCTGTAGACCAGGCTGGCCTCGAACTCACGGAGATCTGCCTGCCTCTGCCTTCCAAGTGCTGGGATTAAAGGTTGCTTTTTTAAGACTCTTGAAATAAGATTATTATTTCTTGATCATAGCGTTGTTATATATTATACTTTGTAAAAAGTCAACTGTGACATAAACTCTATACATTAATGTTTATTCTAGCATTATGGATTGAAATGTTTTGAACTTGGTTGCTTAAAATGCTGAAAAAAAATTCAACCTGAATATCTGTTATCACTGACAGCCTAGAGACACTGAGTGACCCAGAGGTGGTGGTGGCATTGTGACATCTTTAAAAAATGGCACAATGTGTCCATAAAGACCTGAGTGGCATGCGCTACAACCTGGGGTCATGGCATCATCTGGGCCTGAGCTGCACCCTGGGCCACGTCTGGGTCCCACGGCCCTGCCACAGCTAGGGTCTGCACTGATGTCCGTGGCTCCTGTTACTACAGAAGACAATGAGGATAGGGCTGCACAGAGTTGGTCACACCCCTCACTGATGCAGCACTAGTGAGAACTTGTCCTGCCCCTCACCAGCTGCAGCACTCTGG
This sequence comes from Mesocricetus auratus, assembly GCF_017639785.1. NCBI lineage: Eukaryota > Metazoa > Chordata > Mammalia > Rodentia > Cricetidae > Mesocricetus > Mesocricetus auratus. The sequence continues at coordinate 41,413,513 of NW_024429194.1, read as the reverse complement.
AAAACAGGCCCTGCCCCCGACCTGGGCAGCACAGCAGAGCTGACCCCATTGGCAGGGTGCAGTGATCTGGACGATGTAGCCCTATTATCTGTCACAAGATGCCCTCCCTGCCTGTGGCGGGTGGGAAGCTGGTCCTGAGGTCACGAGAATGGGAGAGCTGGTGCTGCCCCTCACCAATTGTAGCGCATGGGAGAGTGGGTCTGCCTGCCTGCTGCACTGGGTGATCTAGCCAAGAGAGCTTACCCAGGTGGTGAGGAGGAGAAAAAAAAACTGGTGGGCTGACCAACCTAGATATCACCCAGATCCAGAGCCAAGGCTATGAATTAGCCTGCCCCAATATCCACCTCATCTATGAACATCTGGACCCTACCTGCAGACCCAAAGTTGCAGGATCTCCAAGGCATGGGGCAACAGAGCAAAATATCCAAGAAGAGTCCCAGTGAGGGCCCAGCATCAGTAGTGCAGCAGAAGCCAGAGGCCTGGAACCAGACCAATGAACTTACAAGTAAAGCTGGATGGACTGAAGGGTATACTCCCTGACTGCCACACTGCATTTCCACACTGAGACTTCTTTTGGTTGTTTTGTTTTCCTTTGCTTTGCTTTTGGTTTTAGTTTGTTCATTTATTTGTTTGGGGTTTTGTTTGGTTTTGGTTTTTCTTTTAAATTTTATTTTATTTGGGGACAGAGGTTGCAAGGTCAGAAGGCAGATAGGAAGGGGAGGGGAGAGGAATGGGATCGGGATTGCATGATGTGAAATCCACAAAAAATAAAAAGTTTTTAAAAAATTGACACAAATAAAAATACAAGGTAACACTTCTTATTTTTTCCCATGACCTACTAATGACCTTCTCCTCTCCCTCCTAGTCCTCCCCTTCCTCCTCTTTCTCTTCATCTTCCTTATCCCCTTCTTTTTCTTCTCCTCCTCAAGCATCTTTCCCACCCTTTTGCCTCGTTGCATATGCTTGTTAACTTTGAAAAGGTTCAGTAGAGTATCTCATGTTTCCAGGTTATGGGTATCAAACCTATCATCTTTATTTTTAAAACAACATCCTTGCATGACAAGAGGGAGTCCTGCTTTTTTCATTTTCCTGAAAGAAAAAACAAAATAAAACATTCTTTCTCATTGTCCACTAAATAATTTCTTCTTTTCTCTAATATTTTCAACTAAAATGATATTTATTATGAAATTTTCTGTTTCTCATTTATCAATTAAATAATTTTCTCTTTTCTCTAATGTTTTCAACTAAAATAATCCTTACTAAGCAGAATTTTGTCTGTTATGCAGGAAAAAGATAATTCAACAAAATCTTCCTCTTCTTTTTTCTAATACTCAAAGTGTGCAAAAACAAACAAATAAACAAACAAGTTCACCTCCTGAAACATGTGAATGGTCTTAGCATACCAGTATAGGGCCAATATAACAACATCTTTGAATGAAGTAAGACTCATTCTAGACTTAGAGTATTTGCTTATACATGTTAAAATTTTTACTACTTTTTGAAGTTCCTTATTTAAAAGTCTTTGAAAGGTCACACATACCTTCAAGTCCTAGTTGCCCTATTCTGGTTTATTACAATTTCATTTTATTGTGTTTTATTATTATTATAGAGATGCCTATTTGCATTCTAATGAGAAAGAGAAAGAAAGGGTGTGGGCTTGGGTAAGTGGGGAATTGGGGAAGATCTGCATCGAGTTTGGAGAGAAGAAATCACAAGCTGAATAATTTATATGAAACGGATCTATTTTCAATAATATATATGTAGTGAAAGCCTATGATAATTGAGAGCTGAGAAGGTGGAGGTAGCATGGGCCCTCTTACGATACCTAAGCCCTTCATGTATACAGCGCCTTTGAGATTTTCAGATTTTCCACTACTGTGCCTGAGAAATGTGACCAAGCTAAATCAAAACACCCTGGCTGATGTCTACCGGAGAACACAGACCTTCCAATTGAAGCTGATTTAAAGAAATAGTTCATTAATCCCACATTGTTCTTTCCTTAACCCTTCTCAGGAAGCTCCTGTGGTGGCCAGAGCAGCTCTGTTCCTGGAATGTGCCCGTTTTGTTCACCGGTGCAACAGGGGCAACTGGCCAGAGTGGATGAAAGGGCACCATGTGAACATCACCAAGAAAGGCCTTTCCCGGGGCAGGTCTCCCATCGTGGGCAACAAGCGGAACCAAAAGCTGCAGTGGAACGCTGCCAAGCTCTTCTACCAGTGGGGAGATGTGAGCTTTTGTCTTTCTTCTGTAAAACTCGGGGCATTTGAATGAAATGAAGCTTCTCTTAGTGAATTTGTTTCAGAGACAGTTTATTATCTGTTATATTGCAGGTACCCAATGAATAGTTTGGGGGGAAGTAATCATTTAATTTCCCCCCAACAAATGTATAAGACTAATATCACTGCTTGGTTTTATAGTTAAGGACACTGAGGTTTATACAGGGCAAGTAACTTGGCAGATTGCATATCTATTCAGCATTTCATCTCCCATGTTGGATTTTTTCCTCTTTTTAAAATTTTAAAATTTTTATTCTTTGGCAAGTTAATGTATATGTATACTGGTTTACACATTTTTACCTCTTACCCATTATCATCTCTCAACACTCTCTTCCTCCTGAAGCCCTTCCCCGCAAGAAGCCCCTGCTGTTTTGATTATTTTTCTTCACTTGCATTTTCTTTACCTGTGGTTACTTTCTTGATCATGAGCATGAGGGATGCTCTTTACCAGAATATGGGCTACTTAGCACCAGCTACACCACTGAAGAAATGATATCTCTCCCAGTACCGATTTACCACCATAGTACCTTCCCTTTAATTTCCTAATAGAGTTTTTCTACCCATAACGTGCCATCTTATGTATACAGGCACATGTATGAATAAGCGAATAACTAAGAAATGAATGACTCTACTTTAAGAATTCTAATAAAATGGACCCTTATAATGCCAACTTCCTCGTTCTAAGAAGGGAAATGTGAACAATAAAAAGAAATTCAAGAAGACTATGTTTTTTTCTGCTAATTTTAAGCAGAAAGAAACACAAGCACATGTAAAAGGTTCAGTATCCTGATGTGACTGCTGTAATTAAAGGGTTCAGTACCCTGATGCTACTGCTGCAATTTCCTCAGTGACTCAGACTTCAAGAATCACCTTTGTGATCAAATCATTGCTATGGTTATAAATGAAGATAACATTAAAGAGGACATAAGAATATATTTGGAGACTTCTTGCAAGAATTCATACATTATAAACACATTCACCAGACATGAATGGTGTCTCTCTGAGAAAAGGTACCTCCAGGCATTGTTTCAATATAGTGAAAAAGACCTATCATATAATACCAATTCCACTTGAGTCTTCAATTGTATGATAATTTACATGTTTTATAGAATATGTCCCCAAGATGATCCATCTTTTTGCCTTCCTGACTTTAGAAGACAGGGGGGCAAAATGTGTGAGGCCTGAATTGATCTTTATCCCATCCAATAATCTGCAAAATAGAGATGTATCACTAGTAGTTTTGAAAGCCTGAAATATAAACAGACTTATTTAATAAGAATAGCTATTTAGCTTAATTAAATGTAGTGAGATTAATAATTTGCCATTAAAAGATAAAACTGCATTTAACCTCAACAATGTGTGGGCCACCATTTTAAAATCTTCAAATGGTAATTCTTATACTATAGTTGTATTAATGTTATTCCAACTCTAATATTTCTTCATGTTTTATTAACTAACTATAATTAAAATATGACTGATTTATTTTCATCTTATTTTAATTGAGACAGTCTGCAACAGAAACATATTCTATCACAAAACTCACAGAGCTGCCCTACACATCACTGTTCCCCCAGGACTACAAAAATCTTCCATGCCAGAAAGCCTCAAGCTCACTGCTACACAGCTATTAGAATTTGGATACCACTTTCATCTTCTATGTATGTGTGTCAGAACCTCTGTGAGATTAAGGGTAACTCCCTTGCCAGAGTTAGATGAAATTGGGGTCTTAGAAAATGAGCAATGAGATTTGAGGTCATCAAGATAGATAATCAAGTCAGGTTTCAGTATTTAGCTTTATTTTCACCATAAAGCAATTTAAAAACCCGTTTTAGTAACAACATTCATTTTTCTCCAGTCTTCTGGTGCTGAAATACACACACACACACACACAGTTGTTGTTCCTAAAAGTTTGAGCAGTTTTGAAGGCTCTCAGTTGATGTGAATTTGGAAACAAAAGTGCATTTTCAAAAAAAAAAAAACAAAAACAAAAGCTGGCTAGTTACTTTACCGTACAGGAACACGAACCACTTTTAAACTCTCTACCTCATTTGAGAAGTGTTCCCCTCCCTGACCTCACCTCTTTCCTCCCTGTATAGTCATTGCTTGAGATCTCTTATAATTCCTCCTGTGTGATTTTCTTCAGGGTCTCAACTCCTGTGTGTCCAATGCTTGCTGTGTGACAACAGCGCAGATCACCCTGTCCAGAGCACTTTTGTGATCCCAGGTCTGCGCTGCCAACTTCATTGGGGAGGCATTTATTTTCTCTATATGCTCACACTTAGTTTGACCAAATTAAACCCTTCTTCCTAAATACACACTGATTTGCCATCATATCTGAGCCTTCAGCTCATGCTGGTGGTAGCACCAGCGTTTGAGACGTCCACCCTCTAGCACAATCCCAATCCCTTTCTCTTCTAAACAGAGTCTCCTAGGCTAGACCTTCCTTACTTCAGACTTAGATGATCACTTTGGCTTTGTCTCATCCTCCCAGCCACACCCTCTAATGAATTTTGCATACTGCTAGATTGTTTCACCTCCTTAGGTCATAATCTTTTCAAAACAGTGTTCAAACTGGTCTCCCTGCCTCCAGCCTTGTCCTCTCTGATTCATTCTATAAACTACTGGCTGTTTGGCTAGGAGAAAATGGTTTTAGTGTCCACTCTTTTTCTTCAGTTACAGTCCACATTTTTCAGGTTGGTATCATTGCCTGACTTTTGCTTAAATCATTTCTAAGATTAGGGGTGATGAAGTTCAATTAGTTCATACACACAAAGCATATTTATTTTAAGCCTTCATACTATAAGTTTACTTTGTAAATTTATATAGCTAGATATATTAATGTATATTATATATTTTAATTATATAATACATTTTCATATTTGATGTTATATTTTATATATAATTAATAATATATAAAATTATACATTTATAAAAGCAGCAGACTTCTATAGATTTTAAAGCCAAGCTTCATGTCTTTTCACTACCTTCCTGAGCAGGTAGGACAATAGCCTTCAAATGACTTGTTAGGCTACCCAGTCCTACCCAATCCTGAGGTACCTTCCAGCCTTCCTGAATATTTTCCTAAAAAAAAAAAGAAAGAAAGAAAAAGAAAAGAAAAGTTTTTCGTAAGTTATGTCCTGGTGAGTCCCTCCCAAATCACAGAAACTCCTACTCTCCGTTTTCAATCAGCTGACAGACACAGCAGACTCTTTGGGTCTGTGGCAATGAGATTCCTAGCTCTTGGAACTCAGAATGGTGATTGTCTTCTGAACTAGTCAGTGTGTCATTTCAACACGTCCTCACCTCCCCAGGAGACCCCAAGGGTAATAAGGAAAAGGACAGGATGCGACAAGTTCAGATTCTGTCCTCAGCTTCAGCTTAGTCTCTTAGCCTCTGTTCACGAGTGATCTTTCTGTAACTGCATTCATAATTCATCGGGACACATGTACAAAAGGGTCCCAGTGCACTTTAACAGCTTATGAAGGTTCGTGTTTCATTTACTAGCTTACAGTTCACTTCACTTTATAAATATTTCATGAATGGAGGTAGAAAGGAATTACATCTCCTTAAGGCATTCCTCCAGCCTTAGATGAGATGTAAAACCTTAAATTGTTATTTAGATATTAGTGTTATCTTAGGTAAGTTCAGGGTTTGGCAGTTTTTTATAAACTGTGGTAGGTTTAATTTAAGTTATTCCATCACAATATCCCAAAAGGAGCAATAAATAATAATTTTAAAAAAAAACTTCCTTTGAGGTTTGCCATTCAGCTGGCTATGTCCACTCCAAGCATTTTTTTTAATTTAAGTTAGAAATAAGCTTGTTTCACATGTCAATCCCAGCTCCCTCTCCCTCCCCTTCTCCCCCACCCTCCTCACCAGGTCTCCCAGTCCCCCACCAAATCTCCACTCTGATCCTCAGGGAGGGTGAGGCCCTCCATGGTGGGTCTCCAGTGACTGTCATTTCATGACACTCTGAACTCTTAGTGCCTCATCCTCAGAACAAACTTTTTTAGGGTGCTACTTACGATTTTATTTGTTTAAAACTTCTGAAGTTAGCAAGTAAAATGGGTGTGTGTGTGAAATCTTTTGATGGTACTTTCTTGTCAGGACTTTTGCTTCCTGGTTTATAGTTTGTCATTTAATTCCAGGTCTTGTGAAGACCTTTTTATTTCCAGAAGTTTAACATATTCAAAACAGTCCTGCTTGGGGTTGGGGATTTAGCTCAGTGGTAGTGCTTGCTTGCCTAGCAAGCTGGGGAGTGGGGGGGGAGGGGTGGACTAAGAAACAATCAAACAATCGTGCTTTTATTGAAAGCATCCTGGATGCACTTGGCACATCTGTTCATGAGCACAGGTTGGTTTCCAGTAGCGAGTCTAATCCTTTGCATGCCTAGAACTTTGTAACTTTGCTGAACATTTTGTAAGTATGATTCAGGGAGAAGAGGGTGAGATGGAGTTTGTTTTTAATTACTGCACAGAGCACAACTGTCAGCACCCAGTCATGGTTCATTTTAGCTTTATCCTTGAGACTCCTTCCTACAGCTGTGATCTTTCATTACTGCATGGTCTACATAGTTTGGATACAAAAGGAACTGGGTAGAGAGAGTGTATTTACCTCTTATGGAAAATTCCTTTTGATAAACTGTGGAACAATGTGTCATGATTTAGAAGAGCAGATAACAAGTATCTGATTCTGTGTATGCCAAGTTAAGAACCAATATTGTCAGTGTGCCAAGTTATTTTTAAAAATCCTGTTTCTAATGTGTTTTTAGAAGTTCTATCAGAAGAGCAGTTAACATTTCTTACTAACTTACAAAATATCATGGGAGGGGGAGAGCGCCATAAAAACCAGTAAGTGCATACATAATGGCATTATAAATAAAATCACAGGAATAGAATTCTTGCCAACCTCCAAACTCATTAGCATGGCACTGACATTCTTGTAAGATAGCATAATCAGAAGAACTCAGAGGAGTGATGCTTTCTTGTTTTTACACTGCCCTAAAACACTCTGTTAAAAATAGCTACATACAGGATGGGGAGGTTGCTCAGTGTGTGAGTGCTTGCTTTGCAAGCATGATGAACTGAGTTTAACTCCCCAGTACCCACATAAAAGGTCTAGTTGACCATCCCTACTATGTGGAATAGACAGAGGCTAAGAGATTAAGCTGAAGCCGAGGACAGAATCTGAACATAACGCATAAGTGACTTGCGAACACCAGCCTAGCTCAAGATTCACTGAGAAAGCCCGTCTCTAAGGATTAGGGTGAGGAATCATAAAACAGAACACCCAGTATCTCTCTCTGGACTACACATTTGCACAAATGCACATGCCTGCACGCTGAACGTGCATTTATACATTTATGGGGGTGGGGAGGAGGGTACGGCACTGCTTGCTTGCGTCAGACCTACAATACAAATGAACTTAGAATAAAGATGGACATTTGGTTCATAAAAATGTTGTATATGCATGCAAAAGTGTCCATTCCATTTTTTCCTAATCTTCGGAACAAACGACTCAGGAGGCAACACCGTTCCTGCCTTCTCCAGATTCCTTATTGACCAAGACGCCAATGGCAACACATGGAATAGTGAGGAGGGTTGTGTGGGAAGTCCTGCCCATTCTTTGGCTGACTGTGGGATGTTTTAGAGTCTGTCATCTGTCATCCTTCATGGTGTTCCATGCTTTCCTTTTCCACTCTAGGCAATTGGCATCCGATTGAACGAGCTGTGCCATGGAGAGAGTGAGAGCCCTGCTAACCTGCTCGGCCTTATTTATGATGAGGAGACTAAGAGAAGGCTGCGAAAGGAGGATGAGGAGGAAGACTTTTTAGATGACAGTAAGGAGACCCCCTTTACTACGAGAGCCCCTGCTTGTAAGAAACTCTGCTTTAGGAGCACTGAATACTTCTTTCCTCTCTCATACTCTCTCCACTTTCCTACATCTCCCACAGACATTCCCTTCTCCCCATGTGGATGTGAAGCATGTTCATAAAGTCAGAAATAGGAAGGGCGGGAGGGAGGGAGAGTGGGAGGGAGGGAGGGAGGGAGGGAGGGAGGGAGGGAGGGAGGGAGGGAGGGAGGGAGGGAGGGAGGGAGGGAGGGCTCAAAAGTCAGGAGAGAAGGTAGCCGGCTGAAGCACTATGGCAGTGTGGAAGAGATGTTACCTTTTAGCCTCTGACTCTTGCTGTTACAGATCCGTGCTAAGCCTCTGAGAGAGAAAACAGTTGTGAAAAACATTGCTTTCTCAGAAGGCTTTTCTCTTCTTTGAGTTTTCTTCAGGTTTTATGTTGGTACTGCTTTGGGGGGGGGGATCATTGCAAAATTGAACAAGAAATGCTCTCCAGGGGCAGGGGTGCTGAGGAGCTGGTTCAGTAGGTAAACTGCTTATCAAACAAGCATGAGGACTTGAATTTAGATCCTCAAAAGCCCTATTAAAGAGCCAGACACAGTTATGGGAGCCTGTAACTTTGGTACTGGGGAGACACAAGACAGGGAAGTCTGTAGAACTCATTGGCCAGTCAGGCTAGCTGAATGGGTGAACTGATTCATTGAAAGAGCCAGTCTGAGAATGAAATTTTATAGGTGGAAAGCGTTTAGAGAAAGACACTTGACATCAACCCCCGGCCTCCACATTCATGCACATACATGTATATCCACGTCCACATGTGCACATACCTATACTAGCAAGTATGTAAACCATACCACACACATTTGGAAATGCATTCCAAAGAACTAAAATAGTGAACTGTTTAACCAGAACATGTTACAATATTAATAAGAAATGTAAAGTTTGCTTATGTTGTGTCTATTAGATTTGTCTCAGAATTAAGGACAAGAACACTCCTGCTGCATCCTCTGAAGCATTATTTTGTACATACATGTGCTCTGTACCATACAAGCCTAAGTGAGGGTTCAATGAGAGACATTTTGTTGAGTGTAAATTCCAGTTTGGCCTGTAGAATCAGTGTCTTTCCACACTGGAAGTAGCAGTATCTTTCATTTAACCTTTCCTCTTCGTTGGCAATTTCAAGTTCTTGTTTAATTAATATCAAATATTCCACATCCTTGTGTCATCACATATAAAATAATGGCTAAAGGATAAAATTGGAAAGATTAAACATTAATCAAAGAAAACTGTCACTGTGTCCCTCTCCTCTTTTGCATCAAGAACTTTGTATTTTTCCCATTATTTGGCTTCCTTTTCATACCTTATGAAGTCAGAGAAAATCTTGACATCCCTGTTGATAGAATACTGGATTTCTATATGAGTGCATCAGCCTAATGATAAAAGTTGAGTCTGGAGATAAACTAGCCTACTTTTGAATAATTCTGGGTGTTTAATTTCACTCAAAATTTAAACTAAACTTAGAGAAGTCTTGCCATTGATGCCAGACAGACAGACACATACCTTGGAAGACATGCAGAGGTCCTTCATAATGGAGGGAGCTGAAGCAATATTGAATGAGTACGCCCTCATATGTTGCATTGTGTACGCCAAACCAAACCACGAATCCTCCATTAGTCCATATGCGATGTCTGGTACATCAATATTTTGTTTGCATCATTCAGAGCTCCATCTTTTGTCATGGTGACAGAATGTTTCAGATAATAATTAAGAGAGAAACTAGATCACAGCCAAGGTCACTGCCTACAGAACATTTAAGAGGTGTCCGAATGATAACCTCATGAGTGAAAAGACAGATCCATATGTTTACAGAGTGTCTAGTGTTCAATTATTGTTATTATTCACTTTTTTCCAAGACATGATCTTCTATGTAGTTCAGGGTGGTCTCAGTCTTGAAATCCTCCTGCCTCAAACATCTGAATAACTGGTATTACAGGCCTCTACTACCAGGCCTAGTTCCTATAAACTTGCTTTTGAAATTTTGCACATCTTGATAACTTTTAGAGTCCTGTATCCTCTGTGGAATATAAGACTGATATGTATAATTTTCCGCTGAGTATGAGGTTGTTATGTGTGATTTAACTAATCTTGCATCCAAAGCTAAATATAACGCAAAAATGTGCCTTTTTGGAAATTCCACACGAGCTTGTGTCTTCCATTCTGAATGAGAGGCAGATTTTCCAGCCATGTTTTAACTCTGAAAAAAAAAAACAGTCATGGTTCTCAGGAGGGAAAAATAGGCCAGATACCCTCAGAAGACCAACTTCTACCTTCTGTGTCAAAAAGTCATGTATACTATTCAGTTAAATCTCATTATACTTAGGAGAGTTTGGGGGTATTTTTTAAATTATTGATATATAACAATAATGTGAAAGTTTGATGGCTTGACTCATTCAACTGATAACTACTTTCTTTCCTTTATAAGAGGCACAATACTGCATGACTTTGTTTCTGCTGAAGATGAAAATGTGCAGTATAGTTGACCGGATGACACGTGTTCTTGTATCTGTGTTGCACCAATACCGATTGAACTAGAGCTGAAAGAGCTTCATAGCTCTTAGAAGACAAACATCCCCAAACAAACATCCCTTCCTAAAATGAGCTGGAAGGGTTTTAGGGCTCAAAATCTAGCTGGTTGTAAAATAGGCAGTCAAAACCTGATTGAATCCCAGACAACTTTCAATTTCTGTTTTCACCAGTTTTCTGGTGACATTGGAGCTGTTTTATTACCCTGTAGTACTCTAAACAGAAGCACAGACTTCTGCTTGTCTGATTCTTTAATACTGAAGCACCTGTTACACAACTGCCAAGTGGAAGAAGAGAGGTGGGTGAGTATGCCCAAGTCATGCTAACAGGAGTAGGTAAATTGAGGTTGTATAGGAATTAATCTCATGAGCACATTGGTATTACACGGATGTAGTGAGGTCCATCACACCATGACCCTCTATTTGTTATTGGTTTGTCTTCTCATGGAGAATTCTTTCTCTTCTTAGGTACTGTGAACCCCTCTAAATGTGGGTGTCCCTTTGCCTTGAAGATGGCAGCATGCCAACTTCTTCTGGAGATAACCACCTTCCTGAGGGAGACATTTTCTTGCCTGCCTAGACCTCGCACTGAACCTCTAGTGGTATGTAACAAAAATAGCCAGGCTACTTGGAGAAGATGAACTGTAGCTGGATTTCTAGTACTCCCAACATCTTTAAATGCTTGAAGACCAACTGTGTTTTGTAATATAACATTTTAACCAAAGGCTTTTCATACATTAAAAAGACAATCTCTTTTGTCTGTTAAAATAATAACTCCAAAGTTAACTTAGAAATTACTGGAAACATCAGTTTCAGGCACAGTATTTGATCAATGACTGCCACTAATGGAAATATCTAGGAGTCTATATTCTTTTACACTACAGACAATGAGGAGCTTTACGGTCAACATTTTTCAGAAATCATTAGCTGATTTTCCTTTGTACTAACAGATCCTAGGTTCATATACAAGTGTGCTTGCTTCCAAAGAGTGTTCTGACTTATGGCATGGTATAAATTACTTTGGTGTTTCTTAATTTCCATCATGTAGTTATTTTCATAGCATTTCTTGTGGATTATGGATAGAGAGAAATATAACACTACACACACACACAAGTGTGGGCGAGTGTGCATACACACATGCACACATACACATACACACATGCATATACAAACGCATACACACCACATGCATACACAAACACACACATACACACATGCATATATACACATACATACCACACGCATACACAAACACACACACATACACACATGCAGACACACATGCATACACACACATACACAAACACACACACGTACACACACATGCACATACACACATACATACACACATACAAGCATACACACATGCACACACATACACACAAGCACACACACGCATATACACACATACACACACATACACATATACACACATGCACACACATACATACACACACAAGCATACACACATACATACACACATACACACATGCACACACACACACACACAAGCATACACACACACATACATACTACACATATAGGCATATAAAAATGCAGTCATGTGCCAGGCATTATTTATTTCACTGTTGCTATAAATACTATATGGGGCTCGCACATCTTCAGGGTATGTGGTAACAGGGAACACTTTGGGCTTCTGAGTCCCTGATGAAAACAATGGTGCTTTTGTAACAGTCAGGCTGCAGCTTTACCTGAGGAGCCAAACAAAACCTCCTATTTTATCCTTAAATAGAAGTCATACCAACTTCTATTGGTATGACTTCTATTTAAGGGCATTTTAGAACCTACCTCTCCTGCTGTAAAAACCAAACATTATAAATAAGTCAGTACCCCAATCCTGGAGTGGGGCCACAGAGTTTGGATAAAGGAATCAGTGTTGTGATACCGTGGAGCACAGTCACTGACTTTGGTTTTCCAATGTTCTAGCAAACCCATTTTCTCATATCCTAAAACAAAAAAATGGGTATTTTCAAATTAGAAACATTTATGAATGAAATGCTTGTTTTCAAGAGAAAACTACCCTCACTGGGACTTGGAAACTGAACCATTTGACTACTGGAAGAGGAAATTCCAGTTACTACTCTCTGTGACGTCATGTTGACTTGGCCTTTACTTTTCTGCATTGTCATTTTCATTATGCTGTTGAGAAGGCTCTCTCTAAAGTCAAACCAAGGCACCATGATGCATGTACTTAGTTTAAAGTCAAGCCTAAACAAAGCATCAGATCTGGCTACTTCTGCCAGCAGCATTCCTTTTAGCCTCCTGATTAATACAATCTGGAAAAGCATCGAGTGCATCTGATTTCACGTTTTCAGATCAGCCAGAATTTTGATAAAAAATACATAAGGGTTTCTCGGTTTCACGCGGTCATTTTTGTTCTGTCTTTTAACTCTTAAAGCCCTACCACAATGACTCTTATTATGAGGAGATTCTGTTTCATGGAGCCTATCATATGGTGAGGAGAAACTTAGTAATCACATCCCCTTGAAGAGCAGTGCTGGACTGCGACCTGTCTGTGAAAAATGAAACTTTTTATGTTTTCTAAATCAATCGAGTCCTTTTAGCCTGAGTACATGGCGCTGTCAGGACCTCAGACCACAGGAATCTCAGCGTTCAGAGGACCACAAGTGAGGCTACAAAGCAAGGTCCTGTGATAAATAGAAACTGTATAACCAACTAGAAAACTTACAGGGAGTGCAAAGAAAAAACCCAAAATGTCTAAGACAAGAACAGTGACCTTCAGTCATTTAATAACACGTGAAAAGTGTGTCCTCTTTCCCTTGAACTAGGTTTCTGAGAACTTTTGTTCACTACACTAGCATTGTCGCTACTTAATGGGGCTTATGTATTTTTTGTTTTTTCCTTTTTGAGATTATAAAATATTTACATCATTAGTCCCTTCCATGTCCTCCCTCCAATTTCTCCCATAAAACTCTCTTTGCTCTTTTTCAAATTCATAGCCTCTTTTTAGATTATTGTCATATAAATATGTCTGTATTCATGTATTCATACATAGTTTCCTAAAAACGTAAGTCCAGCCTGCTCAGTCTGTATAATGCTACTTGTGTGTATGTTTTCAGGGCTGACCATTTGGTACTGGATAACACATTGGTGTGCTCTTCCCTGGGGAAGACTATTTCTCCTGCTCTTCATATTCCTTAGTTGGTTGTCATTCTTTGTGTAGGCCTGATGGCTCCTGACATTTTCCCCCTCTTATTAGTTCTTTCAAGAAGAGAGTCAGAAATTCCCTCAATGCAAAACCACCAATAGAGGCTCTGGTATCACACAGCATTTTCCTAAACCTGAACAGACTTTCCACATGTATGTACTAAGTAACTTCAGTCAAGGTTTACCTTGAGTGGCTCCCTATCCTGCTTCTCCAAGTGTACTTGTTTTCAACAGCACAGACATATTATCTTCCGTTTCTTCAGGTCAAAGGTCCAAGACAGTCCTTCCTAAGCTAAAATCAAGATACTGGTATAGTTGGCTTTCTTTGTGTGGTAGGAGAATCTGTCTGTCTCCTTGCTCTTTTTCTACATTCTAGATACTACTACTACGACCATCTCATTCTCCTTCTTCCATATTCAAAGGCAATAATAGCACATTGAAGCTCTCTCAGTCCATAGCCAGGGAAAGGACCTCCATTTCTGAGAATACATGTAATTAAATTTGGTCCACTTAGCTAACACAGTACAATCTCTGCATCATGAAGTCATTAGCTTTAACTGTATCCCCAAGGCTCATGTTGCAATATAAAGCAACATAATCTCAGGCTCTGGGGATTTAGGTTTTAGATATCACTTGGGGACCATTATTATTTTATTGTTGTCTACTGTATAACTCCTACACTTTGGGTTTATTATTTGTTCTTGCCTGTCTTCCATCTTATAATTCTGGGTTTCTCAGAGAAGGGATCATTTCTTACTTATGCCATTGTACCTAACACGTTCAAACTGAATTCATGATTATGCAATTAACATATAAATGTCAAAGACACCTCCAGGACTTTGGACAGAGAGTTCAAGGGTAAAGGAGCTAATTCAAAGTCCTGTGTTGTTGAAAGATAAAACACATCTGAAGAAACTACCAGTTAGGGAATAATTGTTTTCCAAATCAAGAATATGTTTTCAAGATCACAATTTAAATGAGCAATAAGGAAATTTTAAATGTAATTGAATGTGATTCAGAATGAATAGAGGTTTGCCACAATATCAGTGCTGTAGGCAGAGCAAAGTGGCAACTGCCTCTCATTGCAGAACTTGGGAAACTGAGGCAGAGCAAGAGGGTCATGAGACCAGTTTTCTGGCTTCAGAGCAAGACCCTTCAAAAACAAAGAGTCTGAGGACATCCCGGCACGTATGTGTTCTTCGATGCCATTTCAGGACTTGGAGAGCTGCCGGCTCCGTCTGGACCCTGAGTTGGACCGGCACAGATATGAGAGGAAGATAAGCTTCGCAGGAGTTCTGGATGAAAACGAAGACTCAAAAGATTCTCTCCACAGCAGCAGCCACACCCTCAAATCAGACACAGGTGCTGAGGAGAAGAAAGGTAGGGAACCCAAGGGTTGCTTCATGTGTCTGACTTTCTCACAGGAAATATTTTATCTGGATTCTAAAGTACCAAACCTGTGTGCCCAAATTCTTAGCTCCAAACAGTGTGACTCTGGGGACTCTTCACGACAAGTGAGGTAGGAAACAACACTTGTTAGAGGCTGAACCTGGCAGCTAGAGTGCCTTAGCTTACAATGCCCAGCTCAGCAATTCACCTTTGCCCACATTGAATGATACCTTAATGTCAGCCTTAAGATGACCTGCTATTTTATTAACCAATAAAAAGTGGAAAACACTGGAATTCAACTCTTTTGCAGTAATCTCTTATCACTTTATTTTATTGACAGAGGACTTTGAGACATATATATATATATATGTATATATATATATATGGTCATTGTGATAAAATATGCTGGTTAAAGCTTTTCAATTCACAGTTCAAATTTCTTAATTACTTTTCAGTGCAGAGTTGTCAATGTCCATGTTTTTCTGTAGCATGATGTTTTCTGTAGTATCAGATTGTTAATGAATGACACATCAGTTCAGAAGTAGGTCAAGATTAATACATATACAATGTATATAATGACAGATAAATAAAACACCACAAGATCAACAACTGCAAGGTAGAGCTGCCTGTGCTAGTTCTGGAAACCAGTTAGGAATAGCATGAAGCAGGGCTCCCTTGAGTTCCAGCTTACACCCAAGCCCCACTTTCCCATCCCTCACTACCACTTGGCCTGGTGCTAGGAATTGTCTGCATGTTTTGCTGCTGATGTTTACATAATCACAGACAAAAGCAAGAGCGATTGTATTGCAGCTGCCTCTTGGCATGATGAATCCTAGATTTAATTTCTCATATGTCAAAGTGTGAAGAAGATGAGGCTATTAAGATGGGTGATACATGGCACTCTCTGTGTGACCTTGTACATGACTTGCCTTTAAAGCCACAACCCTCTTTCCTAGTCAGTCAAATGACCAGCATATGCACTGTGTCATTAGAGCTTTAATTAAGGTAGTGCAAGTAAATCATAGAACAAATGCATAGAGCACACGGAGGACCATGATAAGTTGCCATCGCCATCCTTATCTTCCTGCATTAGATAAGGATGGGCGGCTAGATCAGATATCAACACAGAAAACCCTAGCAAGGTCTGAAAATGTCAGTTTTAAGTAAGTCATTTAAGGCTCCCCTAAAATCTACCTTCACTCTCCAAAGTTTTTATTTTTTAAATTTTGTTCCCCTTCAAAGCTTTTGGTAAAGAATTTCATATTTTAAGCCAGGCAGTGGTATCGCACACCTTTAGTCCCAGCACTCAGAAGGCAGAGGCCGGTGGCTCTCTCTGAGTTCAAGGCCAGCCTATCTACAGAGTGAGTTCCAGAACAGCCAGGACTGTTACACAGAGAAACCCTGACTTAAATTTTTTTAAAAATTCAAAATTTCACATTTTAAAACATCTGCACATCTTTGTAAAAAGTTGATTATGTACACCGAAATATTTCCAGTGTCCTGTAGACAATTAATGAGTACACATTTGATTGCTTTTATCAATTAATGTGTGGCATAGACCTATATATAGATAACGCAAAATATTTCTAATCTTATAAGAAATGGGAGAGCAATGGGGAAAGTTTGAATACTGCAACATCAGAATGTTGGCGACTTTTAGATACAAATATAATTATATCATACCTTATTGAATTTTAATAGGAAGAGGTCCTGTTCCAAGATAAATAACCTTGAGCAATTTATAGACATGAAGTATTAAGTCAATGTGATTTCATATATTTACTAGTATGTATCCAATGGAGGTAACTTCCATTTTTAAACATATGCCAACAAAACTGTAATTTGGTAAGCAGTCTTTAGCCATTCAAAGTTATTATCATGTAAATTGAACAAAAATTCCAAATATTCACCCAATTAAGCTTAAAGTAAAATCTGCATCATCTTTAAAAGTAAAATATTTGCTTATTTTTAAAACCATGTCAACTTCATTATTATTTATATAGTTGTCTTTACTGTTCAAACCCTCACATGCTTAGTGATTTTTATACAATACAATATGCCTATGTTAATATATAAATATTGTTTTATAAATAGACAACAGAAAGTTAAAACTATAAATAAAATGAGACTATAACCATGAGATGCTCTTAGTTAACTGGCAAAAGTCACCCTAAAGATTAACAAATATTCCATAAGCCATTTGACAAACACATCAGCAACTACAGCCAGTACGAAAATGTGACAATGGGACACTGATAACTGTAATTACTATTTTTAAATGCCATAGCATCTGTTTTTATAACAGCAAAAAAAGTAAGTTCTGGAAATAATCAACTTGAGAACAAGTAAATACTACCAAAGGAAATGACGGTGAACTTGTCCTTAAACTGAAAGTATCTACCCAAGACCTCTAAGCAGAGTCTGTGAAATACTTTTACTCCTATCCCAAAGACAAACTAAAACTAGTATTTCAAAGTACAGAAATGTCTCTTCATTTCACACCTAGCTACTGAGCACCTGCTGTATACCAGGAGCTGTTACAAGTTCCCAGAAGGCACCCTAACAACAGCATTTTACCGTGGGTATTTCCATTCATACTAATTCATAGTTAAAAGCATACCACTATTGGCATAACGACTAGTAACACTGAATGCCAGGCTTTCAAGAGATGTAATGGAAAGTAAAACAAATTAGAGTCTAGAAAGAGATATGGTCAGGGAAGGTTCTAATAATGGGCATTAAGCTGAAAGACTTTCATGGGGGCATTTTTCTAACACAGAAGGCTGAAGATTGAGTGTTCTAAACAGAGGCAACCGTGAGGCCAAGCATGTCAGGAAGAGTGAGCTTGGAGCATTTGAAGAAGGGCACAAAGATCAATAGTGTTATTACAGATTGACTTGGGGGAGGAGTGGCAAGATATAGGTCAGAAAGGCAAGGGGTGGGCAGAGGCTGGCAGATATGCTTAGAAATGTAACTCACTTTAAATGTGTTAGAGGTTGTGGGTCACTGTATGTGACTAGATGTGTAAAAGTTAGGGATAAAGGAACAGCTAGAGGTAGCTGCATTCATTTGACTAGAGAAAAGGTCATAGGACTTGGAACACTTTGAATTCTTGTGATATGTTGAAACATACAGGAAGCAGGACTTGCTAATGAATACAGTGTAGAAAGGGAGATGTGTTATCCACTTCAGATACCCGTTTCATTTGGATTCTTGTTCTTAACGGTTATGGAGACAAAGGCTAAAATTCAGTAGTGTATAGTCTCAGGTGGCATATTTTATGAACAACATTAAGCCTGAATGCTCCTCATTGTGTCCCTTGTAAGTAATTAATGTCATAACTTTGAACCCTAATTTTTCAGTACTGTAGGAGGTCTCCAATTATCTTTTATGTTAGAACAAATTCTCAAAATTAAGTCTCTTTCAGATTCCACTAATTTAAAGTTATTTGGTTTCATTTGTAGCCTGAAAAATATCATAAACTCAGGCAAAAGACATTAGTGTATACCTCTATTAAAAAAAATCTAAGAATTATCACCGTAATCTAGTCTTTATTTCTCAATCTAGTTACACATGAAGTTGCAGTGGTGGTCATTAAAATAATTGACCATGAAATTCAAATTAAGCCTAGAAATAATATTGAAAAATAAAGTTGGATGAATTTTCTGTTATAATTAAACTACAAAAGCTATAGCTTCTGTGGCATTTATCCAACTGCGCTGCCAGAAATTCTTCCAGATGTGCAGTTCTATTCAGATGTGTTCAGGGAGCCCCAAGAAGCTTGTTTAAGTTCAGCAGTGGTAATTCTAGGATCTTTCAGTTACAAGAGCCATCCAGAGTCTAAAATTCATTTCTTCTTTATGAATTCTTCAGACCTCCTTACATAACATTGAAAGCATACATTTAACTAACATTTCAAAGAATACTCTGTGAGTTCGAGGCCGGGCTGGACGGATAGCCTCCAAAACAATACAGAGAAACCCTGTCTCGTAAAAACCAAAAAAAAAAAAAAATGAGTAGGAAAGCTTGTTTATATCTTAAGATAAGTATCTAAAGCTAGCCACTTCCTTCTAATGGTTTTTGTCCCTTGAAAATTTTACTTTATCCTGCAATTATCAAATCAATATTGGTAATATTAATAAAGAGAAAAATGTGTACATTACCTGAAAAATAATTGTGCTTTTGATTTTTATAAAGTGAGTTTGAAGCTTAAACATGTTTCTTTTGCCATTTTATCCCCACCCTGGTGACTGTTTCTTCCAGAACACTAAGCATGAATAATGCTTCCCCTTCTTGTTTTGTGTAGACAGTGAGATAGCTCGGAGCATGCAACATTTAGGCTCCCATATCATTAGCCCTTTGATTGAGAGGAGGATGCTATGAAATTCCTAAATGATTAGAAATAGAACTACAACAAACACAAACACACACACACACACACACACACACATACACACACACTCACCCACTCACACACGCAGCATTCTCCTGTGAACACATCCCTTAAAGCCTTAGCTGAGGAACAGAGTACACACACCTGCTGACTGTCAGAGGAGCACTTCTTGTGCTTATTTTTTAATAGATTACTCCAAAGAGAAAGGTTCTAATGGAAGATCTCAGAACTCTGTAGTCCCGTTTCACAGGAAAAAGCAAAAACAGTGAGAATGTGGTTCTATCAAAACAAATAAGAATGTGATTAAAGTTTGCTAGCTGATCTTGGTGATGGTGCTGTGTAAACACACTCATGCTTATGAACCCCGGGCCAGAATGAGAGCAAATTCTTCCCAGCCATATGTGCACTTTGTCCAAGAAAGATACTGCACCAACCCTTCCCGGTCGTCCTGGTCTCCTGCCTGACCAAACATGGTGACTGGGGGCTGGCAGGAAGGCCTCTGTCCAGAAATGCTGCTCACTCAGGCCGGCAGAGAGCTGGCTGGCCAGGGACAAATTGGGAAGAGTGTGGATATAAACTGGCTGGGGAAATCTAAGCGGGGAAAGCCCTATTTTATTCTTTCAATACAGTTCCCAGCAGGAAGATCAGGATAGGAGGTTCTCGCCTGCTCCAGATTAAAGGAACCCGCAGTTTCCAGGTGAAGAAGGGGGGTTCCTTGTCCAGCATTCGCCGAGTCGGCAGCTTAAAGAGCAGCAAGTTATCACGGCAGGACTCAGAGTCTGAGGCTGAGGAGCTGCAGCTGTCCCAGAGCAGGGACACTGTCACTGACCTAGGTAACATAGAAGAGTGGGGTGTGCAGGGACGTGGGGGGTAAGAAGACAGGACACAAGTCCTGGAACAGCCAAGTCCATTTCATGCCATGCATAGAGAGCAAGCTCAGAACCGTAGCTTAGACAACTCATTCTGTAGAGAAGTGCACTCCGCTCCTGAGCAGGTGCGTGTGGCACCTGGAAGTCTGTCCAAGTACAGATTCTGAGTCACCAGATGATGTGGGGGTCTGGAACTCAGCATTTGAAATAAGTTTCCTCGTGATGCTGACACTACTGACTCAGGGACCACACTTGGAGCTGTGAGCACAGCAAGTGTTTGTCAGGGAGCAAAAATCACTTTGGCAACAAGGACAGTTTTAGAACTCCAAGTGCTTGTTGTATATCTCTGCTAATCATTAAGACCTTAAAAGTCAAATGATGAGGACTTTGATATTGTAGTCTTCACTTGCCAGTAAAAACACTTGGAAAGTGGTTGTTTAGACCTGAAATCTTTAGTAGGTCACTTACTTTCTCAGGGATGTTTTTTCACCAACCATCTGGTGGGAATGGTTGTTTGTTCATGGTCTGTTCTGTGAGGATGCTCTTGTAAAATGTGTTAAGTGTGCATGGATGAGCTATAAGTACAATTAAAGCACTAAAAGTCATAGATTGCCACTGTAGGATATAAAGAGGCTCCAAATCTCCTAATGTGGTTGGCCAGTAAATGGGCATCTTAATAGACAAGGAAAAAACTAAGTGTGGTAAATGTAGAGCTCACCAGCTGCCTAGAATTAAGTCTTTAGTACATGTTCAAGCACATTCTCCCTACCATTCAGTCTCTACTTTCAAGGCAGCAGTAGGTGTGGATAAATGATCGATAAAGTCTGTCAAATGGAAGCTGAGTATCTAATCAAAGAAAGTTTAAAATAGAAAATGTTTCTACATCCACCCACCCTCGCCTTTAAAAATAGCTAATTTATGCATTAGTTAAGATTCCGCTCATTTTTTTCCCAAGGAGATAATAGGGCGAAGTGATTTCTGATGTCAGGGTGAACACCATAACTTTATCATCAGTTAGTGTTTAGAATTATCTGAGCTGATCAACCCATCCCCACCAGGCAAGTCAAAGTAACCAGGCTGGAGATGCTGCTTTGTTATTTAAAAGGCTCTGTGAAGCTTTTAGATTTGAGGGCAAGGCTGTGTGGGTAATAAACTAAATTGCTATACACTTCCCATAGAATAGATACAAGGCTTGCTTAAAATTGGCTGTCATTGCTTTCAAACCATCTTAATACTTCCAAGGCCTCCTTACAGCACTGAATAGCTCCTGTAACAAAGCCTGATGCCTACAACAGTTGTGCCAATGCAGCCACAGCCACATGGTGGCATTATCATCCTGTGATGTTAGTGCAAGTCAGCTTGTGTCCCTGGTTAGCTACAACTGTGAAGTCTGAGCAGTCTGGAATGGATTTGGGCACACTCAGTATATAACTGGCTCATCTCAAGGACTTGATTTTCTTTTCTCTGCTCTCATGTCTTGACATGGAAGTCACCTTATCAGAGATCACCAGTATCTTTGAACTTGTCAGTTCAGCTTGTGGTTAAGGAACAGCTCTTATTAATAAAATTGTTTGAACAAAGTCCTATGCCCTGTAACCTGTTGGGCCATGGTAGAGTCTGCCCTTGGTTCAAAAGCATGGACAATGACACCATACCGACATGTTCTCCAGGGAGACTGAACGCTGAACTCTTTCTTGGTGTTCTTTTTTGAAGAAGGCAGTCCTTGGAGTGCAAGCGAACCCAGCATTGAGCCCGAGGGAATGAGCAATGCCGGTACAGAGGAAAATTACCACCGAAACATGTCATGGCTTCATGTAAGTAACCATCTCAGGTGATCTCTAGAACCAATTCCTTTCAGTACTGGGGATGATTCCTAGAGAGAGAAACAGACTATCAACGTAAGTGTGCTTCCAACAGAAAGCAAAAATATTATGCCCCTGGATTGTGTCTATTTTAAGATTACCTAAGATTGGGGTCTTTTGTTATGTAGCCACTTTCTAGGTCACCATACATCAGAAAAAACAATGAGGGACTGAGCTAAGTTGATGATCAAAATGTCCTGAATGATGCATGCCAGGCATCATGGTCAATCTTAAACACATTATTATGAACATGAGATCAAGGTCAGTCTCACTCTGGATTCTGTGTTAGAGATGGGCAGGGACAGGGAGTTTATGTAAGTATGTAGTGTCCAACTACAAAAAAATAAATCAATAATTTAAGTCAAAAATTGTAAATGGGTCAAGGAGATTCTAGATGATTATGCTTCAAATAGACAGCCAAGTGCAAAGGCCTGAAGGCCGCCCTTGAAACCTTCAGGCATAGGTTGGAGCAAAGATTTTAACTGGGCATGAAGAAGTAATGGGTTCTCCCCTAATATACTGAAAGAGTGATATCTCAGCTATGCGAATCTTTTGCTACTCCTCTTGGTCTTGTTCCTTACTATAATCCATCTTTTCATGGACAAGCCAAGTGAAAAATTACAGGGACACAATAATAGACACATATCATTACCTATTTTGCAGAAACCCATAGGATGGGCAGCACCAAGTGAGCTACCTGGTATCAACTATGGACTTTACTGATGATATGCCAATGTCGGCTTATTGTGGTAACTGAATCACTGTGATGCAGGGAGTTGATAGTAGGCAAGATTGTACATGTATGCACTTAAGATTTGTTAGGGTGCTCTCTATCCTCTGCTCAAGCTGACTCTGTATCTGAAACAAATTGTCTTGATTTAGGGATGTTTAGAGTCTTCACAGGATGCTATCCTGTAGCAAGGATTCACTCTGTCCTCTGGCAAAAAACAAGGAATTCCAGTATTTGTTTCCATGATACAATGAAATTGTCGGGAACATCTATTCTATTTATCAGTTGGTTTCTGGGTGGCTTCTTAGCTATTCATTCAGCAAGCACTGAGAAAGGAAGGCATCTCTCAATGTCTCCCTTTCTTTGCCATTCAGGTCACCTCCCCTGAGGTATGGATACTGTTCAGGAGGGAGCTACTGTATAGCAGAGTTGGGATCTCAGTTTCTTCTGTCTGATAGTTGGGGCTGCAGATCTACTTCAGGCCTTCTGTTTGTCTGCTCCAGTGGCTTGGTCATTGAACTTGGAACATGCTCTGCCCGGGCATGTAGAGGCCAGGGAAGGATTCTGGTTGTCTTCCTTTATCACACTCCATTTTATTCATTTAAGGAAGGGCCTCTCGTTAAACCCAAAGCTTACCAATCTAAGCTGGATGGCAAGTCAACCTACCAGCAATCTCTCGGGATCTGCTTTTCTCTGCCTTTCCAATGCTGGGGTTACATACACTCACACCCAGCTTTTATGTGTACCAAGGATGCAAACTCAGGTCCTCATGCCTACATAAGTACTCTTACATGCTGGGCCATCGTGCCAAACCAGAAGCCGCTCTCTGTTCTTTATTATGTGGGGCCCTGAGTCATGACAAATTGCTTCCTTACAGACAGCAAGAGTCAGCTAAGAAAAGAGAAATCACAGTCATATGCACTATAGCCATTCCAATGCCTTTGCCATATGCTGTCGGTGAAAAACAAGATGTTAGACTACACTCAATGGGAGGAGCTTTCACAGAGTTTAAGTAGCAGATCTCTAAGCATTACCTTGCAAATATACCTCCTAAAGGATTATCAGTGACAGAATTTTAAAGTTGCAAATTGTAGATTGCTAAATTAGTTGTTATTAACCTCAGAGCATCCATATCAGAAATTTCTGAGGCAGCCAAATGCTATACTGTGTGCGTGCATGCATGCCTCTGTGTGTGTTAGTGCATTTTGTGTGCGTGCGAGAGAGAGAGAGAGAGAGAGAGAGAGAGAGAGAGAGAGAGAGAGAGAGAGAGAGAGAGAGAGTACTTGAAAGGATTTCTTGGTGTTTCTCTTAATCACCAGATTCAGAATAACGCAGAAACCTTAGAGTTCTTACATACGCCCGCCCCATGCGGCAGTGTAAAGCTGCATATCTGAAGATACACAGTAAATTTGGAGGTGAGCTGGATCTTCTACCAAGACACCATTCATGTTTGTTGAAAATCTTGGAGGCTTAGATACCGTCAGCTTGACAGGAGTATAGAGACAGCTATAACTTTCCTTTTTGCCTCAGAAGAAGCAGGGCATGTTAGTCTTAAGGCTGCCAAGGAGGTTCAGTTGGCCTCCTCTGTGTATACTTGCGGTTTGTTCCCATCCATTATGGTGTACAGTCATTCGCAGGTTAGTGGCCAAGGTGGAAACTAGTTTCCTGAGTGACAGAACCATTCAGAGTGTTACTCTATACATACTCTCTTTTAAGGAAGGTTGCTTTAAAGATCCTAGCACCCACACCCAGGTCACAACTCCATAACTCCAATTCCAGAGCATTCAACACCCTCTTTTGACTGCCACAGACATGCATGGTTTACATTCAGACATGCAGATAAAACACTCCTATTCATAAAATAAAAGAAATCTTAAAATGTTTTGAAATTGTGAACTTGGGGTCTGGAGGTATGGCTCATTGACAGAGCATTTGCCTAAGCATGCACAGTTACTGGAGTTTGATCCCTAGCACCACAAAACCAAACAAAAACCAAAACCACAAGCCGCAAATGTAGGCTGAAGAGGTATAGCTCAGTGATGGATATGTGCTTTGCATGTGACAGTCCCGGGATTTGAACACCAGGATTGCAATTTCCGTTTGTACACTTCAGTTGCAAATTTGTCTCTGTCTTAAAATAACTGTATCCTTTAAATCAGCTGAGTTCATTTCTAGACTCCTAATGGGAAATCTTAGGAGATGTATTTGAACCAGTTAAACCATTTTAGACAGGGAGCCAAAGTGGCTTAAAAGCCAGAGTAGGGCGTGTGTGTAAGATGGCAGGGAATCAGTGGTAACGTTGAAATGAGGCTTTATGGTAAGGTTCAAGTTCCAGTTCATGACGACAATACAGACTGAAGGTGCAGAAATGTTTTTCAAGTACCACACAGTGCAGGCGAGAGTTGAAGGTGCACCCAGGTATTACAGATAAGTTAGAGAACTCTGGAGCTGAACTTACCATTGTGTACTCTTCTTCTGTCTCCTATCACAGTGGAAAAGCTGGGGTAGTGTTTTGAAACTATTTGGAAGCCATATACTTCACAACCAGTGTTCGAGTGTTTCTAAAAGATCCTTTTGCCAATTTAGTATGGAGGGAGAACAAAGGTCAAATAATCAGAAACCTCCAGCTAACTATGCATCTGTGGGAATTACAGAGTTACTGGTTTTTGCTCACTGATTAAGAAGAGTTCTTGCACTGACTTTCCATCTTCCCTCATTGCCTAGCTGAATATGTGGGTGTCTTTTTCTTTTCCAGGTCATGATCTTACTATGCAATCAACAAAGTTTCATTTGTACACATGTGGATTACTGCCATCCACACTGCTACCTACACCACAGCCGTTCCTGTGCCCGGTTGGTCAGGGCCATTAAGCTGCTGTATGGGGACAGTGTGGACTCCCTTCGTGAGAGCAACAACATCAGTAATGTGGCTTTGAGGGGCAAGAAACAGAAAGAGGTGAGTGAGTGGTCACTGGCTAGTGTACCAAGGGCAGAAGAAGAGATGTACTTATAGTAATGTTCTTATCTGCCCTGGAAATAAATTTTCAAGCAAAAACAATTATATAAGCACACTTACAGATCTATGCAGTTCTAAGAATAGGCAGAAGATATGTGCGAGACAGACAGATGCTTTCTCTGTGTTTGCGATTAAACATGGAGCATTCCCCAGGCTTTGTTTTATAGATAAGAATTCAGGGAGTTTGTGATGATGAGTCAGTAAAAGTAAGAAGGGAATCTCCCTGGGACCTGTGAACATGACATCCACACGACAAGAAAGACTT
Organism: Mesocricetus auratus; assembly: GCF_017639785.1. NCBI lineage: Eukaryota > Metazoa > Chordata > Mammalia > Rodentia > Cricetidae > Mesocricetus > Mesocricetus auratus. The sequence goes on along the minus strand of NW_024429194.1, from coordinate 41,387,092 downwards.
TGCAGACATGGTTAGGAATTTTTCAGTCAGAGAGTGTCCTGGATTATCCACATGGGCTCAGTGTTGTCCTCATACAGGAAAAAGGGACTTCTGGGAATGGAGAGCAGAGAAGATGACAAAAGGAGACAGCAGAGTTGGGAGGGGCATGAGCCCAGAAAAACAAGCAAACTCCAGACTCAGAGAAAGTGAAGGAAACAGAATATTTCCTGGAACCTTTCAGTTCCTTTAAGACTTCTGACCCCCAGAACTGTAAACTAAAAACAAAACAAAACCTGGGGTGTTATGAAGCCATGAAGCCTATGATAGTTTGTTGGAACATCAAGAAAGAGCTAATAGAAGTATACATTATGAAACAAGCAATAAATGGCTCACCATTTAGAGATGAGTCAAACCATGCTAAGAAAGTTCTTTGAAGACCCTATGACACTGTCAAGCATTAAGCTGTTCTTTCAACTGAGCTGGCAGAAGAAAATAATCATGACTGTTGTCCTCTTGCCAGGAGAACCTCCAGTTCCCTGCTTCCCTTGTACAGGCAGTATAGCCAAAATGCCCATTCCACTGAAGGTCACGGGCTTCCTCTATAGATGCTTTTCTCAAATGATTTTGCAAAGATATTTTTGTATAACACCTGCTCACTTCAACAAGCATTCTCTATGCACGGCCTATTAGCAAAGTATTAGATCCGATATTCTATTATAAGTAAATCAGCAGGAAAAAAATCTTTTCACTAAGGAGTTCACAAGCCAGGTTTGGGCTTAGAGTGGGCAATAATATATACTCCAAGCAGTTTGAGAATCTGAACAATAAAAGCAAATGTTTAATAATTCATTGTTCACTGTGGAACATTTATATTAAAGCTTTTTTATTTTAATTCATGAGTCCAGGTTGTGGTCCATCCTAGCAAGGATATCAAGGTGGAAGGAACTTAAAACAGCTAGTCACATCCCATCCATAGTTAGGGACAGAGAAAAACCAATGCATTCCTGCTCATTTGATTGCTCAAGAGTGATTTCTCCAACTCTTATACAGTTCAGAACCCCCTGCCTAGGGATGGTGCTACCCACAGTGGGCTGGGTCTTGTCATATTGATTGACTGAATTAAGACAATTACCCACAAAATATACCCATAGGCCAGCCAAGTGTAGACAATCCCACATTATATGACTGTCTTTCCAAGTGAGTCTAAGTCATGTCAAGGCGACAGTAAAAGCTAACCATCACTACATCTCTTCACTGAAACCTTATCTTTTTGGTGATAAACACAGGACACTATCAAACAGTTAATAAATACTATTCTTCTTCCTTAGCCTTTCATCTAAATTTTAATGGATTTTACTCATGCCTTTCTCCTTTGCCTTTCATTCCACCATCCATTCATTTATCTATTCAGCAGAGTTGCAAAGAACCTCTGGACCATGCTGAGCCCATATTTTGTTCAGAGTGTAATAATGGACTAAGGAGGATTAAGGATGTAGCTTACTTGTCAGAGTACTTGCCCTAGCATGCATAAGTCCCTGGGTTTGATCTGTAGTAGCTCATAAACTGTGTGTGCTAGTGGGACACTCATGTAGGCTCAGCACTCAGGAAATGGAAGTAGGAGGATTAGAATTCCAAATATTCTTTGGCTACATGGTGAGTCTGAGGCCAGCCTGGGATACATAAGATGCCTCAGTAATGATCCAAAGAAAGAAGACCCTTGCCTTCAAATGCCATGGCAGTAGTCAGCCTTCTCCAGTATCCCTGAGAGATATTATGACTCTGTGGCTGCCTCTCTTGACTACAACTGCTGTGGTAGAGCCATGTTAGCAATGCATAAGGTCCTTGTTATGTGAATTTTCTTTAGGAAGCAACAAAATATCTATTCATCCCATACAGGTAAGGATCCAGCAAACCAAAGAATGCATTGCATCCAAGTCCAGCCTGGTGAAGCATGAGTTATATACTCACAGCTGCACCACCAGGAACTCTCCTGGGCAACAGAATTCCCTTTCCCATAATATCAGGGTGGCTAATGAGAGTCTTAAGCCAGCCTCATGAATGTCTACCCTCCCTCCTGGTGGTAATGTTCATGAGCATCTCTTGCATATGTTCACAGTTGCTCTGTTATACAATAGCAATCTATGCCCATCCCAGAGAAAACAGCTAAATTTGTGGTTCTCCTTTAGTGATGAATTCTGTCCTGTCATGGTTTATTCTTCCCAATTTCTCTCTAGATTCTTATTTGATGTCTAATTCTAACCATTTGCCTAGTCCAGTGAGATCTCAAAGTCTTCAAAAACCACTACTAGATGTCATGGAAATAACCATTCTATTCGATGCCTAGGTTCCTTTGACTTGAGTTTCATTTTTTTAAAAAGTTCTCACAGTAATTTTGTCTCAGTCAAGAGTTACACCAAAAGGTACTTCAGGACTCTCACACATTATACCAAGTCCCTCTCACACATGTTCCCATCTCTGGTATCTGCTGCCTGACTCTAAACAAGTCATTCAAACACAGTGACCAGCCTGTGTCCCTAATGTGAAAACCATCCCAGTCCTTCCCCTCCGACTGAACCCCACAGCCTAGGTATCACGGAGCCAGCAGACATACCATGCTTCCTCAGCACACTTGCCAGCATGTGCCCCACAGGGGGCTGGCAGACTGAATGAAACACAACTCTGTGTTTTCTAGCACATTGGGTTTAATGTAACAGCTCAACTTTTCTTGAACTGGATACTGTTGAGTCCTATAATTTAACCAAGAATAATTATTTGTAACTAACCATTAAATGAGTGCAATGTCTAGCCAGAGGACAAAGGAATACACTGGTAAAAGTCTAAAATCTTTACTCCCCAGAAATTCCATAGCATAAAAATCGGGGAATTGGTTGTTTGAAAGTATGTGCTCAATACAGAAAGCTATCACCGTTTACTAAGATGTATCAAGGGAGGAAGAGTAAATGGAACCAAGTAATTACTGTTATTAAATTGGGAATTTGGGGATTTTCTGTTTTCTTCATAGTTTCTGTCTTTTCCAGAAACTCTGATGTGCACATGTATTATTTTTGAGTAGAAAGATACAGCACACAGTTAGGGATTTTAAAAACCACAAACCTTTTCAAAAGGCTGTAAGACATACCTCTGCATCTCTGTGAGAAGCTATAGCTATAAGTGATTTTAAAGGTTTTCATGATATATGTACATATATATCTTCATATACATATGTATATTTTTATACAGCCTATTTCCCAATTGTTTTGTGTTTCAAGAATGTACTGTCATGGTTTTTATTCTTTTTCTTCCCAAAACACAGAGCTCTGATCTCCTTCTCTACATAGGTTCATTTTAAAAGATGGTCCCAGACCAGCCCGATAACAGATTCATTGTCTTGGATTTTTTGTCAGAGTTTCAACAGACTTCCTTGGGGCATGTGCATGCTTATAGATTTGCTTTTTCTTTCAAAATATCTTCATCTATCACACTGTGAAACTCTGCCAAAAATGCTTAAGTTTAGTTTTTCTTTTGGCACAGAAGGAGAAAGTTTTTCAATGGCTTGGCTCTGGCAAAGTAAGTGAGCTTTACTCCTGCACAGCCTGGTGTGAAAACAAACAAACAACAAAACAAAAAACAAAAACAGGAAGGAATCAGAAATCGGGATTAATAAACAAGGAAGGACCAATCCTCTCTAAACTGCCCTGACCCTTCCAGGCTTCGGCACCTTGGGAATCAGAGGCAGGCATTGTCTCATCTTTGCTTGTATAAATGAAGCAGCCTGTTCTGGAACCAGGTTGAAGGCACAATTTGCAAAGAAGAGCTGTTGTTTTCTGTAGGTTTTCCCCCAAAAGCCACTTTATCTGAGCCGATTTATATTGAGATGAGGGGCAATGTTAACATATTCTTTCTTGGCTGACCTGTTTGCGCTTTTTTAACACTTGAAATACTTGCTTTCTTCCCTGACACTTATCTCAACTTGTACCCTAAGATAGAGTGTATTTGATCTGGATTCACCTTTACTTAAAATTTTTTTAGCCACTTGACAAAACATAATCAAACCTCAAACAAAAATTAGGAAATCTTTGTCTTTCCCATATTAGCAAAGAACTAGCTTTGCAACTTGGTCAGATCATGCCACACTTGTATCCTTGTTTCTTCTAATGTAAAAGAAGCTTCATAGGGATCATGTGGAATACCCCTTTTCTCAACAAAAGCAATGCTTTTCAGAAAGTTTGGGTCTGTGCAGTATGCATGTGTGTGTATGTATGTATGTATGTATGTATGTATGTATGTATGTACACCTTCAGTTAGAAGGTGGTATGGTGAGGAAGCCGGGGGACATAAAGTGTGTCTTGTAAAAGCACCTTGAATACACATCTTACCTTGTCCTAGTGCTCAGATAAGTCATGCCTGAGGACGCCTTCCCTGAAGAAGAGAGTTTCAGATGTCAACCTGGAAGGCAAGAAGGACTCCGGAATGCTGAAGTATATCAGGCTTCAGGTATGCGCACCTGGGTGAGAAACATGCATGAAGCATTAACAGGAAAGAGCCCCCTTCCACCCTGCCCATGAGTGTTTAGGACACAAAATGGAAGCTGGCACCATGTTGATATGAATGCCCACTTAACTGGGGAGTAAGGTACCACCAAGTGTGCAAGGGGAAAAATCCTTCCTGCTAAGACAGCCAGTTGAGTTAGAAGAGGCCTAGAATGAGGTCTAAAGTTTGGGTGGGCTGCACCTCTCACACTCTGCTGTCTCCAATGGAGTTAATCTCCTACACAGCATGCACTGGCTTTCCACAGGCCTCCATATGAGATCATCTACATTCAAGTGCCCAATCTGCTTCTCTATCTCTGAGTCTTGGGCAAGGAATTTCATTTCCCTTGCCCTTTGTTGTCTCATCTATGAGAAAGGGATTGTAGGAATAGGCCTATCTCAAAGGATTGTTACAGGGATTAAATAAAATAATACATTGGCTAATTATCCAGTTAGGGACACACTATTCTCTTGCTCTTACAAGCCAACTGTGAAATCGTCCCGTTTCTTTATGGGGATGAAGGGCTTTTCATGTTTTTTTTAGAATGTTTAAAATGATGGCTTATCTATAACCTGCATATATTTCCTAAATTATGAGAAAAATTGATTAAGTAGAACTTTGTGGGTGAATTTGGGGCCATAGCCACAATGTATAATCACATTGTTTCAAAGGGAAATGTCATGCTGCCTTTAGAAATTAAATTTATAAATGGGCTCCTTTATAAGTTACAGATCCCATGGGGTTTTCAGTGGAAATCTGCTAGCATGGAGAAAATAAAAGAAAAAAGACTTTAAAATCTACCAGAATGTTGAAGACAAATTCATGGTTGTTGCTTTCTTTCTTTCCTATAAAGGTGCCCATGATTAATTTTTTTGAGTACTTGTAAAACTGTCCCTGTGTCTATGATGAAACTATTACATGACCAATATTTTTTCCTGACTTGCCTAATAATGTATAAAGTTTACATGCCTTGTCACCTAAATCCTCTCCCGTTTTATGAACTACCTTAAGGTCACCCAAAGGAACCAGAGAAGGGAGGTGGTTCTTAAGTTTAAGAAGTAATTGTTGTCTTAAAAGATTTTGAAATATGATTTACATCTCTTCCCCCAGGTGATGAGCTTGTCACCTGCTCCCTTGTCTTTACTAATCAAGGCAGCTCCAATTCTGACCGAAGAGATGTATGGAGATATCCAGCCCGCTGCCTGGGAACTGCTTCTCAGCATGGATGAGCACATGGCGGGGGCAGCAGGTAAAGAAACACTACCTGAGATCTGGCTCCTGTGGCCATTAGTGACCACAGTGTTGAAACAGAAAAGAGGCACCTTGAATTCTATGTCAGGATGGTAGAAGTTTCTAGACCTCTAGAGAGTAGGGTACTTCTGAGGAAAGCAGACCCAGGCTTTCAGGGCTTCCTTCAAATTGTTTTTATACAAGATCATCAGATCTCTCTCAGGGTATTAGTGTTCTATAACTATGATGGAATACTTTGGGGCTGAAATGTTCTTCATTTCATGGAATGCTTGACCATTATGCACAAATCCCTAGGTTGGATCCTCAGTGCCAGGTAAAGCCAGGCAAGGTAGCACATGCTTATACTACCCCCCACTTTGGAGGGAAATGCAGGAGGAACAGAAGCTTAGCATCATCCTTGACTACATAGTGAGTTCGAGGTCTGCCAGGGCTACAGAAGAACCTGGCTAAAAAAAACGAATAACACACACACAGCTAGCCTAGAGGGAATAATGTAGGCAATATGACACTGTTGTAAAAACACATCCTGTTTGTTTAGAAATCTTGAGGAGATGAGTTGTACAACTCAGGTAGTTTCACAGAGAGGCTACTTGCTTATAGCTTTGGACAACTGAGTGGGACTCAGGTTGCTACAGATCATTCTATCACAGGTGTGGACGTCCTAAAGTAACTATAGACAAATTTGCACATGGGCTCTGAGCTGACAAGTTATATAGTAACCATTTTCTAACCTGACATGTTATCAGTTTGGTTTTTGAAGTCATGACTTTTGTGGTGAGGTATACTGACAGTTCCATCACCCAGGAGATGGAGGCAGGAGAATCCAGAGTTGAGGCCAGTCTGGGTTAGATGATTGAATTCCAGCCCAGCCTGAGATATATGGTGAGACCCTGACCGGAAGAAGCTTCAAGGATTAAGGATGCAGCTCACTGACTGAGCACTTGCTTAATATGTACAACGTTCTAGATTCATCTCTAGCCTGGAAATAAAGAAATTGAAGCAGCAGTTGATTTTAAGTAAACAGTAACGGGTGGCATTTGTAGCGAGTCCTAAGACACTGTAGTGTTGATGCATGTGGCAGCTGAGGCAATGGGTGCCTGTTGTCTCTTGAGGGGAGGGGTCTTTAGAACAAAGGAGTATAGGGATGGCCTTGAAGCACTGACCTTCTCTACCTTCAGAGGTCTAGAGAAGTAAATTCAGCAGAAAAAAAAACGACCCCGAAAAAGTGATGAAAAAAACAGAGCTTTCCACTTCCCAAGCCATGAAAGCAAAGGAGACTAATTCTTCTCAGAGATTTTTTATGGAGATGTTAAGAGGAAAGAATTGCTGTTAAAACACACACACACACACACACACAATGTGATCTGCTAACAGCTTAAGACTATCACAAGAAAACTATTTTGGTAAGAAAACAAAAATAGAACTCTTTTATAATGTAAAACATAAGCATGATGTTTAAAAATTGAGGCAGGGTGGAATACACGTAAGAATCAAGTGTGGAAATGTATGTAGCTAGTAGGCTAAAACGACTAATCAAAACTAATGACCACAGTAACACTAGCATTAGTTGTAGAATTATGTCTCGTTTTATTAATAAGATTTAATTTGTTTTTGTTTTGTTGGGGTTTTCCCCATTGCTGTTGTTTTTGAGACAGGGTCTCACTGTGTAGCTCGGGCTGGCCTTCAACCTCAGCCTCATTTTAGGACTGCAGGTGTGTGCACTATTGTCTGGCACAAGTAGCTCATTTTATAGATGAACAATCTCAAGTCAGAGTTGAAGGAACTTGTGGAAGTTTGTCCCACTCAGAATCAGAGAGCCATAAAATCCAATCCAGACCTGCAGACAGCACACTGTAGACAGCTGTGCTTTATATCACTTTGCTAGAGAAAACTAACATGCACTTCAGAACTCCAGTGGACTTCTCACTTCACAAAGTGCTTTCCATACTGGAAAGATGGTGCAGGCAGTCGTGAGATCTCAGGCTCACCACGGAAGTACAGAGCGCTATCCTGTGCATCATTTTACTTCACTGGGATAGTAAACTCGGAGTCAGGTATCCTTGGGCTCATCGTCATTCTTCCTGACCATTTTCCAGGGAAGAAAAGGACGTTACAAGGTTAAAAGTCTTGTACAAGACTGTGTACCAAAGAAGTGTCAGAGTTAGGACCCAACCTCAATTACGTTGGCACAACTGAGCATGGTTTAGGACCCTAGGGAGAGAGAGTATGTATAGATCATGTCTTGATGTCTGCCACTGACTCTTCTATCTGTGCTATGGTGCTGTTTGTCTTTATTCACAAGCCCTGTAATTTACCACCACACCCAGATTTCTCTTATTAATATGTAGCTCTCATCAAACATTAAGGATTTAAACCTTTTGGTTCATGATATCACTTTTTGCTCCTCAATCTCTGGGAAGAGCAGCTGTTCTTAGTAGAATCTACACCATGGACTTGCTTTTCCTATAGCTGATGGAACTGCTGGAGCTGAGGTCATTTTGCAGACTGTCTTCCTGTGTCATCCTCAGATCACTACTGGAGAGTCTAGCCATTTCCTAAGTAGCGCATTCCACTGTGTAGCTTTTTTTTTCATTGTTTTCTCTGACTCTGCCTTTTCACCACAAGTCAAAGAAGCTTTATCTAGAATGAGTATTCTGCTGAAATGTCACACTGACCTTGCTTTGGCACCAACTACTAGATGTCCTGGTCAAACAAAGTTTGCTGTTTAATTTCTGTTTGCTGGAGCATTGTTAGTTTTGTGCACTGGGGGTGGTCAAACTTCTTCACCTCTAGAGTGTTTGTGAGGGGAAAGGAGCAGTTCCCATATTCCCTCAACCCCAGAAACAACGCAACGTCTTAAGATGTGCAGTTGACGAATAATTATTGGCTGTCTCTAGCCGCCATGTTCCTGCTGTGTGCAGTGAAGGTCCCTGAAGCTGTGTCGGACATGCTGATGTCCGAGTTCCACCATGCAGAAACCGTACAGAGGCTGAATGCTGTCCTCAAGTTCCATACCCTCTGGAGGTTTCGCTATCAGGTCTGGCCAAGGATGGAGGAGGGAGCACAGCAGATTTTTAAGGTGAGGGATGCTATGTCCATGGAAACCAGATCAACACAGTCAACCTAGGGCTGGTTTAAATCCATGAAACAAAGACCCACAGTGCACGGCCACAGAATTATTTTCCCTCTGATTGTATCAGTAATCTTAACTCATATATAAATAAATCCCATTTGATTAAACAAATTGGAATATGCAAGAATAGAGAACAAAAAAAAAAGTCAAGTCAGTAGTAGCTCCAGGGTCAGCACCTAAGTATGGATTATAACTGTCCAGGCATTTTTGCTATCTACACATATACATATGTTTGGGGCAGAATAGAGCTATCAGCATAACTTATGATCATTTTGCTGAAACACGTCATTATACTAACGAGTTCACTGAGGACCAAGGAGGATCATCCTGTGCCCTGTAACAGAAAAGTCTTAGAAAACAGCTCTTTTCTCTGGTGTTTCTTATGCATCTAAGGAGCTGCTCAGACCCTTGACACCTACTAAGGCAGCCTGGGTTTAATTCTACCTCAGACTCTTTCCAGCTTCCACCATCCTACTCACCTCACTCTTCTATGTCAACTAACAGATCCCGCCTCCCAGTATAAACTTCACCCTGCCCTCACCAGTACTTGGAATGCCATCTGTCCCAATGTTTGACCCTCCGTGGGTCCCTCAGTGCAGTGGGAGTGTCCAGGACCCCATTAATGAAGACCAATCCGTGAGTATCAGGCCCCCTTTTTACCTCCACCTTGCATGGGATGCATGCAACCATTTGACCATTCTTGTCATAAGAATGCAATAACACAGAAAGTCACGGTGACCCACAGTATCAGGAATAGTAGAAAACTTCCATCAAGCTAGGTTTTGTTTTATTATCAAACCATCAAATAGGCATTAACTTACTGGTAAACAGAGTATTTTACTGCTATTTGTTGTTATATTAATTTAACTGCAATGTATGAGCTGCCTGGTGGTTGACGTCATGAATCAAGAGTAAGAAATAAATAGTCAGCAGCTTTTAGTTCTAGTCTAGTTCTCATTTTATTGTCCTCACCACTATCATCATTGCCACCATCACTCAAAACTTTAGGTGTTACTGTCCTTGTATGTATCACTGCCACATGTAATAGATACAGCTAAGTTTATTTACAGAAAGCAAAAACAAATATGTGCCTTTTGGAATCGATGAGTCTTCAAAATACACCTTTATCATCTATTAAATAGCACACTTCTACATTAACGATAATGCTTTTTAAAAACTCAAAAATGAAGCAAAGACAGAAATGGAATACATTTTAGTGCAAACCTACCATTGTGTCCATGAACAAATTCCCAAGGAATTTACATAATTTGGTATGTATATTTCAAATATATTTCATATATCTCCCAAAAGACCTCCAGAAAGGGGGGCTGGAGAGATGGCTCAGCGGTTAAGAGCACTGACTGTTCTTCCAGAGGTCCTGAGTTCAATTCCCAGCAACCACATGGTGGCTCACAACCACCTTGAATGAGATCTGGTGCCCTCTACTGGCATGCTGAAGATTGTATACATAATAAATAAATAAAATATTTAAAAAAAAAAAAAGACCTCCAGAAAGGTTATACCATTCCTTTTTATACTTTATACAAAAAATATGTTTTCTATTGTAAAGGCAAAACTCATCTCTTGCTCCAAGAAGAATAAGAGACATTCTGAACCAAATATTAGTGGCATGGCTTAGGAATATAGATTTATGCTATTCTGAATGATACCTTGAAAGAAGTTTCATGAACCACTGTTGTCTCAGAACAAAAGAAATTATTAATCAATGCATTTACTAAATTTACAGGTGGGAAAATTAGACAGTTATAGAAGAAAGATGAGGAGTTCTCTGCTTCAGATGCTACACCATAACATCTTTATCTTTAAGACTGGTGGGGCCTTGTGGTTTATGAATTTAAGACATCCCAAAGGTTACTTATAAAAAGGTTGTTAGATCGGTTGCAAAGATTTGCAGTTAGTAGGTATTAAATAACTAAAAATAGACCAAGGTAATTTTGGCTTTCCGTCTGCAACAGTCCTTCTTTTCACAAACAAAAAATTCCAGTCAGTTGGTCTATAAAATTTTGAACACCAATGTGATTTTTTTGTGGTATGTGTGGGGGAAGACTTCAGCTCACACTATTTGTGTATTAGTTACTTTGAATGGTAAAATAGCTTACTGGTATTTTAATTAACACATATTTGAAAACATTAGTTGACTATATGAAGTTAAGTTGAACATCTCTGCAGGCCATGCATAGATTTTTCTAGGCATTTGCAGTGTTCTTTGAAGAACAGTTTGTCTAAGCCTTTTCCTCATGATATGTTATTTTACTTACATCCCTCACATATGTTATCTCCATGCCTGTTGACCCGGCAGTGATAAGGGAAGCACACCTGTTTCTTCTATCACACGTGCAGTAACTCAAGCATCCCCTCCACCATAAGAGTTTCTGGCTCTTCTCCCATGCAGGTCATGGGTTCCTTTGATAGAAATAAGTCTTTTCCAACAATGGATAAGAAACCATTTTTGGATTTCATGTACAGCATTCATTCTCTCTTTTTCCAATTCCTACAGTATGCCTAATAACAGACCAGCTTAACTACCTGTCTCTGAAAATAAACCATGTGATCCAATGCTGTATCAGTCATCTGTTGTACAATTTATCATTGTAAACTGTTAGTTAATATCCTACCTAATGGAGCTTCTGTAATTAAGCCAAGATCTCTAGATGTCTCTAGAACCATATGTGACTTTAGGACAACAGAGAGATGTGAATTTGTGCTTCAAATTGGCTAGGAAAGACTCTAGTGGTCACTGCCTTGCTCTGATCATTGACTTTGTCTCTACATTTCTGAGCATCTGTCTCAGTAACATTCTCCTACAAAGTATTTTCAGCCTGCTGAATGTTAATTACTGTGGTGATATTTTGTTTGTGATCTAACAAGTAAAGCTTGCCTGAAGATCAGAGTGAAGAGCTGGCCACACTAGTTAGCCATAGATGCCAGGCAGTAGTAGCACACTTCTTTAATTCCAGCACTTGGGAGACTGAGGCAGACTGACTTCTATTAGTTCAAGGCCACCCTGAACTACATGAAATTGATCCAGTCTAAAATAGAAACAGAGCCAAGCGGCGGTGGTGGCTCACACCTTTAATCCTATTACTTGGGAGTCACATGCCTTTCATCCCAGCACTAAAGACGTGTAGACAATTTAATAGAAGTTGTTCTTCATGTTTAAATTGTGAATTGATAACACCTGAACATGTGAAATACAATTTTTTTCCAGAAGTCATAGGCATTGTTAATGAATAACAATGATGAGTAGGGGGGAAAGTCACCTACTGTAGAAATTTAATATGGTGTGTGTGTGTGTGTGTGTGTGTGTGTGTGTGTGTAGAGACAGAGACAGAGACAGATTGAGTGATATATTGATAGATAGCTAGGTAGGTATGAATTAGGTCATGGATGACCTAACATTTCCTATGGGCAAGCTCCCACTTTTGAGTGCTTTGTTGGATTACTCTCTGTGCCTATGGTCCTGTTAGATGTGTAGTCATGTACTTGTTTTTGCGTCACCACAGAAATCCTTCTCTGCCCGGGCTGTGTCCCGCTCTCATCAGAGGGCAGAGCACATTTTAAAGAACTTGCAGCAGGAGGAAGAGAAGAAACGCCTTGGTCGAGAGGCCAGCCTCATCACTGCCATTCCCATCACCCAAGAGGCTTGCTACGAGCCCACCTGCACCCCCAACTCAGAGCCTGAGGAAGAAGGTGCCTTCACATCTGATTTCATGGGACTTCATCGGGGAGGGGTGCATGCCAAAGGGAAAGAGCCTGTTTTAAGATAAACAAGGATGATATCATGTGACATGCCTTCCATTGTCTGTCCCTCACAAGGAGAAAAAAAAATGCTATTTTCTAGCATTTAGAATTGTTCTGTACCTGAAGAGTGGCAGTAACCTTTAACAAATCAGTCTGATAACAGGCCAGTTGGTTGTGGTTGAGGGAAACCAGGCGCAGACAGCTAACACTGCGTCTTCCTTACTAATAATGAGTTTGTTCATTAACCACTTTTAGCCTTCCCAAATACAGGGAACTTTCTGGTGGTTATCAAAAAGTGATTCGTGAACCATTATAAATGTATTGATTCTCAGTTCAGTTTCTTGTGGGAACATTTAGAAGAGATTTTCTGCTTCTGTAGAAGTTCTATGATTTGTTTCCTAAGTATGTGGTAGAGTTACTTAAGTACCTGGTCTGACATAAGTACAACTTTACTTGTGTTAATGATAAATTTGGGTTCTAAAACCAAAATTCACATTCCCTGTTCTGCTTGTCAGTAGAAGAAGTCGCCAATCTGACTTCCCGACGGCTGTCTGTGAGTCCATCCTGCACCTCCAGCACATCCCACAGAAACTACTCCTTCCGCAGAGGGTCAGTCTGGTCCGTACGTTCAGCAGTCAGTGCTGAAGGTGTGTCCTCTGGCCAGGGTGCTGTTCTTGGTGGCTGCTTTGTCCTAAACCATATTCTAATATCAGAAGTGCTTTGTGGCTCAGAGATTATATCTAGTTATGTGAGCAATGTTTAAGTTCAAGCCTTTTGTGATATTGACGTCCAGCTTTATTCTTTTGCTGAGACTTACCTAGTTGTCCCGTTTATTAATTGCTAGTTACACTATCCCTTAAATTTTATTGGCACTATTTTCAGAAGACACTTGACTGTGAGTGCAGCGGTCTATGTCATGATTCTATTACACTGACCTGTTTCAGTTTCTGTGTTGATCCCAACCGCAGGCAGTCTTGGCTATCACTTTCTAGTTGAGTTTTTTTAATTGGAAAGTGAAAGTCCTGTCTCACTTTGCTTTTCATTTCCAAGATTATTTTAACTATTCTTGATCTCTTGACATTCCTGTGTGAATTTTAAGATGGCTTCATCAATATTATTCAAAAAGGCAGGTGTATCTTAATCAATGTATCCATTGGTTATATGTCCACTCATACTATTTTATGTATGTGATTTTCAATCTACAAATTTTGTACTTCTTTTGTTGAATTTACTCCTATTTTGTTTTTTGTTGTTGCCAGTTTCTAGGAACTTGTTCTCTTTATTACTAATGTGTTAGTAATAAAAGTTAATTTTTCCATATATATTTTAAGACCTGAAAGCTTGATGATATTGTTTATTTCTTTCCTTTTTTGTTTTTTTATTTTCATTTTTCGAGACAGGTTTTCTCTGTGTAACAGTCCTGGCTGTCTGAGGACTCCCTTTGTAGACCAGGCTGGCCCTGTACTCACCGAGATCAGCCTGACTCTGCCTCCCAAGTGCTGTGAGACAGTTTATTATTTCCAGTAATATTTTGTATGTTCCTTAAGATTATATATATAGTCATGTCATTTGCAAACAGAAATTATTCACTTTATTTCTAATGTAGTTTCCTTATATTTCTTGTTATTAACTACTTAGTCCTGCTAAGTTTCAAGGACAATGTTACTATAAGCAGTGGCAATACATACTTTTGTCTTGCTAGCAGTCCTAACTAGGAAGCATTTAGTCTTCCACCATCAATTACAATAGCTATGAATTTTTAGTAAAGTATTTGTAATGTGAAGAAAACTCCTTTTTATTCTCAGGGTTTTAGTATTTTAATCATGAAACAATCTTATGTTTGTCAAATGGTTTCTCATGTGTTTTTTTTCTTCATTTAATTGACATGGTATGTTGTATTACTTTTTTCATGTTATACCATGCTTCCACTTCATTCCAAAGACAAACCATCTTGTTCATAGTATGCAGTCTTTCTTTTACATAGTTCTAGATCCAACTTGACAATACTTTGAAGAGGATTTTCTCCCATGTGTTCATAAGGGATATTGGTACACAGTTTTCATTTCTTGTATTGCCATCATCTAGTTTCAGTATCAGAATATATACATGACTGAGTATATGCACAGGTATGAATTGCCCTTTAAACACTGTTCCTGATGAATTCCAAAATTAGAGATATATTGTTTTCATTTTCATAAATATAAAAATTCTTTTAATTTCCTCTGAGTTATTTGATTGACTGATGTTTTAGAGTCAAAGTAATTACCACATATTTTTGAATTCCCCAAATTTCCTACTGGTAGTGACATTTGATTTCACCACAATAGAGTGAGAAAGCACAGACTGTGTGAGTTAGCCCTTTATACTTACCTTGGCTTCCTTACTGCCTACATCTTGCTCTATGCCAGGTAGCAGTGTTTCTTTCTATTGACATTTTGGGTGTGCCTTGTTTGCAGTGCTGTTTAAGTTTTTGATTTCTTTGTGAATTCTGTCTAGCGGCTCGTTTATGAAAAATTATACAGTATCTAGTGATTACTGTCAAATTGTCTCTTTCTCCTTTTAATTCTGCCATTATTTGTTCTATGAGATCTAGAGTTCTGTTATTATATGCGTATATTAATCTTCCTGATAAGTTGAGGCTTTATCAAAACGTATCCATCCTTGCCTGTAGTAAGAGCTTTTCTCTTTAAATAATCATCATCTAGTATGAAGTTCACTATTCCAGCTCTCTTTTCATTTCTTTTCACTTGGTTTCTATTTGTATTTTTGAAACAATCTTATAATTCTTATACATATATTGATTTTGAGCCAAGTTTGCATGTTCATTTTTTATCCATTCCACTAATTCTGCCTTTTGTTTGAAGAATTTTATCAATTTTAACTTACTCTAATTTATGAATAAATTAAGATTTATGTTTTCCATATTAAAAGACAAAATATGTCACATGAAACAGATTTGTAACATTTATTTTTTGTTATAGTCACTTTTACATTTATATGGCATTTATATTAAAAT
Organism: Mesocricetus auratus; assembly: GCF_017639785.1. NCBI lineage: Eukaryota > Metazoa > Chordata > Mammalia > Rodentia > Cricetidae > Mesocricetus > Mesocricetus auratus. Next base: position 41,371,421 of record NW_024429194.1, on the reverse strand, counting down.
GTAGCATATTCATAATAGCTACCTTAAAGCAATTGCATGGTAAGTACCATAACATCTCAGCATCTCCAGGACAGTTTCTATTGATTATACTTTTTCCTGAATATGAACAGTATTTTCTTGTTTCTTTGATTTTCTCACACATTTTTATGTTGAAAGTGAATAAAGCCTCTCCCACCCCAAAAAAGCAGGATCGTTGGTGACACATGCCTTCAAACCCAGCACTTAGGAGGCAGAGGCAGGCAGAATTCTTTGAGTTCCAGGACAGCCAGGGCTACACAAAGAAACCGTGTCACAAAAAAAAAAGAAAAGAAAAGTGAATAAAGTTTATAATGTAGCAGATGTCCACCCATCTATCATTTTAATGTCCCATATGCATTTAATGAGAAGGTAAAACTGAGAACAACTAGATAAGGTTTTTATATTCTGGTCCATCACAGGCCTCTAAAATCTCAATAGGCACAGAAGTTAAGATAGCATACTCAAAGACTCAACATCCTTTATATTCTATAAAAATGTTTATTTTGTATTAATAACAACTGACATTGTTTTCATTTTAATATACTTTTAAATAATTTTGCTACCTCTCTTGACTTCTACTACCTTCCCTGTCATTTCCCTTATTCTAAGTGAAATAATTATCAATATGAATATTATTGTATTTATCACATGAGGACATTAATGTGACTGTGTTGTACTACCTACCCTAAATTCATATGCTTTCTACTACAAAATGTTTGTGCCTATAATCACATATCTGTGACAGAGGCATGCCTTAGTCCTCACTTTCTCTGAAATGTAAGTCTAATGGTGGTGCTTGGGGTTTGGGTTAATTTTGTTGTTTTAGCAATATTGTAGATTGTATTGTCAAATAGAATTTGAAGTGCCAGTTGTTGTTGCATTAGGATTTTGTCTCTCCTTCCAGATGAGGAACACACCACTGAACACACACCAAACCACCATGTGCCTCAGCCTCCACAAGCAGTGTTCCCAGCATGCATCTGTGCAGCGGTCCTTCCCATTGTTCATTTAATGGAGGACGGAGAGGTGCGAGAAGATGGAGTGGCAGGTATTATCTGGCTAGCCAAACCATTCCATCTTACTTACTCTGCTCATCTGATGGGAAACAGCAATTTTCTCGTGAACACACAACATGTCTACCATATGCTAGATTGTTCTATGTGCATGTTATAATTATAAAAGGTAGAGGCAGGCAGCAAAGCCACAGAGAAACCCTGTCTCGAAAAAAAAAAAAAAGGTAGAGGCAGGCATATCTCTGTGAGTTCGAGACCAACCTGGTCTACAAGAGCTAGTTCCAGGACAGCCTCCAAAGCCACAGAGAAACCCTGTCTCAAAAAACAAAGCAAAACAAACAAACGAGAAAGAAATCTTAGCTATTAATTCAGTCACGCCAAAGCCTTCATTCCTAATTCATTATCTTTCCTGATATGCCAGTAAAGTGAAGTCAAAAGAAGAAATAATAAAATATGGTATATTTATAATGGATAAAATGTTAATGTTAAGATTATTTTTGCCTTTTTTTCTTTTTATTCCTTTGCTAGGGACTGAACCCAGAGTCCTGCACATAATAACCAAGCACTCTAGCACTGAGATACACCCTCAGTCCTCTTCTTCCTTTAAAAGAAATCAGAGTCGGCTCACGCCTTTAATCCCAGCACTTGGGAGGCAGAGGCAGGCAGTGAATTTGAGACCAGCCTGGTCTATAAAGATCTAGTTCCAGGACAGCCTCCAAAACAATACAGAGAAACCCTGTCTCGAAAAACTAAACAAACAAAAAGACTGCAAAATTTATTTCAAATTGAAACACCCAAAGTTGGTGAAGAAACAAAAAAAATATCATGCTGACACCTCATGGAAGAGGCATAATTTGGGGACAAGCATTGGTGTGTTGTTTTTCAATATCCATAAAAGGCTGAAAACTATAAAGCCCTGTAGTATAGAGTTGGTTTTTTAGTATAAAAATTTGTAAAGGACCTTGTACATTATAAATCATATATGATAATGAGTCTTTGAAAATAATGTAGATGCCTAAGCATAGGATATCAATTCATCTTTTTGGCTCTGTGTGATAGTATTCTTAGCACTTTGGAAATCATAGTCAAGAAAGCTAACTTAAAGAATGTTCTGCATGAGAAGGAGTGGAGGAGCAAAGGGGTCAAGACCAGACTATAGAGACCCAGAGAAACAGCTGATCTAAACAAGGGGGGAGTTCATGGACCCCAAACTAATAGCTGGGAAACCAGCATAGGACTGTTCCAGACCACCCCACCCACCAAGATGTCAGTTTAGAAGTCTGGGCAATCTATGGGACTTCTGATAGTGGATCAGTATTTATCTCTAGTACATGAATAGACTTTAGGAGCCCATTCCACATAGAGGGATACTCTCTCAGCCTAGACTCATGGGGGAGGGTCTAGACCCTGCTCCAAAAGATATGACAGACTCTGAAAATCTCCCATGGAAGGCCTCCCCCTCCCTGTAGAGCAGAAAGGGGATGGGATGGGGGTAGGTGGGGGGCAGTGGAGGAGGGGAGGGAGAGGGAACTGGGATTGACACGTAAAACAAGCTTGTTTCTAATTTAAATTTTAAAAAAAAGAAAAAGTAACAAATATAAAAGAATTCCAAGAAAAAAAAATTTAAAAAAGAATGCTCTACGCTGAGTTTGAAACAGTACTTTCTATATGCTGCTTTGAAGTATATGTACGTATGATTTTCATTCATATGAAAAGCAAGCCCCAGCTAGCTTTCTATATTGATGAACATAACAGTTTTTATTTTTCTCTCCAATTTTTTCTGCATTTCCACATTTTAAACATCATATTGCTTTACTGAAGCAGTAAGATATTTTTCAGTCTTATAAAGATATTTTAGTAAGCAGTTTTAACCTAGAAACCCCATCTCTGGATTGTGGATAGAGCTCAATGGTAGAACCTATGCCTTGCATATAGGAACCTCTGTGTCCAGTCTCTAGCACCATACACATAAGCATGAACACACACACTACCAAACATATTTACACACATTTTAATTATTTAGAAAGATACTTGAAAATTAAAGCTACAATTATATATTTCTTATTCATAGCACTTATTTGTATAGCTCTTGATTTTAATTGGATGGTTAATTTATGAAGCAAAAATTAGGATTATTTCTCAAAATATAGGCCGAATGATAAATTCATACAGCATCCTAAACTCTTAGCTTAGACACCAGCAGAACTGAGAACTGCTGTTTAAACTGAATATCATGTGTTGTTGAGCTCTGCTCCTCTGCTTCCTTCCCAGCACACACCCAGGGAACCTTATCCTAACCTTGTGTTATAATGGAGTAGCACTGTCCCCATACAATTATATATTTATTCTTAGGAATGTAATTACTGCCAATATAACTATTTTATCTTGCTGAAATGGTTACAGTTTAAAGTATCTGAACAATAAAAATTCATCTCTAGTTCATTAGTATTTTTTAGCCAAATCATATTTTAAACCTAGATAATTGCTTTAGGACTTATGAGAGAGATGGCTCAGCAGTTAAGAGCATTTGGTTTGACTCCTAGCACCGTCATGGAGGATCACAACCATCTGTAACTGACTCCAAGTGATCCCACACCCTCTTCTGATTTAATCTTTGCAGGCACTAGGCACACATGTCGACAAAACACTCACGTATATTTAAAATAAGTGAATCTGAAAATTGTTTAAAGAAAATGCAAATTAAATTTTAAGGCTGAATTTATACAAAATGCAATGAAATTTACTTTAATTTAATGAAGACTTACCTTGCCAACATTAGGTTGCTCTCCAAGGTGAGGACAAGTGCATATACTTGCAGGGGCAGTGCTTGCAAAGCAAAGCCAATACTTGAAGACCAACTCACTCTTGCTTTCTTTTCCTTCCAGAAGAAAATATTCAGTGAAAGCAAAACCAACAGCTTACTACTCTTAATTCAGAATGTTTTCAGAGGGCCATTTGTTTTTGTATCATGACTACATGAGCTTTTTTGCATTTTACTCTTTAAAAATAAGTTATTAGCCGGGCGTTGGTGGTGCACGCCTTTATCCCAGCACTCAGGAGGCAGAGGCAGGTGGATCTCTGTGAGTTCGAGGCCAGCCTGGTCTACAGAGCGAGTTCCAGGACAGCCTCTAAAACAATACAAAGAAACCCTGTCTCAAAAAACCTAAATAAATAAATAAACAAGTTATTAATTATCTGAAAATTTCACACATGTGCACAATTTTAACCTTATGCATCCTTCTTTCTAACTCCGTCCAACTCACTCTGGGACCCACAAACCCTTTTCCTTCCCAGCTTGATGTCTTATTTCTATTTATTGTATTTTTTAATGTGTAAGGTTTCTGCCTGTATATACATCTGTGCAGCACACTCATACCTGGTGCCTGCAGAGACCCAAAGAGAGCATCAGATCTCTTGGAACTGGAATCACAAATAGTGCTGGGAATTTAACTCAGGCCCTCCCTCTCAAACAGCATCCAATCCTCTTAACCACTGAGCCATCCTTCTAGCAATGGTGCTTTCCTTTTAGTTGTTATCATTATTAATAGCCCCATGCATTCAGTTATTGCTGACCATGTGATGTAGGACTATCCACTGAGGGAGAGGCAACTTGCTAATAGTCACATTCTCAAAGAAAAGTAACTCTCCCTACCTCAACAGCCATAAAATGCCAAAAGCTTCCCTCCCCTACCCATACTGGAGTTTTAACTGTCTTAGTCTTGCACAGGCAACCACACCTGCTGAATGGATTTTTCACCAGCCATGTCACATCCCAAAGACAGCATTGTAGAGTAGTTCTACCAACCTGCTGGATGTTAACATTCATTCTAACCACTCTTCCTCAATGTTCCTTGACCATTGGTTGGAAGGCAGGTCATACAGAACACACATTGTATGGCTGAATACTTGCAACCACTTATTCTCAAGATTTGGACAATCATGAGTCTCTGTCTTAAGCAATTCTCACTGCAAAAAGAAGTATCTTTGACCAAGAGTAAGAGCAGCACAAATCTGTAGACAAAATATAAGTATTGAGCCGGGCGGTGGTGGCGCACGCCTTTAATCCCAGCACTCGGGAGGCAGAGGCAAGCGGATCTCAGTGAGTTCGAGGCCAGGCTGGACCGATAGCCTCCGAAACAATACAGAGAAATCCTGGCTCGTAAAAACCAAAAAAGAAAAAATATATATATATATATATAAGTATTGAGAAGGTATTTTGGCAACATGACCATTTTGCAGAACACCAGTAGATTCCACCCCTAGTCATGGACTGTTGACCAAATTACAGTACCAGTCGTGAAATCCCTCCTGTGGAGCAGCCTCAAATCTGCTCATACGGGGTCAGTTTGCCCTATAACCATCAGGCTAATTTGGGCTAATGGGTACAACTTGCCTGGCAGGTCGGCAGTTAGATTCCTGGAACTCTCATGATAGAAGAATACCAACTTCAGAAAAACTTTGACAGCACAAAGAAAGGACTTGTTAAAGATTAATAAATTGCTTGAAAACTTCTCCTTATTAACTTATGGTCACTTTCTTTTCTCCTCTAAAGTCAGTGCTGTGGCCCAGCAAGTCTTGTGGAACTGTCTAATTGAGGATCCATCAACAGTTCTTCGACATTTTCTGGAAAAGTTGACCATCAGCAATAGACAAGTGAGTTGCTCTTCTTTGGCTGTAGCTTTGAGTATGAGTTCTGTTCTGCCGTGTGATACTAGTGTACTCTCATGTGAAGCCAATAGGTGCCTTTTATGTAATGATGCACAATATTACCTTTTGCAAATACAGTTGAGAGCTCTCTGGTAATTGATTTTTCCATGTGTGCATGGTACATTGCTTAGTAACCCCAAAACTTGCAAGATTCTCAATATTTAAACAAAGATTAAATAATGTTTGAAGTTTTTAGAGTTGAATACATTTAGGAGACTCTAGTTGTTTGGTAGCCTGGAATGCTAGTGGAGGTATTCCAATATGTTAACGTTCTCCATTACCCAGAAAGCTAATTTACCAGAACACCTGTAAGGTGTCAAATAGAAACAATAAGAACAATAAGAAAACAAACTTGTGATTGAACATGATTTCTATTTTTATTATAATCACTGGAAGATTAAGTTTGGTTTCTGGGAAACAGGGTTAACTACAGGCATTTCAATTTATCTTTCCTTGACTTCATTTATCTTGTTGATTTGAAACCTAGGAAACCAAATAAGGAAAATCAATTAACCTAGTGTTCATATTAGTTTCTCAGATTAGGTCCTCTCCACATTCCTTTTACACCAGACAGTAATGACAAATACAACCAGCTCAGTACACAACTCTCCCATGATTTACCAGTGACATGTAGACACAGTGCAAAATTGTATTTTAAAATAAAATTGTCTACTGCTTGGTAATATTTATATATTACCCATAAAGGTATTCCTGCTCATTTAAATAGTAAGAATCACATATAGTATCAGTATCTATGGATTGGTTTCTCGTCTGCCATGTTAAAGTGGTGAACATAATTGAAATTAACTAATGGGCAAAAGCTAGGAAAATTCCCCTCTATTTTCAAGCAGTAGTCCCCCTCTATTTTCAAGCAGTAGTTTCTGACAGCATGGCTGCTGATTGAGGACCTGATGCATCTGCTCTTCTTCCAGGATGAGCTAATGTACATGTTGCGCAAACTTCTCTTAAATATTGGAGATTTTCCAGCTCAGACATCACACATCTTGTTCAACTACTTGGTGAGTCTCAGCAGCTAATAGATTGGAATTGGTTTCTGGTAGGAATCAGGAACGTGGAGAAAGAAACATGGAGATCCCTCCCAGTAAACTCTGAATAGCTGTGTAATTGAAGGAGGGTCAGCAAAAGTTTTCATCTTTTGTATGGGGAAAGCCCTGCCTGGCACAGTATTTGCATATAGTGGATCCCTAATAAATGTTATTTTCTTTGTTCTCCTTTTAGCATTAGGCCACTCCCTATGTTAGTTCATGTCATTTTTAGTCTTCACAACACCTTCTCCCACTTTGCTGTTTAACACACACACACTTGCTAGAAAGAAATTGTAAGTGTAGTTTCCCATAGCAGTTCTTATGCTTTATTGTGTTCCAGCAGCTTCTCTCTGAGCCATCTCAGCTTTATCTGTTGTTTCTTCTTCTTCTTCTTCTTCTTCTTCTTCTTCTTCTTCTTCTTCTTCTTCTTCTTCTTCTTCTTCTTCTTCCTCCTCCTCCTCCTCCTCCTCCTCTTCCTCCTCCTCCTCCTCTTCCTCCTTCTCCTCCTCCTCCTCCCCCTCCCTTTTCTCTTCCTCCTCCTCCTCCTCCTCCTCCTCCTCCTCCTCCTCCTCCTCCTCCTCCTCCTCCTCCTCCTCCTTCTTCTTCTTCTTCTTCTTCTTCTTCTTCTTCTTCTTCTTCTCTTTTTGAAACAGGGTTTCTCTGTGGCTTTGGAGGCTGTCCAAAGCCTTGTAGACCAGGCTGGTCTCAAACTCACAGAGATCTACCTGCTTCTGCCTCCTGAGTGATGGGATTAAAGGTGTGTGCCACCACCACCCGGTCTATATTCTTCTTCTTAAAACACAAATGAATATGCATTCTGTTTGGAGACTGAGGCACATTAACTATTCTGAAATTGTTCCTCAATCCAGACAGGCAGGCAGACAAGTAAGTAACTTTGTTGACGTTTTCTCCCTTTCTGTTGTAACAGAAATAGTCATATGCATATGCATTTATAACAGTGGGGTAAACTTAGCCCACACTATAAATCTAGAAGTGTAGGCAATGTTTGTAATTCCTTTTTTGTGTCTATGAAGAATTTGGTCTTCCTTCTCGGTGTCCATTTGTTGGTTAGCTCAGGAAAAAATAAATATCCAATCCACATGAAAGCCAGTTTGACCAAGGTTTTCTGTTGTCTTCGCCTGACTAACACCACTGGAAGTGCTAAGGGAAGCATTTGAGAAAAGGCTACAAATGAAGGGATGATTTAATTTTAAAAAGAAAAGCAAAGAGCATGGGAAATAGAGTGTAGGAAGAACATGGCTCTGAGGTTGGTGTTCTTTTGGTCCAGGTGGGACTCATCATGTACTTTGTGAGAACTCCATGTGAATGGGGGATGGATGCCATCTCTGCCACACTGACCTTCCTGTGGGAGGTGGTCGGGTATGTGGAGGGTCTCTTCTTCAAGGACCTCAAGCAGACGATGAAGAAGGAGCAATGTGAAGTGAAGCTGCTGGTCACTGCTTCCATGCCAGGTAATCTATATTAATATTCCCTCAAATATATATATATATACATATATATGTATCTCCCTCAAAAGACTTGAGACTTTTTCATTCATAAGAGTTCTAACCCCCTAGTATTGAATGCATTCAAGAATTTTTGTTTAGCCCCGTCAGAAGAAATGTAATAGCCCCTTCAAAAAGTTAGGAATTGTGAGATGAAAAGGCAGATATCTGAAAAAGAGTGCCAGTGAATCAGCTCTTGAAGAGCAGCCAAGGTTAAAGATTTATTTAAGTCTATTGCGGAGTGCCAGCTGAACTGAAAGCCATTGTGAGTGAATTTTTGGCACTGTCATTTGAATGACATTGTTTGTATGGCAAGGATTCTGGGCCTTTGTGAGCTCAATGAGAGGAGTCTTTATGAAAAGTTGGAAGAGGGAAAAACAGGAAGAGGGAGAACCAGGAAAGAACACAATGTGTGTTGTCAACTCTAGACACAGTTCCTCTGCTCTCAGCACAGCTTGTCTGTCTTTGAGATGACGACTTCAACAATGCCTTATCCTTGTGCAGAGAGTATTAAAATGTAAGAGGATACGTGTGTTGAAATGAAGAGAAAGGCTAAATGATGCAAAGGTGAAAGCAGGTTTCAACAGCAAAGAAGCCTGAGTTAAAATCAGCCCTGGCTTATATTAGCCTTATAGCCAGAATTAGCTGTGGAAAAATGAAATCATTTCTCATGCTTTCTTTCTGTGTGTGTGATATGTAAATGAGATTCCTAACTCACAATTATGATGAAAGCATTCGTTTCTGTACATAAAATACATTTTGAAAGGCCTGATTTGTGATAATCATTCAATGGGTGATGGATAATTATGAATTTGTATGCTATGTAGAGTATTCAAAAAAGTAGTCAGTTTGTATATATGTATATATATAAAGTCATATGGTCACTCACATTCCCTCACATTCTTAAAAGCATGACTGCATGGCTAGTTTGAAGTCAGCCTGGGCTAGATAAGCCCCTACTGCCTGTTTCCAAAGCAAGCAAACTAACTTAAAAAGAGCTTGATAAGCTTATTGATACTAATTTAATGTCTTAAATGCAAACTTACATGAAAGACTATGTTCACAGTTATTTTTATTTTGGATAGGTACCAAAACCTTGGTAGTTCATGGGCAGAATGAATGTGACATTCCAACCCAGTTACCAGTCCATGAAGACACTCAGTTTGAAGCCCTGCTGAAGGTGGGAAAATCTTTTTGACAGACATGGTTTTTTAATGCATATCCATGGCCTCCTCAGTAAATGTGTTTTAGAATTTTAATAAATGGCATTTTCTGTATTCAAACTAACACATCAAATTCTTCCCTCTCCAGAGCCCCCTCTACTGTTGTATACTTATATAATTTCCACCACTTTTAACCGACATTTTAGCTCTGCACTACAGCAGGCAAAACTGGGCAAATTCTGTCTCAAACAGCAGTGTTGCCTGTGGATGTTTTTCCCAACTCCCCCAAAAGCTGTGAATTGTGGTTTGAGAACATTTGGTGTTACTGTTTTAGGTATTTGCTGTGCCCTGGTTGTGCTCACAGAGGTAAACTCTAGCCATCAACTGATGTAATACCAAGAGCAATGTATACAGTACAGATCACTGGTGAAGCAAGAAATATATGCCTTAGAACAAATCAGGCAGACAAAGAATGACTTTTCTAGTAGTTATAATAATCACCCTCAAAAGAAGTACAGTTGGTCGCTACCCATACCTGCAAGGCTTTCAATGTAAAGTAGTTAAGTATGCTAGGGTAGCAATCACCACTCATCTGGAGTCTGCATCTTTAGTAATCTTACCTTGCTGGACCCTAATATAAGCAGAAAAGTGTAGGCAGGGCCATGGCTCCTCTTTCAGACTTCTTTAAGATCTCTAGTGAATAGCTAAGGTCCTTTGAAACTAGCAAGCTCTTAACGCCACCCTGTTTGCATACTTGGATTGAGTTAGTGGATAACAAGATTCAGACAATGTGTCCCCTCCATGGCTTCACTACAGCCAGTGTATCAGAAATCGAAGCACCTCTCTAGTCTGTTCCTTTTCCATCAGTAGTGTCGGGTTAGTTGGATTATACATTTTATCTATATGGAAAGCACTGGAGCCAGCCTACAATAAGAACTGGATGCATTAGAGTTTGGCTTATTCTTGATGTAATTCTACATATACTTTCCCTAATGTCATGCCCAGAAGGTGTCACTGTCCCTTCACAGTCTGTCACTACACCTGAATTAAAACTGTGCCACTTTGGACACTGTAAGAATAGATGATTTACATTACCAGCTTTCACTAAATTACTTGTATGCTCTCATGTCCCTAAAAGAATTACCTTGTGTCTCTCTTGCATATTATCTATCTATTTACCAGATAATATTGTCTTGAGAAACATTTATAAAATTTATTGCTATTGTTCTAGGAGTGCCTAGAGTTTTTCAACATCCCAGAATCCCAGTCAACACACTACTTCCTCATGGATAAACGGTGGAACCTTATCCACTACAACAAGGTAAATCTGTAGTCATGATGTCCATGCTGACTTGTGTCAGAATCGCACCAAACCTTGCCTAAGTGCAACTTACTACTAGTGAGGCATCACTGACTCAGTTTATAAGCATGGTCACTTGGGCCTCTTGGACTGTGGACGAGTTGATTTGCCTTTCTCCCCCTTAGTGCCCTTATCTGTAAAGTGAAAGTGATAACAGTCTGTGTCCTGGGGTGGTTGTAATCACTGAAGAAGATACACAGGCTTGGGCACTGAGCTACTTGCCATAGTTATTATGTGTGAAAAATTGCATATTTGCGTATTGTATTGGCAGATTTCCTCATTGCTGTGACCATATACTACACAGAAGGGAACTTGAGGGGAAGGTTTGTTTTGTCTCACAATTGAATACAATTCACGGAGGCCGGAAATGCATGGTGGCAGGAACTATAAGGGCCCATCAGTCACATGGCATCTGCAGTCAGGAAGCCCAGCAAGAGTGCCTGTGCTCACTCACTTCATCCTTTTGCTTCAGTCTAGTGCCTAGCCCAGGAGGTTAAGTTGATAGCGAAGACTAACCATCCCGTGTGTGCCTGTTTGGAATTTTAGCTGGTTTGGCTTTCCTTCCCTTACTTTAAACATGATGATGGTGACTTGATCTAGTGAACAAAATGGCACTTCAGGTGGTCCCCAGCGTCACTTTAGGTTAGCCCTCTAATAGAGTAATGTGTCTCCTGACTTTGCACCCATTGTTGAGAATGGGCAGCGTGAAGCTTTCTTGAAAAGGAGGCATTTCCTTCTTTAAGGTTCTATGGAAATGAGGAGTGTGAGGTAGAAAGAACAAAAACCATTAGAAAATAAATGAATGTTTTGTCTGCCTGACTTTTGGATAAAGGAGAAGTGAAAATAAAATGTAACTAGTATTGAACTGGTTTTTCTCTCTCTGCAGACCTATGTTCGGGATATTTATCCTTTCCGGAGGTCCGTATCTCCACAGCTGAACCTTGTACATATGCATCCGGAAAGGGGGCAGGAGCTCATTCAGAAACAGGTGTTTAACCCCGCCTTTTTATTCTGAGTCATGTGGGAGGGTAACCTGTACACACATTACCAACCTTGAGAGTCTGCAATTCTATCATGATCCTCTCTTCAGATAATGGATGATAGATGACCTTGCTCAATAGATTGACCCCTCAAATATGCAAGTTTTATACATTGCATTCTGGTCCATATGGTATTCAGAGAAACTCATATGGGATAATATTATGAAACATAGAAATACTCTAACTTGTTAGCTGACTAGTTTCTAGGTATAGGTTTTCATTTCATATATTTATACAGTGGTATTTAAGAATACATAGATGACATATAGTAGTATATGACTACAACCCTGATACTGAGGAGGTGAAGGCAGATATGGTGTCCATGCTCACCCTCAGCTACATATGAATTTCAAGGCCAGCATGGACTCAGTGAAACCCTTTCTCAAATAAAAGAAAAAAGTGGGGCCTGGGGATGGCTTAGCGGGTCAAGTGCTTGCTGTGCAGGCATAAGGACACGAGTCTGATCCCCGACACGCATAAGAAGCTAAGAGTGGTAGTGTAGATCTGTAACCCAGTGCTGGGGGTGAGGGAAGGAAGGTGGATCCGAGGGCTCTCTGGTCAGCTAGCCTAATTTTCAACTTCCTAATACTGTTCTTTGTCCGCTCCTGCTAGGTGTTCACCAGAAAGCTGGAGGAAGTGGGGAGGGTGCTGTTTCTCATCTCCCTAACCCAGAAGATTCCCACCGCCCACAAGCAGTCGCACGTCTCCATGCTTCAGGAGGACCTTCTTCGGCTGCCCTCCTTCCCTCGGAGCGCGATAGACGCTGAATTTTCTCTCTTCAGTGACCCTCAAGGTACTACAGGAAGCAAGCCATTCCTCTTGGCCTTTTTCTCACACCTTTGTTTGGATCTGCGCACTCGATGCCAGTGGTTCTCAAACTTGACTATACATCTGAGTCAGTTGGAGGTTATAGTCAAACTCAGAATGCTGATGCCCATCCTCCACCTACCAGTTTCAGGGTGGATCCCAAACTCGCACGTCTGACACATTCCCAGAAGATGCTGGTGATGCTGAGGCTGCCATTCAAGCGCTGCCTTTGGAGACCAGCCCTGGTAGCTGATGCAGCGGGTGAAAGGAGCAGGGAGATGAAGCTTGAAGGGGACTCCTGCACAGTGGGAGCTTCCTCCCAGATGCCTGATTAGGCACAAACTGCACCCAAAGGCCTGCTTTTACAAAGAGTTTTTTTTATATTATTAAGCAGGAAAGAAAAATTAAAGTGACTGCTTTCTAACTCTGGCAGAAAAGCAGCAAGACATGACCTTGCAGGTGAAATTTTTAAGAGCAGAAAAAGAGAAAGAGGGAAGGTCTGTGTTAGAATGGGCTAGGATGAACATAATGATATTGGGGAGATAGAGGACCTGGAAGAAGGGAAGGGAGGGCAGAGACATTTGTCCCAAGGGAACAAAGGACTGCCTCTGGATAGAGAAGAGACAGACAAGGCCCATAGGAGAATAGCAGTTTATAAAGGTAAAATGGAGAACTCCAAGTCGGGCGGTGGTGGTGCACATGTTTAATCCTAGCACTCAGGAGGCAGAGGCAGGTGGATCTCAGTGAGTTCGAGGCCAGCCTGGTCTACAAAGTGAGTTCCAGGATAGCCAGGACTATTACATAGAAAAACCCTGTTCCAAAAAAAACAAAACGGGGAAAAATAGGGAACTCTGTGTTAGATGGGGTATTTAATTTTAATTGTGCATGTTAATTAGGGGAACCAAAGGAAGCTTTGTGATTGCTGGACTTCAATACTTTGATAGCTGAACCTCAGTAGTCACCCTCAGGAGGAGGAAGTGACCAAATAAGGGAATAGACCTTGGTGGCTAGGTTTAGGAATGTAATCTAACAGTTTTTAGCAAGGTAGAGGGGTTGGGGGAGATGGTCCAGGCCTGCAGAGCCCATGCTTCAGTGGGTGAGTGTCCCTTCAGTGTTACTGCAGGGGAGTCCCTTGGGTAAGCAAGCCTCAGGGTCTATAGGAAGATCAAAGGGAAGCCAAACTAATCCTGAGCAGCACAATCAGAAGAGTAGCTGCCACTGGGTGGCTTGAGGGAACTTAGAAGAAGATAAAGATTAGCTACACAGTCCTTGGGTATTGTTAACCTGAGTACATATTGTTGAAAAACCCACTGAATGTGCCATTTAAGTCCTGTGCAATTTATTGTAGCTTATGCCTGAAATGAGGAAGAGTCAGAGAAACAGCAGGAGAGCCAGCTAAGAACCTTACTTTGTTACCATCGTTGATTTTAGGACAAGCCACTTGAATCACCACCCGTGGGCTTCAGGGTCCCTGACAGAAAGGATTCTTGTAAGAGTTTATTGGAGGAAGGCGACCTTGGAGGGTTGGAGCTAAGAAGCACCACAAAGGCACACGTGCACAAGAGCTTACATGAGAGGTTTATAAGGGCGGGGGAGGGGGTAGTGCAGAGGTGGCCTCTGAAAGAGAGCAGAAGGAAAGGAAGAGGGCTAGAAGGTCTTGCCTTTTAGAAGGGGATATAGCGCATGCTCATAGGGAGATAGCTCTGCTTAGGGACTGCAGCAGCTACAGTGTCACATCTTGGCTGCTGCTGCTGATGTGTCCTACTAGGTCCCCAAGAGTAGGCCAGCGTAAATGCCTGAGTGCTAACAGTTCTGGTCTAAACAATGATGAGAAAACCAGGCACTGATCCCAGCCCTAGCTAGAATATCTCTTTCAGAGATGCAGTATATTTAACAACACAATACTGCAAATACCCGTCCTGGCTTGCCCGGGTTAAAACAAAGAGGTGTTGGTGCAGATCCTTAGAGATGGCGGAAGTAATGCGCCCATGCAGGCAGTACTGTGCTGGGAAATCATTCAGCAGCAGATCTTCTGGAGTTGGAACAAGTAAATGGAAAATAGGGCAGTGAGTGGCATTTGCTCGCCTGCTCATGCTGACAGGGCTTGGTGTGGAATTAATGCAGTCTCTGCTGTTTCATGTTCTCACAGCTGGGAAGGAATTGTTTGGCCTTGACACCCTTCAGAAAAGTCTGTGGATCCAGCTCCTGGAGGAAATGTTCCTGGGCATGCCGAGCGAGTTTCCCTGGGGAGACGAGATCATGCTTTTTCTCAATGTGTTTAATGGGGCTCTGATTCTCCACCCCGAAGACAGTGCTCTCCTCAGGCAGTATGCCGCCACTGTCATCAACACGGCTGTGCACTTCAATCACCTCTTCTCACTCAGTGGCTACCAGTGGATTCTCCCCACCATGCTGCAGGTGCCCGGAATCTCCTCTCCTAGCTACGCAAGTCACCCAGCCCTGCTGAGACCCAGCAGACCAACAAGATCTGGAAAGAAATCTTTCCATGACAAAGTTCACTTCTTTGTTATAGCAAGTCACGAGGCAGTGCAAGTGCTGTAGCCAGAGAGAACCTCTGGGCTGCCCTTGAGGCAGCTGGACAGCAGATTGCCGTCCGCTGTGACCTCAGTTTGAACAGAGATTTCTAGTGCTATAAATTTGGGTCCAAGGGATTGGAGGAGTTGACTTTAGCAAGATTTTCTGTTTCGCATGTCCAATGTGCATCTGGCTGCACTTAGGAGCAGAGCACCGAAGGTAATTCAGACAGGACCCAGGGCTGATTCTAGCTGCATGTTTGGAGGAAGATTTTAATGAGCTTTATGAGAATAGCATATGTTTGTACAAAACACAATCTGTTTCATCCAATGATGGCAAGAAATTTGCTTTTATCATAAGACTCTCTGACTCATTTTTAAGTAATATCAACTTTTTTCTTTCATCAATTACCAAAAGTAATTATACTCATTATAAATTTGAAACAATGGAGTTTGAACAAAACATAAAGATCACCTGCATCTCTTCTTCCAAGAAAGCTTACATTCCCTGAAAATCTACACTCAGACATAAAAATAAAACTATATCATATCATATTCAAATTTGTATCCCTTTTTCAAGTAATAAAGACCATCATGTGATTTTCATATTGAGCTTTAGAGCATCGTTTGAAACTACTACACTTTCATTGTTTTGAGATCCTATCCTACCCAGGTCAAAATGGCTGAAGATCTAAAACAAATGAAGGAAATCCCAAAACAAACAATGGCAATGTTGTTGTGGATGTGGGGGAAAAGTGCAAACTGGTGCCACCACCATGTAAATCAGTGTAAAGATTCCTGAAAGAACTAAACAGATTAGCCACAAAATCCAGCTATATGCACAAAGGATGCGATATCCTACTGTAGAGATACCTGCTTGCCCATGTTCTCTGATGCTATTCCCAATAACCAGGAAATGGAAACAGCCTAGATTTCCATCGACTGATAAATAACTGATATTGACAATATTGGTACACAATGCATGTACCACACTTCACATAACAAGCTGCCACTTATGATTAATTTAACTTATTTCAAGTTTTCCTCTATTACAAACAATCTGCAGTAAATAGTTTTAGGTAAACTATTTCTTTACCTGAAATAAGTGCCTGCTCATAAGCTTCCTGGGGGGGGAATATATGTATGGTTTATAGGAATTTTATGCCTATCACCAAATCATCTCAAGAAAACTGATGCTGTATTACGACCCACCCTGCCAGCTTATAGAATTAGCCCATTCCCGTTTCTCGTGACTATGGGAAGTTTTAGAAGGAAACACCACTTTGGCACACTGTGAAGGCACTTTCATTTCTCTGTAGGTGTACTCTGACTATGAAAGCAATCCCCAGCTGCGACGCGCCATCGAATTTGCCTGCCACCAGTTCTACATTCTCCACAGAAAGCCCTTTGTGCTCCAGCTGTTTGCTAGTGTGGCGCCTCTCCTGGAGTTTCCGGTAAGTAAGATCTGAGAGAATACGTGAAGACCAACCAGATGAAACATTTAAAGGCAGCAGCAAGGGAGGTGGGCAGCGCTTGTGTTTGGACAGAAAGCAGAGGCAGGCAGAGATGTTGAACCCCTCCTGAGTGGGCAGGAAGGAAGCTTAAGATGTGCTTGGCTTACTCCTGGCATTGGTAGATCCCTGAAATTCTTCACCTGAATGGCAGATACGGAGTTATATAATTATATAAGTTGAATTGCACATCGATATTGTGATGTATATTTCAACTTATAAATTTTGAAGTCAGCTGTATTAGTGTCAAGGTGGCAATCAATAACCTGAAACTGTTTTTGTTCTTGTTGTTTGGTTTGGTTTGCTTTATGTAGGATACTACCAATACTGGGTCCAGCAAAGGTGTGTCAGCCCAGTGTCTGTTTGACTTGCTTCAATCTCTGGAGGGAGAAACCACTGATATTTTGGACATTCTAGAGCTGGTTAAGGCTGAGAAGCCTCTTAAGTCACTAGGTAAATGCACATCTGCCGCTAACATTCTTTCTCTGATAGCAATGGTTCAAATGTGTGTGTGTGTGTGTGTGTGTGTGTGTATATAATTAACTATACTTAACTAAAATTGTGATATAATATATGCAACTAAATCAAAAACAAAAATAAATGGAACAATGTTGTACATTGAGCAAGTACATTTTTTGTCATAAGAAACCCTCTGATGTGAAAAGTATCCTGAAGTAGACCCCACTCAAACAGTATCATTTCAGCAATCCTGAGCCAATAGTCTTCTAGAATGGTCTTTTGTTATGTAATGAAGAGATTTAAATAGATTTCAAAGACAAAGCTTTCTGTTCTACCTCAAACAATTAAAATGCCTCAATGTCTTTTATTTGGCAAGATTACTAAAACCTCCCTTATTAGTATCCTGTGGTTTGAATGTAGGAAGTAGAATTTTGTTTCCTTCAGATGAAAAAAAAAAGTCTAATTGGGGAATAAAATCTAAGCAATAAAAGCTCTTGAGTAGCGATACAGTGTGTTTCTCCAGAGCCACCCATGCTGACTGCAAATCTTTGCAGATTTCTGCTATGGAAACGAAGACCTGACATTCTCCATCAGTGAAGCCATCAAGCTCTGTGTCACTGTGGTGGCTTATGCTCCTGAATCATTCAGAAGGTATCTGTCTGTCCCCTGTGATAAATAAGTATAGCAAAGAAATCGAACTGAATAAGAAACATTGTGTTTGGCATATCTTTCTGTAACATTCTGGTGAGTAAGCTTCTAAAAACCAAATTTAGAAGATTTTTTTCATAGCAGAAGACCTGAAAAAAATATTGTAAATCGTCCTGAATTTGAAATTCCCTAATTTGGAATACTGTGCAGAGGCTAAGATGCTTACTCCTGTTTAAAAAAAAAAATACCTTTCGCTTATGTAATACAAGCTGTTAGCAAACACGATTTCATAACAGCCATTTAAACCATCTGTGAAAAGCCCCTCCGAGGACTAATGAGAACACAAAGGGCAAGGAGACAAACCTCAGGTTTTATTTTGCCAGGAACAAGGAAGCCAAAGGACTCAAAAGGGAAGTGAGTTACCCCCAGTGCCAGGAAGTTGGCTGTGGTCTGATACATAAGTTTCATCTCCTCTTTATGACCCTACTGTGTTGGCACACCCTCCAGGATGAGAGGAACCAACCTTACCTTGCTCACTGGGTCTTTGTACATTTGCCCTTTAGATGGGTCTCTGCTGTCCCCTAGAACATAATAAAGGACCAAGAGGTGACCAGGATTTCTTTTAATTGAATTCTTCTCGAAAGAAGCATCAGGAGTGAATAAAAATGTAACCAGTAGTCGCAGGTTTTTGTCATCTTTAGTGAGGATTGGACATTAAGCCGAAAGTCAGGCAGGAGTGTGACTGTGGCCTTTAAGATAAGAAAATCTGCAGTCTATCCGGTGACACTTCCACTCCTCTGTTCCCCCTGCAGTTCCCTGGCTCCAGGAAGCACTGCAGAATGAATACAAACCTCGTATTGAGCCCATTCTACCTGAATCCAGAAATGCACCCTGTTCTGTCTTGTGTTCTAAGTGTGCACATTGTTAGTTGGATGCCTCGGATTCTCATTGACATTAGGACTTGCCAAAACTGATGTTCCTCAGTGTTGAACAGCTAGCAACACAGAGAACTACCTAACCTGACTAAAACGATCCTTCCCTTTAACCAAGCTCTCAGTGAGACATGAAATTCTCTTTCAAATTACAATTCAAAAATACACTGAAGCCAGGAGGAATTTGAGCTTGTAATCAAAACCCCTTTTCATTGTGAGTTAAAGACCAGAGTCTCTATTTGTAGTTATATTTAGTTTAGTTTTGTTGATGATCCTGCTTGTTTTTCATTCTGCTCAAGTTAAACCAGAGGGCTTCTCGATGCCTGAGAGGAGTAAAAGTTCCTTCCTTCCTTCGTTCCTTCCTTCCTTCTTTTCTTTTTTGGTTTTTGATTTTCAAGACAGGGTTTCTCTGTGCCTTTGCTGTTCTAGAACTCACTTTGTAGACCAAGATAGCCTTGAACTCAGAGATTCACCTGCCTCTGTCTCCTGAGTGCTGGGATAAAAGGCACATGCCACCACTGCTCAGTGAGTCAAAGTTTCTTTCTTTTTTTTTTTTGTTTTTGTTTTGTTTTGTTTTATGAGACAGGGTTTCTCTGTATTGTTTTGGAGGCTGTCGGTCCAGCCCAGCCTCGAACTCACAGAGATCCGCCTGCCTCTGCCTCCCGAGTGCTGGGATTAAAGGCGTGCGTCACCACCGCCCTGCAAGTCAGTTTCTTAAGTAACTGTTTCCTGGGGTGTCATTACAGGACTTCCATATTTGTAACAACAAATCCTTGTGGTGCTTAAATTATTCCTTTTAAAAGTGTATTTTATTTAAAGATAAATGATACTCATGTAAACAGTTTTTTAAATCATGTTTCTGTAATTGAGTGCATGCTCATAAAGTTAGCAGATCTATACAGTTTTAATTACCACCCAGATAAAAGAATCAGTTGGAGCACCACTCTCCTCATTCCCACAGGGAAAGTCAGCTTCATTTCCTAACTGTGCTTCAGTGAGACGGTCTAATGAGTACTCACTAGCCGCGGACTTCTGTTCCTCAGCGTTCTCTCATGAGATGTGTCCACATCATAACTTGTGGCTGTAGTTTTTTATCATTCATCTATAATATTCCATTATGTGACTATGCCTTAAAGGCATCAGTTTCTTCCCTAGCTGACCTACTGATGTATACGCTGTATTCAGTTTAAAGCTGTGGCAAATTATGCCCCAAAGAATATTTGTGGTTTCATGCATGCATCATATCAGCATTTCTGTGTGTCAAAATACTTTGCTAGATCATAAAGTACATGCATACGTTGCTTTACTAGATATCCCAACAGGGTGCCTGAACTGAGTGTGTCAATTTTCATTTCCACCAGCAATGTCTGTTACTTATAGACTAGCAAATGTCTATCATCGTGTTAACACGTAACTCATCCTCTCCAACACAAGAAATGGTATCAGTCCTTTGAAAAGTTAGCTTGTTTGTGTGTATGTGTATATGTGTGTGAGTGTATGTGTGTGTATGCATATCCATGTGTCCATAGGTGCACATATATACATGTGTGTATGTATGTGTGGAGGGCAAAGGACTTGGATAAATTTCTTCTACAGAAATGTCGTCCTTACAAAAGATACCCAGAAGCCTTAGCTTTTACCTGACTCCTGTGATAATTTTTAAATCTCACCCAACCTTTCTAGTAAGACAGTCAGCCTACAACAAAATCCTTTTTTGTTTTGTTTTGTTTTTTCAGGAAATACATTTTCGTGCCTCTTTTTTAAAGGCTACCACAGAGGTATTAGAACCTAAAAATGTGTCAAAGCTTTAACTCCATAAATTGCCACTCCCTTCCCTTACTGTGGATTCTATGCAGTTACCCAATCAGAAAGCAGTGCTCTTGGTGCTGAAACACACATGGCAGAATTTCCTGGTATTTTGAGGAAGGGGAATGGATTATGCAATTGTCCCAGGCTTTCCAGAAATATCAACCATGGAGCAATGTCTCTTAGAACTCAAAGCTTAAGAAATTAAACTCAGTTGGGTGATTCTTTTTTTTATTATTATTATTTTTAAGTTTAAATTTAGATTAGAAACATGGTTGGTTCACAAGTCAGTTCCAGGTCCCTCCCCTCCTCCCATGCCCTCCCCCCAAATCCCCCATTATCCCCTCATTTCCCCAGGGAGGGTGAGGCCCTCCATGGGGGTGTCCATAGTCTGTCATTTCATCAGTTGGGTGATTCTTGCAACAAAATATTTATGTTGGAGTTGTACACAAACAATTTTTCATACTGTCTACTGAATTCCCATCTCTTCTTTAAGTTGAGGTTTCTGACCACTCTTTGCTACACCAAGTGTGCTCCCTATCCAGTGAGTAATGTCTACTCCCTCTAGTAAGGACACACTGGCAGACCCCATGCCAATAACAGCATCTATCACCTCTTGCTACACAGTGGCTTAAGCCTCTGAAGACAGCTTCTTAGAAAAGGATCTAATGTTGTCTCACAATTACTTCAGCTGAAAAGTCACCCCAGCACATGCCTAAGCAGAGGCTTTGCTGGGTGGTCTATGTTTGCCCTGCCAATATTCTGCTCTTCTTTTGGCCCTTTGCACAATAATTCTTCTTACTTGTCTCATATGCTTCCTTAAGACAGGCTTCCTCACCTGTTACCAAGTGCTTAGTTAATTAACCATAGTCAACACATCCAGCAGCCTTCGTTGCTTTGCATTGGTGCGGCACAGGAAGGGAATAGAATTCAACATCTCTAGTGCCTTTTCCATGCTCCCAAATATCACACAGCCCAATCAGATGTGACTTGATTTTCTTTGTGTTGCTTACAGCCTTCAGATGCTCATGGTCTTGGAGGCATTAGTTCCATGTTACCTACAGAAGATGAAGAGGCAGACTTCACAGGTAGAGACCGTGCCTGCTGCCCGAGAGGAGATTGCTGCCACAGCTGCTCTGGCCACATCCCTACAAGCCCTTTTGTACAGTGTGGAGGTCCTCACCAGGTAATCTCAGAGGCAGATATTCACAGCCTAAAACCAAATGTTTCCATTGAAAAGATGAGAACACTGGTTGGCTGAATATCTCTGAAATCTGACCTTAGTTTGCAGATTACAGATAACTGTCTTTTTAGAGATAGCTACTCAGTCCCTTATGTCTTATTACTGTAAATACTCCCTAAATTTTCCAGACAATGAGTGCCAAGTGCTCTTCATAGCAGCAGTAGCAAAAATGATGACTTTCCTACACGTTTGCTAAATAAACATTTACATATAACTTGATGAGTTTCTATGGAGTTTTTAGGCCAGTGGTAAGCAAATCTTCAATAGAAGAGCAAGTTAGTGAATATGAAGATTTAGTCCACATTTCAATTAGCTGCTTGATTAATTTTTAGTTTTTACATTTACAGAGAGATGAGGATGGAGAAAGAGAGAGTGAGAATGAATGTACAAACAATTCAGAGGACATGTTATGAAGATTGATTCTTTCCTTCTATCATGTGGGTCCCAGGGAATGAACTCAAATTGTCAGGCTTGGGGTCAAGCACCTTCACTCACTGCACCATCTGCACCATCTTGCTCACCAACTTCAATTATTTTGAGAAGTGTGTTTGCAATTGTAACCACACATTCTTCTATTATGTTACTACTTATAAAGAGTTGGATTTTTAACTACAGTTGTAGAAACTACCAAACAAATATAAACTTCAGAAGGTTACTCTATTCCAGAAGGAATAGATTTGTCATGGAATTGGATCAAGTAATTCCAGGAGAAAGAAAAATAAAAGATCTTGGTCAGACAGTCACATTAGCACCAGAGTTTAGCCCTAAAGAAAGTTCAAGAAGCTGTCCTGTCACAAGATTCTTGGGTGCAGAAGTGAAAGGAGACGAGCTGTCATGTAGCAGGAAGGACATAGTGGGGACTATAGGTAGGACCTGAGAGCAGGGAAGGCGAGTGCAGGGCACACGTAATGCGGCTGACTTTTTTGTCCATTCCCTCTAAAAATATCCTTCTTTGAAGTCCTGATGCAGACCATCCTGGGTTTGTGTGTTTGCTTCTTCATTCCATTAAGCTGGTCTGTGTATCCTCATTTCATCCAAAAATCCTGCTTGTGATTTCACTCCTGATCCTGCCCGGGGATTGGTTCTCTTCCTCTATAATGTGGGTCCCATGGATCAGACTCAGCGTGTCAGGCTTTGAAGTTAAACATCTTTAGCCACTGAGTCATCATCCTGGCCCTATTCAATTATCTTGAGATGTAATATTCAGGGAATAGTGACTGGGATGATTGTTTATGAATGGTGATAGATGGTTAGTTTCCAGTGATGAACCACATTGCCAACCAAGGCAAGCAGAGTAGAGCCCCAATGTCTTGGGCCAATGAAATACTCATCTGCACCCAAAATGAGTAAACATGAAGCGGTAGAAATGAGAGCCAGGGCAAACTGGATAAACTGGCTGTTGCAGTGAGTAGTCCAGAGCTTAGCTAGTGATTTCAGGAAAGCCTTGGGAGAAGATGCTTCCAAAGAGAAGGATGGAATTTAGTCTATTACTTCTCCTGTCTGCTAAGAGTTGGGAATACTAACCAACCTTTCCCAAATGCTACTGTGGTTACTTCTTCTCACATTTTAATGGAAGTTCTTTCTTTCTTTCTGCTACCTTTTATAATGGCAAATGAAGTAAACACATCCCTAATCCAAAATTTACTTGCCCAATATTCCATGAAGAGTTATGGATAAAGTTTTGGGCATTTAAAACCCTGTAGCTGGATCGATGAGGTTCTTATCATGATACCCTGGTAACCCTGGTAACCTAAACTGGATACTTGGAATTGAGTCTACAGAGTTGTCCTCTATCTCCAAATGCCATGTCATCTCCATCTCCACCCTCACAGGATTAAAATAAATATTAAAAAAAAGTCTTGTAGGTTTAAATACTCCACTGCATTTACTACCATTTACTAAAGAAGAAAGCCTTATTGGCTAGTAGTAACTACAACATAATTGATTTTATTGGGGTTTTTTATTAATTAAATTTGCTTTTAAACAACTTACACTGTATGCAGTGAATCAAGACTACTCCCACCCCCAAAACCCACCACACACTTCTATCCTCCTCCCCCAAAGCCTCTCTCATGCTCTTGCCAATTCTTTTGTTTCTTTTTTTAAAGAAGAGTCCCCTTTCATATCTACCTGCTAATTTTATTATCTCATGAAAAGAGATATTTAACAGTTCCATGGGCATCACCTAAGTATACTATATGTATATTAGATCAAAAGTTAGAGAATAAAAACAAAACCTGGAACAACATCCACGATGGATCAGTTCTTCTCAGGGACTCAAAGAAAGAAAATGAAGGCATTAGTCAGCCTGAGTGCTTATCTCTAGGATCGGGGGGAACCCATTGCCTAGCTCATTCGTTCTTTTGCAGAACTTGATTTCATGTGACTTTGGTCTGAGCCATTTCTTTGCTGGCTCTCCTTCAGGAGCCACTCTGCATTTAGAAGGCATCTTATTTTTTTTCACATGGTCCCCTTCACTCCCCAAGCTGGCAATAAGGCATTGAATCCCCATGCTTCAAATCTCTGTCCCCAGACCGAAAAAAAGGCAATTTTAAACATACTAGTGAAGTCAAACTAAAACATGGTGGCCATCTTTAAGTTCCACCTATTACAACAAGGCTTGGAAAAAGATGATCTTTTGTCATTCCTGAAAGTTATCATACTCAACATTCAGAACAATAGCAGAACATGAAGATTTCATGAAAGCAAATACTCCAAAAATCTACAGCGTCCTTTCTGTGCCTCAGATGCCAATACATAAGCAAAATTGTATCTAATACTAAAGGAGAGCCAACAGACATTAAGTGAAACCATTTGAGTCTTATTAAACATCTGACTTAACATAGAAATGTACTCGCTTCTTACAGAAACTGAGCTTAAGTATAGTTTGTACTAAAACAGTAATTACATTATGTGATGATTTCTCAGAAACAAGAGTATTTCTGGTGCAGACTTCCTCTTGCCTCACTGTTATCTAGAATGCAGGACTGTCTGCCACCTGAAGAACTGTTGAATGTTCTCTTTACTAGCAGTTAGCACTTAGAGTTTGAGCACATGTCTTATTTGAAGAGTCATGGTTTACTTCTGAGAACCAAGACATAGAACTTAAACTTGATGGACAGAACTTGGTAATCAACCTTGTTTTTACAGGGAGAAAGCTGGACAGCCTATCCGTTTACAATTTGAAGACTTACTTAGGTGGACTTCAACCTGAGGGGTTCATGAATGTTTTTACTTGTGTTGCTTTGTTCTGGAAACCACTGTTGTCGTTGCAGGCCTATGACAGCCCCACAGATGAGCAGGAGCGACCAAGGTCACAAGGGTACAACCACAGCCAATCATACCATGTCATCTGGAGTGAACACCAGGTAACTCGCTGCGCACTGTGTTTCTGTGGCCTCTCAGTTGCATTTCAGTGGCTGGGAATGAAAGGAATCCTGAAAAAAATAGCAAAACAAGCAAACAAAAGAACCCATAATATTAACTGTGAAAATCTGTGAGGAAAACCTTCCAAGATTAAAAAAAAAAAGAGGGTGAGAGTTTATAGGCACAAGAAAATTCCAGAGTTATTTTGAAAATTATCAAGGATAAACTCAAGCAGCCTTCTTGAGGTAGCACTTGTATTGGTCTGTTGGACTCCAAGGTTGTCAAAGGATTCACTGAGACTTAGGGTAGAGAGGCCCTCTGCTTCCCATATTCCATAGTTCCACCGTCTTTCTCAGTCAACTCAGACTCAGCCCTTATTATCAACTAGTCACAAAACACATGTTTCCAAAATACTAGAAATAAACCATGCTCCCCTCCCCTATCACATGAAATAGAAATAGTATTTAATAAGGTTCAGATTTCAAAGTTTTTTTTAAATTTCCTCCTTTGGCTAGATTCCATGAGTTTATATAGACCTTAAATTTTTCTTTATACACCTCATTTCACAATGAAACAAGTATTGTGGGGGCTGTAATTGCAGTACATCTGGTGGCCAAATGAAAGAAGATAGTACCTTGCAGGGTTAACACATGTATTTGCATTTATTGAAGTGTGTAGGTCCAAGGGTTTTTGTCTGTGAAAAGTCTCTAGAAAGCCTCAGCCAAAGAGTTCCCTTCTTGCTCTGAGGCTCATGCAGAATGTCCTTCTGATTGGCAGGTACCAGGAGCAAGGAGCCAAGCTTCACTTTATCAGGTACAGAAAAACTCACTCTGATTTCATACCCTTCCGACACACTGAGGTGTGTCCCTTAGATCTGGACTCTGATTCCCTTCAACCCATCCAATGATGCATGACAAAACTGTTCCCATGTAAATCCCTAGCAATGGCCCAGGGAAAGCCACTGCAGTGTAGGAAGATAAATTGTCTTCATCCTCCAAAGGATCTTCTGTGGAGCTCTGCCTACCAAGTCCTTAACCCAGTATTTCTCTGCAGTGTGATACCCTGCACTCAGAGTAACCACCTACCCAGAGTCCTCTTTAATCCTTCACTTTCCCCAGGGAAAATCTTCACTTACTGGAGGAGGGTCAAGGCCTTCCCAGAGAAGAGCTAGATGAACGAATTGCTCGAGAGGAATTCAGAAGGCCCCGGGAATCTCTGCTGAATATTTGCACAGAATTCTATAAGCATTGTGGGCCAAGGCTGAAGATCTTGCAAAATCTGGCTGGGGAACCCCGGGTCACTGCCCTGGAGCTGCTGGATGTGAAGTCCCACATGAGGTACCTACCTCTGCCTTAGAGTGTGCTAAGAGCTAAACCATGCATATGTATATGTGTGTCAAGCTGGACTGTGGGGGTAATGAATGAGATACTTAAGATAATTTGTTTCCAGTGACTTGCGTACATTCCATTTAGATCCTTCTGATAAAGTGAACATTTTGCCTTTTAAAGGGATATTGGCTAGAAAGGGGGAAATGATTTTAAAATGAGAATTCAGTCCATAATTTACTCTTTTCACAGATTTTTTTAATGTGATACCTAGTCACTGTATTTCTAACAGCTTGTAAAGAATCATACAAACTTATTCAAAGAAAACTTTCCTGGTTAACAAAGACTTACTTGGCATGTTTTATACAGATATAAAATTATCCAGAAACAGCATTGTAATTTAGCAAAACAGACCAATGTCTTGATTAGTAATTTCTGTTTTTATTTCTTAAAATGATCTTTTAAAGAGAATGCAGTGAGTGCTGGGTGAAAGGACTAAGGAGAGGAGTGGAAGGCAGAGGCAAGCACTTTCTCCTCCAGCCTCAGCCTCTCACCTCTGCTGAGGTGTAGGCACACACCCAGCCATGCTAGAGAGCCCCAGGCCTCCCTGCTGTGCAGTGATGAGGAGATGATTTCACACTGCGAAGCATAGCTCCCAGACAGAAGGCTGCAGTGTTTCAAGGACCTGTTGCCATGGCAACTGAGGGCTCTATTCAGACACTCCCCTTCTTTTCCCATAGATCCCCTGTAATTATTCAGAGTAATTCTGTGAATAGATAAATGTTGCAGTTCCAGAGTCACACTACTACTACATATATACAGGCATTTTATGAGTGTGTGTGTGTGTGTGTGTGTGTGTGTCTGTGTCCGTGTCCATGTCTGTGTGTCTGTGTCAGTATGCATGTGCACGTGTCTCTGTGTGTAAGAGTGTGTGCCTGTGTGTACATATGTCAATATGCATGTGGTATCTATGTGTGTCTGTCTTGTGTGTCTCTCTGTGTATCAACATGCATTTGTGTCTTTGTGTGCATGTGTCAGTGTGTGTGTCTGTGTGTACATCTTGTGTTTCTCTGTGTCTGTGTTGTGTGTGTGTGTGTATGTCTGTCTGTCTGTTTGTCTGTCTCTCTATGTCTGTGCCTATCTCTTTGTGTCTGTTTCTGTCTGTCTGTCTGTGTGTGAGTGAATCTGTGTGCATGTTTTTTATGTGTGTATCGGGGTTGTAACTCTTCTTTGGACAGTTCAGGGAAGGAGTAATAGCATCAAAGAGGCCTGGAGCACCCTCTAGAGGATAACACTTATTACTAAGGCTTAAAAAGCCCTAAATTATTACAGCTTGGTGTAGATTGAAGGTACAAAAGACATTAACACTAATGAAAATGATCTATGTTACATTAAACATTAGGGATACAAAATAAAGCCCTAATTTTCAAGGTTATTGTAATCCATTTCAAAAGACAAAAAAGAAAATAGCACAGTTGCAAGTACTAAAATCATTTGTATAATTAGCTATTCATCATTTTCAGGCAACTTAAGCATGTGGTACAAAAAGCACACTAACTTGAGAGTCAGGAAAAAGTGAAATAGACATGTAAATATTTGTATGTTTGTGATAAGATTAGCAAAAATAATAAGAGATCATATTAGATTTACTCATGAACTGTAAATTTGATGTCAAACTTAGGAGTGTTAAATCAATTAGCAAAATATGATCAGTTATGACAATTTCAATAAAATAAAATAATTGTTTCTTGCAGAGATAATACTTATTTAAAATACCGTTGGTCATAATTATTGATACCAGTAATCAGTGAGCTTTGAGGTGCAAGGGTCAAAAGTTCAAGACCATTTTAGTCTTCATGGTTCCAGGATACTCTTTGTTACGTAAGGAGACTCTGTCCAAAAACAAACAAACAAATAAAGACATAAGTAAAAGAGCAAGCAACATCTACTTATTGATATTTGCTGAAAGGAAGAGTACAAACAGCAGTGTACTCCATGGCGTCCTTATAATAGATAAGGGGCTGGCTCTGCATGGCTGTGTAGATAGTTGACATATTGTCATTATGTGATTTGTCACAAGCAAGTTCTCTGAAGCCAGGTTAGTGTGAGAGGACAGCTATCTCATAGCCTGGATCTATTAGAGAGCAAAAATTACATTGCCTAGAGATGATCTAAAACAAATGTCCCCTATTAATGTACTGCTGAACAACAAGCTTATGACGAAAGACAAGTGTATGTTTCTTTGACTAAATATAGATATTCTATGTTATGGGGTGAGAGTGGGCAGCAGATCCAAATACATTGATACAGTATCAACATATATTAATATTTCTTTAATTCAAGTGTGGGGGCCAAGGGGAGTGTAAGTTAAACTAAACATGGGTTTTGGAACTGTGAATCATATTTAAGAGTGGGTATTACCCAAATACAAAAACTCAATTGAAAAAGGAAGACGGGAATGACATCCATGGTATCCAGATAACATGTGCTACACACACTCAAATAGTTTGGACCAAGCCGGGCGTTGGTGGCGCACGCCTTTAATCCCAGCACTCGGGAGGCAGAGGCAGGCGGATCTCTGTGAGTTCGAGGCCAGCCTGGTCTACAGAGTGAGTTCCAGGACAGCCTCCAAAACAATACAGAGAAACCCTGTCTCGAAAAACCAAAAAAAAAAAAAAATAGTTTGGACCAGGCTAAAGTGCTAAGAAGCAATTTTAGGGGAATCTGTACTCTGCATTTGCATGGTATGTGATTGATTTCAAGACTCCTAGAGAAAATATTCTTGCTTAGATTCTCTCTGCTCAAAAGGAATTCCTTGCCTCATCACGCACTCCTGGTTTCTCAATGCAGTAACATCTACAATTTTTCCCCCTTTCCCTTTGCCTTCAGTCTTCCTCTCTTTCCTTCCCCTACTCTGCCTTTTCCCCCATGCTCTTTATCTTCTCCTTCCTTCCCAATGAGAAGAACTCTTGAGTTCCCATTGGAAAAGGACCAAAGTAACTTGATTTTCTTTTGAAACAAGAATATGTATACAAATACATGGTGTCATGCAGATAGGGTTGAAAACACTGTATGAAAGAAAAACATTCTCATGGACTCACCACTAATTCATTTTTCACAACAGAATGTTACAGAAATTCACATATTAATCTATAATTTTTCTCTTATATCCATCTCAAAATATTATTCTCAGTCTTAAAGATAGATGATTTTTCTTTTCTTTTCTTTTTTTGGCTTTTCGAGACAGGGTTTCTCTGTATTGTTTTGGAGGCTGTTCTGGAACTTGCTCTGTAGACCAGACTGGCCTCGAACTCACAGAGATCCGCTTGTCTCTGCCTCCCGGGTGCTGGGATTATAGGCATGCGCCACCAAGGCCCAGCAGATCATTTTTCAACATGTCTCAAAGTACAATCTTTTTTGAAAGCTAAATTCTAGCATTTATTCAACCAAGCAGGGAATTGCACTTAGTCATATTGATTCACTTTTTTCAACACAATATGGTTTATAAGAGCCCAAGTTTCCCAAATGGGTTTAGACTGGTTATGTGTTATAGTAGAATGTCTAAGAATGTACAGGGATAAGGTGAAGGTTTCTAGAATAATCTATGTGGATAGAATGACCCTTATTTGGATACAGACCATCTAAGAAAGAGTCATTTTTTCCATGACATACTTATGAGAAAGGAATAAACAATATACATGTGTGGGATATTTGAATCATTTCTTTTGGGCACCCACACTCACATACAGTTTCCAGGAAGGTGTCCAGTTAAGAATGAAGATGGTGAGTATGAAGAGATGGTAACTATTTCTTGGCATGAAGAATTGCAATGATGATGATGACTGGAACTTGTGCATTCATAATTAAGTCTAGCAGGAGGACTTTGGAGACAACTTAGAACCCTCACATGACAGCAGCTTCTAACAGTGCAGCCTCCAAAAGTGGAATGAATTCCTTTGACAGTAACAACTAGCCACATGAGGTACACACTATGAAATCCAAACATTGGAGAGATAGACAATGGCCTAGATGCTATTCCTAAAGAGTACCGAGGTCCTCCTGTAGATCCTTTCAAGCATTTAATTGCCTTTCCTGATGTTATCAACTTTTCTCTTTATTAAAAAGCTATAGTTAATATATGAGAACAGGAAGAGTGCAATATTCCCATCATTGTATAACTTCTAATTAATATATATCTCTCTCCCTCCCCTTCCTCCTTTCCACCCTCCTCTCTCTGTCTCTCTGTCTCTCTCTGTCTCTGTCTCTGTCTCTGTGTGTGTGTGTGTGTGTGTGTGTCTAGAATTATATTCTCTGAGAATTTAGCACCATTTAACAAGGCACGGTAACAGATGTGTGTAATTCCAGCACTTGGAATTACGTGAAGCAAAACGATTTGACTTTCAGGATCATTTTCTACTGCATAGTAAGTTCAGCGCCAATCTGGGTAACAAGAGACCTGTCACATACATGAGGAAGTGACATTTTCTAGATAGATTTGGCCCATCCTTAATCTTTCTCCTCATGTTTACTCTCTGAAGCATTCCATGATTCTCCATGACTATGCACGTGCACATATCACTGTATTGATATATGTGAGGAGAACAAAGGGACAGAGTGTGCCATGGAGAATGTTTTTAGGAAGTTGGTGTTTTGCTAGGTATGAATGGTCAGC
Source organism: Mesocricetus auratus (assembly GCF_017639785.1). Classification (NCBI taxonomy): domain Eukaryota; kingdom Metazoa; phylum Chordata; class Mammalia; order Rodentia; family Cricetidae; genus Mesocricetus; species Mesocricetus auratus. The sequence goes on along the minus strand of NW_024429194.1, from coordinate 41,340,266 downwards.
ATGACACTGTGTAGAAATATTTCCACTGTGGCACTTGCTGCTCATTATTTCTCAAATGATTTTAGGCTGGCAGAAATCGCACACTCCCTTCTGAAGCTGGCACCATATGACACCCAGACAATGGAGAGCCGAGGACTTCGTCGCTACATCATGGAGATGCTACCTATTACCGACTGGTCAGCGGAGGCAGTGAGGCCAGCCCTTATCCTCATTCTAAAGAGACTGGATAGAATGTTCAACAAAATCCATAAGATGCCTACCTTGAGGTGAGAAGGCCTCCTGGCCAGATATTACAGAGCACACAGTTAGATATTTGTCATTTTAAACATAGTAGGTCAATCAGTAGTTAAATAAAAGAGTTAAAAGTTTTCTGCTGGTATTTGTGCACAGGTAATTCCCCAGTAACCAGATCTCTTTAGGAATGTATGCACTAATCTTGAGGAGGTATCTGTTCATTTCTCAGTTAGATCATCATCTGATGCAATGAAGAAATAAATCCAATTATAACTCAACAATCCTAGTTCTTTTATGAAGTAAGAAAGAGTATACCTTTCAAGTAGCTAACAACAGAGAGGAGAAGCATTAATTTGATATGAAAAGTACTATATTTAATATAGTAAGTTATCTTATTTGGGTACATAGCAAAATAGAAAAGTTCCAAGTTCTATAATTACCAGCCAAACTGCAGTTTAAAAAAGTCACAGGACTGACATCAAACCTTAACGTTTACCTTAGTCAGTGGAGTTCTAAATGAACATAATTGCAGCTAGGCAACTTCTTGGTGGCCTGAGAAATATCCATTCATCCCTTTCCAATGAGCAGATGCCTCTGCACTAGCCTTTCTAGAGATGTAAACAAGTATGGAAACTATAGTCATGGTAAGCAGATGGTATAATTCACAAACCCACTAAACGGAAATTTCAAATTTGGATGAATGAAACAGCTTTTGCTATCTTTTGAAACTAAATTCAAAATCAAAGCAACTTTGCCTCAGACTGTGGTACTAAGGTTCAGTTTGCCAGAAGTTTTACAGCCATTAGCCAGCACTCTGCATGTTTATGCCACCATGAGTACAGAAGAACAAGATTGGGTAACATCAGGCTACTGCCTAGTGCTGTTTATTATAACATTTGGTACCATAGTGATGAATGTCAAGACATTAGATCCAGGTCACTTATTTCAGGTACATGGAGATGCCTGTTCTTAAGCACTATTTCTCCAGTGGTCCCAGCAGAATATTTGCATCTGCTGGTAAATGGCTGATCAAAGATTTATAAATGCCTATGAGTGTGTGTCAAAATAAATTATTTTTCTTAAGTACTTTGACATCGAAAGGTGTTAAACATCTCCATAAAGTGGCTCACTTGTCATACAGTTAAACCTATTATAAATGACAATACCTCCCCAAAGGAAATTTTGGGTTCATTCACAGATTTGGTCAGCTATGGGAAATTCTCTAAGGGTGCATCACATACTATACAGTATTTGTCTTTAACCCTTTCGTGTGACCTCACTTCAGCACGAAGTATTGTCTGAAGCCAAGCTGTGAATTACCTGGGTACTTCTGGCATCCAGGATGTCAGGGTTTCCCCATTTGTGATACATCTCCATTCTTTCATTGTACAGGCTGCAGTTTCATAGGAAATTTAGGCTTAGAAATAATTTCCAAATCAGAAGAGCCCAGCCTGCTACTTGTTTTGGAATAATGGGGACTGGGACAGTCACACAGTAGATTCATTTTTAAGACAGAAAAATCCTGTACTATTCTGATTGGATTGTATGCTCCACCATCTGTACTACCACAGAAAATAATCAAAGATATCATTTCCTAAAAGGAAAAGAGAACTTTTTAGACCATTTTCCTCCAATTTTATCTTTTTGACAGGATTTCGGTCATATAAATCCCACCAGTAGCCCTGAGAGAAAGTTGACTATATCAAGTGTAGTCTGATAACTAGATTTCAGAGCTGCAGCTGGGAGCAGATTTGTTCCATTGGAAGATTTCTCATGTCTCCTGAAATGATAGTATAGGACCCCTCTCAAAGACGACAGCAGGGACCTTAAAATGTGACCCATTCATCATCTCTGTTTTTTCTTCAATAGATTTTGTCTCATTAGTCGGTTGGGCAGGAGTGTGCCTCTGCTGCGTTTTCAGTACCTTCTTCCCCTCCCAGTGTGCTCTGTACTTTTGGAACAACATGGGTAAACGCCATCCCGTGGGAAGCACTCTGTTGTCTCAGCACAAGTCCTGTCTTAGTTGATTCCAGGATCACTGTCGCGTTCACTTGTTTCAGACTGTCTCCAGAAGGGAGGCAGGGTGCTAATGGCTCCTATATTGTATTCCAGGCGACAGGTTGAGTGGGAGCCTGCCAGCAGTTTGATTGAAGGGGTTTGTTTGACACTTCAGAGGCAGCCAATCATATCCTTCCTGCCTCACCTTAGGTCACTGATCAATGTCTGTGTCAATCTGGTGAGTAGCCAAGTGGCAATCTTATGAAACTTTGCACAGTTTAACTCTGCTATTGATTTCTCTAAACTGAAGATTTACAGGTCAACCACTTTGTGCCCCTTACTTAACCTATGCAAACAGATGGCTCGGGTGAGACTGAAAACAGTGAGGTACATTTCAAGGTGGTACATGGGAGATCCAGGAGCCCATCCCTGCCCAGGCGGGATGTCCAAATGCTGCTTCCCATGCACTACTTTGACAATCACCTCCAAGTTGCGTTGAGAGTTGAGGGCTGCCAGTTGGAGAGTGGGGTGCTGGAGTCTGCACAATTAATTGTCTAGAAGTTGAGATAGTCTTGGGAGGGGAATCTTAAAACACAAAGAAGTCTTTCTTTTCCTTTTTTTTTTTTTTTGGCCAAATAACACCATGAGTTGGCCAGCCTAGGATTTATGCAAAGAAAAATTATTTTCACCATTTGCGTAATATCTAGAGTCTGGTCCTGACGAGGTTTTGTACAATGTGTGAAAACCATGTTAGAGCACATCATCCCGTAGGATCTGCTGCTTAACTAGTTGGGCAACAAGTGTGTCATTGGAATGCCTAGTGCACATAGAGCCGTGAACATCATCATTGTTGTCAGTATTTGCTCCATCAAAGAATGTTGACTGCACCTCTTTGAATCCTCAAGTAAGTGTCCAGTCTCCCAATTAGAACAGTTGTTTTAGTTCATCTCTCATTACCTACATAGTTAGCTATAAACAGCATTCTACAAAACCTTGGCTGAATCTAGTATAATGATTGATCTGACTCCAGACATTACATGCCTTAGAGGCCATAGAGAAAGAAAAAGACTGAAAATAACATGCCCAACCTTCAATTTGTTAATATTATTAGTGAACGAGACTCCTTTTCTGCAGTTGCATGGAATTGCAATGGTCAAGGCTGGTCATGTGCTCTGTTTGTATTTCAGGTGATGGGAGTGGTAGGACCTTCCAGTGTTGCTGATGGATTACCCCTTCTTCATCTCAGCCCTTATCTCTCACCACCTCTGCCCTTCAGCACAGCTGTTGTCCGGCTTGTAGCATTGCAGATACAGGTGTGACTGCCTTACCTGTTTGTCACGCTCATTAAGCTACTGGTGGAGGCACCACATCATGCTGTTCTCTCTTTCTCTCTCTGCAAAGGCTGGGCAAAATCTGTGAAACAGAAGTGTGAACACCTCCAAACTGTAATAGGTTTGGAGCTTCAGCCCTGAGCATGGCCCTAAGTTGTGCTTCTGTAATTCTTCTTGAGATCTCAAAAATAGCAGAGTCATTTAAGTCCTGGCACAACCACAGGGACCACTGTGGTCATTTAAGCTGTGTGCAAACTAATGGATTATGGGTAATCAGCTCACAATTGTTAATCAAAAGAGGCAATAGTATTCAAAGTCTGGTTTAAAATTATTTTCAGAAAGAATTACAGTATAAAATTCTTTCACATGTCACTACCAGACTTTGAATATCTTTTTTTTCTTTAGTGATTGTGAGTTGAATCTTATTTTAAACACACATGCAGGTGTCCCAGTTTATTAACAAAGTTACAGAATCCCAGTTCCCCTGACGGTTTCTCTGTGTCACCCAGTTTTAAAGCTGTGATCGATGGAAGGAATACACTGGATATAGAGGCATACATGACCTACCCATTGTCTGGCGACCAGGCTTCTTACTATGCAGAGAATGGGTAGATGTACAAAGCCTATGAAGAGTGGTGGCTACTGTGGACAAGGGAAAAGATGACGTCCAAAGATCACTCATTTCTTCCTTTTATGGCTTCCTGGCTTGAAGAAGGCCTAGGCAGGGGTTAAAGAACTTTTGAAAAACCCCAAATGGGGAAAGTTCCAAGTTGTCACTTTCTTCATTTTCCTGGGAAGACACATGGAGAAAATTAATGGGGGAAATGAGATGGATCCCATATTAAACTTCTTCACTTACTGCTTAAGCTGTTAATGCCATTTTAGGAATATAGCTCTGTTATGTGAAGCCAGTGGTAAAGCATCAGTGTGGGTCAAACTTCATATGCCACAAAGAAGACACTTGAACTCATAGTTTACAGGTGCAGCCAGCGGGGAGGCACCTTCGCCGACACACTCTATAGAAACAAATGCACACAGTGGGTGCAGTGGTCAATTAATCTTTTTTTTCTATTATTGCTGCACAGGCTTTAAAAGAAGATTTCCCTTTAAGCCATGTGATCTCCCCATTCACCAATCAAGAGAGAAGGGAGGGGATGCTTTTAAATCTGCTCATCCCATTTGTGCTCACAGTAGGATCTGGAAGCAAAGGTCTGATTAACTTAACTAAAGGAAACGTATCATTGTTGTTGTGTTTTCTAACTACTAGGGTGTTGTCTCTATTCTTCCTTTCCCCATGAAACTCATCAGTTGAAATGGATTTAAATGGTTTAAGTGGGGTTTGGGAAACAGGAGTTTTATTTGGTCCAGTTGACCTGGGACAAAAGTTTCTCTGCTCTACTTCTTAGAGGAAATATCCTATGTAAAATTATTTCAGTACAACAGAAGGAAGAATACATTATCTCAGTTAAGAAAATGTTAATTAGTTCGAGTCCAATACACTGAGAAGTGACTGAACTATAATATGGTTAGCAAAAGTCCTGCAGCTGCCCAACTGTCAATATGTTCTCATTACTTTCTTCTTTTTTTTCTAAGAAACACTTTAATTCTTCTTTTTGATCCAACATAATCTTAAGGGGGCCTTTCTTTTAGGAAAAGCATATCTCAAGTGTAAGGTCAGGTACATCTTAAATATTTTACGAAAGAAAGGAGAATGAACTGGTAAACAGAAGATCGGGTCAGGATGCCAGCTATGGCAACCCTCAGGTGCCAATAATGCTGTGTTGTCTGTGGAAGAAACAGTACTTGGTGGGAAATACCCACATTTCTAGGTGTTCTGGTTTGGAACTGGAAGAAGTTGCATTGCTCAGTGTATAACATGGAAGGTCTGCCTTGTGATTGTTATGCTTTCCCCTTCCTTTCCCAAAATACACTTCAGATAGCCCATGGCTGGAGCAGCCCGAGGTACAGCTACTGCTGCAGACTGTCATTAACGTGCTTCTGCCCCCTCGGATCATCAGCACATCTAGGAGCAAGAACTTCATGCTGGAGAGCTCCCCAGCCCACTGCTCCACCCCTGGGGATGCAGGCAAAGACTTGCGCAAGGAAGGGCTGGCTGAGTCCACCAGCCAGGCAGCATACTTAGGTGGGTCTCTTCTCCCCAGCCTTTTCTTTTTTGCTCCCCGTGGCTGTCTTGGCTCAGACGGTATTTCAAGAAGTCACTTGATCAAAAAACACTCTTGTATGGCAGATTTACTTCAGTAATACATGTCAAAAGACAAAGAATATCTTCATATATGTAATATCTGAATTACTTGGTTGTTTGCGTAAGATGTCTAGAGTATATGAGTAAGGATTGCCTCTTTCCAATTGACTGCAAGATCATTCAGATTTGGCAGCTGCTGTGAGGTAGTACATGTGATTCTCACTGGTCTGTCATCTATGTAAATACAGCCCTTGGAGTTGGCAGTCAGCATCCTGATTGGTAGGACATAGTGGCCTTGCAGGACATTATTTCCTCAGCAAGCTTTCTTATTCTTCCCTGACAATATCTTTACATTTCATCTTTAATCATATGAGGACAGTCCTCTCTTCCTACAGTCTTCCAATTCCTCTTCCCACTTACACTCCGACTTCCCTATTACCCTATGGGGTAATAGAAGGCCGGCCACTCAGTGTCCCTGAAAGTAAATGACTGGGAGCGGGGACACACCACTCATGGATCAACACCAAGAATAAGGAACATGACAATGGGAACACCGTAAGAGGACTTCTCACCTGACATTTTGGGAGCATGCAAGACAAACACAAACTCACCAAATCAAACAGGTCCTTGGAGTTTGGAGCATGGGGAAATGAGGTGTTTAAGTAGAATTCTGAAGGAGCGTGTATGTGAAAGATACTGTTTCCTGAGGCTTGAAAGAAAGAAAAAGAAAAAGAATGTACGTAGACAGGACCTGCCCTGATGGGTGCTTGGTTACCCAAGGCATAAGAAGTCATGCTCCAACAACATGCAATTGGGCGGAGAAGCACATGTGAAGTCAGGGAACACAGAAGATGGAGGGGAAAAGAAGCTCTTTATGTAAGGCCAGGAATAAAAGAAATTGAAGAAACTTTTTCACTTCATTCCACTGTCTGTTTTTTAATGAAGGTGTTTATTTCTTCTTTGATCCGACTATTTTTTTTTTTTTTTGGTTTTTCGAGACAGGGTTTCTCTGTGGCTTTGGATGCTGTCCTGGAACTCACTTTGTAGACCAGGCTGGCCTCGAACTCACAGAGATCCGCCTGCCTCTGCCTCCCGAGTGCTGGGATTAAAGGCGTGCACCACCACCGCCCGGCTTGATCCGACTATTGTACCTCTCTTTTAAAAAAAAAATTATGGTTTAGCTGGGGATGTGAGTAATATCCATAAAACTACTGTGACAAAGCCTGTGGGCCATAAAGCATTAATAATACTTATAACTGCCTCTTTAGTTCACTGGACTACCCCATTGTTGTTTTCAATGTACTTAACAATATTGTGTTCTAATCCACATCAGCATGCCTTTACTGGTATGTCTGGAATACTGGCTCCGGGGTACATGTTAAGCTTCTAGAACCATGGAGTTTAATGAATTAGAACTTTTCCTGTGTACACAAGCCGTGGTTTTGGGCAGTATCTTTCTGAAGCCCAAGCCCTCAGGATCCTTTTTCTCTTTTCCTGCCATGAAGCCCTGAAGGTTATTCTGGTCTGCTTCGAGAGGCAGCTGGGGAGCCAGTGGTACTGGCTGAGCCTGCAGGTGAAGGAGATGGCTCTGCGGAAGGTGGGCGGCCTGGCGCTGTGGGACTTCCTGGACTTCATCGTGCGCACCCGGATACCCATCTTCGTACTCTTGCGCCCTTTCATCCAATGCAAGGTGTGGAGTGTGCTACCCCTGTAACCCAAAGCCAGTGAACTTGCAGTTTCTATTAAGGCAGGAGTGCTGGGAGCTGAGGGGAGGGGGGATGGACGCGGCAGTACACTGTACACATACATACTGCCTCCAGTTGGCAGAGACTGTTTAACACCATGTTTGATCAAGAAGGAGCCCCAAGCAAGCATACAGAGAGTATTTCACATTCAAAGCACCTCCCCAGCTACTAAAGTACGCCAGACTTATTCTCACCCCATTCATCACCCCTGTCCTTATAAAGAAAGGGGGAAAACTGGCTCTGTTGAATGTTCTCCCATATCAATAGCATTATCTGAAATCTACTATTAGAAACAACATTAACAAAAAGGGACAGTTGAGGCTTCTTTGTCCCCTCCGTGACTCCCAGTATTTATCTTCTCCTTGTTATCCTCACGCCCCAATTTCTTGTGACATTGTGCTGGTACCACGGTCTCCTTCTTTTCTTCCTCTGGCTATGAAGTGGGTCGGTATGACAGTTAGACCAGTTGACAGATGGGGAAATTGGGGTCCTGAGGATGCAATGTCTTCCTTTTAGCTACTGGCCCAACCAGCTGAGAACCATGAAGAACTTTCTGCCCGGCAGCATATTGCTGACCAGCTAGAGCGGCGCTTCATCCCCCGCCCATTATGTAAGAGCTCACTCATTGCAGAGTTCAACAGTGAACTGAAAATTCTGAAAGAGGCAGTCCACAGTGGGTCAGGTAAGCGTGAAGGGTGTCTCTTGAGTCTGATAGATGGGGATTGACAATCTACCAGGAAGGAATCCTCTGGCCAGCTCACTGCTACTTGGAGGACCATGTCTGAACTAGCTATCTTGATAAACCAGTACATTTGACCAAGGATTCATGGCCAACAATAAAACAAAGTCAAAAGGTTGTCATGGGAATTTAGTTACATTCTTCTGAATATTTTTAAATATGCTTTTTAGTATTTAAGCACTTAGATATTTAATAATGGGAAAGGGTGTTTATGTTCTTTCATTCCCTTTTGGATAGAGGCGTTCACTTAATTGCGCATCTGTCATAGCTTTACAGATGTTATTTCCTCTAAATCACTCAAGTATCTGAAAAAAATGTATCCTTCAAAGACCAATGTTAAAAGGAGGAAGTTGACACTCAGAGGGTTAAATAGTTTATACACAGAGAAAGTGAAGCCTGTGAGGTAATTTTACACTAGGTTTCTGTTGTGGATTCTAAACCTTCTTAAAGCTTTACAAATTAGAATGGGGAAGAGCTAAGTAGAGTTAACAAGCAGAAGGTACTTCAAACTATTTTTAAGATTTCCTTGAAGCCTGGCATTGGTAGCGCACACCTTTAATCCCAGCACTCAGGTGGCAGAGGCAGGTAGATCTCTGTGAGTTCGAGGACAGCCCGGTCTACAAAACAAACAAACAAACAAAAAAAAAACCAAGATTTTCCTTGAGTCTTCATTGATTCCTCGGCTGTTCTGTAACAGCAGACTCCTGAATGAGGAAATTAAACCACTGGCTGCCATTAGAGGGCAGTCATCGTCCATATGTAAAAGACTGGGGTTTGCTTTGCTTTCTCAAAGTATTTACTGTTTGCAACATTGGTGATATCTACACCTTGCTATTCAGACATTCTGCTGAGTCTGATAAAATCACCTGCCACAAAGCTGAGAAGTTTCCAATGATTCAGTCTCCAGAAAAGGAGAAAGAGAACTCTTTGGCATTATATCCTGATTTTGATTTTAGGTTCATATAAAAGATATCAATTATCTTATTATTTCAATATCCTTATGTGGGCAATGCTCATGCTGTAGTAATAAAACCAAGATTTTGGAAGCAGTAATTCAAGTCAAAATTAGTTGGTATCCTATTAGCCTAAACAAATAAAAAATAAACACACTATGAGAAAAAAATGCAAAAGCCTATCCCTTGGTAGGGACCTCAGACTTCCATAAAGAATCTGTTCATGGAGTACACCTGTGGCCAATAGTGACCCCTCCCCCTTCAATTTCTTGTGCTACTTTAATCTTAAAACTCCTTAGTCTGGGACACACTAGTTAGCCAAAAAGAAAAAAAAATAGAAAAATGAAAAAAAAAAAAAAGAACTTTGAAGCAAACATTTCTGTTTGCCATGACCTTACCACCCATTTCCTTTGGTCTCTCAACCCCCAGCCTACCAAGGAAAGACATCCATCAGTACTGTGGGCACGTCCACCTCTGCCTACCGCCTGAGCCTGGCCACCATGTCCCGCTCCAACACAGGCACAGGCACTGTCTGGGAGCAGGACAGCGAACCATCCCAACAGGCTTCTCAAGACACCCTGAGTCGGACTGACGAGGAGGATGAGGAGAGTAAGTAAGACTCTAGGCAAGCAGCGAGCCTGCCTGGCCATGCGAGCAAGGGCCTAGGAAGGATGTCTGCCCTGCCCGCCATTTCCATGTCTGCCCCCTTTGTCATTCTTTTTAAAAGAGGGTTCAAAATGAAATTGCTATCCTTGAACATCTAGAGCAGGAAGAATGTAGATGATCTTTTCTTAGAAATTGCATTTAAGTTGTAAGTAAATAGCTTATTCCTCTTTCTCCTGGGCATCCTGGCTAGAGAAATGGCCAATGCTCACCATTAGTGAGGTTCCATTAGTCAAAGAAAAATGGGCAGAGTGTGCTCATGTTAGTCAGAAAATACCAGCTGTCTGTGGCAGCCAGGAGAAAATTAGCAGGATGATTGAGGGAAAGTAACTTAAAGAGTTTAGAGACTCTCCCATAAGGCAGTTATCCCAGGAATTTCTAATGCATGTGAGAAGGATGTACTGTTACAAAATGGGAGATAACAGATCAATAAACACTGCACGTGTGTGCTTGAGCAGTGTAGGGTTTAAAGGCAAAAGTCTGCTGGGTTTCCATTAAATGTCTCTACCATACAAGGGCTTCTTAAATTACATTGGTTATTTTCCACTCCTGTTTTTAAGATGCTCTTACATAATGCTTATTGAAATTTGTGCCTTTAAAGATGAGAATAATATCTAAGAGCCCGTCTATACCAAACAAAACCCACAAAATGTTCCTCTCTGAACCAAATAAAGTAGAAGGAATGGCAATGGATCTTAGAATTTTAATTAACTAAGATGAATGAAAGCATTTTAATATCTCCCTACAGTTAGGTATGTAAGAGGGAAAAAGAAATATGTGCTTTGTTAAAATAATTTTCACCAATATTTCCAGATTTAGTTTGGGGGTTAGTCATGTAAGGTAGAGATCATATTATAAACAACTTACAACCAAACACCCAGTCACTGCTCGTGGGCATATCTCCATAGTTGTGGCCTAAATTATTACAAAATATTGACCAAGAAACCACAGTGTAAAAGAGGATAAGGGGTTTGCTCTTTTTTTTTATTTAAAAACATTTATTTTTCATTTTACATATCAACCCCAGTTCCTCCTCCCTCTCCTTTTCCAGCCCTCTCACCACCACTCCTCTTCACCCCCCCCATCCACTCCTCAGAGGGGGTTAGGCCTTCCCTGGGGATGACCAAGCCCCTGCCCTCTGTATCAAGGCTGAACAAGGTATCCCACCATAGAGAATGATTTCCAAAAAGCCAGTTAATGCACCCAGGATAGGTGCTGATGCCACTTCCAGTCCCGGCCCCAACAGATCAAGTCACATAACTGTTACCCACATTCAGAAGGTCTAGTTACATTCCATGCAGGTTCCTGAGTGTGTGAGCTCTGACTAGCTTGGGGCAGCTGTCTCTGTGGTTTTCTCCATCATGCTCTTGACCCCACCCCTTATTCATATGATCCCTCCTTCCTCTCTTCAGCTGAACTCCAGGAGCTCAGTGAATGCTTGGCTATGGGTCACTGTATCTGTTTTCATCAGTTATGGGATGTAGGTTCGTGTTTGTCTTGCTTTAAAATTTTTTCTTTATGTATTTTTATTTGGGTCAGAGTCTTGTGTATCCCAGGCTGGTCTTGCATCTCCTATATTGCTGAGGATGACCCTGAGCGTCTGATCCTCCTTCCTCCACCACTGAAGGCAGGAGTTAAAGGCATGGCCATGCACAAGCACACTGGATCCCTGATACCTTAATTCAAAAGGGTGCTTCTTGTTTTATTCGGTCGTGTTAGAGATTGATGGTGCTGGGGACTAAACTTGGGGTTTCATATCTACGAGGCACTGGCAAGTACTCTATTACTAGCTATATTCTAATACCAAAAATGGGCAGTTTAAAATAAACAGGGAGGCCTGATACTAGTTCAAAACATAAAGTAAATTCTACTTTTCTTTTTTTTTTTTTTTTTTAGTGCTCACAGACTTTATTACAGGACAGTGGCAGCAGCAGCAACCTCAGCCCACCCTTACCCGCTTTCCAGCCCAGAAGGGGGGCAGGGGAGGCTCATGGCCCAGCAAGGGATATGCCGAGAAGGGGAGCAGTTCAGAACCCATCAGCAAGGACTGATGGGGGTAGGCCCAGGGACACAAACTATATACAGGAACTGGAGCTTCTGTTTCCAGACCCTCCTGGGCCAGGGTGCCAGGCAGGATATGGGGTCTTAGTAGTCCTCTACCCAGCCGTTCTCAGAGATGAATGCATCAATGACTTCCTTCATGGCCAAGTTGGGGATGAGCTGTTCCTGGGTCAGAGGGCTCCGGGTCACAGGGTCAAAGTGGCCCACACGCTGCAGGTGCTCCTCAATGTCCTTACGATCATAAGTGATACCACTGGGTGTGATGCAGGGCTCCCGCATCAGCTCAAAGCTGATCTTGCCACACAAGTAGTCAGGGATATCTCGCTTCTTTCTTTTCTCGTCCACCTGAGAGAAGAGCTCATCCATGTCTGCCATGTATTTATCGTGCTTGGCCTCAATGCAGGCCTGCTGGGCCCGGATGTAGCCATCGTCCTCATCACCCTCGTGGTTCCGCTGACACTCTTCCAGTTCCCTCTCTCTCTCAGCAGCAATGAGCCTGGTGAGATAAGAGTGCAGCTCACTCTCCTGGTGAATGCGCCGTTCCTCGATACTGTTCCAGCGCTTCTTCTTAGCAATACGGAGGGCACTAGGGATATCATCTCCAAAGTTGAGTCGCTGCTCCTTGGCCAAACTATAGGCTCGCTGCAGATTGGCAATGGCCTCATCATAACTCTCCATCTCTAGCTGGCATTGCCCCAGGAAGAAGTGTGCCTTCACAGACTGCCCATCCAGCTCCAAGGCTCTCCGGCAGTCAGCAAGTGCCTGTTCAGGCTGCTGCATCTTCAGATAGCACAGAGACCGGTTGGTGTAGTACACTGCCACAAGTGGGTTCCGGGTGATGGCGGGGCCATAGCAGGCCGCCGCCTCCTGGTACTTGCGGCCCACGAAGAGCCGGTTCCCCTGCTCCTTGAGCTCCTGCGCACTGGGGCTCTTATCAGGGCTGCCACCGCCTGTGCCCAGCCGCGCGCCGCCCTCCTTTTCCTCCTTGCCCTTCATGGCGCCGCGCGGCACGGCTTGGGCTCCGCGCCCGGCCACCTAGGTCTCGCCTCTACTTTTCTTTAATGTATGAAATAATATCTACCAACATTTTTTAATGATGGGAAATGATGCCCCCTATGATTCTTGAGACTAAGTTTATTTTCAGGTAACTCTGTGAATAAGTAGTTTGCCTGGACAGTAGGAAGGAATTATGGAAGAAAAGTAGAGGAGACTTCAACAGAGTCCAACATATAATGGTGGGGGTGGGCATCAGAAGGCGCATAGTCTTTTGCTAATATCTTTCTCAGATATCACAGTTATCTCAAAGCGATCAAGACTACCAATAAATGGTGCATTATGGCTGTGATGTGAGTGAGCATTGGTTTATATGAAGGTATGAAAGCAAGATTATGAACTGTTTTAATTGAAACTGCTCTTCAAATCATAGAAGGACATACTAAGACCTATCGGGTGTAGAACAAAAAACATGAGAAAGACATATATTCTTTGTCCTCTATAATATTAGAAGTAATCTTGTAGAGAAGATGGCATTTACAGACATCATTTAAAAAGCTTACTAGAAAAAACACGTGACTACTGGGCAAACAAATGCTAAAGAAATGTTAAGAGGTCGGGTGTTGGTGGCACACACCTTTAATCCCAGCTCTCAGGAGGCAGAGGCAGACAGATCTATATGAGTTCAAGGTCAACCTGGTCTACAGAGCGAGTTCCAGGCCAGTCTCAAAAAAAAAAAAAAAAGAAAGAAAGAAAGAAAGAAAGAAATGTTAAGAGATGTGAGTTCAATCCAGGCGGTGGTGGCATATGCCTTTAATCCCAGTTCTCGGGAGGCAGAGGCAGGCGGATCTCTGTGAGTTCGAGACCAGCCTGGTCTCCAAGAGCTAGTTCCAGCACAGCCTCCAAAGCCACAGAGAAACCCTGCCTCAAAAAAAAAAAAAAAAAAAAGAGAGAGATGTGAGTTCAAATGGCAATGAGAATCTAGGAAAGGCTTTTGTAGAAATAGTACAATGTGTTCTACCATGTTTTCCATTATTTTTAACTTCTTTGTAAACATACTACAAAGGCAATATGTCAAGACTCAGTGCAAATCATTGTATAACAGTTTTCATATTTATAATTTTATTTGAAAATTTATATTAGCTACATCACTTAGAATATTCTAAATAATATCAGATGACCTTCTAGGGTAGCATACATCTGCACAAACACCATTTGTTTATTGAAATTTATGTGGTTTAGTAACAAATAATATTAGATCACTTAGCATGAGGTCAGTTTTATGAAAATACCTTACTAAAGCTAACTTTAATATAGATTTGGGTACATTAATTTCTGCTCCTGCAGGAAAAGGGGACTTCTTTAAAAATTTAAAATTTAGGTTAAAATAAGCACTTCAGGATGTTAGAGTTTTCAAATATTTTTCCTAATATCTGCAATATTACTTACCACAGCAAGTTAGAAATCATTAAATGGACTGAGTAGTTTTTTTTAATATCAAGGAAATGGGAATGGCTTATTAGATCCCAAATGAACTATTCCCACAATAGTCTTTAAACATGTATATACAATCTAACTTTTATGAAATCTTTAGTTTGTGGGTATATATTGGTTTACACTAATAAAAGTGAGTAAGAAGTTTGTATGTGTTTTTGTGAAGGCTGCTATAGTGGGGGTGGGGTGGGAAATGTATAGACCATTGATTCATGTATGGTGTTAGTTTATTATATGTACAAAGATGTCTATGATGGTCTCTAGATTTAGAGACAGCCCTGAGGTTGTACCCAAGTCAGGAATGGAACTCAAGTGCCACTTTGGCTGCAGTTTTCTGATAGCTATCATGGTTTTGTAACATTGATTCCTTCACACTTTCAGATGACTCCGTGAGCATGCCCAGTGTGGTAAGTGAACAGGAATCTTGTCTCCTGAGTGCCCTCGGAAGGAGGCGGTTCTCCAGCCACGTCTCCAGCATGTCTGCACCTCAGGCTGAGGTGGGCATGTTACCCAGCCAAAGGTAAAGGCCTATGACTGTCTTATACTCTGTACTTGGGGCCAAAAGACAGAATTCGGAAAATACACTAACATTATTCTGTAAAAACAGAAGGAGAAGCAAGCATGGGTGATGTTTCTAGAGAATATGTTCAAGAAAGCACTTTCAAATAGACTCCTTTGGGTAATAGTTGAGGCCACCCCTTCAAGTCCAAGCATTATTTTTTATTGAGATATCCACAAATAGAAATACAATCCTTTTCTTCTGATCAATGCCATCCTTATATATCAGATTTATCATGAGGCAAGATAATGAGTATTTGGTAAGAGTAGTACTTGATACTCTGGGAGTTTAACTTCTGCAGTTAATGTTCAGCTGCATGTAGAAATGCTTCACCAAGCAAAAAATATACCTCTGACACGCTGTGGACCATGGGCAGGCGACTTAAATACAGTTCACAATTTTCCGGTTGTATGCTGAGGTAGGATAAAATGATCTGAAGGGGAACTTCTATATCAACAACTCTAAGATTCAATGGTTAAATCATTTAAAGCCATTTCCTTTGGCGTTCTCTGCAATGTAAGAATGGAATTTTTTAAAAATGCATTTGGGGGCTCTTACTTTTTAAACTTTTTATACTTGGGGAAAGCAAGAATACTTAGTTTATGTGATTAAAACTTAAATTTATATTTAAATAAACACTCATATTTGAATTCTACCTGTTTTAAATAAAAGTACAATACAAAAAATTATCTGAGCCGGTGTTTGTGGCACACGCTTTTAATCCCAACACTCAGAAGGCAGAGACAGGCGGATCTCTGAGTTTGAAGGCTGTCTTGAAAAAAGCCAAAAAAAAAAAAAAAAAAAAAAAAGGAAAGACTAGTCTACTCTTTAAAACAACTGAACAACTAATATTTTCATTTCAAGAATTGTACTCTTTCAAGGAATTGGTGTTACCTGATTTTTAGTGTGCTGTTTTATGTTTTTGCAATACAGCCTAAGGCATGCTATGTATCTGAGCTATATCCCTAGCCACTGCTATTTTAAATACCCTTAGACTAACAGTTGTACAAGTCACACATAGAACATAATATCAATAAGAATATATGATTGTGTTCAAATTAAACTTTTTTTTTTGGTTTTTTGAGACAGGGTTTCTCTGTGGCTTTGGAGGCTGTCCTGGAACTCGCTCTTGTAGACCAGGTTGGCCTCGAACTCACAGAGATCCACCTGCCTCTGCCTCCCGAGTGCTGGGATTAAAGGCGTGTGCCACCAACGCCCAGCTAAATTAAACTATTTTTATAGGAGTATATTATATCCAAATCACTCAATAAATAGTTCATGTAACCTAACACTTGATAATTTCCCTTGGAGCAAAAAGATTTTATAAATAAAATATGTAACCAAAGAGCCAAATAATGTGTCCCCAGAAATTAACATAAGCAGTTAATGTTGATAACTACTAATTTACTCTTAGTTGTTAACTATCCACATGTTTGTATTTAGAGAAACACATATTTTAATTAGAGAGGTTTTGAGCTACTAAAAATAAATCAAACTACTAATTCTTTTTCCAGGTGCATAATAATAGACCAACTGATTTGCAGAGAAATTTTATCTAGTATAAACATATTCTAGTAGTTAAAAAGAAGATACTATAGTGAATCGTTTTGATCTTGGATTATATTTTGGAGACTAGTTTCACACTCAGATCTTCGATAATACCCTTGTTTTGTAGATGTGTAATTATACACAATTTAACACGTATATATTGAATACTTTATGGTAGCCTAACTCAGTGCTAGACCTGAGGGTAAAGTAGATAAAATATAACACAACTCTGCTCACAAATACCAGTTCAGTTACATCCAAATAAGTGGATAAACTATTATTCACACACCAAATGGCAGACTTCCATCATTAGAGAGTGTAGACTAGAGAGGCCAATGTGAGTTCTTTGTAAGATTTTGAAGATACCTTTTGTTTACTGGTATTTTCATTGCAAAATTAGCAGGGGAAGTTGGGCTCTTTCTTTGCTTTTCTTAATGGCATCAGTTTCCAGACTGAATGGTTGTGGCCATTCATGGTAAGTGGTTTCTGTGTGGTAATATTAGGATGTACAAGAAAATGTGGGGTCTGGTCATTGAAATACTGTGTCCATATGATATGTTAAAAAATAAAAACCAGCTAGCCAAATGGCTACCAAAGAACTCACAGATTCATCTTCTACTGATCTACTCTGCAATACATTTCAGAGCTCATGTGTCCATTTGGAGCTCATTTTAACTCTTGACCAATAAACAGACCACTCCTCTGAGAGTCGTACCCATCTAGTCTTTCCTTCCCCCATTGCCTTGAGTCCTATGTCTTGACAAACCCAGCACAAGGTGAAATGGTTGACTGTCTCCTTTTCCTTCCTTGTTCTGTTAAATTTATTTATTTTCAGTTTTTGGAAACAGAAAACTGCATGCTTTTTACCCCCTTTCCCTTTTCTTTTTTTTCTTCTTTTTATTTTTTCTTTCTGCATTTTCTTTCCCTAAATGCTTCATCTCCCTACCCCTCCTGCAGTGAACCTAATGTCCTCGATGACTCCCAGGGCCTGGCCGCCGAGGGCAGCCTCTCTAGGTACAGTGTCAAAGCTACCTGTCTATTGGTGTCTGTGCTGGGAAACTAGCTGTTCCCTGTCACCTCTGTCACTCTGTCTCTTCCGTCTTCTCTTGCCCGTCTTGGTATCTATTTCCATCACTTGCCCTTTGTTGTTCATGAACACACGAGCCTGGAGTCAAAGGTGTAGCAGACCCTCCTTCTTTACAGACAGATCCAGAGAGCAATCACAACTAGTCTAAAATCCTCAATTTTTAAAAAATGGGACATGTGTAATGAATGTCTAAAATGTTTGATATACCAAGGGCTAGGGGTGTAGTTCAGTGGAAGTAACATGTGCTTAACATGTGCTAGACCCTGGGTCCAATACCCAGTACCTTCCCCAAAGTTTGTTATACAAAATGTTAAATTTCTCACGTCTAATCATTCATTTCCACATTGATATTCCTTGAGAATTGCTTTGGGGGGTCTTTTTAGTACAACTCCCCCCTCAGGAAACCCCTGTACTCAAGATCTTTTAACTAATACCACAGATAGTAAGCAAACATCAATGCTGTGAGAATAGCAATATCACTGCAACTTGTGGGATTGCTTCTCATTGATGTGTGCTGTCTGGCATACTGTTGTTGTAGCTTGTTCAAACACATATCAAGAATATTGGTTCTAGCACAAAGATGACTCAAAAACTTGCCATGAAAAAACCATTGCAAATTTTTCTTGCTAAGTAATAAGAGAAGTCATACAACAGAATCCATAGAATACCTAGACTATTTGCTTAAGCCTTCAGAAATGGGTACTGCACCTTTAACACTCAGATAAACCACGTCAAACATTCCTAATCTTGTGCTGTTGATTTACACCTCTCAACTAATCCTCATTAGGGGCAATGCTTCTTGTTCATCTGTAAAGTGTCTTTGTCCCAACTCAGGAGAAAGTACTCCCAGGGCTGCCTTACATAGTGAGTACTCCAATACCCCCGTGTTTATGGCTTTGTTACAAAGATGAGGAAATGTTGAGAGGCCGTTCCTGTGAAAGGCTGTCTTTTGTTTTCTTCGCACCTTGTTCAGATTTCACATTTTCTTCAACTGAAAATGGGAAATTTAGTCTATCATCCGGTCTATTTTTTTTTCTTTACTGGATCCATAATTCATGACATTCATTTGTGTTTGCGAGCCCTTGCTTGGACAGATTAGTCTCTTATTGGTAAACGTGAAAGTGCTGCAGAGAGCAACCTTAATCAGCAGGAGCTGTAGGGCAGGGCAGGTTGAGAAATAGTCCTGGAGAAGGCTTCCCCTAACTGGTTGTGATGTCTGAAGAACTTTCAACAAAGTCTAGTAGGGCTTCTGTACTTTCAAGGATGGAATTGTTTAAAGCCTAAAACTGCACATGGAATAGGAAAACCTTATTTTCAGAAGGTAGGATCATGGCTGATGGAGGGTAGTCAAGCTCCAATTTAGATGGTTTTGTGCTGAGCCTTAGTCCAGACTCTACTTCTGCTAACCCAAGGCCCAGCACAATGTGCACGAGAGGAGACGGGATAGAGTTTATTTTTATTAATTTTCTGAAAGACTTGGCAAGCTCAGGGTTCAAATGCCTGGAGTTAGTTGAACTAACCCCTGTGCAGGTCCAGTGCAAAGGGAGGAGCCTCACTGTTTGTGCTAGGTACCAAGATGAGTTCAGAGCTAGAGTCAGAGACTTTATCTCCATGTGAACTGATCCTGTTAGCATTTTGATGACCATCTTAAACCAACTGCTGTTGACCTGTTGTTGCTGGCACTGTTTTCCTTTGGACTTTGGTTAGTTACCAGGCCCAGCTGTGGTCATTAAGAAATGGAAAGATGAGCAATTTGCTTTGGGTTCTGAGATAATTGATTAATGTGGAGGCTTCCCACCAACCACTAACACATCCATTTGTTGCCAACTGTATCTCTTGAATGCCATCATGTCAGCAAGTTCTCTTTGGAGGAGAGGAAGTTTTGGCATTTTCTAAAAAGGGACTTTATGAAATGGCATATTTGTACATATTTTGTTTGCCAGCTTTCTTCTTTTTTGACATAAGAATTCTATATGCACATTCTTAAAATTCAAAATAGAAGGCAATAGCCATGTGAATTACATTTAATATACACTTTAGTATTTAGGATCTGAGGTACACTCAAAGTTATCCTGAAGAAAATTGGACCCAAGTTTACCAAGAAACATCCTGAAAGAAAACTAGTAAACACACACACACACACACACACACACACACACACACACACACACCTTATAGTACTTAACTTTTATAGTACTTTGTTTCTGGCAGGCCACTTGTTTTAGACAAAAGAGTCAAGTTGTACTGAGTAGGCTGAGTGAGGAAGAGACCAAGATAACCAGATAAGGTGGGTGGGTACTGAAAAAAATGTATATGCTAATTAGAAACTTCTAAATTCCTTACTAAATTACACTAACACATTTCTTTTAAAGACTCAGTCCCAAATTTCCTATCAGAAACATTGTTTTCTGTCTATTTCCATTTCTCAAAACTTCCATTGGAAATTAATAAGCTAAATCAAAATTCCATGGAAGATTTTTCTTCTTTGGAGAGTGCTGCTCTGAGAGGCATAGACATTCATTGTAGAGGTTCCTCAAACACACGTATATACACACAATGGGCATATTTTGCCTCTGGAATAATAGAGATCAAGAGAAGTTATTTAAGTCCTTAAGGCTAGATGTTTGTGTTTGAGAACCAGATTTTCTTTAGACATGTTAGGATATTGTAAACAGCAGGAGTCAACAGTGAACTCTTAATTTAAAAAGAAATTATCATGGCATTTTATTCCTGGAAAAATTTGAATCACAGTGAAAATGAAGAATACAGTCCTGTTTGAACAAGACTGTAGTGTAGATTAGATAACAATAGCCCATGTAGTAGTGCCCATCTTGTGCTCACACATAGCTTCCAAGCGCGAGAATGTGCCAGGTACTCTTAAAACACAAGGAAGATCCACCTGCCTGTAATACAGCTGAAAAGGCAGTGCACTGGGACACAGACTGTGCTCTTTGCCATTGCTACGTCAGTTCTCAGAGGATGTCTAAAATTGAGTTGTTCCTTACAATCTGATCTGAAACACTAGTCTTTCTTTAGCATTTAAAATATATTGTCTTGGGTGCTGTGAAGGCTCAGTACACTCAAACAATGATGGGTTAAGATTTGGTCTTCTTTCTGCTTCCCCGCTGTGTGCCTGCTGCTCCTTTAGTGTTGACTTCATGAGTTCCCACTGCAAAGCCATCATCGCTCAGGAAAAATGGCTGTGCCACATGTATTATGTCCCACTTCTAGAGTTCTATAACCAAACTAAAGCTGATGCCAGAAGTATAGAAAGAAGTAATAAACAACCAATTTATGATCCAGGCTGTGTTGTCATACAGAGTGTCTGCTTCACTTTTTATTTAAGTGATATATAATATACTGCAATACATATAGTTTATTTTTTATAATTTAAGTGACACAAATTATCCTTATATTACTGAATGGCTTCTCCTTTTCATAGCCCTTATTTAAAGAAATACTAGCAGACATACAATTAGGAAATACACACACACACATATATACATATATATATGTACACACACACACACACACACACACACACACACACACACACACTTCGGTCCAGGTCATTATGCTGCACCAATGAAAAGGAGGTAATCTTATTAAATTCATTTTCCTAACATTGCCCAAATTCCTCTAGCTTATGAATTGCTTCCTTGTATTATAAATAGGAACTAGTTTTTGAAGACAGTTTGAATCACACCAATTCTGCTGTGCCTGTTTGAATTTTCTTCTCTAAAATCTGGATCTTACTATCATTTGCCAACCGATAGGAACTCAGAAACATGAGGGAAGGAAAGACATGCCACCTCAGTCTGTCATGTAGCCCTAGCATTTGGGAAGGCTGCAGCAGGTGCATTGCACATTCCGGGCCAGCAGGGGTAGCATGCTGAGACCATGGCCCTCTACAACAAAAGGTTATTTACTTATGAAAATATGTTGCAGGATGTTAGTTTAAGTTTGGAAAATTTTACTAGTTTTTTCCTTATTGTTTCACCCTGTTTGGATAACACAATAAAAATCAGCTGCTGTTCTTAAAATCAACGCTTCCGAGAAACCAGTGTCCTACATAAGATCAAGTTTTTAGCATTTGATCAGTTGGTTTTCATAACTGTTGTACTTGAAATAGGTATTTCAGTTATTCAGAAGGATTTAGTTGCCTACTGAAGTAAACCTTTAAAAATTGAGACCATCAATAAAATGCAGTAGCTCCTTGATGAGGAAAATAATTTTGATCATTACATTTGTGGTAGATGAAGACTCTTGATGAGACTGCTTTAAAAACTTAAAATAGAAAGCAGAGCATAGTCCAGATAGGTTCTTAATACAAAGAGCTTGGCTTTCTCCCAGTTGTAGCTAACTTAAAGGTAATTCTTGTATTTAGTTCCAATTTGAAATAAACTCCAAGATATGAAAATTTTGTCTACATTGCATTCATTCTTAGCTTTTTAGCTATTTATTACTCACATGACTTAATCCAATTGATGGGGCAAATAGAAATTTCAACATCATATTTCTAGGACAAGTGTAATTTATTGCCTGGGATGTATTCCCAGAAGATGTTCTATAATTTCATTTTTGATGCATGCATCCCTATTTTATTTACATAGAACAGCTGATTACTAAAGACACTTGATAGATTTCTCAGCTATGAGCTTCTCTGTCCATTGAGAAATGTTGATATTCATGATCTACCCCTGGAGTAACCATCATGAAATTACTGTTATGTTGTGACATTTAATTCTCCAAATAGCGTATATTTTTATTTTTTGCACCATTTTTTCTCACAATCTCAGATTACTAAATAAAAATGAGACAATAGGACTGCCTCGTATTCATTTTCTCTGTCCCATTATCTTCAACATGTATTACCTACTTCTTTTTAGTATCCTAGAAGCAATGTCATTACAGACAACAAATGTAAACAAGAAAGCATGCTATCTATGTCACTTTTCATGCACAAACCATTTTTACATCAACTAACTTCTTTTCTCTACCTTAATGGGAGGTAGTTGGTAAGTATCGACCTCCCTTTATGGTCAAGGGAACTGAGGTGACATCTAGATGTTAATGAGGAATCCATTCCAATGGTGGCTTGCTTGGTACTGGAAGAAATGTGTTCTACTTGTGTACATATATGTGCTTTCCAACTTAACAGACATGTTAAAATGGATAAATAATAAGGAGATGTCATTTCAGACATGCCAGCAACATGGTCTGGATTGATGACCAAAATGTGCTGCACTGTTCCTTTAGCATAGAAGCCTTCATACACACTACGAAAGTCATATAAAGATAACACACGCCAATCTGGTGAACTTGATTTGGGGGGACGAAATGTGTTAAACATCTCTTTTATTGGCATTCTTTATAGAATTTTGTGTTGTATACATCAGGTGGTGTAATTATATACCTATTTCATAGAAAATTTGACAGATTTTATTGCTTTTTTCTTCTAGTAAGTATATAAGTTGAACCTTAAATAAACGATAGCTTTGACTGTTCCACCTGCAATTATTAGCCTGTTGTTAGTACATGAGAAGCATCAGAATGTCAATCTTTTCACTAATTTCTTTGACTAAAAGTGTAGTGAGGTGTTTATGTAGCACATTAAAAAAAACAGGATGTGTGGATATAATCATTCTTTATTTTTTTTTCCTGGACAATTGCTGACTGGGTTGCTCTGTGGGATATTTTACCCTAATGATATCTGTAGATGACTCTCCTTTTTGCAAAGGCAAAGACATCATTTAACCATAAATCAATTAGTCACATTGACATCAACCAGAGAATTAAACTACCATATGGGGCACAATGTGTTTCTCTTTTCATTCTCTCTCCCATTGTAGATATATGATCCATGCATGGAGAATGAAAAAGAATCATGGCCCATTTCAGTACGTTCAGCTTCACCAACACTAAAGTAGCAGACCCTGTCAGTAGTCATTTTTGCTTATGAGACACACATACACAGTAATTTGGGGGGGAGCAGACTGCCCTTTTATCAACTGCACAGTCCACTTGAGTGCAGCCAATTGAGCTGTACTGCCAGTTCACTTTGTCAGCCTTTTAAATCTAAAACAGATTTCAAATATATTTAAATTTTCTACCCATGTGACTATTTGCTCAGCTGTCACGGACTTCAGGCTGCAAACATGTGTTAAATGTGTCCCTTCACCCAAATGGATTCTGTGTCTGATGTGTTCAATATTTGTCCATCTTTTCATTTAAATTGGAAGTTTTAAAACAGGTGTTCCCATCCATGTGACAGAGTTGTTTGTGTGTATTTGTCGCCAGCGTTTCCATTCCCCTTGGAAAAAAAAATTGAGATTAGAATATGACATGTTAAGCCGTTTGATGGCTTCCAAACCAGGGGTGTGATCGAACCAACGTCCTGCTGAATGATAGATACAGCATCAGTGACTGAAATCAGAATCTCAATTTTGACAGCTTGGGGCTACAAGGCCTTGTCCTCCTTTCCAAGCCTTTGAAAACCCCTACCCCAGGGACTCTTTCCCAACCATCCTTCAAAGATAATGGTATCTTTGAAGTGACTGTTCCATACAAGTGGTTTTGGCTGACACCCACCAGACAATGGTCCTCTGTGCTGAATCCACAGTACATAATGCTGTTGATGCTTGGCAGGGTGGCAAGTGTACAGAGTGAACCTGGCCAGCAGAACCTCCTCCTGCAGCAGCCACTGGGGAGGAAAAGGGGCCTGAGGCAGGTAAGTAGCCCCTGAGAGGCTAAGAGTCATCCTCTTAGAGAGCAGGTCCACTTGCTTGTTAGTGCCTGTGTTTGTTGAGATCACACACCCAGCCTTCTTGCCTGGAATAAGCCCTGCATAGCAACCTTAAAGTCTGGTAAATGCTTGGGCAAGCTGAGCACAGGAGGCTTCCTTTTCAAATACGAATCTTTTGTTGTGCAAAGCTTCCATTTGGAAGCTTCTTTCCTAGCCTAACTCACTGGCAGTGCTTTGGCTGACTGTTATAGTATTAACCAAATACCTGCTCCTACAGAGTCAGAGACAGGTCCTTTTTCGCTCTGATGTTGGAGATTTAATTTAATATTGAATTAGAAGATCATGTTTTCAGTTGTGTATTGTGGTGCATACCTGTATTTCCAGAACATAGGAGGCCAAGGGAGGAGGGTTATGAGTTTAATGCCAGCCTGGGTTACACAGAATTGGAAGCCAGCCTGGGAGTGGTGGCAGTGTACAAATTTCATTAGGTGAGATTTCTCCCTTTCTCAACCCTTTCACCTTGCCCTCTGCTCCTTTCTTCCATCTCTCCCTCATTCCTATATCCTCTCATTTCTCAATTTTCATACATGGTTTCACCATACAGTCCAAGCTGGTGTCACACCCAATCCTCCTGCCTCAGCCTCCCGAGTCCTGGGACTCCTGGTATGCACCACCACTCCTGACTCATGCATTGTTTTCTAAATAAAAGTCTTAGTGAGGCTCCAATGTTTGGCTAGAAGATTGGTTTCTTAATAAATATCTCTGAGAGTTGACAGATGTTCAGCTATAGTTTTAGATAAGCAAAAGTCAGGTATTAAGTATTATTTTTGGTTTTTCTATCCACTAAAGCTCTCAAAATTGGCATTCCACGTCCATTAATGTCCAAGGAACAGCAGGACAGTCAAGTCAGGGTCACGTGAGCTCAGGATCTGTTCTCAGACAGTTGGCCTTTCCTGACAGTTTTATTTTCATCTGTTTTCTTCAGCTAAGACGCCCTCTCCTGTCAAGGCAGAAGACTCAAACTGAACCCAGAAATCGCCATGGGGCTCGGCTGTCTACCACTCGCAGGAGCATTCAACCTAAAACAAAGCCGTCTGGTGAGTGAGAGCTCACGGGTCCCTTCTGACTGCACCACTGTGTGATGATGGGCAGCTCAATCTGAAGGCCTGCTGAAAGGGAGATTACACAAATAACCTCACTTTTGGAGAGGTCTTAGGATACGTTTCCCAGAAAACTTACTTTTTTTTTTCTCTTCTCATCTTCCCCAACCTTTCCCCACCCCTGGTGAACCTAGATAAGTGGAAAGACCCAAGGTAAACTGTTAATATTCTGAAACTTGAATGGGAAAAGTCGTATTTTCTTTACTCAATCCAGAAACTAGATCATTCTGCTTCTTACAAAAGGCAAAGGCATAGTTTATAACTCTTGGGCTTTTTGGTTCTAGAATTCATCACTAGGAGGGTTATTATGATAATTTAACCTTTGCAAATCTCGTTTTAGGCTATTTATGTGTGTAAAAATTATTTTCTCTCTTCAAGTCTATTCTATTTAAGAAGATAAAATGGCCTTATAGGATTTCATTTATTATAAACCAGTTATGCCTTTATGATGACTCACTGGTTACTGTGGCATCAGTAGTCAATTTCTCTCCTACTTATTGGTTTACCTCTAACTTACAGTTGACCAGAAGCGATCTGTGACCTTCATTGAGGCTCAGCCAGAGCCAGCAGCCGCCCCAACAGACATACTTCCTGCCACAAGCCAACCACAGGGCTGTAGCCCAGGCTCATCTAGGAAGCCAGAAGGAGCTGACAAACCAGTGCTCACATCCTCTCCTGCTATTGTTGTTGCGGATCTTCACAGTGTGTCTCCCAAGCAGGTGAGGGCACCACGGACACAGGCAAGGCCTGCTCCCTGCATACTAATTTTCAGGAACCACTTCAATATGCACATTTTTCCTGAATCATCAAGTCTGGGTCTGTAACACATTATTGCCCAAACAGATACTACTTTTACCATTGTGAAAAAGAAAATCTGTATAAAGTGTTTGGCCAATAATGTATTTATAAATAAGAAGGACCAAAATATGTCTTAGTAGAAAACATAAAAGAAATTATCTTTCAGCTGGAATAATCAATGACAACAGAATTTGATATACAATGAAATATTTTTCAGTTAAAGTATATGAAGTTACTAGCTTAGATGAAATCATCGCATAGTTTTCTGTGTCCTATAAGATCAGATGAACTTAAAAGTTTGTCCTCATTGCTTTAGTATTCTTTTATTTTGCTTTTGTGAATACATTCCTATAGGTACCTTATTCTGATTGATAGTTAAAGAAAACTGAAGGGTAATATTAGCATATACATTTTCATGGCTTTTATAGTTAAAAAGCATTGTATCAGTTCATTTTTACAGCCTATATGATAAGCATGGCCCTGCCCCCTAAAAAAACATATATGTCAAAGGATAGAAAACCAATGCTTTGAAAGTCAGAAGGGTCCTTATAGATCCTCCTTGGGACAGGGCTGGAGCTTGGATTCACATTTGAGTTCTTGTCCAGTTAGAGCTGCTACACAGCATTTTTTAGTTCTTCTCTGGTACCCATCCTACTTGTCCATGATGTTATGATCCTTTTGGTCACAGAGTGAGCCCCTTCTTGCTGAGGAAGGAGAAAAAAAGGAGGATACAGAAGTACAAGGTGCTGCAGCACACAGCCCCCTCTCCACTCAACTCTCAGACCCCGATGACTTCACTGGCCTTGAGACATCCAGCCTCCTACAGCATGGAGACACCGTTCTTCATATCAGTGAGGAAAATGGCATGGAAAACCCCCTGCTGTCCAGCCAGTTCACTTTCACGCCTCCTGACCTGGGGGAGAAAGATGCAGCACTAGACGAGTCCCATGTTTAGCTCTGTATCACAGGAGCAGGGTACAGAAGACTGCTACCAACAAGATGCTTTTAATGACAAGGGTTAATTCCAAAACAACACTTTACAGCCAGTCAGCGGCGTTAAGTCTGAGTGCATTTTGCTGCCAAAATTCCTAATGTGTCACAACCATCTTACAAATCGATAGCTGAAAGTCTTTAGTCATGTGAAGACCATAAAAGCAGGGAAGAATAAGGGGAAAGAGCCATTTCACTGCACTGTGTATAGCTCACTATGAGCCGCTAAGAATATATATATATATATATCATTACAGTCAGTTGAGAATACATATTATTGCTTCCATCATAAGAATACTAACAATATGTTCTAAAAGGAATGCAGTCTTTTAAGATACTCACATTATACATCTCATGAAAATGTTTATTTTTATAGTTTAAAAAATTTTACATTATGTGGCTATATATGCATAGAAATTCACAGAAAAATGACCAATAAGAAAAATAATTAGATTGAAGAAACTAAATTACAAACCCTGCAGTTATTTTTGTTTTGGTCAATAATATAGTCAATAATTAAAAGAACAAAATACTATTTTTAGAGTTGTGGACTTTTCAAAATTTATTTTTTAACTTTCATTTTCACTGTATGCTAAAAATAAAAATTCTAATACCACAGATCATTTCACATCAATCACATTAGACAAAATGCTCTAGAAATTATCAGATATGATTCTGAATTAATAACATAGACAGCTATTTAATTATCAAAAGCTAAATGTAAGTAGCATTGCTTGAAAGAGATGGCATTCCTACTTTTAGCCCTGACTACATCCATGTCTAGATTAGATCTATTGGGAAAGGGGATTGCTTTCCTTACAGTCCTTGTGCCTGCCCCTGAGGGCATATTTTCATACATTAAAGGTAAATTGTTAGAACTAGATTGGAAAAGAACTTTTTCTCAGTAGTCAAATATTCTATGATCCTTAGGAGATCTCCATTAATGAAGAGACATATAGAGTACTCAATTTCTTCATAGACTCAGACAGCTTGTATATATCACAAATAGGGCTTTAACTTGAAGTGCAGTTACTTCAAAAAATAAAATAAAATTCGAAAGGCTTGTGAGGCCAGTACTTAGTGGATTATTAAAGGGCTGGGCATCCCACAGTTCATAAATGGGTTTCAAAAGTTTAACAGTTTATATTAGAGAACTGTTACATAACCACTAAGCATTGAAAGATATATACATATCTACTTTGGTATGGTGTGTGTGTGTGTGTGTGTGTGTGTGTGTTTTAGTCTTCAAGTAAAAGTTAAACAGAGAGTTTGATTATGTTAAAATGAGTTTAAATATATTCTATATGCTCAAATGTTGACTATGTTGGCTGTGAAATGTGTGTATATATATATAAAGAGGAGACCTATAAACATAAACAAATCACAAAGAAAAATGATATTTATGTTAGAATTGTTTATTAAATAAGCACAGTTTATATTGTGACTTATAAAAATCATATATTTGGGGGCTATAGCCCGATTCACCAAGAGAATGGAATTATCTATAAATTAATTAGGATAAAATTTAAAATCCCCCAGTTGAGAAAATCAAGGTGGTATCACTTTCAGGCCTTTTGGCTAAGAACAAGTATTGGAAATCAAGGAGATAAGCGAACCTCTTTTATGTGTTATGACATCTTCACATCATTCATACTTAATGCTGAGTTTGTCCCTAAGTACAGAAGCTGACATGCAAGTGGTTTTCTGGTTCTAAGCTGGTGTATTTTGCCTGTTACAAACTATGCTGCTCAATTAGCATTAGAGGCCTTATGTCTGGTAATTACAAGTGTCTGAGTTATGTGCGTCTATGTGCTTTGTTCCAGTGTTGGGATTCTTGATTCAAAAGCTCTATAATTGTGTCAGATACTTAAGAAGTACAATGAATTGTTAAATACTCAACAATAACTCTAAATACCTTTACATATTTTAAATGTGTTGGGCTGTTTGAGAAAGGATTTACTGGTCTGTCTGCCTTTTAACCTGACTCCTTTGCTGTCATGTATGGAAGTCTATTAGAAATTTTTTCAATAAGCTAAGTAATGCTTTACCTTAAAAAAAAAAAGAGACTTGTCTACTCTGAGAAACAGGGACTTACAGAGTGGAAATGCTCTCTTTTGTGTTGGACTTCTGAAATTTTGCAGATGTGTGCTTCTGTTCCATTTAAGGTGTCCTTAAACGTGTTGAATGTAATGTGCTGAATGTTTATGTGTGGTGACTAAAGTATCTATATGTATGTGCATAAGAGTGTCACAAGATGTATTCTCAGGAATACTGTTACCTGGAGTTTGAAGGAATAACTTAAAGAAAAACAGTTAGGGAAGATAAGAAAAAAGTTTAAGTTAATTGACAATCTTTTGTAATATTCAAAATGTGGCTAAGAACTAACTATCACTTATGATCATTATAATATTAGTAAAAATAGATTTATTTCTTAATCTATGATGCTTCATCATACTTATTCAGAGGAAGGACAAAACAGACACCCACTTTCACCAGGTATTAAAAAAATTACATTCAACGAAGATTGGACCTCTGGACATTAACTTTATAGAGAGACCTTGGAATAAAAATATGTCATCCATGATAGTGGGCACAGAGTTATACTATTAAGATTAAAGCAGCTTAAATCCTGGATGCAGAATTTTCTAGGACAAACATTTTATTTTCATTTACATTTATAGCATTCACCACTTTCTGTAATTCTATTAAATTACTTGATTCTTTTGACGAGGAAAGTGAGTTACTGAGTGCCTTGGAATAAGCCACTGAGAACTATAGTGTGGAAGGGCACACCTGGGCACACAGCAGTGCTGGAGGCAACCACTGTTTGCTACGTTAGGCCTCCAAGAGTAACTTAAGACACGATGGCATCTCTCTTTAGCGTCTGTTCTTTCAGTCAGTACAGAACTTTCTCCACTTTGCTGCCCACCTCCTAGAGTTTCCAAGGAAATAACAGTGTATGTGTAGAGACCTATAGGGAAGAAAGGGTTATAGCCTTATAGTTCAAAACATGAATTAAATACCTTCCTTGAGTTACACAGGAACTTCCTTGAGTTACCAGAGAACTCTCCAGAATTTGCTGCTGTCACACTGAGTCCCACTGTTGCTCAGTGACCTCACAGTTCCAGTCCATGGCCTTGTGTCTCGGCAGTGAGTAAAATGTCCCACTTCCTCATTTACTTTCGTGGGTCTCAACTGCAGCATCTCAGAAGCAGACTTTGATCTGACACTCAGGAGAATAAAAACAAGTTGAGGGCAGAATGTATTTGGAAAAGTTTATGATAAATTTACTTATATTATTTCAGGATCATTTAGGATCATAAATCTATGTACCTCCATGATATTTTTAATAGTCACTGTGACCATGGGATTAAAGTCCTTTATTAGCCATTTTGTAGGTAAAAACAAAGGATTGACTACACAGCCAACTTCCCTCAGATGACTATAAAGTCTGTTATGAATACTGAATGACCAAAGAGCATGGAAAAATGCATATGAATAAATAATGAGATGTTTATGAAAGATATTTATGAAAGCTATTGACTTCTGTGTTAGAATATGCACATATAATAAAATTAATCTAAAAGTATTTAATGTGCTCCGATTTCATTTCTCTCCTTTGGAAATGGGTTAGTTCATTCAGGCTCATTTTTGAAGTCTTGTAATGTACCTTCTTTTATTCATTTCTTGCCCTCCATATCTGCACTCTATACCTAGCCAAAAGTCAACAATCAGTCCCTCTACTTCTGTATACAATTCATATCCACCTCAGGTACTTCCCATCCCCCATCTTTGAAAATAAGGCAGAATGCAGATATGGAAGACAGGTAGCCAATTTGATTTCCCTTCCTAGATTATGGCCTGCTGGAATGCTGGTAATAGTCCAAGTGAGAACATTAAAGATTTGATTGTCCTCTGACTGTGGCCACAAAAAACTGTGGCATCGAAATTACCACCAGTTATGTTTTGAATGAAATTATGAGGTACCCTATCCTTGTTCTTTAGGAATTTATCTTGTTTAACTCATGTTTATCTTCACATAGCTTTGCATTGGTTCCTGACCCAGACTCTGGACACATTTGGCATTAGGAAACCTACCCATTTCAAGAATTATGGCTGAATAATAAACAACTGTATTAAATCCTTCTACTGCAGAGGAAGTAGGACCAAAGAAGCCTAAGAAACTCCTATACTGAGTACTCAGCAGTCACCTGCTCTCAGCACCTTGACTAGGGCGCATCACAGAAGAGAGGACCAAAAGACTGTAAGAGCTGGAGGGTGGGGGTAAGTGCTATGGAATGCTGTCTACTGGCTATGACAGGGCTGTTGCAATGACTAGTGCACAAGCCACTGTGGCTATCTGCACAAAACCTACAGACACACAGAGATATTTCAGTAGGAGAAAGAAAAGGGTCAGCAGGAGTTGAAGGGGAATAAAGTGCGGGTGACGGGGCTATGATCACAATAAAGGTATACACAGTAAAAAAATACATTTTCAAAACAAATTCCTGCACTGTAGGCGGTAGTCTAGCTGGTCGGCCCGTTGACTTCCTACGCCATACTCAATAAATTATCTTTCCTTACAAAAGGAAGAGAGGCTATTCTGCTGAGATGAAAGAGGCTCAGGAAGAAAAAAAAAAAAATCCAAGACAGGAGGCAGAAGGTGGCTCGGCTCCTAGCTAGCCAGCTGACAGCCCCGCCCCCGAGAGGAGGCGGGACTTCCTCGCCGCAGGGCAGATGCTTCCGGCAGAGTCCGGAAGAGAGTGCGGAGTGGTAGGGGGCGGAGCCAGTGCGGCGCGCCCAATCGGGACGAAGTCTTGGCTGGCCCGGGCTCTCGTGGGCTCGCTCACTCGCTCTAGGGAACCGGCACCATGGCGTCGGGCTGCAAGATCGGCCCGTCCATCCTCAACAGCGACCTGGCCAACCTGGGGGCCGAGTGCCTGCGCATGCTGGACTCGGGGGCCGACTACCTGCACCTGGATGTAATGGACGGGTAACTCCGCGGGGCTCGGGGCGGGCTGGCCGCGCGGGTCGCGTCGCTGCACCTCAGCGAGCGCCTGTTGGGTGCACGGCGCCCCTTTGCGACGGGCGGCCTCGCGGGGCGCGCTGCTGAGGGCACCGAGCCGGCCCTGGCTGCCTTCGGGACCCGGTCCCTGGTCCTTCCCCACCCCCAGGAGCCTGTGGTACTAGGACCCGGAAGCCACCTTCAGTAGTCAGGGCATTTCTTTCCTGAACTCGTAGAGAAACTGAGGCCCAACGGGACAGGCACGACTTGTCCAAACTCAGATAACTAGTCCTCGACAAAGCTGGGAGACAGGCTCGCCCACGGTTAAGAGCTTGACACCTGGCTGGGATTACTGAGTTCGACCACTTACTGACTTGTTTTAGACAAGCCTCTTCGGCCCTCATGGAGGTTCGGTTTCAGGGTTTGGAAAATGGAAGTATATCGATAATAGAACGCTTCCGTGTCTATGGAGGAATGAAATGAGCAAACCCAGTGCCAGACATGTAACAGATTCTCTACCGTTGTTGGTTGTATGGAATAACTATCTGAATTCTGATTTTCCTGTCTATTTTTTTCTTCAGGCACCCTGCTCTTCAGGGAGGTCAGTTTTTTGTAAGTAATTTTTAAGCGCTGTAGTTATAGTTTATAATACTCAGAATTAGGGTACGAGTTTAGTAAATAAACCGTAGACCCAAAGGAGGCCCTAAGACTTGCTCAAGATTACAGAAGATTGTGACAGACTTGGACCTTGAATCTTCTTGGCTTTGACTAGTATTTCCTACTGGAAGTTCCGCATAGGATTGTAAAAGCCTTCGGTTGAGGAAGAAAATTTATTTCAAATAAGCAAAATCTGTTTGCCCTAAGTCACCTTAGCAAATATGTGTTATTTCCAAGAGGTTAGTTTGTTTCTTTCTTGTTCAGGGTGAAACTGTGGGTTGCAGTTCGTTTTGATTTTAAGAGAAGGTCTATGTAAAAGACTACAGGCTTTGGCCAACACACTCAGAGGCACCTTTTCTTTTAATGTCACGGGCCACTCTGTAGCAATTTTTCTTCCCCGTGCTCTGTGGTTAAATTTCTTGTTTCTCTTAACACTTACTGAAAGTCCTTGACTGAACAAAGTGTGTACCATAGAGATGTCAGCAATATTTTTGGTGCCTGAGAAAGCTTAGGTGTCTCACTGTGGAACAGTCTACACGTGTAACTACTGTGAGTCTGTTTATACAGAATGAATGAATGGAGAGCATTTCTTTCAGTTTGCTAATAGGAATATTGGTGATAGCAGTGTTTAGAAGCGCTTGACTTTCTGTTCTGGTACTTTTTAAAAACTCATTAAAATTGTTTTTATTTTATTTTTTGGTTTTTTGAGACAGGATTTCTCTGTATTGCTTTGGAGTCCAGGAACTCGATCTGTAGACCAGGTTGGCCTCAAACTCACAGCGATCCGCCTGCCTCTGCCTCCTGAGTGCACCACCCACGCCAGGCTAAAATTTTATTTTTTGAGTTTATAATATTGCGTCATTTCCCCTTCCTTTCCCTCCCACTGAACCCTCCCATATATCACCTCCTTCCTTGCTGTCTTTCAAATCCATACCCTTTTTAAATTGTTATTACACACATATGTATATGTAAGTACATATATATTCCTAAACACATAAATGTGGCCTGCTCAGTCTGTGTAATGTTACTTGTGTGCATATTTTTAGAGCTGGCCATTCGGTATTGGGGAAGAGTGTGTCCTGTGCTCTCAGCATCCCTTAGTTACCTAGTACTTTGTGTGGGGCTAGGACCCTGGCGGTTGATCAGGTACTTTTTGAGGTTAATGTTTTGTCAATGAAGAGTAAAGGTGCAGTACCATGTTTCAGAGCCAAAAAATAAATAAAAACATCAAACAAACAAAAGACAGTGGGCCAAGGTAGAAGCAATATAACTATGTCTCACCTATGCTTTCTGTGTGCCCTGGACATCTACAGAACTCTAGGATATTTTCTGTCCTAAGACATCAAGTAGTAATTTATATTTCCTCTTTTCTCTCTCCCCTAATGTACAGGGAGCAGGGTCTGAAGTAAAGCTCTGTGCAGCCATGTTATCATTGCTTAGTAATAGTGGGAAGCATGTCTAAGAATTACCTTTGCCCCTAAGACTCCCTGCCCCTGTGGCAATGTTCGTAAATAAGACAAGCCTTTTTTTTTTAAATTGTTCTAGTTTGCAGGAAAACCTAAATTCTTCATGTACAATTTTTATGACTTTTAATCTTTACCTACTTTTGTTTATTTTGTTTTTGAAGTTAGAGCTGTTTCTATTCATTTGCTAAAGAGGAAGCCATTTTAGGGAAGTACAGCTTCTTTCCCTTCCTCCTGCCTGAAGAGACAAAACCTGATAGAGCTGGTGTCACCTCCTTAGCCACGTGGTACAGTGTTTCCTGGGCAACAGTACAAAAGTGAGCTGTGGGATCCCTTTACAAAGAAGTGGCCCGCCTCAAAATATTTCCTTCCCTTCTCCACTTCACCCCCCAGTTTTCTGTCCTGCTTAAAACTGAATTTATCTAGAAAGTAAAAACTGGGTTGGGAAACACTAGGTGCCTGGACACAAGTGTGATTAAATATCTAAAATGAAGGGCAGATTTATTTTCTGCAAAAAAAATTTTGAGGAAAACGCAAAACGTATCATGACAGGATGGTGGCTTGAAGAGATTGATCCCAACCATAGGAGCAGAGCAAATATCTATTTCTAAATTAATCAACAGGATTTTAATTTGGAGAGATTTCACATGGACACTGGGCTCCTGACTTTTGGGCTGGGGCATGGTTGGGGTTATGAAAGCTTTGGCATCCATGTTCTGTTTTCTGATAAGGCCATGATGGACTGCAGTTAAGTGAGGTGAACACCTTTAACCAGTTAAACATTTGTGTCCTGTGCCTTACCTGGCCCTCCAGCCCATCTCTTCTGCTCAGTTTTGCTTCTTTGACTGCCAACTGCAACCTGCCAGTGACTATGGTTCCTGATTCACAGGAAGATTGTTTTCTGGTTCCAGTCTTGGTACATTTAATCCTCGTACAGTTTTGTTTGCTGATTTGTCTGCAGTAGGCTGCATTCCAGCTATAGCTAAGGTATAGCACTGGTGATATTCCTGCATCACAACAGCTATAGCTCAATACCAGCAAGGCCCTGGTTTTTGAAAGGAGGACTCCTTTGTTGAATTTTCATTCAGACTTTACTCCAAAGGATCGCATTCAAGGAGGGAAATGTCAGAATAAAATAATGATAAAGCCTTTACTTTTCTGGTAAATTTCTGTTCTTTTTTTGGTTTTTCGAGACAGGGTTTCTCTGCATTGTTTTGGAGGCTGTCCTGGAACTCGCTTTGTAGACCAGGCTGGCCTTGAACCCACAGAGATCGGCCTGCCTCCGCCTCCTGAGTGCTGGGATTAAAGGCATGCGCCACCAACGCCTGGCAGATTCCTTTTCTTTAGAGTGAATTAATTTAGAATTTATACTCTGATAAGAAATCCTTGAGGCATTTGATAAAAATTCATGTTCTTGGGTCTTCAGAACCTCAGTAGCCCTCATAAAGAGGCTGCAGCTCCCATGAGAGCTGTTGCTGTCAGGCAATTCCAAGACACCTGACTTCATGCCTGGGTTTTTGGTTATGACTTAGTGACAAGCCTTTAGTTTTTTTGTTTGTTTGTTTTGCTTTGTTTTCTGTGAGAATATTGATGCATTTTGTGCTGTTGTTGAATTTAGTGAACCCATTTCACCAGGAACACAAGCACAAATTGCTTACATAAATTGAGGGTCAGTAGTTTTTATATGTTATACTTGTATTTCTCAAGTAAATTTGTATTTATTTGGTTCTCAGCTCCTCAGCCTGTCTTTTGTCAGTGTTTGTTTTCATAATAAATGAGACCTAAATTTGAGCAAACTGATTTTCAAGGTCACACAGTAAATTAAAAGAATAATATGCTATTAAAGATTTTTTGTAAAGTTGTAGAATAGTCAGTTGGGGTTGATGCCTTGGACCTGACTCTTATTTCCAGTGTAAGTAACTAATGTGTATCATAGAAGTCTGATAGTGATTGCCCTTAGGCAAGCAGTAGAATGATCTTCTAATTAGTAGAAATGGAACCTCCAAGGATCTGTTGGTTAGAGAACTTATTCACACTGATTCTTAATTGACTGATTGAAATATGTTAGTTAGCACGTTCTTCAAACAGAATGTAAATAGTACCTGTTTTATTAGTCTGATGTATGAAGGACAATATAATATCTGGAGTGAAGTAAGTTCTCAGTATACTACTAGCTCCAATAAGCATCAAGTTATTTTTTTTCCAACACAGCTTTATAAAATTGCTTTTATAAATATTTGCCCTTGCAAGAATTCTTTTATTAATTAAATTTATTCATTTATTTTATATCCCAACCACAGTTTCCCCATCCTGCTCACCTCCTATCCCCTCCCTCCATCTCCTCTCCACCAACCCCCTTCTGTTTTCAATAAAGCATAGTATATCAAGTTTCTATAGGACTAAGGTCCTTCTATTATATTAAGGCTGGGCAAGGCAACACAGTATGTAGAATAGGTTCCTAAAAGCCAGCCAAAGTGTTAGGGACAATCCCTACTCCCACTGCTAAGAGTCCCACAAATAGATCAAGCTACACAACTGTCACACATATGCAGAAGGCCTAGGTCAGTCCCATGAAGACTCATTGGCTGTCGGCGCAGATTCTCTGAGCTTCTATGAGCCCGGTTAGATGTTTCTATCAGTTCCTTTGTGATGTCCTTGTCCATTCTGGCTCATACAATCCTTCCTCCCTCTCTTCAGCAGGATTTCCCAAGCTCAGCCCAATGTTTTGCTGTGGGTCTCAGCATCTGTTTCTATCAGTTACTGGATGAAGGCTCTCTGATAAATTGAGGTAGTCACAAATCTTTGAGTGCACCATAATATCATTAGGCATCATTATGTTGACTTTTTTTTTTTTCTTCAGTTGTGTTTGTTGCTTCCTAAGTCTGTGGGTCATCCAGCCTCTGGGCTCAGGCAGTGTCAGGGGTGGGTTCACTCTCCTGTTATGGGTGTGAGGCTGAACCAGTCTTTGATTGGCCACTCCCACAATCCCTACCACTCTTAACGCCCCCCCCCCCCCCCACACATCCAATAGGCAGGACAAGATTATTTTGGTCAAAGGTTGTATGGCTGGTCTAGTGTCCCAGTCTCTCCACTGGAAGTCCTGTCAGGTCACAAGAGATGGCCAATTCAGACTACTCATTCACGATTGTTAGGAGTCTTAGCTGGTGATCATCCTTGTAGATTCCCAGTGCTAGATTTCTACCTAACCTCGAAATGACCCCCCTTTCCAGTCATCTCTTTTAGAACTCTCCCCCTCCATAGACCTGCCAACCCTATCCCTCATGTTCCCATATCCACCTGTCCCCAGTTCATCCACAAGATCTCTTCCATTTCCCTTTTCCTGAGAGATCCATGTGTCCCTCTCTGGGTCCTCCTTGTTACCTAGCCTCTCTGGCACTATGGATTGTAGCCTGGTTATCCTTTATTTTACATCTAGTATCCACGTATGAGTGAGTACATATTGTTTTTGTCTTTCTGGATCTGGGTTACCTCACTCTGAATGATTTTTTTTCTAGTTTCATCCATTTGCCTTCAAATTTTCTGATTGTTTTTAATAGCTGAGTAATAATCTACTATGTAAATGTACTGATTTGCTTTATCTGTTCTTTGTTTGAGGGGCATCTAGGTTGCTTCCAGGTTCTGGCTATTATGAACAAAGTTGCCATGAACATAGTTGAGCAAGTGTCCTTGTGGAATGATTGAGCTACTGTGTTCATAGAAACTTTATTTGTAATTTTTTAATGGTTATTATTTAAAGGGCTTAAGTAAACTGTCATTTAGTGTTCTGTGATTGAAGTGAATTAGAGGCTGATTCAGGACACCTGTGTTAGAATCCTTTACTAACTAGTGTGTCACTTGAGCGAGTCAGAAATTGTCTTTTGTCATTTTTCCATTTCTGCTTGCACCATGGGTTATGAATTAGACTTGTCATTATGAAGATATATTTGACAATGTACATTAATTGTAAACCTGATCTTACCTGGTTATTTTTGCTTAATTTTTGTCTAACATTAAAAATGTTAAGGACTATATGGGAAACAATTGCAATCCCAAATGCTCCCTTCCTCCCTTGTCAAAATTCAAAGATTGTATTTATTTATTTTTTGTCTTGTAGGCATTTTGTTCCCAACATCACTTTTGGTCACCCTGTGGTTGAAAGCCTCCGAAAGCAGCTAGGCCAGGACCCTTTCTTTGGTAAGTGGGTTGCTAACCATTTAAAGCTGATGGTATTGCTTAAATAAAGGGGAAAGGTTGGTTGATCTAATTCATCTTGTCCTCTTTCCCTGTGCTGGGCCTTCATTAGCTTGATCTTAGCAATCCAACACCCTTCTCCTTCCCCAAGGCCATGAACCTGATTATGCCTGGAAAAACTCTTCTGCTGAGGGCCTCACCGTCAGCCCTCAGATCCTTTGTCAGCTCCTCAGAGAGGTCTTTCTAGGCACCTGGTACAAACTAATCTTATCCACTTTTCAGTCTGTTCTTAGAACTGACTGTAAGATCTGTGAAGGTACACCTAGAACACAACTTGTGATTTTTTAAATAATTTATTTACAAATGCATATTTGTTGTTTATATATTATTTGCAATATATAGTTTATATGTTTGGGTGTTTTGCCTACGTGTATGTGTGTGCAGTGTCCTCAGAGGCCAGAAAAGGGTGTTAGTGGAGTTACAAAAGGTTGTGAGCAGCCATGTGGGTGCTGGGAACTGAACAAGGATCCTGGAAGAGCAGCTCATGTTCTTAACTGATGAGTCTTTTCTTGCTTTTCTTAAGGCTAAACTGACATGATTATGTTTAGTATTAACTAGTAATTGCATTTATGATTCAAATAAGTGGTCCAACAGCCAACTTATTGCTTTCAAATGTGGACTTTCTGAAGATACACTTCATTTCATGAAATAGTAAATATTTATTTTGGAGGGGATTGCATTTTTGTGTTTTGTTTTTGTTTTTGTTTTGTTTTTTTCAAGACAGGGTTTCTCTGTATTGTTTTGTAGGCTGTCCTGGAACTCACAGAGATCTCTGCCTCCCGAGTGCTGGGATCAAAGATGTGTGCCACCACCGCCCGGCTTCTTTTTGTTTTTAGATTACTCCAACATAGAAGCTATTTGAACTTAAATAGATTCAAGTTCATAATATTTTATATAACTTGTATAGTTAAATAAAACTTAAGTTTTTTGCCAATAGAGCAATTTTATGAGGGATGCTAGCTGAAATGTTCGGTGTCATAACTAAAACCCATATTTAACTATTTATATTAAAATAAAAATTTAGTTTCTCATTCCCAGTAGGCACATTAATATGACTAACCTCTACAACATCATAATTGAGCCTCGCCTACTGTAAATATGCCCAGTATGCTTAGTTAGCCTACAGCTGGGCAAAAACCATCTATGTTGTGAAGTTTTGATTGCCTTTTGTGATTTATCACCTGTATCTAGAAGACACTTTCCATACACTGCATAATACACATAGAACATGGTGTTTGAAGTTTTTTGGGGGGGAGGGAGGATGTAGGAATAGGATCTCATGTTGCTCAGGCTGGCTTTGAACTCTTGACCCTCTTCACTTCCAAGGTACTATAGGACCACATATAAGACTGCGCCTGATGTAGAGCAAAGCTTCTTAAACTTCCTCCAGTCTTGACTCCTTTTTTCCCTGGGTATACAGATAATGTAAAATAAGCATATAAACCATACCTTTACTGTTAATAAGTCATAAAGTAATTGTTATACATATGATTTTACCATTTATTAAAGATAAATGCAGATTTCCTTGTTAATAAGATGATGTGCTTTTTTGTCTGTTTGTTATTTGTTTTTCGAGACAGGGTTTCTCTGTGGCTTTGGAGGCTGTCCTGGAACTCACTCAGTAGACCAGGCTGTCCTCGAACTCACAGAGATCCGCCTGCCTCTGCTTCCCGAGGGCTGGGATTAAAGGCATGCACCACCAACGCCCGGCTGATGTGCTTATTTTTAAGTAAGGAATATCTTGCCTGAATATTTGCTACTGCAGGATATATCATCATTAATGGTTTTCATACACATATCTGTGTTCAAAGCATAACATATAATTAAGCACAATAATTAGTAAGCAACAACTCATAATAAAGTAGACTAGAATAGTGTACTGTAATTATGTGAATGCAGTCTCTAAAATTTTCTTACTATAATCCTTGCAATAATGTGAGATGATACTTAAAGGAAGCATTTATGACTTGTCTACTTACAGTCATCACACTCATGCTAAATTACTGCTAGCAAGTAAAAA
This sequence comes from Mesocricetus auratus, assembly GCF_017639785.1. Taxonomy (NCBI): domain Eukaryota; kingdom Metazoa; phylum Chordata; class Mammalia; order Rodentia; family Cricetidae; genus Mesocricetus; species Mesocricetus auratus. The sequence continues at coordinate 41,299,569 of NW_024429194.1, read as the reverse complement.
ATAGGAGTCATCAAGATAACCCAGAGGGTATAAAAGTGTTTGTTATGTAGGCTTGACAAGCTGAGTTCTAACCCCTTTTCCCATTGTGGAACAAGAAAATCAAACTCTGAACAGTTGTCCTTTGACCGCCACATGGGGTACCATGGTATGCGTATACCTGTGCTTACACATCACACACACACACACAAATAACTTTATGGAAATAGGGTAACTCAATCATAAGCACTGTGGTACCAGGACATTGGATGTGGTCACCAGCCAGTTGCCAAGTTTTGAACAGGTAGTAGTAGTGTGTGTCCACCAGTTATAGGGATGACTCAAAGAGCAAGCTGGTGTGGGGTCTGATTTTCTCTTTCCACAATGGGAAGAAGAGTTAGAATTCAGGTTGTCAATATAAAACTCACCAAGTGTTTATTTCTGTAACTTTCTGTTTATTATTTTTAAGCCACAGTTGACACCAGAAAACCTCCAAAATGAAGCTGAACAAAGTAATCTATGCAAAAAGGAGGTTTTTCTGTAATCTCTATTTATATTTCATGGTTTAATTAGTACTTGGAAATACCTTCATTCAAATGTCTAAAACATATAATACCTGTACATCTAGCCAATATCAGCCACAGAGTGCTAGATTCTGTCTGAAGACTGCTGATCTTACCTGAAGTTTTTATCTATTAACATGTTTTTATTTGTTTGTTTTTGTTAGTTTAGACAATATATTGTAGCATGAATAATAAAAACCCAGAGACTGATATTGGGTCCAAGCTGAAGATCAAAAATGCAAAGCAACCAAGTCACCAGAAAACTCTTATCTCTACCAAGGCTGGGGTGATCTTGCCCTCAATGTGGTTGGAGACTAATTGCCTAAGTCTGAATGCCAGCTCTGATACCCTGCTCCTGTCTTCTATACCTCCCTAGTGCTGGGATTAACGGTGTGCACCACTACCACCCAGCTTCTATGGCTAACTAGTATGGCTTCTGGGATTAAAGGTGTGTACTACCACTGCTCGGCCTCTGTGGCTGTGACTAGCTTTGCATTCTGATCTCCAGGCAAGCTTTATTAGATCATAAACAATGTATCACCACACTGTGATGCTGGTATTGTTTAACTCCTTTCCAAAGCTTTTGACTTTTATAATCTTAGTTCTGAAGTATTAGAATTTATTTTTAAAATACAGCATAGTAAGGCCAGAAATGTACTTCTTCTGACAAAAAACAAACAAAAACATTACTCTCCACACTGCATTGCACAGAATGGTCACAGGTTATCTTGTCATCTCTCCTCTTTGGCCTTTCCTCATGAAACACGTTTAATTTTAAGGACTTTTAAGAAGACCACGTCTGTTCTACTTGCTGTGTTTATGTCCATCACGCTTTAGGCTTCCACCCTCCCTTACCAGCCTGCCTTCTCTCTCCTGTAACTCAGTAAACTGCAGTTCTGCTCTTCTACTTGCTTAGGCCAAGTCTTTGGCCCCATTCGATTTTTTTCCTTTCACCTTCTAGGTGTCTGTGCCTCAGCATGTAATTTTCCTGGGTTACTGTCACAGTAGCTCCCTTGATTGGACCTTGTCACTTCACTGAAACCTGCGGTTTCCCATCTCATTAGTCCTAGCAGCCTGCAGACCTCTGCCATCCTCCCTCCTTACTGCCTGTTTCTCTGACATTGTGTCCTCCTAGCTCTGGCACTAGCTGTTCAACCTAGTTTGTATTTTATCTTGTTTTTCTTATTGGCTCATCCATTTGTGGTGCCATAAATGTTCAGTAAAGGCTAGCTTTCCAAAAGAAAACAAGGCTGCATAGGTAGGTAGTATGACCTCTTTCTTTAAACCTTTGAAAGTGGTACTTCCTGAACTTACACCTCAGTTTCCTCATTACTCATTTCTTCTCATTCATGTATAGCAGCATGTGCTCTTTGTGGAAGAACTATTTCATAAGTGAATACAGCTGAACTTTATCTTTAGGATGAGACTATCTATACCAAAGCATAACTGAAACAAAACGTATGAACAAACAAAACAAAAAAAACCCTATAGGCTGATTTCGTCTTGTGAGCCGGATGTTCCTCTGAGTTTGAACAGGAGATGTCTTTTCTTTCCAGATATGCACATGATGGTATCTAGGCCAGAACAGTGGGTAAAGCCAATGGCTGTGGCAGGTGCCAATCAATATACCTTTCATCTTGAGGCAACTGAGAACCCCGGGGCTTTGATTAAAGACATCAGGGAGAATGGAATGAAGGTAAGTCGATGGTAGGAGTCATGTTTTAGACCAGTTCTTGTCTAAGTGTGAAAGACAGTTGGGGAAAAACATGATAGAGAAAGGAGTGGGTGTGGGCAGCTGGGGGGTCCAGAGTTAAAGTATGAAAGTATAAATTTGTAAGATATATTCCACTATGTTTCTGAAGGTCATTGCCTTTAGAATCATTCACATTTAATGGTCATGTTACCTTAAAACAAATAAACAAATTACAGTGCTAGGACTCTGTCTGGCCTGAATGTGTCACTGAGAGGGGGAAGTAGATACACAGGGTCTAACCCCTGAAAAAGAAGCTATTTGTAATTGAGGCCCACTGGCAAGGAAAAAAAATCAGTTTTCTATAGTGGAGTTTTACTCGGTCTATCAGCCATACTCTAGGGCACTCCCAACCCCCAGGAGTAATTGCCAATGCAAAAAGAACTCCAGTGTCTTTGTTTGTGTGTGGGGGGATATGACTTTTTTTTTGTCTATTTTTTGTTTGTTTGGTTTTTCTAAACAGAGTTTCTCTGTATAGCCCTAGCTGTCCTAGAACTTACTATATAAGCCAGGCTTGCCTCAAACCCAGAGATCTACCTGCCTCTGCTTCAAAAGTGTGGGGATTAAAGGTGTGTGCCATTGCTGCCCAGCCCATGTGTATTTTTCTAGAGAGAGCAGGAGAGAGTATAAAGTTGGGTGGGTAGGGAGGATCTGAGAGGCGTTGAGGGCTTGATCAAAATAGATTGTAAGATAAATTTTTTTTAGTAAAAAACAAAAAATAAGGTAACAAAAATAAATCCAGATCAAACAAACAAAAACGTGATCTTGTTCTCAATAATTTGTATTATGTTTTGTAAGTTGGGTTGTTTTTTTTTAAATTAAGCCACAATAATATAATAGGGAAATGATGTGATTTAGTGTTTGTCTGTTGCAGGTTGGCCTTGCCATCAAACCAGGAACGACAGTTGAATATTTGGCCCCATGGGCTAATCAAATAGATATGGCCTTGGTAATGACTGTAGAACCTGGGTTTGGAGGGCAAAAATTCATGGAAGATATGATGCCCAAGGTAAAAGAAATATTCTCTTCTGGGGTGAGGTTTTTATTATAGGTGTGTATTCAGTAGTCATGAGTGCACCATATGCTTTTGAGTCATGTCCTGCTTTGGAGGTGAGGGGACAGAGATGCCTTCAGATACTGTATAAAAGCTAATATTTTAACCATATTGCAAACATTTTAAGCTGTTATTTTTGTGACTTTGGGTCACTTGAGAGTTTTCATTACAGTCTGTGCAAAGCCATCACCAATTGAATGTCATTTGCTAAGCTACTTTAGCATAATATGCTTCAGTCTATTGAAAGTGATCCCCAGTTATGTTGCATATAGAGCTAAGCTCATGTCAGCTGTGATGTTTGTGTGCTTGTTTGCTTTCCCCTGCATGTCCACTGTAGGAGTCACTGTTTCTTCGTGTATGTCTAGGTTCACTGGTTGAGGACCCAGTTCCCAACTTTGGATATAGAGGTCGATGGTGGAGTAGGTCCTGACACTGTTCAGAAATGCGCGGAGGTGAGACTGCTCCTCAACTGTGACTAGGGCAGTTCCTGGAGATGCAATCTGTAGGACAGTCCTATCACCAAAGAATTGCTCAAGTTGATTTTCCCCCCTTGGGAAAATATTTTTTGCTCAAATGTAGAAAAGTAAAGACCAAGTGAGTTTCTAAATACATAAATTATTCAATAGTAAATCCTGGTCTCCAGAAAGAATGTGTTGAATGTTAATCCTTAACAAACCCATTAAGTTCTTTAAAAAGATACTTCTCAACTGAAGAAAAACAGAAATTTAACTGGCCTAATCATGCTGGACTAACTACCTGTTTGTGTCATATAAGAAATGGCTATATCTATTTTTGTTGAAAGTCAAGGCCTAGTTCCCCTTTGCCAAGCTAAGTATGTTTTTTCTAGGGAGTTACCCTAGGTTAGTTCTGCTCCTGGATGTCACAAGGTGGCAGCCCTGAGAACTACCTGTGACCATAAGTCATTAGATGGCAGCCCTGCCTGAGAACTGCAGGTAACCCTAAATTACATGGTCACTAGATGCCATCGCTTCCTGAGAACTCTAGGTGACCCTAGGTCATGTGGTCATGTGGTCATTAGATGGAAACCCTCATGGAGCACTGCAGGTGACTATAAGTCACATGGCTCATTTTTATTCAGATTCGTACATAATGGCCATACTTTTCTGCTGGATGCAAACCATCAAAAGCTTGGCAGTTACTGAAAATGCTGGGATAGGAGGGACAGGAGAAATGTGAGTTGTAAGTTCTAGGCCAGCCTGGGCTACATGGCAAGACCCTAGCTTTAAAAGATAAAAAAGACTTGGCAGCTTTTGAAAGCAGCTGGACAGATGATCACATGACCTGTTAGATCCTATTAAACTGATTTGTTTTGAACTCTTCTGTGATGCTGTTCTGGCTCAAATTAGAGACATGTTAATCAATTGTCCTATAGATTTTAACTCCTGGAATGAATGTTACGGGAGATGTAACATTCTGCTATCCGGTCACTGGGTCGCATTGGAAACATTTCCTCAACGTGTGGTTTTCAGCTTCTAACAATGGATTATACAACAGATTGGTTTTCCTTCAGCTTAGATCCCAGACCCAGAGCTTATGTTTGGAGCTATCTCATTTGAGCTTTTTAGGATCTTCCCCGTACTCCCATCTCTTTGCCTCCACATTTAAAAATGTCATCCAGGGAGAATTTTCTAAGGTACTATAAGCCATTCTGGATCCTAAGAAAGCATACAGATACATTCTTCCATTGTTTCTGAGGCAAAATGATAGCTTCTCATTTTTACACTGTCTCCCTTCAGACTTTCTAGACACAGCTAGTGTTTCCTTAGTGACCGGGGTCATGGGTATGCATTAGGAAAGGCCTAAATGGAATTGCGGACTTAAGACTTCAAAGCTTTATCTAAGCATGTACTAGCAGAGGTACTGTGTGCACTTAGGACTAGTTAACCAGCAGTCCAGTGACTTGGTAGACACATTTAACAAATAAATGTGTGGCCTCGTTTATAAACTTTGTCACTTCTTAATTCTGTGAATTAGAGTGCTACAGTCAGGTTTTGGAAAAGTGCTGGTAGAGGCAAGGGTGGAAAGGCTGCTCTGGGGCTTCAGTGTTGGTTTCTTCCGTGCTAATGCATAGCCATGTACTTCTTGCAGGCAGGAGCTAACATGATTGTGTCTGGCAGTGCCATCATGAGGAGTGACGACCCCAGATCTGTTATCAACTTACTAAGGAATGTCTGTTCAGAAGCTGCTCAGAAACGTTCTCTTGATCGATGAAGCCAAGAAACCCAATTTCTGCTCATGAAATCTTTTTTACTGGGAAAATTAACTACCAAATCACATTGAATCGAAGCAGTGCTGCATTCCAGTGATTAAATTCAATTGTGCAGGATGTTCAAGAGGTTAGAAATAACTACCTTTTTAGTGATGCCATTTAGAGATTAGCATGATAAAATGTTTATATTGGGAAAATGATTTTTTTTTGTAAAGAGTGAAAACATGGATTTAAGATTACAGAAATGTGTCGTAAGGCCTAAAGAGGACAATGAGCTACTATGAAAACCAATTTTTCTGTATTTTTAAGAAGAACGTTCTGTTGTTTCTCTGGTTTATCCCTAAAGCAAATGACATCCATATTTTCTGTTTCATGTCATTTGTGGTTTGTTTATATGCCTGGAATATGAATGGAAGGGACTAAAATTAGAAGCTTTGGTGGGGTGGCATGTCATGGTCTGGCATCGGAAACATTTTTTATCTTATACTTGGTTTACTAAAGAATATAAAAATGTGTGAAGCCTAGAGCTTCTGAAATGCAAGCACATATCAAAGTATTTTCTTTGTCACAGCAGGCTACTCAGTTATTCTTTCCTGCTCCTGGTTCTCACTCAACCACCATTCTTAAGGCTGTGAAATAATACTGTTGTGATAGTTGTGAGCAGAAAGGAACCATACAGTCTCTCTTGGAAGCTCATTGGTTTGAATCCAGGTTGGCCCCAAAAATTACTCAACCTTTCTTTTTTCTATTATCAACTCTTATGTATGTTGAATGGAACCATAGATACCATGTGTTGAGAATTAAAAACATAACATGATCTTGGAAATTCTACTCTTAAGACTGTAGGGGATGCTCAACAAAATGACAAGCACTGTGTATGTTGTGAGTTATTGGGCACTTTGGTATAATCCCATTAACTCTTAGATTGTCATAATTGTTAGAGCATGTATTTTTTGGGCTGGTACATAGAAAGGGTCCAGTAAGCAGGCTTCCTGGTATATCCTACTGCTCTGACAACAGCCAGCTCTTGAGAGGTGGATTAGTAAGAAGAAGGTTTTTTTTAACATTTTTTATTTTCAGTACCTATACCTTTTAGCAGAATCAGAGTAAGTCAAGAATACCCTGGAAATACACATTTGACCCCAAGGGTGTCTATATAATTTCTCTAAGAAAGAAGTAGGCTAAGAGAAGACAGGATACAGACTTAATTCATGAACTAAGTATTAATAACGGTGTTCCCACTGAAAATATGTATCGGCAACTTCAGTCCCCCTCTTGAATATGACAACAATACAACTAGTATTATGAAATTTCTTCAGGCTACTATGAATTTTGAGAAATAGGTTTTAAATTATAAGAACACTGATATATGTAGGCATGAAACACAGCTTGCTGGGGCTTTTCCTGCCCTGTAAGGTAAAGTTTATTAGTACTTGTTTTTATTTTATTTTAGGAAAAGTTTGTGCATTTAATCAAATGACACAATACAAGGCATATAGAAATAACTTTAATTAAAAAACTATGTAGAAGATTATAATATCAGTCATGACAAAGATTTGAATTTATTTGCTGGGACAACTTGTATTTTTCTGGCTTTTGTTATCTTTTTCTTTAAAAATAAATGTACAGTAAAACTATAAGCAAAAGTTTGTAAGTATTCAATTTGAATGGTTCCCCCAACCCCCTTTTGCAGGGACCAATTTAATTTCTAATCCTCAACAAAACCTTATGTAATCCCACAGACACTTAAGCCAGGATTTTCAGGACTATGGGAACTACAAATTGAGTAAACTTTCTTTGCATAACAAAAAGTGGTTGATACAATTTGTCCTTAACTTTCATCTAGATAAAAATGGTATTATAGCTCCAAAAAGAATTTTCTTTAATGTACACTCCTCTGCAATCTACATTAAAGTCTTAGTCTTTGAAAAACTTGAATTCTTGATCTAGGAGCCTATTAAGAGTAGGTATTTCAGTAAGCAATGGCAAGAAAAAACCAAATTAGAAGCTTCTAGCTATATGTTAGCTAGACTTACAACCATATTATGATTTATATGTTGTTTTACATTTTAAGTTGCTGTCTTGAAGAGGTGCATAAAGCAAGTAAAACTCAGGGTAAATTTACAAAGACGATACTTTTCAAAATGTATCAAATATATTAAACTCTTAAGTTGCTTCTCTTAATTCTGTTAGGAGTAAGCAGACAGCCTGTGGTTAGTCCAAGAAAGAACAATGATTTCAAATAAATGAATATTGTATTATTTGATATAAGAATTTCCATAAATAACTTATATTGGTTAAACAATTTTTAGAATAAAAGAAAAAACAACTCCCTCTCCATAGTCAAAGCTTTCAAATATCTGTTATCAGTCCACACCTGTGCTATATATTCATGTCAACTTACATTGCATAGAATAGTTCATACATGCAGTTTTAAGACTACGTGTGTGCAAGTATGTATATATATGTTCTGTATACACACTAGTATGTTCTCATATATTGAGGCAATTTTAGTGAACTGCCATGAGAACAGAAACAAAGAATAGTTGTCATTTGATACAAACCAACTATATTATTAGGGAGGGGGCTCTTAACAGATACCCCGTAATGTGATTTGGCATCAAATTGCAGCAGTTAATATCTTAGTGCTTGCGATCTGTATTATCGACAAACACAAGTTACTAGCATTTGTGTAGGTGAAAAGCTAGCTACATCTGTGATTCAGGAAGGAAAAAGAAGCTTCTCTGGCCTGTTTCAGGAACAGTGAAAGATGGACACATGCAACACATTCTCCTTTTCTGGAATTGTGACCAGAGGAAGTGGAAGATCCAGAAGAGGGTTTAGGGTTTTATCCCTCTTTTCCTTTCAGTTACATAGTTTTCTTAATATGTTCCCTGTCACCTGTTTCTTTTAATATTAGTAACTCCTATGCCAAAGCTTTTGTACTCTTCCATTCCATCTAACTGCATTTTTGGAGGGTGGCCATTCTCTGGTGTAGTGCTACAGAAGACTTCATCGCGGAAGGCTGTGCTTGTCCCCTCAGTCTGATCCTTTCTTTCATCTTGGCATAATAAGGCTGCTGTATCCTCATCTCTCAGTGGAAAAGCTCGTCGCTCCCACCGCAAAGACTGAAAGGGGAAACATTTTCACAGTTAAGTTCCAACTAACTTGTTTATAAAATGTTAAAGAATTTGTAATGTCGCCTTTTATAATTATTCTCTGACCATCTAAGTTCAGGTTTCATTTCCTTTCCTGTCAGAATGGTATATTTTGATTTTAAGGAATTATTTCTTTGCTTGAAAGAACACATACTCCACAGAACCTTTTAAGGGTTTCTTCCATTGGTTGTACTTCATTTCTGTCTCATTATTACAGATATACATTTGACTTTTCCTAATCTTCTGCAACTTGCACATTCATTCTAAAGTCCCTCCATTCTTGATCTAATTATTTTTCAACACCTTTTATGGCAATAGATGCATGAGCTTTGTGTAGTTCTAAGATATACTCTCCTAAAGTAGAAGCTGGATTTGTGTGGAGACGAGTAAAACCCTTGGTTAGACGCAGGGAAACAAGCTGTGCTTACTGTGCTCCATGTGCCAGTCTCCAGTGCTCAGCTTTGTTCTGTAAAGAAAGTGCAATAGAAGCCCCATTCCCTAACAGCTAAGTAAGTAGACAGGTGAAAGTTGTTACTGATATACTAGGCCCAAAATATAAAAATACAGGTCGGGCAGTGGTGGCGTACGCCTTTAATCCTAGCACTCGGGAGGCAGAGGCAGGTGGATCTCTGTGAGTTCGAGGCTGGGTTGGACCAACAGCCTCCAAAACAATACAGAGAAACCCTGTCTCGTAAAACAAAACAAAAAAAAAATGTGTGTGTGTGTGTGTGTGTGTGTGTGTGTGTGTGTGTGTGTGTGTATATATATATATATATATATGTAAGTTGCCAATATAATGGAACTAGTTTGCTCTATTATAGACTCATGGACATGTTAGACTGAACATCTCACTGAGTTTGATATGTAATAAAACAATTTTTAATATCTACACAAGTGAGATGATGTTAAAAGGCAATTAAAAGAAAATGCATTCATGAACCCTAGGCTTACCTTGATTTCTTGACTGTCATTTAAAGAAAGTGAGTCCTGAGTATACAGACTGTTGTCTGCTGGGAGCTCAAGGGGCCTCTCAGCAGCACACTGCTGAGCAGTGCTAAGTTCACTTGGGTTTTCCTTCAGAACCAGGTCCTGCCCTTCCGCGTTCTTACTGTAAGCTCTAGTGAGGAAATAAATGAAAAGAGGATGTCACTATGTCACAGTTTCTCCTAAGGTCATCTGATGATCTTCCCAGTGTTGTTTTTATGAAAGGTTTTTTCTCCAGGGTTTAATTGTAGTTCTTCATCCTCACTGAGTCATAGTTGTTACAGTTACTTGATTTTTACAAAGGGCCATGTATTTGATCTTTACAGTCTGAAGTCTTGAGTTATTCTATAGTTGTTTTAATATACAATAAGGCCTCAATTCACATTTTTTCCAGTGTATTTCTGGAAAGTTGTATCTGTGATGTGGAAAAGAACTGGAATTCTAGAGTTTGACTTATATTAATTAGGAGAACTCTTTAAATGAAGATTAACAGTGTAGCTGAACAGCTGAGCAAGAAAGGACTTTAATATTTAACTAATTGAAAGATGTTCCTTAAGTGAAGAGGCAGCTAGATTTTACATGAACTTGCCTTTTTAGTTGTGAATGTAATGAAACGTAACTACAAATAGATTCAAATTGTGTCATATTGATTCTTCCCCAAAGTCTATTTATAGGCTTGTTTCTGGTTTTTGAAAGAGAGTTTGGCACTACAGTACATGTTATAACTCATGGTCATCCTGCTACAGCTCCAGAATGCAGGAACTCTGAGCATGTACCCATATCCAACATTTATATTTTTAAAAGTTCCATGAACTTTTATACTAAATAAATACTAAAATAAAATTTCTCGAATTTGTGTTAAGTATTATTTCTGAAGTGCTTGTTGAAACGGATTACCTAAACTCACGTGCCTAATGCTGAGTCCACTGTTTAAAGTACATTGAAATAAGTTGCTTTTAGATTTTGGAGAAGAGGTCCTCACTGTGCAATCTATACTGGTCTTAAACTGAGATCCCCCCCCTCCTCAGCCTCCTAATTACTGGCATATGCCATCATGTCTGAATGAAATGATATGTTTTATATAGAATGTTGGTAATATTTTCTATGTAAGTATGATGCCATAGCTAGCAGCACATGAGAAAATGAGTATTAGAAACTTATTTTATTGTATATAATTTCCCAGATATATTTTAAATGCAAGTTTGTATATGTAGATGCCACTTTACACAACAGCTGGCATTTGCATCCTGTGATTCCCTTGTCAGTGGTCTTTCTGAATTTTATGGCCAGTTTCTGTTCATTCCTCATATAGTATGGCTTTAATATTTTGAACTTTAAATACTTGCCTGTTATTTCTTCTGTGCCACTTGCTTTGCTCCCAGAGTGACCACCTAGCTTGCTCTCTCTCTTCATATTTTTTGTGTCTTAGGGAGAAGACTTCATCAGAAAGATCTTCTATCTGGTAAGATTTTTGAAACATGAAGATGGGTTTCAAATAGTCTTTGTGAATACAAAGCTTTTTAAAACATCCTACTCTTGGCCCATGTTCTAATATATACCTAGATTATAAATGGGTTCACAGTGGTCTCCATTTGCCACAGCTCATGGGATTGTTTTGTTAATGTTTGGGGACAGACTCTTGCTGTATTAAGACAAGCTTGAATATGTACCCTTAGCCTCTGGAGTGCAGAGATGACAGGTAAGTGCTACCTTACCCTATTTACAAAAAACAGTCTTAAACTTTATTTATTCCACAGAGTAATTATGGATTATCCATTATAAAGTATAGTGTTCTAAGAAATTGACATTGTCGAAAAAAAAAAAGAAGAGAAAAGAAAAAGCAAAAACAATTGAGGTAAATCAGAATTTAGTTAACTAGGTAACTCTGAGGAATTTGGTTTTCCTGCCAGTGACCATTCTGAATTAGCAAGAGTGCAACATAAAAGCAAAGTGCATTAAAAGTAAGATACTGGTAGCTGAAAAGCAAGACCAATGGACATAGAAGCACTGTTAATTGATAGAAACTGTGTGTGCCTACTACATAATTCTAGTTTTCATCTAAAAACTATTACCTTGGAATTAGTTTCAAGTTGATTCACATCAGTGTTCTTAATGTAATTTTATCTATAGAGGTTTAGAATCCTTTACCAATAATTTCAGTATCCAAAAGTTGGGAGGGAACAAACAGGTTTTTCATATAATTCACAGCTTGATCAGAAATGTGACAATATTTATTGTTACTGTTTTATCATATTGTGTACATTTTACTACAAAAGCATTAATATTTAATTATTGCTAGGACTGTCCTTGACCCTTTGTATTAACCCTACATGTGTACCACACTGCCTTTTGTTTTGGTTTGGCTTGGGAGACACAGTATGCTATATATTATTACTTATGCAGTCTAATTTGCAAAGGAATATTTTTCTGAAAAGAATATCCTTTTTGAAAAAAGATTTTTATAACTAAGAAATTATGGTTTATATTTCCTTTTAAATATCTAAATATGAAATTATTTAGGCTTTATAATATAGAGGTGCAATTATCACATTAAACATAGGCAGCTTACCTCTTCTTTGCTAAAGTTATGTTCATCAAGAGGTTGAAGAACAACCATTCTCCAGCTGTTGAAAATACAAAAGAATTTTAAACAGCTTTTATCCAATTATAGCAGTTTTGTTTTCTAAACACAGTTAAATATGAGTATTACTTCCTTAAGACTTCCATAATTCAAATGGTTGCATTTTAATAGTTTCTCATTTTAAAGAGAAAAAATACTTTTATTATAATAGAAAATAGAAGATGAATTTTTATACCTTCATTGAATAGTCTTGTCTACAAAGTTACATTTTCCAACTATATGCTGTCTTTGAATTAATTCACTGGTAAGCTGATAACTGACTTGGGCAAAAAACGAGGAGAAATGTGACCTGCTTCAGTGTTTTCCAGTTTTCTTTGGCATTGAGATATGTATCATGCCCCCTTTTAAATTAGTAGCTTAACAACTGACTCACAGAATTCACCACTGAAAACTTTTCTGCTATGAAACACTATTAACCACAACAGTATTCCTTATTTTAGAAAATGACAATCCTATGGATACATAACTTAGTGCCTACTAGTAGAGTACCAGACTAATTACTCAGATTAATTGTGAAGTAGTAAGTGAACTTGAGTTAAAATGGAGCTGGGAATTAACATAGTTGTTACCTGGCCCATCTATTCATTTCCAACTTTTTCTATTTCCTAACGCCATATTCATATCTACAAGAGACTGCTTTCATTGTTGTTCTAAAACATGACTGCCTTTATTGCCAGTGGATGCAGATCTATGCATTGATTCCAGGAGTGCCTTACTCTGGTTTTTTTCTAGCTCAACCTCTTTATATAAACTATTCCAAACCTCCATGTCTGACGAGGCCTTGCACAGGTGTCTATATAAATAACCATTTTTACCTTTATGGATTATTTTCCTAGATACTCCCTTTTGTTTTTCTATTTGATTTTTTTATTGCTGAATTAGAGATAAATCAGCAACTCATTTTTGTTTGCAAGCATTACAGTTAACAGTGTGAGTGCGCATGCAAATATAGTTGCTTCTTTTAAAAGCTTTGTAAACAAGTGTACCTCTATCTTACAAAGCAAGAGCTTGTTTGTTGTAGTGTTTACACTGCTGAAATACCATGCTAATAAATATATATGATGGATACTTAAATATAACTAAGTGAAAATCAATTTTGAGTGCTAAAGTTAATCAGTTTAATATAAAACTTGCTTTTACTGTTTCCCTTCTATGCAACTAGGGAAGGAGGAACATTCTCCTTTTAGTTAAAAATTGACTCTGAATTTAAGTTTATTAAAGAAAGAAGAAAGAAAGCCAATGGACTATGTATACATACCGTGGAGTAAGTATTTCTTTATACTGGAGCTTCTCTAATTTAGCTGGTGCTACTAATGACATGGGAATCACGATGTTATCTATATCGTAAGAGCTCTCACTTCTTAACCTCCGTCGTACAGTAGTCTGTAACACAGAATTATTGTACTAATATACAGTAATGTTTTAGTTACTGCTAGTGATATTGCTTCAGTAGTTATATAAAAATCATCATAGTATATATGTGACCTACTTTTTGTAAATTCATTCTTATCAAATCTGATTATAAAATGCTACAAAAGAGTGCTTATCTTTTGCAACCTAAGACATCTCTTTTGGACCACATGTAAGGCATATTTTGTGTAGAAACACACATGATTATTTGAAAGTCTGTGAAATTTGGGAAGAAACTGAGTGAAAATGGCTGCTGCAGATCTTCATGTATGTGCTCCTGGCCCCTGAACTTCAATCTGCTCATCTAAACCTTCTTACCTGTGCCCCCTCTACTCCCAGGCAGCAAATATTAAAATAAAATAAAACAAAACAATTTAAGAACAACACAAATCCTATACTTTAGCTTTGGATGTTAAAGAGTAGAAATGGTCATAAGTTTTTTTACATAAATGAGCTGCTAGCTTCCAAGTAAAAATGATTTATTTAACCAAATTTACTATTTCCCTAATAAGATAGTTCTAAAATATACTGGTAAGATTGGCATCAATTAACAAAATATCCTGACAGTTTTTTATCAGCTTATTTTTAAAAATCTATTACAATTAATTTAAAATGTACAAGATTTAAAAACAACTTACTTGTGAGGATGAATTTTGGGTTCTTGATGTAACATTGGCATTAGAGACAGCAGTAAAATCACAGTGGGATCCTGGTTCTGTACGTTGAAAAGCAAACTCTTCAAATCTAGTTCTTTCTCCTGCTGTGGAAAGAACCCTTCAGAATGTCACATGTTAAAAATGACCACATGTATTAGAATTATTTTCCAAATAAGTGAGAAGTGGTTGAATCTTATTGTTCGATTTTGCTTGCTTTTAAAGACACAAGTCAGAAAACAAAATTATAAAACAAGAGTCTTGCCTATATTCTTGCTGCCAAGTATTTCTGGGGCCCGGTGTTCTCTGCCTAGTTCGTTTTACATTATTCCCTGAGTAATCTTTCCATTGTCTTTCCCCTATTCTTGTTTTTTAAGTGTCCCATTCAGGCTAAATTGTCAAGACTGATCTTAAGTTTCTTGTCTTTTTTCCTTATCTTTGCCTGTCTTACTTTCTGTGAGATTTCCTCAGGTTGACCCTCTGAGTTTTTATTTTTATTGAATTTCATTTATTTTTATTTAATTTTAGTAAACTATAAAGGTTCGTCTTTTCTAGTATATAGTTGATATAATATCCCATACCTGTTTTGTGAATGAAATTCATTTTCTCAGAATATTCATTTTTATTACCTACTTTTATTAGTATTATATGTTTTGTCAAGTTCTGCTTTTTATTCAGACTTCTAAGTATATTTGTATTTCTGTTCACTCATTTAGTGCTATTATATGTATTACTTCAGTATGAATTCTTTAAAAAAAACAACATTTTCTTCATAATATAAAATATGACAGAACCAAGTCTATATTTACATTTCTTCAGCTGTAAGGAAATATTCCTCATTGGTTAGTTGCTTCAAAATTGACAAATTGAAATTGGTAATTGCCTTCCAGGCTTCTTTTATCCCAGAAGAATTTATTTTATCCCAGTGTCTTGTTAGGGAGGAGCCCAATTTAACAATTTTTGTGGTCATCTACTTATTTGTAATATACCATATTATTTGACAAATTTGAATCAATAATTTCTATTTAGGTCATTAACCTGTATTTCATAGTCAATGTTATTAAGAGTTTGCAATTTTCCCCATGTATTGGCATGTATATATGAAAGTTCCTTAAAACTTAGGTGATTTTTGCTTGCCTTTTCTTAAGAGACACTTAAACAAAATCTCTAGATGCATTTTCTACCACAATGTGTTTGATCAAATTGTACTAACTATAGATCTGTTATTTAAAGTGAAATTTCCAAAGAGATAAATTTAGGTCCACTGTATACATTATAAATCAGTACATATTAGATGTAATTAGTTTCTAATTTATTGAGTATGTCCATGTTATTGACATACTCTGGGAATGATTTGATTCGTGAATATGATGTGTGTTAGGACAGTGAATAAGAACCAGATTTGTTTAGATTACTTTCTCTTCAAAATATATCCTGCTATGGTTTCTTCTGTATCATTAATAACTGTAACTGTCATCTCCTAAGTCCCAACAACAAACCACTCTTGATATTATTAGAACAGGTCTGTTTTCAAATACTACCACTTATTAAGCATACATGTGAATGAGGAGACTCCTCAGGAGAATGAAAGGGGCATAGAAGTTCCTCAATTGAATCCTGACCACTTTCTCCAAATCGAAGACATTTAGGAATACTCATAAATTTCTACCAAATAACCTTACACTGACCTAGTCTGAGACTAATGTAACCCTGGAGACTAACTCCAGTACAGCTAACAGCTGACAGAAGGCAAGTAATTGGAAGACAGGAATGAAGTAATTAATTGCCATAAATTATACAGATAGCCAGCTAGCAAATTCTGAATTAAGTACATGAATATACTCAAAGGGACATGGGCGTTTTAGGAAGTTAGTGAATGTTCTAGATTATAAATTCCCATGAGACAAGGGTTCTTTTTAGAATACAATTTGTTTTATTTTCAATATTTAACACTAATGGTCACACCTTCATTTTAACCTACCTAATGCTGTTTCACTCAAGTGTCTCTTTTTTCTTCCCTGTAATAGTTGTGCAGATGACTGTGACCTTATCTGAGACTTACATATAGGTGAATATCCATTTCTCCACTGATTCAGAGAAGTCCCTTGTACTAAAACAAATGAAAAGAAAGGCTGTGTGAAGTTTTTGTCCTTTACCAGAGACAGTGAACAGCTAATTTGTTTATACTTAAAATGTTGAACATTTTAGGGTATAGTTCAAAATTACATGAAAGGAAATAAAAACTCAACCGAGATGGATAGTTCCTAAACTATAAATAAATGAAATAGTAGGATTTCTCAAAAATGTTCTCAGGAAATACTCAATTTCCATTTTTGTTCTACTTATTTATAAGTGGATAAAAAGAAAGGGCTATGCTCTCAATGTCTTCAAAGTCAGTGAACAGTGGTTCAGATCTGTGAATCCTGGATGAATGACAATTAAAATCCTGAGGTTTTCCTTAAATCTAGAAACACTCTGTACCAGGTAAGCATCAACATATCATAACACATGGACTAGACATCAAGAACCTCATTTCAACGAACTGTGACAATGATACCACTGTAATTTGACTTTTAAAACCTGAATTTAAAATAATTTGAAGTCAGTATCTCTGACTCAGTTTCTTCACCGAATTTATAATAGCAGCTGTCTTCAGATTATAATGACTCAATAAATTAATTCCTGAAATAGGTGTCTCCCATGGGAAATGTACCCTAAATGTTAGCTTTATCATCATGAGTGCTGTGTATATGAACCTCATAGTTCAGTGTTGGTTTAGTCAGTACCTTGATTTCTTTGGGGGAGCAGGGGATAAAAGTTTGGGAATGTGGAAAGGAATAAAAAAAAATCAGTAGACTCAAGTGTCAAAACACACCAAAGGAAAAATAAAAGGTATAGCCTAACAACAGTTATCAGGAATCCAATTACAAGATAGCAAAGCACTCTAAAACTGACAGGCCAGATTTTTTGTACATAGGCTTATGTACAGATGCACACATTTGTCAGCAAAAATAGAAGAATATAAATCAGAAGTTTTGAACCATCTCTTCAAAACTAACATCCTATGGAATTTTGCTGAAGAAATCCAAAGCAGAAGTACAAAGGAAAATGTTACCACAAAAATGTGATCAGTGTTTTTCTAGACCTTCAAGAGAATAAAAATGGCAACAGAAAAATGACGTGTAGCAACTGGCAGACTGTGGAAGCCAGCACCTAACTCGCTCAGTGAGGCTGCTTACAGAGCTAGATAACAGAATCTAGCTTTCCATAGAGAAATAGGTTTAAAGTAACATCCTTATTGTCCCCTCTTTGGAATGTTCTGTGTTGTCCAAATCTCTGCTTTTCTCACTAACTGTAAATAATAGTAGTAGAACAGTGCCAGCCATAAATATCAGTTTGAAATGTAAGTATACAAACTCCTAAAATCTTCAGAACTGACACCATACATAAAACAACAATCTAGAAGTGAAAGAACCATCTTAAGGAATAGTTGCTGGGGTGTTCTCTGAGTATAGAATAAGAAATTCGTAAAGCCATGAAGAGAAACAAGTCTCAGAAGCCTCTGCAGAGAAATCTCATAAATGTCAAAAGTACTCGTTCACGTTTAAAAGTTATAACTTGTTGAGACATGCAACAAGATAGCCACAGCAAGAAAAACCAAAAATTGGGCTGGAAATGCTTCCACTCTTGAATAAATAGAATGAAGAAAAGAAAATGCAATGATAAGGGAGCAGAATAAATGAAGAAGAACATTTGAAGAAACAGCACTGAATTTTTCCTGAATTGCTTATCATAACTCTTAAGATTTCAAAGCATCCACTTGAATGCCAAACATCAAATTTCTTTTTAAAAATTTTTTTGTTTTGTGTCATAATACACAGAGATAATATATCCTAAAAGTTGCAAGAAAGGAATTTATTTTTTTATTTTTTGGTTTTTACGAGACAGGGTTTCTCTGTATTGTTTTGGAGGCTGTCGGTCCAGCCCAGCCTTGAACTCACAGAGATCCACCTGCCTCTGCCTCCCGAGTGCTGGGATTAAAGGCGTGCGTCACCACCGCCCGGAGCAAGAAAGAAATTTAAAAGATTTCTGTAAAGGGATGAAGATTAGTGAAACTGGATGTAAGAAAACAATGACTAGGGAAAATAGCATTCTGAAGACATCTAAATTTTCCTTCCATTCAACAAATGGAGAAAAAGATGTTAGATGCCTGGACAATATAACTAAAGAGCTAGAAGTTTACATCAATTGTAGGTACACCTTTACTGTCAGTTGAGTATTTTAAGCAAGCTGTCTAAATTACCCTTTAATTGTCTTTGTTGCCTTATAGGTCACAGTGAGGGGAAAGAGGACAGAATAACCTGTATAAAGGTGTAAGACAGCATGGTGAAAACCAGTAAGCAGGACCCAGTTTCTGTTGTCAGAGCCTAAGGGTCTTCCATTAATTTCCTAAAGTATCTGAAAAGGATAGAGGCAACAAGTTGTATCATTGGCTACAGTGATTGAAGGGAATTAAAAATTGGACTTTCAGTGTAAATAGGTTATTGTGTTGGACTTAATGTAGACATAAAGAGACTTCAAAACAAATTTGTAAGATCACATTGGATGAAGCATCCTGAGCCCTGAGTTTTGGGATTACTTATAGGTTATGACAACTTTGGCATACTCAAATTCACAAAACAGCTGAAACAATGCAAAGAATTTCCATATGTCCTTTACTCAAATACTCAGACCTTCTGAGTATGAAATCACTTTTTGACATAATGTTCCCTTACAAAATACACAATGGTTATCAAAAAAGCAAGATCTTTTATATACCCACATTGTTTTCAAGACTCAGAAAATAGTACTAGCTGATTTATAGACTTATATTCACCAGTTATCCTTGTAATCTTTATGGACTCTTAATTATGTATGTGGTGCATTCTTTAGGTCTTCTCTTAAAGTCCTATCTCGAAGAGCTCTGCTCCCTTATTCATACCGTGTAATACTTTGATAAAGACGGGCCTTTCATTTGCCTTTGTCTGGCATTAAGCTAATTTGTATTTACTCAACTTTAAAATTTGACGTTAACCCTACCTTCTTTGAAGTCAGCATGACTTTGTAAGTGTAAAACATAATAGGACAGACTAAAGTGAGCCAAAGATTTGTTTGCTTACCTCCCACATTTACTCAGCAGAAATACCAGGCTATTTGTAGATATCTGGAAGTACCACATTGTCTTACGTCTCCCCAATATGTGTTTATTTCCATTATTTAAAGTCAACATTGCATGTAATAACGTATTCCATAACTGGGCCATTGTCTGAATCAGCTGACACATAGTTGAAATGCAGTGTCTTGGAACCCATACTAAACTTCTTGAATCTGAATCTGCATTCTAACAATATTCTTCAAGTAATAATGTTTGTATGTTGAGTTTGAAGAACACTCATTTGGAATCTTCATCTTTGTGTAAATTCCAAAATGGCAACTAGCATCTTTACTTTTCTGGAATTTCTCTCTAATTCTCATTGCCTGTAACCTCTTTTTTTTAATCTTGGGAAGAATTATAGATTGTTACTATATTTCTTTGTAATAGTTATTCTTGTTGGCGTTCTCCTTTGCTTGCTCTATCTATCTATCTGTCTGTCTGTCTAATCAAAAGTTTAAAAAGGAAATTGAATATTTTATTTTTATTATATACCTATATAATATACAAATTATATTTAATTTCCTGTGTTTTCTTCACTTAATATTCTGCTTAGCACCGAGTACCTTCTCAGTGTGGAGCCTAATTTATTTTGGACATAGGAAAAATCCTGATGCTTATTTGAGTTGACAATGGTAGGGAATAAAATAGGGGAAAAGAAACTGGTACACAAAAGAATATAGCAACAAGAAACTCAAGTGTATTCCACTTCATACCTTTAAATATTTCCATTTTATGTGGCATTTGACATATCATATTATTCAACATCAATTCACTGCCTAACATTTATGCTGCATTCTTAAATCAGAAAAACAGCAGACCACTAGGAGAAACATAATCCCCTTCTCTAATACATTGTTTATGTTCACTTTTGCATATTCCCTTCCACTGAAACATACATATTTTGTAATCCATACATATCTCAAATATAAAGTCATAGTTTCAATTGGAATATAAGTATATAGGTATTTTTACCTCTTACTTTAATACTCATTATTATAATATTTGGATATTGCCTAACATCTCCATCTATTATTAAGATATTCTGTAGCTGCTAGACCTCAGCTGTTATCACCACCACCATAAGGAACCACTGTAACAGTCTTTAGAATACTCAATTTCTGGGTTTTTAAAAAGCATTTATTCTCAGGATAAATCTCAGAGTAGAATTATGTCATATAGAAATACAGAAATATAACAAAAAAGTCCATGTTTACATTTGGATTATCTACAAAGTATATTTGATAATAAGTGGGAGGTTGGTTTTTTTTATTATTATTTTGATATTTTAAGCTGGGTAGTGGTAGCTCATACTTTTAAGCCCAGTACTTGAGAGGCAGAGACAGATGAATCTCTCAGTTTGAGGCCAGCCTGTTCTGCAGAGCACCCTCGCTGCACAGAGGAAACTCTGTCTCAAAAAACAAAAATGATTTTTTAAACATTGTATGTATATAACTAATTTCTTCATCAGAATTTCCAACCAACTGCTTACATTGAATATGATTTATATAATAACTTTTTACATAGCTGTAATTGAAAAATACCCTTTTATTACATTGTAGTATTCTTTGTTTCCATCCATAGATGAACCTTTAAGATAGTTTTCAAAATGCATTTTCCAGTGTACACTTAAACAATTAATATAATTTTGTCATATGTAATTTGTTACTAATCTTACATTACCACAATGCTGAGATATTTTTGAATGAAGACATATCTAATATTAGACTATATTTTTGAAAATAATTGGATCATTATACAGAGTTTGCAGTCCAGTAAATATTTTTAGTAGGCACGAAAGTTGTGATTTAATTTTAGAGTCTCCAAATGAGTCTTTGTACCTCCTAAGTGGCCTGTATCAATCTTTGGTGTTATGTGAAATATTGGAGAATACTGTTTTTACTGTAGCAATAGGCATTATTTAAAATGTTTTGTCTTATCAATAGACAAAATATTTGAACATCCACAAAGTAACACACAAGTTCTTGGTAAATATTAGATTCTCATTTTCATTATAATTAGCACCAGGGATATATAGATTTTCTAGTTTTCTTAAGACACTGTTAACATATAGCTCTTTAATTCATCTTTCTTACGTTTGTTTTAATGTGCTATATGAAAACAGATCATAATCAGTCATTATTTAATTCTACTAAGTATGAATAAATAAAAGGTTACTAAGCACAACCTTTGACCCAGACTATGCTTTAGGCCTACCTCACTGTGATTTGCTTATTTGTTTAAAGTACCTTCAGATACTGTCCATATATAAGACCATATCAAGTATTTGTTGTTCTTTTCATTAGCTTAAAGATTTATGTATGAGTGTTTTATCTGCATAAATGTATGTGCATGTCTGCATACCTGGTATCTGTGGAGGTCAGAAGAGGCCATAAGATTCCCCTGGAACTGGAGTTGCAGTTGATTCTGGGTAACCATGTGGGTGCTGGGAACCAAACCCAGATCCTCTGCAACATCATATGCCCCTAACTGCTGCATTGTGTTCCAAGCCTCTTGTTATTGATAGTTATTGACTAAAGCCTCCTTACTACACTATAGAAATACACAGTAAGTCCTTGTTCTGTCTCCAGCCTTTTGTCTTACATTTATTTAGTTCCTTTGAGTTGGCTTTTGTTCAGTACCATCAAACTGTATTATAATTATAAAGCATTTTGATACATGACACCTTTCAGTATTTGCTATCAACATTTTCTCTGAGATAAAATTCAGAATGATTTTGTTCAAAGAGAATGTTTCAGCCAGGCATGATGGCATATACCAAAAACCCTAGGATGGAAGAGTCTGAGATGAGGGCAGCATGTGTAGAGAACAGCAGAGCCATCTCACCGTGTTCCCACTTTGTCCTTGGAGAACTATTGAAGCTCAGGCTTCCCTATTTCTGGCAATCCTACTGTCAAGCCCCCTAGTGCTGAGATTGTAGAAAAAGAATTCTTAATAAATAAAGTTGAGGGGGTGGGGGTAGAATAGGGGGAAGAGGGAATCATAGGATCGAAGACAGATCAGGCACCAGAGTGACCTCGAGTGATCTAAAGGTATAACATCAATTGGCAAGCTAAGCAATAGTGGAGGGACCACCTCGAATGCCCATTCCTGATAATGAACTTGATGTCTATAACCATCCGGGAGCCTTCATCCTGTGACTGATGGAAGCAGAGGCAAACACACAACTAAGCACTGAACTGAACCCAAGGAACCCAGTGACAGAGAGAGAGGAGTGATGAGCAAATTGGCAAAGAATGGGCTGGCAAAACCAGCAGAGACAGCTGATCTGAACAGGGGAGTGCTCTTGGACCCCAGACCGACAGTGGGGAGGCCAGCATGGGACTGATCTGGACCCCCAAATGTGAGTGTCAGTGAGAAGGCCTGGGCAACCTATGGGGCCCTGAGCTGTGGATCAGTGTCTATCCCTGGTATACAAACTGTCTTCATGTGCCTATAGCACAAAGAGAGATGCTCTCTCAGCCTGGACTCTTAGGGGAGTGCCTTGACCCTACCAAGAGTAAAATGACAGACTCTAGATATCCCCAATGTGGAAGGATTTGGCAATAGGGTGGGAGGGAGGGGGGGAAGGGGAGTGCGGGAGGAGGGGAGGGAGAGGGAACTGGGATTGACATGTAAAACAAGCTATTTAAAATTAAAATAAAAAATGATAAAAAAAATAAATGTAACTTTAAAATGCTTTCTTGCCAAGCATAGTGGTGCACTCCTTTGGTTGCAGCACTTGGGAGGCAGAAGAAGGCAGTTTTCTGAGTTAAAAGCCAGCCTGGTCTAAACCAAATTTGCTCCTGCACACCCAGGGCAAACAGAGAAACATTGTCACAGAAAACAACAATATCCTTTCCTGGTTGTAATTAAAATTCTCTGTATATAACAAGATACAGAAAAGAGACATCTAAAGTTAAAAAGTGTCTTCTAACCAAAACAGTTTTCTTCCCTCCACACAGGAACATCTTTCATGCTATGTCCCTGGAAAACTCTAAGTTATATAAAGTTTTCTTAATATAGACATTGCTGTCTGTCTTGAATGAAGACTGTGTTCCTTTTTATAATCTACCTAATTGCTACTGTAATTTATAAAAGTTGGTAGGGTTTTTTTTTGTTTGTTTGTTTCGTTTTGTTTTTTTAAATGGCTTTTCTCCTTCTGTCTCCCAGTGCTCTTAACTAAAGTGCCCTCCTCCTTAGCCCTAAAATGGCTGGGTTTTTTTTTAATAGCAAAAACTACTTAACATATATCTATTTTACTCTGGAATTTTGTAGGTATATATTTTTTACCTGGGAATAATTTGTTTGCCTTCTTTTGATACCATATTGACAGCTTTGCAGACAATCAGAAATAGTTTTTTTTCATATTGCTTCTAAGCATAGACAGTGTTTTCATTCCTTTTCAGAGCACTCATAAACCTTTCATTATAATCTCCTTGATATTTTATATATAAACCTTAATTCTTAAATTATAGAAGCCAACTATAACTTATTGTGATTTATGTCATGAAATAATACAAAATTTTATTCAGAAAAACTTACAATACTATATATTATAATGGTTGCCAGCTTTCTTGGTCATTTCATAATTATACTATTTCTAAATATAAACAATAAAATCTATGCTATTCTATGGTTTTTGGTATGTCTCTATATGTGGTTGAGCTATATTTTTTTTCAACACTACCAGCTCCTTTTATGTTTTCCCCTCTTCAAGACTCGTGAGCTGTGGGAAGATCACCAAGTCTACTATAACTTTAATATCTGAACTAATACAATGAATTAGTAGCCTTAATTTTACCGTATAATACTGTTTTCAACTTGTCAATACTTCATAACTTTCATTCAGTAGGTGTCATACATTGTATCTTAGTATTGTTCCTATGTTCATTCATTCATTCTTTCATCCATCTATTCATTCTTCTCCCTCTTTTCTTTCCTCACTATCTCCCACTCCCACCCTTTCACCTTCCACCCTCTCCCTCCCCTTCTCATGTCCTAGGACGAAGGGCCCCAAACAGTAAGCAATCCACATGCTTCTCTCTCTCTCTCTCTCTGTTTGTGTGTGTGTGTATGTGTGTGTGTGTGTGTGTAAGAGAGAGACTTAAGGGGAAAGTGTATTAAAAATTAAGGATTTGCATTTATTCTTTTGTTAAATTTTATTTACTTAGAATGCAAAAAAATAAATGTGGGCGATGTAGAAACATGTACAACTGCACAGGATTTGTAAACGTGACATACCGGGTGGTGGCGCTATAATACAGTCACCTACAAATGGATTTTCAGCAAGCTCTCCCTTCACATCCGCTTTCTTAAATAAGGTATCAAAATGAAGATGAAGGGGCATCTCTGGAAAAACAAAGGAAAACATCGTTTTCCATAGCCCAATACTAATTTTGTTGCCTTTTAATCGTAGCACATAAAAGCATAGAAAAGCAAACGTTTACACAGTAACAAGTTTGAGAAGTACAATTGCCAGAGTACCTTTCCAAGAAGGTTGGTAACCATGTTTAGAAAGCTACTAGTTTAGTACACTTAATAAACAAGAAGCTAGAATATGAATAACTCTAAGATACTCCTTTTATTATGTGAAAAGATGTAACTTAGATGAATAGACACAACTGCACCCAAAAGATCTGTCACCTTTCTAACAGGAATACCTTGTGTTCTCCCACTGTGAGTGCTGGGAACATGACGTAACCAGAGTTTGCCCTTGATCTTCCTATGTACCTCCCTAAGTACTTTGTGGACTTTTAGCAGAGTATTTCATTTGCTTCTGTTTTATATCTATGTATGGTATCTGACAGAGAAAATACTGAGATTTTTGTCAGATACAAGAAGCTTTAGTTTAAGACTATGGAGGATATGTTTAGATTGATATAATCTCAGTTATGATTTAGAATGAAGTTATCTCAACCCTCTGAGTTACATCAAGAGAGAAGCAAATTAGTTAATAATAAAGGGTAATACGAGTGTGGGTCTGATTATGGATTACTTCAGCTCCTGGCTCCATTGTTCATTAGCTCCAAGTTTAATATGCTCATGTGTAAAATGAAAGGACAGCAGAATATGCTCTCGTGCTTGGTACACAAATAGTTTCAGGGCTACACAGTGAGGCCCCATCTCAACAATGCCCTCCCCCAAAGAAAACGCAGCATTAGTAAGACATTGCCTGTGCCTAAAAGGTTATAATTCATTATAGAAAATACTCACTTTTATGAGGTGGCTTACCTGATGGCAATGACAGCACAGGATGAAAAGAGGAATCTAGTTTTGAAATGTGTTCTCTTAATAGCTGGGACTTGGAACTCTGTTCCCAGCTGTCCCAACTTAAAGGCGATCCCATGTAAGGTATCTGTGTTGCATTTAAAAATGCTTCTTTTGAAGGTAAAGTCTACAAGAAAAAAAAAAGCGAAGGTTCCCTTTTAAGACTTGATCAAAGATTTACATAGCATGTATCCCCATGACACTAGAACAGAGTCCTGGCTTAAGTAAGTCACCTTGATACAATATGAGAGAACTAAATGCACTGACCAAACATCTGGAGAAGTGTGATAAACCCCTTTGGGGTTTCTCAAAATAAAGAGCAGTATCTCAAAATAAGTCTTTCTGCCATCATAGGAAGACAGAGTAAAGAGTCCATAAAGTCGTATCTATTTTGATCAGACTCAATTTCTTTAAAACTAAATTCCTCCTATAGAAAGAAGCTGTACACATCTGGGACTGGAGAGATAGCTCAGCAGTTAAGAACACTTTCTACTTTTCAGAGGACCCAAGTTAGATTCCTAGTGCCCATTTCAGACAGACCACAGCCATCTCTACAGACCCTTTGGGTCTGACACACTCTTTTAGCCTCCTCAGTCATCTGCATACATATTGCACACAATTTTGCCAGTTGTTTTCATTAATTTTTTGTTGTTTCCATTATAAAAGATTGATTTTTATTTTTGCTTACATGTGAGTGTCTGGTGCCCATGAAGGCCAGAAGAGGGTAAGGGATACCTCAAACCGGACTTCTTTGGAGTTGTGTGCTACCATGTCTGTGCAGGGAATTGAACTCATGTCCTCTTCAAGAACAAGTGCTCTTAACTATTGAGCAATCTGCCCAGCCCTATTGAAGATATTATGAAATGAAATTAACTGTTGTATATTAAGTATATATGCACAACAATTCCCAACTTTCTTATTCCACCAATGTATTTATACTTTCCTTTTGTCTTCAGTAGGAGATAGGAATCCAAATATATTGTCCATATACTAGTTTGAACTTTTTAGTTAATTCTAAAATGTTGTTATTTGGAAATGCTAACCATACCAAATGCATTCAGTTTCATTAATAGAAAACTGACCAAAGGAGATATTCTTGTTTTACAACTGATTACAACAGGAATGACATGAATTTATAAACATTTCAAATGATGTGTGTGAGGCTGGGGGGATAGCTTCATAGGTAAAGAAAGTCCGTGCCAAGCAAGGATGCAAACCTGATTATATCCAGCACCCATGTAAAACACTCCAGGTGTGGCAGTATGCACTTGTAATCCCAATGCTGAGAAGTGGAGACAGAAGGATCCTGGAGGCTCAGTGGCCAATCAGTCTAACCAAGTGATTAGCTCCAGTTTCAGTAGACCCTGCCTCAAAAAATAAAATAGGACTCCCAACCCACTGTGGTCTGAAAACTTAGTCTGCTTCTAAAACTGTGCCCTACCGTATGAGGGCCACCTTTCCTATATATGTCAAAGAATGCTCTGTGAACTGCAAATGGAGACCACAGGAAACCACAACTGTACCCAGTATACAGAGCATAAGGAGCTGCTTTATTGGTTGTCCAACACAGACTAGTCACCCTAGAAACCTAATGCACATAACAACAGTGAACTCAGTGGGTTATATATTTGTGTGTGCACAAATACAAGTACAATCAAAAGAAAAGGAGGGTATCAACTTGAGAATGGGGAGCATTGGAGAGGTTTGAGAGAGAGAGAGTAGTTGTAAGAGCTGTAAACAGAGGGGAGGAAGTGATATAAAACTATTTAACTTAAAAGGTGGGGAGAAAGACATTGAATTCTTAACCTTTCCTCTCCAGGCACACACATATATTTAAAAGTAAAATTTTAAAGACGATGCAGGTTGTAAGACTTTTTTTAATTGTTTACCAGCATATATTCCCAGGTTGCCAAACTAACTTTTAATAGTAATTTTGTTTTTCTGAGCCTATTGAAAGCACTATGTTCTTCCTGGTAAATTGCATTAACATATTTATAAAATAAAGGTCAAGTCAACCGTGGATTGCTTTGAAGAATCTTATTAGGGGTTTCTCAGATTTACATTTGACTCAGCAAATGGTTTTGTTGACTTCATTTATGTTTGTTTTATATTTCACTGATCCCTGCCTTACATTTTTAGGATTAATCAAGTACTCTGCTACCCTTTTTCCTCATTAGCATGTTCATGTACTTTTTTATTTCTATTGTATATTTGTGTGTGATATACAAGTATGGGCATGTTTAGGTCTGTGCGTTTGTGTGGGTAGAGTTGCATTCACTCACTTTGTGTACATGTGAAGAAGCCAGAAGTTGATGTCAAGTTGTTTTCCTCTATTTTTCTTTATTTTTTGAGACAGTGTCTCATTTAATCTGATGCTGGCCAGCAAAATCAAGCTCCTCCTTTTTCTTCTCGAAGTGTGTGTCACCACATCTGGCCTAGGGGTACTAGGGATCTGTACTTAGGTCTTCATGCTTGTACAGCAAGCACCTAACTGAATGAGCGAGCCCGTGGTTTCTTACAGAGTCTAGATTCCTATTGGCTTTCATTATAATATATTCTTTCATTTTTTCTCATAAAACTCAAGGATATCAAAATACATTAATATTATTCTTTTTCCTGCTATGTAATGTTGGTAGACTCAACAAAATTCTATGTTGACTCTTTCTGCCACTGTCTTGAGGAAACTTTGGTTCTCCATTGTTTTGTTGGGTGGTTAGCCTAGCTCTAGAGTCTAGACCATCAGTGTTGTCATTTCAAGATAATTTATCAGGAGACTACTAATATATTCTGTCTCATTTGTTTTGTTTTTAAAGCAGGATTTTCATAATGTGTGACCTTAGTCTCCTTGAGCTTGTATAATTAATATAGACTGTTCCAGAGGTAGGAAAGTCTTGAGTGACAGTGCTTGTTTAGAGATTCTATGTCTGTTGATGGCCTACTTTCTTCATGGAAATATTTTACCTGGAATATCACATAGCAGACAGGGTGGTAACTCTCTGGAATTGACTTTATGGTTACTACTTTCATTCTTGAGGGTTCTACTCATGATCTGACTACCTCCCAAAAGTCCTAGCTCTAAATAATCACATGGATGGTAAAGTTTATATGTATAAGCTTGGGGAAACTCATTCTATAGAATTCCACAATGTCTTTGCAGGAAATTTTATGTCTTGATCACCTACAAAATATATTACTTTTATTTCCCAAAGTTTTAACTCACTTCAAGCATCAATTCAGAAGTCCAGCATCTCATTATTTAGATGTATATATTTAATATACATCAAATACTAGTAAGATTCAAGATTCAGTAAGATTCAAGATTCAATTCATCCTTTGGTAAATTCCTTTCCAACTCTGAACTTAACACATTATGTACATCAAATATAAACAGTAAGAGAGAAACAAGACAGTTATTCTCATTTTCCCCACCCCCAAAAAGAAAACACTGTGAAGAAACAGTCAGCTTTAAAATGTAAGAAACAACACCCTGAAAGAGTTAAAAAGAAAAAAGACAATAGGCAGTTTTATCCTTATTGTTGGGAGATCTGAAAAGAAGTGAAATATCTGTAAGGATATAAAAGTGTTGGCCAGCACTATTAATTAAAACCAATTAGCACTTACTTAAAAGTTCATCCAAAATGAACAAATTATACTCCTTTCAAGTATGCATGGAACATTCACATGTACAAGAGTCTTGTGTTGAGCCAGAAAACAAATTTCAGTGAATTTAAAAGGCCTGACTGGAGGCTGGCTCCAAGGTCAAGAGCACTTGCTCTTTCAGAGGACCTGGCTTCGGTTTACTTCCTAGCACTGAATTAGGGTAGTTCACAACCATCCCTAACTTCAAGCCCTTTAAAATCATTTCATTGTATTTGATCTGAATTCCGTTTTTAAAATTATTACAGAATACACTGAGATTGAAATATTTGAATCTCTATATATGCGATTGTCCTGTTCTCATTATAGTTCTACTGTAAGTCACAGCACTCATTCACTCTCTTCACTTTTTAAAATGTACACTAAGCTAGTCATGTCTTTGTCATCATACATATAAATAAGTTATTGAATTTCAAAAATAACTTGCTGAGTTTTACTGAAGTTACCTTCAATGAGAGAGATAAAATGCCTGCTATTTAGGAAGATACTTTACATAAAAAAAAACCTCATGTTTCTATGAATGAGTTATATGATCTTAGAAAATATATTGCTTTTTTAAAATGTTTAAATGGTACTTATGTGGTATTTTAGTTCTAATAATTCGCTGATATGATTATACTTCCTATAGAAGTCACTTCATAATCATAATTTAGTTTCACTCCTAAATTCAGAGTGTTTCTTCAGAATTGACACCTAAAATAATCAATTTCAATAATGGTGTGTATCTTATCCATTGTAGGCCATATATTGTTTTGATAACTTTGCTTTCTCTTTAGAAGCTTTTATGATCATATGTATATATGATATTCCTAAGTTTCATGAAAATCTTTAGGTGTAGAATTATTCACTTATTTTAGTTGATAACTGAATAGTTAATGAGCTTGTTCAAACTAAACTAAATATATGTTCCTCCCCCACTCTCAGGTATCAGAAATATATGCTTGTTCTAGGAAATTTTCTTGGCTTTATATTTCAGTCCTTACAAAGATAAATTCCAGAATTTTTATTTTTAATTTCTACATACTCAATTTTGTTTATGGTTATTAGAATGGTTTGGTCTGGATCTCCACCAAGGTCAGCTATATTCTCTTGGTCTTTTTCTTTCTCCATAATCCTATATCTCCTCATTTCCATTCTATTGTTTTCCAAGAAACAGTATTTGTTAACATTTACATTTTGTCTTTTCCCAATGGAATGTAAGCTCCAAAAAGGTGGGAACCCTTATATCTTCACTATTGTATCTCCAATGTCTAAGAACTGTGTGACACAAAGTAGGTAATATTTCTTACTAGAAGAGAGAAAAAGGAAGGGAAGAAAGACATATCAAGTACATTATTGTAAAATCTAATATTCCACTGATATACATGAAAGCCTCTTTTCACAATAGATGTCCTTCCTGAAAGATGTTTTATATGTTAGCTGTAGCAGCTTCAACCTACTAGAAGTGTGCACTTTGTAAGGCTCATTTGTATTAATTAGACCAGTGCTCCTCTGTTATGAAAGGGAGAATGGAAATGTGTTAGCCTGCAAATTTCTCCAAAACAAGAAACATTGGGCAAAAAAAAAAAAAATAGTAAAAAACGCAAATCAACAAAGAAGTATGAGAAGAATATGTAGCTTTATATTGAGCAAATATGACAGAGAATGCCATTCCTCACTGGTTTGAAAGCACCAATACATAACACAAAGAAGACAGGGAAAACACAAAACTAAGGGCCAAACATCATATAGAGTTTGTGTTCTGAATGTAACATTTTTTAATTCACAGCATAGTGAAATTTATACAGTTGTAAATGAGATGCTTGAAGAAGAGAATCAGATTTGATTCATATTGTGCCATGTCCTAATTCTTGATGTTGGTATACTATTATTAGCACACTCCTGCAATATTTCACAAAACAAATTCAGTGATACCCATAACTGAGAGTACCTTTTCTTTTACTGTCTCTTCCCATCTAAAACTTTCCTTTATTATACCAAATCAGTTAAGACTAGTCATTTTAATTTTACAAAATGTCTCTTTGTATTAAATCTTTTTCCTTCCAATTCAGTCTTTATTACATTACATGTAATATATTCTAATGGTTACTTGTTTTAGTTTTTCCTTGCAAACTGACCTTTTCAAAGGCACCACAGTAATCATTAAAAAAAAATGGTACTTCTGACATTTGATTTCCCCAAAACAAAGCTCATCACTGATTCCCCAACTAACTACTCTAATTCACTGAATCCTTATCATCCTCATTCACACTTGATGAAGACTTACATGAAGACAGTGAGCTGTATCTATACCCTTTAATGTTATGTAGTCTTAACATGACTCTATAAAGGTAACCATCCTGTTTTTCCTCATTGATTTCTCAAATAGGGTTACCTCTGTGTTCCAAAACAGACCTCATTTTGAAAGTTGCTATATGGAAATGGGCACAAATTTCTCCTATTATCCTATTCTCCTATTGCTACAACTCACTATAAAAAGTTTTCTATTTCTATGAGGTTAGGGAGATGGCTTAGCAATCAAGAGTGCTTTTTGCTCTTCCAGAAGACCTGATCATGGTTTGCAGTATGCATGTCGGATGACTTATAAGCATCTGTAAATTCAGGCCTTAAGTATATGACACCTCCTTGCTTCCACAGTTACCTGTACTCATGTATACCCACCTACAAGTCTAAAAATCTTTAAGAGATTTGTTTCTCCATCATCTTGACTTTGGCATGGCCAAGTACTTTGCTTTGTCCTAGAGAATGCAGTAGAAATGGTTTGTGGTTTGTGTCTTCTTGTCATCTTGGGAGAAATGTTCTTAGGTGACATGAAAGGAGGCCATTTTTACTCATGGAATATGAGAAATTACAAGGTGAAAGAAACTGAAGCAGCCAACTGTCATTACTACCTTCCCGAGGAATGAGGGAAGCTAGCTCCCTACAGCATGGCACAACAGTACCACAGTAAGGAAGCGCACTGCTCAAAGAGTTGTACCTCAATGGTAGAGTGTTTTCTCGGCATAAGGCAAGCCTTGGTTTCCATCCCAAAAGTGCAAGTAAGAGTTCAGTCCAGTGTGCTTCCGAAACACATACATGAAATGACCAGAATGTTCTATTTCCCTCTAGGAAATGACTTTCAATTCTTAGTAAAATTGTTTACCATCCAGATTAACCCATAATTACATAAAGCATATTCTCTCACGGAAGTAATGTTAGGCATGTAGTAAATTGGAATTTTTCAACTCATAAATTCCTTGGAATGTAGAACTGTTGCAACAAGGCATTCCATCTTCAATATTATTTCTCATTAACTAAAGAAGATACTCTTCACGGAATCAAGTAGATGTGGCACAGCTGGGGAAGAACTGGGTTCCTGGGAGTGGACTACTATTACTAAAATGCTGCTGAAGTCAGCCCCTTTTCTTCATTTACTCAGACACCTTATACCTGGAATTAACCTGTTTCCTCTGTCAATATCATTCATTATTTGTCACCTACAGAGTACTCTGTCTGCCCTCAAGTACAACAGATTATCTGAGACATTTGAGAAGAAATTTAATTTTAGTAACTAGATACTGAAAAGAGGAATAGTTCTGCCTATTTTATGTTATAATAGTCAATTTTAACTTTAATATAATTTTTAAGTATTAGCTCTACTACAACTATTGCTTGTTTTTATGACGTGGCTTGTGGATTACATAGTAAAACTAATGAATAATGGGAAAATTTCTCCTTCTCAAATGGTTTCTCAGGATTCCATAGTCTTCATATGGCTGTTTACTGTTTAGGGAAGAGTAGCTCCTCAAAATAAAAATGCAAGTACAGTTCTTCAGAGCAACACTATCCATCAGTGGTAAACTACTTAGAAACACCTTCAAATGAAGTAAGTTGGCTACATTTGCATATAAACAAGGAAAGAAAAGTAAGTTTGAGAACGAGAATAGCATAGGCAAGTGGGAATCTTGTGTGTGCGTAACTATAATAATATAGGAAAGTGTGGCCATCAATTTGAGAGAGTGGGAGGGCTAGTGAAAGAAGGAAAGGAGGAAATCAAAAGTAATTAATTAAAATAGCTTTTAAAATACCACCAGATGGCGCTAGAGATGCCTAGGTAGTTAAGAGCACTATGTCTTTCAGAGGACCCATGTCTGTAACTTCAGTTCCAGGGAATCTGGCATCCTCACACAGACATATGCAGGCGGAACACCAATGCATATAAAATAAGAATAAATAAATTATTTAACGATATCACAAGAGAAATGACAGAAAACAAATGAGGCTCCTGAAAATAAAGTTTGGCTTATAGAAAACCCTGACCAGGTCATGGTCCTTACATTACAGTGTAATAATTTATAAGTCATGCTGTGAGTATATAGTATTAACAGAGAAGGAGTAGTCATCACTGTTGTCACCCTAATGTGAAGATTGTAAACATGGCTACATGAACTCTGACCTTTCCCACCTACTTGCCACATTCTTAGGCAGCTGCCTCTACTTTCTTCAATTACACATAAAATAACCTCAGATCTGCCTGCTCAGATGCGTTTCTTGATTTGTTTCAACATTTTAAGTTTATTAAATAAAGTTTTCCAATGATCCCAACACCTTGATTTAAATAGAATTAGTTATAATTACAATATTATGTAAGTGGGCTGGAGAGATGGCCCAGTGTTTAAGAACACTAGCTGGTCTTCCAGAGGTCCTGAGTTCATTTCCCAGCAACCACATGGTGGCTCACAACCATCTGTAATGACATCTGGTGCCCTCTTCTGGCATTCAGGGATACATGCAGACAGAATACTGTATACGTAATACATAAATAAATCTTTAAAAAAATATCATGTAGGCTATTTGTATGCCTAATCAGTCACCACCTATTTATTTTAATCAGCATGCAAACAGGTTCTCTTATGGCATTTCCATATATACTTAGTTTGGGGTGAGTTTTCCACTCCACTGCAATTCTCTTAACTCCTCACCTTTCCCAGCAATCTTCCTTACACTTTTACATCAAATAATTCTATTACCTTCGCACCCTGCCCTTAAAGCCTGTTTTTTTCCCCTTTTCATGGATCACTTTCTACTTTCCTGCATTCTACCTAAGTATACACCCACATATATGAAAATTTAAAGCTAGATTCATGAGATGGAAGAAGCAATATTTGGCATTCTGTTGTAAGCTATAGTGAGAATTTTACCTTGAAGTCTAGAACTGTCTTTTCTTTCCTATGATTACAGAGAACTTGCTTTGCCAAGAGTTACGTAGAGTGGCTCCCTGTTACCTAAGGCTGAAATGCCAACTGTAGGACAGAAGGGTGCATGGCAACAGGCCA
Source organism: Mesocricetus auratus (assembly GCF_017639785.1). Classification (NCBI taxonomy): domain Eukaryota; kingdom Metazoa; phylum Chordata; class Mammalia; order Rodentia; family Cricetidae; genus Mesocricetus; species Mesocricetus auratus. Next base: position 41,264,717 of record NW_024429194.1, on the reverse strand, counting down.
TAAAGAATATCAGCAGCAAGAAGGTCTCAAGTACATTCTGGTCAGATAATCATTTTAATTACTGGTTTTAAATGGACTATTACCTTAAGTAATGTGATTAACTACATTTATATATTAAGAATTATAGTATTTTTCTAAAGAGCATTTTTACACCTCATCCAATCTAAAGATACATCTGTACCACAGACATGTCAATTAACAACTGTTGACCTGGTGTCCCAACTGATACGAAGAAACAACCAAACTCACACACTCAGGAGTCCCCCCCCCCAAAAATACTATAGTGAAAGCTATTATATATGCAGAGGACCTGGTGCAATCCTTAGACTTCTATGTCTCTGTCATGCTGCTGTAACAGAACAGTTAGTACAATTGCGTCAACAAAATATGTAGGGCAGTACAGAATAAATCCAAAGATGTCACCAAGGGGTTACTTCTAGATTTTTTTTTTAGAATGTAGGTGTGTGTGTGTGTGTGTGTGTGTGTGTGTGTGTGTGTGTGTGTGTGTGTACATGTATGCCCAGACTGCAGCATACATGTTAAAAATCAGAAGACAGCTTTTGGGAGCTGGTTCCCTCTACTGTGGGTTCACTTAATAAGTGCTTTTACCCGTAGAGTTATGTAGCTCATTCCTGAATATTTCTAGGTTTCTAGGCAGACTGTTAAGAGTACATAATGGTTTCTTGAGATAAGAATGGCATTACTATGAAAATTAACTCCAGAACACTAGAGTTAAAACTGTCCTTAGTGTCAGGATCACAGATAAAAGAGCCATTATTAGGATTTCGGAGGACTGCCACATAGTAGAGCTCACAGTAGAGCTCACTCATATTCCCAGGCTTAAGAGGCAGATGCAGGACTTTGCAAATTATAAAAAATTAAGAGCCATTTCCATGAGTGCAGACTTTAATGAACACACCTGCTATGTATCTACTTATATTTCAAAACTAATATATACTACACATTTCCACCAGACTGCAGTTTAATTTCTGCCTAGCTCTGTTGTATTTGTAAAGCAAATTAATAATTTTATTCATGAAATTATTATACTTTTTAATACAGATAAGCTGTACTTGAAAATTGCACACAAAGACCCATACTTGAGAAGCCATACCTAAAGTCTCAATGCGGGTACCTGGACATTTTACTTGATGACATCTGAGACATCAAACTTGAGTCTCACACCATAAACGTCATGATACTAGTCGATTTGGGAGAAAGGTTAAATGGTTTAGAAACGTCAATCATTGGAACCCAGAGAATGGACTGTTGTAGTTTCAAATGATGGACCCCCATGAATTATATCTTTTAGTATTTATTCCTGTCCTTTTATAAACCCATCAAAATTACATCCCACATTTACTCCTATTACTAAATTCAATATTTGCATTTTGGGAATCCTGGCCCACAATGTAAGAAGTTTGAAATCAGTGCCTCACTCAACCCTCAGTAGAGAAGCTACTTGCTGTAAATGGGAATTAGCTCAAAGATCCACAACTGGACAATGTTCAGAGTACTCAGTCCTAAATAAGATCAAAGCCCTCCGCTCAGAGAGCTATGCAGAAGAGGAGGCAGAAAGATTTTAACCAGAAATGATGGATGACTTGAAGGAAATAGTGTCTTACAGAGACCCTGTTCCAAAGAACAAAACTATAACATACGCATATATGTGTGTGTGATTGATATATGTACAACAAATATCTTGACTAAGTGTATACTCTCAGACTTAGTAATGCCTTTGTTGAAAATAATAACATCAAAAGCAAAGTTAGCAACATTTTCTAATTAGTGATATATTTATTGTGTTTAAGAAATCACCTAGCCAAGGGTATGAAGATAAATTCCCATTTTTTTTCTAGAAACTTGTTTTGATGTTTAGGCCCATCATTCACCTTCAAGATCTACAACAGTTTTACTATCAGTCCACTTCTTGCCTGAAAAATTTAGGAGGTCTTACCATCTTTCATATCACATCATCTCTGTCCTTTTCAGTGTGAGCTGGCAGTGTTCCTGATGATGCACGGTCCTCAAAATCACCATGAGCCCCTACCTATCTTAAGGAGATCCATGTCCCTAGATCAAAATGTTGTTCAATGACTCTGAACTGTTAGGCCCATCTCCATGTCTGGCTTCTGCTGAGATGATTGACTTAACTTACAAATCAAATACACAGTATCTCTGGGGAAAGTGTCTATACCCTTGGTTCACTCTAGGGCATGAGACACACACACACACACACACACACACACACACTTTCCCCCTAAAGATGTGTATTTCCCAAGTAACTAAGTTCTAATTTCTTTTTTACATAACAGTTCCTTACTCGATTATCCCTTTTCTCTTGTAGTTTACCAGAAACAGACTAGATCATATCTCCACAATTTTCTTCTTTTAATAAATGTTCAAATTTACTGCTCCAGCACCTATGTACGGCCTGGCTGTGCATTCCTGCAACCTCAGCTTTGGGGACTGGAGGAAATATATAGGTCTTAAGAGTTTCCCAGCCAGATAGCCTAACCAAGAAGGTGAGCTTCTGGTATAGTGACTAACCTGTCTCCAGGAAATACGGTGGGTAGCAACAGAAGAAGACATTGTATTGTGGCCTCCGCAAGCATGTCTACTCAAGATTCATGTCCAAGCATCCCCCCCAACACACACACACACACACACACACACACACACACACACACACACACACACCTTTCATATTTTCTTACCAACATTGTAATACTGGCAGCACATTGTTTTCTGAGATGTCAGCAGCCATATATTTATCCTCTGCACTTCCTCAACTCACAACAATAGACTTTTTTTCTATTATGCAACTTATAGTTTATTCTTTCTTTACCTATTAACCAACTGCAAAGCAACTTTGTGATTGCAGCATATACTCTTGGAGCTGCCATAAAAAGATGCTATCAATGGAAGGTTTGAAAAAATTCCACATTCCTTCTAAATATGGCATGCCAGCTTTAATAGGGCAAACTCACAAAGGCTCTAGGAGGCAATGCTCTGTGGTTTTTTTCCACCTCCCGAGACGTGTATCATCCTTGATTTATGGTAGCACAACTCTAGTCTGTTATTTCCACAATGCTGTCATCTCATTGTCCTTGTTTTCCAAAGTCTACTTCCTTTTCTCTGGATTTATGGTTCATCGTTAAGTCCAAAATAATCTTGGTATTAAGTTCCTTAATTGAATATGCAAAGACCCTATTACTATCACAAGTTAACCTATAGTTACACTCTTAGGAACCAGGTTTCAGTTCATGAACATCTTTGGGAATAAAAACGTCAATTTAAATGTTTTACTCCCCTCTCTGCTTCCATAGGTATAATAAAAACTCACCTATAATTCTTCCTTTATTCTTATATAGTTAAGATGTGTCACCCACACCCCAACCTTTTCCAAGATTTGTCTTTGGATTCTACAGTTTGAATGTGTTTTACATAATACATAAACAGATGGATGGATGGACAGATAGGTAGATATTCAGGCTGAAATTCTGCTTTTTACATGTTTGATTTGTTGCTTGCAATTTTGGAAATTTCTCATTCATTATTATTTCAAATCTTTCTTTTGTCCCATTCTCTTTTTCTTTCCTTTTGATACTACAATACATATCTGACACACCACCTGGCATTGTCTCAGAATTCATACATTTAAGTTCCTGAAGTTTCAATAGTCTATGCTATATGTCTTTCCTTGGCCATGTGCAGACTACATATGACCTCACCAATGGCAAGCTAAAGTTGTAGTGCTCTTAATTTGTAGCATAAACTTCCAGTTCCTCCTGATTTTCCATCTGTTTACATTACAAACCTATTATGTTTCCTACTTTATGTATTAAAGCTCCTAATATAATGTTTTAAATTAAGATTTTCAATATGACAATCAAACTCCTTTTGTCTTGAGTTTAGGTCAAATAATTGCTGTGTCTCTTGAGTGTGTCTTCTTACTAATATGCCTTGCAGAGTTTTGTTGAATGCTGAGCATGATATACAATGTAATAGCAGGTAAGTAAACCTTTCTATTATTGTGTTATATAAACTAAAGAAATTGCTATTGCTATAGGTGCTAGATACTTCAGAGTACCATTTTATTAATATATATTCACTGTAAAAGTATAAGTTTTATTATTATATTCTTACATTTATATGAGATATTCTTTGATATTATCTATTCCTTTTACCCTTTCCTGTTCCCACTCCTACTGATTCCCTTTTTCTTTCCAAATAGTCATACTTTCTGGTTCAAGTTGTTTTTCATTTTAAATCTAGTTTCTATATATGAGAGAAAACAGAAGATACTTATCTTTCTGGGCCTGTTTTAACATGATTATATCTAATTCCATCCATTTTCCTGCAAAATAATAATTTGCTTCATTTTGACTAAAGTGTGTGTGTGTGTGTGTGTGTGTGTGTGTGTGTGTGTGTGTTTTCTTTGTCCATTAACATGTGGAAAGGCGGGTCAAGTAAATGACTTCACTATTGTGAAAATTTGTAGGAGAAGCAGTTGGTTGTCTTACCAGTAAGGTAACTTAGATTCCTACAGGCCTAGAGAAACATGAGATTATTTTTTAGTTTTTTGATGAATATCCATACTGATTTTCATGGTGGTGACATTATTTTCTACCAATAACATATATAAACTTCTTATTGATCTATCTTTACAAGAATTTCTGTTCCTGAATATCCTGATGCTTGCCATTCTGACGAAGGTGAGATGGGATCTCAGTTTAGTTCTGATTTGCATTTTCCTGATGGCTAAGTATGCTGAACATTTTCCAACATATTCATTGGCCATTTGTACTGACTGTTCAATTCATTTGCCTATTTGATTGGATGATAAAGGGCTTGATTATCAGTTTTATGAACTTTTTTATACTCTGAATTTATTGTTCTTGAGACGGGTTCTACTTATGTAGCCCTTTCTGGCCTGGAACCCTCTGTATAGACCAGACTGGCCATGAACCCATAGAAATACAACTGCCTCTACCTCTTGAATCTTAGAATTAAGGCATGAACTTCTACACCCAGCCTGTGCTCTGGATATTAATCTTCTGTTGGCTGAGTTGTTGACACAAATTTTCTCCCATTCTATAAGTTATTGCTTCACTTCATTGTTTAATTTATAATGCAGAAACTGTGGCGGGGTGAGAGAAAGGGTACATTCACCTATGTATGTGCATATGGAAGCCAGAGGTCAATATCAAATGTTTTCATCTATAGCTCTCCACCATGCTTCTGAGACCAGTCTCTCACTAAACCTAGACCTTCCATTTTATCTAGACAACCTGGCCAGCAGAAACCCTGGGATTCCTCTGTCTCCAATGCCCCTTCCTATGATTACATACACCAGATTTTACATACCAGTTTTTACATGGGTGCTGGATATTAACTCAGGTTTTTATGCTTGCAGAGCAAACACTTCATACACTAAGCTATCTCGCCAGTCCCTACAAACATTTTAATTTCATGCACTCTAATTTGTCAATTTTTATTTCCCATGTTTTTACATGTATTCAGAAAGTACTCGTATCTGTATCTTAATGAATTTTTCCTAAAACAGTTTCAAAGTTTGGAGTTTTATCTTTTATCTAGTTTGTATACATTTTGACAGGGTGAGAGGCAAGGATCTAGTTCACTCTACCACATGAGAACCAGTTTTTGCAGAACCATTTGACTCACTCTTGGGAATCAGATGTCTACAGCTCTGTGGGTTTGTTCTGGGCCTTCCTCCTTCCCAGTGCTTTCCATTCTGGTTTTATCCCAGTACTTTGATAAGTCCTTGTTAGCATGGCTCTATTCTATAATTGGAAACCAGGTATTTGATACTACAACATTACTAACTGTTCAGAATTCCTTTGGTTATTTGAGATTTTCTTTGAAGAATGTCATTGTAATTTTGGTAAGGATTGCATTGGACTATAAAGGACTTAGGGTAGTATATATATCTATTCACAATATTCTGCTGATCCATTGAATTGGATGTTTTTCCATTTACTATTTTCATTGGTTTCTTTCATTGGTGTTTTACATTTATTGTAGACCTTTCACTTCTAGAGTTAGGATTATTCCTTTATTTTTGTATTTGAAGCTAATATGAAATGGATTATTTCCCTCAGCATAATTGTAACTGTATATTTTAAAAGTAACTCTATTTTGTATGTTGATTTTGTATCCCATTATGTTTTGGAAATACTTATCAGATTGAAAAGTTTGATTGGGGAGTCTTTATCAAGGTCTTTTCTTTTAATTTTCATTTTTGTGTGTCTGGGGTTTTGCTGGCATGTCTGTGCACCATGTGCATACCTAGTATGGAAGACAGAAGAACTCACCAAATCCCTTGGAACTGGAGTTACAGACAATTGTGAGCTGCAACGTGGGTGCTGGGAATTGAACCCTGGCCCTCTGGAAGAGCAGCCAGTGCTCTTAGTTGGCTGGGCCACTCTCTATCAAAGTTTTTTTTTAGTATCAATTCATTTGCAATTAAGGCAGCTTTTTAAACAGTTGTTTCCATGTTATATCTTTCATATGCTTTATTGATTTTGATAAGAATTCCAGTGATGTATTAGGTAAGAATGTAAAGAGTGGACCCCCTTGTCTTTGATTTTAGGGAGGGAGGAAAGGAAGGAGAGGGAGAGCAGTGAGAGAGAGAGAGAGAGAGAGAGAGAGAGAGAGAGAGAGAGAGAGAGAGAGAGAGAGAGACTATACCATAAATATACCCTAGACAAATTATAAACAAGTTGGTTTCATTCCAGAGATTTAGGAATAGTTCAACATAAGTAGATTAATATAACACATACATATATAATACTCAGAGGCATAGATCTTATTATTATAATCTTATTGTCTCAATAGATTCAGGAAAAGCCCTTGACCAAGATCAGCATTCCATTATTTATAAAAGCCCTGAAGAAATTCAAAATAGAAAGAAAGAACATAACCACCCTCTATCTATGTTTAGATAGATGGTAGATGATAGACTGATAGAAGCCCTAATTTCTTGAATGGTATCATCCCATGATTTTTTGGCTTCTCAAGCTTTTGCTGAAAGAAAAGATCTAATGTTATTCTGATGGCAATGCCTTTATAAGTACATTGACATTTTCCTCTGGTAGCTTTTTGCTGTGTTGTGTTTGACAGTCTTGCTGTTACCCTTCATGTATTCTCAATTTAATCACCAGTGACTGAAATCCTACTCTTCTACTACATGCACACTTGGGTTTAGTGTCTTGGAGGTTTGGTCTCTCGATTATATCCCAAAGTTTTTCAAAGTCATAGGCTTCCTTTATTTTTTCTTGTTTTGACTGATGTCTAAATGTACTCTTGCCGGGCGGTGGTGACGCACACCTTTAATCCCAGCACTCGGGGGAGGCAGAGGCAGGTGGATCTCTGTGAGTTCGAGGCCAGGCTGAACCAATAGCCTCCAAAACAATACAGAGAAACCCTGTCTCGTAAATACCAAATAAATAAATAAATAAATAAATGAAAATGAAAAAACAAATGTACTCTTGACCTTTATTTTGTTTTTTTTCTTCTGCTTGATGTAGTCTATTGGTGATAGTTTCCACTTGTTTATTATAATTTATTATTACTATTATTTGTTTGTTGTTTAATTTGTTTCCTTGCTGAATTTTCAATCCATGTTGCAGACTTTATTTATGATCTCCGTTAAAGTCATTGATCAGGTTTAAAAATAGGCTTTTGAATTCTTTGTCTTACATTTCATCTTATTTCAGCATCTTTGGTTTTACCTATTGAGGAGTTACAATTAGATAAGGAGTCATATTGTCTAAATTTTTCATATTTCTTGTGGTTTTATACTGTGACTTAACATCTAATATGATATATATATATTTCCTTTCCTTTATATATATTCATAACTTTTAAGAGGATAGTTTTCTCTTGGGCTTCTGGTTCACACTACTCTTTAAAGGAGAAGAAGCAGAGATTAAAAACAAAACAATTATTTGTCCAGAAAAGTTATTAAAATGTATTAAAATGCAAATGACTACCTACATCCTTAGTAAGGTTATAAAATATCTCAGATCCTAAATATAAAAACAAGGATGTTTAAAAGTTGTTAATGCTAAAGTTAATAATAAGTAAAAAGTGTGGAGGATTTGGAAAGGGTTAAGAGATAAAGTGAGGAAGGAGTATATAGGAAAATATAACAGGTAGGAAGAAAACTAAAACTATAGATACAAGCAATCACAAAGCAGAACAAGAGGAACAAAACCAAGAAAAATAAAAAGCTACAAGGGGAGTAACTAGAAAAATAATACCAGAGCCAGTGTTTCCTCCCTGCTTAGATACTGTGGATTGTCTTTTTAACTTTTACTGCAAGTCTTCCACCCACTGAGGGACTCACTTGTGAATCCCTTCAAGGTCCTCCTCAGAGTCTGCAGCTATTTCCTGATCTCGCACAAGAGCTCTTTTAGCTTGGTAGTTAAGTGTGTGAAAAGGAAGTAGTCTTAATCTGGTGATTAAATCTCAGTCTTAATCTGGTGATTAAATCTCAGTGTACCCATGAATTTAACAACTGTTTCTAACTCACATTCCTACTTAAGTGAGAGACAACCAGCAATAAAAATGGGAAAGAAGTTCTTCCTTCAGGTGGTAAATCTTTCTCCTAAAGAATCTTTGTTACAGATAATGCCTGAGCCCATTTCACATTGGTTCTCTTCCTCCTTACATGCTAGAGCCATAGCTGTCCCCTCTTAGCTTTAAGTTTTCAAATGTGTGAGTCCATGAATGAATGAAGGTCCATGTGGTTAGTGTGCCATATGGCTTCTACAACTGTAAACAGAATTTGGCTGTGACTCTGGATTTTCCTGTCTCCCAGTATTTCAAGGTAGCAATTAGCTTGGCAATCTCAAATCTCTGACAGATTCATGGTAAGAAATTAGCTTTTGAGTTTCTCACTGTTTTAGTCTAAAGATAGTAGTGATATTGTCTACTTTCTTTGTATGCTGGGCCTGAAACCACAAGTCCTGAAAATGTCCTTAATAGTATAATATTTAAAAATTCAAATATTTCCCCCATGGTTGTCAGCTAAGTCTTTGTCCTATGTCCTCTCTACTACTATAGAGTAGTGTTGCATTGTTACTTCTCTTCATTGCCTTGTATCAACTAATGAGTGTATAGAAATGTAATGAAATGTCTGTACCTTCAATGCTCCAAATGATGACACAGAAGTAATACTATTCTGTATGCAAAGGAGTTAATATTAGTGTTAGCTCCTAACCTTTAATATTTCAGTGAGTGTTTCCTACAATAAGTTCGTTTCTTACATAACAAAACAACAGTTCTTACAAGCCAAAAATTCAACACTGGCTTTTTGTTTTTTATTTGCAGTGTTGGAGATGATGCCAGAATGTGGTTTATGGATGGTAGACTGGAGATATAGCTCAGTAACTACTGCAGATATAGCTACATCCCTAACCTGATAAATATCTTTATCTAATTTATCAACCATACTTCAGTTTTCTTGCTTTTCTAAGAAAAATTGTCCCTCTGACAATATTCTACTCTGTATTACACATTAATCCTTTGTCATATATCTTCCTAGTATCTCAGTCAAGAACAATTCTTCATGACATGACATTGTGAACTTTTATCTCTCTTGCCCAGTCATTCTTTCATTTTCTCATCCATTCTATTTATTATCACCCTGCCCTGTCTACCTAAACACCTGCCTACAAACCATTCCATCTTTTCTGTGTCATCGCTGTGACCTCATGCATGTGGTTTTTTATGTAGTTTTGAGACACTGTGTCATGTAGGCCACATTACGTGACCTAGGGTGGCCTTGCAGTTTTCATCATCTTGCCTCCCCCTCCTGAATATGGAGACTGCAGGTATATGTCACCATGCCTCAAACCCTGGGGCATTGTGAATGCTTACTAGCGCTCTTATCAGCTTAGCTTCATCCCTGTCCCACTCTTGTTTCCTGTAGTTCATTACTGTCCTTACTGAGATGGGGGTGTAGATCAGTTGGTAAAGCATTGGCCTAGCATTCACAAAGCTTGGGTTCAATTCCCAGCATACTCATAATCCAGGTACCCCAGAGGTGGAAACAGGAAGATCAGTTCAAGATCATTCTTAGCTATACAGTTAATTAAGGCCAGCATAGGACACATAAGACCCTTTTTGGGAGGGAGAGAGGAAGGGAGGGAGGGAACTAAAAAGTTTGATACTCAAATATTCCCCCATTTGGCAGAAGACACTTCTAAAAGCCAGCTCCTGCACTGGTGTTCCCTGCCTCATTGTATACCCTGTGTTCCTGAGCAGATATCTCTAACACAGATGTGTAGGACATTTCATCATTACCCTTACCTTGGTGTTTTAAAAATCACCTTGACATTTCATTTTCTTTAAAAATTAGTTTAATGTACTTACAAAACAGCAACATACATTTATTTTTTTAAACCAGGGGCTTGATCATAGCTCAGTGTAGAGTGCAGGTTTGGCATGCAGGGGGCCCATGTTAAATTTCCAGCAGCAAAGAAAACAATAATTCCTTTTTTAAAAAACTGATCATAAGAAATTTTAAAGTATATGGCTATATTTAAAATTATTAAATCCCAATTTTTATTTTCAGTATCTATTATTATCTAACTATATATAATTCACCTCCAATTTACTCAATATATTAGTAGTGAAATCTTTCTTCATGTTTTCCCAAATGCAGCCTTACCTGAGGAGTCCAGTAAAAAGTGGGGCTCAATCTGTAGAGTTTTCTTTTATGGAAACTCTGAAGGGGCCTTGTTCGGGCAGCTGTACTCATGATAGCCAAGGATGGAGATTTCAATCTTGTCCTGTCTTTTCTCCTTTTCTTACTGTGCTTCTGATTAAGTAACCAGCTACTGGAGGAAGAGAGCTCATCTAAATTCTCTGAAGCACTGAAATGTATGAAATATTGGAGATGGGGGATAAAATAAAATGAACAAAAGACAAAGAAAACTAAATGTAAAATGTAAATTTTCTTGGTTTATTATGATAAAAGAGTATTCACTTTTAGCCAATTTTGTGATAACAGCAGGTAAAATAATTGACATTCATGGAGAATTTACATAGCAAAAATATAGAAATAATTTCTATTTTCTGCTACAAAAGGTATGTCTTCAAAGTTAAAATGTTCTTTAGCATAAAATGAATGTTCCTTGTAAATCAGTAATTCACATACAACATAGTTTTAACTATTCATGCCAATTTCCTTTTGCATGTGGATGAAGTACATCAGAACCAAAGTTTAAAAAGTACCAAGGTCTCCTCACTGCATCTTTAGTTCCTCTGAAATACAAGTTTACTGCATACGAAGTTTCAGTGAATTCTGGAACACCTTCAATCCTATTATAGTTTAGAACCCTTTAAACTTCTAAGTTAAAACAATAAAGTAATGAAATAAGTTATACATGAAAAATATAATTTTACAATTACTCTTTATACCAATTTTTAACATTACATTTAAGGTTTTGTGAACTGAAGTTTCCAGAAAATTAAGGCATCTATTTTGAAGATTTTACAAACTGTCAACTTAAAATTTCATGATTATGTTGGAATATTATACATCAAGAGAAAATGATCTTGGAGTATATTTAGTCCTGTGATAGTCATTTGCAACCCATCTCTGAATCTGATCTAGTTTTATTTTTGACTAACAGTAAAATAAAGCCCCTTTGGACTATATTAATAAATTATTACCAGATCACCACCTTCTACCATTACAAAAACTAAGAATGTCAAGAGATAGTACCTGAAAATGGTGACAGTTGCCTAGCTTTGCTGGGCCTGGCCTACTTGAATCTCTAACCCTGTATTTGGTAGGTGCCTTATGTATGAATTTCTTTTGTTCATAAAAATGTTCCACAGTGGAACATATCATTCAAGGCAATCTGAATCTGTTCCTAAGTGTAATTACTCAGAATAATATGTCTTGAAAATTTTGGAGAACTGTTTGATGTTGACACACTTCACTTACATTATTAGTATACTTCTTATACTAATACACTGATATATGCTATGTAATATACTATGTATTAATATAAAGTAAGCTTTTCAACAACAGGTACTAATTGCAACTTTATGCAGTCCTACACTAGTTGACTTAGTCGTCTACTGTTGAGTGAATTTCAAATAAGCTAGGTAGACACAGGGTGTAAATGACAAACAGCACACTAATGAAAGGGTGACAAACTGTGGTGTATTATAGCAGAACTTTATGTGACCACTCAACACCTGCTGGGACAACTACTAACTACACTTTGCTCCATTATAATTCATCTCCATATCATTAGCCTTGCAAATTTGTTTGACTCTATCATGTATCTGACACCATGCTGTATCTGAAAAACCCCACATAAGGGCAGAAAAGCTGGGTTAGCCCTATTCCATGACACATGCCCACACTCCTTCCTGGAATTCTTCACCTTTCCTATACCTTAACTCAAGAAAAATCACTCCTCTATCATTTTAAGTTTGGGCATAAAAGGAGCTATTGGAGATTTGGGATATTTTCTTCCTGAGAAGCCAGTTATTACTGCTTCACCATGTAACTCTGTCGTGTAATAAACTCACTCCAAATGCCTTACTTATGATTTCTTTAATGGTGACAAGAAGATGGAAACATTGAGTAGAGGTATCTGTTTGTCCTCTACCTGTGGAATATCACTAACTAAATAATGCTATTTGACTTAAGAACATTTGGTGTTTGCAGGTAAATAAGAGTCACAGTTCTTGTAAGGCCTAGAGAAATAGCTCAGTCTGCAAAATACCTGCCATGGAAGCTTGCTTGCTTTTTTTTTTTTTTCCATGACCTCCAGTACTGGAACAGGAGACAGGCTTAAATGAAATCTAAAACTCAGCAGCATGGATGCACTCCAGGTTCAGTGAGACCTTATTTCTGAATGTAAGGTGGAGAGTGCTTGAGAGAGACATCTAGTTTCCACATGCATGCATACAACCACAGAACATATACATATACCATACCCCTATACACATTCATACACACACAAAAGATACTGTTTTCTCTAACAGTATTGCTTTTAAATCATATTATAGCTACTATAAAAATATTCTTTTAGAGTGGATAAAACAAAAATTTCAAGAATGCTTACACAGCAATAGGAAAGCAAAAACATCTGAAGACACCTGGATAGTTTATGTTGATGAAAACAAAAGGAAGAATTAAGCAGGGATGATGGTAAGTATAATACACTCAACAACTATATCAGTGATATTTGTAGTGATCAGTAATAACACAAAACTGTCACCTAAAGTCTTTTGCCTGTCCTGGTGACAATGGTGTGTAATATGAGCCACCCTGGAAGCCTCAGCAATGAAATCAGACTATAAGTTCAAGGCTTGCCTGGGATACAGAATAAGGCAAAGACCAGCCTAGGCAATTTAGTGAGTCCTATCACTAAAATGTAAAAAGTACAAAGTGCTAGATCATATACCATGCCCAGATAAAAGGGATTTTTTTTCTAGGCTAAAGCCAAATATTATAATATTTAACTGAGATATATAGCTTCTCAAATACCTGTACTTCTGATACAGTTCCAAAAGTTTTTAAAAAGTACACACACACACATGTAATTTGTGGATAGAGCACTTGCCTAGCATGTATAAGACTCTAGACTCAATTTACAGTACAAAATAAATCCTTAAGCTGTAGACTTTTAATTTTTTATTAGGATTTCTACTACATTTAAATTGGCTGCTGAAAACAAAAGAAAAATAGTAGACTTAACAACGAAATATAAAGTATAGATTTTGCTGGATACTGATCCTAACAACTCAGTCAATAAAAGATTACTTTAAGGATGAAAAGTTGAATATGACTAGAAGACTTCATGATAATGATAAATTATGGTTAGTATAATAACTGTACATTTGAGAAGTAGAGTCAGAAGGGTTTAGGAACTCAAGACCAAGGTAACAAAATACAATAATGTTAAAATAGAGTATTACATATTTTTTAAAAAGTCCATCACAGAAACTGTTTAGTGTTAAAATAATAGTCTCCAGAATTTACTTTTAAAATATTTCTGGAGTAAACAATCATGCTAGAAATAGAAATCACTTAACTGAATTTCAAGCAAAATAATTGAGATTATTAAGTCTAGAAATAGGTGGATTTATTTTTAATACAGTCTCTATGTTTAATTTTCTATGGAGAAAAACTGATTATTATATTGTTATTTATAGTCTTACCTCTGGCTACTTCAAATGGAACCTTTTATTATTATTTCTTTTTGTAGTTGTTTTTAATAAAAGTTCTTACTATGTAAGCCAAATCTAGCCTCAAACTTGGTATGGCCCAAGCTGGCCTGGCCTAGAATTCATGGTCCATCTATGCCAGCCTCTAAAGAACTGGGACTCCAGGCATATGCCACAATGCCTGTCTAAAGAGGATTTAAAAGCATGAAGACTAAACTTAAGAACAAAAACCCAATGTAAGAATTGTAGTATGTGGCTGGGACCTGTAAGCCCATCAACTGCACAGTGAGAGATAAAAGACATGCAGATCCTGGAAGCTGGGCCTACCTGGTGAAGATTCGTGTCGCAAAAGGTAGAAGGTACCTGAAGGACAACCTCAACAGTTGTCCTCTGACCTCCGTAAGCGTGCTGGGCATACAGACACATGGGTACTCATATGTACCACCAGACATAAATTAAAGCTAAAATACTTTCTAAACCCAGCCTTCTAAGATGAAATATTATTTTCACTAACATTTTGCTGTATACCCCTCAAATATTTTTTCTAAGAAATCATTGTATAGTAAATTCTGTATTCTCATTTTTTTAATTAATAGTACAAAGTAAACATGTTCTTATGTAATTATATATATATCATGATTTTAGTGATATATTACCCTGTATAAAATTTGTTTTTACACTTGCATCATTAGCAATAAAAAGAATGAAAGGAAGCCTAATAACTCCTCTATTGGCACTACTTTAAAAGCACAGCAGGGAAGTTTCATTTCCCCATAGACTTCATACACTTAGCTAACATGATAATTAGTGTCATCCATCAGAATTCAAAACTATACTGAAAACACTGACTCAGAAAATACCAAATATGCTCATAATTAGAAGTGACTATTGAAAATATTGTGATCTTAAAATGTACTTTACGTTGTGACTAGTTTGACAGCTTAGCTGCAGCTATTCAATTATAACACCTGACTAGAAGGAATGGTTGCATTTCACATGGAATAATTACCGTTAATGGAAATAACATGGCAAGGATTCACTGGAATTTAATTTTATACCCCATTCTGGAACTCATTAAGGCAAAAATCAAACAAAATTTTAGACCATTTCAAGTAGAAATTCACTTTCTCAGAGATAATAAAATATAGCATCATATGTTCATTTTCAAATATCTGATCTAAAAACTTAGACTACCTCATTGACAGAATGCAATTCTTCATTTACTTGGAGATTTAAACGTATTTATTTGGTTCTCAGTAACTCATCTCAGGCTTGTGCTAGGATTAATAAAGCTAAAAGATTAAACCCAATTTCACCACTTTCGGGTGGGTGGTGCCCTTCATTAATAAATGAGGGTTAGGAGTCAATGAATAACAGTAAGTGCACAAACAAGTTCAACAGAAAAATGATAAGCACTGATTTTAAAGATATGAGAAGAGATTATCATGATACTTATAAAAATGACCTAAAATATTAAAAAATACCATAGTTTATTTGACTCCTCCAATAGTTACATTAAAGGCTAAACTTTAAAATATAAGTTGCTTCCATAATATGCAAAATTATGATGTTAAACTAGGATGAGTACACTCCAATAGAACTAAAACATTTTACTTGTGAGGTTAGTTGTATGACATGCCAGCTACACAGAATGCAGCTAAAATCAAAAAAGGCCTTCATTTAACCAAGAGAGACTTCAATATGGCATGCATGCAAGCTTACGTTACTTTTAACAGAAGCTTTCTCTTCCTATAAAATGTCACCTACTGCTTTGAATTTCTCGTTTTCAAGATATCTAGTTAGTGTGTGTGTGTGTGTGTGTGTGTGTGTGTGTGTGTGTGTGTGTGTGTGTTTGCATCCTTATAAAGAGCAGAAGAGGATCTCTTTAGAGAATGAGTTGCAGGCATTTAAGAGCCACTCAGTATGGGTGCTAGGATCAGGAAATCCAATCCCCATGATAGGGCAGCAAGCACAGGTCCAAATTTTGTATACTCTAATCCAGAGGCAAAGTAGGTAAGAAGCAGAACTGATAGAGGCAGCCGTGATAGCAACAGAAAACTGACATGACTATTGTAGAGGAAAAATAAGGACAGTATCTTTTTCCTTTTTTCTTTTTCTTTCTTTCTTTTTTAATACAGGGTCTCCTACATCCCACACAACTTCCTCAGTGTTACAATTAGAGGTGTGAACATCCACATGCAGTTTAGGAATGGAATGGAATTTAGAGCCTCATGTAGGCTAACACTGTATCAGTTGAGGTATACCCCCAGCAAACCCCCCAACATTGTTTTAAGAATGTCAATTATTTGTAAGAAACTGCAATGCATATTGGCATAGTTTGGAGTCTGGTCTACTAAATGTCTACACGCTAAAGAGTTGGTACACAGGCTGGCATTAATAGAGGGTGGTAGATCCTTTAACAGTAAAATACAGAGTTATAGCACTATAGAGGGATCCTTGAGCCATAAGTGGTATGACCTTAAGAAGGGTGCTCCCTGGTTCCTTATGAGCTGGCTGCTTTGTTCCACCAAATACTCTTGTCATGGTGTGCTTTACTATCTGCCTTGAGATAAAATGAATGGGACCAACTGAAAGTGAACTTCTAAAACTGAAAGCCAAAAGAAATGTATCTGAATTCAAAGCTGATCATTCAGGTATTTTTCTTATACTGGCTAAAAGATGACAAATATTTCATTCATTCAATGTTAGTTGAAGTTCATAATATGTGTCTTACTGGTCCAAGTGTTCAAAGTAAAACCCAAACCACAATTTAACAAGATAAACGAAAAAAACGCTACTCTTTTGAAGCTTTAAAGTCTAAAACAGATACTGTATAAAAACTCTAACAAAATAAATCATGATTGTTATCTGATATTCAAAACTACCCATGAAATAATTGATTGTTCCCATGCATTATCTTTGAGCAGTAGTAACTGAATGCAGAGCTTCACACATGCTAGGCAAGTGTTCTACAACTAAGCCACATCTATTTTAATTTTATGTATGTCTGTATGTGTATCTTGAGTGGGTTTGTGAACACATGAATACAGGTCCCTGTGAAATCTGGAAGAGAGTCCCTGAAGCTAGAATTACAGGATGCTATGAGCCATTTGGCATAGGCTGGGAACCAACTTCAGGTCCTTGTCAAGAGCAGTTTGCACTCTTAACCACTGAATCATCTCCTTAGCCTGTTTGTTTTTAAGACAAGGTTTCATTTATAACTCCTAGGCTGGCTTTAGCCTAGCAATCCTCTTGACTGAGCCTCCCAAATCCTGGGGTTATAGGCATGAGCTACCATGCCTGCCTAGCTCCAAATGACATTTTTAGCAATAAAAATTTCTTTAGAACATTTTTCAGTGTTTAAAATTATGTATTCATTTAAATGATTATGATGGTGAGGTGGTTTAAAATAAATGGTCTCCATGGGAAGGTGTAGCTTTGTCAGAATAGGCATGGCCTTGTTGGAAGTGTGTCTCTGTGGAGGTGGCTTTGAGGTCTCTTATATGCTCAAGTCATGTGCAGTGACACAGACAACTTCCTGTTGCCTGCACATCAAGATATAAAACTCCTCCAGCACCATGTTTGCCTGCATTCTGCCATGTCCCTTCATGATGATAATGGACTAGAACTCTGAAACTATACGCCACCCCATCAAATGTTTTCCTTTATTAAGAGTTGCCATGGTCATGGTATCTCTTCACAGCAATAGAAACCCTAACCTAGACAGATGGCATCAGTTATTCCTCAACTGGACACTCTATCACAAGAACAGAACCCAGATCTGGTTTTATTCCCGATTATATACCCAGTGCACAATCCAATAACTGGATAGTATCACCATTCAGATATGTATAAAGTACATGTGACTTTTTGTATTACTGTGTGTGTGGTGGGTTGAGTGTAATTGACCCTCATAATCTCATAAAGAATGGCGCCACGAAGAAGTGTGGCTTTGGTGGAGTGAATAGAGCCTTATTGGAGAAAGTGTGTCACTGTGAGGAGGAATGAGCTTTTAAGTTTGCTATGCTCAGAAAACTGCCCAGTGTCTCAATTGACTTCCTGTTGCCTGCAAGATGTAGGATTCTCAGCTCCTCTAGCACCATGTCTGCCTGCATGCTGCCATGCTCCCCACCATGATGATAATGGACTGAACTTCTGCACTGTAAGCAGCCACCTAAATTAGATGTTTTTCTTTTATAAGAGTTGCCATGGTCATGGTATCTCTTCACAGCAATAAAAACCCTAAATAGTGTGTGCGTGTGTGTGTGTGTGTGTGTGTGTGTGTGTGTGTGTGTGTGTGTGTGTATCCAGTAATACAGTCATGGTAATAAGAATAATTTAGATAAGCAAAATGATACAGAAAATGCATTTGGCCTGAAACCACAATGTTCATTCATCATTTTATGACTCAACTTATAACTGACTTTCATCATTAAACCTCCAAACCAGGATTCTTGTGAATGCGACTATCATAGTTGCCATACAACCAGCAAGTCTCACTTTCTAAGTGAAGCATGAATGCAAGAATGACACTACATAAAAACTGAAGCAAAATCAGTGGAAAAAACATTTTCATGATAGAACCAGGGAAAAATGACTGCACATAAATAAAACTGTAGAAATATTTTAAAACAAGCTTTCAGCTGGGTGGAGGTAGCACACACCTTTATTTCCAGCACTTGGAAGGCAGAGGCAGGTGGAGCTCTGTGTGTTTGAGGCCAGCCTGGTCTACAGAACGAGGTCAAGGACAGGTTCCGTACCTACAGAATACTGTCTCAAAAAACAAAATAATAAACAATAAATAAATAAAACAAGCTTTCAGAATAATCAATTAGAAATAAAAATATTTTTATTTATCACTTAACTTATATTAACTAATGTAATTTAAGAATGAAATAGCTATTAATATTAATGCTTAATATGATTTTATCAAGATATACATTATCATTTTTGCTATATTAGGAAGTACTTAAAATAATATGATTAATATAAAAATTAATGTAAAATTATGATGATATGTGCCAATCTTCTGTGCCCAACTATAGGGTCTTTTTTTTTAAGTTACAGTAAACTAGAGATCAAGGGAAAAAATGTACAAAATGGAAGTCATAGTAATAAGGCAATAGCTAATATCACTAGTATGATTTTTAGAAGCATTAAAATTCCTAGAAATTGTACTTCCTCATGGAAAGATTTTATAATTACATTAATCCCATGAACTTACTCAAGCTTAAAACTGTACCCATGATCTACTGATTGTACTATTGTAGTCCATAATGGAGAAGAAAAATGGCTGTAACAGATATAGATCAACAAAATTAAAATAAAATAGGCCAAATTTAGAAGCCAAACACTTCAAGTAATACCTACCTCCTTGAAATGCCATTAGCCAGACATTTGTGACTACAGGATTTAGAGGAGAGGGGTGATGAAGTTGGAGACAAGTTGAGAGGGGCAATCAAACTGTTAATGATCTCAGTCAACTGTGCACTCTACAAAAGAACAGTTAACACTTTAGTACAGTCAAGCATCATTAAGATTCTGAATTTCTCTCCTGAGTAATTATATGCTATATTGTATTTATTGATTTGCATATAGTAAAATGAAGCCTGTTTGTCCATAGTGTTTGCTTCTTTGAAATGTGTTCCTAGTTGCCTACTTTCTCCAACAAGACCCCACCTTATAACTTCTAACAAATTGTATATCTATCATGGGGTTGATCTAGTCTGAACCTTCATTATTCAATCAACTCTCAGGGACTGGGTCTATTAGCTAGAGACTAATGCTGAACAACATAAGTGATTTTTGGAGGATATGTAATATCTAACCCTATCAAAGAGTTTAAGAAACAAAATCTAAAGTTATTCATGAAAAAGACACTCTAAGCTTACCTGTTTTTCTATGTTTCGAAGAAGTAGCGTAGGGCTACTTGGTGACATCTCAAAATCATGCTCAGGCAAAGGCTCTTCACCCCTTTGGGGAACCTGAGAATTCACTGAAGTGCTTAATGACACTGCTTGGTTTGAAAACTGTATTTGTTTTTTCAAAATGTCTTTTGGAAGCGGACATTCTTCTAAGATCACTATCCCCTACGGGGTAAAAAACAGTAAAAGGGATCACATCTTAATGCCCTCATGGAAACATGTAAAATTGAAAATATAGTTTGTCTCTCTTAAAAACTGACTGATTGGGGCTGGAGAGATGACTTAGCAGTTACGAGCATGCATTGCTCTTGCAGAGAAACTAAGTTTGGATCCCAGCACCTAGGTCAGTCAGTCTACAACCACCTACAACTCCAGCTCCAGGGGATCCAACATACTTTTCTGACCTATGAGAACATGCACACAGGAATGCCCGTGCATGTGCAAGCACACGCACACGCACACACACACACACACACACACACACACACAGGAAAATGTCTCCATATGTCTGTGCCATAATTAAAGAGAAGAAAAAAAGGGGGGGCGGGGTAGCCTTGACCCAAACAGAAAAGGGAAAACAGAGCTTGGAAATCTGCCAAAAAGTTGATGGGTCACCTGAAAATTACACAGAAACAAATAATAGACTGAAAAGAAGAAAGAAAAGCCAACACAGTTTCGCCTACTCACCTGCAGAGGAAAAGGAAAAACGGGTCATATCAAAAAATAGAACTGGGGGTTGACTACACAGAAATATGCAAATGACCAAACAGATTTCCCCAAAACTAGGAGAAATATCCAAACCAGAGTGAACAAAGAAATACACAAAACCAAAAGCCTACTATAACAACTACAAAAAAATGGTAACTACTAAATTAAAACATACTAAAAAGGAAAATTCCACATACAGATCTATAAAGTTTACCAGCAAAAGTGATCAATGACCTCAAAGAGGACTCAAATAGGTAAATAAAATAAGGAAATTAATCTATGACCCCCCCAGAGAAAAGAGAAACATACAGCAGAAACACAGAAGACAAATACAGCACGGTTATTGAATTTTTTGAGAAAAAAGGTTGGAAATAAAAGTAAATACAAGAGAATTATAAAAGCTAGCAATACTAAAACAATGGTTGTGATTTCACCTTTGTCTTCTATTATGTAAGAGATAAATATATTTAAAAGAATTATTAATTTGTTTGTGGCATAAAAGACATTAACATGGAATGTTGTTGTAAAGAAAGGAAGAGGATTTTATATGTTGTTGAAGTTGTACGGTTATAAATTCAAATTAGAATGCTAAAATTTTATAAAGTTAGACACAATCTCGATTAGTAACCATAAAGAAAATAATGATAGTATATACTCAAAGGAAAAACAGAAGAACTTTCAACATCAAAAATTAAGTAAATTCAGGCACAGTGCTACAAGTCTTTAACTCCAGTACTTGGGAAGCAGAAGTAGGAGAATATCTGTAAATTCAAGGTCAACCTGATCTACATATCAACTTCCTCACTAGCCAGCACTTTAGAGTGAAACCCTGCCCCAGAATAAAATGAACTACAAAATAAAATGAGCAAAAGGAGGAGTAATAAAAGAAATAAGTCACAAAAAGTCATACAACATAAAGAAAACAACCAGCAAGATGTCAAAGTTAAATTAATCCTTGTAATTAATTACTTTATTAATGAATTAAACCCTCCAATCAGGAGTCACAGAATAGCAGAAATGAATAAAAATGTACCATTGTAAACCTGTCTAGAAGACATACTAAATACAATGATATGATAAACTTAAATTGATAGAAAAATATACCACACAAAAAGCAACCAAAAGGGAACAGTGTGGCAATACTAATGTCAGTCAGTAGAGACATAATTTTAAGTTTTTATACAGCTAATAAATGCCCATCAAAATACATGAAGCAAAACACAATAAAAGTAAGAAATAGTTCCACAATAGTAACTCACAATCACAGATGTAAGTAAGCACAGGACATAACACAGTGAACTGAATAGATTTAACAGACATACGTAGACCTATCCAACAGCAGCATATAGATTCCTAATTATACATTGTGCATTTTCCCAAAGAGACCATATGTTAAGTCACATGTGAGTTAAAGCTCAAAATAAGAAGAAAAAAGTAGAAACATACTCTTCAATACAAATATGAGAAAAAGTAAAATTATCCCTCTTTTCCAATGATATATTCCAAAAATTCTATCAGAAAACTGCTAGAAACGATAAACAAACTCAGCAACATGGCAGGATACAGAATCAGCTTGCACAAATCAATAACTTTTCTACACACAAACAACAAACGTACAGAGAAGGAGATCATGGATACACTCCTATCAAAGAATATTTAGGAATAAACCAAGCCAAGAAGTGAGGGACCTTTAGAATGAAAACTTTAAACGTCTGAAAAAAGAGACAAAATTAGAAAATGGAAAAACACCATTGCTCATGGGTTGTTAGTATTAACATTGTGAAAGTGACAATTCTACAAAAATATATTTACAAATTCAGTACACTCCAAATCAAAATCCCCATCTCATTCTTTAGAGAAACAGAAAAAGGAAAGTATTCTACACTTCATATGGAACTACAGAAGAACCACAGACAGCCAAAACAATTCTGAACAAACAGAACAATGCTGAGGTGGTTAAAATTCCAGATTTTAAAATATATTAAGAGCTACAGTAATAAAAACAGTATATTGGCACAGAAACAGACATGCGGGCCAATGAAACAAAATCAGACCCAAACATGAGCACATCTAACTTCAGCCATTTAATAGCTTAGTAGGGGAAAGAAGATAAATTAAAAAGAAGGTGGGAAGAGGGAAAAGGGGATGGCATGATACAAGTGATTGATTTGTCTCTGTCCCCAAAGTGCTGTAATTATCAGTCCATACCACAAAACCTGGCTAAAAGAACCAACTCTGGTTTTTAGTTATCTTTCTCAAAGCTGGGATAGTAGCACATTTTTTTTTTTTTTGGTTTTATGAGACAGGGTTTCTCTGTATTGTTTTGGAGGCTGTCGGTCCAGCCCGGCCTCGAACTCACAGAGATCCATCTGCCTCTGCCTCCCGAGTGCTGGGATTAAAGCCGTGAGCCACCACCACCCAGTGGTAGCACATATCTTATAACTGAACATTCAGGAGACTGAAGCAGAAGGCTGGCTGAAGACAGGCTACATAGTCAGACCTTTTCTCAATAACAAAACAACCAACCAACCAAAGCTCCAAATCTTTGACTTTTTTCTATCCTCATTTGCATTTTCTTTTCCTCTGCTGGTTTTTGGGTCTGACTGCCCTTCTGATGGCTATTTGACATTTAAAGTTAGGTTATTACCAGAGACTTTAGTTTAAGTGTGCTTGTAGCAATGTAGTCTCCCCTTAGCACTACTTTCACTGTATTTCACGTTGTGTCGTGTTGAATTTTTATTTGATAAACAAAACCATATACCCAGTTTCCCCAGGGCCGAATTAGTTGAAAAGATTTTGCTTTCTCTATTGAATGGCTTTGATGTCATTCTCAAAATCATTTGACCATATGTGCAAGTATTTTATATTCTCTGTTCTTTGTTCTATTGGTCAATGTTTACATTTAGGCTATTACACTATTTTGATCACTCCTGTCACTATAGAACAAGGAACGTAAGTCTTCCAGTTTTGGGTATATGTAGTCAAGCCGAACTTGAACTCAAAGAAATCCACTTGCCTCCCTTCCCCATGTGCTGGGATTTTTTTGTTTGTCTGTTTTTTGTTTTTTGTTTTTTGAGACAGGGTTTCTCTGTAATGTTTTGGAGCCTATCCTGGAATTTGCTCTGTGTACCAGGCTGACCTCGAACTCCAGAGATCCACCTGCCTTTGCTTCCCGAGTGCTGGAATTAAAGGCACACATCACATTCCACTGAAAAGAGTGCCTTAAGAGATTTTTTTTTGCACTCTATTCATAGCATACTCACAACAGTCAAAACGTGGAACAACTTAAGTCTATCATTAGATCAATGGATAAACAAAATGTGATAAATATACAACTATTCAGCTTTTGAAAAGGAAAGAAACTCAAATTTATACTACAATATGCATAAAATAGAAGGTCAGTAGGCTATAAAATAAGCCAATCATAAAAATATAAGTACTACTATGTTTCCACATATATGAGATACTTGTAAACAGACATGGTTATTACGGTTAGGGAGAAGGAAAACTGGAGAGTCATTGTTTAATAGGTATAGAATTTTCAGTTTTAAAAGATGAAAAGTTATGGAAATGGATGCCTAGTATTTTTAAAGTACTTAATACTATGAAATTATACACACAAAAAATGGTAAAGATGGCAAATTATGATATATATATGTAACAATAATACAACTTTTGAAAAAAATGTATACTATTTTTATCAACTGGAACTCAGTTCTTAATTGTTAAAAACTATGATCAAATAACTTTAATATACATATATATATATAGGCTTTACAAAAGTAGCATCTATTTGAGAAATTAATGAATATCTTAAACTAGGTACTTTTATGAAACTTAATCAAATTATTTTGTGTGAAGAAATGAGAAATTACACAGGTTAACAACTTTAACAAAAATAAAACAACACTGTTAATACCTTGGAGGCACGAATATGCCTGTGAATATCTGTTAATTGCTGGATTTTGTATTCTAGTTCTGAAATCTGAGCTTGAAGCCAAGTCCATCGGCTGCCAACTTGCGCTCTGTCTACAAGCCACTTCCATTCAGTACTAGAGTTACTGTGAACAAAGCAAACACTGTTAGTCAAAGCACAAAGTCAGTCAGCTCTTCAAAGTGCTTATAACTTCCCTGACTACTTTTACGAAATCCCATTTCTTTTACAAACTATCTACGCTGCATCAGAGATGGCAGACTGACTTCTTATCAAAGAACATAATTTGATTTCTTACCTTGCTTATACCAGTACTTGGCTTTAGACAATATTATGAATCCAATAGTAGGTAGGTAATCTCTCTGTAATTTAATATGTTATTAATCCTAAGGGCTTGTATGGGGCTGAGCCAATAGGGAAAATGAAATAAAATTGATAATTCTAAGACTCTGTAAAATCTGTTCTGTAATGGAGGATACAAGGCCTGAACCAGCCATATTCTATAACCAGGCAAGGCTTGCAGTGGTAGGACTAGGACATCAACTCAGCCACAAAACCTTCCATCTACAATTTGCCCTGCCTGCAAGATGTGCTGGGTTAATGGTGGCTCAGAACTTAAAGAAGTGGCCAACCAATGGCTTGTTCAACTTGAGGTCCACACCACAAGCGAAGAGCCCACACCTGATACTGCCTGGAGGACCAGGACCAGAGACCTAGGATAGAACTAAACAGGACTGGCAAAAAAGGAAAAAAAAAAGATCAATTCGAGGATCCCTAATGATATTGTGCTATACTCATAGGATGGGTACCTAGCCCAATCATTATCAGAGAGGCTTCATCCAACAACTGATGGGAGCAAATGCAGAGACCCACAGCCAAGCCTTAGGTGCAGCTCTGGGAGATACCATGGAAGGGTGGGGGAGGAAGAGCTGTAGGAGCCAGAGGATTCTAGGACTCAGGAGAACACGGCTGACAGAATCAACTAAGCAGGGCTAATAGGGCCTCACAGAGACTGATGCACCAATCACAAAACTTGTGTGGGTCTGAGCTAGGCCCTCTGCACATGTTATGACTATGCAGCCTGGTGTTCCTGTGGGACTCCTAACTGTGGATGGGGGAGTGTCTCTGACTCTTGCCTTTCCCTGCTACTGCCTCGTCTAGCCTTGATACGAGGGTTCGTGCCTAGTCTTACTGTAATTTGCTATGCTGGGTTTAGTTGGTGTCCCTGGGAGGCCTGCTCTTTTCTGAAGGGAAACAAGAGGAGTGGATCTGGGGGGAAGGGGAGAGGAGGAGACAGTTTCAGAGGAGAGAAGGGAGGGAGGCTGCAGTTGGGATATAATGTATGAAAGAAGAATAAAAAAAAACAGAATTTTACATGTAAAAGTGGATGTCAAGTATTGGACAATCCATTTGAACTATACCAAAATTCACTTAATAAACTATAATGTACTTAACTATGTAACTTTTACTTGGTGCAATATAGTTATCATTATTGGCTACCTAATACTTAAAGGTACTGATAATAATTTATAAAAGTCTCTACTACATTTCCTTCTCTTTTGCTTTTCTTTCTTTCCTTTTTTCTAATATTATTTCACTAGATAGCCTTGGCTGTTCTGGAATGAGCTTTGTAAACCGCACAGAAATCTAACTGGCTCTGCCTCCCAAATGCTGGACCAAAGGCATGTACCACCACGAGCAGACTTGTATTTCAAATAATCATCTCAAATGCATGCTCTACAGTACACAGAACACAAGGGGTTTATAAGGAGCTCTACTGAATTGTGCATTTTGAAATACAGATTGAAGCCTAATAGTTTCTCTATCTTTTGGCTGGGGCAATCTTTGAATCTGTAGTTTTTTAGATTACAAATGAATTATCTCATGAAAATACTATGACTGCATCAACTAGGAAAATAAATAATTGCAATCACACATGGCATGGGAGGAGGAGGAAAGTGGGGAAGAAGGGAAGGAGAAGTGATGGAGGGGAAGCCAGAAGGGCAGGGAGGAAACATTAACAGACATAGACTTGGTATAAGGAAAAAATACCACCAAAAAGTGAAGGTGTAACTCAGAACTAATAACTATGCAACAGAAAAACATATGAACCTTAAAAAAAAGTACCTGAGATGTATTTATTATCAAAATCATAGAGTGTATCCCACAATGAACCATGATGATAATTACAGGTGATAATCACATATCAATATAGGTTCATCAGTAATAGCAACTGGAATAGATATTGATTTTCAGTAGATTTGTGGAGGGGGCAGAGAGTATACAGGAATTCTGATATTTACTCAGTATTGCTGTGAACCCAAAACTACTATAAAAGCTAACATTTAGAAAATGTACAATGAAGCTGGGCATTGGTGGCACACAGCTTTAAGCCCAGCACTTGGGAGACAGAGACAGACAGATCTCTCTGAGTTTGAGGCCAGCCTGGTCTTCAATGAGAGTTCCAGGACATTCTCCAAAAACCTACAGAGAAACCCTGTCTCAAAAACAAAACAAAAACAAGAAAATGTATAATGGAAACCAAAACAAAAAGGCCAGGTGTCGTAACATACGCCTTTAATATCAGCACTCAGGAGACAGAGGCAGGTTGATGTCTATGAGCTAAATAGAGAACAGCCTGGTCAATAGAGTGAATGTCAGTGCAGCCAGAGCTACATAGTAAGACCCTGTTTTGAAAAACATCAATAATAAACTTTATAATGCAATATTCATATCTCAACCAGAAAACATATTAAAGAAACAATTTTCTGTCATATAAAGTAATTATTGCAACTTTGCTACATAATAAGTATAAGATTTTATATAAGTATTTCTAAAAGGCTATTTTTAAAAGACTTTAATTGCCTGTACTATGAATGAAAATACTATATGTGTCTCTTGACATTACATTTCCAATTTACAGTCAATTTTATAATTTTAGAAATTTTGTAATTTTTTAAAAATCACATTTTTATAAATATGAAAAAAGTGAGAGTGCCTATTTAAAATTCACTTAATATTTAGGAGTACTAAATGTCAATCATGAAGTTTGGAGAGCAAGGCAATTTGCACAGGTGAGATTAATTTGATTCAGTGTAAAATGGAAGCTACTTAGTAATAACAAAATTTTTTCCCAAGCAATGTAGTTACTTTAGTGAAACATAAGAAACAAGATAGCTATAACTGACTGAGGTACAAAGTGTCTGCAAATGCCTCATGTGTTACCCCTATATTTTCTAACCTTCTTTGTACTTAGGTTGGTGCCATGTGATTACAGTTGATCTACAGGCTATGAGCAAAGGCATCATTTTATACTCCTGAGGACCTTCAACTACAATAGTGGAGACAGTACAGCTAGATAAAAGGGGGCAGCTCAAGACATAAGCCACAGTAGATGGCTAATGTGCACAAGCTCTGAGATTAGGGTCCTACCTTGTTACTAATAATATAGCCTATTCTGATGGAAGCGATCTGAAAATAGGTTGGACTGAGAAGCAGAGATGATAAATAAGATGTAAGTTCATTGAAAACCAGTGGAATTGGGGAAGTTCTTTATGGAAGAGACCATCAGGAACACAAAGATCTTACAAATTCTTTCATTACATTTTGCTTCCATAGAAATTTCCCTATTAACATTCAATTTTGACTTGGTTGTGAAATTGGTAACAAGTGATCAAATATAAAAGAAAAAAAACTTTTCATTTTTTCATATTGTACTTCTGGTAAAGTTACTGTCACTGAAGTTAGTGCCACAATACATTTTTATGTTTACAAATTCTATCAAATTACACTGACATTAAAATACTTGATTAAATTTAAATGAACGATATCATGCTGAAGCTTTGTGGTGTGTGGAATGAATGTTTTACAATGAATAATTTCTCCTACACTTTATTATGAATGGTTAAAAGACTGTTTGCTAGATGTGAAGCTAAAACATCTTTTTTTTTAAAAAAAGTTGTAAACATGAAACAGATAAATATATGGTTGACTTTTTTTAATGTTGCATTTAAAGTCAAGACATGGTTATAAACAATATAGCCAATGATATAACTATTGTGTAAACTTTTCAGACCATAGATGATATATGTACAATGAACCTGTACAATTTGAGGCATGTGTAATTACTATGTAAGTTTGGGCTGCTCAACTTCTAAGAATACTGGCTCCCTGGGTCTCAGAGGTGTGCCAAACTAACCACACCAGTTGGTGACCATTGACAATATTCCCATCTCTGATAAAAAGTAAGGCAAACACATCTATGCATGGACATCGTTCAGTTGAGAGAAACCAGTTAAGTTTTCCAAAGGGTAGTCAATGCCTTAAGTTTCCATCTTTACATGATTATAGTCAACACTTAATTTGCAGATGGAAATATTACAAGTTTAAGTACTTTTGGCTTCAATTTCCCTTGGTGTTGTTGTATCTTAAATTTTGGTTTATTTTGGGATGTTTGCCTGCATGTATACATGTACACCATGTACATGCTCAGTACCATAGGAAGTCAGAGAGAGATGGGAACACTAGAAGTGAACTTCCAGGAGTTAGGTACTGAGAAATAAGTCCAGGCCCTCTGCAAAAGCAGCAAGTGTTCTTAACCACCTTGATACTTGAACCTGCCATTTAGATTTTGGCTTTGAAGTATAGTTATTGAAGCTGAAGCAAGAGTTTTCCATTATTATATCTGATATTACCAAGACTTAAAGACATGATTTAATCTTTCCTTTAACACAAGATTTTATTAGCTCATTAATACAGCAAATTCATGATGACTAAAAATCAAGAGAGCGTATCTACTTTTAAGAAATGACTATGTGAAGAAAGGAAAGATTTGTCCGACAAAAATAAACTGGGTCAACTTTCTCAATTGGTATTTGCTCACCTAGAAAAATCTTATTCTTCCCTGGAATGGGGTTCTTTAGACCAGAGGTTACAAACTTTTTCTGTGAAGAGACAGACAGTAAATACTTTGGGCTTTGTGGGTCACAGAATCTCTGTAACTATTTAGCCCTACCTTTGAAATATGAGAGTCGATACAGGACATACCCATCATGGGGTGGCTGTGTTCCAATATAACTACTTTCAAAACAGGAACTAAACCACATTTGGTTCATGGGTCTGTTTGCCAACACCTGTTAAAGATTATTTTCTCATATGCATCTCCTGCTTCCCAGAGGGTTTTGAGGAGTTCCTTTAATAACATGCCTGTGCAAACACCATGTCCACAGGGCTATCTTATTGGTGTAATTCCTTTATCAAACTTACCTTATTAGAAAACTTCATTCCCAGTCTATACATAGTTAGATAGGCAAATGAGAGATGCCCTAAGGTGTGTATGTTTATGGAACAGTGGTCTGAGTGGGTTTTGTCTTGAGAAAGGGCCTATATAGTCCAGGCTGATATGTCGTCATTATTAAGTAGAGTTGAGTTTTGTCAAATTCCTTTTGGTATTAATTTTTATCTAAATTTTGAGTGTTAAATCATTTTCCTTACTCTCACAGTGTATATGGTCATGATAAAATATTGTGCCACATTCTGTTTGATATTTACTTTGGATGTTTTCTTGGCTAGAGTCAAAGAAGCTTATATTATTGTGTAGTGTCAGAATCAAACTAATACTGGCCTCTTAGAAAACTGGGAAGTAAATTTTTTCTCCTTTATCCTTTCAAGGAGTTTGTATAGAATTATGATTATTTGCACATTCATCTCAAAATATTTAATCAATGAAAATATCTAGGCCTGAGAAGGCTGTTAATTATCAACTGAATGTTTCTAAATGATAAAATGTCCATCATGTTTTCTATTTTAGTAATTTTTGATAATTTTTTGCAAAAGATAACCAAATAGACAGAATATATGCAGTTTCTTTTCCAATACCTAGCCATTTTTCTTTCCTTTTTGTGGGCTTTGAGAGAGAGTCATACCATATAGTTCAGGCTAATCTCAGATGTACAGCCACAACTGCCCTCAGGTTCATGATCCTCCAGTCTCAACATCCAGAATACTGGGATTATGAATATTCACTAACATTTTCAACATTTTGTTAACAGAACTCTGAGCCCTGAACAAAACAGATGGAGACTCTATTTCCCAGGCTGACATGATTCATTCAAGTCTAAGTATCAAAGTCTGACAATAACAGGGAAGCCAAAATACTGTGCATCTGCTGGACCTTGCCTATAAATCTAATTAGGTGGCTCTTTAAAAATAGTTGGGTGTGAAAATGAGATGTAGTGCTAGTGAATCAGTGCAAGCAACAAAATGCCCTTAGAGAGACAACAAAGCTAACAGATCCTCACCAAACACCAAGCATGCCTAATTACTGTTAAGTGAGAAGAAAAAAAATCCTATGTATGTAGAGGTTCCTCTCCTATGACAGCTTAGCATTTATCTTCCTTCAATAATACTTTATGCTATCAAGATCAGTTAACAAGTCCAAAAGTGTTCACTGCCCAACTTGCTGGCTCATGCCTCTAATTCTAGGACTTAGAGATTTGTAAGCAGGAGGATAGTGGATCCAAGGCCAGCATGGGCTACAAAGCAGTATTCTGCCCCCATAACCATAAAGATTAAAGAAATGAGGAAAGAAAAGTGAACCTTAGGAATTCTAATAATAAACACAATTAAAGAGTGAGGGTATTAAAGGGTTTTCAAATATAAATGGAAGAGTGGTACAACGTGAAACATTATTTAAGTTAGTCTAGAACCCTGGTAAAACTCAGTATAAATTGCCTAAAGTAAGCTTCTAGTATGACTTTAAAAGAGCTCACACATCACCCAGAAAATTTAGTTCTACCCTCCTCTCTCTTAAGATCTCTCAACACAAAGAAACAAAGAAGTTGGAGTATATATTTATGTACACTATTGTTACCACCCCTTTTCTCTTTAATTTTGTTTTGTTTTTCAAGACAGGGTTTCACTGTGTAGCCTTGGATATCCTGTAACTTACTCCATACACCTTGGCTGGCCTCAAACTTAGAGATCTGCCTGCCTCTGCCTCTTGAGTGCTGGAACTAAAGAAGGGTGCCACCACCACCCAGAGAATAGAAACTTTTGAAACTTAATGGTCTGTTAAGTACTCTTAACTGTCCTTATACAATTCTTATGTAATATGAAACATTGACAACTATGGACATAGAAAAACAAAAGCATTATGCATTTGTAAAGCAGACTGAAGCATACTTGCAAAGAACAAACCAAAAATTGAACAAGCATCCAGTGTGTGTGTGTGTGTGTGTGTGTGTGTGTGTGTGTGTGTGTATACATGCATGCACCCATACTTCTTCTGTTCAAGAAAGTAGATAATTATGTAGACTGAACACTACATAAAGGTCCAGCTGAAGGGACCGTGGGTAAGTCGGGCATTGGTGGCTCACACCTTTAATCCCAGCACTTGGGAGGCAGAGGCAGGCGGATCTCTTTCTGTGAGTCCGAGGCCAGCCTAGTCTACAAAGCAAGTTCCAGGACAACCTCCAGAGGAATACAGAGAAACTCTGTCTCAAAAAAAAAAATCAAAAAATAAAATCCAACAAAAAAGTTCTGAACTTCCGATTTAAAATGGCTCCTTGGAAACCTGTCTTTTGCTAAGGCACTCCATATGGAGACCTATTGGTAACACTACAACGGCTCTGAAAAGAGGTAAAAGAATACTAAAACTACCTAAGCAGCACCAAAATCATAACAAACAGAAGCCAAAATAAAACTAACTTTCTTACTTAAAAAAGGTGACTGCACCTTAACCAAAAGTAGAAGCATTTCTAAAACACATTTTTATATATATGTATATGTATATATGTATATATTCCCAAATAGCTAAACTTGTATTAAAAATACTTCAGTGCCAGGCAACAAAATCCATGGGACCTTAAAATCTGCTTCTTCACAATAACTTATAAAAATAGTTTTCACTGATGTTTGTACATAAAGTTAACCAGGCCATCTTTAAAGGTTTACAGCATGCTTTTCCTTTGATGCAAGTCCTTAAAGACATTCAGTGCGAATAGAGACTTGTGATGATATCTTGTGTACACTCTCGCAAGTAAAGTTTTCCTGAAGATCAGAGGGTGGGGCTAGCCACTAGTTACCATAGAGATGGGGTGACAAGGTGGTAGGAGATAGGAGTACTGTCTCTTTTTGGCTAGGAAGGTGAATAGGTAAGGTGGCTGTGATTTGCTCCTTTGTCTCCCTGATACCTCAGCATTTTTCCCTATATCTGACTTTGGGCTTTTATTATTTATTAAGTACTATTACTATTAGAACTTGTGTTACATACACTAGCTTAATTAACAATATGTCATGTAGAGATAAACTTCCTTATTCAATTTATTTTGTAACAAAGAAAATAGAGTGTATTCAACTGAATTTGCAACTTAAGATCTGATGTAGTGGGAATACAGGGCAAATTTTAAAAGCTAGTAAACTAAACTGTAGAAGGATATTTCTACAGAATTCTCATCATTTTGTTTATATATTAATATGCTGCTAAGGTTTTCCTTTCTCTTTAGATGTGACAAAGCTCGACCAGGAGTATTTAAAAATTTTAATATGATTGAAGGGGTTTGGAAATAATCCAAATTGAACTTCACATAGTCACATCATTCTACTCTATAACAAATATGCATAAAATTCACACTTTCAAATTAAGAGAACTACATAGTTTTTAAAAGCAATAAATGTTAATATAAACAATCTATAAAAATTTTTACTTGCACAAATTCAACGACTGAACTTCCTCAATGCTAAGACAACACCAATTTAAAGAAACCCAAATAGCTGAACTTGTGCTGAAAATACTTCAGTGCCACACAACAAAATCCATTATAAACAAATATAATCTGGAAAAAACTATTAGTTGTGCTCATATTTATGTATTTTTATATACATCACAAGGCAGAGCCAAGACATTTCGGTCTGTTACCCGAGGCCAGAGGAACAGACTACATACAGGTTCTCAGCACCTTAGGTTGGGTGTCCAGAGAGGTAGAAGGGCTATTGTACTCTTTAGTAGGAAAACTGGTGGGCTCTTTCTGGCCTCTTTTCCACCTGAGATGTCATGGTCAAGATCTTGGAACTGAATATAGCTTGCACTGTGCCTTTGCTAATGGTGTCAGTGATGTCTGAAACATGACATCTAGAAAGAAGCCATAGGTCTGAGCATGGCCATATGTTGGAGGAATTATTCACTTTTAAGTGAAATAGGGTAGTAACAACTACATCCATGGTTGACGGAACTAAATGCTAAATGAGATTATCACATATAATTAACTAGCAAAATGGCAGCCTGAAAAAATGTGTGCTTAATAACCACCCTAGTTCCCACATCCAAGCAAATTTCAGCTATAGTGACATCAGAGCACCAAAGGCCAGGGCTACTCACTTTATCACATTTTACTCATTATAAAAATAATACGTTAATCTATATCAATTAGTAAAAACAATACTGTTTCTAATTCTTTAATGATTATCCATTTTAGAGAATTTGAAAAAAAGACAAAACTATTTCTGCCCAAAATGTCAAAGTTATATTCAGGAATGTGTATTAAATTAGGAACATTAACAGATCCCAAGAAATTTGAAATTGTGCTTTATGTAACTATTTACATTAACTTTAAGTCAAGTTAAACTGAAAACTTAGTTCTTCTTAGCAGGTCATCACGTACTGTAGATGAAATAATCTGTTTTCTATTTACTTTGTTATAATGCCAGGTTAAATAGAGATTATGAATTGAAATACGATCATATTCTCTCTTGTTGGAAACAAAAACAAGCAAGCAAATCTCTAGCAGATAAAAGACATGCATGTAACTAGCAGTTACGAAGCACAGGCTAGAGCAATAAGAGCTCAGGCCATCCCTGACTACATAATGAATTCAAAGAAGGCCTGTGCTACCCAAAACCAATTTCAGCTCAACCCTCTATAAAGTGGCATAACACTTACATGTACTCACTACTATTTAATTCACAAAGCTAATGTGGGAATCCCATGGAATCTCTTAAAGGTTCAAGCTTTTAGTATTATTATTCCTGTGTATTTTTCCCAAAAGGCAAAGTAACTTACTTTTAAATAATATGCTTAGTACTCCATATCCTGTAACATCTGCAGATTCAGCAATCACAAATTATAGCAATTGAGAACTCAATAGCTATATAAAACCTATTCCTATCATCACTGAAACTGCTTCCATGGGAACATGTAGAGTTTTTTTTTAACCTTGTTGTTATCCCCTATACAATTTAGTATAACAATTATTTCCATGGTATTTACATTGTTTTAAGTATTGTAATTAATCCAGAGATGATCTAAAGTATATAGGAAAATGTCATAGATACACATATTACACCATTTTATATAACAGACTTAAAAGGGCCTGTGGATTGCAGTATTTGCAGAAGATCCTAAGGCTGACACTTAGCATATCTGACTCAGACACAGAGCTTAAGAAATAAAACATCTTAAGGTATCATCATTTCAGATTTCAAGTCCTATTACAGAGCTACTGTAATAAAAACAGCATGGGACTGGCATAAAACCAACATGTTGAGGTAGTTAGTGCACACCTTTAATTCCAGCACTTAGGAGACAGAGGAAGGCAGATCTGTGAGTTGAAGGCCAGCCTGGTCTACAGAGTGAGCTTCAGGACAGCCATAGCTACATAGTGAAATTCTGTCTCAGAAAACACACACACACACACACACACACACACACATCAACAGAATA
Organism: Mesocricetus auratus; assembly: GCF_017639785.1. Classification (NCBI taxonomy): domain Eukaryota; kingdom Metazoa; phylum Chordata; class Mammalia; order Rodentia; family Cricetidae; genus Mesocricetus; species Mesocricetus auratus. The sequence continues at coordinate 41,229,208 of NW_024429194.1, read as the reverse complement.
CTGAATAGAATTGACAAGTCAGATATAACTCCACATACATATAAACACCTGATATTTTATAAAGAAACCAAAAATATACCCTGAAGAAGAGACACCATCTTCAACAAATGATGCTAGCCAAACTGGATAGTTCCCTTTAGAATGTAAATAGATCCATATCTATCATCCTGCACAAAACTAAACTCTAAATGGATCAAGGGCCTGAACAAAAGACCAGATACCCTGAACCTTACAGAAGAGAAACAGGACAGAGAGAGAGTGGGGAGAGGACTGAACTCATTGGCATAGGAAAGGATTTTCTGACCAGGCATTGAGAACAACAATAAATAGGGTCTCGTGAGGCTAAAAAGCTTCTGTACAGAGCAAAGGACACAATTGTTCAAGCAAAGTGGCAGCCAGCAGAATGGGGGATAAATCTTTAATCAATTATATATCTGCTAAAAGATCAATTTCAACACTATATAAAGAACAGAAAAACTGAATATCAGGAAAATTTAAAATCGGGCTATAGAACTAAACAGAGTTCACAAAAGGAAACACAAATGACACCCTTAATGTTTTCAAAATGTTCAACATCCTTAGCCATCGGGGAAATGCAAATTAAAACTACTTTGAGATTTCATCTTTGCCCAGTCAGAATGGCCAAGATCAATATAACGAATGACAGCACATGCTGGCAAAGAAGTAGGGAAGGGGGAACATTTATTCATTGCTGATGGAAGTGCAAATTGATACAGCCACTATGGAAATCAGTGTGGTTGTTCCTCAGGAAGCTGGGAATAGATCTACCACAAAATCTAGGCATACCACTCTTGGGAACTTGCTCATGCATGTTCATTGTTTTTCTATTCATAATAACCAGAAATTGGAAACAGCCAGATGTCCATCAAGTGATGAAAGGATAATGAAAATGTGCTACATTTACATAATAGATGATTATTGAGTTATTAAAAAAATAAAAATCATGAAATTTTCAGAGAAATGGATGCAGCTAAAACAGTCATCCTGACTGAGGTAACCCAGGCCCAAAAGGCAGACATTGAATTTTTCTCTAATATCTGGATGCTAGCTTTTAAGTTTTAGATATGTGTGTTTCAATATGAATAATTACAGAGGTTAAGTTGCTAGTGAACAACCAGGGGGAGAGGAGGAGACCCTCCTAGTAAGGAGAAATAGAGTATGATGTTGCAGAGGGATAAAGGGGAAACCAGAATAGGAGGATTAAATTGAGAGGAGGAAGGAAAGGCAGGGTAGAGGAGGGAATATGGAGAGAGACAATACTAAAGGCCTTTAGAAAGCCCTATGGCGGAGATGGGATGGGGGGGGGGGGGGGCAGGAGAGGAGGTGAGGGAGAGGGAGCTGGGATTGACATGTAAAACAAGCTTGTTTCTAATTGAAATTTTAAAAACTGGGGAAAAAAAGCCATGTAGAAATCTACGACTGCAGAAGCTTCCTAATATACATATATGAAAGGAATTGAATTGGAGTCAACATATAATGGGAGAAAATGTCCCAAGTAGACTACCACCAAGTAAAACCTCCAGAGTCAGGAATGGGTTACATCTTTTACGTCATTAGTCAAAGGAGCCCCATAGAGTCCCCATCCTCAATATGCAGGCTACTGCCAAAGCTATTGGTTACTCTTCATAACCTGATGGTAAGGCATTAACTGCTGAAGACACAAATTACTCATGTCATCAAACATGGACAAATCAAGCTGGTGTGTAAGTAGAAGCTTCACCCTTATTACTAATGTGCATGGTGCTGGAAGGTACTTTGAATGCTACTGGGGGAAAAAATAATCATCAATTTCACCTGGCTACAAACCTTGCTACATACAACAAACCTGCAAGATATACTGCTGTAATAGTGACATAAATGTTATGTGAGTAACCAACTATTGTATTGGATTTCAGGCCCACTTCATAAAATGGAACCAATACATGACACTGCTTAAGTGGTCAAGAACCTGAGACTAGACAGGTGATAGTCTCTATTGCTACTACTATTCTGTTAAAAGACTACAGCAATACAATGACTCCTAATAATATACTGCTATACCCACAGACCTCAGCATCACTCAACAGTCCTCAGGAGAGCATCTTCTTGCAGTAGATGGTAGTTAACAGATCCACAACTGAACAGTGCACAAAGAATGAGAGACTGGAGCATTCAGCCCTAAATGGAATGTCTTTATCAAGCCCCTTCCTTCCCTTTGGGGCTCAGGGACCTATGTGAAATAGGAGGCAGAAATATTCTAAGAGTCAGATGTGGTGGATGATGAAGAAACAGCGTCTTCCAGACACAGCGGTAATGATGTACATATAAACTCACAGAGACTGTGTCAGCATACATAGACTATACAGATTCAGAGCCAAAGTCTCAGTACTGAGAAGGGAAAGTAGACACAAACTTTCATCCCTAACCAAGAAGCCATTTACAGTTGGTACCCACTGGGAAACCGCAAATCTGTGTTCTCCAATGCAGTGTTACTGAGTCTATGAACCACACTCCCAGGAAAGGTCCCATTCCCAGAAATACTTGGCCAACACAAAATGGACTCTGGGGTGTTGGTTTTATGTGTGTGTATGTGCATATGCTTTTTGTTTTGTTTTGATACAAGTTGGCTTACTTTCTTTTTTCACTGTTTTTCTTTTTTATTTTTCTAGTTTCTTCTGTTTACTTTTTGGGAAAGAGAAAGAACAATAAGTTGGGTGGTAAGGAGGGAGAAGGATGTGGGAAGAAATAGGGAAATATGATCAAAATATATTGTATAGAAAAAAGAAAACTTTTTTTTTGAAATTCACTAGGTTTATACCTTAAAGATCATGCATTGCATTAAGATTTTTAAAAGTCTACTTTCTTGTATCTTGAAAGCAAGGTGACTGCTACTATACAGAATAGAAAAATAATCTAGTAATTTTACACTTACACTGCCACATTTTTCCTAATGGTATATTCATCCAACTCGTCATCTGAGCTGCTGTCGGTGGCATCAGAATCCAGACCCACTTCAACATGAGACAACAGCCCTGTAGCAGATAGGGCAAATCTTTGGATTTCTGCAGCTGTACACTGAGCAAAGCCATTGTTTGTATCATCCCAAAACTTATTCTCTGAAGACAATATGTTGACTTCTGGCTTAATTTCAGAGTGTTCAAGTAAACTATTACCCAAAACTGTAGTGGGTTCATGAAAGAGCTTCATTGTGGGCAGCTGGTGCTTCATAGAAAATTTCATCTGTTGACCATAGTGCTGAACGACATGCTTCGCCAGGAGCATCTGCAAGTGTTTCTGAGTTCGTCTAGCCTGGCTGAGTAAAATTTTCTGTTTACTCACACAATGAAGCAAACGAGCGTTCACTTCCTCCTCTTTTTCAGCAGCTGAGGAGCTAATAGGCATATCTGAGGGACTAGGTCCAATTTTCTTTTGCGTGCATTGCAATAAACCCTTTTTAATCTTAGTATTAGTTAATTTGTCCAAAAGTGCATTCTTTTGGTACCATTTACAGTTTTGCAGATGTATTTTGTCTACATTAGTGTCTTTGGTGAGATTTGAGTCCAGAACGATCTGTATGTCTTTCATGCACTGACTGGTAGTATCTGAGAGCTCTTTCTTGATGAACTCCTTCTCGGAGTGAGAATGGCAGATCTTGCTGAGCTGAATGCTGCTGCCATTACACAGTACATTTTTCAGCTTACAGCAGTTGGACTCCACTCCTTTCTTTTGGTTATAATTCTCATTATACTTATTTAGTGTCGAATTAGAACTCATTAAAAGAACTGTCTGAAAATGTTTTGAAGCCTGAGGGGAGGCAAAGTGTTTTAAATTCACAAAATTTGTATTTAGAGTAGGTTCAGGAGTCGGAAATCCCAGCATCTGAGACAAAGTGTCCCCTGCCGTAAGCTTTTCATCTACAGTTCTTGGGCTTTCCACACACAGCATCTTGTCAGATTCCATGGCACTTGGCAAAGATGAAAAGCAGATACCCTTTGTTGTTGCTTCCTTCAGAGCTGGGGTCATGGCGATTCCTGGAGATAATTACTGGAAGCCTAAAATTACATAAAAAAATACATGATCATACGCCTCGAAAAAAAGCCTGATGCTTATACTTTTGCCAAGAGCAACTTTTATTTTCTGATGTTTCTGATTAAAATGAGCATGGCCCCAAGGACTTCCTTTATCTCTCAGATTTCCACATTATCTCAATAATGAATAAGCTGTTATTCTTCGCATTGATTGTGAGTGAGCCTGATATTCACATTTACAATTAAAGTTGTACTCTCAATGGTATAGTGCTTGTGTAGCATATGTGAGACCCTGGGTTCCATCTACAGCAGCCCCCTCAAAAAAAATACACTTGCACACTGTCACAGTAAGGGTTTAGTGACAAATACATGTGTGTGCAAGTACATCTCACAATCATATTATTGACAGTGTTTAGTGAAAATCAATAGAAAAACTTACAACTTTGAATCTCTCAATCGTACTTGAAAATGTGGTTCAATCTTACAATTGCAAAAATATTTTTCTTTATGAAATATAGTAACTTTTCTAAAATGAAATTCCATGTGGAATTTTCCTTAACTGAACAGTAATAACTAGAATTAAAATATGTTAATTAATAGGTAGACCTAATTGAGCACAAAATGTCTGAGTTCACAGTTCAATGTGTCAGTGAGAAATCACCTGATCTGAGAAAAGCATTTTTCCTGAAGATGAATCAGCAATGTTTTTCTGTTCTCATTGATATACATTTATTAGTTATTATTGTAGAATATATTCCTCCTACCTACAAAATAGTGAAAACCATGCCAGATGACCACTAAAGATTAATGTCAAAGTTAAACAAATTTCAAAAGAAAAGAATGAAGCCATATGTTCAGACATACAGAAAAAGGAAATACAATACAACTAAAACCTATAAACAGTACACTTAGTGAAAAACTTTACATTAACTATTTTAAATTTTAATGATACTTAAAACACAGGAACTATTACATTCCATAATTTTTCAACACACCTGAAGCACTCTAATATTTTGAGCACCTAGATGCTGTTGTAACTGTATTTACTTCACTTTTATTTTCCATAAAACTAGCACAAATGATCAAGAAGAAAAAGGGTGTAAAAATTAATTTGTTAAAAAATTATCAGAAGTCCTGGAAGGAAAACTCCATTCCAAGAAAGTTAACTACAACCAGAAAAACACAGGAAATAAATAATCCCACTTTACCAGCACCCAAAAGAGAAAAGGGGTGGAAATCCACATACAATTCCACCAAGAACAACCATTCCAAATCAAACAATAATGAACAATCAAAGGTCATTAGTATTCCTCAATATTAATGGTTTTAACTCACCCATACAAAGACACAGGCTGACAGAATGGATTCGAAGACAGAAGCCATCCTTCTGCTGCATACAAGAAACACACCTCAAAGACAGACATTACCTCAGAGTTAAGGGTTGGGAAAAGTTTTTCCAATCAAATGATCCCAAGAAACAAGCAGGGGTAGCAATCCTAATATTTAACAAACTTAGACTTTAAAATGAAATCAAAAGAGATGAAGGAGGCCATTTCATATTCATCACAGGAAAAATCCACCAAGATGAAGTCTCGATTCTGAATATCTATGCCCCAAATACAAAGGCATCCACATTCGTAAAAGGAACATTATTAAAACTCAAACCACACATAAAACCTCACACACTTTAGTGGGAGACTTCAACACCCCACTCTCACCACTAGACAGTATAACTATATTCGAAGCTATATAGGGAAAACAATATATTTACCAGAGAGAGAGAGTCCCACAGACCAGGAGTTAGAAGCCTGGCTGGCTTCCAGGAGAAAAAGGGAAGGCCCTTTTCCTTTCACTTCCTTTTATCTCTACCTTGACCCCGCCCTGTTGGGCGGATAGCTTTGTGGGGTTCACTCCTACAAGACAGGATTATCAGACTGAAACTAAAAAAGAAACAAAGGAACTAATAGAAGTTATGACCCAATTGGGTTTGACTGACATCTATAGAACATTCCATCCAAACACAAAAGAATATACCTTCTTCTCAGCGCCACAAGGAAACTTCTCAAAAATTGACCACATACTTGGCAACATAGCTAACCTCAACAGGTACTAAAAAATTGGAATAACTACATGTATCTTATCAGACCACCATGCTTTAAAGTTAGAGTTCAACAACAACACAAACTGCAGGAACCCTACAAATTCATGGAAATTGAATAATGTGTTATTGCACCACTACAGGGTCAATGAAGAAATAAAAAAAAAAATTAAAGACTTCCTAGAATTCAATGAGAATGACGACACAACATAGCCAAACTTATGAGACACTTTGAAATCAGTGCTAAGAGGAAAGTTCATAGCACTAAGTGCCCACATGAAGACACTGGAGAATAGTTACACTGGAGAATTAACAGCACAGCTGAAAGCTCTAGAACACAAAGAAGCAAACTCACCCAGGAGGAGTAGATGCCAGGAAATAATCAAATTGAGGGCTGAAATCAATAAAGCAGAAACTAGGAAAACAATACAAAGATTCAATGTAACAAAGAGTTGGTTCTTTGAGAAAATCAAGATAGACAAACTTTTATCCAAACTCACCAAACGGCAGAATGTGAACATGCAAATTAACAAAATCAGAAATGAAAAGGGAGACATAACAACAGACACTGAAGAAATCCAGAGAATCATCAGGTCATACTTTGAAAACCTGTACTCCACAAACTTTGAAAATTTAAAGGAAATGGAAGGCTTCCTGCCAAAATTAAATCAAGAACAGATAAGCAATTTAAACAGACCTATAACACCTAAGGAAATAGAAGCAGTCATCATCAAAAGTCTCCCAACCAAAAAAAGCCCAGGGCCAGATGGCCTCAGTGCAGAATTTTACCAGAAATTCAAAGAACAGCTTATACCAATTCTCCTCAAAGTATTCCATGAAATAGAAGCAGAAGGGTCTTTGCCAAACTGTTTTTACAAGGCTTCAATACATTGATGCCCAAAGCCACACAAAGACACAACTAAGAAAGAGAACTTCAGACCAATTTCCCTCATGAACGTTGATGCAAAAATACTCAATAAAATATTGGCAAATCGGATCCAAGAACATATCAAAAAGCTCATCCACCACGATCAAGTAGGCTTCATTCCAGGGAGTCAGTGATGGTTCAACATACAAAAATCTATCAATGTATTCCACCATATAAACAGGCTGAGAAACAAAAATCACATGATCATCTCACTAGATGCTGAAAAAGCCTTTAACAAAATCCAACGTCCCTTCATGGTAAAGGTCTTGGAGAGATCTGGAATAACAGGAACATTCCTAAGCATAATAAAAGCTATATACAACAAACCAACAGCCAACAAATTAAATGGACAGAAACTCAAGGTGATTCCCCTAAAATCAGGAACAAGACAAGGCTGTCCCCTCTCCCCATACCTCTTCAATAATGTACTCGAAGTTCTAGCTAAAGCAATAAGACAACAAAAGGAGATCAAGGGGATACAAATCGGAAAGGAAGAGGTATAAATTTCACTATTTGCAGATGATATGATAGTTTACATAAGTGACCCAAAGAACTCTACCAGGGAACTCTTACAGTTGATTAACCCCTTCAACAAAGTGGTAGGATACAAGATCGACTCAAGAAAATCAGTAGCCCTACTATATACAGATGATAAGGGGGCTGGCAAAGAAATCAGAGAAACATAACCCTTTAACAATTGCCACACACAACTTAAAATACCTTGGGGTAATGCTAACCAAACAAGTGAAAGACCTGTATCGCAAGAACTTTGGGTCTTTAAAGAAAGAAATTAAAGAACACAGCAGAAAATGGAAAGATCTCCCATGCTGTTGGATAGGTAGGATCAATGTAGTAAAAATGGCAATCCTCCCAAAAGCAATCTACAAACTCAACGCAATCCCCATCAAAATTCCAGCACAATTCACAGACCTTGAAAGAACAATTCTCAACTTTATATGGCAAAACAAAAGACCCAGGATAGCCAAAACAACCTTACTCAACAAAGCAACATCTGGAGGCATCACCATCCCTGACTTCAAGTTCTATTATAGAGCTGTTGTCCTGAAAACAGCTTGGTATTGGCACAAAAATAGACAGGTAGACCAATGGAATCGAATTGAACAACTCTGATATTAACCCACACACGTAGGAACATCTGATCTTTGACAAAGAAGCTAAAAATATACAATGGAATAAAGAAAGCATCTTCAACAAATGGTGCTGGCATAACTGGAGGCTGGCATGTAGAAGACTGCAGATTGATCCATGTCTATCGCCATGCACAAAACTTAAGTCCAAATGGATCAAAGACCTCAACATAAATCCAGCGGCACTGAACCTCTTAGAAGAGAAAGTGGGTGGTACCCTTGAACTAATTGGTACAGGAGACAGCTTCCTGAACATAACACCAGTAGCACAGACACTGAGATCAACAGTTAATAAATGGGATCTCCTGAAACTGAGTAGCTTCTGTAAGGCAAAGGACACAGCAAGATAAAAAGGCAACTCACAGATTGAGAAAAGATATTCACTAACCCCACATTTGATAGAGAGCTGATCTCCAAAATTAACAAAGAACTCAAGAAGCTATTTTCCAAAACACCAAAGGACCCAATTAAAAAGTGGGGGACTGAACTATATAGAGAATTCTCAATAGAGGAGACTAAAATGGCTGAGAGACACGACCCAGTGATTTCACTCTTAGGCATATACCCAAAAGATGCCCATTCATACAACAAGGATGTCTGTTCTACTATGTTCATAGCAGCATTATTTGTAATAGCCAGAACTTGGAAGCAACCTAGATGCCCCTCAACTGAAGAGTGAATAAGGAAATTTGCTACATTTACACAATGGAGTACTCAGTGGGGGAAAAAAATGGAATCTTGAAATTTGCAGGCAAATGGACAGCACTAGAAGAAACCATCCTGAGTGAGGTAACCCAGTCACAAAAAAGACAAGCATGGTATGTACTCATTCATATATGGATTTTAGACATAGATCAGAGGAGTGTCAGCCTACAAACCCAGGGCCAGTGAGTCTGGAAAACAGGGTGGTTCCCTGTTTTTACCCCCAGAGAAGTGGAAAGAGGCAAGATCTCCTGAGGAGATTGGGAACATGAGGGGAGAGGAGAGTGAACCAGGAAAAAGAGAGAGGTGTAACAGGAGAGTAGAAGAAGACATGGGGGAGCAGGAAGGTTGAGTTGGGGTAAGAATAGCGGAGACCAGGATGAGAGATACCATAATAGAGTCATATGGAGTCATTATAGCTTTGAGGAGAGAGCTGACACCAGTAAGATTTCCAGGGAGCTACAAGGATAACACCAACTGGAAAACTAAGTAATAGCAGAGAGACTACATTAATAGCCCCTACCTAATGATAAGGTTGATGATTTCCTTATATGACACCCTAGAACCTTCATCCAGTGACTGACGGAAGCAGAGACAGATACTCACAGCTAAACACTGAACTGACCCGCAGGAACCCAGTGACAGAGATGGAGTAGTGATGAGCAAAGGAATCAAGACTGCTGGTGAAACCCACAAAGACAGCTGACTGGACAAGGGGGGAGCTCTTGAACCCCAGACTGATGGCTAAAAGGTCAACAGAGGACTGATCCAGACTCCATGAATGTAGTGTCAGTGAGGAGGCCTCAGAAATCTCTGGGGCATTGGGTAGTAGATTAGTGTTCACCATGGCATACAAATGAACTTTAGGAGCCCATTCCACATGGAAGGATGCTCTCTCAGCCTGGACACACGGGGAAGGGCCTAGGTCCTGCCCTGGATGAAATGACAGACTCTGGAGATCCCCCCAAGGAGGGCCTCACCCTCCCTGGGGAAAGATGTGGATATTGGGCGGGGGATGGGAGGTGAGGGTGGGGCTGGGTGGGAGAAGGGGGGGAGCTGGGATTGACATGCATGTTTCTAATTTATAAAAAAGAGCACTGGCTGCTCTTCCAGAGGTTCTGAGTTCAATTCCCAGCGACCACATGCTGGCTCACAACCATTTATAATGAGATCTGGTGCCCATTACTCACATAAAGTTGTATATGCAGATAGAACATTCATATACATAAAATAAATAAATAAACCTTAAAAATTATCAGACGGTTAAGAGCAAAGCCAAGTAGAGAGTATCTACAAATTATAAAAGAATCATTAGTAAGCTAAGATATATAAAGAACTCCTATGAATAAGTAAAAGATACAGTAATAAGGCACTTAGGTGACATTCTAAATGGTTATTAACATCTACTTGAACACTGTAGTAAGAAATGCACTATCAGCAAAGTGAAGTCCAAATACCAAACTCAATAATGGCGCAAAACTGAAACACCACTTATGATGAAGGAAGGAAGCAAAATTTCTCACATCTACTAAGGCCACAAATTAGTTGAGCAATTTGTATATAAAGTAGAAAATATGCTTGTCATAGGTTTATGAGCAAAGGTTATAACACCAAAACATTAATTCAAAACAACTTAGATATAAGACTTTAAAAAAGAGAAAAAAAACAAACACAATGAAATAATATATTGAAGTTAAAAGAGTATCAGTATAGAAAGGCTTTAATAGTAAAAGAAAAAAAGAACAGTGTAGGCACGTGTGCACACATGCATACATACACACTAGTTCTATACCATATAAATACAACACAAACATAAAAGCAAATGTGTATATTGGTGCACAAGCTTATACTTAATTAAAAGTTAACTAGAAGATGCCCATCATACCTGTACCAGGGGTTACATCAAGTTCCATGAGAGAGAACTAAGAGTGATACTTTAAGAGAGTTGTCATTATCATTATAAATTTTATGACTTTGGAAAAAAGAACAAATACAAAATATGTTAATGATGAACTAGATAAAAATAGATGTTTGTATATATATATATACATACTTTATAATGTCTTCAAATTTGAATTATCCCAAAATGAATACATTTCTGTATAACTAAACAACTCGCACTCAACCTAAATTTTAAAGGAAAAATGAAAATAACAAGATTTATGTTTGTAGTTCTCTCTGTTTTAATGGAAATAGAAAAAATGATGGAACATCAGGGAAGTGATGTTAAAAGCAATTGCTATTCCTGCAGACCCCTTTCTGTTCCTAGCACCCTCACTGGGCAACTCACACTGCCTATACCTCCAACTCCAGAGGACCTGAAGCTCTGACTGAGAGTACACACACACATGTAACATGCTTACACACATGCATATAAATAAGAAATTTTTGACTGGGCAGCAGTGGCGTATGCCTTTAATCCCAGCACTCAGAAGGCAAAGGCAGGCAGATGTCTGTGAGTTCAAGGCCAGCCTGGTCTACAGAACTAGTTCCAGGACAGACAAGGCTACACAAAGAAAGTCTGTCTTAAAGGAAAAGAAAAAGAAAAAACTTTTTTTAATTGGGGGAAATTTCTCCCAGAATAAAAATAATTTGATCAACTCACTGACCTATACCTTATAATCTTGAAAGTCCCATTATAGTATTTCTAGTTCTTATCCCACTCACATTTCTCTCAATCATTTAGACAAGATGCAATGGATATAACCACAGTGTCTAGCAGCAGGGACCATAATGTAAAATATCATGAGACAACAGAGTTTTAGTTCATCTTGGTTCCTGGAAAAAGATAAGGGAACACTACAAATAAGTAGAGTAAAAACATATTAAGAAATAGAAGAGCTGGGCGGTGGTGGCACATGCATTTAATCCCAGCACTTGGAAGGCAGAGGCAGGCAGATCTCTGTGAGATTGAGACCAGCCTGGTCTACATGAGCTAGTTCCAGGACAGCATCCTCCAAAGCCACAGAGAAGCCCTGTCTGGAAAAAAAAAAAACAAAGAAAGAAAAGGAAGGAAGGAAGGAAATAAAAAGAATAAAGTGGCTAAGGACCACTTATGTAGAAATGTAGAAAATGAAAAACTTTTGAGATCTGTTATACTAGACAGTTCAGAACTGACCCTAATAACATCTATTGGCATTCATATCTGGATAATCTCTCTTGAATATGAACTAGGCTGAGTAGTGTAGTTGAGGTGATTGGACCCAGCAGAAATACCAGAACAAGACTTCTGAGATTAAGTTGATGAAGAGACTGGCTCCTCCACCTTACTGCCTTTCCCCTTAGTAAAGAAACTAACTGCTAGTCTGTGAGCCAGAAGGACCCACAGCAAAGAAATGACGCCTCCCACAGGCAGTTGTGAGTGATCTGGGAGTAGACTCTTCCCAGTCCCCTTGAGATGACTGCAGCACCTGCTAACCCTGCTTAGAGCTCATGAGAGATCTGCCCAGATTCAAGACAAAGAAGCCGGAGAAGAATGTCTTAAATAACTAAATTTGGAGGGATTTTATTACACACAAACAGACAGCTATCTTTTGAAGTTTTTTATTTTATTATTTGAGATTATAATTATATCTTATAGATAATTACATTCGCCTTAAAGACTTTTAGATTATAGTCTCTAGAAGGAAAAGCCCAGACATATTACAACACCTACTTAAAATTTCCATGAGGTTATTCTGTGTACTATTTCCAAATATATCTTTTTTAAGGTTTATTTATGTATATGGTACTCTATCTACATATAGAGACTACATGCAGGAAGAGGGCATTAGATCTCATTACAGATGGTTGTGAGCCACCATTTGGTTGCTGGGAATTGAACTCAGGACCTCTGGAAGGGCAGCCGGTGCTCTTAACTGCTGAGTCATCTCTCCAGCCCCCAAATATATCTTATTTGGAAAAAAAAGCCCAAGCAGAAATATGTAACCAAAAGAAACTCATAAAAATATTTATATCTTTTAAATAAAAAGGCTGACGTATTCGTTATGGTTTTAGTATTTAACATGTAAGTAGATTCAATTATTTAAATTTTATACACATACATGTAATTGTTTTCCATACTTCCCAATTGAGAATATTCTAAAATACTAATTTTGTCTACTTTCATATTATGTAAAGTACATATATCACTAGCTCTTACAAGCTCTAGAGTCTAATGCTAGACTGCTACTTTGCTATTATATGAAATAACAATGTGACCAGGCTGATACGCTATAAATATTTGCTGACTAAATGAGCAGTTGGTCCTGTATTTAGAATAAAATCTGAAGTTATCATTTTCATGGCCTACATTGTCAGACCTCTGCCTATTTCATCTTCTGCAATTTTCTGCATGGATTAATACACTCTAGGAGCACTAGGCTTCACATCAGTCTTGAAAATCAACAAGTGACAGTACCTTAAAGCCCTCCCCTGACCAATATATTGAAAACAGCTTTGGTCCTTCTCTCTGGGACTGCTTTCTTGTTCTTCACATAGCACTATCAGACATTATTTTGTATTCTTGGAAGGAATGCAGTTTTTTGGTTTTTTTTTCTAATTTATTTAGTGTTATGTATATGGGTGTTCTGCCTGCATGTATGCCTGTGTACCTTGTATGTATAGTGTCTGTGAAAGCCAGAAGATGGTGTTGGATCTCTTGTCAGCTGCTGTGTGGGTGTTGGGACTTGAACCTGGGTGCTCTGGAAGAACAGGAAGCTTTTAACCACAATGCCATCACTCTAGACCCTGAGGGCAAGCATTAGTCTATGTTCTAATCTCCCACACTAGAAAACTGCTTGGGCAATGTATTTGCACTTGCCTTGAATTCCTGATCATCCTGCCTCTCTGGCTGATGGTGCTGTCTCTCCAGCGTGAATACAGGGTTACATGGACACACCACCACAACTATCCAGGTCACGAAAACACATTTGAAACACATTTTCCCAATAGGATTCAGGGTCCACGTAGTTATAACTAGTAATATTTACTTAAAATTAATGTACGACTACATCAACATACAAATGGGATAAGGTGACACAGCCAAGTATGGCTTATTTTATGAACTCAAGGCAGGATCAATCACTGAAACCAACCATACCAAAGATTAAAAAAAAAAAAGATCTCATAGCATTTCACAGAATGTAAAATCCACTTATAATGGAAAAGAAGAACTCATGAAATTTGAGAAAAAAATAAATTTCTTAATTGAGCACAAATCGCAAAAGCCTATAGTTTAGATCAGAATTGACAGTGCATGAAGAATTCTCTTACCCCAAGACTGGGAATGAAGTAAAATATTTTCATCATTCATTTCTAGTATCATACTAGAGGATCCACTAAGTGTATCATGGCAAGAAAAGGCAAGCAGATTAGAAAATAAATCTCTGTATTAACACATCATATAATTTCTGTATAGAAAATCCCAAGGAATATAGAAAAAAGTCCCAGAACATTTATCCTAACAGGCATTTAGTCAGATTACAGACAAAAGTCAAAGTGCTAAACCTTTGTACTTCATAATCACAGATGTGAAAAAACAGACCAGACACAGAAAACTTGAAGACAGTAACAACTCCAGTACTTTCAGTGATGGGTAATCTTGGCTGTCTATGTGCGACTACATCTGGAGTCAATTAAAACCCCAAGCAGCCTGGCACATCTGTGAGGGATTTTCTTGATTAGATCATTTGAGGTGAGAAGACTCACACTAAATCTGTCCACACCTTCCAGTTGCAACTTTTGCTTTTTGCCTGCTTGCCTTCACTCTGGCTGGCAAGTTCATCTCTCCTGCTGTTGGGGAGGCATTCCTTTGCTAGTATTAGAACCTTCTTCATCCTGATTCCAACACAGATATCCAACCTGTGGACTGCATTCTCAGCCCTTCCATTGGGAGACAGTTGTTCAGATAGCCAGACCACAGCCCACTCTTAATAAATTCCCAATTTTTTTCAGTCTATTGGTTCTGTTCCTCTAGAGAACCCTAACACAACTCCTAAGAGAACAACTCTAATAATACCTCCAAAGTATGTATCAATATTACCATAACTTCAGGGTAAAGACTGATATACACAGGGCCCTGGGCTCCACTTCCAGTAACAACAAAACAAACTTGACAAAATATGCATGTTCCATATACTGAACAGTATAAAACACAAAGAATATTCAGATGACCTACAAAACGCAACGATACGCTGCACTCATAGAAGAGACTGCTAAGATATGATCTTACTCTCCTCAAACTGACTTGTGACAGTAAACATTACAACCACATTCTGGAAGGATTTCTATGGACACTGACAAGCTGACTAAAGATTTATCGGCAGAAGAACTAAAATTGCCAAAATAATTCTGAAAAAGAACAAACTTGAAGGATTCACATTACCTACCAACACTGGGATAAGGACAATGCTGTACTGGCCAAGAATGAGATACAGGAAAAACGGAAAGAAAACAGACCAGAAACATGCAGCTACACTCGTACAATATTTGGGAAGGGGAGCAATTCAGTATAGAGAAAAAATGAATCTCAACACATACCTCATATCATGTATGAAAATGATAAAGGTCCATCTAAATGAGTCACAGACCTACATGGAAAAGTTAAAACTCTTATAACATCTAGGAGGGAAAAGAAGAAGAAAAAATTTGCAACATTTTATTACTTGTAGACTTTAAGATATGATAGCAAAATATGCATGAGAAAAAAATTGATGAATGGAATTTTCCAGAAATTAATTAAGTACCAAATACAACAACCTTTTGATTTTGGTTTTTGAGATATAGTCTCACTATGTAGCTCTGGCTGGCCTGGAATTCTGTAACTAGACCAAGCTGGCCTTAAATTTACAGAGATATGCCTTCTTCTGCCTTCTAAGCTCTAGGATTAAAAACATGTGTCACCAAACCCAGTCAAAAAATATTTAAAATGGTAGTTTGGGAGCTTTTGAGATATATGGTCAAAAAGTATGGCAGTTTGCATATATTAAATGTGCATATTACTAAAAGTCACTGAGTTGTAAATCACTTGTGTTAACTATGATTGATGGCTCCAACCATTATGCAGATTTTAATTAATTTATTCTTAGTTGAATATACTTCATTAACACACAAAATATGTACCTGGATTAAGGCAAAATATAAACAATGATAATTTTAAAAGCACACAATAGTAAGCAATTCTGTAAGTTTATCTCAAGACAATATCCTTTAGTTCAATATAATTGCAACTATTTCATAGAACTGAAATGTTTAGGCTGTGCTTTGGAAGTCAACTTTAGAAAGACAGTAAAAAAAAAACTCTGACTACAAATCAAGCAATCCATTTTCATTGAGAATGTAACAACCAGCCATACCACACACCTTTTTCATTTAAAACTATTAGTTTTAAAAATAAAATGCACAAATTATGGAAATAAATCAGTTTCTTTCTTAAAGGCAAAAAAAGATAATAGTCCCTTAGTCATAAAATAATTGTCAATAGTGCATTTAAACTTGCATATGTAAACATGTCTGAAACTATGCTAAATAGTAGAAAGATGCAGTGGGCATGACGAATAAAAATTCTACCCTCACAAAGTTTGCATTTAGAGTAATATGCTAGAGAGAGGGGAGGGAATGTGAGAGAATGTATTTTAAAAATAAGAATTTTTTGAAAAAAGCTTCATTCCTGTGAAAAGTGGCTATAATATAAGTGTGGTGATTTGAACATAATTGAATAATTGGTCTCCAGTTGGTGCACTGTTTGGGAAGGATTAGGAGATGTGGCCTTGTTGGAGGAAGTGTGTCACTTGGGCAAGCTTTGAGGTTTCAAAAGCCCACACTATCCCCAGTGTCTCAATCCTTCTGTATTGTGCTTGTGGATAGAAATGTGAGCTCTCAGCTACAGTTCTGGTGGCTGCTGCCTTCTGCCATGGTGGCAGACTCTGACAGCATGATGTCACAGACTCTGAAACTGTAAGCCCCAAATTAAGCTCTTTCTAAGTTACCTTGGTCATGATGTCTTAACACAGCAATATAAAACTAAGACAAGGATAGACACACTACTGCAGTAAACAAAGGTTTTGTAAGAGTTTAGGAAAACTAAGGCATAGAACATGTCTATATTGGCACCAGGGTAAATTTGGATGTGTGGATCAGGGTGGGCCTCTCAAGGTTTCTCTCTTGGTGGTATCTGCTTTAAGATCTCAAACAATAACACGCTAATATGAATTTGAGATGTATGCCGCCCACTCAAAAAAAGGTAACATAAAACTTTGGGTAAGAATAAGTCTCGTGTGCTTGTGGAAAAGAATAGTAAGTATGTCCAGAACATAATGACCAAAGAACAAATAGTAGGACCAGAGTAGTAGATATAGTCAGACCATTGAATTTTGTACTTAAACTAAGGGAGAGTCATTAGAAATTTAGGTGAGGAAATGATTTGAGTGACATGAGAGAGACAGGGACAGAGATAGAGAGCTAACTCACTCTAGCTGCCCCTCAAGAAATGACCAGGAATGCAGAGGAACCAGAGAGGCAGCTACTGAGTCAATGCTTGGACTAGTGAGGAATTAATAAGAATGATGAACACTCAAATGAAATGTGTTTCAAGGAGGAGTCAAGAAAACTTTTGAGGATCAACACTTTGCAGGGTTTAAGGAAGGAAAAAAGGAACCAAAGTAAGCCTTGGTTTTCTTGCTTCAGTAAGTGCATGGTCAATGGTGACATTTTTGAAATAAAGCATACTTGGGAACCTTTGTTTTTTCCTTTTTCAAGTCTTTTTAGGATCCTATTATATTTTTAAGTATGGATCAGCCACCCATGTGGAGTCAGCCAAACAAGGCTAGAGTTCAAGTAAGAGGTCATAATTAGACAGTACTTAGAGAAGTCAGGGCATACAAACAGCAGTTAAAGCCAAGGAGTGGGAGTTTACCTAGGCAGAGAGTAAAAACAAGGGAAAGGAGCCATGGCAAAGACTAGGGAGTTTAGTAATGGCTACGTGAAAGGGAGCTACTGGAGAGAAGCCGCAAAGAGAATGAAGATGCGGTCAGTAAGAAACAAATGGAGGCTACTTAAAAGTGCTTGGAAGGTCAGATAAGAACAGGCCAAAGTTAAGAAATCTGTTAACGAGTCTCCTGGCTTTTGTTTTTTGGTCCAGTGTGGTTAACTGTAAATTAAAGATCCACTGAGCTCTAGTCTACTCCAGCTTTCCTTCCACCTTAGAGAAAGGGAAATACCTAACCCCAAGTCCCAGCCCCACCCGTCCTTTCTAATCCACAAGACACAGAAACACTGCAGGTAGACCTAACCACCAGACTATGCAGTGTCATTTTTTAAATGTTTGACATTTTATTAGACATTTAATAGAGTTCATTTTACATGGTACATCATATTCAACTTTCAGTTAAAAAGCTTGCAAAGCACTCTAAGAGGAAAAAATACAGTTTTAAAAGGTGGGATCATCAGATAAGGAACTTAAAACAACCATAATTAATAACCAATGGGGTTTTAATCAGAGGAGAAAGACAATACACAACACATATAATGTAAGTAAATTAACAAAAGTCCTAACAAAGAATCAAAAACAAATTCTACAAATCAAAAACACAGTGTCAGTCAGGCGTTGGTGGTGCACACCTTTAATCCCAGCACTCGGGAGGCAGAGGCAGGTGGATCTCTGTGAGTACGAGACCAGCCTGGTCTACTGAGCGAGTTCCAGGACAGGGTCCAAAACAATACAGAGAAACCTTGTCTCAAAAACCCAAAAAAAAAAAAACCCACAGTGTCAGGGCATAAGAAATAACTCAACAGGCAAACGTGTTTGTCACCAAGATAGAAAGCCTGAGTTCAATCCCCCAAGACACACCACGATGAAACAAGAACACTAACACTAATGAGACACCAAACCACAGATTCAGGAAGCTTAGAGAAAACCACACAGAAAAAAAGTCAAATCAATTCTTATAACTGATGTCACTTAATAAATTAAATACTGTGCTCAAATATTATGTGAAAGTATTACTTACTATATAATAGTATGTTCAAAACAAACAATATATTTAAAATTATGAACTAAAATTTCTTATTGTATTTGTATGTATGAGTTTGTGGTGCAGGTTCCATCAAACTCAGTCTGGCACATACTAGGAAAGTTCTCTATGACTTAGCTAAACCACCAGCCTTTGATTTTAGAGACAGACAGGTTCTTACATGTAGCACTGGATAGCCTCAATTCATAGTCCTCTTACAGTAACCTGCATAGTGGGCCGAGTTTTCTGTTGCTTGCTTACTTGTTTGTTTTTCCAGACAGGGTTTCTCTGTGTAGCCCTGGTTGTCCTGGAACTCACTCTGGAGACCAGGCTGGCTGCCAAGTCAGAGATCCACCTGCCTCTGCCTCCAAGTGTTGGGATTGTACCCAGTTTTTAAAAGAACAGATTTATTTACTTGATAGAGCTAGGGACCTAAGCCAGGGCTCATGCATGAAAACACTGTTTCCAGCCTCGTGTCAGGTACTTCTCATGACAGAATGAAAGCTGCACTGGGCTTTCTACGTTTTCATCAACAGTTGGATCCTAGGATATTGTTTGGCCCGTGGGAAGCTTTTCTCTTCTTTTTCCCCCAGGCAGTTGTTCTGGGTAATGTGGACTCTTAATTTACTATACACTTGCCTCTACAGGAGTGAGCCATCACTACTGACTCATACAACAGGCTCTTAACAAAACATCCTGAACAAACACCATCCTAAATGATAAAACTGCTCTAAATTTTTAACAAAGGAGAATTATGAGACATTTTGTTGCCAGGTCTTCAGGTAAAAAGGCTAGAAAACATTAACACAGAATGTAACTGCCCAGGAGAAATATGGTAGGAGCTACATATGTTATTTTCAACTTACTGCCAGACATTTTTAAATAATTATTTCATTTAGCAAATGAAAATACATCATATAGCCAAAATTAAAAGTTCTTAATGAGAATATATATAGGTATATATATATATATTCTTTATGTATAACAAATCTTCAAAATCCAGAGTTTCTGTACCACAATCTTAAGGTAGAAAGAGCCTCATTTCAAATGTGCAAGTCTGTGTGGGAAGAGTTTATTGTACTAGTACAATGTAAGATGTACTCTTCCTTAAATAATCAGGAATCAAGCACTAACTACAATATTTCAATCCTCAAATTTATCTTAACCACACATATGCATACTTTAGGCACTCAGAAGTCTAGACAATACAGAGATGAGAAACTCCAACCATTTTCGAAAAATGTATCTTAATCATTTTCTAACTACACACATGGGATATAGAGATTTAATCCTGGCTAAATCTAAAAATATCTTTCAAACTACAAAAATATTGTGTTCTATGACTCCAGACACTCCTACTGTTGGTAAGGATTGTTTATTGTGTGTACACCCTAGATACTTAAGTATAATGTGGCACTTTCCTAATGTAATTAGTCTAATGACCTCGAGGGGGAAAAACTGGGAAAAATAAAACTTTCTTTGTCAAACACACACACTAAAATATTAAGCTAATAGGATTTTTTAAGCTAATGCTACAAGCTTAAAAACTACCAGTAGCCTTTGAAAGAAAGCAGCTACAGTCTTGATTTAAGGCAAGAATTCCTAATAATCCAAAACCAATTATATTTCTTTGTCTCAACCAAGTGATTCTTCAGCTTACATTTCAGTTTAACATAAATTCATTAGTATCTTGTCAGACAGAAATACAGTGGTTTTTATGAGTAGCATACATAAAAGAAGTTTATCACAAAATCATTATAGATAATCCGTCAACCCAGATTCAAATATATACTATTCTTACAAGATTCAGAAAAATACCAATAAGAGACTTTCTGTAGGACAAACAATTATAACTTAAATAATAAACACTTTGTCACTTTTTTCTTTATAGTATATATAAATTATTATGTATTCATTGTATTATAAAAACAAATTAATTCATCAAAAACAATGAACTGAATTATACAGTTAAATCTATATAATAAATTCTAAAATTTTAGTCTATAATTTAATCCAAAGGGCACTCACTGAGAATTAGAGTTTACTTATTCTGAAGTGTACTATTAGAAACAGGTTTTGCCTTGTCTAGGAAGTTTTCATTAGTAGCTTGAGTTGTACTTTCATGGCACATTTATATTTGAGTCTAGCATAAACTAAAAGTAACCTAACCCTCTGGAGATCATGAAATATAGCAAAAGCAGTTCTCTTTCAAAACCTGCGTAAACATAGTGAGATAACTGCCAAGGCAATTACTATTGAGTTGGTTCAGACACTTAGTAACCAAATCTTTACAAATTAATAAAGAACTTACATATTTCAAATGCATGTTGACATTTCCTGAAGAAATTATTCAAATACATTCACACTTGAATTTGATAAGCTAAATAAGAACCACAGTTCCTCCTGAAAAATGAATATTAAAATTAAATCTGATTTCCTATTCCTCATATGGCTTCAGATTTTTGTTATGCTTTATATTCTGGAATGCATATAAGCATCCCATATTATCTTTGGAAAATATTCTCTCTAGTTTTACCCACAAACATAAAATATACTTTTAATTGTAATTTTATAAGCCCTATTCTCTTAAATGTAAAGTAGAAGACACAAATCCACCTATAAAATAAAAATTATGATGGGCAGTGGTGGTACACACCTGTAATCCCAGTACTGGGAAAGCAGAGGCAGCAAGTGGATCTCTGTTAGTTCGAGACCAGCCTAGTCTACAGAGTGAGTTTCAGGACAGCCAGAGTTGTTACAGCAAAACACTGTTTTGGAAAAATAAAAATAAAAATAAAAAAATATCAACAGTATTTGAAAAAGAGGAACCCAAATGCAGGGCCAAATCATTTTTCCACATATATGACCTCACCCATGATAAGGAAAAGTAACTAACAAAATGTGAGACGCTCTCTTTTTATCTTTACATTTATTTAGTGAGAGGGAGGGATGGGGCAGTGTTTCAATGGCAGAGGTCAGAGGACAGCTAGTAGAATTGGGTGGCTCTCTCTTCCCACTATTTGGGTTCCAAGGACCCAGCTCAAGACATTAGATCAGTGGCAAACACCATCACCAAATGAGCCATCTTAGTGGCCAAGTTGGGCTTTCAAACATTACTAAGAGTTCAAATTTTCTAACGTGTTCTTATAAAGACGAAAGACAAAAAATACAAAAACACTAAGGAGAATGAGTTCATATATTGGTTGAATTCTTATCTCATAGAACTAGAAACTGGGGCTGTAGAGATGGCTCAGGAGTTAAGAGCACATAAATTGCTCATGCAGAGGATCTCAGTTCATCCTCCAATTTCCAGGTAAGCTGGCTCAATATTACCAGTAATTCCAACCCCAAGAGTGTGATGGTTTATTGTTTATGATCTAATAAAGCTTGCCTGGAGATCAGTATGCAAAGCTAACAATAGCCATTGAAGCTGGGCAGTGGTGGCACACACCTTTAATCCCAGGACTCGAGAGACTGAGGCAGATGGAGCTCTGTTGAGTTCAAGGCCACATGAGAATCAGTCTGAAAGAGAAACAGAGCTCATGCCTTTAACCCCAGCACTAGAGAGGTACGTAAGATAGGAGCAGGGTCTCACATTCTGTCTGTTAGTGTCCAGCCACACTGAGGACAGGATCTCCCTCCCCAAGCCTTCGTAGAGTATCAGCTTTCTGGTGGCTTGGCTACTTTGCTTTTCGGATCTTCAGCTTGAACCCCAGTATCTGTTTCTGGGTTTTTATGATTCATCCTACACAGGAGATAGACACCCTTTTCTGGCTACACTGGCACCGCACTCACATACACAAACCCACACATGGCACTCAGCTGTACAAATATGATTTTTTAATGTTTTAAAGTATCAAAAATTTTATGAAGAAAGCCATAAATACAAAATATAACATGTCTCCTTCTTTTTTTTTTTAATGGTTTTTCAAGACAGGGTTTCTCTGTGTAGTCTTGTAGACCAGGCTGGCCTCAAACTCAGAGATCCACCTACCTCTGCCTCTTGATTAAAGGTGTACGCTACCACCACCCAGCCTCCCTATTCCTTTATACGTTCTTTTAGGGGAATTCTCAGTTTGCTACAGAAAACTCTGCCGTAATTGGCATGAGTTGAATAAAGTCAGCTCAGCACTTTGTAGTCTATGATGTTTATAAGCAAGAGCTTCTTCCACTTTGAAAACTATGCCTAAAAAGGAATTCTCATTGAAGACTAAAGCGTTCAATTAAAGATAAAGCCACTTGGGTGGCCACATAACAGATCAAACAGCTCATACTTGAAGCAGAATTATTACTATTCAGCTGTATGTGCGTGACTCATAAGAATTTAAATGAAGTCTATTCCTGTGTGCATAAATGTGGGTGCAGAAATAACATTTAAAAGTGCATTATCACACATTTGCTCAGTCTATTCATTTTGGCAATTTAAAGACACAGTTCAACACTGATTAATGACCTACTACCATGCACAGTTTTGGGATTTGTTTTGTTCTGAACTACTAAAAGCATACTTAAGAATTCTGGGTATTATAAAGCTAGAAAAAAACCTGAAACACTATAAAGTTCATAAATTATTTAAAATATTAAACTTTCACTTTTACAAATAGCTGAATTCACATATCAATATAAATGTTTTTGAAAATATAAAAATAACATCTGGTATTAAAATTTTCCATTGTGGCCAAACAAAATCCCAACACGAAAGAGAAACAAAAAGATAAATTACAGGCTGGCTTGGACTACAGGGTGACTTCCAGGCTGATTCGGGTCACACACACACACACAGACACAGACACACACACAGACATACACAAATGAAAAATTTCACCATGAATTATCTTCAGTTTTCACTATATACTATTACCTAGTAAGTATAATGGTGTCATTTTTACTAGCGTGTTTTTTTTATCTTTCATGACTAAGAAAGGTCTGTGAAATGTCCATTTAACACATTTAAGAGAACCTGGGAAAAATTTTTAAAATTACATAGCTTCTTTCTCTTTCAAAATTTAACATACTGAATAAAAGATGAAAGATTATGAGTTATCTTTTATATGAAACTTTACTATAGTACTGTAGTAGTAGAGAGTCTAAGAACAGATGAAAGACAAGCCGGGCGGTGGTGTCACACACCTTTAATCCCAGCACTTGTGAGGCAGAGGCAGGTGAATCTCTGTGAGTTTGAGACCAGCCTGGTGGTCTACATGAGCAAGTTCCAGGACAGCCTCCTAAGTCACAGAGAAACCCTGCCTCAAAAAGCCAAAAATAGGGAAAAAAAAAAAACAAGAATAGATGAAAGGCATAAAATCTTGCCCCATTCAATCAAGATCAAAAACAGGTGGGCTGTGAAGAACAATTAGAAATAAAAACTGTAGACACTAACCATCCTATTGTCTAACAGTCTGCAAGAGAAATTAGAATGATCAAATGAGATGTCCATGCTAGCTCCTTAGAAGAGTGATAAATAAGCAAAAGGGTGAACCCCGCAAGTAATGGCATAAGCAGAGAGAGAGGATGGAGATTTTGACTAGGCCATGTTTAAGACAATGGGAAGTTACTGGAACCTTTAAGAAAAATTACTAAAATCAATGAGGCCTAGCCTTAAGAAACAATTAAGTAGTCAAATGGCTCAATCAGTCTACATTATCAATTATGTACTACTCTTCCTAAGACAAAAAAGGAAGAGACAATTTCCTAACTTCCCACAGGTTTAAAAAAAAGTTAAAATTAGCAACCAATTGGCAAGTCTTTATTGTACATCCACTATTTGATATGCCACAGGTAAATATGAAAGTTTTCTCTCAAACACCCAACAGTAAGTTAGAAAATGCAATAGATGCCACATCCATGTCCCTAGTAATAAATAAACAGTACTGGGTGATGAACAAAGATGTGACAGGAAGCACATACCTCTACGTAAGTAAGTTAATACCACATTTTCCAAGCTGGGGAAGTCACAAGAGCCTAAAAAATAAACAAAACCGACTCTGACCCAGAAATTTCTCTCTTACAAATCTAATGGGTGGGGCGAGGAATGTATAATTTCAAAGACTTGCATAATAAAAGTTACACAAAACATTAGAAAAATCCCAAAAATCTGCCAATAGGAAAAAAACTTAAAATATACTTAATTGATGAAACAGTATACAGATATTAAAATTATTTTTTCAAAGAATATTATTTAATATTTAATGTTTCTGAATTAAAATTAACTGAAAATGTATGATCCCTAGGTTTAGAAAAATTACACATAGATAGAAAAATTCAGAGAAATACGAAGTTTTCCAGGTAATTTTATAGTAACATGGATGAAATAAGCAGCTATTTTTTGAAAAGGCATCTATTACCAACAACCTGTAAATGTGTGATATTTACTGGCCAAGGTTATAAGTTTCACATTTAAGAAATTATTTGAGAAAGGGAAGTAACAATAATGTCTGTAGATCAAAACTACGAAGTGATGGCAGACCTTGACAGTGATCTTTAAAGTCTGGAGAGAAACAAACGTAGTAAAGTTACGGCATAGTTAGGATAGGTGGCACACGATCTCAGCCTCAGCTCTAAAGGGACATGAACTATACAGCAAGTTCCAAGGCCAGCCTGAGTTACACGCAACAGATTTGGACTAAATCAACTGTGTCTCATTCACGGCTTACTGTGAAAATTCCGAATATATGCTGGCTTTGTTAAAACTGACGTTTTGCTACACATTATGTGAAGATTTACAGTCACTAACAGGGCACGTGATCTTCATTACATTCTTTTAAGGCAAGGACCATATTACAAAACGTTTTACTAGAGGAAACAGATGCATCAGCAAGGCTGTGACTTGCCCAAGAAAATAGCTAGTTAGTTCTCTGGAAACCGCAGAAATCAAGCACTGGTGTTTAGCCTCTTAAGTAATCTGCGTTCCACACCTGCACCTTATGATTTCCCCCCTTCTTCACTGTCGAATTATTTTTAGAGCTACTTTTCCTACCCCCAAATCCTGCCTAGTCTGCCAGCTGTGCTCATCCAATCAGGATCAAAAACCTTTCTACAGACACGAAGTTCAACAAGTTACAGGCGTCGGCCAGTTTTTCAGGCTCTCCAGCACATAACTGCTCTCAAGTTTGGGGAAACCAACCAGGTGGTGACTGCCACAACTCCAGTCTCCCCGCGTCCGCGAAGGGAACAGCGAGGGCAGGGAACCGTGCCATTCGGTACGCCCCCGCACGCAGCGCCCGCTCCTGCCAAAGCAGAGCCCAAAGCTCCTTCCCGGCGGTTCAAGACCACACATCCCCGGTCAGCGTTTATTTCTTCCTACCAAACGCTACTTCTCTTTCCCGAACCCAGCCCTCGCTTCCGCACCAGAAGCCAACACAACTCAAAGGTGTTCAAACAACTAAGATCCCTTCCGTCCCGAACAACTCTAAAGGTCAGACCCATAACGACCTAGAATAAATAAAAGGAAAGGTCTCTGCTGCTAAGGCGCACTGCCAGCGTTAAGTTCCACGCCGCTTTCCCCACACACGCCCTAGAGGCTCGGCCACTCCGGCTGGGGGCGGGCCCAAGTGGGAGGGGGGAAAGCCACGTGTTCCGCCTTCTGCGCACGCGCCAGCCAAAACAAAAGGGAGGCTCGCCAAGCCCCGCCCCTCGTCCACGTGACTCGCGTCCAGGCCCGCCCCCTGCCCCGCCCTCCCCTTCCCGCCGTGACTGCCAAGGCTGTTAGGTTTAGCCGTTTAAATTTGGCTGCCGTCCGACCCCCTGCCCCAAAGCACGGTCCTGTGCCGGGGCCCGGAGTCCAACGGCCAGGAGGATTCGGGGTGCAAGGGGACGGCCCGGCGGACGCCGAGCCCGCGAGTTCCCCCGGCGGTCTCCTCCGCTCTTCCCGCCCCGCGCCGCCGCCGTCCCCCGCCGAGGAGACCCACCCCCCTCTGCCCGCCGCTGCGACGCCGGCCACTCGCCTGCTGGGGCGCCTGGCTGCCCTCCGCCGCCGCACCTTCGGTCCGGCCGTGGTGGGGGCCGCCGTAGGCGATCTCTAGCTGTCCGCCCGCCTCCCCCCACCCGGGGCGCCGCCGACTCGTCTCCAGAGCGCGCCCCGCTCCCGCCCCGGCTGACGCCGCCGCCGCGGTTTAACAGTCCGCCCGCTGCCCGCAGCTCCGGGCGCTCGGGGGACGGAACCCTACAACGGAGGGGGGAGCGGGGGAGGGCGGGGCCCGGCTCCGGCCAATGGCAGCGGGGGAGGGGCGCGCCATGCAAATGAGACGGGCGGCGGGGAAACCCCGGCGGGGGCGGGGCCTGCGGAAGCGGCTGGCAGCGTTCGGAAAGCGGCCTGAGCTGAGGGCGATGGCCGAACTCTGCGGCGGAGCTGGCTCCCGGTGCGTTCGCCCCGCTGCTGCCCCGCGCTCTCTCCATCCCCGGGAGAAACTTCCCGCCTCCGCGCTGCGGTTTCTGTAGGTCCGTGTCGCGAAAATAAAACGGGGCAGCGGGGTGGGAGAACGCGGGTCTGCGCCTCGCTCTCAGCTCCTCTGCGATCCTCGGCGTCCCGTCCACCCGGGCCAGGTCGAGCGAGCTGCCGCGACCCCTGAGCCCCGTGCCTGTTCTTGTATTGGGCTCAGAGTCTCAGATCCCAAGTCATACTCTATCGGACCGTAAAATAGGTGACAAACCCGCCTTGGACGCATTTTAGTTTATGAGGGGCGCTGCAGTTAGCTCTTCTCTGCCTTAGCGCAGAAAAGCGGGATGGAAAGTTGACTAGAGAAACACAAAAACGCCTCTTGACTCTTGCACCTGGCTCAGTTTGCAGCTTCGCCGTTAAACGCTCTCGGGCATTTCCTCAGGCTTGAACTTGACGCTCTAGAAAAAAAATGATAACCTATATATAGCTACGTAGATAGTAGATTAGAAGCTTTGCTAAGCAGATTTTCGCAGGCAGTGGAGGGCACTAAAATTTTAGATCCAGATTTATCATTATTTCTACTTATTTAGTTGGAAGGGATCACGGAAGATCAATTCAGAAAAATTGAAGTCATCAGGAAGTAATACTTAGACATTACTGGAATTGGAAAATTAACCACTACTTCTCTTTCTAGTACGTCAAGACACATAGTTGAAATAATTTTTAGGATAAACGGTCTGCAGTGGGGTAAATAGTTATAAAAACTACTGAAAACAATAAATGCTCAGCACAGGTCAAGAGAGGTATTTCAGGAAATATTAAAATGAACAAAAAATCATGAACTAATGCTGTGTTGGAGGAAAAATTAAATACCTCCTGGATATTTGTCATATTTAAAGGGCTGTCATAGTCCCTGAGTATGGAAACAGAAAATGAGTAAAGTATGTGGTGGAACCTGGGTTAGAGCACATGCTTTTAATCCTAGGCAGAGGTGGGTCAACCTGATCTACATGGTGAGTTCCAGGATAACCATGGCTGTATACTGTCTCAAAGCACACACAAATTTGCATGGTGGAAAATAGTAGCAGTTTGAGAAGTCAAAGGTGTTAGAGCAGTTCTAAGATCTTGGATTCAACTGGACATTCATTTTAAAGACTTCAAAAAAGGGTAGGAGCCATCACTAACTCAGGAAATAATATCTTTAAGGGGAGGTAATGTGCATTATATTATTAGAAAAGAAAACAACATTGTCAACTACACTGGTAAATCATGAAAAGGCCTAGGAATGTGCCACAGCAAAAGAGTGCTTGCCTGGCATTATTGGGGGGGGGCTGGGTTCAATTTATAACATACTTATGAATGGCAAGGAATTCAAATTTAAAATGGAGGTAATTGTAGACCTATAAAATTACTTGAGGTACAGTTATCTCCTGTAAGGTAATTGTTTATTACCAAAGCAAAGTAAGTTAACGAAATGTATGTTGAAAACATGTTATGGTGTCATAGAGGAGATACAGCAGTAAATAAAGTCCCTGCCTTTGCAAAGTTTAGTAAGCTTTGCAAAATACAGATAAAAACATAACAAGGCTTTCAATATATTGCCTAATTCAGTCATCAAACATAGTAGGAAGTAGGCTGTTTTCCAATACTCAAGGTTAATTCTTTTATCTTTTAGCTAGCCTCAGTCTGCCGGATTTGTAAACCTTACATAAATATTCCAGTCTATGAAACAATCATGTATTTTCCTCTTCCCTTTATATTCAATTTTATGATACTTCAAAAGTAATAAAATGAGAGGATATTTAATGCCATGGATTTGAAATATACTTTCTTAAAAACACAAGGAAGAAAAGTCAGTAACTTCTGTAGCCTGTTTTGTAACTCATAAACTAATTGCTGTCTGTAGTTTATGAAATGGCGCTAACCCCCCACTTAACTACACATTAAGAACATTGTCCCTCGACACTGAATACTATTCTAAAACATACTTCTGTTTTATGTAGCATAAACACACCAGCTTTCCAGACCCCATAGAATTCTAAAAATTGATAGACTCATTTGCCAGATGTTTTCCTATTTTACATACTTAGCAAAATCTTAAAACAATTCATGTAATCTTAAAAAAAATCAAGGATCTATTATTTTAAAAATACATTAAAAGAATTCTGGTTCCCAAGAAATCTATATTATTGGTTTGAGGGAGAGAGAGAGAGAGAGAGAGAGAGAGAGAGAGAGAGAGAGAGAGAGAGAGAGAGAGAGAGAGCTAAAGATGCAGCAAGGGCAAAGAGAAGGGCACGGTTCTTGCTGACATAATTATGACCTGACTGGAAGCCTGTAAAAACACCCAGGTAAGCGGTATTACCATGATTTCATGAGATAAACTTCAGCGCCGGCATTCGCTCAGTCACTTCCACTCGGAAACACTACGGCAGCACTTAAGGTCCAGCTGACACTGTGATAAATGCTAGAGATAGAGATCAACGCCTGGCTTCAAGCAACTCAGCCAAGAATGAATTACAGGCACAGCCTTTTGTGTCTCCTTCTCTGCTCTGTTTCTTTATAGCACCTTACCATGCAACATAACGCAGACTTTTATTTTTGCTCTCCCTGTTCTAGAATATAAATAAGCTCTGTAAGTTCAGGCCATTTTGTTCAAGGCTGAACACCCCAGATCTTAGGACATGGTTCTCAACAAATGTTAAATAGACGAACATTTAATTCTTACATTCTGCAGTTCTCTATTAATTTCCTGGGTTAAAAAATTTAAGCTCAGTGACATCCAAGAATAAAGATAGCTACAGTAATTAAGTTACCAGTCTTGGATTTACACAGTTTTGACTGGATCCAAAGCTAGCCTTCCTGAACAACTGTCAGAGAATAGAAAGTATATGGGAGTTTATTACTGTTCTTATATTTCTGTGCCAGAACCAACTGTCTTTCACTATCCTATAGACATCCATATATTTATGATTAATGCAGGTGTATGTAAGGCCGTAAACAGAATTCTTCCTCAGGTTAGATTAAGTTTTGACTAGCCAATATTTATAGATGAAAAGGTTAGGGTGTATGCAACAAATAGGAACCAGGACTGGGTACAAGAAAAGACAATACTGGCCCACAGAGGTAGGAGAATAAAAAATAATTCCCGTTGCTTATAAATGTATCACCTTTATCTACAGCAGACTCTAAATGGGAAGCAACTGTAAAATACACCGTCTGTAAAAGGATAAGCAAGTTGTGGCATGTCCATATCTTCTATTATGAAATGCCACTGTGAAATAACCCTAAGTGCTTCTTAAAGTTTTTTCATATGATGTTTTATCATATTCTTTCAACTCCCCCAACTCCTCCCAGATCCTGAGTCTTTGTTTTTTCAAGTGAGCATACAAAATACTAGGTTTCATTATGACATTTTCATCCATGGGTGCATCCTAAGCAGAATGCAGAATGAAAGAAGCCAGACACAAAAGAGAGTAAATAGTGCACGATCCCCATTTATGTAAGTCTCTGGGAAGACACGTGTGACCCGCAGTGACAGAAAGCAGACGGACAGTTGCTGAGCTGGGAAGAAGTGACTGGGGTCGGAGAGAGGGGTGCGGAAAATGTTTTGTGTCTTGATCCTGGTAGAATGAGTGCAAAATTCATGAAAACAGTTAAATACAGTGATACTATATTTAAAGATTGCACTTCACTAGACTCTCCTTGATGAAAATGGACACAAATCTCAAGGCGTTTCTAGCCCATAAGTTGAAAGCTACTCTGTATTAGGAAAAGATAGGTTGTGTACATCAGAAAGCCCGAGATCCACATGCCTAGCAACACTAGCCCTGTATTCAGTCCTTAGAATAAAAACACAATGCTTTAGGCTGGGCTTTGGAGGCACATGCCTTTAATCCCAGCACTTGGGAGGCAGAGGCAGGTGAATCACTGTGAGTTCAAGGCCAGCCTAGCCTACAGAGTGAGTTCCAGGACAACCTCCAAAACAATACAGAGGAACCCTGTCTGGAAAAAAAAAGACAAAAAAGAACAGTACTTTTCCAGGGCAGAGTGGGGAGCAACAGTACCAGGGATTAAACCTAGAACATCGATCATGCCAGTATACCCCACTACTTGAGGTCCTTCTCACCCTCTTTTTCTATTTTGTTTTATTGTGTTTTCTTTGAGATGGGCTTTAAGTTTCCCAGGATGGTGTTGAACTCACATCACCTAGGCAGATGGTGAACTTGCCATTCTCCTTCCTCAGCCTCCCAGAGTAGCTGGAATCACAGGCCTCTAGTCTAGGTTTATTTCCTCAATACATAAGCAAATGGTCCATTTTAAGAGCCAGGGACATGAACTAAGAGCTCCATAGCTAATCTAATAGCACCACTGGCCCAACAATGGTGCAGCTTCTGCTATCTTCATCCGTTCTCAAAGCGCTCGTGGTCCCAGATACCCGCTACTTTCCCATCATTGCTGCCCATTTCCCAGGTACCTGAAAGAACAGGAGTCACAAAGGCTTCAATGTCTCTCCTTAAGGTGTAGCAAAAATTCTGTACATTTATCATGTAAACATGTATAGTAGCAAGGGAGCCCAAGAGGTGCAAGTATAGCAGTCCAAATACCTTTCCTCCTCCCACAAATAGGCCTTGTTTTTCAGGAGGAAATTCTTGTGGGTTGGACAATGGTCTCCAGCTGGTAGAGTGGGTTCCTGATGTCCAAGTTAAGGTGTTCAAACAGTGCTGAGCCTGCCCTCGCTCTGCCGTTCCAGTTCTGTGAGCCCTTCCTTATTTAAGCTAAGTTTGATTTGGGCTTTGTTTTTGGCAAGAGAAAATACCTATCTAGCATAACCTACTTTGCAATATGGTAAGGTGAATTTGTAGTGGGTGTGGCTTAAGAGAAAAATACTTAAGACAGAGTATAACTTTTGATAACAAGACAGTTTCCAGGGGGCGTTGCATGAAGTGGACCTTGAAGCTGGAAGACTTGTACTAAATAAATAAGGTGAATTCTGGAAATTCGATACAGCTCCAGTGCAGGGACTGTGGGACAGTAGAGGGGTTGCTGTCGTGCCAGATAGAAGGTACTTTCACAAATAATGAGTCGTGACAATGTTCCTCAGAATTACCTGACATCTGGTATTTATCTTTAAATAAGCTATAAGAGTGGGGAATATAAAATTGGTCCAGCTGACAACTGTCAAAGACTGGTGACACATGTGGTTCATTAATGTTGCTCTGCACTTTTTAATGTGTCTGGCATGTTCATAATAAGTAGAAAAACAAGAGCAGTTTTCTAAGAGACCCCCCTTTCTTATTTTAAGACATGCTCTCATGTCTTCCAAGCTGGCCCTGAACTAGCTATGTAGCTCAGACTAGCTTTTTAACTCTTGACCCTCCTACACCCCACCTTCCAAGCGTGCTAAGCCTTAAAGCTGCTCTTACTGGTTTAAGAATAAATAACGCATACATTAAAGAGAATAATGACTACAGTTAACGGATGTTCATTAAAATTTCAAAAATTCAGCCAGGCATGGCGGTGTGTACCTTTAATCACAAGACTTGGGAGGCTGCAGCACACACATTTTTGTGAGTTTTAGTGTTCTACTAGCCAGTTATAGGACAGCAAAGTCTATACAGTAAAAATCTTGTAAAAAATTCCAAAACCCATGCATTCTTACAAATTCTAAAATGAATCATTACCATTAAAAGTTGCTACAACACATTATCAAAGGAAATTAAAAGGTCGATTATTTTTGGGTCACTTATTTATAAATTGTAACTCAGAATGTAGCATCCATGTATACACAACTTTTAGATACTCCTTCAGAAAATGATTTGGCATTATATCTGACATTTAAATGTCAGATATGTCAGATATAATGGCAAACACATGTAATCCTAGCAGACTGGAGGCTGAGGGAGGATTCTGGCCTTGATGCCTGCATGGGCAACACAGCTGTCTATTGTGATCTAGTAACAATTGCATTAAAGTAGGGATTTAAAAAAACAATGGGGCCAGTTGTGGCAGGGTATATCTGTAATCCTAGCCCTCTGCAGGCTGAGACAGGAGGACCACAAGTTCAAGGCTGGTTTGGGTTATACAGCAAAACTAGTTTCAAGCAAACAGATAAACAAAAACCCTAAGGAGCTATTGGCAGTTACTGGAAGCTGGGGAAGGAGTCACTTTTCTTTAGGGTTATGGCTGCTGCCTGGCACTCATGCCCCAGTAGATGATTTTACACCTGTCCAATGCAGGCAGCACTAACTGGACTCAGTGGGTTATTTTTAAAAGATGGTATGAGGTGGGGGGGGCAGCACTGGGGGGGAAACGGGCATTTAGATTAGATGCAAAGATACATTGTATAGATGTATGAAATGTTGAGTAAATAAATATTCAGAGTGTGTGTGTGTGTGTATGAGAGACAGACAGAGAGAGAGACAGAAAGACAGAGACTGGGTCAACATGTCACTTGTGGGATCCTTGTCAACTTTTTTTGTAACAGGATTTCACAGGCTGGACTGAAACTTGCTATGTAAACCAGGCTGGCCTCAAACTTGTGACCTTCCAGGCTCTGCCTCCCCCCCTCAGAGCTAGACCACAGGCATGCACCACCACACCCAGCTTTACAACAACTTTTAGGACCAGGCTTCTCTAGGACAGTGGCTGAGCAAGGAAGCTAACCAGAGTGACTGGGTTATTTCTGTCCAATCCTGGGACTCTCTAATAGGCAGCCAACCATGTAGCTTCCTTTTGGAAACTAGGCAAGATTTGCCCAGTGCACTTCATGGTTAAGGGCTCTGTTCATCCTGTCTAGTTCGAATTCCTTTCCCTTTTGTGTGTAATCAGAGTTACTTCTCAGTACATCTCTTGAAGGTCTGCATCTCAGCTTCTGATCTCTGTGAGTCCTGACAGACACACAGATCAAGCAAACACTTAAGAAAATTCTATGAAATGCAGTTAAGGAATATAAAAGAAAAAATAAAAGCAATTTCAATTACTAATAAAAATTACAAATTATTGATTGATGTTAAGGCACTTGGTAAAACTTAGGATACTTTATACACTATCTGAACTCCTTGATCAGTTTGAGGATCACTGAGAAACTATGCATGTTTCTGATAAGCTGGCATGACAAAAGTATCTACAGTACTGCTTATTAAGTTATCTGGGGCAAGGGTTGAGCCTGAGTCTAACTGAGCCCCTACCTCTTTCAGTTTACAGGAACTAGAGAAGATGGGATAACAAACCATTATGAAAGGTCAGTGAGGTAAATCAATAATGATGGATAGTCTACAAAACAAATGAACTCATTTTTTTTGGTTCCTAACAAGTCAACTTTATGAAGGAATGGGGAAAATGAGACCTAACTCATTTTGATACCAGTATTGCCTTGATAAAACCAAAAAAAGGTAATAATACATACTGAAAAAAAGGAACAGTACAAAAAGAAAACTACAAACCCAAAACCAAAAAAACCATACAACTTCATTGTGAACTGACACAATTCTCAAGTTATCAGAGAATATTTAAAAAGAATAAAAAATAACCACATAGCGTCAAACTCACGGATATAAGGATGGCCCGATGTTTAAAATTCACTGTCATCAGAACTACAGTTTGAATGTGTCGTGCTCCCTAAATCCATGCTGACATCTCCTGGCTGATCCACCAGCATGAAGAGATGAGACCGTGTGATGAAGCTGCAAGGGTTTGGCCCTAATATGACAGGTTAGTGTTCTTACAAAGGCCTGGAGAGAACCAGTGGCTCACCCTTAGCCTTCTGCCATATGACGATGCTGTGTTAATCCCCATCAGAGGACACGGTGTTCAAGGTACCATCTTGAGAGCAAAGACCAGACATGGGTATCTTAATCTTGCACTTTGGAGCCAAGCTGTGACAACTATGAAAATGTTGCTATTGACTTCTCACTTCATTACTGCTCACTGCTGTAGGGGGAAGCTCTACCGTTTTAAAGAAGTATAGGAGAATCAAGGAATGAAAGATGAAACAAATTATCGAGAAGAAGAAAAATAACTTATTGATTCCTGTTTAACATTATTGTTTATATATGAAATTCAAAGAAATCTACATAAAGTAACTCCTAGGATTAAGTTAAACAAGCCAGGGGATACAAGATAAATAGTTACATTGGTAATGAATAATTATAAACGAGAATTAAACAGCAATGCAATTTGTAGTTGCTCCAAAAAGGTGTTTACATTCAGGCGTACAGAACATGTACATGACACTAAAAGCAGCTGAATGAAGAAAGTCTAAATAAACAGACCCCCTATTCATTCCCTGGGAGACCCCAGCAGGTGACACTTCTCTTTACACTAATCT
This sequence comes from Mesocricetus auratus, assembly GCF_017639785.1. Lineage (NCBI taxonomy): Eukaryota > Metazoa > Chordata > Mammalia > Rodentia > Cricetidae > Mesocricetus > Mesocricetus auratus. The sequence goes on along the minus strand of NW_024429194.1, from coordinate 41,193,612 downwards.
GGAGACCTAACTCACCTCAAACAAAGGCTCTGCAGGGTTATTTTTATAAGATATAGACAAATACATTAAAAATGTACATAGGGTTTAAAAAGAATTAGAGTAGCCAAAGCAGTTTTGAAGAAAACAAAGCTAGGAAAATTCCACCATCTAATTTTAAAACTGTCTAAAAGCTACTGAACTCAGGACAGCAGCAAAGGAATGACAGTCACAGATCACTGCAACAGAACAGGGCCCACAAACAGACCCAGATAAACATGGTCAGTTGGTTAGTAACCAAGGTGCAAGAAGCAGTTCAGTCATCAAAGACACTCTTCCAACAGTTAACACTGCAACACTTAAACAGAGGCTGAAGAAAATGTTAGAAGATAAAGCTCACACCTTATATAAGATCATTGAATGAGCACAGATCTAAATAACTAATACAATAAAATTCTAAGAAAAATGTAGAAAAATTGAATAGCCTAGGTTTTCAGTAAAGAGTTTTTAGACATGATAGCAAATATAGGATGTAAGAAAGAAAAAAATGATCAAAATTCAAACATTAAGAACTTTTTGTGTTAAGTAAATGGTGAAAAAATGAAAAGGCCAGCTACAAGTCACGTATCTGACAGGGGATCATCTATAGGGAACAGCATGAGCCTGAGCTCAGAGACCCTGCTCATTTCCCCACAAGCCAGGCCTGCACAGCAGCCGGATCAGCAGACTGTCCTGTGATTCCCCTGGAACAGAGCAAAGCAGTTCTTCATGGCTTGCCTCTGCACCAAGGAGACTATCCCCAAACACTTTCTCATTGTCTCACTTGTGAGGACTTCCTGCCTCAACACCCTTCAGGCCTGCCTATAAAGTGCTCAGCAGCGTTGGGGAAGGGCTCTTCAGCAACACGGTCATCCGACCCCATTGGTTTTGTTCACTCTGCATTAAGGACACTTGAAAGATGGTACTTTTAGCTACTCCTCTTTCTATGCTAGCAACAATCTGAATCTAAAAATACTCACTACTAGCACACACACACACACACACACACACACACACACACACACACACACACACGGGATGGGGTGGGGGGGTATCAGTCTGACTTTGCCAAAACCTAAAATAGAGAAATTCTCCAAGCTCAACATTAAGAAAACACCCACCCCCCAAATGGGCAAAAGACTTGAGAACTTGAGAGAACTCATCAAAGAAAACAGTGGAAGATGAGCATGAGAAAAGCTGTGCTGCCATCAGTAGGATCAGGGATAAATGATAAGTGAAAAGCATGATAAATGAAAACTGTGAGACATCAGGAGGCTGGAGAGATGGTTCAGTTAACAGCAGTTCTTGCTCTTACAGACAAACCAGGTTTGGATCCCAGCACCCACATGGCAGCGCACAACCATCTGTAGCTCCAGTTCTAGGAAATCCAGTGCCCCCTTCTGGCCTCCATGCCGACCAGACATACCCATGGTACACGGACATATGTACAGATCAAACACCCATGTACATAATATAAAATTTAATCAAAAAAAATTTTTGGTTTTACATGACAGGGTTTCTCTGTATTGTTTTGGAGGCTGTCGGTCCAGCCCGGCCTCGAACTCACAGAGATCCACCTGCCTCTGCCTCCTGAGTGCTGGGATTAAAGGCGTGCGCCACCATCGCCCGGCTTAATCAAAATTTTAATGAGACATAAGCATATGCCTTTTATAATATAAAACGATGACTATTTAGAGCAATTGGAACTCTTTAAGTGAATGGTTAGATGGTAAAAGGCAAAAATCTCTGGAAAAACAGTTTGCAGTGTTTTTATACATGCAATTCAACGGTTTCCTCCTGGGAATTTAACCTTAATAAGAAGCTAGGTTTAACTTTAACCAGAACCAAGATCTCCTGGCAAAGTGGATGAATAATAAACAAACTGTGGTATACCCATATGGAGATTCTGCTTAACACCAAAGAGGAGAAAGCTATTGAGTCATGCAAAATGGATGAATCTGAAATGCAGTTTTCTAAGACATTCTCAAAAGGTTACATGCTGTATAATTCTTCTTATATCATTGTCTCAAAATGACAGAACTATGATGACAAGGACTAAATCAGTGTGTTCCAGGGGCTAAAGGTAAGCAGTGACTATGAAGAGCACAAGGGACATTGAACGCGGGGCCTGAAACTGTTCTGTATCCTGGTTGTAGTTAGAGCTGCATAAATCTCTGAGAACTGAAATAATAAATCTATATATGCTAAAATTCTGAGAGTTGTAAAAAGTAATTTTACAGCATATACAACAAAAGGAAAAATATACATTATTTTTTAAAGAGATAAGGGTAACTCTAATACAAAAAATTTAAGGGCTGATACAACCAAATGAAAATCTTAAAGTTGTGTGTGTGTGTGTATGTGTGTTTGTGTGTGTTATGCACATGGGTGCCAGTGTAGACCAGAGAATAGTGTTGGATTCCCTGGAGCTAGAGTTACAGGCAGCTGTGAACCATCTAACTTGAATGCTGAAATGTCTAGGAGACAATACCTGTTCTTAACCACTAACCTATGCCTTCAGTTCCCAAACAGAATTTGTAGGTCTTGTTAAGATCCTAATTTAAACAACCCCCCACCAAAAAGCATTTTTTATATAATCAGGGCAAGTTTAAATGATCCTAGAATTATATGTGAAACTTAAGTTTCTGCAGTATGATAATAGCATTCTGGCTAGATGTAAAAAAAAATTTCATTTGTTACATACGCATTCTAGAGTACATATACATATGAAATAACAGTAATTTTGAACATTTATTATAAAGCAGTAGACACAGTCCGGCAGTTGGTTTCAATCTCAATGTCAAATTTTTCCAATGACTCCAAATAAATAAATGCTGTATGTTCCAAAAATAACACTGACATGGAAAAAAGTCTAGAAATTGTATACTTTCAGCAATAAACTACTAAGATTACTAGGTTAGTAAAGATCTGCAGTTCAGATCATATAAATCTTTTGCCTTAAAATAGCAACTCAAAGCAGTTTGCAATGTCACCCTAATCAGGAAATAAGGGAAAGGGGGGAATTTTAAAGCAGTAATTCTGACCCTACAAATCTCAGCCTCCAAACATAATTAACCAAGCCTTTAAAATCCTTATTAATATTTACAAAACAATGCTTCCTTCTGCTTGCCGAGCTTGGTCTTTTGAGCTCTGTTATTATTTATTGTTTCTTACACAGCACTGCATGGGACTCGGATGATAAATTTCCTCCCTGGGGGACACTACTCGAAGCCACACAAACAGAGCACAAAGAAGAGCTGTTTAAGACATGAACACCAAATGCAAAACTGAGGAGCACATTCTGAACTTTTTAAAAATAAGGTTATAAGTTTTAAAGGAAGAAAACTCATTCAAACCCAGGGCTGTCCACCTCTACACTGTAGACTTAAGGAGGGCAAAGGGGTAAGGGAGAGTTCCAGCAAACCCTTTAAAAGTTCCTATGGGCGGGAGGGAGGTGCAAGTTGCAAATGGAATAATAAGAATTTACTTTAGTGGTTGAGTGCTTGTTGTTTCTGCAGAGGATCAGGGTTCAGTTCCCAGCACCTATCCTGAGTAACTCACAACTTTAGCTCTAGAGGACCAATACCTTATTCTGGTCTCTGTGGGTACCCACACTAATCCACTAACATGCACATATCTACACACAGATATAACTAAAAATAAATCCGTGTTTTTAAAGAAGAATTTGAGCCTGGCTTAGTGACACATGCCTTCAATCCTTGCACTTGGACAGAGAAGCAGAGGCAAGCAGATCATCATGAGTTCTGCGCCAGCCTGACCTATGTAGCTTTGCCAGATCAGGAAAGGCTACATAGCAAGTTTTCTCAAAAAATAAAACAATTTGAACCCTTTTTATGTTAGTAAGTGTATATAAAAGGAGTTAAGCTGGAAACCATGCCAGGTTCTGTTCAAGAACCCAAAACTGTGAATTACAAAGAAAGGAATATCAAAAGAGTCCACCTCTCATCTGCTATGCCCATTTGTAGGAAGTCATGTGGACATGCTTTGAAGTCAAACAAGAATGTATTTTCATTTTAAAACTTTTCACTATTATCGATATGTGCAGAAAAATCAAACTATTAAAATGTCAGTTGGGGGCTAGAGACATGGCTCAGTGGTTAAGAGCACTGGCTGCTCTTTCAGAGGACCACCCTGGTTCAATTCCCAGCACCCACATGCAACTCACAACAGTCTGTAGCTCCAGTTTCAGGGGATCTGGCATCCTCACATAGACATACATGCAGATAGAACACCAATGTACATAAAATGGATTAAAACATTTAAATGTCAGTTTATAAACTAATGATTTTGTTTTGCATAATAATTACATATGTCTCAAACATGATTTTCCTACACTCATACTTTAAATGTTTACTTCTATTATACTCAGCCTGGATGGAATATTTAAACTCTATCACTACTAGTTTGTAGAAGGGTTATTGCAGACTTGCTTTCCAACATTCTTAATGGCCTAGTTTATAGACAACACACAACACTTAGTAACTATAATAAATCACATTGTTGAGGAATAAAGGCCTTTGCGCTGATACCTACCAAATATCTGGAATTTAAGGATGATGAATTACTGAATTCTCCTATTCAAATTAAACTGAAATGGGATCTGTTGAAAGCCCATGCGTCTTATCTAACAGCCCATGTGGTCTCCCATCAGAACACGTTCTCAGTTTTCAGTGCCTCAAACACATTCAACACGTAATTTGTTTTAAAGTTTTACTTTATTTGTAATTGATACATAACTGTGTCTCTGTGTACCGTATATGGTTCAGTCTGTTCTTTTCTGAAGAGAGGGTTCTATTCATTGCTTAAAAAGCAAGGGGTAGGTGGTAAGATGGTGGGAACCAATGTTCTAGAGAACTTGGAGCAAAAAGGACCTGAAATGACTGACTTTCTATGAGTTACAATTATTTTGCCTTTTCAAAGTCTTCAAGTATTACTTAAAGTTACAAGGATATAAAATTATGTCTGCCTCAACTTTAAGGATCAAAGCAATTTATGCTCTTCGGAATTTGAAAGACAAATGAGACATTAAGGCTGTGAAGTTAGAAAATCTTCCATGTTCACTGTATAAAAAAAGGTTAAGCCTTTTACAGCCTAACGTTAGACTCTTTGGGTTCAAAATTTTTTTTCCCATGTTAATCTTTGAAATTATATTTTCTTTCTTTCCCTGTAATAAGCATACATAAAACAACATTACTATTCCCCCTTTCCAGGTTACATTTTATCCCAAGTAGAGTTGAATCCAGGTTAGCCGTATGTAATAGGATTCCAGGATGTAGGCAGATGTCTAGCTGTCACTGACGATCTGTCTTGCGATCAGCTCTCTCATTATTTCGTTGGTACCACCGTAGATTGGCTGAACCCGAGCATCCACATAAGCTCTAGATAAATCAGAAGAGAGTGGAACTCATATAAACATGGTAGAGATTTTAGATTCTGGATAATTACTAATTATTTAACTAAGGAGCTCTAAGCAATAAGAGGTCCTTATAAATAACTAGTTTTTCTAGTACAGCATTTCATACTAGGTTGGTATACTAAAAGCCATTAAGATAAGACATTACAATTCAAAATAACAGATACACTAACATAATTTTATGAAATTGAACATATAACAACAATCTGAAAAGTCTATGTTTAGAAATGTATAGATCATCTTAATTTCTGGTCTTTTAGTCTCCCTAGAAAGTTGAAATCTTATATTTAAGGAAACAAATACATTACTTATTTCCAGACATTCCTTTTAATTTCATCACTACCCCACCACCTGATATTTTAGAAAGTTATTTTTTCCCCAAAAGTTAACAAGTAGCTTATTCTGGTGGGCAATGATTAATAAGTCACTCTTGTCACGGCTGGGATTAAGATCCTAAGTGACATACACAGCCATAAACCCACAACTAGAGTTCACGTTGGTCTCATTCTGATGCTGGCAGAGAACCCTAACTATCCAGGGCCTGAACTCGGGATCTTGATAAGGGAGAGAGAGCTCCACACTGAGCCGCACATCTCCAGCCTTCCCTTTTGACTGCTGTGGTAGCCACCTTCTCCTTTCCCTTTAACCCTCTGGGGTCCATGGGGATACATATTACTGCTTTGCAGGCTAAAAAGGTGATTTAGAGCGGCTGATGCATGTTAATTAATGATTACCATTTACTGGTGACATAACAAATAACTGTCCGGCTGGAACAAGAATGTGGGTGTCTCACCCCTTTGGCAAGAGAACTTTTATTAGGTCACAATGCTTTCATTGTCCTGGTCCTGTGCAGCTAGTTACTGAGCTCTGGACTTTTCACGGCAGGAAAATTTAAAGACCTTTCTTTCTCAAATATAAAATTGGGGCTTTAATTAATTTCTAAGACAAAATGTGCTTATTCCTCAGCATATGACCAACTTTGAACTTACATTTTTTTCCACATTTACCAGGTTACCTCATTTATTATTTACCTATGCTATGAACTGCATTATAAGGGAATTAGCACTCTCAGTACTTTCTGAGATATATAAAGTCCATCCCCAGCCCCGGGAAGATTTGGTTGTTCTCTACAGAACCAAGTACTTGTATCATCTCAAGACTTTCCTGGCATTCCAGCCTGCCGGAGCAATCCCACCACTTCCAGGACATTTTTGAGCTGGGTTGGGTATTTATTTTCCCATTAAAAGAGTTCTGCCAAGATATGTAATGACAGACCAGCAGACCTTTCATAAGTTACTAATTAAATTTACTCTACTAAGATTAACAGAAAAAGGCAGTAGAGAAAATGTTTAACTGCAGTGAAGTCTTCTGTCTCAGCGTCTCTACCCTAGAATGGCTAAGAGATCTTCAAGGGTCTAAAGCTAAACCCAATGAATAAAACTAAAATCAAGTCACAGGCCAAGAATTAGCTAGCTAAAAATTGTAAAAGGGAACAAAACACCTTTTACCTATAAGGTCAAGACTCAATAACTTATCTATCACTTTCTCCCCACCCCACCCCTAGACTAATAATGTAGCTTAATCTGGGGCAGGTGTGAGTCCCAAATTGATTTCTTCAGTCTGTACACGATAGCCACATGCTGTCTAATGCGCAGTTGGCTTTTGTGCTATCAGAACTTCCCACATCTTTGGGGGGAAGGAAAGAGCTTCCTAGATAAAGACCCACATACTCTTTGAACTGGCAAGCCAGGCAAGAACGGTGGTTATTATTTCTTAAAGGAGCTCAAGTCTCCCAAACTGAAAGCAGAAATTGTAAGTCATCAATCCCTACATCTTGGTGCTACTGACTTAAAGCAGTGGACTCTGAGAAAGCGCCACCCCAGCTTATGGCACATTATAAACAAGGTAGTGGACCCCTCTTCCCTTGGCATGCCTTTCTTAGAACATAAATTGAGCCACACAGACACTGAGCCAACACAAGAGCTTAAGCTCACAGATTAACAACCATGGTCATGTCACCCACAAAGCCCTCTTATACATAGGATGGATGAGTGCTGAGAAAACAAAAATGCACAGGAAATCCCAGTGATGATAACCTTTGGGCTATCATAATTCAAAACCTCACTTCTAGTTCATGACTGTACAGGATCTAAAAAGGAAGTTCTGCTACAACTAAGGTCTACCTGAAGTAGTTCTGGAAAGGATAAACCAAAGTCTAAGTCAGATGATTTATTTGGAAAAAACAATTTCATGCTTATGATCTCTCAAAGAGAAAAAAAACATCTGATTAATACTGAGTTTTGTAAAGTTATAAACTACAGACACCCAGTAAGTAAAGCTAATAAACGGTGTGGTGACTATGGAATTAGCAAGTTATACCTATGCAGGAACTTCTGTTCTTAATCAAACAGCAATAAAAAGTTCATGTTCCTCAATAAGGATTAGAAACATAAGGGATACCTCCACGTAGGCTTGTTAGAAGTTCAGATGTGTCAGGCTAACACTGTGACTAGGCATTCGTTTGACCATTTTTCTAGCTATATAAAGATATCTAGGTAAAACATTAGGGCAAGTATTAGGAGCCTATAGCAGCATTCCTACTCTCAGATTCAGAACTAAATTGGGCATGTATGTATATTCATCAAAAAAATTCCTTGGGCTTTTTTTATAAACTGAATATACTGTTAAGTATGAGGAAAAATATATTCTAAGGAGACAAGGGAAAGCAAAGGAGAGGCAAGAGACCATGAGAAGGAAAAGGGAGCAACAAAGGGAGACACATGGAGAAGACATTCTTTAACTCCTGTTTCTATTCATGTCTGACCCATTAAAAAGAAGCACCTCCATTTTTCTTGAAGATAAAAATCGCATTCAGAAAAAAGGCTGTTATTTTTCAAGCAAGATACTTAAGGCATGATATGCGAATCCTTCTACTATGCAATGGAATCATTCTGTGTTGCTATTTTGTTGTTTTTTAAAAAGTAGCTACAGATGGTGGTCAGTGTTAAGTTGCTTGTCCAACATGTGCACTGACTGAGTTCAATTCCTATAATGGTCAATTCTGATTATCAACTTGACAAAATCTGGAAACATCTAAGACACAAGCTTCCAGGTGTAACAGTGAGGGATTATTTGGATTAGGTCAGCCTCTTGGAAGACTCACTCTAAAGTATGGTGACACCATTCCCTGGGCTTGGGTCCTGGACCACGTACAGAAGAAGCTATCAGCTGAGCAGTAGCATCCTTCATCCCCTGCTTCCTAAATGCAGGTTCGACCTGACCACCTACTTGATGCGGGATATCCTTCTGTATGCTGTGAATATATGTTTCTCTTATTGGTTGGTGAATAAATGGTGACTGGCCAGTAGTCAGGCAGGAAGAATAGGCAGGGCTACCAGACTAGGAATGCTGGGAAGAGGGACAGAAAAAGAGTCTTGAAGGAGACACCATGTAGACACCAACGGAGTAACATACCAGAACATTACAGGAAAGCCACAGACTCATGGCAATACATAGTTTACAGAAATGGGTTAATAATTAAGAGAGAGCTGGCCAGTAAGAAGCCTAAGTCTTTGACCAAACAGCTTATAACTAGTATAAGCCTCTGTGTGTTTATTTGGGACTGCACAGCCGTGGAACCAGGTGGGACAGAACCTCCCTCTACACCCTCTGAAGCTCCTGCAGCAATGACGCTCCCACTCTGATGGGTACACCTTGAAACTGTGAGCCGAAATCAACCCTTCTCTCCCTTCAGATGCTTTTGTCAGAGTATTTTATCACACCAATAAGAAAAGTAAGCAATGTAGGAGTATATTGTGGGGGGGGCGGGGCTTGGAGACAGAGAGTCAGAGACAGACAGAAAGGGGGAATGATTTTCAATGGTATCTTTTAAATCCAAGCATCATATTTAAAGGTATGCTGAACTCTTTATTTACTTTTTTAAAAAATCCTAATGAAAAGCTAATAAAATAAAGCCAATTCTTTTTGCATAAATGTATTATTCACTGAAAGTGCAGACTTTAGATAAACTTTCCCTGTATATTTGTCATGTAAGGTACAGTAAAGAAAATTTCCTTTCAGCCAGATGGTGGTGGCACACACTTTTAATCCCAGCACTCAGGAGGCAGAGATTGGTGGATCTCTGTGAGTTCAAGGTCAGTCTGGTCTACAGAGTGAGTTTTAAGACAGCCTGGGCTACACAGTGAAACCTGTCTCAAAAAAAAAAAAAAAAGGAAAGAAAGAAAAGAAAAGTTTCCACTAAGGAAATCAAGAAAGAAAGGGTGTGGGTTTGAGTGTTTGAGTGGTGAGGAGATGGGGAGGATGTGGGAGGAAAGAAAAGGAAACTGTAATTAGACTATATTATATGAAAAATCTTTTTAATTAAAAAACACACACACAATTTTTAAAATAAAGAAACCAAAGCATCATAGACTGGGTGTGGTGGTGGTACAACCATTAATGTCAGCACTTGAGGCAGAGGCAGGTAGAGCTATGTGAGTCTGAGGCCAACCTGGTCAGACAGAGTTATACAACAGGACCCTGAGAGGAGGGGAAGGGATGGGAGGGAGAGAAAAAAGATTACAGAGCCCCTATACTTACTTTGAAATCGGATACTCCCACATGTATCCCCAGCCTCCATGGAGTTGCACACAGTCATAAGCGACACTGTTTTGTAATTCAGATGCCCTAAATGATCAAAGAAGCAGAAAAAGAGATATTGTTCAGTTGGTAGAGGACTCACAAATCTTTAGGGTCAAACCCCTGCCACACAGGTACATGCCTATAACCCAACACTCAGGAGGTAGAGGCAGAAGGATCAGAAGTTCAAGGCTTGCCTTTGTTACATATGAGTAGGAGGCCACCCTTTATAAATGAAACCTTGCCTTAAAACTTTCTCATTACTCAACAATTTATAAACTATCTTTTAATATTCAGCACCATTGTGTCCATAAGCCTGACATGTTCAAGAACAATATTAGCTATGCAAAATTCTCTTTCCAAAAATATATAAAATTCTTTTCTATACCTTTTCCCATAAGCCAAAGAACTTGTCATAAATGTAAAATGTCTCTCCTCAGCCTGCAGTGTAAGTTCACATTAATTTCACATTACTTTTTAATCTCATAATCTGATCATTATAAAATCATTACAGGAAGCACCATTCTGCATATTTCCCTTGTCTAGTAATGACTGAACTGAAACTGAGTTAATAAATAACAATGGGAAATTTTTCTAGGCTGCTTTTGGGCTAGGGAGATGAAATGGGTTTGGTTTGTTTTCTTCCTTCTTTAAGGAAATCAATCCCCATTCCACCATCTGATTTAAACCACACTTGCATCTTAAAACACATAAGAACTTTACAGGGGTCTGTTGTCAAGTTCACCTTTGACACCACTGTTAATCATCTTTAACTCAAAGGCAAAAGTTTATCTAAACTCAATAGGACCTTGGCCAGACAGTCATACTTCAGTATTTTCCTTAGATGTAGAAAACAATCACATTCTATCCACCCTAAAGATTCCTGGGATAACATAAAGCTGTCCCCAGAGAATTAAATTCAATTGGAGTTATTTAAGGGAACACAACACTGCAAGACTTAAAACTTTATCCTTCTATTCTTTCTGTCTCATTTTGTTGCCATTCTTTAGATAATTTGAAATTAAACCTATCATTTGAATGAAGTACTAACTGATCCTACTTCAGGTTCTTAATATTTTACTTTTAATAGCAAGTTATGAGTTACATACCAACCCAAGTAATTTTTAGGACATTATAAACAAACCCAATGGGACTTTCCAGATTTTTTTTAATACTACTTTTCACTTACAGACTTCTTCCTTTAACACCTTCAAGGTTGAGTTTAAAGGCTGGCAACATGCCATGGCCATCTGAACAAACACCGCGTTTTAATTACAGTAATGTACATACCAATATTTTGCCATGGAAGCTGAGCCAGAGTCCAGACGTTTTTCTTCGTGCAACTGCAGACAGCTGTCCACAAAAGCTCTCGTTACACATATGTTTGTTTTTAATTCTGCTAGTTTATGCTGCACCGTCTTGAGATAAAAGGGGGTGGGGAGAGAATGTTAAAAGTACAGATTTCAACTCAGCACCTCAAATGGTTACATAATAAGAAAAATTTAAAGCAAAACATAACTGGAACTATGGGCGTTTTCTTCCAATAAAATGGCACATGTTAACCTTAATGAAAAAAAAAAAAAAGACAGAAAACCCCTGTATCTTAGCATTTTAAAAAGCTGTAGCAAATGATGTGAAAAAAGGTAAGTGCCAGCCACGGTTTAAAGGGAACTGCTTAACAAACATCAGGATTTAATGTGTGAGCACCATCTTGTGGCAGAAGCCATCACATACAGCTGCTAAAACACCTATTTCCTCTGGAGGTTAAACAACATTTACTGTGTATTCATGAAACTAAGGATATGCTTTTCCCTACTGTGCCCCTTTGGCTTAAAGTAAAATAATAAAATAACGTGATAGAGGGGAAAGATGGATTTATCTAATTACATACACATCATCGAATTTATTAGGTTAGTAATCGCAGTACTAATAATGGAAAGGAAATAGGTAGAGACCAATGAAGAGTCTCATGTACCCTCCAACTAGTTCTGAATGGTCTTATTTGCAAGTGGTACTAATGACGAGTCTACCCTCTCCTGCTGTCCACAGACAGCCAACGGTGAGCTTGGAGATCACTCTATTTAGCCCATTTCAATTGTTCCTCATTGGTCTTCCTTCAGTCCCATTCTATTTCACTGTTTCTTGGCTCTCACACCCTGAGTTCTGAGTCTACATCCGATCACGCTGGCACCAGCTCTTAAACTTGATCCTTCAGGCTTGGACTTGGGTAGAGTTCCCAAAAGCACATCCTATTCTAACTGAGACCTGAGGCTCATCTGTGGCCAGCTGCTTGTCACTCAATTACTTGAGGAAGTTATAATTTGATCATGCTGCTGTAGGTGTACGGGAGATCCATTGTGGCCAATGGCAGGCACACCCGTGGAGGCTGCACTGAAAACCTAGAAATTAACCTTATATTTCAGGGTCCAAAGGCAGGCTTGAGTTCCCAATGGAGGTTGTGGGAACAGTCCCTCAGCAGCTGTTGGATCTATTTCTACACTTGTAGCTGTGGCAGCTTTCAAAGCATAAAGCTGAATGTTCAATGTGACTAGTGCAATGCCAGGTACAATTCTGGTATTTTTCATTGTTGAAAAACCAAGAATAGGAACAGAACAATGGCGGGACCAGGAGACAGCTGAGTAAGTAAGATGGAGTGGGGGCTCTGAGGGACAGATGACTCATGAATGTATCAACTCTTGTGTTGATGAAACCAAGTGTCTTCTTGTGGTTTTGCCCCATTCTCTTCTAAAAAGCATAATTGCCATCTCATGATTCCAAAACCAAGCTGTAGCAGGGCTGTCAGCACCCAACAGACATTTGTGAGTCCAGGCCTCCAATGTGAAGCAAGCTAGCAGGCCACACGTTTTCTATCTCCTTTTCTAACTCTATAGGTCCTTTGGCTAAATCTCTATCTCTACTCAGCATAAAGTCCCCCTCCCCCCTTACACAGACACGTTTACAGAGAGAAAAATCTGAAAGAGTGGTCAAGTCATTTTCAGTAGACATAGAAAATCCTCAACCCTGAATTCTAAGTTTCCCACTGGCTTAAATCCATGATACTATGTAACATTAAATTTGAGAGAAAAAAGATGGGATGGCCAGAGGGATTCAGTAATTCCTAAGAACTGTAGAGATGTTACATATGAGGTTTTAATTTAAAATATGAAAAGGTCAAGACTTCTCTATAAGGATATTCAATGCTATATAGGGAAAACAATATATTTATTTACCAGAGAGAGAGAGAGAGAGTCGCACAGACCAGGAGTTAGAAGCATGGCTGGCTTCCAGGAGAAAAGGGAAGCCCCTTTTCCTTTCACTTCCTTTTATCTCTCTCTACCTTGTCCCCGCCCTGATAGGCAGATAGCTTTGTGGGGTTCACTCCTACATTTTCTCTCTTCTGAAAGCTATTCTATACAAATCCTGTAAGTTTCTAGAAGCTGAAGTTAAAAATCAGACCCACTTAAAATTCTTACTGCAGTACATCTACTAGGTCCAAAGGTCTAAAACTAAGGAACACTGCCAAGAGTACATAATTTACTGTCTGAAGATAAAGAGATTAAATATTTACATATTCTTGGCACCGAACTGGGATCTGGTGAACAGAACTGGCCTTTGTGCTTCACCAGAGACAGCATCATGCGTTTTGAAACCACTCTCTGATGAATGACTGCGAATGACTGCATCACCCATTATGGGTAGGGCGCTTTTCATGAATGATTGACATGCTCACAGAAGTGTCTTTAATGGTTACTGATATTTGCTAACAGTAAAATGTGCTGCTTGAATTTAGAGAGAATCTTACCCATGCACAGTGGCATGAATCTGAAATTCCAGCATGGGAGAGGCAGAGGTCAGGAGTTCAAGGTCAGCTGTACTCTGAGATCCTGTCTCTATCTCATTGTTTCATTCTCTCTCTCTCTCTCTCTCTCTCTCTCTCTCTCATACACACAAAAAAATCTCTGTAAGCAACTAAGTGAACTGACTAAAATCTCTCTGGACTTTCTGAATGAGGGCCAGGTGACAGCTCAGCAGGTAAAGGCACTTTCCAGCATGCCTGAGACCTGAAATTATCCCTAAGACCCACATGGTGAAGGGAAAACTAGCCACACGAGTTGTTTTCTGACCTCCACACACTTGTCACAGGTGTGCATAACCCCCCCCCCCACACACACACAGGGGGGTGCAGAGACGGGGAAAGAGTAAATAAACTAAAAATGTAATTGTTTAAAACTTGAGCAATAAATGACAGTTATCTTGGAACTTTAGGATTTGAAGACACTTTAGAATGGTTAGCTAGCCTGAACAGTCATTAAAGCAAAATTGTTAGTTATTAGCACATATGATGGGGGAAGTCCTGTGTATATGTCAATAAAGCACTGTTGGCCAATAGGGAAGCAAGATAGGTGGGACTAGGAGTCGAAGAGAACTCTGGGTAGGAGAAATACAGAGAGTCAAGATGTAATCGAAATAGGGATGAGAAGCCTGGAAACTTCTCTCCAGCTTCTGTGGTTTGATGAACCAAGACCCCCGGAAGCAGTGGCCCAAGTAATTCAACATCTAAACCAGCTAAGATGATAGAGCCTTACAGATCCCAAAAATAAGGACTTATACAGGTTTCTGAGTTTTGTCATGATCCCCATGGTATGAACAGCACCCCCTTCCAGCATGAAGCAGTTTGGAATGAGTGACATCCTAATTCCCATCTTGTTTACAAATCTTTGTTTTCATTTAAATGGGTTGTTTATAATTGGTTAATGATCACAACCAATCTCTTTTTAAAGGAAAAAGGGGATTATGGTATGGAAATGAGTACTTTGTATTGGTATGGTTTTTTCATTTATTGATACAAATTCAAGGTCAATTATGTGATATGTATATTTCTCCTCTTGATTAAGTATTGTGCTTATACTGATCTTTTAAAACATAATGCATAATTAAATACAGACTATAGACAGTTACTTATAATAGTCAGAACTTATAGTTAGGTAAGTTAGGTTTTCTAGATATACAGAACTACATTTGAGATAGACAGTCTCCAAACCTTTCAAAGACCTTCAGAAAATGGCATTTAAAATGGTTTAGGGTTTTTCTTGACAATGAGAAATGTCTGCTCCTGGCACATCAATTACGTCTGAGAGGAAGATGGGCATCGAAGAAACTTGTTATGGAGTTTGCTTTCAACATGGCAAGATTAGCCTAGACTGCTTGACTGTTGCTGTATAAACTGGGCATGTAGGACCCACAGGAAAGGGACTGCTGAACTCAAACAGTCCTTCAGGGTTCCTGCTTCATGGAAGAGTCTACGAGACTTTCTGCAGGACACAGAAAAATGACTGACAGACTGCTGATGCAGATGGACAGTTTGAAATTTCCTGCTTTGCTGAGAAGTGTTCCAGACACACTGTGGCCTACGGGCTGAAGATGGATGCCCCAACATTACAGAGAAACTTCAGGTAACTGTCCAGGCAGCAAGATGTCTCTGTCAATCCTGGTGTTTATATATTATCCTTCTGTGGTCTTTGATGGAGTTGAAGACAGATAGTTATAATTATAGTTTTCCTTAGTTATGATAAAAGATAAGCTACATATAGAACTTTGAACTCACAAGGATGGGATGGATGATATTTTCTTTAAATCTTGCTAAAATATTGTAACTGTGTTCTTACTTGATAACTGTTCTGTTATATATAATTGGACTATATTAAAGTTAAAACCTTTCTTTTTGTTTAGACAGAAAAGAGAAGATGATGGGGGGAAATCCTGTGTATATGTCAATAAAGCACTGTTGGCCAATAGGGAAGCAAGATAGGTGGGACTAGGAGTCAAAGAGAACTCTGGGTAGGAGAAACACAGGGAGTCAAGATGTAACCGAAATAGGGATAAGAAGCCCAGAAACTTCTCTCCGGTAAGAGAAATACTTAGATTAACAATTATGGGATAAATACTTAGGTTAGAGCTAGCCAGTAAGCAACAAGCAAGGCCAACAGCTTCATAATTAATATAGCCCCCTGTGTGTTCATTTGGGACTGATGCGGCTCTGGAACCAGGCTGGCGGGAAGGCTTCTTTGAACACATATATTATGATTTAATTATTAAAACAATTACACTCACTTATCTTTCTGTTAATTAATGTCATATTTAAGGTCTTAGGAACTAGATAAGTTTCTTTTTGAAGACATTGACAAAAAAGACACTTTTTTCCTTTTCCTATTTTTCTCCCAAGTAGTTTGTCTTTAAAATCAATAGTATGTAGCACACAGAAAATGACTAAGCACTCTAGTTAGATAAGAACATCATTCCATCTTCACTGCTCCCAGGTGAAGGAAACAGAAAGAAAAGAGGACCTCCCACTTTAAACACTGGTATGATTAAAATGTAGGTTCCAGCCAGGACAGTGGTACATGTCTTTAATTCCAGCACTTGGGAAGCAGGTGCAGGTGACCTCTCAGGGTTCAAGTACAGCCAATAGTCTACAAAGCAAATTCCAGCTCAGCCAGGGCTACATAGAGAGACCCTGTCTCAAAGACAACACAACAGAACAGAATGTAGACTCATAGCTCTGCAGTTAAGTGCTAGGATTGCTCTTTGAGAAGACTCAAGTTCAATTCCCAGCACCTGCATGGTGGCTCACAACCATCTGTTAACTCCAGTTCTAGGGGATCTGTTGTCCTCATTTGACCTCCATGGGCACCAGGCACAGGGAAACACATGGTGCACAGACATACATGCAGACAAGTACCCATACACATAAAATAATATTTTTTAAAGAACGTAAGTTCTAGACATAGAACTTCTGCGTAATTTCAGTTAGTTTACTTAACCTCTCTGCCTTAACTAGTCTATTTGGAATAAAGACAATAGTACTAACTATTATATACAGTCATGAAGAAAAGGATAAAACTGCATTAAACAAGGAAGCTGTTAATAAATGATACATATTGTTACTATTAATATATGAATTATACTGCTTTATCAGCTATTTCAGGGTAAACCATGAGTTGTGGTGTCACCCATGGAGTGTCCCTGTAACTCCTGCTTTATTAATATAGTAATACTCCAGTCGAAAAATAAAATGAAATTTGTGACATGTACCCAAGTGGGCAAAAAAAAAAAAAAAGCCAAAATGTGGCAAAAAAAAGCCAAAATGTTCAAGATGCAAGAATTATAAAAAGAAAGGAAACATAGTCATGTCAAAGTAGCATTTAGCCAAGTATAACTGTGGTATGTACAGGTTATTGACTTCACTGAATAGATAGAATCAGAGTGCAGCCAGCTCCAGAGAAAAAGACATAGAGATGTATCAATCACCTGTCTTCTCTGCAGGCATGTCTGACTTGACCTATGAAAATATTATTCAAAGATATTTACGGAAGAAAAGTGAAGGAAAACTCAACATCTACTTATTAGGAAAATCTACTACTTTACATTAAAAAATGAGCCTATAGGGAGCTGCTGAGGTACGTGGTGAATAATGAGCTTCCTACACAAGCATGAGGCCCTGAGTTTGGATTCCCAACACCCACATAAAAGTCAGGTGTGGTGGTGTGCCCCTGGACCCTCACACAGTCAGGTGTGGTGGTGTGTCCCTGGACCCCCATATAAAAGTCAGGTGTGGTGGTGTGTCCCTGGAACCCCACATAAAAGTCAGGTGTGGTGGTGTGTCCCTGGACCCCCATATAAAAGTCAGGTGTGGTGGTGTGTCCCTGGACCCCCATATAAAAGTCAGGTGTGGTGGTGTGTCCCTGGACCCCCACATTGTCAGGTGTGGTGGTGTGTCCCTGGACCCCCACACAGTGGAATGCATGACAGGGGGACTGCCAGGGCTCACTGCCAGCCACTCTAGCCAAAATCGTGTCAGATTCAGTCAGAGACCTCGTCTCAAAGCAGTGAGCTGGGAGGCAACAGAGGAAAATACTCAGTCAACCTCTGGCCTCCCTAGGTGTATACACAGGTGTACCCACCTGCACACATTCATGTACACACTCACCACACACATCATACACCCCCCACCCATCCCCCCACACACATGTAGTATCTAGACCAGCGGTTTTCCCCCTTCCTAATGCTGCAACTCTCGAATATAATTCCTCATGTTACAGTGACCCCCTACCATCAAATTATTTCATTGCTACTTCATAGCTGTAATTTTGCCACTCTTATGAATCATAATATAAATATCTGATATGTAGTATATCTGATATTTGATCTCTGTGAAAAGGATATTCAATCCTGATCCCACGAACTGTGACCCACAGATTGAGAACCAATGAGTAGAGATTACTACTGCCACTTACTGAAAGTGTAGTGAACTATTATTTTGTAGGAAAGTAACAAATGGCACATGCTTTCAAAAACAGGCATATAACTCCTTATCTTTTTGCTAGGAACATAAAGTGCAGTCATGTATTGCCTAACAAGGTGAACCAAGTAATAGACCATTAAATAGCTTCACCATTGTGTAAGCCAGTGTTTCAACATAAACCTAAATGGTACAGGTCAAATGTTCGGCAAAGCATCTTGATAAGCAAGAGACACTGTGAACATAAGGAGTCTGGGGATTCTGCTGGCATAACATATTATTTTATTGTAAACTTCCCTTAATGAAAAAAGCAGCCTGGCCTGAGACAATGACAATGAGTATAACATAATACATAAGCAGTAAATTTATTATCAAGTGTTATATACTGCCTAATTGAATGCACTACCTATCTGCATGATCCACAGACTGCTTATAGCAGCATCTCTGCCATCACATACTGAGCTACCATGTTATGACTGTTCCATCACCAGGTTGTATATGCAGTCCCTCACTGATGACCACATTGTTATATGGTTCATGACTACATTTTAAATCACATGCACCTATTTCTTGTATATGTATATATATGTGTATATGCGTGTGGGTACAAACATAACACAGTGCCCGAGTTGAGGTTTTCAAGAATCAGATCTGTCCTGCCACGTGGGTTCTGAGATTCAAAAGTCAGGTCATCAGGTTTGGTAGCAAGTACGTGGAGCAAGAGTACAGGTCTGCAGTGGGTATTCACTCTGCCCATGACCTTGGGCTATCTGACCCGATAGAGGTGGTGTTTCTTGTCTGCCTATATGACCTCTTATGAAGGGAATGGGTGTCATGCTATCTTGGGTGGTGAAGACCGGGTCAGGTGGCACAAAGCAGCATATGATAGGTCCCCAGCTTCCCAAGGACTCTGCAACCCCTTAAACAGATGCACGGGGATTTCTCATTGCACACAGCAATTGCTCCTTCCTTTATGGTCACCTGCTCTGTGAATCTCTCGGGAAATCTGGGGAGCATATTTTAGAGATTTATTTTATTGTCTGTTTGTTTATTTATTTTTTATTATTTTGTATCCGTGTGTGTGTAAGCAATATTCCAAGTACTTTATATGCACTGCCCCATCAAATCCTTACAGTAATCACACAAGGTAGGTACTAATATTATTCATAAACAGAAAAAATATCTCTACCTGTGAATAAACATGTCTTATACACTTCAAGAATTTTTAATAGTAAGATTTTACAGTTTTGCATATCAAATGAATTTTTAAATTTTTCAAACATGAAAGTATTTCTTCCAGAACACAAATTGCCTTTGCTGTAGAGAGCTATGTGAGGACATGAGCTACACTTGACCATAATGCTACAAGGCTGTTTGTGTCACCCTGTGAAGATGCTGCTGTTTCTACCTTTCCCTTCACAAAGCTGCCCCGCCAAATTTAACGCCAAGCCTAAGTCTGCCCGTGAAGTCCCATCAACATGGCGACTGTATGGTTTACATAGGAGAGAAGGGAGTCCCTCATCCTGAAGTCTTCCCTGTTGGCCTCTGTGACAAGCCTCTCCCTTTTCTCCAATCCTTTCCTACTCTGCTTCTTGCAGAGTCTTCCTTTACTATGTTACCATTAAATCGTTTTTATTAATTTTTTTGTTTAAAAACAATCTTATTTTACATACCGATCCCAGTTCCCTCTCCCTCCCATCCTCCCATTCCCCTCACCATCTCACCATCCATTCCTCAGGGAGGGTGAGGCCTCTCATGGGGGATCATCACAGTCTGTCACTTCATTTAGGCCAGGACCGAGGCCCTACGCACTGTCCCTAGGCTGAGAGAGTATCCCTCCATAGGGAATGGACTCCAAAAAGCCAGTTGAAGCACTAGGGATAAATACCGGCTCAACTGCCAGAGGCCCCATAGACTGCCCAGGCCTCCTAGCTGACACTCACATGCATGGGCCCTGATTCAGTCTTATGCTGGTTTGCTAGCTGTCAGTCTGAAGTTTGTGAGCTCCCACTTGCTCAGGTCAGCACTTTCTGTGGGTTTCCCTAACATGGTCTTGACCCCTTTGCTCATCACTCCTCCCTCTCTACAACTGGATTCCAGGAGTTTGGCTCAGTGCTTAGCTGTGAATCTCTGTTTCTGCTTCCATCAGCTACTGGATGAAGGTTCTAGGATGGCATTTAAGTTACCATCAAATCTTGGCCGGGCGTTGGTGGCCCACGCCTTTAATCCCAGCACTTGGGAGGCAGAGGCAGGCGGATCTCTGTGAGTTCGAGGCCAGCCTGGTCTACAAGAGCTAGTTCCAGGACAGCCTCCAAAGCCACAAAGAAACCCTGTCTCGAAAAACCAAAAAAAAAAAAAAAAAAAAAAAAGTTACCATCAAATCTTAACAGTTATTCTCAGGACTCTGCCCTGGGCCCTCTTCTTTTCTTAGCATTTCTACTCTTTTATCTAGGCATCTATCCACTTTCATGTTTCTAAAACCACCTTGCATCAAAAATACTGACCAGCTGAGATGACTGACTTGATAAGCAAATACGCAGCTGTAAGGACAAACTTACCTGTATGTGTGCAACTGTTTTCCCAAAAGCTTTCCTTTGCTTAACATAGTTTCTGGTTTCTTCAAACATGAACTCACAGGCAGAAATTGCCAAATCTGCAATTAACAGCCTTTCCTAGAAGCCCAGAATGAAGCAGTTAGCATTACTGCATAAGCAATTTTCATACCATCTCAGTGAGTCCCATAAATAGTTGTTACAACAAACTACTAAAGATCACATTTTAACTTACTTCTTAGCTCTAAGAAAGGGCCCCCACAGAAGTCTATAGTTATTATAACATAGCTAAGAACAATGCTACGGTGTTCGGTTTTTATCCATGCTGTCTTTATCACACGGATGTAATCAACTGTCAGAGTGGATTGCTTCCCCTCATTATCTACTACAGAACAGCGCATCTGTGGAGCATTGTTCTACAGCATCTTCAAGTGTACACGGTTCGAATTCCACCAGTGAGTGCAAAAATAGCCTTAGTCACCGAATCCCAGCACGCTGGGGATTTCTGTACCCTACTTTTCTACTGGAGCTACTGCCTTTTGTCAATTTCAGGGTTAGCCGGAGCCATAGCTACCACCAGGTGTACACACTTATACCAGCATGTAAGTACCGATGATTAGGCAATTGTGAATTGCCTAATTGTAGACTTGAAGACTGAAATTTGACAAATTTGTCTGTCTAATACCTTCTCCCCTTTGGGCCACAGTTATTTACAACCTGTCAAATGTTCTTGGTGATGTTTCTTTACAAAGAGCTCTAAGTTCTTCACTTAAGAAGAAGCTGGAATCATTCCAAGAAGAATGACAGAAATAAAATACCTATTTTCCTTACTTTGGTTACGCTTAGGTTGGATCCTGATGAGATCTGTTACTTCCTGATCTGACCTGTAACACTGGTTCTTCTTTACTTGCAACTTCATACTCAGACGCCTGTTGTAGCGCAAGCTTGATATATGTGGATCTATAGGGCTCTGTATTCTACTTCTGCTCAGAATCTCACCAGAAGAAGACAGCAACATTAGGCATTTAATACCTGTGGGAGCTCCTGCATGAGGTAGTAGAAGCCTTTATTCTCTTCCCCAAGTAGGGCACTAGATGGCAATCGTACATCTTCAAAGAATAGTTCTGCTGTGTCCTAAGACCAGAGAATAAGTGCGTTGGTTTCCTAATAACCCAATAGAGTTCACAGCTTCCAGAAAAGAAGCAAAGAAGAAACTGGAATGGACTTGGAGATCAAAAGTTAAGTAGTGATCCATAACCCAGAGCGTTCTATCTAATTCCATCTCATCCCACAATGTGTGGCTTTCTCACTGCAATACACTGTCATTCAGGCGTTGATACTGTCCATTTCTCTAGGTCCTGGGAAGTTAGAAATACTAACACACATTAAACAAAACATGTTGTCTGGTAATATATATACCAAAATACTGTTATTACTGCATAACCTTCTTTATAAACTCACATATGGTTTATTACAATTACAAAAGCTAACATTCCCATTTCTAAAACATATTAAAAATGCCCCAATTGCTTCCCATTGCTGGGTATGACAGAGGCAGTGGCATCACTGAAATAAATCTCCTCCACCCACTTCTGGAAACGTACACTGGCAATCAGCACTCGAAGATGCCAAGAGTAACTCTGCCTATCTGCTTTCTGACTGAAGTAAGCACAATGAATTGCCAGAATGTGACTCATACCATTACTTACCTGAGCTTTCATTCCCATTTTATGTAGCTTCCGACCCTTGATAAATCCTTTCATTCCATTCTCCACCAAGAACAGGCTAATACCATGGGCAGGTGACCGAGCTTCACGGTTGGTGACGGCAACTACGATCACAAGGTCACTTAACCAGCCATTAGTGATGAACACCTGCAAAAACCCACACGCCCTGTGATGCCCTGGAATATTCTAGTCCGAGTGCAAGCTAATACTGGGGAGGGGAGGCACCTGTACAAGCAGACTAACAGAGGCAGGAGAAGCTAAGCTACCCCCGCCCCCCGCCCCCGCCCCCGCCCTGCACATAGAGAATGGCCTGGTCACAATGGAAATTTAGTAAATAGCAGGGATTGTCTGTGCTATACTAAAGTATACAGATTTCTCCACTACTCATGTGATAATAACAGGAAACTATTATGTCTCCAAAACCAAACCAAACTTCCCATTCACTTGGTAAACTGAAAGGAACAGAAAATTGGCTTTAAAAAGGTAATTTAAATTAATAGGCTTTTGGAAAGACCGTTTTGGGTAATTTTTTTTTTTAACAAATAAAGACTACTTTCAAAATGGCCTAAATAAGGAAAGTAGTAAGGTTGTGTGCGAGTGGGGAAGGGGATGACAACAAGCTAAGCAGGAAATGTGAGCTGATGATCCAAAGCAGTTAATAACCGACACCTCCTTCTACACCTTGCCGGGCTTAGTCACCCCTGAAAGCCCAAAGTTATCTCCTTCATTTTTATGGGACAGGATCTCACTACGTAGCTGGCCTGACTTGGTATGTAGCTCAGGCTGGCCCAAAATTTAAACTCTTTCTGCTCCAGCCTCCAGAGAGCCTGGGATAAGGAGAAGATAGGCGTGTACCTCCATGACCACCTAAGCCACATTTCTTGATACCATCTAGCCCTGCACACCTACCTGGATTCCACAAAATGACTCATGACCACAGCACATCCTTCCCATGCCATACTCCCACCTAAAAATGAACACTAACTTACCCTATCCTGCAACGGATGCTTTGATAAACTATCATCTGCTTCGCGTTCAACCCCACATGATTCCCACTGATGGATCCATTTTACTGTTTCTGTCTAACTTCCTTTTCTACTACTGCCATTACTGTTTTCCCCAACCGTCATCAGATCTTGCAAAAGGTTCTATGACAGCTCCCACTACAGCTTTATCCTCCAGGTTCTCAGAGGGATGTTCTAAAAGGCAATCTGATCACACCATGTCCACACTCCAACATCCTTGAACAGCTAGGCTTCACAGCAAATCCGAAACGCTTAGAGCAGGCATAGGAAACTCCTCACAAGCAGATGCTGGTTTACACCTCCTACCCCTTCTCTCACCCTATTTTGCCTCCATTCTCAGCTCAGCTCTCCTGAAGCACCGGTTGTCTCACACATTCCAAAGCCTTCCAGACCCGTGTGTCTTTGGAGACTGCATTTCCTCCCCTATAGAGGGCAGTTCTCACTCTGACAAGGTGAATCCTACTCATCTAGGCTGGACTAAGGTATGCATCATATCATCTAAGATTCTTCTCAGTCCTCCACACTGAGTTAAGTACTCCTAATGCGCCATCAACTTATCACCATGCCAGGCTTAAGTGAGATGTTTCGTTTTGGTTTTTACAGCATGGGCCTGGAACACAGTAGGCACACTCTCTCCCACTGAACCACATCCACAACCCCTAGGACACTGCCCCCTAAAGTATATTTGAGTGATGTCGGTGATTCAGGACAGTTTATAAAGGGAAATCTCCTAGGACACAAGATATACTATCTTCAACTTTTAGACACAGTGCACATATCAAAGAATGAGAAGTTCTCCACACTTTTCCAAATTTATTTGATACCACAGCTGTTATTTTCCTGTACAGGAATTACTGATGTCACAGAACAAACTGTTACTAGACACTAACAACATAAATTAGAAAATCAAATTTTAGGGACCTGACAATGCCACAATATTATTTGATTTTGTAAAGATAAAAGCATTAACTTAAAGCCAATTGAAAAAAATTAAAAACGAATAAACACAACATAGTTGTATATGCTTGGAATGCCAGCACTTGGGCAGATAACACAACAGGACCATGAGTTCAAAGCCATTCTGAGCTTTATAGCAAGACCCTGTCTCAAACAAACAATCCAAATAATAACAATGTCCCACCACCCCCACCTCCATGAGAGTGATATAATATTTAGCATTAGAGAAACCCTGGACTCAAACTTTTATACCAAAGAAAAAAAAAAGAGTAATCAAACAAGAAAATGCACCCACAAATAGGCCTTGTATTGAAAAAGAACATCTTTCCTGAACCTTTAGTCAACTGGAACAGCTCTTCTGGGGGACATGTCTGCTCTTGAGCCACTTGACCCCCGTTTGTGGTGCTCTCCAAGTCTCTAGGTGAGCTGGTTCTCAGGTGAACTAGAGGTTCTTGAAATCCTGTCACCTGCACCTTTATCTCTTAAGATCTCCGGAAACTTTCTGATATTTGATTGAAAGCTTTCTCCCAATCTTTCTTTTTTCCGTTTTATTTTGTAAGTGTTTGGAGTTTTTCTTTTCCTACATGTATGTCTGTGCACATGCATACTGTACCCACAGAAGCCAGAATAGGGCATCAAATTCCCTGGAAGTAGACTTACATCGAGTTATAAGCCACCGTGTGGGTGCTGATAATGGAACCTAGGTCCTCCAGAAGAGGGGCCAGTATGTTTAACTGTTGTACCATCTCTCCAACTCCCTCTTAATCTTCTTTATGAAATTTATTTACTTATTTGTTTGCATACATATGTATGAGGTTCCTCCTCTATTGTTCTCCACCATGTTCTTTTAAAGCAGGGTCTCTCCTTAAACCTGGGGCTTGCATTTTTTACCTATGCTAGCAGGCAGCAAGCCCTAGTGATGTTCTTGTCTGTGTCCCCTTTGGTGCTGGGGTTAAAGGTGTGCATGGAACCACACCTACCTTCACCTAATCTTTCATCAGCATAAAGTTCACCATTGTTTGTCCTACTTTATGGCAACAAAAACTTCATTTTCATCATCGTTGTCTTCTTTTCTTCTCTCTTTTTTTTGGGGGTGGTGGTGGTGGTATATTTCAAGAGTTAGGAAGCTAAAAGCACCTTTGCAGTATTTGTGGAGGGTCAAGCAACGTGGAACATAGAAGAGGCTAGCTATAGATTCTGCCATATAAAAACTGTAAATTTCTTACTACCCTGAAAACTCTAAAACAAATTTCTGTCTAAGTCCTTAAATTGCTCCTATCATCATCTATGTGCAGTTCTGGGCACTGGTACCCATGGCCTGCTTACAGAGAGAAGCCCTTCTTCACACACCTTGCTTCCGTTGAGAATCCAATCACTCCCAGACTTTTTGGCATTTGTTCTGACTCCTTGTAAGTCACTACAATGGAAAACAAAGGTCCATCAATTGGTACCAATCAAAGTATGCTAGAGCTATTATGCAAAGTCTCATGCATTAAAAATCCTAATATAAGAAATGGTCACAGAGTTGCACTAAAAATACATCTGATATATTGTAAAGATCTTACATAAATAAATACATGACGATGGTGATATTTTAAGACTTGCTGTCTCCCTAAAGTGTGAATCAGCATGTACTTACCTGCCTTTGTCTGGTTCCTATTACTATCTTTTCATCAAAAAAAAAAAAAAAAAAAGCCAGGGGCTGGAGACATGGCTCTGTAGCTAAGAGCACTTGCTGCTCTTCCAGAGGTTCTAGGTCTAGCTCCCCAGAACCCATATGGTGGCTCAGTCCAGTTTGAATGCCTTCTTCTGACCTCCATGGGCACCTGTCATACATGTAGTACACATACATACATGTAGATAAAAATAGTCACATACAGAAGATAAATGTAAAAAAGTTAAACATTTTTCAACTGCCTTTCTCCTAATAAACCAATTCTAAAAGGAGTGCATCTTTCTAGATATTCCTATTTAATAAGAACAAGGGCTGGAGAGATGGCTCAGTGGTGAAGAACGCTTCCTGTTCTTCCAAAGGATGCAAATTTGCTTCCCTACATCAACAACAGGTGGCTCAAAACCACCTGTGACTCCAGCTTCCAGGGGGCCCAGTAACTTCTGCCTCTGTGGGAAACTAAATTCATATGTACACACCTGCCCACAAATATATACACATAATTTTAAACAATAGATATAAAAAACTATTCATAGAAGAAAATTATCCGTTTACTTTTGGTCTTTTGAGACAAGATTTGATACGTAGCTAAAGCTGTCCTAGAACTTACTATGTAGCCCAGCCTGTCCTCAAACTAAGAATCCTCCTGCCTCAGCTTCACAAGAATTAGGATTTAAGTGTGTAATGTGAGGCCTGACTTTCAAAAATAATTTATCTCCTGAATGAACATTCTTAAAATATACCCTTCTAGCCGGGCGGTGGTGGCGCACGCCTTTAATCCCAGCACTCGGGAGGCAGAGGCAGGCGGATCTCTGTGAGTTCGAGGCCGGGCTGGACCGACAGCCTCCAAAGCAATACAAAGAAACCCTGTCTCATAAAACCAAAAAAAAGAAAAAAAAAAAGAAAAAAAAGAAATACCCTTCTAATATTTTCAATGGTTGTAAGCATACATATGTAGTACATATACTTGTTATAAAATTAGAAACATATATGATTTCGATCTTCATATCTAGTATTTTTCTGTGAGATAATTTTTGTTTTATTTTTTTTTTTTGTCTTTGATTTTGTTTTTAAGACAGGGCCTCTCTGCTACGTAGCTCTAGCTGTCCTGGAACTTGCTTGTAAACCAGACTGGCCTGGAACACACAGAGATTCACCTGCCTCTGGTTTAAAGGTATACACCACACCCAGCCCTATAAGATAATTTTCATTTACATAAGTTTTTTTTTAATTACACGATTTATTTAGTGTAGTCTGTGTTTGTGTATGTGTGAACATGCACACTGCTACAGCATGAGTGTAGAGGTCAGAGGCCAACTTTTAGAAATCAGTTCTCTTCTACCATGTGGGTCCTAGGAGGTCAAACTTAGGTTATCAGACTTGGGGGCAGACAGCTTTACCCACTGAGCCATCTCACCAGCCCGAGCATTAGACCTTCATTTTCATTAATACTCTAAAATTATAGCACTGTGTATAGCTAATCCACATTACATCATTGTATGTGACCCTTGTGTTTTTATGCACCACAGTCTTTGAAATATTACTTTCTGCCAGGCAGTGCTGGAACATTCCTTTACTCCCAGCATTTGGGGGACAGTGGTGGGCAGATCTCTGTGAGTTCAAGGCCAGCCTGGTCTACAAAGCTACACAGAGAAACCCTGTCTTGAAAAATAAAAAAAACAAACAAAAAAACTTTTCTATACTAGGTTAAATAATACTACCCACCATTACAAAGGCCAGGTCCTTACCTGGGATACCTACATTACATCATCTGGAAAAGGGATCTGGCAGATGTGACCAATTTAAGGATTTTTGAGGCAGAAAGATTATCATGGACTATCTGGATGAGCTCTAAGTATCACAGTTATCTTTAGAAGAGGGACAGAGTGAGAAAAGGAGGGGGCAACGTGATCCTAGGTAATAAGCCAGAGAATGCTAAGAGTCACCAGGAACTGTCAAGGAATTAGTTCCCCCTAATTACCTCTAGGGGGTATAGGATTCAGCTAATATACTGATTTGGGACCAAAGATACCAAATGTGAATTTCTAGCCCCCAGAAATGTGAGAGAAACTCATTTAAAGGCTAAATAATGTTAAATTCCAATGTTATAATTTTCACCATTTGGATCAGTTCCTAAAATCTGTACATAGGTTGTTAAAGTAGTTGTCCCAGACACCATAGAGATGAGTCAGAGATTAAGAGCGCCTCTTGCAGAAGACCTGGGTTCAGTTCCCAGCACCCACAGCAGGCAGCTCACAACAGCAACTCCAGCTCCAGGGAATCCTATGCCCATTTCCAGCTTCCTTGGGCACCCCCCTACACACAGCATACAGACACAGAAACAAACACATAAAACAACAACAAAACCTGGCTGTTCCGTGCAGGGACATAAGCGAGTAAAAAAGGTAATGACATAGGTTAGTGGCTTGTCCTTTAAACTTGTCATGGTATACATGAAACACTGAAAATGGTTTAAACATAATACAACCCAGTAATGACAAGAACAAGACCCTCATATGAGTATTACCTCAGTTTCCCTGATTCTAACATTGAGACTTAGAGATTTCCACAACACCACAGGCCTAGTATCATAATACCCCAAATACAATGTAATCATCAATTTGCTATATGTATTTCTTTAAAAAGAACATTTCTCATTTTTTCTCCTAACATAGGGATCATAATAATTCTCTATCTTATATGAATTATTATCACCAAGTGAGAATTAATATGAGAAATCAGTGTGAGAACACTTACAAAAACCTACAGCATCATGCAGATGTACATAAGTGAATACAACAAATCACCTGTGAACACAGGAGGAGAAGGGCTGGTGAAATGGAATGCAACTGCAAACATTTTAAAAGTATTATCACCTTTGTTACTGTGTGTATGTAAATACGCATGCCAGGGCATGCACTCCTTGTAGAGTTCATTTCCTCCTCCACCTGTATGCACAGTCCACTCGGGTTGCCAGGCTTGCAACACAAGCAAGCACCTTTACCTGTCATCTCATTGGTCCAGCAATGGCAACCTTTCTGTGGAGGCCAAATCTACGTTAGGAACACAGTGTTTAGCCCATCTCTGGCAAAACAAACTGTGTCCCATCTTTTCTATCCTTTCCCTCTCATAATGTGTCCTTGTTTCTCAACATTTTGACATTCTTCTTAATTCAAAACCTTGCTGGTTTTGCACACTCTTCTTCTTAAGGTGTACAGCCTCTTCAGTCTGTGTCCAAGAGTTTCAAACAAGCATGTTTAACAGCCCTCTCAACACATCCCACTTTAAAAAAATTCATCATGCTAAAGACTGAGGTCACACACTACTGCTGTTTTCATTCTACCATGCTGATAATCTTGAACACAGCAGATATTACAATTGCTTTGCATTAATGATGTGTAAGAATGCCTTGTTTTTAGCCTGGAGTTTCAGTTTGTGAATTACGCTGTGTTCACTTTCATCTTGTATACAGCTCAGAATTACTTACAAAGTGCAGCGGTCACCCAGTGCCCACAGGGTCTTGAGGAATTGGTTCCAGGACCCCTGTTTCCAGACACCAAAACTTATATACTTTACACATACTTTAAAATTTAATCTTCACATTACTTATAGAATCCAGGCCAATGTAAATGCTATGTAAACATTTGCTATGTTTCCTATCGACTAAGGACAAGAAATAGGTTTACACATTCAGTACAGGTGAAAATATTTTTCCCGAGTATTTTCAGTCTGAGAATATATAAATCCATGAATGCAGAACCCATATCTTTGGGGTACTGTGGAGTGCACCTAGCAAATGCTTTCAGGTAGACTGCTGCTTCTGAGACTTCAAAGCCGGTAAATGGTGCCTCACCTTCCAGCGCCAGGCTCTGTCATTGCTATGGCACCGATGCACTTGCCTGCCGTCATCTGAGGGATGAAGTGTTCAATCTGTTCTTTCGTGCCATAATGTGCGATGTAGGGCATGACAATGTCTGAATGAAGACTGAAACCAGGGCCTGTGCAGTTTGAGTATGCTCTTAGAACAAAGAGAGAAAACGGAACCATGACATAGCTAGTTGGTTGTTTCAAGTTTCTCTACTTTTCAATTTTACTGACTAACAGAACTGTGCTGGATGGTAACAGCCTGACGTCTCATAAGCCCACAACCTTCTCAAACGGCATCTTGTTTCTACTAAATGTTTTCATTGCGGCTCTAACATAGCAATGGTGCTTTAGGAGCTCCCCCAGCCCCAGGTACTCATTTGATGAACTAAGAGATGAAATACTGACCACCTGCACTGACCCCAACACTGCAACTGTCTTAATATGGAGAACAGCTTGGGGATATATTCTAATTAAGTGCAGTTGATTTATGAACTTTCTATACTGTTTTCCTTGTAAATTTTATGATGAAGACCCATTGCTTACAACTTTTTAAAAATTATGTTCCTTTTTTTTTTTCTTTTGGTTTTTTTTGAGACATGGTTTCTCTGTGTAGCCTTGGTTGTCCTAAAACTAGCTCTACAGACCAGGCTGGCCTCAAACTCACAGAGATCTGCCTGCTTCTGCCTGCGGATGCTGAGATTAAAGGAGTGTGCCACCACTGCCCAGATAATTTATGTTCTTAAACAGATGCAAAATATTCCAAATTATTTATGTCCCATAACTTACGTATTACTCTTCCCACTGTAGTACATTTAATTCATATCACAATTTAGGGGATTATAGTCAGATATAATAGGGACTTGAGAGCACAGCTTCCTCTTTTCCTAATAAACTACGTCCCTACAGTAAATTTCCTGGAATAGCACCCCGGTGGGAACATGTTCATTCATCTTTCATACACTTACATTTAAGTTCCAGAAATGTTCATTTCTCTAATTCTTCATGCAACTAATGGTGAGTGGATGTGTTACTTTCACAACTATCTTGTTAGGTATCAGGATTTGTCAATTTTCACAAATTTTGCAGATAGCCAAAATGATAATTCCAGATTAAGGTAACTTACCATTACCTCGTAGTGAGGAAGAACTTCTCTCATTAAATAAAATCTAAATGCATTTCTCTTGTGATGAGCTGTTGCTCCAAAAATCTTCTGCCATTTTAGCTGAAACCTCTGTATTCTTACAATGTAACTTTTGGCATATTTCAATTGAATATTTTTCCAATCTGCTATACTCTTTAAAGTTGGTGGTGGGGAGTGAGATGAAACTAACCAGAAATGAAAAATGAGCTATCCTTCTAACTGTTTTTTGCTTGTTTGTTTTTGTTTTTGTTTTGTTTTTTGAGACAGATTTTCTCTATGTAGTTCTGGTTGTACTGGAACTATCTCCATCTACCAGGCTGGCCTCAAACTCAGAGACCCACCTGCCTCTGCCTCTCAAGTGCTGGATTAAAGGTGTGTGCCACCAATGGCTGGCTGTTTTTATATTTTAAGACAGTGCCTTGCTGTGTAGCTCCAGCTGTTCTCATCTCTATGTAAGACAAGCTAGCCTTGAACTCTGAGCAATCCTCCTGCTTCTGTCTCCTGCGTGTTAGGATAACAAGTATGTACCACACCTGCACTGTCAACAGGATCTAGTTCAACAGTGAAAAAGGACTTAAAAATAATGGCATACCTTTCCACACCCAAGACTGAGTATACACATGGGTCATCTCCCGTATTTTACACTGATTTTCAGTCTGCCAAGAACTTCAGAAAGTATTTTCATTATCATGTCAGGAAGAACAACTGAAAACAAGATTCCACTTCAAATGTCTCCATACTTACTGCTCTTCCCAAGTAATGGCTGTTGAGAACAAGTCTCCACCAATACCGCCGTGTTTCTCTGCAATGTTGACGCCTAGCAGGCCTTGCTTGCCAGCTTTCTCCCATAATTCTCTACTCACTTCTCCAGCTTTCTCCCATCTGCAAAAACAACCTTAAAGTCAGACAAACTTCCTGAAAATTACATACAGCCACACTAGTAACGAGATTTGTGCAGGACGATGTCCTTAATTTAAAGTGACAGATGGCACTTGCCATAGGGCCTTTCAATGTGTATCTGGCTCATTTCTGTTTTTTTTTTTAATCTTCCTTCCTTGTCATTGCCACCTTTTGCTCCCTCCTAATCTACTGACTAGACCTATAACTTATACCTGCTGCTCTCATGGGTACTTGATGCTCTAGGGTACAAGTTTAGTTTTACCCCATAGCCATGAAATCTCCCAAACAGGACTTGTTAAGGTTTCCCACAAATTTCCTTACAGTGCTGACTTTAAACTGGGCATGGTTGTGCATGCCTATGATCCCAGCACTGGGAAGAAGAGACAAGTGGATCTCTGTGAATTTAAAGCCAGCCTGGTCTACATAGAGAGTTCCAGGCCAGCCAAAGCTACATAAATTCCTCAAAAGAAAAAAAATCATAAAAGCTATTCTTAAATAATATTTAAAACCCATTTGCAATGTAGTAAAATTAGTGAATTTTGAAACACGACAAAATTCTATGTTAATACAAATGAATATTTTGCTCAATAATAAAGTGATTAACCAGGAGATACTGACAAGAGGGCTGAGATGGCTCAGTGGTTAAGAGCAGAGAACCTGGGTTCAATTCCTAGCACCCACACAGTGGTTCATAACTATCCTTAACTACAGTTCCAAAATGTTCAGGATTCACAAAAATGTACTCGAGCAAAACATTTATACACATAAATAAATCTATAATACTTTTTTAAAGCAAAATCAGTGGTAAAGATATTTAGAGATAGCCAATGGCCTACCAGGTTGCACCATGCTGACCTTTTAAACATCTACATACTTTAATTCATTCATAACACAGAAAGAAAAAGACTATAAAATAGACTTAGGATTTGACAATTGACCATACATTTTGTTAGGGTTTTTTGTTGTTGTTTATTTTTTAAATGTTATTCTTAGGTTCCCTTGTAAATCCAAACTTTCTCACTCTTGAATGAGACATTTTAAAAGGCCAAATGTGATGACACAAGCTTGTACTTGGGTATCTGGGGAGAAAATACTTGTGCCTAAGAATTCAAGACGAGCCTGGGGAACATAGTGATATGTGAGGACTTGAAAACTAAAACTCATAACATTAGCAGTAGTAGTAAACTATTTACAGAACTGAGAAATCCCACCTATGATCTCAACAGTATTACAGCACAGAACAGTGAACAAGCAAAGAAAGTACTTTTTGGGTCGCATACATGGCATTCAGGGAAGGGTCCTTTCCCAATGTGAAGTTAAAGTGGGGAAGCAGGGCACTTACTCTGCATGGTGCGGAACCACTTCTTCCTGAAAAAACTTCCTGACGCTTTCCCTGAAGATGTCGTGTTCTGAGGAAAAGATTCTCCTGATTCCGATATCGGTTAATTTTTTAGCAGAAGGGGTTTCCAGACGTGCTTCTGCTCCAGAATGAGAACACCTTAAAGAAACGTACATTAAGAAAATCAAATCAACCGTTACTCTTTATATCCAAATGAATGCCAGTGAAGGACATGGAGCTCTGAGATACGCTTCAGACAGGACCTCCCCACCTCTCAGACCCTGTCAAAGAACCCTCCCCCGGGACTCCTGCCACAGTCAAAATGAAAACAGCACTCTGTCACAGTTCAACTGTCTCCGTTCAGCAGTCTGCAAGTGGATCACGCTGGATGTAACCCAGATGTGAGCTGAGGTGAACACACTCTTTCCAAACAGCATATGGACTAAATTGCATAAAAGCCAAGTACTACAACAGAATGACAGTGGTAAATTTTCATGCTGCATACAATTTTTAAGGCAATTACAAACCCTCCCAAAGTAGCAATGCATCCAGAATCACAATTCCAGATAGCAGGAGCCTAAGATGTGAACTGCTGTCAATGTGAGTGACTGTCACACTGCAGTGTCAATCAAAATGCCCATTGGAGTCAATTGGAATGCCAATCAAAATGCTCAGCAAGACTCTGTGTGGGCCTCTATGGGATTCCTGGGGCACCTCAGCAGACACTTCCCTCTCCTTCTCCACTGCCCTCAGGGAATATAAAAGGGCTTTTCATCCGTTTTCTCAGTCAGTTGTATTCAGGGTTTTGTCTTGCTTCTACCGAGTTCCCCTATCCTTTGTACATCTTCAAACTTACATCCAAATTAAACTTTTTAAAAGACAAATGATTGCATTTGAAAGCAAATATGTGGGTTTTAGAACAGGGTTAGTCCATTCACGCTGGTGGCAACCTTGTCCTTCACCATGATGTGAACAATAATTCCCATGCCTGACAGTGTGTTCTGGTCCATGCATTCACGTGCTTGGGAGCTGGTTTCAGCACCTACTCTGCATCCTTTTTTGACTCTTAGAGAGAGGCACACACCTCACACATTTTTTTCAAAGCATTTGTCATTGGATACAAAGCCCACTCCTGGGTAGCCAATGAGCTAAACTGAGTCAACAAAGGATTTAAAGATCTTTCAGTCCGAGTTAGCAATTAGTAACTCTGCTTAGTAAAGGTCAAATCATTCTTCACACAAGAGATTGGCCTAAGGCTTTCACAGCATACAGGTAATGGGCAACATGGGGGCAAACCTGGCCAGTCACCAATGGAAGTCTGTGACTATCACATGAGCCTGAATACTAATACATCTGCATATTGTAATAGACACAAAGTCCTTCCCTTTTAAGGTCATGATGAGACTTCTGCTATGGGACACAGTGCTCACTAGCTGCCCTCAACCTCATTGCTACTGCAATTCTAGTAAATACATCTTGGTTTTCACCGTAGCAATGCCAGGTCTCTAAAAAAGTTAATACATATCAAAATGTGGGAAAAAAGCTTCTTTCGCTTCTTTCTGTTGTGTGTTAAGTTCTAACTTAGGTTTCTCTCCTTCTTGGACGGGGCCATTTTTTACTTTAGTCTTTTTCTGGAAAAGATCAATTTCTTAATTACACAAACTAGAGCTAATGACTTAAATTTCTTATGAACTTTTGATAAAACATTAATACTTGTTTCTAAAACAAGTTAATGCCAAAACCAGGTAAAGATCCAACAACAAAATTAAAGTCCAAAGCCCCTGAAGAACACAGACCTCATCATGGAAAAAGCCATTGAGAAGCTATGAATGGAAGAGCATATGTATATCAGCATGACAAAGGCTACATATGACAACCTACAGCCAACATCATGCTAGCCACAGAAAAACTCAAACTATTCCCATTAAGATAGGAACAAGACAGAGTGATTCTCTACTCCTATTTAATACAGTGCTTGAAAACTTAGCTAGAGCAATAAGACGAGAAAACAAAATAAGTATGATGTAAATAGGAAAAGAAGTCCAAGTATCTCTACTTGCAGATGGTCTGAATCTAACCTAAAAGACTCTAAAGACTCCACCAAAAAAAAAAAAAAAGACTCTCAGAGCTAATAAACACTTTCAGGAACATAGAAAGACACAAAATTAACACACAAAATTCAGCAGTTTTGTATATGCCAATAACAAACATACTGTAAAAGAAATCAAGGAAGCAGTCTCATACACACACACACACACACACACACACACACACACACACACACCTAAGAATAAACTTATCCAAGGAAATAAAAGACTTCTACAATGTAAATGTTAAGACACTGAAAAACCAAAGTTGAAAATGGAAGATGGAAAGACCACCTATGTTCATGGCTCAGAATGTAGGGAGCTGCTGTGGGATTATACAGCAGGTGACAATTACTGTTTAACAAGCCACCCCATCTGGTAAAAAAGGTTTAACTATTAGATAGATAATAACCTAAGCTATCACCACCATTTATGTATTTTCTTTGCATACTCTGGTACTGACTGGGGGCTGGACCCTCACTGTCAGCTGTATCAAAAGAATTAATACTGTGAAAATGACTATCCTATCAAAAGCAATCTACAAATTCAATGCAACCCCAATAAAAATTCCTGGGCTATTCTTCAAATAAATACGAAAAAATGTTAAAATGTATATGGAGGAGAAAAATTATATGGAAGCAAACAAAAACAAAACAAACAAACAAACAAACAAAAACAAGGTCAACTTCAGCTAAATGATCTCTGGTAAGGATGCCAAAAGTATCCATTGTGGGGAAAGACAGAATCTTCAGTGCTGGGGAACCCATATAGAAGACTAAAACTAGAGTCTCACCTCTGACCCGGCACAAAGCTAAACTCCCAGTGGATCAAGCACCTCAATATAAGATCTGTTATCTTGAAGGTCCCAGAGGAAAAAGTAGGATATAACAAATGTGATCCCATGAAACTGAGATGCTTCTGTTCAGCAAAGAAAACTGTCAAGCAAGTGAAGAGGCAGCCCACAGAATGGAGAAAAAATCTTTGCCAACTCTACATCTAACATAGGCTTAGGGTCTAGAACATACTAGAAACTCAATTACAAAAATGAGTTGTGACATGAAATACAGAGATCTCAAAAGAAGAAACGCCTGAAAAGTAAATGCCTAAAAATAGTGTTCAATGGCCTTGGCCATCAGGGAAATGCATTATTAAAGCTATTTTAAATCTACCTTTCCTCAAGTCATCATGGCCATCAAGGATATGAAATGAGGAGCTGGGAGTCGTGGCACATGCCTTTAATCCTAGCACTCCAGAGACACAGGAAGGCAGATCTCTGTCAGTTCAAGGCCAGCCTGGTCTACAGAAAGAGTTCCAGGACAACAAGGGCTACAGAGAGAAACCCTGTCTTCAAAAACCAAAACAAACCAATACAAAATGACAACTAATCCTGGCTGGGATGTGGGCAAACTGTTGGTGGTGGGAGTGTAAACTAGTGAAACCACTTTGGAAAACAGGGTAGAGGTTTCCTAAAAGATAAAAAGTTAAAGAGAGAGAAAACTAGAAACAGACCTACCATATGACCCAGCCATACCACTCCTAGGCATGTACCCAAAAGATGCTGTATCCTATTACAGATTCTTTTTTTTTCCCCTTTGTCTATTTTACATCCTGACTGCACCACAGCTTCTCCTCCCTCCTACCCTCTCATCCCCTCTCCCCACCTCCCCTCCACTTACCTACCCCCAATCCAGTCCTCCTCTGTTTCTGTTCAGAAGGGAGCAGGCCTCCCATGGGTGTCAACAAAGCATGGCATATCAAGTTGAGGTAGGACTAGCACTCACCTTACATTAAGGTTGGGCAAGGCAGTCCAGTATGAGGACTAGGTTCCCCAAAGCCAGCCAAAGCATTAGGGACAGCCCTGCTCCCATTGTTAGGAGTCCCGCAAGTAGACCAAGCTATACAACTCTCACATATATATATAGATGGCTTAAGTCAGTCCCATGCAGGTCGCCTGGTTGTTGGTTCAGACTCTTGAGTTCCTATGCTCCAGGTGAGTTGATTCTGTGAACTTTCTGTGATGTCCTTGACCCCTCTGGCTCCTGTAATCCTTCCTCCCTCTGTCAGCAGGATTTCCTGAGCTGAGGCTAATGTTTGGCTGTGGGTCTCTGCATCTGTTTTCATCAGTTACTGGATGAAGGCTCTCTGATGACAATTGGAGTAGTCATCAATCTGATCACAGGAGAGGGCCAGTTCAGGCTACTGTATCCACTATTGCTAGGAGTCTTAGCTGGGGTCATCCTTGTAAATTCGGAAGAGTTTTCCCTGTATCAGGCTTCTCTCTAAACCTGAAATGTCCCCCTTCCAATCATCTCTTTCACTACTCTCCCCCTCCATCCACATCCCCAACACGATCCCTCATTACTCTTCCCTCCCCCAGTTCACCTGGAGAACTCTTCTATTTCCCCTTTCCAGAGAGATCCAGGTGTCCCCCTTTGGTCCTTCCTTGTTACCTAGCCTTTCTGGATACATGGGTTGTAGTATGGTTATCCTTTACATCAAATATCCGTTTAGGAGTGAGTACCCACTATGTTTGTCTTTCTGGATCTGGGTTACCTCACTCAGGATGATCTTTTCTAGTTCTATCCATCTGGCTTCAAACTTCCTGATGTCGTTGTTTTTAGCAGCTGAGTAATGCTCCATTGTGTAAATGTGCCACAAATTATTTATCCATTCTTCGGGTGAGGGGCATCTAGGTTATTTCCAGGTTCTGGCTATTACAAATAAATCTGCCATGAACATAGTTGAGCAACTGTCCCTGTGGTATGATTGAGCATCCTTTGGGTATATGGCCAAGGATGGTATAGCTGGGTCTTGAGGTAGATTGATTCCCAGTTTTCTGAGAATTCGCCATATTGATTTCCAAAGTATCACTGAGATTCTTACACACCCACATTCATTGTCGCTGTACTCACAACCACCCAAAATGAAAAGAGCCTACATGTGCCTTAACAGATGAATGGAGGATGAAGATGTGGTACTGTATTAGTCACCTTTCTGATGTCATGATAACACCATACCATAGAAGAGAGGGTTTATGTGGCCTTATAGCTCTAGAGAGACAAGGGTCTTTCACCACCCTGGCAGGAAAGCATGGCAGTAAACAGGTGGCGGAGGCAGGGAGCTGAGAGAGAGAGAGAGAGAGAGAGAGAGAGAGAGTGTGTGTGTGTGTGTGTGTATGGGATTGTTTCCTTGATTTCTTTTACAGTATGTTTGTTATTGGCAGGGAGCTGAGAGGGCACATCTTGAACCACAAGCACAAAGAAGAGAAAGCAAACTGGAAATGGCAACAGGCCCAGCCTCCAGGGATTTACTTCCTATAGCAAGGCCACACCTCCCAAACCTCACCAGAGTCACTAAACTCGGGACCAAATTCTCAAAAAGCCAGAACAGGGAACAAGACCTACAGGTGACCTCACAGATCACAACCATGTCATATCAACTAGACAAACGTTTACTTTAAGTTGCTATTGGATAAACCCAGATTTTCCATACTTTGGCTGCCCCTCCATGTAGGAACAATGCTTGGATTATGATACTATGCTTCTTAGATTCAGGTGGGATCAATTACCAATATATACACAGGACTTGTATGTAAGTCTGCCTGGATCTTAAAATATTACATGAAAATTTCTGAAATATTTCTAAGTACAAAGAAAGAAATGCACAAAGAATAAACCCTTGCCAGTTCAGTTAAAGGTACTGAAGGGAATTTGCGGAGGGCAAAAACCAAAACATTTACTAGGCAGTTAAGTGTGTTGGAACACCTTTACAACTTCCGGCTAGTCTCTATTTTTTCTCTGCCTTTTAAGTCAGGGTCTCACCAAGTGGCTCAAACCAGACTTCAACTCCCTCAGCATCCCCTGTCTCTGTGCTACCACTTTAGGGTCTCATTTACATAAAAAACAAAAGGAAGAGACTAAAGGAACCACTGGCACACTCAGCCAGCTATAAGTACATGCTCTTGGCTCCACCTAGACCTCACTCCATAAATGCTGAATCAGAGGGCGTTTCAACAAGATTGTTCATTGTTATGTTCGTAAAAGTGTAAGAAACGTGTGAAGATAAAACTGTAGGCCCTGACTCATTATTTTCCAATAGTCTCTTTAAGGTAGCCCCCCAAATATGTGAATCAAAATAAGATCATTTTTGGGGGTTCTCTAATTTTAAGAGTGGGAAGAAGATGGTCAAAAGGCAGAAAATTACTTCCTCGGTGTTCTGCAGAATAGAAAGCATTCCTATCTTAAAGTCCTTGGAACATTCCTATCTTAAAGTCCTTGGAACTCCCCCATGGGTAAGCCTCACAACAACACTTTATGGTATTTCACAACAATGTGCTAATTATAATTAGCTCATTTAAATGTCCTGCCACCCTAATTAACAAAGCTTTGAGCTTCCAGTTTGCTTTTGAATGGATTTTAGGATAGGTAAAACTTTTGATCTCAACATAAACACCCTTCATAGTCTCTAAAGCTCTTGGAAGCTGCCTATTAATCCCTTTACACTTAATTAGTTTAAGGATTTGCTAATAAGTCTACAGCTAATTTATCAGATGGGGCCCTCGCCGGGAAGCTGGAGTTGGGATTATTAAAGTTGCACCCGTCTTCCTGTCCGCGCCCCTGCACACGGAGTCCCAAGTTCAAGGTCAGGCTTGACAGTCCCCAGTCTCGGTTCCAACTGGGCCAAAGGCCGCAGCTACCCGGTGGCAGCGCGCCAGAGAGGTGGCCGCCCCCGCTTCAGGGCAACTCTTTGAAAGACACCGGGTAGGACGCTGGGCGGGGCCCGAGCCCGGAGCGAGCACTCGGCCGAGCCTTGCCATTTGGGGAGCGTCCGCCCGTGGCGGGGAGCAGATGGTGGCACCCCGAGTTCTCCGCGCCGCAGCGGGCAGCCCCGGGTTCCGGAGAGAAGGCCCCGTCCCTCCCTACCCCCGACCGTGTCGCCCGGGCTCAGCCGTAGACCTTCACACCCCAACCCCCGAACGCTGCGACCCCGGCTGCCCGCACCCCAGGCTGGACTCGCACTCACCGGGCGGAGGGCGGCGGGCGTGGCACGGAGCGAGCGCTCGGGACGCGCAGGGAGCGAAGGAGCAAGCGCGCAGCCATGGCGGGACAGCGGGCGGAGGACTGGGCTCTAGTTCTGCCGCGGACGCAGGCGGGACGGCGGGGCGGCGGAGCTGCGGGGCGGGCCTCGGGGACAGCCAACTGTGGGCGGCAGGGCGGGGCTTCCAGCTCGGGCGGGGTCTGCGCCTCGCCCCAGGCTCCTTCCCCTACCAGCTTCAGGACCCTGCAGAGTCCTGACCGCTTGTGGAGCATCCAAACACCCCAAAGTGCCGCACAGAAATGCGCACGAAATTAATTTCCTAATGCTGGAAGGCTCACTTCACATAGACAACTCTATGAATACTCGGTAAAAGTACTGTTGCCATTTTTTTCTTCTTGCAAAAATTTGTAACTACACTATAAAAAATAAAAATATATTTGGTACAGAAAAAAAAACTGCAATTCGTTCAGTTCTCCAATAGTATTTGGACTACTATAGGGTCGTTTCTATTTCTTTTTCTTTTTTAAGTTCGACAAAATTTGTGAAATTAAATGTGTGAAAATGACGTTTTGTGATGGGGAATGCCTGGAAGGCTTTGGACTTTGAACAATGTCCAGATTAGGTTCCTAAGGCAGCAAAGTAAGTGGCTTTCTAAGTCGCCAAATGTGAAGTGAAGAGTGAAAGAGAAAGATGTTTCGTGTTACAAATCAACAGCTGACAACTCTCTGAAAGGAAGACAGAAATGTTTCAAAGGAAAATTTTAGTACTTCACACAACCAAGAATCTGGGAAGCCATGGAGTGGTTGTTTGCTCTTTTAATTTAAAAAAAATATTTTAACTTATATTTATTATTTACTGTGTGTAGCAGGTGTGGTATATGTACATCTTGGGGTGTGTGTGTGCGCGTGCGTGTGCGTGTGTGTGTGGGGGGGGGGGGGGGGTCTAGAGTCCCTGTCAGGTGTCTTCATCAGCCACCCTCCAGGTTTCCTCGATGAACCAGGAGCTTACAGATTTGGCTGTCCTGTCTGCCTAGTGAGTTCCGGAGATCTATCTCTGATCCCTCTAGAGCTCAGCTTACAAACACACTCAGGAGAGTCCAGCTAATGCGTGGAGGTAGGGTGTAGGGGTGTAGAGGATTCAAACTCAGTTCCTCACTTTACCCATAAGAACTCCCCACTAGAATTCCCGAGACCCCAGCCTCCTCAGACTTTTAGGCCCCAAAGTCTGTGAACCACTAATTCCCTCCTGAGGTTGTATGTCTAATGAAATGTCATAGCACTTCAACTCCCAGAATGCTAGCTGCTTTAATTTACCACCTTTGCATGTGCTGGCCTCTGCCTTTTGGAGGAATGATCATAATGACCTTTTACAATCACAATCAAATACCCATCATGCCTCTCTTCCCATCCGCTGAATTAATGCCAATAGTGTCAAGTAAGGCGTCAGGGAGATAGTACTATGGAGAACTTATCTGGGGTTATTGGGCCTATTGATGCTCTTCAGACAGGAGCAAAAGTAAACTATCTGCCATTTACCCTTTCAGAGGTTTTTCTGAACCAGTTGAAAACCAGTTATATATATTATGCCTCCTTCTTCCTCCTGTTATTTCCTAATTAAGGAATTACCTTAATAACCACAGTAGGGTTATTAAATGTAGACATTTAACACAGTAAAACTGTGGTGTGTTTGTTGAGACAGGTTGTCACTAAGTAGTTCTAGCTGACCTAGAACTCACAGAGATCTGCCTGCCTCTGCCTTCCAAGCACATCCAGAATGTACATTAATTCTGCCACTAGGAAACAGTGACATATTGAAGGTGTATGCTACCATATCTAGCTTATGTAAAATTCTCCAAAAATTTAGTCTGTTTTCCAATTTTAGCAAACCTACAGTAGTACTGTTTCATTACAGTGCGCATCGAAACAGAACATCATCCAGGTCTGTTTTTTTGTCTTCCAGTGCTGCGAATGGACTTCAGGGCCTGTGTGTGCAGATCCTCTGCACTGTGCAATGAAGGCTCCTCCCCAGGGCAATTTCCTTATGGAGTCATCATAGGCAGTACTGGCAATGCTGGAGCAGCTGACTTTGCCTTTGTTCTTTTTAGTTTGCTTAGTTTTAGTTTCATTTTCTTTTTGCCTTT
Source organism: Mesocricetus auratus (assembly GCF_017639785.1). Lineage (NCBI taxonomy): Eukaryota > Metazoa > Chordata > Mammalia > Rodentia > Cricetidae > Mesocricetus > Mesocricetus auratus. The sequence goes on along the minus strand of NW_024429194.1, from coordinate 41,150,782 downwards.
CTTTTATCATTCATTTTCTAGAAGGAACTTAATCTGATTGCGTTTGGGGTTTGTTTTTGTTTTTGTTTTCCAGGTTTCCAACTGGCAGAATTAATACAAATCACATGTGTCCCTGCCTTGTTCTGCTGCCATGTTTTGTTAAGATCTTGTTAATCCGGTTTCTTTATCATGAAGTTACTGTTTCCTTTTATCAGATAAAAACAAGGAAGTTCAAGCTCTCCCTCTGTGTCTGTCTGTCTGTCTGTCGTCTGTCTGTCGTCTGTCTGTCTGTCGTCTGTGTGTGTGTGTGTGTGTGTGTGTGTTTTACTGGGACTAGAACTCAGGCCTCCCACATACATGCAATAAACCAGAATTAGCTGTGATAAATTATGTAAAAGGTTAAACAATAACCAGTATTTCACAAACCCCTTTGAGCCCTTTATGTTTCCCTTGTAGGAATATGGCACATATTTACTTGAGGGTTCTACAAGGCATGCTTTTTTAGAGGGTATGAGATAGGGTTTCTTTGTATTGCCCAGACTGATCTGATAAACTACACATTTAAGCATCCTCCTGCTTTAGTAGCTGAGCAAATAGACTACTGGCATTTGCCACCATGCCCAGGAAAGGGCATACTTTTATTAATTGAAATGTCAATGGCAGCCAGAGCCATATGTCAGTGGATATATCTAAGCTTGGAGCATTAAAAGATAATGAAGAAAAAGATGGGCTAGGAGGAGTATAACAAAATGAGGAAAGCTCATCAGAAAGAAGAAAGGAAGGGATGCATACAGGAACCCGTCTAACTGGAAAGTTTATGTTGGGAAATAAGAAATTCACCTCAATTAGTAGAGTGTCCTGCAGATTAGCCTCTGAGGCTCCCTGGATTTGAAGTTCTCATCTTTAAGATCATGGATTGTTGCTTGCAAAGGGCCAAATACACAGATTTGCTGCCGCCATTGCAGGCAATGGTTGGTGGCCAATATTTGTATAAGTACTAAATATGGAAGTAGTTTACATTTAGTGTGCTAGGAAGTAAAGAGTGCTTGTGGCTATGGAGGATTAAAAATAACCCATTAATTCATTCTTTCATTCCATAAATGTTGAGTTTCTTCAATCATGAAAACATAGCCTCATATAAGATAAAACACTTGCTTTCAAAGGGTCCTGTATACCTATGAAAATAGGAATAACAAGGGCTGGAGAGATGGCTGTATGGTTAAGAGCACTGACTTCTCTTCCAGAGGACCGGGGTTCAATTTCTAGTATCCACATGGTGGCTAACACCTACTGTAACTCTAGTTCTAATGTATCCAAAGTCATCTTTGGCCTCCATAGGCACAGGGCATACAGGTGGTATGCAGACATACATGCACAAAAAATAATAATACTTAATTTTTTAAAGACAAGAACAATATTATAACATGTTGGGGAAGTCCTGTGTATATGTCAATAAATTACTGCTGGCCAATAGGAATCTAGATAGGTGGGGCTAGGAGTCCAGGAGGATGCTGGGAAGGAGAAAGACAAGAGAGTCAACATGTGACGCCATGGGGGTAGGACGCCGGGAACTATTCTCCGGTAAGAAACATACTTAGATTAACAATTATGGGGTAATTACTTAAGGCAGAGCTAGCCAGTAAGAGACAAACAAGGCCAGCAGCTTCATAATGAATATAGCCTCCTGTGTGTTTATTTGGGACTCATGCGGATCTAGAACCAGGCTGGTGCGGCAGAGCCCAGGCGACTGGAGGGGGATAAACCAAAGCGGCTAGCAAAAGAAAAAGCTTCTCTTAACATAATGGTGATCAGGAGTGGGATCATGAATTTCCACGCAGAATGACAAAAGCTTTAAAGGAATTTTAGAAACAGAAGAACGGAGAGAAGCACAGATTATTGGTAGCAGCATTTTTCTCAGGTGTGCTCTGTTTTGCTATCGACAAGCCAAGATTCACGTGGCTCGTTTACCGGAGTCTTCCTGACTCAGCATAAAAAGAAAAAAAAACAGCAAGGTTGTTTTAAGAGACTCTGCTACCGATTGAAAGGGGTGTACGTACAGCTGGAAGTGGCAGCTTTTGCTGGATGTCAGCATGGACTGAGGCGGTAAGCTGGAGTCACGCTTACGCTCGCCATCTTGAAACGGCAGTTTAAAACAGCCGCGGTTTTACAGATAAGACACATGGCCAGAAAAACGTAAGGATTTACAGTAAAGTCAGACTTGGATGAACAAAACCTTTAAAGGTTTACAGTGTGTTTAAAAATATACGTGAGATTGAGAGAGAAAATGAAATGACAAAGTGGTATATAAATACAAAAGCCGGCGTTGTGGTGGCGCACGCTGGTAAGATTTACTCCAGAGGCAGAGGCAGGCGGATTTCCAAAGAGAAATCCTGTCTCAAAGAAAAATAAATAAAAGTAAAATAAATAAAGTAATAATAGATAAATAAATAAGCCACGTAAAGATGGAAAATACACAGAGAGTCTGGATACTGTATGCTATTGTGTTTTTCAGTTTTTTGATTGCTAAGGAAGGAACTGCTACTAAAGTACACTTGCTTATAAATGCTGCTAAATTAATACAACTTATATCTTTTGAAAATGCCTTGACCTCAAAATTTAAGTATAAGGATATGTTACTTGGAAAAGGAGAATTTGCTTATGTTTCTACAGAAAATGAAAAGCTGAGAATTCCTTCCAGGCTTCTGTGGTTTGACGAACCAAGACCCCCGGAAGCAGTGGACCAGGTGTTCCAACTATTGAGACAGCTAAGATGATACAGCTTTACAGACCCCAAAAATACGGACTTATACAGGTTTCTGAGTTTTGTCATGATCCCCACGGTATAAACAGCGCCCCCTTCCAGCAGGAAGCAGTTTGGAATGAGCGACGTCCCAATTCCCATCTTGTTTATAAATCTTTGTTTTCATTTAAATGGGATTGTTTATAATTGGCTAGTGATCACAGCCAATCTTTTTTAATGGTAAAAAGGGGAATTATGGTATGGGTATTGTTTTTCATTTATTGAGACAAAATCAAGGTCAATTTTGTGATGCTTATATTTCTCCTCTTGATTAAGTATTGTGCTTATACTGATCTTTTACAACATAATGCATAATTAAATACAGACTATAGATAGTTACTTATAATAGAATTTCTAGTTACATAAGTTAGGTTTCTAGATATACAGAAATATATTTGAGATGGACAGTCTTCAAACCTCTCAAAGACCTTCAGAACATGGCATTTAAAATGGTTTAGGGTTTGTCTTGACAATGAGAAATGTCTGCTCCTGGCAGCACCAATTACGTCTGAGAGGAAGATGGGCATCGAAGAAACTCGTTATAAAGTTTGCTTTCAACATGGCAAGATTAGCCATTTGGGCAAGAAACTGCTCTTGCCTAGATTGTTTGACTGTTGTTGTATCATCTGGACATGCAGGACCCACAGGAAAGTGACTACTGAACTCAGTCTTACAGGGTTCCTGCTTGATGAAGAGTCTACGAGACTTTCTGCAGGACAAAGAAAAATGACTGACAGACTGCCAACGCAGATGGACAGTTTGAAATTTCCTGCTTTGCTGAGAAGTGTTCCAGACACACTGTGGCCTATGGGCTGAAGATGGATGCCCCAACGTTACAGAGGAACTTCGGGTGACTGTCCAGGCAGTAAGATGTCTCTGTCAATCCTAGTGTTTATATATTATCCTTCTGTGGTCTTTGATGGAGTTGAAGACAGATAGTTATAATTATAGTTTTCCTTAGTTATGATAAAAGATAAGCTACATATAGGACTTTGGACTCACAAGGATGGGATGGATGATATTTTCTTTAAATCTTGCTAAAATATTGTAACTATGTTCTTATTTGATAACTGTTCTGTTATATACAATTTGACTGTGTTAAAGTTAAGACCTTTCTTTTTGTTTAAACAGAAAAGAGGAGATGTTGGGGAAGTCCTGTGTATATGTCAATAAATTACTGCTGGCCAATAGGAATCTAGATAGGTGGGGCTAGGAGTCCAGGAGGATGCTGGGAAGGAGAAAGACAAGAGAGTCAACATGTGACGCCATGGGGGTAGGACGCCGGGAACTATTCTCCGGTAAGAAACATACTTAGATTAACAATTATGGGGTAATTACTTAAGGCAGAGCTAGCCAGTAAGGGACAAACAAGGCCAGCAGCTTCATAATGAATATAGCCTCCTGTGTGTTTATTTGGGACTCATGCGGAACTAGAACCAGGCTGGCGCGGCAGAGCCCAGGCGACTGGAGGGGGATAAACCAAAGCGGCTAGCAAAAGAAAAAGCTTCTCTTAACAATAACACATAAGACAGACTGTGACAAAAGGAGAAAAGTGATGTCAATTAAAAAAAAGAGATGAACAGTGGAGACCTTGACTTCCAGCCCTTTTCACTTTAGTTTATGCCATAATAGGAAACACATGGGAAAGAACATGCTAGACTAAGCTGAAAAATCTTCTTTGGAGGTTCCCTAATCTCTCGGTGTCTCCTTTCCTTATTTGTCCCATGGAGATATTAATAGTAGCTACCTCATACCCTTGTTGTGAACCTAAAACAAAATATGTAGAGAATTCATTCCAGGCACAGTAAGAGACCAGCACACAGTAATGCCATGACTGTGTCTCCTCACCTAAATCTAAGAAGAGGACATGCTCTGCCCAGGTTGCCAGGGAAACATAAAGACCAAAGAACCTGACCCTTCCTCAGATTCAGTTCCCATCTACTCATTTGGGAAGTGTTTGCAGCAGCTGATCCTGATAATCCTTGTATGTTTTCTACTGGATCGTTTGGGTAGTCCTTGTATTGTTTCTAGACCTCAAGAGGGAAAGCATGGGATAATAATCTCTTCTCTTCATTTCTTCTGTTTTTCCACTGGAGAAAAAAAGTAGAAATTCTGACCTTAGTACCCCGTAATCCAAAATTCATAAACAACACAGGAATTTTAAAAGTTGATGTTAAAATGTTAAAGGACAAGGGAATTTCATTTGTCTATAGTCTAAAACCAAGTACTATTTGTGACTTGATGTTCTGATCTGGTAAAAGCAATTGTTGGCAATGTTAAACTTTAACCTTTTCATCTTTAGGGGATCAGAACATTCATTTCTCAAGGGACACCATAACATGTAGGTCATGAGGGATACTGGGGTTGACCAAGTACTTGGAACCTTTAAAAGTCACTTAGCTAGGAAAATGAATAAGATAGTATCACAACCTAACAAGTCATATATTAAACTATCAGGAAATGTCAGGAATATGGAACCAATAAGTGGGCTAAATTTAAGAGGTTATCTGATTAAAAGAGACACAAGACAGATGTGACGAGGTCAGGACTCATCTGGAATCTTCTCTAAGTGTGGAAACTACTATAGTTCACCTTGATTTTCTGAGGCCAATATACATATACGTACTGATTGGAACAAGCCAGGTACTAGAAGGCATGAACTTAGTGCCTGTAGCATACAGTATTTAGGCCTCTGCTTGCTCAAGCTCAAAGTAAACAGTAACTGTGTCACAAGATGGTTGGGGAGATTTTCACTTAACCCAGACCAAGCAATTAGCATACAGTTAGAATTACCATAAGCACTTGTGACGAATATTGACATCCATTAGAAATAATCACATTTTGGAGGAGTGAGAACAAAAGCATTTGAATTTAAAAACATAGTTTTTTCATATCAGTTATCCTCTGCTTATCTTTATATGCCATAGTCTTTTTCAACCCTGTTTGCCTCAAATTTGTCTTCAGCCCAGAGATTAAATAAATTCTCCTGCTTAAAGTGCTATCGCCGTTCCTCCTGAAGTGTTGGCTTATCTGTTGGTGGGGAGCATGATGGCCTGCAGGCAAGTGCTGGGGCAATAGCTGAGAGGTCCGTGGGCGGAGAGATTGCACATCGGAGGCACTGGGCCTGGCATGGGCTTCTGAAACATTAAAGCCTACCCTAGTGACACACTTAATTCAAGAAGACCACATCTACACCAGCAAGGCCACGAACTCCTACTAATCTTCTCGTCCTTCTCAAATAGTTCCACTCACTGATGACTAAGTATTTGGATCTATGAGCCTATGGAAGCCATTCTTATTCAAACTACCACAGATGCTAATTCCATTCACATTGTCTCTGCCCTCTCCCCTCCCTTGATTGCCAAGGTCTAGAACTCTTAACACTCTCATTATATTAAAAGTTTGCTCCATGTGAATATTTGGGTGTGTGTATGTGGCATAAACACTCAGGCAATTTCAAGAGCCTATCTTTGTTGCTCATATGAATTCTTACATGTTGGGATCTGCTCATAGATACTTTTTTTCCTCTGTTCTGTTTTTCTATTGGTCTATGCAGCCCCAGTTGTTCTAAAACTCTCTATGTAGACCAAAGTGGCCTTGAACTCACAGACATCTGTCTGACTCTGCCTCCCGAGTGCTAGGATTTAAGGTATGTGCCACCATGCCCAGCTAATCTCTTATTCTTTTTTTTTATTTTAACTTATTTATTTTACATCCTGTCCACAGTTTCCCCTCCCTCCTTCCCTCCCATTCCCTTTCCCCACCTCCCTTCTGTCCCCTCCCTAAATCCACTCCTCCTCTATTCTGTTCAGAAAGGGACAGGCCTCCCATGGGTATCAACAAAGCATGTCCTATCAAGTTGTGTCAAGACTAAGCACCTCCCCTTGTGTTAAGGCTGGAGTCCTCCAGGATGAGGACTAGGTTCCCAAGAGGCAGGCAAAGCTTTAGGGACAGCCCAGCTTCCGTTGTTAGGAGTCCCACAAGTAGACCGAACTCCATAAGTCCTAATCCCTTACTCTTAAAATATGTTCTTCTTGATCTCTTCACCTGTTTTGGAAAGATTCCTGCCCCTTAATCATGGGTCTCCCTGTTTCTTTCTTTTCTGCACTTATTTTTACTTGGGGTGGGTGGTGTGTGCCATGGTGCACAGTTGGTTTCCTCTTTCTACTATGTGGGCTCTAGGTATTCAACTCCGGTTATCATACTGTGCAGCAACTACCTTTCTCTACAGAACTGTCTTAGCAGCCCAAATGGTTGTTTTTCCAGAATGGTATTTTAACAACAGAGTCGGGGGCTTGTGGTTGGGGCTTGGGAACGTTGTGTACAAGGAAGACTTTACAACTCTGTGAAATTTAGTGAGAAAACACCCATGCCTGTTTGACTCTCCAAGCCCAAACCTTCTTGAACTTGAGTACATCATGGTTTCTACTTGCATTTGAAAAAGGAGAGAAAACACGAGGCACCGGTGCTGACCATTGGCATAAATGGAGAAGGTGAGAAAAGAGTATCTTTTGGGACTTGTTGCCCTGATGCAGGCGCTTAAGCTTTTTGTCCCAGGGCAAACTTCGTTGCCAGTGCTCTGGAAGGAACAGTGTCAAAGCTTGCAGAATCTAAAACCATTTTGTCCTTGGTGGCTGTGCAAGGTTGTGCCACATTTCAGGATTCTGGCTGCTTGCCTGACCTCTCCATGTAAGGTCTACTTAAATCTGTGCTTTTGGTGCCCAGAGGCCACAGGGTTGCTAAACCTACCTATTATGCAGAAACAGCAGAAAATCCCAAGGGTTTCCTCAGACCACTCCTCCTGAGTACTCAAAGAAAAAGCAAGCTGAGTATTGTTCACTCAAAATTCTTGGGGCCAAGGCTGTCTTAAATTGGGAGCTATTGTATATTTATTTTGAGATATATTGGGAATAGGGTCTGGTTCTAAGCACAGAATTCTCTTATATTTTATACAGATCTATGTGCAGGCAGTTAATGTTATGCAATATTTTATTGCCTCTTTCTTTTGACTAGACTCTATCAAGTGGTCAAATGTGGAACTCGTCACTTGTTATATCACATTGACGTTCAAAGAGTGTTGCAGCAGTTAGGATTTTTGAATCTGCCATGCTCAGCTGATTATAATTTTCATGTCTTCCCAGAGGGAGGTGATAATTGAAAATTATATCTTCATTGTGAGTTTTTATTTAGCTATTTACAGATCAATGTGGGTCACCTGTGCTACAATGTGTCGCCTTTGCAGCTGAAGAAAGTTCTAGAACAAATGTTAACTTCATGGGAAGATGGTGGAAGAGTTGATAAACATCTCATTCTCTCCATTTAAAAGTGTTTATATCTTTTGGGATATTCAACAGAGTGTCTTCAAGATCCACAATGCTAGACATGAGTTTGATAGCATTTGCACTTAAAGTTTCATTTAATTAAGCAAGAACAATATAAGCTTCTGAGAAGTTTGTGTTTCTAAAAATAATACTATACATGCACACACATACACACATTATATGTATAGATATATATAATAAAAATACTATATACACATGGAATTAGGGGATGGGAGGGAGACTATTTTCTCTTTTGCCTTAGATATCACCTTTCTATAACTGTGCTATTGTAAGATTAGGGCTGGACTAAACATCCTTGGAGTTTAATAATTGCATTATAATATGTAAAAGTAGAGTGCAAGTTTCTTTTTATTACTTTTGAACTTTCTTCCTACAACAGAGGTTGTTCCTGGTTCCTGGAGAAAGTATACAAGTATTCATTGTTCCATTAAGTTTGTGTCTCATTCTTATAATCCAAGATTATACAATTTCGCTAAGAATGCAGTCAGGGCCTGAATTAATTCAAGCATTTTTATTTCCATGCTTAGCTCTTAAAACGCAGAAATAACTTACAGTATTGACCATTTGGAACTTCAATTGCCAATGACATGTTTACTGTCAATTACGACACTAAATAACAGCAAATCTGGGTTCTCTGAGCAGAATTAGTACTAGTTGTGAGTGAAAAACTATATTTCTCTTATCAGGTTATTTCAGCTTTACTTTAAGCAAGTGTTTTACCCAAGGTGACCACTGTTGTGAATAAACCTTCACCTATTAGGCCACATACAACTTTTGGCAGATAGCAGTAACTAAACTGTGGAAAAGTTCGAGATGGATGAAGCTGTCCATTTCACAGTATACTCAACTGGGAAGCAAGGTTACAAGAAAAGTGAGTTTCAAGACTATGTCACTTATGTAAACATTTGCCAAACATAAATCTGTCAGAACAATTCATACATGATTTAAGCAAACAGCTCTTTGTCCTTTTACTAAGTGTTTCTGACCTTTGGTTTATTTGCAGATGACTCAAAGATATTCTACAAACAGAATTCTGTTATTATTTGTGTGAATGTGTGTGCTGTATACGTGTGTTCATGTTTGTGCATATACATGTATATGAAGGCCAGAGGATAATTTGGGTGTCCTTGCTCTCAATGACTCATATTTCTTTCTTTCCCTACTTCCTTTTTCTTTTGTCATTGTTAAGTGTACTGGCTAGTGTTATGTCAACTTGACACAAGTTAGAATCATCACGCATGAGGGAGCCTCAATTGAGAAAATGTCTCCATAAGACTAGACTATAGGCAATCTTGCAGGGCATGGTCTTAACTAATGATTGATAGGGGAGGGCTCAACCCTTTGGTTGGTGCCGTGTCTGGACTGGTGGTCCTGGGTTTTACAAGAAAGCAAGCTGAGCATGCCATGGGAAACAAGACAGTAACCAGCACTTCTCTATATCAGCTCCTGCCTCCAAGTTCCTGTTCTTCTTGAGTTTCTGTCTTGGCTTCCTTTGATGATGAATTGTGTGTGGAAACAAAACTGAATAAACCCTTTCCTCTCACGTTCTTTTGGTCATGTTGTTTCATCATAAATTAATAACCCTAACTAAGACATTGAGACAGTTTTATTATATATCCCAGGCTGGTCTTATATGCTTACTCCATAGCTCAAACTAGCTTCAAGTTGGTCAGTCTTCCTGCCTTAGCCTCACATGTGCAAGTGTATAGGTATGTATCATCATTCATGACTAACATTCACTATTTCTTATTAGCATTCATGGAGATTTGTGATATTAAGCATTTGAGATATAGTATCAGTAGATCATGATTTTTTCATTTTTTACTTCTAGAAAAATTATAAGGATTAAAAAAAATGATTCCCTCAAAGAACCATTTCTATAGAATAAAAGTAGAGGGTCTGTAGGAATTAGGACGTATAGGGAAAATATATAATTCAAACTACAGCTTCTGAAATGCATTGAGTTCATTTAAAATAATTCAAAGCCAACTAGATGAACAACTGTGGTTTGTCTGTGTTCTCCATTTCACTTTTAAATCCCCCAGGTCTGTTGAAGGTACTATTGCTCTCTGGACCATTTAGGCTTTCAAATATGCACAGTTACCACACAGACATTTCAATAACCACATATTTTCCCATTTTAGGACCCCACTATCTGTAACTGAGACCTCCAGAGTAGCCAGAAGAGATGAAAAGCCTAAAAAAAAAGACCCATAGGGCGGCTTGAAAGTGGCCCTCATTCCCTTAACTCATGCTGCATGGCTCATAACTGGTTATGTGCTTCACATGGCCACACTTTGCCCATTGTTCATGTGAGGAAACTGGAGAATATTGTCTTCCCAATGCTGAACACATTGCCTCAATTCTGCCACATCGGCTGCCTACAGCTAGTCACATCTTCCCAGTGTAGTGTAGTTGCCATTTTTAAAAAAAGAGTTATATATTTGTATTTTATGTGTGTGAGTGCTTTGCCTCAGTGTTAACTGCCCCATGTACACACAGTACCAGAAAGGTCAGAAGAAAGTACCACAGATCCCCTTGAACTGTAGTTACAGATGGTTGTGAGCTCCTATGTGGGTGCTGGAATCTAACTTGGGATCTCTGCAAGAGCAGCAAGTGTTCTTAACTACTGGGCAAGCTCTCCAGCCTTCCCTATTACCATTTTTAACCTTGGATTTGTCAATATTTTCTGGTATGTTATTCTCCTTTTAGGTTGATTCAGTCAAGCACATACATACAGATATAGTTATAAAGTTCCATAAAAATGAGTATTACCTAGTCCCTGTCTCTTGAAAGAGAGATAGACATGCACAGTACTTTGGAGTAAGAGGCACAGCTACACCAGCATCTAAAAATTGCCAATCAAATGTTAAGGAACACTATGTCTTATTTGTGGCCTCCATAGCTCAAGGTACATGTGGTACAGTCGGGAGTCTTGCACATGTTAAAGATTTAATGACATTTGATAACTGAGTGTAAGGGGTTAAGGAAGCTAAAGGGGAAAAGATGACTTCTAAGCATTTTGAAACAAGCAGAGGAAAGTTTAGAAGAACCTGTGTGTAGGGGGGTATGGAATTTTAATAATTATCAAATAAAATGAACACAAACAATTAGATGGCAGCTTCCAATGTGCACAGAAAATGTAACATTGCAAAGTTGCAAAGAATATTGAGATATGAACCCATCTGTCACCCATGAAGTGATAAATCCATGTGGATGAAAGTCTATTTGCAAAGTTGTGCTTTTTAAAAAATATGTGATAAAATTACACTTATTCTCCCAGTGTAAAACTTTTTTGAGGACAAAATGTTGTTATTTGCAACTTTGACTTTTTATCCAACATATTTAGTTACAGGGTTAAGCTTTGGTCAGTGGGAGAATTTAACAGCTTATAAATTATTATTAGGTACAAGGAAATCTCATATGCATTCTCTCTCTGTTTCTCTCTGTCTCTGTCTCTCTCTTCCACCCCCCACCCCCAGCTTCATCTGCTGCCCCTGCTGCCCGATGCTGGGATTGCAAGTGTGCATCACTGTCAGGCCAAAGAAGTCTATGGCAGGAAATTTTAAGAGTCCTCATCTTTTATTTATCTGCCAAAAGTTTTCATTGGATGGTGAGTGAATATTGGAATCTCTTGAGGAGAGTTCTCATACCAGATTTAGTGAATCAGTCAAATTTGGACAATAGAGGTTTATTGCACACTCTGTCTAAACTTCCTGCCCACTAATATCAGTTTCCTGCTGTTATAACAAATTGGGCTGAATTTAGCATTTAAAAGAACATAATTTTTACCTGACTTCTGGAGGTCAGAAGAATGAAATCAGTTTCACTGTGCTAAATTCCAGGTGCTTACATATTGCATTCTTTCTGGTTCGTCTAGGGAAGGCGTCGTTCCAACCTCTACTGTCTTCCCAACCACTTCCTGGCTGATCTGATCTTCACCAGCTGCTGTAAAGTGTTCTTATGACTGTTTACATTGGGCCCACCAGGCATCTAGAATATTCTCTTCATGTTATAATCCTTATTATGTCTATCAATTTCCATTTTGCCATAGAAACTAATGTATTCATAGGTTCTAGAGATTGACATGTTCATATTTTCAGCTTACCACATTTGCTTAACATGTGGTATTAAGAATAGGAGAAAATTTAGGGATGTGAGGAGTAAAGATGGCATCTGTGTGAATAAATCATTTGGCATAGGGTCTACTACTGCCACTTTTTTTTTTTTTTTTTTTGGTTTTACGAGACAGGGTTTCTCTGTATTGTTTTGGAGGCTGTCGGTCCAGCCTGGCCTCGAACTCACAGAGATCCACCTGCCTCTGCCTCCCAAGTGCTGGGATTAAAGGCGTGCGCCACCACCGCCCGGCTACTACCACTTTTTAAAACACTTTCTTCCAGTGGACATCAGACATCTGCAGCACAAACTTGTTTTGTTCAGACTTGCTTGTCTTGAACATAGTAAGTGCCTGAAAATACCGCCTTCAAATGCCTCAAACAGAATGCTTCCGTGGACGCCTGCTCCCTTCACCTGACATCTCACTTCCTATCTTGTGGGTATCATCTCAATAAGTTTTCACAAGCCAGGAATCCTGTTATTTGATGTATATTGTGCATTTTCAAGAGATTGCTAATTCTCAAGAAGCTAGAGATGTAGAAATTCTTTAGCAAATAGTTATTTAACAATATGAAATAAATACTCTTGAGATTAAAAAAAATTAAGGTATCAAAGAGGTTCAGTAAGTATACCCTCAGTGAACAGTACAAAAATGCAGCACATCCATAAAAACTACTGGGGGTGGAAGGGAAGGGTTGGCTTTCTAGATAAGACTCCAAAAGGCATTGGTAAGTTATTAACCATACAGAAATGAATCTCTATCCTTAAGACACTCAAATCCCATTTTATGAGTTCTGAAGGTGTGTCTGTTTGGCAGTGGAAGAAATGAATGAATCAAAACCTTGTAGAAATCATGACATGAGAATGTGCAGTTACTAATTCACAAAGAGAAATACAGTCATCACAAAAGTAAAGTAATAAAGTTAGCATTTCTTTTTTAGGCAGATGTTATGGGAAGTCAAATTATAATCATGAGGTCACCTAAGTAAGGAACATGGTTTCTGAAGAAGAGCTGTTATATAACTAGGATATGGGATAAGATTAGGTTACAGTGTTATTGGCAGGGTTGGCCTTCATGAGGGAACAATTATAGCCAAGATCCACAGGCTATTCCAATTTGTCTGTTATCCTTCAGAAACTATGGATACTCTAACTCTGTGGCTTCTTCTGTACTTTCATTGCTGACTAGTACCCTCTCCCTTCATCGGGAAACAGGGTCTCAGTGTGTATCTCAGGGTGCTTTTGAACTCATGGCAATCTTCCTGTCTATGGAGTATTGAGGTTTATTTTGCAGGCATGAACCACAATAGCAGTTCTAGATTTTCCCCAATTTTAATTAACACAATGTTTCAAGTAATAAAAAATGCTTCAAATTGTCTTATTAAAAATATTATTTTCATCAGAAAATCCTCCTTATCCTTATCCTCAGATTAGGTAAGAGAATATTAAGACATGCTCAAAATGATTAGATACCAGACACATTCCTGCCTACTTCTGTTATATAACAGCACCTTAATTCCTGCTGAAAATAAGGTCAGTTACCTCTTGCCTGCTGTTTTGGAATGTGTAAGGCCTAACTAAGCCTAGACATTAAAGTTGAATGGGACTCTTGCTGCGTCTCTTGGTACAATCAGTCTTCTGCTGGCATTCTGGTTCTCCAAACCTACAGAACCCAGAGTTTCAGGGTTAGAAGCATAAACTGTGCAAGAAAGCCACTAGAAATGGTGATAGTGGGGGCACTAATTCAGGACCACACCCATATATCTTTAGTGAGGATATGACACCATCATATAAAGGTATCTGATTGGTAGTGTATCCCATGACTGGAAGATGAAGTCTCACCTGGAGAAGGATGCCTCATTCTCATCTCCATGCTGGTGTCTCAGCTTTATTGCTAATAGGCCATTATGCTGCTCTACTAGGCTTTCAGCTTTGAAGGTAAAGTTGGTAATAAGAACAACGAATCATGTAGTTTGAATCTAATTGGCCCCATAAGCTCATAGAGAGTGGCACTATTAGAAGGTGTGGCCTCACTGGAGGAAGTATGCCACTGTGGGGGTGGACTTTGAGGTCTCCTAAACTCATGTGCTCAAGCTATACCCAGTGTCTCAGTTCACTTCCTGTTGCCTGTGGATCAAGATGTAGGACTCTCAGCTCCTTCTCCAACATCATGTCTGCCTACACACCACCATGTCCTGCCATGATGACAATGGACTAAACCCATGAACTAAAAGCCACCCCAATTCTATTGCTGTGATGTCTCTTCACAGCAATAGAAACCTTTACAAAGACAGATCTCATGGTAATGTGGCCACTGCTGTACACTGCTTGGACACTATTTAAGATTTCATGTGGTAGATCACACTCCACAAATTTTTGAATATTGACTCTTGCTGAGACTTTAAAACAAGAAAGGGAAAAACCACACCCATACTGCATATCAATCCACAAAAATAGGAATCCCTATCTGTTACAGTTAGAATATGAAATGTTACCCACAGACTCATGAGTCTGAGCATTTGGGACCAAGCTGGTGGTATTGTTTTTGTATTGTGGAAGCTTTGGAACATGTGACATCACTGAGGGCAAGCCTTGAAGGTTAGACCTACTTCTGGTTCCAGTCTGACTGCCTTGCTTCCTGTCTGCTGCTGTGATGTGGAGCCCTGTACACACACTCTTGCTACCCCCTTCTCCTTTAGGATGCTCCTGTCAGGTATTGAGCCATAGTGATGAGGAAAGTAGCTAATACCCCATCCCTTTCAGAGCAGAGGGTTTGAAGGGGGCTTAACACCACATCAAATTTGATCTTGAAGACTGCGCAGCACTGTTTTCTGTGGGTCACTGCATGGACTTTCAATGGAAAGAGTAGATAAATGAGGCTTGGTGAGTGTGAGCCCAGGTTATTAGGTCCTTACACAGCTTTTATCCCACTTTGTGATGCTCCATTTATGTGTGTACTTTACCAACACTTGACATCCACTTATATAGCAAAGCTGGTTGGCAACAATTCTAGGGCTGTTTAGTGCTTATTCCATGGAAAATTCACCCTGGGAGATCTTGACTTTGAATGTGTATATGTGTGTGTGTGTGTGTGTGTGTGTGTGTGTGTGTGTGTGTGTGTGCCGGTAATGTGTCATGTGTGCCATAGCAGAGTGAGAAGGTCTGAAGGCAACTTACAGGTGTTTTAACTTTTTTCACCCTGGTACGATATGCCTATCCTAATCAGCAACTGCAGCTCCCTATTACCAGCAGCAGCTAGGTTGCAAGAACCGAAGCCTGAAGGAATTCTGTTCCCCCAGGCACTGACTATTTCAAAGCTACTAAGGAAACTTGTTTAAATAGGGTGGTGGTTGTGCACATCTTTAATTCTAGCACTTGGGAGGCAGAGGCAGACAGATGTCCATGAGTTCAAAGCCACCTGGTCTACAGAGTGAGTGCCAAAACTACACATAGAAACCCTGTCTCGAAAACAAACAAACAAACAAAAACCAAAAGGAAACTTATTTAAATCTCCATCCCACTAAAGAACACAAGATTCAAAGGCCAAGGTAGATTCTGCTTCCCCGAGAGGGTAAATAGGAAGTAGCTCACCTAGCCCACCTTCTGGAGCCTCCCAAGAAGTCCTTGTGCTGTCTCTCTTCCCTCCTTGTAAGCCCTCTTCACCTGGCTCCTCTCTATAACTTCCTGTCAGCTCCTTGATGACCCAGCCTCCTGACTGCAGGTGAATTTTAATTAATCAAGCACATCTTTGCTTCATTAAACAAATGTTTCAGAGCATTAACAAACGTGACACACCTGAAATTAATATTCTACAACATATAGGAGTTGATTTCATAGCACTAAGTAGTGCACTGAGCAGGTTGCAGTCCCATGAGTTCCTGGGCTGATTCTCCTGTTCTTGTCTCCCATTTTTCAGTGGGAATACAGAGGGATAACAGTTGGGCAGTGGTGGCACATGCCTTTAATCCCAACACTTAGAAGGCAGAGTCAGGAGGATCTCTATTAGTTCGAGGCCAGTCTGGTCTACAGAGCAAGTCCCAAGATATTCAGGGCTACACAGAGAAACCCTGCCTCAACAAACAAAACAAAATAGATGTTTGCTGCTGCATCTGGCTTTTAGGGTGGATTTTTCCAGTTAAATT
Source organism: Mesocricetus auratus (assembly GCF_017639785.1). NCBI lineage: Eukaryota > Metazoa > Chordata > Mammalia > Rodentia > Cricetidae > Mesocricetus > Mesocricetus auratus. Next base: position 41,134,403 of record NW_024429194.1, on the reverse strand, counting down.
AACATGATCAACATAATCTCACACAGGCACACCCAGATACTAAATAATTCTTTAAGGATATATCTGGAAGTTTGTTCCCTAGGTGGGTGATTCCAGATCCTGCCAAACTAACAATGAACATTAACCATCACGTCTTGGCAATGGGAAGGAAACAAAAAGACACTAGACTAAGGGTCAGTACAACTTTCAAAGGCCTGCCCCCAGTAAACCATGCCTTAACTCCTAAAGATGCTATCCCACTCTGCCAAGCAGTGTGCCAGATGGGGAAGTGTGTTCAAAGCACAAGAGAAATTCAGATTCAAGCTATAACATGTATTAAACTTTGTGGACATGGTTTCACATGCTTTTGATCCCAGCACTCAGATGGCGGAGGAAAGAGGGTCTCTGAGTTTGAGGTTAGCCTGGTCTACAAAGCAAACTCCAGGACAGCCAAGGCTACACAGAGAGATCCTGTATCAACCCCCAACACCCACACATAAAACCTGTGCCCTAATGCGTTCATCTGGGTAGATTATTCTTATTTACCTCTCCTCTTGGCACATCACTTTAAGGCCTCATTCATTACCATAGTCCTATTCCCTTGGCAGTTCCTTGGACGTCTATTCTATCCACATATTAGTAAACTTCCTACTTCCTATACCAGACTATTTTGCACTCAATACCTGTTTACCAGTATTGCCGATAGAAGTGAGGCAAGAGGAGTAGATTTCAAAGAAAGTAGTATTGTCTTTTAAGGCAAAAGTTTACATCCAGGAACTACATAGTGCTAGCCTCTAACAGGAAGAAAGATGTGGAGAATTTCTGTAGACCTGAGGATTCAGGATTTGGAATTTAAGACTTTTGGGTATACCAGGCTAAGGTCCTCCTCCCTTGCTTAGAGTCCCAGTTCTTTCTGGGACTCTTTGGTGGACCCTCAGAGTTGCCTGATAGGAGGACTCCATCTCTTCTAGAGCCCCTTCAAAAGGAGACATCCTTATACACTTTTTAAAAAAAAACTGAGATGTAGATACCTTCATCCTCTCATTGCTTTTTGTAATGCCTCTGTTCCTTACCTCTGTGTCTCTTCTCCATTAGTACATTCTGCTTCCCTTGCCCATTGCTCTATTGAAGTAGGAAATCCAATTGCTTCAGACTGAGACCGTATTTGGAAACAGTGTCTATAGACATGGTTAATTGACTTTGCCCAATTAAAAATATTAACTAGAATCCTTGTAAAAATGGGATTTTGACAAAAATAGAGTATGAAATTAGAGGTGGGCAATGGTGGTGTACACCTTTAATTCTAGTACTGGGGAGGCAGAGGCAGGTGGATCTCTGTGAGTTCAAGGCCAGCTCCAAAGCTACAGAGGAACCCTGTCTTGAAAAAACAAAACAACAAACAAATTATGAAATTGGAAATAAGTTGATGCTTCTGCAAAGCCAAGAATGTCAAAGGTTGCCACCAAGCCACATTAGTGAGGCATGAAACAGGACCCTTCTTACAGCTCTCAGGTGGAAACATCCAACCTCTAGAACTGAGTTCCTTATTTGTGGCCCTTTGGTAAAACAGTCTGTGGTGATATGAATGAGATGTCTCCTGTAATCTCAAGCTGTGGTGGTATTTTGTTTACGATCTAACAAATAAAGCTTGCCTGAAGATCAGAGTGCAAAGCTAGCAGCCGTGGTGCACACCTTTAATTCCAGCAATTGGGAGGCAGAGGCAGACAGATCTCTCTGAGTTCAAGGTCACACTGAGCTACACGAAACTGATCCAGTTTAAAAGAGAAACAGAGCTTACACAAAGGTGACCTCAGCACTTGGGATCCCACACCTTTAATCCCAGCACTAGAGAGGAATATAAGGCGGGAGGAGACATAGCTGAGGGCATTCTGAGGTTTAGTGGAGAGCAGCACAGGCTGAGTGAATCTGAGGCACAGTGCAGTCGGGAGCAGTCTGAGGGGAGAGAGGTGGGAGAGGAAGAACTCTCTAGTGACTGGCCGCTTTGCTTCTCTGATTTTCAGCTTTAACCTGTCTCTGAGATTTATTATTAAGACCAAGTAGAATCCGTGCTATATCAAGTGATTGAATACTTGGTTCTTAGTTGGTGGCTATTTGGTAAGAATTGGGAGGTATGGTCTTGTTGGAAGAGGTGTTTCACTGTAGGTGGGCTTGGGGTTTCAGAAACCTCACCCCACCCCCAGTGCACTCTCCCTGCTTCCTGTTCGTGGGTTAGGATGTAACTTCTCAGCTGCTTCTCCACTTGACTGCCCGCCTGCCTGCTGCCGTGCACCCTGTGATAATGGAGATGGACTCCAACCCTCTGGACCCATAAATCCCAAGTAAACCCTTCCCTCTATAAGTTGCCTTGGTTCTGTTATTTTATCACAGAAATTTAAAAGTAAGACACAGTCTTAACAAGCTAATGTACCACCCAAGACAATCTAATATTTACCATTTGCATTTCTCAAATGCCATGGACTTTGCCCCTTTCGGAAAACTCTCTTTATTCAAAGTCTTAAGTGCCCTGTTGTAGCATGCCAGGGGATGTGTGTAGTTTCTCCCTCCAGTGATGGCCAGTTGGTAGTACACAATACACATTCAAAATCTCATTATAGAATTTGGTTCTTCAACCCATAGTCTGCTTTCTGTTTCGTTGACCAAAATATAATGAAACGTGATATATACAGGGTCAAAACTGGGCACACAAGCTTCTTTAACAAAAAAGTGAAAAACAAAACAAATACACAAAGCAACCCCCCCAAAGCTTAGAGGACAATGGCATCAGGATTCAAAAAGATCAAAAATAGGAACACACACACACACACACACACACACACACACACACACACACACACACACATATTCTGAAGGCAAGGTGCTCACTCTGAACTGTGAAGGCAATGTTTCTTATTTATAGGATCAGTTTGGCAGCTGAGCTACTGGTAGAAGGTCAGTGTGTGAGTCTTGCTGTTTCTGTAGTTTTAACTAAGTTTGATGCTCACAGCAGAACTGAGCATAAAGCACAGAGAATGCCCATGTATGTGGTCCTCTCATCCTGCCACTACCAACAGTAACACACAGAGTAGAGCATTTGTTACCATTAATGAGTCTCCACTGGTGCGTCACCTAGAACCCATAGTTTATGGTAGGGTCTGCTCTTGGCATTTGTATTCTTTACAACAATGTAAAGGACAATGAAACACACCCACAACTAACATCATACAGAACATAAATTAATACATACAGAATAAAAAGCTCTCTATGTTCAGCCTTTTCTTCCTGAAAATCTCTGCAAGGATTCAGTCCAAATGATTATTCAAAGTGCTTGGGTTCTACCCACATTCCCAAGCCTTGTTAGCTGGCAACCAAGCCTCCAGTACATGAACCCAGAGGAGACATTTCACATTCAAATCACAACAATGGCCTTTACAGAATCAGGAATGTGGTATAAGGTTAAGCAGGTTATTCTGAACTGAAAGATTTGACAAGGACTACTTCACTGCTTTGTCGTGTCTGGGTGTTAGAAGGCTAGGAAGTCTGGAGAGTTTAAGTTGTTTTTCTCACAATACAAAGCCCAGCTTGATGGCTCTTGTGTGTAGATACTATTTGGTTTATTGATGAGTTCCTGTTTGTTTATTGCCTTTTGTTTTTCTTCAAGCTCTTTCCCTTGACCCTCTTCTGCTCCCTTGACCCGTTTCAGTCTCGCTTTAGCTCTTTTGTCAAAGATCAACTGATTCTGTTTCAGTCTATCTGGCTTGAGCCGTCTATTCCATTCTACTAATCTTTGCCCATCCTTTCACCAGCTCCACACCGTATTGATCGATGTAGTTTTACAGGAAGTCTTGAAGTTGGGCAATGTCAGTCTCTGCCTTGTTTTCCTTTAACGTGGTGTTAACTCTTTAGTTTTCTCTTCTCCTTTAATGTTATTTTGGCCTTTCGCCTTCCACGTAAATTTTTGAATTAGCTTGTCAAAATCTATAAAATAACTCATGAAAACAAAATCAGAAAGCGTGTGTACTGGCCAGTTTTATGCCAACTTGACACAGACTAGAGTAATCAGAGTGGAAGGAGCCTCAATTAAGAAAATGCCTCCATAAGATTGGATAGGGGCAAGTCTGTAGGGCATCTTCTGAAATAGAGATCCATCGGGGAGGGCCCAGATCATTGTGGGTTATGTCATCCCTGGACTGGTGGTCCAGGGTTCCATAAGAAAGTAGGCTAAGCCGGGCAGTGGTGGCACATGCCTTTAATCCCAGCACTTGGGAGGCTGAGGCAGGCGGATCTCTGTGAGTTCGAGGCCGGGCTCGACCGACAGCCTCCAAAACAATACAGAGAAACCCTGTCTCGTAAAACCAAAATAAATAAATAAATAAATAAATAAATAAATAAATAAAAGAAAGTAGGCTGAGCGAGCTATGAAGAGCAAGCCAGTAAGCAGTACCACCTTATGGCTTCTACATCAACTCCCCAGGTTTCTGTCCTGCTTGAGTTCCTGTCCTGACTTCCTTTAATGATGAACTGTAAGTGGAAGCATACATTGAATATACCTTTTCCTCTCCAAGCTGTTTGGTCATGGTGTTTCATCACAACAATAGTAACCCTAAGTAAGACAACTTGATATAGTGTTGTCTTATATATATATATCCTATAAGTTAAAAGAAAGAAAAGAGCCCTAACAAAGCTTTATGAGACTAAGAACACCCCAAAATGTCATTATTTTGGTTTTTGTTATGTTGGCCATCTCCTGCTGGATATAGGACCTGAACTTCAGAGCAGTTTGCATACTCAGTGAGATTCCATTGAAGAAAACTAGTTTTTCATTTGTGAGCAGTTGTCAGCTGGAGATAGCTTCTAGCTTAGGGATAGGGGCCTGTGTCCATTTCCCCTCCCAGCACCGGGATCCCATCTGGCCCAGATGTGTACAGGCTTATGCTTGCTGCCACAGTGGTCACCTTGAGTTCATATATGCAGCGGTTCTACTGTGCTTAAAAGCTTTGTTTCCCTGGTGTCCTCGACCCCCTTGGGCTCATGAAATATTTCCTCCTCATCTTCCACAGGATTACTGGAACCCTAAGAGCAGGAATTTGATGGAGACAACCCATTTCGGACTGAGTGTTCCCAATGTCTCTCGCTCTCTGCACACTGTCCGGCTGTGGGTCTCTGTATTTGTTCCCATCTACCATAGGAGGAAGCTTCTCTGATGATGGCTGAGCAAGGCAACGATCGATGATAATAGCAGAATGTCATTAGGACATTTTATTGCCGTCCTCCTTTAGTAGTGTCTTATTTGGGATTACTTTTTCTGTTTTAAAACACCATGACCAAAAGCAAGCTGGGGAGGAAAGGGCTTATTTTGCTTACTCTTCCACATCACTGTTTATCATTAAAAGAAGTAAGGACAGAAACTCAAATGTGGCAGGAACCTAGAGGCAGGAGCTAATGCAGAGGCCAAAGAGGGGTGCTGTGGAAGCAGAGACAAGTGTATCTTGTGAGTTCAAAGCCAGTCAGAGCTACATAGAGAGGCCCTGTCTCAAAAAGAAGGACTAAAGAGCTGTCTCATTCAATAACGTACTTGCGTGGATGTAGAAGGACTCAACTAGCGTTAGTTTGTTTGTTTGCTTGTTTGTTTCATATTGCTTTCTTTGGGCATTGTTTCCCCAACACAATATTTTTATTGATTATTTGGGAATTACACTTCATGCACACCAATCACATTCACTTCCTCCCAATCCTCCCTCTACCCTTGGAACTTCCTCCTCTGAAGAAACTCCAAGTCCACTATATTTGTGTTGCCTATATACTCCCTGGAGCATGGTCAAACTCCCAGTGGCCTGCCCCCTAAAGAAACTGAATCGTTCCCCCTCTACAGCCCCACCAGAAGCCATCAATTGTAGAGAACTACATTTCAGCACCCTTATCATAAGTTTGAAGAGTTCTCTTCAATGGTTTCTTGTTTTGTCTGTTACTTTTGGGGGAAGGATGGTGTGTGGTGGGGGTAGGGGTTGCACAGAAGCCTTCTGTGTCCCTTTCTTTCAACTGTGAGTCTGCAGTCATCAATACCACTGAAAAAGTAGTTTCCTTGCCCTTTGCAATGAGCGGGAACTCAGATCGTGGACTTCTACATGGTTTCCGGCAACAGTATGGACATCTACATGGTCTCTGGCATTATCATATGTCATGGACCTCGGCATGATCTCTGTGGCAGTATAGATCACAGACATCAACACAGCCCTCTGCCACAACATGGGCCTTGGACACCATCAAAGCTCTTGGCGATAGTACAAGACAAGACATCAACATGGCCTCCCAGGCAACACAGGCCAATGACACCAATATAGCACAGACTACAGATATCAACATGGCCCCCAGAGGCAGCACAATGCAGCACAGTCTATGGATATCAACATAGCTTCAGGCAGCAGCACAGACCAGGGACGTCTGTGTGGCCCTTGGTGGTAACACAGGTGGCAGACATCAGCACAGTCTCAGCTGGCTCTAGTGGCAGTACAGGCCTCTTAGTTCAACATGGCCTCTAGAGGCAACTTGGACTACAGACACTAATATGGTCTCCTGTGGTAGCATAGACTACAGAAGTCCACCTGGCCTCTGGCGGTAGCAAGGACCTTGGATACCCATATGACCTCCAGTGGCAGCCCAGACCATGGACAACCACATGAACCTCAGACTTGATCATGGCCTGGGACAGTGAATCACGGATACCAACATGGCCTCTAGGGACAGTATGGACCATAGAGGTCTTTCAAGGAGGTCCAATCCAGAAAACGAGCAGGGTGATTGTGCGGCTGGGCAGTGTGTTGGCGGCTGAGTCTGTGCAAGCTCCAAGCTGCCACATACGACCCTGTCATCTCTACTCAGCAACAGCATGTTCCCCTGTCCAGTGCAACCTCCTCTAACACCTGTCACCACTGTTGCATCTCTAGTTCCTCCTCTCTCCACCACACACTCACCTCTCCATTGGATATTTGTTCATCATAGTGGCACTGGAAGCTGCAGTATGTCACACAATATATATATTTGCCCAGACAGCTTTACATGCAAATATTCATTGTACCAGTCTTTGGTCTGGTTCAAGGTTTCTGGTTTCTGAAGCACCATAAATACTGGACCATTACCGAGATTCAACTTAAATATCCTGCTGTTGCCTAGAGTCAGAGCGATGTTGCGGTTAGGCAGGGCAGGTTCCCAGGGAGCTACTGGATGCCACACACCTCCCTCCCCAGATGTCTGCTCCCGTAGGCTTGCTGGGCTTGACCTTTGTGCTTGTAGCAGCAGCCCCCTCACTCTCCGTGAGAGCTCCAGGTTGCACACGTCTCCCTGTCCTCCAGACCCACGGCTCATCAGACACAACTTTTGAGCTTGCAGTCTGCTGGCTGAGATGCCTCAGCGATGGGTGTAGACTCTTCATTCTCTAACATGTGCGGCTCTGTTCGGACATCTTTCTTTCCAATTTCGTTAGTCCATTTTTAAGAGCATCTTTCCATAGTATTTGCCTTTCCTATCTTTTTATTTTTATTTTTAGGTTGTTCCAGAGCTACTGTGGCTCTGCACACTCCTTTCCCACAGCCAAGTCACCCTTCAGAGCCTCCATGGCTCTCTCAGAGTCCGTGGAGCTCTGAGACGGGTGTGGGCGCTGCTACCGTCTTCCGGTCTCCTGTTTGGATTTGGGCATTTTCTATCCTTCTGGCCTTTTGCTTGTATGGAATGGTTTCCTATTTTGTGTTTTTACTTTATTTGTATGTGTTTCTTGTGCTTTTTCTTTCTTTAAAAAAATTCTGATTTCCTTTTTTTTTTTTAAATTTGCCTGTTTGTTTTCTAAAGAAAGGAATTGGGTGGATGGAAGAGTAGGGTCTGGGGGAGGGGAAACTGTGATAAGAATATATTGCATGAAGAATTTATTTTCCATAAAAAATTAAAATGGAAATAAAAAGAAGTCAGGCATGGCTGCAGGCACCTGTAAGCCCAGCACTGCTGAGGCAAAAATAGGAAGTTTTCCCAGGGGCTTGCTCTTCAGCCAAAGGCAAATGAATGAGCCGGCCAGGTTTCAGGGACAGACCTTGTTTCGAAACATTTGGTGGACAGTTGATGAAGACAGCAAAAACCAGCCTCTAACTACACATTCACACATCACACACATTCATGTGCACTGTCACAAAACTACAGATACCTTTATGCAAAGTTTTAAAAATGATACATTCAGTTTATAAATGTTGACATTTACTACAGAAGTACAAAATATGTATGGGAGTAGTGAGAACCAGTTCAGAATGGTGGTTGTCTCTCAGTAAGAAGACAGGAATAGGATCGGGGAGAGTTGGAGGAGAGCTCATTTCTATCTGTGAACCTACATTTCACAAGCCCTTTATCAGTACTCAGATGGCTGTTATATCAGTCTGATTTTTTTTTATGCTTGACATATTCTTTTAGTATGAGAATAAATTTTACACACAAATATGGACCACCCCAGCCAGGTGGGCACTAGGTAAACAGAAACCCCTGTCCACCAAATGGCTTAGTGTTTATGCTCAGTCAGCACACTGTTACCATGCAGCAGTGCCAACCAATCACAGCCCTCCAATTTTTTTTTAATTACAGTCAAATGTTAGATGAATATAAGAATACAGGAATATTGTGAATATACCTTGCAGGTTAAGGTTTCTGTTTGTAATAAAGAGGTTCCTGTTTGTCCTGTGTGGGTTAAGGTTTCTGTTTGCAATTAAGAATAAGTTCCTGTTCCCTGGTGTAAACTGCAAAACATAGTTTCAACCTACACTAAACTTACAACCCTATTCACATGTTTAATGTCCTCTCCCTTGTTCCTTCCCTTCCATTGTATTTTTCTAACAGTGTTTCACAGCCAACTCTTGAGAACCTGTGAACACCTTATCTCTTCTATCAAAAGACTTCAATAGGCTGGCAGGTGCTGCTCCCTCAAATCCTGAAGTAGGGTGAGACAGTCCATTGGCCAGTCCCAAGTACACCCTAAAATACATCTTACTTTACTTTAATTGAACAATCAGGGATTTGTTTTTATTCTCTTCATGATTCTCGGTTTTTTTTTTCTTTTTTCTTTTCCGAGGCAGGGTTTCTCTGGCTTTGGAGGCTGTCCTGGAACTAGCTCTTGTAGACCAGGCTGGCCTCAAATAGATATCCGCCTGACTCTGACTCCAGAGTATTGGGATTAAAGGTGTGTGCCACCACCGCCCAGCCAGATTCTCAGGTTTTACAACATCCAGCTATAGGTGTAAACAATGCAGGTTAAAAGTAGCTTTTGTTAGTTAATCAGTTGGCTTTCTATTTATGGCTGTGTAACTCCAAGTCATTAAAATTTAAGGGGAGTCACATCTCATTTCAGATTATCTTGTTGTATATGTATATTTGTATTTATTGATTCAGACCAGAGACAGCTTTGCAGGTGTGATAAGTGTGATAATGAACAGGTTTCTTCAGCCTGTGTGTGTCCCTGCAAAGCTGAACATCAAGGTCAAAGGGAAGAACAGTGGGGTCAGACAACAGCTGACGGCTGTTTCTTCCATTTCTTTACAGAGCAGTTCAACATGCACTAACTAGAAACACATAGATTTAATGCAGTGGCATGGGCTGTTGATGGAACATTTGAGTGACTCTAGATCGCTTTAGCATCCTTAGGGTGCTAGCTTTTCTGATAGAATGACCCACATTTTGGATCCTGGAGGCTCTTAGCCCCAACCAGATTCATTTGTATTTGTTTCATTAATAAACCAGTTAGCAAATCTGAGTACGGTGGTGTGTGCTTTATAGTTCAAGCCACTTCAGAAGCAGTGGCAAGAGAGGGTTGCTTGAACCAGCCTTGAAAACGCAGAACTCACGTCCAGGAAAAACCCAACCACGTAACAACTAACTAACCCAATGGGAAGTGTTTGCTCTATAAGCTGCATTGTGTGCGTGCCTTCCAGAGTTCAAATTCTGGATGTCACTGCTGTGAATGTCTTTCTCACCTATGTTCACAGCCAGATTGACAATGGTAAAATGCATTTTATAGTAAAACCAGAAGATGGCAATAGAGTAACATCAATTTAAACACTAGCAGCTTTCGTGTGTGTGTGTGTGTGTGTGTGTGTGTGTGTGTGTGTGTGTGTGTGTGGCTGTTTGTCTGTAGCCTTTGTCCTTCAATATAAGGCTGTAAACTGGTTCTCCAACCTTTTGTATCCCAATTCCTTTAAAGATCTCATTGTACAAGTGAGCTGAGTATGGTGGTGTGTGCTTTATAGCTCTGCCCTTAAAAACAACAATAGAACAGTCCAATAACAAAATCCCACGTAGAATCAACATCTTCTTGCTATGTGAACATGAGTACAAGGAAGCCTTTCTCAGTTGGGCCAGTCCTTATTTTAAGAAGTTTGTGAAAATACAAAAAACAAACAAACAACAAACCCCAACAAAACAAAACAAAATGACAAGACTGTCCAGAGAAAGTTCAAAAACACCTGTGATCATTTTTGTTCCCAGTTTCCGATGTGTAATGTCACAATGTGGTTAAGCACTGAGGTTTGTTGAAAGGTTTTGGGTCAGTACTCAGCTTTCATTTACACGTTGTATGCACATGGGTTATTTTTTCCCATTCTGACAATTTCCTCTTCTGTGAAAAAAAAGAGTAATATTAATAATGCCTTCATTTTGTGGTGTTGTCATAGAGATGAGGTGAACTGATACGTTTAACTCTTTGACATGTACTAGGAAGCTAAAACAAATGCGGGTTATTTATTCTTGCCATTAGACTTGCATGAAAGAAGCTTGCTTTGTGTTTATTTCAGCTGAATGCTAATCACTGGATTATACCAGAATTTTTTTGTTGTTGTGGCTTGTTAAGTATGTAACGGGAATAAAATGAAAAGCTTCCTGAAAGCGTCCATAGGCGGGCTTCAGGTTTATATTTTCCAGTGTGTCGTAAGTAGCTCCAGCGTGCTGTCAGAGATGAGAGTGTGCTGTTCTCTCTAGCGTTCCTTCTGTGCCCTAGATCTTTTATTAACACTGCATTCACTCTCTTGGAGTCAAATTACCAAATACATATGGGTCTATTTCCCCTCATTGATGGCATGATTAGAAAGTCATAGAGCAGGTTGTATTTGTGACTGCCATAGTAGTAAACATAATTAATAAATCAAGGTTCTGTTTATTGCTCCTGTGATGCCAATACTCAGTAGGAAGGCGAATGTTTTCCCACTGAAGTTTTTCATTTAAATTTGCGTATGGTAAAAGGCTTCATTGAAATCAGTACAAAGGTTCCAGCCCATTGAGAGAACTAGCATTAAGAATCAATGACCTTTGTAAAAGCCTGTGAGGAAAAGCCTCCCAATTGACAAGCTCGCTTATACCAGTCAAAGTGTGGTAGTCCACACAATTACATTCGTTGTCTTTCTGGGCACCACACTACCTGTCGGGAAGTCATTTTTGTTGTCTTTGGAAGGGAAGCAGTGCCAGTAAGGGAAGCAATGTACTTTCCCTTTAAGTTCTACTGAGGCAATGATTTTCATCGCTGGCTACACATTAGCAACACCCAGGGGTTTAAAAAATGTCAAAGCCAAGGAAGGTCTCACAGCCAGGTCTTGGAAATGAGCATTTCCAGAGGCAGATCCCTAACTCGTTTTTAAATGGTTCCTGGGTGAGTCTAGTCGGCACTCAGGGTTGAGCCCACCTGAGCTCAGTGTCAGGAGGTTACTATTCTAACCTGGCCCTGGATGATGTTTTTATGACGTCCCTGTCCTGGTTTCTCAATTTCTTTTCTGATGCTGCATATTCCCCTCTGGTTCCCATGCACCTTTCAGCACACCAACCCCTAACAATCGAGTCTAGTTTATCTGAAGGGATTTCCTTGACTTCGTGTCGCTGTCCTCATTACTGACTGGCCTCTCTTCCTGTCTCAAAGTCTGAAGCCTGAAGGGCCTTTTTCCCTGCGAAGACTTTTCTTGCCTGCCTCAAGCCTCCTGCTGCTTTCAGGACTGTGCCTTCTGCTTTATCTTCTAAGCCGAGATAAACAACTCAGACTCAGCAACTTTCTGGAGCAGCCACTGTGTGCCAGGTGGTAGATATAAAAAGGAGAATGCAATCGAACCCTGGTGAGGAAGAGAGGAACACAGACCTAATTACACTGTGGCGTGAACCGAGCGACAGGGGGAATATGTGAAGAACACAGAGGGCGCAAAACAAGAGGCACCTGCCAATTTTTCTGTACTTCTTTCTTCGTATGCTGAGAAAATGTCATGTTCCATAGTTCAAATGGCAAGCAGTTTTCCCAAATTTTAAAATTAATTGCCCTTTTAGTTTCTGTCTTTTTGTTCAACGCCAACTTTCATGAAAGAGCAACTTGCATTTTGTGCCTCAGGTTCCCCTTACGGTTTTTTATTTTTATTTTTTATCTTTTCTCCATTTTGGCATGGATGGGTTCATTCATCCTTTTAATGTTATCTGGCTTACATATTGAAGACCCCCATTCAACAACGATCAGTCTCAGTAAAGATTGTAAGCCCGATTAGCCACTGAAGGAAGGTCCAAAGGTACTGCTGAGTCATCATTTGAAAATATCCCCAGTGCTACGAATAGGCTTTGGGAGCTCATTCCCTGTGTACGGGATACTTTCTCAGCCTAGATAATGGCCGAGGGCCTGGGTCCTGTCTCAAATGATGTGGCAGATTTTGACGATCCCCCATAGGAGGCCTCACCCTCCCTGAGGAGTGGATGGGGGGGTGGGATGGAGAGATGATGGGAGGGATTGGGAGGGCAGGAGGAGGAGGGAACTGGGATTGGTATGTAAAATAAGATTGTTTTTAATTTAACTAAAAATTAATTAAAAAAAGAAAATGTTTCCAGTGCTTAATCATTGTTTGAGTCAGGGTTTCATTCCATTGCCCTGGCTGTTCTTATGCCCGTGGCAATCCTAAAGTTTAAAACACACACACACACACACACACACACACAGAGTTCATCGATCAATTCATTTTTGAATCCCCCCATTTAGTTCCATTTAGGCATCTTAGTTGCTTGCTGATTATACTTACATGCTTTGAACAATTTAATTTGTCCCAAATCGTTCATTTCACTTATTTTCCTAAGCGAAACCATTCATCTTTCTCCTTCTTGTGGTGTGTGTGTTGTAGGTATGTGGGCTAAAATAATTCATTTTACTTAGTCTCCAAAATGTAATCATTCATCTTTCTCCCGTGTGTGTGTGTGTGTGTGTGTGTGTGTGTGTGTGTGTGTGTGTAGGGAGGCACATGCACATACATGTAAAGGCAAGAGGAGGACATTGAGTGTGTCTTTCTCAGTTGCTTTCCAGCTCAGTTAGGCAGAAGCTTGCTGTTTGTGCTAAGCTGACTGGGCAGTGATCCCTGACTTATGAAACATGTTACCTAGATCTCTGGAGTGCTACAGAGTGGAGAGACAGTATTCTGAAATGTATTCACCTCCTCTCCAGATCCTATACTCACGTGACATTTATATGACGTATATGGAGCAGACAATTACTTTTTCATGGAAATCATAGTTCTCAGGGAAAACGAAACACTGTCAGAAGATTAAGGGAACTAGAAAAGGCTGAGAAACTCTGTGTTCATGTTTATCGCACAATGCATTTTCCCTTAAGAGATTCACACCGGTCTGTTTTGCTACCGAGTATAGCTACCCATCATCATGATATTAGCTGGAGATGAAATATTTATAAGGTAATCCTTATTATTCTTGGGAAGCATACACTTTTTTATGAAAAGAACGTTCAGTAGAATCCTGGTATAAATGTAATCTATGCTGTAATGATCTAACTGATCTAGAAAGTTGAGGGTAAGAATGACTCTCTGATCATAATTATCTGTCTACAGGAACAGTATTTCTCAAGGCAGTAACTGTATGATGTCCTACTGAAATAGTTGTCTCACCTAAAAGTGAATCGTGATTTCTTCAAAATGAAGATGAATGCTTGGAGTTGCATGGCTTCACTTTCAAATGATATACCTGAAGAATGGAGACTCCAACTGAATTAATTTGATTTTTATTTTAATTTACATATGCATGCATATGTCTGTGAATGTATTCTTTGTGTGAGGGTACTTTTGGAATCCACAGTAGGGGGTTGAATTCACTGGAGCAGGACTTGCAAGAGGTTGTGGATTATCTGACAAGGGATCTGAGAATCCACCTCAGGTCTTTGGCAAGAGCAGTGTGTACTTTTAACTAGTGAGCTACTTCTCCAGCACCTCCACTGGAATTTTAACAACACAGTTGCATGTACATAGTTTAAACTTAAACAGAATCATCTGAGTAGGTAAAAACAGCTAATCCTGTAAATTTTATTTTCATTACATTAAACAAAAAGCAAAGATCACTCTAGGAATAAAAAGCAAACTGAGGTTCAGGTTTTTAGGGAGTAGGTAGATGTGGAATGTACAATTGGTAAAGGTAAATATCATGAGTATGAAATAGTTTTAGAGTCAGATTGTGGTTACAGTTACATGAAACTATGCATGTGATTAAGCTTCATAAGACATATATGCCCAAACACATATAGGAATGCATGGAATGCATGTGTATTTGGGTGACCTTTGTGGATTGGGCTAATGTCAACATTATTTTTTATTCATTTTATTCTTACATGATATGTGAACATTGGATGAAGGAGGATGAAAAATTCATGACTTCCCTGTACATTTGCTGGTGACTTCTTTTGAATCTACAAAACTTAAAGAGTTTCAAAAATTGTCACTGGTTATTCCAAGAAATTTAAACAGGTAAAAAGAATAGATACATATCTAATGCATATTGGCTTCAGCCAGCTTTTTTGTTTCTCAGAGAAAGGCCTCTGCTCAGCTATTTTACAGCAACCAAATTATCTCTCCCCTAGAACAATTTACACCCTTTAATTCGGTAAGAGACTTATAAGAGACATGGGCAAAAATAGCTACGGCTGGTTCTGGGAGAGGAAACACATTCTCAGATTTCCACCTAGGACCAGGACGTTAGGTAGGCAAGAATATTCCCTCATTAATGCTTGACTACTTCTACTATTTGTAGGATCCTGGAGGGGAGATGTGAGCACTCCACAGACCCTGTTTACACCCATACAGCCGTTAGAAATGGACTCGGGGATCCAGATTTAATGTTGTACCTCTTCCCAGATGCACCTTGAGCAGCTGAGATAAACCCATGCGCACAGCTTTTAGAAGAACGGAGGGATTATACTTTGAAATCTAGCTGGCAGCCAAAGCATTAAGTGTGCTATAATAAAAGGGAGAATTACATATGTTTTATGTTTGCTAATACATGTTTTATGTTTGTTTTTCCTTTTTTAGAGAGAGAGAGAGAGAGAGAGAGAGAGAGAGAGAGAGAGAGAGAGAGAGAGAGAGAGAGAGAGAGAGTCTCCAGACCTAGCTCAGGCAAGTCTCAGACCTGCAGTCATCCTCTGGACTGTGCAGAGTTAAATCAACCAGTATTTGACTCTCGTTTTATTTGTGTTACCTGAGTCATCTCAGGTTTTGCAAATTGTGGGAGCAGGTGGGCTGAGGCCAGCAGAAAGCCACACATTTCACCATTTGGTGTGTCACCTTGCTCACACATGTGTATTTTGTTTTGTGCACTTCACAGAGATTCCTTCCACTTCTGGCAGCATTCGAGTAGGAATACATTTTGTCATGTTTTCTAGATGCTTCTGGATAGTGGGTGATGATGGTGACTTCCATTTTTCTGGGGTCCCTTTTGAGTTTCCACATTTTTTGTAATAATCTTTATAACAATATGCAAAATGAGCAGAACTTACTATTTAATAACTTTTAATTTTTTATGTGTATGAGTGTTTTACCTGAATGCATGTCTGAGCACCACTTGGACCCTAGTGTGTCAGACCTTGGGTGTGAGGCTCCATGTGGGTGCTGGGGATTGAACGCAGGTCCCTCTGGAGGAGGGATAAGTGCTCTTAGGAACCGAGTCATTGCTCTGGACCTGGTTCTTGGTTCCTGGGAGGGAAAGATGATTCTGATTATAAGATAGCAATTGTCCCATGATTTATCTCCTGCCCCAGATTCACCAAAGGATGTATGTCATTAATCTGCTTCCAGTCCTTGTAACTTGTACAGACAGGTACCTCATTTGGACAGATGCAGACCTGGAAGTACACGTCTAAGTGGCAGAGCCAGATGGTGATGCCTCTGTAGGAAAAGCTTCTCCTTTTCCGGGAGATGGAGCCCCTCATCATTGGTTTAGCCAGCCTGACTTTGGCTCACAGCCTTACCTCCACTATTCGTCTGCTAATGCGGTATTCTTAGTGTCCCCTATCTGAGCAAGGTCCAAAATCACAGGGTAAAACAAGTTTCATTGATACTGTAAAACGTTAGACATGCAGCAGCCCCGTTGGAGGGACTCTAACAGAATTTATTCAAAAGCAAGAATGACAATGTCTTATCACCTCTAGGGCAAGAATTGTGGCTCATACATTTAATCTCAGCACTCAGTGGGCTAAGTCAGGAGGAGGGCCTTAAGTTTGAGAACAGTGTGGGTTATAGAGTGAGATTGTATCACAACAAAATGTAACAACAACAACAAAAAGAAAATCCCACTGTTAGTTTTTTAAGAAGTTTTAACGAGTCTGAATGAAAGAAGAGAATTGTTCTCAACAGACATCACCGTGCAGCCATTGTTTATCACAAACCACAGGAGTCTAAATGATGGCCTGGTATCCAATGGATGCCAGTGGAAAATGGCAAGTATGAGGGCCATTTTGACGACAGCAAAGTCTCACCAAATTAAATTGCACAACTGGCCGCTGAGTAATGCACCAGCTATGCTTAGTAGGAAGGATGTGAGTGAGTCTTGGTGGTACAGCCCTAGGGATGCCCAGATGTACTTGCTGCTGGCAACATCCTTTGTAGAAGCCAGGAGGTCTTGTCAGGGTACACGATACTGGTGAAACATTTGACTTTCTGCTATCCCCAGCCCATCTGCTCCCACAGTTTGCAAAACCTGAAATGGCTCAGGTAACATAAATAAAATGTGAGTTAAATACTGCTTGATGCAACCTCTTTTGAGTATTTTGTTTGAAGTCCAACTTTAAAAGGACTTTAGAGGAAAAACATGGCCCATTGACATCCCTGCGGTAAAGTTAAAATGATTTTATGGGAAAGAAAATTTGATAGCCGTTTCCTGCTTTTGTATAAGCCACACTAGAATCATCTCACCATAAAATTTTAATGTAAGAAAGAAGACACCCCATAAATAACATTAATGAAAAGTAAGCTGGCAGAACAGGTGTAAATCGACAAGGGAGGCTGTGGGTGTGGGGGTCAATGCCTAGGTGGCATACAAATAATAGATTTGAGAATCTGACTGGTCAAATGCAATGAATAAGAAAATGACTTTGGAGGAGGTGAGAAAACCACTTTGGAAAACTCTAGATATTTGATTTAATAATTAAATTTGCAGATAGATGGTATACTGCAGGAAAAAGGCAGTGAAATAGCTGCACACCCATCATTACCTTTCATGAAAGAGATGAGATAACAAAATTGTGCTCTTCAAATGACTATATTTGAGTGATCTGGACTTTATGGGGCAGAGGCAGAGAAACAGCTTTATTCAGGCTTGTAATCTTGTGTGGTGTATTTCTATTGAGTATACTTCATCCTGAATAGAGGCCTATCTCACATAGAATGAATTTTCTAGTCCTTCTATCCTATTTTTAAAAACCCTCTTATGATTGATTTCAGGCAAAGGAAAGGCCTTGTTTTAGTAATTACGATCCGTCATTTGGGGACTGAAGAAATGACTTACCTGGCTAAGTGCTAGCCAAAGAAGCACGAGTTCAAATTTACGGTGCCACATAAGACCTGAGCATGATTGTCCATATCTGTAATCTTAGCCAGTAGGGAGGTTTGGAGATTGACAGATCTCTTGAGATCTCTGGTCCATCAGTCTAGTCAGAAGTTGAACTCTGCATGCAAAGCAAGAGCCTGCCACAAAAGATAAGGTTGTCAGTAGTAGTAGAAGACACTGAATATCAACCTCTGGCCTCCACATATACAAGCACACATGTACATGTACACACACACACACACACACACCCTACTATCTTATTTATTGTAAGGACCCCAAAGACAATGTTGTTTCCCTCCACCCTAACTTACTCTTGCACACCTCTAGTAAGAATTGGCCTCAGATTCTGTCCTCCTCATTCTCCTCTGACCTCTGGAGCATTCGTCTCTGAACTTTGATGATCAGGCCTTGGGGATGTGATAGAAGATTTAAAAAAAACATATAGACTTTCATTGTCTGGCATGGTGTGTTGAAGCCTCAATTCCTGTCGTCAGTGGAGGATGTCCATTCCATGCAGACCAGCACTTCTGACTCATTTCTGGACTCTCATACATGGGCTTCCAGGTCCATGCTATGGAGGACCCCCAGGTGTCACCTGGTGTGAGATTCAAAGATGGTATCCTCTGTAGCTCCCCTTGACTTGAGGCAACACTCTACCCTCTTGTCCTTATTGTGGGAAGGCGAATTTCCATTCATGTAGTTGTACTCTTCCTTGTGCAGCCTTGGAGTAGCCTTTTAAACTCTTTCAGGCTTTTGTTGAAAGCACAAGGAGAGACGACATCAGTTTTCTGATCTCAGACACACTTTCATGTACTGTGTCACTTGGCTGGATATAAAAGGACCAGTGGGCCTGAGGGCCCGACAACTTCTCCATTCTAAACATACACTTGAATATTCTGGAAAGTAGAGAATTGCTTCCAGTGGATGACTTCTCTTCACAATCTTGCAAGCCCTGCATTGGTGTTCTGAAGTCGCACTCGAGAATGTGGAATTCTTGTCATGCTGTGGACAAAAACGTAAGTATATTGGAGACTTCTTTTTAAATCAAAGTGACTGGATAGTTGACCAGATCCACTCAAGAGAGGATTCGTTTTGGCTGAAAGCTACAGCCCATGGTTGCTTGGCCCCATGAACTTGGGCAGAACATCCTGGAAGCTGGAGTGAAGCTTCCTCACTTCTTGGCAGAAAGAAATCACATGAAGGCAATGTTGGCCTTTATCTGACTTTCTTTCTTTCCCCCTTTAGTTCTGGAGTTGGGAACCCATGGAATGGTGCCGTTGCATTCAGAGTGAATCTTCCCCATTGATTAATCATCTCTGGAAACATCTTCCCAGGCCTCACCAACCTATAGTTGCCTCTAAATCAAGTAGAAAATAAAAACAAACCATGATAGTAAGTAGGAAGAAGCATCTGGAACTCTTGTCTCTCTACAACAACAGTCAGTCATAACAAGGGACGATGAGGCTCATGCTGTAAAATTGCAAAAACAAAAAACAACAAAAAACCACTGTGTTTATTGAATCATACTCATCTGGTGACACGATTGGTTTCTATGTTCCCCCAAATCCATGTGCTGACCTCTTCTGCCTTGCTCAGTGGCAGGGCGTCTTGGGTACACAAGCTCTATTTCCCTTACTGTTTGGATTCTGTTTGGGTCTTGACACCTGTAGGAGGCTGGTAGATGGGAAATGAAAAAAGATAGATTTTCCTGTTTGTTTTGGGGATGTAGGGTATAAATGGCTTCCTATGATTGCCAGTCTCTGGATGCTTTGTTCTCTTACAGTTTTCTCTGCTATCCATACCAATCTGTATGAAGGCCTCATTACTGTCTCTTAAGTTATTCACTTGAATATCCCTTTGCATGTTTCCACGAACTAGGAATCACATGCATTATCACTAATATGGAGGTCAGATGTGTTAAGTGAAGCTTTTTCTTTTGCTAGCCGCTTTGGTTTATCCCCCGCCAGTCGCCTGGGCTCTGCCGCGCCAGCCTGGTTCTAGAACCGCATCAGTCCCAAATAAACACACAGGAGGCTATATTCATTATGAAGCTGTTGGCCTTGTTTGTCCCTTACTGGCTAGCTCTGCATTAAGTAATTACCCCATAATTGTTAATCTAAGTATGTTTCTTACCGGAGAATAGTTCCGGGCTCCTACCCATGGCGTTACATGTCGACTCTCTTGTCTTTCTCCTTCCCAGAGTTCTCCTGGACTCCTAGTCCCTCCTATCTAGGTTTCCTATAGGCTCAACAGTACTTTATTGACAAATGCACAGGACTTCCCCCAACATCTCCTCTTTTCTGTTTAAACAAAAACAAAGGTCTTAATTTTAACATAGTCAAATCATATATAACAGAACAGTTATCAAGTAAGAATAGCCCAGTAGATGGGCTATTTTCATGAGATAAGCACACAAGCAGCAGGAAAACACTCAAAGCTATTTTTAGGGAAGAAATGAAATTCTTAGGGAAGAAATGAAGTGACTTGAGAAAAATTACAGACAGGAGCAACTGGTTTCCATAGCCAGTGACTGCATGGCTTTTCCAGGTGGGGCTCCCTAATAGAAGATCATTCATCTGGTCCACCTGTTGAACTCTAGTTATCATCTCCTGTACATTCCCATGCCCCTGATACTCTCCGAGCTCAATGCTACTAGCTATGTAGTCTGAGTTCTTTTCAGAGACACAGGTGAGGCTGGATCCTGACTGACATTACATAAATGAATCTCAGCATCAATTGATGTAGCCAAAGTTGGAGGTTATTTAGGAAACTTTTTTTTAACATAAACTAAAGTGTGTGCATGTGGGTGAGGGAAACAAACACTGAGACTTAAGCAATAGTACGTGTCCAAGAGCGGTATAATTTCTCAAGAAAAACCTCCCCATTAATGGAGGCGTTATAATGTTCTCTCTCTCTCTCTCTCTCTCTCTCTCTCTCTCTCTCTCTCTCTCCACACACACACACACACACACACATACACACACACACACACACACACACCTGCACTCTCAAAAGTCCCTGACTTCATTATAATACATTTGCATTGTGGCTTTGATACTGTTGTGGGGCTTTTGAAAGGATCCCAGAATCCTGAACAGGAGATTCTGTCCAGCATGACTTAGCAGGGCAAAAAGGTCACTTTACTCACCTCATAAATAGTCCCCAAAAGTTCTTTGAAAATCCCAAACATAGAACCTAACCATATGATAATGCATGAGTGTGTATGCATATGTATGTTTTTGCAGTTTTTGAGGTTACATTGCCCACGAGACATAATTTTGTAAAGCTTCAAAGATTAAATAGTACACTTATTTTTATCTAAAGAGATGTTCTTTAGTACATGAGATTAAGAGTGGATTATGAGGCACTTTGTAGTGTTTACAAGTGATGAAATAAAAACAGTTCAAAGCAGATCAAAGAAATTTTACTATGGAGGGGTCTCAGATGGTCGGGACATATTTGACTATAAACACTCTTGTCTGTAAGCTTTTTCTTAGAAAAGGGATTATAGGCATTTGTAAGTTCTTTGTGAATTCTTTTTTTTATAGTTTTTTAAAAAAGATTTATTTATCACATATACAATGTTCTGCCTACATGCCAGAAGAGGGCACCAGATTGAATTGTAGATGGCTGTGAGCCACCATGTAGGTGCTGGGAATTGAACTCAGAAACCCTGGAAGAGCAGTCAGTGCTCTTAACCTCTGAGCCATCTCTCCAGCCCCTCTTTGTGAATTCTTGACAGATACTTGTTTTGCTTTGAAACAGGCTTCGAACTCAATAGATAGCAGTGGATGACTTGAATTGTGAGGCTCCTACCTCAGTCTTAAAAGTGCGATGACAATAAGCAATGGCCAGCAAACTCAGCTTCACGGTGAGTCTTGGACCAGGTCCTGGGTGCCAAGGGCTCTGTTATTATCTTATGTGCCCTTAATTTTTTTCTGTTCTTTTTAAACCCTGATTTATGCCTATTTTTTTCATTTGTATTTGAACTTCACAAGTGTCTATGTATTTCCTTCATTTGCTCTGAGTACTGAGCCTCCTTTACATCCTAGATGGTCTATGGAATGTCACTGCATGTGTCTCTGGCCTATGCAGTAAGAGAGGAAGTTGCAATACCTTTTATTATTTCACAGAGACACACACAGTAGAAAGAAGGCAATTCCTCCAGGAGAATTGGAGTGAGGTTAAGAAGGAAGAGCATATATGAGGACATTAAAATGAATGTCCTCTGTAGACATGGCCTCTACTTAGGAAGAATTTGTGTCTTTAGCTTACAGACCGTGTTACTATCTAGTCACAACATAGAATCTGTTGCCATGCAACAGAGGCAGAAGGATGCACTGAAAACAACTCTAACAAAGGCTACGTTTCCATTCTCATTCTGCCTTTAAGAAGTGGGGGGTGAGTCTCTTCACCCAGTCTTCCATTTTCCACCTTCTTCTAGCAGGCAAAGCCAGACCTGTGGGCACACATCTGTAGTCCTAGAACTTGGGAGGCTAAGGTAGGGAGTTTGAGGCCAGCTGGGCTACAAGTGAGATCCTGCATTAAACAAACAAACAAATTGAATACACTAGTGGTTTATTAAAAAAAAACTAAAGGCAAAACTACCTTTTTGAGCCCCATGTAGGCAACCATAGCTGCTGTGTGGTAACCTATGTTGCTGTGTTGAATACAGAAGACCGTGCCCTACTACATAAAAGCAATGAGGGATGGGGGGGCAGTCAAGTTAAGAAGAAGGGCTCATCAGGAGTGGGAGGGGTGAGAGAAGGTGTGGGGACTGAATTTAATCACAATGCATTGCATGCTAGTATATTGTTATCAAAATGAAGAACCAGGCCCGGTGAGGAGATGATTAGCACCAGATGTTCATGGGGATGGGCTGAAATAGTTTAAAGCCTGTGTGGATACGTCAGTTGCCAACTTTCCTGACTCTAGAAATTAATGAACTTTCACTGTCCCCAAGGGACCCATTTGTACCAACCATGAGCAAATCATTCAGAAATTTCCAAAGACTACAAGACTGTATATAGCATGTCTTAGAGCCAAGATGTTAATACCGCCTGCAGATGGACTCTCTTTGCGAATTCCCATCGTGTATCTTCTCTCTCCTTTATCTTTTCCCTGGTTTTTGCCCCCCTCCTGTCTGTGATGTATTTCCATCATGTGAACTAGTTAATTTTCACGCCTCCATTATTATTCCACAAAATAAGCAAATAACCAAACAAAATTAGATATATCCCTGAAGTGAATTCTACCTATAATTCTAGAAAAGCCTTTTGGTAACTTTGGAGTTACAATCTGCACTGTCTAATCACATTAAAGTGTTTCCTTAAAGTATATAGAAGGGTCTCCCCCAATAACTCTAAGTGTATTTGATATTCCTTTATCTCATTATAGAAAACATGCCCAGTGTGGCTAAAGGGATAGGAAGATTGGAAGCTAGGATAAAAGTCCCTCATTTGGTGGTTTTTCTCTCATCTCCCGGAACACGTGCAGCGCTAGAAGAATCTTCCGGTCACAGAAAATCCCCAGTTCTCAATGTCCTGACGTTCACACTATTTTCAAACGTCACTATTAAAAGAGAACCCCAATGCATTTGTTTTACGTAACGGGAGCTTGTAGAGTGAGATGAGTGTCGGTAGTTAAACAAAACTGGGATTCTTTCCTTGGAGGAAGAGCACTTCTGTCCTACTTTATAAAGCATGTTGACCTCACTCCACTCCAACTGTCCTCTGCTTCAAAGGCTTGGATTGTTACACACACAGAGAAAAGAGGAAGTATGGGACAGGTGAATGTCATTGTTCATTCTGCAAGTTTAGCTTTCATGTCAATGCCATGGGAGTCGCTAGAGCCCAATTAGGGGTAGGCTATTTTCATTGCTTTCTAGACAACCAAGTATACGATGACGACTTTTAAATGATTCTATACAGAATTACACATACATGCCTACACGCAGATAGGCACATAGTAGCTGAAGTGAAACTTGAAACAAACATAAAAGGAAATTATCACTCATCATCCAGCTATCAGCTATGACTTGACTATATATATTCAAAACAGGCTTGTGCAGCCCTTGCAAAAAGCCATCAAATGCCACCATTGCTGGAAGGGTCATATTATCCCTGCTTTTTACAGAAAAGGAAGCCAAATTAAGCAAAATTAATGGTCTTGCCTATAATCTAGTATTTAAATCTTTCTAGCTTGCTAGCTCCAATTCTTTTACCACCACACATTATGCAAGGAGAAAAACAAATTCAATTAACTTCCCTTAGTGCTTTGTAAAACAAATGAACAATCATTAATGTATAGCCATAGATTCCATCTCATTACAAAGAGGCAGGGAGGAAAGTTTATTAAAGCAAATAGGGTATTCAAGCTGAGTGTAGCTCAAGAGAATGGCAGGATGCTGCAATCGAGGGAAGGATGCTTGGGATTTTAATTTCAATTCTGGTTACTTAGATGTGATGAAGGGATAGGCAAGAGCTGAAGCAAGGAGACACCCCACTCCCCCATAAAAGAGTTCCTGTTGCCATTATTACCCTGTTGGGGACCTTCATATTTATATTATGTTATTTTACGATTTTAATCTTTTTCAATTAGTATAAGAAAAATTAATATTTTTGTGGTTTAGGCAACTTCCTTATTCCTGGGATTTTAGCAAACTTGGTAAAAGATCTGTTAGTCCTCCATCTAAGGCCGGGTGAATTTCAAGGGATATTAAACCGGTTTCTGATCTGGTTATGCATTACACACTGAAATATTATTTGGTAGAAAATGCTAGATGTCCAGAAACCTTATGATCCATTATTTTTTATTTGTTCCAGGAAGTTGATTTTCATGGGTGGTAAATAAAGTTTATATCTGGAAAGATGAAATCATGAAGCCTGTCAGGATGCTTATTACAATTTATACCACCAAACAGGTTTGCTGTGACTTCCAATAAAAGTACTTTCAGTAGGGCAGTTAATAATAAAGGCAGAAAGTTAGGTAAAAAGATGTAGAGGAATACACACACACACACACACACACACACACACACACACACACACACACACAAACTGTAGCAGTTTTGGGCTGCCAAGCAGCTCCCGAATCATGACAGACATGGAGACTTAATACTAGTTATGAATGCTTGGCCTTATCTTACGCTTCTCCCAATAGCTCTTATAGCATAAATTAACCAATTTCTCTTCATTTATGTTTTGCCTCAGGGCTTTTTTACCTTTCTTTCATTCTATGTGTCCTACGCCATGTCTGGCTTGCTGTCAGCTGCCTGACTGGCTGGCCCCAGGGTTCTCCCTCACCTTCTCCCTCATTCTCTTCTCTCTCTCTCTTCCCCATCCACACCAGCCCTGCTTATCCCTCTTCTGCCTAGCTATTGACCATTCAGCTTTTTATTAGATCAATCAGGCGCCTTAGGCAGGCAAGGTGAAACAGCAACACATCTTTACACAGTTAAACAAACAGAACACACCTTTACATAGTTAAAGTAATATTCCACAACTGTAATATTCCCAACTGTAATAATTCTAACTGTGTGGGACAGTTTGCAAAAATAAAAAAAATGTTAGATTTGTTCTGAGCTTCCTGACTGCCAAGGCAAAAGGAAAACCCAGTGGCTCTACTTGGAAGCAAAGACTTCCATTTTGTTTTACCTTTGTTAAGGACAATGTGCACATTATGTTACAGCCTCTACAAAGAAACTCAGAAACCAGGGACACCCTACTATAAGAAAATAATACAATAAATGAATGAATACTCACAAATAAATGAAAACCCATCCTCTTTGCAAAGTTCTACTTAGAAGTTGTAAAGGTCTGAAGGAAACTGCTATACTCCCCATCGTCAGTCAAGAAACAACACTGGGTGATCTGGAAATCTCTGTAACTATCTGTTTAGTTTTTATCTGGATAAACATTTTTCTAAAGCACCTAAAATTCCTTTCAATCATTTTTTCCTTCTTTTGACCTTTGTTCTATTGCCATTATTTGTTTTAAAAGCTAAGAAAAGCAGAATGTGTGGGGTGGTGGTGGTGAGAGGAATCAGGATGAATTGTATGTAAGTATAGGGTTCTCAAAGAACAAACTTGATAAATGTTAGAAAAGAAAATGAAAGCAACATATATTTTACTTTTCACAAAAAGTAAATAACCTAACCCTAACCCTAACTCTAACCCTAACCCTAATATGCCTCACCTCTTAGAGAGAAGTCTGAATGGACATACAAAAGTAAAGAAAACATGGAAACAAAAATTGTGTTGTTTCACTTGCCTAGAGAAAACCACGAACATTACTTTGACATTTGTGGATGCTTCTCAGCATTTTGTAGTGCAAAGTTTTATTGTATTTTATTTGTTAAAACTAATGAATTTAAGTTGAATTATTGATCCAAATCCAAATAATATTTGAGATTCACTAAGTTTATTAGATTAAATATGGATAGATTTTATTTCCTCTGTGATGGCCTGGGAATTCAAGACTAACCTGGGTAATATAACAAGACACAGTTGAAAAGAAAAATGCTACCCTTGAGATACCTGCAGTTGGAGGATAAGGTCAGCCTGGGCTATGTACTGAGACTGTCTTTCTCCTCCTAGTCTTTTTTTCCTTTAAATCTAGCACCAACCACATGTCAGGTATTGTTCTAGGTCATATGGATATAAAAATGGGGTGATATAAACAAATAACAAAAACATAACATTAGGTGCAAGGTCCTATTAGACATGCTGCAGGTGTAAGGGCTTAAATAAGGAAAGGCCAAGAGGGTAGATGTATGACAGTAAGATATAAAATCATTCTCTGAAAAGGGAATTCTACAATGTTTTCAAAGAACTATGATCACAATAACTACAGTGTCATTTATTTAATCCTTGCACTTTGTCTTAGTTAGGGTTTTATTGCTGCAAAGAAAAACCATGACCTTTAAAAAGCAGGTTGGGGAGGAAAGGGCTATTTGACTTATACTTCCACACTGATGTTGATCATTGAAGGAAGTAAGGACAGGAAGTCAGGCAGGACAGGAACCTGGAGGCAGGAGCTGATGCAGACAGAGGCCATGGAGGAGTGCTGCTTTCTTAAATGAGTGGCTTGTTCAGCCTGCTTTCTTATAGAACCTACCAGCCCAGGGGGCACCACCCCCAGTGGCCTGGGCCTTCCTCCGTTAATCACTAAGAAAATGTCTTACAGCAAGATCTTATGAAGGCATTTTTCTCAACTGAGTTTACCTCATCTCAGATAACTCCAGTTTGTGTGTCAAGTTGACATAAGACTATCGAGCACACAGTTAAAAGCACTTTACTTGGATTGTCTCATTAACCCTCACAGTAGGGCTTTGTGCATATTTTACTTATGACACCATCAAGGTTGTCATCTGGAATGTAATAGAGCATAGTGAACCCAAGTTTGTGCTTCTACCCATCACGCCTTTCAGCATGATTGGGAGAAAGGGCAATTAAGGAAAAACATCAGGAGTCCTCAGGATCTACCTTTTCCTACCGAATTGTTGGATATTAATAGAATTTGGGAGAGTGTGGGGAGTCTCTGTCTTTAGCTGTGTATCTACAGTGAGCTCTGAAACCCAAATTCATGCATATGGCCCTGGTGAGATCCAGCAGGTCTCAAAACAAAGTGAATAGCCATGAATTGAGAAGGAGGTTTGTAGAGGAGAAGGGCTAGTAGACAGGGCTTATAAAAGATGTGAGAGGGTAGTCAGTGCGGATGGTCAGTGTGCATTATGTATAGGTATGAAGTTATCAAAGAACTAATTAAATTAATGAAACTCTAGCACATAGAACAAGGTTGTGGCAGTGGGTATTTGTCTTGACTTTGGTCAATTTTCCTGCAATCCCAGCATTAGGGAGGCAGAGGCTAGCCTCGTCTATAGAGGGAGTTCCAGGACAGCCAGAGATGTTACATAGATATACCATGTCTCAGAAAGAAGAAGAAAGAGGAAGAGGAGGAGGAGGAAAGAGGAGGAGAAGGAGGAGGAGGAGGAAGAGGAGAAGGAGGAGGAGAAGAAGGAGGAGGAGGAGGAGGCTGGGTGTTGGTGGCACAGGCCTTCCATCACAGGAGCACTGGGGAAGCAGTGCCCTGGATGAAATGACAGACTATGGACACCCCCATGGAGGGCCTCACCCTCCCTGGGGAAATGAGGAGATATTGGAGGGGTTGGTGGGAGGGTGTGGGAGGAGGGGAAGGAAAGGGAGAGGGACCTGGGATTGATATGTGAAGCAACCTTGTTTCTAATTTAAATTTAAATTTAAAAACAACAAAAACAGAAATGGAGCAAAAAGAAAGAGCTTGTTTTAAGATGTGATGGCTGCTTTCATTTGGAATGGATGGAAAGTGGCCTGCACAGTGAAATGCAGAAGCCATGCTGGGTAAATTGAGGATGGCTGGGTTTAGAATTTAAGAGAAACATCAGTTTGGCTAAAGGCAGAGGTGGGTGTTGCCAGAGAAATGCTGAGTTTATGATGTATGAGAACCAGAGAGAGCCTGGGCATGGAGGAGCAAAGAGGCAGATGAGGAATAGAGTCAGAATGCTTTCCCTGGAGGCTAGGGGAACGGTGAAGGGCCAGAGTGATGGATGTTTCAGGCTGTTGAGAACTGAGAATTTACCTCTGGATTTGGTCATTCATTTTTTCAAGAAAGCAGGGTGGTTTTTTTTTTTTTGAGATAGGGTCTCTCTGTGTAACAGCCCTGGCTGTTCTGGAACTCAGTTTGTAGGCCAGGCTGGCCCCAAATTCACAGAGATCTGCATGCCTCTGCCTCCCTAGTGCTGGGGTTAAAGGCGTGCACCACCACGCCTGGCAAGAAAGCATTTTCATGATCTGTCTAGAAAATTCAAAATAATCAAAGAATCTTCCCATTTGCTGAGTAATTGGAACATGAGAAAGTGGATGTAATCAGTGCAGACTATTCTCCTGAGAGTTGCAATAGTGAGAAATGAAGGGAACCAGAGAGCAGTGAAAATATTCAATTTAACCACAATTATATTCAATGTCATATACTAATATTTACTATCCAATAAGGGGATAGGCAACAAGAAGTTCTAGAAGTTAAAAATCTCGGGTAATACATGTTTTGCTGGATTAGAATAGACCCCCCCTGGGAAAACAGAAGACAGCAATACAGTTCAGAGTCTCTATAAAAGGACTTCAGAACACAGTTGTCATGTGAAAACTGAGATGGAATTGGCAGGGTAAAGAAGCCATGGAATGGAGAAGCTTCTTTGAAGGTAAAGTGCACCATGTACACATTTCCAGAAGGAAGCAACTGCAGGGTGTAAGTGAATCCGTATGGAATTCTGTTTGGCTCACACAGTGTACAGGTGGAGAGGAATGATGGATGGCTCACACAGTGTAGGGGTGGAGGGGGGAGTGAAGAAAGAGGAGGCTCAGAGGGTACACAGAAAAGCTTTTGAACCAGTTTGGAGTATGTTGGTCTCCTCTCGGAGGTGATAGGACCTTAGAAGCACTTGGAACTAGAGAGTGACACCATTCATTTTACAGTTTAGAGAGTAGCTCTTGGGAAGGAGAGAGACAGAATGAGTGACAAAAAGAGCAAACCAGCAGTTGACTGTGCCAAGCATTAAGAGCTTAGGGCCGTGCCAATAAAGACACTGATTATTGAAAAAATAAATTTTGGACTTGTTGGTGGTTGATGGATTATGATAACTAGAGAGGAGGTTAGATTAAAATGATTCTATAAAGCACTCCAAGTCAGCGTGGAGAAAGTATGTGCTCTGATTTTGAGATGACTTTGAGATGTCAGCAGGGTAGAGCAGGAAAGGGACTTCATATGGCATCTTTTAGCACATGGGAAGAACATTGCAAAAGCTAAGAATTTGCGAGGCAGGCACACATGGATAATAGCTCCATTCACTAGAAGAGTTGAGGTCACCAAGGGAGAATGTATACAACAAAAGAGGACAGAGGAGAGACTCGTGAGTAGCCCTAAGATTTAAGAGGTTAGTAGAGGAAGCGTTTTCGTCAATGAGATTAAGAAACACTAGGGAGATTAAGAAGAAAAGGAAAAGATTTTATTTACTTATTATGTATACAGCACTCCATGGATGTCTGCAGGCCAGAAGAGGGCACCATATCTCGTTACAGATGGTTGTGAGCCACCATGTGGTTGCTGGGAATTGAATTCAGGACCCCTGGAAGAGCAGCCAGTGTTCTTAACCTCTGAGCCATATCTTCAGCCCCAGATGCAGATACCCACAGCTAAACACTAAACTGAACTCCTGGAATCCAGTTACAGAAAGGGGGAACTGATGGGCAAAGGAGTTAAGACTGGGCTGGTTTAACCCACAGAAACAGTTTACCTGAATACGGGGGAGCTCTTGGACCCTAGATGGATGGCTGTGTGGAAAGCATGGGACTGACCCAGACCCCCTGAATGTGGGTGTCAGTGAGGAGGCCAAGGCAATCTATGGGGCCTTGGGTAGTATTTATCCCTGGCGTACAAATAGACTTTGAGTGCCCATGCCACAATATGGGAGGCTCTCTCAGCCTGGACTCTTGGGGGAGGTCCTAGACCCTGTCCTGGATGAAATGACAGACTCTGGAGATCCACCATGGAGGGCTTCACCCTCCCTGAGGATCGGAGTGGAGATTGGGTGGGGAACTGGGGGGTCTGGTGGGGAGTAATGGGGAGTATAGGAGGCAGAGGGAGATGGGATTGACATGTGAAACAAGCTTGTTTCTAACTTAAATTTAAAAAAAGGAAGAGGAAAAGAAAGAAGAAGAAGAAGAAAAGGAAAAAGTGTAGTGTTGTTGATGCAGAAGCCAAGAGACTGAGCATTTCAAAGACAGTTTGTAGATAATGCTACATGCTATAGAGGGATAAAATAGGGACTAAATAAATATTGCTAGTTCTCCATTGCTTTGGCCAGGGTATTGTAGGCTCCTATCTTTGTAATTTCTTTTCTAGTATGAATAAGTAGATCTCTTTATAGTTGGACCTTAGTCTTTGAACAGATTACACAAAATAAACTTAACCTAATATCATGGCACCTTCATATCAGCCCAAAGTACAGTACTACAGAAAGCAAGAAAAGTGTGAGCTTGCCACATACCTACCTAGTAAATGACACCGTGAATTTATTTTATGTCACATGACAATCCTTTTAAAGACTATTTACTAGAAGGTGAGTTTGGAAAAGTCAAGTAGCCCTGCATGGTTGCATAGCTTAAAAGAACAATGAAGGGATTCAGACCCAAGCCTGGCTCCCACGCTCGACAGGGAATGCTTTGCTTTCTCTGACAAAAGTCTATAGAGAGACAGAAAAACCAACAGAAGTAAGTGTAAAGTTGCCATTTGAACATTTTTTTTCTGGCTGAATTATAGTTTAACTTTAAACATATTTTAGGTGTATTTATTTTATGTGTATGGGTGTTTTGGTTCTATATATGTCTGAGGACCACATTTGGGCCTATGGACACTCGAAGAAAGAGCTGATTCCCTGGGACTAGAGTTTATAGGTCATTGTGCCATGTGGATTCTGAGAACTGAACCCTGCTCCTCTGGAAGAGCAATAAGTGCTCTTAACCACAGAGTCAACTCTCCAGTCCCTGTGTTATAGTTTAAACTCATTCTCACCAGCTACCAGTCATAGATGATGACCAAGTACACTTTATGCACATGAGTTGAGATTTTTATGGTTTTTCTTTTTACAAAAGGCCAGAAGTCAACCTGAGATGTTGTCTTTTGGGCATTGTCTGCTGGTTTTTTGAGACAGGGTCTGTCCCTAGCTTGGGATTTACCACACAGACTTGTCTTGTCTGACAGCCTCCCCAGTGCCAGAATTATATGTACCTCTGCCCAGTGTGAGTTCTGGGGCTAATTTCACCGACGGAACTATCTTCAGTCCCACGCTTGTATTTTTTATTTCACTGACAAACTATCAATTACCTACTTCTTTGCTAATTGTAATATACTTACTTCCATCCTACATAAAAATATTATGAGATGACTTGACTTTTGTTTCTAACAAGTTGAAGAGGAAAGGAAATTTACTATTATCCTTTCAAGGATAGAATGAAAACCATAACTGAGATGCTGCTATGTGATTACTGAGCATAGAATTTGCGATTGTTGTAATTGTTTGTATGAAGTAGGCCTCTATTTCTGAGCAATGGTAAGACTGGTCCCCCAAAAGGTCTAAGCTTTCTATTTAGAAAGCCCACCTTCACATCTTACAGGCAAGAGCACGAAGAGAGGTTCAGTTAGTATAAATTTAAATACTTGCTTTATGCATCAAACTAATAAATTGTGACATAGACTTTTTGGTTTCCTTTGAAAAAAATACGGTGTCATAATAGCTAAGAAGGCCAAGGCAGAATTTTTTACTTCTTGGTGATCTGCCCCATCACACAGAGCTTGCTTGTCTTCAGTTCTTGCCTTCAGTGCCCCCCTGGGCCGGCAGGAGTTGCCTGGGTGAATAATACCTGGGTGACTAAGTAATAACACTAGAAGACAGTAGGCGCCTCTTTGTCTCTTAGCTACACTCAGCACTGCAGACCTTCCTTTAGGAAGGTGGATCTAGGACGACTCCCACTCTTGTCCTTGGAGGAGGCTTAACACCATTTAGGCAGGGAAATCTAGGCTCCTGTGTACCTTGAGTGACCTAGGACAGAGTGGCATGTTGTATTTATTCCTGAGTGTACTCCTTGGCTCTGGGGGCGGGGATGTTGGTGACAAGTGAGGCCAGAGTCCAGGCATGGGCCAAATTTGGCCTGATCTAAAGCTGGAGTCCAGGCATGGGCCACATTTGGCCTGATCTAGGAGGGGCCTGCTTCTGTTTTGCATAGCTGTGGTTGCTCTGGTCAGTCACACTGTTAGGAGGTAAAGTCCCAGGGGAAAGTTAGGTAGGACTTTTCCAAATACTAATGCTGTTTAAGAACACCTACCTTGGCCGGGCGTTGGTGGCGCACGCCTTTAATCTCAGCACTCGGGAGGCAGGCAGATCTCTGTGAGTTCGATGCCAGCCTGGTCTACAAAGCAAGTTCCAGGACAGCCTCCAAAACAATACAGAGAAACCCTGTCTCGAAAAAACAACCAAAAAAAAAAAAAAAAAAAAAAAAGAACACTTAACTTGTATATGAAGTTTCTGGAAGGCTGGCCATCGGGTCTTGTAACCCATCACTGTTCCCCATGTCATGACTTTTCCTTAGCCTGGAGTCACTCACGTACTGTTTACCAAACTGTAAAATTGAAATAATTGCCCAAATTCTTATTCACCTCCCACCCAAATTCGTTACCTTGTTGACTGTAGAGTGTTTAAATTGTGAGTCTGGACTTGATTGATAAGTACTGTTTAATCTCATTTCTTCTGGGATTTTAGACATTGCAGAGTAGATCTATAGATACATGATTTTCTCAAAACTTAGTTGAGGGAAAATTTTCTTTCTTCATTCTGCTAAGTTTCAAGTCATATTTGTCATCGCTGAAGCAGTTTTACCATTCCGAAGAAAGGCTGCTGTAAGATGACAAACTAGGGGAAGGTATATTACAGGCTATTTACTGTACGGTGTTTCTTGAGAAGTATTGCCTATAAGTTTTAAAAATAAATTTAATTATCCATTTAAATCATAATTATTTCATTTCTGAAGAGGAGAAAATTCTTATGCGCTTAGGTTTCATTGTAATCTCGAGACAAAAAAGAAGTCAATGTGCAATGCATTTTGTGAGCAAGGTAACTTGAAGATGGTTTAAAAACAAACTTGAAAATATTTGCTTATGCAGCACAGGCTTTTTCTAAAGTTATTTTTACAGGCTGAGGAATTAGGCACCTGTTGTTTCGCCAGCTGGAGGGGATGTTAAAAATGACATCCCTGGTCTCCCTGCAACTCCTTTCTGCACCTGCTGCTACTTGAGTTATGGACGCTTCTCACATGGTAATTTAATAAGGTTAGGTCCCATGACAGTGTGCAGAAGTTGCCCTGTGGGGAGGGTTAAAACACTTTCATAAAGTCTTGAGAGGAAAGCATTGTACATACGGCTTGAAAGTAACAATTTATGTTAAATGATAAATCAAAGACATCATGCTTTTCTGGCTGGAAAAAAAAGAAGCCACAAATCGTAAAAGAAAAATGAGCCCTTTATGATGAAACTACATGTAGCCGTCATTTTCTCTACACTGTGGCCTTTGTATTTTTGAAAGCATTTTTTTATGTTTTTGTTTTTTTGAGAGATGGTTTCTCTGTGTAGCACTGGTGGTCCTGGAACTCACTATGTAGACCAAGCTGGCCTTGAACTCAGAGATCCGTCTGCTTTGCCTCCCAAGTGCTGGGATTAAAGTCCTGCACTACCACACCAAGTTTGAAAACATTTTTTAAATTAAAAAATTGACAATTTTATATATATGGACCTTTTTAATTTAAAAAAAACTATCTTAACTGTTTCATGTAATAATGAAAGATAAATGTGTATTGAGAGCCCCATTGTTCAATATGGTAGTCATGAGCCACATATAACCATTAAATTAAAATTTTACATAAGTTAAAATGAAATACACTTAAAATTCAATTACCCATCTCACTATGAACTTTTCATATTGTCAGCGGCACTGGTGTGGCCCCCACAGAGGAAAGTGCAGACACAGCTTTCCATTCTTCGAGAATTGCCCTCTGTGGTATTTCCGATTCTTGGTTTTAGGTAAACGTGGATTAAAAGTCATGAGGTCATAGTTCACTTTCCTTAAACATGTGATTGCAGCGTCCCAACTTAGCCACAAAAGCACAGGTTAGTGACTAGAATACAAGTGACTTTTGATAAATCAAAGGAGTTTGTTGACCTGAAGTTGCCAACATCCCCTGCCAAGAGGTATGCCTAGGCAGGAACTTCTGAGAGAATTTATAATCCTTTTTATTATGGTTATCTTTTCGGGGAAGTGGGGGCAACTACATAGCACTAACACTTCCTCCTTCTGGGGTCTGCTGTGGAAAGTATATGTGATATGATAAAGCTTATTCTGTAAACATTTTTAATTCAATTTTTATGCTTCTTTGATGTATAGTAATGGGCTAAGCAGAGATATGGGCAGGTGCCCAGAAAGCGGAACAGGTCTTAGAGGGAGAGGCATAGCAATAGAGAGAATTCGGAGCTCTTGAGCAGTGATTCCTTCATCCTGGGGACCTGGGGAGGTTTTATTTTGTTGTTGTTGTTGTTTCTTTGTTTTTGTAACAGCTAAAAGACCATACTGGATTTTATTTTGGAAGTCATCAGAGAGAAACAGACTGACTGTTACTACAAAGGAAATAGATGAAGCCATAAATCATGATTACCATCAATTTGAAGGACCCAGTTCTACCATAAATTGCCTATCTAGTCTGTAAGATGCCCCAGCTCCTATCTGAATTTCCTAGTTCTCTATTAACTTTTTAAATAATATCTCTTTAATATTCAATCTGTTATTGCTTTGTAGATTTCAATGACTTTAATTATTCTTTTTGCAGTTATTATTTACTTATCTGATTATTTTTATTTGTATGTATGTGTGGGGAGTGGGGCAAGGCACACATGTGATAGTCAGGGGACAAGTGTGGAAATCTGCTCTCTTCTCCCACTACGTGCAGTGCAGGGACAAAATGAAGGTCTTTAAACTTGGTGACACATACCTTTACCCACAAAGCCATCTTATCAGGCCCTGCAGTGATACTTTAAAAGATAAATTTATAATATATCAATATTTTTTAATTTAACATAAGAATTGAATTCCTAAAAACTATTTTTCAGAAAGCAAAAAAGTAAGACACAACACAGCTTGAATTCCAGACTGACCAAGTTTATTGATGTAATGTTTAAGAATGTTGTGGACCCAAGGAAATGATAGAGGTGGTGCTTGGACTTCAGATTATCAATATCTTATTTGTCTCCCCTTGAACAGTAGATGCCTGATTTGTATGTTATGAAAAACTCAAGGCTTATAGAAATTCAGGGAATCCTTCAGTCTAGAATGGTCCTGATTGCTTTGATCTTCTTGGACAGTTAGCCATGGGTGTTCTTGAGCTGACATGCTGGCCAGTCTTCCCAAATACTGTTCTGTAGGGGAAACAGAAGCAAGTTAGATGTTGATAGCATGTCTTTGGAAGGAATAGTCTGGAGGAAATGGTGAGCCAACACTCTCAAAACAAGCCACATCCTTGCTTTAAGAACCTAGTTGTCAACACTTGAATCTCAGCTATTACAATGTAGTTTGTTGCACCAGTATTGGTTAAAAGTTAATGTTATTCAAAGAACTTAGGACAGTGTTTTCAGTAGTGTTACATGCCAGCTAAATTGGTTAACTCTGGTTAGTTAAATTTCTACTGTTTAATTGCAGTAGAGTTTAAAAGACAGGTTTATAGGGTTTTGCTTGTACACTCATATATATATATATATATATATATATATGTATGTGTGTGTTATCTATTGTCTGAAGAAGACAGCATATTCTGGTTAATATAAATAACTTGCAATCAGGCGGCACTACTAATCACACCTATAGCATAAATGCAGAGAAGCTGTTATTTCTTTAAACAGAACATCAACCGAGCCTTACATGTTAAAGAGAGGGTAGGTGTATACCTTGAAAATTCCATTTAGACAGACATGATGTGCTTGACAAAAGCTGTTGGACAATATACACAGTTAAGAGTTAGAAAAGTCAAACTGAATTACAAAGAACTTGAGATTTGACTTTATTCTCCAGATGACTATCTGTCTCAGTGATATTATTAGAGGTTGTTCTACATAATATATTTATAGCAACAACCAAACAGGAATTGTTTATGGATAAAAGTTACTTTATAACAAAGGTCAATTGGTGTGGCTAGATGCCTTTATTTTCTCCTCTTCTCTTTCCTTTTCTCCTTGCCTGTCCTCTTTTTTGCTTATTTTTTTTCTTATCATTTTTCTAGATTTGGGCCATTGTAAATTTGTATTTTCATCAAAGCTATCAACATAGATTTATTGAAATGCGGCTGGTCTTTGGAAAGATAAAGTTTATTGGCAATATTGTAAATTTCAAATAATATACAGCTTTATGTTAAATATTTTCTTTGAGTGTATATTGCTTTCATTTCCTTTGTGTGAAACAGCTGGAAATAAACAACTGGTTGTTATGAGGTGGTATTCTCTATACCCCCTACCTGCTCCACCCCTCTCTGTGTGCAGAGCCCTTTCCTTCCTCTTTCCTTCCTCTCTCCTTCCTGGAGGGGCTCACTCTAGTATCGAGGCCAGGAGGCTCCTCTTTCAGGGAGGGGCTCACTCTATTATCTAGGCCAGGAGGCCCCTCTTTCTTCTGCTTCTTAGACCTACAAATGCATACCACCCTATGAAGTTGTTAGCTGATTTTCATGTAAACAAGACCACTAGCTAAAGAAAGAGGACTGAATTTGAGTAGCAGCCTTGTTGTAAATGCTTTGACCATCAATAGGTAGCTACATCTCTTTGGCCTCCGGTTTCTTGTCACGAATTTTTTACTAGTTAAGTACTTCAAAATCTGCTCAACTCTGGTGTTGTGTTACACTTAATTCTAATTTAAACCCTGTCTGTTCTTCAGGGTTATTGTGGAAAGGCTAAGAGAAAACATAAGGAAACAGATTAAACTGTAAGACTGCGTGGGAATCCAAAAAGCACTGGAATTAATCTGGCATATCTGTTTGGTTCCTCATACAAATATCTCAGGATTAGGCTATTTACTTAAAATAAATAAGATGCATCGATAAAGAAAGGGAGAATAAGTTAAAGTTGAAAAGGAATCTATCTCTGGGTGGTGGCAGCAGACACCTTTAATCCTTACACTCGGGAGGCAGAAGCAGGGGGATCTCTGGAGTTCAAGGCCAGCCTGGTCTACAGATCAAGTTCCAGTACAGCAAAGGCTACACAGAGAATTCCTGTCTAGAAACCCCGACACACACCCCAAAAAGAAAAGAAAAGTTATCTATCTTCAGTCAGGTATGAGTGAAGGCGCAGGCTGGCTGTACCTTCATAGTTGATGCAGCCGTTGGAGTCTTCCTGACCCGCCATCAAGGCTTCTACCTCTTCCTCCTTCATCTTCTCACCTGGTGAAACAAAACTCTCTCTGCATTAGAAATGAGATCACAGAAAAATTTCAAATCCCCATAATCAGCCATCAGGCATGGGCTTTTGAAATTATGATTGAACACTTGGAAGATGAATCCTTGCCCCTTCTTATTTCCCTGGCATTTAGGAGGGCTTCTGTTAACCTGGTTTTGGATGAATGGATGAAATAGTCATTATCCCTTATGCCCCATCTATAACCTGTGGGAAGCACAATGTTTTACTTACTCATTTCCATTGTGTTATTACTTCACGCTCCCCCACCCCAAACAGACTCAGCTGTCACAGTGGCCAATGGGAGGAGTCACAGACTTTTGACTGTTCTTTTTCATTTTTTTTCCTGGTAGTCTTTCCCCTGACTATTTTGATTTTGGCATGACTTGCCTGCCATGTTCTTCCCTGTGTGCACTCTCTCCTATTAAGTCTAATGAAATGTATACCCTTACCCAGAGTGGCAAGGACGTGGCGGAGTTCAGCACCCATGACGGTGCCATTGCCCTCCTTGTCAAAGACACGCAGCCCCTCAACAAAATCTTCATAGCTTCCCTGGTCCTTGTTGTTGGAGATGGCTTGCATCATGGGAAGAAACTGCTCAAACTCAATTTTCTTAGCATTCATCTCTGGAAGAAAATTGTAGTTTGTAGCATTAGTGGTCACCATAAGATACCACTCCTGAGTTACAAACCATATATGAATGTTCATAAAAATCTTCACGAAACTTAAGCTCCAGTTGATAAACTACTAACCTGGCTAAAAGTATGGTAACAGACAATAGCATGAGCCCTGCAGTCCCAGTGCTAAGCTTTGCTATCCTTTGCTCAACACAACAATGCAACAGTAAGCAACGTTGCTAACCACTTTATTTTTATTCATTGTTACTTTTTAAAGATAGGATCTTACTCATTCCTGTGTGGCCTCCAACTGGCCATGGAACTGTGAATGACATTGGCCTCTCAAGCCTCCAATTTCCACACTTTGAAAGTGCTGAGATTATAGCACTTTCCCCCAAATGTGGCTTACTTTTCTCTCTTTATTTTCCATGTATGCCTGTGAGCCCAAACGTATGTAGGTGTGCCTCACATTTGCTGGTGTCTGCAGAAGGCAAATGGGGTTTTAGATCCCTCAAAACTAAGGTTACTGGCTGTGCCACCTGATGTGGGTTCTGGGGACCTAACCCATTTCCTCTGAGAGAGTGGTAAACGCCTTCAGCTGCTGAGTCCTCTCGTTAGCCCCTTGGATCAACTCTTCTAATCTCTTTGCAGTTTTTGAAACAGAAGTACTGTACAGTGATGTGAGATTTAATGAACTCAATGCATGAAAAGCATGTTAAAATGCTTGGAACAAATTGATTGCTTAATATATTTTTCTAGTACTATGATTTACTGTATTCCACAAGTACCAGGGAAACAATATAAAAATTTCCACAATGATATAAACACAGTAAAACGTCACTGGATTTTAACTACGTATGGCACTATTCCTCAGCTTTTGTAGAGTTTTCAATTTTTTGAATTTGTAGGAATTTTAGAAAGAGGCTCACAAGGAAAGAGAAACCGTCAAATACTGGGTGACATCCCAACTCCTTTCTACTTCCAAGCCATAGATGCTAGGATTTTCTTCAGAATATCTGACGAGATAAATTTATTCACAAAAAGTGTAAAATAAACTGTGTGTGTGTTTGCGTGCATGCATGAATAGATGGCATTATATACTCCCCAAATAAAAATTTCCCTCCTCTTTCACAGAAGAAAAATCTAATACCCTGGGTAATGTTAGAATGAATAAGCACTTACCTAATAATTCCGTTAAAGAGTGATGTTTCAAGTGAGACATTGTCGTGTGAAAATAAGGCTAAAACTGCTTTCTCACACTCCTACCCACTCTACCCAGCTTTCTGCATGGTTTCATCAGCCATGTCTTCTGAGAAGATAGGTCAACTTATGTAAAGATAACTTTTAAATCTGGTCTCTCTCTCTCTCTCTCTCTCTCTCTCTCTCTCTCTCTCTCTCTCTCTCTCTCTCTCTCTCTCTCTCTCTCTCTCTCTCTCTCTCTCTCTCTCTCAAGTGAAAACCACCAGAACATTCTTAGTCATCAGGAGAAGTACAGGATCACTTGCTGGCCCCCATTCCCCCATCCATCCTGGTAAGGCAAAGACAAACAGCCCAAATTTCTACTTGAGAAACCTTCTGTTTTGTGTCTTGTCTTTTCTGTTTAGAGTCGTAATTTCCAATTGGTTGTTATACTTTGCCATGAGCCACTGGATTAAAATTTTCTTGTTCCAAACTAATGACTGAATTTCCACATGAAGTGAGCACGTTCTGTAATTTCCCCCTATGCACCACACTGATTCTTGTTCTAGGACTTACTTGGGAAGACAAAATGCAGGTTTTCTTGTAAGATTTTCAAGATCTATATCTATGTATCTATATATACGTAAAAACACAAATATATAACTATAGATAGACATATAAACTGGAAATAGAAAACAGTCATTAAGATGTAACCCAACCTATATTATTAAGATAGTTGAGTTCCTTTAAAGTGGTTACTGAAGCAAAGCCAAAGGAGATTGACTAAGGTCAGCATGTGTGTCTCAGTGGCTTCAGAAAACTTCAACTTTATTTTCATGGTTGTCTATTTTCATAGGTGTTATCTAGAAGGGTGACATTATGATTATTCATGGCTTTATACAAAGGGAGTATAGCTTTGGACTTAGCCATGGACTTAGCTAGGATGCTGAGCACACCAGTCTCATCATTCCATACCATTTCTCTCCTCTAGTGCAATGTTTTATCACACTTACTGGTCCCCAATGAAAGTTAGCTCAGTTTTCTTTTTAATTAAAAAATGCTGAGGCTTCCCAGTGATGAGAGGCATGCCAGTCACCATTAGGAGTAAACTGAGTCTACTGTGTGGGAGCCCCTCCCCAATTTCCACTGATCTTTGAGGAACCTACCTTCATTGCTAGGGTTCCCAAGAACCTTCTTGACCTCTGCATTGGTGGGATTTGTGCCCAGAGCCCGGAGGACGTCACCCACTTGACTTAAG
Source organism: Mesocricetus auratus (assembly GCF_017639785.1). Taxonomy (NCBI): domain Eukaryota; kingdom Metazoa; phylum Chordata; class Mammalia; order Rodentia; family Cricetidae; genus Mesocricetus; species Mesocricetus auratus. The sequence continues at coordinate 41,093,460 of NW_024429194.1, read as the reverse complement.
GTGATCTTGCATTCCCCTGTTCTGTCAAACAGGAGAAATGCCTCCTTGAATTCTGCAAGAAACACAAGACATTCAGGCCCTGGTGGGTACTGCCTTTTTATTTCCTGAAACCTTCTAATTAACCCCAGGCCCTTCAAGGATTCAATTCAAACTCTTCTCTGTTTTATAATTTCTTCCAACCACTCAAATTATCACCATCTATCAAACTAGCACGGGAAAACCCTTTTGGTATTTCTGTGGAGAACTGTCCTAAAGCAGCATTTCTAGTTTTAAGCCACATTATTACTAATGTGTGAATTAATTTTTAATTATGGATATTGGAGCTCCCAGTGATACCAATTCATATTTCTTTCATCTGTGTGGGAATCAAGAGTCACTTAAAATATTCTGATGCCTTGAGAAAGCTTGAGAGCCTCCAAATCCTCCTTCAATTAATTGGCAATGTTAGTAAAATTTTAAGAAGCAAATTTCTTCAGCCTAGATACAGCAGAAGGGCCTAGGACCTTCCCCAAATGATGTGACAGATTTTGATGATCCCCTTGGGAGGCCTCACCCTCCCTGAGGAGTGGACAGGGGGTGGGATGAGGAGTTGATGGTGGTAATAGGAGGATGGGAGGGAGAGGGACCTGGGATCAGTATGTAAAATAAGACTGTTTTTAATTTAGATAAAATTAATTTTAAAATATTTAAAAAAGAAAGTAAATTTCCAGCTGGAGTTATTGTATGTGAGTTTAACCCAAACTTCTTAAGTTTGTAGAAAAATCTTTGGGGGCACAAATTTTATAGGTTGTCTTCTCAACTAGTTTCCTCCAGAAATTTCTTCTTCTTCTTCTTCTTCTTCTTCTTCTTCTTCTTCTTCTTCTTCTTCTTCTTCTTCTTCTTCTTCTTCTTCTTCTTCATTATTATTATTATCACTATCACCATTATTATTATTATTTAGGAAGTTAGACGTGTGAGGCAGCCTTGTAAGTTTTACAATGCCATTTAACTACCTGAATGTCGCACTCAAGGAGACTCCTACTATGATTGATTCAGAAGGGAAATATTTTTGGATCAATTGTTACTTTATCTTCAATACAATTCTGTTTTGGTCCCCAAATAATCCATATGACCAAATGTGTTTATAATTTAAGAACATGTTTTAAAAATTAACATTTAATGGAAATAATTACAGGTTCCCATGTAGTTGTAAGAAAATAAAGTAGAAAAATGCATTTTCTCCTTCATCTAGTTTTCTCCAATGTAACCCTCTACAGAGTTCTAACATGTTATTGACACTGGGTTGTTTGCATGGATAGACTGAGCTGTTTTTAGTCATGCCCACAGCTGTGTGTGTATAAAGAGTGTATGTATCTCTTCTGTCTTTTCTTACCACAACCACTCTGCCAGGTACTTTCTGTCCTATAATTCTGTTTTGATTGAACTGCTTCATCTTCACAATTATAACTATAATAATTTTGAAACATATAATGAAAAGACTGGAAAGAGGGCTAAAATATATTTAGGAATCTTTAAAGACATTTTAAAGGAAATACCTAGACTTAATTAAGTGACAAATTCTGGAAAACCTGTAAGTACTGATCGTGATTTACTGAAGTTAATCCCAATGACACTGGAACAATTGGTGAATAAACTCTCAGAACTGGAAATAGTTTTTTTTTTTAGGCTACCAGTGGTCTCCAATAAAATATGCTGTCTGGAAAGATTAGTCTGTCAATATCCTGATATCCTGTCTTATGATATTCTAGACCCTTTTAATATAAGATTACACTGAGTGCTATACACACATTTAGTCATAGGCCATGTTACCATTCTTATTTAAATCCTGTGCAATCTCACCATAATCTTCCCCAATCTGGGGGGGGGCAGTGCTCATGCCTTGTGGTTTCATGAGTCACATACTATTTTTTAATCTTTCTAAAGGTCACGTGGAACTGGACTCCTCTCACTACTAGTTTCAGCAGCTAGGCACAGTGCTCTGAGGACTCAGAGTCACTCGGCACAGAAGCTGGTGTAGGAATAGGACTTTTATGGCTGTAATGGGATCGCTCTGACATTATCTTTTGGTAACTTAAAGGTAGAGGCCAGAAAGCTAATTCTTTTAATCCTGGACTTTAACCCAAGGTTTAGTTCCTCCCTTCAAGGTTCCAGAACAGATCGGTGACCTCCTTCCTTGACTGGCTGTATTAACAACATTTTACTATAATCTCACATGTCCCTTGATTATGTCTTGTTTTTGGTCTTTGCTGAACCTTAAGAACAGAGTGGAGTTGTCTTCACAGACAGCAGTACAAGCAAGGCCTAGCAGTTTTTCCTATTTGACCTTTAAGAATGTATCATCTGACACTTTGCCCAGAAACACAAATATTCCAAAATATCTGGTGATAAAATTATTCTTCACCTGCCCTACAATGTTTGTTTTGAGGACTTAAATGTGGCCGATGAGCTTTAAACTACTGACTTTAACATTTATAATTTAAAAATTAATTAATGCTTAAGTAGCCCTATGTAGTTGGTGACCATGCTAACAGACAGCATGAGTCCTAAACCTTCAAAAATGCTCTAATTTTCTATGCTTTTCTCCCCTTTCCTTTAAGCCAAGTAGAATGCATGAGCAACATTCTTCATTCATCAAGCAAGGACACACATTCAAGTGGTCTTGATTTAGTCTGAAAGCACAGAATACCCATTTAGTTTAATTAGTTTACATTTTTTCTGACACAAAGAAAAAAAATAAAAACCTGGGCCAATGTGCCAAAGTTTACTCCATTTTGGGGCTAAAACCCATTTTCAATATTGGGTAATGGGTCTCACACTCAACACTAGGCACATTTGTGTCAGCAAGGGTTTTTGAATCTTGCATCATTTGGTCCAGCAATAGTTTGGCAGCCAAGGTGATGTTGTTGATCAGGAATTGCAGAGGCCTGAGAAGCAGGGGTTAATGATGTAGCTACATCACCAGTTAAAAGTATATTTAAACAAATTAGAATCATCGTTTCCTTGAAAACCAACCCCTCATAGTATATCTTTAAATGATCTTGAGTTAAATGTCATCCAATCATCTAAACTGTTTATATGAGACTATTATCTACAATATTAATACAAGTGAGCTTTAAGTACAATAAATAATCTTTTGTTTGAAATTGATACCCAGACAACATCATAACAAACATGATCCTGAAAGAGACTGAACAATGTAGGAGCCCTTAGGTTACTAATCACCCATAATTATTTGTATCTTATATATTGTAATATACTAAACATCATTATGAGCATTCATCTAACATATACCATCACATAACTAAACTGTTTCTGTCTCTCCTTTCTACAAATGCATTTACCTTAGTTCACTCACATATTATGATGATTTTGCCCCATAAAAACTTCCTCCCTATGCTTCCTAATCCAAAATCAAGCTTGTTTGAGAAATTGGGCCCTATTGAATCCAAAACACAAAGGAGAAAAAACGTTTTAGGGAAGCTATCTGGGGTCTCTTCAATCTTCAAAAAAAGTTTGAGACTTACTAATAGCATCTGTTCATGAAAAATCCGTCTAGTCCATTTGAAGTCATACAAGATTATGCTGCTATTACTATTCCTTTGGTCATTGAGGAAGAAAGGCCTATCATTTCTCCAGTTGTCTGTCCCACAGATCCTAACGAAGTGCTGGACTAGAATCCTTCTGTGTCTGTGAATTCCCTTCTAGTCCACAATTCCATGTTTCCACAGAAACCAGGCAGGTTTGACCATCAGAGCAGCTTTTATAATCAGTTTCATTTTTCAGATTGAACACTTCAGACTTATCAAATCTCTCCCTAGGGTTTTGATTAGTGAATTAGTTTTCTAAAACATATCATTTTGTGAGTGTATCATATGTGATCTTTTCTATTGTATCAAGTTCATCTTATTTAGAAATCAGTGGCTATACGAATTTATATTCTATTTTTTATTTCCTTAGATATTTGATCACTAACTATGAGCAAGGGCTTCAGTTATACATGTTTCTATTTAGAGTGATTGAAAGCAATTTATATTTAGAGGAGAAGCACCAGTGTGGATAATTAGGCAATACTTAGTTCATCCCAAGGGAGCTGGTTTTCTCACTTGCCATCCCTAGGAGTCTGCACATACAAATGGCTACAGCTTTTAAACTTACCCTCCTGTTGCTCCTTAGAGAACTCGATCTGTTAGAAAGAAATTAATCATAAAATATATTTTAACCAGAAAAGAGCGTCCAGATTTACAAGTATGTCCAGCTCACTCCCCGAGTGCTCTTCAAAATGAGCTGCAGGAGTCAACCCAGTTTTCTGAGCTCAGGCATGGCGTGGACACGAACAGTCTGGCCACAAAGGAGCATGCTATGGAGTTAAGTGACATTTTAGAGACAAGTAGAGAAGCTCAAATCACTTACCGGCAATCTGGTCAGCACTGAAGGACTGCAGTGGCAAGAGAGAGAGAAAGAAAGAACTTTCAAATGCATTGACAGAAAGATTGCTCTTTGCTCTGAAACCATTAGGAAACCACAGGAAGGGTGCGTGAGGGCAATTTTGAACCTATGTGCATAAAATCTATTGCAAGAAATAATTAGGAAGTCTTTTTTCAATATCTTAGTGATGCAAAGATATTAAAAATGTGAAGTTGAACACTTCCTAGAATGCCATAGTGACCTATATTTAGCTTATGCCTGATTAGACATACATTTAAAACTGCAAAAAAATGGTATATAAAAACCACCCCAAGCCTTTCTATTTAATTAACACACCTTGGTGCTAACATATGAAACTGAAGAATCAGATACAGTTTGCTTAATCTTAGCTGTTAGTTATCATTGGATTCTATTTTCAAGAATACTATTTCACTATCGTTGCACTTTTTTCCTTCTAAATTTAGATGACTCTTACGTGAAATAGCAAAAGCTGGTAAAGCACAACGTTCTGCGCAGGGGAGGAAGAGGCATTTTCCCCCCATCTGGTGCAATAGTTGGAACTAATTTCTTCTATCTTCACCATAGATCATTGAAACCAGTATTTGTTTCCAATATCCCTGTACTAAGTTCTCCCCTCCATTCTATTCCTGTCTTCTCAGTAAGCTCCGGTTGTCCAGCTGTATCCATCTATAAATGTTGTATCTTTTTCTTGGAGGACCCACCATGATGGAGTTCTGGGCTGCAACACAGTAGTGTGGCTGACGAGCAAGCTGAAGGCAGCTCCGGTCCCTGAGTGGAGCCTTCCTTCTCGGTGACTTCCTTTTATTTCTGGTCAAACTGACCTCATATCTAGCATCAGATTTCACAGGGCAGTTGCCACTCCTCCTGGAGGAGTTCTTTAACTTTCTTAGGGCAAAGAGAAAGAGGGACATGTGCCCTAGAGCTATTTTTAGGAACCCAGGATCTAGAAGAGAACAGCCCTAGCGAGACTGAAGCCTGTCAGTACTTTTATGGTCTTCCCCTCGGAGATGTTCTCTGCAGCCTCTTCCTTAAAGATGTTTCTTTGCTCATGGAAAACCTGAGATTCCTCTAGGGGTTGGGCTTCTGTTGGATAATTATGGACCTTGCAAGTGCCTAGTCAGCAAGTCTGGAGATTCTTGGGTGAAACTGGGTTGAGGTTTTAAATAGGAACTGGTATAGGAAGAATGCTCTCTAAAACTCCATCCCTTATGGTAAAGTTCTGAGGACTTGGAAAGGCTCTGTGTATTTCTTAGGATGCACCCATATGACTCTCTTGTCAGGGACCCAAATCTCCATCAAAGATTATGCTTTTGAAAGCAATATTCTCAGAGAAGTGATCTAAGCCTGAAGTGGTTTGGGATTCCACTTCCTAACTTTTCTCTTCATCTCCTGACATTAGGTTGGGGTGTGTCCCTCCTTTCCTGATTTCTCTATTATGGAGATTGACTGTGTATTTTTATTTTCTAAAATTCTTAGCAAGCCAGAAAACTGACACATCAATTTTGTTTCATTTTTATCTTTTGTTGCTACGTTCTTATTAAAACCAAGCTGCCCTGTCCAACACTTTGGGGCTCAGTCTGCAGACTGAGAATGAAATAACCTAAAGTAAGGCTCATGGAGTACAAAATAGTACCTCGACATTTTCTAGGTGTTTAGGGAAATTGGTCAGCAATGGGCTTTTACAGTAGCTTATCTGGAAATAGTGGAAGCTGGAATGGCTTTGTGGGAACAATGAATCTAGAGTGTTTGCTGGAATTCAGACACAATGGTTTTCGTTCTCTACACATTCAAGTAGCTCAAAGGAATGAGGTAGGTGTGAGATAATTGTGATGTCTACAACTGTCCTTAAGCAAAGTCTCCATAAAAATCATGACATGTGTTGCTGAGAAGATGGGTACTTTGAACTTACCCTCTTATTATTCCAGAAGAAATAAACAGCTGAATAAATGCCTCTTCTTCAAAATACATAATTGTGTGACTATATGAAAATATCTCAATGATACTATTTGTTCTGCATAATTATTAGATGCTAATTAAAATATTAATTAGATGCTAATAAAATATTTATCATATGCCAATCAAAATATTTAAAATATATAGCACTTTTGTCCCAAAGTGTACAAGTTGTGAAAAAAATCTTGTTAGGATCTTGAGTCTCTAATTGAAGAATGATAATTTTTAAGTTAGTAGTACCTAGGTAAACATGCCTTTATAAACAAACTGATATTTTAAAAGGTTATTTGGGAATAATAGTTAACAGAAAAATTAAACATGTTTTGAACCATTAAAATTAAAATGGAGAGTATGAAAATTGGAAATTTATAGTTTTTAATAATTGTATAATTTAGAATCTCATGAGTTTTTGTGTCTAAGTTAGAGTCATTATAGAACATACTTTTTATTCTCTTTCTCAGTTTTGTAATTGTATTTTTGTATTTGTTCTATTAAATTTGAATTTTCTAGTTATTATTATTATTATTGAGAACTAGTATTATACCTTTAGTGAAGCTAGTAACTATAAATATTACATTGAAGTATTCATAATGACTATTTTCATCTTTCACTTTTTTTTAGGTGGAAAAGTGTGCCCTTGCATGTGAAACATGATCAACTTGTATAAAAACTGTGGGTAAGCGGAAAGTCAGCACAACACTTGAATTTATGCTGTGAATAAGCAATTCGTGACCACCTAGATATCATATAAACATTTGTGTTACTATTAAAATAGAAGCTTTAGAATAGTAAGAAACTATTGAATTATTCCATCCTAGTTTTTCTCCATATCTTTATCATCTCCACAAAAAGTTTAGATTTTTCACCCACTGAAACTCAAAATATAAACTGAAACATATCAATTGATGCAAGAAAGAATAAACTATAACTATGAGAAATGCACTTCTTCTGTCCACTCTTAGAACCACACACTCGCTCTTGCTCTCCTCCTTGTTACAGTAGGAAAACCATCAGCTGTTTGAGCAAATGCTTGATCTGGTCACACAACCATTTAGTTTGGGCCTCAGTTTGAGAGCTCATCATCTGGTGTGTTCCAAAGGTTGGGTTTAAATCTTTTCTGTCTGGCATGCAACCCACTGTTTTCTCCTCTTTTCATATTAAACATGATTTTAGCCTTCATAATAACTTGTCTTCTTCAAAGACTGCATCCTTCCCTGTGGTGCACCTGGCTCCTTTTTCCCACTGCGAGCTAGTCTGCCTTCTTGCTTAATCTGCTGGGAAGCCCAGGCCAATGCTGAAGGCCCCCAGTTTGTTTCTGATGTAGACCTGGATGGATGTGTTTTAACACAGCATCTCTGTCTAGAGATGTCTCATACTTAGGGCCTTGTCTATCATAGCTCTATCAGGTACTTCTCCCCTATTAGATACTTGATAAATTTTCATTCAATTAAAGTCATTAGACTGTTGATACACTAAACTCCACAGTGCATTCAGGGTGGTATGGCCGTAGGCCCAAGTTCCTCTCTCAAACATAAGATTTTCCTCTAGAGTATTATATCCCCAGAGGACAGAAACTTATCTGTTCTTTTGAAAAGTTTACAATCCAGAGAAATTGTGTATATTATCTGCATCTTAAGCATCCAAACTGCCCAGAACATAGTAGGCATGCTCATTTAAAAAGTCTTTAATATTTGTATTTCTAGCGTTTTCCTGTAGACTTTATATGTATGCGTATGGTCCAGACTCCTAATTTACCAATCTTCAATTTCTTTTTAAAGGCATCGTTATTATTTTATCCTATGTCTGTACCTCACTTGGTTAGTAAAAGGCTACATTTCACATTGTTATAACTCATCCATTCATATTTGGTGTTGAGCTTAAGTAACTAGTAGTCTGTAAGACACCTGCTACAAAGAAGAATTTTTACTGCAGTGGTTACAGACTTTTTCACTTGAGAATAGTCTCTCAGATAGCAACCATGAAGTTTGGTTCACTGAAGAAAGATAAATTTTCTGGCATCTAGAAGGAATTTCTTTAAAGGAAAAAGTGTTACAATGTGGTTAAACAACATACAGAATCGATATATGTTAAATTTTAGTATCTCCAAATAAGAACTCTAAAGACAATGTGGGAAATGCATGGCATTGAATACTAAGGAGAATGTCCTAGGAAGGAGTATGGACTACGACGATCAGAGATCTTCCTATTTCAGGGGGTGAACAGGTGCCAGTGACTAGAGCTAAGAAAAGAAGTCGCTGTCACCAGAGTCAGTTTTCAGTCAAGACAGCATGGGTGGGTATTCTCTGCCTTCTTGCCTGGCAGAGAGATTAGAGGAGACATATATAAACCTTTAAGAAAAAATAATTAAACTAATTCCTCTTACACAGTTCTTAAAATCTACCATAAAAGGCCATTAGGAATAATATCTGAAACCCTTAGAATGCTGTGCTTTATAGTAAGTCACTTAAAGTCAAAGGAAAGAAATTTCTCTTATAATTCTGAGCCCAACAAAATGTATTTAGGATGCTTACTGAAAATATTATAAAAACAGGGGAAGTTAGAGCAATGAGGACATAGTGCCAATCTGGTCTCTGATAGAAGAGCTGTTAGATGATTACATTGAATTCATTGGTCTGAAATGAGTCTAACCATTTAAGGTTATGTTCATCAGGCTTGGACTGGTCATCTGAATTCTGTCACCTAAGCACAAACCCCATGCAATTACAAATAGCTCAGTTAAGATCTGTAGGAACCAGTAGTGACCTAAGTGAATTTCTTTCCTGCTTTTTCATAGTTAATGAATTTGAGAAATAAATTTAAAATTTATTGTGATCTGTACTTTTCCTTTGTACATTTTAATTTGTATGCAATTTCTTAAAAATTAAAAGAATGTGTTCTCGTTCCCTCACTTTTTGAGTTTTATAATGTAAACATTGTACATGCTAAGAAATTATAATTATGTGTTTCCCATTTGTCTGGGATAGAAGTTCCTATTTGGCACAGCTGTGATAAATAAATACTTATTATTCTTCTAGAGTCCTTGATGTGATACACAGAGAACTAGAATGCGGATCTTATTCTACCTGCTTGTCATGACAAAACCTGTGAACTTTGGTTTAAATAACATCTCTAGATTATTTTTCCTGAACACATGATTTCACTGGTTGCTGATAGGTCTATTATGTTTTGAATTTTCCTTCCTTTAGTTAGTAGGACATACCTCAACTTATGGAAAAGGATAGGGTATTTGAAAACTCAACTGATAATTACGTTGTAATCATTGCAATAAAGAAAAAATTATGGCTGGGCTGTGGTGGTGCACACCTTTAATCCCGCCCAGCGCTTTGGAGGCAGAGGCAGGTGGAGCTCTGTGAGTTCTAGACCAGCATGGTCTATAAAGCAAGTTCCAGGACAGGCTCCAAAGCTACACAGAGAAACCCTGTCTCAAAAGAAAAAACCGAAAAAAATTATGAAAATGTAATTTCATAGCAGCACATTAAGTTGATTGAATTTTTATGAACAGGAGATAATATACTTTTGGGTGCCTGGTATTTTAGAAACAGCTCATTTGCAAGGACAAAAAGAAAAACATCTGACTTAGGAGCTCTCCGTGGCCACTGTCCCAACTTTAAGTCAGTACTACTAATTTCTGACTAGCACAATTGGAATTATCACCCACATAATTTATAATTTAACAAGTACATTCTGAAGCCATTGATACTTTGATATTGTAGGTTTTGCCATCACGATTCTGTTTTGGGGTGAAAAAACAAACTGGAAATGTTGGTGAAGAAATGAAGTATATGACATCCTATTCTCATACAGAAGCGTTTCAGTCCGGAGAGAAGAAAGTACAACCTCAGCAGACTAAATATAATCCTTTCCACAATTTCCATGACTCAGACGGTGCTTAATGCTATGTAGTTATGGAATGACTTCTAAAGACAACTTGCCAGGGACTTCATTTGCAGTACTGAAATGTCAAGGGCTAAATTTGGCACTGTCACTTGGTGGTCTCCTGGTCTTACACAGATTTAATTATCTTTAAATGAAAAGCAGTGAACACATCTCTTCCTTTGCAAGCTGTGCTTTTACTTTGCAAAGACGTTGCCCAGTTACACACACTTTCAAATGTCACCATGGAGAGAGTTACAATATGCCCTTCAAGGTTTTTCACTCCTCTTCACCTGTTCTGTTCTCTCACAGTATAGACACGTAAAAGATGAAAGACATTATTGACCTCAACTCATAGACTCAAATAATTCTTGCTTTTTTTCCCCCTCTGAGGATATAGTTTTCACTCATTATTTTTAAAATTAGCGATTGGCTGTATGTATTTGTCTCATGCTTTTCCCCAATGATATTAAGGTTAGTATTTAAAAACATCATATCTGTGACATTTGCCATTTCTTTTTATTAATCTAAAGAATGCTAATTAAATTAGTCTGTTTATTTACAAGAAAATAGAAGTCTCTTCTCAGGAGATTAGGTAGATTTAAAGACTAGGTTTGATATGTCTGAGGGTTTATTAAGTAAGACAAAAAGCACAAATGTCTTAAAATTCAACATTTCATTGCACATGGAAGTATTTTTATGTCCATTTCTGTTTCTAGTTTTTACAGGGAGTTGGGACAAAGTGATTAAGACTCCTTTGACGTGCCTAAAATATCATCCTCTATCTGTAAAGTAGGATGTGTAACTCCCAACAACAGGTGTAAGGAAAACCAGAACACTTAGAACTGCCAAGGTCAAAGTCTTGGAGGAGCCGCCCTGCAGTGGGCCTCTCACTCCCCCTCCTGGCTGCATAGGACTGTGCAGTGTAACACAGAACAGCAGGCTCTCCATCCAGACCCTGTCCTGTTCTAAGAAGACAGCAGCTTAGTCTTTAGAAACCAGAGGTAACTGATGCTTCACATGCCTTTCTGGGGATTTACCCTGCTGGCTAAGTCTTAACCTTCACCACGTAACTAGTTATTTCATGATGGGCCTCATGTGGGCTCATTTCCTCCTTGGGAAAGGAGGATAAAGACAGTCTCCACAATGTTGAAAAAGCTAAATGTGAAAACAACCCAGGATAAATTCACAATATATGTTGGGTGCTATTATTACAGTGAGGTTTATCATTTTCAATCTTTTATGGAGCTAGATTCCAAACATTCCCAGAAATTCTTTGAATGGAATTTGGTTTATTTCAACCTTGTTCAAAATGAGAGAAAATTCAGATGACCCCAAGCAAGTTCTCATGTCTGAGCCCAAATAAACCTACATGTTGAACCTTGTGCACAATATGCAATATACAATGTATCTTCACTGACCATTCAACAATAGACATATATGTGTGGGAATGGCAGACATCCAATTTACTTGTTAATGGAACATTTAAGTTTTTCCAAGTCTGTGCTCAGTTACTGTTTGGAGATGGGTGTTTTTTTTGTAGAGTTTCTGTCAATGCATTCTTTACCACTACCAGTTTTGTAACATTACCTGCAGTATCCAGTCAGCATCTACCAGATTATGGTATGAACACATTGCAAATTAAAAGGTAAGCAACACTTTTTGAAATTTAATGAAGGTCTCTACTCACAGCAATCCTGTCTTACCAGCCAACATGCACCATGCAAATAAAAAAAGTTCACTTTCATATTGAAGCACTCTTAAAATCCAGGCACGTGGTTATCTCATTACTCATTTACTTTCACCATTTTGCTTAGTTACATCTAATATTCATTGCTTCATTTGCATCCACCATCATAATGGCGTGTTTTAATTCCTATAAATGTGACCCTGGGGGCAGTGTTATCCTAGGCTTGGGATTTGTTACTGGAAATACCAGCTCTCTAAGGCAAAGAGAGTTGAGAACAGTAACACTAATATTCAAATGTCAGTGAAACTTTACGAAAACCTCACTCACAGAAATGTTTACGGGTGTAGAACATTGGGTAGGCATTTGTTCTGAGACTCAAAGGCTTTGTCAGAACACCTGAAGAAGCATTCTAAATAGCTAACAAACCAGGAAAACAAATTGGAATAGCACATTAAAGCAAGCTAATAAAAATATCCAAGATTGTTCAGAGTTTATGGTGAGTTGTGTATGTATGTAGTTATTACATGTGGTGTGTTTTACAATGGACCATGGTTTTCATTGGGAAAAGTAATGATGAATGAATTTGATTATTGTTGTGTCCTTTGTATAATTAAACTTCAACATTACCCACAGTTTAAAGGATAGTTAGATTTCTAATCTTACAGGATTTATGATATAAATCCTATAATCCAATTAAGTTTGGTTCTTTATGCAGTTTTCAGAAAGTTAATGAATATGTATATAGATATGTTCATTTTCTCTGCTTGAAAAAAGTTTATAACTTACATGAGAAAATGAATCTAGAAACATCAAGTGATTAAAAGCATCATAATAGGAAATGTTATAATATACTTTCTAATTAGTCGTGCTACCTACTGGGATGAAATTAAATTTTACAAAGCTCCCAAGTTGCATCATATTCTCTGGCTTTGCTAAAACACTTCCAAATATGTGCTGATTTCAGATAGATGAAGGAAAATCACTGAAGGAACTGACATTCCTTTACACAAACGAGACGGCTTCACTTTCTTCCTTACTGTCCCCTTCCATTGAGAATGGTCCTTCTGAAGGAAACAAAAGGTTAATTCCCCTCTATTGCTTCAAGATTCATTGGACTTCTGTTTGTTTATTTGTCTTTCTCAAAGTATATTTTGTCTCTTGTTCCTCAATGAAAAACTGACACTGGAGTGAGTATGTTGCACTCACACAACTAACTCAGAGGACGCTCTTGGTTTCTCTTGCTCATACAACACTAATTTAATACAAGGACGGGAGGCTAGAGCAGTGTCACGATGCAGAGAAGTGTTCTGCTGGCTGGGACAAGTGATTGGCTTAATTTCTGTATTAAAAACGTATGTTAACAGAAGTTTATTCATTTACTCTTTGATACATGACTTCTCTGGGTAGAAAAATTAGAGCCAGTTTTCATTAGTGGGACACTTCTGGTTTTGGATTTGGTTTTTCTGTTTGTTTGTTTGTTTTGTCATCCTTGTCTCAGAAACAGGGGTGATGTTGTCTCATAAATCATAAGGAATGTGAAAAATAATGGCTTCAACATCGACTTATAGTTCTAATGCCATTAAAGAGTACAGCGCTAGAGAATCATGAAGGACAGTGGTGGCTGTAGTCACACTTGCATGCTGTAGTCAGTGTGCATTAAAAACATTAACTATGATGATTGCCTAAGATGAAAAATATGATTTTTTAAAAATTAACTATATGCATCTTGTCCTCAAAATTAAAAAAAACATTTTCAGAAGATCCAACATGCATTTTTCCTATGTTACATTAATAATGTTACATCCTATGATCAAGTTTTTTCAAATATAACTTCAGGTACAGATGAAGATTAAACATTTGTGATAACACACTTGCCCCTTTGGAACAATTTCATTTCCTATTATCTGGAATGTTATAAAAATTATGACTATATTGATTTCATATAAATCCATGTGAGATCTGATTCAATCTTATTTTAGGGATTTTTTTAAAGCTCCATGATTATATTAAGATAGTTAATGGAACATTTGTGTGCAAGTCAGCATCATAGCTTTCTTCTGCAGCATTATGCTTGAAACATCAGATATACTACACACAGAATCCTTGGCTTGGGTGGAACCGTCACCTCATAAGCACTTTGACTCTGGGCTTTTCCATATAAGGCTGGGTTCCTTAGCTGAAGATTTTCAACCCCTCACAAGGACCAATCTGACCTCAGTTAATGAGGAGAAGGTGCGCATCCGGTGCATCGCTGAGAGGTAACAGGGACATTCACTCGCTATTTTCCAAAGACACATAATCATTTCTGAAGCTGAAAACTTGGTTCACAGAAAAACATTCACACAAAAATCAACCTCATTCTCCTTAGTTCAAGATTAGTGTGTAAACATCTCAACACACCAACAGCTGCAAAAATGACAGGATATATAAACACATAATATATATTAGTTTCATTTAGAAGGAACTCTGAAATTCTGAATCAAATGCTATATATATATATATGTACATATATATATATGATAGTTATAGTCACTGAAGCACTTGAGTGCCTGATTTTCTGCACTGAAATCTCACCGAGTGCCGTATTAAATTTTATTAAGCAGAGTTGAAGAGGAAATTAACTGAATAGCAAAAAGAAATTTTTTTTCAGATGAAATGAAACAGCTGTCAAATAGATGGGTCCAAGACAACTGGGTTATCAGCTGTCTTCAACTTTCTGGAAATAAGCAGAGGCCAAAACTTTTTTTATGATGTAGTTTTAGAGAGTCAGGGATCCAATTTCCACGGAGATTTGATTTTAAAAGCACACTCTTTAAATATTTGTAAATGCAAAACCTTTAGATGAGCGTATTTCCCCCTAAACTGCACTTTGACACTTTAGGGGGAAATGGAAAACAGAATCAGCTGAGACTGAACAATGAGAAAGGAGCCAGCCTAAATCTTCCTTGTACCCAGTCACTGGAATCTTACGCTGCAGCCCACACTATTAAGTAAGCAGGGTTACTGGCCTCTAAAACACTGGTTTACTGAGTAATGCCACTCCTTTCGATGAAAAATATACCTCTTCACTCAAATTCCTTGAGCTCCTTGGTGTTGAAAGATGTTTCAGTGACCAAAACGATTCACCTGTTTAGTTACCTTAATAGCAGACAGGTCGATTTTTTCTTCTTTAGGTTTGGCTGGGGCGGGGGCCGGGGCCGGGGCTGGGGCTGGGGCAGCGGCAGCAGCAGGCTTCTTCACGTCTTTCTTTGGTGCCATTTTGATTAAAAGGATGGGCTAACAAAAGAAAGATCTATGTCCTCTAGAAGAACCTGTCCAAGTGACACTTGGAAGAGCAGAGGCGGCTTGCTTGACCCGCAGCCCAGCGTCTGGAGTTTGGACCCAGAGTGTTGAATGGTATAAGGGCATGCATATATATTTCACTTAGTGCCTAACAGAATCTAGACACACGCCGCTGGATTGGACGGTTCAGTCGTCCAGGGGGGTGGCATTCCGGCTCAGACTATAAATGGAATCTAAGGGTCAGGGCTTCCTCAAGTTTTTTGAACGCCTCTTTTTTTTTTTTCCCTCTCCACCTCCATATCTAAAGGAGACAAAGCCAGCCTTGGTTGGTTTGGTGACAGCAGATGGGCATACCTTTTTCTTGGTAGAATTACAGTTCTTTTGAAGCTGTAAATGTTTTTTTCCCCCCCATCTTAAGAAACTTTTCCGGATTCAATTTCAACTTGGAATTTTGGCAGAGGCCATCACCAACTTTCACCCAGCTTCCTCACAGCTCCTGCCCCGCCCTCCTTGGCCATGGTTTGCAAGAAAATGTTGGTCAGCAAAGAGCTCGCTGGTAATGTTTAAAAATAAAAAGCAGACGTATAAGGAGAGTCTATCAAGTCTTAAAGTGGTTTCCTTTCTAAGGAGTACAGTCCCTATCTCCATCTGTCTGTGTCTCTGCCCTAAGGAAAATGATTTTAAAATTATTTCCTATAGCTTCAATTTTTCTGTATAATTTAATGAAGAATGATAGCAAAATAGTATTTAGCCAAAGTATGCATTTAACCACTTGGCTTTCTAAAGGACATAAAATAGAATTATTTTTCACCTGAATCTTGCATCCATGTCAGAGGGACAAACAGATTTTTAGGGAAAGAAGTAAAGAAAAGGTCTTTAATTATCAATACTGTGCATTTAATTATCAATACTGGCAACTTGATACTTGCTATTTCTTATTTTTGTTCTTGGCTTCCAGTTTGCAAAGTTAGATTCATACTAAGTAATATATTAAAACCAAAACTGGGTATATTGGTATATATCCTTAATCCCAGTAAAGGGGAGGCAGGGGTAGGCAGATCTCTATAAGTTCAAGGCCAGTCTGGTCTACATAGTGAGTTCCAGGACAGCCTGAGCTACATAGTGAGACCCTGTCTCAAAAACAAACAAACAAAAAGACATTATGAAAACCAATGGATATAACTCTCTAAGTGACAAATTCTATCAGAGAGGGTGTTATAATTATATTATTGCCCAGTGTCATCTGCACTTTCGTTGCTTAACTTGTCTGACATTTAATTAATGAGTGTTTAAATTTTTTTATTATTGTAATTGTAATTGTTATTGTGTGTGTGTGTGTGTACAATGCACATTTGTGGGCATAGCTTGTATGTGGATGTCAGAGCACAACTCTGTGGAGCTGGCTGTCTTCTTCCACATTAATGTGGATTATGGGGATTGATCTCAGGTCATTGGGCTTGCACAATAAACACTAACCACCAAACAATCTCACTGGCCCTATAACTATCAGTTATCAGTAAAGCAAAACAGTAAGTAGAGATTTTTAAGAAACTTGCTCAGATACCCCATAAGAATCATTATGTATGGATACATATATGTGTGTATATACATTCTAATTGTTACATATAGTTGTGGTTAAAGACAGTAATTTGTTCTTGTCTAATGAAAGTCTTCCCCATCATTGTGGCAAGAGAGATTAAGACTCTTACAATATCAACAATTCACCTGTTAACAAATGATCTGACACTAATTGGTCTCCTTAACTCATGTATTAACTTGATCTACTGAATTATTTTGCTCAGAAAAAGCTTTCATTTACTTATTTATTTTTATCTTTCAGTGTTAACAATGCTTATACCTGCTACACATGCTTTCTACCACTGAACTACATTGCCAGCTCAGGACAAACACTTTTTAAATCATTCTAAATTTAATTATTTTTATTTTTAAAAAATATTTTAGATTTATTTATTTGTTATGTGTACAGCATCTGTCTGTATGCCTGCAGGCCAGAAGAGGGGACCAGATCTCATTATAGATGGTTGTGAGCCACCACATGGTTGCTGGGAATTGAACTCAGGACCTTTGGAAGAACAGCCAATGCTCTTAACCTCTGAGCCATCTCTCTAACCCCGAAATTATTTTTAACCAAACAACCAAAATCCATGTTTATGAACCAGATACGAAGTATTGCTTCCATATGTATCTATACTACGGAAATGGGCTAAACATATTTATTGCTTAAACTTTCATCACTTCATTATGGTGAAACATTCCTTCCTTTTTTTTAGTTTTGAGAGTTCTAAGCACACAGTAACTATCCATGGTTGTCATACTAGGTTCCCATACATTAGGGCTTCTGATATGGCTGTAACTCCAATATAATCCACTGCTCAAACTTCATTCATCCCCACCTCCCTTCTACTCTCCCCAGCCTCTGGTCACCTTCTCTGTGTGTCTCTCTGTGTCGGTTGTCTGTCTCTCTCTTTCTGTGTTAGGCTGGCATTGAAATTATAGTGATCCACTTGCTCAGATTCCAAAGTATTGGGCTGGTAATCATATACAACCACACCTAGTTTCATATGTGAGACTACTTACTACTCAGTGCTTGTTTTTGTTTGTTTGTGGTTTTTTGAGAGAGGGTTTCTCTGTGGCTTTGGAGGCTGTCCTGGAACTAGCTCTGTAGACCAGGCTGGTCTCGAACTCACAGAGATGTGCCTGCCTCTGCCTCCTGAGTGCTGGGATTAAAGGGGTGTGCCACCACCTGGCCTAATTATTCAACCTTATGTGTATGTGTGAGTGTGTTAGTTGTATGTAAAGGCACTATGTGCATACACTGACGCACATTTTAAATATAGAATACACTTGGTCTTTGTGAGATTTGCTTCTCTCCTTATTGGTTGTTAGAAGGTGAAACTTATACCCCAAACACAGAAGGAGACCTTATTTTCATATTAGGCAAATGTCTTGTGTTTGCTATATACCCAAGAACCTTTGTTTCCATATATGTGTATGCTGTCACACACACACACACACACACACAAATACATTATAGTAACACAAGGCACAGCTGGGCCATGATGAAGTCAAGTAGAAGTTTGTGCTCAAAACTTCCAAGGGAACCTACTAATGTAATGTGTTTTTCCTGAAGGAAACAACAAGACACATGGGAACCTCCTGAATTTTATTCTTAACTTTTGTTAATTTACCCCCAATAAATATTTCATTATATTTTTTAAAGAAAGTACAACAAATATGGAATAATTCAACCTAAAACTTAACAAAAAGAAAGGAAAGAGGGGGGAAGTAAGAAAGAAGTATATGGTTTCCTTCCTACTTGGCAATTTTTCTTTGTATATTTGATTAGGTATAATATGCACTTTAAAAACACCACTATTGAATCAATGGGTATGTCTGTCATTTAGGTATCATGAGTCTCATATGGCAGTGCTTGTGGAAGAATAATGTAGAGGACTTTAGAATTTATAATGCTGATTTAATTTAATGTGGCAACCAGAATTAAAGTGGAATTTCTCTATTGACCCACATATGGGGTTATGTGACACCAGCTTGTGAGGAGGGAAAGGGCAACAGCTGAGGATTCGTGTTCTTAGTGGCAGCTGATGACTGTCCAGATCTTCTAAGTGTTCCTTATGTGTAACTGTACCATTTGCTCTGGCAGTTTTTTTAGATGCTTACCAAAGCTCAGGGGAATGACAGAAGACAGCAAAGGCACTGTGGCTTACCTCGTGGTTAAGCTATGCCACATGCTAATCCGTTTCTTATGTGATTCAGATAAAATACCTGTTTAAAACTCTTGGTCCTAGAAACTCAAACAACCAGCATTCCCTTGTATTTCCCTGGCTTATACAACAGCCTTGAATACACAGCTACTGACAAGGCAACAGCTGGAACTTATCTCATACATACTGTTCAGTTGCTTTAAGCCTGGTGTATATTGGGGTATGCACCAGTAATGTGGTGTTATTACCAGGTAATAGTGGGTGAATAAATTGGAGCACTGGGGAGAAGATAAAAACGGGGCTCTGATAACACAGAGTTAGAAAGACTAGATTCGTATCACTAATAAAGCCAACTGTGAGTCCACCAAGGCTGCTAAGACAGCAGTCTTTTCTGGATGGCAGCCAGGATGGCAGACCATGCCCGACTGGAGGAGTTTGTGTGACCTCAGGGAGAGCATGTGCGGGGCCCCAAGCAGCAAAGAGCCTGGCAAATAAAGAAGGAGGTGGCCAAATGCTAGAAACTGAAGACCCAGGTGGGTCATGATGAAGTCAGAAGTTTGAACTCAAAACCCCCAAGTGTACGAGAGACTAGAGTATGGAAGAGGGCAGTTAGGGAGATGGTTTTTGATGACACCATCCACTGCTTCAGTGTCATGTTGGAGACGTGACTGATAAACCTGTGTTTTAACTAAAGGGAACACTGATTGGAAAGTACAGAGATGATGTCAAGCTTATCTGTGACCTAAAGGATCAGCAGCTGTCCCTTTTTATGACTTCACTATCCCCTTTCCTCCATATTTGGCATGAATAAACTGATTAACATTTATCACCAAACAGTTAAGATGTCTTGCTGGGTTAACCCGGCTATGACCCAAGGCCATAGTGGTGAAACATACCGGTGTAGTTTTGACATTGCTAGTCACTTTGACTCTCTCCTGATTCAGAATGCCCAAAGATCATGTGTGAGATCTTGGGTTCATGTCAGATAGGCAACTTTCCGGTCGATGTAAATGACCTTTGCATCTTAGGTAGAATGTTTGCCATCTGTGGTGTCCCTGGTAGCAAGTTGTGTACCATCTGCTCCTTGGTGGACAAGCTGGACAAGGTACCCTGGGAGAAAAGGAAATGTGAGGTGTTGAAAGAGCTGACATCTTTGGAGACTGTCTGGCAACATGCCCGGGTGTTCTGTTCTAGGACCCTAAACTGTCCCCAAACAAGTCGGCATTCAAGGGTTTGGAAGATCTAAAGCTGTTATTTGAGTATGGAATTGATGACCAAATCTTCTAACCTAAACCCTGTTAGAGGGTTGGACTGCATACTATACTGGGTTCATCAATGAAGCAGTGCTGCCACAGACCCCAACCCAGGCAAGGGAAGAACCTTTAGGTGTGGACAGTATGACCGTATAGCTGCTAGAGAATGTAGCAATGGGCCATCAGACATACTTGACCCCCAAGGATGCAAGATGCCCAGCACAGGGGTCAGCTTTGGAGTGGAGGTGGTCTTCTCCATTGTTGAACAAAGATTAGAGACTTTGGAGGAAACGGTAGAG
This sequence comes from Mesocricetus auratus, assembly GCF_017639785.1. Taxonomy (NCBI): domain Eukaryota; kingdom Metazoa; phylum Chordata; class Mammalia; order Rodentia; family Cricetidae; genus Mesocricetus; species Mesocricetus auratus. The sequence goes on along the minus strand of NW_024429194.1, from coordinate 41,072,900 downwards.
ACCACAGAGACGCAGGTGCTTCTGGCATCCTCACAGAAGAAGCTCCAGGAGGAGAGACTGAAGCTTTTCTCAGAGTTGTGGGATTTGGAGATCAAGGCTGAGCTTCTCTACAAGAAGAATCCAACCTTACTGAGCCAGCAGTGGTACTTTGGGGAAGTAGACATTTCACTAGTGGCCATCATTGGCCAGCAGGAGCTCAAAGGTGGTGTTGGGGTCAGGATGCTCTTAAATCAACAAGTAGCAGGGAAGAGGCGCATGTGGCAAAGGAAGACCTTGTAGAGGAGTCAGGAAGGAGAATAAGTCAGCTCCCCTGAATCTACTCAGCTGAGTGAACTAACAGGAAACAGGGCTGGTGTCATTTGAGCTAAAACAAGCTGCTTGCACACTTAGTTTGTGTATCCCTGTTCTAGCAGAAGACTGAGGGATGGTCAGAACAGAGGGTTTTTGTTTTGTTATAATTATCTTATTATTGGTAACCACTGTCAATAATAATAATAATAATGCCAAGGTCCTACACTGTCGCTGTGGGTGGCAGCTGAGTATAGGTGGGTTAATTCAGTTTCTGCCTCCTGAGCTCCTGGGATGGACCTGAGACAGCCTCACTGCAGAGCCACACACCAGACAGAACAGATGACTCCCGACAACCTGTCACCAAAAGTCCTGTAATTGGGTTGACAATCAGTGGAAGAGAGGAGGGGAAAGAATTCTAGGCAAAACAAGAAAGAAATGTACACTACTCCTTACAGAGACTCATGCAATAAATGTGGTTAGTATCAGAAAATATAAAGCCAATTAGAAAAATAGCTTTAAAATAGTAGGGTAAGATGGCAAACTGAAGTAGCCATACCCATGTCTCTTCTGGAGGCTGGGAGAGAGGGGGCAGGTTTTAAAACTTGAACACTCATCTGGGCCAGGGTAAAGTAGGAATCCCATATATCCAGCAGATTGGAAGGCCAAGTACAGTGATAGCAATTTTTAAAAATGATTTTGAGAGCTCAAAGCAAATAATGGATTTTTACTCATGGTTTAGCAAACTCCTGTGAACAATGAGGAGTGGGGAAATGGATTTCCAGTTTGTATTGCAAACATTGGAGAGGGAGAACCCTGACCAGCTCAGCATCAGAACTTCATTTTGTAATTTTCTTTTTTCTCTCAATCGTTCATTCACCCAAGTACCCAGATTTGTGTGCATGTAAACTCATGGGAACACTTCCTCAAAGCACAGATATTTACTTAGTACTTTCTTCAAGAGGAGGGCTATTAAAGAGTAAAGTCTAGTTTTCTTGAGATAGGACTCTACAGTCGTTTACACATTCTGGGAGAAAAAGTATTGTTGGTTAACAAAATACTCAGTGTGGTGGTTTGAAGAGAAATGTCCCCCATCGGTTTGGATACTATCACACTTGGTTCAGTTTATTTTCTTGTCTGATCAGTCTGCAAATCATGGTCCCCATTTGGATTAAATCTACATGGAAATCACATCTTTTTATTGATTTTTCCTCCTAAATTGAGTAGAGTTCATGATTCTGAACATCCCAAGCTCTACTGAGCAAAATTTGTTAAACCTCCCACTATTCCAACCTAAGTTTGTCTCATTAGGAATCAGACCACATTTGCGATTGATCCAGATAATAATTATGTAGTTCATACAACCCAAACTCAAAGTCACAGCAGGTGCTGAAGGGTGGTATTGTTCCAGATTTATCTGGCTTGCTACTAATGGACTGTGTGATACCTGACAATTGTTTTTAGCTTCAAGAAGGCTTAAGTATAAAGCCAGACAAATAAAGAGGTATATCCTGCATTGTTTTTGTTTATTTATTGAATAATTCTAAAGTATTTGTTTGTTTTTAAAATGTAATTTCATTATTAACGGTCACCCATTGGAATTGAATGTATGCCATCTCCTCTAATCCTATAGCAACTCCCAGCAGGCATCATTTCCACTTTACAGACTAAAAAATCTCAAAAGACACAAAGTAGCACATTATAGGAAAAGAGTCAAAACAAGAAATAGAATCTAAATGTAATCCAATCCCTAAGCTCTTAATTATTGTTTCCTATTGACTAAAGGGAGGATAATTACATGTGAAAAATATGGGTATGATGTGTTATTTATTCACTCAGAATAGAATAACATGTTAGCAGGGTGGCAAGATGGCTCAGTGAGTAAAAACATTCCCTGCCAAGCCTGATGACCTGTGAACTTGACCCCATGCGAGGGAAAGAGAGAACCAATCAACAAGTTGTTCTCCGACCTCTATGTGAGTGAGCACCCACATAGACCATACACATCTAAAAGGAGAAAATATGCCAGCTCATACAAATGATTACTAGGTTATCCTTTAGAGGAAATAGGGCTCAGGGAAGAAAAAGAACTTCCAGGGTACAATGAGTGTGATGAGTGAAGATCTTAGGTGTGTTTGGTACCAGGATCTGAAGGACACACAATGGCCAGACACTCATCATCCAGTGAAAAACTCACACGTGTGACAAGCCACCGAAGGAACACTCACATGGAACTTAGAAAACTCCGAATGATCAGTCCTCTACCTCCCTGTAAGCTCTCCATGCTGTGTTCATCCTTACCTTCCCACTCAGGCCTGTCACCTCTCTACCTTTGCTGGGATATTTTCTTCTACACCCTTGGTGGCTGCCACCTCAGATCATTTAGATTTTAATTTAAGCATCCCCCTGCAATGTGTCATTATTTAGCACAAGAACTGTCTCTACTCTTTCTTATGGTCACTATAATTTTCCAGTATTTTGTCTGTTTCCTACTATATTTAGGAAATGGGCTCTGTGGTACCTAGGATTCATCGAGCAGGCTCTCTGAGGGATCTCCAGTTGCCAACACATAATGACCACAAAGAAACTATTTCTTCTATGAAATGGATGAATGGACATTACAGGTTTCAGCATTTATTAGAATTAAATTGCTTGGGACAGATGTCACTGTCCGAATTTCAGCATCCAGAAGAATTAGAATAGCTGGCCCAGAAGACTGTTGATGAGCACATAATCAGCTATTAGAAGCCAATCTAAAAATGTGGGGCATCAGCATTATTTTTTTTACAAATTTTATCTATATTATGTGTACAACACTCTGCCTCTAAGTATGCCTGCAGGCCAGAAGAGAGCACCAGATGTCATTACAGATGGTTGTGAGTCACCATGTGGTTGCTGAAAACTGAACTCAGGACCTCCGGAAGAGCAGTCAGTGTTCTTAACCTCTGGGCCATCTCTCCAGCCTAGGCATCAGCATTATTTACAGAGGGAAACTGACTTACCTCCAAGACAGAGAAAAAGGAGGCTTACATGTAATTAGTTACACACCTCACTATACAGAGATCAGTTTTTAGCTCAGACTTAACGGAGACTAATGACAGTGAACAAAAGGATCTTCAGTTAAAAATAAAACATACTAACTGGAGAGTGAAGATCTTCCAAAAGTGTTCTGAAATGTCATCAACTATTTCTGCTTAACAATAGGTGGGTGATTAACTGCTAACTTGATAAAGAACTGGGAAGGGGTAATGCAGGGATTTTTTTTTCCATTCACATGCCTTTCATCACTAAGTTTTAAAGCAACGTTGTTTCTTTAACACTCAATAAATTCAATCCTTGGGTAAATAAGAGAAGGGTGCTATTTTTTTCCTTTTGCTTTCAGCTGCCTTGTTAAGGGTCATGCCAAATCCAGGGCCAAGCTGGGGCCGGTGCTTGGGAATGATGCTTGTGGAGGAGATGGTAAGCCCTGAGAAAATGGAGTCAGCCTGGTTCTTGGCACGGCTAGTTGCTGCTTTTCTTGGAGGCAGGGTGTAGTGTTTCTTAAGGAAGGACATTATAGTGATTAAAATTGCTCAGAGCTTGCTTCATTGTGTAATTCTGGTACTGTAGTATGTAATTCTGGCAAGAAGGGAGTAAGAAAGGGACAGAAAATCCCAGATGGTGGCAGGGAAGGGCACACAGTACAGATGTCACTTCAAAAGAGGGGGTTGTGGCAATAGGAGAGGTATTGCTGATGGTTAGACTCTTGGTCAGTAGTCCTTGGTAATTCTGACCTCTTAAGGAGAGTGGAGAGCTCAGATTCCAAGAGTGGTGGTTGCCTGTCCACTTGCTGTCATTCTACAATTCTTAGGCAAGTTCCAAGAACCAACTGGCAAATGAAACTTTTGAAAGGAGATTGTTCTTCTGGAAAATCAATTGCAAACTGTCTTCCAGAACAACAAGACATGCTAAATAGCCACTTTGAAAGCCAGCGATTCCATTTTTATGCATATGCACATAGATACATATAAATGTATATGCACACCCATGACAACATTATACAGTGTAGTGTAAAACTGAAGCCTATCAAAATGTCCACTTATGTATGATACAGTATGGCACATTCATACTGTGGAATACCATATGGCAATGAAAATGAACACGAGACAGGCAGGTGAGATAAGGGAGGTCAGTCTCACATAATTTTGACTTAAAAATTCCCAAGACCCAACATATCCTGAAGGATTCCAGTTTCATAAAATTCAAAACCAGTTAAAAGTAACTGATGACCTTGGAAGACAAGAAGGTGGAGCCCTTGACAGAGGAGGGTGGGTATGCAAGACCTGGTTAGGATTAGGGTTAGTGCTTCTAGGGATTTGGTGGTAATTCACCTATCAGGTTTATGCCTAAGAATTTTGCACATTTCCCAAATGTGTGGTATAGTTTAGTAAAACATTAAGTAAGTTTAAGAAGTAATGCTACCTTCAGAAGTACACAGGGGACATTGGATGGATTCAGTAGTGGTCAGAGAGCGAACTGTTTTCCAGCTTGTGTTGGGGGCTTTGGAGAGCATGAGTGTGACTGTCTCCATTTTGAGAACAAGTGTAGGGACGAGAATAGCCCACGGCTGATGGAACATTTGTTTGTCTTGTTGTCATGAGGGTTTTCTAAATCTGGCCCAGGAAAGTAGCTGTGTCTCTCTCCAAGTCGTCATGAGCCCCTGCTATGGTGTACTAAGCATTTTCTCAGAACTGGTAGCCTCAGTCCTTGCATTGGATGAGGGAATGACACAGAGGGTACCGATATGGCTATAAACCTGGCACCTGGATTTAAAACACATGAAACAGCTATTCCCTTGAGTTAGGAAGTTTGCCTTGAGGTCTAGCTCTTCAACTGGTCTTGTGCATTTTTTTTAAATTAAATAACTCTGGGTCTCTCTGACAGGAAGTTGAGACTGTGACGGACAGGAAGAAGGCAAAATGGAACGGCAATGTCCCTTTGTCAGCTATTAACCAGACATATGTAGTCAAGAGCACGTCTACACATTGACTCTTGTCAGGTGAGATTCTTTACAGACTGAAAACCCAGACTGCCCTGGAGGTGAGTCCCCTGGGAGTGCTTCATGCTGCAACCTTTCAAATGAACAGACCAAGGCTCTTCCAAGGCTTGTCTAGTGCGTTGATATCCTCCCCGGTGCCCTTTGGCAGTTAGGACTCATGTAGCTTTAATGCCTGTCAGCCCGTGCCTCAGCTCGCAAGGTGCATTTTGCCCCTTTCTTCCTCGGAAAGGTGTAAAGGAAGAATTGAATTGCTGTTTGTTGAAATGGACTGTGTGTCTTACAAGTCCCATTTCAATAATCTTCTAGAAAAGTAATGCTGAATTCAGAATTGGAAAGGGCACTATAACATGTCTAAATAAATAGCAGGAAGTCCCTCTGCACCTGCTGGCTGGCAGTGTTACAAAGTGATTTCTGGGCCTTATATTTCCTTTCCTTTCTTAAGCAAACAGATTCTGAAAGGGCTTAAACAGAGACAGAATTTTAAATTTGCAAGCTCAGAAATGGGGTCTCTGAAATTCTAAAGCTGTGATGCAATCCCAAGGGAAAGTGGAAATTTTCACCTAAACCCATTAGTCTGTTCAGTCATTGTTCAGTTCTACATGCCTTTGGTTTCCCTGCAAATTTGTGTCCTGAGTTGCACGACTGTTCTTCCACTTTTCTCCTGTTTCAAGGCTGAGCTCTACCCTCACTCATGTGTGGAAACCATCTCCAGGACTGTGGGTCAAAAAGCTAAGATGTTCTGCCTATGGAGGAAGAGTTTTCGGGGCATTGAGGGATAAGGAGACAGGGGCTCAGAGTGATTAAGTCCCATGTTTGATTTGACTCCATTTCTCCCTCACATTGGAAACACTATTTTTACATGAAGAAGACAGAGACTAGGTGGAGCAAATCTTTTTATAGGATTGGGCTTATTTTCATCATGTTTTTTTTTCTAGTGAGTTTCTCTACTAATTTAATATAATTTTTTGAGAGAGATTTTTCTTGTTCTCTCATGATACCAAGAGCTGACTTCATGTTAGGAGTTACATAAACAATCTCCAGTCTTCAGAAATGCACATTAATTTTAATATGGGAGAATTAACCATGCTATTAACTTTTCAGCCGCCAGCCTTGAAGCTCAGATCATTCTTCTAGTTTCACCCATCAATAGTTTTATCCCTTCCTTCTCTGACTTAAAAAAAGGTGCATTTGGTTAGATTTATTCTGATCATTAACTTTAATGTCTAATATTCAGAATGGGCATTTCCAATTCTGTGTCTACTTTTCTTAGTCAGGATTCATTATAAAAACTTTATAAAGGCATTCTGGTAGACCCGATTACTATTACTACATTCATATTTTGTGTATTTGTAAAATGATTTTGGGATTTAAAGGACAGTTATAACCAAACGGTATTTACCCAAGTTATCTCCCCTTAAAACCCTCAGAGAGCTAAGCTCTTGGATTCTGACTTTGTCAGGGAAGCACAGAGCAGTTTTTGGTAGCACAAGAATGCTACTTATGATTTGGTAGCAAGGCTTTGCCTAAGAGAATTTCCTTATTACTTCAAGAAAATTAAGTTATAAAGTCTTACCCACTGATTTGGGGAAGATACTTTTATGGGATAAATGCTTTACAGATCAATTTGACAATATCTAGTGGAAGTAAAATGGTATTTGTCTCACAGTCCATCAAATTCTAGGCTCAAGTATATGAATTAGTGGTGCTCAACCATGGAAGCATGGAAACTTGCATTGCAGAAGTTGGTGAATACACAATGGATAAAACATAATCCACTGAGAGTGTGAACCATTGATAAAACTAACTCAATGTAATATTCTTCAGGAACAACATGAATAAGATAGCATAGCAGAGGCTTGCATTTTCCATTGAAACAGTAAAGATCAAGTGACAGAAGTATATTTGTCTGTGAACTTGAACGTGTAACATATTATTAGATTGTTCAATACTAATGTTTCACTCACAGGTATGTCCAACCAGTGGCTAGAGGGCTGTACATGTACCCTGGGACTAGTATGAATGTGGCCGAACTCAAAAGTCATCAACTTATTTAACATATTTATTTGTTTTTAGATGACACTGTTACAACACCAAGAGGTTGGACAAGTCTGGATAATAATAGTATTAATAAAAAACGATAAACCCTAAATTCAAGATAGATAGTTTTTTTAATAGACAAAATAGAGCAGAAGAGGAAAAGAGAGAGAGGGAAAGAGAGAGGGAGAGGAGAAGGAGAAGGAAGGGGAGGGAGGAGGAAGGGAGAGAGAGATTAAATGAGGGTCAAAGTATTAACTAGAAGAATTTTTCTTTGTTGTTTGGGTGTTTTTGTGTGTGGATTTGTCTTTCTTTCCTCCCTCCCTCCCTCCCTCCCTCCCTCCCTTCCTCCCTCCCTCCCTTCCTCCCTCCCTCCCTCCCTCCCTCCCTTCTTCTGAAGGGACCAGCCCCTGCAACCCCTGCTTTAGCTGCCAAGACAGGCTAACATGTGCTCACCTGACCTTACCCCTCCTGTTCTACTCACTAGAATGTCAGATGCCCTCCTCATGGCAAGGAACCAATCAGAAGTCAGATGGTGGGGCTGTGCTTTACAGCTCTGGGTTTGCTTTACATATAATTGCACAACATAAGTGCAGAGCATAGCAACCATCCTGGGAGGGCCTATAGGCCATAACAAACAGTTGACCAATCAACACAGGACTGGCCATCCAAGCCAGGAAGCACACCAATCCTGAGACTCTTGTGTACCTCTAGACACCCTCCTTAAGCTACCCAATATATTCCCCACCTTGTGGTTTCTTGGGGTCTTTCTCCAGCCATCTGCCATGATGAATGGATGAAAGACCCTAGCTAATGGGGTTAGCTCCTTAAACAACTACAATAAAAGTCTCTTTGCTTTTGCATCGAAATGGGTCTCTTGATGATTTTGGGGTTTCAGAATTTGGGCACAATACTTTGTTTTCTTTTTCATTTTTATTTTGAGACAGGATCTCATTGTGCAGCCCTGGCTGTCCAGGAACTTGCTATGTGGACCAGGCTAGCCTCTACCTCACAAAGATCCCTCTGCCTCTGCCTCCTAAATACTAGGAATTAAAATCTAGAAGAGTTTCATTGTACTTACAGTGTTTTATTGCTTGCACTCGATGTGTGTATGTGTATTTGTAGACTTCTTAATGATTTGGAAATATCAGTGGAGTGCTGAAATCTGAGAATTATAATGTGATTCCTTGCCTGTAAAAGATATGATGTTATAAAAGTGCCTAACTTACCTACCAACTTCATGTAGGTTTTTTTAAAACTGGAGTTTGCATAGCTTCCATATGCACTTCACTGCTTACAACACTGATCTTGTCCTTTTTTTTAAAGATGTATTTATTTATTATGTATACAGTATTCTACCTGCATGTACACCTGCAGGCCAGAAAGAGGGCCCCAGATCTCATTATAGATGGTTGTGAGCCACCATGTGGTTGCTGGTAATTGAACTCAGGACCTCTGGAAGAACAGGCAGTGCTCTTAACCTCTGAGCCATCTCTCCAGTCCCTTGTCCTTTTTTGTACAACTATTTTTGTGAAAAAAGGGCATATAAGCTTCCCTTACTTCCCTCATTGGTTCCATTAGGAAATTTTGGGCCTACTGCATTTCTTGGCTATGTTTAACTGAGGTATAAAAACATGTACTCTTTTGGTTCATTTGCTTTTTAGGGTTGCTAATGGAAGGAAGAGCTGTGGGGACACAGGAGGCAAGCTCTTCTCCAAGAAAAGGTACAGCTGCTGTAATTCTTGCCACCAACAATGCTTAATGACTTGCAAACTAAATTTCTTCAGGAGGTTTGAAATTTCTCTCATGGTATTTCCCTGGGTATTCTACCCTTAGTTGGAGACATACTGGCGTGGATGTTTGGAATTTCTATCCAGGAACATGGCAGCTAGTTTTCTATGTTCTTTAGGAAACATCAATGATCACAGAGTGAACATTTAAGCATCTAGTTATTGTAGCTTCATAGCACTGCTGCCATGCCAAGGCTCAAGTAGGACTGAGTTTTCAGTTCACCCTAAACCAACACCTGACTCCAGGAAAGCTGGGACCACCTGGGCATCACCCAGGAAGGGACCATTGAAGGGAAAAGTACCTAACATTCCAAAGGAAATTTCTAATGTTCCAACCATTGTAGATAGGATCACCTGATGTCCCTGATAAAGGTCTGTCAATCAGGGTCTTGAACCCTAAAAATCCCCTCACTCTCAACCTCTACTATGATTAAACAAAACAAAACCTAGGCTGGGCACTCTCTGCTTTCAACTGCTGCGTTGGATAGACGGAGTGTTCAAGCTTAAATTTGAATACTCTTTGCTTTTACATACAGGACTTGGTCTCCTAGTTTGTCTTTGAGGAACTCCATGATCTGAGCATAACAGTTATCAGAAACAGCACAGAGACAACACAAGAGCTGCCTGGAAGTTCACAAAAGTGTTGGCTCTGCACTGGGCTGTTCACTGAAATCATCCGGGGAGTTGTTAGAACAAAGTATCAGTGCCAAGACTCATTCCTGAAGATTCTGATGCTGGGGCCTCATGGGACCTGGTTAACAGGGAGTTAGAGATGAAGTAATCGTGCTGAATTGGGCCAGTTGTGTCTCATTGTGGTCAGAATGGCTCTATGCGGTTAGACATCCTCAGAGTTTCAGCTGAGTTTTTCTGGGCAACAGAAACTCAGGTTGGTGCTTTCCTAGGGAACTTAGAGCATGTGCACGCTTGCGCGCGCTTGCGCGCGCGCGCGCACACACACACACACACACACACACACACACACACACACATGCACGCACGCACATTCAAACGCAAGCGTGCAGGACTACACTCTCAAAAGACACTGACTTCATTGTATTTATGGTTTTGATCCCTGCCTTGTGACTTTTGAAAGTATCCTGAGATTCTGAAAAGGAGATCCTGTCTGGCATGATTTAGCAGGGCAAAAAGGTCACTTAACTCACCTCATAAATATTCACAAAAAGTTCTTTGAAAATCCCAAATATTGAGCCCAATGGTATGCAAATACCCCTCAGCTAGGCTCACTCCTATCTATCCCTGGAGTTGTGAGTCTTAGCTTTGTTTTGCTAAATAAACTTGTATTCAAACTGAGTGTTTCTATTGGCTGAATTCTTTCCTTTGAGGTGGCAAGGATAGAAGAGACACTGATAGCTGACAACACTGAGACTTAAAAAAAACCATTGGGAGACCCTGATATACAGCGAAGTTCACATGAGAAAGCCTTGGCGTGTTATTCAAAATATATTGACTTGAAATTCATGTGCCCTAATCTCCATCAAGTCAGTTCTTGTGGATTGCAGAGAAGCAGTTAAGAGTCTCCCATCCAGAGGCACAAGTGTATGAACAAAAAGGGGATGGAGGACCCCTACAGCAAGGACCCGGATGTTACGCATCCATGACTTTTTATCATGGAGGGTACTTGGTAGTGCCATGGACATTCGAAGTTGCCAAATAAACAAGTGTACAAACTAATACAAAGAAAGAAAGCCCGAAGGGGAAAACTCAGAGGACTAACTATGCTTGTGGGAAATAAAATCATTTAACTATTCTCTAAATTTGGAATCCAGAACATGAGCGTCCCCGGTCTGGATTCTAGCTACTCTCCTCTTTGTTGGTAATGTTGGTTCTCTCTCTTTTCCTAAACGGGAAAGAAGAGTGTCCTTGCTTTCAGCTCTGGTTTGATTTCACTCATCATTAGTTCTCTCCTAGGAAGCTAGATAAGGGCAGATCTTCCCACACAGCTGGTCCGAGTTCAGAAGGCTCCTTAAATAGACCACCACGAAATCGTCAAGGGCGTTTCAAGATGAGCTGTGCTTCCATTTTTTACCTGGCTCAGAAAGCATGTTCCATTCCACTCCCTGGTGTTTGCGCCTCTGCCCTCCGCCCTGAACAGGTGTGAGCTTGTTCACTGAAGATGTGCTTTCACTCTGAGCTGAGTTGAGTTAGCTTCCCGACATAAATTCTAAGCAATTGCACATGAGTGTGGGGGAGGGGGGGTAATCTCAGGATGTTGGCATCACTACAAGTTGAATTAAGTTTCTGAGCCCTCCCCTGGGAGGAGTGCTGGCTTCCTTCTTTGTCTGCTCAATCAATACTGCACCAGACTGGTTTCTACTCAACTTGTTGAAGGAAAGATTCTAGCTAATAAGGAGGGAGATCAGACTGAAAACAAAGAATGACGCCCCCATAGGGTTCTGTATTTAAATGTTATTACTCATCAGTGGCACTATCAGGAGGTGTGGAATTGTTGTAGTAGGTATTGCCTTGTTAGAGGAAGTGTGCCACTGAAGGTAGGCTTTGGGGTTTCAGAAGCCCAAGCCAGGCCCAGTGGTGCACTCTCTGTCTATCTCTTCCTGCTGTCTACAAATCTGGATGTAAAACTCTCAAGCCTCTTCTCCAGCACCATGTCTGCCTGCATGTTGCCATTACGATGACAATGGACTAAACCTCTGAACTGTAAGCCAACCCCAATTAAATGGTTTCATTATAATAGTTGCTGTTGTTATACTGTCTCTTCACACCAATGGAACACTCACTAAGACAGTCAAGAGACATCAAGGTTTCCATTCCTCTTGGATTGCAAATAGAGAAAAGAGGAACGATTTAGGAAATATGTGGTATCTTTTATTTTCTAACTTAAAAATTACTATTATTTGCTTATTGTGATGGCTATTGTTAATGCCAGTTTGACAAAATCTATAGTCTCTGAGCATGCCTATGGCAATGATCTTGGTTATGCTAATTGGTGTGTAAAGACCGTTACTGTGGGTAGCACCATTCCCAAGGCAAAGGGATCCTAGATGATATAGAGCGGAGGAAGGAGTCCAACACTAGGATGCATTTGTTGCTCTCTTCTGACACCAGATGCAGTGTGACCAACTGTCTTGAGCTCTTCCTGCTGTGACTTCTCTACCTAATATCAAAGAAAAATTACCTTTAAGTGTTCATGTCTCTGTTTAGTTCTTCCAGCATCTGTCTAAAAAAGTATTTTCTTAGCACAGTGATGTATTGGTAGTCATAGAAACAATAGCTCAATTCCATCTGGGACAGCAACATAAACATTGACTGCACATGCATAGGATGCTATGGCATGACTGGGAGGTGACAGAAAAATGATGAGGTTGTTGATGCCCATTGCATTGTGGTATAAGTGGTGGACTAAAGAGTAGCCCAAGTCTAATGGAGGCAAGTTGTGTTTTCTTCAGTGAACTAAGTGAATTTAGTTGAAAGGATAGAAGAACAAGAGATTAATTATGACTGAAGATAACCATGGACTTGGGGCTCTCAGAGAACACCAAGCAGGTTTTTAACTCAAAGCAAATCATAGGCCTGAAGGCAAATTACAAAGCCATAAAACTGAGGTGATCTGGAGTACTGCAATGATCTTTGGGCTATAACACCAGAGACATATCCATGAAAAGACTGTTCATAACTTGGGGTTCATTAAAATTAAGTTTTCTTTGAAAAAAAAACATGCTGTAAGGAGAATGAGAAGACAAGGTATGGAGGAAGAAAAATCTGCAAAGGCAGCTGATAAAAGACTGTTGCCAAATGCTTACCAAGAGCTCTTCAGTTCCACACTTGCAAGGCACTGGGAACCTATGAGAAATCTCTGCGCCTTCCTTTCAATTTTGCCATGAAATTAAAACTTCTCAGAAATACAATCTTCAAAAAATATTATTTAATAGGCCAAGGAAAGAACATCACAAGTTGAAGGCTAGCTTAGGCTAAAATTTAGTGAGATCCTATCTCAAAATAACAAGAAAAGGGACTGGAGAGTGGTTAAGAACACTGATTGCTCTTCTGTGAATCTGGGTTTAATTCCCATCCACATGACAGTTAATAGCCATCTCTAATCCCAGTTCCAGGGCATCCAATGCTCTCTTCTAAATTATTGTACACATGTCTGTTCAGGTGAAACACCCAAACACTTACACTTTAAAGCGACAAGAGAAAAGAGGTCAAGAGATATAACCTACCTCCCATGTGTAGTGAAAAGAGAGAAGACACAGATTAAACCACAGATAGATGGATGTGTTAATAGATACATACACAAAACCATAAGGAGATGAAAATGTGATCACGTATGTAAATTCTCCATCTTCTAACTCAGACTTGTTTGAAGGATTTATCCACATTAATGCATGTCAGTGCAATCCTATTTTGAGACTGTGTCATTTCACCATATAAATGTAATCTATTTTTCTAGTTCCTTTTGGTGACACAAGGACAATAATGGTATATAAGATCTTTTGTACTTCCAAGAGTATAAGATGGATTTGCTGGTCCTTGCATATGGGTATCATCAACTTTGCAAGGTATTACGTATTGGCCTTCAAAGATGGATCCTAACTACCATTTTCTATCTATGTATAAGATCCCAGTACTACAAATTCTTACTAAAACTTAAACAACTTAAAAACTTCATATCTTGATCTATCAGAATAGTATATATTAATATTATATTGTATTTTAATTTGTGTGTCACTTAAGATTGATATTCAGTGTATCTAGTTTATACTAGCAGGCTATTCAGATTTACCTTTTGTGAATTCCCTACATAGAGAGTTTGCCATATTTTATCCAAGTGTTTTGTCCAGATTTTTTTTTACTCTTTAAGATAAGTTGAGCTATCATTATGTATCCTAGGCTGTCCTCCCCTCTCAGCCTCCTAAGTGCTGGATTATTGGTAGGTACCACTATTCCCAGCCTTTATTCTTTTAATTTAAATTTATCCAGTCTTTTCCTTTATGATTTATTTTTGAGAAATCATTGTTGGGGCTGGAGAGATGGTTCAGCAGTTAAGAATACTTGTAGCTCTGGCAGAAACCCAAGGTTTGGTTCTCAGCACCCATGTTGAGTGGCTCACGACCACTGCTAACTCCAATACCAACACCCTCTTCTGGCCTCCGAGAGTACCTACCTGCGCACATGTGGTGTATATACATATACTCTGGTACATGCAAATGCATGTAACATACAACAAAACAAATATTTTAAAAGCAATCCTTGTTAAGAAATCTTTTCCTAAGCCAAAATGTAAAGCACTTTCCTGTATTCTTATATTGTTCTCTGTGCTTTTCATTTTTGAGTATACCATAAAACTTGAATAATTTTTCTGTGTAGATAATAAAATGTTTAAATGCTAAGTATTAAACATGCCATTTTCCTACTGATGTCTAATGACACAGATATATAGAAAGCTTCTGTTTATTTGAAAATCTGTTTCTAGAATTTCTGTTGTCCTTGCTTGATTTCTTTGTCAATAGTTGTAAAATCTACAGGAATAGTCTATATTTGTATACTGACCATGCTGTATATAAAAGTGATTATTCTCAATGAGAGAAATATATTGGAGAAGATATTCAAGTGTGAAGATTGTTGTGGTTGATTTAAATAAATTTAGCATCAGGTGAACAACCCACAGAAGAGCCTCTGGTTTTCTAACCTCTTCATTTCCCTGACTCTCAGGGCATGATGAAGAAATCAGACCCTGGGGGCTGGATCTCTTCTTTCTAATTCGAGCTTCACAAATGGTACTTAGCAAGCTTGAAGGTCACTGCTGATGAACAACTTGGAATGTGGCTATTAATATTCACAGGACATGCCTATGCTAAGTGACACGATTGTAAAATACTCCAAAAGCCATACTATAGCAATTCCTGATAGCATTAACTGTTTCCAATAAAATCCCATTAAAGCAGAAGATTACCACCAGGAATGACAACTTTGGATAATTCATCTCTCTAGGATTTTATGAAAGAGTGAATCTAAAGTGCATAAACCTTTCTCAACTGAGAGTTGATTATTGTATTTTCTTTATTCGATTCCCCTTCCTGCTTCTTTTTCCCTGGTTACTTAACAGTTTCACACCCACCATTGGACAACTAACTTTGAAAACATTTCCCTACCCATGTCACTATCAAGTTTAGCAGTTGGGCAGTTTCTGTTAATTCCCCTACTGAGAATATTCGAATGCATATTCTCCTTCCTTTCATTTCCCTAGATTTGTTGACGTAATCCAGACTTGTATATCAAGATCGCTATGTTCATGTGTCATTGTCCGAAAAATCATTTCTAAACATTAGCCAAAGTACGAGCATATGTGTACATATGTATATGTTTCTTCTTCCTTCTGTTTGGATGGATTGGATAGAGTATGGCTTGAGGTGAAAATTTCAAAAGAAGGCAGCTGATAATGTGATATTACCATACAGCTTCTGCCTGTATGTTGCAAGATTCTATTCAGTGTAGCCATCTGAAGCCAAGTAGAAAAGGGTTCATCCTGTACCTACTGCACCGCCCCTTTGTCTCTTCTCCAGCTCCTTCTCTGATAAAACAGTTCAGTGTGAACACTGGGGACAGAAGGACATTCTATTCATGCCCCCCTTGCCTATGATAATAGAAACAGGCTGCTGTAGTTTTTTCTTTCTTTAAGAATTCACTAGGAAATGTCATTGTGTGTGTGTGTGTGTGTGTGTGTGTATGTGTGTAAGTGTACTTTCTTTCAGACTAGAAATTTCTTCTATTACCTTAAGTAATAATTTTCTGAGGGAAATTGGGGGTGAGAGAAGTAAGAATATGGGTGCATGAAATGCTTCTTCTAGAACTCCTCACTTTGGAGGTGTGACTACAACTGCGTTAACCCATATGTGCCTGCTCCTGGAGTCAGACTATCTATCTGGATACTTTGCAAAGGGCCTCAAGTGTTTCTGGGATATAAGCAAAAGTGATTGTCAAACTAGGTCATACATGTCAGAACTGGGCTAAAAACAGTAATAGTGTGTTTAATTGTTGAATAAATAGTAGTGTGACCAGTTAAAGTAGGGACAAAAGGCTAAACCATATTAGGGTTTCCTGCACTGACAAAATGCCAGCTCAGAAGAAATTCCTCAGTCCATCTTTGTTATTTCCCTTGTTGACAGTTTTCTGAGTAGAATTCTTAGTTTCATAATAGTCCTACATCCAATGGCTGCAGAGTGTTTTCTTTAATTAGTTTATATTTGTTCTGTAAAATGTTGCTAAATAAAGGTGATTTATAATAAGAATTAATATCTGCTCCCAATTGTTTAAATATTGTAAAACACCCAGAAGGTATCTCAATATCTCCATTTATTTAGTTCTACATAAAGTTCTGAAGGTCCGTAGAAAGCATTAATAGTTAAAATGTAGCAGGAGGTCTCAGGTCATGCACATGCTCTTTCAAATTGGAGCATTTGAGCCTGTAGGAAGCTCGGTTCCAAATACAGTACCATTGCATCTAATTGAAAGCTGTTGGAAATACAATGATGCTGAAACTGGCAGTTGTGTAATTAGTTCTAAAAGTGCATCTTCTCATTTGTGGGGGAGATTGAAAGAGGACATGGACAAAGCTCCAACTATGCTATTAAAATGATGGCCAGCTGAATTTTGTTCCCTGAGATTATGTGAACAATATTCTATTCTGCTAAGTAGCTCAGAATAAAATAAATGACGAGAACAGTGCAAGGCAATGATGGGGGATGCTTGTAGCAATAAGACATCTGGAACTGAGAACACCGTCCTACTAAAAATCTAGATGGCTCAAAAATAGTGTGTCTTGTTTTTTAGGTTCATGCCAATTTGGAGGCTAGTAGCTGCTGGAAGTTGCTACTACCCATTCAAGCATCACTTTAACAAATGCAATTCTGCATGTTGCAGAATGAGTAACATTTCCTACTGCCCTGGTAAACCCACAGAGAATTTTATTAGCATACCTAACAGATGCTCTCTCTCTCTCTCTCTCTCTCTCTCTCTCTCTCTCTCTCTCTCTCTCTCTCTCTCTCTCTCTCTCTCTCTCTCTCTCATACACACACACACACAGCTCCTGCTCACACAGATTTAAAGAACTGTTAATCATTCACAGGGTGGGTGCCCAGGGTGTGGGTGGCAGTGTACTTTGCTACAGGTACAAACTTAGATTTGATGACCACTGCAGATCCATCCTAGCTAAAACCTAAAGGAATGCTCCAGGAACATGTTCATACATCTTTTCTGGAAATCTGACCCCAGATTTGAATCCTGGTTTCTTACCTTTGATATATTCGAATGAGTCTTGATTATTCTTTCTATTTTCTTATCCTGAGTTCTAAATTTGATGCAGGAATAAGAGGGTCTACTTCAAATTTTCCCTTTTGCCAAGGACTGCATGAAATTTTGGAGCTTGTCTTTAAGTTTTTATTTATTTATTTGATGTGTACGAGTGATCTTGCTTCGTGGATGCATGTATACCAGAAGAGGGCATCAGATTCCACTAGAGATGGTTGTGAGCCACCATGTGGTTGCTGGGAACTGAACTGAGGACCTCTGGCAGAGCAACTGGTGCTCTCAACTGCTGAGCCATCTCTCCAGACCTGAGCTTTCCCTTTAATTGCTAGGAAAGGAGGTAAGAAAAATATGGGAGGGGGAAGGAGAGAGGAAAAAAGGGAGGGAATCCTTTATTCCTCAAACAGGACTATCCAGAAAGCCTGGCCCTGTCTCCATCTCTGTTTCTTTCCAGGTCCCATCCAACATAACAGAAGTAAACAGCAGTCATGCTCAGGCCCCAGTAACCATATTGACTAATTGCACAGGAGCAAAAAGAAAAGTGACAGAAAAATCCTATATAAGGAGAAAATCCATGAAAGCCTGAATTCTGCCATGAAGTACAGCTAAAGCTGATGACCTGGTGTCACCTGCTGTGATGGCTCACTTGTAAGTCCCTGGTAGCAAGTCCCCCCTCCTCCCCTTCCTATCCTTTTTATCCCCAAGGTGGTAGTTTTAAAAAAAGTTAACTGAACTCACAAAGCCCTTAGAGGACTCTGCATCTGTGTGCAGGCCACAATGTCTGATGTAATTTCCCCTCCTTTTTGTCTTCGAAATTATGCCTTGGTTTCAACCCTTCTAAATATGCCTATAGTTCACCATGGTGTGTGCTTTCCTGTTGTGACAAGTGGTCATGGATATTTCCGAAAGTGATGGAGTTCCTTCTGAGAGTTGCTTTCATAGCTCCTATGTCAACCTGGTTACTGGGTTTCAGGAGCGAAGGCTCTTGTTTCTCCTTTCACTGGTATAGGCTGCTGAAGTCCACCAGAAGGACCTGACAATGGTGAAGCTCAACCTAGTTTAGGTCACTTTGCAATAGTAAGAAGACAAGATAAGATGAAATAATTTAGGGAAGACTGAAATCCTGGGGTTTCAGCCGAGTTATTCTTAAACTCTTGTCATCTTGAAAGGTGGCTTTGAACTCACATTTAAAGAGCTTGCAGCCTATACCCCAACACCTATGTCCCCACATCACCTAGCCTCACAGGTATACTTAGAGGCAGATTTCCTAGATTTCCTAGAGCTCTCTTTGTCTGTATTACACTAGTATCTTTTGGAAGCTGGGGGAATATTTCAGCTCAGTTGGTATAAGAACATGTGCAAGGCTCCAAGTCTAATTCCAGGCACTTCCCAAACCAAACCAAACCAAACCCAACCAAACCCAACCAGCAAAAACAAAAACAGAGAATGTGACTTTGGAAATTTCTCCTTTTTTTGTCAAGATAAAGCAGGTACCCAGAGCCTCATGGGTACTAGGCAACTATCCTTTGACTTTAGCAGAAACACCAATAGACTTGAAGCCTAGAAGACAGCAAACTTACACACACTCTGCCTCTTCCCTCTTTTTCTCCCTGTCTCCTATCTCTCCGACACTATGTTAGCACTGATGGATTCATGGACTGGACTGACCCTCCCACTTTAGGAGCTGGGGCTACATCATGTGCCTACTAGCAGTAATCTTTGACTAGGACAAATATCATCCAAGGAAACCAAGATCAACGACCAGTTATCAGTCTGTAATGAATACGGGAGACCCCGTGTCCTAGGGAAAGGACAAATCTGATTTAGAAAGTTCAATTACATGTCTTTTATGCATTTAAATATTCTAGCCTGATGGATGACAAATCTCTGCGCAGTTCTCTGTTGTGCACAGATAGCTTTCTCTTTGTTATTTCTTGCCTAATTTCAGTGACATTTACTCAGCATTTCATTTATCCATATTCCTACATCTAGCAGAAAGTCGTCTCCTTTTATTGTGTCCTCTGAGGACTCCCCTTCTGTGTAGCCATCATCACAATGTGTAATTATGGTCGGCTGTCATGCTTTTTCTCTTCCATTGAATTTTGATGTCCAAAAGAACAGGAGAGTGAATTTTTTATTTTGTGAGACAGAGTCTCACTATGTAGACCAGGCTAGCCTTAAGTTCGCAGACATCTGCCTTTGCTTCTATAACAAGCACATGGCTAGCCACATGATAAATGTACACAAATCTGGGTGGTGAAATAATTTTTCACACAAGCAACAATCTTAGACAACCACCCCCAGCATTTCTTAAATGCCCCAAACTGTCACCTGTCACTTTGTTTTACTCTGCAGCCATCCACTTGTTCTTAAGTTTCCTGACATAGTTTTATCTGCTCCGTTACATCTCCATCCCACTACTTGGATGGCTCTGCTGAATACAGCTCAATCAGGGACCTGACTCCTGCTTGGGTGGCTTCCTGCCAGACCTAGATTATACTCTTAAACTTTCTCTTGCCTGTCAGACTCCAGGCCACCTGACAAGGACTGGGGATTCACCTCACCTTCCAGTACTGTTTTGTTTTCAGTCTTTTCCTGTTTTTGGCTATACCTCAGGTTCTTGAGGGAAAAATCTTTTACTTTGAGACTCTTTCTCTGTGTAGTCTGTGCTGACTTCAAACTCAGGATCCTCTTGCCTTCACCTCTGAGTGCTGGAGCTAAAGGCATATGACCCCACACCTAAATAAAGATTCCTGAGCATCCTTCTCTGTGTGGATTCTTTTTTTTAAGACAGTGATGTGGGATATCCTTCTGTAGACTGCAAATATGTGTCACTTTATTGTTTAATGAATAAAACTGTTTCACCCAATAGACAGGCAAAGCTTAGCTAGGTGGGCAATCTAAACAAAGATACAGAGAGCAGGAAGGTGGAGTCAGGGAGATGTCATTTATGTAGCTTCTGGGAAACAAGATGCACAGGCATTACCAGTAAGCCACAACCATGTGGTGGTACACAGATTTATGAGGATGGGTTAATATCTTAAGAGAGGGCTAGCCTGTAAAAAGCCTAAGCCATTAGCCAGACAACTATAAACACATATTAACCCTCTGAGTGGTTATTGCATAAGTGGCTGAAGTGACCTGGTGGGCAGAAAGAAAACCTGTCCAGTAGGACCAGGTTAGATGAAGAAAAATCTCCCCTCTACAAGACAGGGTCGTACTATGGAATCCCCACTGGTCTAGAACTCACCATGTTCACCAGGCTAGCCTCAAACTCACAAAGATGCCCCTGTCTCTGCTGGAACTGAAGGCATTCACTACCATGCCTGGCTCTGTGTGTATTCCTTTCCTCCATGAATGTAAGTTTACTTGTAACTTAAAATGATTTTCACGGAGTCATAATTTTGAAGCTAAAGAAGACCTCGGGTTGAAGTAAGTGAATCCATTATTTTAAAGATGAGAAGTTTCCATTGGAATACCATATACATACTTGTTAGAGTTTTGGCAGTAGAGTACCTTGGTGAATCAACCGGGCCCAAGGAATGCTGCAAAGATCATGCCATGAAACCCAACAGATCTCTCTGTCTCTCTGTCTCTCTCTCTCTGTCTCTCTCTGTCTCTCTCTCTTCTCTCTCTCTCTCCCTCTCTCTCTTTCCCCCTCTCTCTCCCTCCCTCCCTCCCTCTCTCTCTCTCTCTCTCTCTCTCTCTCTCTCTCTCTATTCTCTCTCTCCCTCTCTCTCTCTCTCACACACACATAGAGGGAGGCATGACTGTGATGTCAGGGGTCTTTTAAGGGGACATAGCATATGCACATAGTGGGAATATTCTACTCCTGTCTCAGTGGACATGTGCTGAATTTAGTGACTGAAGGAAGGCTGGTTCCTAACACTATTTCTAGCAAAAGAATGGTCTAGTGACAAAAAACATTTGAATTTGGGTTCTAATATTTACCAGTTGTGTTATTTTTAGGCAAATGTCTTGACAACTGGGTCCCCAGTTTTCTTAGATGTACAATGGACATGGCATTTCTGCTTCATAGGGTGCTTGGCAGTGCTTGACCAGGCACAAGAACTATTGAGTACAATGGTTGGCTCCCTGACTCCTATTGCATGGTCCATCAATTCTACTTTTTAATGATAATGTTTCTGAGAGTAGGATGTTTGAAAGGAAGAAAGAGAAGAGGGAAAACCTGGCTGCTGCTTCCTTCTCTTCTTCCTCTTCTTTTCTCCTCTTCCTCTTCCTCCTCCTTTCACTTTATCTCCCACCCCCTCACCATCACCCCCACCCCATCTTTAAACTTTCCCTCTCCCCATCCCATTTCTCTTCTTACTTTCTTTGGTGTCATGGCAAAGAATTATCAGCTCATGCTGCTTTAGCATTTGTCCTTGGATGCAACTATTTGAGTCCCACTACAAAACAGCAGCAAAGTGAAAATGTTGCCTGAAAATTCCTGAAAATGGCTTCCTGAGGAAGACCAAGGGCCCTTTATGGAGAGAGCCAGATGCTGTGGTGTAGGGGTGATGACACTGTGGTGTAGGGGTGATGACACTGTGGTGTAGGGGTGATGACACTGTGGTGTAGGGGTGATGACACTGTGGTGTAGGGGTGATGACACTGTGGTGTAGGGGTGATGACACTGTGGGGTAGGGGTGACACTGTGGTGTAGGGGTGACACTGTGGTGTAGGGGTGATGACACTGTGGTGTAGGGGTGACACTGTGGTGTAGGGGTGATGACACTGTGGGGTAGGGGTGATGACACTGTGGGGTAGGGGTGACACTGTGGGGTAGGGGTGACACTGTGGTGTAGGGGTGACACTGTGATACGGGGGCAGAAGAATCACATCTCAGAAAACAAGTAAATTAGAACAATATCTTCCTTTCCTCATTTTTTTGTGTTAATGATTTGTTTCCTCCCCCTTTGGCACCTTAAGCTTCTGAGGGCATGGGTTTGTTAAGGAAACTCTAAGAAGTTTTAGTTCTTGTTGCTAATTATGGGCAGATGATGTGTATAGTTCAGCGTGGTGACCCCCTTCTGTAATCCTGACACTTGAAAGGCAGGAGGACTGCTGTGGGGGTAAGGCCATGGAGGGTTCCCGATGGTTTCAGGAAAAGAGTGAAATTCTGTTTCAAGAAACAGCTACACATGAGCTGGGACAAAAATATCAAAATGTATCAAAGGTAACAGGGCTGAGAGACAGCTCAGTTGGTAAAGGACTTGCTAGGCAAGCATGAGGACTTGAATTCATATCCCTAGAACCTGTTGTAATTTTAAAAAGCTGTATGCCAGAGAAAGATGCCATTCCACAGGGTTTGGGTGGAGGATTTTTTAATTGGGGGAAAGTGAATGGAAATGGGGAGAGGGGAGAGGGAGACAAGCCTCTGGGGACAGGAGTAGAAGAAGACAGGGTCTGAGAGAGGGGGTGGCAGGGACAGAGGGAGGAGAGGCAGAGACAGAGACAGGAAAAGATGGGGTTATATATTGTTTATGATTTAATAAAGCTTGCCTGGAGATCAGACAGTAAAGCTAGCCACACTAGTTAGTCATAGATGCCAGGAAGTGGTGGTACACACCTTTAAACCAGGACTCAGGAGACAGAGGCAGAGGATCTCTGTGAGCCCAAGACTATTCGTGGGCTAACAAGAGTGAATCAGTCTAAATGAGTAATAGAGCTCACACCTTTAACCCCAGTACTAGAGAGGTTTATAAGCAAGAAGCAAAGGGTCTCATGGGAAATCCAGTTTCCAGTCACAGGGAAGACATTTCAGCCGTGGTAGAGGTAAAAGCTACTGGCTGGTTTCTTTGCTTATCTGATATTCAGTTTGAGCCCCAGTATCTGTCTCTGAGTTTTTATTATTTATGCTACACAAGAAACAGAGAGAGGGGGAATGGGGAAGATGGGAGGTGGGCAGGCCCTTTTAAGAGGGAAAGCAGTGAATGTGCACAGGTGTTGCTCTTAGTGGCTGCAGCTGAGGGCGTATCCTGTCAGAACCTCAAGGACAGGCCAGTGCAGATGCCTGGATACTAACAGTACACATGTACAAATCTGGGCATGGAGGTATGTGTTTACAACCCCAGTAGTAGGAGTTAGAAAGAGGAGCATCCCAGAAGCACACTAGTCAGACAACTCACAGGTCTTCAGGTTCAATGTGAAAAACTGTCTCAAATCATAGTGGTGAATGATTAAGGAAAACACCCAGTGCCAACTCTTGGTACACACTCACACACACACACACACCACACACACACACACACACAGAGAGAGAGACAGAGAAAGAGAAAGAGAAAGAGAAAGACAGAGACAGAAACAGAGACAGGCAGAGAGAGATCAAAAATTAATAAGGACCTGGTTAATGTGAGAATAAAATAGGGTCACTTGCTTCTCAAACCTCATATCTAGAGTAGAAACATGTAGCAGAAGAAATGAGACTCCTGGAAGTGATAACAGTAAAAACAGGAAGTGTGCTGTGTTGACCCATTTCCCAAGTCTCTCACCATCCTGTGTCAACTACAGGGGCAAACACATTCATTAGGTTTCTTCTCCTCAAGACTTAATACAGTGACAGACATGTTGGAGAGCATCAAGAAGTTAGATGACTATACTTCCTGGAAGTTCTGCTAAAATTCATGCATTTTCTCTGTCCAAGTATCCAGTCTGGGAGGCAGGTTACATGGCTATCTTATCAAGATCTGTCAGTGTGTGTGGAAGGCAGGCAGGGTCCTGAGTGTGAATAAGGATAGAAATTCAATGTTTTCTCAGCCATAGGAACCTTGTATATCCTTACAAAAATATCAATTGCTCAGGCAAATACTTCTTTTCTTCAGGTATAAACTCTCTCAAATGACATGCTGTATTGGATGAATGTAGGGGTTAATAAATAAAAATAAGTCACACAAATGCTTCATATCTTTTCTGCATTGATTCAATGGACAGTTACTGACACCCTACCATGCTCAACGCAGACCATGTGATGCAGAGCTCATTAGACAAAGTCAGCATCTTTGGAAAGAACACGAATGTACGAGAATTTTCCAATCGCATGCCTTAAGGGGTGGTTAATCACATGTGCAGTTACATTAAATGAGGGAGAAAGAGACTACTTAGATGAAAGGTAGAGAGTCGGTGGAAGTATTGCCACAGTCACAGCCCATGAGCTTGATGGAATGGACAGAAGCGCTGCTCATTAACTCTGCATCATCAGCAATACTGAGCTTTTCAATAATCCTATTGTGCTTGCATTGATCCTTACCCCTGCAGATTATATCTAGCCCTGGGTGTAAAGAGCCTTGGATAGAGGGATCATTGGTAGAATCACTGGGTTAAAACAACTTTTTTCTACTCGTTAGTTGGTACAGGTAGTTCAGTAAAGACACCAGCAAAGCTGAAAGTAAACAGCCCTGCCATCCTTTCCCTTTTCCCCATATCTACTTGTTTTTACATTTCTTGTGTTTTTTTGAGGAGAAATTTATTAACATGTACAGAGGTGTCTTCTCTTGGCTCTGGGTCAGCTACAGGAGGGTTCCTAATAAGCTCAGAACAACACCATTGGCAGCTACTGCGGTTATAGGCTGTCTTCTGCCAGTAGGAGGATATCTACAGGGAAGTGAAAAAGAGAGAGCTGAGCCAGTTATCTGGAGATAATAAATACCTGTTTCAGTCATGCAAGATTGCAGCATTTGTGGGTCAAAGTCAGTTTAGAGTCAGAAAAATAGTAAGACTTAGAAAGGAAGTGCTACTTTGGAAGAAAATGTGATTTGTGTAGTTCTTATCTTCAGAGTTGAAATTACATATTATTCTTTAACTCTAAACCCAATGTTGTTTCTATAAACAAATTTTTATTTACATAAGCTTTCTATTTCTGTTTTATAAAGGACCTTTTGTATTACTAAAACTCAGTTATCTGGGAGACTTTCTTCCTTTCTTCTTTCCTTTCTTCCTCTCTCTCTCCCTTTCTCTCTTTCTTCTCTCTCTCTCTCTCCCTTTCTCTTTCTTTCTTTCTTCTCTCTCTCTCTCTCTCTCTCTCTCTCTCTCTCTCTCTCTCTCTCTCTCTCTCTCTCTCTCTCTCTCTCTCTCTCTCTCTCTCTCTTTTTGAGACAGAGTCTTACTGTGTGACTTTGACTTGCTGGTTGGCCTTGGGCTCCGGTTTAGAGAAATCCTCCAGCGTCTGACTCCTGAATGCTGGGATTAAAAGCCCAGTGAGAATGCTTATCTTTTGAAGGATGGTGATTTGCAGCATGTCCAGTGAGACAGAGATGGTCTTTGAGATGGGAAAGTGCAGCTGTACAAGGGGTCTGCTAGAAATGGTGCAGTTCAGGATGGCTAAGACACGTGATGCTTCTACTCTAGGAAGCTTGTTCAGTGATAAGGTAGTATGGCCTCCACAGTGAGAAAATACCAGCCTTGAAATGGGAGCGAAGGGACTTGGGGACTAAAATAAAACTAAACCAAATGGTGGAAACATGCTCAACTCCTTAATTCATCTGATTAGAGCCAACAGGCGCCGCCGTGTAGAACATTTGCTCCCGTCCCGGATGCCATTAAGGCAGCAGCAGAGCTATTTGTAGGTTTGGCTCCAGATTGATGGGGGATGAACTCACTGTGGATTCAGTTTCAGCCTGGAGCCTCCGTGAAATGGTGCAGACTGCAGTCACTGCAAAGTCTTCAGGCATCAAATGTTCCCAGGAGCACATACCTGCTTTGAAGAGCTGTCCTAGCCCCAAGGGAACATGACTGCAACCCTAATTCCAACTCAGCCCTAGATCCTACCCATATCTCTTTGCCTTCCTCTGCAATACCGAAGGATTCTTGATTAGACTTAAAGGCGCTTAGAAATCGCTTATGTATAAGAAGCTGGTATAGTAAATATGTAATCATCACCCTTTTAAAAATTACACACATTGCTATACTGGGTACAAAGAAAGGCAAAACTTTCTGTTGCTATTTTAGGCTCTGAAACAGTAGTTGCCAATAAGAAAAAAAGTTATTTTTTTTAAAAGTTCTATTCTAGGTCAGTGTATGGAACACCTGATAACCCTCCTCTGAACTAGTCCAAATCTACATTCTGCCCAAGTCCCAGTCCTTAACTGTTCTGCCTCCTAGAAATTAGTTCATTAATTTCAGATGTTCCTTACCTCATAAGGGGAGATAACATCCTAATAAACACAGTGTATGTTGAAAATATTCTAAATAAACAATGATTCACAACATCTGACAGAGCTAAGTCATTATTTGACAACACAGAATACTATATATGGAGAGGATGGGTTGTACGCTCTCGTGACTGCCCCTTCCAGCAATTCCCTAGTATAATGAGAAAGTTCAGTGAGTGGATCACTAGCTCAGGGACAGATCCAGAATCAACATAAAACATGGTTTCTACTGAATGGGTGTCATTTGGACAACATGATAAAGCCCCAAAATCCTAAGTAAAGATGCCAGAATTCCAGGGTCATTGACTGTTAGATTAAAGGGAGCATGTGGGAGGTCTCCAAAAATCTTGAGTACTAACTAACATCTTTTCTGTACAGATGGAGAGAACACTTAAATATTAAAGGTGCCATAGCGAGAACTGTTACCCTAGAAAAGCCTTCCCAAAATTCGAATGGTTTGTGACTGATGAATGCTGAGCCTGTTTTAGGGTCTGGAATGGTTTTTGTAGTAACTTCACCGGAACTCTTGTTGAACATTGTACTCAGTACTGAAAGTTATGCAGGAAAGATGGACAAGAATCTGTAGGATTCTGGGGGCCCTTTATACAATATTACAAATGTAAAACCAGAGGAAAAGAGAACATTCAGGAACAAATATATCTTGAACAAAAAAGGAAAACAAGTGACTTGGAGGCTTAGAGATTTAAATCCTTTCCTTAGACAGTGTATCAGAATACTCGACAAAAACACATTTCCCTTCATAACCTGACTTTTTCTCATGTTCGAAGAATATTCTAGAGTTTACAGCAACTTTCATCATTTAGTGGGGACAATAATAGGGGACAACTCTGAATGCCATGCTTCATAAATCTTTAATATAAATGTCTCTCTTCGAATTCTTTAGAGAATTAATATGCATACACAACAATTCCAAGACCCAAGTAAATTAAAGATGGCCACTAGAGCATCCTCTAGAAGAAGTTGCATTTAAGAAGGAGGTTTCCTATGATGACAATTATTTCTTTTATTCTGAAATAGAAAGCTTTATTTCAAAGTGTCTATACTTCACCTGGCTTGCCACGTCAACACCTGACAATGTATGTCCTTGAAAGTTGCAGATGAGCTCTCTTGCAACACTGTTAACTATATTTTAGTCTTTATTTCAAACTCACCATGTTTGGAGCACATTTTCATCTCTAGTCTCTCTGTGTTTTAGGATCTGACTCAGTATCGCAATTGTATTTTTTCATGATGCCTTTTAGCATCTCTCTGCTCCTGGCAGTCTCTGCATCTGCCGTTAACAGTAGTGAGCTGGACATCTTGGGGAGCATAAAGTTCTTTTGTAGAGTGAAGTCACATGGTTATGGGAGGTGTCCTTCTGAAGTGTTGTTTTGCTCCTGGGTCATAGTCCCACATGGTTATCCATTTCTTTGCTATGTCTGTAGAAGGTGTTCCTGGCTGTCTTCTGGGTCCCTGCAATGTGATGTCACCAGTTTTTCCCCTTCTGAATGCTTCATTTTGTAAATTTTGTAGCAACACAGTATGCTCCATGCTTACATATTTCCTGTCCAGCCCCAATATCACACTCGCAAGAAGCCTGGTAGATCTTTCTGATTAGTATGTTTTCTTTGTTCTAAAAAGCTTAGGTCTTGGATGGGTCATTTGCAGGAAGAGCCCATATCCATTATCTGGGCATTATCAGTCACTAGTGGGCCTTTGTGCGCCTTTTCTCAACTACAGATGTGCAAGCACTCTAAAGGGGAGGTGTGCACACAGTCTCAAAGGCTAGGTGTGCGGGCAGTAGCACATCCGAGCAAGACTTACAAGGCGACTTCGGCGTAACAGGTGACCCTGGAGGCTATCCTTCCTTCACCTCCTACTCACAGCTGTTCTGTCTGCCAGTTTTGTCTCATCTTGACTGCCATTTTACTTGTCCTTATTTTTCCCAGGGCTTCCCTGGCACATGGCACAGCCTCCTAACAGTCTTTCCATCTTCATCTCTCCATTCTCTGCCCCGTCCTTCACACAGATGCATAAGGAGTCCTTTCATTTGAAAATGCAACTTCATTGCTTGCTCTTCTAAAGCTGGGAGAGAATGGTTTCTGTACATTTAGTCAAATTTTTCTGCTAAGCTGTTACAGGTGAATGGTCCCTGACCCTTAGTGTCCATGAACATTAGCTAGAGGATTGCTAGAGTGTTTGTCTAGGTTCTACCCTGTGTTTCAGAGACAGTTGGTCTGAGGTGTGAGTCTGACCAAGAGCATCCCTCCCCCCCAAGTCCCAAGGAATGCTGAGGTTAGGGACAAACTAGATTGTACACACACTATTTAGGAAGCAAAATAACAGTTCACATTAGGGTCCTGGCATCTCTGGTATAGCTTTGTCCTTTTGTCAAATGTGCTCTAACCTGTTCTTTCTTTGCACACCTTCTGCAAACACAAGCTCTGAATCCTACCTGTCTCCCACTTTTTAAATTTTTTTTAATTTTTAAAATTAATTTAAATTAGAAACAAGGTTGCTTCACATGTCAATTCCAGGTCCTTCTCCCTTTCCCTCCCCTCCTCCCGCACCCTCCCACCAACCCCCCAATATCCCCTCATTTCCCCAGGGAGGGTGAGGCCCTCCATGGGGGTGTCCATAGTCTGTCATTTCATCCAGGGCAGGGCCTAGACCCTCCCCCCAAGAGTTCAGGGTGAGAGTGCATCTCTCATTGTTGGATGGGAACCCAAAGTCCATTTGTATACCTGGGATAAATACTGATATACTACCCAAGGCTCAATAGATTATCTAGGTCTCCTCACTGACACCCACATTCAGGGGGTCTTGACCAGTCCCATGCTGGATTCCCAGGCATCAGTCTGGGATTCAAGAGCTAACCCTTGTCAGTCAGGTCAGCTGTTTCTGGGGGGGTTAAACTAGACCAGTCTTAATCCCTTTGCTCATCAGTCCTCCCTCTCTGTCACTGGATTTCTTGAGTTCAGCTCAGTGCTTAGCCGTGAGAGTCTGCCTCTGATTCCATCAGGCACTGAATGAAGGTTCTGTTTCCCAGACTCTCTGGCCATGGGATTGTAGGCTGGCACTCCCCAGATCTATGTCTAAAATTCATATATGAGAGAGTACATGCCATGTTTCTCTTTTTGTGACTGGGTTACCTCATTCAGGCTGGTTTTTTCTAGTGCCATCCATTTGCCTGCAAATTTCAGGAGTCCATTGTTTTTTTCTGCTGAATAGTACTCCCTTGTGTAAATGTTCCACATTTTCTCTATCCACTCTTCGGTTGAGGGGCATCTAGGTTGCTTGCAAGTCCTGGCTATTACAAATAATGCTGCTATGAACATAGTGGAACAGACATCCTTGTTGTATGAATGGGCATCTTTTGGATATATAACTAAGAGTGGAGCTGCTGGGTCTTGTGGTGGGTTTAGTTGCATTTTTCTGAGGCATCTCCATACTGATTTCCAAAGTGGCTGTACAAGTTGGCACTCCCACCAGCAGTGGAGGAGTGTTCCCCTTCTCCAGCATAAATTGTCGTTGATGTTTTTGATTTTAGCCATTCTGACAGGAGTGAGATGGTATCTCAGAGTTGTTTCGATTTGCATTTCCCGGATGGCTAAGGATGTTGAGCACTTTTTCAAGTGCCTCTCATCCATTTTATACTCCTCTATTGAGAATTCTCTATTTAGTTCTGTAGCCCAATTTTTAATTGGATCCTTTGGTGTTCTGGAGTCTTGCTTCTTGAGTTCTTTGTAAATTTTGGAGATCAGCCCTCTGTCAGATGTGGGGTTAGTGAATATTTTTCCCATTCTGTGGGCTGCCTTTTTGTCTTGCTGACTATCTCCTTTGCCTTACAGAAGCTTCCCAGTTTCAGGAGGTCCCATTTATTAATTGTTGATTTCACTGTCTGTGCTACTGGTGTTATGTTCAAGAAGTTGTCTCCTGTACCAATTCATTCAAGGGTGCCGCCCCCTTCTCTTCTAAGAGGTTCAGTGCCACTGGATTTATGTTGAGGTCTTTGATCCATTTGGACTTAAGTTTTGTGCATGGCGATAGACATGGATCTATCTGCATTCTTCTACATGTCAGCATCCTGTTTCCAAACACCATTTGTTAAAGATGCTTTCTTTTTTCCATTGTATATTTTTAGCTTCTTTGTCGAAGATCAGATGTTCATACATGTATGGGTTAATATCATGGTATTCAATTCCATTCCATTGGTCTACCTGTCTATTTTTGTGCCAATACCAAATTGTTTTCAGGACTACAGCTCTATAAGAGAGCTTGAGGTGGGGGGTGGTGATGCCTCCAGATGTTGCTTTGTTGAGTAAGGTTGTTTTGCCAATCCTGGGTCTTTTGTTTTTCCATACAAAAATGATTATTATTCTTTCAAAGTCTGTGAAGAATTGTGCTGGTATTTTAATGGAGATTGCATTGAATCTGCAGATTGCTTTTGGCAGGATTGCCATTTTTACTACATTGATCCTACCTATCCAAGAGCATGGGAGATCTTTCCATTTTCTGAGGGCTTCTTTAATTTCTTTCTTTAAAGACTCAAAGTTCTTTCACTTGTTTGGTTAGCGTTACCCCCAAGGTATTTTATCTTGTGTGTGGCAATTGTAAAGAGTGATGTTTCTCTGATTTCTTTCTCAGCCCTTTTATCATCTGTATATAGTAGGGCTACTGATTTTCTTGAGTTGATCTTGTAGCCTGCCACTTTGCTGAAGGTGTTAATAAGCTGTAAGAGTTCCCTGGTAGAGTTCTTTGGGCCATTTATGTAAACTATCATATAATCTGCAAATAGTGAAAGTTATACCTCTTCCTTTCCAATTTGTATCCCCTTGATCTCCTTTTTTGTCATATGGCTCTGGCTAGAACTTCAAGTACAATATTGAAAAGGTATGGAGAGAGGGGCAGCCTTGTCTTGTTCCTGATTTTAGAGGAATTGTGTTGAGTTTCTGTCCATTTAGTTTGATGTTGGCAGTTGGTTTGTTGTATATAGATTTTATTATGTTTAGGTATGTTCCTGTTATCCCAGATCTCTCCAAGACCTTTATTATGAAGGGGTGTTGGATTTTGTGAAAGGCTTTTCCTGCATCTAGTGAGATGATCATGTGATTTTTGTTTTTCACCTTGTTTATATGGTGGATTACATTGATGGATTTTCGTACAGTGAACCATCCCTCCATCTCTGTGATGAAACCTACTTGATCGTGGTGAATGATTGTTTTGATGTGTTCTTGGATCTGATTTGCCAGTATTTTATTGAGTATTTTTGCATCAATGTTCAGGAGGGATATTGGTCTGAAGTTCTCTTTCTTAGTCGTGTCTTTGTGTGGCTTGGGGATCAAGGTTATTGAAGCCTCATAGAAAGAGTTTGGCAAAGACCCTTCTGCTTCTATTGCGTGGAATGCATCGAGAATTGGTATAAGCTGCTCTTTAAATATCTGGTAGAATTCTGCACTGAGGTCATCTGGGCCTGGGCTTTTTTTTTTTTTTTTTTTTTTTTTGGTTGAGAGACTTTTGATGACTCCTTCTATTTCCATAGGGGCTATAGGTCTATTTAAATTGCTTATCTATTCTTGATTGAAATTTGGCAAGTGATAGCTCTCCAGGAAGTCGTCTATTTCCTTTAAATTTTCGAATTTTGTGGAGTACAGGTTTTTCAAAATATGACCTGATGATTCTCTGAATTTCCTCAGAGTCCGTTGTTATGTCCCCCTTTTCATTTCTGATTTTGTTAATTTGCATGTTCATACTCTGCTGTTTGGTGAGTTTGGATAAAGGTTTGTCTATCTTGTTGATTTTCTCAAAGAACCAACTCTTTGTTACATTGATTCTTTGTATTGTTTTCCTAGTTTCTACTTTATTGATTTCAGCCCTCAGTTTGATTATTTCCTGGCGTCTATTCCTCCTGGGGGAGTTTGCTTCTTTGTGTTCTAGAGCTTTCAGCTGTGCTGTTAATTCTCTAGTATAGATATTCTCCAGTTTCTTCATTTGGGCACTTAGTGCAATGAACTTCCCCTGTAGCACTGCTTTCAAAATGTCCCATAGGTTTGGTTCTTCATTCTCATTGAATTCTAGGAATTCTTTAATTTTTTTCATTTCTTCTTTGACCCAGGAATGGTGCAGTTGTGCATTATTTAATTTCCATGAGTTTGTAAGGTTTCTGCAATTTGTGTTGTTGTTGAATTCTAATTTTAACGCATGGTGGTCTGATAAGATGCATGGAGTTATTCCAATTTTTTTTGTAGCTGCTGAGGTTTGATATGTTGCCAAGTATGTGGTCAATTTTTGAGAAGGTTCCATGTGGTGGTGAGAAGAAGGTATATTCTTTTTTATGTGGATGGAATGTTCTATAAATGTCTGTTAATCCCAATTGGGTCATTACTTCTATTAGACCCTTTGCTTCTTTGTTGAATTTCTGTCTGGTATTCCTGTCTAGTGGTGAGAGTGGGGTGTTGAAGTCTCCCAATATAAGTGTGTGGGGCTTTATATGTGGTTTAAGTTTTAGTAATGCTTCTTTTACTAACATGGATGCCTTTGTATTTGGGGCACAGATGTTCAGTTCTGAAACTTCATGTTGGTGGATTTTGCCTGTGATGAGTATGTAATGACCTCCTCCATCTCTTTTGATTGATTTTATTTTAAAGTCTAATTTTTTAGATATTAGGATTGCTACCCTTGCTTGTTTCTTCGTTCATTTGATTGGAAAAATCTTTTCCCAACCTTTAACTCTCAGTTAATGTCTGTCTTTGAGGTTGAGGTGTGTTTCTTGTATGCACCAGAAGGATGTGTTCTGTCTTCGAATCCATTCTGTTAGCCTGTGTCTTTTTATGGGTGAGTTAAGGCCATTAATATTGAGGGATATTAATGACCATTGATTGCTCATTCTTCTTTGACTTGGAATGGTTGTTGTTGGTGGAATTATGTGTGGAATTCCACCCCTTTTTTCTTTTGGCTGTTGGTAAAGTGGGATTCTCTAATGCCTATGTTTTTCTGGTTGTAGTTAACTTCCTTGGGTTGGAGTTTTTGTTCCAGAACTTTCTGTAGGGCTGGGTTAGTGGATGCATTGCTTGAATCTAGTTTTGTCATAGAATATCTTGTTTTCTCATCTATAGTGATTGAGAGCTTTACCGGGTATAGTAGTCTGGGTTGGCATCTATGGTCTGTTAGTGTTGGTAGAATATCTATCCAGGATCTTCTGGCTTTCAGAGTTTCCATGGAGAAGTCAGTTGTAATTCTGATAGTGTTACCTTTATATGTTACTTGGCCTTTTTCCTTAGCTGCTCTTAATATTCTTTCTTTATTCTGTATATTTGGAGTCTTGATTATTATGTGGCAAGGGGACTTTTTTTGTGGTCCACTCTATATGGTGTTCTGTAAGCTTCTTGTACCTTCATTGGCATGTCTTTCTTTATGTTGGGAAAGTTTTCTTCTATGATTTGGTTGAATATGTTTTCTGCCACTTTGAGGTGGTTTTCTTCACCTTCTTCTATACCTATTATTCTTAGGTTTGGTCTTTTCATGGTGTCCCATATTTCCTGGATGTTTTATGTTAGGGCTTTGTTGGACTAAAGACTTTCTTTGGTTGATGAATCCATTTCTCCTAGTGTATCTTCAACACCTGAGATTCTCTCTTCCATCTCTTGTATTCTGTTGGTAATGCTTGTATCTGTAGTACCTGACTGTTTTCCCCAGCTTTTCTATTTCCAGCCTTTCTTCAGATTGTGTTTTTTTATTGTCTCTATTTCAGTTTTCAACCTTTGCACTGTTTGAATTGTTTCTTGCAATTTTTGGTTTATCTTTTCATCCATTTGTTGCATTTTATGAATTTTTCGGTTTGTTTTTTTCTTCCATTTCTTGCATTGTTTTGGTTTGCTTTTCTCCCTTTTTTTTTTGCCTTTTTTTGGTTTGTTTTTTTCTTCCATTTCTTACATTTTTTGGTTTGGTTTTTCTTCCATTTCTTTGAGGGGCTTTCCTACATCCTCTTTTAGGGCCTCTATCATTTTCATGAAGTTGTTTTTAAGGTCATTCTCTTCTGCTTCATTTGCATTAGAATGTTGAAGTCTTGCTGGTGTGGAGTCTCTAGAATCTGGTCGTGTCATATTTGTTTTCTGTTGCTGAGGGTGTTTTTGTATTGTCTCTTTACCATCTCTTCTTCTAGTGGGTGCAGAAAGAGCTCCTTACTGGTCTGGTGGTTAGGGGGCCAGAGTTCCCTTTCGGTGGGTGCAAGCAAGTCCAATACTCTGGTAGTTCTTCTATTCCTCATCCTACGTCCTAGTTCTGGTCCCGTGGGTGGAGAAGAAGCCCAGGAATCTGGGGTGCATAGTCTCCACCTGGTCCCCTTGTCCCTTTGGTGGAAGAGAGGACCTGGGATCTGTGGTGCTTGGCTCTTGCCATGATGGGAGGCTCTGTGGGAGTCCCCAGTGCCTAGATGAGGAGCCTTGTTTACCTAGATCCGCTGGTTTCCTGGTCTGGTTGATGGAAGAGAAGACCTGGGATCTGGGGTGCTTGGCTTCCACTGGGATGGGAAGCTCTGTGATAGTTCCCAGGCAATCCTCAGGTACTGGAATGCAGGCCTGGATGCAGGGCCTGTTTTACCTGGTCCCGCCGGACCCGCTGGTCCCCTGGTCTCGTTGGTGGAAGAGAAGAATTGGGATCTCCTGTCTCCCACTTTTTAACAATAAAACTTTAGAGATTACTTCCTGACTCCCTTTGCCAGACTCTTCCTTCTTCTCGCAGCCTCAGAGGGGAAGTCCAGATTCCAGCAGTGTCTGGTTTATACTGAAAATTACTACTTGGTACAGGGTATAGTGATTTACTAGTTCAATTTTCTCAGCATCTCACGAATTCCATGGTTTTAGACAGCTTTGGTCTTCAGCACCTACTCCTCCTGACACTCTGCACAGCCTAGCACTTAATATAATGATGCTGAAAGAAGCAATCTCCCCCAAGAGAAATATCTGCTCTTGACACTGAAGAAAGTATTAGGGGTTTCCAACAATGTGTCAACATTTGTTACTATTACATTGCAGATGGAAAAAAATGATATTTTAAAGAGGAGAGTGGCCCAAGAGATGTCATGAACCCAGTGATGTATAGACTCTTCACTTATTTAAACCAGGCTATGCAAACCACTGTCCTCCACTAATCTGGAAATCTGGCAGCTCTCTTGGGTTGCCACTTGGTACCTCAGCCCTCTTATTGTTGTGGCTATTAACCAACCAACTAAAGGACAAATGGTTCACCCAATTTTGTTGTCAATAGCTACAGTATCCAGCTGGCGGTGGTGGCACACACCTTTAATCCCAGCACTTGGGAGGCAGAGACAGGTGGATCTCTGTGAGTTCAAGGCCTACCTGGTCTACTGAGTGAGTTCCAGGACAACCTCCAAAGCTACAAAGAAACCATGTCTCGAAATAAAACAGAAAAAAGTAGCTATAGCATCTCCCCCCACCCCATCTTCTTAGATATAACATTACCTATAGAAAAAGCAGACTAAATCAACCACTAGTGGTGGATATCAAATAGAAATGCTAGTCTATGAATGTGTACATGGAAAATAATCACACATCAATTTAATCATAACTGTGAAAATTGATGTGTGATTATTTTCCATGTATACATTCATAGACTAACATTTCCTTCAGTTATTACAGGTAATGAATAGAGTTGTATTTTTAGTACCCAAGACTTCATCACTGATAGAAATCATCTGTACATGTAAATCACACCTTGGTGATAATTCATATTTATTTCAAGGGGCTAGAGAGATGACTCAGAGGTTAGAACACTTGCTGCTCTTGCTGAGGACCCAGATTTGGTTCCCAGCACCCATGCAGGAGCTCACAACCATCTTTTACTCCAGTTCCAGGGCTTCCAATGCCCTTTTCTGGTCTCCGTGGGCACTGTACACATATGGTGCATATACATTTACCCTTCACACACACATACACATAAAATAGAAATAAAATTTAAAATATTACTCTAAAATGACAATAGTTATCAAACACACTGTTATATTTTAGTGTTAGATATACAAATAAGAAGCACATATATTTTATCACATTTGTCTGAAATACTTGACATTTCTATGTTAAAGATATTATGTGTTTGCCTAAAACAAGAGTCATGTGCATTTTATTTTACATGTTTAAAATATTGTTCTGCAAAAGGCCCATAAAGTTCAGTGGGATCCTACAGGGCTCTGACACTAGGTAGGTTAAGACTGTCCACTTAGAATAAAAAGTTAGGGTGGAATTTACTCTGTGATATGAGTCTGAGAGGAGAATTTTTCAGAAGTAGAAAGGATATCCAAGCTGTATACGATTTCATGAGCTCATGAAACAACAAGCTGTTTAATGGACTGTGTCAGAACATTTGCTTCTCTTACTGTGTACAAACTGCAAATGAAACATTCTTTTGTTCTCTGGGCTACATGCTCCCAGTCCTGTAATAGTTAAATTAATTTCTAATATGTCT
Source organism: Mesocricetus auratus (assembly GCF_017639785.1). Taxonomy (NCBI): domain Eukaryota; kingdom Metazoa; phylum Chordata; class Mammalia; order Rodentia; family Cricetidae; genus Mesocricetus; species Mesocricetus auratus. The sequence goes on along the minus strand of NW_024429194.1, from coordinate 41,035,839 downwards.
AATCTCATTATAGATCTGTGCAACAGTCTCTTTCAATTTTAAATTGAGCTTCAGGGAAGATTAAATACTTAGGTATCCCAGTTTGTATAAAATTTCTAGATCCATACAAATTAAACTTCCCTGTCTAAATGACCCTAATCATTCTAATTTAACTAGATGGAGCTTATTTCCTTTTGACAGCGCTTGTCATGTCGAGTCTTAGCCGTGGAGACGAATGGCATGCCAAATGGGTAATCAGTATTCCAGATGTTGCCTTGCTGCTTTCCAGCAGTGTTATTAATAAAAGTCAGTTGCTTCTTGTCTTTTTTTAAAAACCCTCTAACATTACTGAGGGTATAAACTTCCTTTCTCTCCATTATGATATGGTAACGGTAATTTAGAAAGACAGAAAGTGGGCTGCTCCAGAGGAAGATGATCTTTGGGAAAGTTATCTGTCCACTGTGACTGGTCCACCAGGGCTTCTGGCTGATCTGAGGGACTTGTAGCCAGGAGAGACTGTGAACATTATAAGGGCATGGAAGATCAGATCAGAACTCTGAGATTTGTGTGTGTGTGTGTGTGTGTGTGTGTGTGTGTGTGTGTGTGTGTGTGTTGGGAAGGTCTGAGTGGCAGAAGGGTATTTCACTTATTTCTGCCTGGTAATAAAAATTAAAATTGGAAGGTCTACCATAAGTCCCTCAGTTAAAAGAACCTGCTTTCTTGTTGCCTGGCAGTCCTCCACTGCTCTGATGATCCTGTTCCCTCCTGATCAATTCCCAAACTGTGCTGGAACTCAGAGAGAACTCTAAGCATTCAATATCCAGGAACTGATGAAAGGAAGCTGTGCCGGGAGCTAAGAGACTACTTGGACCAAAGTTAAGATTGTGGGAAGACTTTGGAATCTCTAAACATAAAGGATGGTTTATTATCACTCCAGGCCAGTGGTTCTCAACCCTCCTAATGCTTCAACCTTTAATACATTTCCTCGTGTTATGACTCCAACCATAAATTAGTTTCATTGCTACTTTACAACTGTAGTTCTGCTACTGTTGTGAATCTTAATTTAAGTATCTTGTTTTCTGATGGCCTTAGATGATCCCTGTGAAAAGGTCATTTGACCCCCAAAGGGGTCATGACTCACAGGTTGAAAACCACTGCTCTACAGAAAGAAGAAATGTAAATAATTGGTGAAGTGGCATTGTGGTCTCCAGAAAACTGTCTGAGGGGCTGGGCAGTTGCCTCCATGCATGCAAAAAGTGTTTGCTGTGTAAGCATGACAAACCCAGTTCAGGTTCTCAAACTCACATAAAAACCTGGGTGTGATGGCACACTACTGTAATCCCAGTTCCCAGGGCATGGAAGCTGAAGGATCATCTTCCATTTAGCTAAAAGGTGAGTGCCAGGCTCAGTGTGAGTCTGTTTCAAAGGATAATAAGGTGGGGGCGGGGTAAGCAGAGGAAGACCCTGAATCAAACTCTGTGATAGAGGAAGGCTCCATCATCAACCTCTGTGATAGAGGAAGACCCCAACATCAACCTCTGTGATAGAAGACCCCGGCATCAACCTCTGTAGAGGAAGGCTCCATCATCAACCTCTGTGATAGAGGAAGACTCCATCATCAACCTTTGTGATAGAAGAAGGCTCCCAACATCAACCTCTGACCTCCACTGGTGCATGTGATGACACACACCTACTCTTTCTGTGTCTCTTTGTCTCCATCTTTTTGTCTCTGTCTGTCTGTCTCTCTTACACACACACACACACACACACACACACACACACACACACACAATTAATAGCCTCCCCTTCCCCACACCCTGGCATCACAACCCACACCTGAGCCCACATCCTTAGCATTTCACTTTCTGTGTCAGTCATGACTTGGACTCTGACTACCAACCTGACATTGAGTTAAAACCACTTCGAACTTTGCAGTTGAAGGCATTAGCAACAAAACCATGTTTGTTATAGTCAATCTTGCAGTGTTCCCAACATACCTAATTATGTGGATTTTTATGCCATGTCACTTCCTCAAATGAAAAAAAAATGCTATTCTTGGTACAAGTAATTTCCCTCCCATTATCTCCCTTGGTTTTTCAAGTTCATTAACAAAAGAAATTATTGAATTGAGTTCTACTGACATCTGGTGGACATGACTTGATGGTTATTAGCTCAGGGACAAAGCTCCATCAAGCAAAATAGAAAATAGAGCCGAGCCAAGCCTGTGATTCTGACTTAGTACATAGTAAGTCCCAGAGCACTTTCCAAGTCCGTTTTTCTAGCTGGCCAAGCTGCACTTCTGCTTGGTGCTTTAAGTCATTGTTTCTGCGCTTCCCTGAACCTTAGTGACTGTGCAAACAGACCTGCTCTAGTCATAGCAGGGTCTCCTCTACAAGAGGGCTGGTTCAGCTGGTGAGGGACATTCATATACATAGGTCTTTCCAGGAGAGTTCTGTCCACACTGGCCTCTTGGCAGCACAATATAGTGCTGTCTGAATTAGGACACCTTTGTGAAGAAAATCGCAAAGATACAGGGTCTTGCAGTAAGATCCCTCTACTTATTGGAAATACTTGGATAATGATGAGCTCTTAAAAAATATTCACAAGCATTTGCTAAATGCATTAAATTACTTGCAGAGATAAACTGACAGGTACAAAATATTTTTATATTATAAAATGAAAATTAACTCTGCACATGTTGGCTATATTTGAGACGATGTTCTGCAGATGCGCCTTGTTTCTTAGCATGGGGTCATGCTTTTCTGTTTCTCAGGTAACTCAGAAGTCTGGGTTAGGATTGAAGCATTTGAAGGAGTGGTAGTCAGAAACTTGGAGAGACACAGAAGAGGGAGAATGGGATGAAGTTCAGTAAGGGCAAAGCAGAGAGGAGGAATCACTTCTGGTTTAACCGGCACAGTAAACGACAGTTAGATCTATCTATCATCTATCTATCTATCTATCTATCTATCTATCTATCTATCTATCTATCTATCTATCTATCTATCTATCTATCTATCATTTTTTTTGGTTTTACGAGACAGGGTTTCTCTGTATTGTTTTGGAGGCTGTCGGTCCAGCCCGGCCTCGAACTCACAGAGATCCGCCTGCCTCTGCCTCCTGAGTGCTGGGATTAAAGGCGTGAGCCACCATTGCCCGGCCTATCTATCCTATCTATCTATCTATCTATCTATCTATCTATCTATCTATCTATCTATCTAATATCCCTGCTGCAGGCTCCCCTCCCTCCTCTCCTCCTGGTCCCTCTCCCCTGAACTTCCCCCTCTGTTCCCACCCTCTAATCCACTTCCGCCTTTATGTTTATGAAAGGACAGGTCTCCCATGAGTATCAGCAGAATACTGCCTATCAAATTGCAGTAAGACTAAGCATTTCGCCACATATTAAAGCTGGGCAGGACAACCCAGTATGGGGAATAGGGTCTCAAAAGCCAGTAAGAGAGTCAGGGACAGCCTCTGTTCCCACTGTTAACTATATCATACTATAACATACATGCAGAGTAACTGGTTGTCAGTTCCATCCCTGTGAGCACCTATGAGTCCAGGTTAGTTGAGTCCGTGGGTTTTCTTGCAGTGTCCTTGAGCCCTCTGTCTCCTACAATCCTTTTCTTCTGCAGGATTCCCTGAGCTTGGCTTAATGTTTGACTGTGGGTTTGCATTTGTTTCCATCAGTTGCTGGATGAAAGCTCTCTGATGACAATTGGGCTAGCATCAATATGGTCACAAGAGATGGCCAGTTCAGGCTATGCATCTGCTATTGGTAGGCTGGAGAGATGGCTCAGTCATTAAAGGCTAGACTCACAACCAAAAATATCTTTCCAAATGACTGGAAGAGTATGAAATTATCAATAAGTAAGAATGGTTGAAGAGACAGAAATGCCCGTTACTCTGATTATTACACATGTCAGCATACATGTATTGAATTATAATAAAGCATAGAGACATTGCTCGTGTTATACAGCAAGAAGGCAAGCATCTGCTCTTGTCCCAGTGTTTGCAAGTGAGTTTTATACAGTGGGATAAGCTCTGTGTGAAATGCAGCTAGATACTGGGAGGAGGGGTGCTTTGAAACCTTGATTTGGGGGAATATAACTTCTCTGTGGTTTTAATATCTCAATTAGACGTGCTTGCCAGTGTCCTTTTTCAGGAGCTTGTAATATTTTGCTCCCTCTGGTGTCTATCTTCTGCATTGTGTTTTTGTTCCTGTTTTTCCTATTTTGAAACAAGATCTCACATAATGCTAAGTTGGGTTTGGACTTCTTGCATACACAGGGATGACTCTCCTGGTCCTCCACTTTCTGAGTGCTGAGCTATAGGTATGTGCCGCCATGCCCAGATGCGTGGTGTGTTCTTGGGTCCTACAATAGCAATCTGTCCCACTTACCCTTTTTCCTCAATGACTGCCAGACATCTAAGGTATGCCAGCTTCCTGCCTGGACTGTGTCAGGACAAAGAACACAACAGCAGTGTCCCAGGAAGTCCTCCTGAAGGTGGGGTGCCACCAATATAGTCCATGTTTCTGTTTCATCCTGAGAGGAGCAGTTTTATTTACCTAGTGCACTCCACCTTCTGCAAGGGAACAAGGGATGGACTTGTCATTTTACCATCTTATGTCACCACTGCAACAAACTCTGTTTTAACTCAGCCAATGAGGGTTTATAAAAATTAAATAAAACATGCTGAGTAGTCACTATTCTTAGTAGTGATATTCTGGTTGTGAGTCATCCAAACTTGGATCAGTTCTTACTGTCAAATGCCCAGGAACATAAGGGATAGTAATGATCATATTCATTTGTATCAGGCTTTTAATTTAGGAGAGATTAAGACATCCCCCCTCCCATGTCTCCAAGTCTCCTAGATCGGGTGTTTTTAGGTTCTTTTTTAATGTTTTATTTTTAAATTTAAATTTAAATTAGAAACAAGGTTGCTTCACATGTCAATTCCAGGTCCTTCTCCCTTTCCCTCCCCTCCTCCCACACCCTCCCACCAGCCCCTCCAATATCCTCTCATTTCCCCAGGGAGGATGAGGCCCTCCATGGGGGTGTCCACAGTCTGTCATTTCATCCAGGGCAGGGCCTAGACCCTCCCCCCAAGAGTTCAGGGTGAGAGTGCATCTCTCATTGTTGGATGGGAGTCCAAAGTCCATTGTATACCCGGGATGAATATTGATCTACTGCCCAAGCCTCAATAGATTACCTAGGCCTCCTCACTGACACCCACATTCAGGGGGTCTTGACCAGTCCCTTGCTGGATTCCCAGGCATCAGTCCGGGATTCAAGAGCTAACTCTTGTCAGTCAGGTGAGCTGTTTCTGAGGGTTAAACCAGCTCGGTCTTCACCCCTTTGTTCATCTGTCAACCTCTCTGTCACTGGATTTCTTGAGTTCAGCTCAGTGCTTAGCCATGGGAGTCTGCCTCTGCTTCCATCAGCCACTGAATGAAGGTCCTGTTTCCCAGACTCTCTGACCATGGAATTGTAGGCTGGCACTCCCCAGATCTATGTCTAAAATTCATATATGAGAGAGTACATGCCATGTTTCTCTTTTTGTGACTGGGTTACCTCACTCAGGCTGGTTTCTTCTAGTGCCATCCATTTGCCTGCAAGTTTCAGGGTTCCATTCTTTTTTTCTGCTGAATAGTACTCCATTGTGTAAATGTTCCACATTTTCTCTATCCACTCTTCGGTTGAGGGGCATCTAGGTTGCTTGCAAGTTCTGGCTATTACAAATAATGCTGCTATGAACATAGTGGAACAGACATCCTTGTTGTATGAATGGGCATCTTTTGGATATATGCCTAAGAGTGGAGTTGCTGGGTCTTGTGGTGGGTTTAGTTGCATTTTTCTGAGGCATCTCCATACTGATTTCCAAAGTGGCTGTACAAGTTGGCACTCCCACCAGCAGTGGAGGAGTGTTCCCCTTTCACCACAACCTCTCCCGCATAAATTGTCGTTGGTGTTTTTGATTTTAGCCATTCTGACAGGAGTGAGATGGTATCTCAGAGTTGTTTTGATTTGCATTTCCCAGATGGCTAAGGATGTTGATCACTTTTTCAAGTGCCTCTCATCCATTTTAGACTCCTCTATTGAGAATTCTCTATTTAGTTCTGTAGCCCACTTTTTAATTGGATCCTTTGGTGTTTTGGAGACTTGCTTCTTGAGTTCTTTGTAAATTTTGGAGATCAGCCCTCTGTCAGATGTGGGGTTAGTGAATAGTAATGATCATATTCATTTGTATCAGGCTTTTAATTTAGGAGAGATTAAGGCATCCCCCCCCCCCCATGTCTCCAAGTCTCCTAGATCGGATGTTTTTAGGTTCTTATGCAGTCCTGGTACATGGCATCTGAAACCCCAGAAACCCGTATCACTTTAAGAAATCCTGACACTGGAATCATGTCCAATGGCAGGCGGCCAGCAGTGTCTATATACTCCATTACTACATTTACTACTTAAAACACAATGAGAAAGACAGGCTTGGGGAAAAGAACGTGACTGCTATGTGTTTAATAGTATCTTTAAGGATGGTGCCTTTGGCTCCTTATAAAGTGAATGAGGTGCAGAGGACTCTACTAACCCTCCCCCCATGCGTTCCTTGCTCTATGTATCTTCTTGTGATGCTTACACAAACAAACAAAAAAAAAGGTAAAAAAAATTGATTTTCCCATCTAAATGGAGTATTTTCTCCAAACCCCCTGCTTTTACCTGCTTCAATCACCATTACAAAATATGCTGGTCACAAGACCTTCACCATCCACCCTGCACAGCCACGATAGTTAGAAATTCCTACTGGCTCACTCCCTTCACATGCGGTCAATTCTTGAAAGCCATCAGCCAGCCCACTCTTGACTCCTTTTCCTCTACTTGAGATTCACCAAGAATACGGAGTGTCTAACTCATTTAGGAGCACCCGGCAGAGACCCTACGCCATTTGCATGCACAGTGGACTGAACAAAGCCGTGACTTTGTTTTCACAGCCAGTTTCGTGACCCTCATATACCCGCCTCTCACTTCATCTCCTCTCCTCACTATGGGCTGGTACCACAGTCCCATTTCACACTGAGATCACTTGTTCATCGATACATCTACTTCACAAGTCTTTTGCAAGCAGATGCCATCATGGGATGCTACAACTAGCACGTGCTAGCAGTGGTCTTCCCATTTTCAAGTTTAATAGCAACCTGTGCCATGAGCCAAATACTAAAAGGCAAGGGGGTGACCTTTGATCTACTTCTAAAGCATGTGCCTCTTAACAGCGCTCAAGGAAAAGAATTTAACCTTGTTTTAAATACTTTTCCTGACAATTTCATGTATGCAATGCGTTTTGATCGTATTCACTACCACTTCCCTAACTCCTGGCTGATCCACCCCGTCTTTCCTCCTTGTCATTTTCGTTTTTTCTAAATAGTCCAATTTGTGCTGCCTATGTATCATGGGTGTGGCATCCACTCTTAAAGAAAACTCTCTCTGCAGCAGCAGCCATCTCTCTCTCTCTCTCTCTTCATGCTGGGCTGTTGATATGCTGGATCCTGCTTGATCTTGTGCAAAATCTACTAAAATGATAATACTGGGCATTTCCCAGAAGTTGTCTAAATGAGAGATTTGGAGGAGTATGTGGCTTTATGTCTTCAGATCCACCTCCCCTCCATCACCAGGGCTGACCAAATGTACTAATGGTAAATGCTTCTGGCTGAGCGTCTTCTCCCTATAAAGGCATCTAACTGCACCATTTCCATAAATATAAAGAAAGCACAGAGCACACGAGAGCTAGAAAAGAACAGCTGGCACGAGTGCAAATAACATTTTGTAATTGCTTGGCTAATCACCTATGCTCTTCTAATGGAGTTGCCAGAACAAGGGTGGGAGGGGGTTATGCATGTGTAACCTGCCCTACATACACACACTGACAAGTCAGAGCATGCAAGCATGAAGACAAAGCACTGCTCAGAGCAGGATAGAATAGGTGTGTCTGTAGCACATAATCTGACAGTACTAATAATAGTGCAAAAACTATCTATGAGAGTGCATGGGAATTACTAAATGCCAATTTCTGAGAAAACAGCCGGTGTTAGCCATATGCTTACAGTGAACTCCATCAGCACTTTCAGATTACAAATACTTTGTTTCATATCCAGGTCCACCAGAGAAATTAGGCAATTTTGATAGTACTTTACAAACTGATTGGTAAGGAGTCCTTCTTTCCCTCCCATAACCAGTAAATGCCACACAGAAGCCTTCTTCAACACTTATTTGCAGAGTGACAGAACATTAGCTTCAGACTTAATGTCACCGTGATTGTAATTTGCTTATTGATGGAAAGTTAGCATAATGTAGTGATGTGAAATTAGGTTGGCTATGAGAAGTTGCCCTGCTAAGATCCATTTCTCTATTCTCGTTAGTCCACGTTTTGGCTTACTGTTTGTGTTTTCTCTCGTTACTAATGGAATTGTAAAATATGTCCCTAAGGATGCATTACACAGGCTCCTGTTTATCAGCTCACATAATGGAACCGTGAAGGCAGTGTGGTCTCCATTGCAAGAAAGCTAGTGTCCTGCTTTAACTGACCACAGTGTTTGAAAAGAGATAGTATGGAAGTGAAATAGAATGAAGCAGGAAAATTCCCAGCGATACATTTATAGGGTAAGCTTTTGTGACGCTTGTAAGGATAAAGAACATACGAGGCCTTTGGGGCACTGAATCCACAGTGGGGATTACTGTGGGAAAAGAAAAATGACATAAATTACCATTCTCTAATAGTCAAAGGATTTTTTTTGTTTGTTTTTTGAGACAGGGTTTCTTTGTGTAACAGCCCTGGATGTCCTGGAACTCACTCTGTAGACTAGGCTGGCCTTGAACTCCAGAGTGCTAGGAGTAAAAGTGTGTGCCACCATGGCCCAACTGGAACAACAGATTTTTAAAAAACATAAACAAATAAGTTGTGGGTAAGTCGAAAGGGCCAAATTACTTAAACTTTTATTAGTTTTAATACAATGCCAATTGTGTATTTTTACTTTGCTAGGGAGAGTTAAACGGAGAACAGGGTCATTATGGAATCTGGTGACTGAAGGGCTCTGTCCCTTAGGCCCTTACTGCCTGCATCTATAGACTTGATCCCAACATGCACAGTTCATTTCATTTGAAGGAGAGGGAAAAAAAAATCACATCTATCCTCGGTGTTAGCATTTGTAGCTAAGAGATGATAACAATGGCGAACTTCTGCTGCGCTAGCTGGCTGTGTCATGAGAAGTAGTACACTCTCTCAGGTGACTGGGCAGATCTCCTTTCCCTATGATCATGCCTCATTCAACGACTTCATTTAAAGCCCCTTTAGAACTGTGAGCAGGAAGAATTCCCAGAAGAAGGCTCTTAGTCACTGACTGCAGGTAGATATGTACCAGGTGGATAATGTTCTGCATGGTCTGAAACCGTGGAGATTCTTCCTAATTGTATTATGATCAGATGTGGTAATGTCTTTCTTCTGTAAGTCTGTTATTAGGAAGGAGTGGAACTAACAAGGAAGTAAAGTTAGGAACAAATCCCAGGAGTGAGTTTATACAAAAAAAGAAAAGCCACTATTTACCATTATGTAGAAATAATTTTCAAGTTCAAATAGAACAAACAAACAACAGCAGGCGATACTCAGGCCTAGTAAAATTTTATTGAAGGCCAGTCAGTCAATACAGATATGATCCCAGCCCTTCCCAGAAAGTGTCAATGTAATCTTGGGTGATCCCCGAATGGTCCCAAGACTGTTTGCAGTTTACAGGATATAAACATTTCTCCCACAGCCTGCTGGTCTAGAGAACTCAGAAACATGCTCTAACATGTCTCAGGGAAGCAGAAGAGGAACTGGAATGCAGGATGAGTAAGCAGGGACTACACCTATTTCTAGGAGCCTAAGAAGTTCATAAGTGAGTGTTCCTACTCACGTTGTTTATTTCAGAATTAGGTGGTAGAAGGCAAGGGCACTGTGAGACCAGATACAAACTGACCCGAGGATACAGGAGCAGAGTGCTGCCGTTCAGTTACTCAGTGAAATGGGAATAAGGAGAAAAAACACCCTTAACCCCTTTAGCTAACTCTAGCTACATGGGGATTCTGATGTCAAATGGATGTGACATGTGGGAACCTGATGACTCTAAGGATGAAAGACGGGATGGGGTGAATGCCTGTGGGAATTACGGAAGTGGTCATGGTAATGCCGACATTTTACATGATGAAAAGTTAAGGGCAGAACTATACAATAAATAAATGCACTACCAGACAGCCTCAGAACATTTTCCCTTCCAGTCTCTGGATGAAGATTAGAAATACCACTGAGCTTTCTGGAAGCAACCTCTGGAAGGTTTTTAAATCAATAAGAAAAATATCTGAGGAATATCATTGTGCTTCTGCACAATGATGGAGTGAAAACATTTCCTGCAGTCTCTGCCTCAGAGGGGAGGTGTTCATGTGGGTTTTGTACTGCACCTGAGTTTAAAAGCCCCAGAAAACTCTTGTGGCTTTGTAGCATAAGGACACAAGTGGCACAGACACTTTTTCAGTGTAGTCAGTTTTAAAAAGCTACAGTGAGGAAGGATGGGTCTGTTAATGGATGGCAATATGTAGAAGACAGCTCAGACAGTAACACGAGTGTCACTCAAAACACTCTTCCTGCTTTGAGTTCTTTCTGGGGCTACATTAATCAGGAAGCCCGGGGAAGCACTGTGATCAAGACTCTTGACTAACCAGAACATTGCTTCTTTTTCTTTTAGTAACTATAGTAGATGAAGGTACAGGCAGAATATAAGCCATGTAACTAAAGCAAGTGGGCTTTCTTTTCTAAAGCTGGACAGCCCGCCAACCAAATGCGCTCTACTGGTAGGCTCTTATAAATACCGACACCATCAAAGCACAGCCTTCACCAGGTAGTCTAACACAGCTTCCAGCAGCATTTCAGAGTCGGATGTCACAGAAGTCCCTGGCGTACAGGAGCCACAGAAGGAACACTCCAACTCTAGGAGTTGAGCACTGAGCTGCTCTTTGGATCCTGCTGTAGGCAGCCTAAAGGACTGGAAAATTCCTCATTATATTAGCTATTTTGGTGCAAGTCAGAAAATAACAGGGAATTATTCCTCATAGCAACACACTCCATGGGGACTTGATTTCCATTCAATAGAAACAGCACATTAAATATTCTCAGACCCTGTAGTATTAAAGCTGGAAAATGCTCCCAAGTCAGTTACAAAGGGTCTGATATGAGGAGAAAGGGAGGAGTTGAGGAGTCAAAAAGCATTTGTTCAGAGTTTGAAGCACCAGAAAGTCTTTATGTACAAACCAAGCTGACTCCATGGTCTCAGACTCTGATGGCTGTTTCGCTTGGGATATGCAAACAGTAATCTGTTACAAGCATGGAGGGTATAACATCAGATGCCTCCTAAAAACAAGAGTTCTTGTCAAAAGCTCTGTTCTTGTTCTCTCTCCTCTCTCTCTCTCTCCCCTCCCCCACCCTCTCTCTCTCTCTCCCTCCCTCTGGTTTTCTGAGACAGGGTTTCTCTGTATAGCTTTGGAGCCTGTTGTGACACTCGCTCTGTAGACTACAGAGATCTGCCTGCCTCTGTCTCTGGAGTGCTGGAACTAAAGGCGTGTGCCACCACCGCCTGGCAAAAGCTCTGTTCTCTTAGAAGTTATTGGTTACAGCATCTCCCTACCCACCTCCTTTGTAAGCATAAGTAGATTCTGTACTATTGAGTGAAAAGATCAATGTTGAAATCAATTGACAGAAAAGGGTAACATGACACTCAGGCACAGTCAACAAAAAACAAGGAAAACCTAAGCTAAACTTCTGAATGTTGGTTGAAGGTCAGGCTAGAATCCTGTCTCAGCAAATTCACACTAAAATCTACTTCCTGATCTCATATGAACACTGAAGGACAAACACCCTTAAACTAAACATTTCCAAATTCTAACAGAAAAAAGGACCTGTTGTTGATGAATTAACTTTCAGGTCAGAGTGTGCATCACAAGCATTTTTAAGTTTTGATGACATTGTGAGAATACAGTGCCTATGTGGAATCACTGAAAATGGCACTTCTAGTTCAGACAGGAAATAGAAGTTTAAAAGATGGCATTTAGCTGCCAAGTCTAGTCTGTAATCTTACAGTTTTTCTTCCAGAAGCATGGACTGTATTTTTGTTCCCTTTAAGAATCAACCACTTGGAGAAAACAAAGTCATAAAACTACTCTTTGTTGGAGGGAAAATATTCAACAGAAGAGATGGAAGGCAATATCCAACAATGGCCATTTACATATAATCTGTTTACCTGAGCTGAGACGGAGGGAGGGAGAGGGAGGGAGGGAGGGAGAGAGAGAGAGAGAGAGAGAGAGAGAGAGACAGAGAGAGACAGAGAGACAGAGAGAGAGAGAGAGAGAGAGAGAGAGAGAGAGAGAGAGAGAGAGAGAGAGAGAGAGAGAGAGAGAGAGAGAGAGAGAGCTGGGGACAGGGTCTAGGGTTTCTTGTACACTAGGAAAGTGGTCTACCACTCAGCTGTACCCCAGACCTCTCTCTTCTCTTTATTTGGAAACAGGGTTTCACTAAGTTGCTCAGGTCAGCCTTGAACTTGTGATCCTCCTGCCTCAGTCTCCTCAGTAGATGGGATAACATGCTACCAGCCATGGCTTACATTTTCAAGAGCAGTAACACATGATTACATTCATAAAAGTAAAGAAGAGTAAGATTTCCTCCAAGTCTGTAAATGCATGTAAATGGCCACAAAATACTATTATACCTGTCAGTCATCCTTCTCATGGAAGAAAGTTAAGATGGCTTTCACTTACACTTTTAAATAAAAGTACGAAAAGGAAGGCGCTGAATTGCTAAAGACAAATTATGGAAATAAAAAGCCAAGTCTCAAGTACATGGTTTCATTCTGCTCCTTCAAAAGCAATGGGAGCACTTAGCCCAGGCTGGAACACACAGAGGGTCATGCTGCAGGGGCCATGCTGCCCTTTCAGAGCTCAAATGCAGGGAACTTGGCCTTTGTGGGGACTAACAGGTCAGCCAAGAAATAGATTGTTCCAGCCATCCCTGAGGAAAGAGAAAAAGGCACGAGTTACTACACCAAATGGCTTCATTTTTTTTAACGTATCAACATTATACTAAGACGCAGGAAGCTTCCTGTAATTCATACAATGCATTACACATCAGAGGCCCCTAGAGGAAGGAGTTCTTGGCTTTTTTATCCAGGGGCATGGAGGCAAACAAGTTCAAGCCACTCGGCCGTGTGTGAGTTCCTTCACCACAGCACTCTGCATCCAACACTCACCATATGCCTCCTGGCTCCAGAAATGGTGGTCACTATGACAACCCTGAGTATTAAAGTCTGTGGTGGAATGCCTGACATTTATTTGTTTATCTATTTATTGACACAGGGTTTCGAAATGGTTAAATGGCTCACGATGATCTTGAATTGATCTTCCTGTCTCTACTGTCTCCATCCTGAGTGCTGGGACTATAGCTGAGATTACAGGTGTGTGCCAACATGCCCTGTCTATGCAGTGTGGAGGATGGAACTCAGGACATTAAGCAAGCTCTCTAACAAGTGAGCTACAGCCCAGCCTTGCTAACTGATCTGACATATCAGGAAATTAGGAAGTATGTGTTTAACAATGGATTATAAAAAACAGTTTGTGGCTACAACTGGGATTCAAACACATTATCACCGAGCAGAATAGCAGCTGATGATATTAAGTCACATGTGAAAAATACCTTCAAAGAGGGAGAAGGGGGTGTCCGGCGTCCTGCATCCATGCTCTCCATAATCTAAGCACCACTCAGCAAACTGAAAAGGAGACCAACTTCAATGACTTATTTCTTCAGAGACCCTAGAAACTCGTGAAAATTCTGTGTTACTTTGACAAATTCCAAAACCACCAAGCCAGAGGTGAGGAGTTAATTTTGAGGAACTGGTGATTTAAAGGAAGAAACATGGCTTGAGAGGAGTTTAGGGAGCAGTGCCAGCCACATGCTGCCAATGACGTCAGAGAACAAAATGACCCTCTATCTTTTTCAGCTTTTACTCCCACAAATGTCCAAGCATAATCTACCATTTCAAGGAATGTTAATATAACTGAACCGGCTTTTCTTAAAGAATATGTTTGTCAACTCTAAGCTCGTGGACATAATATAAATGAACTGACTCTTTGACAGACTTGAGCCTTTTCAACCTCCCAAGAAGCTGCTTCTCCACGCACAGCCTGGCTCCTACCTTACAGGCCCTGTACAGGTACTTCATATCTTGTGTGAGGTTGTAGAGTGCCAGGAAGGCATAGGCATTCCCTGCAGCACCATGGCACAACCCGTAGCCCTTCTTCAGCAGGCCATACTGCCAGACCACATCAGCACAACGGTAGGCATCATAAAGGTACTGTTCCTCTTTGAACACCTGCAGAGTCAAGGACACACATGAGTTCCATTATCTGGGCATAAAGGAAAATTCTCCAGGTAGCCCTTTCTGAAGGAAAGGCAAGGTGGGGGAGGAGGCATGCTAAGAAGAAATAAGGAATGCAGTGACAGACTGTGTGGTACTACCAATGACAAATTCTTAACACTGACTTGTATCATAGTTTTGTATACTTGACACAAGCCTAGAACACCTAAGAGGAACCCTCAACTGAGGACCTGTCCCAGTCAGACTGGCCTGGGGACACAGCTGAAGGGTGTTTCCTTGATTGCTGATTGGTGTGGGAGGTACCATCGTGGCAGGTAGTCCTGGACTGTACAGTGGGCTGAGCAAGGCAGGGGAAGGGAACTAGTAAACAGCATCTTCCATGGACTCGGCTTCAGTTCCTGTCTCCAGGCTTCTACCTTGGCTTCCCTTCATGGTGGACTAACCTGTAAGCCACACAAACTCTTCCCTACTCCAAGCTGCTTTTAGTGTTTTACCACAATGACAGAAAAGCAAACTAATATAGTTTGTTTAAAAAAAAATCACTGGGTCTGATTGTGTGTTTGGTCTAAGCTTTGTATGTGTGTGTGACTGGTGCAGCAGCAGTGCTGACCTGGCCAATTGTTCTCATCACCTCTCCAAAGAACACATGACAGCCGCTGAGTAACTACAACACCATGCACCCATCATTAGAGTGTCTTTATATACTTGGGAAGAACTTATGCACCATTTTATTTCTGTGTGTTATATGAGTGCAGATGTGTGTGGGTTATTCACTCTGGAGCTCAAGCATTGGGCAATAGTAGCTGGTCGGTGATCCCGAGGGGTCTTTCTGTTTCCAACGCCCCAGCACCAGGACTGCATTTTTATGCACACAATATCACTTCTATTTTTACCACTACACATCAAGCAATAGACTCTCCTGGCTCTGATACCTTCCATTTCTTGTCTCTATATAAATTTGCCTACTCTAGACACTTCTACTAGTTATCACTCCATGTAAGTATAATTTCCTCTTTTGTATTGCATATTTGCGTGTCTATTTATTTTGCTTAGCATCTTTTCAAAGTTATGAGTATTATACTACACATTTCACTCCCTTTTATGGTTAGATACTGTTCCACACACACACACACACACACACTCACTCACACACTGTATTTTATCTATACATTTATCTGTTTATGGATAATGGATGCTTGGATATTTTTCACATTTTGGCTTTAGAGTGGAGTAGTGGAGTTATCAATAGTTGTGTGCATGTATCTCTTTGAATTGCTCTGATTTTTTTTCACAAGCCTAGAAGTAGAATTGCTCAGTTATATGTTAAGTGCTTGATTTTCTAAGGGCCAGCAATTTGTCAGCAGCTGTACCATTTCACATTCCGGCAGCAGTGTATAAGGATTCTGCTTTTGGTCATGCTTCTGGGGTGTTTATTTTGGCTCTGCCACTTCTGATATCATCTTTGTTACTCTGTCAGTGGAGAGTTATGAGATGGTGCCCATTATGGTGGGATGGACACTGTGAGAATGGATGCTAAGCCATTCAGCACAATGACCTTAGACACAGCAGTTGATTCACAATCCTTTGACAATTATGAGAATAGTGCTAACTTCCAAAAACATTTGCTACTTTTTCTTTCTGTGAAATAAGAAAACACGAGGTACCTTGTAGGCCTGGATGAGCATGTAGATGACCCCAGGGGCACCGTGGCACCAGTGGACAAGCAGGTCTCTGGTGTCATCCAAACACGGAGGGTAATTGCCAGAAGAGAACTTCAGCTGGCAGACAAAGTCTACACTGGGCTTCACCAAACTATGTAACTTTGCGTGGCTCACCTGTAGGCTGGGCTAAAATGAGAAACAGAATTATTTGTTCTGCTGAAGAAAAAGACATTCCTAGAACTCAAAATGAGGTATGAGGTTTTTTTTTTTTTTTTTTTTTGGTTTTACGAGACAGGGTTTCTCTGTACTATTTTGGAGGCTGTTGGTCCAGCCTGGCCTCAAACTCACAGAGATCCACCTGCTTCTGCCTCCCGAGTGCTGGGATTAAAGGCGTGCGCCACCACCACCCGGCTTCAAAATGAGTTTTAAACCGGAAAAATCATGACTAACAGTCATTAAAAGGCTATTTCTTTCATTTTTTTCATCTGCTGGATATTATTGTTTTCATTTTCTGTTTTATAATTTTAAAGTAATGGAACATACTACAGTTGGGCTGCTAATTAATTAAGGTCTTCTGTACATATTATTTCAATGTTTGTTGTTATGGGCACATTCACAAGTACCTTTCCTAAGTCAATGTCTGCAAACAAGATTAAACAGATGTTTGCCGAGAACAGCGATGCATTGACCACCAAACTGGTCTCTCTCTTTCTGACAGAGAGGTGCTGGGTGCTGTCTGCAACAGGGCAGGGCATGGGGCTGCAGGCAGAACTGCAGTGTGGCTCAACACCAAATTAGAAATGACTTGCATATGGATTATTCTTCTATGAGGATATACAGATTTATATGACACAGTGATGCGGGGCACATATATGTCACCTGGGATATCATTTTGTCATTTCTCTTTTTGACCCTGTTGTTAATTCAATGCCTTGCTCACTCTTTAAAAGACACATTCAAAGTACTGCATTCCAGGCAGGGGGTAGGATATGCAGGGTGAGGGGCACACAGCAACGGGATACAGTCAGGAGATGGTCCTGGGAATGATGCGACGTAGTGTGTTCCCAGGATTCTGTGTTCTTCAAGACATGTAAAAATAGTACTTTACACAAAGAAAGTATTGAAAGAGGAGTAAGTCACTCTCCAGGAATTATCCAATATGGCCTAGAAGTAATATTGTCCACTTTTATGTTGTTATCTAGGCACATTCCCGAATGGATTTTCATTACTAAAAACTTTATCTTTTCGAATAGATAACAACCTAGAAATTGAAAAATCAATACTGTGGTTTTCAAATTTCTTATTAGAGCCAACAAGAAGAGGCAATATTTCTTGACTATCAGATTTAATGACACGTTAACAAGGCTACCCATTCACTGACACGTATGATTTTAACTCAGCTTCAATGTCAGAAGACATAACATGTCTTTCATGAAAGCTTTTTAAGAATCTATATGCAGTTCTAGAAGTAAGAGTTGCTGAGGGAGCATTCCAGAAAAGGAATTTAAATCTTGCTTGTCAAAAATGGCAATCACACACCTTCTAGTGGAAAACAGAAGATATAAGCAACAATAAATAAATAAATACATACATACATACAGGTTGACCTCTGATCACTGTTCCCAAACTGTTAACTCTGTTTAAAAGCAATCATGGATTGAGGGCAGGAATGACACTGGTTTTGTTTTCTTCCAGCCATATGGTAACGTGTACATGTATGCATGCTGGATGCAGGAGTGCAGTACCTTCCTTTATGTGACACTGTATACTTTGTCAAGGGGAGGCATGAGCCTCTGTTGCCAAGAAGAATCCACTTTACTCTGCCATAAATTCTCATTTGCAAGTGTCACCTGTTCCCTTCAAATGGCATCCTGTGAGTTATGCTCTGATCTCTCAAGTCCTATTTGTCTTCAGTCTTCCTAACTTGGCTGACGCCTCCCAATATTGTCAGAACCAAAGAACTACGGGGCACAGCACACTCAGCTATTTTTCAGGCAAGTCAGACAAAATCTACTGGAAAGTCTTGACTTTACTCCCTCAATAAGCCATAGGCAGAGTGTTCTTATTTGCTTTTATAGATTTGTCTTTACTCCTGGAATTTGTTTCATTTTATAACAGTAGGGAGTGATACTTGTAATTCAAGACATTTTCTGACAGAGAAGCAAAGAACCAAGATATTGCCCCAGTGGCACCCGGTGAGTGCACGTCTACATGGAAACCTAGCACCTTCCCCAGGATGGTGTATGTACACTTTCAGACTTAAAGGTGCACTCTGTGACTGTAATGAGTGTGACACAGTGACCGACAGAAGGGAACACAGTATTAGGATCTGTTCCCCACCCAAGACCATGCACGTGTGGGTCACCTGATGGTCTCACCTTCAGCATCCCTTACCTGCATTAGGTAGTAATAGATTCCTGACAGGCCATGAGCAGCTCCCACGTAATATTCCTGGTACCACTCATACATCAGTGGAGACTTGGCCGTGAAGTTTCTCTTCCTAGCTAGGTTTTCCCCAGAGTTTAAGATTGTTTCACAAATCTACAGGGAGACAGATGAGCAAAATAACAAGACAATTAGACAAAAAGTATTCTTGGTGGAGGCAAAGAACTTTCTGTTAAGAAGTACTGAATTACTGGTAAGGGATAAGATAGCATCTTCCACCAGGAAGGACACAGCTCCCTTCTAAGAAGTGTGATATCTAGAAGATAGCTCAGGAGGACCCTCAACTCTCTTTATTAACACTTTTAAGTACGTACACATCTTTCAAAAAAAGCACAAACTGCTCCAGGCACCGAGGACATATTTGCATCCTAGAGAGGAGATCTGCCCTCCATCTACCCCAGAAAGGGCTTCTCAACCATTAAATGGAGCAGGATGGCCTTCTGACTCCTACTGCTTGTGACCGGGCTACCTACAGACTCAGTGGGAAGCTTGGCTTTCTGTGCCTGATCTACAGAGGTAAAAACACATGGTCTTCCTGAATGGGATGTGCTAACCAGAGAGCCAGAGTATGTAAGCAGATGCCTTAAAATATTCCCAAAACCCACAAAACTATATTACCTGCTGAATATGGCTTTGAGGAATCTTCTCCTCTCCAAAGTTCTTATTGACAAAAAGCAGAGCAAAGATGTAGCCTATGCGGCCATAGAGCATTTCATTTGGTGTATGGGAATCAATCTTATTTAGGTGAATGAGCCTAGGAATAGAAACATGTGTATATGATCAATGGACAGGGATCAGACAGTAGCAAATAAAGCGGTCCACTAAAAATATATACACTGGCACATAAACATACACACCTAAAATCACAGTTTAAAGATTAGTCCCATTTTAAGGTCACAATGGAACTTGTATGTCACAAGAAGGCACACTGAGGCTGACTGAAGCTACCTGAATTTCCCCTAGTTTCTCACAGATGTAGGCTCTAAGACTTGTACTTAAGCGATGAGGATCAGAGGCACTAAGGATGGCTGCCATCACAGCATTTAGCTTTGGCTTTAATGAAATGTGGCCACAACCACGCATCTCCGTTGCAGGCTGATCCAACACAAGGTAACATGCAAATGGCACAAAGCCCTCTAGCTCTTATTTTTAGAAACAACCTTGACTATCCAGTTGTGTGTGTGTGTATATATGTGCACATATCTCTAGATTTGTGTGCATAAACACAAATACATGTATGTACATACATTAGTCTAACCCAGCAATGTTCTGCAGTCCTTCCCTATCAAGCACACACAGACTAGTTTCATTCTTTAAAGTTGTATACTACACTTTATTATTCATGGACTCAGTGCAGCTTCTCCAAGTTTTTACAGGTTCTGTTTCTAGTTAAGTAGCAGCAAGTAGACTTTACCCTTCCTTCTTTCATTGAATATAGCTCCAAAAACATGGACAGAATTAATTTTGAGGCAGGGTTTCTCTATGTAGCCCTGGCTGCTCTGGGAACTTGCTCTGTAGACTAGGCAGGCCTCAAAGAGATCCGCCTGCTTCTGTCTCCCCAGTGCTAGGACTAAAGGTGTGCATCACCACTGCCCAGCTGTTTTAGAATTTTTAATCATGTGAAGGCTTGAAAATATAACTCAATTTTCTCTAAATTAGTCTATGAATTTCAAAGAGATCCCATTTAAGTTCTTAAAACACTTCAAATTCTTGTCAAAACTTGACAAAATGCTATTAGTATGAAAAATCCAGGGATTTTCTGGAAACTCAAATGTTATCTGATATTTTATAATATACTTAGCATAACATTTCATCATTGCTCTTCTAGGTCTTATCTCTAAAAATGAGTCCTGATTTTAAAATTATCTTATTTTGTTGTTGGATGGTTGGCTTAGTGTGTGTGTTCCTAACCTGATTTCACACTCAAATGTTTAAACAAATTTGTGGTATTACAAGTCACATGGGGCTTATCTGAGATATTGTAACCAGGAATCAACAGTCACAGGGACTCCACACTAGTGCTCACTCTATTCTTAACCACTGACCCATCTCTTCATTTCTGGTACACATGATTTTTTTTTAATGAACATTTTCTTCTTGGTACAAAAAAGGGGGGTTTTGAAATAGTGGCACATTGCAAGTAATTGATGCGCTTCAAATTTGCAATATACAAATACTAGCTCATATTTTCTCTATTCCTTTTTAAAATTATAGGAAATAAACTGGCAGGGTCACCATGGCCAGAAGTTTCTATTTCCTTGCAATATACTGTAATACTCACTGCTAATAGGGTTGTCTGAGTGGTAGAACAGGGTTATGTTGTTGTTGACTCCTCACCCCCTAACCCCATCATCTTATTGTTGTTGCAGTACTGGGGATGCACCCGGTGTCTCAGGCATGATGGTCAAGTGTTCATCCTGAGTAACACCCTCAGCCTCCAGTTTTACTGTACTCAAAAGAAAATACAAATGGAAGCATGCATGTGTGTGTGTGTGTGTGTGTGTGTGTGTGTGTGTGTGTGTGTGTATGTATGTATGTATGGTCAAGATCAATCCTTTTAGTCACAAACTAAAAGAAAAAAATGACAGCACTTTTGGGCTACTGAGTACTAGCATTGGTGACGCTGTATGGGATATGTATGTATGTATGTATGTTTGTTTCTTGGGCAGCAAGTAAGCTATTTCTAGAAGGATCTGTCTAAGGTGTTTTATGTACCTTGTGATTCAACAATTTTGATCCAGGAGTTTTTCAGTATACATCTATGCAGACCTTTGAGTAACATATAGGACCAGCACATTTACTCTAAATCATTTTCTAAAATGATTCTACAAAGGATGCTATGCAAATTCTTGTGCCTTGTTCTTCTATGATGACACATGCCTGGTGGACAGGTAATTCAAGGCTCTCCAGGGGACAAGCGGCTTCAGAGAAACTCAGCACACTGGCACACACTGTATAGCACAGCTCAGTACGTGGGGGCAGGGTCAGTCCACCGTCATCCTGGGCTACACAAGACTCTGCTTTAGAAACAAGTTTACAGAAACACATGACTTCACATGGAAGCTTCCCCAGTGCTCACAGAGCTCCTTCTGAGAGGGATGATCTGGAAGGGCAATGGACATCACCTCAGGCAAAGGAGTTCAGCCAACCCCCAACTCAAAAGAATTTAAAAGCGTTTGCTAAGAAAAATGTTATTTTTCCCCTCCTAACAGAACCTGTACCTGAATAACACTGGGACCAAGAAAACACACTTGGCTGCTGCAGTGGCCAGAACATGTATCTCAAGGTCAAACTAGAACACTTGATCATGTTTAATACAAATGCATCAATCCTCTAGACTTTGGAGATAAAAACGAACTTGATTTATTTTTGCAAAGGGACTGACGAAACTACTAAAAGAGGAAAACTTTGGTGTAATTTCTGCCCTAGGAAGCATTGTTATGAATGATTACTACATTCACTACAATGCTGGTCCTACTAAAACAAGTTGTACAGAACTGCAAAAACGCCAGTGTTCTCCCCTACACTACCACTAGGTGGCGATATACAATTAACATTTTAAAACCAAATTCATTTGCACTAGGGCAACAGATAGGGAACATGGTTTAAATGCTTACTGGCAACATCCTGTTCAGAACCAGCATCACCTAATGACAGCGTTTAGGCTAAAAAGGGACTTGGTGTATTTATTTTCTGGATCTGAATGCAAATTATCAGCACTTGTTAGTTGGTTCTGCTACAGGTAGGGTTTGAAGTTGTAGCTTCACATGCCACATTTTAAGATAAAATAATGAAGGCATCTGAAAATTGTAATGGCTATTTTATGTTATCTGAGCCCACAAGTGTATGTCTGCAGCTCCAGCTATTTGTTTGGATAAGCTGACATTAACAGCAACCAGCTTTTAGAAGGGACGGAAGGAAGAAGACAAAGACAAGATGGCTCTGCTGGGCATCTAGTGGCACTTCCCCAGGGTGTCACTGGAGCTTTCTACCCTTTTCTGATTCATCACGCTATAACACACATCACATTCTCTGTCCAAGGTCACCTCCTGACCATCCTAAGTTCTGGCCTCAGCATACTATGATCTGCCAGGCTGGTGACCTAACTGCGAAACGGGCCATGTTCTCTACTTGTACTGACACCAAGAACTCGGTGTAGACAGGACCTACAGGGTCCTTACCAGACAGCAGAGACCAGTGAGAGGCTCTGTCATTCACCCAGGCCATTGCAACACAACATGACTGTTTGTGTTCTCTGACTCCCATTCACCCCCTCCAACACCCCAGCTCCTTGTTGGAAGTTAGAGACTGCCACCCTCCGTTCAAGAAGTGCAAGTCCTCTACATCTGAAAAAATCTCACAAGGTCCATTTCTGGAAGCCAAGTTTAAGAACTAAATCCTAATGAAAGAGATTCCTTTGGATTCCTGTTTCTTTGTCTAAACAGGGCATATTTGCGCTTTCAAAATCAAAATTCTCATTCTTTTTTTTTCCTTTCTTTTTTTTTTTTATTTTCCAGTTTAAATTTAGATAAGAAACAAGGTTGCTTCACAAGTTCCAGGTCCCTCTCCCTTTCCCTCCCCTCCTCCCATGCCCTCCCCCCAACCCCCCCCCATTATCCCCTCATTCCCCCAGGGAGGGTGAGGCCCTCCATGGGGGTGTCCATAGTCTGTCATTTCATATAGGGCAGGGCCTAGACCCTTCCCCAAGAGTTCAGGGTGAGAGTGCACCTCACATTGTTCTATGGGAGTCCAAAGTCTGTGTGTATACTTGGGATGGGTACTGATCTGCTGCCCAAGGCTCAATAGATTACCTAGGCCTCCTCACTGACACCCAGATTCAGGGGGTATTGATCAGTCCCATGCTGGATTCCCAGGCTGATGCCTGGGATTCAAGAGTTAACCTTTGTCTGGTCAGATGTTTCTGGGGGTTAAACCAGCCCAGTCTTAATCCCTTTGATCATCAGTCCTCCCTCTCTGTTACTGGCTTTCTTGAGTTCAGCTCAGTATTTAACCGAGGGAGTCTGCCTCTTCTTGGATCAGCCACTAAATGAAGTTTCTGTTTCCCAGACTCTCTGGCCATAGGATTGTAGGCTGGCACTCCCCAGATCTATGTCTAAAATCCATATATCAGAGAGTACATGCCATGTTTCTCTTTTTGTGACTGGGTTACCTCACTCAGGATGGTTTCTTCTAGTGTCATCCATTTGCCTGCGAATCTCATGATTCCATTGTTTTTTTCTGCTGAATAGTACTCCATTGTGTAAATGTACCACATTTTCTCTATCCACTCTTCGGTTGAGGGACATCTAGGTTGCTTCCAAGTTCTGGCTATTACAAATAAAGTTGCTATGAACATAGTGGAACAGACATCTTTGTTGTATGAATGGGCATCTTTTGGATATATAACTAAGAGTGGAGTTGCTGGGTCTTGTGGTAGTTTTATTCCCATTTTTCTGAGGAAACTCCATACTGATTTCCAAAGTGGCTGAACCAGTTGGCACTCCCACCAGCAATGGAGGAGTGTCCCCCTTTCACCACATCCTCTCCAGTATAAATTGTCATTGGTGTTTTTGATTTTAGCCATTCTGACAGGAGTGAGATGGTATCTCAGAGTTGTTTTGATTTGCATTTCCCGGTTGGCTAAGGATGTTGAGCACTTTCTCAAGTACCTCTCAGCAATTTTAGACTCCTCTATTGAAAACTCTCTATTTAGTTCTGCAGCCCACTTTTTAATAGGGTCCTTTGATGTTTTGGAGACTTGCTTCTTGAGTTCTTTGTAAATATTGGCGATCAGCCCTCTGTCAGATGTGGGATTAGTGAATATTTTTTCCCATTCTGTGGGCTGCCTTTTTGTCTTGCTGACTGTGTCCTTTGCCTTACAGCAAAATTCTCATTCTGAGAGCTCATTACACCAAGAAAACGCTGGAAAGGTAAAGGGGATGGTGCAGCCAGTGGAACACAACAAAGATACTGCTTAAGGAAGTGAGTGTGTGATACCCCAGACGATGTGACACCAGGAAGATGGCTCACTAAGAAGCAAAATAAGCAAGCATGCTGATTCAATACCTGTAAAGAGAAGCTTTTCCTTGCTAGCCGCTTTGGTTTATCACCCGCCCGTCACCTGGGCTCTGCCGCATTGTAGTCCCCAAAGAAACACACAGGAGGCTCTATTAGTTATGAAGCTGTTGGCCTTGCTTGTCTCTTACTGGCTAGCTCTGCTTTAAGTAATTACCCCATAATTGTTAATCTAAGTATGTCTCTTACCGGAGAATAGTTCCGGGCTCCTACCCCATGGCGGTTACATGTCGACTCTCTTGTGTTTCTCCTTCCCAGAGTCCTTCTGGACTCCTAGTCCCTCCTATCTAGATTCCTATTGGCCAGAAGTGCTTTATTGACAAAGGACTTCCCCAACAAATACCTGACAATATAAATGCACCCTGGACTTACAGAAACTGAACTGAAGGAATTTCTGGCATTAAGAGGAGATATAGAAAGTGAGCCAAGAGATGCAATCCCAGAGCACAGTGATCATGAAATAAAGAAGTCAGGCAGTCAGAGCTGTGGCCAAGCAACACACTTCCCTTTCAGTCACATCTTTACACACATGTGAGCATAGGAATAACCACACACAGGCACACACAGACACACACACACACACACACTTTTTCTTTTGTTTTGAGGCAAGCTTACGGCGTAGACCAGGTTAGTCTGAAACTTGCTATGTGGCCCAGAGTTGCCTTGAACTTGTAGAAATCCTCCTTCCTCAACCTTCCAAGTGCTAGGACTGTGGATGGGAGCTACCACGTCTGACTTCACATTCTCTATTTTAACTACATGGCAAGCTTGCTGGCCATAAGTAAAATGTTCTTGAAATGTCATTAAAAAATTTAAAAATATGTAAACCACAAAAGGTGTTTATAATCAAGGTATCAAACAATAAACAAGTCTTAGCTTACTCATCTGAGTAAGGCTGTCTGCATATTACTGGCAAATAACATACTGCAGCCTAGAATTGGAGGGCTTCTCCTATTCATGAGCTCCTAAAGACTGCAGCCAGGGAAGGGTGTGCATTTCATTTTGTGTAAGCAGTATTGAGCACAACCTCCAATCTGTTTCAACACTTTGCTTCTACCCATTAAAATTCTTAACAAAGCAGATTCCTATTTGGCCACTGCATTTAGGGAAGGTGACCTTGTGTATGATATACTGGAACGGCTATAATGTTAATTAATGGTAACTCACAGTGATTCTGAAGAACACTATCTCAGGGACCTCAGATGTCTAATGGCTTTAAACTGGCTATGCAAAAACTAATAAATACATAAACAGATAAATAAGAAAGATAGTTTCTGTGTTTTAGACTTAAGAGAGCATCTAATGGTTTTGCACTGGTTAGTCATACATCAGTAAACTGCAATGGAAGGAACACACTGTACTTCAACTTTTAGGCAAATTATCGCTTTGTGTTATCTATCCCTGTGGTGATAGGTCTTTAAAATTCATATTTTAATTTTATTTTTTGTCAACCTGAGAGTTTAATGAAGTTTATGCTTGGGAATATGGTTGTGGGTCTTCACAAATTCATGGACATCTTATCAGTTGCTGCACCACTGAAAAGCTGTCCCCTGCCCTCAGCAGTCACTGACCACTGAGAAGATGCTCAGGGTCAGTGGGGCCTGTGATTCCTTCCCCCTCCACTAAGGGAACCGACATGACTGACTGATGCTGTGCAGGTCTCTTGTAGGTAACCACAGCTGCTGAGAGTTCAAGAGAGCAATGGCCATGTTACACCCACTAGGCAGAACTCCACAACTCTCCAGCTTTTCCTGAGGCTCACACATTCTTTTCAGCTCTCTTGGTAGTTTCTAAGGTTGGAGGGGTAATATGATGTCCCAATTAGGGCTCAATACTCAACAGGAGCTTATTTTCAATGCGTAGATCAGTTTTGAATCTCTACAGAAACCGCCACCCAGTGCAAAAAGAAGCTTCTTGGACTAGCCTGACAACAGCACTGATCTGTGGGCATGAACATAAATATTTAGAAGGCAACTGACATGTGCATCATGTCCTTTTAGCCAAACAACAGTAGTAGCTTCCACAAAAGGACATATGACCTCCTCAGCCATGGCTTTTAACCAGGCTTATAGTACCAGACATGAAGTCCCTCCTGGTGAGGAGGTTTCAAAACAACCAGAAAGCAGTTGGTTACCCCTATTAGAGTCATGTGTCTTTTGCACCAGTGGGCACATCCTGCTCTGTAGTTCAATAGTACAACATACAGGTTCATAGCTGAATATGACTATGATGCCGTTTCTCTAGCAGCCTGTACAGCATCTTCAAGCACTATGAGGGCTAGCCAGCACAGAGAAAGCTTTTAGCTCGAATCTACCTTGAGATTTCTCTACGTCTTGTGTAGTTTTATATTAAATGGTTCTCTGCTATATTTTTTCTATACATATTAGATAATGTAGCTTTTCATTTGAAGTTGGATAATAACATTTGTGGCTTCTGACAGCTATAAGCACAACTATATATTAAAAATGTCAATGTAGAAAATGATTTATTGTATCGATTCATATAACATTATAGTAGAGCAAAAGATTCTTTGGCTTTCTTACTGTGCTTATAATTTCAGGCAGAAAAAATTTGTTATAATGAGAAAGTGCAGGACATCTGGGGAGAATGGAGCACTTCTGTGTGTGTGAGAGAGATTGCCTATGCAAGTTATACATGCATTAAGCAATAGAGACACAAGTAATTCCTTTTTTGCAGCACAATCGTAATTTGAACAGTTCAAAAAGCCTGCTGCTCAACTATACACAGACCAGTTATTGCTAGGCATCCATGCAATTGGTTCTAGCACTGCTAAAAGATACTAAAATATACTGACACTCAATCTTTCATATAAAACAGAGCATTATCATACAACCCATGAACATCTTCACTTATACTTTGAAGCATCTGTTATAACGTAACATGCTCTGAAAGGAGTTATACTATTTAGGGAATGACAATATAAACCTTTTGGCCAACACTTTTGAGCCATGGTTGGCTGAGTCTATGGATGTAAATAAACCTAGCGATACAGAAGGACAATATACATTAATGGTGGGATTCCTCAACAAACTAAATGGACAATTATGTATTTCTACCAGCGATTATAAGACAGAATAGTGGTTATATAAAAACTGAGGCTGGCTCTGGGATGACCACACTGTGCTGGAAGTGCAACTCTACCTGCTGACATTCATTTGCTCAGTGAGAGCCCAAGACTCCCACATGGAGCCGCATGCCAGTCAAACTTCTCAAGAGTTCAACAGAATGCTCAATAACTTTACAAAGATAATAAATGTTGTCTATTTGTGGAAAAGTTTAATAATTCTCTAAAAGTCACCAATGCATAGTGAGACCATGAGTTATATTCAAAATGATAATCTAGATTTGTATGCCACTGCCCCCAAGAAAGGCAGTCATTACCATTGTTATATTCAAAATGACAATCTAGATTTGTATGCCACTGCCCCCAAGAAAGGCAGTCATCACCATTGTTATCATCATCCTTATTATTATTAGATTTAACAGATGGTCTAAGTATGTAGCCTTTTCTGGCCTTCAATTCAGGATCATCCTGACACAGTTTTCTGACCACACCCAAACCATCTGGGATGGCAGCCTAGAATTAGTTTTTGGTCCCTGGCTTACAAGAAGAGAACCACTTCCTTTTCAAATGTTGATTTTAGGGAGCACAGTGAATTAGTTATCCCACGATCAGGGCTTTGATCCCAGGGAATTGATACTTGATCTGGACCACGCCAGTGTCTTCTGTCTTGTACTAAGATAAGGATTACAAGGCTATTCCTTAACTATAACAGGAATATGAGAACTGATCAAATGCAGGAGGAAGACTGATCTGCTGAGAGAAAAGTAAACTCAGTAGAATGTTCTTTTGCTAACACATGCAGAATGCTAATGATGTCTAGGTAGCACTCCTCACAAACACCCATGATTACCGTGTGATGCAATCCTCTGCCTGCTTCTCACTGTTCATCTTGTGATACAGCACGGCAGCCACAGCCAGGGGGCCTGCATCGCCACACAGGAAGGTGATGGAACGCTTGCTCAAACAGTTTAGGCTTTGCTTTACATAGCCGTGCGCCATCTGCAAGTAGGCAGGGTCCCCAAACACATCATAGAGATGTAGGTAAAGCACAGCAATGCCTGGAAAGCAAGGAGAAAGCAAGTGGAGATGAGGACGGGCACCTCACTGTGTTACTTTGGTGTGTGACCCCCCTCATCCGGCTTGAATTTGATAAGCTACGTGACATTATCTGCAAGTCAGGTGACTTCTTTCTAGTCTCAGCTCTGCTTACTGTGAGTCAGCTCTAAGAAAAGGCAGAGGGAGTCACTTGTCTTTGTATTCCTCACTGTTAAAATTCTATTAAGTAATAAAGACTTCTTAAGATTTGTCCAAGGCAGAGATGCAAAGGCAGACACAGTGACCATTCCTAATCTTTTTTGGTCAAGTGTTTATTAACAAAAGTTAATTAATAATGAACAAAAATATGATTGTTGTGACATAAAGCAATTTAGAGCAAGGGATGAGAAAGCTCACTTCTCTTTAAATAAAAGGTTAATTTTTTTGTGTATGTGACAAGCTGGTTTGTGTCACCAAGTCCTACATTCTGGTTTCCTTGTGGGCAGGCATTGGACATTGGAGAAAATACACTAACGTCTTCTAATATTTTTTTCTTGTCAAGAGCCGCCTCCTCTGGCACCATGCTACTTCGGAGACTAAAGGAAAAGCTACCAGTAACTTGGTTGTGGTCCTATTCGCCTTGCTCCTGTGCACCCTGAAGCCTACAGAGTAACTGAGGCAGTATCTGTGTTTGCAAGTGCTTGTCACAGGAGACAGAGCTCCCCTTCAGAAGCCAGCTCAGTGAGGAGCAGTCAGAGACATGGAGAAGGAAGTCTGCATGCCTAAGGCATTTCCAGAAACATTTTTTCCCTGTAAAGTACATTTTCCATCTCATTTACCATTTTTAGAAGACACACAGCCTATGTTTAAATCTAAATTAATAGAGCCAATCTCTTCATGGATTTCAGTGCAGTAAAAATGCAGTCTGCAGAATTACTTTTCACTGTACTGAGGACAATTTTAAATTCAGATACTTTTCCCATTTTGCATGGGTAATCTCCAAAGCTTTGTGTTACAGACAATTCAATTTCACATGTATATTAAGGCCAAATTTTCATTTCCTGCCAAAGTTAATAACCTTGTCTGCTCTTTCAAAGTGGCGCAGTGTTAGTAATTCCAGAGTTGATGAGCAGATGGAATGACGATGTTCAAGGTCTGAGACAAGTGTACAGAACCACGTATGTGGGGAGGAAACAAATCTCCTTTTCACAAATGATCAGCGTCAAGAGCTTCTTCCAGAATTATGCCCTTAATGGGCCTCATCGCCACCCACAGCACGCACCTGCGCAATCCACTCCCACTCCTGCCCGTTCACTTCCCCTTACTCCCACTGCTGCCTCAAACCCTAATTAAGTGATGCAGCACCAAAGCTGGATAATAACAAGACCGGTGTTTGAGAAAATAGAGTGATTGAATACAAGTGCAGTGACTGTTTTCCTTTTCGGACCCTCGTCTCTCACGACCATCAGTTCCTTTTGTCTTAAACAGTTAACAAAGCCCACTCTGCCTCACTATCTTAAGACCTGATGCACTCCTCATGAAAGTCAGCTAGTCGTTTGGATGGTTCTTCTCTGGGAGCACAGAATCATTTCTTCAGCTTCTTGGATTGCATGGCCAGGTTCCACTTCCCCCTTCCCTGTGTTCTGGGTCCTGGTGTCATATTTCGGTGAGGCAACCTGTTCCCAGTGTGCTTTCTTCCTACACAAAGCACCCAAGGATGGAAAGGGCTTTATGTGCTGAATGCTGCTGCCAATCTAGGATCTGCTTGTAAAGTAGCACCGTCAGAGATATTTCATTCCCCATCAACATTTTTTAATGTAATAGTAGAAAAACTGGGGAACTGCACTACCTGGGGCTAAATGTCTTGAGCCTGATCCCCAGGCAGTGTGCATAGGCATACCTTCACCTTTACAGATAGCAAAGATGCAAATATAGCAGGCAAAATGGGACACCAAGATGCAGCCTGTGGTCCTGATGATAAACTGTCACAGGTCTGGCCTCAGCTGAGGTGTTAAGACTCTTTCCTCATCAAGATATATATGCTGTTCACTGGGAGTCATATAGCACTGCAAGGCTGAACATACTACATACTCTGGTCCCTTCCCTGTCCCACTCCTGCCTTCCAGAGGTACCTTCAATGACTCCACCTATTTGTTTGACTTCCTGACTCCAAGAGAAAGCCTACGTGTTAGCTGTTAATTCTTTCCATTTCAGACAAGCTTTTTAAATTCCCATTTGGAATACGAAGATTTACCTCTTGTAACAGTGGTCTAAATGTTGTATGCCCATCTCCCCTCAACAACCATACCCCAGATTTCAATGCAGAATACATCTGCAGCAGGGGATGCGTCTGGCTAGGCTCTCCCCAGTGAGTATGTATTCTTCCTTCTACTGTCTTCCTGTCTGGAATGCAGACGTGATGGCATGGCCATCGCAGGAATTGTACACCATGAATTGGAAACTATTAGGATGGTGGTGATGCACAGAGATGGTAGCCTTGGGTCTTGAGGGCTAAAATCTGACCACACCAGACCCTATTCTGTCTACTAACACACGAGAGAGAACTTCTGTGCTATTAAAGCCACTGCTATTTAAGTATTCTGCCATACGTTTGCAAGACTAGTTCCAAAGGATAGAGCTCTTTCCAAAGTTAGAGAGTCAGCAAAGCTGTATCTCAGGTTTAGTAAGCTGATGTTGGCGGTTTCATTTGAAATGCATCATTTTAAGCAGCATAGTGCAAAGGTATTTAAAAGAAAAATCACGACAGCTGCCCTGTAAGGGTAGGATCAGTGGATGACCTAGCGTAGTTAGGAGGATGCTACAGGATTAGGGATGAGACACAGGGCAATGGGTAGGACAGAGAGGTGGTGAGAATGAACATGCCTGGGAGGTAAAAGCAACAGAACTTGATGGGGATGAGTGGCAGGCAGAATCCATGATGGCTCCTCAATGACCTAGTCCCACAACTTGGTGCGTACCACCAGCATGGCAGCACATAGCAGACAGCAGGTTCTCAAGAGAAGATTACCACTGTGTCCGTGGAGAAACACATCTTTTAATACATTTCAAGTCTCTAAAGGGCAATGTCATGAGGAAGAGCTTCTATGACAACAGCGTGCTGACTGCCTTTATGTGTCAACTTGACACAAGTTAGAGTCATCAGAGGAAGGAGCCTCAGCTGAGGAAATGCCTCAATGAGATCCAGCTGTAAGGCATTTTCTCATTTAATGATGAAAAGGGGAGAGGGTCCAGCCCATGGTGGGTGGTGCCATCCCTGGGCTGTTGGTCCTGGGTTCTATAAGAAGGTGGACTGAGCAAGCCATGGGAAGCATGTCAGTAAGCAGCATTCCTCCATGGACTCTGCATCAGCTTTTGCCTCCAGGAGCCTGCCCTGTTTGAGTTCCTGTCCTGACTTCCTTCAGTGACTAACAGCAATGCTGAAGTATAAGCCAAACAAACAAACCTTTTCCTCCCCTACTTGCTTTTAGTCATGGTGTTTCATCACAGCCATAGAAACCCTAACAAAGACTCAATACAACTGGGCAAGAGTCTCAGCATGGAGCGGCATCTGTCAGTGTGTAAATCTATCAAAGAACACACAACTTCTTTAAAATAAGACAACAGCCATTTGTAACTAAGCAAATCCTTCAATTTACATCTGAAGAACAGATAGTTTCTTTGTACCCTACTTGCTAAGAAAAAACTATGGAAACAGATAAATTTCTCCCGTTTCTATCTTTTAAGTTTTTTACCATCACAGAAAATATTCTAGTACTATTTAAGTTTTGATTATACTTAATTGTAAGAATAAGTTTCATCTATTTTTCTACTTTAGAAGTATTTTGTTTAAAAATATAAGCCTCCTTCTCATGAACCTGAATCAATTTTGACATTTCCATGAACACAAACCTTAAAAGTCTTTAAATGTTTTCTTTTAAAACTTGCATTTCATTTCTGCGTTAGGGTGTGTGTGCATGGCACATACGTGGGGGTCAGAGGACGGACTTGTGGGCATCTGTTCTAGCCTGCTACACCATGTGGGTCCAGGGGATGGAGATCAAGTTGTAAGGCTTGGCACAAGCACCTTTACTCACTGTTCCATGTCACTGGCCCAACTGTAACATTAAAATTCAGGTTAAATGTTACCCATTTCTTATTTTGGTTGGTCCACTCCATGAAAACTAGTGTCATTAAGTTGTGTAAGTTAAGGCCTTTGGCTTACACTATTTTTCAGCTTTGTTCATACACATGGCTGAAACGTGGACATTATAAAAGGACAGTATAATCCAAGAGAAGGGAAGACTTAAAGAAGTGGATAAAGCAAAAATCTAATTAGACAATATTTATTAATGAATCCTACAGTCAGAAAATGTGGTGAGGAAGCATTTGGGAAACATCTTAATGCTGTGTAACTGCACGTTGGCAATGGTTCCCAATGTGTGTCAGGAGCAGCGGGAGGGCAATGGAGAATTGTCTTTCCTTAAAACAAAGCAAAGCAAGCTGACTTGCCAGTCTTTGGCCTGGGTGGCCAGGAGAAACTGAGGCACATGTCATTAGGCTCTGGAAGCCTGCTCTCGCTCTTGCCTGTAGTATCTTATGCCAACCTCTGCTCTCTAGAACTGCATACACTTAAGTCCATTAAACAGGAAACACATTTCTAGTTACACTGTCACATTTGAAATGTTCAACACCTCTACTTGGCCAGCGGCTTCCAAGATGTCAGCAAACTACATTTCCACTGAGGCAAAATGTTCTAACACAACTTCTACTGAGCAAGGCTAAGTGTTCCTTTGTGCAAGGCGCTTGAGGAAGTCTGGGGCTGCCTCAAACTTATCCTGTAAATGTGGCTTTGAAATGTTCACAACTAATTTACTTTAAGAAGAAAAAATAATACACTGTGAGGCCACAAAAGCCTGCTATAAGAGACATCATCAATGCTGGCTGTTTCTTTCCAGAGCCGCCACTCTGGGGAGAGGGCCAAATGTTCCGGGACACAGCTAAATCTGCAATTTCCTTACTCAGCTACTGAGCCTCAGCAGTGCTGTAAGGATAGCCAGCTGCTGGGAAGTAATTAATACTAAGCCTTTGCGTTTGAGGGATCATTAGTTCTATTCTTCTTGACCAATCAAAGCCTCACTGCATCTCAAATGTATAAGGAGATGATAAAATCTCCTGACACATGAGTCTCCCAAACATGTCTCTGTAATGTTAGAGATTACTTCTTAACACTTTTCATTTATTCAACAACCAGTAGGCAGTGTATCCACCAGCACTCAGTAGTCTGAAAGTCAGATTAACTACTAAAGGAGAGGGGAGGGAAAATTCCAGTCCAACTGAAATCATCCATTGAAACTTTAAAAGTTCATCATCAGTTACTATGTTTTCTTCCTTTCAGACTTGGGAAATGTAAGTGAAAACCCCCAAGGAACTCCCATTACCCATGACCACCTGCCTTTCTGTACAAGTTGGCGTTTTCTACTATAATTTCACAACTGTTCCTCAATCTTATGTGTCAATGATTAGGCATGTGCACATATTTCAGCAACAAAATCAGTTGCTGCCAGGGCAGCAGTTTCTTTCTGGTGATGATTTTACTGTGTACAGCTCTACCCACCCAAGCTGGGTGTCGGTAGGGTACTCATGGTGGTATCTGCTCAGTCGTGAGACCAGAGCTGCCCTCTGTGGGCTGCTGGCTGCACAAATCCCCCGAGATTTTCACACAGGCAATCTGGGAAGAAAGCAGGCATGATTCTGCACTCCCATTTAATACTACCCCAAACAAAGAGTAGCAAAAGATGTCAAACGAGCCCTTCAAATATGGGCCTTTTCATTTTAGCTATTTCCACAGTTGCCATATAACCGCGGAACCAGGATTTAAGAACATCACACGTTCTTCCTTTCACTCAGGGTCTAGCAGCCCTCTGCCTCTAAAGGACAAATATAGAAGGGCTGCTAGCCGTTTATCAGACTGGCAGAACAGGGGACAAGTAAGCTAAAGCGGTAAGAACATGGACTCTTCATGCAGGGGTCCAAGATTGTCTCTCCCCTTCCGAGCTGTGCAAATACAGCCCATTTAGTAAGCCTTAGCACTCTTCTGAAAACTGAGACAACAGCAGCTTCTCTATAGAATGACTGAGTCGTGTGGCTACACAGAGTAGTCCCTGGCATACACTGACTCATGTCCGATCCCATTAGGCAGTGAACCTCACTGGATGGTAAGTCACTTTATCCCATCTCTGTCTCTCATCTAAAGGGACAGGGTGCCTTCCCACATTTCAGCATCTCTCCTCCCTTTCGGATCTGTGAGGACAGACAACTGGTCTTTATAGAAGCCATCCGGCTTTTCACTAGCCGTTAGAGTCCTCTGTCCCCCTCTGTTCACTTCCTTCCTATTTACCGGCATGGTAACCCGGGACTATCAGGTGCTGAGTCTGGGGAGAAGTTCAGATCAAGGGGTAAGAGAAGCCAACGTCTCAATGATCCGCTCTTTGCCAGTTTTACTATTTACAAATTAGATATGGTAAAACTTGTCAGCTAATTCCCAAATTTTTGTCTCAACTTGACCCAACACTGGGGCTGTGATGAACTGAATCACATCCCGACAGATATAAACTGAACTGAGTTTTCATTCTTTTTCCCTTGCACCTAGTTTAAGTAATTCTTTTGGGTTACAGTTAGACAGGCACAGCTGTAGCCTTTCTGGTGCTGTCTGTAATGATCATTGCTTAAGTCGGCCTGATTTCCTTTCTACCATTTCTTCTCTGTGTGTGTGTGTGCACATACATGTTTGTGTGCTTGTGCGTGTGTGTGCGTGCATGCCCATGTATGTTTAGGCTCAAGGTCTTTCTGAATTAGTCTCTACCTTAGTCACTGAGTCAGGGCCTCTTAATGAAACCTGTAAGTCTAGCTACCCAGACTGCTCTGGGGATCTGTGTCCACACTCAGCATGTTGGAATTACAGGTGGCCGCCACACCAACTCAGAATTTACATGGGTGCTCGGGATCTGAACTCCACACTTTACCAACTGAGTCATCTCCTGAGTCCCCTTCTGCCATTTATTCTGATTTGCGTACAAACACTGTCACCCTCTCTCTCTGCGCTTCACCTGAGCACCCTTTGAACATCTAAGCCCAACACACTTGTTTTAAATGTGTGCCTTAGTAACATGAGCTACAGTACAGCAGCAGCATCATATGCTTTGATGTGTAACTCAGAAAGCCAACAGACCATGTAGTTATCTTCCAGTGGCTGGTAAGGAGGGCTCTAGAGAACCCAGTGTCCATCCACATCCAATGGCATTGGCTTAGAGGGAAGGGTGCTTCTCATGAAGGTGAAGGGGACGTCTGCTCAGGGCTCAATTAGACACTGAAACGCGGGCTCTGGTAGGGGAGCTTCTAATAAAGAGAGATCAAATTGCAAAGAGAAGACAACTGGCCAGAATGATTTCTTTCAAATAAATCTCGTGTCAGCGGTAACTGAGAGCCACATGCTAATGTGGCAGCTAACAGCTAACCACTTGGCAGATCAGAGGAACAGCATCTTGAAACACTAATGACCTACGTTTAGAGCCCAAGTTAATATTACTCCAGGGATCACGCTGTAGTTCTTCTTATTAAAAATGTTATCTAATGCTTGAGAAGAGGACATGCATGCCAATCGTAGCCTCATTAACTCGCTGAGTTGGTTAACAGGCGCTTAGCCCATGCCTTTCAGCGCTGCAGCCCCTCGAGCTCTTTGTGCGCATGGCTTTTTCTCTTTTAAAGTGTAAGTTGATCACCATTTCTCTGAGGAATCATCACAGCAAGGAGTGGGGAAAAGTGACATTTCACGAAGGCTAGCACTTTTCCTCATGCTTCCTAAAGACACCAGTGAGATGGGCCCTCCCTTGGGTTTACTTAACTCTGCTGTTATGTCAGAGAAGCAGTGTTCAAATAAACGCCTACTTTTAACAGAGGAATGTCCCTGCCCATTAACCCTTTACCTCACACAGTAACTCTTCACTAGTCTTTTGTGATTTCAACTGTGGATGACATTCTAAGATCTGCAGTCTTCGCTGGAACAAAAGGCAGCTCATCCCAGTGACATGTAGCACTATGTCCTTCAGAGTGTCCTATACATCGCTGGACCATCACAGAGCCAGCAGCTGGCCATAGATTTGTCTATAGGGTTCCCCTCCTGCAGTTTTCTGCATCCAAGCTCCTACCCTGCCAGTGGTTAGTCTGCTGGGAGGAGATGGAGACTGTAAATACGCAGCCCAACACTGACTGTGGTCACATGCCACACCTCAATCACTGTGCATTACCCTTCAGTGCAATACATTATAAAGGAGCATTCCGGTGAAACCACTGAGCCTGTTCATTTGAAATGTCACTTATTAATAGCTGTTAACTGACTTTTAGATGGATGAGAACCCACGATTCTCAACGACTCTTTTCAAATACAAGCCATTATGAGAAGAATCTTCTTTGGGTCAATTCATGTTTTATTCTGAATTTACACTGAGTGTACCTATAGGGTCAGACTATGGGAAGCACATTTTCTCCAAAAGAATGCCAGAGATGCAGGTTTTTTTGCTGCAAATACTGAGAAAAACATCCAGGATTTACTTTATATCCAATCTTTAATAACCTAATTTCAGGCTTAACAGTAATTACCCTTCTCTCTGCTGCCTTGGTAATGTTTCTCCTATTATTTTTCAAATTCTTTTCATATTTTTAAAAATAGAATACTGAGCTCTGGTTGCACAGTACAGGCATCAGGTTGTCATGGTTCAAACTATTCCATGTCAGAGATATGAAGAAAATCTTCGCTGACAAATGCACACAATGAAGACAAATGCAGCAGTTGGTAGGAAATAGGCACAGACTCACTCCAAAGGCAAAGGCAGGTCATGATGCTAGCAGGCCTGCCGGGTAGAGCCTATCATCATCACCTGCTGGCTGTGGAGCCCAAGAACTTGGCCTTGCTCTGCTTCCGCTTCTCAGATCTGACATGGGAACCCTCTATGGACTCCACACCGTGGAGGAGATACACAGGCAAAGCAGGGGGTTACAGGAAAGCCGTGGATGGGATCTGCTTCCCCACGGGCACTGATGTCTGTGCCCGTTCTCACTCCTCCTGTCATGCCAGTGTCAGAGTGACTGTTAGTAGGAGCAGTGCTTTGACTTTTCCTCTTTTCTTTCCAGGGTCATGGAATTTTGCTTCTCTACCACATCACAAGTATAAAAGGATAAATGCCAGGGCTGTGAGGCTTAATGAAGGCATCTCATAGGCACAATGTTTAAATTTGACTAAAACCACACAGTTAACATGCTCAGTTCTGTAAAATATCCTCATGTTCCATTTTAGAGTAAAACCATGATAGCCCTGTTGCAGAAGTTTGAAAAGTGAGGGCTGTCCACCTTCCTCCTCCTTCTCCAGTTACTTTAGTATATCTGTGTGTAGTGTTCATGTGTTTGCACACATGGTGACCTGTGTGTGTGGAGGCCAGAGGTTGATGACATGTGTTTTCCTTGGCCAATTTATACCTTACATGCTGAGACAGGGTCTCTTGCTAAACCTGAAGCTGGCAGATTTGGGTAGTCTAGCTGGCCAGTGTGCCCAAGGATACCATCTCCACCTCCTGAGGGTTACAAAAGAGTGTTGACTGGGCTTGGTTACAAGTGGGCTGCTGTGCTCTCAGTTTGTATTTGGGGGCTGGGAATCATGCCTTTTACCCTGAGCCATCTTGCCAGCCCTTTATGTACTTTAAGTTTTATTTAACCATACACATAGTAACTCTTACTAATAATGTACTTTGCACACATGTGGGCATTCTAAAGTTTACTCTTATCCAAGACAGAATTAGCTATTAGACCACACTATTAGGTGGAATCAGATGGAAAGCTTCTAATTGTAATGGCTATCTTCCAAAGCACACATCACACAGAGGTGCCTTGGCAGAAAGTTGAAGTACCTTGTTCCTATTCGTCTTGGGGTTCACGAAAAGACAGAAGATGGAAAAGCTATGGGAGTGCATTCGTTTGGATGTAAGTACACATGTAGCACTGAACACACAGAGCTTCCTCTCTCCACTTGAACCCTTTCATCTTCAAGGCTACCTAGGCAAGCCAACAGCACATACAAAGCATCAGGGAGCTGCAAAGTCTCAGTCTGTAGCTTTAAATCTCAGTCATGAGGGAGAACAGAGACGTGCTCCTGTGGGGTCAGTATGGACTGATGTAAGTATAGCACAGGGAAATCCACGCTAGCAAACAAGGGTTTGAAAGGAGAAGAAAGGGAGATGGAGAACTAGATCATCAGTTAGAGAGGCAGGACCAGCCGCTCTCTCTCCTGGAGGGGAGGCACACTGAGCACCAGGCAGAAGTTAGAAATTGGAATTCTGAAATATTTCTCCGTAGCAGGGTTTATGGAGAAACCATTATGTGTGAGATGAAGACTTCTTTTTCCAAAAGAAGAAAACTGTTTTGAGTTCCTTTGAAAATGAAGAGGGGGAAATATTGCTTACCTGATTTAAAAATTTAAGACATTAGTAAGTTCATTCTTACAAAATTCCTGACCAAGTGGACAGACATAAGGGAGAATTTGCAGATGGAAAAATAAAAATGAGGACCATGTCCAACTTGCTGTACAACACATAATTAAGATAGTTTTGCTTGTACATAGGAGCTCTAAGATATGAATAGAGGTTTTTGTCTGAAAGTCTACATTCTTCTTTTTCAATGAAATCCAGCTAGCAGCCTACATGAGCCACACTTCCTTTGTAACCAGCAGTGGCCATGGGATAGTACACCCATGAACACTGAGGAGAACTTGAACACTGAGTGGGAACATCCACGACATCTTTTTTTTTTAAATTTATTTATTGTGTATACGGTATTCTGTCTGCATGTATGCCTGCAGGCCAGCAGAGGGCACCAGGTCTCATTATAGATGGTTGTGA
Organism: Mesocricetus auratus; assembly: GCF_017639785.1. Lineage (NCBI taxonomy): Eukaryota > Metazoa > Chordata > Mammalia > Rodentia > Cricetidae > Mesocricetus > Mesocricetus auratus. The sequence continues at coordinate 40,996,179 of NW_024429194.1, read as the reverse complement.
GCCACCATGTGGTTACTGGGAATTGAACTCAGGATCTCTGGAAGAGCAGCCAGTGCTCTTAACCTCTGAGCCGTCTTTCCAGCCCCATATCCACAACATCTTTTTAAGGGAAGGAAATGCATTTTTCTTTTGCTCCCTTTCCTTCTAGCAGCCAGAAAAGCTGAAGAAATAGCTAGCCTTTAGCAGCCATAGTGACCAAGAGGTAGAATTAGTGTCTATGGAGTGAGAAAGCAGAAGAGGAACCTGGGCTCCTGTCAACTTCCTCCATGACTTTTCCATAGGAGAAACATTATCATAGTATTTAAACCGACGAACTAATCCATCCCAAATCTTAATGCTACCTGCGTCAGCACAGGCTATCAGTCATATTTCCACTAGATAATAAAATGTTAATTTAAATTTATAATTAATTGTAATCACAGTCTTGGCTCACACAAACTACACTGAAACATAAAGACAATTTTTAACAGTTTTCCCCAACCATTGACAGACAACAAATGCTCAATAAAAGTCAGTGTTGAAGGAAGTTTTATAGGTTTTCTACAATGAAATAGCATTTCCTAAATTTGTGGATAACTTAGCAAAATGAGCAACAGTAGGTAGTTTTTATAAAAGTAAGGTCCTAAACTCCAAATTCTTTGCTGAGCAAAGCCAAAATGAAGTATGTTTCTTTGTTTGTTTGTTTTAAAGCATCGTTTTTAGAAGGATACCTGGGCACACACAAATCACATACAAGGGTACACGTCATTAAGTTGTCACTGCTGTGACACACAGCATCAAGTTCTTCCATTGTGTTGCTCGTGGATGCAATGCTCAGAAATGAAACTAGCTGTCACTAGACAGTAGTCCATAAATTGAAGGCTTACAGATTATGATTTCCTGTGGTCAATCAGCAGTCTATCTTAATCAACTCAGAGTCTTACATTTTTCAGACTGAATACTGGCACAGGACAGCCTTAATGTATCCAAACACGGGGGGAGATGGTTCATTTTATGCGGGAATAATAGCATTTTAACAGTGTTCGATGAGGGAACATTAGGAACCTTGTCTCAAAAGCCATTAGCAAATTTATCTACACAGTTTTATGCTTCCTCAGAAACCCACCAGCAACTGAAGACATCCTCACTGTTGAATGTGCCAATCTGCCTCAGATGCTGGCCATGGAAGCTGCTTCCCAGAGCCAGCACTGAGAGAGAGTTGCTTGAGGGTCAGACAGTGACATCTGAAGGAGATGACACCACAAATGTAACATAGCCAAGAAGCTTAAACCAGGACCATTTCACTTGTGAGAAAAAAAACAACTCAGCTGAAGGAAGAGTGTTTCTCAAGTAACCCTGGCAATTCCGGGTGTTTGATGGATGACTTTCCCTTGTTTAATCATTCAAACATGAAACCAGTCAGCCACCCATCTCTCCCCTTCCCCCAAGCAAAGTCCTTTATAAGGATACTAGCCTATGTGAATGGGTGAATTAGGGACATAAGTCCCTTTTTGTAATCTGCCCTGGAACTATGTCTAGCCAGCTGTCACAGGTCAGCCTGTGCTTCTTTCTCTGGACAGAGATCACAAAATGAACTTCATAAATAATGCAAATTTCCAATGTCTTAGGAAAGCAGCTGAGCCTAGGCTTGTAGTGTATAATCTGGCAGGGAAGGACATGCCACAGCACTGTGTAGAGAACTTACTGTTTTCTCCAAATTCTGTTCATTTAAAATAAAGACCGCAAAGCTCTTTATTATTGAGATGAGTCGGTCAATTACACTATTGCTGAAATTACAGTAGGTAATAAATGACACTTCAATAACTTCCTTCTTGACACAAAATACTTTCATTTTATTCTCCACTAATGTTTCCTGTGTTTAGGTTCTAAAACACATAGTAAGCATAAAACGTCAGACCAACATTATTTGGTGGCACATGTCTTTAATCCCAGCACTTGGAAGTTAGAGGCAGGTGGAACACTGTGAGTTTGAGGACAACCCCATCTATAAACTGAGTTTCAGGCCAGCCAAGATTGTTACACTGTGAGATGCGGTCTCAAAAAAAAAAAAGGTGGCCTAAAGTTCCTTCCAACCATGCTACAGTCAGGAAATGTGTCTCCTCGCACTAAAGAGGGTTGTGACAAGCTTGCTCTTAGCCAGTGTCTCTTATATAGCAGCTCCCAGATCAGCTTCCACATTTGTTTGTAAAATGCACATTTCTGGCTTCTGCTTATGAATCACTGACAAACTCTGCAGTGGGGCCCATGAACCTGCATTTTCAGATTCAAAGCCCTAAAACTCCGAATGGAGCCTCTCTACCATTCAAAACGCGTGGGAAACACTGCACCCTAGACTGCTTTCTTCCGTATTCTGACAGCATCCTGTCTGCAGCAGTGAGGCTAACTGTGGTCCCTCAGCTCTCCTTCGCTGTCTCTCTCAAATCCTCCAGTTTTTCTCTTCACAAAACCAGTAAAAACGCCAACGCCAGGCATGAATGCCCACTGTGTGCTTGCCCTCCCTAAACAACATGCACTCTGAAAGGCGACTGCGGGGTGGGGAGCTCTGCACTCCCAGACACACAGGAGGGCCTGCAGGCTGTGCCCGCGCCTAACTGCTGTGGGAAGGTCCTCCTTTGGCTCTCACCAGGGTACATGCTAGCTCAGTCAGCACTCTCTCCTTACCTGCCCAGCCGGTGTACCCAGTGCCATCTCGAGGATCTGCTGACTTTAGGCCTTTTTCCATTTGCTGAAGGAGCTCTCGAATCTTATTGGTCAAGCGCTGTGAGAACTCAGGAGTCAGCTGTAGAAATGAATGGACAACATTTTTAAAAAGGGTCAATCACACTAACAGAATTAATAATACCTCCATGGTGACGTTTTCTATTCATGAAAATAAAATGTCATCATGTAAAATGTAAAGCAGCCTTAAAGGTTTAGGTTTCCCAGAAACCACACAGAAAGTTCATATTTAAGCCAAGATGTTTATTTTAAAAAGTTACCATGAGCTAGGTTATGGCAGTGCATGCCTGCAAGCCCAGCATTTGGGAGGCTGATGCAGGAGGTCGGCTACTTTGAGACTAGCCTAGGCTACACAGTCAGAAAGGAAAGAACAGGCTGGCCTTCATCTCAGAGATGTCTTTGCCTCTGCCTTCTGAGTGCTGGGACTTAGGTGTGCTCCACTGCACTAGGTAAAAGTTCTTTTCTTATAGACACCCATTGAATCTCAGCTGTTGGCTTCCAAGCCATGACAATGTTAACCCCCTTAGGAAATACTCTATTGGTTTCTGTTACTTTTAAGAATGGATAAAGCAGCTGCATTTAAAAAGCAAAACACATCCATGGTCATCAGGAACCTCAAGCACAAAGCACACCATGCCTAGGATGAGCTCCTAACTCAACACGTGTAGCACAAAGAGGCCCGGCTGGTCCTCACCTGTTACTGGCTGCATGCCCTTGCTCAGCTCCTGCCATCTTCAAACTGCAGCTACCTTCCTGGAGCTGGAGAGTAACACCTGCCCCACCCCATGGCTTCTTACAGGCCACCCACTCTGTGCCAAGGATGACTCTAATGCTGGGGTCTTGGGGTTAGTGACACCCACATGAGGGCCTACAGAACTGATGGGCAAGCTGAGGCTCACAAGTCATATTCTTCTTAACTTTTTCAGATTAAGTTTTATTATCTATGTGGGTTTGTGATAGTTTGTCTGTGTACTGTCTGTGCCTGGTGCCTTGAGAGGTCAACGAAGGTGTCTGATCCCCTGAACTGGAGTTATAGACAGTTGTGAGCTTCCATGTGGGTTCTGGGACTACAACTCGGGTCCTATGAAGAGAAACAAATGCTCTTAATTGTGAAGTCATCTCTTCTGCTCTCTCACAAAGGCATATTCATTAAGAAGGCAACTGGAAAGCATTTTCAAAGTACTGTACTTCAATGTACCAACTAACTCAGTATGCTAGGACTTTACAGAAAACCAGTAAATGTCAAAACATTCCAAGTGCAGACACATGTTTCATCATGGAAAGACTGTAATCTCAAAGCTAAACTGGCTAGAGTCTCTGTTTTATTATTCTGTGTGTGTACCTGTTCATGCATGCATGACAAGCACATGGGTAGAGGTTTAAGGACAACTGCAGGAGTTAGTTCTCTCCTTCTGCCTGGGTCCTTAGCTTGTCTGGCAAGCACTTTTACCTGCCAAGCCACTTGTTTTAAGAACATGTTGGTTTAGGGAGGTGGCTCTATCAGTAAAGTGTTTGCGTTACAAGCTTGAATTTGACCTCTAGAGCCAGTATATATAAAAGTGAGACATGCTGGCATGTGCTTAAAGCTGGGCATGCTGGCATGTGCTTATAATCTGAGAGGTGAGGAAGAGGAAGCATGCTGATTCCTGAGGGTTCACCAGACAGCCAGTCATGGCCTACTTGGCAAGCTCCATGCTAGACAACCAAAACAACCACCAAAAAACAAAGGACAGCACACAGGTAGCAACAGACATCATCCTCTAACCCACACATGTGCATGCCTCTCTGCACACACGGACATGTACAGACTGTAAGAAGGCAGTGCCACACTAACGTTCATATTTTCAAAGATTCACCTCTGAGGAGCATCCCTGATAAGATCTGTGGCCACTGTAGTATAAGCATCACTAAGAATCCACAGCTTGACAGACACATGCCTGTTATTATAATCTCTGTCAAAAGGTTAGGACTTCTACAAGACTTGAAACACATTTAGTAAGACATAATGGACTTTGATATTAATATAAAAAAAGTCTGTAAGGTTCATAAACGTCAAGGAGCAGCTGACATGACCATAGCCATCTTCTGAGCAGAGACCATGTGTATTCACAGTCCTGGTCCACCTGCCATCAGGAGTCATTTTCTACGAGGCCCACACACACATAAGGTGACCTGCCTGAGAATAAAGACTATGGTCAACACCCCATCACTGAAATTCAGGTCAACACCCCATCACTGAAATTCAAAGTGTGAAGAATGCCTGCAGATGCCAGGAAGCTCCTCCCACATCCATGTGTTAACAGGAGGCAGCCAGGAAGCTCCTCCCACATCACATCCATGTGTTAACAGGAGGCAGCCAGGGCTCTAGGGTTTGACCTTTTCCATTCAACATTAAAGGACTTTAAAATGAATGCCATTTTCTTTGTAGGATCTCCAAACTATGTTCTAACATATGTCACCTTACTATTTGGGTTTAGAGTTTGGATTTGTGTCTTGTGTGATACATCTCCATAATTCCAGTACTTAGGAGAAAAAGGCAAATGGACCTTGGTGAGTTGGAGGCCATCCTGGACTTCATAGTGAGTTCCAGGGTAGCAAGAGCTACATAGTGAGACACTTCAAGAAATGAATGAATGAATGAGTGTTGAGAGCTGGATGTGGTGGCTCATACCTATGATACCAATACTCAGGAAGCTGAGGCAAGAGCATCACTTTGAGTTAAAGGCCAGTCAGTCTGGGCTACAAAGTGAGTTTTAGCTTAGTGTCCAAAAGTCCAAAGAAAACGGGCTAAGATGTGTCAGTGCACCAAAGCATTAGCTATGAAAGCCGGACTAGCCAGCATTTGATCTCAGAACACGTAAAAAGCCAAATGTGGCAACCCATACCTTAATCCCAGTGCTCCTACAGCAAAATGGGGAGCAGGGACAAGAGTTACCCAGAGGCCCAGCTAGCCTGGAATACACCGATCATCAGCAGAAATAGTAGGCCACACCTCAAGGCAGAAGGCAACAACTAGCTCCTATGCTCTCTAAATGCCTGTAACATGTATGGGCCTGCACAGAACACACATAACAATGAGTGGATTTTTTTTTTGAAGGAAAAAATACAAAAACAAAACAAGAACAAGAAAATTCCACACAAATTAAACGTATAAAAACATTGATTTATGAGCGGCCTAAAACCGAACAGTGAAGTTGAGACATTTTTCATTAGGACACTTTTTCAAAGGTTCCCTCTGCCAAGTCAGCAAGAAGCAGCAGGACTAACCAACCAGACAGGACTAACTTACACCTTAGCTTCAGATCTGGGGAGGGAGGCAGAACACAGGACCCGATGGCGACAGGAGGGTCACAGGACACCAGACAAGTACACACAGCTTTGTCCCAGAAGATCAATCCAGTCTTAAAGGCCCCCCAGCTCCACACACACACTGCATCTCCCAAGTTCGCCCCTCCCACTGAATGACTGACTAAGGCGGTTTCAGAGGTGAGAGAGGTTTCAGAGGTGAGAGAACCTCATAAACCCAACAGACAAGAACCCCACCGGCTAAATCGTCACTCTGCAGCATCGACAAGCTTCAAAGGAATAAGCTGGTAAAATATTTTAAAAATTTATGGTCACTGGATACAGCAGCCTACTCTTTTAATCCTAGTATTGGGAGGCTGAGGCAGGAGGATAGGGATTTCAAGGCCAGCCTGGGCTATCATGATTTCAGCCTGGGCTACACAGTGTTTGCACACTCCAGCTCTCTCTCAGGGATCTGCCAAAACTAGGTATTCCTAACAATAATCCAACTGGCCAAAGAGGCATGTGAAAACAGGTACCTGGTGCCACACCCCAGGCTCTCCTCGCCCAAGTGCCTCGTGATATGGAAGCCAGGTTAACCCTAACGCTAACCACGAATAGTTTTTATAATCTTTGGCTCCCCACTCTCAACTTTAAAGATGGCTTCGAAAAACAGTAGAATTACAAATTATTTCAGGTCTGTTGGTCACATTTATCTCAGCAGCATCCACTAAGAAATAACGTGAATACAGCCAGGTCCCTCCGGGAGTGAACTTCGAAGACAATCTTTGTAACTGACACTCCTAATACCTCAGGCTATTTCTTCCACCGCTAATGAGGTCGACAACGGCATTTTATTCCCTACCCAATACGTTAGGGCTCAGTACATCCAGACTTAGACACTTATGTAAGTCAGCGGCGGTCGCGCATCTTTGGCAGGGGAGGGATGAGCGCCCCACCCTCCAGGGCAGGAGGGAGGTCCTTCGGGGGCCCTGGGGCGGGGAGGCGGGTGGGCGGCCACACAGGCCTCCCTCAACTCACCCTCCCGGAAGAATCAAAGTAGCTTTCGGCCAGGGACTTGTTATAATCGGCAAAAGGATTCGGAAAGGCCCTCTGAGCCATGACGCCGCTAGCGAGCCTGCAGAACAGGGGAAAGAGAGATCGCAAGTGGAGCCGGGGCTCAGGGTGGGGACGCGAACGCCAACAGGAACGCGATCGCCGCGGCAGGCACTCCGGCAGCCCCTTCCCTCCGAGCGGACCCCGGCCCACGGCGGCTCGGCACGCGCGCGGGACGGCGGCCGCGGCTCTGAGCCCCGCGGGATGAAGGGGGCCCGTTTTCCACCCGCGTCCCACGCCCGCGAGCGGGGGGCTCTGGCGGACCAGGGGGCTCGCACGTCTCCTCCGCCGGTCTCGCCAACCGCGCGGCGCGGACAATAACAGACACGGCGCGTTCACCGCCCACTTCCTGCAGGCCTGGCCAATCAGCGGGCACGCCGAGGCGGAGGCCCGCCTCCCGACCTCAGAGTCTTAAAGACACAGGGTGTTTTCGTTTTTTTCTGACGCTCTGGGAGGCACCTTCCAAGACAGCAGTGATGGGGGTCCCACGTTCCCTACCCTCATTGGTAAACACGTGGTTAAAGAAAGTGAATTCAGTTCCAGACCCAAGAGCTCGAAGCCCCGTTTACCTGCAGAAAGAAAGGATAGTCTAAATTAGACGCTAATCCTATTTGAAGCACAAAGAATCAAGAGTAATCTTGGTGCTTAACATTCTCCGTGTTTGAAAACTTTTCGTTGGAAATTAAATTCTGCCTGAGACACATCAGGCCCTCTCTGTTCAAAGCATATGGGAATCCAAATATCTGTCTGGGCAGAAGAGATGCCTGGGGCTTAAGAGTTCTTGCTGCTCTTGTGGAGGACTGGAGTTTGGTTCCCAGCACCCATATTGGGCTGCCTACAATCAACAGAATTCAAGGAGATTCAACGCCCTCTTCTGGCCTAAATGGATACCCATACACAAGCACCCTAACACACACACACACACACACACACACACACACACACACACACACACACACACACACGCACACAAGGACGCACGCACACACACACACACACACACACACACACACGGGAGGGGTCATAAAATAAAGAAGTATAAAATGTGGTTTCTGTCCTCCCATCTTGATTAATGGGCACAAGCTTCAGACCTCCTACGGTTCATCAACCCCTCTCTTCCTCATGTTGTTCCTAGTTCTTTCCCGTGAAGGGGGCACCCAAACTCTGCCTTAGACTAACTTAAAAGTTCCAGTTTGGTTTTTCTTATAACTTTTGATCTCCCAGAAAATTCATTAGTTCTGTTCCCTCAGCAAATTCATGGAGAGTTTGTGAAGGTCTTCAGTGAATATTAAACTGAAAATATGGAGGTTTGGAGGAACATGTCTAAGAGAGGAAAGGAAAAAGAGATTGAGGCATTTTATCAGCTCCTTTTGCAGTTATTGCAAGCTCAGTGTCATGATATCCCATCAGTCTTTACATGAGCGATTGAAAGACCGCGACAAGTAAATACACTAACAGCTTACAGAAGGGATGACTCCTGATAGAGGAACATTCAGCACAAGAGGACAACGCTTGAGCAGGTGACTGGACAGGAAGATGGTAGTAGCACAAGGATGGATGGAAAGGAGAGTGTTGGTGGCTGAAAGACCCGAGAAGCATCTGCCATGTGGATGGTATAATGAGATACTCAGTGCCAGAATCAGCTCTACTGGCACTGGGAACAAAGGCGCGTGTGTAGGGCAGCCAGAGGTCGTGGCGGTGTCCTTATCACTCTGCCTTGTTCTACCAAGACAGTCTCACTGAGCCCGCAGATTGATATTTTCTGCTTGGCTACTGTCAGCTCAGTCCCAGAGCTTCTCCTGTGTCCACAACTCCCAAAGCTAGGACTGTGGGATTGTGGGTTTGTACATCTGGATTTTATGTGGGTGCTGGGGATCTGAATTCACACCTTCATGCATGTGTGGTTAGCACTCTTACCTGGAAGATATCTCTCCATCCTCCTCCTCCTTCCTCCTCTATTCCTTTTCTTTTTTCTTCCTCTCCCTCTTCTTCCTGTTCCTCATCTTCCTCTTCTTCCTCTCTTCCTCCACCTCTTCCTCTTCTTATTTTCATCTTCTTCCTCTTTCTCTTCCTCTTCTTGTTCCTCTTTTTAAAAAATATATATCTTAGGTATAAGCTTTCTAAATATACCAGAAGTCAACTTCTGGTTCATAGGATGTTCTAAAAATTAACTTTCCCAATACTGTTAGATGTTTTCTAGAAGCAGCAGACTAGTTTATCTGGTCTCTGTTGGGAAGTTTATGTTATCTTCATCTCCTGTCCAGCATTTGTTGTCTAATATTCCAAATTTACCATGCTAATGAATGGCATAGAATTCCACTGATGCTGAAACACTCAAGGTTTTTGTTGTTGATAATAGTGTTGGACTTTTATTCATACACATGCCAGACAACTGGACTTTACCTAAGGATATTCATTTTTGTGTTTGTTTTTGCCTTCTTTTCTTGTCAGTTGACAGGTTTCCTTGGTCTCCTGGCAGGTAGATTCCAGTTACTAATTCCTGGCTTCAGATATTGCAGATATATTCTCCTGTCTGTTAACTTTCCTAGACTATCGATAAAATAAAGCCCATGCAACTTTGGTGTTGTGGTTTGAAGATTTGGTTTCATGTTTCACGAAGGCTGTAAGGATGACTCCTTGTGTCTTTATGCTCTGGCTGTCACTACAGAGTACATTCGCCAAGGAACTTAAACAACACAAATTTACTTTTCTTATAGTTCCAGAGGTTCAAAGTCTGTGATGTTAACAGCACTTACTTTGGTTTTTTTCTTGTTGCCTTTGTCTTCATTTCTAGAAGGCTGTCTCCCACCTCTGTTTTCACATGATGTGATAGTCAACCATAGTTGCTAGCTGGATTCCACCTAGAAACACCTGGGCAAGCTCGTGGGCAATTATCTTGGTTAGGTTAATTAAAGTGGGAAGACCCACCCACTGTGGATGGCACCACTTTCTGGATAGGGAATCATAAAATGTTTATAAAAGAGAGTATGCTAGGCACAAGCATTCATCTTTCTTGGCTGTCAGTCTACATTGTATGTGTCCTGTCTCCCACAAGGACCCCATTATCTGTTAATTTTCATTACCGATTTAAAGACTATCTCTAACTATAGTCATGCTGATGTATCTGGAGTTAGAACCACCCTTTGTGGATTTGGAGGCTGCAATCCCACCCACCACAGTCCCAATCTGTTCACCTGTTGTATTTATGGTGGTTGAACACATTTGTGTCTAACATAGGTTTCACTGTTAGAATTTCTCGAGACTTTCCACTTTTGATAAATTTGGAATTATTTTGAAGTGTGTCTATTTTATAATGTGTGAAGCTGTCTTACATGAACTCTCAGATAATATCCATTGCACCATTGCTTTTAAAATGGGGATACTTCCAGAAATCTGGGACAACTAATATCAAGGAGAGAAAGCCAGTATCATCTGAGGGTTTCCTATTTCCATTCTAAGCCCTCAATCTCCAAATGCCACAGCACATGTGAGGGTGAAATCTAAGTCACAGTTAGGAAGGGGCTTCAGGCCCATCATGGAAGCAGAGAGAAATGCACTTCTCTTAGTGTAGGTTAGCTTTGTTCCATGTCAAGGAATTGTAGATTGCTTCCACTTAGTTGTTCATCCCTTAGTGTGTTAACCTTGTCACAGTGTCCATGGTGGTCAGAGGTACACCTGTGTCCCAGCCTGAGGGGAGGTCAGGCAAACTCAGGCCTGCACAGGCTAGTATGAGAATCTGTCTCTTCCCTCATGTCTCTACTGTAAGCACTGAGCCACAAGACTGTGACCCGCCACCCAGGGAGCTATTAAATAAGGTCATCTTTTGACCCATTCTTTGTCTAGCTTTGATGTACAAAGGTAATGCCTGGTTTGTGGATAGTGGTCTCTTATGCACAGTGGAAGAGCTAGTAACCGATATAGTACGTGTCTGCTAGCAAAAGGCCAGCATGGTTATGTTTCTGTGGTCCTCCCTTTGCCTCTGTCCTTGCCAAAGGCACTATGGCTGCCTATGGTGCATCCCCTTGAACATTGGTAACTCTGTCATTGAACTACGGGAAGAGCTAGACCCTGAAACTCTGTATTTATAATTTCCTCTTTCAGAAACATCTCCTCTACAACACACACACACACACACACACACACACACACACACACACACACACACCACTAATCCAGTGGCTTTTATTTATTCTTCCCTTTCTACCTGATTTCATCTTGTTTTAAGAGTAGTCTATTTTCTTTTCAGCTCAAAAAACTATAAAATAGAAGTTCTCTAGGTCTATCACTGTCCTGTTGGTTTAACATCCAGTTGGGGTTATGTACAGCTGAAGCAACTTTCTGATTGATCCGCCATACTGACCCCGCTGATTTGGCAATGCTGTTGGCAGCAGAGGGAACAGGCATGTAAACAAATGCTCACCAAGCGCACTGTGGTGAGACAGTGTTCCTGGAGACAATGTTCCCATGGTACAGACAACACTGCCTCCCTGCCTGGTCAGGACTGTTATCAATGTGCTGACAGGTTTCTTTGTGTCTCTAGCTGCTTGGTGAGAGCTCCTGTCATATGAATCACAGGGTGCTGGGCTTCTCTGGGAGATTAAAAGTATTGCAAGTTTATGAAGTTGGTCAAAGATGTTCAAACATTTAGAAAGCTTTCTCCACTTCCTAATAACCCTTTAAAAGGGATATTGACCAACTCTATAGCTCATGTCTTTAGCAGCAAGAAGAGAAAGGCTTTCCCGTCTGATGTTGAGAATGTGTTCCTGTGTTGTGTTGTTGAGGTTATGCATACCTTTCTTTCCTACATGCATGATATATATATATACATATATATATATATATATATATATATATATATGCACGCAAGCACGCCAGAGATGAAAACCATCATGTCCCTTGACCTTCATCTGGCTTCTTTTTTTTTTTTCGCCTGGCTTCTTTCTCATAATCAGAAAACATTACAAGTTAAGAATATATTTTAATTTTTCTTACATTTATGGTGTGTATGGTGTGTGTGTGTGTATGGTGTGTGTGTGTGCTGTGTGTGTGTGTGTGTGTGTGAATTAGAGGCCAATCTGAGGGACTTTTTCTTTTTTCTGCATGGGTCCTGGGGATTAAACTTGGGTGTTAGACTTGGCAGCAAGTACCCTCACTCACTGAACCATATCTTGGGCCCTGAGAAACCACTAATGGGGTAAATTGCATTTGCTACTAATGCAGGCCATGAGGTGATACATCTTCATCCATGGTTTGTTCCAGTCTGAGATGTCTCCTGTCCCACTTGCTGAGGAGGAGGCAGCCATGTTTACAGTGCTTCATGTCAAGTTACAGACTTGCCTTACAGTGGGCACTTTTCAGTCACTTAAAAGAAAACATTAAAAAACTTCCAGCTATCACCATAGCCGTGTTATTTAAACTTGGTTTTTTGTTTCTATTTACTATAAGAATCAAGAGGTCAGATGTCAAGGTGAGTAACTGTGGACCATTAAGGTTTACAATGAAAAGCCGAAGAAGCTGCCTCAACAGGACCATGTGCATCTGAAAATAGAACTCATGGACCAGGGAGGAGGCTTAAGAATCTACTGGTCAGCTTGTTACTGCCATGCCACATCAGTTTTGAACCATTCGTGTTGCAGGTCTGACTGTGGCAGCCATAGATCAGGCTGGGCTGCAGCAGCATCCTTCCTCCTTCATCAACGCAATGCCTGGGCCTCCTTCATCAACACAGTGCCTGGGCCTCCTTCATCAACACAGTGCCTGGGCCTCCTTCATCAACACAGTGCCTGGGCCTCCTTCATCAACACAGTGCCTGGGCTGAGCCACAAAGCCTGGCTTCAAGGCTGTGCTCTGGACTGGCCGAGAAAAGGAGAGGATTCAGACTCCAAGGAATCACATAAAACTTGCTCTTCTTGATTCCCACACATCACCACCTTTAGAGCATATTTATAATACAGGTTGTCTGACTTCCTGACAGATAGATGCTCTGTGGCAGGGGCATTAGGTTGACTCTGCATTATGAAAATCTTCATATGAATCTCTTGTAGACAAGAACTGGAGACCAAGGCTGGACTGTCACATGCCTCTCTCTTGCTGTCTAGAGTTTGTCATGTTCTGGTTCTACAAAAAGAGAGAGAGAGAGAGAGAGAGAGAGAGAGAGAGAGAGAGAGAGAGAGAGAGAGAGAGAGAGAGAGAGGACAAATATGAAAGAGCATACTTTGGATATTAAAAAACAGTGGCTATCAATAACAGGCTGAAGTTTCTTCGAATTACTAATGTCCAGTTTACATCTGGCACATAATATCCCTGAAGTATTCTCTACACTGAAGCTAAGAAAAAGAACTGAAGAGAGAAGGGAGGGAGGGATGGAAGGAAGGAGGGAGAGGAAGGGAGGGAGGGAGGGAGGGGAGAGAAAGAGAGAGGGAAAGGAGAGAGAACAGAAGAAAGAAAGGATGTGAGGGAGGGTCTTGTGTCCTTACTTTAACCTAAGCCAGCCTGTGCTTCTAGGCAGTGTTTAGGATATTTTACCTGGACTCTTCAGAGAAGAACCATTCCTAGCTTTTTCTTTTTCTCTCAAGACAAGATTTCTCTGGGTAGCCCTGGCCATCCTAAAACTCACTTTGTAGATCAGGCTGGTCTCAAGCTCAGAGATTAGCCTAGCCCACCTCTGTCTTCCAAGTGCTTGGGTTAAATGCATGCACCAGTCACACACACCCCTTTTGGCAATTAATTAAGTTTCAACTACACTTCCATTTCCCCAGGATTTCTCTCTTCCATGAAGTATATCTCTCAACCATACGTTCAAAAATGTTTTTAGTGGAGTGGAGAAGTACTAGTCAGGGAAGTCTTCCGGGAGTCCTGTGGCTTTCCCTGGACCTCAGACACAAAAATTTCACTTCACACATTTCCACTTTGTGACTGAATCTCCCTAATATGTCTCCCTGCTGCCAAGTCAGGGCCTTCTGGGGAAGGCAGCAGGAGGCTTACTGTCACTCTTTATACATACACTCATAAACCTTCAGAATATTCATTGTGGTTGGCAGGCATACGAAAAGGCTGAGAGGGGGAGATGGGCTGTGGTCCCTTCCTATTAGCAACAGCTTGTGTTCACAGGACCTTGTCTCTGTGCCAAGCACTCTATGAACTTCTGTCCATCATTAAAACAGTCTCATGTATAGCTATTTAAGATTCGTTAAATCAACTACCCACTGACGTGGTGGGGGTCAGTCTTTCTTGCACATAGGAATTATCCAGAAGTCTTTAAATTTCTAGTGTTCAGGGCCTAGCAGTAGGACAACTGCATCAGAATCTCTGGGATGGGATCTCACAAAACTTCTGATAGAAGGGAATTCCCAAACCTTCCACTCTGAACATTGACCTACCTTTGTTGCAGCAAGTGCTACCTGCTTTCGAATTTATTTCTGTTATTCTTAGATACTAGCCTCCTTGAGAGCAAGAGTTAGTTCATCTCACTTGTCATGTGACTATAGCACATAGCACTGGTGCCCTTTCCTAAGATTTATTGAGAGCACAAATGCAAGAATAAAGCAGAGAAGAAGCCACAGGCTTATGTTTCTTGGACCCATTTCTTTAGATTTCTTTTTCTTTTTTATCTTCCCCTCTGGTTCTCTCTCTCTCTCTCTCTCTCTCTCTCTCTCTCTCTCTCTCTCTCTCTCTCTCTCTCTCTTTATATATATATACATATATATATATAATAGCTGTTTTTATTTATTCTTTGAAATTTTCAAGTATGATCATATGTACCCTCTATTACTCCTGGGTCTTCCCAAAAATGTTTCCTTCACAACTGTATGGCTGTTTTGGTTATTTTTAAATAACTGCCTGGGTTTAATCAGTACAGCTCATTTGTGCTTGGGGTGTGGCTGTCCACTGGATGCGAACAATTTACTTGTGGATATACTGCCCCCCCAAATGATTACCCTTTCCCAAACAGCCATCAACTTCCCATAGCTCCTCTGATAGGGATGAGGCCTTATGACTTCCTCCCTATCAATGGTGGAATTTTACCTGGCTTAATCTTGCATTGATAATTACAACTGCTCTGAGTTTATATGTACAATGGCCATGTCATGTCCAGAAGACAGTATTTCATAGCATTCTTGCTATCTTTTCTTTGACATTGGCTGAGCCTATAGGGATGTGATGCTGATATAGATGTCTTATCCATGTTTGAGCACTCATAGTCACTTGTTCTCCCACTCTGATTAGTTACAAGTCTGCTTTAACTACTGCCAACTACAAAAAGAAGATTCTCTGACAAAAGTCGAGAGCTGCACAAATCTGTGTGTATATAAACATAAAGATTATGAGGGAGTTTGACCACATGGCCATTTAGCAAAATGAAGGTAGGTTCTCCACAGGGCCAATAACTTCCTTAGACAAGGGAACAGGCCTCAAATCAGGTCAGAAAGCAATTGCTTACCCACACAGAAGTCATGCTACTATTGCACCAGTGGGCACTTCTTAAATGACAGTGGTGTAGCATACTTGGTTCAGCACTGGGTAAGGTCATTTTTGTTTTTTCTCCCAGCAGTCTATATAGCATCTTCCAACACTATAAAGTCTAGGCAGCAGTGAGAGTATCCTGGTTCATACTGTTGACTTCTGTTCTACAACCGAAGTGTGTGGTGTCTTCTGCAGTATGGTTTTACCATCTAGTTGTAGCAGGCAACTAAGAATGGTGACAGCACATCTGATTTGAGGGACTCTAGGGTCTCCTTGGGCAATAACTCAAAGGGATAACCTGTTCCTGGCACATGAAATCTTGATTTCATGGATCGTCTGCTTTTCCTCAGCCTCCTTTTGTCATGGCAGGATTGTTCTCCTCCCTGCTCCCAGTCCAGTCCACTCTGCACTCCATTCTCTCCTTGGTGAGTTCACCTATACATGCGGCTTCCGTTCTTTCCTACCTGCTGAAAGGTACCCAAGCCACACTTCTCTGCATTTTAAACTTACTTTTCATCTTCTTTTGGTAAAGAATCCTAGTTGAGAGCTTAGATTTGGTGCTCCAGAGATAAGGGTAGACTTAGATCCCAGATTAAACATTATCTCTTTAAAAATGTTTGTGGTGGAAACATGTAGCAGAGTCAACTGATTATGCCATAAATTAGGAGTCAGAGGCACCTTTTCTAGGACACATTTCTAATGACCTAAAGGCCTCCCACAAAGCACTGCTCTGGGCATCAAGACTTTCACAGATGGAATTTTAGGCAACACTTATCCAAATCAAATCATTGTAATCCATAACCCACAAAAGCTCATGTCTAAAGTCCTTAGACATGCTGTAAGCTGCCTTAAGTGTGGGTCTGGCCATTGTCTACTTCTACCACTTTAGAGTGGTCCATTTGCTGTGTGATAAGATCCTTATCTTCCACTATATTCTCTCTGTGTTCTCTGAGTTTTTTCTGTAGAGACCAGAAAGACTAGGGGACTGAGGAGGGGGTCCAGAATGAGGCCCAGGTACACAACCATACCAGACGTGTCAAGTTCTGGCTTCACAATACTTGCTTATTCTCAGCACTCTAACCAGTTATCAGTCTGCTTAACTACTCCCTATGGCAAAAAGAAGCTTCTTAGACATAAGCCAATACCAAAACAAATCTACGGGTATAAACATAAAGATTATAATGGAATCTGACCTCATGGCCATTTAGCCAAATACTGGTAGTTCCTGCAGGGCCTATGCCATATGGGGAGTCTACAATAAGAAAAACTGCACCTTTACATGTGAAACATACGCCAGAGAAGCTTCTTATTAAATATTTCCCCTTAGGTGAGTCAAAAAAGACACAGAGAAGTTCTTTACTTGGCTCTAGTTACCACTCCTGAAATGAAAGACAGCTCAAGAATGGTTTCCAATCTTCTAATCTCACGTTTCCCTAAGAGACCTCTGTTGGGGAATACTCCTTTACACTGTGTGAAGATGTGTCACTGTAATTGGCTTAATAAAGAGCTGAACAGCCATTAGCTAGGTAGGAAGAGGTTAGGTGGGACTTCTGGGGACAGAGAGGACTCAGAGAGGAAGAAAGGAGGCGTTGCCAGCCAGACACAGAGGCAGCAAGATGGGCAGTAGAGAGTAAAGGTAACTGAGCCACAAAGAAAAAGCATAGATTTAAAAATATGTCTTAATCTAAGTTATAATAACTAGTTCGGAACAAACCTAAACTAAGGTCAAGCTTTCTTGTGTGTCATGGTTTGGGCCTGGCAGTCAAAAAAAAAAAAGCCTGCTACAGGTCACTGTGTAGTTTTCTCAGGTCTATTGAACCACACACCACTACTTTTTAGGACTTTAGCTATGGGACTCTCCAGTACCTGTTCCTACTATTTTACAGACATACTCTCAAGCGCCATGTGCCCTCAGCCATTGAGATGTTCAGTAGTGTTCTAGCTTCTTTTGCTATTGCCTATGACTCCCACTGGCCTGGTCCAAAATTGAATCTAGGCTCAACTCAAGTTGGGGAGGATGTCTGGTGGTTAGATAAAAGCCAGCATTCCTCAGGAATGTGTGAAAAGAGGAGTCATCTCCTTTGCCTGTGGCAGAAGGGACAGAGAACTCTATACTGATACATGTCTGTCATCATGTCATCATAGCTAAGCCCATGCTGGCCTCCAGGCTCCTTCAGCTCCTATTCATACTTACTTGATAGTTGTTATACATCCCAAAGTCCAGCTGGCATCCAGGCCCTTCTTACTTCCTCATCCACTCTGTTCGCTCTCAGGGAGGTGCAGTTGACAGGTATCCTCCTAGATACCTCTTCATTCTTTACACAATGACAAGGTTTTTCCTCCTGCCCCTCCTATTCTCACTAGTCTCATGCTTGCTATTCTTGGTTCCCTAGCCTCGATCATATCCAGTCTGCTTCTTTTTCTCTTTGCTCTGGATACTTCCTGATGCTTTTCCCTGTCCTCTCTTAGCCACATGAAAAACCTTTCCCCATATAACCGAGAGGTTATCTGGGTGGCTTCTTTGCAGCACTCTTGCATGCAACACTAACCAAAAACAACTTGGAAGGGTTTATTTTGGCTTACATTTGCCAATCAGAGTCCATTTCTGAGGGAAGTCAGGGAAAGAACTTAAGGCAATAACCTGAAACAGATATCATGGATGTAGGCTACATGATAGCTCGTCATGGCAAAGTCAGCTAGCTTTCTTACATAGTCCAAATACACCTGCACAGGCATGGCATTGCCTGAAGTGGACCGGGTCTCTCACATCAACCATCATTCGAGAGGTTATTTTTCAGACAGGGACACTGATCTGGGCGCTCCTCAATTGAGACTGAGTTAATAGCTGAAGTTAACTAGGGAAAGTAGGAAGAACAGCTTTGCTGTTGTATATCTAATCTGGACAGTCCAAATGATGGTTGGGCTCTGTTACACAGCAGACTCAATCTGAATCATCTGAATGTCATTACAGCTTAGTTTTCAAGAATAGTTGTGGCTCAGGCAGCTGTTTGGGGGTGAAGTACATTAGGGTTCTTTGAACCTGCAAGTGATTTTACTAAGATAGAAACACAGTGATGTGTGTATTAAGAAATGAGGGCAGGTCAATACAAGCATTACCAACAGAATAGAAGAAATGGAAGAGAGAATCTCAAGTGTTGAAGATACACTAGGAGAAATGGATTTATCAACCAAAGAAAACCTTAAATCCAACAAATCCTTAACACAAAACATCCAGGAAATATGGGACACCATGAAAAGACCAAACCTAAGAATAATAGGTATAGAAGAAGGAGAAGAAACCCACCTCAAAGGGGCAGAAGGCATATTCAACAAAATCATAGAAGAAAACTTTCCCAACCTTAAGAAAGACATGCCAATGAAGGTACAAGAAGCCTACAGAACACCAAATAGAGTGGACCACAAAAAAATCCCCTCACCACATAATAATCAAGACCCCAAACATACAGAATAAAGAAAGAATATTAAGAGCAGCTAAGGAAAAAGGTCAAGTAACATATAAAGGCAGACCTATCAGAATTACACCTGATTTCTCCATGGAAACTCTGAAAGCCAGAAGGTCCTGGATAGATATTCTACCTACACTAAGAGACCACGGATGCCAGCCCAGACTACTATACCCGGCAAAGCTCTCAATCACTATAGATGGAGAAAACAAGATATTCCATGACAAAACTAGATTCAAGCAATATGTGTCCACTAACCCAGCCCTACAGAAAATTTTGGAAGGAAAACTCCAACCCAAGGAAGCTAACTACAACCAGAAAAACATAAGCATTAGAGAATCCCTCTCTACCAACAGCCAAAAGAACAAAGGGGTGAAATTCCACACATAATTCCACCACCAACAACCATCGAAAATCGAAGAAGGATAAGCAATCAATGGTCATTAATATCCCTCAATATTAACGGCCTTAACTCACCCATAAAAAGACACAGACTAGCAGAATGGATACGAAGACAGAACCCTTCCTTCTGCTGCATACAAGAAACACACCTCACCCTCAAAGACAGACATTACCTGAGAGTTAAATGTTGGGAAAAAAATTTTCAATCAAATGGACCCAAGAAACAAGCAGGGGTAGCAATCCTAATATCTAACAAACTAGACTTTAAAATAAAATCAATCAAAAGAGATGAAGGAGGTCATTACATACTCATCACAGGTGAAGCCCACCAAGATGAAGTGTCTATCCTGAATATCTATGCCCCCAATACAAAGGCATCCACATTCGTTAAAGAAACATTATTAGAACTTAAATCTCATCTAAAGTCCCACACAGTTATAGTGGGAGATTTCAACACACCACTCTCACCACTAGACAGGAATACCAGACAGAAACTCAACAAAGAAGCAAAGGGTCTAATAGAAGCAATGACCCAACTGGGATTAACAGATATCTATAGAACATTTCATCCACATAAAAAAGAATATACCTTCTTCTCACCACCACATGGAACCTTCTCAAAAATCGACCACATACTTGGCAACATATCAAACCTCAGCAGCTACAAAAAAATTGGAATAACTCCATGCATCTTATCAGACCACCAAGCCTTAAAATTAGAATTCAACAACAACACAAATTGCAGAAAACCTACAAACTCATGGAAATTGAATAATGCTCAACTGCACCATCCCTGGGTCAAAGAGGAAATAAAAAGAAATTAAAGACTTCCTCGAATTCAATGAGAATGAAGACACAACATACCCAAACCTATGGAACACTTTGAAAGCAGTGCTACGGGGGAAGTTCATAGCACTAAGTGCTCACATGAAGAAACAGGAGAACAGTTATACCAGAGAATTAACATCACAGTTAAAAGCTCTAGAACACAAAGAAGCAAACTCCCCCAGGAGGAGTAGATGACAGGAAATAATCAAATTGAGGGCTGAAATCAATAAAGTAGAAACCAGGAAAACAATACAAAGAATCAATGCAACGAAGAGTTGGTTCTTTGAGAAAATCAACAAGATAGACAAACCTTTGTCCAAACTTACCAAACAGCGGAGAGTGAACACGCAAATTAACAAAATCAGAAATGAAAAGGGGGACATAACAACAGATTCTGAGGAAATCCAGAGAATCATTAGGTCATACTTTGAAAACCTGTACTCCACAAAATTCGAAAATTTAAAGGAAATGGATGACTTCCTGGACAGCTATCATTTGCCAAAACTAAATCAAGAACAGATAAGCAATTTAAATAGACCTATAACCCCTATGGAAATAGAAGCTGTCATCAAAAGTCTCCCAACCAAAAAAAGTCCAGGTCCAGATGGCCTCAGTGCAGAATTCTACCAGAAATTCAAAGAACAGCTTATACCAATTCTTCTCAAAGTGTTCCACACAATAGAAGCAGAAGGGTCTTTGCCAAACTCTTTCTTTGAGGCTTCAATAACCTTGATCCCCAAGCCACACAAAGATACGACTAAGAAAGAGAACTTCAGACCAATATCCCTCATGAACATTGATGCAAAAATACTCAATAAAATACTGGCAAATCGGATCCAAGAACACATCAAAACAATCATTCACCACGATCAAGTAGGTTTCATCCCAGGGATGCAGGGATGGTTCAACATACGAAAATCCATCAACGTAATCCACCATATAAACAAGCTGAAAAACAAAAATCACATGATCATCTCACTAGATGCTGAAAAAGCCTTTGACAAAATCCAACACCCCTTCATGATAAAGGTCTTGGAGAGATCTGGGATAACAGGGACATACTTAAACATAATAAAAGCTATATACAGTAAACCAACAGCCAACATCAAACTAAATGGACAGAAACTCAACGCAATTCCTCTAAAATCAGGAACAAAACAAGGCTGTCCACTCTCTCCATACCTTTTCAACATGGTACTTGAAGTCCTAGCTATTGCCATACGACAACAAAGGGGGATCAAGGGGATACAAATTGGGAAGGAAGAGGTCAAACTTTCACTGTTTGCAGACGATATGATAGTTTACATCAATGACCCAAAGAACTCTACCAGGGAGCTCTTACAGCTGATTAACACCTTCAGCAAAGTGGCAGGCTACAAGATCAACTCAAGAAAATCAGTAGCCCTACTATATACAGATGATAAAAGGGCTGAAAGAGAAATCAGAGAAACATCACCCTTTACAATTGCCACAAACAACATAAAATACCTTGGGGTAACGCTAACCAAACAAGTGAAAGACCTGTATCGTAAGAACTTTGAATCTTTAAAGAAAGAAATTAAAGAAGCCCTCAGAAAATGGAAAGATCTCCCATGCTCTTGGATAGGTAGGATCAATGTAGTAAAAATGGCAATCCTGCCAAAAGCAATCTACAGATTCAATGCAATCCCCATTAAAATCCCAGCACAATTCTTCACAGACCTTGAAAGAACAATAATCAATTTTGTATGGAAAAACAAAAGACCCAGGATTTTCTGAGATTCCTC
The DNA here is from genome assembly GCF_017639785.1 of Mesocricetus auratus. Taxonomy (NCBI): domain Eukaryota; kingdom Metazoa; phylum Chordata; class Mammalia; order Rodentia; family Cricetidae; genus Mesocricetus; species Mesocricetus auratus. The sequence continues at coordinate 40,974,137 of NW_024429194.1, read as the reverse complement.
AGAAAAATGGGAATAAAACTACCACAAGACCCAGCAACTCCACTCTTAGGCATATATCCAAAAGATGCCCATTCATACAACAAATATGTCTGTTCCACTATGTTCATAGCAGCTTTATTTATAATAGCCAGAACTTGGAAGCAATCTAGATGCCCCTCACCCGAAGAGTGGATAGAGAAAATGTGGTACATCTACACAATGGAGTACTATTCAGCAGAAAAAAAACAATGGAATCATGAGATTCGCAGGCAAATGGATGACACTAGAAGAAACCATCCTGAGTGAGGTAACCCAGTCACAAAAAGAGAAACATGGCATGTACTCTCTCATATATGGATTTTAGACATAGATCTGGGGAGTGCCAGCCTACAATCCTATGGCCAGAGAGTCTGGGAAACAGAAACTTCATTTAGTGGCTGATCGAAGAAGAGGCAGACTCCCTCGGTTAAATACTGAGTGAACTCAAGAAAGCCAGTAACAGAGAGGGAGGACTGGTGATCAAAGGGATTAAGACTGGGCTGGTTTAACCCCCAGAAACATCTGACCAGACAAAGGTTAACTCTTGAATCCCAGGCATCAGCCTGAGAATCCAGCATGGGACTGATCAATACCCCCTGAATTTGGGTGTCAGTGAGGAGGCCTAGGGAATCTATTGAGCCTTGGGCAGCAGATCAGTACCCATCCCAAGTATACACATGGACTTTGGACTCCCATAGAACAATGTGAGGTGCATTCTCACCCTGAACTCTTGGGGAAGGGTCTAGGCCCTGCCCTATATGAAATGACAGACTATGGACACACCCATGGAGGGCCTCACCCTCCCTGGGGGAATGAGGAGATAACGGGGGGGGGGTTGAGGGGAGGGCACGGGAGGAGGGGAGGGAATGGGAGAGGGACCTGGAACTGACTTGTGAAGCAACCTCGTTTCTTATCTAAATTTAAACTGGAAAAAAAACAAAACAATGTGCTTTGTGGACACAGGTGCTACATTTTCAGCTTTTACTGAGAATCTTCATGGAAGACTCCTCATTTCAATGTAGTTGTTGCCTCCTGGGAACACTGCTCAATTTTTGAGGGGAATAAAAAAGGAAATGTTAAAACATTTGCTCATAAAAGTGGGCATATTTCAAAAATGGAATGATAACTTTCTGTCTGTGGGTTAAAGGGTTTTCTCTGTCATTGTCCAGTTTACTTGGCTGTATAAGGACTGTTGCAACATAAACAAGACGCTAAGTTGATGAGAAAAAGTTGATTAGGAAGCATGGCTGCTCTAGCTGCCCCTTCCTCAAAATAAACATTTCTTTACCAAAAAAAAAAAAAAAAAGAAATGAGGGCAGGTGATGATGAATGGAGTTCACAGTCCCATCCCTCCAAGTTGTCTGTTGACATTCAAAAATGGAATAACTTTCTGTCTGTGGGTTAAAGGGTTTTCTCTCTCATTGTCCAGTTTACTTGGCTGTATAAGGACTGTCGCAACATAAACAAGACGCTAAGTTGATGAGAAAAAGTTGATTAGGAAGCACGGCTGCTCTAGCTGCCCCTTCCTCAAAATAAACATTTCTTTACCAAAAAAAAAAAAAAAAAAAAGAAATGAGGGCAGGTGATGATGAATGGAGTTCACAGTCCCATCCCTCCAAGTTGTCTGTTGACATCAGCTGATTGTTAACTCGTCTTTGATATTCTCTTAGGGTTGTCTGTTACATCATCACACCCCCTCTACTTTTAGTTTATAACTAAAGCTGATTTCTGTCTCTTACAAATTCCATCCCCCAATAGTTTGACTTTACTTGTTCGTTCAAGTGTTTGGATAGTAAATTTACCCTTACACATGTTTGTGCTCCCAGCCATACATATCAATTTGTAGAAAGTGAAATGGAGCACAGTTTAGCTTCAGTGAAATGTCAGAAAAATACCCAGAAGGCACCAACGCAATACCTGAGTTTCAAATTTTGAGAATGGAATTAGGCCACTAAATCAGTTTTCCTGCCTTTGTCGTGGACCATGGGGACATATTCCAGTTCTTCAGAAAAAGGGCATCTTCATTTCACTCAGTACAACTCACAGGTCTGTGTTGGGGACCTATGGGAAACCTTTGGGTATGAAACTAACTGGAATCTGCATTGAAATGACCTTTTCCTTTCTTTATTAAATATCTGGTTTGTCCCACAACCTTTTTCTTTGGCTTGCTTGAATTATTCTTTTTTAGCTACATGGGTTGGCTCTCTTCCAAGGATAGAAGAGAAGAAAATGGGAATGTGTAAAGAGAAGCCTTCCTGCCAGCCTAATTTCAGAGCTGCATCAGTCCCAAATAAACACACAGAAGGCTATATTAATTATGAAGCTGTTGACCTTGCTTGTTTCTTACAATTATCCCATAATTGTTAATCTAAGTATTTCTCTTACCGGAGAGGTTTCCGGGCTTCTTATCCCTATGGCAGTTACATCTTGACTTCAGTGTGTTTCTCCTATCCAGAATCCTGCTTGACTCTTAGTCCCACCTATCTTGCTTCCCTATTGGCCAACAGTGCTTTATTGACATATACACAGGACTTCCCCAACAGGAATGACTCATACTTTTCAAATTCTGGGAATTGTGTTGAAGGTAAGAACACACCTGTTGCAGAAAGATGAGCCAGTAGTCAGTGCAAATTACCTCAAGTGCTTTTGTCAAAGCTAGTCTCTCTCTCTCTCATTCTCTCTCTCTCTCTCTCTCTCTCTCTCTCTCTCTCTCTCTCTCTCTCTCTCTCTCTCTCTCTCTGTCTCTCTCTCTCTCCACCTTCCTCCCTCCCCCCACTCAGTGTTTTGAGACAGGGTTTGTGTCCTGGAATTCTAGACCAGCCTGGCCTCGAGCTCACAGAGATCCACCTGCCTCTGCTTCCCAAGTGCTGGGATTAAAGACATATTACCACTACTGCCCAGCTAGAGCATCTATTATATTTCAAAAGTGAGCAAGGATGACATACATGGGGTCCTATTGTCAGCAGACCCACACTGTAAAAGTGCATCTGCCTCTGAGTGTAGGTTAGCATGTTCATGGCCACATTTCTTTCCAGGGTTTGGCAGACTGCAGTTTGTCAATGGTGTCCTTATTAACATGCTGCCTCTCTGTCTTTCTAGCTGTTTCCACTGCACCTGATGTGATAGTGATTGTTTTGTGTGTATAGGAACCATTGCCTTTAGAGATTAGGGATACATTGTGAGCAGAAATAAACCAATGTGTTTATCATCTACTGTACAGAATCCACCCATCTTTTAGACAATAATGGGAAGATTTCTTGGGAAAACAATGCTTTTCTCTGGGAATGGTGAATTAAAAACTTAGGTTTGTAACCATGCCTATCTTCTTCTCATGACCATTAATTTTTGTAATTTTTCATTTAGCATTGAATCTCAAATCCAGAGAAATTAGTAAAATAGTGAACATTTTCCTAGGCAATAATAAAAATGTGAAGAAGTTTTACCAGTTGGGATTATGGAACTCTTCCTATAAAATTTAAGGAGACTTAGTGTCCCATTTTCTCTAATATCCTTTGACCTTTATTTTAACACAAATCTTAGAAACTAGCAATGTAGATGATGGCAAGAACAATCAGCAACTATTGTGGACTTTGCTTTGTATTTCTGCCTACTGAGCATGTTGGAGGACACAACAAGTATCTTTCTGGGTGAAGTTTGGGTTGGTTGATGGTGACACTTGGCCCTTTCCAGATACAGATCAAGAATGAATACTTTTCTTGTTGTAAACTGACTTTACTTCAGTCCAGTGATTCAGAGACACAGATAGACACATCTTAGGAGGGAACCCTTTTCTTTCATGGTACATGCACCTGATGGTACTCTGAGATTTCCAGTTTGGAAGTCGCTGGAGAAGGTATACAAATACTAGGTACAGAAACATTAAAAGATACAATTAAGCTCAGCGCGACACTAAAGGGATACAGTGTTACCAACACATTACAGGACTTTTCATCTTGCTCCCTCAAGAAAGAAAGAGAAAGAGGAAAGAAGAAAGGAGGAAAAGAAGAAAGGAGGGAGGACAGAGAAAAGAGGAAAGACATTTTATGTTGCACGTGGCTTCATTTCTATTACTGAACATTCAATGATGAGCAGTATTACCCGTGGCCACTCAGTGACACCACTCAGAAAGTCTTCAGCCAGAGCTTCTATTCTTTTCTTATTTTTTGTTTGTTTTATGTGTCTTTCACATGGTGTCTCTTGATCCCATTTATTCTCTGTTCCTTGTCATCTGCCCTCCACCCTTGCAACCCTACAAATAAGACAAAATTTAAGAGAACAAAAGGATGAAAATAAAATTTAAAAAGGGAAAATATTAAAGATCTTGTCATGGAAGCCGCAGTGCCACCAAACAAGTCACACCATATATGGCTTTGTCCACACAAATCTACATGCAAGTGTTCATTGCACAGAGTCATTGGTATGGTTCGAGGCCCCTGATCTCTACTACACAATCAATGCTAGGACCCCACTAGGACTCTTTCCGGATATCCTGTGTTGTGGAGATGCTGAAGCTTTGGGTCTATGGGTCAGGTCCCTTTACTTGCTCCAGTAGATCACAGATGGGATAGATGTTGGGGCAGCCCAAGTCATAATCCTGGGCCTGGCAGCTGTAGGGTAGGTCCACCAGATGGGAAATAGGGACAGCTCTCCCATGGTCACAATTCAGGGCTGGCTCATCCACATGAAGCAGGGTGGTCAGACAACTTTAAAAGGCAGGATTTATTGGAAATCAAAAGTATGACTACTCTATTTTTGTAGTATTAAACTTGTGTCTAAAGTTTGAGCCCCCATGTATGTATGTGTACATACATACATACATACATACATACATCTTGAACTTATTCATGTATTAATGCAAATCCTTAGAAGCTCAGTTTATGTTTTTTCTCCTGTATGTATGAGAACAATACTGCCCACAGAGTCCTTGCTTGGGAGTGGTGACAGTCAACCCAACAGAATCTACAATCATCTGTGAGATAGACCTCTGGGATTGTCTCAGGGATTAACTTGATTACAATAATAAAGATGGGTAGACCCATCCATTGTAGACAGCACCATTTCCTGGCTTAGATCTTATACCGTATAAACTGAGCAGATAACATCATGTATTCATTACTCTCTGTTTCCCAATTGTGGAAGTAATGTTACCTATCTTGATTTCCTTACAATGACGAACTGCACTGTGGAACTGTGATCTAAGATAAATTCTTTCCCCCTTAAGTTGCTTTGGTCAGTATTTAACCTATCAACAGGAGACAAAACTAAGACAGGAGTCTAGTTTTGTCTTTGTCACTCAAATCTCTGGTGTCAGAGAAGTTCCTTCAAACACCATGCCCCTGGCCTCCTGATATCCAGAGGCAATTAGTATGGCTGTAAACAAATTTCTTTTGAAGTGAGGGTTTGAACTGTATATTGGTAGGAATTGTTTGAATAATTGACTTGAATGTGTTTAATTGACTGTAAGAGAATGTTTTGTTTTTGTTCAGTGTCTTCAGAAAGCGTTAATTGCTGCTTATATTGAGTTTCTGCAGGCGTGACTTCTGGGTGGACTATTTTGAGCTGTATGGGACATAAAAGTATGCTTGGGTATCTGTGGATTCAGTAGGTCCTCTGTGGTGTTCCTCTGGGAAGTTACCACCTCACCTCCATGATTAAGGCACCTAATGGACATTTTTTTCATAAGAAGCTGTAAGATTTTTTACGATGTCTGTTAGCATTGAGGAATTTCAGTTATCAGTCTTAGAAGCCTTCTGTTGGCATTTTTTGGGTGTCTTCTGCCAGCTGGACAAACAGGGCGTCCCTTAAGCATATTAGCTTGAAAAGCTATAAGAATTCTCTCCTTCCTAACTATATAGAGGCTTCATTGGCAACTTAAGAGTGGCAACGGTGAAGCTGGGTGGTGTCAGTGAGACATTAGCAGCAACCATCATGAGTGGAAATAAACAGATGATTCAAGAACCAGGTGCTAGAGCTGATTTCAACAAAGTTGATGGCTATATGTTTGTAGTCTGAGGCTGAAGAGCATACAAGAAACAAAGTTTCACTATATTGACAAAAGTCTTTTTTCTGTGTGCTGCCATTTTATGATTCTATAACATTTATCATTTGAAAAACTCAAAATGCATTATAAGCAGTAGTTGGAGAACTCTTGGACATAGTTAGGCAGCTTATTGACCTACAGTTTTATGCTCTGTATACCTAGGGGGAAGGAGTTCTTAAAGTTTAGGTTGGTTGACTTCAGTCTTGAGCATGACACTGGAGAAGCTATAAGTAGGATAGTTACCTGCAGTATACACTGGGAAGTTTCTTTCCTTTCTCTTTTATTTTCTTCCTTCCTTCCTTCCTTCCTTCCTTCCTTCCTTCCTTCCTTCCTTCCTTTTTTTTTTTTTTTTTTTTGGTTTTGGTTTTGTGAGATAGAGTTTCTCTGTGTTTAACAGTCCTAGCTGTCCTGGAATTCACTTTGTAGACCAACTTTGCCTGGAACTCACTAAGATTCTTCTGCCTTTGCTTCCCAAGTACTGGGATTAAAGCCTGGAGCTTTAATGCTGTTTGACCATTTCAGAAAGTAACTTTTAATGTATTAGTTGGAATTAAGTATAGAGGATATGTGTATTGTTGTGGGATCCGGCCTGGGTCCTGTTGCTGCTTTAGCCCCCAAATAGCACACAGGACACTATATTAATTATAAAGCTGTTGGCCGTTTGCTTGGTTTCTTACTGACTAGCTCTGACTTAAGTATTTAACCCATAATTGTTAATCTAAGTGTTTCTCATACTAGAGAAAAGGGTCTGGACCTCTTATTCCTCTGGCGTCCTATGTTGTGTCTGCCTGTGTCTCTCTTTCCCAAAATCCTCCTCGATTCCTAGTCTTACCTATCTTGCTTCCCTATTGGCCAACAGTGCTTTATTCAAACCAATCAGACAGATATTTACAGAATGACATCTCCCAACCTATGCGCCTTAACAAACAAATAAATAAACAACCCCCCAAAGAAAACAAGCTCCATCCCCAAAACTATCTCAAACTTGTCATGAAGCACAGAGGGCCATTGGCATGGAAGAACATATAAGAAGATATTTTGCTTCTTGTCTGTCTTGTTCCAATGAATTCAATCATCATCAAAGTCCATGAGAGGAAAAAAAAATCACGTACTTAGCCTATGTATGAAAATCACATAAAAGTCTAACCATTGGTAACTACAAAAAAAATAACTTTGAAGTTTCTTAACCTTTCATGTCATGATTGGCAGTGTGGTGAAGCCTAGCTATCTCATCTGAGAACAATGATTTCCAATTTGCAATATAAAATAGAAAGGAAAAAAATCCCACCACATCGAAATGTTATCATATAATAGTTTAAAATGTTGCAGCAAAAGAGCATGCATTCTCCTCATAACAGAATCTAGATTTGCAGAATTCAATCAATCAATCAATCATCCTAAAGCTAAATAAATAGTACATATAGGTACCCCCTACTCCATCCCAAGCATATGCACCACTACAATGAGAAATTTGATTATAAATAAACTCTACAATGTAATTGTCATCACAGATAACTCTACTAAGGTTGAGTTCTTGCATTTATATTTGAATGGATATTAAATTTTGGCTATATGTCACAAAAAGTAGATGGCAGACACCTTCCTTCCATTCAGATTCATGGGTCTTTTAGAATCTGTTTCTCATTCTGCTGTCTGTGAGCTCAAGGTTAAGAACTGCTTTGTTGGATTTCCAAATCACCCTTCACTACTTGCTTTGTCAAGCTGTTGTTTAAATAGGAGTTTTATTGGGGTGAACTGGTGGGTTCATTGTGTAGAAAATGAGAATAGGTACGAACACGGACTGGGTAATATCTGACCAAATTGTAAAGTGATAAACTTGTTGTCTGCTGCAACAACCATGCTACCCAAGCACTCTTCTTCTAAATCAGGTGTCTGGGCAATTATAAGTGATATGAGAAATTCCCTTAGGTATGATCATTAGTGACACTGCCGTGGCCTTTGAATGGCTGTACCAAGTGTGGGTATTTAAATGCATTAACCAGGGAGACATGCTATTAAAACCCCAAGGAATCTAGTGCCCGTGGTGGGTTGTGATTTTCTTTCTTACACCTGGGTCATGTATAAAGAGATGATGTTTGTTCACTTTTACAGTATGTAAAGGGATGCTGTTGGCTGTTCCAGACACTTTTCAATCATCTCGGTCACAGAGATGGACTGTTCCTTTTGCCACTGTCAGTCAGTTGTAGGTCTCATTTGACAAAGCCCGAAAGTAGTTCTTTTCTGTTTGTTCCTGGTTCTTCTATCACTGGCAGGAACATTTCCCCAGGGGTGCGCAAATACCCTTTCAAGTTGAACATCTCATTTGTGCTGCTGTCATTTAAGGTGATAGCCATTTGTAGTTTACAGAGGAATGATTTCATTCGTGTGAGTGAACAGATGGGTTAATAAAGCTGTCTGAAGTTGTAAGCTGGTTCACAGGTGTTTTCACGGACATCTGTCATGGTGTCATGATACCAAATACGCAACTACCAATAGTAGGCTAGATTATAAGTGCCTTGGAAACTGGGATTAAACTTAATCTAATCCAGGCTCATGCCAACATGGAGTAGAGAGCAATGAGGCCTTTAGAAAAAACAATGGCTCTGGGTTCCCTGTTATCATATGATTACAATACACAGATAAATTACTCAGCTATGGTAATAGTCTAGTTTCATTAAAAGGCATTAAAAAGATTTTGTGCTCTCTTATTTTGAAAATGTGTTTATTTTCTAACTTTTGTGTTGATAAGAGGGTATTGACATCTTAAATAAAACAATCACACAGATGCAAACATGTGGTGATATATTATTTATGCTTTAATAAAGCTTTCCTGAGGGTTCAGGATGTAAAGCCAGCTACAAGCTATAGGGGTCAGGCAGTGGTGATACATACCTTTAATCCCAGCAGCCATACTAGTTAGCTCTAGAAGCTAGGCTATGGTGGCACACACCTTTAATTCCAGGATTCAGGAGACAAAGCAGATGAATCTCTGTGAGTCCAAGGCCACCCAGGGCTACACAAGATTGAATCAATGTAAAAGAGAAACAGCTCTCACAAAGGAGATCTCAGCATTTAGGATTCTATGCCTTAATCCCAGCTCTAGAGAGGTGTATAAGACAGGAACAGATATTCAGTCTGGGGCATTTTGTTCTCCAGCACATTGAGGAGAGGCCAAAGTCTGGGCTTGGGTCTGAGGTGGGTGGAGACAGTATTGCCATTTCAGTCTGAGGTAGAGGTAAGAGCTAATGGCTTGGCTGTATTGCCTCTCTGCTCTTCAGCTTAAATCTTGAACCCCAATATCAGTCTCTGGGTCTTTAACTTTTTCTGCTACACCAACATTCTTTGGCACTTGTGTGGGCCCCTAGTGAAGGAGTCTTAGATTTGACATGCAAAATATGTTCCCATGCTCTCTAGTTTTTGCTACCAGCTTGGTTTTGTTATATTTTACTTCTATGAGGTTTACTCTGAAGCTGTGTAAGAAGGGAAGATTGGAAAGTAGTAGGATCTTTGGGTTCAACTTAATTGTTGGGCTGATGCTTCGTAGCTCAAGTATTGGCTTTTGGCACTTAGTAAAATAAATTGGGGACTGAAAATTCCACCAATAAACTTAGAACCTCCTGTGGGTGGGCAGAGCTCTGTTGCCGGCCTGTGTTAAAAACACTCTGTGATGCTGCTGAACAGTCAGGACTGGAAACTACCGGCAGAACGTGACTGTGCATACACAAACTGAAGTCAGCAGGGATCAGAACATGACACTTCATTTTTGATCTTGACTTTACTGCTAATGCCCTTTTCTGAAGTTCAGAGTTCTCATACCAAAACTTTTGGTGGTCAGAGAAACTTATTCTAGGCTATCTTTCCAGTGATATGCCATTATCCCATTAGCATGGACCTTAGTCTTCAGTGGTGTGGTATACATGGGACAGTGTCCTCTTTCTGTTGTGTGCTCCCATTCAGGGACTAAGTAATGCCATTAAGTTCAGTAATCACACTAATCATGTATTAGTGTAAAGTCACCAAAATCTAGCACAAAGACATACTATTTCCTTCTTGCCTGTCTCTTCCAGTTAGGTGCATTTTCTCTTTTCATGTTTCTGTCTTGCATAGTTTGGTCACCAGTATTCTTTAATTTTGTAATGCCAATTCAAAACTAAGACTTAAAAAAAGAAACAGAGGCTGCTGCTGCTGCTGCTGGTGGTGGCAGCGGCACAGGCCTTTAGTCCCACCACTTGGGTGGGAGTCAGAGGCAGGCGGATCTCTGTGAGTAAGAGGCCAACCTGTCCTACAGAGTGACTTCCAGGACATTCGAAACAGAGAGAAACCCTGTCTCGAAAAAAAGAAAAATAACAACAACAACAACAAGAAACAGAGTATATGAAAAGTGTTTAGCAAGTGACTTTCTAGTTTGCTTTGCCATTGAGTATTGATTGAGTACTTGCCTGGGCAGTGTGTGTGTGTGTGTGTGTGTGTGTGTGTGTGTGTGTGTGTGTGTGTGTGTGTGTGCGCGCACGTGTGCATGCGTACAGGAGAGTGTGGAAGAATACATGTGTATGTGTGTGTAATCATTGGAGTGTTCCTTCCTAAGGGTATTCCCTCCTCTATCTTCCCCCTTTCTCTTTCAGTAAAATAAAGACAGATTGGTGAATTCCTTAAATCTTTGTTACTTTTCCACTTGTTAGATCCTGTTGTCACCAGAGTGTCTTGTCCCCACCCCAAGAAACTCTCAGGGATTTCTCATACGTTTCTCTCTGATAAGTTCAAACCACTGTGAACTCACAGGAAGTGTCTATGGCATCTGCTAGGTCCTATGATTGTATAAGACAATACTCAACATTCCCATTCTATAATTTGCTACCCCAGATAGTAAGATAAGTCCACCTGTGTCTGTGTCCTTCTCCCTCCGTCTCCTCTTCTAGCATCTCTGAGACCTTCCTCCTGTAGGAAGAGCTGTCCCACCCTGTCCTGTTTCTGTTCCTCACAGACCCTTAAATGAAACCCTCCTTTCACACTGACAAGGAACAAAGGCCAACAAAGAGGTTAGCTCAAGGTGCCCCTGTACAAGACACATTTGAATGTCAGTGTTCATGAGTTGACACTATACAAAGTAGGAATTCTTTTGTAGGATCTGTAGATGATTGCAGCGGCTTTGCTGATTGCTTGCAAGGAGACAGGAAACACTGGAGTATCCTGAATAGAGAAGTGATATAATTTAAATAAAAGACTCAAAATTAATTGCAACTACTCTCAAACTGCTTTTCTTTTTTGCTGTTCCTCCAGTGTGCCAGCAGGTACACTCTGTCCTCAGGGCCTCACTATTCTGTGTTTTCAGAATGCCTGGTTCCAGGAAGCCATGGCTCAGGCCATATCTCCTCAGTAATATCTTTTCTAGCCATTTTTTAATACATAATCTTCACCCTTCCCCTCTGCTTCACCGATCGCCATCTGATACCACATGTAGCTTATTTATCTTATTTACTTTCCGTCAAAAACAAAACCATTCTCATTCTGAGGAACTGACCAAAAAAAAGGGGGGGGAATAGAGGTCTTGGAACTAATTGTCTCTCCTTTTCTTTTCATTAGCTCTCTGAAGTGCAGCAAAATTTGTGTAGGCTACATTATTCTCTGGAGATTGTAATTTCATCTTGGTATTTGGTCACTTGTATTTTTCACTCTGAATTCAGATGCTATGAAAGTGTTATTATTCTATATCTATTTTTGTATCAAGTCTTTAAAAGAGTGAGGCAAGTTGTAAAGAAGAATCAATCCATTTCTCAATGCTGGCAACATTTGAGAGCATGGCATTGCTTTAAAATTTGATAAAAATAACAAATATTCTATTCACCTTTGGAGGATTAAACATTCCCATTACAGAAAAAGCATCTTTTCGAGAGTACAGCTTGCATTTGCTGATTTGGTTTGGGCAATTTCAGGGTTGGGTTTTAGGCCAAGGTGAAGTCAATCACAGGTCCTTTGCCCCCACCATGCTCTCTATGCTTTTAGACAAGAAAGGTATGAGTTAATTTTGTGTTTCTCAAAGCTCAGATTGCCCCAAAAGGACCTGAAGACTTTTTGTTTGTTTGTTTTTTTGTTTTTGTCTATTAAAAACAAAATTAAACAACCGATTCTTTGAGCTGGAGTCCTAGAAATCCTGAGGGGGTGGGTGTTTTACAAAATCCAGTATTGGTCTATTTTTACAAACTCACAAGTTGATTCTTTTGTACAGAGGTGATTCCTGGGTCTAAACCCAGTTAAGATCTCCCCAGCAGACATTGTGTGACAAGGTGGATGATTGAAGTCTTTTTAAAAATACGTTTTAATTAAAATAGAATTACATCACTTCCTCCTTTCCCTTTTCTCTCTCCAGTGCTCCCTAGGCTCCTTGACTCCAACCTCTGTCATGTTCCCCATACCACTCTCTAATCCATAGTTTTTTTTTCTTCATTATTCACACACACACACACACACACACACACACACACACACACACACACACACACACACACACAGAGCCCCCGCAGAAAACCTTAGTTGCCTGTATTTCTCTGTTTAGCGGTGAGAACCGATGGAATTTCCCCCCACCCACGTTAGCATATTTATTGTTACTGCCCTTGTTACAGTCTTTTTAGAAAGTCTCCCTTAACCAGTTGGATGCTATGTAACATTCTGCCACTAGATGGCGGAAGCAATTCTTGGGAGGGAGGAGGTAGTGGGGGTTTAGGGTTTCATTTTTCCCTGTGCAGTAAGCTTGAGGCTGGGTTTTGGAAGCTTTGTGGAGACAGGTCACTTTAACTCAGAAGGTGCAGCTGCTATGCTTGACAAGTTGATAGAGAGGGACTCATTAAATAAGCGTTCTAGCGTCTGAAGGGAAAGAGGTGAACACTGCATAAATATTAGTTTCCATTTTTCTTCTCTCTTCTAGCAGGTGCGTTCTCTCTTTCTCTTTATTGGTGCCTTCCATGCCCTCTCCTATTTCCGTTCCTGCCATAACTACCATTTATAATCGGCGATATAAAGAATCCTCCGTGGTTGATATAATTTTCAGGAATTTGAATATTTGACTCCAGCTCAACATTCATAGAAGGGTGAACCTATTCGGCTAAAATGGGCATTATTGTTCAAGAGGGTTGATCTGTGATGCTGTGTGTGTTCTTTGCATCGGAGCTCGCACAGGGCAAATCCGGGAAGGAAGAAAGACTTTCAGGTCTTTCCAGGGAAACAACCAAAAATCCTCTTTGCACAGCCCAGTTCGTTTGAGGGAGAAAGTCCTTCCTGCCACACAGGTGGGGCTTGCACAGTAACAGGCTTGTACCTCGCCCTCCTTTCCCTGGGAGGTCTCAACACATACTGCTTTATTCTACAAAGCTGCCTTCTCACCCTGAACTGTCAAAACAGGAAGATGGGTTGTGATTTTTTTTTTCTTCCTTTTAGAGCTTGCCTTCCTCCCCTGGCTTTGTTCCAGCCCAGTTGCTTGTGGTTCAGGGAGACGTCACGCTCTTGTTGTCAGGCTATCCCATCGTGCCTTCCTCTTCTCTTAGTGACACACACTGATGGGTCACTGCCTGAAACAGTGGATCAGACCCGGTGTGTGAACATCCCTTGTTTGCCCCTTGATGCTTTCCATATGGCTTTATTAATTTCCAATCTTCGTTAATATAAAACAAAGCAACCAGCTGACCAAACAGCCTCAGATCCAAAACCATGTGAAAAGCAAGCCAGGGGCGAGCACAAAGCCTGTTTGGTGTGAGTGGCTCAAGTTTCTGAATTCGCAGTGTGTGCCGAGTCCGAACTGCGTGCCGTGGTTACACACTTGGCGTGTGCCATGGCGTTTCATCCTCACATCAATGTCACCAGCTTATCCCCAAATCATTTCCAATCTGCAGATGAGAAAACTGAGCATAAACAGAGTTAAATAAATGTCTCCAGGTCACACAGCTACTAAGTACTGAGTCAAGGTCTTAGTCTAGGTATTCAACGAAGTAACCCTGATTCCTAGGATTATGCATTGAAGTTACCCACGACTAAAAATAAGAGTCTCCTGGGAATCATTAGGGAAAATAAGAGACTCGTGATAGTCATTAGGGAAAGCTGTACTTATTATTAATGCAGCTGTATTTCTTTTAGTAGAAGATTGGGCAAAGCTCCAAACCCCGTTCTTCAACATTCTAAAGGAGCTAAGTACACTGTGCTATACACCTGGGTCTCACTGATGACATAATCAAGAGGAGGAAACAGTCCTTCTCACTGTGATTAACATTGTCCAATGCCTGTTCAATGACAAACATGCTTAGGAAGCTAGCAATTTAGCAGGATGGCTAACATCTACTTTTTCTGATGTACTTCTGACATCTATAGGAGGCTATAGAAAAGATCAGCATGTAAGAAAAGCTAAGCTATGGCATGTGGGAGCTTTTCCTATTAGCCATAGCCTAGGCCCTTTAGCCAACAAAAGACTAGAAGAAAGAGTCAGCCATTCATTCTGTCTAGGAGGGGAGGGTCGTAATATTATTTACATGATATTAGGCATCAGACTGAATGCTGTCTAAGGATATACAGTTTTGTAAATGGGACACTGCAATAAACTTGTTCCCTCACTAGGGCTCCACGTATCCTACAGTCAGAAAAAAAGCAGGATGAAATAAGCTCGCATCTCACTGTAGTCTAACCTAATGGGGTAAAGAGAACAATGGAGCAACTCTGAAGGGCTATTAGACAGGCTATTCCTCCAGCCACACGGGTGGGGGCCAAGGGCAGTTCCCTAATGAGGTTGGACTGAAGGCTACGCTAAAATATGAGCAGTATGCACTGCTGCATTTTTTTTTTTTTGGTTTTCATCGGATGTGTTCACATGAGTGTAATGCTCCAGTTAAAGGATTCCACCTATGTGAGGCATTGCATCACCAATGAAGAGAATTCCTGAAGCATCGTTCTGCTGATTTCTGAATAAGATCACCCACAAACACCTCACATTGAATGTCATCAGAGTGGAATTCCTCATCTTCTCCTCTTCATTCTCCTGGCAGCCACATTCCAGAGAAAATAAGGCCAGACACACAATGTCCAAAGTCTCCATTTCCCAATGCTTTTCAACCCCGTTGTCTTTTGTCCTTCCATACATCATTAAGTTCAACTCTTGTGACTTCCCATCAATTTTCTGCTGCCTCTCTCACCACCTTCCTACAAATCCTCCTCTGGTACTCAGTCTTTGTAAGATGGTACTTCTCAGCAGCTACACAGAGCTTGCAGGGTAAACTTAAACCCTGCTTTTCTTTGGAGAACCCTGGAGTTTCACCTGACACCCTTTATAAGTCCAGGGTTTCACCTGGTACCCTTTGTAAACACACCTTACTTACCAAATGCAGCTCCCTAGATGGATTGCCACTCAGACCTTCCTGTCTTCATGTGCACTGTTGTTCTGTGCTGTCTAGAGAATGGTCTTTGACAGTAATACTTTGAGTTTTGAATGAGTGGGTTTACTAAGTATACAGCAAGCCAATGCAAAAGAATAAATAACAAGGGATGAATGGATGAATAGATGGATAGATGGATGGATGGCAAAACACCAAACTGGGTGATCAAAACATGTAGCAGAAATTGACTAGGGAAGCCATGTTGAGACATCCAGGGCTAATAAACATGTACCAGAAATCAACTGAGAAGCTGAGTTCTCTCTGTGGGTGAGTGTTCCATGGCTGAACTGCCCGCTCCTTTGCTCCACGGCAGGCACTTTTACCTTGTGGAGGAAAGAGTAATAACATCCCTTGGAAATGAGTTACCTTCTAGCCGTTTCCCCAAGACATACTGTGTTTACTCTTGTGTTGGTTATTTTGTCACTCTTCTCTCCCTGAACAGAGTTGGATGGGGAAAGCCCATCCCTAAGCAAGTGGACTTGGAAGACACTTTGGAACCAACATACTTCGGGTCTGAAGTAGGGGGAGGGGAGACCTTACTTCCAGAGCCAGCTTCTCATGGAGCTCAAAGAACATGACAATTTACCCATGTGACACACATTACAGCTGTCCTCTGTGCTCCCTGCTACTTGTCCTTTCAAACACACTGTAGTCACTTACTCTACGGACCTTGATAATGGCCCACACAGTTCATACAATTTCATGACTGCCTTCTCTGATTGCAAACCACCTTCCCTATTTTTCTTTTCTGCACTTTTTATTTGGTTGGGCTTTTCTTCCTATTTCTCAAAATATGACTTTTTTTTCACTTTTGTTCATGTTTTTTTCTAGCCTTCATGCATATAATTATATATGTCCATGATACACTTTTGCCCTCTTCTCTTATATACTTACTTTATTTTTATTTGGTTAGGCTTTTCTTCCTATTTATTGAAATATGACTTTTCACTCCTTTTAATGTTCTTTTTTCTATTATTCATGCATATAGTTATATATGTGCATAGCATATTCTTGCCCGCTTTTCTTATTTGCTCATTTTATTTGCATATTTGCCTTCTAATGTCCCATGAAGGTGAAAATACTCCAAAACCAACTTTAATACCACACTCACCCAAGGAAAACCCAAAAGAAACATGCTGGACTTTTCTGAGTGGCTCTTTTGTTAGTCTCACTGTAATAGCTCTGTTCTCAGCAGTTGAAGGTTCAGCTGTAACAGAGATTAATGCCCTTTATTGGTGCATAATCTTCAAAGGAAGTCTTAAGGTCTCCAACCCAGAGCACTTGCCCATGTGTGGGTCACAAGTCCAGGGTGTCCTCCTGTTCATGACTTATGGTAAGGTAAAAGTTTCCATTTGTTGGCGATAAGACAGGTAGGCTGAGATTGGCCCCATTCATAAATTTTGTCTGGGTCAGGCTTAATTCATAGATATCAACCAATAGAAGTGTGAACTGCAATTGTTAGTCGCCTTGACCTGCCCCACCTTAGATCTTGGGAAATCAATGAGGCTTTGTTCAGCGGCGACTGCCTTGAAAGGGCTATAAATCAGGAGCTTCCATAGAAACCAGTTATTGTCAAGGTAATGGCAAAGAAAAATGATAGCAGTTATTCCATTTACACACTTTAGCCTTTTCATTCCTCATTGATGTTTCTTCCAATTCTCTTTTAGTTTTTCTATCTGACTAATAGGAATATAAGGCTTTTGAGGAAGTTCTTCACTAATTTATTTGCTGACTCTCACTGTGGCTATACTGGATTTTGATTTACTCAACAGCTACTCATCCAAATGGAGAGTTTTATATTAATAAGGTACTTTGTCAAATCTCATAACATTTAAATATCAGCACCAGGACAGTACATGATATCCTGTGACTTGTGTCTATTCATTTGCTCACATATAGAGCTGCTAGAACCAATAGATTTCTTAAGTTATGCTGTGGTGGTTTGTCACTGGTGTCATTCTGACTCTTTGATAGACTGTGATCTGTGTGTCTTGCAAGTGATTTGTTACTAATGACTGGTAATGTACCGAAGGATTCTCTGCTCTGTAAATTAGGCTGGAGTCACATGACCAGTGTTGTCCTGCTGTTCGCTTTCTGTCTCAAGTGCGAGAGATGCTACTTCAGAGCCATTTGTTTTAGACACTTAGGATAAGTGCTAGCCATTCTCAGTATGTGCTCTCCTCTTTATTTCCCATAATGAAATACAGCCATGAGTTAAATATATTTCTTTTCTTTATTAAGATTATCTTTCCTCAAATATTTCACTATGACAACATAAAACTGACCATCCCAGTCAGTATGGATTAGTTGAGTTTATAGCATTTTATACAGTTGAATTATACATTATGAATTGTTTTTGTGCAGCCTCTTTCACAGAGTGTAATTATTTTCATGTTCATTCATACTACTGTGTAACAATCAATAGTTCACATCTTTTCCTTGCTGTGGTTGTGTTTTCTAATGTATGGATATACTACAGTTTCTTTTGATCCTTCCCTGATGTGACTATCAAGGCCGTTTAGATATGTTTCCAGGTTCTGGTGACTAAAAGGTGAGCTTCTTGTAACTTTAGCTGTCATGTCTCTTTATGGACATATTATTTCTATTAAGTAAAACTCAAGAAATAAAATGAGCAGCATGTGTGGTTAAGTGAACACTACAGTTTCTTAACCAATCCCAAAATATTTACCAAAGTGACTGTAAGTCTACATGACCAGTAGCAAAATAAAGCTTCCAGTTCTTCCAAACCGTTGACTGTATTTGGAATACCAACTTTAGCTTCAGCTATTCTTATAGGCTGATGCTAACAGCCACTCATTGTAGTTATAACTGGTATTTCTCTCCATGAATGCTTTTTGGGGGGATGAGACTTTAAGGATTGCAGGCTGTGGATTTGTTCTCTTTCAACACTTTAACATGTTGCTGTGCTTACTCTGTTTTTCAGGAGAAACCCCGAGTATCCTTGTCTTTGTTCTTTCTCTCTGATGCTTCCCTTTTGCTTTGATGGTTTTTCTTCTTGTCACTGAGTTTGAGCAATTAATGTTTCTTGGTGGGATTTTCTTGTGTTTTGCTTGTGTGTTGTTGAACTTACTTTATAGGTTTTAAAAAATAAATTTAGAACATTTGAGCACTGTTTTTCTGTTTTCCATGCTATTTTCTATTTGGGGATTCCAAATACTTACATACTGATCATTTGAATTTTCTAATGATTCATCAATGCTTTAATGATTTCTTTTTTAAAATCCCTACTTTATCTCTAAGTTTCATTTTCAACAATTCTTATTGCTTTCTAAAATGAGTTGAACTCATTGATTTTTTGTGGTACTGTAATGGTACTGTGGTCTACAGTGATAGGCAAGTGTTCTACCACTGACTTAAATCCCAAACCTTGAATTCATTGGTGTTTTATTCTGTGATGCCTAATTTGCCATGCATCTTAAACATCAGGTATTATAATTTTCATCTTCAAAAGTTCAGTGCCTCTTTTTCATATGTAACATCATGCTCCTACTTAATTTCTTGCACTTAAAATGGTTATAACATCTTTAATTTTCTCGTCTGGTAATTCTATTATCTGTGTCAGCTTTGATTGATTGGCTTTTCTGTTTCTTGGCATACCTGATATATTAGCTACCTTTAAAAACTGTTGTTGATAGCTAGGAAATGAAAACAACCTATATCTCCTACAACCGATGAATAGATAATGAATATGTGGTGTACAAACACCATGGAGCACTAGTAAGTGGAAAAACTGAAATAAAGAAATTTGTATGTAAATGTATAGAATACAAAATGATCATATTGGGAGAGGTGATACAGACCCAGACAGACAAACTTAGTATCTTCTCTCTTATTGGAAGCTTCTAGCTTGAAATCTTCAGGTGTAACTGTGGAAATCGGTAAAGTAAAATGGTAGTATTGTCAGGATTTGGGGGGTGGGTGTTGGGAGAAATAGAGAGGGGAATATCAAGGTACCCATAATCTGATCAGGGAAATGGTAAATGAATGCTCCTTAGGGCAGGGAAGGAGGGAAAAAGGAAGGAGGTACATATAGGAGAAGGAGGTAGGTAGGTAAAATAACAGGATGGATAGTTGAAAGAGCCATAAGAAATCATACTATTATCTACCTAAAACAAACAAACAAACAAACCCCATTATGTCTATAACTCAGTGTATAAATATACATATATAATTTTAATAAACTTTTCTCATCTGGGTTGATGGTTCTTCCGAGAGTCAAAGACTTCCTAGCAAAAGTCCTAATACCAGACATGAGAAAACCTTTATTTTGTGGTTGTTGCCAGGGCTGCCTCTCTGAGAACTGGCTTTCATGGTACCAGAAAGTGACCCAAAAGTTTCTGAATGACACCTATGAACCACATCAACAACCAGCATGGCATGATGACACCATGGGTACAGTAGTAGCACACATATGTTGACCAGAATCTGCTGCTCTATAATTGAATTTAAGATCCACTCAACAAATAGAATACCATTCCTGATACTGGAAACCTAGCTAACTAATCAGTGCTAATGAAGTCATGTTTATTGGAGAAGAATCTACAATCACTAATTTACTAACCCAGCGTAATCCCTGACAACAGTCTATAAACATTTATCTGCATATCATCAGATAACTGTAGTCTGCTATCCTTCTTCAAGGAAACATCTCTTTGCAATAGATAAAGATCACTACAGAAAACAACAACCAATCAAAATGCTAAGTTGTGGAGTGGACTTCAGACCCAACAGATACATCTACAAAGAGTTCCAGCACCTAAGGCTCAGAAAATATTGTGGAAGAAATATTGTAAGAGCCAGAAGACCAGGGAGTTTGTTGTGAGGTTGTGTCTCTTACTAACATCAGAAGTTATACCCATGAAATCTCATCAACATGACTGTCAAAACACATGAGCCAAATGAGGATGATACCTCTGAACATGCCAAACTGCTTGGAGAAATGCCCCCAAAGGCTTCAACCCTTCACAAAGAACTGGGAGCAAGAGAGATGCTCTTCCCAGAGAAGAGCACATGAATTTGTGGTCCAGTGCTAAATGTTCATGTTCAGCCCTGAAACATGTGTACAAGTAACACTAATATGGACTCTGCAGGTTATACATAGGAATATATATGTATATACATATATGCATGCAATGAGATTAATGAAAAAAAGAGGACATGAATCAGAACGAGAGAAAGGAGTGGTACATAGCAGGGCTTGGAAGGAAAAAGGGAAGAGTGAAATGTAATAAAATTACAATCTAAAAGGTAAGAAACAAAATTATTGTGAAAAATATTGATAGAAGCAACTTAAAAGAAGAAGAATTAATTTTGTCCCATAGTTTAAGAAGAGATACAGTTCACAATTGCAGAAGGGCACAGAAGCAAGAGTGTGAGGGGGCTGACCGTATGGCTTCTGTGATCAAGAAGCAGAGGCAGAGATGAATGCTGGGTGTTCACATTCACTCAGTTTTGTTTGTCAGGCTAATTCAAACCTCATGATGTGAGGTCGTGTCTCCCACACTCAGGGAAAGTTCTCCCTCCTCCACTGAGCATCTTTGGAAATACGTTACAGACATACCTAGAGGAAAGTCTCCTAGGTGATTCCAAATCCAGTGCACAGTGAAGATCAACCATCTCACCTGGTGACTTTTGAATGGCTGCTGGAAACTGTGGTCTTTTAGCACGGCAACTTTGTATAGTCACACAAAGATGCTTGAGTTTTGCCTGAGGACATTTCTACCTTATTTGATTAAAGCTTAATATTTTTGGTTTTCCTCTGTAATTTTTTTAGGTCAAACTGCAACTATGTTTACTCTAAGATTAATTATCTCTCACTGTTGAAATAAGAGTCATATGACTGTATACAATACCTTGTGGATGGTGAGTTGCTTTGTTTGGCTGTTCTTTTTGATCTAGTCAAGTTGTTTTTCTGACCTGGTGTACATACACATTCTCACTGCTTGGGGAAACCCCTGTATAGATCTCCCAACTTCTCTTGGGAGATCCCTCTACTATAACATTCAATTGGCTTTGTTCTCTGGGCTCCTAACTTGACCATCTGAGACTCATTGAGTTCATTGGCTTGTATCGTAGTCCCTGCTCTGTAAGGAAAAGGTTGAAAGTCAAGACACAGGTGACATGAACACAGAATTGCCTCATTGCATTTGCTATTTTCCCAAGTCTTAAAAAAAGTTGTTTCTCGCTGGGTGTTGATGGCGTACACCTTTAATCCCAGCACTCGGGAGGCAGAGGCAGGCAGATCTCTGTGAGTTCGAGGCCAGCCTGGTCTACAAGAGCTAGTTCCAGGACAGCCTCCAAAGCCACAGAGAAACCCTGTCTCGAAAAACCAAAACAAACAAACAAACAAAAAGTTGTTTCTCTCAGGTGATGCTTCATGTGGGAAGAAGGTAGATACAGTCCCTCTTAATGAAAAGGGAAATTTACCTTTATTTAGCGAGCTTCAAATTGTAGTTTGTACACCACAGCACCTACCCTTTTGAATGCACAGTCCAGGGGTTTTCAGTAAATTCTCACATTGGCACAACCGTTGCCACTATCTGAATTTAGAATAGTGCCATAAATCCCCAAAGATCACATGCCCATTTCTGTTCTCACTTGCAGCCTGGATAGCCACAAATTTATATTTTATATGGAACTGCCTTTCTAAACGTAAACCTTGTATACAGATGCTTTGCTTGCATGTATATGTATGCACTCCCTGCATGCCTGGTGGGAGGTGGGAATAAAGCCCAGGTCCTGTGGAATAAAACCCAGGAAATGAGCCAGTGCTCATTACCACTGAATCATCTCTTTAGCTGCTTTCTAAACATTTTATCAAACTGGAATCAGGTAATATGCAGCCTTTTGCTTCTGGTTTTGTTAAATCAGGATGGGTTTTTATTGTAACATTTATCCATTTTTAGTTTTTTATGACTACCGAGTCATATCCTGTATTAATTAATATCCTACATTTTTAAAACTATGTTCTATTATAAACATTTGGCTTACTTCTGTCTTGGACCTATTAATGTTTCTATGATACAGACTTAGAGATCTTTGCGAGAGCATAATTTGTGAATTTCATTTTTTCAAGTAAATATCGAGGGGTAGAATTTTTGGATCATATGAGAAATTTATGCTTACATCTTTAAGAAACTGGCAAACAGATTTCAAACAATCTCACTAGCAATGTATAATATTTCCAATTTTTCTTCATTTTCATCAATGCTTCTTATTGCCATTTCTTCATAGCTGTTCTTTTTAATTACGTGTTGATTATTTTTAATTGTGTGTGTGTGTGTGTGTGTGTGTGTGTGTGTGTGTGTGTGTGTATGACCCTATCCCCTTCCCAGAGTTGGAGTTATAGTGGCTGTGGGCTTCCTGATGTAGGAACAGGGAACTGGCACTGGGTACTCTGGGAGAGTAGTAAACACTCTAAAATACTGAACACTCTTCCCCTCCCTCATTATGTGCATTAGATAACTTCCTGTTACAGCATTAACGTGCAACTCTGCAGTGATTACTTATGTCAGGAATTTTTTATTTTTGTAAGTTTTAGTTTTTAGCATATCTTCTTTCATGAGATAGTCATACAAGCAAGTTGTCTATTTCAGGAAACTTTAAATATTTTATTGTATTTATTTTATTTATTATTACTCTGTGTGTGTGTGTGTGTGTGCCTGTCTGTGTGTGTGTGTGTGTGTGGCATTTTTGTACCTGTTTGTGTGTATGGAGGTCAGAGGTTGATGTCAGGTATTGTCCCTCAATCAACAGGATCTTTCAATTTAACTGACTTGTTAGTAAACCTCAGATATTCTCTAGTCCTCAGTCCTGCCTGTTGTCACAGTGCTACTGCAATAGCTTTTAGGAGGGTGTTGGGCATCTGAGATCAGATCTTCATGCTTGCTCAGCAATGATTTCCCCACTGAGTCATCTATCAAGCCCCTATTTTGCTTATTCTAAGTTGGTTATATGTCTTGATATCTGTTTTTAACAGCTCTTGATCTGGTTTGGATGCAACTGCCTTATCAATAATATAATTTACAAATATTCTCTTACATCTTTCATCTTCTTAACAGTCTTTGGAATGAATGTTTAAAAATTTTGATGGAGTTTAATTTCACTTTTTTATCTTTTGGGCAATATTTTTGGTGTTTTGTAGAACTTTATTTCAACATAATTATGCATAAGAAATACACTCATATTTGTTAATAGAATTCAATCATGTTGATCATGTTTTGATTTGATTAAGGATGTTACTATTTAAAAGAACTCTCAGAGTAGATTTTATATTTTGAACCCTGGTTGATAGAGCAGAAAAAGAAGTAGTAAACAATTTATATTTCCATTTTTCTGAGGAATCTCCATACTGATCTCCAAAGTCACTGTACAAGTTGGCACTCCCACCAGCAGTGGAGGAGTGTTCCCCTTTCTCCACATCCTCTCCAGCATAAACTGTCATTAGTGTTTTTGATTTTAGCCATTCTGACTGGAGTGAGATGGTGTCTCAGAGTTGTTTTGATTTGCATTTCTATGATGGCTAAGGATTTTAAACACTTTCTCAAGTGTCTCTTAGCTATTTTAGACACCTTTATTGAGAATTCTCTATTTAGTTCTGTACCCCACTTTTTAAATGGAGTCTTTGGTGTTTTCAAGATTGACTTCTTGAGTTCTTTGTAAGTTTTGGAGATCAGCCCTCTTTCAGATATCTTTTCCCATTCTGTGGGCTGTCATTTTGTCTTGTTGACTGTGTCCTTTGCCTTGCAGAAGCTTCTCAGTTTCAGGAGGTCCCATTTATTAGTTGTTGATCTCAGTGTATGTGCTACTGGTGTTATGTTCAGGAAGCAGTCTCCTGTACCAATTCATTCAAGGGTACTTTCCAATTTCTCTTCTAAGAAGTTCAGTGTGGCTGGATTGGTGTAGAGGTCTTTGATTCATTTGGACTTAAGTTTTGTGTATGGTGATAGTTATGGATCTATCTGTTGTCTTTTACATGCCAGCATCCAGTTACTCCAGCACCATTTGTTGAAGATGCTTTCTTTTTTCCATTGTATAGTTTTAGCTTCTTTGTCAAAGATCAGGTATTCAAAGGTGTGTGGGTTAATATCAGATCTTCAATTCGATTCCATTGGTTTACTTGTCTATTTTCATACCAATATCAAGCTGTTTTCAGGACTATAGCTCAATAGTAGAGCTTGAAGTCAGAGATGGTGATGCCTCCAGTGGTTCCTTTATTGTACAGGGTTGCTTTTTACTATCCTGGGTCTTTTGTTTTTTCATATAAAGTTGAGGATTGTCCTTTCAAGGTTTGTGAAGAATTGGGCTGGTATTTTGATAGAGATTACATTGAATCTGTAGATTGCTTTTGGCAAGATTGCCATTTTTACTACATTGATCCTACCTATCCAAGACCATGGGAGATCTTTCCATTTTCTGGTATCTTCTTTAATTTTTTTAATGACTGTTCTTGTCAAACAGGTCTTTCACCTGTTTGGTTAGAGTTACCCCAAATTACCCCAAGATATTTTATGTTGTTTGTGGCTATTGTAAAGGGTGATATTTCTCTGATTTCTTTCTCACCCCCTTAATTGTCTATATATAGTAGAGCTACTGATTTTTTGAGTTAATTTTGTATCATGTTACCTTGCTGAAGGTGTTTATCAGCTGTAGGAGTTCCCTGGTAGAATAATTTGGGTTACTTACGTAGACTATCATATCATCTATAAATAGTGAAAGTTTGACTTCTTCCTTTCCAATTTGTACCCCCTGGATCTCTTTTTGTTGTCTTATTGCTTTAGCAAGAACTTCAGGTACAGTATCAAACAGATATAGAGTGGACACCCTTATCTTGTTCCTGATTTTAGTGGAATTGCCTTGAATTTCTCTCCATTTAGTTTGATGCTGGTTGTCAATTTGCTGTATATTGCTTTTTATTATGTTTAGGTATGTTCCTGTTATCCCTGATCTCTCCAAGACCTTTATCATGAGGGTGTGTTGGATTTTGTCAAAGGCTTCTTCAGCATCTCATGAAATAATCATGTGATACGTACTCACTCATATATGGATTTTTAGACATGGAACAGAGGATTGCCAGCCTACAATTCCACCGCCAGAGAGTCTGGGAAACAGGGAGGACCCTAAGAGAGATATGCATGGTAACCTAGAGAAGGGGAATGGGATGGGATCTCCTGAGGGGATTGGGAGCATTGGGGGAGGGGAGAGGGAGATGGGAGAAGAAGAGGAAGGGAGAGGAGGACATGGGGGAGCAGGAAGGTTGAGTCAGGGTAAGAATAGAGGAGAGCAGGAAGAGAGATACCATAATAGAGGGAACCATTGTAAGTTTGAAGAGGGATCTGATACTAGTGAGATTTTTCAGAGATCTACAAGAATGGGACCAACTGGCATTAAGGCGACCTTAAATGCCCTCCCCTGATAATGGGATTGATGACTACCTTATATGCCATCCTAGAACTCTAATCCAGTGGTTGATGGAAGCAGAAGCAGACACCCACAGCTAAACACTAAACTGAATTCCTGGAACCCAGTTGCAAAGAGGAGTGACAAGCAAAGGAATCAAGATCTGACTGGTGAAACCCACAGAGGCAGCTGATCTAAACAAGGGGGAACACATGGACCCCAGACTGATGACTGAGAGGCCAGCATGGGACTGATTCCTCACCCCAGAACCTGGGTGTTAGAGAGGGGGCCTCAGCAATATATGGGACTTTGGATAGTAGATCAGTATTTATGCCTGGCATACAAATGGACTTTGGGAGCCCATTCCACATGGAGAGATGCTCTCTAATCCTGGACACATGGGGGGGAGGGCCTTGGCCCTGCCCTGGATGATATGACAGACTTTCAAGATCTCCCATGGAGGGCCTTACCCTCTCTGGGGAGCAGAGGGGGGATGGAGTGTAGGGTTGTGTGGATTGGGGGGGCTGGGGGAGGAGGGGAGGGAGTGGGGGCTGGGCTAAAAGTTAAATAAAAATTATTATAAAAATTGTATTTTCATTTCAGGGACTTTGAATCCAAACAAGGAGTGAGAATCTATGAGATCATAACCATTTATTCTGACCTTGCCTTGGCTTTTGTCAACCAGAGGGTGCTGTTGGCTCAGCGACCAAGGCCCTTTTGTGTCTGCTGGGTGGCTGAAACTATATACATAGGAACATATATATATTCTCCAGAGATCAGAGTGGACATTAGATGATGCCTCTTGGATATATGGACCTCATTAGCATACTGTATAATTAGAAAGAACATTCCATCAGGTTGCTCTGTGAGTTCTTAAACAGAAAAAAGAGCATCCTGAGCTAAAACTACTTAGAACACATGATTTTATTCTTTGGGCTGAGTGACCACTGGGGAATGAGAAGAGAATTGAAGCAGTAAACAGAAGATCCAGGTTAAAGACCAGGCTGAGGACTGACACATTGTGAGGTGTTGAGTGATTTTCCCGCTTATTTGAGCTTCTCTTTTGTTACTATAAAATAGGCATGAAAACTTTTCTAGATCTAAATATATATAAAGAAAAGTCTGAAAACATTTCATTTTCTACTCCAAGTATTCCAGGAGAGAGGGGAGTACCTCCAAGGCTAGCTGGCTTTCCTGTGTACACAAGTGAAAGAGAATATTCATGTAGGCACATATAAAATGTTTGTCATTACTCCTTGCCGTGGGTGTGTTTGAAGGTGGGGCAGAGATGCGCATGAAAGATTGTTGTTTCTGATTAGCAATGTTGACACTGCTGTTGGCCAGAGTCAATGGCCCCATGTGCAAACCAAATGTGTATTTAGTGGAGGGTACTTCAGGTCAAGGGCCTGCTGTACATATGATTATGCAGCAAATGAAGTCCATATTCTGTGATAATCATTACTTTTACATAATTCTTGGGTTTTCAGCACACCATTTTGATGAGACAGCAAAAATGCTCACAACAGCTGCCCGAAGGTAGACCTTTCACCATCATTGGTTCCTTTCTCACACCTTCCCTGTACCTTTCTCTGCATGTCTAGTCAACACTTGTACAACTCCAGAACTTTCCTGTGATGTTCTGTCCAGGTAACGTGTTCTATCAGAGTCTGCTTTAGACTTCGATTCTTTTGTAAGCTTTTGCTTTTGCATAAAATTTGCTGACTACATGTTTTTCCTTTTTGGACTTACACATGTTTATCATAATCACAGTGAGTTTATTTAGGGACAAAGTAATAAATTAACCAATTCTTATTTACTTATCATTATGGTGCTAAAGATTCAACTAGTTCCACGACTGAACTAGTTCCTCTTCTAATAGCTGATGAATGATTCCTATAAGCTATGGAATATCCTAATGACAAAAGTACAGTAAAGGAACAAGACAATATTTTCTGTCTCCATGAAATGTGTGTTGTACATGTTATAATGAAAAGTAGGGAATATTAATGAATAATGGACACAAATAACATTTATTAATGAATAAACAGATCTAAATCTGTTTATGCTTTTTTGTTTTCTAATTGCTGTATCCTGATACGTTTGTGGGAAGCTTGTTATCCAGTTTGACTGGTGTCATGGCGGGACAGGCTCTGACTGTATCCCAATCTCTTTCTCTTTGCCAATTTGTAGACCCATGACCACACTCAACCAATCAGATGCTTAGAAAAACTGAATATAATTGGACTGTGTTGAAGACAAAGATAGCTCTTTGACAAAGGGTATTAACTCCTGTCACCTAGGGCTCAGGGCCTCATTTGTCCTCACTTGTTCCAAAGGCTTCTTTCTTTGGCTGCTCCTCCAGTGCAAAACCTTCATTGTTTCTCATAAGTTATTTTAAGTATAGTTTTGTATTGCTTGGAATTCAGTTATGCTAACACATTACATTTTGCGAAGTGAAAAGCATCACATTTCTTTATTTCTCGAATTCAACTCTCAGCCTTTATCCACTAGGCTGGCAAGAAATTCCATTAAAAATTATTAGTGGGGATTCCCCTTGCCTTCTATGACTGAAGAAGCAGTAGCCAGTTTCTGAGGTGTCCACTGTTGCAGCCTTTGCTCTATGCCATGCTAAGAAGATTGTTAGCAAGATTGGTTATCAGGGAGTTAAGGTTGAGCTTCTACAGGTGCAATGTGCAAAGCTTACTGTCTGTATTATTATGCCTTGGAGACTTTGTACCATTGAGCTGATTACTCTGATGCAAAGCCTCTCTCAGACAGTTAACTTATCTGAAAGACCCTGTTATCGTCAATGAACAGAGGGCAAACTCATGTTCGTTCTGTCTTTCTCACTCACATATCTACTCTAAGTTGTCCTAGATTGCTATATTAAACTCCAGGGAACAATGAACTCATTCTCTCATTTAGTATGTACTTAGTAAGCGTTTGATCTATTCCAAATTCTCTATGAGCCTTTGAAAGGACAAACAGAAACTCCATACAGCTGCTGTCCCACAGCAGCACATAATTGGAAAGGAGAAAGGGGAGACTAAGTAAACTCGTGGCTAAGTAACAGGGAAATGATGAAATGGACAAGAAAGATGTAAAAATATGCAGCATAAGAATAGAAAAGAGGCTCTGATTCTATTTGGGGATGTCACACCAGACATGGACTACAGAAAGAGAGAATGGCTGGATCTTAGGGAGGATGTGGAAATTCATTTAATATATAGGTGACTAGTAATGGTGCATCCCAAACAATAGAGGGAGAAAGAAAGAAATAAAGGAAGAGAGGGACTTGGGAAGAAGAAGGAGGAGGAATAAATAATATGGGAGAAAAAGAGGGTCAGAGAAGAAGCAAGATCAAGAGCAAGGAAAGAGAGAAAGAGGAGAAGATGCAGAGGAAAAGGAAGAAGGAAAAGAAGAAGTAGAAGAAAGTTGAAGAAAGGTTGGGGGAGGGTAGAGAGATTGGCTTGTAATACATAGCACACTACAGCTAGCATGACTTGGGTGATGAGTCCATTAAGAGCCTTGTGTGAGATGGATAGAGAAAGTAGGTGGACTACATAACCCAGTGACTAAGCAGCAGCATTGACAGCATGCTCTCCTGTGTGAAAAACTCAAGTTTTACCTCTGTGAATACAAGAACGAGATCTACCTGTCTTCTCATCTACACAAAAGAGAAGGTGACAGAACTCCCATCTTAACATTACTCTGATTGACTAAATGGACTTAGGAATTCAAAGTCCTTGCACAGTACATACCACACAGCAGAAACCAAGGGGTTTTTCCTTTCCTCCTTCTCCCATCCCTACAACCTGAAGTCCATCACAAACCCCACAAAGCCAAATTTTCCTTATAAAAAGCGGATGCAAAATGGGGTGTAGTTAGAAGAGAGAGAAAGTAAAAATAAAGAGTTTTTGAAGCTGGGCAGCAGGATTATGCCTAAATTCACACAAAAATTAAACATTATTCAATTGCAAACACAGTAAATGAAAACAGATATCAATAATGAAAATTACTGTAATCTTGTTATATAGTCAATCAAGACTGTCATTTACCTATGATATTTCTACAGGGAAAAGTCTGAAATACTGTTTTCAACTTTTATAGATTTTTCAATTAGATCAGGCCTGCACATCTGAGTTTTTGCTTAAACGTTGTCATTCTCCAGTTATTTTCAGCTTCTTGGTATTCTCTGTTGCTTGCTGTTTGGTTTCTTCCCATTACAAACTACCTCTTGATACCTTGGGACCTTGGGGTTTTTTCCTTCTACATTTTGCTCTTTGTGCACAAAACTATATAAACAGAAACACCTAGACTAATTTGTTGTCTATTTTCCTTTAAGATAAAATAACATCCTTCTTCCTAGCTTGTTTTTCTTACCCGAGGATGCATCAGGGACATCCAATTAACTGTGGAACTCTGATAGGATTGAACACCCTGGAAAATAATAACAGGGGTTTTAGATCTCATGAGCCCTCAAGATCACCTAGTCAGTGATGCCTACAGATAAGTAAGTCTCTGAGCTTAACTGCTCTCCTTCTAGGGCAAATTTTCAGCATGGAAGTATTGAAGGTCTATTAAGCATTAGTCTTCAATGGCAAGAAAGAACATTTGGAGAATGTCTAGCTTTAATAGAATTCCCACTGGGGCACATACTCTGACATCCCTGCCTAAGGGAAGTCTCAGCCACACACACTGTAGGAGAAGCTTCTATTTGTTTTTTTTTATTTGATTCATCCACCAACACAATGTTAATAAATTGTTTGTCACTAGCTGTCTTTATCTTGGTGTCATTGCATTTTATTATCTGATATGTTCTTGACAGTTTAAAACAGGTCGAAAATGAGCAAATGAACCAGGGACCCTTTGTGGGGAGGGAGGTCACACAGGAGTTGAAATTTGATGTAGTGGAGTTAGGCTGCTTGATGAGACTCAGTTATGAGAAGCCTACATCAGAGAATTGCCCACTGCCTGGTGTTTTTCTTATGAATTTGTGGCATTTAAAATATTTCTTATTATGTAGTGTTCTATCTGCATGTATGCCTGCAGTCCAGAAGGGGGCACCAGATCTCACTACAGATGGTTTTGAGCCACCATGTGGTTGCTGGGAATTGAACTCAGGACCTTTGGAAGAAAAACCAGTGTTCTTAACCTCTGAGCCACCTCTCCAAATCTAAAGGAAACAGATAATTTTCTGGATAGATATCACTTGCCAAAATTAAATCAAGAAGAGATAAACAATTTAAACAGATCTATATCCCCTAAAGAAATAGAAGCAGCCATAAAAACTCTTCCAACCAAGAAAAGTCCAGGACCAGTGCGGAATTCTACCAAAAATTCAATGAAGAGCGAATACCAATACTCATCAAATTGTTCCACACAATAGAAGCAGAAGGATCATTGCCAAATTCTTTTTATGAGGCTAAAATTACATTAGTAGCCAAATCACACAACGACACAACCAAGATAGGAAATTACAGACCAGTCTCCCTCATGAACAGTGATGCAAAAATACTCAATAAAATACTGGCAAATCAAATCCGAGAACACATCAGAAAAATCATACACCATGATCAAGTAGGCTTCATCCCAGGGATTCAGGGATGGTTTAATATATGAAAATCCATCAATGTAATCCACCATATAAACAAACTGAAATAGAAAAACCACATGATCATCTCACTAGATGCTGAAAAAGCCTTTGACAAAATCCAATACCCCTTCATGATAAAGGTCTTGGAGAGATCAGGGATAACAGGAACATACCTAAACATAATAAAAGCTATATACAGCAAACTAACAGCCAGCATCAAGCTAAATGGAGAGAAACTAAAGGCGATTCCTCTAAAATCAGGAACAAGATAAGGATGTCCACTCTCTCCATATCTCTTCAATATTGTACTCGAAGTTTTTGCTAGAGCAATAAGACAACAAAGGAGATCAAGGGGATGCGAATTGGAAAGGAAGAAGTCAAACTTTCACTATTTGCAGACGATATGATAGTCTAAGTAAGCGACCCCAAGAATTCTACCAGTAAACTCCTACAGCTGATAAACACCTTTAGCAAAGTGGCAGGATACAAAAATGACTACTGTATATAGACAATAAAAGGGAAGGAGAAAGAAATCAGAGAAACATCATCCTTTACAATATCCACACCATAGAATATCCTGGGGTAACTCTAACCAAGTAAGTGAAAGACCTGTATAACAAGAACTTTGAGTCCTTAAAAAAATTCAAGAAGATACCAGAAAATGGAAAGATCTCCCATGCTCTTGGATAGGTAGGGTCAACATAGTAAAAATGGCAGTCTTACCAAAAGCAATCTACAGATTCAATGCAATCCCTATCAAAATACCAGCCCAATTCTTCACAGACCTTGAAAGGACAATCCTCAACTTTATATGAAAAAACAAGACCCAGGATAGCCAAGGCAGCCCTGTACAATAAAGGAACCTCAGGAGGCATCACTATCCCTGATTTCCAGATCTATTATAGAGCTATAGTCTTGAAAACAGCTTGATACTGGCACAAAAGCAGACAGATATACCAATGGAATCAAACAGAAGACCCTGATATTAACCCAAACCCCTTTAATACCTGATCTTTGACAAAGAAGCTAAAACTATACAATGGAAAAAAGAAAGCATCTTCAACAAATGGTGCTGAGTAACTGGATGCTGGCATGTAAAAGACAACAGATAGATCCATAACTATCACCATACACAAAACTTAAGTCCAAATGAATCAAAGACCTCTACACCAATCCAGCCACACTGAATCTCTTAGAAGAGAGATTGGAAAATACCCTTCAACGAATTGGTACAGGAGACTGCTTCCTAAACATAACACCAGTAGCACATGCCCTGAGATCAACAATTAATAAATGGGACCTCCTGAAACTGAGAAGCTTCTGCAAGGCAAAGGACACAGTCAACAAGACAAAATGACAGCCCACAGAATGGGAAAAGATATCTGAAAGAGGGCTGATCTCCAAAATTTACAAAGAACTCAAGAAGCAAGACTCTAGAACACCAAAGGATCCAATTAAAATGTGGGGTACAGAACTAAATAGAGAATTCTCAATAGAGGAGTCCAAAGTGGCCAAGAGACACTTGAGAAAGTGCTCAAAATCCTTATCCATCAGAGGAATGCAAATCAAAAAAACTCTGAGATACCATCTCATTCCTGTCAGAATGGCTAAAATAAAAAAAAAACCACTAATGACAGCTCATGCTGGAGAGGATGTGGAGAAAGGAGTACACTCCTCCACTGCTGGTGGGAATGTCAACTAGTGCAGCCACTTTGGAGATCAGTATGGAGATTCCTCAGAAAAATGGAAATCAGTCTATTACAAGATCCAGAAATTCCTCTTTTAGGCATGTACCCAAATATGTACCCTCATACAATAAGTACATCTGCTCAAGTATGTTCATAGCAGTATTATTTGTAATTGCCAGAACCTGGAAAGAACCTAGAAGCCCCTCAACTGAAGAGTGGATAGAGAAAATATGGTACATTTACACAATGGAGTACTACTCAGCAGAAAAAAATGGAATCTTGAAATTTGCAGGCAAATGGATGGCACTGGAAGAAACCATCCTGAGTGAGGTAACACAGTCACAAAAAGACAAACATGGTATGTACTCACTGGTATATGGATTTTAGACATGGATCAGGGCACTGCCAGCCCACAACCCCACCGCCAGAGAGTCTGGGGTGCAGTGAGGACCCTAAGAGAGATATGCATGGTAACCAGCAAAGGGTTAGGGGATGCGATCTCCTAATTGGATTGGGGGTGGGAGAAGAGGAGGGTAGAAGGAGATGGGAGAAAGAGAGAGAGAGAAAGAGGAGGGGAGAGAACATGGGAGAGCAGGAAGGTTGAGTCAGGGTAAGAATAGAGGAGAAAAGGATGGGAGATACCAGAAAAGAGGGAGCCAATATAAGTTGGAGGAGAGATCTGGCACTAGTGAGATCTTCACAGATCTCCAAGAATGACACCAACTGGCATTAAGGCTACCTTAAATGCCCTCCCATGATAATGAGAATGATGACTACCTTATATGCCATCCTAGAACTCTCATCCAGTGGCTGATGGAGGCAGAGGCAGACACCCACAGCTGTGAACCAAATTGAACTACTGGAACCCAGTTGCAAAGAAGAGTGATGACCAAAGGAATCAAGATTGGGCTGGCAAACCCACAGAGGCAGCTGACCTAAACAAGGGGGAACACATGGAACCCAGATTGATGACTGAGGGGCCAGCATGGTACTGATCCAGACACCCTCCCACCGAACTTGGGTGACAGGGAGGAGGCCTTGGAAATCTGTGGGACCTGGGAGAGTGGAGCAGTATTTATTCCTGGCACAGAGAAGGACTCTGGGAACCCATGCCACGTGGAGGGATGCACTCTCAGCCTAGACACACGAGGAAGAACCTGAGCCCTTCCCGGAATGATGTGACAGACCCTGAATATCCCTCAGGGAGGCCCTTGCCCTCCCTGGGAAACAGAGGGGTTGGAGAGTGGGGGGTGATGGGTTGTGAGGATTGGGGGGTGGGGGAAGAGGGGAGGGAACTGAAAGTGACATGTGTAAAAAGTTAAATAAAAATATATGGAAAATACAATATTTCTTTACATGGTAGGCCCATAGGCTAACTTTTGTTGGTACTCTTAGGAATAATTAGTGTCTTGGTTAAAAATTTGAAGTCATTAGAGTTACAGATATGTTGAAGATACTATACAGGAAGATGACCTTGAGTTATATTTTGTCTGTATTTCTATGGGACCAGAGAAAACCATTTTTATTCTATAGCAGAAATGAAAAAACCCTCCATTTTTAGTGATACAATGCCTCTTTTTCATGTACACAGATTTATTTCAGCCCAACACACATATATCACTTACTGTGCACAATTTTTTTGAGTCCGGGAACACCAAGTGACCTCTAGTGAGATATTGTAGATTTGGATTAGTCTTTTGCCTCTTAGTATATGCTGATTTAACATATTTTATTCTCAATCCTATTTGCTCCACCTGTAGTGGATTTATCTCTGACTCCTCATTTCTTCAAACATAGGAACCTTGTCTTGATCATCTTTTCAGTCTTTTAGATTTAGCACTTAGTAGGTGCAAAAATGACTAATGTCCCATTAGGTTGAGTTGAGTCTGGACAGGAAAGAAGTAAAATGCTACAAACCACCTTAGCTTTGGAATCAGTTTAAGCTTTTGTTTTTGTTATTAAAGCTCTGTCAGAACAAACTTGTATCAGAAGACTCCTCTTTCAATAAAAAGAGTGTCTGCTTGACCCATTTATTTTCTTCAGTTAGATTTGTGCTCTCTGGGAAGTGTCCTTTGCCTCTCTTAATTGTAGATATTACCTCATTTTAGGTACTTAACATTAGCATCTTAGGAGAAAACACTCAAAGAGATGTTTTTGCCTGAGTTTTCCTTTGAATATTCTTGCTTACAGTTCACTGCTTGATCGATACTTTGACACACATTTTGGGCTGTCTTCCCTCACATTTCAAATTGGAACTAGGATGGATATCCTGATGACAATAGGCAGTATTGTGGAGATGGATAAAATATGGATTATATTTGTTTTCCTCTTAACTGTACTTATTCTGTCTCCATTTTTATTGCTCATTCATTGCTTTGTGCCAGCTTGAGATGTACATGTGATACTATGCCAGACACTTTCAAATCAAAAACATTTTCAGATTTTGTCATCAGCTAAGGCTTCATTTTAGGCTTCTACAGTTTAGTGAATTTAAACCACTCATTATCTTCAACTTTAAACATTTCATCAAAAGAGTAATAGTGGATTATCTCAGTAAGGCTTACCATAATATAATAATTATTCTCCTTGATATGAAGGGTATTTCCTGAAGATAGTTTAATGACCTACATCAGGGCATGAAAAGTCTTAGCTAAAGTTGGGCAAAAAATGGTCAAATTCATGAATAAAACAGACTTTTATGTTATTAAATGTAATTTGTTTTTTAAATATGTAGTGTTATTTCACTCTTCTGATAGATGAGACATTCTGAAGTGGGATCATATTTGTGATAAATTCCAACTGTTTGATTTTCTAAAATTTCATTGATCTTTAATAAAGTTAAAACATATTTTTCTTCTATGCTCAAATGTAAAATACAATTATTCATTCTTCTCCATAAAATTTAGGTACTTATGTTGTAAGAATAACGAACCTCCTGAGCATTTTAGGACTCTGTTGACTACCCCAAAGGGCTACAGATACTACTTTGCTTAATTTATAAAAGAGGGGAAAAAACGACATAAAGATTAGTAATATTATCAAATAAATGGTGGCATTAGAATTTAAATTCAGATGGCATAACTCTGAATCTGCCATTACCTATTAAAACCAGAACCGACTCTCATATCAGGAGTAGTTGTGCTGGGCTTACACAAAGAAAACAACAAGATAGACATTACTGTTTCTGAAGTAAAATAAGTTATTTTGTTCTCGTGTGCTGTCAAAGGGGTTCCATTAGGAGGTGGAAAGATTATAGTATCTGTCGTCTGTTGAGTTTTCAGTGTCTAAACTTACCAATAAAACAATTATTCCAGGAAAGTAAGCCCACACTGAGGAACATTACAGAAGTTAACCAAAGATGGTAGGTGTGAGTGGTAGTGGTGAAACCAGTTATTAACCCAAGTTCCCCAAAATACCCAGCAGAACCACA
The DNA here is from genome assembly GCF_017639785.1 of Mesocricetus auratus. NCBI lineage: Eukaryota > Metazoa > Chordata > Mammalia > Rodentia > Cricetidae > Mesocricetus > Mesocricetus auratus. Next base: position 40,937,539 of record NW_024429194.1, on the reverse strand, counting down.
AATGTTAACAAAAAGATGATCTAGTGATAATTGTTAAAAGCATACTAATAAGGCTGCATTATTGACTGTTGAGATTAACTGTAGGGATCATATCAAAGAGGTCTTATAGTGGAAGAGAAAGACTGGGATCAACTCTAAAATCATCATGAGCAAGTAGGGATTTATAGATCAGAGTGAGACACTGAGTCTGAAAAATATCAGGAGTAGGAGGGGACTAACTACAATGAACTGAAAGGAGTATTCTAAGGTACGTCAGCATCATAAAGTGTCACCCGGGGCATGGAAGAGAATGAAGAAGCTGATCAGATAGAATGGGAGCTCAAAGATGCAGGGTTTTGGCTGCCCTGAATTAGCCAGGCTCTTTCTAAAGGTGGATTTTATAAGGAAGTACATAGACAGGACCAGTAGAAGATTCAGAGGCCCAGTTCATGGTGGGTCAAAGAATGTTGTCAGAAACGCTATTTCTTTTTATTGGCAGTTCAACCTGAATTCAGTCTTTACTCTATTGAATATGTGGTTGACAAACACTTCCTTTAGGATCAACTGGGGATTTTGTTAAACATTTAGAGTCCCAAGCCAGTCTTTGTGTCACATACCTGTAATCTAAGAATCCAGGACAATGAGATAGAAGGATCTCAAGTTCAAGAACAGGCTGGGCTACACCAGGCAATACTTTCTCAAAAAAACAAAACAAAACAAAACAACAAAGAACAAAAAAACCTCACACAAACAGAAAAAAAGTAGATTCCTGACTCAAGTTGCAGCAGATCAGATTCAGCCAAGATAATGTATGGCCCAAGAATTTTACATTTTTAATAACCTTTCTTTTAGTTATTATATATAGTACATTTTTGAACTACAGCAGCTTTAGTTAATATCAGAAAACTATTTATGAGACAGTCTGATATGAATGTTTAAAACAAACTCTCCTCATGTCAACAGTGTAACAAAACTATAAGCCAGGAAACTGGGATGTGACTTATGATTTCTGGTTTCTGATTCAGAAGGAACGATGACAAAAGAAATAATTTGCCTGCATGTTGAAAGATCATGGCCTTGGGGCTGAAAGCCCTAGGGAATCAATTTTAGCTGCAGCAGGAAAAGATGGGTGGCACTACTAACTTTGCAAAACAGATAATTCTGTTCATCTTGCAAATCTGAACAACACTCTTTTGCTATCCGTCAGCTCCTGCAGTTTCTATTTAGCATTGTGTAATGGTCTCTCAATTGTCAAGTGATTTCCTAGTTATTTTAGGATTTCTATTTCTTTGGTACTTATCATCTGTGCCTACTGAAAAAGTGAACAATAAAAGTAATCAATTGGGAACATTTTATTGAGGCAATCCAACCAAAGCTTTGCATTCTACTATTTGTTCAAATTTGAGGAGGTTATAGCTACAAGCTCTATTTCACTTGGCCTAACCAAAGAGGAAAGATAAAAAAGAGACTTTCTGGTAACTTTTTTTGGGTAATGTTTGGGGATTGAATGCAGGGCATTCTATATGCTAAGCAAGTATTTTCCCACTGAACTACACCCCCAGCACAGAAAACAGGTTGCCTGTGAGGTAGACATCTGTAGTACAACAGTCCTTGAGCAGGTAACTTCTTAGACCAGGTTGGCCTTGAATTCATTGAGATCCACCTGCCTCTGCCTCCCAAGTGCTGGGACTAAAGGCCTGCATCACCACTGGCCGACTAGGTAACTTTCTTAAGTTTTTATAATTCACCAACTAAAAGACTTTTGGAACAGTACTTTAACTTGTTTGTAGAAGTTAAATATCACTGTAACATTAAATTTAAGCATAAGTTGATACCTGTGCCCTATTTTTTTGTTTCCCAACATGGCATGTGGCTTTCTAGAGTGTATAGTTCTGGTGACATAAACACCATTGGGTACAATTTACTTATCATTTACTGGGGAAATATGTACCTCATGTTGAGGTAGTAGTATTAAGTCTGTAAAATAGTGAAATGAAGACTTCCTGGTTGCTTTACACAGAATTCTTTCTAAAACAGTATGCTCCCATGATCACTGAAAATCCCACAAGCCTTTAGGATTCTTATTTAGCTGAGCCTTGTACCCTCTTAGCATCTCCGCATTGGACCTTCCACACAGAACCTCTGGCATCAAAGCACAAGCATTTCATCAGCGGTGTCTTGGTCACAAATAGCTCTAAGGCAATTTAGAGAGCGTTGAAAGAATTCTAGTGACCGATAAAAAAACAGCTCCAGACTTAAATGTCAGGCAACAGGGTCTGTATTATTGTCAAATTCAAGTGAAAAAGTTACTTATTTTTTTGACTCCGTAGTCATTTAGAAGGCAAGGTGTTACTTTGAAAGCATTAGATTAAAAGTATTATGAAGAATAAAGAGAGATCTGGATAAAATTCTAAGTAAAACACTCTATATTTAGTGTTTTTAAGTTCTTAGTTTCTTTTTCTGAAATAATTTTGCTTATATTGTGAAGTACATGTAGACATTTCTGTCTTCCTGCACTATTTTCTCTTAAAACTTAGGTGATGAAGGGAGGCATGGGCACGGTAGTTGGCAGTTATGTTGGCTTTTTAGAATTGGAGGTTGTTAGACCAAGAAAGCCAAATGCTTTAGATTCTTCATGTGGTTGTATGCTCCTAATTCTCATGCTCATAATGTTGTATTGTTCTGTAGAAGTAAATTGCTTAAGGCTGAATCCAAAATTATTTAAAATTTCTGTTTAGATGATAACACTATAGACTTTCCAATGAGTTTAATGCTAACAAAGCAGTCGTGGTGCCTTGTATTTGGCAGTCTTAGGACTTTGATCAAATGTTAACTTGCAGTTCAAATAGGAAGAATGAGATTGTGATTTGAATAGGATATGGGTCTTGTGTGTGTGTGTGTGTGTGTGTGTGTGTGTGTGTGTGTGTGCGCGCGCGCGCATGCACGTGCATGCATGCAGAGATTAGAACCCCATTACTTCTTTCGAGGTAGGGTTGCTCCCTGGGACCTGGGCTCCGCTGGATGGCAGACTAGGCTGGATGGCAGGCAAGCCCCTGAGACTCTCCTGTCTCTGTTTTCCTATCTCTGGGATTTTAAGTGCGTGCCACCACTTGGGCATTTTTACCTTGATTCTGGGAATCAAATTCAGGTTCTCTTGCTTGCATGGCAAGTGTATTCCTGACTGCCATGCCTCTGCCTCCATGACTCAGTTTTAAAGAAATCCCTTTCTGGTTGTGATCTATAAGTCTTTTAGCTTAAGAGCAACCATTGCTATTATTGAGCTAACATGTAGAACAGTGTAAGAAGAAGCAACCAACGAAATTGAGATTAGTATGGCAGAGCCTGTTGTCAGACTTCTTGGAGTGCTATATAACCATGAAAGACAGGGAACTGGTATCTGGTGAGGCTTGCTGCCATCTTCCTCACATAATTTTGTATAGGTGGGGTACAATGGAGAACACTTTTCCATAAACTGTGCAAAAGTTATTTGGCTTTCCACATGCTGCAAGTTGGATATGAGGTTGAGAAACTAAAATATCATGAACAAAGGATCTTGAAGATCGAAAGACTAACAATGATAACAGTAAAGAGAAGCTAACACTGTAGAATTTCCCTTAAGTTAGGCAGAGTCAGACGAATGCTATGCAGATACCATTCATCTAATCTTCCCTGAGACCCCGAAGTAGGTATGTTCTTATTCTAATTATACAGATCAGGAGCACTGAAGGCCATTAGGTATTTTTTTAATAAATTCACATATTTAACAAATGGGTAAACCAGGATATGAATTAGAGAGTAGCACTTCTGAGGCTATGCTATTTTTTCTTTCTTTTATTGTGTGTATCATTGTTGTGTGTTATCATTGTTGTGTGTGTGCAAATGTGTGCACATGTGTGATGATGTGTGTGCATATGTATGCAGAAGCCAGATATTGATGTCAGGTATTTTTCTCAATGCCTTAATTAAGGTTATTATTGCTGGAATGAAACACCATGACCAAAGCAACTTGGAAAGGAAAGGGTTTATTTGGTTTATGCTCCACATTACTGTTCATCATGGAAGGAAATTAGGACAGGACTCAAATAGGGCAGGAGCCGACCCAGCATGGAGGGGTGCTCCTTACTAGCTTATTGACCCTGGCTTTCTCAGCCTGCTTTCTTATAGAACCTAGGACTAACTACAAGGGGCAGGCTTGGATAGAGCCCAGTTGTATGGAGGCATTTTCTCAACTGAGGCTCCCTTTTCTCCAACTATGCTAGCTTGTGTCAAGTTGACATAAAACTAGCCAGCATGCTCATATACCCTTCACTTTCTTTTCTAGTGTTTCTCACTGATCCTGGAGCTTGCTGATTCAGCTAGACTGGCTAGTCGGTGATTCTCAGGGTTCCTCTTGTTTCGGCATCTCCAGCAGTGAGATTCCAGTCATGTGTCACCACGCCCAATTTCTGTGTGGAGATTCAAACTCAGGAGCACCTCATGCTCACTTGATAAGCACTTGGCTGTCAGCCACCTCCCCAGACCAAATTTCTTAAGATGTGTATGCACCAATTAAAGTGTCACACGTCTAGATTCATGGTAGAGTGGGTTTATATCAATAAATGCTGATTTTTAAAAAAGTGAATTACTTTATTTTCTAGCTTGCAACATGGGGGCTTTTTTGGATGTTTTATATACATTTACTTCTAGAAGAAAGCTCAGTGATTTTGTGAAAGAACAGGGCTTGGTAAGGGAGACTGATCAAATGATTATTTAGTGAACACTGGAAGGTCTCACATTTCAGGAAGTGATCATTCATTCCCCTTGTCCTTCAAGGAGAGCCACTGAAGAACAGGCAACTAACTTCTGGTACTTCCCCCAACCCCGTGCCCCGGTTTAATCAGATGGTGAACTGTTCAATTAAGCTTGTGTCCTTTGCTGTCTTTTTCTAGCTGCTCCTGGCTCAGTCAAAGTGCTATTTGAGTGGTAGAGCCATGTTGGATGTTCCTGCCACATGTTCTGATGAGTTAGCATGCTGCTGTTGTCGCACAGCTTCTTAAAAGAAGCATCATGAGATCCTGTGGGGAAATAAGCAATGTTTTGATTGCAAATAGCCTGCTCACAGAGGGGCTGCCCATGGTTGCACATGTTGCTTAGGCACACAGCCAGCCTGGGAGTGATTGATGGGCACTCTGCTCCCTCCAGGTGCACGCTCAGTTATGCTGGGAGAGGGATGAAGGGCACCTTTGGAAGAGGAGGGACTGTGATAATCATTTCATCTTTTTTCTGCTCAATGCACACTCATTCTTAAGGAGCATGTGAATGCCCACTCTTGTCGCAACTATGCTACACCATTACTCTGTATTGTGGGTTCAATTTATACATTTCCAGCACTGTTTCACAGTGACAGTTATTGACTCTGGTATATAGCCCGATTGCATGATTTTGTTAACTTGAAAGTGTCTGAGAAGGATCAAAAAGTAAGGTTTCCGTGGGTGATGTTACCTGGGAATACACAGATGAGAAGATGTCATACTGGCTTTTGAATTTACAGTCCTAACTCGTATGGATAGAAGAGAAAATGTGCTTTTCTATCATTGAAGTTGGCCCATTTCCCTATTTGCCTGGTTGACTAGAAAAGTCACCCTTGTCAGTTTGACGTGATTTAGTTACTTTGAATTTGTTCTGTCACGCACGAAGTTCTCGTCTTTGATAATGTTCATAGAAAAGATTATCTTAGCTACACATTACCAGGTAGCACACAGGCCACACTGGCGTTTGGAAGAGTGTGCTGTCCTTTTGCCCCTCCCTTTTTGTTCTGACTTTATTGAACCATAAAACTCCTCTTGCATCCTTTGAGCTTTGTAGTCAGCATCTGGCGGTGCTTTTTGTACATGTGAACTTGGCTAGGTGTCTGGGCTAGATGTATAACACACCTCACTCCCAAACTCTGGTTGTCTTTTGTGAACATGCCCTATAATGCTCTCTTTCTTTTTCCTCAAGGAATTTGTCGTTGCTTTTGGTGTAGAAAGTGAACTCAGAACCTCCAAGAAGCAGCGCATGGTTCATTGGTTCCAAACCTTTCCATTGCTTATGGTGACTGGCTGTACTTTGAGAAACAAAGCATTATATCCTTTCTGTAAGTGTTTGGCGTGTCAAGTCTGGGAAGGGCAAATGTATACATAGCAGTCATTATTTGTCCATGTGGGCATGCTCTAATATACCCAACCTCTTCAACAGAGACTCATTTCCTACTGCCCCTCCCTTCAAAGGTTTTAAGCAGTTTTTAGTGTTGGACTAAACTCCTTTTTAATTCTTGCTCCAAGTTTTGTTTTCAAAATACCACACTGAGTCATTTAAGTTCTGCCCAACTGGAATTTTTTTCTTTTTCCAATTGGAATTTATGAACCTATTTTCTTATAATTTAATACCAAAGCTGTGATGTGACAACATGACTCTCTGCTGGATTTACTCAGTCCAGAAAGTAAGCATTGCTGTTTCATCCAGTGGGTAGGAGACATGGCATTCATGGAGGCTAAGACACATTTGTTACTGCTTCAAAAGTAGCATCTGCCTACAAAGCTTACATGTTTCTTTCTAAAACTGTATACATTTAATAAAAAGAGTTGACTCTTTCCCCCCTTTCATTCTCTTCCACCCTTCCACCCCCCCCTCTCTCTGTGTGGCCAGAGGAGATCTCATATACACTCTTCTATAGCTCTCCATCTTATGATTCAGAGAGATTCACAGACAAAGCTGTGTCTGCTGAAGGTACATTGCCATCTCCAGAGTAATTCTGTGTCCATCCCAAATGAAGTTAAGCAAACACATCTTGAATATATCCTATGAAGGACAAGTTCCCACACAAGGGTTTTATGTGAACACACTCTTCGAAAACCTCATATAACTTTCAAGTTTGAAAGAAATTCATTATTCAGTACTAAGAATCTCAATTTTAAAAGATACCTGTGTAATCTGTTTTGATACAAGTTCAATGAATTAACAATCCAAAATGGGTCAGTCAGTCCCCAAAGACTGCTGAAATCCTGCAGTCAGTATCTTTTATCACAATGCTCTCATAGCAAATGAATTAATTCGAAGAATAGATCTTAAATCCAACAGGAAGAAATGAGAGTAAAGGAGAAAGAACACAGAAACAAATTACTGCCTGGGAACCTTGACTGATTTTTGGATTACTTTGTAAACTAAAGCTAAGTATCACAAGGCAAATGAACACAGGAAAAAAAAACTCATTCAAAAGGCAAGGTCTCTGTTTCATCATTTCATGGTAGAAACGATGGCAGTTGAAAGTCTGTGATAAATTTAAGCGATGTTGATGAGCACACCAGAAACCCAGAAAACTCCAACGTTTACTGTTCTCCTCACCAACGATACCAGAGAATTTTGATGGGAATTTCTGCAGCTTTTGACCTTTGAGATGCCGATAAGCTGCCAAGGTGTAGTATCTATTATCTAAAGGTGGATTATCAGTTTTGGATTCTTATTTCCTCAAGTCACTGAAAGATTCAGTTATAGTACATTGCTAAGGGGTTAATTTTCAAACCAACGAGTGGTAAGAAGGGCTAGTGTTAAGAGAGAAAAAAAGCAACTATAACTGGTAAAAATCTTTTCATGGGAATAATTTTCTTTCACATGTCCTATGTATTCCAGAGGAATGGCAATTTCTTAGTTCAGTCTGGCTGGAGTGATAGGTAAAGCCTGGATGAGCCTTTTGTAAAAGGAACTGCCATGTTCCATCAATGCTGTCTGCCACACACAAACTACACAGATAACACCTGCTAAAGCAGCATGCTGAAGTCCTGAGTGTTGACATATCTTAATGTTCTTGAGGTGTTACAGCATCATTGTTCAATTGCAGTCTTAATCAAATATGAAACCTTGATTTAAAGGTGTGTATCTATGTCACCAATTTGTGGTAAGCTGCTACACTTCCTTAAACAATGTGGCATTTTATATGGAAATTATTAAACAGCTGTGAGTAGTTTGGAATCAGAAGTAGTATGATTCACCTACTACTGTTGGTAGATATGTATTTATACTGAGTCTGGCCTTGCATGGAGACTAGAGCAATTTACTTGCCTACCAAGCACATGCTGTTTCTTCTTCTATCTTTTTCCCCAGAACTACTCATCTTTTCTGACTGAAAGAACAACACTTATATATATATATATATGTCTATTGACAGATCTATCTTATATTTATTTATCCATATATGTATGTATCTATCCATCATCCATCAATCCATCCATCTGCCCTTCCATCATCTATGTATATATGTATGTAAATATCTGTCTGTCTATCTATCTATCTTTCTATCTATCTGTTATCTATTTAGATATATCTATCCATCCATTTATTCTATGTATCTATCCATCATCCATTATCTATCCATTATTTATGCATGCATGGATCTATCATCTACTTAATATATCTATTCTAACATCTATCTATCTCTATCTTATCTACCATCTATTTATCATATATCTATTCACCTATGTATCTATCATCCATTCACCCATTCATCTATCTATCCATTCTTCCATCATCTAATCTATGTATGTATGTATTATCTACTTATATATCTATTCCATCTGTCATCTATCTGTCTGTTTATCTGTCATGGATTTATCTAGCTTCTATCTGTCTGTCTGTCTCTTTATCATCTATCTATCTCCTTGTTTTACAAACCAGGCACAATGTTAAAAAGTAAATAAATAAGCAATGTATTCTTTTCCCATTTCATATGAATCCTTTGGTCTCCCTGCTCTGAGTGATGATGCTGTCATTCATTATCTTTAATCCATTAATCATTTTTCTTTGTGCCAGCACTTAAGACAATAATAAAAATTATGTAATTATATAATAAAATTAGTTTCATAATTAGTAAGGTGACATTTTTAGATTTCTTTCTTGTTCTGATAGATTATTCACATTTTAAAGGACATTATGGATTTTGTAAGGATTTATATTTAATTTTAATTAGTCTATATCTCCATTTCTTTCCATTTTATGCATAATTCACAATATTATCATTTCAACATATTCTGCTTTGTATGTTGCAGATTGCATAATAAAACCCATGTAGAATGAGGGCTCAGTAGCACTTTATGAGAAATAAAAACTCTTGTTTTGAGACAGGGTTACTATGGTGTTAAGACTAGCCTCTAACTCACAATCCTTTTGATTTAGCTTCTCAAGATTTTAGGTGTGTACCACTGTTCTTCATGAGAAATTAGGAACATGTAATTCTATAATAGCAAAACTTATTTAATTCATTAAAGTGAGGCATATTTCTGCATTTAATTTTCACAATTGACTTCCCATTCTTTTATTTTTCAATGGAAATTATCTTGTGTATCATAACTACTTTGTGTTAATGTTCTTGAGAATGGCATTAGTCCTTGTTTAAATATTGTTCTATAACTAGAAATTGCTTCTTTGACAACCACTGGGGATTCTAAGAAAATGCTGCGGCATTTTTCAACAGCATCCAAATATTTCACCATGTTTATTTATAATTCTGTAATAAAACATATTCCAAATAATGTACAAAACATTACTAATCTCACCATACTTTTGGCTGTTATATTTAGTATTGTTTATTTTATCTGATTTTAGTCACATGAGTAGTACCTTGCTATATTCTCCATGTGGGAATAATGAACGTATCAGAGCTAAGATAAAACAAACCTCTGTATGAAACAATAATACTTCCAAGTACTGAGGAAAGCAGCATCATGATTAGCTTTCTAACATCTTTTTAGATTTTTTTCCTAGTCATTCACAGACACATTTATAAAATATGGACATGTGTTGCATGTGTCACTAATGTTATACACATCACTCTGTATAATCGCTTTTTTTAAAATAAAAAACTCATCAGTATACCTCAGAGCTTGATCCATTCAAGCCCAATCATAATCAATAGGCAAACCTTGAGAAGACAACCAAGCCTCTGCTTCCGTTCCTTCATATGTGTAATGGGAATAACAATGGTTGTATTATTGAAGCATGATACTAGTTAATGTCTATGGAACCCTCAGAGCAGAGCTGCTGTGCAGTAATATTGTGCCAGTGTTTTAAATCCACTCTGATCTTGTGAGATGCTGCAGTGTGGTCTTACTATGTTTTTTTTCCCCTAGAAACATCTCTACTGATTACTTTGAAGCAAGACTCGGAATTCCCTGCAGTTAGCCCAAATGAGCAATGAAGTTGTAAGTTTTTAAATAATTTATCTGGTCTATTTCATTGACTAGAAACACATTTTTCATTTAACGTGCTAAATCCTCTTCTTAGGCGCAGCGCTGTGGTTCAAGCGCTCTGTTTCGATAAGTGGCTCCCCAATTTCTCCTAATGACAGTTGATTAGAAGGAAAAGGTGCTGGGGACCAGTGGTGCCCGCTGGACCATGCATGATTTCCACAGAGGGATGAGCTGTCGGGGGCCTGTGTATTGGTCCTCAGAGTGTTGTTTGTTGTTCAATCTGTTCTTTGGTGGTGATACTGGATTCTGGTTTGGCTGCATGTTACTTGTTCGAAGTTATCTGCCTTCAGGAGTCTTTTTTAAAATATGGATTCTAGGCCTCTCCTTTCCTGTTATTCTTTCAGAACCTCTATGCTGTGACACTGAAGACTTGGATAATTCCAGGAGCCCCATTTGTTTCTCGGTCCTGGAATTCCATGAGCATCCCTCTCAACTATTGATGACCTATGACCATTGTTAACTTACTCCTTTACTTTTGTGAATAGTGGACCCTATTCACAGGCTGGGTTTAGTAGTGAAAATAAAGGAACTGAAGTGACACTTGAATTTCCTTCCTTCATTTCCCTTCACTGATTAGAAGTGTTAAATTTGGTCATCTCTTTCTTTATGCCTCGTCTCCTCCTACCTTGTACTCTGATGTCTTATAATGGTAATAGGAAGTAAACAATTAGCCTTTTAGTCATGTGAAAGACTGCCATATAATCTCAATCTTCTAGGTTGGGTTACAATTAATTAACACTTAAGGTACAGAAAGTCCTTTGTCTCTGTACAAGTTTGATTATTTAGAACTATTGCCTTCTGGGTGAAATGCCATTGGTAAACTAGAAGAGAAACACAAACTGTTTTAAACTTGTTTTTCAATGATAACAATCCTAAACCAGTTCAAATAACTGTGTGCAGGTGGACAAGGCCAGGAAAACTAGCTTCAAATAGAAAAGAAATTAATGCACTTAAATGTTATTTGCATGGATTCACTGATGGCACAATGCATATTGTATACACATTCATAGCTTTGTGCATACATTTTTGTATCTCTGAGTTGCATACTGAGATATATAATTACCATAGAACATACACATTTGATATTTTACTATACAGTGATAAATTACATTAGACAGTTTTCATTTCATTTATTTCATTTCATTTTGTAGTGTGTGTCTGTGTTTCACATGTGGAGGTCAGAAGACAGCTGTGGACTTCTGTTCTCTCTTTTATCATGTGGGTCCCAGGGATCAAATTAGGGTCTTCAGGATTAGTGACAGGACCCTTAACCTGATGAGCTAGTTCTCCAACTGTGCTAGACCACTTTGGTACTCTTTCTGTAGGTCACAGAGAGTAGTGTTTGCTAATGTTAGACATTTTATATAATGTATTCATTCAGAAGTCACTCAACAACCCTCCATAGCTATGATCATCATTCCCATTTACATATAAACAGAGGTATTAAGGGTTAAAGCATTTTGTTGCAGAGTAACTAGTTTGGGAACCCTTCACAAACCAAGCACAAGAATTATATCAATTCCTGTTAATACTGGACCATTGGCACTTTGAGTAATGGTGATAATTACTGTTTTCCCCACACAGCTTAATAATCCAGGATAAAAGTAGAAGATCGTATTGTAAATAACGTCCTGCGTTAGATCAGTTCAAGTAGCTATTTAACGGTCAAGGGCGGATTGTTGGCCACTCATCCTTTTGACCCAGAGCCATTAAGTACACAGGGAAAAGGCACAAAACTCAGTTGAATTGGGTGTGAGATCAGTTTCAGCACTAGGGACTGTGAGGCCTTAGGCATTGCCCTGGGACTGGAATTGTCAGGGGTGTACCTTGTCCAGAGGGACCCATGTTGTCTGAAGTCAGACTCAGGTACTACTGCGGGCATTTTTATTGAGACCGACATGAGCCAGTTCTTCAGGTCAGAAGAAGAGAAAACCCCTTTGGACTGGCTTGTGATATTTAAAAATCTCTCTTTTTGAGTCTGTCACCTGGCCAATCATGCTCCTCGAGGAGCCAATTGTCAGCTGATGCAATGCGTGTCCTGTAGCCCAGAGCGGGTGCTATTTGCAGTGCCAGCTCCAGCCTGAGGCACATCTCTGGCTGTTCTTTTCTATCTATAAGTTACAGCCGTGGCCTCACAGGCAGTACACCCTGTTCAGCAGCTGCAACTCGTTATCGGCTTTATCCAGAATAACAAACAGAACAAACACGTTTTGCAAGGGTTTCCCTCCTCTTCTGTAGAGAAGTAGGAATGAAGCAATCAGTGAAACGCTGATTGATCAGTGTGCTGACTTCGAGAAGTCCAAGGTCACATTAGTACAATTAACCCCATAAAACGAAAAAAACAAGAATTTCCCTTACAACTTCACTGAGACTAATATTTCTGTGAAGTTTAATTTTGTCCAAAGGAATAACAGAATTTTTTTTACTTCATTTATTATAATTTACTCATATAGATTGCCTTGTGATAGCATGGTAGTTAGTTTTTATAAAAAGAATTCGTAGTATTTGGCCAGTGTTGGTTGACCAGAGAGAGGTGGAATTGTGTGAAATGAACTGTACAATGACAAGAGATTGTGAACTAACTTAACCATGTCCCACCGGCTCCCACAGGCACACGCTGACGTCTTTACCAGAAACCGAGTCATGTCTAAAATCCAAGCATCTTTATTCTCTCATCACTTCCCCTATTTTTTTTGAACTCTTGTATTCACTACATGGATCTTTCAGATCTGCCTAAATAATCCTTTGAGAATACCTTTGCGTGCTGGAGGAAGGTTTTGTGTGTGTGTGTCTGTGTGTCTGTGTGTGTGTAAGAACATGTGGAAACCAGAGGGTGATACCAATTGTCTTGTTATACTGGCTTCCACTTCACTTTTTAAGACAGGGTTCTCGTTGATTTTGCTGATCACCTATATGGGAAGAATAGATGCCCAACATATGTCAGGGAGTCTCCTGTCTCCAACTTTCCAGCACTGAGATCTCAGGTGGGTACCACTGCCTTTTTGTTTCGTTGTTTTGTTTTTGAGACAGTGTTTCTTTGTGTAGGCTTGGCTGTCCTGGAACTAGCTCTGTAGACCAGGTTGACCTTGAACTCAGAGATCTGCTTGCCTCTGGCTCCCTAGTGCTGGGATTATAGGTGTGTGCTACCTTTTTAAAATTTATTTTAATTTTTTTAAATGTGGGTCATGGTGGATCCAAACTCTGGTTCCTATTTTTGGATGGCAAGCACTTTATTTACTGAGACATCTCACCTTTGATAAATTTTCTCATTTGTCTTCGAATTTACAGTCTATTGTGGTTTATTTCTTTCCTGATACCCTCATATTTCACATCTCCATTTCTTCCTATCTAACCAGGCAATGCTTGCATCATTGGTGAGTAATATGTCATGTGTTAGGCTTCAGACATAGAAAATAACTGATGAAAATTGTGTTCATGGACATTCTAATGTCACTATAAATTCATAATCACCATCACAGATGAAAATCTGATGTTATTGAGTCTTGCTATCATATTGTACGGAGCACACAACCCTACTATTCTAAGGGGTTTTCTTTTTCTTTATTTTTTTTAAATATTGAGAATTTAATGTATGCATATAATATATTTTGATCTGGTCCACCTCCATTCCCTTCTTTCCAGTTTTTACCTCCATTTATCCCATCACTATTCTCTCCACTCCCTTTTTTTTTTAGTTTTCTGAATTTGCTTAGTGCTTCCAGTACGTGCATGAGTACAGCGTCATCTATTGGGTCATGTGTAGCCAATCAGAGCCCACATCCTTAGAGTTTTCTTAAGCCTTGCAACCTGCAACTACATCATTAAAAAGTGGAAGTCAAAACTCCAAAGGATGCAATTAAAAATTGGGGTATAGAACTAAATAGAAAATTCTCAATTGAGGAGTCTAAAATGACTGAGAGACACTTAAGAAAGTGCTCAACGACCTTAGCTATTAGGGAAATGCAAATCAAAACAACTCTGAAATACCATCTTATTCCTGTCAGAATGGCTAAAATCAAAAACACCAATGGCAGTTTATGTTAGAGAGGATGTGGAGAAAGGAGAACACTCCTCCACTGCTGGTGGGAGTGCCAACTCATACAGTCATTTTGGAAATTAGTATGGAGATTCTTCAGGAAAATGGGACTCAGTCTACCACAAGACCCAGCATGGTACCCCAAAGAAGGGGAATGAGGCAAGATCTTCTGAGCAGATTGGGAGCATGGGGGGAGGGAAGTGGCAGGGGGTGGAGAGAGGGGGAGAAGAGAAGGGGAGAGGAGGACATGGGGGAGCAGGAAGATTGAGTCAGGGAAGAATCGAGGAGACAGGACAAAAGATACCATAATAGAGGGGGTCATTATAGGTTTGAGGACAGATCTGGCACTAGTGAGATTTCCAGAGATCTACAAGGATGACACCAACTGGCAAACTAAGCAATAATGGAGAAGACTACCTTAAATGGCCCTACTTGATAATGAGTTTGACGACTTCCTTATATGCCATCCTAGAATCTTCATCCAGTAGCTGATGGAAGCAGGGGCAGACACCCACAGATAAACACTGAACTGAACTACTGGAACCCAGTGACAGAGAGGGAGGAGTGATGAGCAAAGGGGTCAAGACTGGGTTGATTTAACCCACAGAAGCAGTTGACCTGAACAAGGGGCGGCTCTTTGACCCCAGACTGATGGCTGAGAGGACAGCATGGGACTTATCCAGACCCCCTGAATGTGGGTGTCAGTGAGGAGGCCTAGGCAATCTCTGGGACTTTGGGTAGTGTTTATCCCTGGCATACAAGGGATAGCACAATGAGGGGTGCTATCTCAGCCTGGACTCTTGCGGAAGGGCCTAGGCCCTGCCCTAAACAAAATGTCAGACTCTGGAGATCCCCCATGGAGATCCTCATTCTCCCTGGGGAATGGAGTGGAGATAGGGTGGGGGGCTTGGGGTACTGTTGGGGACCAGGGGGAGGAGGGGAGGGAAAGGCAGCTAGATTGACATGTGAAGAAAGCCTGTTTCTAATTTAAGTAAAAAAATCTTTAAAAAGTTGAAGCCATATGGTGGCCATGCTCTCCTCTTTATACCACGGAATTTGTCAACTTCCAGCAAGGAACAGTTGTCTACTCCTTCTGTCCTCCAATTACACTAGCCGAAAAATGCCCAGCTTATCAAAAGTGGCTCATTTCCCATGCTCTTCATACCATCCTTTGCCACCTTTTCCAAGTCTTTACTCTTTACACTTCCACTGTCAGGGCAAATATTCTACAAATAGGTTCTCATTACCTTTCATCTCAAAGCACAATCTGAAATCTCAAAACCAAGCCAAACCAAACCAAAATAACAAACCAAACTCACAATAAATAAAACTTGCCTGACTCTAGTCTCATCCAGATTCTATTTTTTAACTGCCTTTTCTCTTAAGCCATCTCTCCATCTCTGTCTGAGTGTGTATGCTGTGTGTGTTCATGCATGTATATGTGTGTGTGCATGTGTGTATGTGTATACACATATTCATGTTTGTATGTGTACGTGCTTGTACATGCTTGTGTGCATGCACGCATGTGTATATGTGTGTGTGTGCGTATATGCATGTGGGTGTGTGAGTACATGTGTGCACGCACGTGTGTATATGTGCATGTGTGTATATGTTCGTATGTGTATGTGAGCATGTTTGTGCATACATATGTGTATGCATGCGTACATGTGTGTGCATGCACCCATACACATTTGCTCTTTTGTCTGTTTGCACCTGACTTCTGCTTCCACCACTTTACCTGGATATGTGATTGATCACGAGGTTAAGTCTAGCCTTGAGTTTGTCTACAGAGGATGGATCTGGAGCATAGACCACAGGGAAGGTTGGCGTATGGTAAAGGAGTTCATGCTTTCTTGCCTTTGGGATGGAAGAAGGAAACACTTTTCTAGGGCAAAGGAGCCATGGAGGAGATTTCGGCAGCCAGTATTCATAGTTGGAAATGAGCTCATTGGCTGAGTAAAGAAATCTGTGCAGGGTACTCAGACAGGTCCACCACAGCTGTCTTCTTATATGACCTCACCTTACAACAAGTAATATGCCACAAACAGCCTTCATTAATCTTTTCTAAAATTTTATGATATAAATAAAACAATTTCACGTTCCAAGTTAAAATCCTTCAGTATCTTATTATATTCTGTATGACAAATCAACATCTTAACTATATCTTTTCAATCCCTCTAGGATCTGACTCCTCTCAGATATTTCCTGATAATTTTCCCTGCATTGTTTACTATCTTTATGTCCAACCAAATCAATGTTCATTTCAAACCCTTCAAATATGATTTTCCTTCTAGTTGGACTGACTTCCTTTCCACAGTATCCACTTAATTAATATGTGCCACTTCATTTTATCTGCCTCTAACCACTCAGATAAATTTGTTCTCACTACTATTTTCTACCACAACACTCCAGTTTTCCTTGTAGTGTTTATAATAAAATGTAATATGGAGTGTGATTGATTACTAAACTCTAATACACTGAGATTCCCATGTAATTCTATTTTCTATTATTGTAGCAAAATATCAGCGGTAGTTTATAAAGAAATCATTTCCCTAACGGTTCATGATGTTCAAGAGCGTGACATCAATATGGATTTTGTTGAGAGGCCCATGTTAGACATGAAGTGGGCATACAAAAGCAAGGATCATACAGGGAGTCAAAAATCAGGGATGTGGGGAGGGTCTAGCAACAGCCTTCTACTAAGCTAACCTCTCATAGGTTAAGCTAAAATTGCACACTGCAGACCAAGTTACTAAACTACAAAACGTGAAGCAATGCCTTTAAATCATACAATGTTATGCTTCTGGCCTCCAACACTTTTGATCTTATAGAGCCAAATTCAATTATTCTATCTCCACTATCCATAGTCATCAAAGTTTTAGCTATCTGCATATCATTCAAAGGTACAAGTTTAATGTCTCATCTGAGGCTAAAGGAAAACTATTTTAGCCACAACCTTTGAAAAATGCAAAACAAAGTTATATACTTACAAGAGGAAATGATGTGATGGGAATGGAAATGTCTATTCCAATAGGGGCATGTGGGCAAAAAATAAAAGGGAGGGGATAAACTTGCTTCAGAAGTGAGACTGAAATTCAGCAGAGCAGACAATAAACTCTTAAGTCTGCAGTTGAGAACACTACGATGGAGGGTGGGTTTCCAGGGCTTTGAGAAGCCCCGCCCCTATGGCTTTGCTGGAGCCTGTTGTAGGTTGGTGATGGTTCTCTCATTCTAGCATCCCCCAGCCATGACTTCACTATGCAAGACCCCCTTGGGGACTCTCTGCAGGAGCTTTGGCCCCATGGTAAGCTTCCACCTGCCCATCTAGACTTTCCTTTGAAGTTAAAATGCAAGCTGGCATGCCCTCACGATTCTTTAACCTGAAGAAGCAGGTCTATATGGGCACCACCAAGGTTTGTCACTCAACCAGTGCCTGTTGCAACTATCGGTAAGTGGATCATCTTGTTGAAAACCCATGAGGTGTATCTTGAGGTAGCTCTGGTTTGTGAACCTATGGAGGGTGCTTGAAGGCCTTTCCCAGAAACAATTGTGCCCTGGACCTAGGCAGGACTGGAGTGGAACCTTGAGTTTGGAAATGCACTTGAAGCCTTTCCCAGTTGTGCTGAAGGGAAGCTAAGGATCCCCACTTTTTTCTGGGATAATTTCTTTAGCACACAGGATGCTGAGCTGACCATGATTTCATTCTCCAGAATATGCAATTTTCTCCTTCTCTACTCAGGCTGTGAAATTTTCAGATGTTTCTCCTCGGTTTTCTCTTCCTTCTAAAACTCATCACTAGTCTAGCTAAACACAGTCAATAATACCCATGCCGATCCCAAGTGCTTTGCGGCTAATTCTGTTGGAAAAAGTACTCTATTGCTTTTAAGTTTGGCCTTCTACAGAGTGGTTGGGCATAGATACAATGCAGTCAAATTATTTTTCAGTGGGGCTAATAGGGCTAACATCTTCCTCACTTTTCAACAGGATCCTCCTTTCAGTGAGAGGAGATATGTTACAGGTCTCCATCTTCCAAGTCATCCTCCCAGAATTCCTTTTCTCCTCCCCTCTTCTGGACTCTTTCAACTATCACCCATCACATTGCTCTACAGCCAATTCCAGATTTTTCAGGTACAGTGACAGTGATGACCTTATTGCTCAGTACCCATTTTATATAACTCGGTTTTCTGTTACTGTAATGAAATACCCAAGAATGAATACTTTATTACAAAAGAGGTTTATTTGGCTCATTGTTTTAGAGACTGATGGGCATGGTACTGGCATTGGCTCTCGTGGTATTCTCACAACGCTTTGTATTATGGGGGATTCAGAGTGGGACTGCATGATAAGAAAGGAAACCAGAGCTGAGGTGGGGCCAGCAATTACCTCTCTTCAGTGTCAAATGCTAAAGGCCTCATTGCTTCCCAACATTACCCTACCAGGGACAAGCTTACAACATGTGAACCTTTGGGGGATATACTTGAACCATGTCTGATCTCAGCATCCTGATTCACTTCCATGAGGTGGGAGGTGGGAGAGCATGCCAATGCATTTCACCTGTGTACAATGGAATATCTGGTTATAAAAAAGGCCACTCAAATTTCTGGCTGAATAAATGAATGGATGGAAGATGAGAATGAATGAGTTAAATAAAAATATTTATCCTCACTGATTATTCCTTAGCAAGTCTATGAAGGAGTTCAACATAGATTGTACCAGGAGAGGTTTCATCAAATTGATTTTTCTAATGGGGACCAGCTCAATGGCAAGCCACTGATCTAGCATGTGGGAGATGCTAGATTCAATCCTTAGCAACTCAAAAAATTGGCGTTTCTTTGGTGTTTTCTCCTGAAATCACAGAATGTGATAGACATTATCTTGGCAGTTTACGTATCTCTGCCATTTTTATGTCATTGATTTGTTTGGATTCTAGAAATGTTAGGCTCTATGCTGATGAATTGGTTTGGCTAAGAGTAGAATGGAGTTATGAGAGAGCCAAGGTCAGAGCTAACCTCTACTTTTTGACTAGCATAATATGCTTGCTTACTTACTATTTGTCAAAGAGAGAATCTTGGGATTAACTTTATAGTTAATATAGATGTGGCATCTCCCTTCTGAAATGTATGACTGTAGCCATTCCTCTGCTACACCCCTTATCTGGTGAGATCACCTTTTGCCACTGATTCTTTCTCCATGACCACTGATCTTTCTTGGTTTTCTTACAACAAGGTGCTACATACAAAGGTTAAATAATTTAACCACTGTAAGGAAATGAATTCATAGGAAAGTTTAGGTTTAGGATGTATGGTTGAGTTGTATAAGTACATGGTTATGCTTTGATCTCCCATTTTAAACATTTAATATTATAAACTTCTAACTCTACTGATCTCTAAGATTTAAAGATATCAAAGGGAGATTAATGGAAACCAGGATGCTTCACTTTCCGTAAGAGAAACACTTGCGAGTATTTTCCTTAATTAAATATCATTTATATATGCAAATGTTACTTAAAAATTTTAGGGCTATTAGTTATTTTAAACCCTATTTAATTAGAAATTTTATATTAGTATGAGAATGTACAAACTCCTTAAGGTGAAATTTTTTATCAGGTTTGAGATAAAGTTGCAAGTTGGAGCACATTTCTGCTGGTTGAATCATTCTGAAGCATAGTTAATGTGCAAACCAATAGCTTTCAGTTCATAGTAACATTCTGGAAGACATTTGTGAGCATTTTTCCTAAGGAAACATGCTAATTTTGGATTTTTTATTGGATAAGTGTTAAGCACATTCCCTCCTATAGTAATTGTAAGTCAGGTGGTCCGACGAGGCCCTGATTCTATTGGCACCTGCAGTATGGCTTGTCTCTTGGACTTTGAAGTCATTTCTTTTCTACAGATGAGATAAGGAAAGGTGTCTCATTTTAGGTCTGGAAGAAACACGGAGCCCAGTATCAAGGTAGTGGAGTAGTTATTTTTCCAGACATAGCCTAGAGTTCCAAGCCTGAAGAGAAAGATTGATCTGCTTTTAAAAGGGACTGTGCTAACTTAGGCCTGGACATGGCATTCTTGTTTCCAGCCATATTGAGTCTAAGCTTTAACAGTCAAAAATTTGCTTGCTTTGATTTTGATGTGGCCCATCTTTTCTTAGCTGCTCACATTCAAGATTTGGAAAAGAAGGACCAGTGGTGAGCAGAGTACTTCATTAGAATCTGATGAGGAGTTCTTGAGAACATTGATTATTACTGAGCTTGCAAATCTTGTAACTTTAATATAACCTTGGTATGAACCTTTACATTTCTCTATGTCTTTTTGTAATTATATTGTGGTATATTTGTTGGGTGGGATAAGCACTGAAGATTTATTATTTCATGTGAATTTGGGGCTTATTTAAAGATTTGCTAGTTTTTAAAAAATATTTTGACTCACATGTTTCTAGCATTGGATATTAATCTAAATTCATGCTGAAAAATATTTTATCCTGGACTTATATATCATATATTTTATAAAACATCTGTTTTTAATGTTCATATGAGATTTTATTTTAGACATTGTCTTTTAGCCCTGCATATGCTAAAAGTTTAACTAATTTGCTCAATATTGATAATCAGACCTTTGAGCCATAATTGTCCACTTATAAAATCTGATTCTTTTATTTTATGAGAGGTTGTGGGATCTGAGGGGCTTCTTAGATTGTGGGTCAACTCCTTTGGGATATGTGAGATGATGTGGGTGGCTTTTGATTTTGTGAAGTGTACAGGTATGTGCTCGCACTACATTACCGCAGGGCCACTGGGCAGGATTATTGATTTGGTCTGTTGTCCTTGGGTCTTGGAGGTCTTGAGCTTCTTAGGTTTCAGCTCCCTTTGTCCTTCTTTATTGTTCAGTTGATAGCAGAGAAGATGTGTCTGTTTCTAAGGATAAACTGTAAAGACTCTTTGAGTGTGAGCTTTTGCAGGGCAAGCCTATCCTCCATTCTCATTTTTATTCTCAGAATTTTCAGCACCACCCTTGGCCTGTAAAAGACTTTTAATCAACATTAAAGGGGTGCCAAAGGGATAAAGGATTATTCCTCGTAGCCCATAAGAATTAATTAATATTTGCTACTATTTTCTATTTGCTGATGCTAAACAGAGGCAAAGCAAAGATTACTTTAAGATAACAGAAAAGAACATGGAAGAAAATGAGGCTAAGGCCTTGGAAAACTGAACATACTGCACTTCTTAGTCTTGTCCTGTAGTTAAAAAGTAGCATGGAGATTCTTATTAATTTTATTCAGGATAGTAGTGTCAGCATAGGAGATAATGTTATAATGTGGTGACTGATATAAACATGTTAATGAGGACTATGTCTCAGAAAAACAGCAGGATTTTGTAGGCATTTGAAGGTTTGATAGAATTCAGGCAAACAGAGAAAGTTCACCATCATTTAGCTTCAGATTTCCTCATAGGGCAAAGCATTGCATTAGTTTATGTTGGCTAGGGGAGTAGCAGTCTGCTTTATTTGTTTTTCCTCTGTCAATTCCATTTTGTACAGAGAAAACTTCAGTAAACATGAGTTGGATGGTTTTTGACACAGTGAGTGTCAAGCCACCGTGAAGACTGAGTTATGCATTTCATATGCATTATTTTGTAATCATGCACTTTTCCTTGGGCTTTCTTCTTCCTTCCTCTTGGTCTGCTATGCCCTAAGTATTTTCTCTGGTGGCATGAAGAGAAAAATGTCGTCCAGGCTCTTGAGTACTAGGACAGATTGGAGTCCAGCCAGTTGCCCTAGTGAGGCAGGTGAAAGAATTCACAGAACTTGACCCTCCCCTGCCCTAGTCTCTGCCAGCAACCTGACAGAGCCCTCAAGAGCCATTTTGACTTGTCACCAACTCTCCCCAGACCTAGAATAAGAGCCCAAATTCTACTTACAAACTTGAAGGGCTGAAAAGTAACCACTCAAACAAAGTAATGATGCTAAATGAATGTATTTGCCACTTTTATTATATTAAAAAACATTTAGTTCAATGTAAACATTATTTACGAAAGGGTTTCCTCTTTAAAACGTGGACTTTCATAGTACTTATTCTGGCCTCATAGTCAACTAGCTGCAAATGCAATTTGTACATGTAGACAATTTAGAACTTGATTTTGAGATATTAAAAGTGTTTATTTCCATATATGTATTCTTGTTTCTCAGATCACTACGACATTTTAATTTTCTATTATTAAGACAAGTTGTGCTGTAAGTAACTACCTTGTGTATTAAAAAGAAAACAGAAATGGGAGTGTTTTTACAACTTAAAGAACAACACATCTTTTGTGTTATGTTCAAAGAACAGCTGAAATGTTTTGATTCACATGTGAATCAAAAAAATTACAGTCCTGAAAAGTGCATGGGCAAAGTCATCGAGCTTTCACGATGATTCAAGTTTTCTAGAATATCCCCTAAAGGGCAAAAGAAGAACACAATGCTATGTCAGCAAAAGAGTTTATTTAAAGTATGTTTGCCTTTTATTTAAAGACTTGCCTATGAGTCTACAGGGTGCATAGTTGCATGTGTTTGAGATCCGGAGATGAGTTGGATCCATTTCTGGGCAAATCCTCAGTTTCTTGGAGAGTAACAACACTTCATACCTGTACCTTTGCATTCTTATGTTATAAGACTGTTTTGCAAATGTCCTTCATTATCTTTAACTTAAGTGTATATGGATTGTAATAAGTGTATCAGTTACAAATGAATTGGTTAGACAATACTAGAAAACCAGACATGGCAAATGACTTTTGAGTCAGAACAATTAATTTTTGAAGTGCATTCACCATTGTTAGTATAATTCTTATTCACATTTGAAAAGACTTTCCCCTGCCAACCACAGTAATGTACCGTCTAGACTAACCCAGAACTAGTTAGACTTGGTTCATGCCATTTCTCCTACTCTTTAGAACTTGTCTAATTATTGGACTTCTAGAACTAATGTTCAACCTCAGTATCTCATTACAGTTAATTAAATGTAGTTTTCTTTTCTTTTTTTGTGACAGGGTCTACTGCAGCACAGCTGGCCATAGACTTCTTATGTAGCAGACACTGGCCTTGAATTCCTGGCCTTTCCGTCTCCCAAGTGTTAGGATTTTACAGACACATCTCCAAATGCCCAGTTAGTTAGTTAACTTTTAAACACAATGTTTTAAAATATTGTCATAGTTTTTAACTTGTAAAACATGATTCCTTTGCTTTTGCAGTTCCCACAGTTTCTAAGAACACCCTTTATTTCCTAATGCAGGATCAATTGAAAGAAATACATATTTTCTTCTTCCCGAGCTGCGAATGATCTTAATGAAGGAGAGCACAGGCTATGGATGAATGATACCAACTAAGCAACACCACAGTAAAACACTTAATTCTCCAACACTTAAAGCCATACCAGGAATTGCTAGTCAAGAAGGACATTGACTAATTGTTAACAGTTAATAGAATTCAAAGATCAGCATGTTGGTTTCTCTTTCTTTCGTCTTTTGTTGCCGTTCATCTCTATCTATATTTTTTCCTTTCAGAGCATCAATTTTCTAAAAATAAATTAGTCTCTATAAACAACAGTAGCATCACCAACACCACGTCCACCTCTACCACTTCCACCACCGCCAACATCACCACAATAACAGTACTCAATGCTTTATAATAATACCATTCACAACCTACAAGACTGGAGGGAGAAATAATTGTGCGTTGCTTTCCTGACGATCTGCAATAACATTTTAGGATAATGGAACTTAAAGTTTGTGAAAGCATTCCTCCAATGTCCGAGAAGGTGAAACACATCTTCTCAGATTTAATTCCCCTGAAAGCAGAAGGCCGTAGAAGGTGTCAGATTTAATATATCAAATGTCCTGTGGAAGGGAGTGGAGTCGAAATTTGCGTAGATGGCCTGTTTAAAAAGTCCTCAACGTCATTCTAAAGTAAATGGCTGTCTCTTGCTTCACTAGGTCGGTACCTTCAAGCCCATTACACAACATACTTCTAAACTGTGATCATCACACATGTTTAGTTTAAAAGGGTCCAGTAGTGTCCTGGCACATGACCCGAATTACCACCTCTCCTCTTGGTGAAGGTTGCTCTTTAGAGTCTTGCAAAATCATTTGTGTTTACTCTTGACAAGTTGAGAAAACAAGTGCATCAGAGCAGTTTGTTCTGTTCAGCACATTATAAGATCGGAGGTTTTTGGCAATAATAAGCATTGTGCAAAGAAGGTTGCTGATGAATTCATTATTTTACATTTTTGTAGAAATATTTTACTCATTAGAATGGATACATATCCAAAGGCTTAGTCATTTTACTCTGTGAAATTTATATTGTAAGTATGTTTAGGTCAAGTTTTAAGAAAATGCTTTAACCAAGATTAGTTTGACTAAAATAGTTGTTAGCATCTTTGCTCTTGTTGTTCACTGTTAATACTACATAGGCATGAAATTATTTTTATTTACAGTAATTATTAACAAAATTGTTTTTATGGAACTCAGGTCTACACTGACTCTTATTTATTTACTTAAATTACAATCACAGTTCTCCTGCCCACCTCTCCTCCTGTCCCCTCTCATCTACCCCCAGCCTACCCCCATTCACTCCTCCCAAAGGGTAAGGGCTTCCATAGGGAGTCAACAAAACCTGGCCCATTAAGACTTCCCTCCCCACCCTCTCTTCCCCTGCTTTAAGGCTGATCATGCATACTCCCATAGGGAACGGGCTCCCACAAGCTAGCTCATATACCAGGGATAGATCCTTGTCCTACTGTCAGGGGCCCCTCAGACAGACCAAGCTACACAACTGTCTCCCACATACAGAGAGCCTACTTCTGTCCCACGGGGGCTCCATGGTTCTCAGTCTAGAGTTTGTGAGTTCCTATGAGTTAGGTTCAGCTGTCTCTGTAGATTTCCCCTTCATGATCTTGACCTCCCTTGTTCACTTATTCCTTCCTCCCTCTCTTCTACTGGATTCCCAGAACTTGGCCTGGTGCTTGGTTGTGGACCCCTGTATCTGGTTCCATCAATTACTGGATTGAAGCTCTATGATGATAGTTGGGGTATTCATCAGTCTAATTACAGGGGAAGGCCAGTTCAGGCACCCTCTCTACTATTGCTTGGAGTCTTGGCAGGGGTCATCCGTGTGGATTCCTGGGAATTTCCCTAGCACCAGGCTTCCTTAACCCCACAATGGCTCTCTCTTATCAAGATATCTCTTTCATTGCTTTCCCACTCTGTCTTTTCCCAAACTCAACAGCCAGTTCCCTAATGTTCTCATGTGCCATCCCCTCCTCTTTATATCCCTTTCCCCAGTTTAGCCAGGATCCAAGCGTCCCACTTATGCTCTTCTTTGTTACCTGGCTTCTCTGGACCTGTGGATTGTAGTCTTTGCATTACATCTAGTATCCATTTATAAGTGAATATATACCATGTATGTTTTTCTGCATTGACTCCTTTAAAGACTAAAGTAAAGGTTCTTACTAAAGGCTTATTCAGTACTGAATAACTAAAAAATAATGACATGACTATGTTTGCCTAGATGTCAGTTTCTTAAATATATAAAAGAACCAGAAGAATTATTTTAAAGATTTCTTCTAGTTACATAAATCCATGTATATAATTTATACTAATTGCCTTCTAAGAATGAAGGTGAGGCACTTGAAATCATTTTTCGCTAAGGCCAATCCTATTTCATGATAGATGTTGCTTGGTTATATGGGCATATTTCTTAATAAATACTTCATGAATTGGTTATTTTTTTAGCTATTCTAGATCTTACTTCCAAATGAATATGAAAATTCAATGATACTAACCTACTCAGACTCTGTGTCTCTAGAATGAGGAATTCTAAACAATGAGCTATAAAATAGAAAACTGCAGAATGTGATTTTGCTATTGTAGTTAAGTCTGGCAAAGTCTTGGACCACTCTGCCTGATCTGAGGTACAAAACGAAGATTGCTAGTGTAATTCTCACACTGTTCTCTTCATAAGTTTAAATGTAATGTCCAGAGTAATGTCCCCGTTGCTTCATTCTCTCACCATTTGGCTTTTACTGAGGTTGTGTTGCCTTCATTTCACTGGATGGTGGAAATACTTCTGAGCTCTGAAGTCTGATCTTTGCTCCTCCACTCATGCTTTTGTGTCATGCTGGATCTTGCTTGCCCAGCCCACTCTCTCCAACTCAGTCTATGTTCTTATGCCTGCTTTCCCTGTGTACAACCAACAAGGAGGGAGAGGAGGGGCACTGGCTAAGAGCTGAGTTCTAGCTCCGGCTTTGTCACTTTTCAGTGTGTGTTAGACAATCTGCTTATAATTCTAGGACACTATTAGCTATAAAACAGGAACAGCGGTTGATAATTCCAGGAACTGCTTCTAACTTAACAGATAAGGCATGCAGGTGCCTAGCAATGACAATAAATGGCAAATTGCTCAACATTGTTCATGCCTGGATTTAAATATGTATTTATACATACATATACCCATCTGTTTGCATGAATACATGTGGTATGTTAAACACTGTAGTCATAAACTCTAGTGTTTTAACTTTTTCTGTAAGCTCTTCTAAATTTATTATTGAATAGTTTCCTCTTTTCAGTATTAAAGAGGACTGAGTTTGATTAGTTGCACTACATATTATGATTTAGGATTTCAATAGCCGCTGTCAAAGTAGTAAATTTTACATTTTATTCAGTATTTAACCTTCCAATAAGCTTTCAGCTTCTTTTCTGAATTCAGATCCTATTTTCTAATTATGCTTTATGCAAGTATAGTCTGCTATGACTAACTTAGGGCTCCCGCTATTCAGTAGCAACACTACATACGCCTTCTTCCAGAGATCAGTCCTCCACAGCTTTTCTTTGCAGATACTTTTCTTCATCTTTTGGACTGACTTACATCTGACCCTACTTGGATTTCTCGTCACTGTTTTATGCTTGCCTGTGTCTTCATTTTTCCAATGTCACTTGAATTCTGAATCACCTTTCTAAGGAATTGCCTACTCTTTTTTCTTTTTACCTGTCTTCCATACACTTGGCTAACTCATTTGCAACAGCCTTCGCCTATACATTCTCTACAAACTATACACACACCCAATGCCAGCCTAGGGTATATCTGATACTCTTGCATTAAGGTAGATCACATCTGATATTTTTATTTCAACTAACAACAATGTCAGTTAACACAGCTATGAGTACAACAAAATTTACTGTTGTTAAATAAAATTACATGTTGCATATGCCGGTGAACTTGTTCTCTTTACGTTGTTTTTGAAAACACTTGGGGGCTTCTAAATGATTGCTTTTTTATTATCCTAGGCTATAAATCACATGTACCTTAGGGTTTTATTGTGTGGAACCAATTTTACAAGGTCTCTTCTCCTGGCTCATTTTTCAACTGTTTTTTATACCACTACTTCAATGTTTATGTTATCAAATATTAGATTGATAAACTCATTCATCATAATTGGTTCCTTACTTTCTAGCCCTCAAAATGTCAATAGGATCTTAATGGACGTGTTTTACATGATTGAGTTTCCAAAGCCACTGAGTATTATAAAAAAAAAGAAAACCTTCCTCAAACCACTTAATATCTGTCCATTGTCAGTATGAACATCTGACATGATAATAAGCTACTAAAACAAGTTGAAATCTTCCCATTTAAACTTGAGAGAATATTCTATCAGCACATCTTACTTTTGAGCAAAAAATGTCTGTGCCTTTTATGTGGGTGTCATCCTCATCCTTTCCTTCAAGGCATAGCCTTCCTTGTCTATATCTTTACTGTGACAGTGTTCCTATTATGTTCTTTGGCTAATAAAACCACAGACTTGAACTTGACCACTCTCCTTTTTATCTTTCATTTTCATGCATTCCCACTTATGCACAAGAGTAGAGCTTTCTTCAGGGAGCTTTTGCATTTCCTTTATTTTGAATTTTTTGCCTTCCAGTCATGCTGGCTTCTAACTTGATTTTTTTTCTTTTCTAAAGAGATTTTTGTAAAACCAATACTCATTTTTTTCAGATTCCTAGGCATCTTTATTTCCTCCTGGGTTTATTGACATAGAATTCTGTTTGCTGCTGCTTTAATAATCGTCACATTTCAGCTAGCAGCGCATACATATAAGTTCATTCATTCATTCATTCATTCATCCATCTATTTTTCCAAAGCTTCTGTTGCATGATTGCCATGTAGATGGCTTTTTGACAAAGGCTCCATTTCTTAGAATTGTTTCTGATTCATTGGCTGGCATGTTATGCTTCAAGAACTGGCACTTGGTAGTTTCTGTACACTTGAAGAGGAATTGCTAATGCTACTATTTATTCTTTTTTATTTTTTATTTTATTTTCCAGTTTAAATTTAGACAAGAAACAAGGTTGCTTCACAAGTCAGTTCCAGGTCCCTCTCCCTTTCCCTCCCCTCCTCCCGTGCCCCCCCAACCCCCCCGTTATCCCCTCATTCCCCCAGGGAGGGTAAGGCCCTCCATGGGGGTGTCCATAGTCTGTCATTTCATATAGGGCAGGGCCTAGACCCTTCCCCAAGAGTTCAGGGTGAGAGTGCACCTCACATTGTTCTATGGGAGTCCAAAGTCCGTGTGTATACTTGGGATGGGTACTGATCTGCTGCCCAAGGCTCAATAGATTACCTAGGCCTCCTCACTGACACCCAGATTCAGGGGGTCTTGATCAGTCCCATTCTGGATTCCCAGGCTGATGCCTGGGATTCAAGAGTTAACCTTTGTCTGGTCAGCTGTTTCTGGGGGTTAAACCAGCCTAGTCTTAATCCCTTTGATCATCAGTCCTCCCTCTCTGTGACTGGCTTTCTTGAGTTCAGCTCAGTACTTAACCAAGGGAGTCTGCCTCTTCTTCGAACACCTTTGGTCTTTATTTTCCACAATGAGTTGGTCACTTTTCCAATACATAGGAGGCCTCTTCTTTTGACAAATGAAAAAAAAGACACAATCAGTGCCTCTGCAGTGGCAGCCAGTGTTTTTTTCTGTGTCCTCATTTTGAAAAGATTACCATGGATGGATTAATGGGAACAAAGATGATGTGACCAGAAGTGTTCAGTCTCAGTAGGAACCTTAATGTTAAGTGAAACCAAATGCTATGTACTGCATTACAGGAAAGATAAAGAAGATAGCAGCCAGATGTAATAGCTGTATACATTGAAAGAGGCACTTAAGTTGTAATCAGTAGGTAAATGAACACATTTCTTTTGGAATGATTCTTAACACCATTGATCAAAATGGAATACTGATATGCAATGAAATAGCAATAGGAAAAATGAAAGTGGAACCATTGCATCCTTTTCAAGTTAAGACTTTTTTCCATTCCTTTTATTTTATTTTTTATTTTTAAATTTAAATTAAAAACAAGGTTGCTTTACATGTCAATTCCAGGTAATTTTATAATAATAGTAAGTATATTTTTGATATGATTTTACTGCACAAAGCACTATGCAAGTTCCCTGAAGTCTTCATAGCTATGAAATTAACATAGACATAGATATTAGAAGAAAACATACAAAACTGTTGGTTGAGATTATATTTGGATTGAAACATTTATTTTTCAAATTTCTTTAAATATAAAAATGAAAATAAATTAATCATAGTAATCAATGTGATACTATTTCAATAATGGATATCTCAATTACAAATTTCTAAAATTAAATACTTTGGAAGACTGAATGCCTCTATTTTTTAAAGGGATGACAAGTTTATTATTCAGTGGTCATATGCACACATATGCATACTGTGTACATATACTCTTATTTATTTGCGTGTGTGTGTGTGTGTGTGCATGTGTGTGTGTGTTCCTGTGCACTACAGCACACAAAAAGTGGTCAGAAGTCACCCTTGTCTGTTGGTCTTTACCTTCCACATAGTTTGAGGCAGGCTTTCCTGCTGCTTTCACCATGTCTGCTGAGCTAGCAGACCCATGAGCTTCCTGGCATTCTCACAGCCCTGCTTCTTTTCTCACCATTGGAGCATTAGGATTGTAGATGCAGGCTGTCCTATCTGGCTTTATATGGGTTCTGGGGATCTGAACTTAGGTACTCATGTGTGCACAGCAAACACTTTATCCATTGAACCATCTTCCCAGCCAGAGAGAGAGAGAGAGATAGAGAGAGAGAGAGAGAGATAGGGAGGGAGGGAGGGAGGGAGGGAGGGAGGGAGGGAGAGAGAGAGAGAGAGAGAGAGAGAGAGAGAGAGAGAGAAAGAGAAAGAGAGAGAGAGAGAGAACATCAAGACAGTTACTTTCAACTATTTGTGGTAAGGAATAAAGCTTTTAAAGCATTAACGTACTAGAATGCTTTCAACTCTTTCAAATGTGAGAAGTACTTTGATTTTATTTTTCTGTATTTTCTGTATGGGAGTATATAGAAGAAAATAACAAAGCTGTAAACAGTGGCAGCTATGGTAAGTACATGAATAAAAGAGGGCAAGTTCATGTAAAACAATTTTGCTTTTCCAGACAAATAACTTATATAAGCTTAGAGGGCCCACACTCCTGAGGAGTACATTTTCCAAGACAATTCCCATCATCGCTCTCAGATGAATGTAGGCACCTTATGTGAGGAAAGCTTCATAAGAATGCAGTAAAAAGAAAAAGAAATGAAATATGAAGAAAGTCTCCCATGAAAGTGTCCCATTTCTTTTACATTGCCTGACTTTCCTGATTCCCTATCCATCACCTCCTAAGCCCCACCCCTTTGTCTGATGTTCCTGATTCCCTACCCATCACCTCCTAAGCCCCACCCCTTTGACTTGACAAATGTAAGTTCCCTCCTCCATGCCATGATGGTTAGCAGTTTGGGTGTGAGTTTTAAAGTCTATGAATTTTCCACCTCGAGTTTAGAATATTTAACAATTTTTTCCAAATTGTTTGAACCCAGAGAATGTTTATATATTGATTCATCAAGACAGAGGATTTAGTTTAAATTGTCTTGACAATTATTATTTATAGGCTTACATTCCCCATCACAGCATTGACACCATGTCAGTGAAATTACCATATCTTTATGTATCGCTTTCATTATGGAAATCCTAATGAATAGGTCTTCAGGGTTTTCATTCCTTGGCCTTCATTCAAATCTATCTGAAGATGCTGTGGAGCTGTCTCCTGGTTATAGACCCTGGCTTAAGTAGATACCCTGCCAGCCAATGTGACCCTTTCAATACCTGCTTTTCCCTATGGCTAAACAACTGATTGAGTAATTTTATTTAGGTCAAAACATGAATGCTCATTTTGGATTATCTTAAGGTGTCATTTTAATTACTGGATAATTAAGGTTATTGTTTATATTAAATTGTTTTACATTGTTCCATTCACATTTTACAAGCTTAAGAGATTTAGAGCAATACTGTATGTTACTGTGCTCCAGCTGTGTTCTGATTAGTGTTATCCATAGCTTTAAAACCTGGAAGGCAAAACAATGTTGTAATAGGAACATGACATGCTACTTCATCAGTGCTCCTCTTCACAAATAAATCACATGGATTTCTTATATATTTGTGGGGAAAGTTCATTTTGATGATCTCTTTACTGTATGCGTTGTTCATCATCTTTTTCCAAGCAGAAAATATCCAGGGTTGGGTTTCCTAGAAATCCAAATATTTTATGAGGCAAATTCTACGTCATTTGCAACACAGAAACCTGTTTGATCTTTTGCATTATCAGAAAGTTACTGCCCTTTGAGTTAGGGGTATTCACTCCTAAGGCTGTTTACCATGCCTAGGTCATCTTATTCAGCTGCATAAGCAACTCCTTTGATGACTGGCTGACTTGCTGCAGCATTAGCATTATTTTCACAGAATAAGGTTGCATTCGTTGTTTTGCAATTTGTGTGCCATGTCCATTAGAACAACTCTGGACATCAGCTTGTGGGGAGGGGCTAAGAGGAGGAGGAGCTGTGGATAGCACATTTAATGGCAGAATGAATGGGAAGTCTGAGATTGCTGTGCAGTCAGCCTTTGGCCTCAACTGCATGGTGTCCACACAGCTTTCTATCACATTAATTAAAAACAAATTGGATATCAAAATCTCATGAAATATTTGTGATTTAATTTTAGTCACAAAACTTCTTCAAAATGACGAGGATTTTGACAGCTTGCAAAGTGGTGAAGACGCTGAAGAGTGGCTTTGGTTTTGCCAATGGGACTGCAAGGAGGCAATGGGACTTTTCCAGACCTGGCATCAGGCTCCTGTCTGTGAAGGTAATGTCCCTGTGTCTTGTTTCTGACCACACAGTTTAGCAGGGACACCAGCCGAGTGCTGTCAAAGCAAATACAGCTTCAAATAAAGTTCCAAAGTGTTGTTTACTAACAATTGCTATACCCTAGAATCTATTGATATAGCATTATTTTTTTCTTCTCTGAGTACAATTACAGTGATCTTCACCAAATATAGAAAGACTCCAGTTCCTATGAGCATATAAAATATAAGTATGCTGTAGAAAAAGTTATCATAGTTTGTTTTGTGCAACTTCTATGTACACAACTGTACCCCACACACAGTATGTTAAGCTTTTGCTATATAATAACCCACCAGAATGGTTTCTCTTTTGAAATATAAGATTAAAAACATAGAAGGAAAATATCTATGAATTTTTAATTTTAGAAGTCACTGTACAGAGAGAAACACAGCATTTCCATGTTCTCTCTTGACTTTCTTATCAGAGGAAGAATTTATGATGTTCACTTTTGCAGAATCAGATTTTGAGGCAAATAGCAACTGATAATCTATCTGTGAAGGTATATCTGTAGCTGACGGGCAAGTCCAGAGGGACACAGGAAATAGCTTCTCTCAAACTTTCCACCTCTGATTTTGAAATCCCCTTAGAAACCCCCACGAAGTCTGAATTATACCCTGGGAATGTGGCCAACAAGGAGCTTCTTTACTGAATACAAACTTTAACATATCACAGTAACTTCAACATAGTGCTTTTTCAGTGTAAAGACCTGTATAAAAAGAAGTAGAAAATTTTCCTCTTTAAACGTTGTGTCAAAACAGATCAGAATGTCATGGAGTATTCTGCTTGCACTTTGTATGCACAGTAGACTTATTTAAAAATTGTCCTGGATCTCCTTAGAGTCTCTTGTTTGTGTTGCTTTGGTCAGGATTCCAGGGACAAGTGATTTCCATAGGTTCTTACAGTTTCCAGGGAGAGGAGTTGGGCAGAAAAAGATATAACATGAAAAGAGGGGGAGACATGGGAAGATAAGAAGAGAGGAAGAGAGACAGAGAGAGAGAGAGAGAGAGAGAGAGAGAGAGAGAGAGAGAGAGAGAGAGAGAGAGAGAGAGAGACCTGTATTCATACAATGGTGTGTTAATAACTTGAGCCTGCTACCCTGAGAAGATTCTAACAAATCCTAAGAAACTACCATTTTGGATTCATTAAGATTACAATATGGAAGTCAGACAGGATAATGGATACTCTAAACCACCAGCAAAGCCACAGTAACTAGATATAAACTGAGAGTGATGATTTGGTTTTAGTTAATTGTTACCAGTATCTTAAAGACAGTCACATGTCACCTCGAAGAGAAGAAACTCTAATGACAACAGTGTCATCTACAGTTTAAGTGCTTTGTAAATTTTAATATTGGGTCACTTGGAACACTTTTCCCTCTCGCAGAAGTGGGTGGGAAATGATGAGAGTGTCACTGTTAGACACCAGAAATAGGGCAATGAAGTAACTCGTTACAATGGTAGGTGCAACAGTCAGTTATTAGAGAAACCAGCTCCCCAGACTCAACAAGCACTCCATACAGCAACAACACCAGCGAATTATGTGGACAGACCCCTGGGAAAGCAGTTCTAGCTCATGGTGGTAGATGTTTCAAGGGTCTCCCAAGGTTCATAGATAAGAATGACAAATTTTCAGGAAGAATAAGCCATCATTTCAAGTTTTCAAGCC
Source organism: Mesocricetus auratus (assembly GCF_017639785.1). Classification (NCBI taxonomy): domain Eukaryota; kingdom Metazoa; phylum Chordata; class Mammalia; order Rodentia; family Cricetidae; genus Mesocricetus; species Mesocricetus auratus. Next base: position 40,903,355 of record NW_024429194.1, on the reverse strand, counting down.
ATTACTCACATGTAGTCATACGGACCAGAATTTTGGAGGAATGCCAGGCATGAAAAATGGATGTCCTTAAGCTTAACATTAGTGAATTAAAATCCCAACAAGTTCAAGGGGGGGTGCGTTATTATTCACTTATTTTTAAAGTCCTCTCTGTATTTTTCCCCTCTTTTAAGTAACCCGGTTCTCTAAGAAACACATAACCAAATTTATTCTTTTGAGATGGCACAATATTTTAAAGATAGTTAAACTCATTAGAAACTATTTCCATAATTGTCAGCGAAGGGCATGGAAGTAGTTTTTAAAGGTTAGTGACAAGACAGCTAGTTACAGACAGTAAATGGGTTGTGAAAGACACTCCGATCAGAAAGCAGGTTGCTTTCCCAATATCAGTGGAGGTCATTGGTTTTTCTCCTTGTGGTGTAAAGGGAGGACACTTGTAATTTTCTGTGACCCTTCCTTGTATATTTAAACATGGTTAATATTTACAGAGTATGTGTTGCCACCGAACACAACTGCATTTCAGTCATAGGGAAGAAGAAAGAGCTTCAAGGTGTTTCTTGTTTTAAAAGAAGTTGGTATCAAGGGTATAAATGGTCAACAACCATAACATATGAAAGTTTTAGAGACCATAATCTTTTTTCTATTAGTATTGAAAATGCCCAGTGCGCATTATTATACTCAGCCAGTTGTAACAATATTGTAGAAGATACTGAGACTGGGAAATAAAATAAAATATGGATTCTAGCCTTGGTTATACATTTCCTATTACTTTGACCTTGGTAATTCACTTATTCTCTAGACTTAGATTTTATCATAGGAAGCGTAGAAAGGGAATGCATGATCACCACGCAATACTGAAGCTTGTAAGACACTTTAAAATGAAAGATGGATACTTAAAAATTATGTTCCCTTCATTTTAGTAGGAGGAATTAGTGTAGGGTTAGCTGGTGTCTTCGTGTTTTCCATCAACTACAAATTATTTCAATGACATGATACCTGATAAGAACTCTTACACACTTACGGTTATTTTACTTTTGTTTTAATACTAAAAATCTCTAAAAAGATGTTTCTGATAGCAAATATGACTTGAAGACCAAAATGGTGAATTTTTATTATAAATAATACATTATTAAAATTTATACCAAAGTGTTCAGTTTTATCTATCAATTTATCCAGTTATTCACTATTAGATAGATCAGCACATTATATAGAATATACAACATAGAAGAATACATATAGCATAGAATAATATATAGAATATGCATCATACCATAGAAGAATATAGGAAGTGGAATAGGCAAAATCAGGTGGTAATTAATGAATAGTCTCTGATTTCAATAAACTTAAAGGTTTAAGAATTCTGAGTTCACAGTTCTTAAAGACATCAAGACTAAATAGTTTTCCTTGTGCTTATAAATCAATTTGGAACTCAAAGGTAATCAATTGTAGAGGCTAAGTTCACTGCAAATAGGAAAATGTCCAATCTACGCATATTTAGAAATGGGGACATGTGTTCTCTTAAGCCAGGCACCTAATATCTGATGAGCATCCTTTCTAGCAATCTGGATGTGACAAAGTCCCTTGAAGGGTTTCTTTTTGTAAGACTACATTCTGATTCCAACAGTGAAGCTACTCTTTAGTCAATTGTAATTTGACAATGTAGGAAGTGATAACTACAGCAAGTCCTACAATTAGAATCATTTAGCTATTATATAGTTGTCTTAAGAATCATCCATGAAAAATAAAATTCATTAGTATATTGGAGCCTTTTGTATAATATTTGGTGAAAGGATTGAGAGAGGGGCAAGTTTTCATACACATTCAAGGTTTGCTATTTTATGAGGTTTTTATTACATTTGATTTAGGGATGGATTTAATCCCTGGTAAAGCAAAATTTTCAATAAAAATATGTTCAAGTCCCAAGTAATTATTGTATAATTAGTTCATAGGAGAGGTAACTTTATGTGTTTTCATTGTACACTTTTTCTGTAATTGGAAGGCAGCCTCTCTTTTACATTCCTGTGATTGTTATCCATATTTTGTCTCCTTAGAGCACACATTGTTTTGCTTACCACTGGCAGTGCTTTGACCATTTGAGTATCTTTGCATATAACCATTGGAAAAGTTACAAGAGAGGATAGTGTGTGAGACTCCAGGGGCAGAAGTTCTGGGAGCAGGGGCACTTTGTTATGATCACAGGTGCTTCTACTGCTGAGTCCTAGGTACTTCCTTGCCCTACCATAGTTCTGGTCTGTATCAGGAGCTATGAATTCCGGTTAAGAGGCGTCTAAAGGTCTAGCCTGGTTTTAGTCTATATGTTTCCTTAGCTTCTCTTCAAGGCTTCCGTTGCCCATGCTTGACAAGGCTTCTCTCTCTCCTCTCTCTCTCTCTCTCTCTCTCTCTCTCTCTCTCTCTCTCTCTCTCTCTCTCTCTCTCTCTCTCTCTCTCTCTCTCTCTCTCTCCCTTTCTCCTTCCTTCCTGCCTGCCTTCCTTCCTTCCTTCCTTCCTTCCTTCCTTCCTTCCTTCCTTCCTTCCTTCCTTCCTTCCTTCCTTCTTTTCTTTTTTGGTTTTTCGAGACAGAGTTTCTCTGTATTGCTTTGGAGCCTGTTCTGGAACTTGCTCTGTAGACCAGGTTGGCCTCAAACTCACAGAGACCCGCCTGTCTCTGCCTCCTGCCACCAACACCCAGCTTGACAAGGTTTCTTAATGGCTTATAGGTGAAACGAGGTGGTTTAAGTGCTGTAGAAATGGAAATCATTTCTGTGTCCTCCCATCTCTATTAGACAATCTCTTTATTTCTGACTTGTCGAGATTGTGAGCTGCAGTAGTGCTGGCAATCCCCTCTTTGCAGCGACACAAAGCTGGGGCTCTTTCAAAATTCAGGAGGAGACTGACCGATCTTGATGTCACTAGTATTTCCCAGTGTCTTTACAGTGATGGGGCCTCAGTGAAGGCTAAATGGGCTAGGGTCAAATTTGCTGCGACTTTGTAGCCTAGAAATATCTAGCCTACACTGTTTTTTCTTCATGTGTACCAACAAGTTCAAAACATGATCATATTATTGAGGCCACTCTCCTTACTTTATTCTTTCTCAGCTTATTAAACACCATCTGGAAAGCTTTTTAATTTCTTATCAAAGTTACTGGGTGGTGAAATTGTCATAGTTAATCAATAGGGTTGGTACATGGTTACAGAATTTTATTATGTTTCACCTAATTGATAGAACTAAATATCAGACCTTATTAATTTATAAATAAAGTAAAAATTAGCTGAAATTAATTTAGATTTTCCCAAAATCAGAACCATTTGTCTTATAGCATATGCTCAGTCAGAGATTGTTAAAAAAACATGACTCATGAAGGTTTGTAATGGAATCTTTGTAAATACTATGCTTTATTTATGAGAAATATAATTAAAACAAAATTATTTATGAATCTGGCTCTTTTTTCACCAATTCCCAGAGCTTGGGTTTGTTCAAAATTAACCTTGTGATTTTTATCTTCTACATTAGCTTATGTTTAACCAAAACCAGAGGACTTTGACGCTGTAAGGCTTAATTTAATGCTACAGTTACAATGTTCAGACATCCTGAAATGTTAAGCATTCATAAATATAAAGAAGTACATCAAACATTTTAAAGATAGCAAATTGTGTTGTAATTATGACTTTAAATATTGATAACTTGAAAGCATAGCTCAAGAATGGAGAGATAAGATTTCACTTACCCAAAAGAAAGCTTTATGATCTTAAGTTTTTATTATATTATTTACATAATAATTGAAAAAAATATGCTTTAGGCCTCCTGCTTTCCAAAGCTTAGTTCAGATATATGTTTTAAGAGGCTGGTACTGAAGTGAACTAATAGCTAGGAAGCATCAGGTAATCTAGAAATCAAATGTATTAAATAGCTTGAGGCTGTGGTGAAAATGGAAATAAACACACAGGACCTCTACTTTCTCTGATATGCAAATAGCCTACTTATATAAATGAGTTAACAGCAATATAGTCAGATCCCCAGAGTAAATCATTTTCATTTTTCCTACTGGCTTAAGGCAATTATTATCTCTAGAATGCTTTATAAACAAATCTTTCATGGACTGTATTTCTCAGTTAGCTTAAAGCTTTACATATAAAATATTTTATTTGCAAATACTAATACGCAGAGGCAGAGACTTAATCACGCCTCCCATTGCACAGATGTGTAAGTACCCAAATTAACAAGACTGTTCTTGTTCACAAACTGAGATGCTTACCAGAAAATGTGGTTAGAACTTTAAGCAGACCCCAATCATCAGACAGATATTGTTCTTTATGTTATTTATTCTTTTAGATTATAGTATAACTGCACAATTTTTTTCTTCCCTTCCCCCCCCCACAAATAAATATTTTGAAACTGACATTTTATTAAATGCTTGTATTCCTGGGACTGCAGCCTTTGAAGCCATTACTAGAATTTGGTGAATCAGTTTCTTTGCTGGGATTTTATTGTTTATGCTAAAGCCCCACCTATCTGAATTTTATCCCAATAGCACATAAGTTTGCACTTTCCCTTCTTTTATTTTGTTGGGCTTTCAGAATAGGTTTATATCAAGGAGTCAACAAGGATTCCTCCTCTATCTACATGGGTGTCAGAAATTATGCAAATAGGACAGTGCTCTTTAGAGCCTATGTTTCCTTACCCCTTCAATGAAATCATTGTTTCATTGTTGTGTGGCTATAACAATGCTGCTTTTTTTTTTGTTTTGGTTTTACGCGACAGGGTTTCTCTGTATTGTTTTGGAGGCTGTCGGTCTAGCCTGGCCTCGAACTCACAGAGATCCACCTGCCTCTGCCTCCCGAGTGCTGGGATTAAAGGCGTGCACCACCACCACCCGGCATCAGTGCTGCTTTTAAGTCCCAAATTGTCTTCTTACTTCATTCCGTGTGCTCCCAAATGCAAAAGTCCAAGACCATCTTCAAATACAAGAAAAGACTCATCCAGTTGTTTCTTGTGCTTTGAAGTAAAGGATTTAAAACATCAACAAACCCACAAAATACCTGACTCAAAGTAAAGCACCAATACTGTCAACGTTAGTAGAAAAACAATGGGAAGGAATGCAGAACCCTGAATGGGCATCCATGGGTGATTATACACGACATTGTCATGAACACAAAGAAACAGCCAGCCCAAATAAACATGAGGCTGATTTGAAATTTTATAGGCTAATTATAAATTGTTTCAATTTTGAATATACTTTCTAGGACTAACCTCTCTAAGTTATCTTAGTAAAACCCAAGGGGCACTTTTGAAGAGTTTTTGAAAAGAATTTTTTGCTGTGTGACTTCCATTATTAGTCATCACATTGTTATTATTCTGGAAAATTCTTTGAAGACTTGACTCTTTTGAATGTGATATCAAACTGAGAGCCTTAAAGAATTCGGGCCATTTGTTTTTTGTCCTATAAAGCTAATCAGTCACTTTGTGCAAAAATGAATATAAACCTTCAAATGTAGCTTCAACATGACTTTAATTTTGAGAACAAATTAAAAGTCCTAAAGAGAAGAATGGTTTGGGAGTAATGTGATACTTTAGAAAATCTCATCAATGGAATTAAAATATTTTATGACATCGTAGAATGACCCTTGATTCTGAACACTGAAATATGTACAGGCAAACAAAAAATAATGTAGAAAATGTATTAGAGTTGCCAGCTATAGACAAATCTCTTGAACAAAATTGTGTTTTCATAAAAATTGCCTCTAATTGGTGAAAGAATTCCTAGGTTCACAATATTAGAAGACACAGTATGAGACTTAGTTCAGAAAATTCGAACTAAAGGTAAAGTAAGAATAGGCATTTTATGGATATTTATATAATACAGTTGCATAAAGATGAATATTACGTAAAGCAGGGGATTAAAATGGAGTAAAGTATTAGATATTACTTAAATTGGAGTGAAATGGAGTAAAGCATTTGACATTTAGAAAAACACCTATAATTTCATGGACAGTCCCACAAAAATTTTTAGTTAAAGCTAGCATTTAGCATTACTAGGCAACAGAAAGTTTTATATTTCTTCTTTAGCCTTTATCAAGTAAGGACAGAATTCAGGTTTACTTCTGTGTGCATTCACCCATGAGCATGTGGTGACAAGAGAGTAATAACCAGTGTGGTCCTCTACTGCCTTCCACCTTATTGTTTGAGGCAAGTCTCTCAGTGAACCTGGACCATCCTGCTTTACTAGAATGCCTGGTCGGTGAGCCTCTGGGACTTACATGTCTGCACATGCCTGTGTTGGAGTATCAGAGGCATACTACTATACTTGGCATGTTACAGTCCTTCTAGAAGAGAAGCCGAACTTCAGCTTGCACAACGAGTCCTTTACCTGATGACCCATGTCCTCAGATCCCTGAATCCAGTTTTTGAGAACTCATTTACAACCTCATTGGTTTCCAGATTCATAGTATATACAATATTTAGACTAAAAGAGGTCAAATTAGCTTAATTGAATCTTCCTTGAGATGCATATTGGCCCAAATCCTTGATCTCTCTTTTTCTAGGTTCTTTGTATATTTTGCAAATATAATTACTAGGGTGGAAGAAAACAAATGTTATCTTGAAAAAAGAGAGATAATACTATTAATTTCAGATATAATTTGAACATTTGTTCAATTTCAACCATGACTCTATGTGGGTGTACATATAAACTTAAAGGAGTTACATGTTGTACTTGTGTTTAGGGATACAAATAACATATGCCTACAAGTTACCTTCATTCTTTTTTGTTCTACTTTTCATCTTATGAGATAAGGTTTCACTATATAGTCCAGGCTGGTTTTGAACTCATCATTCTTCTGCATCTGGAAGAATGTGCTGCATCATGGAAAAAGTGCTGGCCAAGGATATGGAGTACTGAGAGGCAAGTTGTAATTTTAAAAATAGAACCTAAGAGAGACTTAAAGAACTTTTCAAATTTGAGACTTGAAATGCAAAATTTGCCAAACATTTCTTCATTGAAAGTTCTATTTGTTTTAATCTTAAGCATGGAGAAGAAAATAGGAATTCTTTTATTAAAGTAAAATTCCCCCACAGAAAAGGATGCTATTCTATGTATCTTTGTATTTCCAAGCATTTCAGTAACACTAATATGCTGTGTTTCTCAAGGTTTTTATGTTTTGTAATTTAGGAAAGTCCCTAGCTTTTTCACTATATGGAGAGTCTAGGGACTCTTACTATGAATCTCCAGGGCACAAGTATCTAGCTTGTGACGGAGGCTCAGTGATGTTTGTGACTTGACTGTCTTAATAGTTTTATTAGCATACACATTTTTATTAAGCATAAAGGGACCATATCATTAAAAAGGTCCTTGATTTTTCTTAGCCTTTCATGACATTCTACAAGCATACACACTTCCCTTAATTACGATTTTTCCACACATTTTCAGCCTTCAAGGGATTAATATGCTCGGCAGTGGGCATTTAAATTATAATTTAATAAATAGAAATCTAATTCCTAGGCTCTGCACATCTGTTTGACAGGATGGAGGCCCCAAAAATATCTTATGATGGTAAAAGGTGAATTCTCTTGAAGTCTCTGGAATGAAGCAGCATTTGGGGGACTGTTATCTAGGAGAGAGGACTCTAAATAATAGCTCCTTGCTCGGAGTTCTCCATCAATTCATAGATAAGTCAATTGGCACTCATCATTTTAGTCATTGGAGGCTAGTACAGTTAAGAGGAATATAAAGTGTACTACAGGCAATAAACAGAAGCCTTGTAACAATATAATGTGTAGTGGGAAAGAGAATTGGAAGATCTATAAAAACTGCCAAAAAGAACAAAAAATATAATTAAGGGAGCAAAAGACATATTGAACACATTCTCAGGGACTATTTCAGACAGCAGTAAATGTCTCTCCAAATGTATCTTAGAAAACGGAAAGCAGAGCAGGGAAGTAGTTCCACGAAGAGAAGAGGAAAAATACCAACTAGAACTGTAGGCAAAGGTAATAAAGAGTAGGGTTTGCTTCTGTGAATTTTCACCTTTCTTTAAACTATTTAAGTGTCAACTACTCCACAGATCAGACAATTAGAAGGTCTTAATTGAGAGTAGGTCAGAGGATGGAAGAAGACAACATAAACCAACGTGACATTTTAGGTAGACAAGCTCAAAATAAAGCCAATAAACTGGAGTATAGATAATAATTGAATTTGGAGTTCCCAGCCAAGCTTTCCTAATACAAATTATTTTAAGTTATATATTATTTAAGAACACACTCCCTTTCTCCTATTTTGTGAAGGCATGTCAGTTACACAAGAGTTCCTCAACAACAGAAAATAACATTTCTAATAGAAAATGTTTTCTTGACAGTGAATTTTCATTACTTGGACCAAAGGGTTTCATCTAGTGAAACATGTCAGAGTTACCTGGGGAGTTTTGCCAATAAACACACCCCTGTTGAGACCTATCTCTGTGGAGTATCTTTTACCAATCTTTGGAAATACACTGAATGTTATCACTCTTACTTCCTGAAATGATTAGCCACTGTGTTGAATTGTAATTGCACAAAACAACTGATAAATTAAAACAAATTATGGGATAATGACAATGTGTTACAAGATGTGACAGACAGAGCTGATTCAGGAACAGAGCGAAATTTGGATGTGTACTAAACTAATCCCTGGCAGAGAAATCTCACCACTGGTATCAGAGGAGTTCTTTGTGATGGGCAGTTGCCCAAGTTTTCTTAATGTAGTGTCTAGAAAGACAAAGTATAGCCAATCAAATGGACCATCAAACTTGTGACCTCCATCGCTCTTTCACGCACACACATTTCCACATAAACATCTTTCCAATGAGTAGTATAGAACATTTTCCATCTCTCTCAGGAAACCAAACTTGAAATCCACATGTTGTATTTCTAATTTAAAACAAAATAAATAAATTACCCATTTAAAAGGATGTGATTTTAATAGGAAACACTAAAATAGTACTGTATATAAGTGTAATGTATATACACATTTATACACAATTGAAATTTAGAAGCATAGTGTTGGATGAAAGGCAATCAAAATACCATTTTACAAGCAAGAACAATCATTCTAATGGCAAGAGATTTGGGCACTTTGAATTTAAAGGAAACATTTCTTCAGATTTTATTGGAAAATATCAGACTTCTGATTTTAACACTTGAGAAGCTAAATTTGTGTGACCAAGCTAGAGGAATATAGAAACAAAGGTCTAAACATCAGTTATTAAATACCCGATGGTGTGTGTGTGTGTGAGAGAGAGTGAGTGAGACAGAGAGATGGAGAGACAGAGAGAGTGAGACAGAGAGAGAATGGGAGGGTTTAGACACTGATTCCAGCCCTAAACTGGAAAAGGGACAGAAAGTATAGAGTTGGTGTATTTCTCTGCCCAATGACCTCAGTTAACCTTACAATGCATGACCAAAATGGCCTCGTGTATAATATCTATTTCTCTGACTTGTAATTATTTCAGGCAAATTTCAGATATATTACTTTATGACTTAATATCTCAGTATGTATCTATTAAAATATACAGAATCTTAAAAACATAACCATAATGCTATCATTAATCCTAACAGAGATTTTATCTAATGTGATCAAGTACCAATTTGCCATTCTGATTTCTTCATTTGCTATGGAGTTTTTATGTCACGTATTACAATGGGCTATAGTGTCTCCTAGAGCTATGGTTTAACGCATTTTTTCCTCTCTCCCTTGCCCTGTAAGGAAATTGCCATTTCAATTGTTTCAACAGCAGGAGTACAGTATTTATGAGGAGTGGGTGATGTTTGCTTACTTTTTAGATAAGTTTCTCTAATTGTTCCTTCTTTTAGTCAATAATTTTATAGAAGCTAGTTCAAAGATTAAGACAGTAAAGTAATAGAATTCAGGCTGCCTATAGCCAAAAGCGAGAACCAGACATGGATATAATCAACTCTAATAAAAGGCAAAATACAATATATTTTTAGAGTGTTCTACAGTGCTTGCTGTTGTATTAGTATTAAAAGAGTGATACAGTCCCAGTTTCTCCACGAACATGACACGGTGTGGTGAGGGCAGCCCTGGGGACAACTCCATCAAACACCAAAACTCTGTGGAGCATAATTTAATAGGTAATCTCCAGGATTCCTTCTAGCTCTAAACCTCTGAGTGAGCACGAGTGGTATGGTATAATTCATGATGCCTTTGTAAGCTCACGGACTTCCCTTAAAGGTATACTTGAGCAAAGCCAGGGAATATTAAGGAGAAAAAGTTACCAACTGTAGCTTTTCAGCTAACTTGAAGTATTTCGGGTTTGTCAACAACTCTACAAGAGTAAGCAACACACTGACATGCTTCAGTTCCTCTTCCAAGCAAAAACAAAACAAAATACCCACCAGCGACAAAAGTCATCCATTTGGAGAAAAGTTGCAGGTGACACAGAAAAACTCCGAGGCCTGGGTAGGAAGGTTTCAGTAAATCTGCTGTACATTTATTTATGCCTGGATACTTTGTCTTTGGAATTTGTTTTTTCTCTGTGTGTCTGGTGTTTTGTATTTTGCTCCTGAGATTCATGCAACTGCTTCTTTAGGCACAGACGGCACACATTGTCCTGGAAGATGGAACAAAGATGAAAGGTTACTCCTTTGGCCATCCATCCTCAGTTGCTGGTGAAGTGGTTTTTAATACTGGCTTAGGAGGGTGAGTATGCTTCTGTCTGAATGCTTTTTTTCCCTTTATGTAGAAGAATACCTGGGTGATGTCACTCATGGTTACAGGCTGAAATCACCACACCATTGGATTATAAATTGTAATTACATAGGGATTTGTGTATGGCCTACTGTAGTCAGCCTGGAAGACAGGTATAGACACACATTTGCTGTTCCTGCAAAAAAAATAGAACATGGAAGCTTCGGTGGTTCCTTAAACAAAACAGAAGAAAACTAATCCTAGAAGTGTATGTTGTGAAGTCATCAGTTAAGGGAGACTATCACATGGGGAAGTATTGATTTGATGGCTGGGAACTGAGCTTAGGCTCTCCATCAGAGCAGTAAGTGCTCCAAATCTGTCAGCCATCTCTTTAGCCACATACCTAATATTTTTAATAATATTTTGACCAAATTTTTGTATTTAAGATTTACTAACAAGCAGGTGACAATGACAATGAGAATTACATAATTTATACGGCTGATCTTACCTAGACAGCAAACATTTGTTCAAATGGGGACCAGGAGCCTCAATTTTTGGTATTAGGATGTAATAGCTGAGAATGGGCTGTTGAAACCTTCCCTAACCTTTTGGAGTTTCCGTTTTCCTGCTTAAAAAGTAAGGGGGCTAGATTACACAATAATTGGCATCTTGGGACTTAAACCACATGTATATTAGGAAAAACTTGACTTGATTATTTTAAAAGGTTTCCTTTAGAGACTCAGTCAGCTATCCACGTGTGAGATATCTGATGAACACTTCAGGGAAATTCACTTTAGCCTTGTAAAGACAAAGGAGCACTGGGTTAACTGATACTGAGTGTATTGATAGATCAAGCCTGTCATTATGTTATTAATGTGCAGCTTCCCTAAATACTCACCTCTCCGTGTCAAATGAAGACTATTAGGTGGTTTTTGAATCAGCCCCGGTGGTGAGAACATTAAATTACAGCACAGAAAACCTGTTTGCAAAGTTTTGCTCCGCCAGGCAATTATTTAAGCTTTTCGACAACACTAATTACTAGCTGTGTTAATATACCTGCCAACAAACAACTGTTTAATATAGATCAGAATGATGGAGGGCACTAGAGTTTTCTTCTTGGTGATAGATTGCGGGTAATAAATCTTGTCACATCACAAAAGTCAAACAGGACCTGATGAATTAATTTGCTCCTGACACTGTAGCTCTCTCTTGCACACGCTACATTTATGAATTCTCCAGAGAGCACCATAAGCCTGTGTTTAAGGGAAAGACCAGGCCCCTGAAAGGAAGAAAGAAACCAAGGACGATAAAATTAATTCAAAGCTTCTCTTAGTGTAGGAAACACATTCACGTGTTGGGTTAGTCGACAGACCTTATGTTTTATTGAGATATGTAGATTCCATCCATTGTCTGGCTCACTCAGTAACATGGTTATAATTAAGGTTTATTTTTATCTTCAAGAAATACATTTATATTTTGTGGAAGCCTTGGTTAAAAAATGATCAGGTGCTGACAGATGAGAGGCATCTGAGAAATAAGCTGATGGAAACTTGAGCTCTTGCCTTTCCCTGGGGAAGGTGGGACTGGAGGACAAAGTTGATGAAGTTAGTTCTGGGTGGACTTAGGCTGGATGCAGTTGAAGAATTTATGTCGACTGCTCTCTGAGCTCTATTGGATTGGCTTCAAGGTTGTCGATTCCGTCTTGCTCAGCACCTAAATTCACACTTTCAGTTGTAATCCACAAGAAAGATTTGTTTTAACTGTGTCTGCAGGAAGACAAAGTGTAAGAGGGCAGGGAAAAAGAAATCAGCTATAGTGTCTTCAAGTGCATGGAATAAGTGTTGCTAGTTTTTACTATTTATAGGAAAATGTTCCCCTTACCACATAATGTTACATGCATGCACACATGCACGCACTCTTCTCTCCAACTTTAAAATTTTGTGATTCTTCCATTTTTAGTACTTTAAAATAGTTATTTGGAATCTTAACTTTTAAGTTAGTATTGCTGCAGGTGAGTGATTTTTTTCCTAGTTTATAACTATCAAACTTATAAGCTTCACTTTAATACTAAATGTTTTAAAAATCAATGTTCTTGAGCTATTCTTTCATGTGCATTAACTCCTTAGTGAAATTCTTTACAGAGTTCTAATAGGTATATGCACTCATGTGGTTAGTACTGTCACAATGGGTCCTTCAGTGCCCTAATGTATATTGAAAATTATCTTAAGCTTTTTGAAGGTTAATATATTTGTGTAACTTTCAGCCTTCAGCAGTATTAGCTTTTTTCCTCAATATCTAGTAGGCTATGAGAGCTTTTAATATATTTACAAATGTTAAACTGGCAGCAATGTATAAAAAAATTAAAATATTGTCCACGTAGTATTGGTGCACATCCTAAATTCCAGCACTTGGGAGGGAGAGTTAGGTGGATCTCTTTGAGGCCAGCCTGGTCTGCAAAGGGAGTTCAAGGACATCCAAGACTGTTACACAAAGAAACAATGTTTCTAAAAAAAACCAAAACCAAAACAGCAAAAAACCCAACCCAACCCAAACCAACCCAAACCAAAACAACCCTCCAAAAAACGAACCCCCAAAACTAAATTATTATTAGACAAATTAAAAATTTAAATGAAAGAATAAAAACATGAAAATTACCCTTGAATCAGAGTCAGATTTTCTGTTCATATTAGTTATATCATGGATAAAATTTGGCATTCTCAGGAAATTTCTTTAGGATTGCTGAAGCCTGGAGACAGATTTTAGGAGTTTAAACTCGTAGCCTTTTTATTCAATGGTTCAGTGACTCAGAATATGTACAAATACAATAGTTTTGCACTTATAATCCTGTTTTACTGACAATACCCTGCCATGTCTACCCAGGTACCCGGAAGCACTTACTGACCCTGCCTACAAGGGGCAGATCCTCACCATGGCCAACCCCATTATTGGGAATGGCGGTGCCCCTGACACCACTGCACGAGATGAACTGGGACTTAGCAAATACTTGGAGTCTGATGGAATCAAGGTAGCACCCGTGATGGCGTGTTGAGAGTCTCCATTTGAAAATGTGTGATTGGTTGACTTCTAAGGATGTAAGAAAGGCAAAGTTCCTCTCATGAAACTGTATGATATCCACATTTTTAACCCTATTCCTAAGTGCATGAGGTTAATCTTCAACTTGACAAGTTAAAGTTTTATTTATTTATTTGTTAACTATTTATTGGGATAGTTTAGATTTTAATGCCTTGGAGGAAACTTATTGTAATGCATAAAATATCGCTATATGTCTAAGTAATTGCCTTTTAATTTAAGTGCTAATAAATGATAACCTATGATGATTAGAAAATTAGCATGTTCAGATCCCCTATTCAAGGATGAATAGGGGTTGTCTTGGAATATGGAGCACATAAACAGTTTAAAATTTACATTCCTACTTCACTGCCTTGACCTCACATTTCTCAGAATTTTCTCCAGTTTACTCAGTCTTTTATGCATGTATATTAAGGTTATTTTATCTACTGTATACACTAAATAACTAATTGCAAGCTATATTGTTGATAAACCAAATGATTGAAAAGCACAGTGTGTCTGGAAGAGACAGTCCCTTCATTTGGGGATTTGCCTGAAGTAAACCTGCTTTCCCAAAGGACCAATTAGGAAGCATTCAGTATAAGTGCTGACAACCTTTTCTTATATCTTGTCTTCAAAATGTTAAGACTCTTATCAATGGCTAAAAATACATTAAAAATGCAAACAACAGTCACCTTGAGTCACAGGAAGCGCATAGTGTTTGGTGAATTCCCCTTCACAGTGTCTGGTGTCTTCCTAGGTGGCAGGTCTGCTGGTGCTGAATTACAGTAATGACTACAACCACTGGCTGGCTACCAAGAGTCTGGGGCAATGGCTGCAGGAGGAAAAGGTGAGAAGCCCCATAGGTTGCCTTTTTAGCATACCTGGTTAACCGGTCTGGGGGAAACTGGGGAGGTCTTTAGATACTTTAAATACAGAGGATGAGGACTCTTGTGCTGCTCTGGATATCTCAACTGTGGACAACGACGACAGCAACAACAACAAACCTGTGTTCCAGAACTGTCTCCGAATACATATTTTCAGTTCATCCACTAGGTGGCGCGCGCACACACACACACACACACACACACACACACACACACACACACACACACACACACGAGCGGTTGTGTTTCTCATTTAGAAAACGCAATTGGAAACATTTTAGAAATTTCCATTCTCTTGAGGAAATTAGTCACTTATACTATTTTATCTACAATTTAACTACCTAGTCTGGGTTCTAGCACAAGGTATACTATGAGCTGTATGTGTAGGGCGTATAATCATTCAATTCAATATTTTTTGCCATCTTAATTCTTACCAGTTTAAATCGATTCTCATTAAGTATTTTGGGTTTTAAACATAACGATAAACTAAGAGGATATGATTTCCCTTAAAGTAATATGGGAAAAGGTTGAACCTTGCATTCTTTCCATAGTTTAAATGTTAATACCTCATCAGAGAATTCATCCCAAGTGTTAGGAATTCTTAATAGTAACAGACCTGCTACATTTAGTTTCATCTTCATTGCTACTGTAGCTGGCTTTGCTCAACTGCTGCTAATCTGTGCTTAATAGAATACAGTGCCCAGAAAGTTCTGCCTCTCCAATGAATGTTCATCTATTGGGATCAATGTTACCCTTTGTGACAAAATAAAAGTAAAAACAAAAGTCTTGGGCCTGGATTCCTAGGTCCCAGTTCCTAAAGTTTAAGAAGCAAGAAGGCACCTCTGTCATGTGCTGAGGCACCACTGATATATTCCCAACCATTGCACCTTTACTTATCTTGGTTTGGATGGCTTTTGTAATGATTATTGAGCACTCAATCTCCCCCTCTGTAGTCTGTCTGTCTCTCTGTCTTTTTGTCTGTCTCTTTGCCACCTCTCTTTTTCTACCTCTCTTCGTTTTTATCCTCACTCTCTCCCTGTCTTCATTTCTCTCTTCCTGTCTCCTCTCTGTCTCTCCCTCATTCACATATATATACATGTACTCTTTGTGCTATCTAGCACATTTGATTTTCTTCATGTTAGAATTAATAATTTTGGTGTTAATATTGTTAGAGTGTGCTTTCAATGTACGAAGACCATATCTGTCTTCATCAAACTTAGTCTAAAAAAAAAGAGAAACTCAAAGGATGTATTGCCTCATTGATGAATAGGGTGAACAAATATTAGGGAAACATGACTATACAACATAAACCTTAAGAAAAAAATGTGTTGAGTACATACTATGTGCCAGGAATATTTGGCTCAAAATATATCTGTGTATTATTTCCTACAAAGTTCACTGATTTGACTCTTTAAAATATAGGTTTTTAAAAAATATGTTGTACCTAAACTATAAAATTATACACATATTTCAAACCACATATATGCATGCACACATATCTCATTATTTCAAAATGAATATTTGTATAGAATGTGACCTATTTAATATCTGGGGTTAAGCAGCAAAGCTATTGCAAGAGATTGATGTGCAGAATTTCTTGTTTTTTTTTTTATTCTGAGGACAATCTTGGGCAGTAGGAGTTTTGTGCTTAAGTAGAGCAGCAATTTCCTTGGAACTGACAACACCATCACCCTGGGTCAGGGAAAAGAGGGAGTGGAGAAATTATTTACTGCTCAAGAAGATAGATGAGGCTAAGTGTCCAACTAGAAAACAATGTGCTGGCTCTAATCTCCTCTCATTCCACTGTCACTGTGATTTTCTTTTTCTTACAGGTCCCTGCAATTTATGGAGTGGATACAAGAATGCTGACTAAAATAATTCGGGATAAGGTATGATCATCATCTTTAGCTTAATCTCTGTCTCTTCTCATTTCCCCCCAGTGCATGAAGGACTCACTAATACACAAAGGAGAAAACCTGGCCAGCTCCCTCTGCTCAGTCCTATGTCACTTTCCTTTACTCTTCTTATGTGGTTTCCAGGTGGAGTCCTTGATGACCAGGCATGCAGCTGGGTGGACCTGAGAGCAACTTACCTGGCAGGAATCTATTGAGTGCCTACTATGTGCTGATAATGGCAAAAAGTGTAGACATTATAATTCTGCACACATGACAGTCTTCTAGTGGAACAGAGAAAGTATTTACAAACTGTGTAAAATTTGACCTAATCAGAATCCTCTATGCTGAAAAACGCAAATCAGAAACTATAGAACATTGATGCTATTTTTACTCAGGTCTCCACGAAGGTCTGTTTGTGAAATTCATGAGTTTTGTATCATGAGTGTGGGTTATCTCAATTAAAGAGTCTTTCCTAAGATTGGATTCAAAGCCAAAGAAACTTAAGGCAAGGTTTTCTTTGCTGTCCTGTCTGATGGCTGCAACATCTGACCCCCCATTTGAGAATATCATCACTACTTGCTCCTTCTTTCCGCTATCAAGTTTCTTTGCTACTTGTATCTTCATAATCCATATCAGAAAGACGCATTTCCTCATCAGTGTTCACCAAATTCCCCAAATGCAACTAAGTTTTCTCACCAGATGTTAACACATTAAAAAAGAAACAATATAATTTGGTCGTATATAAGGACACAGGTCCTTCCGGAGAATATGTTGTGGATTCCTTGTTCAAATGTAGCCAGTCCTCTGCATCTGTAAGTTTTTCACAAACTATTAGAAGGCGCCTGTAAAATTTCCTACAAACGTTTCATCATTAACCCTTAATTTACAGTGCAATGGCCCTTCACATAATACTTGCATTGCATTAACTACTGTAAGTGACCTAGACATGATTTAAAGTCATAGATCCATTTTATATGATGGATCTGAGCACTGTGGATTTTAGTATTCAAGGAGGTTCCTAGAACCAGTGCCCTGAGGCTATCAAAGGCAAGTGTATTGACACAGGCTGTCTGCAAACAGAAAGGAGGAATGTGAGCATGGCAGCACCTGTGACCTGACAGAAGGCAGTGAGAGTTCCTGCTGTCACCTACTCTGCTTCTCATGGCATTGGTGCTTCAGTGATTTTCCTGGGAAGAGACTTCAGTGAGATTATGTATCCCAAGTGGATTCTTATGTTTCCTTGGCCTAACAGTGTATGGGAGTTGTAAACAATGACAAAGCATCTAGGACCTGCAGGAATTCAGAATGCAAGCCAGGCTGCAGGATTAGCAGGCTGGATAGAATATAGCCAGGCCTGATGACCTGTGAAAACTCTTCCCCAGACCACACTGTGTCTTCTGCATGGTGTGCTGGACTCAGATGAACTCTATTTTTATCACGGGGACTTCGATTTTTAGAAGTCTAGCTGAATAGTGTAGGGTACATAATAGCATTACCTGTTATATTTGTTTATGGCTGATACTGGCTCATACTAAAAATGTGTGTCATGGCTTTCACTCCCATTACTCATAGTTTGAAAACTCAAATTGCATTTCACACATCATCAGGAAGGAGAAAAGCAGGTTGCAGAATTTGGGATGCAAAAATAGAAATGTGCAACTTGGGTTTAAAAAGTAGGTAGAAATCACCATGTACGTCAGTGTGGAAGTAAAAGGGGGTTAGGGTTAAATTTGCAAGGCTTTGATCCAGCACCCTGGTTTTAACAAAATTTTAGCACTAAAATCCATGATGGTTCCATGGTGTGTGGGAGTTTTCAACCCGCATTCACATAATGACTTCTCCAAGAAATCAGTTTAAAAGGAAATAAGACTTTTGTTTCCTTCAATGCAATAATATTGTAGAGGAAATCCTGGCAAGTAGATACAGTATGGTATTTTCCTAGACACCTCAAAGCAGACATCCTGACAAACAAGGAGATCTCAAGAGACAGCCAATAAAAAGAAGACAAAGTTGCCATGTCCAATCTAGCAAGGGTGACTGTGAAAATGTTGCAGATGGTAAAATTTTGGCAATTTGGGAACCTGCATATTGATGTGTCTAACATAGTGAAATACTTTTACTGTGACTTCTAGAATTTTCTGACATTAAATTTCAATTTCTTTGTCTTTTTTTGAGGCTCAAATTTACTATCAAATTATATAATAATTTCTGTTTATTTCTTGGTAGTTTTTAGGTTTCATCTTCCCTTTCCAACAGATTATTTTGTCTACTTCTCCTGTGTAATAATTTTAGACCCAACGAACTAAGGTCTCTGGGTCCCTGTTTAACCTATGCTAGTTTGGAAACTGTTGACCTGAATTCGGATGTCACTTAACTTTCCTCACAAAGGACAATGGCCTTAGTGCTGAAATAACTCCTCACAGGACTGGGAAGATGGCTCAGTTGCTAAAATGTTTTCCTTGAGGAACTAAGCTTAAGTTCCACCCATATAAAAATTCCTGTACATGGGGACACCAGAGAAGCAGAGTCAGGCAGATCTCTATGTCTGAATGACCAACTAGCTGCTAGCCACTGAAAGACTTACCTCCAAGGTAGACTGGAGGAACGACACTGAGGTTGACATCTAGCCCCCATTTGCATAAGAATGCAAGCACACAGTTCTGTGAATACATGTGTACCAACACACCCTCCTTCACTCACATGAAAAAGAAAACAAACTAATTGCATTTTCTGAAATGCAGCTGCCAACCACTTTGCATTCCGGTTGGAGAAGATGAAGATGTGATGATGGCTAAAAGTTGTTATGAAGATATCTAAATGATGAAACAACTGTGGGTTTATCCTTTGTGGGCTTATCCTTTCAATGTAACATTGTTACTTCCCACTGTATGTATTTTGTTTTAATTCAATAGGGTACCATGCTTGGGAAGATTGAATTTGATGGACAGTCTGTGGATTTTGTGGATCCCAATAAGCAGAATTTGATTGCTGAGGTTTCAACCAAGGTGAGAAAATTTTCTTCTTTCTTTCTAGTTTTGTTTCATTCATTTTAAGCCTACTGACTTTCTAATATTAAAATATTTATTTAGACAGGGTTCCACAAAACTTTTTTGTGTCATATTTAAGCTAAAGAATTAATGTTCACAATTATGCCTAAGTAACTCCATAGTGAATCATGTTTAGTTTTGTTTATTAAAATGGTATAGAACACTTTAGAGTCATGCCTCTTGGTCTTGATTTAATGTTTTGTAATGAAGGTCCGAATGAATCTTGTGTGTTACTCTTTCTGACCTTGGAGACCATAGGAGTCTAGTAGGAGAAGCAAGCAAGTCAGCCAGCATGTGCAGAAACCTGTGATAAAATAAAGGCTGTCCTTGGAATGCTCACAGGCCACGGCTAGACCACTCATGGTGCAGCACCAAAATGAGACAGGTGTATTACAGAAGGCTTGGTGAGGTGTTAAGGCTGATAGCAGACACAAAGACCCAGCAGTTACAGATAAACAGAAATTGAGCTGTTTCAGGCAGAAAGGATGGCACAATGTTGAGAGGCAGAGACTTGTGGAAGCTAAGTGTGTTTGATGAGTAGAAACAAAGCATTCGCTTATATGAATACAATACATTTGGCCAATGATGGATGGATGCCTACTAGATCTGGAGAGTTTTGTGTATTAGTGTATTGTTGCTGAAGAACAGTACTGCTATGGAAATTCATTCAGTATCTTTTTAGAGCAAAGTGTAGGTGGATAAAGTTTCAAGCAACTTGAAAATAAAATCCTGGCATTTTCCAAATGTCAGGAACACCAGCTTAGAGAAATTCACCTTAAAAAATTCTGTGGTCAGTTGAAAACACTATATGACACATTAATTTTCAGAATCCTAAAGCAAATTCACACTTTCATGTGTCTGTGATGTTTTGTATAGCTTCTGCTATTTGATATGGAAAGGATATGTGAGTGGTCCTCTATATCTCCAGGCTCCATATCTGAGTATCTAACCAAATATGAGTCAAAACTACTGAAAATTGTGACGTATATTGTAAATGTGCACCTCTTTTCTCCTTGCATTTTTCTAGTGCAGTGTGATGATTATTTACATGAAATTTACCTTTTATTAGTTACAGTAAATCAGAGCTTATTTAAAGTGTGTAATTTCTATGAAAATATTGTATGGTTTTAGAAAAGGGCTTTCAGAATCTCTGGGGTTTGGCTCACAGAGTGTCTGGTACAATTTCCAATAAGCTCATCTATCTATCTATCTATCTATCTATCTATCTATCTATCTATCTATCCATCCATCTATCATCTATCTATCTATCCATTATCTATCATCTATATCTATCCATTATCATCTCTTAAATTAATTCTTATTATTTTGATGTTATTATTATTATCATTAGTATTAGTGTGTATATGTGTCTGTGTCTCTCTGTGTGTACATGTATATAGGTCAGAATAAGACAACTTTGTAAATATTGTTTTCTCCTTCCACCTTTATGTGTGGATCTAGATATCGAACTCAGGTCTCCATGTTTTTAAAGCAAGTGCTTGATATACTGAGTCATCTCACCAGTTCTATATTTTTACCCACGTCAAATAAAGTGTCCCTCATGACAACAGCTGGTTCTCTTAATGCCTTGGTGACTGAATAATGTCGTGATGGCTGTGATAAAATGTGTATGCAGATCAGGAAGTTATATAAAATTTGAGTTTTGTTTTATTGTATGCCTTGGAAATGTTGATCATTTAATTCATTGTCGTCTGATTGCAGTGTTACATAGCTATCACTATCTGGTAGCATTGTTTTACTTTATAGAAGGAGCCCAAGGTTAAGAATAAATCAGTACTTCTTTTTTTCCGTTAGCCATGGAGTTTTTTAAAGGGGAGGGGGAGCGAGAGAGGGGAGTGGGGGCAAAGGGTGAGAGAGGAAGAGAAGAGCAGAAAGAACAGTAAGAGAGGTAAATCAGTGCTTTTACAAATTGTCTGACGAGAGACTTTACCTGTGTCATTAATGATCATTCAGTAATAGTTCTCTAGATTCAGTGTTTTCCTTCCAGAATAGCTACAGAAGGAGAAAGCAAATGGCAGAAGGCCTTTTAGTATCTTCTCCTCTAGCTCACTTGAAGGATTATGGATGTATGCTATATATAGAGTTTGCCGAGAGGTAGACATTTCAAGTAAAGCATGTGTTCCTTCACATATTCAGGATATGTGATACCCTTGTCTTCCATGGAGTCATTCTAAATTCAGAGTATTCTACCTAACTCTTGAAGCCAGCTCCAGTGTGGCCACCAGATGCTCTAGGCTTCCTGCTTCCTCTTTTGTTCCTTTTGCTTTTTATGACTAGAGAATTGCTTCTTGGGTAAATGCCTGCAAAAATCGATCTGCCTCCAAGCCGTACTTAAGATGTTGATAATGATTATGTTATGCTCTGGGATCTTTCTTATGAAATCTACCATTTAAATGCAAATGACTATCTGGTAATCTAAAGGGACCAGGTGGTCTACACTAGCTGAGGAATTCTTACGACTCTCATATTGATTTTACCCATTCAGCTTCTCTCCATAAGCCTAATATACAGTGACTTAGTGCTATCGTATTTGATCTGCACTGCAGTTTGATGATCAAGTGTTGTTTAAGGCATGATGTATCCATTACCTCGTCTGCTTCCTGCTGAATCAGACAATAATATTTGAGACTTTTATTGCTAATGAGGCAAAACATGGGGATGATGGTTAACTATGGAAGCAGCCAACTTCTTAAAGATCTTTCTTATCACTGTAGTGAATAGTTTATATAAGACAGCAAAGTACTTTTTTTCTCATAAAAAAAATACAGTCTGTGGTATTTGCTGTGCTTTTCTTACAAATTGATTTTTAACTGCCAGTCACTCCCCAGCAGTTAGCAATCAATCTGTTACACATCTAAGTACAAAACACCCTCAGTGAATTTACAGTCTGGGCCTGGTGCTTACACTGGGGATCTCCTCTCAATGGCTGCTTTTTTAAATGGCAGGATGTCAAGGTGTTTGGCAAAGGAAACCCCACGAAGGTGGTAGCTGTGGACTGTGGAATAAAAAACAATGTCATCCGCCTCCTAGTTAAGGTAAGTGATTCACCCCCTCTAGAAGCTGAGGCTTGTAGTGCTGATGTATTGTTTGTACCATTTGTTTAGGAGAAGGCTTCCCTTGAAATGTCAGGAATCTCCTCTTTTTGATCCACAAAAGGACACATATATCCCTGTTCAAATTAAGGATTCAGACAACTATGTCTTAGAAAAAATCTCCAAGTACCAAAACCCATAGAAAAATGACTTTTCTCATTAGTTTGTTTTTTTTAAACTTATTCATTTTATCCTTTTAGTTAGCAAATGAAGAACAAGGTTTTCTTGTGGCATCTTGATACATGATTAGTTTGGGCTTCCCCCTCTTCTCCTTGTTCCCTTCCAATGCTAGTATCTCCTTTTTAATTTTGTAGTGTGCTATAGTTGTCTCCATATTCCCCTCTTTAAAGCCTCCTTTTCCTTCCTCGTCAGCCTCTTTCTAGTTTTCTGACCTCTACCTACACTCATTCCAATACGCATACATATATCCTAACACCACACACACACACACACACACACACACACACCATATAGTGTTAGGATCCACACATGACAGAGAACATACACTGTTCTTCTGAGCCTGGGTTACCTCGTTTGAATCACACTGACTATCCTTATCAGTTATTTTGAGACAGTCCACATTCACTTTGAGGTTTGGAAATGGAAGAAAGCCAGGGCTGTCTGAGATTGCCTCTGTTAGACTACATTTATTATGCACCATATGCTTACAAGAATTATGTCCTGAAATTGTAAGCCTTCTGCAGAGATTTACATAAAATCTTTGAAAGCTAATTAAACATGAACCTTAAAATGTTTAAGGACTACATGAACAAGGGGGTGCTCATGGACCCCAGACTGATAGATAGGCAACCAGTATAGGACTGACCTAGACCCCCTGAACGTGGGTGTCAGTGAGGAGGACTGGGAAATCTATGGGGCCTCTGGTAGTGGATCAGTATACGAATGACCTTTGGGAGCCCATTCCACATAGAAGGATACTCTCTCAGCCTAAACACACGGGGGAGGGCCTAGGCCCTGCTCTAAATGATATGACAGACTTTGAAGATTCCCCATGGAAGGTCTCACCCTTCCTGGGGAGAAGAAAGTGGGTGGGATAGGGGGCTGGTAGGGGTTAGGGGATAAATTTTATTATCAAAATTCTTCAAGAATCTTTTAGTAGTAGATTCACAAAAGAACTTTTCATATTCCACTCCTATTTTGGGTATTTTAATCCCCATTTTTCAGTTGCAGGAATTACAGGTCTCTTTGACTAAGGAACTTCTCTAGTTAGATAGAGCCAATTTTCCATCAAGAAACACAGAATTTCCCCTAGAACACTCCCCAACCATTGAACATAGAGTCACACTGTAAAGTCCCTTTGCCTCAGGCATGGATCATATCTAAGTACTCAATGCTGGTTTCATGTTCCCCAAGGACCTCACACTCTGGTTGTTCACTGTGGTAACTGTTGTATACTGTACTGGGGTGTCTTGTGTCATTTCTCCATCCCATTTATGTGTATTGTACAAACCTTCCCAATATACTTTCAAATTCTCATCTCAGGGAGCTCTAGGGGAACTTTCAAAGGTAGAAAAGTAATTAGACTTTTTTTCTGTAATTTTCTTTATACTCCATCTACTCTCCATTTCTCTTTGTCTATGATCTTTCCTTTTTAAGTAATATTTTTGCTCTTGGGAAATTCTATACATTCATACAATGCATGCTGATTAGACTCAGCCTACCCTACCTCCCTTCCAACTGTCTCTTGTTTCCCCCTCTCCATTCTGCTTCATGTCCTCTTTTTATTTATTATGTTTTTGTTGTTAATAGCCCCTTCAGTCTAATTAGTAGAGATTATGCACACATGAGTGTCTTTCTGTCCTTTGGAGTATGTCTGCCTGCTGCTGGGCCAAAGGAGAGGGACTCCTTCTCCCTCAACAGCTGCCCATTCCATTGCCCATAGCTCCTTTGATAGGGGTGGGTCCTCAGGGGCCTTCCCTCATCCACACTGGAATTTTGACTGGCTTGATCTTGTGCTGGTGTTAGGTAGGTAATCACAGCCATTGTGAGCTGATGTGTACAAAGGCTGTGCCCTGTCCAGAAGTCAGTATTTCACAGCTCCCCTTCCATCCACCGTCTCTTCCATTCTTGCCTGCCCCTCTTACACAAATGTCCACGAGCCTCAGACAGTGGGAGGTTAACTTACATGACCCACCTCGAGCTGGGTACTGAGTACTTGGTGTTTTGACAAGCGCTGAGTCTCACTATTAACTACCACCCACTGCTGAAAGAAGTTTCTGTGACCAAAGGTTGAGAGCAGCACTGATCTACGGGCATAAGCATACATACCTGAAATCCTGATTATTTAGTGAAACAACAGCAGCAAATTACTCCCTAGGGTCTATGATCTCCCCAAGTTGTGAGATTTTGAGCGGGTTTATGGTACCAGTCACAAAAATCCCTCCTGTAGAATAGGCCTCATATCCAGTCAGAAAGCAGTCGGTGAGCTCCATAATCTCAATGCCACTGTTACAACAGTTTCTACATCTAGCCAGTCAGTCAGCATCGTAGCATACAAGGTCCAGTGCTGGGTAAGGCCAGTGATGACTTTCTTCTGCAGTAGCTTGCACAGAAGCTGTTGGCACTGTGCAAACTAGCCAGAAGGACAGGACTTTGCCTCTTCAAGGTAGACCCCTTCTCTCCTGTTTGCTTTTATGAAAATCATTTGGTTCCCCCCTCCCCAGAATATAAATAGATCAGAAAACCCTAGAAAGGAAAGTTAAAACTTGTCAGACAAAAAGACGAAAAAGTGAAAGGATGAGATATGGCCACGCATTTGCAGAGGCAGGGGTTTATTTGCCATCCTGTGCTGCAGCTCCTGAGATAGTAAAAACCTCGCTGTCCTGTCAGGGCGAGTTCAGACCCCGAAGCCACTCTTGTACAAGCGAGGGTGCCATTTTCATAAGTAAAAGTTCAGTGTTTCCTACTGACCATTTCTTATACCATATGAAGCACAATGAGACATTAAAATAACATTTTATCCAGTGTTATTAGATTAAACACTATTTTTAAAAAATTCCTTTTAGAGGCTAGTTCTTCAAAGGAAGCCCAAGCAAAAGCACACATGGCCAAAGCAAACGTTCAGCTCATCTTTCTTGTCTTTCTTTTCCAGCGAGGAGCTGAAGTGCACTTAGTTCCTTGGAATCATGACTTCACCCAGATGGAGTATGATGGACTTCTGATTGCTGGGGGACCCGGGAATCCAGCTCTTGCACAACCACTAATTCAGAATGTGAAAAAGGTGCGGTGACCCTGAGATTTGTGTGCAACTGCGTGGGAGGGGAAGGGCATCAAAGAGGTTGTGTTTTATCTATTTGTGCATTTTTAGAACTTACATTAGGACTTGGAGACAATTTTAGCACAGGTATTGTAGAGAAAAGCCAGCGAGGACGTTTAGAAGTGTGGCATTGCTTTGGAAAACAGGGAATTTGCCATGACTGCCTACACTAAAAGTGGCTGGATGGAGTCCCATCTTTACCTAGAACATCCCTCATAATTGCAAAATGACAACCCAGGCTCCTTGCCTCGAGGCAGAAGTCCCAAGACCTTCGAATTTTTGAAATGTTATGTTTGGTTTTTATCTGAATGGCAAGGAAGTCTTAACGAATTCTAGAGCTACAGATCTCTCTTTACATTATAACCAGGGGTTCCTTTCCTAGTTCCTTCATGTTGCTAATGAGGGGTGGGGGATGTTTTGGCTTTGTTCTTTGAGAAGGTGTTTTTCCAGAGTCTGTCTTACTTGTTTGATGATCTTCCCTGACACAGATTTTGGAGAGTGATCGCAAAGAGCCGTTGTTCGGAATCAGCACAGGAAACATAATAACGGGATTGGCTGCTGGTGCCAAATCCTACAAGATGTCCATGGCGAACAGGTAAGGCAATTATGAGATTGTTTGCTGTGGGGCTATCTCTGAAATACCACCGGTAACCAAACACAAAAGGCTTAGAGAATTTACATACCGTTTCCTCAGAGTAAACGGCAGCCATCCTATTACATAGTTCACAGTTGTCTGACCACCTGATACCACTTTTATTACATTTCTCAGAGGCAGCCTTCTCTAACGATAACTTCGCTGTAGTTTAAGGTTATTTTCCTTCTCTCGGCGTGAATTGAAGTTATAATACTCAATCAGATGATATGCCGAAGGAAATTGTTCTGATTTTAAGCTTCATTACAGAACATTGATAACTTTGTAAAGAGCTAGAATGACTCAAGAGCCGAGGACACATGGGATCCTTGGTTTCACTCCTTTGTCCCCCAACACTGCTGATTTACTCCACGCTAGGTGCCCTCCTTCCCTCCTGCTACACAAAGTGCAACTCAGATTGATTCTAGTCTGAGGCATCATCTATTTGTTAACTCGGAGAGTTCTCCTCTGGCTTGAAAACTGCTGTAGCTCCTTTTAAATAAGTTGCTTATTTGTATCTCTGTTAAGCCAGTATGTAATTCTTTTTGTTATGAGTGCCTTTCTAAAACTGATTATAGAGGTTTAATAGACCTGATACTTAAGACTCAACAAGCCTCCCTGAATTGATTTTTTTTGAGGCTGAAATTATTGCGATTAACAATCTGTGACTCTTTTCACAAAGTGGTTTTCACTAAAGCAGATGAAAGGCTGGAAGTTGACTTTATGAGTAACATTTACATTCTCTTCACTTCTTCTTTTCTCTATTCTTTCTTGCCATCTCTCTCCAGAGGACAGAATCAACCTGTTTTGAATGTCACAAACAGACAGGCTTTCATTACTGCTCAGAACCATGGCTATGCTCTGGACAGCACCCTCCCTGCTGGCTGGAAACCGCTGTTTGTGAATGTCAATGATCAAACAAATGAGGTAAGAGCTCTCAACAAAGCTGTTTAGTTGGTGAGAAATTAAGGGCTTTCCTAGTCTGTTATGTACTCTCTTTTTCATGTTTATGGTATATGTGCTGCATGTAACTGTGCAGGTGTGGGGGGGATCCCAGAGCAGGACACCCTATATCTTCTTGTATTGTTCTTTATTGACTTATGAGAGGGCCACTCATTAAACTGGACCATTTGTCTTGTCTGTCTGGCCAGTAAGGTCTCAGGAACCACCTAGTTCTACCCCTTCTTGCTGAAGTTATAAGCACATGCATTGACATGCCTAGTTTCTTACATGGGTGATAGGAATTCGAACTCAGGTCCCTCTTGCTTGTAAACCAAGAGCTCTAATCCATGGAATGATCTCCCTCAGCCAGCTTGCCACTTAAAAAAAGTAATTGCTCTCTCACTTTCTTATTAGTTGACTTGTTAAGATCCAGAACTTGTGCCCCTCCTCAGAATCCATCTTACACATTCATCATTATTAGGGGACAGGTGACACACATCTGTCTGAGGCCAGCCCGGGGTATGTCCTTGAGCCTCACTCAGTACTGGAACAGCCTTTATCACCTTTGGGCAAGTAATGTAAGAGTTGGACATGAGAATTTCATCTTATTTTGAAGAGAGCCCAGAAGGTCCCCAAAGGCTCTGGACCAAATCTGTTTGTTTTTATTATAGTATGGAACCGCCCACCCCAATCTAGCTTCCTCTTCATTGGGTTCTTCTCTAGTCTTACTTAAATAGTCCAGTGAATCCTTAATGTCTCCGATCATGTTACTTCTACTAGAACTAGGAATTTTCCAGAACTTTATTAAGCACTTACCTTGGTTTCCTATTTGAACTTTATTATCTACTGAATAATACATTGCCATACTTGACGTTTGTTGTCATAGAAGGAATCGCTCCCTTTTTCTTATTCCTTTAGGGGATTATGCATGAGAGCAAACCCTTCTTCGCTGTGCAGTTCCACCCAGAGGTCAGCCCGGGGCCAACAGACACTGAGGTATGCCAGCCAGATGATGTCTGCTACGTATTTGAAAAAAAAAATCAGAGCTCAAGACTCAAGAAACAAAAATAACTGGTGAACAATATTCTCAAGGGGATGTTTTTCGGCATCCTGCATTTTGTATTAAATTCCCTCATGAAGATCATGCAGTAAATTTTAATCTTTTCTTAAATTTAAAGTGGGAAAGCCCTTAAGAAACTCGAAGCAATGCTATGATGCTATTTTTACATAAACGCATTATCATTCTAATATATTTAGTTCTGAAATTTACAATTGTTGTGCTATGCAAATGAATTCCCTCTTGCTCTTTCCATCTCATAACTGAAATGAAATTTTAATCCCCCATCTGTGAGTTTAAAAAAAAGTCCCTATGGCAACTGGTTGTGTAGCCACAGAAGAAGAATAAACAGCAGCAGGGGCACGGAAAGGGGCAGCAGGGAAGGGAGCAGACAGCCTGCTTGGTCACCTGATCATATATATATAATTATGGAAAGGACCCATAGTAATGCTCTGAGCAGTGTGTTTCTAACCTGGATATTTTCTCTATTTTGAAACGTGAGCTCTTGGTTGAGTATTCAAGTGCATCTTTCCAACCATAGCTCATGATGACTCCTAGAAAAGCCTGGCATGTCTGAATTGACTCCTCTCCCCCTGCACCCAGGAGGCTCCAGGAGCAGTACCTTTTATCCCTGTCTTCAGGGAAGGTGCTCAGGCAAAAGGAGGAGGGGGAACATGAGTTTCCTTCCGCAATTCCTGCTCTTTCATCCTGGAGTGGATTCTTAGATATGTGCGTGGCACTTTTTAAAAATTCTTATTTGGAAGTATCAGTTCAGAATGGTCTAAGCTGGTATGGTCTTAATTAGTCATTATGAACCTGATAAAACAAAACAACAAAACAAAACACTGGTTACTGTCTTCATGTAATACATGTTAAGTATTTTTTAAATTTAATATTTAAAATTAGAATACTCTAGTACTTCAGATTAGGAATGATGTGATTACTATATATAGTCAAAGTACTATGATTTAGTGTTTTATTTTTTGGTCCTGTCAAATAACTGTCAAATGAGTACTTTTGTTGACACTTGTCATGTCTAGTGAAGCAACAGAATTAAGCTCACTGGTAAAGTTTAAGAATAATCTTTAGGGGTCATTTATTTTAGAGCCAACAGAAATGAGAAAACACTATTTCTGACTTTAAAGTGCATGTACTGTAGCTTCAGGTTTTGATCAACTAAAATTTTATTTGTACAAATGATAGACAATTAAAGAACTAAAAACTTGATATTCCCTAAAGTCTGTATGGAACGTGTTTATTGTCTGTAGAAAACGTCTCATCTTATAGAACTTGGGGTTGAGCCCAGAAGGCTCCTGAAGGTTGCAGGCAAGATATAATATATCTTGTGTGTGTGTGTGTGTGTGTGTGTGTGTGTGTGTGTGTGTGTGTGTGTGTGTGTTACAGAACCTTCACCTAACTGACTCTTTTCTAGTCTTCCCTGGTGTATTTATTTGACTTAATTTGAAAGGAGTAGGCATTCAGTTCTTGGACAAACTCCAAACCCAAACTGAAACCACTAAATAACAAAACCCTCAATATCATGGAGGAACTTACAGCAAACACAGACAAACAGAATGTTTTCTTTCTGATGCGCCCACTCAACTTAGCATCAGCAGTGTGTTTGGAGGCCTTGTGAGTTTAGAAGTGTCTAACTAGCTGGCTCTATTTTTTTTCCTAGTATCTATTTGATTCATTTTTCTCACTGATAAAGAAGGGGAAAGGCACCACCATCACCTCAGTTCTGCCAAAGCCAGCACTGGTTGCGTCTCGAGTAGAGGTCAGTAGATGTGGACTCTGTTTGGTTTGTGCTTCACATGGTTTCTCTAATACGTGATGAGTTTTTTTTTAATAAAATGTTATAAAGTGCATGAATGTCTGTGGAAAACAAATGTCAAAATTATATGTTTTTGTTATCTGTTCTTGGTAACTCATTGAAATTCACATTAAAAAAGTAAAATATTTGTATTAATTCCTTGAGAATTTCATAGTGTATTTTTAATCATAATGACATACCATCCCTCAAATTCTACCAGATCCCCTTCCTTCCCTACCCACCCAACCTCATGTCCTCATTTGATTTTTCTTAAAGCCACCAAGAACAATCTGTAGTACCCATATGTTCTTGGGTGTGTGGTCATCCTTTGTAAAGGATAACTTCCTTAAAGTAAATTGTTTCTTCTTGAGATTAATTCCTAATAGCTCTTCTACCAAAGGTGGCACTCTATATCCAGTTACTTCCTCTATTCTAGAATTTTTTCTCTCCTGAGCTTACACAGGTCTTGTGCATGCTGTCACCAACATCATGAGTTCATATGTGCAACTGCCCTGATATGTCTATGAAGCGATGTTTATTGTAGTCACTCCTCCCTCTGGCTACTAGAGTCATTCTGACCCTCTTCGATAATGGTCCCCAGACCTTGGGAGGAACATATGTACCATTTAGGGCTGAGTATTCATATTTACCCACTCTCTTCACAGAACCTCTGTCCAGAAGAACCACAGGGCCTAGAGGAAATCCTAATATTATTATTCTGCTAAATGGACATAGGAGTAAACCTTTTCCCAATGACTTATTTTTATAGCCATAGATTAGTGCATTTCTTAGCCCTCGTCAGTGAAACTGCTTTTGCAACAGATGGTAATTAACACACAGAGCTACTTGCACCTGGTCAAGTTGCAGAGAATAAGAAATTTAAAATACTGTCTTATAAAATTTCCTTCTAAAAAATTTCCACATTTAGGCTGCTTATAATAAACAACTTAATAAAAAATAGTGTTACCTTTGGTTTGCAATTTGGTATTTTTTCATTACCCATCCTAAACCATAGTCTTTTATAACCCTGAGATGTACTTTAGATTACTGAATCACCTACAGTTGATAGAATCCATTTGTTTAAAATTAGATGAATCATCATTCAGTATAGTAAACCAAATGTTATTATTTACTTCTAAAGGCAAGTGGGTAAAGATTAATATGTATAAGACCCAAGTCATTATATATTTAAATTTTTATGTTAATATGATAAAACTTCTCTGTTTCTTTTTAATTATATACATTTTAGAAGAATGCGTTTGCATTTTAAAAATGTGCAAATATATTTACATGCAAGTATTTTCTGTAGAATAAATGTATTTGGTATTTGCACATTTTTAAGTCAAATATCAGATTCCTTCAATTTTTTTTACTTAAATGACAAAATGCTCGTGAACTTTGGAAAGGGCATTGCAATTAGATATGTTTCAATTGTTAGTCTTTTATCTTGGAAATAGCTATTCTCTTTCAAATGACTTACTTTCATTACTTAGAAATGATAGTAATGTCTCTTTCTTATTGTTCATAGGTTTCCAAAGTCCTTATCCTGGGATCTGGCGGTCTGTCCATTGGTCAGGCAGGTGAATTTGATTACTCGGGATCTCAAGCTGTAAAAGCCATGAAGGTGAGAGAGCATGAGCTTTCCCAGGATTAATATACTCTCTTTAATGAGTCTAATTAGTAGTTTGTAATTTAGATTTATGATGCTTCTTTTCAAAGTCACTATAATTATTTTCCTTAGCTATCATTAGAACTGTGTAGTAAAAGTTTGGTCAAAACCAAAAATTTTAACTGTTTCAAATGTGCACATCAGCCAAGCAGAGAGGTAGGAATTATTGATATTATTATCCTTTAACACTGAAGACATAAATTTATTTTTCCTGTTTCTACAGTGAGTTGCTCAGTATACTTGTGTTTGATGTGAAGGAGCGAGTCTGGGCTTTAGGCTACTTTACGTCCTGTGTTAGATGCTTCAGGCATCTCTGTGGTGGAAGTCGAATGCCCTAGCTGGGTGAGCAAGGGTAACAACACATTTGTTTAAGCATAAGATGTTATCACCAGTAACTCGGGAATCCTGTCCCTTTAGTGCTGACTTCCAAAACTGAAGGATACAGCTGCATTTTCAAGTGACAAAGACGATTTAATAATCAAGTTGAGAAAGGAGAACCTGTATCTTCAATTCATTCAGGTCCCCACTGTCCTTATTACAAAATCAACCTTTAGAGACAGTATCTCGTGTGGTTAAGATGTTCCAATGTGGAGATAACTCTTTAATTGGATGTCCATCAGTCTCTACATCTTGGTGGTTGTCAGGACACCCAGGAGTAGTGTAAGCACCTGCTCTGTGACCCTGCCTCAGGCATTGCAGTATTTAAGCCACACACCAGAGACCTGGCTAGCACTAGAAAGCACAGAGATATCAGAGGGAGAGCGGGACAACAAACATCAGAAACAGCTGACTCAAGTTTTCCTACGGCCCAAGATTTGCTCTGACGAGGGTACATATGTAGTAGAAGAATCATGGCAAAAATAAGTGGATTTTAGAAATCAATTTAAAAAGTGATTAATGTGTATGCATGATACTTTTTCTGTAAAATTCATAAAAGTTCTGATATTTGCTACGTATAGTATGTTTGGTATTTTGAAGTTTGTTGGTACCTCAGGAGTGAGCTTTCCTTCATACCTTTGTTAATGACAGGTTTGCACTTTAGATTCAATTATTTCACTACAACTTATATTCATAAATTATTTGCTTAATTCTATGATCCTTCTAGCATTTTGTTAATAATAATCCTCTTATTCTGAATATTTTTTGGCAATTTGACTGACAACTCATTCTGAAGAGAGAGAAAAGTGCATTTGAGCGGTCTTATTTTGATAGAGTCCAATGTCATTCCTCAGCTATGTAACCTTTAGTAACACATTTAACCTCATTGAATCTCAGTTACTTCACTCGAATAATGGACATCTCTCTTATTGCAATAGTTTACAAAAATATGCTAATAAATATTATACTACATGCAATTTCAGATAGCACAAACTGCATTTATCTTTAATTCAGAGTTTCCTTGAAGGAAAAATTTGGATTTCAAGAATGAGTTTTAGTCTTTCATCTGAATATTTTGTTGAATTTTTAAGAAGAAATTGAAGTCTACACAGTAATTTGTTAAATAATATGACTATTTGGCCACATTTCGTACTTTACTTCACTACGTTTCCTCTCATCCTGATTTGGAAAAACATTATTATTAGCAAGTGAACATCATTTTAAAAGAAGTCTCTCCAGATGTAAGAAATGAGTTAAGATTACAAACATCCTTGTGCATGAGCATGCACATATATTAATATGGTTTGTATTTTAATTTATTGCCATATGGGTTTTGTTTTGTTTTTGTTTTTTGAGACAGGGTTTCTCTGTGTAGCTTTGGAGCCTATCCTGGCACTAGCTCTGTAGACTAGGCTGGCCTCGAACTCACAAAGATCCACCTGCCTCTGCCTCCCGAGTGCTGGGATTAAAGGCGTGCACCACCACTGCCTGTGCCATATGATAACTTTTAAAGAGTTACAGCAAGTTTAGAAATCTAATAAACAAAAAATGACAATCAGCAGCTGGATCTTAGTGATTCTAGCAAGAATAAGATACATACCGCATCTTAAAGCAGTATAAAAAATCTTAATGCTCTTTTCAGAGAAGATATATAAAGGAAAACATCTAAGTTGCTTCTAATTCCATAGTATATTTACTCATTTTAAATCTTTGGGGGAGCATTTCTTTCTTTGGGGATTAACTGAGCTCTGAAGTCTAGCAGACAGTCTCTAGACAGTCTTTCTAGAAATGATTTCCAGTTTGACTTGCCATATGCCGGGCAAAAGATGCATGGCAATGATCTTGACTAAGCTGTTTGTTTTTCTTATTAGCGTTACTTTAAAGCATCTTCTTCCTTCATTTGGCCTGATGCTTGTTTTCCTTTGATTTTTGCCGCCAGCCCAGAGAATAATCTAAAAGCTTTGCCTAACTAGTCTTCATTTGAGTGTAGTAACCACTTTTCTTCGGTAGACCCGGAATTCAGACACTTGATTTGTTTGCTTTCTTCCAGGAAGAAAACGTCAAAACTGTGCTGATGAACCCAAACATTGCATCAGTGCAGACCAACGAGGTGGGACTGAAGCAGGCAGATGCAGTCTACTTTCTCCCCATCACCCCCCAGTTCGTCACAGAAGTCATCAAAGCTGAGCGGCCTGATGGGTTAATTCTGGGCATGGGTGGCCAGACAGCTCTGAACTGCGGTGAGCTCTTTTCCATTCAGGTGTAGATTATTTTACACAGGCACCAATGTGAAACACATGTTGCTTGTAATCATCTAACAGTTGTGTTCTGTGTGCTCGCAAAGCCTTTATCCTAATGTAGAAGGGAAGGCAGCAAAGGAAAGCCTTTAATATTATGTAGTAAATAGTACTAGTTTATGCCAAAAAATAGTAGAGATGCAATGAAAGTCTTCACATTAAGGTTCTGGAGTAGCCAAATGGATTTAGTGGATTCCTTTCCATCTTAGGATATTGTTATCATTGAAACTCGGAACTATTATGAATGAAAAATGAGAGCTAACATATTCATGCTCAGGAGTCAGCGATGTGGCTTTTGCCTTTCACATGGCCGTGTAGACTCAACTTTATTGCTCTGTTATTGACTGTAGTGACACTTTGGATACAATTTAAATAGTTATTTTAATTGTTTTTAGATTATTTACTTTATGTGTGTGGGTATTTTGCCTGCATGTATATATGCCACAAATGTACCTGGTACCCTAGGAGTTCAGAAGGCAGCATCAGATACAATTGGAACTACAGTTGCTGATTGTTGCTATCTATCTTGTGGTTTCTGGGAACTGAACTCCAGTCTTTTGCAAGAAAAGCCAGTGCTCTTAACTTCTCAGCCATTTCTCTAGGCCTAGGGATTATTTTTTGTAAACAACGTTTTCAGTGTCTGTAAAGAAGACATAGATTAGAGACTATAAAAATCATGTGTTTGATTCTTCTGTAGGAGTGGAGCTATTCAAGAGGGGCGTGCTCAAGGAATATGGTGTGAAGGTTCTGGGAACATCAGTTGAGTCCATTATGGCCACAGAGGATAGACAGCTCTTCTCAGACAAACTGAATGAGATTAATGAGAAGATCGCTCCCAGTTTTGCAGTGGAATCAGTAAGAAACTGTTCTTGGGAGATGGGGGTGAATGTTACTCATCTTGGACTGCAGGGAGAATGGTTTATCACAGCTGATAATTATATCTAAAATCTTTATACTTTCAGAAATATTTTAGTATCAGACACTGTGTATTAATGGCAGCATTCAGTGCTGAATCTTTAGAAATAAATATTGTTAATTTATTCTGTGCAATGGAAAATATAAACCCAGAGGTGAATCCATTTGTTTGAGGCTGAAGCAACCATGATTTCTTGAATTGAAAATAACGACACTGACTTCTGATAGCAAACTTCTTTTTCCTATTGCCTTTTGCCTTCTCTTCTTCCTGTGATAAGTTACACATCTTGAGTGTGAATCTTAGAACCCTGAAAATTGGGTTCTTGGAATGAAATAAATATTTAGGAATAAATATATTTTGGTATAGATCTGGGTTTGCTTTTTATATATTCATTTTCCATTTTCCATTATTCCTATTTTTAGGATATTACCAATCATCAAGAAAAATTCAACTAGCTATACATATCTTTTCTCCACCTCTTTTCTCCCTGACTTTATTTTTGATTTCAGACATAAATTTTGTGAGGTGGAAGCTTTAGACACAACCTCCCCACTGTAGAAATAGGCAAAGCCTCAGGGATGAGGCAAGTAATTCTGGGACAACTAAAACTGGGTGCATCTGCCTCAGAAAAGAATGCTATCACGTATATCCCAGACTACAAACCTGTCAATCAAGGACATATCCCGGGAGCTCTCCTGAATGCTTTGGGAAGCTCCTGCTGTACAAGCATACTTTTCATTGCCAGATATAATTATGTCCTTGCTTTCCCATGATAAGAAACAGGCATATGGGAAAGGTGTAATTACATTCCCATTGGTGGTGTAATAATATTCCATGACAGAAAAATGCAGCCACCATATGTTGCGTTTGGAAGTTAAAAAAAATTTCCAAGCTGCAGAGACTGTTCTGAGAATAAATGTGAAACATGAAATATCTCCTTTTGTATAACATTCCTAATGTCATGTTGTTCTATTACCATGTTAGCTTCAGGAATAGATAAACATCATTTTTTAAATGATAGACTTTCATACTGAAGTTAAAATCATTATTCTGTATATCTTTTATTCTAAAATGATGATTATTTCTGCTTTGATCATGGTGTAGTGTTTAGAAAAAAGTTAAAGTTTACCTGATAAGGAGCTGGAAAGACAGCTCAGGGGTTAAGAGCACTGGTTGCTCTTCCAGAGACCCTGGTTCATTTCCCAGCACCCATGTGGCAGCTCACAACTGTCTATAACTCCAGTTCCAGAGGATCTGACACCCTCACACAGACATACATGCAGGCAAAACACTGGTGCTCTTAAAGATGAATAAATTATTTAAAAAATAAAAATGAAAAATAAAAAAATTACACTCGCTAGAATTTTGCACAACTTTTTTTTTCAGCAACACTAACTTTCAAAAGTATATGAGGGGATAATAGAACATGTTCCCCTCTCTGCAAATTAACTAATTAACCTGGGTTTCTGGGCTCTGATAGAGTGATTCTACATGTTACGAAAGAGAGAGAGAGAGAGAGAGAGAGAGAGAGAGAGAGAGAGAGAGAGAGAGAGAGAGAGAGAGAGAGAGAGAGAGAGAATATGAAGAGGGGAAGAGGGGGTGGCATTTTCAGCTTCAGTATCTCTGCTTTGTTCACAGATGGAGGATGCCTTGAAGGCAGCAGACACCATCGGCTACCCTGTGATGATCCGGTCTGCTTATGCACTGGGTGGGTTAGGCTCTGGCATTTGTCCCAATAAGGAGACCTTAGTGGACCTGGGCACAAAGGTAAGCATTTTTCTGAGCCGCATTCTTACCAACCAAAGAAACTGATTTGATGAGCCCATTCATTTAGAGAAAGCTGTGACCTTCCCCCATTACGGTCATCGTCAAGTATCCTCAACTGGCCCTGCTGTTGAGAGGGAAACAATCACAAACCTTTCAGTAGAACGCAGCATGACCCACGTGACTTGCGGTAAAGCAGCGGTCACTCTGCCTACCTATCCATTTTCATTACGCCACTGAATCCATTGAGGTGCATTAATCCACCTCCATCTTCCTATATTTCAGTCTTCTCTAAAACATTTGGATTGCTAACGTAGGTTTTTCTGGCTAAGAGATGAGTAGAATAAAATGCCTTTTTTTTCACACTACTTTTGAAAAAACCTGATAAGGACACATTCTCTCCCCAAAGTGCAGATGTCAAACTACAAATGGTATCGGCCTCTCCATTTAATAAATTGAGTGAATTTTGCCAACCACTACTACAAATAGAAATGCAAGTGAGAGTGGAATATCTATAGTTTGCTTTGTAGCCAAAGAACATTAATGCACGACTGAGTGCATTTTGAGAGATGTAACAAAACTATGTTGACTATGTGAACCAGAGATAAACACACAAAACCTTGCTTTAGAGATATTTGTCCATAGTCTTCTTCTAAAGGACCGTATCTGGTAACACTGGGTACTCAGTAATGCCTTTGAATCAGGAAATGCAGTTGTAGCTATGACATTTGTGCAGTGTGGGGATGAATTTGGCATAACTATTGTGCAGCTATTTGGAAGAAGGTCTTAGTCTCACACAATGTATAGTCTTTTGTTTCTTATTTTTGAACTAAAACAATGTAAGATTTTTGAGTTATTGGCATTGAAATTTAAAAGCAGATAAATACAATTAAATACACTCAATTACTTGTAGTGACAAGTAGTAGAAGCAAACAAACTTAGATATAGTTTTCTAAAGTTGCCCAAATTATACATACCAAAGGCAACCTATTTAATATGAGTGGTTCCTTTTCCCATTCTGGACTTCAGAGTTATTTATTTAAGGCAAAATATGTTTATGTAGTTATAAAAATATTTATTATAGCATGATACATGTTATGAATATTCTTTTTTTATTACTTTAATTTTAAATAGCTTGCTTCACATGTCAATCCCAGTTCCCTCTCTCTCTCCCCCTCCTCCAGCATCCCCCACCATCCCCCCAGCCTCCCACCCAACCCCCAATTCCTTCCACACAGGGGATATCCAGAGTCTGTCATTTCACTCAGGGCAGAGTTCAGGCACTCTGCTAAGAGTCCAGGCTGAGAGAACATCCCTCTTTGTGTTATGGACACACCAAGTCCGTTTGTATGCCAGGGATAAACACTGATCTACTGCCTAGGGTCCCATAGGTTGCCCAGGCCTCCTCATTGACTTTCACACTCAGGGGGTCTGAATCAGTCCCATGCTGGCCTCCCACCTATCGGTCTGAGGTCCACATTAGCAATATACTTTGTGACAGTAAACATATATTTCTCCTGTATCAAATATATTTTCTCCATAAAATGAAGCATTATCAATTTTTATATAGAACATTTACAATCTGAAGACAGTTTTGTAATGAAGTATTTTTCAATTATTTCTATTCTGCTAAAATAATCAATGGTTGTTGAATATTTCTCCTTGTAGAAGACCTTATTTCTTCCCCCTTGAGATTGACTAGTCATATCATTGCACCTTAATTTATCCTTTATTTACTTGAGGTTATAATTAGAGCCACTAGATGCTGTGCTAAGTTATTTAGGTGCTTAAGTTAACTTTGGAATAAAACTGGAGACTTGAAAAACCTTTATATCAAGTCTAGGATATTGGTTGAAATAATGCCAATTTTCCTTGTATTTAGTATCTATCATAGTTTACTAGAGTATACAATTTATTCCTTCTGTTTCAGGATTTTCTTTTTTCTTATTTGGAAACAACCCAAATGACAAATTAAATCATTACTCACTTGTTAATAGTAGCTCCAGAATGTCCCAACTGCTTTGAGAACCTCATCATGGGCAGATGTGGTGACAAAAGAGTTGCATTTTGAGTTGCATATGTTGAAGTCTATAATTACAACTGAGGCTGCAAAATACCCTGGGTTGAGACACATTATGGAAAACTTAAATTGAGCTGTCACTTCATCATACAGTCTACCAATAATTTGAAATAAAATTTTACTGACACCCAAAATCAAATATATTATGAGACAAAGGGATATTTTGGTCTTCAGTTGTCAGTCACCACATGTCTTAAGGTCAGAGATTGCCTCTTTCACATTTTGAGTTCAGCATTCTACCATACTGTGTATATGCAGTAAATATGAAATGGTAATTACACTAATTCATATCTGTCTAATCAGCCATGTATGATATACGACTCAGAGCATTTCAGCACTTAGGCAGTGATTAACCATAATAATAGCTGCATATGATTCTTCTAATTCCCAAGTTGCATATGCCATTTTGGCTAACTGTTTACAGCTGTCATCATCTCCCTTCTCTTCCTCATCAACACCAACTAACTTTTATTGTGTGTGTCACTGTACCAAGTACCCTCAGTTATTTTAGAGAAAGCTGGAGTCTTTAGACTTATTTTTCCACATTTATTTGTACTTATCACATTTTCTGGTTTCACAGAAGCCTAGCTACTGAAATAATTTCATTTCCCTCTGCCTGATTGCTCAATTATTTTCTCTTTTTCCTAAATTAGTTTGATTTAATGTCATATCAGCACTTTGAATGGCAAGCCTCAATAACCCAAATCAAGCATATTCACTGTAGGATACTATTCCTGGTCTCACTGATTTTCTGACACCCTATGTCTTCTGGAAGGTGGAGGAGGATGGAGATGGGGTTTAAGATTTTAGGGCTGACCAGGATTTGGGTCAGAACACTTTCCTTAATGTCCTTGTTTAAACCAGTGCCTTATCTGAAATTTTTGGTATCTGTATCATCAATTTCTAGGCATTTGCTATGACCAACCAGATTCTGGTGGAGAGGTCAGTGACAGGTTGGAAAGAAATAGAATATGAAGTTGTCCGAGATGCGGATGATAACTGTGTTACTGTTTGTAACATGGAAAATGTTGACGCCATGGGTGTTCACACAGGTAAGCAAAGAATCTATAAAAATTGTGCTTTTGACTCAAGACTCTGATTACCATAGCAACCTGTACAAGATACTTTGCCACTGTTAGCTGATGGACTAATGATAAAGCTTAACATTTACACACAGTGTTTTATAGCATTGAAAATAGTGTCATCTTTAGTTTGGAATTCACAGAATCCCTCTTCACTATGGTAGATATTATTATCCTGAGTTTAACTGAGGAAAGTGAGATAAGTAATGAATTTGAGTAAAAGCTGTGACAATGTTTGGAATTAAAGACAGGGCCCCAAAAGCCCTAAAACACACTGGTGTGCTAGTCACCGAATGATTGAGAAAATAGTTTCAACAGTGATGAAAACTGGCTTATATCAAGTTAAACTAATCAACTCTAGAGAACAAAGATGACTTACATTCCAGAAATTCTAAGTTGAAGATGTGGTAGGAACTTCTGAGAAGGGAGTTTGGAACCTAGAAAGGGATACTTGAGAATTACAGAAATGAAAAAGCTGACATAAAGTCACTGGAAATCATTTAGTGTAGTAGAACTTTTTAGGGATAGAAAAAGGTGAGGAGAGGGTCAAATTTTGATATTATGGAAAACAATTCAGGTTCTAGGGCAGGATAAAGAGAATTGGTGTCAAAGCAAAGGGGGCAGATAGAGATTTAGGAGGAAAAATGTGGACTAGTAGCAAGTAAGTCAATGCAAGAACATACTTTACAAATATTTTTCTTTGTGGCAGTATTAATCCCTGTGATAGGTCAAGAATGAAGATTTAATCTGGGTTTTTACAAGTTCAAGAAGAAAAATTAGATACTTCAAGCTAGTTATGGAACCCCCATGGAATGAGATTATATGATAAGGAGGGACAAGAAACTTGACAAACTTTTAAGATGCTATTTTTAGCATCTGGCATTCAAGTTATATGAAGAGAATGAAAGGTTTGTATGTCTGACAAGGTTGGGGATGGGTTTCTTGAGGAGAGGACATGTTCTTGCTGAACATGTCTGCACACAGAAGGTAGGAGAATCTGGGATTGATTATTAAAGGCCTCATGCTGGAGAAGAATGAGAATGGGAAGGGAGAGAAGAGAGGGTTGAACCAGTCTAGATAGAAGGAGAGCATAGTCTATGGAAGGAAAAACTTGAGAGACAATTTGAGATGAAGGAAGAGGAGCTGAAGGTACCGACGGAAATGCAGTAAGCTGATAACTATGCTTTACCAGTGAGATGGAGCTATGGAAGTTTCTACAAGAAATTGTCAATCATATGGGCAAAACAAGAATTATGGAGAATACCTGATGTCTCATTCTTTTAAATGTGAACATGAATTTTAAACCTTTCTTCAAATCTTCAGCCTATTCTATGCCCCATATCACTTTAGTGGGTTAAGTCACTCCAGTTGGCTGTTAAAATATGCCACCAAATAATGAGTGCTGCTTGTGTTAACAGGTGATTCAGTTGTTGTGGCCCCCGCCCAGACACTCTCCAATGCAGAGTTCCAGATG
Organism: Mesocricetus auratus; assembly: GCF_017639785.1. Taxonomy (NCBI): domain Eukaryota; kingdom Metazoa; phylum Chordata; class Mammalia; order Rodentia; family Cricetidae; genus Mesocricetus; species Mesocricetus auratus. Next base: position 40,861,291 of record NW_024429194.1, on the reverse strand, counting down.
TTGAGACGCACATCAATCAATGTTGTTCGACACTTGGGCATTGTGGGTGAATGCAATATTCAGTTTGCTCTTCATCCTACTTCGATGGAATACTGCATCATTGAAGTGAATGCTAGGCTGTCCCGGAGCTCTGCCCTGGCTTCCAAGGCTACTGGGTAAGACCAGAATGATTAACCACAGGTTTATAGTTTCTTTGCAGGTAGAAATGAGAAATTGACTACTAGTGGAAGACCATTCTGTATTTGTAAATTCTACCCCTACTTTCTGTGTGTTGGCTCTAGAAAATTTAGAGAACCCTAATGGCATGGTTATCAATGAGCTTGCTGTCAGATTGAAACAAATGATATTGATAGCTGACTTTGTTTGCTGGCTAGTCATAAACCAATCAAAATCTGGGTGGTCAAATCAGGTTGTGAAAAATATGCTTCTTATTTGCACTTGGCAGATGTTTTTATTTTTTTATTTTTTTGTTTTTCGAGACAGGGTTTATCTGTATTGTTTTGGAGGCTGTCCTGGAACTCGCTTGGTAGACCAGGCTGGTCTTGAACTCACAGAGATCCGCCTGCCTCTGCCTCCCGAGTGCTGGGATTAAAGGCGTGTGCCACCAACGCCTGGCGGCAGATGTTGTTAAAAAGTAAATATTAATCTTTAATTTTAGTTTTGACTGGCTATATGAGTGGTTGATAAAATATACATTTTAACTCAAGACCGGTATAGATTACTTTGATTTTGGAAATGTACACAATAAAACATAAAATTGATACATCAGCTTATAATTAATAATTTAAAAAACTTCCACAAAAATAAACAATGTAGGATCTTACCATGGATAAATGTTATAAGCAAGTATTTAAGTTTGATGTCCATTTAACAGCTGCTGGGAAGCATAATTGGAAGTAAACAAAGCCTCTTGTTTCTATTGCTATTTTTAGCATCTGGCATTCAAGTTATATGACATTTAAATGAGGAAAACATTTGCTTCTTTAGTACTTTTATGAAGCTACACAGTGGCAAAAGGTTGAGTCAGAAGACTCGATATCTTGCTTGTTTCATCAACTGATGTGAGTTTGGGCATAGTACTTACCTCCTTCAGTTTCATTGTCTGTTCGATAGGAACTCATACTAAATAACTCTTATTGAACTCTATAGTACTATAAGTTATTTTATCAAATAAAATTATCTGAATTGACATTCGAGAGGATAGCCAAGTATCCAGAGTGTTAGCTTTTACAAGAGCCTAAAGTTCAAATATCTGGAGCTAGAACCAGGGCTGAAATTGCAAGTCTGTATTTCCTGGCCATTTATAATACATCCTAGCTCCAGCTGTCTCCTTAGATACAGGTAGGTATGTGTGTTTTCTCAGAGAATATTTTGCAGATTCTAATCTGAGCGGACATTAAACACAGGTAGTGGAGGTAAAATCTTATTTATCAAGAAACCTATCGATATTGTGTTGATGAAAGCTGGAGACTATAGCAATACAAACAGGGCTTAGAAGTGGATTCACAACTGTTGTATGCATTATCCTGCATCACATTCTGTTAGTGGGTAGTAAATACTGGGACAGAGCAGAAATCAGGTGTGCCTTATATCTTGAGGTTGACTAATGCCATAATTTTAAAGGAAGAGTTGTTCAGGTTTGGAGTTGTTTTCAGTACTTATTGCTCAAGCTAATAAAAAGAGAATGAAGGTAAAATAACTATATCTCCTGCTTTACAGCTATCCACTGGCATTCATTGCAGCAAAGATTGCCCTAGGTATCCCACTTCCAGAAATCAAGAATGTTGTATCTGGGAAGACATCAGCCTGCTTCGAACCTAGCCTGGATTACATGGTGACCAAGATTCCTCGCTGGGATCTTGACCGTTTTCATGGAACATCCAGCCGAATTGGTAGCTCAATGAAAAGTGTAGGTGAGGTGAGTCCAGAACCTAGTACTCCATTCACATTATATTTGGTTTCAATAATCTTGTCAACTCCTTCATACAATTGAAAGTCAAAAGGTTGACTGGATACTGGGTTCCTGGCTGGAGAACATGTAGGAGTTTAATTTCCTCTTTAGTGTTTTAATATTGCTCCTTTTGAAATTTAGTATGTTATTTATTACATGATATTTTTCTAAATAATAACAATTTTGAAAACAACAATCAGGTTGTTTGAAGTTTGACAGGAGTGTTGAAAATGGTTAAGACCAGAAAGACAGGACTCCAAATATACAAACATCTTTCCCTGAAACATGAGTGAAATCTACAGAGATAATTATATAATATTTTTATAGAATCAGAGTTCCATACAAATGTAAGGTATATATAGATATACAACCTCACAGGTATATATAGATAAAGCTGAGATGAAATTTGTTTTTTTTAATCAAATCTAGAAATGGAAGGGATGGGAAGATAGTGGGTAAAGTTTGTTGCACAAGCAAGAAGACCTGATTAGGGTCCTCAGCACCCATATAACGTCAGGTGTGATGATGTGTACCTGTAATCCCATTACTGAGTGAGATACGGTTGGGAAGAAGGAGGGAAAGTGGAGACAGGTAAATTGACTGTCCACTGACCAGAGGCTCCCTGACCACCCAATTTAGCTAAACGGTAAGCTCCAGGTTCAGTGAGAGATCCTGTCTCAAACATTACTAGAGAGAAGCAATTTAGGAGTCATCGGAATATCAAGCTCTAACATCCATAGCATGTAGATTAGTAATAGCACACACATACCCCTACATATTTATGCATGAATCTATCACACACATAAAAACACCACACACCAAATTGTGCAGTGTTCCAAAGCCACAATGGGTATGAAGTTAATTACTTGACTTCAGTCTATTCATGTGAACTGTGGCTTTCATTTTCTTTTCTTTTCATTTTTCTATATTTTATTTTTAAATTTAAATTTAAATTAGAAACAAGGTTGTTTCACATGCCAATTCCAGGTCCCTCTCCCTTTCCCTCCCCTCCTCCCACACCCTCCCACTAACCCCCCCAATATCCCCTCATTTCCCCAGGGAGGGTGATGCCCTCCATGGGGGTGTCCATAGTCTGTCATTTCATCCAGGGCAGGACCTAGACCCTCCCCCAAGAGTCCAGGGTGAGAGTGCATCTCTCATTGTTGGATGGGAGCCCAAAGTCCATTTGTGTACCCAGGATAAATACTGATCTACTACCCAAGGCTCAATAGATTACCTAGGCCTCCTCACTAACACCCACATTCAGGGGTTCGTGATCAGTCCCATGCTGGATTCCCAGGCATCAGTCTGGGATTCGCTAACCCTTGTCAGGTCAGCTGTTTCTGGGGGTTAAACCAGCCCAGTCTTAACTCCTTTGTTCATCAGTCCTCCCTCTCTGTCACTGTATATCTTTAGTTCAGCTCAGTGCTCAGCTGTGGGAGTCTGCCTCTGCTTCCATCAGCCACTGAATGAAGGTTCTGTTTCCCAGACTCTTTGGCCAGGGGATTGTAGGCTGGCACTCCCCAGATATAGGACTAAAATCCATATATGAGAGAGTACATGGATTTCATTTTCTTATACTTCACATTTCTCATCTGTATAGAAGACAGGCAGACTCTGTGAGCTCTCACTAGCCTTCAAGTGCAACAGTTTCAAACTGACCAAGCACAGTGGAATATTAATCTCCTTGTACTGGGCTGAAGGATCCTGATATTCTGTTTACTCCTGCCTTCAGGAATTTCCCCTTACTTCTAGCTACATTTAGGATAGTGTGAAAAGGGGTGGGAATTAGGGATTTTTGAATATGTCTCTTTCACACAGTTCTCACAATAATTTCCTAATCTGCCGTTAAAGTGAACTTAAGTCTATATGCTGAATCGTGAAGGTTTACTGAAGGCAGTATTGTTACCATTGATATTTTAAACTGGAGCCCAAAATCACAGAGCAATCTATTGTTTTGTGGAGAGACTCAAAGACAATCTTCACCCACTAAAATAACTGTGTAGGTTTCAAGGCCAGGTTGAATCCGGCTTTGAAACCTAATTGTTTCAGACTAAATTATCCCACTTGTTTTGGTTAGATCCAATTAGCTGTAAAGACTGTAAAAAGACATATAGAATTCATCATGGTGGAGTTAACCTCCACCCACATTAAAAAATATCATCTATCTGTATTATGAATTTTAGGAATCTTCCAATATTGATACTTTGCTACAGAAAAGTCAAGCTGTCATGTATCTTGACTGATACTCTTAAAATAGATTGTTTTTGTGTTAGTTTGTTTCTTTTCTCCTTATTTGCTGTGTATTCTAAAGGACACTGGCATAATGTGTGGTCTTTTAGAGGGAGGGTTCCTATGCCCTAGCCTTTTTGCTCCTCATTTTATACTATTGTGTTTCATAACAGGTATAGGAAATATCTTCCTTACTCTCAGGAAATAGAGCTACATTTGCTAGTTGCTAAAAAAAATCCTAATAAAATGTTAAAGATTAATTACACTAAAAAGCATGGAGTAAAGGAAAGAGAAGACTAGAAACGGAACCTCAAAATCTACTGATACCCTCAGAATCTTTTTACAGATGTCAAGCATTTGGAAAATATTACAGACCTAATTTTGTCAGAAACTAACAATGTGCATGCTTATTCCTTCAATGTGAGCTCTGCCGTGTGTAATTGCAGGTCATGGCCATTGGCCGCACCTTTGAGGAGAGTTTCCAGAAGGCTTTGAGGATGTGCCACCCATCTGTGGATGGGTTCACTCCCCGTCTCCCAATGAATAAGGAATGGCCAGCAAACCTGGACCTCAGGAAAGAGCTGTCTGAGCCCTCCAGCACTCGCATCTATGCCATCGCTAAGGTAATGTGGAATGGAGTGCCTGGAAGGGTCTCAAAATTTAGTTAGCTTGGCAAACAATTACAGAGTGTCGTCTGACCTCCCCATGTGTACCATCACACATCTGTGCATGTACTCTAACACACACACACATACCTCTCTTATCTTTCTCACATGTTCTCTGAATTTCATCAGACATCCTTCTAATTAAGTCATAAAATGTATTTTTTTTTAAATTTAGCTTGAAGCTTGGACCTAAGGGCACATTGCATCTTTAAAATTAACCACATAGGCAAAATGGCCCTTCCTTTTAGTATACACAGCATGAGTACTTTGAGATATTACAGTACTGTTTTGTCCTTTCTTGTAACCTTTATCAACATTCCTTGAAAATGCTTGCAACTGCATTTAGAGGGACGATGGATACACTGGTAGGTACCACATCCTACCAAATACCCTGACATAATCTATTTTGCTTTTTTCTGTGTTTAAACATCAGGCTACCTAGATTGTGATGGTAGGCTTTTCCGTGTAATTATTGTATTGCTGTTACTTTTAGAACAAAAAGCCTTGCATTTCTCATTTCCACCCCCTAGTTCCTTTTCATGCAAATGAAGTGCCATTTTAATCTCCATTCATATTTACTGTGCTTAGAGTTTTGAAGTCTCAGCTCATCAGATTTTATGAAAGGTGACTTGGGCAGCTGGAATCTGTCTGGTCAGAAATCCCTAAATGGCTTTTTGACATTTAAGGAAGCACAGACATAAATCCTCCAACAGTGTCAAACCACACTGGGTCCACAAAGCTCCCTTGGCCATTTTCTCTGTGTGTACATGTGGAATGAGTTAGTGAAAATATGAATTTTGTCTTTAAAGAAGAAATATGACTTATACAATGCTTTTGTAACAACAGAAAAATGCAGTTTATGATTTGAAATCACTGTAACTCAGGAGCATTTAGGGACAGTCCTGCAGAGAGCTGATAAAAAGCAAGGGCTATTTCTTTCATAGCATCTGATAGACGCTCTCCTCATTCTTATGGTTTCTATGTGTAAAATAGTTAAATCCTGTTGAAATTCTGGGAGAGACTATTATCTTTGATGGATACTGTCTAATCTTGAAAGTCAACTCATGTTTTCCTGGAGTGTTGGGGTGCAGCAACAAAGTGAGATTTTTCTAGAAGTTCATTTCACTGTATTTATTATTCCTCTTAGTCTTTTATTTAAAAAGCAATCCATGGTATTCATATGTGTGGATGTGGATGTGTAAATACATAGATACATATATATTTTCTCCCTGGGGAAGAGCAAGAAATGGATCTTTTCCTTGAGTCTAGCAATCATGTTTCTGCCACTTCAAGCAGATGAAAAAGGACAGCATTTCCAAGTTCCCAGCCAGGCTGTAAAACTCAGGGAAATCTCTCATTCTTTTCTAACAGACTCAAAAAGAACGGGAATGCGGGGCAAATGTGTAGAGGCTCATCCTGCCCAGAGCACGCTGTGTACAAGCAAGAAGTGCAGGCTCAGGGATATAAATTATTGTCTGCCAGAGTGCTGGGACAAGGAGCTGATTTCTGTTTGTTAGAGTCTGTCATTACTGTTCATAACCACAGCAGCCAGCAACTTGGTGATTTTGACAAAGAATGTAAGGACAGTGCAGGGCTCAAAGGGGGGAAAGAATGAAGGGCAGGCATAAATCTCCGCCTGCTTTCATGATTCTCCGAAAAGGGCAGCGTACTCGGAGGTCTGACTTTTGCAGCAGTCTTATTTCAGGATGATTGCATCATCACCTCTTCGATTTGGGGAGAATATGGGGCATTCGTTTTGATTTGGAGACCATTTGAGTGACCTCAAATGTGTCTGGGGTCATGAAACACTTCATTACAGTGGGGTAAGACGGCACAGATGCGGTGTGGAAAGATGAGGTCTGCGATGGAAGCAGGGTCCGACTGTAGGTTCTCCTTCCTTGAATGAAAGTGGGTACCAGATTCTAGGCACTTGTTCATTTAGCATCATCAGCTGTAATCTTTATTTTATCTGTAAGAAGTATGAGTGACTTGCTTTCTGTGCACCTTTTATTGTTAATGGCTAGCAACTTTTAATCTCGTAGGAAATATGAACACTGTAGGTCTTATGGCATGGCCATACTCAGCTCCATGAGTAAGCATCTTACTATTGAGAAATTGCTAAAGTGAGCTTAAGAAAATGATGGGAGGTACCAGGAGAGTAGGGTTATAATATTATTGGATCCGCCTTAATTCCAAATAGTTTAGAAAATAATAATAGATAAAGAGGAGGCGACAGGACCTGTCGAAACTGTTCTGAGCACACATTACTTTTGCTACTCAATGTACTTTCTCTGTATGCCATTTGAGGGTGCAGGTAATGGTACCCTAAGTTTTTTTCAAGGAACACCAGTGATTCAGTCTCGTTATCTCAGTTGGTAGCTTGGCCTCAGGCTCTCTAATATGGAAAGGAATGACTCTTATGTTTTCAACTAAATAAGCCATTTAGAAAATGGTTGCCCAGGAACCTGTTTGCTCTTCTTCTGGCAGGCAATGGAAAATAACATGTCCCTGGATGAAATTGTGAAGCTCACAGCCATCGACAAGTGGTTTTTGTATAAGATGCGTGACATTTTAAGCATGGACAATACACTGAAAGGGCTCAACAGGTAAGAGGATTTCTTTGAACCACTGTATGTATTTCTGGTACACTTTTTGGGTGATCTGTTCGCACAGTTAACCAAGAGTCTGCTTCAGTGAGCTAAATGGTGCCAATATTAGGGAAAGGTAGCAACGTCAACAGTCGACTGGTGGCTTCTCAGATATTATGTTTTGAAAGGCATTTATTAATATTTTGATTCATATCTACTTTTATTATTGACATCAAACATCGTGACTTTTTAAGTAAGTCTCAGAATAACTAGTGTACATTTATAAATATGTATTAATTTGTATTGTTAATCTGATATTTAACAAATGATATCAGCTTTCTGTGCATTTTATCTTCAGGTTTAAAGCCAAGTTCTTCTTTTAATATTAGCCTACAAATCACTAGGTATTGATAGAGAATTTATTCCTCTTGCACTGTGTGAATATTTTTAACAACATATAAATAAAGTTACACTCACGTGTCTGTCACTTCCTCTTCACCTCTGATTAGTTTACAACTTTTATTTCTTCGTGGCCAATTACTCACAAGTTTAATTTCATGTTGAGGGTATTTTGATCATGTTAGATATTTAACATTTATCCTTTTGTTTAATTTGAAGACTTCCGATGGATTAGATAGTTTTACACACACATCTTTAAAAAGAGGAGAATCTATCACCAAATGAAGATCTAAGGACATCTTGAGTTCCTTTCTTTAATAACACTGAAATAGACTAGTGTTAGAAAGAAATCGAATCTCCAAGTCTAGAGATATATTTAGAGAAAGAAAGATTTGCAGTGTAAGTTCTTCTCAAACAACTTGAAGAAATGTACACAATTCAATTACGTAGCTTGCTGAGGACAATGGGAGATCCAGAAAGTGGGCTGCTTATGCGTTGAGCAAAGACAACAGATAACGGGGCTATTGCATTGCCTAACTGAGGTGCTCACATAACAGTAGCCAGTAAAACACCTGAGTGAGGAATAAGATTAGCCTTTGAAAAGTCTATGTAATAATTATTCATGTTAAATTCTTGAATTTGTACACAACGATTTTGCTAAACAAAGATAAGACTGGCCACTGTTTCCTGTAGCCATCCTTTTAAGAGCTTGTGTAAAATGAACAGCAGTCAGCAAATAAGACAGAATGGAGCCTATACATTTGTCTAAGGATTTTGCTGACTTAGGGTTTCTTTTCTTGGTTTACAACGCCAACAAAACTTCCATGTTGAATTATATAGCCCGTTTCACACTGTTCGGTTTTAGGCAATGGGTTTCAAATGCCTATGCAAGCACCCCATTGAAACCACACGGGGGCGCTAGAAACTCACAGTATGCCAAACAGACCTAGCTTGGAGAATCCAGATATTGATGTGTGCCCTTGATAAATGTTCTGATATGGGGACACATTTAACGTTTTAATTGAATAGTTTTTGTTACAGTCAGAGCTCAGGTTTAGATTCCAACAAAGTATAAATAGATGTTTAGTGATAGAAAACAGGTGTTTGGAGAACAACCAACTTACTGCTGTAGGCAGCTTAGACTATCTTCTCAACTTCAGATTCCTTTGCATGTTCTTGCTGACAATTTGACACTCTTAGTTTCTATTTTCTGACATAAGCTTATTTATAATTAAGCGTTCTTTCTTTTGTTCACAATGATCTGCATAAAGCTACCATAGGGATTATAAAATAATTTTAAAGATTCTAAAACCTTGTCTATCACTGTGTAATTTGGTGCTTGTTATAGCTTGGAATTTAAAGACTTGTAGTGAGACTCAAAAAAGCAGTAAACCTAACTTTTGTGTTATCTGAGAGAGATTGTCTTCACTTTCTTTTTGAGTTCCATTGGTTTAACACATAGCAATGTGTCAGTTGTTACAAATGTTGCATAAATAAGAAGAGTGGATGGCCTCTGTGGCTAGCTCTCTCAGTCCTTCTATGGAATATGACGGTCTGAAGTCAGGGATGTCAAAATTGACCAATTCTAATATTTCAGACTCAAGTGTTCTGGCCCAGTTTTGATTCTTCTTACCACATCCTGGGCTACGAGGTCTTTGATTTCCTCAGAAGCTTTTAAATGTCCAGAAAGGTTTACTTCTCAACTTAGGCACAATTCCCCAAACAATAGAAACGCCTTTTCACCAGTTGACATCAAGGAGCAGACTTACACGTTGCCAGTTTGGATAAGGGTTGAAAAGACTGGTTCTTTTTTTTTTAATTTGCATTTGTTGGTGGTTTATTTATTTTTTTAATCTTAACTGTCCTCATGTTGGAAATCTACTTTGGATATGGGCCCAGGAGCCCAGGAGTCTATTTATTTATTTGATGTATGTTGAGAGGACTCCAAAATTTTCCTGCCTCTGCATATCTATGGTACCCATGTGCCCAAATCCTTATGCAGTTTCCAAGTAGATTTCTGGGGAAATTGACAGCAGGGATCTCTCACTTTGGAGAAGACGAGAAACAGGAATAGGGAATAAGTATGGAATACTTGACATGGGTCTTTTCACCTTGTTCTTTCCTTATGTATTGAAGATATCCAGGCTGTGGGCCCATATAGATTACCTTGCTATACTTTCTACCACCTATGGAATTGTGACATCACTACTTACTCCAGCCTCATATTCTTTCTGCTAATGTGTGCTTAATAGTTTTGATTGTGAAGCTCAAATAACAGAAGAATCAAGGCTTCCTGCCACATGTTAAGTTCCCAAGGAGGGTTTTACTTCCCCTCTGAACTAGCAACTGTAAATATCTTTAGATCTTTTAATTTAAAGGTTCATTTTTAATAGATACACTTTGAATTTGCTGATGTAGTTTACCATGTATCATTATTTAATTTTATTTATAATATATTGTCATCTATTTTAATAATAGACCTATTTTTAAGGAACCAATGTTGGCAATATAAACACAATCATCACCAAAGACGAATAGCGTTTCATTATGATGACAAACCCAATTCTTCTTTGCATTTAGTCATGCTAAATTCTAATATCCAATAAACATATTCACTAGAAGAGAAGAATATTACGCAAATGTGTTGTCAATCTGTGCCTCCTGTTTTTACTTCTAAACTGGAATTTAGAATTTTGCTTAACACTCCAATGCAATTTACTCGTGTATTTAGAGTATGTGTGAATGCCCACCAAGAGGCATGGGGGCAAAGTGATTGAAGCAAGATGTGAGTTATAGAAATAAGTAATATGAGAATTACAGCAAGGGATCTCCCTTCCATGAAGGACATGTGACATGAAATCCAAGCCTTCATCAGTGCCGTCATTTGAGGTGACACATGTTGTGATAATGGGCTCAGTGTCTTTGTCCCCCCCCCCCCCAGATCTCAATTTCATTTTTCTTCTGTCTGTCTGTCTGTCTATCATCATTTATCATATATTACATCCCAACTGCAGTTTCCCCTCCCTCCTCTCCTCCAAGCTCCCCTCCCCACATCCAGTCTTCCCTAGATCCACTCCTCCTTTCCCTTCAGAAAAAGGCAGGCCTCCCAGGTATGTCAAGCAAACATAGCCTATCAAGTTATGATAATATTAGGCAGCTCTTCTCATATTAAGGCTTGGCAAGGCAACCCAGTAGGAGGAAAGGGGTTCCCCAAAGCAGGCCAAAGAGTCAGAAACAGTTCCTGCTCTCCCTTTAGGAGTCCCACAGGAATTCCAAGTTACACAATCATAAGATACATGCAAGGACATGTATAGGGTCTGTGATGGCCGTTTCAGTCACTGTGATTCCCTATGTACCCTGTTAGTTGATTCTGTGGGCCGTGCTCTTGTGGTGTCTTGAGCCCTTACACTCAGTGTCTTATCCCTGTTTATCCTATAAGTACTCAGTTCTGATCACCTGTCAATGAGCATAGAAATGGAGACGTATATAATACTTTGAAAACAATATCTGCATTTACTAATTATTTAGGCAGCTCCAGCCAAAATTTTCCCTTTTCCACTTGTGTTCACTGACTTTAATTTTGTCTTTAATTATTCATTGCTGCTGAAGAACATGTTAGGGAAGTTGACCATCCTAAGCAGTTTGTCAAATTAATAAATGATACACTGACACATATCAAAACAATATAATACCATCAATGTGAATTATTTGTTTAGAGTTTGAGTAGCTTCTCTTTACTGAATGTGATGTGAGTCATGTCATGTAGGATGTAGGCACACACACATGCACACACACACACACACACACACAAATATGCATTGGAATTGGAATTTAGAGATCTAATACTTACCATATATACCTATTAACTGCACATCGGTAAATCATTGATAGGCTGATAGATTATTTTCAAGGACTCTGAGAAGTTAAGTCTCTTTAAATTTCTAGTGGAATTAAACATGTGCACACACACACAGACACACATATGTTTATAGGTATGAACAGCTGTGTAATAAATACCTTCAGCAAAGTTAGATTTGTCAATAGAGGCATGGTAGCTATCACCATACAGCCAGCACTATGAGAAATATCTTAATTGTATTAGCCATGATTAGAAAAACATAGGCTCAAAGATCCCATAACTAAAGAAGAAAGGGAAATATAAGATGGCTCATTTCTGAGCAGAAAATATTTTAGAACTTTATGCTCTAAGTATTTTATTTATAGTAACAAATTGGATTGAACACTTTTCATTTGAAAGGCAACCATACTATTTAAATAAGCATGTACAGGTCAGAAAAAATAATAAGCCCTTCCATATCCTCTGCCTGTTGGTCTTATGGGTTTTTAAACATTATTCTTTTAGACTCATTAGATATTTTTAATATAAGTGCTTCAGGGATGTTATTACATCTGCCGAAGTTAGAGAATTTTACATTAAAAAAACTGGCTGTAACAAAGCTACATTAAGCTTTACAGTTTTCTTCAAGTGTGTGCTTTGAAGAAGAGAAAGCTTGTCCACGTTACACCACCAGATGAGGGGTGTCCTGCCATTTACAGCAATTGCAGTTTTGCTGGAATGGCCCCTCCATTTTGCCTTCTGGCTTTGTGTCCACTAATGCCAATTTCATTAGTCATGTTAGCGAAGATTATTTAAAGGAATTCGATTTCTGTCATTTTTATAGATGTTCAAAAGCAGTATATAGAACCAGAGAGATTTATTTTAGATCATGTAAACTTTAGAAGCTAACAATGAGTGAGTGACATAAATTTGCTATTGGTTCCTGAAAAATACAGAAATTACTTTTATTCAATATTCTATAGGCTTCTATGGTTTTTATGCTATGCCAATTCTGATAATATTAATATTCTCTTCCCCCTTCATCGCCCCTTACTGCTATAGTCAATGTACTAAAGAAGGGGAAAATACAATTTTCAAGGGTCCAGTTTCCATCTGAACTTCACTATGTTTGTGATAAAGTATGCCCATTGGTGGGTGCTGAAAAAAAAAATCACAGGCATGCCTATTGCTTAGGGAGACAATCTCAGGCAAGCCTGGTGAGTTCTGCTTGGGCATTCAAGTGCTAAATTGAGCTCAGTAAAGTCGGCCATTTCCCTGCAGCCACAAACTTCTGGCTGATGTAATAATGCAGGTGTCACCTTAGCTGGAACAGTCCCTTTGAATGCCCTCTCCTACACATGCTAGTTTCTATTGACTTTTTACTTAACTTGCTCACAAGGCATGGCAAAATCAGACAAGAACACTTTGTGCTTACGTTTGATTGAGGTTTCCAAGTGAAAGTGTCAGCCAAGTGTTATTAGAACTTAGATATATGAATGAGAATGTCTGTATTTTAGCTCTTGGTGTTAATTTATAATTTCTGGGTTAAAATACTAAATATTAAAGTAATTCAGGAAAACATTTTATATACATATATTATGTGTCTTTTAGAATGACATATGTCTATAATACTACTTATCCTTTTGGATGTAGAACAGGATTCAGGCAGAGGTATACTTTAGAGCAACCCTCTGATTTGGATCCCAGGAAATGTCATTTCACAGCAGCACCAAATTATTTTATTTATTAGTTTAATCCTAACTATAACAAATGCCCCCTTCTTATTTTACTAGACTGACACACAAGTTGCTGAATATGTGACATGTGTAGTCCACTTTTCCAGTCATGAAATATTACTATGCTGTGTTTTTTTGTCTTCATATTCCTAGCCACTTATATAATGTACTTATTTTTTAAATTTTTCTTTTGTTCTTTTGATTTTCTGAGACAGGATTTCAGGAAGCCTTGGCTTGCCTTGAGCTCACTAGGTGGTTGAGGGTGGCCTTGATCTCCTGATACTCCTGCCTCTACCTCTGAGGTGCTGGGATTGCAGGAGTGTTCCATGTTTCCTGGATAGTGTAAAATTAAAGCATAAATATGCAAGAATATTTTTCTTTAAAACAAAAATATTGCTCTGGGAAATTTTATGTCTCAAAACTAATATGAATATACATTATGTTTTAAACTTGCTTTTACGTTTTATGTGACAAGATAGGGTATTTTAAGTGATCTCTTGGAAAGAATATGACTATTAATTTTAACTAAGAATCTATTTAATTCTACATGATACAAAATTTGCATAAAGCATTTAACGTACTGAAAAAACCTCATTTATTAAATAGTAATTTCATAGTTTTGATAATAATTGTGAATTTTTCAAGTATAGAAGCATTCTTATGATTCTGGTATGAACAAGATATTTTACTCAAAAGCTTTTCAGAATGATATTCAGATAATTCATGAAATTCATATTATGTTATACATATTTCTATATATTAATTTTATACATCTGAAAATTATAAAAACTTAAATTGATTTAAAAGCACACACTAGTGGTATGTAAGTATGAATCTAGTAATCATCAATAATTACTAGGTTATCTATAATGTCAATGTGTCTAATTGCATCATGGTAGATTGGGCATTTACTTGATACCTTTTTTTCTTTACTAGCAACTATTTTTATTAGTATTTATTAATAAATATTCATTTGGTAATACTGAGTGCATGGCCTTATATTAGGTACAGTATCATTTGGCGAAGAACAATTTTTTGTCGTTAACCAGTCTTCATAGGGTTTATGGTCTGTATAAATAGCTACATTTAGATAGGCTTCATTGATAGACATACTGAAAATTAAAACATCACTCTATAAATGAGGGCCCCTTAAGGCTTAGATTGATCCTCCAACATTTCTCAAGTGGTTCGTGCTGAACTGAGTCCAAAGGAAGTATGCTTTCCTTTAAAATACCTCATTGTCATGGAAGCAGCTTGAAGAGAGAATTTACTACAAAATAAATCAATAGGAAGACAGTTCCTATTGATTCCTATCAACGGTCTGATACAGCATGGAGAGAGGGATAGGGAGAGGAGTGGAAGACAATTGAGTGAGTCTACCAAAGTTGATTACAGGGAGACAGGAGGGAAGCCACAGGAACATAATGAGAAACATATAGTAGGAGAGTGCATGGATTCTACTTAGTAAGTGAAACATCATGGTTGCTGCTGTTTTTCATGTTTAGTTTAATGAGAGAATCTTAACTATTCAGCAAAGATAGTGTAAGAGCAGAGGTTGAGCTGAATGTTGTCAAACTATTTGACCATCAGTTGTAATAGTTTAAACTACACAGTATCATTGTTTTATAATTATTACATGCATGGCATCATCCAAAATTATATTACAAATTCCATTAGGGATTATAGTAAATATGTAAATGCACTAATATACATTTTAAGTTAAAAATTTACTGTGTGTGTCTGTAAAGGCACATGCTATAGCATGTGTAATAAGAGGACATATTTTGGAAGTCAGTTTTCTCTTTCCATTGTGGATTCTAGGACTGAACTCAGGTCTTCAGGTTTGCGTGGTAAGCCCATTTACCAACTGAGCCATTACACTTGCTTAATATACTTTGCACTAGTCTTTCATAGTAAGAGTCTCCCTTGATTTGTTAGAACATGAAATGGAATTCACCTTTCTAAGGAAGAGCATAAATCCTGGAGCATATACAAATGATTTGCAGTTATCTTTTATCTTCTTGGGAATCAATGTGAAGCAAGTACTTAGTAAAATATATATGATAGCATACCAATTAAATAAGAAATATCATTGGTCTTTATGAAAATCAAAATTTCTCAGTTATAGCAAAGAAAGGAGAAGGAAAGAAAACACACGATTTCTGGTTGCTTAAAAGGCTCGACCAAATTACTAATTGCAAGATGAATGGTCCAAGAAATAAATGAGTGTGGCGGAAGATGGCATGAATCAGCATCATTAGGTTCTCATTTTTTTTCTAATTATCTAGGAGGGCTGTAAATGAACTGTTTACTAATAAAGAAGCTTTATCTAATTACTTTGCATTGTTAAATAGAGATTATATACAGGTAGCCACTAAGCACCAGAATGTTTACAGGTGCAGAATAATTTCTTTTATTACTTATTGAAAATAGGCAACATTTTATACTTCTTCACTAAATATGTGTCTTTAAATATTGACATTTTTGAAGTTTTGACAAGAAATTTTCATAAATATTTTTTTGATTGTACTGAAGGATCTGGTTTACTTGGTAAGGAAAGTTAAGGCAAAAACTGGAAATTGTTTATAATGAAGACAACTTCGTTTTTCTTGAGCTCTTAGAGCACATTTGTATTACATATGACACAGCTGGGAAATAGCATGGTCCTATTTGTTATAGATGGTAAAAATGAGTCACACCGGGTGTGTTTGTCATCCTTTATGTCATGTCAGTCAGGGGAAGTAGGAATTCCACCTCCGTACTTTTGCCTTCATTTCTAGTCACCAACCCTTTTCAAAAGCTTTTAGAAACATGCCTTTTAAACAGACAGTTGGAGATCAGGTCTCCTTAGTTGTCATGTTGTGAGCTGCATGTTTTCCTGCCTGAACAGTTGACCTCACTTAGAGCAGAAGTATTGTAATGAATGTGACCTTTTCTGGAACTCTTCTGGGAAACATACAGGGAACCTGACAGGGAAGAAGCCCCAAAGCTTCTTCTGTAACAGAATTTTTAAAGGCACAGAGATTTCAAGGTATTCTTTCAAACATTTGATTTATTAATAGTAACTTCTAACATACTTACACCTATATATTTAAAATAGGGCATGAGCTTTCTTTTGGATGTCGAGGTGTGGGTAAAACAATAAAGGGAAAATGAAAACTAAGCATGCAAGACAGGCGCAATTTCAGGGTGTTCTGGTAAATAATACCTGAGACATCATTATAGAGATGGAGTATTGGAATGGTCATGCCTCATGTTGGTACCCAAAATGTCTGGGAGCATTTTCTTCAGAATTTGATTGTTCATTTTCAAGGAGTGAAATCTATGATGTTCCCCACTACCTCAAGCACTGTATACAAGAATGCTACCTAGGACAGGAAGGGACAAAAGTGACTGAGGTGTGGCCCAAATCTAGGTGACTTTCCAGTTTGTGATAATGAACTCTCTCTGGTTTCCTTTCTCCTCCTCATTTTCCTCATTGTGGTCCTCTGGTTTCCATTCTTTTTCTCCATGCATTTACCTCCATGGACCACTTATTATCTGGTCAGTGCATATGCTTTGTTTTACCTCTTGGCCTTTTTTCTTCCCTTTTTTTTTCCTTTGCAGAGTTGAAAGTGATGGTAGGATTTGGCTGATTTCCATAAGTCAATGAAAATCATGTATGCATTGAAGTTATATATTTGTTTCTCAGTAGGACATATGTGGCATTTGAAAAAGCCCTCTGTCGAAATAATACCTGTGGTTTTATTTTTTTTTAACAAAGACCAAGAATCTTCAAATAGACTTATTATTGAAACAACAGATTACAACATCAAAGAATATCTGGTCTGGGTTTTCTGCCAGGTCTTAGAATGTTCTCTTTTTATCTGTGAGTAACAAATTTGAAACCTATGTTCATGCAAAACTTAAGATTTTTTTATTTTAATCCTTACGAGACAGGATTTCTCTGTATTGTTTTGGAGGTTGTCGGTCCAGCCTGGCCTCAAACTCACAGAGATCTGCCTGCCTCTGCCTCCCGAGTGCTGGGATTAAAGGCGTGCGCCACCACCGCCCGGCACAAAACTTAAGATTTTTATTTACATAATGTATTTTCTTTATTTTGTGGTGGAAGTGTGGATTTAAAATCACAACTAAGTGTGTTAATCAGAACCAAAGCCATACTTCATTGTATACACTATGCCTTTTGCCTCCACTGACTCAGGTGAATCCTATTGGAAATCTGCTTCATTGAAATGGAATGGAATAATTTAGATATAGTCAGCTGTATGATATAATTCTTTGCTGGTCTTTACATAATTTTCATCTATTGAACCATAGGCAGAGACATAAAGAGTTCAATTAATAATCACTGATAAATAAAATGTGATTTATTAAGGATCAGAATCACAACAAACTTACTGGGATATTTTTCATAATTAGTAATTTGTATGTAATTATCTCTGAAGACAGGGTCTCTTTATTATGTAGCCCTAGCTGTTCTAGATGTCACTATGTAGACCAGGTTGACCTCAAATCAGAGATCTGCTTGCTTCTGTTTCTCTAGAACTCAAGGCAGGTACCACCAAACCTGGCCATAATTAGTACTTTGGTATTACTATTCATAGGAAAATTATGATATCAAGTTTAAGTTTGATAGAATATTAGTGGTTTTAACAAATTAAAACTAATATCACAGTATTTATAAATAACCTGGAATTATAAAATTTATTTAAAAATGAATATAGGATTGGAGATTAAAAATTAGTGATAATATGCTTATCTAGCATGCCCACAGCTTTGAATTCAATCCCCAGGACCACAAAAATAAACAAAAACTATAAAAAAGGAAAACAGGAAATAATATAGAATAGAAAAATTAGAAATGGACTGTTTAAAACACTTACAGTCTTGATTTCCTATCCAGTTTTGGAGTTCTTAGTGTACTTTGTGTTTTCAAGCTAAACTGTAGTTTCAGGTGATGCTGTCTGTTGAGAACAAGTGCTTCTGATATGATGGCATCATTAATGCCAGCTGGATTTAGGTCCCAATAGATCATTTCCATGATGCTGTGCTTTCTTATGGACACTGGTGTGGGTCACAACTGCCCTGCGTATGACATGCAAGGATGAAAGTTTTACAACCTTCAAAGACTTCATTGCTATACAGCAACATGACATGATGGTATTAGAAATGAAGACAGGTTAATAATATTAACCTTGTGGTATATGTATCCTCTTTTAATATTTTTTGTTCGTTTTTCTGAACACCACTTAGGATTTAGCAAAAGATCTTCTGCAGTTCTCTTAAGGATATAGGCATGGCCTCTTCCCCAAAACAAAAAGATGAGATGAGAAATAATTTTTCCACCAGCAACTAGTATGATTGTAGCATAGCATTAATATGTTGAGATGCCAAAAATTGTTAGTAATGTGCAAACCCAAGGGAGACGTCAGTGAGGGTTTGGAGGATGAGAACATGCCACTCATTTCTCCTTTGTTGTTAAACCTGGGATCATTTACTAAGCATGGGACTTGAGTTCTACCTTTTGTTTTTCCTAAGAGAAAGGACAACAATAAAACTGTAGGTCCATTTCATAACTGTAGACCCGTCCCATAATTGTAGACTTAGTAGAGGTCTTGTTTCACATTAGAGTTTGTACAATATGGAGGGAAATTTATCTAGTATGAATTGTGAGCTGGTGGATCAGACAAAAGCAGACAAGTGGCAGAGAGGACCCCACAAGGGCACAGCTCCCCTGGTAATTGCCATGCTGCAGGCTCTCCCCTAGTCTGTTAATAGATTTCCCCAGCTCCTTGTGCCAGGTGAAAATTTCCTCATTAAGGAGAACTTATTCCATTTCCTTTCATCATTTATTATTGAAGATCAAATTGAGTAGTGGAAGTTTTCAAGATGACAGGGTAGAATTTTAAACCACAGCAACAAAATCTACACTGGGAGTCAGGGAGAGAGAAAAGCGTGTATTGTTTATAACCCAGAGAACATACGAGAGGCTCCCTGCCAGAGAAGCTGAGCTGTGCTGTCTAACCAGCAAAAGATTATAGCAGAGTGTGTAAAACTCCCATTGTCTTGGCTTTAGATGTTTTATTTCCTAAAATTTCACTCTTTCTTTGTTTTATGCTTCTGAGTAGACAGGAGCAAGAGATTTTGAGTGGGCCATGTCCCTGCCACGAGGTGTGTCTTTATTTTATTGTCTAGATTGTACTAGGATATTACGAAACTCCAATTTTTGTAGAGTTTACTCTTCAACTATGAAAAGAAAAGCTGATTGGACAAATCAAAATTGCATATTTTAGAAGAGGTAGCTCTGTGATACAGATTTAATGTATATGTTTTAAAAAAGTGAAAATAAACCAGGTGCCAGCCCACACATACATATCAAATAAGAGAAGGATGGTTTACTGCACACATTTAAGATCCTGTGTGCTTCAGTGCAGTGTGTTCCCTTCAGCTGATCACTCTCCTAGCTTGGTATAATGCTTCCTTGATTTATAATATAATGTAAATGGACCATTCCCTATTGAGGTTTCAAAACAGCTTTGAATATGAATTCAGCATTTATATTTCTCTTAGCAATTATTGGGCTTTGTGTGTGTTCCAAATAAAGATTTTCATTTTCCATTGCAAAAATAAACTTGTTATGTTCCCTTTCCCTAAAATATAATTCCAACTAGTTTGAAAAAAAATGGAAAGACCAACTTCTTGTGATGGCGATGGAAGTTCTGTTTAGCAGACAGAATGTAGGTGTGGGGATAAAGGGAGGAGGTATATCTGATGCTATTACACCAGGCCCATGTCCATTTAAACAAGGTTCTCTGCCTTCCAATATTCCTCATGTTGTGGTGACCCTCCAATCATAGAATTATTTTCATTGCTATTTCATAACTGTAAATTTGCTACTGGTATGTGTTTTCCAATGGTCTTAGGTGACTCCTGTGAAAGTTGTTTGACCCCAAAGGTGTTATGACCCACAGTTTGAGTAACAATAATGTAGGTTCTTTCTTCCTGAATATGATATTGAGGAAGTTTAACTTTATATGATTCACTGTCTCCTCTATTACTTTATTGTAGTGGGGGATAGAGTAAAATTTTATGTCAGAACATGTGAAATAGTCACTTTACTTCTTAGTGCAAATACATGCCAGGCAGCTTTGTTTTACACAGAAGAGAGGGCAGTGGGAGATGGCTCTCTTGCTCTCTGTCTTGGGGGCTGGGTTATATGCAAACAGGTAGTTCCAACCTGGGAAGACATCAAACCTAAACTTGTCTGTCTTTTTAATTACTATCGTGGGTCATAATTATCCTTTATTTCTCAGAGAAGAGGACTGAAAATTGCTTTATGATGGTTCGTGTCTAAAAGCAGAAATTAATAGCACTGAGGCTATAGTGAAATCCTATAAAAATCCTTCTTGGACATCACACGAACACACTTACCTAGTATTTGCATTCATTTAAGGTATGAACACAGATGTAATAATATGTCAGTCTGTCTTAATGAGCTCTAATTTTCAAGACATGTCAAACCATCATGTCTGTTGTTGAAACAGTTACTGAATAGTCAATGTTAAAATAGCTCATTTTCTTACTATGAAATTATTCTAAGAATCAGATTGTGAACCTAAAATATGCACTGTGCAGTTCTATTTTGATGTACTTGTTTCAAAATTCTCGACTAATATAATATGTGGGGGGGTGCCTTTCAGAATAGCGTCTATGTAGTACAGGCATACCAATGGCTGCTCGTCCATCTCTAGCACACTATGGCCTCTTGAAATGTAAAAATTTTGGGTTTTATCTCCTGTCATTCATTCCTGAAACATGTCCAGGCTCACAAGTATGAAAGTACTGATGACAGAACAAAGAACTTGCTTTGTTGTCCCCATTCAGGCTCCTAAGCATTTTCCAGCTAAGATTCCCAGTATTTCCCTATCTGACATGAACTTGGCTGTTGTAGGTTATTTCACATACAGTTGCCCTTGCTTATATAGCATCTGTCATCATTTTCACCTACACAGAGCTAAGCTTTCTTTACATTTATCTTCTCAGTCCTCTGCTGCTATAGGACTTCTCACAGGCATGCACGCTATCTCTCCTTTGACTTCACAATGTACCAGAAGCATATCCTTCCATGAGTTACTTTGAATCTGTCTGATTCCTTTGCTTCAGATATCTTTGGGCATCACTTTCCAGCAGAAATTTCTAGGGAGAATATTCAGTACATTGAATTGCATGATAAGAGTGGCTAATTGTTTCGTGAGGCTATTAAACATATTGAAATGTGCCTAGAATGACTACAGATGTAAATTTTAAGTTTATGAAAAAACATTTATATATAATAGAAAGTTGGCTAGTGGCTTGCATCTTGGACAGCACAGTTCTTGAGCATAGAGCAAAGGGATGGGCATATCTCATTGGGTATTAATAGGAAATCAGTAATTCAATAATTTTCTCAGAAAATGCATTGCTATGACAATATATATGTTAAAACTCCAAATAACGATTAAACAACAAATTCAAGGCATTGGCAAGAATTCACTGATTAGAGACAGAAGGGCTTTAGGTCTAACAGGAAACCAAATTGACTTGAGAAAGTCAAAGCTAAAATAATCTACACTAAAACTGATAATAAAACCCAGAAAAGAACTCACATGTACACATGCATGCATACTCACACACACACACACACACACATACACACACACACACACATACGGCTGTCTCTTTTTAAAACTTAAAATATAAATTATTTGAAAAAGGTCAAAGATTAAAACATGTAAATGCAAATGATTTAATTCAGTATATTCTTTTTATTTGAAAGAACATAATTTTATTTCTAATAAAGTTATAACTAATTTCTGCTTGTAGATATTCTCTAGTCAGTTTAGAAGGTGGTCTGAAAGATATAAGGAAGCAAACTCACACAATACAGAGTATCTAGACATGGTTCTCCTTTGGGCTTAACTCACTCACCTGTGGGAGAGGATGAAATCTATACTGACAAGTACCTATTTTCTGTAGAACACTGTCTGGACACTGAAAACAACACACAGTTAGGAGGTATGGGTAATAGCCTCAACAGCTCACATATGTCCTGGGAACATAGAGCATATGTTTCATGTTAAAATGCACAGTACAGACAGGACATACACAAACTGCTCACAGTATCCCTATCCTAAGACACTGCATTTGTAGTATGTACTACAATTATCTACTAATAACATTGTTTTATATTGCAAAGGGTGTTAAATAATATTTAAATTTTGTGTTTATATTACTTGCTTGCCACTTGAAATAATTTACTTTTAAAACATATTTAAATTTTTATTCTTTGATAATTTCAAACATGTATATAGTATATTTTGATGACTTTTACCCCCTCCATGGCCCTCTCTTCTCCCCTCCCACTGTAGTTGACCTACTCTATGTGTATGTATGAGTGTTTTGCCTGCATGTATAGATTTGTGTCCTTGCATGTGCCTGCCTGGTGCCTGCAGGGTCAGAAGACAGTGTGGCTGGAGTTACACACTGTTGTGTGCCTCCATATGTGTCCTGGAACTGAACCCAGGGCCTCTGAAAAAGCAGCAAGTGTTCTTAATGCTCTTAGACTCTGAGCCATCTCCCTACATATATTTTTTCTTAATGGGTTTAGTTATGGTTGCTTGCATAAATTTGAACTGGGGCCATCTAGTAGAACTTGGAAATTTACCAGTGTCTATCCTACAGAAGAAGATAACTTGTCCTCCTCCTCAACTATATCCTATTAGGGCTTTTGCAATAATGCTTCATTTAGCATGAGGTAGAGCTTCTGTTACCACAGCTCTTTGTTTCAGTTTCATTGTATTGACAGGCAAACCATTGTAATTTAATTTTATTTTATCAGATATTGCTGGAAGCAGCCCTCAGGTATTGGGCAATAGATGATCTCCAGTGGCATTTTTATTTTTATGCAACTTAGCTCTTTACCAACTATTTTTTTCTATTGGTTTTGAAATTTAGTTTAAAGGTGGCTTTAATCACACCTGTGTCTTTTCTATTACACAGAAAATTACACAAACATAACTTCATTTGTTTGATAAATATTTGTTAAGTACTGTCTGTGAACCAGATAATGTGCTAGGTTTTGGGAATAATCTGATGAATGATCGGTTTATAGAGAGAATGTTCAGTCTTGTGTAATGTTGGAACACCCAGTTCAAGAAGATTCCTATTTCACACACAAGAAAGACCTAGAGTAAAAGTCAGTTACTGAAAAAGAAGCCACAGATTTAATAATCACGTAGCTGGGCTAATGGATCCCACGATGGTGTCTAAATGTATAGAGAGAAAGGATGTGGTCTGACTGGAGTAGGTGTCAGAGGGCAGAGCCATAACAAAAGTTACACTAGTTGCAGTGAATTAAAAAAAAAAAGAAAAAGAAAAAGGGCAAGAGGGGCTGGAGAAATGGCTCGGGGTTAGGAGCACTGGCTGCTCTTCCAGAGGTGTCGAGTTCAATTCCCAGCAAGCATGAGGTGGCTCACAGCCATCAATAATAAGATATGATGCCCTCTTCTGGCATGAAGGAATACATGTAAAGCACTCATACATAAAAAAACAAAACACGGTAAGATGCTACTTAGCAGAAGGTAAACTTTGTCTCATTGTGAAGAATTGTGTGACAGAAGAGTAAAGTGACAAAGTGGGACACTGAGAAAGCACTTCTGACTTTCTAAGAAGTCCCTAGTTATCCCTGAACAAGAAAATTCATTAGAACAGGAAATATAAGATTTTAAAGGGATTGGGGGTGGGGAGGGGGAGGGGGCATTTGTGAAAGTTGGAGTTTACAGAGATGTTAGCATTGCTAAATGTTCGAGGCCTCACAAGGGCTGAAAGAATTGTGGATTATATATTTATGTATTTTTGGAAGACAAAGAGACATGAATTGCTCGGAGACAGAATATAGGAGGATTTTTTTCTCGTCTATTTGAAATGAAACAGTTCACTGGTTCATACTGTGCTTGTGTGTTTGGTATATTTGAATCTTTCTTTTCCATTAAATCCCAGTGAGTCTATTACAGAAGAAACCTTGAGAAAGGCCAAGGAAATTGGGTTCTCAGACAAGCAGATTTCCAAATGTTTAGGACTGACTGAAGCCCAGACAAGGGAGCTGAGATTAAAGAAAAACATCCACCCCTGGGTTAAACAGGTAATACAATATCCTTCTTTATCAAGGATTTCTGTTTGGAAATGTAGGTATCACTTCAAAATCATTAACAAAGAGTGCTTAGAAAGGACTCCAATTGTTTGATGCTCATGAGGTTGTTAGGTTTACTTAGCATAGTCTGACTCATGTATAAAGTGAAAAGGATGAAGGGGCAGTGAGGTGTGAAGAAAATATGACTTATACGCTTTAAATAAAAGGAGCAAAATTATCTTTGCTTTTGACCTATGCCCAAACATATATGTAGTGACAGAAATTCTTAGTGTGATAATATATGGATCAGCTGAACCTCTGGAAAAAAATCATTATCTTTTTGGGCACTAACTTTTTAAAGGGCAATACTTTATTTTAAGTGCCCCATCATTACGGTTCATTCAGTATTCATTGTGATGGGGCTAGGCATAATGATCTCATCTAGTATTCATGACAATCACACATGAACATTCATAGGTATGCCATTTGGTTGGCTTCTTTTAAATTCCATTAATGGAAGGAGTATCTTGGCTTAAAGTACCACCAGCTGCTCTTTGTCCTTTAAAATCATTGACTTTTCTCTGTGGGCTTAAGGCGCACTTGTAAACCTTGGGTCACAAGCTGGATTCTAAATAGTTCCTGCTCAGCAATTATTACCTTTCTTCTTTCTTACCAGCTTTGCCCCAACTTGCCCTGTCAGCCCCAAATTCTTGCTCACTAAGCAGAGCTAGTGGCCCCTGAGAGTAGAATTGATTTTACTTTTTCCAATTGTGCCCAATAAGATCCAGATTTCCCATTGCCTGTTGTGGCTTTATGGTATTTGTGTCACCCATTAGTGCTATCACTAACTTAAATCCTATGCTTTAGTTTGCAAAGTGAAAACATCTTCCCATACAAGTCATTTGGTCTGACTTAGATTTCATACACAACTGCTTTAGGTCAGGTGAGTTGAGTGAGCGGTCCTGGTGACCTAAAAACATTTTATGTGGGTGGTGTTACTGCACAGGTCTGAGATGCACTGGGAGATATCCAGTTATGTACTGCTCAAGTGACCACTAAATAGTATTGTTATTTCTTTTGTCTCCTTTGTTTTCAGAATCAGTAAGCGATTTGATTATATATAGCTTTTCCTGCCTTTACATTTGACAGTAATAGACATTGAGGAAATATGAAAGCAGTACAAAAATCTGAGTCTTTAAAGATTTTGATAGAAAGAGTAAATCCTCATCAAGTAATGAATTTTCTCTTGCAGATTGATACGTTGGCCGCAGAATACCCATCAGTTACAAACTATCTCTATGTTACCTACAATGGCCAGGTAGGAACTACACAAGTAACACATGTAGAGAGATCTGGGTTTAGGGGGTAGCCCTCATTAGGTAATGCACATTTTCCTCTCTGATTATCTGCTGACCTTGGTAATAGAAGTGGCACCATATGGGACAGCTGCCATGAGGAGTTTCTGTATGCATTCTTGTCTTAACAGTGAAATCAAGCAAGCAAGAGAAGATGTGACCGTGCTGCATTCTCATGAATAAGTTGCAAATATTGAGCAGATTAAACTTAAAAATAAGTAGAGCTTCTAGGAGATTTTATAACACTTTAGACTTAGGGATTTCCCAAGACGAGTAGAGGTGCATTTGGGAAAGACATATTTAGAGAAGGGGCAAGCACTTTAATTAGATGGAATAATAACAATATAATCTCTATATTTTCTGTTTTTCCTCTCAGGAGCATGACATCAAATTTGATGAACATGGAATGATGGTGCTGGGCTGTGGTCCATATCACATTGGTAATGTGATAACATGTTTATATAGGGCTTTATAGTTTTTATAGTGCCCTTTATAAATATTGATTCCATTATTCTGAGAGTTGACCAAACAAATGTTATTATAAAAATGTTCTAGAAGTTAGGAAACTGAGGTCCAGAGAAATAAGAAAGAAATAACCTATGAAGTGATTTAATTGCAGAAAAGTGGGATTCAAGCACAAATCTCAACTATAAATTCTGTCTCCTTTTGTATCATTATAATACACCATAATTTTCTGTCTTGTGAACAAAGAAGGACATAACTCCCTCTCAAGGATGACCCTAAAGCATGAATCTAATCATAAGGGCTCTACATTTTCAAAGGCTCCACCTCCAAATACTATTGTGTTAGGGATCTTGTTTCCAACACATCTATGTAAACGTCACCCATTTATACCACAGTGCTTGACTTATGACTGTAGAGTCTAAAAGCTTTCATGAGCACCTAAGCTCTTCTCTTTGAAACTTTTCAACCTTTGGGGAAGAATAGCCAAGCTGATGACCAAGCACATACTTTCTTGACACTGAGAAGGAGCACGTGGCTACATGTGGATAAATGCACTTTGATAACACTTTATAGAAGATAATGGCCAAATTCAGACTTAGCATGTGTGCTTTGGTTCCTATGGCATCCCAGAAGAGTGATATTTTGAGTCACTTAGGCTTTTATTATGCTTCAGATTAGTTTGTAGAAGGTCACCCACTCTTAGAAAGGACAGGACTCTTCAATCAATGAAGATATGTCAAAGCTGAAAGTCACCCCAGGGACTTCTGGGTTATCCCTCTAAGAGCAATTAAGTGGAAAAGACTAAAGCAAGATCTCAAGTGTTCTAATTACTGGCTTTGCTGTTTAGCACACTGAGGCCAGTGTTTTCATTCAGTAAATGAAGGTTATTTTTTAACAGTTAATAATATTTCCCATTGACCTCAAGGCTCTGATTTCTTCAAATGCAGAGATACTATTAGTAAACTTAAGTATAAATCAAACCAACATTTCACTATTGTCTAAATAGTCCCCTCTTCTATTATTATTAACACTGTATGTAAACAGGTCTGAAGTTTTGTTTTAAAAGTTTAACTGGAAGACATTGGCTTCTTTAGCTTGGACTAGCTAGAGAAATATTTCTTGCCCTCTCACTCCTTTCCAAAATATCCTTGTCTCTGCAGGCAGCAGTGTGGAATTTGATTGGTGTGCTGTCTCTAGCATCCGCACTCTGCGCCAGCTTGGCAAGAAGACTGTGGTGGTGAATTGCAACCCTGAGACCGTGAGCACTGACTTTGATGAGTGTGACAAACTGTACTTTGAAGAGCTGTCTTTGGAGAGAATCCTAGACATCTACCACCAGGAGGTAAAAAAAGAGGAGGAAAAAATGAGAGAGAGAGAGAGAGAGAGAGAGATCTTATATATTATTACCTTCATGTGTGTAGATTCATAGTGCAGTTTTTCTTAGGAAATACCACCAGTTTCTTCCATTGCCTAATTTTATAGTGAGACTCTGTAAAAAACAATTGCTCTGTTTTTTTATTTTTGAAGTCTTGGCATAGAATTATCATTTTAGTGTGTGTGTATTCCAACCATAGTGAAAACTTCATTTGGTAACACATACCACTCACATATTAACTAGCATAGAGGGGTCTCCATAAACATTTTTGGAAATGATTTAAGATGTCATCTCTACATACAATAAATGATGTGGTTTAATGATGAACAGTTTTCAGAGGGGACAGGTCAGCTATTTGCCAATGACCAGTTCGTCCCTTACCCAATCAGATGAAATCATTATCATTGCTCTTCAGTTTGAGATCAGTGAGTCTCTTCCAGATGAATCTGGTTCGGAAGGCTTTCTCTTACAGTCCATTGACCTGTCATCTTGCCAATGTTATTAAGTGTTATTTTTTATGGGCTAGTGATTTAAGGTTGATGAACAACATTCCACAGATGTGTTCTTTAGGTTATCCTAAAGGGCGTGTCATGTAGCATACATAAAGATGTACATATGTGTGTTTCTTATCTTGATATTGTTGTCCTTCCTTAGCGCAGGCTCCACAATGCTGCTTGATCTCACCTGATAATGGGCGAGTCTCTACTGTAGACTGCCCTTACCCTACCTTGAGATACTGAATGCCTTAGCATATCCCACAGCATATTTTTTTAAAGAAATTGAAAACATGCCTAACAATCTTCAGAAATAAACATTTAAGTCATTTCTAAGAGAAAGGATTCTCTCATGAGTGCGTGGTTACCTGGGGGTAGTAGCAAATATGATGAGCCTCTTAGTCTGGTTTTGGACCGTAACTGAACTAGAATAAAGCATTAAGAAGTGACCTGTCCAGTGAGTAAAGCAGATTACCACTGAGGCTGTTTTTCTTACAGATTTTGAGGGAAGTTCTGACATCCATTTCCCACTATTCTTTAATATCTTTTTCCCCTAGAAACTACTCTCTTAGTATAGTCTTTTGACTGTGGACATCACTTATGGGTTTATCACACTTTTTTCAGGAAAGGAACACTCATTCTACAGAGTGACCACGAGTATCTATCAGTCATTCATTTCTTCTGTTCATGTGTCAAGGTTCTGTTGGAGGAGAGGTCTGACTTTTGATAGTGTACTTGTTTGCTTGCTAACAACAGTGTGAGTGCCAAGGGTCAAGGAAAGAAGATGCCAGTGTGCACCACTGACACAACTTCACTAGATGGCATCTTTCCTAGTGTTCAACTTTGCTTAGACTATTCCCTATAAGGGGAAATTGTTCTTAAAGCATTTTCAAGTAAATAACTTGAAATTGCTGCATTGATAGAATTAATAACACCCATCATGCTTATTATTAGTATGTCTATTTGTATGGATCAGATGATTATTTGAAACCCTAACAAGGAAAAAGAGTCATAGAGGTCTGGGCTTAAATTCATACATCTCTTTATTTTGCAGTAGATTTCCATTTGAAAAGTATAAAGGAAACATTAAGTTTTGTTATATCTCAACCATATTTAAGACTTTTTGCTAAATTTGTTGTATATTTTTTATTTAATAACATTGTGTATGTGTGTGTGTGTTTGTGTGTGTGTGTGTGTGTGTGTGTGTGTGTGTGTCTGTGCCAGGCATGTTAGGATGCACCTGTGTTCTCAAATACTTAGAGAAATGAAATAGTAATGACAATTTGAGTCCATGCGGTTAAGACCAGACTGGGAAACATATAAAGACATTTTCTAGTGTTGCATAATGCCTGAATTACAACATTTAATCAGCACTGACTAGAATGATTAATGGTTAGAATAAATTTAAATGTTCTTGAATAAATTTGAAGCATTTTCTTTTAATTTGTTAGGGTTTTAAAATAAATTTATGGTGTGAGTGTAGTTTGGATAATGCTTAGAAACGTCCTCATGTTGTCTAAACTTAGGGACATCATTGTGTCAAGTTGGAAATGAAGCTGAAAGTAAAGTTGAGGGATTAGAGATATAGATAAGTATTATGTGTTTGTCCCGCATGCTTCATGCTCTCATTTCAGTCTTCAGTGCAGTGGAACTTGGAGAATCTGTGGATTTGTTTTGGCACTAAATAATTTACAAATACCCTAACTTTAGAGTACTATATCCCAGTATTTAGGAGTAAATGACCAGGAAATAGATGATGGGTGATCTGCGTGGAATGCTAGGATTCTGCTCTAAGTATACATTTACAAATCTTGTAGAGTCAGGAAAGAGCTAATACAGTGGCTGTCACCTTTCCTAATGCTGCTATTTTTTAATACAATTCCTCATGCTACAGAGACCCCAATCATACAATGATTTTTGTTGCTACTTCAGAACTTTAATTTTGCAACTGTTATGAATTGTTATGTAAATATATGATATGCAGGATACCTGATATGCAACCTCTGTAAAAGGATCATTCAACTCCCAAAGGGGTTGTGACCCACTGGGTGAGAAACCATTGGTCTTAGATTAGGGCCTTCTGTGAAATGGCTCTATATCAGCCTTGTTCAGCAAATATGCTCTCACATTGAATTCCTCTTGCTGCACAGACAAGCCCTGCATAGGACCCACTTTTTCACTCTGCTCTCCTGTGGACATGACTCAATTTCCCAGTGATGAATGATGAGAATTTGGTTTGATAATGAAAGATTTTGCTTTGTCTGCCATCTTCCAAAAGAATGTTTTTCAAATAGTTCTCTTATCCTCTAATATTAGCCATGTCTGAAAACAACTAGTGGAGTTGGTCTAGCTCTTAGATATTTGGTATATTACATAAGTGTAGCTCCTTCATAGTCTACAGAGATGAATCCATATGTCAGCTCTGAGTTAGCTATATGATACACTTGGATGCCTGGCAGTTGTGGCACACGCCTTTAATCCAGCCCTCAGGAGGCAGCGGGAGGCAGATCTCTGAGTATCAGGCCACTCTGGTCTACATGATAGCCAGTGAGACTCAGAGAAACCATGTCTTGAAAAACAAGAGAGAGGGAAGGGGGAGGGAGGAAAGGAGGTAGGGAGAGAGAGAGAGAGAGAGAGAGAGAGAGAGAGAGAGAGAGAGAGAGAGAGAGAGAGAGAGAGAGAGAGAGAGAGAGAGAGAGAGCTGGTCTTCAGTGAGCCTCAGTTTCTGTAGCTACACAACAGTGTTAGTAACAACCACCCCACAGGGATACTATAAAGAACAAATACACCTTTCAGTTACACGGTAAAGGTTTAAGTAAAGAATAGTAGAGTCTATCTTATTCTTGGTTTAAAAGTTGTCAATTTCTTGGAAAAAGAGAAATGAGTTTAATAAAATATTGATATATTTATTCATATAATTTTGTTCAACTTCAAGCTCTACTTTAGTCAACATGGATCCTATTTTTAATTTCTTTGAAGTTTTTCACATGCAAGTGTTTGTATATGCTTAGTGGGAAACTTATTTATAAGCCTCAATATCTTTTTTATTCTAGTTTAGTATTTCTTTTTAAATTTTCTGTTTATTTTATGTACTCACCGCAGTTTCCCCTCCCTCCATCTCCCTATACCAACACCATTCATTCCTCTTCTATCTCCATTCAGAAAGGGGCAGGCCAACCATGGGAATCAACACAGCATAAGCCTCAATATCTTAACAGTACCGCCAATCAACCCAAAATAATAAGAAGCACAGATTAGGGCAATAAAGAGAATAATTGTTCTTAAAGGCTTTGCAAAGACATATGTTGAATGAATTTTTAAAAGATGGTAAAGAAAGATGTGAACACTTTTATTATTTTCAATGCCATTTACAATGTCTCTAAGAATTCAGTTGCAATGTGTTTGTTTAGGCAGTACTGTACTTTGTTGTCACCAGAGCGATATTAGCTTCATTCCTTATAGGAGTAATTCAAAAGCAATTTCAAATCATGATAAAATAATTTGGCATGTATCTATTACTTCAATAGGGCCATCAATATTCATTACTTAATTATGCTAAGCACAATGTCTATTGGCTGTCATATTTTTGATATTAATGTCTTTATTTATAAACTTAGAATGAATGTAGGGTTTTGAGGGTTTAATGCATGTATCAACTATGAGAATCATGGTGATGCTCCTGTACAGTATTATAGACAAAATGATTGAACTTCATGGTGAGTGATCAGTACACAGGATGAAATGATAAAGAAATTAACTACTACCTGAAAGTCTAGTTCCCTGTTACCTATCACACAAAGCTCTTTCTCATGGGTTCAACAAACCTTAAGAATTATCTATCTGTCTGTCTATCTATCTATCTATCTCTATCTCTGTATATGTGTTTATATATATGTATATACAGATATAAGCGTGTGTGTGTGTGTGTGTGCGCGCAATTGCTTATAAAGCTGGTAGGCAGGAATTAAAATGCTTTGTTGAATACAGGAAGAGATGCCAAGGTATCAGGCGAAGAAAGGACGGTATTTAGGATATCAGAGTGGAAGTGAGAAGTAAATGGACTTGAACATAGAGTTGGTTAGAGGCTAAATACCTGAGGGCATAAAAGGATAAGAACAACAGTCTAAGAGGTTTGGGTCATATAAAGAATTTGTTAATGGTGGCATGCATTCTTGTAGATAATGAATAGAGTAGTTTCACTGGGTTGAGAGGACCAATGATGGATATGACGGGAAAGTATTAAATGGTTGGGGATAGGCACTTTATTCTCTAGGTACTGGACATTTTGAAAGAACTCTGAGTAAAGGAAAAAATTGGAAAATAGGTATTTGTTCAGGGAATGGCATAAGTGTCCCAGGAATTCATGGATTATTAGTTTTCTATGGATTATAGTCACAAGCACATGACACAGTTCACTATTTTTTAAAAAAATGTCTATGTAAATTTCTCAAGTGATATTCATATGTGGTACTGTGGAGATTTTGCATGGATTTTAGGCTGTAATTACCTGCAAAGTCAAAAGAAGTTCTACTTATCCATTGCATTAAAATCTAATATTCTTGTGCCTCGGTAAGCGAGATGAAAATCTCACCATTGTGATAAATATTTCAGTGAGGAAATGCTGTCAATTTTATAGCATTGCTGTGCATTCCTGTTCATGTTATTCCAGTGACTGACACTGTGGATTGTCTCTTCTAGGCATGTAATGGCTGCATCATATCAGTCGGAGGCCAGATTCCAAACAACTTGGCTGTTCCCCTATACAAGAATGGTGTCAAGATCATGGGCACAAGCCCTCTGCAGATTGACAGGGCTGAGGACCGCTCCATCTTCTCAGCTGTCTTGGATGAGCTAAAGGTGGCCCAGGCTCCTTGGAAAGCTGTTAACACATTGGTAAGGAGAGGAACAAGTGCCTCATTTTAGTGTTTGCTTTTTCAGAGTCCTAACCCAAATGTTAACTACTAGTGAAGTTAACTAGAGGGCAGGCAGAATGCATGCCACGCTTAGTGAACTTACTGTTAAGTAGCTGTGTTTCCATGATTGCACTTAAATACTGGTTATAAACAGACAGTGGCATTCTCATTAAGATTCAGACAATGAAAAGAAGTTCAAACTATTTTTGAACTAGATTTGATATTTGGAATGAGAAACTAGGAATTTTATGTATCTCGGTGTCCAATTTACATTTTAATGGAGTCTTTTGAGAGGAGGAATAAAGAGTTAGGTTACCCCTTGATCTAATGATACAAGCCTGCATTTTTATTGCATATTTTAAACTATTCATACCCTTCATGTTGTTTTTTCCCTATTAATTAGAATGAAGCACTGGAATTTGCAAACTCTGTGGGCTATCCCTGCTTACTGAGACCTTCCTATGTTTTGAGGTAATATATTGTTTTCCAGAACAATGATTTGAAATCTGGGAGATACAGAAATGCATGCTGCATGCAAAGAACACTAGGCCTTGGTGTGTAGTGAGTCATTAGTCCAGCCACAATCTCTCAAGCAACACAGAAAGTGTGAGACAAATGCTCAGTTTCTTCAGCTTAATTTTTCTTCTGGGGTTGTTAACAGTGACACTGCCATCCTCGTCTAGAAGCAGCACGGCTAACAGCATTTCCTTGCCAAACTAAAGAGGGATAGTTTTACTTAGAAAATACTAAAATACAAACCAGGGCATCTATTGGCATCACCAATTTTCATTGGCACCTTTGGATCGTGTCTTTGTTTTGAAGTTTCTGAGTGTTTGAGATCAGCTTTTTGTAATAGATGAATTATGATGGCAAGGAACATGGGCAGAGAGGATCTTTTATATTAAACGTTGGAACTAAGTCCTATCATCAAAGGGGAAGTTGTGAATTATCACTTAGTCTCTTCAGATGTTACCACATGTAAGGAATAATTTCTCTGAGAGGGGGGATAATAAGAGAAACACAATTTGCTGTACACAATTTGGAAGTGTGAATGGAATTTGAGATGGGATCCTTAAAAATAATGAAAAATTTCAAGAGAAGAGGAAATGAGCCCTTTTATTGAAATGACATTTTGTGTAAACCAGTCTAATAAAACTACTTTGAAGAATTAATGTAATTCAATTTAAACAATGGGCACGTGTTTAAAGAGGGTTGGAAGAAAGTTGAGCATTGCACGTTGTATCTGCCTTCTACTTTTCTTCTGTTTCATTGCTTCAGCCATCCCCTCACAAGCCAATAAAGCAATTGCTTCATGCAGAACTTTATCATAATTAGAAAAGATGAACAAAATATTACTTATTAATAGAAGAGGGAAGTAATTTTTCTCCCTTACTCCAATGCTCCTCCTTTCCTACTTTCCCATCTCATTTTGAAAGTGTCAAAATTCAGAGTAACTCTATTTAAGATAGCATTATTTCCTAGGTATTTAGAAGGAAACACACAGTTGAATGCATTTCAGCCAGAGGTTGCATATGATATTTTCAAATGGTAATGAAGAGTCACTCCTATTGTTATAGCGGCTAAAAATTGACCTGCCTTGCAGAGTGCCAATAGGTTAAGGTTAGCTGTTGATAACAAACACTGAAGGAACAGGGCAAGAAAAATTATGTTCTTGACTGAATCATGTTAACCATTAAGATCTACCTGGAACCAGCAAAGTATTGATGCTGTGAATCAGACAGTGTAATTACGAGACATTTCAAATGCTGGGAGCAGCTCTTTTGGGGGGCATATCTAAATTCTTTGACTTTTGTCTTTGATTTATTGCCCTTGTGATTATATGAAATAAAAACTCAGTTTAGAAAAGAAGATACTTTTCTGCCTTCTACCATATTGGAACTAGACATTGCTTGGAATTGTTTAATAAAATGTGATATTCCTTACTTCTGAACTGGTAAAGAAACTCACCTGCTTTTCCCTCCACCCTTCCCAGTGGGTCTGCCATGAACGTGGTATTCTCTGAGGATGAGATGAAAAGATTCCTTGAGGAGGCAACTCGAGTGTCTCAGGTAGTGTCCCATTTCCTCTCACTGACTCTGACTAATTGGTATCTAGTTTTCTATTCAGATTTTGTTTTCACACGAAGATTTTACAGCCACTTTCTGATCTCCTCCTTTCTGTGTACTAGCTTGTTACAGGAAAGAATGAAAAGCTAAAAAGGAAAAAGAAGGTCTTAGGTGATGACTCAGTTCTTAGGCTTAGTGGATAAGAAGAAGACCTATGCAATTTTGATCATCCGAATTAATTTGTTTGGAGACTCTGGGAGCGATGATTAATAAGTATCTTGTCCTCTTCGTGAGTCTCCAGGACTATCCAGACATGTTTGTCATTATCTAGTGAAAGCTTTCTTAGCTTTTAATTCTCACACCTGGGGATTGGCCTTAATCAAACATGCAACTTTATTAGTAAGTCCCCTTGTTCACCTATTGATTTCTTTTTCCATTCTCACACACTGCATCTGTGAGTTAACAAAAATGTTTATAATTTTCTAGTGACTTAGACACCTTTCTTAACTGCCCCAAGCTTTTACTTCCTCCGTTGGTGTTACCTTGGTGTGCTCCATTTAAGATTTACCCAGCAGGGTTATTGATTTGCAGACCTCGCACTGTGGTGGATGAAAGTAATGTTTTCCTTTAAAAAGCTTTCAAAGGCTAGTTGTGGTTTAAAAAAAAGAACAATTCAGAGAAGAGTTTGAAGTTAGGCGAGTGGAGTTTGA
This sequence comes from Mesocricetus auratus, assembly GCF_017639785.1. Lineage (NCBI taxonomy): Eukaryota > Metazoa > Chordata > Mammalia > Rodentia > Cricetidae > Mesocricetus > Mesocricetus auratus. The sequence continues at coordinate 40,825,337 of NW_024429194.1, read as the reverse complement.
AGGGAGCTGAAGAACGAAGTCCGAGGCATTTCAAAGTGGGAAAAGAGTGCAGATTGTTCTGAACACGGAAACCTGGGCCCCTTTCCTCTGTGATAGCTGGTCATCAAGGATGCTTGCTCATGGAGAATGTGGAGAAAGATAATGAGTGAGAAAAAGGTAAAGTCTGAAGAAAGGAAATCAATGGGATTACAGCTTACATTTGTATGGATGTCTGTTACTGAAGGACATCTCTGTTATGGTTCAGTTAACTAACTTTTATACTTTAGTCTTTGCCAAAGATCCTGCTGTGTTTCTCTTCAGAGGGGCCACAAACAACTCACTGCATTTGAGGGATGGGGTATGGTTCTCTTTATCTTTTCCAGGCACGTTTCAGCCTCAGAGGTCTTCCATTCAGTAGAATTTATTTTATTTTTCTGTCAATGTGTCAGATGAACCCATACAGGGCCACAGTTTTGTAATAGGGATGTCCTTGTGGAATATATTCTTGTTCAAGGCTCTCCATCATGCTATAACAGAGCCCATGATATTCAATTAAATATATTTAGAGTAAAATTACTTTGTTCCTTTGTTTGCTCATTCAATATATAATATTTAAAAGATACTGTTTTCATCTCACTATCAAAGGATATACTCATGGAAAGATAATCTAATAATTCATATGTAATCATTTCTATAGTTTTGCATATATATATACACATATAAACAGACACACCATATTTGTGGATATACACTCACACACATATGCTATGCACACACTATCTGCACTCACAGATTTTCTTTGCTTGTACTATCAAAGCATGAAATAGTTATAATTAGATGTAAGCATTGCAACGAAGAAAATCTGGGATGCTGTGGGTGGCTGTAAAAATTTTAATGTTCAGTCTTTGCAGCAGGATTTTGAAGTTAATATCTAATGATTGATTTAGAGTTAACTGGGTGAAAATCTGTCCTGTGAGTAGAAAGAAAGAGGCAGCATATATAAAAAGTTGAAGGTGAGAAAGACCATAGGGTTTCTGGAAACAGATAAAGCATTCATTACATATAAAGGACATAAAATACAGCACTGACTGTACTGCTGTAGTATAGAAAGGGTGAATTACAGAGCAACACTGAATTCATGGAGAAGGGTTAATGAACTACTCTGGTAGTTCAGGATGGAGATGGCAGTGTTCTCGAATAACATGGAGAAAAATATCAAAGATACTCATTGAAGGGAATTGGTGAATGGGCAGAGGGTAAGGATGAAAGGTAATGAGAATGACTAGGGTTTCTGACCCAGACAACAGGGCTAGAGGGTAGTGACATAACAGAAGTGAGAAATGCTAGAGAAGGAGACAGCTTAGTTGAAGAAATGTATTCCATGTTAGACCATTTGAATGGGGCAGCCCAAGAGGAATCCAAATGGTGACCAAGCGAAGGCAGAGAGTGGTGAATATTTAGAACTGAGGATGAGGAGATGGGTTAGTGGGGTTGGAGAGACAGCTTAGTGATTAAATATTAAATATATGTATGTACACACCACACACACACACACAAACATACACACACACTCACTCAGGCACACACACATACACACACACACATACACACACACACACACACACACACACACACGCTCACGCACACACACACACCCCTTACATGTTGGGAAGCTCCAGAGGGACCCATCATCACTGGCATCCACAGGCATGACCGTTATATGCCCATACTCACACACAGACCCACATATTTATACACATGATTAAAATGTAAAATAAAGAGGGCAGGTAGGCATAGAGACATAAATATTGACTTTGAAATTAATAGCTTATCCTTTAAAGTGATATCAGTGATAGGGCCTCATGGAAAATAAGGTTGATGAGGAGCCTTGAGAAAGGAGTGTGAAAATGTACCTTAAAGTTTAAACTCTATTTACAGTGTTCAAGGAGATTTGCTAAAGTTAACACAAGCATAAGATGATGAGTTTAGCATGGTGACCAGAAGGGCTTAGAGAAATCTTCAAGAAGGCAGAACTTGTCCAAGGCTTTGAAGGTGAGATGAAATATGAAAGATTACATTGAGAAAAGATGATACCCACACAGGGAAGATAAGCATTAAGACAGGCAAATACTACAAGTGGTCTGGGATGCCGAATCCCAGAGCATAGGGGAGGAGACACATAGATGGGCAAGATCACCAGTCATCCTTTTCATTTAGCGGGAAGGAAGCGGTACCAGTCTGGGTATGGAGGGGCACCTCAACATTGTCTTAGGACAACTGAGCACAGGAAGCAATTCAAGACTGAAAGACAGTCCAGAACATTGCCAAAAAGAAGCACATGTTAAGGATAATAAGGAAATATATTTGATTTGATTGATATCCAATTGCCATCACCATACTATAAAAACAGGATTAGGCTTGTCAACTTCAAAAAAAGGAGTTCATCTTCAAAACTGAAAAAACAAACAAACAAACAAAAACAAAGTAAAACTGAAGGTCATGACTGTCCTTTAAGCTTATTCACATTTCTTACACATTTAATTAACATTTTGACTAGAAAGTTGTAGCTTTTGCAAACCCATGTGAGGACAGAAAGACTTTGGACCAATAATAATCTACAGGGTACAGAATAAAACTGATGAGTCTGATAGAAGGGAAGGATGCCACATTTGTCTCATCCATAGACTCCTCTTTTCTCAAACTGTCTCAGAAGCCATTATTTGGGATTTCAGGGTTCATTTGCAGTTTGCCGAGTCCTCAGTGTTGTAGAAAAACACTTGCCCCTACTGTAAGCAGAGCATGACCTTATTCTGACAAAACAGACTAACTAATGAGCGTCTGCTTTATGTTTGGCCTTAAGTTTTCTGCAAGTACTACCTTGTTATTTACTCAAGCTACACAGCTACCTGATACTATACATGGAATTCATGCTCATGGTTTTAATTCTGTGTTTTGTTTGTTTGCTGTTGCTGGCAGGAGCACCCAGTGGTGCTGACTAAATTCATTGAAGGGGCCCGGGAAGTGGAGATGGATGCTGTTGGCAAAGAAGGGAGGGTATGTACTTCCTCTCTGTTTTCCTGTCTTTGTCTTCCCACCCTGAACCATTGACAGGTTAGAATGCACAGTTTCCCAAAGTCACATGGCTGAACATAGTGGGGAGGCTGCTAAATCAAAACTACCATCACTGCAACAAACACCACCCCACCCCCACCACCCCACGTCCCTAATAACAAACAACAACTACAAAAACCAACCCTAAAACCCAACTCTTGAAGTCTCTGAAGATTGAGTGGAAGTGTCATGGGTATCTCATTCCTCGAATTTCAAACTGTTAGCACTTCTCTTTGATGATGCTCAGTATCAATTATCATCCCACACTCATCACTCTTTTTGAATAGATCTTTCATTCTCATTTTCTTTTGTCTGTGGCATTCCTTTTATGTTTCAACGAGTGTTATAAAACACCCAAATACTTTGCTTTCTAAGATTTCTAATTGAATCTCTGATTTTTCTTCTCTTATTTTCCACTCTCTCCCCTCCTTTTCATTGGAGTAAAAAAGGCAACCAAACAGAAGTATGTAGGCAGAACAATAACATAAAATTAGCTTACCATATCACACCTGGAATGGCTTGAAAAACCTCTGACTTCAAGGAGAAAGGGAACTGGAAGAGTGTTTCACTTGAATTTTCTGGTTGTCTTAATAAAGCATTTGTGATTTACCTTGAAATGTAGTACTTTATGTTTCAGAGAGGCATGTCATTTTATTTGCCTCAAGGATATAGTAAAAAATTGGCCTTCATCTTTTGTTTTGCAAATAATTCAAAACACTGCCAAACATATCAATTTTTTCCCTAGCAGATTAGCAGTTCAGAATAGAGTTTTCTTATTTTATTTTAAACTCAGGATGGTTTCTATTAACTATAGAATCTTGTAATCCTGATGTGAAGCGCTCAGAGATACTATTTCTGGTCTCCTGTCTTTAAGGACAGGAATTTTTGCTGAAACATCTTCAGAGGGTGTTCATCTAGTTCTTTTAACTCATTGTTGACAAAGAGCACAAATTTCTTTAAGATAACATATGGTAGCTGGGGCAAGTGGTGGTACATGCCTTTGATCACGGTGCTCAGGGAGGTAGAGGCAGGTGGATCTCTGTGAGTTCAAGGTCAGTCAGAGCTGCATAGATAAACCTGTCTTGAAAACACACTAAAAAAAGGATAAAAAATTACATATGGTTTTTGCCTTCATGTTTTTTCAGTACTGGGATGAATCCAAGGACCTGGAGGATGATAGACAAGTGTTTTGCCATTGAGCCACACCCTCAGAACTGTTAGGTTATATGTTAAAGTCTTCTTTTTGTTTGAGGAACACCCATTATCCATCTTGAGATACTCTTTTCCTTCCTAGAACTCTCATTCCTAATCTTCTGTTTTAGATCATAGAGTAAACTTCCCTTTTTTCCACCTTTACTATTTGAAGCTAGAGATAGAAAGCAGGAGGGATGTCATTGTACATCTATGGAGATGGAGGATGGGGACTATCCTGGAGACAGATGTGTTTGTTCACTTACTTTGCTCCCAGTGGAGTCCATGCTGGCTCATTGGTTTTGCTCTGTGTTTCTGGGATGTGTACTAGGCGTTCCCCTTCAATCTGTTGCACATTGTCCCATAATCTGTCTTTTGGAAATGTTTCAGGTTACTTACACAAATTTAAAATTTATTCCCTGAAGTGGACATATCACTCAGGTTTATCATTATTCTCTCAGTTCAGTGGTATGATAGCTCCTGTTTCCTAGATTCCTAGATAATCCTCTCTCTTTCTCTGCCCCCCTGCTCTCTCTCTCTCTCTCTCTCTCTCTCTCTCTCTCTCTCTCTCTCTCTCTCTCTCTCTCTCTCTCTCTCTCACACACACACACACACACAAAACACAAAAAAACATGTGCATCCAGGCATTCACACAACCATACTCACATATATAAACACACATATACTCTACATATAGACTTACACACACACATTTGAGCTCATTCACATGCATTGTTTGTTTTACAAGCCCTCTGTGAAGATAAGCACCATTGTTAGTTACTTTTCATTATAAACCAATGCCACTCAGCCTTGTCTGTGTCATAGAGCTAGCTCAAAAGTGACATCAGAAGAATGGAAACTCAATGCCACTCTTATTTAAGCCATATATAAATGTGATGAATAAATAAATCTATGTGCTTTACAAGAGTCTTATACAGTCATGGAATCATTCTCCTCACAGTAAGCTTTATAAGTTCCCGAATAACACATCTTATTAACATATAGACTTCTGGGTCTGACTGCTAAGGTTTCAAGTTCCTCTCAATCTCACTAGTGACACAAACTTGGTCATTCATCTTTATATTCCATTTGTTTCCTTATTATAGAGAAGGACAAGAATATTTTCTGGTCTCTCAAACTTCACTTTAAAGAACTCTGCATTCAATCTTTAATCTTTCTCTCTAATCCACCAAAATTTGCAAGTGTGTGATGTGTGATGCGGTTAACCTCCCTAGACATTCACATCTCTTGTATTCTTTTCGAGTGTCTAAAAGATAAAGCTGTTTCTACTGTAGTTTCCTGTCCCATCCTCACTGTCACTAGTTGACTTAGTCTTCTTCTGTTTATAGCTTTGGCAATCAGTGGAAGAGAAAAAAACAGTACCTTTTCCCCTCTCTGTTCTCTGTAGAGGCTGCTTCTCACCTTACACTGATACCTAGACAGTGGAGCAGCTCTTTCTCCTGCCATTAATGGGAGTTTAGCAGAGTAATTCACTAATAATGCCAGATCTGGTTAAATGTCAAAGGGGGTAGGTGATGGAGTAGTACCTGGAAATAGATGTCTGACAACTGTTAAAAACTCTCCTTTGACAGGTCATCTCCCATGCCATCTCAGAACATGTTGAAGATGCAGGTGTCCACTCAGGGGATGCCACACTGATGCTACCTACACAAACCATCAGCCAAGGAGCCATTGAAAAGGTCATCATTTACAAATGGAAGCAAAATATGAAAACCACCAACACAGCAATAGAAAAATCCCTTAGAATTTTTTTAAACACTAGGTTATGATGTAAGGCATATTCCAGCTTAAATTTAACAAGAAACACCCTTGCTCTTAACTAGTTGGATGTCTTAGAGATGATCTCTTTCACTGTGGTTAGAGCCTGATAGGTTGTGTGATAGTTCAAATTATAGATGGTTGTGAGCCATCATGTGGTTTCTGGGAATTGAACTCAGAATCTCCAGAAGAGCAGTCAATGCTCTTTACCTCTGAGCCATCTCTCCAGCATCTGACTTGGCTTTTATAGAAAGCTTTTCCTGCTATCCTGTCATAAGAATTTCTGCTGGCCTGTACATTTGCTTTGGGTGCATCTGAAGATTTTTGTTCTAGAATATAGAGGTGACAAAATGCTTTGAAATAACAACAGAGTAGGAGTTTTAAAAGTCTCTAGGTTTAAAATATGATTCATTTCTTCACGTTAGGGCAAATAAGCACAAACCACAGATTTTCTTAAATATCTCAGAGTAGACATACCATAGACCAGAGGTTCTCAATTTGTAGGTTGTGACCCCCTTGGAGGTCAAATGACCATTTTACAGGAGTCACCCAAGGCCATTGGAAAACACAGATATTCACATTATGATTCATAACAGTGGCAAAATTATAGCTATGAAGTAGCAATGAAAATAATTTTATGGTTGGAGGCCACTACAACGTGAGGAACTGTATTAAAGGATTGCAGTGTATCAGAGTTGAGAACCACTGCCATAGACTGTGCTTCCATTCATACTCAGTTAAGTTTCTGTCCCACTCCTGTACCTGTGATGAGTGGAGAGTTCTTGCTTCCTGTCACCATTGTCCCTCTTGACATGGGAACCTGTTTCTTGCTAGGTATAGGGGTTCCAATCTGTGACATATACAAGGTCTCCCTACAGGCAAGCAGTGTTTCTTTCTGACCATAATATCTATTCTTGTAGAGTTCAGAGTAACAGAAAAGCAACATAAATTAAACATCCCTGACTGCTTTGCAGGACCATGTATTTTGGGAGCCTGCCCTTCTCAGTAGGTAGGCCATTAGATTGATGTTTTGTTTGAATTGCAGTTTCTGGTGTTGAAGGAAATGATGAGAAAGATTTCATTTAGCCTTCAGTGTAAGAACCGAGTACATAATTGTAAGAGATAGTAAATTATCTATTTCTAGATGCTTAGTATTATCCATTATTACTATTAATTATCATTATTAACGAAGATACAATTTTCTACAGAGAACACTTAGGGCTATCTAGGTAGAATTCTGATTTTCTTTAAACATCCACTATGCTTTTTATCATAGTGTCATTGTCCTTTTTGCTCTAGGTGAAGGATGCAACCCGAAAGATTGCAAAGGCTTTTGCCATCTCTGGACCATTCAATGTACAGTTCCTTGTCAAAGGAAATGATGTCTTGGTAAGAAATGTTAATGACATTGGAGGAATTTGCCATCTTGTAGGGTTATGTTGGGTCATGTTGGGATGTGGCTTGCCCTGGTACTCTGTGACCCGGCTGCTGCTCTTGTCTGAGAGGGATGTTACATAGCATGTAATGTCTCTCCTGTTTGAAGACAAGGGCTCTTGATGGCACTGATGTGTCACTCACAGCTTTGTGAAGTAATTGATGTTCTGAAATTTCACCATATTCCATCCACTATGAAGTACAGATTGATGTGTGCATATCATACAATGAACAGCGTGCCTGTTTGTGACTTGTTTTGTTGAAGTTTGACTTCCTCCTCACACAGAGAACAAAGCTGTTTTGTAACCTATCTTGAAAGACAAAATATAATTTAGATCAATTAGATTATTTCTAGTCATTTTATTTTGTACAAACTGCTAGTAAACAAAATCTGTTCACATAGTGATTACAGTGATGAATGGGGCATATTCTCCAACTTCAGATACTTTGAAACTTAACAAGGACTGGGAGACAAATGAATTCAGAGATAATTAGAAGTGTATTAATAGTTTTAATAGTTACTGGAGGGGTGTGCAAATGCCGTTGGAGATCATGTTCGTCAGGTTACACACTTGTGTGCATGCATGCATGCACACATACACATACACACACAGACATATACACATATGTATACATACATACACATATATGCACGTACTGAACACATATTTGAATATCATGTGTTGTATGGAGAAAATAATGAAAGTCTTCATGAAAAATTTTATATTATGAATGAAATTTTCAGATAGCTGGGATTTTGGTAGGGTGAAAGTAGAGAGTGTGTTACACATAGCTATAAAATCATCTGCAACAGTGAATAGCTTGAACATTTTGGGAGATATTACTTTACCAATCTTTATACTTAGAGAAAGTTTTTTTTCTAAGTAAAGACTAGAACTGAATCATGGAAAGTAGGACTTTGGCCAGGAAAGTGGTGTCAGATAAGAGAGATAGATATTGAAGTACACATTGAGAAGATGATAGAAAGTTTTACAAGCCAGGTTTTAATATGAAACCATTAGGATTCCAGTGGGGACTTTTAAGTTAGGGGTGTGACATTATCCAAACTCTGCATTAAATGCAATGTATCAGAAATGTGCAGGGATGGAAAAGAAAGAGCCAAAGTTCAAAGATAATGTCCTCAGAGAAACCAGTTAGTAAAATATCTGAGCAGTGGAGATAAAGGGGATAGGATTGGGGAAGCGAGTTAAACCAAGGGACAGAATGAATATTAGGATTGTTGTTAATGGCTTTCATCATCTCTTCTCTTTTGGGCTTCTCTATTTAGGTGATCGAGTGCAACCTGAGAGCATCCCGATCCTTCCCCTTTGTTTCCAAGACTCTTGGGGTGGACTTCATTGATGTGGCTACTAAGGTGATGATTGGAGAGAGCCTTGATGAGCAGCGTCTTCCTACCCTGGAGCAGCCCATTATCCCCGCTGACTATGTTGCCATTAAGGTAACATTTTACAGGATGTGTCATTTTATGAGCAGAGATGAGATGAAAGGGAACCTTTGCCACGAAGTTTTTGTGACTTAGTGGACCTGCTGAACCCATGATCATCTTCCTTTCAGAACATGCTGAGGTTGTACTGCCAACAACCTCACCTCACGTGAACTATTTGCTTTTACAGAAACATTGACAGCCATCAAGGATAACATAGCCTCAAAATCAGCTAGCCAAATGGATTATAACCGATGTTTCTGCAGCTGACACAAGCTGCTGGTTTAGTTAGCAAATTAAAATTCAAGGCAATCTTGTCCAGGGCAAGGGTAAACTGCAAGAAATCTCCAGGAATTCATGATGCTCATAAAGTGGTTATCCTGAGGGGCTGGTTAAGTTCTTATTGCTGTGCTTTTTTTTTTTGAGTTTGTATTTTCTTCAGTGGCATAGATTTTTCCATTTGTAAAATTAAAATAATAGTTTGTAGTGGAGCATTGAGGGTGATGGAATTGAAATTATATTTTAATAATCCCTTTATCAGAAAGCCACTATATTCCTCTAGCTGCCTCAGGATACACAGTGTACTCATTATTGTGACCATGAACTCCTGTGATGGACAGACATGAACATTCATGAAATATATAAATACATTTGAATTTCTTAGATGAAGCACACACAGTGAAATTAATTATATTGTGTAATACAGTTTTGTGACATTGACATAAGTTGAATGTCTTAGAACAGTGATTCTCAACCTGTGGGCCACAAATCCCTTTGGGGATCAAATGACTCTTTCACAGGGGTTGCATATCAGATATCCGGTATTTATATTGTGATTTATAACAGTAGCAAAATTAAAGTTATGAAGCAACAATGAAATTAACTTTATGGTTGGGGGTCTTTACAACATGAGGAAGTCTTTACAAGCATTAGGAAGGTTGAGAACCACTGTGTTGAAAGGAGTCTGTTTTTATGTGTACTGGAGGCTCCAACCATAAATCTGCTTCTGCTGAGGCCCCCACTTCTGACATAAGTGCTTTTCCTGCATGCATATCTGTGTGAGGGTGTTGGACCCCCTGAATTAGGAGTTATAGACAGTTGTGAGCTGTTATGTGGATGCTGGGAATTGAACCCAGGTCATCTGGAAGAATAGCCAGTGCTCTTAACCACTGAACCATTTCTCCAGCCCTGGCTGTAGGTCTTTAAGTTGTATCTAGGAACCAAAAATAAAAAGCAAATAACTTAGGTTTCCTTGCATTGTATAGTGCATTGAGATAGAATCTTATTTTTTCATTGTTAAGTTTTTTTGATAGCTGCAAATATATAACACACATTAACTTTTTGTGTTTGATATCAGAAGGTAGAAGTTAAAATATTTTTCCACAGTAGACATTACTTAGATTTATTATTATTATTGTTGTTGCTTATTCTCCTGTCACATAATGCATACTAATATCACAGCCTCCCCTCCCTTCACTCCTCCAAGTTCCCCACTCCCAATCCCTCCCCCATCCGCTGCTCTTCCATTTCCATTAACAAAAGAGCAGGCCTCCTAGTGATAGCAATAGAACATGGCATAATAAGATGCAATAAGACTAGACACAAACACTCATGTCAAGGCTGGTCAAGGCAACATAGTAATAGATGTTTTAAGTTCTTTTATTAATGAACATAGGAAACATGCATTACACACACACATATATTATTTCAAATAAGTGTAAATTGTCAGAGTTCTCTGATTTTGCGTCTTCTCTTTATAGTGTCACTATGAATATTAATTTTTTCAAGTTACCTATTTTATTTCAATTTTAGAAGACCTAATGTTGCTGCTTGGAAAGGGCAGACATCAGAATAGGAAAGCTGGAGGATAGGAACACATGACAGTCTCACTAAGATGACCCAGTAAAACGACTGCAAGCTCATTTTCCCATAACTTAGAAGTGCCCGTATCAGTGGAAAGATTGTCTAGACCAGATGAAGAGGCATATGTGAGAAATAAAAACTTGGTCATTATGAGTCACACTGATAAAATAATTCAAAAGGAAGTACCTCAGTGTTCCTGCTCATATGGAAAAAACATAGAAATAAAAGGTTTCTAACCAGAATGTTTTTTCAAAGCTTTTAAGAGGTGTCAACAACACTTTAATGTCTCAGAAGTCAGCTTACAGACAGCCATGTCTGGCAAGGTGGCTTGCTGCAAGTTCAAATGAACAGAACAAGACGAGGAATGTTCCAAAAGCCTATCGAGGGGAAAATGTGTTTGAACTCTGTGTTAGGGAGACGAATGCCCAGAGATGTTGTTTGAAATAACTCCAATAAGAATATGTGCAGGCCAGATTAGAAGTACTGGTCTAGACTGGTCACAGGGGACCTATTTACAGAAATCATTTGTGATTACTTAACCCCACTTTTGGGCCAGGAGTACAACATTTTCTTGGAACAGAATTTTAAAGCTATTTTTCAAGTTAGAGTTTTGGCCCAGAGTGAAGTTATTTTTTCTGTTCACCGTGGCCTAATGAATCCTGTGGGAGGTGATTCGCCAAGTGTGTTTACCTCCCTTCTCTTTTTATCCTTTATCTTATGTGTTTTACTTCCCTATTACATCTGACAGGCTCCAATGTTTTCCTGGCCCCGATTGAGGGATGCTGATCCTATTCTGAGATGTGAGATGGCTTCCACTGGAGAGGTAAATAGTTAATGATACATGAATAATGGTGGTAAATTTTCTTGGGAATCTATGGTTCTATGATCTGAATATGAAGTGGTTAGAGAAACTCAAACTTCACAAGCTTTTCCTGCCCCAGGGGATTCAAAGATTTCAGAAGTTTGAATTAAAAAAAGAAATCTTCTGCCTCTTTTTGTAACAGAGTTAGCATTTTTACTTGTGAACTTGGGAACTGAATATACGTGTATTTAATTCATTTCCACATTACCTACTGTGAACAACAATCATATATTTTCAAGATATCTGAGTATGTCTCCTGAGCCAATCTTTTTAAGGCTCTCCCATGCTTCATAAAAACAGTTGACCCCCTGCTTTTCTGTGATTGAGGCAGATCTCCACATCTTTACTAGAAATATGTAGAATTACAGCATTAAAAAAGTCATGGATGTGACTGCAAATGCACAAGAAACGCCCAGCCCACTTTTGAGGCAGCTTCTACCTCTTGAGGCTGACCTATAATGGGTCTGGCCACTGGATGTCCCTCTTCTCTTGTGTTGGAATTGTGTCAAGTGAAGGTTTCTTTAAGAATGTGAAATGTGTTTTCTCATAGAGAGCTGTCAGATTGTAGAAAGTTCTCTACATGTCAGTGTCAGGACATTTTATGAATCACCTAGCCCTTGACAGATGTACTCCCCTACAACCTTCAGATTCTCATCAGTGCACACTGGAGTGGCAACATCAGACTGTGGGGCATCATTGTTTCTCTTGGTATTAAGGAAACATCTGAAGAGGAGAATATTTAATTGCAGCAAGTACATGAAGATTTATATGGTTGCTTGGTTACAAGCATGATCTTTGATGAGAAGCCAAGAGAGACCAGGAGACAGGCAGTGAGGAACAACTGACTGTGGTGTTAGAATTGCACTCTTAGAAAGTGGTTCTTGATCCTTTTGCTATTTCTTTTGATTTAGTCGGAAAACAAACCTCACTGCGAACGATGGGTGCTATAATATTCCTAGTTAAAGGATGCTGTTTTCAGGCTTATCCCCATCTCAGGATTCTGTTTTCAGCCGGTCCAGAGCCAGATCAGGGACTGGCTCTTACAGTGTTTCTTGAGTGTGGCACATTATTTTCAGGGTCTGGTTCTCAATGTTTCATACAGCGATGATAATATGAACAACTTAGAAGTGGCTTGTATTTGTTGTCTCCTTTTGCAGACTATAAAAAGAAAGCATTCTAATATTAAAACCATATTTCCAAGTGTTTCAATGTATTTTCAGTTCTGTTTCATGACTGAAATCAGAATAATAAATCCAGTTTAGAAATCTCAACTATGCTTCAAAGAGACTTCTACAGCATTTATGTGGCTTGTTGGACTGCATAAGCACCCTGCTTCTTATCTAATTAAGGAACATTTTATTTTATAGCAGTCAAGTGTGGATGTCATCCTGATATTTACAGGACTATTCGAGTGTTTTTTTTGTTTTGTTTTGTTTTTAATGGCTAGGCAGAATATTGTTGGGACCTCTTTTGGGTACCTGCACTTCTGATGGGACTGGAGGATTCCTTTCAGTAGAAGTTAGACTCATTAACTTCAGTTGACATTGCTCAAGTTGATTGGCCAGTATTTGACTGATTAAAATGTTCAAGTGTGGAGTGAAAAGCAGGCGTGCACTTGTGGTCAGCTGAAGGTTATACTCATGAGAACTTTCCTTGCCTAGCAAGAGAGAGTCATTTGCTTAAAGAATGAATTCCGCCGTCAGCGTTATTTACTGTAATGGTGACTCTGAACGTGTGCCAGATGATGATGTGCAGAACTGACTCCCAGCGTGTTAAAATACACCACTTGTCCTCTAGTTATGGCGACCGTTTGACTTGTAATTGCAGTGTACAGCAGTTACCCTAGAGAAAATCTTCATAGACCCTACCAATTTGTGTTAGCTTGGCTTCTTTTCTCCCCCCCTCCTTTTTTTTTTTTACACATGGCTTGGGTATCTTGAATGAGTTGCAGAATATTTTGGTTCAGCTTCTAAAAATCATAAAAAAGAATAAACCATTTGAGATTTTCACATACTTACTGCCACCTCTTAGGCAGCCAAACCAGTGGGTAAGCAGTTTGTCATTTTTTTTTAGCACTTCCCACTCTGAATTCATGCACTACTGCACGGTACCCATAATGTATTCATTGATTTAAACATTAACTCATTAATATTTGGAAATTCATCATGTTGCACATCAGAAACTGATTTGTATCCAAATAACTTGAAGTACAGTCCGGTATGTTGTTCCAATGAGTGTTGTTGAATAGAGAAGAAATTGCTTATTCATTCATTATGATTAATTAAAAACATAAGACACATATGTCCTGACCAGTCACTTACTCCTCATATACAGATTACTTGGTCTTTGGAATATACTGATACATCTAAATCTAGGGAAAGAGTTTTTTTCCCCTCTCTGTTTTTCTCCCCTTTTTCCCTTCTCCTTTTTTTGTGTGGAAGTGTATTTGACTATTCTTCCCTTGTTTATTTTAAATTTTTCCTAAACAGGTGGCATGCTTCGGGGAGGGGATTCATACAGCCTTCCTGAAGGCAATGCTGTCTACAGGGTTTAAGATCCCTCAGAAAGGTATTCTGATTGGAATCCAGGTGAGTGGCATGTGGGTGTGGCTGTGCATATTCTCAGGTAGCACACTGCTATTGTTCAGGGTGTTAGAGAGGGGCCTTGGCTGCATGCCTTGGAAGATGGTAACTTATGGGAATGGCCACTGTGTGTTCCATTTGCTCTTTTAGTCTTCCGCTGCTGCAGCAGCAAATAAAAAAGTGAAATAAGAAACAGAAGGAAAAGTCTCTATGGAAAGATTCTTTGTTTTAAAAGGCATTATTTTAGAAAAGTAATGCCCTCTATTCCTTGATTAGACCTTTTCTATATATTTTTCTCATTTTATTCATTTATTTAGAATTTTTTGCAATGTATGTTGGTCAAACATATCATTTACCCCCTCTCCTTGCAGATCCATCCCTCCCTTTCTGACCACCCAACTTTGTGCCCTGTATCTTTAAACCCACTAAGTTTGTGCTGTCCATATACTCTTGGAAGCGTGGCTTTGACTTGAGGGTGTCAATTCAACAGGGACTACATTCTTCAAGCAAATTAGCGCTCTCTCTCCCAGCTAACAGTTACCAATAATTCTTTATGTAGGGCTGGGACTTCATGCCTGTTTTCTTTCTTCGTGTTGGAGTTTTGTCTGACTTGAGTTTGCACAGGCCTTGTACATTCTTTTTATGTATATAGGCCAAAGTAAGAGGAGCTGACTCCAAATCAATATTTTTATCCCAAGAAAAAGAACGCTATTGTTTATTGTTGAAAGTCAAGTGTAAATTAATCTTAGGGTAAAAATTTGGAAATACATTGTCTGCAACTCCTTGAAATAATTATTGCATCAGACTATACATCTTGTGTTTCTCATTTCCTAAAAAAATTGCATATACTTCTCAAATGGGCATTCATTTTGACTTGAGATTAGTAATTCTTATGTCCTTTAAAAACAATGAGTGGTCATATATAGGTCCCCCTGCTGTGACTTTAATAAGCTCAAACCCTGCATGTCTTCGCAAAAATCAATAAAAGCATAATTAGAAGAGAATCAGATATTCTCAAGTCAGTGGGTGATTATTATAAATGCTGCCTAATTTGGGTGTCTTAATATTACCAAATTAGACTCCAGAGACTGGACAGGTAGTCACTTTGGAGAAGTTTCTGGAAAGAGTAACTTTGGGTTTTGCTTTATGAAGGTGGCAGAAGGACAATGGTGAAGATTTAGAGCAAAGGCTAACAAGACGGCTTGCTACGTGAGGCTTAATGGCAGTTTAGAGACAGATCACACCATATGAATGACTCATCACATTGCAAATGGGTACTGAGTATTATTAAGGCCCAACTAGGAGAATATTGGCCCAACTTCCAGTTATGGCTTAAAGTTTAATGTGAGACCTGGGGACATTCACAGGAGACCATGCCCTTAGCCCTCATCTTCACAACTAATCAAAACACTGCTAACATTTTCAAATAGCAGTTTAAGAAGGCAGTGATGTATAAAATTGTGGCTTGTTTGGTTCCAGTGCTGCAGGGAAATGTGCCGCAAAATTAATTTGTTCCTATGAAATATTTGTGGGATTTTGGCACCACTGAACAGGATTTTGCTTTGTAGGAAAAAAGGAGACTTTATGGATCGGGGAACAATATTTTTCAAAGCAGCGAGGTTTTATTAATTAAAAGTCTACCTTTGAATGCACTATTTTTAAAAACAATCTATCAGCAGTTACGTGAGTTGTTGCAAAAATATTGTTTGTATATGTGGGGCAATCATTAGGTAATTAAAAATATTTTCAGTACAATGTTAAATGTAGTTTAAAATTATTTAATAAAGTTACAGTTATTGACACATCTACAATTCAGAAAATTGATCAGTAGAATTGTAAGCCTCTAGAAATAGAAAGAATATAAGTTTCTGATTTATTTTATGTGAGGCAAAGAACACTTTCCATGCCTAACATTGAATGTTTATATAGTCTCTCTATTCCATTCATACTTATTCTAAAATGTGCTTAGGCCGATGACTTATACTCAAAGTATGATGGGGTAGACTAGGTAGTCAATAGCTTTAAGTCTTGGAGGTTCTAGCTCAGCTAGAAAAGGATCTATTCTAAAATCATCTTTTTACCCGCCATCCGTAAGAGCATGGATGCAGCCATCTTTTTACCCAGCATTCACGGCAGCAGGATGCTGTCATCTGTGTTCTGTATTGAAGGATACACCTGGAAAAAGTACATGCTATTACTGAGTTAGAAGGGGTCATCCTACCTCCTCCAAACATATAATCAGAGTCAAAAGGGACTTAGTAGAAGACTAATAAAGAAATGGAGGCCAGGGCTAGAAAGTTTGTCTGAATTGGTTGGCGGAGTTATTTAATCAAATTGTGAGAGAGGAGTTCACATTTGCATCTAGTCTTCTTAGGGTGATCATCCACGTAGTCTGATAGGCTTCACAGAACACCGAGAGGCATATCATTGCTGTGAATTTCCCTTATTATACCTTCATGGAACAATGGAGAGGACGTTCAGCATCTACCACCTCTGCAGTGACAGTCCTCCTTCCCCTTCTCCATAGCCCCTGAGTTAAGGACACGCCCCAGGTAAAAATATTTAATGAAGACTCTTAGACTCACTCATGTCACACAACAGGTTCCAAGAGAGAACTCAGAGAACAGAGAGACACTGAGTAGAGGGTGAGGTGACTCTGGACTGGAAACCTTCTTCACTTAGTGTTCACAGGCTGAAAATATTTTAAAATAAGCATTTATTACTAGCAGATTTTTTTAATATGTGGAAAGTAGTGTGTGTGTGTCCACACACATGCTCACACTTGCTGTGTGTGGTAATTTTTCTAAATCAGTATTTCTCTTCCCCATTGTAATCCTTTAGTCATACAATCGCTTTCTGTCCTTCTTATGTCAGAGCCCAGAGTCAAATCACTCACGAAGTCTGAAATATTTGTACCCTCAATCTTGTGTACCTAGGACTTAGGAGACAGAAGAGTCAGGATGCAGATTTTAACAAAGGATCTTTGTCAGCTTAATTGCCGTGTGCACTGCGTCTTTACCAAGAAGCCTTCCACAGTCTAGGGCATTTGTAATGTAAGAAGCATAATATGGGTTTATGAGGCAACAGAATCACCCTTGATTTCCCTGCAGTCATTGCAGCCACCTTTCATCCTGTCACGATGTATTTTTAGTCGCTCTGAGAAGGCAATCTGCCTTGTTTTGAGGTTTTCTAGAATACCCTTTAACAATGAGTGATTTATTCTAGAGGAGATGGAGTGCACTCTCTGTGTTTCCCCCTCTGATTGGGCTATTCAGTGATGCTGGTGAAGTGGCAGGCACCAGGCTGACATCTGGGCTTCAGCATTGCTCAGAAACACAAAGCAAGCGTTTATTTGAAAAGACGACTCCAAGTGACATGAATAACCTTTTATCTTCCAAGAGGCATCGTTAAGAACAACCACACAGTTGTCAATCCAGGCAAGCCTGTAGCATCCACAGACATCACTTAGTGTTAACTTGGCTTTCTCTTCTGCAGCCGGAAGTTGGCTTACTGTGAAAGTAATCACCGAAGGAAATAGATATTTATTCCACTTTTGCAGGAACTCTTTCCTTAGAACAATTTCCAAGAGCACAAGCTAACTTGTACTTTTCACCTCTACTAAGGAATGGATTCTTACATAGATATTTTCAATCGGCGTTTAAATCTGAGGTTACTCAGATGCAAGCTGACAGCGGTAATTTCTTTTTGTAGAGAGGCTGTTTTATGTGTCACAAGTGTTCAATATATGCTTGATAGAAGTTTATAATGTGTCTATGGAAGCCAACACCCCACACCAGAAGGCAGAGTGGTTCCCTAGCTGGGAACTGCCAATACTGTCATGTTGGATATTTATCTTTTCCAGTTGGGGGACAGCAGTGAAACAGCTCCATAATAAGGTTCCGCCTGGTATCTGTAGGTCCTAGAGGACTTGCTGATTTATTTTATTTTAAAATGGCAAAGAAAAAATTGCATTATGGTATTCCTCCCTCAGCATTTTTCATTGTGACTTTGGTCAAGGTTAATACATTTTGACCTCAAATTGCAAAATGAGAAAAGGATAGCCCTTCCAGCCTCATTCATTTCCATTTCTAAACCGACGTGTACATCAGAAGGATCTGGAGGGTTTGAGACTGTGTATGACTGGGATACCCACCTAATGCAATCCATCTGGGTGGAGCCTAAAGTTTCCTGCCTTTAGTAAGTTCGGATGACGCTGATGCTATTGCTCTGAGATGCCTGGGAACACCTTACTTGTGGTAGTTCATTTTAGAAACCCCAAAGAGAAACTGATTAATACATTATTATAATCTCAATTGCCTCAGTGACATTTTGCTAAGGGGATATTTAAGAGATTGAGAGTCATTAGTTATGTGACTAATGTACCAATTATCTAGGCATTAACTGAGACCTCTATTGTCATTTAGTACAAACGTAGGTCGGTTACATGTTTATCAGAAAGCCCAAATGCAACAATCTATATGAGGGGGATTTAATAAAATGCAGAAACTCATTTTGCATATTTCATATATGTTTCTTATAAGGAACCTTAACCTATGAGGCATATATAATGGACCATCTTATTTACCCCTTGCTTCCTAGGCAAGATCACACTTGAGCATGCTAGTGTCCTGTTTGCCTAGTGTATATGTTAAGACATCACTGCTTACTACTTTAAATTGTTCTAGTGTCAGTCAGTAAGAATTATTCTGTTTTCTCTATTATTTTTATTTTAATTTAATTTTATGTAGAGTCATGAACTGATGGTATCAAAACTCATTTATTCCTGTTTAGTCCCGAGTACAAATAGAAAGCTATTACCCCGGGTGTGGTTACAACTCCTGTTATAGAAGACTGGCTTGAATAACTCCTGTGCCCGTCTTAGCTCAGATTCATTGCATTGCATTTATCTTTTCTATTTGCCAGTGTTTTCCTCTCAAAAACAGTTCTGGGATTGAGAGGGTCAGAATCTGAAAAGATTTTATATTTGAACATAATTGCCTAGGAATTAGATCTGTTCTCAGACAACCTTTGTAGGTAAATAATAGGAGACTTAATGGGCCAAGCATTATAAAAATTGTACAAGAATCTGGATATGTTTTTGATCACATTTATTAGGTTGTAAACTAGAAACAGGAGCATATCCATGATTTTTTTCAAACATCACTAATGCTATTTGTAAATCAATCACAAGGCATTTATAGAAACAACCACATTATATCATCAGTTAAACAAAAACCTTTTTTAAAAAGTCAGCAAAATGATTTCATTTAAAGAAGAACAAATACACTTTTAAGCATACATGACTTTAAAAAACTTAGGTACGAAGGCATTCATGATAATAAGGTCAAGGTCAGAATTCAATCTTTGGGTAGATCACTCATCTTTGTTGTATTTCATCCTTAAGGTTGCCTTGCAAATACAAACTCTTAAACACAGGGAATTTTTAGAAGTGGTGAACCCCTGATGACAAAGGGCAGGGATCCAGGGAAATCAGGTCCAAGTAGGGTCCTAGGAAGGATGAAACAACAGATTGATAGAAGCTGTCTGAAAAATGAGCTGGGACATTAGGAAAGCCCATGTGGATATGGGTGTGTATAGTGGAAAAGATGGTTTGGGTTATAGTAAACGGTAAAATAACCCAGGATTCAATACTAGGTTACAGGACAGGAATCTAGACTCTGTCTGGGAAGCTGTAAAAAACATCAACTATCTTTCTCTTTAAAAATTTTTAATTTTAATTTTTTAAGTCATATTGCATACCAATCACAGTGCCCTCTCCCTCCCCTCCTCCTACTCTCCCCCACCTCCCTCCCCATCCTCTCTCCATCTACTCCTAACTATCTTAATGCTAATGATACTAATCAATATTTCTTGAGAACTATTATTAGCTCAGAAACTGCTAATCTGGTGTATGAAAACTCTGTAGTGACTGCTAATAAATTACTCTACTGGACACCGAACACCACAAGTATCATTACCATGACACTGAAGGGATCAGGAGATTACCTCATAGAAAAGCTACATAACCCAGGGAGACACAAGCTAGTGAGCTGTGAAGCCTCAAGAGATAGGAACATTATCATCTCTCTTTTAGAAGTGAAGAAGTGTGGCAAAGGGTATTAAGTTTTCTGAGCATGCACTTCTAGGGAATGATGAAGTCAGGATTTGAAGTGGAACTCAGTACTCTAGGGTTTCTTAGAAGTGGGGGTTTCTAGGATAGTGAGTGAGTTATTAAAGACAGTGTGAAATTAGAACTCACCAATGACAGCAGGTTGCTTGGAATAACAAAGCAGCTAGATGCCAACAAGGTTGACTTGGTGTTCAGATCTCAGCCTTAGTGTCTCCATAATCAGGCAAAGAAACCATGGGCAGAGAAACCATGTGGGTCTAAGCAAAGATGGTAAGGACTCAATGTGAATGAAAAGGTTCAGAGATAGATGGAAGACAAAGAACAAGATAACATAAAAGGAATTTCATCTACATTGGAGAATACGTAATTTATATTAAGTAAAAGGCAACAAATAGGACTTTCTTTTGCAATGGTGGGAGGGAGACCTTATTGAATGTATCCAAACAAAGACAATATGTATCTAGAAAGTGAGTTCTGTTAATTCTTTTCCAGCAATCATTCCGTCCAAGATTCCTTGGTGTGGCTGAGCAGTTACACAATGAAGGTTTCAAGGTATACTCTCTTAGTTCTTTTTTGTTAAAGTCACTTTCTTCCACATTGAAATTTGTCCATGAATTAAATACTGTACAAATAGGAAGCCTGACTTTTCAATTTGGAAGATTTAGCTAGATCATTTCACAACTTCCACATAGAATGACTGGTATTTTGTGATTGTTGGAGGAGGAGAGTGTCCTTTTCCTCAGTGTTGTAGCCACTGTAAGTTGTGTTGTCTACAGTAAATAGCCTTTCACTTACCCTAATTCTTTTACAAAAGCAAAGAAAGTTTAAATTCAGTGGGTCACGAACAGAAGAAGACCCAAAGTGGGAGAGAATTTGTTGAGAAGATTTGTAGAGGAAGAAAGGAGAGTCAGAAAGAGGAATGGGGGTGAAAACAATTAAAACTGATTATATAAACACTTGAAACTGTCAAACAGTAAAAATTAGAAAAATAAACTTTACATAGGATAAAATAATTAGGAATACTAGGTTTTACAGAATGACCGTACACTGAATGGTAGTTAGCTTAAAATCTTGCAAACTTTAGTTGAAACATAATAAGGACTCTCACCAGTGTATTTCTTAATCTTTTCCTCCTCTTGATTCTGTATGAAGTCATAGTTCCCAGCTGTTACAGTTCCAGGCAGTCTCTTTGTAGCAAATTGCTCTGCACACAGCCTGGCTCAGTAAAACAAAGTTACTCCTACAGCTCAGATCGGATGTGTAGCCACGGACTTTGTGGAACTCATGAAAATAATTTATAAGATATGACTAATTCTTTTACAAAAGCAATTGCAACATAGCTCTTAAATGTCTCCTTACTGAAAAAAATGTGAAAATATTTAAGGTATCTCTGCCCAGATTCTGAGTTCAAGTGACTACCCTCAGCACCACTCTTCTTCCATTATTTTTCCCTGTTTCCATTGTGATTCATATGTTCCTTCATTAACAACACCTCCTCCTTTTTAGTAACCGAGTTTTCTATTTTAAATGCAGCTTTTTGCCACAGAAGCCACATCAGACTGGCTCAATGCCAACAATGTTCCTGCCACCCCTGTGGCATGGCCATCCCAGGAAGGACAGAATCCCAGCCTCTCTTCCATCAGAAAGTAAGAACTGAATAGTCTGTTTTATGAATCGGGGAAAAAAAGGAAAATAGGAGATAAATTGTGGGAGCTAGTACAGTGTGAAGCTCTCACCTCATTATCTTTTCACAAGATGGTTTTGTTAACAAATTTACAAATGAACACACTTATGGGTGATAGTTTCATTCTCATAAAAAGTGAATTACTACATGTGTACACCTACCTGTTCATGTGTTAGAAAACACCTCTCAGATACTTCTGTTAAAAGTGCTTGACAGATACAAGTGAAAACTATGAAGAATTTAATACAGTGCTTTATATATTTATACAAAAGTATGAATATGCACATATGCATTAATATGCACATATGCACATTTCACTGAGGATGGATCAATAGATCAGTCAACTTATTGAGCACTTGCTGCATGGAGAAAACTGGAGTAAGCATTTTGACAATGTTTTAACTAAATGCTTGTTTCATAGGCCATTGCCTTCTGATTTTGTAAGACACACTGTGTGAGGCTTCAGGAACTGCAGGGCATCTGTTGTTACAAAGCTACATGGGAAGAAAGCACAGTGGATCCTACTTTGCTACTCTTGAATATTACAATTTACCCAATAGCTACAACTTCCCTATCCTATGCAGTATGCTATTTATTAAAGGTTGTTAAGAAATCATTTTGAAATGAATGAAAGAATGTCATCATGTATGGATCTTACCAGCCTTCCACTGATGCTATGAGTCCCTTGCTTAAGAGTTTGTAAAATGAAAACCAGCCCAACCTCATGCTTTTGGCATTTGAGGGTCTGTTTGGGTATGTTCAGTCAGTCCAATAACAGGATGTGATACAGGTTTACTCACAACCAGGTAGTCTGATGCTTCTCTTGCCAGGCTATGGGAAGCAGGCAGAAATAGATGCAGTATGTGGGGAGGAGCCTGGAGGTGGAAATGTTAGTGCTGAGGAATCACCTCTTTGTAAAACAAAGTGGGTGTCTATCAGATTGTCAGTTCTTGCTATGTTGGGTAGTATTTTCAAGGGAAAACAATGTTTTGCATCCTGTTAAACTTTTGTCAGAGTTCTTTCAAAACCACAATAAAATATTATAATTCCCCAGTGAGTGCATCTTGAACATTGGCTTAGACTTAGAAAAGAGCAGGCGGCAGGTAGCTCAGTAAATAGCATTTAAATGGCAGAAGACTTTGTGTTCCTACTTTTGAACTATTTATGAAATGGAATTTGTCAACTTTAAGTTTTTATTTATCTTTTTAGATTGATTAGAGATGGAAGCATTGACCTTGTGATTAACCTCCCCAACAACAACACCAAATTCGTTCATGATAATTATGTGATTCGGAGGACAGCTGTGGACAGTGGGATTGCTCTCCTCACTAATTTCCAGGTATGTTTTTCCCTTTATATATAAGCCATGTGTGGGTTCTAGTTCTGGGTCTCCCTTCATGTGTGTTAATCACTCCTTTTCTCTCTGTCTCTGTCTCTTTCATGGAGTGTTCAGAATAGACAGAAAATTTTAATAGAATCTAAAACAATGGTGTTAATATGGTAGATTGTCATCTCACTTGAAGAGATGGAGATTAAACAATATGATTAAAAGCCAGGAATAGGACTGGTCCTATTCAATCATTCTGTGAGTACAAAGATATAGTATAGAATAGAATGAAGACTGGGAGTGCTGTCACACACACACACACACACACACACACACACACACACACACACAGACTGTATGAAGCACATTCAGTTTCATTTGGATATGAACCACCAGGGTCATCCTAGAAGGAACCTGACATTCACAAATGAGCCTTGTGTCCTATTTCCCCATCTAAGTTAGTCCAATCCTTATCAGGGGGGTGAGGTTAGTTTATTCATGGTGAGTGTGAAACATGGGGAAGTCTCTGAGATAAACATTACATCTTTTCATTCCATACCTCGTCGAAAATTGGGAGCAGATCCTTCTAACTTTTCACTCATGATTCATCCTGCATTCACTTTCATCTATTGTAGGTTGCTAACATTCCTAATATTTTCTTTTAGGTGACCAAACTTTTTGCTGAAGCTGTGCAGAAATCTCGCACTGTGGACTCCAAGAGTCTGTTCCACTACAGGCAGTACAGTGCTGGCAAAGCAGCATAGAGCAGAAAATGTCCAGTGAATTCATCCTTGAGTCAGCATGAGCCACACAGCTCCAAAAGGACCATTCCCAGCCTATCTCCAGAAATGGATGTTGTTGCCAAACTCTATTTTGGGTTCCTCTGTTCACAAAGTTTGTATCTTTAACCATTAAATTGTTGTCAGTCACTGTTTCAAAACTACCAAGTCCTACCCGATTCACTTGTTCTTCACAAGGAATTCAACCATTCACAGCTTTCTTTTTGTGGACTTGCTCTTAACATTTCATGGTGCTGATTAATAGTGATCAAAGTAGAAAAAGTTATCCTATCTCCTGAACTCCATACTCTAAACATACTCTTGTTTTTGAAGTCATGTCTGTCACACCCAGAATCCACTAACAGGGCAGATTACCATGAAAATTTGTTAAAATGAAATATGGGTTTAATTTATGAGTGGCATCATGTTTGTGTAGTGTTTCTTTTTTGACAATGATTCTCATGTATTTAGCCAATCTAGGAATATCGTTTCTTCTTCCCATAATACACAGTGTGAGACTGGATTTCTTTGTTGGATACTTGCTTGAAGTTTTTGGAGGATGTCAGCAGTTGGCAGAGAACACAGAGATGGTGATATGCTTGCTGAATTTTAGTACTAGCAAAGGGAAATGTTCAGAGTCATGACATTCACCTTCTGGTCAAATTTTGAAACATGTTGGGAGTCACTGTTCCTTTTGTATGATGGATTCTGGTGACTGTCTGAGTCTCTTCTGTATATGTACTCCACACATATTAAACATATGGCCCTTTTATATCATGGATTCTGGTGATCGCCTCCGCTGAATTCTGTAATCCACACATACTAAACATAAGACCCCCCATTCCTTTACATACAAGATTTTTTTCTTTCAAGGTAGCTTTTGTTACCTTTAAGTGTTTTGGTTATTATAGTGCTTTGATGGTGAACTTTTAAATAAAATACTATTAAGTGAAAATGCAGTTGAATTCTTTTTATTTAACAAAATATGATATGGTAAATTAAAACAAAACTGTCACACTGAAGTTGGACAAAACAAACCAACAGAAGGAAAAGAGCCACTAATTAAGGACAAGAATCAGTGATCCACTCATTCAGGCATTTGGAAATCCAATGAAAACTAACTGGAAAGCCATGATAAATACAGAGGACCTAGTGCAGACTCATGTAGGCCCTGTGCTTGCTGCTTTAGACTCTGTGAGTTTGTGTGAGATTTGCTCAGTTGATTTAGAGCACCTTGTTCTCCTGGTGTCATCCATCCCCTATGGCTCTTACATTCTTTTCACCTCCTCTTCCATGGGTTTCCCTAAGCTCTGAGGGGAAGGATTTCATGGCGACATCCTATTTATTGCTGTGCGTTTCAAGATTGGTCTTTCTGTCTGTCTGTCTGTCTGTCTGTCTGTCTGTCTCTCTGTCTCTGTCTCTGTCCCCCCCCTCTCTCTCTCTCTCTGTCTCTCTGTCTCTCTCTCACTGTGTGTGTGTGTGTGTGTGTGTGTGTGTGTGTATAATGTCTCATTGCAAAGTCTCTGTATTTGTTCCTGTTTGCTGCAGGAGAAGGCTTCTCTAATGATAGCTGAGCAAGCAACTTATCTATGAGTGTAGCAGAATGCAATTAGTAGTTACCTTATTTATGTTTTTAGATGAGTATTAGTTGGCTTTACCCTAGCTTTCTGAGCTATTCAGATTTTGGTTCTTGGTCATCCAAGCAGTATTGGATATGGGTTCCATCTCATGGATTGGGCCCCAAGTCAAATCAGACACTTAAGATAAAATGGTGTGTGTTTGGGTTGGTGTATATGTTTTTTCTTTTTGGTAGCCTGCAGAGTACCTTTCCTTATCAAGGACAATAGAACATATGGATAAAGGTTCTATGCAAGTACCACCTTGACCCCTCCATATTCAATAAGTTGTGTGCTTTTTATCTTCAGAAGTTGAGGCTTGTATTCAGTTTGTTGAGAGTAAAGCATTGTCTTGGCAACAGCCTGAGTTGTTTGGGGGATTTCCATGGGACCCATTTGGCCAACAATTCATCTGAATGTAACCCACTCCTGGTACTGGAGGCCTCATTTTGTGACAAGAGCTGGCCAGCTGGGACTCTGCTTACCCATTATGTTGAGACTTCATTAGGATTTCCTTCATATATTTTAGGAAGTTTTTACTGCACTAGGTATACAGGCCACCCTCCAAGTCCTCCTTAATTCGAGCTGTTTCTCCCCAATTCCCTACCCTTCCCCAGCTCACCCTCCCAATCCATAGTCCTCCACCAGTCCATCCATAAATTCTATTTTATTTTCCCACTCAGGGAGATCCTACCTAGTGCCTTCCTCTATAACTAACTTTTCTGGGCTTACATATTTTGACTTGGTTATAATTTACTTAAAGGCTGGTAACTACACATAAGGTAATGCATACTATATTTATCTTTACTGGTTTGTATAACCTAACTCAGGGTGATTTTTTTCTCACTCCATCTGTTTGCCTGCAAATTTCATGATGTCATTGTTTTTATTTTTCCCTCTGAGTATTCCATTGTGTAAATGCACCACATTTTCTTTATACATTTTCTGTTGAAGGGCATTTTGATTGTTTCAAATTTCTGGCTATTGTGAATAGAGAAGTCACGAACATTGTTGAGCAAGTATCCATATCACAGAATGAAACATCCTTTGGATATATGCCCCTGCATGACATAGTTGAATCTTGTGGTAGTTCTATTTCTGTTTTTCTGAAGAAGTAGCACACAGATTTCCATAATGGCTGGTACAAGTTTGCACTTCCAACAATAATGGAGGAGTATTTCCCTTATTCTACATTCTTGTCAGCAGGAGCTGTTGCTTGTGTTATTGATCTTAGCCATTTGGATAGGTGTAAGATAGAATCTCAAAGTTGTTTTGATTTGCATTTCTCTGATGGCTAAGGAGGTTGAACATTTCTGTAAGTGTTTCTCAGACATCTTGGTTTCCTCTATTAGAATTATCTGTTTAGATATGTACCAATTTTTAAAATTGGATTATTTGGCTTTTTGAAATCTACTTTCTTTTTTTAAAATTTAAATTAGAAACATGCATGCTTCAAATGTCAATCCCAGCTTCCCCCCTTCTCCCTCCCAGCTCCAAGCCCCCACCCCTAGCCCAATCCCTACATCGTTCCCCAGGGAAGGTTGGGGCCCTCCTTGGGGGGATGTCCAGAGTCTGTCATTTCATCCAGGGCAGGACCTAGGCCCTTCCCCATGTGTCCAGGCTGAGAGACACATGGGGCTCCTAAAGTTCATTTGTACGCCATGGTGAACACTAATCTACTACCCAAGGCCCCAGAGATTTCTGAGGCCGCCTCCCTGACACTACATTCATGGAGTTTGGATCAGTCCCCTGTTGGCCTCTTAGCCATCAGTCTGGGGCTTAAGAGCTCCCCCTTGTCCAGTCAGCTGTCTTTGTGGGTTTCACCAGCACGGTCTTGACCCCTTTGCTCATCACTCCTCCATCTCTGTCACTGGGTTCCTGGGGGTCAGTTCAGTGTTTAGCTGTAAGTATCTGTCTCTGCTTCCATCAGTCACTGGATTAAGGTTCTAGGAAGTCATATAAGGAAGTCATCAACCTTATCATTAGGTAGGGGCTATTAATGTAGTCTCCCGGCTATTACTTAGTTTTCCATTTGGTGTTATCCTTGTAGATCTCTGGAAATCTCACTGGTGTCAGCTCTCTCCTCAAAGCTATAAGGACTTCAACTATTATGGTATCTCTCATGCTGGTCTCCTCTATTCTTTCCCGACTAAACCTTCCTGCTCCCCCATATCTTCTTCTACCCTCCTCTTATCCCCTTGTCTTTTTCCTGGTTCCCTCTCTTCTACTCCCATCTTCCCAATCTGCTCAGGAGATCTTGCCTCTTTCCACCTTTCTGGGGTATAATGCATATCTCTTGGGAAACTCCCTGTTTCCCAGACTCACTAGCCCTGGGATTGTAGGCTGACTCTCCCCTTATCCATGTCTAAAATCCATATATGAGTGAGTATATACCATGTTTGTCTTTTTGTGACTGGGTTTCCTCACTCAGGATGGCTTCTTCTAGTGCCGTCCATTTGCCTGCAAATTTCAAGATTCTATTGTTTGTTTCTGCTGAGTAGTACTCCATTGTGCAAATGTACCACATTTTCTGTCTCCACTCCTCAGTTGTGGGGCATCTATGTTGCTTCCAGGATCTAGCTATTACAAATAATGCTGCTATGATCATAGTGGAACAGACATCCTTGTTGTATAAATGGGCATCTTTTTGGTATATGCCTAAGAGTGTAATTGATGGGTCATGTTGTAGACTGATTCCCATTTTCCTGAAGAATCTCTACCAGCAAAGGACAAGTGTTCCCCTTTCTCCACATCCTCTCCAGCATAAGCTGTCATTGGTGTTTTTGATTTCAGACATTCTGACAGGAGGAAATCTACTTTCTAAATGTTTTTATATTTTATATACTAATCTTCTATTGGTTGTGGATAAGCTGTTTGAATAGCCTTGTAATCCATAGTGAAATAGAATTAGTCACTGAAAAAAAAGTCCAGGGCCAGATGCTTTTTAGCTCAGAATTATACCAGACTTTCAAAGAAGAGTTAATGCCAGCACTCTTCAAATTACTCCACAAACTAGAAACTGAAGGAACATTGTCCAACTCATTTTATGAGGCCACAGTTACCCTGATTCTTATACCACATGAAGACTCAACAAGGGAAGAGAATTTCCCCTATGAACACAGATGTAAAAAAAAACTTGCAAACTGAGTCCAAGAATGCATGAAAACAATCATCCACCATGGTCAAGGGGGCTTCTTCCCTGAGATACAAAAATCAGTGAGTATAATCCACCATATAAACAACTGAAAGAAAAACAACATGATCATCTCATTAGATGCAGAAAAGGCCTTTGATAAATCCAGCACCCCTTCATACTAAAAGCCCTGGAGAGATTAAGGGATGCAAGGGACATACATAAATACAATAAAATCAGTTTATAAAAGACAGCTGAATCCTTACACTTATTCATTAACATTTGCATGCAAAAATGCATATTTCTATGATAAAAAGTGTTTGGGGACAGGATACCATTGCTTATTTTTTCTTATAAAACTTTGTATAGGTTACAAACATATTAATGCTAAAATAATCTGTAGTTATAACCACCACCCTTCCCTACTATCCATTTCTTGCTGGAAGTAGCAATATGAAATTCATAATTTGCTTTTGTGGTTATATGTACTTTTGGTTTGAAAGCTTTCAAAACATATGACTGTAATGACTGTAATCTGATACTAAATATTGCCATAAATACATAATGATGTCCTGCAGTGTTTGAGAGAACACAGAGTTTCATGCTTAGCAAGTGCTCTACCACTAAGTTACATCCCAAGTGCTATGAGAAGCTATAAAAATATCTTGTATAGCACAGAGAATATTACCTGAATACAGAGGTCAACCAACATTAGCAGATGAAGACAGCACGTGATGTTCAAAGCCAGTCCCACAACCTAAAATACAACTTTGTGAAGACCCTGAGATGATGATACCATGACCAGTTTTTATCTTTTCTTTCCCCCTAGAGTAAATTGATTACTGTTTTGTGTAGAACTACACGAGAGTGTTTTTGTGGTGATATATTTTTTATGTCATAATAAAGCTTGCTTGGAGACCAGAGGTGAAGCAGTAGAGGTACATGCCTTTAATCCTAGCACTCAGGAGACAGACGCAGATGGATCTATCTCTGTGAGTTTAAGGCTACCCAGTACTACATGATAGTGAATCTGTCTAAAAGAGAAACAGATCTTTGATTCCAGCACTTGGGATGACACATCTTTAATCCCAGCACTAGAAAGGTATATAAGACAGGAGTTCAGGGTCTCATTCAGGTATTAGACCTTCAATCTTAAGTATTCAGTCTCCAGTCACACTGAGGATTCATGGAGCCAGGATTGCCCCAGCCTATGTATAGGTAAGCACTAGTGGCTGGATGCTTTGTTTTTCTGATCTTCAGCTTGAACCCCAATAACTGTCACTGGGGTTTTATTATTTGTGCTACAGTGTTCCACATTCATTTTTTCTTGTCCCTGAAACTTTGGATGAGGCCTTTATACTTCATTTCTGTGATCTTGTAACTACACAACCCAACCATTCACTCATGTGCCTGAAAATACTTAATGAGGCTACAGAATATTTTATATAAGATATTAAGTATCATGTAGCCACATATTCTAGTAATTTCTTATTAATCAACTACTTTTTACTAATTCAAACCCACCACTGTAATATGAACTATATAGAGTTCTTACTATTTCTAAAATAATTCTTAATAACTCACATAAATTAACTCATTAATCCTCACAGCCTGTGAGTAGTATCTGTAGACACCAGATAAACAGAAGTCAAGTGATGTGCTTGTCACCTGTCATAATAGCATGATGAAAAATATATGTTTAATATATTATATTATTCATTGTGTATACAATATGTTAACAGTATATATCATATATAATACAAATTATATATATGTATATATTTATGTATATAGTTTCTCACAGTGAAATAATATTTGTTTGTAGTGATCAGGAATGAACATTTGGGTATGTGACTTCAGACATTGTCTAAAACAATAATGGTTTTCTATTTCATATTAACTTGAAGTCATTTGTAAAATACAGCGAAATGAGAAAAGTAATAACAATCAACCAAATTGTGAATGGTTTCTATTTTAGGTGTGGACCATTCACATCTTCTCCATGGTGCTGAAAATGAAGTTACACTAATTTTTGGTTTTGTTGTCTTTCTGTTTTTTCCAATGACTTAATTATATAAGATTTCAATGCAAACGTACATTGTATTTACAATTTTTAGCTGGAAGAGAGGACTTCAAGGAAGTGGAGATTCTTGTGTTCAGATTTAGTAAGGCTTTGTCCTCTTGCAGAGATTGATTTTTTTTCCTATAAACAAGTTAACACATTTTTAAGTCTCTCAGTTTGCTATATTCTACAAGTGCAGTCAACTTTGTGACAGCATTCATAGTGATGAGCAGTACACTAAAGTGTTATTTCCATATTAAGAATGTAATAGCTTCCAGAGAGGATGGACTCTGCTGTGTGGGGAGAAAGGGAGTACAGCCAGCTTTTGAGCTGAAGAGGGATAAAGAGTGGTCCATTTATAGATCTGGAATTTTAAAGCTTTGGAAAGGGAAGAAGAATATTTTAAAAGTACTTCTGTGAAACTTTCCTGTTAGGCAGCATTCCTGATGGAAACTTTTTAAAAAACAGCTCCAGCACTCATTTGTCTCAACAGCTGCAGGTACTTGAACCTCGGCTTCTACAGTGTCCATGGCCTCTCGAACAATGAAAGTGGAAATTATCAGAGAAACAAACCATGTCTGAATGCAGTTAAGTGCTCCATAATTACACACCAGCGTTACCATTTGGCTGCTGGTTTGGCCCCCTGCAGGCACACGTGCCATACATGCTCTCACACACCCAATCAAATCCACAAAGACCATTCATTACATATTGTTCCAGACACCCTTAGCTTGAAAAAGACTAGCTCAACTTTATTCCTCGATTCTTTCTATTACTGTTTCTTTTCCCTTTGTTCTTATATATATTTAACTTTTCTATTTTTCAAAAGGACTATCACTATGCTGTTTTATGAGAAGTGTGGTGACTGGAGAGTGTGAAGTTAATATGGTAGGAGGGGGAATGTCTGTGCCCTTCTAAGTGGCTCCCTGGGTTCCTTGAAAAATTGGTAATAATTGTCTCTCCATCTTCTCTTTTGCATAATGGAGAGTGCAAAGGCTCCAGAAAAAACTTAAGTACTTACAGCTGTTGAGATCAAGACAGCCATATGAAAAAAACTTAGTGAGTCAAAATTAGTACCATTTAAGCTTGATTTTTATTGAGTAAAGACCATATTTATGGCTTTACAATGTTTGTTTTGTAAAGGATTTATATCCACATAGAAAATGATCAATTCCTCAACGAGATTAAACGAACAAATCAGGATTTTCTGGCACTAGTAAAGGTACATTTCTCTAGAAACTTCCAGCGTACCAAGTTGTTTCTTTTTAAGGTTTGCTCTAGCAGAAACCTACAAGACACCAGGAGTAGCTTTTGCTCATCAAAGGATGTACACATCCATCATAGATGCATATGTCTCCTAAAAACAGTTTTGCATATACAGCTTACTGCCACTTTGCAATTGTAACTAAAATAGGATATCTTCAACTTGCAGGAAGGGGAGAAAGTTTAAGTTTAAACTGTGTTATTGAAGGAGAGAAATAACTTGAAATTTTGATTTGGTTTTGTTACTAAAGAATATAGTCTAGTATCTAGTACACAGTATTTTTTCCTTTTTGATATTTAAAGACATACAGACGTCTATTTTCATTTTCTTAAATTTTTTGTGTCTGTTTGTGTGTGTGTGTGTGTGTGTGTGTGTGTGTGTGTGTGTGTGTGCAAGTGCCTGCACCACATGAGTGCAGGTTCCCACACAGGCTAGAAAGGAGGTGTTGGATCCTATGGAGTTGAAATTACAGGAGGTTGTGAGCCAGTCCATGTAGATGTTAGGTGCTGACTGCTGATTCTATGGAAAAGCAACAGACCAATCTCCCTCATGAACACTGATGCAAAAATACTCAACAAAATACTGGCAAATCCAATCCAAGAACAAATTAGAAAAATCATCCACCATGATCAAGAAGGCATCATTCAGGGATGCAGGGATGATTCAACACAGGAAAATCCATCAATATATTCCACCATATAAACAAACTAAAAAAGAAAACCACATGATCATTGACTAGATGCTGAAAAAGACTGACAAAATCTGTATTGAGAGATCTATGTACCCGTAGCGCTACGGGTACATAGATCTCTTCCTACAATCTCCCTACAGAAATCCAACACACCTTTATGATAAAGGTCTTGGAGAGATCAGGAATAAGAGGAACATGCCTAAACATAATAAAAGCAATATACAGCAAACCAACAGCCAGTATCAAAATAAATAGGGAGAAACTCAACGCAATTTCTTTAAAATCAGGAACAAGACAAGGCTGAAAACTCTTTCCATATGTCTTCAATATTGTACTTGAAGTTCTAGCTAGAGCAATAAGACAACAAAAGGAGATTAAAGGAACACAAATTGGAAAGGAAGAAGTCAAACTTTCACTATTTGCAGATGATATGATAGTTTACATAATTGACCAGAAAAACTCTACCAGGGAACTCCTTCAGCTGATAAACTCCTGCAGAGAAGTGGCAGGACACAAAATTAACAAAAAAATCAGTAACCATACTATACACAGATATACGGGCTGAGAAAGAAATCAGAGAAATATCACCCTTTACAATAACCACAAACAACATAAAATATCTTGAGGTAATGCTAACCAAAAAAGTGAAAGATCTGTGTAGTAAGAACTTTGAGTCTTTAAAGAAATAAATTAAAGAAGATGCCAGAAAATGGAAAGATCTCCCATGCTCTTGGATAGATAGGATCAACATAGCAAAAATGGCAATCTTGCCCAAAGCAGTCTACTTGTTCAATGCAATCCTGATCAACATCCCAACACAATTCTTCACAGACCTCGAAAGAACAATACTTACATCTATATGGAAAAACAAAAAAGCCAGAATATCTAAAACAACCTGTACATTAAAATAACTTCTGGAGTCATCACCATCCCTGACTTTAAGCTCTATTATAGAGCTATAGTCCTGAAAACAGTTTGGTATTGGCACAAAATTAGACAGGTAGACCAATGGAATCTAATTGAAAACCCTGATATGGACCCACACAACTATGAACAACTGATTTTGACAAAGAAGCTAAAATTATACAATGGAAAAAGAAAGCATCTTCAACAAATTGTGCTGGCATAACTGGATGCCAGCATGTAGAAGACTACAGATAGAAACATATCTATCACCATGCACAAAACTTAAGTCCAAATGGATCAAAGACCTCAACATAAATCCAGCCACACCCAACCTCTTAGAAAAGAAAGTGGGAGGTACCCTTGAACAAATTGGTACAGGAGACAGCTTGCTGAACATAACACCAGTAATACAGACATTGAGATCGACAATTAATAAATGGAAGCTCCTGAAACTGAGAAGCTTCTGTATGGCAAATGACATAGTCAGCAAGACAAAATAACAACCCACAGAGTGGGAAAAGATCTTCATCAACCCCATATCTGACAGAGGATTGATTTCCAAAATATAAAATGAATGCAGGAAGCTAGCCATCAAAACACCAATCTAATGAAAAATTGGGGTGCATAACTAATTAGAGAATTCTCAATAGAGTAATCTAAAATGGCTGAAAGACACTTAAGAAAGTGCTCAACATCCCTAGCCATCAGGGAAATGCAACTCAAAATAACTCTGAGATGCCATCTCTCTCCTGTTAGAATGGCTAAAATAAAAAAACACCAATGACAGTCTACACTGGAGAGGATTTGGAGAAAGAAGAACACTCCTCCATTGAAGGTGGAAGTGCAAACTTGTATGACCACTTTGGAAATCAGTATGGCAGTTTCTCAGAAAAATGGGAATCAGTCTACCTCAAGATATATCCATTCTTCTCTTGATCATATACCCAAAGAATGCACATTCATACAACAAGAACATATGTTCAACTATGTTCATAGCAGTGTTGTTTGTAATAGCCAGAACCTGGAAGCAACCTAGATGCCCCTCACCTGAAGAATGGATGGAAAAAATGTGGTACATTTATACAATGGAATAATACTCAGAGGAAAAAAAACAATGAAAATTTGGAATTCACAGATAAATTGATTGAACAGGAAGAAAACATCCTGAGTGAGGTATCCCAATCACAGAAAAACAAGCAGGGCATGTACTTACTCATATACGGATATTAGACACAGAGCAAAGTACTACCAGTCTAGAATCCACACCACCAGAGAAATTAGGAAACAAGGAGGATCCCAAGAGAAAAAGGGTTCTTAACCACCGAAGCATCAATCTAGCTTTCACACACCAAGAAATCTCACTAGCAATCGCCCTCCCCACCCATTCTGTCTCTACAATACTCCCAAATCCAAAGGATGCCAAGATTTTTATGCCTTAAGTTTAACAGAAAATTCTAGTTGAGTATTTTCCATAAGTCATTGTAAATTTCTTCATAGAATATTGCAAAAGAAATTTATATGAAACAATTTGAAAGGGAAGAGTTACTTAATCTTTCTTCCAGCGAATTTGCATATGGATCCTTCAAAAATGTTCTCTAATTATGGAGATATAGTGCCATATTGTCATATTATTCTCCTGTTTGGTATACTTTCTTTTCTATTCCCAAATGAAACTATCTAAGGAGCTTCAAGGGAAAAGGTATTTCTCTGTAAAACATGAGCGAGTAGGAGTTAATATGGTTTTTAAAAACCATAAGGTTTAAGTGGTTCCTATAAAGTAAGCTTGACTTTTATTTACTGGATTAGAATGAAATAAACACTTCTAACTTGACTCTCTCAGCATCAAGGAAGCTTTCCGAGCTATCACATTGTGTTCAATCTTTTATTACCCGCCTCAGGCCCTGTGCAAATACTGTTAGTTTCAGAGGTCCTTCACTAATCCAAATGCATGAATCTGTTGAAATTTGGATCTGTAGGACCCCAGGGACCTCATGAAAACAGATGCTCTCCTCCTAAATGCTCACTGGTTTACCATATTGTGTTTTGTTATTTTAAGCTCTGGAAAGCTGGTTAAAATGCGGTATTCCTAGACATAAATGGAAACTGAAGTCCTTTGATGACTGTAATCTTGGTAGTAGTGTTAATGTTACAGGTTTAGTTTTAATTGGTGGTGAGTCCCATAAGTGATTGTTTTAACAAGCCCTTTCTTCAACTTACAGCTGTAGGAACAGTCATGAAACTCATAAATGTTGAGGCCTATGGAAGCAGGGGCATATTTATTTGTTCGACTGTAACCTTTTTGATAATAACAATATTTGTGTTGAGATGTGTTTGATCATCAAAATTAAATTTATCTCCTTTTTTAAAAAATTACTAGATCTTGTCATCTCTTTTGGGATGCTAACATGAGCCAAAGTGGTTTCTTCTGAGTCTGGGATCTCAACCTTGCTCTTCATGTATTCAAGAAGTTAGAATTGTTTGTGGGCTCTTGTAAGAAAATGTCACTTTCACCTTAGAACAAGTTCAAACTAAATAAATTTTGTGAATAGATCATAAAACCTTATAGGTATGCATAAGATCAGGGCCATAGATGTCCAACCATTCTTTACTTGTCAGTCTACTAACAATAGATCTGTGTCTTAAGATGTCATTGACCACTGTGCCCTTCTTGTCTGGTCATGGTGTTGCTCCTATGGTCTTGGACTCTTGTGTTGCCATGGTAAATAGTTCAACTCTTTATTGCTTTCTATAGGAATGTTCTTTTAACCAATGAGAGAAGCTTCTTTATTACTTGAAGGCTCCCAAAGGAGAAAAGTTTTTAAAATAGAAGAAGCATAGAGAGGTTAGAAATAGGACAGGATTACTAGAGTAGAAACAGAACAATGAAGTGCACAAGAAATAAAGAGGATGATGCTCAAACTGTGTGTGAAGTTACTATAGAAATCTTTTACTCTTTCCTTCACTCCTGAGAAACTTTTCACCTTTGGAACCCTGGGTAGGGACTGGAGCAGGTCCCTTAGCCCTTACACACCCGGGTCATTTTTAGTAACCCCACTACAGCTGGGATTGTTGGCTGCTGAT
Source organism: Mesocricetus auratus (assembly GCF_017639785.1). Classification (NCBI taxonomy): domain Eukaryota; kingdom Metazoa; phylum Chordata; class Mammalia; order Rodentia; family Cricetidae; genus Mesocricetus; species Mesocricetus auratus. The sequence continues at coordinate 40,788,419 of NW_024429194.1, read as the reverse complement.
GTTGTCCTTAGAAAGGAGGGGAAGAAAGGTCATGAGACTTGTACTGAGTATTCAGTCTACCATCCCAGCCATCTGTATGCAAGTCTTCCCTAATTGTACATGACCTTAGTGTCTCTTGGAAAAACTAGAGGATATAGTTTGGGAAGTATCAGGGGATAAATCTGTAGACTGAAGTTTCTGTCCCACCCGGTCCCGTAGACATTTAGCCTCAAATAAACACACAGAGGCTTATATTAATTATAAACTGTTTGGCTGATGGCTTAGGCTTCTTACTGGCTAAATCTATCTTAATTATTAACCCATTTCTATTAATCTATGTATCTTCACATGGTCTTGGCTTACCAATGATGCCCAGACCTCTTGCTCCCTTAGCAGCCACACGGTATCTCTCTGGTGACTCACTCCCTCTGTGTTCCTCTTCCCAGAATTCTCCAAGTCTAGTAGCCTCACCTATACTTCCTGCCTGGCTACATCCTACCTATTCATTGGCCAAAACAACTTTATTCATCAACCAATAAGAGAAGCATATTCACAGTATACAGAAGGACATGCCCCATCAGAAGTCAATCTATATAGCAATAGAGGAGTGCCTTAGTTACTTTCTATTGCTGTGATAGAACACCAAGACCAGTACAATTTATTAAGGAAAACATCTATTGTTAGCTTATGGGTTTTAGTTGGTTTGAGTTCATGATGTCAGAGCAAAGGAACAGCTGAGAGTTCACATATTAATTTACAAACAAAAGGGGTGTGTGTGCGCGCGCACACACACACACACACACACACACACACACACACACACACACACCATATGATGGAGAGAGACTGAAGTCCTGAGGTGAATACGAGCTGTTGACATGGGCATGGCTATGTCAAGTACTCAATAGCCTCAGACCCATGAGAAAATGTGAAAACCTGCTATTCTCGTCTTTGTGTGTGCAGAAAATGCTCACTGTACCTTTCTGCCTAAGATGTTTACAACCTGAAGACTGCTCCACTAGAGATTGCTTCTATTAGCTAAAACTGTCTTCTTGATCCAGGTGTATACTATAAACCCCACCTTGATGTTTATCTCTATGTAATGATTCTGTTCCCTTGTTCAGCTTTATGAAAAACTCCTTCCTTTCTGTCAAACTCTTTCTAATAACTATAAAAATCTTTGGGTGTTTGTGTGTCTCTCGGTCTATCTGTTTTCATTCTGTGACCTCCCCATTCAGGTCCAAGGCCCTGAGGCCATGCAAACATTTTATAGAGAATAATATACATGGAGACCCAGAGAAGGCAGAAGCATGCTCTGTTTAAAGAAGTGAAGAGTGCTGAGGATAACTGGAACATGGAACTCAGAGGGTGGATGGAGATACTAGGAAAATAGGGCTGTCTCATAAGGGTCTTGTAAGCTATGCTAAGGATTCAACATTTTGCTACGGGCAACAAGAAGCTATTGAAGTATGTAAGTTAGAAAGAAACATAATTAATTTTGAATTTTTAGAAAACTCACTTTCATTATGAAAAAGGAAATTAATGAATCAGAATTGGAGACAGATAGATCAGGTGGCAGAAATGGGAGATAGTAGATTTCTTGAATTACAATAGGAAAGAGAAACAAATCTTAAAGTTATGTTTTGGAGAAAGAAATACCATGTAGTATTTAGATAAGTGAGATAGTGCTCGAAAGACTTTATTTATTTATTTTTTGGCCCCTAAGAGAATGGAAGTTGCATTATCTAAAAGTGATATTGTATTTTAGATGTGTAAGCACTTAACATCTTGATGTAGACATTATTTTCCTGGCTCCCATGCTTGGCCAGTTCTTGATCTTCAGCAGACTGTTCTCGTTTCTATCTCAGTTTTCCTTACATCATGGGTACAATTACCCATACTCATAAGTTTATTGTGATGGTAGATTGAGAGATTATTAATGATGAACTTGGAATCATGCTGAGTGAAGAGAAGACTGTGATATATATTAACCATTATGATTATTGTTACTACTCTATAGAGCATCTATATCGGTGGTTCTCAGACTTCTAATGCTGTCACTATTTAATATAGTTCCTCAATCATGAGATTATATTTATTGCTACTTCATAACTGTCATTTTGTTATGAGTTGTAATGTAAATGTCTGTGTTTTCTGATGATTGTAAGTGAACACTGTGAAAGGGTTGTTCAATCTCCTCAAGTGGTCATGACCCACAGGTTGAGAATCACTTATCTAGACAAAGATGACTATCTGGCTTCTGCATATTTAGAGTAGGAAGAAGTAGGTTATCGATAAACGTGTATCAAATTCAATGCCTATTGTATAATGTACGTAAATGATTCCTAAAAGGAGTTATTACTGAAACTTTATCACTATAAAAGTAAAATTCAATGTTAAAATATTTCAAGATCCCTGAATGGAAAAGTATTTTATGACATAAAAATGTAAATTATTACTCTTCAATAAGTTTGTAATGAACTGTCTCAATAATATATCAGACTAGTTGGATATTTGATATTCTATAAGATCAGGTAAAACATCTTTGGTACACCCATTAGAAATCATACAGTTTTATTGAACAAAACCATGAATTTGCAAGGGTTCATTTACTTGGCATAAGTGTGGATTACTTGGCAGCTTGGTAAGACAAATTTCTGTGCTGCTGAAGCAGCTATTATTCTTCTTCACAGGGTGGTGCTGTGATGTTTTTGTGTCATGCAGATATTTTCATTGGAAATTTTTTCATGTATCAGAGGTGGTCCTGAAGGGAAATGCAGATTTTTCTTTTATGGGAAGGTGGATGGTTCCTTGCATTGGGTAGTCAAATACTTCTGGGGTGAATTGGCTTCTGTAGCTTGAAGGATAAGAGATAGTGAATATTATCTGTGCACTTTATCCTATGCAATGTTTACCTTTTGAATTCATACAGCATCTCTAGTCTACACAGATGTGAAGTCAAGGCTTAGGGAAGTAAAGTGGTTGCCTGAAGCCATACAGCACATCAGGGAAGAATGCAGAGAAGTGATGAATCTTTTGAGGAGATAAAGTGGCACAGGAAAGAGTAAGCCAGTGCAATAGACAGATCAATGCGGTAGAGAATGAGGTTGTGGGAAAAGACACGAAGGAAGAGATAGCTTAATAGGGAGCTCTGTGTCATAGTACGTTCACAGACTTCAGTAACTTGTGAAGATGCTGAAGAAGGAGGGATACACAGAAACCGCGGTGTCTTAAATTCTTTCACTTGACACAGAGGGTGCAGACTGCTGCTAGACCCATAGGCTACACAGGTCCATGCTTGAACATACTTGAGCCATATTCTGAGGGTTCAAGTATGGCAGATATCAGACAGCCACACTGATTTCAGTGGATTCCATGGAAGTGGTGTTTGGCTGTGGATATGAAGAACTCACTTCTTTATGACCTGGGAACTTGGGGTTGTGTGAGGACAGAATCAGAATATAAGGCCAGATTTCCTTGTGGCAGAGTCACATGATGCATAATTGTTCCCATCACCTTAAAACAACTACCCCACACCTTAGCGACTAGGATACCATGTTACTATATTGTATAACTCAGAAGCTCAGAAGTTTGGAACAGACTTGTCTGCATGGTTCTTTTATTTGGCATCGACAGAGATCATTTTGTGGTGCTAAAACAGTCGGGTGACTGATCTTGAAGATTCAAAGGTGAGGCTGACAATATAGTTCAGGTGGTAGAATTCTGACTGAGCATACAGAAAGCCCTGGATTTCATACCCACACAGTGTAATTGAGGCGTGGTGGTACACTTTTGTGATTCTAGCACTAAGGAGGTAGATGCGGAAGGATTAGACATTCAAAGCTCACTCTTGATTATATGGTGAGTTCAAAGCTAGCTGAACTATAAAGTGGCCCTCTCAAAAATGAAACAAAACAAATGACAACCAGGAAACCCAACAAAATAAAAAGCCTAAAACAAAACACCCCCCAATATCCAAGATAACTTCATTCATATGAACAGTTTCTTGGAAGGGATGACTGGAAGTAAGAGCTCAACAAGAGGTTTGGTCAGAGTGCCTTCAGCTGAAGTCTCCAATAAATCAGGTTCTGGGACAAGTCATGGCAATTGCCTTCTCCCAGGAGTTAGCATTTCAAGACACCCAGTGGAAACAGTAGTTTCTAGGGATTTGTCTTGGGACTCTCAGGACATGGTTCCTTTGTATTCCACAGATTAAGCACATCAACTAATAAAGGCAATCCAAATTTAAGTAGGAAGGAATTAAGCTCCTTCAATATGTGAGGCTAAGCCAAGGATTTACAGATATCTTTAACTAATCACACAGCTGACTCCAGTTACATAGCCCATAGACAATTTACATTGCTTCCTTGTAGAAGTTCTTGTTCAGTTACCATCCAGATATAAACATCATTCTTAGTGCAAATCTCACCAACAGGGAGCAAGCAGAATCTTCTCTTTTTTTTTAATTTTATTTTCCAGTTTAAATTTAGATAAGAATCAAGGTTGCTTCACAAGTCAGTTCCAGGTCCCTCTCCCATTCCCTCCCTTCCTCCCGTGCCCTCCCCTCCCCCCCGTTATCCTCTCATTTCTCCAGGGAGGGTGAGGCCCTCTATGGGGGTGTCCATAGTGTGTCATTTCATATAGGGCAGGGCCTAGACCCTTTCCCAAGAGTTCTGGGTGAGAGTGCACCTCACATTGTTCTATTGGAGTCCAAAGTCCGTGTGTATACTTGGGATGGGTACTGATCTGCTGCCCAAGGCTCAATAGATTCCCTAGGCCTCTTCACTGACACCCAGATTCAGGGGGTCTTGATCAGTCCCATGCTGGCTTCCCAGGCTAATGCCTGGGATTCAAGAGTTAACCTTTGTCTGGTCAGCTGTTTCTGGGGGTTAAACCAGCCCAGTCTTAATCCCTTTGATCATCAGTCCTCCCTCTCTGTTACTGGCTTTCTTGAGTTCAGCTCAGTACTTAACCAAGGGAGTCTGCCTCTTCTTCGATCAGCCACTAAATAAAGTTTCTGTTTCCCAGACTCTCTGGCCATAGGATTGTAGGCTGGCACTCCCCAGATCTATGTCTAAAATCCATATATGAGAGAGTACATGCCATGTTTCTCTTTTTGTGACTGGGTTACCTCACTCAGGATGGTTTCTTCTAGTGTCATCCATTTGCCTGCGAATCTCATGATTCCATTATTTTTTCTGCTGAATAGTACTCCATTGTGTAGATGTACCACATTTTCTCTATCCACTCTTCAGGTGAGGGACATCTAGGTTGCTTCCACGTTCTGGCAATTACAAATAAAGCTGCTATGAACATAGTGGAACAGACCTCTTTGTTGTATGAATGGGCATCTTTTGGATATATGCCTAAGAGTGGAGTTGCTGGGTCTTGTGGTAGGTTTATTCCCATTTTTCTGAGGAATCTCCACACTGATTTCCAAAGTGGCTGAACCAGTTGGCACTCCCACCAGCAATGGAGGAGTGTCCCCCTTTCACCACATCCTCTCCAGCATAAATTGTCATTGGTGTTTTTGATTTTAGCCATTCTGACAGGGGTGAGATGGTATCTGAGAGTTGTTTTGATTTGCATTTCCCGGATGGCTAAGGATGTTGAGCACTTTCTCAAGTGCCTCTCAGCCATTTTAGACTCCTCTATTGAAAACTCTCTATTTAGTTCTGCAGCCCACTTTTTAATAAGGTCTTTGGTGTTTTGGAGATTTGCTTCTTGAGTTCTTTGTAAATTTTGGAGATCAACCCTCTGTCAGATGTGGGATTAGTGAATATTTTTTCCCATTCTGTGGGCTGCCTTTTTGTATTGCTGACTGTGTCCTTTGCCTTACAGAAGCTTCTCAGTTTCAGTAGGTCCCATTTATTAATTGTTGATCTTACTGCCTGTGCTACTGGTGTTATGTTCAGGAAGCTGTCTCCTGTACCAATTCGTTCAAGGGTACCACCCACTTTCTCTTCTAAGAGGTTCAGTGTGGCTGGATTTATGTTGAGGTCTTTGATCCATTTGGACTTAAGTTTTGTGCATGGCGATAGACATGGATCGATCTGCATTCTTCTACATGCCAGTCTCCAATTATGCCAGCACCATTTGTTGAAGATGCTTTCTTTATTCCATTGTATATTTTTAGCTTCTTTGTCAAAGATCAGATGTTCGTACGTGTGTGGGTTAATACCCGGGTTTTCAATTCTATTCCATTGGTCTACCTGTCTATTTTTGTGCCAATACCAAGCTGTTTTCAGGACTATAGCTCTATAATAGAGCTTGAGGTCAGGGATGGTGATGCCTCCGGACGTTGCCTTGATGAACAGGGTTGTTTTGGCTATCCTGGGTCTTTTGTTTTTCCATACAAAATTGATTATTGTTCTTTCAAGGTCTGTGAAGAACTGTGCTGGGATTTTAATGGGGATTGCATTGAATCTGTAGATTGCTTTTGGCAGGATTGCCATTTTTACTACATTGATCCTACCTATCCAAGAGCATGGGAGATCTTTCCATTTTCTGAGGGCTTCTTTAATTTCTTTCTTTAAAGATTCAAAGTTCTTACGATACAGGTCTTTCACTTGTTTGGTTAGCGTTACCCCAAGGTATTTTATGTTGTTTGTGGCAATTGTAAAGGGTGATGTTTCTCTGATTTCTCTTTCAGCCCTTTTATCATCTGTATATAGTAGGGCTACTGATTTTCTTGAGTTGATCTTGTAGCCTGCCACTTTGCTGAAGGTGTTAATCAGCTGTAAGAGTTCCCTGGTAGAGTTCTTTGGGTCATTGATGTAAACTATCATATCGTCTGCAAACAGTGAAAGTTTGACCTCTTCCTTCCCAATTTGTATCCCCTTGATCCCCCTTTGTTGTCGTATGGCAATAGCTAGGACTTCAAGTACCATGTTGAAAAGGTATGGAGAGAGTGGACAGCCTTGTTTTGTTCCTGATTTTAGAGGAATTGCATTGAGTTTCTGTCCATTTAGTTTGATGTTGGCTGTTGGTTTACTGTATATAGCTTTTATTATGTTTAAGTATGTCCCTGTTATCCCAGATCTCTCCAAGACCTTTATCATGAAGGGGTGTTGGATTTTGTCAAAGGCTTTTTCAGCATCTAGTGAGATGATCATGTGATTTTTGTTTTTCAGCTTGTTTATATGGTGGATTACGTTGATGGATTTTCGTATGTTGAACCATCCCTGCATTCCTGGGATGAAACCTACTTGATCGTGGTGAATGACTGTTTTGATGTGTTCTTGGATCCGATTTGCCAGTATTTTATTGAGTACTTTTGCATCAATGTTCATGAGGGATATTGGTCTGAAGTTCTCTTTCTTAGTTGTATCTTTGTGTGGCTTGGGGATCAAGGTTATTGAAGCCTCATAGAAAGAGTTTGGCAAAGACCCTTCTGCTTCTATTGTGTGGAACACTTTGAGAAGAATTGGTATAAGCTGTTCTTTGAATTTCTGGTAGAATTCTGCACTGAGGCCATCTGGACCTGGGCTTTTTTTGGTTGGGAGACTTTTGATGACAGCTTCTATTTCCATAGGGGTTATAGGTCTATTTAAATTGCTTATCTGTTCTTGATTTAGTTTTGGCAATTGATAGCTGTCCAGGAAGTCATCCATTTCCTTTAAATTTTTGAATTTTGTGGAGTACAGGTTTTCAAAGTATGACCTAATGATTCTCTGGATTTCCTCAGAGTCTGTTGTTATGTCCCCCTTTTCATTTCTAATTTTGTTAATTTGCGTGTTCACTCTCTGCTGTTTGGTAAGTTTGGACAAAGGTTTGTCTATCTTGTTGATTTTCTCAAAGAACCAACTCTTCGTTGCGTTGATTCTTTGTATTGTTTTCCTGGTTTCTACTTTATTGATTTCAGCCCTCAATTTGATTATTTCCTGGCGTCTACTCCTCCTGGGGGAGTGTGCTTCTTTGTGTTCTAGAGCTTTCAGCTGTGATGTTAATTCTCTGGTATAACTGTTCTCCTGTTTCTTCATGTGAGCATTTAGCGCTATGAACTTCCCCGTAGCACTGCTTTCAAAGTGTCCCATAGGTTTGGGTATGTTGTGTCTTCATTCTCATTGAATTCGAGGAAGTCTTTAATTTCTTTTTTTATTTCCTCTTTGACCCAGGGATGGTGCAGTTGAGCATTATTCAATTTCCATGAGTTTGTAGGTTTTCTGCAATTTGTGTTGTTGTTGAATTCTAATTTTAAAGCATGGTGGTCTGATAAGATGCATGGAGTTATTCCAAGTTTTTGTAGCTGCTGAGGTTTGATATGTTGCCAAGTATGTGGTCGATTTTTGAGAAGGTTCCATGTGGTGGTGAGAAGAAGGTATATTCTTTTTTATGTGGATGAAATGTTCTATAGATATCGGTTAATCCCAGTTGGGTCATTACTTCTATTAGCCCTTTTGCTTCTTTGTTGAGTTTCTGTTTGGTATTCCTGTCTAGTGGTGAGAGTGGTGTGTTGAAATCTCCCACTATAACTATGTGGGGCTTTAGATGAGATTTAAGTTCTAATAATGTTTCTTTAACGAATGTGGATGCCTTTGTATTTGGGGCATAGATGTTCAGAATAGACACTTCCTCTTGGTGGGTTTCACCTGTGATGAGTATGTAATGACCTCCTTCATCTCTTTTGATTGATTTTATTTTAAAGTCTAGTTTGTTAGATATTAGGATTGCTACCCGGCTTGTTTCTTGGGTCCATTCGATTGAAAAATTTTTTCCCAACCTTTAATTCTCAGGTAATGTCTGTCTTTAAGGGTGAGGTGTGTTTCCTGTATGCAGCAGAAGGAAGGGTTCTGTCTTCGAATCCAAGCTGCTAGTCTGTGTCTTTTTATGGGTGAGTTAAGGCCATTAATATTGAGGGATATTAATGACCAATGATTGCTCATCCTTCTTCAATTTGCGATGGTTGTTGTTGGTGGAATTATGTGTGGAATTTCACCCCTTTGTTCTTTTGGCTGTTGGTAGAGAGAGATTCTCTAATGCTTATGTTTTTCTGGTTGTAGTTAGCTTCCTTGGGTTGGAGTTTTCCTTCCAAAATTTTCTGTAGGGCTGGGTTAGTGGACACATATTGCTTGAATCTAGTTTTGTCATGGAATATCTTGTTTTCTCCGTCTATAGTGATTGAGAGCTTTGCCGGGTATAGTAGTCTGGGCTGGCATCCGTGGTCTCTTAGTGTAGGTAGAATATCTATCCAGGACCTTCTGGCTTTCAGCGTTTCCATGGAGAAATCAGGTGTAATTCTGATAGGTCTGCCTTTATATGTTACTTGACCTTTTTCCTTAGCTGCTCTTAATATTCTTTCTTTGTTCTGTATGTTTGGGGTCTTGATTATTATGTGGCGAGGGATTTTTTTTGTGGTCCACTCTATTTGGTGTTCTGTAGGCGTCTTGTACCTTCATTGGCATGTCTTTCTTAAGGTTGGGAAAGTTTTCTTCTATGATTTTGTTGAATATGCCTTCTGCCCCTTTGAGCTGGATTTCTTCTCCTTCTTCTATACCTATTATTCTTAGGTTTGGTCTTTTCATGGTGTCCCATATTTCCTGGATGTTTTGTGTTAAGGATTTGTTGGATTTAAGGTTTTCTTTGGTTGATAACTCCATTTCTCCTAGCGTATCTTCAACACTTGAGATTCTCTCTTCCGTCTCTTCTATTCTGTTGGTAATGCTTGTATTGGTAGTGCCTGTCTGTTTGTCCAGCTTTTCTATTTTCTGCCTTTCTTCAGATTGTGTTTTTTTTAATGACTCTATTTCAGTTTTCAACCCTTGCAGTGTTTGCATTGCTTCTTGCAATTTTCTGTTTATCTGTTCGTCCGTTTGTTGCCTTTTATGAATTTTTTGGTTTGTTCTTTCTTCCATTTCTTGCATTTTTTGGTTTGTTTTTTGTTCCATTTCTCACATTTTGTGCTTTGTTTCTTCTTCCATTTCCTGCCTTTTTTGGTTTGTTTCTTCTTCCATTTTTTTCATTTTTTGCTTTGTTTTTTCTACCATTTCTTGCATTTTTTGCTTTGTTTCTTCTTCCATTTCCTGCCTTTTTTGGTATGATTCTTCTTCCAAATCTTGCATTTTTTGCTTTGTTTTTTCTTCCATTTCTTGCATTTTTTGCTTCATTTCTTCTTCCATTTTCTGCCTTTTTTGGTTTGTTTTTCCTTCCAATTCTTGCATTTTTTGGTTTGTTTTTTCTTCCATTTCTTTGAGGGATTTTCCAATATCCTCTTTTAGGGCCTCTATCATTTTCATGAAAGTGCTTTTAAGGTCGTTCTCTTCTGCTTCGTCCGCATTGGAATGTTGGGGTCTTGCTGGTGTGGAGTCTCTAGAATCTGGCAGTGTCATATTTGTTTTTCTGTTGCTGACTGTGTTTTTGTATTGTCTCTTTCCCATCTCTTCTTCTAGTGGGTACAGAAAGAGCCCCTTACTGGTCTGGGGACCAGCGTTCCCTTTTGGTGGGTGCTAGCAAGTCCAATAATCTGGTGGTTCTTCTATTCCTTGTCCGAATGCTGGTCCCGTGGGTGGAGAAGGAGAACAGGAATCTGGGGCGCTTATCCTCTTACCTGGTCCCCTGGACCCTATGCTGGGTCCTGTTGTACTTGATCCAGAACAGCTACTCCCCTGGTCTCCCAGCCTCCTCTCCTTTCCTGGTCTCGTTGGTGTGAGCGAAGATCCGGAGTCTGGGGTGCTTGGCTCCCGCCGGGATTGGGAGCTCTGTGCAGGTCCCAGGGGATCTGCCGGCACTGGAGCACAGGCCGGGAAGCCCCAGAATCTTCTCTTTTGAGGACACACCCAACTTCTCAACAGCAGAAATTAGTATTTTGCTGTCAAAGGCTAGGCAATATTTTCAAGTTGGTTGGGGTCAAGAACTGTGCTGATAGTAACGATAGTAATTTGGACAGACTCAAAAGCAATGCAGAATTTTTTTCAGGAAACACCTATCTGTATGAACCCTCGAAGAGAGACAGGCAGGAGTTTCTGACTATATTACTGAAACAGTGAAACTGTCCACAAGCATGGCTCTAACAAACATTTTAGACACTCTATTTCTTTTTTTTTTTTTTGGTTTTTTACGAGACAGGGTTTCTCTGTATTGTTTTGGAGACTATTGGTCCAGCCTGGCCTCGAACTCACAGAGATCCACCTGCCTCTGCCTTCTGAGTGCTGGGATTAAAGGCGTGCGCCACCACCGCCCGGCTTAGACACTCTATTTCTAAGAGACTTCTATACATTGTGTTCACACACCTAAGAATTTTTTGTTAATATCATTGCTCTGCAACAGGAAGAACATGAGAAGTTTTAAAGAAACGAGAGCTTGTTTTATAAATACATATTCTTTTATTTTACTTAAGTGAGAATGCTCATGGTTAAAATCCAGGATCCCTGAGGTTAAAATCTGTTGTCAACTGTGACTTGCTGCTACATAATGTTTGTCAAGGTATATAAAGTCCTGGTGGTTATTCAGCAGTCAGACAATGAGGAATAGCAACTCATTTATAGAAGTATAGTTCAGGTAAATAAGATAAATCATGGGGATTCTTACAGAATTGTACCTGCCCGTAGCAAAAACTTGATAAACATTCTTAAATGCCCTTTAAAATTCTGATTTGTAGGGACAGCTTAGTCTTTTGTAAGTACAATGATCATCAGGTCCAACGGTCCCTTGATAAGGCACACTAAAGGGATTAAACAACAATTGATTCACTATATCATCTTATAAAATCAGAATGAACTTTGAAGTACTTGCCTTGCCTGTGTTCTCAAGACACGGAGATACCTAAATATCAGTTTAGAAGTAGACACCCAATTGCCCAAAAAATGAGAGGAAAATGCTTATGACAAATAGCAGGGCTAGAAGTTCTCTGAATGTCGAGAATACCAATTTATATAAAAACCATCCATAAATTGAGACCTTAAATTATTTTTCAAAACACAGATACTAAACTGAGGTAAGTAGAGCATTTAGTCTGCCACCACAAAGCAATGCTTATTAAACCTATTTAACCAAAGATAGAATGATTTTTAAGAATTTATCTGTTGGAAAAATAGCTTCAACAGATTTAACTCACTAGCTATGATCAAGGCAAAGCCTATTAACAATAATTGGCAAGTTCTTAGAAACTAAGAACCCATAATTAAATTTTATTGTCTTGTGAGTGATTTGAATTAATTATATCCATAATAGGCACACAATCACCTCCTCCCACTTTAGAGCTGGGGGTGGCTGTTTCATAGAATCTAGGCATTTACTGCAACCCTTGAGCATCCTGTGTGCTGCCAAGGCAAATCTGCTACAAAGCCCATTTCCTCTTACGATTTACTGAAAAGTGACAGGTGTTGATTTGCTGGTATCTTTCTCAACAGATCTGAATGAGCTAAACAAAATGACTTCTCTACCCATTTAGGCAGAAAAATAAATGGGGACACCAGCTAATGAGTGAATGTAGAGTTAGCTGGACTCAAAGCCTTCCAAGCTGTTGGCAGCTGGAATCAAAAGAGGAATCATGCAGACAGTTGCTCATGTTTATTGCTGAACATGAAATTAGAAAGATGCTTCATCTTCTCTACAGGTGCAAGAGCATATAGTTATTAATTGCTGGAAAACATGCTTATTGACAACCCCAAGCCTGCAAAATCCCACACTCAGCAAATGGCTTTCAAACTTCATCCAAAAAACACTTTAGAATCAATACAAAAGCATCACATAGTTGATGAATCTGTGCCCAGTAGAATTGTGCATCCTGGAAGCACAGCATAGACTGTCTCTCGATATTTATGTAGTAGAGTACCATTGGTACTTTCTTTGTTCTTTTGGGGAGGGGGCACCAATTATATAAAACATTCTTCAACTTTCCACTGTGGATAGGTATAACTCTAAACTATGGGGCGGTTGAACCAATTTTGTTTCTGTATACAGGTTTTAAAAACAGTTTTACCTTTTCATTGAGTCTTAAGCCGTATAAGGTCATGTGTTCATCCCATGAATTTAGCAAAGGTCTATTAGGTAAATTATTTAGGAAAATCTAATACTGGACAAATTCTAGTTTTAATACTAGAATTTATATAAATATACCCTCAGGGCTTAAATTTTTATTGAATTGTTGTTATGAACTAATTATGAAATGTCATCAGAGAGTATTTCATTAAGTTCTGAATTATAACCAAAGAAAATTAAGAACCACCAAAGTTTGAAGGGGATAAACACTTGAAGGAATTGCAAAGATGGGCTTCTATGATTCCCACTGCTATTAAATGAGTATACATAGTTTATCTAGTTGTTGTTTTTTTCTAACTTACTTCAGATAGGATTTGAGATAGCATTCATAAATGAGTATAAAATAACAAGGTCAAAATAAAACAATCAGATAGGCAAATAAATGTTATAAATAACCCAAGGGCTGACTACAATACTCCGAATGTTTCTGCTGCTTGAAACTAGGTCTTTAACTTGATCCTAAGTCTCTTGGTAACCAGGAGCAGAAATACAATTAATGCAAGAGACATATGACCCAGATGAACCACAGGAGTTTCAGTCATTCTTGTGTGTAAATACAAAAGATGAATATCTCTAATAAATATTTTAGATATGGTGGGAACAATATATTTAATTATTGAATGTATTTATATAATATTTTATATTATATAGATTTACAGCTGCTTGTCTTGCAACTCAGATCATTTATCACCATTTGTTTATATATTCAAATAAGTATTTAAAATGTTTATTAAGAAATTGCTATGAGCCTTGGAGACAAACTGATGAACAAGACACATAATAGTCAGAAAATGACAGACTAGTTATAAATCAGGTGATAAGTCAATAAACTCATTTCAAAGAATTGTGAGTTACTGAGATGACACAACCAGATAATGTGAAATGGAGTGACTGGGTAGATGGATAAAATGTAATCCAAGAAACATTTTAACGAATGGAAGGAAATGCTCCTGACAAGATGAGGAAGAAGAATTTCCAGGCATGGAGATCAGAGATTTTGCTAGGTCTCAGGGAAGAAAGCAGTGAGTGTTTTGGAAAAATGACAGTGAAGCTGCTATGGCTGGAGCATAGGGGAGGAAATGAAGAGGAATTGAGGTTTCAGAAGTGGGTAGAGTTGTGCTGACAAGCTGCTATCAGAGAGATGGCTCAGTTGTAAAAGCATGTAATCTTATTGAAAAGGATCACAGTTTTATTCCCAGCACTCATTTCAAGCACAAATTTGTGGGGATGTAATTTGCTACAGCAATGGGATACTCAGATTAACATTTCCTCAATCCTAGAAACAAACTATAAATTAACATATTTTTCTGGGAAAAATATTAGAAGGTATTCTAAAGAACAGTCACTGGCCATTCAGGGTGTACAAGAACAAGGCACAAATGCTCTCAATTTTTCAAAAGCACCAACAGTCCAACCTTTAAAATGGTTGACAGAAAACCTGTATGGGATGAGCAATGGCTTTTAGTAACAGAGAAACTGAAGGCCTTAGAACAGCTGTTACAGGAACAGCTAAATGCTTAGCATACTGAAGAATCAACCAGCCCTTGGAATTCTCCTGTGTTTATATTTAAAAAGAAATCTGGAAAATGGAGAATGGTAACAGATCTAAGGGCTGTTAATAAGGTGATTCAGTCAATGGACTGTCTGCATTCTGGAATTCCCTTGCTTTCTTTATTACCTAAAGGATGGTGTCTTACAGTTATTGATTTAAAACATTGTTTCTTCCACTATACCTTTACAAGAAAAAGACAGAGAAAACCTTTTTCTTTTCAAAACAAGAACTCTGATTAATATCCTTTGTTCAATATTTTCCCCCTGACCATTACTGACAATAACTTGTAACCAAATCCCATAAAAAATGAAAAATATCCATATCCCATTGAATGACCAAAACCCGCCCATGATGAGTGCATCATGCTCTTAAATTTACTTCCTGCTATCTGAAGAGATAGATATAAGAGGATATAAGAATAGAGTATTGAATCTACTCTGAAAAGAAAAAAATGAGGGGGTATAGAAATAGGATAAAAATGTAGATTATTGAATATACTTTTAACCAATACAGCAACTACATTGGCTTGGAGTTTTCATATATTGATACAAATTTGAGGTTATTTTTGTTACAACATACTGTACATACATTTTTAATCTTGTTCAAGGTATTGTATCAGTGTAACTCATTTAACAATATAATGCAAAATTTTAGCCTTTGAAAGTTATTATTATCAACTATTTAGGATAATAAGGAAATGCACAGTAGCAATTAGTCACCTGTTACAACCCATCTTATAGCCATACTAAGTATGCTTTCAAGGTCAAACAGATATATTTTAGATAGACTAGCTGTCTTCCAACACTTCAGAGATCTACAGAACATGGCATTTAAGGTGTTTTTGTAACATAGTTTCTTCTCTTTTTTTTAATGATGATGAGACATGTCTGCTCCTCGCAGTATCTATCTACTTCTGAGAAGATGATGGGCATAGAAGAAACACCACATGGAGTTTACTTTCATTATGCAAAAGTTAGCCACTGGGGGGAAAATGCTCTTGCCTCGACTGCTGAAAGGACTGCTGAACTTTGCTGAAACAAGGTAGGATAGCCATTCAGAATATCCTGCTTCACAGAAAAGTCTATCAGATATGCTGGGTCTCGAGGAGGAAGATGGATGCTCTAACATTGCAGAGGAACCTTGGATAACTGCCCAGGCAGCTGTCTCTGTCATTTCTCACATATTTTGGAAGTTGCTTATTTGCACTTCCTTTTTACTCAAGTAATATTATTTCCTTCTCAGGTCTCTGATGGAATTGATGACTTTATAATTATAGTTTTCCTTGTTACCAGATTCAGAAAAGAAATTCACCAAAGAGGTGTAATGTGTATCAGGGTAAGGGACATAAAAAGATAATTTTGGGTTGGTAATGCAAGTTAGGAAAGAAAGTGAATTAGGTACAATGTTTGGACTCACCAAGATAGGGTAGATATGAAGTATTTCCTCTGAATTTGTCAATTGCTATAGACTAGACATTGTTCAAGTAGCTATTTACAGTATATATTGTACTTATTGTATATAGATCTTCTAATATTAGTTATAGCCTTTTTATTTTTAGACAAAAAGCAGAAATGTGATACTAGCAAATAACTCTTGCCTGAAGATCAGAGGGTGGGCTAGCCAGTAGTTAGTCAGTGAGGTCTGATGTTCTGTATAGACAGACAGGAAGTGATATGGCTTGGGGGAGAGAGGAATATAAGGAGGGAGGAGACTGGTGCTCTCTTTCTTTTCAGCTGAGAGGTTGGCTATGTAAGACTTGGCTATGACTTGTTCCTTTGTCTCTTTGATTTTTTCAGCATTTACCCTTATATCTGACTCTGGGCTTTTAGTATTAAGACCTGCTAGAACTTGTGTTACATTATGGCCCAGATTTGAAACTCAACACCAACATGGTGGCATATAACCACTTATAACTCCAATTACTGGGGAATTAGATGGTCTTTTCTTGAGTCTGTGGACACCAAGTAAGCATAGGGTAAGACATACACATTGACAAACCACTCATATACATAAAAGATAGGTAGAATATCTAATAAGTCATGTGATAATGAAGTATTTTTAGAGTCAAATCTATTAAAACAAATATATAAAAGGGTACTAAAACTTCCAAAATGATATGTCAAAAAGTAGAATTTGGCAAAATATGCATATTATATGATATTCATTACTTTATCAAGTAAAAAGTAAAATTAGGAATTCCTAATTGATCATGGAAGCATGAAAATATTAGCAAGCCAACTGGTATATCTCCAAGGTAAACTGGTTATGAATCTGAACTCTTGGTAACTAAATGAATTGACCTATGATATACAGTAGTTAACTCTAAGCCAATTAAGCTTTGGAGGGTTGCCAAAAATGTTATTAATGTTTTACATTGGGTGATATGAAGCCATACTTTATGACAGTCATTAGGTGACAGTGTCAGTTATCCACTGAGGTCACTCTTAGTTGATGACAATAAAACATAGGATCAGTATACCAACCATTCCCTCATATAATAAGATACAGGGTTGAAGTATCATTGCAGAATAAAACACAATATCAATATACTCAGACATCCTGTTGGCTCATGTTGGCTCTCCTCTTGGAGAGGAGGAGACTGACTTTTCTTGCCAGTCAAGGCATATAGTAGAAATAACTTGGCTTCTTTGAATCTTCTGGATGAAAAGCAGCTTCAAGATTAAAAATTTAGTCAAAGAACTGAGGTTTTAAACCAATAAAGAACTTTAACAGCCTAAACTTTGCACCAGTGGGGTGAAAAATACTAACAACATATGTCAAAAGACGTAATCTATGATGCTCCCAGCTTGGCTCTTGCATTTGTTTGACAAGGATCCAGTCATGTTTCTAAGAAATTATATTATAATACACCCTACCTCTGGTTTGGATTTAGGCTCTGGTCTCTACCTGGCAAGATGCAGCAAAATACTGAACTACAGTATTTTCAAGATTGATTTTATGTGGAGCAGGGATGGAGGTTCCTTGGAGATGTTTCTAGGAGTTTTATTGTAGAGATGTGAAAGCAGACTTAGGAAAGAAATTTTGTAATTTTCCCCACTGATGTGTTGCACACCTTTATCATGTGTATTTCTGAATTTTCTTACAAGTTCTGATAATCTGTTTGTATATTCATAGAACTGTATTTCCATTTTGTTGAGAGTAGGTGTCAGGCTCTGGTGAACAATAGTACATAGAATATATTGCTTGGAGAGAACAGATGTGGTGTCAGCACACAGCAGAACAAAGTTAAGGGAATCGGCATGGAATATTGAAGCACACAGACAGTAGCAACAGTGGGAAGACTTGAATACTCACACCATTAAAGAGAGGAGAGAAGAACCACTGTTGGCCAAAGCAGTAGCGTCTCCAGCTAATGAAGAGCTGAACCAAAGACATGTGGTCATGGGACAACTCAACCATTTTCCAAACTACTGCCTCAGACCAGACAAATTTTGGTAAAGAGCATCATGCCTGCCACCTTCCTCATGTTTCTCTCCAGTTATTGCTGGTGCCCACACAGTTAATGCAATCCAGTCACAAGTTTGTCTGATGACACAGTTCTGAGCCTGTCTCTCTAGAATGAAAAGCAAGGTAGAAAAAAAGCAGATAAAGAATCTGCAGGGAAGAACAATGATTAGTTGGAGCTGTTACATTACATTTTGAATCAAATATGGTTTAATCAACAGCTGTTTCTTCTTCTTCAACTTTTACAATCTGCAAGTTAATTCTTTTCTTCTCTCTTCTGAGGAAGGATCTCACTATGGAGCCCAAGTTGGCCTCAGACGCACAGGCTTTTTGTCTAGGTCCCCCAGCTCCTGTAATTATGAATTCATCAACATGCCCAGCATTTTTCTGGTTAATTTTTAATGGTAGCTGGTTATCTTGTTTTAAAAGTTCGCTTTTAAAAACATTTGTGTTCAAAGTATAATCACATACAGGAAAGCACACAGACTTTAAAGATATAGACCTCAATGGATCTTCACAAATATAAACATGCTTTATAAAATTCTCCCCTGGATCAAGAAGAAAAATTACAGGTCCCCCAAAAGACCTCTTTTGTATCCCACCTCCTCACAGGGCACACCACTATCCTATCTGTGGCAAAGAGATGAGCTACAATGGATGTAATTTTATTAATAAGTATTCAGCTTCATATATTCACTTAAATCTGTCCTTTTCCCTAAACATGTTGGTAAATCTCACCATATTGTTACACAGCATTGCATATTATTTATTATTATTTTTGAATCATAGTCTACTATATAATTATACCATATAATACCCTTTTTTAAAAATCCAGTCTTCTAAATAGACAGTCGTTTGTGGCTATTTTTGGCTTTTGTATTAAATCTGTTGTGTGTGTGTGTGTTATTGATGACTAGAAACTGAACCCAGGGCCTTATGCATGCTGGACAATCACTCCACATCCTAGCTGCATTCTCAGTCTCTTCTAAATAAGACTACCATAAATATTCTTACATTTGGTACGGAATATATGCCACTAGTAGTGGGTGAATTTCATGATTATATCTCCACACTCAGTTCCTTTTTTAATGTCTTTACTGTGGTAGAGAATGTGTAATGATATTGAAATATAACTGACTTCTGCTTTTCTGTGATGACTAAAGATCTGAATACCATTTGGTGCATTTATTGGCCACTTTGACATCAACTATTAAGTGTGTGCTCTGCTCTTTATCCTATGTAAGGTGGTCCTCTGATTTATTAGTGATAGGAATGTATAGTATTCTGGGCTTGAATCTTTTGCTGAATGTAGGTGACTATGTCTGTGGGTGGGTGGTAGGTGTGTGTACTACAAATTTCTTTCATTCTATGGTATTCATTTATAGAATTTTAATGGTGCATTTTGATAGATAAATCTTAAATTTTAACATTTAAGATTGAATAGAGTTTTACACTTTGGTTAACAGAGTTCATATACATTTCAGAATATTTTGCCTGCCTACCCAACTGGCATGCTATGTTCACCTGTTTTTAATTTAATAACATTACAGTGTTTTCTTTCACATACATATTCTCAATCCATCTAGAATTTATTTTTGTCCATGGTGCAAAGCAAACAGTAGGATTCATTGCCTTCTTGGCTCTGCCATAGAATAGAACATTCTTTCTACTCCACAGTGCTTGCTTTTAATTTATTAGTCACTTTTACTTTATAAATTAGGTTAAAGAGTACTAGTATTTCAGAATGATGTTGCTTTTCCATTTACTCCAGTCTTCTTAGGGATTCTCAGTAAACAGTAATGTTTCCTACAGAAAATAACTAATTTCTCTAGTTTTTTTCACAATCACCTGTGTGTAATGAGATGTTTTCTGCTATTACATACTCTGTAGGATTTAATTTGTATTAATCAAGGTTATTACTTTGGCCTATTAATTTTTTAGACAGATTTTACTTAAATTTTTTTACTATTTGTTATTTGAAGTTGTTTTTTGGGAATTTGTAATATGTGCAAACAATTACTTTTTGGTTTATTTTTTATTTTTATTTTTTCTGAGTTTTCTCTTTTTATTTAAATTAGAAACAAGCTTGTATTACATGTCAGTTCCAGTTCTCTCTCCCTCCCCTACTTGCCTGCCCCCCACCAGGCCCCAGCCCATCCCCTTCCTGTTTCCCAGGGAAGGTAAGGCTTCCCCGAGGGATTTCAAAGTCTGTAATATCATTTGGAGCAGGGCCTAGACCCTCCCCCATGTATCTAGGCTGAGAGATTATCCCTCTATATGGAATGGGCTCCCAAAGTCCATTCAGACACTAGGGATAAATACTGATCCACTACCAGAGGCCCCATAGATTTCCCAGGCCTCCTCACTGACACCCACTTTCATGGGGTCTGGACCAGTCCCATGCTGGTTTCCCAGCTATCAGTCTGGGGTCCATGAGCTCCCCCCTGTTCAGGTCAGCTGTTTCTGTTGGTTTCTCTAACCTGGTCTTGACCTCTTTTCTCATCACTCTGCAACTGGATTCCAGGATTTCAGCTCAGTGTTGAGCTGTGGGTGTCTGCTTCTGCTTCCATCAGCTACTGGATGAAGGTTCTAGGATAGCATATAAGGTAGTCATCACTCTCATTATCGAGGAAGCACATTTAAGGTAGGCTCTCCACTGTTGCTTATATTAGTTGGGGTCTACTCGTAGATCTCCGGACATTTCCCTCGTGCCAGATTTATCTTGAAACCTATAATGGCTCCCTCTGTTATGGTATATCTTTTCTTGCTCTCCTCTATTCATCCCCTGACTCAATCTTCCTGCTCCCTCAAGTTCTCCTTTCCCCTCTTCTCCTCTTCTCTTTCTCCTAACTCCCTCCCCACATGTTCCGGATTAGCTCAGGGAGACCATGTATGTCTCTTAGGGTCCTCTTTTTTCCTAGCTTCTCTGAGGGTTTGGATCATAGGCTGGGAATTCTTAGTTCATGTCTAAAATCCATATATGAGTGAGTGTGTGTCATGTTTGTCTTTTTGTGACTGGGTTACCACACTCAGGATAGTTTCTTCTACTTCCATACATTTGCCTGAGAATTTCAAGATTCCATTTTTTCCCCACTGAGTAGTACTCCGCTGTGTAAATGTATCACATTTTCTCCTTTCATTCTTCAGTTGAGGGATATCTACGTTACTTCCAGGTTCTGGCTATTATAAATATTGCTGCTACGAACATAGTTGAACAGACATCCTTGTTGTATGGATGTGCATCTTTTGGGTATATGCCTAACAGTGGAATTGCTGGATCTTTTGGTAGACGGATTCCCATTTTTCTGAGGAACTGCCATACTGATTTCCAAAGTGGCTGTACGAGTTTGTGTTTCCACCAGCAGTGGAGGAGTGTTCCCCTTTCTCCACATCCTCTCGAGCATAAACTGTCATTGGTGTTTTTGATTTTAGCCATTCTGCAAGGAGCAAGATGGTATCTCAGAGTCGTTTTGATTTGTATTCCCTCATGGATGAGGATGTTGAGCACTTTCTTAAGTGTCCTTCAGTCATTTTAGATTCCTCTATTGAGAATTCTCTATTTAGTTCTGTATCCCACTTTTTAATTCGATTATTTTGTGTCTTCGTGACTAGCTTCTTGAGTTCTTTGTATATTTTGAAAATCAACCCTCTGTCAGATGTGGGGTTGGTGAATATATTTTTGTTTATTTTATTTTTTATTACTTTAATTTTAAATAGCTTGCTTCACATGTCAATCCCAGTTCCCTCTCCCTCCCCACCTCCCACACACCCCCACTATCCCCCCAGCCTCCCACCCTATCCCCACTTCCTTCCACATAGGGGATATCTAGAGTCTGTCATTTCACTCAGGGTAGGGGCCAGGCACTTCCCTAAGAGTCCAGGCTGAGAGAGCATCTCTCTTTGTGTTATGGACACAGGAAATCCATTTGTATGCCAGGGATAAACACTAATCTACTGCCCAGGGCACCATAGATTGCCCAGGCCTCCTCACTTACTCTCACACTCTGGGGGTCTGAATCAGTCCCATGCTAGCCTCCCAGCTGTTGGTCTGGGGTCCAAGAGCTCCCCCTTGTTAAAATCAGCTGTCTCTGCTGGTTTTGCCAGCCCATTCTTTGCCAATTTGCTCATTGCTCCTCTCTCTCTGTCACTGGGTTCCATGGGTTTAGTTCAGTGTTTAACTCTGGGTGTTTGTCTCTGTTTCCATCATTCACTGGACGAAGGTTCTAGGATGGCTATAGACATCAAGTTCATTATCAGGAGTGGGCATTTAAGGTGGTCTCTCCACTATTGCTTAGCTTTCCAGTTGGTATCATCCTTTTAGATCACTAGAGGTCTCTTTGGTGCCAGATCTCTCTTCTAACCTATAACTCCTTCTACCCCCCCCCACTCAACCTTCCTGTTTCCCCATGACTTCCTCTTCTCCACCTCTCTTCTTCCCAGCTCCCACTCCCCCTCACCGCTCGCCGTTTTCTCAATCTGTTCAGAAGATCTTTCCTCATTTC
Organism: Mesocricetus auratus; assembly: GCF_017639785.1. Taxonomy (NCBI): domain Eukaryota; kingdom Metazoa; phylum Chordata; class Mammalia; order Rodentia; family Cricetidae; genus Mesocricetus; species Mesocricetus auratus. The sequence continues at coordinate 40,765,943 of NW_024429194.1, read as the reverse complement.
TCTTCTCTGGGGTGTGGGCTGCCTTTTTGTCTTGTTAACTGTGTCCTTTGCCTTTCAGAAGCTTCTCAATTTCAGGAGGTATCATTTATTAAATATAGATCTCAGTGTCTGTGCTATGGTGTTATGTTCAGGAAGCAGTCTCCTGTACCAATTTGATCAAGGGTACCTCCCACTTTCTCTTCTAAGAGGTTCAGTGTGGCTGGATTTGTGTTGAGATCTTTGGTCCATTTGGACTTGAAGTTTTGTGCATGGTAATAGATATGGATCTATCTACAGTCTTCTACATGCCAGCATCCAGTTATGCCAGCACCATTTGTTGAAGATGCTTTCTTTTTTCCATTGTATAATTTTAGCTTCTTTGTCAAAAATCAGGTGTTTATAGGAATGTGGGTCCATATCAGGGTTTTCAATTTGATTCCATTGGTCTACCTGTCAATTTTTGTGCCAATACCAAGCTGTTTTCAGGACTATAGCTCTATAATAGAGCTTGAAGTCAAGGATGGTGATGACTCCAGAAGTTCGTTTATTGTACAGGGTTGTTTTGGCTATCCTGGGTCTTTTGTTTTTCCATATAAAGTTGAGTATTATCTTTTCAGTTCAATGAAGAATTGTGTTGGGATTTTGATTGCAGTGAATCTGAAGATTGCTTTTGGCAAGATTGCCATTTTTACTACAGTGATCCTACCTATCCAAGAGCTTAGGAGATCTTTCTATCTTTTGGTATCTTCTTTAAGACTGTCCACTCTCTCCATACCTCGTCAATGTTGTACTTACAATTCTAGTTAGAGCAACAAGGCAACAAAAGGAGATCAAGGGGACAGAAGTTGGAAAAGGAGAAGTCAATCTTTCACTATTTGCAGATGATATGACAGTTTACATAAGTGACACAAAAAGTTCTACCAGAGAGTTCCTACAGCTGATAAACACGTCACCAAAGTGGCAGGATGTAAGATTAATTCAAAAAACATCACTAGCCCTTCTATATACAAATGATAAATGGATTGAGAAAGAAATCAGAAAAAACATTGCCTTTTACAATTGCCACAAATGACCTAAAGTACCTTGGGTTAATGCTAACCAAACAAGTGAAATACCTGTATAACAAGAACTTTGAGTCTTGAAAGAAAGAAATTAAATAATCACTTTTTTGGTTCTTATAACTGATCTTCTTTTGAGCTAGTTCTGGAAGAAGTTATAATTAACAATAGTGATAATTAATGTATTTGTTATGTTTTCCATCTTCTCTAGATGCTGTGTTGCTTTTTCTAGGTTAAGAACCTACCCATTTGTTGAATTTAAGACTCAGAATTTTTATACAAAATCATAAATAAGATTATTTGGCCTTTTTCATTTTGGTCTGGCTAATGTTTATACATTATTAGTGCCTTAAATTTAAAAGTAAGATCAATGTTTTGTGAAGATACATAAGACTAAAGATTTCTACTAAAGAAGTATATATTAATCTATATTACATGTATTATATTTTAGTATGTATTACATATGTTATTATGAACATATGAAAATTATCACAGGTCTACTCTTATCATATACAGACATAGATATTTGAACTTCTACTTTTGTTCATATTGATTCCCATTTATAAATAAACAATTATGAAATGAGCATTTATTTCCTTCTTTTACAATAATCCCCTCATCAGTCCTATAAAATGTTTGCCATGATTTATATTGTTTTTCTTTGAATTTTCTGTTGATGACTTCTCTTGAATCAAGTCAAAGTCTTTCTTTAATTCATTAAGTTCAAATAATATACTTCATTGTTTACATATGAAATTTGAGTACAGTAGTGTTATATGCTCCTGTATTTTTCTATTTTCCCCCGTTCATTGTTTTTTCTGTCTCTTCATCCTATTATTGTATTTTAACAGTATTGTTTCACTGTGGTATGTTCACTCTGACATATTTCATTTTCTGTGATTCTCAGTTCCTTCTGAGGTATATAGAATTGTATTTCAACCCCCTCAGCTGTCCTGCTCTAGGTTTTTCTCATTCTTTGTAGTTCTTTGAATGCCTTGATTAATTCACTTGGTTACTTTGGATTCATTGCAATGATCTTGGCTAAGATTTTCATTTGCTTGCTGTCGATATTTTCTTCTAGAGATTATGGCTTTGTTCTATTATTTGTTTTTTCTATTTCTATCTTCTTAAAGCATTAAAAATAAAATGATCCTGTGCTGTATTCATTCCAATCCAACACATTCTTGATTGAAGTGATGAATTACAGTTGTATCAACAATATTCACAAAGTCTACATGAGGTAGTACCTAGACAATATTGTATCTGGTGGAGATTTATTTATCTGTAAGTTATTTAGTTTTTATTTGCCCTCCTAGATATACACAAACAACAAGCTTTTCAGCAAAGATGACTATAATTCAATCTTTTTCTAGACTCACCTATAGAGTATTTTGTATAACGATGTTGTTTCTCATTTTGTGAAATTAAATTTGTACTATAGGAAGTTCAGTCCTCAATTCACTTATCATTTTTCTGACATTATTAGCCATGCCCATCATTTGTAACCACAGTGAAAAACCGGGGGTTCATATAAGTGGAGTAACTGAAAGTAATTCAATATAGTGTATCCTTAAAGGAGACAGTCATACATAAAGAAAAGCAATAAGGGATGATGTCTACCATAAGTCTAACAACAAATAGGGATCTAGTGTTTCCTAAGAAGATAGATAAGTGAGACGGGGTGGAGTAAATGTGCCAGTCAAACATAAGAGCTGACATCCAATAGTGTCTATTGGTAAAGGACTATGAATCTATGGCTCATTAGGGAAAGATCTTGGGAATAAGTATCTCAATCATATTTTCTCCTTTCCTAATATTTTCTATGGGGATTACCATTAGCCAAGGTCAATTTGAAGCTGTAGGAAATGAAAGGTGCTTGGATCATGTGGTCGATATTGGTTAGTTGATTAAAGGACCAAGCAGTTTGAATTAGGTTCAGGGTGGAACAAAGAGAAACTGTTAAGCTGTGAAGGGATTTTGGTTTTGGGTCTCAGGATTGTCATCATCTTTCTTAGGTTAGTAGGACATGTGAGAGAAACACAGGGCAAACTCTGCTGTAAGTATGCTCAATGTTATCCTCTTGGCATATTGTTTCATTCTTTCATTATTATTGGCATTGGTACTTTTCCCCTATCCTACTTTGTCAGTGTCTGAGACTGCTAATAAAGGATTTATTTCCTGTTGAATGAGATGATCATTAGGATGCTAAGGAGGAAGAAATGACCTATCTTAAAACTGAGGCTCAGTACGAAAATGATTTGAAATAATAGTTCAAGACATGAAGAGGACTTCCTGGAGGTTGCAGTATTCTAGATGACAGGCAGTAGTGCCTTACATTGGTGTAAGTATGGAAATAGTGAGATATGTATGAATTGAAAAGCATGAAGCAATGACAGAGGACTTGCTTTATGGGTTAAACATGAGGGGTGAGCATGTGCAACCATGTAGCCTGTGATTCCGTTTACTGAAGAAGCAGATCTACAGCAAGGGATATATCATGGTCACCTTGTTTTCTTTGTTGTCACATATTTCCTCATAGTTACAGAAACTAAGAAAATACTTGTGATGTACTATTGTTACTTTAAAACAAACAAAATGTGATAAGGATGTCAATCAGTGTTTTTTTTTAACTTTTTAAATTTAAATTAGAAACAAGGTTGCTTCACATGTCAATACCAGATCCGTCTTCCTCCCCTCCTCCCATGACCCTCCAACTAATCCCCCCATACCCTCTCTCCCAAACCCCACTCCTTTCCCTGGGAAGGGTTAGGGCCTCTATGGGGGTATCCATAGTCTGTCATTTCATCCAGGATAGGTCCTAGGCCCTCCCCCAGGAGTTCAGGCTGAGAGAACATCTCTCATTATGGGATGGGCACCCAAAGTCCATTTGTATGCCAGGGATAAATACTGATGTACTACCCAAGGCCCCATAGATTGCTTAGGCCTCCTTACTGACACAAGTCACAAAAAGACAAACATGGCATGTACTCACTCATATATGGATTTTGGACATGGATCAGGGGAGTACCAGCTTACAACCAGTGTTTTTCAGATTACCAATAGTACATGCCTTAAAACTTTGTGTATTTACTTCCAAAGTGTAAGAAAAAATCATAGCATCTTGTTTCACCCCCAAAATATTCTTTGTGTAGGGTTGACGTCTTGTGGGCTTTCTCCTGTCCACTTTGGCAAGTCTATTGGTGTTATGCTTCTTCAGTTCATGCTTAGGTACTCATGTTGGTGAGACATTATTGGTGCAGACTGACATTCCTAGGAGACACAGTTTCACAGAAAACTCCATGAACCTCTCCACTCTCTCTTCTGAAATGTTCCCTGAGGTTTAGACGTGGGAGTGTTCTGTATATATACCCATTGGGACCGGGCTCCAACATTCTGTATGTTGATTGGTTGTGGTTTTCTGTAGTGATCTCCATCTGTTGCAAAGAGAAGTTTCCTTAATGAAAGATGAGGACTATACTTATCAGTGTATATAAAGACAAAGTTTAGATTGTTATTGAGATTATGCTGGTTAAGTAAAGTGGTTGTGGATTTTCCTCCAATATCTGTGACTTCACCAGCACTCACTCCAGCTGGCCATCCTATACCAAATGGCTATCCCTGAAAACATATATACAAACAGCATTATACATATGAAGAAACTTGTGTTTAGGAATACATATTTATAAACACATACATATATACATATAATAACAGTTTAAAAAGAGGTCATGATTTCAAGAGGGGTGTATGGGAGGTTTTGGAGGGAGAAAAGGGAATAGGAAAATGTAGCTGTATTATAACCTCAGAAATTAAAAAATGCTCATTTATTTTGGGTGTGGGAGAGGACACATGGGTGGGAGGAAAATTTGCCAGAGTCAGTTTTGTATATCTTGCACCCAAAGTGTGTGGTACTTCAGCAGGGGGATCTTACCATGTACTGTGAGTGGGTAACCAAAAGGCAATGCTAGTAGCTTATATTGTTTAGGAGACATCTGGATTCTCCCTAACCAATAAATTGTAGGGATTTATTTCATGCTTTGTACTGGAATTTTTCATTTCCCATGTTTTCTAGAAGCAACATTGCCCACCCATTAATAGGCTAATTTTGTTTCAACTCCTTTTCTTAAAAGTTGCATTTTGAATGAAGCCATTTTCTTACTATTTACACCAAATGTTCAAAATATGGTAATTAAATATTATATTTGATAATATAATATACAATATGGCTTATCTACAAATATATGCATAGACTATAAATCATTTCTGGGTCAATGTGCTTTTGAATACAAGTGTCTATGACAAATCAGACTTATAAATATCTGTTTTTGCTAGTGTTCTGATAACATTTCTCTTTAAAATATCTACAATATGTCTTCATGTGCTTTTACATAATAAATGCTAATGAACACAAGGGAGGGATAATCCTTCCTCCCTCCTGCCCTCTCTCCCTCCCTCCCTCTGTCCCTCACTCCCTTCCTTTCTTCCTTCCTTCTTTCCTTCTATTATTTCTTTGTTTGCTTGCTCCACTTTTCAAAAATTTTCTTTCTCTTGCTATTTGTACAAGATGTTCAAGTACCTTGTCTTTCCTTACCTCTCAATCAATGCTGAGAAGTGTTCCAAAGGTTAACATGCATTTAAAACAGCGCTTGTGTGAGTTGCTGGAGTGGAAGTCATGCTGGGGTATGTTGAAGAGAGCCTAGGTAAAGGGACACTGGAAGACAGCTATTTCTGGGAAGTGAGAAAGCTCCTCTCTCTGAGTTTTAAGTACTGCTGTACATAAACTTACAATGTGGATACCCAAAGCCAAGATACAGGAAGTGAAAGCTAACATGTCATTTTCAGCCACACTAGGTGACCCATTCAAAATCACTGAGGAGCATTGAATCTTTCTGTGTGCAGGAACTGTGTTGGTAAAAGGCCTGTGTGGGTAGCTTTTATTTAAGACTAAAATATTTTGACAAACCCGAACTTCAACTGGAAGCCCTGTCACTAAATTTAGTTCTATACATTGAGATGTAAAGTGGCTCTAATCACATATTCCATCTGTCAAAATCCTTGGCAGACTGGGTTAGTGAGCAAGGAAGGCATAAAAGAAGAAAAAAGTGTCTGCCAAGGGAAAAATAGATGGTTATAAATACACATTTTATCTGTAGATTCAAGTGTTTTCACTAAACATGCCAAGAAAGGAGAATTTAGACTCTCAGTAAAAGGATTTTAAAAAGAAGTTAAAATAAACATGAAAAAGACGGACCATGAAAATAAAAGCAAGATGGGGAAATGTCCACTGATTTCACCCCCCACCCAATGTCTTATAATTTTATTGAATTTGAACTCAGCCCTAACTTGAAAATATTAGGAAACTTAAGATTTATTTTCCTATTGATATTCACCTGGAAGGGTAAGTCATACATTATTTAAATAAAGAATAATAAATCCATTTGAAAGGACTAGATCAAACTCATACAGTTATGTATTATTCTTCCAGAACTTCGGACTCCAAAGGCAGCTGGAAGACCCCAGAGTTTGACAGTTCATTTTCCTGCCCGTATATCTCTCAGAAAGATGGCTTTGTGTCTTAGTGATTTCTCAGATAGGCAGGCACTTCTCTATTGGCTTAATCTCCACTATATTTTGATTCAATGCTTTCTGCTCTGTCATCTTCATCTTTCTATATAGTTTCTATATAGCAACTACCAAACATCTATCAGACACAAAATATGAGATTTGACACTATTAATAAGAAATCTTATTTTCATAAGGAAACCCAGAAACTTGAGTGGAATGAGCCAAGAGTCTGGGTGTTGAGGGAGGGGTATTTGAACTGAACCATGAAGCTATGTAAATCAGGTAGAAGTATGTGTGACAACAGAACACATCAGAAGTGGAATCAGACCTTGTAAAGACGTGAGGGTGTCGAGAGTCTAACTTACAGAAGTAACACCTATACCAGGGAAAGGCTATTTAGGTGTAGCAGGGTTGAAGCAGGCAAGATAAAAGCAACACTCTTCACAATGTCTTTTGAAGGAGGTTAGTCTTTCCACAGAAAATTTCCCAGTCACAGGTGACTTTGAGTAAACAAAGTAAAGTATAGTTATCTCCTAGAAATTTGGGGATTATTACCATATTAACCTTAAAAGAAATCCTATTAATATCAACTCACATTTATCCCAAAATATGTCCCCCAAAAATGTCTTACATTAGTAGTTCAGTGTTGGCACACAAAGAAGTTCTATTTTGTGAGGTACGCTGGAAAGTGTGAAGCTAGCCTGGGTGAAAAAACTATGAGACAATTTAATAGCTTTAAGCAGGGAAGGCGGTGAACACAACACACTTTGTCATACATCTCTCCCTCTCGGGTAGAATAGATGCCAGCATGGGCAGTGTTGGGGGCTCTGGTAGAAAGGAATGAAATGGAGAGAGAAGGATGAAAAAGCTACTGTGATATTTTAGGCATTGTGATCTGAATGAAACTTCAGGAGTAGAATGGAGATGAAAGAAAGTAACAGTGATGAAGTAGACAACATTTAATAGGAATCCTTAATAAACAGGTAAGGCTCTAGATAGGGGCCATGGCTCTAGGGGTCATGGAGAGTTTTGGTCAGGTGGGCAGTCAAGGAAGAAGCCATGCAACAAAATGTTTGGAGTACCATTTGGCTGAAATTGACATAATAAGCCATGCTCAAGGAAGATGAAGCAAGGGCAATGCCGGTAGCATTAACTCACTGACTGAAATGGAGCCCCCCTCCCCAGAGGCTTTTTCCATTTTCAGTCTGTGGTCTCATTAGGTTATGTCCATTGAAAATATTAGCACAACACTGCCATGAGATGGCTCCTCTCTGGGGCATGGTTGCCTACACAGTCATTTGATCTCCTCTCTGCCTTCCTCCTTCTGGAACTGTATGCTGAAGATATAGCCATCCAATATTCTCTGATGTATAATAGAGCTTCAAAGCATCTTATCTGTTTTGCCAGCTCTTTTTTCTCCTGATTTTCTTAGCATTCTATTTGCAATCCATTCCTTAATCCCTAAAATTCCATCACTCTCATGCCCACTTCAGGAATTAGAGGTGCTAATTTTGTTTTCGCTTTGACCACTCTCTGAAACTCATTCATACTGTAATCATATTATTGTGGGCATCTAACTAATGTCTCTTAGGGTAAATGTGGTCAGTTGACCAGCTGTCCTAGTGTTCCTGGGGGTTAGGATATATTGCTATCTGTGCTAAAACAGAATGTGCTGTGCAAATTGTACCAGTTGCTGAACTTAAGTTTCAATGGGCTGTGTTATTCTCTACCATATCTTAGCATGCTGCCTGTTCTATGGTAGCCTCTAAATATTTCTTTTTTTTTTATTTTTTTTTAATTTTATTTTCCAGTTTAAATTTAGATAAGAAACAAGGTTTCTTCACAAGTCAGTTCCAGGTCCCTCTCCCATTCCCTCCCTTCCTCCCGAGCTCCCCCCCCCCGTTATCCCCTCATTTCCCCAGGGAGGGAGAGGCCCTCCATGGGGGTGTGCGTAGTCTGTCATTTCATATAGGGCAGGGCCTAGAACCTTCCCCAAGAGTTCGGGGTGAGAGTGCACCTTACATTGTTCTATGGGAGTCCAAAGTCTGTGTGTATACTTGGGATGGGTACTGATCTGCTGCCCAAGGCTCAATAGATTCCCTAGGCCTCCTCACTGACACCCAGATTCAGGGGGTCTTGATCAGTCCCATGCTGGCTTCCCAGGCTGATGCCTGGGATTCAAGAGTTAACCTTTGTCTGGTCAGCTGTTTCTGGGGGGTTAAACAAGTCCAGTCTTAATCCCTTTGATCATCAGTCCTCCCTCTCTGTTACTGGCTTTCTTGAGTTCAGCTCAGTACTTAACTAAGGGAGTCTGCCTCTTCTTCGATCAGCCACTAAATAAAGTTTCTGTTTCCCAGACTCTCTGGCCATAGGATTGTAGGCTGGCACTCCCCAGATCTATGTCTAAAATCCATATATGAGAGAGTACATGCCATGTTTCTCTTTTTGTGACTGGGTTACCTCACTCAGGATGGTTTCTTCTAGTGTCATCCATTTGCCTGCGAATCTCATGATTCCATTATTTTTTTCTGCTGAATAGTACTCCATTGTGTAGATGTACCACATTTTCTCTATCCACTCTTCAGGTGAGGGACATCTAGGTTGCTTCCAAGTTCTGGAAATTACAAATAAAGCTGCTATGAACATAGTGGAACAGACCTCTTTGTTGTATGAATGGGCATCTTTTGGATATATGCCTAAGAGTGGAGTTGCTGGGTCTTGTGGTAGGTTTATTCCCATTTTTCTGAGGAATCTCCATACTGATTTCCAAAGTGGCTGAACCAGTTGGCACTCCCACCAGCAATGGAGGAGTGTCCCCCTTTCACCACATCCTCTCCAGCATAAATTGTCATTGGTGTTTTTGATTTTAGCCATTCTGACAGGGGTGAGATGGTATCTGAGAGTTGTTTTGATTTGCATTTCCCGGTTGGCTAAGGATGTTGAGCACTTTCTCAAGTGCCTCTCAGCCATTTTAGACTCCTCTATTGAAAACTCTCTATTTAGTTCTGCAGCCCACTTTATAATAGGGTCCTTTGGTGTTTTGGAGACTTGCTTCTTGAGTTCTTTGTAAATTTTGGAGATCAACCCTCTGTCAGATGCGGGATTAGTGAATATTTTTTCCCATTCTGTGGGCTGCCTTTTTGTGTTGCTGACTGTCCTTTGCCTTACAGAAGCTTCTCAGTTTCAGTAGGTCCCATTTATTAATTGTTGATCTCACTGTCTGTGCTACTGGTGTTATGTTCAGGAAGCTGTCTCCTGTACCAATTCGTTCAAGGGTACCACCCACTTTCTCTTCTAAGAGGTTCAGTGTGGCTGGATTTATGTTGAGGTCTTTGATCCATTTGGACTTAAGTTTTGTGCATGGCGATAAACATGGATCGATCTGCATTCTTCTACATGCCAGTCTCCAATTATGCCAGCACCATTTGTTGAAGATGCTTTCTTTATTCCATTGTATATTTTTAGCTTCTTTGTCAAAGATCAGATGTTCGTATGTGTGTGGGTTAATACCCGGATTTTCAATTCGATTCCATTGGTCTACCAGTCTATTTTTGTGCCAATGCCAAGCTGTTTTCAGGACTATAGCTCTATAATAGAGCTTGAAGTCAAGGATGGTGATGACTCCAGAAGTTCGTTTATTGTACAGGGTTGTACAATAAACCATCACCATCCCTGGCCTCTAAATATTTCTAACAAATACTAATTACAGCTAATAGAAAACCTCAACTTAGTATTTACATATGTTATATTAGTTTATTATGATAGAAGATGGTGCTGTAATCATCTTATCTATGAGAAACTTCCATTTCAAGAGATTTCCATCTGTTCCAGATTTTTATTGTAGTATGAGGCAGTCATGATTTGAACTTGGATCTATTTGATTTCAAGCTTGTGTTAAATTTAGATTGCAGCACTTTTTTGTAACCTGACAGCGTCCACCTGCTGAGTTAGTGAGTTAGTGCTGAGCCTGGGGAGCTTGGAGACAGGCTCCAAGGGGATGGGAAATGTTAATAGGGTCTAACACTCTGTAAACTCTCAGTAATAGCTACCACTCTCCTGTCTCTAGGGCCTTCTTCCCCAGGGAAGCTTGTTATCTACAAGAAACATGAATTTGTTAGAAAGAGAAAATTCTTAACGATCGGCATAAGTTAGAAATTGGGCATTTGTAGTAACTTTTATCTCCATGCACATTTCATAAAATGTATTGCTTTAATAACTCTAAACCTTCTTGTACTCCTTAAATAACAGCTTTTATAACCGAAATTAAGATGCTGTGAGGATTAATGGCCAGATTTCTTCTGTGTGCTTACTTAAAGGTATTTTCACAATGGAATGTGCTTTCTTATTTTCCCATGACCATCTCATGAAAATAATCCATTTGTTATACCTACCATTGAGCACAGTAACTCCCCAATCTAAATCCTCTTACTAGTTTAGATTTATAACACAGTGTCTGACTCTTCTAATAGAATATTATCATCAGATTAGTTCCTCATGTGGCAGCTATTATTCTATCACAATAAACAAATGTAGCTCATAATTGTAAATTGTATTGTGATTAATGAATGTGTCATCCTTTCTCAGCAGTAGCATATTTGCTCTCTGTTTAATCAAATTTCAAAGGAGATGGAGGAAGGAATTATGATAAGACCCCTACAAGATGAAACTGGTGTAGAGTTCCCTGTCAGCATGTCTCTTCCTGTATGGGAGCAGTTTCCCTGACATGAATAGTATGTGTGGCTAGGGATTACAGTGGGCTGAAATGTATAGAGGCCACACATTCATCATGAAGTACATAATTTTATGTTAACATTTCTACTCAATATTACGAAACAATGAAAATAAAAGCTACAAACCCGTATAATGTCTACTATATTTTTAAACTTTTGCCCAAATTCTCACCATCATGCTTCCCTCATGCAGAAGTTGGAGGCAACTTCTCAATTTGTTGTTGGGTTAGCATGTTAAAATTTTTAAATTGTGATTGTATTATAGTTGTTACAATATGCACTAATAAAAATGACAGCTTAGTGTGGAAACCTGTAATTGGTTATAAAAATGCATTAGGAAATGTTTCCATTAATAATTTGGCCTTTATTACATAGTGCCAAATCAAGACAAAGATGGCCTTTGCTACAAGATATCAAACTGTGTTGAAATGTTCATTTTGGGAAGAAATAAAAACATTCTTATTTTTTCCACCATGGATATGATGATATTAAGCAGCCAATGAGACTATCTTGTGTGTCAGTATGTTGTGGCCAGTATGAAAAGTCAGTGGCTCACAATCTTCCTAATGCTGCTACCCTTCCTCATGTTGTGGGGATGCCCTGACCATACAATTTTTTCATTGTTACTTCATAACTGTAATTTTACTACTGTTATGAATCAAAATGTAAATGTCTGGTATATGATCCCCAAAGGGGTCACAGACCACAGATTAAGAACTGATGGCTTAAGAGATTCAACTCACTGATCAACAAACTTAGTACACCTACCATTGTTTCCCTTAAAATTGTATTTTAAAAAGTTTAGTACAGTTTTCCAAGTAATATATAAGTACTTCAGAAACAAAAATGAGATAGATAGATACAAAGAGATTTTTTTCCTCTCTTCATATTCTCCTGATAGGCTAACACACTAACATATCATGTGGCATTTTGAATATATACTGAATTATAAATTGATTTAAATTTGAAATAACCCTGTGAAGAACATATGAAGATTTCTAACGAGATATGAAAAATAAGTTAATGTGACAAATCTGAAAGTTGAGAGATTTATCTATTATTCTTCATGTTTGATAGGAGGAATAATATCCCACTAATTATGAAATTTTAATGATCCATCCTTAACATCAATTATCTGCTGTTGTTGCCTCCAGTTAGGAGAGAGTTCTTTATATGAGTCAGATGTGCGTGGCTAAAGCAGAAGCATGGTAGCAATGTCTGCCAAAGCAGCAGTATTTGTATGGTTTCTCTTTAAAATCTTGCTTAAAATTTTCGTACAATATCATGAAAACCTAGGGAATATTTGCCATTCTAAAATTTCATATTATTTTGGTTTGTATCTACCTTGTATTCAAAATGGGAACATATATACATCCATTACATTGTATCTGGTCTCATCTAAGGAGAAATAACAGCTGGTGGGGAGGGGATCAGAAAAGGAAAGAGAAAGAAAAAAGATTTCTATTCATGAAAGTGTCACATGTGGGATGAGGATGACGAAGGTATAGAAGCTAGAGATGTGGAAGGTTATGAAGCATTGAGTGCATGTGGGTCATAACAGTAAGCTCCCCCTTTATTAACATGGGTATTTGGTGAGATAGAAGAGGAATCAGACTTCTAGACCCTCTAGTACTAAAGACTGTTGAAACTAAATTTCAGGAGAGGATTTTTTAAAAACACAAACTGATATTTGATTCATAGTGTGTTAAAAACAAAATATCTTAGCTTGCAATGGTGTATGAGTTCCTAGAAATTTTATGTGAGTTGGAAATAATTCTCAGGGGGCATATATGCTGATGGTGTGGCAGAAATTTGGAGGATTAGATGAGGTCGGAACAATATATTTGAACAGTGCATTTGCTGGATCTTACAGGATATTGTCCTCTGTTATATTATTATGCATCCATACATCCATCTCCAGGAGTCCTGAAGACACTAGAACCATGTTTACATAGTCCATAGACTTATAAACATTTTTTTTACACACTAGCCAGTTCTAAATAGTCATCTATAAGACCAAAAAAAAATGGACTGGGTTATATGTCCCTCCTTTTTTCCTTTAATTAATAAGAAATGCATTTTAAATCTTTCTTTCTTATATAAACTCTTTTGATAATATTACTTATTTCCATTTGACTTAATAAACGTATGCTTCAATAACAAAGATTTCTTTCACTCTGTTTTAGATACAAAAGACTGAACTCTTACCTTCTTAAAAGGTCTAGATGTTGTACAGTGATTTGGAAGTTGCTGGCTCAGGGTATCTGAGTGGTAAATGAGTCTAATTGTAAAGATTGGACATCTCTCACTAATACCAGAGCGTCAAAGCATGCTGTATCATGAAAGGACTCACTACGGAAAAATCAAGAACACCACTGACTGGGGGACAGAGGAACAATGTGGGTTTTATTCACCACACCTCAGAATCATTTGAGGGAAACCCTACATTACTAATCAAGATTGAGCTCTCACTTGTTCCCTCTCTTCTATTTCTTGTTTTAGTTACTTCTTCCCTCTATCCTGTCTTAAACTGTAGGACTGGCATCCTGTAGATATCATCTGTGATTGGGACGCAAAGTGCCCCTCAAGTGGTAATGAATGGCCTTGGTACTAGCAAGACTCTGTTTAACAAGATCCAAGATAATGATCAACTAGGCTACAGATTCACAAGACTGCCTGACCCTGTGTACTTTCTACCCCCTGCTTTGCCTTTTACTCTTCTAAAGAATACCACAGCTACAGTCAGTACCTCAAAGACATGGTAGAGGATGTTAGTTTCTATGTTTTTTTTTTTCCAGTGGTGGACATACCAAAATAAGTTCCTTTCTTTCATCTCTAGCACCCATTTTTTCTGATTTTTTTGAGACAAATATCTTGTGCCGCTAAGATAGGACTCCGGTGACCAAGCACAATCAATTTTAGGATATTTTCATGATTTCAAAAATAGATTTCACAAATATTAGCAATTTTCATTTCCTTCCAATGTCCCCAGCTTTATCAACACCTAATAATAAACCACTTACTATTTCTGTCTTTTTGAACAGAATATGTGGCCTTTTGTGACTAGTTTCTTTTTTTAGTATTATGTGTTAAGGTTCATTCATATTTGATCATCTCTCTATTCTTCATTATTTATATTGCCAAATAAAATTCTACTCCAAGACCATACCCCTTTTTATCTGTACATTTACCTTTTGATGACCATTTGGGCTTCCAGTTTTTGATTATTGTTAATATTATGAATTTTAAAAAGTTAAATTTATTTATTTATTGAAACACAATGACATGTAGGTCAGGTTTGTCTCATACTCTCCAAGAGGCCCAAGATGACCTCAAACTCTTGATCGTCCAAGCTCTATCTACTGGAGTGCTGGAAAGCTAGGTGTGGACCACTATATGCAGTTTATGCAGTAAACTGATTGAACTCGGAGCTTCCTGCAAGCACTCCACTCACTGAGTTAATATCCTCAGCTCCAGTTGTCTGTTCTGTTCTTTGACAGTTCTATCTCTGTGTTTAGTGAATTTCAGTTATTTTCACCCATCCCCTCCATTTCCCTATTTTATCTGCTCTCCACCTATTAAAGGACATCTTCCCAACTATCTTCCTCCTACTTTCTTGTCTTTGTTGTGTGTGTAAGCCACTGAGATTCAAAAGGGCTGCCTGCGTGAGCATGGGTGAGAGGCTATCTACTAAAGCATGAGTAACTCATCATTGGCAACATCAAAGAGGAAACAGACATTTCTTCCCACAGCATCAATCAGTGTTAATAGTCATGGAGCGAAGGACTTCATGAGTACTTTTCTCTTCTGTGATGAAATGTCATCAGGCCCAATCATCCAAGTGTTGCATAAGTAACCAAAGCTGCCATGAGTTCACAAGTCCAGAATATATTATGTCCAGAGGATACCTTTTTCATCATTCTTCCCCGAGCTCTACGCCTTATATTTGTTTTTCCCCCCTTCCATCTTGTTATCAGATCCTTGGAGGAAGTGAGGTGGTGATAATGGTGACATTATTTTGTGGGGAATTTTTTTGTTTGGGGGGGGAATTATACATAGAGTAGAAGGACTGGTAAATTGCATACCAACTCTTTGCTTAACCCATGGAGGAATTAGCATTTTTCAAATGCTCTATGTACCATTTATTACTCTTACCAGCTTTGATGGCTCTACCTCCAGACACTGACCATAAAGCATCTCAAGAGCACCCTGTGGTTGTTAACATCCACAGCTGGGCTATTCTCACTAAGTCTTATTTCCATCATTATGCTGCTTGACAGAGTGCAGCCTACCACAGTACAGTCACCTTGTTATGATTTTATCAAGGTCCTCGTGGACTGTCATTTTTTACCATCTATGTTAAACTGTCTGTCTTTGATAATATTAGCCAGCTCCTAGCCTCCACTAATTGCTGGCCAATCCATCTACTGTTTCGAGCAATATCCTGAAGGATAAAGTGCTCCACTGTCTGATCCAATTAAACTCTGCTCTCTTTGTAGATGTGTTCTTTGAAGTTAGCTTTTGAGATTTGTGCTCAGCCCAGAAAAGATAGTCTAAGATATCTCATTTTGAGCTCTGTTAAATTCTGTCTAATTTGTGGATTAGATTGTTGTTGTTGGATGGAACTATCAGCCTCCTTTCAATAATCTTTGTATCTTTCCTGCAATGTTGGGCAACAGAGACAGTGATGCAATTTGTGAGAATTTATGCCCCTTCCCTGCACATGGGGTGCTGCATGGAGCATTTCCTGTTTAGCCACAAACAACCCCTCCTTTGCTTGTAAGTAACAAGAGACAAGGGCATTGGGAATCCGTTGTATTTTGATGATCCTGGAGTGGAGATCTTGGAGTAGAGAGGAACTGGTAGAGCAAAGGAGTCTCAAAGTGCTCGGTCACTTTTTGTGGAACAGTATCTGCCACAAAGTGCTGCAGAAAGAGAGGTCCTGATGGCTTGCTGTCCCACCTGGGGTTCATGACCTAGAGCGCTGTGAGTGGGGGGGGGCTTGCTGTCCCACCTGGGGTTCATGACCTAGAGCGCTGTGTGTGAGTGTGGGGGGCTTGCTGTCCCACCTGGGGTTCATGACCTAGAGCGCTGTGTGTGTGGGGGGCTTGCTGTCCCACCTGGGGTTAATGACCTAGAGCGCTGTGAGTGTGGGGGGTTGCTGTCCCACCTGGGGTTCATGACCTAGAGCGCTGTGAGTGTGGGGGGGTTTCTGTCCCACCTGGGGTTCATGACCTAGAGCGCTGTGTGTGAGTGTGGGGGGCTTGCTGTCCCACCTGGGGTTCATGACCTAGAGCGCTGT
This sequence comes from Mesocricetus auratus, assembly GCF_017639785.1. Classification (NCBI taxonomy): domain Eukaryota; kingdom Metazoa; phylum Chordata; class Mammalia; order Rodentia; family Cricetidae; genus Mesocricetus; species Mesocricetus auratus. Next base: position 40,749,309 of record NW_024429194.1, on the reverse strand, counting down.
GAGTGTGGGGGGGTTGCTGTCCCACCTGGGGTTCATGACCTAGAGCGCTGTGAGTGTGGGGGGGTTGCTGTCCCACCTGGGGTTCATGACCTAGAGCGCTGTGTGTGAGTGTGGGGGGCTTGCTGTCCCACCTGGGGTTCATGACCTAGAGCGCTGTGTGTGAGTGTGGGGGGCTTGCTGTCCCACCTGGGGTTCATGACCTAGAGCGCTGTGTGTGAGTGTGGGGGGCTTGCTGTCCCACCTGGGGTTCATGACCTAGAGCGCTGTGAGTGTGGGGGGGTGGGGTGTGTGTGGTGGGGCAGACCCTGTAATTGCCTATAATTCAGCTTTGGTCACACTGGCTGGGAGAAGATAGATAATATCTTAAAACATAGACTTTCACCATTTGCAGCCAGATTTCTTAATTATGTCTGCAAGTGCTTTATGGCTTTAGGGACAGCCAGTGACTTTAGCTGTTTCTGTTTTCTCTTAAATCTTTGCCAGTCACAGTTGTTTCAGTGTGAGGCCATTCTGAAGTGCCTCTCTTGAGAAGAAAGTACAATCTTGGTACATGTCAGTTTGTTTAGGACAAGAAAGAAAAATCTAAGAACTACAAAAGAACAAGGTCAGAACACCCACGAAGGGGTCAAAATCAATTTTTGTGACAGAAACCCAGCTGCAGTGGACTGTTACTGAAGTGCTAAAAGAAAAGGAAAATAATAAAGCCAGCTGTTTGTTATCTGAGTTGGTGGGCAGCCAGAGAGCCCCAGTTTGGCTGGGGTTTCTAGGCAGGGTCTCACATAGTGCAATGTAGTAGGCACCTAAACGGTAAGAATCTGTGTTTTTGTCTGAACCTTGAAGGATGATGGTTCTTCTCTTAAGCTCCATGTGGTTGCTGCAGAACCATCTCTGTGCGCCTGTGGAACCGAGGCCCCTTTCCACTGTTTGCTGCTGGCTGGCACCTGCTCCCAACTCTTGTGCCTCCCACAGTTTCCTGGGACATAGGCTTCCCTCTCTACCCACTCACACCAGGGCTCACTTGAAGGCCTGCAGGAGCTTTCTCCCTGCCTGTCAGAGGCAGACATCATGTAACAAAATGGTCTGACTGTCATGGCATCTCCTTTGCTACATAAAGTGAGCGGCATGCCATCCCATCATCTCAGCCATAGTGTGACATACTCACACAAATTCTGCTTACACTGGAAAAGATGGGGTTGAGTAATTGTCAGGTTACAGGTCTTTACTCAGTTTCGGGATAGCCGTTGGTTGGTTACTGGCACAGCAATCCATTCAGGTAGAAGAGCCTGCTGGGTAATTTTCTTCCATGCCTCCCTTATGCTGAATCACTTCTCTCAGGACAGCACCTCAATCTTGATGCAATTGCTCCGTGGTGTCTGATAGGAATCATCACATCAAATTACAACATACATTATTTATCTTCCATTTCTACTTTACATCCTGGTGGCTTCTTCCTCCAAGGAGCTTGGTACAACCTTAAAAAACTTTTAGTTCTATGTTTAGTCTTGCAAATAGTAGAAGTGGAGGTTTGAGAGGGGGAAGGTGTGAAGGAACAGGTTGGGTTAGCCAAGGGAAGATATGAGGAGACAGACGCCAGCCTGCAAGAAAGGAAGAACCCAGGCGCAAGAGAGTGACAAGGGTAAGGGTTCATACCCAAATCAAAAGAGGAATATTACCAGCTTGGCTGCTTATTCTGATTCCTGTTTTTAAATCTCCAGTTAATTAGCAATTGGAGTGTTAAAAAGAAGGGCTAAAAGTGTTCAGGACTATTCCAGGCAGAGATGCAACCAAGATTAACACAAAGGGTTTCATGTTTCAGTCAGCAGTGACTCTAACTAAAAGTTATCGAGCCAGTTCATGACTTATCAGCCTGACACCAAAAGGGTATTACTCTTTTGCCGACTTCTAAAACTGTTTCTCCCTCTCTATCCACAAGGCTCCACCCTTCAGTGCTGTATCTGTTGGCACAGAAGCTGCCGCTGCCTTTGAGTTTTCCACGAGTTGATTGATGATGGGCTTTCTAAGCAGGCAGAAGTTACCAATAAAATTGACTCTAATGGGTGCTTTGGGTGTTGTTATTATACAGCTGTAGACAATAAGCCAAGAGAGGAACAGCTGATGAACACCTCAAGATCAAGATAAGAGGCAGTGCTTGGAGCTACAGTTTAGTAGAAATTTCAGAGTATTTGTGGTGTTTATTGTATTTGTGGGGCGTAGTTGAACAGCCAAGAGGGTAGTATTAAGGAATACATTGATCTAGAGCTTACAATAATCTTAAGTGTGTTGAAGTCCGCTGTCTGCAGCCAGTCTTCTGATTTACCTGTACCAATCAGTGGCATGGGAGTGACTTACAAAGTCAAAGTCTATTCACACAGACACCTACTTATCTTTTTGTTGAATTTTTCCCCCTTGGCTTTTACAATGAATTTCCAGGGCAGTCAAAATGACTCAACATGTAAAGGCACTCACTTCCAAGCCTGATATCAAGTCTCAGAACACACTTGGTATAAGGAGAAAACTGACTCTCACAAGTTGTCCTCTGGACTCCTTACACAAGACAGATCGTGATCATCCCTTCATCTCCAAATAATAAAATGGAAAAACTGAACATATAAAATGAATGTGCAAAGGCCTTTTCTGACCTACCAACATGTCCGTATCTCTCCCTTGCCTACATTTGCAGCTCTTGCTTTCAGCATCGTGGGGATATCGTTATTTTCTGTCAAAGTATTTGCTACATCCTAGTTTGTAGTATTTATTGTTTGTTTTGTTTTTGTAGTTTTTTAAACATATGGCTCCATCAACTTCTAGTACTTTCCCTTTATTTTATTGACTTTAATTATGGTTCTAGCTCAGATGACATACACTTTCCATGTTGTTGCAATATAATTATTATTCCATTGATAGACACCACCATTTTAAATTCTTCTGGTGGTTCATGGCATTGATGTTTGTTACAGTGTCTCATTTTCCACCTAGCTTTCTAGACTGGAAGCTTCATGAGGGAAAGCCATTGTTGTGCCTATAACCATAAGTTTATCATTGGAATCACAATAGGCTCCTCTGTATCTATTTCTTGGGCCATGTGATGAATGTCACACATGGAGTATGGAGTGTGACCATAAAGGATGTCCTTACCCTCACTGAACATTCTTTCCTTATTTATGAATATGTGTGATATATTTATTCATTGCCAGTTTCTTGAGACTTAAATTAGAAACACATAAGCCTCAGATTTTGGAGAATTGCTGTAAAGGCCATGCTGAGGAAGCACAGATATCTTGGATGATGCCTTTCCCTATATAGATTTTATTATGGTCCCATGGTTGTCTCTCCCAGTGACAGATAATGCACCTATTCCAGAGAACTGAGAAACAAACCTTGTGCTTCATGGCATATATAACTAACTTAGTTCATTTGTGAAAGCTTTGGCTTATGTCTATGTGCTTATTCTTTCTGTATTATTAGCCTTTATATTGTATAACTAGGGGGTGGGGTTTATGATATTTGCAAAGATTTTCTTCCATACTCCTGAATGGATATTTCTTTTAGATAGGTTGCACTTCATGAAAGCTAGGTCAGTGTTATCTTTGCTGTGTCTGTGAGCTATGGAAATTTTCTAGATTTAAAAAAAAGATTTGTTTATTTATGTATATGAGTGCTCTGCATGTATGCATTTATGCCAGAAGAGGCTATCAGATTCTACTGTAGATGATTGTGAGCCACTATGTGGTTGCTGGGAATTAACCTCTGGAAGAATAGCCTGTGCCCTTAACCCCTGAGTCATCTTTCCAGTCCCCAGAAAGTGTCTTTATTTATATTTTATTCATGTCTCTGTACCCATACAATAGACAAAAATAAAAGTATAAGAAAAGACAAAAATAAAAGAAGGCTATACAAAATAACTTTTAATGAAGGTTTCAAGGTTGTGGAGATGATTCAGTTAGTAAAGTGCTGGCTGCAGAAGCATGAAGACATCAGTGGGAAGCATCTGTGTAAAAGCTAGGTGCTTACATTCAACCCCAATGCTTGGGGGCAGAGACAAATGAGAGTGTGTGTGTGTGTGTGTGTGTTTGTTTGTTTGTGTATGTGTTGCTAATTAGCCAGCCAGTCCAGATGGAATAACAAGCTCCTGAGTCAGCAAAGGTTTCTGTCTTAAAAATAATGTGAAGAAATGAGAAAAACATTCATCCTGACATCAAGCTTTCATGTTCCTATGTGTGTGTGAGCACACTTGCATACATGAAGGTCATCAGCTGGATTTCAGGGAGCCACCACATTTGTTTTTTACTTAGTTTCCCTATTGAGATAGCATTTCTAGTAATAACAAGAAGACAAGATTTATTTAATGAGGTATTGTGCTAAGCACTTACTGTATATTAATTCTTGCAAAGATGTTTTTTGGAAAGTCTCTTGATATCCTCATTTTTGTAACAAGGTACAGAGGGGCTAAATGAATTGATATGTAGCTGGTATTTACACCCTGAACCACCACACCACTTAGCAAGATGGTAGATGTTCATTTATCAGCTTTTAGGGTAAACAATAGTCACCCAGGAAGCATTATTTTTAAAACGCCATTTCCCAGAACCCGTTGTCAGAGTTTCCATTTTAGTAGCTTGTGTTGGGCTTTAAAAAATCTATACTCATAACCCTTGATTCTAAGGCAGATATTCTTTAGGCCACATTGAAAAACATGGACCCATTAAAATTCCATTGTTCTCTTAGTTATTCAAAAGTAAAATGTGAAGTGAAATTCTAAAGTAATTTCTTTGTGAAAAGTAATTTCTATATGCAGACTCTTTCATTTTGCTGCTGTCAAAACTAGTACTAACTAGATCACCATTCAAGATAAAGAATTCCAGAATGCTACGTACCTCAGGCATATACTTCTGTGGGCTTCCCACTAAACCCCATCCCAATTCCAGAAGTCATTAGTCTTAGTGATAGAATACTGTGATTAGTGTTCTATTTGCCATTTTGACCTTCTCTCACGTGCTAGGCTCATTGCATATGGCTCTTTTCATGTCTTCTGGGTTGCAGGCAAGAAGGAACCTGCAATGAAAGTCTGACAGAATATATGTGTTTGATTCAAGGGTAGGAAATGCAAGTCCTCTTCTAAAACAAGCCTGCTGTTTGAGTCTTTCCAATAGGTCCCTGTGCTGCATTCTGAGAAAATCATCCGAGTCTAAAAGTCCTGCTTGGCGTTGATAGTATGATGTTCCAGTGCACTGTAATGGCATCCTTTCTCAGCCTCTTTGTATTTCTTTCTAAAAAAATGAGAAGGAGTGTGGCATTATCCTTGTTTCCTACCTTTCTCTGCAGTAGTACTTGGTGAAGCCAAGATCAGATCCTCAGGAGGCCAATCTAACAGGATAATCAGCCTGCCCAGACTGACCCAATTAAGTTTAATTAGTTGGTTTTTTTTAATTTTTAAATTTCCTACCCAGGTGGATTTTATGGCTTTTATTAAACAATGCAGAAGAGCTGAATCTTTGGAATTAGTTGGCCTCGCAGGTGCTTTTTGTCTGTAATAAAACTTGAGAAAATCTTAGCGTCTCCATAAGTAAGCCAGATGATAGTGAAAAACATTTGGCTCTGCCTCTCTTGGGCTCTCTCCTTTATGTGGAAAGCATTCTTGTTTTGTTTTAAGAAGAACCAATCTTGTCTGTTATTCTCAGTCAAGACTGTATGACAGTACTTGACCTCCCAACATGGCAGAGTAGCTCTCCCCACTCAATGGATGCCATTTCAGTGTTTTCTATCCATTGGAATTTAGAAAGATGAGTTAAAATACAGGCTCTGAAGAGGGCTTCAAGGAAGTCATGAAGGATCTCGAATGGAAACAATTAAAATGAGCCTATACCAATTCAATAGAGATGCAAGTCCTAGCAGGGAGAAACAAAAAACAAAAAAACTATACTAATTGTCTTAGTCCATTTTTCTCTTGATAATGCACAATACTACAGGGTAGGTAAAATGTTCTTTTAAGAAAGCTCTACATTTGCTCATGGTTCTGCTACAAGTATAAAGATTATTATTCATGGCTCTTCTTCTTGCAGACAGAATCCTGAGGTGGTACATATGGCAAGAGACAGCGAATGTATGTACCTGGTCACTTTCCTCATAGATACTCATGTTCAGCCCTGGAGTCCTACACTGATGACTTTGATCCTTTGCTTCACAAAGTTTGTGTGTCTAAATACCGTAGTTGTGTTGAATCCCCAAGCTCTTAACATTTTAGAATAGGATGAAACTCCAACAAGAGATTTAGAAGCAAAAACTACCCTCCAAATGTAGTAGCCATCTTTTAACAATGCAGCAAATAAGGACTGTTAAAATGACTGTGCTGAGATTATTTAATATTGAGCTGTATTACATATAACTTTATAGACATTGCATTTATTAGGTCTCAGGGCATTGGAAAGTTATTAATTTCTGCAGTTTTTAACAATACTCTGAAGTTAAATGTTAGCTTCCAAATGATGAACATCTAGTCCCCTAATAAAAAGATCCCATGATTCTTCCCTTCATCCCCTCATTTCCCTGAACTCTTCTTGCTTTTTATCTTTCTCTTTAATTTGTTCCGTCTTCTTCTTTCTATGTTTTCTCTCTTCTGTCTCTCTTTTTTCTCTTTCTCTCATCTTCCCTATTCTTTTTCCTTATTTTCTTTATCTCTGGTTCTCCTGCTCCATCATACATTATCTTAGGCTCATCAACCTTTTTTATACATGTAAGTTACATGTGGATATCATGGAAACAACAATTTGCTCATCTCTGAGCACTCAATTGAAGAGGTCTGTGTTGGGGCTTAAAAATGTGTATTTTTGACAAGTTCTCTGGTAATAAAGGATTTTTTTTGGTTTTACGACACAGGGTTTGTCTGTATTGTTTTGGAGGCTGTCGGTCCAGCCTGGCCTCGAACTCACAGAGATCTGCCTGCCTCTGCCTCCGGAGTGCTGGGATTAAAGGCGTGTGCCACCACAGCCTGGCTCTGGTAATAAAGGATTCTGCTGCACCAAGGACCATCGTTTAAGAGTCAGTTTCTTAACTGATGTGATGTCCATGTTTCTTCTTTCAAATTTAAATCAATATGACTTTAGATAGAGCTTAGATTTTTGTTTAGAAAATTGCCTGCACTGTCCCAGGTAATTTTTATTACCATTCCATGTGATGGAACTTTGTTTTACAAATTCTCAAAAATGAATATTTGATAGCCTTTCTGATGCAATAATCTAATATTAATACTATCAATCAGAATTACTTTCAGAACAAGAACCAAAGCTCCCCAACTGGGTCATCCCTGAACTGTGTGTGTGTTGCAGGCACGATGAGTTATGGAGGCAAGAAATTAGAAAAGCCCAAAGGACTACAATGTTTTCACCTGATTTAAACAACTTCTAATTTTATGTCCAGTACAATTGCCTTTGGAGTCTGTTCTCTGCTTCTGCTATCTCTTGCACTATTAAGCTATTTCCCCCGATACATATTAAATGTTATTTAGTTACTTCATCTCTGGAAAGAGATGCAAAGAATTAAAGGAATACTCTGCCGTTTACTGGGAGATAATCAGTTGTCAGGTGCCAAGGTTAAAAAGTGATACACTGAGGCCTAAGGTCAGGGGCACATGGCTAGAAACACTTTTCCATCCTGTATTTTATAACATGCTTGGCATCATTAGATAACTCCCATGACCTAGACTCATGCTCTATCTTGCCTATTAGACACAGACCTTTCTGATTCCTCTCACACATCATCGGCAGCCCCTTCCTCCCAGCCTCCTTTGCTGCATCATCTCCCCCAGTCTCTAAGTGTTGAAATGATTCACAATGCTATACTCACATCTTTTTTCCCATTTGCACTCAGCATCAATGGTATTATCCATGGATTTCTTGAAATCACAACACAGTCCACATTTATGTAAGTAGTGCATCCATTCTTCTTAACTCTTATATCCAACTGTCAACATCATGTTTATTTTAATGTCTAATTATTCTATCTTAGCTATGTTCTTAAACCACCATATCGGTCATCTACAAACTGTTTCTCAGCCAGCCTTTTCCATCCAAGTAAACTGTATTTCTCTTTTCTAGTCGCCCTAAAATTGATGGGTCATTCTAGTTCCCATTTAGCAATCCTGTGAGTGCAATCATCAAAAATATTTCTCATCACACACACCTTCCTACAAGTTACATTGTGTCTCCTCTGAACTCTGAAATAGCTTCATAACTATTTCTTCCTTCCGGCATACAGCTTCTACTCTTTGTGCACAGAGAACTTATAAAGCACTGGTTTTATCATGTCTGTTTTTTTGCCCAGAATCTTCCATTCCTGTTTCTGTTGCACACTCATTACAATGACCAGAACAAGTCTTTTATTGGTTTCCTGGTTGCACTTTGTTTCCAACACAGTCACATACTATGCTGCTGTCTGCTTCTCTGCCTTCTGCTTCCATATCCTGTCTAACTTCCTGTTTGACCTCAGCTAACCCTACTTTTGGGATGTATCCTTCCAGACATCATGCTTCTCTCACTTCTTCCCTCTTCTCTTGCATGTTTGACTTGGGCAGATTTTATTGTTGCTGTTGTTCCCAAAATGTCTTTGACACTTCACTTAACACAATCCTGATCAATTGTCTTCTTCTGTGTCCTTACAAAGGTGAATGTTTCCTATGAGTAGAAGCTGGGCAGAGTTCCTATTAGAAGCTCGTATCATGGCAGGCATCTTTCCATCTCTTTACTATGGTTAGGCTGGTATAGTCAAAAGGCCAATGCATTAAAGGTTTGGTTCCCCCAGCTTGTGGCTCTGTTGTAAGATGGCAGAACCTTTTCTAGGTGCTGCTTATTGGGAGGTTTATGTCACTAGAGAATGCATCCTTGAAGGGGATTGTGGGGCTCTGGTTCTTTCTTCTTTCTCTTGATTTCTGATCCTGAGGTCAAAAGGCTTCCTGTGCCACACACCCACCATAATGTTCTATGCTACACCAGGCTCAAATCAGTGGAGCCAATTGGTTGTGGACCTACAATTCCCAAAACATGAACTAAGACATATCTTTCCTCTTCATAAGTACATTTATCCCAGGTGTTTGTATGGTAATTGAAAGCTGACTAGTACATTTTATAAACTCTCTGCCCACCTCTTTTTCTATGTATTCTTTCTCATTCTCTTACACTGTAGGGGGTGTCTGCATGTGATCACAAAAGTAGGCGCCATATGCATATTACTTCTGAAAAGGATAACGACTGGTATAACTTTGAGTTTGTGCTTCTTCCACATCTGGTACCATGTTGAGGAAGAAGCTGTAGCAGGCCATGTCAGAGTCAGATATCTACATGCTGGGGTCAGTTGGTGGTTGCATGTTAAATGATTTGGTAGACCCCTTATCATAGCCATGACTCTAAATGATGGAGGAAGCCAGGAGAACTGTGACTCCACTGAACTATTAGGTGCTCAGTTTTAGTCCTGTTTGGCATAGTGGCATATGATGGTTCCTTTCTCAAAATAATTTAGAACCCAGCACTGCTTCTTTAGCTCCACAAGTGAACATCTAGAGAGAAATGCCATAGGCAAGAAGGCAAAGAACCTTTACTAAAGTCAACCTGATCTCTTTATCTCATCACCTCATACTCAGGCACAGGATGGTTACAAGGCTGAGAAACAGCTTTGGCTCTGGTTGTCTGTTTGCTATAATTATTATGACCATAGTGAAAATAAACTTTCTGGAAAAGCTAGCAGTATCTGCTATAGAAGTGTACCCTGAAAGCTAGTTCTATCATCTTCTGGGAGAGGGGCAGTAACATCAATATGAAGGTCTGAAGACAGCCAGAAAAAAACCCTCAATGATAAATATTATGGTATTCCTAAAGTTCCATTTTTAGGTCCCATAGTAAATTTTGTTATTGTTTTTATTTAAAAGTTCATAGGCTGGAATACAGAGATGGGAATTGAGAGCACTTACCATTCTTGTGGAAGACTTGGGTAGCTCACAACCATCTGTTGTAACACAAATTATTAAACCCTGAGACAGATATTGGGATTTAAGCTGAAGAACAGAGAAGCAAAGCAGTCAGCCACTTGCTCTTACCTGTACTTCCACCCGAAATGTGTGATCCTGTCTCCACGAATCCTCAGAGTGCAATCCAGGCTGCATTTCTCTCCACCAAACCTCAGACTACAATTACAGACTGCTGTGATCTCCTCAGTGTGGCTGGAGACTAATTTTCACATGAGACCCTTTGCTTCTTCTTTTTATACCTTTCAAATCTGGGACTGAAGGCATGGGATTCCAAGTGCTGAGATCACCTTTGTGTGAGCTTTTTTTTTCTTTTGGACTGGATCAACTTCGTATAGCTCAGTGGGGCCTTGAACTAACAGAAATCCATCTGTCTCTGTCTCCTGAGTCCTGGGATTAAAGGTGTGTATCACCACTGTATGGATTCTATGGCTTGTGACTGTCTTTGCATCCCGAAGCCTCAGACAAGCTTTATGAAATCATAAATAATGTATCACCACAGTCTGTAACTCCTATTTCAGGGGATTTCCAAACACTCTTCTCGCATCTGTGGGCTTACAAAGTGGTAAATAGTTATACATGTAGGCAAACACCTACATGTAAAAAAAGTTCATGGATTTACCACATAGTCTATATTGGTCTACATAAGAAAGATAAGAAAGTAAATCACATGCACACTTTAGTGGACATTGACAGTAAGCCATGTAAGATCCCTTAAGTTCTTGAACCAATAGTTAGCTTTACCTCTAGTGTAATCATTAGGTCATCTACAAGTGAAAAAATAGCAGGAATCTTTGGTTAATCTGATGAGGGATTGGTTACTGGGTATATGGTTTTCTACAAAGAAGGAAAAATGAACTGACATTTCTTTTTTATATATAGTTTTTATTTTTTACTCATTTTACATACCAACCACAGATTCCCTTCTCTCCCCTCCTCCTGTTCCCCTCATCTCCCCATACCCACCCATATCCACTCCTCATAAATGGTAATGCCTCCTATGGAGAGTCACCAAAGTATGGCATATTCAGTTGAGGCAGGACTGAGTCCCTCCCCCTGCATCAATGTTTAGCAAGGCATCCCAAAATATGGAATGGGCTTCAAAAAGTCAACTCATGCATCAGGGATATATCTTGGTCCCACTGCCAGAGGTCCTTTAAACAGACATGGATACAAAACTGTTGCCCGCATGCAGAGGGCCTAATCTGGTCCCATGCAGGCTTCCCAGCTGTTGATCTAGCAATAGTGGTGAGGGTGGCTGAACTGGCCTTCCCCTGTAATCAGTTTGGTGACTACCCTGTCATCATAGAACCTTCATCCAGTGACTGATGGAAGCCGATGCATAGATTCACAGCCAAGCATGAGGCCCACCCAAGGTAGTTCAGTGGAAGAGAGGGAGGAGGGATTATATGAGCAAGGGGCAGGGGGTCAAGATCATGATGGGGAAATCCACAGAGACAGCTGATCAGAACTTGTGGAAGCTCACAAACTGATATTTCTTTTAAAAAATCGGTGGCAAATTAATATTGATCTTATTTAAGACCCAAGTCTGACATCTTATTATAATAATAGATATGTATCACTTTTACAATGAACTGAAACCTATTCATCAATAACAGACCCAAAATCATTACTTGTCCTCTCTGTGTATATGGTGCAGTTCAACCATTACCTAAGGTGTTCTGGCCCTTGTAATCATGGGACTAAGCTAGGTCCCTAAGTCTTCTCCTCCTGGAATTTCAATATTTTGAGTAAATAAAGATGGAAAGTGTTTATATCTCATTCTTACAGGAAGTCTGCAGTGAATTGCTGGTGTCCCCTAGACCATGAACAGCTCTGATATCTACAAATTGGCAAGCCTGGTTTTTCCAGCCTTTTCTAGGATTTGGAGAGCCTTCTAATGCATGGTCAGTGTTCACTCATTTTTCTTAATGTAGCCGAACCTGAATGTTGCTTAAATAATGAAATCCACGCTGCTGAAGTACACAGCTGTGCTTGACTTCCACACTCTGAAAGCAGAACCTCTGTGCTGAATTTGTAAACCTTGCCTAAGGGGAACGAGTTATTTCATATTCTCTTCTCTAACATTTCCTAGTGCTAACTAATGCATTCTCTTACTGCCAGGGAAGAGAAGAATGAACCACCCCAAATTCCTAAGTATTTTTAACTAATACTTAGTCTTCTATTAATATCTATAGAATTTTTTCCTGGTTGTCCCTGTCAGCTCAAGTTTAGTCTTTCTACATTAATATCAGCATTAGACACATGTGGCAAATTGTTTATAGAATTTGTGTTTCCTCACACCTTAGCGATTCAGCAATGAAAAAGTCTACTCAGCTTAAGGTTCCTAGGTTTAATCTATTGGTGCCTTTGTAGTTTTTCTCATTCAGGTAGACTATAAGGTTCAAGCATTGCCTTTCTAGTCAATTGCTTGGGGGTGCATCTCTACTGCAACCCACAAGTACTGAAGAACAGAAATTAAGCCATTGGGGAACATTTTGCGATAAAGATGTTTCAGTTGAGGATTTTCTGAATTGAAATCCATCCACCAACAAGCTATTGCTATATGAGAAATGTGGAAAAAACACATATGCAGCATTTAAGAAAAATATAAAACTATAAATTTATCCTCAAGGAAACTTTAGTTTCATTAAAGAGTAAGAACTAAATGTTCCTATCCATTGACCATATTTCCACAGCACTTGAAGTGAGGACATATTCAAGTATTCCCAGATATTTGGCTCTTCTGTCCCTTCTCCTCTTTTCCTCCCTGTCTAGCCCCAGCTCAACCCTCTTCTCCTTTACTTTGTACTCCACCGTTCTGTAGTTTCTGCTCCTATTGTCTGTTAGTTCAGTTTTGAGCTTTGACTGCTACTGTTTGACTTTGAAATCTATTTGTTTTATCCACACATTACACTGTTAACATCCAACATGCTCTCCTGGGTGCTAGGCGTCATAGAGCCAAGAGTTTTACCTGGCTTACAACCATAGAATAATCTATTGTTTTGTGGATACAAGCTGATATCCTAGGGGATGGAGTAACATTTTAAACTGTCACACAGATGAGTGAACTTTCAAGCTGTACTTGGCCTATCTCCATCTACATATTCTGTAAAACCATTCATAGTAACCTGTTCACAAGAACTCCAAGAACAAGTCAACTATTACAACTTCATCATTTCAGTCATTTGTCTTTTTTGTTCTTCTCCAGACATCATCTTCCCTTTTTGTGATCCCATCAGATACTGAGAAACATCAACCAATGGCAGACGGTGAGAGAACCTTGGTGATTAGCACCTCCCAAGGGCCTTAATCTACAGATAAATTTGATAAAGCTGATGCAAATTATAGTCAACAAAATGAATTCTTTCACCAGCAATACAAATTACAATGTAAATACCTTATGTAATAAGGCAGCATAGTGATGGGCATCTTACAAATGCGTAGACTTCAAAAGGAGTTTATGATGTCAGTGGGTACTGACTAATCATTTCCAAAAGAAATGAGGGATGTCCATACCTCAAGCCATTAAGCACATTTTTAAGTTTCACTATGATTAGGTTCATTTTATCTACTTGTTCCTGAATTAATGACTTCAGGATGAAGTATTAAATCACCTCTCTGAAACTTGAGTGGTGTCTGTTAACATCATTTTCCTCTAGCTGTGATCACTGAGATGGATTCTGAAACTGTCAAATGTGTTACATTTATGTTATAGTAAGATAACATTGAAGTATGCCAATTCTAATTATATCATAGAAGGTCAATAAATAATACCTTAAAAAACTAGGATGAGATGGAACTTTGCTGCTCTTGAATATGATTAAATACAGGAAGTCTATGCATTTGTAAGATGCCCATCACTATGTTGTCTTATTACATAAGGCATTTACATTGTAATTTGTATTACTGCTGAGAATCATAAAACATTTATAAGGCAAATTAATCAACACAGCAAATATTGTCCACAGCAGCAAAAGGTTAAAGATTATCAGCTGTGGGAACCAGAACTGAAGATTTCCAGTGTTGCTTCCCTCATGTTCTAAATAGAAAATTACGGTAGTATACAGTTGGTTTGTGGACACCCGACTAAAGGTTATGCCTTATAACTTTCACTGGCGATTGGTTATGTCCTTCAGCAGAGGAAACATGTTTTGATGAGGAGTGAGGTGTAGAGAGGTCTGAACAGAAATAAGATGTGCAACTGTTTACTTAAAAAAATACAGAAAAGTATCATGTCTTCTGCTCTATTTAATCTTTTCCCCACCAGCTGTGAAATTATGGTAACAAAATCAACTGCCCCAGGGTCCAGGTTAAAAACCAAGTATGGAAAGTGGCAGAGCTCAGGCACCGTATTTCACTCACCTATGTGGGTGAGATAAACGTTCACTGTACTGAATTATACATTTGGCTCCTGTTGCTTCAGCTCTTGGCTAGTCTACTAACCAAAAAGTTAAGACATGCTTGAACTACTCAGTGTTGTTGTTTATACCTCTGTCTAGATGCCTAGACTCATCCCAGTTATCTTTGAGTCCTGGGATACTGATGCACAGGTAGCTGGAACACACCTTCCTTATTCTTTGCATCTGCTCCAGATCAGCACAACACAGACATGGCACAAAGCTACTGATTTCTGTGAAAAATCATTCAAGCCCACATTAGGTACATGCTGGTGTTCTACTGATCAATGCTTTCTCCTCAGGATTAATAATTTTAGAATGATAAAAGAAACTGCTTTGAGGAGCTGGCTTTGAATCATGTTACTCACTTCAAGCCGTATGAAAATTCAGGGAGTCCTCTCCTGGGTGAGAGGTCTCTGTGGGTGAGTGGTCTTCTGGGTTGAGTGTTCTCCGGGGGTGAGTGGTCTCTGGGGTGAGAGGTTTCTATGGGTGAGGGATCTCCTGGGGTGAGTGGTCTCTGGGGTGAGTGGTCTTCTGGGGTGGGTGATCTCCAGAATGCTACTACTTCATACTTTGCTTCAGATTTGATTGCAAAGTGTCTTCTTAGCATCAAGTGTTTACGTGTGTGTGTTTGTGTGTGTGTGTAATCTCAGAAAAGTTTTAGTTTCATAGATAAGTGAATAATAAAGACAATTCTCAAATACCTTACATGCAGTTTTTTCAGTTGTTAAAAATCTGACATGTTTATTAAAATGAGCAATATTTCATACATTTTAACTAAGTTGACATTTTATTCATATTCCTTGGCTTTTGCTTCATGACATTTTTCTATGTTAGGATACCATCCAGAATATTAAACAACATTCACTTATCAGGTATCTTTAACCCCCACCTGGCTATGGCAATTCTCATGTTACCTTTTTGATTTACTTCTTATAACTTCACAGTTTTGAGGAATACTGACAAATATATTATGGAATACCCAATAATAGTTATCTTCTGGTATTTTTCTCAGGTTTAGACTAATATTAAAAATCTGATAGGTAAATCAGAAGTGAAGCATCATTGTTCCACATGACATGGCAGGCGTGACTTCTTCAGTTGCTGGAAATGAGCAAGTCTGTAAGACTGAAGGCAGACAAAATAAAACAAACCATATATAAGCTCTGTGAATTGCTTGAAATAATTATTTCCTATGAATCTAAGGAACTGAAGATCCTGATACTGCCAAAAATGTAGGTGGATGACACATATGAGGGTTGTATTTGTGCCATTAGAGTGGAAGTTTACAGGTAAACAAGGGAAGTGGTTTGTGATCATGGATTGGAGATGAAGACAGCCCCATGACCTTGTGTTTATCATGTGTGTGTGTGTGTGTGTGTGTGAGAGAGAGAGAGAGAGAGAGAGAGAGAGAGAGAGAGAGAAAGAGAGAAAGGTTGTAATACATACACTTATTTCTTTTTTCTGCAACTTTGAAGGGTTGTAAAGCAATGGTACCCCATCACTACTGGCCTTGGTTTCTGAGTATTCCTGGATAAACTGGAAGCATGGTTCTTTAAAGAAATGGCTGATTCCAGCGGCAGGAAATACAGGAGGCAAGCCTGAAAGCATATGGTATCAGACCAAGGAAGTGCTCAAACAACAAACAGCTACTAGTTTGTCCAGGCGGTGATAACCAACGCCACAGAATATGCATTACATAATTAATACAACCAATAGCACAATTATATCTATTTTATGACAGGTAGAAATAGTAATAATAAAGTCACAGTATTTTATCCTCCACTGCACACAACCAGGGAATTCTCTAAGACTCAAATATAAGAATATATGTTTTACACACTAAAATAAATCTTTCCCAAAGAGTAGAGAGGACAGTATTCTGACCAACTGTGACTAACCACTTCACTGGATTTCATAATCTCTGTGAGTAGTGAAGCCTGCAGTCTTGTTCCCATGGTGAAGTGTGTAAGACCACCACCTACTGTGTGACACGCATGTTCTTGCTTCTCAGGAGAGCACAGGATACCCCCAAGAAACTTGCATGGGAAGCGTTGAGAGAATAGTTGTGATCTGCAAATATTGTTCAGGAAGTCTAAAAGTTCCAACTGCCACACACAATTACCTTTTAAACCTGAAAGTCCTTTAGCCTCTATCCTGTTCTTGCCGTGTTCATCTCTTCAGGCGATGGTGGATGCTATTCTGTGCAGCCTAGGGTCTGTTCCTCTGGCGGGATGAACCAGGATAGAGGGAAGCCACCTCGAGAACTGGAGACCCCTTCTTCTCTAAGAAGATCAAGAAGCGCATGGTCACAGAAGCTTTCTTCAGGAGCCTCCATCAGGACTGCAGACTGCTCCTTAGGATGTCACACAGGTTTCACTCCTCCCCTATCTTCAATCTCCATACTTCCCCTCCCATATCTGCAATCTCCGTACTTTGTTACTTTGTCATCTTCCCTGGGAAGATTCTCTGTAAAATTACAACAAATGGCTTTCTGGCATCTAGACCTCTAGCTCCTCTGATGATTTACTCTCCTTTCTATAGGCTTGTGCTGATTCATTAATCATTTACGATCAGCACTCCTAAGAACAAGATGTCACTTCCTTTCTTTCCTCAAGCCCAAAGAGGTCTTTGCCTTCTTTTGTAGCTGGTGTCAAAGCCAGCAGTGAGTGATTTATTTTAGTTTGAGAAAAGATAAGTCTTGTTTTCTGGATTAGAACAGGATAAAGAAGTGCTTCCCAGCCTGCTTTATTATAGAGGATGGCATCAGGCATGTTCCTTCTTGCTGAGTTTGAAGCCCTGCTCTAGGGAGACCTATTTGAACGAGCAGAACCGGTCCCTAGGAATCATTTATATCACACATAAAAAAGTTTGAAAACTGCCTCTTTTTCCTTATTGGTTACTAGATTCATCTCATTGGTCTATAGGTCATTTCTTAGAAGGAATGGTCAAGTTTAAAGTTTAATAGTTTTTCTTGACCCTCACGCTGTATGTTCATTCTGAGGCTCCTAGGTAATAATAATGATCCCACATAATTAGATCATTGTAGTGATATCTTGTTTGAACTCTACAAATAAATCTTAGCTGATTAGCTATCCACCAGCTAATCATAGAGGCCTGGAGGTCTGTACAGACAGGAAGTGAGGTGGTTTGATAGAGAGAGAGAGAGGAATATAGGCTGGGAGAGAAAGGAGTTGCTCTCTTTTCAATCTGAAGATTTCAAAGAGGTTAAGAGTTCTAGTGGTGGGCTGCTCTGTTGCTTTGATCCATGATGCTCAAAACCACAGTGTCCATTCAGATTTGGAAAATAATACATTTTCAAACATTTAACTTCCTTTTATTGATTATTTCCATTAGAATGACTTTGACCAAGTAAAATATGTAATTGAGACAGTGTTGAGATTTGTACCATGAAATGAAATGCCTCTCACTTTAAAAATATAACTTAGATTATTTCATTTAATTTCTGGGTTTCTGAGATTTTGATATATGCCAAATATGAAAAATAAATTTGCTGAGAAAGAAATTACAATTGATTATAAATAGTGATTTTGCTGGCTCAGTATGCGGTTTTTCTTATTGATTTCAGTACAAGAAACATTAAATTATGCTGAATTATTATTGTAGTTATTAACAATAATTGTCAGCATAATTATACAAACTTTTACCTAGACATACAGAGTACTGAATGATTTCTCCTCCTACAATTTAAACACATGTAAAATTAAATATTAAAAAACCTGAGAAAGTGAAACAATTAAAAGTGTGTGTTTGTATGTTTGTGTTCAGTTTTCTCCTTCATGTGAGCCTTTGGTCTAAAACTTGTTGACCAGTCTTTTTACAAGCAACTTTATCCTCTGAGCTGTCTTCTTGGCTCCTCAAAAAACATTTTTGTATCTGTAAAAAATATGTATAATCTATACTCCATATCTCTCTGTTTTAAACCCAAAGGTTAGCATTCCATTAACATCTTTTATACTTTTCTTAAATTAGCACTTTTTACTTATTCCTTGAGAATTTCATACATGTATGCAATGCATTTTGATTGTGTTTACTCCCCAACCCCCACTCTAATTCCTTAGACTGCTGTCCTTCCTAAGACATATCCTTCCTAACATAACCCTACCCAACTTCATGTCCTGTTCTTGTCCTTATATGTACTTAGTTCACCTCGTGCTGCCAATAGGTAATGGGTTTGGGTCTATCCATTGGAGCATAAGGTATATATCAGTGGCTGTACCCCAAAGAAAATATTCATTATCCTCAGCAACCATCAATTTAAATAACTTCTCAGCTAGATGTGGGAATTTTGACAGGTTTGATATTGTCCAGTAACCAAATTGTTGTGAGTTCATGAGTACCATAGCCACGCCATGTCCAGAAGATAGCATTCATTAGTACTCCTCCCACACTCCAGCTCTTACATCTTTTTACACCCTTATCCTGTACATTCTCTGAACCTGGCCAGAGGAGGTGGTTGATAAAGAAATCTCATTTAGGGCTGAGTATTTAAATCATAGCACTTCGACTGATTATGAAACGAAGATCTAAAAAACAACCAGCCAAACAATCAACCAACCAACCAAAATAACTAACTGATTGTAACTAATTAATTAACAACATCAATAAAACAAACAACCCAATTTAAAAAATGGGCTATGCAGCCAGGCAGAATATTCTCCAAATAAGAAGACAAATGAATAGTGAAACAAAGGATTCAACTGAATTTTAGTTTGTTTTTTTAATTATTTTACCCAATTCTTGAATTGCATCACTAAGTCACTACCTTGTGCTCTTTCTGATATTTAATTTTTTCTTTATTAAAAATAGATTTCAGATACTATATTCTGATTACAGTTTTCCCTCCTCCGAATTCTCCCAGTTTCCCTCCAACTCCTGTCCCAAATGGGTCCTTTCTGTCTCTCATTATTGGCTATAAATTTCCCTATTAGAACTTTTAATGTGTTCCAGAAGTTTTGCTTTATTGTGCCTTCATTTTCATTTACTTCTCTTTAGTTCCAGTAATGTTTTTCTTTATTCCTTGATTTCTTCTTGATAGAGCCATCATTCAGTAATGAGTTTTTTAATCTCTGAGAGTTCATACTTGAACTAGAGAGAGATTTGTTTGCTATTGATTTTAAGTTTTGTCGAATAACAATCTGTGTTGCTTTGAAACTCTCTAGAGCTCACTCATTAATAACTTGTTTTGAGTTATTCTGAGTCTGAGATTTTTGTTGATAAGCCCATGTCATATGGTATACACATATTAAAAGTTAATTTTCTTTTTAAAAACTTAATTAATTTAGTACCTTCACCTCTCTCTCTCTCTCTCTCTCTCTCTCTCTCTCTCTCTCTCTGTGTGTGTGTGTGTGTGTGTGTACTCATGCCATGCTGTGGATATGATGACTAAGTCAGAGACAACTTATGAAAGATATCTCTGTGTACTTTGACTGCAGTACCAAGGTCATCAGTGAGCTGGGAAGGTAGGTGGGAAGAACGCAAGTCAGACCACTCACAAACCTCTCCTTAGTTTGCAAATGGTTTCTTTCTTGATTCAGGATTTGCTTGGTTCCACAAAGCCTTATAATTTTCCCAGGATACTTGAAACATTAATTATTACACTTATTCTTGAGTTTTAAAAATAATTTTATAGGAAGATGAGTCCCTGGGGCAATCAGTACTTCCATTCTTGTTCTATCAATTTCTATGTGGTTTTATAAGGCACAGCTCTATAAATGTTCTAATATATGAGTACTATTTTAATTATTATTTGATTTTGATATGCTGATCCACTCTTGGTGCTGAGGTTTTTGTTTGTATGATTATATTTTACTTCAATCATATCCTGCCTGCTCAGCTTTGTCTGTCACCTTGACACAGCCTAGAGACGGAGAGGAGAGCATTGCTTGAGGAATTGTCTAGATCAGACTGGTCTATAAGCATGTATGTGAGTATTGTCTTGAATCTTAACTGATGCAGAAGAGCCCAGCCTACCATGGGTGGCACAATTCCGTGGGCATATGGTCTTGAACTGAATAAAAAGCTAATAGATCATAAGCCTTCCTTCCTATGGATCTGCAGCATCCTTCATGGGTTCTGCTGCATGTTTTTGGCTGTGATGTGAATTTCTTGGGCAAAGTAAGACTTTGTGAAGTAGCAAGCAGGCCTATGTTCAAGCTTCTGCTTCCAGTTTTCATTCTGACTTCCCTGACTCATGATCAGTGACATGCAATTGCAAGCTAAATAAACCCTTTCCTCAACTAAGTTGCTTTTAGTCAGAATGTTTTATCATTACAACTGAAAACAATTAGAACAAGTCTCCCCCTTAGTTTTTTTTACTTCCCCCCCCCAACATTGTACAAAGGATCTGATGATGCTGCATCAAAAGCACAAGAACTAGTTACATGGACATCAACTTTTTTTTCTGTGAACGGGTAGGAAGTTTGTTGCATTATTGATTTCTTCAGTTCTGAAGAATGCATGGACAGGTTTGGGCATACTCAGCCACCACTACCTTGCCCACCTGGAAATCCTTTATGTCAGTATTTTATTGGAATTGGTTAAGGGAACATTGTCGTTTCCCACCCGGCTGATCTATTATTGGTTGTCACTATTTTAGGAATAGATGTTTACTGAGTATCTGTAAAGAGAGGCTTTTTCCTTGAGAGAAGCCTTCCCACCAGCCTGGTTCTAGAGCCACATCAGTCC
Organism: Mesocricetus auratus; assembly: GCF_017639785.1. Lineage (NCBI taxonomy): Eukaryota > Metazoa > Chordata > Mammalia > Rodentia > Cricetidae > Mesocricetus > Mesocricetus auratus. The sequence continues at coordinate 40,728,192 of NW_024429194.1, read as the reverse complement.
CAATTAAACACACAGGAAGCTATATTAATTATGAAGCTGTTGGCCTTGCTTGTTTCTTAATGGCTAGCTCTGACTTAAGTATTTACCCCATACTTGTTAATCTAAGTATTTCTCTTACTGGAGAGGTTTCCGGGCTTCCTACCCCATGGCGTTACATCTTGACTTTTGTGTTCTCCTTCCCAGAGTCCCACATATCTAGATTCCTATTGGCCAGCAGAGCTTTATTGAGTGCTTCAGAAATGTGAAGAGACTGTCGCAGAGTATTTCCAGACCCATATTCCAGAGCTCAGCTTAAACTGTGAGTTAGTGACCCTACGTGGGGTTACATAATTGAATGTGGGAAGTGTGAATGTTTTGACAATAGTAAGAAGTCTCTGAAATTTGAAGCACCCAAACTCTTCTAAAACCAAACCTTCTTGAGCCCAAGGTGTTTCTCACGTTGCTTGTCTGTGGTATGTCATGTACCTGCACTGGAGCCTTACCTCTGAGCATAGAGTGTAGTCACTCTGCATGATGTATATCCTCCTGCCATGCTATAACCACTGCCATCAACATCTGGCTTCAGCTCTGAGGCCTGCAGATTATGAATTGCACTATTATTGCATGCACAAAGCTTGCTTTCCTTTAGAAGCACTGTGGTTTAATTGCAGAAAAAGAAAATCTTTTAGTATTTGGCTTACTACTCCATAATTCCTCACCATGGAAATGTCAAATTAGTATAGCTTTGGATTGGATTGTGTTAGAACGTTTTATTTTAAAAATTGATATTTGAGTTCTGCTTGAGTTTCGTTAAAAACATCATTGAGTGAATTTTGGCTAGGGAATAGAACAGAATTTCCAAGAATTGCTAAAATGGCCCTGAACATATTGTACTGCTATTTTGTACTGTATCTTTACATCAAAGTGTATTCTCAACATCGACAATATGAACTCTAAAAACCTGTTGAGGATGCTGTGTGTCCTGTTGCATCAAATATTTAGACACAGCTTGATTCCTTATGCAAAATGAGCAAGCACATCAATCTCATTAGCAGGCAGCATTGCTGTAATAGATTGTAAAACTGCCTATATACCAAATAAATTATTTATGCTTTATTATCATTATGTGCTTGCTTTTGTATACTCATTTTATATTCCTATGTACCTGGGGTCATGCAAACATTTCTTGACTGTAAAGTGATCATGAGTGGGAAAATTTTAAAGAAGCCCAGTTCTAGCAAAATGATGACGGCAAATTATAGCCGTGAAATTGCTTCAGTCTTACTGCTTCCCACACTGCTATCACACCCCGTTTCTTTCTCCTTTATTTATTTGTTTAGGTTTTTTGACACAGGGTTTCCCTGTAGCTTTGATGCCTGTCCTGGAACTTACTCTGTGGACAAGGCTGGCCTCAAACTCACGGATACCCACCTGTCTGTACCTCCCGAGAGCTGGGATTAAAGGTGTGAGCCACCACTGCCTGGCTTCTCATTCCTTTTCTTCAGGATGCATTTTGTGTTTGACAAGTGGTAAGTCAAAAGGTATTCTATATAAGTAAACATTAAGATGAGATTTTTTTTTCTTGTAAGGTTGGCGGGCGCCAACTGTTCCCAGGGTAAAGTTATAAACTACAAACACACAGGGAAAAGGGTAGATTTATTTTCTTTTTTCTAAATTTCTAGGTTTTCATATTTAGATTCATTTAAATGTTATTGATGCCCTGCTGTGAGGAGGGTCATATAATGGATTCGTCTTCTATCATTAATGAATAGCAATATAAATAAGACCAGAACATTTCCTCCTGAGGTAATGATTTGTTTGATGACACATGCATAGAAGTTACTTAAAAATAAGACAACAGCTGTGATAAATGGTATAGTAATACTGTATTAGTGGTAAATGTATGCACATGCACACATGAGTGTTTGCACACGCACACACGTGTGCACACACATACACACTTAAGTAACAGCATTAAAAATGAGGCCATATGAGGCCATATTTGAAAGAGAGCAGGGAGGGGTATATGAGAGATTTTGGAGGGTGAAATGAGAAGGAAGAAATGGTTAACTTATATTATAATCTCATAAATAAAATAGAAAAATATTAGGTGCTGTGCGCCCACTTGGAATTCTAGAAGCCAGAATATATTTAAAAAATATTAACAAAGTCATGCTTGGGGAAGTATTAATTCCTTTATCTTTTGAAGAGTTTATTTAAGAATAGTTAGAAGTCACGTCAGCCTCCCTTTACAAATAAAAAAGTTGTTTCCATAGTGAAACGACACATATCAGGGTTATCTGTAGGAAGGATATGTGAATGCATAATAGAGCTGGCTTCTTGGACTGGAGAGATGGCTCAGAGGTTAAGAGCATTGTCTGCTCTTCCAGAGGTCCTGAGTTCAAATCCCAGCAACCACATGGTGGCTCAGAGCCATCTATAATGAGATCTACTGGCCTCTTCTGGTGTGCAGGCATACATGCTGGCAGAACACTGTATACATAATGACTAAAAAATAAATAAAGTCAGCATCAGAGAGAGAGAGAGAGAGAGAGAGAGAGAGAGAGAGAGAGAGAGAGAGAGAGAGAGAGAGAGGGCTTCTCAAACTGAGCCCCTAGGTGTTTCCAATGTCAGAAGCTGCCAAAGCCTCTGATGGGCTTGCAGTTCACTTTTTCTGTGTATGAAACAATTAAATGACACTTTCATTGCCTTTCCAGAAGGGAGGTGGGGCACAGAGGCATAGAAGCTACAACTTATGAGCTTGTCAAAGCAAGATTTATCTGTAGGTTAAAAAATAGCTGGTTTGGCAGCAAGAATTTTAACTGTTGAATTTGTTATGATTCTTGGTTTAATTAGTTGTTTATTGCTTATTTAAAGCAGATTGATGGTGTGAATTTGGAACAGTCTGTGACCATGACAAAATTGCTTATGTAGAATTTTTTTCTGATATTTTTCTTCTTAAAATATGTTTTGCTTGTCAGAGTTCTATGCATTTGCCTCATTAAAATAAACACACCCTGATCTTGTTCATGTGTAAAGTAATGTTGCAATTATTTTGCCTAGTTATACAGTAGGAATTGGATTTAGTTTCTACATTGCTTTTCTTAAACTAAACCATAGCTCTTGGTTTTATATTTGGATATCTGATGTGCATAGCACTCAGCTCCCAGTAGTTAAAGAAAGCTATATAGTTGATTCCGTGGGTAACCTATGATGGCCTTGATCTCCTTGACTCATACAATCACTCCTCCCTCTCTTTGACAGGTTTTCCTGAGCTTGGCCCAGTGTTTGGTTGTGGATCCCTGCATCTGTTTCCATTAGTCACTGGATGAAGGCTCTCTGATGACAATTGTGGGAGTTAGCAATGTGATTATAGGAGATGGTCAGTTGAGGCTACTCATCCACTATTCCTAGGAGTATTAGTTTGGGTCATCCTTGTAGATTCATGGGAGTTTCTCTTGCATCAGGTTTCTATCTGCTCCCCAAATGACCTCCCCCTAATCAAGTCATTGGAGTTCACAGAATCTGGACTGACCTAGGCCCTGACAGTTGTGTAGTTTGAACTACTTGTGAACTCCTAGTGGTAGGAACAAGAGCTGTTCCAAAGGCTTTGGTTGGCTTTTAGGAACATATTCCTCTTACTGGCTTGCCTTGCCCAGCCTTTTTTAAATTAATTAATTAATTAATTAAAGTTAGAAACAAATTTGCTTGATATGTCGAACCCATTTACCTCACCCTTCCCTCCTCCCTCGCCCCCCAGATACCTCCCAACCACCTACCCCTTTCCCCGCTCTGCTCCCCAAGGAGGGTGAAGCCCTCCATGGGAAATCTTTAAAGTCTGTCATATCATCCTGGGTAAGGCCTAGGCCCTCCCACTTGTGTTCAGGCTGAGAGAGCATCCATCCATGTGAAATGGGCTCCCAAAGTCAATTTGTACACCAGGGCTAAATACTGATCTATTATCAAAGGACCCATAGATTGCCAAGACCTCCTCATTGACACCCATACTCAGGGGGTCTGGATCAGTCCCATGCTGGCATTTCAGTCACCAGTCTGGGGTCCATGGGCTCCCCCTTGTTCAGGTCATCTGACTCTGTGGGTTTCACCAGCCTGATATTAACTCGTTTGTTCATCTCTCCTTCCTCTCTGCAACTGGGTTCCAGGAGTTCAGTTCAGTGTTTAGCTGTGGATGTCTGCCTCTGCTTCCATAAGCCACTGAATGAAGGCTCTAGGATGGCGTATAATGTAGTCATCAGTCTCATTATCGGGGGATGGCATTTAAGGTAGTCTCTCCACTATTGCTTAGATTGTCGGGTGGTGTCATCCTTGTAGAACTCTGAAAAATCTCCCCAGTACCAGATCTCTTCTCAAACCTACAATGGCTCCCTCTATTACAATATCTCTCATCCTGTTCTCCTCTATTCTTCCCCTGAATCAACCTTCCTGCTCCCCCATGTCCTCTTCTCTCCTCCTCTTCTCCCCCTTTCTTTCTCCCAGCTTCCTCTCTCCTCCTCTCCCCCATGTTTCCAATCCCCTCAGGAGATCCTGTACCATTTCCCTTCTCCGGGGTACCATGCATATCTCTCTTAGGGTCCTCCCTGTTTCCCAGACTCTTTGGCGGTAGGATTGTAGACTGGAAATCCCTTGCTGATATCTAAAATCCATATATGAGTGAGTGCATGCCATGTTTGCCTTTTTGTGACTGGGTTACCTCACTCAGGATGTTTTCTTCTAGTGTAATCTATTTGCCTGCAAATTTCAAGATTCCATTGTTTTTTTTTTCCACTGAGTATTACTCCATTGTGTAAATGTACCACATTTTCTCTATCCACTCTTCAGTTGAGGGGCATATAGGTTTCTTCCAGGTTCGGGCTATTGCGAATAATGCTGCTATGAACATAGTTGAACAGATGTCCTTATTGTATGAATGCACATCTTTTTGGTATATGCCCAAGAGTGGAATTGCTGGATCTTGTGGTAGACTGATATTGCCCAGCCTTAATACAAGGGAAGGTGTTTAGTCCTACCTCAACTTGATATGACATGCTTTGTTGACATCCATGGGGGACCTGCTCCTTTTTGAACAGAAACAGAGGAGGAGTGCATTGAGGGTGGTGGTGGTGGGGAGGTTTGGGAAGGCAATGGGAGGACAGATGAGGGATGTAAAATAAATGAATATGTTTAATTAATAATTTTTAAAAAGAAAAGAAAAAGAAAGCTATAAAATAAATATTAAAATTATTTTCATGTATCATTTAATCCAGAGATTGTAAACTGGTGACCATAGGATTAAAGATGAGGTTAATTTTCTGTTGTAACTTTGAATGTTAGAAATCTCTTTATTCACATGTCAAGTAACATGAACGCTACATTTCAGGATTCCTTAAAAATGTAAAGTATGTGGAAATAGCTGAACCTATATGGAAAATTTCAGCTAGCTTTCATAGAGTTTCTGACCCAATTTCATTGGCTACATCCTCCTTGAACAGCCCCCCCATGTCTCTGTCTCTCTCTATGTTCCTATATGTCTCTATGTGTCTCTGCTATCTCTCTCTATGCCTCTGTCTCTCTCTGTCTCTGTCTCCCTCTTTCTCTCTCTCTCTCTCTCTCTCTCTCTCTCTCTCTCTCTCTCTCTCTCTCTGTGTGTGTGTGTGTGTGTGTGTGTGTGTGTGTGTGGGCTAGAGGAAAATCTTGGGTATTTGTCCTCAAGAGTCATCCACATTGTTTTGTGTAGTAGTGACCTCCAGGGTTCTGTTATGTCAGGATTATAAATGCATGCAACCATGCCTAGCTTTTTTAAAAAGATGGTTTCTGGGTATTGAACGTGGCTTCTCTTGCTTGTACAACAAGCACTTTACCATCCAAACTATCTCCCTAGTCCCTGCCCACATTTTTTAACATCTCTATCCCATCTGTTGCTTAGCCTTTCTCGCCCCTCTGTCTGGTTACTTGAGATATTTGACTTCAATCAAAGTATAGTCAACCCACATTTCAAATGCTAAAGTTACTAAAAGATAATTTTTTTAAAATGTAAGAATGAACACTGATTACCATGAACTATATACCTTTTGGATGAGGTACAATTATAAGCAATTGTCTGGATATTTTAGCCAGACCCTAGGAAAGATATGTTTTCATCCATGTCTTAGTGCCACTGAAGCAAATGACTACAAGTGGGCATTCTGAACAAAAGAAACTAGTTCTAGTTAGGAGGCTGGGAGTCCAAGATAGAGGTGACAGCACACCTGGTTTGCTGGTTTCTGGTTTGCAGTTAACCTTTGAGAGCAGAAGCTCTGCAGTCATTCTTCAGGAATCTACTCTCAAGACACAATTACCTTATTCTTCTGCATTCCCTATCACTCTATAATCCGATTCATCAGGACTCTACTCTCATGGCATAATTATCTAGTGTTCTTCATAACCTATTACCCTATCACTGGGGTCTAGAATTTCAACATATATGTTCAATATTTGTATTAAGTCTTTGAGAATTTAATATGTATTTTGATTATATTTACCACACAATCCCTTATTAACCTCTCCATCCTTCCATTTTTTTCCATCCAAATATTACTTCTTTTTCTTTTATTCAAGTCCAGTTTGTGCTGCCTAGCTAATCTTGGGACTAGGGCCTACTCTGATATAGTCAGTCTATGAGGATCTAACGTCATTAAAAGAAGCTGCCTCTCCTCTCAGTAGCTATCAATGCCAATAATTTGTCCACTAGTGGTATCACGTGTCCATCTTCTCCACTCTTGGCTCAGTTTAAGCTGGATTTTTTTTCTTATTTTGGAGGCAGGGTCTTGCTCTATAGCCCAGGCTTGCCTGGAACCACTATGTGACTTTGTCTGTCTTGCAACTCATAATTCCTTGATGCTTGTATTCTGAATTCTGGGACTACAGGCATACACTACAGCATCTACTCAACACATGGATTTTAATGAGATATCTGTAAATATATTTTCTTCAAAACTTGTCTTAGAAAATACTACAATTGTGTAGAATAAATGAGATTTATAAATGTATTCATCTAGCTCTATTTTTAAGAAAATTATAATTGGTTCCTTGTAGCATGAAAAATATTCAATTATATTTAATAGCATATTTAGATGAATAATGGAGAAATAAGCATTCACAATGAATAGAGAGGTATCATCAATTCCTTCCTGTTTGAGTTGAGCTATATACTGTTAAAAGATTCTGGTACATTGTAGGTTGCCTCTGTATCTTATAAACTAGCAATCATGTGTTTGCCAGTGTATAACTACTTTTTAGTTAGGAAAACACAGATTATGTAGCTATTGAAGCTTCACTTGACAAAGATGATGATCTCAGTAGGAAGCTAACGTGGCTTCATTCCTTTGCAAGGCTCTATTATTATAACACGATTGTATGATATATTTGATGATAAGAATGTGCTGCCTACTCTCAGTTTCACAGTCAAAGGGACCAATAGCACATTTTGGTATTTTCCCAATAAACTTATAGGCAGAACAAAGAAAAAACATGGGCCTTAAACTTTCGAATAAGAACAAGTTATTTCTTCATTAAAATTTGTTTGTGCAGGACAAACTTCAGTATGATAGATTGGAGTAAAAACTATTCTAAAAAATAAAAATAAAAATTCTAAGAACCATAATTTCCTTCTTTTCATTTATCCTTTATTGTATCAATACTATGATATATTTTTGACTTAATGATGGAATTAAGTCTTGATATGCCAATTACAAGTTTAAAATGTTGAAAGTCAGAAATGTCTCTGGTACACCTAATCCAACCATTATAGTTTAGCTTGGCTTACCTTACTGTGTTTGGAAAATGTATATTAGTTTGCCCTTGAATATCATCTAACTCAAAGTGTATTTTATAACCAAATTATGTCCATCTTTTGCCTTGACACAGATGGACAGTTTGCAGACATGATAAATGCCAAGGCACACTATCCCAAATATGCTGTCAACCTGCATTCCCTGCCAGTTGTTTACCCTTGGAATCAAGTGAACAACTGGACACTGTGGCTCCCTACCACTGCCCAGCATCATGATAGACTAAAATAAGACTTTAATATTTCTATTTTGAGAAAAGAAGAAAATTCAAAGTATGTTTTCTCCTGACTGTGATAAAATAACATCATTGTAAAGTCAAGCAATTGTTAAGTCAAATTACCCTAGCAGGAGTCAGCAATAATTATTAAGAAGAAGTGTACAGTATACAAGCACTCATCTTTTTAAAAAGTTTGTATTTTGTATTTATGCATGTATGTGTGTGTGGCTGTGTGATTATGTGCACTATGTGCATGCAAGTGCCTGAAGAATACACAGGGCAGCATATTAGATGCCCTGGAACTAGAGTTAAAATGGTTATGAGCTAACTGATAGAGGAGCAGTTGCCTGAAGAGTACACAGGGCATCAGAAAAGATGCCTTGGAACTAGAGTTAAAGTGGTTATGAGATACCTGATGCAGGAGCTACTGAGTCCATGTCTTCTGCAAAAGCAGCAAACATTCTTAACTGCTGAACTATCTATCCAACACTACTGGCTCTCATTTATAACACTGTAGTACAGATGCTAATTAATCTCAAAACTCTACTGTGGTTAGAGTGCAGCTCTCTTCTCCCTGCTTCACTGCTCCTGTCTTCAGTCACCTACTCTGTCAAGTCAATTTATCAGGAACTTTCCAAAGTATACTCTTTCCAATTCTACTTACTAGGATGCTATAATTGATATTCTCCTTATAATTATTGTGGTATAATTAATGGAAATCTAATACATATGTAGAAATTATTTTTAAAATTCTTTTGGATGCTCCACTAAATATGGAGCATATACTCTAGGCTATATTCTCTTCTAGAAGTTAGAATTAGGCAACCAAGGGTCTGGAAGACTTTGGTCAAGTCAAGATAAAAGTTAAACTTATAGGATTCTATAATTCAGTAATATAAAAACTTGGAAAATTACTTAAATTCTCTGACTCTCAGTTTTCTTATTAAACAATGAATGTATACTATTTCTTCAAGGTAGGGTAACACTATGGCATCCATGGTTCTAGACAACTGATTGGGGCACCATATTTATATGATTCTACATTTTTCTTCACTTGATCAAAAACTCTGCCACTATTAGAAATAAGTAAGTATTCATTTGACTATCCATTTCACATCTAGAAATTTTGTAATCAACTAGATTATTCTAAATACTACTTTGACTTTCCTTGTGGCAACCACACATCTGTTTTCCCTTGGACAATTAAATGTTTCCTTTTGGCCACAGCCTCGGAATCTGGAGGGATTCTCTGATGGGGGATGTCCAACTGTATGCTGTGAATATATGTTTTTCTTTTTGGTTGATGAATAAAGCTGTTTCAGTCAATGGACATGCAGGATGTAGCCAGGCAGGAAGATAGGCAGGGCCTCCAGACTAGGAAAAGGTTGGGAGGAGAAATGCAAAGAGATGCCAGGGAGATACTATGTAGGCACAGAAGGAGTAACATGCTAGAGAATTATGAGTAAGCCACAGCCTTGTGGCAATAGATAGTTTAATAGAAATGGATTAATAATTAAGACAGAGCTAGCCGGTAAGAAGCCTGAGCCATTGGCCAAACAGTTTGTAATTAATATAATCCTCTATGTGCTTATTTGGGACTAAATGGCTGCAGGACCAGGTGGGACAGAAGCGCTATTTACAATTCTCCTCTGTAGTTGGGTTTCAGGTTAAGTAACAGCTGGTTGCGGTGAATTTTCTGATCTGTAGAGAAGGCCAAGGACAGAATTCCTCAATGTGTTTGGTAATCCCCTGGCAAGATAATGTATCATGTCTTATTGATTTAGTATTTAAAGACATCTATCATTTGGACACTACTGGATAGGTAGATAGGTTTTAAAAACTCTACACTAACATTTCAACTCCCTAAGCTTTTAGATCCTTTTCATTGAAATATACAAGAGTAGCTTCTTTAGGTTCTCATGTTGTACATCAACTTTTCTGGGCTTGTTTGAACTGAAGTGTTTTGTTATATATTTAAAAGGAAGGAGTAGAGATAGCAATGATGGGTTGGGATGAAGTTGAAGGCAAAGCATGATTAGGATCCTTAGTTGGAGACAGAGCAACTTCTGAAAAATAAACCTCAACTGAAAATAGGGGCTCAGGGCAGTGGTATTCAGGGAGCCTACCACCTGTCTGCACTCTAATTTTCAATGTCCCATTTCTTCTAAGTTAATGCCCATATTCAACAGCAGTTATCAAGTGAAAATGTGCACCCAGTTTATTCTGGCATTCAATAATTTGCAGGTGAGATTTTCATTTTATTTGAATTAATCATTGCTCTATAGGTGTATGAAATAAAGGGTCCTCTCAGGACAGATATGAACTTTCAGGTAATATATGTGCTACATAAGCCAGGAATTTGTTTTCCTGAACTCATCATTATCCTTCTCCATTTTAGAGTATAATTAAGAGTGACAAGCCAATCTATTTATATTAATTATTTTGTCAAAACTGTTTTAATGTATAAAATACATGGTCACCTAGAACTTTACCTCTATAAGTATTTGATTAAGAATAGCTACTGGCAAAATTTCACATATATCTATTGCCACATGACACCATGACCTGTCAGTAGTCTATTACAAGAAATGAGGTCATTAGTAACATAAAATTTAATTAGAATGAGGAACCAACTTCATAAGACTCAGAACCAATTTACGAAACACATCCTCAAGATACTGTTTTTCTGATAACAACCCCAGCACTGAATCTTATTAGTCAGGTTTCTCAGGAGAAACAGAAGTGTGCGTATGTGTGTGTATGTGTGTGTGTGTGTGTGTGTGTGTACATTTCTTGAACTGTATCAAATATCCAATTGTACATTCCAAATGTACACATTTTACACACACACACACACATTCAACTTTATGTACCCATATGCACATCCTACTGGTACATGTATATATGTATAGTATATAAAAATGGTCTATACCAATATTCATATCCTATTGATGTGTATATATACACATAGGTATACATACGCATTTTCCTAATCATGGTATATGGTTAATCAAAAATTTTTAGGGTACTTGTAAATTCTGACGAAAGTTAACACTGAAGTCTCTAGTCTTGTGGCAGTCTGGGCCACATTGCACCATCCTCATCCATGGATTTCAATATTTTCTGTTATGGTTTTTTTGATGAGATGATGCCCATCCACACTATGAATGGTAATCTGTTTTTAAAATGTCTACTGAGTTAAGTGTTAATCATACCTAAAATGTTCCTTGGCAGAACAAAACAGTTGGGCACCACAGTCTAGCCAGTTTAACACATGGATTTAATTGTCAAAGCTCCATTGTGAACATAATGTAAGCTTGATGTCATTTATGTGAAGGTTCAGTTTGGCCCAGAGTAAGAACTGCTTTAAATCTGACTGTAATAATTGTTCCTCATTTAATATGTTCTAGGCTTCTTTTTTTAAGGTCATTTGGGTGTATTTTCTTTCTCTCTCCTTCTTTCCTTCCTTCCTTCCTTCCTTTTTTGAGACAAAGTTTATCTGTGTAGCTTGGGAACTTGGTCTGTAGACCAGGCTGGCCTCGAACTCACAAAAATCTGCCTTCCTCTGTCTCTCGAGTGGGGGGATTTTGAAGGCATGCTCCACTATCACTCAGTGTGTTTATTTTCTTATGTAGCATTTTTCTCACATTGTAAAGTATGTCATAATTCCTACATTATATATAAGAACAAAAACTAAGGTAGGGATGTTATAGCAATCAATTAGAACATTCTCTTTGTTCTGGTATTCAAAACAACATCCTTCATTCATGCTTGTGGGACTTCAGTTCATTGATGCTTAGCTCCCAGGATGCACGTACCAGTCTTACACAGTTATTTTTACATGTTCTTGGCCTCTGTCATTGGTTTAGGTATGTATGTAACCCAGTCAGGGATAGAGACATGAAGAGAACTGTATTATTTCTGCTAGGCATCGAAAATGGGTGGCAGCCTGGAGGATGCAGGAAGACATATTTGTGTCAATAATTAATAAATGGGACCTTCTGAAACTGAGAAGCTTCTGTAAGGCAAAGAACACAGTCAACAAGATAAAATGGCAGCCCACAGAATGGGAAAAGATATTCACCTTCCCTGCATCTGACAGAGGATCTCCAAAATATACAAAGAAATCTAGAAGCTAGTCACCAAAACCCCTAATAAGTTAATTTAAAAATGTGGTATGGATCTAAATTTTCAATAGAGGACTCTCAAGTGGTCAAAAGGCACTTAAAAATTGCTCAAAATCCTTAGCCATCAGGGAAATGCAAATAAAAACTCTGAGATACCATCTTACACCTGTCAGAATGGATAAAATCAAAAAATGGTTTATGCTAGAGAGGATATAGAAAAGGGGGAACACTCTCCCTTGCTGGTGGGAGTGCAAACTCATACAGCCTCTTTGGAAATCAGTGTGGCTGTTTCTCAGGAAAATAGGAATCAGTTTACTTCAAGATCCAGCAATTCCAACCTTAAGCATACACCTAAAGGATGCACATTCATACCACAAGGACATGGTTATTTTCACAGTAACATTATTTGTAATAGCTAGAACCTGGAAGCAGCCTAGATGTTCCTCAACTGAAGAATGCATAATGGAGTACTACTCAGCAGAAAAAAAAAACAATGGCATCTTGAAATTTGCAGACAAATGAATGGAACTAGAAGAAACCATCCTGATTGAGGTAACCCAGACACAGAAAGAAAAACATGGTATGTAATCACTCATAAGTGGATATTAGACATAGAGAAAGCCTTCAATCCATAACCCCAGAGAAGCTAGGAAACAAGGAGGACCCTAAGAGAGGCATATATATTCCCCCAGAGAAGGGGAAGGGACAAGAGCTACTAAAAATAATTTTATTACATAGAAAAATCATGTCCTGAAAGCTTGTATGACTCAGATGTGAAATATCTCAGGGCTAGCTCTCCTGTACGCAACACCCATTTGACATTTATCACAACCATGTAGTGTGTGAAGTACCTGGGTTATAATTTTTACTTATTTAGCCATTCAGTACAAGGGGTTGTGTGGTGAAAGTAATGACAGGGGATGTTTTGTGAAATTTCTAATACAAAATATCAATTATCTCCCAGTTGCTTCACACACTAAAGACCAAACCAACGCTGGTCATCCAGGGTGTTTAGATTACTGAGACATACATGTGTTTGGAGCAGACTGCCTGTGTTATGTAACCATCTTTGGATGTGCTTCGATGCCCATTCTAAAGGGCAGCTTTGATGGACAGACTTGTACAGCATAATGAGAATTCCAAGACAGTAACATCAAATCCTTTTCTTAAGAGAACTGATGGATTCTTAAGAAGCAGACGCTGAATCAGACTTTGTGAAGCTTGAAGACACTGAAGCTTGATGAGTTGGAGGCACTGCATGGGTTTCCCTGTAATCTGAAACTAGTCTCAGGCTGATGTGTGGAGAAGCAAGAGTCAGAAGCCAGCTGGAGGTGTTGGGCAGACAGCATGTGGGCTATATGCACTGCAGAGTAGAAGAGAAAACAAGGCAAGCATGAGAGAGCATCCTGGTTCCTGTGCCATGACACCTGTTCAACAGAGGACTAGGCAATGCTCCTGTTTTGTTGTGTTTTAAAAAAAAACCAATGTTGTTTTTACTTATTGGAATGTAATTGGGCTTCTTGTTCTAACTCACATCACATCCTTGCCTTCTGAAATGACCTGTGTGGATTTTAGTTATACTTTACTGAAGGGCATAAGTTCTAGGAGCGTTAGTGCATGCCTTAGTTTATTTGCTATGACTGAAGGGTTCTATTCTTAGAAGACTAAAGCTTGGTTTCAGAATAAATGCTAAAATATCTGCTTATTATGTTCTTGTTGTTGCAATGATTTCTTTATACTGATTGTAACATGTATGAATTTCTTAAGTACAGATGCTCTCTGAAATCCTGGCAAAATCTATTACCATGTTTTCATAATAAAAATCATAAATGCATGGATACACATACACACATATACAAAAATTATTTTCTACCTGATGTCACAGGTTTTTCTAGTCTAAGAAATCATATAATGAACTGGGTACTGCAGGTTAGTAATATTATTAGAAACAATTATTACTTTCTATCAATGTATTAACAACAACATACTACTTATTAACTAGGAGAACTTTCTATTTAGTTGAATTATATCAGATTTCAATTTGAAGTTTAAAATACCTGTAAACAAAAGGTTGTTTTAATTTATTTTCTATGGTAATCCTTAACTTTGAACATATATGATTTATTTGATAATGCTATGATAGAATTCTATGCATGTACCAGATTTCAATTGCTTGCATTTTCATGGTTATGAAACGACCCCACCATATGTCTAGCCCAAGGAGTTGCTATATCAACCTTTCATATGGGGAAAAAAATTTCCACTTATAGAGGAGAGGTTTTAAATTTAATACTAAATAATTAAAAACCGTCTTCACCCAGACATATCAAATTAAGATTGTTTACATGCTCTTTAATTAGATGCAATTAAGAAGTGCTCTCAAAGCATTTCTGCCCTGAGGGAGCCTTTACTGAGTTGATGGAATGACTCTTACCATCCAGGAAGCTGTCTTAGCTATTTGTGGAAGGGTTTCCCTTTGGAAGATGTGATAGGGCCACTGTAGGTTTTGTCATAGGAGGAAACAGATGTTGGAAGTTTTCTTCAGAGAAGAAAATAAGCGCAAAGTTCTGATTGACAGTCCTGGACAGCAAGGTAGCTCTGTCATGGTCCTTCTAAACTCCATGTTTTTCACAGCAGCCACAAGAATTCCTAAGGCAAGTAATGTTGCCCCTTTGTTTAGAGTCCATCAAGATCCCCTTCCCCACTGGGAGCAAATCCTGGGGCAGGCTTAGCCTGTTTCTGCAGAATCACTTTCTCTTCTCCTGCTCTAATATCTCTCTCTTGGATCTGCACATTCTGTCTGGAATATGTGTTTAACATGTAGGGCTTCTCTTATATTGTCAAGGGTTTGATCATCTGCCTCCCCTTTACTGACTCCGGTTTTTGTTCTTAATGTTTAAAATTCTTATCATCTTTCACTACCTCACTTGTTTATCTTTTACATTTTGGCAGTAGTACTGATTATTATTTGATGTTTGCATATTTGTTTACTCAGTTGATTATGTCATTTTCTGTTAGGATGTATATTCAAAGCTAACATGGGTCTCATTCCTAAGTTTCCTTGTTTGCTCTATTTCTAGACCTATAAGAGGATCTAAGGTAATTGCCTAGCAGAGACTTGCTGAGTGCAGTTACTGAGTGAATGAACAAATGGGGCTTAGTGGGAATTTATATTGGTTAAATTATTATATATTTTTCTCTTCCTAAATTTTATTTTTTAAATCCATTGAGACTTACTTTTATCTGTGGTCTTAGTGCAAGAAAAATATACTTTTAACATGTACACTGGGAAATCTAACAGCTAGTTCAGGTGTCCATATTCTTTAAAGTGAGAACTTTAAACAATTATTGTAAACTGGCAAATAATGTCATTTAATATCCCATATTTCTTATCACAGATAAGAAAAACTTCAGATAAACTTCATGGAAAGACAGATCCTTCTGAAGAAGGTGTTAGAAATCATGGGTGGGGGGAAACCTCAGAGTTTAAAAACAATCTTGGCAAAGAAAATGGGCCTTTGGTCAGTGTTAAGTTTTTAGTTTCTATATTTAAACATAATCTTCAAAGCTCAAAGTTGACATGGATGAACTCACTACAGAGCTAAATTTAAAATTTGTCATATATTTAGCAAGATTGTCAGGGAGTTTGTTTAAGGAAGGGCAGGATTTGCTGTGACTTCTGGTCATGGGTGCTTTAATCAAGAGGGAATGTTTTGCATTACATTTAAGAAGTGCTTGGTCACAGAAAGACAAACTTGGAATGTATTCACCCACATATGGATATTAGACATAGAGCAAAGGATTACCAGCCTACAATCCACACCACCAGAGAAATTAGGAAACAAGGAGGACCCTAAGAGAGACGTACATGGTCCCCTGGAGAAGGGGAAAGGGACAAGATCTTCTGAGCTAATTGGGAGCATGGAACAGGGTAGGAGTTAGGAAAAAGAGAAGGGGAGAAGAGGAAGACATGAGGGGGCAGGAAGGTTGATTCAGGGGAAGAATAGAGGAGAGTAAGAAAAGAGACACCATAATAGAGGGAGCCATTATAGGTTTCAAGAGAAATCTGGCACTAGGGAAATGTCCAGAGATCGACAAGGATGACACCAACTAATAATCTAAGCAATAGTGGAGAGACTACCTTAAATGCCCTTCTCCTATAATGAGATTGATGACTATCTTATATGGCATCCTAGAGCCTTCATCCAGTAGTTGGCGGAAGCAGAGGCAGACACCCATAGTTAAACACTGAACTGAACTCCTGGAATACAGTTGCAGAGATGGAGGAGTGATGAACAAATGGGTCAAGACCAGGCTGGAGAAACCCACACATAACAGCTGATCTGAACAAGATGGAGCTCATGGACCCAAGACTTATAGCTGCGAAACCAGCATAGGATCAATCCAGACCCCCTGAGTGTGGGTATCAGTTAGGAGGCCTTGGTGTCTATGGAGCCTCTGGTAGTGGATCAGTATTAATCCCTAATCTATGAATGGATTTTGGGAGCCCTTTCCACATAGAGGGATACTCTCTCAGCCTAGAAACATGGGGGAAGGTCTAGGTCCTGCTCCAAATGATATGACAGACTTTGAAGATCCCCCATGGAAGGCCTCACCCTCCCTGGGGAGCAGAAAGAGGGTGGAATAGAGAGTCAGTGGGGGGCAGGGGTGGAGGGGAGCAAGACGGAACTGGGATTGACATGTAAAACAAGTTTCTTTCTAATTTAAATTTTAAAAATGGCGTGGAAGAACTGTTTGGTGTTGGAGCAGTGTTAGAGGCAAAAGAGGAGCAGACTTTCGGAAACAGACCCTGACAATCAAGTTTGGCTGGATCTTTCTCTTATCCACATATGGTATGCAGTGAGTGATGGAGTGAGTCCAAAGCAAACAAAGCTATCACTCTGAAACACAGCATGTTGGGTTCAAAACCAGAATTCAGAATACTAAGTGTGTGTGCCTGGATTCGATCATAAAGACTCTTCTTCTTATAGCTTTCTCTGCTTGCAAACAAACTTATAACTTAAGCTCTGGTGAGAATATCAAAGACAAAAGTCTGTGCTCTTAGGTACATGAAACTATCCCGGACTCATGTCACCTGGTCATCTTTCCTCCATTCAGTGAGACTTTCAGGTTGGGCTGTCCTCCTCCCCTTTGCATGAAATGTGTTCACTGAAAGTCACTGCATGTCATTTAGTGTGAGCAACTGAACTTGCTTAAAAGCTGGAAGTTTATTCTATATCACTTATAGAATTCTAGACCTTCAGACTAAATCAGATGACCTTGTAAAGTTTATTATAAAACTCAGTGAGAAGAGAGATTTGCTTAGTTTGATTTGGGCTATTGTAATTTATTTAATTTCTCTATTCAATTCTGTACTCAGGGGATTTTTGAAGCTGCATCACAGTCATAATCTGTGGGTGATTAGTCATATAAATGAGTTTATAGATCCTACAAGGATAAGTTTTATATTTGTTTTCTGTAAGCAAATATTATCAAAATGACTGGTATATAATAGAATTCAGATCAGTGACCAAATTGGTGAAACATTAAACTAAAATCTTTTTTCCATTTTGTAAAATACAAATGACAAATGATTAGATCACATAAATAAAATGAATATACTGATTTGTTAAATTGTCACCATTTGTAATAAACAATAAATATATGATGTCCCAATTTTCCAGTGAAAGTGACAGAAATAACTAATGCCTAGGTGTTTAATATTTAAACTGTTGAAAAGTAGTAATATGTTTTATCTCAAAGCTTAGATTTTATGTTTAGATGTCCTCTTAATACTATGATTTCTGTTATTGTAGATAATTGTTGCCCATTTTAACTAACTAAATCTTCATTCATATTTTGAGTCTGTATAATGTTGCATATTTAAGTAGCACCTGCACATTAAAACATGCATCCTTGATTTATTAATTTAGCTAGAAGTTTGTATATGAAACAATATCTCCTGTCTAGGGTGTTAATGAGAGTGTACCTGCGGTGGTTAAGTTTCCATGACTTCCTTGTGTAACTCCGTGTTATGATTTGCGTAGGAAATGCCTCATATACGATCACGTGTTGAGTCTCAAATCTCTAGCTGTTAGCTGTGGAGACTTTTGGTGGTGAGGCTTAACAGGAGGCAGTTGATGTTTGACTTTTGAAGGTAATACCAGGTCCTCAGACTGTGTCCTTCTCTCTATTTACAGTCCAAAATGAGGCAAATAGTCCTCCATCACACTTTCCCACTTGTTTTTTTTTTTTTTGTTTTTTGACTAAGTGCGTACATAGAACAAAACAACTATGGAACAAGCAACTATGGAACAACCCCTCTGAAATCATAAGCCAAAATAAAAACTTCCACATTTTAAGTTGTTCTGCTAAGTATTTGACCGCAGGTGTAAAAGGTAACAAACATACTCCAGTTTTAGCATTTCTATGGTGCTGGCATTTTCTGAAGAACCTAACTCCCATGACTCACAGAGAGTTTTCCGAACTCATGGGAGCCTATATTTTCAATTATCCAGTTATGCTATATGTGCTAATCGACTGCTCTAATTTTTGACTAATAAATATCTCAAGAGCATCATAACTGTCAATAAAGCTTACAAGACTAAAAAAAATAAAGTCACCATGATCAAAGATGTGGACAAATTTGATTCCCACATATACATAATGACATGATACTTATAAAAGCTTAGTCATTATTTTGTTACAGTAAAATGTGTTATTTGGTGGAAGAACATGAGGATTTGATGTTTGAGTGATTATATCATTCATAATTTACTGTTATGCATGTATTAACATGAAAGCTCATGCTTTTTAAAAATTATTTTAATGCAAACATTTCCTTAAAATTCTTTCCCAGTAACCAGGCAAGGTTTACAGTGGAGACATTGGGACACCAATCCATCCACAAAACCACAATTTGTCCAGCTTGAAAGTTGTGCTGGGGAAATGGTGATGCAGAACTTGTGGGAGTGGCCAGCCAATGATGGGTCCAACTTAAGACCCATGCCATGAGAGGGAACCCACATCTGACATTGCCTGCAAGATCAGGAGCCAGAGGCTGGATGGCTCAGAGACCTCGGATAGAACCAAACACAGAAAAACGGTCAGTGAAACGATTCCTTCTGATACTCTGCTATACAATGCCTTCCTAAAGGGTTCATCAAGCAGTGCTTAGCATAATCGTCATTAGCGATGTTTCACCCAACAACTGATAGAAACAGATGCAGAGTCCCACAGCCAACAGTCAAACATTAGGCAGAGTTGGGGGAATCATGAAGAAGAGGGCTAGCAAGGATGGTAGGAGCTAGCGTGGTCAAAGACCTCACAAGAAAATCCACAGAATCAACTAACCAGGTCTTATAGGTGCTCACAGAGACTGAAGCAACTATCAGGGAGCCTGTATGGGCCCACCAAGGTCCTCTGCATATGTTATGGTTGTGCAGCTTGGTGTTCTTGTGGGACCCCTAACATTGGGAGCGGACACTGTGTCCGACTCTTCTGCCTGCTTTTAGGATCCCTTCCTCCTACTGGATTGTTTTGTCAAGTTTCATATGAGGGGATGTGCATAGTCTTATTGAAACATGATATGCCTTGCTTGGTTGATATCCTTGGGAGGCCTGCCCTTTTCTGAAGGGAAGTGGATCTGGGGAAAAAGGGAGGGTGGCTGAGTGGGAGGAGAGGAGGGAAGGTAAACTGTGGTCAGGATGTACCATATGAGAATAGAGTAAATAAAATAAATTTATCCTTAAAATAGTATCTCGTGGTAGCTTAGATAAAGTTGAGAATATCAGGATGGCAAGCGTTCCAGAAAGTGAGGCAGGAGGTGTAGTCTAAAGTGAGAGGGTTCATCATGTTTGGTTCTAGAGACATAGTTTATGGACTGTAATTACATGGACAGTGTTGAAGGGATGAAGGATAAGCCTCAGCCTTTAGAAAGAATTCTCCTTCCTAAAGGGATCATCAAGCAGTGCTTTTAGAACAGTTTTGCTGTAAGCAAACAGTTTGTAACTTACCGTATTTGTTCCAAGGAAAGACCTAACTTAATAGTTTCATTACAATGATAGAATTAAACTATCACTTAGTAGTATTGAGCAAATATGCAGACAACACAGAAACCCCATTTTCTGCCTCCTCTCTTTCCAACAAGACTTCATCATAAACTCAGAAAGCACACCCTGAAGACATTTTCCTCAGACACTACTACCTTTGTGTGGATGTGTGTTCTGACGTTGCCAGGATGTACAACCAAGGAACAATCCTGGGAATGCTGTTGTTCAGCTATCACGAAATTCTCTGCATAATCTCTAGGAATTCCACTGTCAGGCTGTCCACTGACATTGTATGAATTTGGTCCATTACACAGGTTGTCGAGAATACAGTAGGCTTGATAGTAACCTGCAAGACTTCCTAGAGAATTCTGTTTTCTTGGCCATTTTCAAACAAACTTTTTAAAAATTAGATTGTGACAGTACAGCATGAACAGAACTGCCATACAGTTAAACTTTTGATTTTATCCCCAAGGTGATTCCTGAAGACTGTTCAGGAGAGCAGGAAGAAATTCTTAAGGCAGGTGTTTCTGAAGAATCTGTTTTGGAAAGACGGCAATCATTTGCCAGCTGATTCTCATAAGTAACTGTCAAAGGTGCAGGTCTGTGGTGACATGCAACATAAGGTGACAAAATAATTCTGGTGTAATTTATGGTGAATGGAGAAAATCACTCTCAACATGTAGAAGAAATACCCCCACTGAGGCTATATCTGCTTATAAGAAAAGGAGACATGAATAATTTGAAAGTAAATGTATAGAAAGATTTTGTTGTTGTTACTCTTTTCCCATGGTGAATGATAATGAAACTCATCAGGGCCTTCTAACCTTTAAGCAGAAAAATGAAACGAGTCATTGTTTATTGTGTTGATTAGTGTGACTTGTCAACTCTGTAGGATCTGGGATTACCTGCGAACCACTGGGGATACTTATGGCGATTGTCTGGATTATGTTAATTCATGTGGGAAGACTGCCCACTCTGTGGCATCTACATCAGCCTGGGTTCCTAGATTATGTCGATGGAGACAGGGAATCAAGCAGTGTGCAATGGCCCTTACCCTTCTCTGCTTCCTGAGTGTGGTTATGAAGTGACACACTACTTCAAGCTCCTGCTGCCTTGACCCCTCCCTGGCATAATGGACTGTATGCTGAACTGTACGGATCCTTTCTGTTGTTTTTTTTTTTTATCATAGCAGCAGAAAAAGATATGGATGCACTCACGCATCATTCCCCGAAAATCCTGAAAATAAGGATAAGGAACATGGATCGATGGGACCTCCTCAGCAGAAGGCAATAAAACAGGGAGAGTCATTTTTCTCCTCTGGTAGACACATGGATGCTCTTGTCTTATTATCCTCAGTAAGAACAACGAATCCAAGATCTTGGTAGAAATTAACCAATTTACTTTTTTAACAAGTAAATGGCCTCTGTTTCGTACTAAAGGCCTGATGTAAATAAAATTACAGTTTATTAATACCTCTCAGTATAATTTTTAGAAGTATCAGAGTATTTTTCAAATGTGCACTTCAAGCACATTTAAAAGCCATCCCATCTGCAATTGTTTCTCACTGCAATGAAAAGAGCTGGCAGCTGGGTCTCTATGAGAGACTCAGCTGTCTTTTCTTTTTTCCAACTGTAGAACCAAAGATAGGGATTACTTTTATAAATATGTAATTATGTTTTTTCACATTCTGATTAATAATTCATCTTCAACTCCTATAGCATTATGTTTGGAATGTTAAACAACTGAGTGAGGCAAATTTTGATATTTAGGAAGATTAAGGGGAATATTGGCATAAATTTTAGTTTCCATAGCTACCTCAGAATATTAGTAGAGTATAATGAGAGACAGATTGGTTTCTCTGACAGAAGCCACATACCTTTATGTTTCACTCAGGAAAGGTTATAGCTACCTGTGGGTCTGATAGTCGTATGGACTACACGGTGTGGTGTGAATCAATGAAGCAATGATGGTTTTTAGCAGGAGGTATATCAGGGTACAGTGTGTTTCTGCTTCTGCCTCTTTTAATGGAAAATCTGATCTACTGTAAAAAGACCTCAGTAGTCTAACAGCAGTAAAAGTTAGACCTCAGTCCTTCAAACTTTAGTTTAGTCTTTTGAAAAATGTATAAATTACTTTTTTATATTGTGCTATTATCTATTGGAATAACACAATCTTATAAAAATTTATCAAAGTTGAATAGTATATATATATTACACACACACACACATATATATATATATATAAATTTTGATATGGTGCTAAATATACATTAAGGTTAAACCCATTTAACTTTATCAAGTAGCACTATTAATTCAAAAGGGGACAAAATGTAATAAAAAATGTATGTGTATGTGAGTATACATGGTGTGTGTGCATGTGTGATATGAATGTTTATGTTGTTAAAGAAAAAATATTGTGATTCTTGTAAAATGTTAATGAAACATTTATTCCATATTATTATAATAGGAATAATTCAATAGGAGCGAGAGACATTGGCTCAATTCTGCAGACAGGAAAGCCATGTAAATGAGGAGACTGAGAAGGCTGATGCATAGAAAATGACTAAGAAAAGAAGGTAATTATGGGCATTCTTGAAAAAGTTGGTGTATTGGTTACTTTTCTGTTGCTGTGATATGGGGACAACAGACCTTGGCCAGAGACCTATTTCCTCATCAGCCTGGGAGTAGGCAGCTGTAAGACAATGTTTACTAAAAACATGTTTACTAAAAACAATACAGTGCCCGGGGTAATAAGTTCCTGAAAATGGCTTGCCCACGGGAACCGCCCTGTCCTCGACCTTTTCCAAAGACTAACCACCTCTTTCAGACCCACCCACCTCTGCCTCTGGTGTCAGGATATATAATAACCAACCAGAGTAGGAATAAAGGAGAGCCTTCTTGAGGAGCCTAATGGTCTCTGTGTCATCAATCCCGACACCCTTGCCACATTCTCAGATACAGGCTGCACAGCAGGCGCGGTACTGTGATAGAATTCTGTGACTAAAAGTAGCTTATAAAAGAGCTAGTCTGTTTTGGCATGTGACTCCAGAGGGACAGTCTGCAATGTTGGGGGAGGCATGGCAACAGGCATCTTGAATAGAAATCTGGGAGACTGTATTTTCAACTGCAAATATGAGGCAAGAAGAATGAGCTGCAAGGGTGATGAAAGCCGTGAACTCTCAAAGCCCACTCTCAGTGCTACACCTCCTCCAGCATTGCTGTAACTCCTAAATATTCTATAACATCACCCAAACACCACCGCCAACTACTGACTAACTGAGAACTCAAATACCTGAGCTTATTAGGATATCAGGCACATTTCTCATTCAAATCATTGAACTTGGAAAATAAGAGTCTTGTTAAAGGTGGGTCAGGAATTTGGATCTTGAGAGGAAGTAATAATCTGTTAAGGGCCGAGAAACCTCTATAAACTAAATTACAAGATTCTTTGTAAATTGGATGGGAAGATACAAATAGGATGTAGGCTGTATTGGTCTTTGCAGTACTAATACAAAATTCCCATAGCTCAGTGGTCTTCTAATGAAGAACTGTATTTAGCTCACATTTGGGCAGCTTTAGGAACATGGCAATGGCACATATAGGGTCTGTGAAAGGCTGATGGCAGATGCATTGCGAAGATGAGTGCATGAGTGTTATGGAATATTCCTTTACATTGTAAGAAAATATGTCACTGTGATTGGTTTAAAAAAGAGCTGCCAATACCTAGGCAGGAAGAGGTTAGGTGGGACTTTCTGACAGAGAGTGAAGTGGAGATGAATGTAAGCATGTTCTTAGACTTAATTTTTGTCAGCAACAGGTTCCTGGCCATTTTATGCTTTTACCTTCATTAGGGACCAGTTTTCAACCAGAATCTTTTTTGTTGAGGCTTGCTTTATTTTAAGAATGTAGAAAGCTAGGCAGACCTCTTATATCACTCACTTGTTCTTACCCTTTTGTAACTTTCCATAGTATGCCAAACAGAATGCTATATTCTTTGCCATGTGAACAGGGGCATACACCATCAGGCACTACCAGCTGCTGTAACAGATAAGCCCTTCACTATAGAATATAGTAGAACTCTTAAAGTGATCATAAACTTTTCACTTGGATTGATACTGGGTGGAATTAACACTTATTTCTTTTTAAAGGTTTATTTTTGTGTATGTGTGTGTGTTTGTATGTATGTGTGTGCTTGTGTGTGTGTGTGTGTACCTGCAGAACCAGAAGAGGGCATCAGATCCCTTAAAACTACCTTGACTGATGCAGATGCTGGGAACCAAATGCAAGTTTTATGAAAGAGAAGCAACTCTCTTCATTGATAAGCCACATCTCTAGCTCACTATCTGTTTCTTACTAAATTTGCCAAATCAATATTCAAAAAACCCTCAAAGAACTTTGTGTTTTATCTGTTATAATTAAAATGATACATTGGGGAGATCACTCAGTCAGGAAAGTGCTTGCTGTCTAAACCTGAGGGTCTGAGTTGGGACCCCCAGGACTCAGATAAAAGGATTTGACAATTCCAATATCTGTAGAGGCAGATGGAGCCTTAGAGTTCACTGGCCAGCTGTCTAGCATTATATGCTCCAGGTTCATTGAGAGGGGAAAGGTAAAATTTAAATGTTTCTTTTTATGTATATTTATGAGAAGAGATCATCACTAAAGTGCAAATCAAGGTCTATAAAAAAATAAACATGTCTGTTCAAAGTATCAGTTATGAGATAAGCACTTTTTGTGGGTGTGTCAAAGAACAAAGCTCCCTGCTTTAGGGTCTGTGGATACTGTGACTAGTGAAGGAGTGAGAGTCAGGTGGATTGGGTATTTGACCATACAGAGGTGCAACTTCAAAGGTAGCAATGTGAAGAAGGTATAAGGGAGTATCCTCCAGAGAAAGCCAGTTTTCAATCAAAATAAACAACTACAGGAAATGTGGACAAGTGTCTGTGGGCATAAGTAAGGGATTAATTTTCCTTGAAGCCAGAATTTCAGAGCCGCCCCTTGTTGGGTCCTAGTCTAGTCCACTAATGGTTTCCTCATTGGCCCCAAACCATGACATTGACGTCCTTGTGTTTCAGTATATGTTCATCTGGATGTGCATGGCTTAAAGACCACGACACAGTTATAGCAAAGAGAGCTGTGTGAACCATGTTGAGTCCAGAACCATGTCAAAACCAATCTTGTGTCAGATTCAAAGCATCAACCCCTTGGCCAAACACTTGTGTAAAGAGTGGGTGAGATCCTGGCCTGTGTATGTGCTCTCGAGTTCCTCTAAATATATCTGCATTGTATATGCTTCTGTAACGTGTCCCTTCCTGTTATCCCTTCTTCTGATGCTGTGAGCTTGGTGAAGGAAATGGAAATATCTGCATCTCATTTCTTTATCTGATGATTCATTTTTTCTCCAGGAGGCACCAACTTTTCCTTTCCATCCTTTACAGAGATCTCTCTCTTGTTTCCTGTTTTTTTCAAGGTAGATGCATCTTCCTTCTTTGTCTTGTGGTGATAAGCCTCTTGTTTAGCCCTGCATAGTTCAAAGACTTAAGGATGAACAAGAGATAAAATGCATCACAAATACTTTCAAGATGTCATACTGCCACATACTTTTCTAGAATCCATAATCACACACAAAACAAAGTATACATGTTTCACTCAGATTTTACAATCTTTGTATGTATTCTTCCTTTGTTCTTCTATTATTTATGAATGAATATTTTAGTACTGTGATATGTCTCCAACATTTTTTGTACATAAATGGGCTAAACACCATGTATAAGAATACAGGTAGATAACAGATCTACTTGAGAATCTAGGTTCTTTCTGTTTGCTGTTTGAGCCATTCCATTCATCTGCTCATTCAGGAAGTGTGAACATACCTTTTATTCTGTGGTGCAAAAGCTTTCCCAGACTTCAGTAAGCTAATGACGACAATCTCTAAATTGTCCATGTCAGCTTTTTTGATGAGTTGGATGGTGTTTATTCTTTTTAGCACCAAGTAGTCACAAACAATATTTTTATAAAATACCATATTCTCTATTAATTTATTGTTGGTACAGAAATGACAGATGTCATAAAAATGGATACACAGGACAAGCATGAGTTTGCTTTTATTCTCTCTTCCTTTAATTTTAAAGGATGATTATGTAATTTCTCTTTCCCAGCTTCAATAAAAAATAATATACTCACAGCAAGCATTCTCTAATGTCATGTTAATTGCACCTTACAGTTCATCTTCCCTATATGTTTGGGTTGAAGAGACTGACAGATTTCCCTGTTGGCCTCCCTTCGAGAGGCACAAGAGCAGAGTTGAGGGGCAGTTGCTCTTTCCAAGCCAGGGCAGATACCTTCAAGGGCTGCTCTCTGAGCTGCACACTGGGGGGTTGACTGCCTCCAGTTCTCTTTAGATTCATTTACCAGCACATCAGTAAAACACCAATATTCTAAAGGTTAATAGACTAGTGTGATTTATGAACACTGTCCTTGCACCCAAAACACCTGTGAATTGGAGAAAGAACCCTGAACAGGACACACTCTACTATGGGGTTCTCCTAGTACCGTCCTTAGTCCAGCAGTGCAAGTTATGTTACCGTGCCTAGAGACAAGAAATGCTGACAAGACGGCAATTTATTACAGGACTGGATGTGACTATCAGATTCCTGCTATGGGGTAGCATCTTGCTACTTGCCATGGGTGCTTTTTAATGATGTAAATGGTATAGCACTCCTGCTCCTTCTGGGATTATGAGAACAGGTCACATTATGAACTTCCGCTCAAAGCAGTTAAATACTGTAGACAAATGAGTAGGCAACTGTGTCCCCTGTGAGAATTCTGAGAAGGCTGCTTTAGGAAGTGCTAGTCATTAAGGCATCTCTCAATTCAGGATTACCTGAGAATGAGAGGATGCCTAAACTTTAGAGCAGCTTTAGGCTCCAGGCTGAATTCCATGTGCTGCTTTTGACAGGCACTCTGGGCCTCCTTGATGGCACTCATTTGGTGACAGTTTTATATGCTGTCAGTGACCACTGTGACTGTGTGGGTCTGCAGAAGGGTAATGTGATTTAATTGCTCTTTGGAGGGAGGATACTTGGGGCACAAAGGAAAGGAAATATTTGATGAAGAAAAGTTGAGTTGACAGAGGCAGAAAGCAAAGTAGATACCCATACAGCGTGGGTAAGAACTCTCAGCCCAACAGTGATGACTCCCCAGGCATTTTATACTGAAACATGGGGAGTGGGGTGACAATGACTGTCCTTTCTTTTTTGCTCTGCCTGTATTGGCACATGCAGAAGTTTTCTCTCTGGTAGTGTCGGGGGAAAATGATGTGCTGATTAGATTTATTTATTTACTTATTTGCTTATCTGTCTATCTATCTATATCTATATCTATTTATTTAAAATTAACCTGTTACAAACTGGAGACATACTGGAAGGGTGAACCTTGACTGAAGAACTACTCCTATCCTTTGTGCATGCCTGGGCATTTTCTTGATTAATGATAGATACAGGGGAACCAACAAATGGATGATAGTACCATACCTGGACAAATAGTCCTAAGTTGTATAAAAAAGCAAGCTGAGCAAGCCAATACATGGCATTTCTACAGGGCCTTCTATGTCCCGGTTCTCGCTTCGAGTCCTTGTCCAGGATTCCTTCCCTTTATGATGGACTTTAAATTGAAAGATGAAATAAGCAAATCACCCTCCTCCCAAGTTGCTTTTGATCATGGTGTGCATCACAGCAATAGGAAAGAAATGACTACAGGTGTCTACCTTTGCCGATATCTCTGATCTAACAAATGAAAGAAGACTACAAATTCTAGAAACAATTTCTTTGTGCAATCCCCACTTTACCAGCCTCAGTCTGCATAAGACATGAGTAAATGAGTATGACATCTCATTTGTGTCTCTGGAAAGTTTCTGTCTCTAGCTGTAGAACAAATCATGCACAGAATGAATTTAACACATGATCATGTCTACGGTATCTGCATGTCCACATGCAACAGCTCAGACTGAACAGCAGCAGGGCTGCTAGCAAGGCCTTCCTTGCCAGATTCCCACATCAGTTTCCTTGTCGGGTAAATGGAAGACAAGGTAATTTTTCTAAGCCTTGTGCTTTAGCTTGCAAAACCACTGGGACAAGGCCACTGTCACTTTTTGTTCTTGGTCTCTGCTTCTCCAATTGGTGGTGCAAGCTCTGGAAAGTTGAATTTGTTTATTCATTTTTCATTCTCAATTATGTGGTTCAAACTTTAACTAGCATTTAGGAAAATGAGCCATATTTTCTGGGCACCAGTCCCCTCAAGACACCTCTAACCTGTGAGACCAATAAGGATGAAATCTAGATGGAAACCCTGGGCTGTGTTTTCCAAAGTCTATACTTGTCCCTCAACATATAAGACGGGAAATTGCCTAAATACCTAGTGAAATAGAAGCTGGGTCCAGCATTTCACAATCCCACTTCAACAAAAGTGATAATTTGCTACCCATTTCATCGCTATGAAAATGTTCATATTAGCTAAAACATTAAATTACAATGTGTCTACTCATATATAATCAAAAGTTGCTGTTTATTTAGACATGATTTAAATACTTTTGAATCTTTCAACTTCAACAACTTCTTTAGGTTTAGAATTAATTTTAAAATAATAATTTTGTTATTTTTTGAAAAACTTCGAAAGATAGAAAGTTCTGGAGGGAGAGAAAGACGATGATATAATTAAGAATTTAGTTTATGACCTGAGATGCTACTAGAAGAAACTCTGAGGTAATATCTAAGTCCCCTTCAAATAAGGCTATACACTGCCAGATAATGCCAGGATAAAGTTGCAACATGCTGTCCAGGGACCAAGGAAGACTACCATACAGAGGTAGCTGTTACTGTGTGACAAACATCTCTGTACACTTAAAGAGTATCACGTTTTCTGAGGATAAAGAAACCATATCTACAGTAAAAGTTTAAGCTTGTTTGAGTACTTAGCTCAGCCTCTGGCTTCATGAAATTTTAATTATGTTTTCTTCATATTCATCATTTTCACTTGAAGGACAATATGGTTTATAATCAATAGAGATAGAGATATCTCATACTTTTAATCAATACTCAAAACAGTTGCTAAAATGCCAATGATATGAAAGTCTTATGTTAGCTATTGCTGCAGCTTCGTTTTAGACCTCTTGGGTGTGTATATATTTGAAACTCTCTGTGTGTGTGTATACTTGCATTCAAACCTTTAGAATTGTGACAAAGACTATCTCTTCAATCATATTATTATTTTTTTATTATTTTAATTTTAAATAGCTTGCTTCACATTTCAATCCCAGTTGAATCCCTCCCCTCCTCCCGCACCCCCTACCATCCCCCCCCAGCCTCCCACCCTATTGCTACTTCCTTCCACATAGGGGATATCTAGAGTCTGTCATTTCACTCAGGGTAGGGTCCAGGCACTTCCCTAAGAGTCCAGGCTGAGAGAGCATCCCTCTTTGTGTTATGGACACAGGAAGTCTGTTCGTATGCCAGGGATAAACACTGATCCACTGCCCAGTGCCCCATAGGTTGCCCAGGCCTCATCACTGACTCTCACACTCAGGGAGTCTGGATCAGTCCCATGCTGGCCTCCTAGCTGTCGGTCTGGGATCCAAGAGCTCTCCCCTGTTCAGATCAGCTGTCTTTGCTGGTTTTGCCAGCCCATTCTTTGCCAATTTGCTCACCTTTCCTCTCTCTCTGTCACTGGGTTCCATGGGTTCAGTTCAGTGTTTAACTGTGGATGTTTGCCTCTGCTTCCATCAGTCACTGGATGAAGGATCCAGGATGGTTATAAACATCAAGTTCCTTATCAGGAATGGGCATTTAAGCTGGTCTCTCCACTATATTTTTTCAAAAAAGGGTGATAGTTAGCTTCCTTTCATTTTATAACATGAATAACTTGCTCTTGAATTGAACATGGGTATATGTGTATCTCATATGAGACATAATCAAATAAGCATATAAAACCTAATCTAAAAATTGATATTTCTATTGCAAAAGGAAGTTGTCCCAATGAGGGTGAGGACTATACTTATCTGTGAGTATGAGGACAAATATCTAAGGTGTAGTTATAAATTATGCCGATTCAGTAGTGACTGTAGAGTCTTCTCCAAGATCCATGACTTCACTAGGCCCTGGTTAACAAAGTTTCCAGTACCAGGCATAATTTCCCTGTTGTTGAGCAAGTCTTAAATCTCATTAAAGAGCTGTTGGTTAGTACCAAAGCATGCATGCCACTACTGTACCTTTGGGTGTTGGTAGTTGTTTTGATTAATAAGAGCCAATTACAGAAAACCACAACCAGTTAAAAAGCAGAGTTGTAACACCCAGTCCTAATGAATACATTTGTAATACAACATCTGTACCTAAGGCTTCAGGGATCATTGCAGAATAGGGTGGGACAAATGGCTCATAAGATCGGGGTATATGCTGCGATTTTTTTGTCTTTTAGGAACATTGGAATCTATAGTCATAAAGTCTTTCCAACATGGCTACCAGCATATACAGCAACAGGCATTCTAAAGTGGACAAGAGAAAGCCCACCAGACCTTAACCTGATATAAAGAACTACAGGTCATTAGAGAAATGCCAAGGGCAAGAGAAATAGTTCTCTCCAGAGATGAACACATCAAGTGGTTATTGAATGAAAAGTGGTCAGCCCTGCAAACATTCATACAAGCAATACTATATACTGAACAGCTTGTATTTAGGGATATAAATATATATAATTGTGTGATAGCAATTAGTGAAATAAAAAAGACCCTGAATTAGATATCTAGGAGGAGTATTTGCAAGGATTTGAAGAGAGGAAAGGAAATGTGGAAATGATGTAATTATAATCTCAAAAACCTTTTTAAAAGAATTACAATTTTTACTTGCTATCAACTCATCACAATCATCCTTCTGGATTCAGACCAAACACTGAAACCATAAACCATAAACATTAGTAGAAGAAAATGTTTGAAGATATATTTCATACAGTGAAAAAAATATATGGCCTTCCTGTATGTGTCAATGAAAACATGAGCGCATGTGTAGTTGGTCGTCACTTTTATCCTCACTAAGATCAAAATATGCAAAATAAACATTTTCAAGGGAAAATTATTTATTTTGGTTCACAGTTCAAATGATTTTTTGGCTCGAGATGCTTGAGCAGGACATCATAACAGTGGGAACTTGTGGTAGAAGAACTTTTTGACATTAAATGTACTGGAAAGAGAGATGGATAGACAGAGGGGGGAGATAGAGAGAGAGAGAGAGAGAGAGAGAGAGAGAGAGAGAGAGAGAGAGAGAGAGAGAGAGAGAGAGAGAGAGAGAGAGACAGGAAGAGGATGAGAGAGAGAGGGAGAGAGAATGGGTCCAGTGACTAGGTAATCCGTGACTAGATTACTAATGGACTCTGCCATCGTTGAGCTACTTCTTCCATCTAATAACATTAGCAACTCTCAAAATAGCATTAACAGTTGGGACCATGTCTCCATCACATAAGGTTTTGTGGAACCATATAACCTTGACAAGATTTTGAAAGAGTCAATCAGACCTGAAAGATATTATTGGTAAAATTATTAAATTAGTACTGTAGTATTAGTTTGCACAAAGACCACCAGATTGTATTAAGGGACAAAATGTTTATGAAAAAGTAGCAGCAACTAATACGAATTGCTTATTACAACAAAAGAAGAGAAATAAAACAATAACAATAATAGCAACAATAGGTTATTATAATAGATTCTCCTCAAGACAGAAAGGTCATTTTTATGCATAGACCATAACAGAGTATCTGTATGCATACACAAGTATATATATGTATATTTATATCTACTATGCATGTTGCATATGCATGAGTGTGTATATATAAAGTAAATGTATGTGTATGCATATTATATGCTATAAATACATTATGTAGCTGCATATGCATACATGTAGAAAGAGTGAGAGTGAGGAGGAAACAAAGGAGAGAAAGAAATAGTATATTTAATATAACACCTTTGTTAGAAAAAGGAATTCCTTATTTTTAATTTTTGGTAAATTTGCTTGATTTTTTTATTTTGGAAAGAATCATAGCAAAATTAATATACTTTAAAATATATTTCATTTTTAATAGTTCAAAGTTTACTCATATTTTCTTTATTTCATTTTATGGAAAATAGATTTTCTCACATAATGTATCCTGATCACTGCTTCCTTCCATCTCTCTACTCCTCCCCGTTCCTTCCCACCTCCTCTCTTATCTGGATCCATTCTCTTTCTGTCTCTCATTAGAAAAGGATCCTAAGAGATAATAATAAAATATGACAAATGTAATAAGATAAAACAGAAACTGTCACATGAAAGTTGGGTAATAAAAACCAACAAAAGAAAATGAATCTAAGAGAAGGCACAAAAATCAGAGACTCACTCATTCGCATATATGGGAGTCCCATAAAATCACTATATTGGAAGCCATAATATATACACAAAGGACTTGGTGCAGACATATACAGGTTCTGTGTATGCTGTTTCAGTCTCTGTGAGTTTGTATGAGTTTTCTTGATTTATAGAGCCTAGTTTTCTTGGTGTCCTTCATCCCATCTGGCTCCTACACTCTTTCTGCTCCTCTTTCTGTGTGTGGGTTCCCTGAACTCTGAGTTGGTGGAGACATACCATTATGACTGAGTGTTCCAAGGTCTCTCTCTCTTTTAGCATAATGCCTGGGTGTGTGTCTCTGTATTTGCTCCCATATTCTGCAGAAAGAAGCTTCTCTGATGATGACTTAACAAGGCAGACTATCCTTAGGAGTCAGTTTATCACTATTTTGCTGTTCTTAAAACCAGAAATAGATAGCCTAGGTCCCTGGACTATCTAGTTTCTTGTTCTTGGTCACCCAATGTAATGTCAGATATGGGTCCCATCTCAAGGAGTGGACCTTGTGTCAGTTCAGTTATTGGTTGGTCACTTCCACATGCTTTGTGCCACCATTGTCACAGCATATCTGGTAGGTAGGGTACCATTGGAGATCAAAAGGTTTGTGGATGATTTGGTGTTTATGTTTCTCTTTTGTTGGTGTGCAGAGAAATTTTCTGTGTCCTTCCCCTTATTCCATCCTTCAGCTCCTTACCTATTACCTCTCTCACTTGATCCTCAAGTTACAGTCTCTCATCCATCCTAATTATCTATTTGTTTTCTCCTTCTAACTAGATCTATCTATATCTGCTAGTCACTTATTATATACCTACCCTCTGTGATTCTGTGGATTGTAGCTTAGTTAACACTGAATAAACAGCTAATATCCACATAAAAGCCCATATATATTATGATTGTCTTTCTGGATCTAGAATACCTCACTCAGGGTGATTGTTTTCTAATTCTATCCATTTACCTACAAACTTCATGATATCATATTTTTATATCTGGGTAATAAATAGTCCATTGTATAAATACACCATATTTTCTTTGCCTATTCTAGGGTGTTTCCAGTTTCTGGCTATAATGATTAGAGCAGCATTTCAACATGGTTGAACTAGTCTCTTCATTGGAAAATGAAGTGTCCTTTGAACATATGCTCAAGAGTGGTAGAGCTGGATCTTGTGGTAGACAATTCCCATTTTCCTAAGGAAGTGCCCCAATGATTTCCAAGTGGCAATATAAGTTTGTACTCCCACCAGCAATGAATGACTGTTCCCTTTACTCCATATCCTTGCCACTATGAACTGTTACTTGTTTCATTAATCAGCAATTCTAACAGGTATAAGGAAATTTCAACATAGTTTTGACTTGCATGTCAAAGAAAGTTTATTGGCCACTGAGTTTTCTCTTTGCAAATTCTCTATTTCTGACTATACTCCATTTTGAATTGAATTGTTTGTTTTCTTGATACATAGTTTATTGAGTTCTTTATATAATTTAGATATTATTTCTCTATTGGTTGTATAGTGGGTAAAATTTTTTTCTCATTCTGTAGGTATCCACTTGGTCCAAATGATGATATCCTTTGACTAACAAACACAATTTGTTGAACATACTGATTTTCCCCAGTGTCTATTTCTAGTTTATTTATTAAAAATCAAACATATTTATATCTGTGTCTTTAATTCTTTGCCATTGATCAACATGTCTATTTTTGTGCCAACACCATGCTGTTTTTATTACTATAGCTTTTTAATACAGCATGGTATCAGAAATGACACTGACTTATTTTCAATTTGCATCCCCTATATCTCCTTGAGTTGTCTTATTTCTCTAGCTAAGACTTCAGCTACTAGGTGTGGAGAGAGTGGACAATCTAGTCTTCATCCTCACTTAGTAGAATTGGTTTGATTTTCTGATAAGGAAATATCAGAGAAGTGGGAGGAAGATTAAAATTTATTTCAGAAGCCAAGGGAGGATTTCAAGTGGAAAAATCATGTTGGACCCTAAAAGGGACATATCCCTTTATGCCTCGGTATTGAGTAAAATAATAAAGAAAATAAATAAGGACACTAAAATAACAACTCTAGCAATTTGCTTTACTCAGAGACACATGAGCTACAAATGGACCTGCTTAGCGGGCTTCAGAATTTTACTTAGTTAACCCAGTGAGTTCCATAGTAGGCAAGACTTGGATGTGAGAAAGCAGAGAATATAATCTTCCTCTCAGATTTATGAGCCAGGTGAATATCACTAATTCCTGAGGGGTACACACAAGAAAGGGGACAGTTGAGGTACCAGAGATATACCATAGGAGTCATCCACAGAGAAAGGGGTCAAGAGTTTTAAAAGAAGTGATTTTTTTATCAATTATGTAACATATATATATATATATGTTAGGAAGTCACAATGAGATTGGCAGGGTACAGCTGGTATACACTAAGCCTATTTCTGTATAATGGAATTAAATACAAGAAAAAGAATGATTGAAGAAATGGGAGTAGTTTAATATGAAGAGGGAAATGCATAATAACAATTATAATGTTATTAGTAAAATGTTTTCCTCCTTAAGCTCCAAAGGAATATTGTCAGATCTGAAACTGTCGGAAGCCAACATTATTGAAAGACTGAGGATACTGGAGAGATGGAATAGTTGAAATATCAAGGGCTAGAAGAAATTGAGAGGTAACAAGGTCATAGACAGTTCCCCATCATGTTCCTGTTTTCTCGGAGGTAGATTTGAGATTTCACACAAACAAAACCTTTGGCTGGCCCAATAGCTTTTGACAAATCCCAGCTTGTTTTCTCTCTATAAAATGCATATTGTACAAGGAAGATGGCTTTTAGATATAATAACACATTGACCTTTTGCTACTTTGTGCCTTTTCCTATGAATATATTTTCCCGAGAAAAGCTCTTAACGTCTTAAAAGTAGCTTTTGAGTGATGTACTTGTATGTTAAATAAGGGCTTCTTCATTTTGCAATATTATTAGTGTGAATAATCTGTTTATTTTGTGCCCACAGCACACGGCATCTGAACAGCAAGCTATTCTGCTGTTGGTCCTGTTAGGAGGGAATCTTGTGCATTTTCTGGGCTTCCATTGTTGTTTCCAGTCTAACGAGTAAACTGTTGCATCAGGTGCCGGTGCATCACAGACCTACTCAGCACATAGCTGGAGCATTTAGCATCACTGCCCTTGTTTACTCATAGTTGTTCAGGCCCTTTAAAGCAGTGTATCAACTGGATAAGATGTTGTAGTTGCTTCCTGCTTAAAATTATAAACGGGAAAAATAGTCTTGCCTTCACATCCTTCTTTGGGTAGGTGAGATGTTTCCTTGAATAGCTGCATCTTCTGCTATAGAACTATTTCTGAGTCTCTCAGTACGTGCGCAAGTGGGCTGAAAAGGAATGTTATGAATGGAAGGACAGAGATTTGTAGTCAGGAACATGTAGAGTCCCGTCAAACAGACTGAAAACTCTTTAAATAACTAGACCCAAGGGTTTCTTCCATTTGCCGTTGAAAACACATACTGGTAAGCCTATTTCCACTATATCTCAATTCTATTCTTTCTCACAAAAGCCATGTCTATTTTTTTTTCTGAATAAGCTCTGGTATTTTACAAAGAAATATGTCCTTTGGTTTGGGTTATAAAAGACTTTTCTTAGTGTGTAGTGAAAGATACATTTACCAAGGTGTTTTATTATTCCATAGTTGGAATTAATATCTCCCTGCTTTATACTTCCTCAGCACGTTGTAAGTGCCTCTATTATAGCACTTATTACCATCTGCCTACATTCATGGTTGTTAATGTATGTCTTTAGATTATGAGCCCCTGAAGGGCAAGGACCATACCTTCCTCATTTTATATCGTCCCTAAGGCTCTACGCAGTGACTTGCATTCAGTTTGTGCTAAATAAATGTTTATTAAATTGACTGAGTAGGTGGTGTATTCTTAGAGATATACTGCTATTCTTTGAAAACCATGTTTTATTTTTAATCTGGGCTGATAGTTAAGTTTTTAAAAATTCAAACAAACTGAAATATTATGGGAAAATTTTGTAGAACAAATGCTCCCTTAGAGAGATTTCTTTGCTGTTGAATTTAATTCATACTGACATATTATTTATGTGTATTGTGGCATTAAGGCTTAGATTTTAGAGTCAGGTAACAGTGAAATAAAATTAATTTCACCCCCTTCCTTGTAACAACTCCACCTAACTGATTTACCTAACTTTTGAGATCCACAGTTCCACCTGTTATAAATATAAACTGGGACTGTAGATTCTTTTGGAGAATTCTAGTAAGGTTCAAGTGGGTTATCTATATAAAGCAGTTAGTATATTCTGGGAAATAAATTAACAGATTCATCTGTTTCCTTTTCTCCCCCCTCTTCTTCCTTCAAGCTATCATTTGTTGGTAAATTCTGGATTTTGAGTCTATTGAGTGCTAATATCAACACCTGTCCTGAGTACTGGATCACAGAAATGATCCCAACACTTCCTATAGCATTTGCAGCTGAAGATGGAATACTAAATCAAAAAATCATAATGCAACATTTTATCAAGATGGAGAATACATTTTGATAATATATAATGGAAAGGATGAAAATTTACTTTGTCCTAAAGTGTCATCAAGGACTTAATGAATGGCACATCAGTGATGTTAATTTGGCAGAGAGAACTGAGAGGGATATTTTGCATGGAAAAAATAATGTGAACCAAATTTAAAACTATCACAAAGCATCATTTGTGTACTGTACTACTTAATAGATTATAAATATGGAGAAAAGTTGAGACCCATGAAGGCATTTCTGTTGTGTTAAAAAATAAAAGAAAACAACTCATGTGTTAAGAGTAAAGGTCAGACAACAATTCATGTTTCCCTTTCTAGGATTTATTAGTTCCTCCATTTCCCCTGCAGGGACCACTGAAGTAATTCCAGAAAAATCTTTGGGTTTCAGTAACCCAATCTGAACACCACTGCTACAAATGATGAGCTGTAGACTGGGAGGGGGTGAAGTTCAAGCAGGGAAGAGAATGAGATGGGTTTAGGAACAACAGTGGTTTTTTTCCCATAAGTTTGAGTCTCTTACTCTGAAAATGTCTGTTTTTAATATTAGGGATCCCACGTGAGCTGCTGTGGGGTCTTTTGAGTTCAATATCTTTGAAGATAAAGCTGGATTTTATTACATACATATGAATTCCAGACACTTCTGTTGTTTGGACTAGCTTTCTTATGGTTTATGCTTACTGCAGTATTTTCTGCAAAGCAAGAGTCTGGTTTCAGGTCTTATAATTTGTATGGATACAGAAGATTTCTTATAAAAATCACTGAGTACAGTGTTGATTTCTTCCCACCTAATTAATTAAAGGAGGCTTAATTTGTTAGTCTTTCATCATCATAACAAAATACTAGAGATAGACTAAGCTACTTAAGAAGAAAATGAAGACGTATTTGCTCCCAGTTTGCAGGGTTAAAAGTCCTAATGGTACAATTAAGGTTCAATGACGGATAGTCTTGGGCAACACCAGCAAGATATGCTGGTGTTATAGTGGCACAAATGTTGTAGGAGTAACAAATCACTCCTCTGGTAGAATTTAAGACTCATTTCACAATATGGAACCCATGACTGACGCTGCTCCGGTGGCCAAGAACCTCAGAAAAAATAAGACATGGGCCTTGGGAAAGGAAAAACACTATTGTTCTGTTAAAGGAACAAAGCAATAAAATGACCCCTAAGTGCTTTCTGTTATACCCATAAATTAGTCTTTGCTAATTAGTCAGAGAACCTTATTCCTGAATTAGATGGGAACTAATGCAAAGATTCACAATTGGACAGAGAGTGAGAGATATTGGAGCCCCTAGTCTTAAATGAGGGCTCAATGATCTATACAGAAGAGGAGGCAGAAAGATTTTAAGCACCAGAGGTGATAGATGATTACAAGGAAACAGTGTCTTCCAGACACAGTAACACTGAAGCATTTATGGACTTACAGAGTATGGCAGCACATGTTTAAACCTGATGGGGTCCCAGAGCTGAGAGGAGGAAGTGGACATTGGCTCCCACCACTAACCAAGAAGCTATCTGCAATTGGTAGGTACCTGTATAAAAAGGAACAATTAGTCTTCTCCAACAGTCTCGCTGGGTATACTAATTACCACAATTTAAGGTAGTTGGCATGCCCAGGAGTAGATGACCAACACAAAATGAACATCAATATTAAAGCATTAAGGCTGAGCATTTTCATCTGAATCGTTTTTATGCATAATGATTAAAGTTATGTTTATCTGACTATTGTAAACATGGAAATGAACAGGAAACCAAATGTTCCACACTTATGTCTTGCAAGTATGAATTATTTACCTTTTTATAGCTGCAGATCAAAATGGCTTGTCTGCGTTGACAACACTCTGCCCACTGACAGCTGCACAATCTCTGTTGATGTCTCCATAAGCTTGGGGACAAGCCAAGCTCCATGAATGAAGTGTGAGTTGTGATTGCACTTCAGCCTGTGCTTAGTGTCATCTATACCTGTGACATATTGATTTAAAGATCTGTCATCTGCATTTCGATGTATAGAACAAATGTAAAGCACTACCACAAGTCCAAGATCTATTTTCATATAGTATCCCATGGATGAGTCATTCCAATCCTATTGCAGCTAATTCAAAGGGATGCTTTTTTTTCTATTAAAATAAACTTTTTTTCTTTCATGAAGTAGGTGAACTCCTGTCTGAGCTTGTGACTTGCTTAGATTTCAACTGGATTGGTATTTGCCTGGCTAGAATATGACTTGGTATTACACTGATTTTTGACTCCTGTAATTCCAATGGGAAAAAAATCCAAAAACCCAGAGATACAGAAAATCCGGAAAAAACTTTTCCCTTTTGCTAAAAATACATATTTTTTCATACAATAACAGGTACCTAAGATATCTCCCTACAGATGGCATTTTCTTTGAGCTGCCAACCAGCTCCCAAATAAAGACATGGAGACTTACTATTAATTATATATGCTCATTACTAATTATAAGTGCTTGACCTTAGCTTAAGCTTATCCAAATATCTTTTTTTTTTACTTAATTTAACCTGTTTCTATTCATCTACATTTTGCTTTGGGTCCTTTTACCTTTCTTTCATTCTGTATGTCCTACTTTCTTGCTTCCTCTGTGTCTGGATGGCTGGTGACTCCCTGGCATCTCTTTTTCTTTAATTCCCCAAGCCTAACTTCTTCTTCCTAATTATTCTATCTACTTGGAAGTGCCCATATCTCCTCCCTTTCTGTCATTCTGCTTTTTATTAGTCAGGTAATGTAAAATAGCAACACATCTTTACATAGTTAAACAAATGCAACCCATTCTTGCATAGTTAAACAAATATTTTGCAACAATATATCCTGATTACAGTTTTCCCTCCCTCTACTCCTACTAGTTCCCCTTCACTTCCTTTCCCATTCAGATTCATCTCCTTCTGTTAGAAAAGAACAGGCTTTTAAGAGATGACAATAAAATAAAAGACAAAACAAAACCCGTCACATTGAATTTAGACAAAGCAAACCAGCATAAGAGCAAAAGCAAAGGAAGGCATAAGGTTCAGAGACCCCACTTTTTCTCACACTCAGGAGTCTTATAAAAATCCTAAACTGAAAACTTTAATATAACACAGAGGATCTGATGGAGAACTATGTTGACTCTGTGGTTGCTGCTCTTGGCTCAGTTTATTTAGGTCTAGTTCCCCTGGTGTTCTCTATTCCCTCTGGCTCTTTCCACCCCCCCTTCCACTGAGTTTCCTGAGCTTTGAGGGGAGGATTTGATGAAGAATTCCCATTTAGAGCTGTGTGTTCCAAGCTTGCTCTCTCTCTCTGTCTTTTCTCTCTTCTCTCTGTTTCTCCTCTCTCTTCTCTCTCCGATCTTTCTCCTCTCTCTCTCTCTCTCTCTCTCTCTCTCTCTCTCTCTGCCTAATGTCTGGCTGTGGGTCTCTATTTTCCCCCATCTGTTGTAGAAGAAAGCTTCTCTGATGATGGTTGAATAAGTCACTCACCTTATTCAGTATAGCAGAATATCATCAGGAGTCGCTTTATCACTACCTTATTTTTTAAAGACCAGTGTATTTATTTTTTCCCTATGTCATTGGGCTATGTAGTCTGTGGTCTAGGTCACCCAACCAGTGTCAGGTATGGATTTTATCTTGTGAATTGGGCCTTAAGTCAAGTTAGATGTTGGTTAGTTGCTCCCAAAAGAAATTTCTATTAGCCTAGCTCTTCCTTAATGGCATGAGTAGGATTTCTCTCCCCCCTTTTTAATTTAAATTAGAAACAAGCTTGTTTTACCTGTCAATACCAGTTCCCTCTCCCTCCCTTCCTCGCCTGCTCCCCTCTGACCCCACCCCTTCTCCACTCTACTTCCCAGGGAGGGTGAGACCTTTCACAGGGAATCTTCAAAATCTTTCATACCATTTGGAGCAGGGCCTAGACCCTCCCCCATGTGTCTAGGCTAAGAGAGTATCCATCTATTTGGAGTGGGCTCCCAAAAGCCATTCTTGTACTAGGGATAAATACTGATCCACTAGTAGAGGTCCCAAGACCTCCAAACTGACATCCACCTTCAGGGGGTCTGAAACAGTCCTATGCTGGTCTCTCAGCTATCAGTCTGGGGTTCATTAGCTCCCCCTTTTTCAAGTAAGATGTATCTGTGGGTTTCTCCAGATTGGTCTTGACCCCTTTGCTCATTACTCCTCCCTCTCCGCAACTGGATTCCTGGAGTTCAGTGTTTAGCTATGGGTATCTGCTTCTGCTTCCATCAGCAACTGAATGAAGGCTCTATGATGGCATATAAGGTTGTCATCAATCTCATTATTGGAGAAGGGCATTTAAGGTAGCCTCTCCACTATTGCTTAGAATGTTAGTTGGGGTCAAACTTGTAGATCTCTGGACATTTCCCTAGTGCCAGATTTCTCTTTAAACCTATATTGGCTCCCTCTGTTACAGTATCTCTTCTTCTCTCATCTATTCTTCCCCTGACTCAACCTTCCTGCTCTCTCATGTCCTCCACTCCCTTCCTCTTCTCTCCTTCTCTTCTCCTAACTCCTTCCCTCCCCCATGCTCCAAATTAGCTCAGGAGATCTAGTTCCTTTCTGCTTCTCTGGAGAACCATGTATGTCTCTTCTAGAGACATGCTTGTTTCTCTCTTGGTGTGGATGGTAGTCTGGTAATCCTTTGGTATATGTCTAAAATCCATATATGAATGAGTACATACAATGTTTTTCTTCTTGTGACTGGGTTACCTCACTCAGAATGGTTTCTTCTACTTCCATCCATTTGCCTGAGAATTTCAAGATTCCATTTTTTTGTTTCTTCTTTGACCCAGGAACGGTGCAATTGTGCATTGTTCAATTTCCATGAATTTGTAGGTTTTCTGCAATTTGTGCTGTTGTTGAATTCTAACTTTAAAGCACTGTGGTCTGATAAGATAAAGGGGGTTATTCCAATTTTATTTTTTGTATCTGTTGAGGTTTGCTAAATCCCCAAGTATGTGGTCAATTTTAGAGAAGGTTCCATGTGGCACTGAAAACAAGGTATATACTTTTGTGTTTGGATGGAATGTTCTATAGATGTCTGTTAAATCCAATTGGCTCATAACTTCTTTGTTTCTTTGTTAAGTTTATGTCTGGTAGTCCTGTGTAGAGGTGAGAGTGGGGTGTTAATGTCTCCCATTGTAAGTGTGTGAGGTTTTATGTATGATTTGAGTTTCAGTAACGTTTCTTTTACGAATGTGGATGCCTTTGTATTTGAGCGTAGATGTTCAGAAATGAAACTTCATCCTGATGGATTTCTCCTGTGATGAATATGAAAAGACCTCCTTTATCTCTTTTGATTGATTTTAATTTAAAATCTAATTTGCTAGATATTAGGATTGCTTGTTTCTTGGGTTCATTTGATTGGAAAATCTTTTCCCATCGCTTAACTCTGAGGTACAATCTTTTTTGAAGTTGAGGTGTATTTCTTGTATGCAACAGAAGGATAGATTCTGTCTTCATATCCATTCTGTTATCCTATATCTTTTTATAGTCGATTTAAGACCATTAATATTGAGGGATATTAATGACCACCGATTTTTCATTCTCATTTGTTTTGGATTTGTTAATGGTGGTGGAATTGCATGTGGATTTCTACCCCTTTTTCCTTTTGGATGTTGGTGAAGTGGAATTATCTATTGTCAATGTTTTTCTGGCTGTAGAATGGGCTTATGAGCAGGGTACTAGAAGGCCAGCCAGAAACAGGTACTAGCTTACTTCATCCTGTGGACAGTGAAAGGGACTAGGAAGCTCCCATTCTCTGGGTGGGCTGGACCAGCAGGATGGGAATCCCCAGTGAGCAGGCCCCAGGCCTCAGGTGGCTCTGACTAGGATGTCTTATTATTTGTGGTGTGTTAGTGCGTGCGTGTATTTGGTGTCTGTGTGTTTGGACAGGTGCATGCCCCATATATGCATGTGTAAGTGGAGGACAGACACTGATATTGGGTGTTTTTCTCTAGCAGCATCTGTAGGGAATGGGGACCAGCCAAAGAAACACACCCTGAGCAGAGCCAAAGAAACACACTTTGGCCCTGCAACCAGAACCAAAGAAATATACCCTGACCCTGAAACCAGTGCCAAAGAAACACACTTTGTCCCTGGAATCAGAGTCAGTGAAAGCAATATACCCTGGCCCTATAACTAGAGCCAAAAGACTAAAAAGGACCAGAGAGAGAAGCACGCTTTGGCCCTAAAACCAGAGCCAAATCTGACCCTAACCCTGTGCAGAAAACTAACCAATCCCTGAGCAGGAGCTCTAGCTAATCTGAGCTCAGCATTGAAATCTGACCAATTCCCACCCTGGAAGCCCTATATAAACCCTTTGTGTGTTCAGCTTGTGGCTGTTCATGCTGCCCAGCTGTCCTCTGCCACTCTAGCTGAGGGCAGCCACTTTCCTGGATTCTTCCCTCCCAATAAACCCTTTGGATGAGCTTTGGGTGAAGGACTTCTTTTGCAGTGGAACAGAGGCAACCCTGGGCAGAGTAGAGCAAGCAGAGCTGTAACACTTCTGCCAGGGAAACCTTCCCCTGGCAGACAGATTGAGTTGTTGCACTAGGCTCTCCACGCTCCTGGGAGCAGTGCTGAACTGTAGCAACTTCCCCTGGGAACTTTCTCCTGCCTGAACAAAACTGCTACACTGGGCAAACATCCCCAGCTGGAAGACCCTCTCCTGCTGGAGCAGATACACTGGGGAAACCTTTCCTTGAGGCAGGGCTGTAAACTGCTATGCTTACTGTGGCCTGTGGTAGTCCTTGGCTCCCGACCTCTAGGATACCTTTCTATCTGAGCTGTGTAACACTCAGTGTTCTGTGGCTCCTGAGCTCCAGGATACCTTTCCATCTGAGCTGTACAACACTTAGTATTCTATGACTCCCAAGTACCAGAATACCTGTCCCTCCTGTCCTGCCCAAAATGCCTACAGCATCCACCTTACTTTTGGAGGTAGGATCCAGTGAGCACGTCTCCACCTCCCAGCATTAGGATTGTAGGTGTACACTTCCACACCCAACATTTTTCTTGCTTTATGAGAATCAAAATTTATGTCCTCATTCTTGAGCAGTATGAACTTCACCTGCTGAGCCTTTTCCCTGGCCTCTAAACAGGATTTTTCAATGTTATTCAGACCATTATATAAACAAGCTTGCCCTGTGGAAATGAGCTCTCCTTTACCTGATTCTCAAATATAATGTTTATGTTTGGCCAGATGTTAGTTAATTGAAACTAATTACACTTCCCAAGTAATCCTAGCATCTGGAATCAGCCATGCTGAAAAGCAAAGCTGAACTGAAGCATGGTGTTGTTCCTGCCTCTTTTCAGCTGCCTCTGCAAGGAAAGATTAAAGCATAGTTATGTAAAAGAATCCAATTCTCTTCACTGTATTTTTATTTATTTCTTCATAAATAGACAGAAACATCTTGCCTGGCCATTGGTTTTGTTAAGTAGGGTGACAATGTTAAGGCTCAAGGAAGACTTATGAAATCATATAA
Source organism: Mesocricetus auratus (assembly GCF_017639785.1). Classification (NCBI taxonomy): domain Eukaryota; kingdom Metazoa; phylum Chordata; class Mammalia; order Rodentia; family Cricetidae; genus Mesocricetus; species Mesocricetus auratus. The sequence continues at coordinate 40,683,530 of NW_024429194.1, read as the reverse complement.
ATAAAAAGAAACACAGTGACTGTGTTATTTTTTGTTCTAACAAATATTTTTGTTGCTATTTTTTCCTGTATATTTTCAGAGCATGGAATATTTTTTAAACAAGGCTATAATTTTAAACCATAACTACATAGTTTGTGTTCTGAAAAGGAAATTTGTTTGTTATTAAATTTGTGGATTTTATTTTAATTAAAATCTAATTCATCATATCTCCCATTTCTTTTCCTCTTTCCAACCTACTATATTTCTCCTCCCTCCAGCCCCTCCCAAGCACCCTAACCTTTATCAGAATTATAGGGCAAATTTTTCCTTGATATTGTTATTTAATAAATATATGCATAAATGTGTAAATACATCCCACTGAGCCTGTTTGATGTTACCTGTGTGTATATGGTTTCAGAGCTGTCCTCTCTGAAGACACATGGCACACATTAGACACAGCAGTCCTGTTTAGGCACACAGATTAGAACATTAATTTATCTGATGGTATTCAAAGAGAACTACTGGGCATCTGAAGACATGAGGCTCAGCAGGTGCTGGGTATAATCTTCAGGGACCTATTTATTTCTCCCAACAGCACTTATATGTTATTACATGAGGATATGATGACATTTAAAATGTGTTTAACAATGTATAATATTCAAAGCAAGCAGGTTATTCTTTATATGACTGGGAAGGGAAGCATGGTTTTTTGGAGATTATTTAACATATACAGATATGATTCTTCATTCACACACAGGTCTGTACGTGCACATACAGGAACAACAATTTCCCCTGTGCTGAATAAAGAAGATGTAATTCTTGGTTACAGGGAAAACATAATTAATCTGCACTCAGACATTCAGAAGGTCAGATCAGTTTGGTGAATTCTTTACAAAGACTTAACAATTATTTGACTAATGCATACCTAACCTGATTTAGTTATTTTGGATTCCTAGAAACTAGACAGTTAGCATCTTTCTTTTTTTATCATTTTTTATTTTAATTTTAAATAGCTTGTTTTACATGTCAATCCCAGTTCCCTCTCCCTCCCATCCTCCCGCACTCCCCTTCCCCCCCCTCCCACCCTATTGCCAAATCCTTCCACATAGGGGATATCTAGAGTCTGTCATTTTACTCTTGGTAGGGTCCAGGCACTCCCCTAAGAGTCCAGGCTGAGAGAGCATCTCTCTTTGTGCTATAGGCACATGAAGACAGTTTGTATACCAGGGATAGACACTGATCCACAGCTCAGGGCCCCATAGGTTGTCCAGGCCTTCTCACTGACACTCACATTTGGGGGGTCCAGATCAGTCCCATGCTGGCCTCCCCACTGTCGGTCTGGGGTCCAAGAGCACTCCCCTGTTCAGATCAGCTGTCTCTGCTGGTTTTGCCAGCCCATTCTTTGCCAATTTGCTCATCGCTCCTCTCTCTCTGTCACTGGGTTCCTTGGGTTCAGTTCAGTGATTAATTGTGTGTTTGCCTCTGCTTCCATCAGTCACAGGATGAAGGCTCCCGGATGGTTATAGACATCAAGTTCATTATCAGGAATGGGCATTCGAGGTGGTCCCTCCACTATTGCTTAGCTGGCCAATTGGTGTTATACCTTTAGATCACTGGAGGTCACTCTGGTGCCTGATCTGTCTTCGATCCTATGATTCCCTCTTCCCCCTATTCTACCCCCACCCCCTCAACTTTCTGTTCCCCCATGACCAACTCCCTTCCTCTTTACCCTCTCTATTCTTCCCAGGTCCCACTCCCCCCCCACCCCTCGCCGTGTTCCCCATCCATTCAGAGGATCTTGTCTCCATCCTCTTCTCTTGGGTACTATGCATATATGCATATCTTTTAGGTTCTTTCCTGTTTCCCAGACTCTCTATCTGTGGAAGTGCAGACTGGCACTATCCTGATCCATATCTAAAATCCATATATGAGTGAGTACATACCATGTTTGTCTTTTTGCGACTGGGTTACCTCACTCAGGATGGTTTCTTCCAGTGCTATCCATTTCCCTGCGAATTTCAAGATTCCATTGTTTTTTTCTGCTGAGTAATACTCCATTGTGTAAATGTACCACATTTTCTCTATCCACTCTTCAGTTGAGGGGCATCTAGGTTGCTTCCAGGTTCTGGCTATTACAAACAATGCTGCTATGAACATAGTGGAGCAGATGCCCTTGTTGTATGAACCTGCCTCATTTGGATAAATGCCTAAGAGTGGAATTGCTGGGTCTAGTGGTAGATTAATTCCCATTTTCCTGAGGAATCTCCATATTGATTTCCAAAGAGGCTGTATGAGTCGGCATTCCCACCAGCAGTGGAGGAGTGTTCCTCTCTCTCCACATCCTCTCCAGCATAAATTGTCTTCGGTGTTATTGATTCTAGCCATTCTGATAGGAGTAAGATGGTATCTCAGAGTTGTTTTGATTTGCATTTCCCTGATGGCTAAGGATGTTGAGCACTTTCTTAAGTGTCTCTTGGCCATTTTAGCCTCCTCTACTGAGAATTCTCTATTTAGCTCTGTACCCCACCTTTCTAGTGGATCCTTTGGTGTTTTGGAGACTTGTTTCCTGAGTTCTTTATAAATTTTGGAGATTAGCCCTCTGTCAGATGTAGGGTTAGTGAATATCTTTTCCCATTCTGTGGCCTGCCTTTTTGTCTTTTTGACTGTGTCCTTTGCCTTACAGAAGCTTTTTAGTTTCAGAAGGTCCCATTTGTTAATTGTCGATCTCAGTGCCTGTGCCACTGGTGTTATGTTTAGGAAGTGGTGTCCTGTACCAACTCGTTGAAGAGTATCTCCCACTTTCTCTTCTAAAAGTTTCAGTGTGGCTGGATGTATGTTGAGATCTTTGATCCATTTGGACTTAAGTTTTGTACAAGGCGATAAACATGGATCTATCTGCAGTCTTCTGCATACCAGTACCCAGTTATGCCAGCACCATTTGTTGAAGATGCTTTCTTTTTTCCACTGTACAGTTTTAGCTTCTTTGTCAAAAATCAGGTGTTCATAGGTGTGTGGGTTAAAATTAGGGCTTTCGATTCGGTTCCATTGGTCTACATGCCTATTTTTGTGCCAATACCAAGCTGTTTTCAGGACTATAGCTCTATAATAGAGCTTGAAGTCAGGTATGGTGATGCCTCCTGAAGTTCCTTTATTGTATAGGGATGTTTTGGCTATCCTGGGCCTTTTGTTTTTCCATATAAAGTTGATTAATGTTCTTTCCAGGTCCTTGAAGAATTGTGATGGAATTTTGATAGGGATTGCATTGAATCTATAGACTGCTTTTGGCAAGATTGCCATTTTTATTATGTTGATCCTACCAATCCAAGAGCATGGGAGATCTTTCCATTTTCTGGTATCTTCTTTGATTTCTTTCATCAAAGACACAACGTTCTTGATATACAGGTCTTTCACTTCCTTGGTTAACATTATCCCCAGATATTTGATACTGTTTTTGGCTATTGTAAAAGGTGATGTTTCTCTGATTTCTTTCTCAGTCACTTCATCCTCTGTATATAATAGGGCCACTGATTTTTTTGAGTTTACCTTGTATCCTGCCACATTGCTGAAGGTGTTTATCAGCTCTAGGAGTAACCTTGCAGAGTTTTAAATCTCCCAGTAATGGGGGATACAGAACCTTAGCTAGTCATCTTCTATAGCCAGTCAAGGCTCCTAGTAGAGGAACAGGGACATCAACCAAGCCACAAAAGCTTCAACTTACAATCTTCCAAGATGTGCTGGTGCTGAACTTCTAGGAGTGACCAACCCATTACTCTTCCAACTTATGATCAAAGCCTCAAGAGGGAGCACATGTCTGACACTCACTCGATGGCCAGGAACTGCAGGTAGGATAACCCGGAGACACAGACTAGCAAAAAACAAAACAAAACAAAAACCAACTAAAGAAACAAAAAAAACCCCAACCAAACAACAACAATAAAACAAGCAAACAAACAAACAAGCAAAAGCTCCCAGGACAAAGCTGCTATACCCATGGATTGGTGCCTAGCACAACTGTCGTCTGAGGGTTATATATTTGCTCATCATAATGGCCCCACCAGCCCCATGCCTCAAAGCACTGGGCGGGCCTGTGGTGTCTTCCACCTGTCCGTGCCAAGCAGAGCCAGGTGAGTCTGGCGGTTAATGTATTTTGTCATGTTCCATGTTTGGTGGATATCCTTTGGAGGCCCCCCTTTCTCCTCTCTCTCTCCCTCCCTCTCTCTCTCCCTTTCCCTCTCTCCTTCCCTTCCCTCCTTCGTCCTTCTCTCTTTACCCCTTCTCCCTTAAGAGAAACAGAAAATTAGTTGATCTGGGGGAGATTGGAGGTGGGGAAGGGACTGGAGAACTGGGAGGAGAGAAAGGAGGGGCTAATGCAGTTGGGATGCAATGAATGAGACAAGAATAAAAGTTTTTAAATAGTTGCCAAAAACTATTCCAACTCTACAGAAAGCATGTTCAGACCACACAAAAATTTTTTTGTTGTTGTTGTACAGCTAAATGAACGTATGTAATACCTTTGAGTTGCATATTTAATAGCTAATATATTTTATACTATTTATTTTACCACAATTAAAAAATAACAATATTTCCTCACATATCTCTTATTCAACTGATCTTCATGTGGGTTCCAAATACAATGTACAGACTTGAAAGCTATATTGCACCAATGAATGGATAATGAAGACAGGCTTTTAAAGTTGGTAGATGAAGAGCTTGACCTATGTCAAATTCTGGAGCCTGCTTGTAGGTACAACAACTTATGGCCCTGACTACTGGAAGGCAAGAGAGAATAACAATATAACACAATTCTTATGAGGCCATGGGGATAATGCTACAACTGTAACTATAGTTATAGCTATTGTAAAACAACAAGCTTAATGATCTCAATTAGACAAATCAGATAATCTGAAAACCATAGTTGAATTAATTTGCTATATGAGGAGAGAGAAAGCCATGTAATCAAAAAGTCTATATGACTCTTGATGTGAATCTATTTAATGATCTAACACATATGTAATAAAGTTACTAAACACACACACATACAAATAAAACCAATTTTCTATTCAATTCGTCATTCACTTAAAACAAAGTGAAAAAAACAAACAACACACAGAAAACCAAAACCAAAACAGAGCATGTGAGGATTGTGAAGGCTACTTTTATTTTAAATTTGTATATTCACATGTCAAATGTGAGTTAAGTGCTTCTTATATTGGAACACCCCTATAGACATCCCTATCTACTCAAAGTGTCTATCTATAGATCAGGTAAGTTCTGTATTAGCCTCCATCTACTAGTGTCTCTTCTGAACTTCTTCTTGTGTCCTCAACTATGTCCAAGTCAACATTCATTTGTCACAGTAAATAGTTCCACAAAATCCTGTTTTAGATAAATGGAAAATCATATATAATGTAAATAATCTATTTGCTTAATTCCTATAAACTCAATATTGTATCTTTAATGACATAAAAAATGAAGCAAAATTTTTTTTCAAGACAGGGTTTCTCTGTATTGTTTTGGAGCCTGTCCTGGAACTCACTTTGTAGACCAGGCTGCCCTTGAACTCACAGAGATCTGCCTGCCTCTGTCTCCCGAGTTCTGGGATTAAAGGCATGCACCACCAATGCCCGGCTGAAGAAATTTTTAATAAAATATATGTTAACATCTTTTTAAAACTCCAACAAAGTAAACGGTGGCCAAGCTAATAGAATGTATCAGGGACAATTCACCATGCATGCCTATACTTAAAGCAATTAAGGCTTTTCAGATAAACCATAAATGAATGAAAATCTTTTCATATCCTAATTGTCCTATCTACATCAGAATTAACTGCTTACTAACAGACTTAACCAAAAATTCATGTAAACAAGTCTTAACTGAGATAAAAACCCAATCCTTACTCCTGAATACTGTTAGTTGGTCTTATTAGGTTGTGCCATTCTATTTAAGTAACTATTTTTCCCTAAAGAAAATAACTAAGCAATATCTTTGAATTTTTTACAATATCTGTTTAATAATCATAACAAAGGAGTAATGACATATGCTCTTACATGTGTTTTTGAAAAACAGGTGTGAAGACTGTGATAGTTAACATTATATTTAAGGTTTTCAAACCATACTACACATGCACGCGCGCACACACACACACACACACACACACACACACCTTGCAGAGGCTTTAACCGGGTCAGCCCACTTCCCTTTTATTCCTGACATTGAAGACTATTCTTAAACTGACTGTGTGGTGGTGTATTATTTATGATTTAATAAAGATTGCCTGAAGTATCAGAAAGCAAAGTCACCCAACCACTAGCTCTTACCTCTACCTCAGGCTGAAAGGGCTGTCCTGTCTCCACAGATCCTCAGAGACAATGCTGTTTCCATGAACCCTCAGAGGCAAAAACTCTAAATTCCTGTCTCCTTCTCCTTATATTCTTGTCTCTGCCCAGCCATATCCTCCTGTCTCCACCTCCCTAGTGCTGGGATTAAAGGTGTGTTATCCCAATTGCTGGGATCAAATGTGAGAGTTCTGGTACTCTTCACTCTTAAGTAGGTCAGGGTGGCCTTGAACTCAGAGAGATCCATCTGCCTGTCTCCCGAGTCCTGGGACTAAAGGTGTATGCCACCACTGTCTAGCTTCTAAAACTAACTAGTGTGGCTGGGTTTGCTTTCTGATACTTCAGGCAATATTTATTAAATGGTAAATAATATATCACCACACGATAGATCTTGTAAAATTTGCTGTTCTTGAAAGATAGTGGGTCACAAGACTAGCTGCTGTTTCTGGTGTTGTAATCTAACTTGCTTACTCTGCTAAAAAAGAATGACTAGGATACTGCAAGACATGTATGTTAAAACAAAACCCAACCTACATGTAGGCAAGATACATATATAATCTTGTGTTTTTGCTTTCGTAAGCCCGGGGCTAATATGGGTAGGTGTTGCATCTTGGGAGCTTTCTCAGGTCCAGTCTTGGTGGCAGGAGGGCACCAGTACCTAAAAACAAAAGCAAAACAAAATAACAAAAGATCTTATTAAAATTTACTTATGGTCATGGTGAATCTCTGAGCAACTCCAGACGTATCACAACTTCAGAAATTTTGTCTTGCATTTGGTAAATTGTAGTAGCTGTTATAGAAGTGAACATTGTGTGGGTCCAAAGCCTATACATGTCACAATTGCACACTCATAGTAAATCAAATACAGTCGGTTTGTAACAGAAGTGACACACTCTTCTTTGACTACAAGGTTGTGGTATTTTGAGCTGATGAGCCTTGGTAAGTCCATAAACAAATTTTCATCCTAAACACTGTATCACATTTAGTGTATATCAAGACAACTTCTTTACATTTATGTGACAGGACTCAAACAGTAAGTGGGGCTATCACCCACTTAGTGCCATATCCATTTATAAATCACCACAGAGCACAGAGTAGATCTTTAAAGGCATCGGCTGTCAGATACATTGGAGATTATCTAAAAGCCTTGCCCAATAAAGCCAAGAATATCCCACCCATTATTGCAATAACCACTACAACAAAAATTCCCCACAAATGTCCAAAATACTCACAAAGAGGGATACGGCTCCTGCTGAGAATTGTTGCTCTCTGCTTTGAGATCCCCATCTGCTCCTGCCAGCATGTAGATCATAGCACACAGAGAATGCTTCTTGGTCTCTGGCCACTGTGGGCTGCCAGTGGACTTTTCAGATAGCCAGCTTCTGGCTCTTCTTCCCGCTGACGCCTTAGGACTCTTCCCCAGCCATTTCCCCGCCTTCCCTGGGGGCTTCTCCGTCCCATCCAGGGAGACCTGTCCAGCAGCAGCACTGTAGAAATGCTCTGCAGAGAGCATCTTTTCTGAGAACTTTCTTTATATTATTTCCGATTGCCTAAGGAAACCGGTCCACAGAACATCACACAATGTCACCTTTCTAACTCTCCAGGGCTTCTGTGGCTGAATCCTGGGGCACGGAAAGAGTGTGTCAATAGTCCTTTAGCTCCAGGTGAGCTTCATCTTCTCTATATTGGTAGAAGAGGCCCCTCGTGCTATTCTGCAAGCATTAGAAGCCCGAGTCTGTAGAACAGAGCATTAATCTGTGTTTCCTTTTAAAAGCTACCTCCAGCAGAAGCAAACTCAGGTTTTGCAAAGGTCAAACTTTTTATTATTTGTAAGATCCCTTTCAAAAAAGTAGCATTAAATTATCAAAACATGGTTAAACTTTCATTTTAAGTGAAAGAAATACCATAACGAAGTATGAATTCTGAAAACAGTCTCAATAGTAAAAAGCAAAACAAAATTAAAGAATTCTTTCCTTTACCAATCATCATATTATACACAGAGAGAAAACATGTGATGTGTGATTAAGCCTCATTTTCTAGGTTTGACCAAGAAAGTAACATTTGATATTTACAACCGAGGAAACTTATTTTATCTTTACAACTCAATGTCAGTATTCTTCTCTTATGCTTAATAATCAAATGATTGTCTTATTAAAAGTCTCCTAATGACCTAGGTTAGAGACCGTATCCTAGACAAACATATTTCACTAGACCTGAAATAATTTATCTCTGATTTGATCTAGCTGTACACATTTCTAGAGGTGGCAGTAGAGACAAAGAGAGATGCCATGGAATAGTAGGTGAAATAGGTAAATGTAGTGATTTTATTGATTTTACAGAATATATGACTAAGTCAAGGCACTAGCAAGATCCCCACTAGGGTCTAAAAAATTGACCGTGGTGAGAGGACTTAAGTTTCTGTAATTTCAGATTAAATTCACCTCCCTTAAAGGATATGGGTACAGGTGAAAACTCAGTTCTGTGGACAGAAAAGGTATCCGAGAGCTTTCCAGACTATGCAAGGTAACTTAATTACAACCCTAGGCAACCTCTAAATACTGACATTCTCCTCACTGAGAGCTGGCTGACCTAGAAAACCACAAATAGACTCCTCGTGGTAGGTGAGCCAACTGGATGTCAAGCATGATTAGTGAAAAGGTGAGGAGGCTCCCCCCACCCCTGTGGACCTCAGGGGCATGGAGAGCAGAGTGTGACAAAGGTCCAGGAAGCATCTGCCACCTGGTCTGGGGGTAGGGGCATATATCCCTGAAGAATTACAATTATCCTTTTACTTTGAAAGATTGTTCACCTATGCCATTATGTATATTTCTACCTTGTGCAGATTCCAGGTTTTTATTTCTACTTGTTTTAACACTGTTTCACCAGAGGACTTACTTCTAAGCCAGTAAGTTTTGTTTTGCAGTTTGCTACTCTGTTGACTGTTTTGTGGTTACATCTCCTAAGCAAGGACAGAGGGTGGCAAGTCTGATAGGTATCCTAAGAGTTTGTCTGTTTGTCTTTGAGTTTGTAACTGTAAAACTCCACGGAATTTACCTGAACTTAAAGCATGAGATAGAAAACAAATAACCAAGGAAGTGATAAGGAAATAGCACATCTTTACTAGTGGTGTGTATCTGAGGCAAGTCAGACTCTGAGCTGCAGACTCTCTGAATATACAACTTACAAGACAGTTATTGAGATTAACCAACGTATTGCACACAGAGGTCTTAATGTGACTCTTATTCTTCTATTGTCTTGCCTTGACACCCTTCTGTTCCAGAACTCAGTGGTAGTCTTGTAGTGTGTCACAAAGGACACACAAATAACAATCCAAATCATTAACTGAAAACTTTAGAGTGTTCTTTTCAAAAAAGGGCCATTGAATGAAGCATGCAGCCTCTAGTTTGGTAACATGGAGTGAATATAGGCAAAGAATCACACCAACAACATCAAGGGCTACATTGTGTTTAACTGAGGTAGATGGAACATTGACCAATGAAGGGAATGTTATTTAGTGGTCATTGTCTGCCAATGTTATGGGCGATTGTGACATATGACTGAACAAAACAAGTAAATGTACTGCTCTTTGTGGAACATATAGTCTAGGTGGTTGAGAATACAGAGAATGGCAACACTATTGCTACATCATAGAGAATTTTGGAAAATTTAACAAAAGTAAAATTCACAGGAAAAATTAAATGAGGAAGGCATTAACTATTTGTCTTAGTGATGATTCAGTTCAGTTCAGTTAGACATTCATTGTAAGGCAAGCTTGGGCTTGGGATATATTCTTGGAAGGCTGTTCCACGAGAGCATCCTTGAAGCAAGGTTGTCATGGAAACCTTGGAGATTATTCTTCCTTAGGTTGTATGACTGGTGAAGAGGTGATGAATAAATGAACTTAAAATTCCCTCTTCCTGATATAAACTACACTTTACTTCTCTGATTGAATTAATTCTTCCAGACTGGAAGGAAGTTCATTGACTTGTTGATTTCCTTATGTAATTCATTCATTTAGTTACTCACTCAAAAGCTAACAAGCAAACTGGGCATGGTGGCCAATGCCTGTAATCCCAGCACTTGGAAGGTGGAGGCAGGAAAATCAGGAGTTCATGCCTAGCTTTGACTGCATAGTGAGTTCAAGGCCAGCCTAGGTTCCAAGAAATCCTTTCTGAGAAACAAAACAAAAACATTAGCAAAAAAGTAGGATAGACTATCAAAAACCACAGAATAAAAACTGAAAAAATATTTGCAATGGACTAATATTTCTAGTTGATAGTACAACAAAGTTTTTAAAAGCTGACTAAATTTTTTATTTCAGAGAGCTTGTAGTTAATAATTGTGATATGAAGGTCATTAGTGAAGTATCCTGTATTACAGGGATGTATGTAAAATATAAATCACATTAGATACTATTAGAAAGATAATGGCTTCTCAGTGTAAATGAGTCCCTTCTAACTGACGTGTTTATATTGAAACATGTACTGCTTAGAGAGTGGAGTCAGACATGAAGTACATATTCAAGTATTAGAAGATAGAGGCCACTTCAGCCACTGCAAGGGAAATGCTTAAAATATTCTCAAGAGGTCTGCACAAGGCATTCATTTTTGAACAATATCCCTACAGATGGAAGGGAACAGAAGTCATGTAAAGAATGGTTAACAAGGGTAATGGCTTACTGAATGTCTCGTGAAACTTGTGGTGTACTAGATTGACAAATTTCGTGTTTATATTTAGCTGCAATATGAAGAAGGCCAAGGAGTGATATTTCCTAGTTCTTAGCACTAGAACTATATTAATATGGATTCCTGCAGCAGAATGCTGGCATTGCATGTAGGTAGATATATTTTGGCACACCCAGGTTAAGCATCAGGAACCCCAGAGCTCTCCAATGAACTGAATTTGTTAGTTGAGCCTTTTCCTTATATCCTATGCATTTTGATGTTTTCCAGGCAGTTGCTTTTCTGTTTGGAAGAGATTCTGAGTCTTTCCAGTGAGACAGCCTCATGTGAAGATCAGCATTTTTAAATTGCCCTTCCCCATCTCCCCGTCCCTTCAGTGTTTGGAGTCAGTTAACGTTAAAATGGGGAATAAATGGTAGTCAGTGTGTTGGTTTTATGTTTATGCTATGTTTATTTATCCAGCTATCAACGCTTTCTCCCTTTATACTTGCCCTTGAGGATCCTTCACTACTTTACAGGTGCCTCTGTGGATCATAGTTCTAGAGATAAGTTCCAGCTCTGTGGCTGGAGAAGTCTAGAACAACTATAACTTTTACAATGATGACAAGAATATGATCAATCACTAGCATTTTATATCCTTTCCATTTATTTAATAGTTCATGGAGATGACTTGGGTAAGTGTCAACATTTACTTTATGCTCTAGTCCTTGGATTCTAAGACTTTAGAGCTGCAAAAGGTTCAGTTATCCTAGACCTATGATGAAAAAGACAGCTACTGTCATGACTTGACAAGTAAAACCCTGGTATTTTCCTAAGTATGTCTGTGGATCATTTTCTGATCCTTGCTTATTTTTAAGTTGAAAATTTGAGTTTGACAATCTCAGATTATGCCAAGGATGTCAGTAAGGCAAGCTATATTTGGTCATAACAGCAGACAGAAAAAACAGATCCAGAAAAAACGGTATTTTACACTACTTATAAAAGACACCAATCACCCCCAAAGACCCTTATTTACACTGTGCACACTGCAAGGGTTAATAAGCCAATGAGCCTGTGAGAAAACGCGTTGGCAGCACAGATTTTAGCATGGCCCAGGGGAAAGTAATACAGCCATTTTTTTAAATATTGGAAAAGGTTCCTAACCCAATGGGCTAAGCTACTGACTCCATGTAGGTACAACTTGCCATAAAGCAGTCTCATCTTGTCCTTTGCCCTTAGCCAAGTCTCCTGGAATTGGAGGGACTTTGTTTAGTTACTCTGCCATTCAGAATCCTCTCTGTCTTACTGGTCATGAAACTGCTCAGCTGAGCTAAAAGACAAAGTGACAATAATTGGAAACAAAATGTCTTCGTTTCCTTTCCCTGAGCATAGCTGCCTGCTCCTTACAAACACCATATTGGTGAGGGCAGTTTCTTTATTGAGCTGCTGACAGAGACATTCCGCATATTTATAACAACTGAGAGGAGCATGCCCTGAAGAGTGAACTTCATTCTTTAGACTGCCAGGTAGCTTTCTGTAAATGACAGTGATTCGTCCCTTGTGATTCTCTCTCCTCCTCACTGACTTCATAAAGCAAGGCTTGACTGCCTAATTTTACACAGTTAATAATACTAAGAAGCAATGTGATTTCAGAATGTCTGTTAGAAATTGTCCACATTAAGCTATTTTTAACAAACAGTTTTTTCCTATCTCTTTATTTTATGACTTACCAAGATGCTATTTTAATTTTTATGCTTCTTACTAAAGGACCTATCATACTCAAACTAGAAGCCAGTGAAAGCATCCTTGATTCCATTTGTCATTTGATAACACATACATTTGTTTGTGTTTCAGGAAAATTATTGTGACTTTATTCTGTCATAGGAGTACTTTATTCTGTATTTTATTTACCAAACATATTTGTTTGTTTTTAATTTAATTTTAAAATATCACACATGCGAACTGTGTTTATGTCATTTCCCATCCTCTGCTTCCACCATTCCCTCCTGGGTGCTCCTCACTCCTCAATTCCATAATATATTGTTGTTTAATTGGTATTGTTACATATTACAAATAAATGCATTTACATATACAATGTGCTGAGTACATTTAGTGGTTCTAATAGTATTTGTTTTTAGGACTGATGGTTTGTTACTGGATGACCATTTAGAGGGCTCATCCTTAGGGAAGACTAATTCTTCCTCTCTCAGTAGTAATTACCAGTAACTCTTCATTTAGGGTTACAGACCCACATAATTTTTTTCTTAACCATACTGGCATGGCAACAGATGATGTCACTGTTCCAGTCTTGTTTAGGCAATTATATGACTGAAACTTTTTGAATTCTGCCTCTCTGGCCATATATAAAAGACACAATCTCACAACAGATGTCTTGATCTACTGACTCATAATCTACACACCTCCTGGTCTATAATGGAATCTGAGTCTTAGAAGGGGGGGATTATGGTTTAGATGTATCAGTTGAGGTTGAGCACCCTAGGCTCAGTTCTTTTTTTTTTTTCATTGAATCTTTTCTTTTTTTAACTTTTTATTGATACTTGGTGGATTTCACATCATGTATCCCAATGCCACTCAACTCTTGGTCCCCTCACCTCTGCCCTCTGCCTTTTAAACACTTCATCCCTCAAAAAATCCAAATTTTAAAAGTATAGCCAAAAACCAAAAATTAACAAGCAAAACCAAAGAAAGAAAGAGGAAGAAATGAAGGAAAAATGTTGGCTTAGAAGCTATAATGTGGCACAGTGAGTGATAATGTATACCCCTTAGTCCATACGTCTTTACTTGTAAGTGTTCATTGCATTGAATCATTGGTTTTGATGAGTGCTGAGTCACACTTATCTGTGGGTATAAGAATAAGTATGATGTAGTTATAGTTTCTACTTATTTGGGAAAGTAGCAGAAGTAGGTTCCATGATCTCACTGGTCATGAATAGTTACCTGCATTTCCAGTACCAGGCATGATTTCTTCCTGTTTATTGGCCTTGACTTCAATTAGACTGCTGTGGTTACAGCCAAGATATGAGCGGCACTATTGCACCTTTAGGGATATCTTGCCATGTTGGTAATTATTGTGGCTCACAGTCAGCAGGCTGAGTCAGACTATTGATAAATTTTTCCATTTGCAGTTTGCAGAGCACTGGTACTGTAAATGCTATCCCCCAAGGATGAGGCTTTCTGGACAGATCCACCTTGATTCATCAAAGACCTGTGTCCGCAGTCTGCACTATCTTCAGCAACAGAAGCTTATATTTGATTTCTGGGAGGCAGCTCAGTGCAACAATTGTATGTACTATTTAAGGAGTTGCTTGGATACCTCTACCAAAAACACAAATGATTTCTCCTACCTAGTACTGGGTCTTTTGTTTGATAATCTATGGCTCTTGGGGGAAACATTATCACTGCAAGCAACATAACTCCATTTAAATTAACTACGTATACATACTACACACACACACACACACACACACACACACACACACACACACACACACGCATATGTATAATTTTAGGGGAACAAAAAACAATATGATTCCTATGGGTTTTCTAACATCCTTAGTGGTTTTTTTTACCCTCCTTCCTTCCTCTCCTGTGTTCTCTCCCCCCAGTTAAATCCCCTCCATTGTCTGTTTTTCCCATTTCCCTTCATAACACCCGTAACCTATTATTCCCCTCTCTGGAGCCTCCTTTTACCATGGTTTTTTCTTACTTTCTGTTTTTGGTGGCTATTCTAGGTTATAGACTCACACCAGAAGATTTGGAGTTAGGAACAGCAAGTCAGAACGAACATGTGGTATTTCTCTTCCTGGGTCTCGGTTACCTCTCTTGGTTTAACACTTTCTAGTTGCATCCATTGATTTGCAAATTTCGTGATTTTGGTTTTGTTTACAGTTGAATAGCATCCCATTGTATACATGTGTATGTGCCACACAAATGCACAACTCTACTAGATACAGAGGCCATGGGGATGAATCTATGAAACTCTCTTTGAGTTTCAGCAGCACCCACAGTTTTCAGAAGGAGAGAGAAAGCTTTCTTTACTGTGCATGTTTGACTGATACAGCTGATAATCTAATTTCTATTTGGCAGATGGAGGCCAACTGACATGTGTTGGCTTGGAACAAACCTCACTGCTAATTTGCTGCGGCAGGTACACTACGAGTCCTGAACTCTCTACTGCTGGTGTCCAGTCTTCAACCCACTGGCACATGTTCTGTCCTAGTTTCCGAGCTAAGGATATATTGCTTTGATATCCATCTTCGTGATATGTTCACACACACCTCAATGATATCCTTCCAATCAACGCCTTCATGTAGTATTTTGCTCTCCACAGGTGATGTCTATGCTCAGAAGAGAGAACAGAAGGAGGGAGAGTAAATCATTTGATATACTTTTTATCTCCAGCTAATAAAATGTTTCTGTGTACTGGAGTTATGCCCGGGAGCCACAGGTCATCTTTTCATCATCACTAGCTCTCAGCTATATTTTGCTTTTATGTGTTGTTGGATTCCCTCAGGCATGCTTTAAGGGATTTGTTTCCATTACAGGACAAGATCTTTGCAAACTCTGCCACTCAAGGTCTCAGCTTCCATGAATAGTAAATAACCTCGTTTTGTCACCCAGATTGTCTTTGGGAATTTGTTTTACCTTCCACACATCTCTCTCCCCAAACCAAACATTTCCTTTGATCCATTTAAGCAGAGCTGTCAATGTTAATAGGAAAAGTTTTATCATTAGCACGGAACTTTTTTTTAACCAAACTCGGTTCACCTGGAGATGTGTCTCTGCACTAGGGAGCATGCCCAGCAGGGTCACGATTCAGGATTCAGTGGGTAACTGTGGAGTCCTCGAGCATTAATGTCACTTTTTAAACTTAACTCTCTGGAGTATCTGAGACTCGCGATTGTCTTCCCTTCCTTGGAGTTTTCACCAAAGAAGTAAAATATGCTCTGGGAGGGACAGTCCCTTGCACAGCAAGTCGTCGCCTTTAGAAGCAGCCTGCCTGTCCTGCATCTTGGATGCGCCCAGTTACAGGCCCTGTTTCCTCATCTTCCAGCTACAGAGCTCAGGGAGATTTTCAGTGCACAGTTTCTGCAACAGACAGAGGGGATTTGTTTCTGTTCTTTCAAATTTCAGCCTTAGCTCTTGGAAGAATCTGCCCTGACTCTCAGCCCCTTGGCAGATGACATATGTCTTTCACCTCTGAGACTCCCATCAGAGTCACGGGGGTTAGAGCAGTCTGAGAGACAGGTTTATTAGATCACCTTTTGTACTGTTTAGTGACCAAAGGATTGCCAGACATTTTTGTCTTTTATTGAAAATAGAAACTTTCCATTCCATGTACTCTGATTACACCCTCACACTCTTCCCAGCTCCTTCTTTCTCTCCTCCCTTCTAGCTCCACACCCTTTGTCTTTAGTTAGAAAACAAACAGGCATCTTTAAAAGGGTGTATGGAAACTCTAGTTATCCACATTTACTGCTCTCTGGTATGAGACAGGGACATTAAAACTGATACCAATGGTGATATGGATCAAGGTTTCTGATTTTAATGTGTTCACAACATGAAAAGCATCGTACTGTGTAGGAGTGAACCCCACAAAGTATTTCATATACATTATATTGTACATCAGAGGATGAGGCTTCTAATACCCATTTGTCACATGAGGAATTTGGGATATTAATAGATTTAATAACGTGTCCACGGTCTTAACATTCAATCTGATTGGGAAACCTGTACTTTCATTGCTATGTATGGTAGGGTTTGAAGGCTGTCTGGCTTATTGTGTGGTTTTCTAAATATATCCTCATGTGGCTCAATTTCTCCAGTTAGAATGGTGTTTAAGCTGCACACTCACAGAATGGTTTTCTTCTTTTATACAGCATTATTGCAGCTGATTTTGATAGCTGAGAATAGTACCATATAAATAATGATGTAAGACCTAAGGCAAATCTCTTAACCCCCCACCTCTGAACTCGACTTTCCTCATTTGTAGGATGATGAAATAGTAATAATTGCCTTGCAGGGCTGTTGGAAGATCAAATGTAATAATGCAAGCAAAGCGCTCTCAATGAATAATGCTGGTCCATTGCCCTTCTTTGCACCCATTTCCTGTAGGTACCAGTATAAGGAAGTGTGGCAGGAGTGTGAGAAGATTTGATGCTATCCAGGTTTATTTGCTAAATAATTAATTTTTCATCCCTAAAAGGATTTGAAGTACATTGATGAACCAAACATAATGTCATCACTAATAGTATTTCTTATTTTTCTGCAATTTACCCCTCCCTGCTAGGCTATTCTCCCCACTCAATTCCTTTCCAAATTGTGAGAGACATTCATTAGTTTGCTCATTTAAGAAGTGATGGTTAAATTTTCTGCTTGCCACACATTATTCTGTGTCTTAAACCACTTGACCTGCTTTCATTGTCCAATTATTCTTGCCTTTTTGGTAGGTGCCACTTATGTCATTTTGATCATTCATTACTTTTCAATCATGGTAACATGGCTTTTTGAAAGTTTTATTGTGGTCTCCTGTGGTTGTCTAAATACTAACTCTGACCAATGGTGTGGCCCTCTTTAACCTTTTGGCTATTGTTTCATTTCATCTTGCTGATTAGTTGTTTTTAAAACATCCTTAAAATTTTTTGATAGGATACTCTCCTTATTCTTGAGAGCGTGTTTGGAGGTTCTAGCAGGGGAGCGCAGCTACTCGTATACCCTTGACCGAAGACGGGTCCTCCTCTATTCGGGGAAGGTCGTCCTCTTCGACCAAGCGCGCAGCTTCGGGAGGGACTCACATGGAGCGGTGAGGGAGGAAGGTGACACCTGCCTAGCCAGCCAGATCTGCCGAATCAACCCTGGCGATCAATGGGGTGACAGATGTCGCAGCCAGATCGCCCTCACATCCTCTCCTTATTCTTTTACTTTCCTAAACTTTAATTTCTTTGCATCTTCTAATCTATCATACAATGTTTTTGTATCCATCCATGATGCATTGTGGGTCTGAGTATTTAAAGTTCAAATAGTTTCTTCTTTCCTATTCATTGTTTTGACAAATGCTAGTCACCATCTATATATTAGCTACTCTAAATATACTGTCTAGACTAGACTTGTCTGAAACCCAGACAGTGCACACACACACACACACACACACACACACACGGGGGTGGGTTCTATTTTACATTCACATTGTATAAGAAAAAAATACCCCAATCTTTTTACTCACACAGAAATTTATCTTGGTTCAAAGCCTAGACATTTCAATTCAAATCAGATGTCCCCATTTGCAGCAGTCAGGAAAGAATATCATTGTAAGATTCTGTGGCAAAGAAAATCACTCATATAAGGAAGCAAAAAAGGAAGAGGTTAGCGTCTCAAGGTCTTGTTTATAGCATGCTTCCACCAATGATATAAGGAAATCCCATAAATCACTACTTCCTAAAGACTCCACACCCCCAATGGTGCCAATCCTAGGATGGAACCCTTACCACATTGTGCTACCCTGAGGATGGAACCCCTAGAACATAGTGCTACCCTGAGGATGGAGCCCTTACTACATTGTGCTACCCTGAGGATGGGAACCCTTAGAACACAGTGCCACCCTGAGGATGGAACCTTTACTACATAGGCTTTTCATGCACACACATCTTAATATTCATCTAAATAATTCACATACCCAATTTGGATATTACTGCAGTTGAATTCATTTCCTCCTCAGACTCTAAATGGTCCCTCTTACATCCTCTAATACTTCTACCTTCTTAGGGTTCCTGAACCTAGAATATAATAGGACCTAGAATATAATTCTTGAATTTTCTTTATCCTCAAATTTGGCGAGTTCAATCCATCACCAAGCCTTCTCAAATTGCCTCCCAAATATAGTTGTATCTCATTCTCATGACTGTTATCCTAGCTAACCTTTTCTCCTCAGACTATTTCACTTCAGAATTCTTCTCTGCCCTCACATGCATAAGTTCAAACCCAGCTTCCTATTAATCTTAGATTGATACCTGGCACTTTTATTGTAGACTGTACCTTCTTATATTTTGATAAAATTTACAAATACACTATTTTCTATATAAGTAGAGTTCACAGAGGTCCCCGAAAGCTTCAAGATCATGGGCCATGACTCTGGATCCCCATGCAGAACCCTAAGAAAACATTTTGAGCCTCTCCTGCCTTCCCATTTAATTCTTACTTTGTGCTTCTCTACTTAGCCAGAGTAGTTTTGCTTCTATCCCTTTATATTTAGGTTCACAAAACACTGTATTTTCTATAAAAGAATGTGGGAGTGAGAGAACAGAGAGGGAACTGAGTGTCCTTTCAAAATCTAAAAGCCACGAGGTCGCATGGATGACAGCAGCCTGCATAACCTAGATTCTGACTAACTTGGTAGCCTCATCTACTAAAACTCTCTTGTCTTTTAATTTATGCTCTATCACATTCATCTAGCCACTTACTGATAAAAGGAAGATGAGGTTTTACTAGGCCATTGACCTCAGAAGAATATTCATGTTGGATTAGGCTAATTCCATTCATTCCTTCTTGGACTCATGAATCTGTTTTATGTTACACAGTTGCTGCATAGAATTGAGATACTGAATTCTAATCTTTTCAGTGTTCATGTTCGTTTCCAGGATGCTGGCTTGTTTCCCTTGCTATTCAAAGCAATCCCGTCCTTTTCATCAGGATGGCAGGTGGTCTTATAAAACTAAACATCTGTGACTCTCTCGAAGGGACCCTTTGGGAGTCAGCTGAGAGCTACATTTTGACCTGTTTATTTTTGGGATACTTTTTAAAAATAATCTTTCTATATTAATTAAAAAAATCAACTTTATAGCTCTACTCACTGACTTTCAAGCATTTTCTAGTAAGGAAACTCAGTTTCACATGAAGTTGCCTCTGAAATTAAAGGAGCTTCAGTTTGCCCCAGTGCTGCTCTCAATGTGATATGTGTTTTCAAAAGACATTCATTAATATGCATTTTAAGACTTAATTTAGAAGCAGAATCTGTCATTGATCATCTCTCTGTTTACATTTTAGAGTCTGCTGAGAGCACACTGGTAGATTCTTTTATAAGTTGGTTTCCCTTCTCACTTCCTTATTTATTAGCCTCAACACCTTCCTCTGGGATTTTTATTAAGGAGATCACAAGTGGGAGGTTTTAGACTTCATGCATATTTCAGCAGTTTAATGTTCTTTGGAGAGTGGCTTCCTTAGGTTAAAACGACTTCTTATGAGGGCAGAGAATTCTGAAAGCCAACAAACCAGAAAGAGTAAAATAACAACACACAGAAAAAAATCTCTTCAATAAACACATAAGCATATTAGTGCATAAGTCAAATAAATAAATGTTAATATTATACAATTAATAATTTGTTCATTTAAGGAATGATTTTTGACCAATGCTATAGTGTCTGGTTTGTACATTTGTTATAAACCCTTTTAAGAAATTGTCCTCACTATCAAATTGGGTTTGGTGAGGAAATATTTTGCTGTGTCGAATGCTATGTTTTGAAAAAACTAACTAGTATTCATTGATTTAGCTTTCTCAGCCTTGAATGCATGTTTGTTTCAGGATTTGTGGTCGGATGTGATTTGGAGGTAAGATAGAGGAGTTGGTAACAGAAACATATATAATAAATGGTTGAAAATACTGTATTGGTAAATACATAGAGAGAGGGAGACATAGAGGAAGAGAGTTGTGATTGGAATTCTTTAGAGGACGTTGCAGTTTGAAAATTAATATAGAAGGCCCAGCTAAATCACTGAGTTTTGTATTACTGTTCTATAAGTAACTGAAGCCAAATACTTAGCCTTTTTACCATTTAATGTCATGGGTGAACCCAGAGCTTAAATGTGTGACTTGTGTTTTGAGACTGTAATAGCAGATGGTGAGATGGATGGTGAAGAGTCATTTTTCACCATTCATTGTAGAACCCTGTCTTTTCAGAGGTATCTCTTTGAAAACAGATATAAGACAAGAATCCCAGTGCTCCAATTTGATTCTTCTCACTCTAAGGGAAAATTTAAAAATGGGAAAGAAAATATGAGTTTCTTATCTTTCCCTCTCCAACTTCTGAACAAATTAGACAGAATCATCTTAAAATCATTAGTGCTAAAAGAATGTCATGTATTATCTGCATAGCTTGCCTTCTACAGATTCAGATCCTTGAGTCTCTGGACAAAACAATGACTGTTGCAATAACCAACATCAAATTAAATGGAGAGAATCTCAAAGCAATTCCACTAAAATCAGGAACAAGACAAGGTTTTCCCCTTTCTCTATATCTATTCAGTATAGTACTTGAAGTTCTAGCTAGAGCAACAAGACAACTGAAGGAGATTAAGGAGATGCAATTGGAAAATAAGTCAAAGTATCTTTATTTGTATGTGACATGATCGTGTACACAAGTGACCCTAAAAATTCCAGTAGAAAATTCTTACAGCTGATAAACACTTTCAGAAAAGTGGTTGGGTACAAGACAAACTAAAAACAAAACAAAACAAAAACACAGTAGCTCTCCCATATACAAATGACAAACAGACTGAGAAAGGAATTAGGCAAGCAACACCCTTCACAATAGTAGCCTCAGATAATAACTCTAACCAAGCAAATGAAAGAATTGTATGATAGAAACCTCAGGTCTTCAAAGAAACATTGAAGAAGATAATAGAATATGCAAAGATCATCTAAGTTCAAAGATCAGTAGGATTAACAGTAAAAATGACCATGCCACCAAAAGCAATCTATAAATTCAATGAAATCCCCATTAAAATTCTAACACAGTTCTTTACAGACCTGTTCTGCCTGAGAGAAAATGTGGTAGGGCAATGGTGACACAGAACATGTAGGAGCAGAGCTAGGATGGGACATATATATATATATGAATGATCAGTGTCTTATTCAGTCATCATCAGCAGATACAAGCTCCTGCAGATACCCACAGCAAGACCTTATGTAGAGGTAGTCTGAGAGTCTTAATTGGAGGTCTCCATTAAGCCCCTCCCCTCAGAGATTGGGAAACCCTGTGGAAGAGGGGGAGGAAGGCCTGTAAGAGTCAAAGGGGATGAGAATACCAAGAGAATACGGCCAACTGAATCAACAAACCAGGATTCACATGGGCTCTCAGAGACTGAAGTAGCAATCCTGGGGCCTACATGTGTCTTCACCAAGTCCTCTGTATAAAAGTTATGGCTGATAGCATAGTGTTTTTGTTGGACCTTTAACAGTAGAAGCAGTTATGTTTCTATCTTCCCTGCTCTTGGGACTTTTTTCCTCTATTGGATTGTCTTGCCTAGTAGGTATAGGAGGGGTTTTACCTTGTATTTCTGTATCTTCCTTTGTCCTGGCTTGTTGTCTCTTTGAGGTCTGCTCTTTTCTGAAGAGAAATGTAGAAGGAGTAGATCTGGTGGAGAGGAGAAGTGGGGGAGTTGGGAGGAGTGGAGGGAGAGAAAACTCTGGTTGGGATGTATTGTATGAGAGAAGAATCTATTTTCTTTCTTTTTATTTTTATAATTTCTATTTAACTTTGTACAAATGATACTCCCAACTCCCTCTCCCTCCACTCCTTTCCCAGCCCTCTAATGCCCCCAACCCCCACTCCATTCCCCTTCCTCTCCCCAGGGAGGGTGAGACCTTCCATTGGGGATTTTCGTAGTCTTTCATATCATCCCCATCAGGGCCTAGGCCTTCCCACATGTGTCCAGCCTGAGAGAACATCCCTCCATGTGGAATGGGCTCCCAAAGTCCATTTGTATGCCAGGAATAAATACTGATCTACTATCCCAGGCCCCATAGATTGCCGAGGCCTCCTCTCTGACACTAAGGTTCAGCGGAGTCTGGATCAGTCCTGTGCTGGCCTCTCAATCAGTCTCGGGTCCATGCATTCCCCCTTGTTTAGGTCAGCTGCCTCTGTGGGTTTCACAAGCCAGGTCTTGATTCCTTTGCTCATCACTCCTCTTTGCAACTGGGTTCCAGGAGTTCAGATAATTTTTTAACTGTGGGTGTCTGCCTTTGCTTCTGTCAGCTACTGGATGAGGGCTCTAGGATGTCATATAAGGTAGTTATCTATCTCATTATCAGGGGAGGGAATTTAAGGTAGCCTTAATGCCAGTTGGTGTCATTCTTGTGGATCTCTGAAAAATGTCACTAGCACCAGATCTCTCCTCGAACCTATAATGGCTCCCTCTGTTATGGTATCTCTCATCCTGCTCTCCTCTATTCTTACCTGACTCAACCTTCCTGCTCCACCATGTCCTCCTCTCCCTTCCTCTTCTCCCCTCTCTTGATCCAAGCTCCATTTCCGCTCCCCTCCTCACATCCTCCCAATCCCCTCAGGAGATCTCATCCCATTCCCCTTCTCCAGGTTGCCATGCATCTCTCTTAGGGTCCTCCCTGTTTACCAGACTCTCTGGCAGTGGGATTGTAGGCTGGCAAACCCCTGCTACATGTCTAAAATCCATATATGAGTGGGTACATACCATGTTTGTCTTTTTGTGACTGGGTTTCCTCACTCAGGATGGTTTCTTCTAGTGCCATACATTTGCCTGCAATTTCAAGTTTCCATTTTTTTCCCACTGGGTAGTACTCCTTGTACCACATTTTCTCTATCCACTCTTCATTTGAGGGGCATCTAGGTTGCTTCCAGGTTCTGGCTATTACATATAATGCTGCTATTAACATAGTGGAACAGATGCCATTATTGTTCTCTTGGCTATTCTTAGTTGTCTATAATTCTTTGCTATGGGTGGTTCCCAGAGATATTTCTCCCTTTCGTATTAGCCTATCTATTCGTGTTATTATTATTATTTATGACTTGCTTAAGGAACCATATTGTTGAGGTATTATGGGTGTAGCTTCCCTGTCATTTCTAGGAGATAAAGTCTCATAGCTACTTGCTGGTCCTCTGAATTTCATAATCTTTCATGATGTTCTTTTACAATATTCTTTAAGTCTTATATGTGTAAAAGTATTGTAGATTTATCCTCTGGGACTGGGAACACCATAATCAGTTGCTCTTAGAATTTTGACCAACTATGGTTTTCTGTAATAGTTTTTGTCTGTTGCAAAGAAGTATTTTTTTTGATGAAGGGTGAGAGCTGCAGTGGGTATAAGGGCAGAAATCTAAAAGGCAGTTGGAATTTATGCTGGTTTAGTCAAGTGGTGGTAGTAGATTCTTTTCTAAAATTCACATCCTCACTAGCTCTGAGTAGTTGGTTAGGAGTCCAGCAACAGTCAAGATTTCCCTCCTTTTGAATGGGCCTTTATCCATTTAGATAGATGTTGGTTACTACCATAGTATAAAATCTATTATTGTACATATAGGGATATATGACCATGCTAGCTATTGTTGTGATTCATATGTATCATAGTGTCATATGTAGGACTATTGGTTCCTTTCTTCCCTTGGCAATCTGTATAGTAACTTCTGGTATTATGAAAAGTAGTTCTCAGAGACCAGGTTTTCAGGTCAGATTCAGCTGAAATGTACGATTTTTGTTTGTACAAATGGCTTTATCTTGTCTATTTCACTTTATGAAATAATGCCAAATATCAATTAGAACTCCTTTAATATCCAAGTTGTGATTTTTGCTATACAACTACACATCTAATCTTAGACTGCCTTGTGTAATGTTGACTTCATAGATTTTGTCCACAAAAATATATATTGAATATCTTTAAATGTCTGGACAATTCTCTCTGTATAAAAAGAAACACCTACAAATACAATTTACAGCAACTAATAAAATACAATTTCTTCCACATAAAAATTTTATTGTAGGTTCTTTACATATTGATTTAGAGGTGTAGAGTTGCAGAAGGGTCTTCATGCTCTGACATGCCAGATGGAAAAAACATTCCTGCTAGCAGTAAGTAGAAAATGCTAATGGTATCAATGACTATTGCTTGAATGATTTGGTCTAGATATGATTTGTAACACTTTTATAAGACTGTTGACAAGAAATAGTCATGTAGCCTGCCTAATTTCAAGGGTTTCTGGGAATGTAAGGAGTGAGTAATGTTTGAAACTCAGTACATGTTTTCAGATGTGAAAACTTGTATTTACTTTGCTACAGCTCTACAACATTAGGAGAGGTAGGTATTATATTGCTATTATTATGTTATAATTATAGTCTTTATTATGATGATTATTATGTTTATATGAGATGATCAAGTGTATTTTTAAACATCAACCAACTACAGGGTATAAGAATTACATTTTATTCATTTATTTGTTGTTTTATTTTTAATTAACTTATTTTTATTAAAAATATATTCTTTTCTCACGGAATACATTCTAATCACAGTTTTCCCTCCCTCAACTCCTCTGAGATCACACTAGCTCCCCTCACCCCAAATCCATTCTCCCTCTGATTCCTCTTCAGAAAAGAGCAGGCCTTCAAGAGACAACAGCCAAACAGGACAAAACAAAACACAATAAGACAAGGCAAATTTAAATATAAATTCCATGTCTGTAGAGAGATTACATATTGCCTTCATTCACTAATAGGGGAGAAAGTTCTTTTCCAATAATGCTATATAGTAAAATTATATATACTTGGGGTTTACTATTTATTGTGCCTCTGACATTCCTAGGAAGGATGTGAGCAAGTTAAAAATACCAGTCACTTTTACATTAGGGAATGCTACTGCATTAAGCATTGAGCCACCATTAAGCACTCTTTAGAGCTTTGGGGTATAAGACAGACAGTGTAGTATGGAAAAAAAGAGAACAGGAGGCAATTACAGACAAGGTACAGAACTCACATCCCACTTGTGTGGAGGGTACATAGATAACGTTCTGTTAGTTCTTCTTATGGCCTTAAGATGTTGGTTTGTATTCAGTGAGGCAGCATTGGTTATTTGAACAAAATGAAAGCAAAAGAATAATTCTCATTATATGCTAAGTGGTCTGAAAAATGTCATCCTGAATAACTAAAAAAACAAACAAGGGACTAACCTCAAAACTCCTCAGATTATGCACCTTTGAAGTTTGAGGGTTTTTTCCCTCTTTCTCTTTAAATTTAAATTAGAAACAATCTTGTTTTCCATGACAATCCCTGTTCCCCCTCCCTCTCCTCTTCCCCTGTCCCTCATTGACTCCCTATCCTATCCCTTTTCTGTTCTCCAGGGAGGGTGAGGACTTCTATGCGGGATCATCACAGTCTGTCATATCATTTGGAGCACAGCCTAGTCCCTCCTCCTTGTGTCTAGGCTGATAGACTATCCCTCTATGTGGAGCTGGAAAACACCTGAACGTGGGTGTCAGTTAGGAGGCCTGGGCAGTCTATGGGGCCTCTGGTAGTGGATCAGTATTTATCCCTAGTGTACGATTGGACTTTGGGAGTACCTTGGAAGTTTTTTATTATTTCTTCTCTTTCTTTCTTTCTTTCTTTCTTTCTTTCTTTCTTTCTTTCTTTCTTTCCTTTCTTCTTTCTTTCTTTCTTTCTTTCTTTTTTCCTTTTTCTTTCTTTCTTTCTCTCTCTCTCTCTTTCTTTCTTTCTTTTATATTTAAAAAATCATTTTATATATCAATCCCACCTCCCACCCCTGTTCCATCTCCTTCCTATCCTCCCATGTCCCCTACCCCTTTGGCAACACCAAAGCCTTTGCCTTGATGGTCAGAGCACACAGAAGATAGGGGAAAGGAGGCTCGGGTTTCATGATTATGGTTGTTGAAACAAAAAAGAGATTTTGAGATTTCTTCTCCACATCTCTTTGTGAGTGCTATGGAGTCAAGTTCCTGGCTGAGCTGGTCCTGGATGTCTATCCTCTCAG
Organism: Mesocricetus auratus; assembly: GCF_017639785.1. Lineage (NCBI taxonomy): Eukaryota > Metazoa > Chordata > Mammalia > Rodentia > Cricetidae > Mesocricetus > Mesocricetus auratus. The sequence goes on along the minus strand of NW_024429194.1, from coordinate 40,656,756 downwards.
GCAGTGGCAGAAGCAATCATAAGAATAAGGAAGGAAGACTTCACAATTGGTAGAAACGCTGGTCTCAAACTAGGTAACCTTAGTTTAAATCTAGGCCTTTTTGCATTTTAGGTCTTAAATTTGGAGAATTTGTTTTCATTTTTCTCTGTAAAATCATTAATATTTTATCACTGAATACAAATAAACAACAAAGGTGGCTTAAAGAATGGAGCCAGGACCAGAGAAATGACTCTGGCTGTATGCTATCAAACCTAATGGGCTGAGTTCGACCCCTGGGATCCAGAATGTGGAAGGAGAGAACCAACTCTCACAAGTTGTCCTCTGAGAGACACAGACAAAGACACGCAGGCACTCACATGTGTGCACACACGTGGGTGGGCACACACACAATAAATTCAATGCAGAAACATAAAATAGGCAAAGGATGAATAGATTAAATTAGTTTAGTACTGTTCATATGTGATAAACTTACAAATATGTTTTCGTATGAACCAGTGATTTCAAGTTTAATAACCACTTTTTACCTTAAGAGGGGCTTCTTAAAAAATATTCTGCTGTGTTTTTTATTTTTTTTCTGCTGTGATTCAAAGTGTATTTCCTCATAATGAGGACTCAGTAGAGATGAGGAACATCTGGCTAACATCTTGCATTTCATAATACATTATGTATGTAATTATTATTACCAATTTACCTAGAAAATTATCTTTCCTCAGATAAAATAGAACATTCATCTTGTCTTCCTCCATAAATCCTTTCATATCACATGAGGTTTTCTTTTTTTTTTTTTTTTTTTGGTGTGTGTGTGGGCATGAGGTTGTCACCTCTAAGTATCTATCTACCTGATGCTCATTTTTGAATATTTTTGCTACATCATATTATAGTTTTACTTTTTTAATGATAAATATTTGTGTATTACCAAATCTTGGTGTATATTTGTTAGTCACCATATCCTATTACCTTTATTCATGATCAAAGATGCAAAAACATATTGGTTAGTCAATCCTACGATATTAACTAATTGCCAAGAAGATTCACAAATGCAATAAAGTTCTTAAAGATTTCTTGTTCCCAAGTTAATCCATAAATTTGTTACATTATTAACTGCATTGATAGGCAAAGAAAGTAATAGAATTCAGGAGACAGGAAATTACAATTCTGACAGTACTCTTTCGAGTTAATTTTGTGAGTGAAAAAGACCCCTGAAGATTTAGAGACTTGGCTAGTTAAGAATGGATGCTAGGCTTTAATGGCACTGAGTGTACCTGCAGGGTACATGGTGTTGTACCCTTTGGGTTTTGATACTGTAACTTGACTGGTGATATAATCAAGAGAAAAAGCCAACCATAAGAAGGATGGCCACAGTATTTTCTTCATTTAAACAGATACTTTTCATGAAAAGGACATGGTGGTCATGGAGCAAAGATACTAGGAGTGCTCTTTAAATACTGAGATCAGTGTCTACTGTGTATATAAAGAAACATAGAAAATGGAGAAAAAGATCCATTAGTCAGGTAATATTTTTATTTTTATTATTTATCTATCTATTTATTTTAGTAAATGCAGCTTGAACCTTTGACCAAAACAAAATTATACCTTGTTCTCTGTAAATCCTAAAGACTCATAGCATTTAATTAGAAGACAAAGAGGAGATGAGAGAAAAGGATAGAAGGTGACGGGATACACATATGCATGATTTATATTTCATTTTTTAAAAATTATTTAAAACTAGATTCTTCTCTCATACAATGCATGCAGACTACAGAGTCCCCTCCCTCCACTCCTCCATACCATGTCTCCCCGTCCCCCCAAGATATCCACTTCCATTCTGTCTCCTCTTCAGAAAAGCTCAGTCCTCCAAGACAACAGACAAACACAAGAAAACAAGATACAATAAGTCAAGGCAAAAAACCCTCCTATGGAGGCTGAACAAGGCAGCCCAAAGGGAAAAAAAGACTTTCAAGAGCAGACAAAAGAGTCAGTGTCTCCCACTGTACCGAATCCTACAAAAAGACCAAGTTAACAGCCATAACATATACAAGAAGACTTTTAAAATATTTTTGTGTGTGACAGGGTCTCATTTTTTTATCTCTGACTTGCTGTAACTAACTAGATAGATCAGGGTAGCCTCAAACTCATAGATAGCTGCCTGTCTCCTCCTCTTGAGTCATGGTAACTAATACTATGCCGTGTGAGTGTGTGTGTGTGTGTGTGTGTGTGTGTGTGTGTGTGTGTGTGTGTGTAACAGTGCACAGATGGAGCTCAGAAGACAACTTATGGGAGTCAGTGCCTTCTTTCTATCACGTGAGTCCCAGGGATTTAACTCAAGTGAACTGGATTAGTATTCAGCACCTGTATATGCTGAGCCTTCCTTACAGTTCCCTACCTTATAATGCTTTCGAATGTTTATTTGTTCTTTGCTGACTTATAATCTGAGAGTTTTGAATTGTAACCAAGAAGGAAAGTAGTAAAAAGAGACATGTGTGTTTCGATGGAGAGGTAATTGGAAAGAACACTCATCTTCACTCCTTCACCTGCTCTTCTTTTTCCTCTTTTTGAGAATACAATTACATAATATTCCCTTCCCTTTCTTTCCTCCAAATCCTCTCACATATCCCTGCTTTCTCTTCTTCAAATTCATAGCCTCTTTTTAAAATTGTTATTACAAACACACACACACACACACACACACACACACACACAATGCTTTCGTCAGGGTTATGTAGTCAGTACTCATGAGCTAAAGATGTGCTGGTCTTTTCTAGAAAACCATGTGAACAGATTTCCAGAAACATAAAATTTGTGTGGTGCATATCCAGGTGATGGAACTGACTTGTGAAGCAACCTTGTTTCTTATCTAAATTTAAACTGAAAAAAAACCCAAAAAACAAAACAAAAAACAAAAAAAGTGCTTTTCATAGCAGTATCTATTTAAAAATTCATAAATTCTTTTAGTTTCTTTGTTATTTCTTCCTCAAGTAGTATGCATCTTCTATCAACTTCATCTCTAATCATCCATTATTACTTCTGATTCTTGTTGCCACAAAAGGAAGGCTTTGAATAGTTGATATTTTAATAGACCTCTATTTGTGGACTGTAATTTCAATTGCTTCTGTATAGATTTGGTTCCCTTTTATATGATGCAGAAAAACTAGAGGGGACTGGAATCAAAGACATGTCCTTAACATAGTTGAATTAAGGCTGTATTCTATGGACAGTTATGCCTGTGTTATGAAGAATCCTCTGGTTTTATTTCACAGTGATTACACCTCCAAACCCTCCAAACGTGGGAGAGTTTTCACTTAATATTTTTTTGTGAATTTGTAGAGGTGACCTCTGAAAATCTGAGATCCCTTTGAGGAATACAGGTCCCCAGTAGTTTTGATTTTCATACAGTCCATTCCTAGCCTTTGAGCATTCATCTAAATAATCATTTAGAGTTTAGGAGTCTGTGGCTCCTGGAGCTTCCCCAGGCAGGCAGGTTGCACCTGTCTCATGGATTTTAGTTTTGTTCTGAAACCTCAGTTCTTTGACGTATCCAGGAATGTCATTGATGCTTCATTCACTGATTTTGTAAGAAGTGTAACAAACCCCAAGATCTTAATTCGTGGGTGTTGAGACCAGAGTCTATAGCTGGGAGTGAATGCCAGGAAGCTCAGGTTTTTGATTTGAAAAATTTAATGAGAATTGTTTTTCCAATTATACATTTTCAAATATAGAACTTTCTTATATTTCGAAGTTTATTTCCTTCAAGTTGACTCAGATTGACATTATTCCATAAAACAGGTATAGCTGGGCTGAAATAGTAAGATTCTGGCTTGCCTTAACATGAATGTCAAAGTTCTTTTTACAGACTTGAGACAATTCCAGGATCGTCTCGTTTCACTTTCAGGCTACTGTAATAACCATCTCTGGCACACGCGACCAGTCAAGTACATAAAAGAGAAAGGTGAATGGCTTGATAGAAGAGCATCAAGCACAGGTAGACAAGGCTGACTATTTAAAAGGGCCATTAAAAGAAGACACAATTTGGCTGAACGACTCCCCTGAGAGCTTGTCAGTGGGGTTTATGAACTCTGGGAGAAGTGCCAAGTTAGGCCTAATTATGTTTAGATTAACTTTGCAATTCACATGTCTAATGTTCTTTCGCCATCATTTCTTCCTTTCTGTCTCTGTTTTCTGGTTGTGTGTTGTTTGTTGACTGGTGTTTTAATTATGCAGTGAGTTAGAAAGTCTGGGATCATGAACATTTTCCTAATGTGGGTACTTTGAACTCATATCATTTTTCTATCTTACCTTGAAAAATAGACTGCAATATCTCAACTCATCTGTAGAAAGAAAAAAGTCACATTAAAATTGTAATATAAAAACATGGTGCAACAAATGTACACTGGTCATTATTTCTGCTTACTTGTTGCCTCTGGGATTTAGAAAATTAATTATCTTTCAAACAAAAGCCAGACAATCTGAGAAGAGTCTAATTTGGCTTATAGAGGGAACAATTACTGAGGAAAAAAGTCTTTTCTTGGTGTCTATTTTTTCTAGGCTGATATTTTTCTGTGTTCTCTTCTAATAAATTGCTACTTATTGTAGTTTTTCTTTTTCATCATGGCAAATAAGAGGGTCTTTGCTTTCCAGTGTAGCCTCTGAGGGCACTTAAAACAAACCGCTTATGCATGGTACCTACTGCATATAGTAGCTGTAAACTTTTTGGAGGATGGGTGTGTCACTGATGCAAACTGAAGAATACTTTAGCAAAAAAGGAAAGAATGAAAGAAAATACTTACACATAAAATTTGTAAGAAAAGTAATTTTAGGAGGTTTACTATCCCTTAAAGACTACTGGAGTTTCTTGTATTCAAATTAAGAATGCACAACTATGTTTACTTCGCTGAAGTGGTGATTTCTTTTATAAGAAGATCTGTGTGCTAGACCTAATCCACATCGCAACTGTATTTTCTGTACTCTTAAAACATTTCTTTACATTTTCACAATATCCTGGTTAGTTCTTGTTGTCAACTTGATATAACCTGGAGTCAGCTGGGAAGAGGAAACCTAAGGGGAAGAATTGTTTCAATCAGACTGGCCTATGGCCATATCTGTGATGATTTTGGTTGATGATTGATGTGGAAGCTCACTGTTGGTGGCACCTTCCCTAGGCAGGTGGGCCTGGGTTGTATGAAAAAGTTAGCTGATTGCAAGCCAATGATTGATCCTTTAACTGTGATTCATTTATGATTTCTGCTTCTCTCCTGATAGAGTTCTTGCTCTAGCTTCCTCAGTGATGGGCAGTGACCTGGCAAAGTCAGGCAAAGTAAACCTCCTTCAACCTAAGTTGCTTTTGGTTGTGGTGTTTTGCAAAACAACAGAAAGCAAATTAGAACATATGGCAATGCTCTTCACATATGGATTTTATGGTAAGTCAGTGGGACTTGTCTGGATTCACTATGTTTAATAACTTTACTGAGCTTACTGTATATATATATATATGCATACATGTATATATATACACACACAAACATATATATAGTATATAGTACACACATATATATCCTTTGTGTATAGTATATATATATATAATAAAAGGTGTTATAATGTAGTCTATATTTCTTTTTGTAGTCGATATTTCTAAGGAGCTAGTTATAGCCCTTAATTGACAATACTGTGGATGAAGCTTGTGTGATATTTCCATGGACTAGGTAGACTTTTGCTTCTGGGATTTATTACTAGATCTTAAATTTGGTGCGGTGATCTGAAATGTGTTGAGAATGCAAATTCCCGACACCTGAGAACTGCCTTTAGAAGACGGCTTTGCCGCTTGTCCTATACTTAGCAGTATTATGACTGTTCCAGGGTGATGGTGAGGCCCAGTGGTTCTCAAACTTGAGTTTGTGGTGTTGGTGCCTCTGCTACTGAAAACAGACGTTTGTGTCTAGAACAAGGCACTCTGACAGAATGCCATTGTCAGGGCAGTGGAAGAGCATGTCTCTGTTTGTTATTGAGATAGGAGAGGGCAGCTACATTATAAGATTATAGCAAAAGGAAAGTGTTACCGACCTGGACAGCTAAGATTAAGCTCCTTAAATTTTTGTAACTTGATTCTCTGAGTTTGTGCATGTGCATTTTTGTTTGTAGTTTGCATATGTGAATGTAGCCAGTGTCTAGTTAGTTCTCCACAGCTTATGCAAATTAGACTGTGATTTGAAAAATGGTTTGATAAAGACATCCACAAATTGTAAGGGAGATGGTAATATGCATGTGATTGGCATGAACTAATTAAACCATAATGTCCCAGGCTATTGTTTGCCAGGCAGTTATCTAGTGGCGTAAGGGAAATGTCAGCATGTAGTTTTACTATGCAGTAGGTTTCCATCAATAGAAAGAAGAAAAGTTGTTAAAACCCTCCTTATATCATCATGCCCATTGTATAAATCCTCTCTTCCACGAAACCATCTCACAATTACACAGTGCTAAGAAAGAATACAGCATCTGGAATTTTAAAAAGATGAATAAATAAAAGGGGAAACAGAGTGGTGTTCTGTGTTTATCACTAATTTGCTATGGGGTATTTACTACCCCTAGATCTAATCCTACAAAGAGGGATAATGACAAGATTTAGATCATTGGCTTGCTGGGAATTAACTGTGAGAACACATGTGAAGTGTTCCACATGGCTACTAAAGACAAGCTATTGTCATGGCTGCAGAGGGACTTCCTAAGTTGGTACTTCTCACTTGAGACTGCGCAGAGGGTGGGAGCTCTTCTTGAGCATAAGTATGTGGGACACTCAGCCTCCAAGCTTTAAAACTAAGTTCAAGATGAGCATCTTTATTTTCTCACTTGTTTTTATAAACAGACAAAAGCAGATATTTCTCTTAGGAAACTGCATTTGCTGGAGTCTTATCATCCATGTCTCGAATAGTCTCCACTTTTTTAGCAGCTTCTGTCTTTGGCTTGTTTAATCAATCCCTTGCTTAGCAAGGAGTTTTTCACCTTGGGCCTTAATTCCTTCTGCCATTCGCCTTGGAAATGAATCAAATATTTGGAGTCCTTGTCTGGATAAGTTGCTGACATAAGAAACCAGGTGACTCAATGCCTGTCTTCTTGATATCCTTCCAGGCATAATTAGAGCATGGCATATTTTCTCCACCCCCCTTTTGTTCTGTTATAAATCTGTATTTTCCTGAGAAATGACATTTTCTCCAATGGTGTTTCTCAATTGTCTCCCAGCTATTGAATTAATTTTGAATTGACTTTGGGACCCAGATTAAACCCACTTTTAATGTGGAGAATTAACATTCTGTGGGAATCACATCTACCCAAAATTAGTGAAGTCACCACTGAGGACCAGATTACGTACAATTTCATAGCAACTGTTGTACATGGGATGTAAGTACATGAACACATAAGTGCCCATGCCGGCACATGCGGAGACCAGAGCAGAACATCAGGTGTCTTCCTCTATTTATTTCTGCCCTTTTGCCTATAGAAAAAGCATCTCACTAAACCAGAGACTCACTGTTTCAGCTAGTGCGACTGTCTTAAAAGTTCTTGGGACCTTCTTGCCTCTGCCCCACCATGCTGGGATTATAGCTATACCCAGGCATATCCAGCATTTTATGTGGATACTGGCAATTTGAACACAGGTTTTTATTCCGGCAGAACAAATGATTTCAGCCACTAAGCCATCTCATCAGCACTCACACCTGCCAGTAGGATGTTTTAAAAATTAACATGTTACTCTTTTTCCAAATATATATTGCGAAGTGTGTGTGTGTGTGTGTGTGTGTGTGTGTGTGTGTGTGTGTTAGTATACAAGTGCTCATGCATGCATTGAGGTCAGTTGACATCGTGTCTTTCTTAATCAATCTACACTTCTTGTTTAACTGAGGCAGGCTCATTCATTTGCACCCAGAACATCCTGAATCAGCTAGTTTAACTAGCCAGCTTGACACACTGAGACACGGTACAACACACACCTGGCAGTTATGTGGACATTGGGGATCTGAACCCCGGGTCTTTTCATACTTATGAGGGATTTCCCAAGCTCCTCAAATGGCTTTAATGATTCTAGTAGAACTTCGTCTTATTTTTATATTTTTCTGTTTTTGTTTTTCTGAAATTTCATAGTATATACTTTCTATAACCAATGACACATTCTGTCGATTTCAGTGAGAAAAACAGCTTTCTTGACAACTCAGTGCTGTTGTGTTTTCTTTCAAATATCCCAGTTATCATCATCTGGTTCTCCTTTTGAGTATTTTGAACCATGAAACATAAAACTGTTCTGATCATATGAATAGATTTTGTTTTTAGCATTATAATTTCAGGTTAGTTTATTCTCTCTAAACACATTTTTCATTGTTCTTTGGAGATATGTAATACTTGATACTTAGTAATACTCTATATTTTTGTAACTACCCTTGAAATTTTATTCAACCTGTTCAATATTTGTGACATTTAGGGTTCTGCTTTCTTGCATATTAACTAATTCTTTTAATGTCCCAGGAAAATACTTCCCTTATTTCTTTGAAAAAATTTTCCGTGGTCTTCCTTGGTCTTCAATGTATTTAGGACATGGATTTACAGTGAGAACTCCTGAGTTGAAAACCTTTGCTCTTTCTGCTGTCGAACTCTAAACTTACAAAAGTGACATATATACTTTTAGAAAATCTAAAATGAAGTGATAGAATTTGAGCATGTACTTCCATTAGATTCTGCCTCTCTGCTCACCATCACTGACCCCGGGAGAATGTCTTTTATATGACCAGGCATATAAGAATGTCATTTATAAATGATAGTATTGCTAAAAATAACATTTTCAGTGTTGTCGTTCTGGAAACTAATCTATGGCCTAATAGCCATTTTTTGCTTGGTGCTTTCTTTGCTCCAAAGAGAACATGCAGCCTTTCATATATCATGATGTCTTCTTTATTCATTTCCTTCAACTCTGGGTTTAGTGCTTATAAATTACTTATAACAGATTTGTGAGTGATGCTCTGGTCATCAAATTTGCTATCATGATCTAGGGGACTGCGGAAAGATTTTATGCAATGTTTTATATGATAAAATGTTCTGGTTGTGTATGTCTTTATGTGTCTATAAACCTTCTACCTGACACTCGCAGAACACTGGCACTCAAAGATAGGGCTAATTCATGTTCAGAGGTTGGGAGTATAAGTGTGTGCCACCATGCCCAACAGCTGAACATTTTGTTTAAACACTGTTTTCTTGGGTCCTTTGTTTGAATGCTTTTCATTTTTAACGACTTCAATAGGGCAGATTCTGGAGAAAGGGAGCATCTGAGGTCCCTCTGTCATGACTGATTTTGTTGCATCAGGATGAGTCAGGTAGGCTAAACTATGTCACAAATAAAACAAATTCAAAATCTCCATGATTCAGTACACTGAAGCTTGTCAGTATAGGAGCTAGGTTTCTCATTGTTATGTGGTGCTCAGGCTAATGGGTTCAATTTGGACGCATTTACTTGTGTTAAGGAGAGCACCCATAAAAGTGGATAATACTGAAAAATTGCACCTTCCAACTTCTGCTCACATTTTGATAACACATTTTGTTAATCTATGTCCTTAAATATAACATAGGTGAGGGAGTATAATTTGACCTTGAATCTAACAGAGGGGGAAGTGGAATATTTATGAATGGTCCCTGCAGTAACTGCTGTCAGGAACTGTTTCAGGTACCATTCTAACACCAGATTTGATACAATGACTAATAGACTTTTAATCTTTCCTTTCCTTTTTCTTAAACAATGGAAGTCTCAGCATTGTTATAGAAACTCAAAATATGAAGTTTCAGGTCCCTTATATATTTCTGTCCTACTTTCCCAGAACGATGGATTTGCTTCTGTTTATTTATTTTTTATATATTTTTATTTTTAAATTTTAATCTAAATTAGAAACAAGGTTACTTCACATGTCAATTCCAGGTCCCTTTCCATTTCCCTCCCCTCCTCCCGTGCCCTCCCACCAACCCCCCCAATATCCCCTCACTTTCCCAGGGAGGGTGAGGCCCTCCATGGGGGTGTCCATAGTCTGTCATTTCATCCAGGGCAGGTCCTAGACCCTCCCCCAAGAGTACAGGGTGAGAGTGCATTTCTCATTGTTGGATGGTAGTCCAAAGTCCATTTGCATACCCTGGATAAATACTGATCTACTACCCAAGGCTCAATAGCTGTCTCCTGTACCAATTCATTCAAGGGTACCACTCACTTTCTCTTCTAAGAGTTTCAGTGTGACTGGATTTATGTTGAGGTCTTTGATCCATTTGGACTTAAGTTTTTTGCATGGCGATAGACATGGTTCGATCCGCATTCTTCTACATGCCAGCATCCAGTTATGCCTTGCTTCTGTTTATTGGAGGTGTGGTCTTTTGAGAGGTCCAGTCTGGTTTTGAACTATAGACCAACTAGTTGGCCTCATTTTCTCTAAGAGCTAATCATAAATGTGTGCCACTCTACTTAGCAGAATCATGGATTTTTGTCCTCATGGTGGTCACAAAGAAGTTTCATGAATCTTCTGTGACTATATATGTTACACATAGCTATCCATAAAGCAGGATGGAGAGGACATATCCCTACCTCTATTATTTTGCAAGATGGAAAATCTTCCTTAGGAAAATCCATTCTTCCTTGTCTAGCTTCTCCTCATTTGTCATCAATTGGAGCACTATTAATTGCCAATCTTTAGCTGTAAGGAACTGGGAAATCATCAGAGTAGCCAGAAAGGAAAAGCAAAATTGCTCAGATTTCCATGACTCTAATGTCTTTAATACCAGGGCACAAGTACATGTTTCTATACCAAAATGGTCCCTGTGTCATTGAGTAAAATGAAAATATCTAAGGTGAAAACAACCAAGCATGTTTACCAGAAAAAGAATTAGAAAACTAGTCTTTCCATTGAACTTGGAGATAATGATAGTGTGAGGAAGATAATAAGTAAGAGAAATTACTGTGTAATGCTGCATATAGACTAAAACATAAAAAAACTGGGTAGTCCAGGGGGAGACTCTTTCATTTAGGTGGCAGACAAGTCACAAAGGCAGTAGTAACATAGGAGAGGAGCCTTGAGAGACTTGAAGAACGTCCATGTCAAAAGGGTACTCAAGAAAGAAAACACTGGACGAAGGAGCTGGAAAGACAGAAAAGATGGTAAATAAATGAGAGGGAGTGGTGTAGAGCCATGAATACAATGTAAGCATTTAGGCTCTAGAAGGAACTTTGGGACATTGTAGTCTGCTAGTTAAGAACAATGACTTACACTTAAGCTCACTCAGTTCCATATTGTATTGAGGTACCCACCAGAGAACACTTCTTGAACACAGGTTTAATTCAGTAACAAGTCATTATTAGCTGTCTGGTGAATACATTTGGGTGTTTGGGATCCCAGTGTATCCTGGAACCTTTCTCAGGGTGGGCTTTTAAGCACAAAAACCATGTCCTGGGTTGATGCACTTCAGTTAACAAGAACAGTTAGCAAGGAGCAGAACTCCAGAAGCCATAAATCAAAGTTAGTACATTTCAAGACTTTCCCAGAACTATGGATTTGATGGGTTAGGTCTTTGTTTTTGTTTATGTACTAAGACGCTCTCTATGCACTGAGTTTTATGGTTGTGCTGAGGTCTGGAGGCCTACTAAGATGTGAGGTCCTGTTACAATGCCAGCTCTACTCTCTCCAACTATAATTTCATCATGCATAATCAAAAGGAATAATAAATAGCACACATTCATATTTATCAGGGTATGCTAAGCTCTATATTTAAAACAGGCAAAAAAAAACGTAAAGGTTGAAATTAGTTTATTTTTTGTTTGTACATCAAGATAAATGGGCAGGAGCTGCTCCCTGTTGACTAGGTCAAGAGCAGATCTCCCATTGTCAATAAATGCTTTGCATCATCTGTTTGCCAACAATGAGCTCTAGGAAGCACTGTGTGACATCATGCATATTAAACAATTCAGTGTATTAGCTACCCTTTTCATTGCTGTGGACTTCATGAAGGAATGCAAAAGGGAAAATGTTGACTTTGACTCGTAATGACCAGACAGATTTCTGTTCTTGGCAGAGGAGTATGTTTATTATATCTGGGTGCATCAAAAGCCCAGAAAGAAGAATGCCAATCCTCAGCTGTCTTTCTCCTTTTTCTCTTATGAATCCATTCTGTGAAATGGTGCCACTCAAGAGGGTAAGTCTACTCTTTATTTATTTATTTATTTATTTATTTATTTATTTATCGTTTGGTTTTTCGAGACAGGCTTTCTCTGTGTAAAAGCCTTGGCTATATGGGAACTGGCTCTGTAGGCCTCAAATGGCCTCAAACTCACAAAGATCTACCTGCCTCTGCCTCGTGAGTGCTGGGATTAAAGACATGTGCTACCCAGTTTCAGGAAGTCCCATGTATTAATTGTTGACTTCAGTGTCTGTGCTACTGGTGTAATGTGCAGGAAGCAGTCTGCTGTACCAATTTGTTCAAGGGTACCTCCCACTTTCTCTTCTAAGAGGTTCAGTGTGGCTGGATTTATGTTGAGGTCTTTGATCCATTTGGACTTAAGTTTTGTGTATGGCGATAGACATGGATCGATCCGCATTCTTCTACATGCCAGCATCCAGTTCTGCCAGCACCATTTGTTGAAGATGCTTAATTTTTTCCATTATATAATTTTAGTTTCTTTTCGAAGATCAGATGTTCATACATGTATCGGTTATTATTGGGGTGTTAAATTTGATTCCATTGGTCTACCTGTCTATTTTTGTGACAATACCAAGCTGTTTTCAGGACTATATCTCTAGAACAGAGCTTGAAATCAGAGATGGTGATGCCTCTAGACATTGCTTTGTTGGATAGGGTTGTTTTGTTATCCTGGTTCTTTGTTTTTCTTTATAAAGTTGATTATTGTTCTTTCAAGGTCTGTGAAGAATTGTGCTGGGATTTTAATTTAAAGAATCTGTAGATTGCTTTTGGCAAGATTGTAATTTTTGCTGTGTTGATCCTATCTATCCAAGAGCATGGGAGTCTTTCCATTTTCTGGTGTCTTCTTTAATTTCTTTCATTAAAGACTCAAAGTAGGCATATACCCCAAAAAATGCACATTCATACAACAAGGAGGTTTGTTCCACTGTATTCATAGCAGTATTATTTGTAGTAGCCAGAACCTGGAAGCAACTTAAATGTCCCTCAACTGAAGAGTGGATGGAGAAAATGTGGTACATTTACACATTGGAGTACTAATCAGCGGGAAAAAAAACAATGGAATTTTGAAATTTGCAGGTAAATGGACAGCACTAGAAGAAACTATCTTGAGTGAGGTAACCTAGTCACAAAAAGACAAACATGGTATATACTCACTCAAATATGGATTTTAGACATGGACCAGGGCAGTGCCAGCCTACAATCCCACTGCCAGAGAGTCTGGGAAATAGAACCTTCAACCAATGACTGATGGAAGCAGAGGCAAACACCTACAGCTAAACAATGAGCTGAACTCAAGGAATCCAGTGACAGAGAAGGAAGACTGATGAGCATATGGGTCAAGACTGGGCTTGTTTAACCTACAGAAACAGCTGACTTGAACAAGGGGGAACTCTTGAATCACAGAATGATGGCTGGGAGGCCAGCGTGTGACTGATACAGAACCCCTGAATGTGGGTGTCAGTGAGGAGGCCTAGGCAATCTATGGGGCCTCTAGTAGTAGATCAATATTTATCTCTAGCATACAAATGGACTTTGGGTGCCCATCCACAATGAGAGATGCTCTCTCAGCCTGGACTCTTTCGGGGGAATGCCTTGGCCCTGCCCTGAATGACATGACAGACATATCCCCCACGGAGGGCCTCACTCTCCCTGTGGAATGAAGTGGGGATTTGGGGAGGGGGGCTGGGGAGTTGGTGGGAGGGCATGGAAGGAGGGTAGGGAGAAGGAGAGGGTGCTGGGATTGACATGTGAAGCAACCTTGTTTCTAATTTAAATTTAAAAAAAAAGACATTTGCTACTGCCACTGGACTGGTAAATCTACTCTTAATTTTTTCTAGAAACATTCTCAGTTTCAGTGATGAGCCTTGCCAATGCTCAAGGCATTTTTATTTTTTTCTAAGATTATAATCTAATCACAACATTTCTCCCTTGCATTTTTTCTCTCCAAACCCTCCCATGAACTCCTCTCTCCTCTCCTTTAAATTTGTGGACATCTATTTATTTATTTGTTTGTATATTTATTTATCTGTACTAATTGATATTTCATGCTTATATGTATTTGTATTTCCTAAGTATAACCAGTTCAGTCTGTATAATGCCTATATTTATGCTCCCAGGACTTACTCTTTTGCACTGGACAACAAACCTGTGTTCTTCCCTAGGGAAGACCATCTCTTTAATTCCTAGCTTTACTCAGTTGCCTATTGATAGGGTTTTCCTTCTGTGTATATGTTTCTCTTATGAGTTGATGAATAAACTCTGTGTGGCTAGTGGCCAGGCAGGAAGGATAGGAGGGGCTACCAAAGGAGGGGAATTCAGGTAAGTGTAGGCAGACAGGAGTAATCATGTAGAACCCGGGAAGAGAGGATGTGTGCCAGGCATTCTCCAGTAAGATACGACCACATGAAAATATATTGAAGAATATAAATGATTTAATAATTAATACAGAGCTAGCCAATAATAAGTCCAAGACCCCGGCCAACAGTTTTATAACTGTCTTTGAAATTTTGTATTTTTAGATGTCCTAAATTCAAATCCTAAGCATAAATCCATCCCTGGCAAAATGAAAGGATTTTTTTCTAAAATCTCAAAATAATTGTGTAATAATATGTATTTGCTTACCAAAAATATAGTATGAAGGTACTCTGGGGAATCTGCTGAGAATTTAATGTGTGAATATGTATTTAGAATTAAGCTAAAATAATTTTGTGTTATTTCACTGAAGAATACAGACAGTTTATTTTCCACAGACAGTCTTTGTGTGCCTTAAATAACTGAGTTAATTTAGCAACTTCTTTGTTGTGATTATTTTTTTCTCTTCTGTTTTGCCTCTTGCCTAGAACAAGCTCTAATCGTGCTGCTTCTAATATCAAAATATACCAAAAATATGTGAAACTGTTCATCTGTTGATAACTCAGGGTTACATAAACTACTTTGCTTATTCTTATACATTACTGAGATTTTTATAAAGGTTTCTCATCAATCCTAGAACTCACAGACTCATCACTCTTTTAAAATGCTGGAAATTTCAAGCGAGATGGTATCTCTCACAAAACAAATCTCTACATGTCACATATTGATTGATAATGCTTGCAACAGTTAGGAATTCTTTACACAGTTACCCCTTTAGAGCAGTATTAATAATTTGGGAAACAAAGACACTTTGCTGTTGCTAACACATAGCTAAAATATCCTTTTAAAAATCAAACAAATTCTCGCCATTGTTTTTTAACAGATACTTATCAAACTTCATTGTCTGTAAGGGCATAAGAGTGAATAGGGCTTAGATCCTACATGATGATACAACTGACCCATGGTCTATAGTATCAGCATCAACACAACAATGATCTGTTTGTTACCAGGGTCTCAAATTTAATGCTAAAAAACTGAGCTGTGTACCTACAACTCAATATGTTTCTACCAGGGCATTTCTGGCAGGCTAAAAGCATATGGTACATGTGCCTCTGTGTGTGTGTGTGTGTGTGTGTGTGTGTGTGTGTGTGGTGTTTTAGAAAACAGAGCCTCTTTTACAAAAGTGTATTATGTACTCATTTAGGCTTTTGTCACCTTTGTAATAAACCACAAGATACAGGCGAGAGTTAAAGTTTATTTCAAATAGTAAAATGTTTATTTGGGTACATTTCTCTTTTTTCCATACAATAAAAGGCATCGTATATTTGTAAGGCGCATGCTCCTGGCTAAGCTTCAGCTGGAGTGCCAACCTGGCAGGTCTGGTTATTTGTGATTGCTATCCATGTGTACTAGACAGGGTCAGTACCTGATAGGAACATGCTTGTGCCTCTGGTGCTGGTGTTTGGCTGCCCCCCACCAGGGCTTCCAGGTGCAACATTGCTTTTCTTTTTGGACTCAGTGAAGTCAGCATTTCCATACTTGCAGCTGAAGATCTCATATCAGCAATATAGTAGCCAGACACAAAAATATAGTGCACTGGATTATGATTCAAGGTTCCCCGTGAGGTCAATGAACCAAGAGCGCTCTTGCTGGATTTTTCGGTCACTTCCTCAGTACTCTGTCCCCCCTTTCCCTTTCTTTCCCTTTCTCTTTCTTTATCAGCAACATTGAACATGGCTGTTTCAATGAGTTCCAAAGAGATAAAACGGTGAGTTGTTTCTTGGAAGTCTGCTTTTCCCTTTCAACATGAACCCCAACTGAAAATGAAATACAGATGGACCCATGAGCTGTGGAACACTGTGTCAAGAAAGCATAGTTTAGTACCACAGCAATGCATCCTCTTTAACATGCCCAAGACTCCAATCAAGAGAATGTCTGTGGTTACTGGTTGGTGGCTGTGCTTCATCCTCCCTCTGGTTGCTCAAATCTTAAGGTATCTTTAGTGCCCAGCTTGTCTGAAAGTAATTTTCTAGACCTGCCCCATGTTCCAAGTGACTCCTACTCTCTCTATTTGCTTCATGCTCCCTTCTTCAAGATACCATATACATTTCTCTAACCTTGTTTAAGAACTAGAGTTATTAATATCATTCTGTATTTCAGGGTAAAGAATTTGACGTTTACCTCAATGGTACCCTATGTTCCTAAAAACTGCTCTTAAAATTCTCAGGGGATCTTACACAGACTGGCAAATTATGAATCTTTCATTTCTACAGTAACTGGGACAGATGGTGTGCCACAAACCGCTTCCAGTTTGAAGGGGCTCTGTTTTTTTGGCTACATTTTTTTAAATCTTGTTTATTTTTGTCATCTTGATAAGTAGTTGTGTAAGTCATTAAAGATTGACCTTCGAATTTAGATTACTTATTTTGGCTTATGAAACATTTTTCAACAGAGTAGCTTGTTATGTTTGGATAAATAATACTCTTTTGTATAAATTGGCACCTTTACAAGGTTGCGTTTTAAAACCAGGAACATAAACTATTTTGCCATTTGTTTGTTCTCTTTTTAGCAGCTTCCTAATTTTTTTATAAAGATTTGCAGTTGCCAGCATAATTTTTGTCAGTCTGTTTTTGTTGTTTACTATACTGTACCATCTACTGTTACATTTTTCAATTGAAT
Source organism: Mesocricetus auratus (assembly GCF_017639785.1). Classification (NCBI taxonomy): domain Eukaryota; kingdom Metazoa; phylum Chordata; class Mammalia; order Rodentia; family Cricetidae; genus Mesocricetus; species Mesocricetus auratus. The sequence continues at coordinate 40,639,524 of NW_024429194.1, read as the reverse complement.
ACATAAGTTCAATTGATATTAGTGTTTTTATGTTGAACTTTTGTGCAGCAAATTTGACAAATTCACTCCAATTCTAGTTGCTTCTTTGTATGTAATTTGGGGTTTATTATATATAAAACTGTGTTACCTCCAGATCTGTACATGACAAGAATTTTACTGCTTTGAATACCTTTGTTTCTCTGATCATATGCTGCTTCTTTCCACAGACTCTTACACTGTCTGAATTTTATATAGTATTGAATTGAATACAACGAAGTTACTGTCTCTCTATTGATGGCAGAAGGAGTGTTTTCAATAATTTATCAGATAGTTAAGTTATAACAATTATAATGAAATTTATCATTATGAGGAATATCCACACATAAATTTTTTCTGTCATTTTCTTGATCAGATAATTGATTTTATCAAATTATTTTCATAATGTATTGTGATAATCATATAGTCTTTCCATAACTCTTCTCAAGTTATAATGCTCACTGGTTTATTTTATACTGACAAACCAGCCTTGCATTGTGAGATGTCTCAAGACATTGTTTTGTATCTCTACACTTAGTTTTCTGAGACTTAGTCTAGAAATACTGCATTTGTGCTCCTGAAAGTGACTAGGACATGGTTTTCCTATCTTGTATTATTCATGTCAGGCTTTCTGAATAAGTAGTGCAAAGATTTCATATGATGACCTGCCACCAAACCCTCCCTTCTGCTGCTCTGTGGATGCGTTGTCATCACACAACAGATTCTCTCACTGGAAATGATTTCTAGGAAAGCCTTTACTTTTACATTTTGGAGAACACTTGCCTATTTGGGCAATTTTGCTAAGTTATGTTTTCCAATACATATTTAGCTTCTCAAATTTTACTTTTTGAACCTCTTCTGAGCTTAGTTTGTTCATTTTTAAACCCCATGTGGTAGCTGATAAAACTATTGTGTTGGTTTTTAATACTTAATAGATAAATCTTTAGATTTTCCGTGAAACGTTGTTTCAGTTTAGCTACACAAGTTTCAACTGATACGTTGTATACTACATGGATCTGTGAGAGCACACATTCATTCTAATCTTCTGTTTGATTTTTTGTGATTTTTACTTTTATTGCTTGCTTTCAATAAACTGGAGATTTTCCTTTTTATAGGTTTGCTCTTTAGTTCTAATTTTGTGAATTGAAGATTCCCTCCTTCACATTTTTGCTGTCTAATTCTAATTTAATTTCCTAACTGTCAAAAAGTCTATCTTAAGCTGTTTTCAATCACAACTCCTTTTTATTTTTTTAAAAATTATTCAAAGCTCCTCAGGAAAAAAATGTTACTATTTCTGTAGTGTATGATCTGCTGATAGCATCATTCTTTTAACTCTTAAACTTTTATACATGCCACCCACATTTGATACACACAAATACTGATATATGGTCTATACATACATGTAGTTCAGTTATTAGTAGTTATTTAGGATTTTATAGATTCCTGTTCTGGTGAAATACTCATCTAATTTATTGAAACTATTAATCATACTTAATTTTATGATAGCTGAATCAGTTTTTTTCTCTTGGTTTTGGATATTTCTCCCCATCTTCTTGACATACCTAGTAATTTCACTCATTTCCAGTCACTGTGTTTAGAGACTTTACAAGTGACAGATGTCTGGCTTGGTGAACTCTTCCATCCGGGATTCTGACGCAAAGTGTGGAGCATGTCCTTGATCTTTGGGGTTGTGAAAGTTCTTATTATCTTCATACTCTCCAAGTCATGGCTTTGTATCATGGAATATCCTTCCCGTTCAGTATGTTGGACCTGTCCTGGTCTCTTTCAGGAGCTACAAATCCCAGCTTTGTCTATATCTCTTTAACACTGCAGACACCTTGCCTCAGATTTCCAGTATTTCAGTTACAGTTCTCTCCTCATTCTTTTAGCTTTGTGGTTTATATCACTTGCCATACATGAGGACAGAGCATCTCTGGTACCAGATTCAGTTCACTTTGTTTCCCTTTTTCTAGAAAGCCTGTATTCTTTGGTCCTACCTGCCTCATGGCACTGTTCCGTGATGCCCCTCCAGGGTTTTGAATTTCTATACAGTTTCTGCTCTTCTCATAGACATATTATCAGGAGAAGCCAGGCTGAAATGAAATTAATTCGACAAATGTTTCTTTTTAATAAAATAAAATCGTGCCTACATACTGTACCTTGGATATGTAATATATTTTCCATATTAATTAAAATTGTTAAATTCTTGAGTTAGTATATTTTATTTTAAAATTCTCCTCTAAATCATGTTTAGTCTCATTAATGATTTTTCTGCATATAGTACATGGTTTTAAAGTAACACTTCTCACTTGACATCTTAAGTGATATATTAGGTTTTTATTTTGAAAATAAAGATGTGGGGAATTTGTATCAGTTCTCATATTTACATTTATTCTGTTGAATAAAAATAGTCAAGTCATAGGAAATGAGAATTTCAGTTTTATTTCCTTTTCATTTAGATTTCTCCATTGAATAAGAAAAGCATTTTCTCTGACTATCTTTTGTTTTCTGTGTTATGTATTTTCCCATTTTACAGGATCCAAAAATATCTTCTTTCTGCCCTAGAAATCACTATTTCCTCCCAGTTTTCCAGATTTGGCACGTTTTAATGAAACTGCTTGCACAGAGGCTAGCATGTTACCTTGCTTCATGGCTTCCCGACAAAATTTTTTCTACTCTATTTCCTAGGCCATCTCTTGTGATTGACAGTTTTCTCTTCTTTCTGTTTATTTTCTACCTTTTCTAAAATTTATTTTAACATTTGATGAATCATCCTTTGGTAGTATCTCATTTGTGACATTTGAAGTAGAATCAACTCTGTAATTTTTTGTGTGCTGGTGTGTGTTCATTTGTGTGTGGGTGAACAAATCTGTGTGTGTGTGTGTGTGTGTGTGTGTGTGTATATATGGAAGGCAGAGGCCAATGTGGATATCTTCTCTATCATTCTCCACCTTATTCTTTGAAGCTGCTTCTCACACTGAGCCTGAAAGTCAGAGACTCAGCTAGACCAGCTTTCTAGCAAATCCCAGGGGTCCACCTGGTTCCACATTACCAGTGCTGGAATAATAAGACTCTGACCCTTGCCAGGTTTTTTTGGTGAATGATGGGAATCTAACTCAGAGCCTCTTGTATATAATTCTAGCACTGGGGAGGCTGAGACAGGATGATCCCAGCAGCTTACAGCCAGCCAACCTTAAATAACATGTTTCAAATTCAGTGAAGGAAACCTGTGTCAAAATTAACATGGAGAATTGTAGGGAGAGGGAGAGATCTTATATACCCATAATGCTGACCACGCCCATTTGGGTGTGGTCACAGACACCAAGAACATGTTGGGGGCGGGTAAAAGAGCTGTGAGGAAGAAGATGCACTCTCTGGGTTCTGGTTGCATCCTGGAGAGCAGTGTGCAGACCTTTGGTTTTTGGCTTTCTTGGCTTTTCATGTAAATGACTTCTCCCTCAATAAAATATCATAGGACATCTCTGCTTTGTGTAGCTTAATATTTCTAGGATAGAGAATGATGGGGGAAGACACTCTGTGTCACTTTGAGGCCCCAATGAACTCATGAGTTTATATTCTTTCATACAACACACATACCTGGATTCATATAAAATTGACTCCTCTTTATTTCTCTTCCATGCCATGCTGCCCTGAAGCCTTTTCTCAATTATGTCTCATATATACCGTAATAAATGCTAATATCTGTAGAGTCTGACTCATTTTGAATTGTAGATTCCCCTTGGAATCAACATTTTGCCTTGTTCATTTTTACTAATCCTGTAAGCACTGACTGTACATGTATTAATTTGATTCAAATGAAGAGCTAAGTAGAGTGTCCATGAAATTAATCACAGAACACTGACTGTGAGTTGCCTTAGTAAACATAGTTATGTATTGTGTTTCATTTCCAGCAGGTCCTTTCAGTGCTGACGCGTTTCTGAGGCTATCACCCTGGCCAGGTGTCAAAGCGGTGCACTGTTTTCCAGTTTTAGCTAAATCAACCTTATTCCTCTGAAAAACTCTCAGTGAAGTTAAAGGCTGTATGTAAATTAGATGCACATATTTTACACATCCCTTTGTAGCTCTCACTCCAAAACACTTTTTTTATGAATCTTGCTGGCTTGCTTTCAAGATTCATTTATACATTTCTCAAACATAGAATATCTGTGTGAAATTAATTATGAAACACTGGCCGAACTGTTTTAGTAAACAAAGTATGTGTTGTGTTTCATTCCCAGCAGATCCTTTCAGTTCTGGAGAGTTAAATTCCGGAAAGCCTGAATTCATACTACAAAATAATGTTATTTTTTTTAATGACATCTTCAAGTATGTGTGCTGTGAATTTTATTCACACTTTCCTTTACCACCTCTTGTGTTTCTAACTCCCCTCTTCCTTAATCTACACTTTAGTAGGGGAATATATTTTAGCCTGTGTTATTTTAAAGAATATATCTATATCTATATATACATATGTATGTATGTATGTATTTTTACTGTGTTGTCTCTGTCAGACTTAATACAAAGGCAGGAGCTTAGTTCTACTTCAAACTGATGTGCTTTGCTTTGTTAACACCCAAGGGAGGCCTGCCCTTTTCAAAATGAAAAAGAGGAGTGGATGGGGAAAATCAGAGGAGAGGCAGGGGAGGGAGAGGGAGGAGGAAAAGCTGCAATGCTGATGTAAAATAAAAAAATTAAAATGTATCTATTTATATGCAAAATAACTTAATTGAATAAACTATTTTTTTACTTTGTAAGAATTTTCTTTCCCAAAGTTAGATATTTGAACACTTCTCTAGATGCATTTGATATGATTAAATAAAGGGCCCAAGGTTATCCCACTAATGGCTTTCTTTTTTGTTGCTTATTCATAAGGAAATAGCCATCATATCTGGGGATACTCCATAAATGTATAAATTTAACATATTATGATCCTTACTACTGTTTTTTTTAAGTTTCTCATTCAAGATGGAAATGATAGCTACAAACCAATACATATAAGAATTTCTATACTAAGCATTTAAGTCTGTTATTGGCAAAAGCATTAAAAAATTAAGTATGTAAGTGAAGTAAGGCTCAAAAAGACAGATTTTTCATTCCTTTCCCCTTGTCTGTGAAACACAAAATAACAAAATCAAAAGTCAGGAAAATTGAGAATGTAGGTGGATGGTAGGTTATCCCATCAGGCTGTGTTCTGCTCTAAATTACTCTGTGGTGTATGTCCCTGAGTGATTCCATTGTCTAAAAGAACAGTTGGTTCTATCTCTAAATCCAGAGGTGGGAATAATGCTACATTTTGCTTGTGCGTAGAAATTTTCAGGAGCTTTCCAGCATGAAGCATAAGATACAGACTCAAGAACTAACTTGATCACATAAGTACAACATTATTGCCTATGGGCTTACAGACATAAACCAGGAGCACGCAGACACCTGAATGTATCAGAACGTCAACTGCCTTCTAACTTACAGGACACACCTGGTTTAAATATCCTAGCTGAGGCTGGAGGAACTTGGGAAGTTGCCTGCCTGCCTCTGGGTTTGTAACCCTTGTGAGTAGCTCATCTCTGGTGTGCCATTTCCTGGCTCTGTATAAACCATCTGCTCTCTACCTCAATGCAGCTTCTGTGACCCTTATCTTCAGTTATTAACTGCTTTGTAAACATCCCTTTCCCAGGTGTACATGCGCTACCAGGCCAAGAATCTGTGGTTTGAGAATTAATATTAGTAATTAAGATTCGAATTTAAAAATTCTAACAATCCTCATACAGCTGGGATAATAGATGAAATCAGGATAGCTTGTTGATTGACAACCAGTGAGATCAGCATAGCCTGTGAGTTCATTTTTATTAGTTGTATTCAATACGCTCCGACATTGTGTAAAGGCACAGGTGTGTTTCTGATATAACATGCTCCTGACAGTGTCTGTGAGGGATGAGAATGGAACCAGTAAAGAGAAGTGGGTCAAGTGTGGCCATTAAGGTCACAATATGATCATACTACAGGCATGAAAGTACTGTAATGAGACCCATGACTTTCTACAATTAGTACAAACTGATTAAAAAGAAAAATAAAATATCAGAGACAGGTATAGTTCAGTGGTTATGGGTGTATATTGTTCTTTCAGAGGAGATGAGTTCAGTTCCCAGCATCCAATCAGGCTGTGCACCACTGCTTATAACTTAAGCTCTAGGGGATTCTACACTCACTGATGGATTCCATGGATACACACACACACATACACACACACACACACTCCTTGTTAAAAAAAATAAAAGCAAATATAGTAAAGAAAAATATCCATGGCATTCACACATATTTTTTAATATTGAGAATTCAAAGCATATAACTGAGGAGTAGGTACAATTTCATTTTGTGTATTATATTCTACTTACAGTGTGTATCAATAAAAGCAATGAGTCATATAAGCATAATGGAAAAACACAATAAAAATAAAAACACCATTGCTTTAAGTCGTACTTAGCTTTGAAAGTTATCAAGAGTGTGTCCTTGAGCAAATCACTTGTTTGAGCTTCTATATCCTAAATTGCTGAATATGACTAAAGATAGTATCTATACTTTTTTTATTTTGGCTTGTTAAACTAAAATAAAAAATTGTCAGACACATCTTCAATGAAGAGGAACATCTCACACAGTCTCAGGTTTTTGCATTTTATCCTTTTTACTTGTTTATACTGATATGGAAATTTGATGTTCTCATTAGATTCAGCAAGGTAAAATGGGAATCTGAATGATAACAGCGCCACCAACACTATAATACCAGGACATTATATGTTATGCAAAACATGTAGCATTGGCTTTCTTAAGACCTCTTAAAGTACACATTGGATTTTCTCTTAAAGAATTACCACAATGCCGCGCCTCCTGCGCAGCCTGTATCCGAGAATGTGGCGAGGTTGTCCAGATAGATGACACAGAGACAAGTCTGTCGGTTGTGTTAAGAAAACTTTATGCTCCCCAAACCGGCTTAGGAGAACTTCCCAAGAAAAAACGCTTCCCTTCAGAAAAAGCTTCTGCCATCCATACATGCACAAATCTCCAACAGACCTCTCACCCTCCTGGCTGGTGGTTAAATCTCTGGCACCAGAATCTGGAACAGCAGGGAGTAGCTAGCCAGCTGGAAGATCAAAGTCATGGTGTTTCAGTGAGGGAGCCCTTAGAGCCCTTATCGGAGCCCTTATCAGGAGCTTATGGCACTGAATTGTTTTCAGTAAACACGTTTTCAGTAAACATTGTCTTGCAGCTGCCTGCTCCCAGGCTGATGGAGGGGTGGGTTTCTGAACAAGGTCTGGTGTCCCCACACCACAACATATTGAATTCTACTAAATCAATTGATAAACACACACACACACACACACACACACACACACACACACACACGTGTCTGAAAAGAGTTCAGTGATATAGTAGGCTTGGATAGTACCAATAAATGAGTCACCTAGCATGGTATCCCTCTCCCTCTAACCTAGACAATGCTCACCTACAGCAAGGTAAGGAGCTCAGGGAAGAAACCTTGCTAATGTTCTGAGAAGGCTTCAGTGTATTCTACAACAATGAGTTCAGAGCCTTAAAATTCTCAGTGGTAGGAGACTCCAAACTTCTAGAGGAAAATCAGTACCCAAGTGAAGGCACAATAATGTACACTGGGGAATGCTTTGTTCTCCTGCATACAGCAAATCAGGGACAAGAAATGAGAGCAATAGCTTCAATAGCATACCCCTGCTGGGTAGAAGGATATGCTGTGAGTACAGCATCATACTTTCCCTTTCTCTTTATGTGGATAAATCAGCTTCTAAAACTTGTAGGGTGTGTGTGTGTGTGTGTGTGTGTGTGTGTGTGTGTGTGTGTGTGTGTGTTAAAACCACAGACATAGAGTTATAAATTAACACCCTAAACTCTTAATTCCAAGAGAGCAGAAGGTTTGTCACTTTTTTTTTTAAATTTAGTTTTTAAGCCAGCTTGACACAAGGCAAAGTCATTTGAGAGGACAGAATCGCATTTAAGAAAATGCCTATAAAAGAATGGGCTGTAGGTAAGCCTGTAGGCATTTTCTTAGTTAGTGATTGATGGGAGAGGGCCCAGTTCATTGTTGGTGCCATCCCTAGGCCGGTTGTCCTAGGTTCTATAAGAAAGCAGGCTGAGCAACCCATGTGGAGCAAGTCAATAAGCAGGATTCCTCCATGGCCTCTGCTTGGCTGCTGCCCATTTGAGTTCCTGTCCTGACTTCCTTTGATGATGAACTATGATGTGGAAGTGTAAGCCAAATAAACCCTTTCCTTCTCAAGTGTCCTTGGACATGGACCTTCATCATAGCAATAGTAACCTTAACTAAGACACCCTCAAATAGAATTTATTGTTTCTCCAAATTTAAGATAAATCCTTTGAGTCTAAACTCTCTCAGCAAGTGAACCATAGTGCAATGATTGATACTCAAGTATATTTTTGGGTAATCACCAAGACAAATGTGTAACTTAACTGATGTGAACAGAACTTGGGATGCCAACACCACAGCTACATAGGACCATTAAGTACATACAAGTGTCTATTCTTGATGATCATCATACAAATAAAATCAGATAATATACATGAAAGGGATTGGTGAATATAAAGTTTTCAACTACTGATTATTGCTGCCATTGCTATTTCTGTGCATCAACTTCCTTCTTTATAGAATTTGACAAAGATTTTATTTCATTTGCTACAACTCAGGATTGCTGTGAGAACTGAACACAATATAGTGCCCAAAGTTCTTTGTAAAACATAAAGTACCATACAAATGACAGTTACCTTTATTGATTTGTGCATTAACTGTTAGTCCTCAAACACAAGTTAGTTAATGCTCTAATGATGAAAATTTGAGCTACAAAATCTCTTAGAAAATACTGGAGTAAACTAAACAGAGGTTGAGACCATCATTTCCAGTGGAAAAAAAATTGTCAAGAGACTGATTAGACTAATTGAACATGGCCTGGTATTGATTTTTTAGTTTCTTTCTACTTGGGCTGAGAATGCAGATGAGATAAAAGTTGTGGACACTAGACAGCAGAGCTGAAAAGCCAATTCATCAGCTTGAATGTGCTCTAGTCACTCAAAAAGGTGAAACTTTGGAGGCATTGAGAAGTGTGTTAAAAATGCAGACTATCAGGTGCCCCCTCCAGACACACTCATTTAGACTCTGCAATTTAATAAGCCCTGGTTGTGCTTCTATTTATGAGTTTATTCATGGGTATAGCAAAAACTCGGAAATACCTTTGATAGTATTCATGATATAATTAGTTAATATATTTAACACTTAGCTTCATGTCCTATAATTATTATTGATTTTACTTTTTTTTTGGTTTTTATGAGACAGGGTTTCTCTGTATTGTTTTGGAGGCTGTTGGTCCAGCCCGGCCTCGAACTCACAGAGATCTGCCTGCCTCTGCCTCCCCAGTGCTGGGATTAAAGGCGTGTGCCACCACTGCCCGGCTACCTTTTTATAATTAGTTATTCTTTTAAATTTCTTTTTACGTTCCAACTACAGTTCTCCCTCCCACCCCTTCTCCTGCCACCCTTCACCTTCTTCCCAGCCCAACTCTAGTCCACTCCTCATGGACAAGGGCTCTTATGAGGAGTCAACAGAGTCTGACACAATAGGTTTGGGCAGTGGTGGAGACTCCAAGGGACAAAACTAGGCACTCTGTATGTGGGAGACAGCTGTGAAATTTGGACTATCATAGGGGCTCCTGGCAGTAGGACCACAACATAGACCTGGTACATAAGCTAGCTTGTTGGAGCCCATTCCCTATAATGGGATGCCATGCTCAGCCTTAATGAATGGCAGATTTTAGGTTTTTTTTGTCATGTTTGTACTTTATTTTTCCTAGTTAATGTATTAATTCCCAGTCATCTTTGATTTCTATTATGGCTTCATTCATTTATTCAATAATCAGACTTTGAATGATTTTAATGTACCCAATGCTCAGCATAATTATGATTGCACAGTTGAAATGAGACAGTCTGGTTCCTTGATATCATAGGGATATTTAAGTTTAGTAGTAAGAAAAAGGATACATAATAAACAAAGAGTAAAGGTGTTGCAGGTAGCACCGGGGTAGTAGACAGGTACTCCTTAGAGCACTTACCTTGGCAGGCCACCATAGCTGAGAACATTTCACCAGCTTTGAAGACTAAGAAGGCTGCCACGCAAGAGCTGTTAACTAAAGCTTTACATATGAAAAGGGCTTGCTAGCTTCAGAAAGTGCATTGGAAGCTACACTGTCTGCTGCTGGGTGAGTGGGTTGGTGCATTGAATATGCCTAGATTAAGCAGTGTATTGCAAGTGTGGTCTCTCTCCCTGTCCATCACCAAAGTGCGATAGGCAATCGTTGATATACAATAGGCAGATGGGGAAAAGTGAAAATGACTGACTACATCTGAAACACCCCCAATTTACCTTATGAAAAGATTAGTCCAGTGTTTCTGTGGTTTGTGAGTTGGATGGGACACATTAGAAGCCTGTGAGGGTAACACAGAAGCCTTGGATGAAGGTGAGAGACAGGTTTTGGGCATATTTGTTTGTATCTGTAGCTGTGCCATCAGATTCATTCCTTGCCACCTTTTCTGTGCTGCCTTCCAGGCCATGTCTCCTCATTGAAGCTGGCTTCTGCTCACATAGGCACCAGCTGGAGTCTGAAGGAAGGCAGGGCACCACTTGCAGGTGCAGCCTGTCATCTATGGTGCCGGTTCACTCCAGCCTGCCTTGTTCTGCTTCCAGATTCTACCAGATGCCATTAGCCTCTAAGTCTCCACAACACCATGCCCTCCCCTGGTCTACTGACAATCTTTGTGTTGCCTCACCAATTTCTGCTTAGCATCTCAATTATTTCGTCCCTTCTGTAAACATTTCTCTGCATTAGATTTTATTGACTTTCAACATGTAACAGTGCTATCATTTCCTACTTAGACCTTGATGACATAAATAGTAAGAATTAAATAATTGGGGTGTAGATACTGAAGCAAGTACAGTTTCAAAAGTGGAAATATATAGTTCACTTTTGGAAACACTGGTCTTACATTTAAAGTAGAAAATCTGGGTGAGCTAAATGCATGGGTCCAGAACTCACATCTGATCCATAATTATTATGAATCTTAGGCCAATAAGATGCTGATGGTGTTTGTATTCATGGCAGTGAAAAGACTATCCAAGGAAAGAAAATGGATTTATACTGATTTCTGAGTAATTTGTGGGTCATTGTTATTGGAAGAACCTGTAGTAGGGCCTAAGGAAGTGTCCATGTAACTGAATACATGTTGTTAAAACAACTAAACTCTATGGAGCATGTATATAATATATATACCACAACCCATATATGTGCTGCCAAATAAGATACAACATATTGTTGGAACATAAAACTTGTAAGAGTAGTGGTAGGCTCTAAGAAATTCCAGAAAACTAGCCGAGACTAATTCTAAATTACCTGTGATATAAATTGACCCTACTGGTCTGATACATATTTTTTATCTGTTCCCTGGGATAAGGTCATGGCTATACATGCAGATAGTCAGAATTATCTGTCCAACATAGTCCAGGGGTCAGAGTTTCTGAAATCCAGTTCATTATCTTCTAGCCACACTATATGTCTTGGTTCAGAGCTCCTTTCAGTAGTAACAAAGCAAAATCTTTCTAGGACATTCCATTAAAAACCCAAAATTCTCATCTTTAGGAGTGGGATCCAGGACTCAAATCTTTCATGGGTATTTTGATAAATGTGTATATATTTGTGCCTGTGGAGGGACTTGTGCACATGAATCCAGGTGTTCAGGGAAACTGGAAGATGATGCTGAATCCTCTGGGGCAGGAGTTACAGATTGCTGTGAGTCACATGATGTGAGTTTTGGGAGCCAAACTATAGGGTCCTCTGCAAGAGTAGTACATGTTCTCAACCTCTGATCCATCTCTCTACCCCAAATTGTTTGTTCTTAAATGTTCTCGCACTAAAGCTTTCTCTCTGGACAAGGCCCTGGTCCCACCTCCTCTTGATCAGTGAAGCCTTCTGAGAGCAAGCTTGATTGCTCAGCAGTCCCCTGCTGTCCTTTGCACTCTAGAGTTGGCTCTGTGCTCATTCATGTCTTGAAGGACTCCAACCCCAGTCTCTATCGCTTTGATTATTTCTTTAGTTTTGCTTTCCACCTATGACATTGGAATGAACACAATAGTAGACCACAAGCCCTGTCCTTGTCACCACTACAGATACAGTGCCTGAATGAGAGTAAGGAATCAGCATATATTCTCTTGTGAATAAACATAGAGAGACAGACTTCTAATGGGCAGTTCATAATTGGGGGATTTGCTTGCCTCTTTTCAACCGTGTTTACAACTTTTTTCTTTGCACATGAGGAGGTCTTTTTTTTTTACATTTATTTTCCATTGTGTATACCAATACCAGTTCCCCCTCCTTCCCTTTCTCTCACCCCCTCCTGTTGGGCCCTAGCCCCACAGGGTCTCTGTGAGTTGCTGGTCAGCCTACAAGTACAACTTATTTTCCAGTCCAAGTGCTTCCTGTTTTATAGTCTGGCTTACTGCCCCGGCCTTGACCCTCTGACATCAACATCTAGCGGGACGAAAACATGCTCTCTTCCACCTGGGGTTTTTCCACTGTGCTGTAAGCCTGTTTGTAGGACTGCTCCCTCCTACAAGAGAGAGACGTCTTAGCACTTGCAATAAAGACACACGCAGTCTCTCTCTCTCTCTCTCTCTCCCTCCCTCCCTCCCTCCCTCCCTCCCTCCCTCCCTCCGTCCCTCTCTCTCTCTCTCTCTCTCTCTCTCTCTCTCTCTCTCTCTCTCTCTCTCTCTCTCTCTCTCTCTCTCTCTCTTTCTCCTGGCAATAAAGGCAGCACATGCCTTCTCTTAGTACAAACAGCTGAATGTCTTGTCTTTCCTTTCCTGATACCTTGGACTTGCTTGTGGCAAGGTTCCACTGAGATCCAGAGAGACTTGAAAAGACTGGGAAAGATCAGCCAGAAAGAAGATTCAGAAGAGGAGATACTTGAGAAAGAAAAGATTTAAAAACAGGTACCTCATTTTCTAACAGTAAAATTGAATGGTCACATCTCCAGGCTTTTGCCTGAGAGATCACCTTCTAAGGAGAAGCTGTATTGAATTAATCTCCAGCCTTTAGCCTGATCCACTGAGGTCAGAAAAGATTGCCCTCAAAGGCTGGCCAGCAAGTAAGGCTATGAGGGTGTATTGGAAAGGGGCATCAAGTTAGGGGTACCAGATTAAATATCCAGGCCTTGGCCAGACACCAAGGTAAGGAAAGAAAGGGAAACCTGACAGATCGCCCTCATTTGGAGGGTGGGTTGGATAAAATCTTCAGGCTTTTGCCTGAGGGAGCATCCTCTGTTGGAGGGTGGATTGAAAATGGGTGAATTGAAAAATGAGTATACAGTTAGTAAATGAGGTACTTGTATTAAGTGAAAGAAAAAGAAAAGATAAAAGTATATGGAATGGAAAATACACAGAGAATCTGGATACTGTGTTGCCTTTACATTGTTTAATTGCTAAGAGAGGAACAAAAACTGCTAAACGACATTTGATTATCAATGCTGCTGAATTAATCCAACTTATAAATTTTGAAAATGCTTTGGCTTCTAAATTTAAAAATAAGGACAGGCTATTTGGGAAAAGAATTTCTGCTTTTGTTTCCACAGAAAATAAAAAAAAAATCCCTGTGGGTTCCTTCCAGACTAGTATGGCGTGACGAAGCAAGACCAACTGAAGCAGTGACCCAGGTGATCCAACATCCAAAACAGCTGAGATGATGCAGCCTTGCAGACCACACAAACAAGGACTTCAACAGGTTCCTTTTTTATTTATTTTTACTGTTTTTGTCATGATCCCATTGGTATTTCAGCGCTCCCTAACAACAGGAAGTAGTTTGTAAAGAATGATGCCCACATTCCCAGATATTGTTTATAAACATTTGTTTTCATTTATACAAGGTTGGCTATTGATACAAATTTAAGGTCAATTTTGTGAGTTATCTCTAAAAACTTTTGGCCAAAAGCCTGGCCTCTTCACCCTCCATCTACAGAATTACAATGAGTGGGTACGGCTGTAGCCCCTGAGTGTAGCTCAGATTTCTTAAATGGAGGGATGATGAGGGGCACATAGGTCTTTTTCAACCTTTTGTTTTAATTCAAGGATTGGCTGGAGTTGTTTCAATTAAGTAGGTTTCATTTCAACAAACTAGTCATGACCTAGGGAGAAAGGATGACAGAAAGATGTATGTTCTGAATGTATGGTGTGGCCACACCAGTATGTATAAAATGTGATTGTAAATGCGTGAGTATGAACTGCTTAAATTGCCTTGGATATGATTAAAAGGATATAGCCAAAAAGAGCATCCAGCCAGTCAGTGTCTTAACAGGAAAGGTTGATGATTTGAGTCCTCAGAGCCAGTCAGTGGAAAAATAGCAAAAGCCTACAACATGGCCTGAGAGCCAAGGAAATCTGTATGAAGATTCTATAGAGTAGCAAAAAGTTCAAATTTTCAAAAAATAAAAAAGGGGGAGTAATGTCCCCAGTCCCCACATGATTCATTAAATCATGCACTCTTCATTTTGAATTTTTAGATGTGGATGCCAGTAAGCAATCTGCCTCAGACAGATTCTGGCATGATGGAACTTGAGTGACTTGCTCAGGTCAAATGGAGACATCCATGCACTAGACAGTGGAGAAGACCCGATTCTGCCCTAATTTGGGGTTGAGGGTGTGTTTGTGTTTTCTTGCAGGAAAAGAATAAAGCTTGGCGGCTTCCAGAACATTTGGTGAGATGCATGGAGCAGAGAAAAACTAGAACTGAGACCCTGGGAGCCTGCCCAAGATACTTTGAGTGAGATTTCCTAAACCAGTGTTCCTGACCCTTGATGTCATCGAGTCTACAGCCCGAAAAAAAAAGAAAGCAGTCAGTTGGAGATTTGCAGTTTCTCAACAGGCCTGCTACATCAACTTCCCAGATCCGTGAGTTTTCATCCCAGAGCTGACAAAGAACTGGATAACTAGCAGTTTTCCCTTGACACACTTGAAACAATAGAATTCATTTTGCCAGTTTTTCCCCTTGGGGAAAATAGTACCCTTTTAAAACAATTGGATACTGGTATGGACCATGATGAGTGAAAAAAGCCCCTTTTCAGTATTTGAACAGGACACGGCCACTTGAAATATCAGACTTGGTGGTTCCTGTTCCTGGAATCACCCCTATGCCAGTGTATTTTTCTGGAGAAATGCAACTTCCCCTAATGCAGCAAAAAAGAGACTTTGGCATCACTGCTGGTGTGATTGTAGCTATTGCTGTTGCTGCTACAGCAGCCATTGTATCTGGGACTGCCATCTCACAGTCTGTAACTACAGACAGCACATTGGATAAACTGGCAGGGGAAGTAACAGAGGTTCTCAGCACTCAGACCTCCTTAAATAACTTAGTCCAGGTAGGAATTTTACATGCTTAAACCTATTTGCCTATCCTGGCACACATTTGTGTTACCCCTATCAAAGTTTATACTCATCAATTGGCCAATCAAATTATTAGGATGAATGAGACCTGGGTTCATCTATTTTCTGGAGAGATCATACTTAGGGAATCCCAGATGGCAGGCCACTTAATTAAAGAATGGGCCAGTTCCTCATCTCTGGGCCTTATAGCCATAGGACTTATTATCATATGCTTCATTTGGTTAAGGTGCCTTGGCGCTAGACCAGTCCAGGCTCGAGTTGTCACTTGAGGGCCACATAGAATCCCTCAGCTCGACTACTGCTGAACCTACAGAAATATTAGTCAGCCAATGACAAGTGAGACTAAGGGGATGCCAGCCAACCTAAGACAGGAGGGCCATATAGTCTGGGTGATTTCTCCATTGACGGGTAATGTTGTCATTAATGTCCTAGTCACATGAGATAGGTGCTAATTTATATATAAAGAAGGGGGAGATGTTGGGCCCCAGCTTCTCGCCTGGTCTCTGTGAGTTGCTGGTCAGCCTACATGTGCAACCTGTTTTCCAGTCCAAGTGCTTCCTGTTTTCTAGTCCTGGCTTACTGCCCCAGCCTTGACCCTCTGACATCAACATCTAGTGGGACGAAAACATGATCTCTTCCACCTGGGTTTTTTCCACTGTGCTTTAGCCTGTTTATAGGACTGCTCCCTCCTACAAGAGAGAGACCTCTTAGCACTTGCAATAAAGACACTCTCTCTCCCCCGCCCTCTCTCTCTGTCTCTCTCTCTGTCTCTGTCTCTGTCTCTGTCTCTGTCTCTCTCTCTCTCTCTCTCTCTCTCTCTCTCTCTGTCTCTCTCTCTTCCTGGCAATAATGGCAGCACATGCATTCTCTTAGTATAAACAGCTGAATGTCTTGTCTTTCTTTTCCTGATACCTTGGACTTGCTTGTGGTGTGGGTGTCACCCCCCTGCCTTCCTCACCCTCCCTGTTACTAGCACTCATCCATTCATCACAGAGGGTAAGGGCTTCCTTGGAGAATCAACCAAGTCTGACATACCAAGTTAAAGCAGGACCAACCCCCTCCCTCATATAACAAGACTGAGCCTACCATAGGGAATGGGCTCCAAAAATAGAGTTCATGCTCCTGGAATAGGTTCTGGTGCTACTGCCAGCCACCTCCTCCCCAACAGATCAAGTCACTTAACTGTCACCCACATTCAGAAGGTCTAGTTCAGTCCCATGTAGGTTTCTGAGCTGTCAGTCTATAGTTCATGAGCTCCCACTAGTTCTGGTCAGTTGTCTCTGGCTTTCCCCATCATGGTCTTAATTGCCCTTGTTTATTTGATCCCTTTTTTCTCTTTTAAACTGTACTCCATGAGTTCAGCCCAGTGCTTGACTGTGGCTCAGTGCATCTGCTTCCATCAGTTACTGGATACAGGCTACAATCTACAACCCCAGAGAATCTAGGACACACATGGAGGGCCCCAGGAAGGGAAAATATTTAAGATCTCATGAGTAAAATTGGAGGGTGGTAGAAGGGAGGGAATGGGGGATAGGAACATAAGGGATCACCAAGTTGGGGGAGGGATGGAGGTGGAGAGCAATGAAAGAGATATCTTGATAGAGGGAGCCATTATGGAGTTATGGAGAAACCTAGTGATATAAAAATAGGACTCCTAGCAATAATGAAGAGTGTCTCTGAAGGAGCCTTTCCCTTTAATGAGACTAGTGACTACCCTAATTGTCATCACAGAACCCACATTTAGTAAGAGATGATTATTCTTAACTATAGGGATGTCTTGAGTGAAGCCTGTTCCATTACTTAGGCTGAGCATTTTCAGAAGTCATTTGTAGAGCCTGGATCTTATGATTCACAGCTCTTCTCTATTTCCCCCTTCCTATGTGCAGCCAATGGTCTTCCTTTACAGAGACCAGCAGTGGAGTCACAGGTGTTTCTGGAAAGTACTTTTAGCTAACAAATTCAGGATCTGGAACTGCTGAAATCTCTAGGATGAATGCTTTTTGTTTCACTATTTTAATTACTTGTTTGTAATGAGAACTGATGAAAGCAATCTTTTCACTTAGTGTCTCTGATCTGCTCAGTGACCATGCTCCCCATTCCTTCCTAAAATTGATGCATGCCTAGACAAAACAGCCATTAATCCTGGAAGGTATTTGTACTCCTTTCTTTTGACATTTTACTGCCCTTTAACTCATTTGTGAAAGATACCAAAGCAGAGTCAGGCTGGGGAATAGAGGCCTTTTCATTAAAACGGTAGATCTCAGTGAAATCTCTTCATTCTTCCCTGTAGGAAGTCTTTGATCAATGTACAAGGAAAGACTTACGAAGAAAGAAGTCGAAAGTAATTTTGAATCAATAAATTAAAATACCACAGCAATAACACCCCAGTGTTATTTAGGGAGATAAAATTGTTTCCAAGGCAATGTTATAAAATTATTCTTAGCCAAAATATTATCAAGACTGGAAAAAAAGGAATGTGTCCATGAGTGGCATAGTCAATCACATTGTGTGTCATGTAGGGAAAAATAGTGACTGATTTCTCTTCATGGTAGGGAAAACAATAACTAATTGCTCTTATTTTCCACCAGCTTTAGCTTTTTGTTTTCGATGAAACTCAGTGACCATGCATCTGAAAGAACTGTGCTTATGGAGCTAGTGTAGAGTTTACCAAGTTCAGTGGCTTTAAAATTGGACATTTGTGACTGATTTGGGATTTCTCTAGCTTTTAGTGTATTTTTATTTTATTCTTTAAAATGACTATGTGCTCATTTAGGTACGGTTGTGTGTCATTTTATTTTTATGGGATTAATTAGATCATTTATTTAGTGAAAAGAAAAACTTACAAATTGGGGAAATGTGAGAGGAAAAGAAAAACAGAAAAGCACTCTTGCAATCACATAAACTGGAAGTAAACATTGCCATTTTATCATATTGTTCTGTATTTTGCATTTTCTTCTCTGTGTGAAATATGTAATTTGTACATGCCCATATAAGTATTTATGTATTTGCAGATTTTAAGATTACATAAGTCTAAGCTTCTAGCACAGGAATGCAAAATGAGGTTATCTCCATCTATCCAAAAGATAACCATCAAGGCCTAGTTCCTATAAAATAGTGTCTTAGACCCTCAAAAGCTGGCTGAGAAAAACCTCTTATCTGCTTTTGTAAAATCTACCTGGAGATGAGAAAGCAACTTTCAGTGCCACACATCACAGTGATGTTTGTCTTAATTTTAGCTTCATCAGTGGCCCCACAGTTTTTCCTAAGGAGAGTTTGTGTTCAGGTTTGTGATCACTCCCTTCCTCAGTTCTAGCCTCTTCTTTATCCCACTTCATCTCTGAAAGTGTAGCTGGTGGTCTTCCTGGAGGCCATCATGGCTTCCCAGACACAGCATGGACTGCCTGAGGAAATCCCAGGATCAGATGCCAGCTGATAATGTCTCAATGTTTTCTACTATGTGCATAAGAGGCTGAGTACTGCTGCAGAAAGTGGTGGTTGCTAAGCTATTTTGGTTCAGACTCACCTATTCTGTTCTATGCTGCAAAGTGTATAAGTCACCTGAACATCATCTTTACCAAGTAGCTGAGCATCTCATTGCCCACATGTTTCCTGGAGCCATTAAACCCAACACTGTCTCTAAACATCCCCTTTAAGAACTTACGGTTACATTTTCCTAGGTTACTACATTGTAAATGACATTTTAGTGGCTCTGTAAGATCATCTCTCTAAACAGCTGCCTAAAAGTTCTATCCCCTAACATTTCTCATCTCTGACATCCCTGTCCTAAAAGAGCAAAGTGTCATTTTTTTCCCTTGTTTCTCCTGCCTGTGGGAAAAGTAGATCTTTTTCCTTGACACTATACAATCTTGTAATGATGACACATGTTATTGCATTCAGAAATTCTTGCTGTTCAGTACAGAACAGTGAAAGATGATCGTTAAGGTCTTGAATGTGGGTAGACTAAGGGAGGGAAAGCCTTGCTGCAGCCTCTGTGTCTCATTCCTTTCACTCCTTACTCCACACCAAAGTCAACTCTCCTTACTGTAATGATATTGGTCTCGTTTCTCTAAATCCCCACAGTCACCCTCAAAACGTGAGAGCATTGCTTTTGTAATAAAGTCAGTTTATTTTTACAAATGTAGTTTCTTATGCTCGCATTTAAGACATCCTAAGACACACATGGTGGAAACAAAGCCATCCTTTAAGTGGAACCCTTCTTGTCCATATGTTGGGGCTCCAATCCTCTAACCAAATTGAAAAATTATAGACAAAATCAAGTTCATTCAACCCCAGTCCTCCAAAGAGATTTCTTATTTCCTGAGTGAGATGGTCATCTTGTTACCAGATATCCATGGTGATAATCCATCTTCATTTGCATATTTCCAAAAGAAATTGGGAAAAAGAAAATGATAGCTAGAATCATTTATTTACATTTTGGACAAACCACAGAGAGAAAGAAACTAATTGTCCCCCCCCCAAATCTTACATTTATGGAAAAAACTATGAGATGATGGTGAAAATACCTGCATATTTTTCTGAAGAACAACTGATGGTCCTTTTTCAAACTTTCCTTGCCTGGGCCTCAGGCTGACACCCAATCTCTGTTTTCAGCACACTGCCTCCTTCTTAGCAAGCAAGGTATATTATATTTTTGGAAGTTACACTGTTAGAGTCTTACATCTATATGTCCTTTTCCTCATTGTCCATTCTAAATAATTCCATGTGCATGCATTTGGCATATGTTCTCATGGGAGTTTGAATACACATACATACACACATTATCTAGGAGAATAAGCAGAATGTTCAGGCATAGAATATGCTAAATCTTTAAATAGTAAAGAACAATTTTAACAGAGGAAAAATAGGGACAAAACTGCTAAAATGTGCATAATTCATATTACATTCACATCATAAACATTACCATTCAATATTCAGGTAAATATTAGCTTCATGCATATCCCAAACATAATGACTAGGAGACCTGTGCAAGCACTGAACTGAGTTCAGACAGTGCTTTTTCCCATTTTCAAAAAACTAAGGTTTTTATTACATGTGTTTGCTTTATAAAATTAATGTTATCGCTTTATTGAATTTTGTATAATGAAATTCAATTTTATTTTTTGCATTTTCCTGTTATTGTCTATGTTTAAAAGTCTCATTCAGAGGCTGCCTTCATACTGTAAACATTTCATCACTTTTCTTTTGCTTGAAATTATTTGTTTCCCTCATTTCAATTTCAAACCTTTGAAGTCATCCATCCACATAAGGATGCCTGCTTCTTGGTTTCCTTTGCTTTTAGCATAGTCTCATGAGTAGGAGAGCTACATTATCAGATGCTAAGACTGAGCTTCAGAAAATGACTCACAAGTTCTCTGGTTCTCTCAGAGTGTGTCATTTGCTGTGAAATCCATGAAGTTAGTGGCTTACACTTAGTTATCACTACTAAATAGGTTTCCTGTGGATTACCATGGCTGGAGAGTAAAACAGCATTTTAAATCAACTTGATAAAATTTATCCTTTAAGGAATAAGTTTACCTAAGCATTTGGGACTTACTAATAACATAGGATTTGGCTTGTAGAATTTGCTCCAAAGAATAACAATAAAACAAGACATATCTAACTCTGAACATGTATGTCTCAACTTTATATTCTTAAAAGGGTAACATATTGTTGTTTACACCTGGTTCTTAGTAAGAGTGGACCTTCTCCACTCTCCATGCTCTCCCAGCCCATTCCTCAGGGTTGTCACGAGTGCTACAACAGACCATCTCCCTTTGACCTTCCCTTCCCCCAGCCTCCAACACCAGCAATTATTCCTTGTGAGCACACTAGCCCAGCAGGCCAGGATACCAGGCAACATACAGATAACCTATCTCTGAAAATCCAGAGAGGGGAAAAGAAACCAAGGAACAAAACACCTACCCACAAAGACAAACTAAGAAATCAGCACCTAGACCTATAATCACCACAAATCAAGATGCATAGATGCCAGCTTAAGAAGACGATAAATAATAGCCAGTCAATATGACTCCACCAGAGCCCAGTTCTCCTACCACAGCAGGCCCCCAATAATCCAACATGGCTGAGTTACAAGAAAAAAAATATTAAACCCAACTATGTGTCGATGATGGGGGTCCTTTAAAAGGAAATGAATAAATCCCTTAGAAAACAAGGAAAACACAAACAATTGGAGAAAATTAATAAACCTCTCAAAGAAAATCAGGAAAAACACAAAGAAGTGGAAGAAATGTATTAACCCCCCAAACAAAGTCAAGAAAAAATAATCAAGCAATTAGTTGAAGGAAATGAATAAAACTGTTCAAGAACTGAAAATGGAAATAGAAGCAATAAAGACAACACAAACTCGGGGGATTCTGGAAATGAAAGTTTGGGGAATGAAAACAGGAACTATAGACAGAAGCTTCACCAACAGAACACAAGAGATGAAAGAAGAATCTCAAGCACTGAAGATATGATAGAGGAAATGGATACATCAGGGAAAGAAAATGTAAAATCTAAAACAATTCCTAACACAAAACATTCAAGAAATCTGGAATATAATGAAAAGACCAACCCTAAGAATAATAGGAATAAGAGGAAGGAGGAGAGTATCAGCTTAAAGGCCCAGAAAGTATTTTCAACAAAATTGTAGAAGAAAATTTTCCTTGGCTGGACAGTGGTGACATACTCCTTTAATCCCAGCACTCAGGAGGTAGAGGCAGGAGGCTCTCTGTGAGTTCAAGGCCAGCCTGGTCTACAGAGAGAGAGAGAGTTCCAGGGCATTCCAGGACAGTAAAAGCTACACACAAAGAACCCTTTCTCTAAAATAAAAAGAAAGTAATGAAGGAAAGAAGGAAGAAAGAAAGAATGAATGAAAGGAGAAAAAGAAAAAAGAAAAATTTCCTAACATAAATAAGGATATATCTGTAAAGTTACAAGAAGCATATAGGACACCAAATACATTAGACCAGAAAGAAAATTCCCCTTACCATATAATAACCAAAATGCTAACCATGCAGAACATAGAAAGAATACTAAAAGTTGCAAGGAATAAAGACAAAGTAACATGTAAAGACAGACCTATTAGAATTACACCCAACTTCCCAATGGAGACTCTGAAAGTCATAAGAACTTGAACAGAGATGATGTAAGCAATAAGAGATCACAAATGCCACCCAGATTACTATATGTGAAAACCTTGCCATCAGTGTGGGTTGAGAAAACAAGATATTCCATGATAACATCAATTTTAAACAATTATTCCATAAAAGCAAACTTTTAAACAATATCTACAAATCCACACCTACAACAGATGCTAGAAAGGAAAATCCAGCTTAAGAACATTAACTATACACATGAAAACATAGGAAATAAGCAATCTCACAACAGCAAAAAAAAAAAAACCAAAATAGGGAAGCACACACACACGCATGCACGCATGCAAGCATGCACACCCCACCACCATCACCACCACCACCACCACCACCACTACCAGCACCTTCTGCACCACTGATATCAATAGCACCACACCACCAACAACAAAATAATAGTAATCAAAATCATTGTTCACTGATAATAGATCATTTAAAATAGATGCGAAGCCTTATATTTGTTAATGATTAGAAAATATCAACATCATCAAAATATCAGGATGTGTTTCAAATGAATAAGTAAATGTGTTCACAAACATGTTTTCTGTAATTAGAAATGTCACCTCTAAAATTTACATGTTAAAAATGTATATACCCTGCAAATTTTTTATGATTAGGTAGGGAGTTACTTTGACACCTATAAAAATTAGTACCATGGAAAGATCCACTAAGTGAAAGGAAAAACTTGAGAACAATAGATTTAATAATATATCTAACTGGAAAAGCATCAAAGATTACTTCAAATCAAAACACAACAGAAACATAAGCAATTCTCAAAATAGTAATCCCAGCAAGAATATATGGATCAAAAACTTGTAATGGAAATTAAAATAACAGCTGCAATCATCACCATTGAGTGTCCATAAGATTAGCAACACTTGATACAACTGGATATTAGCATAGATTTAGTGTTCTACTTGCATATCTGCAATGCAGTTTGTGCACACAAAAACATTGCTAGAGTTATAAGCTAGTACTAGCCAATGAAGTGAAGGTGCTCTTACAATATAGCTATGACATTCTGCTTCTTGAGATATGTGTGGACAAAGTTATAACATTTACCCAGAGATACAAGAAGGTTCCGTTGAAGCCTCAGGTTTTTTGTCCTTTCCCTCTTCTCCTTCCAAACCCTCTCAATATACCACTCTCCACTCTCTTTCAAATTCATGGACTGTTATTGCTAATTAACAAAACCAAAAACATTAAAAATACTTAGCACTGAAAGTGCAAATCTAAATATTGTCATTATTGCA
Source organism: Mesocricetus auratus (assembly GCF_017639785.1). Taxonomy (NCBI): domain Eukaryota; kingdom Metazoa; phylum Chordata; class Mammalia; order Rodentia; family Cricetidae; genus Mesocricetus; species Mesocricetus auratus. Next base: position 40,615,594 of record NW_024429194.1, on the reverse strand, counting down.
CCATATATAAAGTATTTCAAAAAGAATAAATATCATCTATTGGGATTTCTAAATATTAGAGATATAGTATCCAGTGAAAAATATGTTACAGAATAAAATGTAATGATTTGTGTCATTTATGTAAGTATAAAAATCTGCAAATTATAGAACACATACCTAATTGTGCAGTGGACAGAATAGGAAGACACATTGCACTGATAATCAGTCAATTCCCAAAGATGTTACCAATGGCTATTTTGGGTGGGGAGGGGGGATGTGGTTCACATGTATGACCACTGGTCTTCATTGTATCAATGAGGAAGCTAGAACTTAGTGGCCAGTCATTAGGAGTATTGTCATTAGATGGGATTAATGTGGTTTTCATTGAAGCTCAGCTTGTTCCCTTTATTAGATGAGCAAACCAAATTAAATAAAGAAATAAACAAACCAAAAGTAACAAGGCTTGTACCCAGCTGCTCTTCAGGCTTCATGTCTCTCCTTTTTACATGTGCTGCTCCATGATGCTATCCATCATGATGTGAGATAGCCAGAAGGATGGAGTCATGTGATTTGTAGAACACTTCTCCAAGTCTACAAACATATATATTTACTTTATTTAGTCTACAGTAATATATATACATATATTATTACAAACAATATATAATATACTGTTGCACATTTAATTATTATGTATAATATGTATAATACATACATATATACTTCTCAATCTCAGGTATTTTTCTGCCACAATGGCAATGAACTAGTACATCTCTTTAGAAAGAGAAATAGGTAATGTCAATCTATACCACCTTTGGAAAAAAACAGATCTGAAGCAAAAAAAATTCTAGTAAAATTTGATGAAGCTATAAATTATTCAAACAACCAGAAAAAAATATGACTAAGTGATGGATAAGTCCATACAGCTATTTCATTGAGAGCTTCTTTCTGGTTATTTGAAATAATCTACATTTTTGAAAGTTAATCTTCTTGCCATTTTCCAGTATAATTTCTCATTATTCAGAGCTGTGCTGCTTTACACCTGGAACCTCTTACATTAGACAGTGGACACTCTCTGCCTTCAGTCTGAACTGCCAGTGTGATTTCATCTTACCAGTAACAGCGGGAACAGTATATCTCCTCCAGCAAGTCTGCAACATCTGTGACATCAGGTCTGCGCCTCTGCTCTCAGCTTCCGAGGCCATGTGGCATCTGACAAATCTGTTTCTTCTCACAACTGTATTTCTACAGGAACCTGGGCTTTAGTAAATCAAGCCTACAGCCACTACTCCACCTAGCCTGGCAAAGTCTCTGTTTCCTCAAGATACATTCAGAGACCTAATTCAATGTTCCTTCTCTGTCTGACCAGTTTCAACTTTTTAGGAGTTTGTATCATCTTTAAAGTTGGTGCTACAACATGTTTCTGTTACATGATTTCAGGAGCAGTTATATCTGTTTATACACGTTTCCCTAACTCCAGGAGAACCAGGAAATACCTTATTTTCTCTTGCTTTAACCACATATCTAAAACCAACAATCCTTCTCTCCAAAGTAGCCCTTGTTCTATGATGTTCCAATTGCACATGGGCTCCCAGTACAGAATCCTGAATTTTTTTCTTCTTTTTTTAACCTTTGCTGTTCTTTCTTCATCTTCGAATGACTATTGTCTCATTTTAGTTTAACTGGTTCATGAACAGTCCTTTTACTGTCTCTGTTTTCATCTTTTCAGTGATAGAGATGGTCTATAAAGATTTTAGACAATTACACTCATGCATAGAAAGCATTATGATCATGGTTACTCACCATTATTTTTGGCTACCTTCTTCCACCCTTGCTGTCTCCCTTCTTAACAACTGGTCCCCCTTTCAGCTCTGTATGTTCTTATGTTTAGTTAGTCTCCTGTATCTTCATAGTCAGTTGTTGTGTCTTTGTGTTACTGATGGTCATATCACAACCAGAAGACAGATGCATAGCACTCATCCTCATCGGCCACCTCTTAAAGTCTCTCATCCCCTCCATGATATCTCCATCCTTAGAGGGAGTGATAGAGATGTCTGTTTATTGATGAGCACTCAATAGTTACTTATGCTCATCACTTTGATTAGCTTCAAAACTCTGCATTAACTGTTCATTGTTCGCTGACAAAGCTTTTGACCAATGAATATGAATATCCAGGAGTTGCTTTGATCAAGTATATACACTTAGAAAACATCAGTAGTGTGAGAATTCTCTCTAAGGCTGTGATGTTTTCAAGCCATAAGCTTTTGACCAGGCTTATAGTCTCTGGTGTGTAGTCTTGCCCATGGAGCAGACCTCAAATTCAGTCTGGAGCAGAGCATTGTATGAGCCATTCTCATTCTATAGGTAGAAAGGATAGGAATTATAGTATCACAGCTTGTAAAGCCTCGTAAAATTATCATCTGATACTTGTAGAATGGAAGAATTTTCTTTTTACTAATAGGAGTCTTGTCCCTTTATTTCCTGTAGGAAGCTGTTCGTTCACTGTAAATCAATAACCTTGTGGTTTTCTACTGTTCTTGTCACATCTCAAAACTTAAATGTGATCCATGGAAGCCTGTGAGCCATAGAGCTATTCTCTACATCTCTGGCACCAGAGCTAAGGCCACCTTCCCCTAAGGTGAACACACACGGTGACTTCTTTCATTATTCAGGATGCGATTATTATCCTGTCAGGGCTTCCCTAGTATTTTCTGTCTCCCTAGAACACTTTGCCCACCATCCTTCTTTATATAGGCAAGATGTACTAGTCCTTCAGACCGCTTGTTAGAAACAACTTTCTCTAAATGTTTCCTTAACTGTCTATAACTATAGCAGTTCCTTTGACCTGTCTTTTAACACTCCTAGGAATACAACTAGTTGGTGTTATGAGTCTATAAACTCCAAAGGAAACAATAATATATTCTCTACTAGATATCCAGTGACTAATATTTTGTGTGCATGTGTGTGTAATATATGTGTATGATATATGTCTGTGTATGATATATGTATGTGTGTGTGATATATGTGTGAATGTGTGTTTGTGTGAATATGTGTGTGTGTGTGTGATATTTTTGTGTGGCTCAGGGAAATTGAAAAGGAGTAGCTGGAAATATTGTAAGTGAAAGAAGATCAGTGATTTTGCAATAAGATTCTGCTAGAAAGCTACACCCATAAAGTCTCACTAATATTGCTTCCCAAACATGAGCTAAGCAAGGATGACACCATCTGACATGCCAAAGTAGATGAGGGAAAGCATTTAAGGCCTATATTACACACACACACACACACACACACACACACACACACACGCACATGCACATGCACATGCACACGCACAAAACCCTCCAGGCAACTAAGGAATACTGAGAATGCTGGCTATTGCAAATAGATGTTTCCTTGATAATGGATAAAGACTATGGCACTGGCACAAAAACAAGACATTTAGACCAATGGAGCAAAATCAAAGACCCAAACATCTGTACATATAACTTTGGACACTAATATTTGACAAAGATGTCAAAAAGTTACACTGATTCTTTAAATTATTAAGCATAAAATGACAAGCAATAAGATATGAAGCTAGAGGGAACTATGTAAATTACATAACAATCATTTGAAACCAATAAATAAATGTGTTTAAGCATAAATTAATGCATTCAGTGAATATATATATCCATAATACTATATAGTATCACTACATATATGTGTGTACACACACACACACACACACACATACACACACACATATCACACACAATAGTCTTCCCCAGGGAAGAGCACACGAGTTGATTTCCTACTACCAAATAGTCAGCACTGAAAACATACATACAAATACCATACAGACAGAGCAGGTTATATTTAGGAATATGTATGTTTACTATAGTATTATACGCACACACAAACACTCACACACATATATTTGCACATATATAACCCTAAATACATATAAACATACAATTATATATGCACATAACATATATATTCCTATATGTGTGCATTTATACATATATGTATGTGATAAATACTAATGAAAAGAGAAAGTATGAAGTTTTTTTGTTTTTATGTTTGAGATAGGGTTTCTTTGTGTGGCAGCCCCTGATGTTCTGGAACTTGCTTTGTAGATCAGGATGGCCTTGAACTCACAGAGAACCACCTGCCTCTGTCTCCTGAGTGCTGGGATTGAAGGCATGAGCCATCACCACATGCAGAAGTTATGAATTCAAGCAGAACAAGGATGGGTATGTGGGAGGGGGCAGGGAAAGGAAAGGGAGAAATGTAATTATAATCCCCAAAAGACTTAAATTAAAAACTTTATTTCAAACCTTACCATTTTGAGTACTATGGAAATAATGCTATTAAAAACAACAACACATTTCTTGAGTAGAAAAAATAAAGAATGAGAAATAAACAAGATGTAGCTCTGTAACATCTCGAGCAAATCATATGGAGGTGAGCCAAAACTGAGCATGTTTTATAACATTTTTAGGGTTTCTAAAGCTACACAATAGAATATAGCCTTTCCTCGGATTTGTTAAGTACTACTTATTTTTTTGTGTGTCATTAAGTCTTCATTCTTTTTAAGGAGACTTTCATAGCAATGAGTGAGAAACTGAAATATCCAGCTTAATATTTAACAAAACAGTTCCCGGCCTGTGTCCCAGTGCCTGCAGATCGCCTGGGAACTGCACAGAGCTCCCAATCCCGGCGGGAGCCAAGAACCCCAGACTCCAGATCTTCTCTCCCACCAACGAGACCAGGAAACGAGAGGAGGCTGGGAGTCCAGGGAAGCAGCTGTTCCTCCAGCAGCATCAGGTAAACAGGCCAGCTTCCTGGCCTGTGTTCCAGTGCCTGCAGATCGCCTGGGAACTGCACAGAGCTCCCAATCCCGGAGGGAGCCAAGCACCCCAGACTCCAGATCTTCTCTCCCACCAACGAGACCAGGAAACCAGAGGAGGCTGGGAGTCCAGGGAAGCAGCTGTTCCTCCAGCAGCATCAGGTAAACAGGCCAGCTTCCCGGCCTGTGTTCCAGTGCCTGCAGATCGCCTGGGAACTGCACAGAGCTCCCAATCCCGGCGGGAGCCAAGCACCCCAGACTCCAGATCTTCTCTTCCACCAACGAGACCAGGAAACCAGAGGAGGCAGGGAGACCAGGGGAGTAGCTGTTCCGGATCAGGTACAACAGGACCCAGCATAGGGGCCAGGGGACCAGGTAGGAGGCTAAGCGCCCCAGATTCCTGTTCTTCTTCTCCACCCACGGGACCAGCATTTGGACAAGGAATAGAAGAACCACCAGATTATTGGACTTGCTAGCACCCACCAAAAGGGAACTCTGGTCCCCAGACCAGTAAGGGGCTCTTTCTGCACCCACTAGAAGAAGAGATGGGAAAGAGACAATACAAAAACACAGTCAGCAACAGAAAAACAAATATGACACTGCCAGATTCTAGAGACTCCACACCAGCAAGACCCCAACATTCCAATGTGAACGAAGCAGAAGAGAACGACCTTAAAAGCACTTTCATGAAAATGATAGAGGCCCTAAAAGAGGATATAGGAAAATCCCTCAAAGAAATGGAAGAAAAAACAAACCAAAAAATGCAAGAATTGGAAGAAGAAACATACCAAAAAAGGCAGGAAATGGAAGAAGAAACAAAACAAAAAATGCAAGAAATGGAAGAAAAAACAAAGCAAAAAATGAAAAAAAATGGAAGAAGAAACAAACCAAAAAAGGCAGGAAATGGAAGAAGAAACAAAGCACAAAATGCGAGAAATGGAACAAAAAGCAAACCAAAAAATGCAAGAAATGGAAGAAAGAACAAACCAAAAAATTCATAAAAGGCAACAAACGGACGAAAAGATAAACAGAAAATTGCAAGAAGCAATGCAAACACTGCAAGGGTTGAAAACTGAAATAGAGACATTAAAAAAACACAATCTGAAGAAAGGCAGAAAATAGAAAAGCTGGACAAACAGTCAGGCACTACCGATACAAGCATTACCAACAGAATAGAAGAGATGGAAGAGGGAATCTCAAGTGTTGAAGATACACTAGGAGAAATGGATTTATCAACCAAAGAAAACCTTAAATCCAACAAATCCTTAACACAAAACATCCAGGAAATATAGGACACCACGAAAAAACCAAACCTAAGAATAATAGGTATAGAAGAAGGAGAAGAAATCCACCTCAAAGGGGCAGAAGGCATATTCAACAAAATCATAGAAGAAAACTTTCCCAACCTTAAGAAAGACATGCCAATGAAGGTACAAGAAGCCTACAGAACACCAAATAGAGTGGACCACAAAAAAAATCCCCTCGCCACATAATAATCAAGACCACAAACATACAGAATAAAGAAAGAATATTAAGAGCAGCTAAGGAAAAAGGTCAAGTAACATATAAAGGCAGACCTATCAGAATTACACCTGATTTCTCATCACAGGTGAAACCCACCAAGATGAAGTGTCTATCCTGAACATCTATGCCCCAAATACAAAGGCATCCACATTCGTTAAAGAAACATTATTAGAACTTAAATCTCATCTAAAGCCCCACACAGTTATAGTGGGAGATTTCAACACACCACTCTCACCACTAGACAGGAATACCAGACTGAAACTCAACAAAGAAGCAAAGGGTCTAATAGAAGTAATGACCCAACTGGGATTAACAGATATCTATAGAATATTTCATCCACATAAAAAAGAATATACATTCTTCTCACAACCACATGGAACCTTCTCAAAAATCGACCACATACTTGGCAACATATCAAACCTCAGCAGCTACAAAAAAATTGGAATAACTCCATGCATCTTATCAGACCACCATGCTTTAAAATTAGAATTCAACAACAACACAAATTGCAGAAAACCTACAAACTCATGGAAATTGAATAATGCTCAACTGCACCATCCCTGGGTCAAAGAGGAAATAAAAAAAGAAATTAAAGACTTCCTCAAATTCAATGAGAATGAAGACACAACATACCCAAACCTATGGGACACTTTGAAAGCAGTGCTACGGGGGAAGTTCATAGCACTAAGTGCTCACATGAAGAAACAGGAGAACAGTTATACCAGAGAATTAACATCACAGCTGAAAGCTCTAGAACACAAAGAAGCAAACTCCCCCAGGAGGAGTAGACGACAGGAAATAATCAAATTGAGGGCTGAAATCAATAAAGTAGAAACCAGGAAAACAATACAAAGAATCAATGCAACGAAGAATTGGTTCTTTGAGAAAATCAACAAGATAGACAAACCTTTGTCCAAACTTACCAAACAGCAGAGAGTGAACATGCAAATTAACAAAATCAGAAATGAAAAGGGGGACATAACAACAGACTCTGAGGAAATCCAGAGAATCATTAGGTCATACTTTGAAAACCTGCACTCCACAAAATTGAAAATTTAAAGGAAATGGATGACTTCCTGGATAGCTATCATTTGCCAAAACTAAATCAAGAACAGATAAGCAATTTAAATAGACCTATAACCCCTATGGAAATAGAAGTGGTCATCAAACGTCTCCCAACCAAAAAAAGTCCAGGTCCAGATGGCCTCAGTGCAGAATTCTACCAGAAATTCAAAGAACAGCTTATACCAATTCTTCTCAAAGTGTTCCACAAAATAGAAGCAGAAGGGTCTTTGCCAAACTCTTTCTATGAGGCTTCAATAACCTTGATCCCCAAGCCACACAAAGATACAACTAAGAAAGAGAACTTCAGACCAATATCCCTCATGAACATTGATGCAAAAATACTCAATAAAATACTGGCAAATCGTATCCAAGAACACATCAAAACAATCATTCACCACGATCAAGTAGGTTTCATCCCAGGGATGCAGGGATGGTCCAACATACGAAAATCCATCAACGTAATCCACCATATAAACAAGCTGAAAAACAAAAATCACATGATCATCTCACTAGATGCTGAAAAAGCCTTTGACAAAATCCAACACCCCTTTATGATAAAGGTCTTGGAGAGATCTGGGGTAACAGGGACATACTTAAACATAATAAAAGCTATATACAGTAAACCAACAGCCAACATCAAACTAAATGGACAGAAACTCAACGCAATTCCTCTAAAATCAGGAACAAAACAAGGCTGTCCACTCTCTGCATACCTTTTCAACGTGGTACTTGAAGTTCTAGCTATTGCCATACGATGACAAAGGGGGATCAAGGGGATACAAATTGGGAAGGAAGAGGTCAAACTTTCACTGTTTGCAGATGATATGATAGTTTACATCAATGACCCAAAGAACTCTACTAGGGAACTCTTACAGCTGATTAACACCTCCAGCAAAGTGGCAGGCTACAAGATCAACTCAAGAAAATCAGTAGCCCTACTATATACAGATGATAAAATGGCTGAAAGAGAAATCAGAGAAACATCACCCTTTACAATTGCCACAAACAACATAAAATACCTTGGGGTAACGCTAACCAAACAAGTGAAAGACCTGTATCGTAAGAACTTTGAATCTTTAAAGAAAGAAATTAAAGAAGCCCTCAGAAAATGGAAAGATCTCCCATGCTCTTGGATAGGTAGGATCAATATAGTAAAAATGGCAATCCTGCCAAAAGCAATCTACAGATTCAATGCAATCCCCATTAAAATCCCAGCACAATTCTTCACAGACCTTGAAAGAACAATAATCAATTTTGTATGGAAAAACAAAAGACCCAGGATAGCCAAAACAACCCTGTTCAACAAGGCAACGTCCGGAGGCATCACCATCCCTGACCTCAAGCTCTATTACAGAGCTATAGTCCTGAAAACAGCTTGGCATTGGCACAAAAATAGACAGGTAGACCAATGGAATCGAATTCAAAACTCGGGTATTAACCCACACATATACGAACATCTGATCTTTGACAAAGAAGCTAAAAATATACAATGGAATAAAGAAAGCATCTTCAACAAATGGTGCTGGCATAACTGGAGGCTGGCATGTAGAAGAATGCGGATCGATCCATGTTTATCGCCATGCACAAAACTTAAGTCCAAATGGATCAAAGACCTCAACATAAATCCAGCCACACTGAACCTCTTAGAAGAGAAAGTGGGTGGTACCTTTGAACGAATTGGTACAGGAGACAGCTTCCTGAACATAACACCAGTAGCACAGACAGTGAGATCAACAATTAATAAATGGGACCTACTGAAACTGAGAAGCTTCTGTAAGGTAAAGGACACAGTCAGCAAGACAAAAAGGCAGCCCACAGAATGGGAAAAAATATTCACTAATCCCACATCTGACAGAGGGTTGATCTCCAAAATTTACAAAGAACTCAAGAAGCAAATCTCCAAAACACCAAAGGACCCTATTAAAAAGTGGGCTGCAGAACTAAATAGAGAGTTTTCAATAGACGAGTCTAAAATGGCTGAGAGGCACTTGAGAAAGTGCTCAACATCCTTAGCCATCCGGGAAATGCAAATCAAAACAACTCTGAGATACCATCTCACTCCTGTCAGAATGGCTAAAATCAAAAACACCAATGACAATTTATGCTGGAGAGGATGTGGTGAAAGGGGGACACTCCTCCATTGCTGGTGGGAGTGCCAACTGGTTCAGCCACTTTGGAAATCAGTATGGAGATTCCTCAGAAAAATGGGAATAAAACTACCACAAGACCCAGCAACTCCACTCTTAGGCATATATCCAAAAGATGCCCATTCATACAACAAAGATGTCTGTTCCACTATGTTCATAGCAGCTTTATTTGTAATAGCCAGAACTTGGAAGCAACCTAGATGTCCCTCACCCGAAGAGTGGATAGAGAAAATGTGGTACATCTACACAATGGAGTACTATTCAGCAGAAAAAAATAATGGAATCATGAGATTCGCAGGCAAATGGATGACACTAGAAACCATCCTGAGTGAGGTAACCCAGTCACAAAAAGAGAAACATGGCATGTACTCTCTCATATATGGATTTTAGACATAGATCTGGGGAGTGCCAGCCTACAATCCTATGGCCATAGAGTCTGGGAAACAGAAACTTCATTTAGTGGGTGATCGAAGAAGAGGCAGACTCCCTTGGTTAAGTACTGAGCTGAACTCAAGAAAGCCAGTAACAGAGAGGGAGGACTGATGATCAAAGGGATTAAGACTGGGCTGGTTTAACCCCCAGAAACAGCTGACCAGACAAAGGTTAACTCTTGAATCCCAGGCATCAGCCTGGGAATCCAGCATGGGACTGATCAAGACCCCCTGAATCTGGGTGTCAGTGAGGAGGCCTAGGGAATCTATTGAGCCTTGGGCAGCAGATCAGTACCCATCCCAAGTATACACACGGACTTTGGACTCCCATAGAAAAATGTGAGGTGCACTCTCACCCTGAACTCTTGGGGAAGGGTCTAGGCCCTGCCCTATATGAAATGACAGACTATGGACACCCCCATGGAGGGCCTCACCCTCCCTGGGGGAATGAGTGGATAACGGGGGGGGTGGGGGGAGGGCACGGGAGGAGGGGAGGGAATGGGAGAGGGACCTGGAACTGACTTGTGAAGCAACCGCATTTCTTATCTAAATTTAAACTGGAAAATAAAATAAAAAAAAACTTATTAGCTGGGCCAATAGTAGTTTTAAAATAAAAAATAGTCTGATTTAAAAAAATATTTAACAAAACAAACAAACATAAATTGCCATATTTGTTTCTTTCAGGACAGCAACTTCTGCCTAGTCTATCTCGTTCTCTTAACACTTCTTTAGCCATTTGCCCTGTTTGAATCAGAACCTACAATAGTCCTACCCAGTGTTTGGAAACAATAACACAGCCCTGTTCTCAAACTAGAAGGGAGGAGAAAGACACTCTATACTTCACACTCCACTGTGTTCCGGCTGCTCTGGGTGATTAATGATAATGGCCACTTGCCCAAATATAAACTCAGTTCCCAAATGGGATTCAGAAACAACTTATGATACAAGTGAAAAATATATTCTTCTTTTGTGGTATATACCTTTTTATACATAAGATAGAAGGCATGCTTAAATTCAATTTGCACATAATAATGCATGAAATTACAGTAATGCTGTGTGTTGAAAGGGGATTGATTTGACCAACTTAGAAATGCAGCCATCTTTTTTTCAGAACCACAAGAGTTATGTTTGTTGATACTTTCAACCAAAGGAGTTCTTCCCAAGGAAATATTGTATGTTTCACGTTTACAGCTTCTTCGTGGTGATTTGGCTTTATAAGAAAGAAGGAAGTTCGCAATTTCCATCCTGGGATACGCCCCACTACTTCTTCACACAGAGTTTATGATGATGGGTTTTAGAATGGAAAGGTTAACTGGCTAGAAGGGGGGAATTATCAGTGAAGAATTGGGCCCCTCTGGGAGTGACACATTTTCGTCAGTCTTTTAAATTGTGCTTTAACTTCTCCTGGTGAGGAGCTTGCTCCCTATGACTCATTTTGTGAGTGATGGATGTTCCAGGCTCTCATTGAGGCAACGGAGAAAAGTCAGTTACCAATATTTGATATGCATCTGATTGTTCATCTAATAAGCCAAACATAATTAAAAATAGAACAGGGCCATTGCATTTTAATATCTTGGAAGCTTCCCTGTGGAAGAGTCAGCAAACAAAGAGAGAATATGAAGATTCAGCTCCCAGGCACCTGCCAGGCTAGCGTCCTCAGGATTAACAGCATTGCACCAGGTTATTAGAGGAAACATAAATACTTTTGAGGCTGTGTGGGTAGTTACGATATCACGTTTTATTATCTTCTCCTAAAATGGAATTACTCATTGTAATTGCTTGCCAGTCACAGGCCAACAAACATACCAGAAGCTAACCTACATTTTTTGGGGAGAGAGGATTATAAAGGAAAGGCAACTGACCTAGAGAATGTCCTTAAGGACGTACGATTGCATATTTGCAATTATCATAGCTTGAATTTTATGACACTTTACATCTTCTAGGGTAGCTTGGATAGGCACATCCTTGCACCAGGCAATTTGAAGTTAGCATAGCAGCTATTAAAATTCTTGTGTGAAGAAGTGAATGTGATGTGGACAGGTTAGGTGGTGTGCTCAAGAGTCTTGCAACTAGTGAGTGCAAAGCTCAGCCTGACCTACAACCTTCCACCTCCTCAGCCTGTTCCTTTTGCTGTTCCACACAGCTCCTCCAAAATTCAGCAGCAGACCCAGAGCAAGTACAGCCCCTGTGAGGGCAGTATTTTCTTCTGAAAGAGACTTCCTGAAGACATGAAGATTTCCTCACAGAAAAACAAAGGGATTACAATACTGTTTAGTAAATGGCCTCGTGCACACTGGGAGACATGAAGTCAGGTCTATTAGAGTTGATTGAATTCCATGAGTCACTTTCCCTGTGAGCGGAAGGGAAAATGATGCACGGAGACACCCCTTGACTTTGTTGCTGTTGCTAACCATTTCTAAACCGAGGTCACATGGATCAATATCATGGCTTATGGAAGGAATGAATGCTAATGGTTACACTAAGCAACTCTGCGTGTGGCCAGAGGGAGAAAGTTCTTCGGTTTCATGTTTTTAGATCTCTTTGAAGTCAGCGGCAAATGTGAGGAATTTCAGTTAGACTTGTAGATGTTGCACTTTGCCTGGCAAAATGAATATTCTGGCTGAAATTCAGATTGCATGTAAATAGAAAAGGAGGGCTCATTATGTCCATTAAAGTATCAGCCGTCACTGCCTTACACTTGAATCCTAGGCTATCCAGAGGGAAATAATTCATTATGGTCCAGTTACTCCAACAGAATTGAATCTGGGAAAGTGCTCAAAACAGGATTTCTGGAAAAAAAAGTTAAACCATGCTATAATAAAGGAAAAAGCATTTTGTGTCTTATAGTCCTACTCTTTCTCAAACTGCATGATAAAGCCACAGGTAGGATTTTCTACTTTTTTTCTCATTAACTTTGATGGAAATTAATCTGGGAATTAAGAACATTTTTTTGTTTTGTTTTTAATTTTCTTGCTTATTTTTTCTATAGTTTTAAAGTGGGTGTTTTCCAGTAATGTCTGGATCACCTATATTGTTGCGTTCTAAATAGTTTAATTCTACAGGTTCTTTGAGACAGTCGGTCACAGAATGGCATTATCACTCAAGGTCTGAATTTTAGAATTCCCCTTTGCTTAATTTTTGTCCAAGCCATAGCCTGGGAAATCCATAGTAAAAAAAAAAAAAAAACATTTGTCCCTTGAATGGTCATGTCCAGGCCAATATTCATGCCCAGAGTTCTGCTCTCTATGTTCACTGCCATGCCATTTATTTTTTAGACCCAGAAGCTATGTCCTCATCAGTCCTAAAGGCTTTGTCCCCGAAGGACATCAGAAAGATCTATACCCAGAAGAAGATTTGGTAACTCCAGTGGATCAAGATAAGAATCCATGCCTTACACCATTTGCCTTATACCAAAATATCAGTCTTCTGTCAGATATAATGGCAAATTAGTCTCATTCCTGCTGTATTTTCTTTCTCTGCTCTAGTCTATTGTGAGTATTGCTGCTGAATTCCAGTAGTGGATAATAGTTAGCTAGTGACTGTACCTACACTTTACCTGTCACTCCCTTAGTCTGATTGTAATTTAAATGAGAAGATTTCCTTTCTGAACATCTTTTATACTTGAAGATATGCTCTCTTTGATAAAATAGATTTTTCACTTAAAGTGACTCATTACACATGTGAGCCAAGAATGACATCAAAAGAGGCATGTTTTAGAAAAGAGAAAAAGACTCAAATCAATAATCTTATAAGAGGCAGCTTTAAATAATTTTTTCCTTTTCTTTCTTTTTATTTTTGGTGTGTGCACATGTGCATGAAAGTGCAATGTGTGTGTGTGTGTGTATGTATGTACGTATGTATGTATGTGTGTGTGTATGTGTGTGGGGGGAGAGGGAGTACCATCATGTACTATATGCAGAGGGCAAAGGATGATGTTGGCTGTCATCCTCCATTGCTTTCTTCCTGACAACTATGAGATAGAGTCTATCATTGAACCCAAAGCTCACCATTTCTAGAGAGCTCTAGCAATCTGCTTCGCTCTGTGAGGTTGAAGACATATGCAGCTATGACCAGCTTTTAGCCAGTATGGAGAATTTAATAAAGACAACACAGGGCCTTATTCACTGACCCACTGATTTCTCTCTTTCCCTTCCACTTTTGTTATTTTGTTATTTTAGAGGAAAATATATTCTAGGCTGGTCACAGAAAAATAGACTGTTGCTTCGTGTTCATTTTCTAACTGCTGTAATTTCGTGCTGCCTCTCAACTGAATGCTAAGAAGCAGTGAACAATAGTACTGACCCAGAACCTTGTTGAATAAATGTGCTATAAAAATAATATCAAGCATGTATAAAGATGCCACTTCTTAAATCTGGTATCAAATAATTTATGAATATATGTATTTTAGAGTCACCATCATGGACCTAACTATATGATTTCTGGTTAAGATCTCTAGGAAGACTTCCTACAAAGTCCTAGGAAAAATCAGGGTGGAGGGAACACAAGTTGTTATTGTCTAGAGTAGAAACACATTGTCCTTGAATTTCTGTTCATAATTGTCCTTCCTAGTAAAGATTAAAGCTTTATGTTTTCTGCTTCAAAGCAAGGATTTTGTTTGTAGTATGCCTCATTATTGAAACAATGAACTAAATGATTCAATAAGTTAGACTGGTATTCTCAGTTCTCACTGTCTCCTAGTGACAGTTGTGTTGCTGTACACCTTTAATCTGAGGACAAAAAAGTGAACATGGGAGGATAGTGAGTTTAACAGCAACTTGGGCTACATAGCAAAATGACAGATTGTCTCTTAGAGATGACCTAGGGCTCCAGACATGATGTCTGGTGAGTTTTTATTGCCTGCTTGTTCAGTTTTTGTTAGAGTCTCAGTTTTACTCAAGCCAGAGTTCCCAAATGCTCTAGAGATGAACTCTAACCTACATGTGAATGAATGACTAGGCACTCACGCAATATTTGCCATTAGAACAGCACGTGTTAGTGTGATCCAGGTTTCTGTTGATTACTAGACTAGGTAACCAAGCTAGATTCTAATACACTTTGGTTTTCCTTGCTTATAATTTGCTCTTGAGTTCTTCTGATACATCATGTTAATACACAACCATGTAGATATGTGCTTGTGAAGGCTGAGCTTTGAGTCTGTGAATCAGTGAAGAGTAAGGCAGACCAGCAGCCCCCAACAAAGCAAGTGTGTTAACAGATGGAGTGCACAGTATGAAATTAGAGACTAACTGGCAGGAGGGCTCATTTTAATGATCCATCTGGAATCCAGGGGTCAAGATCATCAATTCTGACACATACACAGGACCACAGCCTCACTGTACATTTGATTTCTAAGGTGACTTTGTTATTCAAATATTTGTTATAAATAAACTTTATTTAGAAAGTAAACAGCCAAAGTCTTATCGATTACGTACATGGACATATATCAACATGACTTACCTATAAAGAAGCAGCATGTTATGGATATCTGTGACTATTCACATTAATCATTTTAAATACTTGATGTCCATGACATGTAAAGCAGATGTAGTTGGTTAGAATTATATAAAAAAGTGAACATCACAGCAGCACCAAATTTTGATGTTTCCAAGACAAAGGCATGCATCATTTCCTACACACCTTCAATAGCAGGATGGATACTTGCTTAAATTTTTGGGGCAGCTCAGTTCTGTAGCTCATGTAAGGATTTGCCCAGGCTGTTGGTTGCTGAGGTAAACAGAAATCATCCTATTGATATTGCTGGAATCTATGAGTATGCTACTTTGCATGACAAAAGGAATCTTGCAGACCCCATCATAAAGTTAAGGATCTTACAATAAGATTATCTAATGCGCTGCCGGCTTTAATGAAAGACATTTAGTGGCTCAGAAACCAAACAAAGAAAGCTGTCTTTGTAGTGCAAGGAACTGCTTCCTCCCATAAATACTCAGAAGGACCAGTCCTTCACAACACATTTTGACTTTACCTCAAAGTCAAAGCTCAAAGCCTGTAATTTGACTGCATTATGGTTTCAACTCACTGAATTGTCATAACCTGCTACAGAGCTGATATGTAAACTTCCTGCACTACTACACTCTTGGTCTGTGATTGAGAATCTTAGTTGTCAGCTGTAGATATCTGAGAAGAGGGAATCTCGATTGAAGAATTACTTTCACCAGATTGACCTGGGAGCATGTCTGTGGGGCATTTTCGATGGCTAACTGGTGTAGGAGGTCCCTGCCAACCATTGGCACACCATCCTTACACAGGTGGGTCTCTTTGGCTCAATAAGAAAAGTGCTGAATGTGAGTTGTGGTGCAAGCCAATGAGCAGAATTCCTTTGTGATTTCTGCCTCACGCTCCTGTCTGCAGTTCCTGCCTTGGCTTCTCTTGGTGACAGACTAAGTCCTTCCTAGCTAAGTTGCTTTTTGTTATGGTATTTGTCACAGAAAGCAAATTAGAACAGTGCCATTTCAGCTAATGGGATGGGATGGAAGAGAACCAGAGGCCAGACCTTGGGACAGGGACTCCTCTTCTTAAGAAACTTGGCCTCTTATATTTTTGGTTTGAGGCAGTTGTAGTGCATGCCTTTAATCTCAGCACTATGGAGACAGAGACAGGAGGATCTCTGTGAGTTTGAGGTCAGTGTGATCTACAGAGCGAGTTCCACGACAGGCTCCAAAACTACACAGAGAAACACTGTCTGAAAAAAAATCGGAAAAAGAAGTGCCGCAAGGCATTCAGTGCTATAATGCGACCTATCCCAAAAGACGGCAGGAGCCCTGGGGAGAGTTCTCTTGTCTTTGTGAAGGGCAGGGCGCCCTGGAATGGGTTTGCCGCAAGAGAGGGGCTATGCTTTCTCTTTCCCTTATATCTTCACCTGTCCACACCCCTTTGGGCTCACCCCTGCAAGGAAAGAAACTTGGCTTCTAAGAGTTTATGTCACTTTCACTAAAACAGGGTGAAGAGTGCTTGGTTGTGCAGCCCGTGGGAGGCTGGAAATGAAATGCTTGAAAGCCATTTTGAGAAAAACAATTGTTATATTGTGGAGGAAGGGAATAACAGAATGGGTCTAACAACTGAGTCCCTGCAATAATTGCGGGAAGCAGGGTCATTATGATGCATAGTATATATTTCGCCTATTTTAATTAAGTGAAACATGTAAAATATGGAGGGAAGAAATGAAAGAAAAGATGCTTTTTCTTAAAATCAATAATGATTAGTTATCTTTTGACTGACTGAAGACATAATCTGTAAAACTCAATTTAAAAAAATCTACCATTGGGTTTCTCCCTATGAGTCATATTTATTCTTTCAAGATGAAGACAATATTAATTTTGTACACTGTTGATCACACTCTAAATTCACAGTATGTTCTTTCTTTTGTTTTGTGAGATAATTTTCAATATGCATAGATTTGGAAATTAAGATATTAAGCATTTTTGTATGGAGTTTCTATCCTTTAGTTAGCATGGTTATTATACTTATTTAGTTCTCTTATTCATTAAGCCCAAATATTTACTAAGCAACTATGATCACCACTGCTGATGAAAGATTCATGTGCAAAAGTAATTTGGTTTTGCTTTTATTAACTTCAGATTCTAGTGTTGCAAATACCCAAAAGTATGATTAAAAACTAAAGTGAAGCTAATGTAAGATGGTAAAGAAACTGATACATTTTCCTTTTTCAGAGTGATTTTTCTTTGGCATTTATTTGAAGAAAATATTATATTTAAGAAGAAATCTTATAAGAAGTTTACAATTCTGTCTTGCAACATATGTTTTCCTCTCTCTCTCTCTCTCTCTCTCTCTCTCTCTCTCTCTATATATATATATATATATATATATATGGTTATTTCAGATTAGTTATCTTTCAGGTACCATTTCATTTATTTGTCCCACCCTTATTTTTGCAAAATAACTTTGAAAATATTCTCTGCTTTTAGAGGAAATTTTTCAAATCATTTTATATTTACATATACTATGTACTGTAGAAATGTATATTTTAGAGACAAATTCCACATAGACATTACATATTTACACAAATGTGGTTTTACACATGAGTAAATTCGATCCCTTCCCTTAGAAAATCATGTCAGAATGGGAGATGATGTCACTGAGAACTTTACTGGTCAGTATTCCCTTCATTTCTTCTACTGTGCAGGTACTACAGTAAATGCCAAGAATCTTGGGTCTGCCTTCTTGGTACTTTAGGGAAATTCTTCAGGAATTCTCTGTGTCTCTCTATCTCTGTCTCATCTGTCTCTTTGTCTCCTGCTCCCTTTTGCTCTCTCTCCACACAAGGAATCCTAGGCACTGCGTTTGCTCATGAAGCCCTAAGGACTTCCACAGATGTCCCATCCACAGACAGATGAGAATCTCCTTTTCCTACAAGAGAAATTTATAACCAACATCTTAGAATGAGACGTGGTCTTTCTGAAACCAGCATCTGTGGTGATATTTATGATTTAATGAAGATTGCCTGAAATATCAGAAAGCAAAGCTGGACAGTGGTGGCATACACCTTTACTCCCAGGACTAGGGAGAAAAAGGCAGATGGATCTCTGTGAGTTCAAGGCCACCCAGTGCTACATTAGAGTAAATCAGTGTAAAAGAGATTTAAAGCTCATGCCTTAAATCCCAGCCCTAGAGAGGTATATAAAAGACAGGAGACTGGTGTCTCAGGCTGCATTCTGAGATTTAGTCTCCAGTCATGTGGAGGAGAGGTAGTAGTCTGAGGCTTGGAGGAGGACTCACGAAGATAGAATCAAGCCTTTAAATATGAGATAGAGGCAAGAGTTAGTGGCTTCTCTGATTTTCAGCTTGAAACTTGAACCCAAATTCCAGATTCTGGGTTTTTATTTTTTGTGTTACAAGCAACATTGTCATACATGCTGGGTAGCCATTTTTGTAATAAATGTATTTATTTTTAATGTATATTGGTGTGTTTTTCTGCATGTATGTCTGTGTGAGGGTGCCAAATACCCCAGAATTGGAGTTATAGACAGTTATGAGCTGCCATTTGGGGCTGGGGATTGAACCCCAGTCCTCTAGAAGAGCAGCCGGTGCACTTAACCACTGAGCCATCTTTCCAGCACCTTGTGGGTAGCCATTTTTTTGTTTTGTTTTGTTTTTTCTTTTTGTTTTACAAGACAGGGTTTCTCTATGGCTTTGGAGGCTGTCCTGGAACTTGTTCTGTAGACCAGGCTGGCCTCAAACTCAAAGAGATCTGCCTGCCTCTGCCTCCTGAGTGCTGGGATTAAAGGCATGCGCCACCAACACCTGGCTTGTGGGTAGCCATGGTTAACTATTATACCTAGTGTACTTTTGAGAGAAGCAGACACACAGAACTATCAGCTGGCCTCTGAAGTTTTTTTTTTATCTGTATCCACAAAGAACTCTGGGAAAACACCTGATCAAGAATGTAACTTAAAGTCTCTGCTTGTAGGGAAGCCCCATATTCCCCTACTGGAGCCACACAGAACCAAGTTCATTATTCCCTCCTCTCAGGAGAAATTTCTTCTACTTAGAGGTGTTTTTTATCCTTAATTTATGTTACAATAAGGGATTTGGTTTCTGAAACTAATAGGAGAGAGGAGTTCTTGGTAGGCACCACACTTACTTTGAAATAGTAGAGAAAACAACGCACTGGCTAGGACCACTGTGTCCAAGGAAAATGAATACGCCAGACCTTGTACACGAGAAGAAAGAGAGTAAGTAGAATGTATGTGCATACGTACATGTGTGTTTTATGAATGGGGCTCTTAAAATTTTTTTAAAAATAGGTTAAAAATGGAGACAATAGAAAAAAAAGTCAGGGTAAATATCTGGGTATTTGTTTCTGCTTTGGTCCATTCAGGCAGCTATAACAAAAATACCATAGGAAATATTCTCCCACTGATCTCGAAGCTGAGAAGTTCAAGATTAGAGAACCATTGGATATGGTAGCAGGTAACATTATGGGATCTCTTTTGTTAAGGGACTGACTGTATTCATAAAAGCTCCATCAAGTGTCCCCCATCATCTCCTCCCAAAGACCCCACTCTGACACACCATCACACGGGGATTAAATTTTAACACACGCTTTTTTTAAAGTAGGATATAAACGTTCAGATCATAGTGGGAAAATTTGGTAATAATTTATGATCATCAAATGTGGAAATGCTGTAAATCTTAATTGCCAACAAATGATTATGAGTAATGACAAAACTTTTGGCCGACAGAAGTAGGAGTATAATTCTTACATCCTTGTAATTGTATGATGTTTCACAAAGCTGTCCTAATAAACAGAAAAAGAACTATCCCAGAGTCAGTTTTTCTGATAGCTAACAGCATCCTCACTTTCTCAGCTCTTGGGGTATCACAGAATCCAGGGACCTTTCTATTGTGCCATTTCCTTACATGGACATCGGTGCACCTGTTAGGAGCCCTGGGAGGTGGCTCTGCTTCCTAACCTTCTATGGAGTCATCTCCCTTATTGACCTTTATTGATGGCTCTAAGTTGCACCAGTTCCTATAAGATCAAACATTTCCTTTCATTATTTTCTCATTTATCTCACAGTGTCTCTTCAGGCCCTCTATCTGTCTGCTTTTTGAACTCTATCCGTCTGCATCAAATGAAATATCAGCACAGACTAATCCCTGCAACGAGCTGTGGCCCTCAGACATCCTCAGGTAACCATCATCTTTCTTATCCGTGTATGTGCATGTGTGTTTGTGCACATTTGTCTGTATTCTGTAAGAAAGCACACATGTTTTCCAGCCAGAGGTCAAATTTGGGTGAAAGTCTTCAGGAACTGTAAACCTTACTTTTGGGAAACAGTTGTAATTGGCCTATAACTTCCCCTCAAGGCTTGTCTAAGCAGACTGCCCCCTCTCCTGCATCCCTTCCCCTCAAATCTGTTCGTCTTTACTTTCCTAGCACTGGGATTACAAGTATGTCCACCGCATCCAATCATTTTCACATGGGTTCTGGGAAACAAGCTCATATCTTTACACTTGCCAATAATTTACCAACTGAGTTATCTATGCAGCCCTTGAGCCTGTCTAATGGAAGAAGAAATGAGGAAGGTTTGCAGCAGAAACAAAAGACAACAAACTATTCTATAACTGTGCAAAGAAAATGTTCTCAGTTTCCCTGAAATTCTTCATGTTCTCCAGAAACAAAATTGTAGAAATGTAAATCTTATGAGTTATCAATTTATGTAAATCAATTATAAAAATATTTCCAGTTATTTTCATTTAAGGTGGAGCTCATACACATCTACTTACTGAGCTCAGTACAGCAGCGCCATGAAAATTTATTTCTAGTGCTTTTCTAAAACATTTTGAAGCAAAAATACCCCTTCAGTAGAATAAAAAGGTCTTATTCCATTAACATTTTCGTTCCTGGCTAAAATAGTATTGAATTTATTATAAGCACCCAGGTAAATTGCCATACCCTAAATGTTGAATATCTGAAGTACCTTTTCCACATTATTTCCTTGAAAATGGACCCTTAATGGAGGAAGGTTTCAGTAGAGGATTATCAATATAAGACTTCAAAGGCTTTTTGTTGGGAGGATGATTAGTGGCTATTTTATGTTTTAAAAAATTCTGCAACATTCTTTTCCCGTTTATGTAGACTTTCCTTTACATAAGCCGGTGTCCCTCACCAAACTTTAAAGCGTATTTCAGGATTGTTCCATTTAGCATATAGCTAAATAATATGCAGTATTATGTAGCTCATATATTAAAACTAAGCCCCAGGAAAACCCTTCTTTATGATAAAATATGAGAATTTTACAAGTTAAAAACAATTAGAAGAATAATAAAATATACAGATATAATCATAAAAGTACATTTGTAGAAAGTGAGAGAGTAAGTTTAGCTCAAGATATTAAAAAAACGACACTCAGAGAGAAGGCTAGCTTACAGAATAGCACTCTATGGTTCTCAAGGAAGATATTGATCTGGGAAGAAACAAGATGGGTCTACTCCGCGTACTTCTTTCCTATCTTAGGAGATTACATCTTCAATACATTCTGCCATTGCCATTATTCTTAGGAATTAGGAGCAAGAAATAGTCAAGAACTGGGTGGGTCAAAGGCTACCTGGAATATTAATCCTTCATTTATCTAACTTAATTATACCAGGTGGATTCATGATTATTTATTGTATCCTTTCTGTCAGTACTCTTATGATATAGTTATTTATCAGCATATTCAATTATTTCAATTTTAATCGTTTGGGAACTGCTGCAGCATATACATTTGTCTTTATGATATATACTATTTCTACCCACTTTGATCACGATTGGTTCCGGGCTCATTTGGTATACATCCTTTGTCTAATACCACTTTGGCTACTTCACGAGAAGCCTTAGTACACTTAATTTAAAAGTGTTGTTCATAAATCAAGACTGGGTACATTTTATAATTGTTTCCTGAATTGAGTTTTTGTTATAGAAATGTTATGTTATTATACAATGAATTTCATTGTCATTTGCGTCTTACCTTCTTTTATAGTTTAATTGTCAGCTCAGGGTGTATGAAATGATATCAATATTTAATTTAGTAAATTCATAATATAACAAATTAAAATTATTATCTTTAATAATAATACTATAAAGAAAGGAGCAATTCTTGTTCATCTCCTTCCCTTTTGAGGAGAAAAGGGTGAAATGGCAAGTCATGATGTGTCTGAGTCCCTGATAAGTCAGTAAAGCATGCCTACAGAATCTTGTGTAAAGGAGCTTTAAGAGTAGATCACAGGACCTAGGCCATGTCTGTCAGCAAACCAGCTAGGTTGCTCACTGACCTTCTATTCTGTTCCCCCAGACTCAGTTCCATAGTCACAAAGCCAACACTGCAACAGAGCACCAGGTTCAAACTTCCCTAACCAACACCTGCCCTTGCCTCCTGCGGATCCCACAGGCTTCTTCTACTAACCTCCCCCTTTGCATTGACTCAGACTCAAAACAACAAGTAGGCTGAAGGCAAGGCATAGACCCACACTTCTCATACTGCTCCTGAGATCCAATCCCAGCTGTGTAGCTGGAAACCTGCTGCGGGCACGGAGACTGAAACATGAGCAAGCACAGGCCTCCATGAGTCTGCAGCAGGTCCTCTGTGTATCTCCTACAGCTACAGCATTTAGTTGTGTGCTTCCGCATGACCCCTGACTGTGAGAAGGAAAGGGTCTCTGACTCGCATGCTTGCTCTTGTTTTTTTCTTTTCCTCCTGTTGGGTTGTCATGCTCAACTTTGATACTATAGTTTTTACTTCATCTTATTACATTTTACTTTGTCGTGTTTTGTGGTTATCTTCTAGAAGCCTGCTCTTTTCTAATAAAATACAGAAACGGAGTGGATTTGGAGGGGGAATAGAAATGAGAAGGAACTAGGAGGAGTAGGGGGAGGAGGAGAAACAATAGTCAGGACATAGTATATGAGAAAAGATTCTATTTTCTGTAGGAGGAAGTCTGATGCCGCCATTAAACATGTGACTTATTAGAGGCGCATACAGATGAGGTAATAAAAGGGCGGTTTACCACACCGCTAACCACACCCACTTTAGGCAGGACTAAAGATGTATACGGCTGGACGTAAAGACGTATACGTACATAGGCGGAACTACGTCACTAGCCAGGCGCACTTTTGGGCATGGCTAGGGGCGTTACGGGGGAAGGCATAAAAGACAGCACACAGGAAGTCTTGGTCTCTTTTCCTGGAGTTCGGCTTCCCGTCCGGCCGCTAGCTGAGAACTGTTTGGCTCCTCTGGGTTTGGTATCTTGTGAGTAATTTTCTACATTAAATACTTAGCTTTACTGTCAGTAATTGTGTGTCGCGTATCGTTACAGCGTCCGTTGAAGCCTACAATTTTCAATTTAAAAGATTATGTTGTTTAACAAAAGAGTGGGAAATAGATAAAACAATTCATCATTTGAGAAGATTTGAACTCAAGCATACTTTGATTCATAAGATATCCACAGTTCATGTAAAAATCATATCCCAGCTCCTTTGTTACCTATTTGTGGTGCCCTGATTTCTGCCCCTCAGTTTATCTTAAGGATACAAGAGGAATTCTGTACAATCATATAGAGGAAGACAAACTTGGGCCTGCTTTGAAGAGAATTTTCTGAATATAGCAGATGTAGGTGAAAATATGCTGTTGCTACATTACAATCCATTTAGATGCAGTCTTGGAAGTAAGGGGTGAGTAAATTTCTTTTGAGGAATAAGACACTCAAGAAATCTCCTTTGCTTGGATATGAAGAGATCAGTAATAAGGACACATATATCAAAGAAAACATATCAAAGGAAGCATCCTCTAAAGACAGTTGAGCGACCACAGAAACAGAATGGCTTTCTCTGTAAAGCTCAGTCAATATCCCGTTGTAACTACCAACTGTATTGTAGGTGCATAAATACTAACGATACCACTGATGAGAGGCATACAACGGCTGCAGAAGTTTGACTCTGTCATAATTCAGATGTAAACTAGTGTACCTCTTACTGTTTCCATACAGATAATAGTGACTCAGTAGTTATTTTCTTTTTTCTTAATTTTCCATATTTTATTGTTTCTTTAAGAATTTCACAAACTGTGTTTGGATCAGAAGCACTCCCTCCTCCTCTAAGATCTAACCAACTTCCCTACCACCTAACTTTGTGTCCTGTTTTTTTTAAAAATCAAGTCCAAATCAAGCTGCCAAAAATTATAACTTGATGTTAGTATGTAACCACAGATTTTGAGCCCTCAGAAATAAAGCTGTGTTCACCCCACTAGGCAAATGTATCTTGAGGTCTTGATGTCCGATGAAAGAAATAGGATGATCACAGAAGTCAGAAACAGAATCAGTTTTACTAAACCTTTGCCACAAATTTTGCTTTTTATCAGTTTCAACTGACTACAACATAGCAACTATGAGAAAGAACTCCATGTGAGTCATAGGCAAGTTGAAGAGTTCAAGGAGCATCTTGTAGCATGTGGTGTCCCATGTTTCCTTCCCCACCCAAGAGCATGTGGAGCTCTGCTACCCACCAGGATGCAGGCTCACAGCCTCCTACTCTCAATGCTCTACTGTCATTCCTTCTTTTCCTGTAGCATTCTCAAACGTAGGAGCCATTCCTATGTATTTGGACACACCAGAATGTGTATATATTTTAGTTTGTATAGGAAGGGTCAGCTAGTCTGAAGACTGTCATGGAAGACATTCTTAGATATATATCCAGTCTCCCACTACACAGAGAAGATACTGATGCCTGTCATATCTGCTCCCTGTCTAAGCTAGCCCTGTCAGCCTGAAACAGGAAACCTTTTCCTAATACATCATTTTCTATTTCTCCTTCTTTCTCATCACATTTTTCCACTGATCATTTCTGCTTCTCAAAGTCTTACTTCACTTCTGATGATGGTGTGGCCCACACAGCACAATGAGATCCATGCTGCTTCTTAATTGCATCAGGAGCATACTAAAACATCTGCATGCCTGTTGAGAAGGAGCTGAATGGCATTACCAGTGTAGAACAGTCTAGGATTTTCTTTCAAGAGACCTCAAAGGGAGATAGTTATGACTCTGCTAAACTTTCTATAGGAAAAACCTGTTCCTTAATCATTTAATCATAGACACCTGATTTGACCAATATATCACAAACAACTACATCCATACATTACATTTCTCCAACCTACTCACATTTTTCATCCAAAGCTTTGTTATTGACCTAAATTGCATCCTTCCAGATGGGTATCTCAAGTGCAAAGGGCTATTTCCAAATGTAACATCCTACCTATCCTTAGGGCTCACTGGGTAGAATTCCATCTATTACTAGAATTATATTGAATCATATTAAGACTTCCATTTCACTAACAACATCTTGCACTCCCCCTCATCAGCTTTCCAGTACACTTTTTAGTTGTAGGAATGTTCTCCCTCCCGTAATCCTTCTGTTTTGGTTGACCTCAGTTTCATAGTCCAGCATGAATATTCATTCAAAAACCCTCCCTTGTTCCCTTTGTTCCTGACTAGCTCTTAGAAATTCAGTTTGGAAAGCTCAAACCTAGAGGAATCCATAGTGTATATGCCTGCAAATACAAGCACAACTGTATTAGCTGGAAAGTGATCACAGCAGATTATAGCAGAAAAGATCATAACAGGAAACAGCTTATATGATTGCATTTACAATTTTATACTTTGAATATTGCTATGTCTTGCTCTTCTAGCTTTTGATGGTACTGAAAACAGATAGCTTTATTCATTGTAGAACATGTATTCTATATTATTGACAAATGTTTTAATGTTAGAAAGGAAAATAATTGTATACAAAAGTTAACAAATGTTCATTTAGACTATTACTATACTTTATAAACTTATACATTTCTATAAACTACTACTATTTCAAAACTGTGTACAAAATAATTAACTGTCCCTAATTGTTAATTTGCAGGTAATAGGAAGCTTGTGGTAAGATGGAATAAAGAGCATGTACTTTTGTCTTACTTTAGGTAAACGATTTAGATAAAAAACACCTGTGAAATAGTTTCACAAGTGTAACACACTTAGCAGCAGGGCAGAGGACTTCTCTTTTTCTGAAGAAGATAGTATTCTAACATGTAATGTGATATATATGAACGTTAATAAAGCATAAAGTGGAAATGGCAATATGAGTGTATTCTCTTATTTTAGGTCAGTCTATAGGTGAACCTGAGTCCAGCTCAGCAGATGATGGATAGAATGAAGTAAAACATGGGACTGATGGGAGATTACCACTCAGTGATGTGATATGAGTCAGCCAGTTTTCAGAGAGAGAATTCTCAGAGCTCATTAGTGAGACTGGTACTTACCTAAGAAGCATTATTGTTGTCAATTTTCCTCTCTACTTCTTCTTTAGCCTGAGTTTCCAGGGAACACACTGAAATTTTCTTTCCTTATATAGATTGACAATTTCAAAGAAACTAGAGGCAGTTTTTAAAAAATCACCAGTCATTTGTTGATATGAATCCCCTTGTAAAAATAATGAGTTATCCCTTGTATTTGCCCAAGCTTATGTGATTTTTGTCCTTCTTGTTCCAGTAGAAGACTAGCCTTTTTCTTTTAACATTTTGACTTAAATTTGTAAAGTGGAAGAATATTTGTAGAATAATATTTTCCATAAAGCAGTTAAGCTCACCTTGTCTTGCGTTTGATATATACTGTTGTAGTAATAACTATAATTAGTTGCAGTTTTCAATGTGAAGTGAGTGCACCTGAGTTTGTAATCCTCCCTTCTCACTTTTTACCCACATGACATGAGGAACACTCATTGTATGGTTGAAGAATGTAGATTCAGTGCATGGTAAGATGAAATATTGGGAAACCCTTGTATAGGCTGATGATTCTCCTAACAGGGCTTTGACTTTGAAGTCTAGTTGGGAACAGGAAGTTGAGTGGGTGGGGGTAGAATAGGGGGAAGAGGGAATCATAGGATAGAAGACAGATCAGGCACCAGAGTGACTTCGAGTGATCTAAAGGGATAACACCAATTGGCAAGCTAAGCAATGGAGGAGAGACTACCTCGAATGCCCATTCCTGATAATGAACTTGATGTCTATAACCATCCAGGAGCCTTCATCCTGTTACTGATGGAAGCAGAGGCAAACACACAATTGATCACTGAACTGAACCCAAGGAACCCAGTGACAGAGAGAGAGGAGTGAGGAGCAAATTGGCAAAGAATGGGCTGGCAAAACCAGCAGAGACAGCTGATCTGAATAGGGGAGAGCTCTTGGACCCCAGACCGACAGTGGGGAGGCCAGCATGGGACTGATCTGGACCCCCCCAAATGTGAGTGTCAGCTAGAAGGCCTGGGCAACCTATGGGGCCCTGAGCTGTGGATCAGTGTCTATCCCTGGAATACAAACAGTCATCGTGTGCCTATAGCACAAAGAGGGATGCTCTCTCAGCCTGGACTCTTAGGGGAGTGCCTGGACCCTACCCAGAGTGAAATGACAGACTCTAGATATCCCCTATGTGGAAGGATTTGGCAATAGGGTGGGAGGGTGGGGGGGGGGAAGGGGATTGCGGGAGGAGGGAAGGGAGAGGGAACTGGGATTGACATGTAAAACAAGCTATTTAAAATTAAAATAAAAAATATGCAAAAAATAAAATTAAAATAAAAAATGATAAAAAAGCAATAGTAACAGAAATCAGTATTTTTCCAAATGTTGAAAGATTACATTTTTGTGAAAAACGCAGTGTGTGTTGTTTCCCTGCATGAGTTATGTAACCATGCTTAAAACTCTACAAACTAGACAGATACTTCCTCACCTATACTTTAGATGCATTTTACATGTGCAAAAATTAGTTTTCTTTCTTTCTTTTTTTTTTTTTTTGGTTTTATGAGACAGGGTTTCTCTGTATTGTTTTGGAGGCTGTCGGTCCAGCCCAGGCCTCAAACTCACAGAGATCAGCCTGCCTTTGCCTCCCAAGTGCTGGGATTAAAGGTGTGTGCCACCACCGCCCGGCAAAAAATTAGTTTTATAGTTGATTTTTCTTCATATTTACTAGTTTACGTTTGCTTTATAAAAAGAGATTTTCTGAAGTTAATAAAAATCATCTATCGAACATTTTCCATTGATAATCTTCACCAAAAGGAATCAGTATTTAATCTGTCTGGAAAGATATATTCCAGAGTAGGAATGACTTCACATCTCTTCAAAATCCTGTTAATCCACAAGATTTTATGCCCTGTGGTTTTTCAGTAAAAATTCTACTCAGGAAAAATTTTAAAAAGGATCTAGTGTTGCATGAAATGTGCGGTAAATTATGGCATCAGGTTGGTTTGTCAAATTTTCATCTTCAAGAGCACACATTTTTCATGTTTGTCTGGTAACCCACTACTCCAAAGAAAACTTAGAAAAATTTAAAAGCAAAGCAGTTTTAAATGCAGGGAAAAAAAAAAGAATTTCTGCAATCCACAGTATGACTTCTAAAAACAGGAGGGCTTATCGACAATAGTTCAGAGGTTTAGTCCATTATCATTATGATGGGAAGCAGGGTGTAGTGGAGCACACACAGACATGTTTCTAGGGAAGGAGTTGAGAGTTCTGAATCTGGATTGGTAGGCTACAGGAAGGGAGAGTAACATTGGGCCTGGCTTGACCCTCTGAAAACTTTAAGCCCACTCCCAGTGACACACTTCCTCTACCAAGGCCACATGTCCTAATCCTTTCAAATGATCCTATGGGGGCATTTTTATTCAAACTACTACAGACCATACATGTCCTCACATAGCTATGGCAAATCCCCTTGGTTGGTTACTAGATAAAAAATTCTTCTGTTTTTTTCTTTTAAAACAATACCGCAGCCAAGCTTTATCATACAAGGTTTTAACATGGGCTGCTAGTGCAGAAGGTTGAAACAGGATTCCAAACTCAAGGCTGTCCTTTGCTACATACAGATTAAATTTAAGGCTTGCCTGAGTGACTTAGCAAAGACCCCGTCTCAAAATAAAAAGAAGGTGGGGTATAGATCTCTGGTAGATTGCTTTTGTACTAGGCCTAACCTGTAAATAATACAAAAATAAGTAAAAGAATCACATTTGTTTTTAGATAAGCCATTTTAGTTTGCCTCTACAATGTCCTGCAGTGCCCCATAATCTACTGCAGTTTCATCCCCACACTGATTCTCTGTTTAGGGAGGTGGAGGAAATTTTAAGTTGTGGGTTCTACTTGGAAAAGATGTAGGTTCATGAGGTTAGATCTTGCCTTAGCCACTTCCTATGTCTTCTGCTTCCTGATCACTATGAGGTGAGCAGTACTGTTTGCCACGTTCTCTGTTCCATACCTTCTCTGCCATGGTGTTTCGCATCATTGTGGTCCATCGTGGTTGGTATGTTTTGAATATATAAGTCAATACTCTCTTATTTCTAAGTCACCTCACTTAGGTCTTTGTCAACCACAAACTCTGACTAACAAAGATGGGGACACCACGTGCTAGGTCCTTCCTTGGTTCTACCAGTGAAATTTTGGGTAGTAAAAGTCATCCATCACCTTCCTGTTATTGTTAACAGTGTGCTGTGGGCATAAATGATATTCCAAAATACTGAATTGAAGCAGAGTATGGAAATTTAAAAAGATTTTATTATGCTTACCGAGGGGCTTGGAGATTTTTTATGCCTTTTACATAAGGGGACTTATACCTCTGTGTTCACTGTACTTTCATTTTTAGCTATCTTTTAAGTAACCTGTAGAGAATAGCTTTTAAAGATGGAGAGAGTTTTATAGCAAAAGGCAGGTTTGATTACAATTAAGAATAACAAATTTTTCCAACTAGCATGGGCCAAATAGATTGGCTTAAATTTAAAAAAAGATCACAGTGGCTTAATACCAGGGTTTCTCTCCTTCAAAACAATCCACCAAGCAAGCAGGCTTTATTAGGCTCTTGTCATAACCTGTGAGAACAGTGGTTAAGGGAGACAATTTAGAATGACATTGTGGCCGGGCTGTTGGGGCGCATGCCTTTAATCCCAGCACTCGGGAGGCAGAGGCAGGCAGAGCTCTGTGAGTTCGAGGCCGAGCTGGACCGACAGCCTCCGAAACAATACAGAGAAACCCTGTCTCATAAAAACCAAAAAAAAAAAAAAAAAAAAAAAAAGAATGACACTGTGGCTATTGCTTTTGTTTTAGTCATAGGATGGCCATCACTGTCTCATTGGAGGTTCATGTTAACTGCTGGTGTCTAGGGAATTGAGATAGAATAATTTGCTAGCACATAAGTGCTGATACAGCCAACCCTCATGTATTCTTTCCTATCTTTCGTTCCTGGACAATGTCCTGTGACAATATGAGGCCAAAGCTATGAAGGTCATCTTACAATATCTAGGGACAAATCCAAGGACAAAATCAGCTCATGACAGAAGAAGTCTAGAGAAAGCCTGAGGCTGCTTTTGAGATCATTCAACTTCAGTATCATTTTAGTTTGTGTGATGTCATACATCTTCCCTCTCTATCATTTGAATCAATTTTTCTCTTAACTGGCAAAAGCATTTCATGCAACACAATTTGAAGTCTTTTTTGCTGATAGTACATATAGCATTATTTAATATATATTCACCATATATATAATAATGAATTTTTGAGAAATTAACCCTTAAATCAAGAATTTGCTATGGTTATCAACATTAGTATAAACACAAAGATTCTGAGACTCAAGAAGTTAAATAAGAAGGCCAAAATAATTCAACTACTAGGAGACCAATCAAAAATTGAAATACAAGTCCTAGTAGGAACCAAGACTTATGGTGCTAACCATGATAGGGTATGCCCAAGTTATTAATATCTCCAGCATTTGTTGGAGCTCCCTTTTTTCTAGATATATGCTAAGTATT
Organism: Mesocricetus auratus; assembly: GCF_017639785.1. NCBI lineage: Eukaryota > Metazoa > Chordata > Mammalia > Rodentia > Cricetidae > Mesocricetus > Mesocricetus auratus. Next base: position 40,584,274 of record NW_024429194.1, on the reverse strand, counting down.
TAATGAACTCTTACATAAATGACAAGAATTTGGACCAGTTATGTAAGTCTCTGTACAAATGAAAGTCAAGAAACATTCTGCCTAAAAATGGACTCTATAGTAAGTCCCCAAATAGTAATTTAAATCTGATATTATCTTGGATTTTCAACACAGAACTAGAAATTAGACACTTACTGGCTTTTGCATAAAATGAACTGGTACCTCTAGTTGTGGAATAATTTCATCAATACCTTGTCTTTGAAGCTGGAAAACATGTTTTATTGTACTGATAGAAAAACAAGAGATGGGGGAGGTTAAGAGGGGGGAGGTAGAGAGGGAGGGAAAGAGACAGAGGAGAGATAAACTCATCTGGAATTAATACCTCATCCAGTTCAGTATGAAAACACTAAAACAGAGTAAAAGGCACTCCTAGTGTGGCCAGATTCTAAGCCTTATACTATAAGAAACTTAGCTAGACTAGATTACTGAGACATCACTGTTGTAGTTTTGCCTGCCTGTACCAAGTCATCCAGCTATCAGTGAACGAATGAATGAATGGAGGGGCCAGTGAAATAGTTCAGTGGGAAAAAGTGCTTGCTGTCAGGGCTGATTCCATGATGGCCAGAGTTCCACCCATTTAACAAAGAGGATAACTGAAGCCCACAATTTGTCCTCTTGCTGAGGAATGCATACACTCCCTTCCCAAAATGTAATATTTTTAATTAAAAATAAGTTGCTAAGTGAAATTCAATTAATTAATAATGTATCTTTGTTTTATTTTATAATGTCACCTCAAAGTACCAAAACAGTGATTATGCATGAAAAAAATTAAGCAAAAATGTCCTCACCCCAAAAGAAATATTTTATGAAGCTAAATGTCTATTGGTGTGCAGCTTACTCATTGAACTGTAATTTTCTTCAATTCACCATGCACTAGTATCCGTAGATGACTTTCTACTATAATCTATGGATGTGACAGTCTGTTAACTTGCCTAGCTTAGTTAAAAGTGAACGGCTTATGGAATGGCATTTTGGTGTGGGTAGTAAAGAAGAGTCAAAGTTAAGAAAAACAAAGAGCTGAAGTTAGGAAAAATGGTTTGTCTTTGTGATGTTAGGGATGAATGCCAGGAATGACCTCAGAAAATAACCTACTTCTCACTTCTCAACTGTAATGCAATTTTTAATATGAAAGTTATTCGCTATCACTCACTACCAGGGCCCAGAAGTGAAATATAATACAAATACATTATCCTTTGTAATATAGTTTTGACATGTATTTCCCTAGTGAAGTTGTTTTCCAGGGAACTTAGGACTAATTATTTAACACTTTCAAAGTCAATAAATTATAGGAGAGGAGCAAAGGCCTGTTCTTGGATGAAATTTCTCTTGTAAAATGAAAGTTGTCTCATCCAGTAAGAAGTTACAGCAAGTTATCATTTAATAATAACATGTAATATTTTAAATTGCTGTTTAGAAATGTATTGCCTGATATTAACATGACTTTATATAAATGCTGTGTCCTCAATTTAAAAGGACATTGGTAACCCCCTAGGACTGAATAGGCCTTTTCTCAACCTAATTAGATTATGTGCAGGGTACAGTGCCTCTCTCGAAGATTAACAGAACACTTTCCTTGTCAGTTTAAGTGTTGCCTATGGCAGTATTTTTTTCTAATTTAATTAAAAGCTGTTCCTTTGTGAAGAACAAGCTTACAGTATATCCCTCTTACATTTATATTTCCAAATTCTATTCAGCAGCAAGTAGAGAGGGATGAGAAGGAAGAGAAAAGACAAAACAGAGGAGGGAGAATACAGTTGTAAACTTATATGATAAAGTCAACCACATCTTCTACTTGGAAGGATGATTTCATTTCGAAAGTGAAATGGAGTGGCTATGAACTGGATGTCTTGTGGGATAGTTCACTCTGATGTGCTAAGACTAATCTCTATCTCAGGAACAATTAAGCATCTACATCAACAAATCTCTCATTTCCAAATGCCTACTTTGCTGTTGGATCCTTTATAATGTATGATTTCTCTATAAAGCCTGAAGAATGATTCCTAGACTGGTCTCACATGTAAAGTTGAATGTGAGTCAGCAGTACTGTACCATCAATTCAAGCACAAGGTCCATAACCTAGCACATGTCCTGAAGACAGCTAAATGCTTGCGAATTAACATTGATGCGGGATTCTTGATAAGGACTAGATAGCATATATCACTTTAACCATCATTTTGGCATGAAGTTAGAATACCCATTTGCATTATTAGATCATTATTAATGAAGTATTAGAACCCTTTATCATTTGATATAAGAGAATTAGAGAGAAGACAACATACAGGATAGATGGGGGAAATGAAGTCAGGAATGAGAATCTTAAAAATAGAGAGGAAAAGGAAGAATTAGCAAAAGCCTATTAGAGGACAGGTTCAAGAATATACCAGAAAAGTAGGGTTGTGTATAGGTTTAGGTTCTTAAAAGACATATTAGAAACTCCAAAGTAATAATGGGAACAAGTTATTTTTTTAAATATAGTTTATTAGTATTAGTTTAGATAGGAAATTAATTAAAGGGGATATAACTCTAGAAAAATGTAGAAAAATGGAAAAACAAATAAAATGCAAATGTAACAAATGGAAAAACATGCATATAGGTACATAATAATCCAAGAGTGCAGTAATTATTTTAAAATAATTGTATGAGGGCTAGAAAGATTACCAGAGGTTATTGTTCTACCAGAGGGTCTGGGTTGAAGTCCACATCAGGACTCGCATAGTCTGTAATTACAGTTTTAGGAGAGCTGGTGCTCTCTTTCGGTCTTCACAGGTACCAGGCACATGTGTGATATACAAATACACATGCAGGCAAAACATCCATATATAGAAAATAAAACAGTAAGAAAAAATAATTGTCTAAATATACTAATTAAAAGGCAAAAATACCAAAATTAATGAAAAATAATTTCTCTGTGTGTGGAGTATGTATGGGTATGGGTTTATAGGTTTGGAGAGGGGAAGAGACAGAGAGAGAGGGAGACTAGAGAAAAGTATGCCATGAAGACATTGATTTTAAGAAAACTGAAGTAGCTAGATGACCCATCGGAGTGAGAGATTATCAAATAAGACAGGTATTACATAATGATAAAAAGCTCAATTTTCCAAGAAAACAGAATACCCCCAAAACACGTATACAGCTAGTAATCTAGCACAAATATCATATGTGAAGGACAAAGATACAACAGGCAGAAGAAATATAAAAATTCACTATTGTTGCTGGAGACTTTAATTTCCCTCTTCCCAAACTTATATGCTCAAACCACAAAAGAAACAAACTGGAAATCAAAAATGAAAATGTAGCTGGAAAATTTCCAAGTATTTGTAAAAGAAACAATGTACTTACAAACAATCTAAGAGCTAGAAAAGTCTCAAGATAATTTTAGAATACCTTAAAGAAAATGAAAATAAAACTTATCAAAATGTATAAATGAAGCAGAAACAGCAGCACATGGGGAAAGTTTGCTTGGTATAGACGAATAGGAAGAAAGAGTTTCAACCAACCACCTAAGCCAAGTTTCTCTTTTAGGATAACAGAGAAAAAATCAGTTTAACTTTGAAATAACAAGGCAGAAATAAATATAATTTAAAGTACGAATGAAAGAGGACAGCCATGAGACAAAACTAGTTTTAGATGTTAGTACAAATAACAAGATTCTGCCTTAGCATTTCTGAAAGAAAGACTTAATTGGATGTGCATAAAAGCATATTTTGAGGGCTAAAATTTGATTTGGGAAGCTACTTGATATTTGTATTGGATTTCACATCAAAGTAAAACAATTGCATGAAACCATGCTGATGTAAATGATTAGGCTATTTTAAAGATACGATTATTTTCCCTCAATATATGTTTTTATTTAAATTAGAAACATGCATGCTTCACATATCAATCCCAGCTCCCTCTCCCACCCCTCCTCCCTTGTCCCTCCAACAGCCCCTGGCCCAATCCCCACATCATTCCCCAGGGAGGATGAGGCCCTCATTGTGGGGAAATCTCCAGTCTGACATTTCATCCAGGGCAGGACCTAGGCCCTTCCCTCATGTGTCCAGGCTGAGAGAGCATCCCTCCATGTGGAATGGGCTCCCGAAGTTCATTTGTATGCCATGGTGAACACTGATTTATTACCCAAGGCCCCAGAGATTTCTGAGGCCTCCTCACTGACACTGCATTCGTGGAGTCTGGATCTGTCCCCTGTTGGCCTCTCAGCCATCAGTCTAGGGTTCAAGAGCTCCCCCTTGTCCGGTCATCTGTCTTTGTGGGTTTCACCAGCACTGTCTTGACCCCTTTGCTCATCACTCCTCCATCTTTGTTACTGGGCTCCAGGGGTTCAGTTCAGTGTTTAGCTGTGGGCATGTATCTCTGCTTCCATCAGTCACTGGATGAAGGTTCTAGGATGGCATATAAAGTAGTCATCAACCTTATCATCAGGGAGGGGCAATTAATGGAGTCTCTCTGCTATTGCTTAGTTTGCCAGTTGGTGTTATCCCTGTAGATCTCTGGAAATCTCACTAGTGTCAGCTCTCTCCCCAAACCTATAATGACTCCATCTATTTTGGTATTTCTCATCCTGCTCTCCTCTATTTTTACCCCAACTCAACCTTCCTGCTCCCCCATGTCTTCTTCTCCCCTCCTCTTCTCACCCTCTCTTTTTCCTGGTTTCCTCTCCCGAACACAACTATCTCATCTGATCTCGGAAGCTGAGAAGGGTAGGGCCTGGTTAGTACTTGGATGGAAGATATGAACTTTTTAAAGTCCCCATACAAGAGAATTCCAGTGGGAATACTTGTTATGCAAGTAACTGGTTCCCCTTCATCTTTTGAGTTGCGCTGTGACCCCTTTTTAAGATGTCCCGTAAAAGCATGAGAAAAAATAACTTAGCTGTATACACAAAACAAAACACTGAGATAAGTAGAGATCCATCTACACTGAAGATGAATGCCAAGCATCCTATGTCATACTGAAGTGTGTACTCTTGATATAATGTGAGCTTATTAAAAATTGGCACGTTTTAACATAAACGAACTGTCTCAGTACAATTGTAAGAAATGCATTGGGCAAATTACAACATTGAGGGACAGTGTAAATGTCACTTAATCAAAAACTTCAAAATCCTCAAGGTTATTTTAAAATGAGAGAAACTTGAGAAATTCATAGGCAGGACTTAATCACTTACTGATTAAAACATCATAATATTCTTGTTAGAATCCTAGGACAGTAGACAACCTTAAGTAAAAGATAATAAAGTTTGAATAAAATATGGCCCTTAGCTAAAACTTTTTATTCATATTATTTCACTAATTATAAGAAATAGATCCATCTATGTGTGTATACATGGAAGTAGGAATGAGGTTTATGGGATAACCTATGCTTCTGTACTGAGTTCAAAAGTTTTTATAAATGCAAAACTTACAAAATCAATGTTTATCCAAGAACCACTTTTTTTTTTTTGGTTTTTTCGAGACAGGGTTTCTCTGTATTGTTTCGGAGGCTGTCGGTCCAGCCCGGCCTCGAACTCACAGAGATCCACCTGCCTCTGCCTCCTGAGTGCTGGGATTAAAGGCGTGCGCCACCACCACCCGGCCAGAACCACGTTTTTAAAAGTAGAATAGCACCACTGTTTAATGATTGAGACAAGTGTTGGTCAGACATAAGTTCAGGAGTGGTCACAGCTAATATATTTCCTAAATTTTGGTAGTCAAAACCTGCTTGTTGGGAAGAGGGAGGTGTGAAAACATTTACCAGTTCAATTTTCATAATGCCATTCATATGACCCACCTTCTGTTTTAGCAGTTCAATGAGTAACAGATGTGAGCTAGGAGAGCTTCCAAAATTGAGAACATGTGGTTTTCAACCCAGGTTTCAGAAAAGTAGCTCCTGCAGTCTGCCAAAACAAACCCAAGGACTACCCAAAAATGAAGAGACGTTTCAAAGCACATGGGAAGGGGGCAGTGTCCACAGATGAAAAACAGTGTGATGATCAGGTCAAGAAAGAATAGTGCACTGTCTGGAGGCTAGTTCCAGAATCCTGTCCATTCTTTAGTGAGGTGGAGAATGAATTGCCTATCTGTCACACGTATTTTGAACACCAATCTTATCAATTAGCCCATCAAGGATGGGAGAGCTGCAGAAAGAGTATTTTAATTAAAAACAACCATCTTTTTCTAAAAAAGAAAATACCATCTATGACACACACCTCCATCTATTATAGCTTAATTATGTTGTGATTATTCTTTACCCAACCTCATTTCACAGTGTCAGCCTATTTTTCTGCTTTGTCACCTTCATTGTCTGCTGTGATATCAGAAAGAAGGACTAGCTGAGTATGATTTGGAAGTAATAAAAGCTATCTTATAGAAGGTCAGTTCATTGCTTGCTTCTTGTTTCTCAACATAATGTTCCCTTCAGCAATAAAAATGCAGCTGTAGAAAAGGATGACACGGTAATCATAGAAGACATATTTCCTGTTTTGGATACAGATATACATAGAATTTGAACAACTCTTTGTTAAAGTGACTTCTGAGTACACATGGCTACTAGGCACACATATAGTGTTTTAGTTACTTTATTTACCACCCCAGTGAAGTATGTGATAGCAACTCAAGATTTGTATTGGCTTCCAGGTTAAGATGTTTCAGTACATGATCATCTGGTCTAATGTGTCCATTAAGTGGAACAAGGTAATGCCAGGAGATTTGAGAGGAATGAGCATAGCTCACCAAATGACAGACTAGGAGGCAAAGTGAAATGGGTTAGTTGGAGAATCTAAGGCAAGGTACAGCCCCCAAGGGTATAGTAGCAGTAACCTCCCTTTTCCAATTTCATCCTGAATCCTACCTCTTAATAATACATGATTTGGAAAGATTAACCACCACATAGACTATACACATTCGGCTCAGTCTTAAGAACAAATGAATAGTCATAGAACAGGTTGTTCTTTCATGGTTTGTAGGGTCCAGATCTTGCCTCATTACTCTTCTCTGGGGTACCATGCATATCTCTCTTAGGTTCTTTCCTGTTTCCCAGACTCTGTGTCAGTGGAAGTGCAGACTGGCACTATCCTGATCCATGTCTAAAATCCATATGAGTGAGTACATACTATGTTTGGCTTTTTGTGACTGGGTTACCTGACTCAGGATGGTTTCTTCTAGTGCCAACCATTTACTTGTGAATTTCAAGATTCCATTGTTTTTTTTCTGCTGAGTAATACTCCATTGTGTAAATGTACCACATTTTCTCTATCTGCTCTTCAGTTGAGGGGCATCTAGGTTGCTTCCAGGTTCTGGCTATTACAAATAATGCTGCTATGAACATAGTGGAGCAGATGTCCTTGTTGTATGAATTTGCATCTTTTGGATATATGCCTAAGAGTGGAATTGCTGGGTCTTGTGGTAGATTGATTCCCATTTTCCTGAGGAATCTCCATACTGATTTGCAAAGTGGCTGTACCAGTTGGCACTCCCACCAGCAGTGGAGGAGTGTTCCCCTCTCTCCACATCCTCTCCAGCATAAATTGTTCTACTCTTAGGCATATATCCAAATGAGGCAGTCTGGAAGGGCTGATTCCTTTCCTGAAGTTGGGGTCACCGGAGGTTGGAGCTGAAGGGCTGATGCCTTTCCTGTGTGGGCAGGTCTTCTGGAGCGGACCCCTGGAATATTGAGCGGATGGGTGTTGTACGTGGGATGGGAAGTGGCCCCACGGAGACCCAGGCTCACCTGATTTTGGGGTTGCCAGAAGTTGGGGCCTGGAAGGGCTGATGCTTTTCCTGTGTGGGCAGGTCTTCTGAATGCCAGGAGTGGCTCCCCGGAAGATTGAGGGGATGGGTGTTGGGGGGATGGGGAGTGGCCCCACGGAGACCCAGGCTCACCTGAAGCTGGAGTCGCCTTCATTCTCTATTTTTATTTTACTTTTTTTGAAGTATCTCTCATTGAACTTAGAGCTCACTGTTTATAAGCTTAGCTGGCCCATGAGTGAGGTCAAGAAAACCCTCCTATTTCCTACCTCTAGTGCTGGGTTCAAACCAGCATGCTGATTTTTACATGGGTGCTGTAGGTAGGTCTAAACTCAGGTCCTCATGTAGGGAGTTTAACCCCTTAGCTGTCTTCCCATACTGTCTTTAAAAATATTAAGCTGATCTTTGTTCAGTGTCTGTAACACAATAAATAAAAGAATCAGAGACTGATAATGGAGTTCAAACTTCAAGTTGAATATCAAAAGAGCAAAACAGCTGGCCACTGGCTTCTTACCTCTACCTCAGACTGAATGGGCTGATTCTGTCTCCACGAGCTCTCAAACTATAAGCTTTCCTCAGTGTGGCTGTAGAATGAATGCCTCCTACTGAATACTGAAGACCCTGCTTCTATTTTTTTATCCCTCTAGTGCTGGGATTAAAGGCATGTGATCTATTATTCTTTAAGTCTGATTCAATCTCATTTATACCTAGGTGGCCTTGAACTCAAAGAGATTGTCTACCTCTTAATCCTGAGTCCTAGGATTAAAGGTGTGTACCTCCATCTCCTAGCTTCTGGCTGCTGTAATTAAAGGTGTGTGCCTGTGATGGGACATGTCATTTTGTAAATATGTCTTTCTTATTGGATGATGAATTAAAAATCACCATGTGATCTCTGGAGTAGAGAATACATTAGTCTGGCAGTCCCAGTAAGACGAGGCCTTATAGAAATAAATACATTTGTAGTTATGGGTTAATACTTAAGACAGTGCTATAAGAAGCTCTAGATATTGGCCAACAGCTTTGTAACTAATAGAATCTATATATGTTATTTGGGGTTTCTAAATCAGTGATGGGACCCAAGTGGGAATCCTGCAACATGCCTGGTTTCTATGGCTGATGGCTGACTGCTTTCTGAACCCTCAGGCAAGCTTTAATAAATAATAAATAACACATTACCGTGTCTAAAGTTAGATTGAGTTTTTATTAGTGATATAAGCATGATGCTTATATTTCTTGATACATATAAAGATGTATCTGCTTTAGAATTACCATTAATTGAGGTTTAGGCCATTCTTCAGTATTGCACTTGAGTAGACTGTGATACACTCTTCTCCCATCTAAGCAAACAACACAGGGCAGCTCTAGTTTTGCACTGAGTCAACAGAGATCTGAAACTGTAAGAAATAGTTTTGGACAGACTTGATGGTGTCCACTTTCCTTTTGACATTGCAGAGATCACAGAAGGCTCTTTTAGCAGATTGCAGTATATTATAGTTAGAGACACCAAGTAGCCTGTTGTGGCCTGGCATTAAAACAAATTCATTGATGTTCTTCTCTGAGACTACAGGCTGGCCTTTTGTTTATTATTGTTATATTTTATTTGTATAGATATCCCGCCATGGTTGGTGCTATAAATAGTGATGTTTTTATTGTTAGTGCAGTACACTTAATAAAGCTGCAGTTTTCCTGGCAATTAATTGTGCTGACAATCAATGCAAGGCTGCAGGCAGTGTGTTTATGTGCTGAGCTTTTGATGAGAGAAGCCCCAAGAAGTCAGGCTGTCAGAATTAAATGCTCTGTTCAGACATAAAGTCACATTCTGTTCTTGGCTTGACCAAATAACAGTTGATTACAGGCTGAGCCGGGTCTGATTTTGCTTGTAAGGTAGAGAATATTTGGTCACCATTAAAGCAATAAGGTGAGACATTTATTTAGGGTAAAGTAGCATGATAAAATTACCCTTGTCGAATGTTTCTCAGGGTACAGCAAGTTTTGATGAAAATTTCCGTTATTTTAAGTGTCTTGGAAGACTTTGCCACTTTTTCCTTCCTCCCAGATGTTATGGAACACATTTATTTATTTGGTAAATAATTGCATCTTAATCATAAAATGTCCCTGGATTGATTATGTGTGGTGCATTTTCCTTGTTCTCTATGGTGTGGTGTTAAACACTATCCTGCTGTAATCTCTGTCTTCTGATTTTGCATCTTGGCTCAGTGGATATTTACTCTTTGTGCACTAACACTGGCAATGGAATATCAAAGGGACTTTGATGCTTAAAGTAGGAACAAACCTAGGAAGTAAATAAGTTGCTGTAATTTTTCTTTGTTATAGTTGGGATATAGTTTCAAATCTACTTACAAGATGTAAATACAAGCCATCATTTTCAGAAGCCCACATTATCCAGGAGTATTTTTGTGCTTTCCTGATTAGTAGTGCAACTCAATTTTTGCATACTAATGCTTCAGAATAAATTAATTCTAATTTAAATTTATACCTAACTTTTATGTTTGTTTATCAAGGATCAATCAAATGAGTCATTTATGACATATAAATCCTTATTTTAGTAATAGAAACAATTGCTGAGGCTCTTACTATTCTCTTTTCAGTTTGAGTCTTAAATATACTCATTCATGTCATCTCATACATATGTGAAGTTACTTCTACCAAAGTACTTTATTGAGAACAAACTGAGTTCAGAATAGACACCAAGAAAACATACTGACTGCGTGAGACTGACAGACTCAATGAGAAGGTGATGTTAATCTTGTAAGAAAGTCCACTGGTATATATTAATGTTACCTCTCCTTTTTAGATTTTTGTAGAGGAAATCAAATATAATCTATATGAGATATCCTTTTGACTTACAGAAAATGACTTCTGACCACCCAACAGAAGTCTAGTTTGACAAGCTTAAGTTTGTGACTTTTCTGAACCCACTGAAGCACTGACATCATAGAGAAATCCACTGGTTCAAAGTATAAGGGGAGGTCAGTACATACAGGGAGAGGTGAGGGGTACATTCTAGCTTATCTGTACAAGACACAACCAGATGTGAAAGTGAGTGTTCAGCTAGGTTGCAGAGCAGAGTGGTGGAAGACAGACAGATGTGCAGTAGCATACCAGCTGAAGGTATAAGCATCGTTCATTTCCTCTAGCAACTCGTTTCTTATAGAATCCAAGCATAGGCTCCATCTTTCTCCCTCTCTGTCTCTCCCTGTCTCTGTCTCTCTCTGTCTCTGTCTCTCTCTCTCCCCCCTCTCTCTCATACACACACACACAAAGAAAATAACTGAAGATGCATTTTAAGAGGAACACAGCCTACTTCTAGCAACCCTTTCATCTCTGTATCCCGTAATTTAGCTGTAGGAAATGCACAGAAAAACAACTCTTCCAAGTGAAAATGCTCTACTAGGCCAAAAAGAAAAGATGCTCAGGGAAGAGTAGACCCTCAAGAGCCACAGGACACAATATCTGGTTGAAGTTGTAAGAGCCAAACATAGTGCCCATCCTCTTCTCTCCAAAGCCAGACTAATATCAAAAAACAGTAACTTTATCAAACAAGTTATCCCTAAGGTACAGTGCCAAGGGTAGACTCCAACTAAACATGTTACAGATACTGAGGGAGCTAACAAATGAAAAATGCAGGAATAAAACCAGAAACATACAAAACACAAATTTAATAAAGAATACTTTAGTAAGGTCACTACCCTAAGCACAAAGTGATGTGAACAAACTCAACTATAGAAAACCCCCAAGCTACCATATCACTTAGTTAGATTGATTCTAACTCCTAATATATGAACCAAGTTCAAATAAAGATGAGCTACTTACCCTCAAAAGAGGAAAACTCCTGCCTTTTTCTGCTATTCTATACAGATATCTATCAATAAAAATCATCAAGGCATAAGCTATAGAAATAACAAGACAACACAATATAAAAGACAAAGTCATAGTTATAACTAGATTCAGATTTGAAAGGTATGGATAAAACTGACAGAAAATATAAAATAACAGACTTACTGTCACCAATATGATAAAGTCCATTCTGTTGAAAGATGATGTAAAGATCTGCAGAAAGGAAGAGGAGGAAGACCAAGAGGAGAATGAGGAGGAGACATAGAAGGAGGTGGAAAAGGTGAGAAATGGGAGACTCTGAGCTGTGTTAATGATCTTATCAGTGTGTCTGAAACAGCAAAGCAAAGAAATAGAGGAAAAGATAAATCAATAGAAATGCCATGAACTGAAGAACGAAGAAAGTTAAGAATGGAAACCATTCACAGAGCATCTAGCATCCCTGGGACATCAATATATCAAATGTTGACATAGCAAATATAAACTATATATAAACAGAACTCTAGCCTGTGATAAGAAAGTGAATTAGAGGAAATATTAATCTATTGGTTAAGATTCCCCCCTGCAAATGGAGGACAAAGTGCAAACCAAAAGAAGGGCAAAAAATGAGGCTGGAAGGAGGTCTTGCCTAGTATTAGCATGTCCTGTTCTTCCAGAGGACCGGAGCTCTCTTGTGACTCCAGGTACAGAAGGCTGCAACAAATCTGGCCTCCACAGTCAAATGCACTCATGTGCAAATATTCACACATAGACACGCATGTATAAACATAATTTAAAATAATACAAATAAGTACCAAAAGACTGGGTACTGTAACAAGATAAAACTTAAAAATAAAGTTATAACTTGGCTTCCAACTGATTTTGCTGTTTGAGAAGGTCGTGAGATAATGAGTCCTTGTTGGAGAAAGGATAGATGTCACTGGTGGTGAGCTTTGAGAGCTCATATGCTTAGTCTTCTTCCAGTTTGCTTTCTGCTTCATGAGTGTAGCTGGAGATGTGATCTCTCACTTTCCTGCTCTAGACAGCTGCTGCCGTGCCAACCTAGCAACTTAGCCACTATATACTCGCTCTCTGGAGCCCTCAGCCAAAATAAACCCTTCCTTACGTATGTCTAAAAAAGTTAAAAAGGATTAGTTGGCAAATTAAAAAAGTTCACACCTAGAAAACTCCTGCCTAAGGAATTTTCAGTGACACTGAAGAATAAACATAGAACAGAAATGCAAATCACACTGAACTGCTCTTTTCCAGAATAGAGGTAACACATCTTGAAAGTGCCATAGGAGGGACTGGAGAGGAAATATTCTGTGTTACGCTCTTTCAGATAACCCATGTTTAATTTACAACACTCATATTGGTCAGTTCACAACTGCCTGTGACTCCAGTTCTAATGGATATGATAAACATCTCTGGCCTCTATAGGCACTTGCACTCAGCTGCAAATGCCTTCCCATACACACTTTAAAATAATATTAAAAATAAAGTACTGTATCAAAAACAAATGCCAATTTGCTATTTTATACCCCCCAGAATAAATTGAGTCAATGTAGAGTCAGCAGGTGTGCTCTAGTAGTGATGTCAAAGGAAGTTCTTTACAAATGAAACAGGTTACCAGAAAGAAGTTCAGACAGATTCAAAGAAATTGAGAGTACACACAGTGGAATGACTATAGTGAACAAACTTACTTATTCTATTTCTAATTTCTCAATAAAGTGATTTAGTGACTAAATAAATATAATGTATAATTATAATATAAATATAGAATATAATATATAAATAATAAAAATAAGTATAATGTTATTATAAGATAAAATTCAGATGTGTTATGAAAATAATGCAATGAAGGGAGGGAACATTTGAAATTATAAAACTGTAAGACTCATACTACACAAAAGAAGTACAATGCTATTATCAGGGAGAGTTTGATTTGTTAAAAGGCACATTTAAAAAGTCCTACTTCTATCCTATTAGCTTTAAAAAACAAGAATAAATAACAAGTCAATGAAGGAGATAAAGTGCAATGCAGAAGTTATCAATTAACCCTAGGCAAGGCAGGCTGAAGCAGTCTTGAACTAAATATCAGATGAAACTGAGAGAGAAGAAATAGCAAAGCAATAGATTCAAACCTTGTCTGTCAGTAATCAACATTCAACTCATAAGATACAGTATGGAGCTCTCAACTGGAAAAAAAGACCACTAGGAATGTCTCATTATATTCTGGTCTTTAGTGACATATTTGGCCTTTTCTCATGAGATGCCAAGTTTTTCATCAGTTCGTGGCAATATGTCCTTGTCATTCCCAATATGAATGTTTGTTTTGGTACTGGCTCCTGGTCACAAAAGGAACAAGCCAGCTACTGATGTGGTCTTTGGGCAGTGCTGAATCAGTTGTCCTAGAGATTGAATTCAGTTACATGGTCAGTAACCCAAGCATTTGATGCATATGTAATGAATTTTAGTGAAAATCCTATGTCTTTGAGTGAGTTTACCTGATGGGCAAGTACTCAGTGCTGACTCTTACTCATATATGCTACAAGGCCAACAGTCGTGGTTCACTGTAGAAGCTTTACACTTTCAGCCTCCCTCTCTGTGGCTTCTTTGGTTAATTTTGATCTGCACTAAAGCCCCATAATAAACAGTAACCACCAGTTTCATAGCTTCCAGTGAGTTCTGTGGATTCTAGTGAATCATCAACCCTGAGGGTGGAGCAAGAGAAACCTTAAATCTGAAAATGATGTCAAAAGGAAGAGTAGTCTTGTGGAGACTGTCTTCAAACCACACCGACTGGCTAAACCTGGGAAGCTCTTTACCTGCTTTGAATGTAGAGACATGGATGATTAAAGACTGAAACTGTGTAAAAAGACGTATGAACAAATAAACATGAATGAAAAGGAATGGGTACATACATGTTAATGTTACTTGAAGTAGACTTCACATAAGCATTACTGTCAGAATTAAGGAGGTTAATGCAGAGGCAGTATGTATAACAGTATGTTTAACAAGAATGTACAACAATTCTTAATGTGAGCAGCTAATAATGGTATCTATGTCTCAGATAATTAAAGTAAGGAACAAAAACCTACAAAGGTAACTTAAAGGACTATATACCTCTCTGTAGGCAACTTGTAGAGCAAGGATGAAGTCAATAAGAGTATAAAGATGACACAAATAACATTCCAGACCACATTGACATGACTGAATCCTGTAGAACAGAATAGGCATTTTCTGGAAAACTCACCACAGTGGATGTTATTATGACTACAAAATAACATTTAACAAATCAAAACATTTGCTTTTGTTCATTGCTATACTGAAAGAAGCTTACATACTGTCACTAATAGTAAATAAATTACTTTTAGCAATTGTGTCTACATAGGCAATAATGACTCCAATTACAGTAGATTTGATGTGTGAGAAGTTTTGATTCTAGACACAAAATGATAGAATCCGCATTATCTCCATGTCATGCAAGGAAGCATAGAGGCAGAAACAAACAGGAATGTGGGAGATAGTGTAACCCGCAATGTAGAAGAAACGATGATGACAATTATTGGAAGATGTATTTAAGTTGGTTGCAACATAAATAGTTATCTCATTGGAAAAATCAGTTTCCCTTGGCCCATTCCTTTTAAACATGGTCTTGTATTTCATAGCTACAAAGCAACAAAGAGACTATGCATGTCAGCTGTGCACCAAAGTTCTGTCTAAAAAATTACTTCAGCCGGATTTATCTGGACTTCCTAGAATTATTCAAAGCAAATTTGCTATTGAAGAGTTGCCTTGCATTAGTGGGAGCAGGAGCTGTCTCTGACTCTTTTGCTGACTTTCTGGAACCTACTCTTCATACTGGGTCACCTTGCCCAGCCTCAATACATGGGGAGGCATTTAGTGTTACTGGAACTTGATATGCCGTGCTTTGTTGATATTCATGGGAAGCCTGCCTTTTCCTGAACAGTGGGGGTGGGAAGCAAGGAGAGTGAAGTGGGGAGTGCTGGGAGGAGAGGAAGGAAAGGAAACTGTGGCCTGTGGACAGGATTAAAACAAACAAATAAATAAGTCAATAAATAAATAAATAAATAGATTTTTTAAAAGAATGTATCTACATTTTAGAAAGGACTATATATATATAGGCTCCTTGACTATTTTAGGGACAATGATGTACCACAAAACTAAGTATGAGAAGATCTTCCAAGGAAAAAGGCACCTTTAGGAAGTTGTGTTGGATGACTGCTATTTGGAAGGGTACTTCACCTCTCTTGTTAAAAAAATTAATAAAGAATGTTTGTTTGCTAATAATTAGTAAACTTTAGTATTTGTAATAATGAGTGTTTTGTGTAAAATAACATAAAAAATTTCAGCATGGGTGAGGCAGGTGGTCAGTCTTGTGGTCTCACGGCTGCAGGAACTCCATGGTACAGGGCAGCAACAGGATGTCCATGGAGAGTCCCAGTGAGGGCCCAGTGTCCTTGGTGTAGCAGAGACCAGGGGCCTGGAATCAGATCAAAGCTTCTTTGCAATGATCGCCTGGATGGTAAGATGTATGGAGAAAGGGGTTTACTGCTGACTCACTGTGTGACACTGCGGCTTCCACGATGAGATTTTCCTTTTTTTCTGTTAAAGTTCTTCTTTTATTCTGGGGTGAGAAAAGATAGGTGGAATCTGGAGACATGATGTGGAAGACACAAAGAATAAATAAAAAGAAAGCAAAAAAAAACCCGAAAAAATGTGGCTGATATAAAAAATATTCTTAGAAAATGTTGAAAAGCTGTCACGCAGCTTAATTAAGCACTTTTCTTTAAATCTTATAAATATGTTTGTTGAAACTTTGAAATCATAATAATTTGCATATCATGAAAGAGGCTCTGGAGCATGACAAAAGAGATGGAAACTTCTTCCTACTTATTACAAGTTACATTCTGCAAAGACTGTAGGCCAGAATAGATCTCAGAAGGAATTATCAAAAATAAATTTCAATATCCTACAAAAAATTCTAGCAAACACAATATTTAATAACTGTTTAAGGAATGCAGTAGGAAAATAGGTCATTCACAATAAAAAGTATGCAGGAGAAAATTGAACTAAGTATGGACTAGATGTGTAAAGAAACTTCATCTTTTTTTTCCCTGTGAGGCATAAAGCAGATGAACAAATGAGATATGTACCCTGTTGTAAGGCTCCAGCAAGAAAATGGATAATTCCTCAATATTTTATCAAAAATACCTTTAAGTGACATGAATTATATCAAAACACCAGTAAGAGTTTCTTTAATGAATATCATGAGCCAAAATTACACCTGTAAATGTGAAATAGGAACAAATAACAAAGGAAACCAAGCACACAGAGAATAAAGGCAGAAGAGTTCATATAACCTTCTAGAACAAAGAGAGTGTGAGCATATACAGGCCACAGGAATAGAAAATCCCAAGAAAGTGATTAATTATATATTGCTAGTATTTATAATCAAGATAATTCCATTATTACAAATTATGAGAACAAATAATATTTACAGTGTTAAATCTTGCTAAGATAATCAGCCAGCTTTTTGAAAATATCTTAAAGAGTATCCTAACCTCACTTCTTATTACGGAATTAATTCCCAATGCTTTAATATTAAAAGTTCTAAAATAGTGTAATATTAATTTAATCCAGGAAAGAGCTGGTGTTTTATCTTATGACAATCCATAAAGCTACATTCTTAAGTAAAAGGAAATGATGAACTAGAATGAAGAAAAATAGTGTACAAAATGTTTCACTAACAGTATTAAAGGATAAAAAAGAGAAAATATTTATAACACATGATGAGGGTTCTGATTTTTAACTTTATAAAAAATTCTTATAAGTCAAAAAAGTCTTACCATAGCTTAATGTATGTCTTAGCAAAGATGTCAGTAGTAAACTTCTTGATAAACTAGTTGGTGTTACTTACTGGATGGATAGTCTATGGAATATTTTTGCTAGTATATGCCCAGCTTATATAGGAATAATTAATATCTAAGATATAGGAAATTGGGATTTATACATTTATGAGATAGTTGTCTGAAAAATGCCCCAGAAGCTGTATACTATATTAAATAATTACAGTACTTTGTTATTATGCGAGTAGATATTTAATTTAGAGACCTTGTTGGTTAAATCTGGAGAAAGATGTGAGGAGGGGCTTTTGTGACCTAGGATGTCATCTTTCTAATATTAATGTCTTTGACAGTGAAGCCTGATGTTGGATACACTCACTGAAGGTTAAACACCTCAGATGGAACATTTAGAAACAACAACTAAGAAAGATTAAATGCCTATGAGCAGCACTGACAAGTATTCCTTATGTATTATAGAATGCATTGATATTTTTTGTTACCCCAGGCTGTCCTGACTAATACTGAATACCATAAATGATATCATTGGAGCCTTAAATAAACCCTTAAGAGGTGTGGACTAGTAGAAGAGGGGTTAGTCACTAGTAGTATGGCAGTGAAGGAGGTTTTGGAGGACTGGCCCCTTTCTGTTTCTTTAATTTTTCTGGCTATGTGGTGGCCATTGTCCTCTGTCATGTGATAAGAGCATTGGAAATTATGTGGTTTATTATCATTCAGACATTGGTCTGTGATCTGGTTGATAATATTTGTGTGATTCTAGACCATTCATCCAAACTCATTAAGACTTAGATTTCATCTTATTTTTGCTTTTAAGTATTCCTTCTTCAGGTCAGTATTTCTGGTTCTGGGAAGCCTAGAGTTATATGAATGGCAAGTTCAAAGACAGCCATCAGGGTTTTTCGATTAAACCCGCTGCCCTCCATCCCTGGACCCCTTCATTTCAATCTTAGAATTAGCTATTTCCATCTAGACCTTTGAAGAGGAAAATGTCAAGATTGAAGTACCTATATACAATATTTAGATCTTGAATATTCCATACAGAGTCCCATGCTGAATACTTGGCTCCTAGTTCATGGTGCTACTAGGATGTGGTGAAAGTCTTAGGGGGTGTGAACTAATGGAAAGCAGTTAGTCATGATAGAATAACTGTGAAGGACATATGCAGGCCTGGACCCTTTCTGTTTCTTTTTTTTTTCCTGTTTGCTATACAGTGAACATCCTCCTCTACCACATGTTCTCACCTCTCTGAGGTCCTCCTGTCTCCAATCTTCCTGAAACTAAGATTAGAGTTCCCCACTGCCCAGCTTTTTATATGATTGCTGCAGATTTGAACTCAGGTCCTCAGGCTTGCACAGCAAACACTTCACCCATTGAGACAGCTCTCTGCATGGATTTTTACTCTTTTATACAGATTTTACTCACTTTAAATACATTTAATTAATTAATTGATTAATTATTTTTCCTACTCTGATCACATTTTCCTCTCCCTCCCTCCTCTAAAAAAGTAATAATGATACTTGCTCTGAGGATATTCTTATAATGTTCACTTTTTATAAGCAGCGAACATCTATCCAGACTATCCAAAATCATGTTTGTTTGTGTTTTTGTTTTTGCAAATATTTTGCATTATTTTATTTTCTGGCAAATAAACTCCCTAGTTTTTAAAACTAGGCAAGAGCCTGGTATATGATATATATTCACTGATATTTATATTTGGATTTCTTTATATTGGTGAGGTCAAGAGTGTTTAAATAGGCTCATGCTTACACTGAGCTACAGGTTCAGAAGTAATAGAATTTTTATAGACTGAACATCCTTAGAAATTTCACTCACTCCCAACCTTGATGAACTGTCATAATAATTGATTGTATTAACAGAAATAAATAGCTAAATTTGCCTTGCCTTCACAATGACCCTGTCCCATCTGACACGGATAAGGAATAATGTTACTTTACACTGCCCCAACCAGGTCAAGGCTCAGAAAAAGCCTTGGCTTGTGCCCTTAATTCAATCCTGCAGACAACAGGCTGAATCGGCATTGTCAGTGTCTTTCTCTTTGGCATGGGTACTAATAACCTTGCTTTGCTTCCTTGTTTCTCCTCCAGAAGGCTTTTGGCAAGCACGCTGCTTACTTTCAGTTATGGAAGTTATACAGTTTAAGGAGGGAGCAGTAATTACAAGCCATTAATGTCAGAAGGCCAACGGCACAGATGACCATTGTGAAGAGGACACAGCCTTCAAGTTCAGCACAGGATGATTACCAGAGCATTTTAGTGGTGTGCTGGTGAAGGAGAGGAAGACATAGCTCTGGGAATGTGCTAAGGCAGCAAAGGCCCCAAAACACAGTTAGACATGTCAATGGTCACATTGATTATGGTAGCAGTGATTTAGTGGGGGTGCCTTACACTTGCTATTACACAATGCACCATAATAGGCTTTAACGAATACTCTGTTTTACGTGCTGTGTCTAGTGTAAACCACAGAGGTGTCACTGACATCATCATTCCATATAGGCTATAGGAAAGCACTTAGTCTTTTGGAACTGGACTGCTTTCCCCTTTGGCTCTGGATTCAGTGGTTGAGGATATATCTGTTTTCCCCTTTGCCAGACCATGCCTCTCTTTCATGTAAAACCCATCTTAAGACTCACCCCTCCCAGAACCTTTTCTGATTAATTGCATCCAATTACCTGCATTCAGCATCTTCCCTCTGTAAATGCTGAATTAAATTATATTTCTGACATGTTCATCTGAGAAGAGCTTTAAAATATAAGTATATAATCTGACCTTCAACTATCTTGGATCATAATATATGTTTAGATGCTAAGGGCATAGCCACCTTTATTGCTAGATTATTAACTGTCACTAAGGTAGGGTTCTTATTTCTTTTGTATACTCCCCCCACGTGAACATTTTTTTCCATCATCTGACAAAAGTAAGGTGACAAATTCTCTGGCCACTAGTGGGCATTTATTTCTGACCCCCTCAAAAAATTGGGAAAGGATCACAATATTCTGTGTCTATGAGTTTTGCTTTTCCTTTTCCTTTGAAAAGGAAAAGTGCTACAACGCCTGTTTTGTTGTTTTTGCTGTTTGGTTTTGGTTTTGGTGTTTGTTGTTTTACATTCTTGCTGGCACTGTTCTCTATGTAAAGTATTTCACTGGAGGCAAAAAGGAATAAAGGCTCACCTCACTCTCAGGCCAGGTATCTCTTACTTCATTGAGAGCACATAACCTAGTATGATAATATATACTTGACAGAGTCAAACAAACTATAGAATGCTAACAAGTTGTGATCACCAAATAAGGCATTTTCTGTAGTCTTCTACCCAAGCTTTCAGCTTCTTTTAAACAGTTTCTTTATAATGGTCTCCATCTGTTGCCAAGAGTATGTTCTTTGATGAGGGGTGTTACCTACACTTTTCTGTGTGTATAAGGGTGAATATTTAGAATGTAGTTTGGAATTATGCTCTTTTCATAAAGAGGTTCAAGGTTCTCCTTCCAGAGCAATGACATTGCTGTTCCTAGAAAGCTGGCCAGGTTTTCAGTACCAGCATAGCCAGGTTTCCCTCTTGTTAAGTAGGCCTTGTGACCAGTCATAAGGTTTACTGTTTACTACCAAGGTATGCAAGGAATTTTGTACCATGCCAGTAATTGTTTTAGTTAATGGATAACCAAAAAGACTGTCTAAACAAGACCGGAATAAAGTTGGCAGTAACAGACATGCTAACGGAGAAGGGAGAAATCTGATGGTACTCCACCCCTAGATAAAGAACTTTGGGCATCTAAGGAATGCTGAGAATCTGAGAAGTAGTGCCCCAGGAAGATTCCCCCTCATTGGTTATGCAATTGTACATGGGAGGAATTAGAGGGAGGAAAGGAAAGGGGAAATGCTATAATTTCAAGTTCAGAGATTTAAAAATACTTCTATATATATATATATATATATATATATATTTGTGTGTGTGTGTTTGTATATACATTTGTACATGAATACATACTATCCCTAACCTTAATCTTTAGAATAAAACTTGACCTAATGTCATTATGCTACTCCCTTGTTTTCCAACACTGTTGCTTATCTGAATGCACAGACTGCAGTAGTGGGCAAAATTAAAAATATTTAACAGTCCATGTGGTTAACAGTGGATGAGTATTCTATTGCTGCTATACAAAAGACTAGATGGCTTGAAAAGCAACAACAATTTGATTATCTGATAAGGGATGATCTCCAGTAATAGCTGGAGTCTGTCTCTAGCTATTAGACCCATATTTCTTGCATTCTTTGGCTCCTGACTCTTTTCCTCAAAGCTGGAAGACTTGCTTCTTGCTTTAATTATCACATTGCCTTCTTTTGCTCTTTGTGTGGCCCAATCTCTCTTTATCTCCCCTTTGTAAGGGAGTTGTCGTTGTACTTCACAGCCATTCACACAACACAGTTTAGTTTCCCTCCTTTCAGGGTCTTTGATATAATCACACTGACAATGTCCACTTTACCATCAGATGCTAATTTTTTTCAAGTTCCAATATTTAAGATTTCAGGGTCATTATCCAGCCTGCCACTCAGTATTTTCAGTACATCCAATACAGACATGCTATAGTTTACTGTCCTCCTTTTAACTTGTAAATAATTGCCTGATTCTGGACATTTGGAACATTATGGTGGTGGCATTGGCAGGTTTGTAGGCATCCATTAAGGTCTAGGTTCTTCTAAACTGGAAAATTGAATCGGCCTGAGTCACACACATGCTATCAAGTCAAGTATGGTGGCTTTAAAATAGAAAAGAATTTAAGGACTAACAAGCTTAGAAAACTAGAAACAGAGCTTGTGCTTAATGAATATATTTAAATACAGACTCAAGCATGAGAAAGACAAAGAGAAGGAGAGGCACCATAAGGAAATACCAGATGCACCTGGAAGCACTGGCGTAAGGTTGTTACAGAGTATCAGAAAGTAGGTCATAAACAAGAATGAGTATGGTCTCCTCAAAGGAGAGTGCCAGGGCATGGGCTTTTGTAATAACTATGGGTAGAACTTTGCTGGGTTTTGATGTTACTATCATCCAGGCATTGCTAAGGAACCTAAATGAAAAAAAACTGGGTGGTTTCAGCAGCGGTACATGGTAGGAATGCAATCAGTAGTTTCCCAGGATGCAGGAAGATCGCATATCCTACTGCTAATAAATTTACCATTCCTGTTGAGAGTCTCACGAGATGCCTGGAGAAAGCCATGAGGTTTGTCCAAAGTCATGTACCTTCACAACTTACATCCAGTTCACTGTTTGTTTATCATAAGCTACCTGTATATGAGAAGAATATTATTTAGCTTAGTAGTCTTAACAGAAATACTGGCTGTGCTGGATGGAATTCACATCTCTCAGCTAGTGAAGATCTTCAGTGAGAATCCTGGATAAAGTGTTCTCTGCCAGTCTCATATCTTCTATTCCTTGTCTTTCTTTTCTGTCTTGACAGAATATATTAATAAAGGATGTGCTTCCAAGGAGAGAAATGGGAAATGAACAATGTGAGTTTAGTAGCTCAAATGGGCCCTCTGTACAAAGGACTGTGACTTTGATGCCAAAAATGGCTCATTTGAACAATGTTGGTGTTCTCCTGCAAGCCCTGTCTGTTGCAACTAGTTCTACATATAGCATCATGTATCATGTTTCCTTAACATCTTAAATCTTGGTGTGTGTTTTAACATTATAATGTCATTGGTCACCTTCAGATGCCCTGGAATGCCCCAGTACCTGCACCAATGGAGGACAATGGCCATAGCGGTCTCAGTGGATTTCCAGTCTTCCTCTTTGACAACCTGTTTTTTTAATTTTCTTTTTTATTCCATTTACTAAATTTGCAGCTTTTTGTAAGGTCTTCCAGACTTCACTCTCCCATCTCAGTGGAGTAGTTGGGAGATGTATTTTTGTTTAGAGAGACCGAAGTTACCTTTCAAGAACCTTCAAAGCACCCTACTTGAGTAGCTACCAGAGTAGCCGGAGTATGCTGAAAGTATGGAAACAGATGGTGCTTGATATTTACTAAAACATGTGAAGGAAATATTTAGCATTCATAAAGAAGGGTGACAAAAAAAGCTATCTTTGTGTTAGAAAATGGCATAACTGTTGATCTAAAATTTAAACTGTGTAAGAGAGAAAAGGGAAGGTATAGAAGTTGAGCCAAAAACCAGAACTCTCTAGTCTTTAAAGTGAGAAACATGAAAATTCTCTGTTTGAACAGCACAAGTATATATTTTTGAGATGCTTAAGGCAAGAAACTTGTTGACTACTGTGGAGGTTGTAAGTTCGAATCTACAAAGGACAAAAGACAGACTAACTCACTGAAGTGCCGATAAACACTGCACTGCTACTACTATTGTTATTATATATATATATTATTTAACTTTTTATGCATGTCACTTTTAGTTCTTTCTCCCTCCCATCTTCCCTCACCCGCCGATCCTCCCAATACCTCATCCCAACTCCATGCCCCCTCTGCTCCCCAGAGAGGGTAAGGACCTCCATGAAGGATTTTCAGAGTCTGTCACATCATCACGGGAAGGGCCCAAGTTCTTCCCTATGTGTCCAGGATGAGAGAACATCCCTCCACATGGTATGGGTTCCCAGAGTCCATCTGTATGCCAGGAAAAAATACTGCTCCACTCTCCAAGGTCCCACAGATGATCAAGGCCTCCTCTCTGACACACAGGTTTGGTGAGAGGGTGTCTGGATCAGTCCCATGCTGGCCCCTCAGTCATCAGTCTGGGGTCCATGTGTTCCTCCTTGTTTAGGTCAGCTGCCTCTGTGGGTTTCCCCAGCCCGATCTTGATTCCTTTGGTCATCACTCTTCTTTGCAACTGGGTTATAGGAGTAAAATTTGGTTCACAGCTGTGGGTGTCTGCCTCTGCCTCCATCAGCCACTGGATGAGAGTTCTAGGATGGCATATAAGATAGTCATTATTCTCATTATCATGGGAGGGTGTATAAGGTAGTCTTAATGCCAGTTGGTGTCATTCTTGTAGATCTGTGAAGATCTCCCTAGTGCCAGATCTCTCCTCCAACTTATACTGGCTCCCTCTTTTCTGGTATCTCCCATCCTTTTCTCCTCTATTCTTACCCTGGCTCAACCTTCCTACTCTCCCATGTCCTCCTTTCCCCTCCTCTTTTCTCCCATCATCTTCTACTCTACCCTTCTCCCCCCTCTGAATCCAATTAGAAGATCACGAAACTTGTTGACTACTGTGGATGTTGTAAGTACAAATCTACAAAGGACAACAGACAGACTAACTCACTGAAGTGCCGATAAACACTGCACTGCTACTACTATTGTTATTATTATTGTTGTTGTTAATTGAAAATATTAGAATTTAGTGAACCTCCCTGTATGGCTTTAAGTCACTAGGATGCAGGCATCCCCAACAGCTTCAGCTCTTCTGCTGAAGAATTCAGTTTTCCCAATGACAGGCTGCTTAGGGAGCGTTTCCTTTCCCAAAACTTTTCATGAGCCCAACTGTACCACACCAACAATGGGAGCAGCTCTTTTTTTTCAGCATTAACTAGTACCTGCTCACTGACTGGTGTCCAAATTTATCCAGCTTGAGAGTTGGGCATTAGCTCTGGTTTCTCTTTAAGTGGTAGTGGCTTATACCTAACTTTCCCAAAGTAACTGGTATATGTTGAAGTTGATGCTGTGATGATGCATGCCTCCTGCATTCCCCTGAACTCATGGGTGCTTGTCTTGCTTACTGATTTGGCAGTGGCCATCGCTTATGTGGCCTCGGAGTTTCCATGTCTTTCTCAGACCACATGGTGTGGTGGCAGCTAAAGGGAAAACAAAACCCTGTATTTTTGGTTCATGAGTTATAGAATGACATAGAGCTAGCTGTTACCTGTTAAGGTTATATTGGTATGCAATTTTATTTACTTCAGTAAATGAAATATCTGACTCTAATGACATGTATTTCAATTGAAATGTACTGTGTGGTGAACTTCAAGGTAGCTAAATGTTTCATTTACTAAAACCTCAGAGTCTATACTTAATTAGATAATTCCAAGTTGACAGAGTAGGAAGGATATTATTATATGTTTTAAAAATATATATTATATAAAAATATTGTGATTGTCATGGGAAACACAATCTCATAGCATACTCTCCATCTCTCTGGTTCTTATAATCTTTCTACCCTTGCTTTTGCAAGGATCTCTAAGTCTTATGTGTAGGAGTTGTATTGTAGATGTATCTGTTGGCACTTTGCTCCACAGCCTGCATTCTGATTGTTGTGGATTCAGTAATTGTCTTTGTCAATTGCAAAAAGAGGTTTCCTTGATGCAGCAGTCAGGACTACACTGATCTGTGGCTATAAGAGCAAATAGTTAGAACCTAGTTAGGGATTACGCGGGTTTAGTAAAATGGCAGTTGTAGGTTCTTCTCCAAGATCCATGGCTTCATTAGGCCTATGTACTTGGCAACATTTCTGGTACCAGCCACAATTGCCCTTCTGCTGAGTGGGTATTAAGTCCAATTACACAGCTGTTGATTATGGCCAACATAAGCATGCCACTACGGAACCCTCGGGATTATTATGCCATGTTGGCCCTTAAAAAGGTCCTTAAAAAGTATCAGCATGGCATAACAATAGTTGCCATAACTGGGTAGGACTTTTGGTGCCTTCCCTCTGAAAGCTTGCATGGGACTTTCTGGTACCATGAAAATAAGTACTCAGAAAGGGGCATTCCGGTCAGTTCCAACTCAAGCACCTCTGGTGATGTGTCTGAAGAGTATGGTGTCTCCAGAAATAGTGAGAGGATTTAAGACCTTCAACCTCTGGCATGGGAATGGGCAACCAAGAGCAATAGTAGTAGCATGTACTGTCTGGGGGCTCTTGGACAACCCTGACCAACAACTCAAAAGAGCTTCTCACAATTGTTAGATAGTCCTTGGCAGTTGAAGGGAACATTTTCAGCACAGATGAGAAATTTAATTACACTATGTATGCGTGTGTATTTATACACCAACCTACATGGCTTATTGGTATTTTTAGGTAGATAATTAATAGTGTAGTTTATTAAGACTTCTTCAGACATCTTTATTGTTTCCCCTATTCTTTTGTATTTGTCCTCCTTCTTCTTCCCTAATTAGATCCATCCTGCCTTTCCCATTTCCCCCAATCAGATAATTTGTACCATGCTATTCCCTCTCCTCTTTATTGCTCCCCGACCTCCACACTCTAGTAATGGTCTCCTTTTGCTTTCCTGTGACATATCGAGTGAAACTCCATTGAAGCAAACTTATCTTTCATTTCCCATTAGGTAGCAATTTCAAATAGCTCCTCCATGACTGGGGGAATTTTTTAAACTTTCTGTTTGGGTGCTGGAATTTTGATTGGTTTCAGTCTGTGCAGGTCTTGTGCAAGCTGGCACAGTGTCTGATAGTTCATAAGTATATGGATTTCTTGTTTGCTTAGCACCACTTTGTAAAGCAAGTACCACTTGAAAGTCACATAAAAGAAACTGGCTTCCACTTCCCTGATCCTCTACCCCTTGCCTAGCCCCTATGTGACCTTGCATATGAGGAAGTTCCAGCAATGCAATCTGGTTTCTCCAATCTACTAAATTCAAATATGCTACACAAAAATATTTCAAATGTGAAAAATGAATTGTTAAAATTACAAAATTCTCATTTAAAATTCCTATGTCAACATGTGAGGCAGCAATACATTTTTGTGATGTTTCTTTTGTTGGATCTATCTTAGTAGATATAACTATTAAGCATATGATAGGATTAAATGAAACATGAGTATCAATACTTCAACCCTCATCAGTTGGCAAGATTTGTTTTAACTCTAATAGAAATTTTAAGTTTAGTATCAGTGTGCTTCCCAGTAAAACTGATGTATCTGTGTGGGATTCATCAAGAATGTAAGATGAGTAATGAGTATAATTTATTCTTTGAGGCAGATATCGTTAGCTGGAGACAGTGTAAGAAGAAACAGTTTAAAGTTAAAAAAAGAAAAGAAAAGAAAACCTCTATTCTATTGATTTCTAGCTATTCCACTAAAAGCTCAGAGGGTATAGACTATACAGTAGAAAAGTAGAATTTTGTATCTTTGGATATCATCCTATAATAAATGATATAAACTTTTCATATTGTTTTGTCATTTAAGCTTTAAGGAAAATATGCAAAAATAGGGCTACTTTGAGTTCTAGTCTTCTTTCATATTGTATAGAGTATGGCCAAGGCTTTCTGATGCACTTGGTGTGGAAAAAAATACTGGACAATTTTAACATTCATGAGCTGGCTGACTTTAGGGAAGCAAATCAGAAATGTGTTTTCTGTGCTGCAAGGATTTTAAAGGACTTTGCTTTCCTTTAGCATCCCGAAGCTTTTCTTCTTGTTTAGAGCCATTTGGCTTGACTCTGTAAGCTTGTGTCAAAACAAACTGGAACAAACTTTGTATCACTGGAGGAAAGTGTTTTATTTAGAGTGTTGCACAAAGCACAGTTAATTCTCTGGCTCCTGCAGCCCCCTGACTCCTCAACAAAGGCACTTTTGATCTTTGAAATGATTAGATGAAGTCACTAGGTGCTTCACTCATGTTCATCATTCTTTTGTTTTTCATATAATCTTCACAGATATCCAAGTGAAAATAACATATTGGTTTCATGGAATATGAATCGTGTTCTTATTTCCAAATCCATGCTTCCTTTCTTTTTAAAAAACTTACCATTATTCTTTTTAATATTTTATTATTTATTTATTTAGTGTGTGTGTATGTGTGTGTAGAGGAGGGTATGGGCATTTGTAGAGGTAGAAGGCAACTTTCAAGAGTCAATTTTCTCCTTTCACCATGTGGTTTCTGTGGATGGAGCTCAGATCATCAGTTCTTAGTGAGCATCTTTATGATCCATCCTGCTGGCTTCTGACTTCCTGTCCCTGCCCCCAGGACCCTTTAACATGGTCATTCTTGTTAGCTCTGTGGTAGAGCACTTGTGAAGTTCCACCTCTAGGTGAGGAGCTGTTGGAAATTGATGGCTACTGGGGGAGGGGGAGTCAACATTTTTATTTTGTTTGGTTTGGTTTTAAATACAGACCTTGATAGGTTGCCCATGTCCCAAGAGCTTGTTTTTTTTTAAGTCATACTAGAAGTGTACAAATTGAATAAATTGTAAAATAATTAGCTATATAGATTAACCATAACAGATTTAAGTTTCTATCTGAGAACTGTTCAAAATAAACAGTATAAACAGAACACACTTAAAAAGATATTTTAAATACTTCAGAAGTTTTCACTTGTAAGAAAACAATAACCCGGAGCATGGGTCTCTCTGGGGCCACTCCCCATCCCCCGCCCATCACCCATCCCCTCAATCTTCCTGGGCTGCTCCTGGTATCCAGAGGACCTGCCCATACAGGAAAGGCATCAGTCCTTCCAGACCCCACCCTACTGTGTCCTCAGCTTCAGGTGAGCTTGGGTCCACCTGGGACCATCCCCTCATCCCCCATCCATCACCCACTCCCTCAATCTTCCTGGGCTGCTCCTGGCAGCCAGAGTACCCACCCACACAGGAAAGGCATCAACCCTTCCAGACCCCACCCTCTGGGTATCCCCAGCTTCAGACTCCACCCTCCAGAGTTCCCAGCTTCAGCATCAGGAAAGGAGACCAGTGGAGACAGAAAGACCCCACCTGCACCCACTGGAAGAAGAGATGGGAAGAAGACGGAATAAGAGCTCACTCAGAAATAGAAAGACCAACATGACTCCACCAGAATCTAGAGACCCAATGCCAGAAGACCCGAAAAGCACTACATAGATGAAGCTGAAGAGACAGACTTTAAAAATTATTTTATGAAGATGATAGAGACCCTCAAAGAGGGAACAAGGAAATACCTTAAAGATATGGAAGAAAAAAATACATGAAATGGGGGAAAAGGCAAATCAAAAAATTCAAGAAATAAACAAATCTCTCAAATAATCTAAAGAGTACCAAGACAAAACAACCAAACAAATGAATGAAACAACTCAAACAGTTGAAGGATTGAAAGCTGAAATAGAAACTATAAGGAAAACACAGAACGAGGGAATGCTGGAAATAGAAAGCTGGGTAAATGATCATGAACTACAGATATAAGTATCACCAATAGAATACAAGAGATAGAAGAGAGAATCTCAGGTGTTGAAGACTCATTGGGGATATACGGTCATCAACCAAAGAAAATCTCAAAACCAACAAACCCCTAACACAAAATATCCAGGAAATATAGGACACCGTGAAGAAGCCAAACCTGAGAATAATAGGTATAGAAGAAGGCGAAAAAATACAGCTCAAAGGTACAGAGAACACATTCAACAAAATCATAGACGAAATCTTCCCTAACCAGAGAAGGATATGCCTATGAAAATACAAGAATCTCACAGAACACCAAATAGGCTGACCAGAAAAAGAAGTCACCTCACCACAAAATAATCAAAACATCAAACTTACAGAATAAAGAGAAAATATTAAGAGCAGCTAAAGAAAAAGGCTAAGTAACATATAAAGGCAGACCTATCTGAATTACACCTGACTTCTCAATGGAAACTATGAAAGCCAGAAGATCCTGCACAGATGTCTTAAAAATGCCAAGGGAACAAGGATGCCAGCCCAGACTACCATATATACAGCAAAGCTTAGAATTACTATAGATGGAGAAAACAAAATATTCCATGACAAAACCAGATTTAAACAGTAGATATCCATGAATCCAGCTCTACAGTAAGTGCTGGAAAGAAAACCTAAACCCAACAAAGATAACTACACTCACAAAGACACAGGCAATAGATAATCTCACTTTACCAAACACCAAAAGAAAAAGGGAGGAGAACCTACACACAATAACTCTGCTACCAATAAATCAAACACAAACAAGAATCATCAATCAATGGTCACTAATATTCCTCAATGTCAAGGGTCTCCACTTGCCTATAAAAAGACACATACTAGCAGAATAGATATGAAGACAGAACCCATCCTTCTGCTGCATACAAGAGACACATCTCAATGTCAAAGACACACGATACCTCAGAGTAAAGGGTTGTGAAAAGATTTCCAATCAAATGGAACCAAGAAACAAGCAGGTGTAGCAATCCTAATATATAACAAACTAGACTTCAAATTAAAATCAATCAAAAGAGATGAAGAAGGACATTTCATATTCATCAAAGGAAAAGTCCATCAAGATGAAGTCTCAGT
The DNA here is from genome assembly GCF_017639785.1 of Mesocricetus auratus. Classification (NCBI taxonomy): domain Eukaryota; kingdom Metazoa; phylum Chordata; class Mammalia; order Rodentia; family Cricetidae; genus Mesocricetus; species Mesocricetus auratus. Next base: position 40,553,565 of record NW_024429194.1, on the reverse strand, counting down.
TTTGAACATCTATGCCCCAAATACAAAGGCACCCACGTTCGTGAAGGAAACATTACTAAAGTTCAAATCGCATATAAAATCTCACACACTAGTAATAGGAGACTTCAACACTCTGCTCTCACCACTAGACAGGACCTCCAGACAGAAACTTAACAAAGAAACAAAAGAGTTAACAGAAGTTATGACCCAATTGGGTTTAGCAGACATCTATAGAACATTCCACCCAAACAAAAAGGCACCACATGGAACCTTCTCTAAAATTGACAACATAACAGGAAACATAGCAAATCTCCACAGATACAAAAAAAGTTGGAATAACCCCCTGTATCATATCAGACCACCATGCATTAAAATTAGAATTCAACAATAACACAAATCGCAGAAACACTACAAACTCATGGAAATTGAACAATGCACAATTGCACCATCCCTGGGTTAAGGAAGAAATAAAAAAAGAAATTAAAGACTTCCGGGAATTCAATGAGAATGAAGACACAACATACAAAAACTGACGGGACACTCTGAAAGCAGTGCTGAGATGAAAGTTCACAGCATTAAGTGTACACATAAATAAACTGGAGAACATTCACACTAGAGAATTAATGGCACAGCTGAATGCTCTAGAACAAAAATAAGCAAACTTACGCAGGAGGAACAGACGCCGGGAAATAATCAAATTGAGGGCTGAAATCGATCAAGTAGAAACCAGGAAAACATTGTGAAGAATCAATGAAACAAAGAGTTGGTTCTTTGAGAAAATCAACAAAACAGACCAACCTCTGTCCAAACTAACCAAAACACAGAGAGATAGCATGCTAATTAACAAAAGCAGAAATGAAAAGGGGACACAACAATGGAAACCGAGGAAATCCAGAGAATCATCAGGGCATACTTTGAAAATCTTTACTTCACAAAATTTGAAAATTTAAAGGAAATGGACAATTTCGTGGATAGATATCACTTTCCAAAACTAAATCAAGAACAGATAAACAATCTAAACAGACCTATAACTCTTAAATAAATAAAAGCAGTCATCAAAAGTCTCCCAAACAAAAAAAGCCCAGGCCCACATGGCTGTATTGCAGAATTCTACCAGAAATTCAAAGAAGAGTAAACTCCAATACTCCTCAAAGTATTCCACACAATAGAAGCAGGAGGCTCACTGTCAAACTCTTTTTACAGGGCTACAATTACTTTGATACCCAAGCCACACAAAGATGCAACTAAGAAAGAAAACTATAGACCAATTTTCCTCATGAACATCAATGCAAAAGAACTCAATATAATCCTAACAAATCGGATCTAAGAACACATCAGAAAAATCATCCACCATGATCAAGTAGGCTTCATCCCAGGAATGCAGGGGTGGTTAAACATTAGAAAATCTATCAATGTAATCCACCATATAAACAAACTGCGAAAGAAAAACCACATGGTCATCTCACTAGATGCTGAAAAAGCCTTTGACAAAATCCAGCACTCCTTCATGATAAAGGTCCTACAGAGATCAGGGATAACAGGAACATACCTGAATATAATAAAAGCAATATACAGTAAACCAACAGCTAACATCAAACTAAATGGAGAGAAATTCAAAGCAATTCCACTAAATTCAGGAACAAGACAAGGCTGTCCACTCTCTCCATATCTCTTCAATATTGTTCTTGAAGTCCTAGCTACAACAGTAAGACAACAAAAGGAGATAAAGAGTATAGAATTAGGAAAAGAAGAAGTCAAATTTTCACTATTTGCAGATGATATGATAGTTTACATAAGGGACCCAAAACCTCCGCAAGGGAACTCCTAGAGCTGATAAACACCTTCAGCAAAGTGGCAGGATACAAGGTATACTAAAAAAATCAGTGGCACTAGTATATACAGACGATGAAATGACAAAGAAAGAAATCAGAGAAATCTCACCATTTACAATAGCCATAAACAGCATCAAATATCTGGCGATAATGTTAACCAAGGAAGTACAAGACCTGTATATCAAGAACTTTGAGTATTTAAAGAAAGAAATCAAAGAAGATACCTGAAAATGGAAAGATCTCCTATTCTCTTGGATTGTTAGGATTAACATATTAAAAATGGCAATCTTGTCAAAAGCAGTCTACAGATTCAATGCAATCCCTATCAAAATTCCATCACAATTCTTCACAGACATGGAAAGAACATTAATCAACTTTATATGGAAAAACCAAAGGCCCAGGATAGCCAAAACACCACTATACAATAAAGGAACTTCAGGAGGCATCACCATACCTGATTTCAACCTCTATTATAGAGCTATAGTCCTGAAAACAGCTTGATATTGGCACAAAAATAGGCAGGTAGACCAATGGAATGGAATTGAAAACCCTGATTTTAACCCACAGACCTATGAACACTTGATTTTTGACAAAGTAGCTAAAACTATACAATGGAAAACCAAAGAAGCTAAAATTATACAATGGAAACAAGAAAGCATCTTCAACAAATGGTGCTGGCATCACTTGATATTGGCATGCAGAATACTGCAGATAGATCCATGTCTATTGCCTTGTACAAAACTTAAGTCCAAATGGATCAAAGACCTCAACATAAATCCAACCACACTGAAACTCTTAGAAGAGAAAGTGGGAGATACTGTTCAACGAGTTGGTATAGGAGACTGCTTTCTAAACATATCACCAGTAACACAGACACTGAGATTGACAATTAATAAAGGGGACCTCCTGAAACTAAGAAGCTTCTGTAAGGCAAAGGATACAGTCAACAAGACAGAAAGGCGTCCACAGAAATGAGAAAAGATATTCACTAACCCAACATCTGACAGAGGGCTTATCTCCAAAATTTACAAAGAACTCAAGAAACAAATCTCCAAAACACCAAAGGATACAATTAAAAAGTGGGATACAGAACTAAATAGAGAATTCTCAGTATGAGAGTCTAAAATTGCTGAGAGACACTTGAGAAAGTGCACAACCTCCTTAACAATCAGGGAAATGCAAATCAAAACAACTCTGAAATACCATCTTACTGCTGTCAGAATGGCTAAAATCAGAAACACCAATGACAGTTTATTCTGGAGGGGATATAGAGAAAGGGGAACACTCCTCTACCGCTAGTGTGAGTGCCAATATGTGCAGCCACTTTGGAAATCAGTATGGAGATTCCACTGGAAAATGGGAATCAGCCTACAATAAGACCCAGCAATTCCACTCTTAGGCATATATCCAAAAGATGCAAATTCATACAACAAGGACATCTGCTCCACTATGTTCATAGCAGCATTATTTGTAATAGCCAGAACCTGGAAGCAACCTAGATGCCCCTCAACTGAAGAGTGGATAGAGAAAATGTGGTACATTTACACAATGGAGTACTACTCAGCAGAAAAAAAAATGGGATCTTGAAATTCGTGGGTAATTGGATGGCACTGGAAGAAACCATCCTGAGTGAGGTAACCCAGTCACAAAAAGCCAAACATAGTATGTACTCACTCATATATGGGTTTTAGACAAGGATAATGATAGTGCCAGTCTGCACTTCCACTGACAGAGAGTCTGGGGAACAGGAAAGAACCTAAAAGAGATATGCATGGTACCCCAGAGAAGAGGAATGAGGCAAGATCTTCTGAACAAATTGGGAACACAGCGAGTGGGGGGTGGGAGCTGGGAAGAAGAGAGGGGCAGAAGAGGAAGAAAGAGTAGGTCAGGGTGGAACAGGAAGGTTGAGTGGGAAGTAGAATAGGGGGAGAACAGGATGAGAAATACCACAAAAGAGGCAGTCATAGGTTAGAAGACAGATCTGGTAACAGTGAGACCTCTAGTGATCTAAAGGGATGACACCAACTGGCAAGCTAAGCAATAGTGGAGAGACCATCTTAAATGTCCTATCCTGATAATGAATTTGATGTCTACACTATATGCAATCCTAGAACCTTCATCCAGTGACTGATGGAAGCATAGGCATACACACACAGTTAAACACTGAACGGAACCCATGGAACCCAGTGATAGAGAGAGAGAGGAGTGATGAGCATATTAGCAAAGAATAGGCTGGCAAAACCAGCAGAGACAGCTGATCTGAACAAGGGGGATCTCTTGGACCCCAGATCAACAGCTGGGAGGCCAGAATGGGACTGATCCAGACTCCTCTAGTGTGAGAGTCAGTGAGGAGGCCTGGGCAACCTATGGGACCCTGGGAAGTAGATCAGTGTTTATCCCTGGCATACAAATGGATTTCATGTGTTCATAAAACAAAGAGGGATGCTCTCTCAGCCTGGACTCTTAGGGGAGTGCCTGGACCCTGCCCTCAGTGAAATGACAGACTCTGGATAACCCCTATGTGGAAGGACGTGTGGATAGGGTGGGAGACTGGTGGGGATGGTGGGGGTGCAGGAGAAGGGGAGGGAGAGGGTACTGGGATTGACATATTAAACAAGCTATTTAAAATTAAAGTAATAAAAAGAACCAACCCTCACCACCAAAAAGAATAAAGGATCAAGGGATTATGGATGGAGAAAAGCCTTTTGAACATTTTTCTGCCTCCTGGTGGGATCCAGTGCTCAGACTGGCAGGACACTACTTGCCTTTTTCTGAAACTCACTTGCATTTATTGTGGTGGTTCCAAATTCATCCATATATATGTGTGTGTGTGTGTGTGTATATATATATATATATATATATATATATAATCTTTAATCACCCCTCCCCTTTCAAAAGTATGTGCATTACAGATACCACTCTCCTTTCCCTCCTTCCTCCCTGATAATACCCTTCCATTCTTTCCTGTAAGACACACAAACCACTACATTAGGGAAAAACACATTAATTTATTTTCCAGAATTGAGATTCCTCAATTAGTTGAGGTTCTAGTCAACTAAAAGTGAGCCTGTGGATTTCAAGTTCTCTCCATTCCTCAACAAATTAAGAACACTGAGAGTACACACACACACACACACACACACACACACACACACACACACACACCCTTTTCAGGTATCTTTCCAAAAGCATCGAGTCTCACTGGGCAAGTTCTGAACACAGGCAAAGTGTGTAGAGGTTGTTGAGTTCAGTGTGCTCTAGAAGTTGTTTAATATAAAATCAACAAACTTACCATTCTTTGATCATTTGTCACCCCTGCCTCTTAGATAAAAGTGAGGAAATAAATATGGTTGACTAGGGGTTGTTATTAGTTAAAGCCAAGGATAGAGTCTAAAATCATGGGTATACAACTTTATTCCCATAAAATAAAATAAAAGCAGGATGGAATTAAAGAGAAAACAATAACCCATCCGGTGTTGGTGGCACACACCTTTAATCCCAGCACTAGGGAGGCAGAGACAGGCGATCTCTGTGAGTTCAAGGCCTGCCTGGTCTACAGAGCAAGTTCTAGGACAGCCTCCAAAACAATACAGAGAAACCCTGTCTCGAAAAACCAAGAAAAACCAAAACAAAACAATAACCCAAGCACGATGTCCTAGTCTTATTTGTCACACCAAAGCTCCTATAAAATAAGGAAAGATAATTTCCCCCACAATGCTAGTCAGAAGAGTTCTGTGCTGAATAAATTCTTCAGAGGCTGTCATCGTTTTTATTAGACTTTATTGTTAGCATTAACATCCACTCTTCTTGTTTAATAATGGTGGTGACTAGCTACAGAAACCATATAAGTGGTCTACAAAAAAAAACTTATCATAGTCCTGATGAAGGGACCTCTGTTTCATTCTACGGAGTAGTATATTGTGGGTGAAGTCAAGGGCAGGAGGAATCAAATCAGAGAGAAAAAGAAAAACATGATTTAAAGAATTATGATGAGCTTTTTAATTATCTTTCTGAGAAACATACTATTATCTGACTAAACATGTTAGTGGTCAAAATTGAAGTTCGTTGTTCTGAAGTTGAGCTCTGTGATTAGCAGCTAGTGTAAGTGGTTCATCTGAATGCAAAACTCCTGCTCATGAGCGAGGCTTTACCCCTCATATGCCCACTTCATTTCATAATCGAACAGGGCTTTGGGTCCTGCACGTGGAGCAAATGCAAGCATTTTCCTTGTGGTCTCCCTTGTGCCTCATATTATTCAGGCGAGGCATGCAGGAAAGGTCCAGAACACACAGCTGACTGATCACATCAGCTGTGTTTTATACCCGTAAATACCACAGGACAAACTGTATCTCACATTTGATGCTCAGTGTAGCTAATTGAGTTCAAAATAGACTCATGAAATCATAGCTGAAACGCATTTATTTCCCAAGTAAAAGATGAAGCCAAAGTTTGATAGTCTTCCCTAATTTTTCTTGAAATTTATTTGGGTGACAAGAAATAATTCCCTCAGCCTTACTTTATTTGTGAAGATCTTTTAAGATGACAGAGGTTGATTCCCCTACCTACCCTGCTACCTCTGAAAAATTTAAGAGTTTTAGTTACTATAGAAATCTGTTTTGAGAGAAGACCCAGTCTCATAAATTGATGGGAAAAAGTCAGCAATCTAAATAGACTGGGATTAAGTTGTAGTGTATCTTCCTATTCATGGGAATGCAAGTGAAATGATGACAACTGAACAGACTTTTCATTGCCATATGGAACATTCTACTATGGCCCTCATCCATATAGAACATCAGAATTTTATTTCTCCTACAAGTTCCTGGTGTTTGTTTAGGAAATCTATCCTCTCAGCATTTAGGCTTTAAGCAGTTGTTTTAATTGTTTTCTAATCTGTTTGCTCTACTTTGAATCCTTTTGTCATTAATTAAATATATCTACACTTTGCAATTCCTGGAATATACCACCTGGGACGTTATCTTCCTTCTTTAGACGCATAATAGAAGAACTTGCATCGTTTTCACTGCAAAACAACATTGAGCGCTGAGGTTTGATGTATTGTTTTGCTCTGCTCCATTGCCTAATAATATGATAAACTTCTTCCAGCCTTGAGATAAGATGGAAGAAAAATGAAAGGTCTGGAAACATGAGAACACTTGGGAGTATAAAAAGCCATGCCAGATTTTGGATTTTGAAACACAGACTGAAAGGGTTTAGCTCTGTTGGAGAACAGAGCCAAATAAATACTGTTGAAGGGAAATACAGAAACACTGTGTGAAATATGTGCCCTGACTCCTAGCGAAGATGCTTTCTGAATTCGAGGAACTTGACAAGTTTACCTTCATCTATCAAGAGCATCAGCAGGGTCAGTCTTGATGGAAGCATCCTCTGTTCTTTCTGGTTTTGTTTCCTTAAAATCTCTTCCGTTGGCACAATTCAGAAGAAAATATTCTAAAAAATAAGAGGAAGAAGAGTCTGTCTGGCCATCAGCACTCTTACTGAACAACTAATATGTCACCTTATGCTTATTTGAAATAAAATTCTCCACCTCTTGGAGGGATACTCTAGAAATTTCACCTGAATTTCAAACATATTTGCTTTTCCTGTTTAGAAAGGTCCAAAGTAGGGGGCCTTGTTCATGTACGAAATAATCCTAATATCATCAACACTCTTGGGAATACAAAAAACTTTCTCTTGTTTCTCTTGTGTCATGCATTATCAAAATTTTATGTTTTTACTCCTCCTTCCTTTTGTTTTTACCAGTTTTTCCTCTTTCATATTTTAAATTTCACTTGTTTGTTCTCAAGAGTTAGCCACTGACTTCCTTTTCTCTGCACCTGCTTCTTGAATACTTACTGTTGTCAGTCATACATTGGAATCTAATACATGAGAGAAGAATAAATTAGACAACATTAAAATGCATAGTAGAAATATAAAATTAATGTCTGATATTAGTCTGTAACTGGATTTTTAGTTCAGTAAGACAAGTAATATAAATTTAAGAAAGATATCATTGTGAATCTCATTTATCTAGTCTTCACCATTGTTCTACCCATGGTATTAACTAAATATTGGCAGGTACACGCACACAAACAAACACACAAAGTTATAATAAGAATAGAGAAGATAATGAGTGAGAAAACACTGTGAAGTGATAAGAAAATCAAGAGACTGTGTGCATGCTGGGGCCACCACCAGGACATAGAAGTTTGGAAACTTCTTTTCACTACACAATATAAATGTGGACAAATTTAAATAGGAACTAAGTCCAAAAACACAGAAATGAAGTACTTAGGAGTATTGACAAAATATGAGAAGCATTCATGGTGCAGATTCCAAACAATGATGAGTAGAGCTGAAGAAGCACTGATGGTGAGGAGTTTGGCTTTGACCGTTTATGTAAGATGTCAGTTCTTCCCAAACTGCTCTATAGCGTCAACTCAAAAACAAGAACACTTATTTTATTGACATTGGAAACTCTATTCTACAATTTAAATACAAATGCAGAGAATCAAGATTTGTCAAATAAATAGGCTGGGGAAGCAGAGACAGTTAGATATCTTGGATTTTCTAGCCAGCTAGACTAATGTATTTGGAGAGTTCCAGACCAATGAGACAGTATCTCCAAAGAAAGTGGTAACAACAGAGAAATAATAGCCACGATTATTCTATAATAGCAACACAATCCTACACACACACACACACACACACACATACACACACACACACACACACACAAGTACCTCACTATTATTTCTTTACACTTAAATGACTTTTGGAAAAAGTAAAATATCTAGGATCAAATATCCAGTGGCTGTTAGGAGAAGACATAACAGGAATGGCATTAACTATTAAAATTTTTAGCTTTCTTTTTATTTAAATTAGAAACAAGCTTGTTTTACATATGTCAATTCCAGTTCCATCTCCCTCCCCTCCTTCCCTGTCCCCCACTGGTCCCCTATCCCATCCCCTTTCTGCCCCCATGGAGGATGAGGCCTTCCATGGGAGAATCTTCAAAGTCTGTCATATCATTTGGAGCAGGGCCTAGGCCCTCCCCCATGTGTCTAGATTGAGAGAGTATCCCTCTATGTGGGATGGCCCCTCAACTGAAGAATCGAAAACAATTAAATTTTTGAGGTAACATACCTCTCTCTCTCTCTCTCTCTCTCCATATGTTAATATATTCCTGAATATATATTCACTATATTTATATCCAAGATCATTCAGTTCTCTGTTTAAAAGTAATGAATGTTCTATATAAATTGAATCTCAACAGTCCTAAGACCATAAACAGAATTTAATCTCTCTCTTGTGCATCAGAACTATTTTTAGTTGACTGAAACCATCTCATTTCCCTGTCTTAAACATACCTCCATACCATGTTTCATCTAGGATTATATGGATATTCTGATGAAATTGGCCTGTTTATTGTCTTCCATAGTGAAAATCCATGAGTTAATTCTGATTCCTTTATTGTGATCACTAAAGAAGCATTTCAGTAAATTGTCACATTCCAATAAATTGATGTTTCTTTTGAAGACAATTTCTCCTAAGACTCCTGAGAGTATTCCTATTCTCCATGCATTTTTCTTTGCTTTATTCTGTTTCTAGACACTATTGAATTTTATATTTGCTCTCAAAACTGTTTCTTTATAGCTTGTCTGAGGCCCTACCTGTCATCATTCCAATCACATACCTTTGTCAGGTTAAAATTATCAGTAAACTCTGTAGGTATGAGCCTGGTTCTGGTATTTATTAGATCTTTGATCTCAAGAAATTTATTTTCTTTTAGATTTCTCTTTCACAAAATGCATTCAACCATTTAGTGAACAGTTATTAAACATTCATTGATTTGCAATGGTTCTAGGTTCTTCAGTGATGGATATCTCTGTTTTTGCAGAGATTTTTTTTTCTAGTGATGGAAGGCAAAGCTGAAACAAGTATAAAAATAATGCAAGATCGATAATTTTAGATGCTTGTTAAGGTCTCTGGAGAAACTACGTTGTGGTAGGATTATATAAAATGCTCAGATAGTTTGAGTAAAGAGAATTTGTTTAATTAGCTTACATTTGGTATGTAATCAAAAAGCTTTCCTGATATTTTCAGTGGGATCCATTAAGAGAATATGCCTGTCATAGTACAGTCATAAGCAGGTGTGGGAGGAATCATTCAAGGAGGTGTGTTGCAAATACAAACTAAGGAACTTGATAGGAAGAAAGAAGGTCAGTTTGGCTGGATGAATGGAACCAGAGAGAGAAAGATGGAAATGAGGTCAGGCAGCTAGCTTCAGCATGCTCAAGACCTTTATGGAACATGAAGTGCTGTTGCTTAACAGTTAGTTAAATGCAACAGAAAACAAATGGAGAAACTTAAGCTGTGTGCTTAGCTAATCTGATTTGCGTGTATAAAAACAAGTCTGATATAAAGGAATCTATTAATAGAATGAAAAGGAGACAAAAATATTATGAATCTCACAAAATATAAAAAAGTGTACATAATGATAGTGTTAGACATGTTGAAAATTGCATAGGTTTTAACAGTTTTCAGTCTTGGTATTTCAGGGGTTGCTGTTCCATAAAGGAAATGAAAGGAAGAAAAACATTTTATTGTTTAATATATTAGCCTCAGCAGCTGGGGTGATGGTGACATGCTACAATTAATTGACGAAGATTCAAAATAAGTAACTTTTGTGAATGGATTCTGGAATTTGCTTTTGAACACATTAATCCTGTGGTGCCTGCAAAACATTCAGCTAGGTTCCTGAGCATAAATATGTGAAAAGGCAAACTTTGATACAGATCCTTAGCTCAGGGTAGTAGTTAAGACCCCTGACATAAATTACCAGGCATCATAAGGGGTATAGAATTCAAATCCATAGACACTGAAGATACTGCATGGACACAGAGCACAGAATAGGCCTAGGTCTGTGCCCTTGGGTATTCAAAATATAGATTCTGACTGGGGAAATGACTAGGAAAGTTGAAAACTATCAATTCACATGCAGAAATGTGAGTTCTACAATAGAAAGAACAATCAAATATGTAAATAGTATAAGTGCAACAATATATGTTTTAGGAGATCTTGGCACACACTCATTTAGTGGAGAGCAGGATGAGATGGGAAGGGAATTTGCATAGATATAATTGAATATGTCGTTGTACCGTGGATGAAGAAAACTTTCTGAGAATCCTACCATACAGAGATTCCCTAAAATCCTAAAGAACTAGTTTTTGACTGATAATACTTTTTGGGATAGGTTTAAATCATAGCAGATTTAGGAGGCAATTTTGACAAATTAGTTTGGGGTTGCTCTGTTCTGAATGAAAGGAATGACAAGAACTTCCATTAAAAAATTGGTTAGGAGCAGAAATGGTACCGGCTAGCAATGTTGGTATGGCTACTAAACAAAATACCAGATATGTTGGCATGTCAAGGAAGAAAGCACACTACTATTGTCAAAAGACAACATTACAGCAAATAATCTAGATACAGTTGGCTCTTATTTGCAATTCATGAATCCAGGAAGCCCCCATTCCACAGCATCTAGTGTGAGTTTCCACTGAAAAATAGCAACCAGCTGGGAACAAGGAAGAGTGTGAGTTCCCACTGAACAATATCAGGTAGGTGGGAGCACGGAAGCAAAAGAGCAGGGAAGGCTGGTCCAATAACATAGGGTGCGCTATAGGGAATACCTATTTATTCAGTGTATCTGCTTTCTTGTGTTTCAGTTTGATGTATCTATGGTGTTCAGCATCAGGGATTTCATTTGAATTTGATCTGGTCCTTTGGAGTCTACAAGTACAGAATCTCAGTTCTCAATAATGGTCTTTCATAAGTTTTTAATAATGTAAATTTGTGATGTATTTGTGCAATAAAGACAATGCCATACATAAAATTATGCTGTAACCTCCTTGTCTTCTTAGTGGAGATATGGACATAGAGAAAAAGGCATCAGAGATTCGAAAAAGGGAAGAGTGTGTTCAGAAGTGCTCTCTATTCAAAAGGACTTGCCTTGTCTAGGGACATGACTCATCTAGTTCAAAGTTGTTAATTAATGAAAATCTTAACTTAGGTTAAAATCTGCTACTGTGTAAAAAAAGAAAGAAAGAAAGTTACCTAACACCTAACCCTCTTCTAATTTTCTTTATTCTGTGCTAACTCTGCAGTGACATTTAAGTAATTTTAACTTATATGCAAATTTATGTTAATGACATAACTGCCGATTAGACTCTAGATTGGCAATGGGGGAAAAAGCAATGTATCCTGAGCAAAGCTTTGTTAATGTTGGCTTTTCAGAAAGGAATCTTGAAATACCAATGGAATTACTCACAGATCCAGTGTGTTCAGTTTCATATGGGTTAAGTCTATGGAGATTTTGTTTTATATTCATTTGATGTCACAGAGCTTATAGTAGATATGAACAAAGAGGTTTCTTTAAAAAATAAACTTTTAAAAAGTTAGAAGTTTTAGTATCCATTTCTGCCATCTAAAGCTTTCTACTCTTTTCTCCTTAAGTGGTTAGAGAATAATATAATTTAGTTTGACATTGCCTTTAATCAATAGTAGGCCAGCTTTTGAATTCTAACAGTCTGTTCATAGAACCAACTTTAACGCCTAGACAAAAATGAGCCTTCTGAGTATTTATTCCATAGAAACCGAGGTTAATATTTTTGTGTCACAGATATGGTATGCATAGATACTTCCGTTTCAGTGTTAATAAACATAAACCCAAGAAATAGAACCAGAATTGCCTGGAGGAAGTGCTAATTGAAGACTCTGCTTAAGAATGAGGTAAAGAACGAGGGTCTTAAGAAGCAGTGTAGGGAAAGGGAATGGAACACACTACTGATGAAGCAAGAGAGACAAATCTGCTCCAAATCAAAGGAAGACATAAGCCCTCTTCCTGGGTCCTTGGAGTGGTCCAGGCTCTGAAAGTTTTAGTAGTCATCAGGAAGTTGTTTTAAAGAATTTATCTTCTCTAGGTTGTAAGCAATACTTTGTTTTTACTTGTAACATACAAATAAAAGACAAGTTCATTTGGGGGGACATGTCAATATTTTTCTGAGCCTTGTAGGTTTTGTCCCTGCAATAGGTATAGAAGAATATAGGCATAATCAATATATTTTTGACAAAGGAAAGACCTGACTTTTGCTTTCATAATTGAACATAAACTAAAAGCTCTACATTCTGGTAGTCTGTTGTCCTTGCTTGTGTCCACGTGTGTGTGTGTGTGTGTGTGTGTGTGTGTGTGTGTGTGTGTAATAATGTATAATGTATAATTATTTTTACTTTTAGGTCTTAGTATCTTAGAAGGTAGGTGGAGTTGTTAAGACGATACTGATCTATAACATTCTGGTTATTCTAGATTAATTGGATCCCTAAGAAAACAACAGATTTGGTTCTTAATTTGTATGTTTCCCTTCTTAATACATTTCTTAATGCATATACATTTTAAACCCATGCATTACAGCTACTGTCTTATTTACTTTGCTTCATTGTGTATTTCATTGTAGCAGATACAATGTTTTATGTAATGGTGATACGATCTGATTATTTTACCAGCCTCCTCAGATGTACTGCTGTGTATCCTAAGCACATTCCTATTTTTATTGCTATGTTAAGACTTTCTTTTGCTGTATTTCTTATCAAAAATGTTTACATACAGGTTGTTTATTTTGGTAATATCATAAGAACATGATCTTGCTGGCTGTAGTTACCTGTACAAAACCTATACAAAAATCCCACATCCAAGAAATTATGAACTCACAGGACTTAATGGGTTATCAGAAACTACATGAAGTAGAGTGGGGCATATTAGAAAAGGTATAAGGGGACTTGGGGAGTAAATTACAGTAAAAATCGATTATATTTCATTGTGTTCACATAGGAAATTCTCATTTTCTTAGAAAAACTAAATTGATAATTCTATAAAGGTGACTAGATAAGTAGATGTTTAATTACACACTTTGTGTAGAAAGGTCTCCAGAACCAACCAGATATTAATATTGCATTATAAGGTTATGTGATTTTGAAACACATTGACAGTTTACACATACTAAAATAAAAATACATGCAAAATCAAAACTAAACAAAGACCAAAGCAACTTTGGCTTCCAGAAAAGCAAGCTTTGAAGCACTTGCTGAAAAAAAAGAAATTGCATATTTTAAGCAAAATAAATGTAAAAGGAAAGCACACGAATAGACATGCACATACACAGCCATTTACAAGTACTTGAGAGTGGCCAAGAGCAGGAAAGGCATTGAAGGGAATTCCGTTCTTCAAAGAATGAATTTGAGTATAAGCTGCTTTGATGGGACATACTGCTATTAGAACTCATACGGAGAGCTGCAGTTCTGACACCTGAGGAGTCCACACTGGATCACGGAGTTGAAAAGCAGTTGGTAATTGAGAGAAGTTCCCCCAGAAATGAGAGAGCAGTACAATCAGGAGCCTTCACATCTTCATCTACCACCTGAAGCCTTTGGCAGGGCTCTGATGTGTGCATGAATGGAACAAGCTCCAGGAAGTCCAGTGGAACAATGGTTAATTGGAAGAAAGTCCTGAGCAGAAATTCTGCAGCTGATCTCTGTAGAGAAAGAGCATTTGACGTTGGTCACATCAACTTAGATAGACTTGGAGACTAAGCAAAAAATTAAAACAGATCATTTTTTCCAAAGTCTAAAACCAGGTTTTGACAAGGGCAACAGAACATATTAGTAATATTATTGGCTGGCAGAACAAAACTCAAGAAATTGTCAGAGAAAGATGAAAGAATCCAGTCTGTTGTATACCAAAATAAGAAAATATGGTCCAGGATAAAAGCACATTAATAGAACAGAACTACAAGTTATCTTCATGCTAGAATTATCAGTCAAGGGAAATAAATTTGGCATGATAGATGCAAAATCAACTATACATTGGAAGCTATTTTGAGAGATGGACAGTTGGGGTTGAAGTGATGGCTCAGTGTTTGCTGTGCCCTTTGGTACCCACATAAACTCTGGGTGCAAGAGAGGGTTTCTGAAACTCTAGCACACAGGATGGACTTGGGAGGATCACCGGGACTTGTAAGGCCATTCAGTCTAAAGGAAATGGCAAGCTGTGGGTTCATTCAAGTGACACTGTCTTAAATAATAAGGTGAAGAGCAAGAGAGGGAGACATCCAGTGTCAAACTCTGAGCTCCACATGCACGCCCATATATTCACACATATATACATAAACCACACATCAACTGAAAACCAAGAGAGAGAGACAAGCAAAGGGAACCCAGTAAATTATGTGAAGATTATTCAACAGAAGTAGTTGGGAAATAAGCAATTAGAAAATTAGTGTGGGAAATTGAAAACATAACTAAAGAGTTTAATATCAAAAAAAGAGAAAAATAAGAAACCATGAACTTGATGGCTAATAAATAGAAATTAGCCAAAACAGCCTAGGGTCTCTCCTGTGATGATGAAATATCCAGAAAAACACAACTTAAATAAGGAGAGGTTAAGTTTTGCTTAGGTTGAACAGCCCATCGAGATGGGAAAGTCAAGGCTGAGAAGCTTGAAGCAACTTGACATTGCATCAACTGTCAGGAAGAAGAGAACAATGAATGCTACTGCTCTCCTTGTTTTCTCCTTTTTAAAAAGAATATTAAATTTCTTTCATTCATTTTGCATACTTACCAGAGTTTTCTCTCCCTTCTCTCTTCCT
Source organism: Mesocricetus auratus (assembly GCF_017639785.1). Classification (NCBI taxonomy): domain Eukaryota; kingdom Metazoa; phylum Chordata; class Mammalia; order Rodentia; family Cricetidae; genus Mesocricetus; species Mesocricetus auratus. Next base: position 40,538,057 of record NW_024429194.1, on the reverse strand, counting down.
GTTCTCTGCCTCCACCTCCCTCTTACCACCCCACCCCATTTGCTCCTCCTCTGTCTCATTCAGAATGGGTAAGACCTCCTTGGGAGTCAACACTGCATGGCACATCAAGCTGAGAAAGGTCCAGGCTCCTCCCCCTGCATTAAGGCTGGGTAAGGCAACCTCTTGGGGATTGCTCTCCCAAAAGCCAGCTCAAGCACCAGGGCCTGGTCCTAATGGCAGTTGTGTAGCTTTTTCCTTTTTTTCTTCAGTCCAGGTCCCTACTTCATCAAAGGTTGTCACCCACTCTTAGGACTTGTTTTTCTATGAGGTTAACCTAACCAAGATGATCCCTTACAGCTATGTATGCAGATTTATCTCCTAGGACATTATATGTGCTGCAAATTTGACAATCAGTAGTAAGTACTACAAATGAAGAGGAACATATAAATAGATTCAGGTATGGAAGTGACAGTATAAAATGTCTCATAAACAGATAAACAGAAGTTCAGATAATGAAAAATCTGATAGGAAAAAAAATTGGAAGATATTCACAGAAATAAAGCCTAGATTTGACTGGTCACAATTGCTAGCAGATCTGAAACTCTCACCTAACTCTAACAGTATTGGCACACAGGGATAATATTGAATTATGTTGTATTTAACAAGACAGAATGAGGGTATTTTCAAATAAACTAGAGTTCAGATGAAAGACTGACATAGTAGGTTCTATTGATTACCAAGGGCAGATAGTAAATCTCATCAATTATTCCCCAGTTTAAGCGAGAAAGGAGTGGAGAGCCAAGGGTCAAATAGCAGGAGACAAATGGAAAACAAATAGCAAGCTAGTAGTTTTAGGCCAATTAGGTTTGTCATTGCATTATAATTAGAGAGCCAAAAGGTTATAATTAGAAGACAGTTTATCAAATTGAATGAATACTAAAACCAGCTATGTGTCATTTAAGTGAACAAATTTAAAAATAAAAGCAGGCTGGAGAAAAAAATAAAAAATATATTAGATAAATCCAAACCATGGAAATTGGTATGACTAAATATCACAGTAGCTTTAAAGACAGAGAGAGAGAGAGAGATTACTAGTTAGATTTAAAACAACATTACAGGTGACAAGTAATGGAATAAGGTTCAATAATCCTGTGAGGGGTGAATATCTTGTGTTTACTTGGCTATAGAGACTCCAGGAACCAGGTGCTACCTATTTTCACTCTTTTAACCATCTTCCTGGCAACTTTCAATTTTCATGGCACTAAAGGGTGTGTCATTTAACATCCAAATGGGTTAAAATGAAACCAGCAGTTATCTGGAGGCCACTCTGACAGCCAATGGAGATCAAGCTGAGATCCCTAGCTTACCTCAGGAAGAGTGTCTGAAGTTAAGCATCCTATCCTCAAAGGTAGATAAGTTTGAGGCAGGAAGATTAGAAGTTGAACTAGGTCACCTAGACCTTTCTCCATGTAACAACCTCACTTACTAAGAGTTCCATAAACTCCTTTGGGACTAAGCCTTTAGCACAGGAGTCTGTGGGAGATATTTAATATTCAGTTCAAAGCCTCTGGCCCTCAATCTTATAAATATGTTTTTATTTATCCTTTTAGAACTTCACACAATATGTTTTGATCTTATTCTTTCCCCTTCTCCTCCTCCTAAATCTTAGCCTCTCCCTACCAATTCAAATTAATGCTCTTCCTCTCTCTTTAAACAAAAGTCAAAGCAGCAAAGACAAAACTCTCCATGATGCACAATTTTTTCTAACCAACTAAGTATGCCTGAGTATGAGACCTGCCCTAGTATATGGTTGAGATATCTAATGTCATCCCATTGAAGAAAATTTATTGTAGCTAACAATTACAAATAGCTTCTTGGCTAGTGGTGGGGCTTTGCACCCACTTGTCCTCTGTCCCGGGATTTTGTCTGGCTTGAACACAGATAGATCTGAAGCCTGTTGTCACCATTTTTGTTAGTTCATATGTGCATCTGCCCTGTTGTGTCTGGAAAACTCTGTTTCCTTGAAGTTGTCAACAATCTCTGACTTTTAGAGTCTACCTCTACCCCATCTTCCACATAACTCCCCAAACACTGAGGGGAAAGATTTAATGAAGACTTCCCATTGATGACTGAGTATTTCAAAGTCTTTCCCTTTCTGTGTATTGTCCAGTTGCAGGTACCTGTGTTAGTTCCTATTTCTCTGACGATGGGTGGGTGAAGCATTGATTTATTGGTATAACAATATGTCTTTAGGAATAATTTTATTGCTATGTTCCTTTAGTAGAAAAATAGTAACACCAAAGGCTCATTTTGCCTCATGTTCTTGACCTCATTAGCAGTATCGGGTATGGGTTTCATCTCATGAAGCAAATTTTAAATTCAGTTGTGGTGGTTGGAATAAGAATGACTTCCTTAAGCTCATTTATTTGAATACTTAGTCACCAGGGAGAGGCACTGTTTTGAAGGATTAGGAGGTGAGGTCCTGTGATTTGAGGTGTACTTTGAGGTTTCAAAAGCCCACACTAGGTCCAGTATCTCTCTCTTCCTGATGCCAGCAGATCCAGATGTAGAATTCTCAGCTCCTTCTCCATCACCTTGTCTACCTCCATGCAACCACGCTTCCTGTCATATGGATAATGAACTAAGCTTCTGAAACTGTAAGCAGCCCCTATTAAATACTGTCTTTTGTAAGAGTTGTCATAGTCATGGTGTCTCTTCACAGCAATAGAACACTAAGTTACCAAATTAAAAAGTTCAAGTTCAGGGGTTCTCTACTGACATTCAAGGTAAAATTTTAGGTGAGCTTCATAAAAGTGAGAAACAAACTATATCAGAAAAGAATACACATTCTCACTTAAGAATGTAGGCATTAAAAAAGAGGGATTGGACTAAAGTTAGACCAAATCTGTAACCTCTTGCCTGTCTTAGAACACATGGTGTCATGATATGACCTCCAAGGAGTTTGTGGCATCCCTACCCTATTGCTTTGCTGCTCTTAGCTACTTGCATTCTCCCATGGATTGGCTGTACTTCTCAGGTGGCATTTGTTAACAGATGCTCCACATTCCTGGCATCTCAAACTTTCCAGAGTCTCCACTGAAACACATTTCCATCTCACAGCTTCTTCCATTTCCCTCTCAGGAACTGCTTGCAGGAACTCCAAAGCTGTCCTGCACTGCCTGATCATTAAGTTATCCTTTGAAATCTGGGTGTAAGCTTTTATGGCTTTTTAGCTCATACCTTGCATGCTTGAAAACTAGCATCACGTGGATGACATCAGAGTTTATTGACGTCTTGATCAATGGGTGAATGTGGGTTGCCATGACATGTCCTCTATGAGGTTGATTAGAACAAAACCTGTAAACTCGATTTCCTTCAGAGTCTCGGGTCATGAGTAAAATGTATCTAAACTCTTTTCCAGACTGTAACAAATGACTTCTAGCTTGATTTTCAAGTGAGTCCCCACTTCTCAAGACCCAATATGCACTATTCATATTTCTATCAGACTTCTGGGCTTTAAAAAGAATCACCTTTTACATTTTGCTACTTCATGCTAGGGCTTCTTTTGCCCACAACTCCAAACTCTTCTACATTCTTCCAACAAACCAGTTCTGTGTGCTTTTGAATCACATGGTAAGGCTATCAGAGCAACAACCCCACTTCTCTGGTGCACATGTTTGAGTTAGCTAAGTTTTCATTTGTGAAGAAATGCCAGATATAGATAATTAAAAGGAAGAATGATTTCATCTGGCTGTGTTTCAGTCCTTGGTCAGCTTGTGTCATTGCTATGAGGCAGATCATAGCAGAACAGACATGTGACCAAGCTGTCTGCCTCTTGGCAGTTGGGACGCAGATAAGAAACAGACAGAGGTATACCAAGGGAAAAAGAAACCCACTTCAGACATTTCAGTGAGGTGATCCAGCCAGGTTACATTGTAAAGTGTCCCACTACTTCCCCCCAACACATTTGTGTGGATGATGGTGTCAACTTGATGAAGATAAAAATAAAAAGATTGCCCTATCTTAAAACGATTATGCAACATTTTTCAGTATAATAATTTGTAGGATGCCCTCAGAAGCATTTTCACCCATTTATTCTAGTCATTAACAAGGTTCATGAGGATGGACATATGGGGATATACAACTTCCTCTATAATTATTTTCATGGTCAGTGTCTTTATAAATTTGTTGTGCACATAAGGGAACTGAAAATCTTTCAAACTAAATAATTTAGTGGTTCATGTCTATATGACATAGAAATGCAATAATGCAATTTCCACTTCAAATAACATATAAATTCCAGAAAGATTAGTAAAAAGTATGCCTGTTGCTGGTGGTGGTGGTGGTGGTCATGATGGTGTATGTGAGTGTTTGTGTGTGTGTGGTATGTATGTATGGGTGTGTGGGGGGTGGAGGTGTGGGGTGTGGGATGTGGGGAGTTGTGTAGGCAAGAGGTCAGCCTATGGTCGTTCTTCAGGTGTTATCTACTTTGGTTGTTTTTAATTTTGAGTCACTGGGACCCACAGCTTGCATATTGGTCCAGGCTGGCTGGACAGTGATCACAGGGACCTAATTTACTCTGCGTTCTCAGCACAAGAATTAAAAGCAAATGCTATCACATCCAGCTTTTTAGATGTGGGAGAGAAGTCAGGCCCTGGTGACTGCATGGCTAACACTTTTCAAAATTCACTATATCCTCAGTCCACAAAGTAAGGGTATTTTTTAAATAATCTTTTTCTTCTAGAAAACTGTTTTTTCCTGAAGTCCTTTGCAAATACCCATTACACAAAATATTTTTTCTTTAAAAAATGAGTTGCCAGTCTCCAAAATTCCCTTTCCATATCTGCTGATAACTCAAAATTATATCACTGTTATTCCTTTAGGATTGCTTTATTTCCTCTTGACATCTGTTTTATGTTTTTGGAACATTCTGTGAGGTTTTATTGCTAAACTCATGGAGTAACTCTAACCTACGATTAGATAAAATATGTTCCCATTCATAAGGTCAATTGTTTTAGCTCCTTTCTGAACAGTGCTTGGAGTATTTAACTCATGAAGGCTTATTTTACAGGATGATAAAAGGCACACCATTTTCTGTTCGTGCCTGCAAATATTTTAATCACTCTCTCTCACACCTGTTCTTGCCACCTACTGATGCTTTTCGGGCATCTGAATCCTTAAAATGCTATTTAATAGCGACTCTGCAGTTTTTTCAGTTGTCCTGCCAGAATTGGAACTACCTCTCTTGCCTGTCTCGTTGTAGCATTGCCCAGCTTTGCAGTTCCTACTTTCAACAGTGCTGTGTGTAAAAGTTGAGTGTCATTATAATTTAGAGACCCATCCTCTGGCATCAAGCCAAATAAGTCTAATTTGGGATTTAGGGAATGATAGACAAGAAAATTACAACTGGGCACAAAGTGTACATTGAATTCTAATTCAAAACGGGGGGCTTTGGATGTCATGTTTTATTTTGCATTTTGTTGTTGTTTGAGGAATTTAAAAACCCTGATTCTGTTAAAAAATATGATAAGGCAGGTGCAAAACTGTATATTTGACTCATTCTTGGAGGCAATAGCTTAAAATATATCAATGCCTATTATTATTATAAATATGTTCGCTTTCTCTGGAAATACTGATCCTTTTCTTATGTAATTATATTTAAGTACCCATGGTTTAATTGACAACTATTGGTAGAATATCTAACACACTAAAATTAAATTTCTCTTTGTCTTCTTGGATGTAATCACAGATTTAAGCCGAGTTCTCCCATATTTAGAGAGTCACACATTATCTATTAGTAATAAAATTGAAGTACTAACATATCTCATATGATTTCAAATTTAATATGTGTTTTAACTGTCCCGACTTTATCTTCTAATTATTCTCCTTTGTGGCCATTTCACAAAGTTTTGAAGAGCCTTTAGTATTTATTTCATTTTATATTATAAGGAAGTATTTAGGTACAATTTTTAAGGGATTATCAATGCAATTCCATGATGTTCTAACATCTTTCATGTTGGCAACCTTCTCTTTTGCTTGTACAGATTTTTATACACACCTACAAATTTTGTCAAATGTCTCGAATAATTTTTAATATGAGAAACATGTTTTATAGATGTCAAATTTTTAATATTTAAAATCACTCTTGTCTTACTTTTGCCTTCATTTTTTCAGTTCTTTGTGAATTTCCCACAATATGTTTTGATCCTATGTACCCACTTTCACCACTCTTCCCAGATCTACCACCCTTTCTAATTCACCCAATTACGTCCTCTTTAAAAAATAAAACAACAGCAACAGCAAAACAAAACAAAACAAAACATCAAGTCCTATTTGTGCTGCCTGATCCTCTTGAATGTTTGGCCTTCACTGGAGGGTGTTCAACACACCAGCAGCTGTATCCTCTCATGAAGCTGATTACCTAGCAGTTATTGTTTTCTAGTATCATCTCAGCTTGAGGTTGGAATTCATGCCCACCTTCCTTTTCGATACTGGGATTTGGTTTAGCTTGGGCTAGCACAAGTGTTGTGTATCTGGTCTCACCTGCTGGGACTTCATATGTGTACTTGACCTGTTGTGTTCACAAAACATTGCCTTGTAGCTATCTACTGCCTCTGGATCTTACAAGCTTTCCATATTCCCTTTTATGGTGATTCCTGAACCTTAAGAGGAAAATGTGTGATGTAAATGTCTTGCTTAGGGCGGGGAAATCTACTGACATAAGGAGCAAGGCAAAGCTACCTAACCTTTTATCTCCTATTCAATAAAATACTGGAAGTCTTAGTACAATAGAATTAAATGAAGGAAATGAATGGGATAAAAATAAGAAAAGAGGAAATCAAAGTATCTTTACATGCAGGTGATATAATTCTATACATCAGACTCATCATAAATTTCCTGCAACTCTTAAGCATATTCAAAAAGGTAGCAGGGTACAAGAATAACACACAAAAGTCAGAAGCCTTCTAATACACAAATGACAAATATGAACACAATGAAATCAGGGAAATAATTCCATTCACAACAGCCTCCATAAAATAAGATAAAACACCTTGAATTAATTCTGAGGAAATGGAAGGCCTGTACAGTGAACTTAAATACCATGCTCATGTAAAGTATTTAAAATCTAGAAAGTAGCATGGATTGTCAGTCTCACAATAGAAAGACAGTTTGCCTCATATAGGAGGGTTTTCACTTAGTTATAAAAACAAAGCAAATGAACAGTGAGCCTGATGTAAAAAAAAAAGAAAAGAAAAGTAGCCCTGTGTTAATTTATATTCTCTAAATTCACGGATGAAGTTGTGACTAACCAGTGTTTTGATAAAATATTCGTACAAATTTCACCTGCTTTATAGGGGTATCTATCTTTTGTCTTCTTATGACACCTAGATTTATAAGTTCAAGGATGTATCATAAATAAATCATTCAGCATTTGGTATAACTTGTATATCTCTAGTTATAGCTTTATATGACAGAATGAGACCGACTGTACAATGCAATAATTTGATATTGAGATGGAAATCTTGAGGTGTCTGTTAGAAACGCCACTTTCTGATTTGGTGCCAAAGTATAGCGGACAGCCACTCCTGTGCATTGTTCAACAGAGTAAGTGAGATCACACCAATTACCAAGATTGTAGCTGTCTTTCCTTCATATATTCCAGGTCCTCCATTTATTCAGGTTTTCATTCAAAGCTACATACCAAGCCTAAGAATGTTTCTACAAACTGTTAATTTCTTTAAGCAATGTTTTTTCTGTTGTTCCTATGTTGTGTGCAAGAAAAAGCATACTTATGATTTAATACAATATATTTCTATGTTGATAGACACCGCTTTCACTTCAGACAAAGTAGCCTTCCTTTTCTATTCAATATCAGGCAAGAATGAAATAAATGCAAACTTGTGTGTGTTGTGGAATAACTTATCGGTGAGTTCCTACATTGGGAGATGTTGTGTTTCCTAGGTTGCAACAAAGTATTATTTTCATTCCAATTTTATATTGCTCTGAATATAACAGTGAAAGAAGAGAGAGCATTAAATTGTAAAATTGTATGTATCTTTCCAACATTCTTGCTCAGAATTGCATGTGTTTTGTAGATCCTGAAAGAAAAGGGGTAAGATGGTTAAGACATCCAAGTGATGAATAGGCAATTCGGTGGTTGTCAGTTCTCTGAAATGATATTCCATGTTTGTTATGGCCCTTATGTGTTATGTAAATACCCAGAAGTTTGCAAGAAATATGTTTTCTGTGGATTTATTTTGCATCAAGTGTATGGCTTATACTTTTTCTTTTCAGTTTAGGATGGTGACAAGAAATACAACCAGGGTCTCACAAGTGAGGGAAAAGAATTTAGATGTTAAGTACCTAGAGACCAATTTTACATTAGCAAGACATGGTTTTACTCACCATATTCCTTCCTTTGGGAATGTTATTGATATATGCAGTAGTATAAGTCTTAAACGCCCCCAGGAGACTCATATGTTAAAGGCCTCCTTGCCAGCTTATGGGTTTGTGGAAAGAAATAGGCTCATGAGGGCTCTGGATTTTTAAGGCATTGTTAGAAGAAAGTAGAAATTTTAAGAAGTGTTCTCTGAGGCCCAAAGAGATGACACAGCAGCCAACCATGTTCAGAACCTCTGAAGCCATGAGCCAATGCAAGAATATTTTCTCAAAGCTGTTCTGCCATACAACTTCATAGTGATGAAAACCACTTTTACTGGCTGCAGTTTTCTTTCTTTTGGCAGGTAAAAGCTAACCAAACTCGGAGCTTTTATTGTGAAGACAATTCAAACACAGAGATCCAATAGCTGCAGTTAGAGCCTGGAGGCTCAACTTCATTTTATAGTTTTCTTAAGCCTTTAATGGTTATAGTTCTGCCTGAATGAGATGGAGCATTTTCTACACTGTGTTTGGATCACCTTTCCCATCTATAACTTACAAGAAGAACGGTTTGTTTCAGATCTCTTTTATGGAGTAATATAGAGAATACTGACCTGAGAACTCTGATATCTATTTCAAGGTGTCTTTCAGAAAAAGCAATGACTCCTTTTTAAGGCAGGCAGTCAAAATTATTCACACCGATCTGATGATAAATATATAGTGTTTCATATTCTGAAGGTTAGTATGGGAGAAGCTCAAATAGACAAATTTTGCATTTTTCTTCTTATTATGCATTTATTTTAATTTAATCATTCAGGGAAAAGCCACACACACAGAGAGCACAGATTTCTGATGGTTGGTGGTAGGGAGACCACAGAAACACATTTAGTATTAGGCTAATTTTGTCAGCTCTGTTTTGTAAACCCATACAAGGCTCCCCTGACTCACTAGAGCAGGTAACTTTTTGATTCCCAAATAGAAACAACAGCATCCTGTGATATTTTGTTACTACTGCCTAAACAAATTACATTTATTTATATATTTATTTGTAGTGTGTGCATACATCTGTTGTATGTACATGTGTATATGTGTGTGTTTGTACATGTGTGTGTATTGTGTGTGCATGTGTATATATGTGTATATGTATGTGTGTGTGATGTATGTGTATATTGTGTGTTCATGCATTTGTACATGTGTATGTCTGTATGTGATATATGGTCTCACACAAGCAGAGATCAGAAGGCAACTTGAAGGATGTGTTCTCTCCCACCATGTGGAACCTAAGGATCGAATTCAGGTCCTGAGACTTGGCAGCAAATCCTCTTATCTGATGAGGTATCTCAAAAGCTCCCAGTGGTTCACAGTGAACCAGAGATGGAGAAGGATTAAGACTTGCCTCTTCCTTGATAGGTTTCAGGAAGCAGGGTCTTGTTAGCAAGTACTTCCCCTGTGTGCCCAGGGAAATCTATTCAGTTGACTGTGGACAGTGACTTTGGTTTCCACTGATACATTTAATAGGCTCATTCAGCAGGGCCTGATGATTTCTGAATCTATAGGCCATTAGCTAAAGTTATCCAGAACCTATAAGAATCAAGCCCAGGATATGTAGTATTACAGTTTTAGTGCCAAAGAGTCAATAATGAATATGATCCTTCAATGTGACAAGAACATGAAGACTTCTAACTCCTTTAACCTTCTGACTGGATTATTTTGAAGTGTTGACTCTCTTCCTGAGGGCCCTCAAGCTATAACCACGGCAATAATAAACCATTTTTAAGACATGACCTTGTTGACTTGTTTGAAATGATCCAGCTTAGTTTTCTGTCTGTTTGCTTTGTATTTCAATTTAATTTTTGTTTCTTTCTCCTTGAGGGAGTTGGTTAATCTATCTTCTATTTCCCATTTGGGGGAACAATGGATATCTAATACAATATTTGGCCTGCAGTCACTCTGTCTTCCTAAGTGGTTGAAAAGGCTATCTGTGCAAAGGAAGTCCAGAAGATTCCTAGCTGTAAGATCACTCACAGAAGTAACATTTTGCAATCCACAGTGTTATGGAATACATGCTATAGTACCTCATTCCTGATCATTTCTTTTAGTCTATGGAGAGAAATGTTTCCTATTTCAGGTGTCAGAAGACTCTCTAGTTTTAGTTTTTAACTTTGAGATATGTCACTTATTCCCAATGCAAGTGAAATGTAGTGAATGTAACTGAATCTAGGGAAGCAGAAGTTTTGTCTCACAGCCATCAATATTCTCTGTGTTATCTCACTTCTGAAACGTGGGAAATAGTAGTATTCTTAAATAGAGTAAGGAAATGGTACTGCATAAAATCCTGCCTAGATCCCTTCTGCCAAAATTATCATACAGTCTATTAGGTCCATGCCTTTAGTTCTGAGTGAAGAGCTATTGGAAAGGTGACATCTGTCTCAGGATTTTCTTATAGTGTTCTCTCTTCTCCTGTTCCTGCAGGCTAGAGACTATATTGGGATAACAGAGGGGCAGTGCAGATTCTAGCATCAGTGTTTGGAAAATGGTTGCTGTATCAGAGTGGCTTATTCATGTAGTGTTCCCTGTGTCTAAAATAATCTATGTATGTAGAGGGGGGTGAGCCACCATTTATACTAAGCCTTAAGGGGGATGTTTTGTTTGCAAAGTACTTCCTATCCTCTCCCTTTATGAAGAATCTTTTCAAGAGCTCTTTCATTTGCTTTCTAGGATCTGCTACACACGTAAAGGCCTTCTGATTACTTGTCTTGGATTATACTCTTTATAAATGCCGAAGTGATGAGCATGAAGGACTTTCTGTGCACCGTTCCTAGCATGCTATATTTTACCTGTCTGTCACCTTTCTCTTAAAGTAAAATTTGCTTGTGCCACATATAGTAGCTAAATATGAAAACGACCTTGAAATGTCATCTATTCTAATTCATTTTGTTCAGGCAGTGTAGTATCTAAGTCACTTTAATTAAGAATGATTTTCTTCCATGCATGGATATGTATTACAGTATTCAAAATGGTTAGTGCATATGAACAAAATATTCTCTTTCAATAGATATTAACATAGGAAATTACATCTTAAAATGAAAAGCATCTAAAATTATTATGAGAATTGTATTGTAAAACTGAAATGTTTGGTCCAAGGGAGTGGTACTATACACAACAGAGTTCCAGGATTTGACCTAACTGGAATGGTGAGGGAACTAGGAAAAGACAGACACACAGACACACAGAAATGCTGGGACTGGGTCGACTGTACTCTTTGATGAAAAAGCTGAAACACCCCAGGAAGTTACCATGCTTACTGTATACAGTTGAACAGTAAGGCAAGGTTATTCCATATAGATGAACAAGGTCATGCAGTTATCATATACTGTTGAAAAAGGAGGTAGGTTTCACTAATCTTGGTAGGTGCAGTCTTTATAGGAAAGCAGTCTTCAGACTGTAAATGTACGTGTGGGGAAGAAAGCTACTGAGAACATTTTCTGCATACACTATAAGTATTTGCACTTGGATCAGGAAAGACTTTGCCAGCTCCCTGAGACACATCTGGGTTGGAGGCTTTGCTATTTTCCATGAGTCTGGAGCATTGAGTCTTTGACATGGTCTCACCCATGTCAACAGTGCACATTCACTCAGGAATTTACATAATCCCAGCAGGGTTACATTGAGACATCTATGAAAGTATACTCTTTCAACAGGATAGATATCTGCCTGTCAATAGGTGATACCACAATCAAGGTCCTAAATTGTCTTCCCAACTTTTGTTGGAAGTAATTGATGTGGATATAAGTGAAAATTAATATAAAGCTAGGAGTCCATAGCTTCTAAATTGATCATGTTGTTTTGTATCTTCAGTGTTGATTCTGTTGTGTTTTTGTTTAACAAGTTTTGATTTTTAAAACTTGTTTTTATTCTTACTATTATAAACCACTCAGTGACAATTTGTGCCATTGTAACTGCTGCCTGTGGAGAGTGGCAGGCTTGAGAGGTATCTGAAAACTTCAGGATCTAAAAGAGTTAAATAGTCATTGCCTTACATATAAACATGAAGATCCTCTTGTTCCCTCACATACATGCTATGACGTTGTGGATACATGTGTGCTAAGATGCTGTGGATACATATGTGTATGCTAAGATGTTGCGGATGTATTTGTGCTAAGAAGCTGGATACATATGTATGAGCTAAGATGCTGTGAATATATGTGTGCTAAGAGGCTGTGGGTACATGTGTGCTAAGAGGCTGTGGATACTATATATGTGTTAAGATGCTGTGGATACACATCTGTGTGCTAAGATGTAGCAGATATATGTGTGCTAAGATGCTGTGGATACATATGTATGAGCTAAGATGCTGTGGATACATGTGTGCTGAGATACTATTGGTACATCTGTGCTAAGATTCTGGGGATCTCTAGAAAAATCATAGGGCAGAAAATGTTGCAATAATTTATCCTGTGCCCAAAGTTTGATTCATCTAAGACCATAGGTTCAGGAGAAAGTCTTTTACTAGTAAAATAAAACTAATAATATGTGTTTGGGTAAAATATTCAGTTAAGTTGTAGACACATTATTACAGAGACCAGATAAGTATAATATACTTTCTAGGTCCTCATATCAAGCTGATTGTGTTAGAAGAAATAGTAATATGATGCATGTGATTTTTATGTTAGAAGGCATTGAAGGAAGCTTTGATACTGTGTGAATACACACACACACAGACACACAGACACACACACAGACACACACACACACACACTACATCAAGATGACTAAGCAGGTGAAGGTCCATGCCAGTGGGTCTACAAATCCCAAATTGGAGCCTTAGAACTTACATGGTAGAAGGAGTGAAACAACTCTTTCAAGTTACCCTCTCCCTTTCCTGTGTGTAAGGTTTGACACATACACATCCATCCATACCAATGCACAATAAGTAAATAAATGTAAATTCCCATGAATATCTTCTGTATTGGCTACCCAGGAATAATTTTCAAAATCCTCTCATTTGCAAACACACTTACAAGCATACCCATATAAATATCCTTGCTACTTGATCTAACTCCATCTGTTGTTGGCCCTTAACACTTTTCTGGTCATATCTGTACATCTGCATTCTTATCTCAAAGGAAAAAAAGAAAAGCAAAACTAAACAGAAACTTCAGATTGTAATGATACTATCTGTAAAAGAATTGCCTGCTGCCTCTGCAGGTTGGGAATTTGCTTGCCTAAGCAGAAAAGACATCTGGGTCAGCAATCCAGTGGACCCAGAATGGCAAGCGGTTTGTGTCATGCTCAGATCAGTTGATCAAAGCAAGTTTGACTTGCCATTCTTCAGGATTTAGATGCTTGTGATTACTCCAAATACATCACTCTTTTTTCTCTTTGTGCATTAGAAATCTGTGTGTGTGTGTGTGTGTGTGTGTGTGTGTGTGTATGAGAGAGAGAGAGAAAGAGAGAGAGAGAGACAGAGAGAGAGAGAGAGAGAGAGAGAGAGAGAGAGAGAGAGAGAGAGAGAGAGAGAGAGAGAGAGAGAGAGAGAGAGAGAGAGAGAGAGAGAGAGAGAGAGAGAGAGAGAGAGAGACTTTAGCTATCTCTTTCTGATTCTGTAGCCCTGGCTCTATCTAGAAACTTTCAATGTAGGCCATGCTGGCCAAAGACTCACAGAGATTCATCTACCTCTGCCTCCTAAAGGTGTGGACAACTACACCCTGGCAAAATTTCTAATTTTTAAATCATATTTTCCAAGGAAAGAATGCACTGCGCTATCATTCAGTCATGGTATCCTTTTAAGCTGTTAGCTATTGACTGAGTCTACCCTAACACAACCTAAATGATTATGGATTACACTTTATGGCAGTGATTGGAAGTTTGAGTGAAATAACATATGGTGAATCTTTTGTCAACATTGTCTTTTGTTGTGCCCATTTGTAAGATTATTTCCTCTTGTCTTCTGGACAACTCTCCATAACAGCCATATATCATTGTTAAACTTTTAGTGGTTCCATCAAGTTACTCTGAAAGAGACAGCTTTATCTAAAGGCATTACTTAGTGATTTAAATTAACACAGAAACTCTTTGTCATACTTACAATGAAAAACTGTGAGAAGAGTAAATGTAAATTGAATTAGAACACGTCATCATTAAGTATGATTATAATGAATAATATTAAAACCAAAAATAGTGTTCTCAGAGCTTACAGCATTTGCTAAACTTTATTCATGTGATCCACAAACTAAATCACTTATCCAAGTTAAAAAAATACAAAAGACACTAAATTTGCATTCATATATATCAATATAATTTCTAACAAGGAGGAAGAGTAGATTACTTAAATGGTGGTCAAGTGGGGGTTGGAGAGATGACTCAATGCTTAAAAGCAATTGAGGTTTGCTGTGGAATAATCCTTTTGTACTCTGTGAATATGCATTCATCTCATTGGTTGATAATAAAAGTTGATTTGACCTGTAGCTAGGCAGACTAAGCTTGAGCAGGAAAGTCAGAGATATAGGGAGAAGGAAAGGTAGAGTCAGAAGGAAATGTGAGCCAGTCTCCCAAGAAGCAAGATGCCAGCAGATCGATAAAGCCACAACCACATGTTAATACATAGATTAGTAGAAATTGCTTAATTTAAATGTAAAAGCTAGTTAGTAATAATCCTGAACTATAGATCAAACATTCTGGAATTAATATTAAGCCTCTGAGTTATTATTTAGAAGTAGCTGCAGGACAGGTCAGGACAGGGGAACATTTGTTTACAGATGTTCTAACAGAAGGCCTGAGTGTGGTTCCTAGCATTCGTATGGCAGCTTAAATTAAATAAATATAAAGAGGAATCCAGGAATATGTATAATCTGAGTTTTTCTTGGTCATGCCTACTGGAGGTTGCCAATTTCTTCTTTTCCTGCTTGTGTTTGAAAAGTCTCATTCCTCATGCATCATCTTCTCAGTCTTCATTGTAAAATATTTTTATTTAAATTAGAAACAAGCTTGTTTTACATGACAATCCCAGTTCCTTCTCCCTCCCCTCCTCCCCTACCCCTACCAACCCCCTATTTCATCCTCTTTGTGCTTTCCCAGGAAGGTGAGGCATTCCATGGGGGATCTTAAAAGTCTGTCATACCATTTGTAGCAGGGCCTAGCATCCCCCCATGTGTTTAGGCTGAGAGAGTATCACTCTGTGTGGAGTGGGCTCCCAAAGTCCATTCATATACTAGGGATAAACACTGTCAAATATTTTGATTTCTCTATGTAATGATGTGTCATTTTAATTCCACTTTGCTTATATTTCTCTCCTTAGTTATGGTCTGAGCATCTTTGAGGTTTTTATCTCGTGAAGCTTCTGTCAAGTACTTCGTTCAATTCTGCCAGACTTTAGAGACCTGCGATTTTATTGTTGATTCAAAAGATACAAATGCTTTTAGGCTATCTCCTTTGGCTTAATTTTTACTCTTTTGTGTTAGCTTTTAGTAGGCAAACGTTCTTTTTTCATTATGAATATTGTTTCTTGAAATAGTCTCCTGAAAATTTGTCTTCCACATTCAAGCCTTTAGTGTATCCGGAATCAGTTTTTACACTGTGTGAAGTACAGATTTGCCTTTTAAAATTCCTAGTTTTAAAACTGAATGTCGTAATAATATTTATATTATTTTTCTCTGTTATCTGCAGTGACAAAATTGCTATAAGTTCTATTTATGTTTGTTCTGTCTCTATTCTCTTCAAGTATCCAGCTCTCAACTCTGTACAAATTAGATAGTGTCTCCACTACTGGAGAATCAAAATAGTATTTCTCAATAAAATATATAATGTATACTATGTCATCTGTATATGTTTCTTGATGCCTTACATTGTGAATCTTGTTATAAATGATATTCTAGCCTCATTTTATTTATTAAATTTTGAACATATTACTAAGGACCTCTAGTTCAACTGTGACCTGAACTTTGCCAACGATGCCTCCATTAGTGACAATCTATCTACCTGTTGGCATGATACAGTAGAAAAACCTTGCAGATGAATGGAAAGTTGAATCTCATCAAGTGCGCTAAGTCAAAGTATTCCTCAGACAACCAGTTACTTCTGGACTGTAACTAGCTAGAATTTCAGCATACAGACATTCTTTGGCATTCTATCAAGATTCTTATACTAGAGAGTGTGTGTGACATAGCTGCTTAAGAACTTTGCTGGTGACTTAAAGCTTAATTTTCAATTGTATCAAACAAAGAAGAATGATGGATACTTTTGACTAGGGAAAAAATAAAAAGAAACTCTCCATTCTTACTGTTTGAAAGCAGCCAGATAGCAATCAATCTCTCTCATTGTAGACCCCGCATGACTTGAGGGTTTTTGCTGTTCAGGTGTGGCATATGTTACTAATGGGTGTTTGCAAGAACTCCATTTTCCAAGCTGCCAAACCATGTCTAGCACACAATTTTTCTTTCAAGGTGGGTTTCATTGAGAAATGGGAGTACATGACTAACGGAACTTTACTTTGAACAACATCTCAACAAAACGCCTGGGATTTCCAGGGAATAGTAAAGGATGAAATAATTGTACAAGGGCTTAGGGAAATGCAGAGAGAGAGGGGGAGAGAGAGAGAAAGAGAGAGAGAGAGAGAGAGAGAGCCAGAGGGTAAGAGGGCAAGAGAGCAAAGCCATGTGCATATGAGATACTTCATTTATGTATATATAATTTATTTTATATATTATTTTTAAATATATAATTTTTACTTTTTTATTTAAATTAGGAACCAGCTTGTTTTACATGTCAATCCCAGTTCCCTCTCCCTTCCCTCCTCCCATGCCCCCCACCAAGCCCCCATCTCATCTGCTTTCTGCTCCTGAGGGAAGGTGAGGCCCTCCATGGGGAATCCTC
Source organism: Mesocricetus auratus (assembly GCF_017639785.1). Classification (NCBI taxonomy): domain Eukaryota; kingdom Metazoa; phylum Chordata; class Mammalia; order Rodentia; family Cricetidae; genus Mesocricetus; species Mesocricetus auratus. The sequence continues at coordinate 40,520,828 of NW_024429194.1, read as the reverse complement.
AGAGGCTGTCATATCATTTGGAGCAGGGTCTAGGCCCTCCCCCAAGTGTCTAGGCTGAGAGAGCATTCCTCTATATGGAATGGGCTCCCAAATTCCATTCGTACACTAGGGATAAATACTGATCCACTGCCAGAGGCCCCATAGATTGCCCAGGCCTCCTAACTGACACCCACATTCAGGGTTTCCCAGCTATCAGTGGGGTCCATGAACTCCCCCTTGTTCAGGTCAGCTGTTTCTGTGGGTTTCTCCAGCCTAGTCTTGATCTCTTTGCTCATCATTATATTCTTATATAATATATAATCCATATGTGTGTAAAACCTTTGAGTTCCACTAATAATGTTCTTAATTCTCTATTTATAATACCTGATGCACTAATAGGTGTTTACAAGAGCTCCATTGTGAAACCTCTTCTAATGTGTAATTTATACTGATGACTTTCCTGGCAACACTTTTATTTTCAATACTATAATGTAATTTCCACATTCTCTCTTTTTTTCTCCAAATGTTCCCATATATGTATTCAGGGCTGAACATTTGGCACTGGACTTTAGTTTGAAATTTATTCATTGGTTGCTTTTTATCCTTTTATTAGATGGTGTATAAATATGCACAAAGAATAAACGCATTTAAGCAATGTTTTTAAACATGAATAATATCTCTGTAGATCATATGAATATTATCACCCATTCACATCAGTCAGGCTAAGCTATCACTGTGAATTTTCAGAGTGGGGACATCAAAGATAGCAGATTCTTTTTTTAATAGCAGTAAAAAGTAATCATTTTTAAGTGTTTGGTTAGCTAGTTTTAACAGATTCCTAAAGCTCTGCGATAACATTTTCACTTTTGGGAGATTTTATTTATTTTTTATTTCATAGATCTGAGAATTTCAATTTATGTTTGTGCAGTGTAAATGTACAGTATCTACAGAGGCCATGAGATGGCATTAGATCACCTGAAACTGGAGTTACAAATGGTTGCAGGCTTCCCTGGTGGTTTTGGGAATTGAACCTGGGTCCTCAAGAAGAGCAGCCATTGCTCTTTGTCCCTGAGCCCTTTCTGCAGCCCCAGTAACCACTTCCTAGTCAGTCGAAAACATTTTTATCACCCCTGAAGGAAAATCTCTAAGTTAATCAGTCACTCCCTATTCTGTTGTTCCACCAGCCCATGTCTAACAGATTTACCCACTCTATCGACCATTTGTGCCTACACTAAGATAACAGATTCTTTTGCCAGGGAAGTACATGAATTAATACAAGGTATAAAAATGCTCAGAGTTTAAGATGAGTAGAAGTCGGGGCACCTGAAGCTCACCTTTAGGGGCTATGCAAAATGGAATTGAGACTTGGATTTGAAATTACATTTGCCATCATATCTAATACAACTGTGTTTTAAGGAGAAAATGACAAATGAGAGAAACAGTATTTTAAGATTATATGTAGAAGATCAGCTGCTGGCTTTACCATGAGGAAGTTGTTTTAAGTCTGTTTCTAAGATGACTTATGAAAAGAATTCTCAGAGTTTTATATTACCTGTGTACACTTATGAATGCTAAATATTTGACTGTTCTACCTGATTACCACAAGGAAAACTGAGAAAAAGGGACTACCATAACTTCACCACTTCACATTGTCTGGATGATGCCCAAAACAAGAGGAGATGTAAAGAGAAAATTATAATGTAGGACTTAGTTATTTTTGCAATAAAGATAATAAACTGTATCACAGACCTTTTCAAATGAATACAAATGTTTTGATAAGATTCTGACACATAATAACTGTATTATGACAAATAGTTTGACAAACCATTTGTCCTTATCATTCATCATATTAATAAACCATGGTTCTTTGTGAACCATAGGTGAAAAAAATCAGTAGAAAAGCAGAACTCTAATTCTGACCTGAGAGTGTAATAGGAAATGTAGGTGCTCCATTTCAAGCTATTTAAAAAAATCTTTCTGGCTCCAAAAAATAATTTAGAAATTATGTTAAATAATGAAAAATGTATTCACTGGTGTTACCAGGGTGCCTAACATACCCAGAAATATACACATCATTTGCTTTACATTATTACCAAACCATCCTTCAAAACTGAAATCTTTCAATCTATTTTTCAGGCTAAAAAATATTAGTGCCCCTCAGATAGTAATCTGGAATAATGGGGAACCTTAGGAACCAGAAGAAATCCAAGTACTCAAATCCCAATATGAGTTCTCTGTACACTGGGGATATTTATTTGTCTGAATCTGCAACATAGATTTTACATCATAGGTAGAGAGAGTACTCTTTGCTGTCAGTTGGGTATTAGAAATTGCATTGAGTTGACTGGTGGTGACACATGTCTTTAACCTAGCACTTGGGAGGCACAGGAAGGTGGATCTTTATGAGTTCAAAGCCAACCTACAGAAAATATTTGAAAATATTGAAAAACAACCAGGACATCCAAGGTTGTTACACAGAGAAACCTTGTCTCTAAAAACAAAAAAGAAAGAAAGAAAGAAAGAAAGAAAGAAAGAAAGAAAGAAAGAAAGAAAGAACAACTTATAAAGGTTACCGGTCCACAATCCATAGCTCCAGAGAAGATATATAACAAGGAGGGACACATGGATCACCCTGGGAAGGGGAAACAGATGAGATAGATCTCTTGAGTAAACTGGGAGCAGGGGCCAGTAAAGAGGAGGGGATAGGGGATGAGAACATGAGGGAGCAACAGGATGATTGAGTTGGGGAAGGGATGTATGGGAGAGCAATGAAAGTGGTATCTCCATAGAGGGAGCCATTACGGGGTTAGGGAGAAACCTGGCACTAGGAAAATTCCCAAGAATCCTCAAGAATGATCCTAGCTAAGTCCCCTGGCAATAGTGGAGAGGGTGCCTGAATTGGCCTTCCCCTGTAATCAGATTGGTGACTACTGTAATTGTAATCATAGAACCTTCATCCAGTACTGTTGGAAACAGATGCAGAGATCCACATCCAAGCACAAGGTCGAGCTCCCAGAGTCCAGTCAAAGAGAGGGAGAAGGTATTGTAAGAGCAAGGGGGATCAGGATTATGATAGGGAAACCCACCTCTGTTGACCCACACTCGTAGGAACTCCAGGACTCTAGACTGACAGCTGGGGAGCCTGCATGGGACCTAACTAAATCCTCTTCATGGGAGCAACTGTTTTGTAGCCTGGTCTGTCTGTGGGACCCCTTGCAGTGGAACCAGGATTTATCCTGGTTGGTGATCTGGTTTATTGAAACCCATTCCATGTGGTGGGACGCCTTGCTTAGCCTCAATGGGGGGGGGGGGACAGGCTTAGTCCTGCCTCAACTGAATGTGCAGGCTTTGTTTACTCCCCATGGGAGGTCCTATCTTTTCTGATGAGTGGATGGGGGTGGTTTGGGAGGAGGTGTCGGGGAGCTGGAGGAGTAGGGAGGAGAACTGTGGTTGGTATGAATTTAATAAAAAGGAATTGCATTGAGAAGAAACATTCTGTAACAGCGAATGTATCCTCTAGGGGGCCTTAGACGTTGGCTTTGATATTGGACTAAGTTCCACAAACACACCGAGCATCCTTCTAATTCCAACATTTCCTCTTCGGACTTATTTTGGGCACAAGTTGTTATACTATTAAAAAATAGTTTTTATTTCAGCACATAAAGCACTGAGACTAGAATGAGGAATTCCATTTCTGTCTTCCTGACAGAATGTTTACTGATGTGAAAACCTGAGACTTCCATACTGCGGTATTCTGGGAGGAAATGTGAGCACTGTTGTAATCAAGGGTATTTTGCTCTCACTACCCCATATAGTGTGATGAATGGATTTCTAATCACCAGCATTGTTCCAGTTAGATACAACTCCATGAGTCTAGAAAACTCTATAAAGTCAAGTTTTACTGTGCTCCACTTAACATCAAACATTCAGTGGCCTAGGAAGAGGCACAGGACATTCTGAAGTCATAGTGTGGCTGTACCTAAGCATATGGGTAGAATTCTCTTATAATCCTTCAATACAATCTCCCAATTCTTGAATATTTTTAATGACCTTGACAAACAGAACTCATACCGGAATTTGGTGAACACATTTGCTATTGGTGGGGTTTTCATGAGACTTGTGGCATTATTTATGAGCAATAAGGCTACAAGCTTTTCACAGTGCTAAGAAAATTGGGCAGTTTTCTCAGACTTCCCTATCTATGTCTGCCTTCCTTTAAGTTTTCAGAATGCCTATACATGATTCCATTCAATGTCTCTTTGAGCTATCACACTTCTCACAAGTGAGTAAAGCCATGCTTATTCCATTGTCAAGATATTCTACTTTACAGTGATTTTGAAAATTATTTCTTTTCTGATTGTAGAGCCATTTTCAAACTCAGCACCATTTTTATTTTAAAACCATATTTAATGAGTGTCAACTAATACAATTAAATACATAGAAAAAGTTTTTGGGTGATGCCATATAAGTTTAATCATGTATTTATTTAATATATACACCTGTGTTTCTTCTTCATTAAAAGTTACTGTGAGTTTGGAAGTGATTTAAATGTAACCTATTATAAAGAAGATGTTTATCAGGAAAACAAAATGCTTCACAACTGATATAGAATGGCTTTACAACTTTTGAAAGATAATATTAAATAAGTTTTCTTAGAATATATGCCCATACAGTGGTGTGCATGTGAATGCAAGTGTTCATGGAGTTCAGAAGACGTCGTTGGATCTCCAGACCTGGAGTTGCAAGAAGTTTTCAGCTGCCCAGTGTAGGTATTGGAAACTAAACTAGGTTCCTCTGTAAGAATAATAAACGACCGAGACATCACTACACTCCTAACTTTACAACTTTTGTTTGTTTTTGTTTTTCTGAGACAAGATTTCTCTGTGTAGCCCCAGCTGTCCTGAAACTCACTTTGTAGAGCAGGCTGCCCTTGAACTTATAGAGATCTGCCTGCTCTGGCTCCCATGTGCTAAATTTATAATTTTAATACCTAGATATTGATGGATAGTTTCAGGACTAATTGTATGATTTTATATTATTCCTATTCCATTATTTTTGGAAAGCATGATGTGTACTCATGATTGGTCATTTTCATAATTAATATGTTATTTAAAACTCTTATGGTAATTTTATGATTGATTTTCAATAGAGCCATACTGTAGATTTGAAATATTTATAGCATACAGAAATTTTAAAACCTATAGGCTGAAATCATAGGTAGTACTCACAAGCCAACTTTGAAGGTGAAATTGATTAGTTAACATCACTAAAATGTGAAGCAGACAAAAACATTCTCTTTCACTTAAAATACCCATAATTGGAAAATGAATGTAGTTATACTTAAAAAGAAATTTAATATGAAAATTGTAATATCTATAATTTTCTGTACATTAAAGAAGAGATGTGTCAGGTAAAGTTGATTCTCACAGAGTTTTATGTTCTTTAAAAATGAGTTAAAATTGGTGTCATTTTAATCTATATTTTCAAAGACTCAGAAAAATTGTGGACCAAATGGTGCATGTGCTAAGAAGTGAAATATTAGTTCTCAGTTAATCTGATAGTGAGATCTGCCCACTGTTTAGTTAATTGCCACCGTGCATCCTCCCCTAGTACCCAGGCTTCAGTAATAATTGTAATACCCACCCCCATTGCATTGCAATTCCTTTTCCACTTTCCTGCTACCCTTACTCAGCCATAAACCATTCACTTTGAAAATTGTTTTCAGTCATCTTCATATTTCAATGTTCATCACAATGCCAACTGAAGAACAAGTTAGAATTTACTGCAATAATTATTTTCTATATGAATGAGCATTACATTAAGAACTAAAGAGATATATAATCCCAGAGGGATAACACTTTAAAATACATACTACATAATCTTGGATCACCTTCTATTCCAGCCATGAATGGCAGTCATCTAGAAGACATTCTATTTTTTTCCACCTCTGGGGATTTTCAGCATTGCAATGTGGATGCCTGAGGGACCCCCACCAAACTCTTAACTGTGTTTCTTCTGAGTAAAACTCATTGATTTCTTCTAGGAAAAATATGAATATATGGGCCTACTCAATAAGTAGGCATAACATTTTTTGTTTCCTAAGTGAACAATTCTAACCTACACCTTCCAAGGAATGTCCAAGTTGGGTGATACCTGATATTCCCATAGCTCACATCAGTTGGTACATGTCCAGTTCCATTGCTTACTTCTCCACCTTCCATGACTATGCCCTTAAATCATTCTATAAAATTTAATTTCCACAAACATTTCCTTTTACCTTTTGTTTTGTTGTTTAAGACATAGTCTCATGTATTCCAGGATGTCCTCAAGTCAGTTTGTAGCCAAACATGGCGTTGATCTTTTGCTCTTCCAATCGACCTGACTCTACCTTTGGAATTCTGGGAATACAGGCATGTGTCACCACACCTAGGTTCCTTTGTGATCATTTTTCAGAGAAGATTTAATGTTAAAATATCACCCAAAATTAGTAAGACTTTTTCAAATCACTTTTATTTTAGTTTTATTATTATGCATAATAATTTATAAAGAATGTTGACTTAACTACAATAAAAATCATCTTGTCATGAACCTAGGTAGGAATAATGATCTACATTTGTTAGAGGTTTGGGTCAAACTCACAGTTCTCTCAAGATCAGATTGGTATATTTCATCCTATTTCCAAATCTTTAGTCAGAGAAATAACACATAAACTAAATATCACAGGAGAAGAAGACAGGGGGCAATTTCAAAACTTCTTTAATAAGGAATTGTTAAAAATATAAGTGCGCATCAGGTAAATTTGCATGTTGAATCTTTTACACACAACCCTACTCTACCCAAATAGAGACCAGAGTTGCCATATAAGCTTATATTTATTCTTTCTAATTTGTTTGTATTTAGTATTTATGAATATATATATATATATATATATATATATATATATATATATAAAGGGCTACCAAACTGGTTTTCCATTTCTTTTCTTTTGTCATGCCTTGTAATTATTATAGTATTTACATAAAATAAATTACAATATTTTATTTTTTATTTAACTTTTTACACATGTCACTTTTAGTTCCCTCTCCCTCCCCTCCTCCCCCACCCCCAAGTCCTCCCAACAAACCTCTGCTCCCCAGGAAGGTCAATGGCCTCCATGAGGGATTTTCAGAGTCTGTCACATCATCACGGGATGGGCCTAGGTTCTTCCTCATGAGTCCAGGCTGAGAGAGCATCCCTCCATGTGGTATGGGTTCCCAGAGTCCTTCTGTATACCAGGAAAAAATACTGCTCCAGTCTTCTAGGTCCCATAGATGGCCAAGGCCTCCTCTCTGACACACAGGTTGGGGGGGGTTCTGGATCAGTCCCATGCTGGCCTCTCAGTTATCAGTCTGGGGTCCATGTGTTCCCCCTTCTTTAGGACAGCTGCCTCTGTGGGTTTCCCCAGACCGATCTTGATTCCTTTGGTCATTACTCTTCTTTGCTACTGGGTTCCAGAAGTTCAACTCGGCTCACAGCTATGGGTGTCTGCCTCTGCTTTCATCAGCCAATGGATGACAGTTCTAGGATGGCATATTAGGTAGTCATCATTCTCATTATCATGGGAGGGCATTTAATGCCAGTTGGTGTCATTCTTGTACATCTGTGAAGATCTCACTAGTGCCAGATCTCTCCTCCAACTTATACTGGCTCCCTCTATTATGGTATCTCTCATCCTACTCTCCTCTCTTCTTACACTGGCTCAACTTTCCTGATCTCCCATGTCATCCTCTCCCCCTCCTCTTTTCTCCCTCTCTTTCTCCCATCTCCTTCCACCCTCCCCTTATTCCTTCCCCAATCCAATTAGGAGATCACATCCCTTAACCCTTCTCTGGGTTACCATGCATATCTCTCTTAGGGTCCTCCCTGTACCCCAGACTCTCTGACAGTGGGATTGTGGGCTGGCAATGCCCTGCCCCATGTCTAAAATCCATATAGCAGTGAGTACATACCATGATTGTCTTTTTGTGACTGGGTTACCTCACTCAAGATGGTTTCTTCCATTGCCATTCATTTGCCTGTAAATTTCAAGATTCCATTTTTTTCTGCTGAGTAGTACTCCATTGTGTAAATGTACCACATATTCTCTATCCACTCTTCAGTTGAGGGACATCTAGGTTCTTTCCAGGTTCTGGCTATTACAAATAATGCTGTTATGAACATAGTTGAGCAGATATCCTTATTGTATGAGGGTACATCTTTTTGGTATATTCCTAAGAGTGGAATTTCTGGATCTTGTGGTAGACTGATTTCCATTTTTCTGAGGAATCTCCATATTGATCTCCAAAGTGACTGCACAAGTTGGTATTCCCACCAGCAGTGGAATACCTCTACATCCTCTCCAGCATAAACTGTCATTAGTGTTTTTGATTTTAGCCATTCTGACAGGAGTGAGATGGTATTTCAGAGTTGTTTTGATTTGCATTTCCCTAATGGATAAAGATGTTGAGCACTTTCTCAAGTGTCTCTTGGCCATTTTGGACTCCTCAATTGAGAATTCTCTATTTATATCTATACCCCATGTTTAAGTTGGATCCTCTGGTGTTCTGGAGACTTGCTTCTTGAGTTCTTTGTAAATTTTGGAGATCAGCCCTCTGTCAGATGTGGGACTTGTGGATATCTTTTCCCATTCTGTGGACTGTCATTTTGTCGTGTTGACTGTGTCCTTTTCCCTGGAGAAACTCCTCAGTTTCAGAAGGTACCATTTATTAATTGTCAATCTCAGTGTCTGTGCTACTGGTGTTATGTTCAGGAAGCAGTCTCCTGTACCAATTTGTTCAAGGGTACTTCCCACTTTCTCCTCTAAGAGATTCAGTGTGGCTGGATTGATGTTGAGATCTTTGATCCATTTGGACTTAAGTTTTGTGCATGGTGATAGATATGAATCTATCTGCAGTCTCCTGCATGCCAGCATCCAGTTACTCCAGCACCATTTGTTGAAGATGCTTTCTTTTTTCCATTGTATAGTTTTAGCTTCTTTGTCAAATATCATGTGTTCAAAGGTGTGTGTGGGTTGATATCAGGGTCTTTGATTCGATTCCATTGGTCTACCTGTCTGCTTTTGTACCAATACCAAGCTGTTTTCAGGGCTATAGCTCTATAACAGAACTTGAAGTCAGGGATGGTGATGCCTCCAAAAGTTCCTTTATTGTACAGGGCTGCCTTGGCTAACCTGGGTCTTTTGTTTTTCCATATAAAGTTGAGGATTGTCCTTTCTAGGTCGGGGAAAAATTGTGCTGATATTTTGATAGGGATTGCATTGAATCTGTAAATTGCTTTTGGTAAGGTTGCCATTACCTTTGGTTGATCCTACCTATCCAAGAGTATGGGAGATCTTTCCATTTTGTGGTATAATTTCTTTCTTTAATGACTCAAAGTTCTTATTATACAGGTCTTTCACCTGTTTGGTTAGAGTTACCCCAAGATAGTTTATGGTGTTTGTGGCTATTGTAAAGGGTGATGCTTCTCTGATTTCTTTCCTATCCCCTTTATTGTCTATATATAGTAGGGCTACTGATTTTTTTAGTTAATTTTGTATCCTGCCACTTTGGTGAAGGTGTTTATCAGCTATAGGAGTTTCCTGGTAGAATTCTTTGGGTCACTTACGTAGACTATCATTTCATCTGCAAATAGTGTAAGTTTGGCTTTCTCCTTTCCAATTTGTGCCCCCTTGATCTCCTTTTGTTGTCTTATTGCTCTAGCTAGAACTTCAAGAACAATATTGAAGAGATATGGAGAGAGTGGACATCCTTGTCTTGTTCCTGATTTTAGAGGAATTGCCTTTAGTTTCTCTCCATTTAGTTTGATGCTGGCTGTTGGTTTGCTGTATATAGCTTTATTTTGTTTAGATGTGTTCCTCTTATCCCTCATCTCTCCAAGTCCTTTATCATGAGGGGTGTTGGATTTTATCAAAGCCTTTTTCAGCATGTAGTGGGATGATCATGTGGTTTTTCTTTTTCAGTTTGTTTATATGGTGGATTACATTGATAGATTTTTCTAATGTTGAACCATCCCTGCATCCCTGGGATGAAGCCTGCTTTATCATTGTGTATGATTTTTCTGGTGTGTTCTTGGATTCGATTTGCCAGTATTTTATTGAACATTTTTACATCAATGTTCATGAGAGAGATTGGTCTGTAATTCCCTATCTTGTTTGTGTCTTTGTGTGGTTTGACTACTAATGTAATTGTAGTCTCATAAAAAAATTTGGCAATGCTCCTTCTGCTTCTATTGTGTGGAACAATTTGAAGAGTATTGGTATAAACTCTTCCTTGAATTTTTGGTAGAATTCCACACTGAAACCATCTGGCCCTGGACTTCTCTTAGTTGGAAGACATTTTATGGCTACTTCTATTTCTTTAGTGGATATAGATTGGTTTAAATTGTTTATTTCTTTTTGATTTAATTTTGGTAAGTGATATCTATCTAGAAAATCATCCATTTCCTTTAGATTTTTCCAATTTATTGGAATACAGATTTACACAGTATGACCTGATGATTCTTTGGATTTCCACAGTGTCTGTTGTTATGTCCCCTTTTTCATTTCTGATTTTGTTAATTAGCATGTTCTCTCTCTGTCTTTTAGTTAGGTTTGATAAAGGCTTGTCTATCTTGTTGATTTTCTCAAAGAACCAACTCTTTGTTTCATTGATTCTTTGTATTGTTTCTACTTTATTGATTTCAGCTCCCAATTTGATTATTTCCTGATGTGTACTCCTCCTGAGTGAGTTTGCTTCTTTTTTCTAGAGCTTTCAGGTGTTCTGTTAATTCTCTAGTGTGGCAATTCTCCAGTTTCTTCATGTGGACACTCAGTGCTATGAATTTTCCTCTTAGAACTGCTTTCAAAGTATCCCAAAGGTTTGGGTATGCTGTGCCTTTGTTTTTATTAAATTCTAGGAAGTCTTTTATTTCTTTATTTATTTCTTCCTTTACCCAGGGGTGATGCAATTGAGCATCGTTCAATTTCCATAAGTTTGTAGGGTTTCTGCAATTTTTGATGATGTTGAATTCTAATTTTATGCCATGGTGGTCTGACAGGATACAGGGGGTTATTCCATTTTGTATCCGTTGAGGTTTGCTTTACTGCCAAGTATGTGGTCGATTTTAGTGAAGGTTCTGTGGGGTGCTGAAAAGAAGATATATTCTTTTTTGTTTGGGTGGAATGTTCTATAGATGTCTATTAAACCCAATGTCTGATAACTTTTGTTAGTTACATTGTTTTTTGTTAAGTTTCTGTTTGGTGGACCTGTCCAGTGGTATGAGTGGGTTGATGACATCTCCTGCTATAAGCATGTGGGGTTTAATGTGTGATTTGAGTTGTAGTAATGTTTCTTTTATGAATGTGGGTGCCTTTATATTTGGGGCATATATGTTCAGAATTGAGACTTCTTCCTGATGCATTTTTCCTATGATGAATATGAAATGACCTTCTTCATCTGTTTTGATTAATTTTAGTTTGAAGCCTATTTTGCTAGATATTAAGATAACTACATCCACTTGCTTCTTACGTCCATTTGATTGGAAAGTCTTTTCCCAACCCTTAACCTTGAGGTAGCATCTGTCTTTGAAATTGAAGTGTGTTTCTTGTATGCAGCAGAAGGATGGATTCTGTCTTTGTATCCATTCTGTTAGCCTGTGTCTTTTTATAGGTGAGTTAAAACCACTGATATTCAGGGGTATTAATGACCATTGATTGTTTATTCTTGTTTGCTTTGGATCCATTTTTGGTGCTGGTTTTATGTGTGAGTTTTTCTCCTATTTCTGATTTCTGGTAAAGTTAGATTGTCTATTGCCCTTGTTATTTTGAGTGTAATTAATTTCCTTGGGTCTGAGTTTTCCTTCTATATCTTTCTGTAGGGCTGGATTTGTGGATACGTATTGCATAAATCTGGTTTTGTCATGGAATAGCTTGTTTTCTCCATCTATAGTGATTGAGAGTTTTGCTGGGAATAGTAGTCTGGGCTGGAATCTGTGGTCTCTTAGTTTTTGTCGAACATCTATCCAGGACCTTCTGGCTTTCATAGTTTCATGGAGAAGTCAGGTGTAATTCTGATAGGTTTACCTTTATATGTTACTTGGCCTTTTTCCTTTGTTGCTTTTAATATTCGTTCTTTACTTTGTATGTTTGGTGTTTTGATTATTATGTGGCGAGGGGACTTTTTTTTTGGTCCAGTCTATTTGGTGTTCGGTAAGCTTCTTGTAGTTTCATAGGCATCTCCTTCTTTAGGTTGGGACAGTTTTCTTCTATGATTTTGTTGAATATGTTTTCTGCACCATTGAGCTGGGCTTCTTCGCCTTTTTCTGTACCTATTATTCTTAGATTTGGTCTTTTCACGGTGTCCCATATTTCCTGGATATTTTGTGTTAAGGATTTGTTGGATTTAACACTTTCTTTTGTCGATGAATCTATTTCCTCTAGTTTGTCTTTAGTGCACGAGATTCTGTCTTCCATCTCTTGTATTCTGTTAATTATGCTTGTATCTGTAGTTTCTGATTGTTTTTTCAGCCTTTCGATTTCCAGCATTACCTCAGTTTGTGTTTTTCTTATTGTCTCCATTTCAGTATTCAGGTCTTGAACTGTTTGAATTGTTTCCTTCATCTGTTTTTTTCTTGGCTTTCATTGCTTTCTTTAAGGGATTTGTTGATTTCTTGCATTTTTTGGTTCGTGTTTTCTTCCATTTCTTTAAGGGGATTTTCACATATTCTTTTTGAGGGCCTCTATCACTTTCAGGAGGTTTTTTGAAGGTCATTCTTTTCTGTTTCATCTGTGTTGATATGTTCAGGTCTTGCTTGTGTAGAGTCTCTAGACTCTGGTGGTGTCATACTGGTTCCTCTGTTGTTGCCTGTGTTTTTATATTGCCTTCTTCCTATCCTTTCTTTTAGTGGGAGCTCATGGGGTCTCTTCCTCTCCTGGTGGGTTTGTGTCTAAAGATTCTTTCCAGTGCGTTCAAGCAGGTCCTATACTTCTATGGGTGCAGGTGGGCCTAGGATTCTCTCAAGCACAGGGCAGAGACCAGAGGAGACTGAAGACTTAAGCACCGGAAAACAACTGGAAGACACTGAAGACTGAGGTGTGGGCAGACTCAGGGTGATCCTTCCGGGAGGCACAGGTTCTCTCTAGGCACAGAAAATGCCCTGGGAGATGGAGCCAGGAATGTAGGGAGTTGGGGCTCAGAGCACGGCCCCCACTCACCTTAAACACCAGGAAAGGACTACATTTTCTTACATTGTTTTCTGACATTTGGGAGTGCATTGCATAATATGGACATAGTCACCTTAAATTGTTCTTAATAATATGGGAGCTATTGAAAGACAATTTATTAAAGCATTTCATTTTTCCTACAGGTGTTTCCATAACCAGACATCACCAAGTCTTACCATCTTTGACTTTAGGTGAGTCTGTATTTCAGCATTCTTATAGTCTTACTGCTGAAGACTTCTTCAAGGAGTTCTTGAGTTCAAACGAATTTAATGCATGTGAATATTAAAATACAAGATACTTGACAGTGCCTGGACATAGTAATCAAAAAATTAACGCTAGATAAACACTTCAAAATATCACAGAAACTTTTGTACAAATTCGTGCCATGTGAAGAACTCAAAGGTGACTGACATCACGTCATTATTGCAAATGAGGACACTGTTAGATTGTCATGTCTCCAGCCTCCTTATCAAAGCTGTTACACAGGTTGGTCCAGAGATTTTCTTGGTTGACTTTTCCTAGATTCAAAAGCTGTTTGTTAATCTCTTTGTATTGCTTTAGTACAAATTTCTCTTAAGTACCTGGCCAATCACTCTACATAGAGGATCTGTATTAGGGGATGCCCACCTGCAGCTTTATTTTATTGAAACAGACACACTCATAACTGTTAGTTGTACTGAACTAGCTGGGATAGACCTAGAAAGACTAGTTTAGTGGATTAGGGGACCATGAACTAATTCAGTTTATGGACTGTGAGTCATGTTGTTTTTCAGAATGTACAATGATGGGGCTCAGTAGCATGCCCCCCAACATACCACATTAACAGAGGAAAAGATATCAGAAGTAGGCATTTCTTTTTTACTTTTTGCATTCCCACCCTCAAAGCAGTCTTGTCTGTGTAAAAGACTATCTTTGTAAATGAGAATCCTATGTTAGCCTGAATAATGTAAAATATCCTAGAATTATTTCTGTTCATCAATATTACACAACGTAAAGCAGAAAAACATCTTCTTCTGGCCATCCACAATAATATGTGTGCCCAACAAGTATAAAACACCACCAAGGAGCTGTAGAAAGAACCCTACACTTATTCTTATTAGGGAAGCATAGCAGTGGTACCCCCAAATTTATAGGAACATCCAGTCATTCGGTCAACAAACCCATGGCTTTGCCAAAAGTGGGGGTTTCCAATACCTTCTTGTGAGTCAACTTTACCAAGTAGGACTCTCCAACATCATCTAGTGGGCCGATTTGTTAAATGGTAGTTGTAACTGCTGTATAGTCCCACGGCTCTATGCACTCCTGGGTAAACTGGGGCAGAGTGAGGTATAGGGGAGGGGATGTGGGATGGGAACCTGAGTTGGTGGAGGGACAAAGACGGAGGACAGTGAAAGAGGTTTCTTGATAGAAGGGGCCATTATGGGGTTAGGGAGAAACCTGGAGCGAGCAGAACTCCCAGGAATCCACAAGGATGACCCTAGCTAAGAGTCCTAGGTCACTACCCTAACTGTCATCATAGAACCTTCACAAAATAACTGATGGAAGCAGATGCAGAGATCCACAGCCAAGCCCTGGCTGAGCTCCAGGAGGCCAGTTGAAGAGAGGGAGGAGGGACTATATAGGCAAGGAAGTTCAAGATGATGAAGGGGAAACCTACAGAGACAACTTACCCAAGCTGGTGGGAACTCAAGTACTCTAGACAGACAGCTTGGGAACCTGCATGGGACTGATCTAATCCCTCTACAAGTGGGTGATAGTTGTGTAACTTGATCTGTTTGAGGGGCCCCTAGAAGTGGTACCAGTACCTGTCCCTGGTGCATGCACTGGCTCTTTGGAACCTATTCCCTATGACAGGATGCCTTGCTCAGCCTTGAGACAAGGGGGAGGAGAATGGTCCTGCCTAGACTTAGTATCCCATGCTTTCCTGATTCCCATGGAGGCTTTACTCTTGCTGAGGAGTGGATGGGGTAGGTGGGTAGAAAAAGAAAAGAAAAAATTGTTTATGATTGAGTTACATATGTGGGTAAACTATACAGACCAGTTTATACTCTGGTGTATTCTCACACAGACTAAGTCATTCCTTTGTTCTTATGTGACCCCTATTTTAGCTTTTTGTAAGAATTACCCTGCGCAGAAAAAAACAATGGAATCTTGAAATTCGCAGGGAAATGGATAGCACTGGAAGAAACCATCCTGAGTGAGGTAACCCAGTCGCAAAAAGACAAACATGGCATGTACTCACTCATATATGGATTTTAGATATGGATCAGGATAGTGCCAGTCTGCACTTCCACAGATAGAGAGTCTGGGAAACAGGAAAGAACCTAAAAGATATGCATATATGCATAGTACCCAAGAGAAGAGGATGGAGACAAGATCCTCTGAATGGATGGGGAACACGGCGAGGGAAGGGGGGGAGTGGGACCTGGGAAGAATAGAGGGGGTAAAGAGGAAGAGAGTTGGTCATGGGGGAACAGGAAGTTGAGGGGGTGGGGGTAGAATAGGGGGAAGAGGGAATCATAGGATCGAAGACAGATCAGGCACCAGAGTGACCTCGAGTGATCTAAAGGTATAACATCAATTGGCAAGCTAAGCAATAGTGGAGGGACTACCTCGAATGCCCATTCCTGATAATGAACTTGATGTCTATAACCATCCGGGAGCCTTCATCCTGTGACTGATGGAAGCAGAGGCAAACACACAACTAATCACTGAACTGAACCCAAGGAACCCAGTGACAGAGAGGAGTGATGAGCAAATTGGCAAAGAATGGGCTGGCAAAACCAGCAGAGACAGCTGATCTGAACAGGGGAGTGCTCTTGGACCCCAGACCGACAGTGGGGAGGCCAGCATGGGACTGATCTGGACCCCCCAATGTGAGTGTCAGTGAGAAGGCCTGGGCAACCTATGGGGCCCTGAGCTGTGGATCAGTGTCTATCCTTGGTATACAAACTGTCTTCATGTGCCTATAGCACAAAGAGAGATGCTCTCTCAGCCTGGACTCTTAGGGGAGTGCCTTGACCCTACCAAGAGTAAAATGACAGACTCTAGATATCCCCTATGTGGAAGGATTTGGCAATAGGGTGGGAGGGGGGGGGAAGGGGAGTGTGGGAAGAGAGGAGGGAGAGGGAACTGGGATTGACATGTAAAACAAGCTATTTAAAATTAAAATAAAAAATGATAAAAAAAGAATTACCCTGCTTCCTTTGTATAGGTTCTCTCACTATTGAGTTTAATTCTGTACCATTTATGTGCATATTACTTTTGTAGAATTCTGACTCTTTTCTTACAGCTTCTTACTGGTTCCATTACATAAAAAACATGTGAGAAAATATATATATATATATATATATAAAATCAAAAGTTTTATGTTGTAAAATTTTAATTTAATTTTCTTCTATTTTTAGAGAACACTGCCTTGTAATCTCAGAATTTACTCTAAACCCTTCTTTCTGATTTCCTTGCTTCTTACTTGAGTTATACTGTATTAGATAGCATGTCATTAGAATATTAATTACTTGTGATGATCCTTTTCTTGTATCTGATCACCTGTGTAAATCCCTGTGTTATTGAGACAGCAAATCAGCTGAATTTCATATGCTCACGGCAGTCAGAGAGCAGAGACTGCTATGTGATTCTGTGCTTAAAATCCTGGTTTTTAGTACTGAGAGCTCTTTGCTCAATTAACGTTTTATATCAGGGTCTTTAAAGTGGATGGGTCATTACCAGATCAGAAATCAGAGTAATGTTACTTGTTAATTTTAAATGTTTTCATCATGGAATCCTTGTATTTATAAGAAATTGTTAGCAAAATGAATTTCATCAGACCATCTTTTAGAAGGAAGCCACAGTTTGATTCGGGATCATGTTCTCATTTGTTCTTTCATGAGTATTTGTGGAAGTTACGACTCTAAGAAAAGTCTATGAGGCACTCCCAATTTAATCAATATATAGTTTTTGGAAAACTAGGATGTGTTGTTACAAGCATATTTGTATTTGTGTCCCTGATCACATGACTGTCCTTCATGTTTTAAATGTCTTGCACTTTCAATGTGAAGTAAATAATATTTCCTGTCTATGTCTCAGGATAATAACTGCAACAACAGAAATCTTTCCACTGTTGCTTTTTTTCCACCAAACTGTAAATACTCCCTGACCAGCTGAAAACTTTCTGAAAATACTACATCCTAGGAAACCTCCCGTACCTCAGTAAAAAGTTAATCTCCTTATTCAATTCCACCTCCTTCCTCTTCAGGCACCATCTAAAGATGGTGTTTGTTTGAGGTTGACTATTCACACACACTAATTCTCTACCTCTCAGTTTCTGATCCACACATGCTTTCATCCCAACTACTCTCTCAGGAAAGTTCTTATCAAGGCCTCCAGTGACATCTGTGCACTAGACTCAGTGGTCAATTTCCAGTCATCATCTTATTTGATCCGCCAGTTACATTTGATGTAGGTTAATCATTTTCCCTTTTGGAACACTTTCTTCTCTTGGCTTCTACACAACTAATTTCTTGTGGTCTTCTGGTCATTTCTTCTCATTTTCCTTTTATGTTTTCTTGCTTTCCTAACTTCTAAAATTGAAGCACCCAGAGACTCAGTCTTCAGGTATCTTTTACTCATAATAAAAATGAAAATAAGCATGTATATCTGAGGGAAGTAATGACACATGAAAGACTTCAATTAGTGAATAAAGATTTATCATGCCCTGTGATGGTTGCTATGATTATGTTTAAAACAGCCACATTTCCATTTTCTCCTGTCACATCTGGGTTTTCTTCATATTTTCCTTTTCTTCCAACTTTTACTTCAATATTTTTACAACTCAGCTTTATCTTGTACATAAAGTATTGATTTCTGGACTTTCCTCTCGTTACTTAGAAGGCTTAGTGTTCAGTTATTCCTTTAGGATTTATAATGGCATTGTCACCTTACCAGAACAGTCCTCCCTATAAAATACAACTTCACATATCATGTAAAATTTTACAATGGTATACCTATATTTTGCTCTTCATATTTTTCTGAATATTTTACTTCTCAGCTTTTTTGGACTACAAAATGCATTACTGTTTACATTAAACTAATGCCATTTAAAGACATTTTATCTATACTTATCTACACAGGTACTAGAGTTATAGTATTAGTTAGTAATTCAAAGTTAGGCATAAACACAATATCACAAAATGAGTAAGATAATATTTCTGATTTTATATATTTATTGAATTTTCTAGATCAAAGTAAATCTGTCTCCTTTTCTTGCTCAAGTAGAAAAATAGCACTAGAATCATCTATGTACCTGATAAATGAAAATTGAATTATTTATTGAAAAAAAGAATATATATCCAGGCATGTTTTATTTCCATTTTTTTACTGAAACTATCCGGAAAACAGAATTAGTCTCCAGTTTCCCCTCCACGAACAGACACATCACTGCTATAACTAACACACTTGTTTTAAGTCACAACCAAAGAGAAAACCACAGTGAGGTGGATAGTTTAGAATAAAAAACTGTGCAGTCCATGAATAATATATCTATTTATATGTGTGATATGTATGACTCTGAATGAACTTGTTCAAGTGTGTGTCAGTGTGTGTGTGTGTGTGAGAGAGAGAGAGAGAGAGAGAGAGAGAGAGAGAGAGAGAGAGAGAGAGAGAGAGAGAGAGAGACAGAGAGGAGGGGAGAGATCAAAAAGAGCAAAGCAGGAAAAATATACTACACAAACTGCAATTTCTCTAAGGATTTTAGAATGAATATGTGACAGTCGTGTGCATATAAATGTCATGGAAATCAAAGCTGTTATTATTTAATCTGCTCACAGTTAGGTTTATTTTAGGCATAGTTGAAATTACAACATGGTGACTATTGAATTCCAATTGAATGGTTACTAAGAAACCGAGGATGATCTTTGTAGGGTTTCATTAATTCATTGATTTCAAACTTGATACTTTTGATTGCAATGCCGATTACATAACCATGATAAAGTACTGATATTTTTATCTTAAATAGCTAAATCCCCTGATAAAATTTCTAAGCCTCACACCACAAAAGGTGATTAGGGTACCATTGTTATATTTTATGTCATCGTCTCTCTGCTTCCATGTCTTTCTTCTTAAAGTGTAATATTATCTTTGAACTTTTGCTCTGGCATTTTTGTCTTTTACAGGTTAACAAAAATCTACCTGGAAAAAAGGCAAAGTTAATGTTTGTTCTGTTATAAAAAGCATTTTCTGGCAGGAAGATACAGTGCTAATCCAGCTCTGGTCTGGTTAGCTTTCCTCTGGCTCACACATTCATACAATCAAGTTTGTGAAGAAGCTGATGGTGGAAGGATAACCAGGAACTGAATTATTTCTTAATGGGGCTGCATATATAAATATCGCTGTTATTTTTATGGTATTAACTTCTCCATGAGAGTTTTTGTAATAACCATCTGCTGTCGTGTGACAAGATATCATCTTACCATTTTAAATTCATTCTTTTGTTCATGCATAAAGAAATGAGTTTTGTTGTGACAGTTTCATGCGTACCTATTATTATGCGTTACCTTCATTTGTTCTCCACTGACTCCCAGAGCCCCAACCCTTCATTCTAACTCCCCTTTCCCCCGGAAGAGCTCCTCCTTTTAGCTCTTTTTTTTATATCACCTATATTCCATCACTGTCCTTTATTATCCCATTCCCTGCTCTTTAGATCTACTTCTCCCCTTTCACACATCCCTGTCTATTTTCAACTCTTACACACACACACACACACACACACACACACACACACACACACACACAGAGTCCACATAAGAGAGAAAGTCTGATGTTTGTTTTTCAAGATTTCAATTAAAATAATTCAATACAAATATTATCATAGAATTTTCAGATCTGTCATCATAAACCACATAAACTTCTTGGAAGAGGAACCATTATACATTGTGTGCACCTCCAAAGGAGCTGAATATTTTAATAGTAGTAGTGCTCAGTATATATAAGAACATTTGCCTTTTTTATTGAATTTTTATACAGTGTATTTGATCATGGTTTCCCCTTCCTAACTTCTCGATCCTCCCTGCCTCTATACTTCCCAAATTCTTACCCTTTCTTTCTCTCTATTTACAAAACAGGCAAAACAAAAACCCAAACAAACCAGAATTTTGAAAAAATGCAAACCCATAGAAAACACACACGTGCGCACGTGCACACAGGCACACACACACACACACACACACACACACACTATAAAAACACAAAATTGGAAGCCACAATATACAAGAAGAACAATAAGGAACAGTAAGATAAAATATATATAAACAAAGCAAAATGAGATGACATGTCTACAAAACTATCATTGAGTTCATTTTTTATTGGATATTTACTGCTTGGGATGACATCTGCACTTAGGTCGAACATACACAGTTATACTGCATTGGGGACAACCAACTTTTTCTTGGCAAGAAATGTCAAATGCAGATAGCTTCCTGCTTAGGGGTGGGATCCTGCATTCCTTTCACTCCTCAGTGTATGAGGGTTTTTAAGTGGGACACTTTTTTATCACAAACATTTGTCTACTTACTCCTCATATTCATTTTGATACAGTTGGAAATGTCTACCCAAAACACAGGTAGACATTTCATTAACATTGCAATAATGTTGAAAAGTGAGACCTTCAAAAAGAAAAAAAAGTGAACCCTTCAAGACAAATGTGGTACTTGAAACACTGCTTTTCATGAATGGATTAGTGCAAGCATTAATTGAGTGTGTTCTCAGTCAAAACAATGAGCTTGTCTTTCTTTTCTTTGTCAGCTCCTTTGTTTCCCTTCTGTTGTGTTGTGGTGCAGTATGGTGTACCTCACAAGATGGTTGTGCTATGGGCACAGACTTACCAGCCTTCTGAAAAACAAACCTTTATTCTTCACTAAATACTTTTTCTATAGCATCTTTTACAGGAGTAGGAGATGGTCTGAGATACTTTGTGTCTTTCTCCATCCAACACTTACTTCATTTTCCGCATTTCTTCCCATGACTCTGTCTGCCTTTCTTCTCTATTTCTTTATTGTAATATAGACTTTATGTATGGAGCAATTATATTCACATCAAAATTGAACAGAAACTATAATTTTTATATAATTTTCCCCACACAGCCTCCACAACTATTAACATCATTCACTGGAGTGTTTAGTGTCCCATTTGTAACAATGGGCTATGGGTTAATTAATTCATTGAAGTGTTCCATTTATAACAATGGATGAATTACACAGATGTATAACCATTCAACACTCTTTCTCAAGTTCAGTTCCCAGCACCAATGTCCAGAGGTTTACAATCCCCTGAAATTCCAGGGTTACTATGCCCTATTCTGCCTTCTCAGGCTTATGGGCTTTGTTAATTTTCATATGTATTAATAACAGTTCAGGAACAATCACTAGAGAATTAACACAAGGAAGTGGTTACAGCTTCCTTAAAGGCTTGCTAAAATAATTTTCATCTTTAAGTACTTAGAGAAGATATTTATTCAAAGCTCTCATACAAATACTTTTTAAGGAAACTAGCTTCTAAGAATGTTATTAAGATAATTTCTTTTATGAAGTTTTGTTCTAGCAACATTCTTGTGACTATTAAAATTATGCATATTATGGATAAGGATAAAATAAGGATTTTTCTAATTGAATACTCATCACTGAACTACAATGCATGTAAGCATGTAACTCCAAAGAAACAGAGGGGGGGTAAATAAAAATAAAAACTATATATATATATTAGAAATGAACCAAAAGGACACTTACATGTTAGTGGACTATAATTCTACCCAAATAGACATAAATACAGAATAATTTCTTGAAATAAACAAAATAGAATATTTCATAATGATTAAAATGTCAATTTATTTGGAATTTGAAATAGCTCCACAAAGCATTCACTTACAAATATAGATTGAAAAATCAATAACAAATTAATAAAACTGAAGGAGAGATAGATAAACTCTGAGACAGGTGAAGCTATCCTGGTCACTCTGAACTCTAGAGGTGGAGCAGGTGTCATAGTCAATAAGGACACAGGTTAAACCCTGGCTTAATAAGCACAACAGGACAATATTCCCAACTATCGTCATGTGCTTTCTTTCTCGAATGCTCATGGAACTTTCATAAAATAGACCACAGACTGTGCCATGTAGCAAAACTAAAGTATTTTTAAATGATCTAAATTCTACAAATCACTGACCACAATGAAATAATAAATTAATAACAAAAGATAAAGGTACAAAAAATCCATATAAGTTATGTATTCAAGGATATTTATCTGGAAATTAGGCAGTGTATTTTAATTGTCCCATAATAAAAAAGATACTACAATTGAGAAGAGCCGCCCACACAGGAAAGAGATCAGCTCCTCCAAGACCCCAACCCAGCGAGCCCAGCTTCAGGTGAGATTGGGTCCCCGGCTGGGACCACCCGCCCATCACCCATCCCCCTCCATCTTCGGGGCCGCTCCCGGCTTCCAGAAGAGCCGCCCACACAGGAAAGAGATCAGCTCCCCAAGACCCCAACCCAGCGAGTCCAGCTTCAGGTGAGATTGGGTCTCTGGCTGGGACCACCCGCCCACCACCCATCCCCCTCCATCTTCGGGGCCGCTCCCGGCTTCCAGAAGAGCCGCCCACACAGGAAAGAGATCAGCTCCTCCAAGACCCCAACCCAGCAAGCCCAGCTTCAGGTGAGATTGGGTCCCCGGCTGGGACCACCCGCCCATCACCCATCCCCCTCCATCTTTGGGGCCGCTCCCGGCTTCCAGAAGAGCCGCCCACACAGGAAAGAGATCAGCTCCCCAAGACCCCAACCCAGCGAGTCCAGCTTCAGGTGAGATTGGGTCTCTGGCTGGGACCACCCGCCCACCACCCATCCCCCTCCATCTTCGGGGCCGCTCCCGGCTTCCAGAAGAGCCGCCCACACAGGAAAGAGATCAGCTCCTCCAAGACCCCAACCCAGCGAGCCCAGCTTCAGGTGAGATTGGGTCCCCGGCTGGGACCACCCGCCCATCACCCATCCCCCTCCATCTTCGGGGCCGCTCCCGGCTTCCAGAAGAGCCGCCCACACAGGAAAGAGATCAGCTCCTCCAAGACCCCAACCCAGCAAGCCCAGCTTCAGGTGAGATTGGGTCCCCGGCTGGGACCACCCGCCCATCACCCATCCCCTCCATCTTCGGGGCCGCTCCGGGCTTCCAGAAGAGCCGCCCACACAGGAAAGAGATCAGCTCCCCAAGACCCCAACCCAGCGAGTCCAGCTTCAGGTGAGATTGGGTCTCTGGCTGGGACCACCCGCCCATCACCCATCCCCTCCATCTTCGGGGCCGCTCCTGGCTTCCAGAAGAGCCGCCCACACAGGAAAGAGATCAGCTCCTCCAAGACCCCAACCCAGCGAGCCCAGCTTCAGGTGAGATTGGGTCTCTGGCTGGGACCACCTGCCCATCACCCATCCCCTCCATCTTCGGGGCCGCTCCCGGCTTCCAGAAGAGCCGCCCACACAGGAAAGAGATCAGCTCCTCCAAGACCCCAACCCAGCGAGCCCAGCTTCAGAAGAGCCACCCACACAGGAAAGAGATCAGCCCCTCCAAGACCCCAACCCCAGCGAGGCCAGCTTCAGCTTCAGCTGCAGTAAAGAAGGAGACCAGTGGAGACAGAAAGCCCCCACCAGCACCCACTGGAAGAAGAGATGGGAAGAAGACAGAATAAGAGATCACTCAGCAATAGAAACACCAACACGACCCCACCAGAATCCAGGGATCCAACACCAGCAAGACCTGAAAAGCACTACATAGATGAAGAAGAGGAGACAGACCTTAAAAATTATTTCATGAAGATGATGGAGAGCCTCAAGGAAGAAACGAGGAAATCCCTTAAAGAAATAGAAGAAAAAACAAACAAAAAAATCCATGAAATGGGGGAAAAATTCAAGAAATAAACAAATCTCTCAAAGAATCTAAAGAGCACCAAGAAAAAACAACCAAGAAAATTAAGGAAACAGCTCAAACAGTTGAAGGATTGAAAGCTGAAATAGAAACGATAAAGAAAACACAGAATGAAGGGATGCTGGAAATAGAAAAGCTCGGTAAACGGTCTGGAATCACAGATGCAAGCATCACCAATAGAATACAAGAGATAGAAGAGAGAATCTCAGGTGTTGAAGACTCATTAGAGGACATAGCATCGTCAACCAAAGAAAATCTCAAAACCAACAAATCCTTAACACAAAATATCCAGGAAATATGGGACACCGTGAAGAAGCCAAACCTGAGAATAATAGGTATAGAAGAAGGTGAAGAACTTCAACTTAAAGGTACAGAAAACATATTCAACAAAATCATAGAAGAAAACTTCCCTAACCTAAAGAAAGATATGCCTATGAAAGTACAAGAATCTTACAGAACACCAAATAGGCTTGACCAGAAGAAGAAGTCACCTCGCCATATAATAATCAAAACATCAAACCTACAGAGCAAAGAGAAAATATTAAGAGCAGCTAAAGAAAAAGGCCAAGTAACATACAAAGGCAGACCTATCCGAATTACACCTGACTTCTCAATGGAAACGATGAAAGCCAGAAGATCCTGGTCAGATGTCCTACAAACGCTAAGGGAACAAGGATGCCAGCCCAGACTACTATATCCAGCAAAGCTCTCAATTACCATAGATGGAGAAAACAAAATATTCCATGACAAAGCCAGATTTAAACAATACGTATCCATGAATCCAGCTCTACAGAAAATGCTAGAAGGAAAACCTAGAGCCAAGGAAGATAACTACATTCACAAAGACACAGGCAATATAGAATCATACTTTACAAAACACTAAAAGAAAAAGGGAGGAGAAACTACACAAAATAACTTCACTAACAATAAATCAAGCGCAAACAAGGATCACCAATCAATGGTCATTAATATCCCTCAATGTCAATGGCCTCAACTCACCTATAAAAAGACACAGACTAGCAGAATGGATACGAAGACAGAACCCTTCCTTCTGCTGCATACAAGAAACACATCTCAACACCAAAGACAGACGTTATCTCAGAGTAAAGGGCTGGGAAAAGATCTTCCAATCAAACGGCCCCAAGAAACAAGCGGGCGTAGCAATCCTAATATCTAACAAATTAGACTTCAAATTAAAATCAATCAAAAGAGATGAAGAAGGGCACTTCATATTCATCAAAGGAAAAATACATCAAGACGAAGTCTCGATTTTAAATATCTACGCCCCAAATACAAAGGCACCTACATTCGTGAAAGAAACATTACTAAAGCTCAAAATGCACATAAAATCTCACACACTAATAGTAGGAGACTTCAACACTCCGCTCTCACCGCTAGATAGGACCTCCAGACAGAAACTTAACAAAGAAACAAAAGAATTAATAGAAGTTATGACCCAACTGGGTTTAACAGACATCTATAGAACATTCCACCCAAATACAAAGGGATATACCTTCTTCTCGGCACCACATGGAACCTTCTCTAAAATTGACCACATAATAGGAAACATAGCAAATCTCCACAGATACAAAAAAATTGGAATAACCCCCTGCATCTTATCAGACCACCATGCATTAACATTAGAATTCAACAATAACACAAATCGCAGAAACCCTACAAACTCATGGAGATTGAACAATGCACAATTGCACCATCCCTGGGTAAAGGAACAAATAAAAAAAGAAATTAAAGACTTCCTCGATTTCAATGAGAATGAAGACACAACATACACAAACTTATGGGACACTTTGAAAGCAGTGCTGAGAGGAAAGTTTATAGCACTAAGTGCCCACATGAAAAAACTGGAGAACAGTCATACTAGAGAATTAATAGCACAGCTGAATGTTCTAGAACAAAAAGAAGCAAACTCCCCCAGGAGGAGCAGACGCCAGGAAATAATCAAATTGAGGGCTGAAATCAATCAAGTAGAAACCAGGAAAACATTGAGAAGAATCAATGAAACAAAGAGTTGGTTCTTTGAGAAAATCAACAAAATAGACAAACCTCTGTCCAAACTAACCAAAAGACAGAGAGAGAACATGCTAATTAACAAAATCAGGGATGAGAAAGGGGACATAACAACGGACTCTGAGGAAATCAAGAGAATCATCAGGGCATACTTTGAAAATCTGTACTCCACAAAATTTGAAAATTTAAAGGAAATGGACAATTTCCTGGATAGATATCACTTGCCAAAACTAAATCAAGAACAGATAAATAATCTAAACAGACCTATAACCCCTAATGAAATAGAAGCAGTCATCAAAAGTCTCCCAAACAAAAAAAGCCCAGGCCCAGATGGCTTCAGTGCAGAATTCTACCAGAAATTCAAAGAAGAGCTCATTCCAATACTCGTCAAAGTATTCCACACTATAGAAGCAGGAGGCTCACTGCCAAACTCTTTCTACGAGGCTACAATTACCTTGATACCCAAGCCACACAAAGACACAACTAAGAAAGAGAACTATAGACCAATTTCCCTCATGAACATTGATGCAAAAATACTCAATAAAATACTTGCAAACCGGATTCAAGAACACATCAGAAAAATCATCCACCATGATCAAGTAGGCTTCATTCCAGGAATGCAGGGATGGTTCAACATTAGAAAATCTATCAATGTAATCCACCATATTAACAATCTGCGAAAGAAAAACCACATGATCATCTCACTAGATGCTGAAAAAGCCTTTGACAAAATCCAGCACCCCTTCATGATAAAGGTCCTAGAGAGATCAGGGATAACAGGAACGTACCTGAACATAATAAAAGCAATATACAGTAAACCAACAGCTAACATCAAACTAAATGGAGAGAAACTCAAAGCAATTCCTCTAAAATCAGGAACAAGACAAGGCTGTCCACTCTCTCCATATCTCTTCAATATTGTACTTGAAGTTCTAGCTACAGCAATAAGACAACAAAAGGAGATAAAGGGGATACAAATAGGAAAAGAAGAAGTCAAGCTTTCATTATTTGCAGATGATATGATAGTTTACATATGTGACCCAAAAAACTCCGCAAGGTTACTCCTAGAGCTGATAAACAGCTTCAGCAAAGTGGCAGGATACAAGGTAAACTCAAAAAATCAGTGGCCCTATTATATACAGATGATGAAGTGACTGAGAAAGAAATCAGAGAAACATCACCTTTTACAATAGCCAAAAACAGCATCAAATATCTGGGGATAATGTTAACCAAGGAAGTGAAAGACCTGTATATCAAAAACTTTGTGTCTTTGAAGAAAGAAATCAAAGAAGATACCAGAAAATGGAAAGCTCTCCCATGCTCTTGGATTGGTAGGATCAACATAATAAAAATGGCAATCTTGCCAAAAGCAGTCTATAGATTCAATGCAATCCCTATCAAAATTCCATCACAATTCTTCAAGGACCTGGAAAGATCATTAATCAACTTTATATGGAAAAACAAAAGGCCCAGGATAGCCAAAACATCCCTATACAATAAAGGAACTTCAGGAGGCATCACCATACCTGATTTCAAGCTCTATTATAGAGCTATAGTCCTGAAAACAGCTTGGTATTGGCACAAAAATAGGCAGGTAGACCAATGGAACCGAATCGAAAGCCCTAATTTTAACCCACACACCTATGAACACCTGATTTTTGACAAAGAAGCTAAAACTGTACAGTGGAAAAAAGAAAGCATCTTCAACAAATGGTGCTGGCATAACTGGGTAATGGTATGCAGAAGACTGCAGATAGATCCATGTTTATCGCCTTGTACAAAACTTAAGTCCAAATGGATCAAAGATCTCAACATACATCCAGCCACACTGAAACTTTTAGAAGAGAAAGTGGGAGATACTCTTCAACGAGTTGGTACAGGAGACCACTTCCTAAACATAACACCAGTGGCACAGGCACTGAGATCAACAATTAACAAATGGGACCTTCTGAAACTAAAAAGCTTTTGTAAGGCAAAGGACACAATCAAAAAGACAAAAAGGCAGGCCACAGAATGGGAAAAGATATTCACTAACCCTACATCTGACAGAGGGCTAATCTCCAAAATTTACAAAGAACTCAAGAAACAAGTCTCCAAAACACCAAAGGATCCACTTGAAAGGTGGGGTACAGAGCTAAATAGAGAATTCTCAGTAGAGGAGGCTAAAATGGCCAAGAGACACTTAAGAAAGTGCTCAACATCCTTAGCCATCAGGGAAATGCAAATCAAAACAACTCTGAGATACCATCTTACTCCTGTCAGAATGGCTAGAATCAAAAACACCGAAGACAATTTATGCTGGAGAGGATGTGGAGAGAGAGGATCACTCCTCCATTGCTGGTGGGAATGCCGACTCATACAGCCTCTTTGGAAATCAGTATGGAGATTCCTCAGGAAAATGGGAATTAATCTACCACTAGACCCAGCAATTCCACTCTTAGGCATTTATCCAAATGAGGCAGGTTCATACAACAAGGGCATCTGCTCCACTATGTTCATAGCAGCATTGTTTGTAATAGCCAGAACCTGGAAGCAACCTAGATGCCCCTCAACTGAAGAGTGGATAGAGAAAATGTGGTACATTTACACAATGGAGTATTACTCAGCAGAAAAAAACAATGGAATCTTGAAATTCGCAGGGAAATGGATAGCACTGGAAGAAACCATCCTGAGTGAGGTAACCCAGTCGCAAAAAGACAAACATGGTATGTACTCACTCATATATGGATTTTAAATATGGATCAGGATAGTGCCAGTCTGCAC
This sequence comes from Mesocricetus auratus, assembly GCF_017639785.1. Taxonomy (NCBI): domain Eukaryota; kingdom Metazoa; phylum Chordata; class Mammalia; order Rodentia; family Cricetidae; genus Mesocricetus; species Mesocricetus auratus. The sequence continues at coordinate 40,491,868 of NW_024429194.1, read as the reverse complement.
TTCCACAGATAGAGAGTCTGGGAAACAGGAAAGAACCTAAAAGATATGCATATATGCATAGTACCCAAGAGAAGAGGATGGAGACAAGATCCTCTGAATGGATGGGGAACAGGGCGAGGGGGGGTAGTGGGACCTGGGAAGAGTAGAGGGGGTAAAGAGGAAGGGAGTGGGTCATGGGGGAACAGGAAGTTGAGGGGGTGGGGGTAAAATAGGGGGAAGAGGGAATCATAGGATCGAAGACAGATCAGGCACCAGAGTGACCTCGAGTGATCTAAAGGTATAACATCAATTGGCAAGCTAAGCAATAGTGGAAGGACCACCTCGAATGCCCATTCCTGATAATGAACTTGATGTCTATAACTATCCGGGAGCCTTCATCCTGGGACTGATGGAAGCAGAGGCAAACACACAACTAAGCACTGAACTGAACCCAAGGAACCCAGTGACAGAGAGAGAGGAGTGATGAGCAAATTGGCAAGGAATGGGCTGGCAAAACCAGCAGAGACGGCTGATCTGAACAGGGGAGTGCTCTTGGACCCCAGACCGACAGTGGGGAGGCCAGAATGGGACTGATCTGGTCCCCCCAAATGTGAGTGTCAGTGAGAAGGCCTGGGCAACCTATGGGGCTCTGAGCTGTGGATCAGTGTCTATCCCTGGTATACAATCTGTCTTCATGTGCCTATGGCACAAAGAGAGATGCTCTCTCAGCCTGGACTCTTAGGGGAGTGCCTTGACCCTACCAAGAGTGAAATGATAGACTCTAGACATCCCCTATGTGGAGGGATTTGGCAATAGGGTGGGAGGGAGGGTGGAAGGGGAGTGCGGGAGGAGGGGAGGGAGAGGGAACTGGGATTGACATGCGAAACAAGCTATTTAAAATTAAAATAAAAAATGATTAAAAAAAAAAAAAAAAAAAAGATACTACAATTAAAAGTAGAAAATATTAATAGTAAATAATAATGAAAATGATTCATATTAAAGTTCTATTTGTGAGAAATTATATATGCAAAATGTATTTGATAGGCTTTGTATATAAGCATATGTGTATAAATGTGGTGTATGAATCCATGTATGTAGGTGTGTGGAATATGCATGCATCTCTGTGTGTGTGTGTGTGTGTGTGTGTGTGTGTGTGCGCGCGCTCGCGCTTCTATGGTGGTGTACATTCATGAGTCTATATGGCTGTATAAGGATGGTTATATATATGATTGTGGAAGCCAGTGATTAATATTAGGTGCCTTCTACTTCTCTCCACGTTATAATTTGAGACAGGATCTGTCACTGAAACTGGACTTTACTGAGCATCAGCAAGACTAACTGACTATCAGTCTGTGGTCCATGAGCTCCCTCTTCTTCAGGTCAGCTGTTTCTGTGAGTTTCTCCAGTCTGGTCTTGACCCCTTTGCTCATCACTCCTTCCTCTCTGCAACTGGAGAGGGATGGGATGGGGAGCCTGTGGGGGACATGGGAGGATGGGAGGAAGAGGGAACTGGGATTGATATATAAAATAAGATTGTTTCTAATTTAAATTAAAAAGGACTAGCTGGCTAACAAAAGCTCCGAGGTTCTCCCTGTCTCTACCACCCCAGCAAGAGGATTTGAAGCTTGATCCATGCCGTACTTTTTGTGTGGGTGTTGGGGTTTCAAACTCAGGCCCTCATGTAGCAAGCAGTTTGCTAATTGATCCATCTCTCTACACAGGCTTTTGAATATGCTAACTGTATAATATGTATTTCAGAGCCTAGCAATTCAGTGAAGTGTCTATTTTAAGAACTTACAAAAATTTCTCATTATAAATGCAGAAACAAAAATGTTAAAATAATGTTTAAAAGTTGTTAGGTGAGGTGAACAATGTTATCATAAAAATGATATAGACATGAAGTGATGAAAATATTGTTTGACTAGATTTAATCATTTCAATATATGTATATATATGCATAAACATGGGGGAGGGAAGGAGGAGGGACAGAGAGATCAAAATATAAATTGCATACTGCAAATCTATGTTAAATTTGCCAATTGAAGGTTAATAACAAAAATGAAAAAAGAACAATGAAATAAAAATAAATAACTGATGCATCCAAAATATGGCTCACTGAAAATATAATTAAAATTGCTAGCACTGTTTAAGACAAGGACCCCACCACTGCTGCGATCTTGTAGGTATCTGAAGTGAGCCTTTGGATTTGAAACTGTGCCTGTTGATTCTGAACTGTTCTAGTTGTCATCTTAGATGGAAAACTGTCCTTTGTTGTACCTAAGGCTCATGGAATTGGACTTAGTTATGATTCTCTCAGTTATAACAGCCAGTAGCCAATGCCACCTCGATACCCTTTTCAAGCTTTGACTACCACTATGGAAGAAATTTTGCTCCCAAGTCCACTGTGTGTCAGCAAATTTAAAATCTCTAATTTCTATACAGGACTATGTCTTTTCTTAGTTTTTTTTTTTACCAGCGTCCTTTGATGGCCATGTAATTTTCTTTTTCCTTCAATGAAACAGTATCTTTTGTTTATTTTTATTTTAGTTTTAGAAACAATCTTATTTTACATATCAATCACCCCATTCCCTTGCCCTCCCATCCTCCCATGCATCCCACCAACTACCCTAGACCACATCCCACCCACTCCCCAAGGATAGTGATGTCTTCCATGGGGATCATTAAAGTCTGTCACATCATTTGGGGGAGGGCTTAGGCCCCCTTTCATGTATGTGGGCTGCAATAGTATTCCTCCATAGGGAATGGGTAAACAAAGTTTATTTGTGCACTATGGATAAACACTGGCTCTGCTGTTAGAGGTCACATAGACTACCCAAGCCTCCTAGCTGGCATCCACATTCAGAGGGCTTGGTTCAGTCAATGCTGATTCCCCAGCTTTACTACTAGGGTCTCTGTACTCTCACTAGGCCAGGTCAACTGTTTCTTCAGGTTTCTCTAGCATGCTCTTGGCTCCTTTGCTCATCACTCCTACCTCTCTGCAACTGGATTTCAGGAGTATGGCTCAGTGTTTAGCTGTGGGTGCCTGCTTCTGCTTTGATCAACTTCTGGATGAAGGCTCTAGAATGGCAAGCAATGTAGTCATCAATCTCATTATAGGGAAAGGGCATCAAAAGCAGCATCTACACTACTGCCTAGATTCTTAGTTGGGGTTATCCCTGTGGATCCCTGAACATTTCCCTAGTGCCAGACCTCTCTGTAAACCTATAATGGCTCCCTCTATAAAAGTGTCTCTTTTCTTGCTCTCCTCTATTCCTCCCCTGTCTCAGTCTTCCTGACCTCTCTTGTTCTCCTCCCTCCTCCTCTTCTCCCCTTCTCTATTTCCTATCTCGCCCCCCCCCCAAGTTCCCAATTTGCTCACGGTTTCTTCTCCCTTTCCCCTTCTTCAGGGGACCGCATGTTTTTCTCTTGGGGGTCCTCCTGGTTTTCTAGTTTCTGCGGTGGTGTGGATTGTAGGCTAGAAGTCTTTTGCTCTGTGTCTAATATCCATATATCAGTGAGTACCTACCATGCTTCTCTTTTTGTGATTGGTTTAACTCACTCAGGATCTTTTCTTCCATTTCCATCTATTTGCCTGGGAATTTCAAGGCTTCGCTGTTTTTTTTTTCTGCTGAGTAATACTCCATTGTGTAAATGTACCACCTTTTCTCCATCCATTCTTCAGTTGAGGGGCATCTAGGTTGCTTCCAGGTTCTGGCTATTATAAACAATGCTGCTATGAACATAGTTGAAGATATGCCCTTGTTGTATGAATGTGCATTCTTTGGGTATAAACCCAAGAGTGAAGTTGCTGGATCTTGAGGTAGACTGATTCCCATTGTCCTGAGGAACCACCATACTGATTGCCAAAGTGACTGAACAAGTTTGCACTCCCACCAGCAATGGAGGACTGTTTGCCTTTCTCCATATCCTCTCCAGCACAGACTGTCATTTGTGTTTTTGATTGTAGCCATTCTGGCCAGTGTAAGATGGTATTTCAGAGTTGTTTTGAGTTGCATTTACCTGATGGCTAAGGATGTTGAGCATATTCTTAATTGTCTTTCAGCCATTTTAGATTCCTCTATTGAAATTTTTCTTTTTTTTACAGGCTGAATATTTATTATAATAAATTATTCTCTTATCCAAACCAGCAGGGTAGTTACAGATTGTATTTTTTCCTTTTTTTAAATTTTTAAAAATTTAAAAAATTTTCTATGTCTTAGAAACATACACGCATGCTTCACATGTCAGTCCCAGCTCCCTCTCCCACCCCTCCTCCCTTGTCCCTCCCCCAGCCCCCGACCTAATCCCCACATCATTCTCCAGGGAGGGTTAGACCCTCCTTGGGGGCATCTTCAGAGCCTGTCATTTCATCCAGGGCAGGATCTAGGCCCCTTCCTTTGTGTCCAGGCTGAGAGAGCATCCTTCCATGTGGAATGGGCTCCAAAAGTTCATTCGTACATCATGGTAAACACTTATCTACTACCCAAGGCCCCAGCGATCTCTGAGGATTCCTCACTGACACTACATTCATGGATTCTGGATCAGTCCCCTGTTGGCCTCTCAGTCATTAGTCTGGGGTTCAAGAGCTCCCCCTTGTCTGGTCAGCTGTCTCTGTGGGTTTCACCAACATGGTCCTGATGCCTTTGCTCATCACTCTTCCATCTCTGTCACTGGGTTCCAGGAGTTCAGTTCAGTGTCTAGCTGTGGATATCTGTCTCTGCTTCCATAAGTCACTGGATGAAGGTTCTAGGATGGCATATAAGGTAGTCATCAACCTTATCATCAGGGAGGGGTTATTAATGTAGTCTCTCTGCTATTGCTTAGTTTGCCAGTTGGCATTATCCTTGTAGACCTCAGGAAATCTCACTAGGGTCACCTCTCTCCTCAAACCTATAATGACTCCATCTATTATGGTATCTCTCATCCTGCTCTCCTCTATTCTTAACCTCGACTCAACCTCCCAGCTCCCCCATACCTTCTTCTCTCCTCCTCTTATCCCCCAGTAAACTAGATGCTTTGAGAGTTTTGAAGAAAATATACAGGTACTACTCTCAAATAATATAAAGCTTTGTGGTAATGATCACACTTTCATGGTTTAAAACTTAAAATCAAACTAATAATAACTGATAGACAAGTGGATTGTATTCCTAAAGTTTACTGGCTTAAATTGTCTATAATCTGTAGACCTTTTAACTATTATCATGAACGATCTGAACTAACCCAACATAACATCTTTTTGTGCTATTATGCCCTCCTAAAATAGCTGTGACTTGATAAAAACCTCAGTTTATCATATAAAAACAATGACCTTAATGTGCACCTCATAATAAGGGTCAAATAAGATAACCTTTGTGAAAGAGCCTAGGAAAATGCCTGGTACAAACTTCCCTTGTGCCCTGGAATTCTTTCTTCCTGTGTCTCCCCACCATAGGAAAGAAAACCAGTTTTTCACTATAATTATGTCATCCAGTTTTATATGTGTATAGGGGCAATTAATTGTGGGATATTAACTGATCTAAGCTTTCTTGATTGTAAGCGTAAGATAGATAGCTGTGAGAATACTGAAAGCAGGTAGGTCATGAGAGGATGTATTGGATTGCACAGTGTTAGTTAACATAGATGGCCAAGATGCAGCATGAGGGGACTAGCTTAAGGTGATGGGTATTATGAAATAGACATGGTAATGGACAAGTTATGACTTGCCATCTAGAACAAGCTCCTCATTTCCAAAGAATTGATTCTGACTTCAACTATATACATTTTTGTGATCACCATTACTGATAATTATCCCCACTGAGAAACATCTATCAAGATGTATTCTCAGTGCAACTCTCCTGCTGTGTTTCAGAGCTTGTCACAGGATGAAAACAGTGGATGTCTGCATGGGGTCTTCTGGCCTGCCTTCTCTTCTGTCTCCCTCTTGGATCAGTCACAACATAGTTATTTGCAGTGTGTGTTTTCAGTGCACAGTGCAGGAGTTCCACGGACATGTGCCAAGCTTGAAAATCCATGCCATAGCCACATATCATAGTCACTTTGCAGTCACGTGAAATGGATCCTGGAACTTCAGTAAAATATTACTTTGTTTAACTTTTCATTATTTCAAGGAAAAGACAAGTGAAACATCCTTTTTGATCCCAGCTGTGAAATCTTCAGAGTACCTTGAAGCAGTAGAAGTTTAAAAAAAAATGTTATTCTCAAGAACGCTGTGTGAAGAGGTGACATGGGGTTGGTTGGTGTTGTCTTTGAGCGGTCACACTCTTAAACCTTAATCATTGTGTTTACTGTGCCTTGTCATATTGTTAGAATACTTTTCTATCGGTGCCCCAAGGTGTATAATTAAAATTGTTATTACAACACAGGAAAGGCAGCAGAAATCATAATATTCCCTTGCATTTTGTTTTATCCAGCTTCCGTTTTCAACCATGAATTTTCATGTATTAGTTGTTATTAAATTTTAATCCTTGGTCTCTCTCTCTCTCTTACTAGAAGAAAAGATAAGAAACAAAGGTAATTTTGATTTTATTCATACAAATACAAGGTTTATATTTACCAAAAACAGATGAATTGCTTAACAGTCTTTGAAATCACCCCAAAGATGTGTCTATCTAGATCAGTGGTTCCCAACTTTCCTAATGCCGTGACTGTTTATTACAGTTCCTCATATTGTGGTGACCCCCAACCATAAAATTATTTTTTGCAACTTTATAACTATAATTTTGTGACTATTCTGAATCATAATGCAAATATTTTTGGAGACAGGGGTTTGACAAATGAATTGTAACCTACAGGTTGAGAATGACTGCTCCAGAACTTAGAATATTATCTTATATAAAAGAAAAGACTTTGAAAAATCCTTTGGATGAAGTTGGGCCCCAAGTCCAAAGATTATTGTCTGCGCAAGTGAACAAAAAGGAGAATATAGACTCAGACAAAATGACCATGCATAAAAGGGGGCTGGTGCTAGAGTTATGCTAATACAGGCACAATGCCCACTATCACCCAACAGGTAGAAATGACTCTTCTCTAGAGCCTTTGAAGGAATAGTGGCTCTGCTCATACCTTAATTTTAGACTTTTGAGTCCAGATTTCTAAGAGATTTACATTCTTTTATGTTCTGCTATGCAGGTGACAAGTGTCTGGTTTGGTAGGCATATGACAGAAGTTCAGATTTGATTATGGGAGATTGAGTACTGCTGCTACCATTGATGAAAATACAGGATTGGTGTCCACTCTGGGAATGATGAGGAAGATGGAGCAGAGACGGCTTCTGCTGCTTTAGAGAATATGTGAATTGCTGTGGACAGACTGCTGCTGGTAGAAGATGGAGCAGGAGAGGTTCATATTCTTCCCTGGCGAGGTCTTGGAAGTAAATAAGAAGCTTGTTACAGAAAACTGTGGTGAAAGTTTACAGTAGCATTTGGCTGAATCAAGTTCTGCTGGATGGAAGGTGGGTGTACAGGTGATGCACTTGACTGTTCATCTGAGGACTTTTCCATCGAGCTGCTAAGTCGGAGCCAACCTTCTCTTTGCTGCTTGTAAGGATGTGGGATATAAAAATGATATATTGGGGAAAAACTTTCCTACAATAAGGAACCAGGACATGATGTTTGGGAACATCCTAATCTATCTAGAATTCAAAATTGGGAAATACAGTTTTGGGAAAACGTGACCTGGAGAGAGGTATAAGGTCATTGCTGAACAACTCTTCTGCTGAAGAGATAAAAGTTAGGGTACCCTTGGATCTGCTGGGTTTTCTCAGCAAATCCAGGGTTATACAAGAAAAAATGTGAAAGATGTACATTCCAATGATGTAGATTCACACCGTGATACAATGGAACTCCATATATTTGGGAATTTTAAAAGCATAGACTGAGCAGAGTGGAGACTGAAGGAAGTAAATGAAAGTTGTCAAATTCCCAGGACTAGACAGCTGACAGAGCTTGTTACTCAGCAAGGTGTGTTACTCTCCAAGAAAAGGAGTGAAATTACTGCCAGAGCAGAGCCTTTGGTGAAGGGGCCAAAGCCATTGGCCCACAGGCAGTAATTTGAGATGCAGATGCAGATGCAGAGGCAGAGGTAGGTGGCTCCATCGGACAGAGGGTAATGTGGTTGCTGCCACCCCTGGATCCTCAGAGAGTAACAGAGTCAGAGGCCTACAGTGTAAAGTTAGGAACTCCAAGAAGACAATATTTGATATATATGTAGATATGTATATATATATATATATTTCTGAAAATATGTGAACAAAATACCTAGGGAAATGCTACAGTCTAAAATACCTAAAATTACAACAAAAATGTATCTGAAATTTTTTCTTATAAGCCAGGTCAGCTCCAGAGCAGTACACGAGATGTGGAGTTGACGTTCTCTTGGAGCGCCTGGAATTGCATGACTATATGCATAGTAGAGGAGAGAAATTGTAGGAAACAGAACTAAAAATATTATAAGACAACAGTCATTGAGTAAACCAGAGGAAAAAGTGCTGCCCTGTAGTGGGAGGTTGCTTTCTGATCACCAGGCTAGCTCCAGATTCAGTGAGAGACTTTGTCTCAAGGGAATATGGTAGACAGGGACACATCCAGACATGTATGTCCTCCTCAGGCCACGACATGTGCATCACAGTATACACATGCATATACACTACTTCTACACCACATAGACAGACACATGTATATACAGAGGGAACCAGATATAGACTTTAAGATAGAATATCTTTCAAACAAAAGATATAGTACCTAGAAGTAAATAGGAAAGCTGCATTGTGCATAGCTGAAGGAAGCACTTGTACTAGTGAACCTGAAATAAAAGGGAAAGTTGAATTTACAAAAGGCAGAATGTGTTAGAGATGAGCAAAGGAAATTGGAATGCTGAGTGAAAAAGTAAAACGTGCAATTAATTGAAGTTCTGAAAAAAGAATAAAGGGAAGGACCAGCAATATTTAAATTGATAATGACTTAGAATTTTTTCAAATCAGATTAAAGATGGAATTTTCAAAAAAATATTGAAAGTATAGCCATATATACATATATATACATATATATATATTCATAGTTAGACACATCAAAAACTTGTAGGCTCAAAATAATTGAAAGAAGTTTCAAACTCAGGTTGGAGAGAAAAAGAGAAGAAATGATCCCTGCATATTAATGAGGATGAATTTTGTACATAAGCATTGGTGGTACAAATGAACTCCTGTCTAAGTTAAGGTTTAAACATATCTACAAGTATAATCTTATGCTAAACTGCAGACATGTTAGATATAATCAGAGTTCAATTGACATTAACTAATTTTGAAGTTTGTATAGTTAACTAATCAGGATAATGTTTGGAAAAGTAAGAAGTATACACTTCAATTTAATGAGAGAGGGGACATCAGGTAGCACTGACGTGGTATGCGCTGTATATAAGATTCTGCTTACTTAATTCTCACAACCATCTTAGGAGACTACCCTGTCATCTAAATTCTTGCAGAAGTAACTCAGGTACATGAAGAGTAAAGCAAGTTCCTGAGAGTCTTAGAATTGGTATGTGCTGAAGCTGGGTTTTGAACTCTTCTTTCACTCATCAGACTGAAAACTCTTTAGATTTATTTTATTCGTACTTTTTCTTGTGCATGTACATTCGGTCTGCATGTGTGTATGGTGTCCAGAGGCTGGAGGAGGCCCCCAGATTCTTTGAAGCTGGAGTTACAGGCAGCTGTGAGCTGCCTGATATGAATGCTGGGAAACAAACTCAGGTCTTTTGCAATGTCAGTGAATTCTCTCTATTGCTGAGCCATATCTCTAGCTGAACACTGAAACTCTTAACCACTGAACATCATTGTGTCTGGGTGGAAAAAAGATATTGTAGAAATCAAAGCAAGGGAACCAAAGCCATTCACTCACTCACTTATTCAAGAAACATATCTCAAACCCTTATTTTGTCTCAGGTACTACTGTGGGAGTCCTCAACAAGAAAACAGTAAATGTCCAGGATCTCATAGAATGTGTTCCTTAATGGAATAATCTTAATGAAGTTAACACTCTAATTAAATGATAAAAATTATGCAGGTAAAAGGATAGGACTAAAGACAATTGTGTGTATTTCTTTAAGAGAAACACAATCGAAAGGAAACAGAATTTTTGAGATAAATAGCCAAATAGCCAAAAACTCAAGCTAATTGTATCTGTGTTATACCAGAACAAGTAGTTTGTTGAGGAAGAATGACATTAATGGAGACAAAGAAGTCTACTTTATTTTGATAAGGATTCAATTTATCAGGATGATATTCTAATCCAAATGTTCTATGTATCCCGTAATATAGCTTTAAAACACAGCAAGTAAATTTGAAGTAAATAGGAGACTCTCAAAAGTTTGATTTTAACATACCTTGTATTCATAAATAGATCGAGCAGATAAAAAAATCAATGAGACTATAGAGGATCTGATCTAGGCAATTAACAGGATTAGTGAAATAGGACTTCTTGTAAACGCCATAACCCAATGTTCCTGGTGCTTTAAAAACATAGAGGTGATACCATAACAGAGGGAGTCATTATAGGTTTGAGGAGAGATCAGGCACTAGTGAGATTTCCAGAGATCTACAATGATAACACCAACTGGCAAACTAAGCAATAGTGGAGAGGCTAACTTAAATGCCCTTCCCTGCTAATGAGATTGAGGACTACATTATATTCCATCCTAGAGACTTCATCCAGTGGCTGATGGAAGCAGAGGCAGACACCCACAGCTAAACACTGAACTGAACTACTGGAACCCAGTTCCAGAGAGGGAAGAGTGATGAGCAAAGGGGTCAAGAATGGACCTGAACAAGGGGGAGATCTTGGACCCCAGACTGATGGCTGAGAGGCCAGCATGGGACTGATCCAGACCCCCTGAATGTGGGTGTCAGTGAGGAAGCCTGGGCAATCTACGGAGCCTTGGGTAGTAGATCAGTATTTATCCCTGGCATACAAATGGGCTTTGGGTGCCCATCCCACATTGAGGGATGCTCTCTCAACCTGGACACATGGGGGAGGGCTTAGGTCCTGCCCTGGATGAAATGACAGACTCTGGAGATCCCCTATGGAGGGCCTCACCCTCCCTGAGGAGGGGAGTGGGGATTGGGTGGGGGGCTGGGAGGCTGGGCAGGCAGGAGAGGAGGGGAGGGAGAGGGAGCTGGGATTGACATGTGAAGCAAGTTTGTTTCTAATTTAAATTTAAAAAATAAAAGACTTGTGGATTAAGCAGAATAAGTTTCTAAATTTAAAAAAATCAGAAAAACATAGTAAAAACCAAAAAAAATCAGAAAAACAAACAAACAAAACCACAGAAGTGAAGAGTTAATGTCATTGATGTCCTGACTAGGATAAGAACAAAAATCAACATTTGGATTTCATGTGGACTGTACGAGCAGCAAATAAAGGAAAGACTACCATTGTTCTACATACCCTAAAGGATGACTTAGAAAGGCACACTAACAAAGATCAATATTTTCTATAGAGCCTCAGCATCCACTTATAAAGAATCAGTGGTGGTTTCACCTTTGTTAGTTTTAAATTAAGCATCCTGCTGCATTAAAAATTTGTATTTAGAGTATTCAAATCACACCATACATGAGAAGGCAAATGATGAACCTTACACTCACCAAGAACCAAACACCCATAAAGGAGTAACTGGAAATATCTGATAATTTTCTTCCTTTTTTTCTCCCTCCCCCTTCCCAGGCAACAGTGTATGACTTAATTCACCTAAACTAATGGACCATAGAGCGAATGTGCCAGTAACCTTGGATCTTCTCTCTAATGAGCCCCAGCCTTATTCTGAACCATCACATGTGCCACAAAACCACCAGAGTTACCAAAGGACAAACTTCAACCTGTTTCCTTGTCTCCTTTGTGTTTTTCTTTATTCGTGCAAGCTATGTCCTAAATTCAAGAGTTACAAATGCTAAGCTTCCCAGCATCATCTGGTGAGACTTGAGGAGCTTATCCTAGGTCCATAAACTAAGGGACAGATTATCAGAAGACTGCTATCTCTGCTTGTCTTTTATCCCATAACTGTTTCACCCACTTGATTAACATAGGGCTCTAGCTCTCATGATTCTTGCACAGCAAACCGTCCGGGTCAGATTTCACAATTTAGTTCACTGTTGCATTACTTGTTCCTTATCCAGTGGATGGAATAGCATCAGAATTCTGCCATATGACTATCCTTGGACAAAGATGGTGTGCAGTTCCAAGGAATCACATGGTTCAGGCAGTCCTTTAAATAACCATCCTGAGGATTTGGTGTGAGTGCAAGGTCCCTCTATTATCTATAAGCAGAATTCCTTACAGTTTGGAAAATAGAGGGGGGGCATAAGTCAAGGAATGTTAATAGTCTCTAAAGATGAGAATGCCTTCTGGATTACAGTCAGAAAGCAAACAGACAAATTTTTAAAAATAGAGAACTGGACACAATAACAGCAAGAAATTGGCTTCTGCTGATCACTTGTATCAGTTTGGAAGTGAATGAAGTCTTCTTCTTTTTCAGAGTTCACTTAAAAGAGTCCAGATGGTTGGCACCTTGATTTCCAAGTAATCAAAGCATCTACTTGAGCTTCTCCTGAATATCTACTTTATACAAGTATGAGATAACGAATGTGTTCTATTATAAACAGCAAAGTTTGGATAATTTGCATAACAGAAATACAAAGTCCAGAAGAGAATAGAAATGGAATTTAATTTAACAAAGAAATAGAAATAGGAGATAGTACATAATGAAAATTTTTGTAGAGATTGGTCGAAGAAGGTAAAGACATGAGCTTAAATGATAAGAAGGCTGGAAAGAAATTGTTGTTAGAGAAGAGAGAGTAACTGGAAGGGTTATCAAGTAAGCTCCACCATGGACAGTGCTTCTTCTGCTTTGAAGGGCTAATCAGGAAACCATATGGGAGCCTGGGGCCAAGTTCATATCTATGAACTCATAGCCATAAAAGAGATCAAAGAGATCAACGTAATGTGCTATTGCAGAACCCCAATGTAAGAATTACAGTGGGTACATGGAGTCAGTGGGACTTTGCAAGGTTGGGCCTGTCAGCAGTTAGCCATGGAGAGTGGAAGCCTCAAGGAGCTCCACCTTCATATGAGCAACTATTGGCTACTGATGGATGTTGGAAAAGGAAGAGTTATTTTCTTCAATTTTGAACCCGCAAGTGAGTGCCAATGGAAAGTTACACACCCATGGACATTCAGAGATCCCTTTTTATAATTAGTGGTTCACAAGACATGAACAAGGAAAGGGTGCTTGTAGGATTGTAAAGTTGAAGATTGATGGAGTGGTAGGAAGATAAGAGTGGTTGGGACATAATAGTAATCAGAATGCTTCATATACATGCATGAAACTGTCAAAGAATAAATTTAATAAAACCTCTGTTGAGTATTGTTAATTGTAACTGTAAATGGTTATTGACGATTGGTGACCTTCCTAAAGAATGTTTCACTCTGGGATTTTGTGTGTGTGTGTGTGTGTGTGTGTGTGTGTGTGTGTGTGTGTGTTTTGTAAAGTTCTAAAACACACAAAAAATAACCTTTTTGAATAATAGGGGAAATTGTTATTCAAAAGTGAACTCACTGATTGAAATACTTAACCTTGAGAACAAGAATGAATCTGCAAGCTCTGTCATGCTTTCTGAGGTTCCTGCCATCGGCAGCTCCACTCCCTACAAACTGTGGCGCTCATGTAACAGGTGCTGTGATTATGTTTATTTTCTAGTTAAATCATAGTAAATCAAAACCCTCTTTTTCTTTCTTTATTGTTGGCAAGCTCAGGAAATGGATACATCTACCTTCTTATTTCAGTGAATGGAGCAGAATGAACATAATTTATCCCTATTTTTCATTGTGATGTGATAGGGTACACATGTGGGATACACATTTCGGTGGGATATGAATTCAAGCTAGATTGCAATTCAGAGTAAATAGATATGTTACTCTTAGTTTTTGAGACTCTTCTAAGAAAAGAGTTGAGCCAATTTTTCCAAAAAAATGTTATGATATCATCAAGTGGCTTGTGACTATTGGTTGTAACTATGAACATATCAAAGATAATTTGTCTTTAAAGTCATGGAACATAGAAATTAAGAGTTCTTAATGTATGCAATACAGTGTGATACTTCCTTGCAAAGGACATCCGATTTGGCATAGATTTCACAATATTTATAAATTATGCCAATGTTTTAAAAGTAGCAGCATATCTTCCTCCAAATCTCTCTCTGTTTGCATTTCTTTAGTGCATTCCTCTCTATGCACTAGCTTTGCATTCACACTTTTCAACAATTTAGACAATATTTATCTAAGAAAAGACCTGTGTATGTAGCAGTGCCATTGCATGTGATGAGGCCGTTGAGGAGTCAGGCCTGGTTTATGGCTGCAGGACACCGAAGACATAGTCTTCAAGGGGACAGTGTGATGTTATGATGAGGTGAACAGCCTTCATATTCTTCCACCCACCTGATATACACAGACATAAGAGCAATGGGTCCAGTCCTATAGAATGAACCTCGAAAAACTGTGATTAAAATAAAAAGCAGATTTTTTAAATACGCTCCCTCCAATATTTTGATGTAGTGGCAGGGAGCTGACTTATATTGTGATACTAAAATTCTATGTTCATTCAATATTGAGACAACTTAGCAAAGGTGATCTTGAGGCTAGCACCAAAGGTGGTGGTATATCAGGTGCTGAAGCAGCTTTCAAAAGTGATGCATTTTGCTCTTCATCTCAGTACTGTGATAATCTGTTGTATGGCTATTTTCTTTTCTTTTTCTTTCTCTCTTTTTTGAGACAGAGTTTCTCTGTAGCTTTGGAGCCTATCCTGGAACTCAGTCTGTAGACCAGGCTCTCCTAAAACTTGCGGAGATCCTCTTGTCTCTGCCTCCCAAGTGCTGGGATTAAAAGTGTTTACCAACACCGCCTGGCTTGTAAGACTATTTTCAATTGATCTGAGACATATTTATCTTCCCTCTTGATTCTGTATAATGTATCTGACCAGTGATTACATACTCAAATAAAAAAGAAATTACTTGAAGAAAAAATCCATTAAATAATGGGAAAATTGGAATACTGTTTATACCTATTTTAAATACATTGGCTGAAAATTAAAAGGATCGATACTATTTCTGTAGGATGCACAGTACTCATTGTTTTCTGTCTGAGGTTGTATGGCTAAAATTCTCCTGAAATCTCATGCAGTTTAATGAGTGTGTCTTCTACATTCCATGGGGGACGCAAAGCAATAAATACCAAGTCCATTGATGCTGGAAGAGTGCAGTGGGAGCTGACCTGTGGTCCTCTGTAAAATCAATTTGGTGTTCACTCTCTGCACTCCTGCGCCGGGCCTGCCTCACTATGTTGGATTCCATTTCTTCCCACCTCCAACATTTCCCTACTGTTCTCTAAACTGCATTTGCCAACTACATGTGACCTTGCTGTTTTCACTCAGAAATCTTGCAGCCCTTTAACCTCTCAAAACTCCAGCACTCTCCCCACAGTGAAAGGCATTGGAAACACATTTGGAAATAATACACCAGATAGTGATAACTCCTGTCTGAGAGAGACATTCCACTAGTCAGTGATAATTAATATTGACAAGATTCATATAATAGCTTTGCATTAATATTGAAAGTGATACATGTCTTCTCACTATAATTTTGCCTAAAATTATTTTTTTAAAAATTTGTCTTCAAAACATATTGACTTGTACCTCTCTCACAAAAATGGAATTGAGTTCACATCTCTGTTTCTTACAAAGTGCTCTGAGTTACTTTCATAGCATGATTAGTATTGATTCTTTGAGAAATATAACTAACTGTGCTCTTTTTGCAGAGTGAACAAGGTCTTTTTAACAACTAGTGTTAGTTTGTAATGGAGACTAAATTCAGATTTTCAGACAGCCATATGCTTTTTGTCCATCTCCATGGAAATTAGTGAAATATCCTGGTATAGACTAAACTCCTGCCATAAGACCTGCCAGTCTAGTACATTATAGTAATAAGTTACTGTTAAACTAAGAAGATAAGGCTTGGTTTATATTGCTACCATAATCATTCAGACAAAGAAACTGGTATTGATGAAGATGTCAGCAATTTGTATGTAATAAATAGGTATTTAAGAGTCATGCTAAAGCTGTTAACAACCCTGAGTCACAAACACAGCAAAGGTATTTATGTAGGAGATAAAGGAAGATGAGTTATTTTGAAATAGAAATCTAGGGTAGAAACATTTACATCTCTATGTTGTAGAGAAGTTTGAAGTGTTTGTCCAAAATACCCATTTGGGAAAGCCTTTGTCTTGCTGCTGAGGTTTAACAGTTTGCTATTATGGTTTTGGCCTTTTAAAATGACCCAGTGAGTAGAACTTAGTACCTGGAGGAGATTAAGTTTTAATGCTTCAACATCCTTTAAAGTGAATCATTTTTGCTCACTTAGTCTTAATTTAGAGAGGACTATAGGGATTTGAAGGGAAAAAAGGAAGGAAATTTGAATTCATGAGGGATTTAGGACATAGTGATTATATGGCATTTCCATACTGTCTCCATTTAGATTCTTGTTATAGACAGATGTGTGTGTCTTCCATTTCCCAGACTCATATACTTGAATATAATTCCTAACAGAAGAGAATATAGAAGTGAGAACTTAGAGAGGTGATTGGATCCTGATAGTGAAGCCCTTGGAAATGGGATTGGTTCCCCCTATAAAATAGACTTCTTGGAGCACATACCTTGATCTCTACCTTGATCTAGGATTTTCTATTCTCCCCAACTGTGAGAAATAAATTTTGATTATTAATAGGACACTTAATTTTTGATATTTTATCATAGCAGCTAGACCTAAGATAGTTTATTTGATCAAAGACAAAATAAATTAAGAGTAGACTATCAGAAATAGAAAGAAAACTTTACAGCTGTAGGATTTCCATGGGGACCCTTCACTGCCCTTCCTGATGTAAGTTTCTGAAACAGCTCTCTAGGCTACTATCATGTGATAATAAACTATGTACACAGTCCCTGAAACTTCTAAACCCACCTCTCATGCTAAAAAAAAACCCTTACAACTCTTGCCTGTTCAAAGTCTTGCTTCAATGGCTCTTCCTTCTTAGAGGAAACAGCACACGCTTGTATTTTTCACTACTCAGAGTTTCATATCTTTTTTAACACTGCATAATACTTCAGTGTTTGGATGTACCATAGTTTATTCTGCTACTGATCATTTTGAGTTTTGGTAATCATGAAGAAAGCTGTTGTCAGTGGCAATGTATTAAAATAAAACTCCAGATCTATTATTGAATATATCAAACATGTTTTCCAAACAAGATTACTTCATACCTAAATATGTTAAAAGTCTTTTAAATCTATGTATTATCTACTATCAATCTATTTATCATCTATCTAGCTATATCTACATATAGATATAGATACACATTTGTACATTTGTTTTTACTTTTCCATTGGAAATAGTTTTCTCCAAAGCCTCATATTTTTAATGACTTGATTTTATTCTAAAGTGACAAAATATCTCTTTCTTATCTCCCAGGAATTTAGTACCACATGAGACAAAAAAGATACTCATGCAACTATTTTGTTCCCTGTCATATTGGAACCTGTTTGTAGCATTCTTATAAGCAGTTGTAGTCGTTATGGAGCTGCATTCAGTAATGATTTGTGTAATTAGGCTTCTCAGTGATAGAAAGTGTTGAGGAAACGACAATAAAGTTGCTTCCATATCTTGTTTTCAATTTGCTGTGAATGCAAAACTGCTACAGAACAACTCAGTCTTTGCAATAAGGAAACTCTAATGTTGTTAACCCAAACTATGCATATCCCAACAGAAGTTGTCTGCTGTTTGTTCTCCTTTCCTCAACACTTTCTATCACCGAGAAGCCTAATGGATGCATGATAGACCCCAATGTCAAGAGTAAAGAGTATGCATAAGAATTTATTCCAGATGTTTTTTTAATTTCTATAGAATTGAGTAACTGTAAACTGACATGCAAGTGCCTCATATTATATTATATAAAACCATTTCCACCACTGTAACAATACTTTGTGTTTTTCCAGGTCTGCTCACTCCTTCTCTCTGTCTCTGACCCTAAGCCTTCCAACCATTGGCCCTTTTCCTAGTCCAGAATACAGTATGCATGTTTAATCTTCATAAAACAACTTCTTTCACTTAGAAATACCCATTGTTCCTCCATTGTTCTCATTGTTTGAAATCTCATTCTTTTTTAACACTGCATAATACTTCAGTGTTTGGATGTACCATAGTTCATTCTGCTACTGATCACTTTGAGTTTTGGTAATCATGAAGAAAGCTGCTGTCAGTGGCAATGTACAGGCTGTGTATTAAAATAAAACTTAAAATCTTCCTTAAGTAATTCAAAATCAAAATCAATATTCTGCTAATTAGCAGGCTCAATTTGTTTCATTAATATTTTTAAAAATGTGAAAAAGAATTATTGAGAAAACCTGGTAGTAGTTACTTTGCTAATACAAGTATACTCATCATCAGCATTGAGAAGGTTGACAATAAGCGACCCAATGCAAGGAGCTCAAGGAGACACAATATAATTTCTATAGCATGCTATCTAGTCTCCAAAATGCTGTGTTATTGTCCTCATTGTACTTCAAAATTATCAAGTCCAGGAGATAGATAGATGGCTCAGCAGTTAAGAGAGAGTTGCTACTTTAGCAGAAAACCACAGTTTAGTTTACAAGTAATAACTCCAGCTACAGGGAATCTAACATCTATTTTTGGCCTTCATGAGCAACTCTAAATATGTGGACAAGCACACATACACACACACACACACACACACACACACACACTGACCTATACTCATACATACAAATACAAATAAAATGAATGTTTAAAAATATGTTAAGGCCAGCCATCTTTCCACAAAATACTCTATGTTAAATAAAGTACAGAAATATGACAGGCTAATTCGATTCAAGAATCTTAATTTAATCCTTGAACAGAAAAACTAAAAAGCCTGAGGCATCATTAAAATAGCTAGAAAGTTAATATGAGGAGAATTTCAGATAATGTTATTGTACCAATTTTTAGCCTGTCTTTGATCATTCTACTTAAGTTAGGTAACAAAATACCTATTGTTGAGCAGTGCATACTGAAGGACCTAGAAATATAAGATATAGACTCTCACATTTCTAAATGGACTATAATAAAGAAATATAAATGTCCACATTGCATAAAAAATGAGTTTCCATGAAAGAAAATATGACTGCAAAAGAGAAAGGTGAAGACTGGTTGTAAAATCTCAGAAACCCTGTAAAGTGAGATTTATGTTAATTTATGGAATAGGTTATGTGGAAGAATAAAAGTATTTGAAAGTAAAGAAAGCTGGAGGTTCTCTGCAAGACTACTGTAATGACAGGATTCCAGCCCTGCCTTTGGGTAGGAATCTACCTGGAAGGATGGTTTTCTTTTCAGTTTTAAAACTTATGCATTTAACAAATCCAAATTCTGTTTATATCAACATTCAATATTTTAATTACCTTAAACAATGTCCTTGAAAGCGTCCCTTAAATTTTATAATGCATGCAAGGTGGGTTTTTTTTATTTACCTTTACACGCATGTCACTTTCAGCTCCCTCTCCCTCCCCCCCTCCCGCAGTTCCCAATCCTCCCAACCCATCACCCCCACTCGACCCCCCTTCCGCTCCCCAGGGAGGGCAAGGGCCTCCATGAGGGATTTTCAGGGTCTGTAACATCATCCCAGGAAGGGCCGAGGTTCTTCCTCATGTGTCCAGGCTAAGAGAGCATCCCTCCACGTAGCATGGTTTCCCAGAGTCCTTCTGTATGCCAGGAATAAATACTGCTCCACTCTCCCAGGTCCCACAGATTGCCAAGGCCTCCTCTCTGTCATCTAGGTTCTGTGGGAAGGTGTCTGGATCAGTACCATGCTGGATCAGTCTGGTGTCCATGTGTTCCCCCTTGTTTAGGTCAGCTTCCTCTGTGGGTATGCCATCCCGATCTTGATTCCTTTGGTCATCACTTTTCGTTGCAACTAGGTTCCAGGAATTCAATATGGTTCACAGCTGTGGGTGTGTGCCTCTGCCTCCATCAGCCATTGAATGAGAGTTCTAGGATGGCATATAAGGTAGTCATCATTTTCATTATCATGGGAGGGCATTTGAGGTAGCCTTAATGCCAGTTGGTGTCATCTTGTAGATCTGTGAAGATCTCCCTAGTGTCAGATCTCTCCTCCAACTTATACTGGTTCCCTCTTTTATGGTATCTCCCATCCTTTTCTGCTCTCCCATGTCCTCCTCTCCCCTCCTCTTTCTCTCTCTTTCTCACATCTCTTTCTACCCTCCCCTTCTCCCCCCAATCCAATCTCCTAATTGTTTTTTTTTGAAAACTGATCTAACACACATTATTATGAAATGATGGTCTCATAGACAAATGTTCAGTGATTCCCCCTTCCACTCCTTCCTTCTCCTCCTCCCTTCCCCTTCCTCTTTATTCTTCCCCTCCTTCTTCCTCTCTCCCCTCTTCTTTATTCTCCTTCTTTCTTGCCTCTTTCTTTCTTCCTGATTCCAAAGGCATTCGCTATCATATTGAGGCTCTTGGTGATTTAAAATAGTTGAGTTCTCCCTAAGCCATGGATATACATAGAACCAGTTTCTCTAAGAACTTGGGTTTTTGATGGTTGCTTGAAACCACCAGAATGTCCTTGCATTAATCATGTCTCTGCATTTGAACTTTCTTCAGTTCAAATACCATTCATTTGGATGCTTCCTATACTCTACCACCTTGACACAGAGACACTATTTGTACCATCAATGTATTTCGTCCTCTGTGTTACATCTAGTTAATGTTTACATCCTTTCCTGGAAAGTTAACCATTTGAAGGCAGGGAGGAACAGAAGTGCAAAGGTATGGAATAAGTTGTGAACTCAGTTCAGTAGTGCATGGATAATCAGTAGAGAGAACATGATAGAATATAGAGACCAACGTGCTCAAGGAATGCAGTAACCTTAGCAATTGTATTCTAGAGATGCCTGTGGGTAGTTGTGGTCATTACCACTGTTTACCAAATATATCTAAACTGTTTTCTCTCACTCGTAAAAGACATGTACTTCCTAGCATCTTGAGGATTGCACCAATAATTTGTAAGGAGAATTTCAGAAGGCACTTCTATATTAGGGCATTTAATTTGAAGGCTGAGCAGCCTCAAGAGCTCTCACTCATTCTAGCACTGGTAATGAAAAATACCTTTATTAGCTGAATGACTATCATTAGCAGACATGCACACGCGTGTTACAACAGGCAGTGAGTGATTGCTCTTTATACTTATTTGTTATATACTTAACCTCACAAATATGGTTTCTTCTGATTGAAGCCAAATGAATAGAGACTATAAATAATAAATTTTTAAAACAACAGAGAGTAAGATGTGAACTAAATCTCAGACTTAACTTAAGTCAGTAAGCTTTATAATTAGTAAAAAATTAGTCAATCACATTATAATTGTATGCATATTAGAAATATTACAAGCATCATTAGCTCTTCCTGGCGCCATTAAAGAGTGCTTCTTTATCCCTTGAATCAGGAAAGTCCACACACGACTGTATTCTCAGGCCCTAGATTGCCCTATCTATTCCAGAGAGAAGTCATTTCATACATGGTGAATACAAATCGAATTCTACGTGTCTACAGGGAGAAAGCAAAAAGTCGAAGAGGACCTGGGAGGTTGAGAGAAAAAGGCAGAACAAGAGAGGTTATGTGTGCTCTCAACTTTTTCCCTGGCATTTCTAACAAACCAAACACTAAAATGATGCAGGGATATTAGGTAAATTAGTAAGCTGAAAAGGTGGTATCGCAACAAACATCTAGGAAATGTGTTTTATGACAAGAGCTTCATAATACTGCCATCCCTGGTCCTCTACTCATATCACAAAAGGGGCTTCTTAAAGCTTTAGTATAAGACCTTTCTTACAAAAGGATGATGAAATGCTGCTATTGGCATGTGTTGTATACAAAGAAATGCAGACATTCAATTAATGTTTGAATAAATGCAGCATCTGAAGAGTAAATCAATGCTTCCAAGCAGAATTGTCCAGCATTAAGTAGTCCCAAATACAACAGTTAAATGTAGATAAATGCAGCAATTATGCAATGCACTGATTTCCCCAAATTCTTTGTATTTCTAAATAAGCACAACAAAGCCACCTGATTACAGTGAGCAGAATATGAAAAAGTGGAAAAGTGCTTCTGCATCTGGGGGCTGTAATTAGATCCCCTGGTTTATTTCCAATCAGACACTTTTATGTTAGTGATTTGAATAATACAATTGCAAAATTATAATCAGTATACTTAAAATACCACTAAAAGAAAAAGTATCTTTGTACACATATTCATAATAATAGACACAATGTGAGAATTATTTTAGCTGATCGATATTGCTGATTGATTCATAATTTCATCTTATATTTACCAGCTGGCAGTACCCACCACAAGAGGGCAGAGAGTGGATGCTGATGGCTTAGTATTGGTTATCTTGTCTTGTATAATCGTATTCTGATGGCATCTTCAGAGTAATATCATTAGAAAGGCTCTCTTATTGCAAACACAGCCACCCAATTTTATTTGTTCCTAAATTATTCTGTTCAGATGGCCTAATTTTCTACCCATGCCCATCGAATACTTGAGAGAGAGAGAGAGAGAGAGAGAGAGAGAGAGAGAGAGAGAGAGAGAGAGAGAGAGAGAGAGACAGGGAGGGAGAGAGGGAGGGAGGGAGGAAGAGAGGGAGGGAGGGAGAAAATTGGGGAGGAAAGGGTGGAAGAAAAAGAGATTAGTTTTAATTACGTTGATCCATACCCTTGGTATTTTAGCAAATAAATTATAGATATTGTTAATACAAAAATATATAAAACAGAATAGCATGTATTGCTTACTGCTTATGAAGGATGAATTTAAATGGAAATATTCCCACAATTTTGGCATACTGTACTGAATTTAGAGTATTAACAGATTTTCATTAAATTTATTGTTAGACCCGAGAATACTTCCTACATGAGGAAAAGAAAAACTAATTAAACCCAAACTAATGTTTCAATCGAGATTCCAGTCAGCTCCAAACATATTTGAATGCAAGAAATAGATTCTATTTATCATATGAAAAACAAAAATATGTATATTCATCTTATAAAATAGTAGCATAAATAAAACCTCTCAGTGACCCTTACATTTAAAAACGTATCTCTTAGTGCTGAAATGGATTGGCCTCTCGAGCAACTCTTTCTGTTATTGACTATTATCACGTAGAACTCCACAATAAATTGGATACTTTACAAATACGAATTTTCAGGAAGTGTTTCTCTATGTCTCAAGTACACTTTTCTCAAGTTGTCTTTATTGTTCTCTGGACGATTGTTCTTTTCAAGTGCAACATTGGTTCAAAGCACAAATTGATTCAGAACAGAAACTGAACATGTCTCTGCTTGTGTCTCCTTTTCTTCCATGTTTTGCTTCACGAGGGGCAGATATTGCATACTTGGTAAGAGATGTTGGATGTGTGAGGTCATTATCTGAGTTTCCTTCCAGGTCTTGCTGAAGACAAATTTAACAGTGGATTTGTGAGTCAATCAGTTGGGGTCTATTTTTTTTCTGTTATCTAGCGTTGGCATTCAATGAACAAATCCCATTAATACTAAACTAAAAACCAGATTTTGTTGTTATTCCAGGGTGATTTTTCAGATGCGTGTTTCTATGTACAATACTTGAATACAGTAAGTTTATGGGAAATAAACCAATATTTCTATGTTACTATTTAACAGAATTAATAGGCACGCAGGCTACTATTCCTCTGGTCAATAATGTCTACAAACTCTGGCACTGCATTAACTATTAGATGCATAAAATTTCTTTCACAAAGATGTGTCTATGACTTTATCTGAATGTACTAGCAGCATCCTTCTATGTTCTAACAGCCCTACTATGGTTGTATCCTTGCAACATGACTAACAATGTTTTTACAAGTTTATTAAACATCTACAGTATTCTAAAAACTGCATTAAATTCTT
Organism: Mesocricetus auratus; assembly: GCF_017639785.1. NCBI lineage: Eukaryota > Metazoa > Chordata > Mammalia > Rodentia > Cricetidae > Mesocricetus > Mesocricetus auratus. The sequence goes on along the minus strand of NW_024429194.1, from coordinate 40,467,820 downwards.
TAAATTATCATTTATGGTTTTCCCTGTGTCACTGACAGGAAAATAAATAGAAAATTATATATTTCTGCCAAAGATTTTGTTTGGAAGAGCTAAGGGCCAATGTCATTCCTTTTTTGTCATATTAAGCAGATGCCATGGTCAAACTTGTTATCACTGGAACACTGATGACCCACGAGCGACCTCATCAGGAAAAGACAGGAAATTTCTGATACGAATTCACCCGAGGCATATGACTAATGCAATTAATGGCATATTCTATTGTCTGTTGGAGGCTGCAAAGTTTTCATGGAGCAAGTGAGGTTCATAAAAATAAAAGAGCCTTCCAGGAATTGAGAACAACAGGAGAAAACAGTATTGTGATGACATCAGCAATGTGTGGGGACAAAGGGACAAATCAGCTTGTGTAGAGTGTAAAGGTAGGGTTAGGAGACAAGACTGAAAGTGCTTTTCCTGCTTTACTAAAACATTTGTACCCAGTGGTGTTCTCTCTTCTCTCTCTCTCTCTCTCTCTCTCTCTCTCTCTCTCTCTCTCTCTCTCTCTCTCTCTCTCTCTCTCTGTGTGTGTGTGTGTGTGTGTGTGACAGAGAGAGAATGTGTGCATCAGACAGTGTATCTGTGTGTATTGGACAAAGAGAGTGTGTGCAGCACACGTGTTTGTGTGTGTGTGAGAGAGAGAGAGAATTTGTGTGTGTGTGTGTGTGAGTGTGTGTGTGTTAGAGGAATCTGGAGTTTGTAAGGTACACTACAATGAGGTTTGAACTGGGATTTGGAAAGATCTGGAAGCAACAACCTAGGTCTTCGGATTACTGGCAGCAGAGAAGGTGAAAGGCGAGGGGAACGGGGAATGTTTAAGGCAAAGGGTCCTTTTGTTGCTTTATTGCACAGCCTGAGCAGAGCTTACTGCAACCCTAAAACAAAAGACAGCAATTACAGAGAGAAGGGGAACATTGTAGGGAGTGTAAGGACCAAATAAGATGTTCATAATGTAATTCCCCTCCACATAGAAACAATCTAACTATAAATTCAAATTTTGCAAAGCACAATGACATTTGTTGTACAGTCTGCTCATGGAAAGTGGAGAACCAGGCACAGTATCCGCAGGATGTTCAGTGTTTTTCTTCTGACATGAATCACAAAAGGGGCTTACACAGGTCGATTTTATAGGCAAAATCTGGACAATGAAATATTGACTTTGCTTGTATTAGTAGTTTGAACTGAATTTCACCTTATTATAAGAACAGGGGCAAAAATTATAGGTGATTATTATTTTGTAAGTGGTTAAAATGAAAGGATTTTTGAAGGCTTTTTATTCAGCTAGAAAATTGTACGATATGAAAAAGGCAAGAAGAAACAAAATCCTATTTCCTCAGGAATACACTAATTATTTATATTATGCTGGAGCAAAAAGAAAAAGTACAAGCCTTGATGCTTTCTCTCAAGGTTGTTTTGTTTGTGACTATGTTTCCCTTTTCTGCAAAAAATCTGAAAACCCAAACTGTACACAAAACGTGTCCAATTCTGCTGTTATACACAGAAAATGTGTTTAACCCATTCCTTACCATCTGTATCGTATCTTTCCTAGGTTTATCTCATTTTAATGAATATGGGGAAATTCCATCTGGGATTTAGGTTAGTCTCTGTGAGCTTACACAGAGTCACATTTTCTACTTGGTCGTTCCCAGTGTGCATCCTGGAATTGTGATGACTGTCATAACATATGTACAGTTGGCTATAAGTTCCTATACTGCTCCTTCTAAATATTTAGAGGGAAATTGACATGTCAGAAAATAAATCACCCCAATTTTTCTTTCCAAATGTCAAAATGGTTCAATTGCTTCTAGCTTTTTCCCTGTACATTTTTAATTAAATGTAAAATTTTAAATGTAGGATCACATGCTGTCTTCATCTTAATCCAAGTTTCTGATACTTGTAGTATCAGTAATGTGAGTGAGTGTTATTCAGTATGAACAGTTATTAAGTGTGACATGTTTATGTCCAGCAAGATGTCTCAGCAGGAAAGGCTTTTGCTGGCAGGTCTGACAATTTGAGTTCATTCATAAATGCAGAAGAAAAAAAGCAACTCCTTCAAGTTGTACTTGAAGTTAGTACTAGAGTTCTATGGGCAAAGTTATGATGGGGAATATATAGCCATTGACATCTAAACCAGTATGTCCCTTATGTAGAGCCTGTTATAAAGGTGAGGAACTACCAAGGGCCTGTATGCTTTTCCTTTTCTTAATACATTCAATAGCCTGACAATGCAGACGTTAGCATTCTTGTTGTATTGACGGTCAAGATTAAGTTAGGTTTGTTCAAGGAGAAGATGGCAGAATTAGAAATGAATCCCAGATATGGCTCTAACACAGTATGAAATATGACCCACTCTGTTATTGAGTGACCTGGAGCTTTAGCAGGTCAGGCTGATCACACCCTGCCTGTATGGATTATCCAAGGAAAGCAGTGATTTTTCTCAGAGAAATTGCTTGTAAGTAAGGGTGATAGAGCTAGATGCTGAGCAAAAGGGCACAGATCCACCAAATATCTCCAGTGCTTCTTTATTAGACTTCGGTTCTTGATAGGTCTTCTGGGGTCAGATCAAGAGGTGAAAGGGAAAGGAGTCTCGTGACAGTGATTTTGGCATATCCAGACAATGTACCTAGTCATCCATAGGATACCCTACAAGCCCAACATCTTAAAACACAGAAGTTAGCAGTAGATTCTGGGAATGCTGCAAACAGTATCTGATGTTTGACCCATGTTTGTTTTCCACCTTTGCTATTGGAATCCACCAACGTGTACCAGTTATCACAGAAACTTGGGTTTCATTTTTTAATGACACTTCAAAAAGCTAATAAATTTTAATTACATATTGTTTCATTGTGACTTTTTATTTAAAAATTCACTTAGAAAAAGGCAAAATAGCTAATTACTTCAAATTTCATTATTTTTAATCATTACCCAGAATATATGTTAAGGCTATAATGGTGACAGTGCTTTTTTGCTAGATATAAATTTACAGAAATAAGGCATTTTTCAGAAAAATAAACCATTCTACAAAACTATGTGTAATAAAATGAAATATTAAATTTGTGTAGAATATAGGTAAGTATTGAATTAATACATTGTATATAATTTATATCTATGAATATTATATAAATATACATTTATATAAGTGTAATCAAACTGTCCTGGAAATCTTTTAAACCATCTGAAAATAAAATGTATTTCATTGTCTTACTCCCTACATGTACATATGTATGTACACATACACATTTGAAAACAAATTGAATTTACTGAAAAATGGGATAAAGTATTATTTTAAAATTCTTACTACATATAAAACTATAAGAAAAAGATAATTTTAAACTTAGATCACACTAAATATAGAAGGCTTGCAATCTTCTGAAAATTTCTTATGTCATTGAAAATTAAAGAATTAACAGCTTTATTTCCAAGAAGCTGTTGGCCTAGAAAGATGAATTAGTGGGTACAGTGCTTGATGCACAAGCCTAGCGATTGGAGCTGGATCTCTGAAGCCCATATTTTAAAAATCTGGATGTGGAGGTGAATATCTCTAACCTCTGGCCTTCTGAGGTAAAATAGGAGGTAGAGAGAGCCTTGTCCAGAAGCCAAGGGTTCAGCAAGATGGAAAGAAAGACCCAACTCCAAAATGCTGTGTCCTCTAACCTCCCCAGGCACTATGTCAAATGCATGCCCACAGTCATGTTCATACATATTGCTCTAGTGCTCAAGCTCGTGCGTGCACACACACACACACACATACACACACACACAAAGAGTTCTGGCCACTATCTGTGAGGGTAAGCAAAAGAGGTCAGCAGACAGCTTGCAAAATGTATTACGCTTCACAGGAAATTAGAAAAATATATTTTCCAAGAGTAAATGAGAATCATTTTTTTATATGTTTGTTACCAAGAATGAAAACAAGTTAGGATACTTTCTATGTTTCAAAAGAAATTCTGTAGGAAAGGGTTAATCTGGGATGGAACTTGATACCATCCACTGAAGGACAGAAATCCCACATTCTGTGACACCATATGTTGTGTGACCTGACAGTTCTACCTCTGGGGATCACTTCTAGGGATACTATTCTAACACTGAAGCACCACCGTGCTATTATATTGGAACGAAATGAGACTATTCACTGTAATGTACCGTACCTTCTATATGAAGGTAATAGCAAAGACAATATAATTTATGTATAAAGGAGTACAGGAGGACTTTAATGAAAGTTAATTTAACTTCAAGTAATACATAAAACATACACAAAAATTAAAATGTATGGTGGAAACAAAACTTTTTTTCTTTCCTTCATGTGAATGTAAAAGTTGGTATGCCATCTCTACTTTATGAAGCACTTGGGGGACCAGATTCTGAGTATTTCACCTTCTCATCTGCTGCATGACTCATGTATTAGTTTTCAGGGCTCTGTTCAAAGATAACCACATTCAAACTGTAGAGAGGGTAATGTGTGAAAAGGAAAATGGCCAAGGGTTAGGAGATTGCCACTGCATAAGGAAGCTGATTCTGTAGAACTTAGACTCATGCAAAGCCTAACCAAACAAGGTGTAGTTCTTATTTGTACGACCGTTTGACTAAGTAAACATCACCTTAGGCAAAGTCAAGTCAGATCTTACTAAAAACCTAGTATTTGAATACACAGTAAATGGATGAGTCATCACTTTACTACTTAGAAAAGAATGGTTTGAAATGATCATGTTTTAGAAGTGTTTTCCACTCCTCCTGCCCCTGCCAATGCCTGAAGCTTTTAGGAGAACTGGCCCTCAGGCCATAAGAACAAGAAAGCTACTCTTGCCCACCACTATCTACAACACTTGGGAGAGCAGGCGCTGTACTCTCCTCAGCAGCACAATAGAGTTCATACCATTGGGCAAAGTGTGGGTGAGCCAGTCCTGCTATCCTGATTGCTCATCTGTCATGGCATAGGCAGGAGACAGATGCCCACCCCCACCTCAGGCCTCCAGTCAACACCCAAGGCAGGTGGGAGAGCTGGCCCAGAGGTCCTAAGAATGAGAGAGCCACTCCTGCTCCTCATCAGCGCCACCCCTGGGCAACACAGCAGAGCTTGCCCTGATGGTGTAGGTGTGAGAAAATCGATCCCGAGGACATGAAAGCAGGAGAAACGGTCTTGCACTTTATTCATCATTGCAAGGGGTGAACTGTCCAGGACAATACAGAAGATCTCACCCTGGTGGTGAGGACAAGGGAGAGCTGGTGGGCTGACCAACCCTGCAACTACCCGGGCCCAGACCCAAGGTGATGAGTTCACCCACCCCAACATCCACTCCATCAGTGGTCTGCTGGAGGATATGAAGGGGCCCATCTTGCAGACCCAAAACCGTAGGACCTCCACAATACAGAGCAACAACAGGATAACCAAAAGGAGTTTCTTTGAGAGCCCAGAATCTATAGTGTAGTAGAAATCAGAGGCCTTGAACCACACCAATGACTCTTTACCATGAACCCACGCAAGTAAAGATAGATGGATAAAAGGGCTTACTGTGAGACTCACTGTGACACACTACAGCTTCCATGATGTGACTGATTTTTTCTTCTATATTTTATTTGGGGAGAAGTTGCAAGGGCAGAGGGTAGATACAAAGGGACAGGAAAATGAATGGGATGCAGATGCATTATGTGAAAGACACAGGGGATAAACAGAAAAGAAAGTAAAAAAGGATACAAATTAATAGTTTCCAGAAACTTAAATATATCACAACCGATTTTTGACGCAGTTCACCAAATGCAACACAATGATATTAGATGACATTTGGAGTTGTGAAGACTAAACTATGCATTTAACATTATGTGACTATGGCAAATGTTATACGAAAATCTGTGTGTGGACCAGTAAGGAAACACATACCACCTTTTAACTTTTTTGCATTTAAATATGCTTGTATTTAAATATATTTAATACATTGTATTTCGATCATACTTACCTCCTACACCGTAAATACTTCCAGATCCTTGTCCTCTTTTTTCTTTTGTTTTGGTTTTTCAAGACAGGATTTTTCTGTGGCTTTGGATGCTGTCCTGGAACTTGTTCTTTTAGACCAGGCTGGTCTCAAACTCACAGAGATCTGCCTATCTCTGCCTTTCGATTGCTGGGATTAAAGGCATTCTCCCACAACTGTAGTGAGATATACACCCCGCCTGCACCCATTTGGGCAAGGTCACAGGTGAGGTCAGGACTGGGAGTGAGCTTAGGTCTGGGGTCTGGGCAAGTGGCTCTGTCTTGTGTCTGGTCGGGCAGGAACAGCCATCTGCTTCTTCTATAAGTGACTTTTCCCCAAAATAAATTATATTTAACCTATATTTGAGCCTGGTCCTGTAAATCATTATCCATGCCTCTGCACACAACTTTTCCTTAAACTCGTAATAAGAAATATCAAAGTGGGTGGACACCAGAGATATACCAAGCTGAAAGATTTAGTCCTAGATTCTGATTTGATGGAGCACATGTGTAAACTTAGCACTCAGGAGGCAGAGATAAGAGAATCATTGCACATTCGAGGTTATTCTTCTCAGCCAGGTCTACATAGCCAGACTTTGTTTCAAAAAATCCAGCACCTATATCCACCCAATTATTTAGCATTGGAACTTTGTTTTATGTCACTTTTTCAACTTAGTAGCTCATTGTCTTTTATGAACTCAGTGAAGTCACAAACACTATCATCCTTAGTTTTATATATTATGTAACAAAGCCATAAGATGGGTATGTTATCTGTTATATGTAAGCTTCAGCCCAATACAATATGCTTCTTTTTCAAAGAAATGCAATCAGAGCTCAAGAGAATTTTGAATAAAATCATTAAGGTACCAGAGCTAGTTGGCTCTATGAATCTATGCTATATAGAACAACTTATTTTAGCAGCGGTTGGCTTTAGAAGGAGAGATATCTTCAATAGAAGGACCGTTTAACATTGTTTTAAATCCCTGAGTGAACATTACCATCCAGTTTCTTTACCTTTAGTAGATATGACTTTGGGTTTTGCTTTTGATATAATGGCTCTGGGCAGGGAAAATTCGTATCTGATCCTTGGGGCACTTGGTACATTTGTATGCCCCTGAAGGAAGAGGAGGGATCAGAGCTAAGCTTGACTCAGGAAGGCCAGGGACAGTATGGTAGAGCAAAACTATTTGTAAAGTCCTGGATCAAGAGAAAGGGTCCCAGAGCATCTGAGGAAGCAAAGAGGCTACTGCCTACCCACAGCCAAGTTGGATGACATAACCGGCACTTCCAGGAAGACCTCAGAATACATTCAGATGTGAAATGTTAAAAGAAGAACAAGATAGATATGGGGTAATCTGAATGCCTTTGGGAATAGAGATAACAGTTACTCCCCTTTATAGGACTTAAACTCTGAGCTCATAAAAGTCATTTTGGTAGTTGAATTTTTAAAGTGGCAGAGGAAGAGAGTCTTGAGAGATGCCTAGAGAGAGAGGGGAGTGCTGATTGCCCGTAATGAATAGCAGCTCAAGAACAGCAGGTGTGCGAACACATATGCACACAGGTGTGAAGCCTGTCAGGGGAGCACTTCTCCATGGCTTAAAGCTTAGACAATAGGAGACAGGCTAAGCTGTTCACCTGTGATGATGCAGAAAGCAAATTGACGTGAACACTCAGTATTCAAATTTTTCGCCCTTAGGTTTTCCAGCAATCCCTTCATAGATTTTTTTTGACAACTTCTCATTTTCTTTCTTTGTACTCTATAACTACACATTCAGGGGGAATGTTATCTCTGAAATGCGGAACAATAGGCATTTATCAGAGAGAAGGAACTTGCCCATGATCTAAAAACCTGGTCTTGAACAACATTCACAAAACTTAACAAATCTTCTAAATACGAAAAATTTCTATAGATGAATTTATCTTATCCAAATTATTGTTGTTTTATATTGAATCTCTCTCTCTCTCTCTCTCTCTCTCTCTCTCTCTCTCTCTGTGAGTGTGTGTGTTTTTGTGTGTGTGTTAAAGATTAACCAAATTATTGCCATCCATTTTTGTGTTCATGAGTTACACAGTCTAAGAACTATCACTATTTGTGAAATTGTGTTGTAATCACCATTGTTATCACTAATTCATTCTTGTAAGAGAGTTTTCCGGAGCAGTAAGTCTTCTGTCATCACCATGTGTTATATAGGGTTTAGTGTCTTTGGGGACTTCATTATATTTTTCTGGGATACTTAGGAACAACTCTTTAAGGTTTCAGGACATCGCTAATGGATCCCTCACAAATAGTTAATCCTGCCCGACTCCTGTCAAGTCTTTTCAGAGATGCACTGTTGAGAAAGCTCCCTCCACCTTGAAAACTCAGCAGGCTCACACCTAGAACTTTTAACAAAGTAGCTTCACAACTTGCCTGCTAACTCTGGAAGCAAGCTACTATTCATGCCACCCACTGTAAGACTAACCCCAAGCAGAGAACAGAAGCTAAATGGTATGGGAGAACAGAGCTGGCTCTCCTTCCAGGACAGGAGTCTGGACAGGTAAACAGGAGAATGGCTAGCATAATCTATATATTTCCTAAAGTGCATATTTTCCTGACTTAAAAGGGAACCACTAAGGAACACTGATATGCAGGCTGATTAGAGTGTGAATGGAGTTGTGCCATCCCATGTGCCTATAGTTTCTGTCGATATTATAGACAAGATCTTCACAGAAGGCTAGAGTATGGAATGATTGTGGCAAAGAGTGGGTTTAAGCATAGACCATCCACTGTGTTCTTTTCTCCTGCTGGTAATTTAATGCAGCAATTTGAAAGAGCTGCCTTGCACTAGGGAAAACTAGCAAAAACTTTGAATAACCTATGCATGATAATCATGATTGTTTGAATTTTGTGATTTCCCTCCTATGCTAGCTCCTTCCTGGGACTATCTTATTATCTTGTTTCTGATTATTTAACAGGATTCTGTATAGCTTAAATGTATGTGAGCCACTTTAATATACTTCTGGCTTTTTAAAATTTAGTTAACCCAAAGAAGTGCCAGGGAGACTTGATTAGTCCCACATGATTTAGAGTGTTAATATAATATAATACAATATAGTATCTTGAAGAATCTAAAGAAGATACTTTGATATAAATTTAGCATTAATAATTACAATAATTTTTGGCTTCAAAATTTTGCAATTAGAAGTCAGTGTGTTAGTTTAGTTTTCAGAAGTAAATAAAATGTATATAGAGGAACTGAAGAGAAAATGCAAAATAAATGGAAGGTATAACAATACAAAAATAAGATGAGAAAATGAAGGTGAGAAGAATGTGAAATGTTTCACATAGTGGAAGGATTTTGGTTACATTTTTAGCAACGTTTCAATTCTAAGTTATTACAAGCCAGTAAAAATAATACCACCACTATAAAATGTTTTCTTTAAAGTTTCCTGCAAGCACTCTTTGTAAACTTTAGCAAGAATTGACTTAGCAATAAGAGGGTGATATCTATCATTCAAACTTTCAGTAATTGATGTTTTAATTTCTTTACACAAATGATGTTTTACCTTTTTTTCACTGTTATCTTTTCTCTTTGCCTTCGTTGGTACTGTTTTGATAGGATAATGAATGGCATAGCTGTTTATTTTAAAGTGATTTCTCTTCTAAACTACCCTAAAAAGAGCCCCACTCTTGTTGCAGAAAAGAACACTTTAGCAATTAATGGCAAAGTGCAGGTATAAATTAAGACTCCACATGTAGATAAATGAATCTGTCACACATATAATTGCCAGGCGGAATGTTTATACATTCAGCTACTTGTATGGATTTGCAGCTTTTATTCTAAAATGATAAAGAACAAAGTTACTGTTTCTGAAGCTGAAGACAAAGCTCAAAACCTGGCTTTCCAAGAGAGAAGGGTGGGACACTCTGCTAGTAGTGCAATGGCGTGCTTTTCACCTCCAATATGCAAGCTCCCGTGGATGATTTATAATTATTCATGAACCAAAATGGCTTTAAGAAATGAAATTGTCATGCTCCATATGACACATGGCACCCGAGAACTCTAACCCCAGTGAAAGTAAGGTTCCAAAAGCCGAAATGTGTGTGAAACGTGCAAAGCAAGTGTTTTAAGTATAGGTCACCTCCAAATCGCGGCCTACTGCTTGTTTTCAGCATCTACAGGAAGTCTTTGATTTTAATGTTTGAATTAAAGACTTCACTTTTACTCCCCCGTTTTCTTTTCCTCTTTATTTCTTCTCTGTCTGGCACTATGGCAATGGCACAAATATTTTCATGAACTAATTAATACAGTCACTGGATAAAACCACGATACTCCCTGAAAACGAGTGATTTAGCAGTCTACCTTCCAGTATGCTGCAATTAATTGGAGAGCCCCGGGCTAGGTAAGCTTTGATACTTAAATGTCAGCACTTTATTCAGGAATTCTATTTACATAATCTGCTTACTAATTGCTGACTCAGTGCATTTTCATGATATTGAGCCTTGGAAAGTCTAGCTTTAGCGTCAGCTATGCTCTGTAAGTTCTCAGGCCTGCAGGAATGAAAGCAAGAAACAGGCAATGAGGAGAAAAACATGGTGAGAACTCACTGATTAAGTTAAAGTGGAAATAGTTGTTTGTGGGTGTCAGCGTTCCCCCAAATCACTATGTAATACAGCACAGTTGATTTGCCTTTTGTTTAATACAAAGCCATCACAAGTTCATCCAAGAAATAACAGAGAAGAAAGATTTATCACCTGCACCCCACTGGGAGAGCAGGGGTAATATTCACAAATAGCACCTTCCTCAAATACAAGAAACATGGGATTTTGATTTGGGAAGGGTCTTGTACACTTTTCCATTGCTATGAGGAGACACCACGATCAAGGCAATGTAGAAAGAAGGGATTTATTGGGTGGTTGCTTACAGTTTCAGAAGGTTAGAGTCCATAAACATTATGGTAGAGACCATGGCAGTAATCAGGCAGGCATGGTGCCGAAGCAGTAGATGAGAGCTTACATCTGATTAATGAAAAGAAGCAGAGAGAGAGAGTGAAAGAATGAGAGAGAGAGAGAAAGAGAGAGAGAGCTGATCTGAAATGGTGTGGACATTTGAATCCCCAACACACCTCCTCCAACAAGGCCATACCACCTAATCCTTCAAACAGTTCCACCAACTATTGACCAAGCCTTCAAATGAATGTGTAGATTTGGACCATTCTCATTCACACCACGGCAAGAGTATAAAACATTTTAGAGACAGGCTCCTTCATTAGCATGCTCAGTTAAGAGGTATGCTTGTGACAATACTCAGTTTGGATCCATGGTTCAAGAAGGAAAGCTGGCAGACACATTGGGTGGGGGGGGGCATGATTAGCTCAGTGTAACCAATCACATACTTGAAAGTTAAAATGATGGATAGAAACACTTATGAGAATGCTCAGCTTTCATCAAAATGTTTTGGTTGAAAACAGGAAAGGTCAGTCTGAAAGTGTGCTAATAGAGGAATATGCTTCTCCAAGTGGATAACATTCGTCTCTATCAAATTTGAAGATAACTTAAGTATAAAAGTTTATGATGTAAAGCATTCTAGTGACACATTCATTGTGAGTTTTGTGTTAGCCAATGATACCTTTTTTCTTTTTTATCATTTTTATTTTAATTTTAAATAACTTGTTTTACATGTCAATCTCAGTTCCCTCTCCCTCCCCTCCTCCTGCACTCCCCTTCCCCCCCACCCTCCTACCCTATTGCCAAATCCTTCCACATAGGGGATATCTAGAGTCTGTCATTTCACTCTGGGTAGGGTCCAGGCACGCCCCTAAGAGTCCAGGCTGAGAGAGCATCCCTCTTTGTGCTATAGGCACACGATGACTGTTTGTATTCCAGGGATAGACACTGATCCACAGCTCAGGGCCCCATAGGTTGCCCAGGCCTTCTCACTGACACTCACATTTGGGGGGTCCAGATCAGTCCCATGTTAGCCTCCCCGCTGTCAGTCTGGGATCCAAGAGCTCTCCCCTGTTCAGATCAGCTGTCTCTGCTGGTTTTGCCAGCCCATTCTTTGCCAATTTGCTCATCACTCCTCTCTCTCTCTGTCACTGGGTTCCTTGGGTTCAGTTCAGTGATTAATTGTGCATTTGCCTCTGCTTCCATCAGTCACAGGATGAAGGCTCCCGGATGGTTATAGGCATCAAGTTCATTATCAGGAATGGGCATTCGAGGTGGTCTCTCCACTATTGCTTAGCTTGCCAATTGGTGTTATCCCTTTAGATCACTCGAGGTCACTCTGGTGCCTGATCTGTCTTCTATCCTATGATTCCCTCTTCCCCCTATCCTACCCTAACCACTCAACTTCCTGTTCCCCCATGACCAACTCTCTTCCTCTTCTTCACCCCCCTCTCTTCTTCCCAGCTCCCACTCCCTCCCACCCCTCGCCATGTTCCCCATCCATTCAGAGGATCTTGTGTCAATCCTCTTCTCTTGGGTACTATGCATATATGCATATCTTTTAGGTTCTTTCCTGTTTCCCAGACTCTCTATCAGTGGAAGTGCAGACTGGCACTATCCTGATCCATGTCTAAAATCCATATAGGAGTGAGTACATACCATGTTTGTCTTTTTGTAACTGGGTTACCTCACTCAGGATGGTTTCTTCCAGTGCTATCCATTTACCTGCGAATTTCAAGATTCCAATGTTTTTTTTCTGCTGAATAATACTCCATTGTGTAAATGTACCACATTTTCTCTATCCACTCTTCAATTGAGGGGCATCTAGGTTGCTTCCAGTTTCTGGCTATTACAAATAATGCTGCTATGAACATAGTGGAGCAGATGCCCTTGTTGTATGAACTTGCCTCATTTGGATATATGCCTAAGAGTGGAATTGCTGGGTCTAGTGGTAGATTAATTCCCATTTTCCTGAGGAATCTCCATACTGATTTCCAAAGAGGCTGTATGAGTCAGCACTCCCACCAGCAGTGGAGTGTTCCCCTCTCTGCACATCCTCTCCAGCATAAATTGTCTTCGGTGTTTTTGATTTTAGCCATTCTGACAGGAGTAAGATAGTATCTCAGAGTTGTTTTGATTTGCATTTCCCTGATGGCTAAGGATGTTGAGCACTTTCTTAAGTGTTTCTTGGCCATTTTAGCCTCCTCTATTGAGAATTCTCTATTTAGTTCTGTACCCCACCTTTTAATTGGATCCTTTGGTGTTTTGGAGACTTGTTTCTTGAGTTCTTTGTAAATTTTGGAGATCAGATGTAGGGTTAGTGAATATCTTTTACCATTCTGTGGCCTGCCTTTTTGTCTTTTTGACTGTGTCCTTTGCCTTACAGAAGCTTTTTAGTTTCAGAAGGTCCCATTTGTTAATTGTCGATCTCAGTGCCTGTGTCTCTGGCATTATGTTTAGGAAGTGGTCTCCTGTACCAACTCGTTGAAGAGTATCTCCCACTTTCTCTTCTAAAAGTTTCAGTGTGGCTGGATTTATGTTGAGATCTTTGATCCATTTGGACTTAAGTTTTGTACAAGGCGATAAACATGGATCTATCTGCAGTCTTCTGCATACCAGTACCCAGTTATGCCAGCACCATTTGTTGAAGATGCTTTCTTTTTTCCATTGTACAGTTTTAGCTTCTTTGTCAAAAATCAAGTGTTCATAGGTGTGTGGGTTAAAATTAGGGCTTTCGATTCAGTTCCATTGGTCTACCTGCCTATTTATGTGCCAATACCAAGCTTTTTTTCAGGACTATAGCTCTATAATAGAGCTTGAAGTCAGGTATGGTGATGCCTCCTGAAGTTCCTTTATTGTATAGGGTTGTTTTCACTATCCTGGGCCTTTTGTTTTTCCATATAAAGTTGATTAATGTTCTTTCCAGGTCCTTGAAGAATTGTGATGGAATTTTGATAGGGATTGCATTGAATCTGTAGACTGCTTTTGGCAAGATTGCCATTTTTATTATGTTGATCCTACTAATCCAAGATCATGGGAGATCTTTCCATTTTCTGGTATCTTCTTTGATTTCTTTCTTTAAAGACACAAAGTTCTTGATATACAGGTCTTTCACTTCCTTGGTTAACATTATCTCCAGATATTTGATGCTGTTTTTGGCTATTGTAAAGGGTGATGTTTCTCTGATTTCTTTCTCAGTCACTTCATCATCTGTATATAATAGGGCCACTGATTTTTTTGAGTTTACCTTGTATCCTGCTACATTGCTGAAGGTGTTTATCAGCTCTAGGAGTAACCTTGCGGAGTTTTTTTTGGGTCACATATGTAAACTATCATATCATCTGCAAATAGTGAAAGTTTGACTTCTTCTTTTCCTATTTGTATCCCCTTTATCTCCTTTTGTTGTCTTATTGCTGTAGCTAGAACTTCAAGTACAATATTGAAGAGATATGGAGAGAATGGACAGCCTTGTCTTGTTCCTGATTTTAGAGGAATTGCTTTGAGTTTCTCTCCATTTAGTTTGATGTTAGCTGTAGGTTTACTGTATATTGCTTTTATTATATTCAGGTACGTTCCTGTTATCCCTGATCTCTCTAGGACCTTTATCATGAAGGGGTGCTGGATTTTGTCAAAGGCTTTTTCAGCATCTAGTGAGATGATCATGTGGTTTTTCTTTTGCAGTTTGTTAATATGGTGAATTACATCTATCAATCTATCAATGATACTTTTTTTCTTATGTTTGTCAGTTTATATTGTAGGCAAGCATTTCAGTTGGAGAATTTAATTTAAGAAGTTCAGAAAGAACAATAATCAGAAAGTCTAGGAGTTTCTATAATTGAAGAACAATTTGTAGAAATGGGGTACACAAATCCCCAAATCTATCATAAGTAAACTGTATCGGATATTCAAAATGTCTGAGAGGTATGGGACATAGCTCAGTGGTACACTTGCTTAGAGGTCCCTGAGTTCAATCCTGAGGACACACATATGAGTGAGGGTTATCTAAGGAAAGGGACTTGCTCAAGCAAAGGAATATTTAACCAATTGACAAATAATGAGAAATTAAGATACAAGAAATATGTTCTCCTGTAAAGAAAAATTCTCTCTTTCTCTCAATCTCCCTTTTTTCTCACTATTACTCTGTCAATAGAGAGAATGGACAAAACACTGACTAGCTTTCATATACTACTCTTACAAAATGTAACCAACACTAGATGAAAACTCCATAGTGAAATTCCATACTACTATAATATCTGATGATTATAAATATTATTGAAGGCCAGAAATGGTCCAGAATGTGTACTAATTAGATGCGCAACTTTCTAGATCATTTAGGAGGTTTTTCCAAGCTGTAGGAAATTGTCTAGTAGCAGAGGAATACAGCCACTATAAACATGAGCCAGATGAGAGGATCTTTTCAAATTAAGCACTGAGCTATTAGTGATGCAAGCCAACCACACATGAATTACTCTACTAATGAACAGGTTAGATTTAGAAGAGAACACGCTTGACAATAAGACTATAAAATCTTTTATGTAAGGACTAATTATGTCATAACAGTTGGGCAAATGTCCTGTGGTTTGCATCTTCACTCATATTTAATGCCCTTCCTCGAATGAACTCTCAATTTTTCATCTGTTTTCCTTTATTCCTTCAACAATACAGCTCAAAAACTCATCCTTGCCAGGAATACTGCATATTTAAATTATTATTAAGAAAATGCTTCCTCGTTCCCTTAATACACAGACAGTTGTTTTGGCCCACATTAACTGATGTGGCAAAGAAAACTAAACTTGATGCAAATAGTAGAAAGTCCAAAGAATGAAGGCGGGAATTGATGAGCTACTCATATCCATCACCAAAATAAAGTTTGATTAACAATTAATTCCTATAAGCACACTGATATAGATCTTGCGTGATCAGAATGATCTGATTTCAACTGTGATGGGGACACTTTCCTGCTAGGGACTTCCTCTTGACAGGTGCCAGTTGCTGTAATCACATTCTTGTTTCCTGTATGTCATACACTTTTCATTTTCTCACAAGCATGATCGTCACCATTCTTATGCAAACTTCTTTCAAGACACGCGCTCCCTCCCCCACTTCTCTGAAGACATTTGAAGTAACATTTTCTACAAATTATATTTTAAGTGGAAAGTACTCCTTAATATCTCTTAAGCAGCCATCTTGTAATTGGCACACTCTATTAAAAATTCTGGACTGCAGGAACATTCGATGTATGTAATCTCTGATTACTACCGGCTCCAAAAACTAATTGTTTCAAATAGGTTTCAGCAAAGTCATTTAATTAGAATTTGAATGAATGCTTATCTGAAGCCAGAACTTAAACTTTATTTCTCGAAGTGGTGCCATCCTTAATGACGAAGGAAAATGCACAATGATTTGAAATGAAAGACATGATTTGAAATTAAGGCAGTCATGGGGTAGGGAGTGGTTAGAAATGAAAGCAGGGAAGAAAACCAACTGTCATGTGAGACAGTATGAGACTGGTTAGTGTTGGTGTGCACATTTGGGTTCTAAGTGTGTTACCTTCCTTTATTGGGAAAGGCTTACAGACTCACATTATTGTATAGCTGAAAAATTAATCATTCCCTGGTAACGTTCTGTACTCTGACTCAATGGGGCTTCCTTAAATGCCAATGCATCTTCCTTACCACTGTTTCCTAGGACCAAATCCCAGAGTAGAATCCAGGTTGCCTCCTTAGCAAAAGATGATTTCCTGATCTTCATTCAGGGAAGGCTTACTTCAGCAGAAGTCCCAGGCGAGACTCTCCTTTTACAATTTACTTTTATCTTCTCACTTAGTGGCAGATCATATGATAGGGTATTTTTTCCAGCCTCTTTTTTGCTGATATGAAAAAGAACTCTAATGCTGCTCAGAATTTAATTATTCTCTAGAATATGTGTAAAGAAATAGTGGCCTGTGCAAGTCAAATAGCCCCTTTGTCAGTTTTAGTCCTATCCCGTTGTTAAAATATGCCTGTTGGGGCTTGGTATTCTGCTTTTGGGTTTGCATTACAGTTTGCTTCTCCTTATCTCAAAGGTTGCTGATATCTACTACGCTAACCTTAGTCCTTTGGGCTTTGAGTTGAAGATGTTAAAACCAGTAAAGTATAGCCTAGGACAAAATAGACAGAGTTTGTAAACAGCTATACAGGAAAACCTTCTAATCACAGTACATTTCTTTGTTGATTGAGATGCTAGTAGTAAAATTTTTAATAAGGAAAAGGAAATCAGCTTTTACAAAAATAATATGTATCTCAAGAGTTTTTACATATAAAAATGATAGATGCATATTCTGAAATAGCTCAGCAACCAGACTTTTTATTTTCAATTAGATATTGTAGTTTTTGTAAACCTAAGTCTTAGCTGTAAGCCAACCTCTTTTGGTTTGTTCTTGAGCTCCATGAGGATCTATGCATTTACAATATTGTTTTGTCCAGTTATGTTTAAATTAGTACAGTTTTTTCTGTTTTTATCTCTAACTATACAGATGTCCCAACAATGATGAGTGTTCACTGACAGCAGATCATGCCCTTTAATGCATTTGCACATTTATAATGATTTCTACAGCTCTGGGCATAAGGAAGATAGTCAATTAAGACTGTCTAATGAGTAAATGTGTAAAAGGAAGCCAGAGTGACAGAAACATGACAGATAAATGAGCAAATTTTGAAAATCTACTGTGTGCAATCTTACATGCTGTGGTAGCATCAAATATATTGTTGCCTAATTGTCTGATCTTGAAAAGCTTAGCATGAAGAATTATGCTATATACATATAGCAACTATAACCAAAATTGGAGATTGTCAATGTATTTGATTAATATCCCCCCAAAATATAAAGAATTCTCTTAGTTATGGTTCATACTGCTATGAACATTATGGTCAAAAGTAATTTGGGGGATGAAAGAGCTTGTTTGACTTTTACTTTCACACCACATTCCATCACTGAATGAAGTTGGGACATGAACTCAAGCAGGAAAATCTGGAGGCAGAGGCCATGGATGAGTGCTACTTACTGGCTTGCTCATCGCTTTTCTTGTAGAACCTGGGACCACCAGCCCAAGCTTGGTATCCACTACCATAGACTGGTACTTCATACATCAATCATTAATTAAGAAAATCTTTACACTGGAGTTTATTGAGGCATTTTCTCATTTGAGGTTCCCTCTGTACAGATAAGACAAGCTTGTATCAAGTTGACAGGAGTGTAAATGGAATATAAATGGAAGAGACTACATATAATAAAACAGTAAATACTACATAGTCTGCTGCATAGTAATCATTATCACTAAGCTTAAGATCAAGTTCAAAAGTATAACCAGATCTCTACTTCCAGACCTCTTAAATCTTGCTGGAGCATGCATAGATATTCAGTGTTGATAATTTCTGCAAACTTACAGAAATATGACTTCTTTGGAGAAGCTGTTTATAGTGAGACATCTTATCAAAGATTCTTCCTACAAAACCATGCAAGAAGAGTTTTGGAGAACATGATGATGATGTATCATAGGGATCAGTGTTGGAAACACTATATGTAGATGGTGGAAGCATCCAGGGGGCAATCATTTCCTCCTGCAAACTCTCTCAAATGACTTCTAATAACAAAACTTTAATGCCAGCTGGCAAATAAAAGTCACTTACAGGATCCTTATGCAAGTTTACAAAGCAGGCAAAAGGGTAAGTTTGCGGAATGTCAACAAATTTGTAACTGGCACACTAGGCAAGTCATCTGAGACGTGCTACCCAATAGTCTTCTTTTAGCACTGGTCCTGACTACTGTCTGACAGCTACTGCATCAGGAGCAAATAGAAGAAAGCACTTAAGTTGGCCCTCAAAGCTAAGACAGATTCTATGATATTGTTACTTTACTAGGCTTTGGGTGGTTCCATTTCATAGTAATGGATAACTAAAACATATGATAGTTTCCTGAATCTTTCTTTTTTTACTTCTTTCTTTTAGTTTTTTTATTTAAATTAGAAACAAGTTTGCTTCATATGTCAATCCCAGCTCCCTCTCCCCCCCTTCCCTCTCCCCCCCCCAGTTCCCACTCCCTTCCTCAGGGTGGGTGAGGCCATCCATGGGGGATCTCCAGAGTCTGTCATTCATTCAGGGCAAGGCCTAGGCCCTCCCCCAAGAGTCCAGGCTGAGAGAACTTCCCTCATTGTGGAATGGGCACCCAAAATCCATTTGTATGCCAGGGATAAATACTGATGTACTACTGTAAGACAATTGATAGCCTTGTTGGTAATTTTGAAATTCTTGTTTTCTAAGTCATCACTGCATTTTAGATATTATTTTTATAAGTGGAAGCAACAGCCTTAAAATGGGATGCTTCCTATTCCAATGAGCTATACTATATGTTCCATAGTGGAATTTGGAACTTATGGATGGCATGTTGAATGCCAAAGGAATGTTATATGGGCAGAACTTCATGACATGACTCAATATTCAGATGGATATTCTATAAAATTTTAATGGTTTGTGGATGGCTACACTCATATCACTTCATACTTTTAGAAATAAACTGTCAACCAGTAATAAAATTTGTTCCTACTCAAACTAGAGTGAAGAGACTTATCAGGAACATGTTGCTTTTTCATTTTTTTATTTTTTCATTTCACTTTACATTGAAACAATTGTTCTCCCTCCCACCCCTCCTTACTCTCTCCTTTCCTTCCCCCTCACCTCCCTCCTAGCCCAAACCCAGTCCACTCCTCCTCACTGGTAAGTGCTCCAATGAGGAGTCAGCATAGTCTGGCATAATTGGTTGGGGCAGGGCCAGGTATTAAGACTGAGCATGGCATCCCACCCTAAGGAATGGGCTCCAACAGGCTAGCTCATGTACCAGGTTTGCATCATGCCAGGAGTCCCTCTGATAGCCCAAGCTTCACATTTGTCTCCCACATATGGAGAGCCTAGTTCAGTACCCTGGAGTCTCCACAGTTGTAGGTCTAGAGTTCATGGGTTTCCACAAGCTTGCTTTGGCTGTCTCCGTAGATTTTTCCATCATGATCTTGACCTCCCTTGCTTTTTTAAAATTATTTTTTGTAAGTCCACAGAGTCCATGGAGTTGTGTAGACTGGGAAGTTGGATTTCAAATTCAGCTTTTATTGCTTATCAGTCATTGGGACATTTTTATCTCCTTACCATTAAATCTGTGACCTACCTCATTCTGTAATTACTTTCTATTTATTGCCTTCCTATATGCTAGAGAATGCTGTCCATTATGACCATGCATGGGACTTGAGGAGATGGTATTAACAAAGCCAGTTCAGGGAAAGGAAATGGAAACTTACAGTGAACACAGCACAGGGCATCCTTCTTCCATGTCATTCCTTCTCAGTAAATACGTCAGTTCCTCCTCTACCTCACAATCTTGTCCCTTTACCATACCACTCTTAGCATTTTAAGTGTGTACTTGAAAATATTTCCTATTTTGAAAAACAATCTTCTCTTGTCCCTTTAAACCCTCCAAATGCAATTCCATTTCTAGAAATTTAACAAACAAGTACAGACGGAAAATCATGGCTAATAACAGAAATCAAACTGATGCTTAGACACTGGTTAATAATGGAAGATCCACAATGCATGCCAGCCTAGCAGATTCATTCATGCCAGTAAGAGCAAAACTGGTTTACCTGAATACTCTGACTGGATAGCCTTTCTGTGAGTTACCTGAATACTCTGACTGGATAGCCTTTCTGTGAGTTACCTGAATACTCTGACTGGATAGCCTTTCTGTGAGTTACCTGAATACTCTGACTGGATAGCCTTTCTGTGAGTTACCTGAATACTCTGACTGGATAGCCTTTCTGTGAGTTACCTGGTTAATTTTTCTTTTCAAAAATTATTCTTATTTTATATGTATGTGTTGTAGTTAGGGTTTCCATTGTTGTGAAGAGACACTATGGTCTTAGCAACTCTTATGAAGGAAAACACTTAAGGGAGATGGCAGCTTACAGTTTCAGAATCCACTATCACTGTGGGTAAGCAGACATGGTCCTGGTGAAGGAGCTGCTACATGTTGATATACAAGCAACAAGAAGTAGACTGTCTCACTAGTCATGGTTTGAGCATATATGAACCTCCAAAACCCACCTGCATACTTCCTTCAACAAAACCACACCTACTACAACAAAGTTACATCTCCTAATGGTGTTACTCCTTGAGGGACTGTTTTCTTTCAAACCACCACAGTTAGAGTGATTTGCTTGTGTCTATGTCTATAACATATGCATGCCTGCTACCCATGAAATCCAGAAGAGGGCACTGGATTGCTTTGAACTGGATTTATAGATGGTCATGAGCTACCATGTGGGTTCTGGAATTGAGCACAGGATCTCTGCAAAATCAGCCATGCTCTTAACCACTGTGCCATCTTTCCAGCTCTTTGGTTCATTTTTTATACCTCCTTTCTAGGTTTTTAGTAATGACCTACAGAGATGAGCTGTTCCTGACTGGTGTCCTTGTCTCTCCATATCAAGGACCACACGCTCTCATTTTTAATTCTTAGCACTGACATGCTCTTTGGTCCCATGGCTTCTTCTCTATGGACTATTTCTGTCAAAGTTGCTCTGAGTTCAGACCCAAACTACCTTTTCTTTTCTGACTGTACTTTTGCTTAGGTGTTCTCATTTATTTCTATGACTTTGAAAATCATTTGTATTCTAGCGACTCACATTCATATTTCTTTCTCAGCTTTCTCTTCTGGGCTCTAAATTTATATATCCAACTTGCTTATTTGAATGTGTCAGAGGAATTCCTGAAATTTGCATTCTGGAAACAAGATCCATCCATTCTCCACAGGAAGAGTTATATCATTGTTTCTGTATTTTAAATAAATGGCACCATCACTAACCAGTGCAAACGTTAGGAATCTGAGAATGGCTCTTGACCTTTCCACTTCCTTAGCCCTTCACTTTTGATCTATTGATGGTAGCTGAACCTTCAAGACATGCATGTTCAATCTGTTCCTGACTCCACTGAGACTGCCTGGCTGCCTGAGTCCAGCCTTCACCTAAGGTCATGAAAGAGATTCTTAATGGTTTTTCATTTTCAATATCACGGCCCCTTGCAAGCTCTTTCTCTATAGTGGGGCCATTCATGTAAATCTACTGCTACAAAAAATACCCCTAATGATCAGCTTATAGACAGAAGAGGTTACTTTGGGGGTTGATCAGAGTTTACAGTTCGGGAGTTTTAGTTGAAAATCAAATGGCCCCATTGCTTTTAGCTAGGAAAGTAGTTCATTATGGTGGGAGCTCATAACAGAGTAAAAACAATTGCCACATTGCCAGCAAGTGAAGCAAGAAAGAATGAGGGTAGAGCTGGAGTCTCATAATTCTTTCTAGTGCATGCCACCAATGAGATGAAAATTAGAAGGTTCCAGTATTCTGTCCCTTAGGATGTGGCCCAGATCTAAACTACAATACATACAAAGTTTCATAAAATCTACTTTTCTTTTTTTATAGGTCAGTTTCTATAGGTCTATCTTTCCCTTGGAATAATATGTTAGTTTGTAAGTGTGCCTTCTGGTGATGTCCTGAGAGGTCATCACATTCATGCTTAAGTTTCCCTTTTTTTCTTAAGCCACCTACCTGCTCTTTGCTTTATGCTCCACTCACATTGGCCTTTGCAGGGTTCTTCACAGATTCACCTGGCTCTGAGAACTTGCTTGTTTTGTATACATAGATCAGGCAAACTGTTTTAGACTTTCCTTTGTTGGAAATTTTAAAATATTTTAAATGAGCATCACAATTGAAAGGTGTAAATAAATTGTAACCAACTCATACTATGACTTCATATAATGCATAATGATCAATATTTCCCTGCCATGAGGATGGATAGGAGGCTATATATACTTTTATCGAAACATACTTTGTCATTAGATTTTAAAAGTAAGCTGTAATATAATCTCAAAAATAAAAGAAATAGTTTTTAAAAGCCAGTTGTAACTGTCCATGAATTGAAAAATAAATCCCTGATGATGTACAAAATATGTATTCTTTCATATAATAAGGTACAATATACGCATTAAAATATCTTCAGATAAAATATATACTGTCCTTATAGTTAAAAAATTATAATTTAGAAAGTCACTTCCAGTGGTCATGGACCTTAAACTTTTTGATATCTCATTTATTTTTCCACTCAAAGTTGAATTGGTTTTAAAATTTTGGTGACGTTTTCCTGGGGGAAAAAAGCCTTCTTGCCAGGTATGATGATGTATACTCATAATTCCAGCAGTCAGGAGGCAATGACAGGCGATTCACCAAAAATCTGAGTACAGCTTGTGTACTTAGTGAGTCCCATCTAGGGCTACATAGCAAGATCATGGAGAGAGACAGACAGACAGACAGACAGACAGACAGAGAGAGAGACAGAGATAGAGACAGAGACAGAGACAGAGAGAGAGAGAGAAACTCCTTAACTTTACTTACTGTTTTCTAAGCAAGTCATATACTTCATGTATCTTAAACTCTAATACAGAGCACATGCACTTCATTCCTCATTGTTATAGTTTAGATCGCAAATGTCATTGCATGGCATACAGAAAGCTCTTGGTCACAAGCCTGTAGTGCTCCTGGGAGGTGGCAACTTTGTAAGTTTTAAGAAGGTAGTTAAGGTAGTTAGGTCACTGGAGCCATTCCCTTGAAGGGGATGTTGGGATCCCTGTATCTTTTGTCCCCCTGCTTTCCACTTGGCTGTGAATTCAACAGTTTTCATCAGTGTACCTTCTATGATGTGCTGGGCTACCAGAAGCCCAAAGAACCAGGCCCAAGAAATTGTGTACAGAAAACTGAGTCAAAATAAATCATTCCTCTTTTCAAATTGGTGATCTCAAATATTCTGTTACTGCACTGGGAAGTTGATTAACATGTGTAATAAAAAGAAACTATGGACATGGAATGTAGGCAGGAACTGTGCTCAAGTCCCATTGGATTTATTGGATTTTAATGACTCTGATCTGACTGTTCTCCACAAAGGTTAAGGGCAAGTGAGTCATCCCTATGAGTAAGGGGGCAATTTGTAGACCAGCATTTATCTTTTTGTTTAAATTTGAAACAAATTAAAATTCTTGTAATTCTCTGCAAAATACAATGTGAAAATCACTGAATGGAAGAAAGACAATGTGTGTTAGTGTCTGCATTCAAGCATGTGCTTATCTATTTTAATTTGAGTAAGATATATGGAACACAGAACTTAGTCATTTTTTTTCTAATGTATAGTAAAGTGGGACCAAATACTTTCTTGGTGTTTTACAATCATCTCCACAGTCTATCATCAGCCTCTTTTCTTAATGAGATTTGTTGGGGATATTCAATAACACTGTCAACACAGAATTAGTATTTGCATCTGGAAGAGATAAAGGGAAGCATTGAAAGTAGTAGGGAGGGGTTTTAGTGGTGAGATTTTTCTGATTTGGGAAAGCAGAAGCACAGGTCTTTTGATGACTCCAGGAAGCAGAGCAGTTTAGCTAATTGTGACCCAGCCTTTATGAGCTTGAGTGTTATTTATAAATAGAACAATAGAGATTTAGTTAACACCACCTTTAGCAGCAGTCACAGAGCAGTGCCTACAGGAACAGAATTCCCTCCAGGCTTTGTCCTGAGTGGCCTGGCCGCTGCTAGAGTTCCTGAGGAGTTGCAATAGCAGTAGATTAAGGCTCAGCCACTGTGCTGAAGTTAAAACAACAGAGGTATTCTAAACCCATTGGTCAGGCACAGCTTTTCTCCCTGTCACTACTCCCTCCTCTGAGCATGTGAAAACCTTCATTTTACTCTGGGAACAGAGCATTTAACTCAGCTCTGTGATCAAAGGTTATTGTTTGATCTGAGGCAAATATTACCTCTTTGTCTCTGTTTCATGTACAGTAAGGATAAAAGTAGCTTATCTGCTATATAAGTCCAGCAACCACGTGAGAATCAATTATTCCTTCATCTCTATGTATTTACAGGCATAGCATATTTACACATATACGTGCCCATGTGCATTTCTGCCAGCTACATCAATCAGTTCATTTAAAAGAAAACGAAAAGAAGTAATTTTGTCCTAAAAAGCTGAAGTTACCTAATTATTTAATGTTTTCTTAATTATGTTCTACAAAATTGAAGTTCAGAGTTAGGAGCCCTTAAATTCTTTACCTCTTTTTTTGCCATACCTTTTAGTTTAGTTTCCAAAACCTAACAAGTTCATTGGCAGTCATCCTGCGATGTCTTTTGTTTTTGTTTTGATTTTTTAAACACTAAGAAAGCAATTCTTACTAACAAATGTTTTCATGTGAAATTGCAAATATCAGCTATTATCAGAATAATTTTTAGGTAACTGAACAGCTTTGAATTTTTTATTATGTACTTAGAACTAATTTTTCTTTCAAAAATCGATTATTTAAGCTGTGATTTCTGCTAAGTTTCTACAAACCTAAATATTTTCATTCTTGGAAAATCTTCCAGGCCTAAATATTTTATAAGTGACTGAAATAATGATTTTGTTTCTTGTATTTAAAATGCCAGTATTTTTCAAAATAACTTTGTCGTTTTATGACTAGGGTCATCTACTCCCAAACAACAGAAGAAATACCTATTGTCATAAAATGCCTAAGTAGGCCTTGATGCCATCTTTTATACTGAATGCTTATTTCCATCCACTCCTTTCCTTTTCACTAATGTTCATATGCTAATGTATTTCCACTTATTCTAAATTACTACTTTGTATTTGCTTTTATTAAATGCAACAATCAGCACTGGCCGTGAAACTGAAACTAAATTTCACTGTCTGCTTTTGTTTGGTGAGGGTATTCGAGAGGGGTGTTGGTGAAGCACTAGTGTTTACAATTTTTCTCTCAAAGATACTTATGCATACTTAATTTTCTATACTCAAGTGATATATTACAAACAAAATGTCAGAAAATTTAAAACGTTTTAAGTGCTAAAGAAACTTTATGTAATAAAATAACCAGTTCCATAAAAGGTAATATTGAAGTTTCATACATGAATAAGTGGAACTCACGATTACATCTAATACCAGGCTATTCCTGGCTAACTTTTTTCAACATAGACTGTGTGGTGTTCAAGCAGTGACTAGAGGAAACAGATCGTGAACCACATATCTTATCCCATGAAATAAACAACAGTAAGTTAAAAAATGGATTAAGAGGCAATAATAAAGTATTTTAAAATTTCAGTGGCTCACTGTTTCATTTCTGAGCTGCACTTCATTCATTCATCGTAGGATTCTACATACCACACAGCATCTCAGCTTCAGAGGACCTGCGAGTCAGCGGTCTCGAACACGGTTAGAGTGATGAGATCTCCAGAAAGTTTCCTACTAGCAGTGAAGTGCATCGAGATAAAGGTAAAACATGAAGTTTCTGCTCATACCTCAGTGGCCAGGCACACTGCGCCAGTCGTGTCTCCTACTCCTAATTTCACGGGGACAGGAAAATGCGAAGACCCTGAGAAATTGCAAAAAGGGACCTACACAATGACAGCTTCGGTTTGCACGACCAGGAGCTCCAAGGCACATAAAAAATAAGTTCGCTCCCTTTTCTATATGTGTCTGCTCCTTTTGTGCCCCGAGGAAGCAGCAGACACTGACAGCAGGTGGGAGAGGTAGCACATGAGGAATGAACTATGTGAACAGCCTAAGGGTTTACTTAGTTATGCTGGCATTCGGAGCATAGGTGAGATGACACAGTGAACACGATCCATAAACATTTTCCTTCATTCCTTTATTATTGATGATAGATAAATTGTTGGCAGCTGTTGATTTGAACTGGGATCCTGAGTACAGTCTGCTTATAAAATCAACATGGAATTTAGTTCTGGTAACCCAAGTGTACCTGACTGCAGAGATTTTGTTGTCATTTGACCCTTTAATTGTCTCCGTACCTCACTTCTGATTTTTATGTTTGCTGTCATATTACATTGTTAGAGTTCTCAGAATTGCTCTGCTTGTGATAATTGTCCATTTCCATCATTTTTATATTTTACAATGTGTACATATATATTAGCTATATAATGTACTAGATTATATTTTTATGTCACTGTAGAAGCATGGAATTACAACCCTCCCTTCTTCAACCTTAATAGTCCCATTTTTAGTTTTGTTCCCTCTCTCCACTGCATTGTAGTCTGAGAGATAACATTTGTCTTTGTGAATCTGACTTATTTTGCTTAACATGGTCATCTCCAGATTTGTCCCTCTTTACCTATAATGACATAGTTTTTTTGTTGTTTATGGCTGTACAAAACTCCATTATGTTTATTTTCTTTATCTGTTCACCCCTTGCTGATTCTGCTTCTTGACTACTTTGACCAGTGCAATGGTAAACAGGGGTGTGTCTATATCTTTCTGTATATTGGGTAAGTTGGCTTTTATTCTTTTGGGTACATACAAAGATGTGGTATGGCTGAATAGTAGTTCTGCTTTAATTTTTGAGAATGCTCCATACTGATTACATAGTGGCTGAATTGATTTTATTTTCCTAGCAGCTGTGTAAGGGCTCTTCCCTCTCTCCCATTCTTTCCAACATTTGTTGTTTTTTATTTTCTTGATGACAGCCATTTTCACTAAGCTGAGACAGAGTTTCAATGTGTGTGTGGTGTGTATGTGTTTGTAGTGTGTTGTATGTGTGTGACCTTTGTGTGTAGTATGTGTGTGCAGTGTGTGTGTATGTAAGGTGTATGTGGTGTGTGTGTGTGTTTGTGGTGTGAGTGTTTGTGACGTGTGTGGTATAGTGGGTGTGTAGTGTGTGTGTAGTGTATGGTGTGTATGTGTATGCTGTGTTATATTTTGTGTGTGTGTGGTGTATATGAGGTGTGGTGTGTGTGTGTTGTGCTTTCTGTGTGTGGGTGGTGTAATGTGTGTATGCTGTGTTAGATATGTGCATGGTATGTGGGCGGTGCGTTGTATGTGTATGTGTAGTGTCTGTGTGTACTGTGTGGTGTTTGTATTGTTTGTGTAGTATGTGTGTGAGATGTAGTGTTTTTGTTTGTGTGTTCCACTTCCAAAGTGATTCCAAATTTTGAAGAGATGTTTGCAAGCAGATTCACACAAGATGGCAAAGAGTACCAGGAATAATTGAAACGTCCACCTGAATCCCCTCCAGTTGTTGAGGAATGGAATAGCAGAGCTGGTGGTAACCAAAGAAATAGAGGCAACTGGCTACAGATAACGGACAGTTTAGAGGTAGGGATAACAGACAAGGGTGGCCAAGTGACAATAGAGCAAATCAGTGGCATGGATTGTCATGGGGTGACATTATTCCACAGCAGTGACAATAGCCTTACTATCAACAACAGTATAGACAATATGGTCACAACCATTGGCCTCCCTATGGTTATTACTGACAGAAATGGTATGGCTTTTAACAAAAGACCATTCAGTTTGATAACATGCTAAAACTTCATTTGTCTTCTTTAGGTCATAGTTTTTCATTCTGTTTTTCAGAATGGGTGGCTAATTGTTTAGAACTTGAGACTTGAAAAAAAAACTGATCTTGTAAGAGATTTTATGATTGATGGGAATAAAGTATGGATTATATTGTCAAAAAAGAATGTAATATATAATTAGGAAATATAGATTAATAGTCATCCATAATAGTCAAACATATAGTCATGTTATGTAGTTTTCAATTTCAAGATCATTCACAGATATTTAGATGGACTTCAAGCACTTCAAAGACCCACAGAAAATGGCAATTATACGTTTAATAACCTAAGGCTCTTCATGACAGTGAGACATGTCTGTTCCTGGTAACACCAATCTACTTCAGAGAGGATGAAGAACATTGAAGAAACTCTGTAGGGAGTTTGTTTTCATTATGGCAAAAGCTAGCCATTGTGGCCCTGCCTCAATTGCTAACAGTTACAAATTGGACCATTAGGTCACACACAAACACACACACACACACAAACACACAAACACACACACACACACACACACACACACACACACACACACATACAGAGGCCAAACTTTGCCAAAACAAGGATTCCCTGTTTCTCAAAAGAGTCTGTCAGTTACTCTAAGCCTGTTGGCCAATGAATGATGCCCCAGCATTCTAGGGGAAACTTGGGTGATTGTCCAGACAGTCATCTGTTTCTATCATTTCAATTTTTATAGGTCATTTGCTATGCACTTCCTGATTATTCAGGCGATATTACATCATTCTGGGGTCTTTGATGGAATTGAAGACCAGATAGTTATAATTATAGTTTCCGTAATTATTACAGAAAGACAAAATCAATATGAAACTTCAGACTCACTAAGATAGAATAGATAATAGAGTATTTTCTCTAATTTTGCTGAATACAAAGGGATTATATATTGTAACTGCAATACTTACTTGATAACTCTGTTTGTTATATATAGTTTTACTATGTTAAGGTTAAAATCTTCCTTTTCAATTAGACAAGAGGTGAAAATAATGTGGAATAACCCTTTTGTACACTGTGAAGAATTGTCATTTGGATTGGTGCAATAAGAAGTTGATTGGCCAATAGCCAGACAGGAAGTATAGGTGGAACAGACAAAATGAGAATGCTGGGACAAAGAACAGCAGAGTCAGTGGAACTGCCAGGGGGACACAGAAGGAGCAAGAGATGCTGGAGGACAGGTAAAGCCACAAGCCACATGGCAAAACATAGATTAATACAAATGGGTTAATAAGTTGTAAGAGTTACTTAGCAATAAGCCTGAGTTTTTGGCCAAGCATTTATAATTAATGCTAAATTTCCATGTGGTTATTTGGGAACTGGCTGGCGAGAAAGGGAAGTCTGCCTACAGAATGTAGATGTTCACATTAACTTCCAAATAAAGTAACTACAATTTGCACAATTTATCAGTTTTTGTAAAACAAATAATCCTACTTGACAAATTTTATTCAGCCACCATGATACCATTGGGAAAAGATGGTTTTTGACATAATGAGTTAACCCCAATACAGAAAAAGAGAAGAAAATTTTATAGCTCTTCCTTAATGCATACTTCAGTTTCTAAACTTCCTCTCTATTCTCTGTTTCTATCTGTATACACATACAAATGCACCCAATTAACATTCCCATAAGTGCAAGCATATGGGCACACACATGAAGGCATACATGTAAACACACAGTTATTATGCAATATAGAGTACAAGTAAGGAGTACAAGTCTTTTCATACAGATTTTATTATTGTCTGAAGGTTCTGTCTTAAAAATGGTGTGTCCATATATTATTATTGCCAAAAAGTAGTTAACTTCTCTCTTATCCCCGCCCTCTGACCTCATCTTCTCCCTTAAGTCTATGAGAGTAAAAATGCCCAGAACCATAAGTATATTTATGGGTCTCCTTCTGTTGCATAAATCATTTGATAAAGCTTTGACAACATATTTTGTAGACATCATGTAAAGTCTATTTGGAGAGATAGGGAGCCGGGGGATTACTCTTTCTAGTTGGATCTCACTACTCCAGGCTCTGTGGCCTAGACATGGGCTTGAATCCAGATGCTGAATATCCTGACACAGACAAGCCATCACCTTTCCAGAATGACACCTGTTCCCAGATCAGATTCTAACTCTTTTTCGGTTATTTTAATATAATTCAGACCTTTATAATTTCCTGTATTTTCCTACCATGTATCACTACTGCTTCCCCCGCCCCCCCCCGACCTTCCAAACCTTTCTACACCTGAAGTACTGGCTGTTTTGGTTCTTGTTTCTACTTATGAGCATGATGACATCCCTTTGAGACTGCCTTGTTTCATGAAGTTTAGATTTTCTAAAATATTCCTGGTATCAGATTTTTCCATATGTCCTATCAGTTTATGTGTAATTACTTTAAGCAGATCTTATTCCTTTGAGAGCTTATAAACGTGGTACCATGCACTGTAATTTCCTATATTCCAATTACATTTAACACAGAATTAGCTTCAACACTTCATAAGAACTTCCAAAATTAAATTCCAAGCTCAAAACTCTAACTTATTTTCCATTGCCATAAAATGAGAAACTTGAGATCAGCTCTTCAGATCATCAGGGTAGCAAAATGTAGTGAAGTAAGAGTTAACTGTCTGGTATTGAAAGAATAATTTCTCTAGGTAATGTGAAAAGAGTATTGACCATTTTAAAATTTTGTGCTAGTTTACGGTTATCAATACAGTTAATTCATTAGCATTTCTTTTTCAGCCTCATGCTAAGATAACATGTTGCTTCAAGGGATATGGGTTTCATCTAGATCTAATTTTGACTTATTGTCAATATGCTTTGTTCACTCACTTGTAATTATTTCTCCATAGATTTGCAATACAAAAAAAAGAATTATCTTCCTTATGAAGAGATCTTACTATCCTTGTTGGATAATTTCATAGAATAGAAATGGGAAGTTTATTTTTGTAGTATAAAAAAAAATGCTTGGTATACATTTGAACTAGTCAGCTAACTTTTGTTCATGTCTGCAGGTGAAAGAGATTATGAAATAAGGCAATGCAATATGCCCTGAATGTTTAGAGCTATCATGTTTACCAAACACACAACACCATCCTTACTGAGGTAAAGGACATACAAGCTAAGCAGTTATGCTCTTAAATGAGTTGTGTGTTAAGGGAGTTAGCATGAAGAGGTAGCTTTGAACCCAGTTTTTAATGGAAGACAAAAAACAAATAAAGAGTTCCTTGAGGAGATTCTGTTCTTGAAAACTCCAAAATTATGTAAGAAGGAAAATGAAATAAAATATTTAGAGACATAAATAATTAATGCAGGCTATTTTTCCAGTGCTTAATAATAATAATAATAAACAACCCCAAGAAGTATCCTCTGTTGTCTAGACGTAAAGTTGAAAGTTAATAAAGATGTGGCTGACCAGATTGGCAATTCAGTGTGAGTTTTACTTTTTTTAATGTGGTTGTATATTATTCATGATTTAATAAAGATTGCCTGAAGTATCAGAATGCAAAGCCAGCCACACTAGTTATCTATAGAACCTAGGCAGTGGTGATACACACCTTTAATCCTAGTACTCAGGAGGCAGAGGTAAATAGACTTCTGTTAGTTCAAGGCTACAGAAAATTGATCTAGTCTAAAAGAGTAATAGCTCACACAAAGGTGATCTCAGCACTTGGAATCACACCTTTAATCCAATCACATGGAAGGTAGGGACAGGAGTGGTATGACTGGGCAGAGAGAAGTATATAAAGAAGAAGCAAAGTCAGTATTAGAATTAGTCTCTAGAGACATTGAGAACTGAGTAAATCTGAGGAGCAATGATGTCAGGGGCAGTCTGAGGATCACTGCTTTGATGGAGGTAAGAGTTAGTGGCTGGTTGCTTTGCTTCTCTGATCTTCACCTTGAAGTTTGAACCCCTGTTACAGAATGGTTCTTCCTGCCAGGCTGGTCCTGTAGCCATGTTGCCCCAAAATGAACACACAGATGCTATATTAATTATGAAACTGTTGGCCAATAGTTATGGCTTCTTATCGGCTAGCTCTGTTTTAATTATTTGCCCATTTCTATTAATCTGTGCAGTTCCACATGGTCTTATCTTACCAGAGAACGCCTCACTCACATCTTCTCTTCCCCTGGCTCACATGATGATTCTGCTCTGCTTACACTTCCCAGAATCCTCCACATATCCTAGACCCATCTATCTTTCTGCCCTATTGGCCATAGTGCTTTGTTCATTGGCCAATAAGAGAAACATATGTGCAGAAGACATCCCCATCGTCTCCCCATTTCCATCAAAATAGAAAGAAAGGTTTTAACTTTAACAAAGTAATATTACATATAACAAAACAGTTATTAATCAAGAACTACAGTTAACAATATTTAGTTCACT
This sequence comes from Mesocricetus auratus, assembly GCF_017639785.1. Classification (NCBI taxonomy): domain Eukaryota; kingdom Metazoa; phylum Chordata; class Mammalia; order Rodentia; family Cricetidae; genus Mesocricetus; species Mesocricetus auratus. Next base: position 40,435,056 of record NW_024429194.1, on the reverse strand, counting down.
AAGATTTGGCAAAATTTATAGAAAATATCCTATCATCTATGCTATCTTTGTGAGTCTAAAGTCTTATATGTAACTTATCTTTTATCATAACTAAGGAAAACTATAATCATAACTATCTGTCTTTAACTCCATCAAAAACCACAGTAGGGTCATATATAAACTCTAGAATTGACAGAGACATCTCACTACCTGGATAGTCATCCAAAGTTTTTCTGTAATGTTGGTGTATCCATCTTTAGCCTACAGGCCTAGTGTGTGACTGACTTCCCAGGGAAGCAGGAAATTTGAAACTGTCTGCCTGCACTGGCAGTTTGTAAATCACTTTTTTCTGTGCCCTGCAGAATGTCTGCCAGACTCTTCCATGAAGCAGGAACCCAGCAGCAATGGCCCACCTTGTTTCAGCAGCCACTTTCCTGTGGTTCCTGCATGTCCAGTTTATACAGCATACAGCCAAACAATTCAGGCAAGAGTGGTTTCTTGCCCAAATGGCTAGTCTTGCCATATTGAAAGCAAACTCCTAACAAGTTTCTTCAATGCCCATCTTCCTTTCTGATGCAGTTGGTGTTGCCAGGAGCAGTTATGTCTCACTTTCTTGAAAAGCCCTAAACCCTTTTACATGCCATATTCTGTAGGTCTTTGAAGGGTCTAAGAATGCTTATCCATTTGAAATATATCTCTATAAATCTAGAAAACCTAACTAACTTAACTATAAGTTTTGACTATTATAAGTAACTATCTTTGATCTGTACTTAATTATACATTACATTTTTAAATGAGCTACATAAACACAATACCCAAACAAGAAGAGAAATATACATAGAACAAAATTGATCTTAAATTTGTATCAATAAATGAAAATCCACACCAATAAAAGTATTCATTTCTATATCAAACCTCAACATCAGTCACTAGGTTTTCATTTTTGTTACTTTTTAGTTCTAAATCCAGAATTTTAAATAAGAAAGAGAGTCACTATAAACCTTACAATAAAAAGATAATGCATTAAAATACCCAACTATGACTGGCAAACATCCTGTGTAGAATGACTAGGTTGAAGTAATTCAGGAAATATATCATAAAACTTGTAAAAAATGTTGAAATGCTATTAAATGTAGTTTTATGAAATTACTCTCTTGTTTTTGTCATCATCTATTCCAAACATATATAAAACCAACAAGAGAAACAACCAAAAATTTTTCTGTCATCTTTGTTATCTTTATCTTCTTACCAATTCTGAGTGACAGTCAATGGAACTAAATTTAGTGTTTAACAATGATAATTTAATTAAGAATTTCCAACATGACTGCTTTTCTGCCTTTATTACATTGATGTTTTTACCTCCCCTCATCTTGAACACACATATATGCCTATCTTTATTTAAAATACTTAAAATGTAATAAGTTAACAAAGCAGTTGAGTTAATCCTAAACCCACAATATACATCCTTTGAGAAAATAAAGCCATTAGTTAAGAAGACAAATGAGCTTCCATGCCCAGTTTTAAGCATCATAAAATTTAAAGAGAAAGAAAAGATAATTTCTTCCTCATTGATCTCTACTGATTGAAATTCATTTGCTAAGAAGAAATACATGCTAAAAATTAGAGTTTACAATGACAGTCAAAACAAGAATGATGGCACATGTTTTTAGTCACAGCATTCTGGAGGCAGACACAGCTGGAAAATATTAAATCCATGGAGAGGAGATCTAGTGGAGCTATTGGTGAGTGTTAGTTGATAAAAGAGGGGTCGGTTTTCTCAAGAGTTTATCCCCTACTAAGTCAACTGGGCTAGTGAAAGGCTACACAGCAAGAGTATTTGAGCGCTGCAAACTGTCTTTGAAGAGGATATAAAAAAGACACAAATCTGGGTAAGTGGAGAAGAGGGAAGAGTTGGTAGAGATGTCTGAATTTGATCAAAACATACATTATAAAAGGTGTAATCTCAAAAGCCTAATAAAATTTTAAATAGTTAATAAATGGAATGAAATGATAGTCAATACCTTCAAGATACGCAAGTATGTAAGTGCTGCATTTCAATTAAAATAAAATCTGGCATAGTGCCATTTCTCCTGGTAAACATTAAGTCCAGTGTTAATCAGGGAACAGGTTGTCCTCATAGTCTTGAGGAAATAAAGAAACAAAATTTACACAGTTCAAGAAATGGAAAACTGCTTTTGGTGTTAAGGAACTACACATGTTGTCTGGACTCTTACATGTGGTTTAGATGGGCAAGCTCCTTCTGGAAACAGCCATGTCTTTCCTAGCACTAGGGATAAACTAGGTCTTTCCTAAATACAAAGGAACCTGAATCTCCCAAAGACTGAACAGTTAGTATACAATCTGTGTACACCAGTTCCCATGGCCCCTATCATTTCCATTCATTCAGATTTGGGCACATCCACCTCCTGTCAACCATGCTTCTTCAGTCTACTGCTATCTATCAAAGCAACTACCCTCACAGGCTCCAGATCTTCACACATGACCATTTTATTTTAGTGAGTTTCAAGGCTAGTTTTTCAGCACTTGTAGTGTGTATACATTGAGATAAATGCTGTCATATAGGTGACTAGACTATATATTCTAATAGGAAGCTTTTATTTTCTGCTTTGTTGACTGTGATTGTCACCATCATTGGGGGCAGTGATTTCACAAAACAAATACTTCACAGGTACCTGAGGCATGAAAGGGCATAACTAAAAGCACATTGACGTAAGCATATTAGGAAGTACTTATAAGAACTTATGTTTTTGGAATATCAGTGGATTATCTGCTTGTAATCAGGTTTGGAATCAGAAACAATAATAGTACTGAAGCATAAGCAAATTCTCCTGTGGGGCAAATTTGCAAATGAGCATTTACATTCTTGGATGCTAGCCTAAGCGGAAGAATACTACTGATATTTAAAGCTCTAGAACCTGATGGCACCAAAGTATGAACTATAGGACAGTCTTTTGAAACAAAGATTGCTCTCTCAAAAAGCCAATAATGCTCCTGTTGAAAAATATGTAAACAATACCATTGCATCTTTGGTTTTAATTATTACCTGTTATAAATACCCTGTAGTGGCCCCCTACATTAGACGGAAGTATTCCTCCTGATAGACTGCTGGCTTTTCAACTCTTTCGGTTACAACCACAGAGCAGAGAAAATGGTCAGGTAGACATGTGTTCCCTAAGCATCAGCACCCCTTTTCTCACTCTGTTTAGCTCTATAACTTATGCACACCATTTCCTATTTCTTCACAGATTCCTCTTCTATTCAACACATCATCAAGTGGTGAGAAGACAGTTTGTATATTTTCTCTCCCAGCTTAGCAACTTGATTTTGCAAATTCCTTAGCAATATTTGTTTCTCCACAATATACTCTCTTTTTGATTTCCGTGTTAAGTCAAGTCTTGTTTAAAGTGTAGTACTCTAAACTAACTTCATAGTTCCATGAAGTGCTGGAATGGCACAGGAAACACTGGAGCCCTCACACACAATACTCTAGATATCTGGCTTTTTTTAATGGATCTTGTGGTCATTTAGATACTTTGTAACCCTTCCTTATTCTTCACTCAAATTACTGAGTGCGTAGAGACAAAATTTACTTGTGTTTTCCAGATGCCACCATTTAGGCACAGTCTAACAATCCTACAATTATAGCATTCAATTTGTAGACCTACTTTTATTCTTGTTATCCTGATTCTATTGGAATTCTCTAATCAATATAATCTATAAGATTACCTCTTCTTCAGTTTATTTAATAGCCACCTTGCTATTATTTCTCTGATAAATTTGATAGATATGTCTTCAGCCTTCTAAATAAAAACTCAGATCATTTTTGTAATGCCTGTGCCTAACAAGAGTCAGGAGAACTTCCAGGTGACATTTTTTTTCAAATGACATACAATCACTATTTCACCTACGTACTTATTTAATTTTTTTCTTTAACATCCACTATCATTCAATTTTGACAGCAAAAGACTGCATATTACATCAAGTATCCTGCCAAGCTTCCAATATACTGTTTCCCGAATATTTATTTATGTATAGCCACTTTAATGTTGGCTTTAAAGTTGAAGAGAGATGAATTTGAACTGAGTTTGACCCCTGACACATTCTGATAATTTGGGACTCCTTCTTGCTGTCCACAAACTATCCTGTCATTAGTGCTAGAATCTGAATGAAGATCAGGCTCCAGCAAACTGAGATCCATTTTATGAAAAGCATTCACTCTGATTTTGAAATACAAAGATGATTGTTTACTTTTCAATCCTTTTTAAACCAGTTTCATTTCCCTACATTTTTTACTATGATGGGTAATAAAGATGTTGACTGAGTAGTGTTGATGCATTTCAGTGCAATCCAAAGAGTTAAGTAGGCTAGGCCCAGAGGAGACGCCATTGCAGGAAGCCTACTGCTTGTCTAGTCTTCAACTCTTATCTGGAGCTTCTTTTGTCTTGTAGCAGGTCAGGCCTCTCAATCGTAAGACTGTGTTTTCATTAAGAATGCTCTTTGACAGTTTCTTTAAAAAACCTTTCATTGATTCTTTGTGGATTTCACATCAAGCAGGATTTCACATTAAGCATGTGGATTCCATTTATCTCCCTGAACCCTCACTCTACCCTCTGGTCTTGCAACCTCCCCCAAAATCAAAACCAAAATTAAAAGAAAAATGAAAAAAAGAAACAGAAGAAGAAGAAGAAGAAGAAGAAGAAGAAGAAGAAGAAGAAGAAGAAGAAGAAGAAGAAGAAGAAGAAGAAGAATTATAATCTTGGTATTGGAGCTGTAGTGTCACAAAGTTTACCCTATGGTCCATTCATCATTATTTGCAAGCGTTCATTGGACAAGCAATTGGTGTGTCTAAAGACCTCTGATTTCTACTACATTATCAAATATGAACTCTTACCCAGGCTTCTCTTGGATGTCCCGTTGTCCTCTGTTTGGAGATCTTGCTATTTTGCATTTGTAGGTTTGTCTCATTCACATGCTCCAACAGTTCTTAGATTCACTGGATGTTAGGTGGACCAACTCATAACTCAGGTTCTGGGCCTGGTGGTAGCTGGGTTGGTCAGCCTGCCAGTTTTCACTCATGGTCACTACCCACGTGAGCTCTCCAGCACTGCCTAGGTTAGCTTACCCAAGGTATCCTGCATCAAGGAGCAGGGACAGTTCCCCTGCTCTAGACCCACAGATCCAAGTCCCCCATACTTACATCACTAGGACCAGTTCTACTGTTTTGCTCAGGCAATGTACAGGGCCCTCTCTCCTGATTGCTGTAGGGGGAATACAACAGGGATGAGGATAGTTCTCTTCCTCTCATGCCTTCATGGCTGTCTCATTTGCACCCCCTACAACAGGGTCAGCACTTTTGTGCTGCTCAGGTGGAATACAGGGCTTCGACATTTTCATATATGTATATGAATTCTGATTACTCTCCCTCGCATTTTCTCTTGCTCCCCTCTCATCACAACCAAACCCCTTCCCCTCTACTAGATGCTTGCCTCCCAGATCCAAGCCTTTTTTGTTTTGCTTTGGGACCCATGGAATTTAACCATTTCCATCCTTCTGACCAATGATTTGAATTATGCATTGACACCTGTTGGGCTCACCAGAGAATAAACAATTAAAGGAAATGACTCCCACTCTCATGGAATCTGTCAGTAGCCAATGGCTCAGCCGTGAGGCATAGGGCCCCTCTGAAGCTATTCCCCACCCATGCCTGTCTAATGGGGGGGGTTCAGTCTTTTACAGACCCAGTGCACAATACAACTGCTGTGTGGTCCTGGTTGCCTCTTGTGGTTCTACCCAGAAGACAACATTTTGCTCTTTAGAAGGGATGGCAACTGAAAGTGAAAGGCTAAATAAACGAGGAATGCTTGTTTCCCTTGACACATTTAGCATGAACCAGTGTCTAAAAGTACAGACTTGAGTAATGCTGCCAAGTTTTCTTCACTCGCTCCCATATACTATAATCCTCTAGCATAATGTTTCTCAATCTTCCTAATGTTTTAACCGTCCAATACAGTTCTATGTGTTGGGGTGACCCCCAACTTAAAATTATTTTTGCTGCTACTTCATATTTGTAATATTCTGCTTTTATGAATCATATTGTAAATATTTGATATGCAGGATATTTGATATGTAACCCATCAGGTGAGTTGCAAGTCACAGGATGAGAACCATTGCTCTAGCATGCTACCCTTGGGAATTACTTTCACTGAATTTTAGGGGTTTTGTTTTATCTGAAAAATTCAAAATGTCATAGCCACTACCCGTGATCATCATAAGTATTTACTGTGATCATGGATGTCAATTTTATAACAATGTCTTCTCCAAAGAAGATTACTATATCAATCTTAATTAAAGTTCACATTTGTTTTCCTTCATTTTTACTTTTTTGCCTTTTATTTCACAGTTGAATGTTATAGATTCAAATGCATTTGGTTAATTTTTAGCAAGGAGATGATTTTTTTTTTATTTCTCAGAGCTGATGCTGATTATAAAGAACATGCTATAACACAGGATGGATGTAATTAAGAGCACTTGATGATAATTCCGAGAAAAGAGCCAAAACAAATGGGGAGGGCACGAGGGAGGAAAAAGATGAACTTTGCCTATTACTCAACTTAGACCACATTTTCTTGTCTCTTCATTTGTATAAAAACAAGTTGTTTGTGCATTGATGATTTGGATAAACAGAAAAACTATGAATACAAACTATGTACAAATTTTACAGAGAAGAAGGTAACAATATGGTTATTTTTAATGTCATGACAAAGGTTTTTTGCCATAGTGAGTGTAGTAGGTCTTATATATTCAGGTGGATAGCTTGACGTTGTGTTCCTGATGGTGCCATCATGAGTCTCCTTTAGATTTCATAGTTTTGGATAAAGCATTCAGAGTCTACACAAGTTAAAGAATCAGACAATAGAGCAAGGTACATGTATAAAATAACTGGAAAAAATATTTTCTCTCATGCATTGGAAGAAAATGATGAGTTTGGGAAAGCACTGGAGTTTAGGACTTAAATAATAAGGAAAGGTGCTAAGTACCCTCCTGGGTAAAGACTCAAGCAAGGAAAAATCTTCTTCTAATTTGTTTCCTTTGTAAATTGCAGCAGCACCCCCAAGTAATCCTTTTGTCGCTCATAGAAAGCACACCACAAAAGAACAGAAAAATGGGGTCTTTTCTGTGTTGCTCCCACAAGCCTTTCTGAAGGTGTACCAAATTCTAATTCTAAAAAATCTCTTATCAACCCTTCCCTCTAAATGATCTTAAATTTCTAGATGATTACTGTCAATATCACTTTTTTCTTAGATGTGCATCCTATAAACAAAAAATGATGAAAAATCACCAGTAAAAATTAACTACAGATTCTTATTATTTTTATTTGAAAAACAGTGGGAATAATTGTGGTTTTTCTATTGAAATCTTTTGAATGATGACGCTTTAATGGGAGGATAAATAATAACCATGAATCAAGGAAATGTCCCCTCAGTGTTAATATTGTGCTTTTTGTCTTTGGCTTTTTATATGACAAGCCATTTGTAATTTTCAGGAACCTTCCTGGAACGACAAATGTAATAATGTCTTGAACCCCTAGGCAGAAAAGCACCATATAATTACATCTTTAAAATATTATTACTGCAGTACTATCCTCACATTTTCCCTACTTACAGGGAAATCTTTTTGTAGGTGAGCCCCCTCTGGCTACGCTGATTCTCCCCCTCTGTCCAGGAGTGTTTTAAATGATCTGCAAATGGTCTCTCAGCAAAGCAGTGTCTCCCCTTGGGAAGCAGCTGGATTAGGGCACTTGACCTTTCTGAGTTTGGTATTCAGAAAGTGCCAATGAAGATCTTAAAGGGAAATGAGCTGCCTAAAAATCCAGTCTCTTAAAGCCTTAAACACCTTTGTTCACAGAATTTGCTCCAATTAGCATGATTAAAGTCTGGTATCTGAAATGGAGATAATTTATTTCTGAAATGGATAATACTTAAGGATTGGGAGTCACATGGTGCTTGTGGTTTTCAGGAGATAAGGTTGCTTTTCCTCTAGAATAATTTATTCATCATTTCAATAAATATTAACTGAATGTACTCTGTACTAATTACTTACAGCACAATAGCAAAGCAGAGCGTGGAGGTTATATGGTCTGGTAGCAAGATAGACTTCCATCAGATGTAATGTAAAAATCATTTCCATGCCATGCAGAAGCATAGCATTATGGGAGAAAACAGCAGGTACCCTGACCTCAGTGAAGATTGGTGGTGGTTTAAAAGACATACCCAAAACATAGATGTAAGAGTTAATTAATATTATCCCATCATTTTTTAGGATAAGACATTTTACTATCTAACCACGCTTTTCTTTGTTTCTGGGCATGTTCTAAAATAGGCTTAATAGCAAGTGCTTAATGACCCTGAAACTCTCTAGTCCTTTAGCTTCCAGTTGAATTAAATATATTTTGATTTGTTGTTATCAAATATTGACACGATTAGCCAAATGGCAAAATATTACATTTTTTCTCCTGAAGAATGTCATAAAGATTACTAAGGTGGGGCCTGTCATCTGGTTCCTTTTTTCAGATTGTGAATTCTAAAGGAGGGTGGGCAACAGCACTGATGTTTTCATCTGCTAGCTAAAAACGAAGTCAGGCAGGAGACTCAGCATTTGTATTAGCAGTTTGAGAATGCAGTCCAAAGCTATGTAAAGGTAGAGGTCATTCAACACTTAGAAATGCCTCTATGACAGACTGTTTCCATTGCTACTCAACTGGACTGTACCAGTTCTGAAAGCACTGGTGTTCATTTTCATCACTGTCATTGAAATATCATTCATGAGTTCATTTTTCCATTTTTAAAACATGGGACACATGAAGATACTATATAAAGTCACATTCATTTTTATAATCTCTGATGGCATCTTCATCCTGCAACTGCTATTCTGGGACTCTGTAGCCATAACACAAAGAACAGCAATCAACATCAGAATGCAAGATGAGATTAGAATTGCTGAGTTTAATCACCCAATCAAATGCTGCAGCTTCAGATCAGCACATGCTTTCTTATGGCTGTCCATTTGCAGAAATTACAAATAACCTTTTAATGTCTATATGCAATCATTGTAGTTTAACTTCCTTTCATTTTTTCATCTTGAATTTAGTCACACTCCAAAAAAAAAGTAAGTATTTTTGAGTTGAAACAGACCATTCTGTACAAACTTGGAGAAGAAGAATCACTTCAAGTTTTGCAGAAGAAAAAAATTTAACATGGTAATAAAAATTCCGTATTTGGGAACTGTGGCATAGTTATATCGGGTATCTAAGTAATGGCTATGATTTATGGGATGTCTTTATCAAACCCCTCCTCTCAAGTTTCAGGATTTATACAGAAGAGGGGACGGAAAGATTGTAAGAGCCAGAGATGGTGCATGATTCCAAGGAAACAGTGGATTTTAGACAGTAAAACTGATACACATATGAACTCACAGAATCTATGACAGCACTCAAGGTCTACACAAGTTCAAGGCAGACAAAATCCTAGCATGAGAAGTGGAAATGAATACAAAGTCCCACCAAGAAACTATTTGCAACTGTAGCTGATGGGAATGGAAAAAAACATCTTTCTCCAAAGAAGTGTTACTGGACATATCAGCCACACTTTAGGGCAGCACCAATGTAGCTAACCAACACAAAATGGCTCCATAGTTTTTGTTTGTTTTAGGTGTGTGTGTGTGTGTGTGTGTGATTCGTTGTCTTATCAATTTTTTTCCATTTTTTTGTCTAGTCTGATGTTTTCGTTGTTGTTGAGGTTGCTACTATTTGTTGGGGTTTTTGAGAGAGAGAAAGAAAGAGAAAGAACATGAATTTGGGTGGCTAAGGAGGTAGGGAGGATCTTGGGAGAGTTGGGAAAATAGAAGGAACATGATCAAAATATATTGCATGAGAAACTTTTTAATAAAAATTTATTTTAGAAGATGCACGCAGAATACATGGAAAAAAGATTATGAATTGGGAGAGCTAACTGTGATTCACACCCTTATATCAAAAGTACTTAGATGACACAATTTAATACTACTATCATTTATTTTCTTTTTGTTATCTAAGTGTTTAATATGCCTGTAAATCTGTGTATGTTTCCCAGTGAGAAAACCAGGACTAAGATCATTGCACAGAGCCATGAAATAGTATAAATAACAGCAGGTCAGGGTCTGAGAATCAGCCCTCTTCCTCTGTGCTATGTGATTACCCTAACCAGCTATACTGTCTTCCCAAATTGCAGAAGGTCATATATTTTCATACAAAATACCAGAGCCACAGACCACTTGGTGGCCTTCACAAGGTCAAAACTAATTTTACTAAAATGGATTACAAATATTAAAATAAGCTTTTTGATCTCCTTATACTGTTATCTAATGTATTTTTTCCTCCAGCTCCTGCATTAATTTATTCAATGAATATTTATTAAGAGGTATTATGTATCAAATACAGCACTTGACCTTAGTTGAATTTCACAGTTATATTTTAAAATTATTACACACTGCCAGACATATAGCTCACACCTTCAATTCACACATTTGGAATCCTGGTGCAAGAGGACAGTGTGAGTTTGAGGCCCCCAGGATTCATGTAAATTCCAGCCAATCCTGAACTACAAAATGAGTTTCTGTGAGCTACAGAGTTATATCACTTCTATATAATTTCAATTAATACTAGAAAAATTAGCATTCCACCTACTGATTTTTTTGAAATCACAGTAGGTGTGTTGCTCAAGAATGAAGGGATTTGAGGACTCGTTCTTCCACTTTACCTTCCGTAGCCACAGAATGGCTTTTTCAGTTCTTGGAATTTCCTACATCTTGCTAATTAGACACTACAAACTTCCTTCCTCCTGTTGAGGGTGCAGAACAAACACTTCAGGAGAACCATGAGAGGTTTATATGTTTGTTCTGGGTCAGAGCAATAAGGAAGGTGATGGTGTGGAAATACTGGTAACTTTAAGAATGTTAACAAGATACTTCAACATTTCCCCCATCATCCTCCTTCCCAAAGAAAATAGATGTAACATCGCACGAATATTGTGACTCTACCAAATGTTGCCTGTTGAAGGCATCATGAAAACTTGTCACTGATGAAGCTTATCACTGACTGTGTAGGAATCTTGAAAAAGAGTGTGTTGGGTGGGGGCAGGGAAAGAGGGGAGGGACAAGGAACTAGGATTGACATGTAAAACATGATTGTTTCTAATTTAAATTAAAAAAGAAGGAAAATTAAAGAGTGTGATGTGACCACTCTGGGCTCTTGTGTTTGTCAGGCAATTTGTTGCTGTGAGCATCTTTCTGTTGCTGCATTTAAGAATCCAGCTATAAGAAGTTGTTTTCTAATGTTTGTTATGTGTCTACATATTTCTTTCTTAGACTCAAGCGATAGGAGAGCTCTGATTTTGCTTATCCATCTCTGTTATTTCTTTTGGAATCTAATTTTTCACTGACAGTACCTCTCTCAATGACCTAAATCTTGTCTGCACCCTGCCCATTTAGCACTGTTTCTGCATTGCCTATAGTTCATCTAGAATGTGAACACACACAATTTTATAATACTATTTCCTTTCCTTATGACCCAATGTATGAAAGCCCTCTTAATATTTTTTGTTTCAGACCACTTCTTTCAAGTATCTGCTCTCTGGAACTCAAGGATCCCCGTGTGTGTGTGTGTGTGTGTGTGTGTGTGTGTGTGTGTGTGTGTGTGTGTGTAAGGGAGGGACTCATATTACTCCTAATCACTCTTAATTAGCATAGGTTGAATCTCAAGTCATTCGGTGATATCCTGAGGGTTTCTGGAGATGCAGCTTGTGAGCAGAGCTGCCTTATACACAATCCACAGCAAACTTGTGAATGATGGACCTTGGATGCCAGTTAGGGAGCACTCTAGGATCTCAACTCTTCTGATTGAAGCTATGTGAAGTCAAAGTGCCCAGAATTCAGATATGGTAGCGTGGTCCCCAAATTTCTTTGAGAATTACATTTAGTATCTAGCCGTGTGATTGTTGTATAATGACTTACATTCTCCCAGCAATGTATTTCTCTTTCATGCTTGTACTATGGAAGTACATTGTTGGTTATGTGCAATTTTGCTTGGTTACTATTGATCAAGTGCTCTAGTTATACATCATCTATTTTGCTATTTTCTTGTAAAATCCCTTAATTATTATTTTTGTTGATTTTTCAATTTCTATCTCATTTTAAAATTTTATTGAAATTAACATGGTTCCTAGAACTAGCTCATCAGAACTATGGAGTTCAGGAAGATATTCTGTCTGGATTTGTTTCAGTCATTATTTGCCCAGCTGCTTCTTGGAAATCATATGTTTTATTTGTCTTAAATTAAAGTAATGAATTATATCCCACTGGCATTCATATTCTTCTCTGCAAGCTTATGACACCATTTTGAACATATGCATCAATTCAAAAGTCGTAAGATAATAGCTTTTGGAATTAACTATCTCTTTTATCATATTCTATAAATAACAAGACAGTGCTACAATAACTCTATCATAGAGTAGGCTCTAGTCCATATATTTAAAATAAGTAGCCAACTCTCCTAATTTATAAAATATTCAATTGGCTTCTTTATAAGTATTACTTTCTTTATGAAATGTTTGATTTTAGGTATTTTTTCGTGTGTGCATGTGTGTGTGTGTGTGTGTGTGTGTGTGTGTGTGAGTGTGTGTGTGTGTGTAGGTAGGTACATGCATGTGAATTCAGGTGCCCACAAAGACCAGATGATAACGTCGGATCCCCTGGAGATGGAGTTACTAGCAGTTGTGAGCTACCCAATGTGGATGCTGGAAATGAAACTCAGATCCTCTGCAAAGGCAGTGAGTTCTATTAACTGCTGAGACAGTTCTCCAACCTCTCCACTTTGTTTCCTGAGACAACCTCTTTCACTGAACTTTGAACTCACCATCTTGGCTACACTGCCCTGGCAGTGCTGGAGTTACAGTTGAATACTGGGACACCTGGATTTGTTACATGAATGCTGCAATCGGGTCCTTCTGTTTGTACAGCAAGCACTTTACTCACTGAGCCATCTCTCCATCCCCAACCTGTTAGAGTGAAATGTACTCCTTGAAATATGCCACCAAGGAAGTTGACTTTGAAAGACATTTTTTTTCTAAATAAAAAAGATAAGTGCAGTGAAACTACTTAGGTATTTGACTTTAAAAAATTGTTGATATTATTATATAATAACATCATTTCCCCTTCTGTTCCTTCTGTCTAAACCCTCAAATTTATTCCTTTGTGGTCTCTTTCAAATACATGGCCTCATTTTTCATTAGTTGTTCTTACACTAATGAATGAATTATTTCCAAATAACCTGCTCAGTTTGTTTACTAGTCTGTTACTTGTATGTATGTTTTTAGAGATGACCATTTAGTACAGTTTGACTAAGTGGTCTACTATTTTCTGGGGGAGACTATTCCTTCCCCTTGTAACATTCCTTAGTTGCCTGTAGTTGTGTAAGGCTAAGTTCTTGAGGTCTTTTCCAATCCATTTTGGATTATCTATGGTTGTTCTTGTTCAGCTCTTGTGTAGCCAGTCATATTGGTGAGACTTTATTTGTGTAGTTTCTGACATTACTAGAAGACATAATCTCACAGTTGTTGAACTCTAATAGTAAGAATTGCTAGAAGTGGACTAGATAATAGAAACAGTTTAGATCCCAGGAGGGCTCAGACCCAGGCTGGGCATACAGGAGTACAGTTTCCTTCAGGAACATAAAAGTAAATGTCGATGTAGTCTACCTTTTACTTTTTCTTTGTTTTTTATTTTAAAAATTAGGCCTTTGGTTATAGAATATTGTTAGGATAATACAGCTATAGACTAGATACTGGGATAATTGACCACTACCAAGGGAATCTGCTCTACAATTTACTTGTTCATCTACTCTCTACAACCATACAGCATAGGCACAGAGGTATTGGGTATGTGTAGAAACAACCAGGGATCTGCAAACAGAAGGCATGCAAATAGCATTAGTGAAGTGATGGGGGATGTCCTTCTGTATATATGCTTCTCATATTGGCTGATGAAAAAATACTGATTGTCCCGTAGCCAGGCAGGAAGTATATTCAAGGTTACCAGACGAGGAGAAGGCTGGGGAAAAGCCTTCAAGAAACACCATGTAACTGAGGAAGGACTAACAGGTCCAGACCCATTCTCTGGTAAGATAAGACCATGCAGAAATACTTAGATTAATAGCAATGGGTTAATAATTAAGAGAGAGAGCTAACCAGTAATAAGCCCCAGACTTCGGTCAACAAGTTATAATTAATAGATGCCTCTGTGTGCTCATTTGGGGCTAAACAGCAGTGGGACCAGGTGAAATGGAAACCCAAACTACAGTGAAGTGTGGCAGATGCACAAATTCCACAAAGTTCAGCACAGGAAGTTGGCCTCAATCGGCCACAGAAGCGAGGGCAAAGCTGGCATGGCCACCCAGTTGGAGTACACATATATATAAAGATGGGAAAGCAATCAGAAACATTTCATGTTTCATCTCCCAGAAGGCTAAAGTAGAAAATGGGACACTAGCTAGCATAACCTTTAAAGGAAGACTGGAGGTGGGTGCGGGGATGCTGGGAAGGGGGCCGGGTGAGCACAGGGGAGGGAAAAGGGGTGAAATGAAGTTGGGTCAGAGGTATTGTCTTCTACAAGGTTCTTCCAAGCAGTCACTAACAGTGACTCAAAAAAGCAACAGGAGAATGCTGAAATTCACCCAAGTAATTGGCTACGCCAGTTCAGATGACATATCTGAGTTTATTTACCAAGAATATGTAAGTCACATAACATTTAAAATGTGAATACCCACAGTAGGCTAGATTTTGTACAGAGAAAAAGAACATGTATCCTGACCCAAGTTCATACTCAAATGGTAGTGACCACTTCAAGGCCCTTGGAATGGTTTTGCATTTAGTTGTTTTTGAGGTTGTCACTGGTAAGTGATACAATATCACCCAGCTGTGCTCGCAGTGAGTCTGTAATGAAAGCACTACTCCTAAAATGCCAAATCCCAAAGAGTTTCAACAAAAAGGGTTTTTGTTAGGGAAGTCCTGTGTATATGTCAATAAAGCACTGTTGGCCAATAGGGAAGCAAGATAGGTGGGACTAGAAGTCAAGGAGGATTCTGGGAAAGAGATACACAGGGAGACAATGTAGCCTGCCATAGGAATAAGAGGTCTGGACCCTTTCTCCGGTAAGATAAATACTTAGATTAATAATTATGAGATAACCTGTAACAAGCAAGCAAACGGCCAACAGCTTCATAACTAATACAGCATCCTGTGAGTTAGTCGGGGGTTCAGATAACGTGACAGGGCCCAGGCAGATTGCAGGGAAGGCTACACTCTACAGGTTTTCTTCTTTTTTGTAGTTTTTCAAGACAGGAATAGCCCTGGATATCCTAAAACTCATTCTGTAGACCAGGCTGACCTTGAAATCACAGAGATCTGCCTGCCTCTGCATCCTGAGTGCTGGAATTAACGGCATGGGCCACACCACCTGCAAAAAAGTTTTCTTTCAAAAACAGTTAATGTTGGCAACTAAGCACTATAGAAACAAACTGAGCACCGGTTCCCTTCCATCCCCATGGGACTGGATAAGCACCAGTATCTAGGCTATCGCTTGGTCTCTACTTGAGCTGAGATAAGGAGAACTGAGGTACCATGTTTTACTGGGTCAATTCTCATTTTAACTATTTGTATCTGGAGGCTAGAAACACATTCCTCTTTAGGTTTATTCATTTCTTCTGATGAATCCAAAGAGATTTTCATCACAGGAGAAGATACTCAGTCTGACAAAGGACAATGAATCTAATTGTTTGGTCATTAGCTCACAACTGATGGACAAATGCAAACAAGAGTTTAGCTCTATACAAAACCAAACCTCACCGGACAGTACATGCTTGAGCACTAGCGTTGAAATTCTTTCTATCACAAAAGAAAAATAGAGGACATTTCTCACGTTGGAGTCATGTATACAGTTCTATATTATTATTTACATCATGTAAGAACATGCTGATTCTCTTCCTTGCTTCCTTCCCTCTGGTTCCTGCTTGTCCTCCCTTTTCTTCTTTCTCCTCCTCCCCCTCCTCTTTCTCTTTCTGAGATGGGTCTCACTCTACAGCTTTGGCTGCCCTGGAACTCAACACGTATACCAGATTGGCCTCAAACAGAAATTAGAGGCATACATCATGATGCCCCAGGCCTTTAAGTTACTCTTGCCAAAGTGTTTTATCACAGAAGCAAGAAAAGAAAAGAAATAAAATAAAATAAAACAGGACCAAACTCCAAATCCCTAGAAACTGGAGAGAGAAGGGTGTGGCACGTAATCTGCACTGCTTGCTTTCTCTATGCACCAAGCTTTGGTTATCCTGACCTTCTCTGTACCCTGGTATCTCCCTTGTGTCTCTGATCTCATATTTTGAGTCATTACTAAATAAAATAATGTCTACTTAAACACAAACTCTACAGTATCCCAGTATTCTATCAGCATCCGGGGCAGTCATTGTGACCGAGGGACTGACAACAAAGTGGATACATAGACAAAGAAACAGCTCCCCCTTCTTGGCAAGGAAGGAGAAGTTTGTGATGTCATCACAATACAGAACACAACTTAAAATGTGTGTACTTTATATTTCTGAGATTTCTTATTGAATATTTTAAGGCCATAGTTGATTATCAGAAATTAAAATGACAAAAAAGTCCAAAGATGAATAAGGCTGACCTATTTTAAGTATGCATCAATAACCCTATACAGAAACACAAAATCAAACAAATGCACACTTGACTTATTTTGTAAGTATGAAGCCATAAAAACAGTTGAAAGTCTGTCTGGTCGCAGTTTTTTAGAGGCATGAAAATTGTTTTTGATCACAGTATTTCCAGAGTATTCAGATTATGTATTCATGGGTTCAAAGTCTGAGAACAGGACTATAGTGTGCAAGGAGGCTTTATCCCCAAGCTTCCAGGTGACATTTTCTTCCTGTTAGAATTGATGAATTATGTCATAGAACTTAAGTATCACAGCCTCAGAACCTTTCCATTTTTCTCTGTCAACAATCCTTGACTTTCTTATCAACAACAGAGTAGCTTGTGGTATATTTGCTGTCTTGGATGCTCTCACAGCTAATAGTTTAAGTTTGCAAATTCTACATGGCATAAAATATGAAATGATCTGAAAAAAAGGCTTGGAGCACACATATTTGACCCAAACAGAAGCAAATTATGCTAGAACTCTAATTTTTAATTCTGCAAATGAGGATTTTGCTCTTCTGTCAAGATATAGTAAGTTCAGTCTTGTGACAATATAGCGTGGTGGTAGAGTGTTTTAGTGCTGGACACTAAAATTGATAAGTAGTTCAACAATATTGTCTTTTTCTGTGTCGCTTTTCTCATAGATTATTTCTATTTATGATAAGTAGTTAAGGTTTTTAGGGGGAAATCAGATACCTTGTCAAATTGCATAAATTCTAGTGTACTTTGGTGGAAAGGGAATTTATAAGAATCACTTCACTTTCAGTGAACACATATCGAGTATTTGCTATGATCTCATCACCACTCTCATGTTGGAGAAATCATGATAAGATTTAAAAAATCAGTTTGTTCTCTGGGAAGTGATTCTACTACATTTTTTTGTCATTCAGATAAGGGCACCGGCTCTTGATAACATTTATAAACTAAGATTACTTAAGTTTACTCAAACAGTGAAGCCATTGCTTGCTTTTTGCACTTCTTGAATTTTTTTCTTTGAGAATTTGTATTTTGAGCCTTTCTATTCGCCACTTTCCTACCGAACTCCCCCCAGATGCTTTCCCTCCTAACACCCCACTCACAACTTCATGTTGTTTTCTTCTTCTAAAATTATAATCCACTGAATCCAATTAGTACATTGATGGGTTTATTTTAAAATATTGACCGATCACAAGAGAACAACAACATTGTAAAAGGTAATTTAAATCCTTAAAAGTTTTCTGCATTTTAAGCATTCTAGGAGCAGCCACCCCTCCCAAAGACTATTGTTGGCTTCTCTTCCCAAACAGCCTGCGGAGCACCTTCTGACACTGTACTCCAGGCAGCAGTGATGACACTCTCAGGAGAGTATCAGCTTCGTTATTCTGCCTGTAGCCACACTGTATCCTATTCCTCTTCTGATCAAGTTCTGAGGAGATAGTCATTTATTAAGTGGCAAAGAACTGTAGTGTCATTTCTATTTTAACAGACAGCATATGCTTATGTGATTGTTGGTGGTGTTTGGTAAAGTCACTCTACTACTGCCATTACAATGCCTGTTATAAGCTATGCATCTCAATCAGGAGCAATACATTTATTTTTAAAAAAACTATGCAGTTCATTTCCAACTAACTCTTTTTCTACCTTTTGTATTTTATTCCAATCCAACAAAAGAAAGCTTGTGAATCTGTGAAGGAAAACATATCATCTTTCCTTTGATGGCTATTAAAAGGTCTAAAGTCAGTAAGATGCTAATAGAAAAGGCAATATTTAATAGTATTGTAGTTTTCCATTCTACTTGGATTTAGGTTTGGTCCAAGTGCCAGTTCTATGATTGTGCAAATCCAGAGATCAACCAGAAAAATATTACCTTCAAATTACTATTTCATATTTTCATTAACATAAAATGAGTTGTTAAAATAAATGAATATAAAATTATACATTCATAAACACAACATCACTGTTGAATGATTCTTTTAAAAGATTGTTATCAAGTAAACTAACTTTTATCAAATTATTTTTGTTGTTATTAAAGCAAAGACACAAAACACTATAAACTCTACCTGTCATACACTTACCTAAGTTTATTTTAAAACACTAATAGACCCAAATAGTAGATCAACATTCTAGAAGGTGATAATGAATGGTTTTAAAATGACATAATGTTAAATGGTGAGTTTATTTTCTTTACTGGCATGTTGTCAAGAATTTAAACAATCAATCTTTTTTTCTTGCTGAAGATTTATCCCTGAGATGACTTGTTGAATATGGATCCCTAATTAAAGGCTTAGTATGTAAGCTATTAAATTATACTTTGTAAAGTCTGTGACATTAAAACAGAGCTAAGTTATTATAGTTTCATATAATGCTACATTTATCTACCACATGCTGTTCTCTAGATAATTGACCTTGCTCTCCACTTGACCTTAAATGAAAAGGGATGCTATGCCAGACAGGTCCATAACCTCTGAAGACCTGAAAATGCTGATATAGCCAATCCACATATTTGCATTATGCATACTAAACTAACAGACGATAGTATTTACAAGGCTTTACTAAATGCTTAAATCTATTTTGTGGACAAAAGGATTTTTAAGTTAATTCATTTTGTGTAGAGAATAATTTAACCAAGTTAGCATGTTGTTGACAGAATTATGATGAAATTCATTTTGTCTACATAATTGATTGGACAGCTAGCAGAGTGCATTTCTCCCTGGAATGAAGAATGTGCAAAGGTTGTCAAATGGCATTTCCTCCTAGCTTTCTCAAATCATTGTAATAGCAAAATGAGTGCAAAAGCCTTTCATTTAGAAAATCAATATGTGTGTTACTTATTGACAAATAAATATCAAGTTCGTTTTTGTTAAATATTGATAGAACAACATTGCTACCATTCAGTATCAAGATATTAATCTTATAAATGTATTGTTCTGGAAGAAGCTTACATCTAATCTGTGTAACAAGGTAGGTGTGTGTTTTATTCCCTTAGTACCTAACTACAAATGTGGAATAAACAATTTGACTACAAATTTTAAATGAATAGCTGAAGTGAAAACATTTAGAACAGTATTGGAAGCCAGGACAAAAAGGGTCATGAATAGTACACGATTAGAAAAATTGAAAGCTACACAGCAAGTTATCAACACTGAATGTAAATTTACATGGTTCTCCAGATGCACTTTTAATTGAATTAGATTATTGTATTATAATCCACTTAAGCCTAGAGGCTTGTACAATGAAGATGAGTGGTGTAGCCCAGCGATGACAATGGATCTCTGCCATGCACTTCATGCTTCTCCACATTTGCATAGCACCTACTGCCAAAAGTCTGTGAATGCTCAGAAAAGATTCCTACAATATTAGATAGCCTGGGCCATGCATGGGACAAAGAATTATTGTAGATGCTCTTTTGGGAAAGCTCTTCATTCTGCATATTAGAACAAGAAAAGCAGAATGTGTTTTTGTGAGAAAAACACAACGGTAGTGATGACCTGTTATAAAGTAAACAGGGGGCATATGTTAAGAATCCATGATTACATAGGTTATAGATTTTCTGCATCACAAATAAGGATTCAGGAGAGTGTCCTGTCTATTTCCAACTGTATGAATTAGCTCCAAGGAAAATGTTGAGGATGTAAAATGTTAGTTGAGTAGATGTATTAGTCCCTGTGGTACACTTCAGAGATGTTTACACCATTTGTCTCTCATGTTGTAAGGCTAGATTTAACTATTTTCAGGCACACAGTCATTTTTCCCTTACATAATAACTGTGGCTTATTTTCCATGTACTGCCTACAATTTATTTTAAAACACAAACCATTTTATAATTAAAGGTCAATGGAATGAGGATGGGGAGATGTGGACTACTGTGTTGAATTATCTTGTTATAAACAAATATCCAAGAAAACTAAAAACTAGTTGAAAGCAATTCATTGTTGCAGGGATGAATATTTAAATATCAAACTCACATTTAGGAAACTTTTTTTAGTAGAAAATTTGGAGAAATTACGTATGACAAAGCAGAGAATCCACTATGTGAAAATGAGTTCTGGGCCTGTGAGCAGAACCATGTTGTCCACTTTGAAGCCCAACTTGACATGAAACTGAAAAGCATTTTGAGAAAGATATCTTGTGTGAATTCTCAAACTGATTACTGACAATCTCAAGACGATTTAATTTGGGAAGTGTACATAAAAGTTGTCCATGATATATTTTCCCCTATTTTAATTTCAAAATACCATATGTAGGATGTGAATAAGAAGCAGTTTTAATGGTGCGTGATGAATGCGTGTTAATATTAACACATACAGAACATGTGTATTCCCTGAGGGTGTCCTAGCATAATAAGCCTAGAGACATGAATGTTAATAATATGAATGGAATTCAAAGCAAGATATGAAAACTAAAGTTATTTCTTTATCTATGTAATTTAATGCATTTAAAATGTATGTCTATATTTTTTCAGGTCATTGTTTTTGGATATTTTTTGCTTTTTATTTAAATTAGAAACCAGCTTGTTTCACATGTCATTCTCAGCTCGGGCTCCTTCCCCTCCTCCCTGGCCCCCCACCAGTTTCCCCAACCCCCTACCCCATCCCCCCTCAGCTCCCCATGGAGGGTGATGCTCTCCATGGGGGATCTCCAAAGTCTGTCTGTATGTCCATGTTTAATCAAAAGCCTTAAAATGCACATGAAGCATCTGAGGGGAGACAGTAATACAAATATGAAGCTATACAAGTAGCCAGATACTGTAGCAGGCTTTCTTTTGGGCTACCAACTAGCTCCCAAATCGTGACATGGAGACTTATTATTAGGTATGAATCCTCGGCCTTAGTTTAGGCTCATTTTTTGCTAGTTCTTATAACTTAAACTCTTTCTCTTCATCTATGCTTTGCCTTAGGGCTTTTTACCTTTGTTTCTTTCTATATATCTTACTTAACTGCTTCTCATGTCTGCCTGGCTGGCAGCTGCCTGGGCATGTCCGTCTCTTTCTCCCTTGTTCTCTTCTTCTCTCTGGAGCATAGATTTCTCCTCCTATTTATTCTCTCTGCCTGCCAGCCTCACCTATTCCTCTCTTGCCTAGTTTTTGGCTGCTCAGCTCTTTATTAGACCAATCAGGTGCTTTAGGCAAGCAAGATGAGACAGCAACACATCTTGACATAATTAAACAAATGCAGCACAAACAAATGTAACATATCCTTACATCATTAACAAAGTCAACAGAAAAAATATAACACATCTTCACATAGTTAGTCATATTCTGCAGCATAAACAAATGTAACACATCTTTGCCTCGTTAAAATAATATTCCAAAAGGAGATATGAAGTTAGTAATCACTGTACAAGGAACTACACATTCCTGATACTAACTGCATTGCTTCAAAATTTTAATTTTCTTGTTATGTTTGGTACAATGTTTTAACAACTTTCCTCTTTTGACTATTAATATCCTTATCATTTTTCAAGAAAAAAATAAGGAAAGATGTTCTACTTATTTACTGCATTGAGGATTTAACCAAGTGCCTTGGGTTGGCTAGGCAAGTGTTCTACCACTGGGCTACTATTTCAATCCTTTTTGTGTAGTTATTTAAATGTTGAGATATGGCCTCTCCTAATAGCCTAGGCTGATCTTGGACTCACTATGTAGCCCAGGTTGGTCTTGAACTTAAGATCTACAGGAGGAAGCCATTATGGCCTAATACTACCTCCACTCACTGACACATGCTGGAGTTCCTAAAGCACAGAGACGATAGCAAACAACCTGGGACTTCAGAGAAAATCAACCAGGGCACTGAAGAAAGAGACAATGCACGACTAGATCTTTGGAGGCAAGTCCAGCTCTTGCTTCATCCCATTGTATGTGATTTGTAGTTAGAAATCAAACGAACTCAGTTCAAAAAGATGATCAAAAGACTATTTTATATGATGCTAAACTTAAAAGCTACAGCTTGAATGCAGGGAAAAGAATAAACTTGAAATCTGGTAAACAGGTTTAGCAGATGGAGGTCTTAGTGTTCAGGCTAGAGAATTATGTCTTGCTGGAGGGAATAAAGTACCAAGGAAGTTTCTAGAATGGAATAGGAGTATCTATATTACCAAAATTTCACTTTACAAGAGAGTTATGGGAACTCAATATGTATACTGCTTGAGGTGTTGTGCACTTCTTATAGAAAATGTTGATGGGGAAATATTGTCCTAATGTCTTGGGTACTTATTACATTTTCAGTGGATTATTTAGAAATTAAAATGGTACCACGAGGCATAAAATATCTCTAAGTTTCAGATATAGGTCAAAGGAAAGCCCTGGCTATTCTCAGCAATAAATAAAGAATATCAGAATGGCTGGCAGTGATAGCAAGCAGAACATTCCTTGGCTGCAAATTCACTCTACCTCTGAAGGACCAAGCAAACACAACACAGAAATCATTCTATGTAAAACCCAATTACAAGGCACATATCTGAAGGGAAAAATGGATATTTATAAATAAACATAAGGGTTGGTTTTGAGGTAAATGTGGCATCCCAGATATATACATGTTCTATAAATCCTTCTAGAGGCTCCTTTAAAGTGATAGAAAAAGAGTCTATTTTTCAAAGCCCTACATCTATAAGCTTGAGGCATAGTAAGACAGACCCCAGAAATAGTAGTGTTACTATAGGCAAAGAATTTAACAGACCTGAAAAAATTGACTCCTAAGCCTGTGGTGAAGAGACCTCAGAAGCTACCTGATGGGGTCAGAGTCCAAAGTATATCATGAGTCAACATCATTGGGCACACTGCCTATCTGCTACATGGAAAACTTCCACAAAACTTAAGAGTAATACATGAAACATCTATTCTCTTTCCACGAAGTCTGTGGGTCGAGGACACAGAAAGATTTGTAGAAAGGAATATTTCTGTTGTTGTTCATCATCCTGCTGCCAAAACCAGGATGTTTTCAACGGCAGAGGGTGACAGCAGCCAGATGGTTTGTTATGGAATTAATGTCCATGTCGTTCCTCAAAGTCAGTATGTTAAAGCCTGTTCACATGTAGCTGGAGAGATGGCTCAGTGGTTAGGAATGGTTGCTGCCCTTGTAGAAGACCCAGGTGTGTTTCTCAGTATGCACATGGTGGCACATAACTATTCGTAGCTCCGGTTTCAGGGGATCTGACACCATTCCCTCCCTGGCTTTCATGGGCACCAGGTATACCTGTGGTACATGTAAGTACAGGCAAACATTCATACATAAAATTTTAAAGTAGATAATTTTTAAAAGCCCATTCACTTATGTAAAGTTGTTTAGAGGAGTATCTTTAGGGGGTGATCAGGTCAGGACTTGTACTTCTATGAATAGTACTATTGCCCTTATCAAACAGAAACTCAAATGTTCTTTAGCTCCTTACTGCAAGTGATTTCACCTGTCTCAGCTTCCATTGTTGCAGTGATAAAAAGATCCATGATTTTATATATAAATAAAATGCAGTTATTCACTAAAGAATAGAAATCATAACATTCCAGGGCCTCTAAACAGCCATGGAACCTGGAGAGCATGGGGGAGATGCTTTCAATGCTGTGAATTGTAATGCAGGCATAGCATTAATCAAAGAGGAGTGCAATATAGATTTTGACAGGCAAGGCCTGATAACTTTCCTTTCCTTATACCCTTGCACAGATTGTTCTCTGTCAAGTAGGGGAGCAATCCGAGAAAGGCATACCCATCGGTCTAAAACAGCATGTGAGATCCAAATTCAGGAGGAGGATGAAGGGAACTGTCAAGAAGCCAGCTGCAGGCCAGACACTACAGACAGCCAATTCAGACTGGTTGAAAAGCAGAGGAAAGAAAGTGTGGCAAAGAGCAAGGACCAGATGTAGGCATTTCGGTCGGATTGGGATGGAACAGGAGTGGGTCAGGTATTCTGGCACTCGGGTGTCACAAAATATTGAATGTTACACAGCTCAGGTGGAAAGGTATCCTGGAGCTCGGGAGCCAAGGACCACCACAGGTTGTAGTAAGCTTAGCAGCTTACAGCCCTGCCTCAGGGAAAGGTTTCCCAGTGTATCGGCTCCGCTCTGGCAGGACAGGTTCTTCAAGCTGGGGATGTCTGCCCAGTATAGCAGTTTTGCTTGGCAGGAGGTTTTTTTTTTGGGGGGGGGGTGAAGTTGCTACAGTTCATCTCTGCTTCAGGAGAGCAGGGAGCGGAGTGTAACAACTCTGTTCAGCCAAGGGAAGGTTTTCCTGCAAAAGTGTTACAGCAAATAGTGAAAGTGTGTTTTCTTTGGCTCTGCTCAGGGTGTGTTTCTTTGACTGGCCCCTTTTCCCTACACCAGAGAAAGAGAGCAAGTGAGAGGGGTTCCTTTAGAAATGCATGTTTATATTTCAGGAGGTATGTTTCTGTAGAGAATACAAGCAATTCACAAGGTTCAGAAAGAGAATACATCAAGAAGATTCACATAGTAGGTTGCCTGATGAATTTAGATATGTGGAGAGGATATATAAGGGATGAGAGGAAGAATATGACGTAAGAATAATGGAATCGAACAAAATGAAAATAAGGAAATAACTCTTTTATCTTGAGAGAAAGAGGAAAGAGTTGTTTAGGAGGGAAAAGTAATCTTGTTAGAGGTGAATTTCTGTTGCTATGACAGACTTCCAGAGATATGGTACTTTATAAAGAACGTTCTTAGAAAAGTTTAAGATAGGGAAGAAACAGAACGGATTCCTTACTTCTCTGGCCCCATGTTATGTAAAGACATTGATTAAATCACTGAAATAACAATATGCATGAGGTCATAGTGTTTGTTCAGGTGTGTTTTTGTTACTCTGTCTGTTGCTGAGCCTAAGCATCTAAAGACAAACAGTTTAAGGAGCAAGAGTTTATCTTGGCTTTGTCATGGAAGGGGTATTTGGGAGCAGAGCTGTATTGGTCTGTAGTATCTGCTAGAAAGGACCATGGCAATGCTCTTCCAGCTTTTTTAAGTAATCTTTTGTTTTACCCTGAGCTCTATTCTGTGAGGCAGTGCCACTCACACTCAAGAGCATTCCCACCTCAGTTAGACCTCTCTGGAAATGCTTCCAAAGACACATTCTAAGGTGTGTCTCCTGGGTGACTCCAAGTGGAGTCAAGTTAATGGTGAATATTAAACATCCTAACAAGGCCAGCTATGAATTGTTTGTATTGAAGCAAGTACAGATTTCTTTTCGATTCAAAAATGCTTCTTCATAACTTATGGCCCTCTACATAAGTCATATCTTCATTTTGATCAAAGTTAAAGATAGCTCTGAGAGAAAGATCAAAAGATGGAGAGAGAAAACTGTTCCCTTAGAAAAGAACTTCATATAATGATGTCAAATAATATCATGGAGCACTGAGTAGAGATGAATATTAGTAATATCTACATGTCTTTAATCACTCATTATATAAACACACACACACACACACCCATGTTCATACATGCAGACACTTGCCCCACCTACCTCCATATGCACATAGGCCCATAGCACACATATGTATATTCCCTACACAGGTACATTCTCATGTACACATACACATGTGTGCTACCATTCACTTTCCAGAGACAATTTGAAAGTCCAAATGGATCAATGAATTTTATGTGTTCAAAATTGCTTTTAATGTCAAAAACCCTAGGGTGAATTAGGGAAGGGAGAAAAGCAATACAAAAAGGAAGAAGAGAGATACAGAGAAAGATTATGACTTTTTGGAAATGTATTTAAATTTTATGTTTATTACATATACTACGCAATGTTTACATGCACGTGCACTGTCAGTTCTCTAGAGTTTCAAAACAGGTTATTCACTTTCTCAAGGATTCCAAGGATGAACACTTTCTGCATTTATTTTCTCCTAACATACAAAATGCAAAATCACTGATGATGGAATTTTTTTTGGCCTGGTATCTAAACTAGATTTAAATTTTCAATATTTTTATTTTAGTCATCAAATGTTTCTTGGCTGGACTTCCTAACATTTCTCATTATCAGTTCTGATGACAATTAGAAAAGGAATAGATGTAAGAAAGCGATGTGGAATACTAACTTAAAGTATCAAATTAATTTTGAGGGGAGTTGCTAACTATCAGTGTCAGAAATCTGTATCCGCCTATAGATTGTGCATTTGGCTTCATTCTAGGCTCTCACAATCACTAAAATGCTTACCTAGTGAATGTTTTCACTTGTTTGTGGTAGCCATGCCTCACAAAGCTAGGGGAATTGCGCAGAAAGAGAGAGGCTGATTCAACAGAAGGAAGTTTATTCCTTTTTAAAATGCCTGTCAGTTACAAGGACACCATTATCTCAAAAGGCAAAGGCATGAACTCTGAGTGCCTTGGACATAAGAAGAATATTAGATTTCAAAAAAATATCCTACCGAAATGACCCAGAGAGATTGTCTTTACACAAAAGCCGACCAACCCAAGCTAGGATTTTAAGTGAATTCGGCTTTGCCCTAAAATGTGGCTAGAGCAACATGAACGAATACGCAAAGGGAATTCGAGTTAAACCCAAAGGGTTTGAGAGTCACATCTCATAATGAAAGTATCACATTAGATTTCTCTCTCTCTCTCTCTCTCTCTCTCTCTCTATATATATATATATATATATATATATATATATATATATATATCAAGTGAAATGCATTCGAGTCAAATTTGTCCTTTCCCTCTGCCTTCGAGAATATTGCCAGTCCTGTCTTCTCGGTCATAGTTGTTCTCCTTAATACGTCACAATGTGGTAAAAGACCAGTTGTGACATCAAACCTTGTTTGCAACACAGCCATTAAGGACATCAACATATGTTCCTGTTTCCCTAGTCACTGGGATCTTCATTTATTCATTTCTCTTAAAGGAGGCAAGACAGGCCTGTTAAGAAGATGATTCTGAATGTCTTTTTCTGGGAATTTATAGTGAATTCAAAAACTGCCCGTTTGGTATTAGAAGTGAGGCAGTTGAGAAATAGTGTCCTCACAAAGATAGGAATGTCTCTCACTGTCCCCACCCCAAGCCTTTTCTGTATTTGTTACAGAACTGTCCACCAGGTGGCGATCTAAATATGTAATGGCTTAAAGTTGACAGACCCTACAAATGCAATGCAAAAGTTCCTAATTTCAGTAAGAAGAGTGACATTAAGAAATACATACATACATAAATAGCAGAGTTGGATAGAAAAGGAGAACGCAACATAAAGAATGTGACAAGAAGACAGAAGGATCCGCAAGAGAACAGGGAAGGAGGAAAGGGGAGGGCAGTACGAAGCCGGACAATTAAAAAAGTTTATTGATTTACTTGTATAGAAATATCACAAAAATTAAAAATTCCAGCAGTGCTGGAGAGATGGGTAAGTGGTTAAGAGTTTGTGCTGCTGAATCAGAGGAACAGAGTTCAGCTCCCAGCACCGAGTTCAGTGCCCAGAACCGAAGTGGCTCATAGTGACCTGCAACTTCAGCACCAAGGACGCAACACACTCTTCTACTTTCTCCATCGTTTGCAACACCTGCTCTCACATTCATGAGCTACAACTACAGAGACATCATTAATACACATTATTACAGCCATACAGATGACATCATTAAAATTAATTTTAAAGTACACAAAATATTCTGGCACTAACTTGAGAGGGCATTGATTTTACTCTTATACCCAAAAGCTTGAGTTATTGTCAGATAGTTAACAATTTAAACATCTCCTCCTTTCTTTTAATGCCCTCCCCCACTCACAGCTGTATTTTAATCTCACTTGAACTGTTTAGCTAATTGTTTTAGTTTTCAATTTTTCTTGTCAGTTCAGGTTAGTCTTGGTCAAATTACTTAACCTCTTCATATGTCTTAGAGTGATATAATGTGAGGAAGCACTAATAAAAACCATTATAAAACACTTTGCAAATGTTAGTGCCCACGACAACTACATTGCTTTGAAGTCACCAAAAGCATGTCAAGGATTCAGACAAGTACATAATTAAACTGTCCAAACTGCATTAGGGATGGATGGCATTTAACCAGGGCTGACTATTCCTATCAAGCTATGAGTTTAAATTATAGTGGCCTTGGGAGCTCTCACAGATCTTACCAGAGTAGAACTAGGGCTGGGCCCTTGAGCTTAAATGTTTATGCATATCATTTGCAATAACAACAAAGACATCATTGGGTCGATAAATCTTCAGTTTTTCCTTTTGTTTTCCATAGAAGAAACTGTAATTCAATTAGTTTTTATGGAAACAAATATTGAATGGCATTGTACAAAACAACAAATCAATAGCAATATAGTTCAAAATGGGATAATCTATGTGACCTAGATGTCCCAGTTCTCAGCATACTTGGAATCATGTTAAGGGCTATGCTGTGTCTCTCGGATGCCCAGCCTTCACCTGTTCATACAGAGATTTTACTGCTTACCAGTGTCTCTGAAAATGCTACAGTTGTGACTTCAGAGCATGCCACACTACGGACTGGCTCTGCTCACTGCTTCTGATACTTGGAATAGACTTCTAAGGGTAGAAGGCACTTTCAGTGCTTACAACAGGAGAGAGGGGAGAGAGAGAGAGAGAGAGAGAGAGAGAGAGAGAGAGAGAGAGAGAGAGAGAGAGAGAGAGAGAGAGAGAGAGAGAGAGAGAGAGCCTGTCTGTTTGTCCATACCTGCATTTTACATGTGTGTAGTGATCAGAAGAAAATCTCTGCTCTTCGTTCTCAGGATCTTTCCAATGTATTTGTTTCATCCAGGCTCCTCACTGGCCAAGTAGGCCATTGTGTCTGGCTAGCAAGTTCCATGCATTTGCCCATCACAGTCTCCCCAGTTTGGGGAATATAATCATCCTCTATCAAACACAGTATTTATATAGGTTCTGGAGATCAAACTCGAGTGATCATGCTTCCAGAGAAAACAGTTTACCCAATGAACTATTGAGTCAACAGCATAACAGGGACGACTTAATAGTTACCTAGTGAGATAAAGACAAAGCATCCCAATATAGGCCATGAACATCAAGATTGGCAACAGTATGAAGGCAGTAGTGCTCTCAACCTGTAAGGTCTTTGGGAGAATTGTCACAACCAGAAGTTATCAGCTATAAAGTCATGGTTAAGGACAGAAATTTCAATCATGGGAGATCCATTAGGAGCTGGCCTCATAGAAGAGTTATAAGTGTAGAGTCTGCCAGAAGCTGAGAAAACAGAGGAATCATCTGAGTTCCTTCCCCTCTCTAACTTGCCTGATACTTTTCACTGCCCTAATTTCCATGGAAGCCACTGCAAGGAGAGACATGGAAAGCCCTACTATAGAACAGGACGGGTTTAAAGTGAAAAATGGCTAAGAGAGCAACTAGTTCTGGATCTGAGCAGAAAAACAGGCTGCTGTTGCTGGAATCCATAGCTCACTAGCTTGTCTCTTTGGCTGCTGGCTCGACAGCTCTGTGGCTGGCAGCTGCTCTGCCTTACCCACTCTGCTCCACAGAGGTTTGACTTACATGTCATTATTTATAGATGAGAAGCAGTTTTCTTTGTTTATTAATTTTAGTAAAAACCCTAGTAAAGATTAACAGAGGCATGATATACATGTCTCACTTTTCAATCATTTTGGAGACGACCAACTTTCTCCAAGAGTCATGGAAAATATAAGAATAGATTATATTGAGATAACAAAAAAAATCTTCCATCTGTATGTTGTAGTCACCAGTGTCATTCCCATAATTTAAGGAAAGGTTTTCTTGAAGGCTGGCAGTTAACTCTACACTTGTCAGATTGTGGCTGGTGGGCAAGTGTTAGCACTCAGCTCCCACAGTGCACAAACTCAAGTGTTCTCCTGTCAGCACCCCTCAATCCTAAGTGACTTCTGTTCTGTGGTCCTTTACAGTAAAGGTAAGTCTGTCGTGGAGCTGGGACAGTTCAGTTTACCACATGGAGCTTCATTTGTGAGAGCCCAATCCTTCTGAAAACTCCAGGTTACCCATGTTGGAAGCTGACTCAACTTCCTTTCATTCTCTTTTAGTCAACACATCCGTCTGAGGATCTAAATAGGCATCATAGAGGTAAGGATATAGGCACATCCTCAGTGAAGCTTTTTTTCCTGACTTTCTGCCATCTTCCCTAAAAAGTCCAAGAAACAACTGAATTTGACCCAACTCCTGTTGGATTTTAGTGCAGATTTGGAAATATTCCTTTGTATATTTGTAATCCATGAGCAATATCAAATCCTTCTGGTTGTAGAGATAGGAAAATTTGTACTTGATATATAGATTGTTGTGGTAGAAGTGAAAGATGGTGTGTTGTTAAAATGTTTGCATTGGTTTGCTGGTGCGATTCACTACCTGTTTCACTGATCGAGAGAATTCAGGGTAGCTGCCCTGTAAAACACAGTGCAGCCCATCAGATTCAATGCAGGTGTTGGAGAAACCGAACAAATAAGCAGTAAAAAGAACAAAAGTGACTGTAGAGACAAGTTACTAAATGTGTTTCAGGTCAGTTGCAGTTACAATAGATTTGTCAAAGTTTTATCATAGATATGTTTTATAATTTGCTAGCCTGACATGTTGTACCTTCTTGGGCATTCTACAGGGAGTAGAATTTGGTCTGTTTTATTTGCAGAAATTGGATCCAGCTTTGTGTAGTATTACAGGCACTGACATACTGAATATCTCTGTTCATTCTTGCCTGATATTGGCGACTTCAGACCTGCTGTCCCCATATTTTCTGAGGGAGGCAGTTTGTCCAATGGGCATGGACAGCTGGACAGCTGTTCTGTGCCCCCATGACTTTCTTTCCACACTGAACAGGATCAGGATTCTAGTTTAATTTAGTAAGCTACGATCCAAATGTGGGACTCCCCATGTGTTCAGTAAGACCATGTTGAATAGAGTGAAGCTGGTAACAGATGTGTCTACTTTTGTACACAGGCACTAAAGGCCTGGAATCCGAGGAAGGAGTCTCTGAGAATACAAAACAGGACAGAAGCCAGAGGAGGATTTCTGAGAGCTCAGAGCTTCTGGTTTATTGTATAAAATGAAATAGGAAAACTGTGAATAGGCTGTAAATGCATGTCAGGATTTGGGAGAATTTTATTACCCACCAGAGTTACACTTTTCTATATTTTGATATTACCAGGTCCTTTCCAGAGAAATATACACTTTAAATTTTCCCCAATGATATCAAGGCAGTATTCTGCACAATAGAGGCTACTGTGTCCAGAGTTATAGTTTTTACTTTTATTTTTACTTTAGTGAAGTCAGCAGTTTCTAAAGAGTCACCTCGAGCTATGTTTAAAGATCTATCTTCGACATTCAGCACGAGTCCTGGGTATGAGTGGAGGGTGAATAAACCAGACTACCTTTGAATCAAAGCCCAATACTAGTTAGATGTTCTAAAGAAAATGTTGGTTGTTTTGTGGTTCCCTTCAGGAAATGAGAAATATTTAGATTTGATAGTTAAGACATACTGCCTAAATATGACCCATGGACTTTTATTACAATGGTGTGTTTATTTTAGGGAGTGCTCTGGTGCAAATGTCAGAGAACATCACATAGGAGTCAGTTTTCTTCTTCATCCTTATGAGTCCTGGGATCAAACTCAGGTCACCAGGCATTGTGGTCATGCTTCAATCCGCTGGCCCAAATGTATGGCTTTCTATATCAGAGATCGTTAAACCTAAGTTTGGAAGGGACAGTCTCTCCATTCCTTCATCTTTTAACCCCATCCAGGAGTCATTGGTTTCTAAACCATTATATATATATATATATATATATATATATATATATATATATATATTGACTGTTGCTAATGCCTGCAAAGGTGAAGTCTTTGCACATTTTCCCAGGATCACTCTCTGTTGAGGTGTCCAGATAGCTAGAATTTCTACCTTATATGTATCTGAATTTTCTTTCTTGAAGCTATTGGCATCTTTTCAGTACTCATAAAATATTAGAATAATGACTATTAACCCCTGAGCCCTACCAGATAACAAGAGCACTACACTGGAGGGGTAGGGTGTGCTGAATGAGATCCATGGTCACATTCCAAACAAATTTCCTGTTTACAGGAAAGATTACCTACCTACACACATGCATATGATTTACACTTTAAATTTCCTTGTATCGTTTTTTCTTTTTCACTATAAACATTCTTTAAGGTAGTGTACAATTCTTTCAGAGCTCCCAGTCTGATATGAGGAAACTTTGTTCCACAGTTTATGTCACTGGTGGAATACTGCTGAAAGACAAGAGAGAAAACAATGGGAAAATGATATCTTTAATACTATGTTTCATTAAATCTGATATACCATGTATTATGGGGTACATCTTTGTATTGTAGATGTATGAATTATCTTATTCATTAATTTGTGATACTCTGTAGATATGCTGTCTAGCTTTTTTGTCAACTCAACACATGTCATTTTGGAAGAGGAAATCTCAACTGAGAAAATGTTCCCACCAGATTGGCCTGTAGGCATACCTCTGGTGCACTTACTTGATTGACATTTGATGTGGGAAGGTCCACTTCAGTGTGTGTTAAATGTAGCCTTCCCCACCATCTGTCTGAGCCCTGCTGCGTTGCACTCCCCCAAATAACACACAAGACACTATTAATTATAAATCTATTGGCCATTTGCTTGGTTTCTTACTGGCTATCTCTTAAGTATTTACCCCATAATTGGTAATCTAAGTATTTCTCTTACAGGAGAAAGGGTCCGGACCTCTTAGTCCTCTGTAAGCTACATTGTGACTCCCTCTGTTTCTTCTTCCCAGAGTCCTCCTCAACTCCTAGTCCCACCTATCTCGCTTCCCTATTGGCTAACAGTGCTTTATTCAACAACCAATAAGAGACAGATTTCAGAATGACATCTCCCATCAAGTGTGGGCAGTGCTACCTTGAACTGATGGTGTATTATAAGAAGGCAGACTGAGAAAACCATGGGGAGCAAACCAATAAGCAGTGTTCAGTTCTTGCCTCCAGGTTTCCACCATTGGTTCCTGCCCTGACTTCTCTGGATGATGGACTAAAGCCTACAAAAGAAGATAAACTTTTTCCTCCCCCAAAGTTACTTTTGGTTGTGGTGATTTATCACAACTGAAGCTCTAACTGAGAGAGTAAGTAAATGGAATCTGGACCAGCATAGTCCCTCTCCTTCTGAACTTGTGTGATGGACAATGAGTGGGAAAATGTGCAGAACCAGATGACATGACTGTCCTCTCTGCCTATCTTATTTATGCCAAGTTCTCAGAGCCGACATTGAGAGTGACTAGGAATTAGAGAGAAACATAAATATTTTCTATATTTTCTTAAAGAAGCACATTTTAAGGTAGCTCACAACCTACAGAAGCCTTTCTGTATAGAAATAATCATATAATCTCTTTCTATGGCACGGTCTGTGTTCTTAACAACGAAACCACAGGTATCAGCAGCATTTGCTCACCATTATCAATTGCACACAATGTTTGAGGAAGTATCCTTCTTCCTGCGCTGGAGAGATGGCTCAATGCTTAAGAGTGAACCCTGCTCTTGCAGAAGACCAAACTTCTACTCCCAGTACCACATCTGGCAACTCACAAAAGCTTATAACCCCAGACCCAAGGTTAACTGAAGGACTCCTCAGACACGTTTAATCACAAACATATAATAAAAATAAGTGAATATTTTTAAGAAAAGAAAGCTGGCAGAGGGGAGAATGGAGTGAGAACTCTGACAAGGGATAGGGCAAGCAAGTCTGGAGACAGGAAAGTGTATTTGAGAGATGGAAAACCCGAGGCAGGATTTCCATGACTGTGATGCTCTGCATGCAAATTCACGACATGTTTCATTTAATTAAGCAAGTTAAAAGAACAAGTCAGCCGTACTTACACAGGAGGGTGGAAGATGGATCAGAACAAAATAAGCATGTATGCGTGGAAAGACTGACTACACATAACAACAGAAAGTTGAAATTTTAAATGTCCTGCTTCTAGAACGTGGACATGCATGACCCCGTGTATACTATGATCAGGTTCCAATCATTTTCTCAGTTTTATTTATCTATTTCTTTGTTAGAATTCATTCTATTATCTGAATAATATTAAGTTCAGGACAGGGAGTTCCACTATAGAAAATCCCTTAGAGAAAATGAGGCTGAACTTGTGAAATTGTACCATTCATTAAAAGTTATCTGATGCTTAGGTAGCTGTATGTTGAATGGTCTCTTTTTGTAACCATATTAAATTAATCAAGTCAATTGGCAAGTTTCTTGAAGTTCTTGAAAGTAAGAACTTTTAACTAAAATTTCTGTAAAAGTTTCATGTAAGTTTTGGTGTGATGATCACCTCCTGCTCTAGCATTGTTCAGATGCTTTCTTGAAATGCAGGGTACTGGCTGGTGCATAGAGGCCTTCAATGGGCTCTAAAGGCTTCCTGTCACATTAGGAGAAAACACACATCGTTGGGCAGAATCAGATGGGGTCTTCTACTGCTGTGGGAAAATCTCCACAGTCTTTTATCTATTTTCTTCTTCATATTTTCCCTTATTTGTCGCTTTTGTATTTTGTCCAACATAATATATTTTCTGCTTTAAAATAGCAATGACATTTAAGTGAAAACAAAACAATTTTCTTTATTCCTAGCAATTGATAGAGATCACTTCGAAGCAAGACCCTCCAATGGATTAATGGCAGAGAATATGTTTGTAGCTATTGCCAACTTGACACCAAAACCTATGAATGAAGTGTGATGCTTTTTTTCTTTCCTTGGATATTAGAGAGGACTGAAGTGCTATTATGGCGCTCTCTTTCCCTCATCTCTGTTTATCTGAATAGGAAAATGATATTATTGAATTGTGGTCCCACGTATGGCAAGCATTATTTTTCTGGGCTGCTGGCAGTGAAATGCAGTGTGAAAGCAGAGCAGGGTTAAAGCACAGGTTGGGCATTCTCTTTCCAGGATGTGATGGCATTCTGAGTAAGTCACACCGGTTACAAAGATCCCTGCAGTTCCTTGCTGTACCTGTGCCCTTTACAGCAGCTTTTCAGTCATGACAGAGCTATTTCCTAACCTCAGTCTGAAATGGCTTGTGATTTCATTGGACCAAGATGGCAATGGAAGCTTTCTACTTTGGAGCAGAGTAATCTAAGACCTAATTTCTCTCTCTCTCCCCCCCCCCCCGTGTGTGTGTGTGTGTGTGTGTGTGTGTGTGTGTCTGTCTGTGTCTGTGTGTGTGTGTGTCTCTGTCTGTTTCTTTCTCTCTCTCTGTCATATCTATCCCAACCAAGAAGATAAACAACACTAGCACACTGTAGGATAAAAGTACACGTGGAGGAGAGTACAGAGGCCTGAGCTCCTCTTAGACGGGCCATCTCAGAGCCAATGCACCAGCTGGCCTAATCACATAAGCCAGGCCAGCCAGGGAAAGTTGACTCTGGACTGAATCTCAGGAATCTCTCCAGCCAATCCATAGAGCCATAAGCTAAAGTCAATATTTACTGTTGTATACAATTGGGAGTTTGTGTTTATTTGTCAGGCAGTGTTACTGTGGCAAAAGGTAACTGACACAGGATTATTTCTAAACTACAATCTTTTTCTTACTCTTTCCAGTAAGCCAACAGATGCATACAGGTAGCAGCAAGATGAGGTGTTGATTCTATCCCTGAGTATGGTTTAAAGCAGTGATTCTCAACCTGTGGGTTGTGACCCTTTGGTGACAGAATGATCCTTTAACAGAGGCTGCATATCAGATATTTACATTATGATTCATAAAAGTAGCACAATTATAGTTATGAAGTGGCAATGAAGTAGTTTTATGGTTTGTGAGTCACCACAACAGGAGGAACTGTATCAAAGGGTTGCAACATTAGGAAGGTTGAGAACCACTGCCATAAAGACTTCAAAAAGTTCCCAAGGAAAACATGCTGTTATTTGTCTCCATTTTCTTGTGACTTCCCTGCCCCAAATTCTGATCCCCAGAGTTTCCTACAGAAAAAGTCTATAAGAAAGTGGAATTATTACATTTTGTTTGTTTGTTTTCTTTCATTTGCTTGCGTGTTCACCTTTCAGGACCGACATGGCCCCTCCTTTCCAGCTCCTGTCAACTTGTTCGGAGGTACTTGGCTTATCCTCCTTTCCAGAAAGGACACATGAATGAAGACACAAAATATTATGAAAGAATAATATGTAAAAGGGCCCGAGCGTTACACTTCTTTCCCTTAAATTATATCTTAGACCACTTACATCAGCATTGTCCTGGGGAAGTAATAAAATGTGTATTTCCTTGGTCCAACACAGATCTGCTGTTCCAGGAATAGTATCTTAAAGGACTTTGATTCATCATCCAAATGGAACCGTATGCCTTTGTTTGTCCTTAGCTATTGCTTTCCATAGCTACAATTATAAATTTGGATTGGATCAGCAGTTGGCTCCTTTGTTCCCAAAAATGAAATGTTGCTTAATGTTTCAGAAGTGTATTCCATCATCATCATGGTATGAAGCATGGTGGCATGCAAGCAGACATGGTGCGAGAGAGGTAGTTGAGAGATCTATGCTTGATCCCTAGAGAGCAGGAAGAGAATTGAGCCACTAGGCCAGTGATAAATTTCTAACAATGTCACCCCTACTCCAACAAGACCACATTTCCTAATAGTGTCACTCCCTATGGGCCTATGGGACCATTTTCATTGAAATTATCCCAATCAATTTGTGTTAGTCATGCACTTTTTAGATTTTATGCCAAGTCTTGCAGTAGTAGAGACTGCATGATAGAGAGGAGATTCTGGAAATTGCACTATTCTGCAATGCAGAAATTGTCTTAAGAAGAGCTGTTGCAATTTAAATAGACCTATAACCCCTATGGAAATAGAAGCTGTCATCAAAAGTCTCCCAACCAAAAAAAGTCCAGGTCCAGATGGCCTCAGTGCGGAATTCTACCACAAATTCAAAGAACAGCTTATACCAATTCTTCTCAAAGTGTTCCACACAATAGAAGCAGAAGGGTCTTTGCCAAACTCTTTCTATGAGGCTTCAATAACCTTGATCCCCAAGCCACACAAAGATACAACCAAGAAAGAGAACTTCAGACCAATATCCCTCATGAACATTGATGCAAAAATACTCAATAAAATACTGGCAAATCGGATCCAAGAACACATCAAAACAATCATTCACCACGATCAAGTAGGTTTCATCCCAGGGATGCAGGGATGGTTCAACATACGAAAATCCATCAACGTAATCCACCATATAAACAAGCTGAAAAACAAAAATCACATGATCATCTCACTAGATGCTGAAAAAGCCTTTGACAAAATCCAACACCCCTTCATGATAAAGGTCTTGGAGAGATCTGGGATAACAGGGACATACTTAAACATAATAAAAGCCATATACAGTAAACCAACAGCCAACATCAAACTAAATGGACAGAAACTCAACGCAATTCCTCTAAAATCAGGAACAAAACAAGGCTGTCCACTCTCTCCATACCTTTTCAACATGGTACTTGAAGTTCTAGTTATAGCCATACGACAACAAAGGGGGATCAAGGGGATACAAATTGGGAAGGAAGAAGTCAAACTTTCACTGTTTGCAGACGATATGATAGTTTACATCAATGACCCAAAGAACTCTACCAGGGAACTCTTACAGCTGATTAACACCTTCAGCAAAGTGGCAGGTTACAAGATCAACTCAAGAAAGTCAGTAGCCCTACTATATACAGATGATAAAAGGGCTGAAAGAGAAATCAGAGAAACATCACCCTTTACAATTGCCACAAACAATATAAAATACCTTGGGGTAACGCTAACCAAACAAGTGAAAGACCTGTATCGTAAGAACTTTGAATCTTTAAAGAAAGAAATTAAAGAAGCCCTCAGAAAATGGAAAGATCTCCCATGCTCTTGGATAGGTAGGATCAATATAGTAAAAATGGCAATCCTGCCAAAAGCAATCTACAGATTCAATGCTATCCCCATTAAAATCCCAGCACAATTCTTCACAGACCTTGAAAGAACAATAATCAATTTTGTATGGAAAAACAAAAGACCCAGGATAGCCAAAACAACCCTGTTCAACAAGGCAACGTCCGGAGGCATCACTATCCCTGACCTCAAGCTCTATTATAGAGCTATAGTCCTGAAAACAGTTTGGTATTGGCACAAAAATAGACAGGCAGACCAATGGAATCGAATTGAAAATCCGGGTATTAACCCACACACGTACGAACATCTGATCTTTGACAAAGAAGCTAAAAATATACAATGGAATAAAGAAAGCATCTTCAACAAATGGTGCTGGCATAATTGGAGACTGGCATGTAGAAAAATGCGGATCGATCCATGTTTATCGCCATGCACAAAACTTAAGTCCAAATGGATCAAAGACCTCAACATAAATCCAGCCACACTGAACCTCTTAGAAGAGAAAGTGGGTGGTACCCTTGAAAGAATTGGTACAGGAGACAGCTTCCTGAACATAACACCAGTAGCACAGACAGTGAGATCAACAATTAATAAATGGGACCTACTGAAACTGAGAAGCTTCTGTAAGGCAAAGGACACAGTCAGCAAGACAAAAAGGCAGCCCACAGAATGGGAAAAATATTCACTAATCCCACATCTGACAGAGGGTTGATCTCCAAAATTTACAAAGAACTCAAGAAGCAAGTCTCCAAAACAGCAAAGGACCCAATTAAGAAGTGGGCTGCAGAACTAAATAGA
This sequence comes from Mesocricetus auratus, assembly GCF_017639785.1. NCBI lineage: Eukaryota > Metazoa > Chordata > Mammalia > Rodentia > Cricetidae > Mesocricetus > Mesocricetus auratus. The sequence continues at coordinate 40,395,633 of NW_024429194.1, read as the reverse complement.
GAGTTTTCAATAGAGGAGTCTAAAATGGCTGAGAGGCACTTGAGAAAGTGCTCAACATCCTTAGCCATCCGGGAAATGCAAATCAAAGCAACTCTGAGATACCATCTCACTCCTGTCAGAATGGCTAAAATCAAAAACACCAATGACAATTTATGCTGGAGAGGATGTGGTGAAAGGGGGACACTCCTCCATTGCTGGTGGGAGTGCCAACTGGTTCAGCCACTTTGGAAAGCAGTATGGAGATTCCTCAGAAAAATGGGAATAAACCTACCACAAGACCCAGCAACTGCACTCTTAGGCATATATCCAAAAGATGCCCATTCATATAACAAAGATGTCTGTTCCACTATGTTCATAGCAGCTTTATTTGTAATAGCCAGAACTTGGAAGCAACCTAGATGTCCCTCACCCGAAGAATGGATAGAGAAAATGTGGTACATCTACACAATGGAGTACTATTCAGCAGAAAAAAATAATGGAATCATGAGATTCGCAGGCAAATGGATGACACTAGAAGAAACCATCCTGAGTGAGGTAACCCAGTCACAAAAAGAGAAACATGGCATGTACTCTCTCATATATGGATTTTAGACATAGATCTGGGGAGTGCCAGCCTACAATCCTATTGCCAGAGAGTCTGGGAAACAGAAACTTCATTTACTGGCTGGTTAAGTACTGAGCTGAACTCAAGAAAGCCAGTATCAGAGAGGGAGGACTGATGATCAAAGGGATTAAGACTGGGCTGGTTGAACCCCCAGAAACAGCTGACCAGACAAAGGTTAACTCTTGAATCCCAGGCATCAGCCTGGGAATCCAGCATGGGACTGATCAAGACCCCCTGAATCTGGGTGTCAGTGAGGAGGCCTAGGTAATCTATTGAGCCTTGGACAGCAGATCAGTACCCATCCCAAGTATACACACGGACTTTGGACTCCCATTGAACAATGTGAGGTGCACTCTCACCCTGAACTCTTGGGGAAGGGTCTAGGCCCTGCCCTATATGAAATGACAGACTATGGACACCCGCATGGAGGGCCTCACCCTCCCTGGGGGAATGAGGGGATAACGGGGGGATGGGGGGAGGGCAAGGGAGGAGGGGAGGGAAAGGGAGAGGGACCTCGTACTGACTTGTGAAGCAACCTTGTTTCTTATCTAAATTTTAAAAAGGAAAATAAAAAAATATTAATAAAAAAAAAGAAAGAAAGAAAGGAAGGAAGGAAGGAAGAAAGAAAGAAAGAAGAAAGGAAGGAAGGAAGGAATTAAAGCAAGGAAGGAATGAAAGGAAGGAAGGAATGAAAGGAAGGAAGAATTTTGCATCTATGTTCATAAGGGATATTGCTCTATAATTTTTTGGTTGGAACTTTGTATAATAGTGTAATAGGGTAATAGTGGACTCATAAAAAGAATTGGGAAATGTTTCTTTAGTTCCTATTTTGTGAATAATCTGAATAATGTGAGGACTGATGTTAGATCTTCTTTGAAGGTCTGGTAGATTTCCACTCTGAATACATCTGTCCCTGGGTGATTTTTGCTGTTGTTGTTGAAGATTGGTAGACTTTTAATTACTGCTTCTATTTCATTCAAATTTATGAGTCTGTTTAAATTGTTTATTTGATCTTGACTTAACTTTGGTAGCTCATAAATATCAGTAAATTCATCCTTTTGTTTTGGTTTTCAAGTTCTTTTGGTTCTCTAGATTTCATAAGTACCTATTTTAATATTCCTATTTTCACCTCTGTTTTTGTTAATTTGGATAGTCTTTTTCTTTTTGTTAATTTGGCTAAGTGTTCATCTTACATATTTTTCTTAAATAGTCAACTCTTCATTGATTTTTTTCTTACTTTTGTTTGTTTGTTTGCATTTCATTGATTTCATTCCTGAGTTTATTATTTCTTGCCATTTACTCTCTTTGGATACCAGTTTTTTCTTTTTGTTCTAGAACATTTAGGTGTGCCACTAAGTTGCTAATGTGAGAGCTATCAGATTTTTTATGTAGACACTTATTGATGTGAAATTGCCTTGTAGAACTGTGTTCATATGTCCCATAAGTTGGATGTATTGTGTTTTCATTTTCACTCAATTCTAAAAAGTTTTCATTTCTTGTTATGGAAAAAAAATAAAAAAATAAAAAAACCATAAAAAAAAAGAAGAGCTGTTAATCAGGTTGAACTGAAGAAAGCCTAGTATATATACAGTTTCTGTAGTTGAAGAAGCATTGTACTTTTAGGCAGAAAACCAGAAGAACTGTGAGTGATGTCTAAGTCGTGCTTTCGAATGACTCTTGTGAATCAGATCAAGGAATTGAGGTGGAATTTTTCTTGTACTCTATAGGGATTCACAAATTGATGTTCACAGGGGCTGGATTGCTTTCTATTTCTTATCATATATTTGAAGTTTTTCCATAAAGCTTTACTAGGCACCATGTGAATTTTCTGGTTGTATATTTTTGCCATATCATTCCTGAACTCCATCCTATGAAACAATATTTTTCATTTTTTTAAGATTTCAAGCTAAATAATTCTACTTTGGTTTATACCATGTAGACTCCTCTTAACAGTTCAATCAATGCTTCATGACTCTTGTATTGATTGAATATGACTATATTAAAATATCTCAAAATTCAGCCAACTACAATATGGTCTGGACAAAAGAGCACCAAATGGACCATGCATGACTCTTCTGTCCTCTGATGGTGATGGGAAAACTGAGCTTACATTCTGGCACCTTTGACTTGGCTAAGTTCAAAGGACTTGAGCAAAGGAGTATAAAGAAACATGAACGTCCATCGCAAGCAAAAATAAAGGTCAAACATGTGTCAGGAAATGAAAGCAATGTATGTGTCTAGAATTTTGCATGCATCATTTTACGGAACTTTCATAGCAAGTGTGTTGAATGAATGTTGTGCTCTTTGAGTGGATATTAAGGTTGAGGGTTGGAAAGAATAATTAACATAAAGTCATTTCTTTTATAAGAGAACCAGAATTTAAATCTAGAACTTCAGACTCCAGCCTTTGTATTCTTCCTACTCCAAAAACACAGCTTTGAAACATAGAAGTCTTTCTGTTTTACAAAGGGAAACATGTTTTCTTTTCTTGCTATTGTTTTAACCACCCCTGCTGACTGTACACTGAGAAGAGAGACTATTTTACATGTTAACCCTTTGCCTTTGCTCTTTGGAGATTCTGTCTAATTTCTGTGACCTTTATTAATAAACAGTTACAAATATTAATTCATTATGGAGGACTTTTTCTTTTAGTTATTTTCTGGTACCAATCCTATCTTTGCAAGGATTCCTGTGTTTCTGTGTACAATCATTGTTAGACGAAAGTTTTTGCCTACTAATTAGAAAGCTGAAACTGCAAAACACAGGAGCTCACCTTCTAGAACACCTTGAGGTATGGGCATGGGCATTAAACCCAAGTTTGGCCAACCAAAGATTGTCTTCAAGAGCATGAAATGTGAGTAATGAAGAATAGTCACAGAGGTCATCGATATTACAGAAAGTTCTGCTCTGAAGACCTTCTTCTAGTTCTTATTCCATTCTTGTATTAGCTTCTAACAATTCCCAATAGCAAATTTCCTGTGGATTGTGTAAGTATAATCAGACACTTTTTCCTTTTGTTTTTTTTTTACTTTTTTGAGAATTGAATGATTAGTACAATGCATTTTGATCACATCTGCCCTTCCATCCTGCACCTCCTACTATGTTCATTCATCTTTCTCTCAATTTCATGTTCTTTTTTATAATTGGTGTGTGTGTACCTACTAGTCAAATCAGTGTCATCTGTATATACATTGATATAAACCTGACTGTTTTAAATTAGCTTGATTCTGTTCCTGAAGTTTATAGATTATGAATTAATATTGTCATCTACCTCAGTATTAGTGCATTTACCTGGCTTTCTGCATTCAGAAATACAAACCAAAGGTATTAAAATGAGTTAGAACCCAGAAAGAAAATTATGTATTAGGCATTTCTTTTGAGTTTAATGCATAGTGTACATATTTAAATATGACTATTTTGTTTCAAGTAGCAGAATAAATTTCATTGTGTTTGAACCTCTTAGAAATAAGAAAAAAAGAATGAAAAATAAGCTGACAGTGGGATTGGCTGCTGCATATATGCATTATAAGTGTGCTATCACTAAGAGTTTACTGGCCATCTAAGCAAGAGGGTATTTTCAGTTACATAGCTGAGAGAATTCCTAGCTGAAAATTCCTTGTGATTAGTCCTGATCCTAGATTTAAAGAAAACATGCAAGCTATGTGTTCTTGGGAATTGGGTACAATACAACAGATATTATCTCTAGATGTACCTCCAGAGAAAGTGCTAGGTGCAGACAGTTATAATAATGTTCCTTAGTTCAAGTCAGTAGTGTCATGTCATAGTGAATTTTGCTGCAAGCAATTCTATGGGAGAAGCACATATCACCCTGATATGAGGATGTGCAGGTCTGTGAGACATCCAGGGAGAGCACATACCATTTAGAATAGCAATGGACATCTAACACATGTCCAAACGTGTGTGTAATGATTTGCTGAGAAATTAATTCAGTTACTGGGCAAGCCATCTTCTTTGGCTATGGAGCAGACAGTCTGATCCTTAGATTGGAAGCTGAATGCAGAAACATGAATGGAAGGAAGTTATTTTTCTATTGCAGAAGGCTTAATTATGTTTAAGCAATTACTAGGCAATTTAAAATGACAGGGTAGAAATATCATTGAAGGTAGTGCCTTAGAATAAAGGGATAGTAAAATTAAAAATAAGTTTAATATCTTTCTCAGTAGAATATGCATAAAACATTTGTGGTATATATCATATATAAATATTCATTGTCAGTATGAAACAAACAATGAAGTGATGTGTACTTCAACAGACAAATAAGATATTCAAAACATGCATTTAGAAATCATAAAATGGCATTTGTCTGTGCCCACTGATATATAAAGAGCTACATAAATATGGGTTAAAGTAATTATTTCATAAAATAGTAAATTCTCAAGTTTGACTACAAGAAAATGAGAAAACATTTTAGGAAACTGAACAAAAATTTCTTAAACTACTTGACAAATGAAGCCTTATCAATAATGATGTAGCAGACAAACCAGCCTTCTCTGCTAAGAATGATAAGCACCACCCATCGTGTGCACATCTCATCTTTTGATCTTGTCTGTGTCATCTTAAATAGCACAAGAACCCTGGTGGACCTCCAGCTACAGAGATTATCTATCTCTGGGTGGACACAACATAATCTCATGACCTTTCCATGGTAGACAGCCTATGTCAGCTGTGGTTCAGAAAAAGCCTTGCTGATAGAGCAGAGGCCATAGAAATGGTGTATCTGACTTGCAAGACTGTAGATTGAGACTGTGCAAGGTGTACAGGTACATTACATAAGTCAAAAGGTATAGAAATAAAACAATCTATTCTCTCTGAGATTCTTCTAAAAAGAACACGACTCTAATGGTGTTTTGATTTGAGATCAGAGAGAAAAATCTTAGATTTACAACATACAAAAAGAATGTAAAAAGACTATATTTGTGTATCTTTGACTAATAATAATTTGTAATATTTTTTCAAACCAAAGGGAAAAAACCCACAGACAATTTCAGCAAAGGTTTTTGATTTGTTTGTTTGTTTTGTTTTGTTGCCAACAAGAATATGGGCTTCAGCGGACAATGAAAAGATAAAGATAGACCATGCAAAAATTTAACCACAAATGGTTGTTATGGATGTTTCCATTTCAGATTAAGTTTGCTTCAAAGAGTATTAGCTATTATATAAAAGTAACTTATTAAAGGGTCAAAAAAGTTACCTCACAGGCAAGCATAATTTTAAATATGGTGTAGAGCTAATAACATTGCTTTAAATAGATAAGGCAAAAATAGTAGAATCTAAAGGAGGAATAGTCAAATTGCAACCCTGGTTAGAAATTTTAGTATAATTCTTCCACAAATTAAAAAATAAACAGCCAAAAATATGAGGTAGTTATAAAACATTTGAATAATTCCAATAACCAAGTTGACCAAATTCACCTATCTGTACTAGACAGGCTTATGAGTTATTTTTAATAACTTGCAAAGCATTCGCTAAAATAGTGTGCTGAGTCACAGAACAAAATTCAATAAATTCCAAAAACATTGAAATGGTATGAAACACATTTTGAGTATGAAAAAGTAGAGGACAAATAGACGAAAATAGTAATTACAAAGTTACTCAACTATTTTAATAGTAAGGAATGCAGATCTATATGACCCATTATGCTGTTGTGACTTAACAAAAACAAAAACTTGAAATATTTTGAATGAAATGATAAGAAAACACACATGCATGCATACATTTAGCAATATAAATAGCCAGAAAAAAGAGGGTACTTTTAGCTTTAAATTCATCCATAACAGGAATATCATAATTTATTTAACACAGAATACTAAGAACCATGAAAAGATCAGCAAATCTTATCCAAACAAGCCAGTCAGGAAACAATAATGATAAGAACACAATTAAAAATAGAAAGAAGAGGCTTTAAATAGTGGTATGAAGTCAAACCTCTGGATAAAAGATTAATTCAAAAAAATCAGTAGCCCTTTTATATACAAATGATAAATGGGTTGAGATAGAAATCAGGAAAACAACCCCCTTCATAATAGCCACAATAACATATAATATCTTGGGCTAACTCTAACCATGCAAGTCAAAGACCTAACAAGAACTTCAAGTTTTTGAAGAAGGAAATTGGAGAAAATATCAGAAGATAGGAAGATTTCCCATGCTCATGGATCAGTAGGATTAACACAGTAAAAATGGTCATCTTACCACAAACAAGTTATAGATTCAATGCAATTCCAATAAAAATTCCAACACAATTATTTACAGGCCTTGAAAGAAAAATATTCAAATACATATGGAAAAATTAAAAACTCAGGGCAGCAAAACAATCCTGTACAATAAAAATCTGCCAGAGTTATCACCATCCCTCATCTCAAGCTCCACTATAGAGCTATAGTAATAAAAATAACATGTTATTGGCATAAAGACACACAGGTGAATCAACAGAATTGAATATAGACCCTGATGTAAATTCACTAACTTATGTACACCTGATTTTTGACAAAGAAGCCAAAATTATACAATGAAAAAACAAAGCATCTTCAATAAATGGTGCTGGAATAACTGGTTGTCTGCAAGAAGAAGATTGCAAATAAATCAATATATGTTGCAAGCACAAAATTCAAGTCCAAGTGGATGAAAGACTTCAACAAAAATCCAGTTACAGTGAACCTGATAGATGAGAAAGTGGCAAAGAGCCTTGGAAACACTGACACAGGAGACAACTTCCTTAATAGAACAACAGCAGCACAGACACTGAGATCAACAATTAATAAATGAGACCTCCTGAAACTGAAAGGCTTCTATAATGCAAGCGACACTGTTACTAACCAAAACGTCAGCCTACAAAATGAGAGACGATCTTTACCAACCCCACATCTGACAGAGGAATTGACATTGAAAAATAGATAGAAATTCAAGAAACTAGACATCAAAAAGTCAAATAATCCAATTTTTTAAAAATGATACCACTATACAGGGAGTCATTATAGGTTTGAGGAGAGATCAGGCACTAGTGAGATTTCCAGAGATTTACAAGGATGACACCAACTGGCAAACTAAGCAATAGTGGAGAGGCTACCTTAAATGCTGTTCCCTAATAATGAGTTTGATGACTACCTTATATACCACCCTAGAGCTTTCATCCAGTGGCTGATAGAAGCAGAGGCAGACACCCACAGCTAAACATGGAACTGAACTCCTGGAACCTAGTGACAGAGAGGGAAGACTGATGAGCAAAGGGGTCAAGACTGGGATGCTTAAACCACAGAAACAGTTGACCTGAACAAGGGGAGCTCTTGGATCCCAGACTGATAGCTGGGAGGCCAGCATGGGAATAATCCAGACCCCCTGAATGTGGATGTCAGTGAGGAGGCCTAGGCAATCTATGGAGCCTTGGGTAGTAGATCAGTATTTACTCCTGGCGTAAAAACGGACTTTGAATGCCCATCCCACATTGAGTGATGCTCTCTCAGCCTGGATACATGGGGGAGGACTTAGGCCCTGCTCTTGATGAAATGACAGACTCTGGAGATGCCGATGAAGGGCCTCACCCTCCTTGGGGAGCAGAGTGGAAATTGGGTGGAGGGCTGGTGGAGTCGTTGGGGGGCGAGGAAGGAGGGGTGGGAGAGGGAGCTGGTATTGACATGTGAAGCAAGCTTGTTTCTAGTTTAAATTTTAAAAAAGATTAAAAAAGAAAAAAACATTAAAAATGAAGTAAAGATCTAAACAAAATTCTCAACAGAAGAATTTCAAATGACCAAGACACTTAAAGAAATGATCAACATCCTTTCCTATCAGGGAAATGCAAATTGAAACAACTCTGAGACTCCATCTTGTACAAGTTAGAAGGGCTAAGATCACAAACACTAATGACAGCATTTGCTACAGAAGATGTGGTGCAAGGGGAATACTCCTCTGCTGCTGGTGGAAGTGCAAACTTGGAAATCAATATTGAGGTTTCTCAGAAAATTGTGAATCAATCTACTTCAAGATACAACTATACCATTCTTGAACATATACCCAAAGGATGCTCAATCATACCACAAGGACATTTGCTCAACTATGTTCTTAGCAGCATTATTCATAATTGCAAGAACCTGGAATGTCCCTCAATGGAAAAACGGATAAAGAAAATGTGGTGCATTTACACTACAGAGTATTACTCAGCTGTTAAAAAGAGTAGCATAAGGAAATTTGAAGGCAAATGGATGGAACCAAAAAAAAATCATACTGAGTGAGGAAACAGACTCAGAAAGACAATCATGATATTTACTCACTCATCAGTGTATATTAGCTATAAAGTAAATGATAACCATGCTACAGTTCACAGCCCTAGAGGCTTGGTAGCAAGGAGGACCCAAAGGGTGATGGAAAGTATGGATTTCTCTGGAAAGTGAAATAGAAGAAGTGTCCTGGGTAGAATGGGGGCCAGCAGGGATTGGAACATGAGGAATTGGGTAAGGGGAACAAATGGGAGGGGAAGAATAATTAAAGAGGTATCTTGATGGGGGAGGCATTTTGTGGTCAGGTAGAAACCTGGTGCAAGAGAAACTTCCATTAATTTACAAGGATGATCCTAGCTAAGACTCCTAGGAATAGTGGATAAGTAGCCTGAACTGGCCATCTCCATCTCCTGTAATAAGATATCCAGTGACTGATGGAAGCAGAGGCAGACACCCACAGTTAAATACTGAACAGAACCCAAGGAACCCAGTGACAGAGAGAGAGGAGTGATGAGCAAATTGGCAAAGAATGGGCTGGCAAAACCAGCAGAGACAACTGATCTGAACAGGGGAGAGCTCTTGGACCCCAGACCGACAGCTGGGAGGCCAGCATGGGACCGATCCAGACCCCCTGAATGTGAGAGTTAGTGAGGAGGCCTGGGCTACCTATGGGGTCCTGAGCAGTGGATCAGTGTTTATCCCTCGAATACTAACAGACATCGTGTGTCCATAACACAAAGAGGGTTGCTCTCTCTGCCTGGACTCTTAGGGGAGTGTCTGGACCCTACCCTGAGTGAAATGACAGACTCTAGATATCCCCTATGTGGAAGGAATTGGCAATAGGGTGGAAGGATGGGGGGATGGTGGGGGGGTGCGAGAGGAGGGGAAGGAGAGGGAACTGGGATTGACATGTAAAAGAAGCTATTTAAAATTAAAATAAATTAAAAAAATAGATTGCTAACTACCCCACTTGTCATCAGAGAACGTTCATCCAGTGACTGATGGAATCAAATGCAGGGGCCCACAGCCAAGCACTGGGCTAACTTAGGGATTCCGGTTGAAGAGAGGGAGGAAGGATTGTACTAGCCAGGGGTTCAAGGCCATCACAAGGGAACCTAAAGAAACAACTAACCTGTGCTCACAGGAAATCACAGAATCTGGACAGAGAGCTAGGGAACCTGCATGGTGCCTACCTAGACCCTATACATATGTGTGATAGTTATGTAGCTGAATCTACTTGTGGAACTCTTAGTGGTGAGAGCAGGACCTGCCCCTAAAGCTTTGGCTGGTTTTTAGGAACCTATTCTTCTTACTGGGTTGCCTTGCCCAGCCTTAATACAAGGGGAGGAACTTAGTCCTATCTCAATTTGATATGCCATGCTTTATGACATCCATGGGAGGCCTGTCACTTTCTGAATAGAAACAGAGAAGGAATGGACTGAGAGATGCATGTGAGGGGTGGTTGGGGGAGGAAAGGGAGGAAAGCAGGCAGGGGAAACATGCTGTTGATATGTAATGAATAAATATAATTAATCAATAATAATAAAATAACACAACTGAAAATAAAATGAAGATGCTTCAAACAGTGGTGTGGAGTCAAACTTCTTACCATGGGGAGAGTAATGAAAATGATAATTTTTCTAAAAAGTAATAGCATAAAAGGAAAAAGGTAAAAAACCACATTCAGGGCTGGATGTGGTAGCACATGCTTATTAGTCATAGCAGTTGTGTGGTAGAGGGAACCTTGGCTATACAGTGAGACAGAGGTTACCCTTGGATATATGACAACTTGTCTCAAAAAAGAAAGAAAGAGAGAGGGGTGAGAGGGAAGGGGGAAGGGAGGGAGGGAGGATGAAATAGTTTTAAAACTGCCAAAATGGCAGTGTCAGTACAAATTCTATTGGCATAAGATAATCAGATTATACGAGTGATAAATTTATGGCAATGAACTGGACAACAATTTTGAAATGTACAAAATTCTTGACAAATGGATATACTAAGCTCTATGCAGCTCTATATAGCTATATCTACTAAATATACTTGAATGTTTAGTCAAAAAACCTTTCTGACTTCTCTTGAACCCAATTTACTGATGAGTTCTACCAAAGGTTTAAGGAAAAATACCTCATAATACCCTTTATAGAATATTAAAAGACAATGTTTCTTCTTGCCCCACATATCCAGCATGATATTAATACCAAGATCCAGCCAGGATATTGTATATAATACATGATAGAATTTTCTCAAATGACATCACAGAAATTAAAAAATACTAATCAAAGTTTCAGGAAACTGATTCTTGGACACTTTAAAAACACCAATTTTTCTGAGTTGTACTATTTACTTTAGAATCCTAATTGTGATTTAACATTAAGATTCATGTACTTCACATAATAAAGGTGGGAATCCACTGAATTTTCTGAATGTGTAGATGTGGAAAGAATTATGAAATTAAAATTTTAATTAAAGAAAAACTATCATACAACTACAGACAAAAACATTTAATATGAGAATTTTCAAACCTACAATTAATAAAATATATCATAATTGAATATTGTACCATTATGTTTTGTATAAGAAAAATAGAGATGTGCATAGTTATCATATTTTTACATATTATATTAGATTCCATAGCTCATAAGGTAATGAAAGAAACAAAAAGAGATCCGAAAAATAGAAGTAGAGAATAAAAGAGAAGAGAAAGACAGCCAAATAAGAAGTGGAAATTGATCAGCTGCAATGTATCTATGACACATTTATGTATTTTAAAAATACAAATAAATCTATAAGCTATGAGTACTAATATGTGACTTCAGCAAAACCACAGGAAATTCAGGTTCATATAAAAATGTAAAAGGTAACAGAACAAACACCAACCCTAAATTTATAGTAATATCATTATTATGCATCAAAGTAGGTCAACATATGCCCAACATTTTTAGGTGGGCTTGAGTGGAGAAACAGAAATCTTGAAAATAAAATAGTGTTGGAGCCACTGGTATTCATTAAAAAGAGAAATTCAACTTTTTGGCTTCTTGTCTTATGCCAAAATTTGGTTGGTAAAAGACAAAAATCTATTAACCATTAAAGGAAACAAAATCTGGTAAATTGGATCTCACCGAAACTAAACATTTTGCCACCCAGGGGAAAAAAGCAATAAATAGTTGTATCCAACTGTGAACCTTGAAAGCTGCAATAATGACTGGCCTGAAAATAGTGGCACCACTACAATGAGAGTTACAAATAATTTATGATTGAGATGTAACTCATTTTTGTGCAAATAGTATTCTTATTTTTCTAACAATTGTGAGTGATATAGAACCTATCATTCACAGGATATGTCTTGAAGCTACCATGTGCAATGTTAGATATACTTTTAGAGTAAAAATCTATATAATTAGATAAGAGATTTTGTAACTCTCAGGCTCCAAGAAAATTAAAACAAGTGTAGAAATAAGTACTCATAGGATTTCGCTGTTCTTTCATTTACAATATTGAGAGCATCTTTCCTAAAGAAAACAGAAAATGCCTTGGAATATCTGTGATATAACAACTTTTCAGGTGAACATGTCATTCAGCCTTTTCGTACTTCTCACCTCTCTTCATAACTAGATTCTAATAGTAGATCAATTTGGAAGCACATTTCTCTCTCTCTCTCTCTCTCTCTCTCTCTCTCTCTCTCTCTCTCTCTCTCTCTCTCTCTCTCAGACACACACACACACGCACACACACACAAATCACTATACAATAAATCCAAATGAGATTTTCCCGAAATGTTTGACAGTCCAAGTGTTCAGATATACCTGTGTTGGTTGCCTTTGTAATGACTACGTCAATGTTAACAAATGTCGAAGAATTTTTTGTAGTAAGTTGGAGGATTAAAAAAAACGCATTTAGAAGAATTCAATTATTTTAACAAGAAATCTCTGCTTTACACTGACCCAAATTCTTTTTCTTAATAATCAGTAAGGATTTCTAAATTCAGGCACATGTGTGTATTCCAACTGCATACACCTTAAAGAAAATATGTACTAAAATATATAACAAAAGCTAATAAAGCTAATGAACAATGTTATTTAATTAGTATCAAAGAATCAAAGTCATTCCTACTTGTGTTAACTAGAAAAGATTTGTTGCTTTTGAGATTTTTTTCTGTATGTGAATTCAGGATTGTAGGACTTCTTAAATAAAGTACTTTCTCCTCTCAGATGACATAATGGAGTGTGCAACTCACACTAATTTAATCGTGTTTCCTCTCTGAGAACTATGAATGTTGAATAGGATGAACCAATAGCGGCAACACTCAGAGATAATTCTTACACTTCCTTGATGTGATTGCTAGTCTTGTCAACTCAGATAGAATGAAAATGTTTGGGAAATTAGTAAAACACACATTTGGTATGTCTTTGATGGAGCTTACAAAAATAATTAGATTATGAGGGCTCTGACCTAGTGAATGGATTGGTCCCTTAATGGGCTTATATTATGTTTGAACACTGGCATGTAGTGAAAGGTAGGCCTAGCTACAGGACATATACACCTGTGAGACCTATTTGATTGATTGCTTTTAAATGTCTTGAAATCTTGGATTATGGTTGTCAATTTTAGGTGCCAACATGTATTAAGAAGTTACTAAAAATCGGTAAAAGACTATTGGCGGTGTGTCTTCTATGGTGCTTTGAGAAGTTCTTTGCCTAGCCTATGAAGTTAAATGGCCCATATTTTTAAAAAATGAATTCATTAGAAGAAGAACTCATTTTCTTTTGTCAGCTCTATCCCTAATGAGGTAGGACACATTTATCTATCTGCTTTGTTACAAAGTTCAGGCTGGCTAACTTGGTACATCTAGTTGTACACCAATGTCCACTCCCTGGGCAGTTATTATTTGCCCTTAAAATGAGAGTTTAACCATTAGATACCGTGATTTTGAACATTTGAACTGGAACTGATCCAGAGTCCCCAGCCCATGGACATACTCTTGCAGAACTTCTGAGCTACGATACTGCAATGATCCCACTATACACTTGTGTTAAAATCCTATTCTTCTGTCTCTGTCTCTGTCTCTCTGGATGGAGAAATCTAGCCAATGGATAGATCTCTCAGTAATTTTACAACTTAACTTTTTAAAAAATGCTCCAAATTGTCTTCTAAGAAACATTTAAAATTATTTTGTTAGCATAATTTTTATTCATTGTAGGTTCTTTTGTTGGATAAAATCACAGGAGACTTTTTTTTTCTTCACTGGTGTCTACCCAGTATTATACAACCTGAGTAGATAGAAATTTTCCCCAGGGAAGTGTTTTCACTAATGGGAGAATGTTACCCTTTTATAATAAAGTTTTCTCTTGTTGAGAGTACCAATCATTTGTTAGGGTTATTCACCAGTTAAAATCCATCCCAATGTGACTAGAATCAGTCACTTCAGATTAGCAAATTTCTAAAGTCTCAAAAATATCCTACTTTGAGTACAATAAAATACACCACTTTTTTCATATCTATTGCAAGACTGTTTCTTAGTGCCTGATATGATCTGAAAGATACTAATTCCCATCCATACATCTTATATATTGAGCATCAATTCCCTTTGATGCTCATTTGGTGTTGGGGAGGACCTGGGCATTTGTCAATAAAACACTGTCTGGCCAATAGGGAATCTAGATAGGAGGGACTAGGATTCCAGGAGGACTCTGGGAGGAGAAACACAGAGAGTCAACATGTAACGCCATGGGGTAGGAAGCCCGGAACTATTCTCCAGTAAGAAACATAATTAGATTAAAAATTATGGGGTAATTACTTAAGTCAGAGCTAGCCAGTAAGAAACAAGCAAAGGCCAACAGCTTCATAATTAATATAACCTCCTGTGTGTTTATTTGGGACTCATGCGGCTCTGGAATCAGGCTGGCGGGAAGGCTCCTCTCAAAGAAAAAGCTTCTTCTTACAATTTGGAATTTTATATTATTGCTGTGAGCAACAAAAATGCAATCCCCATCAAAATCCCAGCACAATTCTTCACAAACCTTGAAAGAACAATTCTCAACTTTATATGGAAAACAAACCAGGATAGCCAAGACAACCCTGTTCAACAAAGCAACGTCTGGAGGGATCACCATCCCTGACTTCAAGCTCTATTATAGAGCTGTAGTCCTGAAAACAACTTGGTATTGGCACAAAAAATAGACAGGTAGACCAATGGAATCCAATTGAAAACCCTAAGATTAATCCACAAACCTATGAACACCTGATTTTCTACAAAGAAGCTAAAATTATACAATGGAAAAAAGATAGCATCTTCAATAAATGGTGCTGGCATAACTGGATATTGGCATGTAGATGACTGCAGATAGATTCATGTCTATCGCCATGCACAAAACTTAAATCTAAATAGATCAAAGACCTCAACATATATCCAGCCATACTGAACCTATTAGAAGAGAAAGTGGAAGGTACCTTTGAACAAATTGGTACAGGAGACTGCTTCCTGAACATAACACCAGTAGCACAAACACTGAGATCGATAATTAATAAATGGGACCTCCTGAAACTGAGAAGCTTCTGTAAGGCAAAGGATACAGTCAACAAGACAAAAAGGCAGCCCACAGATTTGGAAAAGATATTCATTAACCCCACATCTGACAGAGGGATGATCTCCAAAATTTACAAAGAACTCAACAGGCAAGTCTCCAAAACAACAAAGGATCCAATTAAAAAGTGGGGGACTGAATTATAAAGAGAATTCTCAATAGAGGAGTATAAAATGGCTGAGAGACACTTGAGAAAGTGCTTAGCCATCAGGGAAATGCAAATCAAAACAACTCTGAGATAGTATTTCACCCCTGCCAGAATGGCTAAAATCAAAAACACCATTGACAATTTATGCTAGAGAGGATGTGGAGAAAGGGGTACACTGCTCCACTGCTGGTGGGAGTGCCAACTTGTACGGCCACTATGGAAATCAGTATGGAGATTCCTCAGGAAAATAGGATTCAGTCTACAGCAAGATTCAGCTATTCCACTCTTAGGCACATACCCAAAAGATGCCCATTCACACAACAAGGATGTCTGTTCCACTATGTTCATAGCAGCATTATATGTAATAGCTAGATCCTAGAAGCAACCTAGATGCCCCTCAACTGAACAGTGGATAGAGAAAATGTGGTACATTTACACAATGGAGTATTACTCAGCAGAAAAAAACAATGTAATCTTGAAATTTGCAGGCAAATGGATGGCGCTAGAGGAAACCATCCTGAGTGCGGTAACCCAGACACAAAAAGACAAACATGGTATATACTCATTCATATGTGTATTTTAGATATGGATCAGTGGAGTGTCAGCTTACAATCCCAGTGCCAGTGAGTCTGGGAAACAAGGAGGTTCCCAAGAGATGATACCCCAGAGAAGCAGATGAGGCAAGATCTCTTGAGCAGATTTGGAACATCGGGGGAGGGCAGAGGGAACCATGAAAAGGAGAGGAGGATACGAGGAGGGGAGAAGAAGGCATGGAGGAGCAGGAAGGTTGAGTCGAGGAAAGAAATAGAGAAGAGCAGAATGAGAGATACCATAATAGATCGAGTCATTTTGGACTTGAGGAGAGAGCTGACTAGTGTGAGATTTCCAGAGATCTACAAGGATAACACCAACTGTCAAACTAAGCAATAGTGGAGAGACTACATTAATTGTCCCTCCTTGATGATAAGGTTGATGACTACCTTATATGCCATCCTAGAACCTTCATCCAGTGACTGATGGAAGCAGAGACAGATACACACAGCTAAATACTGAACTGAACTCCTGGAACCCAGTAACAGAGATGGAGGAGTGATGAGCAAAGGGGTCAAGACCATGATGGTGAAACCCACAAAGACAGCTGACTGGATAAGGGGGGGGCTTTTGAATCCCAGACTGATGGCTGAGAGGCCAACAGGGGACTGATACAGATTCCATGAATGTAGTGTCAGTGAGGAGGTCACAGAAATCACTGGGGCCTTGGAGAGTAGGTCAATGTTTACCATGGTGTTATGAATGATCTTTGGGAGCCCTTTCCAAATAGAAGGATGCTCTCTCTGCCTGGACACATGGTGAAGGGCCTAGGTCCTGCCCTGGATGAAATGACAGACTTTGGAGATCCCCCAAGGAGGGCTTCACACTCCCTGGGGAATGATGTGGGGATTGGGTGGGGGACTGAAGGGATGGTGGAGGGACAAGGGAGGAGGGGTGGGAAAGGGAGCTGGGATTGACATGTGAAGCCTTCATGTTTCTAATTTAAATAAAAAAGGAAAAATCCATATAGAATATATATGCGTGTGAGTGAGTGTTTGTTTACATGTGTGTGTTTGTGTTTGTGTGTGTGTATTAAACTGGAGTTACTACCCTGTACAGAGGATCATTATCATCTCAGATGCCATAGGGTGCCAAATAAAAATACAAATATAAAAAAATGATCATGTAATTCTAAACAGAAAATTATTTTTGGATGGATGTTGAATAATTTGGAGAATTGCAAGAAAAGGAAATGATGGCGTGGTGTATGGACCAGCTTCTGTCCAATTGTCCAGTGTTGTTTTTATGTTTTGTGGTTTTGACCAGAAAACCTGACAGAATATTTTATAGCAGGAAGATAGTTTTTGAACACTCATGGTTCACAGTGTCATCCTATCTCAGTAGGAATTGTGTAACTAAGCATACACTATGGAAGCCAGAAAGCTGATAAAAGAAATATAGGAAATGTGGGTAGGAGAAGTATATAAATGAATTTTTAATTATGTACTGGTTAAAGCTGTCTAAATGGCTATGCTTATGTGTTTGTGAGCTACCATATTGAATTGTGCAAGTCAAGATTTTGTTGATGTTTTCAAGTTGTTTTTCTGTTTTTCAAGAGTTTGTGCATCTCTTCTTGTGAAATGTGAAAGGGGGAGAGAATTGAGAAACGGAACCTGAACTCCTGTTTCTGTTCTGAGAACTTCTCAGGTGTGAGAGGAGGGTGACAGGTGTCAAGGGCCTTCAGGTAACATGGGCCTCCCAGCTCTGTGGTACCAGCATTCCAGTTAAGCCTGGAAGGCCCTGACACTCACAGCAGGGGCTCAAAGTGCAATGTATAATAAAGGAAGTGAGTGAGGGGAATGTAGAGTAGCATCCTGTCATTAGCTTGCTGAGAGGCAATGCTGAAAAAACTGAGTCAGTACACTAGAGAGTGGCTACAAAAGTTGACATAAACAAAGTCATGGACACTTCCTCTATATTTCTTCACAAAAATACCATTTACAGGTTCCTTTGGATTATAGGTTTTCTCTGTCAATTAAATTTACCAGGCCCCCCACCCCCGCAGGCCTCTTCCTTCACTGCAAATAACAGGGATTGTAACGATATAATTAATACTCACCAGGTGAGACAGTCTCAGGCACACCGGCATGTAAATGTATAAACACTACTAAAATTATTCTCCACAAAGCAAACAATAGACATTAACATTGTTCTAGGCTATAGACATTTGTGTTGCTTTCCCACAGATTAACATGGCACATAGCATATGCAAACTATGGATAAATTATTTTTCATTTGTTCAACAAATATTTGTGTAAAAAGAAAAATCCAGGACAAGGAAACGTAACAGTGACCAATGCACACAAAATTCTACTCATGAAGCAAACATTGGCTTCCTAGAGAAGCACATGTTCAGGCTTGTGGTGGAGGGAAGCAGCACAGAAATGTCTTTGTGGGTGAACACCAGATACTCAATTCGAAGTATAATAAATCTGAGATGTTTAAAAATATGCAAGGAGCTGAAGAGATGGGTCAGCAGTTAAAAGCACGGGGAGTTCTTGCAGAGGGCCCAGATCCTTTTCCCAGCACCTACGTAGTGGCTCACAGCCATCCGTTACTCCAGTTCCAGCAGACCCAGTGACCTCTTCTGACCAATGTGAGCCTCAGGCATGCACGTGGTACAAAGACATACAAGGAAGCAAAACACACAAGAAATAAAATTAATCAAATGAACTTTTTTAAAGTACCATTTTGCAAAAAGATATTTAGGTTTAGAGGTTGAGTAGACAGTTTTACTGAGGAAAGGGAGAAAAGTATGACAAACAGAGGGAATTCCGGGTTAATGCAGACAGTTCACAGATGGGAATTAGAGCAGCAGATCAGTGCAAATGCATGGGGTGTCATAGAAGCACTGGAAATTATTTTGACATGAAAAGGCAAAGATGAGTTTTAATTATCTAATAGATTAGATGGTGTATGTGTGCGTTTGTGGATTGTGTTTGTGTGGTATGTGGTATGTGTGTTTGTGGTGTGTGTGTGTTTTGTATAGAATTAGATAGGTCAAAAGGAGTTTTACGTTAGGCTATAAAATTTGTGATATTTAATAAAATACAGATGTTTGTAGAGTGGAGGGTAAAATGTACAGTGAAATATAGATGTGGGTGTTATAATTTAAAAAGCAGCGGGAGAGAGAAAGACGCCATGCCACAGAGCACATGTGGAGGGGTTTCTCATTAGGAAAAGGGGAATGGGGAAAAGAGGAGGGGGGAGGGAGAAGACTGACCTCTGTGGACAGGAGCAACAGAAGAGAGAATGGTGAGGGGGAGGGAGGATGTGGGTAGGGTCCTTTTAAAAGGGAATGTAGTGAATGTGCACAGCTGGTGTTCTTAGTGGCTGCAGCTGAGGCTATATTCTCACAGAACCCCAAGGGCAGGCCAATACATGGGTTCATCTGGAAAGGCCTGTGTTATTTGAAGTTGTCATCACATCATATTAAAGTCTGTCAGATAGCATGAGAATACTAAATAAATGTGGAGAGAAAAGCATTCAAGCCCAAAATCACTGGACACCAACAGGGGATTAATTAAAAAAATAAAAGAGAGATCAAGAATAAAGTGAGGAAACCATAGGACTCCAGAAACAGAGTAAAACAAAAAAATGTGTCAAGGAAGGAGAGAAACCAGCTCTGAGAGCCGGGTTGGGTTTCTATCAGTAAGAATAGTCTGCTGCCTATTCAATTGGGCAATATGGAAGATATTCATGACAAAAGTTTTTTATTAGATTAGCTTGGCTCAAAACCCAACTGTAGCAATTACAAAATAAAAAAGGAGGAAAGATATTAGAGGCATCAAGTTTACACAAAGTAATCAAGGACTATGTAAATGTGGACTATCAGTTGATAATATCAAGGTTGCCAAAATCAGAACTAGTTATCAAAAACTTAATATCATATTGAACTCATACACAAAGTCCACCAAAATATTATTTGTAAGAGTAAAACATTAGAGACTGAAGGTATGGCATAGCCATTAAGAACTTTTGCTCTTCTTTCAAAGGACCTCTGCACATTCACACACAGGCACATACATACACATAAATAAAAAATAAAGCATTTTTAAAAGAATAAGACAGCAATTTTACCACCTGTTAAAGATTGGTTAAGTAAATTACAGGTTTCAAAGTATGGTGTAATTGGATTATGAAATACTACAGCTGTTCATATGAAGAGGACAAACCATGCAAGTTTAACCTTGAAATTTCCCATAATTTTTTTTCATAAACATAGCTCATGACTGTAGAGTGTCCCTAATACACCTCTCCTGGTGCATGTCTAAATGTGGGTTTATTTAATTAGCTGATATAGACCGAGTAAAAGAGTGAAAATTATTCTGATCAGCACTACCATGGTACTGAGGAAGAAGAATCCTAATGTGAGTCAGAACTATAATCTGTCATCAAATTAAATGTCTTTTTCTTCTTCTTCTTTAATCTTCAACTCCCCAGGGAAGTGCCAGTTGCCCTTTCTATTTTCCTGGCTCTTCTGCTTCACAGCCAGCAGCTGCTTCTGTTCTTCCAGGGTGGGCGTCAGATGGAAGGAAGTTAACACAATATTCCTGGCTGGTTCTATTGTATTTTAGTATCAATTTTCTGAATACTGTCTCTGCAGAAGCATCCACAGCTTCTTTTAAGACTTCCTCACTGTGAGTTTTCAGTGTCACTGTTCCCTTCCATGAGCAAACACTCAAGTAGGTGGTCTTAATGCACACCTGTTCCTGTACCCCAGAAATGCTCTTTTGTTGATAGCAAGACATCATTTTAGGGAGAGTTGCAAACTATCCCAAGTCAGTAGTGTTAGACATGCAATTTCAGTTTTTTGGCAAACAATGAGAGCCGCCTAAAGAGGTTATCCACTCTGATATAACTTTTCTACCAATTTTATTGAAAGTATGTCTCAGAAAAAATTCCAATATGTATACAAGCAACTATTCAGAACCATCCACCACAAAAACAACCTTCTCACCAGCTCCTCTGAGAATGTTCACAAGTGTCTTAACATGCATGTATAGAACTTATTAACCTACTATAATAATTCAATTACTCTACTTTGAAAATTCAGATGTTGACCATATTTCGCCTTGGTTGCTAATGTACTAGCACTATTGCTTGCAAGTTTTAGCAAGAAAAAGAAAGTGTTGCTATCTGTGGTCTGGTCCTAGTAACTTATATGTTCAACACAGTAGCCTCACAGTAAGGCAGTGATTAGACTTTAGAATTTAAAAGGCAATATATAGATTTATGCAATGTGAGATCACATGCTACTTGTGGTCTTTTAAAAAGTATATGGATGCCTATCTTGTCCTCTGTAATTTCTAGAAATATCTCTTTGGTATTTGTGTTCATTTAAAAATGGATAGTCCATTTATTTGGAACACTTAGTTTTACATACTATCTAGTTCAATTGATTAATGAGAAATTGGGTTTTTGCTTAAATATTGATACTTAAGGAAAGTGGAGGGACAAAAAGATCCACATCAAATTGTATAAGAGCAAAAACCTTATTCTGACACCTATAACTAACTATGTATTTCTGTGTATCAAACTATTCAAATTTCCTACATTTAAATGAAACTTGAATGTTTTTCAGAGTGTTTATAGCTCAGTTATCTGGATATGGTTGAGCTGATGCTTCTGTTTTGGTTTCTCCAAATCCTGAGATTTATTTGCCTTCTAGCAAGCAACAAACACAACACAAAGGACCTGTTTCCAAGCTCACTTGTGTCTTTGGCAGGCTTTTAGTGGTTACTGGCCAGAGTCATCCTGCCATATAATTCTCTCTACAGGGTTATTTCTGACATGTCAGCTAGCTTCCCTAAAATGACAAGTGGAGTACATGGTTGGAGATGGGAATAAGAGAGGCAAAAGAAGAGGACTTCTAATGGGAGTTATAACCTTTCTGTAACCTAACCATAGATGTAGCATCCCACTGTACTCTAACATATCCCTAAGAAGGAAGTTACAGACATGTGAGAATAAGGATGGAGAGATCTAGATCTTGTGGACCATCTTACAGGATTCTGGCTAGTTTCTTGATACTTCTATCTTTGTCCATTCTATCTCACACCCTCAGGTGTGAAATTCTCTCTATTTTCTACAGCAATAGTCTCAGTTCTAACACACATAATTTTAACAGAAGATAGACATTCTATTCTCTTAAATACATTCCCTAAAAGGCCTCAGCATTGTAAATGGGATCATGTAAACTATAACATCATACTTAGAATTAATTATGTCATATAACTAGATTACAATGAAGGCTTTATCACCTAGTGTACTTTTAGTCATTCAATAATTGGATTTCTTAGGAAAGAAGCTGTGTTCAAATGAATTCTATCTTGTCACTACTTGTATCAAGGGGGCTTTCTCTGTAATGAGCTATCATCCTCAAGAGTTTTTGTTGTTCATGTTTCTTAAGTTTATTCTAATAAAAATGTAATTTTGTTGTTTCCAACGTGTTCCTTGAATCCTCTCTCTGTGTCTCATTGTAAGTTCAATTACAATGAAGGGGAATTGTGAAGCTTTTGACATTTAGGCCAAGAACAACGCCGGTTAACTCAGTTTTGCCCTGGAACAAGATGCCTCCTTATAAAACATTTTCTTATTTCCCTTGTATGCAGAGCCAAGTATGAACGTTGCTGTTTAGCCCTGAGTGCTCCCTGAATAAATGACAGGGACCTGTGGAAAGGTTTCATAGCTTGGTGGCTTCTTTGCTTTCACTCTTGATACTGTGGTGTTTCTTGTGTAGTTAAATTCAAGCCCTTTCTTATGTTTGCCCAAATTTTTCTGAGAGAGTAAACTTGATTGTGTAACTCTAGAACAGGTGGCTAACTATCTTCAACATTTCTTTCCAGTTTGAAAAGCAATTGTTCCTGACCTCTGGACATGAGGAATAGTTTAAAATCACTTAGGACTATCCTATTCAGAATGTGTCATTAGTAGCTGCTTCAAGGCTATTTGGAAAACATAAAAATCCTTTTTTTTCACAATTCAATCATTTAGCTGAATTTCATGAAGGGATTCTGACCAAGGACTTGTCCACCTGGGCCTTTCACAATTTGGAACTCTGATACTGGTATTGCCACAGGCTTTATTATTATGCCATGAATTTTGTTCATTCACAAACAGACCTTCAGAGTTAATGAAGTACTTAAATCAGGCCTCAAAATCATCGCAAATATTTTGTCTTTGTTTGCACCCTTTTTCCAGATATTGTTAGTATCAATAAAATGATCTCCTTTGATTTGCCTGATTATACGATTATCTGTAAGTTAGTTATTCTGTCTTCCATTCCAACAAGTTATTGGAGTGTTCCTACCTAGAAAAGACAGTTCACTTTTCTTTGAGGAGATGGCTGCTGGTGAATTGCCAATGCCCCAGTAGATAGTCCCACATCCATGTGCATATGGTTAGCATTCATTTGATTAAGGAAATTATTAATAATTGAGTAATTTATTTGTAATAGCCAGAACCTGGAAGCAACCTAGATGTTCCTCAACTGAATAGTGGATAGAGAAAATGTGGTACATTTACACGGTGGAGTACTATTCAATGGGAAAAAAACAATAGAATCTTGAAATTTGCAGGCAAATGAATGGCACTAGAAGAAACCATCCTGAATGAGGTAACCCAGTCACAAAAAGACAACCATGGTATGTACTCACTCATATATGGATTTTATTCATGAATCAGGGGAGTGCCAGCATACAATCCCACTGCCAGAGTGTCTGGGAAACAGAGCCTTAATCCAGCGACTGATGGAAACAGAAACAGACACCCACAGCTAAACACTGAACTGAACTCCTGGAATCCAGTGACAGAAAGAGAGAGCTGATGAGCAAAGGAGTGGATCAGTGTCTATCCCTGGAATACAAACAGTCATCGTGTGCCCATAGCACAAAGAGGGATGCTCTCTCAGCCTGGACTCTTAGGGGAGTGCATGGACCCTACCCTGAGTGAAATGACAGACTCTAGATATCCCCTATGTGGAAGGAATTGGCAATATGGTGGGAGGATGGGGGGATGGTGGGGGGCGTGCTGGAGGAGGGGAGGGAGAGGGAACTGGGTTTGACATGTAAAACAAGCTATTTAAAAAAAAAAAAAGACCGAGCTGATTTAATCCTCAGAAACAGTTGACCTGAACAATGGGGAGCTCTTAGACCCCAGATTGATAGCTGGGTGGACAGCATGGGACTGACTCAGACCCCCTGAATGTGGGTGTCAATGAGGAGGCCTAGGTAATCTATGGGGCCTTGGGTAGTATTTATCCCTGGCATATAAATAGGCTTTGAGTGC
Source organism: Mesocricetus auratus (assembly GCF_017639785.1). Lineage (NCBI taxonomy): Eukaryota > Metazoa > Chordata > Mammalia > Rodentia > Cricetidae > Mesocricetus > Mesocricetus auratus. The sequence goes on along the minus strand of NW_024429194.1, from coordinate 40,371,189 downwards.
CCATCCCACAATGAGGGATGCTCTCTCAGCCTGGATTCTTGTGGGAGGGCCTAGGCTCTGCCCTGGATGAAATGACAGACTCTGGAGATCCACCCTGGAGGACCTCACCCTCCCTTGGGATTGGAGTGGAGATTGGGTGGGGGACTGGCGGACCTGGTGGGGTGGGCAGAGGAGCAGGGGAGAGAGGGGGCGCTGGGATTGACATGAGAAGCAAGCTTGTTTCTAACTTAAATTTAAAAAAAAAGGAAGAGGACAAAAATTAAAAGAGGACATTAACTTGGGAGATAGGTTGATTGGAAGGATCTCATGGAATTGGATGTGTCTAGAAGGGGTAGATATAGGCAAAATACATTATATCCATGGATGAACTTTTCTATATATTCAAAGAAATTATATATATGTACATATATATATGTATATATTATTTGGGAAGTTATAGCAGTGCATCTTTAATCTGAACATTTGAGATAGAGAGAACCTGAATTCTGTTTCCACAAACCATGCTGGATAGCTGCACACCACATGTAACTGTGGCTTCAAGCAATCCTAGCCTTGTTTGGCCTCTGTTGGTACCAGAATTCATGCACACATTACCCCCCACACACACACACACAAACACAGACAAACAGGAAGGCAGACATACCTGCAGACAGACAGACACATAATTAAAAGGAAAATAAAACATTTTATTAAAAATCTCAAAGTATAAAAATAAAAGTTAAAGAAAAACATTTTTAAAAATGTAATCAAAATATGCCAACCCTGAGGCAGAATGTAGGTGCTAATGATGGTTATGTGAATCTTACTCTGTCCTGTGGAGGACATGACAGTATGTGTAAGCAATCTCATCTACAAGTGAGGAAGAAAATCTCATCATGGGATGATTTGCCTTCAGAACTCTGTTCTTGCCAGATCCTGGGGTGACTACAGGTTGAAGACAATGACTAAAGCCTTTTGGGAACTTTTTATAATTCTGAAGAACATAAAAGCTGACTGTAAAACATCTCAAATACTCTTATCCATCATCACAAGCCATAAAGAAGACACAGTCTGTGGGAATTGAAGCTAGCCCCAACTAGAATCATGGGAATTACACTGTACTGAGCCACCTCAGAGAGCAAGAAAGAGCTACTTCAATGACCAACCAAGCCACAGTTTGACCCAAACTGATCAATTATACATTCTTCTCATTCTCTGGCCTAAAAATTTTGTATTAAAAAGCAAAGTAAATGTCAGTGCCTGAAAGATATGCATAAAAGCTTGCTATTAATTTTTATAAAATGGCCATTTTGATTGAAAAACTTTCTTGCCTCTTTTCATTAATTTTCAGCTTTCTTTAGGCTCAGAAGACAGAATTAACATGTTAGAATCTCTAGAGTCATGCCTCTTACCTAGAATCCTGGTCACAATTTTGTCTGGAAATCACTAATTTCATGGAGACAACATCCCTTCTGGTTCTTACAACCTCTCCACTTCCTCTTCCACATAGCTCCCTGATCCCTGAGGGTAGGTAGGGTTTTGATGAAGACATTCCATTTAGGACTGAATGTTCCAAAGTCTCCCATGCTCTGTACATTGCCCAAATGTGAATCTCTGTATTAGCTTCTATCTACAGCAAGAGGAAGCTTCTCTGATGATGACTGAGTGAGACATTGATCAATGGGTATAGCAGAATGATTTTAGGAGAAATTTTAATACCATGGTTCTTAGGCAGAAGTGTAGTTGGCTTTCCCTGAGGCCCATTACCTATCTATTTTCAGGTTGTTGACTATTTGAACAATGTTGGCAATGAGTTATAGCTTATGGATAGGGACGTAAATCCAATAAGAGAGTGGTTGATTACCCCTACAACATTTGTGCCACTATTGCACTAGCATGCTTTTCTGTTGTCAAATGTTTTCCCTCACTGAACCTGTGCTATACCATTAGGACATTTGGGTCTCCAACCTATGAGCAAATATATCTTTGTTTTCTTCATAAGTGGCCTAATCTGTCTCCAGTACTTTGTTACAATGAAGAAAGACTAACAAATTTTATCGATTATGTAGAAAAAACTAAGACTGTGCTGAGTAATTTTATGAGAAATCTTCTGTACCCATACAAACTTGAAGACCTGCAACAACTGTTTTCTCTTCAAAAAATACTGCTTTAAGTGTTTGCCTGAGTCATAACTTGAAGGAGGCTTCACCAAAATGTTTGCTTTTAGGAACATGAAAGTACTATATTGGTATTATATGTGTGTGTAAAAATCAGTGGCCATACAATCTACTGTCCCTTTAAGACCTCCTATTGAGCACAAACTGTTCTTACATGTCTGTATTGGCATTTTCATTGTAGCAGTATCTTTAACAACTCTGGTGATCAATTATCTGTCTTCTTCAGTTAGAAAAGAAAGCTATCATCTTGTCCTTTGTTGGACTTGTCCTTGAACACCATGTACTTTTTCCAGAGGTGATCTTCCTATTACTAGATATCTACCACCTCAGTCCCCACACTCTTCACACTCAGCATTATGGCAGGTTTTAAAGTCCATTGAACTTCATTTGTGTCCAATTTACAAGAACATTTGGCATTCATTTGTCAACTTCTTGGCTTTCTTTGTGAGAAAACACAGCCATGACAGATAGAGTCCCAGGTGACATGAGATATCACTCCATGAAGGGATCACTTCATGCAGAAACTGGATGGTATCCCCATTAATATTATCAGAAGAACTATAAATGAAGATACTGTTGTCTTCCCTCTAAACCTTTGCTTTTTTATTTTACCTGCTACTTGTTGCTACAACACTTACAATCTGACCATGACATCAATTTGACAGCATTTAATAATTTCATTTGGAGTAATCACTGCATTATATCAATTCTATTCCTAGTGTGTTTGTCATACCTTTGTCCAACTCACAAAATCACACCAAAATATAATGTCTAAATTGGAATTTCAATCCCTCCATCTATCACAACTTACAGAGAAATTAAAGAGTCATTATAATGTGTATATCTTTATGAAGGCTCAATTTCTTTAATTGAAGAAAATTTACCTGTTTTGATATAATATTCATATTCATATTATATCATGGGCTTTTTTGTGAAAAGTGTCACAGAATTTTTTCTTTTCTTTTAATGTCATAATATTTCAAAACTCATCTTTGTTCCTGCTATCCATCATCAGGTACTCAGAACAATTTCTTATTAATCTTTTCTTGCATTTTTTAAGAATTATTTTTAAAAATCCACTCTTAAATGAAAGTCAATGTAATGGTTGTTTTCTTATCAAAACCATGCCAATAATCAATTTTTAAATGCTATATGAAAACATAACTCTAAAATATTATGGGTGAAAACATGTTTTTTAATGTCAGGATAGGTTCACAAAGGTATTTCGTACAGAGCTCTGTGGGGTCATTTATCCAATTACTGGCAGTAGATATTACAGTTGAGGACTGGTGGTTCCTAAATGACCTCATTTGAATGTTGGTGAGGAAATCTTATAATCGCTCAGACTAATCTATCCCATGATACTAGTGTCACAGAAAGAAAGAAAGAAAGACAGAAAGAAAGGAAGGAAGAAAGAAGGGAAGAAAGAAAGAAAAACAACAAAACTTAATGAAACCTCCCGGGCTTTACCCAAAATTCTTATCATATCATCTTTGATTTCTAATAATGACAACTTATCTTACCATAAATTCTAGTGTTGTAGAGAAATGTGTGTTTATAGGATAGATTTCATTAGTGTGTGGCAGTATTTAACCTGTCACACTCAGTAACAGCAATGTTATGAAAAATGAGATTAGGAATTCAGTTGAATATTAAAAACATATTTTTAAGAATGGATTATACCTACAAAGAAAATAAATAATACAAATTCAATGCTGAATGTTAAATCGCAAACTCAAACTATAATTATTCACAGCTTAATTGAATTGCAGGATGCCTGATCTGATATTTATATGTAACCATCAGACTTAAATATCTTGGATCCTCTATTAAAATTTAAATTAAACACAAAGGGTTTTTTAGGTGTTTAAATAGATTGATGAAAAACTATTGAGAAAGGCAAGTTATTTTAGGATTTATAAACATGACAATCAAACTCAAACCCAAAGCGTGACACATAAACATCTGCTTGGTGAAAAGCACACGAAATAATACTATTTTTAACATGAGCATGAAAGACTAACTTCTTGTTTATTGTTTTTTACTTAAAAACTGAAAACAATATAAAATTGAGCACAGTGATTACATATTAAATTCTAAATAGACCTTTATGATTACTGAAAATACTCCTTTGATGTCTGTGTGGGACTATCAAAAGGTTTTTTTAAGTACCTGCAGGATAATGGTGCCTCTCTGAACTTGAATGTATGTATGTTTATCAAAATAAAAAATCATAAACCAGCAAAAACACAACTAAAACTGAGTACAAACCTTCATTCTAACTAGAAAATAACAAAGTTCCAACTAAAAGTAGAGAATATGCCACAAATTCCAGCACAACTTCAGATGAAACCTTTGCCAGCTATTACATGGATTCAGGGAAAGTGCAATTTAGCTGTTTTACACAAAAACAAAGGAAAGTATTAGATAGTACTCAGACAGACTCACCCACAGAAAAATAATTCTGAAATGCCACATATCAGAACCCAGAACTATATGACTCTGGATATTCACAGCTGTAGAACTTTCTCGGCATATTAAATATGAAGGTTGGGGGCATGAGAGATGGCTCAGCAGTTGGGAGGACTGGCTGACCTTCCAGAGGACCCAGGTTCAATTCTCAGCATCCATATGGCAGCTCACAGGTATCTGTAACTCCAGGATCTGGTATACTCACACAGACATACATGCAGGCGAAACACTAATAAATATAAAATAAGAATAAATATAAAAAATGACGGTTTCTGAGCATTGATCATCACACTTATCAGCTATGCATAAACATGCAAAGAAAATCTAGCACACCAATATACATTCTTAAGGAATGAAATTCTCTTAGGTTTAACAACAAAAATGAACCTGGAGAACAGTAGGTGAAACAAACATATTGGGGAAATCAACTCATATAGCAAAGAGTAGAATGGGACCTTCTAGAGGATGGAAGGGCAGGTGTTGGTAATTGTCTATTAGATGATACGGATTTATAGTCAGAAAGGAATACTGTGTACGTGAACCACTTAGAGAGTACCGGATAACCAATTGGTGTGCTCTACCTTGGGTAAGACTAGTTTTCCTATTCTCAGCAATACTTAGTTGCCTATAGCTATTTGTCTTGAACTGAAGCTTCATAAAATTTTTCCCTTCCAAAATAATATACTTATTGGTGTCACCTCTGTTCTAGTCTTGCCAAATATCATTGATTTATATTGACACTCCCTAAAGTCTCAAGAGATAGAAATTGACAGAGAGAGAAAAACCAAGAAACTTCGAAATGATCACAAGATATTTCAATGATGTACATATGTTTGCTGCTTTTGAAGACAAAACTTTATATTATCATCATTAAAGATAGGTAAACTAACACTCTAATCTTGAGGTTCTCTTACACAATGCTACAATGAAAGGTAGTCTGTCTAATAACTTGTCTGTAGTCTACAAAAATGACAAATGTCAGAACTTAAAAAAAAGATTTATGTCAAAGAGAACAGAGAAGGAGACCATGAGATACTGGGTGTCTAAATAGTTTAAGGATATCAATATAGGATAAAAAACATATATCCATAATATAGGCTGATTTCTTGCAAATCAGTAAAGCACTGGTATATAATTTGTAAACAGATATAACACTTAAGTAAGCATTTTAAAATAAATACATGATGGGCAATGAGTATTTAAAATAATAACCCTCAGAGATATGAAAGTTAATTCCTTATTCATATAGCATCACATATTCACTAAAATGACTAGAATTAAGCAAACTGTAAATAATGAATTTGGGTGAGGCAGTGCATCAACTAGAAACCCAATATTCTCTCTGGGATTGCAAAATGGTGGGAATTCCTTGAGAGCAGTTTATTGAGTTTGTTAACAGGAAATTGAGTGGGTGGGGGTAGAATAGGGGGGAAGAGGGAATCATAGGATAGAAGACAGATCAGGCACCAGAGTGACCTCGAGTGATCCAAAGGGATAATACCAATTGGCAAGCTAAGCAATAGTGGAGAGACCACCTCGAATGCCCATTCCTGATAATGAACTTGATGTCTATAACCATCCGGGAGCCTTCATCCTGTGACTGATGGAAGCAGAGGCAAACACACAATTAATCACTGAACTGAACCCAAGGAACCCAGTGACAGAGAGAGAGGAGTGATGATCAAATTAGCAAAGAATGGGCTGGCAAAACCAGCAGAGACAGCTGATCTGAACAGGGGAGAGCTCTTGGACCCCAGAGCGACAGTGGGGAAGCCAGCATGGCACTGATCTGGACCCCCCAAATGTGAGTGTCAGCGAGAAGGCCTGGGCAACCTATGGGGCCCTGAGCTGTGGATCAGTGTCTATCCCTGGAATACAAACAGTCATCGTGTGCCTATAGCACAAAGAGGGATGCTCTCTCAGCCTGGACTCTTAGGGGAGTGCCTCACCCTACCCAGAGTGAAATGACAGACTCTAGATATCCCCTATGTGGAAGGATTTGGCAATAGGGTAGGAGGGTGGGGGGGGAAGGGGAGTGCGGGAGGAGGGGAGCTAGAGGGAACTGGGATTGACATGTAAAACAAGCTATTTAAAATTAAAATAAAAAATGATAAAAAAGAAATATTCATAAAAAACTTTAGAAACTGCATATAACCAAACATTTCTATTTGTGCTTGTGGACTATATTCAAGATAAGCAAGTACACATAAGTACAAAATGAAACTCATTAAAACATTCAGAATGATTGTCATGAAGTGATTCAAAGTTCAGTGCTACCAACATCATCTTCATAGTACAATGGGTAAAAGTACTGTGGTGTAGTTATAAAACAAATGACTCCAAGAGAAGAGTCAGAGATGAACTATGACATTGAAATGCATACATCTATTTAATAGATGCATACACCATTCCCATATAAGCATGCACAAACATCATTCCAATATAAACACACACACAGACACACACACACACACACTTTATCATCTTCACCTTCCCCTGTACAGGATGCATATGAAAAGAGAAAGATTAATAACTCTCCTATTCTTAAAAGTGATTGTATGTATCAAATTAATGTAGAGAATTTTGGAAATGTTAAGATATATTAAGAAAATATTGTTACTGAATCCCAAAGAGAAATATTGGGGAAAATTTTTAAAACAGTTCATTTGTCAAGGCTAAAGTATGAACTCAGGGTTATATATCTAGTGAGGGGGTAACCTGCTACAGAAATAAGCAGGATCCCTGACTCCTGTCTGGTTATCATTCTTCCAATTTTAAATAATTGGGTGATTTAAAGCACTAACAGGAGTGACTCCTGGATATTAAACGGTGGAAGATAGTTCTGTCCTTCCATTTCCAATGGCTGCTTCCATGCCCCTGTGATGAAGATTGTGCTTCCATAACCCTGTGATGAAAACACAATGGATTCTTTCCAACAGTAATAGAAAATTCCTACTACATCTGAGGTTGTCCACATCCTATTGCTGCTTTAAACTTGAATTTAACATTACTTCAGCTGATATTCATTATTCCCACGTTCATGTTTGAAGTAGTAAATGGTTAGGCTGAACATATTGATGTGCTTCTTGAAGTCTTGGTGCATCCTCTTTACTACCACCTTTACCTTTTGGTTGATTACATCTTCATTAGAGGTCATGGAGATGTATTTGTATGTGTTATGGCATTATACAAAAAGGAAAGAATGAAAGGAAGATAGATAGATAGATAGATAGATAGATAGATAGATAGATAGATAGATAGATAGATAGATAGAGCAGACAAATGGTCATTCGCTCGCAGGCGGTCATTTTTCTCAGAGATGAGGGAAGGCTTCTGTGTCAACATGTTCTGGCCCGGGATGAGAATTTTGTTTTCTCATAAGAAATGTGTTTCCATATGCCACTACAATATACTATGCCCATGAGTTCAACAATGCAATTTTTTTATTTTTATATCTCCCAAAATAGATTCTAGTCTTAAGGTTAAGCTCCTTATATTCTCTAGTACAAGGCAATCTTTCATTTTGCCTATGATCTTATTTATTTAGGGAATCAACATGCCTAAGTCTTATTACAGAAAAGAAGTCCTGAAGTCTTAGTGTCCCATATCTGCTTTCCTTCAGCCTTGCAATATTTCAGATGTCTTCATTACCACTGAGAAAAAGAAAAAACTGTTTAAAAATTTGTGATCACGTCTACTTTGAGGCTTAGGAAGAATGAGTGAATTGTCAGTGGTCACGTATGATGACTGCTGTGATCCATGTCTGTGTTTCATGCTGGAATTTCTTGTTCTGAGAAGACCCAATATCTGCTCTCTTCTCCCAGTGACAGTCATGCAGAATTGTCACCGATCTCCACTGGAAGCTTCTCTGTGCTTTCTGCTTTCCTTGTTGAGTGACCAGATGGAACCATTCCTTGCTTTTCCAGAAAGTCTATGAACAGGCAGAGTAAAGGTGACAGCTCACACAGGGTAGTGCCAGATGCTCTTGTTTATTCCAGAGTGTTCAGGGATCTTTGTTGGCTGAAGTTCAATGGCTCTTTGAAAGATTTTCCAAAGGGTATCAGCTATTTTAGTTAAAATATGCTTGTATATACAGCCCAATGAGGAAACCATACTTTGCCAACTAGACCTGGCTTTATTTTTGTTAGTTTATATTCTACCCTCCAAAAATAAAAAGGGGTTCTTTAAAGATCAAATATGCAGCTTATAGAAGTGCAAAACTACATTCTTTACTTGTAATTTTAATTCTCTTAATTTTCTAATTTGTAAAAGCTGCAAACTAGTGCCCAAAGCCACAAACTTGCCCTCTTTTAATATTCTTCACTTTCTAAAACTGAACCACAATTTGATAAAGTATAAGGCACTGAATGAAACACACACACATACAAACACAATACTCATGCATCTATACATTCATACATACATGCGCACATATATACACTCACACACATACATTATTGCCAACAGTCCTCATTTTATTACAAACTAATGATATGCTAAAAGTAGAAGACTAAGCATCACATCTATCATAGTGCTCTTCTATCAGATTGATTCTGAGGAAGTATTGTAACTGCTTAAGTGTGAAAGATTAGAGTCTAATGTCTGACTCTCCATAAGATCAACTTGGAAATATTACTTAACCTCTCTACATCTCAATTTGTTCATATCTAAAAACTTTTGAAATAACAGTTCTTATTGAACCAAATCCTAAGGAGAGCTAAAAAGGTTTTATAAGGCATATTTGGAAATTTTCTTGGTGCGTAGATGCCCAGTGAGCATTAGTTCTGAAATGCTCATTGTCATCTTAACAATCAGTGAATTACCATTTTCTACATTTTAAAATGTATAGTATTCCTACTTCAGCAATGCTACTTTCAGGGAAAATGTGCCAAAAATATTCTGAGTATTATAGATGATAGGAACAAGAGGGAACTTTTTGTTCATCCTGGGCCTTATGAGAAAGAAGAAATTATTTTGCTGGGGAGATTTCCAGGGAAGCTGAAAGCACTATGCACTGTTTGCTGTGTGTGTGTGTGTGTGTGTGTGTGTGTGTGTGTGTGTGTGTGTGTATGAGAGAGAGAGAGAGAGAGACTTTTAATCACAACAATATTACAATATTACTGGTGACTCTACATCTACATGTATGCACACATACATAATTATAGCACTATTCATTTAAAAATAAAGTGTTTTAAAGACAAGATGATGGGGGAAGTCCTTCTGTATACATGTTGTCTCGTTGGTTGTTTAACTAAAGTACTTTCCAATAGGAAAGCAAGATAGGTGGGATAAGGAGTCGAGGAGTATCCTGGGAAACAGGCACAGTCAGTCACCATGTAGGACATGGGAAAAGTAAGAGGTCCGGACCCTTTTCTACAGTAAGAAAAGACCATGTAAAAATACTCAGATTAACAGTTATAAGTTAATAATTAAATCAGAGCTAGCTGATATAAAACAAACAAATGATCAACAGCTTCATAATTAATATAGTGTTCCGTGCGTTATTTGGGGGCTAAAGCGGCAATGGGACCTGGGCGGGAATCCCACAATAACAAGTTAAACTCAACCAATAAGAATGACAAGGCTTTTTTCTCAATATATATTTTATTTAAATTAGAAACATGCTTGTTTCACATGTCAATCTCAGCTCCCTCTCCCACCCCTCCTCCCTTGCCCCTCTACCAGCCCCCACAACCCTCAACCCAATCCCCACACCATTCCCCAGGGAGGGTGAGGCCCTCCATGGGGGATCTCCAGAGTCTGTCACTTCATCTGGGGCAGGGCTTAGGCCCTCCTCCATGTGTCCAGGCTGAGAGAGGTTCCTTCCATATGGAATGGGCTCCCAAAGTTCATTTGTATGCCATGGTAAACACTAATCCATTACCCAAGATCCCAGAGATTGCCTAGGCCTCCTCTCTGACACCATATTCAGAGGGGTGTGGATCAGTTCCATGCTGGCCTCTCAGCCATCAGTTTGGGACCCAAAAGCTCCCCCTTGTCAGGTCTGCTGTCTCTGTGGGTTTCACCAGAACGGTCTGCAATTCCACTGACAGAGTCTGGGAAACAGGAAAGAACCTAAGAGAGATATGCATGGTACCCCAGAGAAGAGGAGCGAGGCAAGATTTCCTGAACAGATTGGGAATGAACCCGGTGGGAGGTGGGGGGAGTGGGAGCTAGGAAGAAGAGAGGGGGAGAAGAGGAGGAGAGAGTAGGTCATGGGGTAAGAGGAAGGTTGAGTTGGGGGTAGAATAGGAGGAGAACAGGATGAGAAAAACTATAATAGAGGGAGTCATAGGTTTGAAGAGAGATCTGGCACCAGTGAGACCTCTAGCGATCTACAAGGATGACACCAACTGGCAAGCTAAGCAATAGTGGAGAGACCACCTTTAATGCCCTTTCCTGATAATGAACTTGACGATTACCTTAAATGCCAACCTAGAACCTTCATCCAGTGACTGATGGAAGGAGAGCCTAACACCCACAGCTTAACACTGAACTGAACCCCTGGAACCCAGTAACAGAGAGAGTGGAATGAGGAGCAAATGGGCAAAGAATGGCCTCATGAAGCCAGCAGGGATGGCTGACCTGAACAAGGGGAAGCTCTTGGACCCAGGACCAACAGCTGGGAGGCCAGCATGGGACTGATCCAGATCCCCTGAGTGTGAGAGCAGGTGGGTAGGCCTGGGCAACCTGTGGGGCCCTGGTTATTGTGAAGGGTGATGTTTCTTTGATTTCTTTCTCATCCCATTTATCGTCTGTATATAGTAGGGCTACTGATTTTTTTTTTTAGTTAACCTTGTATCTTGCCACTTTTCTGAAGGTGTTCATCAGCTGTAGGAGTTCCCAAGTAGAGTTTTTCAGGTCACTTATGTAAACTATCATATCATCTGCTAATAGTGAAAGTTTGACTTCTTTCTTTCCAATTTATATCTCCTTGATCTCCTTTTGTTGTCTTATTGCTCTATCTAGAACTTCAAGTACAATATTGAAGAGATATGGAGAGAGTGGACAACTTTGTCTTGTTCCTGATTTTAGAGGAATTGTGTTGAGTTTCTCTCCATGTTATCTGTTGGTTTACTGTATATTGCTTTTATTATGTTCAGGTATGTTCCTATTATCCCTGATATCTCTAGGACCTTTATCATGAAGGGGTGTTGGATTTTGTCAAAGGCTTTTTCAGCATCTAATGAGATGATCATGTAGTTTTTCCTTTGCAGTTTGTTTATATGGTGAATTGTATTGATAGATTTTTCTCATCCCTGGGATGAAGCCTACTTAATCATTATGGTGGATGATTTTTCTGATGTTTTCTTGGATCTGGGGACCCACTCCTGGCATCAAGAGGACCCACCCACACAGGAAAAACATAAGCCCTTCCAGACCCCACCCTCCGGTGTGTTCAGCTTCAGGCGATTTGGGGTCCTCCTGGAACCCCTCCCCTACCCATCACCCAGTCCCTCAACCTCCTGGAGCCTGCTCCTGGCATCCAGAGGACCAGCCCACACTGAACCTCTTTGAAAAGAAAGTGGGAAGTATCTTTGAAGGAATTGGTACAGGAGACAGCTTCCTGAAAATAACACCAGTAGCACAGATACTGAGATTGACAATCAATAAATGGACCTCATGAAACCGAGAAGCTTCTGTATGGCAAAGGACACAGTCAACAAGACCAAAAGTCAGCCCACAGAATGAGAAAGATGGTCACTAATGAGAAGGCTTTTTACCAAAGCATATCAACTTTATTGTTAAAACCTTTTTTCTCAGATGACTATTCATTCAGTTTGGCAGAGGCCAGCTTTGGATATACATAGCTAGATATAAAATGACACTGCCAGATAAACTCTGTCTCTAAATTCTTTTTTTTTAACTTTTTAAATTTAAATTGGAAACAATCTTATTTTACATATCAATACCAGTTCCCTCTCCCTCCCATGACCCCCCACTGACCCCTAGGATTTGAGTTTTCAGCACTAGATGACTAATTCAAAAAGGATCTACTTCATTTGTAAAGCAAATTGAAAATTCAGGTCCAATAAATGTATTGGTGATATTTGGATTCTCTTAAATTGGACATTATGTCAAAATGAATCAAATTGCCTTGATCATTTGTGAGGATTCAGAATGTTCCAAAAATGATAAAATATGACAGCTGAAATTGTACTTGGCTTTCAAATTAGAGTCAAAAAGTGTGTGATGGCAACTTCAGCTCTTTATACACATATACCTTTGACCTAGGACAACAATAGCATTTTTTGAAAGACTGAACTTAAAAGGAAAAGAGGAAAGACAGATACCCACAGATCTCAAATGCTGCTGCAGTAGCTGTGGGCATGTCTGTGACTTAGGCTACACCCACCTTTGTCTTCCCCTTGCCATATGACAGTTCCTCCTGCATGATTTGGCTTCTCCCTTTTCTTTTCTTTCTCTATTGTTAAGAGTGTTATAGCTTTTTTCCCTTCAACTCTGGCTAGCTTGGAAGCAAGAAGAGCTTTTTTTTTCTTTCTGCTCACCTATTCTTGATTTTTTAATGCCTTTCCCTTCTTTACAAAATGACTTCAAATGACCTTGTATATAATTAATAGGACACAGTTTGTAGAGACTACTCCATTAGAGGACTTTAAGAATTCATATTCTTCTAATTCTCCATTTTACAGTTAGCTATAAACTAACTTTACAGGGAGAGGGTTAAGAGACTTAACTTTTGGTCAATTGAATTTTCACCAATAACATACACACACTTGTGAACACACATATATATCATACACACATATGTATTGGTGATTTTATATATACAGTAGAAAAACCTAGAAAAACATCAACATCATTTGTAAGGGTAGCTTTCTTATTATTAGTCAAATAAAAAGATATTAATAATCTGAATAAAAGTTTGTGGCTCCTTGTACCCATCCAATATAAATGTATAAAGTAAAGGCTTTATACATTATTTGATACAATGAAGATTATTCCTTACCTAAGGATGTAATATGTAATACTACACTTTGTACATATGATTTTGTTTTTCTTGGAAGCATCAAAATGAGTCCAGCAGTGGTATATTGATGGCTCTTATGGAAAATCTCCAGAGGGGTACCTGTTGTTATTTTGCTTAAGCTTACGGGTAATGAGACATGAACCATGATTCAACAGTCCCACGTGGAGTTTATTGATAAAGAGGAAAAGAAGAGGGGTGAGAAGGGGCCAACTGGAGCATAGGAGGAGGGGAAAGATGATGGTAGAGCTTGAAAAGGGGAAGCCATGCATGTGCACTGAGTCCAGTAATGGATGACAGAATGATGATTTAGCCGAGTCAATGTGCATGTCCCACTCATCGTCTGGGGGCAGGGTCAAGAATAAGGGCAGATTTCCAACAGTACCCATGACTGCTTGTCCCTCACACTTGCACACAAGACAGGGAACTCTTAGTACAGTAATGGAATTGTCCATTTTCTGGACAAAAGTCTGAAAAATATTGATTCTACAAAGGAAATTTTAACAAGGAGCTAATATTTTGAAACTAGAAAGCCATCTATCATTTACTAAAATAAGAAAAGGGAATTAGACCAAATCACCAACAACAACAAAGTCTTTGTAGCCTAAGAATATTTGACCCATCTGGGGAAATGATTTTAAATGATTCGTCTTTCTCTCAATTTGGGTCTGCTAATTTATCTTATAGAGCTGTGAATTCAGAGGCACCTCCTTGCCCTCTCATACACTGTTTTGGTCTAGTTCCCAATAGTTTTCTTTGAAAATAAAAGCTGATTTTTTAAAAATAACAGACTGGAGGTTACAAATTCTACTTTGGGGGGAGTCAGGAAGATAACAACATTGGTTTATAGAAAAGTGCACTTAATGTTCTGCCCACACTCAGGAAAGAGGACTGGGTCCCCATCTTAGACCCAAATTCCTCCAGCTTGCCCTCTCTTGGATCCTCTGACCTGGGGACTGCAGCCAGGTCAACTCACCTCTGGACTGATGACCAAGCTACCAGGAGCCTTCAGAGAGAGTGGATCCACTCCTGCCCACACTCAGGACAGAGGACAGAGGACAGAAGACAGAGACAGAGGCCAGAAAATATTGGATTTGCTTGCACCCACCTAAAGAGAACTGTGGTTGCCTACCTACCAGGAGAGGCTCTTACTACACCCACTAGAAGAAGTGATGGGAAAGAGGCAATGTAAGAACACACTAAGCAACTGAAAAACAAATATGATACCACCAGAGTCTAGAGATTCTACACTAGCAAGACCTGAACACCCTAGTGCAGATGAAGCAGAAGGGAATGAATAGAGGCCCTAAAAGAGGATATGAGAAAATCCCTTAAAAATGGAAGGAAAACAAGCCAAAAAATCCAAAAAGAAAGGGAGGAAAACACGAAGCAAAAATTAAAAGAAATAATTCAAACAGTGCAAGGGCTGTATGAGAGCTGACATGGAGACAATAAAAAAAACACATTCTGAAGGAATGCTGAAAATAGAAAAACTAGAGAAACAGTCAGGTACTACAGATGCAAGCATAACCAACACAATATAAGAGATGAAAGAGAGAATCTCAGGTGTTGAAGACACACTAGGAGAAAGAGATTCATTGACCAAAGAGATTCCTAAGTCCAATAAGTCCCTAACACAAAACATCCAGGAAATATGGGACACTGTGAAAAGACCAAACCTAAGAATAATAGGTATAGAAGAAGGTGAAGAAACCCATCTCGAAGGGGCAGAAAACATATTCAACAAAATCATAGAAGAAAACATTCCCAACCTAAAGAAAGACATGCCAATGAAGGTACAAGAAACTTACAGAACACCAAATAGAGTGGACCACAAAAATGTCTCATCGCCACATAATAATCAAGACCCCAAGAATACAGAATAAAGAAAGAATACTTAGAGCAGCTAAGGAAAAGATCAAATAACATATAAAGGTAAACCTAACAGAATTACACCTGACTTCTCCATGGAAAATCTAAAAGCTAGAAGGTTCTGGATAGTCATTCTATCAACACTAACCATGAATACCATCCCAGATTATTATACCCAGCAAATCTTTCAATTAATATAGATGTAGGAAACAAGATATTCCATGACAAAACCAGATTTAAACAATACATATCCAGCCCTACAGAAAGTTCTAGAAGGAAAACTCCAATCCAAGGAAGTTAGTTACAACCAGACAAACATAGGTAACAGATAATCTCACTTTACCAACAGCCAAAAGAGAAAAGGGGTAGAAATCCGCACACAATTTCACCATCATCAACCATTCCAAAACAAACAAGAATGAGCAATCAAAGGTCATTAATATCCCTCAATATTAATGGTCTTAACTCACACATAAAAAGGCACAGGTTAACAGAATAGATTTGAGGACAGAATCCGTCCTTCTGCTGCATACAAGAAACACACTTCAGCTTCAAAGACAGATGTTACCTCAGAGTTAAGGGTTGGGAAAAGATTTTCCAATCAAATGGACCCAAGAAACAAGCACAGGTAGCAATCCTAATATCTAACAAACTAGACTTTAAACTGAAATGAATCAAAAGTGATGAAGATGGTCATTTCATATTCATCACAGGAGAAATCAACCAAGATGAAGTCTCGATTCTGAACATCTATGCCCCAAATCCACATTTGTAAAAGAGACTACTAAAACTCAAACCACACATAAAACCTCACACACTAATAGTGGGAGACCTCAACACCCCACTCTCACCACTGGACAGGACTACCAGACAGAAACTTAACAAAGAAACTAATAGAAGTTATGACCCAATTGTGTTTGACTGACATCTATAGAACATTCCATCCACATAAAAAAGAATATATCTTCTTCTCACCACCACATGGAACCTTCTCAAAAATCAACCTCATACTTGGCAACATAGCAAACCTGAACAGGTACAAAAAACTTGGAATAACTCCATGTATCTTATCAGACCACCATGCTCTAAAGTTAGAAGTCAACAACACAAACTGCAGAAACCTTACAAACTCATGGAAATTGAATAATGTGCAATTGCACCACTCCTGGGCCACAGAAGAAATAAAAAAAAGAAATTAAAGAGTTCCTAGAATTCAATGAGAATGAAGACACAACATACCCAAATTTATGGGACACTTTGAAAGCAGTGCTAAAAGGAAAATTCATAGCACTAAGTACCCATATGAAGAAACTGGAATAGTCACACTAGAGAATTAACAGCACAACTGAAAGCTCTAGAAAAGAAGAAGCAAACTCCCCCAGGAGGATTAGACACCAGGAAATAATCAAATTGAGGGCTGAACTCAATAAAGTAGAAACGAGGAAAACATACAAAGAATCAATGTAATGAAGAGTTGGCTCTTTGAGAAAATCAACAAGATATACAAACCTTTATTGAAACTCAGGAAATGGCAGCATGTGAACATGCAAATTAACAAAATCAGAAATGAAAAGTGGGACATAACAACGGACACAGAGGTAATCCAATGAATCATCAGATCATACTTTGAAAACCTGTTCTCCACAAAATTCAAAAATTTAAAGGAAATGGACAACTTTCTGGATAGATATCACCTGCCAAAATTATACCAAGAACAGATAAGCCATTTAAATAGACCTATGACCCTTATGGAAATACAAACAGTAATCAAAAGTCTCCCAACCAAAAAAAGCCCAGAGCCAGATGGCCTCAGTGCAGAATTCTACCAGAAATTCAAATATCAGCTTATACCAATGCTCTTCAAAGTAGTTCATGCAATAGAAGCAGAAGGGTCATTGCCAAACTATTTTTACAAGGCTTCAATAACCTTGATACCCAAGCCACACAAAGACACAACTAAGAAAGAGAACTTCAGACCAATATCCCTCATGAACATTGATACAAAAACACTCAATAAAATACTGGCAAATCAGATCCAAGAACACATCAGAAAAAATCATCCACCATGATCAAGTAGGTTTCATCCCAGGGATGCAGGATGGTCTAACGTATGAAAATCCATCAATGTAATCCACCATATAAACAAGTTGAGAAACAAATATCACATGATCATCTCACTAGATGCTGAAAAAGCCTTTGACAAAATCCAACACCCCTTCATGATAAAGGTCTTGGAGAGATCATGGATAACAGGAACATACCTAAACATAATAAAAGCTATATACAGCAAACCAACAGCCAACATTAAACTGAATGGAGAGAAACTCAAAGCAATGCCTCTAAAATGAGGAACAAGACAAGGCTGTTCACTCTTTCCATACCTCTTCAATATTGTTCTTGAAGTTCTAGCCAGAGCATCAAGACAGCAAAAGGAGATCAAGGGAATACAAATTGGAAATGAAGAGGTCAAACTTTCACTATTTGCAGATGATACCATAGTTTACATAAGTGATACCCAAAAAACACTACCAGGGAATTCCTACAGCTGATAAATACCTTCAGCAAAGTGGTAGGATACAAGATCAACTCAAGAAAATCAGTACTACTATATGCGATGATAAAAGGGCTGAGCAAGAAATCAGAGAAACATCGCCCTTTACAATTGCCACAAACAACATAAAATACCTTGGTGTAACCCTAACCAAACAAGTGAAAGACATTTATTTCAAGAACTTTGAGTCTTTAAAGAAAGAAATTAAAAAAGGCACCAGAAAATGGAGGGATCTCCCATAGTCTTGGATAGGTAGGATTAACATAGTAAAAATGGCAATCTTGCCAAAAGCAATCTACAAATTCAGTGCTATCCCTCATCGAATCCCAGCACAATTCTTCATAGACCTTGAAATAAAAATTCTCAACTTTAAGTGGACAAACAAAAGACCCAGGATAGCCAAAACCACCATGTTCAACAACACAACGTCTGGAGGCATCACCATACCTGACTTCAAGCACTATTATAGAGCTATAGTCCTGAAAACAGTTTGGTATTGGCATAAAAATAGACAGGTAGACCAATGGAATCAAATTGAAAACCCTGATATTAACCCAAACACATATGAACACTTGGTTTTTGACAAAGAACCTAAAATTGTACAATGGAAAAAAGAAGGCATCTTCAACAAATGGTGCTGGCATAACTGGATGCTGCCATGTAGAAGACTGCAGATAGATCCATGTCTATCACAATGCACAAAACTTAAGTACAAATGGATTAAAGACCTCAACATAAGTCCAGTCACACTCAACCTGTTAGAAGAGAAAGTGGGAGGTACCCTTGAAAGAATTAGTACAGGAGACTGCTTCCTGAGCGTAACACCAGTAGCACAGACACTGAGATCAACAATTAATAAATAGAACCTGCTGAAGCTGAGAAGCTTCTGCAAGGCAAAGGACACAGTCAACAAGACAAAAAGGCAGTCCACAGAAAGGGAAAAGATATTCACTAATCTGACAGAAGGCTGATCTCCAAAATCTACAAAGAGATCAAGAAGCAAGTCTCCAAAGCACCAAAGGATCCAATTAATAAGTGGGCTACAGAACTAAATAGAGAATTTTCAACAGAGGAGACTAAAATGGCTGAGAGACACTTGAGAAAGTACTCAACATCCCTAGCACTCAGGGAAATTCAAATCAAAACAACTTTGAGATACCATCTTACTCCTGTCAGAATGGCTAAAATCAAAAACACCAATGACAGTTTATGCTGGAGAGGATGTAGAGAAAGGGGAGTGACAACTTGTACTGTCACTATGGAAATCAGTGTGGAGATTACTCATGAAAATGGGAATCAGTCTACCACAAGACCCAGCAATTCCACTGTTAGGCATATACCCAAAAGATGCACATTCATACAACGAGGACATCTGTTCCACTATGTTTATAACAGCACTATTTGTAATAGCCATAACCTGGATGCAACTTAGATGCCCCTCAACTCAAGAGTGGATAGAGAAAATGTGGTACATTTACACAATGGAATACTATTTAGCAGGAAAAAAACAATGTAATCTTGAAATTTGCAGGCAAATGGATGGCACTAGAAGAAACCATTCTGAGTGAGGTAACCCAGCCACAAAAATACAAACATGGTATTTACTCATTCATATATGGATTTTAGACATGGATCAGGGGAGTCCCAGTCTACAATCCCATGGCCAGAGAGGCAGGGAAACAGGAAGAATTCTAAGAGAGATATACATGGTACCCCAGAGAAGGTGGAATGAGGCAAGATCTCCTGAGCAGATTGGGAGCACAGGGTGGAGGAGGGGAAAGGGAGCCAGGAAAAAGAGAGAGAGACTAGAGGAAGGGAGAAGAGGACATGGGGGAGCAGGAAAGTTGAGTTGGGGCAAGAATATAGGAGAGCGGGATGAGAGACACCATAATAGAGGGAGCCATTCTAGGTCTGAGGGGAAATCTGGCACTAGTGAGATCTCCAGAGATGTACAAGGATGACACCAACTGACTAACTAAGCAGTAGTGGAAAGACTACTTTAAATGCCCCTCCCTAATAATGATTTTGACAACTATCTTACATACCATTCTAGAACCTCCATCCAGTAATAGATGGAAGCAGAGGCAGACACCCACAGCTAAACACTGAACTGAACTCTTGGACCTGATTGACAGAGAGGGATGAGTGGCAAGCAAAGGGTTTCAAGACTGGGCTGGTGAATCCCAGAGAAACAGCTGATCTGAACAAGGGGAAGACCTTGGACCCCAGACTGATGGCTGAGAGGCCAGCATGGGGCTGATCCAGACCCCCTGAATGTGGGTGTCAGTGAGGAGCCTCAGGCAATCTATAAGGTTTTTGGATAGTAGATCAGTATTTATCCCTGGCACACAAATGGACTTTGGGGACCCATCCCACAATGAGGGATGCTTTCTCAATCTGGACACTTTGGGGAGGGCCTGGGCCCTACCCAGAACGAAATGACAGACTCTAGAGATCCTCCATGGAGGGCCTGACTTTCCCTGGGTAATGGAGAGGGGACTGGGTAGGGGGTTGGGAGGGCTGGGGGAGGGAGTGGGCATGGAGTGGACAGAGAGGGAGCTGGGACTGACATGGGAAGCAAGCTTGTTTCTAATTTAAATATATAATAAAAAGTGTATAAAAAAGAAAACGAAAAACAACAAAAAACCACTCATTTCTATGGGGTTTGCCTGAATATAAGTATGGGCAACATGTGCATGCAGTGCCTGTGGAAGCCAGAAGAGGGCGCTGGACCCATGAAACAAACAAGTAAAAAATCTTTGAATGTAAAGCAAAGGATAACCAGGCTACCATCCGCCCCAGAGAAGCCAGGTAACAAGGAGGACCTAAGAGGGATGGGTGGATATCCCTGGGAAGAGGACATAGATGAGTTGTCCTGGGTAAACTGAGGATGTAGGAGGGTAGAGGGAAGGGGATGGAGGAAGGACATGAGGAATCAGGGTGGTCAAGCTAGGAGTAGGACAGAGGGGGCAAGTAACGACTCTTGATAGAGGGGGCCATTATGGGATTAGGGGGAAACCTGGTGTTAGGGAAACTCCCAGGAACCTGCAAGGATGACCCCATCTGAGACTCTTGACAATAGTATAGAGGGTATCTGAACAGCTCTTCCCCTTTCGTCAGATTGGGGACTACCCTAATTGTTATTATAGAGCGTCCATCCAGTACATGATGGGAGCAGATGCAGAGAACCACAGCCAAGCACTGGGCCGAGCTGCAGGAGTCCAGTTGAAGAGAGGGAGGAGGGATTATATGAGCAAGTGGGGGTCAAGGTCATGATTGAGAAAACCTATAGAGACAGCTGACTTGAGCTTGTGGGAGCTCATGGACTCTGGATTGACAGCTAGAGAGTCAGCATGAGACTGACCTAGACCCTCTATATCAGGGTGAAATTGTGTAGCCTGGTCTTTTGTGGGGCGCCTAGCAGACCTGTCCCTGACACATGAGCTGGATCCTTGGAACCTATTTCCTATGGTGGGATGCCTTGTTCAACTTTAATGCAAGAGGGAGAAGTTTGGTCCTGCTTCAGTTTGACATGCCATGCTTTGTTGACTCCCATGGGAGGCCTGACCCCTTCTGAATGGAGACAAGGATGAGTGGATTGGGGAAGTAGGGAAGTAGTAGGGAGGGGGGTGGATGGAATGGGAAGAGAGAAAGGCAGGGAAACTGTGGTTGGTATGTAAAATAAATAACAAAAGAAAGAAAAAGCACTTAACAAAAAGTCCTGGCTGCCAAAAACAAAAACGAACCAGTGGTTATATTAAACTTCAGTTGGCCAATGGTTCAAAATGGATCTTTTCCTTCATAATTGAGTTCATGATTGTAAAGGTATTTATTTAATAGATTTAGGGGAATATTTGAAATATTCTGCAACAGACTTTGAAAGCCTTGAATATCCCAATATATTTCTAAAATAGGTTGTCTGAAATCCTTCCATGAAAAACACCTTGAATGAATATTTTGTAGAAAAGCAAAACTGCCCAATGAAGAGATAGATAGAAATAGATACCCACTCTCCCAGCTTTTCCAATAATCAAAGCATCTTAACCATTGCATATTCAAGGATAAGGTAAAAAGCATCATTTTTAGATGATGAGTAATTACATGATTTGGATACTGAAATGCAAATCCATATGAATTTGAGAATCATGTCCATATGTTCCGATAGTCCTTGCAAATTCATGTGAAATCCATAGTCTTACAGGGTGGCAACATGGCCCATCATCATATACATGAATGTCTAAAGCCTTAGTTTACTGAGTGGTTTTATGTCAGATATTCCTGAACATCCAGCACTATAAGTTCAACATTTCTCTTACATATGACACACTGCTATGATATTTTAACTTTATAACATTTTTCCTACATTTTTCTTGATAAAAGAAAAATATTACTTTAAATCAGGGCTAATAATCCTGACATTTGTTTCTCTCAGATAATGTCCATGTAGAAATCAGCTTAGATTTGATTTATCAACAGAAAATTAGTCATGAATTTCTGTAGCCAATTTGCCATGTATTTAAAATTAGTTTAAAAAGTTAAATTCACAGCTTTTTGGGGCCTATTCCCTATGGTTGTGTTGTGCCCAAATTCTTAACCCCCAAATCACCAAGAGGCCCATTTCGATGTAAAAGCATGGAATCTTTTAATGTTGTTTAACAAGCTAGCCCCATTAGCTTGGGCCTTTCATCCATTCACTGCAGCAGATGGCTGGAGAAAAGACCCAAGAATCACGAGGCAGGGATCTTATAGGGCAGCACAAGAGGAATGTCTAGGGGTGTGTAGCAATCTCAGGATTGGTGCACTTCCAGGCTTGTATGACCTGCCCTGTTCAACTGGTTGTTATGGCCTATAAGCCATAGCAGCCTTCCAGGGATGTTGTTATGCTCTGCACTTCACTGTTGTGCACCTGCCCATAAAGCACACCCAGAGCCATAAAGCACAGGCCCACAAGCTAACTTCTGATTGGTTCCTTGCCATGAGGAGGGCACCTAACCTCCTAGGGACCAGAACAGGAGCAGCAAGGTCATGCAAGTACACGTTAGCCTGTCATGGCTGCTAAGACGGTGGGGGCTGGGGGGGCTGTTCCCTTCAGTGGGATACTCGGTGCAACCTTGATGTAGTGGGGAAAGACTTGGTTCTGCCAGACTTAGTTGACTCCACATGGGAGGCCTTACCATCTCTGAAGAGTAGATGGGCAATGAGGGAAAAGAGGGAGGTAGAAGGAGCAAGGGAGGGAGGGGAACTCTGATTGGTATGTAAAATGAATTTAATAAGAGAAAGAAATAATTTTAGATTTAAAAAGCTAAGTTTAAGGAGACTTTAAGATATTATATGGAAATTAATACATATCTATATGCATAAATACCTACCAGAGCACATCATGAAAGAAAAAGTTGCTATATATTGTTGTCATTGTCAACAATGGTTCTGGAAAATATTTTTTTTATTATTAATATTTTTTTTTCCATTTTAAATTTAGATAAGAAACAAGGTTGCTTCACAAGTCAGTACAAGGTCCCTCTCCCTTTCCCTCCCCTCCTCCCGTGCCCTCCCCCCATCCCCCCCGTTATCCCCTCATTCCCCCAGGGAGGGTGAGGCCCTCCATGGGGGTGTCCATAGTCTGTCATTTCATATAGGGCAGGGCCTAGACCCTTCCCCAAGAGTTCAGGGTGAGAGTGCACCTCACATTGTTCTATGGGAGTCCAGAGACCGTGTGTATACTTGGGATGGGTACTGATCTGCTGTCCAAGGCTCAATAGATTACCTAGGCCTCCTCACTGACACCCAGATTCAGGGGTCTTGATCAGTCCCATGCTGGATTCCCAGGCTGATGCCTGGGATTCAAGAGTTAACCTTTGTCTGGTCAGCTGTTTCTGGGGGTTCAACCAGCCCAGTCTTAATCCCTTTGATCATCAGTCCTCCCTCTCTGATACTGGCTTTCTTGAGTTCAGCTCAGTACTTAACCAGTCAGTAAATGAAGTTTCTGTTTCCCAGACTCTCTGGCCATAGGATTGTAGGCTGGCACTCCCCAGATCTATGTCTAAAATCCATATATGAGAGAGTACATGCCATGTTTCTCTTTTTGTGACTGGGTTACCTCACTCAGGATGGTTTCTTCTAGTGTCATCCATTTGCCTGCGAATCTCATGATTCCATTATTTTTTCTGCTGAATAGTACTCCATTGTGTAGATGTACCACATTTTCTCTATCCACTCTTCGGGTGAGGGACATCTAGGTTGCTTCCAAGTTCTGGCTATTACAAATAAAGCTGCTATGAACATAGTGGAACAGACATCTTTGTTATATGAATGGGCATCTTTTGGATATATGCCTAAGAGTGCAGTTGCTGGGTCTTGTGGTAGGTTTATTCCCATTTTTCTGAGGAATCTCCATACTGATTTCCAAAGTGGCTGAACCAGTTGGCACTCCCACCAGCAATGGAGGAGTGTCCCCTTTCACCACATCCTCTCCAGCATAAATTGTCATTGGTGTTTTTGATTTCAGCCATTCTGACAGGAGTGAGATGGTATCTCAGAGTTGCTTTGATTTACATTTCCCGGATGGCTAAGGATGTTGAGCACTTTCTCAAGTGCCTCTCAGCCATTTTAGACTCCTCTATTGAAAACTCTCTATTTAGTTCTGCAGCCCACTTCTTAATTGGGTCCTTTGCTGTTTTGGAGACTTGCTTCTTGAGTTCTTTGTAAATTTTGGAGATCAACCCTCTGTCAGATGTGGGATTAGTGAATATTTTTTCCCATTCTGTGGGCTGCCTTTTTGTCTTGCTGACTGTGTCCTTTGCCTTACAGAAGCTTCTCAGTTTCAGTAGGTCCCATTTATTAATTGTTGATCTCACTGTCTGTGCTACTGGTGTTATGTTCAGGAAGCTGTCTCCTGTACCAATTCATTCAAGGGTACCACCCACTTTCTCTTCTAAGAGGTTCAGTGTGGCTGGATTTATGTTGAGGTCTTTGATCCATTTGGACTTAAGTTTTGTGCATGGCGATAAACATGGATCGATCTGCATTCTTCTACATGCCAGTCTCCAATTATGCCAGCACCATTTGTTGAAGATGCTTTCTTTATTCCATTGTATATTTTTAGCTTCTTTGTCAAAGATCAGATGTTTGTACGTGTGTGGGTTAATACCCGGATTTTCAATTCGATTCCATTGGTCTGCCTGTCTATTTTTGTGCCAATACCAAGCTGTTTTCAGGACTATAGCTCTATAATAGAGCTTGAGGTCAGGGATAGTGATGCCTCCGGACGTTGCCTTGTTGAATAGGGTTGTTTTGGCTATCCTGGGTCTTTTGTTTTTCCATACAAAATTGATTATTGTTCTTTCAAGGTCTGTGAAGAATTGTGCTGGGATTTTAATGGGGATAGCATTGAATCTGTAGATTGCTTTTGGCAGGATTGCCATTTTTACTACATTGATCCTACCTATCCAAGAGCATGGGAGATCTTTCCATTTTCTGAGGGCTTCTTTAATTTCTTTCTTTAAAGATTCAAAGTTCTTACGATACAGGTCTTTCACTTGTTTGGTTAGCGTTACCCCAAGGTATTTTATGTTGTTTGTGGCAATTGTAAAGGGTGATGTTTCTCTGATTTCTCTTTCAGCCCTTTTATCATCTGTATATAGTAGGGCTACTGACTTTCTTGAGTTGATCTTGTAACCTGCCACTATGCTGAAGGTGTTAATCAGCTGTAAGAGTTCCCTGGTAGAGTTCTTTGGGTCATTGATGTAAACTATCATATCATCTGCAAACAGTGAAAGTTTGACTTCTTCCTTCCCGATTTGTATCCCCTTGATCCCCCTTTGTTGTCGTATGGCAATAGCTAGAACTTCAAGTACCATGTTGAAAAGGTATGGAGAGAGTGGACAGCCTTGTTTTGTTCCTGATTTTAGAGGAATTGCGTTGAGTTTCTGTCCATTTAGTTTGATGTTGGCTGTTTGTTTACTGTATATGGCTTTTATTATGTTTAAGTATGTCCCTGTTATCCCAGATCTCTCCAAGACCTTTATCATGAAGGGGTGTTGGATTTTGTCAAAGGCTTTTTCAGCATCTAGTGAGATGATCATGTGATTTTTTGTTTTTCAGCTTGTTTATATGGTGGATTACGTTGATGGATTTTCGTATGTTGAACCATCCCTGCATCCCTGGGATGAAACCTACTTGATCGTGGTGAATGATTGTTTTGATGTGTTCTTGGATCCGATTTGCCAGTATTTTATTGAGTATTTTTGCATCAATGTTCATGAGGGATATTGGTCTGAAGTTCTCTTTCTTGGTTGTATCTTTGCGTGGCTTGGGGATCAAGGTTATTGAAGCCTCATAGAAAGAGTTTGGCAAAGACCCTTCTGCTTCTATTGTGTGGAACACTTTGAGAAGAATTGGTATAAGCTGTTCTTTGAATTTCTGGTAGAATTCTGCACTGAGGCCATCTGGACCTGGGCTTTTTTTGGTTGGGAGACTTTTGATGACAGCTTCTATTTCCATAGGGGTTATAGGTCTATTTAAATTGCTTATCTGTTCTTGATTTAGTTTTGGCAAATGATAGCTGTCCAGGAAGTCATCCATTTCCTTTAAATTTTCGAATTTTGTGGAGTACAGGTTTTCAAAGTATGACCTAATGATTCTCTGGATTTCCTCAGAGTCTGTTGTTATGTCCCCCTTTTCATTTCTGATTTTGTTAATTTGCGTGTTCACTCTCTGCTGTTTGGTAAGTTTGGACAAAGGTCTGTCTATCTTGTTGATTTTCTCAAAGAACCAACTCTTCGTTGCATTGATTCTTTGTATTGTTTTCCTGGTTTCTACTTTGTTGATTTCAGCCCTCAATTTGATTATTTCCTGGCGTCTACTCCTCCTGGGGGAGTTTGCTTCTTTGTGTTCTAGAGCTTTTAGCTGTGATGTTAATTCTCTGGTATAACTGTTTTCCTGTTTCTTCATGTGAGCACTTAGTGCTATGAACTTCCCCGTAGCACTGCTTTCAAAGTGTCCCATAGGTTTGGGTATGTTGTGTCTTCATTCTCATTGAATTCGAGGAAGTCTTTAATTTCTTTTTTATTTCCTCTTTGACCCAGGGATGGTGCAGTTGAGCATTATTCAATTTCCATGAGTTTGTAGGTTTTCTGCAATTTGTGTTGTTGTTGAATTCTAATTTTAAGGCATGGTGGTCTGATAAGATGCATGGAGTTATTCCAATTTTTTTGTAGCTGCTGAGGTTTGATATGTTGCCAAGTATGTGGTCGATTTTTGAGAAGGTTCCATGTGGTGGTGAGAAGAAGGTATATTCTTTTTTATATGGATGAAATGTTCTATAGATATCTGTTAATCCCAGTTGGGTCATTACTTCTATTAGACCCTTTGCTTCTTTGTTGAGTTTCTGTCTGGTATTCTTGTCTAGTGGTGAGAGTGGTGTGTTGAAATCTCCCACTATAACTGTGTGGGGCTTTAGATGAGATTTAAGTTCTAATAATGTTTCTTTAACGAATGTGGATGCCTTTGTATTGGGGGCATAGATGTTCAGGATAGACACTTCATCTTGGTGGGTTTCACCTGTGATGAGTATGTAATGACCTCCTTCATCTCTTTTGATTGATTTTATTTTAAAGTCTAGTTTGTTAGATGTTAGGATTGCTACCCCTGCTTGTTTCTTGGGTCCATTTGATTGAAAAATTTTTTCCCAACCTTTAACTCTCAAGTAATGTCTGTCTTTGAGGGTGAGGTGTGTTTCTTGTATGCAGCAGAAGGAAGGGTTCTGTCTTCGAATCCATTCTGCTAGTCTGTGTCTTTTTATGGGTGAGTTAAGGCCATTAATATTGAGGGATATTAATGACCATTGATTGCTCATCCTTCTTCGATTTGCCATGGTTGTTGTTGTTGGAATTATGGGTGGAATTTCACCCCTTTGTTCTTTTGGCTGTTGGTAGAGAGGGATTCTCTAGTGCTTATGTTTTTCTGGTTGTAGTTAGCTTCCTTGGGCTGGAGTTTTCCTTCCAAAATTTTCTGTAGGGCTGGGTTAGTGGACACATATTGGTTGAATCTAGTTTTGTCATGGAATATCTTGATGTAGTGGGGAAAGACTTGGTTCTGCCAGACTTAGTTGACTCCACATGGGAAGCCTTACCATCTCTGAAGAGTAGATGGGCAATGAGGGAAAAGAGGGAGGTAGAAGGAGCAAGGGAGGGAGGGGAACTCTGATTGGTATGTAAAATGAATTTAATAAGAGAAAGAAATAATTTTAGATTTAAAAAGCTAAGTTTAAGGAGACTTTAAGATATTATATGGAAATTAATACATATCTATATGCATAAATACCTACCAGAGCACATCATGAAAGAAAAATTTGCTATATATTGTTGTCATTGTCAACAATGGTTCTGGAAAATATTTTTTAAAAAAAATCTTATTTTGTGTCTACCAGAGATTCAGGAAACAAATGATCCAATCAGTTTCTAAATATACTTTGGTTTTTTATTTTCTTTATTATAAGATGTACAGGAAAATCTCACTAAAATATGATTTTAGACTTTTTGTCTTAAAATATTTAGATTGTTTTGATTGAGTGAATAACTCTGCACCCATGCCCATGATGGTAACTCTGGTAGAACCTAATGGGTCATGCAACAAAAACAGCAAAAATTAAAGGGAAGGGGATTATTTTTTTTTACAGGATGGAGTGAGGGTGGAAGGGTAGTAGGATATTGAGTGTGACAATAATAGTATACATATGTATGAAATTGCCATGTATAATATAGTAATTAAAAATAAAAATTGTGACAAAATAGCTATCAACACCAGTAGATCTACTCTTTGTCAGGTTCAGATACATACAAATCGTAGGGGTGGGGGTGAAGGGAATACCTGTCTGGGCACATTCCAATGAGGATAAATATGCTAATTAAATAGGCAACCCATCAACAACTGCCAGGCTCACTTGCAAGCTTAGGGACCCAAGATGGTAGGATGATAGTAAGAAAGAAACAGCTACTTGGGTAGAAGCTGTGGAAGGTTTACCAGGAGAAAAGAAATGCATTTGGAGCATTGTACATGACACAGTAAGTAATATCAGAACATGGGCAGGCGGTATTCATTTTCCTTATATTGGTAGATGTGTATTCTTTTTCAAAAAATTATACATAGTTTTTATGATGTTTCCAACTTTTCTCTTTCTTGTATCTCTGTGTCACTCTTTACTCTTGTCTGAATACACACAGCTGAAATAATTGTGCATGAGCTGTATGTATCAGTTATTTTTATTGCACAGAATACATCTCCTGAATTCGGCTTTGTGGGTTGGTAATTTGCACCAGACTCAAATAAGCAGGTCCTCTGGTCTTGGTTTAGGTCAATCATTAATCTAAGTCAGCTGTCTCATTGGTTGGAATGAAGTACGACATAGTATTTTAGTAATACTGATAACATGTGTGTCATTTTCCTTTAAGTGTTACTGTTTATAGAGTAAACATTTTATATCACTTTTTATAACATCAGCTAGTCTATATACTTAAAAAATGGCAATACAAGTGATGGATCCCTAGTGCTATAAATATCCTAATAAGCTGTACAATCTGTTTCTACATTGCCGTTTCATCAGCTGTATCTTATACATATTTGCCACCTGCTTTGAGTCCAGCAGACCATCTATGGGAAGACTAGCTAAATCTGTTCTATGGCTGTAGCTGCTGCCTCTGTCACTTCTGTTCATTTTAAAGATGACATGTCAGTCATGCCAGTAGTTCTTTATATGAATAATCCTGGGATGTAGGTATGCCCAGGAGATTGATGTTTGAGAAGCTTAAATATTTGCATGTGAAAATAGTTCTTTCACAATTTACTTCCCACAGCCAACTACTATATACTATCAACTTCAAGAAATAAAATTGTAACTATAATGTATATATATATAATGTATTCTTCAGAAAATGTACCACTTATTGTTAAAGAATATGAAGGTGAGTTGCATATAACTGTTAACTGCAGAATGCATAAATCTCAGACAGCAGAGTATGTCTGCTTCCCAATATATAGTAAGTATTCCATACTGTTAGTCTTTAACTCATGATGATTTGATGATTTTTCAGGATGGTTTACAAGAGGGATGTAAATTTAGTAAAAACTATATTTGAATTATGGATATAGATTTTCCCCACCCTGGGACAAACAATATACTCCAGGTTACAATACTGGGTTACAACATTATATAAGCAGATAGCAATCACGACTACTCTATCATGTTTTGCATTGCTAAGCTCTGATGTTCTGTAGGTGAGGGCTACTAAATGTACTCTGTTGTGGTGGTGCCAGAATTGTTGAGTCTACACAGATCTACTATGGAGCTAACCAGCCTCTTGTATGTATTTTGACTCATGATATTCTCAGTCCATGAGAGGTTATTAAGACATATCTCACCGGGCGGTGGTGGCGCATGCCTTTAATCCCAGCACTCGGGAGGCAGAAGCAGGCGGATCTCTGTGAGTTCGAGGCCGGGCTGGACCGATAGCCTCCAAAACAATAAGGAGAAACCCTGTCTCGTAAAAACCAAAAAAAAAAAAAAAAGACATATCTCCATCATAAGTCAGAGAGTAATCTTGGTGGAATCAATCAGTAAGTTGATAAATAAATTAATTTACTTTGACTATCTATGTTTTCCTAGGAAATTAAACCCACAGCAAATTGACACCCTCCCATAGACTAATTATTCTACTGTCTGGGGAGCAACTTTCCATTAGAAGGACTCAGCAAGTGAAGAGACAGATAATTTTATCCATGCAAAGTATATTTAAAGGGCAACAAGGTCATTATAGGGGAAACAAAGGGGAGTTAGAGAGCTATGCAGCATCTAAGTCATTTTCTCCCTTATGATTAGTTCTTATAAACTGTCATTTATGAATGAATGATAAAATAAATTGGTTCTGGGGTTTTACTGCTTTTGTATGCTAAGCAAGTTCTTTACTATTTAGCTATGCCATATCTACTCATGATATACTTAAACAGCATTCTGGCTGTAGGTAGCAAATGAAAGTAGAAGACAACAAAATTAGAAATAAGGAATGTTTTAAGTCAGGATGGAATAATGTCTAGAAAAGAAATGTGAAATGACTTAAAGTAGGACAGTATCAGTAGATATTGATTAAAACAGTCATTGATTTTTTTAAGTGCATATACTAATCTTGACTAATAGCTAGCATGTTGATTAGGAAAGAATGAAATGTATCAAAGTAGACAAACTACTATCCTTTTTACAGAAATAGAAAAGACTGAAAAAGGACAAGCTAGAAAGAGAAAGTCCATAACAGTTTCATATTGCACATGATAAGTTTGATAGAATGAACAGAGATGTTTCAGATTGGGGGTCTACAGTCTTGTTGCTGCCATTCATGCCAGCAGGCAACTACTTTACATTTGTTTGTGAATAAATTAATGCCAAAAGGAACTGGATATGTATATGTATATATAATCTTGATGCCGAACTCCAAGTTTTAAATGATAAGCAAAATCCCAATCTTCAGTCCCCCACTTTAGCCAACCTTACCCTTTCACTGAAAACTTATGCACCTTGCTTATTCAAAGCTATGCTTTATATTCTTTATAGATATGAATAACAAATTTCCAGAACCTTTGAAATATAACAATTTCTAATATTTTTCATTATCACATAACAGTAGATAAAATGGATTTTATTATTGTAAATACATATTTGTGGGTAAGTTTTTAATATTTTTATATATACATACAATGTGAAGTGATCAAATCTGTATATTTAAAAATTAATTATTAATCCTTTCTTGACAGCTAGACTTTCAAAGCTATATCACAGGTCATTATCATTTTTTACTATCTGTCTTTTATTTACATTTTTGGTAATAAATATGGTGGCTTCTCTACAAATAGGGCTGTTTCTTTCTTACAGGTAAATGATAATTGTGATTAACATTGTGAAGTGAAGAATTTGCATATTGAGGGAGTGTGGCCCTGTACCTCTTATTTTTAATCATTAGAACTAATATAACTGACAGGAGCAACTAGGTTTCCCTCTGGATCATGGTTTCAAGGGTTAAGTCTGTTGTAGCAGGAAAGGCATGGCAACATGATTGGTTTTATCTGAACTAGAAGGCAGAGACCATAAGCTGGAAACAAGGGCAGTTATGCTTTTCATTCTCTCTCCTACTGGTTTCCTTCACCCGCAAGGCTTAATTAACCCTTAAAGTC
The DNA here is from genome assembly GCF_017639785.1 of Mesocricetus auratus. Classification (NCBI taxonomy): domain Eukaryota; kingdom Metazoa; phylum Chordata; class Mammalia; order Rodentia; family Cricetidae; genus Mesocricetus; species Mesocricetus auratus. Next base: position 40,338,935 of record NW_024429194.1, on the reverse strand, counting down.
TCCATGCATTTTCAAATTGCTAGAAACCAAGTGTTCACAATATGAACTACTTAAGAACATTTCAGATTCAAACTCTACTCGGTTCAAAGTACTTCAAGAAAATCAAGCTCCAAAATTTCCCACAGAATATTATTTTTTAAGGAATCTTTAAAAAATCACAGAAGGCTTGAAGGACAGATGAATATTTGTGGCCATTTTTCTGAAAAATGAAGAAGAATTTTCAAGGATAATTGCTTCTTTTAATGAGCATCTTCTCCATTCTTCTGTTCAACATTCACTGAGGGCCTAGAACAATACTTTATGGTGTGCTCCATCAAAACTGAAGATACAATAGACTCAGTCATGGCTGCCAAATAATTAGTACTCTAGTAGAAAAGAAACACAGGATGCAAGTATTCTTATGTGAATGACAGAAAAATATCTGATGAAAATAAAAGGGGGGCTGTCTCTGCCCTCTTCCCTCTGCTTGAGGTGTGTGTGGGCTCTTCTGGGGCCCCAACTTCCTACATCCTCCTCCTTGGTTCTTCCTGGGCCTGCTCTGAGCCTAGACTGACGCACCCCAGCAGAAAGGACCACCCTGAGTCTATCCACATTTCGGTCTTGGCCCCCCTCTGCCCTCTGCCCTCTGCTTGAAGTGAGTGTGAGCTCTGCTCAGGGCTAACTCCCTACATCCCCCTCTGATGGTGATAAATGAGCCACGCCAAGGATAATGGCAGTGAAGTCATATGATACAGAGAGAGAGAGAGAAGTTACTTGCATGAGAAGCCTAGAACTGAGGTCAGCACTCTGCTTGTCTCTGAACTCGATCTCAACACTAAGAGAGACAGTAACACCTTCTGCCTTGTTCTTTATTCCTGCCTCCCTCCACATGCCAGTGACAAACAGGTTTGGTCACTGCTGTGAGTATGTAATATCTCTACCTACACCCTCCTTGGATATTCCTGGGCCTGCCCCTCACCTATATACCCATATATGAGTGAGTACAATATGGTATGTACTCACTCATATTGGATTTTAGACATACAGCAAGGGAGTGCCAGCCTAAATGCCACCACCAGAGAGTTTGGGAAACACGGAGGAACCTAAGAGAGATCTACAAGTTACCCCAAAGAAGAGCAATGGGACAGAATTTCCTCAGTGGATTAGGAGCATGGGGAGAGGGGATAGGGAGCTGGGAGAGAAGGGAGAAGAGTGGGGGAGACCAGGATGAGAGATACCATGATTGAAGGAGACATTTTAGGTTTGAGGAGAGATCTTACAGTAGTGAGCTTTCCAGAGATCTACAATGATAACACCAACTGGCAATCTAAGAAATATTTGAGGTTACCTTAAAAGCCCTTCCCCAATAATGAGATTGACGACTACCTTATATGCCATCCTAAAACCTTCATCCAGTGGCTGATGGAAGCAGAGGCAGACACCCACAGCTAAACACTGAACTGAACTCCTGGAATCCAGTTTCAGAGAGGAAAGAGTGATGAGCAAAGGGGTCAAGACCGGGCTGATGAAACCCACAGTAACAGCTGACCTGAACAAGGGGGGAAATCATGGACTCCAGCCTAATGACTGGGAGTCCAGCATGGGACTGATCCAGCCCCTCTGAATGTGGGTGTCAGTGAGGAGACCTCGGCAATCTATGGGACCTCAGGTAGTAGATCAGTATTTATCCCTGGCATATGAATGGACTTGGGGAGCCCATTCCACATGGGGGGGATTCTGTCTCAGCCTGGGCACATGGGGGAAGGCCTGGGCCCTTCCCCCGATGATATGACAGACTTTGAAGAATTCCCATGGAGGCCCTCACCTTACCTGGGGAGTGGAAGGGGATAGGGTAAGGGGTTGGGGAGGCTGGTGGGGGATGGGGGAATTGGGGAGGGTGAGGAAGCTGAATTTGAGATGTGAAGTAATCTTGTTTATAATTTAAATAAAAAATTAAAAGAAGATAAAAAGGAGAAATGCAAATTTATAATTTAATAACATGATAAGGTGTCAAAGATTGACGTGTCCTGGAGAAAATGACCTATGTCTTAGAACTTTCTTGGAAGTTGCCTTGATTATCAAATTAATTTAACAAAGGGAAATAACTCTAGAGATGATTATATTTTAGGTTAATAGACACAAGTGTGCATGTACAAGCTCACATGCTCATGTAAAGTGAGGGTATTGTGTAATTGCATTATTCTTCCAGCCTAGTCCCAGAGCCTCATCAGTCGCAAATGAACACACAGAATTCTATATTAAATATAATGCTGCTGGCCATTTGCTATGGTTTCTCATTGGCTAGCTTTGACTTAATTATTAACCCCCAATTGCTAATCTGAGTATTTCCACGTGGTCTTCTTTTACCAGAGAATGGGTATGTACCTCATACTTCTTCTGCATCCAACATGGTGATTGACTGCCTCTGTTTTCCAAAATCCTCCTCGCCTCCTATTCCCACCTATCTTGCTTCCCTATTGACCAACAGTGCTTTATTCAAACAATAAGACAAACATATATACAGAAGGACCTCCTCCATCAGTACTGTGTGTGTATGTGTGTAGTATGCCAGTGTGGAGACCAAATTACTGCAAATGAGAGAAAACAGGGGGCACTTTCAGGACAGAATTTACATGTTAAACCCTAAAACATAATTCTCATCATAAATGCTTAGGGAGAAATCACAGGGTTTTCTTTTTAAAGAAGAACTTTAATTTTTACTGTTTTCCTTTTTATTTATCCTTCTCTCCTACAATATGGTCTCCCTTCCTCCACTCCAACAATTTCCTGCTCCCTGAGAGATCTTCTGCTCCTCTGTTTCCCTTCAGGAAAGAGCAGGCTTCCCAATAATCTCAACCAAACATCACTTGAAAGGATGCAATGAGGATAGTCACAAACCCTTATAACAAGGCTGAAGAAGACAACTCAGTATGAGGTAAAAGAGTAAGTGACATCCCCACTTCCACTGCTAGAAGTCCCACAGAAACTTCAGGTTGAACAACTATAGCATGCATGCAGAAGAACTAGCATACAGTCATGTAGTCTCTGGGATTGCCTCCAGTCTTTGTGAGTCCCTAAGAGCCCAGGTTAGTTAATTCTGTGAGTTTTTCTTGTGTGTTTGATCCCTCTGGCTCCTGCAATCCTACCTCCTTCTCTTCAGCAGGATTCCCTAAGTTCTACCTAATGTTTGGCTGTGGGTCTCTGCATCAGTTGCTTGAGGAAGCCTCCCTGATGATGATTGGTCTAAGTATTGACTGTATACCAGAATATCATTAAGAATCTTTTATGTTCTTCTCTCTCTCTCTCTCTCTCTCTCTCTCTCTCTCTCTCTCTCTCTCTCTCTCTCTCTCTCTCTCTCTCCCTCCCTCCCTCCCTCTTTCTCTCTCTCTTTCTCTCTCTCTCTCTCTCAACTGTGTTTTTTTTTCTATCTTAGGTTTCTGAGTCATCCAGCTTCAGTGTCTTACCTGGGTACCTGGGTTCCTTCTCCTGGCTTTGGTTCCAAGTTAGACCATTCATTTGATGGCCATTCCCATAAGCTCTGAGCCACCATTGTCCCTGCACACCTTGCAGCAAGGATAGGTGTGGGTTTTCTTTTTTTTTTTCTTTTTTGGCTGTATTGGTGTTCCCAGTGCCATGTCAGGGAGCCTTGCCTAGTTACAGAAGATGGCCAGTTCATAATCCCAATATCCATATGCAAAGCTGGGTGAAGTGTTTCAATGCTGAGGAAAGTGGAAGAGAGGATACCTGGGGCTTGCATGCCAACTATCCTAACAGTATAATGAGCATCAGGCTCAGTGGGAGATCTTGTCTTAAAAAAGAAGGTGGAGGGATGGAGAAATGTATCACACTTAAGAAGTGGGAGTGCTCTTGCAGAGAACCAGTTAGTTCCCAACTCCTATATCAGGTGACTCACAACTGCCTGCAACTCTAGTTGCAGGGGAATCCTACATATCTAGCCTCTGCAGGAATCTGCATATACTGTGCCTCCCCTCCCAGACAAATATGAATAGATACATAATACACACTTAGAATACACACATACTAACACACAACATGAACACATATATAATACATGCATACCACTTCCACACAAAAGGAAAAAACCAGATGCTGCCTACAAATCATGGCATTTTCAGTGACTTCTTGCTGTCTTAGAATTGTCAAGAAAGACCTGTTTAATAAAAAAAATGCAAGTGAGTCTCTCTCTCTTCCCTTATAAGTTATATATTTTCTGAGACTAGCATAATAAATCACCCCAATCACAGTAGGGGAAGTAATACAAATTTGTTATTTCACGGTTCGAGATGGCAGAATTCTTACATGGAGCTTAAGTGGGTGAAATCAAGGAATCAACAGAGCTTCGTTTTTGTGTGTGTCTGTGTGTGTTTTTTGGAAAGTGGAGGAACACTCTGGTTTCTGTTTGTTCGGTTGGCTAGTTGTTTTTGATTTGTTGTGTTGTGTTTGTTTGTTTGCTTTGTTGTTGTTGTGGTTTTGGGTTTTGTTTTGTTGTTTGACTTATCCAAAACCTACTATTGCTTTCCCACTCTGGCACACAGTTCCTTCTTCCCACATCACAGTGCTGCTTCTGTGATGGCATTTTCTTTCTAGACTTGCATCTTCCTGTCTCCTTCTTAGACGGACCTTGTTTAGTCCTGGCTTTAATTCATTCCTGTTTCCGTAACAAAGCATCTTACACTGAGTAACTTTAAGGTAAAGACATTGGCTCCTCACATCTCCTGTGGCAAAGCTAGTCATGATTATCACATTTGCTGATTATGTATCTGGTGGGGACTGATCTCAGACTCTGGGATGGACAATTCTGCTCTGTCCTGATGCTGCAGTAGATACAGAAGGGCAGTAATAGAACCAATTCGAATTCCATTCCTAAGGGTAGTACTTTCATAGACTTTAATAGATAGCTCCAAGGGCCCTCACCTCAGGATAGAGTTTCAACCTCTGATCTTCAAACAGATTCATGCACTCCAATACTGGTAGTTCCACACAGGGAAACTAAGATCTCCCACACAGGAGATCCAAGGTCATCTCCTCAGTTGAATATCTTTCTTCATGTCTATGAAGTTCTTCTTACTATTGAAAGTTACATGCTGATAAGTTTCCATCACTGAGGTATGGAATTTTTTGGAGATTCATTATTTTTGACTATAGTATTTATCACCTACGAATTATTAACAACCTCCACCATAAATTTGAGATGGTTCACTGCCTTTGTCTACAAAGACCAGAATGAAAACCTGCTAGTCTTACTTTCACCCTTCTTTAACCATAGAATTTTCTCTTTCATTGGTTTAGCACAGGAAAAAGGAGAAAGTCATTTCGCCATATCTCCCACTTGAAAGATCTCTGATATATCTAATAGATAAGCAAAGATTGGAGCTAAGACATTTTGGTCATTGAGTATGATTTGTTTAAGATAATACCAAATTAAAATAGACTATATAATAATTAACAATAAACCATAAAATTTCTCTTGTTTAAAAAACAGTTTTTAAAAGCAAATCATGGTGTTATTATCTAATCCTTTCATGGATGCTTGGGTGTATTCATGATCTCTAGCTTTTATACACCTCTTACATACAGTTGAATGCCTGAAATCCAGTTGCAGAGAGGGAGTGGTGATGAGCAAAGGGATTGAACGGAACAAGGGGAGCACATAGACCCCAGAATGATAGCTGGCAAATGAGCATAGGACTGTTCGAGGCTCCCTGAATGTGGGTGTCAGTTTGGAGGTGGTTAATCTATGGGGCCTCTGGTACTGGATCAGTATTTATCCCTAGTATACGAATGGACTTTGGGAGCTTACTCCACATAGAGGGATACTCTCGCAGCCTAGACACACAGGGGAGGGCCCAGACCCTGCTCTAAATGATATGACAGATTTTGAAAATCTTCCATGGAAGGCTTCACCCTCCCTGGGGAGTAGAAAGGGGATGGAATAGGGGGTTGATGGGAGCCAGGGGAGGAGGGGAGGGAGAGGGAACTGGGATTGACATGTAAAACACGCTTGTTTCTAATTTAAATAATAAAAATAGAATGACGAATAATAAATGTTTCTCCAGTCACTAAACCCAGAATGAGAAAAAGCATGGTGTTTAGTTTGTCAACATTCTGCTCTAAACCTTCAGAATCTTTCTCCCCCTTTTTCTACTTAGTCCCTTCAGGGAGAAAAAGTTCTTAATTATGCTATCTGATTCTGTTGCTTTTCCTCCTGACACATAATCAGAAAGGATTACTTGAACTCTCTTAACCATGGAAGCAAAGAACACTAGCAGCAGTCCCCTAAGATATTCTCATTCCTACTGCAGAAAAATAACAGATTTGGGTCTTAGCCTTTCGAAGTCATTTCTCTCCCTAAGCTCATGTTTATCTGAAAATAAATCTGTCTTGGCCATGTTGGCTGTGATAAATATGGAATAGGTTGTAGGTGATGCTGCATGGCCAGTGCTCAATGTGACTTAGTATGGCCTCTGAATCTTCCCATTTGCTGAATAAGGAACTCAAATCTTTCGGGGGGGGCAGGGTATATTTTTTGTTTGTTTTCTCTTTAGGTGTTTTCTTCCTTATAGATGTTTTCTTCCTCCTTTCAACTTCTAGAGATTCATGAAGCGAGGTTTGTCATTTCTGCGCTCTTTGGATATGAACTTCGGACTGATTTCCTGTTCTTTTTCTCTTACCTGGGCTTCTCTTCTATATGTCTGCACAAACACGTTTTCCTAGTGCTGCTGTCTGTGTTGGAATATATTAAATACTAAAACTTAGAAATTGTGTCTGTTTAGGGGTTTGAAAAGACTTTCATTTTTCCCAACAAGTCATAATTGCTGATAACTGCTTTCTTTTCCAGTAATTTTTGAAACATGTAGGAATATCAATGTGCACATACTCTTAATGAAATTTTGTAGATGATAATGAAAGATCAGAAAGAAGTCATGCATCAAATAGGCAAATCTATGAATGAAATGACCCTGGGGTTGATCAAAATCAAAACCCAGCAACGCTTTGCTTTTAATTTGAAATTAATTATTAGGAATTTTAAGTGGATAACTCAAATTTTAATATTCTTTACAAATAATGGTTATCTCTGATACTCTAAATTGATTATGGGTTATTCTTCTACAGTGTGACAAGAAAATGAAATTAATGGTGATATCTGTGATCTAATATGTTTTCTCATATCTGATAACCATGGGAATTCCACCTTCTCTATGGCTCCATATTTTTCATTATTTCTGTCTTAGAGTTTGAACAAAAGATTTTACACAAATGTATGTGTACGTGTACACACACATACACACACACATACACACACACACACACACACAAGAACTCTAAGCTAGTGCTAAACTAAATTTTTAACTATGTGTATTTAGTTGACTGATAATATAAAAACCATGTTACTGCTTAAAATTGAGCCAATACATAGCTAGCTTGGTAGCTGGAACTTTGGGGAGATAAGTCTTCCTTGTTCTGTAATTTTAAACATGTATTGTTGTTCAAATGTCTTCCCTGGCAATATAAGTCAGGATGAGAGAGCAGGGGAATGTACAGAAATTACCCTGTAAAATATTGACCAGGAAGTTTTTGTATTACTTCCTCTTTACTCCCAAACTGACCACATTTATGTGCAAGAGAGAATGGAAATGATGGTCTTCAACATAAGCCTTGTTAAAATTAGACTTTTTATTAATAAAGGAGAACTACAAAAATTGACATTCTTATTCAGTCCTCAGACTCTACATACACACTAACATTGCCTAAACATGCTTTCAAGTTATTGTATGTAGGAGACCAAAAGATAGTAGCACGTCTACAGTGTTTCTATCGTTGCCTAGGGACAGCTTTTATAAATATTCCCTTCTTTATTAGTTTTCTTCCTTCCTTCTTCCCTTTCTCTCCTTTCACCTCACTTCTTACATTCAATTATTTAAGTAACTTCCATTTATTGGTTAATGTGCTACACACTGAAAATCAAAGTTGACAAGGTTGTTTTCTATCTCATGGGGAGGAAAGTAAGAAGTCTACCTAACTTGGTTTCATTTTAACCGTATGTTAAAAGAAGACAGAACAAAGAGTGTGTGGGACATTCAGAAAACATCACTAACAGGTCACATTTGAATTTGATTGACTCAGAGTAGGAGTTGCTGATTGTTACCTGTTTTGTTTTCACTCTTCTTAGCTCCAGCTCTGTCTATAAACATTAACACCCAGGACAGTGAAAGACCCTGATACTATTCACTGAATTCATGATTAACCTCCTTCTAAGCACAAATTAGAACTGTATCTCCTCAAAATCAAATGTAGCAAATGACCTGCTATAATAAAGATACATGAATAGAGTAGAAAAATGTACTTTTAAGTGGACTGATGGAATAGTTGCTCTGTTTTTGCGACAGTGATAGTCAATAAAAAATTTGCTGAGCTTTCAAATGCAGGTCAGCTAATCAGAGAGCTGTCTGTACCTGAAGCACATCCCCAGAGAAATAAATTCTTTTTGCTTTAAGGCATAGAGATTTGTGGACTGTTTGATAAGAAAAGGCATTCAGCCTACTGTCACTCATACATAAGAAGAAAAAAAAACAATTCCTCCAGCAGTACATTTTTCTCCCATGTTCTGTCTTTATGTTCATGTTATTATTTTAACAGCAAGGTAGGAATTCTAGAATAGGATTACACATAGAACACAAGAAAGATCTAAATGATCCTCAATGAAACCCATTCTAGTTATGTCTAGGTCTCATACTTTTATTGCACATCAGGTACATTCATTATTGTTTATACAACTCACAGGAGTTAATTTTGGTTTGGTAGAGCTGTATTCATTCTCCCAAATGATAGAAAGGTTTTATCTATCCAATCAAAATGAAATACATTTCATTGCTCAAAATGCAATATTGCTTCAAAAGTGAGAGATCAAAATAGGTGCAAACTTGATAAGATAGGGCATCCATATTTACATAGTTTGATAATCATTACATGACAAAATCCATTGAAAGAGTGAATATTGTTGGCATTGCCACCCTGAAATAGTTTATACTTACCTACATAGAACCTTAGGCATCAATGAGGTGAATTTGTATAACTTTTAGCCTGGTAGGAATATATATTGGGAAGGAAAACAGTGAGGACATATGGCTTTGGAACTGGATCAGAGAAACTGACTGTAACTGGTAATGACACTGAGGAACATGCTGGAGCTTTTGAGTTCTCTGTCTCTGATGTGTAAGCAAGGACAAAGCATCCAGAGATCTGACATGAGAGGTCAAGAAGATACAGAAATAAAAGGGAAGAAAAATGCTAAAGAGGAACTGAAAGGTCTTTGCTGACTCTGAAAATGTCATGGGGTCGCTTGGTGGGACTTGATAATCCAAAGTGCTTGTCGCTTAATAGAAGGAATGATCTGTGTCACAGTCTCTGCTGTCCTGAAAATTACTTTCTTACTTTTTGCATTAAAAATGTCCATTATACATTTTTGTATGTGCCAGTATCTTTACCCAACCAACCAATCAAAATAATCTGCTGGAAACTTCTGCTAAACAAACCCCAAAAATCCTACTTCAGCTCTCAGCAAACCTTATAGAACTGAGTAGACAGAAACGTATTCCTTCTTCTCACAAGAGGGTGCCAGATACCCAGACTAGAATTACAAACAGTTTGGACTGCCATGTGAGTGCTGGAAACTGAATCCAGATTCTCTGGAGAAGTGGTCAGTGCTGTTATGCACAGTTACTACTTGAGTCCTTTTATCCTTCTTTAATCTGAAGTGTATTTACAAATATTATGTCTTTACTATGATACAATTTCATGTCTGTTGGTTACTAGGATATTTGTCCCATATTAACTAGATATATATGTATATATAAACATGTATGTGTGTGATTATCACTGTTGTTAATCTCATAATTTTAAAATATTCATGATTAACAACAAGACAACATAGTGAATTATAAAATCCAGGAATAAAGGAATATAATGTATGCCAAATACAAGCTAGCTCTTGGTATAGGAATGAAGATGATAGTAATGATGATGATATTATGGAAAAAGACATCTTAATTTAAGTTTTATAAAATTTTATTCCTATAGTTGGACAGAAGTTGAGTATATTGATTTTGTAGTAATGTTCTTTATACCATTTGAGTATTTAAATCATTCATGATCATTTTAAAAACTCACATAATCAATCTCATTCTCTTTCTATTTTTTCAAGTCTGCAGGAATTTTTTTAGAAAACACAGAGATCGTAAATAACTTTTTAGATAATTTACTTCCCTCTTTCCATTTTGCTATTATGATTGCATCCATTTGTTTCTTAATGCTTTCAGTTGCTTCTAGATCCATCCAATAAATTTTGGCACAAGTGCGTTAGTATTGTATTGCTAACTCTAAAGAAAATTGTTTTATTTTCTTATGGTGAAACAAACAGGCAATCTATAGGGTAAATTTGGTAATGTGGATAAGGCTGTGTACTTAGTTTATATAATTGCATTTTGAGAGAATTAGTGATTGCAGGTTTGAGGGCACAAGTATCTAAATAACTGCAATAACTTTCTTTGCCATTATAGATAAAGATTGATATGACTAGCTTAGAGGATGTGGTGTCCATTTTCATTTCACTATTATCATCCCTGAATCTCCCCTCATCAGCTGAGAAGACATATAATAGGTTATTTTTTTTTTGATGGTAGAGATTACTTGTGTTGAATTTGTCCTGCGGCTGAGATAAGTGGGTCATGCTTTGAATATTTATGAAAACTATGTGCAGATATTGGAAACTTTAAAGTATTTTCTTGTATTAAATGGTGATTTATAATATCTTGTTGTTAATATGGAGAGATGGCCTGTTGTCTCCATGTAACATTGTTTGTATCTCAGTGCAACTCCAACTTGCTTTGCTTATGCATTTTTTACCCTCAATGTGCACACCTCTCCAGCTTGAGGGCTTTCTTTGTGAAAGGAGGGGACAACTTGTCTCAGAGTCTCAGGATGTGTCAGATGTCAGGCCATCTTCTTGACACATCTGGGAGCAAAGCATGCACATTTGCATAGTGACCTTTGAAAAACCGAACAGAGAAGGTGATATGAGGGTCACTTCTTAAGCCCAGATAATGAACTGATTACCCCTACAGCCTGCTGATCTGAATAACAATGAAGAGAGGAAAGTTCACAGTAAATCCTGTGGGGGAAAATAAATCCCTCAAGTGGTATTTTTAATAAACCAATTGTATATTACAATCAGTATTTTAATTTTGTTGCTGGGATACCCAATGCCAAGAGATCAAATTGTTGCCATAAAGAATACCAGTATACTTAAACGAAAATTATCTCATTGTTCTTGAACTATCCCATGTCTCCCCTCTCCCGTCCCTCTCTGTAAGGATATTAAAGTATAACAAAGATTTTTCAGAATACTTATAGGCTAAAAATTTGAACATATTTTCAGTTAAGCTCAATTTGTTCTGTATGGCTAACTGATATGTAAAACTTAAATGAATTAAGGATATTATTATTATCATTTCCACCCACATAATTTCTTTACAAGCATATGGTATAGTTTCAGATTTGGTATTGTCTTAATTGGTTACAATGGAAATGATATTTTCAAAATTTCAGCAGATTAATCCTCTGTATCAGAATAAAATCAAAATTAAGAAGAAATGGGCTACACTGTGAATTTTATGTTCAGTTGGCACACTCAAATTTGAAGCTCATCTACACCTTCATGGTTGTTGAAGATAATCTAAACTACAGACATTGGTCTATCATCATTTTACATGTTTAGCTATATGAAGGAGATATTCCCTGACTGACTGAATAATTGGTGAATATTGATAACATATCTGACTATTCTCTGTATATATTCTTTGCAAGTATATGTTAATTTTTCAGTGACTATTTCAAGCGTTGATCACTTTGATCAATTACATGGTCAGTGACTGATTTACATAATCAATACCTGTGTTACAAATCCTATTCTTTGAAGATAAGTTAGTATACCACTTGTGATTTCCTGGTATTATATTTGTTCTGTAGTAAAGGAAAGAGAATAATAGAAATGCTTTATTCATCAACCAATAAGAGAAACATATATTCAGAAGGACATCCCCCATCAGGATCTTCTCTGATGTTCATGAAATTATCTTACTATGCCTTGGTTACATTTCTAATTGCTATGTTAAAACGACCTAAGGAAAGCAACCTAGGGGACAAAGTATTTATTTTGGCTCACAGTTTGATGCTGCTATCCATTATGGCAGGACAGTTTGAGATGGTGGGTTGCACTACATTTATACACAAGAAGCAGAGAGTGATGAATGTGTTCAGTTTTCTCCTTTTTATTCCACCTGGGATTCCAGTATAGAGAATGGTGTCATCCAAAGTGGGGTAGATTGTCTTCTTACTACAATTATCACATCAAGGTAATCCTTCCCAGATATACCTGGAGCCTTGACTCTTTGGAGTTGACAATATAGTTATCACATTGTGCTTTTCCTGTTGTGCATTCCATTCCAATTTTTAGTCTTTCCAGTGGTATCATTTTTGAACTGGTAGCATCCATCCACATATAATCAATTGCCCTTATGAATGTTTTATTTTTTACTTTATATGAATACTGAAATTTAAGAAATATGGGTTAAAAATTACCATCAGTTTGACTTCAGCTTATCATTTTCTATTATCAAAAACAGATTTTTTTCTCACATAGTGTATCTATGCTCCCAGTAGTTCCTTCCCACCTCCCCTCCCATCTGGATCCACTTCCCTTCTGTCTCTCCTTAGACAACACACAAGCTTCTAAGGGATGATGTAATATAAAGCAAAAACTAACACGCTGGAACAGGACAAAACAAACAGAAGAGATCAGTAGAGAAAGACCCCAAGAAAAGATGTAAGAAAAAGATATAGATAGAGACCCACTCTTACACACACTCAGTAATCCCATGAAAACACCAGACTGGAAGCCAAATATATATACAGAAAAGACCTGTAGGAATTTTTTTAAATAATAAAATAAAATATACTCGATTTAAAATAAAATAAAGGAAAAGCCCCTTTATGCCATTGTGAGACAAGGAACCTCCAAAGATGCTGTTGAGTTCATTTTTCTGTTGGCCATCTACTGCTGGACATGAAGCTTACCCTTCAGAGCAATTTGTTTCCCCAGTGAGACTTCCATGAAGAAAACTCAATTTTCATTTGCAAGTAATAAACCTTGCAAGTTTTAATAAAGATATTAACCTTTCCCAAATGACTCTATTGCCAGTATACTATACTGGTTCTAAAATGGAGTCAAAGTCTCTCCTTCTATCCTCTTTCATGCAAATTGAATCAATACCCGCTTAATAAATTGGGTAGAAAATTGCTTTTCCTCACCTACTCCCCTTCCCTCAGGACCCAACAAGTCACCTAGTACTCTCTCTTCAGTGAAGATACATTTTCTGATGTTGCATTTCTGCTCTGCATTCCACAACCACCAAATTAATTTTCTCCCTGACTACATTCTAATCGCTAGTCCTTTTAATATATCCTGAACTCCGCATTCAGAATTGATTTTTCCGAGTATTTTAAATCACTATTTTCTGAGTAAATTCAACTGGTAATTTTTACTGAATCATTGCTCCATAAGAAAAATCCTAAAATCCACAGAATGCTGGGACCATTTCACCAGTGGTTGCTAGGCTCCCTTCCTGTGAGTTTTCCTTTCATTGCGCTATTGTAGGCAATGTCCATCTGGTAAAGAATACCTTCTCCACAAAGTTTTTTTTCCAAACTGATTTCATGGACAAATTTAATTGTTCTTTTATCACTGTTCCTTTTTCTTTGATTATTTAGGCAACCTTAACGGTCATTATTCTAAATTCCCAATTAAACAGTTTTAACAATATTCTACAAATTAAAATGGTCTATTTTCACTCTCTCTTAATTGCACCTTTTATTGATCTATTGTAATTCATGTTTGGATATGGGGGCTATGCAGAAATTCCAATTCCAATTTTAGAATTAACTTCTAACTTAGTTTCCTGGCCAGAAAGTATACTTTGAATTATTTTAGCCTTTAGTACCTTGTCAGGTATTTATTTAATATTCTGTGGTAAGTTGGGAAGAACATTCACTTCTAACATGTTAAAGGCACCACTCCAGACATTCCATTACATCAAGTTAATTAGCTGTGTTGCTTATGTCTTCAAATCCTATTGCTTGTATTATAGCTATAGAAAGATATATACTAAAGTCACATGTTCATGCATTTGCCAAATCATCTTATTTCTTGCAATTTGGTTTAAATGTTTAAAGGATGTATTAAATGGAAAAGTTAGAAATGTTTCTTATCTTAAAATGTACATCTAGCTCTGTTAGTATAGAGAAACCAGAAATCTTGTAACTTCTCATGACAACCTGTACTTTTTCTATTTTATGTTGGGGATTTTGGTTTTATTTTGTTAAAGCTTGGAAGTTTCATATAGTCCATCTCTGTCTCAACCTAGCCTTACAACATGTGTGTTTTAATTTGAATATTTATACTGCTTATAGTTATTGCAATTATGGCTATATAATATTTGTATCTATAGTATAGATATTTTTCTGTACTTCAGAGCCTTTTTTGATTACTCTAATTCAATTATCATACTGATTAACTTGTTGGAGTTATACCTTCTGTCCTGGTCATTGTTGTATTGCGGTGAAGAGACACCATACCATAACTAATACAACTCTTGTGAAAGAAATCATTTAATTGGGGCTTGCTAACAGTTTTAGAGATTTAGTTTATAATAATGGTGGGGAGCATGGTGTCACACATGGCTGTGGAGCAGTAGCTGGGAGCTACATCCAGAGAGAGACAGAGAGAGAGCTTGGTATGGGCTTTTGAAGCCTCAAAGCCAAATTCTAGTGTCATACTTCCTCTAATAAGGCCACACCTCCAAACCCTTCTAATCCTTTCAAATAGTGCCACTCCCCAGTGACTCAACATTCAACCTGAAACTATGGGAGCAATTCTTATTCAAACCAACATAACTTCTAATGTTCCTTTAATTATTTATTTAAGAGTCATTATACCTTATTATAGGATAAAAATTTATAATTCTCAACATATTTTTAAATCCTCATATAATATTACACTTATATTTTTTTCACTCTTCTCTGTTGGGTTACATTTGGGCATGCCTTTATTTCTGCTTAGAAGCTGTTGCCCATGTTTTTAATATATACACACAATATTAGGTTTCCTTAACACATTTTCATAGTGAATTTATTTTCATTGATTGGTCCCCTCTTCTCCCCTTCCCCCAGAGGGTTGTTATCCTCTCTCTACTTTCTTTTTATATTATTTATTTTATTTTACTTTTTACATTTAAATTAGAAACAAGCTTGCTTCATATGTCAATCCCAGTTCCCTCTTCTTCCACTCCTCTCTTGTACTCCTTCAACCTCCCCCAACCCCCCACCCAATCCCCACTTCACTCTCCAAGAAGGGTGAGGTACTTCATGGGGGATCACCAAAGTCTGTCATACCATCTGGGGCAGAGCCTAGGCCCTCCCCCATGTGTCCAGGCTGGGACAGCATCCCTCCACATGGAATGGACTCCCAAAGTCCATCTGGATGCTGAGATAAATGCTGATGTATTGCCTGAGGCCCCAAAGAATGCCTAGACCTCCTCACTGACTCCCACGTTCATGGGGTCTGGATCAGTCCCATGCTGGCCTCTCAACTATCAGTCTGGGGTTCATGAGCTCCCCCTTGTCCAGGTCAGCTACTTCTGTGGGTTTCACCCACCAAGTCTTAACCCCTTTGCTCATCACTCCTCCCTCTCTGCAACTGGGTTCCAGGAGTTCAGTTCAGTGTTTAGCTGTGGATGTCTGCCTCTGCTTCCTTCAGCCAATGGATGAAGGCTCTAGGATGGCACACAAAGAAGTCATCAATAAGGGAAGGGCATTTAAGGTAGCCTCTCCACTAGTGGTTAGATTGCCAGTTGGTGTGTCATCCTTGTAGGTCTTTGGACGTCTCACTAGTGCCAGATCTCTCTTCAAACCTATTATGTCTCCTTCTATTACGGTATCTCTCATCCTGCTCTGCTCTATTCTTCCCCTGATTCAACCTTCCTGCTCCCGCATGTCCTCCTCTCACCTCGTCTTCACCTGCTCTTTCTCCCAGCTTCCTTTTCCGCTCTGAACTCGTGATCCCCTCGGAAGATTCTGTCCCAATCCCCTTCTCTGGGGTATAATGCATATCTCTCTTAGGGTCCTCGCTGTTTCCCAGACTCTCTGGCTGTGGGATTGTAAGCTGGCACTCCGGTGTTTCATGCCTAAAGTCCATATATGAGTGAGTACATACCATGCTTGTCTTTTTGTGACTGGGTTACCTCACTCAGGATGGTATCCTTTAGTGCCATCCATCTGCCTACAAATTTCAAGATTCCAATTTTTTTCCGCTGAATAGCACTCCATTGTGTAAATATACTATATTTTCTCTATCCACTCTTCAGTTGAGGGGCATCTAGGTTGCTTCCAGGTTATGGCTATTACAAATGATGCTGCTATGAACATAGTGGAACGGATGTCTTTGTTGTAAGAGTGTGCCTTTTTGGGAATATGCCTAAGAGTGGAATCGCTGGGTCTTATAGTAGACTGATACCCATTTTCCTGAGGAATCTCCATACTGGTAACCAGCAATGGTAACCAGCAATGAAGGAGTGTTCTCCTTTCTCCACATCCTCTCCAACATAAAATGTCATTGGTGTTTTTGATTTTAGCCATTCTGACAGGAGTAAGATGGTATCTCAGAGTTGTTTGGATTTGCATTTTCCTGATGGCTAAGGATGTTGAACACTTTCTCAAGTGTCTCTCAGCCATTTTAGGCTCCTCTACTGAGAATTCTCTATTTAGTTCTGTAGCCCACTTTTTAATTGGATCCTTTGGTATTTTGAAGACTTGCTTCTTGAGTTCTTTGTAAATTTTGGATATCAGCCATCTGTCAGATGTGGGGTTAGTGAATATGGTTTCCCAATCTGTGGGCTGCCTTTTTGTCTTGTTGACTGTGTCCTTTGCCTTATAGAAGCTTCTCAGTTTCAGGAAGTCCTACTTATTAATTGTTGATCTCAGTCTGTGCTACTGGTGTTATGTTCAGGAGGCATCTCCTGTACCAATTCTTTTAAGGGTACCTCCCACTTTCTCTTCTAAGAGGTTCAGTGAGGCTGGATATATGCTGAGGTCATTGATCCATTTGGAACTAAGTTTTCTGCATGGTGAAAGACATGGATCTTTCTGCAGTCTTCTACATGCCAGCATCCAGTTATTCCAGCACCCTTTGTTGAAGATGCTTTCTTTTTTTGACTGTATAATTTTAGTTTCTTTGTCAAAAATCAAGTGTTCATAGGTGTGTGGGTTAATATCAGGGTTTTCAATTCAATTCCATTGTTCTACCAATTTTTGTGCCAATACCAAGCTGTTTTCAGGACTATAGCTCTGTAACAGAGCTTGAAGTCAGGGATGGTGATGCCTCCAGAAGTTCCTTTATTGTACAGGGTTGTTTTGTCTATCCTGGGTCTTTTGTTTTTCCATATAAATTTGAGTATTTTTCTTTTCTGTGAAGAATTGTGCTGGTATTTTGATGGGGATTGTGTTGAAGCTGTAGACTGCTTTTGGCAAGATTTCCCCACTTCTCTCCCTCCCCCAGAGTGTTGTTACCTTCTCTCTACTTTCTATAAACACTTTCTACTTTATTCTCTGTAGAACATTGTATACTCAAACTCACAGAGATCTGCCTGCCTCTGTTTGTCAAGTGCCACAATAAAACACATGTACCATTCTCCAATTTGCTAATCTCTGTGTTTTGGAGTTAAAACATGTTGATTTCTGTTATTTTATTAATATTATGGTGCTTGTATTTTAGCCTTATTTTGTTTAATTACAAACCTAGCTATCATTTTTTCATTACTCTCTTGAATATATTTAATTTTCTTTACTCTGAAGTATTCCATTCGGTAAGTTCTGTAGGGCTTGTTGATAGTCATAGATTCCTTTAATTACTTTTATTCTGTAAGGTTTTTTCTTTTATTTCTTTTGTTGAAAATACTAGTCTGTTCTGGAATCTGTGTTCTTTCATATCTTGTAATATATTAGTTCAAGTCCTTCTGGATTTTCATGTCTCCCTTTCAACGGTAACCTCAGGTGTTATTCTGACATGAATACCTTTACATTAATCGTGGTCTTTTACTTGTGTAATTTTCAATTCCTTTCTTTGCTCTGAATATGCAGAGTTTTGCTTATTCATTTTACGTGTTTGGGTATGTTGCTTGCATGTATACATATCCATGCACCACATTTGTGCATTACCTATGCAAGCAAGAATGGGATGTGAAATCCCCTGGGACTGGAGTTACAGATGGTTGTAGATTGCTACACAGATGCTAGGAATCAAACGCTGACCTTCTGGAAGTATAGCCCTTGCTCTTAACTGCTGAGTCACAGCTTTAGATCGCTATATCTAGTATTCTGAATATTATATGATATGAAGAAATTCTCAGGCCCTATCTGCATGCCCCCCCATCTAAATAGGCATCTTTCCCTCTAGATTTAGGAAATTTTCTTCTGTCATTTTGTTCAAAGTATTTCTGTTTTTGGTCTAGGTTTTTCTCTTCTCATGGGTTTGTTTCTTTAGAGTGTTAAACAGTTCCTGCATGTTCCTGTTGGGCTGGAATTTCCAGCCCTCCCCTGCAAAAGCCCCATTTCTGTCTCTCTAAATCCTACCCTCTCACAGATTTTCCCACAAAGGCTCCAACAAAGCCCAATCCAGAATTTTTGGTGGCTAAGGTAGAAAAAACTATTATCAGGGTACAGAAAACCTATCAGTCCCACGCATGATTTTGTTTTGGTGGTGACAGTGTACTTTATCATTTCACTTATGATCCCATTCCTCTACCTTGTAAATTCTCTCCCCAAATTGGTTATTTCCACTTCTAAAGGTTTCTGCTGAACTTTGCTTGCTGAGTTCTTATTTCATTTTTTATTAAATTATAGTTTTATATCATGAATTTTTTCCTTGTTTTACTCATGATATTTTATGTCTTCTTGGTCTTATTATTATTGCACATTCTTTTGTAGCCTCTTTGAGTTCCTTGAAAATATGAATAATTGCTACTTTGAGACCATTGTCTTCTCTGCTATTTAATTTACTTTCTTCAGGGAACATGTCTACAGAAGTAGTAAAAATTGAAAGACATATGCTCTTGTACTTTTTTGTGTTAGCTGTATTTTTGTGATAATTCCTGGCCATTTGTAATTAGGCTAATGGTTTTTGCCTTTTGTTGTGGTTATCTGCCCCAGCATTAGTTGGTTTCTTGTTCAGTTATTGCTGTGAAGAGACACCATGACCAAGGTAACTCATAAAAGAAAGCATTTAATTGGGGACTTGCCTACAGTTTCAGAGACTTAGTTCATTTTCTTCATAGTGGAGAACATGGCAATGTGCATGGTGCTAGAGCAGTAGCTGAGAGCTTCATCCTGACCCATAGGCAAAGAGAGAGAATGAAAGCACTGTTGAAAACATTAAAGCCGACTCTTGGTGACACACTTCCTCCAACAAGGCCACGACCCCTAATTTTTCTAATCCTATCAAAGAGTTCTCCTCCTTGGTGACTAAGCATTAAAATGTGTGACTATACGGAACATTCTATTCAAACCGTCACAGTTAGTGGTTGTTAGGGTCTCTATTTGCTGTTACATCAGGTTGACAGGTTTGGAAGCATCTGGACTATACCTGAAGTATAGTCTTGGGATCACTCAGTGCTGATATGTGCTTGAGGTATCAGAAGTGATTGTTGGCTCAGTTTGGGCAACTTCTAGCTTTCAACGACACAAACAAAAGAGCTAAATGGTTCTACTAAAGTTCTTCAGAAGTCCAGGTTGGAGTTACAGAAAGAGATGAAAGTTATTTAGTTACTAATGGGGTACTTAGGCACTCAGCATAGGTATTTCGCTGACTACTAAAGTTCCAATGGGTAGGGCCAAGTGAGGACTTCCTTCAAATGTACCTTACATTCAGGTTCTCAGAAGATGAGAACTTGAGCTAGAGGGAATGGGGTTTTGGTGGAGATGTGAAGTTTCAAAGGATAGGAAACTAGGAAGGTAAAAGTGTCAGGAAGGTGAAATTTGTAGCATGTGCACAAGGTTCAATATGCCAGTCCTTAGAAGACAAAGGCTTGGGTCATGAGGTACGGTAGTTCTACTTGTGGAATATGTACATGGTTTGGTTCTGTGTGAGCTGCTGTGGCAGCAGTTTAGCATTGAGGGAGCTCTTATGTACATATTAAATATTATTTCCATCTTTTATAGAAAGGAATGCTATTAAAAGGTTTAGATATATTCAGTATTCAATTCTTTATTCTGAATAGGAAGTCCTCATTCCCCTCATCTCCACATATACTTTTATAAGCCATCATTACTCATATAAGCAGTATTCTGAAAAAAACCTGTACAAAACACTCATTGTTGTTGTTTTCGACTTGCTTTTCTTGTTTTTGTCTCATATTTTTTAAAGCATTAGCCATATACTTAAGAGAATATTTGGAACAACTGGTGTAATATTTCTACATAGTATTATAAACAAAGATTTTGCAGGACATCTATTTTATTAAGTACTATAAGGATATATGCTATAAGAGTGCATGCTATACAATACTTTATTCCTGACATTAATATTTGTATTTTTATTTTCTGTTTTATTCCTGACATTAGTATTTGTATTTTTATTTTCTGTTTTCAGAACTGTCTCTCTCCATTTACTACAGCAAATTTCCTAAGGGCAAAACTGATATAATTCATCATTTTATTTAGAATGTAGCATGCTTCTTATCCATACATAGAAAAAACTAAATAAATGATTGTTGAATGAATTTCTCATCTCTTCAGATGATGGCTCATTCATCTCATGCTATGTATTAAATTATAACTTTAAGAATGAGAGTCAGCACCATTACATTATGAAGATGCATCATTATTTTTACATTTCTAATAGTTTTCAAATAACCAGCATATACTTACTTGATATAATCACCTTTCTTTGTACAATATTATATATATTATGTGCAATATATATTTATATAATATTATCTACATTTGCAAGTATTGTGATGTTGAATGAGTGGGTTATTGTAATAAAATATGCGAGTATTGGCATATGACAATATCAAAGCAAATTGGTGATATAAACATAATCCTTAACCTATCTTAGTTAGTTTAATATACCTCAAAAGAAACATTCATTAGTCTACCATTTGCTTAAATTATTTGAAACCATGTCAAAGAACAACAAAGGTTCTAAAATGATGAGTTAGATTGGTGCAAATAATAAGACTACTGCAGGGCAGTACTAAATTCATCAATTGTATACACACTTAATTTTACCATAAATTTTAGCTCTCTCTTAGTGAATGAAAGAAAACAGCATGTGATGGTGAAAAAAAGGAACTTTCTTACTAACTCTGATATGTTTTGGCACTCTGAACTGCTTCCTGCATCACCAACTGAGAATAAAAATTACTAGGAAACAGTCTACTCTTCCCTTACCAAGTAGCTACCAATCTATCTATTGATTTGAGGACTGAACATATTGCTGGCTGCAGTGGTAGGTCCTTAAGTAAAATGAAAGTCAGTTGAGGGGATGCAGGGACTTCCTCAAGCTATGTTACCATCAGTGGTAGCTTGTGTTCATATTCTCACCTGGAAAGCTCAGAGTTGATGATGAAAGAGTACTATGAACTATCTCATATGTGTTCAGAGCCTAGAATGTGGTAGTATGGATGTTGTAGTAGAAGAGACATCTGTTTACCCATATTCTAAATCAAGATGCAGTGAAGTAAGCTATATTATGTACTTAACCCTATCCCATTTCCTGATGAGAAAACAACTCTTACTTGAAAGACCAGATTACCAACTTAAGCTTTGTGATAGTTAGATATCCATATAGTTATAAAGGAAGGAATGGATCAAATACTCTGTGTAAGATCTTTGCAGTGGCATATTCAGCCTTGACTTTTCATGAAAAAAAAACTATGAACTGTGACTGCACTATTTGTTTTAAGGTTATCACATTTCCTCTTATAGAAGACCAGATGTGTCTAAAGGGAGAGTATACCGGTGTGTATCTAATACCTAATTCCTGCTACTAGGATTATATTGGTCGATTTTCTGTTACTGTCAATTTAGTTAAGATAGGTCTTTATCCTTGTTAAGAATAGAGAATGAAGCTAAAATTTATGGTAAAATTAAGTGTATATACAATTGATGAATGCATAAAAGACAACTCTCAAAAGTACACTTTGATTAAAATTGTCTGACAGATACTTCCATAGTAGTTCAGTTTTCGATGACTGCATAAATAAGCCCCAAATGAGACTCCTACTGTCCCACATTCACTATACGGAGTTGGGTATACTAGCATACAAATGGAAATCTTCAAATTTATCAGTGGTGCACTCTATTCCAATTTAATTAGCATGATGATTATTAGTACAAGATTTTCTTAAAGCAAGTGTTTCAAAAACAAGGGTGCTTTCCTTTAAATTACAATTTTGAAATGCAAAAGACAAAATTGTGTACAAGATTATAAAGCAGATTGTATACCATGTTACTCTAGTATTTTGTGTTTGTGATGTGTGTGTTCTATATGCACATGAGTGTGTGGGTGCCTGAATAACACATGTACACGCAAAGGCCAGAGTAGTACTTTCATTGACTTCTTCTGTCTCTCTCTCTGACTCTTGCTTTGAGACAGGTTTTACCACTGAACTAGAATTTGCCATTTTGGTTAATCTGGTTGGATGGCAAGTTTTTAAATTCTCTGCCATCTTAGTATTGGGGTTACAGCCATGCACAGCCATTCCTGATTCATGTGAGTGCTAAGCATTAGAACTCAGCTCCTCATACTAGTAGAACAAGCCCTGTTACTCAATAACCATTTCTCTAGCCCCTATTCTAACATTTATGACTTTTAGTAATATACCCATTTGGGGATAGAGTATTATCTTGTGGAGAAGTTCTTTTTAACATTCTGCTCTATGCTCTGACCTCTGCCAGCTATATACTAGTAGGAGTCCTTCCCTATTTTCAATGAGCAAAATTGCCTCCAGATATTCTGAAATGGTATGGGGTGAGATTGCCTATGACTGACAACTATTATCTTGCTTTACCAATCTCCTCCCCTTCATCACTCAATAACCTTCCAGAACATAATTTCATCATATTTTCCAGAGGCTCTCAATGGAAACATTTCTCTCTACATAAAAAATTTTATATGAAGGACAATATTCGGATCCTCGCTTTTGCATTTAAAGTATTTCAGGACACAATTAAAAGTTGGGAATTATAACTTTTGGTAATCTTTGAACATTTGTGTTGATTCAAATTTGCTAAGTTCATTAAATACATAAATATGCATTTGCCATTGCATATGCATATAAATAGAACAAGAAGTGATATTTGAAGTGAAAGGGTCAGTCTGTGTTTACTTTTCATGCACTTTGCCACGTTTTCCTATAAAGGTACCAATTTATGGTTCACCTACATCACAGACTCACTAAAAGTAGTATTCATGTGCTAGTGGAATTGATTGTGCTCTTGTGTGAATTTGTCATTTCCTGCTTTGCTTTGTGTGATTTGCAGAAGAAAACACCAGGAAATATTGAACCTTTGTATTGCCAGTTTCACACTGTAGTTTCTTTTATAAAAGCTAAGGTATAAGTAAAGGTTTAGTGAGGTAATCTGAAAAACAAAATGATTAGCAGAGAGACAGAAGAAAGTAGTAAACTGGAAGAGATAAGGTCACTGGCCTCTAGAGATGTTGATAAAACACTCTTAAACTGTTTATCCAATGAAAGAGAGCAATAGTGCAATGGTCCAGTGTAATACTACAGGGAAAGTTCAAGCAGAAATTTTCAATCATAAACCTACTAAGCATTTCATCTTCCTTAGGCTAGATTGGAGCAGCTAAACTCTGCGAGGAGGGAAAAAAACAAACCTTAGACATGATTTGAACTATAAACAGATTATGATTTGTGGAACCTGTGAGTATTTTAACCTTTAGTGGAAGCCTGGTTAATGGCAAGCATCTTCTATATGAAGAAGAAAAACTCTAAAAACCCTTTTTTAAGAGAATGTCTTGCAATGTAGCCCAAATTGGGCTTGAACTCAGGATCGTGTTGTCCCAGGTGCTGGGGTCACAGGCTTGTATGAAATGATTTCATTAATGACTCTGCTGAGCAGTACTTGCCCTCATTCTGTGAGAATTTGCTCACTGAACAATTCTTCATAGAAATGTAGTTCCTATTTTTAGGTAGTAAAAGAATTATTATATAATAGTATCAGTTTGAATCAAAACTTAGCCTTCCTTTTCATCATAAATTGTGATCCTTCCCACGACAACTTTAAGCAAAGAAAGGTTATCAGAAGAACAAACTCTACATTTATTTTTTTCAGATTATATGAGTTCATCAGAATACAATTACATAATATTCATTATCATGTGGCACTTTGCTTATTAGGATAAAAGCTATCCACCTTGTATTACAATTACAGTATGATTACTATGGATGTTGTAATACTACAGTTACTGAAACTTGCAGTACTGGAGTATTCATTTTCATGACTGTGAAATTGAATGCGATTATTAATAAATGATTATACTCTTTCAAATATATTCTCCCAGCCAAGACAATATTAAAGTCATCATATCATCAACAATGATGGCATACAAGAAGCTCTAAAACCATGAACATGACTGAATGCCTTTTATGTCTATAAATCTGAAACTACTTAGAAACCTCTGAAATTTATGAGTACTTTAGGTATTATAAATTTTTATCAAGTGTGGCCTTTAAAGCTAAAGTTTTTATTCATGTTATGTGAGATTTTTATATAGCTTATCTTGATTGAAACCAACTTGTCACATGAACCCTGATTGCCAGAGAGTAGGTCCTTTGATAATCCCATGTGTTGCAAGCAGTCACTGTAAACTTAGTCCAAGGCCAAATTCACTAGTAACCATCAACTGAATGCCTTCAAGGGGGGCACTGTGCTCTAGGATGCTATTTTGTCATATAAACTTAATTATCATCTTTAGAAATCCTTCTTCAAATCAATTTCCTGTTGGGTAACAATGATGTATATCTTTAGTGCCTATTGCTGACCAGGTGTGGAGAGCTAGCCTAAAAAGAGTTAGTTTTCTAGAAATTTAGAGCACATCAGATTGCCTACAATCAAAGGCCAAGTATATACATCTCTTTTACCAGAAGGAAAGAATTCTTCCATACTTCAAGGGGCTCTAGAGCAAAGGTCTGGCAATTCAAGATTTTTGAGCTCTTCAATCTAGTTTCTCCTACCTCATGTCCATGGACTCTAATCCTAATTATCAAGCTCCTCTTGGGTCTTATATATACCATTTAGGAATAATTAATATACCTTGGGCTTTTATAAAATATATTTATTACTTGAAATTAGAGCTATCTTAATTCTGTATCTTATATCCTAAATAGTTTTTACAGCTGAAACTTCCTCCAGCATTCTCAAAAGTCTGAAATGTAGTGTAAAGGTTTCTCAATGACATTGCTACCTTATCAGGGACTTCTCATTTATCACAGTAAGGGGTTGCTCTGTTTTCTGACCAGGTGGTGATTCTAGTTTAAACTCTCAGGGTTGTTCTTGGTATCAGTTGTCATAAGTCTAGCTTCCTGTATGACTTAGTCTGAAATAGCAGTTTTCAATGTGAGATATTTGGGGGAGTGTTCTTAGAAACACCACTTGTAAGGAAATGAGGAAAGCAAGTGAGACAAAACTCAAGTGTTAGTGTTAACATAGACATCAGCTTTTCACAGTTAGAGCATGAGAACTAAGATAGACGAGTCAGTTCTTTTTTCTTCCTTTCTCCTCCCTCTCCTCTTCTGCCTTTGTCTACTTTATATAGATTTTCAAAGTCTAAGATTCAGATGTTGTCCTGTCACCAAATGTCTGATTATCCACATTAAATATTGTCTCTGGATCTACATTTTATTGTTGCTGTTTGTAAACAAGTAGCAATATCTTTGATAGGATGATTATCAGAAATTGGTGGGATAATATCAATTATGTACCCACAGTAAGAGCTACAACCTTAATAATTAGTCCTAAAAATATTGATTTCTCAGAGCATCCTGAGGCCTGGGTACAGCACATTTCAGATCCCATGCCAGCTTTCTAGTCCACCCAGTGACTGCCAGTGTCCTAGTCCGGCATCCACCCACTGGAGGAGGTAGGCATGGGCCTGTTTCTGGCCTGTCTTCCAGTGTGCTGCTTGGAGTCTCTTGAGGCTTGGGGAGAGCCTCATCCAGGATCTGCCAACATCCCCATACTAATCCCCCCTCCACTCACTGGAAGAGGAGAGCCATCGGAGTATTGGACCTGCTTATACCCACTGGAAGGGAACCTTGGACCTGTACCCACCAGGAGAGGAAGAAACTCCACCTGCACCTACTGGAAGAATGAATGGGAAGAAGACAATATAAAAACACATTCAACAACAGAAAAATCAGTATGACACTACCAGAGTCTAGGAACTCTACACCAGCAAAACCTGACCATCCCAACACAAACGAGACAGTAGAGAGTGGCCTTAAAAATAACTTCATGAGGAGACCTGTGCTACCCAAGTTGGCGGGAGTCCACCCCCGGCAGTCCCCAGTCCCCGGCCTCCGCGCTCCGGCGGCGAGGTGTGCAGGTTTGCTTTCGACGTCCGCGGGCTCGCGCGGCTTAGGACTCCTGGGCGGCCCAGAGGATACTACCAAGAAAGCCAGATGGCGTCTGGAGATTTCTGCTCACCTGGAGAAGGGGTGGAAATACTGCAGCAAGTGTGTGACCAGCAGTTTCCTCCTTGTGCCCTGACTGAAGAGGACCTGATCCAGAACCCATATTTCAGTAAGCTGTTACTCAGTCTCTCACAGCATCTGGATGAAAGCGGCTTAAGTCTCACCCTGGCGAAGGAGCAGGCTCAGGCATGGAATGAAGTTCGACTGCATAAGACAGTGTGACTGAGGTACGAGATCTTACAGAGAGTCATCCAGGAGCTGCTTGTGGACTGCTACGTGAAGGCACAAGACACAAACCTGACATCGGAAGACAAAAAGTTTCATGAGACCCTTGAACAGCGGCTACTTGTAACTGAACTGACACAGCTTTCGAGTCCTGACCAGGAGACAGAGATGCCCCCACTGCTGGGACTTAAGAAGGCCGACCTTCTGGAGCTCATGCCACCCTCACAGGACTTTGTCTGGATGAGAGCTCGACTCCAGCTGGAGGTGGAGGAGCAACTCAAGAGGAAATGCTTCACTCTGCTCTGCTACCACGACCCCAGTTCAGACACGGACGGGGAGACGCTGAAAGCTGCGAAGGTGTGGAGACTGGCCGAGGTGCTGGCGGGAGAGAAACAGCAGTGCCTGGAGGCCAAAGGCCAACACAAGAAGCAGCTGGTGCTGCTGGAGAAGAGGAGAGCCACCTACTCCCAGGTGCTCCTTCGCTGCCTCACCTTGCTGCAGAGGCTTCTTTAGGAGCACCGGCTGAAGACTCAGTCTGAGCTGGACCGCATCAATGCCCAGTACCTGGAAATCAAGTGCAGCGCAATGATCCTTAAGATGAGGATGGAGGAGCTAAAGATGTTGTCTGACACGTACAGCGCTGAGAAAGTGGAGGTGCACCGTCTCATTAGGGACTGTTTGGAGGGAGCCATTCGCCTACAAGAGCAGGACATGGAGAAGTCGAGACTGGTCCTGAAAACCTATGAGGTCCTTGGAGAAGACTTTGAGAAACTGGTGAAGGAGTACACCCAGCTCAAACTGGCAACTGAGAATAAGCGTTGGGCTCTCCAGGAGTTTAGCAAGGCCTAGCCACTGGGTTGAGTGTGGGCAGAGCCAGGAAGCATGGATTCTATATGGCCATCTTCTCTTCCTGCTCAACAGACTACCTCCACTGTAAGGGAATATGGGGACACATGCTTAAAACACTTCAGTGATTATGACAGCCTCCTGGTCTCCTTGTTTACAATGACTGGGTCTCCTCTGGAAAATGTAGCTATTAGATTTATAAAATTTTATGCATATCTGTGTGCATCAGCCCTGTGTAATATTTCCTGAATAAAGTAGTAATATTATAAAAAAATAACTTCATGAAAATGATAGAGGCCCTCAAAGAGGATATGAGAAAATATGCTAAAGATACAGAAGACAAAACAAAGCAAAAAATACAAGAAATCAACAAATCTCTTAAAGAAAGCCAAGAAAAAAAATCAAACAGATGAAGAAAACAGTTCAAGGCCTGAAAACTGAAATAGAGACAGTAACTGGAGGGATTGCTGGAAATAGAAAATCTGGGTAAATGATCAGGAACCACAGATGCAAGCATAACTAACAGAATAGAAGACATGGAAGAGAGAATGTTAGGTGTTGAAGATCATTAGGAAAAATAGATTATCCACCAAAAAAATCTTAAATCCAACAAATCCCTAACACAAAATATCCAGTAAATATGGGACACCATGAAAAGACCAAGCAAGAATAATAGGTGTAGAAGAAGGTGAAGAAATGCAGCTCAAAGGTGCAGAAAATAAAAATCTTCAAAATCATAGAAGAAAACTTTCCCAACCTAAAAAAAGACATGCCAATGAAAGTACAAGAAGCTTACAGAACACCAAATAGAGTGAACCACAAACAATATCCCTTTGCCACATAATAGACAAGACTCCAAACATACAGAATAAGGAAAATATATTAAGAGCAGCAAAGGAAAAAGGCCAAGTAACATATAGATTCAAACCTATCAGAATTACACCTGAGTTCTCCATGGAAACTCTGAAAGCCAGAAGGTCCTGGATAGATATTCTACTAATGCTAAGTGACCATGAAT
Source organism: Mesocricetus auratus (assembly GCF_017639785.1). NCBI lineage: Eukaryota > Metazoa > Chordata > Mammalia > Rodentia > Cricetidae > Mesocricetus > Mesocricetus auratus. The sequence continues at coordinate 40,310,024 of NW_024429194.1, read as the reverse complement.
GCCATCCCAGACTACTATACCCAAAAAAGCTTTCAATCGCTATAGATGGAGAATACAAGGTATTTCGTGACAAAACCAGATTTAAACAATACATATCCCTAATCCAGCCCTACAGAAAGTTCTGGAAAGAAAACTCCAACCCAAGGAAGTGAATTACAACCAGAAAAACATAGGCAATAGATAATCCCACTTTACCGACAGTCAAAAGAAAAAGGGGGTGAAAGTCCATACACAATACCACCACCACCACCACCGAATTCAAAACAAACAAGAATGAACAATCAATGGTCATTAATATCTGTCAACATTAATGCTCTTAACTCACCTATAAAAAGACACAGGCTAACAGAGTATATATGAAGACAGAATCCATCCTTCTGCTGCATACAAGAAACATACGTTAACTTCAAAGACAGACGGTACCTCAGAGTTAAAGGTTGGGAAAAGATTTTCTAATCAAAATGACCTAAGAAGCAAGCAGGTATAGCTATTCTAATAACTAACAAATTAGACTTCAAACTAAAAATTAATCAAAAGAGATGAAGTCATTTCATATTAATAACAGGAAAAATCCATCAGGATGAAGTCTCAATTCTGAACATCTCTGCCCTAAATACAAAGCTACCCATGTTAGTAAAAGGAACATTACTAAAACTCAGATCACACATAAGACCACACACAGTTATAGTGGAAGACTTCAACACCCCACCCTCACCACTAGACAAGACCACCAAACAGAAACAAAGGAACTAATAGAAGTTATGACACAATTGGGTTTAACAGACATCTACATAACATTCCATCCAAACACAAAATATTTACCTTCTTCTCAGCTCCATGTGGAACCTTCTCTAAAATTGACCACATGCTCAGTAATATGGCAAATCTCAATAGGTACAAAACAATTGGAATAACCCAATGTATCTTATCAGACCACCATGCTTTAAACTTAGAATCCAACAACAACAAAAATTGCAGAAAACCTACAAACTCATGGAAATTGAACAATGCACAGCAGTACCATTCCAGGGTCAAGGAAGAAATTTAAAACAAACAAACAAACAAACAAGAAAAAAGAAATTGAAGACTTCCTAGAATTCAATGAAAATAAAGACACAACATATTCAAACTTATGGGACACTTTCAAAGCTAAGAGGAAAGCTCATAGCACTAAGTACCCCCACAAAGAAACTGGAGAATAGTCATGTTAGAGAATTAACATCACAAATGAAAGCTCTAGAACAAAGGGGAGCAAACTCACCCTGGAGGAGTAGATGCCAGGAAATCATCAAATTAAGGGCTGAAATCAATAAAATAGGAGTAAGGAAAACAATACAAAAAAAATCAATGTAACGAAGAGTTGTTTCTTTGAAAAAAATCAACCAAAAGGCAGAGAGAGAACAGGCAAATTAACAAAATCAGAAATTAAAAGGGGAACATAAAAACAGACACTGAGGAAATCAACAGAATCATCAGATCATACTTTGAAAACCCGTATTCCACTAAATTCAAAAATCAAAGGAAGTGAACAACTTTCTGGATCAATATTATTTACCAAAATTAAATCAAGAACACATAAGCAATTTAAGTAGACATAAAACCCCTAATGAAATAAAAACAGTCATCAAAAGTCTCCCAACCAAGACCAGATGGCCTCAGTGCAAAATACTACCAGAAATTCAAAGAGCTAATGCCAATTCTTTTCAAAGTATTACACACAATAAAAGCAGAAGGGTCATTGCCAAATTCTTTTGCAAGGCTGCAATTACTTTGGTACCCAAACCACACAAACACAACTAAGAAAGAGAACCACAGGCCAATATCTCTCATGAGCATCAATGCAAGAATACTCAATAAAAAACTGGCAAATGGAATCCAAGAACACATCAGAAAAATCATCCACCATGATCAAGTAGGCTTCATCCCAGGGATGTAGGGATGGTTCAGCATATGAAAAATCCATCAACGTAATCCACCTTATAAACAAACTGAAAAAGAAAAATCACATGATCTTCTCACTAGATGCTGAAAAAGCCTTTGACAAAATCCAACACCCCTTCATGATAAAGGTCTTGCAGAGATCTGGGATAACAGGAACATATATAAATATAATAAAAGCTATATGCAGAAAACCAATAGCCAACATTAAACTAAATGGAGAGAAACTCAATGTGATTCCCTAAAATCAGGAACAATAAAAGGCTGTCTACTCCACATTGCCTCAATATTGTACTTGGAGTTCTAGCTAGAGCAACAAGACCACAAAAGGAGATCAAGGGGATACAAATAGGAAAGAAAGAAGTCAAACTTTCACTACTTGCAGATGATATGATAGTTTACATAAGTGACCCTAAAAACTCTACCAGGGAACTCCTGTAGCTCATGAACACCTTCAGCAAAGTGGCAGGATACAAGATTAGCTAAAAAAAATCAGTAGCCCTACTGTATGTAGACAATAAATGGGCTAAGAAAGAAATCAGAGAAACATCACCCTTTATAATTGTCACAAAAACCATAAAATACCTTGGGGTAACTCTAACCAAACAAGTGAAAGAACTTATAACAAGAACCTTGAGGCATTAAAGAAAGAATTAAAGAAGATACTAGAAAATGGAAAGATCTCCCATGCTCTTGGATAAGTAGGATCAACATAGTAAAAATGGCAATCTTGCCAAAAGCAATCTACAGATTCAATGCTATGGTATATACACACTTATATATGGGTTTTAGAAACAGAGCAAAATATTACCAGCCTACAAACTACAATGAAATCTTGAAATTCCCAGGAAAATGGATGGAACTGGAAGAAAACATCCTGATTGAGGTAAACCAATCACAGAAAGACGAGCATGGTATGTATTCACTCATACATGTATTTAGACATAGAGCAAAGGATTATCAGCCTACAATCCACAGTGCTAGAAGAAGCTATGAAATAAGGAGGACCCTAAGAGAGACATACATGGTCCCTCAGAGAAGGGGAAAGGAACAAGATCTCCTGAGTTAATTGGGAACATGGGGTGGGGGGTGTTAGAATAAACAGAAGGGGAGAAGAGGAGGGGAGAAGACATGAGGGAGAAGGAATATTGAGTCAGGGGAAGAATAGAGGAGAACAAGAAAAGAGATACCATAATAGAGGGAGCCATTGTAGGTTTGACAAAAAATCTGGCACTAAGGGTATGTCTAGAGATCTACAAGAATGACCCCAACTAAGAATCTAAGCAATAGTGGAGAGGCTGCCTTAAATGCCCTTCCCCAATAATGATATTGATGACTACCTTATGTGCTGTCATAGAGCCTTCATCCAGTAGCTAACAGAAGCAGAAGCAGACACCCACAGCTAAACACTGAGCCAAACTCCTGGAATCCAGTTTAGAGAGGAAGGCATGATGAGCAAAGGGGTGAAGACCAGTCTAGAGAAACCCACATAAACAGCTGACCTGAGCAAGGGGGAGCACATGGACCCCAGACTGATATCTGGCAAACCATAATAATACTGTTCCAGAACTCCTAAATGTGAATGTCAGTTTGGAGGTCTAGGCCATCTATGGAGCCTCTGTTAGTGGATCAGCATTTATCCCTAGTATAGGAATGGACTTTGGGAGCTCACTCCATATATAGGGATACTCTTTCAGCCTAGACACATGGGGGAGGGTCTAGGCTGGGCTTCAAATGATATGACAGACTTTGAAGATCCTCCATGGAAAGCCTCACCCTCTCTGGGGAGAAAAAAGGGAATGGGATAGGGGGTAGGGGGAAGGGGAGGAGGGGAGGAGGGGAGGAGGGGAGGAAGGGAGGGAGAGGGAACTGGGATTGACATGTAAAACAATCTTGTTTCTAATTTAAATAAAACATTAAAAAATAATAAAAATAAAAAATATTGATTTCTCTCTACCTTCCCTCATTTTGCTATTTTTTAAATTGAGATACTGTTTTCATCTCCTCAATAATTCCCAAGCATTCTTGTTTCACTAGATCTCAGCTAAAATGTTGACAAGGGATATTTTTCTGTCACTTATGAAAAGCACTTTGTATTTGCAGCAATCATATTGTGTATCTTTTATTAGAAGAACCCACAATTTAAATAAATATCTCCAAAGAACACCAGTGAAGTGCTAAAGCTGTGGAGTGCCTGATTATAGGAGTGCTTATATATATATCATCTAGTGGGTAGACAGTGAGGTATGCACTTTAACTTTTAAGGGAACAACTGAGATTCTCAATTGCATACCAAATATATGGTAAATTACTGTGTACAATGACTACTGTGTTTATATTGCTTACATATTATTTCTGAAACTATTTCTCTGTGGTGATTTTATCTTCTGCTATTTGATGAAGCTGCCTCACAATCACTTTTGTCCCCTCTGGTCCCTCCAAAACAGCTAGCATTTGACACCAGTAGAGCCACTGAAGTACTTTTTCTCCCCAAATGATTTGTTGAAGGATGGTGAAAAACAAGACCAATCAGAGCTTCCTCTAAGACTTACAGTTCTGAAAGAGAAAATTCCCCTCATTCTTTGGGTCACAAAACAATAAAAAAGTGGATGAAGCTGTTGACGTCTTTCTTTCCATCTCAGATGAAACCTTCTACAGGAGGAAACCTACGAAGAAAAGGATATCTCTTCTGAGGCAGAAGAAAGATCCTAAAAGCAAAGCTCAAAATCCAAATAGGTCAAAATATACCTCAATGTTTGACACTCCCAATATCATGAGCTAATTCTGCTTTATAATGAATTTTTGTTAGGTTTATGTTACTTTCATCAAAACCACAACAAGGAAACCTATATAATAATATCTTTTTAATACTTAAAGTGCTGGTTGCTGAGAGTTTAATTTGTTTATAAATCATTTTTTCTTTATTTTTAAATTTAAATTAGAAACAAGGTTGCTTCACATGTCAATCCCAGCTCCCTCTCCCTCTTCCTCCCCTCCTCCCATGTCCTCCCACAAATTCCCCCTTCCCCCTCCCCAGTTCCCGCTCCTTTCCCCAGGGATGGTGAGGCCCTCCAAGAGGGTATCCATAGTCTGCCATTTCATCCAGGGCAGGGTCTAGGCCTTCCCCCAAGAGTCCAAGTTGGGAGAGCAATTCTCATTGTGGAATGGACACCCAAAATCCATTTGTATTCCAGAGATAAATACTGATCTACTACCCAAGGCCCCATAGATTGCCTAGGCCTCCTAACTAATACCCACATTCAGGGGGTCTGGATCAGTCCCATTCTGAATTCCCAGCCATTAGTCTGGTGTACAAGAACTCCCCTTGTTCAGGTCAGTTGTTTCTTTGGGTTAAACAAACCCAGTCTTGTTCCCTATGCTCATCAGTACTCCCTATCTGTCACTGGGTTCCTTGATTTCAGCTCAGTGTTTAGATTTGGGTATCTGCCTATGCTTCTATCAGCCGTTGGTTGAAGGTTCTGTGTCCTAGAATCTCTGGCAGTGGGATTGAAGGTTGGCTCTCTCCTGATCCATGCTAAGATCCATATATGAGTGAGTACATACCATGTTTGTCTTTTTGTGACTGGGTTACTGTAGGGAGTGATTTTATGTATTTGTAAGCATTGACCACTCCCATGTGGGTAGGTTCATGGGTACGTTGAAAGGACAGTGGTAAACACAGCTAGGGGGAGGAAACTCTTTCTCTTTTGTTTTCGGTTTCAACCTGGAGAGTAGCATAGGTATCTTTGGTTCTCAGCTTTCTTAACTTTTCATGTAAGTGATTTCTCTTTCAATAAATATCATAGGCCACCCCTAAAAGTCTACAGTTTAATATTTAGGCTTCAGCTGGTGTCACAGTGATTCACCCTGCCCCCAAAACTCAGTGTCCTAAAAAACAGCAGCACTGAGGTTTCATTTTTCTGCATTCTCTCCACGAATCACTGGTAAGCCAGGCCCAGTTTGCACTGCTCAGACAGCACTGTGCCCTGCCTCTCCCAATCTGTTGGAACATTCTTCCCAAATAAAATTCAAGGCTTTGTGGGGACAGGAAGCCAAGACCCTCGAACTTCAAAGCTACAAGCAAGGCTTTGAGGCTTCCCAAGATAAGATTCTTGGTGAAGGGGAATATGCTGATTCACAGGACCAAGCTGAATTTGATGAACACAAACTGTGTTTATGTCATACAGCAGCTCTGAATGCTTTGAATAAGGTTCATGAACCAGATGAAAAAAATTGAACCATATTCAAATATGGTACAGGGTTCTAGAGAAAGGTTCACAGAATTCTTACAAAGATTATCCAGAGCAGTAGAATTACAGGTAATTCCTTATAGAATCTTTAGCTTATGAGAATGAAAATCCACAATGCAAACAGGTATTTTGGTCATTAAAGATCAGATCAGCACCACTGGATGAATGGGTCTTGTATACAGCTAACATTGAGTAAAATGGTCCAAATACAGGAACCTGGATAGGAGAGGCCATTTCTAAAGGCCCAAAGAGGCACCAAGATGACAATTGTCCTAACCGTGAGGAGATACAGACTTGGATTGGAGAGGCAATCTCCAGAAGTTTAAAAAGACAACATAACACAAGATGTTTTAACTGTGGTAGAATAGGACATATGAGTAGGAACTATAGATAAAGCATTCCTAGAAATAATGCTTCTCCTAGGAATGATTCAAACAGAAGGCTTCAGCCTTCTGGATTATACAGGCAATGTGGCAAAAGGTGACAATGGACAAATGAATGTAGGTCAACCACAGACAAACAAGGTAAACCTTTACAATTTGGAAACTTCTCAAGGGGCCTCTTGAAGTCCCCTTATCAAAACTGGTTCGGTCATTCCCAGTCACTATAGAAGAAAATTTCTCTCAGAACAATTAGAATATCCACTGCCTATTGTAAAGACTAATGGCACTGTGGATGTCAGATAAGTCATTGAGAATGAATCAGTAGATACTAGAGGAAATGAAAAATGTCTTTGTTGGCAGGCTTCTATCAATGACAAGAGGACAAAATTAAAAGTACGGTTAAATAACATTATTTTGGAAGGCTTGCTCTGACAAAGCAAGAGATATTTCTATTATAACTCAGGAATGTTGACCTAAAAATGACCTCTACAAGTTGTAAATGTCCTATTGTTAGGGATCAGGACCCTATCTCAAGTAAGACAAAGTACAAGATGGGTGGAGTATATTGGACCAGAAGGACAAAGAGGAAGATTGAGGCCATATGTTGCAGATATGGCTATAAATCTCTGGGTTGTGATTTATTACAGCAATGGAATACCCAGACTAACATTCCTACTGTTTCAGATAAGAATCATAAGCAAGCTGTTAGTGGTAGAAAGAATATTGTAAGGCACTATAGTAAAAAGTCGCAAAACATTCAGGCTGTACAGTTATGGGATGCTTGTGACACACTTACAGAGGAACCAAAATCACTACCCATAAAATGGCAAACAGTTGAACCTGTCTGGGTAGGGCAATGGCCCATGACCTCTGAGAAGTTAGAGCCTTTAGAAAAGCTAGTTCAGGAACAGCTAAATGATGGACATATTGAACAATCAACTAGTCTATGAAACTCCCCTGTATTTGTTATCAAAAAGAATTTGGGGAAATGGAGGATGGTTACCGATCTGATCAACAAGTTAATTCAGCCTATTGGTTCTCAACAACCTGGGATGTCATTACCTTTTCTGATTCCTAAAGGATGGCCAATTATACTTATAGATTTAAAATATTGCTTCTTCACTATTCCTTTACAAGAATAAGATAGGGAAAAAATTCGTTTTCACAGTACCTACCTATACCAATTCTCAGCCAGTATGGAGATGTCAATGGAAGGTACTGCCACAAGGAATGTGAAATAGTCTGACTTTGTGCCAGTATTTTGTGCAAAAACCCTTGGAAATAATTTGCAATTTCCACAATCCATAATCTATCATTATATGGATGACATATTGCTGGTTGATTCAAAAGAAGGTATGTTAGAAAGTATGTTTGAGGCAGTAAAGGAAACTTTACATCGCTGGGGATTACATATTGCCCCCCCCAAAAAAATACAAAGAGGAGATTCTATTAATTATTTAGGCTATAAAATAGACTTACAGAAAATTAGACCATAAAAGGTACAGATCAGAAGAGATCGTTATCAGATTCTTAATAATCTTCAAAAATTACTAGAAATTTCTCAACTACAGACAATTATTGGAGTAGAAGGGCATACTTTAAAACACCTGAAAATGGTCCTAGAATATTGTCAGCTGAGGCTGAAAAAGAATTAGAATGGGTAGAACAAAGAATATTGGAAACACATATGGACTGTGTAGATCCAAAACTGAACTGCATTCTGGTTATTTTGCCATATAAAGAATACCCCTCTGGAATATTAATGCAGAGTGAAAACATGATACTAGAATGGGTATTTCTGCCACATAAACAGAATAAAAAACTGAAGACATATATAGAAAAGATCTCTGATTTGATATTAAAAGGCAAGTTAAGGCTTTGTCAACTAACTGGGAAGGACCCAGAAGAGATTGTTGTAACTTTAAAAAATAAGGAAATTTCCTCCTTATGGAAGGATAATGAATATCAACAAAAGGCAATGATTATTTGGGAATGATCAGTAACAATTATCCCAAAACAGAGAGAATCAAATTCATTAAGAAAACAATTTGGATTCTTCCACATATTGCAAGAAAAATGCCTATCTCTGGAGTTCCTACATTCTACACCAATGCAAACAAGTCAGATAAGTCAGGTCATAAATCAGGAAATATAAGTAAAGTAGTTCAAAGACCTTACAACTCTGTGCAAAACACAGAGTTGTATTCCATTCTCATGGTACTTAAAGACTTTACAAATCCTCTCAATAGAGTTATAAATTCTCAGTATGCAGAGAGAGTTGTTTTTCACATCGAGACTGCAGTAGTTGTTCATGGTGAAACAGAATTAACCTCATTGATTTTACAGTTACAGGAAACCATCAGAAATAGAACTCATCCTATAAATATATAACATACATCAGATCCCATACATGTCTGCCAGGTCCTCTAGCACAAGAAAATGATGAGATTGATTGTTTATTAATACAAAGTATGTTGGAAGCTTCAGAATTTCATAAGAAACAACATGTCAACAGCAACGGCTTAAAGAGGGATTTTTCTGTCATTTGGCAACAAGCCAAGGAAATAGTAAGAAACTGCCACACTTGTTCATTCTTTAATCAAACTCCAGCAGGCAGTAATTCCAAAGTTATTAACATAAATGAAATTTGTCAAATGGATGTATTTCACTTTCCAGAATATGGAAGCTTCAAATATGTTCTCCATGCCATAGACACATTCTCAGGCTTCCAATGGGCTACTGCCTTCAGCTCTAAAAAGGCTGATTCTGTTATCACACACCTCTTAGAGATGATGGCTGTTATGGGTATACCTGCACAAATAAAAACTGACAATGCTCCAGCATATGTCTCCAACTAATTGGAACAGTTTTTCAAATATTATAACATAAAACATGGAACTGGTATACCTCATAATCCTACAGGACAAGCAGTGGTTGAGAGATCTAACTACACCTTAAAAGAAATGCTCCAAAAACAGCCAGGGGGAACAAAGACACCCAAACACAGATTACATAATGCTTTACTAATGTTGAACTATCGTAATGCTAATGGAAAAGGACAAACAGCTGCAGAAATCTGAGAGAACCATGTTCCTCCATTAAGTAGCTACCTTCATAGTTAGATACATTTTAGGAAGCATCTACAGTAGTGGGTTTTCATGTGGCATTTTAAAGACGTTTAGTTTTAATTATTTCTACCCTCCCAACTCCACCCCACTTAATTTTCCCTGTACCATTATTCCCCTTCACATTTTTGCAACAGAATACTTTTAAAGACTAAAGAAGTTATAAGCATTTGAACACAAATCCCACTTTAAATCTGTTGCATACATTTTACTCTGAAACAACTTTTCTTCTGATTAATTATTTAGACACAGAGATGGATGCCTTTCAGCTTATCCTGAACACTTTTGGGGGAACCTACTTGCTGTGTCCAGAACTTCAGCAGTGAAAACTGGTAGGGGAGCTGCAAACTACACATCCATAATCATTCGCACCACCAGTCGGATCAACAACTTACTGTTTCTTTTTAATTTTTTTCCTTTTCTCCTTTTTATTTGGTCCCCTAAGAGGATTTTTATTTTTAGATAATATTAGACTTTAGATCCATCAAACTTTTCGTTCCATCATATGTCTTCTTATTAATTAATTACTTGGCACTGCTATTTTCCCATTTTCCTAAGTAGAAACTCTGAGAGCTGTTTGAGTGCTAAGGCAACTCACATTGAGATAGAATCGGCCAAATTGCTTACTAATCATTCAAAGCTTGGCATTCTGTCACTCATAGAATGTGTGCTTATATTGTATTTTAATGAAAAATAAATCAGTTGTGATCCTTTGATAATAAATGAATTGGACCTTAATCTTATTCATACATATAAATGTGTTTATATAATTTATTTATAGTTTATAGTTGATGGCATTCACTTAACAGAGACCAAGAAAGAAATTCCCAATAAAGAAATAGCATGATTCATTTCTTTTAATGTAATAAATAACAACCGTTGATAAACTACTGTATACCTCAAAAAACTAGCAAAAAAGGACCTTGGGGATAGGGAGATGGCTCAAGGAGTAAGTATACTTACTCAAGTTGTATACCACTGAGTCAATGATGAAGAATGTGAAATGACTTCATTGTCTAAGAGTGGCCAATCTGAAAGGCTGTTTAAAAGTTACGAGACATGAGGGAGGAGTGATGAGCAAAGGGGTCAAGACCATGTTGAAGAAATCCACAGAAACAGTTGACCTGAACAAGGGGGAGCTCATGGACCCCTGACTGACAGCTTGGAAACCAGCTTAGGACCAAACCAGGCCCCCTGAATTTGGGTGCCAGCTAGGAGGATTGGGAAGTCTATGGGGCCTCTGGTAGTGGATCAGTATTTATCCTTAGTATAGAATTGGACTTTGGGATTCCATTCCACATTGAGGGATGCTCTCTCAGCCTAGACACATGGGGGAGGGCCTAGGCCCTGCTCCAAATGATGTGACAGACTTGGAAGATCCCCCATGGAAGGCCTTACCCTCCCTGGGAAGCAGAAATAGGATGGGATAGAGGGTTGGTGGGGGGCAAGGGAGGAGGGGAAGGAAGGAGAACTGGGACTGACATGTAAAACAAGCTTGTTTCTAATTTAAATTAAAAAAGAGAGGAAAAGTTTCCAAACACAAACAAGCAGGAAAGAAAAGTTACTAGACCTATTAAAAGGACAAAAATCTGAATCAAGGCCAAGTCAGAAATATTAGCTTAGATTATCAACATAAATACGACATAAAAAAGGAACAAGAACAAATCAGTAGTTACTTCCTCAAACTACATCCTATGTATTTTAATATGTAGTACTGTGTTCATGTTTTACTATAATTAATAAAGGCTATAAAATGTTCCTTATGCAGTGCTTGAACCTTTTCTTTTACATTTTTGTTTTGCTCAAAATGTCACTCATTTTAAAGCTCTCATTTGTGTATTACAAGCAAAGACTTTCAACATTTGCCTTTGTTACTCTCTCTTCCTCCTTGGGAAATACAAATTGAGTATGTTTGTTAAATAAAGGTCATATAGAGAGATGGCTGCTTTTGAAACACGTCTCCTGCATAGGCTTGGGGAGTGAACTAGAGACAAGAAAACCACTGAAAATCATTGACTTGTTTGCCTATCCAAACCCCTGAGCTTTAGGTTCAGTGGGAGATTGTCTTAAAAGTAAAGTTTGAGAGTGATGGAAGAAAGACACCAAAATATTCTTGTGATTTACACATACACATTGGCATGTACCTAATGCATGTACAAGTACATGCATCTACACTAAAAAGTACTTATACCACACATACATGTACATACACACACATGTACACACACAGAGATCATCTCGATAAAGACTGTATCATGGGATTGTGAGAGCATGTGCACAAACCTGCTCAATGACCTGCTGGGTTCCCATGTTTTGAGGATGTTAATGGGAATGACTCTATGATCTAAGTTGAAGTGACAACTCACTCCTGAGGCTAGTGTTGAAGGGACAGTCTCTGTACCTTCCTGTTTGTGAACTTCCACCAACTGTTTGGATATCACACAATGAGAGGCAGACAGAGGGAGAGAGAGAGAGAGAGAGAGAGAGAGAGACTTCATGGTACATGATCTAACTCTCACATATAAGGACACATTCCAAAAAGAAACCGTGTCAAGGGACTTTCACTGCAATTATCTTTTTTAATATCAGAGATCATGGCTGAGGTCACTTTGTGTACGTCTATAGGCTTTAGAAGAAATTGAGATTTAAAGCAGATTATGCAGTATGTATGTGTCTGCGGAGTGGATAAGATATACTTATGAGTGCTGGTGTCCGAAAAGACCGAGAGAGGGTATCAGACTCCCTACAGCTGGTTTACAGGAGTTGGAGGTGGAACTCAGAACCTCAGCAAGAGCAGCAAATGTTTGTAACCACTGAGCCTTATTTCCAGACCAGAAAGTGAAATTCTCATGGAGGCAGTTATGCTGCAATGGGTAGTTTTAGACACTACAGCATTCACTTGGCAACTGATGCTTCCAGGAACTGCTAGAAATAGGTGCTGCCTGGCTGGTCCACTATTTCATGTAAGATTTGTAATGTTAGTGATTCCATAATGTGATACACAGCCTGAGTAGCTCATGATATCAGCCCTCTCAGATGAGATCATGCTCCCAGGGACTGATTCTCAGTGTCTAATCACAGAGGAAAAGGAACAGACAGCGAATAAGCACAATTACAATTTACACATTCTTAATGTCAGTGATATCTGTCAAGGTAACTAGCACCTGTCATAGCTCTAGATTCCTCCTCCTGATGGTTAAACAATCCTGGACATCCAAACCATTTTCTCATGAAACCGATCAGTGTGCACTCGATAAACAAAAGGGAGTCATGGCCTTCATTCACAGTCCTGTGACACAGCTCTGAAATGTCCCTTATTGGGGCCTTTAACTTGAAGTGGAATTATTATAACCACAGAAGCCCATATCTGCATCTGACTGGCTAATTGGGAAGTTTCATATAATTTGCATTTCTATTTTATTGCACTATCAAAGCAAATTGTGTACAGTTGGTAACACTGGCCTTCGGGCTATGAAAACGAGGAAAATCCATTGTTGATTTATTTGGTGTCGAGTGTGCATATTTTAAATTTTAATAAAAATGCCACTTTTCTAATATTTTTAAATTCATTAAAACTAGGGTCAGTATATTACTAATTTTGTTCTTTCTAATATGCTAGGTTTTAGCCATTTGCCACCCAACTCATTTGCTCCTTACCCATGTCAACTTCAGTGAAGCTATATCATATACTTTCTTCCATTTATCCAAATTCTGCCTTTACACCAAAATATAAGATATATATTGGGTTAGGGTGAAGGTTAAGGATGGAATACAGAGCTTCATGAAAATTATACTACTGTCTTACCCATGAACTATACCCCATCCCTAAATAGATATAAATCTTCATGAGATAAAAGCATTGTCCACATTTGTCTATGTCGTTTTGTAAACTTCAGAACATTATTAATGTCAGCAATAACTAAAAATAGGGATTATTCTTCTCTAGTAGGAATAGTCTTCCCAAGTCAAATCTTGTTTTGATAAGGTCACAAATGGAAAACAGGGTTAAAGACTCAGATGAATCTGAGTCAGGAGGATTGCCACAAGTTTACAGTTGTGCTGATCTACATACATAGTGAGTTCAGAGCAGCCAGGGATATACTTTGAGACTCTGCCTAAGAAAACAAACTACCAATAACAACAGCAACAGAAAATTCAAATCAGCACCTGGCATTGGTGGCTCATGCCTTTAATCCCAGCACTCAAGATTCACCAAAGCAGGTGAATCTCTGTGAGTTCAAGGCCAACCTGGTGTACAGAGTGAGTTTCGGGACAGCCAGAGCTGTTACACAGAGGAAGCCTATATCAAAAATCCAAAAGAAAAAAAAAAAAAGAAAGGAAGAAAAGAAAATTCAAATTAGAACTTTTAAAGGGGATTTGGAGTTAATGTGTTACAGCTTGGGAGGCTTGGAGTCACATGAAAACATTTAATTTAAATACCATGGTTGCTTCATCACTTTATTTTTACTCTCACCTTGTTTTGGATTATCATTTCTTTATGTTCAGCTATTGCCACCAGGAAACTCTTACCTGGGAGAGCTTTGACAATGTGAAGACTCTGGGGTAAGTTACTCTCTTGTTATCGGTCTAGGCTGTGGACATAGGAATACATCAGCAAAGTTGACCATCACCAAAACACTGAGCTATACACAAAGCACCTTAAAGACCAAGGTTTAGATGTTACTTTGAGGGACATTGTTTTTAAGACTCCAAGCCCTTTGAATGTGGGTACCAGCTAAGAGGCCTAGGCAGTCTATGGGGCCTCTAGCAGTGGAGCCAGTGTTTATCCCTAGAGCACAAGTGGACTTTGGGAGCCCATTCCCTATGGAGAGATACTATTGCAGCCTAGATACACACAGGAGGGCCTGGGCCCTCCCCCAAATGATGTGACAGATTTTGATTATCCCCTGTGGAAGGCCTCACTATCCCTGTGGAGTGGGTGGGGGTGGGTTAGGGGGTTGGTGGGGAACATGGGAGGGTGAGGGAATGAGGAGATTGATATGTAAAATATGATTATTTCTAAAATAAAAACAATTATATTAAAAAAGGATGGCAGCTTAATTTAATTACCAAAAAAACCAAAAAGCTGATGATGACCCATTGGAACTTGTGCAGCAATAGCTGCGTTCCTCCTCAGGAGAATACAAGGCACATTTCACAGACAAGCCTAGGAAATCACATAAAGGTTAAATGGCTTACCAAAGCTCCTCTGTTCTGTCCTGTGCCCTCCTGATGCTCACCCACCATAGAAATGAGGGAGTTTCTTTTTTAATTAATTGTCAGAGGGCCCACATAGTTGTCAGGGTTAAAATTATTTGACTTAACATTCTCTCTGAATTAAAAAATATCAAACAACACATGGAAAATGAAGAAAAATATTATGTGTAATTTTGTCCATACCTAAGTATTTTGGGTATCATATTTCATTTCCTTAGCCTTTGAAACTATATTTTATACTTCTTCTGTATTTACATGAATGAGTCATTTGTATATTACATATAATTATTATTTTTTTTTTTTTGGTTTTTCAAGACAGGGTTTCTCTGCAGTATTTTGGAGACTGTCCTCGAACTCGCTCTGTAAACAGGCTGGTCTCAAACTCACAGAGATCCACCTCCCTCTGCCTCCTGAGTGCTGAGATTAAAGGCATGTACCACCAACACCCAACTATTATATATAATTTTTAAAATAAATCTATATCATAAAATATAAAATGCATAATATATCTAATACACTCAATATATAATATATCACAATGTAATATAAAATATAAAACTGTCATATATATACTTTTTATAACATTTCAAAATTTATTAACACATTTTTTTGTAATCACCAAACTTAAATCATGTCTAGATATGTATGTCATAGCACTGTATAAAGAAATTTATTCAATTACTATCCCAAACTAATGTAGTTATTTAAACTACTATAATTATAGAAGCCTTATTTATACATATTTTTATACTTTTAATGAATTCTTCATTGTTTCTCCAGGTTAAAAAGATGCTTAGAAATTATTTACTTAATCATAGGTCTATGAATGTATGAAGTTCTTTATTTAAATTAAGTCAATCTTCAGAAAGGTACTACCAGTTTCCACTCTAGAAAATCTTAAAACACACACACCCAGAGACAGATCATAACAGAGTCACACACAGGCAGACAGTCAGACACACACAGAGAAACACAGATACACCCACAGACATATACAGAGATACCTACAAACAAGTACCCACATATATACAGACACATACACAGACACACACAAAGACACATACACACAGATATACATGAAACCAACACACAGACTGACATAACCACAAATAAACACACACACACACACATAGTTACACAGAAATACACACACACACACATTAAAGAAGACCTACAGTTATTCAAAACAGGCCCATGAATCATAATCAAATTTTATTTTAATAGCGCTTTGAAATCATGCCACAGCAATCTTTAAGTTGGTGTTTTATGATTCAGTGAGTGACAGCAATTCTTGCTCTAGTATCTAATTTTTAATCCTGTTCGGACTGTGCTCTCCTGAGAGAGAAAAGCTATGTGGAGATTTGTTTTTTCTTGCTACTTTTGTCTAGATAGCTGAGGTGGTCTGATTTTGTCTTTAAATAAATGAGCTATCCCTTAGGATTCCTATAAGAAAATGCAACAAAACAATTTAAATTCTTTGTACTACACCTAACAAAACATATAAATTGCTTTATTTATGGCCTCCTTTACTTTTGAAAACATTTTGCTAAATAGGATCCTCACAGGAAGAACCAAGCTATAGTCAGAACCTGCAATTTAACGTAAGGTTCATCTTTGAATGAGGATAAGGGACACTTGGAGGATAAGCTCATGGGGCCAGTCTTCCAAGTTGATTTCCACCTTACACAACAGCAAGATGTTCCTTGATTGAAACTGAAGTTTTTGTGCAGAAAAGGCAGAGGTGCCTGATAATTATTTCCAAGCCTGGCAGTGGGAGTTCTACTGTCCTGAACACTGATAGAGTTGATGTTCATGACTAAGAAAAGCATGATTTTTCTGTACCAAACTGATTCTTAAAGAAAAATGAGAGCATAGAGATTAAGCCTTCCTTTCTTACTCTATCCCTTTGTCTCAGCCACCAACACCTGAAGGTACTCTATACTAGGAATCCTGCTGACCATGCCAGCCAAGAAATCAGATGCCAAAACACACAGGCACACTTTACTTGGCAACCCACTCTCTATGCTGACCTGAGAATCAGGCCATGGCTATTGATGGCACACCAGAATTTGATGGTAAGGCCCTATTACTGAAGACAATGCCTACACAATATATTTAATATAGAGATGAAAACTGATGCCTTTATCCATAATAACTAGAGTTCATGGTGTTAGAAGGTATTCTTCAGGCTATCAATGGAAAAAGATAAAAAACAAAACAGTTAAAAACCCCTCAATGTACAGTGGTAACCTGGATACAAGATATGCTAGTGTAATAGTGGCTTAAATTTTACGGGAGTACCCAACCAGTGGAGTTAAGGCCCACTCCATGAGATGAAATCCATCCCTGATACTGCTCAGGTGGCCTGAGACTAAATAGGCCAGGGACCTACTTTCTATTATTATTATTATTGAAAATAGATTCTTCTTTCATACAATACAATCTGACCACAGTTTCCCCTCTTTGCACTCCTTCCAGCTACTCCTATCTTCCCTCTTCCCCAGATCCACTCCCCCTCCATATCCCTTTAAAAAAGAGCAAGCCTCCAAGAGACAACAACCGAACAAAATACAATGAGACAAGGCAAAAGTCCTCACATCAAAGCTGAACAGGTAGATGACTCTTGCCTACTCCTGGGACTCTTTTTCCCGTAAAGTTTCAAGGCAGACAAAATGAACTCATGACTTAAAACACAAATGTCACATTCTAAATATGAAAGGGACCTAGGTATGGAAAACGCCTCTGATACAGCACAGGTCAAGGTTAACCTGTCTTACAGAGCAAGGCCATGCAGAGAAAAGAAGTGGAAGATGTAGGTCATTGTTGGTTCACATGCTTCCAGTCTAGTTCTCAGCACCAAAACATAATCAATTGTCTCCTCCCTTCAAGTCAATTCTTAAAGAAATTTTAAGTAGGTTTTAATTAAAAGGAACTTCCCTTGAACTGATAGGAATTGTAGGAGTATTTTTTAAATTTCACAGAAAAAAAACTGAACAGTGAATAGTTAGACACATATTTTAAAATGAGAGCTAAGACATTAAAGATAACTGCCATTGATTTTTCTTCCACATTTTATGGGGAGTCTCAACAATATAGAAAGGAAACAAATAAAAAGTAAGGAATTAATATAAACATATACCTATAAATTCAAAAATACTTTAGAGATAAATTTTTAGAATTTAGCAGGAGTATAAAAATGATAACATAAATTAATACACAACCCCCAATTGTATACTTATGAAAAATCAATAAAATTTGTGTAATAATAATTTCTAAATGCAAGTTATAAACCAATAAAAATATAATGTAATGATAAATAAATCCAACAAAGCCTGTATAATTTATCGTGAAAATGCATTTCTTTATTAAAATCCTACTTAAATAATAACTGTTGAAACTTACAGAAAATGAAACAAGTATCATCAACACTCAAAATTCATTGGATTTGTAGTTTCCCTGCAATTCCATTTAAAAACTAGCAGGGTTTTTGTAAGAACCCAAGAAAAAATTTAAAATATAGTATCACTTTTTGTTTTAAAGAAGATCAAATATATGACCATAAAGAAGACCCACACACGTCTGTTTGCTCCTGTGGAGCTTAAACCTGTTCATAAACCTATAGTAGTTAATAAATATACCCACTGAGCCTCAGAACACAGCTGTATCAATAAGGTTCTCAATTAACAACAAAGTGAAGTCAGAAAAAGATGGTAAAAGTTTGATTATTTAATAAAGATACTGGCTTAATTGTTTATTCATTAGGAAAAATTAAAGTTGAAACTGCATTCTACACATACTGTAAGAAAAATGAATTCATGGTAGATTGTATACAAATATGAAAACGAGGCTTTATTTATTTATTTATTTGTTTGCTTGCTTATTTATTTGTTTGCTTGTTTGTTTGAGACAGCATTTCTCTGTAGCTTTGGAGCCTATCCTGGAACTTGCTCTGTAGATCAGGTTAGCCTCAAACTCACAGAGATCTGCCTGTGTCCTCCTACAGAGTGCTGGAATTAAAGGAGTGCACCACCACTGCTTGGCCACAAAACTTTATTTTTAAAGGAGATAAAAGTTTATCTTTATAATGTTGGTATAGGAAAAAATGTCTTATTTTAGGAAAAAATAAGCATAAAGTAATTGATTTGATTGCATTCAAGTTATGAATGGAATTAAAGATGAATTGAATCATCAGATATTTGCTTTAAAAACATGATGTTATAAGGTCTCGTCCCATTGAAAAGGATCAGACAAGAGTATCCTGAAGAGGCAGAAGAAAAGATGGTAAAATTGCAAGCAACAGAGTTGGAGGTCTTTCTGTAGAACTGGGAGTGTCAGACAACTTGATGATGTCATTAGCTAAACAACACAACTGATGCCAACTGGTAAGAAAAAAGGCATGGAGTTCCTTGCATAAAGACCAGGAAGAGACAGTAACAGAGATAGGAATCAAGCTAGAGCTCTCTTTTCTCAGCAACTGACAAGAAACTTCTGATGGTCCCTGCTTGAAGATGGCGACCTTTGCTAAAATGAAGCATGGTAGTTGGATCTTGAAACACTGGTAATGGTAGCTTGGCACTTTGTATATTAGTAGTTTGTACCACAAGCCAATGAAAGTGGAAAATACTGACGATTTTTTTCAGTCTTCAAACCAAATACAATTGTTTCTTAAACAATTTTATTTATTTATTTGTTTTCTATTTATTGTCTGTCTTCTATAATTTCGCTGTGGTTTAAAGTGAGCCACACTGATGTACCTAATAGGATTACAGAGATGAATAATGTGAATGCACAAAATACAGTTGGCACATTATCAGGAAATTAAAAATGATAATTCTTATTAGTGCTGTTTATCATACTCAGGATACTTTCTTAGTTCATTTTTCTATATCAAGATTGTGTAACACTTGGTAAGATATAAGCATAATATAAAACAGATTACTTTAATTTCACTTTGTTTTAAATTTATATTAGGCAATAGATTTTAATATATGTGTCCTAGTTAGCCTTAATTGTCGAGTTGACACAGCTGAGAATCACCTAGAGGAATGCCTTGGTTGAGGAATTACCTGGACTGGATAGGCCTGTGGGCATCTCTGTAGGGAATTGTCCTGATTATTAATTGATGCAAGAGACCCCAGTCCACTGTGGGTGTGACAATGCCTAGGCAGGTATCCCTAGGCTATGTAATGAATCTGACTGAATATAAGCCTAAGTATAATACATAGAGTGAACTAGTAAACAGTATTCCTACAATGGTCCTTACTCTAGTTTTCTGCTTTGAGAACAGAAATCAGAGAAAGGGTGTAAATCAACGTAAAAATGAAAATCAATAGGACTTTAAAAACAATTGTAGACCATAATTTCTATTAGATGCATTATTTAAACTGTAAACTAATTAATATTTTATAGAAAATTCTCATGTATTCTAGGCATGTGGGCATACTATGCTACTTTGTATATTTATAACCACAGTCCACGCATAGTTATTTTGTTAAAGTGTTACTGAGTTTAACATTTCTCATATATTTAGATAAGCTAGCCTAGAAACATATCCCTGGAATGGAAAAACCAATTCAATAGCACAACTTTATCAGTGTCTAAGATGTGTCTAAGATGGCTACTGAATTTATTACATAGCACCACAGTGAAGTAAAAACATCCCAATCTGAATATGGTCTCTGAATCCACTGAGAATTAACAATTATATTAATATTATATATAAAATAATAAAATAATCAACCACATGTAACATAGAATGTAACCTATGTTTTTTTTCATGATTTATATCCTGCTTGAATTTAAGTGAAGCCATTAACCTGGGAGATTAAAAGCATCATGGGTAGTGAACTGTGAAATGTGATTCTTACGAGGGCAATAGCATCAGAAAACTTTATTGTAATGAAATTGCCTCTCCTTGGAAGTACACCATTAGATTCCCAAATGAATGAGCCATGTTGATAATAAAGTATAATTATCAATTCTGTCTTGACAAATCCAGCTTAGCGCACATATGAAAACAAACAAGAGGTAGTTATTTGTCTTTTATTAGTACTGTTATATTCTGAATAACGTCTATGAAAACATAGGCACATTGTGTAGGAGGTAGTCAAACATACCATTGCTAAGACTATCACCATCTAAACACTTAATTTCTTTTTTTTTTTTTGGTTTTTTGAGACAGGGTTTCTCTGTATTGTTTTGGAGGCTGTCCTGGAACTTGCTCTGTATACCAGGCTGGCCTCTAACTCACAGAGAGCCACCTGCCTCTGCCTCCCGAGTGCTGGGATTAAAGGCGTGCACCACCAATGCCTGGCAACTCTTAATTTCTTACCATTCAATTTGTCTATGTATTTTAAATTTTTCTTATATATTTATTTTCTTCACCAGTCCTTCCTTCTTATGGGGTTTTTCTCCACCAAAAATGATAGTGAAAAATATTTATATGGCTTGATTCTGGGACAGGCTTGAACTTAAACATATTAAAGGATCTTGTTTAAGTTCCTCAAAATCTGATGAATTGTAATTTACTAATATCCTGTTTTACATATAAGGAAACTTGAGGTTAAAATATATGTGTCATGTAATTTGACCAAGATCATATATCTGGTATGTGTTTATATGGCACAGGTGTAATTTTTATTTACTTTTACTTAATGTATTTTAATGAAAATTTGATCTCATTTAAGCACCCAGTGTTCATTCTTCAATAGCTCACGTCCAGTTTGTGTCTCATATAATCCTGTTTCTCTTTCCTTTCCAAGACTATTTAAAATAATTGGCAGTTTCGAGTATATCTCTAAAATATAAGGAACTTTTATAAACATGACAACAATATCATCACCAAAGTTAGGATTTTATAATAATTGTTCAGAATCTCAACAGTGTTTACATTTCCATGGTTGCCACCCAGAAAAATTGTCCCCAAACTGGGAGTGAAAGTAGAATCTTTTTCAACACAATTCTTGAGGCAGCTATTATCGAAAGTAATGGATTTGGCACCTGTGATGATTCCTGAGGCTGAATCTGGACTCAGCAAGAAAGAGCGCTATGATTGATTAGCCATGTCTGCCATTAGCTCAAAACTGGGGACAGATCCTGCCAGATACTTGCTGACAACAGCTTAGAAGTTTCCCTTGTCCGTATGAACCTTCGTAAAGACTCGCTGGTTGATACTCAGGTCAGTATAAGTTTTAGTTAAACCTGCTTGATGCCTCAAATCTTAGTTATACTTGGCATGCATATATTTCTGATGTAAAGGCTATATTTTATATTTCATTTATATCCTTTTTATATTTTAGCATCATAATTTTAGAGAGTTTTCTGAATTTGTAATTATATTTTAAAAATTCTTTACATTTGCATAGTGATTGAGACATTGCAAATAATTGTTCTGTTAATGGTAACTTTTTTATCTTAATTTCCAAATGGTCATCACTGGCATAAACATATTCCTTATTGGAAAACAGCTGATTACATAAATTACTGTTTGCTCCAGTTTTAAAAACATTGTTTATTCTTTGAGTATCATACACACACACACACACACACACACACCATATACGTATATCCAATCCCCACTCTCTCTCTCCAACTTCTCTCCAGACCTCTCCAAAACACCTTCCTCCTAATTTCATGTTCTCTTTAACACATGTGTGTTTCACTGATCCGATTGTGTTGCCTAAATGAGCACAGTTGTGGGTACATCCACTGAAGCATGAGAAAAATGCAAGTGGCCATAACCCCCAAACAAAAATGACTGGCCTTTCTCTAGCAGTCATCAGTTGTCAAAAGTTCCTCAGCTAGGGTTGAAGGACAATGTGAGCTCCTCCTCTCTCCATGCCAGAATTTTGGTTACTCAATCTTGTAGAAGTCTTGTACATGTAAGAACAGGAGTCATTTCGTTTTCTGAAGATAGCTTTACACAGCACTCCTTCCTATTCTCCAGATCTTACGCTCTTTCCACTCCCTCTTCCTCAGTGTGCCCTGAGCAATGCAGTGAGAGGACTTGGTATAGATGGTTCACTTAAGGCTGAGCATCCACTGCCACTTATTCTCATCAGACTTTTCAGTTATGCATCATGCAATAACCATTACACACTACACAAAGAAGCATCTCTGACCTAGGCTGAATGTAGCGTGGACCTATAGGCATAAACAAATATTTAGAAGGCAACACACTCATTTATCAAAACAGCAACAATAGATTGTCGCATGAAGCTTGTGACATCCCCAACCATGGGTGTTAGACAAAGTTCATAGTTCCTGACATGAATTCTCTTCAGTGAAGCAGGTCTTCAATCCAATCAGAAAACTGTGAGTTACCTCATAATAGTCATGCCACTGATGTGCCATTTTGCCTTGCATGTCAGTATTGTGGCATGGATGGTACAGAACTAGGTAAGACCAGTGATGAGATGACATTTGTCCCCTAGTAGTCTGCATAGCCCTTTGCAGCACTATGAAACCTATCATTCAGAGATAGTTCCCTGATCACTTATAGATTGCTTTTTCCATGTCCTGCAATGAAAGGATGTCATATCTTCATCAGTTGACTTTTACTATATAGTTATGATGGGCAGTCAACAATGATGTGCATTGTTCTGCAGACCTTCCTAATTGATAGAAAACTACTCCATGTCTGGCATTATGATTTTTGTTGAATAAACCAAATTTTGGAGACCATCATTAACCACACATGCAGTGTTCCTCTATTCAAGCTTCATATGTATAATATTATATATACGGATATAAAATATTATATTAATCCACTCCCTACCTCCTACCCCTTACCCAATCCCTGCTTAAACTGTTATCCCAACTGTTACTCTCTTTTTATTACACATTTTACTATCCCGTTCAATTACATTTTACTAGGATTCCAAGGTAGTAGGTTTCCACAGTTTTTCATACCTCCTTGACATGTAGTTAAGATTTGTATATGAATACATACTTGCCTAAGCTAGATGGGAACCACCTCACTGCCAGTGCTGCACAGGGGTCTGAATGTGTGGGTTTTATTTCCCCATCCACGAAGAAATGTGGTTGCAAACGAAAAAGCACTGGAAGAATAAGGAAAGCATCAATTTTGAGACAATGTATTCAACTGCAGGGTGAAGTCTGAAAAGACAGGGCAGTAAAGAAGGGAAAGATTTAGGGAGGAATTCCAGGCTATCAATTATTTGGGTTGGAATTTTCTTTTGTCTTGAAATGGCAGACATACCCCAGGGGTCATGTTCAATCACCCCAAGAACACTCCAGCTGGAGTTCATTGGCAAGATGACTAATAGACAATTAGGGTACAATGGAGGCCATTTATTTTCTAAACATGTCTCTAATTTGCCAGTCAGTCGAAGCTTTGGAGCAATAAACTTGCTGTTTAGTGGGTGTTTCTGGTAGCTGGGCTGAAGCATCTGAGTGTGCACCCTCCATGATAATGCTTCAGACATCAAAAACAGAATATGGGCACAAATAGGTACTTTTAACACACTTCACTTTAAATGTACTAGAAGAAAAACAGACTCTCAATTAATTTGTTTGACTACTGCTAGGACATTATCATAAATGAATGTCACTCTTCATAAGGTTTTGGTTGCCATTCCATTTTTTAAAAGCATATTCTATTTTGCTGTTTTGGGAATTTTTTAAATTGTGTTGAATAAGGTGAAACTATAATTTAAATATGTACATCTACTAATTCAAAGTTCTAAGAAAAAAAAGGTTCATCACATTCATGAGAATATCAAAACCAGAAAAATTTCACTGGAATTTGAAGGAACCCCATTTTAATAAGATGTTATTGTCTGAATACAAGCCCAAGTCAACTGACTTTACTCACAGTCTGCTTCTGGTATCTTAACTTTTGGTTTCAAAGGCACACTCGTGATGATAAACCATACCCTGAGTCCTCTGAGCTGAGCAACAGAATAGAAACCTATAAATACATAGTGTTCATAATGCCCTCTGTCTGCACATAAGGGCGTATTGGGTTTGAGATCAATGCACTTTCTTTTACCACATTCACAAGTCATTTGCCACCACTGGGAAACATTTTACTGAAGATGATCAATATTTCCATGCAATGTGAGAGACACCCAGGTTAAATCAGGAAAAAGACATAATATTGAGATAGCAATGTTTGTAAGAGCAACCTAGTGGCCATCTAAATGAATGATCAGAAAAGTAACAAAGCATTTTTGTTTAAGTCTGGGAAGATAACTGCCCAGTAGAGAATACTACTCAAAAATATTTTACCAAAGACAAAATTCTGAGCATGCCTCCTAAGCTGTGTGTATCAAGGTATTTTTCCTATGAGCAAGAAAGAACACAATTGTCACTGTAAAGAATCTATTATGGCAAATATAATTGTTTTATCAAAGGAAAGGAATTTCTCTTAGAACAGTTTATTTTAGTTGTGAAGGCAGTCAAATCATCAACTCTCAGAAATACATTATTAATTTTTTATTTGGTATGTTTAACTCTTTTATCTAAAAAATATGTAATTTACATTCTTTTTCATTCAGCACTAAATTGAATTCAGTAGCATATAGGAATAATGTCTATTCCTTTGTATTCATTAGCAAAAAAGAGATGAAAATTAGTTTCTCTGTCTTAAAATCCAATGCTAGAACCATTATTATATTATATAACATAGCATGATAACAAATAAGTGCAACACAAATCAGTCCAGGGATTTCTGTAATTAACAAGTTTTATCTTCTTTTTATCTCTACAAAAAGTCTACAGTGATTTTTTTTAAACACAGAAGCATCCTTCTGAAAAATAAGTGACAGGTATGTCTTTGAATTTTAAGACAAGAAACAATTTTAAACCAAATCAAGAAAAATAAAGTCATGAAGTTATAAGTGACTTTTGACTTTTAGAATAAGTCAAGTTTGGTTCTGTTTAATTCAGCAATGATTATCTATCTCCAACATTCTGTCATTGCTTATGGTGCCACCATGAAAAGAAAGTTATCAATGTCTCTTTCTTCATAAGATGATTCAGAAAGATGCAAATGCTGAAATTCCATAATGATTCTATTCTTGAGTTTTCTCCCCTAGGGATTACATCATGTTAAAAAAAAAATACAACAATGCCCAAAGTATAAAAATAACTCTCAAAATGCATGGAGCCAGAGGTGGCTCAATATATGTAAACCTAAACCATATTCCCAGGTCTAAAAATCTGTGCATTTCCAAATGTATTGAGGATATTTGTTTTATCTCATTCTAAGCACCTTGGCTGAATTCACGTCCACATGCTCCAGATATGCTGCTGTGTGCTTAACGTTTCAGCCCAAATGATGGTAAAGGGGGACAGGCTCAAAATGTCCAAAGGAATTTGAAAAAATAGTAAAAGAGAAAAAAATGTGAAGTAAATTCTAGAATAAACAACACCTGAGCTTATCAAAATGGAGCTGCCAATTCTTCCACCGGCTTTATTTTGTTCTAAAATGATTTTCTGTGATTCCTAACTCTGGTTTGCTCCCATCCTATTGCTTCTACATTTCAGTTTTAAAGGAGAAATTACTTTCAGAGAAGCAGCAGGGATAAACTAGATTGAGATTGAGGTAGTGCTACCACCGCCAAAGCTTTCAGGATTCGCTTCCTTGTAAGAATTGGTTATTTCTTTTTGGCTTTTTGTTTGTTTGTTTTTTCTATCCTGTATCAGTCAGTTGTGACAGGGCTCTGTGCTCCAACCCAAAGGCGACCTCAGAAAGCAGGAGAGCAAGCAAATAACAACAACTCTTTTTACTAGTCTTGGGTTCAGATGAAAAAATGCCTTTACTTTTAGCTCTTCAAAATTTGTGAATCTTTATGCTTTGTGGAAATTAAATGGGAAAAGATACCATATAAAAGGAAAAGAAACTAAGTTTGCTTTTTATTCAATTTCCTAACATCTCATTCCCAAATTGACTCAGGTCTGACTTTGTCATATCTCTGATGTTCTCTTACCTGATTTCATAGCTGCAAATTTAAAATCTTGCTTGTTTTTAAGTATGGTATGATTCCTGAGGCAGTGTCTGATGCATTTCAAGCATTTGCGAAGTGAAGAATTTGGGGGACACAAGTTACGTCAGTGTTTTCCCCATATAGAGTCAATTTTAGCTTTTCTCAAACTCCCAAGTTGAAAGCCAGCATGCAAGAGAATTTCTGAAACATACTAGCACCTAGAAATGAGTTTGGATAAAGACAACCTCCTGGTTTAGGAGGATTAGACTTTCTCAAAACCACACAGTGGAAAAGTCATAGTGAATTGTTCTTTCTTGGCATATTTCAGGCCCGGCCCCTGACGAGGGTCAAACCTGGAGTAGACTGCTGCCATGTTCATGTGCAGGTTTAGCAGTCAGGACACCTGGTCTTGGGTAAGCTTGAGGATGCCTCGGGTCACAAATGAGAATACAGGACAGCACGGAGCATTGGACTGAGTGCAGCTGGATACCAGGCACACTGCAGCTGGTTGTCATTCTTTTCCAGGTGAAATATTCCTATCCAGAAACCTTTAAAAATACCTTCCAGGCTCTAAAATTATAACCGCATTGCTTAAATGGCATGTTTCCAGACAGACACACACTAATTATACAACTCTAATAATAGACTCAAAATTAAATAGGTTTAAAAGAAAAGGAGAAATGAGTGAATTTCATTTGAATGTTTGAATTCTGATCTTCAAAAAGGTAGGAAAGAATAAAACCTGGTTCAAAAACTCTTAAGGACAACAGTGGTTGATACTGGATGTTCTCTTTTATCAAGAACATTTTATAAAACATTGTGAAAAAGTGGAATTTAGAAAAAAACTACACAGCGAGCTCATTCTGGAAATATATACCTGCAAATAGAAAATGATATTTATGTGAATCAAATCGTTTTTCATTTTGAGGCTAAAGTACAAAGCTCATTTTTTTCTTATTAGTTGAAAGATAAAGGAAGCACATGTTTCAAATCAATTTTATGAAACTCAATAAAATGGCATTTTATGTTTCATGTAAGAATGTTTGTGAAACGAGTCACTCCATCTCGGAAGACTTTGTTATACAAACAAAAAGATTGTGAGAAAACAAAGATTGTGTTGTGGAGGCTTGTGGGTTAATGTAGACACTAGCCTTTTTGGAAAAATAAAATCATATTTAACCTGTAGAAGTAAAAGGAAAAACGTGGGATTTTCACAAAGAAAAATGGCATTTAAGGAAATTAAGGTGTTCTAAGGTAATAATGTAAATATAAGAGTCTCCGTTCCACTGATAAACTAGTTTATAAATATGTAATTTTATGGAGAATATTTCTCAGCTTAGCATGATATAAATAAACAGATAATCCCTCACTTGGTGTGTTAGGCTAAATTTAGAGTAAGGGAGATGTCTAAGCATTTATTTAGGGTTTAAAACATTTTTATTGATGTGTATATGTATCAGTATAAATGTGGGTTTGTACTCATGAGTGGAGAGACACAGGAGGCAAAAGGTGGGTCTCAGATCTGCTGAAGCTACACTTACAGGTATCTGTGAGCCATGGGACATAAACAATGAGAACTAAACTTGGTTTAGTAGTGTTCGAGAGTGGTGTAGTGCTGTTAACTGCAGAGTCAACATTCCAGACCATATTAAAACTCCATAAAAATTATGGAGATGATTTCTAGCAACTTTGGTGAATTCAAATTCTTATATATTATAAGGATACTATTCTTTAGACTTATATTATTCTTTCGTATACAATTGTAAAATGTTAGCTCCAGACATTTTTGGGGTCACTGACATATTTGCAAACTCATTTCTCTAGAGGCATGCAGGGATATTCAGTGAGAAATGTGGTGTTACCAAGGGTTCTTAAACCCTTAATTTTAGAATCTGTTTTTTTATCTTTTTAATCAAATAGCATATCTTTTTTTTTTTCAAGATTTGTTATGCATACAGTGTTCTGACTGCATGTATCTCTGAAGGCCAGAAGAGGGCACCAGATTTAAAATAGATGGTTGTGAGCCACCATGTGGTTGCTGGGAATTGAACTCAGCACCCCTGGAAGAACAGCCAGTGCTCTTAACCTCTGAGCCATCTCTCCAGCCCAAGAGTAGAATCTCTTATGCCCTGATTTAATAAGGAAATTTATCACGTGGAAGGGATTGGTACTCTTGCTCATGGCTGCTGTTACCTAAGGCACTTTGATAACAAAAAGGACAACAGTGTCCTCTGTTGGCCAGCATGGTTAACCCATGAGATTATGCAAGTTACATCCCCATACAGAGCCACACAGCAGAATGTGGAGATCTGGGTAGAAGAAGCAATGAACTCCAACCAACCTGCAGAAAAGTCCCCCTTTACCCTAATTTCCTCAGGAGCAGAGCTTGTTAGATATGGCCCAAAAACTAGGCTCTCCAGTTTGATTATTTCTGTACAAAGGACATGAAGAGTGTGTGTCACTACACATACACACAAGCATTCGATCAATAAGTTTTGAAAATCATATTGAATATTAAAAGCATGTTATTACAGGATTACTTTTCATTCATTTCTCTTAATATTATTTCCATACTTAGGTTGCTTTTTATTCATATTTGCTATCAGTGATCAAGACATGATGAAAAATATTTGCTAAAGAGAATGCTCTGTCTTTACTCTGAGTATAGTCTTTAGAGCGACAGGACTGTTTCAGTTAGTGGGAAAAAGTAGTTCATGTTCTGTACAGTTCTAGAAACAACTGCTATTTAAAAGCTGAATGAGGCTTGACACCCCCAGAAGAACGGAGAATTGGTGCATTTTATTCTTTGCTGGTGTGGATGACAGTGGCCTCCATTCATGCCTGGGTAGCTTCGCTACTCAGTGTGGTTTTCAGTCTTCAGCTTGATTAGCTCTCTCAGTGAGTGCTCGTGGAAGCAATGTCCTACCTCACAGAACCAGGGCTTGTCCACCTACCGCAGGCATCTGTTCCTCTCACTCCCAGGCCTGCACTAGCAACTGTTGCTTTACTAAACCTTGGGCTGGGGTGATGGCACAAGCCTGTGATCCTAGGACTAGAGAGATGGAACGGAGCTTAAAGACCAGTTTCAGCGACATAGAGAGTTTGAGGCTAGCCTGGATTACACTAGATTCTGTCTTCAAAATAAACATAACAACAACAAAAAAAACCTTTAGGAGGCCAAACACTACCAGTTGGCCACCTTAATTAAGCAGAGCCCATGGTGACCACCACAGCATTGCTTGATGTACCCAAGACTCCGATATTCTCACAGGAAAAGAAATCCATTCTGGATATCAGTATGTTTTCCTCTGAATACAGAAGACCCGAGGTGCAGATCTGGCTCAAAGATATTTAATTGTGTAAGCAGAAACTTAGTATTTTTAAAGGAAATAATTCTGTCACATGTCTTTAGATGCATTGTCTAAAACAGAAAACATTTTATATACAAATTTAGTTCAGACTCAGTTTTGTTGCCATGGTCTCCCTAAATGTGCAATAAATATTTATTGTGGATGACAAGATCAGGAATTAGAATTTGCTGGAGCCCTCTGTGATGGACAGCTGCAGAAGAATTGGATGGAGTCATTGCCTAAGTCATCATATGCTGCAAAAGCCCAGAGAGGCTATCAGAACGTCTAGTGTATGGCTCTCTGCCCTCCTCGCCAGGTGTCCCGGGTTAAGCCTCCCTTGTTTCCATCCAGCCCAGACTGCATGAAGCAGAGTTAAAGTTGTTGCAGATGCTCTTGATTCAAATGCATTCTGAGCACTCCCTGACCGGCTTGTTCCTTTGGGCAATATCACAATTTCATCTTGTTCAAGCTGTCTGCGTTCCTGTTTACTCAGGTTTGCAAATAGAACTTTAACACTCAAATTAGTCCTGACAGAACAACCTGCAAGGGCTCTAAATCCTCATTTGCCTTCATTCCAAGGGACAGTGCTCTCTTTTCAGAGCAATATTGTTTTATATCAAAATTGCTTGCGTGACAGGAAAACAAAATGACATGAAAATGCATGGCATGAAAACCCTGCCTTCCTAATTTTAAATGTGGTGGTCTGGGTGTCAAAGTCAACCCTCAAGGATGCATAACTGCTTGGCCAACCATGCTTCTCATTTTGTAGTGTGTTTCTCCTATGGGGCATGGAGGCATATGCAAATAAGAGAAAAATATTTTTAGGATGGTAATGCAATAGTACATGGAAGTGATGCTACTTAGGATCCTTAATATCTGAACTATTAACCATAAAATCCCCTTCTGCTCGGGTTCTGCTTAATCTGTCTGATGCTGAGTCAAAATTAGCTGAGAGCATTGCCTGTAACAGGCAGGACTGCATGCAGCAGTGTCAGAGAAATAAAAGGGTCAACAGTTTCCCATGCCTCTACCCTGTTAGATGTCTTAGGCAAGCCCATCTCACTTTCTCAAAAGTGGTCAGTGTGTTTGATAATGGAAGTGTATGTTTGATGACACACACAATAGAATCTTCTCCGAGTCTTTCACAAAATCCCTGTGCTTGGATGTCATTCCAGCTAACTGAAATGGGCATTTCTAGGCCCAGGGCCTGGATACTAGTACGATTTCTATGCATCCTTTTTTGTTTGTTTGTTTTGCAGCAGATGAGCAAAAGAGGTGGGAAGACCTCTGTGCAGACAGAAACATGCTCCTGTTTCCAATGCCACATCTCACAGGGATGCTGCAGATAAATGGTGTCTTAAATTCTTGGGGCTTTCTCGAGCTTCACATCATGACTAACTCTGCTTCTCACTGAAGCTCTCCAAATAGTCACTGGATGTCCAGTTTTCCTCTCTGCAAATCATCACCCACTTTTTTGCTATTACAAATGGCTTTGCATCTTTTACCCAGTACCATCTCCTCATGTTGCTGACTCAACACCCTCTCTCTCTTTCCTAATCTAGCATCTTAATGGAGTCTTGCAAGAGAGAACAGGTCTGTGTTTTATCCAGAGTGTTTGCCCACACACATCCCTGTTTGAACTTCTCATTATCTCTGCAGTGGCGTGGCAAAGTGTCCCACTTGCCCTAATAGCAAACACTCTGTGCTGGATTCCAAAGCTCCATTGCCTCCTGTCTCCATGAAGCATCCTCAGTCAACCCTCTTGTCCCTAGGGTTTCAAACTCACCTTTTCCACATTCTTAGTTCATTCTGCAGTTGTGGGAGAGAGGAAGTGTCAGAATTACTCCAGACACGTTTGCCTCTCATGCTCTGTTCCACCTCCCCAAACCTGTGAGTATTGCCCTTCACAAACCCTACTCTTCTTCAAACTACCCGTGCATTACCTGTGATACTCTCACTTATGGGAAAAATAATTAAAAATATTGAAGAAAGTATTAGAATGTTTTAGAGAGAAAGCAACAATTGTAAAAGAAATATTTTAAAAGTGAAAACCAAGAAAGACTTAAAATATTGTTTACTTCTCAAAGGTGAAAGTGATGAGACATATAGTCAAAACATTCACCATGTGTACTACACAAATGTATGAAAGATTTCCATTTCCTTTCACAAACTCCCACCCCAAGATTAGCATCTTTTAACTGAAGTGTTTTATTTTGTTTCTCCATGTATTTGTGCATTGCAGTTTTATATATCTGTGTTCCTAGCATACCAAATGCTGGTACTTAAAAAGAATTGGGATACTCTACTTCAAAGCCACACTTTTCATTTAATGCAGATTTTATAAATAACTCAAGCATTTGTGTTCAACTGGGCAAATTTGCAGATGTCTGTAGACGGGAAGCTTTGTAAGGAAATGCACTATGTACAGCCAAGAGTGTCTGGTCTCCCAAAATCTGAAAACTCTCTAAAATAAAACTTTTTGAGTGAAATTACAACCTTTTCCTGTCACAAGTTACTTCTTGGTGTTGATATAATTACAATTTTAATTACTCTTGTCTTAGCTTTTCTTCAGTTAGCAGTGATGGAAAATTCTGATGGATTGCTGATGCCACCCCTGGAGAGGTCCCTGAATTCTGCTCAACACAAAATCACCATGATTGGTAAACACTTTAATAAGCTCACTGAAGCTTAATGACTTCAATTGTTTCCATCAGCACATATGTCCCAAAAAGCATTTTAGTTTTATATCCCTTGCAATTGAAGCAAACATAAATATTCTCAACTTCAAATTATGAAGCTCTGCTGGGAGCAAAACTATAAAAGACATTTTTATTTTGAGCAGTAGAACTGTATGATGCTGATTTACATTGACTGACAATGAGGAGCACCATAGATGTGGCACCTTCTCTCCGCACCTCATGGTCCCATCTTCTCTTCCTGGGCCAGGATGGAGCCAATTGTTTACCTCTGTACTCTTCTCATCTGCCCACAGCTTCACCGCATTTTATTCAGACCTATCTTTAAAGTTACGAAAGAGACCATCAAAAACGCCCTCACACAGTTTTACACATAAAGAAGTAGTAATATAAAGGGTATTTGTAAGCTACTTTTTTTCTTTGTCTTTCCTAAATTATCTTTCTACGTTGTACATATCTATGGTAGAAATACTCCAAGTTCCTCTGAAAATGGACCTACATTTCCAGATCATTTGCCACAGATCATGTGCACTTAGGTATGGATTTTGAAAAGCAGAGCTGTGTTCTTTTTAGCATCTCAAAATGTGTCCAATACAATAATAAAAATATATGGTGACTTCCGAATTGTTAAATAAATTAATCTGAAAATGAAAATGCCAATACAACAAATAGGTTTCTAAATATGTTGCAGAACAACATATTGACAGGGTAAGGATGAAAGAAGCAGAGGAAAGCCTCTGCCTCATCACTAAATATGTAGGAGTGATGCGCCTTGACTTCCATTTATGCTGTGGCCACGTTGTTGCTGGTTGGTGCTGTGCTTGCAATGAAATCAGTTGTGATTAATTAACTCCATTAGGAAACTCAAGTATGAAATATTTCAAATCAACTCAAAGTGCATATTTGAAAATTATAAATGGTTCTAAACTTTAAAACCAATCCATCATCCTCCCTAGAACCCTGTTTTTCCCTGGTATTAATGTTGCCTCCAATTATGCACATTTTTGCACATGACTATTAACTACAGATTTTACAGGGTAAAGACTCAGGCTCAAGTTTGCAATTTTAAGGTGGGTTATCCATCATTCCTATTCACAGAAAAATTATGAGTATACTACACATATAAATTTCTCTCTATGGTTTTGGTGCCAGCATTCCTCCTGGGAGCTCATCATTGTGCATCAAGTCCTCATTCTGGTCAACACGCTTCCCAGTTAATAGCAGGGGTGAGCTTTGCTCAGGGACTTCCCTAGTCATTTGTGAGAAGCACATTGCAATATGAGTACATACCAACCCACCCAGTCCTTCTTCCTTTTCCCTTTCATAGTTTTCAGATTTATATTTTGCACATCTTTCCCATACAAATTCTTCTTACTTTCCCTTTTATCCTTTACAAATGCCTCCTCATACATGCAATAAAATGCCCATATATGATCTATTTTTTCATAGAGGACCTAAAATATTGTCCTTTTTATAAAAAGTTCTGAGTTATCCTTAAAATGTTGATGTTCTCTCCTTTTTA
Source organism: Mesocricetus auratus (assembly GCF_017639785.1). NCBI lineage: Eukaryota > Metazoa > Chordata > Mammalia > Rodentia > Cricetidae > Mesocricetus > Mesocricetus auratus. Next base: position 40,275,592 of record NW_024429194.1, on the reverse strand, counting down.
CTTTATTCCATCATTTGTTTAAATTACTCACATATATCCAATACAGCATCCATTTCTTCATGCATCTATCTTAGTTACTTTTCTGTTGCCCTGACAAAATGCCATGACCGAGGCAATTCACAAGAGAATGAATTTAATTGGGCCTCGGCGTCCATGACCATCATAGCTACAAGCATGGCAGCAGGCAGGTATGCATAATGCTGGAGCAAGAGCTGGGAGCTTACAGGTTGAGACTACAATGATGAGGCAGTGAGAGGAGGGAGTAGAATGACTTGGGCTTTTGGAACCTCAAAGCCCACACTCCAGTGACACACCTCCTCCAACAAAGCCATACCTCATAACCCTTCTTATACAGCTCCACTAACTGAATGCCAAGCATTCAGATATATGAGCCTGTTGATATCATTGTCATTCAAAACACTACAGCATCCATCTAGGACAAATCACTTTCTGACCAACCAGAGCATGACTCACTATTGGACAACTTTGCTGACAAAACCTATATGTACCACAAAAGTAAGCAAGTCCAAATTCTACACATCATTACTTTGAACCCACCACCCCACTGTTTGTCCTGTCTTGGTCAGAACAGTAAATTCCAACACCAGCCACTAAACTGAAACTCATTCACTCAGGTGAGAAAGCTGGTGTTCATTTCTGACTTCTTTATTCATATAGCCCATCATCCAGTCATCAAAGTCTTATTTGTTTCTCCTTTACACCATGTATAAATGTTCTTCGAATGGCATGTCTCAGGCAGCTATGGGCATCATGAAACCTGTAAGGAAAAGAAAGATGAATATTGACTAGCAAAGAAGGCTCCAGCAGGGGTGGAGGCATTTCTGAACACAGCATCTTCTAAAATTTCAAAACTAGTAAGTACCATTGGCCTCTGATAGCCATGTAACTCTGAGAGGCAGAGTAGGGGGATTGTTTAAATGTCCTTCCAAAAAGCTTTAGACTCTGTATATCTAGCTACATCCTAGAGCCTGGAAATTTCTTCTGTGGATAAACTGAAACAGATGTTTTTGGATATTAGCAGACATGACCTGGATAGTTTGTTAAAACACAACTTTGCAGGGCCATTCTCAGCATGTCCCTGGTAAGAACTGGTATTTTCAACAGTTCAGTAGAGACTGCTGCTGGTTGGAATTGAAACTCACATGCCGGAGGATATACCACCTGCCGTGCTAGATGAACTGGCCCTTTCCTTATAACTAGGCTTACATTCCATAGCTCGTTCATACAGACACTCAGGATGCATCATTGTTAAAAGTGGAGAAATCTCAGTTTTTCCTCTTCCACTCTCCCACCAAAGAGAAGTCTGTATTTACTATCTCCCTCCCTCACTATCTCTCCAAATGAACACTTGCCTAATGAAGAGTCTCAGTTAATCTACCTTGGAAGAATTTGCTTTGGGGCTACCATAAAAAAAGAAGTAGCAGACGTTTTAGCCTGTAAGTGTTTGGATACATGAAATGAGAGAAACTAATTCCACTTTTGGCTGCGGGATAATAGATCATTGGAAGACCTGTGTAAGAATACCCTTCAAACTCTTCATATGTTTTCTTAATGAGTTACAAGTGAATATACGAGGAAATCCTGCTTTCCCAAGTCATCCAACAGATGCCAAGAATAAACAACAAAGAACTCTGAAGTGCTAAAAATAAGCTTTATCCCACTCACAGAGAAGAGAGTTGTAACTATTACCTAGGGGTAAGAAGTCAGAACCAAGTACAGAGCCAACTAAGAAGGGCTCTGAGTTAATTCATCTGTAATTGATCCCTGAGCCCTCAGGAACTGTCTTAGGCCACTCAGCCAGATGCAAATAGAATTAGTCAACATTAATCTCTGTTCTTCAAAGGGGAAAAGTAGCATTCTTAAGTATCCCAAATTAAAAAAAAGTCACTGAAAAATAAATTTAGGTAATCCTATCAGCATGCCGTAATTCCTCAGTATAATACTCCATTCTAAGTCATGCATATCCCAAGAATCCTATACAGTGCTTCAATACTCTGCTACCAATTCTATTCACACAGAATGGAACATAACCTTTGAGGAATTGGGCACGGGGGTGGGGGGAGAAGGGTTCTTCCCATCATAAGCTTTCACATTTGCTAGTGTTTTATCTACTTCTGAAGCATTTCACATCTGCTGTACATATAATTTTAGTTTTACAACTGAAAAGAAATGCCTAGTTTTGGTTTCTAGAGGGAATACCTGATTTACTACATTTCCTAAAGTAGTGCACATTCATTGAAGAATAACTCTCTAGCCCTTCTTCCTGTCTAATTGCTGAAGCACAGGTATTAAGGCTAATCTCCTTCACTATCTGGTTCTCCCCTGTGGCAACTTTACACGAGCAGGGAGATCACCAGGTCCAAATCTCATCTGCAGCAGTGAAATAACCAGCAACCCTCATCTCCCACTTCTGCATGCTAAAAAAGGAGGCTCAACATGAATCCATGTGGATGATGATTCAAAAGACTATAGAAGCAAGTGCCTAGATGTTCTCCATTATGTCTCCAAGGCAGTAGCTCCTTTTGTAGATACACCTTGAGGAACTGCTTCTCGAGGAAAGGAAGCATATATCTTAAGCTAATGGGAAGCAGTGAACCAAACTATCCCATTTCTAATTAGCATATACATACAGTTGTTTTAAAATTAAATTTTTGAGAATTCTGTACATGAATATTTTATTTTCATTCTGTCCTGCCTTTCTCTCCACCCCAATTCCTCTCATGTCCCTCCACTCCTTCTCAAGTGTGCAACCTCTTCTTTATTATCATTATACACACACACACACACACACACACACACACACCACCCCACATCTTAATGAGTCAGTTTAGCGTTGTTTGTATGAACATGTTTTTAGGGCTGATCCTTTTGAATTGTGTAACCTATTAGTGGTTCATACCTAGAGAAAACTGATTCTCTCTCTCTCAGTAGCCATTGATTGCCTCTAGCTCTTCATCTAGGCTTGGGAACTTGTGAAACCTCCCCCATCCACATTGACATGCTGACTGGTGGTGTCATCATGCAGGGCTTGATTAGACAACTATATTGTTGGGATTTCATGGTTGCAGTTTCACTGCCTATCTATCAGTATCAGTTCTATTTCTTTGGCTCTTAAGTTCTTTCTGTTCCACTTCCATAATGCCCCCCAGGCTTTAGGTGTATTAATTGTGCTGTGGACCTATCACTTGGGATTGGATACCCTATACTTATTCTCTGACTTTCGCCAGTTGTCGATCTCTGTGACAATCTGCATATATTGCAAAAAGAAGCTTCTTCATAGGGGTAAGAACTACCCTTATATAGCTAAGTATTTAGGATACAGTTAAAAATCATATTGGTTTAGAAAATCAGTGACAGTAGTTTTTCCTCTAGCCCCTATGACCACTTCAGCTGCTACATACAGTATGCTAGGTTTTCAGTACCAGTCATGAGTTCCCTCTAACTGATCCGGCCTTAAGTAGAATTAAACAGTTGATGCTTACCCCTAAGATAAAATTGTCATGATTGCACTACTGGGGGTATTTTGCTGGTCCAGTCATTCTTGTGGTTCATAGACTTTACAGCCTGGTGAGACTGTTGATTTCTTTTCTCTCTTGGCAGTTTGTGTAGTACCTTCAGATGCAGTGAGAGCTAATTGTTAGAGAGGAGGTTTGCAAGTCCATTTTCAGTTTTTCCAATTATAAATAGGGAATAATAATGCTTGTCTTACTGTTTCACAGCATAACAAAATTAGATGTACATCAAATGTTTTATCTTAAACATCACTAGAATAGGAGCACTATATTTAATTTCTTTGAAGAAATATCCTTTTTTGCATGACCACATTACAGTAGTATTGGCAGTATATTCCATACATATGATCACCAGTCCCTTAACCAAGGAGAAGGCACATAGCACAATAAAATTCCCTTGAATTCTGGAAGTGGTTACAAAGGGTTGCCAATATGTCTACTGGGTTCATTTTAAAAACAGTAATGATTCATTTATAATTACCTCTACATTCTTGTACTTAAAGGATCAAGGATAAGAACTGGCAATCAACGGACAATAAAGTGAGGTTTTTATTTTAATTTTGAATAATTTCATAGGTATAGATAGATCTAAAGTCTCCCTGATAGGGTGTATACCCCCATAGAAGCAGATACATAATAGTATCTTCTTTTTTAAACTTGGATGCCAGGACATTTTGAAAGATGTCTTGTATGCAGCTGCTCATCAGTACATATATTTGTAGCATCACTGGAAGAATCAGATGAAATGACTGAGAGAGGCAGGGACCAGATTTTATGGGACATTGTAGACCATGGAGAAATAACGTGTTCTATTGCCTCTAAATATGAGATGATTTCAACCAGGGTTGTAATCATCATTGAAAATTACACTGAATGTCTATTTCTCATAATTCTCATGTCCCACATTTGATTTTAGGGAAGCCAGAAAATAAATTAAAAAACTAAAATTATATTATGAAAATTGTGGAGATAGAAGAAAATAGTATAAAACTAAAATTTAAATATACTACAAATTATGTGTTTGTGTCAAATATCATTACTTGCAAAAATATTAATAATGAGTTTTTTATCAAATCAAACAGAGAAGATGGGATACCATACTTCATATAATATCAATCCCATATAGTTTATTACCAACACTTTCTGTATTGATCTGATCTTACAGTCTCCATTCCTGATAAAAGGAAGATGTCATTTCCCAAAGTGAATTTACCTCACACATTTTCTCTGCCAGATTCCTATATATAACTAAAGTTACAATGTCTCTGGCATTAGAAGTATTCCCATCCAGCATCTATAAGAATAAAAGGACAACATTTGAGAGTTTCAATTCTCCTTCCTCAAATAGCCTTTCAATGAAATATAATTATATTAAATATGCCAGTTTAAGAGCTTTTCAAAAAATTTTAACACACATGTTAAGCAATGTGAATTTTGTCTACACATTTTTACAAGTAGCAGTAAAGACAGGGCACTTTCTCTCCAAATATTAAAGTAAGACTATTTTTTGTTTGCTAATTTATAATACTTTTAAAATCACCAAAAGAGTATGGAACTTAAATGTGTATTTGTGTCAGCTAAAATAGACTTCAGGGCAAAGTAAACAACCCCAGACAAATAAATGTTACTCATTTAAGGACACGAACTACTAAGAAGTCACCATAAATGGAAATGTGCAGGCACAAAAAAGTCTCAAAACCTGTAATGAAAACAGGCAGTAGAGATAAAATGTTAAATAAGGAAATATACAATACAAATGCATCTGAGGGAATTATAGAAACTTTAGTTATAAGATAAGCAAGAATTGACTGAATAACACTATCAATTTACAGAATCAACTTGGGACATATAGACATAATATTGTAGCCAGTAACAATAGAATGAATATTCTGATGTCTATAGAATATTCCTACAAATAGACCACACGTTACTCCACATATTATTCAAAATTAAATCAAGATAGGCTTCCTTAACAGAAAGATAAGGGGAAACTTTCTAAATACTAAGGCATTTTTAAATGCATTTCCAGACCATCCAACAGTTAAAGACGATGCCTCATAACAAGTAAAATATTTACAGCAACAAAGGGAAATGAAAATAAGGCATTGATGTATGTGGGTTGCAGCTGAAGTTTTCCTGAGATGCTTGCTTTAGATGTTTACATTTTTAAAAAAAATGAAAATGTCCAAATCTATAACCTAAGATAAACTATCAAATACTATTCATTAAAATGAATTAATGTTTTAAATCCCTAAGAAATCCCAGGCCCAAGGTTACACCAAAAGAAGGTTCCAAATACATATTTTTAAATGCATCAAATTTTCACCAAATCTCAAGGATGAAATATTTCTTCACCTCATAAAACTAGAATGATCCTAAATTGAAAATTAGATAAAGAGAGGGAGCAGGAGAGCAAAGAAGAGAGAAGGGGAAACCACAGAGAAGTGTAACAACCAAATGAATCTGGCAATGTATTATAAGAAATACACATCAACCTATTCAAGGCTAGTTCAATATTCAAAAGTCAAAAAGAAGTGATCGTGTAAAAGCTTTACGAAGGAAAAATCCTGATCTTGTGTAGAAAAATCCTGGGATAAACATCCAAAGTCCCACATGAAAGATGCAGACATACTACGAGCAGAGAATTATAGGGACATGTTATAAAAGCATCTATAAAAGCCTACAAGTAACATTATGCTTTCATGAGAAAGACTGCATGCTTTCTCCCTAAAACAGATAAGACTAGGGCAGCCACTATCATCATGTTTGCTCAACATGGTACTGAGGCCCAAACTGGACAATGAAGAGAACAAAATGCATTAAGATAAAAACATAAAGAAATAACCTGTCCTAATATGCAGATAACTGTCACCCACAAGGAATCTTCAGCAGTATGTAAAGTAACAGAAGATAAAATCAACATACACAAATAAAATTTCCAGCACGAGAGTGGGAAAGCTAGCCCCACTATCTGTCACTCAGTGGTGTGGGTGAGGGAGAGATGACCCCCCATTGCCCCTCACTGCCTACTGAAGGCAGAAAAGCTGGTCCTTGGGGAATGAGAGTGGAAGATCTGATCCTGCCCCTCACCAGCTACAGCACTCTAGAGAGCAGTCCTGTACTTAACCTGGGCAGCACAATAGATCTGTCCCCATTGACGGGGTACAAGTGATCTGACAATGTGTAAGTGAGGAAGGGATTTGGCCCCACCACCCATCTGCCGTATAGAGATATGCCCTTCTCTACTCTCTGTCTCTTGCCTACCTATGATAGGTGGGAGAGCTGGCCCTGCATCTCACCTGGGTAGCATAGTAGAGCTGATCCTATTGGCAGGGGTGCAGCTGAGCAGGTCTTGAGGGCATGAGAGCAGGAGAGCTCACCTTGACCCCCTCCATTGCCTGACCCTGTGTCTAGGGTAGCTTGGGTGAGGGAAAGATGCCTTCCCTCACCTTCTGTCCCTTGTCATCTTTAGCAGGCTCAAGAGCAGGGTACAAGAGCTGGCCCTAGACTCACCAACTGTAGCACTTGGGAGAGCAAGCCCTGCATCTGGCCTGAGCAAAACAGTAGAGGTGGCCTTGATGGTGTGACTGTGGGTGAGCCAGCTATCAGGGCATGAGAGCAGGGAAGCTGGCCCTACTCCTTGCTGCCTGCTGCAGTGTGGTGAGCTAGCTAGGGCAGTGCTGGAGAGCTCACCCTGGTGGTGTCATTGTCGATGAGAAAAAACTGGCTGGCTGACCAAGCCAACTACCACCCAGGCCCAGAACCATGGCTGTGAGTTGGCCCACCCCTTCATTCACCTCATCTATGAACTGCTGGAGTGTATAAAGGGGCTACACCTGCAGATGCAAAGCCATAGGATTCCCTTAACACAGGACAACAGCAGGTTACCCAAGGAGAGCTTCAATGAGGGCCCAGTATCGGAGGGTGCAGCAGAAGTCAGAGGCCTCTAACCAGACCAATGACTCGTTGCAATGAACACTTCCAACTAAAGCAGGATGCACTAAAGGGTATACTGTGTGGCTCACTGTATCACACTACAGCTTCCATACCAAGATATTTGTTTGTTTTTGTATGTTAGTTTGATTGCTTTGGTTTTGGTTTTTGCTTTTAAATTTTCTTTTAGGTGGAAGTTGCAAGGGCAGAGGGTGGATATGAAGGGCTTGGAGTGCATGATCTGAAATCCACAAAGACTCAACAAAATGGTCTAAAAGGTATAAAATTTCCACACGCTAACAGTGAACACATAAAAACCAAAGGACTCAACACATACTTCTCTGTTAGTGTTCCCAACCAGACATCCATTAACCTTGGCCCATGGTCAGCAAAAGATTTCAAAAATTCTATTAAACAAACATACTCAATATTTAATCATTCTTCCAAACTGATTAAGTTCTTTATTTCCACATGTGATGTTTTTACATGGTCTCTCACCCAACAATTGAATTTTTAAAAAGTGGGAAGGCTGGCTGTGGCTCCAGCATTTAGACAAAGCTGTTGTTCTTATGGATCTCAAACCCATTCACACTGAACGGAAGGCACTGCCATTATACATGCAATAAAAGCAAGCAACAAAGACAGTAAAATTATACTGACCAAGTCATCACAAACCTGCAATTACAGTAAACTCAAAAGGTTAAAGTGCTGTCAAAAATATTCATGTGCAAGATGCCCTGTGCTTTCTCAATCCAGCTGAGTGAATCCCTTTCTTTAACTTTTAAATAGAAATCTTTGTCATCTAGAATTGTGGAAAGAGTAGAAAGAAAATACAGAACCATAAATTCTAAATTATTTCTTAGGACTGCTCCTCAATAAACTTGAACTTTAGCGTAGTATAAAGAATATAGGATACCATGGAGGGAAAGGGGTAAAGGATCCCTGGGTTCCTAACTGTTGAGGAATATTAGTGAAAATGTGTTACATTTACATTTATGCTGTGGATTATTTGTTTAATAATGCAAAGATGTAAATGCTTTAAAAATGTCATATTTGTTTAACTCTGTAAAGCTGTGTTACTTTGCCTACCTAAAATACCTGATTGGTCTAATAAAGAGCTGAACGACCAATAGCTGGACAGGAGAGAGGGATAGGAAGGGCTGCTTAGCAAAGAGAATAAATAGGAGAAACAGAGGGAGGAGCAAGAAAAGGAAGAGGAGAGGAGGACACTGGGGGCCACTCACCTAGACACACAGCCAGCCATGGAGTAAGAAGAAAAGAAAGATAAATAGAATAAAAAAGGTAAAAAGCCTAGAGACAAAGCATCATTAAAGAGAAACAGGATAATTTAAGTTAGAAAACTTGACTAGAAACAAGTCAAGCTAAGGCTAGGCATTCATAAGTAAGAGTAACTCTCCATGTATTTATTTGGGAGCTTAGTGGCAGGCTCCCGAATAGTGAAAAACAAAACAACAACAACAAAAACCCTACAACTAACCCCTATTAAGGAGCTATGGACAGTTGGTGGCTTCCAGGACAAAGAGGGTAAGTTTTCCTTAAAGGTATGTTCTCTGATATGGACAAAACAAAGTTGGGGCAAGTAGGGAGGTAGGAGTAGATCTGGGAGGAGTTAGGAAAAGTAATTATGGTGTACATGATCAAAACATGTTGTATGAAATTCTTAAAAGAATTACTAAAATTTTAAAAATGCATTACCTAGAGACTGAGTAATAAAAGAGACATGGAATTTTAAAATAAATGACTTTTTCTTTCTTTTAAATTTTTTCTGTTACATTTAATTACTTTGCATGTCACAGTACACATGTGGAAGTCAAAGGACAACTGTGTAGAGTTAGCGTGATTCTTCCACCATGTGAGTCCAAGAATTGAACTCAAGTCAAGAGACTTGGCAGCCATGTCCCTTAGCCCACTGAGCAAACTCACTGGCATCTTTTGCTTTCTTTATGTAGTTATTTGACAATTTGCTATATCTTACAACAGGATTCTGGAGATAACCTAGCCTTATTTAATACTGCATATTAGCACTCACAAATTATAGTAAGAATACAATTTACATTATTCTGAGAAAATATTATTCAGGACAGTGAATTCAGGATTATGTCTTTTATTAATTAATCTTGTATTGACTACTGTTTTCAGTTACCTAACAACGTGATAACTTTCACTATGACATTTTTATATGCATATTCTGTTGTACTCTGTTCTTATTTGCATGCCTTCTTCACTTCCTTTGCCCTTAGTCTCTGTCTCCCCTTTGCTGGTTCACTTCCTCTAAATAAACAATTTTCCCTGATTCTTTCATACCACATGTCTTCTATTAGCTTCTTCCCTCCTTACCCTCCCCTAAGATCTCTTTCTACCGTTTCATGGAATCTCTTCTACTACCATGACTTACACACACACACACACACACAGGGAGAGGGAAAGAGAGAGAGAGAGAGAGAGAGAGAGAGAGAGAGAGAGAGAGAGAGAGCCACAGTTAGCATATGAGTAAAAGAAAGAAAACCTCTTTATGCAATTTAGTGAAATATAAAGCCCTCACCAGGAGGAAAAAAAATTACATTTTATCTTATTTACTATTCTGTTTGTAAGATTCAGTCAGTATTCACAAAAAGCTAAGAATGTCCAGTTGATTTGTTTTCTCTTTCCTGGGTAGTAAGATATGTTTCAAGGCTTTATCTGTCTACCAAAACAGAAGACCAGAAAAAGCCAAGGAAAAGAAAAGAAATACTAGCAAAAATAAATGCATGGTAACACAAAAGTCCTGGAGCTCATTTTTCTTGTAAATAGAATAGGATCCTACCAGGGAGATTGTGGTTGGCACCATTTCTAGAATTCTTCTAAGAAGTTATTCTCATTTGATCCATTGTAATAAGATTAAGTGTCTCTTACAACTGATACCATGTTGATAAGCAAGCTATCTTTGCAGTTCCTTGTAGATATCGCCATTCTTCTTCTCATTATTAGGTCTGTATGGAATAAAAAATATTTTTAGCACTTTAAAATCTGAGATTATCACTTACGGGGACTGTAGTCATTAGCAAGCAGCATGTACTTTAAAGCAGTGATAGTCTAGAGGTCCTTGGAGTGAGGGAGTATTGACATCTAATTTTCTCATGACACACAAAAGTAGCATGAAGGTCTGATGTCCATTTGACTTTAAGCAAATCAGAAGGCATTGCCGGCATTGATCGTTCTGATGGCTATTCTTGGCTGTCAGTTTGAATATATCTGAATTAAATAAAATTCAAATGGCTTGATAAACTTTTGAGGAATTTTTCTTGATTAAATTATTTGAAATGAAAAAGTCCTCCATAAATCCTGATCTTTTAAGGTGGATAGAGTCACCTTAAGTCTGAACCACAACTTCTGGTGGTAGCTTATATAAAGGACATGGAAGAAGGAAGTCAATGCTCTTTGCCTGCTTGCCTTCACTCTTAATGGTAAGCTCATTCCTCCAGTGATATTAAAGACTACTTCTTTGGGAGTCCAATGCACACTGAAGACCAGTTGGAACATCCAGCCTCCTGAACAGAACAATTATGGGATTCCTGTACTTTGCTTTGGGAGTCAGACATTGTTGGACTAGCTGAACCACAGCCCTTAAGCTACTCTAATAAGTAACCCATGCATATGTGCCAAGTGGCACTGGTCTCCAAGGAAGAGGTAGATTGGTGTCCAGAGCAATGGACAGACTGGGAACTTAAAATGTGAATGTATAACCTCTAAATGAATCTGTGAATGCCTCTGCTGGTGCCAGAGCTTTGTAGCTGCAGTATAGGATTGGGCCCCAACCTGTGGTTCCTCTGAGGCTGTTTCAACCCAACAGCATTCTCCTTCCATAACAGGGGGTGACTGAGCAAGGTTATATACCAGTGGCCCTAAGGTAAGGCCTCTGAAGTCACTGTGAGATGAGCAGCCAGGCCAACTCCTCCTTGAGGGAGAAGCTGATCTTCTCCACCTACCCTATAGGCTCATATAAACTTCCCCAAATCTTGGCTAGGGAATTTTTCTTGTCATGGGTTGGCACCATTGCAGTGTGATCTGTACACTGTCCTACAAGCAACACTTGATGACTTTAAAAGTGTATTTACCACTGACTGTAGAGTAAAAATGAAGCCCTACAAATTAAAAGCTCTGTGAAACTAATTGGCTTTTCTTCGATATCAGCTGGCCACCAGAAGGAACTCTAGATCTGACTGATTAACAGAGTCTGAGAGTTTTGTATGGGACCACCCAGATGAGTTCCCGTGCATTGATTCACAGTATCTGTTACTTCCCGAGACCCTCTGAAATGACTCTGCTATCAGATATGGGACCTTCCCAGCCCCAGACCATATTGACTGCAAAGACTGTTAAGCTTGAAGACCTCAAAGAAGCATCCACATAGCCTCCCCAGAGGATGACATTTTGTTCACGATGTGTCCCCCCTACGGGTTCCAATTGCCAGCACCACGCAGCTTGGAGGATGTAGCAAGACCACCCTACCTTGTCCCTCCAATAACTCAACCTCGACAAAATGCTCACCAACCTTGGCAGGCCAGACATCTCTGCAAAACTCAATAGCTACATGGCTGTGGTCACCAAGCTCTGATCTGCCTGCTCTTGGGGAAGAGCCCTTTCCAGTGTGCCACTGAGAAAAATACCAGACCTCCCCTTATCCAAGATGACAGCTATATTACTGGGTCCTGAATGCAGTCACATACTTCCCTGAAGGGGAAGGAGAGGCCCTCCATGATTGTGGAGAAATTATGATTTTCCCCTTCTTAAATGACAGGCTGTTCCCAATTTAGATATGGAACCTTCTACTGATGGAAGCCAATGCCTGCAACAGGGGTGTAGGCTCTCTATCGAAAGACTCAAAACAACAATATATCAAGAAATGAGACAGAACCTAGTCCTCCAGCCACTAGGAGTTGTGTGGGTCACTGTGCCAGTGGTGTACTGCCTGGCTCACATAGTGAGTCAAGGTCAAGTGAATTGGGGAACCAGCTAGCAGACAGGCAGCCAAACAAGCTGCCTACCGTGGAGACAGTCTTTCAGCCCTTTCCAATGTCCCCTGGAAGGTATGTGTATACTTCTGCTGCTCTCAAAGCCACTTCGTATAAGCCAGGAGGAAGAAAAAGAGCAAACGATGAAGGGGCTACTGAAAATCAGGAGGGCTGTCTGATGTCCACAGACATGGAAGTGACAATTTCAGAGGTGACATCTTGCAGCCTAGTCCAGGAAGCTCATGAAGTAATTCACCTGGCAAAATTCCCCTACAAGAGTTGAAGGCCAGCCTGATGTATAGAGTACATTCTAGGATAGGCTCCAAATCTATAGTGAAACTCTGTCTCAAACAAACAAACAAAAAAGGAGTTGTGATGATATTCGGTGTTCCTGTGGTTGCCAATACTGACCCAAAAAACTGTCAAAGTCTGTGCTTGAAGCAGTCTCAAGCAGGAACCGCAAGTTCCACATTGACACAAAAACAGGGGTCCTAATCATTTGAAAATGTTGCCGAGGACTTTACTGACATTCCATGCAGCAGAGGACACTGATACTTGCAGGGTATGGCGTGCAGCTTTTCAGAATGAGTAGAAGCCTTTCCTACCCACACAGAGAATTAACATTGAACTTGCACATATGGTAACACCTTCAATGTTCAAGCCAAGTTGAAAGAATGCATAAGACTTTTTAAATGACACTGACCAGATGTTGCCAAGAAACTGACCTCTCTTGGCCAGCAGTTCTGCTACTTGTACTGTTTAGAGTTTGTTACTTGTCCTGTAAATGTGGCCACCCACCCACAGTGCTCCCAAAGGACACAGAGGACCTTGAAATGCAAGGACACACTCACCTCCAAAGGTTCTTGAATGACTTGGTGACAGTACACAATAAATGGATGAAGAAGACTAGATCCCGACCATCACCTCTGTTCTTTGAGTTGCAGCTGTCAGGCTCTGGATACAGTACACCACTGGATGTTCCACACTACACCACGGCTGCTGCAGATCCTAACCAGGAGAGACTGTGAGAGCTGTCCCAGACCAACCTCTGCAACTGACCATCTCTAAACAACCTTGGAATGGAAACAAAAGGATTAGCTCCTACTCTGCCTCCTGTTATCCTTCCAGATCCAAAGAATGTGTATCTGAGCCAGTCCCTACTCAGCCTCTCTGACCTTGTCCCAGAAATAAGCCCAGAGGCAACATTGTTCCAGGTCAACCGAAATTTCTAGACACCCATCAATATAACTAACTGCCACTCCCAGAGGGATTCTGCCTTATGCCCTTCAGGTGTTGCTACATGGAAACAGGGCAGCCATGGATCATCCCGCTAACTGTGATGGAACTGACCGCACCAGAAAAACAGTGATTCCTTTCGGAGATGCCTCAGTTAGTGGCAGCCTATAGACAAATGACCTGAGGACAAAATAACAGTTGTGGGAGGACCTATTGGTCTTATCTTAAGTTCTTATCCTACCTGGACTCCACCACAAAAGAGGACCTGGAAAGAGAGCTCCCACAGAGGGAAAAGAAAGAGAAGGCCACAACAGACTTTAAAGGGGAAAATCTAGGAAGAATAATGTTGAAATTGACTATAGAAAACCCCTCCATGTGAAAAAGCCATGAACTTGGCATAGGTTGGCATGGCACAGGGATAAGAAGCTCCCCTAATGATCCTACAGATGATTATTTTTCCAGGCAGCATAATGATACCAGGTAGCAGAATTCACACTCTAAACCCAGGGCTCCCACATCAACCCCCAAACTGGTACACACACATGGCAAAGGTAAATAAGACAAAGCTAACCAATTTGGTCCTGAAGCTCTTCTCAAAATGCTGGCTTTAAAACATTCCAGCCATGAATTCCTTAACCTAACTTGGGAATGATGGATATGTTTACATGCACGCCAGGAATAAGCAACCAAAGCCTGACTAACAGGAAAGGGACAGGTTTAACAGGTCATCTGATCAGGTCACAGGAGGAGCCCAATGTGCAGGAAGTGAAAAGGGCTGCAGCAGACTAGTTTAAAGAACAATACCTCCTAATATTACATACTGTGCTTGTCACAGGCTATTTATACTTGCTGCCCAGGGGACAGTTGTAGAGTGATTATCTTGGCTCCTGACATAGATGTGCTCGCATGAAATGAGGTCCAGCATACATTCCTTAGACTCAGTGTACATCCTTTAGATTCAAAAAATAAGAGAATTCCTTCCTGTAAGTTTACCAGCCCTGCTGGGAATGGCCCTGACAGGGTCCATGGTAATCAAGGCCTCTGCAATAGGCTCCCAATAAGTTCCACATTGCCAGCTCTCTACTCAGATCCAGAAAGATGTAACTAGTGTTCAGGAAAATGCAGTCACACTTCAAAATGAAATGAATTCGTTGACAGCAGTGGCCCTCCAAAATCCTAGAGGATTAGATTTCATTACCACTGAAAAGAAAGACATATGTGTGAATTTAAATGAAGCAAGGAAATTCTGTTTTATGCTAATAAGTCAGGAATATCACACACACACACACACACACACACACACACACAATTGCCAAAAGGCTATTTCAAAGGATTAATGCTAGAGGTACAAATGAGAGCCAATGAGGTAGTACCAAACCACTTCTTCAATGTAAATTCATAGCATGTTATATTAGGGAAAAGAAATAAAATAATGAAGAAAAGACCAATTATTAGATACTGACTTATTGATTTATTTAGTTATTTACTTGAAACACTGCTTATACTGCCTATTAACCAAGAATGACACCACTTGATTCCTGGAATAGAATGACCTGGAAGAGCAGCTGAAAGAGTTGTCATTGGACTAAACAATTTGCTGACTGCCACATACCCTTCTGTAAAATCTCCCTTACTTATTAACTGACTTTGGGGTATTAGAGTATAAACTGAAAACACAAACTTAACCTGACATCAAAGTCTTTCTTGGAAGCTGTCCTGGCTTCTGTCCACTGATGACATCTCCTTTCTTCTACTCTCATTATCTGAATTCTTACTCCAGGAGATTCCCACAATAAAACAAGCTCTTTCCAGACCAGGTAGTCCCCCTGCCTTATCCAATGTCACTCAGGTGGGGCATCATCAAGACAGAACTATCAGCACATACATGAGAACATGTTATCCTTTTAAATTATTCTTCTAAACTCTTAACCAGAGAAAAGTTAAGTTGTTATAACTGAGATTGCTATGAGACATAATACATATACTTCCTTGAAGGTGGCTTTGAAATTTAGAACATATCTCTGTATTACATAGAATACTGGTTCTTTGGAGAAAACAATAATGTTCATTCAAATGAACCAAAGGGGCAAGATTTGGCGGGCTGACACGCTTTGAAAAAAAGACGGTTGTTATAAATATGTTTATGTTTTTAGTTTTTCAGTTAAATTATAAGTATCCTTCCAGGTTTCTAGCACAATTTTAAAGAGTGCAGATGCAAGACAAAAATTCAAATGTTTTGATCTTCAACTTAATAGTGTATTGCTCTAGAAAATTTTGTTAATCTAACAGAAAATCCATTTCCTCATCAGCAGAATTAGAATAATTACTTTAAAGTGCTTATCACAGCAACTGTACAAATTAAGCAATCAATAGATAGTAGCTATCATTTTTATAAGAAATTAACTCAGTGGGATATTGACCAGCAAGTCAATATATAAGTAAATATGCATCTCATTCAAGAGGAAACTGTTGAATTAATTATGAAGTTAATTCAAGATAAAATATACATAGATACTTATAATTAAGATCTTTGGTAATGCTCTGTAATTACTTACAGATTGTACTGAGTTTGGTGCTAATGAAAGATAAATGATAATTAATTTTGATTAATGGCAAATTTCCTTTTATATTTTAACACATTGTTATGAGATACATAAAGAATAAAATCTTCCCTTCTGCCCTCCGAGAACATACAATTTATTTCAATAACTGCATTTAAATCTATTTGATTTGTATTTGTAGTTTTTAGGATTAAATTTGTCAGATATAATTGGAGTCAAATTACAACTACTTTTTGGTCCAACAACTGGAGTTTTTGAAAGACTAGCATATTTCATAGAAAAAACAAAAGTTATTCTCACAGGCAAAAGTTAGGAAAAGAGAAACTAAAGATCCATATTTTAAAAATGTGGAAAATATAAAGCTGAATGTATCTGCAAAGAATGCTATTGTCATTCTCTTTCTATGCTGACTCCTTCAAAAAACATATTAGAAAGAAAGAGAAAAGGTGAATGCCTGCTTACTGTCTGCCATGGAATATTAAAGAGCAACTGAAATCGTGAGTCCTCCATCTGACAGAGAATTTTCAACCTTATCCTCAAACCACTCTGAAAACTCAATTTGCTTCCAACAGTTTAGCTGAATCCAGATAGAAAAAGGAAAATGTATATATTTTATGAGAACATTTCATTTTTTTCTGTTTAAAAAAAAACCTCAGAATAGCTATCTAGAGGAACTGATGGTCTACAGGGCATGTTTTATTTGGAGTGTCTTTACTTTTGAATCAATTTCAGAAACAGTGGTAGTCAGAAAAACATTGTCTTTTACTGCACTTCTGCTTATGAAGTGATGTATGGTGAAGTAAGCACATGGGTAAGGCATGTGTACATATATGATCAATAATAATATCAAAATGGAGCTAAAGTCATGTGTCTCCTGTTAGTGTTATTACATAGGGATGCTAAATTACTTAACTCTTTTTAGATATCCTACTATAAAAAATGTAATAACCAGTGAGAGTAACATAGTCAAGAAAGAGTCAGATTCAAAACTCTTGGGTTGAATTAGTTTTATTTGACCTGTTCCCTAGATGGCTTGGGCAGTGAGACATGTGGAAAGAGAGTCTAAACTGGAAGACTCCATCAGGTTCCTTCCCTTGAAGATCAGGTAACCCCCCAAAAAAACAGGAAGGAAAAACTGTAAGAGTCAGAGGGGACATCAGGAGAACATGGCCAACTGAATCAACTAATCAGGGCTCACATGAACTCATAGATACTGAAACAGCAAACACTGGGCCTTCATGGGTCTGCACTAGGTCCTCTGCATGTGGTAAGATTGTTACTTTGGAGTTTTTGTGAGACTCCAAACAGTGGGAACAAGTGTCAATGACTCTTTTGCCTGCTCTTGGGACCCTTTCTCTTATTGGGTTGCCTTGTCCAGCCTGGGTATATGGGCTTTCACCTTGTCTTATTGTATATTGCTTTGTTCTGTTTGACTGTTGTCCCTTGAAGCACTGTACGTTTCAGAACAGAAAATGGAAGGGTGTGGATCTGGGGACGATGAGAGGTTGCACAGAGAGCTAGGAGCTATGGAGGGAGGGAAACTGTGATTGGGATGTATTTTATGAGAAAAGAATCTATTTTCAATAAAAAAGAAGCACATAATCTTATTTTAGTTATTTTTCTCATTCTTGTGAAAAAAATCACATATTTTCCCCCACTAATTTTCCTTCATAGATTACTCTGGTATTAATAATCTTTTAAGCCAAAGAAACTGATTAGTTAGTGCAGAGAATGTGAATTTAAAAATTTAGCTGAAAAACAGCAACATCAAGTTTGAAAAGAACCATCCTCTCAAACACAAAAAAATCTCAAATATTCACTTCCTTGATTTGGAGTTAAGCTTACATGACTTCAATTTCCAATAATTATCTACCCAAAACTCAGAGAAAGAATACATTGAATTAGAATTCTAGACCTAGGAGTCTTTTCTTGTGTACCAACATAGTCTTGAACTTGGTGAAGGGGCATGACTTCATAAAACACCATATGATTTTAAAATCAAATGTGTGAACTGTGGCAGAAATTATGAAATGGACATATGAAAACAGTCAGAATCTCAACCGGGTTCCATACCAAGAGCTAAATTCTGTTTTTCTTTGATTCCATAGATTTCATTTCCATTTCCTTTGTGCATATAAACTTGTCTGTAGCACCCCAACACTGCTCTAACTTAAAAATATCCAGAGCAGATGGTTTCACAGCTTACATTTTGCCATGTCAGCCACACAGCTGCATTATTACAGCTTTTTCCCCCTAAAAGACGAAAGTCATTCTTAAATTGTAGTTGTATCATGACGCGATCTCAAGACATTCAAGTCCATTGGTAGTGTTTGGGCTCTATATCTGGAAGCACAGAGAAAGGTCAATAAACAGCTCTGTGTAGGAGAGTAACTTCTGTCATAAGATCAAAAGCAATGGTCACCCCTTTTTACCAAATCTGCAAAACTGTGGTATCATTTCATGTGTATCCCTGTTCTCGTCAGTAAAAGAAGCACCCACTATTATACCTTCTGAGCATCTTCCCATTGTCAAACTTTTATCAGTCTCTCTCTCTCTCTCTCTCTCTCTCTCTCTCTCTCTCTCTCTCCTCTCTTTCCACTGCTATTGTTGTTTTCATTGGAAGTCTTTTGAACTTCTCATAACATTCATCCCTGCTCCATGTCCCTATGCTCAGATGACCCCATCATTACCCTTAGAATTCAATTTATCCTAGTCAGCTTTTTTCTTACAGTAACTAATTTTCAACTCCTCTCGGCTTCCTCCTAGACTAGAGAGTAGCAGCTCAGTTAGTATGTTTGTTGTTAGTATTATTACTCAGAATTAACTGAGCTAATATTGCTATGCCATTTGTAGAAGACAAATATCTCTGGCTATCTGTACAGTACATATTACCATCTCTGTACCTGAAGAACACTAGCTACACTTTCCAGCAAGGACAAAAGTAGGTATTGAGCCTTAGGAGATATGTTGTCCCTCAAGCAGAAGACAAGAGATAAAATAAAATATTCAGGGATACCTCAACAAAGAACAAGAATCCACTCCTTCAGGAACTTCAGACTGAGTGCATTAGTAACTAGGAGTTACTTTTGTCTATTTCTGTCATGTGAGTTGTCCAGTCAGCCCTCTATGTTTGCAGCTTCATTTTGAGGATAACATCCTAAGTGTTTTCATTAACTCTTTATATGACTTGCTTTGTTACTCAGCAACTGACTTACTCTGTGAACATGGTCTACTATTTAAACCATATTTTTTAATGTGGTGCTAAGATTTAAAAACAAGTTTAAATACAGTGCAGATACTTTCTCAGCATTATTATTTATTTTTCTGTTTCTTTTTTTTTACCAGGTACATTACAACGGATTCTTATTGTACTCTCTCTTACTCAAAAGTGACATATTATCATGATAACAAAAAGTGTGTAACAAGTTGTAGCATGGATAGATTGATAGGCACATGGATACATAGATGATTCAAAGAAATATCACAAGAGATTTTTTTAAGTTATAGTGGGTGGCCAGGCAAGTCTGAAATCCAGAAGGGTGTTCTATGCCATTGACACTGCTTCATGAGATACCTAGCAGGAGAGATGCTGTTGGCTTATGCCACATTCTCCCAAATCTGTGTGCTCATGCCTGATATTTCAAGCTCCCTGATCCTAAGCCACCCATTCAGTCCTTATTTTTAAGATCTACATAAACTGCATTGGTTAGCTTCTTTGTTGCTTTTACCAAAATACCTGAGTGATAGAACTTAAGGAGGAAAGATTTATCTTGGCTTTTAGTTTAAGAGGGTACAGTCTTTCATAGAGGGGAATGCAAGATAGCCGTGTGCTCATTCTTTGAGGCATTGCTTGTTGCATGGACCTGATCAAAAAGTAGTGATGAAGGCCTGTACCATGGCTGGCTATAACCTAACCTAACCTAACCTAACCTAACCTAACCTAACCACTCCACCCCCTAAGGGACTTCAGATGACTATATACAGTTGAATTATCAAATTTCAAATTTCTTCTAACAAGAAATTAAGTTCAAATTTCTGAGGTAGAATTTTAGGCTAAAACATATTTGATTCGGAAGTGTGCCAGAAAATATCTAGAGTATGTTGAAATTTTCCTTACATGTTTTCAGTATGTCCCTGCCTAAAGGCAATACAGAAATGTGAGAATGATTTGAGGTTGCAGCAGGATTCTTAGCATTCTGAGAAAAACAGTTATCAGTTCACCAAATGAATAAATAAAACTATAAATGTACATTACTGCTCTTGTTTTATTCTTGGTTGTCTTTTTGTTACTGTTGGTTATGACATTATCATCTTCACACATCAATGAAATAGCTCCAGTGTCCTCATAGCAGGTTATGGTATTGAATATTACCAATAAAATAGCCTAATGATTGACATAAAACCTTGTCTTCTCAAGATTCATATTTGTGTTACCTTGATGTAAATAGCATCAATTTCCTTACTCTTTGGAGTTTATTTACACTCAACTGTTTGGAGATGATTTGTTCTCTTATACATGTGGGCAATAAATTGTCCCTTCACTTGGTAGCTGTTTTTAACACAATATGTACAGAAATGTGGTTTCATAATAGTGTGTGTGCCTGCAGGTATCTTTCTATTTTTGAAAAACTAAGAGCTCGTTCTAAGGACTGTGTATTCTCTTTGTGTCCTTGCTTGCTTTTAAGGCAATTAAAACACTTTTAAGTAGAAAGTTCAGGTAATGTATGAATGGTGAAAGTGAAGACTTTTTCACAATTATGAAATACAATATCTTAAATGTAAAACGTTACTGCCTCAAACAGTATATGGGATTCATGGATTATTTGGAGCAATCATTATAGAGGATTTTAGCAGATTATATTTCCCCTCATATTAGTAGCTTCTGCCTTTACTACCAGCTATATTTCAGGAAACTATGTCTCTTTCTTTCTTATAATATCCTATGCATGTGTATGTCTTTGCTTTCCTTTAAGATAACAAACCATAACAAAAAAAATATGGGCCCTTCTCAAATTTCTATCTCCTGGCCAAATGTCTATACATTAGAAGTGCATATATAAGATGTGAATCTTCTAAATGTATAATAAAGTGAATAAAGTAGAATCAATGCTTTAATAGAAACCTCTGAAGTAAAATTCAGAGTCTTATAGGACTCTGTATTAATGAACTATGTGACTCTAGGCAAACTACATGATCTCTTTTGGCATCCAGTCTAATAATACATGTATAATTTTTTCACAGTGCATCTACCAAGACATAAAATAAGCAACAATTTCTGCCCTACTTTGTCTCAGAGGTAGTAGAAATGGAGATTCAGTATTGAATCAAAACTACCTGCTGTTGCCAGGTTTAATCAGACAAAATTAACATCACTAGCAGCTTCTAGTGTGGATACAGGATCTGACAAATGACAGCATTCAGCCTCGGAAACCTCTGGCAGTTACAGCTTAACAGGATTTTTAGAATCTTCTTCCAAATGTTCAACATAGACTATGACCGGGGCTACCAGAAAAGCACCTGGTAGCCAAGAGAAATCCAGGCTCTTCATTCAGAACAGCCAGCTGAAGAGGCTTTCAAAAGGCAAAAGCAAATAGTGGAGCTTGTCATCGGTCAGAACGACTTGTCTTGAAAAGGAGTCCGCCCTTGCTATTTCTACAGAAACTCTTGAGATGAGTCAAGAGTAGTCACCAGATATGAGAATCATAGGCTCTGCACTGTACTCTCACAACGAGATCTCAGGATCAGAATCACCTGGTTCTACTGGGAACTGCGAAGTAGAAATGCTAAGTCCTGTGTTTCTTCCTGTGCCTACTCTTGTCAGTAGGGCTCAGCAGCCTATGCTGCTCCACGCCACAGTTTAAGAGCCAATAGCATTGTGTAACCAAGGACCTATCTCCTCATCTTGTTTATTGCATCCATTTTCTATTACTGCGTGGTCATGTGTAACAGTTGTTACCGAGAAACAATGTTGTATATTTTCACCATAGAAAGGAACCTGAGTTCAGCTTCTTGGACACCATCATGTGCTGTAGAACATCATTTTAACTAGGCAAAGATATGTTACCTTTATTTATGTTTCAGAATATTTAAGTGTATAAAGGTGTGTTACTTTTCTTTATGTTATATTGGTTTATTTATGTAAAGATGTATTGCATTTGTTTTACCTTGCCTGCCTAAAACTAGTCAGAGAAAGGATAGGCAGGGCTGGCAGGCAGAGAGAAGAAATAAAAGAATGAAAGAAGAGGAAAAGGAGAAAGAGAAGAATAAGGAGAAGAAAACAAGGGAGAAAGGAGGGACAAGCCCTGGGCCAGAAGTCAGGCAGACACCAGCCAACGAGACACGAGAAGCAGTGAAAGTAAGATATATATATATTAGGAAGACAGGTAAAAAGCCTCAAGTCAAAAGGTCAAAAGCTTGGCAAAGAGAAACAGGTTAATTAAAATTAAAAAAGTAGCCAGAAACAAGTCTAAGCTAGGCTGAGCACTCATAATTAATATCAAGTCTTTGTGTCATTATTGGGAGCTCGTTGGTGGCCCAAAAACATTCCCTAGAGGGAAAGGTAGCGACTATGGGCAAGATGTAAACTTCTGACCCAAGAGCAATCAAAGAGGAGTTGAGGGAGCTGCTGAAAATGAAGTTCCCAGTTTCTTCATCTGATACTGTAAAAATGTTAGTTCTCCCTTGTCTTCTGAGAAAGAAGTAGTAAAGAGACAGCCAACAAAAATGGAAAGCTATGGGATTTTCCCCACATACATGTCATCAAGTTAGTATCACAAATTTTGAATGTTTTCTACACAGTTCCAACTAATTGGGCACTAAATAGTTTAAGAATTATGAATGGATTTAAATTTCAAAAAGGAAAAAAAGAATTAAGTATGCATGAAAAAGACACAAGAAATGCAATTAGAATTGTGATAGCTTTGTGTAAGTTTACTCATGGCCAAGATTTGTCTTTTGCAACCAAACTGTATACTTTACTTTGTATTCCAAAGTTTAATTTAGTGATTTTTAGTGTTACAAAGTTAATGCACTGTGGTTATGTAACCCAAACATACATTCCAGACAGCTTTCCAAATCAAAACATGATAGTAAGTATTCCACTAATACATACTCAATCTAGGTTTAATCATAATGGTCTACCTCATACTTCTTTTGTACTCTGGCTTTCAAGCCCAAACACCTCCAAGTACAGAAAGTTCCTGACAGGATCCTATCAGAGCAACTTGGAAATGAAAGGAATGATCATTAGAAGTCTGAGCCAGGTAAATCAGAAAAGCAGACTCCATGTGCAAATCCAAACAAGTTCAACGTCTTTCCAAATTCTAAAAACATTCATACAGAGGAAAATAAATGTTAATTCAAAAATAAGCTTTGCACACTGACAACAAATCACTTGTTAGTGAGAGTAAAGGCAGGAGATTTCAAAGCTAAAAAGAAAATTGCTCTTCCAGCACTAAAAGATGTTTATCAGGATGTGACAGGATAGGAGTTATACATTCAAATGCAACAAGATTAGCCTGTGGATTCCCAAAGTGGAAAAAACGTGTTCAGCAGAAACAGCCCTTGCATTGGCCATTGAACTGTTTGGGAATCAATTCTGTTTATCTTTGGCATCAGCTGTGGCTTGTGCAACTGATGATTTCAAGTTGGAAAAGAGGAAACTAAGTTCTTGTTGGTAAAATGTGATACAACACATTTTTATCATACCCATGCTTGTCCTAACTACATTTACTACACAATGAGATTCAAAATAAAATGTGCTATGTGTGTATGCACAAGCACACGTGTCGAGTATGTGTGTGTGGGAATGTACATGTTTGTGGGTATTCTTGTGCATGAAGCCAACTTTGGAAGTGTTCCTCTATTATTCTCCATATGACATCTCGAGTCAGGGGTCCCAACTGAACTTGGAGCTCACCATTATTGATAGACCGGCTGACCCACATGCAACTGGGATCTACTTGTCTCCACACTCCTCGTCGCCCACACTGGGATTGTAATCCATGCCCAAAAACTTTGTGTGGATGTTATGCATTCAAATTCAGGTCTTCATGCTTGTAATGTTCCTTAGCAAGTCATCTCCCCAGCCCAAACATATGATTTTTAAACTTGACTTTTTAAAGTAAATTTTTAAAGATTTATTTATTTTATGCCTATGGTGCTCTGTCTTCATGTACACCTGAATGCCAGAAAGGAGACATCAGATCCCATTATAGATGGTGGTGAGCCACCATCTAGTTGCTGGGGATTGAACTCAGGACTTCGGAAAGAGCAGATAGTACTCTTAACCACTGAGCCATCTCTCCAGCCCCCTTAAACTTGGTTTTTATATTTGTATTAAATGCAAAAACTTCACAAAGAATGTGCACATATGTAAAAAGATATTTATTATTGAAAAAGTATCCATTTATATCTTAATATACAATATTTAATTATTGTTAGTGAAAGAAACTTTAGAGAAATTTTAAAATTTGATTTGCCCCTTTTACAAATGATTTGCTATGTAAAATAAAACTTGATGACATTTTAATTCTGCAGTTTTATAAAGTAAAGCATATAAAGGCATAAAGTGACTAAGGACCATCATCTTAAGGCCATATGCTTTTAGATGACTTTAACTGGTATTCCAATCACCAAAACTGTCCCCTACACTTTGCTTAAAAGTAAGTACCATCCCTCAGATGAACATTTCATTAAAGGGTGTGACAGGAAATACTTGCATCAACAAGCACCTTCATGTGTGTTTTAGCAGCTCCTGGTTGAAATAGATGCTATCAGACAAAATCACAGTAATGAAACAACTGTAGGTGATGGAGATGCAGAGGACATGGTATTGAGACCTCTCCATGAACAATGCTAGAAGATTCAAAATATAACAGCCAACAATGTCAGAACCTCAGTAATAGATTTGGCTGTAAACTGACTGAAGCATTCTGAGTGGTGGTGGAGGTAAAAATTAGTGTGAGATCACACGGTGTTTGTCTCCTGTGCCTGGCTGCTTTCACTCAGCATGATGCTGTCAGGTTCCATCCATATCGATGCAGCCATCCAAGCTTTCTTCCTGTTTGTGGTTGAATAATATTTTGTAGCATGTATATCTACACTCTGATGGTCTCTTGTCCTGATGAAGGACATAGTATTTGCTTCTATTTTTTGGCAATTATGTATGATTCTTCAGTGAACACCGATGTGCTGTTATATGTCTGTGTCCCCATTTGGATGCTGTGATTTGAATGTGAAATATCTCTCTCCCCCAAAAAGCTCATGTTTGTGAACTCTTGGTACTTAGCTGGTAGCATTGTTAGCAAAGGTTGTGGCACCTTTAGGAGGTGGAGCCTTGCTAGAGGAAGTACATCACTGGAGGTGGGCATTGATGTTTAGTGCCTAGGTTCAGGTCCCATTCTCTGCTTCTTGACCACCAATGCAATGTGACCACTAGTCTCCTGCTCCTGCTGGCTTGCCTCCCTACCACAGTGGACTGTATGTCCTCAAGCTGCAATCTAAAATATGCTGCTTTATTCCCCTAAGTAACTTTTGTCAGGTATTTCTCACAGTAATAAGAAAAATAACTAATATTCCGGGTTGCATGATAATTTCAAACTTGGCTTTTAGGACTCCCCATAGATACATATGGGTGTTTTTCCTGCATGTATGTGTATGAACCACAAAAAAATAAGATTTTTAAAAAGTTAAATCACTTTGACAAAACAGAATAGCACACAAGTTATCAGCTAAACACTTTATTTTATTATACTGTCACTTAAGGTCATTTTCACATAAGTTAACTGTGCATGGAACATACATCAAATCCTCCTATACTTTCCTTCCTCTTCCCCTCTAATTAATTCCCTTTGTTCCTTTGACAGTTTAGTTTCTATTTTCATACCATCTGAACATATATGATTTTATGTATCTATATTAATCAGGGTTACATATGTGAGGAAAAACGTATTTGACTCTGAGACTGCCTTAATTCACCTAATGTGATTATTTCCAGTTGTACTCATTTTGATAGCATTGGAGAAATTAAGACTAATAAATTACTAGAAGGCCTTTTACCCACAGTATTTTTTAAGCTAAATAAGACAACTGAAACTTTTATGGTATACTGTTCTGTTGTTGTTGGTTCTTTTAATAGTATTACAGCTGGGGCCACAGAGGTGGCTTGGAAAGGAAGAGCACTTGTTCTTGCAGAGTTCAGTTTCCAGAACTCAAATGATGGATAGCAGTCATCAGTACTTCCAGTTTCAGGTTCTCTCCTGATCTCTGCAGGTACCAGGCATGCACATGGTACACACACACACACACACACACACACACACACACACACACACACACACACTACAATAAATCTACAAATAATTATCTTAAAAAGAATATTAAAATCAAGTGACATCTGTTGACATAAGCCTAGAATTCCAGACTGAAGTGAGAAGATTTGAAGTTCAAAGCTGTCTTGAGAACAGAATGAATTTGAGGCCAGCCATGGCAACTTAACAAGAGTTGCCTCAAGACTAAAAGAAAAAGAAGAGGAAGGAGGGGGAGAAGAAGAATAAGAAAAATAGAAGAAGACATTAAGCTTGGGGATATAGCTCAATGCAGGGAGGGGGAGAGAATTAAAACCTTAGTGTTATGCTGATAAAAGCTATTGCTGGGATTACCTAGTCATCCCTCTGTATCAATCAAATATCCCTCAATATCAAAACATAAATCCTTTCCTCTACTCTGAACTGTGGCACCATAAGTCTCTGTGATTGAATGAAACATACTGTCTAAGACACCATCCCTTTGTTGCCTTTCTCTCTTTAGTCCCTTACCCCTAAAATGTTATGTGATATTGATAACCACAGATTTCTTTCCCCCATTTTGATTAGGTGTTCTTACGTTGCACCCTACAATTACATTTAAAGTATTTGGCTCTATGTATTATTATTGTATTTGTTAAAATTATTGATCTCACCTGTGGACCAGTTTTAATAAGTTATAAGACTGCCCAATTCTAGGAATGACCCTTATGGTGTGCTGTGATTAAGTGAATAATCTCATTTTATCTGGGATGTAAAGCTATAATTTCAACAGTATTCTGTTTTGTTCAAAAGTGCATTTTTTCCACTCTGTTATGTCACCTGGTGAATGAATGGATAAACAATTGAAAAAGTGCATAAAACAAAAATAAAACAAAATGTGCAAGATAGATGCTCATGTATTATAGAATATGATTCAAATAATACATTTGTTAGACTAGACTCCAAATGCATTAAAATTATTATACTTTATCCTCATACATGGGGAATGCACATTGCTCTACTTTTTGACAAAATGTAGAGTTACTTCTCTCTAGCAAAAGGTAACATCTTAAGTATATAAAAAATAAACAGCAAGAAAAGAAACAAGTATCTCAGAAGCTAACTCAATCTTCCCTGCAATATGGAGACCCAGGGACATGTGGCTTCTAACCTGTTACTTTCACTGTTTTTCAGATTGAGAGCCTACAATTTATAATTCATCCGTCAATTGTGAAATCAAAACACGGGAGATGTTCATAGTTCATGGGCAACTTTAGACTATGAAAGTATGGAAAATGGTATTTAATAAAATTTGTTTTTTATTGTCATCATAATTATTGACAAATCCCCTTAACTGGAAACTGCATTGTAGTAGCCTACAGTCTTTGAAAACGTCCAGCTCCACAATCAACTTTAGGTTCTGGTTTAGAAAGGAAAAAGTCTCAAATCGCTTCATCTCCAATTAAAGCTCTCTATATGGGTAATAGCACCTGCTCAGCCTCATCACAAGAGTCATAATGAAGATCCCTATGGAGATGCTGCTGAGGAGATGACACCAACAGGATGGAGCTGCTGTGAAAGAGCAGTGGGGGGCCGAGACACAGAAAGGATTAGAAGCAGAATGCTGCCTCCTCGATTCCCAATCTATATTGGATCAGATGATCCCCCCAGGGCAAATCAGCAGAGTGGCTGTCTGTTCATGCTGAATATAGGAGAGAAAGAGGACAGGAAATTTCATTTTCTAAAGGAGAAATTGATAAAGTGGGAGGATTATTATCCATCTTCTTCTGAAACAGCACTAGGGGATTGAGGCTTGATTGTGCTAATCATCCTTGATTTTTCTGGCTTTGAATTGAATTTAGAAATAACACTGAGAGTGATTTGTGCATTCATGGCTTTGCAGATACTGCTCAGTCTCTCTATAATATCGTGAAAGTCTATGTTTGACTTGGATCTCTTATGGGTCCTGGTACACAGACTTTCCTTTCCAACTATGGCTTACTTGATGCTTCTTGAAACTGTATTCTCAGTACAGCACCCAGAATTGATATCTTACTCTCAGCTTAAACCCATCATTCAGTGTCACAATAACAAATCATTGTTGTACAGTGTCTGACCCAGAACAAGGTCCCAATAAATATTTGTTGAATAAATGAATATCTATGGGTTATTCACTTTTTAGTTAAGTTTTGTTAGACTCATTAAGCCTAAAATACGAAGAATAGTCACAGGCATCCTAGTCTCAGGAGATCTCTTTAAAGAATCAAGACATAATAGTTTATTAAAATAATTTCATCAAGGCTTCCTTATATACTAATTTTCCATGTAATAATCTTTTTTCTGAGATTGAGGGTTTCAGACAGATAAAGTAGTTTATTCCAAGGAAGAAAAAAATAAGAAACACGTGTCTAACTGGCAAGAAGTCCAAGCCTATTTAATTTGCATTGTGTGTTTCAGGGAACTCTATGATAGTAGCACAGATATAATATGTGCCACCTCAAAAATATGTTACACTGGCAAGTGACCCAAATGGTTCTCAGCTTTCTTTTTCACCTACTAGATTTAGAGGTTATGGACCTTATACAAGGCCATTATTAGTGTTCAACAAGTCATGTTAGTATGACTGTTGTGTAGCACACTGACTAACACACAGTAAAGATTAAGTAAATGTCTGTTCCTTCTATTCTCTGTGAGCATAGAGTAAAACATCTGACTTACACATTATATGAGAGTGACATAATAATATCACATATTTAATGTTTAAAATGTATATCTTTAAAGAATGTGAGGATTATGTAATGTAGCAACCTTATTCTATACATTAAAATGACTCGGAGAATTGAAGTAGCAAAAAAAATAATAATCATCTACTACAATACTGTATTCTATTTTTATTATGTCTTCCATTGCTTATTCAAAAATCACACGTGGAATTTTTTACTTGTAGTAAACCTTGCTAAAATTTTAAAGAAACATAGGAATATTAAGTTAAAGGGTGTATAGTGTTTGACATAAAGCTGAGTAAGTAGTTTCAGATCTTCTCAGTACTGAAAATGGAATGTAGGTATGGCGTAACACAGGAATATAGCATAACAATATCTCTATCTGTCAATAAATATGGGAAAGAGAGTTTATTGGGAAAAATTTTAGGGAACTACAGTAGCTGTTGGTCAATTTGATTGATTGCTGTACAGGGTTTTAAATTTTTTGCAGGACAACTCAAGTGTAAATGGAATGGAGTTTAAAGGTTTGTCTAGTTAAAACTTCTGATAACAGAACTTTCCTACACCCCTTAAAGGCCAAAGCTTTTGGGATTATGGCTAGCCCAGAGAAGATAGATCAATATGCTTTGTGGAATCTTAAGAGATTTATTGATCTCATATAACCCTAAGCTTTCATATAACAGGTTTTGGAAATTTTGAACATAGCTCAGATGGATGTGTTTGGAACAGAGTTTATGTAAGTCAGATATTAGCCAATTATAGTAACTGAATTGATTAATGTATTTTCTGGTTATTAGCTTCACATAGTGGGCATTACAATTCCTTTCATAGATAAAGAAACATAGGCTTGAATGATAAATTGTCCAAATCACATAGTTAATGACAGGCTGGAACTGGGACCAGAATTGAAGTTCTCTGATTCCAGAATTTAGCTAAGCTCAGCAGTTTTACTAAACTCAATCAAGTCATATGATGCTACCTTCTCTGTTACTATAGCAAATCATGTCAGGTGACAAACAAGGGGGCATATAGTAGGGTAAGTGAGTTGTAGGTTACCAAAAGGTGACTCTATATGGCAATTTAGGAAATTGCAGATGAGAGTCATATAAACTTTGTAAGATGATCTACAGATCTTCTTGGCTAACTTCACTCTTCTCTCTCTTCCTGGTTACAGTTCTGAGAATAACTTTAGAATGTACTGGGAATATAACATCCTGAGATGAGAAGGAACTGTCAAAAATAGCTGAAACTCACTTCTGGTCCCTCTGAGAATAAGATCATCTACAGCATTTTAGCCTAGAACAGTGTACTGTTCTTGGTAGATAAAACTAATTCAACTAATTCAGGCTCTTCTTTTTTGTCACATGGAGCATGGGCAGATGAGCGTCTACTCTCCCTAGGCAACTTTCCCTGAATCCTTGCTTGTGATCTGGAAGCAAAAAAAATGTTACTTCACTTTTCTTGTTCCATGTTATGAGACTCACGCAATTATACTGACATTGTTGCATGATACTGATAATGTTCAGTGTCCTCCCTTGAGATTGACATCGATTCATAGGAAATCTTTGCACAAGCAAGTAGAACAAATGATCAGAGATACTTCTTTATAATTGGTGAGCCTGTTGAAACAATCTTAAACTTAGCTGAAATCCATTCTATGAGGTCAATAAAGGTCTGTAAACCATAGAATAAAACATTTAAAGTGGGAAAAATAAATATGGAAAGATAGAGTCCCAAAAATGAATTGGAAGTGATCTTCTAAACATGTAATATGTGAGGGATACCATATGATGCTGTCAACCTGTTGGACAAGGGCATATTTAGAAAAAAAGAGAAGACCTTGAAGTCACTTAGCTAATATCCTGTCAATATTTTTCAACGGAAGAGATCAGTTTTCAAAATTTTAAAATAGTTTAGTTTTAGATTTCCTGGTACCATATAAGGCTATAAGTGGTAGAGTTGATGGAAAAAGCAAAAGCTCATGTAGATAGAAATTACTCCATGGTACACAGTAGGTGGCAAGAGTAGCTTGGAAATCAATAACAGACATCCCAAAAGCAAAATTTGCTTTTCTGTGGTTCATGAAGACATTATCATGCTTTCATAGAAATCTCTATTCAGTGTCCTATTGAACTAGTCTATGTCCCGGGCAACAAGCTGTTAGCCTAAATCTGAGCTATGGTTGTAGATCTTTTTTACTTATATTCAACCTATATCCATAGGTAAGAAATATGGGGAACATAAAACAAAGGCCAGGGACTATATTTACTTACAAATGAGTTTTTGTAGTTTACAGATATGTCCATTTCATGGATAAAAGGATGAGCCACATATACTATAAAAGAGGGGTTGTGTCCAATATCTGGGCTAAGATATAATAGGTTCAAATTCTCATTGCTTCATGGATTATGGGATAAATCATGGTAGTTACTTTCCTCATTTGCAGACCATAGGTAATTCTAGTGTCTATCTCAAGTTATTATGAGAGTTGTGTAAATGATTACATATAAAGCTATCTGAACTATTTTTTATAAAATATATCAGCTACCATTATTTTTATCATTCTGGTTTTGGCTAACCATGTCATATATAGATGGAGGAAAGATTCTAACTCTTTGGGAAATATACATCCGGATCAGCAGGCAGCAGGAAGAGAGACACTGGACCTGACTTGGACTTCTGAAACCCCAAAACCCTTCCCCTAGTGACACACTTCCTCCAACAAGGCAACACCTACTGCAACAAGGTCACACCTACTCCAACAAGGCCACAGATCCCAACAGTACCCTTCCTTATGAATCCATGGGGACCATTTTCATTCAGACTACCACAGCACTTGATGATATAACTGGTCACTCAAAGCAAGGTACTTTATGAATAAAGAGGGCAGTTTTTACTTACTACAAAACAACTATAAGCCAGGACCATGAAAACAAAGGCAGCCATCTGTTCGCTGTGTCTATTAAGCCTTGGGAAGTTATATGGCCTGGCTTTTTACTTTTTATGCCAACAGCATTTCATGACACTTCCTTTAGTGAGCTTTCAGCATCAGCCATCAAGATCATCATTTTTTCCTTCAGTATATTCTCCCTGCACATAGCTGTCTATCTAATCCAACTCTATACTTTGTCTTAGTTAATTCGTTTCTCTATACTTTGCCTTGGTTAATTTGTTTCTCCTTTCAAATTTCTGCTCACCTTCCTTTGTTAGAGCTTTACAAGACTCTCAGATTAATCCAATACCTATGACCAATGCTCTCTCTATTTCCTTTCTTAAGTATACTTTAACAGCATGCTTATACTTTGAGTAGTCATTTCCCAGCTAAGCTTGAGCTCTATAAGAGTGGGGAACTAATTTGCTCACTGTAGTGGTTTGAAAGAAATGTCCTGTAGCATAAATTCTCTTTGTTCTTAATAATAGAAGCTCAGAGTCAGGTATCAGGGGTGAAAGTTTAAATATCAGAGAAGTAGAGTGGCCAAGCACTAGAGTTCTTGCCTCTGCCCATGCTCAGAGCAAAGGGGTGATCCTGTCCTCAGACTGCATCATCAGACTGCACTGGGCTCCTGTCTCCTTGTGGCTGATATTACTCTTATATTTGTCCTAACCACACCATTCCTGTCTCCACCTCTCTAGTGTTGGACTTAAAGGCATGTAATCCCAAGTGCTAGGATCACCTTTGTGTGAGCTCTGTTTCTCATTTAGACTGGATCAATTTCATGTAGCCCTGGATAGCCTTGAACTAACAGAGATCCATCTGCCTCTGTCTCTTGACTGCTGGGATTAAAAGTGTGTGCCATCATTGCCTTGCTTCTATTACTCACTAGTGTGCCTAGCTCTGTACTCTGATCTTCAGGCAAGCTTTATTTGTTATAGCATAAACAAAATATCACCATAATATCCTCTGAAGGCAGTAGCACTATTATGAAGTATGGTCTTGTTGGAGTAGCTGTGGTATTATGGGAGGAAGTGTGTCACTATGGGGGCAGGCTTAGAGGTTTCTTTTTCTCAAGCTTTCCTTGGCATGATTGTCAGTTGATTTCCTGTTGTCTGTAAGATGTGGCACTCTCAGCTTCAGCACCTCATCATCCTGCACACCACCATGCTCCCTGCCATTATGATAATGGACTGACCCTCTGAAATTGTAAGAGAGCCATGCCAATTAAATGTTTTTCTTTATAATAGTTGCCATGGTTATGATGTCTCTTCAAAGCAATGAAAACCCTAAGACACTCATTCTCCTTTATATCTCATCCTAGTGTCTAGCACAATATAAGTGACCAAGGGAAGTGTGTCATATTTGCCTTTGTAACTAAAGCATTCAAAACTAGGATGTGACTCAACCTTATCTGCTGCTTATAGACCAAGAAGAACCGTAGCCATCATGATTAAAGTAGTGGCTATTGCCAATTATAAAGTGAGTATGTCAGCTGCTTCTCCTGTTAATGCATGGTGGCAGCTGATGGTCATGAAAAAAAATCTTGACAGGATTAAGTACACTCGATATCAATGTTTTTAGGACATTGTCACTAACCAACATAATATTAATTTATTGAGAAATTCTCAGTCACTGTTTTTGCATGTGTGAAGTAATTAAAGTAATAATTTGTAGTATTTTGTGAAGATTACAAAGAACTTTCTATTTATTGAGCTTATTAAACTGACCTAAGCACTCAAGGAGTCATAATTATTGCAACTAGTAGTAACAGTAATGATGGTGGTCATGGTGGTGTTAGTAGCAGGGTTTACCTGAATTTACGGACAATAAGTTTCTCTTCTCCATCTCAACTAAAATTATATACTTCAGGAAAGCATCTATGCAATCTTCATTCTCCCTCTTCTCCTCCAAATCTTGTGCCCTAGGCTGATTCCCAGCTCTGTCACAGACAACTAGCAATGGCCTCTCCTGTCACATCTCCAGCAGATGGTGCAGTTCTACAGACTGTCTGGAAACTCATCACTTTGTCTCAGTTGCCAAATCTCACAGGCATTTCCTTGGAACCAGCTGATCCTGCTGGCCAGGAAAGCAAGTAGCTGTTCCTCAAGCTCCCTCCTCTACTCCGAATCCAGTTCCCCAGCTCTGTAGAAGAATACCTGCTGAGGCCTCTCCTCGACCTCTGCCCCCACTCCTGGAGATTAAGCAGATGCTGCATGCCATAGTTTCCTCCCTCTGTGGAGCTCAATCCCATCTCTAGCAAACCCCCATTCCTAGCCCTCAGTACCCAATACCTAGAAGCACATTCTGCCCAGAACCCCCAGGGCTCCACCAGTGGGGATCTCAGAAGCATTCCTTATCAGACAGCCTATAGTCACTGAACTCTCCTAAGAACCAGGGAGGGCAAACAAGGAACAAAAACAGCCACCAAAAAAAAAGACAAGACCAGATACCAGCACCTAAAATTATACTCACCCAAACCCATGTGCCTAGATACCAACATAAAAATACAATCAAAAACAGCCAGGACAATATTTCTCCACTAGAGTCCAGAAACTCTACTGAAGTAGGCCCTGCAAATTGCAGCATAGCTGAATCACAAGAAAAAAAATTCAAAATAGTCTCTGTGAATATCTTAGAGGTACCCAAAAAGGACATGAATAAATCCTTTAAGGAATCTATGAAAATACAAACAAAAAGGAAAAGGAAATGAAAAAGCAGTTTAATATATGAAAGTAGAAATAGAATTCACAAAGAAAACCCTAGCTGAGGGAAATCTGGAAACGGAAAATTTAGGAACTTGAACAGGAAACTCAGAGGCAAGCCATATCAACAGAATACAGAGTTGGAAGCAAGAATTGTAGACATGAAGATGATAAAAGATGAAACTAAAAATAATTCAGCCACAAAACATCCAGGAAATCTAACTAACAAAAGACAAAATCTATAAATAATGGAAGGAGAGCAAGAAGAAACCCAGATTGAAGGACAGAAAATATTTTCAACAGAAACATAAAAAGAAAAATTCTTTAACCCAAAGAAGATACACATCAAGGTGCAAGAAGCATATAGAACACCAAATAGACTGGACCAGAAAAGGAAGTCCCCTTGGTACATAATAACCAAAACACTAAACATACAGAACAAAGAAAGAATATTAAAAACTACAAGGGAAAAACACAAAGTAACACACAAAGGCATACCTATTAGAATAACAATTGACTTTCCTATGGAAAATCTAAAATCCTGAAGCGCCTGGGAAGATGTTCTACAAATTCTAAGAAATCATAGATGCCATCCCAGACTACTATACTGAGCAAAACTTACAATCACAACAGATGAGGAAAACAAAAATTCCACGATGACACCAAACTTAAGAAATACTCTGCAATTTCAGCCCTACAGAAAGCACTAGAAGAAAAACATCAATCTGAAGAAGTTAGCTGCACTAAAGAAAACACAAAGAATAAATAATCCTAGACTACTAGACTAGCAAATCAAAGGAGGGGACACACACACACACACAGACACACAGACACACACACACCACCACCACCACCACCATCACAACAACAACAACAACAAAATAGCACGAATCAAACAACATTGCTTATTGATAACTCTTCAATACCAGTGGTCGTAATTCCTCAATAAAAAGGCGTAGACTAAGAGAATGGACATTCTTCTGCCAACATGAGATGAACGCAACAAACTCTTTGGAAGTTCTTTGTCTTTCAGTGTTGTGTAAAGACAATTATGAATGCAAGTAATCTACAGATCCTTTGCATATATATTAAGGCTTCCATTTTTGTGTTTTTATGGATTTCTGTGTGTGGAAATGTGTGTCTCTGTGTCTACATGTATGTATTTCTTGTGTCTTTTGGGTTCTATTTTTTTCTGTTTGTTTTGTTGTTTTCCAAAATTTGTATAGTTTATTTTATCTTATTTTATTACTATTATATCATTACATAGATACCTGTTCATTTTCTAAGGAGAGACAGACAGAAAGGGTAAGGATCTGGATGAACAAGGATGTGGCGAGAACTTACGAGGAGTTGGAGGGGGGTTAATTAAGGTCAGAATGTGTTGTATTCTTTTGAATCAAACAATATATATATATATTATACATACACAAACACACACATATACACTTATTTTTCTCATCCAGTATTCACTCTAGCTCAAGACCCTAGAGTTAAACCTTCTTTATCTCCTACAACTTTCTGAATGAGCAGATATTTAGAGCTCACTGAATACATTCTTAATAGAGTAAGATTTTACAATTTTTTGAAATATTGAGCCTCCTTCTTATTCTTCTTAATGCTCTACAACTCCATTTATCTAGTCTCTTATGTCCCCTCCTTTTTTTCAAAAAATATGAAAGTCCTACAGTGATTTTTTTTGTCCCTTAAAGGACCATCATCCTCTTATCTTTTTTATCTAATGAATATAATGGCTGATTTGAAAGCTGCCATGCTATGTCTCGTAGAAAATGTGAACCCAGATAACAGGTGTGTCATTTGAATGGATGGGGACCCATTTTCAGGCAAGATGTGGACAAATTAAAAGGCCAACTTCTACTGAGATAATGAGTTATTTTACAACTCCAGGGTTTGGGGCAGTTTGTTTCCAATGGAAATAGAAACAAGAAGAAAGACGTGTCCTTCGGGGGAGTGAATAAGTGAGGGCAAGGTCATTCTTTTGAATCAAACTGTCATACAGAGAAAAACAAGTGTCATGGAACCTATACCTGTGCTGCCAGACGGGTGAGGATCAGCCTCTCCTCAGAAGCCTATGAAGGCTGCTCTGTTTGAGGGAGACAAAAACCTTGAGAAACTTATTTGAAATGTTGATATCTGTGAACCTGAGGTACAAGCATTCAAACAATCTTAATATTTAAAAAACTACCAGGAATATTTTAACAGAATTGACTACTTCATAAAAGGCAAGTATAAAATAAATGTTTCATTTGCAAAAGAAGTAAGTGCATTAAGGAAATAGGTGCTATTTTTTTAATATCTATATTTCATTTTGTGTAAATGATTAAGATTAAAGTGTTCAAACTATATGAGGCCATGTGCTAACATGGTATGTGCTATTGTATTGCACTTTCTAATACCCACATACTCTCTGTCTTCTAAGAAATTTAGGCATGTAATAGAAAAAGGTAATACAGACTATACATTTTTATCTTTCCCTGTCATTAAAATGCACTTCCTCCTGTGTTGCTGCCTGTCTGTTTTTCTTGTGCAGTTTACTGTTGAGAAGCCAGTTGGTACTGATGAATGGTTTCCCAGGGAGAAATTGCAAGTGAAGTCATTACAGGGTAACTTTTGTACACCAACCTAAAATTATTTCATATTTTAAGGAAATTGAGCCCTAAAATTATTAGTGTTTGCCTTGTGTTGACTGCAGGAATACCTTTTATTTAATTCTGTCTTAAGTGGAAATTTGTTTCTTGAGCTCTAATATCATTCTTTCAAAAGTCAAGAAAAGAACAACCCACAATGCGAGCACTGTTTCTTCCCAGAAAGCCTCCGTATTTTACCGAGAAATCAAACCAAGATAATTACTTCAAATTTTTTTTTGTTGCTAAAAAAGTACAAGTTGAATGCTATAATGGGTTATTTCTTCTAAGTCTGGTGGGAGCTATTTACAAAAAGACTTACCTTGATTTCTAGGAGACTAATTCCTCTTGTAATTGTTCTCACTTATTGCACCATGAGCTTCCTCAGAGAAGAGCCGTTGAATGACAAGTTCCCTTTTAAAAGCCCATGTAAGCTAAATGTGCAGACGGAGAAAAAACAATGAAGAAGAGGGAGAGGGGAAATTTTCCCATGTTTCTAAGACAGCAAGATATCCCAAAGGGCGAAAGAAACCCTGTAAGAGTCATGCACTCATTTCAGTGATACCTAGCTACTCCTGGAGGATGAGGATGAGTTGCTCTTGTCAGCCCCCTTCCTTTCTTACGGATTTGATTGTATCAACTCTTTCACTTCATCATTCTCTAGAACTACCTTTCAGGTTGCACAAATATTATTTCAAGTGGTGGTTTTCATTTTATGATGGACTTCTTAAACACGTGTAAATAGCTAGATGTGGGTCTATTTTTAAAACATATCTGAATCTTCCAGGATCTTAGAAACACACATCTCTACCATAGCGACTGTAGGAGTCAGCTGTATTAGTCAACTACAAAAAACAGTAGAGATAACCAATGTATAAAGTGGAAGAGGTTGACTGTGGCTCATGATTTCAGAAGTGCTAGTCTATGGCCAGATAGACAAATGACTTTGATATCTGTGCTGGAATGCGATGTGGCAATGGTGAGGAGAGCATGGTGAGAAACTGCTTGCTTAAAGGCCAGAAAGCAACAAAAGGAAAGGAAAGGACCGAACATCCATAATCCCAAGAAAGTTATACTCCAATGACCTAAGAACCTCTATAAATTCCTCCTCCCAAAGTTCCTACCACCTTCCAGTACAACACTCACTTGCTGTCACTTCCAGTAGACTCAACATATCTGAGTTCATCACCATAAACTGTTCCTTGGGACTTAATTAAGTTTGTTCTTCCTTCCCGTGACTGTTAGTTAATGTTCATTATAGACAACACTACAACCAACTCTATCACTTCTGTGATTATGACATCCTTTACCCTATTTACACAAAGTTTATACCTCTAATAAAAAGCCTAATCATTTCTCTTCTATATGCTTCCTAAAGGCCCCTCCCACCATCATTATTATTAATCATGTCTTCCAAATGCAGTGTTTGCCACTTTTTTCCTTATAGAATTACCTGCTCCTTGAAATTGCATGTCATTTTAAATAGCTGTAGATCTGTCTGTATCAAACTAGACCAGTGTTTCTCAACCTGTGGGTCTCAATTCCCATGGGGGTTGAATGACCTTTTCATAGAAGTTGCCTAAGACCATCCTTCATATCACATATTTAGATTACTCTTCATAGTAGTAGTAAAATTACAGTTATGGAGTAGCAATGAAAATAATTTTATGGCTGTGGATCACCACAACATGAGGAACTTTATAATAGGGTCATAGCATTAGAACTAGACTAAGGAAATGAACTAGCATAGAGAGT
Organism: Mesocricetus auratus; assembly: GCF_017639785.1. Lineage (NCBI taxonomy): Eukaryota > Metazoa > Chordata > Mammalia > Rodentia > Cricetidae > Mesocricetus > Mesocricetus auratus. The sequence continues at coordinate 40,236,274 of NW_024429194.1, read as the reverse complement.
CTTTTCTACATCCTTAATGAAAAAGTCAGCGAATCCCCACAGAAATTAGGGGTTACCACAATTGTTCACAACCTTTAATATTCATAAACCTCATCTGTCACCTTGATAACAACACAGGCATCTTGGCTCTTAACACAGAAATTCTGATTCACTAGATATGGAAATATATCCATAAGATGCATATTTTAAATATCTCCTCATCTTTCTCCTATTCACATAGCCTTCAGTCTTCTGGTCTTCATAAATTAGTCATGTGTTATTAAACAAATTGTTTAGTCTACCTCTGCTTTGGTGTCACATATAATTGATTTTTTTAATGTCAATTCTAAAACTGTTTTTTGTGTTTGTATAAATATCTAGTCACTTGGCATACACAAAACAAAGTGTTTTACATGAATATAGTAGAATAAAAATGATATGGGACCAAGGGGAGAATGAGAGAGCAAATAAGTAAAAATGGACAGAGGGATATAGAATCTCTCTTATTCATTAGTTAAGATTAAATGGAGTATATTGAAAGATAAGTGTGTCTTGTTCTTGCAACTACATCCTATAAAACTTAATTGTCGGATGTCTTTAACACTTTGGTACCATTTTACCCAGGCCACTCCTAAACATCGGAACCAGCATGGAATGTGGGGATTTGCCTTAGTCACTGATCTCTTGCTGTGAAGAGACACCATGATCAAGGCAACTTATAAAATAAAGCATTTAACTGGGAACTTGCTTTCAGTTTCAGAGGGTGAGATCATGACCCTCATGGCATGGCCCATGGTGGAGAGCATGGCAGGCAAGGCACGGAAGCAGTAGCTGAAGGCTTACATCTTATCCATAAGCAGCAGGCAGAGGGTATGAGACTTGGACTATTGTGGGCTTTTGAAACCTCAGGCCCACTGCCAGTGACAGCCTCCTCTGTTAAGGCCACACTTTCTTCAACAAGCCCACACCTTCTAATTCTTCCTAAACTATCCACCAAGTGGAAACTAAATATTCAAATATATGAACCATGGGGGCCGTTCTCATTCAAACTATCTGTATCAGTCACTGTTCTCTAGAGTGACGGACCTTATGAAATGAAGTGTGGGGGGGGGTGTAAAGGAAATTTATTGAAATGACTTACAGGCTGTAGTTCAACTAATCCAACAATTGCTAGCTGTGAAAGGAAAGTCCAAGAATCTAGTAGCTGCTCAGTCCGACGAGGCTGGGTATCTCAGCTGGTCTTCTGGATATGCTGGAATCCCAAAAAAGCAGGCTCCAATGAATATGCTAGCAAGGCAAGGGCTGGCAAAGAAGAACGAATGCATATTTATTCCATTGCCCTCACATAGGCTTCTAGCAGAAGGTGTGGCCCAAATTAAAGATGTGCCTTCCCATATCAAGATCGGAAAGAAAATCCTGTGTCTTCCAGGATCAAGATCTGGATCAAGGGCATGTTGTCTTCCTGCTTCAAGATCCAGATGACATGTGTGTCCTCCCTATTGCACTGTAGTTCATCCCAGATGTAGTCAAGTTGACAACCAACAATAGCCATCACGGTATCATGGAAAAAATGTTCTGAAGAGCAATGGCAGGGTCTGATCATTCAAAATGGACTTTTGAAAAAGGCAAAAGTTAGGACTGCTGTTTCAGGGTAGCATATTGCTCTGTGAAAATGGGCCAAGTTTGCCTGTTTTCTTGAAGAAGGACAGAAAAAGAATGCTTTCTTCACTGGGGCTTCTTCCTAGATAACTTCCACAGCGTGTGGACATCTCCTCTGAATTATGGTGATGAGTTATGACCTCCTGCCCTGACTCGCACGCTCTCAGCTTCTCTTGTGTTCAGTGCAGCTGCTTGCATACAGTGGAAATGAGAAAATTTTATGAAATAATTATCTTCAGAATAACTTTGAAAATTTATGAAATTAAACGCTATTTATTCATTAACATTTGAAAAACCAGAAATATCTTTCCATCTGCCTTTGATGAAATCAGTCTTTATTCAGTTCAGTATTACCACAAATTAGCCTGCTCGCTTTCACAGCTTTTTCATGCTCTCCATTTCCTTTAGCTCTTAAAAGTGGTGTGTGTTATAGCTTAAAGACAATGGTCTGTGCTGAAACAACCACAAAATTACAGATAGACAATACTGGATCCTTCCTATGCTGAATAGAGGTATTTACAATGCGCATCTATGCGTGGCTGTCTGAACACATTTGCTTACATTTCATATTTTCTTTCTATGGCTGGTTTGATGGAAGTCTTAAGAGAATAATACCATCCTGTAGCTCTTCATGATTACTATTGTACTCAGTCATAAATTGCATATTATTCATTTAGATATGCTAAACAGTTTTTTCTCTTTTAATAATGTGGAAAATATCTTTTTATACAATACTCAGGATGAAATTAATATTAATATTGTTCTCCTCTGGGTTAGTAAAATGAATTTCAATAACTTCAACCAACTGTGAAGGAGAAAAGATGTTGGAATAAATGGACATGACTGGGCTGTGAATGCTGAAAGTGTTTAGCTGATAATGATCTGCAGCAAATGATGTTTTCCTTAATCTGCAAACAGAAAGGGCTTTCATAGGAAATCCAAATGTGTAAGGTGAATGAATTCAGATGGTAATACTCAAACAGACATTGCTGGCATAATACCAGAGCCCATTTTGAAGTGGAAAGGACCTTTAGATTGACTGTTCTCCATGAGGCGTAGGGTGATTTCATTTCCTATTGTTTGTTTCTCTTTTTCAGCAAGTCAATGTCAGAACTACTACAACCACATATGTGTCTTTCATAGTTTGTTTCTTTCTTTATCTCTATCTGCTAGCTACAAGATATTTTTGCCACACCCCCAGTTAAATGAAAGTCCTTAAGCAATGATAATGGGTGGTAGCTCTTTGTCATAACTAAAGATTGGGAATAAGAAAAGCATTGGGCACACTGGAAATATACATTTTTTTCTGTCCAAGATTTTCAACATACATTGCTACAAATGTCATTCTCATTTTGCTGAAAATGCCTACTACATTCCTTTATTTTTACAAGCTTTGTCTTATAGTATGTATGCGCAACCAGCAATAAAAGTGAACATCATAATCATGTAATCTCCAAGAATGTGAACCAGTAAGCAGGCTGGTAAAAAAAACAAAAAACAAAAAACAAAAAAAAAAAACATTGTGGATTAACAAATGAAGTCCAAAGAAAAATCAGATTCCATACTTCAATGTAATCTGGCATATTTATTTGCTTGTCTTAAAAACTGAGACAATTGTTAGTCTTTCACTAAATTTAGATAAATGCTTAATTAAGTTTATTATTTGATGGATGTTGATATTCTCAAGATAATATTAATAGAACCTTAGTAATTGACGTGTTTTTGACATAATCTGGTTTAGATTGCATATGAATTAAAATATATCATATGTCCTTTGAAATATTTTGAGTAATGCTTCATAAACTATCATAGGCTAATAGCAAAAATATAGGAAACTAATAAAACCAAAATGAAAGTACAAAACTTAGTTGCCTAATTCCAGGTTCTAGGAGAGACTATTGTATAGATCTAGAACAGATGGGAAGGGCTACACTCACCATATTAATAGTAGAATTGTAAAACTTTGCTCATAAACCCATCTATGCTGTTGAGAACTGAGGCAGACAGGCCACCCATGGTAAAACAGAAACTCTGGGGAGTGTCTGCTTTGTTCTGTTTATAGGGTTATTATATTTCTCAGGTTCCATTTCTAGTCATCATTTAACTATTGAGAACACATTCCCTCATGGTTTCAGTTCTTCTTAGGGCCAAGATGAGAGGAGTCATGCTGTTCTATTAAAAAAAAAAAAAGGAACACTATAACAAAGACCCAGAGACACACTTTCTCCACACAAGCCCCACCTTCCAACATATTCCAATAGTCTTCCCAGAATTTGAATCCATCAATGAATTGAGCCTTTCATCAGATAAGAGCCTTCAGGGTGCTATAATTTCTGGAGGTGCTCTCAAGAGTCACTGGGGTGTCCTTTACTAATCTATCAGACATTTATCAACCCAATTAACTTGAAAAAACAACAACTACCATCAAAATAGGCAATGTAAGTGCCATGATACCTGTGAAACTTTATGAAATTTTGCTTCTAAGTATTATTTCATGAAAGAAAGATAATATACATATATATGTACATATATATTACATATATTAGTTTATTTGGTTTGAAATCCCATAGCATTGCTGTGAGAAAAATTTAAAGCCATTCTTAGTACCTTAGATAGAATCATTTAAGTACACAGCAAGTTTTCTTAAACCTAACACATGACTTTTGACTTAGGTGGCATTTGAGGAACTAGCTTTCCATACACTGTATTGTCCCAAACTCAAATTACAACTTTGTACATGTGGAAAATATGAGAAATTAAGTTAGGGTTTTCTGTATGTCACTACCATTTAGTTAAGAATTGTAGAGTTTTTCAAAGCATCTATGATCCCTACTCACTGGCTGCCAGTTACTATATGTCTCCAGTTTCCATATCCAAAGATGTCTCAGTCATTGTCAAACATTGGCACAAGGGAGCGTAGCAAGCCCTCTCCTACTGACTTAAGAGGACATCAGTTCTTTATTTAGGTGAGAGTTGAAGAAAAGAAACTGAGTTATAATGGTTTCTTATAATAAAAGATCGTAAAACTAAGAAACAAAACTGTAACATGAATAATAAAAACCCAGAGATAGATATTGGGATTCAAGTGTTCAAGATCAAGCTGAAGATCAGAAAAGCAAAGCACCCAACCACTAGCTTCCTACCTCTACCTCAGGCTGAAAGGGCTATCCGCTCCTCGGTGTGGCTGGATAATAAATCTCTCCCACCAAACCTCAGACAGCAATCCTATCACCAACAAGCCTCATACTGCAATCCCAGAATACTGCCTCTTCCTTTTATACCTCTCAAATCCTGGGATTCAAAGCATGTGATCCCAAGTGCTAGGATCACCTTTGTGTGAGCTGTTTCTCTTTAAGATGGGATCAATTTTGTGTAGCTCAGTGTATCCTTGAACTAACAGAGATCTATCTGCTTGTTTCTTGAATTCTCGGATTAAAGTGTGTGCCACTCCCACCTGGCTCTACTAACTAACTAGTATGGCTTCTGGAATTAAAGGTGTGTATCATTATTGCCTGGCTCTAGGGTTTGTGGCTAGCTTTGCTTTCCGTACCCTCAGGCAAGCTTTAATAAATCATAAATAATATATCACCACACAAAACTGAACAGTTGTGTTGTGTGATATTGTTTGTGTTCTGACAAATAAAGCTTGCCTGGAGATTAAAGGGTACAGCTAGCCACTAGCTAATCACAGAAGCTGATCTGTCCTGTCTCATGCCTTTAATCCCAGCACTTGGGAGGCAGAGAGAGGAAGTGATTTGAATGGCTGGGTAGAGACAGACTCTCAGCCTGACGGACCTAGGAACAGAGACAGGTAGGAAGCAACTGGCAGCTACCCCAGGTTCTCTGATCTTCCAGGTTTCCCTCCAATATTTGACTCCCGACCTCTCATTGATTAAGATTGATTAGATTCACACTTCAAAGTTGCTTGTTCATTCTTCCAAAGCACAAAGAAGCAAAGAGGGATTGAAACAGTGACTCAGCAGTTAAGAACCCTGGCTGCTTTTCCAGAGGACCCATGTTGAATTCTCAGCATGCAAAGCTCACAACTGTCTGTAATTCTAATTCCAGGCTCCGCAAGCAGCAGACATAGATGCAAATATAACATAAAATAAAATTTAAAAAATACATCAGAAAAGAAAAAGGAATCAAACAGGATATGAAAGTATCTTTTGAAGTGTATGTTTCCAAATGGGCATCCATGTGAAGTACAGTACAATACTAAACAAGTACAAATGAAACACGACCCTTTATTGAACCAGGATTTGCTTTACATAGTGGCAAGTTTACAATATATTTGCCATTTATTTTGATATTCTATGAAAGAATTATTAAGTACTTCATATATATTCTAAAATTAGTAAGAAAATATATACCATACATGTATTATTCACTCAAATTTAATGATATTTATCCCTATTTGTTTCATGCTTCTTTCTTGTTTGCCTTCTTTCCTCCCTTTCTTCATCCTTCCCTTTATGCCTTGCTTCTTCATCCTTTCGTTCATCTCATCCTCCTTCTCTGTTTAAAATATTGTAGCTACTCCTTAAGCGTTATCTTGCTCAATATTTCTATGGGCCCTTCCTACCAAGGATAATAAAATTACTTATTTTCCTCCTGTGTGTTGTTTTTTGTGTTTGTTTTGTCTCATAGCCCAGGATAGCCTATATTCACTTTGTAGCAAAGGTTCACCTGGAACATGTGAGTCCTTTGCTTTTGCTCTTGAGTCCAGACATTATATGCACAGACCATCATATCCAGATTCTATGCATGTTTTTATTTTACATTTTTGACTATGTACTGTATCTAATACAGAGGGTTAAGTTCCTGCTGTTTTGTGTGTGTGTTTGCATAAATTGCATCTCTCTGTGAGTATCATTTTATATTTTATTTTTCATTTGATTTTAAATTTGCAAGATTTATCCATCTTAGCACATATAGATATTTGCACAGCAGGTACAGCAAGGTACTGCGAAACAATTAGAATGAATAAACTAGTTTAATCATTTATAAATAGTGCAGTTACAGACAAAGTAAGAAAAGGATATAGGACTGTGCAGTGTCTTTACACCCTAAATTTGGCAGCTAGAAAAAGACATGGGTATTTCAAAGGTAAAAATATTTGGTTGGTTTGATGGTAAAATGTGAAGGAAGAAGGACTGAAACACAGAAAAATATCTATCCTACTTTTTCAATTGTTATTCCAGGGGAACTACATTTGATTTTGCAGATCTACAGAAAAAGCAACAGACAGCCATAGGGTCTTGATGTCTGTTCAGTCCTGAACTGGCCTGTCTTTGTTGTTCAGAGCACAAAATCTTGAGGGAGCCAGCATTTTGGGAAGCCCAGATATAGCAAGCATTTCGGGACATCTGGAGTTGAGGAGGCATTTTCCAGGCCTTGTTCCAAGAGGGACTGAACATAGTTGATGGGGGAAGTCCTTTTGTGTATATGTAAGTAAAGCACTGTTGACCAATAGGGAAGCAAGATAGATGGGACTAGGAGTTGAGGAGGATTCTGGGAAAGAGAGGCACAGGCAGTCACGATGTAGGACGCAGGAGAAGTAACATGTCGGGACCCTTCCTCCGGTAAGAGTAGACTTCATGGAAATACTTAGATTAGCAATTATGGGTTTAATACTTAAATCAGAGCTAGCCAGTAAGAAATCAAACAAACGGACAACAGCTTCATAATTAATATAGCATTCTGTGTGTTATTGGGGGCTGAGACAGCAACAAGACCATAGCATTCTGTGTGTTATTGGGGGCTGAGACAGCAACAAGACCCAAGTGGCTAACTGCGGCAGGGTCCAAGCGGCTGGCACATTACACATGGTGACGAAAACTCCAGTGACAGTGGACACTGCAAGAGAAAGAAATTACCTCAACGGGGAGGAAATGGGGCATGGCCATGACTGACAACTATACGTACTTAAGTCAGGGATCCAGACCCTGGAGCTGCCTTGGAACACTCTTCAAACTGAGTGATGCCTAAAAGAGACTAAGGAGCCCTTTTTGTTATTTTGTTATTATTTTATTCAGTTGTAACCAGATTGTAAGAGGGAGTATTTGTATGTATGAGTGTGTGTGTGTGTGTGTGTGTGTGTGTGTCTGTGAGAGAGAGAGACAGACAGACAGACAGATTGTGTGAGCTCACGTGTGCAAGTGCATGCAGAAGTTAAGGTGTCACACTTAGCTGCCATTCTATAGGAGTCATTGTTCTTATTCACTACTCTAGCCCGAGACTTACCAATCATGCTAGGCTGACATACAGGCAAGTCCCAGTGACCTGCTTGTGTGTATGTGTGTGTGTGTGTGTGTGTGTGTGTGTGTGTTTCATGAGTTTTGGAAATTGAGTTCAGGTCCTTGGACTTGTGAGACAGGTTCTGGACTGGATAAACATCTCCCCAGTCTCTGTACATTTCTTAAGTCAACTTTTAAAGTTAACCTCAAGTGCAGGGGATTTTATTTTGGCATTTTTACGCATATGTGCCATGATATTTTGTTCTAATTCTCTCCTACATTCCCTTGTTATCCTGGACCCCTTTTACCAGTCTGTTTCTTTTTCCCAAATAGGACTCGCTTCCGCTTCCAGGTTCCCTTCCCTTACCCTTCCTCTAAAGATCTCCTCTCTTCTCATGATCCTTTCAGCACACACACACACACACACACACACACACACACACACACACTGAAATGTATACATATGTTTATTTCAGTAGATGTTTATGCCCTGCATACACAGTGTTTGCTTTTCTGAGTCTTTGGAGCCTCTGGTTTTGTTTGCATTGCTTTGGTTCAAGCACTAATTTGATGCTTCCTGATTCATAGGGCCTTGGAGAACATGTGAGATTCTCTAAAGCAAGGCATATTATTTTAAGATTGGGTGGCCCTTTTTTGTAAGACTGGTAACTTAGGAATTTCAACACTCATTAATATTTTTTGAAAATAATCCTTTGATTTTTCAGCTCATTATAACTGATGCACCTAAGAATATTCCAACTGTAATTTCCCTGTGCTGGTTACATAATGTTTTCTAAATATTTTAATAGCAAGAAGGAACATAATCTCCTAACTGTCCAATTTGAGACCCGTGTTTTGTTTTCTAAAATGAAATTAGGAAGCTGCATTGGTTTGGGTTCACCACAAAAGAAGAGAAGGAAAGTGGTCTCTACCGTTGATTTCCTTATGAAGGATGGCCTGGAAGAGTGGAAAAGGGAAGAAAATTTCAAAACATGTATGTTATCAAGTTGAGCAGGCCTCAATGTTGCTGACCCCTGCCCTCCCCATGAATGTTTACTATATCACTGCCCTGGAAGAGATGAACAAGAAAAATGTTGGGTGTGTATGTGTGAACACTGAGGAGAATGCTACTATAGCTCCAGGCATCAAGGAAGATGCAGGTGGGAAGCTATAATCTCTGAACTATTGAAGTGAGCTCTCCAGTAGCTCAGCCAACAAGCAAGAAACCATGATGGTGACCAAAGTGAACCATAGAATAATGGTATGGCAGAATGCAAGAGACATTGTGATACAGATCTTTTGTTCTTGATATCAGGTTTTCAGACTAAGTCCAAGTCAATAAAAAGTGATCATTTCAGTCAAAGACCAGAAATGAATATGTCTCATTAAGGTTTCAATTGGAAAGGGAATTTATTGTGGAGATAGATGGTCTGTGTTTACCTTATTTGGTCTAAAATACTCTGTGCAAAGGAAATTGGCAATAGATAGCTCTGGCTAAGACATAATCTTAAGTTGCAGTGATTTAAGTTTTGGAGGAATCACAGGGTTGCATTAATACCAAGTTAAGCAAAGGGACATACAGAACATAGCGTTTTACAGGAAAGTTGTAAAAAGGCTTATCAGTAAAAATTTTTGCATGCTTGGCAATCAGATGCCAGAAGAAAAGTGAAGATTTTTATCTTGAACCAAGTGCCTTCACAGGTGGAGAGCCACCAAATTGTCATCAGGAGTGCTATGTGTGAAGTAGAAACCTGCAACCAAGAAAAAAACATCTTACAATTCTGTTTTGAAAATTCAACTTGCAACAGGCACAGTGACATAATCACACTACACTTTTTCTTTCCACTAGCCACCTGCCATTCAAGCAACAGCAGTGAGAATAACAGGATGCAGAAGGAGGTAACACAGTGCCCCACCAGAAATCCTTACTAATTTAAAAGAGGTCTAGTGGAATTTGATGGGAACAAAAAGAGAAAGAAAGGAAATAAGTAAAATGAACTCCTCCAGCTCCGTTTAAATAGTGCTGAATAACAGGCCCTGAGTTTTGCTGCTAATGCAGCAAGTAGACTGATCAATATCAACAGAGGTAGAAAACTGCAGGTCAAATGCTATTTTATACTACTTACTTCATCATTTTTGCAAACCTTGTGCATTGCTCAAAATTAGAAACATTTCTTATGGTCTGAGCTGTAGCAAACTTCTTCTTGAAACTTGAGTATCACTAAGAACAGCAAGATAAATTCTCAAAAAGTCGTGGAAATTCATCCTAAATTTAACAATATGAAATGCAAAAGTATTTAGTTTTTCTTGTATAAGTACAGTATTTTCAGTAAGATAGAAATCAAGCCAATGTTTATATTACTTCTATGTTTGGGGTTTTAAAGGAATAATCATGTATGGTTAAGTCACCCATTAAAACTTCAATTGATGAGTTAGATGGCCTAGTGATTAGGAGCAATTATTGCTTTTCCAGAGTTCCCAGTACTCACAAGCCCACAACTGCCTGTAACCCCAGCTCTAGGGAAATCAGTGTCTTATTCTCCTCCCAGCAGGTACCTGAACACATACACATAAGTTATTATAAAAAATAAATCTTGAGACTAGAGAAATGGCTTGGTGCTTAAGACCCCTGGATGTGCTTCTTGAAGATTTGAGTTTCATTCCCAACACCCACCTGATGAGTTAGAACCATCTAAAACTCCAGTTTCATGGGATCTGGCCTCTACACACATTAAGCACAGACATAAATGCATACAAACACCAATACATATAAAATAAAAGTTAATTAATTAATAGATAAATCTTCAAAATGATCTCAATGGAAAAATCTTATTGTAAGCTTGAATCAATCACTAGCATTTTAACATACTTTTAGCTATGCTTGTTAAATTTTTGGTAGTCAACATGGCAATAGTTGGTGATAGATGACAGACATATGCTAATATCTAAACATTAAACAATGATAGATTGAAATTAAACTATGTACTGATAGCTAATAAATCTCTTTCTGTGCTACATTACTCTGCGTTACAGAGCTAATATAATAACAGTGACTATCATCTGTAAAAATTCTCCCCTTTCCATTACTGCTTTCCAATGACTGGACTCCTATGGATGCCCCAAGACCCAAGACCCAATTCTAGAAGTACATAAAGTGCTTTGAGAATTTAGATTTCAAATACAACTCCTTTGATAACTTCAAGAAATATTCATCACTAATATTTGATGGAATTAAAGGTATATTTCCTTAATACATGGTAGTATCTGAGGAGTGGAAAGCAAAATGTCAAATAATTTGAAAGCATGTTCTATGTCAAAGAGGCATGTTCTGGAATATAATTAAACCTTCTGAATGATTATACATGATACAAAGGACTGGTGCATGATAGACACTCCATTCCGATTATCACTGTAAAATAATTTTAAATTAGTGTCAATTGCACACCCAGTTGTAGTAAAACTGTTCAGTTGGAAATCCATGCTAAAAAAAATACCACAAGAAAAAAGACACACTGCAAAAACACTTGACTTTCTTAGCTGATAGTGTCATCTCTGAGATTACCAATGCAAAACCTGTATTTAATATATATAATAATATGATCAATAATGACACAATCGATGAATTAGCAGTGTCCATGGAGAGAGAAAAAGGACCATTGTCATTTTGATTGCTTAGAAACACAAAGGGAAACCTCAGAGCTTTGTGCACTTGCAAAATTCATTTGCTAGGTAGGATTTTCTGATGTGTGCTGCCTATACCAGCCCCTTGGCAGTCCCACCGGCCTAGTGTGTAATAATGTTAAGTGCTACTGTTAAAAAGCAAGGGAGGAATAATGCCCAGCTCTCATTCTTTGAAGCTAATGTAAACTGTCTCAAAAACATAAGTTATCAAGCACTCCGATTTTAACAACCTGCTCCACTTTCATGTGCCACACAGAGGAGAGGACAAACCTGTATTCTCATTCAGATATAATAACTAGCAAATCATCAAGTGTCCCTCAAGTGCCTATTTGATTCTCAGAAATTAATGTGGCCAACACATTTATTTGATTGTTCTCTATTCTTTTGTCCAACTGAGTGACAGGGCTTTCACTTTTGTTCGTTTGAATAACTTCAACATATACAATGAATTATTGTACTCTGAATATATTTTTTCTATAACCCTGAATTTTATATTTAACCATAGCTAATTATTTTGCCTACAAACGCTTGTAGATGGTGCAATTTGTTCTGAATGTCTTAGCTTTCCTCTTCGTTCACACAGCTGGAGTGGAACATGTAGACTCCATGGAGCACGTCTCTCTGGGTGAACATTTAAAAAAAATCACAACTAGTAGGCAAAAAGCCATTTCCTCTAGTCAGGCTGTGGTTATCTTGATCTAGCATGACAAATTGGTGTTCCCAGAGTGGCTGCAAAGTAATCAGACTGTGACAAATGGTTTACTTATAGCAATTTGTTTCCATTTTACTGAAAATTTCCACAGTGTTAAAAAAATAAAAAGATTTTTTTAATGGTTTTTGAACATGGGTGAGACTGAACTGCTTGAAACAGTCAAAGCTGCAAGCTAGAATCAGTGTGCTCACCCCTGAGATGTGACCAGAAATGTGACTTCCTGGGTCAGACATTACCAGAAGGCAGTTACAACTCAGCCCCCTAGGGACAAGACTGAGGGACCCTGAACAATGATTCTTCCCTCTCCACTGAATAAACTTATGGGCACTTCAAGGTTCTGCTTATGTTCCAGACTGGAGGGTCGGTGGTCATTTAGTGTGCTGTGATTTGTGATCTTTAACATATGCCCGAAGCCTTCAAGATCCACCCCTGCTGTAATAGAGATCTGTCCTCCTGAGCCTGGATTTCTCCCCTTCTTAGGGAATGACATTCCAGTACCATTGATGCCCCTTATTGGTTGTTGTGCAAGCCCTTCACTTCTTCTCCACTGTGACTCACAACGGAAGTTTTCTCTCTTCTGATACACTGGTTCTCCGGTCAGTTCTGGCTTTCCCCCCTCACTGCAATGACTCTGTGCACCACCTGCATATCTTTGGATACCCACTTTCATGCAGGAGGGTGGAGGCAGAACACGTAAAAGACCAGGTGTGCTGTGACTATTGTGTCTGTGCGAGGTAGACAAGTAAATTGCTGTGGCAAAGTTGGGCAATCTTACCCGGTGATGCCAGTCCCTTCCCCTGCATTTTATAAATGAAATCATCTGGAAATCTGGAGCAATGATAATAGTGAGGTATCTACAAGGTCCCCTTTCCACTTTCTCAGAAGCAGGGCTTATTTTTACCTCTCAGTAAAATGTGGCAACTGTCCTTTCCCATCGGCTCATGTTGTGAGTTACCACAGCTAACACATTCCAAAAGTGTGAGAAAATATCAACATATCAGTAGAAAAATGTGTAATAACACAGATATCGAGTAAGGATGAAAAGAAACAAAGTCTTTAAGCAGTTACTCTGCTCCTTCTCACACATCCTGTGTAAGGTCACTTGCACCCACTCTGAAATGACTTGTGACTCTCAGGTTCCATTATCCCTTCAGTTTTATGTACTGAAAATGGGAAGTCTCTAGATAAGGAATGCAACTTTCATTTCTCATAGTGTCTCTTCATGGGCCTATTTATAATGTTTACATGGTAATTTTCATATGTCAGTAGTTTTTCCTAATAATTATTTCAAATTCTTTCTACTACCATAGGATTTCCAGTATATGAAAAAGAACTGAGTCACAATTTGTGATTGCCTTTACAAGTTATGCTTCATTTTAGTCTTCTTTTCAAACTATTATTTTTATTGTTCATTATCTGATTATTTCTTAGGCATAATATATGTGAATCATTTTATAATTTTTCCCTTCAAGTTCTAAGAAAGGCCCCTGAGATAGAAAACAAAATGCTGCAACAAAATGCTGTCAGCACCAACAAAAATAGGAGTATTTTGGTTTTATTTAAGAGAAAAAAAAAGATATTCTATAGTTCTATTCTGTTGTAATGATGATCTGTTCAGACATAAATTCCATTGCTTGCATGATTAAAATTGTATTCTTTCTCAGTATAAAGATAGCTCTCCTAATTTAAAATAAAGAATATGCATTTTAATTGTTTAAAGAAATCAGGGAAAGAGTCCTGGGGAGGGAGAGGCAGAGCCACAGAGATGGGGGCTGGGGGAACTCTGAGTTCTAAGCCAGGCTGGTCTACATGGTGAGTTTTAGAGAGAGAGAGGGGAGGAGGAGGGAGGGAGGGAGGGAGGGAGCGAGGGAGGGAATTAGGAGAAATAGTGAAAGGTGCAATTTATTCAATATAAACAAATCTAATGGCAGATGCAAGTTCAATAATGATTCTGAGTCTGCCCGGACTGAGTGCTTCCAAACTTTGATGTTGCTATTGAATGTGGGGCTGACATTTATCATCAGATGCAAATGTACAGTTTGCTTTCACTTCCACTTGGACTTTTCAATCAAATGGCCTTTGTGGTATATTTCATGCCTCCATTTTGGAGATTTTTTCCTAAGTGTCCAAAGATTAGGAAAGCTCTGCTTTTGTGAACTTCTGTTCTTTACTGATCAGATGTATGCTGTGGCTGAACTCTTTGAATCATGTTGAAGATTAATCGCCATAGGAAGATACTGTAGAGTAGAGCTTCCGAAGCTTGGGCTATAGTAAAAGTAATTCACCATTGTGGCTCATTATGCTTCTCACTGGATTCTTCACAAACTGTGCCCCTCCCAGTGCTAGTCAAGCACGATGTGTAATTTTCTGGTTTAAAAGCATAAAGAATTCAGTGTTCTACAAATTTATTAATTTTGATACTGTGGTCTAAGATCCTGAACCTAATGGTCCAAACCAAATGCCTCTCTTTCCACCTCTTTCAGTAACACGTCCATTGAACCAAATTTATACAAGGAAATAAACATTGCAGTGTACAGAGTAACTTGATTTTCCCAACTTTATTCTGTCCATAGGCCTCAAATCAAGTTGCCTTTCTTTGCAATGTTATACTGTAACAGAATACCACAGACTAGGTGATTTGTAATGAATAGAAATTCAGTGATTCCGAGTTCAAAAAGTGCAATCTCTTTATGATTACAGTAACCATGATGATAATATATTCTAATAGGGCTCTCTTCATTCTCATGATTTGCTACCAACCCAAACTCAAGGTCCCTTGGTCAATTATCCTCTAGCTTAGAAACACATTACATAATTATCCTCTCCAGTCCTCTTCTCTCTTTCACAATTGGCTTTGTCCCTTTTTACAACTAAAAAACACATGCTTTCCCCCACACGGCTGTGTGTCCTTCGTCATTTCGCTGAAAAATCCTTCCACCCATTTATTTATTTGAAAGCTAGGTTTTCTCTGAAAAATACTTCTTTTCATCAAACCCACATTAGGGATGCTTTTTATTCTTCTGGTTCCAGGAAGATGGCTTAGAGGGGGATGCTGGTTATTTTCTAGTTCCTAAGTATTTTTTTTTATCCTAAAGTAAAGTTCATGCTTTCATTAAGTTTCATGAGAACTGGATGGGCAGTCATTTCCTGGTCTTTATGGAGTCCACCTCTGTAATCTCATGGACTTGGAGATGTGGCCCTCAGCCTTCTTTCTTTACTCTCACAGTAGAGTCAGTAGTCATCAGTTGGGCAATTTCAACATGTAGATGACCTTTCCTACAAATAACCTAAAAGCAACTTGACATTAATGTCACCATCATCACCACTGCTGTCCTTTTTTTTTTTTAAGATTTATTTATTAAGAATACAGCAGCCTGCCTCCACGTCTGTCTGCATGCTAGAAGAGGACACCAGATATCATTATAAATGACTGTGAGCCACCATGTGGTTGCTGGGAATTGAACTCAGGACCTCTGGAAAAGCAGTCAGAGCTCTTAACCTCTTAGCCATCTCTCCAGCCCCCACTTTCCATTTTCTAAACCACATCCACAAAAACATTATGCCTTATCACTTGAACTACTTTACATGAAATATTAAAATTAGAAATATAGGTGTCCTCCTGTATTTTTTACTTAGAGATTAGAGAAGACCATGCAGAGACTGAAGAGGAAATCCCAAAAGCTTTGGTCTCTGGCAATAGGAAAAAAATCTATCACCCAGTTCTGGTAACTTGAGCCCTCTTTTGTAGTCTGTGCCCATTTCCTATCTTTGTTTTATCTTTCCCATCAATTATAACACTGCTCTAGGGAAGATGGATACAGGTGGAAAACCTCACTCTTCCCACTTCTAACGCAGATTGTAATTAAATCCAATTTTCTTCTACTAATGTCCATCTCTGGGTCTTGCAGTAGAGCACCATGCATCATGAACCTTAATTCCAGGAACGCCACCAGATCCCCTGCTCTTTGGGGTCTTTTATTCCTGCTCTTCATTCATTCATGGACAATTATTGATTACATTTCCTTCCACTTATTCACAATCCAAGGTTCAAGACCCTCATGAATTAGTTTTATTTTTTCCTTTGCTTGGCATCTTAATATCTCAATTCAACAGTTTGGTTAGTGTCCCAAAGCTGTCATTCCTTCCCCTCTCACAAATGCTTTTTGAATCATTTGTTCTCTTCCCAAACAACCATCTCATCATTAGATGTATCCAGAATTCTGAATTTCGAGACAATAAAGCAATTTTATGAATCAATGCCAACTATTTGCTCTCCAGATGGTGCCCAGCAGAGACCAGCAAATCTTTTTCAAGGCCTGGATCTGTTCTCTCCAATTTCCTCTATTTGTCATTTCTAAATAAACTAATAACTTTGTACTTTGTGTAATGCCACCATTTCCCTTGCTATTAGGCAGATAACTTGTTTCATATTTGGAAGCACATGGACATTATTTTATATGATATTTTCTTTGCACATCCATAGTAACAAACCTGTGAGATTAACATTGCCTGTGGAAAATGAATTTGCTCTTTTGCCTTTTTATTTCCTTAACATGTTCTATTATGGCAATCATCTCTTGTCAAACTCTCAACTCAAGAATGATTCTATTTGGAGGAGTGGGGGAGTAAAAGAAGTTGTCTTTTTGTTGTTACTGTTTGACTTTTAAAATTAAGATGAACAAAGATATTGTTATAAATGTCTTTAAACACAGTAACTTTTCTTAGAAAATAAAAACATACCTGTATGTAGCAAAATATCTTTCAGAGTAAAGAGTAAATAAGATAAAGACATTTTCTAAAACCTGAAACAATTTGCCATCAAAAGATTCATTTTTCCATAAATGGCTAGGAATATAAGAAATGAGCCCAAGAAAAGCACAAACATGAAAGATAGAATGAATAGCTTAAGAAATGCCAAATATGGCCACTAAATAGAGCTAACTAGTGGCTGTTTAAAATGATGAGCATGATATGAATGGCTGGTGGTTTTCCTATGTAGTTATAAAAAAAACAACAACAGTGCAGCAGAAAGGCTTACATCTATTGAAACTACTATAAAATTTTACAGAAATAGATTACTGAAGGCTTTGATTTCTGGGGAAAATGTCAAGGACAAGTAGAAAATTTAGTTCTTAACTAAAAAAAATAATGAGACAAATATAAATAATAATAAAAGCAACAAAGGCAAAAAAGTAATGAATGAAAGAAGACAGACAGAATATAACAATTCTTATCTCTATACTTAATAAAATAATAATGACATTTCATAGACCAAGGATTCCAATGAAAATGTTAGATATAAAGTAAATCTATAGATTGAAAGATATAAAGATATGTTGCCCAACTCTTCTACTTTGACATTGAACCTTTGGAGCTGTTAGCAATTGAAAAGCTGATATGAGCAAAGCTTTCTGCCTTGGAACATCCAACAAAAGAGTAGGCAAACTTACAAAGGTGTTTCTCAGGCACTCTCGAGAAGAAACAAAAGTTAATCTCCAGAAAGGCTTGTCAGCTTGGAGGAGGAGAACAAGTTTTATTAACCAGCTCTTTTCTAATATTAGCTCCCCACATATTTGTACTTCCATAATTGGCAAACCTCAGAAACTCATAGTCATTTTCTTTTGCCCCGTGACTTCTTTAAAACTTTACTGTTCTTTATTAGAGATGGTATACAATATAGAGTATTGAACCAGCTATTTATAACTTGCCCATTTCCTTGGGTATCTCCTAGGAGGTATAAGTATGTATACAGAACACTGATTGGTTTTCTTTTATTATTATTATTGTTATTGTTATTATTATTTTGTATTTTTCCAGACAGGGTTTCTCTGTATTGTTTTTGAGACTGTCCTGGAACTCGCTCTGTAGACCAGGCTGGCCTTGAACTCACAGAGATCCGCCTGCCTCTGCCTCCCGAGTGCTGGGATTAAAGGCGTGCACCACCAATGCCGGGCTTGGTTTTCTTTTATATCTGTGTTGTTGCGGTTGTTATTTTGAGAGCTGTTACCCAGATGAAAATGTGGAAGGGCAGGGGGACTATTTTTTTCTTCCATAGCAGCCATGTGCTTTTTACAGCATATAATTTGAAGCAAGTAAACATAAAGGAATGAAAAACGTGCTAAAGGAAAACAGTGTATCCTAAGTCAGCCGCAGCATCTCAGGTAAGAAGCATAGTAAGGACTTTTGGGGGGGTTCCAAGAAAATTCACTTCAAGCATATATTCTAAAGTTTTTATATATTCTAAATAACAGCTATCAAGATGACTTTAAAGAATATGAAAATTCAAGTGTCTGTTTTATAGAATAGGTTAAAAAGTGACAAATTTCCACAATACAAGAGAATGAACATCAAGATGAATGACCTACAGTGGGTTACAAAATATGAAGTTCAAAGATACAATGTGCTAAACCCAGAGCTTGCGGGTACAAGGATGAAAACAAGCAAAATTAATCTACGATGATAAAAGTCACAAGGGTCTCTGCCCTTGGGAGAATTACCTTCCTGGATCACCAGTTGGTCTTCTGGTTGCTTCTAATGTCTGTCTCCTGATACGGAGTGCACATTCTTATTGTAAAGACTTTTCTCAAGTACAGAGTTAGAATTAGATTTACGAAGATAATTAAGAGTACCTAGAAAATCAGGAAGGGGAAGAAACATTTTAAAGGGTAGTAGAACACAGATGATATGAAGTAGAACAGGCGAATAATGGAGAGAAAAGTGGGGGAGTAGAGCAGAGGAGGGGGTTGAAGGAAAAAGCCATATAGAAACCTACTATTTTATAAGCTTTGCCTGAATTCACAAGCAAATACACAGTGTGTGTGTGTGTATGTGTGTGTGTGTGTGTGTGTGTGTGTGTGTGTGTCTTCATATAAAAGAGTTTAATAGGGTTATCCACCTCAGGTTATTATGTTCATCCCAGGAACTATAGGTCACCAAATGAAAAACCCAGTACAACTTGTGGGATCCCTCCCCTTGAGTCATTGGTCAAAGGTGTCTCAGGAAGCCCCAAAATAATACAGCTTATTGCTATTGCTCTTGGTTGCACATGGTAGTATGATGGTAAGACACCATTGCTGAATACATCATACACATTGGTCATACAGCATGGAAAAATCAAGGTGATCTTGACCAGGAAGCTTAGCACCAGATAACTACCTTTCATATACTGGTGAAAGACCCTGAATTTATAGAAATAAAATATAAGCTTAAACAGGGAGGGCACCCCACTAGAGAACTTGGGAAGTGATCAAAGGACCCCATCCCAGGAACTGGCCAAACCACAGAATAGAATGTATGGTTTAGCAACCTTAATTGCAGAAGGGCTGTAAACCCACAAAAGGCCAATTCCAGGCTGCTGACCACCGGTTCTTGTGATGGGGGGTTACGTGACTACTGACCAGGGGAAGTAGATGTCTTCCTGACCTACACGTTGTAAATTCCTCAAGCCTTGGTATGAGTTAATCATCTCTCCCTAAGTAAATGGTGGTTATCATCTCCTTGTTTCCCACGAATCTTGTTTGCCCATCTCTGACGCCCTGGTCAGTTCTTCACCAGTTGCCCCAACTAATAGTTATATCTCATTTAACTTACCTCCCAAATGTCCTTCATGGTTAGATTGAATTGCCAACTTCTCAGTAGCTCATAATAAGTATCAAATTCAACATGAGTTTTGAAGGATAAAACCACATTTCCACCATAGAACAATGCAACATATTGTGTTCATTTTGTGTAGAGAGAGCATTTCCTGTACATTACCATATCAACCCTGTTTTGTATCTCTGAATAATTTTTGAATAGTCTCCACACTAATGTTTTTTATGAATCCTTTTAATACACTCCATCTGAACATTCTTTCCATAACAATAATAATAATCTCCATACAACTAGACTAACATTAATGTTCTCATGTCAACAAGGCCATGAGGAGAAAGGAATTGAGAAGGTTAATGGAAAGTAAGATGGAGATGATGAGAAGATGAGTCTAGAAGAAAATACAATAAACTCATTAACAAGATGTCTCTGTATAAGCTTTGATGTATAAATAATGGCTATATAAACAGAAGGGGTGTTGGAGTCCTCTACTCCAATCTTCTATTTAGTATGTTAATGAACTTTGAGTGAACTAAATTAGGTTTATAAGACCCTAAATTCATTGCATATCATTTTTTTTTGGTTTTTACAAGACAGGGTTTCTCTGTATATTGCATATCATTTTTAAAATAGGAATCAAAAGAGTACTGTGAGATATCCTTCTTATAATGTACATGTAACAGACACCGGGTTAGGACTGTATTCTTCTTATGCAAATAGTGGTATCTGGTGGTTTGAGAGAAAATGACTCTCGAAAAGAAGTGGCACTATTAGGAGGTGTGGCCTTTTTGGAATAGGTGTGGACCTGTTGGATGAAGAGTGTCACTGTGGAGGTGGGCTTTGAGGTCTTGTATATGCTCTAGCTATGCACAGTGGGACAGGCCACTTCCTGTTGCTTGCTGGTCAAGATGGAGCCAGCACCATGTTTGCCTGCACACTGCCATGTCCTGCCATGATGATAATGGACTCAACCTCAGAAGATAAAAGTCACAACTAAATGTTTTTCCTTATAAGAGTTGCAATGGCAACCCTAACTAAGACAGTGTCTTTATTAGCAAATCATTGGAAACAATTGGGTTGTTCAGTGAGGTTTGATGGAAATGATGCCTGAGAATGTTCTGATCATCATACCTGCACAGGGACTGAGTGGGAAAGTGATAACAACTTTTGTCACAGTTGAGGCTGAAACATATAAAATGTATTTCCTGTGGATAACTGGACCAGCAGGACATGAAACAAGCTATATAAAGTAATTATGTAGTCAAAAAGCTGGTAGAGGGGACAGACCACATTAAAGATAGTAGTGACTCCATGCACCTGGCGAGATTCTTTCTCTCTGATTGTATATCCAACGGGTCCTTGGCTCTCCTCTGTCCACCCACAAGCTTCTTAGGAAGAAAAGACCTGTCATTTGGAGCCTGGAATTAGAGACAGGCTGGTCATAAAAGGCATTCCTGGCCAGTCAAGCAAGAACTCAACTTCAGAGACTGTAGTCTGGCAGGGTCAGCCTTGATTGCTGACATACACCCACAGGCATCATGGAGGTCAGTGGTCTGAGGATTGACAATGGAGCAGAAAGCAACCTAGTAGGAGGATAAAACTCAAAAGATCAAAAGAAAAGTGACAAATAAGACCGTAGGTCAGGGTGATCACAACACCTCATAGGGCTGTGAATGTGGGAATCACATTAATCTTCTCTCCCTCTTCTGATGTTGACTACCACATACAGTGCTAAAGGAGTCAGAGAATTATGAAAGAATACTCAGGGAAGCAACAGCAATAATAGAAATAAAACGAATAATCTCTGTTTAATACTTCACAGTACTCTTTCATGAGCTCCTTCCAGCAATCACATAAGGTGCTCACTTTTGTGAGGCAAATAATACTTAAATTGAGAAATCAAGATTTTGCTCAAATCACCTCTTTCATTCACAGATATGCACAAGCAATGAAAAGTGAATAAACAGATTCCCCCCTTCATGTCTCATTAGTGAGTTCACATACTATGTATGTGCAAACATGTAAATAGTATGAGAGATGGAACAGAGGCTGCTCCTGTGTTATCATTATTGGAGGAGACGGGCTTGAGAATTATTTGACCATAGTATTCTAAACATCCAAAGTCCATGGTTAGGAACACACACACACACACACACACACACACACACTCACTCACACACACACACACACACACACATCCACGCATGCACACACACACTTCATTTTCATGCTTGGAGAAATAATATCTACAGTGGCAATTTCCCTCAGACTCTTAGTAGTAGTCAGTATGTGTAAGTGCTCCATCAGAGGGAGACGTAAGCTCTCCTGTTGATGCAGAGAACTCTGCTGCTCAGGCCCCTCTAATGAGCAGTCACACGTGGTCTTCTCATCACATGTAATCGTGTACAAAACAGATCAGTACATATCAATTCGCCAGCTGAGACTCCCATAGACTTTGCCTGTAAGAAAGGCATTGTCCCTCTCCTGTGCTCTGAAGTTATTCTCCCAATGTGGGAATGTGACCTTGAGATCTCAAGGTTAGCTCATTTCTCCTGTGATTTTCACATTTCCTAAGTAGCTACAGGCCAGCACACAGACTTGAAGCTGAATTTCCTTTCTTTGGGGCTGCCTTGGTTTTGCCTTTGAAGTGGCAACCTGGGAGTGGTTTCTTCAAGGCAAGAGAAGTACTCCCAGGGCTTTCACAGGAGGCCAGTCCTAACAAAGGAGGGATCAGACCTCCTGAGTGTGCTTTCCAGCCACCAACTCACAGTGCAGAAGAGAGTAATCAGAGCCCTTTCCACAGAGTGCTCCAAGAGTGAATCCAATCAAATTTTTTAAAAAGTCAAAGAAAAAAAAATGAAAGAACTTCAAAAGAGAACTCACAGCTGCAAACTTGCCTGTCAATCAGCAGGAGACACAAGCCAATCAGAGGTGAAGTTTAAGAAAAAAAAAAGATGTTTCCATGAAAATTCATTTTAATCAGTTGTACTCCCTGGGAGTAGAGCAAGGAAGAGAAAACTGATCAGCTGGCAAAGGATGCTGAAGAAGGCTGGTAAGAAACTGCACAGCTAAGCAAGCCATTATAGGTTGCATGTGACCAACTGAGTCACAGGACTTCCAAGCATTCTCATAGCCCATGATTACACAAATATAGCTATCAAGCTTGCGGCCTGTTGTAGGCACGTTAAATTTAGTTATTTGTTTATTTGTTTACCTCCCTAATCTCCACTGAGTGTTGTATTTATGTAAATGATACTTCAAAGCCAATATGAAGTGAAGGGTCTGAAGTGGGGCTTCTTACCTGGATTGTGTGAGAGGGAAACATGAGTGTCAGAATCAGAAATGGTGATAGGACTGGAAAAGCCAAGCAGAAAGAGGAGGAGGGGAGGAAGAGACAGAGAGACACACAGAGAGACAGAGACAGAGAGATTCTGCTGACCTTGGGCCTTTGAACTCCAGAAATGTTAAAGAAGACAGGTGCTATATAGAAGCAAAGAGTCTGGCTCTTTGATGCTGCAGCATTAGAAACTATTATGAGCAACTCTAAAAATATCCATTCATGGATAAGTTGAGGTCTCATGTATATCATAAGCTCAACCTAGATTAAACATTGCTATAGTTTGTTTGGGTGGTTAGAAAATATTTGCTTTTACAGAGATAGCATACTCCATATGACTAAATAAGAATACATCTAGTTCCAGAGATATCATTATTTAAATTGGAAATAACAGGCAATGTTGTATTGATATGAACAGATGCTCTATAGTTTGATCAGTAAGAAAACATAAACTCACCAAAACAATATTCCAGGAAATGTGTGATGGTTTATATGTATAGTCACAGTCCAGGAATACAGGGAACATTTACAATGAGTACTCTTATCTAATGTATAAAAATATATATGACATTACAAAACATTGTTAATTTTAAAAGTAACAGACTGAGAATGTACAGAGAGCCATGATGTTAAACAGCCCAGTGCTAGTGGATGCTATAGCAAGAACAAGCCTAGAGCACATCTATTACAAAACAGTACTATGTGTTCTAAATACATGCAGATCTAAATTGCCAGTGGGATCTGTTGGCCTAGGAACACAGAAATCGGAGTAAGGAATAAATTGATTGATCATGAATGCAATTATCTACACTTTCTTTGTCTTGATTTAGAAATTCTTTAAAAACAAAGAGAACACCAGCAGGAAAGCATACAATTGCGCCATGGTATTTTAAGATGGGAATTAAAACTTTCAGCACTGGACAGAGACCTTAAGTCAAATGCAAAAACCAAGAAAGACCTGTGATAGGCAGCTATGAGCAGACTATCCAGGGAAAGCTACCGCAGTTGAGCAGTTTGATTCATGTGTGTGTGTGTGTGTATGTGTGTGTGTGTGTGTGTGTGTGTGTGTGTGTGTGTGTAATCATTGTCAGTAGAGAACAAAACCAAAACCAACTTGGTGTTGGGAAGTCAATTTGCTTTTCCACAAAATGATTATATTCTATAAAAAGCTGGAAGTAATTGCTGCCCTTCCATCATGAATCCACAGTCATGCAGGGCTAACCAGAAGTCAGCTTGCCACATGGGATGCTACTCATTGGTAATTATTTAGCAGGCATCATTTGGACTATCACTGTTGCTATGATTGCCTTGCCTTCCACTGTCCCACAACCCCCCATTTGTTTTCCAGAAATAAAACTGTAAAAAGTGAATTACTCAGCAAGAGTCATCTGGTCTTGGTCTCCATATAATCTAGATTCCAAAGAAGATGGTCAGTCTGAAATGTGGGGTCTATTTCTGAGTTGCCCAGCAGCCTGAAGACAATTAGTAGGTATTTTCTAAGCACTCTTACAGGTAGTACCTGCAATGGTCTAGTAAAGTAGGAAAAGGTGATAGAGACAGAATTTTTGAAATATCACAGGAATAATCACAATGATAAAGTACTTTACACATCTTATAATTGTTAAGTATAAAACCTAAAGAAAGTCTGAATTATTCAGGAAAAAAAGACCATCTCCTAGATTTCAAAAATCTTTTCTTTAAGTAGTAATTATAATTTCATAAGACAGTAAACCAGGTAAAATTCTGAATATATGAACTTGAGAGTAATTGATTTGTTGTTCATCTTTATGTGATTTACATGAAAATGTCTGTTTTCATCTATGTGGTCCTATCTGTTTTTGCTAATCACAAAAGGATCATTAAAGGAACCATTGTTAGATTTGCAAAGGAAAAGTCCCTTTTATTAAAATGCACCATGAACATTGTGAGTGGCACCAATAAATTTTCAGAAATTGTTATGTGATTTCCCTGGAAAGATACGCTAACTTCAGATTTCTTATTGGGCATTGGGCATTTTAGACATAAATTGGATCTGTACATTGATCTTGCTAATCAAGGAGCAACAGGGTTGATGCTGGTTTTCTACCTCCTGTAGCCAAGATGGTTATTCCATAGGTATCTAACAGGCAGTCTACTCATGAAAGACTTTGAACATACACCGACCAGACTGGTCCTGTCCTGAAAAATGACACCTGGGACTGAGTTCACCTTCTTGCCATTTTAGAGCCTTCCTAAGCATCTAAAACAGTTTCATAATGTTTATTGGCACTGAAAACGGGCAACTCCGGGGTATATTGTACTTAAGACTGGGATTTTTTTGATTTTTGATAGAGGTGCAGTAATTTCTACCAGCTTTTCACAGAACCTGACTGCTTTCTAGAAAAACAGATTAACTTCCCAACACGAGATGGTTTTGTTCTCTAGGGAAGATGACTCTCCTCACAAAATTGAATCAAATTGCTCAGAAATGTATAAAAACTACACACAAATGCTCCCACCAAAAAGACAGGTAAGCTGAAAATATTACTAAACCTCCTCTGTCCAAGGAAACGACTGGCCACAAGAATGATTAAGGATGAACCCTCCCTGAGGATTGGTGGGATGGGTAGTTGGTAGGGAGAAGGAACGGGAGGGCAGGAGGGAGAGGGAACTGGGATTGGTATGAAAAATAATATTGCTTTTAATTTAAATAAAAATTTAAAAAAGAATGAACTGGAAGAGAAAATCCTTTGAAATGTTTATGTTAAAACCCATGTAATAGACTGCTTTCTTTGTTGGATTCCCTTTCAAATGAGTATCCTTTTCTGCTATCTGGAGTCTGTCTCTGAAGTCACCTCTCAATAGTGTTCGTCTTCAATAGTGAATCCATACACGATGGTGTGACCACATGCTTGACTTACTTTGCAGAATGTAACCAAATGACCTTAAGTAACAGCTTGATTGAATCTGGGCTTCTTTTTTATTTAGAACTACTTTAACTTGTTGATAGTAATAAACTATTATATCTCAATTGTTAAATTTTAGTGTGTGTGTGTGTGTGTGTGTGTGTGTGTGTGTGTGTGTGTGTGTACACTTAGGTAAGAAGACATTCATTCTTTTCCTCCACCATGTGGGCTCCAGGGATGAAATTCAGATTGTCAGCCTTGGCAAGAAGCACCTTCCCTGACGAGATATCTCAACAGCCATCATATTTTAGCTTTATTATACATATCCTAAGTAATGCCTCATGCATGGTGGGTTGTTTGTTTGGGTTTTTTTGCTTTTGTTTTTTTGAGACAGGGTTTATTTGTAACTTTGGAGCCTGTCCTGGAACTCACTTGGTAGAATAAGCTAATTTGAAACTCACAGAGATCTGTCTGGTTCTGCCTCCCAAGTGCTAGAACCAAAGGCATGTGCCACCACCACCAGGCAATTGGTGTTTTCTTCTAAATGAATGGAAATTATATTGTCCATTTTACAAAATGATGTGAAGTAAAGTTTTAATGATTTTTTTCATGTGATCATTGTATCTTGGTCAGACAACAGATTGTAGCAATGTGTGTGATTTAAGTGATAGGATAGTTTTACTGATTGGGAACTTGCAAGCTCTACATCTGTTGACGTATCAACCCAGGGAAAGGAAAGAAGGCACCATATCTCTTGTCTGGCCACTCACTTAGGTTAACTGGTGCAGAAGACAGCAAGCAGAGGATACTGAGTCATCGTCTTTCAAAACATAAAGGCCTATGTGATGTTACAGGAAGCATCAATACTCTCATCTCTCCTTGTGTATTCAAATCTATTGTTCCTCGATGCTTCCTGCTGCACTGAACTGACCAATGTGATAGAACTCTCAGCTTTCCAAGTTGTGTTCATATCATAAGACTTCAGATAATAACACCAAGGATGAATGAGTAAACATCTCAAAATGTAATCAAAGGAAAAGCTTTAATTTTATCTTAAAGTTTAGTTTTGTCTCTATTGTTCAGCTCTGCCCTGTGCAAATGATATCTTCCTTCTGTGGCCTGCTTCTTTGCCTTAAAGACTCTCCAATCTCCAGATGCACTGCTGACCTTTGCATATTCAAAACTGTAGCAGTTTATTTCTTATCTGTGTTTCTGTATTAGGAATATTTTTTCTATTTTCTTCAAAGTAAAATCTAGGATTACTAGACTTTACAAAGTCTGAACACTTGGTTTGCTAGCTTTGATTTGTTTTGTTTCTGTTTTGATTTATGTCAGGTGCTATTGATCTTTTAAAAAATGAGTTGTATGGAAGAACACAAGAAAGTTACTACAGAGGATAAGTTCTCAACATCAGCATTTGGTTGAATAGTTTCTTCATTATCTGTTAACTTGGTATAATTGCCCATCTATATACTTTCTATTTGATTCACTTTAAAGATCTCACGTTGCATTTATTCTTTAAGATGAAATTATCAGATATTTGTTTGACTCTGCTCTCCCCCCCCTCTCTCTCTCTCTCTCTCTCTGTGTGTGTATGTGTGTGTCAATTTTTTTGAGATAAGATCTCCTGGTTGACCTGGAACTTTACATAGTCCAGTTTGGTCTCCAACTCACAGAGCTCACCCTGCCTCCCAAGTACAGGAATTAAAGGTATATGCCACCACAGTTAAACAGCTGTCCATTCTTCCATTTTATCAGTTCTATAAATAACACAATCCTCAAGCACAAGGATTTGCCTGCCCACAATCTGCCCTTAGATGCATCTATACAATTCTTCATGTGACAACTTTTGCCACTGTGAATAGAGCAAAGTATGGAAACGAAGGTGAAATTTGAGAGCAAAAGGTATTGTTGTTTCTTCCTATGTACTCTGACAAAACAAACCTTTTGAATTGCCATCAGGTTCTCCTCAATCAATAACACACACCCCTGCTCATTCCTGTCCTTCTTGGTCAGCTCTGTTGCCCAGTCTTCCACCTGTCACCAGCAGCTATGTTCTGTGATGCTGTCAACAAGGCTACCTAGAACATTCAGTGAGAGGAATGCAGCTGGCAAAACCCATGCTCTACTAAACTTCACAAAGAAGTGCTCTTCCAATCTATGTGGCTGAGACTATCTTTAAAATTAGCTAAAATCTCACTCCTAGCAAGATGGACTATTCTGAGCTGTCAAAAATCCCTTCCCTAACCAGAGCGATTGATAATATGTCTGAATAAGGGCTTTACACCAATTGAGTCTTTCAACAATTTAGGTGAGGCCCAGCAAAGTCATTGCTTGGTTCTTTGTTGGTAACAATATATCGTGATTCAGCTGTAATTCAGGTTCTGGGGAGGGTATATCCACACCAGCAGATCAACTTGGCTTTGTTCTAAGGGAAGATGGAACAATTCAAGAAAAGGACAATTCAAACTTTTGAAAGGGAGAATCATTAAAGGTAACAACAACAAAACAACATTTTTTCTGTTTAGTCTAAGCTGGCCTAGAACTCTGTGGATAAGGCTGGCTGTGAACTTGAGTTCTGAGATGACAGACACAAGTTATCATGACTGACAGGAATCATTACTGATATATCATAACTTTGGTCACATTCTTTTTAAGAAAATGAAATGTCTTAGGGTTACTATTTTTGTGATGAAATACTGTGATAAAAATAATTTGGGGAGAAAAGGTTTTATTTGGCATATGTATCCTGAATCACAGTTCATTGAGGGAAACTAAGGCAGAAACTCAAATTAGGCAGGAACTGATCCAGAAGCCATGGAGGAGAGCTGCTTACTGACTTGATCTTCATTCTTATTCAGCTTGCCTTCTTACAGCACCCAGGAGCACCAATCCAGGAGTGGCACCATTTACAATAGACTGTTCCCTTCCACATTAATCACTAGTGAAAATAATGCCCTACAGGATTGCCTACAGCCCAGTCTTATGGAGATGACTTCTCACTTAAAGCTCTCTCTTCTCAGATGACTCTAGAATATGTTACATGGGCATAAAACTAACCAGCATACCAAGTGACAAAGTCAGCCAACTTCAAGAATAGGGAAATAAATGCTACTTCATCATGGCAGGGAAAACAAGGCCATGATAAAAGTTGTATTTCAAAGAATTAAGTTAAACTGATAAGAACAGATACTACACTTGATCTTAGCCAAAAGGCTGGAAGCCCATTCCCTATGGAGGGATACTAATTCAGCCCAGATACATGGAGGAGGGCCTAGGCCCTGCCCCAAATGATGTGCCAGACTTTGATGATCCCCCATAGAAGGCTTCACTATCCTTGGGGAGTGGTTGGGAGGTGGGTTGGGGGTCATGGGAGGATGGGAGGGGGAGGGAACAGGGGGAATTAATATGTAAAATAAGACTGTTTCTAAATTAAAACCAATAAAAACAAAAGAAATGACCAAAAACAAAAATGTGTGAGCTGGAGTGTTTAACTGCTCTTTCAGAGGGCTCAGATTTGGTTCTGAGAAACCGGGTCCAGGGGCTCCCAGCCACCTGTAACCCCAACTCTAGAAAAACTGAAGTCCTCTTCTGATCTTTGAAGATGCCTGTAACCATGTGAACATATGCTCCCATACACACATAATTTAAGATAAAATATTTTTAAAAAATAAATAAATAAAATAATTAAGTTGAAGAAAAGGGTACTTTTTATAATGAATACACCACAGTGTTACTCAGAAATATCACTGAACCTTTACTAACTATGGACTACTTTGAATACTAGAGTTAATGGGTTCTCACCTCATTTCAGAGTTCCCTTTTAAATAAATAACATATATGGACTTGTGGATTCTCAGGACGACAAATGCAAGGTAGAAACATCTCTGATTTATCTGTCTACATTCCTAATCCTACTCACTTCTCATTTTGTTATTTTCCCCAATGATTCTTTCCCTGCACAGTACTTCCAGTTGGCTGTCAAGCAGTAATTAAACGTGCTTATATTAATATTTGGGAAAGTTCTCCAACTTCTTTGCATCATCACCCTAGGGAAATAAGATCAGAAGTGCTTATGAAAACCTGAGTCAATCAAGACAGCTATTTGCCACAATTTAAGGCTTTAAGTAATTAAAATAATAGTCTTGTGGGCCATGTAAAGCATTCTGACATTCTGTCCCCTCTACTCCAGGAACACGTCTCAGGTTCTTTTGGCATCTGCATGTTGGTACAGTCAAGATCAAGGTAAGGAATCAATAATGGATGACTGTCTTTGAAAAGAAACAAAAAGAAAAATGTGAACTTCCCTGTGGCCTTAGAGTAAAATTCTTAATATGAATAAACAAAGTTAAAGCTATTTTCCCATCTCTGATACTATTTGCATATGATTCATCATCTAACTATAAGGCCACAGAATTAAATGAATGACAGAATACATGTGAATACATCTAAAGCAAGAAAGAATTAACTCAAAGTATCTTAATTTTTATTATATTAGCAACTATCAGTTTTGAGCACCAGTTTGAACATTTCTTATAATTTTTCAAATTTATTCTTCATAATCCACAAGTGTCATCATTAACAATTTATGGAAAATAAAATGGTACTTACAATGGTTTGATCAATTGCCAAAAAATTATACAGTTGATTATTTAAACTTAATGTCTCAGATTTGAACTCACCCCTTCAGCCTGTGTTCTTTGTCATTGTATTATAACATTGAGTTATGTGAAGTTCTTTAAAAAAATAAAAGTCAGGGCTGAAAAGGTGGCTTAGGGATTAAGTGTGCCTACTGCTCAATTCAGAGGACCAGAGTTTGGTTGCCAGCATCAATGTTAGGCAGACCACAACCATACATAATTCCAGTCCCAGAATCCTACACGTCCTTCTGGCTTCCAATGGCACCCACACACATGTGCTTACATGTATAATACACATATACAAGAAATAAAATAAAACAGAAACACTAAACACCTTAGCTGATAGCAAGTTATTTAGCTTTCAAACTAGTTGAAATGGAAGCTCCTTGTTCTAAAATCTATAGACACTCATCTCAGTTAATCAAAAACCCTGCATTTCAAGCAAGCTCTTGAGGTGATAGCAGACAAGTTCTCAGCCATAAATATGAATGAATTCTCTTATCTAAATTTTTCATTTTCAAAACTTGTCTTTCTTATATTTCTTTCCAATACTAGTTCTAGCCTGTCTTATTTCAGAATATATGCTGAAATTTCCTGAAAGACCTTAAAATTTCTGGACAGAAATCCATGGAACAGGTAGGCTAACTACAGATCTCCACATCTCCTTCCTCACCTCAAAATCTAATTCTCCAAATGCACTCCCAACTTAGTAGCAGACCACCTTCTAGTGCCTCTTCCTCATTTCCAGAATTCAGCAACTAAAATTACAATCTTCCCAAACCCAGAAGCCCAAACAGCAAAACACACACACATACACACACACACACACACACACACACACACCACAATCAAGAAGAACCAAGACAAAGTGTATCTTCTAGAGCTCAGAAATCCTGCTACAGTATGCCGTGAGAAGTGAAATAAAAGCAGGAAACAAAGACCTTAAAATAACCTTTTTGAATATGACAGAGGTTCTTAAAGAGGAAATGAATAAATATCTTAAATAAACCTATGAAAACACAAACAGTTCAAGGAAATGAATAAAAGTTCAAGATGTGAAAGTGGAAATAGAATCAATAATGGAAACCAAAAAAAACAAGGGTCTTCTGGAAGTGAAAATTGAGGGAGTCAAATAAAATCTAAGAGGGAAGTATTGCCAAGAGAATGCAACAGATGGAAGGAAGAATCTCAGGCATTAAGGACATGATAAAAGAAATAGATACCTCAGTCAAAGAAAATGCTAAATATAAAAAATCCAGGCACAAAACTTCTAGGAAATCTGGAACATTATGTAAAGACTAAATCTAAGAATAATGGGAAGACAGGAAGGAGAAGAAACCCAGGTTAGGAACAGAAAAAATCTTTCAATAAAATCATCGAAGAAAATGTTCTTAACCTAAAGAAGGAGATGCCTATCAAGGTACAGGAAGCACACAGAGCACCAAATGGGCTGGACCAGAAAAAACATTCCCCTAGTATTTCATAAACAAAACATTAAATGTACAGAACAACAAAAGGATATTAAAAGCTGGAAGAAAAACAATAAAGGAACACAGACAGACCTATTAGAGTAATATCAGATTTTTCTGGAGACTCTAAAAGCCAGAAAAACCTGGACAGATATGCTACAGAATCTAAGAGACCATCAATGCCAAGCCAGATTGCTACATATAGCAAAACCTTCAATCACAATAGGTGGAAGAAATAGGACATTACATGATGTAACCAAATTTAGGCAATGTCTGTCTATAATTCAGCCCCACAGAAGCACAAAAAAGAAAACTCTAGCCTAAGGAGGTAAGCCACATCCAAGAAAACACAAGAGATAAGTAACCCCAAACCAGCAAATTAAAAAGAGGGGAAATAGCGCACATACAACAACAACAACAAAATAACAGGAATTAACCGACATCAGTTGCTGATATCATTCAACATCAATGGTCTCAATTTCATTAAAAAGACACTGACTAAGAGAATGGATGTGAAAACAGGGTCCATCCTTCCTCTTCACCCAAGCAACATACTTTAACACCAAGAATAGACATCACCTACAGGTAAAAGTATGCAAAAGATATCCCAAGTAAATGGTTACTAAGAGACAGGTTGATGCCCACGTTTTAATATCTGGCAAAATAGACTCCAGTAAAAACTAATCAGGAGAGATAGGAAATGTTGTTACATAGTTATCAAAGGAAAAACTCCACCAAAAATACATTACAATTCTTAACATCTATGCAACAAACACCAGGGCACCTAGGTTCATAAAAAATAACACTACTATGGCTAAAAATCACATTGTCACACAATAATAGTGGGAGACTTCAATACCCACTCCTGTAAATAGACAGATCGTACAGACAAAGCCTAAACAGAGAAATGTTGGCATGATAAACCAAATGGTCCCAACAAATATTTACAGAGCATCACACTCAAACACAAAAGAATATCTCTTCTTCTAAGCAAGTCATAGAACTTTCAACAGAATTAGCTACATACCCAGGCCAAAAGTAAGTCTCAACAGATATAAGAAAATTGAAATAACACCCTGAAATAACATCCCATCTGACCATCGCAATGAAAGCAAAACTTCAACACAACCAGAAAGCTTACAAACTTTGAAAAGTGAACAACTAACTACTGAATGAAAAATAAGTGAACACAGAAGTTAGGAAAGAAATTAAAGACTTTCTAGAATTGAATGAAAATAAATACACAACATACCCAAACCAATGGGACACATACCCAAACTAATGGGACACAATAAAGATGATTCTCAGAAGCAAGTTCAAAGCACTAAGTGCCTTCATTAAAAACGTAAAACAGGAGAGATCTCACACAGGTAACCCAACACCACACTTGAAAGTTCTGGAACAAAAAGAAGAAATCATACTGAAAAGGAGTAGACTGGAAACTCAAGACTAAAATCAATAAAATAAGAACAAATAAACAAAAAACAATACAAAGGATCAATGAAACAAATAGGTGTGGTTTTTTTAGAAAAAAAATCAATAAAATAGACAAACCCTTATTCAAATCAACTAAAAGGAAGAGAGAGAATATCCAAGTTAACAAGGTCAGAAATGAGAAGTTGGACATAAAAAAGGATAGTGAGGAAATCCAGAGGAACCTAAGGATGTACTTTAAAAACTTCAACCCCAACAAGTTGGAAAATCTAAAAGAAATGAATTATTTTCTCCATATTTTTTTAAAATTATGATAGAAATAGGTTGAAGATGTGTTTGTTACCAAGTTATACAATGATCATTTGGGTTTTAAAAAATTGTCTCTATGTATGTATGTATGCATACACACACACACACACACACACACACACACATCTGTCTGTCTTTCTGTGTCTGCCCATCTCTCTCTCTCTCTCTCTATCTGTCTCTCGCTCTCTCTGTTTCTCCTGTGTGTGTGTGTGTGTGTGTGTGTGTGTGTGTGTGTGTGTGTGTGTGTGTGTATGCATGTGTCTGTGTAGGCCAGAAGAGGGTGTACGATCACTGGAGCTGCAGTTAGCAGCAGTTTCTGTTGCCTAATACAGGTGCTGAGAACTGAACTTGAGTCTTCTGGAAGACCAGGAAAGTACTCTCAACCCCTGAGCTATCTCTGTAGCTCTTGATCCATTAGAATTAGACATTTATTTCTATTTCCTGGAAAATCTAGCAGATGTGTGAGATGTGTTCTTCCAGGTTTAAAACCTCCCAATTGTGAAGTGTGGTAAAGAAAATGCATTTAACCCAGAAACAGACTATGACTCATACCAGAAATGCTCTCTTAATTAGCACTAAGACACTATAAACTAGTACACATAACATCCAGGTAGTAGCACTTCAGGAAATTTTCTTTTCTAAGAGGTGAATTTACACTTATTCAAGTGAATTATTATGAAATTTTAATAGAAAATGGACCCACTGGGCTCATTTAGTCTTTAAAAAATGTAGAGAGAAAACATTTTAATTAACTCCATTGCTTTGGTGCCTTACTCAGCAACTACAAAAATGCACCAACATCTCAACATGACAATGGATTTTAGACTATATTTCTATTAGATGCTTTCGATTTCATAAAAATAAAATAAACAAAATACTATTTTATTAAGTATAGATATATACTATTGACATCCTTTGTTTAGAGACAATTACTATTAACAAATTATTAAGAGCTGGTTTTAGAAATAATCTATAAATCTCCCAAACAAGTATGCTTATTTTTTAAGTAAGTAGGTTTTTGTATTCTATTTTCCATATTGTTTTTCATACTCACTGGTTTATGAATAGATGTTCTTTATTACAACAGAAAATGTTTCCTCATTCATATATTTGGCTGCATAGGAATCCTTTGAATAAGTGAACACTTTAAACATTGAGCACATTTTTTTCAGTCTTTATAACCCCACAAATAATTGTTATTGGTAATAACATATAAATAAGAAATAGGGGGATTCGATAAGCCTGGTAATTTTCACAAAAATTATACAGCTAACAAATGTTTGAAATTTATAGATGGAGTTTTATGTCAGGACTTCTGGTCAGTTTTGTCCTACCAGACTAGCCACTCCCAAATAACCACACAGAGACTTAATATAAATTGTAAATGCTCTGCTGGTAGCTTAGGCTTGTTACTACCTATCTCTCACATCTTAAACTAGCCTATATTTCTTATCTATGCTCTACCATGTGGAGGTACCTTTTCTCAGAACACCATGTTTATCTCCTGCTTCCTCTGTGTCTGCTTGAGGCTCCTCCAACTCCACCCTTCTTCTTTGCACCTAAGAAGCTGAATGCATTTTAAGTTTTTTCAGTTTTACTTTTAAAACTTCTTTGCAGTTTAGTGAATAAAAAGTTCTTACGGGTCTTTAGGATAAATAAATATAATTTTTCAACTTTAATTTTTGTGAAATCTTATTTCTGATGAAGGTTTAGTCTCCTAATTAATAGGTATTTGGAAATGTAACATACATATATTTCTAGAATGCAGTTTGAGAAACTAGTTTAAACACCTTATAAGTAATTTTGTATTGATTGTATATTGCAAACATATTTTGGATGAATTGGATAAGAGAAAATATAAGAGTTATATTTCACTCTTTCTGATCTTACTTTATAAAAATAAATATGACCAGTAGAAATCTTAAAATTACATGTAGATCATGTCCAAATTCTATGAACTAGAGGGTAAAACATCATAAACACACTGAAGCCAGTAGAAAGTACTTAGCATATCCACTCTTGTTTCTCATTTGTGGAAAGTTTTGTAATTATGTGTAATAGCTTCAATATTTTACAATAAGAATGTTATATTTAATTGCTAAGAAATCTTAGTATCTAGCTTAAATAATTAAAAAAACGGGGGAAAGCTATTGGTTTTTTGCATAGCATCAATTTGGTGGAATGGACAGTGCTTGTCCCCACTATGTGGAACAAAGTTTTTTCTTTTTCACAGTGTACCCTGTCAATAAAGAAATATACCACTCTGAAAGACCTCTGAAGACACTTGAGTTTGAAATCTTTAAGGCAAGTGGCAGGATGATATAGAAGTAGGCTTTTTATCCACTAAATTTTTGTTCTAGCAGGAGTTCTCTGTCTTACGTAGTTTTCTGTTTTTTGTTTTTCAGTCACAAAAAAAATTGATCAGCATTTTACAAGATGAAAATCCCACTGAGCATTTTAACAGCTGCCCATAAATCAAGTAAGAAAATCAAAGTGAAGCAGTGTCTTGCATTGTGGTATAGGAAACCCTAGTTATAATTAAATCTGAGACTGTTCCTTTAAATCCTAGGAAGCTCACAGGTCTTTTCTGCACTGTTGGCCTATATGACAGGCTTTAATTAGCACAGATTTTTCACATTCATGGATAGATTAGAAATTTGGAAGTGCTTAATGAAAAAGGTCTGTTACCTTGACCAGGCTGAATTGCAGTTAGAGGACATTGGCAGACTCCAGAGGCTGACTGCACATAAATATATGAATATTTACACTAGGCACACAAAAGTAAAGTTTTTAGATTTTTCTCTAAAGTAACAAACCCTTTGATTTACTGTAAATACTCTGAAAATGTGGACTTTATCTTTAGTAACTTTGAACTAGATAAACCTAGACTTTCAATACCCACTCAAGCATCTTAATTTTCCCTTTGCCCATTGAATTAAACTAGACATGAAGGTAGTCTTAGTCATGTGTCAATATTGCTCATTCCCCACAGGTGATTTATAGTCTAATAAGATACCGAATTCAAGTAAATAAAGGAAAATTCATGCACATATACAATGTTTATACATGGAAAAACAACCACTTATTTTAAGATCAATAATGGATAGGAAATGAGATAGGGAATTGTGTAATACTTATGGCTATTGTCACAGGAACTGGGATCACATAGCAGACAAGCCTAGAGGCACAAAATGAGAGATTGTGTATAATGAGGTCATCCTCTGGGCATGCCTGTGAGGGATTATTTTGTTTGGGTGAACTGATACAGCCAGACCTATTTGAAAGAAGGATTGCATCATTGCCTGGGTTTGGGTCCTAGACAGACTATAAAAGAAAAAGCTGACTGATCATGAGCCACTGTCATTCTTTGCTTACCAACAATGAAGGAAATCTGGCCAGCTATATAAAAACCCTCCTGTCATGGTTTCCCCACCAATGGAGACATTATTTAGAGCCTTAAGCTATCTTGTATTTTATCATAGCAACACTAACTACTGCAGAGATGGTCAGAAAAGATGTCTTTGAAAGGCTAAAGTTGAAGTGAAAATCTAGAAGTAAAATGCTATGGGTTCCAAGAAAAGGAAAGAACATGTGCAAAGCTTTAAGCACGCATACATAGCTGAAAGGCAACTGGTATGAGGAGCTGTGGGCTGTTAAAATGATGTGACTGACTCCCCAACCCCCCCACCCCCGTTTTAGCAGCCATGACAGGCTAGCAAGTACTTACATGACCTTGTTGCTCCTGTCCTGTTTACTAGGCGGTCAGATGCCCTCCTGATGGCAAGGAACCAATCAGGAGTTAACTGGTGGGGCTGTGCTTTAAGGCTCTGGGTGTGCTTTATGGACAAGTGCACAACAGTGACATGCAGAGCATAGTGTTGGGGTTCCCCGAATTGAGGAGGGGTCCCCAAGCTGGATTCGTCACCCCAAGAATCAAGAGTCCACGCGCCAATTGATGCAACACGCAAGAGGCTTTAATTAGGCATCTGCAGATGAGCCTCTCGGTCAGTTTTTAGATCGCTTGGCCCCGAGGTTCAGTTACAATCAGCTTTTAAAGACAAAAACCACAAACCTTTGGGAGGGGTCCCTAGCTTGTGATGGGGGGGGTACGTGACTACTGACCAGGGGAAGTAGATGTCTTCCTGACCTACACGTTGTAAATTCCTCAAACCTTGGTATGAGTTAATCATGTCTCCCTAAGTAAATGGTGGTTCCCACAAATCTTGTTTGCCCATCTCTGACGCCCTGGTCAGTTCGTCACAGGTGGTCAGCAGCCTGGAATTTGGCCTTTTGTGGGTTTACAGCCCTTCTGCAATTAAGGTTGCTAAACCATACATCCCATTCTGTGGTTTGGCCAGTTCCTGGGATGTGGCCCTTTGTTTACTTTCTGAGTTCTCTAGTGGGGTGCCCTCCCTGTTTAAGCTTATATTTTATTTCTATAAGTTTGGGGTCTTTCACATAGCAACCACCATGGGAGGACCTATGGCCATAACAACCAGTTGACCAATAAACACAGGGTGGGTGGTCCAAGCCTGGAAGGGTTCCAATCCTGAGACTGTTGCATACCCCTAGATACTCCCCTTACACTGCTCTATAAGATGCCCACTTCATGGTTTCTTGGGGTCTTTCTCCAGCTATCCTCCATGGTGAATGGATGAGAGTCCTGAGCTAATGGGGTTAGCTCGTTAAACAACTACAGTAAAAGACTCTTTGTTTTTGCATAGAAATGGGCCTCTTAGTGATTTGGGGGTTCAGAATTTGGGCACAACAAA
The DNA here is from genome assembly GCF_017639785.1 of Mesocricetus auratus. Lineage (NCBI taxonomy): Eukaryota > Metazoa > Chordata > Mammalia > Rodentia > Cricetidae > Mesocricetus > Mesocricetus auratus. Next base: position 40,197,568 of record NW_024429194.1, on the reverse strand, counting down.
ATATGCCCAACAGGACCGCCACCCACTTAATTCTAGCAAGACATCCTTGTAATTGAACATAACCAGATGTCGCCCTACTGAATGAGCCCCCTCAATGCTCAAGATAAATTATGGCGGGGCCAGAATTCACCTAAACACAGGAGCCTGGATTTCACCAATCATTCTAGAGCTGAGCTTTGTTTCATTTAGGGGATTGTTTGTTTGCCATTGCAGAAACTCTTTCTACTCCACTTAGCTAATTTTCTCACCTAGAGGCAATACCCTATAATTCACAGTGAGTTTTTTGTTTGTTTGTTTTGATGGAAATGCAAAGTTTTGCAAACCAGCATCATTCTTTGGTCACTGAGCCCTAATTTTTCTTTTTAATATTTGAATTAGAAGAGCCTAGGGAGGGTATGCTACCTGTGAATTGTGAGGCAGACATTACAGAACAGGAAAAGGTGATTTCCCCCCCACGTCAGTTCTTGGTTGCAATGAACACTGTTGTAAAACTAATCCATCAACACAAGAAAGAAAGCAGAAGTTCAGAGCAAGTTTATTTCCTGCATGAGTGGGAAACAGAGAACAGTCATGCTCACACAGGTGACTTTGGATTCCAGCTGATAGCACAGCCTCAACAAAGAATGACAAATTATTGGAGAAGTGACAAGAAGGATTCTCAGTGGGAAGACAAATAGCAGCGGGTTAGAGGCCAGTTAGTGCAGCTTGTTAATGAAGACTCTGCTGGTTCCATCTCCAGGCCAAAAAGTGTCTAAGATGATCTTCAGTAGCAACCTTCATTTTCCCTGGCAGGAAGTTGAATAAGGATGGTTTTGTCTTATAAATCTATGTCCTGATTTTAGGCAAATAGAAGAAGAGCAGAGAGTTCTGTTCATCTACTTCTAAATACCTGTCATCTCAACAACCATTACAGCAAGGAGGAGTATTTGAAGGTAACTGATAGGTCCAAATATTCCCCACCTCCAAATGCTGGTGAAGTTATCCTAAACAGAACTTTGTTTGGGTAAACAAAATGATTGTTATCATAAACAAGCCTAAAGGCAAGTTCCTGTTTCCCAGGAGCTACCCTTAACTCTCCAGGAACCTCCCTTCACCTTTGCAAAGGTCTGCTACCTTTGCAAAGGTACTTAGTTTCTAAACAATCCCTATAGGCTGTATCAGCTCAAATCCCCACCCTGCGGAGTGGCCTTTAAAATCTGCCTGGTTTTCCACTGTCATTTGGTCTTCTCTCTACCCCCACCTCCAAGAGATTGCCTTAGCAGTTTGATCACCAACAATTTACTTTTCTCCCCTCAGAGGGGTCTAGTTTGGTGGTTTGTCCACATCATCGCATATGGTGGCCTAGTACAGTCTTGAGAGTCAGGAAAACATTTGAACAGGAGTGTTTACTGTTCAACTAGGCCTGGTAGTGTGTACATTTAATCCCAGCACTTAAATTGTTAAAGCAGCTGGATTATTTTGAGTTCAAGGTCAGCCTGCTCTGGTACACAGGATTAGTTCCAGGCTAGGCAGAGTTACATAGTAGACCCTACTTAATAACAAACAAAAGAAACAAACAAACAGAAAGAATGACGGAGGAAAAAAATGAGTGCTTCCTGTACAATCATCAGGACCAGTTTAGATCCTAGCACCTGTGTGGAGCACCCGAGTGTGCCTGCAACATCATCCTCAAAGGACAAAGAAAGGAGCAAGCAATAAGAGAAAACCCAATTATTTCTACTGGCCTGTGAATAATCACAGTCAAGTATCTATCCCTCATCCCCTCACATATGCTCATACATACCCATGCTCATATACACACACATAACTAATTAATGAATTTAAAAATAATCCGGGAAATGCAAATCAAAACAACTCTGAGATACCATCTTACTCCTGTCAGAATGGCTAAAATCAAAAATTCCAATGGCAGTTTATGCTGGAGAGGATGTGGAGAAAGGAGAACACTCTTTCACTGCTGGTGGGATCAGTATGGAGCTTCCTCAAGAAAATGGGAATCAGTCTACCACAAGACCCAGGAATTCCACTCTTAGGCATATACCCAAAAGATGCACATTCATACAACAAGGATGTCTGTTTCACTATGTTCATAGCAGCCTAATAGCCAGAACCTGGAAGCAACCTAGATGCCCTCAACTGAAGAGTGGATAGAGAAAATGTGGTACAGCTACACAATGAAATACCAATGGAATCTTGAAATTTTCAGGCAAATGGATGGCACTAGAAGAAACCATACTGAGTGAGGTAACCCAGTCACAAAAAGAGAAACATGGTATATACTCACTCATTTATGGATTTTAGACATGAATCAGGGGAGTGCCAGCATACAATCGCATTGCCAGAGAGTTTGGGAAACAGAACCTTCATCCAGTGACTGATGAAAGCAGAGGCAGATACCCACAGATAAACATTGAACTGAACTCCTGGAATCCAGTGTCAGAAAGGGAGAAGTTGATGGGCAAAGGAGTTAAGACTGGGCTGTTTTAACCCACAGAAACAGTTGACCTGAACAAGGGAGAGCTCTTGGACCCCAGATTGATGGCTGTGTGGAAAACATGGTACTGACCCAGACCCCCTGAATGTGGGTGTCAGTGAGGAGGCCTAGGTAATCTATGGGGCCTTGGTTAGTATTTATTCCTGGTGTACAAATAGACTTTGAGTGCCCATCCCACAATAAGGGATGCTCTCTCAGCTTGAAGGAGGGCCTAGACCCTACCCTGGATGACACGACAGACTCTGGACATCGACCACTGAGGGCCTCACCCTCCCTGGAGATTCGGAGTGGAGACTGGGTGGGAGACTGGGGGTGGGGGCTGGTGGGGAGGGATTTGGAGGAAGGGAGGGAGAGGGAGCTGGGATTGACATGTGAAACAAACTTGTTTCTAACTGAAATTTTAAAAAAGGAAGAGGAAAAAAATAGTTTGGCTTTAAGTGTCAGCTCAGCTTATTAAAGGATAATAAGAAAAAGTGTATTAAAACCTGTTTACATTGCTCTCATTAAAATGCAAACAAAGTGTTTGAGGACGAGAAGAGGCAGAGCAGGCACCAGAGAGGAAGTGGTGTGAGGCTGGAGTAAGAAGTTAGTTGAATAAAGCAAGATCAACATGTCAAATCAGTGAAACCATCCTAACAACAAATGTTGGCAACTTCAACAATTGATGACAAGAAAAAAAATCAATATTTATTGAGTGCAAGCTGCTTTATACATCAAACCTTATTCAAGTTTGTGGGTGTGTTTGATCTAGCTTATTTTTCATAGTTAGGAACATTTGTACTGGAATACTGCCGAAAGTCATAGCAAGTTGATGTGATCAAACCAGACTGTTACATTACTGAGTTCTCACTCTTACATTGTTACAAACACTGTTTGTGCAGTAATACACTGTCACTAATGAAAATGAGAATAGTCATAACAGGATTTTGTTAACCAGTATTCAATGAAAACATGAATAATATTCAGTTTTGTGAAGATAAGGGAATATAAATTTATAATTCAAATGCTCCTGTTTTATTTTCTCTTATTATCCATGATTTACTGCAGTCTTACATCTAAGCGATAGCTTCACAATTCTATGTGAAGGTAATTAAGGAAGCCACATAAATCTAGCATGTGGCACCTTTGGAAATTCCTACCCATAAGATTTGGGTCTCTCTAAAAGCTAGGGATGGATAAGAGATAGTGGAGGAAATGAAGCCGTGATCTAAATAAAGTGCTATTGATTTGCTAGTAGCTCTTCTCAGACCCATCTTGTTGGGTGACTAGACATCCCAGGCACGCGTCAGGAAGACTAATGACCATCTTCATGGTTGCATAAACAAGTCACATCTTGGTCCGAATCAGAAATATGCACTTGTTCTTAACTCCTTACTTTGTTTTTCCTAGATGTTCATAGTGTGATCTGTTGTGAATGGGATAGGACTCCTTTGATGTTCTCTAGTCATGCTGCAAGGTACCTAGTCACACATTAGCATTAGACTTGGGAGTCATTATGGATGAACCCTGCCCCAAACTCAGCTTTGGACCTCATCCCTATGCTCCTGGTAGACCATTCATTAATTTGAAGTAAGCAGAGGGTACCTCAATTGCCCCTCTTTAGAATTTGAAGTACTGTATAAATGGGAAAGGATGAATCGCAATTGTCCTACCTAGGATGTAAAATGTTATGTAATAGGCAGGAAGGTAGAAGCAACATGGCTTTGCTGAAGCTTCTTATGGAAAAGATACTTCTCTGTGGCTGTATTTTTATTATTTTTTATAATCTCTCTTCCGTAATCTAAAGGATGGTGGAATCTGAGATCTACCTCTGGCCCCGAGTAAAGACATGCCACTCTACACTGCCCAAAACTATTAGAGTACAAAGACATACTATTTCTGCTCCTGTAAGAAATAATACAAATGGGCCTGTCAATCACCTGCACAGCCAAACACCTCTCATGAAAGCTGGCTGTGCTGGAAACAGTATACACCCAAAGGCATGTTGAGAAGACAGAAGGGGTAACTGTTCTTTTAATAATAAATCTACGTACTTACACATCAAGACTCTCCCTCCCCCCCCCCCCCCCCGCCCCAAGGTAGCTTACAGACACACCCTCACTAGTAACTCTGATCTTTTTCCTCCAGCCTTTGGGGTGTTTGCTTGTTTGTTTTTAATTTCCTGTAGGGAGAGATTTTAGATACCTGTGCCTCTGGCCACGCCCACTTTGGCAGGGCTAGAATATTGACACAATTTAGTTTTGTTTAAGTTTAAATATCTTCTTCAGACTAAAAGGAGAGTTGTAGGGAGAGATTTAAGATACCTGTGCTGCTGGCCATGCCCACTTTGGCAGAGCTAGAGGCGCATACCGATGTGGTAATAAAAGGCTGTGCAGGAGAGATGCACACTCCTTCAGGCTTCCAGTTCAGTCTCCGAAAGCTGCTGACTCACCTGGGCTGCCAGTTTCTCTCGTAAGTTCCTTCCACAATAAATAGTTACCTATCCCCTCATCAAGCGTGCGGTTTTATTTTGCACCGACAAGTTCCTGTCCCTGGTAACATCCTGACAGTCACCAGGCAGCTTGCAGACTCTTATTGATGATGCACTTGGCCTGTTTTCTTGACCTTTTATTCCAAAAAGTGCAACTTCTTTTCACTTCAGTCTGCTCCCTTCTCCTGGCAGCTACCCAAGTCTACAGTTTGCTTGCCCTGCTGTTGCCTGGGTTCCTTTTGCAATCTCCAGTGAACTCTCGCAGAGTTTCCTTCTGAGTCACTTTAAAATTTCTTTTATCTGTGAGACTAAGAACCTGCTATAAGGATTCCATCTCTCCCATTGAATTACATGGAGATGAGGTCTCAACATTCTTCTGTGCTGTGATGTCCAGGTTCTTTGCAGCTAGGCAAGGAATCAGGCAAGACACAGAAGAGCAGAGGTAAAAGCTTAGACTTACTGAGAATGAGAGGGAAACATGAAGGCTTGGGATGGAACCTTCTCAGACAAGCTGTGGCTCCTTACCCTAATCGACAGATAGTCTCTTACTTAACTTTGCACAATCTCTGAGTGCTCCAGCCACACATCCCATCCTTTCATGCATAAAGTGGTAAATGGAGGTTGCTGTTTTATCCTCCCAACAGGTCACTTCAATTGCCAGTCCCCAGTGCTGGTCTAAACCAGCCTTTTAAACCTTTCCTTCTACCAGGATGTACCTAAAAGAGGGGAGGTAATGAAAAAGACAAAAAAAAAGTTTTTCATAAGAGCCAGTATGTGTGTGATTGTGTGCTGTTCCTATACTTACCTGCCTTACTTCGCTGGAACCTCTTTTATTCTATGCATCCTAATTTGTTTGCTTGATTACTTAACTTTTAATCTTCGGTGGCAAGATATGATCTGTACCATTTTAGTACATTTCCTAAGGCAAATGTTTGTGACCAATGAAATAAAGACCTTTTATGGGATCCTCATATCTGGGTTGGCTATCATTTCATCCATGCTTTGGGCCGCTGACTATAAAAATGCCACTGTCTCAGATGGTACATCGGTGAAAACAACTCCCAACTTCAGACCACAGTTTTCAGCAACTCTAAAGTTCCTCCTTCCCTTCTGCTTGTGCTTCATAGCCCATCCTGGAGTACAGACCCATTGGAAATGTTTCCTCTCTGCCTCAACCCCAACATCCATGAAATTAATTAAATGATGTCATGCTTCATTTTATCTGATTTGGAAGCAATTCATCCCCTTTTGCTCGTTGTATTAGTCCAAGCAATCAGCGCATTAATTCATTTGTGAGAGTAAGCTCAAGGGTAATTATAGTGAGGAGGTTTAATGCCTAAATGTGTTAATGTCTGCAATCAGAAGTACTTTCTCAGTGTGAGCAATTGTTAGACAATTACTGTTAGATATGATTGCCTGTAGACAACAGACATGTGTCAAGAGGGAAATAGCAACAGCTCATTTTGCAAGTTTTGTATTATCAGCAAGTTCTCCCCCACCTACACACGCGCGCGCACACACGCGCGCGCGGGCACACACACACGGGCGCGCACACACACAATACTTGCTAAGATGTTCAGCTCATGTAGATCCATTCTTTTGCTTGCTCTTCACGTTGTGGATTAAGTAAAAAATAGGTTGTATTTCATTTGGTTTAGTTTTTGTTTGTTTGCTAGCTTGTTTGTTTTTCAAGACTCTGTGTAACCCAAACTGTCCTGGAACTCTCTCTGTAGACCAGGCTGGCCTCAAACTCATAGAGATCTGCCTGCCTCTGCCTCCCCAGTGCTGGAATTAAAGGTGTGCACCACTAATGTCCAGATTAAATTTCATTTCTTATATAAAAGTCTCACAACAGCAGACAACTTGGCACTTGCTTAAGTCTTAACCTTTTCTTATTCTTTCTTTTCAGTGAATTATTCTCTTTATCTTCATAAAATGTTCAACTTGATTGTGTCCCTTTATTTCCCAATATACACCATAATCTCTATTACCTGATTATTTTTTTTTCTGTAATGAAAAGGTCTTCTCATTACAAAATGCAAAATGTCCTAACAAAGGTCCACCTAAGTTAATGAATTGCAATGAATTGGATAAACAGTGGAAAAGTAAATGTCGATTATTGCTCCTTTCTCTAAGGTGATTTTGAATGTGAATTTAAATTTTATCTCTGTTAGTTTTAGTTTTAACATTCTCAAAGCTCTGTGATAAGTTTCAAATGGGAATGAAATGTAATCATAGTTTCTTTTCCACACAGCATTGTTTTTAATATGTACAGGGATGTATCTAGTGAATGGAAAAGAAAAAAAATGACTCAAATACTCTGAGCAACCTATAAAAAGGATGTGTTACTTTATCTAATTAGCATATCTGAGCTAGAGAAGGCTTAAACACATGATATTTGCAGGTTCTTTTTACTATAATTCTCAACACTTGAACACTATTCGTACTTTTTTCATCAAACTGTATTAACATCTGCTCCCAAGTGGCCATAGTATCTCGTGCTGCCTTTCTGTGTGCTTTTTCAAACATCAACCCAAGATAAAGCAGAGCTACCAGAAATTTAGGTGAGTCTTACTTTTGGTACCTACCACATACTACTAGGGAAATTGGATTCTTTCTTGGGATTCACGGTCTTTTTAATGAAAAGAATTTAAGAAAAGTCTCAGAAAGGACAAATTTATTAAAATTTGAAAGAAAAACCCCAGGGCAACCAAGCTATGAATCTCAGCATCTACTTGGAGGAGGAGAGGAAGAAAGCCATGCCTTTGGATTAGGCAAGCATATTCAACAATACAGGTTAGCTAGCAGCAACACAGCTGGCCGACAAGAAAACTCATGTTCAAAAGGAGGTGGTGACACTTCAGGGAAAAAGTGAGGATGCTCCAGTTGCTAGAGAAAGGCTGTGTAGAAAAGAGCTAGAAAGAAGAAAAGAGAAAGGTATGTTTTTTAAAATATTTAAAAAAAAGCAGACAGAGGCAAAGTTGTGTGGCTGCAGCTCCCTAAGCAACACACAGAAGTCAGGAACTAAGAATCATATTAAATATTTTAATTTTTGTCAGGTGGTAGTGTTGCATGCCTTTAATCCCAGCACTTGGAAGGCAGAGATAGGTACATCTCTGTGAGTTTGAGATCAGCCTGATCTGCAGAGAGTTCTAGGACAGCCAAGGCTACACAGAGAAACCTGTCTAAAGGTTTTAATTATTCCTCTTCCCATCTCTTCAGAATGCGGTAGGTAGATCTGCCTTCTTGAGGGGTAGGCCCTTCGCCAAGGGATTAATCACCCCAGCTGAGTTGGGTCTTACATTTTAAGTAGCCTGCAATGTGAAATTTCCATTGAGGTCAGATAGATTCCAGTCTTTACACAAGCCTTCCCTCACGGGCCTTCCAATCCTACTGTAATAGTAGTTTATGTTACTTAGGTTAGATATGAATCCATATCTCTCAATAATATTTTACCATTTTTTCATAAACATTGGTTTAAATAACAATCAAAACCAATAAAAACAAATGACTTTTATAGTTTCCCTTCTATATTTTGGATTGTAGATCATTTGATTTGTCGTTATTGCTACAGTGGACTTTTAAAGCATGTAGCATTGATGCATAGCTGAACAGGTAGAACATGGCAATGTTTTTCTTCTGCAGTTATGTTATCACAATAACACCCCAACTTGGCAAATATCCTACTAAGAAGCAGGTTTTATGATGTCATGTGTGACTGAAGCAGACATTTCTCTCTATCAAAGACTGAGATAACTGAGATATTCCTTGGCTGTTTTTTCACATCTGCGTATTTCCTACAGCAAAGGTTTTAGCAGTGGCAAATGTGTCCCCTCTACAAACGCAGGGCAGACTCCTTGCAGTCAGCTGCCTCAAGATCTCTGAAAGAGTCTACCAAAGGGAGGAGCTGATTACCAGGAGTGAGAACAGGAAAGACTTTGAGCCACAGGTGTGCTCTTATATGACTTTGGCTCCAGTCACAATATTAGAATCTCAAGAATTATTTAAGTCAGTTTCTGCTTTTAATTAGCATCCATATAAAGTACTTGGAACAGTATTAAGAATAATTTAAGTTATTTAATAGAGATCAGTTATCATTATCAATATTAGCAGTGTTGTTGACAATGCTATAGACATCTACACAAGTGAAACTTATTTTTAGCAAGTTTCTGCTACCAGAAGATTGTCTGATTCCTTTCCCTTAGAATGTGAACTTAAGCCTTGAACTCTGTAATTGAGCTTCAGCCTTGAGTCTTTTGTAATAGATTTTTAATTTTTGAAATTGTAATGTTATTACATAATTTTCTCCCATCCCAACATTTATTCAGTTATTTTGGGGATCTCTGACTAGCATAATATCTATCCAGTTAAGACACCCTCATGTATTTGCCTCAAAATATTTATCAATCATGTTACCTCCTACTTTGAATACCTAGGCAATCAGTCATCTTTTTACCTAGACATTTTATCGAAATGGAGTCCTTACAATAAAGGGATCTTCCGTGAGTAGGGTCTTTCTTTACCATATGCCCTTCAGTTTCATTCATGTTGTGTATCGGTATTTTGTTTTTGTTTTGAGCATTATCCCATTTCACAGCTACACTACTTTTGGGTTATTATTTATAGTGTGTTTTTTTTCTTTGAGAAAAGTTCTCACTGTATAGCTCTGGCTGTCCTGGGACTCACATTGTAGATTAGGCTGACCTCAAACTAGCAGAGATCTGCCTGCCTTGGCTTCCTAGGAATCTTCCTTCTTGCATCAAGATTGCAAGGTCCTGGCCTCTGTTTTACTTAGGTCACTTTTCAGGATTGTTATAGACCTGACTTGCTTTCCTTTTTGCTATAAAATCATGGGATTTCTTCAACTCCTGAGTTAATGTCTGCTGCAGCCCAGACTGACTGCATATGCTGTGGTGCCCTTAGGCAGACATGGGAAAAGGAAACTCATTAACTTTGTTGATGCACACACTGTCTGTAATGCTGGGAGTAATCCTCCACTGTGGTCTAAGCCATTATCTCATTGTCTACTGCCAGTGCTTGTGGCAAGTGGCATATCCACTATGTGTCATACTTTATAGGGTTATGGTCATTAATAATGTAATTTAAAGCTTACCTAAGAGTCTCAAAGTAAGCCTCTAAGACAGATCAGTGTATGGTAGGGAAGTCAGGTCATTTGCCTTTGGTCACAAAGGTAATTAGGTTACCAACTAATTACAAATAATGGACCCCCCTCACCTGTACCTAGTGTTTCTTTCTTGCTTTTCCTAATTAGAAATAGGTAAGAAGCACAAAAAGTAGGTCCCAGGCAACAGAAATGGAGACTCTGTTACCTAAACAGGATGTAAAGAAGACCCAAGATGACAAAAATCCACTTCAAATCTAGAACATCTCTAGTTATCTGAATGCTCTGCTATATTGGATAATTCTTATATTTCCAAGTTTAGTCTGTGTATGCTCTATTTCTCAGAGAATTTACACTTCTGTTCAGTGTAAATATACGAACCCCAGAGCTTTGTCTAGATATTCTAACTCCTTTACTTCAGTTTTTTAATTTTAATTGTCCCTAAAACACACTAACCTTTCTTGGCCTGGTAGAATGCAGTTGTGACTCAGATATGATCACCAAACTCATAAAGCAGTGATGTTCAGGATGCCTCTGTTAGTGTATGAATGTCCTTTAGCTGAATAGAAAATTTCATATGAAGACTATTAAATGAAAAGTGTTTTTATTTTATGTTGAATTCTGGAAACCTTCAGGAATTGCATTGGGCAGCGTCTACCCCAGTTAGCTGTGTGACAGTGTTCTGTACCTCTGCTAATACAATCATTTAGCTCTGATTTACAAGCCCTACTGTGAAAATGTTTGCACAGAAGGATGTGACATGTACAAAATGAAAACAAAGATTTAATGGACTCAGATTTAAAGTTTGAAGCTGACAAGGTCCATCCTCAGCTCGGGTTCAGGTCCTGAGACAGGCAATAGACACCTGCACAACTTACAATCTGACCACCAAGTAGATTGCCCTTAAGTGACCCTGAATAGCCTGAGCCATCTTTCTTTATACTTTAACAGATTTTTTCCTATGAGGCTTACATGAACAGCTTAATTATTGGTTCTTATTTTTGACTTTTAAGAAATGCATCATATTTTAAGAAATACATTGTAATTATTATAAAACCCACATTGTTCCCCTTTATGCTTCCGCAAATACACTTTCCTGCCCTGGAATAACCTGATTCTAGACATAGAGTTAAGCGTTTTTGCAGGTTTAACTGAACATCGAGCCAGACACATCTGAGCCAGACACACCCTGCCCTTGCAGCGCTATGTCAGCTGGTGGCTACTTGCAGTTACAAAGTGGAAAGGAAGACATGGTACAATGTTTTGAGGTCAACAATATTCAAACACAAACAATTCTTTCATATCTGCAAGATATGCTTTTTTTTAAGATATGTTTTTTATGCACTTCTGATGGGGGAAGTCCTGTACATTTGTTAATAAAGCACTGTTGGCCAATAGGAATCTAGATAGGTGGGACTAGGAGTCCAGGAAGATTCTGGGAAGGAGAAACACAGGAGAGTTCGAGATGTAACTGCCATGGGGTAGGAAGCCCGGAACTATTCTCCGGTAAGAAACATACTTAGATTAACAATTATGGGGTAATTACTTAAAGCAGAGCTAGCCAGTAATAGACAAGCAAGGCCAACAGCTTCATAATGAATATAGCCTCCTGTGTGTTTATTTGGGACTGATGCGGCTCTAGAACCAGGCTGGCGGGAAGGCATTCTCTCAAGGAAAAAGCTTCTCATAACAGAATGGTTGTCAGAAGCGGGATTAAATTTCCACGCAAACAACAAAAGCTTTAAAGGAATTTTAGAAACAGAAGAACGGAGAGAAGCACAGATTTTGGTAGCAGCATTTTTCTCAGGTGTGCTCTGTTTTGCTAGCAACAAGCCGAGATTCATGTGGCTCACTTACCGGAGTCTTCCTGACTGGGCATAAAAAGAAAAAAAAAAAAAAAAACCAGCCAGCAAGGTTGTTTTAAGAGACTCTGCTAACAATTAAAAGGTGTGTACGTACAGCTGGAAGTGGCAGCTTTTGCTGGAGGTCAACATGGACTGAAGCGGTAAGCTGAAATCACGCTTACGCCCGCCATCTTGAAAAAAAACCAGCAGTTTAAACAGCCACGGTTTTACAGATAAGACACGTGGCCAGAAATACATAAAGATTTACAATAAAGTCAGACTTGGATGAACAAAACCTCTAAAGGTTTCCAATGTGTTTAAAAATATACGTGAGATTGAGAGAGAAAATGAAACGGCAAAGTGGTATATAAATACAAAAGCGTTGTGGTGGCGCACGCTGGTAGGATTTACTCCAGAGGCAGAGGCAGAGGCAGGCGGATTTCCAAAGAGAAATCCTGTCTCAGAGAAAAATAAATAAAAGTAAAGAAATAAAATAATAATAGATAAATAAATAAGCCACATAAAGATGGAAAATACACAGAGTCTGGATACTGTACGCTATTGTGTTTTTCAGTTTTTTCATTGCTAAGGAAGGAGCAACTGCTAAAGTACACTTGATTATAAATGCTCCTGAATTAATTCAACTTATATCTTTTGAAAATGCCTTGACTTCAAAATTTAAGTATAAGGATATGTTACTCGGAAAAGGAGTTTTAGTTTATGTTTCCACAGAAAATGAAGAGCTGAGGATTCCTTCCAGGCTTCTGTGGTTTGACGAACCAAGACCCCTGGAAGAAGTGGACCAGGTGTTCCAACAATTGAGACAGTTAAGATGATGCAGCTTTACAGACCACGAAAATAAGGACTTATACAGGTTTCTGAGTTTTGTCATGATCCCCATGGTATGAACTGCGCCCCCTTCCAGCACGAAGCAGTTTGGAATGAACGACGTCCTAATTCCCATCTTGTTTATAAATCTTTGTTTTCATTTAAATGGGATTGTTTATAATTGGCTAGTGATCACAGCCAATCTCTTTTAATGGTAAAAAGGGGAATTATGGTATGGGTATTGTTTTTCATTTATTGATACAAATTCAAGGTCAATTTTGTGATGTGTATATTTCTCCTCTTGATTAAGTATTGTGCTTATACTGATCTTTTAAAACGTAATGCGTAATTGAATACAGACTATAGATAGTTACTTATAATAGAATTTATAGTTAAGTAAGTTAGGTTTTCTAGATATACAGAAATATATTTGAGATGGACAGTCTTCAAACCTCTCAAAGACCTTCAGAACATGGCATTTAATATGGTTTAGGGTTTTTCTTGACAATGTCTGCTCTGGCAGCACCAATTACGTCTGAGAGGAAGATGGGCATCGAAGAAACTTGTTATGGAGTTTGCTTTCAACATGGCAAAATTAGCCATTTGGGCAAGAAATTGCACTTGCCTGTACTACTTGACTGTTGTTGTATAATCTAGACATGCAGGGCCCACAGAAAAGTGACTGCTGAAATCAGTCTTACAGGGTTCCTGCTTCATGGAAGAGTCTACCAGACTTTCTGCAGGACACAGAAAAATGACTGACAGACTGCCAATGCAGATGGACAGTTTGAAATTTCCTGCTTTGCTGAGAAGTGGCCTATGGGCTGAAGATGGATGCCCCAACATTACAGAGGAACTTTGGGTGACTGTCCAGGCAGTAAGATATCTCTGTCAATCCTAGTGTTTACATATTATCCTTCTGTGGTCTTTGATGGAATTGAAGACAGATAGTTATAATTATAGTTTTCCTTAGTTATGATAGAAGATGAGCTAAATATAGAACTTTGGACTCACAAGGATGGGATGGATGATATTTTCTTTAAATCTTGCTAAAATATTGTAATTATGTTCTTACTTGATAACTGTTCTATTATATATAATTTGACTATGTTAAAGTTAAGACCTTTCTTTTTGTTTAAACAGAAAAGAGGAGATGATGGGGGAAGTCCTGTACATTTGTTAATAAAGCACTGTTGGCCAATAGGAATCTAGATAGGTGGGACTAGGAGTCCAGGAAGATTCTGGGAAGGAGAAACACAGGAGAGTTCGAGATGTAACTGCCATGGGGTAGGAAGCCCGGAACTATTCTCCGGTAAGAAACATACTTAGATTAACAATTATGGGGTAATTACTTAAAGCAGAGCTAGCCAGTAATAGACAAGCAAGGCCAACAGCTTCATAATGAATATAGCCTCCTGTGTGTTTATTTGGGACTGATGCGGCTCTAGAACCAGGCTGGCGGGAAGGCATTCTCTCAAGGAAAAAGCTTCTTATAACACACTTCCCTTTTCTGCAAGAGGGTCCAATGTTTCAATCTCTCTGTAAACGGCAGACTTTGGTAAGCCCTCTTTTCCCATATCACTAAACCATACTTCTTCTACCAGTATAAGCTCCTGTGTATAGTAAAGATGAATCTCTCCATCCCTTATTTCACATTGTATTTTTCCCCCATTGGATCATATTAGATCCTATCTTTGATTCTACATGCTTGGTGTCCAAGGAACTTACTCTCAACAGTTGGCCCCTTGTGTGGCCCTGTGTGTATTCCTGAGGCTTTCCCCCTATTCTGTGTTTGTGTGTCCTTACTCTTCTCTCCAGAACTGTAAGATATGGTTAATGTTCCAAGTGTTTTTTTTCTCCTACATACCTAACTGTCTCTATTGAGTCAGAAAGTTCCCCAGCTCAGAAGCTGTAGTTAGTAATTCCAGATAAGAGATTTGAGAAGCACTGCCCCACTGCACACACTGCCTGTAATGCTGGGAGTAATCCTCCATTGTGGTCTAAGCCACTATCCCAGAATTTCCAGGGAAAGTTACAGCTATTGCATGTATGACTGACAAAGTAAAGCTAAAAACCACCTAAAGATCCCCAATATAATGAGAGAGAAAAGAGCCCGCAAACTGCATGAATTTTACAAATTCCTATACATGGACTACAGGTCCTTGTCAAGTGAGAGTCTGTTTCCAAGGATGCATTGCCATGGAAACCCTTTGAACAGATAGTCAAATGCTGATCTGAGACTAGGCTGCACGGCTTCCAACAGGGAGCCCTAAATGGTTCATGACCAGATTCCCGAAAAATAATAAATCATCCTGAAGTTCTTACAATGTACACCCCTTCTAAGTGTGTTCCATACTACAGAGAGCTTTTACAAAAGTACCAGAAGGCCATTGTTTCTTCTACAATTTCTCTGGACTTCAGTGAATCAATATGGCCAGCCCATAGGTTGAGTTTTCTGTCCGTTGACTGGAGGATCATTACTCCTTTCAGTAATAAGAGGAGGCTTTGTTGAGGTGATGAAGATCACATCAGGCGAGTGAAAGCCTGGTTTAAGCTCACTTTCTAAAAAAAAGTGTTTTAGATAAATATTTCAATACACCCCAATAAGAGGAATTGGTGTATAGGAAAAACAGGTAACAGGAATGAAAGTGAGACCAGATCACCCAGAGACTCAAGATTACCCAGAAAGTTTGGTTTCAAACTTGCAAGAGGAAAAGAGGATCTGCAAAGAGCTATTGTGAAATTGAAATAAACAGAAAATAATTTAATGTTCTCAGGATTTTTAAATTTTAACCAATTACCACAAGCAAAACAAGATTGTCAGTGAATACTGATTAGGTTTGAATATGATTGGTGCTAGAGAAATGGCTCAGTAAATAAAGCACTTGCTGTGAAAGCATGAAGCAGGAGGTCCAACCCCTTGGATCATGTAACAGCTGGGCAGTGTTAGGGGCCCACCTATAATTGGGTTGTCTAGGGTAAGTTGACTAACCGGAGGAGCTAGAATTGGTAAGACCCTGTCTGCCTCAATATATAAAGTATACAGCGATTGAGAAAGACATACGACCATAAACCTTCAGCCTCTACACAAATGTACACACAAGTGCATGCACCACCTCAATTGTGTATGGCCACACACATGTGAAGAAGATTCATATCACATCACACACACACATAATATATGATTTAGATCTTTATCATTGTTCTTCCACATTGGTTTCTAGATTAAGCCATTTCATACTCAGGAGTTTTGAAATAACTACTCAAATTATTTAAATAAGTAATTAATAAACTTGAATACGATTAAACACCTATAGTGTTCCAGGATGGGGTTAAACTTATTTTTTAAAGGTTTACTTATTTTTAATCATGTGTGTGGGTTTATGCACATAAGTTTAGGTTCCCAAGGAGAACAGAGGCACAAGATCTTTTGGAGCTGGATTTACAGCTAGTTGTGAGCAGACATGGGTGCTGGAAACCCTACTTGGATTATATGAATGAGCATCATGTGCTGTTAACCACTGAGCCATCTCTCTGGCATGGATACTTAGTTTTTTATGATAGAAAATACACTTACAGTTCAATGTGGTAGCATTCACCCCTGCTCCTGGCAATGAGAAGGAAGAGGCAGGTTGATCTCTGTGAGTTCAAGGCCAGCCTGGCCTACATAAGTGATTCCAAGATTAGCCAGCACTACACAGTGAGACTGTAACAAAACAAAGCAATCATCAAAAATGCATTTCTTCTCCAGTGTGCGCTCACTCCTTCATGCCGATTGGGAGGTTCGGCTTTAATCAGGAGGTTCACTCATACCTGCCACTTTCTCCTCTTTATTGACTTTTTCTACTGACAGTTATACAAGCAACCAGCTTTATATGTTATAAACTATTTTCCCCTTGCTTTGTATTTTCCTGTTTAGCCCCTTATTTATCATTATTTTAGCTAATCTAGGAAAAGAAATCAGTTTATGTAATTGTAGCAGATTTGGGAGATGCATTAATAAGAAAATACAAAATCAGGTAACTGTGCTATACACTGAACAAATGAAGGCTATCTAATGTAGCAACACTCCAAAGTGATAAGGCCAGAGGTACAGGCTTTTCAGAAAAATGGGTTAATATGTTCAATTCACAGTCTAGGAAATTTCCCTTACTTTTGAGAAGCCCCCCAGAGTTTCCTAAATCACAAATGCTATTTGAAAAAGGAAATGTAAAAAAATACATTTGATTTTTAAGATATACTTCTACATTATGATGTACTATAGCCATCTCAATTATTCTTTACTTATGATTGTCAAAAATATATGTGTTAAACAATTTTTCAAAAGAAAGTTTCATCATTTATGTTTGTTCTTTTGTTTTTCCTGAACAACTGTGTCGAGTGTTGATGAGATTAAACGTTCCCATTGTTTGCTTTGTTTCCCCTCATACTCCATTTGGTTTATTGTGGTTTTATTTTCTCATCCCTCATTGCTCACATTTGTAAAAGAAATAATAAAATAACTCTAATTCTTAATGAAAATGCCTTGATTTTTAAAAAAAAGATATTTAGTGCTCTACAATGAGATAAAAAAATATCAACAGGAAGAGAATTTGGAGGTTACCAGGAAATTCTTGTTTCCACGGTGACAACTACACTTCCATTACTTCTCTAAAGAAGTACATTTTGATTTACAAAGTTGAAAACATTTGGAGCATGATATGTGAAATTACCAACAACTACCCCATTTTTGGCCCCTGGAAGAAATCAAACGAATGCTAAGCTATTTTTTTTTTTAATCAGTTTCGAACCTGATGTAGTTTTATGCAATGAGGCATAATGAAAAGAAAACTTCCTGGAATATTTTAAGAAATGGTAAGATTTCCTACAACACAGAAGGTCATTGCTATGCTTTGAAGGTTCCTCATACTCACGTTTCCATGTCAGTCAGTGTAACACCAGTGGGAAACCCACCTTTAGGAGGGTTTGGGGAACAAGAGGGATGGCTCACTGGTTAGGATCACTTGCTGCTCTTGCTGAGGGCCCAACATTCCCAGCACAAACACCAAGGCTCATAACTGTCTGCAACTCCAGTTCCAGGGTATCTGTGTAGACCACAGACCCTGGCCAGAAACCCACTCCTCCATCAGCCTGGGAGCAGGCAGCTGTGATGCAATGTTTACTGAAAACATGTTTACTGAAAACAATCCAATGCCATAAGTTCCTGATAAGGGCTTGATAAGGGCTGGATCACTGAAACACCTTGACTTTGATCTTCCCATGGCTAGCTACTTCTTTCTGCTCCCTGCTGTTCCCGATTCTGGTGTCAGAGATTTAACCACCAGCCAGGAGGAAAAAGAGAGATGTGTGGGAGATTTGTGCCTGTATGTATGGCAGAAGTTTTTCTGAAGGGAAGCGTTTTTCTTGGGAAGTTCTCCTAAGCCGATTTGGGGAGCATAAAGTTTTCTTAACGCAACTGAATGGTCTCTGTGTCATCAATCCCGACCCCCTTGCCACATTCTCGGATACAGGCTGCACAGGAGGCGCGGCAGGTATCCAACCCATCATCTAGGCTCCCTGGTATTTTGCACAGAGTGCACATACATATACACTCAGGAACACACACATACAATAATAAAACAAATCCACCACCATAAACTGATTCATAAATAAGACACTTGTTAAACACCAGCATTGAATTTAAACTCAACCTGTCTACAATATGTAAGTATAGTTATATAATCATGTAATAGCTGTTGCACTTGTCAGTCTCTTTTACTTCAAGCCAAACAACTTCACCCATGATATTACTCTGTGCTAAATAGTTATCTCAACACAAAATGGAAAACAAAATATTCATAAAAAGATAACTTGTGTTCTTATATAAGTATTTATTTTGAAGCAATTTTCTAAATAATGATATATTTAAACATTTGATCTAAATTATTTCTCTGAATTTTATCTTTCTTAATACAATACATAATGTTATTTAGGTCATACAATGATTTACTAAACAGACTGAGAAAGTAGCTTGTGATAGAGTATTTGTCTAGCATGTGCAATGTTCTGAGTTTAATCCCCAGCAAAACAAAGAAAAAGGCAAAACAAACTGTTTTTAATTTAAAATACACAAAAATAACATTAAAGAAATGTTTGTTTTAAATAAGTCTTAAAAATTGAAACAAAATAAAAAACTGAAAAAATTTAAAAGAAACTAATATAAACCAAATCCAAGGAAATAATTATTGGTACTTAGTCACATTCCTTAAATAATTTCCAGATCATTTCTAATTCTAGTGTTTATTTCTATTTTTTTAATGAAGACCAAGTAACTTTAGGCCATATTTTCATTTTTTATAAAATTTCTCCTTTCCAGTCATATTTGATGTACTGAAAATGTGGACACATTGATTCAGTGTTCTTTCTAGGCCGTGATGTTTTCAATCGAAAAGACAATCTCCCTATATGTAAGAGGCAAGGGCAGTGGAATTTCTATTTTTTCCTTATTAAGGTGTGCAAATATTTCAACCAAAATGGTTTTCACATGTATTGTTTGGCCTATATTCATTGTGGTGACCCTTAATGAATATTTTATTACCACATAATACTTGTAGAATAAGTTGAGTCTATTTATAATGTCTTAAAAATACCTCCAAATTTAGATGGTGTAAAACCATGCATCCTCGATGTTAGCTGTCATAAACATAACCAGTTAAAATACTTCAAATTACATGTGGAGATATTGCAATGCCTCGTTTTAGAAGTCTGGTGTTACCTCTTCTATATCCTTGAGCTCTTTTGATTCCCTACTTTATTTCTGCTCTCCCCTTTTAAAAGATAACATTTTAATGAATTTCACTTTAGTATCTCTCCTCCTCTCAAGGGCCAAAGTAGACAACTGTGGTGCTTCCACTGGCCAGCAACAGCATAGCAATGAGTAGTTTCATCACCAGCAGAAACTAGTACATGATGGTTAACCTGTGGTTGTAACAAAGAGAGCATTCTTAGCTAGGAATGCTTCATTTGATGAAAGGTACCATGGCTTGTGCAGAAAAAAAATGGTAAAAATGAGTATTCCTAGATATTTTTCTCATTTAATCCCACATTAAACAGGAAATTAATCGAACATTAATCTCATATACCACTAAGTGATAGTGTGTAGGAAACTGGAAACCAAAGCAGAGGCTTTCATGCTTTCCTGACTTAATATGGCTACTGGTAATAGCACAATGTTGAAGTATTTATTAAAAGTTTTCACAAGTCACAGATTATAAAACACATTAGAACCTAAGGCATTGATGGGGGATGTCCTAAACAAACTAAGCTTCAGGATTATTCAACTAATAGCATATATCTTCTAAATCAAAAACATCTTCATTTAGATTATATAGGCTGGAGAGATGCCCCAGTGGATAAGTATCCTTGTTGCATAAGCATGAGGCACTTAGATCCCAGACACAGACAGTAGGATAATGAGTCTCCCTGGACACCAGCCTAGTTCCAGGTTTAGAACTAGGCTGGTTCAAAAGAATAAAGCAAAAAGTTCTCCTCTGGCCTTTACATGCACACAAACACACATACAAGTACATAAATCACACAGAAATGTACCACAGTCTCACACACACTAACACACACTCATACTATATATATGTATGCATGAAGACAGAGTTTTTATCCCACCTGGTCATGCAGCTCTTTAGTCCCAAATAAACATACATAAGCTTATATTAATTACAAACTGTTTGGCCCATGACTCAGACTTCTTATTGGTTAGTTCTCTTTTAATTATTAACCCATTTCTATTAAACTATATATTGTCACTAATCTGTGGCTTCCCAATACTTCAGCACATTACTCCTTCAAGCAGCTACATGGCATCTCTCTGGTGGCCCCTCCCTGCCTTTCCTCTTCCCAGAATTCTCTGAATCTTGGTATCCCACCTATGCTTTCTCCCTGGCTACTGGCCAATCAGTATTTATCAGCCAATAAAAGAAATATATATTCACAGCATACAGAAGGACAACCCCCATCACATATCACATATTAATTAATGTTTTTTGCTTGTTGCCCTGAACTGAATGTTTGTATTCCCTTAAATTCACATCTTGAAAACTAACCTTGAGTATGATGGTATTTGGAGGTGGAATCTTTAGCAGTTAATTGAGAAGGAGGATGAAGCTCTGCTGAATGGCCACAGAATTATAATCCCAACACCGGGATGGTGAGCAGAGGCAGGAGGATCACAAATTCAAGGCTAGCCTGGACTACATAATGTAACTGTGTCATGACAAAGAGCGAGAAGGGAGAGAGAGAGAGAGAGAGAGAGAGAGAGAGAGAGAGAGAGAGAGAGAGAGAGAGAGAGAGAGAGAGAGAGAGAGGAGACTGAGGGAGAGAGGGAGCGAGAGGTAGAAATTGAGAAGTGACAACTCTTTGCAGACCAAGAAAGCCACTGTCAGCCCATGCCATATCTACCTATGCGCTGATTTTGGATTTTCCATCCTCCATACCAGTGGAAAGAAATTTCTCTTCCCACAACAGAATTAACAAAAAGAATAGCAAATAACAACATTCATGATCTCTCATGTATATATCCACCATGCAGGTGAGGTGTCCTTAAACCAAAATCTGGCATGTTAGTGTTTGTGACTAATAGTTCTCTCTTCTAAAAGCTGAATTTATGAATCTCCATTACAACATTATTTCTGAACTTTTCATTTTCTTCCACAGGCTGTTCACATTTTCGCCGTCCATTTAATTTCCCCCAGACAGCTTACTTCAGTAAATTGAAGGAATTGTATGAAAAACATTTCTGGAGTCAGAATAACTCACTTTGGTGTTCTCTGAAAATTTCTGGGAAGCTAGGCAAATAAGAAAACAATATAGAGCTTTCTTTAAGAATGACATTGAGGATAGAGGCTGGCATTTCCACACTAGTTAGCCAGTATATTCATGTGTCTGTAGTGGATGTCAAGTACATTTACCAAAGGGAAGTTTGGAATCTCAAATTCTAGACAGATTGACCTTTAAAATTCTCTGATTTATATGAGGTATAATGACTCATGCATACAGTTTAAGTACTTGTGAGGTAGAGGCAAGATGATCAGGAATTTAACACCAATGTGAGTTATATGAACAAAAGAAAAGAAATGTTAAAAAAATGAAATCTTCTTTATTGGTTTATTACCTACCCATGCTCAGAATAACAATCCAGTCAAATAATTCAATGTCTTTTGTAAGAATACTTGTAAAGTATTCTTAATCCTGAAAATAAATGGAGAATTGCTAAGTTTTCAGAGGTGTATTCCTGTCTGTGTTTTCTGGCCTGTAGTTTGTCTCTTCTATCTCTGAGTTTATGGTCATCATTTTACTACATCTTTTGCTAATGTTACTTGATTCTTACTTCCGGGTGGTCTCTAACTTTCAATCAATCAATGATACCCTTGAATGAATCCAGAAATTCTTCTGGAAACAGGTCAGTACAATCTTGCTATGAATTAATCATTCTCTCACTGTCCTGAGAGTCACATAGATCTCATTCTTGAGCTGTACACCAATTATTTGACTTCTCATCAGGTGTTTCCATGCCTGACATCTATAATAGATTCACCTTACATTTATCTTTCTTGCTCATACTTGTCCTTGGAGTCCTGAACTAGCTTATAGAACAGCTTGAGGCATGACCCACCAAAGTATCATGTATACAATTGAACTGTTATCTTTTTTCCTTATTTCAACAAAGAGGCCACCATATATTCAGTTATAATAATGATCAATTCAGAAGTCTTCCTTGATACTTCATGACTTCCAGTTAAGAGAAACACCAGCAGAGAGGAGAAACTTAAGAGATCTGTGTGCGCTTCCATACATAGAGGGCTTCAGTTATGATATCCAAATAGAAACACAACCATTTTGCTTTCCTGTAGCAATGCATTCAATGACTTCCCATTGCTGCAATAGGAAGGCTGGAATGTCTGCCTGATGATGAATGCTCTGTATAGTCTGAGCTTTATTTTCCAGCATCATTAGAACTGCTTATGACTTCTCAGTAGCCCAGAACTACACATTGTTTGTCAGCACCATATGGATCTGACACTGTGTGCACTCTGCTCTCTTGCTAGTGCCCCTTTCTTCCCTTCTTTACCTTTTCATGAAGATAATTGCAGTGTATCTCTACTTTAGCTCACGTTATCAGTTCCTGGAGAGATTTTACCCAGCTGTCTTTTACTCCCATCACAAATATCCACAGCACCAGACAATTCTCTTTATCACTCTTACTAATTAATATTTGTCTGTTTCCCCAAATGATGAGCTCCAAAGAAGAAGGAAATACATTTGTCTTTACATAGTTAGTAATTGACTGTAGTTGCTATTAAAAACTATTAGTTAGGATGTTTGAAAGTCATGGGTGAATATAAGTGTGTATGTGTAAGTATGTGGTAGGCAGGGAAGAAATTGTTAACAGAAGAAATAGAACAAGAACCCATCTAATGTTTGAAGTTACATTCTAAAGTTTTCGGAATGCTGGCCTTATACCCAATATTAGCCGAAGGATTTTTCTATGTATTAATTAATGTCTTTTTCGTTTGCTCCAATATTTTATAGGAGAAACTGAATCTTCCATCCATGTGGGGTGAGTAGTTAAATTCAATAGGTATGCGTTGAATTTGACATGTCCATGATGGATCACACATTAAGAGCTTGATTGCCATCTAATGGACTTTTGAAAAAGTGATTAGATCTTAAAGGCTTTAGTCCACTCAATATATGAATCCCTTGATGGATTCCTAATACGGTATTTTTGGAATGTAGCAAAAAGAAAGAGGCAAAGCCCAGTTGGATAATTAGGTCACTGGTGTCATGATTCCCAAAGAAGTAGCTCATCTTCTGGCCTCTCTCTTTTTACCTCTGTGTTCTGGCCACCATGATGTGAGCAACTTTGCCCTTGGCACTCTAGCCTCCATCATGTTCTCTCTCACCTAATACCAACAGCAACTGAGCAAACCCCCCATGGGGCTGAAACTGCCCGAGCTGTGAACTCAATGAACCCAAATAAATCCTTCTCCCTTTGAACTGTTTCCTAGGCATTTGTCAGGAGAATGAAAGTCTTTCCAGGCTGTCATTGCCTGACTCCATATTGCTGTTCCCACTCTCAAGCCTTGCTGGATGTGACTCGAAACAAAGCAGCTTTTTTTTTTTTTCGTATTTTGCCAATAAGAATAAGTTAACACTGGGCCTTTACTATGATAGCACATGCTATCATTTGGACAGCATTGATTTATTTTTCATTAACTAAGATTCATTGTTTATACCTCCCATCTTCATGAAACAATTGACAAGGCTTACCCCTCTCTGCATTCCCAAACAGTGATTAGAATAATGGTTTAGTGAACATGGAAGAAATTAAATTTTTATAGAGCAATGTTTATTAAATTGAGGTTAACTGTGAAAGAATAATTGTAATTAGTGAAATTTGCATTCCTGAGCTCAATAACAAGACAATTGCTACTCAGTTGTAATGAGAAATGACCCTAGTATTTGTTTTGCAGCTTCTGGGTTCAGTCTGTGTTTCAGGGACTTATTGTAACTTAAGAATAATCCAGTTCTGAGAGTTGTAGTTCAGAGCATGAGGTTACTGGGGCAAAATGTTCTTTGGTCAGTAGACTAAATACTAGGTAATAGGCAGAGAGGCAGTGAAACCATTCCTCTTGTGTTTGGAGCTTTCTTTCCTGCTATTTAATGTGCCAAATCTGATATAAATTATGGATTCTTATTTTAATTAAGACATAGAGTGAAAAAATAACATGATTTCATTAATATAATCTATTTCACTAAAGTGGAGTTACCCTAAAAAAACAATAACCATGTCTTCATACTTGTTTTAAAGTACTGTCTTTTAAAAATTCAAATGTTAAGTTGTATCAATTAATTAACCCTTATTTGGGGTGTGTGTATGGATGGGGTGTTGAGCCAAATATCTCTATGTATCCCTGACTGTCCTGGAACTCATTATGTAGACAATGTTGTACTCAAACTCACAGAGATCCTCCTGCCTCTACCTCTTGAGTGCTGGCAATAAAAGCCTGACCGAAATAAACACGTCTGACATCTGATAAAGTTGGGGTTGGCGCTGTCTCTTTTACCAGAGTCCATTATTTTTTTTATTAAAACCCATTCTACTACAATGTTCATATTCTTTTATTATATGAAAATGTGAAATTATTTTAAGGTTCACAGTACAACATGAATAACAAATTAATTTTTCTATTGGTGTTTTAAAGATCTCTACAAACTAGCTTTTAAAAAGCACAAATTTGTTATCTTAACATTCTGGAAGCAAAAAGTACAGAAACAAGTCTTATCTTGTGTTAAGATGAGGATGTTGGGCCAGGCGTTGGTGGCTCACGCTTTTAATCCCGGCACTCGGGAGGCAGAGACAGGCAGATCTCTGTAAGTTCGAGACCAGCCTGGACTACCAAGGGAGTTCCAGGACAGCCTCCAAAGCCACAGAGAAACCCTGTCTCGAAAAAAAACCAAAAAAAAAAAAAAAAAGGTGAAGATGTTGGTAGAATTGTTCCTATGGAGAGCTCCAGGGAAAATTTTTCTTGAACTTTCCATTTTCTACAGGCTTCCTGCCTTCCTTGGCTCCTGACATTCTTCCAGATAGCATCATTCTGATTCTTGATTCTGTCATCTTTTTCTCTAATTTTAAGTCTTCCTTTTCCCATTCTGCTTTAAAAACCTTTGAGAGCCAGTTTGTGGTGATACACACCTCTAGTCCCAGCATTCAGGAGGCAGAGGTACTTGGATCCCTGTGAGTTCTAGACCATCCTGGTCTGCATAACATATTCCAGGATAGACAAGGGTACACAAAGAGATCCTGTCTTGAAATACAAACAAGCAAGCAAAAGGAACCTTTGTGAGTCAGGTGTGGTAGAGTTGTGAAGATTAGGTATCCAAAGTCATCCTTAGCTGTATCGTAAGTTTTCGGCCAGCTGAGGTACAGAGACTGAGAAAGGACAAAACAAGGAGTAACACGGGAATGTTTGTGATTAAGCTGAAATCCTGTGCAAAAACTTGGGATAATGGCATTGTTTGAAGATATTGAAACACATCCATAAGTCAATTTTACCTCTAAGGTAACATATTTACAGATTTCTGGGAATTGGGACACAGACATCATTGAAGGCCATGTTCTTCCTCCCACAAATACTGTCTCAATTGTAGTCTGCTTGATGTCCAATACATGAAAAGACACATTTAAAATGGTAGCTTCCATTCATCTGAGTCAAAGATCTTTGGAAGAACAGGTATGCTGCCTGTTGTATAGGTAGGAAACTGATGGGGGTACATACACTGGTGGGTATACACACATGTACATGCAAAGACGTTCACACATAGATATACATGCACATGCAAATACCCAGAATTGACAAATCTTTTAAGTCCTCTCGAATCTGAGGCTAGGCATATTACAATTGAAATGATCCAAAGAAGCAGCTGAACCCTAGAGACACCAGAGAGCTTCCCCTGTGAACACGGAACTTCCTTTCAAAGAACAAGAATTCCAGATTGCATACACTCACAGCTTAATTTCATGAAGAAACAATTACTTCTTTTTACCTTTTTTAAAAGAACCTAACACAAAGTTTTGTTGTGCACAGGTGTGGAAGAGCAACATGCCTCTGTAATTTCTCAAGCAACTAAAGATCATTAAAAAACAAATCAGAAATCCTTGAATAAAAGGTTCAGGTTTTTCTTGACTGTCTCCATTCGTCCTCACTAAAAGTTCTAGAGTTAACCAGGTAAGTTTTGGTGAGTTTTTCTTTTAACTCACAGAGATCTGCCTGCATCTCCCTCCTGAGTACTGGGATTAAACGCATACACCACCACCGCCTGGCTGGTGAATTTTCAATATTTAAATTCTGATAATTTCTGCAGGTTTTTAATTCATCTCTAAAGTCCCTGAATTTAAGATTCAGATCCTGAAGGCAAATCTGAAAGGCCTGAGTGTGCTTGTCCAGTGCCAAATGGTCATCTTGGAAAACATACATCTAGGTAGCATTATACAGACCGAACAAGTTATAATTAGAAATATATATGTATATACATATATGCATGTAATAACAATCAGTGAAAAAAGACACCGTGAATTGGAAGGAGAGTGGGGAGGAGTATATGAGAGGGTTTGGATGGAGGAAAGGGAAAGGAGCAGTGCTGTAATTAAATTATAACTCAAAAATGGAATAAAAATAAATTATTACTTATCTCCCCTTCTTAGGAGGCAGATCAAAGTTACCCTTTCCTCCTGAAACACATCAGAAGTGAGATTTTCAACAATCTCTTTTATGACTTGAAACCACTTGATTTAATAAAATTGAGAGATTGTATTAACTTTATTGTTATGAGATACTGGGATTGAGAGCTTTTTGTTTTTTTGTTTTGTTTTTTGGTCTCTGTTGTTTTGTTTTTGTTTGCTTGTTTCTTTGTTTGTTTGTTTGCTTGCTTTTCTCTGCTTTTTCACAGCATATGAAGAACCTGCCGGACTCCATTTTGAAAGCAGGAGCCATGATGTTGTAATATTAAAAAATAAGTCTTACTGTTAAGAGCTGAGTTTCTGATTTCAAGTCTCTGTTTCCTGGAACCTGCCCTGGCCTGGCCCTTGCCTTTGACTTTGAGAACATGCAAACCTTCCCTAATCAGGCCATAAGGTGACGGCTGTTGGAGCTTGGTTTTGTTTGTTGTTTTGAGGTTTCCTGTGCTTCTCTGTTGCTCCATTGTCTCTCTTCTGTAAATCTGCTTTGCAGCTACTGGTGATTTTACTTCTTAAGGGGGCTGCAAGAAACAGGGCTGTGCTCTCTCTCTCTCTCTCTCTCTCTCTCTCTCTCTCTCTCTCTCTCTCTCTCCTGATTAAGGAGGTAGGACATGCTGGGCGGTGGTGGAGCACGCCTTTAATCCCAGCACTCAGAAGGCAGAGGCAGGTGGATCTCTGTGAGTTTGAGGCCAAGACACTATCCAGATCTTGGGTTGGGTACATGGCAATTTAAAAAAAAAATCAAGCTTGCCTCAAATTTGTCTCAAAAATCTTGGTAGTGCTTTTTTTTTTTTCACCCAGTGGCATTAACTGTGAAAACTTGCAAACTGCCTCTGAAGAACAGAGTATCCACCGCTGTGACAAGTTCTAACCCATGTTTGCTTTCTAACGAATGCTTAAAGAGCGTCTTCCATAAGTTAAACCTAGCTTTCTTGCAAAAGGCCATGCTCATTACGTTTATAAAAAAGAGTAACCATGTCTTCAACTGGTTAGTCATTTTCTTTTCTGGCTTCATCAGATACCTGTCACTCCCCAGGTGCACTCATGGGTATCCTGCCCTACCCATTGGAAAAAGACAACAGTCAAAATTCACTAATCTTGGTCCAGGAACGGTTTTAATTGGCATCTAGATTTTACCCTTAGAGCTACTGAAACTGTAAATTGAACCACATGCTTCAACACACTGACAGCTGCATCACATGTATGCGTGGTTTTGTGCATGAGTGTATGTGTTTGTG
Source organism: Mesocricetus auratus (assembly GCF_017639785.1). Lineage (NCBI taxonomy): Eukaryota > Metazoa > Chordata > Mammalia > Rodentia > Cricetidae > Mesocricetus > Mesocricetus auratus. The sequence continues at coordinate 40,169,282 of NW_024429194.1, read as the reverse complement.
CATGTTTGTGTGTGTACATGTTTACGTGTAGATAAGTGGGGGGAGAGAAAGAGAAAGAGGGAGGGAGAGAGAGAGACAGACAGACAGACAGACAGACAGACAGAAGTGGGGAAGAGACCTACCTTTGGAATCTCCTTGATTGAAAAACTGCACATTTGGAGACCAAGGTATTAAGAATAGAGAACCTTATAATGAATTGCACTGGAATCACTGCTTCTGTCTGACAATTATTCAGCCAAATTTATAGAAAAAAATCATCTAAAGTGGTTCTCTGTCGAGTGTGTCTTTCTAGTTGATCCGTTAAGAGCTGTTTTTCTTTCAAACCATCACTTTCCTTTTAAAGTACTACTGAAATATTTTGAAAGAGCCAATACATCTTTCCCTCCCCTTGTTAGGACAACGGATACCTATCTTATTCACCCATAATTCCAGAAATTATAAATATACGCTAAAATAAATTCATGGTACTTTACCTTAAACTATACTTGCTTTTGGAATTTTCTTTCCTCAGAGAAATATATTATAAACATACTCCTTGAAATTGAACACATAATAATTTCTGTGTTTGTATCTATAAATTTCCCTATAAGGAGCAGAAAGTCAAATTAGAAAAAGGGCCTGAGGTGTCAATGAACAATCTCTTTACCTCCTAACCCCTGCAACAGAGAGTTACAGTAAAGCTACTTGTGGGGCTGACTATGGGACAAGTTCACCACAACTATGGAGAAATTAGTTTTCACAGAGAATCACATGCTATTAGGAATTTCGGAATCGTAAACAATGAGATGTTGGAGAAATATAGAACTGAAGGCAGATAGCTGCTTACATTCTATCCCTGGAGATAAACTAGAACACAGGACACACAGTGCTTCCTGTAAGGTCTTCAGCCCTTGTCATTGAACAGAATATTATTGCAAAAGACAAAGTTTTTTTTCAAAATAAGACATATGTCCAATTTATTATAATGCTGTGTAGGACTTGTTTTTGGAAAGCTAGGCATGATTGTGGTTGACTACTAAACAGTCATCAAGCATTTTCATTAGTTATTTTTCAGTATTTTCTGAAATAACATCAGCCTCCTAATGTTTCTGCTAAGTTTTAGTAATTTGTATTGTCCTAGAACTTTGAGGTTGCTATTTCTACAAATACAGCAAGAAAAATTAAACATAGGATTGTTGTAAAGATGGCACTGGAATTTGACAGTGAGCTGTATGGCATCTAGGACTGTTACAAATGGAACTCATTCCTCACCACTTTTTTTAAAATATAAATTTACTTAACCTAAATGTACATATAGGTGTCTCATGCTTGTATACATATATACTTTTATACCCATGTCTGATGATTTTCCACCTCAATGAATACGAACACCAGATTTCAACAGAAAGAATGCATATAGCTTATGGAAGTTTGATTAGAACATATGCCCATATTTCATTTTTATCACTTGATTTTATGGGAATGGCAAGAGTGTTTTGTCTGTGTGTATGACTGTTTAACATGTGCATGCAGTATCTTCAGAGTCCAGATGAGGGTACAAGATGCCTTGTGACTGGAGTTTCAGATCGTCATGAGACTCCATATGGGTGGTGGGAATCTAACCCAGGTCCTCTGAAAGATCCAGTGCTCTTAACTTCTGTGCTGCTACTCCAATGTGCTTATATTTTTAAAAAGTAGTATTCTTTAGCTCTGCAAGGAATATTCTCTTAACTTCTTTAAACTTGACAGCTATTTGAACATTTCACCATATTTATCAAATATTGATTAGTCAGGAGCATCATTTCTAATCATTATTCACAGAGAATAATTTTAACTTAGACTATGATTTTCTGAGTCTTTTAGGAGGAAAGTTGGTGATAATAACATTACTAAAGGATAGAATCCCACCACGAATCAGTAACAGCAAAAACTATTTCTATTTCTATGAAATATCAATGCTTGGCTTTAAATGTTCAACAAAGACCAAAGACTGAAACTTCCTTACCTCCAAATCTGACACCTCAATCTCATCCCCAATATTGGGGCATTCATCTTTGTTCCATAGGCTTGGCATATCTGACAAACTTTTGTGTGAAATAAGATATGTCTTGGCAAGGTTTGCACTCTTTTGGAGTCCTATTTGTCCCCTTTGGACAGCATACTGTGAACAGTCGAGGCAAGGACACTTTCTTTCCTGGTAGTTACTTTTGCCACAAAGAAAGTAGACTCCAAGTGGAGTTTCTTTGATGCCTATCATCTTTGAAGTAGATTGGTGCTGCCAGAAGCAGACATGTCTCATTTTCATAAGAAAAAGAACCTAAATTATTAAAACATTTTAAATGCCATATTCTGTAGATATCTGAAGTGTTTGAAGATGATCTATCTATCTAAAATATATCTCTGTTTGACTTTTAAAACATATCTAATGTGATTACAAGTTCGAATGTAATAGGTGACTGATTACTTACCTACATTTCTTTATTATCTCATATAGTTTGTAAAATAAATTTCAAGAATTAGAAATTTGCATTAACATGTATAAATGAGCTGTATAGGTACAATACCTTGAACAAGATTAGAAATGTGTGTACAATATATCTTAACAAATTAATCTCAAATTTGTATCAATATACAATATTTGTATACAACATGCAGAAGTCCAATCCAATGTAAAATATTTAAAGCTAGTAGGTACTTTTAAAGAGTAGATTCAATAATCTACCTTTTATCTTATCATAGTTATATTCTTCTTTTTTCTTTTCCAAGTAGAGGTAAGAGCTAGTGGCCAGCTGTTTTGTTTTTCTGATCTTCAACTTGAATCTTGAACCTAAATATCAGTCTCTGTGTCATTTATTTTTCATGTTACAAAAAAATTCAGACGTTTCTATAATTGAATGAAAATGAATACACAAAATACCCAAACTTGTGGGACAAAATGAAAGCATTTCCAACAGGCACATTTATAGCACTAATATATCTACATAAAATAAAAAAATGGAGAGATCTCATACTAAAAACTTAACAGCAGACCTTAAAGCTCTAGAAAAATAGAAAGTTCGTCTAAAAGAAAGAGACATCAAGAAATAATCAAACTCAGGTTTGAAATCAATAAAATACAAATAATAACAACAAAACTACAAAGAATTAATGAAACAAAGAGTTGATTCTTTGAGAAAATGAACAAAATAGAAAAATCCTTTCCCAAACTAGCTAAAATTATGAGAGAAAATACACAAATTAATAAAATTAGAAACAAGAACAGGGACATAGCAATAGACAATGGGGAAATTCAGAAAAATCACAAGACCTCAACATATAACAATATTGAACTTCATAAAGATAAAACAGGAATAACCTTGAACTCATTGGCACAGGTAAAGATTTTCTGAACTGAACACCATTAGGAGAGGCACTAATATGAGCAATTAAATAAATAAAACCTAATGAAACTGAAATCTTCTGTAAGGAAAAGGACATCATCATTTAGACAAAACAACTGCCTATAGAATGCAAAAAGATTTTTACCAGCTACACATCTCATAGAGGGTTAATATCCAAAACATAAATAACTCCAAACCTAGATTTCAAGAAAACAACCCAATTAAAAATGGGGCACATGTCTAAAAACAACACTCTCTAAAGAAGAAACACAAATGGCTGCTGAACACTTGAGGAAATGTCCAACATTCTTAGCAACCAGGGAAATGCAAATCAAAAATGTTCTGAGACTGCATCTTACACTGCTCAGAATGGTTAAAATCAGTAACACTCACTCATCCATTGATGGTAGAATCCCAAACTTGTACAATGACCACAGAAATCTGTGCGGCATTTCCTCAGGAAGACAGGCATCAATCTACCTCAAGATCCAGCTATACCATTGTTGATGGAAGTTTCTGTCCCGCCCAGTCCTGAAACTGTTTAGTCCCAAACAAAGACAGAGAGACTTATATTAATTATAAACTATTTGGTTGATGAGTCAGGCTTCTTATTGGCTAGCTTTCTCTTAGTTATTAACCCATTTCTATCAATCTGTGTGTCTCCACATGGTCTTAGGTTACCAGTGAAGCCCCAGCCTCTAGCTTCCTTGACAGTTTATAATTAATATAAACCTCGGTGTATTAATTTGGGACTGAATGACTGTGCAACTGGGCAGGACAGAAAACTCCCAGCGATCTGCCTGCCTCTGACTCTGAATTGTTGGGACTGAAAGCGTACACTACCAAGCCTGGTGAACTTAACTTCTTATTCACAAAAGAAGAGTTTATTCTTATTAGAGACATTTTCAAGAAGAACTGCAGCATCCAAATTTATCTTTAGAAGCTACACCCTTCCTTTCAGCTCCCAAAATACAAACGTTTTATAAGGACATAATAATAATTGCTTCACAGGTGATACAGTATCTTTTTCAGTATGTCATAAATTCATACTCTTTCAAATAAAAAAAGAATCAACCTTTAAAAAGATTCACTTGGAAAATATAATAGCTGCAGGCAGTGTCCAATAACAGAATTGAGAGGTTGTTTGAGAAATTAGCTCCATAACATTTAAATGAAAAATTATATTAACATGAACAAAATTAAAAAGACAGGGAAAACAATTCTAGTTTCTTGCAAGGTATCATCCTATCTATCTATCTATCTATCTATCTATCTTTAATCTAACTAAGATATACAATTCTGATATATGGTGTATGTCACATGTATGTGTGATATATGATATATATATGATAAACATCATGAAATTATGATAATAATATCCCCAACATCTACAGGCTATCTAACAAAATCTCCAGTACTGGACATGAACAACTTTTTTCTATTGTTGGTAAGGGGAAGTCAAGAGCCTCTCAAACAATATAGCCTCTCTCTATTGTATTTGGTTGCCTCCCAGAGGTTGAATATAAGTCCCTATTACTGAATGAGCCTCTCAACTTTGGACATAGGACTCAGAAGCTTTGAGCTGACACTGACCCAAACGTCTTCTTCCTGAGGAATAGCTGTTATAGTATAGGAAGGTGATATGCAAGCTGACAAACAAGGGAGGCATCCAATCAATAGTCCTGCCCAGCTGTGATGCCTAGTATCCACAACAATGACCAGCTTGATAAAACATCCCTAAAGGTACAATAGCAACACTTATATCTTAGCAATGACGAGCAGTTGTCTAATTGACCATAAGGTCCACCAAACAAGAGGGAAATTATGCCTGGTACTGTAAACTTAGCCAACCACACATGGCTCCTGAGGTCTTTAGAGGAGACCCTGTTATGGGGTACCTGAAAATAAAAGACTCTTGAGAGGCCTGAATACATCTAATGGAATCTTTATTAACAGATTAGTGGGAAGCAGCCCTGACCTCCACTTGGTTCAGTTTTGAGACATGTACAGAAAGACAGCTCTGGACATCTATATCAAGAAAGCATTGCCTCCAGAAAAGGAAAGAGAACAGCTAAACATCCAGGCAGTTAACCGTTAGCTCAGGTTCATTTTGTATAGGAATTTTGAGCTGGTCCAGAGACCACTTTACCTTAGGAGTTTATGGCTGGTTCAGAGGCCAGTTTTACCCAAGACAGTGATAACACTTTAGTATTTTCAGGAATACTTTCATGTGATGGTATAACTATAGTTCAGTAGACTACTACAAACCTGTTATCACTACTTTGCCAAACCAGAATAACTCCTAACTGCATTTTTAAGCTTGCACCCACAGATAAGTGTAGATTCCAACCTGTCGGGGGGGGGCGCTCTGGGGGTTCCCTGGGTCAAAGTCAGAGAGGGTAGAGTACCCTGTTTATGAGTCCCACAGCCTCTCAGAACCCAGAGACAATCAGGCGCAACAGGGAACCAGGCCAAAGCAAGGTCTCGTTTATTTTTTAACAGTGAGCATTTTTAAAGTTAAAAAAAAAAAAACAAAGACAAAACGCAGGGTGGGAAAAGTATTACCCAATAATCTTAAAGGTATCCCTGTGATGTATCTAGTGTCCTATCCTCTCTTGGGCATGGTCTGCTAGTGTGATGACCTCATCCGGTGTGATTTTGGTCAGTCAGTTACTTTTCTTAGTAAACACTTGAAGCCTGGACTCCGTAGCTTCCTCTCAGCGCCATCTTGTAGTGGCACTGGTCACTCAGCAGCTTTGGGCCCTCCCTCTTTTGGCAGGACATGATCTGTGTTCCTCCACACCAGCGCAAAGAGATACACTATAACACAAATCCTTCTCTGGAGGCCCAGGGAACATGTGAAAGAGAGCTGGAAAGATTAAAAGAGTCAAAGGACCAGGAACAGTGCTGTGAAATTGTGCCTTCTAGCTATAACAGAGAAGCTATGTGCCCATAAAATTTTAACAACTTGGCTGCCTAAACAAGACCTGAACAATTACAAAAACAGTTGACGCCCAAAGTAGATGGAGGAATTCTTATGGGGTAGCACTCCGATAAGAGCAGCTACAAGCAATTTGCAAGTACAGAGAGAGATCACATCCCTGACTTGCTATCTAATACCATGTGGTCAGCTGTTGAAATGTATTCATGTAGGCAACATTGAATGAACTCAACTCCTTGCATTTATATCTCTGTTCCTTTATATATGTTACATGTAACAACAATGGTTAAAGAGAATGAGACCTTGATTTTGGAAAGGAAGAGCAGAAATGGGAGGAATAGAAGAGAAGACTGAGATGTGTGTGTGTGTGTGTGTGTGTGTGTGTGTGTGTGTGTGTGTGTACACATATATATATGAGAGGCAGGACCCCTCTATATAATCCTGTCTGTCCTGGAACTTGATATGGAGACCAGGCTGGCCTTGAACTCACAGAGATCCACCTGTTTTTGCTTCCTAAATGCTGGGATTAAAGGTGTGTGCCACCAGATAATATTATAATTAACTTTAAAAGGAATAATAAAATAAAGACATAAGGAAGTCAACTGTCTCTTCTATTGACTTTACCTAAAGGAAAAGCAAACATACCCTTGTCTTCCTAACACAACACGAGTACCTTCCTACTGAGGTGAAGTAGGGAGACCAGGTTTGCTGTCTCCCTAGGTGACCACATTCAATGTGCTTCTTCCCAGTTCTCCAGGAAGACAGTTTAGGCTTAGGTAGCAAAACCACTAAGAGGCTTTAAAAATTTTTTTTCATATAAAAGAGGCAGAAAAAAGCATTTGCAAAGGTGAGTTTTCTAAAGAAAACACTCAAGGAAAGGGAAGTCAAGAGCTTAGGGTTCATAGAAACTGACAGAAGTCTGCAAAGCCTGGCCAAGCTGAGAGACCTAGCTAAGGTCACTTTTCACAGACAGAGCCATTAGCCTGTCCATAGAAAAAATTACCCAGAGCATCACAATTTTAGCTAAAGTAAGCCAAAAGAATCTAATAGAATACTTTATTGTCTTATAGTATTTTGAAAAACAGTGATGACTAAATCAATCCCTCCCCTAATTTTGCCTACACTGGCCTGTGTTTTTGTAATGATGTATAACTATTTGCATGAGTTAGTTTAAAGATTGCCAAGGGTAGGAATGATGAAGGTCATTAGATATTCTTTAATTCTATCAGTTTAATTAACTGAAGAATAAATTTGTTCCCCACTCTGTGCCTTACAAGAGTAATTGTTCACTATGGCAATATTTGGAATTATCTATTTTGTTATTTCTACCTTAAAATGACTTACTTGGAGACAGTTTTTATTTCTTACCAGCTTGCTAAAATCTTATAAATAAAATAATAGTATGTATAATAAAGAAGGAATAGAAAAGAAGGAAATGTAGGGAGTATTGTGAGCCTCAGGCAAATTGAAATAGGATACCACAGTCAAAACATACACTTGCCTTAGGGTGGGAAGCAAGAATTAGAAGGTCAGAGAGAAATTGTGAGAAGAAAATAGGGAGATAGAAGGTATGATAATGTTTGTTTCAGACATAACTCTTATTTAATCAGATTTACAAAAGATTTGTAAGGAAATAATACATCCTTATTCAGTGTGACTCTGTGTATGTAGTGATATAGAGGTTATTTTTTTCTTTTACAATGTCACTAAACGTAAAAGAAAAAGAATTTGTTATCTACTGTAAAACAAATCATTATATAAATGTACTATCACCATGAGTATAACAAGCTGTTAAAGTACCTTAAAAATTGAATACTGTTCGGTTTAAATTTAATCAGAAGTCTGTTTACTTGTTGGTATGTACTTATTTGATATCCTTTGCTTTGAGATAGGGTCTCACTTAGCTCAGGCTACCCTTGAACTCTTGATCCTTTTGCTTGCACCTCCCAAGTGTAACTCTTAAGTTGAGTTTACAAAACTTCCTACATTACTTTTAAGGAGTGTCACTTATGTGTTTCTGCTGCATGTTTTCCTGGTGAATGTGTGTTTATAGGATCACTTTGACTTGTAGGTGATAGACAACTTGACCATCACAAAGAACAAGCAAAGGGGAAAAAATGTACCCAGTGATCATTGGGAAACACAAAGTGATTTTGATATTGAGATCAATGTGACTTTAATATAATTTTTAATTTTCTTAATTATGTAAATAAAATGAAAACAATCTTTGGAGTTAATAAAGTTTGGAGGGAGGAGCTTGGGGCAGGTGTTGTTGATTTAGTCATTTTGCTGCATAGAGCTAGTATTAGAACTGAACCACAGAATGGCAGTCACCTTTTAAATCAGGCTTCCTGGTACCCAGGAGATGACATACATATCCCGGAAGTGACTACACCAAAATTAGCCATCAGCTAGAACCCAGAAAGGATTCCATTAGTGCCTCATCGAGGCAATAGGATCAGCACATTCAGGACCAGAAGGGAATATTTGCACACCTATAGATTTTTCCAGTTTTGTCCTCACATAAGGAGTGCACAGTTCTGTTTTGTTTCTCGACCTCCACAGCAAAGAACAACGTCACATAGCTGACTGAATTGATTTAGCCTTCACATGGCATTTTCTAAACTAGAAGTGAAAAAAATCCTTTGGAATGGCTGGGAGACCCTAACTCCTTGCTTATTGATTTTTATGTTATTGCTCCTGGTTATGAATTATGGATTAAAAACCTTTTATGATGGGTAATAAAAGAGAAAGCCAGGAGAAAAACCCACCCTTGTTCTCACACCACACCATTAGTTCCTTTTTCTTTTTCATATTAATCTACAAGCAGAATGGTGTGTGGATTATACCAATCCAATTTGTGTCACAGAATGGCATGAAGAGATTCTAAGTCATGAGGACACCATATGAGAAAGTAAATAAGAAATGTACCATCTCTCCTGTAGTCAGGCAGGTGAGTGAAGGCACTAATCTCTTCCTTCACAAGCATGTTCGATGGTCAATAACAAGACCCTTTGCATATACTACTCATCTTGCTTTTATCCAGGAAGGGATACATGATGCTTAATATTTAAAATGCACAATTGTAATGGTAACAATAAAGTTCTTTGATACCATGCAGCTGCTAAGTGGCAAAGCTCCTAAGAAGTTAGTTTGTCAGGTGGCAGCACCAGTGTGCACTGTTCCCTTCAGGATCAGTTTATGAGACCTCAAAAGAAAGACAAACTAGACACATTAAATTCTAGCTTTTGTCTGGGCAGTGGTGGTGCATGCCTATAAGCCCAGCATTCGGAATCAGAGGCAGGGTAGATCTCTATGAGTTCAAGCCAGCCTGGTCTACAGAGCAAGTTCCAGGACAGAGAGGGCTGTTACACAGAGAAACCCTATCTTGCAGAAAAACAAAAAAACAAAAAAACTAGCTTTCTTGTTTTTAAAAAAAGATTCTTCTTCTGTAGTTTTCACTATCTGGTATAATTCTATGCATTTCTTTTTTACACCCATAGATGTTCATGTGTGTGAGTGCACACACACACACACACACACACACACACAAACACATACCCCTACCTTTTCGGCCATTACCTTTTCTTTCCCTTCTCTCATATTCCTTTCAAACAACTAGTTCCTTGACATATTCCCTCAGGTTCATTTTTCCTCCAGGATGACACAGATAATATAAACTCTTGGCCTCTGTGTAATTAAATTTTGTTACAAATTCCTCCCTTCTCATATTCAATAACCTGTGCACTATATCTCCATATCGATTTACTCAGAACATCTTTAATTACTCCTTTATAATCCAGTCAGCTAAATGCTACTGAGACTCAAGCTCTGATTCTGCAAATACTACAGTAGTCATAAAAACAAAGAACTTGAGGCAGTTTTTGGAAGGTGAGCAGAATTACAGGAAGTCCTGAGACTGAGGCTGGGAGTTATTGGTTTTCCCACTATGTATCTCCATCAGGAAACACATCTTTATGTGTGGAAGAAAAGGATGAGTAGAAACCGGAACCCCAGCCTCTCTTGCTTATTTTCTGCTTTGTGGCTACTAGCTTTGGTAAGGGTTTTGACTTATAAACGTTGAGTTTTGTATTTAGCTCCCTTTCCTTATTCTCTTCCATTCCAGTTATTTTATTGATTTAATCTTAGAAAAGTCTTCTGATCCCCATTTTGGGCAAGAAACAGTTTAAGTTATCTCTGATTTGTAGTCAGCCCCCAAGATGGTGCCCTGTGATCCCTATCTCCCTCCTACACTACCAATCTGATTATGAACTCTGGAAATTATTAAAATCTGATTATAATAAAATGCCTCGACTTCTGTGCTGATCACTTGCCTTCTCCTTCTAAGATCATTCATTCTCAAGAAAGCCAGCAGTTACACCACAAAGACATCATATGAAGAGGCCCACGTGGTGAGACTCTTGTCAACACATATGTGAATTGTCCACCAAACGACATCTTCAAAAAGTTATGTCAGAGCCCATTTCTCAACTGAAACCTTGAATTAGCAACACCCACTTTTTCTGATTCTAGCACTGCATAAAAAAATGCTGTTGCTTGTTTTAAACTACTTAGTTTTAGAATAAATTGTTCCACAACAATAAATAAAACATCAGCACATCCTTCCAAGCTGGGGCATGAGCTGCCTTGTTAAAAATCATCCCTTATCCAGGGTTCTAGAGCTTAAAACTTCTTATGAGCTGGGGATGTTTATGAAGTGCTTGCTTGCTATGCACAAGACCAAGGTTTGAACCATACCATTGCGCAAACCCTGTGTATTTGCAAAAAAGTAAAAACGTAGGACTTCACACTTTTCATATCACGTTAGTTACGGTGATTTCAGGCAGTAATGTGTGCCTGCATTACATGTGCAGCAGGGCTCAGGCACAGTGATGAGGTCTATGCTTGCTGTTGTTTAGACACATTCCTCTTCGTCTAATTTTTTTCCAGCCAAATTTGTCTTCAAGAGTCTATGTTTTAAAGTAAGTCACAAGCCTTAAACAGGGTTATCCTCTTACATGAATAAAAATTATTTAAGTTGCCAGGTAAAAACTGGGTGCAAACATTATACATAGCACCAGACAAAAATAGCCTGGTGTTTTCTTTTCTTGTTATTTTTAAAGAAAGACTCTTCCTTCCATCATTAGTGTACCATGTTCCAGAGTAGCATCATTTCAGTACGGAGAGGCAAGTATTGTCCTTGACCTCTGACAAGTATTTTCAGTTTGGAAACACTTTTTCTGTGTGAGTAGAGCTTGGCCACTGGCCAGTTTTGACATTTCCTATGGTCCAAAACCTAAATGTTTGTGCTTCTTTACATTCACATCAGTGTTGCTTGAATAACTGGGCTACGGTTATTTCCTTCTAGCTGTTGTTCACAAAACTGAATAACCTTCATGCAGGATACCGTCTCCTTAGGGAGCTTCATCTGAGTGATGATTCTAGATGAAGACTCAGGGAATTTTGCTGCTAGTGCTCAGTGAAATCATATTCTATTAAGAATGGAGAAATGAGGTTTGGAAAACAAGGTGATCTCCGCCCTCTTCCCAACCACCCATTATTCTACTTTTCTGGAAGTCTTCTGCCATAATAGTCATTTATATTTAATTCTTATTAATTATGACTTTTTATTTTTATAAGCAAATGTGGAATATCGTATATTTTATTAAGATCAATTTCTTACATGGTGTTTGAAATATAAACAAGCAAATGGTAAAGATGAACTTAAAGAAAGTTAGTGTGCTGGTTGAATGAGAATGACTATGATTGGGTGGTATGTTTGAATTATTGGTCCCCCAGTTGATAGACTTTTTAGGAGGGATTAGGAGGCATGGCTTTGTTGGAGGAGGTATCATTATCACTGTGAAGAGACATCATGAGTACAGTATCTCTTATAAAGGAAAAACCTTTAGTTGGGGTTGCTTAAATTTCCAAACGTTTATTTCATTATCATCATGGTGCAATATGGTGGTGTACAGGAAGACATGGTGTTTGAGAAGTAGCTGAGAGTCCGACATCTTGACCTGTAGACAACAGGAAGTGGTCTGAGTCACTGACCATGACTGGAGCACGTATGAGACCTCAAAGCCCACCTCAACAGTGGATACACTTCCTCCAACAAGGTCACACCTACTCCAACAAGGCCACACCTCCTCACACTGCCACTCCCTTTGGGGGTTATTTTCCTTCAAACCACCACAGTGATAGAATCCTTAACTAAGACAGTCACAGTGGGTTTTTTCCTTATTTCATCAAGAGAAAAGTAACTGAATTAATTTATTTGCTAATGTTCTTTATCATTAAGAAACTAGATTTATTTTGCATGCCACTACTGAAGGAAGTAGATAACTTGATTGATGCATACTTAGCAGTAATAAATTGTCTAATTCTGCTCTACAGTTTGTCTTTTTTAAACTAAACAAAAAGTAAATGTGATTGTTTTACCTGCATATTTAAACATGGATTTAAGTATAGATGGACAGCATTATTATGAGACCAAAACAGGAAAAACATACCTTGTACATTAAGAGTTATGGTTGTAGTTAGGTATATGTTTTTGCTTGTCCTATGTTTGTTTGACTCATCTGCACAGGATGTGCTTGATCACATGTGGGCAGGAGGTATGTGTGCAGGAACTGTATCAGGATGAATGCTTGCCCCTGTTTAGATGTAAGCAGTAGGTGCACAGGCAGTAAGTACATTAGGATATATATTTATCCCTGACTTGACTTAATGGGAAAAATGGCATCCCTGTGGTTTATCCTTTTTAAGCCTATGGAGAATGTGACTCATGGCCAATTCCTTGGAACCTTGGAATGGACATGGCCATAGTCCATCAACATGCTTAGTATTTAATTACAGCTTGCTTAAAGTTTGACTTAAATTTGTGGGAGCAGTCTTATTCTCAACCAGTAGGATAAACATTATATAAAATTAATAAATGGTTATAATTTTAAGCTGATAGACAAAATAATATCATGATTATATGTATGTGTGTATCAAAAATATATGTACTGCACACTCATACATACATATATATATGTATATATATGCACAAATATAGACTTTGTCATTCTTATGCATTTAGGTTTCCAGTCCTCTGTAATATGTTATTAATCCATATCTGTATCTGTACTGATTTTCTTTCCTTCCTTTCTGTCCTCATCATAGCTAGTGGGAACTTTTTACACAAGATCATAATGTTAACTACCAAAGCTGCTTTTCCCCTCCTTTCTAGAAAAGAAGCAAAGAACATTGATAACTTATTGTTCCGAGTGGGCTCAAATACTTCTTAATAGCAATTATCATTATATATTTGAAGGAATTATTGAAATCCCTAAAGCATTCATTTGGAGAGGATTTCACAGGTTAAAAGTAAAATCACAGATAGTTCAGTGATAGTACAGGAAAGGAAATGGTAGTTAAATCAAAATTGATATATATTTCTTTGTTCTATATTCTGAAAAGAATTCAACATCCACACAGAGTCAGAGATTTTGTTCAGATTTTGTCCCACCTTTAAATAATACACTTTCTGTTATGCCTCTTTGAGTGCTTGAGGGAAAAATAAAAAATCAATGTAAATTAAAATTTCATAAATATTCACTAAAGTTCACCAGTTTAAATATGGCTTAATTTCCCAACTCCCTGAAAACATCATGTAAATGGTTAAGTGCAAATATTAACTTATATATGAGAGTGTGAAAACAAACAACAAAAATAGAAGCAGAAAGGAATAGAACTGATGGAACGTACATGCAAAACTATTTGTAATAGGATGTTTCTGACCATGGGAAAGCTACTATTTAGTGATAGGAAGGGGCAATATTATAATAAAAGGTAGGCACTACTCTACTAGGGAGTAGTCATATCATCTGTATGACTACTATGTATGACTATGTATGTTTATGTATACCAACAGAGACCATACCAAGTGTGGATTTATAAACAACTCAGGGACACATAGAGAGAAAGCATTTCTTTGAAAGGGAAATAAACTATTGGAAAACAACAAGCAAACAAAAAATAGATGTGGGAATTCTTTCTCCTCAGAAGAGGGAGATGGCAAGTGGACTGTGACATAATACGTAGGCTCAAGAGAAGTCCAAAGTTCAGGGTCTGTGAGAGGGAGACAAATCATATAAGTAAAAGATTCTTTTGTGAAGATAAATCAGTGCAAAAAAATGATGAAAGTAATCATTCATGAGGTAGAGTAGGAATTTTCTGGTAGGTTTCTAGTTTTGTCATAGGTAGTAAGGAGGCTCTTCCCTGGGTTTCATCTGTTAGTCCTTTTATGACTGCTTTTGTTATTGTTGTTATTGCCTTGACAATCCCTTGTAATTGTAAATCTAACTATTTAAATCAGTGGTTCTCTACCATCTTAATGCTATGGCTCTTTTAATGCTGCAACGATAAACGGCACACTTACTGAAAGTAAAAGTAAGTATTTATTGTAGAAATTACTCACAAGAGACCAAACAAGTAACCCAGATGAGCCGAACTGGAAACCGAAAGCCAGAAAAAGAGACCGAGACTTCCATTGTTCAGTCTATTATACCTTCCCCCGTAACACCCCTAGCCAAAAGTGGGCCTGGCTAGTGACGTAGTTCACTGCCTACTTCCCTATACATCTTTAGTCATGCCTAAAGTGGGTGTGGTTAGCGGTGTGGTAAACCACTCTTTTATTACCTCATCTGTATGTGCCTCTAGTAAGTCACATGGTTAATGGCAGCATTGTTTTCCTCCTACACTCTTTAATATAGTTCCTCGTGTTGCAATGATCCCCTAATCGTAAAATTATTTCCTTGTTACTTCTTAATTGTACTTTTGCTATTGTTATGAATTGTAATGTAAAAATATGATAGGTAGCCCCAAAGGGGTCATGACCCACAGGTTAAGAACTGCTTAGTTTTGTTTGTTTGTTTGTTTTGTTTTGTTTTTTGAGATAGGGTTTCTCTGTATTGTTTTGGAGCCTGTCCTGGAACTCGCTCTGTAGACCAGGCTGGCCTTGAACTCATAGACATCTGCCTGCCTCTGCCACCTGAGTGTTAGGATATAAGGTGTGTGCCACCAATGCCCAGCAAAAACTGCTTGCTTAAGTGATGAATTTCTTATTTTTGCTTTTCCAATTTCTGCAGTCTGCAAGAAAACATTATAGCATTCAATTGTGCATTTGTTCATTTGTTTATCTGTTCAACAAATGAACCAAGGAGGCTGGTAGAAACCGAACAAAGAGTATGTGTGGATCACACTGAGTGCCTTGTAGTAAAAACAGGAGAAGGAAGATTTTTCAAAGGTAAACTGAGGTTTTATTAATGAAAGAGGTGTTGACATTCCCACTGTCCTTGCAATCATTCCTTAAGTATCAGCTGCTAAAGGACCTTGCTTCAGTTTCTCCCACCACCCACTGATGTGAGCTTTGGTCCTGGGAAAGAGAAGAAGATCAAAGAAGAGTCTGCCAAGTTCTCAACAGTCAAGGACAGCACCTGCTGTTCTCTCTTGGGGCACAAATACTTGTCATGAGAAGTAATAAGGGAAGGCGACAGGCCCAGGTTCACCTTGGCTTTTATGAACTACAAAGGACATCATCTTTCTTGATTTTACTTATAGCATGATAATTTAGAGTTTTATCGGGTATCAATGTCTCCTTTAACATTATTATGCAATATAACTGCTTCCTCAACATTAAAGGTGTTGTGCTATTGTTGTTTGAAAGAATCCTACATAGCATTCATTCAGAAACAATTTTACCTTATATTGTTACAATTTTGAATAATTACAGTCACGCTAGCTGCATTTCGGAATTGAGGAACAGCAATGTGAAGGATGCAGTATGGTAAATTAATTTGTTAGCCACATGGGAGTGGTCAGCTTGTTCTGTTGCCCACTCTCCAAGTTGTTTACTTGGTTCTTCAAGGAGATGAATGACAAAGAGAAAAATAATTGAAGATTTTTTAAAATATGTGTAAGGACCATGAAATTTTCCCCCTCTGTAACATGATGTTTTCTCTGAACCAGCTAGGCCCCTCTGTCCTTCTCTGCCCCAATTAAACACACAGATGCTTACTATAAAACTCTTGGCCTTTTGGATAAGGTTTCTTATTTGCTTGCTCAGTCTTAATTATTAACCCATGACTACTAATCTATGTGTTTCCTCATAGCCTTATCTTACCGGAGAAAGGGTTTGGGCCTCTATCTCCCATGGAGTCTACATTGTGTCTGCTCAGTGTCTCCGCAGAGAAGAGAGAGAGAGGAGAGCGATTTCCTGTTTATTCTTGCTTATATACTGTTACTGACTGCTATGTCACTTCCTACTTGGATCACAGGGAGACTTCTCTTTACTGCATTTCCCAGAATTCACCTTGTCTTCTAGTCCCACCTATCTTGCTTCCCTATTGGCCAAGAGTGCCTTATTCAGCAACCAATCAGATAAACACATACAGAAGGCTTCCCCCATTACTCCTCTAATAGTACTAAGGTCATACCAGCACTGGCTTTGAGGATGGTAGGAGCAAAGCATTTAGATCACATGGGGCCACCATACACTTTGCAGGAAATAGAAAGTAAGTCCATTGCCAGCTTTCGGGGTGCTAATATAGGGTAGTAGAGATGAACTTGCATCTTTATGTAGAAGCATGTAACACATTTCACGTTTCTTCTTGCTCTGATATTTTCCAACGTTCTTTGATATTCATAATTTCTGTTACAGCCTACATATACAGATAACTTACTCTGTTACAGTGCATACATGAGTCCTTACAGGCTCATTACTCAAACATATATGGACATTTAATGTTTAGTATTCATTGGTTTCCTTAATTCTATAGTTATCTGCCAGGGTTTGAGCCAAGGCCCACGTACTCTGAGACTTGTGTGTGTTCATTCACTCTACATATCTTGCTATTTCTCTAACTCCTAGTGAGAGCATTCACAGTCTCTAAAACATTCAATGCTCAGCTTCAAACATGATCCATTTTCCTGCTGTTTTATTCCACTAAATGAGAAGACTCTATTTCCCTACCAAAACAAGATGAATGTAGACTTTCCCAAAACCTAAGAAGAAGGTTAGGTACAAAAAACCCTACCTGAATTCAGAAATAAAAATCATTGATCACACAAATAGCTGAGTCCTTCAACAGTAAAGGAAGCAATACATGAGTGACCACATTAATGCCTTTCCCTACCACCTTGGATCTAATCTACTACAAGGGCCTCACCTCAATGAGGTCCCAGCACAAGGAATTTCCAACATCTTCCTTCATCTAACATGAAGTAAACAGATAGGAAAAGGGGCAAAAATCACATAACTAGATTCCTACTTGGTTTACTACTGATTGATTGTTTTATTTATAAGAAAGTATGCTGGTGGGAGGGGAGCAGAGGCTAAGAATTAGCACGGTCCACACATAAAACAATTTGAGCTAGTACTGGAACACAGTACAATCAGAATTGAGCATTTTGCTCTTAGGAAGTAAAGCATTGTGTAATCTATGCTATGTAAAATTAAATATTTTCTAATTAGCTGGAAATATACTTTATATTGGGAAGTCTGTGTATTAGTTAGTAGAATCTGACATTTTTCTTTTCTGAAGCCAAACGAGAATTCTCTGACAGAAATAAGACAAACACAATATAGTTCCTATGGGAAGCTCCAGGAACAGTCTGGGACATCTATTGTATCTATAACACTTTAACCTGGGGACACAATTGATGGTTTAAGATTCTAGTCTCTCTTGCTACCAGCTCTAAGTTAAAGGCCACATTAGTTGTTTATGAGCCTTTCGTGTGCTTTTCTCTAAAGTTTGGACCTTCAAGGTGTTAGAAAACAGAAACACCACAGAAAGAACTTCTAACAAAGCAGCCTGCAGGGAATGTGAAAATGACAATGATGGATACTCCCCGGAAGAGGAACCTCACATCCTGGTCTACCAATTGACTGCCTTTGTTTGTCTCTTCTATCCTTGGTATCTTTCAGTGTCTAAAAAAAATGGTGCTGCCTATTATCTCCAGTCCAGTAAAATTTAGTTGCTCACATTCTGACAGCTTAGCTCGTTCAATTTCTTCTACAAGTGAGCCATAACCCCTTGCGGCAAGATGAATAACAGAAGGAAAGGAAGTTGAGCAAGGCCCTGAAAAGGCCGGTACTCTTTTTGCACAGTAATGACTTTGAAGTTGTACAGCATTTCCATTATCCGTTTATCTCTGTGCATGTAACATTAGTAGGCCTATTGAATGAGCTCTTTCATAAAATATTATATTCACTAATTGCCATGTAATATGTGCTTGATGAAGTAATATGTAAACAAAATAACTAGCTGTGGTATTAAAACAAGCCACATATGGGTGTATAAATTTTCACCTGTGTTCCTGAGCATTTTCAAAGTCTCTAGTAAAGATAATTTTGAAGACATGAAACCAAGAGAGACAGTTCTGAGGAACACCTTGATCAAATGTTACCACAAGCTATGGAGTTGGTAACAGCATTGCTTTAGGTGTTTGTTCAGGTTTGTCTTCCAAATTTCCCTTATCTTATTTTGGCGGCTAGAATGTTCTCTTGCCTCAGGACCACCTGTAGACAGGTAGGTAAAATGTGGAGCAACTTTCAATGCCATTCATTTTGTTTTTCAAAACCTAAATTCACAAACCAGTTTCTCTAGATTAACATTAAGATACTCTGAAGAGCTACTACCTCTGAGGAAGGCCACTTTAATTCTTCTTAGGGATTCCTGGAGGCCAGCAAAATGGTACATTAGGAAAGCAGAAGATAGACTGGAAGTCCTACATAGATAAATGATTATTAACATATTTCAAGGTCATTGAGGTTGATATGTTCCTTCATAATAGCAACTTACAACAGCAGGAACTAAAACTGTAGGACTTTGATTACTGCTCAAAAGAATGAGGTCTGAGTCCTGTCTCTGGCTCTAGGAACAAGGATATACTCAACTACCTCAAAAATTATTTTTGTGTTTTTTGTTTGTTTGTTTTGACAGGGTTTCTCTGTGTAGCCCTGGGTGACCTAGAACTGACTATGTAGGCCAGGGTGGCCTCGAACTCAGAGATCCACCTACCTCTGCCTCCTGAGTTCTGGGATTAAAGGTGAGTGCCACCACTGCCTGGTTTGGCTAAAGTGTCTTGAGGTGACTGTCAAGCCAAAGCTTTCTGTTAAACAGTGAAGTCCTGTCCCTGTCTGTCCCATTAAGAGTTAATCTGAATGGGCTTGTCAGATACAGCTTCCTTGACCAGGAAAAATGTACTTCCAGTAGCCAACACAACAAAAGCATTAAGGAAAAGTTTGGGTGGCACATGCCTTTAATCCCAGCACTCAGGAGGTAGAGGCAGGTAGATCTCGGGGAGTTTGAGGCCAGCCTGGTCTACAAAGCTATACAGAGAAACCCTGTCATGAAAAACCATTTAAAAAAAGAAAGAAAAAGAAAAGGAAAAGTTTAAGATCTGCATAAACAGAGAATTGGGCAAAATGACCCAGTCTCATCCCATGAAAGTGTTTTCCTCCGCAATGATCCCATGTTGTCCCTGTCCATTCTCATCTGTGAGAAAACCTCATATTATTCTGTAATAAATTCTGTTTCCTATACCATATCCTATGTATACATATTTATTAAACTGAAATCATAAAGATGGGTATTGGGAGGAAGGCCAGTTGGGTACAGAAAATAGCAGAAACCAGATGTTTGACTTCTCTGAGTCTAAAGAGGCTACTTTCTCTGGTATGTGCAAAAAATAGAATCAGACTTCTGAAGGCATCATTTGAACTGGGCCAATTCATGCCTTGGTGAGAGGTGTAGACTATTTAATAGCCCAAAAGTCTTACCTAAGTCTAACACTGAGACCTGTCTACTTTTCCAGGTAGTGACAACCCCAATTGGATTCATTTGTTCATTTGACAATAGTAATCAGCACTTGCCAACACTAGATTGACCATAAGAAATGTGTTATTTGATGTACCAGAATGGTCGAGTGGCTAAGGCATTGGATTTAAGAAATGTGTTATTTGTTGTCCACCTGAATTATGAGATCTCCTCAAAAAAACGAGTAATAAGACAGAAGTCAATTCAATTGGCAAATATACCTCTTATTCTTTTCAAAACTAAACTGCACCCCATTCAATTACTATAAATTATTTCATTTTGATTAATTAGTCCATCAGACCTATTTGAGCCATCTAGCTAGTCATTAGCTTAATATTTATTTAGCATTCTCCAGCAACATAGCACTGAGCATGGGACTAATTTAGATATTACATGGTGACTGAATTAATTTCATAAGTAGTTTTTACTCCACATGCCTCACCAGCATTGTGGTAATTATATGCTTGAATAAAATAAATCTCTAAACTGCACTTGAATCAATCAAAATTCCCCAAACAACATTTTAATCACAACTGCTAATAATTAACAATGCAAAGTATATTGAATCTGCTCTTTTCATGTAAAATAATAAAATTTTAGAGCAAAAAATAACTGCTAAGATCACCTATGTTTAATTATTAACTGATTCTCCTATTTGACATATATGGATAAGCTAAAACATCTTCAGATTGATATATTGACCGAAGGATGGTGCTCAGGACTTTTGACTCCTCACTTTTCTTCTTCTTTTAAAATGTAAATGTCTCTTTTCTGCCAATATGAAAAAGACTGTAACTGAGACATATCTACCTTGAATAAGGTCTATCCTCATCATATATATATATATGCATATATATTACATAATTAAATTTTCTTTTTATTAATTTAATTTTTACATTCCAATCCTAATTTCCCCTCCCTCCTATTCTCCCATCCCCCGCAACTCCCATCTGTTCCTCAGAGAGGGTAAGGCCTCCCCTAAGAAGTCTACTAAGTCTGTTCCATCATCTAGTTGAGGCAGCTCCAAAGCACCTCTCCACCCCCATACCCCTGTGTCTAGGCTGAGCCAGGAGCTTCTCCATATAGAATGGGCTCTACTAAGTCAGTTTGTGCATAAGTGTTAGATCTTGAATCCACTGCAGTGACCTCATATATTGTCCCATTCACACCATTGTCATCTATATTAAGGGAGTCTAGTTTGGTCTTATGCAGGGTTCCCATTTGTCAGACCTGAGTCAATGATCCCTTACTAGCTTGGGTCAACTGATCCTGTGGTTTTCCCCATCATGATCTTGACTCCTTTGATATTTTTGCTCCTTCATCACTTCACTTGTGCTCCAGGAGCTTGGTCCAATGGTTAGTTGTGGATTTCTGCATCAGCTTCCATCTGTTTCTGGAAGAGGGTTCTAGCTTCTCTGGGCTTGTGGATTGTAGGCTGGGCATCTTTTGTTTTATGTCTGGTATCCACTTATGAGTGAGTACATACTATATTTGTCTTTTTGGTTTTGGGTTACCTCACTCAGGATGTTTTTTTCTAGTTCTATCCATTTGTCTGTGAATTTAGGATGTTATTGTTTCTTACTGCTGAGTAGTACTCCATTGCATATAAATACCACATTTTCTTTATCCATTCTTCAGTTGAGGGGCATCTAGGTTGTTTCTAAGATCTGGCTATTATGAATAAAGTTGCTATGAACATAGTTGAGCAAATGTCCTTGTCGTGTGAATGTGCCTCCTTTGGGTATATGCCCAACAGTTGTATTGGAGGGTCTTGAGGTAGGTTGATCCCTAATTTTCTGAGAAATAGCCATATTGATTTCCACAGCAGCTGTACAAGTTTGCACTCCCACCAGCAATGGAGGAGTGTTCCCCTTTTACCCTCCCCTCCTCCCGCACTCCCCTTCCCCCCCACCTTCCCACCCTATTGCCAAATCCTTCCACATAGGGGATATCTAGAGTCTGTCATTTCACTCTGGGTAGGGTCCAGGAACTCCCCTAAGAGTCCAGGCTGAGAGAACAGCCCTCTTTGTGCTATAGGCACACGATGACTGTTTGTATTCCAGGGATAGACACTGATCCACAGCTCAGGGCCCCATAGGTTGCCCAGGCCTTCTCGCTGACACTCACATTTGGGGGGTCCAGATCAGTCCCATGCTGGCCTCCCCACTGTCGGTCTGGGGTCCAAGAGCTCTCCCCTGTTCAGATCAGCTGTCTCTGCTGGTTTTGCCAGCCCAATCTTTGCCAATTTGCTCATCACTCCTCTCTCTTTCTGTCACTGGGTTCCTTGGGTTCAGTTCAGTGATTAATTGTGTGTTTGCCTCTGCTTCCATCAGTCACAGGATGAAGGCTCCCGGATGGTTATAGACATCAAGTTCATTATCAGGAATGGGCATTCAAGGTGGTCTCTCCACTATTGCTTAGCTTGCCAATTGGTGTTATCCCTTTAGATCACTCGAGGTCACTCTGGTGCCTGATCTGTCTTCGATCCTATGATTCCCTCTCCCCCCTATTCTACCCCCACCCCCTCAACTTCCTATTCCCCCATGACAAACTCTCTTCCTCTTCACGCCCTCTCTTCTTCCCAGGTCCCACTCCCCCCAACCCCTCGCCGTGTTCCCCATCCATTCAGAGGATCTTGTCTCAATTCTCTTCTCTTGGGTACTGTGCATATATGCATATCTTTTAGGTTCTTTCCTGTTTCCCAGACTATCAGTGGATGTGCAGACTGGCGCTATCCTGATCCATGTCTAAAATCCATATATGAGTGAGTACATACCATGTTTGTCTTTTTGCGACTGGGTTACCTCACTCAGGATGGTTTCTTCCAGTGCTATCCATTTACCTGTGAATTTCAAGATTCCATTGATTTTTTCTGCTGAGTAATACTCCATTGTGTAAATGTACCACATTTTCTCTATCCACTCTTCAGCTGAGGGGCATCTAGGTTGCTTCCAGGTTCTGGCTATTACAAATAATGCTGCTATGAACATAGTGGAGCAGATGCCCTTGTTGTATGAACTTGCCTCATTTGGATATATGCCTAAGAGTGGAATTGCTGGGTCTAGTGGTAGATTAATTCCCATTTTCCTAAGGAATCTCCATACTGATTTCCAAAGAGGCTGTATGAGTCGGCACTCCCACCAGCAGTGGAGGAGTGTTCCTCTCTCTCCACATCATCTCCAGCATAAATTGTCTTCGGTGTTTTAGTCATTCTGACAGAAGTAAGATGGTATCTCAGAGTTGTTTTGATTTGCATTTCCCTGATGGCTAAGGATGTTGAGCACTTTCTTAAGTGTCTCTTGGCCATTTTAGCCTCCTCTATTGAGAATTCTCTATTTAGCTCTGTACCCCACCTTTTAATTGGATCCTTTGGTGTTTTGGAGACTTGTTTCTTGAGTTCTTTGTAAATTTTGGAGATTAGCCCTCTGTCAGATGTGGGGTTAGTGAATATCTTTTCCCATTCTGTGGCCTGCCTTTTTGTCTTTTTGACTGTGTCTTTTGCCTTACAGAAGCTTTTTAGTTTCAGAAGGTCCCATTTGTTAATTGTCGATCTCAGTGCCTGTGCCACTGGTGTTATGTTTAGGAAGTGGTCTCCTATACCAACTCGTTGAAGAGTATCTCCCACTTTCTCTTCTAAAAGTTTCAGTGTGGCTGGATTTATGTTGAGATCTTTGATCCATTTGGACTTAAGTTTTGTACAAGGCGATAAACATGGATCTATCTGCAGTCTTCTGCAGACCAGTACCCAGTTATGCCAGCAACATTTGTTGAAGATGCTTTCTTTTTTCCATTGTACAGTTTTAGCTTCTTTGTCAAAAATCAAGTGTTCATAGGTGTGTGGGTTAAAATTAGGGCTTTCGATTCGGTTCCATTGGTCTACCTGCCTATTTTTGTGCCAATACCAAGCTGTTTTCAGGACTATAGCTCTATAATAGAGCTTGAAGTCAGGTATGGTGATGCCTCCTGAAGTTCCTTTATTGTATAGGGTTGTTTTGGCTATCCTGGGCCTTTTGTTTTTCCATATAAAGTTGATTAATGTTCTTTCCAGGTCCTTGAAGAATTGTGATGGAATTTTGATAGGGATTGCATTGAATCTGTAGACTGCTTTTGGCAAGATTGCCATTTTTATTATGTTGATCCTACCAATCCAAGAGCATGGGAGATCTTTCCATTTTCTGGTATCTTCTTTTATTTCTTTCTTTAAAGACACAAAGTTCTTGATACACAGGCCTTTCACTTCCTTGGTTAACATTATCCCCAGATATTTGATGCTGTTTTTGGCTATTGTAAAGGGTGATGTTTCTCTGATTTCTTTTTCAGTCACTTCATCATCTGTATATAATAGGGCCACTGATTTTTTTTTGAGTATACCTTGTATCCTGCCATATTGCTGAAGGTGTTTATCAGCTCTAGGAGTAATCTTGCAGAGTTTTTTGGGTCACTTATGTAAACTATCATATCATCTGCAAATAGTGAAAGTTTGACTTCTTCTTTTCCTATTTGTATCCCCTTTATCTCCTTTTGTTGTCTTATTGCTGTAGCTAGAACTTCAAGTACAATATTGAAGAGATATGGAGAGAGTGGACAGCCTTGTCTTCTTCCTGATTTTAGAGGAATTGCTTTGAGTTTCTCTCCATTTAGTTTGATGTTAGCTGTTGGTTTACTGTATATTGCTTTTATTATATTCAGGTATGTTCCTGTTATCCCTGATCTCTCTAGGACCTTTATCATGAAGGGGTGCTGGATTTTGTCAAAGGCTTTTTCAGCATCTAGTGAGATGATCATGTGGTTTTTCTTTCACAGATTGTTAATATGGTGGATTACATTGATAGATTTTCTAATGTTGAACCATCCCTGCATTCCTGGGATGAAGCCTACTTGATCATGGTGGATGATTTTTCTGATGTGTTCTTGAATCCGGTTTGCGAGTATTGTATTGAGTATTTTCGCATCAATGTTCATGAGGGAAATTGGTCTATAGTTGTCTTTCCTAGTTGTGTCTTTGTGTGGCTTGGGTATTAAGGTAATTGTAGCCTCGTAGAAAGAGTTTGGCAGTGAGCCTCCTGCTTCTATTGTGTGGAATACTTTGAGGACTATTGGAATTAGCTCTTCTTTGAATTTCTGGTAGAATTCTGCACTGAAGCCCTCTGGGCCTGGGCCTTTTTTGTTTGGGAGACTTTTGATGACTGCTTCTATTTCATTAGGGGTTATAGGTCTGTTTAGATTGTTTATCTGTTCTTGATTTAGTTTTGGCAAGTGATATCTATCCAGGAAATTGTCCATTTCCTTTAAATTTTCAAATTTTGTGGAGTACAGATTTTCAAAGTATGCCCTGACGATTCTCTGGATTTCCTCAGAATCCGTTGTTATGTCCCCTTTTTCATCCCTGATTTTGTTAATTAGCATGCTCTCTGTCTTTTGGTTAGTTTGGACAGAGTTTTATCTATTTTGCTGATTTTCTCAAAGAACCAACTCTTTGTTTCATTGATTCTTCTCAGTGTTTTCCTGGTTTCTACTTGATTGATTTCAGCCCTCAATTTGATTATTTCCTGGCGTCTGCTCCTCCTGGGGGAGTTTGCTTCTTTTTGTTCTAGAACATTCAGCTGTGCTATTAATTCTCTAGTATTACTGTTCTCCAGTTTTTTCATGTGGGCACTTAGTGCTATAAACTTTCCTCTCAGCACTGCTTTCAAAGTGTCCCATAAGTTTGTGTATGTTGTGTCTTCATTCTCATTGAAATCGAGGAAGTCTTTAATTTCTTTTTTTATTTGTTCCTTTACCCAGGGATGGTGCAATTGTGCATTGTTCAATCTCCATGAGTTTGTAGGGTTTCTGCGATTTGTGTTATTGTTGAAATCTAAAGTTAATGCATGGTGGTCTGATAAGATGCAGGGGGGTTATTCCAATTTTTTTGTATCTGTGGAGATTTGCTATGTTTCCTATTATGTGGTCAATTTTAGAAAAGGTTCCATGTGGCGCTGAGAAGAAGGTATATCCCTTTGTATTTGGGTGGAATGTTCTATAGATGTCTGTTAAACCCAGTTGGGTCATATCTTCTATTAGTTCTTTTGTTTCTTTGTTAAGTTTCTGTCTGGAGATCCTGTCTAGTGGTGAGAGCGGAGTGTTGAAGTCTCCTACTATTAGTGTGTGAGATTTTATGTGCATTTTGAGCTTTAGTAATGTTTCTTTCACGAATGTAGGTGCCTTTGTATTTGGGGCGTAGATGTTTAAAATTGAGACTTCATCTTGATGTATTTTTCCTTTGATGAATATGAAGTGTCCTTCTTCATCTCTTTTGATTGATTTTAATTTGAAGTCTAATTTGTTAGATATTAGGATTGCTACACACACTTGTTTCTTGGCACTGTTTGATTGGAAGATCTTTTCCCAACCCTTTACTCTGAGATAACGTCTGTCTTTGATGTTGAGATGTGTTTCTTGTATGCAGCAGAAGGAAGGGTTCTGTCTTCATATCCATTCTGCTAGTCTGTGTCTTTTTATAGGCAAGTTGAGGCCGTTGACATTGAGGGATATTAATGACCATTGACTGGTGATCCTTGTTTGTGCTTGATTTATTGTTAGTGAAGTTATTTTGTGTAGTTTCTCCTCCCTTTTTCTTTTGGTGTTTTGTAAAGTGTGATTATATATTGCCTGAGTCTTTGTGAATGTAGTTATCTTCCTTGGCTCTAGGTTTTCCTTCTAGCATTTTCTGTAGAGCTGGATTCATGGATACATATTGTTTAAATCTGGCTTTGTCATGGAATATTTTGTTTTCTCCATCTATGGTAATTGAGAGCTTTGCTGGATATAGTAGTCTGGGCTGGTATCCTTGTTCCCTTAGCGTTTGTAGGACATCTGTCCAGGATCTTCTGGCTTTCATCATTTCCATTGAGAAGTCAGGTGTAATTCGGATAGGTCTGCCTTTGTATGTTACTTGGCCTTTTTCTTTAGCTGCTCTTAATATTTTCTCTTTAATCTGTAGGTTTGATGTTTTGATTATTATATGGCGAGGTGACTTCTTTTTCTGGTCGAGCCTATTTGGTGTCCTGTAAGATTCTTGTATTTTCACAGGCATATCTTTCTTTAGTTTAGGGAAGTTTTCTTCTATGATTTTGTTGAATATATTTTCTGTACCTTTGAGTTGTATTTCTTCGCCTTCTTCTATACCTATTATTCTCAGGTTTGGCTTCTTCACGGTGTCGCATATTTCCTGGATATTTTGTGTTAAGGATTTGTTGGTTTTGAGATTTTCTTTGGTTGACGATTCTATATCCTCTAATGAGTCTTCAACACCTGAGATTCTCTCTTCTATCTCTTGTATTCTATTGGTGATACTTGCCTCTGTTGCTCCTGATCGTTTACCCAGCTTTTCTATTTCCAGCATCCCTTCATTCTGTGTTTTCTTTATCGTTTCTATTTCAGCTTTCAATCCTTTAACTGTTTGAGTTGTTTCCTTAATTTTTTTGGTTGTTTTTTCTTGGTGCTCTTTAGATTCTTTGAGAGATTTGTTTATTTCTTGTATTTTTCCCCCATTTCATGGATTTTTTGTTTGTTTTTTCTTCTATTTCTTTAAGGGATTTCCTCGTTTCTTCTCCATCATCTTCATGAAATAATTTTTAAGGTCTGTCTCCTCTTCTTCATCTATGTAGTGCTTTTCAGGTCTTGCTGGTGTTGGATCCCTAGATTCTGGTGGGGTCATGTTGGTGTTTCTATTGCTGAGTGATCTCTTATTCTGTCTTCTTCCCATCTCTTCTTCCAGTGGGTGCTGGTGGGGTCTTTCCGTCTCCACTGGTCTCCCTCCTTCCTGCAGCTGAAGCTGGGGATGCTGACACCAAGTTTGGGTCCTGGTAGGGCTGATGTCTTTCCTGAAGCTGGACTCGCTGGGATTGGGGTCTTGGAATTGTTGAAGTCATTGCTGTGTGGGCAGGTCTCCTGAAGCTGTACTCGCTGGGTTTAGGGTCTTGGAAGGGCTGATGTCTTTCCTGAAGCTGGACCCGCTGGGGTAGGGGTCTTGGAAGGGCTGATGTCTTTCCTGTGTGGGCGGGTCTTCTGGATGCCAGGAGAGGCCCAGAAGATCAAGGGGATGGGTGTTGGGGGGGGTCCCACTGGAGACACAATCTCACCTGAAGCTGGACTCGCTGGGGTTGGGGTCTTAGAAGGGCTGATGTCTTTCCTGTGTGGACGGGTCTTCTGGATGCCAGGAGTGGCCCGGAAGATCAAGGGGATGGGTGTTGGAGGGGGGGGTCCCACCGGAGATGCAATCTCACCTGAAGCTGGACTCGCTGCTTGTTTTGATTTTTATGTGTTTGTTCTTTGAGACAGGGTGTTGTGTAGTCCTCACTGACCTTGAGTTCACTATGAAGTCATGGAAAGATGACCATCTCTGAGTTTCCTTCCACCACCTCACTAGGGCTGGGATTAGAGGTATCTGCCACCATAGCACTTTTCTGCAGTATAGTGGTAGAGATCAAACCCCAGTCTTCATGCATGCTAGAAGAATAGTCTACCCATTAAACTCGGCCTCTTGTTGAGTTTTTACTGAATGAAGTTTAACATGTGAAAACACCCTGAAAAGTGGGTAGTGTTAATACTTCTACACTCCAAGAGGAATAAAGTCACATGCTTAGTGATTTGAGGCGCTCCTATTTAGACATGAAGTCATATCACAGAATCTAGACTAATAGGATTCAGGTCACAAATGATGGAAAAGTGACCAAACACATGTGTTATTAATGCATCTGATAATAGGTAAATAAGCGTTCACTTTTCTAATACTAAAAGAGGCTCTAGTGATAAATTTGCATATGACAAAGAATCTAGGGAGCTATGAACTTTGTATTCAAATATTTGACATGTATTTTTGGAATGCAAGGAACAAAGTCATATTGGTATCCTCAGTTGTTAGGAGATTCATTTAGATGTTGTTGGGAAGACATAAGACATCAGAAAATAGATTTTACAGATGTACACTCAGGCAGTGCTGAGGGTTCTGGCCACAGGAATAGCTTTAAAATCCTCAACACCTCCAGTAACCTCATATGTTTTCCTTAAACTCGTATCTACTAAGAAAGAGATCTTAGGCAGGGAGATTAATCAGGACCACTGGCCAGACCTCATAACTAGTTATTTCCTTGTTCCCTACAAAGTCAACTCTGGTTTCTTTTGTTATATCAAGAGGAGAAGTAGGGCTATTGAAACTGATGAGATGGCTCATTGGTAAAGGTGCTGAACACCACACCTGACAACCTGGGTTGGATTAATGGAATCCACATGACAGAAGGAAAAAATGAATCCCTGAAACTTGTTCTTTTAATTGTATGTATGTAGCATGGTACCCCCTATCATAGTTAAGGTTTCTATTATTCTGAAGAGATCCCATGATGGTGGCAACCCTTATAAAAGAAAACATTTAATTGGGGCTGGCTTTACAGCTCAGAGGTTTAGTCCATTATTATCACGGTGGGAAGCATGGCAACACACAGGTAGACAAGGTGCTGAAGAGGTAGCTGAGAAGTTTTTTGTTTGTTCATTTGTTTTTGTTTTATCAAGACAGGATTTCTCTGTTGGAACTCACTCTGTAGACCAGGTTGCCCTTGAACTCACAGAGATCTACCTGCCTCTGCCTCCCAAGTGCTGGGATTAAAGGAGTGTACTACCAACACCCAGCAGGGGACCTTTTTATATTCAAATGGCCACATTCTACTCACTACATCCTGTATGTTTATAGCCATAACAAAATGCAGAATTCATTTGGTCCAATTCAAAAGTTCTCATAGTCTATAACAATCTCAAACTTGTTTGAAAGTCCAAAGTCTCTTCTGAAACTCAAGAAATTTCTTAACTCTAATCCCTGGAAAACAAAAGGGGAAAAGCAGATCATATACTTCCAACATACAATGCCACAGGATATACATTACCATTCCAAAAGGGAGCACAGTGAGAAAATACTAAGCATAACTGAAAATCAGCTGGGCAAACAACAAAGTCCACAACCTCAGGTATAATGTCAAAATGCCATTGAGATCTCCAACTCCCTTTATCTTTGCTGACTACATCACACTTCTTTCTCTAGGGCTGGTTCTGCTCCCTCTTAACAGCTTTTTTTGACAGTTATCCTATGGTTCTTTCATCTCCAACACTTTGGTGTTTCCAAGGCAATCCAGTCTTCACTCTCACAGCTTCACACAAGGTCTCCAAGCAGGGACACCCCTTAGTCACAGAGAAAGATTCCATAAACCCTTTCTTCTATCTTTGACTCTAAAGCCAGAACCACGTGGCCAAAGCTGCCAAGTTCTCTTGCTTGTTGGGGCTGGAATATGGCCCACTCATTCAATTATATCTTCATTAGCTTTCTGTTTTGGATAGTTTACTGCCTAAGCTTAGCTGTCTTGGAATTCACTCTGTTGATGAGGCTGGACTTGAACTCAGAGCTATGCCTGCTTCTGCCTGTGGAGTGCTGGTATTAAAGTCATGCACCACCACATCTGTCTCTGAGCTTAACTTCAATTTCTTTTCAGAAGTTGGAAGCTTAGATTGGTGGGATATTGTCTTTTTTCCATTTAACATCAAGATTGCCTTTCATCTGTTTATCTCCTTGAACACAGGACTTAACTCCATTCAACTTCCTGGTGCCCCTTTTCTCCTCAAATTGTACATGTTCTATTTTTCTTGATCTGCTTGTTCCTTTTCATTATAGATCTATATAAGAGTGAACATTAATAACCACATGGCAGAGTTGATACTAGGCTGTTTTGAGATTTCCTCTGTCAACATTATTAATCCAAAACTCTTCAATTTAGCCTCAGGAAGATTTTTTGGACAAGGGCAGAAAGCAGCCGTATTATTAGCCAACATATCATAAGAACATGGACAGAAAGGAATCTGACCTTCCTG
This sequence comes from Mesocricetus auratus, assembly GCF_017639785.1. Lineage (NCBI taxonomy): Eukaryota > Metazoa > Chordata > Mammalia > Rodentia > Cricetidae > Mesocricetus > Mesocricetus auratus. Next base: position 40,138,221 of record NW_024429194.1, on the reverse strand, counting down.
GTTGACATATCCTACAATATTATTGTGTATGGGAGAATCAGTCTAGGTCCTTTTCTGCTCTGAGTCATATTTGTGTTGTTCCCAAAAGAGCTCATGATCAGAATATCTGTCACTGTGTAGATCTTTCCAGAACAGCTGCCTGTCCTTGCCAGGACAGTGGCCAACTACTAGATGGCTTCATGGTAGCAAAATGCTGATTCTTAATGAGCCTTCTTACCCAGGGCACAGAAACACAACAGACAGTCTATGAGAACCATGCCCTGCATAATTTCAGTAGTCAAATTAAAAGCATTACTTGTTCATAATTACTATAACCACATAAAGCACTCATTCCTTATTTAAAATAAACATGTTTTGAGAATTAACTGAGACCATATAGACAGAACTATTAAACTAACACATCATTTGCACTCAGTCTTACTTATCTTGATTTGATTTATTTAGCTGGCAGATAAAATACAGTTTTATAGAAACTCATGGTTTTTATTACTTCCATGGAGTCATATCTGATACATTTTGTTCCCTATATATAACACATTTTAAAATTTTTTTGGAGATGAGGATTCAAAGATTAAAAGAAGGTCATAGTCCTCATTTCATGAGGTCTCAAGGGAGTCAGGAAAGAAAATAAACAAGGATAATTGAGAAGATAAAGATGAAGTTTAGAAATTGTGGGCTAGACCAAGGAAGAATGGAGAATGTATCTCTCAGAGGGTGCAATGCCCGAACTGCGTGTTACCAGGGAAAGCAAGGCAGAGGAGCATCCTATACTTTAGAGAAGGCAAATATGGATGCAGGTCTACATGCCTGCAATAGCTGTCACTGCAGTGATCGCCAGCTGAGATGGCACACACAGCAGCAGCAGGCAAAAGAAAACAAAGCACCTATAGAAGTTTGGAATATCGACTGTGCTGGTTAGTTTTATGTCAACTTGACACAAGCTAGAGTCATTGGAGAGGAAGAAGCCTCAATAGAGACAATGTTTCTACAATATCAGGCTGTAGGCAGGCCTGTAGGACATTCTCTTAATTAGTGATTGATGTGGGAGGCCCCACCTCCACAGTGTGGGTGGGGATGCCCTTGGGCTGATGGTCCTGAATTTTATAAGAAAGCAGACTGAGCGTCCCTGAAGAGCAAGCCAGTAAGCAGCACATCCCATGGATTCTGCACGTATTTCTGCCTCCAGATTCCGATTTAAGTTCCCATCCTGATTCTCAGAAAATAACAGTGCTGTGGAAGTGTAATTCAAATAAAGCCTTTCCTTCCCGTGTTGCTTTCTGTGTAACCTAACCGTGCTTTTGTTTATGGTTTCATCACAGCAATAGTGACCCTTACTAAGACATCTACCCTGCTGAGCTTGTAGACAAAGAAGATGTGGAAAGAAAAGAGGGTAGAACTCTGATTCTCCCAAATTCTTTTATGTTCTTCTGAGGACTTTGTAAAGATTTTAAAGCAAAATTTTAAAGCAAAATTTCTCAGCAAAGAAATTTTGAGTTTTAAAAGTGTTCTACTAGGGCATGGGGAGACAATTCAGGGGTTCAGAACACACGTGCTGCTCTTCCAAAGAAACCAACTCAGTACCCAGCACCAATATGCCAGCTCCTAAACCTAGAGAACCCCAGTTCCAGGGGACACTGTAGCCTCTTCTTGCCTCTGAGGGCACTAGGCATGCACATTGTACACATATATGCATGCAGGCAAAATACTCAAACACAAAAAATAAGGACAAATAAATGAACTTAAAAATTGTTCTAGCTGTAGTGTGTGGAGACCAATAGGAGGGTTCCAAATGGGAGCTAGGGCTTCTGTGACAGGTATGGAAAGGTTCCCACAGATGCTGAATTGCATTTTTCTCTCTTCATTTCCATCCATGTAGCCAGGCATACTTTCCCCTGCTGGTCTTATGAGAGGCTTTTAAGAACTCACAACACAACTTGCCTTCAATAACTTGTAGTTTCTTTAAATTCAGAGATTTGTGAGGGACAAAGCTTAGGATCTTTGAAACTATAGAATAAGCAGGAGGAGTGTTTTTGTTGTTGTTTGTTTGTTTTTAAGAACAAAAGGAAGCATTTCTTGGAGCACTAGAATGGCATGTCTTTGTGGGCTGACTTCTATGTCTCTGACTAGCATACAATGAATGCATTTGAAAACATTACCTACAGGGAAGACTCATACTTGTTGAAAGGACTGGAATCAGCACAAGATACTCCAAGACCAAGTTCTTAACACAAAAGAGATTTATTTGTCCCAGAGGAACAAAGGGCAGGGAATAGGAGACAAAGACAGGAGACAGAGAACCAGGGAGAAAGGAAAAGGAACAAGAGAGAGGGAGCAGGGATATTTGCTCCAGAAGGACAAAGGACTGCCTCTGGATAGAAAACTACAGATGTGACCCCTAGGCAAATGGCAATCTATAAAAGGAAAAGCAGAAATCCTGGGTTAGGACAAAGTGTTTAATTTTAATTGAGGATGTTAATTAAGTGATCCAAAAAGGTGCTTTTGATTGCTTTACTTCAATACTTTGATAGCTAGACCTTGGTGGCCAACCTCAAGAAGAGAAAGCGGCCAAGTAAGGAAATAAACCTTGTGGCTGGCTCTAAGAGTGTAATCTAAGGGTTTTTAGCAGAACAGAGGGAATGGGAAGAAGGCCAAGGCATGCCATTGCCATGTTTGTCATGCTCAGGCCTACTGGAGACTTCACTTGTGCCGCACTAAAAGGGGCCACTGTGCCTTTACATGGAGTATGTCAGAACAATTATGCTTGACTGGAATTGTAATCTTTGTTCCATTCCATATCAAAAAATGATTGCATTTGAAATTACCTGTTGCCCTAAAACTAGGGTATTTTCATAGAGTTACAATGTTATTTTACTCTATGATGAAGGTCAAATGAAAGCTTGAAATCAGATTTATTTAAAATAATAACCAACAATAATAATGCCAATAACACATTGATTTGTAGGCTCTCATTTATATTGCTGCAAGTGGCTACAAAGTGATCTAAAAATAAACTAATACGGATCTAAACTAACAAAAGAGAGGAGGCAGTATAGATAGATTCAAGAACTTTTAGGACAGATGTTTAAAACACGGTGATTAGTTACAGATTTATAGCGACCATAGTCGGGCCTTTCTTTTCTCCTCTGGGTCTACTCTAGAGGTCACCTGTAAGAGTTGCATGGGGAGCATCAGGTAAACAGGCCGGCTTCCCGGCCTGTGCTCCAGTGCCTGCAGATCCCCTGGGACCTGCACAGAGCTCCCAATCCCGGCGGGAGCCAAGCACCCCAGACTCCGGATCTTCGCTCACACCAACGAGACCAGGAAAGGAGAGGAGGCTGGGAGTCCAGCGAAGCGGCGGTTCTTCCAGCAGCATCAGGTAAACAGGCCGGCTTCCCGGCCTGTGCTCCAGTGCCGGCAGATCCCCTGGGACCTGCACAGAGCTCCCAATCCCGGCGGGAGCCAAGCACCCAGACCCCAGGTCTTCTCTCCCACCAACGAGAACAGGAAACCAGAGGACCCAGGGAGACCAGGGGAGTAGCTGTTCTGGATCAAGTACAACAGGACCCAGCATAGGGTCCAGGGGACCAGGTAAGAGGATAAGCGCCCCAGATTCCTGTTCTTCTTCTCCACCCACGGGACCAGCATTTGGACAAGGAATAGAAGAACCACCAGATTATTGGACTTGCTAGCACCCACCAAAAGGGAACGCTGGTCCCCAGACCAGTAAGGGGCTCTTTCTGTACCCACTAGAAGAAGAGATGGGAAAGAGACTATACAAAAACACAGTCAGCAACAGAAAAACAAATATGACACCGCCAGATTCTAGAGACTCCACACCAGCAAGACCCCAACATTCCAATGCGGACGAAGCAGAAGAGAACGACCTTAAAAGCACTTTCATGAAAATGATAGAGGCCCTAAAAGAGGATATTGGAAAATCCCTCAAAGAAATGGAAGAAAAAACAAACCAAAAAATGCAAGAATTGGAAGAAAAAACAAACCAAAAAAGGCAGAAAATGGAAGAAGAAATGAAGCAAAAAATGCAAGAAATGGAAGAAAAAACAAAGCAAAAAATGCAAGAATTGGAAGAAGAATCATACCAAAAAAGGCAGGAAATGGAAGAAGAAACAAAGCAAAAAATGCAAGAAATGGTAGAAAAAACAAAGCAAAAAATGAAAAAAATGGAAGAAGAAACAAACCAAAAAAGGCAGGAAATGGAAGAAGAAACAAAGCACAAAATGCGAGAAATGGAACAAAAAACAAACCAAAAAATGCAAGAAATGGAAGAAAGAACAAACCAAAAAATTCATAAAAGGCAACAAACGGACGAACAGATAAACAGAAAATTGCAAGAAGCAATGCAAACACTGCAAGGGTTGAAAACTGAAATAGAGTCATTAAAAAAAACACAATCTGAAGAAAGGCAGAAAATAGAAAAGCTGGACAAACAGACAGGCACTACCAATACAAGCATTACCAACAAAATAGAAGAGATGGAAGAGAGAATCTCAAGTGTTGAAGATACGCTAGGCAAAATGGATTTATCAACCAAAGAAAACCTTAAATCCAACAAATCCTTAACACAAAACATCCAGGAAATATGGGACACCATGAAAAGACCAAACCTAAGAATAATAGGTATAGAAGAAGGAGAAGAAATCCAGCTCAAAGGGGCAGAAGGCATATTCAACAAAATCATAGAAGAAAACTTTCCCAACCTTAAGAAAGACATGCCAATGAAGGTACAAGAAGCCTACAGAACACCAAATAGAGTGGACCACAAAAAAAATCCCCTCACCACATAATAATCAAGACCCCAAACATACAGAATAAAGAAAGAATATTAAGAGCAGCTAAGGAAAAAGGTCAAGTAACATATAAAGGCAGACCTATCAGAATTACACCTGATTTCTCCATGGAAACGCTGAAAGCCAGAAGGTCCTGGATAGATATTCTACCTACACTAAGAGACCACGGATGCCAGCCCAGACTACTATACCCGGCAAAGCTCTCAATCACTATAGACGGAGAAAACAAGATATTCCATGACAAAACTAGATTCAAGCAATATGTGTCCACTAACCCAGCCCTACAGAAAATTTTGGAAGGAAAACTCCAACCCAAGGAAGCTAACTACAACCAGAAAAACATAAGCATTAGAGAATCTCTCTCTACCAACAGCCAAAAGAACAAAGGGGTGAAATTCCACACATAATTCCACCAACAACAACCATCGCAAATCGAAGAAGGATGAGCAATCATTGGTCATTAATATCCCTCAATATTAATGGCCTTAACTCACCCATAAAAAGACACAGACTAGCAGATTGGATTCGAAGACAGAACCCTTCCTTCTGCTGCATACAGGAAACACACCTCACCCTTAAAGACAGACATTACCTGAGAATTAAAGGTTGGGAAAAAATTTTTCAATCGAATGGACCCAAGAAACAAGCCGGGGTAGCAATCCTAATATCTAACAAACTAGACTTTAAAATAAAATCAATCAAAAGAGATGAAGGAGGTCATTACATACTCATCACAGGTGAAACCCACCAAGAGGAAGTGTCTATTCTGAACATCTATGCCCCAAATACAAAGGCATCCACATTCGTTAAAAAAACATTATTAGAACTTAAATCTCATCTAAAGCCCCACACAGTTATAGTGGGAGATTTCAACACACCACTCTCACCACTAGACAGGAATACCAAACAGAAACTCAACAAAGAAGCAAAAGGGCTAATAGAAGTAATGACCCAACTGGGATTAACAGATATCTATAGAACATTTCATCCACATAAAAAAGAATATACCTTCTTCTCACCACCACATGGAACCTTCTCAAAAATCGACCACATACTTGGCAACATATCAAACCTCAGCAGCTACAAAAAAATTGGAATAACTCCATGCATCTTATCAGACCACCATGCTTTAAAATTAGAATTCAACAACAACACAAATTGCAGAAAACCTACAAACTCATGGAAATTGAATAATGCTCAACTGCACCATCCCTGGGTCAAAGAGGAAATAAAAAAAGAAATTAAAGACTTCCTCAAATTCAATGAGAATGAAGACACAACATACCCAAACCTATGGGACACTTTGAAAGCAGTGCTACGGGGAAGTTCATAGCGCTAAATGCTCACATGAAGAAACAGGAGAACAGTTATACCAGAGAATTAACATCACAGCTGAAAGCTCTAGAACACAAAGAAGCACACTCCCCAGGAGGAGTAGACGCCAGGAAATAATCAAATTGAGGGCTGAAATCAATAAAGTAGAAACCAGGAAAACAATACAAAGAATCAACGCAACGAAGAGTTGGTTCTTTGAGAAAATCAACAAGATAGACAAACCTTTGTCCAAACTTACCAAACAGCAGAGAGTGAACACGCAAATTAACAAAATTAGAAATGAAAAGGGGGACATAACAACAGACTCTGAGGAAATCCAGAGAATCATTAGGTCATACTTTGAAAACCTGTACTCCACAAAATTCGAAAATTTAAAGGAAATGGATGACTTCCTGGACAGCTATCAATTGCCAAAACTAAATCAAGAACAGATAAGCAATTTAAATAGACCTATAACCCCTATGGAAATAGAAGCTGTCATCAAAAGTCTCCCAACCAAAAAAAGCCCAGGTCCAGATGGCCTCAGTGCAGAATTCTACCAGAAATTCAAAGAACAGCTTATACCAATTCTTCTCAAAGTGTTCCACACAATAGAAGCAGAAGGGTCTTTGCCAAACTCTTTCTATGAGGCTTCAATAACCTTGATCCCCAAGCCACACAAAGATACAACTAAGAAAGAGAACTTCAGACCAATATCCCTCATGAACATTGATGCAAAAATACTCAATAAAATACTGGCAAATCGGATCCAAGAACACATCAAAACAATCATTCACCACGATCAAGTAGGTTTCATCCCAGGAATGCAGGGATGGTTCAACATACGAAAATCCATCAACGTAATCCACCATATAAACAAGCTGAAAAACAAAAATCACATGATCATCTCACTAGATGCTGAAAAAGCCTTTGACAAAATCCAACACCCCTTCATGATAAAGGTCTTGGAGAGATCTGGGATAACAGGGACATACTTAAACATAATAAAAGCTATATACAGTAAACCAACAGCCAACATCAAACTAAATGGACAGAAACTCAATGCAATTCCTCTAAAATCAGGAACAAAACAAGGCTGTCCACTCTCTCCATACCTTTTCAACATGGTACTTGAAGTCCTAGCTATTGCCATACGACAACAAAGGGGGATCAAGGGGATACAAATTGGGAAGGAAGAGGTCAAACTTTCACTGTTTGCAGACGATATGATAGTTTACATCAATGACCCAAAGAACTCTACCAGGGAACTCTTACAGCTGATTAACACCTTCAGCAAAGTGGCAGGCTACAAGATCAACTCAAGAAAATCAGTAGCCCTACTATATACAGATGATAAAAGGGCTGAAAGAGAAATCAGAGAAACATCACCCTTTACAATTGCCACAAACAACATAAAATACCTTGGGGTAACGCTAACCAAACAAGTGAAAGACCTGTATCGTAAGAACTTTGAATCTTTAAAGAAAGAAATTAAAGAAGCCCTCAGAAAATGGAAAGATCTCCCATGCTCTTGGATAGGTAGGATCAATGTAGTAAAAATGGCAATCCTGCCAAAAGCAATCTACAGATTCAATGCAATCCCCATTAAAATCCCAGCACAGTTCTTCACAGACCTTGAAAGAACAATAATCAATTTTGTATGGAAAAACAAAAGACCCAGGATAGCCAAAACAACCCTGTTCAACAAGGCAACGTCCGGAGGCATCACCATCCCTGACCTCAAGCTCTATTATAGAGCTATAGTCCTGAAAACAGCTTGGTATTGGCACAAAAATAGACAGGTAGACCAATGGAATCGAATTGAAAACCCGGGTATTAACCCACACACGTACGAACATCTGATCTTTGACAAAGAAGCTAAAAATATACAATGGAATAAAGAAAGCATCTTCAACAAATGGTGCTGGCATAATTGGAGACTGGCATGTAGAAGAATGCAGATCGATCCATGTCTATCGCCATGCACAAAACTTAAGTCCAAATGGATCAAAGACCTCAACATAAATCCAGCCACACTGAACCTCTTAGAAGAGAAAGTGGGTGGTACCCTTGAACGAATTGGTACAGGAGACAGCTTCCTGAACATAACACCAGTAGCACAGGCAGTAAGATCAACAATTAATAAATGGGACCTACTGAAACTGAGAAGCTTCTGTAAGGCAAAGGACACAGTCAGCAAGACAAAAAGGCAGCCCACAGAATGGGAAAAAATATTCACTAATCCCACATCTGACAGAGGGTTGATCTCCAAAATTTACAAAGAACTCAAGAAGCAAGTCTCCAAAACACCAAAGGACCCTATTAAAAAGTGGGCTGCAGAACTAAATAGAGAGTTTTCAATAGAGGAGTCTAAAATGGCTGAGAGGCACTTGAGAAAGTGCTCAACATCCTTAGCCATCCGGGAAATGCAAATCAAAACAACTCTCAGATACCATCTCACCCCTGTCAGAATGGCTAAAATCAAAAACACCAATGACAATTTATGCTGGAGAGGATGTGGTGAAAGGGGGACACTCCTCCATTGCTGGTGGGAGTGCCAACTGGTTCAGCCACTTTGGAAATCAGTGTGGAGATTCCTCAGAAAAATGGGAATAAACCTACCACAAGACCCAGCAACTCCACTCTTAGGCATATATCCAAAAGATGCCCATTCATACAACAAAGAGGTCTGTTCCACTATGTTCATAGCAGCTTTATTTGTAATTGCCAGAACGTGGAAGCAACCTAGATGTCCCTCACCTGAAGAGTGGATAGAGAAAATGTGGTACATCTACACAATGGAGTACTATTCAGCAGAAAAAAATAATGGAATCATGAGATTCGCAGGCAAATGGATGACACTAGAAGAAACCATCCTGAGTGAGGTAACCCAGTCACAAAAACAGAAACACGGCATGTACTCTCTCATATATGGATTTTAGACATAGATCTGGGGAGTGCCAGCCTACAATCCTATGGCCAGAGAGTCTGGGAAACAGAAACTGTATTTAGTGGCTGATCGAAGAAGAGGCAGACTCCCTTGGTTAAGTACTGAGCTGAACTCAAGAAAGCCAGTAACAGAGGGAGGACTGATGATCAAAGGGATTAAGACTGGGCTGGTTTAACCCCCAGAAACAGCTGACCTGACAAAGGTTAACTCTTGAATCCCAGGCATTAGCCTGGGAATCCAGCATGGGACTGATCAAGACCCCCTGAATCTGGGTGTCAGTGAAGAGGCCTAGGGAATCTATTGAGCCTTGGGCAGCAGATCAGTACCCATCCCAAGTATACACACGGACTTTGGACTCCAATAGAACAATGTGAGGTGCACTCTCACCCAGAACTCTTGGGAAAGGGTCTAGGCCCTGCCCTATATGAAATGACACACTATGGACACCCCCATGGAGGGCCTCACTCTCCCTGGAGAAATGAGAGGATAACGGGGGGAGGGGAGGGCACGGGAGGAAGGGAGGGAATGGGAGAGGGACCTGGAACTGACTTGTGAAGCAACCTTGATTCTTATCTAAATTTAAACTGGAAAATAAAATTTAAAAAAAAAAGAGTTGCATGGGCTTTTGAGCAGGACAGACCAACAGAATCAGAGAGTAAAATCTGCTTATATAGTCCATATAAGAATAAAGGGCATAGATAGGCAACGTGTAGTATCACGAGCTATGGAATCCATGTTCTTCAAGTACAGATGTCTTAATGCAGATGCAGGATAAGAAAGACTACTTGAGTTGTGTTTGTCTAAGAAAGTCAGTCATCTTTGCTGAAAGCACACGACAGGATTCTGATCCTTGACTATCTTACTAAGTTAACCACTTTGGGGCAATCTTTTAGTTAAGCATTGAGTTAGGTCTTAAAATTAAAACCTGAACAAACGGGCAGTCTGCAGTATCATGCATGTGATGCTACGCAGAAGTAGAACCACAAAACCTTCATTCCAAAGGAAAGAACACTTCTCCCAAGTGCTGAGCAAGAAGTGAGGGCAACAGGACAGAGCCGGATGACCGGACTTAGTCTGGATGGAGGAGTTCACACTTTGTGTTAGGGATATTAGTGAGCACTAGCAGAGCAGGAAAATGGATGCAAGGCAGTAGTGTGCCCTTCCCTCCTTCTTTAGAATCTCTGCTACCTGCAATGCCATGCATTCCCATGTCTGGTCACATGGTGCTACTGCTCATAGCTAATTCTCTCAGACCCTCCTCTCACATAAACACAAAATGTGACACTCAGTGGATGCTTTTGGTTCACATTAAAAAAAATATTCCATAGCATGAGGAATGAGAATCACTTCGAAAGTTATTTTTCCATAGTGTTTGGAATGAAATAACTCAGCTGACCCAGGATCAATGGTATGGCTACTTTTCCTTTAGTTGGGAGATAGTGGACCTCCACTGAACCGTTCACGGCAGCCTTCACTGACAGGCCTCAGATGGGATCATTTTAGCATCCTTAAATTTAGAAAGGCAGTTTCCATGGTTAGTTCTAGCTGATTGTGAAAATTACCATCTTCTGAGGACCTAAGAGAAATCAGGCATAGAGGCATAGCATTACATAATGAGCAAGACCTTGAAATGATTTTACTCCTTAAAATGAATTTTTAAGGTGGTAAGAATGTGTTTTTCCCTCGGATAGAGAAAAAAAAATTGTAGGCCTCAGATTCAGCTATTTGGGATAAAATCTGAGCTTTAGCATTTCCTTGGTGGCTATCCTTACAAAACTGTGTCTAATAGCCCCAAGTCCAGTGTCTCCACTGGCAAAGCAGTGGGAATAATGGCCTCATCATAGCTTCCATGGCTATTTAATAAGCTAATGTATGTAAATAGCAAATGTTATGGTAATCTATAGCAGTGTAATAAACCACCCAGCAATATATTGGCTTAAAGCATTGCTTTATTATTTTCCTGTTTTCTAAGAGTCAGGGATTGGGCCAGTAGAGATAATTTGTGTCTCTCTTTCATGTCATAGTCTTAGTTGAGAAAATTTAAAGACTAGGGGTAATTGAGAGCTGAAGGTGATTTCATCGTGTGGAAACATCTTCATGGGGGTCACATGAATCAGAATCTCATATCTGCCAGGTGATCTGTTGGCAAGGACCAGGGCTGCCAGCTGCAAATCTCAAGTGGCCTTCATATGTTCTCAACATTTTCATAGCAAAATGTCCTTATATTTCTTATATGCTAGCTTAGTTTTGCAAAGATGAGAACCCCAGTAGGATAACTGTCACTATTTGTGATCTTACCTAGGAAGCTATATATAGCCTCACTCTGCTCTGGGCACAAACCCATACAGTTGTACAGGTAGCCATAGGGCCCATCTCTAAAGGGATAATTGTCAAAGTCACATCATTAGAAAAGCACACAATCAGCAGACATTGTTAGGACTAACTTAAGGAAATCCAAACTGCAGTAGTAGCCAGGCAGAACAGGTTATTTTTACAATTTTCCCCCCTTTCTTTTCTTGGGTTCAAATTTTGGTTCAAAGTCAATATGCATAATTTATTCTTTAATCCATCTAATAATCTATCAGTTTTGTAGATTTTTAATAACATCTTAGTTTATACTGATTATGCAACCTATGCTTCAACTGCATTGCTTATTTTAGTTTCAGGACACACTTACCAGGTGAGTTTTTTTAATGACCCCAACTTAGAAAATAGCTAAATGAAGTACTAAGAAATTGAACAACTGTTCGTTGCAACTGGCTAGGTCAGGATTTGAATCTGGTAGCATGGCCCTGGGGAACACTTTTAGTCGTTCACTGTACCGTATCTTGTTTTCACTATTGTCCAAGTTAATATTGTGAAACATGAGTGTATTGATTTGTGACATTATTGTAAAATGTCTAAAAGATGGAAATTATATTGCATAATGAATACATTGATTTTGTTTAAAACACTAAAACTGCTTTAAATTCAAACTCCACCAGAAAGTCTCAGGAGCATGGATATCTCATTCATACATTATTATAGTAGAGAGCAATCTAGTATTTGTTTACCTCTAATGTTCCCCAAACTGTGTTAGAATCTCTGAGAAATAATGATATACATGGTGTGTACTGCTACTCTCATTTCATGAGCCGTAATTTATTCTTTCTCTCCCTCTCCTTTCCCCTTTTTTCATGCAATTATTATTCTATTATTTATTATGTGTCCTCTTCTGTATTTAATAAAGTTTCCTTGTATGCTTTGCTAAGTACTTTCTCCTGAGTCCTAACATATGTATGGCCTGGCTTCAATGATCTTATAATTTATTCAAAGATATTCAAATGATATGATGCTGTTTCAGTAAAAGCAAATGTGAGTTCAAACTAATGTGAGAGTGACAGCTAGAAGCTGGGCACACTAGGGATGAGAAATAAAAGTGTTTGCTGCTTAGGTATGAGGCCTGGGGAATATTGGTTTTGAAGGGCTCTAGTTGGCTACCATGAAACATTGCCCGCAGGCCAGAAACATGCAAGGCACTTTGCCTCTCATGGAGTGTGCATCTCTCTGCATCTAATTATAGCAAACTAAACTGTAACCGTGGCCTCCAAGAAAACCTCCACTGGTCATATAGTTTTGCTCTAAGGAATGTCTGTGTACCCATATGACCTACATATGAGATTGGGGCTATTATGTTAAGAGTCACAGAGATGGTAGGCAGAATACTAGGGTTGATTAATATGTTTCTGTAATTCAAGTATTGCACCTCTGAGCAAAAGATGATGTGTCTTGCCTGCAGTTCTCTGGGTGCTCTAACACTGACCTTAAACATATTCATAAAATTTTCTTTAAAATTTACCATCTAGAACCCACTATGCTATTTTCCACCTTGCTGCAGACACACTGCTCTCTCTTTGGAGTGCATGCTTTGCTTCTCTTGTTTTTCTAAATAAACATCTGTTTGAACTACCTGTGCCTTGACTGAATTCACTCCTTCAAGAAGACAGGAATTGAGAGACCCTTGTAACATCTGCAACATCAGGAGAATTATTGGGAGCCAGGGATCCCAGTGTTGAGAGCCGGTCTTTTTCTGGTCTCATAATTAAGGCAGCCTAGGGGACTAGTAAAGCTTCAATACAAGGAAAGAAAGTGAATGAATAGCAAATAAAACATTACGTCATGTGTTTCTTTCCCAATGTCTTTATTTCATCAATAAAACAGTAGATATGGAAATAAAAAGCAAGTTTTGTATAGTTGTCTTAGTATAATAAGCAATTCCAGATCTCAAACCTAGTTGGCACCAAATTAATCTGTATAAGTACATTAATAGAAAGAAACAGACTAGGGGAAAAATGTGTGTGTGTGTGTGTGTGTGTGTGTGTGTGTGTGTGTGTATTTATTTCAGTCTTTACTAAATTTTATTTCCTGAGGACTTCCTACATTAACGTAATGTGTTTTGATAGAATCTATCGCCCACTACAACCCTTCAAATTCTTCCCCTGCTCCACTACCACGTTTCCCTCCCTATTTCACATGTTTTTTTTAATCTATTAAGTCCACTTAACACTGCTATATGTGCATGGGTGTGGGACCATCTAAGGAAGCACTGATAGCCTGTCAGAGGCCACATGCCTGATGAAAACATACCCTCCCCAACAACAATCAGTTGCCAATAGCTTCTCTGGTAGGGGTGAGACTTCATGTACCCTCTCCATGCTGTAGTTTTTATCTAGTTTGTTCTTGTGCATGCAGTCAAAGCTGCCATGAGTTAATGTGTGTGATGGCCTTGCCATGTCCGAAAAATATTGCTTGACTGTGATCATGCTCTACTTCCATTTCTTGCAGTCCCTTTAGATCAAAATCAATCAAGGCCTGCTCATGGAGAAGATGGCACTCAATGGTGTTTGAAGGCTAGAAAGGCTGTTCATAGAGCTGAAAGAAAGCTAACGCCCAAGAAAGTTGATCTTCTAAATCAAGTGGTTTAGATAAGGTGTTCACTGGGTTCATCAGGGACTAGTGACTTTAAACAGGAAAAAGAAGTTAGGAAAAAGTGGTCTAGTAGTCTCACAGATTTTAGAAATGTTATCATTGCTGTGGAAAGGCATTTTAAAGGATATAATTTGACTTTGTTCTACTCTTTAAAATGAACATTGAAACTATAAATATAAATGGGATGGGCAAGATGATTGAGTAGGTAAATTGATTGTTGTACAAGGCTGGTCAGGAGCCATGCAGCCTAGCTTCAGATCAGCATATGACTACCTGTCTGATGGGTTTCCGTGGGCAGGGCATCTGTAGAAGTGGGACAGCACAGGAATTTTCAAAGTTTCTGCAGCTTGCAGACTATTTCCTCTCTCATTATATTGATGATTCTTTGGGTAGATTTTAGTTTTATTTTGTCAGTCACACATGCATCATCTGTAGTTTTCCCTGGAAAATCTGTTCCTTTTCAAATATTTTCCTCTAGGATTCAACAGGTGGCTAATGTTTCTCAGATCTCTTATCTGGAATTACAAACTACAACTCCTAATCCTGAGAGTTTTTCTGACTCAATAGAGATAGGTGCATATGAGAGAACAACACTTGGAATATTAACCATGTCTCACAGCTCTGGAAAGGAGAGTAAGGCTTGCACACACAGAGTAGGGAGAAGGCCTCAGGAATACACAGTGTCAACTGCTGAGAGTAAGCTCCCTGGACACCAATCATACAGAATCAATGATAAGATCTAGTATATTCTGACAGACTAACACAATGTAAAATATGGGGTAGAGAGATCCGTCTTTTCCATGCACTAGTAGAAGTGTGGTTTAGTGAGATGGGAAAAGAAAGCTTGTCCAAGTCTGCCTTTTACATAGAGATTGAGATAGGGATCCTCTTTTAGAAAAGGGAACTGTATAAAACTATGTAAAGAGAAGCCTTTTCCTTGAGAGAAGCCTTCCTGCCAGCCTGATTCCAGAGCCGCATCAGTCCCAAATAAACACACAGGAGGCTATATGAAGCTGTTGGCCGCTTGTTTCTTACTGGCTAGCTCTGACTTAAGTAATTACCCCATAATTGTTAATCTAAGTATTTCTCTTACCGGAGAACTTTCCAGGCTTCCTACCCCATGGCGTTACATCTTGACTCTCTTTTTTTCTCCTTCCCAGAGTCCTTCTGGACTCCTAGTCCCACCTATCTTGATTCCCTATTGGCCCAACAGTGCTTTATTGACATATACATAGGACTTCCCCCATCAAAACTACGTCTTGCATACATGAAATAATTGTGTGGGTTTGAACATTGTTGTCCTTAAGCATTGAACCCGTGTCTATTACTTTGAACTTTGTAATCGCAAGCAGCTGCCACCTGACATAAGTGATGCAGAGCAGGATGTGTCTGGCTCGATATTTAGTTAAGCCTGAAAAATAATCTGGACCCTATGTCTAGAATAAGGTTATGCAGGGGGTGGGAAAGTGTATTTGGGGAAGCATAAAGGGAGACAATGGGAGCTTTCATAATGACCATGATGTATTTCTTAAATCTATTTATTAAAGTCAAAAATAGAGGCCAATAACAAAGCTGTCTGTGTAACCCTGATAAGAAAAACTCTGTTTAAGTAAAAATAAAGATGGCCTGAGTTATTCGGGGTCACTTGAGTGCAATCCACTTGGTGACCAAAAGTTTTCCTTACACCTATGCCCCGTCACTGTCTCAGGACCCGGAACCAGAGCCCAGCCTGGACCCTGGCACAAGGCCAAGCACCTGGGTTCAGAGTCTTAGTTCTCACATACTAGTAGATTGGAGTGGTGCTCTCCTGTAAGCCCAGTGTTGGGGTAGTGGAGGCAAGCAGATCCAGAGCTCATTGACCACTGAATCCCATGAGCTCCAGGTTCAATGGAGGACCCCCAGAGAGTATTAGAGGAAGACTTTAGATTTTGATCTCTAGCCTCCAAATGCATGTCACACACCCCACTGAACATGTACATACATCATTCATACACATGGCATAGGTGCTTTAAGAGATAAAATCTTGCATTGATTTTTTTCCCCATCCTCAAATGCTAAGGTATGGAATCCATGGAGGTTTGATTTGGTTTTTAAGCAGTATTTTAACATTCAATAGCAGAAAACAAAGTTTCAAATGCAGGAATGAACCACAAATGTGTGCAAAACTAACTGTAAGTTTCCTCCAACATTTGACTCAGACCTGTGTTACCGTATAAGTTCCCACATATTCTGTCTGTCTGTCTGTCTGTCTGTCTGTCTGTCTTTCTCTTTCTCTCTCTCTTTCTCTCTCTCTCTTTCTCTCTCTCTCTCTTGCTCTCTCATATGTTGTATGGAAGTTCACACATCTTAAATTTCAAATAAAGGTTGAGAAACATGAACACTTCCAGTTAAGAGAATTATTTGAGGAAATGACCTTTCCAAGCTAGTGAATGTAAAATATTGAGGTTGTTCACGAAAAAACAAATAGTTGGCACCTCGGGAAATTGGAATATTTAAAAATATGCCTGGAAGAGCTAAATGACCTTTACTTTTTCCTCGCTAAATGTAAAACGCTCACCTGCGTCCAGATTGCACATTTGTGAAGAGTTTTATTCATGGTGTACAAGCATTTAGACTTAGGGTTTTTGACTTGCCAAAATTCACAGCATTAAAACAAAGGGAAGTTTGCCATGCTCAGATTTTTATCTGTCTACTAATACCCAAAGATGGAAAAAAATGAAAAAATAGAACAAAAGCAAAAACAAAAAAATCCTTGATGTAAGATACAAAGCATAAAGCAGCCATTACTTTTCACTTGCAGTCCAAGGGATGTACCTTCTACAATGTCCAAATTTTCCCATGGGACTCAGGGTAACTGTCAAATTAAAGATCCATGTATTTCCACACCATTAGAACAATCATATAATTAGCAGTAACTATTTTTGTCCATGAGTTTACAAAGTAGAAGAAACCTGTTTTATCTCTTTCTTCTTACACTCAATGCCTGAATCCATTGAATTAAACAAAGGACAGATTAACAGGAGAAAGAAATGCACAGGTACTTTGTAACTGAGTAGCATGCTTCTTCTTTTTTATTTTTTTTAAATTCAAATTAGAAACAAGCTTGCTTCACATGTCAATGCCAGCTCCCTCTCCCTCCCCTCATCTCCCATTCCCCTACAACCCCCCAACCCCCCAACCCCCCACCCAATCCACCCTCTGATCCCAAGAGAGGGTGAGGTCCTCCATGGCAATCTCCAGACTCTGTCATTTCATCCAGGGCAGGGCCTAGGCCCTCCCCCATCTGTCCAGGCTGAGAGAGCATCCCTCCATGTGGAATGGGCTCCCGAAGTCCATTTGTATGCCAGGGATAATAACTGGTCTACTACCCAAAGCCTCATAGATTGCCGAGGCCTCCTTGCTGACACCCAAACTTAGGGGGTCTGGATCAGTCCCATGCTGGCCTCTCAGTCATCAGTCTGGGCTTCATGAGGTCCCCCTTGTTCAGGTCAGCTGTCTCTGTGGGTTTCACTAGCCCGGTCTTGACCCCTTTGCCTATCGCTCCTTCCTCTCTGCAACTGGGTTCCAGGAGTTCAGTTCAGTGTATAGCTATGGGTGTCTGCTTCTGCCACTGGATGAAGGTTCTAGGATGGCATATAAGGTAGTCATCAATCTCATTATGGGGGAAGGGCATTTAAGGTAGCCTCTCTGCTATTGCTTAGATTGCCAGTTGGTGTCATCCTTGTAATGAGTAGCATTCTTCTTTAGTGGTTTAAATCACAAACCTACATACAATACACTAAATAGGAGAAACAGGATGAAGAATTGTTTCCATGGAAAAACAAATCGTCTTCTTTAAGAAAGACAAATGAGGGGCTGGGGAGATGTCTCAGAGGTTGGCAGCACTGACTGTCCTTCCGGAGAATATGGGTTCAATTCCCAGCACTGACATGGCAGCTCATGGCTGTTTGTAACTCCATACTCAAATAGACATACATTCAGGGAAAACACCAATGCATATAAAATAAATAAATAAATCATAAAAAGAAAGAAAAAAGACAAATAAATAGTGATATATTATTTATGATTTATTAAAGCTTTCCTGAGGATTCAAAAGGCAAAGTTAGCCACAAGCTATAGAGGTCAGGCAATGGTGATACACACCTTTAATCCCAGAATCCATAAAGACAGGAGGTGGTGGTATACACCTTTAATTCAGAGGAGTCGGGATTAAGAGGTAGACTGATCTCTGTTAGTTCAAGGCCACACTGACTATAGGAAATTGATCCAGTCCTAAAAGAAACAGCTCACACGAAGGTGTTCTCAGCACCTGGGATCACATACTTTTTATCCCGGCAGTAGGGAGGAGGAGACAGGAGTGATATGACTGAGCAGAGGAATAAAAGTCAGGAAGAGACAGAAACTAAGAGTATTTGCCTCTGAGGACATGTGGAGACAGTATTGCCATTTCAGGTGGGTAGAAGTAAGATCTACTGGCTTGGCTGCTTTGCTTCTCTGATCTTCAGCTTGAAGTTTGTACCCCAATATCAGTCTCTGGGTCTTTATTTTTTGTGTTACAGTTAGGTGTGGACGCTCATGCTCTTCTAAAACAGTATTTTAGATCCTGACCAAAGTTTCCTCTCCTCCCATTCCCTACCCCACCCCACGCATGCCTCCTTTGTTTCTGTTCAGAAAGGGACAGGCCTCCCATTTAGGTGTCAACAAAGCATGGCATCTCAAGTTGTGGTAAGACTAAGTACCTCACCTTGAAGGCTGGGCAAGGCAATAGAGTATGAGGACTAGGTTTCCAAGAGCTAGCCAAAGTGTTGGAGACAGGTCCTGCTACCATTATCAGGAGTCCCATAAAGAGACCAAGTTATACAACTGTCACACATGGGCCTAAATCAGTCCCATGTAGGCTCCATCATTATTGATTCAGACTGTGAGCTCCTATGAGCCAGGTTAGTTGTTTCTGTGGTTTTTCTTGTGATGGCCTCAACTCCTCTGGCTTCTACAATTCTTCTTCCTTGTCAGCGGGATCCCCCAAGCTCTGCCTGATGTTTGTCCGTGGGTCTCTGACTCTGTTTCCATCAGTTGCCGGATGCAGGCTCTCTGATGACAATTGGAGTAGTCACCAATCTGATTACAGGAGATGGCCAGTTCAGGCTACCTATCCATTATTGATAGGAGTTTTTCCTGGGGTCATTCTTGTAGATTCCTGGGGGTTTCCCTTGCATCAGGTTTCTATCAGAACCTGAAATATGCCCTTTTTCCAGTTATCGCTTTCATTATTCTCCATCCATTTCCAACCCGATACTTCAACTTCCATCCTCACTGGCCCCCAGTCCACCCAGGAGATCTCTTCTATTTACCCTTCCCAGGGAGATCCATGCATCTCCCCTAGGGCCCTCCTTGTTACCTAGCCTCTCTATGTCTGTAGATTATAGCATGGTTATGCTTTACTTTACAGCTAATATCCACTTATGAGTGAGAACATACTGTATTAGTCTTTCTGAGTCTGGTTTACCTCACTCAGGATTATTATTATTATTTTTTTAGTTTCATCCATTTGCCTTCAAATTTTCTGATGTCATTGTTTTTAACAGCTGAGTAATACTCCACAGTATAAATGTACCACATTTTCTTTATCTATTCTTCATCTCAGTCATACCACAAAGACACTTGCTCACCTGTGTTAATAAAAGCTCTATTTGTAATAGTCAGAACCTGGAAACAAGCTACATGCCCCTCTATTGAAGAATGGAGAGGCTCATACTTTTAATATCAGCACTCATGGAGCAGAGGCAGGCAGAACTCATAGAGATGAGTTCAAGGTCAGCTTGATCTACAGAGTGAGTTCCTGGACATCCAGGGCAACACAGAGAAACCCTGTCTCAGAAACAAAAACCAAACAGAGAAAGACAAATGAGTTTGTGGAGATAGAGTAGGAAGGAAGAAAGCTTGTGATGTTTGTCTGTACTTTGCAGGCCTGAGTGATCTCTGGTCTCTCCATGTTCTCAGGATGTAACACCCCCAAGGAGGCTTCTGTTAGGTCTTTTCCCATTCTCTGTTCTGAGGAGAAGCCTCCTCTAAGAAGGGATTATGATAGTCCTCATTTCTTACTTAGTCAGACAAAAGAAGCTATGAAAAGGTATCTTCTCACATCTACTGACTTGCAAATGTCTTTGAGCTTAAAATAATCTTCATGCCAATCCTGAACTCCATGTAGGCCCCAGGATCTCTAGCTGTGATGCAAGCCTTTACTTTCCAATATTATAAAATCAATTTTCTTCATTTTTACCCTGAAAATAAGTAATACTTATTGAATGTCTAGAAAATAATCTGAAAAACATTTTTATAAACATCAGATTAATGTTCCTGCCATATCAGAGGGGCCATAACCAAGGCTAAATAGGCTCCAGTTTTTAAGGACTTATTTTTCTTCATATAACATTTCAAAGCATTTTGCAGGGAGGTTATTTGATGATTTCAGAATTTCTCTGCTTTAATTCTTTGACTCATCTTTCCTTTTTTCTTCCTTTCTTTCTGTTCTTCAGACAGGGTCTCATTATGTAGTCTTGGCTGGTTTGGAACTTACTACGGATTCTTAGATATCTGACTATTGGGATTAAAGGCCAGATCAATTTGTGCGTCTTTTATACTATTCAAAATAGAAGTGTCAGGGTAACAAAATAACTATCAATATAATAATGTTATTAGAAAAGCTCGGATAAAATCAGGGAAGCACACTTAACAACCATTTGTGAGGTTGTTAGGTTCAATCCTTTCAAGTGAATAGCAAGGTCTTATTAATATGTTAACTGTACATGAAGATTTATAATCTTTACATCTGTAAGGTTTCATGAGGATTTCATATGCTGCCGTTAATTGACTATGCTGCTTTTCAAAGAATGCTAATCCATTAAGATTACTTCTTATAGAAAAAAAGAAGATACTTTTATAATCTGTATAGTTTCTTTTTTGTTTTTCTTTCTTTTTGGTATCTTCTTTCTTTTGATTATGAAAATTGACCTATCATGGACTCTGTTGATAAAAATTCCTTCTCAGAGGGAGACATAAACAGTTTTTACCCTTCTCAGTAAGTTCCTAGAGACAAACCTGAGCAGGAATCCATAAACATTCTTTCCGGGAATTAATGACTTTTTTAAGCTTCCTTGGGGAGCATAGATGAACAGTTGCTTACTGGTTGTGTGTTCCTCCCCCAGCAGGCCACACCAGAAATCTCTATGCAACAGAGATGATGGGCTTTCCCACAGCTGCACAGACGGAGCCTCCCTCCTGTAGTCTTATTGGGTCCATATATTCTAACCTCTTTCCAGTGTCACCTGCGGTTAGGACAGCATTGCATACAGCAAATGGAAGGGAGTAGCTGAATACTGAGGTGAGGTTTTTGTGACCCTTCTCACACCTCTATGAGGGGATATAAACATCTGGGATTACCTTTCTTGATTAGGCACAGATGAATGTTCCAAAATGGGGGTTGTTTAGTTTGGAGGCTCATTCTGTATATTCTCTTCCAGTGATCTAATCCTTCAGCCTTAAGAGTAGAACTTTGAGTCATGTATACAACAATTATTTTTCACCTGTTAATCTGTCTTTTTTTTAATTCAAGGGGTTAAGGTATATTAGATATCCATAAAGAAAAAGTTATCAAGGGTCAAATTTGTGTGTGGGATATGCATGTGTGTTTTCACCCATGTTCTTGTATGTGTGTGTTTATTGTGAAGATTGAATCAAGTGTCTTATATAGGGCATACATGCAATCTACTGTACACACCCCACTTCCTTACACAGTTTCCTCTTTAAACTATGTGAACAAATATAAGGAAATATTTTTTTTGCTATCACAGTGTAGTTATTAAATATGTATGCTCTTTAAATTAGGAAAAGGATGTAATCTGCTATTCTTTCTGACATGCAGAAACTGCAATTCTTGATCAGCATAATAGTTTCAAAAAAGGGACATTGATTAAAAAAATAGATCCTAGAGCCCAATAGTACCACCATCCTTTGACTTTTTAAAGATATATGAAAAGAATTATGGAGGAAGCAAGGAATTTCAAATCTTCTAAGAGACAATTACAAGGCCCTAATGCAAACCTGAAGTTATTATTTATGGCTGAGGATGAAGTATTTCGGATCAGGACATGATATTTATATTGTCATTAAGATCTCTGGCTGCCATCTCTTAGCTCTCTAGTCCTTCTAAACTCCACTGAAAGAATTCAATGACAGAGTGTAGAGTTTATTATGAAGTAAGACAGAACCTTCTTAGGAGGTAAGAGTAGATTAGAGCCAAGAGCCCTTGACCTAATCTTAATTTGAAGTGAACCTTATATTATTTTAGGTTCTTATATGTCTCTATTATATGGAGACAAATTCTCTTGAAGTCCATTTTCCTGTGCAGAAGATTGACAATCCCATTTGGATTAATGCTTACAATAAGAATCAATGGGGCTGTCTTTGATATTTACCAGAAAACCTCTGGCTCAACTGTAGTTATAGTTTCTCCTCCTGACAAAATACTTTACCGAAGCAACCAAAGAAGGGAAAGCTTATCTGGGGTCTAAGTATCTAATAGTCTAAAGGTATCAACCACTGGAATGGAGATTGCATGGCAGCAGGAGTATGAGGCAGGTGTTCGCATCATATCCATAGTCAGGAAGCAGAGAGGAGATAAACACTGGTGTTCTACCTTCTTACTCCTTTTCATTCAGTCTGAGACCCCAGACCATGGAGTGGTGCTCACAATCAGATGAATCTTCACTTCTCATTCAAAGGTTTATGGAAAGGCCCTCACAGACATGCTCAAAGGTTTGTTTCAAATGTGATTCTAAAACCAGTCACTATTGACCATCATAGTAATCCCATGTGTTTTAGGTAGTTTAAAATGACCTGTCATTGATGGAGTTTCTTTCCAATCTGGTCCCATAGCCAATTAGCCCCAAATAAGCACACAGACACATATTAATTATAAACTGTTTAGCCCATGACTCCGGCTTCTTATTGGCTAGTTCTCTCTTAATTATTAACCCAATTCTATTAATCTAAGCATTTCCATGTGGTCTTATCTTATCAGAAAATGTACTGACCTGTTACTACTTCATAGGCTACATGTCATCTCCCTCACTTACTCTCTCTGCCTTCTCTCCCCAGAATTCTCCTCCTCTCCTAGCCTCATCTATGCTTCCTGCCTGGCTACTGGCCAACCAGTGTTTTATTTATCAGCCAATAAGAGAAACATATATAGAATGACATTTCCCCCAATAGTCTATTTCCACCCAGGGCTAGAAACAAGATGCAGATCCCATGGCTTTGCTTTACTTTGTTTGTTTGTTTTTTCCTTTTTTGATCAGTACTCAGTCCTTCAGTTTCAGTTTCTATTTTTAAAAGCTGCTAAGGGGGTCTATTCCAATGACATTTAATCCTCTAATATTGTCTTAGTTACTTTTCTGTTGCTCTAATAAGTCACCACAACTGAGGGAATTTATAAAAGAAAACATTTAATGTAGGGCATACGGTTTCAGGAGTTGTAATCCATGATGTCACAGCAAGGGCATAATGGCAGGAACAGCTGAGAACTTACATCCCAAACAGTTCCACCAACTGGAAACCAAGTATTCAACTATGAGCCTGTGGGGGCCATTCTCATTAAAACTAGTGTAAGTATCTAACTAGCCACCTGATAATGCAGCCCTATAATACATATCTTGTTCAGTGGGCTTCTGAGTTAAGAACAACTTTACATTCAACAACATCTTAGTTTTAGATATCACTTCAATTTTATCCTGTCTCATAATTTTATTCTATTGTGCAAGAAGAAAAAAGATTTAAAGCATCAAAATCAGTGTCAGTAGAGAAAAAAAATGCTGTCAAGTGAGGATGAGAAAGTGGTCATTTGCAGAGAAATTGTCAAGCCTCACTTGAAATCAATACAGATTGCATTGAGAGCTCAGTTGTACATTCTCAGCAACACTTGCACTCTGAATTCTGAGAACCAAACTGCCAATCTGGCTTTCTGTGGGTTTCTAGTTAGTTCTAAATGACTGTTTTTTTTTGTCAAAAAGGTTTTCCAAAGCAACAAGTAAACCGAAGCAAGTGAAATATTATTTTATAGTTCCTTAAATATAGAAATAATGGTCAACTACAAAATTTCATTTCTGAGACTTTATCCTGAGAAGATACAATTGACATGAAAGACTGGAGAACCATAGCTGTTCTTGAAACAAAACTTTAGGGCGAAGCTCATGGGTCCTACAGATCCAATAAGCTATGCTAGACCACTAATTTCAAATGACAGTTGAGAGATGACTAATGGTGATAAAAACATAAAGAGGTGATTTAACATGTGATCACATGGGGAAGAAAAGATAACTGTGTCTTGTAACCCCAAATCTTACTTCTTGGTGTTAACAAAAACCGTTTCATCTAAATTAAGGAATTATTGGGAGAATGAACAAGAGGTATGCATAATTAAACAGGCTTAGTTGAAAGTCTGCCTGGTTGAACATTGTCTCTGTTCTTGTTCTCCAAGGTCATCTGAAGTAGTTAACCCTGCCATTGTTGGAGAGGACCAATCTGACTTCTACAAAATGCTTTCTTTGATTGACCTTCTTGCTTTCACGGATAAATGCCTGCATCTGTGGTTAAAAGTGGCGTGGGTAGTTTGTCCTCTTGAACTTACAAATTTTGGGAATGCAAAGAGATAGAGAGTTTGAACAATGACTTGGTTTTGAACCTACCACCTTAAAAGAGATGAGATTGGTTAGTTAGACAGGCATGTTTGTCCTGCTTGTGAAGAGTCAAGGAGTCTGAGTGAAAATGGAGGAGACAGGCACAAAGAGAAGACTTCATCCTGATTTTCATCACCTTGTGGAACCAAGTCAGGAGTCAATGCTTCTCAGTAGATCATATTTTAAATGCTATTTGTAGTTTAGGTTTTAAAAAGTGGCTGAAAATATATTTCCACTCAGTAGGAGAATTTGGAATGATTAAAAGTAAATTTTTCTGAGTAGTGGTACATACATGTAATCTCAACACTTAAAAAGTTCAAGCTAATCCCTAGTGACACAGTGAATTTGAGGCTAGCCTGGGCTACATGTGACACTGTCTCAAAGAAAATAAACGAATGAATGAATGAATAAATAAATAAATAAATCATTTGTAAATAAAAAAGTGGAAGGAGTATGTATATATCCCCTATCCTTCTACATATTCGGATCAGGAGTTGAGGAAAGAGTTAGTGATACCAGAGTTTCTAGAGTCAGGGCCTGGGTAGTCCTAATGAGCCAGGCTCAGCTACCAGTCCTCAATAAGCAATTAACGAAAGAGCTTGGGCTTACAGCTTGAGAGGTATGAGTTTAACTTAACAGGGAAGCATGACCTCAGGCAGACAGGTGAGCTGGAGTAGGAAGCTGAGAGCTCAATCCCTCAACTACAAGCAGGAATCAGAGTGAGCAAATTGAAAGTGACTGGAGGTTTTTTCAGTCAATGACCTCCCCAAGTAACATACTTTCTCTGGCAAGCCATCACCATAAAAAACATTCCCCAAAAACATCTCTAACAGGGGACCAAGTTTTTAGATGCCAGAGACTATGGGGGATGCTTCCTGTAAACCACCACAATAGCAAAAGGCAGAAAAAGGAGATTTATTCAATGTGGTTACTTTGGAAAGAGGGACAAGGAGACCAATGACAGCCAAAGACTGTCTTCAGAATCCTAACATAGAGTTTTGTTTTGAGTAGGTGCTGGAGGAATTCGTAGCCAAGATGTCTAGGACAGGTGACAGTTTAATTCCAGTCACCATTGACACATCACTATGTAGGCTCCAATCTTTCCTACAAGGTAGTCTGTCAAGTTGCCAGAACCAAACGAAATCTCTCCAATAGATAAATTCCTCTTGTGGCTGGCAACAGACACTATCCTTCTTCTGTAGCATGAGAGCCCTAGGAAAATCCAATTTCTTATGGACCAATGTCTCAAAAGTCAGATAGTCAAAAGAGTAATGAATAAATCTTTCTTTAGAATATCATCATTCTTGCCAAATGTGTTACACTAGCACATAAGATTTGGTTGTTCAGTGGTGACATGTCTCCAGGGGAGCAGTTACCCATGGCTAACTTCTGGGAATATGGTCCTCAGAGTGCACTTTGGGATACTATTATGGATGTTGTTATGTACACCTGAGGCAATCAGGTATATTTTATCAACTTGACAGGACTTGTAAGAATTAATTTGCACAAAACATCAAGATTGATGATGTTCTTGGTTTCATTGGTAAGGCTATGAATTTGTTACTGCGGTTATTTGCATAGCAGGATGTACCTACATGATCAGTCCTCCGTAGAAACTTTGGATGCTGACACTCCAGCAGGCTTCCTGGGCAGAGGGTTGGGATTAGCACTGTTGGTCCACACTGAGAGATAGATGTTATGAGAGTGTAGAAAGGCAAAAACTCGATAGCTGTCATACGAATTCTCTAGCCTACTTTTAGTGCATATCTTTTTCCTGATTCTTTTACCATGCTGCTGCAGTACACCTTAGCTTTGACTACAACCTGCTATTGAGTCTTGCGAATCCTTCTAGTGAGTGAGACAACAAAGACCTTAGACAGATTTAGCAAAATAAAAACCAATAGTTTCACCATAGCCAGATAGTTACTTCACGTTGCCATTTTTATTTGCCAGCAAAATGACTTTCCAGTATTTTTCTGTACTCATGTATTTAACAATATTGCTGAACAACTAAAGCTAACAGGCTCACTGGAAAGGCCTAGTTTCTATCTGGAGTTGTGATTCTGTACTTCAACACCTCCAGCCAAAAGGCTTATAAAGCAAAAGCTTACTATTGTGAATCACAGAGTGACACAACCAGAGTTGAGATGTACATTCTGAATTCAGGAGGTGACACCAGAGGAAGTCCCAGATAAGAACTGTGAATATGGGCACTGCTAAGAGCATGGGCCACCAGAGGACATGAGCAGAATGAAGCCAATGTGTGAGTGTTGCTGCTGGTGGCTGCACTGCTTTCATTCAGTACTTGCTGTGAATTGGCTTGGACAGTTATTTAGGAGGTGTGGTCATCAGTGCTCACTTCATTTATCTAATAGCTCCTCCTGCCTGGAGAGTTGCTGCTTTCCTCAGCAATTGCTCCTGATCCTTCATCCATTTCCTTGGGCTTTTTCCTCCCAGGAAACAACTTTTAGATGGTGAATCATTCATTGACCTTTCCTGAGTTGTTTGAAATTCCATGCACTAGTCTCATATTATATTCCCTACCTAGACCCACAGCTGTAACTGAGATGGCATTTCCTTCATGAGGATTTTAGGCAGGATGCACACACAGTATAGTTCTGCCTTGTGGGCACTGGGAATTTGAAATCAATGAATCTGACTATTAAAATGGTTAAGGCGGTTGATACGCATCACTCTCAAATACATTTAATGCATTTAAAGGTACTAAGGGATATATTAAAGTTAAACGTGCTAACATGTTCTAACCTGTGTGGTTTGAAGACCATTTTGTTTTCTACAATGTTCCTTCTAAGCTTGGACAGAAAGATGTCATTGTCTTTCATTATGTATATGTATATGCTATCCAGCTTATACAATTTGGGAGTAGCTGAAGAAATTAGATAATACTAGAAGGAAATTTGGGGTTTTTTCAGATTATTAAAGTTGACCCAACAGAATATTGGAATAAGGAATACTTTAGGATAGCCACTCATTGATCTGTCATTCACTAAGAGTTGGGAGAATTAAAAAAACTATGAGTGAGGCTAAGCAATTTCTTCAAACTGTTAAATTAAATTCCCACCATGAATAGCAAAATTTGTTCAAGAGATTATAAGGTACCTCAGGAGGTAAGGCACCTGTTAAAAAGCCTAGAAACCTGAGTTCAATCCCTAGGACCCAAACCATAGAAGAAGAGAACTGAATCCTGCAGAACTTCCTCTGATATCCACATCACGCCATGGCACATGCCCTCCCTTATATTAACTAATCAGCAAATTAATTAACTTAAAATTGGTTCTATAATGTTGTACATCTTGTTTCAAACACATTGGGTGTGAAAATCCTTTTACCCGATTTATGACCACAATGATTTTGTCATTTTAATTACGTGCATATGTTTGTGAATATGTACACACAAAGTTCAGGTGCCCTCAGAAGTCAGAGGTATCGGAGGCATTGTATTCTCCTTAAGCAGGAGCTACAGACAAGTTGAGCCACCAAGGGTCCTCCACAAGGACAATATGCATTTAATTCATGTGCTAGTTCTGTCATCCCATAATCATATTATAAAGGTTTAAAAGGTCTGTGTCTTCTATTTGTTTTTACATAAGCAGTTATTTTCTTTTGTCTCCTTCCTGTATTTCTTCCTCATTCCTGAGACTCCAGAGAGCCAATGGTGTCCAGTCACCCAGTTTAAAAAGCCAAATGGGCCAAGAAGCTGGAAGTGTGGCCATGAACGCGCCGGAGGTGAGTGCCCAGAAGCTCAGCACACACTGACTCCTACGCAGCATGCAAACAGCTCAGCGAACAAGACAGTCTCAAGCAAGGAGCGAAAAGAAAACTGACTGTGGTACTAGAACCAGCGGTGTGGGAGAGCAGTCCCATTTCTAGGCAGCTGAGCCGGAATCCAGGCAGGTCTTTGTTGGGTTCCAGCCTGGGTTTACATCCAGCCTTAACTGGGATCCCTTCTCAGAGCTGACTACCTGTGATTTGGTTAAGTTACTTTGTGACTTTGACTTACTTTACCCAAAAAGGAGAAGCCACGTGAGCTTATAGTATAATGTTTTGCAAGCGTTGTTCTGACACAGATTTGAGATCTTTTTCTGGGGCCTCTCGAGGCGTCTTCAAAATGTGCTTGCTGAGCCTATGTCACAGTCCTTCCTCCAATGGCATCGTATGTTTCAGGCTTACACCACATACACCTCAATTGTCGGAGACCTTGGCTGATAAATACACAGGGGCAGATGGTCTACTCCATCAATGAGACAGCCATGAAATGCAGTTGTCTTCACCCAGATTGCTATGTAAAAGTTGCTTTTGGCCATTCTGGTTTCTCACCAATCTTCTCTCAGCTGTGCACCCTTCTGCCCTGCACAAGACAGTCTTCAGTTTTACTACAGTGTAACAGGAAGTCTGCCTTTCATCCACCCAGGTTGACCTACTAGTTTCTACGGTGGTCAGAATGGGATGCATGCTAAGTGACAGCTTGCTCCTCACTGTTTGTGAAGATTGGATTGGGTGACTAAACCCAGGGGATATGTTTAACACACTGCCTCATGAATAGCTGTTCTCCCTCTCATCCCCATCAACTTCTCCTCATCTTCCTGTGAAGGATTCTTCCTGAGGAGACAACACAAGAGAACTTCATGGCATATGGGAAACAGAACTAGAAAAGAAAGAAAATGACTAAATTTTGGTTGGGAAAATGGTAATTTTATTTATAGCATTCTTCAAAAATACTCTCTTTCCTATGCCAGTCCCATTTTGTAACATACAAGACCTTCTGATCTGAGAAGAAATGGTGGTGATTAAGAGGGAAATGACAGAGCCTTCCAGTACTAGGTACATTTATCTATGTGAACTGTTCCCCACTTAAATCTTTTCATTGCCTTTAAAAAAATCTTGTGTGTTGGGGGATGCCTGTGCTATGGAACTTGCGTGGAGGTCAGAGGACAACTTGTGGAGTTAGTACTCTTCTTCACAGACTGACCAGGTCTTCAGGCTTGTGGGCAAGGGGCTTTAGCTGCTAAATTATCTTGTGGGGTCTTAATCCTCACCTTCTTCTGCAACCTTGAGAGATAGCCTCAAGAATTTCATCTGGCCTTGGGCTGGAATGAGGTTGATAAGTTTTCAGAGTCTGGTAGCATTGCAGGTGAACAATTTTAAAGTGTCTTCTAGAAGTGTCTAAGGTCTGGCAGGAGGCCTTGAGTACCACAATCCTATGACGAATATATGAGATCAAAGGTGTATTAGATCACATGGCTGCTACTCAGATGTGGTTCTCAAGATCCCAGAGGAATACAAAATAGAGGAGTGATAATCACCAGTGTGCAGAGCTTTCACGTCTGTTCTAACAGATGGCATCTTTAGCTACCTGCAAAGACTAGATTTCCCTTCATTGTCATTGCTGCAACAACCACATGTCATGTTCATTCAGCATCTAGCTGTTACCTCCACTTTGAATCTGAACAGTACCAGGTGGTTAGTTTCAACCGAGAGAATATGAGCAGAATGAAGTGTCGTTCCTTGTCAACGACAGTGAAAAGATCTCAGCTCCCAGCATTCTTCTCTCTGCTATGGTTATCATTTGGTAATGTTTAGATAGGTGAGATGCAAGAAGCACCCTGGCTTCCTAAGGTAAGATTTTGAAGAATGGTGAGACCATAGAGAAAATAACTTTCTTATTAAGTCAAGGATGATTTAAGGTTCATTTGTTATCACCACAGAGCCTTATAAATCCTTAAAAGCATAAGCCCCAGAATGTGCAGCTCTGAAACAGTGATGAGAAGGATGCCTTAAAGTTGGCAGAGTACAATCTAAGAAGAATCTTATATTTTTCAGCTCATGTTTTCTACTCCTAAATAATCTGGTGATTTACAAAAGATATTTTTAAAGAAATATATGCAGTTGTATTCATTGCCTACCAGACTTAAAGTATGAAGAAAAAGCATATCCTGGTGACCATTCAGTATTACTATGTAGGATAGCTGTATTATTTCAAGAGGGATAAAGTACTAACACTAACAAAAACTCACAAAGGGATAAAGTGTATCTTAGATGTGACACTTCTCATGTGTCATAGCTTTTTAAAACTTCTTCATTTGTCACAAGGGGAAAATACTAGTACCTAACCAGTAGGATTATAGGCAATGTAGCAAAAGACAACACAGATACAGACAAGGATTTTAACAGACAACCGTCTTACAAATGCACACAACTAGTCAACTAATTTCTGTTATTTTTATGTTGTCATAGAGGCAGCTCCTGCAACTCTACACGAGCATAATAATTTTACACTAAGTAACTGCAAGACGATTCTCTATGTCCTGTAATAAACAAGCAATAACATTAAATGCCATGTAAGCTGACTAGGATAAAATATAAAGTCTTAGTTGTCAGAGTATCTTTGATATGTAAGTATCTCTTGCAACAGGACTCATTGGTCAGCTAATAGAAGATAACTTTCATGCTTGGAAGATGTGCTGTTAAAGAGGTAGAGATCTTTGATCATCCTCTGTTTGGAACTCTACTTATCTTGGAGTGATAAGGAAGTAGAAAGGGGTCAAATAGTTTTCATGATGACTGTTTTTATTTGAAAATCCTATGAGTAACTTGCGAGAGTAGGTACAGGCATCACCACACATCCCCTGTGTGCCATTTGGCTCATATTTCCTGATTGCTGTCTTGGGGTGAATTGTTCTGTTTATAGCTTTAAAACTGCTATCTGGGTGACAGTCTTCTGTTTCTAATCTTAAGATGGTTGTCTAGTGGCTTTGTTCCCCATGGTTTATCATGCAGCTTGATGGTACTTGGGAGAGAAATACAATTATCTAACTATGCACCTGCTCAGCCTACAGTTTTTATGAATATAACTTGAAGTATTATATATATCTCGAGGCTTGTGGTGAGAGAGCTTGGGATAAAGATTTTTCAAGACATTTTATAATACAAAAATACACCTTTAAATATTTTATATAGTTTATTCTATCATTTTTAAATATGTGTGTATGCATATTGTGTATGTACCTCACAATAAGGCTTTAAAGTTAAACAGGTGTAAATCCAAAATTTAAGTTTAAAGCATGTAAGAACAGTGGGAATTTGAATTTGAACATTAAGTACGGTCTCTAATTTCCAATACCTCACAATTTATGCATGATTTTTCCTCCTCTCACATCACAGTAATTCTTTTCTACTGCTTGTTTTGAGGCAAAACCTGAGTTCGGAGCCAGAATGGCTTGGAAATTCTTATATAGCTCAGGCTGGTTTGGAAGGCATGCTTCTCCCGAGAATCCCAAGTTCTGGGACAATGGATCTGAACCTCCTATTTTCATTGTCGTAACTTATATGATTGACACTGAGTCTAGATGAGACCTCATGATACATTCTAGAAGTTTCCAGTGGACATTTTACAAGTTGTTAACCCTAGAAATTGCATCATCTTCTTTATAAATTAGGGAGTTTTTGTTCAGTATCATTTCTATTATTATTGATATATGTACTAACTTTGCTAGAAAAAAATGTGGCGATTTGCAATATTCTTTGATATAAGAAATGCACAGGTGGTACCCTTACAAGTTAGGTTTACAGCACTTTGTTCTGACACTGGGCTCTCCACATGGTTGTGTTTTGGATGTTTTCTACATAGGACTATCTGACATTTATTTCTTGGATGAAGAGAATCTAA
Source organism: Mesocricetus auratus (assembly GCF_017639785.1). Taxonomy (NCBI): domain Eukaryota; kingdom Metazoa; phylum Chordata; class Mammalia; order Rodentia; family Cricetidae; genus Mesocricetus; species Mesocricetus auratus. Next base: position 40,105,761 of record NW_024429194.1, on the reverse strand, counting down.
TTCTCCATTATAAGAAAGACAGTCCCAAATATTTCAAGGCACTAAAACACATAGCTGCATTTGAAGACCAACTGTTAAGGAACTAATGAAGATCGTTGGTGGCTGGAGTCAGTGCATGACCATAAAGCAGGAATGCAGCTTTTACTGAGCAGGGGCACAGGGGTGGGTGGAGAATAAGAGAAGTTGTTAACCATCAAAAAAAAATAGATAAGACAGAAAATGCAACTTCTAGGGTAGCACTTCTCTGTAATAGTTGAATTAGTCTAGATTTTCTTTCCTTTTCTTTTTTTAAATTTTGTTTTCCTTATATGGATGGTCAGGACTATCTCAATAATATTTATTTCAAAAGAGTACGGCAAGCCAAATGAGTCAATATATGAAGAATATAATTATCTCTAATTCTTGTTATAGGGGATCTCAAACACTCTTCTGACCTCACAGGGACTAGGCACACATGTGAAATACTTGAAAGACAAAACATTTATCCACTTAAAATAAAGATTAAGATTTTAAAAGATGCTTAGTAATTTGATAAATGTTGGAAGTGATATAAACTAGCATGGTACTACTTGAAATTTCAATTATACCTTAAAACATAAGGAAGAGATTGTTCCCCTCTTTTCTTCAGTCTATCCATAGCTGAAATGCATGGTATCCTGACATGTTTCACCCTCAACACAGTTAATTGACAGTGATTGATACAGATGAAAAGGTCAAGGTCAAAACTTCCAAGGGTGGGTAAAAGTATATGTGTGTATGTCCAGGCAAACAGAAAGAGGTGTTATTAAAATAATATTTAAAGGGCCATAAGTGAACATGTTCAAGTAATTTTTTGTAATATATTGTGTTAAAAGGTTTTTGTGGTTGTTCCTTGGTTTACTTAATATTATGCATAATCAAATAAGTATAGCAGTGTGAAAGAATAATAGACTTCTAATGAGAGTTATTGGAACTGTAAAACTTTTACTCTTTGTAGACAAGAAAGGTTAATATTAAACTTTAATAGAAAAGGTATAATGAAGAGTTGGGAATGTCTACTATAACTCTCCTAGAGTTCCCTGGCCTTAACTCCATAGTTAGTTCCCAACTGAATACCTTACGTCTCTTCCCCTTCTGCAAGCATGGTGCTGCCATTTGAAGTCTTTGTTTAAAAATAGTCTTACCGTGAACTTCAAAGAAGGCAGAAAGAAACAAAATGTTATTTGGATTCTACCTATAAAATATTTTATATTCCTTTTATTCCCAGTGAAACAAACAAATTAAGCACATCCTGTGCAGACGAGTCAATAGGCATATGCCTGGATGGCGAAAGCATATGCAATGCATCACAGTCCAACCAACTAAAGGCTTCTGAAGAATAATCAACAATATTTCCAAACATGGACAAAAATAAAGCCATTTTCACATCTTCGGGTTATTAAATGCAGAACAAACCTTTCTCTTTCCCAGCTGATTTTTTCTTATTAAAAAGTTTTAGCACAGAAAGAAATTTTGTTTCATATTTTATTGAATTTCATTTATATTAAATTAAAAATATATTTCTGACAGATTCATGTAACAAAAAGGCAGAACAGTTTTCAAATTGTTCAGCTGGGATGATCAGTATGGAATGAGGCAAAGCTGTCGCATTCTATACGTGCCCTGTGCACGCACAATTCTTTCCCAAGAGCCAAAAGAGGATCCTTGAGAACTAACTCAAAAAACCTAATTACATCAATTTAAAATACAGTTTCTCCCTTGTCCTCAATAACAACAGAAAGTGGGGAAAAGTGGGAGAAGAGGTTGAAGGGTTGGAGGAGAAGAAAGAATAGGAAAATTATACTAAAAATATACCTACCATTAAAAAAGTTAGTATGTGTTAAGTGCACAATCCTTCATAGATAACATAGAAAAAATGAAAATAACATTTTACCACACACAATCGGCATATCCTATTGTGTAAGCGAGTGCAGAGGTTGGACACATCATAATAGTGCTGAACACAGAATCACAGGTAATGTCAAAAATGATAACTTCCAACCAAAAAAGAAACAATCACAAGCCAATTACTTATATACAAATCAACCCTAAAGACAATTATGTTCCAAATAAGATGTCCACAGAAGAAAATCAAAGCAACATTATCCTATTTACAAATGCAGCTAGCCATGTCTTTAACAAGCTATAAAAATACTATTCACATTTTCAAACATACAGTAGTACTTTTTTGTTTGTTTATTTCAAAAAGGCAGCTAACTTTGAATGCTGGGATTTAAATGAAACATTGATGGCTACCAGAAAGTTGTTTTTTGTTTTTTGTTTTTTTCAGTTAGGCCCTGTCCTTTGATGATACTTCATAGGAAAGAGAACTTGTTTTCTGTTTACAAGTCAGGCAAATAAAGAAGTGAACACAACTCTGCCTTTTCTGCAAATTGTCTCCCTTTATCACCCAAACTCCCTTAGTCAACTACTGTGATACGTGTGTGCATGGGATGAATGTTGAGAGATTTTATGTTACCTAGTTTTGTGTGTGTTCCATGAATGGTCTTGCACATGAATCTCCTTTACAGTTGATCTACTTCTAATGATACCCAGAACGAGATTGGTCAAGCAGCCAGAGTATGTGAAAATGTACTCATGGTGTGCGGCAACGCAGGCCTTGGAGCTCATGTGATGAGATGGACACAAGCCGGCCAGTAAGGTGTGCATTCAAAGTTAGCTGCCTTTGCACAGCTGCTCAGTTTAATAGTCGACCCATTTAACAGCAGAACCAGTTTATGCTACATATTTCAAAGTACCTTACTTTAAAAGAATGACTTACATATATCTACATTTAGAAAATTACTTTCATAGCTGATTACTGGAATAATTCCAAAAGGGTTCTTGGAGTGTTACAGTTGGTACTCTCTCACTCCCCACTCCCGCCCCTGAGAGATCCAGAACTATACAGGGATATGATTCTCACATGAAGGAAAATGGTACAACCCCTCCATGAACTGCAAAACACTGGAAATGAAACTTGAAAGTCAGGTTTCTGTCGATAGATAGGAGGTATGGTTTGTTTTTCTTCAAAAGGACAACAGGCCTGGGGGAAACACCAACACATTAGGGATAAAAATAGCAATAAAGACAAAATGGTTTGGACAAATTGGACTATTGCCTACAGGTGCGAAAACTTGTTTTCCTGCATTTGTATATTTATACAAATATAAATACTTCTCATAACATGGGGAAAACACACTAAAGCATTAAATGAAAATTTTCCTTATAGAGGAAAGTAGAATTCTGTCAGTCAACATGGACTTTCATTACAGTGAAACGGCGCTTATCATAAATTTGTTAGATGGATGGTTGTTCAACAAAAGTCAGAGGAGGTTCTTAAAGGTGAATTGCCTCTACTTTTGTGATAATAAAACTCTTCATTTGGAAAAGAAAATCTAGCAGCTGAAAAATATTTATAATCAGGAACAAAATAAGGTGATCAAAGCAAATAAGTTAGTTGGCAGCAATAACTTAGTTTTATATATATACATAAGAACTACATCTACACATACATAGTTTTCATGGAAAGATTAAATGTATGATCTAGAAGTGCATGTACGTACACACAATGTGAGTCTCCAAATTCACTACAGAGCTCACTTATCTTAAATACCTACAGAGAAGTCCATAGTGAGAGAATCAATTGTCATGGAAAAACAATTTTAACACCCTAAATAATTTTTGTGCTATCTTTTGTCTGAGAAGTAATTTCAATACCATCTAGAGTGGCTGAGTATTTTAATGGAAAAATCAGGCATTTGAGGGCGAAGGCTAGGTCAGTATTCACAGAGGAGGATGTGGGTCTTCATAGATCCACTATGGCTTAGGGAAGCAACAGCCTTGGGAGAGCCACTTTGAACTAGTGACAGGAACTCAAAAGAAGAAGGGCATTGTGCAAGTGGGGATGAGAAAGCAAAGGTGCCATTTCCCTCTAAGTTTCAGATGGAAATAAAATTTCCTGTTTCTCTGACAACGTGGTCACTTGCTTGCAACGCTGCCTTTCAAGGAATTTCCTTCCAGGGGAGGCATAGGGAATGCTCCTTGAAATTGGGGCTTATATAGTCTTTTCAGCCTATGACTCTAGAAGCATTTTCTTCTAACCCAGACCATCTCTTGGCTAGGAGTGAGGGGTGAGGGCAAAAGAAACATTCTATACTATTGTCTACTCAATCAGTGGGACTTGATCAGCAAGAGTCTGAAATTCTCACTATTTTGTGATGTCTTCACTGAATGCAAGGAACAGAGCAGCTCCTGATGTTGGAAGGTTTTCTATATGCAAGTACGAGGGCACCTGATCCCATACAATGCCCACAACAACTTTGTGTTCATAACAGCGCAGAGAACTCCTTCAAAGGCATCTCTGCTATTAGAAAAAAACTGTGTTGATTCTATTCAGACACATAAATGATGGCCTTATGTTAGGGTCAGCAAGAAGAAGGTCTCAACTGTCAATGGTCTTTTAAAATGGTGCCTGATTCACAATCACATTCACCTGTCATTTATTCTTGAGCCAATGGTCAGCAGGAGACAGCCACATGCCTTGACATGTCTACACGAGGACAAGACTGTGTCTGTCCTTCATTCCAGAGAGGCACAGCTGGGCTCTCTGTGCATGAACATGCCATAGAAATTGCTTTGTCTGGCTTTTTAACTGCTAGTAGCTATGCTGTTGGATTTCTCATTTGTCTCATAATGAACCAACAGTTAAAAGCTAGAATCCAAAAGAACACCTATTTAGTGTTTAAAATTCTTGCTTTAGAATCCATTTATCAAAAAAGGAAAAAAAGTTGGCAATGGGTTCTGTATTGGTTATGTAGGTAAGATGGCACGGTGGGAAAAGGTATGTCACAAATTGAACATGTTGTGTTTGCTTTCTAAAGATGACACTCATTTTGTTGTTGTTTGTATTGTATCTGTAAGAGGTGATACAGGCCCTTTTCATTTCCTTTACTCATTGGGAAAATCTCTTAACCTCAAGTGTGGCTTATTTGCCTGTTAAAGCACTTCCGATTGATGTATGCAAAGCAAACCCTTTTTGCATCCTCTTCATACTTAATACATCTAAAATGCAAAGAAGGAGTAGGAGAACAAGAGCAAACTCAACTGGAGTGCTTTAAAGCAAGTTTTCACAATTAAAACCACACTATGTCCACTATCTGCTAAACCCAACCAACAACCATTTTAAGGGGCAACTTATTTTTTTTTACTATGCAATACCCACCATAGCCTGAATTTTATTTGTTATTTTATATAACATGGTTAATTTTCTAGTTTTATTTCTTCTTACTATTAAAAAGCGTTTAACATTTGATAAGCTAACTAATTCTACATCTTACAGCATTGTCATGATTGTGTCCAGTTATACACATGCTTTCATGGTCACCTTTGTTTATTACCTTGTGAATTATGTATACTAGTTAAGTAATCAACAATACAGATGGGCAAATAATTCTAGTTTTTAAATAAATGTTAGACTGTTCAAAAGAATCTTGTATTTACATCCTTCTGTGTCAGACTTTTGCTTTGTCTTTCTAGTTTTGACACTTCAGGAAGCACATGGATCATCATCCAACTTCATCAATTGGCAAACCCTCATGTCCCTCTACTATCCTTTCCCCATCATTGACAAAATGCACCATTCTCAAAAGGTATTGCACATGACAATGACACACTAAAGGCTGCCCCCCCCATTTCTCCTTTCAAGTTAGAGCCAGTCAGTCCTTCTTCCTGACTTACAGAATTCAGACTCTTAATAAGTGTTTGATCTTTAGTTTTTTTTTTAACAGTTTGAAATTTGCATTACTTTCACAACTGCTTCAAGGATGCTTCTAGAGAGAGAGACCCACATCCTAATCTGCACTATTAAAGTAATTCTGGGGTCCTAATTCAGCCCTATGCTGACTTCACGGTTGACAGTGCAGAATCAACTCAGGTCACTACCAGGGAGCTTTGTTATCTTGGCCTCGCTTGAGTGGCAACATTTGGGTGACTCTGGACCACTTGTGACTTAGAGGACATCCTTCCTCATCCGCTTAAGAATGACTTCTTTAAATGACTATGTCACAAAAAAAGGAAAAAAAAAAGAAAAGCTACCCTTCCTGAAAGTTTATTTTCCCAAGATAAGTATGATCATTAAGACTTGATGACTTAAAAAATACAGTAAGCTTAATTTCCACATGAATTTTACTCAGTATTACAAATTGATTCTGCATATGCCAATTGATGCTGCAGATGACTGGCACCTGATACTCCATAGCAACTATCATCTTTCAAAATTAATTTAGGTGAAACATGTTATTCTCTTGAGTAAATGAAAGCACCCACCCCCCAATTCCTGCTTGTTGTCACCTAAATCTACTCTTGAATAATTTCCCTCTAGATAGTCAAAACTAAAACAAACAGGAAATACCAGAATTGAAATCAAGCATGTATTAGAAAGTCATAAAAGGGAAGGATTAAATGGCATTGGGGTCATTCTCAATTTCACCAGCATCTATCTCTAGGGGGAGATGCGTGGAACTGCCAATCTCATGCTTGTAAGGGAGAAAGAGAGCATTCACTGACTCTGTTTCCATTGCTTTAACAGTTAAGAGACTTCCTTGTTCCTTTAACTAATTAAAAGATCCTGCTTTTTTCCTCCCAGTAGAAGCCATATTAAGAGAAAAGGTCATCAAAGGTACTGCCTATATTGGGTAGGCATAGATTTATCCACTAACAAAGGCTTTCTTTCAACTCTTCCTAGGTGATAGGGACCTGTATAAGGTCCCTGTTCTTGCAGATCCCTCTGAATTGGGTTGGGGGGCTTTGAGCTTTAAATCTGTGGCCCTTGGATCACGCTGTGTCTTTATCTTTAGTAAATTTCCTAGACAAGATCTCACAAACCCTTGTCCTAACTCTAACTCTCACTTTCAGTTTGCTTCACTTTTCTTGGCTTAAGAGGCCAAACCCAACATTTTTAAGGGTTTTGGCCAAAGATCATCACTGGCTGCTGTTTTCATAGTAAGACTCTATATATGTCAGTTTGCCAGTAATGCAATGTTCTTCTGGTACAGTTTGTATCTGGATAAGAACATAGACGTTATTGTGTTTGTTATCTATATTAGTTTGAGGGATGTTTAATTTATGTCCCAAAGAGTTCTCAGAATTTTCACTAACAACCTGTTCTGCGAAGCCATTCATAAAATGGTGGATTTGACCTGGTTCCTTGGATTCATGGAGAAAAAAATGTCACAGCAAATATATTTTGACTGTTAAAATTTGAAGTCAGAGACAATATTTCATTTATCTGACTGCTTCCCATATGCGTTTAGCAGACTTTAAACAAATATCAATTGAATGAATCTAGATTTGGATGAACAGAATTACTTTTTCAAAATAGGTAGAAATGTAAACTTCCTTGAAAAGTTTTCTTCCTTAAGCACTCTCTGTTTTACCAAGAAGGTTTTTAAATTAATTGAATTTTTGGGCTAGTGAGTCTAATTTTTCTTAATGAAAAAACAATAGAAAGAAATGCTTAAAAATCTAAATGACTCGAAGAAAAATTTTGTAGAAAAGAGTGGTGTATTGCATTTTCTTATTTCCTAAAGATCCATTTGTCTTTGTGCCCATCACTCATCTTAACCCCATAGGTGTTCTTTTAAAATGAAATCTAATAGAGCTGGCTTTACAACCAGGATATAGGATGGTAGCATATGAAGTCATTACATAAATTATTACAAGAATAATGTACCAGATAATAAAATGATTGCATGAGAAGGGTTTTCATGTTTATTTACAACTCTTAACTCAATCATGGACCTGTTCATAGACATCAGATGTTTATGGTTTACTATTAAGTATAGCAACTTAGGTGTGAAGAGTTAAGCTACCTTCTACTCAATATAAACAGAGCCTCATACTAGAAATTCCATGGAATTCAAGCCAGTCCTTAATTTGCATTCCTTCACACAGAGAGTACAAACTTAACATACGTCCTTACACAGCAAATGTCATATAGTATGAAGATAATGTGCTGGCCCTCTCACCACAATCCCTGGGTACTGTTCCAAAGTCCTAGTTGGCTTGGTTTGGCATTTCCACAGTCTGTATTTATCTTAGATCCTCTTTTTTAAAAAATGTACTTAAATTAGTTAATCTGCTGGTTGCTTCCATATTGCTTCATTCAAAATCCAAAGTGGAGTTCAGAAAAAAGAGCAAAAATAAAATTAGAGCTTAAGTGCAAACTACATTTCTGAGTACCTTCCATGTAGACGTACCCAATCCAGTGTTTCTTCCACTACACAGATCCCCCATGGGACCACCCCTGAAAATATCAGTAGTTTTTCAAACCACACATAACTGTTTCTTAGCATCCCTTCTACTCTTAAGATTACCACTGCCTATCAAAGACAGTCATTTATGGAGAAGAATAAAATGCTAAAGGATGAAAATGACAGGGAAGAATAAACTCGTATTGTGATACATGAAATCTATATTTGATGCAATTTTTACTAGTATCTTGGCTTTCTCTTCCAATTTTAAGGATGGTATGATTTAAAATAATGGTCTCTACATCGTATAGTGTGTGTGTGTGTGTGTGTGTGTGTGTGTGTGTGTGTTCCAACACTGTGAAGAAGCTTTTATGTAAATATCTTTGCAACTAGAAACTACAGCCAAAAATAGGGGTGGAACTAATACAACGGAATGGGCTAAAGCAAACCAAAAAAGAGAAAACCAGAGATGCCTTCTAAGCATAATTACTAGTTATTACTATAATGGAGTTTTAAACATTAGGAAAGCTGGGTTGGCCATTTTTACTTGCCAGGAACGAAACTATTGGAGAAAGAAATTGGCTTCTCAATCTCAGTTACTATCAAGTGGTACCCAAATGTTTATCCTTTTGTTCTAATGGAAGCGTTTGTTTCATTTTAGGAATGCTGAGTATGCTCAAGTCTATGGCTGCAGACGAGAATAAAGTCTGGGCTTTCAATCATCTGCATTGATAAGGAAGGAAGGAAGGACGGAAGGAAGGAAGGAAGGAAGGAAGGATGGATGGAAGGAAGGAAGGAAGGAAGAGGGGGGAAGGAAGGGGGGGAAGGAAGGAAGGGAAGAGAGAGAGTGCAAAGGGAACAAAGCTGGTCTCTGACAGCAGGCAGTATTACCCTATATATTCTAGACCTTCTCTAGCTCTGACACTCTGTTGACCAACCCAGATGAAGAAACGAAGAAACAGTGTGTGTCCTGTCTTTCTCCTTTAGTCGTTCCTTCTAATGTTCAAGTTAGGTAAGCACGGAACTATCATTGCGTCTTTATATCTTCCATTAGGAAGTGTTGAAACTACTGGCCTTGGGAGAAGGAAGACCACCAGAGAAAGAGGAGGGAGTTGAGGGTGGGGAATGGAGTGGGCGTGTCTCTCCACCTAACACCCCAGCTGAGCTCACACCACAGTATTCCGGTGTCTGTAGGGTGGAGGGGGCAGCATAGTGCCTGGCTTCAGCGAGAACTCTGAGAGGTACTCAGGATTCTCTGCCACAATAGGGCGGATCCGTCCGTTCTGTTTATAAAAATATTTTGTGCTGTATTCCTGCAGGTAGTCTGGGTGCTGAAGGGTGCTCCGGGGTGGCAGGCTGTGGTTCCAGTAGTCGGGGTTGTCGAATGCTTTCTTGGCTTTCTCGGGTACAGACAGTACGCTGTTCTTCAGATACTCTGTGTTCCCCAAGGCGTTGGCAAAGGTGTTAAGATAGAGCGGCTCATTCACATACTCATCCTCCGCCTTGGGCGGCCCGCTGGAAGCGCTGTGATACTCCGGATTGTCTAAAGCTTGAGGGTCTCCATTTTTTCTCCGTGACACAAAAGGGTTTTCTTCCACAGGATTCAGATATTCTGAAAGAATAAGAAAAATGCCGTCTAATAGACATCTGCTTTCAGAAACCCGTTAATCTGACTAAAGAGCAACTGTTAGGTTTCTTTAGGACAAGGGAAACAAATTCGTTGTCATAATTTCTGAAAACCAAATGAAGCCTGCCCATAACTTCAGTGGGATCAAGCAAAACAGAATAGTAACAAAAACTTAGCAAAACAAGCCACGGACAAGGACAAGATCAGAATCCTAATCTTCTAGATTGTTCTTTTCTAAATGCACCTACATGTGGCGCTTGCTGTGTTAATGCTTCTGTTTATGCGGCTGCCAGGGTTAAACACCCTTTGTGGGCTGGAGAGATGGTTTCATGGTTAAGTACTTGCAACTTTCACAAAATGGCCATAGTTGGGATCCCAGGCTCCATGTTAGCCACTCACAAGCACCTGGAGCTCCAGGCCATGAGTGCCAAAATGCATGTGAACACAGACATGGGCACACAGACACACAGACACACAGACATACACACACACACACACACACACACACACACACACTTAAAAACAAGTTAAAATCCCTCTCATCTATCTATCTATCTATCTATCTATCTATCTATCTATCTATCTTTTATCTTCCTAATCTATTCTCGACTATAGTTATCAAAATCCTCATTATACTAAGCTAGGTCATTCACATTATGTATTCAGGGATCATTAGCCTTTGTTTCATAAAAGGTGAACAGAGACATATAAAGGTGAGATAATGGGGTTTCACACAGTCTTAACATATGGCCTGCTGCTGATATTGACAGACATCATCATGATCATTATTTTCAATAACAATTATTCATTGTCTCTGTTATTTGGCACTGCTAGTATAGAGGGAAAGAGGGATTTTATGTTGTTTGATTTTAATACTGAAATGTTATATAATGTGGGTATTTAACCTTTCTTTAACTTTTAAAAAGCTATTAATTCACAAATCATCATCAAGATGGTGATATGCAATATAGAATCAAATTTTACTTTTGAAGACTCACTCACAAAAATCATAGTTTCCTGTGATAAACTTATTTTGTGTGTTTGCTTTTCATTGTTGTTTTGTTTTGTTTTGTTTTGTTTTTGGTGATACTGGTGCCGGTCTAAATCTAAGTTCTCTTGTGCACTAAGGAAGCACTCTCTAAGGATTCACATCCCTAATGCCAGGCTAGGTTACTGAAATTACATGTTTTAAATAAATCAACTCTTTTATTGTTGACGTCAGAAGCTTTGGTCCTTTGCTGGTAACAACTGTCTTTACAGCCTCCATGGGAACTTCAACACAGCAGTGGTTCTGAGACCCTGTAGTGTCATACTATGTTATTCAACTATTTCAATAAAGATGGGTTGGTTGGTGTTTCTCAGGTTTCCTTGTGATTATATGTCACTTGAGGATTTTGTTAAAAATCCAATTTCTTGTTCAGGTGGAGCCTGAAATTGGACTATTTAAAGAAATACTTAGGTACCCAGATGCCACTGATTCAGGAAACTATTCTGTTATAGAAGTGGCCTGGCCCTTTTCTATGATAGATCGCAAATGCCACACCTTCCCTCTGTCTGGAAAGTTGATTTCTATCTCCTGCTTGTTTGACGAGGTGATCATTGAACACAGTCACTTCTGAATATTCAGCTTGTACCTTGTTTGGGTTTGTCACGCATGGGAGTCATGTAGCCTTCTTCGTCTAGTTCTCCTCGTGGGTTCCGTTCTGGGGCAAACACGGTGGGGTCAGCACTGTATCTCTGTGTGCTACTGTCCTCTTGGACATGGGGTGCCACTGGTTTGCGTAGGGTACCATTGCAGCAGGAGTCATCAAACATCTCAGCTGTTGCACCCTGAGTGACTGGAGCTTCTGGTATGGTGTTGGTTGTGGCTCTGTAGGGCATGGATATTCCTTGTTGTGTAGCAAAGCCCCCATCCTGGTACACAAACTGATTCTGTTAAAATAGCAGAAACACATTGGGAGAATCATTGGTTAGGAAGAATTGTAAAAGGATACTAAATGTCATTAGCCAAAAAGATGCCAAACACATTGTTTTTCAAGTTTAGTAGTTAATGATTTTTATTTTCCTAGGGGGCTAATGAATTTGAAGTAAATACTAGAAACATTTAAAATCCTATTTTACACACACACACACACACACACACACACACACACACACACACACACATTCATGTGCATGTATGTGTGAGTGTAGGTGTACATGCATGTGGAGGCCAGAGGTCAATTTTGGGTGTCTTCCTTTATATCCCTCTATCTTAATTCTTGAGAAGGAGTCTCTCACTTAATTTGGAACTTATCAATTTGCCTATACTGACTAGTTAGGAAGCCCTCAGGATTATTTTTCTGCCCCTTCCTAGTGCTGGAATTACACTGTACAGTTCTTCGCTATACTGGTGTGGCAAGCAATTTTCTGACTGAGCCATCTTCTCACCTCCTCCATCCTGAATTTTTCTTAATAGGTAAAAATCATGCAGAAATAATTTAAAATTTTAATTTTTAAAATTACTAAGTTAATAGAGTGTGATCTAATAAAAAGACGTTGTGTTCTTTCTATACAATTGCCAAATATTGTTATGAAACTCAAAGTAAATTTTCATGACAAATGGTCTTAAGTGCAGAAGTGCAGTGAAACATTGTGAATGGAAATGACTTTGAGTGTCCAGTACCTAACAAAAGGACAGGCACTGAGGCTCAGACTTTATAGCACATGACCTGCCATCATGAGACTGAAGATAAAATCTCCACCCAGAAGCATAATTCATGAACTGGGTAAGTCCGTCCAATAAACCCTGAAAGCCCCTGTTGATGTATGATGTCTCAGCTGCGGATTATCATCTGAGATACAGACATCTACACAGGTAGCTACAGAGTCTATAGCCAGTTCTTGATTCACTGTTGGCAAAGGCAAAAAAAAAATGAGGAAATTATAGGGAGACAGGAGAAAAAACATGGTTAAGAGGAGACCAAAAACCCTAAAAGATGAAGGCTGATCATGAAATACTTACTCCCGACATGGGGGTGTAGGCAGGAGGAGGGCTGTGTCCAATTTCACTCTAATAGGAAAGAAAAATGGAATGATGGATATAATAAGAAGCAACATGGATGAAAATTTAAAAAAAAAGAAAAGAGAAAGAAAAGATACGATATGCATGCGCCAAAGGGGAAAGCGCGCAACAGTGATATTTTTTTCCTAAGTAGTCAAATTGTGTTCATTGTCACTACAAGCAAGTAAATTTAAACACTAATTCTCCCCAGGCAAAAATTTTAATGATTTAAATATAATAATACTGATGTAGAATTGTTACTTTTCAGATTAACCATAAAAGATAGGGGAGGGGAGCCAGAAATAATGAAACTGTGTTTTAAAATAAAGGATAGTTTGTTTTTCACATATCAAAAGACCAAAGAGCTTCATGCTACTTAGTACCATTACAAGACACCAGTTTGTTCCCTTACAAGAAAAAAAGAGTGTTTATGAGGAGGTAGAAAGTAGATTTCAATTTGTTTGAAATATTTTTTCTTAAGCTACATTTATTTTCACCACTTCAGCAAAGGCCACTCAGTCTCTCCTTATAAAAAAGTCACATATTATTGCATCTTCCATCTTACTTCTTAGAAAAGGAAGAAGCAGAAGAAAACTTGAAAAATAAATTAATTCCTGGAAACATACTTTCTATTCCTTTTATGTAGTCAGACTCACAACAAGGTTTTGAATAAGAAACCAAAAAAGTCTATATTTTCATAGCTGAATAGTCTATCCTTTGGGCTACATGGAAGTGAAGATAAAATATGATAAACTGTTAAGGATACTGCTCCTTAGGTAGAGAAGGGGAGCTGTATGAACCCCAAGTCTGTTCCTTAATATAAAAATATATATTCATTCATCATTTTTAAACACACTGAGAATGGCTTTCTCTGTGAGAATTTCTCTCCTTTTTCTGGTATTGAGGATAATGAATAGAGCAGGCAAAAATAGCTGTGTTTATGGTGCAGCACTCTACAGCTGATCTCAAGCCAACAGGGATGACAAGAGATGCCTTCCAGCCACATATAACATTTATATGAAACACCTGTCATCTCACATCAGTGTTCCTACAACTCTGAGATTCACAAAGCAATCTCAAAAGATTGTTCTATGAATAACAACTATTTAATGTAAATCAATAGCAATTGAACATTGCAATTTCACTTAACAAATGCTTTTTGCCAGACTGATCAAAGAACAAGGCCTGTAATGAATTTATACTGTATTTCACCCTGCAGTTATGACAGCATGGAGAATAAAGACCATTTCCTTCTCTAATTACACATTGGGGTGAGGGAGGCCAGGAAGTATTTGTCAATCTCTGCCTGCCCATTTCACTTAGAATAGCATTTCTAGGTCCACCTGTGTCTTTTCAAATGATAAGTTCTCACCTGTTTTTATAGTCAAATAGTATTCATTGTGTATATGCTTCATATTTTCTTGCTCCATTCAGCCGCTTATGGGGATTATTTTTATAGATATATTTAAGATTCAATGCACAGGAGTTGTTATTATACTATGCACATACTATTTTGTTCTGTTAGAAATTTTAGGTTTCAGGACTAATCACACATGCTCAATTGTAAAATATGTCAGACCCGCAGTTTTATCCTTGATCTCTACTTTATTCTTTGGAATGACAAATTGTGCTCTGCTCCCTTATATAAATGTATACTATATATTATGTGAAAGTATATGTGTCAGTTAATCAGAGCTCTTAAGTCACACAGCCGTTTCAAAGATATCCATTAAGGATGCATTTTTAATGCCTGTCTGTTCTCTTAAGCATCATAAACATAGGCAGATTTTGCTGTCCTTTATAAGGACAGATAATCAATTCTATTTGTTCATAATATTTGAGAAAGTAATATTTTATACAGTTCAGTGATTTGTAAAATTGAGGGGTGGCACAGATAAAACATGAGAACTGCCTCAGTTTGTGTTATAACATTTCAAACCCCAGACTTATCATCAAGCCCTGATTAATCAGCAAGTTTAAACACATATTAATTAAATCTTAACAACAAAACCGCTGGTCACTGTTACAGATACTAGAAATATGATGGCATACTACAGGAGACATGAACACTGTCTGACCTTTGGTGATTTATACTGAGCTATCAGATATTGCCCGAGATTATGGAAGTAGCAATGAACAAAAACAAAAGAAAACCAAGGCTCAAAAGAATGATGTTGCTGGTGAAAGCACATTCCATGTCTGCAATTACATATCAGAAAGTAAAGTATTCCAAAACACTACTAATTACCTGTGTTCCTTTGATATCTTACTTGGCAAAAATGCCTGTACTCTATAATGCTCGATTTGAATCACAGCTACAGCTAGCGTTGATTGTGCATTTTGTACTTTTTTTTTTCCCTGAACTTGAAAGATGAATGATCAAAGTACTAACTCACAAGCCATTCTCAGTGAGGAAACAGTTCATTATCTATCTTCGTTATCTGGGATAGAATGCCTCCAGTTGTAAAGGTGGTGTGCCACGACTAACTGGACTTTGCAGTTAGCTTGTTCAGAGACAAGAAGCTCTGTCTGATAGAATGCATCCACTGTCCCTGCTTTGACAAGTCTCCCCATCAGCAACCTGCCAGCTCCCTCTCTGGACACTGCCAAACAGCAAACAACACCACAGTAATTCAGTGTCTTCATACTTTTTTTTTCTTCTTCTTCCCGTTTTCAGCATTAAAATGAAAAGAAATTCTACACAAAACCTGCCGCGTTCATTGTTTTTAGGGTTACTGTTGCTTTTTATGTTTCTGTTTCCATTTTTCTTTCAGTTTGCTTTTTTTTTTTAAAAATCTGGTTTCCATGATAAAAAAGCACATCATTCATTTCCCCCATGGAAGGGCAACACAGCTCCAAGGGAACATCTGCGAGGCCAATTAGCTGGGCTGGGAATGTGATATAATGGTTGTTTAAATATATTTAAATTACATGTTAATCACTATGTCATAATTTATGGGCTTTGAAAATAACTTTCTGTACTACAGAGCCAAGCCAGATTTGACTTGCTTTTTTCTGTTTTTGGTTTGGAACAAGTGCTGCGTTTCCCCTTCTTTCTTAATTCCTCACACTGGACTAGCTGAACTTTTAATACTGGAAAGAGTGACAGCTGCAAGTAGATCGGATGAGTGAAAATTAAGATCCTCGCCACACAGCCGGATTGAGCTGGAGTGACCTTATAGTCCTGAGCGGAACAAAGCTTTGCTCCCAGTTAAAAGGCTTTGTTTTCCCATTGCGCCACTGTCGGCTGTCCATCAAAGTCTGGCTTTGTGGATCCTTGGGAAGCAGCTCCAGGTGCACTCATTCAATTAGCTGGTGAGAGGATTTACTGCCAGCAGGACAGAGATAGAAAGAGGTGGGTTAGGAACCGTGAGGGATGAGGAGCCTGTTCGTGGTGGGGTGTTTGGTAAGGGTGATGGATAGAGGAAGTGTAATGTTGTGACCCTATCATTGGGACATTGGATGATTGACTGGAACCCAAATGTCATGGGTTATAGTGAAGGCGAGTCTTAGCAAACGTAAAAAATGTAGTGTTAAACACACTTTTGAAAGCCTTATAGTTAACCTTACAGTTGAACAACGCATATTTGAACTTTGTATGATTGCGTGCACAGCATTAATGTTTATATTATTTGATACTGATCCTGATAAAATTTAAATAACCAGTTAGACTATGATTTGTGCTTTAAAAATTATCATTGCAATGTATGTTCTTAGAAAACAAAAACAACACATGTTTAAATACTTAGAATATATCTAAATTATACACGTGCTTAATGGGATTTTATTTCTAAATAATTGCAGCTTTTGACAGCAGGTACAACAACCTGTAGCAGTTTCAAGTGCCAGGAGCGTAAACCCTGCCATAAGAGATAGAACGTGTCTGTAAGACATTGCTAACCCATCTTATCAACGAGACAACTCCACATAGTAACTCTAATGGAGTCTCAACCTTCTACCCTTCCAGGCCTGTACGCTTAACAGTCTGATGGGCATTTCCACTTGGTCTCAGGTCAGACATTAACTCAGAGAAAATGTTTTTCATGGTGTGCAGTTCGTGGTATGCAGCTGTAATGTTCCTTCTTCCCCACAAGTTCATGTACTGGTATCTTGAAAGTTTCCATATTTCAGAGGGTGAACAGAAGAAAACTGACAAAATGTGCCCATATGGGAAAGGCCTATTGGGATTTCAACTGCTGTCTATGATTATATATGTTTATAATCCGTATCAGCTATCTACATGTCTATTATTTATCATTTATTTATTACCTATATAGCAGCAGTATATCTATTATCTGTGATCTATAAATCATCTACCTACTATCTATCTGTTATCTATATATCACCTATTTAGCATCCATCTGTTATCTATGATATAAATATATGTTGTGTCTATGTCTCTTTATACCACATCTAATATCTTTCATCTATGTACATGTTTATTTACTCATGTACTCACTTGTCTGTCTCATTTGAGTTAGTAGGACTTTTGTTCCATTTACCACATACAAAGTTAGTAAGTATTCTGTGATCCGATTAAGGGACTATTTACTTATGCTCTTGTTCTTTATTAACTTTTTAGCAATCTTAGAACTTTTAGTCTTATCTATCTAATTGGTGAAAAGAATTTTAACAAAAGAGAACTGTGAATGATACCATTAAGTATGAGTGACATAAACACACAATGTAGATTATATGTATTTTTTATTCTTCACTCAAAAGTCCTTTCTTGATGTGAAATCATGTTGCATATACATGCATTTCCCTACCATTCCCAAAGTCAGCCTTGAAGCAAGAAAAAACACAGGGATCCCCATGCCAGCACTTCTGTACTAATTTCCTGTCCTTAGTGCAGGCCTTAGTAGGTTCCTCTTGCTGGCAGTCCCTGGGTAATAACTCATTGTATCCCACACAGCAATCACTACAGTCTCTCCATTTTCAGTGTGGTAAGTAATACAAGGTACTGGAGACTTTAAATGGTAGAGGTCTGTGGGAGTCCTTTGCTCTTCTGAGATCCGTAAATTAGTTCAGGCAAGAAGATAATTGTTAAAAGAGCAAGCTGGAATCTGCCCTTACTATTTTCTTCCAATCTGATCACATAATTTCTTCCTGCTGCACCCACTCCAACACTAGGATGGTATCTACCATGATGTGCTGTAGCAATTGGTGTTAAAACAGAGCTTGAGTCATAATTTTGGGATCTATCTTTTAAAATTGACAAATAATTAGCCTCATATAAGTAACCTAGCCTCAGATATTTTGCAATAGTAGTGAAAACCAATAAAAATGCTTCTAATAATCTTTTTCCTAGCTTCTTTCCCTTCCTTTGTCCTCCCTGGAAGGAAGGTGCCACTTTCCTCATTTTCTCACATGTGCTTTAGAATAGGTAATGGGATCAAAATATCTTTGTTTCTAAGCAGAAACAAACATCAGGTGTTGGACGTTAGAGCGGCAAGACTTGGTTTTTCCTTAGTTGGATTTTGGTTTTGTTTTGTTGCTATTGTTTTGTGCTCTTCCTCCCTTTTGGAACATATATGTTTATTCTGTGATTGTATACTGGAAGCATATAACTTGTTTTTTAACATAGGAGCTCACAGTTGACCGGCTTTGAAAGTATTGGATTTATTAAGGACTGGTTGGATTTTTAAATTCTGGATTGCATTCTATGTTACAAAATAAACATGAGACCTTGGGGACAAGTGGTAGACATCTGGTTATGTTTTTAAAGTGATAGTCTGTGTGTCAAGTTGACAAAGAAAGGAAACATGTTGCATAGCTTTGTCAGTAGCATGGAGGTATTTGATAAAAAATTCTTCACATATAGGCACTGCATTGGTCAACTTTCAAAGGCAACGGTTACATAGACCCAAAACACATGGTTGCATACCGTCCTTCTAGCTCTGTGATACCACTCTTGAAGGTTTTTCACTCTATCACATAGCATTTAACAAATTCTTTAGCCTCTTGGGTCCTCATTTTAATTGACTCTGAGAAGAGAGTAGGACTTTATGAAAAGTAATTGAAAACTCATTTTCAGCCTTCAAATTACTGGAATATAAAATGAATATTCTCTCTTAAACTGATAGGATCGATAGTTAAATATTACAAAGGTGATTAGCACAAAAGCAAAGTCTCTTGTAGTCTCTCATAAATATTTCCTAAGCATGTTTAGCATCTTTCTTTTTGTCTCAATAAAGTATCTACACATATCACTTGCCCGCTGGGCAGCACATGATGATAGGTTCTAGGGAATGAATGCTACATTTGGGTGGTGATTAATGAAGACGTAATTTTGAAAAAATATTACTTTAAATTTTTCATTTAATTAATGGAGACTTGATTTAAAATTTATCTTATTTACTTATTGTGACAGCAAAGGTGCACACAGGAAGGTTAGAGAACAACTTTCAAGTTGGAGAGATGGCTCAGTTGTTAAAGGCTAGGCTCACAACAAAAAATATAAGATAACAACTTGCAGGGAGTTTGTTCTCTAATTATACTTTGTGGGTGTCAGAGCTCGAACTCAGGTGAGGCTTGGCAGCAAGCTCTTGTACCTTCTGAGCCATCTCAATCACCTGAGACTTGGTGATGTTTTAAGATATTAATTTCCAAAGTCATACAACCAGGTATCGATAGTTCTGGAATTAACAGAATCTCATTTACTACTATGATTTCAAATGGATGTGTCATAAAAAAATTATGTATTTTTAAAAGGTTTCTGAAATGGAACCAAATTTCTTCCATTATATAAGTGAAAGTATTTGCCTTACTTGTACAAAATGTTGTTACATTTGTTCTAACCTGATACATGTTGGAATAGTTGATTATTTTAAAAGAACAAATTTTCAAATACATACCAAGCTTTTTTATATAATAGGCTATGGCTTTATATGACAATAGTAACAATATTGTAATAGCAAATACTATAGACCAAAGCTGTCTATAAATATGCCAATTAAAATTATTTATTAGAACTGGGCAGTGGTGGTTCATGCCTTTAATGCCAGTACTCCGGAGACAGAGGCAGGTGAATCTTTGAGTTCAAGACCAGCCAGGTGAGTTTCAGGATGGACAGGACTGTTACACAGAGAAGCCCTGTCTCAAACCCCCCCAAAATTATTTATTAATTTAATAATTATTCACAGAACAGTTTGCCTTCCACAAAGAGGGAGTATGCTATTTGAACATTCTAGTGATATATTTAGTTATTGATATCAGTACATATATACATACATACATGCATGCTTATGGTCAGCTCATTTTACCTCAATACTGTTTTAATTCATGTGATACACCTAAAAACACTATATAATTTCTACAATTATAAAAATAGTTTTAAAATAAAAAAATCTGTAGGACAACTGTGAACTAAGGATGAAAAAACTTTCCAAAAAACAATTGGAATTTGAATATCATTATTTTAAAACAGCATATCAAGACATGGGCTGGATATAATAATTGTGGGTTTTTTGTAGCGTTATTGGTAAAGGCTTATTTACAACAATTACTTTCAGTGTGTTGCTGCACATATGTTTATGTGGCAAGGTACACCAATAGTTTTGTCAGCTTACACACTAGCAGAGGTTTCCAGAACCGATTTATCCACATTTGCTCTCTCTTATATGCTGCTAGCTTAGTTCTATTGTTTTAATTTCACATGTATTTATCATTAAATCTTTTTCTTTAAACCACATGTGAGCTATTTATGTTTTTTAAAGTATCTCA
The DNA here is from genome assembly GCF_017639785.1 of Mesocricetus auratus. Taxonomy (NCBI): domain Eukaryota; kingdom Metazoa; phylum Chordata; class Mammalia; order Rodentia; family Cricetidae; genus Mesocricetus; species Mesocricetus auratus. Next base: position 40,085,096 of record NW_024429194.1, on the reverse strand, counting down.
ATTTGCTTGTAAACAACAGGACTGTGAAATGTTCAGCCTTCTCTTGGGCTACAATTGAAACTCGGAAAGACACACACACACACACACACACACACACACACACTGATACACACACACACATATATATATATATATATATATATATATATATATGAATGTATAGTTGAAGCAACAATTGCAGTATTCGCAAACATATATGTTGAAGACTGAAAATACATGAAAGATATAAGTTGTCTAATGAACAGAATAGGGTAAGTAATATAGTTACTAGAACTGCACATTTTATAAAGATTATTTTTGCATGTAGATTTTATTCAGTGTTTTGAATGACAGGTGTTGGCAAAACACAAACTCTTTGTTTTCAAACATAAATTTATATAAGATAATTATTTTCTTCATGAGACGTAAAGGTAGATTTTTTCTTTTCCTTTTAAATTTATTCTTTCCTCACACATTACATTCCAGCAGCAGTTTCCCCTCCCTTCACTCCTCCCAGTCTCTCCACCACCTTCCTCTCCCCCAGATCCACTCCTCCTCCATTTCCCTTCAGAAAAGAGCAGGCCTAGGGTTTGTGCTTAGTCTCATTTGCAACTTGCTATGCTGCATTCAATTGATAGCCTTGGAAGGCATTTTCACTCAACCTAGACAATGTCTTTCTTTCTGTGTTCATATCATTTCAATGTGGACCAGATTGGAAATACCTTCAGTTATTCTGGCTTCTGCAAACTGTTTACCAGATACAAAGTGAATTTGTAACACTGGTTCATTCACACAACTACTGCTCTTTAAGCTACCAGGTGGCACAGCTGCTGATGTGAGGAAAATGGTTTCTCTCAGTCCACCTGGAATTAGGACAGCTGGTTCTGGAGAGCTGATCGGAATAATGTACAGCGGATTCTCCAGCAGAGCCCCTGATAGAGCAAACAGCACATGGCTGTCCCACCAGCCCAGAGCAAACACCACTTACATTTCACAGAAACAGGCTGGTATTTACAACTGATCTGAGCAAAATGAATATCAGATTGAAGGCAGCACCTCGAGAGAAAAATGCTCTCCCCAAGACCTACTTGTTCACTCAAGTCCAGACAGCTCTTACCTTTGCTGTTTTTTAAGTTTTAAAGTCTGACTGCTGCATATGAAGAGTGAGAGGGAAAGAATATTCAAAGCATTCCTGAATCTATTCATATAGAGCTCTGGAATTTCCTGGAATCCAGGAGTGGGGTGGGGGTAGACTGAGACTTCTTAGTTTCCTATTTATGCTACTTGCTGCCAGAGTCAACTACATTAGTCAGGATCGGGGCTAGAAGAATTTCCTTTCAGTTCTAAAACAGTTAACATTGTACTTCAAGATGAAAAAGAAATAAGTCCCAAATAAAATAAACCTAAAATATACTAGATGATATAATTTAAATTGGACTTGGATGCCAAGATGACCCACTCACAATATTTTCTGCCAGGGTCACAGAGATAGTAAATGATTTTCCTCAAGATCACATGGCTACTTATTAACAAGAAAATCTCAAAAAACCCCGTTTAGAAAAGCAACTTTTATGACTTAATTTTGGGTAACTGACAATATACTTGGGTTCCTTTGCTCAAGTCTAAGCCAGGAGTGGTCCATCTGGGACTCCACAAAGACAATGAAGTCCAGTATCTTTATGTTTACTCGCCAAGGCTGATTTCTCAATTCCAGGCTTGTGAAATCCTTATTATTATTATTCTCTAAAGACTCCTAAGCTCATTTGTCTCTGTTCTGCTTCTGTAGGAGATAGGGCTGTATTGTTCACCCACTCCAGGTACACCATTATGGGGCTCTCATAGTTGCAAAAATCTCCTTTGCATTGTCAAGTGACTTGGCTTCTATGTAATAAAGAATCTATTTTCTTTCTCAATAAATTCACAAGAGTTTCTCAAATTAGTGCTCATAGTTCATGGTGGATTCACTTTCAGGTAACACTGGAATATGGATTGCTAATTCCCACATTATTAACTGCTACTGACTAAATCTCCATTGAAATGTTCTCTGGCATTTCCAAAATTATAATTCCCAGCAGAAACAACCATACACTTTCCTCACAAATCAAGTCTAATTTGTCTCCTCATTTAGTGATTGACTAATCACTTATCCATGGACAAATCAAATATCTCAATGTTTTCTTAGATTTCTTCTCTATTTTACTTCTTAGATTTGGGCACCTAATATCTACTCTTTAAAATGTCTTCTATTCACTAAATCCAAACACTTTTTTCATCCTATTTGTGGTTAAGAATCATATAATCTATCATCTTAATCATTACTTTTGGGGTAAAGGAAATGCATTATTATTCATGGCAGAAGAAATGTGTAAGCCAGAATTCACTAGAGATGCCAGGCATTTATGATCATGTTAATTATGATACCTTTTGTTGACTAGAGTGCTGTACATTCTTACCGATCTCCTTGATTTTAAGCAATCCTTTCACACAACTTATTTCCTCTGTTTGCAAAACTACAACTACTCCTTTTGCCTTCAGGAGAAATGAGCTTCCATTGCTTTGACATTGAAAACTATTGGTAATTACCATCCTTGCCAATTTCTCCAGCCTGACCTCTCTAACACTCCTCATACAAGCTTCCATCTAAATAAATTAGCTGATCAGCAGGTCACTATAGATCATTTCTTCTCTTACCCTCAGCTATCAGTCCATGTTCTTTTCCCTTTCTACCTCTTGCTGCCTTTTTTGCCTAGGTATCATATTGAACATGTGGAAAACAACCTTAATCCTTATTACATTAATTTTTTTATTCATAAGATATTCTTTGTCTCCAATGAATAATTTATCAACTGTGTCCCAGTTTTTCATTAGTATGTCTTCTTCAAGTAAATGCAATGGTCGGCTATAATTGCTGACGCAAAAGAAAAATGTAAAAGCACCCAGAACATAAATCTCACTAGTGACTGTCTAGATTAGTTTGTCCTATGGAAATGCCTTGAAACTTAGAGAGCAGTTCCTTGAGGGTAGTACCATTTCCTGTGCTGAGGATTCTAGATTGTACAAAAGCAAAATGAACAAAAAAAAAACCAAGTAAGTACTAGCATACATATATTAACTCATCACCCTGTGCTCTTGACTGGAGATAATGATATGACCAGTAGTTCCTGTTACCTTGATTTCCTCACAGGAAACTCTGTTTATAAGGTCAAACAGTTTATAATTAAGAAAAGAAAACAAAAACAAAAACCTCTAAATGGTTCAGTTTGTGTTTAAAAATATACGTAGGCTTAGAAGAAAAAAAAAAGTCCTTAAGAAAGAAATAGAGTAGCTGGGTGCGGTAGCACACACCTTTAATTGGGAGGTAGAGGTAAGGAGATATCTGCGATTTAAGGCCAGCCAAATGTTAATGGACTAAATATTAGTAACTGTAGTTTTTGTTTGATAACTGTTTTGTTACACATAATTTTACTGCTAAAGTTAAAACCTTCCTTTTTATGTAGACAGGAAAGAGAAGATGATAGGGGATATCCTTCTGTATATATGTTTCTCTTATTGGTTGATGAATAAAACAGTGATTGGCCAGTAGCCAGGCAGGAAGTATAGACAGGACTACCAGACCAGGAGAATTCTTGGGAGAGGACACAGAGAGGAGCTTCCAGGGAGACAACATGTAGCCACTGAAGGAGTAACAGGTCTGGACATTCTCCAGTAAGCTAAGACTACATGAAGATACATAGTTTAATAGAAATAGGTTAATAATTAAGAGAGAGCTATCCAGTAAGAAGACTGTCATTGACTAAACAGTTTATAATTAATATAAGCCTCTGTGTGTTTATTTGGGATTGAAGGGCGGTGGAATGAGGCAGGACAAGAAATTCCATCTACAGGTATTCAGCACAGAGCCAGGTCAGGAACAGGGACAGATAAAGATATACTAGACATTAATTAACAGTATTGTAACAGGGGGATAGAAAGGAAGATACTTAAACTCAAAATGCATCCATGGCTCTGGTGCATCAGAATCTCAAGGACACTGTTGTAAATGAGAACGGACCCTAGGCTCATATGTGTGAATGCCTGATCCCCCAGTGGGTACAAGTGCTTGGGAGGGATTAAAAGTTGTAGCCTTGTTGCTAGAGCAGGTGTGTCCTTAGGCCAGGCTTTGAGGTTTCTAAAGTCCACACCATTCCCATTAGCATTTTTGCCTTTCTTTATGTTTAAAATGAAAGCTCTCAGCTACTGTTCCATCACCATAGCTTCCTGCTATTGCCATGTTCACCACTATGATGATCATGGACTCTAACTATCTGGAACCACTGGGCCCAAAGTTAAATGTTGTTGTTTATAAATTGCCTTAGTTATCATGTTTTGCCACAACAATAAAAAAGGATAACTAACATAGATACCATTTATTAAATCATGTGTGACTTAAAATATTTTTGAAATTAGATGTTGTACATATTCTATTGTTAGTTTTAAATAGCAAATTGAACACAATGACAAATCATGATCATGTGTCAATCAGTGCATTTATTGTTTCTAAGATAGTTTTTTAATATCATTTTTTGTTTTAATTTTAAATAGCTTGTTTTACATGTCAATCCCAGTTCCCTCTCCCTCCCCTCCTCCCGCACTCCCCTTCCCCCCCAGCCTCCCACTCTATTGCCAATTCCTTCCACATAGGGGATATCTAGAGTCTGTCATTTCACTCCGGGTAGGGTCCAGGCATTCCCCTAAGAGTCCAGGCTGAGAGAGCATCCCTCTTTGTGCAATGGGCACACAATGACTGTTTGTATTCCAGGGATAGACACTGATCTACTGCTCAAGCTAAGATAGTTTTTTAAAGTGTTCACCTAATGACAGAAAGCAAAGTATTCTTGCCATGTGAAAAGTGATTTCAATGCAATGACATTTCACATCTAATAATAAAACCCAGAATTCTATCACTAGGATAACAGTATTTCCTGAGGCATCAGAATGGGCTGGAGGCATAGAAAACTCTAGTTTTATTGCTGATGAATATAAATTGTTAACTAATAATAACAGGAAAACATGACCATCTCATTAGATGCTGAAAAAGCCTTTGACAACATCCAACACCTTTTCATGATGATAAAAGTCTTTGAGAGATCATGGATACAAGGAACATATCTAAACATAATAAAGGCAATATATGGAAGGATCAAATTAAATGGACAGAAACTCAAAGCAATGCCACTAAAATCAGGGAGAAGACAAGGCTGTTGACTCTTTCCATATCTATTTAATATAGTACTTGAAGTTTAGCTAGAGCAATAAGAGAACTAAAGGGGACCAAGGAGATACAAATTGGAAAGGAAGAAATCAAAGTATTGCTACTTGCAGATATATGATAGTATACATAAGTCGGCGAAAAATTCTATCAGGGAACTCCAATAGCTGATAAATGCCCTCAGAAAATTAGCTTTATACAACATAAACAAAAAAAAGAGTAGCCTTCCTATATATGAATGATAAATGGACTGAGAAAGAAATGAGGGAATCAATTCCCTTCACAATAGCCACAAATCATATAAAATATTGTTGTAACTCTAACCAGGCAAGTGAAAGCCCTATATGTCAAGAACTTCAAGTTTTTGAAGAAAGAAATTGGGAAGGATATCATAAGATTGAAAGATCTCCCAGGCTCGTGGATTGGTAGGATTAACATAGTAAAATAGCCATCATACCAAAAGCTATCTATAGGTTAAATGCAATCCCCACTAAAATTCCAAGACAATTCTTAGCAGATATTGAAAGAACAACACTGAATTTCATATGGTAAAACAGAAAATCCCAGGGTAGCTAAAAATGCTCTATAATAAAGGAATTTCTGGAGGTGTCATAATCCCTGATTTCAAGGTCTACTACAGAGCTATAGTAATAAAAACTGTATGGTATTGGCATAAAACAGGTAAAATAATGGAATCTAATTGAAGACCCACACGTAAATCACCACACCTATAGACACCTGATTTTTTACAAAGATCCCAAATTATACATGGAAAAAATAAAGCATCTTCAACAAATGGTTCTGGCAAACCCCAGTATTAACATATAGAAGAATGAAAACAGATACATATGTATTACCTTGCACAAAACTCAAGTCCAAGTGGATAAATGACCTCAACATAAATTCAGTCACACTGAACCTCATAGGAGAGAAAGTAAGGAGTAGCATTGAATACATTGGCACAGGAGACTACTTCTGAATAGAACAGTACTAAGATGGACAATTAATGACTGAGATTTCATGAAACTGGAAATTCTGTAAATCAAAAGACACTATCATAATCCAAAATGACAACCTACAGAATGGGAGAAGATCTTCACTAACCATACATCCAATAGAGGGCTCATTTCCAAAACATATAAATAACTCAAGAAACTAGACATCAAAAAACAAATAATCCAATTAAAAATGGGGTACAGATCTAGACAGAATTCTCAACAGAAGAATCACAAATGGCCAAGAAACACTTAAAGATTGTTCAATATCTTCAGCCATCAGGGGAATACAAATCAAAACAACTCAGATTCCATATTATACCTGTGAGAATGGTGAGGATCAAAAATACAAATGACAGCTCAAGTTGGAGAGGATATGGAGTAAGGGGAACACTCCTCTACTGCTAATGGGAGTGCAAACTTGTACAGCTACTTTGCAAATCAATATGGTGGTTTCTCAGAAAATTGGGAACTAATCTACCTCAAGATCCAGCTATAGCACTACTGCACATATATCCAAAGGACACTCTGTCATACCACAAGGACACTTGCTCCACTATGTTCATAGCAGCTTTATTCATAATAGACAGAAACTGGAAACAACCTAGATGTTCCATCAATTGAAGAATGGGTAAAGATAATGTGGTACTTTACACAATGTAGTTATTACAAACAATGACATTATGAAATTCACCTGCAAATGGATAGTACTAGAAAAGATCATCCTGAGTGAGTTAACCCAGACCCAGAAAGACAAACATGGCATGCACTCACTTATAAATGCATATTAGCCATGAAGGATAATTCTACAAGCTACAGACTTAAAGAAGTTACTTAACAATGAGAGTTCAAGGAGGAGAACACGAATCTCACTGTGAAGGGGAAACAGAATAGACATCACAGGTGGATGGGGAAAGAATCTGGATGAGGGTTGGTATGGGAACAGGGAAAATCAGGTGGAGGAGTTTGGAGGGTGAGAGTACTGTGAGAAAGAACAGGAATTAGAAGAATATCTCTAGGATGATCTAGGAACTTGGTGAAATGGAAACTCCCAGAAACCTATGAGGGTGACCCTAACTAAAACTTCTAGTAATGGAACCTGAACTGGCCATATCCTGTAACCAGGGAAGACTTCCAGCAGAGGAATTAGGACCCCAACTCAGCCTCATAACCTTTGATCTACAATTTGCCCTGCCTATAAGTTGTGCTGGGGTAAAGGTGGAACAGAAATTATGGGAGTGGCTATCAATTACTGGTTCATCTTGAGACCCATAACGTCAAGAAGGAGTCAATCCCTGATACTGCCTGAAGGACCAGGACTCAGAAGCTGAGCATACTTAGAGACCTAGAATAGAACCAAATATGTCTGGCAATAAAAAGAAAAGTCAACAAAATGATTTCCAATGATATTCTGCTATACTCACTTATTGTTGTCTAGCATAGTTGTCATCAGAGAGGCTTCCCCCAGAAACTGATGGAAAGATGCAGAGACCCTTAATCAAAATTAGGTTGAACACAGAGAATCCAATGGAAGAGAAGAAGGAAGGTTTGTAGGAACCAGAGCGGTCAGGAAAACCACAAGAAAACTCAAAGAATCAACTAACTTGGGCTGAAAGAGACTCACTGAGACTGTACCAGACAGCTTGCATGGGACTGATCTAGGCCTTTTGAATATATGTTACAGTTGTGTAACTTGGTCTTTTTTGTAGAACTCCTACCAGTGGGAACAGGGCTGTCTCTGACTGTTACCTATTTCTGGAACCCTTCCTTCCTACTAGGTTGCCTAATTCAAACTTAATAGCAGAGTATATACCTAGTCTTACTACAACTTGATATGCCATGGTTGGCTGATACCCATGGGTATCAATTTTCTGAAGAGAAAAGAGGAGGAATGGATAGGGGAGAGGTTGGGGGTAGGGACTGGGAGAGAGGATGGAAGGAAGAGAAACAGAGAAACTGTGATTGGGCTGGAAATTTTAATTAATAAAGAAAGAATAACAGGAAAGACAGATCTTGAGGTTAAAGAGGTTTACCATAGATATAAAATGAATCCTTTCTCTGTTAGTTCACATACCATTTATCTTAGATTTCCACACTATGGTTCATATTTTACATTTTAAATCACACACGCACACACACACACACACACACACACACAGAAAGAGAGAGAGAGAGAAAAAGAGAGAGAGAATATCATGGTTGAGTAGTATATAGAATAATAGTTGTAAGACAATGACATTCTAAAGAGTATAGTGTGTATGTCAAGTAAGGAGCATAGGTAACTGCAGAAGAAGAGTGCGTAGTTTTGGAAGACATTGCTGCTGAACAACCCCACACCCACCAAGAGCCTTACATAAAACTTGGTGTGTTTATCTGTACAATGGATTAATAATGCATTTCCTATTTGGTTGGTTTTCTGTATTCATGTGTATCTCAGATACCAAGTTACAGAAGAGCATTATAAGGGTGAACCAAGGGTGCTTTTTTTTCTTAAGTAAAAGAAAATAGGACTGAATGCTGGATGTTCTACATGTCACTCATACAAAGGCCTAATAAGTGCTACAGACCAGATGAATATACATTTCTCTAGATGAGAATGAAAGTATTTATACCGCTACAAGGATACAGGATAGTGACAGCCATTATTATTATCATCACAGTTGTTATTAGGTGATTCTTTTGGGTGGGAGAAACTTTTATTGTTTCTCTTGATTCTATTTCTCATTTTTATGTTTTTGATAGTTGTTTCATATATTTGTAACAAATTTTTGGTAATGTCTATAAAATAAATTTTTGTAATATTCACTCCTTCATTCTCTTCTTTAATCCTTTTCCCTTTCTCAATGGAACTCTATTGTCCATAAGACCCCCATTTATTTTCATGCCTTCTTTTTGTTTGTGGCCTGTTGAATTTAAAGTTTGTTACATAAACATTCATGAGAGGTGATTTGCTGGTGCAAAGGTGACTATCAGTGTCTATATCATTGAAGAAAATGACACCCTCTTTCTCCAATAGCTGTTAATTTCCAATAGTCTCTCAGATAGAAGTGGGACCTTATTGTTCCCTCTCTCAACTAAGATGAAACATGAATGGGCCCAATCTTTTGCAAGTTATGCAGATGACTCCAGTTGTCATGAGTTTAAGAGTAGTAGGGATTATTTTCCAAAAAATATCAATCACAAATATCACATGAAACAACTTTCAAAATGATTGAAATCATTGATGTAAATAAAGCAATTATGTCACTGAAGTTGTTTGCATATTGAGTAATTCATCATTTAAAATTGTTTTAAAATGTTTACTTAAAGACTAATAATGCAATGCTTCTTATAATCCAACAGTAGATCTGGGTAGGGCCACTTAAATATCCTGGCCTTTGGGCTGCAGAGAAGGCTCGGCTGTTAATGGCTAGGCTCATCAACAAAATTTTCCTGGCCATTTGATCACAGAAATGTATCTGACTTATTCAATGCCTAAAATCAACATGCTTAACCAACTAAAATAATTTGATGGAAAGACCTAATAGTTGAGATGGTAACAAGCAGAAACAAAATCTATATTTTTGTTTTTCCATTTGGATGATAAAAATCAGAATCAGTAGAACTCAGACATTAGAAATTCCCACTTCTGTGGAGAGCATTGTGGCTTTGATCTTCTTGAATCACTTCTACTGAATGGCTGAAAGCATAAGGACAGATTTCTAATGATATATGTCTCAGAATTCATAGTGAAGTATTGTCAACAAGCCAAGGAGAACTCCACAGCACTGTCCAGGTATTTAGAACAATTGTTTTCCATGTGAGCACAGATTTTTTTCATAGAAGTGACACTGAGAGGGGTGGGTTAAATAGGTGACAGATACATAGACAGATGATAGACAGATAGATGATAGGTATGTAGATAGATAGATAGATGATACATAGTAGATAGACCATGCTTGAAGATATATAGTCTGTTTCACGCACACAGAGAAACAGAGACAGATAGATGATAGACACGCACACACAGAGAGAGACAGAGAGAGAGAGAGAGAGAAAGAGAGAGGGCTAACTATGTGTGGAAAGGATGCATTGTCATACAGAGTCTAGAAGAGAATACCTGTGGGCTACCTTTGCAATAAAATTATGATCTGAAACATTTAAAATACAATTAAGTTTTTTTTTTGGTTTTTACAAGACAGGGTTTCTCTGTATTGTTTTTGAGGCTGTCGGTCCATCCCGGCCTCGAACTCACAGAGATCTACCTGCCTCTGCCTCCCGAGTGCTGGGATTAAAGGCGTGTGCCACCACCGCCCGGCACAATTAAGTTTTTAAGATAGTTAATTCTTACAAACAAAGTAGCCAATTTATAGAAAAACACATATTTGTGACAGAAATCAGATAAAAATTGGAGTTGAAAAAAATAGAAAAGCGATAAGGAATTTTCATAACGGGTACATCTGTACCCTTTCCTTTCTAGCAATGACTGGAAAAGAACTATCAAAAAATACCTTTCAGATATGGTAAGCTTCTGGAATACTTGCCAAGCCACTTCTTTCTTTAGCATATAGTCAGCACAAATACAATTTATAATTTCTGCTTTGCTACTACTGTTGTTTTTCAGATGGGGTGTCTCTGTAACCCAGACTATTCTATAACTTGTGTATAGCCCAGAATAACCTCGAACTTGTGATTCCCTTGTCTCAGTATTCCAACTTCTGGGATTATAGTCATATGGCACCATATTTGGTTTTATTTATCATTTTAAGGGAAGATTTAAAGCAAGGTATAGATATTTCTGAAAAAAGGAAATATTAATACTTAGGCATATGAATAAAATTACAAAACAGAGTATCACTGCCTTTCTTGCCAAGATATTTAAGACATTTAAATAACACATCTACCTCATCAGCAATAGATTTGTGAGAACAATTCTTTAAATAGGTTAACTAACCAGTTTTACCCAATCTCTTCAAAAGTTACTTATCTAAACATTAATGATAACTAAATATACATAGTTGCTCAGAGTGGGGTGGATAAACTTAGATGTCCTTAACCAAAGTAACAAATACAAAGAGATTTTGATCATTTCTGTGATTTACCTATGAAATGCCTATTAAATGTTGACCTAAGTTCAGATGAAAGCAATTAGAAGTAATCTTAGGAACTGGCCACAGTTCTGGAGTCCGACTCTCTGTGGTCCTCCAGAAACGTACTGGATGCCAATTGTGTAGGAGGAGAAGATCTCTCTGAGAACGCACAACAGAAACCTAGGCTGTAAATTATTTGCTTTGAAACACCTTCATACACTCCTGCCGGGAAATTCGGATCACAGGAAGAGCAAAAGCAAGCAGCAAGCTCATTCCAAACATAGAGTCAGGTGAGCGCTCATAAAATGTTTATCGGCCCACATATAAAATTTTAAAATGTGCAGGACCATTGTGTCTCCAGAAGGAAATGTTATAAATAATGGGTGCTTTGTTATTAAACTTCCAGGGCTGACGCCGTTCATCTTGAGCTTCTAAATATCAGAAGTCCCAAAGGGAACTCTCACTAACATGTGATTTGAAAACCGATGCACATTAATTCTCTTGGATTTTTCTGTTGTATATTTTCACAGCCTTTTGACCCAAGGTGGTTTACCCCAAAGCAGTGGAGCTGGGCTTTCAGTTCTTCAATGACAGTATCTATCCAGGACTCTGTATAACCATGTCACCGGTTCACATAGCTTTATGATTTCATGCAGTTTAGAACAGAAAAAAGTTCATTTTTTATTCTTTTGCTTTTTAAAAACATTTGTTTTAGCATGTGTGTATGTGTGCATATGTCCTGTGTTCACATGCCACATGTGTATGGTAGCTTGTAGAAGCCAGAAGAGGATGTCAGATCCCTGAAGGCAGAATTACTGACTGTTGTTGACCTACTCCATATGGATGCTGGGAACTAAACTCATGTCCTCTGAAAGACTAGCAAGTGTTCTTAACCACTGAGCTATCCCTCCAGTCTCATCTCCTTTTCTTTAGCCTCTACTCAAACACGCAAGAGTATCCATCTTCAGAGAACCTAGCTTTGTGTCTTCCCTGTTTATGAAAATGTTTCCTGCATTGATGCCTTAGCGGCCACACACATCTTTCAGCAGCCACCTTGCACATCCAGGGTCTTCCTTGACAGTTGTCTCTAGTGGAGAACGTTCATTCTACAACTTGTCTGAGCCAGAATCAATAGTCTGCAAGAGTCCTGATCAAAGCTTTCAAATCAGTCTATCTCCATCCCCATTTGAGGTACATGTTAACTGATTCTATGGTAGGCCCTTACCCACCTGAGTACTCTCTACAGTCGCTGGAAGCACTGTCTGATACTCAAATTGCTCATGTCTATTCATCTCACTTGGTTTGCACATTCTTTTCTGGGTAAGTGCCAGTTCAGAGTGTTCTTCTTGGCTGTGATATTATCTCACTTGCCCTTTGAGTATCACATGGTTATACCTGAACACCATAAAACTCCCATTATGAACTCTAGAAAAGGAATTCCTCTCCTTGACTACAGCTTTTTGTTTCTTTGTGATTCCTTTTTCTAAGTCAATCATTTCTTTTGCCTCCTTTTCCATACATCTAGATACTTTATATTTTTCTAGTGTATTCCTTGAAGCAAGCTAAATCTGGATTTCCAGCTTGAGTTACTTACCAGATATTACTAGATATGTCACAAGCTATTCAAAATCTGAAATTCTTTAGCCTAAAATGGGATAAAGATACCTATTCTCTGTGTTAGCTATATAGGTTATAAGAATGTGTGTGTATATATATATCCATACAATACATACATCCATATACATATATGTACATATATATATATATATATATCCTAGCATAATATTCTGCCCCTAAGAGGAACACAGTGCTCATACTTATGTAATTACATATGAGTAGGTAGGTAGATCAAAGGAAAGAACTTAGCTATAAGTCCTAATTAATTAGTGTAATTCTCCAGGTAGCCCCTACATCCTATTACTTCTGTACTTGCTGTAAATTCTCACCTCTTCCTATATCTTGTCTCTTCTCCATAGTTAGCAGTTCCTTTGGTGGGGCAGAAGCATCATACATCCAAGTGGCTAATTCGAGAAAGCTGTATCTTTCATTTTGTCCTTAAACTTACTGGATCTTCATGAGCCTTTGGTTGTCTCAAAAAAGCACCCACTGAAGCCTTAGTCAGCCCTTCTCCTAGTAGCATGCTTGTGCCCTTTGTTCCTTACATAGCCTTGCTCTGTATGCTAAGTGTCTATAGGCTGGTAGTCTCTCAATTTAATCTGAAAATTATAATAAAACAGAAAACTTGTTATTATCAGTAGACTAAAATCATTCATGAGAGACAATTAAATTCTTTGTTAAAATATTTTAAATCCTATGTGTTTGAGTAGTTAGTGAATAATTTAACATATGGGTGCAAGCCCTCAGATGAGAAGGAAAGTTCTAATATAGGAGACAAAGGGAAATTTGAATCTGTAAGGAAATGGAGTTGGCACAGGCAGACAATGATGAAAAAGAGTTGAATAGAAGGAGCATGTACTCTTCTATAATGTGATCCTCCAACCAAGTCCATCCTTTCTTTTTCCAGTCATATCTATCAATTCACAAATTCTTAGTGTGAATTACTTTTGCTACTGGATAGATGAAAGAGGAATTGAGAGGTAAGTGGAAGAAGAGGTGACAAAAACAGTGTGGAGGAGTATCACATGAGGGAATTGGAGTGCAGGAAGAGAAAGAGCAAACAGCTGCTAAGTCGTTAGTCCTAAGTCTTCTATATATATAATTGCTCCACGTTATGCTGAAACTACTAAAAATGGGGAGCAATGTAAAAGCCATAAAACAATGTAGAAATGACTTCCCAATCATGACAACTTCATAGCCCTCTAGGCGTACATTCTGAAAGTCTAGTGCTGACATCTACTCAAATTCCAAAACATCAATTAATTTTTCTTAATCCACTCTTCTTATTTTACATGCTAATGCTGCATAATGATAACACCTGCCCTCTTGCAGAGTTAAAAAACTTGGCATCCCTCTCTTACTCTGTATTATTCAATGAATATCCAGATCCCATTGATCTATTTCGAAACCACTACTCTTATCACCTCATAGGATTCATTGCACCTCCACTTTAGTTAACATATCAAAATGCTGTCAGAATTTTCTTACCAGAAGTCAAAATGACCCTGTTGTGCCCCTTATAATAAAGCTGACCTCATTCAATAGTCCCTTAGGCACTTGCTTATTGCAAGTGCTACTTTCTTATATGCCAATTTGTTTGAGAGCAAGGTTAGATGCATTTTTTAGAAGAACTAGATATGCAGTAGATTCCTTAATGACTATATAATGAATATATTACCCAAAAAAGATGATTTTGTTGTTGTTCTTGTTTGCCAGAAATTGTCATAATTTAAGACAGGTTATGGGCTATATCTTTCTGTATTGATAAACAACTCTTACTAAAACAGTCCCTTGAAGACAACAACCAACATGAAGACCTGATGATTCAAAGGCTCAAGAAGTCAAAATTCTTTACTGAGGAGTTGAAGAGATGGCTCAGTGCTTAAGAATTTGGTTTCTCTTCCAGTTACCCAGTTATGATTCCCAGCACGCACACGACAGCTCACAAACATCTGTAACTCTAGACCCAGGGTATATAATGCCCCTCTGTCCTCCATGGGCCTGCACACATGTGATGGAAAGGCATGCATGTAGTCAAAGTGCCCAAGCACATAAAAATAAATAAATAGTAAAACTCTTATTTATATGCTCAGCTTTAACACACCGAATCCTGGTTGTGGAGGTGACTCAGCAGTAGATGACTATTTTAGCATGTTCAAGGGCCTGGGATTGATCTCTGACACTGAAATAAAGGAGTAAGAATTTACTTTGTGGGAATGATAAAATAACAAAGGAATCTCAGAGGCAATGTACCACTGTGCTGAGTCACAGCCCCTGGAAGCCTTTGAGGCAGCTGCTGGGTCCTATTTTCTAATAGCTACCCCTAAGTTTGCACATATACAAAATAGATGAGAAAATACAGAGCAGTAGATAGCTAAGAATAGTAAAAATTAGGACAATAGGAGTGAACGAAGTAGAAGGATAAAAACTAAAGCAAAGTTTTCAGATTACATATAATAACAAGTGCAAAGCACTTATATAGTGCTCAAGACAAGTGAATGATAATCAGTCTATATCATGCATTATTATTCACTCTTTGAATAATTTCCCACCCTTATAAATATATGCAATCATTAAGAGTAAAAGAATGACTTAGTCATTTCACCTGGGGAATATCCAATACCTAGCTTTCTACACAGAGCCTCAGCTCCTGGCTCCATCTGAAAATAGGCTACAGCAGGCACCCAGTGAATATGAATTATGGACATCTTAATAGTTCAGTATGTTGAGAATGCTAATCATTTTTTCTTCTAGAGAGAGAGAAACAATTAAGTGTGTTATTAAACAATGGCTATGATTAATTTTGGAAAAAGCAAAACAAATTGGTTGTGGGTTGAACTTCCAATGTCTTTTCCCTGTGTGATTTGCTGTACTTATTTCACACAATCTGGAATATTTTGAAACAAGAACTATGGTCTTTGTGTTTGGAAAATTTCCCACAGTGGTGTAGCGGTCTCTCAATTCAGCTTTTGCCTGAGTATAATGAAAGGCTGGTCCACAGCCATTCATTTACAGTGAAAGCTACAGGATAAGATTAGTCTCTCTTTCCAACATTCTAGTATGTCAGGATTCTAAACTGGGAAGGGAGCTTTTCATTTACACAGGTGAATAAGGGAAGGGATGCCTGTGATGAGGATGTGGTCAAGTGCAGAAGGCTCACAAAGGGAAGCTGATGAGCAAGCCCATCTCCCACAACCCACAGCCATCTTCTCTCTTCCATTTCATGGAGTAATCAAAGGATACTTTGAACCTCTCAAAATGCCATGGATACTTAATGAGAATAAAAAAGAACAACACTTTCTCAAGCCTTTGCAGAAGCAAGCAGCATAGAAGGCTGGCCAAGACAGGGAGCTCTGGTAGACAAAGATAGATGTATAAAATAAATAAGTAAATAAATAAATAAAATTAAATAGCCTTCCAAAATATGAATAAGAAGTTGATGATAATGTCCTGATTCCATTATATAAGAAAGGAGGAAACTGACAATGGTGCTCGCTTATGTGCTGTGCCATGAAGACTACTCGAGATGTGTCCAATAATTTAGAACAGGGCATTGACTCTGGTAACAATCATACTAAAACACAAGCATTCAAACCACTTAGATTAAACACCCATTAATGTCCTAAGTCTATGCATCACATCTAGATGTTTCATCATACTCTGTTTCCTTTTTGGACTCTGATTTTCTTTAGTACTAGTTTTACAATGAAGATACAAAATTTCTATTGGTTACTCACAGATTTCTTGTGCCTTTAACAGTTGCTAATTTAACAGTTGCTAGGTATAAAATAGCTTCAGAAAACACCACTGAAATGTGCTTTAAAGTCAGATTCTCACAGGTGGCATTTCTTCAAAATATTACATTATAGGCTATGAAAATGTTTTCATAAAAAATGCCATCTTTAAAAAAATACCAACTTTAAAAATTGAATAAACTTATTCTGTACTAATTTTTAAATAATTTCATTTGGATAATATTTAGGGTAGTACTTAGAATTTACTCATTTATTGGTGATGATGAATTGATTTTCCTTTTCTCTTATCAATGAAGAATGAGAATAAAGAGTACTAACTGCAGACAAGTCAGATTTGGGTGCAAATCTCACTATTTACCATAGCAGCCAGCAGGCTTTTTGTTGTATTTTCTACTTTGGCCAATAAGGGAATAGTATCACTTTCTACTTGTGTTGTGAAGGTAGAGGATAATCTATATACAGCTTGGAGTAGAGTTTAGGATAGAAATATGTAATCAATAAATAGTAGCTATGTTTAGGTTTTCATTGAGAAATTTTGATACATCTGCTGAACTTGGAAAAATCACTTTGTTGTCAAGTGTGTCATTACTGAGTTCAAATGCAGACACCATTCGTGTGTTTTTGTGCTTCGATTTGGGGCTCTACCAATTCCATTTGATCTTGCTAAACCATTAACTCTTGATTACAGGGAGTCTCTCAGAAGCATAAACAGAAGAGGCAAACAGCAGCAGGGGCTCTGGCTTCTCATTGCACTCCCAGCAGGGGCCTTTTAAGCCAGTTGATACTAAATCTCATTAGACTGCAAGCAAAATCAAGACTTCCATGGCTTTCACCAACAAAAACAAAGGGACAGAACCAAGGAAAGACCAGAACACTAGGTTAGGATCCAAGAGATGGGAGAAAACAAGGACACTGGGGTGTGACTCTTTGCTCTTCCCAATATTAGTTTACATATCTATAAAAATGAGAAAGTCTTTCGGGTCTCTTAGAAACCTGATCAGTCATGAAAACACGCCAATTGCTGATGCATGTACCTGGTAATAGAATGGTGTAATTACTGGCCTTGAGTTCTTTATACTAGCACTAAGAACTAACAACACTGCTTATAATTCTGCTCAGATGATTTCTAGGTAAACTAACCTTGTAGAGAAAAACATACTTGAAGACAAAGAGCGGGTGAGGAAGCAGAAAGAGAGAGGAAAGGAAATTTTATATTCGGGTTATGATAAAAGAGGCTGGTGTTGCTATGTAATGAGAATATTGTATTTAAGTGAGAATATGGAAATTTGTAACTAAGAACTAATGTATTTGAAAACTTATCATTATAAAACTTTTGATATTTACTATCAACATCTTTCCTTCCTCAGATTTGTGAGTTAAATGCCTCAGTTTTAAACATATAGTTAATATAAAATAAGACAAGCCAAGAAGAATTCTTGGTATCTCCATAGTTCCTCAAAATTTGGAAAGAAAATGAATGCAACTTTATATTACATTATTTTAAAAGAGAAAACTCTATAATCTACAGGAGAGTCAGCATTTCTAAAAACCAAATCATCCAAATTTCTAAGCAAAGACAGAAAAATTCCAATGGATAAACACTTTGAGACTTGTATGTTAAAATAATGCTTGCAGTTCTGGTCAGTTTTTGTATGTGGAATGGAGAGTAGAAAAAAGTAAATTGCAGTGACTGGAATGAGGAAGGCATTTCCTAGGACAAATGTTCAATGATTATTAAACTGATAATGACAATAGGGTTATATGCTATATAGAGAGGTCTAATAAAATATACCATTCAAATTTTCCCATTGATAAAAAGAATACAAAAGTGTAATGTAAAAGTGAAGGAGAAGAAAGAGGAGGAGGATGGAGAGGAAGAAAGCAAAATTCAAAGGAAGGAAGTAAAGAAGAAAAGAGAAAGAAATTAGTGTCAATAAGTAATAAGGTACTGAGACAAATCAGTAAAGCTATTTTTGGGAACAATATAAAGGGCCATATTAAAATATTTAAGGAAAAAACTAAATTACTACATAGGTATAAAAAGTTATCCTTGACTGTGAGGGAGGGAGGGAGAGAGGGAGGGAGAGAGGAAGGGAGGGACAAAAGGAAGAAATAAGAATCAAGCTCCCTTGAAATAATCTGAAAACAAATACTAGATGTGTACTTAGAGAGAGATGGAAGTAGTTTCTGGCAAGTGATGAAGTCTGAATTAGAGCTGTGGCAAGAGAAACTAGAAAGGAAATGCTAAGAGGCTGAAAAGGACTTCCCTTTGAATTGCAACATTTACAAGAGGAGCAGGAGACTTTTACACCAAGACTTGACATTGACAAGAAAACAAGAAAAATGTAAGAGAGCCTGTTTCCTCCTCTGATAAAACAGTTCTCAAACCTGCGCAAGATAAAAATATTATTAAAACTAAGATGATAAAAATAACTGGTACGCATACCTTATGTTATGTGGGGTTTTTTTGATTTGGTTCATTTCCAAACTGAGCGTGGTCTGAGTCTGAGACTCTTCTTTCAGAAAGACATGGCTAAAATGACTTCCTCTAACCTATTAACTAGATTTGGAGTATTTTATCTTCTCCCTACAATGCCTGATGTTTCTCTCATAATAACATGTCCTCAACTAGAATAACACTCTCTGAAGACTGAACATCCTCTCCAAACCCTATTCTCACTGCCCAACATAGTGCCAATTCCATATGAAACATTCAAAGGTATTAACTTATTTATTCTGATTCAAACATATTGATTTGTTTACTCTGTCTATAACATTCTGAACAATTTAAAAGGATTTTATGTAAAGACTACTTGAGACAAAAAGGTAGCTAGTAATATGGAATTTAATAAAAAAAAAGAGCTACTGTTTCAGGTTTAATGGATTAAAAACAGAAAAACTCAAGCCTCTTGTCAAGGATAAACTGCAGGAAACTGTGATAGGTCTAGGACAAAACGTAAAACCAATACCCAGAGACCACCATAATTTATCATCAAGAAATAGCTGTTGTTAGAATTAATATTGATCCTTGGTAAATTGCAACAAGAGTAACCTTGCTGTATCATTTACCACCTTCCCTCTGTATCACCTATGAGATGCTATTAGATGCTTCCTCAACCTTTGTCTGTAGGATATTCTCTTCTATATTCAGTCACTTTAGGAAAATGGCTGTATACTGAGGTAACTCAAAGTGCCCTAGGCCATTGTCCAGCTAAATATTCCTAAGAATAAGATACATGCATATATCTGGAATATAATTTCTTAAAATGACCATCTATTATAAAATAATATTAGTACGAGATTATACATGATCCAGTTGATCATTCTCATGGCTAAAGTAAATTATATGAGCCTGATTAAATGACATGCCTTGGATTGGTTCTGGAATGTCACATCTGATTTTATTTTAATTAATTTATTTGTTTTATTATAATAAATTATGTAGGGGTGTGTTCCTGTGTGTGAGTGTGTGTGTGTGTGTGTGTATGTGTGTTCTGCACTTGTTCATGTGCACATGAGTGCTGGTTCCTGAGGAAGCCAAAGGCGGCAAATCCTTACGAGCTAGAATTACAGACAGTTGGGAGACATGTGATGTAGGTGCCAGAAGCTGAACCTGGGTTCTCCAGTAAAGCAGCAAGTATTTTTAACTACTGAGCTGTCTCTCCAGCCCACAGTTTAGTTTCTTGTAACCATATTATCATTGAGAAAAAGAAAGAAAAATCTCAGCCAGTAGTAGGGAGTAAGTAACTGCACCCTTAGGCACTCTGTTTATGAATGTAGAGAACCAAGGTTTGCTACTTATCTTCTCCTGTTTATACAATATTGTGGTGGATGCATTATTTTGATTAAAATATTTATGGTCTTGCACAGTTATGCCTAGTAATAATAGCATCAGCTATGGGAGAGATGGGAATTTTCTAGTGTTTCTAAAAATTATTTCTACCAGCGTTCTTTACAAATATCAGCACTGTATTGTTAATTTATTCATTGTCTTAAGGTTACAATTTGTCAAAATACATACAGATTTAAAAATTTACATTTCATTTATTTACTAATGTCGTCTATACATACATGAATTGACCACAGTGTATGTTTGGGGGTTAAAGAACAACTTGCAAGAACTGATTCTTTCTTTCTACCATGTATGTAGGTTTGGGAATCCAACTATGACAATCAGGTCTTATGGCAAGGGTCTTACCCTGCTGAAACATCTTGCTGGCTCATTCGTGACATTTAAAAACAATTTAATATGCTGCAGAAGAGATTTCTTTGATAATTTGTTTGATGTTAGGAAATATACACAGAATCAAAAAATCAACAAGTCAACAGCCTTGTCATGAGTAACAAACATAAGAAGGAACCATGAGTATTGATGCTATTGACAAATAAAAAAGTAAAACATAAAAATTGTGTCTTTCTAAAAGATGAATGTTTATTTGCCTGTTACTAGAAACAATGTAATTCTTAATTGTCTATCACTCATATAGATGGGTATGGGTGTATTAATTTAAAAATGGGGAAATAATGCTACAGAGAGAGCCAAAACATTACTGAAGAAAATACACAGAAAATATATTTTGCATTTAAAAACTGAGTACTTATATTGTATTAACTGTTTATGAAACATATTTATAAACATCCCATCCTTATTCACTTTAATACAGTCCCTTATTATATAGCTTGGCCAGAGAATCTAAAATTGAAGTAACTATGAAATAATATAACAACACTGTAGAAAAGGACGGAAATAATATTTATACATGCTAGAAGTTGATATAAGCATTACAGAAATCCATACTTTTATAATTAGGGCAATATAAATGACCAAGAATTTTTTGTGAGCTGGGGAGATGACTCACTCGAAGAAGTACTTACTGTGAAAACATGAGGGTCTGAGTTGGGATCATAGAACCTAAAGATAGTGATACTAGCACATGTTTATAATCCTACATTCCTACAGTGAGATGTCTAGGTAAACTAGCACGTGTTTATAATACTTGCACTCCTATGGTGAGATGTCCAAGTACACTAGCACTCCTACAGTGAGAAGTATGCTGGAGACAGGAAAATTGCTGGCCCATTATCTCTGCATACACATTAGTGGCTGAAAGATACTGTCTGGGACAAGGTGAACAGTGAACATGCCACATTAGGGTATCATTGAACTTCTACAGGTGCAACATAGAACACATGTGCACACATGCACACACACACACACACACGAGCACACATACACAATTTTTTAAAAATTTTCAATACTCCTAAGTAAGTGGTATTAAGTCCAATTCCCTTTCCAGACACTGGAAAAGTAAATAGGAGTTTGCAAGCAGCAAATCAAAATGCAGAAGAGAAAAAGACTGAAGGTCAAGGACTCCCCAGTGTGATTTCTCCTCTGTCAAGCTGTCTAGTTAGTTCAGACTGTCATTAAGAATTACTTGCATTAAGTATTATAAATTAAAGTGAAGAAAAAGTTAGAATTTCAGAATTCTTATAAAAAAAAGAAGCAAGCCTTAGTCTTGGTATCTTGAATAGATTTTCACTTGAAGAAAGAAAACTCTTTCCTGGAAAACTGATTGTTGAATTGAAAGGTGATCTTATTTGTCTTTTAGAACGATAAATACAGTAGTGAAATTTCATCATTTTTGTTCTATAAAGTGAGCAGGGAAAGTGCTCCCATCTTATACCTATGGACTTTCCTAATTCTCACAAAGACTGAGATGCACATCTTGCTATGTAGTAAAATTTATTTGTTTGCTTATTTATTAATTTATTGTTTGTTTTGTCAAGACAGGGTTTCCTTGTATAGCCATGACTGTCCTGGAATTTGCTCTGTGAACCAGGCTGGCCTAGAACTTACAGCTCCACCTGCCTCTGCCTCCTGAGTGCTAGGATTAAAGGCATGCACCACCATGTCCGGTTTATCAATTAAATAATTAATCATTAGTTATCTGCCCGTACTGGGCCCATGAGAAAAATCTTCAGTTTGGGTTGGAATTACATTTTTTTATAGAAAAGTAAACTGAGGTCTCAATGTTTGCTCCCTCTATCGATCCTTCCCTTCTCCCTTTCTCCCTATTTTCCCTCCTTCTAATGTTTTTTGTTTTTCCTTTGTTTACTTTTTGGGACAGGATCTCATTGTTTATCCAGCCAGGGATTGGAATCACTACTTTCCTTGATTGGCATCGAATTCACAAAGTCCTCCCGCCTCAGTCTCCCCAGCGCTGAGCATACAGGTGTGCTTACTAGCCTGGCTTCACCTTGCCTTTATGCATCAGTTCTTTCAAATGGAGGGAGAAGTTTGAAAGACTTAAGCCAGAGGATTTGCATTTTGAGTAATTACTAGGTAAATTTACTGACAAGTCCCAGACACTGAGGTTGATGCCAAGAATAACATGCATATCATGGAAATAAATTTGGATCTTTACAGACAAGGGACACTGCAGTAGAGACAGAGGGCCTGTCTAGGAATTCTCATTTGCTGGCTAGTCACGGGACATCATTCTAATCCCTTCCTTCTTTGCGACCGATTTCTTGTTTGTAAGACCTGATAATAGTAAAATAACATCATTGGGTATTCATAGGAACTAAGAGTTGTTAACATAGTAAAATCTAGGTCTTATTTCATTATTACTGTCAGTTTGAAATAAAGTTGCTTCCATTTTACAGAATGACCACAAATGTGAATTTTCTCCTAAGTTTATGGCCAAGACAGCTAGGACACTTTGTTTTTCTATAGCGACAATGTTTTGAGATGGAGGCACTAAGGGGAAAAGTTGCTTCCTAGAAAACATTAAAGAATTGTGTTTTTATCTTATAAATGGAAGACACTGAGTGTAGAGCTAAACTCATTATATCTCCATACCCACTAGTGGCCAAGAAAATAGTTTACTGTAGAACTTGCCAAGCTGTATGCTGAGTCTATGACTCTGTAGCTCTTCCATTACCCCAGACACATTAAAAATTTAATAGAATCATGTACTCCTAATTAACTCACAAGCAAAAACACCCCACAACTGGTCTAAGGAACCTACTCCCACGCTAGACCAGTCCCAGACTACAAACATATCAGTCTGCTGCTCTATAGTTAGAATGGTCATTCTGAATTATCACTGCTTCATTTAGGGTTTTACACTTTTGTTATCAATTTATTTATTTATTTATTTATTTATTTATTTATTTATTTATGTATTTATGGCTCTTGTTACTTCTATACCCAGAGAGTTGAATTACTTATTCACTAAAAAAAGAAGAAGAAGATGCTAGGTGGTAGTGGCACACACCTTTAATCCCAGCACACAGGAGGCAGAGGTAGGTGGATCTCTGTGAGTTCAAGGCCACTCTGGTCTACAGAGTGAGTTCCAGGACAGTAAGGACTGTCTCACAGAGAAACCCTGTCTTGAAAAAAACAAAAGAAAACAAAAAAAGAGAGAAGAAGAAGAGGAAGAAGAAGAAGAAGGAGGAGGAGGAGGGGGAGGAGGAGGAGGAGGAGCAGGAGAAGGAAGAGAAAGAGGGGGAGGAGGAAGATGAGGAGGAGGAGGAGAAAGAGGAGAAGAAAGAGGAGGAAGAGGAGGAGGAGGAGGAGAAAGAGGAGAAGAAAGAGGAGGAAGAGGAGGAGGAGGAGGAGAAAGAGGAGAAGAAAGAGGAGGAGGAGGAGGAGCAGGAGAAGGAGGAGAAAGAGGAGGAGGAGAAAGAGGAGGAGAAAGAGGAGGAGGAGGAGCAGGAGGAAGATGACTACAATGACAACAACTATGAGGGAGGTGAAGCTAGGGAAAAAAAACAATGTTGCAGCTCTTTAATGACAAGTGTCCTTTTCCCAATATCCTGTCCTTCCTTGTCACCTAATAGTACCCTGTCTTGATTTTCTGTCTAGATTTTATCCTATACTCACACTTGCATATCTTTAACAATACATGTATACATTATAAGCTAGGATCTACATGCAAGAGAAAACATACTGTTTTTTTCTTGTTTTCTTTCTGAGCTTCATTACTTCCTTTAATATTATAATTTTAATAGTACAGTTTTCAGGTACATCAATTTTCCTGAAGACTTAGCTATTTTATTTTTCTTTACAGCTGATTACTTTTCCATTTTTATATGTACCACATTTTCATTATCCTTTCATCTCTTGATGGTCATCTAGGTTGGTTTCATTTCCTTACTATCAGGACACCTAGATATTTTTTAAAATCACGAGTTATAGAGAAATTCCTTGACTTTCTAATGTGTGGTAACATCTCATAAGCAGAGGCACTGACGTGTTGAGTGGACAAGTTACTTTTTAATTAAAACTACTTTAAAAAGATTCATTTTATTTAAAATGAATGTTTTAAGTGCAGCTGCCCCCAGATACCAAAAGAGGGTGCTAGATCTCCAATAGCTGGGGTTTTCACCTGCCTGACATGGATTCTGGGATCAGAACTTTTCTGTGAAAGCAGTACACACTTGTTGATGCCATCTCTCCAGTTCTGACAAGTGAATCTTCAAAAACAAACAGATGGGCCGACAGCACTTAGTGAAAAACTGAGACTCATGTACAGTGGATTTAATATTTGAAATGTGAATGTTTCTTCAGTGAGTTAAAAAGTTGTGCTAGTATGCCATTAACATTATGGTATACTGTAATATTTTAAAGAAAATAAATGCATAGTTGGTAAGAATTTTCATTACCATATGAAGTCTTACTAGTTTGGTTCTTAACAATTAAAATTTGTTTAATTTAAGGTGGATAAGATGATTTCTTTTGAAATGGTGGTATCTTAGGATACATACTTTATTGTCTATGCTTAACTTCCAAAGTTATCTATGGTGACCTTGGCATATCCTTTGTTGGTACAGTGTGCTTTTGACATCTAAAATGCAGTATTAATCTAGTAATCTGTATAGTTATTTGAAAATTTTTATGCTTGCAATCAATGTATACAAATTTATTTCTCAGAAATAACATGGTACTTGTGTCTAATTGCTTCTTACCCTATTGGAGTCAATTCTTGCTCTGGACGTGTAGATAGGAGGAGGGATGTTGAAAGCCTGGGGGACCAAGTATTCCTCAGCATCCATCATGTCTTCCAAATCCTCTTCATCCAAGAGATTCTGGAAGAATTTGCTGTCATTTGGACTCGGGAGCTTCATACGATCATCACCCTAAAAGATTGCCCAAAGATATGTGCAAATCAATGTTCTTTCCTTCATAACATGTGGCTTCATTAGTACGTTTATAGGACCGAAAAATAAAAGAGCTGGAGAATCCGTGTGATCACTACAAAACATCTTTAGCTTAACCACCAGCCAAAAGGAGCCCATATTATGGTTAGATATTAAAAGGTAGGAAATGGAATACAAGAAAACAACAGAAGAAGAAAAAGAGAATGAGGGCAGATGATGCTCATGTCTCAAGGGTGCCACAACTCGCTTCCGATCTGAGAATGAGAGTTCACTACTAAGGAGGTGCATGGGTTAAGAACAGACAATAAGAGGCAGTTTTTATTTAAAATGGCTTCACTGGGGCTGCTGAGTCAGGATACAGACAGCCATGGCTTGTCTCATAGTGAAATGGCATTATTGTTAAATTGAGGCCGTGCAAAAATCATAGTACAGTGCATAGTATAGTGACAGAGACGATATATGAGCTTGGAAGGGATATAAAACCCTTGCTAAACTTCATTCTACTTATCATTTCTTAAATATTTGGTAAACAATTTCAGTTTGTGGAAGCTAATTTGTGGGGAAAATGACTGAAAATCATTGTCTTCTAAAGTCTGATTTGTCTTCATGTTAGTCAGCTTGAAGGTAAAGGTTCCTTTCAGTAAAGAATGATAGTCCTGAATGCTCAAGGTATAACTGTGTAGGCTTCAGGTGAAAATAATGACAGAGAAACTGCTACGTTAATTAAATGATCCAATCTGTTTGATTCCTAGTGTTGAATAGAAAAATGTTCTTTTGGTGTGTTGTTTAACTTAAATAGGCATCAATTCATTTGTATTGAGTTATTACTTGAATACTACGCACCCCTTCCAATAAAATAGTCCATCTGTACTTCTAAAATTGGCATATAAATTAATGGCACTGCTATGGTATTTTCATTCATACTTAGCCTTTGTTTACCATCGTCTTGCACAGCTCTCACCTGCATGTTCATGCCCGGCCTTTTCCAAGTAGTCTTTCTATTTCTGTTTCGTATGTATTTTATTACCTTCTTCTCCCTAATTACCTTTCCCTTAAGACCTCTTTTTCCTTTGTCATGGTCATTTCTAGTTTTATGACCGTATATATATGGCCTTTGTTGTCTCAGTTAATAGAACCATATCCAGATCCAACAATTCCTAGATTATTCACACAGTCATTTGATTATTGGATGTTTCCAGCAAAGTCAGAATGACTAACCTGAATAACTAGGTATCTTTGAGGGTCTCTAGCCATCCTTGAAAACTCAGCAGCCAGTTCCTTGAATTTAGGCCTGCTGTCAGCATCGATCATCCAACCTGGCAATTAATGCAGAGGAAAGCATTAGTGTATCCATACTTGGAGAAAGTGACATTGAAATTTCGAAAAATAAAGGCAAGATGTGAAAGGTATTGTTTTTTAAATAATAATCAGCAAGAAGTTCAGTGAAAGAAAGTTGGTGAAAGAAGTAGGCAATTAGATAAGGCTGTAACTCAGGATCATGACATCATGGAATGCAATATACTATAAAAATAAAGGCAAGAATAAAAATATAACTTAGATTTAATTATGTGTCTATTTCTAGGTATGTGCATATGTGTGCAGGTAACCAGGAAAGGGTATTGAATCAACATGGAGCTGGTTGTGAGTTGCCTGACTTGGGCATCAGAGTGGGGGATAGAATAGGGGGAAGAAGGAATCATAGGTTAGAAGACGGATCTGGCACCATTGAGACCTCTAGTGATCGAAAGGGATGACAACAACTGGCAAGCTAAGCAAAAGTGGAGAGACCACCTTAAATGCCCATTCCTGATAATAAACTTGATGTCTATAACCATCCTAGAACCTTCATCCAGTGACTGATGGAAGCAGAGGCAAACACCCACAGTTAAACACTGAACTGAACCCAAGGAACCCAGTGACAGAGAGAGAGGAGCGATGAGCAAATTAGCAAAGAATGGGCTGGCAAAACCAGCAGAGACAGCTGATCTGAACAAGGCAGAGCTCTTCTTGGACCCTAGACCGACATCTGGGAGGCCAGCATGGGACTGATCCAGACCCCCTGAGTGTGAGAGTCAGTGAGGAGGCCCGGGCAACCTATGGGGCCCTGGGCAGTAGATCAGTGTTTATCCCTGGCATACAAACGGACTTCGTGTGTCATAACACAAAGAGGGATGCTCTTTCAGCCAGGACTCTTAAGGGAGTGCCTGGACCCTACCCTGAGTGAAATGACAGACTCTAGATATCCCCTATGTGGAAGGAAGTGGCAATAGAGTGGGAGGCTAGGGGGTGGTGGGGAGGTGTGGGAGGAGGGGAGGGAGAGGGAACTGGAATTGACATGTGAAGCAAGCTATTTAAAATTAAAATAATAAAATAAAAAAATCCAAACTTGAGTCTGGTGCTAGAGCCGCACAAGCTCTTAACTGCTGAATCTTCTCTGTGGAAACCCAATTTTCATTTTACCGATCCTATTCAAATTATTTCTTGCCCTTGAAAATAGATTCCAAGCTAACTATGGGAAATTTTAGCACCTCAGCTTTTGTTGCTCTTGTTTTGGAGTGTAGAGATAATGTTTTAAAAACACTCTTTGATGCTTATAGACAAGATAATTGAGATAAAATGTGAAGTTGTATATCAAGAATACATGGTAGAAAATATTGTCATTATAGTACAGTGGCCAAAGGTTGAAATGGGGAATTGAAAGCAACTACCTTTTGCCAGTTTGTTCCTGGCGAGAAGAAAAATACAAAATGATTTGCAGTGTGTGTTCAGCAACGCCTATTAGGTTATCTTAATATTAGCTCTCCCAGAACAAAACTACCAGTTTTCAAGGTAGGTGGGATTCTTTAGCTGGGAGTTTAGATAAAAACAGATCTTAACTGCCTGCATTTAGCTGATGAGATGACAAGAATAACAGCACCAAGCTTCCTTTGATTACCTTGCCAAATGATCCCTTTCTAAAGCCTGAAACCTCCAGGGGAAAGGGAAAACCAAACGGTAAAACTCTCAATGTGCATTACCTAATAAGGCAAAATGTTTGCCTGTCTTTCCACCGTCACATTGTGGTACTCAAATCACAGCTGATGCTGATTATGGTATCAAATTATCACACAAGATATGAATGTTTTTAAGCTCTCTTCAGGACATCGAGTAAACAAGGCCTGATCTAATACAGCTAGGGATCTTTTCTTTCTTTTTTTTTCTATTTCCAAAGAGTTAATTTTTTGTTCTTGTTCTGGAAACCCAGGGTATCATCTTATGCATCCTTTGTGTCACCTCTCCTAAGCTCAAACACTCTGCTTCTTATGGGTATTCATTTCCAAAAACGATTGTTAATGCCAAGATGCTAATGACAAAGCTACTGGAGCCAAAAAAGGTTAACTTCACAGTGAGATATTTGTTTCTCTCTAACTAAATATTGAGTAAATAAGACTATGCTTAGAGAAAAGGGCATGCTGACCTGCACTGCAAGGAACATTTTTTATTCCTTCCCTTCCTGTCAGAATGGATCACACATGTCATGAATATAAACATGAGAAGACCTGGGCCCAGCGTCTCTGAGTCTCTTATTAATAAAATGCTTATTCACCTTCACCACTCTGTGTCTTTCTTTAACCCTATGTAAATCAAAACTGGAAAACCTGAGATTACACAAGAGAGATGACTGCCTGTTAATCTCACTTAAATTAAGTCAGAAACCCCAGGGACTTATTTAATTCTATTAAAATTAAGAGTCTAGGCTTCTAAAACACATTATAATACATATGTGTCTGGGGTATAGGGATGGAAGGAAAAGTAAGAACATTTGATGTAAACGAACGATCAAATCAAAAAGTAAATATTATAATCTTTACTTCAATGCAGATTTACCTCTTCTGATTCCCAACCTGCTTTGCTAATTTACTTATGATTAAATCTATAACCAATTAAATCAGTTGTAGACTATCAGTGATGTTTAGATATTTTCCCATAAAGATTAACATTAATGTTATTACTAATAAATAATTATCTCTATGACAAAGTTTGATAGGCCTGGAAATTATGAAAATTAGAGGAGTAAGAACTACATATTTTTTACTTTGTAGTTTTGAAGCATGTTATTATTTCATAATAAAATGCTGATGACTGTTTTTAAGTAAGTCAACCACAGTATAGTGTATACTATAGTGTAATCACAACAAACAGGCATTTATATTCTGCTTTTGTAAATATTCTTGATGCTGTTTTCCAAAGCAGAGAAATATTTTGCAGCCAGAACCATCTAAACTGTTATTTTATTAAGGATAATGATGCAGGTAGTAAAATTATTTTCCAGTCTTACATTTGACCATGACCATGTAAACATCAATAGTGCAGATGGGAGGTTGAGGCAGACGTTCTCCTTTCTCTAATAAATCAGGGATTTCTCGGGTTGGAATTCCATCATAGGGTTTTCCTCCAAAGGTCATCAGTTCCCATATTGTGACACCTAATTGAAAACAAAATCCACATATAAGCAAATTGCCATTAAAATTTTGAATGAAAATATGTAAAATTCCTCTTTAAATGAAAACATATTTTAAGAAATTTAAAGGAAACTCCTTCATATTTGTTCACTCACTTCAACAATTCCAATGCTAACCCCTCCTGGGAAAATTCACAGTAAGAATTCTCTTACTATTGCCTTAGAATTTTTAATGAGTAACAAGAAAAACTTAGAACCAATACTAGAAATTAAACAAGGTCCCCATTTTTACCTATGGGTAATGACAATGCTTACCGATGAAAATTGCTTCATGTACATTAAAATTCAACATACATTCCTTTACTGTATACACATGTCCAATATCAAGTAAATATGAAGTCAGGAAAAGGCTGACATGGATAAATTTTTAAATTAGCCTTTTGGCAGAAGAAGCCATCAAAGACTGAGCTGGTAGTTACAGAATGTTGAAGATGTCTGTTGTTACAACAAAGCTTGTGGCTCACTGTTCAGCCAACACAAAGAAAAGTCATTTAGCATGTACAGGAGTCTGCATGAGGATCAAGCCATATGGAAGACAGATATACAGGAATGAGTATCCTTTTGAAATGAGAAATGATGAAAACAATGAATAGCTTATTTCTACGATAATGATGTTTTTTGAACCACTAGAGCGCGGACTAACAGAGAAAATAAAATGAAATTAAACACCAAGAACAGAAGCAGCCATATACTAAAGATTACTTCTTTACTATAATAGGTAAATTCCCTATCACTGAGTCTTATCTTTTGGCCAAAAACTCTTAAAATAGAAATAGCTATGTGATCATGGTAGTGTTACAATATGAGTGTTGATTGATGCATACATGGATTTATTTTAGTGTAAAATCCATTAATTGGGGCTATGGTTTCTGAATATATCTGTAATGCTTATTTATTCAAACTGGTATGTCAGTCACTGCCTGAAATAAAATATAGATATGTGTAAACTTCAAACTACCTTTCAGAATAGAATCATTAACAGTGATTGGATTATTTTGTTAATATTTACATCCCATAATTTTTTTATTGTCACATACAGCAGATGGACATTTCCTAGATTCTTATTTTTTATATCAAGAGCTAGTTGCTCAAGAAAGCCATTGTTTACACTTCAATGGAAGGCAAATAAAATGCTGATGACTGTTTTTAAGTAAGTCAACCACAGTATAGTGTATATACATACAAACACACATACACGCACACATTCCTATGCACTCAGGACATGCACACAAAGGAAACATTTTGTTGAACCCATGTTTGCTATTGCTAAAGCAACATAGGTATTTTCAAATCTCCAAAATAAGCAAAATCTAAAAACCATTACATATTAAAACATAAAAATACTATGTAAATATAATGCCAATAAGTACAAAACTAAATGCCCAAATTTCTGCTTCTGATAATGTAACTAAATCTTTCGGAAGTAGTGGCACAGTGAATGTTAAAAGAGATAACTCTGCATATAAAGAGAAATCTCAGACAGACTATAGGAGAAACATGAGAAAACATGTTGCAATTTCATCACCTTTAAGATATATCACAACTGATGCATATTCTGTACATATGAAAAATGTAGTCAGTGCTAATTTTCATCATAAACACATTATAAACAAGGATATGCAGCAATCTCTGCCACCTATGACTCTTGCAATCAACTACGGCATATCATAATAATCTGAAGATGCCATATGAAAATACGCTGAGAGGCTGCAACACAAAGCAGCACTGTGAGTCTGTCTGTTAACGTGCACTGTACAACCAGCGCAAGTTTGAACTCATCCAAAATAAAATTGTGATAGCCAGAGTCACAAGACTTCTCTAAAAGTCAAACTGTAGTATTAAAAACATGACTCTTTTTTGATATTTGTTTTTTTTGTTTGATTTGAGGTCATGAGCAACTTGCTAGAGTCAGATTACCACCTTCAAATTTAATGAAACACAAATTCAAAAAGGGAAAGGAAAGCATATGTATATATTAGAATGTAGTAAAATGAAATGTTAATCTGTAATAGTATTGATGTAAATTCTCATTATCACATTCTTATGCTAATCTACATCTGCACTACTTACATAAATACTAGCATACATTCTAATCTGTAGCACATATGAGTCTGTCATATACATGTGATATATTTGCTTTTTTATTGATTGTTTAAGGTTATTTAATAATTAAGCTTGGTTAAATGTTTGTCTTGCATTTGTCTAAACCATAAACACACATTTCTTACTTCCAAATTATAATATATATGACCTTCTTGGAAAATTTAACATCACTTATGACATAGATATAGGGAAATTTGTGTTGAAATGTCTTGGGTCTTTCTCTCTCTGTCTCTGTCTCTGTCTCTGTGTCTGTCTCTGTCTCTCTCTGTCTCTCTCTCTCTCTCTCTCTCTCTCTCTCCATATATCCATTTTTAGGTAAATGTTGTAAGTTCTATAGTTATTAAATGAATTAAATATTTATTTATATTGATGGATGAAAACAGGTAAAACAGCCATGATTAAATAAAATACATTGTACTGTGCTTTTAAATTTCATGATCACCTTTAACTAGTCGTAGTTTCTCTTCTAGTTGTGTAATAGTATATTTTAAAATTCTTATTTATTTATTTTACATCCCAACTGCAGCATCCCCTCTCCCCTATCCTCCTACTCCACCCTCCTCTCCTCTGACCCCCCTCAATCCACCCCTCCTCTGTTTTTACTCAGAAGGGGGTAGGCCTCCTGTGGGTTATCAGCAAAGTATGGCATATCAAGCTGCCTTAAGACTAAGCACATAGTCCTTTATTCAGGCTGGGTTACATAAGCCATCATGAGGAACAGGCTCCCAAGAGCCAGCCAAAGGACCAGGGACAGAAGTCATATAGTCAAAGCTACACAACAGTCACATAAATGCAGAGAGCCTAAGTCGGTCCCATGCAGGCTTCCTTGTTGGTTCAGACTTTGTGTGTTCCCATGAGCCAGGTTAGAGGCATCTCTGGGTTTTCCTGTGATGTTCCTGAGCCCTGTTTTCTACAATCCCTCCTCCTTCTCCTCAGCAGGACTCCTAAAACTTGGTCCAATGTTTGACCTTGGGTCTCTGCATCTGCCTCCCTCAGTCACTGGATGAAGGCTCTCCTGATGACAACAGGAGTAGTTCCCAATCAGATCACAGGGGCTGGGCAGTCAGGCTATGCGTCCACTACTGCCAGGAATCTTAGCTGGGGTCATCCTTTTAGACTCATGGGAATCTTCTACCCAACCATAAAACCCCCATGTCCAGTCAACTCTTTCAGCATCCACCTTCTCCACCCACCCTCCACTCCAATCTCCAAGGTTGCCATCCCCTGCCCAGTCCACTCAGGAGATCTCTATTTCCCCTTCCCAGGGAGATCCACACATTCCCTCCTTGGGCCCTCCTTGTTACCCAGACTCTCTGGGTCTATGATTGTAGTATGGTGTGATAATATATTTTTATGTAAGCAACATAAGGGGAAAAGAGTTTATTTCACCTCACAGTTTATAGTAGGAAAGTCAAGGCAGCAGGAGCTGGAAGCAGCTGGTTATACCATGTCCACAATCTGGAGACAGAGAGAGACTAATGTACGCACAGTAGTCCTCAGCTTGCCTTCTCCTCTTCTTAAAGTCCAAAAGACCTTGTCTAGGGGATGGGCTCTCTCTCGAGATAATTGCCACAGGCATCCCAGAGCTTCACTCCCAGGCAATTCTACATTCTGTAAGTTGACTAGAAACACTAACTATTACAACTCTACCCTTTATCAATTTGAAATCAGAACACATCCCTGTTAAGCTGTAACTTTTCCCTCTTTGCCCCCGTATCCTCCTGATGATTTTATAAACTAAAATGTATGCAGTTCAACCTTAAAGTCTCTATGGTCTTCAACAATTCCAAAACTTTAAAAGTCCAAAGTTTCCTAATTGTGAGCTCTTCTTTAAAAAAAAATTATGTACTTCCAACATATAATAATAGCACAGAGTAAATTTGTCTAATTCAAAATGGAAGAATTGGAGCCCAGCATGAAAACTAAACAAACAAACAAAGAGCACTAAAAACTACACCAGAGCAAAGCAAAAATCCAGCGGGGCAAACTCTGCATCCTGAAGCTCCATGTCTGGCATCTGGATCTGATAATGTAATTAGCTGGGTTTCAAAAGGCTTGAGCAGCACCACCCCTCACAGTTTCTGTTCTGCCGACTTCAGCGCACAGATTATTTCCTGAGCTGGTTCTGTTCCATGTCTGCATCCCACACTTTTGTATGTCCCATGGTCCTGCCTTCTCGGATACACCAGTCTCCCCAGCGTTTGAGGGTTTACCTTCACACAAAGGCCTCTCTGGAATTCTATCTCAGCCATACATCTCTGTGCCTTGTCTCTTGTCCATGACCACAGGCTGTAGGTGACACTGCCATGCTCTGTCACCAGCTTGAGAAAGGGCTTGGACCTACCGGACCACAGCTTTGTCCACTTCTGTGTGATGACCCTGGGGAAACTCTCCTAGGCAGATGCTTTCAAGGAACAGGGAACCCCCTCCTGTTTAGGCTTTCCTCCTTGAAATGAACTTGGATCCTCTCAAGTTGGCATATCTGATGAGTGTGCTTTTGCTCTCAGGACACCCCTCCCATTGTTCTAATGCAGTGCAGTTGTCTTTTCTTCAGTGATACCCTGATCTTTAAGGGTCATAGTAACACAGCCTGAATGTTCCCATGTCCTACGATTTTTCTCTGCCAAATATAACAGTCTGTCATTTCTCAATTGAGCTTCACTCCATTTCTCAGGCAACAGGCAAAATAAAGACAGATTCTTGGTCAAAACAGCACACGAATGGCTTCTCTCCCATTCGTTGTTCCCTTCTATAGCAGCCTTAATGTAGGCTTCTACTATTTATGATTTCTTGTCATTGCTGTCTTCCACACTCCTACCAGAATAACCCATCAATCCCTTCTTAGAGTATTCAAGGACCTTTCTGGCCCAAATCTCTAAGCCCTTCCACTCTCCTCCCCACAAGAAACCAAACCAAACAACAACAGACAGTTCCAAAGGACTAAAATCTGTGACGTCAGGTTTATTACAACAAAAGCTCCATTTCTTGGCACCAGTTACTGTCTCAGTTTCATTTCCTGTTTCTTTGAAAGAATCCTCTGACTAAAGAAACTTATGGGGAGGGGGTTATTTTCACCCACAGTTCAGGGAATAATTTCTCATAGTGAAAATGTCAAGACAGCAGGAGCCTGAAGCAGTTGGTCGCATCACATCCACTATCAGGGGACAAGGAGGTATGAATGCACTCAGTGCACTTTGTCCACTTTATATGATGTAGGATGTCTTGTCAAGAAGATGATTCCGCTCACAGTGGGTAGATTTTCTTGTCTCAATGCATGTGTTCAAGATAGTATCCCACAGTCATAGTGATTCCCTAGAGCAAATATCCAGGGTGATTCTGGACACTATCAAGTTGAAAGTTAACTCTAGTAGTCACACCAGGGATTGTATTTCTTTTTTTTTTTCTTTGTTTTTTTACATAAATTTATTTATTGTGTGTGCGAATGTGGGGGTCTGCACATGCCACAGGAGATAGTGGAAATCCAAGGACAACTTGAAAGATTTCGTGTTCTCCTTCTACCATATGGGTTCTGGGGATGGAATTCACACCATAAGGCTTGGCAGTAAGCTCCTTTACCTTTGGAGTCATCTTACAGGTCTAGAGGCTTTGTGGTTTTATTACCAATTGACACTAGTTTTATGTGGTATATTTAAATTTACACAAAGCATTGAACCCTTCTAGTTATGTTGTAGGTGTACGAAGTTGTAAGCACAAACAAGTTACTAACTAGCTCACTTCAACAACTGAGTTCAATGTAAAGAAAAATGTTCTAATCACAAATACTAATGTCTCTTGCCTATCATTCATTTAACCTTTCTGTCATCTAAAAAGTTTGTAAATGAAAATCAAATCCACAATTAGCAATGTTCTCTTGTCACCACTTTCATAATTACTTTACTGAGTTCATTAGTTGCTCCTTGTTGCCACAATAACCATGTTTTCTACCATAGGACATATATTCTTTTAACTAAAAATCAAACAGACAAACAAAAATATGGTTTTGTTTGTTTTACCCCTTCACACTGATCACTTCAAAGTTATATGACCAAAGAACTGTTGAAAATTAAGGTCATGAGATTCTAAGAAATTGTTTCTAACATTGGCCAGTTTTTCTGTTTGTGTAAGAATAAACAGATTAATCAGACAAATTGTATCAAACAAGAGCTTATAGCATAAAATTTAGCAGTGATAATATATTTTACATCATAGAAGAACAGAAAATATCACAAAAAATACATAAAATTGTGATTTGGGGTGTTTAGCTTTTTAATTAATAGTTAATTGCTTTAGGGAGTTAAGCCTATAAGTAAGTGCTTCCAGTACTATATATATGCCTTTATGTATTTTGTATGAGGTATGATATAAACATATTTTTCTTTAAAAGATCAAATTGATAAAGATTTATTTACCATAGCTCCAAACGTCACTTTGATGAGTGAATTTCCTATAATGTATACATTCCAGAGCCATCCATTTAATTGGCATCTATAGAAGGAATAAAAATTGAATTATTAAAAAAATCACGCAAGAAATAATTTTTATATTTTCTAAATGCTAGTCTCTGGTCTGACCTCAGTTATATTTTTGATGGTGTTTCCATAGCTATAAACTAGTTGTTTTTCAAGACAGGGGACAAGTGAATTGAAATTTATAAAATCTATGAAGTAAATTATCCAAAGGGTATATTTTAAACGGTCATAAACAATAAAAAGAAAATCCAACATCTCAACAGCTTTATTTCTTAATATGTGGTATTTAAATTAAGAGCTAGTATTATGACTGACACTATCAAATTAAAAATGTTTCTGTATTATGTTTTCCAATAAATGAGTTTCCTCCATTTTCAGTGATCCCATTTCTCCTTCAGATATATTTTTGACCACAGATAGAATGGAGTTTTTTCTTCAGTTGCCCCCACTTCCTCTTCTGGCCACTGAATACTCTAAAATCATGAATTTCATAGTTAGCTTTGCGTTGTTTCCCAGCCACAAATGATCTCCCTTGCCTGGGCTAGCCAGAACTGAAAATATGTGCCATTTTCAAAATAGGAACTAGGAATATAAAAGAATGTGAGAGGATCAGCACAAATCCATCATCACTACAAGAAAAACACTCAACCCACATACTCTGCGGATGATGGGTCAGCAGAATGTGTTTCAACTCAAAGGGCAGCATTAAGTAGCTTGGGATATAATTAGATTCTATGGAATAACGATAAACACTTCTACTTTGCAGTTGAAAGCTTAAAACTAAATAAGCATTTGAAATCATGAGGTTGGCTGCTCACCAAGGTGACACCAAGGTAACTCTATGACAGAATCATGGGATTCAGTGAAAAGGAACAGAAGACACATTGAAAGTAATTTCCCTATGGGCAAGGAGTTAGCAGGCTTTATGGACTATGGACACCGTGCTATAGAAGTAAGTTTAAATCATAGGTGGCTTGATAAAGACTTAATGGTGACCAGGCACTTAAGGCTATAATGAATCTTGCTTTAGACAAACCTTACAGTTGTATGTTCTTAAGACAGGTGAAGTCATGTGATTTATAGACTGCTATTTCTGAGAAATGTTGCTGAGAATTTAAGAGCTGTTATTTCAAGTCACCGTAGTTTGGTAGTAGACAGACAAAATAAGCTGATAAGATCAGGGAAAGGTCAGATTATTTCTAAACCATGAAATTTTTGTATTTTATAAAATTTTGTTATCTTACTTTGTGGTATAATTTGAATATAGACGATTATGTAAAGATCTAGGATGAATCAATGCAAGGTACTTAGAAGTCTATTATTGCAAATATTTATTTGTGGTAAAAGTAATGTATATAATTAACAGATTCATATATGTAAATAATCCTTTTTATCCAAGCTTCATAGTTCACTAGGGGTTAAGTTTTCATGGGTTTGCATCATTAACTTGATCTAACAGGTTTCTCCAGGTCAAGTAAAATGGATCTTCACATACAAATTTCCCTAATTGATTAGCCAAGAATGTAGATTAATCAGCAAAAAATAAAAAAGACTTATAACTAAGATATGGGTGAAACCATATGGTGAGGGTGACATGTAGATACACAGTTGTCAGGCAGAACATGAGTTGGGGGATTGGAAAAGACAGCTAAAGATGTAACTGGATTCAACTTTCTTCAATATTAGTAGCTTAGCTTGTATTTTATTGGACAGTCAAGTGATAAGCAATGTAGGTAAATCATTCACTATAGTATAATCATTTCACTAAAGTGAAATCAAAGCAACTATACTCTGCAATTGCAAGGTGACATTTTTTGATGCTAGGAAGATTAGAAGTGAGAATTCCAGATGAATTATGATGGTTGGGAGTCCCTAAGCTTCTCAGGACATAGGAAACTGCCATTGTATAATAGTTTTATAGTCACAGGACCAATGGGACAATGTTTATGGCCTGTGTTAAAGGTTCATATTCTGAGTACCCAAGAATCATCACACAGTTGTTATTATTAGAGTCATTACTATTACTACATTTTCAAGAAATGTTGCTCTCAACCATACCTACCTTGCCACCATCAGCGTTGTATTCCTTTTCATCTCCTTCCAAGAGTCGGGCTAATCCAAAATCTGTGATTTTCACATGATTTGGGGATTTTACTAAGACATTACGAGCTGCCAGATCCCGATGAACAAGCCGTCTTTCTTCCAGGTACATCATTCCCTGAAAAAGAAATCAAGTCCCACAAAGGGAGTTACTTAGTATCTGAAGTTCTCGTGGTATAAAATGAGATACTTCATTTCTCAAAGTGAAGGCAGAATCCTGGAATGCATTTAAAAATTAACGAAAAAAGATAAAAAAAATGTGTTGTGGGATGTGGCAAACCACAGATAAGTTTTGGACTTTTGCTCCTTTGAAGAAGAATGAATTAGTTGAAAATGGGCTAAGTGTATGCCTGGTTTTCTCTGGGACTGGATATCCTTGAGAAACATTTTCATTAGTGAGGTTTGCAGGTGTCTTAGGAGATAAGCTAACATATACATGGACTGACCTACATACCCCTTGTCCTTTTCTTCTCTATAGTTTTTCTTTAGTGTCACCTTCCTCCCACATAGTCACTCCAAACAAACACAGCGATTCATAACTACTAAACCTTTCATTCAATGTTTAATGGCACTAAAATCACCAAAATCATTTGCATGGATTCTCTCAAGGCTGAAGAATTATATTTTTTTCACTCATTATGCACAGAATAAAGGATACCCTAGGGGTTCGTGAGAGTCTAATTTTAAATAAAAGGCTTCTATGACATTAGTTGTCATTATGGTAACTAAAGAGTAAGAGTACATATTTATAATGACCCACCAATTAGTCTTTAATATGTTATCTCTATAAAACGACACAAGGAAATTAAAAATAAAATTTATTGCTGATTGCTAATGAGATGGGTTAGTAGGAGAGAAAGCTTGGTATTTTTCATCATACAAAAATGTTAATCTCTATACAAATTCAAGAGAATGTTGATCCATAGAAATAATAATTTGTTTATTAGTTATATTTTAGCAAGTAGGAAGATAAGTGTTGTTGTACCTTATATACAAAGTTTATATAAAGATAAGGTAAGAAAACTCAGGCCTAGATTAAGTAAGAGTGAACATGTTTTTTTCCACTGAGGAATTCAGGTACATTTTATATTTGCTTTTTTTTCCAGCTGTAAAATGTGGTCATTCGAAAGCATATCAGAATTATAATAAAAGGCTGGAGCACATTCCCATTCCAATTTCAAATCATTGCTGTTGGCAGCTAGCGTTACAACCACACAGCTCTGAAGGATTAATGGTTTCTGATATCAAAACAAAAGCTGGGGAAAATAGACACATAAATCACATAGGTCAGAACATTATGAACTGTATACCCGGTGTAGTGTAAAGAGAAGATTGCCTCACACAGCTGCAGGAGCCAGCCACCACAGAAATGCCCATCAAATACAACTGGTGGAGATACCATCTCATATGGTCCAATCAGTCAACAGCTAGGTGACACCACATTTATTGGTGCTTTCTGAAATCAACTCACAAATAGTATTTATGGGATTTCTGACCTGTTTTCTAAATAGTACTATTTTAGAGCCTAAGGTAGGATATTCCCAAAATAAGGTAAAACCAAGAACATACAGTTCGTTCAGGACGTAGAGAGTCAGAATTAAGTAAGTTTATTGCCTTGGAGATGACATATTTTCACATCCTTCCAAATCCTTCCTTTTCATAAATATTCATAAAAACCCCACCCCCACCATTTCCTTTATTACTACCTACATATCAAGACAGAGCAAACATGTTGTCAATATAATGATATTTAGATCTCCGTATAAACATAGCACACATTAGTTTCTCCACACTGGGCTGCTACTGGGGGAGGTAAAAAAGAATCAGATGAGATCTGCACATTAAAAGATGACAAGGTGAATTACTAAAGTGGGAAGAAATAAATAAAAACTGATGCATAAGGCAAGGAGCCTTTAGGACATTTAAAAAAATCTGTATCCTGAGGAACAGTCTGCCAAGCATAGAGAGAACTGAGATGGGTATCCACAGCAGGCTAAGGCTTGGAAGGAAAGACTGGCAAAGGGAGCAAGGAACATGTACACTTGGCCAAAGGCATGTTAGTCTGTAACCCACGGGAGGACCAGTTGTGAGCAGTGAGACTGAAACAGCAAGAAGAGATCCAAGAAGCCCATGTGTATGTCATGGACTTAATGCGAGTTTTGACCTCTGCATTTTACAGTCTACACTGAGGTGATTAGAAAGTCGACATTTAAAGGGGATGGTTGTCCAAATTTTTCTGCAATCCTGGAAACCTCATTCTGTTGCCAATTCAGAAATGGATTTGGATTGTAAACAAATGGAACCAAAGGCAGGAACCATTGCCAGAATATGCAAGCCTTGACAAGGCTGGAAATGTTAGCTGTGAATTGATCGTCTATAAATTTTAGACATTTACATTTATTTTCTTAGTTCCATACAAGGCAAGGGTTGTTCTTTTTAACTGAACAACAGTTGTGCCACACTGAGAACACCTGGTCTCCAGTTATTCAAGATTCTACCACCCTGTATTGCCTCCCTCTGCTTTTACCATTTCCCTGGATTCTACACATGTAAGTGACTGATTCTTCTACTGAATGAGACCAAAGGACAACAAAGGAAAGGATAATTTCAAGGCACAGTCACAGGATGAAAGGTTCATCCTTGGTAATTGAATAATATAAAAAGAAAGTGATTTTGTTTTGAATGTATGGCAATTCATTCAACTAACATTCGAAAGCACATTTTAATATATTTCTTAAATGATATTTTATGTTTATTTAATTTATATATAGAAGAATTGAAGGGGAGAAGAGGAGGGGGAGGAGTACATGAGGGATCAGGAAGATTGAGTCACGGGTAAAAATAGAGTAGAACAAGAAAAGAGATACCTTAATAGACTGAGCCAGTATAGGTTTAAACAGAAATTTGATACTAGGGAAATGTCCAGAGATCCACAAGGATGACCCCAACAAAGACCAGAAAATGGAAAGATCTCCCATGCTCTTGGATAGGTAGGATCAACATAGTAAAAATAGCAATCTTTCCAAAAGCAATCTGCACATTCAATGCAATCCCCATCAAAATTCCAACACAATTCTTCACAAACCTTGAAAGAAAAATACTCAACTTTATACGGAAAAACAAAAAACCCAGGATAACCAAAACAACCCTGTACAATAAAGCAACTTTTGCAGGCATCACCATCTCTGACTTCAAGCTCTATTATAGAACCATAGTCCTGAAAACAGCTTGGTATTGCCACAAAAGTAGACAGGTAGACCAATAGAATAGAATTGAAAACCCTGATTTTAACCCACAAACCTATGAACACCTGATTTTTGACAAAGAAGCTAAGTTATACAATGAAAAAAAAGCATCTTCAACAAATGGTCCTGGCATAACTGGATGCATGAATGTA
The DNA here is from genome assembly GCF_017639785.1 of Mesocricetus auratus. Classification (NCBI taxonomy): domain Eukaryota; kingdom Metazoa; phylum Chordata; class Mammalia; order Rodentia; family Cricetidae; genus Mesocricetus; species Mesocricetus auratus. Next base: position 40,042,698 of record NW_024429194.1, on the reverse strand, counting down.
GAAGATTGAACATAGGTCCATATCTATCACCATGCACAAAACTTAAGTCCAAATGTATCAAAGGCCTCAACATAAATCCAGCCACACTGAATCTCTAGAAGAGAAAGTGGGAGGTAACTTGAATGCATTGGTACAGGAGACTGCTTCCTGAGCATAACACCAGTAGCACAAACATTGAGATCGACAATTAATAAATGGGACTTCCTGAAACCGAGAAGCATCTGTAAGGCAAAGAACATAGTCAACAAGACAAAATGGCAGCTCACAAAATGGGAAAAGATCTTCACAAAACCCACATCTGACAGAGGGATGATTTCCAAAATATACAATGAACTCAAGAAGCTAGTGACCAAAACACCAAACAATCCGATGAAAATGTAGGGTGCAGTGTCAGGGTCCTCTGGCCATCAACCAGAAATGGCTGCCTCACATACTCATAAGAGAAGATGTGACCCAACCCTCATAGAGAGTATGTGACTCTGGACCACCCTGCTACCTGCCAAATTCCGGAAACAGACCTGCGGCTCATCTAGGACTTAGGCTTAAACAATAGAAAGTGGAATGTGAAAGATAAAGTTAGAATCTGCAATTAGGTTTCCAGAGGACACAGGATGCCCTACCCATCCCACTGACCTTCGCTCCACCAGGCTCAATGCAGCTGCAGCACACCCCCCATTCCTTCCCCTCCTCCCTTTCCCTATATAAATCCCTTTGGGATGAATGAAGTTGTCGCCTTGATCAGACTCTTGTCTTGGCGTCCATCCTTGTGTCCCCTGTCCCCCATCTTTTTCCTAGGTGTCCACCAGACCCACATTGAGTGTCCTGCCTTGAGTACCATGAAATATTTATTATTTATAAACCACTTGATTTGTAGTATTTTGTTACAGCAGTCAGAATGACTAAATTCCTTTGATTTTGAAGATTAATTTCATTTTTAACTATGTGTATATACATGGGTATGTGCATATTAGTGCAGCTGCCCGTGGAGGTCAGAAGAGTGCATCAGATCTCATGAAGCTGGAGTTACAGTCCTATGTAGGTGCTGGGAATCAAACTCTATTCTTCTGTAAGAGCAGCATGTATTCTTAACTGTTGAGCTGTGCTTCTAACCCTTAAAACACTTTTGAAATGACACATTCTACAATAAAAAGAAAAGTTCAAGCTGGGCATTGGTGGCACATGCCTTTAATCCCAGCACTCAGGAAGCAGAGGCAGGTGGATCTCTGTGAGTTCAAGGCCAGCCTGGTCTACAGAGTGAGTACCAGAACAGGCTCCAAAGTTACACAGGAAAATCCTGTCTCAAAAAACCAAAAAAAAAAAAAATAAGTCCAAAGGTCCAAAAGTTCTTCAACATTCTTGATTAAACAGTTCTCTAGATAACGGAGCATCTTGCATCTTACTATTGCTTGACAAGAAAAACAATGCTTTCCTCAAAAATTTGAGAGCTCAATTCAGAAAACCAAATGACAATTTATATAGTTTTCCCAGGCCCCATCTACTTGACCAAATCAGTACTACTAATAAAAGCATATGTTATTACTAAATTATCAAAACACATTTGTATGATTCCTTTGTCACTAAGAGATACCACAGTGCAGATACATATTTCTAAGCCATTAGGTACTGCTGCCACCTTAGTCATGCTTTCACGCCCAGAATTAAAATGTTGAAATGTCTTTGGATTGCTTATAAAAGGTTTTCCACAATAAAGTCATTAAGACAGGATTTTTCTGACTTGAAGAGCTCATTAGAGTCAAAATTTCTGTTAAATTCTTTCAAAATAAAATTATTCTTTGAATTAGCGGGATGCAACTAAGAAGACAGATAATTACTAGAAGTAACACTGACAAAAATAAGCTGCATGAAGTCCCTGGAAGTGGAAGATGAATGAAAAGAGTTTGTTCATCATAAGAAGATACAAAACTGGCTGGAAATGAAACCTAGTCTTCTCCCTTGTGGCTTCTGCCATGACCCAGGCTGGCCAGCTCCGGAGACCATGAGAACAACTACCCACACTTCCTTTGTAGGAGTTAGTATTCAGCACACTTTTAACACAGCAGGTGCTAAATAAAATGTTTCTACATCTGTGGGGCAACTTGACCTTACGAACCATGCTTCATTTTATTTCTACTATAAATATGTGAAAGCCAAGATTATCTGAGGTCATGTTACTAGGTCCAAGCAGTTTAACTAACGAGCATTAGATAGAAGAGGGATTTGCTCCCTTTTACTAGGATTCTAAAGATCATGGATTTAAATTTGGGCACACAGAGATTAACAAATTTACAACTTAGGTAAGGCTTACAGCTTTATGAAACATACTTTTGCAGGAAAAAAATATTAAGGGTTTCTGTGAACTGTGGGGCATACTGGAGTTGATTAACTCTTTAAGAAAAAGCATATTTAATATTTGACGAAATCATAAAGTTGTTTATAATTTAACTACTTTTTTTTTGAGGCAGGGTTTCTCTGTGGCTTTGGAGACTGTCCTGGAACTAGCTTTTGTAGACAAGGCTAGTCTCAAACTCACAGAGATCTGCCTGCCTCTGCCTTCCGAGTGCTGGAATTAAAGGCGTGTGCCACCAACGCTCGGCCAATTTAACTTATTTTAATTATATCAATTTGAGTTTCTAAGTTTGCTTAGGTCACATGGTATAGAAAATGGAGGATTAGGTCCAATTATAAATTCTAAGGAAAGTGTCTGGTTTAAACCCCAGCTCTACAAAGTTCCAGAAATGTGACCAGAGAAAGCTATTTAACCTCTCTATCATCATGCCCCTCTTCTTTAAAAGGCCATAATAGCACCCATTGTTCAACTTATGAAGATTAAGTACAACAGAATATATAAAACCCTTAGTAGGTGGTTTCTGTAACTGTAGCACATGTAAAATTTCATCAATGTTCCACAAATAAATATTCACAATTCTCAATTAGACAAACACTGCTCACACTTGGTTCCCCTGCCCATTTCAGAGAAATCTAGGATCTACAATAGGCATTCAAAAATCGTTTGTAGTGATACAAGCACACTAAAATTTACTGCCCTGAGTAATGTATGGGTACAAATTTCAGAATTATTGCTATTCAAAGCCTCATTTTAATAATGATTCACCCTCGATGTTGTTATATAAGGATAAAAATTATTAGGGAATATACAAAAGGTTTGGTGTTCTTCATGAATATATCACAGTTTTAAGGAACTTACTGAAGATAAAGGTCACAAATAAGACAGCTATAAAAGTTTTTGATGCTGATGAGTTAATAAAATGATCAAGTTGTTCACCTGTAACCACACACCATGTAGGGGAATCTTAGAGAACTGTGATTTAGGAATATTTTGTTGACTTCATGACCCAAGTCTTACAAATGTGCTTTTATCTAAACATTTAGCAGCTGTACCATTTCCTGTATTCAGTTAGAATGTCGACTTATTCCAGTCTTTCTCACACCTCACAGTAAGTATAAGCTAGTTGGGAAAAAGTAAAATTTTACTTTTGGTTTTCAAAATTACACTTTGATAATAAAAATCTAAGGGGAAATTTTCTCACTGTTAATTTCAGTTTCAATGTATGACTTGTAATCAATTTACAGGAACTGTTCTTTGGAAAGAAAACCAATGAAAGACTTAATTTTAGAATTCTTAGCATGGATGAACACCTGGCAGTGACCCTCTTTTCTGTCTCATGACTTCTGAGTTACAGCTGTCTAGCTAAAACCGATGATTAGTATGTTTCTATTAAATGTAAAACTGAATTTTGCCCAGCTGCAGAAAGTGGAAGGAAGTCATCAGGGACAGGACTATTTGTGACAATAAATATTTGCTTCTCTCATATTTTTGATGTAATAATTTCATCAAACATGTGTGGAGCTAAAAATTCTGGACTGTAGTCAGATCCCGGGTGTTAAACTTTGGAGAGAGCAAAAGCACGTTTAAAAACAAACAGAAAAACAAAATTCTTCTCATTCTGATAACCCAAAACTTTTTAAATAACAGGAAACTTAGGAAATCCAACTTCTTTCCTTTCTTCCATCCCTCTTTCTAAAAGCAATTCTTAGCAGGAAAACTCCAGATATAATGCCTACTGCTATTAGGGCTAAAGGTATGAGCATTTTCAAGAGAAGAAAGGGAGCTTAATGCATTAAGCCACTTAATTTATCCAAATTAGGCATGAAGGGAAACTATGGAGGTTCTGGGAATAAGCCAAGTGGGGAGTCTTTTGTCCATTGTAGTTTATGGTGGGAAGAACATAGAATGGAAGGCTGTTAGGGAAAATTACTTGGAATATTGCTAAGCAGTATATGATCACAGAACTCATTTCATATAAGCTAGAAAAGAGACAGAATGTTTTAAATGATCTCTGAGGTTAGTACTAGCTTTTTTTCATTGCACAATAAAAGAAATTATAAAGTATATATATTCTCCAATACTAACTTTAGCCAAATACTAGAAATAGATAGTAGACTCTCCTCACTTGTGACTTGAATATATTTACATAAATAAGTTGTACTCATCCTAAATTTAAGACACCAGAATACAGAAATAAACAGTGGCTGATCACTAGATGAATAAATTCAGTCACTTTCCAAAGCATGTATCTGCTTGCCCATCTTACCTATAAGACAATTTTGAAGATTCAGGGTGTCACATAACAAAAGTACTTAGGAATTCAATATACTAAGATGAATCTGTTTAATGAATACAAAGCCTCAAATTCATTCTTCTTAGTGAAAATATAATTAACTCCTACAAGGAAAAGAGTCAGTTGGAGTCCATCTGTAGTGGTTTGAGTCTCCCATTCTGTTTCTCCATATTATTTCTCTCAGGTGAACCACACAAGTCACATGGTTGTCTTGGCTATGGAAGAATCAGTTCCCATGGTTAATTCTTGTATTTCCTATTGGAGTTGTGCTCCTGTAGAAATTGTGTTAGGCTGAGAACTTTAGGATTTTTTTATATATCAAGAACAACAGATACCAGTCATTTTAATAAAATGTTACAAAATACTTTATGATTCAATTTTTTTCTAAAACTAGTTCAAGTAACGTAGCCTCAGTACTTGTCTGTAGTAGGTTCAACTGTGTACTTCTTTAAACCAGTTCAGAACCACATATATACTGATATGCCTTCATCTCATGGCATTTCCTGTATCAGTCTTGGGGTACTGACACCCCAACCTAGGCACCAATGAAGCTTGCTTGGGTTTTCTCCCTTTCACAGAAGGAAGAAAGCCATACATCTTTGGTCCAGTTTGAAGAGCTATTCCAGTTCCAGGGCCCTCCACAGGATTGCAAATGTATACAATGTTATCCCAACCCCACTGTTTGCTCTGTCCATTACCACTGTTCTCAGTAACACAGATGCTTTTCCTAATATCCCTTACTCAAAATGCCTCCTGAATATGAACCTGTCTTAGAGACTGCTTGCTACAAAAATGTATCTAATATCCCCATGCCTTTTTATCAGACCCTCTACCAGACAAGATTTTTGTTAAAGCTTACTTTGCTCCATGATTCACAGATACTATCATCATTGTTTCCCTATATTCTCCACTCAGGCTCCATTCCTGTATACAATGTAACAGTCCATGATGTTGCTTTTAATGTGTACCCTTGCTATCTCTGCTTTGTGCCCTCATTTGCTCTTAGCTATATTGTTTTAAGTTTCATGCTACCTGCAATACATACTGCATGGATTACACTGCCATGGTTTATTCACGCTGTTTTAAATTCAAATATGTTTTGATAAACCATCCAGCTTATTTCCAGTGCTGTGTTAAATGTTCTCATAAAGTCAGATATATAGACAAATATTTGACAAAAATTTTGACATATGTATACAAATATTCATATCATTATTAATTTGTTGTCCAAGTTTGTATCAATGAGCATTTTATTTCCCATCTCTTTCTCTTTCTCTTTGGCTTATTCCAGACAAGGCTGCTCCATGTAATAGTCCTGATCATCCTGGAATTCCCTCTGTAGTCCAGGCTGGCCTGGAACTCACAGAAATCTGCCTGCCTCTTCCTCCCAAGTGCTGAAGTTAAAGGCATGAGCCACCACTGCCTGGCAAATTTCCTGTATCTCTTTAACATTAAGGCATCAATGAATTACTCAATTTATATAACTGTGTCAAATTTTTAACAATATAACATGTTAGTTATATTATGAGATATTTTAAACAAGTTGAAACAATAGAAGAAATATGCAGAGAGATTTTTTTCATTAACAGTATACCCTGAAGTCATGTGGAGAAGAGAAACTATTCTCATATGTTTTTATTATATCAATTAGAAGTACAAAAGAGTTAAGATATTTCACGTGTATTCTATGAATGGGATTCTAAGTGCTCTATGAATATAAAACCACAAAATCCCAAGGTGATTTGAATATTCATATTTTATTATTTCTTGCTGAAGAAGAGTCAACTGATGCACATAAAGGTAAAAGAACTTGCCCCATGATTGCCATTAGTGCATAATAAAGCTCATAGGCCCAAGGGATGACTGTTGACTATTTGATTTCAAAAGCAATGATCTTAAACCTTTTCCAATGTGATTACACAGAGAAAACTATAGTGAACAGACTACAAAATCATAGGAAACCCAAACAAGACAACATATTTAGATGAGTGATCAACAGAGATAACAAGTACTGCAAGAAATGAAAGGGAAAGCTGTTGTACAGAATAAGCACTTATAGCCTCTATATAAACCTATTCAGTTTTGCTGGATTCCCTAAGGATGGTGCCTCTGGAGTCACTTTGGAATCAGAATATGCTGGCACATTGTTTAATGACATGGACACATACAAGAATGAGCTCACCAGACAATTCTGCCATTGAACAAACATCACAGAGCACACCTTTTCCAAACCTAGATGGTATTATTCAATTGTGATATGGGAAGAGAGTTGGTATATTCAAAATGTACAGGGTGCTATCAAAATAGAATAAAAAGGCATGTTTTCTTCTTTTAAATTTTATTTTGCTAGATGTGGTGCTCCGTGCCTTTAACCCAGCATTTGGAGGCAGAAGCAGGTAGATCTCTGTGAGTTCGAGGTCAGCCTGGTGTACAGAGGGAGATCTAGGCCAATCAGAGTTACATGGTAAGACTTTGTCTTAAAACTATTCATAAATTATTGTACAACTATAAATGTATGTATACACACAGAGAGAGACACACACACAATGTATACATATATCTTAAGTAAGGTCGCCTATCCAAGAATGAGTGGGGGTTATTTGCTTGCATGGAGCAATGTGCCAGTGGCAACAGTTCTGAGGAATATGACTCCTCTGCCTGCAAACTTTAACTGTCTATAGCTCCTCTAGGAGTACTATCTGTATGGAATGTAGATGGGCCAGGTCTAGACAGAGCTTTGTGCAGATAAGCACTGATGCTGTGAATTCAGGGATGCATCAGCCATGTCCTGCCTAGAAGACAGCACTTTGCAGCAGTGCCCCTTCCCATTCTGCAGCTCTTTCCATGCCCTCTTCTGTGATGTTCCATGAGTCTCGGATGGAGGATGTAGATGCCCATTTAGGGCTGAGCACTCAGCAGTCACTTATTCTTCCCATATTGATGAGTTTTGGTCTCTGCAGTGACTAGGGTTTAGGCAGAGGATTTTCTAAATAGAAGAAATAAACTATAATAATGATGAGTAGCAAATATATCAACCAGTGTTTGTCATATGCTATAATTAATAAGTATTATGTACTGTATGTAATTTGCATATGATTTTTTATATAATAAATTTCTTTTTTGTTTGTTTGAGTCAGTCTGGCACAGTAGTTCAGTCTGGCCTTGAACTTGAATTGCTTACTCTTCCTGTAATCTCCCAAGTCCCAAGATTACAGACAGGTGGCAGAATACCTAGCTAGCCACAGTTGTTTTCTTTATGCCACAAACCCAGGAACATTGCAGTTACTTTTTTACTAGGGTCCAGACTCTGTTTGTTGTATTTGTTCATTTGACCATGTGTCTTCTGCAATTCTAATAAACACCAAATATGTGTTTGTGGCTGGATTAAATGACTGAGAAGACCAAAATTTTGTAAGGCTGCCTGGCAGAAAGAATTTTCCTTTACAGTGAAGGCATAGCAGGTTTAAAGTCTATACCACCCCTGACAGGATGGAGAAATACAAATCCTGCAGCAATTAGGATAACCCCAGGTTGGGGCATTCCCGTACCAAGGGAGGGAATGGAAATGGCATTTACAGATTTCTAGGGCTGCTGAATATAATGGAACTTTCCCCTCCGGTTTCTCGTATTTTCTGTAGAGATTTGATTTAACTGCTTTTCCTAAGCTTTTGGGAAGTCACAATTTGAAAACAACTTCCTTGTGATTCTGAAGGAAACAAAAAAGTGAGACCAGTAAGGCAAAAGAAAGGCGAGAAAAGGAAATGAAAGAGTGTACACATGAGAAGCTTTTGTTTTCTTAATGAATAAATGTCAAGTCAAAAGTTCATCTGCCTGTACCAATGGAATACCTGCCTGGCCACTTAAGTCCACTGCCTGTGACCTCTAGCCAACATGATTACAATGGGAGGGGTGAACTGTGGTGCATCCCCACGCAGGCACTCTTGAAGGGAGGTGTGCTTAAAATGGATTGCTTCTGCTTTTTAAGCAGCCGATCAATAAAGATGTGGATTGCAGTGAGAAAGGAGATGTTTGTGGGCTGTAGTAGTTATCTTCTATGTCTCTGCTGAAATTAATTAAAAATCAATGAAGTGTGCAACCTATTAATACAGCAACCTCTTGATTAACCGATAGAAGCTCAACCTCTCTCTGAGCATACATCTTGTGCAAATATGCTCAGACGCAACAGAGAAGGTTGGATGCATGACCCACCTATAAATGAGCAGGTAGAATTCATGGGTAATAGTTTGTGGCTTCATAGAACTGGATCCTACTGGTGAAAAGATGTAAAACTCAGATTGGAGACACTGTGGCCAGAATGTTCCTTATTACGTCAATTATACCAAACTCTACAAGGTATTCTTATTACAAAGCAAAATTCTGCCATTGTGTAGATCTAAAAACATTCAGTAATCACGTTATTAAATGTGAATTATGTACTTGTGAATCGGGGAGTTAAGTTAATAACTGACTTTTAAAATTTTTTATTTTATGTGTATGGATGTTTGGCCTGCATGTATATATGTATACCGTGTGCCTATCTGGTGCCTTCAGAGGCCAGGATGCCCTGGAACTAAGTTACAGATCATTGTGGGAAACCATGTTGAGTCTGGGGCTCAAACCCTGGTCTTCTGGAATAATAGCCTATGCTCTTAACCACTGAGCCGTGTTTCCCTTTCCAATCTGTGTTGATTATTTTTAAATTAGTATATTTCAACTAAATCCCTAGACTAGTAAAGGTTTTTAGGTAATTTGTGTCAGTTCGGTTGAACCCTGTGCCAATCATTTTAGTTCTTCCTCTGCCGTCTTTTGGCACTAATGGTCTTAGTGCTTGTCTGAAAATGCTTACATGACCATTGTTTGAGAATGTCCCTCTGGTGATCCTCACATCTTCCCTTTGAAAATCACTCAGACTTTTTCCAGCTACTTCCTCTGATCCATACTCTCCTTGCTCAGGTTCATTCTTCCATAAAATACCCTCAGAAAAATCCGAAGCACAACTTTCATCTTAATCACTCGTCATCAATGTGGAAGCTCACTTTAATGTACTTTATTGTTTTAACTTTTGTATATCCCTAGCGAAAGAATTCCAGGGCTTTATCACTAACTTTGACCTAAAGACTTGGAGAGACTCCTACTTACCACTTTTACTCAATTCTTTTCAGCCCCATATGACCACAGAAGGATCAAAATGACAAACAACTTTCTCTAGAGAATAGTCTCTTCCATTATTGTAAATGTTGAGAAATTGACATCTGAGTATCTGAGGTCCTCACAAGTTTATATAAGGTCACCTATGGGGTTATAACCATGATACAAATTTCTTTGGTTTTTGGGTCAATTTACATAGAGTCGCTGTAGGTCCTGATCACTGAAAAGGTGTTTGTTTCTTGGAGACTGCTGTTTCTAGAGCGCCTCACAGATATTCATGAATACTCCAGTGGTTCTGTTTTTGAGGAATCCTTGCAAATACCAGCATCTATAAAACCTGAGTCTGGAGCTGGAAATACTTGTGTCTTTCCCTGTGCTTTTTCTTCACACTTTACAAGCTGGTGCTTAGAATATTTCACAATAGGGAATGGTGTCCTTCCATTCCTGCTAACTGTGTCTTAATGCTGATGAATTCCACACAGCTATGGAGACGTTTCCCTGCTCCTGAACTTCACACCATATTTTGCCCCTAGCTGCATTAGTAGCTGTTATTGCGATCCTAAATGACAAATAGTCTCCTAAAAAGAATTTCTTTGACAACTTTACCCTCTGTAAGGTTCAGATCTAGTCCAAGAAATGGGTGCAGAAGATTGACACATTCACCTCTGTTTATTTTCTCCATTTTGACCCCATGTACTTGCTGTCATTTCTTTATCCATTTTTTAAATTCTACAATACATATGCGCACATGTACATGCTCTGTGATATATAAATATCTAACCACCTTTCCCTTACAGCCAGAAACATCTTCAAACAATTGAAATAATTATCACTGCAGCTTCAGTTGGAATTCTTAACCAAAGCTCTATGGCTAAAGCATACTGAAAAAATGTCTACTCATTTTGACTTTCTACTTATTGTTTCTTTTGTCTGGGATACCTCTCACTACTCACTCTTACTGCCAGGGAACAGACACACACTAGAGCAAAAACAAATCTCTCCTACATGGTAATTCCATTATCATTTCCTTCACAAAACCTTCTCTACTCACTCTATTCAAATATTAATATTATTTTTGGTTTTTTCAAGACAGGGTTTCTCTGTATTGTTTTGGAGCCTGTCCTGGAACTCGCTCGGTAGACCAGGCTTGGTCTCGAACTCACAGAGATCCACCAGCCTCTGCCTCCCGAGTGCTGGGATTAAAGGTGTGTGCCACCACCACCTGGCTCAAATATTAATATTTGATGCAAAATCCCATTCTTACTATATCTATCTGTCTGTCTGTCTTTCTATCATCTAAATATCTCTGTTGGTTTGAATGAGAATGGATCCTATGGCTCATACATTTGAATACTTAGTTACCATAGAGGAGTGGCACAATTTAAAAGGATTTGAAGGATTAGGAGAATTAGACAGTGCTGCTTGTTGACAAAGTGTCACTGGAGGTGGGCTTTGAGCCCACTGTCTCTCTGCCTGAAGATCAGGATGTAGGTAGGTCTCAACTACTTCTCCAACACTATGCCCAGCATGCCTGATTTTAATGGACTAAACTTCTATAAATATAAGCAAGCTCCAAATTAAATGCTTTCTCTTATTAGCATTTCCTTGGTCACTGGGTCTCTTCACAACAATAGAATAGTAATAAGACACTATGCATCCATCTGCATACCTGGAAAAAAGCTCTGAGATTTTCAAACCTCATTAGAAATTCTTTGTGTTATATGGGTAAATAACAGTTATTTTATAAGGCAGAAAGAACATATGCTTGCATTTATTGGGCTACATTTTCTAAGCTTAAACTGTAGAAATGCAATAGCCATTGATATGACTATTGATTTGTTTTCATGGTTTTGCTTTAAACCCTGATGTGTTAACTGCCTGGGTCTCTGAATGATCTTTTTCTTAGATGACAGGACTCAGTTTGTCCCTTTTCACATTCAACACATTGATCAAGGCTTGGATAGGCAGTAAATAGTAGTCAATTTGATTGATTTCCCCCTTTCTGTACTCTTTTTATTTCTTCCTCTGTTGCCTTTGAATCATCAGGTTAAGATAGAAGGAACTACCAGAAAAGTACGGTCAAACACATACAGTCTAATAACAATTACAAGTTCAGGAAGAGGAAAGAGACTGATATAGTTTTAATATTGTTGAAATTAATTTGTATTGCTTATCATGTTTTTTCTATTGTCTCTTTTTAAGGAAATATTAAACAACTGCTAATTTTTAGACTCACTTGTACATATATATGGTAACTTGCTATTTAGATATTTTTAATTTCAGGAAAATTAGGGTTTGTTGTTGAATATGATCTGAATCCCATGAAAGTAGTGGAATAAGAGGATTGTTTATACTCATTGCCAAAATGACATCTGAAAACTGCCCTCTTAAAAGGTTTCCTCTCCAGTTTGCTGATTTATGCAGTTAATATTTCATATAGAAGAAGGCTGAGTGCACACGTTATAACATGATAAACACTGTGTGGCAGAGGGTCACTGTCAGCCTGTTCTTATTTGTCTCTGTCAGTGAAGAAGGAGGGAAGTAATTAAAAGCGCTGGACTAGGGCAAGACTTCAATATTAGTTCAGCCTCTGGCCATATGCTGCTGTGTAGCCTTAGGCATGCTAAGATTCTCAGCCTAGTAGTTCCATCTATTAAATGGTAAAAACACCCATCTCATAAGGTAAGGTTATTCTGACAATTAAAAATCCATTACACGTTGAAAACTCTTAGAATTCTGCCCTCAACATTGTTAGTTACTGTTGTCATTTGTCTCAGAAGACAGTCACTTTTCAAAAATTCAGCTTTCAAATTGCTTTCAATTTCTGAGCATCAAACACATACTTTTGTACTTAGAATCACAAATATCATCTATGACTTGTCAACTGTGTCTCTCATGACTGCTCTTTCCTTGGCATTTTGATTCTGGAAAGCTCATCGTCCTTAAACTTTGCTTTCACACATACACCTTCATGTTCTGCTCATTCTCTGAGTGGCACTTCCTTTGCTAGTCTGCTAAAAGTTAGGTAGAAGATGACAGTGGCGAGTAAATTGTTCTCAGGAAATGAAAGTGATTAAGACAGAGATGTTACTAAGAATGCTGAAATAAATCCATTGTAGCTTCTGTGGTACTCTCATTGAAGATGAGCTATATTATTACATAATATTAATCTTTAGAGCAAAATATAATTGCCTATGCTAAAATCAGTAAATTTATCACTATGCTTTAACTTTAAAAGAAAAATGTATAGTTGAAACTCATTCATACGTGTAGATCTATGGTTCAAATTAAGATCTTTTTTTATCTTCTTCCTCTTAAAGATCACATTATATATGAAAGGACACATCATATTTGTGTGTAGGTATTTGTGTTTTATTAATTTACTAGATACATGAAGTAACAAGAGGGAAGGTTGAATATCATTTATCTCTTACTGGTCATTTTCTATCTTAGGATATATATATACATATATATACATTTGTATATATATATACATATATATCTATATAATGTACTCACTATATCATTTCAAAGAATAAAGAAAAAAATTTTGTTTTCCCTCAGCAATTATTTGCTGAATATCTAATATGTTCTGGGCACTCTACTAATTATTTTAAAGATAAAGATGGCATGGTGTTTCTTTAAATTTTTATATTCTAATCAGCGAGAATACTGTGGTTTGACTGTCCCAAAACTCGAGGTGAAATCAGATCTTCAAAGAAACCAACCTTGAGAGGTCGTGGGGGACTTTTAAGAAATGACTAGGTAACTACAACTAATTATTGGCCCCTTGTAAGATTAAGTTAATTATTTTCACTATGTTTTGGACTGGATTGATTACTAAGAGAATATTGTTACTTGATGAAACCTTCCCCAACTTTGTCCTTTCCAAAGGCACTCCTCCAGTCATCCGCTGTGTCATTGATGAAGCATGGATCCCTCACCAGAAGCTGACCTGATGCAGGTGCTCTGTTATGGAACTCCCCCAACCCAACAGGATCTAAATAAACTTCATCCCCTTAAACCTTACCTAGCCTGAGGTAGTCTATGACAGCACAAGAAAACACTATACAAAGCCGTAGACAGACACAAACAGAGGTTGTAAAGGAAGCATTTGAAAAGTTCACAAGAGAGAATAAGACATTTTCTTGGCAGAGAGTCACTGGGAAGAGGTAGAATTTGAGCTTGATAATGAATGAAAAATCAACATTCAAATTTTTGCTATAATAGAGTAAGCAAAGTGTGTACTAGATATGATTTTAAAAAAAGGGAAACAAAAACTAGATGAAAACGTGGAGTCCTAAAAGAATTAGAAAAAAAAGGCGTGAAACAAGTGTTAGGTTGGGGCATGAGGCGATGAGGCACAACAGTTAAGTGCTTACCATCACTGTGGTTACCTACGGTGTCATACGAAACAGCTATTAAACAAGCTGGACATTGAGTAGGCACTGTGTCTGGTTATGGAGCTCTGACTGGTGCGCTGTTAACTTTAGTTGCTGCTGGTGTTGATTAACCGTGACCAGCTGGTGGAGGTAGTGCATGTCTAGTCTTTACTTTTGTAAAGTCTCTGATGACTTACTACATGAATAGCAGTGTGTGTGTGTGTGTGTGTGTGTGTGTGTGTGTGTGTGTGTGTGCATGCTCCATACTTCAGAGGCCCCTGGGTAGACAACAGACTGTGATAAAAGGTGCAGAATTTCTGTGGTACAGACTGTATTTGGCACATACTTACTAGTCAAGAATTCCAAAGGAAGTGTTTCAGCTTCAACCCGAAGATCACAAAAACTATGCTGGGGGATCACCACCAGCACCCTCATAAGCTGCATGATGTCACCAGAATAATAAGAGGTGTCCAGATGAATGTAAAGATCCAATAAAGATGCCTTAACTACAAAAAGGATATGCTCCTTGATTCACAAAAACATGCATCATTGAAAGCAAAATAAAAAATGGTTAGAAATTTGAAAACAATCCAGCCCCCTGCAGCTGCCACAGGACTTCCCCCAGAAGAGAACATGTCTACCACGTGCCCCAAAAGCTCAGGGGAATTGGTACTTGAGTGACTTCTGAAGTCTGTGGAGCAGGAGGCAACACCTGAAGCCACAGCAGCTTCAGTTTACAACATGCAAATGATTTTTATCCAAAGGAAGTGTTTCCGTTAAAATATGTGTTGTATCCAGTCCAAAAAAAAGTATGTAGGGAGGCCAGAACAAACTGACATGATCAAGTTCATCCCCTTCATGGAGGATAAAGCACAGGCAGAAAGATGCAAGGAGCTTATTTACTACAGTATGATATGAGTTCAGACAGCAGTCATCAGTGAGTATGGCAGCAACTTGGAGAAACAAGTTCAGGTGGAGAGCAACAGACAGAGACAGGGCTCATCAGTCTCATCAGTAACTATAAAGACATAGGGACCCGTAGGCTCATGCACTGTTTTCCCATTGTTATCATATGAGTAGTTAACAAAAAGGGATCTAGTGAAATGGATCCATTTTTAGGATAAGGGAAAGTACAGCTTGGTAGTGGAGAAGAAATGAGAAACATTTAAAAAGTGAAACCAGTAAGTGTCACAAACACTATAGGATCCCAAAGGGTAACTGAAGAAGAGGGAACCTTGAAATTGAAATGGTTGCACTGCTGTGAAGTCTAGTATGGCTGTCAACTTGACACACCACTGCTTCCTAAGTGGAAGAAGGCAATTCATCTGAGAGATTGTCTTCATCAGACTGGCCTACAAGGCATTTTCTTGTTTACTAATTGATAGAGCAGGGCCCAGCCCAATGTGGGTGGTGCTGTTTCTATGCAGGTGGTCCTGGACTGTGTGAATATCTAGCTGAGGGAGCAAGGTAGATCACTCCAGTTCGCAGGGATCCTTTGCAGGATCTGCTTCGGTTCCTGCCTTCAGGTTTTCACCTTGAGTTCCTCTACTGACTTGGGATGGACTACAATGGGGATGTATGAACCCAAACTCAAGTTTTTGCCAGTCTCTTACCACAGCAATAGAAAATGACTAGAACAACCAATGACAAGGAGAGAGTTACTAGATTGCAGTGGAACGAGGAGCAAGCAAGGATTTGAAAAATGGTGCTTCATAAACGTGTTTCACTCAAGTAAGTAGGCAGTTCAAATGATGAGCAGACAACGTATCATTGGATTGAGCATCTCTTACTCCAACAAGAAATTGTTATGTCTATAGAATACAGGAGAATAAGGATAACACAGACAGAGAAAGAACCATAGGGACAGCTACAGTAAGGAAGTGGTCAAGAGGCAGGCCTTGTTGAAGGAGAAAATTCTTCCTCCAAAGACACTAAGGAAGAAAATATGGCAATTGCAAGAGGATAAAGTCTGGGGAGTTTAGTTCCTATCGTCATTATTTTTCTCAGTGGATTGGGAGACAGTGATTAAGGGTCCATATCATATGAGTGGAATGAAGAGAAATAAAAGACAGATATGAGATATGACATAGCCCAAGAGAGGAAACCAATTCTGATTGCATAACAAAACAAGCATGGAGCATAGGTGAAGACAACAGGTTTGCAGTGTGTGCAGGGAAGACAACAGGTGTGCAGTGTGTGCAGGTGAAGACAACAGGTGTGCAGTGTGCGCAGGTGAAGACAACAGGTGTGCAGTGTGTGCAGGTGAAGACAACAGGTGTGCAGTGTGTGCAGGTGAAGACAACAGGTGTGCAGTGTGTGCAGGTGAAGACAACAGATGTGCAGTGTGCGCAGGTGAAGACAACAGGTGTGCAGTGTGTGCAGGTGAAGACAACAGGCATGGAGTGTGTGCAGGGAAGACAACAGGTGGGCAGTGTCTGCAGGGAAGACAACAGGCATGGAGTGTGTGCAGGGAAGACAACAGGTGGGCAGTGTGTGCAGGGAAGACAACAGGTGGGCAGTGTGTGCAGGGAAGACAACAGGTGGGCAGTGTGTGCAGGGAAGACAACAGGTGGGCAGTGTGTGCAGGGAAGACAACAGGTGGGCAGTGTGTGCAGGGAAGACAACAGGTATGGAATGTGTGCAGGGGAGACAACAGGTGTGCAGTGTGTGCAGGTGAAGACAACAGGTGTGCAGTGTGTGCAGGGAAGACAACAGGTGTGCAGTGTGTGCAGGTGAAGACAACAGGTGTGCAGTGTGTGCAGGTGAAGACAACAGGTATGGAGTGTGTGCAGGGAAGACAACAGGTGTGCAGTGTCTTCAGGTGAAGACAACACGTATGGAGTGTGTGCAGGGAAGACAACAGGTGTGCAGTGTGTGCAGGTGAAGACAACAGGTGTGGAGTGTGTGCAGGGAAGACAACAGGTGTGCAGTGTGTGCAGGTGAAGACAACAGGTGTGCAGTGTGTGCAGGTGAAGACAACAGGTGTGCAGTGTGTGCAGGGGAGACAACAGGTGTGGAGTAATGCAGGTGAAGACAACAGGTGTGCAGTGTGTGCAGGTGAAGACAACAGGTGTGCAGTGTGTGCAGGGAAGACAACAGGTGTGCAGTAGTGCAGGGAAGACAACAGGTGTGCAGTAGTGCAGGGAAGGCAGTTCAGGCTGTGGCACTTCACTGTCACTAGAACTGGAGAAACAGAACTCGTATATCTGGGTTAATTTACAGAAAGTTAGTGGAAAAAGAAGACAGAGAAGGATGACTGGATAAAACCAAATGTGTGGACGCACCATGTAAAAGAAACTCTACAAAACCAAAATATGTTTTAGACTTTGGCGTGGTTTCTGAAATTTATTCCTTCTTTAGGGGTTTTACTGATGATTGCTAACATGGGCCACAAAATATTACTTTCTATTGGAATATTTGAAAAATAAAATTCAGTTATTGCTAAATGGTTCTTTAAAAATTGCAAGCTTATGATCAACAACTTTTTCCTATATTATTATTCACAACCAACATTTGCCAAGGGGTCCTAGATTTAAGAAAACTACAGACTTTTTAAAATGACTAAAAGAGTAGAACAATAAGACAACACATACAAGTCATGGAACTGAATAAATGGATTTAACGAAACCAGTGACTTTGGGTTACAAGAAATCAGGTCTATTTTCCTCTCAGTGTATATTTGAATCATAACATCTATATCCCTCTGAAATTATGATCATGGTTTGCAAAGTTGGACTCCCTTTTTTGACTTTACAGTATTTGATTTCATTTTAAAAACATATAATGCAAATTTAATACTTTTATCTTTTATGACAAGACTTAGCTCACTCTGAAATAATCACTGTATTAACATTCTTTTACCCATTCAAATAGTTCAATTCATTATTACAAAACAGCATGAATCCCCAGCCTGTCATTAATTCCTACTGTTTTAATTACAGGCAAAAATACTCCATGGAAGGCTTTTGTGGGTAATGGCACCATAAACACAATCTTCTGCAAAGATATGAAAATAAAATAGAGAAATTTTTCTGCATTAGTATTCTGGTAGAAATATCAATTTTGCGGCAAATATAAGAAGTCTGTCAAAACATGATGGTTTTTTCTTTGAATTAAATAATACACATACAAACAAAACAAAACAAACAAACAACAACAACAAAATC
Organism: Mesocricetus auratus; assembly: GCF_017639785.1. Classification (NCBI taxonomy): domain Eukaryota; kingdom Metazoa; phylum Chordata; class Mammalia; order Rodentia; family Cricetidae; genus Mesocricetus; species Mesocricetus auratus. The sequence continues at coordinate 40,024,362 of NW_024429194.1, read as the reverse complement.
CCACATTGCTTTGAAGTTTCTTCTTCCAAGTGCACGTTTCTATGTGGAACCAAAAGAACTCCTATAATCAAAGGCAATACTTTTACAAAACAGTTTCATGTCTGCTCAGACTTCACAAGTTGTCCTCACTGCTCTCTAAACAAACTGTTCGGATTTCTTCACACTGTGGTTACATGTAAGTGACAGCTGCAATATCAAATAATTCCCATTATTTGAATTTTAAAATTAAGTGTTATATAAAATTCTCCAGAAACAAAAACCCGATTCAGGAATTAGTAGAGTATTTACATTATAAGATTTACAATTTGAACAAGTTATTTAAAATGTATGTTAAGAATGTGGCCATAGGTTGGGTTAGCAAGAAAATGATCACACTATAACCTAAAAGATTATTGCTAAGGGGAACTCTTAAATAGTCAGATTCAGGCAATATGTTTAAGGGTAGTCAGTACTAGAAAACAATTAACTTAAAGTAAAATACTTGTGCAGATACTCTAAACCTAACACTGATAAGCAATGCTATGTGCACATCTCCATTCTCTCCACTCACAGACCATTAGCTATAGTCAGTGAGAAACCTTACAGCTATAAGAAGGTACAAAGGCAATTATGCACAGTGGCTGAGAAATGAATTCTGAATGGAGGAATTAGCATTATTTCTTAACAACAGAGGGAGACTCCAAATATATTTTGAAGGATCAAAGATTACTTTTACTATAACTATAAATGTGTGAATAAAAACTGATTTATTTTCCTTTAACATTAACACAAAAGTAGGCACATTTTTCTAATAAGGAATTACTTTAACAAAATATCTTAAATATTTAAGTATTTATGTCATAGATCGATGATGAATGTCTATTAACATGGAGATTTTTCGGTGTATGAGCAAGGTGTCAGTTCACTAAAAGACATCCAACACTGAGGACTGATAAAATTTTCTAACTGAGGGCCCCTTTCTAAACTTTAAAATATTTAAAATATGAGAAAATGTCATATTTAGTTATATATAATCAATGAGGCAACATATTCTCAATAAGACCAATAAATACTTTTATTACTCATTATGTTGTTTACCTTTGGTTACCTACTTTAATCATCTAAATAGGTAATAATCATCTTACAAACTATGATTTTGTATATATTAAAAATGCCCATTATCACCTAGTAGTGTAGACCTACATAGGTTATAATAAATGTTTAGAATCTCTAAGGCAATGGTAGTATGTTTTGTGAAAAACTATCTGCTCCATATGACAGATTTAAGAAAAGAATTACATGAAAAGTAAGTTGCATTTCACTTTAGTATTGCATTATTTTGAAATGCATTGGATGACACAATGTGGATGGTGAATATTAGAACAGGTGTAAAAATAATATTTTCCCTCAAGGGCTTAACTGCTGGACAAAATCTGATAATTTCTACTTCAAAACTAGTCAAAATTTCAGTTCCTATTTTTACCCAATAACAGTTTTCAGTTAAGGTGCAGGCCTTTATTTAATTAGCAGATAGGCTTTCATTATAATATAACCCGAAATTGATCTTTAACTCATGAATGTGTTAATTGTTCTTTTCTGCTATATAGTAAGTAGCTAATATTCACTATTAAAGCTGAACAGACACCATTTAGATTAAATCTATGTATGAAATAGAAGGTGGATATACCATCTGTGAAGAAAGTAGCCTCATATCTAATTAATATGTATCATGTATAATAGCCCACTTCATTACTGAAAACAAGTTATACAACACAAAGTTGGATTTCATTTAAAAAAAGAAAAAGTTAATTTAATGGGGGATGAGAAGTTACCTTCAGGAATATTACAGATATTCTCTACAATATTCTTTGCTAAGGAAAAGATAACATGAATGTAGCCAGCCTCAGAAGAAAAGAAGATTAAGTCTCGAGACTATTGCTCAACAAGTATCTAAAACCTACTATATATATTCTAGGCACATGACAGAACAGCAGAATTTACATAGTGGGAAAAATGTACATAGAACTTACTAGCATAATACCTTCCTATGCACTTTACATAACCTCATAAACTCATTATTATTAGTAGTTGGAATTTTTACTGAAGTAATCTGTTCTTGGATATAGTGATTAGTATATGCAAAACAGGTTGTAAAAGGCTTATGGAATTAGACAAGTGTAATAGAAAACCCACAGGGTTGGACAAGAGGAACACTGGGTATGAGACAAGGGTAGAGCTGCCTAGGGGCAAACACACAGTATCTTGGTGACCACAATAGGAGTTTGGACCTTCATGGATAATATAAGTTATGGAGACAATGGACTTGGGAAGTCTGTGAAATATATGACTGGGTTGGACATGCTGAGAAAATTCCTTTCACCCCAGTATGCCAAACCGACTGGACATGGGAAAAGTGAAGATTGGCATATAAAAGCTACTTTATAGACCCAACTGGAGACAGTGTATCCCACACTCAGCAGAACTATAGTATGATGGTGAGGATGGAAAGCAGAATGTCAAAAAGAAATTGAAGAGCAAATATCCATGTTACCTAACATTGGAGAAATAGAAGCCCAATAGACAGAAACAGTTAGGGATTTGTAACTGTGTTATTGATGGGATGATGGGGATTGTTATTATGCTCCTTGTGCTTGTGCTTAAATATCATCTACCCAGGCATGCATTCTATCAGTGCTAAGAACTAAAATATTACATTCTTACCTGAATGGTTTTATTTATTTATTTGTTTATTTCTTTATTTTCCGAGACACGGTTTCTCTATGGCTTTAGAGGCTGTCCTGGAACTAGCTCTTGTCTACCAGGCTGGTCTCGAACTCACAGAGATCCACCTGCCTCTGCCTCCTGAGTGCTGGAACTTGAAGGTGTGTGCCACCACCACCCAGCTGCTTCTTCATGGTTTTAAATCACGGTCATGTTTGATTTTCCTTTAGAAGACTTATTATCACCTGACTGCTTACCCACTTATGGTCTATTTTGCTGAGTGCAATGACAGGTGACATGCCACTCGTATTCATGTTGTCCTTTATACACTTTAGTAGAGTCAGTTGCAACCAACATTTATTGGTTAAATAAATGAATGGGACTGCCAACGAATACAGCTGAATAGTAAAATTATAGTGTCCATGGAGCTCAATGTGAGGAGCAAGAGATGTGGTAGACAAGCTGGAGACTCAGGAAAAGACAGTGAGGTAAGAAGGCTAGGAGTGGCATAAGAGACATCAGCAAAGAACAGTGCCATAAAGATCCAAGACACATACAGTTTTGAAGCCAGGATGACTACTAATGTCAAATAATGACTAAAGAGATGTTGGTATGGGTGTTTAGAAGGATTGTTATCAGTGAAGGTGATATGGGATTTATCTAAGTATTAAGGAGACAAGAGACTATAGTGGTTTGGGATGGGAATTAGAGATGAAAGGGGGCAGTAGGAGGTATGAGCTTTTCTTTCAAGAGCTGTGCATATAGAATTATGAAGGCAAGGCAAGTAATTAGGAGAGATGTGACAAGACATATAATGATTGATGAAGAGCTCAGAATTTTTGCTTTTAATTTTTTCTCATGTGTATATCTGTTTATGTGAGTATGCATGGCCACCCACACATAGACACATGGATATCTGAGGGTGTGTATGTGTGTGTAAAACCAAGTCTGATGTTGGGATTCTTCCTCAATTTCTTTTACTGTATTAACTGAGGTACTATCTCTCAGTCAAATGCAGAATTTAGCCAACTTGTGCCAGAGATCACTTACTCCACCTTCTGGGTGCTGGACTACAGGCTGGCCGCCATTCCCAGCAAGCATTCTTTGTGTGTTCTGGATCCAATCACCAGTCCTCACACTTGAGTGAGGAATGCTTTAACCACTAATCCATATTCCTAGATTCTAGAACTGCTCCTGGTGGTAGGTTGATAGCTTAGCCAAAAGCTATCTTTCTCTAAGTATGGAAATAAGTGGAGAGGAAAGTTGAAAGAAAAGTACAGGTTTCTATTAGTCAGGTTCCATTCCTATAGCTAAATACCGAAGGCGGGTAATGTGTAAACAAAAACAGGTTCATTTGTCCTATACTTTTGGAAGCTAAAAGTCCAAGACCAATGTCCTTATTTCTTTGATCCAGGATAAGAGCCAGTGGTGGATGGCATCATAGCAGGACACATAGAGAGAGGCAGAGATCAGGTGGCCAGACAAGAAGAATGAGAGCAGGAAAGATCAGTCATTGTCTATTGCAACAGCTCCTTCGGGAGGACTAACTAAATCCCATAAGTACTAACAATATCTTCTAATGGCAGGATTTTCATGTCCTCCCACTAGCCTCCACCTCTGAAGAGTTTCAACACTGGTACTAGGAACTAAACTGCCAACACACAAACCTTTGAGGTACTTTTGAAAACTGTAGCCCAACCATAACAGGCAGCTACCTGTTCTGCCATGTAGGTTCCTACCATGTAATCACAGTTATATTGCATTGGTTTAAACAATAACATCAAAGCAAATGCCAGGGCAGTAATAGTATGAATTCCTCTTGGTTAACTGAAAAAGTATGTTCTGGACTTAAGTTCTGCTGCAGAATAGTGAGTTAAAGTACCCTGTTTCAAAACAAGATTTGGGAGGACTTTTCTTAGTTTCATGAAGCATGTTCTTACTGGGAAAAATAATGGGTACTCAACAGATATAAGATATTGGAAGTATCTTATAAGGGGTAAATTTTCATCATCTATATTTGTGGTTTATTTTGTCATGACATAATCAGGATATTTGATTGACTTACGAATCCTAGGACATTTAGCTTTCCTTTGTACTTATGTAGATGTAACATGCCTCTCAAGAAACAGCTTAACTTTCATAGAGTTTTCATACATACTCGTAACTGATTTCATGTCGACCAAATATACTTATGCCAAAGAGAGATTTTAATTTGGTGTTGGTATTGAGATGGAATTCACTGTGAAGCCTATCCTGGTATAAAACTCACAATCCTCCTGCCTCAGCATTTCAAATCCTAAAATTCAAGTCATGTATCACTGTGGCCACAAGAAAGATTTCAAGTTTTGGTTTATGTCTCATGGAATACATCTGTAACAAAATATCTAAAGAAGCTAAATTTTATTTATAAATGGAAATATCACTGGGCTTTATTTTAACTATTCCTGCATGTCATTTAATGAATCAATGTAATATCTCATACATGCAAAAATAAAATAATAAAGTAGTACTGTTAAAAACTTCAGCTTCTAGCTTATTTTCTATAATAACATGTATGTATGATACTGGTCAAAGTAAATCATGATAAGTAAATAGCACTAAATACTTCTTTTGAAAACTTTAGGTGTCATCATTGCATATCATATAACCTTAAAAATATTTAAAGAATACTACATTGATAGGGAACTTCAATGGGTTCTACCTAAAATACCATTATCACTAGACATGTTAAAATAATCCAGCACAATTGGTGAATGCCAGATAATTTAAATCAACATAAAATTGCATTGTATAAGAAAATAGATGATTTAATCTAAGGAATAATAAGTGATTAAATATGTCTCCCTGTGTTTTAATTTAGTTAGAAGAAGACATTGGAAACTAAATCATTTTCATCTTTAATATCTTTCCCCTAGTACCAGGTTGCAATGAGAAAATGTGTAGTCTAGCTTTGCAATGATTAGCTCTTTCTTTATTAATTGTCATATGAACCTTTTCATTCAAGGTTCTGGCTCATACTCTCAGCAATGAAATGATAACACTTCCTGAGTTTGATTAAATTAAAAAATTCATACAGTTTCCACCTAATAAGAATATAATTAAATTCACTCTTTAAAGTTTAAGGTTTTATAATTTTGAACTCAATATCACCAAACACTAGCTGTTATTCAGAGCTAGTATATAACATTACTGTTGGCAGACGTTCACATTACAAATTTTGGGTTATTCAGTTTCATGGTGTATATCATCACTCTTTTAATTTTCTTGATATTCTAATCTTTATATTCCAGGGTTTTTAAACATTATCACTAAATAATTATTATTTTAGAGAATGGACAAGAGAGAGGGTGAGAGACAAAACAGTGCATGAGAATAAAGTCTACAATTTTTTAAACTACACAAACAAGATGTATTGCTAAACAAAAAGCACTAACACTTTTCTTAATTTATTTAGTTGTATTAAGAGTGCGCTGGCCTTAATTCCATTCACATGTGTTATAAAGCAATCCCATTATCTCATTCACAGGGACACAATAGAAAAGCAGACATGAATCCCAGGACAATAGGTGTATTTTGTTTTGGATCAGGCAGCCATTAAAAATGTGCTATGGCAACTAAGCCATCTGCTCACTTGCTGTTTTGTGAGGCTGTTTATCTGTGTTAATGTACCTCTACATCTCATTTCACAGTGTACCAACCCTGCTTCAGAAACTACCTAGGAAAACATACAAGTCACTAACATTCTACAGTACTTGTAAGCAGTGGCAAAACACAGAAACTCTAAATAATTTCATAAAAGGAAAAGTCCAATAATCAATCAATCTTGTAAATTTTAATTTCCATTAGAGTCCAAAGGTCTCCAAATATTTTTGAGTAAACATCACAAGGGACTCTATAGACATTAATCTAAAATTGAGGTGTATGGATTCCTAGTCTTATCAACTGACAAAATACATCTTATCAATTTTTATTGATTGGGTTAACACTACAGATTAACATTAGAATACACTAAATCTTTTCTCAGTGAATCATTATTATTGAACCCTATATATTAACTACTTATGTAGAATATCTGTAAGAATGGTTTCAATTTGAGAATACGTAGGTTGAGAATATGATTCATTTAATGCTTATGAATTTATAGATAAAAGCTTCAATGGATTAGGCATTCAAGATTTTAGATACTTAAATCATTACAAAACTGAAAATGAGTTCAGTTTATTCAACATCCATTCATATTTACCACTTCAATAATACTTATGAATGCAACATTAACATTAGGTATCCCATCTATAGATGGTATAAGACATAAAACATTAAGATTTCATGGCATATGGATTTCTATCTTAAGTGGTTTTTTTGTCTTAGTAATTTAAAGATTTTTAAGGTAATGTGAATAAATGTAGGAAAGCAGAATTTTAAAGACCCTGAGTGACAAAAGGAAGCCACAGTGTATGTCAATCAGGGGCTTATTAGTTTAATTTTTAACTTTCCATTTCCTAGACCTGGCTTTAATTGGGATCATTGTAATTGATGTTATTTAGTGTCTAGAAAGAGAGACCCATGAGGGCTCCATTAGCCTTCTTGGGATAACAAGCAAAGGTAATAACTTCTCCTATTAAGCAAACAAAGACCGTGGCCAACTCTCATTTGGCTTGTCAGTGCTTTCTCACTAGGATGGCTCTGCCTCCTTTCTTGTACATGGGGCTGACCAGCCAGCACACAGGATGCACTGTCAATATTGCCTGGCAAGTTTTTAAACCGTTTCCTGAATAAAACACTTAGAATTCCAGGAATCATTTCTTTTATCACACATTGTTACTGAAAGCCAAGAACATGCACTGTCCTCCATGGTGCTCCTCCATGTACCTTATACTTCTGTCTCTAATAAATGTCATTAACACACTGGAACAGAGATCACTCTGCTTAATGTGATCATTTATTTCAATATAAAATGCTCTGACACAGATGGCTTACATTTCTCCATAGTACTGGGTAATCTACTCTCCACTACTGACGGAAAACTGCAGTTCTCAGGTGGACTCAGGGTAATGCTTCCCTACGAGAAATCTGGGAAGTTACTTTTGCAGGTGATCCAAGGGGCTGGCTACTTGGGTATCACAGATACCTAAATATTCATATTCTGTGGTTGTGGGACCCCAGACTCCCTGCAGGGCTTAGTGCTTGACAACTCCACAAGCAGTAGGTGGCTGCACTACTCAGCTACCTTCTGCTTAGGCTTTTCTTTTGCCAACTGCAATCACTTTATTTACCATGAAAGCCAGAAAAACAACAATAATAATACAGGAAAAGGCTTGAAATGTTTTTCTGCTTATAAGTTAAAGCCACATGGAGTTTTCTTTTATAATCTATCAATATTAGTTAAAGCAGTTACCTAAGAAGTAACTTACAAGCAAGTCCACATTAGCCTATGTTTTCTTTTACTAGCACTGGGTCACTTCTTATTGTGCCTTGCTTTCAATAATTGAAGTAAATACAAATAACCACAGGTATATTCACTAGTGAAGTTCTCAGAAATTCAGTGCTCATATGTCCTTAAGTTTTACAAATTTCAAGAGGTGTTTGTTTTTCTCTTAAGTATCCTCTCAGAATCTTCACAATCTCCATATTACCAATTCATCTAGTAATAAACTTGCTTTGGGTGACATTTAAGAAATAGTCAGAAGTTTCATTCAGTTCTTAGCATAAAATTTCAACTTCTTGAGAAGCCAGGTGTTAAGTATATGGCACACAGAATATACTTTGGCATAGGCATTCAAACCATATCAAGTTCTTGCAAATATGTTCATGTATCGTGTTTGTGAAGCCCTATTCATGATATCTAAGGTATTTGATATAAGATGTTCCAGAAAGATCTAGAAGTTTCCATCTGTTAAGAGAGTGATAGGAGCCAGGCAGTGGTTTTTCATGACTTTAATCCCAGCACTCAGAAGGTAGGGGCAAGTTATTTCTGAGTTTAAGGCCAATCTGGTCCAGAATGGCCAGAGCTACACAGAGAAACCTGTCTTGAAAAACAAAAATAAGAACAAGAAAAGAGGGTAACACAAAGAGCTACCTCATAGGTTTGATGTGAGAGGTGAATGAGGCAGTGAATAAAAACACTCTGTAGAAGGAATAACTTTTCCTTTTTTGCCTGCTTTCCAATAGCTAAAAATCTACCCAACCAATGTAAGGCTACTTCGTATTGCTTTTGTATTTCTAGGACAAAGTTTATCACACAAAGTTTAAGTACTCACTAAATACAGTTTTGAAACATTGAACAATTAACGATTTTTTAAAAACTGGGATTAAATAAGTCATAGAAATATATCCCAACATTCATTCACTCCACAGTCAAAGAATTCCTCATGATTTGCAATTCACAGTTTTAAATATGCACGCAATTAAATATATACATAGGAGTTATACAAATATATTCGAGGGGCTTATGACCTCATTTCACAAAGGTAACTGTTCGTAAATGACACTTTGTTGTTTAAGAAGATCCTATGAACACATCCATGATTTCATTTATTTCCTGATAACTATTTAGTTAGAGACACTTAATACTTAGGAATCTATGACTTCAGAATTTTAAAAGCTAAATTATCTTTTCACTACCTATCATGTCAGAAGCACACAGGGGCAATTGACTTCACTGCAGTTGGCCAATATATCACTATTATATTAATCCTACATTTAAACTATAAAATAGTCTAGATTAAATGATTTGAAATTATTCAGTTAAAGAGTATAGCTTCTCTTTAAATCCTATTTTTCAAAGATACTATTTGTTGTCTAAAATCCTCTACCCACCTCTTACAGACAACTTCTGACTAAATGTCATATGTGCTAATCATTTCCATAACAGAAAGATGCAATCTTGTTGATTGTTATTCCCATTAAGATCTTCAATGAGGAACAAAGTGGAGGCTTTAGTTGTCACTTCTTGGAGAGATTATCAATAGGTAGCATCAAATAGAACTCAGCCTATAAGATGAGCTGACAGGCCAGGGCCATCGTGTGTCAACTACTGACCTTGAATTTACCATTGAGAGATGAAGAGGACTTTGTTTTGGTCAGGTGGACTTAACACACAAGATAAAGCTATATTCACAAGGAAAGTTGTTGTTGGTTGTGGCTTTGTGGTTGTTGTTCACCACATCTTTAGTTATAAATAGGAAGGAGGGTACCACTGCTAACATTCTTTTTTTTTTTTAGGACACTCTTCTTCTTTCCCCAAAATTTCTTTTTTTTCTATTTTTTAATTTTTAAGTTTAAATTTAGATTAGAAACAAGGTTGCTTCACAAGTCAGTTCCAGGTCCCTATCCATTTCCCTCCCCTCCTCCCGTGCCCTCCCCGCAATATCCCCTCATTTCCCCAGGAAGGGTGAGGCCCTCCATGGGGGTGTCCACAGTCTGTCATTTCATCCAGGGCAGGGCCCAGACCCTCTCTCTCCCAAGAGTTCAGGGTGAGAGTGCATCTCACATTGTTGGATGGGAGTCCAAAGTCTATGTGTATACTTTAAACTGAGACTGTTAGAACAGTCTTAACTCTTTTGCCACAGATCAGAACACCAATCAGAGGAGATGCTGCTTCATTGTAGGTCTCTAGTTAACTCTTACACACTTCAGAGACTCAGCCTCACCTGTTCCCTGGCCTTTGGGATTTTTTGATTCTAGCCACCAATGACAGTGACCATTCTACATGGGTTCCAATCAATTTCTTGAGACGAGAATCAGATGGTGCCTTCATTCATTCTCCCCCTTCATACCTCTTCTTTCTTTCTCATCTTGACATTGTTTACTGTGAGGTCATATGCTTGTCAGGCTACTATGCCTGTGTAACCCTGCAGAGTAGGGAGTAATCCTTTGACCCACAGGAGACAGGACACTACACAAACTCCCTCACCTTTCTCTTCCAGAGAAACTTCCTAAGCTGAATTGCCTAGGATGACAGAAAGAGTAAGCTAAAGGAAGATCAAAAGTGTCTCTGACTTTTGCTTTCCTGAAACTGCACTCTCTGAGAAGAAACATATGCAAGTTTTGGCTTCAAGCTTTGCTTTCTGAGGAGCTCAGACTAAAATACACTGTACTGACAAAAACAGGAAATCCAAACCAAATATGCAATGAAATAATGAAATCCCTCAACACTCACCAATGCTCCTAGAATCTCCTACAAACATTGAAATGAGCAAAATTAGTTGTTTTGGCGCTCAAAGGAAAGTATAAATAGGTGTGACTGATTTGACCAAATATTGTAGAATACCAGGGCTTCTTTTCCCTGTGTAGTATAAAATGGTTAAAATCAAAATATTCTGTAGTTAATATTCCTTCACTTACCATAAACATTTAAACAATAAAAGCAACTGTTGAGTATTACAAAAACATCTAAATTGTATTTCTCAGTGTTCCTGATTGTTTGTCTTTATTTGAAGTTTTGATTCACTGCACATAAGTGACTGATCAGACAGCTGGCATATCACATGTTAACACATTTCCATATTTCTGAAGGGTTGAAAGAGAGATATTTCTTTTTAGTTTTTAAAGTAATTATTTTTAAGTTTTAAATGTGTTTTAATGAACTTGGCAGAGTAGAAGGTTGTCTGCGGCCCTGTTCTTTTCCTCACTCTTTCTCCCCATCCCTGCTCCTCTTTCTTCTCCTTCCCCTTTGCCCCCACTCTTCTCCCTTCCACCATGCTGTCTCATGTGTTCTGTTGTTTCCCTGATTTCGTCTCCCGAAGCATCTTTTCTTTGCCTGTCTTGGGGACCATATTTCTTTGTCTAACCTAGGACCCATCTTGTTTCAGAACAGGGTTTAGAGTAAAGAATTATGAAAGTGGTTTGGCCATTTACCCACTTCTTGCACAGAGGGCGTTTCATTGGAACACCATAGTATTTCACTTGTATTCTTATTTAGCAAAAGTGGTGACTACGGGGGCTGCAGAGATTCTCAGTGGTTAATAGTATTTTCTGCTCTTGCAGAAGATTCTGGTTGGGGTCTAGCATCCACATGGAGACTCCTCAACCATCTACAGTTCCAGTCCCAGTGGTTCTTCTGACACCCTTGTCTAGCCTCTGTAGGTATTAAATTCAGGTGGCATGCAGATGCACATGTAGGCGAAAATACCCATCCACAAATAAATAATTTTTTAAAAAAATCATGATCATTTAAAAATTAAGATTCTGCTGCATCTAAGGAAGTGTTCAAAATTAACAAAATAATCATCTCATTTAACTCTGAGTAGGAAAAGAGAAAAATTTTCTTTATATCATTGTTCATGTCTACAGAATGGGCATTGTGTTGAATCACTTTGAGGATAATACATGTCTATGTACATGCAAACCCTTGGTGCGTGGTGTCCTGTTAGCATTAGGTTAGCATTAGGTTAAAGAGAGGAACAAAAGAAATATAGACTTAATTAGAGACACTGTAAGAGACTGGAAAAAAATGAAAAGATCACTTTTCTCCTAGAAAGTCACTAGCTCTGAAATCGCTACAATAATGATCATTTTCATGACCTCCTCAGTCAGTTACTTCTTAGGCTTTTAGGAGTGCCTAAAAACCCAAGACTAGTGCTATAAATCATTTTACAAATGTAATGTCAGTATCTATAATAAAAATGAATTGAAAATCCTGCATTCACTCCTTTATCTTTTGCAGACAATAACCTCATTTGACTGAAATATGACTAACTTGAAGACACAGCTTGACACATGTTTCTTTTTAACATTTTCAGTGTCACACATTGCAGTTTGTATATTTGATACACATTTTGTGGAAAAATTGGCTATCAACTGGCCTATTAATTGTAAGAATATTAGTTTCTTAGAAAGGATTCATAACTACTTCTGCTGGCTAGTTTTTATGTCAACTTGACACAACACAGTTAAGCAGCATCTCCATCGGGGCCTCTGCATCAGCTCCTGCCTCCAGGATCCTGCTCTATTTGAGGTTTTTCCCCCCCAAGCTTCCTTTAGTCGTGAATAGTGCTGTGTGAGCATAAGCCAAATAAATCCTTTCCTTCCCTAGTTGCCTGATGAGGGATGTCCTTCTGTATGCTGTGGATATATGTTTCTCTTAACTGGTTGATGAATAAAGCTGTTTTGGCCAATGGACAGGCAAGATGTAGCCAGGTAGGAAGGATAGGATGGATTTCCAGACTAGAAGAAGACTGGGAGGAGAAACACAGGGACTTGCTGTGTAGCTGGCAAAGGACTAATATGCCAGAACATCATGGGCAAGCCACAGCTTCGTGGCAACACATAGTTTAATAGTTATGGTTTAATAAGTAAGAGAGTTAGTCAGTAAGAATACTGAGCTACAAGCCAACCAGTTCATGATTAATAGAAGCCTCTGTTGCTTATTTGGGACTCAAGGGCTCTGGGACCAGGAAGGACAGAAACCTCTGCCTACAGTTGGTTTTGGTCATGGTGTTTCATCCAGCAACAGAAACCCTAAGACACAATTTTAACTCAAAGTTGAACAACAGGATACACCCTGAAAAGCTTAAATGTAATTATTATTTTAATGCAGATTAATTCCCAAATCTCCCTAATTGTCAGTAGACTCACTATCCTGACAAAAATCTCACTAAATAAATTCTAATCATGTGTTTGTTTTGTGCATTATAAACAATTTTTCCCAGTGGGGAACAATATAACCAGAACCTGATCTTCTGGGCAACTGATACAATCCAGATTCAAAAACGTTTCTGCCTTTTTCTGTTCCCATTTCCTTGTTAGCAAATCTTTATAAAATCATTTCATTGTTACTTAATCTTTATAAAATTTTAGTAACAAATAAAATTTTATGTTTACACCAGATTTTAGATGCTGTCCATTGTCGTTCCAACCTAAAAAAGTTTAAAGTTTCTTATGAAAATGCAAAAGAAAACAAGTTTCTTTTTTATTATTTATTTTTAAATTTAAATTAGAAATAAGGTTGTTTCATAAGTCAGTTCCAGGTCCCTCTCGGTTTCCCTCCCCTCCTCCTCTGCCCTCCCTCCAACCCTCCTATATCCCCTCATTTCCCCAGGAAGGGTGAGGCCCTCTATGGGGGTGTCCATAGTCTGTCATTTCATCCAGGGCAGGGCCTAGACCCTCCCCCAAGAGTTCAGGGTGACAGTGCATCTCAAATTGTTGGATGGGAGTCCAAAGTCCATTTGTATACCTGGGATAAATACTGATCTACTGCCCAAGGCTCAATAGATTACCTAGGCCTCCTCACTGATACCCACATTCAGGGGGTTTTGATCAGTCCCATGCTGGATTCCCAGGCTGATGCCTGGGATTCAAGAGCTAACCCTTGTCAGGTCAGCTGTTTCTGGGGGTTAAACCAGCCCAGTCTTAATCCCTTTGGTCATCAGTCCTCCCTCTCTGTTACTGGCTTTCTTGAGTTCGGCTCAGTGCTTAGCCCTGGGAGTCTGCCTCTTCTTCCCTCAGCCACTGAATGAAGGTTCTGTTTCCCAGACTCTCTGGCCATGGGATTGTAGGCTGGCATTCCCCAGATCTATGTCTAAAATCCATATATGAGAGAGTACATGCCATGTTTCTCTTTTTGTGACTGGGTTACCTTACTCAGGATGGTTTCTTCTAGTGCCATCCATTTGCCTGCAAATCTCAAGATTCCATTGTTTTTTTTCTGCTGAATAGTACTCCATTGTGTAAATGTACCACGTTTTCTCTATCCACTCTTCGGTTGAGGGGCATCTAGGTTGCTTTCAAGTTCTGGCTATTACAAATAACGCTGCTATGAAGATAATGGAACAGACATCCTTGTTGTATGAATGGGCATCTTTTGGATATACGCCTAAGAGTGGAGTTGCTGGGTCTTGTGGTAGGTTTATTCCTATTTTTCTCAGGAATCTCCATACTGATTTCCAAAGTGGCTGAACAAGTTGGCACTCCCACCAGCAATGGAGGAGTGTTCCCCTTTTACCACATCCTCTCCAGCATAAATTGGCGTTGGTGTGAAAATAAGTTTCTTAATGTATGATATGGACACTTTCCCTTGTCTCCCTTGACCAGGGCAATCCTCTTCTGTTTAATCTGTTCCAACTCATAGTGTACGAAACAAAGTTCAGAAAGCCTCCATTCGCAGGCCGTGTGGCTCCCATGAAGGAGCCAGTCCTCGTTCTGTGTCCACAGGAGGAAATCTTGGTGAGATCTACTCTTGCTTTGCTGTTATCTTAGAAGCTATCTTACAGATTGTTGAAGATACAAAGAGATGGCAACTATCTTATAGTTTTAAAGTTCACTCCACAGCAAAATAAATGACCATTTGGTTTCTTTAAAGCTTTAAAAAGTAAACATGAAGAAATAGTCATTTTCATGAAGGTATATTTATATTGTTTTCAATATCAAAAAGATGAAAGAAATTAAAGACAATATTAGAGTGTAAGCAATAGCAATATGTCAAAATTAGAAATGTAAGGTGCAAATGATTTGTTTACTTTTAAATATGACATTGAATAAAAGGGAAATCATAGTAACATGTCACTGAAGTAGTTTCCCTCTCCCTTTTTTAAAAACATGATATTCCATCTGCTAGATAGATAGTCTGTAAGGAATATTTTGGTCTTGTCTTCATTCTGGACAATGGTCTTCTTTTGTTTTTGTAAAAGGCATCCCTATATTTCCTATATAGTCCAAGTTGATGCTGAATAATTGGCAATCCTCCTGCTTCTGCTCCCCGAGTGTTGGAATTATGAGTATGTGCTATCATGACCAAATATAGAGACTGTTTCTTAGCATTGCTTTTAAACTGAAGATGAAGATATAGATACTAATCAAACAAACAACTATTTGTATTAGATCCATAAAAACATGTTTATAACCACAGAATAATGGTAAGGGACTCAAACTAACAAAGATTATGAACATGAAAGTTCATCGATCTACAGAGGACATATATATATATATATATATATATATATTGAAATGTGGGCAGGCATACAAGACAGAAAAGAAGCCAGCTGAGCAGTTACCCAGGAGAAGTTAAAGGGGAAAAATTTAGTTAAGTGGAAAATTTTGACAACGAAAAATGAAACAAGGCAATATGTAAACTATTCCAGAATGACCAGTGAATTGTTTTTAACAAACAAGGAAATATAAGTAGTATGAGGCCAGTGATAGAAGGTGAATGAGTAAGAGACCTACAGAGAACAGCAGCTCACAGGCAGGCGGTGCGTGTGGTCCAGATGGAGAAGGGGTGAAGGAGAAGAACTGGTCTTTGTTTTGTCTCATGGAAGTGATTGGTGCATCAAGGCCCCAAGGAGGCTGTTCACTCTTGCAAACATGTTTCTCTGCCTCTGTGGCTCTGTTGCTTTGTGTGAGTGTGTGTATGTGTGTGTGCATATTCATACGGATAAGTGTGCACGTGCCATAGGGCAAATGTGGAGATCAGAGTACAACATGTGGTGTACTTTGAACCTTGTTTGAGACAAGTTTTTCTTGTTTTTCTCAGGAGTATACCAGGCTAGCAGGCTTCTCGGAATTCTCTGGTCTTCTCTTCCCATCTTCTGTTGGAGGATTGAGATTACCAGCTCTTGCACTGTAGCATTCAGAATTTCTTTAGGCTCTTAGGATTCAAAGTCAGGTCATCATCCTTGCACAGCAAGCACTTTTACCCACGGAGCCATTTCTCCAGACCAGAGGCTTCTCATTTTTAAGCTGGTTTGCATTAGTTCTTAATTTGTAGTAGGCAACTTTGTTTCTCAGAATTTGAGAATCCCTAGAAAGATTGGCATTTCTACAGTGTGTATTTGAATTAACATCATTTTGTAAAAGAAAATATTTTGTAACAAATTATTCATTTAAGATGAAAAAATCCTATCAAACTTCCCAAGTTTTAATTTAGTCCTTATTTAATTAGCTGGTATTTAATCTGAAGTTATAACTCTAGGGCTCAAAACCAATATTGGTTTCTCTTTCTCTTCAGCCAGTATCAAAGTATATTTTGTAGTTCCCTTTTCTTACAAAGAAAAAAATACATTGAATATTGGACCAAAATTAATTGTGATAAATAACAATTTGATGCTTCTTGGAAATAAACCAACAAAGTATTGTGTAACTGGAGAGACAGAATGATCGTAAGAACTGGAGGTAGTCAATATCAATAACATCAAGAAAAGCATTTTCCAGACCTAACAGGGTTGATGCACATATACATTCATAACAGTTGAAACAGTATTTACAATACTTGTGACAGCCACACCCAGATAGCATCCTAGCATATAGGAAGAAGGTAGACCTGAAATTCCAAAAGGAGCTGAGGAGCTATTAGCATTTGATAGCAGTTTGGAGTGGGAGTGTCAGTTTTCTTTAGTTATGTGATCCTCTGGTAAAATCAAGGAGCAAGGCAGGCCTCACACCCAAGATTATCTTGGCAACACATGCTGTACTATATAGGGAAAGAAACAAAAAGATGAAGAAATGTCAAGACAGGTGGGAAAGGATGGGAGGGTGAAGAGGGTGGTAATCAGAGGAGTGGGAGCAGGAACTGTATTCAAAATATATTGTATGGAATTCTCAAATAATTCACAACAATATTTCTGAAAAATGGAAAAATTACCCATCCTAATGTTATCATATGAGAAAGAAACTTCTGGCAGCTTCGGGAATCATGTGGAATAACTCCTCAGTCTCATGCTTTGAAGCCCTGACTCACTCCAGCCCTGAAAAATCAGGGTAACTGTGCATGTCTAGTTATCTGTGTAATAGGTAACTTTCCTTCAACAACAGAAGAAAAATTCAAAAATCAGGAAACACGACCACCTAGAAAGGATCCCTAACTTAAAGTCCAGCAGGGGTTGTCGATGTACACTTGATAATGCTACCTATTTGCTTGGCAAGGCTAATTTAATGCTACTGTGTACATTCTATACAGCATCTTAGGGACTGTTCAGTTATTTTGCCCATGGGTTCCTATGACAGACTCTGAAGGTGCTAGATCAGCATTGATTTGCAGAAGTGGACCAGATTTAGCAACATCCAGATGGCAAAATTGGGACCGATTATGTCCTGTTTGGGAGCTGAAATCTGCTAATGGGTCAGACAGTAGTTTCCAAAATCATTGGACACAAGAAGCAGCTGGGAGCAATTTAAAATGCAGATTATATGACCCCTTTTCCCGAATTCTCGCTCTCTAGATTTGAGGAAACATTACACTTTTTAAACAAGTGTCTTCTGCCCTGTCCTCTGGTGGACATATTCAAGAAACTGAAGAATAGATTCCATGGCTCTTCTATCAATGATGGCTTTGAGTTTTGATAGAAGCAAAAGTCCTCACCCTGTCTGTGGAAGGTAATCTTTAGTTTTAATATCTGTGAGGGTGTTTCCAGAGAGATGTGAGGGTGGAGGGTTTCAGCTGTGCTTTTCCCATGGACTGGGTCTGGTACTGACTGAAAAGGGGAAGAGTAGAAGACAAACTGAGCCCCTCTTTCTCTACTTCAGAGTCTGCCCAGATGTTAGCCACCCCTGCCTCCCCTGCAAGCAGGATGGGCTGTATCCTCAAACTGTGACCTAAAATAAACTGTGACCTTCCCACCCTAACATGTTTCTTGTCAAGTATTTTACCTCAGCAAAAGAAAAGCAACTCATCCACCCAGTGACATTCGGGATACCAGATAATCAGACCATTCCCACTGCCTCTCTGTCCTCGCCTGTCATGTCTCTCCTGTCACTCACTGTGCCCCAGCTGCCCTGGCTTTCCTGCCTGTTCCAGAACCCAGGGAGCATCCACTGCAGAGGCATGGTGTTTGCTCCATCTTCCAAACGAATGTTCTTTCTTCAAATCCAAGCTCACACCTTCAGTCTCATTACGTCACTTTCTCAGAACTCTCATGTCCACACACAGTAGCAGCCCCCTCTCTACTTCTTCCTAGTCATTTTCTCTTACTGTGTAGCTCTAGGGGACCTGGAACTTTCTATGTTGAACAGACTGGTCCTGAATTCACAGAGATCTGCCTCTACCTCTCAGAGTACTGGGATTAAAGGCATAGGCCACCATGCCCAGCCCCCTGAATGCTTCTTAACTTTCTATTGTTTTAGACAGAATACAAGCTACACAAAATTACTTTGTTTTTTTTTGGTCACTCTATATGCTTACTATTCAAGACAGCAAGACTTACATAATAGGATTCATCAAAATTATAAGATTTAAGATTGACTGGAGCTCTGGTTGACTGGTGTCCTGACACATTGAATCTGTCCAAACAATGGGGGTACAATCTGTATAAGTTCTTGTATCCATAACAACAAATATCCACAACAAATATAACCTGGACACTTCAATTTCAAACATCGTAGGAGAACCTTATTAGAAACTCAAAGAGAAGTATAAGAATACCAATGTTATTTCAAAGAACTTTCTAGAAATACAAGACAGATGTTTTGCCAATGTGTTCTGAGGGACAGACTATCTTATATTTAATAAAGAATGATAGAACCAAAAGTGTCTTTCGAGTGTGAAGGACCAGATTCTAACCACAGCCTGCCATTTGTTACCTGTGCTGCGTTGGTTATTCATAGATACAGTTGAAAATGTATATCTCTAACCTCACTGATGCATGATCTCATCTATAACATAGTAAGTGCTTCCTCGGCTTATAGTTATCAATCCTTACATTGTCCATCTTAGTCTAATATAACAGACATAGAGTGATGGCTTCTAATGGGTCATGGGTCGCTGTACCTATAAAGTCCCAGGCTGACTTGGAGACTTTTCTAAGTGTCATGCTGTGATCATATTAGCAAGCATGGTGCAAGCACAGGCTTGACAAGCACATAGATGCCGGGGCATTGCTCTCCTAAAAGTCATCCTCCATGCTTGGATGAGACTCAAGCCTCAGCTCAGGATGGGCAGACCATGTGGGGCATTCATGAGTGAGTAGGGAACTTGCCCCAGCTAATTTAGGAGCACCACAGACTCCCTACTTGAAGCAGAAACAACTCTCAGCTAACTCTGAGAGCCACTGAAGCATAAAATAAATATATGTTATCTGTTCATCCAAGTTTTCACCTAGATTTCAATGCAACAACAGGTAATTAAAATCACTGCATTTTGAAATGTGATATCACAACCCCACAAAAGTGTTAGGAATTCTGCATATATTATGAAATAAGAGGAAAGATAAGAAGGGGAAGTGAATGGCCTTTGAAAGCCCTTAGATTAAAATTGGGTGGCCCCTAGCTTGTTTATATTTGAAGCATAAAGAACTGTTATTTCACATGGTGCTTTTCATTCCCCTTGAGAAAAGAGCCCTTGATGGAGTCATTTGTGTAATTCACTATATAATTGAAATCTTTATTAACCAAAGAGCAGCAGTGACACAATACTGCACATGTAAACTTTATATGGGTTTTTGAGACTTGCTAGTAGTATAGCTCATATGCAAGCCAAGCAATTCTGCATTTTCATTCTGTAACTTGAGTACTTACCCTGTGGCAGGAGACTATTGTTGGTGATTAGGGCCTCTGAAAGGGAGCAAATCCTCTTGCAACTTCCAGATTTACCAGTGGGGATCTACCTTGATGAATAAGCTGTATTACTGAAATTGCAACTGGACTTTTAATCAGTCCCGAAGCTGAGTTCAGAATAATCAAAGGTCAGACTTGCATTGTGCAAGTGTTCGGAAGCATTTTATCTCGCCTTTAAAAAAAAGTGAGGAGGCAAAGTAGGGAAGTCCTGTGGAAGTCCAGTTGCACAGCATTTTATTACGATTCCATGGACGTGTCCTCAACTCTGAAAGAGCCCTGACATTTCTAAAAGAGATATTGCTAACCTTTTATATGACACCTCTGCGTTCTCTGAGATGGCATTGTTGTTCGACACAATGGCTTTCACTTCCTAAGCAACAAGGTTAGGAAGCTTTTCATTGTGAGGTAAAAGGTATCTTCCGACTACATGACAGTAACATGTTTTCATCTTTTTGTAGTTTAATTCTTTTTTTTTTGAATCAAGAAATGTGTTCAGAGATACAGTGATATAGGAATGAGGTGGGATTTTGTGTGTGTGTGTGTGTTTTCTTTTTCCAAATTTGTGCCAAACGTCCTTGTTATCCTTTAGGAATTCAAGACTAAAGACTAATTTTCCTTCAGTCTAGGATAGGATGACAATCTCAGAGGAGGTGTATGATGCCAAGGAAACATTGTCTTCCAGACTCACACAAATTGTGACAGAACACTCAGGATCTACATACATTCAAACCAGACAAAATTCCAGCATTGAGAAGCAAAAATGGACACACAGTTCTACCCCTAACCAGGAAACTATTTGCAACTGATACCTGCTGGGAAGGAGAAAATCATTTTTTTCTCCAGTAGTGTCCACTAGGCTTATCAACCATACTTCAGGGCAGTGTTCGTGCTCTGGAGTGGTTCACTAACACAAAAGAGACTCCATTTGTGTATATGCATGTGCTTTTTGCTTTGTTTTGGTAGGTTTTTTTTGTATTGGATTTTTGTTTATTTGTTTTGTTTTTCACTTTTGTAGGAAAAAAAGGAAAGAACATAAAGTCGATGTATAGGAAGGGGGGAGATCTGTGAAAAAATTTCAAATGTATCAGCAATTCAAATACAATGTTGTTGAAGCATTGTGAGAAAAAAAGAGAAAGACACAGAGACAGAGGGAGAGGAGGAGAGACAGATTATATGTAGAGAGAGAGATACAGAGATACAGACAGACAGATAGGGTATTAGTAAATATATTTAATTCAGCAAATACACTGAAAGTGCTAAGATTCACAGAAATAATTTTTAAATATAATCCAACACCCCTGCAAGACAATTGAATGAGGATATTCTTACTATCTGATTTATGTATGCCTGTGCATTATAATGATCAAATATAAGTACTTTATGCACTTAGGGAAATCTTAGACACAGATGTGATAAATAGTGATTAACATATCCTCCCCTATTTCTAACTCTCTGTTGGTCTTTTACTTGCTCTCTTGCATTTCAACCCTCAATTATATATATTTCCTCTACAAAGTATTTAACAAATGACAGTAGCATATTACTTCTAGAATTAAACAAAACTATTTCTCAGCTACAGTACAAGATTTATTATATGTTGCTGGGATCTCTAGATATGCGATAGCCTGGACTCTAATGTCAATGTTGCTAATTATTTTAAAATCATGTCTTTAAATTTACGCACATAAACACATACACCACGCACACACAGATTGAGAGAGAGAGAGACAGAGAGAGAGAGAGAAAGACAGAGCCAGACAGACAGAGAGAGAGAGAGAGAGAGAGAGAGAGAGAGAGAGAGAGAGAGAGAGAGAGAGAGAGGGCAGAAAATTTAGCTTGTGATTTGGGATTGATTCATCGGGAAGTACCAACTTTTGTTTTGTAAGATCCACACTTGCTCCAATGAAAGTGCAAATCATTCTGGAAAGAATGAAAATTTCTACTGCAGACTATAGAATAGTTATTAAAAATTGGAAATGAGAGATGCAGAAGGAAACTCACAGTCATGCTTATTATCCTGTTACTTTATATTATTGAAGTCAGCAAGTACAAGGCTGGGAAATATGGGAGGATCAAAGCTACATTCCAATGGAAGCTGTCAACTGCTTCCTGCCTCTGCAATATACCAAGCAGTAAACTATAGATACTTTAATTAGACCGGAGGTCAGTAGGCACAAGGCTTCCCAAAATGTCTGTGGGATTTGGGCTAAAGTAGTTCTTACATTGACCAGAATAGCATGCATTATCTTTTGGAGGGCAATCTCAGAACTTCTGCACCCAAATTTGAAGCAATTGATGAAGACTCTAGAAAAGAATGTAATGCCATTTATACATACCCACATGTATTTAAGGTTAGCCACTTGCAAATGGGTAATCTATCTGCAGGTTTGCCACTGGAGAAAGCTTATTCACCCTCCACCTGAAGCCATTGCTTGCCTCTAGTTCTTCTATGATATTCCCTGAACCTTAGGTGTGGGACCCATACTGTAGAGGCATCATCAATTGGTGTTGGGCATTCTAAGGACACTTATTCTTGCATTTTAACCAGGTTTGTATCTCAGCAATAGTTTTTATATATTGTAAAAAGGAAACTTTTCTGATGAGAGGTACAAAGCTACAATTATATAAGTGTATAAGGATAAGCACTTAAAAACAGAAATTATATCGATTTAGGAAATGGCAGTAATATGTTCTCCTCTAGAGTCTATGAACTCTCTATCTATAGGTAGTTGGGTGAATATACTAGCAGTGCCAGACAAAAATTCTCTCCAGTTGAGCAGGAGGATATCCAAATAGCTGTTGGATATCCTCAAAATGAAAGTGCCTCCTTTGGATATATCTTGCCAGGACAGTCACTGTGGTGGTTCACAAGTTTTATAGCGGGGTAACTTGGCAGCTTGCATAGCACCTTCCAGAGGCTTGAGGGTAGATCCAGTTATCTTAGTCCCAATCTTGTGTCCTAGGGATGTGGTATTTTCAACACTAGGTCTTACCTTCAAGTTCTGGGACACAGCCAATGGCAATGACAATAGCCTGTGCAATTTGGACACTGTCAGGGGCCCTGAGAGATACAGCAGGTGTTAACTAGATTTTAACAGGTTCACCCACCAGACTCATGATTCCTGATGGAGTAGCCCCACTTGGCAAGGTCATGGGGTCACTGGCTGTGGAAACCAGTTATTCCTGTCTATAGTTTCTCCCATGAGTCACTTCATTCTTGCCCAAGAACTTCAGTTCTTCCATAGAATAACTTTAGGTGTTTTCCTACTGCTTGTGTGTTTATCTGGTGTGTCAGGTCCAAATATTTCAGGTATAGGCCTCAGCTCAATTCCAAGAGCTCGAATCTCCTATTGTCTTTTAGATGTTGGCTGGTTACCTCTGTTTGGCCTGGCCACAGTGAACGATGGGTTCTAGTTTGTGTAACAATAGACCTAGGCCCCATGCCCATCATGAGTGCTACTAGGACTTTCCTGAAGACTGGTAAGATGTGCATTCTAGGACATCTCTAGGGCTGAAAGAAGTGTTTCATTGTCCGCCCTATATACATGATAATAGATGTCTTGTACCATTGCTATTACCCCTGGTTTTGGAAAGCTATTTAAGAGGATGCTTGAATAAACCATGGTCTCCAGTATTGACTGAGACCCCTCCTGAAAAGACAGGATGTCTCTGTCTCATTCTTAATGCCATGGGTAGTTAGAACTTTCCTGATTCACAATCCCCCACTCAGAGTCGGACCTGGGGCTGTTTGGCTCGTTCTGAATACTGCCCCAAAGATGTCAGTCCAGAATAGATGGCCCCTTCAGCATAGGACTGACACAGGCCTGACCCCAGCACTGGTGAAAATATTCCATCTGCTGAACACATTATCTGTGTGCTGATCTAGAAGATGACTTTTCTTTGACTATATTATTTTGATATATAGGATATATACTGGGGCATGCCTCATAACCAGATCTATTTGTCACACAAGGACTGCAGTCTCTTAATATCATGCCTTCCTCTCTTACTCATACTAACTAAACACACTTAGCTCACTTTTACCTAGAATAAAGTTCAAACTAAAGGCATTTTGTAAATAGATCATAAGTTTGAAACCTTATAGGTATGTACAAGGTCAGAGCAGCAGGTGTCTAACCAAGGTTACTAAGAAAAGCCTGCTTATTCTTCATGTTCCAGTACACTAACAATAGATCTGTGTCTTAAAGTTGTCATTGGGCACTGTGCCCTCCCTGTCTGGTTGCAGTTTTGCTCCTGTGACCTTCGGTCTTATGTAGCCATGGATATGGATCTGTCTTTATCGCTAAACTTAGAAATGTACTCCTGACCAAGGAAAAACTAACTCTGTAGTTCTTATTCTTTCCTTCAAACTTCTGGGTAGGGGAGAGAGATTTTGGGAAGAGGAGATACCAGAGGTAATTGCTGGAGGGAGAAGCTGGCAGAAATGAACAGAAATGTAGAAGGATAAGAATGTAGGAAAAACAAGTATATAGAAAAATGAAGAAAAATAAAACGAAAGATAGTGAAGTTAGAAGCAGAACAGGGTTATTAGAGTAGAAACAGAGCAATAAAGAGCATATGAATCGAAAGGATGTGGTGTGAGGAGATTCTTTTTCTATAGCCCTCAAGACTCAGATTCTATGCTTGAACCCTGAGAAAAAGTTGTATGGCCGGACATAAGGTTTTCCATAGGGCAGTGGTTTGGAAATGTCCCCATGACTTGGAGGGAGGTTTTCCGTGTCCAGTAGGATGTGTGTATATGTTCATGTGTGTTTGTGTGTCATCACTAAATAAGATTGAGTGGATACAGGAAAAGTTAGAGAAGTAGACATAGTATAAATATAGTATTCATCTATGAAATTATCAAGATAATTTAAATTAAAAAAAGTTTAGGATCAGATAATGCTGGTGAATACCTCTAGTCCCAGCACTTGGAAGGCAGAGGCAAGCATATTTCTATGAGTTAGAGGCCAGCCTGTTCTACAGAGCAAGTTCTAGGATAGCCAAGACAACACAGAGAAACCATGTCTTAAAAAAACAATAATAATAATTGATGGGGAAGTCCTTCCGTGTATATGTCAATAAAGCACTGTTGGCCAATAGAGAAGCAAGGTAGGGGCACTAAGAGTCTAGGAGGATTCTGGGAAATGTACTGAAGAGCGTTGTCACCATGTTATCTCCTGGGAGCAACGGGCACTTAGGAGTGCATCCTCAAAAAGATAAGTCCTTATAAAATATGTATTAGTAATTATGGGTTAATAATCAAGTCAGAGCTAGCTGATAAGAAACTAAACAAATGGTCAACAACTTCATAATTAATATGGTGTCTTGTGTGAGATTTGGGGGCTGAAAGTGGCAACAGGACCCAGGCAGCAAGCAGGAAGACTAAATGTTACAAGTAATAACACCAATAATAAGAATAATAATAATAAAAATAATAATAAATTAAATAAATTCTAGGGGAATGAATGGGACTTTACCTGGGTGAATCACATCGACTGAAAAGCATATGCTGAGATAGAAGGAGATTTATTTGGACATACACAAAAATTGTACCATTTTTCTTCCCATAAAGGTTTTTTAGAGGTACTAAAAAAGAAGAAACAGGTAAAGGTGAAGAATAAACTTAAATTTTCCCAGCAGAGAAAAGCTACATAAATGAAAAAATAAGACAAGATAAAAACAAGAAAAGAAAAGGAGAGTAGGTGTGGGGACTAAATTTTCCGTGAACGTCCATAAACCAGAACTCAGGCAGAGAAAACCAAGAGAAGAGAACAAGGATGCTTGAGTTTGTCCTGCTGAGAGCAGAGAGGATGAAGTGCTGGCCTTTGTGAAAGGCCACTGAGGATAGCAGTTCGTGTGGGAGGATGGGCTGTGGTATGTGACATGGGGACTTGTCATGTCACATGAGGAGGGCAGCTTAAAAAAGGCACTGTGCTTTTAAAGTCTGCATGGAGATTCACAAGCTGTACATACAGAGAAGACTACAGGAAGGTCCGTATCTGTGACACAAGGAAGTGGAAGAAATGTCACTCCAGTCTGTACATGACTAAGATGAAGTTATTAGTACAAGGACTAAACAAACAGAGGTGGTAGAAGAGAGCAACTGCCTCTGACATTGAAGAGTAAGGACTTATGGAAAGAAAAGTGTCAAAATGGGCTTCATATTTCACACTCCAAAATATACGATAACCACAGAGTAGCACTCTGGCATTTTATTCTGAGCCTCGGGAACAGTGTGCCTCTGGGTACTCTGGATTCTGCAAAAAAAATAGTATCCAAACAACGACAAGAACTAAAACTCTGCACATACTTCTACAACATACATATGTATATTTTCTTCTCTTAGAAAACAAAACCCTTAAAGGTGGAGAGTCTTGTGTTTCATGTACAGCGTTGTCAACTCATCTGACAGGAATGAGAAAGTTGACAGCCCTCTAGAGAGCCGCAAGCGGAAGTCCGGAACCACACAGACCTGATCCCGCATGTAATGAGTCCAAACAGAGGGAGGGAGGCTCCTCTTGCAAAGCCCTTCAGACAAAGAACTGAGCAGCAGCTGCCTGCTTGTCATGCTCCCGCCTCCTCTCCATGGCCTTCTATCTTAGCAACAACAGGGACAACATGAAAAGGCTGCCATGTACTATAGTGGGTTAGTGGTCATCAGGGCTCCTGTGTAAATATATGCCTTTATGAAACATTTATCACAAATTGACCATGTGCCTGATACCCTATGAAGTTTTTTGGAAGGCAGCGGTAAATAAGACTCACATCCCACAGGGAGGGCTTCAGAATGTGGAGAGGGAAACACATATCCATGTACAAATGATTACTTAGATACATTACAAGGCAGCAAAACTGAATCTTAACACTAACAAAGTTAAGTTCTTCAACGTTAAAGCTGGAAGAAGCCCTTATAGCAGCAGTTCTCAATCTGTGGGTTGCGACTCCTGGGGAGGGGTGATGTTAAGCTACCTTTTCACGGGGGTTATATATTACATACCTTGGAATATCAGATATTTACATTATGACTGATAACAGTAGCAAAGTTACTGTTATGAAATAGCCACTAAAATAATTTTATGGTTGGGGGGTGTCTGCAGCATGAGGAACTATATTAAAGGGTTGCAACATTAGGAAGGTTGAGAACCATTCATTGCTTTATAAGGATGCAAGATTTTGGTTTCATGCACATGGTTGATTGGGGATGAAATTGTTTCTAAATGAAAGAGGAAATATTCCAATTCATGCATCAGGGCATGAATTAAAATCTGTCATATCTAGGTCACATCCCAGTCATACAAAGTCTTTGTTGTTAGGGAATACACAGCTTTGTGATCTGAGAAAGAGATTTTGCTTCCCTCCTCCTTTCCTTTATAAAACAGGAAAAGGTTTAGTAGAACAAAGACATGGTTCACAGCTTCCCAGTTGGAAGCAATGGGCTGAAATTGTGTTAGAGTGGGCCTGGGAGGGAGACGCCACTGTTAAGTCACATAATTTCCCTAAGAGCTGCATCTGAGAGCCCGGGGTGTTCTGGTTATAATCATATGCTTCATAACACGAGGAGGAAAGCACATGTACGTTCTTTCCTTTTATTTAAAGTATGAAGCATTTGTAATTAATAATTAATCCTTCCTTAAGGCATATAGCAATTACTTAGGGAAAAACAAAACAAAACTGACTTCACTCATCCTGGTTTGTTGATCAATCGAAAGTTCATAACCAAAGAGGAAAAGGGGCTTATCTCACCATCATGAAAACTGAGTTCTTTAGAGCACCCTAGAATTCTCGGAAATGTCCTTGTTAGTGACCCTAACACTTACAGACTCCGGCCCCTTCAGCTCTCTTACTTCCCACATACATAGAGGTATAAAACTGGAAAATATCAGTTTTTCACTTAACAGCTGTAAACAAATAGTTCGCTAAGAAAGAGAAAGACTAACAAGTCAGAGCAGTGTAGCAAGCAACAACAACTCAATGAACAATAGATTGTATTTCTACTTTCATCTACCTAATTTTTTTCTTTCTGTATTTGAAGTGCTAGAGATTGACCTCAGGGCCTTACACTTGGTAAGTAAGCATCCTACTCCTGAGTCAAACACTGGTTGTCATTCCGAGGCCTTCCCTCTATTTATTTAAGAAATTGAGTACCAGTGCATTTTACTTAAATGATGCTAAATTTTATGCAGTCTTTGAAGTGCTGGAAATTTTTGGATATAGTTTATTAGGGAAACCAACATTTTGGTCATTTAATAAATATTTAATGAATTTCTCCGACATACCAAACACTACAGGACATGTACTAAATGTAGTTCAGATAAGCAAATGAAGAGTTCCTGCTTTTATAAAAAAATCAGATTAAAAATGTATATATTTTGATATACTTATGACAGTCATAACATATATAAATATTCCATAAAATGCTTTACAGTAACTTTTTAATCCTTAGCTGACTCCAGTGAGGTAACTACAATACTTACTTATTTTTCAGATGAAGATCTATTGAGAGGACTTTCGTGTTTGTCAATGACTCTAAGACACAGAAATAGGATTTGGCAAGGAATGTGGCCAGTGTCAGAGAAAGCACAGTTAGAGGGCATGATAAGCATCTTGGTTTATAAAGTTTTCTAAATGAGGAGATGCTTGGAATGAGTCTTGATGGGTAGTTAGGGACAGGCTCAGAATTTCTTCTGGAAGGGCACCTGATGAAAAGGTGAACCAATATGCAAGAAAGTCACACAGTGAAAAGCAGGCTGCACAGATGGAAGGAAGAAGCTATGAGGAGTCACTGAAAACTCTGAAACTGACAAACATTATTTCTGATGAAACTTGAATTTTGCTAATTTTGAAAAATTCATTAATTTTCCCACATGTGAGGTCCAATACATGGAGGTCAGTGAACAAGTCCATGGAGGCGTTTCTTTCTTACCAATGTCATGTGACTCCAGGGATTGAGTTCAGGCCATTAGGTGAGAAGTATATTTATTCACTGAACTATTTCACTATCCCTCAAACTGGTGTTTGCAAATATTACTCACAGTGGCAAAAACTACTAGACAGAATTAAGTTGAGAAGGGGAAAGATAAACTGGGGAATAAATAAGGATAAAAAAGGAATTGTCATAACACTGGCTAGGAGATGCTCTCGTACTGAAAAAAAAAACAATGTTTGCAATGCTATTTTGATGATAATAGCAAGTGACAGGAAAAGCACAACATTAATAATAATAATAATAGTCAAGAGTTATTATTTTCTACTCTTGAATGTGGTAGACTAAAAGATTCCTACCCCTAGAAGATAAGCATGCTCAGTCCCTGAGACCCAAGTTGCTACTGAATACTGGAAACCAATGGTGTCTTTGCAAATATAATTGAGTAAGTAGTTTGGACAAGGAGAGTTTATCCTGGATTATTTTAGTAGCCCTTAACTATAACACCTGTGGCCGGGCGTTGGTGGCGCATGCCTTTAATCCCAACACTCGGGAGGCAGAGGCAGGAGGATCTCTGTGAGTTCGAGGCCATCCTGGTCTACAAAGCGAGTTCCAGGACAGCCTCCAAAACAATACAGAGAAACCCTGTCTCGAAACAAAAAAAACAAAAAAACAAAAAAAAAAACAAAAACAAAAACAAAAAACTATAACTCCTGTGTCCTGCTAAAGTGAGACTAAGGAGGGTTTCATACAGACATATATAGCAAAAGGACACTGTGAAGACAGAGCAGAGATTTGACTAAAAGGGACACAGCCAGGAAGTCTGGCAGCCATCAGAAGCTGGAAGAGAAGCAAGAGTAGATTTCCATCCTGCACCACCCACAGCTTCTGGGGGAAGTAAATTCCTGCCAACATTTTGATTTCAACTCAGTGATTCCAATTTTAGATTTCTGGCTTCCAGAACCACAAGAAATTAAAACTCATTTGTTTTAAGCCATCGGCTTGTGGCAAATTGTTACAACCCCTTACAGAAATTTTTTTTTCAAGGATAAATAAGTTGTTACTAAATTTTTCTTGTAAAAAGGCCAGCCTTCTGGCATGTAGATATGCATATGGTATAGATGTAGCCCTTGTGTATCTTACTGTCACCTACATCTAATTCTTTTCACATGCTATGAAAATTAGGTCTATCACCATTTACCCAGGTTAACTGCCCTGTCGCAAGGACAATAAAGCTTGGTTTCATCGCCCAGTGAAAGCAAAATATTTGTAGCCTGGATTAGGTCTTTGGGTTAATCTCTTCAGATATCTGAAGAACTGAAGCTCGATCTCCTCTCTCTTTCAAAGTCAAATACATTTTAGGACTTGGCATAGGGAACACTGGATGGAGGCTTGAAATAATCCTGAAAGTGAAGAACTGTGAGGGTGTCAAAGTGTCAAAGCAAATTGGAGAGAGACATCCTAGGTCTTAGGATTCATAGTCAGAAGACCATGGGGTATCTGGTGCTGGAGAATCTCCTTGACTGGAGTAGGAACTTGTGATTCTCATGACCTTGTCTTCAGAGCACAGGCTTTGCCCTCCTGACTCAGGAATGGTGATGAGGAGCTGTCTCTTTCATATATAAGTGTCTAAACTATGTTGTGTCCTACTCTCTCTTAGGAAGTATCTGTCAACTGTTGTAAAAGAATACTTTTATCTAGCTTTTTAGTATGTTGTCCCAGGAGTGAGGATGAAGCAAGAGAGACCAACTTAATAAGTATAAGTGTTGTCAGCTTCTCTGATATGACAAAAGCTTGAGATAATCACCCTAAGAGGAAAAAAACTTTGTTGTGGTTCATGGTTTCAGTTCATGGCCACATGGTCCCATTGGCTGTTGAGTGTGTGGTGACAAAGAGCATCATGGCAGTAGGCACACATGAAGCAAAGCTGCTTCCCACATAGTGTCCCAGACACACAGAAAGAGAGGAACTGATCAGCAATCCACTACTTCCTCATGGACACACCCTTAATTGCCTACCTTTTACCTATTGATTTCTACCTAAGTATTCCCCTCAATAGCTCCATTTTCTGGTGACCTAGTGCCCAACACACGAACAGTTTGGGAATACTTAATATCTAAACTGTAGCACTGAAGTTTCTTCTCTAGAATATCATGAATAAAAATAACAAAGATTAATGCTAAAATTCCAATACCCGTGTTCTAAGAATTTTCAAAGCCTATTATCTTTCATATTATACAGATGAGAAAATTGAGCTTTCAAAAATTTAATTAATTTTATTCTAATCACATTAACACTATGTGATGCAGACAGAATTCCTTAGGAGACATATTTGACTTCAAGTTTTATGCTATGAATCCTGAATTTAATGACTGACTTTGGAGGGTGAGGTTGAGCAATGGTGATGATGCAAAACATGTACCATACAGATACCTAGGGTGACTCTTTAATAAGGCATGCACAAGAACCCAATGCACTTTGACCAGAAAAAGCCAATACATTCAGTTCCAACCCCCACCCCCTTGCATCACCTTGGTTTAGAAGTACTGCAAAAGTATTTTATTTTACCAGGTAAATTTTTATGTTAACAGACAGATGGATTGTAAAGGCACAAACTTCTGAATTTTTGGCATGTAGGCGACACCTGAAGCTTTGATTTAGACAAGATTCAATAGGAATTTGCTGTATGAAGAGAAGGGAACTGAGAAAGATTAAGTACATGATAAAAAATTACGTAAGTGGTGCTGGAGAGATGGCTCAGGGGTTAAGAGCACTGGCTGCTTTTTCAGAGGTCCTGAGTTCAATTCTCAGCGACCAAATAGTGGCTCACAATTATCTATAATGAGATCTGGTGCTCTCGTCTGATGCTCAGGCATACATGCAGACAGAAAGCTGTATACATTATAATTAAGTAAATCTTTTTTTTTAAAAAATGCTTAAAAACCTTAGGTAAAGGAGTGAGAGAAGTAGAGGAAAAGACAAGGGGGCAGAGCAAGGAAGACTCCAGGGGAGACGCTGAAGGCAAAGAAAGCCGTGGAGAAAGCAGTGGGAAGAGAGAAGTCAGAGATGGTGAGGAAATTTTAAGAATGAACACATGACTTGAAAGAATATACTTTCTGAGGACATTTCCATAAGCTGATGGGCTTGCTGAACAAATATTGAATTTAACTTGGAGGAAAAAATTTATGTAAAAAAGTAAATTACAGCTAAGCCTATGTGCATATATGTTTACTACCAGTATTGTTATTGATTTGAGAAAGCCAGTGGCGGTTTCTGGACTCACACTCTTTACAAATTTTATGTAAATAATACCAACTTTACAACATTTGCATAAAGAATATGCTCATATTTTATATGTATGTAACAGTAGTTAATAAAAAAAGAGGTCAAATTTGAAAGAAAGCAAGGAGGGGTGGGTAAATGGAAGGGTTTGGAGGGAGGAAAGGGAAGTGAGAAATGATATAATTATATTATAGTCTCAAGAATAAAAGAAAATAAGTAAATGAAGTACTCAGCAATGATACAAATATCAATGGGTCATTTTAATCCTAAGCAAGCATCTATGACATATAGCAGTGAATTGAATACTACAACAAATTGTATACTAATGTGTATATTGACTCTTTATTAATACCTATTGCTAAGATATATTGCTTACATTTGATTTGCATTTTTATGGAGCACAAAAGGAGGTAATAATATTATTATCTTCCCATATTGGACTAATAATAACAAATATTAAATTATTCTGCCAACAGTTTATGTTCTATTAAATAGCAATCTGAAAATAATGAAGGTAATAAAATAAAATTATAGTCTTAAATAAAATTTATTCAAATTAAGTTTCAAGATAAACAATAAATGAAAATAACAGTTGATGAAAGGAAGACACAGACTAAAGTTAAACAGATCCTCCATCCAGAAATTGGGAAGAACTTGGCTGGTCTACCACTCCAAGAGGAGCTGATAAGAAGGGAAAGGCCATGTAAGAATTAATAGTGTGAAAATACCTGCATTAAAAAATGCAATGTAGGCTGGGCATTGGTGGCTCACACCTTTAACCCCAGCACTCGGGAGGCAGAGGCAGGTGGATTTCTGTGAGTTCGAGGCCAGCCTGGTCTATAAAGTGAGTTCCAGGACTGCCTCCAAAACAATATAGAGAAACCTTGTCTTGAAAAAAAAACAAAAAAAAACCAGTATATAGATTCAATACAATCTTCATTAGAATACCAACAATATACTTCACCCACAGTGGGAAATATGTTGCTTCATATGAAAGTACAAAAATATCCAAGTAGTTCAAGTAAACACAAAGGTGCTTATATCACCATACCTGATTCCAGGTTGTATTAAAGAGCCAGAATATTTAAGGTAGTCATCAATCTCATTATAGGGGAAGGGCATTTAAGGTAGCCTCTCCACTATTGCTTAGATTCTCAGTTGGGGTCATCCTTGTAGATACCTAGATATTTCCCTAGTTCCAGATTTCTCTTTAAACCTATAATGGATACCTCTGTTAAGGTATTTCTTTTCTTGCTCTTCTTCTCTATTCTTCCCCCAACTCCATCTTCCTGATCCCTCATGTTCTCTCCCCCCTCCCTTCTCTCCTCCTCTTTTTCCTCCCTCCCTCCCCACCCTCTGTGCTCCCAATTTGCTCAGATCTTGTCCCTTTCCCCTTGTCTGGGGGACAATGTATATCTCTCTTAGGATCCTCTTTGTTTCCCAGCTTCTCTGGAGTTATGGATTGTAGACCACCTTTAAAAAGCATCATAAAGCCTTCATCCTGTAGCTGATGGAAGCAGAAGCAGAGATTCACAGCCAAGCACTGAGCTGAACTACTGAAATCAAGTTGTAGAGAGGGAGGAGTGATGAGCAAGGGGGTCAAGACCATCCTGGGGAAACCCACAGAAACAGCTGACCTGAGGAAATGGAAGCTCATGGACCCCAGTCTGACAGCTGGGGAACATGCATGAGACCAAACCAGGCACCCTGAACATGGGTGCTAGTTGGATGGCCTGGGCAGCCTATGGGGCCTCTGGCAGTGGAACCAGTATTTGTCCCTAGTGCAAGAATGGGCTTTGGGAGCCCATTCCCTGTGGAAGGATGCTCTCTCAGCCTAGATACACAGAGGAGGGACTAGGTCCTACCCCAAATGATGTGTCAGCCCTTGATGTTCCCTCATGGAAGGCCTCACCTTCCCTAGGGAGTGGATGGGGGTGGGATGGGGGTTGGTGGTGGCTATGGGAGGAAAGGAGGGAGAGGAAACTGGGATTGGTATTAAAATAAGAATGTTTTTCTTTTAAATAAAACTTTATTTTTAAAAAGAGCCAGAGTATGGCACAAGCATGACAGTTTCACAGAAAAGGTTATATAAACTGATGGAATAAA
Organism: Mesocricetus auratus; assembly: GCF_017639785.1. Taxonomy (NCBI): domain Eukaryota; kingdom Metazoa; phylum Chordata; class Mammalia; order Rodentia; family Cricetidae; genus Mesocricetus; species Mesocricetus auratus. The sequence continues at coordinate 39,989,867 of NW_024429194.1, read as the reverse complement.
ATAGGGCATCCATGTATAAATCCATGCAGCAAAGCCACCTCATTTTTGACAAAGATGCCAAAAATATACAATGGAGAAAAGACAGTACCTTTAACACATGGTACCCAGAAAACTTGATCCATATGTAAAAAATCAGTATCACTCACCATAAAAATGTCAATGCCAAATGGACAAAAGATGTTAAGGAAGGACCTGAAGCTAGGAAACTTCTGGAAGAAAAACACTACAGAAGACAGAAACATTGAGGATGTTCTCAAGGATTCTAGTCACTTAGAAAGTAAGACTCCCAAACTGACCTATGGAATGCATAAATATATAGAGTCCCCAGATGACACAGGAAATAGTGTCAAGAGATAGCCCAAAGAATGGGAGAGAAATCTTCATTAGCTCTATCTCGAGAAGAGGAATAATATCTACAGGGTAAAAGTAACTAGAAAATAAAGTCCTATTAAACAAAGCAATTGAATCAATAAACGGGCTAATTAAAGGAAAAGGCAGTTATCAAAAGAAGTACAGATGGCCAACAGACATGAAACTGTTTGGTAAGTTTTGAAACCCTGTTTGTTGGAAACCCACTGCTGCTGATGTCATAAGCCAATCGAGCCACATTAATAAATACAGCTTTAATCTGAGCAAAGCATTCCCAGGTGGCCCCAAAGGAAAAGGAGAAAACCATGAGAGGAACCTACGAGGTGGGGGCTTTTAATGTTCTCTTGGGGTGGACTTTCTCAGGGATGGAGTCTGGAGTGAGATAACTCCAGGGAAGGGGCTCACCTCTTGGCATCCTGAGGGAGGGGTTTGCAATACCCCAAGGTGGTGTAGGAGGAAAACAATGCCGCCATTAACCATGTGACTTACTAGAGACACACACAGATGAGGTAATAAAAGAGCAATTTACTGCACCGCTAAACACACCCACTTTACGCATGACTAAAGACATATATGGACATAGGCGGTGAACTACGTCACTAGTCAGGCCCACTTTTGGGCATGGCTAGGGGCGTTACGGAGGAAGGTATAAAAGACTGAACAACGGAAGTCTCGGTCTCTTTTTCCAGCTTTCGGCTTCCAGTTTGGCGGCGGAAAACTACTCGGCTCATCTGGGTTACTTATTTGGTCTCTTGTGAGTAATATCTACAATAAATACTTATTTTTACTTTCAGTAAGTGTGCCGTTTATCGTTGCAGCATCAAGGTGGAGATTCCAAACAGTGTTCAATATCCTTCACCCTCAGAAAAATAAAAATTAACCCTATATTGATTTCCTATATCACCACACTCAGAGGAGCCATCATTAAGTAAACAAGCAGCCCCAGACGTGGTGACATACACCTTCAATCCCAGTACTAGGGAAGCAGAGACAGGCAGATCTCTGAGTTCCAGACCCCCTTGATCTACAGAATGAGTTCCAGGACAGCCAGGACTACACAGAGAAACCTTGTCTCGAACATGTCCCCTGTGCCCTCCCCCCCAAAAAAAGGGGGGGGGGAGAAAATAAGTTATAAATAAATAAAATTAGAAAATAAATTAATGTTTTTAAGATATGCAGAAGTCTGTTGCAAAAGAAAACAAGTAATAAACATATGTAGACATGGGCAGGGGACTTTTCTATACTGCTGGCAGATATAAATTAGCACACCATGCAAACAAGTATAGAGGTCCCTTCAAGACTAAAAATGGGAGGATCATGTTACCTAGCTGTAGTTTTCATTGTCATATACTGATAGAATGCTAATATGAGTCTGTGTTACAAGACCAAATAAAGCAAAACAGAGCTTGAATATGATCATCCCTCTATACCCATTAGCAGAGTGATAAATAAAACTCCTTAATTAACAGGTATCTCTGGGAAATTTCCAAGTCAAATAAGAGCCCTCACTGCTTCAATCAAGAAATTCCAAGATAGAACTGCAGAGAGAAGTAAATGCATGTACCTGGGGTTACTAAGTCTATGCTGTATTTTAGCTAACATTTTGAATGTTTTGACAAGGTGTTTCCAGGATGTGATTTTCATTGAAATGAGTAGAGTTCCATTAAAGCATCTTTCCCTCCACAATGGCTCATAGAGTGGGCTTTATCAGATCAGCTAGTGCTTCCTTAGAATGAAGACTGACTTCTCTCAGACTAGGAGGAATTCTGCCAGCAGGTAGCTTTTGGGATTGACCTGCAAATCTATTGAATTTTGACTCAGCATGCTTTCAAAATTGCATGACCTAATCTCTGAAAAAGGAAGACAAATCCCCAAACTCTCTTTGCTGTGTGTGATGTCAAGCATACCTATAATCCTGGCACTTGGGGGGCTGGACCAGGAGGATCGCCACAATTCTGAAGCCAAGTAGAGCTACACTGAAAGTACCTGATCAAGCAGAGAAATACAGGGAAACAACAACACTTCACTTCTCTCCCCTTCCTCATTTCTTTTGCTTCCTGTCTCTTGCTATGTGACATATCTCTGTGTGTGTGCATATACATTTATGTGCACATAAATATATACTAACATACATATATAAAAACAGAGAGATATATAAGTTTATATTCTGCTCATTTTGTTCCTCTGGAGAAAGTTGATTCTGATTAGCACACTAGAGCTGAAAAGAGAATTCGAACATGTATAAAAGGAATAAAAAAATGACAAAACTTCACTTTTCTCTCTTCCCCCATTTGTTTTCCTACCTGTCTCTGTCTGAGCTACATACCTCTGCACATATGTGTATATAAGTATGTGCTAACATATACACATAGATACTTATATGCTGATCATTTTGATTCTCTGGAGAATAGTGATCTGATTAGCAAACTAGAGCTGAAAATAGAATTAATGTGTATAAAAGGAACAAAAATAAATAACTGTGCTTAAAGATTCTTTCATAAAACTCTAAAGAGAAGGAAAACAATTATCATAAAAGTCATATTAGTGACACTTATGAGAGCTGGGAAAGTGCCATAGCCCCGGTAGGGCCATAAGAAGGGACTTTCAGGGCATCTTCATCTGAGCAATAGCAACATAGATATTCCCTCTATAAGAATGCATTAAATGGTGCATATGCATTATGTAGGTTTTTTCACATCAGTACTCCATTTTATAATAAAAAAATCAAGGAGGAGGATAATAGTCAGTAGCTATTAATAAGAACTAACTCAAATCAGAGAATAATTACCTTGGAAACCACAAATTTGCTCAGGGTTTTTAGCAGTAAAGTTCAAGAGTAACTTTTTATTGTATAACATTTGTCTTTGCCTCCATGGAACAACTGACCTGTTATTTATTAAAATAAAATAATGACACAATAACAGCAGGAAGCCTTTCTACATAATAGTTGTCAGAGAATCAATTCTAGCGACAATTGAGGTAGTAGGGAAAGCAATTCACTTCTGGTAAGTTAGAAGTTGTAAATCACTTAGGCAGCTGTCCCTTGTACCATGTAAACTAGAACACTTCTGACTCATGGATTCATGGCACCCAAGGTCAACAGCAAGCCATATACACTGTCTGCCAGCTTCTACGGTATACATTCAGACAAATAACGAGATGCCAACCATGTGAGCACGATCAGTAGAAACATTCTAGAAAAGCCAGGTGAGAGCTGACCAAGGTGCTGTAGAGATGACACCAGCTCCAAATTTATCTATCATCTTCCTCCTTCTTCTTTAGTCACAGGATTCCCAAATGCCCCTTGAATCTGACCCCTTAATCAAATGAAACTTGGATGGACCCATGCATGTCTCTCCACTTCTGCTTTCAACATCCTAATTCAAGTATGAGACACTATGAACTGAACCTTTTCATTTTGTTTCCTCTGTTGTTGACTTCTTGTGTAATATTATGGCACTAACGTTTCTTGATGTACTAATGATAAAAATCACTCCATTTCTCAAGGAAAAAATCTGCAAATATATATTAACCAGAGTACAACATTAAAGACATTTAAGTTGACAATTTGACTTCTTTTTATGTTATCCAAACTACATATTTGGGATTACCAGCATAATCTAGCATCTTTACAAACCCTCTCCTGCATATGGTACATGTTTTACCATCTTATCTCCTTCTTCTATATGCTTCCTCTAGCTTCATCTTTTAAGCACAAGTGAGGAACAGAATTGCTCCAGGATTAAAACATGGGTTTTTTTGGCTTCAGACTGAGTGCTTCTGACTCACTCAGACACAGTAGAGTTTATAACTCTAGCCTTCTTCTGGGGGACAATGATATACTGTCACTTCTTGAACCTTTGTTGAAACCCGAATATACCCCCCATCTCTTTGGTAATACAGCTATTACTCAAGTCTTCATGTTGTAGTATTATTTTTTCATTTCTGGATACATCTACCAAGAAATCTTATCTTCTTTGCAGTGTCTGTGTTGTGAGAGTCCCATCTTTCTTTTAACGTTGTGAATATTCCATTTTCCACATAGACATAGGTTAAATTTATAGTTCCTCTATGGTTTCTATATTCTCTGAGGGTGACATCCGCATTCCAATTCTCTAAATTATTTATCTACAGCACAATCTTCTGCATCTAATCTAGAAAACAAGGTAAATATTTGTGCCTACTAAATAAATTCAACAGAAAAAAGATATAAGAAAGGATTCATCTACAAATAGCTACCATCTCGTTTAATACTGGCAACTGTTAAACAAGAGCACCTTTTGGGTAGCATGCTTTGTTGTGCTCCTATCCACTGAAGACAAGCCTATGTTTTGGGCTAAATATTTGAGCTGTTCCATTACTGGATTTCAACAGGTGATGAGGGAAAACAAAAAGTGTGAGATTAAGTGTCTAAATCTCCTCTGTAAACTGTTGTCTCCTTTCTTTCAGTGACAGATGAAATTTAAGAGCAAAATGATGTTCAGTAAGACAGCCTCATGATCTCTTGGAAAATGCATAGCAAGGAAATGACATGATGAGGCATGGTGAAACATTGTAAGGCATGGTGAAGTATGGTGTGACTCTTCTTTGCCAAGAAATAGGGAAACAAATAACTGATCCACACATTATAATTCCTCATCTCCTGTTTCCCCCTCAGTTTTCTTTCAAGTCATTATTATGCAGCAACCTGGAAGTGTCATTGCTCTGCACACTTCTCTTCCTAAAGAGCAGTATAGGAAAGGGGAGTCCCATATTATAGTTTTTCTGTCTCCTGCATCTAACTAGAAGATTTTCTTTCATTATGTTTCAAAGTTGTTATTTATCAGATTACAGGGAGGAATGCATTCTATTTTTCTAATCCTTCATAATCTTTTAAGTCTTTTGACAGAATATATAGGATTACAAAAGTAACAAACATATCACTGCCTTGAAAGAGTTATTGTAATAAGTTAAAGTTATTTTTACTTGAATCAGGCATAACATGTCTATTATATTTATTTTATTGCTTTATATTTAGTTTATAAACTTCCATTTCTAGTTTTCTGTCAGCACAACATTATGGCTTTACTGCTTAATGCACTTAAGCAGGACTCACAACTACCGATTGGCTCACTAATTATATACTTGTAGAAGTATACATCACTTTCATTTTAAATAGCCTTATTTTCATTTTCAGTATCCTATAATAGATCATGGAAAAATACGTGGAAAGAGACTGAAGGGTATTTTGAATTTAGAAAAAGCACAGTAGGAAATTTTAAATGTATCACTGAAGTAATATGAAAAAAATAATTGATAGAAAGACGTGACACAACAAGACAGAGGAAAAAAAACACACATTGGGAACATACAAATTTGAGTTCTTAGACTCCAGTGCTGTTGAAACTTCCAAATGAAATTTCCATACCTATACATGCTCTCCTGCCTGTGTTTGTTTCTGAATATTTTATAGTATTCTGAATATAGGACAGATTTAATACTGCATGAATGCTTTGAATAATTCTAAATAAACTGATATTTTGAGCAAGGACTTCTTCAAGTCATCACTCACAGACAAGAGCTGGGACTATGCCCACCCCCTACTACCTTCTTACTAACTGTTACCTAATCTCTGGAAGCACTGGCACATTTTCAGGCAAAGGCTGTATGTACTCATGGCTACATACTCCATGAGAAAAGAGGCTTTCTAAGTTTGGAAGGATAGCTCAAAGGCTGAGAACACTTGCTGCTCCTGCAGAGGTCCTTGGTTTTGTTCTCAGCATCCATGTGGCAGCCCACAATCATCCAGAGCTCCTGTAAGCAGGGACTCAACATCTTCGTCTGGCCTCTGCAGGCACCAGGTACACACAAGACCCATATGCACACACACAAGGCAAAGCATTCATGTGCACAAACCAATTAGTTGATTAATGAAGCTGTTCATCAAGGGATCTGTGGCTCTCATAATTTTCAACATAGCACTTTTTACAAGATATGTGCAGGGAAACTGTTTAATAAAGATCACCTTTTTTCTTCAGATAAATTTCAGAATTTTAATTTTAGAAATATTAATCTAGATGCCACATGTGAGTAAAATGTATTTTAGTTTTAGCCTTCTGGTTAAAATGGAGGACCAACTTAATGCTCAGGGGGTTGGGGTAGAAGTTGGGCAGATTACTCGATAGGCTGACAGACTGGGACAGAAGCCTTGACTGGATGATAAAGATGATAAAGTCCAAGATGGTGGGCTTCCTGCTCACCATTTTTTTCTCATCCCTAACAAAGCCTTTCTTCTCCAGCTGGTTTTGTTTTCTTCATTTGAGATTTTTCCCTGCTGCTATGTGTCGTGCTTGAATTGTTTCCTGCCTTATAACTCTTTAGCTAGCAGAGCAAACAAATCCAGTCAAGACCTCTAGATAGTAACATAACAGCTAAAAACTGGATGAAAACACGTCAAACACTGCAATTCAAAACATTGACTCTCAGAAGGTGATGAAGGGAGGTAGTCCTTAGGGGATGAACCCTTAGTCTCCTCCAGTTCTGTTTCCATGGTAAGTTTCAAGGCTGCCTTGTATAAAAAGAAAACCCAAGTTTTCTATCATCCTATTTCAGGTGTGGTTAGGGCTTAAGGGAGTCCCTCCTTGAGGGGTCATTAGCATGACTATCTGAAAATGAATATGTAGATATCACCAGGAAGTACCCAAATTCCTTATCAAACAATGGCTGGTATTACCTCTGCTCTGAAGAATTCCCAATCTCAAACAGCCAAAGTAGAAAATATCCAAACTAAGACATTAGTTAAAAGCTAAGGAAAGGACTCAATAGTAAGGAAATTAATCAAGAGGAAATGTGGTTTAAGTTTGACCTAACGAAACTTAAGAGCAAGCCTGGAAATTTATTTTCAAATAATTTAACAGCATCTTAGAACAATGCTTAAGAAAGTTTGTGGGAATAAAATTAATCTAGTCCTCAATTATTAACATTTCCCATTTAATCGCCTGACAAAAGATTCAATTTACACCACAACCCAAGAGAGTGAGCCAGCCCCTCATCTTCCTTTTAAGGGGTCATGTCTGCACCTGAAGCCATGCTCCTAGGATGTGGTCACCACTGCAAGTCCACTGGCAAAGCAAGATGCCACTAAATATTATGGCATACCTAACCCATTGTATATGTCTACAATACAATTCCTGTACCTATGGTTCAGGTAACATTGTGGAAGAGAAGGCAAAGAGACTGTTAGAGCCAGATGACCAGGAATACTGCTGTGAAATTATGACTCCTATAAACAATAGGGAAGCTATACCCAGTATACTTCCATTTATGGCTGTCAAACAAGACCCAAAGAATCATTCTAACATGGAAGCAAGGATGTCAAGACACCCTATTCCACGACAAATAATTGCAGACCACTCAGGCTATTGATGGAGAACTAATCTTCCCAATGGATGAGCTCTCAGTTGGTTAGTCAATTTAAGTGGTCAGTCCTAAAATCACACATATACCAGCTACACTAAATGAACTAAGCATGTTGTATTTATGTAGTTCTGCATAAATGTATCCATCAGTAATAATCAGAAAGAGCCATGAATTTAGAAGGGAGCAGACAAATTTGAGAGGGGGGAGAGGAAGCAGGGGACGTGTTGGAGGGAGATGACATGGGTAGGTATTGGATGGTAGAAAGGGAGAAAATGATGTAATTATATTTTGGCTACAATTTAAAATTATTAAAAGAGGGAAAAGGGAAAACAAGACAGACAGTTTGGAAAAATACACAATTACTGCTAATGAGTCAACATTGGAGATAAATGAAGTCATGAAAATATTCAGTCAGAAAAAGGGCCCAATAGAACAAAGAATATAGGATCTGGTAGAGAAACGGTACAGATGTTACATTTCAAATCTGCCACACACTGACCGCAACAAATCGCCACAAACACAAATCGCCAACAAAATTGAAATGACTATATTAATAAAGGGCAGAGTAAATTCCAGAGCGAAAACATTATAGTGGGGAAAGAGTATAATTTCATGACAATAAAGTGGTCAGTTTTTAGAGTGAGCCTAACAATTCTAGTCATTATTATTAACATGGTTTCAAAGACTCAAGGCAAGAAAACACACAGCATTACAGGAGTAAAACTGATTTAGGATGTAAAGTTGAAGAAATTTAGTACCTGTCTCTCATTTATTGATAGAGCAACTGCAAAGAAGTCCAATGTAAACACAAAAGATGCTACCATTGTTTGTCAGGTCCACCCAATCCCTAGGAAGACTCCCCCTCCTTACCACAAATATCTTCAAGACCTGAGTAAGTTTTTACATCTGAGCTGGGTACCTTAATTTGCTCAAACTTATATTAAGAATTCTCAAATAGTTTGAATTCTTGACTTAGAAGGAATAGTTTCTGAAGTTTAAATGCTAAGCAAAGCCACGGTTGGCACTTGAGCGTTGCACACAGGCTGGAGAAGGACTGTGGGATCCAAAGTAAAGATTTAAAAAGAGGAGAAGGGACCAAAGTTGCCCTTGGGCATACTGCTTGTTGGCTGTCTTCCTTCTGCTGCCCTGCTCTCTCCTTTCGTATAGATTGGTTTTCAACTTCTGATTGACTTTGTGAATCATTACAAAACTGCCTCTGCACCCAGCTGGTGGAGCAGCACAGAATGTTACAATGAAATTCAGTTTCTGATTTCCAACCTTGTTTGCTTATTCTTGGTCTTGCCAATTCAAGTATTTTTACAACCTGTGGGCTATCAGGAGGGTGTTCTTACGCACAGAAGTCACCCTACTTAGACTTCTTGTCTCAGGCTTTCCTCTAGTGTCCTTCTGCCCACTTCAATCTTGGCTTCTGTTGTAATCCCTCCAAGACTATACCTATTCTCAAAAAGCGTATTTATTTATATTTCAGATGTTATAGTTCATCTTCACTGTTATTTTGATATCCCATCCTCATATATGCCTTTAATTTCTTCTTTTATGCTTGCTTGCTTACTTATTTTTGTTTTAACAGTGTCCCATTGCCCCTAGCTGGCCTTGAACTTTGTATGTAGCCAAGGATTCTCATGAATGCCTAATACTTGACCTTCATGTGCTGGGATTACAGGTATGTGCTGCCACAACCAGCTACTGTTACATACCGACTTCAACACCTGTCCTCCAGTGACAACTAAATTCTGTGTGGCCACTGGATTTTATGTTGAGTATCATGGGACATACCCCTCTCTAAGCACAAGGAATCTTAGTAATACTTGGGAGTGCATAAATCCACAACCACAACGTGGCTGAATTTGTGGATCTGTTTAACTGAGTTTTTATCATTTTATTTATATCCAAGATTGTGCTCTGGCTTATACCTCATTTATAAATAAAGAGTTGAAAAATTCAGTTAATTCGATTCATGCTTACACTGGCACATTTCTGTATCTACATGTAAATGTGTTATTTGTATAAAGTATGGGATCTTTATAGCTACATCCATACCAAGATATTATAATTAGGCATACCATTTGATAATTAAGAGTTTATAGCCATTAGCACACATTATCTTTCTCACAACTTTGTATGTGCTGATATCCACAGTTGCAACAAACAAGGGAACTTTGCCTTTTTCCCCTTTTAATTAATGCAGCTTGATGCCTTTTCATTCCCAGGTGCAAAAAGGATAGTTAATGAATACTATTAATAAATGAGAAATAATATTAAATATTAATGCTTACTGCTGTCTTGGCTCTGGATAGTAGAGAAGGATTTCCCTTAAGCATTCCTTTGAATGACCTGATTGTAAATTGATCTTACTGCATTTAGAATTTTAAAAGCCCTTGCAAGTACCTTCAGCCCTATAGCGATGTTGACTCAGAGAAAAATCTTAACAGTGGTGGCAGTGATAACTTCCATTTATCTACAATATGACACTGTTCGGTTCAAGATAGGAAAATGAGACTAACCTCTTCATACTGCTTCTCTTTTAATAAGCAACAAGCAACACATATGTCTGGAACACAGACTCAATTTGTGGTCTAATTCCATCAGTTATTTACAGTTACATTAAATGACTCTGAGGAAGTTACATAGTCATTCAAAACCACCAGTTCTCCTATGAAAAAAGTGAATGACAACCAGGAAGTGGTTGCATATGCCTTTAATCCTAGCACTTTGGAAGCAGAGGCAGACAAATCTCTGAGTTTGAAGCCTGCCTGGTCTATAGAGCAAACTCCATTACAGTCAAGGCTATACAAGAAACCCTGTCTTGAAAAACAAAAACCAAAAAAGGGGGGAGGAATGGTATTAGTACCCCAACCACAGTAACTTTTGTTGAGATTAAATAGGTAAAATACCCAACTCATGGTAATTGTTACATGAAATTTAGAAGAAAATATTTTTGGTAATAAATTTGGTTGATAATCAGTCATGGTTCAGATTTTCATTTTAGAACCTAAACATTGCTTCAACAAACACGTTCTTAAAGCAATCAATTTATCTTTCTAGAACGTATTTACTGAGGGATTGAGGATGTGGATCAGCTGTTAGAGTGCTCGCTTCCAAGAACAAAGTCCTGGATTTGATACCAAGTACCCTGTAAACTAGATGTTGTAGTATACACCTGTAATCTGAGACTTGGGACCTAGCAGCAGGAGGACACTGAGCTATACAGTATGTTTGAAGCTAGCTTGAATGACATGAAACCCTGAATAAATTTACACTCAAACAAGAACACAAACCTATTTGCTGAATCATCACCTATTTTTAAATAGGTGAAATTTTGTATCATCCATATACATAATGTTAGTCTGATAGAAACAATAAATAAAAGGTAGACCCACACCTTTAATCCCGGTACTCAGGAGGTAGAGGCAGCCTGGTGTACAGATAGAGTTCCAGGACAGCCAGGGTTGTTACATAGAGAAACTCTTTCTCCAAAAACAAACAACAATGACAAAAATAAAAAACCAACAAACCAAAAAAAAAAAGCACCCAAAATTATTGCATTCCTATGATGCCAAATTATTTTCATCAACTTAAGAAAAATAATTGGCATTAGTAGACAAATACTAAAAATATATCCTTTGGCATAGCAGCTTCACATTTAAAACCATTCATTTGAATAGTAAGGATTCCTGGGAAAACAGATGCTCTTTGTTTTCAGAACAAGGGGTACTGTCACATGTCCATTAGTCAAGAGCTCAAGTATCAGTCACTTGGTACAGTGACTCGGAAGCTAAGTAAAAGAAAAGGAAGTGGTGCCTTTAAATAATTCTCAGAGAAGCATGGCTGGGAGACAATATTGTGCTGTTACTGTAAATTTCTCTGAGAGTAGAGAGGGCTGCAGGGGTTATGGGAAGGGAGAGGAGCTACACAATAGCCACTGGCCTGAGTAATTAGCTGGGGTAATGAAGAGAGAGGAAAAGTGTGTTGGACACCGGAGCCCTGAACTGTCAGCATTATTGTTCTCCAAGGGTTGGGAAGAACAACGCTCCGCTGAGCCTTCAGTAATCGCTATACATGACTACTCATGAGGAGAGTAATTAAGAAATGTCAGTGCTTCCCTGGAAAAAAATTAGCACTCTTACCACACACAGCGTTTGCCTGGAAGAAACACATTTTGTGGTTGCTACGGCTGCTCAGAAATACTAACAGAATATTAGCAGATTAGGATTTGTGTTTCAAATAGTTCAAAAGAATCAGCTATAAAAAACAAACAAACAAAACAACTAAAGTGTCCAAAAACTCCTCCCCAGTGTGCCCACCTCTGTCCTATATGCAAAGAAATGCCCAGTATAGTAGAAGCTATCCTGAACCATGTATTCAGGGCATGTTCCATTCTTCAGATCCTAACTTAATCCACACAGAATCATCCTGTTTTATATCTAGCATATAACATTTACTAGAAATTATTTATACAAACATGCAAGTATTCATTAGTTCATTTTATTTTAAGCTTCATGTATACGGAGATACTGCCCTTGCTCGTTATACAGTGATCACCTGGAAGAATATTTGGGACTAGTAAATGCTCAATAAATATTTCGTAATGTCAGTCAACACAACATTTCATTTAGGAAAATAATACTATGATGTTCCATGCATGCCTTGGAAGGCTAGGTTCTCAGTGAAAAACAACTGATTTTGTCTCAAAAGTAAGTCTAAATAAAAGAATCATATTTCTAACCCAAAAGTTTGTTCTCACCTTGAAAATGAGATACTATCAATACTTTTTTTTCCTTACAGAAATAGACTGCTAAGGAAATTAAGCCAGAGACACTGCAGAGCAAAGGTGAATGCGCCAATGTTGTACTGATGAGGCTAATCAAATCACTTTCTCCCATTCCATTCCAACGTATTTACTCTGCTCTTTGAATTAAGCAGTTATGTCTATATGACTAATTGTCACGTTGATTCTCCAATTTGCTCTTTAATCAGATTGCATTAAAGGTAAATATTTATCTCCCCAAATAGTACTCTATGGCCCGAAAGAAACAAAAGCTAATCTTTAGAATTTCCCAAGTAGAACATAGCTCGATTCAAGACAGAAAGAAGATGATTTCTAAGAACAAACAAGGCAATTTTTCAATTTGAAGGAACTTTATTTGGAAACAGAATTGGTAATGATTTTTGGGCAAGATTCTTTTCAATGTCACTGACTGATTATCATCCATTAATTCTATAATTGGGATAATGACTTTTTCCCATGACAATTTTTCATTATGACTACAGTAAAACAATCTAACACACTGGCAACCAGCTGAATTGGGGGGGGCAGAGAATTAAGCTTGAATCCTAGTTCAATTATTTAATAGCTATATGATGTTTGGGCATGTGATCCCATCTTTTTGTGATTCTGGTTCCTACACTGCATACTTGGAATTAGAAAGATACAAACACCAAAGCATTGCTGAGAAAATCATACAGCACATCCAGGGAGTGTGAACAGTGATGAAATATGCACGATCTTCATTTCTAAAGAGTTTAGAATGAATGGAAGTTCTGTTTGAGGTATGCTTCCTACCTGATATAAAATGTGTGCTAGGAGCTGGGCGTGTCCCTTCTAAAAATCTAGCTATTGTAAATAAGAAGGCATTACAAGGTGGGAGCTTAAAGAGGTGACCAAGGTCCATGGCTCCTTCTTGGTGAGTGGGATTTAGGTTTTAATAAATAATAAAAAGAGTTTTTTTAGTATTTGGCTCATGGTGATATTCTTCTCATACTTGTCTTCATTCTCCTGCTACGTGAGGATATCGTATAAAGATCATTGTTAAACACTGGCATTTGAATTTGGACTTCCCAGCCTAAGCCCTATGAGAAAATTCTGCTCATCATAAATTACCCTGGTCTATAACACTTCCAGCACCACTAAGACACTGACATTTGTTTTAGTATACCTGGAAATTAAATCAATCTCATTTTTCACACCATTTCAGTGTTAAAGTCTAAAAAAGTACCTATTTTGTTTTGGTTTTGCCTTTTGTATTTTGGGACAGGGTTTCTCTGTGTAAAAGTTCTAGCTGTCCTGGAACTCATTTTGTACCAGGTTGGCTTTAAACTCACAAAGATCAACCTGCCTCAGCCTTCAGAGTGCTGGGATTAAAGGTGTGCTACACCATCACTTTGCTTAAAAGGTACCATTTTTGAGAATACCTTTTTTAATATCAAAATTGTAGAGCACTTCCATGAGGGTAGGTTTTGAGCCCTTGGAGATTGTCAGCTCTTAGTGAGAACAAATTTGAAGTGACTTTTGTCTCTTGCAACAGTGCCAGATTCGGGGATGGTAATCAAAATTTAATAATAGAAACAGGGATAATTTATATTGAAAATTATTGGTGTATTTATTACTGTAATTTAAAAATCAATGTCATATCAGAAAAGGAGAGACTATAATAAGTTTAGTGTTTCACTACATATTCGTGTTTCTAGGAACTTCATTTAACATAATTTATTTTAAATTTTATATATATCATTCATAGTGGCATTGCAATCTACATACAATATCACCTGAAATGCATTAAGACACATATCCAAGTAAAAATAGCCTTCATTGTCTACTTCAGTGGCATTTGGCCTTCCCAACATTCCCCAAATGTATGTGTATTGTGTATATTAGGTATACATATATGTGCCTATATATGTATTGTATATATAGGAATGGTACATGTATATATGTTTTATATATGTGAATATAGTGTGCATATCATGTATATTGTGCATATGTATGGGGGTGTATTGTGTGAGTGGTATGCACGCATGCATGTGTTTGTGTTATGTGAACATGTGCATGTTGTGTAAACTATGTATATGTATGTACGAGGATGTATATTTGTTAATAATGTGTGCATGTGTGTACATGATTAATAATTAAGATTAAGTCTCTACTGACTAGGGAACTGCTTCTTCTTCTTTGATTTCCAGTGCCACGTAATGTGGTTTCTAGGTCTTTCTTATGCTCATTATTTTGTCATCTGTTTTTTCTTCTGATTTCTTCCTTCAGTTTCCCTTAAAGACTTCAGTGTCTCTCTTCAGCATCTCTCTTGCAAGTGGCAGGTCAGTGCTTGGACACTCAGTATTCTTTCCCTTGTCAATAAACTGCAAATCTATCCATACATGTCAGAACGTGACACACTTTCCATGCCATCAGAAACAGTGTATATCCTTGGTTCATTCCCTTCCTGCAAGCACCCCATCCAATCGAAATGTTTGTGTTTGAAAACTTAGGTTTCTTGACCATTTTCAGCCTCCTTCCCAGGGATGCTGCTGAAGATCTGTAACCTTCTATGATGAACATGCTGTACTTTCTCAGCTCTGTCTCTTCCATTCTATTCTCCACGGAGTGATCAAAGTAACAATTTTCAAAGCATTGAGTTTAATTATGCTAACCACAGCTTAAAATCCTTCCTAGGAGATTCTGGTCTGGTTTCTGGTTTCATAAGCTGACCCAGCTCCTTCTCAGGCTTGCCCATAACCCAATTTACAGTTGCTAAGTTCCATTCAGGTTGAGTTCTCCTCTCCTCTTCCTGAATACCCATTCCTCACATTTCAGCTAACTGCTGAGATTTACTGAGCTTCCCGGTCTCTTTCCCATACAAGATGTTTTTAACTCACTTAACTCACACATATGCTTTATAGATGATGTTTTTCCTGTCACAATTTCTACCCCAAATCACTACTTCTTTCTCTGTATCATTGACCAGAAATAAGTAAAAGTTCTGTATTTTTCCATTTGCTCCTCAATAGTAAGTTTATCCCCCAGGCAATTAACTCTATGAAACTGGGTAGTCATCAGTGTCAAGGTGAGTGCCAATATCTGCTTGGATAATTCTCTTGGGATCTCAATGATTGAATTAAAAGTAGAAGGGTAATTAAGTATTTATCCCATCTCTTATAAATGGCGGGGAACAAATGGAAAGCCCTTTGCAAGCTGCGCTGGGAAGGAGGTGTAAGATCTGGTTGGAGAATTAACCCAGTTTTGAAATGTAAACCTCAGACATCATAAGTTTGTAGGCAGCAGGTGTATAGCAGAGTCAAAAGGAGACTGGGAAGTGTACTACAGACAATCTTTGCATTCCATTTCCCCTTTCCCTCCCTTACGATTGGTTCTGCTTCCTAATTGCCAGTGCAGCTCTGTAAAACACAGGGTAAGAAAAGAGAAATCTTTATGTAAATTGGCTGTTTGTTCTCCGGGAAGCTGTTCCATAATCAGCCACGAGAGCTGATTATTTTTGACTACAGTTGTATGTCAATTTCAGAACAAGGAACTGTGTGATGTTTCAGGAGCTGTTCACTTAACATGCAGTCATCGAAAGCTGTGACTGCTCATTGTTAAACCCCCACTCCCCGTTGAGATTGTAAAGTGCCACTGTCTACTTCAAGATCTTCTGAATTTGTGGGTCTCTTAAACAAATCACCAGGTGATGATCATTACTGCTTTTGTGTCTAGGATCCAATGCTTTCACGTGAAATCCAAGATCTATCCGGGACTGATTCTACAACTAATCGTCAGGGTTGAGTGACAACTTGCAGTAATCCCTCTCTCTTAAAAGCATGACTATAAGAACAAATTATAGAAATGGTCCAGCTCTCAAAACATATTTCATATAACATTTCATTTTACAGATAAACAAATGAGGGCAAAAGAGATGAAGTGACAGAACCAGGAAATGAAAAGCATTTCCTTCCTGAAATTCAGGGTTCTTTCATTGAATGTGGATGCAAACAAGAACATCAGAGCTCATGTCAATAAAACCTAATATTCTTTGAAAAGGTTCATTAGTAGTAATTATTCTTAGTAAACCTGTAGGATATTCATGCATTATATTTAGAAAACCACTCTGGAAAACTCATCAAATATTTATTGAATACCTGCTATGCCAAAGAAACCATTGAATTTGATATTAATATGACGTAGTAAATAATAGACTGTGGAGCCCTTAAGAAAGTAATCACAGTAGACATTGAGAATAGAATTAGTTTTTATAAAGTAATGAGGGTTTTCAGTTTCTTAGAGATTAATACAATTATAAATGAGATCTGTAAAAACATTCTAAACATTATTTATAGAAACATCTTTTTGTTTCTTGTTTTCATTGTCTGAATTATTTCCATTTCTTTTTGTCATGAATGTACACACAAATTACTAACAAATCTTTAATGATAATAACCTTATTGAAGCCTGGGATCCAGGGAATAGACTAATAGAATTGCAGACTATGGTACTAATATGTTGATATGGCCAGTACCAAGGGTCTTCTAATCTGTGGTCCATTAAAAAAAAACAAAACAAAAAACTAGAGATGAGTATCACACAGTGGTTAATTCAGGATGTAAAAATCATTCACATCAAAGATATACAAAACTGTCTTACAAGGAGAAAAGACTTAAGTAAAACAGTATTTATTTGTTTTGTTTTGTGTTTGTTCACTTTTTTGTTTTGGATCTGAGAAGGGAATTTTATGATAGTCAAGAAGGTAAAGAGTCAATTAGAATTGTACTGCTTGGGAATAGAGGAGAGGAGATGTTAGATAATAAATTCAGCTATTTTGAATAAAATAGGGACATGCAAATATTAAACTGACACAGATTAATTTTCAAATGTTAGTTCCTCTACTTCTAGTAAAACTAGACAAAATAGTATGAGTTTCATTCATTTTATCTATAAAATTTACTAAGAACAATACAGTAATAAGGAGTTTGTTTGATGAATAAATATAATAAAACAATAATAATCAACTTACTTCTAAGGGATTTTTAAAGATTTATTTTTATTTTAAGTTATGTATATGCATGTGTGTCTGTGTTGGGGAATATGTATGTGAGTACAATTGCTTGTGAAGGCCAGAAGATGGCAGCAGACCACTGGAGCTGGACTTACAGGTGGTTGTAAACTACTCTATGTGGATGCAAACTTGTATTTTCTGCAAGGACAATACAGGCTCTTAACCCCTGACCCATCTCTTTAGTTCCCCTTTGAGCATTTATGTGGCTGATAATCTATGAAGCATTGTACACAAATGTATAACTTAGGGCTTCATCTACAGCTATACAACCTCTACTTAGCTCTCTGTAGCATCTCACTAAATAACAAACAACTAAGATGATGCTACCAGAGAGGGTGAAATGATTTAAAATCACACTAGTAGACCTCAGAATCTAGTCTCTTAATGTTTATTCATTCTTCCTAAGAAATCAGGGGTAACTTGTATGTGGGTAATTTTCAACACTCAGGAACTATTACTAGTAGCAGGAAAATTTGAAATTTAAAGAAAGTTCTAATTAGACCCAGTACTTATTGGCCTCATCTAGTTGTTTTCTTTGGCTTGGAATTTTGTTCACTAAAGCCTCTTTGCAATAGTATTGAATTTCTTAGTATGTATACCTGGAGCCTGAGTATTTATTAGTCACACAAACACCTTGACAGTCTAGACTCTGATTACAACTTGTAAATTAATAACTTGAACTCAGATATTACATGTGAAGACCTGTGTAGTTTAAGTTGACCCAGAGATGGGGTCACCCTTGTGAGGATGGAGTCACTGATGATTAACTATGAAGTCAATAACTTCTTTGGGGTCATGTTGAACCTTTTCATTTCAAAGTTCTACAGATGTGCAATTTGAATCACCCCTCAAATTAAGTGTGACATTTAAAAAATATCCTCATACTTCTAACTTCTGCAAGATTAATATGCAATTTATTTTCTCTTTTAGATAGAAAGCTAATTGAGGGCAAAAGTGTTCAATTTAATATATTGAATTGACACCACACTAATATGTAGTATTCCCACCATTCCATTCTTTGCATAACCTTGTAATGTTGCAATTAATATTTGTCTGTCTAAATTTACTTTTCACAATATTTTGAGAAAAATCACATTACTAAATTTCCTTAAAGAAATAATTGTCTTTCAGCATAAAATGAAAAAGAAACAGTTTCAGTGATTTTGAGGAACAAAATTATTACAAATGACCAAATTTAAAAATTTAAATATTAACATTGACATGGGTGTTTATGATTCTAATATCCTGTTTAATATGATTTGCATAATAATGGGAATTCAAAATTTTATAAATGGTTGGAAATATTTGCTGTGTACACCATCCATATTGGAGTGTGGTTACTTTTCATAGAAGCAACACTTTTGTATGCAAATTACTTATTTATTTAATTGAATAGATTCTTCTGTCATACAATACATTCCAAATACGGACTCCCTTTCCTCTATTCCTCATAGATCCTCCTCACCACCCCTCTACCCCAGGTCTACTCTCCCTCCATTCCCCTTCAAAATTAAAAGACCTCCAAAAGACGACAACAAAACAGGACAAAACAAGATACAATAAGACAAGGCAAAAAAAAAAAAGCCAAGGTAACAGTCATAATACAAACACAGAGAACCTGGTATAGATCCTTGCAGACCCCATGCTTGCTGCTTCAGTGTCCATGAGCACCCAGGAGCCCAGCATGGTTGATTTAGTGGCATGTTTTCATCTTTATTTATGTTTTAATTTTTACTCTCATTTATTTTATTGTCTGTTGCTTACTCTCTTTTTTGAGATTATAATACAATTCCACTCTTAGGCAAATACTCAAAAGATGCACATTCATACAACAAGGGCATCTGTTCCACTATTTTCATAGCAGCATTATTTGTAATAGCCAGAACCTGGAAGCAACCTAGATGCCCCTCAACTGAAGAGTGGATAAAAAAAATGTGGTACATTTACACAATGGACTACTAATCAGGAGAAAATAAAAACAATGGAATCTTGAAATTTGCAGGCAAATGGATGGCACTAGAAGAAACCATCCTGAGTGACACAACCCAGTCACAAAAAGACAAACATGGTATGTTCTTACTCATATATGGATTTTAGACATAGAGCAGGGGATTGCCAACCTACAATCCCACTGCTAGACAGTCTGGGAAACAGGGAGGATCCTTAGAGAAATATGCATGTTACCCTGGAAAAGGGGAATGGGAATGGGAGCATGGTGGGAGGAGAGAGAGAGCAGGGAGGAAGAGAGAGGGAGAAGAGGAGGGGAGAGGAGGACATGGGGGAGTAGGAAGGTTGAGTCAGGGGAAGAATAGAGAACAGGATGAGAGATACCATAACAGAGAGAGTCATAGGTTTGAGGAGAGATCTGGAACTAGTGAGATTTCCAGAGGTCTACAAGGATGACACCAACTGGCAAACTAAGCAATGGTGGAGAGGCTACCTTAAATACCCTTCCCCAATAATGTGATTGAAGACTACTTTATATGCCATCCTAGAGCTTTCATCCAGTGACTGACGGAAGCAGAGGCAGACACCCACAGCTAAACACTAAACTGAACTCCTGGAACCCAGTGACAGAGAGGAAAGACTGATGAGCAAAGGGGTCATTCCACTGTCCGCTTTACATATTATTGTTATCTCTGCTCATCTCATGTGTAGTTGATCAGTCAAGTTGATCAGATTTTTATGGATGTAGCTTCTGACATTAGTAGGACATACAATTTCACAGAAAATTCCCTGATCCTCTGGCTCTTCTTTCAACTTCATCTTCCACAATGATATCTGAGCCTTGGGGCCAGAATTTGCCACTTGCCAAGAGCTTATGTATTCAGGGTTTTAAACAACTTAATATTGCTAACTAGCTTAAGAAATTAAAGGTATTTTTGGCCCAACAATTTCCTTCACTGACTGGTTATTAGAATGTGGTCTCATAACATTAGGAAACATCTGAAAATGCACTACAAATGCAATCCTTGCCTATCCTGACCTGTGATATTCTGATAATCCAGATTCATGAAAATAAAACCAGCATTTTCTGATTTCCATGTCACAAATATTCCCAACATAGCCAATTCAAAGACACTGGCCTCTCTCTCCCTATAGCATCAGGAGAAAGCACTTGGTCAGTTTCTGTAAGAGATGACTTTAGCATACAAGTCCTGAAGTTCCCTATAGTCATAAACACTGGTTCATAAACATTTTCTTACAAACCCCGCAGCAGAATTTGATAGAAGCCAAAGTTGGAGAACCATTGCCCCAATCTATCTTTCTATCTTTTGAACATCCATTTCCCCAGAAGATCTTATTTATGTAAAAAATTACTGTCTACCAATGGTCAATAATTCTTATACTACTTTATGTGCATTAGAAGGAAAATTTTGATGTTGCTTTTAGTGCCTTGGCTATTGATTGCTTCCATAAAATAATGGTAGAGTATAACTGTTGAGGTAGTGCTGATAGTGTGTTGATAGTGCTTAGGGCAGTGAAGAGGACAGACTAGAAAGAGGTAGGGCTATTTCCAGCAGAAAGGGGCAAAATGATTGTAGTTATTTGTAAGATAAGAAGGCTTTCTTTCCTTCTAAGCAACTGAATGGCAATTCTACCATGAATCCCACATTTAGCTGAGGCTGATAGGGTTCATAAGTACATTTCCAATGGGGATTAGTTACTTAGGCAAATATTTAAAATATTTAAATTATCCTAATTTCCTGAAGTCGCCTTTTCATCTGTACCTGTACATGAGACCACTATGTTATAATGATTCATTTTTTTTTCAAATCATACCTAGCATATCAAGCATCCAGTTGGACAAAAATTACAATGTACATTGTAATATATAACATGATAAACACAAACTATGATAATTTCATTTCATATTTATATGATTTAGCATGTTAAAAGGTAATTTTGGAATAATTCTTGTGTGATTTTTAGATAAGTGTTTTTAAACTTTTCTTACACTGTATGTTTCTTTCCAGAGCATTTAAGAAAGATATTCATTGTGATACAATCTTAGGAACACTAAAATTCAGTTACTATTAAAATTTGTAAATATAAAATATCAATGGACTTGCCGGGAGGTGGTAGCACATGCCTTTAATCCCAGCAGTCGGGAGGCAGAGGCAGGCGGATCTCTGTGAGTTCGAGGCCAGGCTGGACTGACAGCCTCCAAAACAATACAGAGAAGCCCTGTCTCGTAAAACCAAAAAAACAAAAAACAAAAACAAAAACAAAAACAAAAAAATATCAATGGACTTAATTTAAGTTTGTTGATGAATTTTAAATGTCAGAAGAAATCCATATAATTCATAGTATGTAATGACTGGTCATATGTATTTGTGTGTTGGCATATATGGAACAAACTTGCAAATATATTACTATTCATAGGTACCTTTAGTCTTTATGGATGCATTTGTTATTGCCATAAATGAATGTTTGAAATGATGCCAATAAAATCATTAGAAGATAGTTGTTTGGGTTGAAAGAAGTCAGATGCAACCTCTAAGGCCACAAATTACAAGAGCCATGATCAAGGCTAACAAACAAATTGACTGTTTTTTTTTTCTTTGAAGACCATAGAACTTAGCATTCCCCTTTGGCTTGGCTTGCTTTGATAGTGCACTCTCAGTCCCTGCCTCAGAACTAGGCAGCTGCTTTTCTTTGTTCTGTGAAAATGGGTTATGAGGAACCTTGCATAGGAAAGAAGAGTTTTGGAGCTAATTACCTACTTGCCATCTAGTGATTCTCTGAATCCGTGACAGCTACCTTCATGACTTCCATTTCAAACACATGTGCTATGACTTTTCAATCACTTGCTTAGATGAGCTGCAATATTTTCGAGTGACAGCTTCACACTGCTCTGTTATTTAATTGGTTGCATTCAGAGGGCAGCTGTTCATCTGCCCGTTCTCTCAGGAACACTAAGATTCACTATGAATATCCTTGGGAATTGCT
Source organism: Mesocricetus auratus (assembly GCF_017639785.1). Classification (NCBI taxonomy): domain Eukaryota; kingdom Metazoa; phylum Chordata; class Mammalia; order Rodentia; family Cricetidae; genus Mesocricetus; species Mesocricetus auratus. The sequence continues at coordinate 39,967,305 of NW_024429194.1, read as the reverse complement.
TTAGAAAACAAACCATGCTTTCTAATAGGAAACACACCAACATTTACAGCATTCTTTTTAAAATCGGAGAGCAAACATCTCAAGGTGGTGGGATGGAGCTTGTTTTACAGAATTTTAAACTATCCTTCTTGAGAAAACCTTGTAATCTTATTCACTGAGTACATGTTACTAATATGGTACTAGTTACTAATATGGAGACTTTAACTATAAAATGTATTATCAAAGTAGCAAAACCAGTCATCAAAGAAATCACAGCTTAAATATAATTTATTCATAAAGAGTATATCTGTGGAAAGAGGAGTAAGTAATTTGGAATCTAAATGCTTTTTCTTTGTTTTCTCCTAGAATTACTTGGTAGCTCAGGCCTTGCCTTGAATTGCCTTGAGTGTAGCCCAGGTATCGTCTTAAGCACTGATATTACAGACTTGAGTCATCATGACTTGTGTTATAATCTGTTTTTAGAGACAAAGAATGGCTAGATAATAACAATAACTCAATAAATATACTTAAATTCAGCAATTTTTACATTAAATGCTAAAGCTATTGTTACCTAGAAATATGCGCTAAAATAATTATTAAAGATGCATTGAATATGTTGAACATGTTATTCCATATAATGACTGGTGAATGATAACATAATAATCAACTTTAGTGACAAATAGCTACTTCTGCTATGAAAGCTGTTAGCAGCGAATTTGTGCATGTATGTGGAGAAAAAAGCTATTTCATTTTTCTCTTGTTTGTGATGCTAGTGTTTTTCACGTAATTATTATTGTGACAACAGGTTGATTTTGCAATTTACCATCTGTCTAAATAGCATTAACCTTCTTGTAACCTCATGATATTACTACTTCGTCTTGCCTGATATTTGAATCTTTCTAATAATAACCAGCAACAAAAGACACTGGCTACTCTATTAGGCAAATGTCAGTCTTTGTGGGACCAACAAACATAAAGTATCCTATAAAGATGGTCACTGAAATCATTATCATTAAAATGGATTAAATAACGTTAAGTATAGTAAAGGAAAAATAAGACTTTACTAATAATCTTAGAAGAATAAGTTTTAATTAATACACTATAATTCATATTTTATAGATTTCCATAGTACCTTAACAGTTTACAAGTCTTATATTAACAAACTATAACTTAAACAGGAATCTATATAATATTTTAAATAGAGGCTTATTTTCTTTTCCAATAGTACAAAATTATCCCTATGCAGATAAATCTATTGGTTCCTTGGGTAGCTCAGTATGCAGGTGTCTTAGCAGTTTTCATTCACATGATCCATTAAAGGCAATGACAGAGTTAGTCATCTCTCTGCCTTAGTTCCTTTTTCTAGTGCTGTGAAGTGTAACCATGTCCAAAGCAACTTAGTGAAGAAAGAGTTCCAGGGAGTTAGTGTACATGACCATCAGGTGGGGAACATGGCAGCAGGCATAGTTTTGGAGCAATAACTGAATGCTTCCATCTTAATGAAGAGCTAGGAGGCATAAAAGAAGCTACCTGGGCCTGGCATGGGCATTTAAAACCTCAAAGCCCAGCCCCAGTGACACATCTCCTCAAACAAGGCCACACCCCCTAATCCTTCCCAAACAGTTTGCCAACCACCAAGTGCTCAAATTTATGAGCCTCTGGGGGCCAGTCTTTCAAACCAGCACACTCACTAGTATGAAAACCACATAGCTCAGTTTCTCTCTGACCTTCTAGATATTCCTTATTAGTTTTTGTTTTAGATTTACAAATGTGAGATGAATTTCTCAGTTTTTAGTTTTTAGACATTTTTGTCTCTCATATTAACTTGGTTATTTAACATTTTCAGAATGTATATATTGTATTCGGTTACTTCCTCACTACATGCTCTCACTGGAAGCTCTATCAACCTAGCACCACCAATTTTTTTCCCCAGATGTTCTATTTTGTGACCTATTTATTTTGGTCGGGGCCATCTGTCTGGTCAGTCAATTGCAACCATCCACTGGGTCCAATTCATTGGGTCCTAGTGGAGACATCAGTGGACTCACACATCAGTCAGTTTCCCCTCAGCTTGAACTTGTCAATATCAAACCATCTAACAGCAAGGAATATAGTTCGCTAAGCACTTCTTCTTACCCATGGCTAACTGTTGAAGTGTCCATTCTTGTGTAGACCAGTGCAGGCATTCACTGCTGCTAGGAATTCAAGATTTCAAGGCTGTGCCTTGCTGGGGACAGACATCTTTATCTTCTGGAGCTTACAATCTTTCTATCTCCTCTTTTGCAATATTTCCTGAGCCTGAGGAGGTCTTGTTTAGTGCTGAGCATTTATCTGCCAGTGAGGGATTAATATTTAGACTTTCTATCTACCATCACTCCCATATGACTTTATACTAGCTCTTAGTTTTGAATGCCACCCAAATACCTGTCATTCCAAAGTCTATAGTCTCTACCTGCATGATTCCCAATAATTCTATAGCCTTATATCTAACTCCCTACCATTCTAGTGCAACCTCAACATGGAAACAATAAGGAAAAAAAGTACACACACACACACACACACACACACACACAATTTAAGGAAAGAAACCTTGATAAGATAAGCTTGACAAAACAATGAAGAATATTCTAATTCCTAGAGGGACCAGGCTCTGATTACAGAGACTATTTATTTCACACAAGTCCTATATATTTGAACAAGTAAATAAAACATATTATCAAATATCACAAAGTAAATTTCTGGGTCTAAAGGGAAGAATAATACCAAGTTGCTTAATTTTTGAAGGACTTTTTTTCTCCAAGAAAAAGCATGCTGGATGGAGCCTCAGAAACAAAATGCTCAAATGATGGAAAACACAGCAAAACTTGTATGATGAAAGCCATACTATGGGCTGGTTCGGTTGGTAGGTAGCTCACCCACAGGTGGCTGTATTGTTCACCATCAGCAAGAGAGCTGCACTTTAACAGAGACTGGGCAGGACCTCGATGTTGAGAACCAAAAGAAGCCTCATTCTCCCAGAGAGAAGTATGTGTCTCCCACTGATTTTCATAGGGCTCCAAATCTACCCTGCTCTTGTCACAATATGCTTTGTTGACTTCTGCAATAAGGGTTCTGCGCTATTTTTACACTTTGTTTGTTGGTAAAGGCTTCTCAGTAAGCAAAATTTACCATTTATTTTCAGCATGTAAAGGATATGGTATTAAAATATTATAGTAGAAGAATTTCTTATTTTTCTGTCATGAGATTAATTATTGTTTGATTTTATTTACTATGTTAATGCACAGGGATAATGATTAATGTATAAGTATAATACTGAATGCTGAATGCTGTTATCAAGACAAACTTCTTATCATTTCTAAATGTCACCACCAGCAATAGGTGTACTGCTGCATATTTATCAAAATTCAAGCTATCCTTTTAGGATCCATAATGTTACAGATACTTTGTCCCATTATTTTAAAACCATCACAAGCAGAAGCAGTTGACTCCATTATGGAAATTCAAAATGCTTCATTACTAAGGTACCTCCTTGGGACTAGCAAGAGTATACAGTGGTTAAGAACATTGGCTACTCTTCCAAATGACCTAGGTTCAATTCTCAGCACAGATATAGCAGTTCATAATCATGCATAACTCGAGTTATAGGGAATCCAGTGTTCTGGCCTCCACAGGCACCAGGCATAAAAGTGGTATATAGACATACCTGCAAGTAAGTGCCCATATACATAAAACAAAATACAAATTAAAAAACACATACCCATATTCATTAAATTTCTCATCAACAAGCTAAAAAAGCTAGCTTTTGACCCTCAAATAGTCCTCAACTGAAAATATTTTAATGGTACAATTGGATAAATTGCAGTATTATTAGGATAAGCAAAAAACCCCCACATTCATTAGAAAGAAAATCTGAGAATGATATCAAAGACAAAATGCTAGTTAAGAAGGCATCTGTTGACTAAATACAAGTGTGGACACTTCTAAGAAATCCAGATGAGGATTCTCAAAGGGACTGACTAACAAAGTACTTTTCATAATTATTTCTAAGTATCGCTATCATGAAGGCTTTCCATTTGCAGCTTCTAAGAAGAGAAAGGCCTCACCTGTCCCTTTTCCACTTGTATGGACCTGGCATGAGTGCAGACCTAAGGCAGAGTAGTCATCATTAGCAGATCCAAGGAGGGAACAAGTGGTCAGTTCCCTCTTTGACTCATCATCAGTTCTATTTTTGAAGCTTCTCCGGTGTCTTAGTCTCTGGGTCAGTTGCCTCATCTTCTTGACCTCCACTTTTAATTGCATGATATTACTTTGGAGATGAAAAAGCTGTGACTCGGAGAGTTTCAGTCACCTGTGCACGTATCTGAGCAAAAGGATGAGTGGCTGTTCTACAAATGGACAGGATGTGTTTGGAATCTGGGAACTGTGGAATGTGTAGCTTATAAGAAGGCATGCTGTTACAAACGCTTCTACAGTAAGTCCAAGGCATCTTATTCTCCTAGTCTCCTTTGACCTCTCTATGTAAATAATTAAAAATAAATTTTACTTCTGTGATGGATTTAGTCACATCCAAAACAAAGCAGGGTGGTGTTAAATTTGGTTTTGAGAGAAATCTTGTTGGCTTTATTTCCAGAATTACACCGCAGGGGACATAGTATTACTGTGGGGCATTTGTCAAACAGCCACTGTGATGACTCTGCCCGTGACAACAAGCAGACAATGAAAAATGCTTAGTGATATATCCCACAAGGAGGGAGGGCACCTTCAATCTCAAGTTGAACAGTTGCATCATTACTACATGAAAGAATAAAGCACATAAAATTTATGGAGGAGAACTGGGTCTTCAGCAACATTTTGGGTTCATTTTCTGCATGTGTTTACAAAATGTCTTCCCTGGCCCTTAAGTTTTAAAATGATGCAATCATAATCTTATTCATAGTTTATTTCTCATGGATAGCCATTTAAAAGGGTATAATTTAGATCACATTACTTATTCAAATATTTGATATGCAATTTCCACTGGTGTGTGAATACCAATGGATTTTTTAAAAATCCTCACTGCTTTATGACTAGAATAGCAATTTTTTCAGAACTCCAGATAATAGCCTAAAGGTTATATACAAAAAGAAAAAAACTTAAAAATGAACCATTCAATTGAAAATTGACTTAATTACAATAGCAAGGATGATTTAAATTTTAACTTACTTAATAGGTGTGATTCTATAAAATATGGGTCCAATGCATTAAAATTATAATTGAAAGTCATTTTTATTCAATCTATTTCTTTACTATTTCTATCTTATCAATGAATTATTGAGCATACAATTTTAGGTCATTTTTAAGAAATGATAACTCAATGGCCATACAGCCACAGTTTGTTGAGAATAAGAAGACCAAACAATCTGTTTTAGCATCTTAGAAGTATGTTATGGTCATCATTTCTCAATCATCTTGTGGCCAAGTGCTTCTCCTGTTTTTGAATGCTGAATTCTGACAGCAGTGTTTGGATATGTCTCCTACTGTGAACCTGTGAATGCAGGTCATTCTAATTATTTTACTTTTTCAAAGCATAACTAGTTTGGTGTAATAGGATTGGCTTTAGTGAAATTAAAGGTTGTAACTGAATGACTGTAATGGTCTAACATTTTGAAAAGAGATACTTTTCTTTTGTCTGCAAGTTTATTTCCTCTCATTACTTTAGGAACATTTGACATATATATTTATTTTCAAAGGCTATTATCTGTTTATAATGTGCAATTCCATTAAAGAACATTAGCTAGTTAATTTATAAGAAGTAAATGATAAGAACTTTCTAAATTGTAGAACATAAGGATGTATTTACATATCTAATTTGGAAGACAATTTATTTAAAAAGTTATCTCTTTATAAAGAAGGAGATTTATGAAACATGCAACATAAAATGAAAATAATTGACTTATTTATTTTGTGTTTAAAAAACAATAAGATGTGATTTTTATATTTCTATTGATCTTTGTAAATGTATATACATTTACAAGGTTAAGTCCATTTACATTATCAAATAATATATTTATCTCATACTATCAAATAATTATTATAATTTATAGAGAAACTACAATCATTTCAGTTGATTTTATCTTATCAAACTATTTAAAAGGTTGTAAAATAAATTCTACCATTTCTTCATTAAATAAACACACAAAATATAACCCCATATTTTATGTTGTTAACCTACAGTCATCTATACCAACACAATTACTTTGTAATAAGAAAACAGTGCCCATCGGAGTTTAAGCAATGTGTGACCAGAATAGATATCACAGAACATTTATTAATAGTTTGGGAACAGTTGCCACTGTCCCAGATTGTTAGTATTGACAACAGCCAGATACCTTATAAGTAACTTACTTTGCCTCTCTGCTTAAAATTAATGACATATTCTCCATGTAGCACAACTGTGGAATATTGTGCAATAAGTAAAGACTTTGGAAATAGCAATGACATAGCTTTTTCTTCAGATCAGTCTTCTCATCTTCAAATTCTGCCTGTCTATGAATCATGTACCATCAATAGTCTAGAGGGTTGCTCTATGCTCTAAGGGTTGCCCATGCTCACAACCTACCACTATGTGTCATGACAAACATGGACTTCATCCATACCTGCAAAGGAAAGCTTGGCTTGACAGTTCATGTACTCAGACTAGATAAATGCAACAGAAAGTTCATATGATAGACAGGAAATGGGTTATGTCTGTCTCCAGGTTAACGATTATTTAAAAATGATCTTCTGAATTTTATCAAAATATAACCCCATCAATTAGTTTTAAACATACTTAATTAATAAAATTGTAATACAAATCATTTTTTGTCCTTTAAGGATGAATTTTGATGGATCAAAGGAGTCCTCAGCAAATATGAATTTCCTCTGGAATCACTTGCCTTATAACATGGGAACTTGAAAGCTTCCATATGTACAGCCCTACTGTACTTTATGATGTACTTACACCAGACTTCACAATTAGGATTTCGTGAATACTTAAATGCATCAAGTGTGAGGTGTAATACGGACTGGGAAAACATATGATGGCTCATCTAGGCATTTGTCTTTTATATTTGAATGTCTCCCTTCCCCCAGCTCCAAAGCGATGGCGCCAGATGACAATGAACTAGAAATTCCAAAGTTGTGAGCTTCCATATACCTTTCCTCCTTTAGAGTTCATTTTATCAACTATTCTGTCACAGTAACCAAACTGTTGACTAACACAAAAAGCCGTGTTGTTTGGTCTTGGATCCACAGATTATTTTCACTGAAATGTGGAAGAGAAATGAATTCTAGCTCCATATTTACTTTTCACTCTGTTATACAACATATCTAGAATTCATGGATGTCTTTCAAATATAATGTAATGTTGAAACTGGAAATGTTTTAACTATATAGCATTTCTGAAAAGCTCTGATTACTTGAGGACATCTTGTAGCTTTCTACTGACTTTCTCAGTTCAATTTTGCAGTATTTGTTTTCAGTCAGTAAGCTTTGTTTTAGCCATTTACCATTTTCTATGTTAAATTTCCAAGGTCAAAAATGCTAATAACAATTTTTTATACTTTAAGAGATAATTATAATCAAATTTCTCTTTTGACCTAGCTTTAGATATTTTTGCAGTCATTCATATCTTCAGCCAATATTTAAGAAAAAATTTAGTCTTAAGGATAAAGTATATAAAATCAGTATCTTAAAATCTAAACCATATGGTAAAGCATTGAATGACACAAACATCAACAAAAAGAAAGTTTGGAGAGATGGCTCAGGGATAACAGCCTGGCTTGCTCATGGAGAGGCTCTGAGTTCAGTTCCTAGTACCCACATCAAACCGAACTGAATCACCTGTAACTCTAGGTCAAAGAGCTCTGAGTCCCTCATCTGAACTATTCAGGGACCTGTTTTCTCTCTCTGTCTCTGTCTCTGTCTCTGTCTCTGTCTCTGTCTCTGTGTCTGTCCCTGTGTCTGTCTCTGTCTCTCTCTGTCTCTGTCTCTGTCTCTGTCTCTCTGTCTCTCTGTCTCTCTCTCTCTCTCTCACACACACACACACAAAACACACATGAATACACAGTACCTTAAAGAATAAAGTTAAACATAAAACCCATCCAGAAAGAAAACAATCTCACTAGACTTGTTATCTGCTTGATAAGCTCCAAAATAATTATCTAATCCATGAATTTTTAGATTACAACTTCCTAATGAGAGCCACGCCAAAGAAGAATACACTGTATTTAAACAAAACATCAAGAATACCTTAAATTTTGGGAATGCATATAACTCCTTTTGTATCCTCAACACTGTCTATCATTGCATATTGTATATAGTAGGAATTTTTAAGAAGCTAAGCTAATTAGAGGTGCATTGTAAACATTTAAAGTTATTACAGTTGTACTGTACGGCACGGTTTTGTTCCTATTATTGGATAAATATAGATATAAAAGTTACACTGAAGCAACACCAATTCTCTAAGAATGGACACAAAAATGAAAATGGACCAAGTATTACTGAAAAAGAATAATGTAATGGAAAATTCCTGTGATGTTATACCCTGAGAAAGCCAAACCAGAGTCATATCAACTGTAATAGGAAATGACAAACCTTGAAAAGCTATCTATAAACTTCTTTTTAAAGCAGAATGCTTTTCAGATAAGGAAAATTGTTTTACATTGTTACCAACTTCTATAAATGCCAGTTCAATTTCAGAATCCATTGTTTAATTGTGATCATATCAAGGACGACTACTTTCTAGAAAGCAAAAGGACTAAAAAAGAAGGAAAAGATTATGTTAATAAAGCAAATGTATCTGGTTTCCATGGTAACTCTGCAACTAAACTATTCAGAGGTCTTTTCCCCCCATGTCATTGTTGTGTGAGAAACTGGTTAGTTGATTACTAGCTCATGGAACCATAATCCTTTAAAATAGTGTCATTCGAAATGCAGAATATATTTTGAATCCATGGTACAAAAGATCTTAGGCCCAAGCTTTTGAAATAACCTATGGACACTCTGAATATCAGTGGACACTCAAAACCATTGCTTAGGCATAAGGAACCTATATAAATGCCAGGCTTAGTTTGAAAACTACTTCTCATGTCATTATATTTATGATGAAACATACTGTGCAAGTTAAATGTAAAATTTAAGGATGCTCTTTGGAAAAACTGGGAGTAGTCTTTTCCAAACTGGATGTTGTGGTTTTAAATTCAATAGTTAGTGAATTCCTATTGGTCTTATATACTCTGCACAGATTTAAGAAACATTAAGAATATAAACTAAATGTCATGGGTTCCATTCATGAAGCATAGTTATGTGTTTTTCTTCTACATCTAATGTTGTCTTCTATCTTGTTACATGCTTCCTGCAATTATATATATCCTTGTGATTATTTACAAGGGAACAATCTCAAGATTTTGAAACACACAAATTCCCCCAATCAAAAAATGTGTTTTATAATCTTCAAATATATATTTTCCAAAGAGAAGCATGCCTTTAAATTTTAACAAAAATAGTTAACCTCAAAGTAAACCTCTTTGAAAAGGTACTTTGTTCCTGGAAAGAACATTCCCAGCAGGTTATGATCTGTCATGTTTGGAGATTTGCATAATAACACAACCAGGCACCTGACCTATCTCTGCATGTAGAAATTAATAACAAAGATCTTTCTTCCTTCTAGGTGTCCATTGCCATAGTTACCTCACAAGTTTGGAAAATATGCTTAAATAAAGGAAGTCGAGTAGAAATTAATCACTGACTAGAAAATAAGTTTTCATGATGAGGTCGGGCTTTTGTTTCTGGGTCACACTGAAGCATTAAACAGTTTTCTGATTTGGGCAAAATGGATCAGCTCTGGTTGGAGATCTGACTCTCACGGTCTTTTACAAAAATACTGGCTTGTTGACATAAGAAGTGATGTTACTTTATTATATATTTGCTCTTCTAGTTGTGAACCTTAACTGAGTGTGTGTGTGTGTGTGTGTGTGTGTGTGTGTGCGTGTGCGCAGAACAAATAAATAGGAAAGTGGGCCTATGGGAATAAGTAACTTCGTATATGATTCTTATGATAGTCCATTCCTTTGCTGGACCATTGATAAATGAAGAAGTTTAGAATTTTTACACTTAAATAAGAGGAGTTCGTTCTATGAAACTTTTCCGTATGAAGCAAAGCCTCAGAAAGAATAACAAAATGAACATCTCCCAGTGAGCTTGAAACTTCCGAGAGGAGCTATAAACAACATTAGCTTCACATGTTTTGTTAATGAGTGGCTCATTAGCATGGGGCCTGCCCACTGTTGAAGATACTGGAGTTCTCATGCTTGTGTGGGAGGAATATAAGCTTACACAAACAAGAAATGTGATGGTATAAAGAAATTTACAATATTAGATCTTTTCACAATTTCACCCAGAGGAATCTTTACCAAGGAAATAAGCAGAAATTTTGTATAAATAAACATTATGCACAGAAATGTCTGGTCTTTTTGACCCACTCATATTAATCATAACAATGAAAATCATGAGATATACCTTCATGTCCTTACACATTTGATCTAGCCACATAGTCTGACATTTTATAGTGAGAATCATGATATTACATGGATAACAAAGACTATATTTCATAATTATGTAACTTATTTTGTGATATAACTGGATGTTAAAGAACACTTATTTATTTACATATTTTTTTGTTGATCATGAAGGTCTTACAATGTAGCCTCTGCTTGCCTGGAACTAAAAAATTTCTTGTCTTACCCTCTTGTGGGTGGAGACAACTGCAGTACCACCACATCTATTCCAAAGGAAATTCTTTTTTCTCTTATCATCTCAGATCTAGGAGTCTCTTATAAATTTCCTCACATGCATCTTATAATTCCCTGGACATCAATTATCTAACATTTCTTGTTCAGGAAATTAAAGAATATTGTGAGGACATTACTTCTAGAGGACACAGGTCTACGGTTAAAGCCTACCCTTTTTTATATGAACTAGGAATAAACTGCAATCACTTGCTTTTATTTAGGCTCTATCAAATCTCTAATTATTTACTTCAGACTGAACCCCATGCACAAGTTCTAATAATACTCCCCAAGGAAACTCTCATCAGCATTATGCTCAGGGCTAGGGAGGAATGTGAGAAGATACTGTTAATCAATCCCCAGGGAAGGTCTTGACAGAGCCTACAATCACTAGCAGTAGGACTTTGGCAGTTCCCTGATCCTCAGCTAATCTTTGTTAGCACACAATAGGAGAGAATAGCACAGTTCAGGGTCAGAATGCTGAAGCAAGAAATGGGGTTAATAGCTACCACTGTTTAAGGATGGCATCTTTGGAAACCTATCACAGTTGTTTGGAAAGTCATACTAAGGACCCATTACACTTACAGTGTTCAAATTATGATCAGGAGAATAGGACGTTTCACTTGTAATCTGATTTCAAATTTGTATTTGAAAAAACTATTCATGTTTTAGGCATTTAAAAATTTTTCTATTGTTCTTTTCTGTTGCAGCAATAAGCACCATGAGCAAAAACAATCTGGGAGAAAAGAGTTTATTTAGTCTTCCATGTCTCCACCATGGTCCTTATCACAGTTAAACATCTAGGGATGCCAGGGCCAGTGCTCAAGTAAAAACTAAATCAGAAATCACAGAGGAAAACTGCCTACTGACTTGTTCTCAGGCTCACATTCATTTACCTTTCTTACATGTCCCAGGACCACCTGCCTAGGAATGGTACCCCCCACAGTGAATTAGGTCCTCCTACATCAAGCAGCAATCAAGAAAATACCCAAAAGACACACATAGGCAAATTGAATAGAGGCAAGTCTTCAGTTGAGGCTCTGTCTCCTCATGCATGTAAAGTCGACACCAAGATGAACCACCACATGAGCATATGACAAGAAGGCTGTCCTGAGTATATCCAGAAGAGTTAAGCTAGAACAAGTTGCCAATTCCCCGATAAATCAATGGCACAGGATAACCCCCAGCAGCACTGACACTGTTCTGGTTTGCTTTCTAGTACCTTGATAAAGCACTGGCTAAAAGCAAAGTGTGGTGTAAAAGTTTCATTTCTTCTACACTTTCAGGTCACAGTTCATCACTGAGGAATATCAGTATGAGGCAGGAACCTGGAGGCAGGAGCTGGACAGAGACTATGGATATGTACTGCTTCTAATGACTCGCTCCCCAAGAGTTGATCAGCTTGCTTTCATATACATTCCACAACTACTTGCGCAGGGGTGGTATAGGCCTTAGTGGACAAGGCCCTCCTACATCAATCACTAATCAGGAAATGCCCCTTAGACTCACCTACCAGAAAGTCTGATGGAGGAAATTCTCAGTTGAGATTCCCTCTTCCCGTGTATGTTCTGTTTTGTGTCAAGCTGACGAAAACTCCATACCATACATACTGATTAATACTGTCATCAACTCACCCAATGTACAACACACACTACATAGCTCATGTGTTCTAGACTCCACTCAAAGGGATGAAGGGACAAAAACATTCCATGCTTCTCTAGTTATCTCACAGCACAGAAAGAAGAGTTATAACAAGGGGTACAATAAAGTACTTATAGGGGTTTTGATAGAAATGTGTTCAAGTGAGCTAAGGAATGTAGTTAATGGTATGTAGAACATGCAAAGTCATGGGCTTGAGCATCGGCAACACACATACACATATTAATGATAGACAGAGGAGATGTGAGAGACACAGAGAGAGAGACAAACAGAGAATATGGTTGTGGTTACTGGTTGCTGAGAAGGAAAGACTCAATAGGGCAAGACTTAAAGATTTAAATCACAAGTCCCATGTACATAAGAAAGCAAGTCTAGGGGGATTTCAGGCAAATTTGACACAGACATCAAATACCTTCATGGGAGAATAGTAGTAATTCCTTAGGACCTAAAATGTGGAGGTTTTAGCAAAAAAGTGGAACTCAAGAGAACTGAGAGAAAGGGAGATTCCTAAGGATCTTATGAAGGACTGTGGGGAGTCCATGCTTCATCATGTAGCCAATTTCTTAAAGACTGTGAGCCTGAGGTTCTGGGAAATAAATCTGGCCACTTCTGTACAGGTACTGGAGTAAAGTTGTGGAATAGAAATGCAACAGTTGAAAGACTCTAGGCTTTCAATTTCTCAACTCCAGGAAGAGAGAGGAAGGTATGTGACTCATTCTCAGGTTTTGGTTGCATGTATTGATGGACAGAGGTCACATTTGGTAAAAAAAAAAACATGAATTAGACATGATTGGATATTAGATTGAAAATTAAAAGAAAAGAAAGAGAACTCTGAGTTCCAAGTGGACATCTTTATTACAAATGCCCTAGGGCATAGATTTGTAGTTTGACTTGCAGATGATTTGATCACAAGCTCATTTCTATACTGTTATGTTAGGATAAAACAGCAAGGCAGGACCAAGGACAATTGGAGGGTAGGGCCCTTGCTGACTATGCATGTCATTTATATTCTTTTAATTGGTGACTATGAAATTCCCCAATGATGGAGTCAGTCAGCTAGAGCATAGCAGTGTAAGGGTATCTAGGCCTTTTGAATCACTGACTGCTTACTAACTAGTTTGAAAAATATTTTAATATTTCTACAACCATATAGCTGTATCTGTGGAAAACATAATAATTTTCACTCTTTGCTCTTGGGATGTCTTTTGAGGCACATTATGACTTTATTTGCTCTTAATTACTTAGCAAAACTGCTAAGAGGAAAAGAAACTTAATAAGGAGAACATGAGGTTTTTCCAAACTCTAGTCAGAATTATAGAAGGACTATCGTATCCTTTAGGGAACAGACTGTACTGGGGCCTCAGCCACTGGTATCTGTGTGGCAAACAAAGTAACCCCATGCTAGATGTTACAGAAGAGCCAGCTCTGAACTCTGGTGACTGCTCATGCAAGTTACAGCCACTTAGGCCAGGCTCATAACAAATGGATGAGGTGCTTCATCACAGATGATTCTTTAATGTCACAGGAGAGTTACAGCAGGCTGGTGGGAGGTACCCTCTTCTTCACTGAACTTCTAAGATAGTAGTTCTCAACCTTGCTAATGCTGTGATACTTTCATGTACTTCACGATATAGTGAGTCCCAGTCACAAAATTATTTTCTTTGCTTCTTCTTAACTGCAGTTTTGCTACTGTTATGAATAGAAATGCAAATATCTGAAATGCAGGATATCTGATGTGTGATCCCTGTGAAAGGTCATTCAACCTCCAAAGGGGTTTCAAAACACAGGTGGAGAACCACTCTTCACCAGGAAGCACCCTGGCACAGTGCTCTTACTATAGAAAATGCTATTCCCCTGGCATTCCCCTGCATGTTCAGAATGAACATGGCAAACCAACTAGGAGTTGTCCTTTACCACTTACATTTCCACAGACATTTCCATAAACTTATAGCAGAGCTTTCATACTGGAAAGCAATAGACCTATCATACTGGACAGCAATAGACCAAATCTACATTGTCTAACCATTGTGATTGGATGTCCTCAGCTTTGACTTCGTGTCAACTTTCAGAACTGCACCTCAGTGGTTTGATGGTGTGGAAACAATCTTCCTGCTATTGTGGATTCCTGTTTTCTTATCTGGAATGATGATTTTCCCCCCTGAAAATTCTCTTGTATCTTTTTGAAATCTAACGCTCTGCGATGTCACAAGTTGAAAAGGAATGTGAGTGAGAAGAGTGTTTTTCACTTTCAGCAGACTCTGTGTTTTCTGAAGGGTGTCTGCTCTTTGAAAAGTATAAGAATGGCATTTTACCTAAGAGAAGAGCACTTAGTCTCTGCCCAGCAAACTACTAAGTCTGTATTAATTATAAGAGCATAGAAAGCGTGCTTGCACACATTGTGTTGCATTAAAAATCCAAGATAGGCATTACAGAGACATTTGCAAGCTGTTTGCACTTTCAAAATCCAGAAAAAATATTCGTCAGTCCCACCAATGTAAAAAGTGATAGCACACAGAAGAGGTGGATTACTTTTGATGTCTCCTCTGTTTATAATCACACAGAGAGGTGAGATGACAACTTCCTTTTATATTCAGGCAGTCTTTTCAACTCCTGCTTCTTTCAACAGTTTCTATGAGACCCTGCCCCTGTCCTGCATGGCAGATTTTCTTTTCTTTCTTCTTCTCTCTCTCTCTCTCTCTCTCTCTCTCTCTCTCTCTCTCTCTCTCTCTCTCTCTCTCTCTCTCTCTCTCTCTCTGTCATGGTTGTCTTGTACTAATCTAGTTATTTGCCCTCACAAAAGAATGAGTCTATGAATGTAGCTACTATGAAAGTCAATATATCTATGGCTGTATCTGCTTTTACTCTCCACATTTTCTCACATTTATGTTCCCTTACAACATATATGATTCTATATTATTGAAGAAAGGACTAAGGGCAAGAGGTCTGCAAAAAATCATGAAACATCTAGGCATCTTAGTTTTCCAAATCTATAAACTAAGGATGATGTCCTCTGAACAGATGAGGAACACGGCGAGGGATGGGGGGGAGTGGGAGCTGGGAAGAAGGGAGGGAGAGAAGAGGAAGACAGAGTAGGTCATAGGGGAGCAGGAAGGTTGAGTGGGGGGGGTAGAATAGGGGGAAGAGGGAATCATAGGATCGAATACAGATCAGGCACCTGTGAGACCTCTAGTGATCTAAAGGAATGACACCAATTGGCAAGCTAAGCAATAGTGGAGAGACAACCTCAAATGCCCATTCCTGATAATGAACCTGATGTCTCTAACCATCCTGGAGCCTTCATCCAGTGACTGATGGAAGCAGAGGCAAACACCCACAGTTAAACACTGAACTGAACCCAAGGAACCCAGTGACAGAGAGAGAGGAGCGATGAGCAAATTGGCAAAGAATGGGCTGGCAAAACCAGCAGAGACAGCTGATCTGAACAGGGGAGAGCTCTTGGACTCCAGACCGACAGCTGGGAGGTCAGCATGGGACTGATCCAGACCCCCCTGATTGTGAGAGTCAGTGAGGAGGCCTGGGCAACCTATGGGGCCCTGAGCAGTAGATCAGTGTTTATCCCTGGAATACAAACAGACATCCTGTGTCCATAACACAAAGAAGGATGCTCTCTCAGCCTGGACTCTTAGGGGAGTGCCTGGACCCTACCCTGAGTGAAATGACAGACTCTAGATATCCCCTATGTGGAAGGAATTGGCAATAGGGTGGGAGGATGGGGGGGCATGGTGGAGGGGTGAGGAAGGAGGGGAGGGAGAGGGAACTGGGATTGACATGTAAAACAAGCTATTTAAAATTAAAATAATAAAAAAATCTAAAAAAAAACTAAGGATGATGGTGTTTCCTAACATGCAGGATCAAAACAAAATTAACAATTCACAAAATGCCTAATACTCAACATGTGCTCAATGCATACTAATTACTCCTTATTTTATAAGGAGGGAATACCAGTTTGAATTTTCATTGAATTTGTATCACTCACTTCAGGCAACTGAATAGAGAGGAAGGAAGAAGGAGGAATTGAGAGATGAACTGCTGGGCCTACACTTAAAGAGGCTTGCTTTACTATTTGAGTTACTTCCCCCGAATAATGACATGGAGGTTGATCAACTGTTTGAAGTAGCTGATATCATAATATAAACTCTGGTCATAATTACTGAAGGACTTCAAATTTTTCTTCATGTTTATATTTTTAAATAGAAATAGGGTACTATTAATTGTTATTAATTATAATATATTGCTAAATTACTCATCATCACTATCATTATTATTATTATTCAGCACTGCTCCTAACTTCCTTAAGGAGCAATATTGATTTCCCTTCATCCAAATCCCAGTCTTGGTACTATCAATAGAGATTTTAAAATAGGGAAATATCCATTCAATTTTCCTGTTTTCAATGACTACATTTAGTAGAATTCAGTTCCTTCCCTTTCTTCCCCTTTTCTCTTCCTCTCTCACTCCTTTCTTTCCTTCCTTTCTTCCTCCTGTCTTCTTTTCCTTCCATCTTTTCATCTTCCTCCTTTTCTTTTATTCATTCTCTTCCACCCCCTCCCAGACACAAAGTTTTGTTTTATAGCCCAGGGTGGCCTCAAAAGTGTGGTCACCCTGACACAGTTTACCAACGATTGGGATTACCAGTATGGGCCACCAGCCCTGATTAGAATTAATGAGCTTTAAGGAGCCAAGTTACTTCAATTAGCCTGTGAAAATATCTTGCTGGTCAATTATGCCTTATTCTGTGAAAAGCACTGTATATGTAAGACCACCAAATGAAGAAACACACTATCATATGATTGTACACTGATAACAGTTAATGAAATACATCCTACACAAACATTATATGTTTTATATAATTGAAACCTGTTCATTAAAATGCTAGCCTTTAAAAAATAATATCATCTTTCCTTAATACTTGTATGGCTTAAGTTGTAAAACATACTGTGTAGCAATTTAATTAAATATTACCAAAATAAATAGGTTTGTAACACTGCTTTGCAGTCTGGCCATATTCATTACAACATTCTTCAAAGAAAGGAGAATATTTCACAATGGGAAGGATAGGTAGAATAAAAGTGTCATATGTGACCCTTATGATGGAGAAAAATGATCACATATACAAATACACTTGCAGGTCAGGTTCATTCAGCATAAAAAAGCACACAGAAATTTTAATGTAACTCTGCCTCAAGAACAATACAAAAGATTTCAAAATTGGCCCCAAACTAAACTTCATAGGCAAAATAACTGTTACAATAATACACTTTAGAACAAGGTATTTATTTCTGTTTAATATAACAGTACTTATATTCTTTCAATAAAGAACAAAAAAAGAGCGAATGCTTATTTCCTCTCCTTATCTAACCACAAAATATTCTGCTTTTGTGAATATCCATACATTTAATATGTGCAGAAGGAACAGATCTCTTGAATCAAGGAAGTGCCAAGTTTGATGAGTTTTACATGAAATTCTCTATATTCATATGCTAATTACCAAATGTAGGTAAACTTTTAAAAGGAATTTTTCTAATTTTACATGTGTTTGCATGTGCGTGTATATGCCTATGTGTATGCACACCACATGTGTAGGCGCATCGGAGGCCCTAAGAGAGTGTCAGGTCCCTGGAAACTATAGTTGAGAGTGGTTGAGAGCTGCCAAATTTGGGTGCTGGCAACCACACTCAGCTCTTCTGATAGAGCAGGAAACTGCTTAACTGCAGTGCCATTTCCTCCCACATTAATGCTTCAGAAGTTTAGTAAGTGGGAAATTATTTTGAAATAAGGAAAGCTTTGGGGAAAATTGGGTCAAAAATAGAATCTTATACAGTTAGAATGCACTCCATCCCAAGTTAATGTTTATTTGTTTTTAACCACACTCCTACTGCCCATGTGTGTAATAAAGAGCACCAAATACTTGAACTAGTTGGTTGAGTGTATCAAGCTAACACAAGAAATTGGCTGTAGAATTCTCCTATCTATTTAAAGCTGTGGATCAAATGATACAGCTGGAACAACAAGAGGCCTCCCTCAATGGCCTCCCCTGCCATGGGTGGCAAAGTGTTTGCGTCCAGGAGCAGATGGCTCCAGAAGTGACACCATTGTTACTAATGTGCAGATCTTGAAGAGATTCAGGAAAACAGTCTAAATATTTCAAAAATGAATCCCCAAAGTCCGTCAGATTCCCTGTGTTAGGAATCTGTGGGAGGCAGAGAGAAAGTGCATTGGCTCTAGAGATATAAACCCATGTAATTAAAAGAGCTGAATGTGAATTAAGGCCGGCCATGTTAAAGGACAGCAAAGGAGAGTAACGGGGACACATTTGCACATATCTGCACTTGCATATCTGATTGCCCCAGGAAGTCAAATACAATTTCTATAGAAAAATTTCATATATATCAACTTTTTTCAAATTGAAGGACAAATCTAAAATGCTCACCCACAGAACCTCATGATTTCAGTACAGAAAAAGTTTGCTTACTTGAAGACTCTGTGTCCACCTAGTCTTGTCCCAGTGAGATACTAGCAATGCTTTTCCCACAATCCCCATCTATCAGTCACACCTCTCCTGTGAGAAGAGGAGGCACCCTGCACAGTCAACTGGATCAACTCACACCTACTCTCCTATTTTCCTACAGAAATGTTTACTCAGATAATCTCTAGGAAAGATAAGAGAAGGATTGGAGGCTGGCTTTGCAGTTTTCAGTTTTGAAGTCATGCAACACTCTTCCAACATCCATTTTTCAATGTGAAGTCTATGCTAAATAGTAAAAAGAAATGTTGCTGCTTTTATTGCATGACGTCTGTTTGGTTTCCATATTTTTCAGAGGGTGATATTTTTAACAACAGGAGGTATTTCCTCTAACATTCGCTTTAACACTGAGAAAACATATCTTAAGCATGTTATACTCTTTCTATATTTTTGTAGAGCATATCTGTAATAAAAAGCATGGAAGAGAAGGAAGGAGTATCTTCTATGCATCAGATGAAGGGAGTGGCAGTGGGTCAGCAGCCTTAAACTGTAGCTGATTTGGTGCCTGATTCTGTACAGTTTGCAGGCTACAATTATTTTCACAATTTTAAAGGAATAACAAAGAAATAAAAGAAGAAGGAGGAAGAAGATAATGAGGAAGTAGGGGAGCAGAAAAAGGATAACAAAGAGAAGAAGAAAGTAAGAGGAAAAAAAGGAGGTTGAACATATATTTGTTACAAATACCACATAAAATACTTGCTATTTAGTCACACAAATAAGAATGTGTTCTATAGATGTTTCTGTTCCTTGTTTTTGTTCTGTCTAACATATTATACTCTGCCAAGTCTTACATATATCAGTCACTGTCCTGCAGACAAATTAATCACTACCCATACACACTTTTCCTAAGAGTTCTACATCCCTAAAGAGTTTGATAATATGATCTGCATATTATCTTAAAGTTGAGTTTTGAATTTGAAAACTTGGCCTATGAAATGAGTTATTTGATAAAATATAGGTGTGGTTATTGATAGGAAAAGGACAAATACAAAGGCTTCCACTTCACAAAACAGTGTGCTATGTATCACTAGCAATATTTTAATATGGGTTGGCCTACATTTACAAACACTTCAGAGAACAAAACTCTGAGTGACGGTTATAAACTAGATAACTTTTAAAGTACTTTTAAAAATGTTGAGCTTCATTATCAGCAATGTATAACTTTGCTTTTTCTATTGAACTCACCTCTATATAACAAAGTAATATGGGTTAAAGTCTTTGATGACCTGTCCTGTAAAAAATCTATACATGACAAATGGAACAATATGGCCAAGTATCTTTATGTTAGTGATTAATAAAAAAAAGGTTATTTAGTAGATTGCCTTCTCTATGATTCCATGCAAATTGAATTAAAATATCAATGCTACCTTCCCATACTGATTATTCCAACTTGATTAATTATATGTTATTAGAGGATACCTACAGAAGAGTTTGCTATGGTTTATTCTCTCTTGCCCCTTTGCAAATTGTCTTTAAAATTTAAATACATCTCAGAATAGGAAACTTATGCTATCAGTTACTTTCATATAAGCAATTATATTTACTCCGCCCCCTTTTTGTGCAATGCAATACTTGTATGGATTGGGTAATTCATGATAGGTCTTTTTTTTTCTAGTAGCAGTCTGATGGGATTCACAGATATGTTTGCAATTTGATTTAATTCCAAGGAATAATAGAGATGGGGGCATTCCATATGCTGGTGATTAATTGGTCAAACACAACAAAGGGATGTTTGTCTTTCTCCTCTCAAAAAAGCATCACTATTTTTAAACTAGCCACGGCACTCTATTCAAACATCTCTATTGCCTATTAACTTTGCAGGCAATCCTCACAGAATTACATAAGCTTGACATCCTCTTAAAGGGCATCATTACATTTTGGCCTCTCATGATAATCATCATGATCTGAAATGGCTACTGGCAAGCCATATCTTTGACATTTATTACACAATCCTTAGTGGTCTCTTTACCATAGTCATAAGGGATGCTTTGTAATGGTAGTAATATTAATTGCTGCCATTATCTTGCCTCTCATGTTAAATTTTGGGTCAAATGATTGGTATAAGTCTAAATGAGCAGTCAGGGATGAAAAGGACAAAGGAGTAGGAGGGAAATACATGAGGAGACCAAGCCCTGCTGCATACTGAGAGGTAATTTACACAAATAGGCTAGACGAAAACAGATGGGAAGAGGGCGAGTGGGAGAGGGTTGACTAATGACACCTGACTGCCAAATGACCCTGTGGGTTTGAACGCTGGCAGGACACCTCAAACCGTGCCAGCAGCCACTTGGAACTGCCAGGTTTTCACTCACATTGCATTTAACAGACTAACCTTGGTCTTTCTATTGTTACCATCACCAGGGAAATTTACACCATCTCTAAGCATGCTCCAGAAAACACCTTCTAACTGGGCTCTCTTCTTTGAGAGGCCATGTGTTACTGAACACTTCTCGAGTTTATTGTTATGGAGCTTTTGCTTCCAGCAGGGAAAATTTGATGTGTTTGTTCTTTTAAGTTCCTCTTTTGTAAACCTATAGTATATGGCACCCTCTGTGGCTTAATAAGGGCAGTGACAGAAAAAAGAAATTACTTATTCAGAGAATATAACCATATTGTTAAATACTTTGCTCATGGTGAAATATGTTTGATCCTGACAGGTGAGGCATTATTAGAACTATATAAAGTGGACTCCTACCAGCGTCTCATTCTCTCCCTCACTTTTCAGATTTAATCTCTTTAAAACACAAAATTAGTATCCTTGGTTGTATATTTAAATACTCTCTGGGTTTGGAATAAAGAATTTTAGGCTACTGATTTCATTGCCATATAGTTAAGAACAGGAAAAACAAAACAACAAAACAAACTAAGCCCACCCAAGCTTTCCTTTCCAATCTCTAAAATGGGAACATGTTGCTAATATGCTGTTCTGAAGGAGGTTAAAAAATGTTGTGTTTGCACATGAAGTGCAAAGCATGGATCGGTAAATCATATGGACATGTTTGAGTTTATTTCCAGATAAAGTGAAGAAATAAACAAAAACTGACATATTTCTTCTTGAGGCCAGAAGATAGAATACCTGTGTTTGGGGCAGCATATATCCACCGTAGTAGATCTTGCAGAACAGAGTGGCTGTTTGATAGTAATAGAAAACTTCGGCAGTTCAACCCTTGAATAAGTTTCCTTCCTTGGGCCCAGGGAGGAAGCAATGTGAAATGTTGTTCTGATAATACACAAATTCATCAAGCAGCATTTATGGATGTGAAGGTCTGCACATGTTGTTGAAGATACCTCACTTTTTTTTCTCTCTGAGGAACATCAAAATTATACTGGGAAAGTGAGAAGGAAGTACATGCTGGGGTCCAGACTATATTTAATATTTCTAAGATATATCATGTTAAATAACCATTACTTCTCTCATTTGAAAGTGATTAGGTTTCTCTTTCTTTACACATTAGAGAGGTGATTAAAATGTCCAACAGAAGAAAAAATAACTGTTTTGTAGTTTGAATGAGAAATGCCCCCAGACAGACTCAAGTGTCTGAATATTTGGTCCTCATATTATGGACCTTTTTCATAAGGTATATCATCTTTACGAGAAATAGCCTTGCTGGGGAGGTGGGTCACTAGGGGCTAGCCTTGAGTTTTAATAGGTTACTCCTATCTGTTCTTTTGTTTTCTGACCATTGGTGAAATATGACACTGGGCTACTGTCACCTCACCCTTTCTGTCATGTGGAAACATATTCCTTCCAATTGTGAGCCTAAATAAAACCTTCTTCTGTCAGTAACTTCTTGTCTGGTATTTAGTCAGTGCCAAAAGAAAAGTGACTAACAAAAGCTACATTTCAAATCTGAAAACATTTCAAGTTGCTAGCAAATTCCCAGGAAACAATTCTTTCAACCTGGAAATAAAATTAGTATCCACCTCACATTTTAATTATTACCAGGTCTGCATCAAAAAGAACCCAAAGTTTTTTTATTTTGTCCAAACAGATAGAATGAGGCCACTGTGAAAGGAAACAAACACGCTCTGAATTTTGAAAGACAGTATAGCCTTGCACAGCAGCACACATTCCATATCCTAGCTTTTTGGAAGAGGAAGGTTCCCAGGTTCTCAGAGGCCATGCATAACTCCAAGAAGATAAAATTTTGGAGAAGCCTAAGATCTCTCTGTGTCCTGGAGTCTAGAGGGGTCTGAGGAAATTGCTGGGCCATGTGGAACTATGGTAAAAGCAATAAAAGTCACACGAGACTCCAGAAGCAAAGGAAGAGAACATAGAACCAATCAAAAAGATGATACAGTTAATGAAATTAAGAGGGAAGTAGCAGAGAGATAATGAAACGAAGTGTCAAGCCACCAAAATTGTCAAGCCACACGGCTTGGGCACCTGTCCTCACACTGTGCCTTGGGCCTGCCCCTCCCTGTGAATTCTTGGGGGTTCACTTAGGATTCTCACAAGCCTATGAATGTGAGGCAGTGCTCCGACTTATGATGCAAAATAATATTACTTTCCATCATTCTTCTCACTCAACAAGGTAAAGCAGAGGAACTTCTGTAAAGAAAATTTTAAAATTTTAGACAAAAGTTATTCATTATTTTGTGGTGGCAGCAAACATAATTTATTACATTTTTAAACATGAGACAATGTGTAATAGTCTCATAAAATATCACAAACAATGTTAAGAGTTAATTATCTTAGAATCATGTAGTTTGGCAATGAAAGAAGTAATACAAAGAACAATAGAATTTGGAAAGAGTTTATCAGAGGTATGAAATGTTAAATTGTCCACTTTGCTAGAGCAGTCTCCTGGTTTTAGAAACAGTTTCCCTCAAAAAGATTCCCACATGCTTTTACATTATTATAATTTCTACCCAGAAGAAAAATAGAAATTGGTCAAAGAATGTATTGCCCTTAAGTACATTCCTGTGATATTGAGATAAATATAGCTTCCAAATGTAAGATTAAAGTCTAGATCAACATTAAAAGAACATTGGTGGTTTTTAAATTCCATTCCTCTACCTAAAGAAATAAAGGATGAATTGAGTACAGGCCAAAAATTAAGTGAATGGAGGAGAAAAGCCAAGACAACTATTCATTTCCCATTTTATCAGTGTTTAAAGGATTATAAATCAAAGACAATTTTTGTGTAAATTTCCCAAATTTTCTTTTTCTATAGTTATTTTCAATTTTCAATTACCATTTACATATATATACACATACATATATATATAATATATATATCATCATCATCAGTTTCATAAAAATTCAGGCTTTATGAGTAAGTTCTGATGGCACAGTGCACATTCCTTATGTGTTGGAATAATAACAGATTAGATCCAGCCTAAGACTAAGTGTTTCTGTCCTCACAGGTATGGAGATTTGACACTATATTTAATGTGTTTTCTTCAATCTTTCATCTGTGAGGATAGCACTCCTTAAGAGTGATGTGGATACTCCCATCTATCAACAAAAATCTTTGTACCTTTAACTTTGAACTCCATGTGTAGGAGAGAGGAGAAAATTCAGGACAAGATGGGAAGACAAAGGGACCAGGAAGAAGGTAGAAGGCTACTGCTTTCAGGGTATGATTGTGGTGGGGTGAAAAGTGAGACCCCAGAGATGAACTGGCCTCTTGGACCATACTGGTGGTGGGAAAAGGAGCCACTTACATGCTATCAATTTGTCCCTCTAAAGCGTATGTGTTCCTGAATTTATTTGGGGGGGGGTCTAGGTTCGAGACAGGGTTTCTCTGTGGCTATGGAGGCTGTCCTGGAACTAACTCTTATAGACCAGGATGGTCTCGAACTCACAAAGATCCACTTGCCACTACCTCCTGAGTTCTGGGATTAAAGGCAGTGTCACCACCAAACAGCATGTTCCTGAATTTCTATGTTTGCATTTGGAGGCAGTGTTTTTGGAAGGTAATAAGGGTTGGATGAGGTTATGAATCTGGCCCAAGGAAAAGACTGGCGGCCTTCACAAAGGAGTTCTAAGATTTTACAATTCTCTTTCCTCACTATGTCATGCCCTCTGCTTTGTTATTCTGAAGCAATGAGAAACTCAGTGGATACTAGCACAATACTGCTAGACTCTCCAGCCTCCACAAAAATGAATATACATGCAGTACTTTAGAAGTGCGAAAGAAAAAGGAGGAAAAACAAGAGAAGATGGACGAGGGCAGTGATCATCATTATTATAAAAGTTGTTAAGTCTTAATGCTCAGAGTAGTGGATTTATTCTTTCTTATGCTGAAAATGTTTAAAGTTTCTTGGACAGTTCTTTGGATTTAACACAGCTTCAATTCAGTTCATATTTTATTCTTTGTGATAATTCTACTTTTGATTTTTTGGCAGTCTTTACATATGTCGTTGTATCTGTAGCATTTCTAGTGAGCATCTTGATATATTTAAAAGAAAGACCTCTGTCCACTTCTGTTTACTTATGTTCTCTTTCCCTAGGGCAGACAGTATTTTTCCTTTTCCTGTCTCCATCTTCTTCTCTCTCTCTCTCTCTCTCTCTCTCTCTCTCTCTCTCTCTCTCTCTCTCTGTCTCTCTCTCTGTCTCTCTCTCTCTCTCCTCTCTGTCTCCTCTCTCTCTTCTCTCTCTCTCTTCTCTGTCTCCTCTCTCTCTTCTCTCTCTCTCTCTCTCTCTCTCTCTCTCTCTCTCTTCTTCCCTCCCCTTTCTAATAAAACTTCTCCCTTAAGCTCTGTCTGCCTGGCATGTTTGTCTGTCTGCCTCAGTCACCCTTGCACCATTGCCTGTCATGGACCACCAAGGTTCACCTCGCTATTTATCATAACATTCACTACTTGTAACAAGTCCTTATTAAGTTATTTCATACCTATTCGTGATGTATCCAAAATAAAATGCATTGCCTTTTGTGAACAATTCAAGCTCATTTGTTCATCATCATCGTGTATTCAGTGTCATTAGGATGAGTCTATACTCATAAGTGTTGTCCCACTTTCATCACAATACACTCAAGTATGCCCTCATACGTGGCCTTATATCTATATCACCTATCACTGTATACTGATTCTGTAGTAATCATTGTCTTGACTGGTAAAAATGCACACATGAGTTATGTATGGTGTCTAGCTTTTAAGAGTTATGGTCTATATATAAGAAATGTTATACAGGCCAACCTGGTTGTATTTATGCATTTATGAACATATATATGTTCATATACATATATGTAGGTAACAATGATCAATAAAAGCAAGAAGCAATGATCCTGAAAGAGAACTAGGAGGGGTACTCAGGAGGATTTGGAGGGCAGAAATGCTGTAATCATATTATGAACTTAAAAATTCAAAGAAATATTTTTAAAAAAGGAATCATAGACTGGTTGAGAAGGGGAACGTTTTTCAAGAAGTAGTTTAAATTTCATGAAATGTTCCAGGCATAAGCAGGTATCAGATACAGTAGAGGACACATTGGATGCTGATCACATTTAAGTTGAATTTATTGACTCATGAGTACAATCAACGGAAAAATGAAAAATTAAAAAGCTAAGTAGCCCATTTATTTTAATTGTGCTTTAAATTTATGTGTGATGAGATACCTGTATTATCAGGGAGGGGGGATAGAAATTAGTTTTCCCTGTTTTTTTTAAATTAAGATTTATTTATTTGTTTTATGTGCACTGGTGTTTTGCCTGCATGTATATCTGTGTGGGGGCATGGAAACACCTAGAACTGCAGATACAGGCAGTTGTGAGCTGCCACATGGGTACTGGGAATTGACCCCAGGTCCTCTGGAAGAGTGGCCAGTGTTCTACACCATTGAGGCAACTCTCTAGTCCCCAGTTTTGTCTATTTTTGTCTGATATGTGTCAGAGATCACTATCACTTTTCCATGGCAGGGGAGGGCCAGTGTATAATGAGGAATTTCTTATTCTTTAAGAAATAATCCAATACCTCTTGGATAAATTATGAAAAACTTTTTGCAGGTATGCCTCTCAGGAGACATATGCTACTTTCTTACCATGCCATCAGAGCATTGACAGGAAAGGAAATAAATATATCAACTAAATTGTTCCTAACTAAGTTTTAACAACTAATTACTTGCACATCTTTCTCTATTTTGAAAATGAAGTAGGAAGACATTGTGATGTATTTTTGTCTCCATAGACTATTTTACATTGCTTAGTCAGAACTTTGATGATCTGGTCTTACACATGGTAGCCTCTTATTCTCATAGCATTTATTTATGATAACTTCCAGTTCAATTAGTTTGGTTTGACTGATTTTTCTCATTAATCTAAGATACAGTCTGCCACTCAATGTTCTAGTCAGTTCTTAGAGTGTCTCTCTATCCCTCAGTCTCAGATAAATGGATATCAGAGCTCATCTCTTGGGAAGAAGTCTCTGTGAAAGGTTGTCTGAATTCTGACTTCATGATTGTACACAAAACACTCTTTGTAAGACCTTCATCTTGTGGGATCAAGGCAAATGCTTGTTGTTGCTGTGGCTTCCTCGGATGTATGCTTTGTCTTTCTTTCTTTTCTCTACCAGCGTGTTCATTTTCATCAGCATTCCTATTGTGGAGTTCATGAATTAATTTCTCACTATGTAAAAGACATCATTAAACACCCACTATGCCTCAGTCAGCTACTTCACACTCATTAACTAACACACGTACATTAACATCTACAACGGTACCAGGTAAGAGGTAGTATTTCCGTTTTACAAATGGAAAACCTGGGTTTTAGAAAGTGTAATTAGAAAATAACCCCAAATATAATGCTTCATAGAAGAACAACATTTTTAACAACTGGTGATCCTATTACTCCAATTCTTTTGATTTTTCTTGGATTCTGCTTAGAATATTGCTTTCATTCCACACAGAATTCTTCGTTCTCTTTAATAAACAGGAAGATTGGAGAGCATCCCTCAAGTCTTTGGCTTTTGCTTATGGAAGGGAGATCTGCATACATTTATAGCACACGTAATTGGTGAATGCCTCAGGCAAAAAGACAAACATAGCACATGGCCTGCAGGTTGCGGGAACAGCTTCCTCCGTACTGACTGCTGGAGCATCGGAGTGAGGCACTGCTGGGTGGTTTCTCTGGATATTCTTTCTCTAAAAACAGTCCAGAGGAACTCCTACTTTCCCCCAATGGCCTTGGTGGTAACCCTAGAGTGAAAGGGGAAGGGTACTCTTCTTGGTTTCTGATATAAATGCAAACAAATTTCATGCCCTATTTTCTGTGCATCTACTGACTTCAGTGTAATTGATTCCGATGAATTGCTAAAGTATTTTTTGTGTCTGTGGCACACTTAGTGCGAATATAGATTACTATCCTTCTTAATGTGCCTAGGTCAGAAAAACCACAAAGGGGGTGTTAAGTGGTAGATAGAAATAAGAATGGAGGGATAGAGTAAGGCGAAGAAGGAGAGGAAAATACAGAGGGAGAGGGAGAAAGAGAAGAAACACTGATACACAGGAAAGGAAAGAGGGTGAGGGAGAAGGAATGGGGAGGGGGAGGGAGAAGCATTTTATGTTAGGAGACATAATTTATCAAGAAGATCAATTCAGAAACAATTAGAAAGGAAAAGGGAAAGAAACCTAGCAAGGGTCCTTTATTTTGGAAGTATGCTAACTGTATTTTAAAAACTAACTAGAATATTTACAATTCATTTAGCACTAGCCAGAATCATGTAGTTATAAGCAAATAATAGAACCTCCAATTAGTTATGGTTTCTTTATTTGTGATACAAAGCCACGACGAAAAGGAACTTCGTAGTCCATTGGAGAAAACAGGGCAGGAATCTGGAGAGAGGAGCTCATAAACAGGCTCTGGATTGTGATGCTTCTAGGTTGCTGCTCATAGCTTGTCCCACCTGTTTTCTTATAGCACCTGCTTAGGGGTTAGGCATACCCATACCAACCATCATCAAGAAAATGCATGGGAGACATGCCTACAGGGCCTACCTTATGGAGGCATTTTCTCAGTTAAGATTCTCTCTTCCCAAATACTTAATTTAGCTTCTGTCAATTTGACATAAAACTATCCAACACAATCTGTTTGATCCTAAGCGAAATGCCCATAGCCAATAAAATCATTGAGACAATTGTTTATATCTCATAGCTACTATCAAATAGGCTACTAGGTGATCTTCCTGCTATGCAATATTCCATATTCTGTGGTCTATGTTTTATAATATGTTTAGGAGAGAAAGAGTAAAACCATTTACATAAAATAAATGTCCATATCTTTTGAATTTGGCTTGCATCCTGGAGCATCATTGACGAGCAATTCCTCTAATCTGCTCCTATAATTCCCAATTACAAAGAATCTGAATTTGGCATTAAGACTTGACAAATGAACACACAAGTTCACTTTTTTATGACCAGCATAGAAATATTTATAGACTCACTACCCATGTCTCTCTTATATATTTCTTAATTTTCTACTTCCTTTATACATTGGGAAAGATAGGAATCAAGTCAAAAGATGTATTCCAGCCACACTGCAGAATTGGGAGGGTGACTTGACAGATTCCACCAAGTATGGACAAGACAGTAACATTTCTTCTTCCCTGTTCCTGCCAAACCCCCACAATATTTAAATTATATATTCCCTTTTATATATGCAAGAATTCACTGATAATGATGAAAACTCTTCTAGGAGCGACATCCATTGAGTGCTAAAATCCTCAGAGTGTGGTCGAATTTATCCACTCTACCTGACACTGGGTAAACATTTCTAGAATCATACAATCTCAACAATGGCTTACTGATAAAATTACTGAAAATAATAGTTCAAGTTTCCTTGATCTAAAAATTGTGTGTGAGGATCTCTTATTACAGTCATCAGTTAGAAAAACAAACCACAAAAACAAACAAGCAATCCAGGACTCCATCTTTTATGATAGCAGCATCAATCGACTGGAGAATATTCTTCACTTGAAAGTCTCCCTTGTCTACAATTCAGTTTCTTTTAAATCCATACAGTGCTAATTTCTCAAGAGCTTATTGTAGGAATATTAAAAATCTCAATCTAAATATCAAATTAGCTCCCAAATCATATGGAATAGATTCACATGGGCTCTCACAATTTACCCTTCAGGCCTCGATATTCCAGTTATCTCTTTTTTCGTTTCTTGAGAGGAAAAAATTGTTTTTAATATTGCATTTTATAAAGGACATGGAATGCACAGGTGTCCCCCAAAGTACTTGACTTACGTGGTATTAAAAAAACAATCATAAGTTGGAAAAATCTCAATATTTGAGCAACAATAATAAAAATGGCTCTGGGCTGAACTTCTGGGTTTTTGTATCACAGTCCACAGGAAAAAAATTTACAGTCAAGTAATAAACCTGGGAAATATGGGCTTATAATGGAAATGTTGACAGATTCTAGTGGGTGTGACTGTAATATCTTGAATCTTATTTAGAACAAGTTTCCAATAATGTTTTTCTAAGGCAGTCTTTTGGGGAATTTAAGTGAAGAAAAAAAGAGGGGTTTTCCGTGACTTCCACCTCAATGATTGATGGAAATGCAGGGGACTTGTGACCAGATGCCTCAGGGCACCTGTAAATAAGATCATGGGTAACTGTAACAGGAGAATAAGTGTGCAGAAATATTTGCCCTGTAAGAACCCACACAGGTAGAAGCCTCATTTCGCAGGATGAGAGACCACAAGCAAGCATCATGGATTATAGTGGTATGTTTTCTAGTTGGGTAGTAAAATACCTCCTACTTAGGACTGTTCTATAGATGTTCTGCCTAGGAGAATAAAAGCAAGGGCAGCTGCAATGAAGAAAGTATTTCTAGAAGTTTCCAAGCCATCCCGCTGATAAGCATAAGCTGTGTTCTCTCTCATTCTCCACACACTTTTATTGTATGACAACTGATGTATGTAAATTTTTATATTTCAAATTTTACTGACAGTGCTAATAAGTAAGTACTGTTTCTGCAACCATGTAACTAAAGAAAAAATTCAGTTAAATAGGACTGTCAATTTGAAGTTGCTATATTGTCTTATGCAATCAAGACACCAAAAGAAATTCTTAGATGAAGCTGAACAAAGACTCTGTGGCAAAATCACACAGTCCCATGCTCATTCTTTGTATCATTTTGGACATGCTTTCCTAAAGTCATAGTGTTTTCCTATACAATATGCATGGTATCAACAAAGGTAAGAATGATAGTAACAATGAGCAACATTATTGACTGACAGAGTGTATGAAGCACTCGTTAGGTTTTATGTGACTTTGTGTTGAGAATTTTAAGTGGCCATTCCATGGGTGAAATGTCCCACATAACTTCCAACCAAATATCAGCTAGATTTATTCATACATGATTATGAATAAATAATACTAAGTTAAATAAAAATGAGGGTAACTACTTTCCCTTATTGCTAAGGAGAGCCCTTGTAATTGTGAATCTACTAAAAACAGATTAACACAGATGACTTGCTCCTTGAAAGCCCTGATCAGTATTGGTCAAGGCTGTCTGAGCATCAGGGACAAGTAGGAACTCATCCTCAGGACTGAACTGAAATTTTCTCCAAAGAATCTTCAGTGGTCCACTTTTGATTTAAAAACTGTTCTCATTCAACATTAACTCGGTATTCTCCTAGTTTATAGTAGAAACAAAGTTGTTGAGAGAAGTTCTAAATTTACACACTCATCCTTTAAAGACACAGGAATCTAAGGCCTCAGAGTGGAATGGAAGTAGCTAGACTTGGCATATATTTTCAGCATAGGAAAGCAGAGGAGAACCCACAATGAGGATACAAGTAGCAAAAGTGTCATAGAGTACTGCCTTTGCTTTCAGCCGCTCCCAGAGTAAGAAAGGACTGATATCACAGGAGCCCCACACATATTTGCTAGATTTTTAATGGGAATTCTGGAACTTGTATAGAAAGAACTAACTTAAAAATATTCTTTTGTTTAGCATTTAATTGATTCTTGGGAATAAGTTGTAATTCACTTTTAGTAGAAAATGTTGGTAAATGGTAAAAAAAAAAACCCAAAAAGGATAAAGAAATATAGGGGAGAAAAAAATACCCAAAAAGGATAAAGAAATATAGGGGAGGGGGCATTCTTTTATTTAAAATACAAAATAATTCTAATTTCAGGGCTTAACTCTGTCTGGCATTTAAACTACAATGGAAGTCATCACAAAAATCTTTGGCCTCTACCTTGTGGATTGAAATTTTCCACAGAACTGTCCCATTAGTAAACTGTCCTATGCTAATGTGCTTGCTTGGGGCAATAATCATAAGAGTTTCTGGTTCTGGGCCTTGCCAGTGCCGATGCACCAGGAGTGAGTGATGTAGTATTGTAATTACACAATTAGCCTTGTCAAGGCATGGAGCATGGGGAATCGCAGGATCTTGAAGCTTGAAATGTGGCAGGCTGATAGATGATGGCCATTAAGCTCATCCTTTGTTCGCTTTGGGATGAGCAGATCCTGAGCTTAGGCAAAGGCTCCTTAATGAAGGATAAAATCCTTGACCCACAGCCACAATTCTTCATGTGCTCATAATCGCTCAGCTCACCCTTCCTTTCTACTACACATATATTCTGTTCATCTCTCACCTTAGCCTGATGAAAAGTAATGAACTGTTGCCAACAAGCTCTTTGTAATCCATCACATTTAGATGATGGGAAGTGAAATTTTGTACAAACATTGTACAGTCTAAGACTTCTCACCATGACAGTTATTGTTCTTAATATCCTATACCCCTTTTAGTATGAAGAAGTCTAACTGGAGTTGTAGACTTTTGAGTGCATATAGCTACCCTGTATTCAAAACATAAATTCCTCCTACATATATTTACATTTAAGATGCATAATATAGCATACACTCATGTGTGTGTGTATTTTTGTAGATTTGTATATATGTATACATGCACATACATATCCTAAAAAATAAATTTTGGTCACATGATATTGAATAGAATTAGTCTAAATTTCTGAACTATCACCCAAAAAGGGAAGCATAGCATTGATACTTAACTGTTTCTTCTCACTCTCAGACCATCACTGTTACTCCCATCTAATTTCTTGCCCTTTGGGCATCACTGAGATGTCCTTTTGCAGGCATAATTACCATTCTTATGGTAATTAGAGGGTACAGAAACAATGCAGATGTCCCCGCTAAGCATATGTAAGAGTCCTTCTGTTGCTACTAGATAGATGGACTGTTCATTCTCCTTAAGCCGCATAATGATACACATCCAGGTTATTCTTCATAGGTACAATTCTGTAATATTCTTTGTGTCAATTGATAGATGATAACTCTGAAGAAACACTACAATGAAATTTGGAGTCTAGAGCATCCAAAGTCATGTAAATATACAAAGCCCAAGTTCTGAAGATAATTTTAAAAGGCAAAGGCATTACTCAAATGCTTACTGTGACAAAACTTGGATGTCATTTAATACAGGGAAGTAGGGAGGTACAATTGGGTATGCCTAAAATTCAAGTAATGAGAAGGCTGAGTTCAAAGCCAGTCTGAACTACACTATGATATCTTGTCTCAAAATAAATAAATAAATAAAAATTTAAATGGTTCTAGAATGTCAGGAGGTCACACTATAGCTTTGTTTTTTGAGTAGAGTGGTGGTTTTTGAATGTACATGTGATCAATCTTCACAAAACTACATCCACACAAAAGAATTCAAGTAAGCTAATGAGATCTGAGTAAGCTCTCATCTGTACAATTTTTCTATTCACAATAGTAGTCCATAATTCATCAAGAATGACTAAAAAACAAACAGAATGTCTATTTTTGTTGCTTCTTGTTAATCTACAATTATATCAAAATTTAAAAAAAATATATTTGTTTAAATATCATAGAAGAGCTGATTCAGGAGAGACCTGGCCAAGGTCAAGCATGCAAAGAAGAAAAGCAGCAATTAGTCTCTCATCCCTCTACGAGTTTTGGTTTCAAGAAAAATCACTGTGTTTTATCCTTTGTTTCTCTTATCTGCGGAAAATGCTAGTCTCGTCTCTCCAAATTACTGTGAGCATCTTGGGAAAGCAGCACTGCATACATACATCTGAATCAACATGAATATATTTCACAGCTTACCAAGAGAGCAGTGCCGGAACACCCTTCTGCTTCTACAGCACTGCAAACAAAAGCCTCAGGGGGGCGATAAACTATCTATGCCAACCCTGCTACTCTGATTCTGCATTGAGAAAATCACAGTGTTCCTCATATCTGCCAAGATACCAAACCTCACATAATCATGACTAATAGATGTAATTGTGAACACTTTACACATATGAAGTGTAATCTAATCCATTTGGGTAGGGTAGTTTTCACTTTCTCTCTCTATATGTAAACAAAGAAGAAGAGAAAAGAAAGTACATTAGAACTACCAGCTAAAGCATAATAACTCGAGAGAAGGAAGCTTCTGGATGTGTGTGGTGACTAAATGAAAACCTTTGCTGTTTACAGGAAGGAGGCCCTTACAAATGGAATGAAAGTCACTCAGCAGGCCCAATGATGCCACAGGCAAAGCAAAGGGGAAGATTGCCTTCCTATAAGCTAGATACGGAGAAGGTCTAAATGATTTCTCTAAGTGAGCAAACTTCATATTTCATGCAAACCTCGGGAAATAATTAAGCCTCCAGTGCAATTCTGGGACCTGTGCTCCAGAAACTGCCTCCATAAGCTCTATTTTCAATGGTAGTGTTGAGATTCCCTCTCATGCCTTATTGCCTTTCATATATCACCCCCTTTAAGGCAATGAGAATTTGACGCATAAATAAAAAGCAAGCTATTGTTTCAGGGAGGGGATAAACATAATTCAAATCCAGCCAGGAGCTTTATCATCAGCTTGGGAGATTGTAATGTTGCTAGACAATCTTATACAAACATTGAGAGGGGATATTGTTTCTATAGTGGGGAGGTTTTAAAAGGCATTTGAAAAACAAAAATTAAGCCATCCACCTCATTTAAAATTCTGTAGGTGAAGAAGTGTATACCATGCAACATCATCTCAGAAGGCATGTGATCTCATACTTTAGACCTCACATTTAAGTCTAAGAGTGTAGCTGTTATTTCACCTAAGATCCAATGAGGCCAATGCCAGGCTTGGGTGGGATTGGCTGTCAATTCATCTAAACAAGATGTGTGGATAGCAGTGGTTCTGTCACTAAGAAGAACGCAACTTAAACAGACTTTGCCACTTGGACTCCCATCTCCAATAGCAGTGCAGCCACAGTAGGTCTCCGTGAGAAGCTTGGCAAGGAGACCTCAGCTTCTATGAAGCATCTCAATATCCCACGTGGTGACAGACAGAATGCACATCTTGGTAGAGTGATATTTCATACCAGACAGACACAGCTTAAGAAAACTCCAGATCTCTTCACAAGATGCCCTTCTGAGGCTGTTTTCCGCACTAGTATTTCGACAGGCTCTGACATGCCTTTGGCAAAGACTCAAGGGCTACACTAGGGTCCTTATTCCACATAATACTTTGTTTACTACTTTTCCTTGCCTTTCTTTTCTTTAGTTCACCCAGCAAAATGCTTCAATGAGGTCGTATCAGTTAGCACACTGTGTTTACTGTTGTGGGTGAATAGGAATAGGGTTCCTAGTCTGGATTTAACATCCCCAAAGGATTTCTGTACTGTGAGTCCACTTGGGAAGCCTACCCTTCTCTCAGAAGTAAGGAGACAACCCTCACTTAAGTTCTGTTGCTTGAAAATACTTACATTTAACCATCAGTGGTAAAAATTCTACTGGGAAAGGGAGAGTTTGAACTCCTCTACTTGAATTGAGCCTAAATCCTTCAGAGTTGAAGAGGGAAGAGGATCACTGTTGGCATGTGGGGTAAGGAGCCCAGACTTTGGCTTCTCCCTTTACCCTACACCCATGGAGTTGGAGACTGCCCACAGGTGACATATGTGTGCACACTCAAGTCCAAGTACTCAGTTGCACACTTCCCTTCCCTCCAAAGAGTAAAATGTATCTCACTATCCATGTGCTGACAATGGAGCCAGATGAGATGAAGAGCACGCGGCTAGGCTTTAATTTCATTACATATTTATCTCTAATAATCACACTAAATGTATTAAATTTTCACTTGTCAATCATACTTCAATAAAACTGGGACAAATATTCCGGGTTTGTGCACACCCATGCAAATTGGTTGGAAATTCTGTTTCAATCACGTGTTGGGAGGTACTTATGAGGTCTTTCATTCTTTTTTTTGAGAGAAAGAGACAAAAAAGGTTCTGAATGTGTACACATAGTAAGGAAATGCTCTCTTTTTCTGAGGCTTAAGAGAGAGTTCACAGTCAATTACGTAGTTTCATCGTACTTTTCCCTCATGTAGTGGCTTGAATGAGATATCCCCAATAGTCTTGAGCGTTTGATTATTTAGTACTTGGTGGACCTGTTTGGGGAAGCTTAGGAGGTGTGGTATTATTTACTGCAGGAAGTATTTTGCTGGAGGTTGTATTTCATAGTGTTAGAGTCATGCCGGTACTACTTTCCTCTCTCTGATTCCAGCTTGCAGTTCAAGATCTGATCTCTCCAGTTCTCCTGCTGCTATGTCTGTCTCTGCTACCACTATCCCTTACCAGGAGGGACCCTTACCCGTCTGGAACCATAAGTCTAAATAAAACTTTCTTCTAAAAGTTGGCTTGAACAGAAACTGATACACCTTCCTTCCTCTTTCCCTCCATTTCTCTCCCCTCTCCTTTTATTGTCTCTCTTTACTTTCCCTCCATTCTTCTCCTGTCTTTGTCTTCTTTCTTTTCTTCCCTCATGAATTCCTTACGTAAGTCTGTGAACTATCCAGGGCCATGGCACATGTGTGGAGTAGGGCTCTCTCTGAACTGAGCAAGAATGTCATAAAAGAGTGAAGGGAAATGGGAGAAATGGATGCTGAAGGGTTCATAAGTATGACTTTGGACTCATACACAGATTGTTATTTTATGTGGATAATGTTTCTACTACATTATCCCATCTTCCTGTAGGAGTCGTTATTTACTTTTGATGATATTTCATTTTAAATAACATTGTTTTTCTTTATATTATATTAACAGATATATAAGCATGGAAGCTCTCTTAGCATACATATCTGAGAGATCACACATTTAGCCAGCATAATAGTATCAAAATATTGTCCATTCAACTCTAGTAGAAACAGATTAAAGCCATCTAGAGTTGGTCTATGTTAATGGAGATGATAGGTGGTGGCAGTAAATTAGAGAGAATAAAAGTTATTTCCTTCTAAATTCTGTTGTATG
Source organism: Mesocricetus auratus (assembly GCF_017639785.1). Taxonomy (NCBI): domain Eukaryota; kingdom Metazoa; phylum Chordata; class Mammalia; order Rodentia; family Cricetidae; genus Mesocricetus; species Mesocricetus auratus. Next base: position 39,930,089 of record NW_024429194.1, on the reverse strand, counting down.
TGTTATCTCTCATTTCTCAACACACAAAACATTAGTTTTTATTTTCTTCATTATTGTGTCAACATTCCTGGGTAGATTATAAGAAAAGCTACTTCATAGCTCCACATGATAGCAAACTGTAAATGCCAATTAACTGAGCTAAGAGGTGCTCAGACATTTGGTTAAACATAATTTCCAATGTGTCTATTAGTAATTCTATATGAGATTGACATTTCATTTGGTAGACTGAGGAAATACCACTTCCTGACCTAATTTAAGGGGGGAGGGAGCTGGATCTATTCAGTTACAGATTTAAATAAAATAGGAAACCTGACTTCTGAGAAGGGTCAATCTCTTTCTGCCTGATTGCCATTGAACTAAGGAATCATTATTTCTCCTGCACTCAGACTTGGATTTGACCCAAAATATTGAGTTTTCCATGATTGGGATCTTGCTGGGATTGGATTGGAGTGCATGTACACACTGGTTTGGACTACACTTATAGAATTGGCTCTCCTGCCTTACCAGAGTTTTCATCATTCCATAACATCACAAATAGATTATTTTCAATAAAAATCTTTCTGAATCTATATGCACCATATTAGTTCCCGTTTTAGGGTAAACCCTGAATAACATACTTGATGTGTGTGTTTTTAATTAATAAAAATCACAATTCCCTCCTGACTAGACAAACACTACAGGTAATTACCCACCGAGAGGCAACTCTCAAATCTCTAATTTAGAGATATGAATCTGTGAAATATATAGAGATGAAAAATCACTGTAGTGAAAAAAGTATTTAGCAGTGGGTATCTGTGACATAATTGAGGACATCCATAGTTTGAAAATCAGTTTTCACCATTAGTTTGCAGTTATTTTGAAGCACCCCTGGAGATATGTACCCTAACCTAAATTTTCCTACTGAACTGGAATCATACTTATGATTTTCTTAAAAGATTTGACACTTCACTTAAATATATGTATTCTAATTTAAGCAATGTCAGTACAGATAATAAATAATAAACTAGCATTTTTATGAACAAATGAGTATAAAACAAATCCACATTTAAACTTTTAACAGTGGATTTTCACTGTCATGATACAGACTTTAATTGCAGCACCAATATTATGAATTTCATTTAACTTTTTGTCTTTCGTGCCATGTAAGTTTCTCCATCACAACACAATGAAAGAACTCACTCATTTAACTGATATTCATGTTTCTAAATAACTTTAGTTGTCATTCAATATATTAAGTAACAGCAGGTTGCGATTTTCTGATTTGGTAGTTTGTATACATACACAGTGAATGACGTCTTATGTGCACACAGCATCTGGTTTTAAATAGAAAGATCTCAGAAATGTCAAACACTAGTGTGTGCATTTATCTTGCACCAGATCTCCAGACTTGAAGTTAATTTATATTCACAGAGATACAAAAGGCTGGATCAATGAGAACTTAGTCTTCTGTCACTCCATGTAGTTAGTATTGGTGAAAAATTGAATTGGGTAAAGAAAGAAATTAAATATAGTCTTTGTTCACTTTATACATATAATCTTTAGGAAGGCAATGTCTGTGCACAGAGAAGGAATGGAGTTTTCCAACCAGAACTCTACTTTTCTATCTAATCATATTCTTAAATCAAGAGTGGTTCCTCTTTCTCCTGTTTCCCTTCCAAACAACTTACTCCACAAAAATGAAGAAAGGCTCAGCTACCAGTCTTCATGGGACATAGAAAATCAGATTTCATTAGCTTTCAATAAGAACATGATATGGATATTAAAAGTAATGAAATAAAGAATGGCGAATAAAACAAAAGTCAGTTGTGTAATTACTAAACTCATCTAAAAATCATGTAGACTTATGAAGTACGTAAGTTATCACAGAAGACATATCTTCTGAAATCAATTATCAAAAAGAAATTACTGAAATGATCTGTCATAAGCAGAATCTGAAATTGCTGGTCAAAATATGTTTTTATTTTTTAATAGTTGTTTTCTTGAGTATTTTATTTGCATCTATGCAAAAGTGATTAATAATACTAGGGAGAACTAGCTATATATATATATATATATATATATATATATATATATATATATATATCACCTATAACCACCCCCACCCATCCCCACAATTGTGAGGAATGATAGCTCACTTCTTTTCAAAATTTATTTTTATGTGTCCAAGTATTTTGCCCTCATGTATGTCTATTCACCACATACATGTGGTGCTCGCACAGGCCAAAATAGGGTGCCAGATTTCCTAGAACTGGAGGTTCAACCATGAGCAGCCATGTGAGTGCTGGGAATGGAAGCCAGGTCCTTGGAAATGCAGTCAGGGCTCTTAACTGTTGAGTTGCCTCTCCAGCAACAGCACTGAGAGACATTGTTTTACCATCACCCCTCCCACTAATGTCAGTGGTTTATAACCTGACATGAAAGACAAGGGGATTCTCTGCTGATTAAACTGAACACTAATAGAGCCAGGAAATACAAACCGACAATAATGTGGCAGAAGCCCTCCCAACTCTGAGGAAGGTCTCAGAATTATGAAATCTGGGCCTATACTCAACGGTGAGCTCCCCGGATGCAGCAACAAAGCTTAAAGGTGCACAGCGGCAGGTGAGATGACTCATTGTGTACAGATGCTTGCCACTGAGCCTGTCATTGATAATGCTGACAATTCTACAATTCTATAGGCTGTCTTCATAAATCCCAATAGAATGAAACAATTATGACATGACATTTTTGCTTTCTTCATTTTGTTTGCTAACTTGAGTTCATTTTTTAAAAAGCCAAACAAGTCTACAACAGCAATTATCCCCCTGACTAATGTGTTCTGTGTTTCAGCATTTAGTCAATCTAATAGGAATACCTTGGAAAAATCGCCCACAAGACTATGTATATATTGCATATATGCATATATGTAACATGTACTAAATCCATGCTCCATGTTGAAGTACTTACAATAATATGTCATTTAACTCAGCAGTAGAATTTATTGATATTAAATAGTTAAAAGGCAATGCATAATTTCAATAGCCAGACTGTTCCAGATCAGGAGATAAACTCCCAAATAGCATTTTTACAGCACTTATCACCTGGCATTGGTGGCGCATGCCTTTAATCCCAGCACTCGGGAGGCAGAGGCAGGCGGATCTCTGTGATTTCGAGGCCGGGCTGGACCGACAGCCTCCAAAACAATACAGAGAAACCCTGTCTAGTAAAACCAAAAAAAAATAAATAAATAAAGATAGCACTTACCTTAGCAATCTGCACACACCAGTTCAGCAGCAGCTGTGACCCTATGTTATCCTTGTGTTCATGGACATAGTCCAGCAGGCAGCCATGGGGCATCAACTGGGTAACCAGCTGGATAGTGGGGCTCAGGCAAACGCCCAGTAAGCGAACTAGGTGTGGGTGGTCCATGCTAGCCATGATCAGAGCCTCCTGTAACAATAACAACAGCAACATAATACCATCATTTCAGCTCAGTATTCCTCAGTATTTCGATTACTTACTTTAGATGAAAGGTGTCTCATGGATTTTAAATGTACTTAGTGAGTCAGATACAGCGCCTGTGCCTCTCATCCCAGCACTCAGGAAGCAGAGGTGGGTGAAGCTCTGTACTTTTGAGGCCAGCCTGTTATACGCCCTGAGCTCCAGGCCAGGTAGGGCCATACAGTGAGACCTAGTCTCAAAGAAAGTACTCAGTAGACTCGACTAACCATGTGATCAATTCTAAAGCATTTCATGCCTAGATTGACATAAGTAAATAAAATTAAGCACTAAATGGTCTATATCACAAACGGAATGCAACTATAGAATAGCTACCTAATAAATCAGAACCTATATTTTTCTTTTTCATAGTATGAGCAATATAATATTTTATTTGCCCAATTATGTAAAAATGAACACTACACCAGATACTTTTAATTTTTAATCTTATCCTAGAAAATACTAGCTATACAAATGTAGTTATTCTCAAGAACAATAAGGTGACCTAAGCAACTAACCCATTATTCATGTAGAGCTAGAACATGGGAGATATATAAATTCTAAAATTGCAAATAAATAATTATAATACATATGTTCAATGCTGATTTAAAAAGAAGAATAAGGACTTCAAAAAGTTGTCTGCTCCATTCTCCTATGTTTACTCAAATGTATTTCATTTTTCTAAAAAGATAAAGAGATGCCCCACTCATAGACATATAATGTGTGAGAGCTACATGAAACTGAAAAATTTTATCTGTATCAATCTCTTCATCTGACAAAATGAAATCAAAGTAACAAATTATTTCATATTGATATTCAATTAAAGAAGATGAAAATATAGCCATATTGTAATACATAGTACATCCTATAATTAGCCTCTAATTTAAAATTATTATAAATATCAATATAAAACATCATCCTAAAGAATATTATTTTGTTTTACTGTTTCATATGTGCATTTCTTGAACAGAGTAAGTAAAACAATACTCCTGTGAAAATTATAAAGACCTTTGATTTTACTAAGTCACATAGTACCAGCAACATAATATTCATGCCAGTAGTACTTTAATTGTAAACAATCCAACAAATTAAGATACAATACTGTCCACATTTTAGGATACAGTGGAACATAACATTCCTGTAATAGTTAAAAACTTCAATATCATGCCAGGCATTGTAGTGCATGCCTTAAACCCAGCATTCAGGAGGCAGAGCCAGGAGGGGGAAGTTGATTTCAAAAGACAGTTCAAGGCTCACTTAGGAACACTGAAATTACAGATCTGCCTCTGCCTTCTGTGACAAAACAGAAAGGGCTGTGGATGTGTCTATCAGGCGAACAGGCAGAGAAACATTCTAGAAAAGCAGATAAAGTGATGGAACATGGATCATCCCATCTCAAACAAGAGCTTAGTTTTACTCCTTTTGTGGCAGCAGCTGAAGTCACTGTTACCCTCCAGTCTTCCAAGATGAGTAAGCCCTTCAACTAGCCCTTCCCTTTTCCCTCCAGGAACCCGGTAAATTATGAAAACATTCATGTGGCCCTGTGTGTATTTACGAAGTTGAAAAAATTTAATGCCACTTACTATGTAGCTCAGCAAACACTTGGAACAAAGCCATGTAGTTATAAATATTTTACAAAGATGTAGGACAGGGGAATTTAGTATTATTATATTATTTAATGTAGTATCAATTTGTTGTAGTCATAACACGAACCCGAAGGCTTTTTTTTACCAAATTATACATGTGTACATGTGTAATCTATATACAACACATCAACAAATGAGCAAAAAAATCTACTCAGATTAAATATCATAATTATTTAGGCATTAAATTAAATATTTAATTAAATGTGAAATGATAAATATCTAATTAAGTTACATTTATACTGATTGTATTCAGTTTGTTACTTTCTTGGTGGATCATGAATTTTCCTATGTGTTAGTATTACTAGGTTTAGTACAGGAGTCCTAGATCTTTAGGTAGAAAATTAAGTCTAGAAGTATGACTTATAGGTAGAAAATGTAGCAAGCAGGTATATGAAGCTAATGTAAAAAGTAGAAATCTCTGAGATCTGCTGGCACAATTGAGTTAAGTCTCTAATCATTACAAAACCAATAGTCACAAACATTGTTAGATCCTAATTTTGACCATGTGACTAGTCAAAAGAAATAGACATTTTTAGCTAAACAAACAGGAAACTGAGTATCAGTGCCTCATTCTTCCAAGGGATTGGCCTTATCAGCAGCAATATCAGTTTTACAACAGTCTGATTAGTAATGTGCTTTCATTTTATAGAATGCAAAAAATATTGTATATTTTCCCTCAGGCTTCATCAGGACTTTATACTGCAGACATTTATCTTGTTAGCAAGACAGCTTCAAACACCTCATATTAGCCATAATGGAATGAAGGAAGCAAAAACACACATTAGTTACCGAGGACCAAATAGAATCAAATGACAGATTGGTGCTCATCGGGAAACTACATCCCTGACAAAATCTATTTTGGGAAGAAACAAAGAAAAGAGCTTTCTCTGACTTAGTGCGATATATATACAGGCATTTCCTAAAGTGGAAGGAATGGTGATGCTTAAGGTTGACGGACCACTTTGCGATTATTATTTTTCAAAGGATGAAATATATAGAATGGTTGTTTTCCTCTACCACATAAAGGATAATGTTAATGTCATTCTCTGTGTACATCTGAAAAGTTTACATTAGATGACTTTTCATGTGAACATTGAAAGTTCTCTTTTAAAAATCTATTAGTAAGTCTTGGAAAAAAAGCTGGGTATGTATTAAGGAAAATTGCTCATCACACTACAAAGAGTACTTGAAACTAAATTGCAGAGAATTTGCATAATTGTTCTCTCTCTCCTTTTTCTTTTTCTTTTCTTTATTTTTTTTTAGAAAGAAAAGATTAACAAGACACTAATTGTAGGTTTTACTTTTTCATAAAAGAAATAGCAGATGGCTTTTTGGAAGACAGGGGAAAAGATAAAGACATTGGAATGTGGATTCATTTAAAGCAATAAATGAACTTGAGAAGGGGAGAGAAATCCCAGTGTTTTAATCACAGAGTGTTTGCTTTCAATAGATTACTCTGTTTTTAAATTAGTAATGTCCTCAGTTTCTTATCTCTGTTGGTGACTACAGAAGCGATTTTGGATCTTATCTGATGCCACTAGAAAATGCCACCAAAGGGTAGTGGGATAAATATAACTTGACAGGTACATTACCTAAATTTTTTCAATAATTTAAAAGTTATTCTGCCTTTGTTTTTCCTATGACACTGTAGATTTTCTTTTGCTTATGAGTAAAGAGTTTTCCCATTGGAAACAAGGGAGACTACAAGAGGTGCATGGTGGGATATTCTAAAACAGGGATATTTTTCTTGATAATGAGATCTGCTTTGAATAAGGACATTATTTAAAAAAACACCAAGGGATTCTGGGCTACACACACAGAGCTCTGAAGAAGTGCAGCATTAGTCTCTAGTCATGTTGTCTGTATCTCTATTTTTGTCCTGAAAGGAAGAGTCTACTGTTTAACAATAAAGGTGAGCAGTGCTGTTTCTCACGCTAAGGCACTACTTTTCCAGCCAGCAGTTACTTATACCTTGTCCCTTGAACTCGACTGATTGTGTCACGTGATAGAAGAAAACAAACATGTAGCCATGTGATACTTCTGGGCTAGTTTGTTTAAAAATGAAGCATGTTAACTTTAGCCAAACTTACACTGCTTCTTTGTTTACATAGGTCATTAATTCAATACCCTCCAGCAGTCAATGGAGAAAAAACCCATTGCATTAGCGATAAAGAAGATAAAAGGAGCAAAGAAAAAACAAAAGATAGGAAATGTCGAAGTACAATGAAAAGATCAGCAGGTTTGTGGATGCTTGAGACAGATGATGCCCGTGAAGATAGTGAAAATGATGGGGATAATAAACTATACGAAGAAATTAATGTTAGACACAGTGAGGAAACTGGCATAAAGTAACTGACCTACAATAATGTTATACACAACTTTATGTCACAGATGGTACCCAGTGAATAAAATAAATGAAATCTACATCAGTTCCTTCATGTCTGTATTTTCAGTTTTCTGCCTGGTTCACCTTACTCCCTCAATAACATAATCACTTTGTGAATATAAACAATTAAGTCTAAGGACTTTCCAATCTTTGGAGGCAATCATTCCATTTTTATCCTGAATCATTCATCCATCCAGAGGCCATTTATTAGATTCAGTCAGTATTTATCACTATAATAACCATAACACTTGAAATCATCAGTGAAGAGTTTTACACAATGTAGAATTTTACTTTCTGTTTGTGGTTTCTGCCTCTTTTTTCTGCCTCTCTTGTTACAGTGAACTTATTCCATCATTATTTTTATCTCTTTATCCCTTTAGTTACACATGACTCAACTAAACATATTTATTAACAACCCAGTATGTATTTGTACTGTGAATGACAGTGTGTCTACTATGCCATTTACACTTATGAAATTTTTACTTCACTGGAGACACAGTCAAGAATAAGGAAAAGAAAAAGAAATTTGTGGGGCTGGTAGAAAAATCATTGAATAAAAGCACCTGAAGTCTGATGACCTAAATTCAATCCCTGGAATCCATATTTGAAAAAATAAAATAAAAGGGCAGGAACAGTAATCAGTTCCATGAAGTTGTCCTCTGATTCCCCCAAGGTTTTGTGGTGTGTGTGTGTGTGCACGTGTGTGTGTGTGGTTGTGTGCATGTGCTTAATATAAATAACAATTAAAAATTTATACTATGTATGTAAATAATTATAATTTATGATAATAATACTATAGTAGACTGAAAACTGGTGTTTGCTGAGCCCCTTTCAAATGGGGATAGTTAAGGAAATCTGTCTAGTAAATATGAAAGTCTATCATATTTGGACACTGTGGGTCTCAGATGCATTGATTTTGGTAAAGCTATAAGTAATGGCTTGAGATGAGGCTAAAAATGTAATTGGCCTTGAGATTGCATAGGGCTGTGCTATGATGGGAAGACTGGAATTACTCATAAATATTTTAGTGTCCAGCCTCCCTATAATTCATTTATCTCTATTATACCCTGACCTAATAGCATGATGAATCTTTTGCTTTATCATATCATTTTCTCTCTTTGATGTTTTCCTTGGTTATTACATATCTAAAGGCAACTCCTTTTTGCTTTGCATCTGAACTTTCAAATATTGTTAGAGAAAATCAGAGGTTCATGGAGATTTGCCCCATTTGCCTTTAACATAGTTTGTTTATAGTTTACTACTGGTTGCTTATTTCATTAAATTTAGACTGTATTTCTGAGCAGAAAACAATCATTTTCTCATATGAATGTTAGTAATCCATATTCAACACCATTATGCTCTGTTCCCTTAAGATACAAATTTGTCTGCAGAATGTCTTCATGTTCATTTATTTTTGACCTATTTGCTGCTCCTGCAAACTTGTGAAAGCATCCTATGTTCAAGAATGAAAGCTCCTTCATATTTTACTTATCTTTGTGTTAGAAGTATATGCTATTCTCAGTTTTACCACATAACTTTATGTTCCTGTTATTCTGAGATAGATTGTTTTGCTGCTTACATGTTTACAAAAATTGCTCTTGGTAATGTCATCAGAGATTTCCTTTCACAAAAGTCAAGAGATATTTTTTGTTGTTCTTATTTTTTTTAACTTGCACAGTTTTATTCACTGGTCATTCCCCTTTCCCATCACAACTTTGTAGCTGGTATCTGTAATTATGTGTTTTTCATCACAATTATTCTTACTACCAATACAGACATCTACTTTGTCCTGTCCTATCTCAAGTTTTGAAGTGAAACAATGGTTTTTCTTTTTATTTTTAATCTCTATTTCAATCCAATATATTCATACTGATCTTTTCTTCAACCTCTCTGAAACAGAAATTTTTTAAAAATTAAGGACTATTTTAGCCATATTTTAATTGTTTTGATAAGACTCTATGATCAAGACAACTTACAAAAGAAATAACTTAATTTGCATTTTAAAGTTTCATAGAGTTACAGTCCATTATAGTAGAATGGTGGCAGGAACAGCTGAGACAGAGAGAGACAGTGGGCATGGAGTGAATCTTTAGCGACTTCAAAGTGATATGCCTCCTCTTACAAGACCATAGCTTCTAATCCTTCCCAAATAGGTCTAAAGTAGGGAACAAGTCTTCAAACATAGGAGCTTATGGGAACCATTCTCACTCAGACCACCACAAGGACTATGGTGGAATTATTAAGACATCTGGAACCAATTTAAGTTTCACAAGACTTAATTAATTTGAAGAAATAAAAATCATATCATTTTCTCAAAGAGAGAAGGAAAAATATATTCTCATCCTGATGTAAATATTCACCCATCTACACAAGAGAATTATGCTGTACCCTTAGCCTGAGTTATCCTCAGTCCTATACTTTCAGCTGTCTCTACTGAATAAGGACAGGTGTTGATACAGATGTTGATACATCTCCAATTCAACACAAATCAGGTTACTTAGAATTATCTCTCAAATGTTTATGGTCACCAATTGCTTTTTGAAAGTGGTAATATTATCTAATATTTTCATTATTTTATCAAGAAATTCTTTAACCACACATCGCTTACAATAAGGGTATAATAAAAGTATATAAATAAATAAAGAGAATCCTTAGTATTTCACCTACCCTATTTACTACAGCTGAAGATTCAACCTATATGTCATATGCCTCTGTTCATCTTGACATTGGCATTATTGGTCATGTACATTAAGCCTTCCCATGTATGTTTAAAAACAATCTCAATTAAAGTCTTTTATTCCTCTACTTTATTATGTAATGTATGTATGTTGAGATTCTTCTAATATTCCTCTTATACAAATCTCTTTGATTAACAACCCTTGTTTTTAAAATGAGAAATTAGGGCAAACTGAGTGCATATATGTACCTATATGTGATTAAAACCCATCTATTTCTATGGCACATATTTTCATCAATCTTTATGAAAAGGGCTCTCACATCCTAATCCTAGGAATCTGTCAATATTAGCTTATTTTGGGGAAAAGGTGTGTAGAAGTGAGATGGTTAGGAATTTTAACATTAAAGAGATCATTTCCTTATACATGTAGATTTCCTTATCATTTCCTTATTCATACATAAGAAGAAAAGGGACAGGAAACACAGAAGCAGAAGACAAATTAAAGGAAAATAAACAATTGGAGTGATGCAACTATATCTGTAGAATACCATCTGGTACCCAAAGCCAGAGGAGGCAAGAAGCCAATGGAAGTAGAGACTTAGGGATGTTGGTAGTCCTAACCACCACCATCAAGTGAGCAGTCTAGTCTACAGAACTGTGATAAACATCAGGTTTACTGTTTGTAACCCCTAGGTTTGTATAATTTGTAACACATGACATTAATGCAGTTGCTACTACCTTTACTTCAGAGGAATGAGAATTGTTCTCAATATTTCAGGAAATAAGCACAGACCTGGGAAGGAAAAGTGGGGCTATATGCTGTTGCCTTGAATGTATGTGTACTTTTAAAACAGGCATTCTAATGAATCTTGTCTAACATGGTTGTACTAATCTCAATGATGCAGACACTTTAATCACTTAGTAATTAACATAGGATATATACTAGCTAAGTGATAGAGGCAAATAACTTATCACACTGCACAGTGGACACTTACAATTTTAGCTACGATTGCAGTGTTTTATTAAGCCAACCGCAGCTAAGCGAGTGAAATCAATAAGCTGCAAAGGCCTTGGTGAGCATCTGGAAGAAGCTGAAACCATGGAGGTGAATAGTCTCTTGTTCTTTCAAAGCCTAGCAGGGTTGTTACAAATGCAGACAGAGAAACTCTAAAAACCCTCCACACAATTTTCTTGTCAGTATGTTAGGCCTATTTAGGCCCAGGGAGAGCTAGCAATATCTCTTTTTGTCCCAACCTTAAGCAATCAAGGAACGTGGGGAGCCAGCCAACAGCAGCTTTTGGACTTAAAAGGAAACTTCAAGAACACAAATTTTTCCCTTTCAAAGAACAGCAGTTGTGGCAACAATAGTCAATACCAAGAGAAGTTAAAGAAGGTAATAAAGATCAAGAGATACTAGTAGGATCATGTACTCAGGGCAGAGACACTTTATCGCTTATTGATTAAACCTAGTCACAGTATTGAAGGAGACCACACTCTCACTGGCAACATTTCAAGAAGAATGCAGAGCAAGGTCAGTGAGCAAAAATATGGATCTTATGAAGAGGTTCTCCAGTGTGCTAAAAGGAAAAAGAAAACTTACTAAACCAGAAAAACTTTTCAGGCTACTGATTCTATTACTAGGGAGGAAGGTATAAAAAATAACATCTAAATAATGCCAGGAACATGGAATATTTTTCTTTATACAAAATATGACTTTCTAGTAAGTTATGCAACTCATTCAATAAACCTACATTTAGTACTTTGAGAGCCTTGTCTTTTTTTTTTAATTTAAATTAGAAACAAGCTTGCTTCACAGGTCAATCCCAGCTCCCCCTCCCTCCCCTCCTACCCTGCCCCTCATCAAATCCTCCAGCCCCTCAACCCATCCCCCCTGCACTCGCCAGGGAGGGTGAGGCCCTCCATATGGGATCTCCAAAATCTGTCCTATCATTCAGGACAGGGCCTAGGCCCTCCCCCATGTGTCCAGGCTGAGAGAGCATCTCTCCTTGTGGAATGGGCTCCCCAAGTCCATTCTTATACCAGGGATAAATACTGATCTACCACTTGGGGCCCCATAGATTGTCCCTTAATAAAGTTCCCCGTGGTTCTAAAGGCACAAATTAGAAATTCCATCAGGTACTAACAGAGAATTCATGTGCTATAGTATTTTCCCCTATAGTCTCTCTATCAAAGGAAAATGTCTACTATTTTAATCTGCAGGAATAATCTTAGTTAATTAGTATCATTTATATTAAAGACATGTAACAACAAACAACTTAATAACTTTGAGGAGATCCTGTCTCCACTTTAAATGAGACATCTCAAATATACCTCTGGTAATGAAGCCGGCAGGACTGGATTATTTATCACTTATTCAAGATAAAAGCATAAGTGACTTTAATTAAGTCTTCATCTGTTTTACTTGCCTCACATTCATATAGAATAATTTATATATAGAAATATTTTGTACTACCAGCTGTTTATTGCATCTCTTTCAATTTTATAGTGAACTTAATTATTAGCATCAGTTGTATTAAATTTGAATTCATGATTTGTATGCATGCTCTTATATTAAATATTCATGTCAGTGTTACTTTAATATTTAACACTGGTTCTGTTATCAAGGGTATCAGTTAGAGGCAATGATAATGGACACAAAGTTGTGATTATATGGTTTCTTTTATGTGTTTAACATAGTAGCAGTAAATAATATTACCACCCACTCATAAAATACCAGTCATAATAAACCTGAACAAAAATATATGGTATAACAAAAGACCCCTATTGCTAATGTCTTTCCATTAGGGGGCCATGAGTCAAAGGGACATGTGTCTGTATCTAGGGACTAGGCACACACTGTGTATATAAGAAAAGTAAAAGTGGAAAGATGTGAAAAGCAATTCTTTAAGAAATGAACCTCTGCATAAACTTAAAAATTTAATCTGTTATATGAACACAGCCATTGAAAAATCAACTTAAAAACTGCCTATCTTCTACCTATGATAGAAAGTGCTATCTTCTGCAACATATATCAGACACAGGACTCGGAGAAAACAAACTCAATCTGACCTGGAAGCCTATATGATTACATAATATTTAAAGTTGCTATGCAAGCTTCCAAATGAAAAAAACTACCAATAATCCTATCCAGCTGTAAGATTAGGAACAGTAAGATATATCCAAGGTACAACAGTGACACTTATATTTTAGGGACAACCAATCACCATTTATTTGGACTCAAGGACCACTCAGTGGAAAGGAATTCATGCCTGGTAGTAAAAACCTAGCAAGTTACTCATGGATGATGAAGTAATGGGCCCTAGAAAATAACCTATTATTGCCATTTCACTAATCCAATATAATTCTCAATTGCATTCTAGACCTATTCTTATATTCACAGATAGTATATCTCTCACTCTGTCTCATCGAAGAAACTTCTTTATGCATCAATGAGCATCACAGAAATCCACAGATGGTTAAAATATGCATAACATCTACTCCAGGATCCCAAAACTGATATATCTATAATACAACCCAAAGTACAGGGAGCATCACAAAAAAACTGGTTTGAAGATTATAAGAGCCAAAGGGACACAATATTTGCTGAGATTGTGCTTTCTTTTTAGAACAAAGAAACTGACCCCATGAAATCACAATAATATGGTTGCTTAAACAAAACCCATGTAATGACCCCAATAGGTAACATGTCAATGTGGAATAGAAGAAATCTCATAAGGCCCCATCCCTGGACAATTAATGGGTACTAAGAGTGGAAGAATCAGTCTTCCCCAAGGATGAACATGTATACGATAACACTAAATTGACCAATCAGCCTGTACTTATATATACATATGTATTCCATGTTTAATTTGATATGATATTGATTGAAAGTTATTCAGTACACTCTACAAAGACATAACAATTTAGAAGACATGTATTTTAACTCTATTTAGGTACTATCCTATTAAATGTCCTTAAATACACTAAAAGGTTGTAGAAATTAACAAGCATAATACATATTTTGATGTGATTTTTCTTTAGTTACTCTTGAAGAGACAACCTATTTTTCAAAACTTATAATGAATTCAGGAACAAAAAGAAAATTGTTGTTGAGAAGAAAATTCTAAGTTTATATATGGGTATAAGGAATATCATAAGGGAAAGAAAAGAGTGACAATTGCATGGTAGAATTTTGAGGAAGAAGAGATGTAGATATTGATTCATAAGTTATTTTTAAATTCTGGTGTATGTTCTTCTGTTTGGATTTCTGGATGCAAATCAATCTCTTTATCAATAATTATAATTGCCCAGTTGTATAGGTTTTACCAGTCATGAAGATACATATGTCAGTAATTTGATGTAATATGGGAAATAATCTAGTATAGGATTGACATGTAACCATCACCTAATAGATACCTTCTAAAATTAAGGAAGTGGGGAAGCATGACATGCCTGCGGAGTACATCTAGATGAGATTGTATGGGGTGTGTTGGACCTGAGGGAACATGGTGAGTAATGAAGATATATTGGTAAGAATATTTGGTGGAGGTAGAGGTGGGAGGGTATATCATCCAATGATCTATATGTCTTCTAAGAAAATGGTGGTCAATGAAATTCCTGATCAAGAAACTAATGTGAACTAGTAAAATAATACCCATAATAAATATAAAGGAAAGGTCTATGTGTTAATTACAGTTTCTATGACTGTGAAGAGACATTATGACCATGGGGTAACTCTTATAAATGCAAACATTTAATTGGGTTGGCTTACAGTTCAGAGATTTAGTCCATTGTCAGCAAGGAAAGAAGCATGATGGCACTCAGGCAGACATGGTACTGAGGAAGTAACTGAGAGTTCTACGTCTGGATCTGAATACAGCAGGAAGACAGAGTGACTGACACCAGGCCTCACTTGAGCATTTGAAACCTCAAAGTGCACCACAGTGACGCACTTCCCCAACACGGACACACTTCTTCTGGCAAGGCCACACCTCCTAATACTGCCTCTCCTATGAGCCTGTGGGGCCATTTTCATTCAAGCCACCATAATTTAGAAACCAAAAGTTTGTATGGGAATGTGGTATCCATGAGTAAGAAAATGGGATCTCAGCATAGACACTGTATCCAGTGAATTGTCAAAGCATTTTGCATTCTTTTTTTTATCATTTTTTATTTTAATTTTAAATAGCTTGTTTTACATGTCAATCCCAGTTCCCTCTCCCTCCCATCCTCCCGCACTCCCCTTCCCCCCCCCCTCCCACCCTATTGCCAAATCCTTCCACATAGGGGATATCTAGAGTCTGTCATTTTACTCTTGGTAGGGTCCAGGCACTCCCCTAAGAGTCCAGGCTGAGAGAGCATCTCTCTTTGTGCTATAGGCACATGAAGACAGTTTGTATACCAGGGATAGACACTGATCCACAGCTCAGGGCCCCATAGGTTGCCCAGGCCTTCTCACTGACACTCACATTTGGGGGGTCCAGATCAGTCCCATGCTGGCCTCCCCACTGTCGGTCTGGGGTCCAAGAGCACTCCCCTGTTCAGATCAGCTGTCTCTGCTGGTTTTGCCAGCCCATTCTTTGCCAATTTGCTCATCACTCCTCTCTCTCTGTCACTGGGTTCCTTGGGTTCAGTTCAGTGATTAATTGTGTGTTTGCCTCTGCTTCCATCAGTCACAGGATGAAGGCTCCCAGATGGTTATAGACATCAAGTTCATTTTGCATTCTTTAATGATCTGTTTGATTCTTCTGGTGGCTAGATGTGTTTTCAACAGAGAACTGTCAGTCATATTGTATAAGGATGAAGAAATTTGATCTATATGTGAAGATTAAAAACTTTAAGGGAATAGGAGGGGAGAGGAAGACATGAGAGAGCAGGAAGGTTGAGTCGGGAAAACAATAGAGGAGAGCAGGATGAGAGATACCATAATAAAGGGAGACATTATAGGTTTGAGGAGAGAGCTGGCACTGGTGAGATTTCCAGAGATCTACAAGGATGACACCAACTGGCAAACAAAGCAATGGTGTAGAGACTACCTTAAATGTCCCCCCCCCACAATAATGAGATTGAGACTACTTTACATACCATCCTAGAACCTTCATCCAGTGACTGATGGAAGCAGAGGCAGATACCCACAGCTAAACACTGAACTGAACTCCTGGAACCAAGTGACAGGGAGGAGTGATGAGCAAAGGGACAAGACCATGCTGGTGGAACCCACAAAGACAGCTGACCTGACAAGGGGGAGCTCTTGGACTCCACACTGATGGCTGAAAGACCGATCCAAATCCCCTGAATGCAGTGTTAGTGAAGAGGCCTCGGCAATCTCTGGGGCCTTGTGTAGTAGATCAGTGTTTACCATGGTGTACAAATGAACTTTGGGAGCCCATTCCATATGGAGGGATGCTCTCTCAGCCTGGACAAATGGGGGAGGACCTAGGCTCTGCCTTGGATGAAAGAACAGACTCTGGAGATCCCCTAAGGAGGGCCTCACCCTCCCTGGGGAATGGTATGGGGATTGAGTTGGGGGCTGGGGAGACTGTTGGAGGGACAAGGGAGGATGGGTAGGAGAAAAGAAAAACAACTTTCCAATTCTTGGTCAGGCAGTGGTGGCACACTCCTTTAATCCCAGTACTCAGAAGGCAGAGGCAGGTGGCATTCTGTGAGTTCAAGTCCTGCCTGGTATACAGATTGAGTTCTAGGTCACCCTCCAAATTTCCTTCTCTATAGTAGAAAATGATTTGCCTTTAGTGTGAGTAGAAATTAGTTTTTGTACATCTTGATTTCTCCACACCTCCTGTCATTGGTTGTATTTTTTTCACAGTTTACATCATTTCTGGTAATATATTATTTTTCTTCATCAAATCTCTTGTTAGCATTGATCAATTGGGACCACTGTTTTGTTCACAAATATACTTTGTTCACTAGACGTATGGTATGTTTTCTTGGACCATCATGCCACACAATTCTAAAAAGGGTAAACGAAGTCACAGTATTCCAAAAATTACTCTCCTCCGTTCTCAAAGGGCAAAAATATGAAACTATATCATGTTTATTAACAATCAAGCACCAAGTACATGTGAGAGCTTTATTTCTTTTCATTTATTTCTTTTTATTTTATGTGCATTGGTGTTTCCCCTATATGTATGCCTGTGTGAGGCTGTAGGACTCTCTGGAACTGGAGTTACAGACAGTTGTGAGCTTCTATGTGGGTGCTGGAAATTGAACCTAGGTCCTCCTGAGCCATCTCTCCAGCCCAAGAACAAAGTTTCCGAAGGGAAGCAGCAGTGATTCTCAGGTGTGATCTCTCCTGATTGCTGCTGCTTTGCTGTTGTCACAGCAGCCTCTCTGTCTGTCTGTCTGTCTGTCTGTCTGTCTGTCTGTCTCTCTCTGTCTCTGTCTCTCTCTCTCTCTGTAACAAACTGTGAAACAATTCTACTTTGGTAGTCTAGGTCCTTTACAGTTATGAAAACACAGACTTCCTGAAATCCCTGGGCAAATTTTACCTAAAATTTTAGCTAAAGGAAATGGCTATAAGAAGACTAAATATTATTATTTTAAGACTTAAATCTTTAAAAACAAGTTATTAGAAAATGTTCATGTTGCTTCCACTTTTAAGAATTCTTCCCTTCAGTTTGTTAGATCAGAGGAAACCAAATTATTTATGATAATATGCTATCATAGATGAAAAGTAAAATGATTCATATATTCAGAGTAATCATTCATCAAATCTTCAAGTGGTATGCAAAAACCACTTATAGAAAATAAATTCTTAGTTTTTTAGATTTTTAATTGAAATTTATATGAATTAAAATCCACAGCTGTGTTAAAATATGTACTGAAACAGCAAAACCTGAAATTTATTTAAAAGAACAGCATTGAGAATGCCAGTATTTGAAAGTTCTTACCAGTTCCAATGATTTTTAAGCATAAACTAGGCAATTAAATGCGAAGTGTGATTAAAGAAGCAACATACTTCAGAATATCCATAATATCAGTGTAGAATTATGGAGATTCTTAACATTAAGGGTTTTGCATGATAAATATATTTTCTTTTAGAAAATATGGTAGAAATATTTAAATACTTCATTTAGCAATTGGCAGATATGCATGTCTTTAGAAATAAAAATTTTGAAAGTGCAATTTTCAGAAGAATTATCAAATAAAGACTTTCATTGGATCAAAGAACACAAAGTCATCAGTGGTCTTACTGTTGGACCCTGCGTGATACAATACTCACCTGACAGGTAAGATGTGTGCATTGAAACAACAGTAGATGACTAGTACAAGTAAACCAACTGCATTCTGATTAGGTTTGGGGCCTGTTCCCCTGGACGGAATAAATCTACCTGGAAGTTTATCATTGGTGGGATCATAGAGCTTAGACTACAACCTCCTATTGTTATTTTGTTAAATGATCATGCTTTCTTAATGCCTTCTAAACCTAGGGGCTTGAGCTGCTCTCAACTTTGGTGAGAGGCTTCTTTTTGCAGTGAGTAGAAGCCAGTACAGGGACTCCTTTCAGTCAAAGTGCTGAGAAGGGGTGACTAGGAATACTCAGGACTAATTGGGAATCTCTAGCTCAGGGAACTTTGTAAAAAAGAACGAAGAAAGAATTTAAGATGCTGGAGGATGGGAAGGAGCAGTGCGAAATGCTATCTTCTGGACACCGCATGCCTCTTGCATTTATGTACTCACTAAAGCTGTGATTACTTGAACTAACCGAATTGAAAACCTGATTTTAACCCACACACCTATGAACACTTGATTTTTGACAAAGAAGCTAAAACTATACAAAGGAAAAAAAGAAAGCGTCTTCAACAAATGGTGCTGGCATAACTGGGTACTGGTATGCAGAAGACTGCAGATAGATCCATGTTTATCGCCTTGTACAAAACTTAAGTCCAAATGGATCAAAGATCTCAACATAAATTTAGCCACACTGAAACTTTTAGAAGAGAAAGTGGGAGATACTCTTCAATGAGTTGGTACAGGAGACCACTTCCTGGCACAGACACTGAGATCGACAATTAACAAATGGGACCTTCTGAAACTAAAAAGCGTCTGTAAGGCAAAGAACACAGTCAACAAGACAAAAAGGCAGTCCACAGAATGGGAAAAGATATTCACTAACTCCACATCTGACAGAGGGCTAATCTCCAAAATATACAAAGAATACAAGAAGCAAGTCTTCAAAACACCAAAGGATCCAATTAAAAGGTGGGGTACAGAACTAAACAGAGAATTCTCAATAGAGTAGGCTAAAATGACCAAGAGATACTTAAGAAAGTGTTCAATATCCTTAACCATCAGGGAAATGCAAATCAAAACAACTTTGAAATACCATCTTACTCCTGTCAGAATGATTAAAATCAAAAACACCGAAGACAATTTATGCTGGAGAGGATGTGGAGAGAGGGGAACACTCCTCCATTGCTGGTGGGAGTGCCAACTCGTACAGCCACTTTGGAAATCAGTACGGAGATTCCTCAGGAAAATGGGAATCAATCTACCACAAGATCCAGCAATTTCACTCTTAGGCATATATCCAAAAGAGGCAAATTCATACAACAGGGGCATCTGCTCCACTATGTTCATTGCAGCATTATTTGTAATAGCCAGAACCTGGAAGCAACCTAGATGCCCTTCAACTGAACAGTGGATAGAGAAAATGTGGTACATTTACACAAATGGAGTATTACTCAGCAGAAAAAAACAATGGAATCTTGAAATTCGTAGGTAAATGGATAGCACTGGAAGAAACCATCCTGAGTGAGGTAACCCAGTCAGAAAAAGACAAACATGGTATGTACTCACTCATATATGGATTTTAGATATGGATCAGGAGAGTGCCAGTCTGCACTTCCAATGACAGAGAGTCTGGGAAACAGGAAAGTAGATAAAAGATATGCATGGTACCCAAGAGAAGAGAAATGAGGCAAGATCCTCTAAACAGATGGGGAACATGGTGAGGGGTGGAGGGGACGGGGAGCTTGGAAATAGAGAGGGGGAGAAGAGGAAGAGAGAGTAGGTCATGGGGGAACAGGAAGGTTGAGTGGGGGGTTGAATAGGAGGAAGAGGGAATCATAGGTTAGAAGACAGATCAGGTACCATTGTGACCTCTAGTGATCTAAAGGGATGACACCAATTGGCAAGCTAAGAAATAGTGTAGAGACTACCCTGAATGGCCATTCCTGATAATGATGTCTATAACCATCCTGGAGCCTTCATCCAGTGACTGATGGAAGCAGAGGCAAACACCCACAGTTAAACACTGAACTGAATCCAAGGAACCCAGCGACAGAGAGAGAGAGAGGAGTGATGAGCAAATTGGCAAAGAATGGGCTGGCAAAACCGGCAGAAACAGATGATCTGAACAGGAGAGAGCTCTTGGATCCCAGACCGACAGCTGGCAGGCCAGCATGGGACTGATCCAGACCCCCTGAATTTGAGAGTCAATGAGGAGGCCTGGGCAACCTATGGGGTCTTGAGCAGTGGATCAGTGTTTATCCCTCGAATACTAACAGACATTGTGTGTCCATAACACAAAGAGGGATGCTCTCTAAGCCTGGACCCTTAGGGGAGTGCCTGGACCCCACCCTGAGTGAAATGACAGACTCTAGATATCCCCTATGTGGAAGGAATTGGCAATAGGGTGGGAGGATGGGAGGATGGTGGGGTGGTGCAGCAGGAGGGGAGGGAGAGGGAACTGGGATTGACATGTAAAACAAGCTATTTAAAATTTAAAAAATTATTCATAGTTGGCAGCACAAAGGAAACAAAAGTAAATTCTTAAAAATATTAGAAATTAAAATTTTTCATTTTCTTTGCAGGTTAATTTAAGTGTTAATCTGAGATTTTACTTTTGAGTGCTAGACATGGAACATAGCACATGCTAGGCATGGGCTATGACTGAATTACATTGTCCAGCCCCCACCTCTTTTTATTTAATTATTTTGTATTTTTTATGAAACGTGGGGTTTTAATAAAGATATTTTAATACAAACCTAAGCAGGAGCGTTAAGAATAAGTCTTGGTAAAAAAGCAAGACACAATGGATCTATGCCTGTGAGATTCTGGAAGGAGAGTCACCCAAGTTTTAATTACCATTCAGAGTGACAGGTTTTGTTGTGACATTTTCACATTTACTTAGCTTGTTTGATTCTGCCTTGCTTTCTTCAAATCACCTCCTACATCACCCTTCTCCTCTGCCCAATGACCCATTTTATCCCCACTATTTTCTCTTCCACATTCATTTGCATGTGCTATATAACCCTTTTGAACCTCTGCTTTGTATCTTGATTCTTTAGCATCTCATCTGCCCTTTTGAGTTTCCTGACTTATCTACACTTACTTCTACATAAAAAGCATCGGTATGACCATAGAAAGCAAAGATGGACATATGAGAGGAAACAGGAAATTTGTCTGGCTGAGTATAGATTACTTATATTAATGTATTTTTACTACCATGTATTTCCTTGTAAAATTCACAGTGTCAGTTCTGTTAAGAGGTGTATAACATTCCATTGTGAATATGTACCACATTTTTATTGTCTATTCATCTGTTGGTGGACACAAAAGCTAATTCTTTTCCTTACTATTATATTTTTTAAAAAAGAAAGGAAAACAATGAGCAAATATCTGTGGAATCTTTTTGCCAGGAGTGATACAGTTGGATTAGGTTATGTGGTTATTCTATTTTTAGTGTTTTTCTTTTTCTTTTTTTAAATAAAAATTACAAACTGTTTTCCTTACTGGCTACACCTGTTTAGACTTCTAACTTCTGTATCCTTTATTCAATTTAGAGACAAGGTGATAAGGGTTCTTTGGTCTATCCATCAGGACTCTGTACCGAGTTCCATCATAAACTTGCTGTGATCTATACTGCTTCTGTCTGCTGAGGCTTCGTGAGGATCTCAGAGCTTCAGACCCTGTTAACTGCACTTCTGTTGCAATCCCCAGTCAATGCAGCTTGAGATCTGTTTCTCAGGTTCAACAATTTCCATGTTAGCTATCATATTCTTCAAAGGTTCTTCTCGATTTCCTGTTGTACGGGGCTATAGTGGTATGGGGAATGATGATGGTGCAAATTAACTAACATTAGAATTCATCATCCTTTTCTCTGCCCCTGTATCTGTGGAATGCTGAGCCAACATTCTCTACTAGTAGATCTAGCTGAATCCAGCTGCGGTGGATCTTTGGACTCTTCCATCAGATGTCTGGTTCCACGATTACACTGATTTCTTTTCTAGGCAATGGCAGTTGTAGAGGAACTTCAAGATTTAGAAATAGATTGATTTTAGATTCCTGTAAATCCTCTCCTGACCCTCACTGGGATTTCTGTGGCTCAGTTTCCTCTTCCGTTGCCAAGTTCAGCCACCAGTTTGGGTTTCCAGGACTAAGAACTGTTTGTCTGTGGCCCTTTCTTCTCCAGAGACTTGGATCCTTCTGGTTTCTCCCATTGAAGGTATTCAGTTCCCTGGTCACTGTTGGGCTGATGGCGTTTCTGCTTCTCTTGTAAGAGAAATCCCACTTGATCATATTTCTGCTTTCTTACTGCTTTCTATCCTTTTGCTCAAAGTGGAAAGATACTTTCAGATGAAGAGGAGTTAACTTATGTCATGTTCCAGTGATGGCACACATTGCTGATAGAAACATAAAATGGGCTGGTTTCCTTTAATTGGCAATACAGTAAGACCTTCTACAAAAATTCTGGATGTATTTACCATTTTTCCTAGCTATTTGACTCCTGGAAATTCCTTCCATAGATTTATCGTCACACACTGACATGAGAAGATTCTTCATGACATCATTTCAATCCAACAGCAAATAAAGTTTAAAAATTCAAATTTCTTCCTTTTGACAAGTAAGCAGATGACCTAATAATTGTGCTAAAATGGCCATTACAAATTCTGCTTTACTCATTTACATGATTTTCCAAAGAAGTAGACAGGGCAAGTGCCATTCATTATCTATTAGAGAAAACAGAACTTAACTCAGAAAGGTTAACTTCTTTAGCTTTTAACTATGGCATTCCGGGGGTGGGAAGAGAAAGGAAATATATATGTAGCATTATTATTTAGAATTTATGCCCAATTCTTTATATGAAAAGGTGCATATGAATACTGAAGTGGTACAATTATAATCCCCTCTTTGAAGTAAACATGGGCAGTTATTGGCCTAGGTAAGATCATAAACCAATTCAAGTCTGGCTGCATCATGAAGGTTTCTGATGTATTAAGTTTTAGCATAAACTATTCACAAATTGCTCATCTTCAAATATTGAAATGTACAAACTCAGAAAAATACCTGTGTTCTCTGAAGTAATCTATCAGCTTCTTTTTTTGTCTTTCTTCTCCCTTAGGTATATTTTTTAATTAAAATTCTTTATCCTTGTCTAATAAATATGCGTGTACACAGGTGAATTTCTACAGCTATTTTGAAAGAAAAATTGAATATACGGTAAGTCTAAGCATAACTTTAGCTAACATCCCAAGAACTAAAGAGAACATATAATTTTCCTAAATTGGCCTTTGTCCAACTCAAAGCATACTTGTAGCCTTTATGACATAATACCTGTTTACTATTTCCTCTTCATAATATCTAGTCTCACACAAAATTTCAGTCAGTTCCAAATTCTAGTTCCCACAGTAGTAATCTGATTATGTATAGATACTTTTGGACAATTTATGACTTAGATTATATATCAAAGTGATCACATGCTTTTTTAATAATGTCATTCAATAATCTGAAACCATCTATTCAGAAATATTTATTCCAGCAAAATTCAAAGTTTATCTTTAAACAGAAACTATCACAAGGTTGGTTTTTATTTGGGTAGCAACCTTTGAATATCTATTTTAAATTTAACACTTTTGAAAAAAACTTGAGTTCATCTATTGACAAAGAATATAGGATCAAACTATAACCACTGTGATTTATAATCATTTGTGAGCTGGAAAAATGAATAACTGGGTCCATAAATACAAATAGCTATTAATTTATGGCTGTGAGATGTTAGTTATTCCTTTCTTTCTTCCTTCCTTCCTTCCTTCCTTCCTTCCTTCCTTCCTTCCTTCCTTTTTCCCTTCCTTTTTTCTTTCCCTTCTTGTTTCATTCACAGTGTTGAGACTCAGGGCTTCATGCATGTTAGGCAAATACTCTACCACTGAGTTATGTCACCAGTTGTATATGACCCACTTAATGTAAAAAACAGTTTGTTTGCACAAAAGAAGTGGTTTCTCAAAAGAGGAGATGAATTTATATTTCAAACAATGAGCAATTAAAATAAAGAAGAATTCACAGGCTCACAATAAACACATATTTTAAGTGGCTGTCACCAAATTACCCTTAGGAAAATTTGTTCATATAAAGTAAATTCACAATCTGATTACAGGGCAGGAGGTAAAATAACCAAGAAAGTTTTCAAAATTACTTGTACATTAGTGATAATGATTCTAATATTGGAATTAATTTTCCAAATATGATCCACAAATACCTTTGTAATATAACTGCTTCCACTTTCCATACAAGGATCATTTCTGGGGTCTCTTATTGTGATTGGACAAATCAAAATGCTAAAAATGTAGAAAGCCACTAGTTTTTATTGTAAATTAGATATAAATATTTACTTATCTGCTGAAGGGAAAGAGGGCCTTATGGAATGGAACACGCATAAAAGAATGGAAGATATCCATTCCCTTCTCCAACTTATCTCTCTGACTTTATCTTTTGTCATATTATCTATTAATCATATTTTCAGATTGGCTTTTTGGAGCTAGACTGAACCACACCCCTTTTAACATCACCATGGAACTGCATAGGAATCACTCCCACCATTACATACTTGATCCCTCATAGACAAAACCTGACTCTTTTGGTGTAGTCTGTGATCTATGAAAAACCTCTAGGCCCTTTGGGTAGAATGCACCTCCACACTTGGGATCACACAGTAGGTCCTGTGTCACCTAGCATGTGCTGTCTATTATAGATTTCATTGCAATAGTGTTTCCTGCACATAGCATTATTTCTCAATACATGATCATCTCACAGTTTTGAGGATTTTCATCCAAATGCTCTATCATTCTTTTATTAAAAAGGCCTGGGTGTTGTAGTTAGATATTAGATGAGACCCAATGCAAATACGGTATTGTATAAGCTATGGAACTTTATTTGAGATTATTTAAACCAAACCAAAGAAAAGTACTTTCCCCATTCTTAGGATCTAAATCAAAACATTTATTTTGATGTGGTTGTACAAAAAACATGTATGTTATTAATATCATGAAGCATAATGTGTAGACTATACTGAGCACTGATCAATGATGTCTAAAGATAGATACATGGGAAAGCTAAACAGGCAAGGGGAGTTGAAGGCTAGAACATTTCAAACGTTGGAAACAGTCACGCAATAGGACAGATGCACACATGAGTTCACAGGGAGTGTGGCAGATGTACAGGCCCATATAGGTTCAAGGCAGATGCAGATGAGAGAGGAGGGGAGGTAGACACTGATTCCTATTGCTAATCAAGAAGTTGTTTACACCTGATATTTTCTGGCAAAGAGAAAAGTAACCAGTTTTTCCTACTGGATATTCCAACCCCATGCCCTGGAATAGTAGGCTAACACAAAATTAACTGCAAACATTTTTGCTTTTTGAGTTTTGTTTTAGGGAGGTACTTTTTGTTTCTCTGGGTATTTTATTTTTATTCATTTATTTATTGATTGACTTTGGATTCTAGAGACAGAGTTTCTCTGTGTAACTTTGGAGTCTATCCTGGCACTCGCTCTGGAGACCAGGCTTTTCTCAAACTCATAGAGATCTGCCTGCCTCTGCCACCCGAGTGTTGGAATTAAAGGTGTGCACCATCAAGGTCTGGTGGGTATTTTATTTTTGTCCCATTAATTTTGTGTTTGTTTATTTCCATTTTTTGTGTTAGTTTGTAGTTTTTTTTTTTTTTTGAGAGAGAGAAAAGAACATAAGGGAGGTGGAGAAGATTTGGGAAGTGTTGAGGGAGGGGTAAACAAAACCAAAATATATTGAGTATATAAAAAGTTTTGGAAAAAAATTAAAAAGTTGGACATGCTAAAATTAGATTAGAGAAATAAAAATATCCTTGGGATGGTCATAAAAGTTTTGCTGAGCACTTGGAAGATCAATAACATTTGTAAAAAAAAAAATGGGCTGGCAAAACCAGCAGAGACAGCTGATCTGAACAAGGGGGCGCTCTTGGACTCCAGACCAACATCTGGGAGGCCAGCATGGGACTGATCCAGATCCCCTGAGTGTGACAGTCAGTGTGGAGGCCTGGGCAACCTATGGGGCCCTGGGCACTAGATCAGTGTTTATCCCTGGCATACAAAAGGACTTCCATAACACAAAGAGGAATGTTCTCTCAGCCTGGACTCTAAGGGGAGTGCCTGGACCCTGCCCTGAGTGAAATGACAGACTCTAGATATCTCCTATGTGGAAGGAAGTGGAGATAGGGTGGGAGGCTGGGGGGAAGGTGGGAGGGGTGCGGGAGGAAGGGAGGGAGAGGGAACTGGGATTGACATGTGAAGCAAGCTATTTAAAATTAAAGTAATAATAAAAAAGATTCTGAAATAATGATGGGATGTGCTAACAGTGACTGGGCCTTGTTTGTTTGTTTGTTTGTTTTGGGTTGGCTAGCTCTTGGCTAAGGAACTCCTGAAAGAAGTCAACATGACAAAACAACAGAATAGATAATAGAAAAAAACCCTGCTCAAATAGAAGTTTTTGACTGTGGGTAAAAAAAAGGAAGTGAGGCTGTCACAGTTTACTGAGTTGAAGAAAACAGAGGGCTCATTGGTTCTGACCAAGGGCAGCAGGATATCTAATATAGTGTGGAAATAAGATACATGAAGAAGGCAATTATGACAGTTAAGAGGAAACTTAGAATCTAATTTCGCAGATATAAAAAGTGTTTTAAAAATCCAAGGCAAACCTGTCTCACCTAAGAACATGTGCAGTCCACCAATCTGTCAAATATCTGTGCCCATATCTGAAGAATGAGTTCTTAGCCTTTTTTCTCACATCTCCTGAATTTCCAGCATTTAATAAACATTCTGTTCTCTGGGGCAAAACTACAAAAGTTGCATTATTTAATCTTGGATTCTCATGAGGTAGAAAAGAATGTGGCACTTACCTAGCACTACCTGCTTCTATGCAAAGATTTAGTGGTGATGCACACAACATATTCTAACTCACCAGCTTTATTATTTGAAGCAAATACAGCAAACAGCTCAGTACTTGGTAGAAAGAGATAACTTAAGTTAAGTCATGACTTTGAATCCTTTCCTATCACTTATGTGCGGTAGGATTTTGGCCCCTTCACAACCTTCCTCCAACTTCCAATTTCTTCATTGCGCAAACCTATTGCACAGATTACTGTGAGAACAAACAAGATACAATACACAGAGACTCTGGCAGGATCCCTAACCCGCTGTCATTGTTAGAATACCTAAATATCTAAGAATAGTCCTGAGCAGTCCAAGTCTTTTCTGCATCTGATTCCTTCTGAGCTGTATTACCAGAATAACACAGGGGTTTGGGAAAAGACCAAGACAGTTATTCTTAACTGTGTCTACACTTCAGAGGTATCACATATCTGCAGAGTGATGAAATCATGGTTGAATATTTTTCTGAACAAAGGGTCTAGAGCTTTCATCGAAATTTCAAAGGAATCTCTGAACTGAAAAAATGATAAGAAACCTTGCCTCGGGCTTTTTTTTTATTTGTGCCTACGAAGGAATTAATATTGTCATTAAAACATGACTAGTCATGCTAATTGTGACAGTTACCTTCAGCCTCGTATGGGGATCTATCTTTTCCATTATGAAGCTTGCAAAAACCCAAATTCTTCTCATTTTGTTTTCATTTCAAATTATATTAGAGCTTGAATGTTAATATTTAAATTATGTTCCCAATCAGAATAGAGATGCTAAACATCCTCCTCCATGCCTTTGTCTTTATAATCCTATGAAAATGATGGAAACCAAAAAGATTTAGGCATATCTTAATATTAGTGTTGGCCATGCCAATCACCATGCTAGGCAATTTAGACTGGACAAACTAATCCCTTTAAACTTTTCTTATATTGAATTGAAACCAGATAATTTAGAGATAGCTAGTTTCAATGTTTTTCTCTGAGATATTTCTGTTATTTGTGAAATTCTCACATAGGATGAAAAGCTACTATAGCTCAACACACACTTCTGGCCCATCTCAATTCAATGAAAGCATGTAATTATAAGTGAAATATCTCTATAATGCCCAATAAGCAATGAACTTATTGTTTATCAAATGCCTGGTGATATTCTTCACAAGGGATAATTTTCCCAATACTATGATAACATTACATTGTTAAAATTAGAAGACACACATCTTTAAGTTTGCTTTCGTAAAATTTGATAGGGGGAAGATAGGGTATGAAGGAATGACAGGATGTTTTTAAATTTTACATTCCCTATATATTACATATACACAATTTCTCCATTCCTTCCCTAAATCTCAGTAAAATGATAGTGCAAACACTAAAATAACAAAACAAAATAAAAAAGACAAATATGATGATAATGAAACGATGAATGATAAAATATGGCAGCTAGGCACTGTGGTCTATTTTTAGAATTCCTGCTCCTGGGATGCAGAAGCAGAAGGATCACTCTTAGTCAGCACAGGCTACATAGTAAAAACCTTTCTCTAAAGCCAAACCAAAGAATCAATGGATTAAAGAACAAAGGAATAAGTAGCGAAAATGACATTAAATCAAAATGCCAACTGCTGAAAAGGAGATGTCAGAAATGAAAAGTTCATTTAATACGAGAGAAAATCTGAAGAAGACAGTCCTCCCAGTAGTTGAAGTTGAAGATGGTTCCACAAAATATAATATTAATTTAAATCTCATTAAGATCCAACTTAGGGGACCTGTTGTCTGCAAGTTCATAGTAGCCCTTGATTGTTCCTCTCCATCTTCACAGGAACCCAATTGAATTTCAATGTAGAAACTGAACAAAATAAACACTTTATTTAGGGATGCTGGGGATGCTAACACTGAGTGGGATAACATAAAGGTCTTGTTTATTTTTTATTTTTAAAGTAAACGATAGTGACCCAAATTACTTGAGGCATTTATAAATGATTTGATAGTTAGGTATCAAAATTTGCCTGCAGACAATGGGTAGATTCTGGTGTGAAAAGGTAAGTGACCATGGAGGATATTTCTCCTCTATCGTGAACATTGTGGTCCACTTTTATGTAGAGGGCTCTGCATAGATACAGACAGAGGAAGGAGTTTCCTACAGACACTAGGGATGTGGAGTCCTATTAGTGTAGATGTGAAGACACATAGTGCAATCTACCCAGCATAGGCTCAGAACATGGTTGATCATCCATGATCTTTAAGCCTCAAAATGATAATAACCTTTCTAAATAAAGTCCTTTCCAAGAGAAAATTAGAGTCTAGCTGGCACATATGCCTGAACTCTTGAAAGGCATGATCAAATACTTGCACTCAGTTGCCCACTTAAACCTCAAGCACCATTCATATGCTTACAGGACAATGGCTCTCCATTGCTGATAGCTGAACCCCAGGCAGCAATGCTTAGCAAGTTCATACCCTCTGGCTAAGCCAACAAACTGCTCTGTTACCAGTCCCACATCATAAAGAGAGGTTGGAACCTGATTACATTCAGACTTTTTGATTCAGTCTTCCTAATGTCTTGGTAGAATACAGAGCTCTCATCTATCTTGCTGTTACTCTAATGTCATATTTACTAATTTTTCAAATGAAACTTCACCTACTTAAGGCATAGGTATACTTCAACTAAAGCAAAAACCTAGACAAGAATAGTAATAGAAGGTACCCAGGAGAAGAAGGATTGAAGCCACTGAGAGGCGAATCCCAGTTCTGCATAACAAACACAGTAGGAAACTAGATCCTAAAATCACAGGCAAGTTTCTAACTTAGTCTCCCATTGTAGCACAAGAGTGGAATTCGTAAGGAGACAGTTCTCTCAGGTTAGAGAACAGAAAAGAGTAACTGAAGATTTCCTGAAGTATTCAATGAAAGGTATTTTTGACATACAATTTAGAAAGACAAAGATTAAGGGACATAGAGCTAAGAAACTAAATTCTAACATGATAATTATGTTCAGTGGACAAAACTTACACAGCAGTATACTGAAAAACAAGCTGTCATATAGACTGAAAGTATAATACAAGTATTATATATGGAATATAAGTGAAAAGTGCAGACAATGAACCAAGAACATTACCATGTAATTTTGAATAGCTAGTTAAAATTAAAATCAATGAATCAAGTATAACTTCAGAAACATAAAGATCAATAAGAGAAATACCAGCTTAGGAAGTAATATTTAGGAAGCAAGCCCCAAGAAGATACGCAGGAGCAAAAGGATGTTTAAAACAATATTATAAGCCTTATATTACTATGTATTTTATATATAGTCAGTGAGCATAAATGTGTATACTTATAAAACACATCTATATACTACTCTGTTAAAGCAAGGAGGAATCTCAGTAAAATTTTCTGTTACAAAAGGTAGAAAATAATTTTTAAAGGTTTAACGGTGGGTGACAAACTTGTTTTTTCTTTTTCACACAAGTAATTCTATTTTGTTAATGCTGTGCCTCATCTGTACCTAGTATAATTTTGTTGCCACACAGGAACATTGTGAGGACCAATTTGATGCTGTATTTTGTTAAAGCTAGTGATAAATAAATACAAAACAACAAAAATAAAAAAAATAATCAACCAACCAACCAAGCAGACAAACTCAAATCCATAGTAATTTTTAAACATGTCACTGAAATGTGTAGATGTCTACTTATGAATATAAATGTCTTAATTAATACCTTATGACTGTACACATATGAGAGAATGGAAAACAAGCCATCCAGTTTCTGGTAAAATCATGAACATCATTTGGCTTTTGTGCTGGATCAGAAATGCTCCATGAACAACATGATGAAACTGTTAGGCTGCTAGTATCCACTTGTTTGAAAATAGGACAGTGCCTTTTTATTTGGTATAAAAATTCACATGATTGCAACAGAGGCCAGAGAATCTTTGCTTCAATTATTATTCTATCTTTACAATTGAGTGGGGATCTTTACACAGGCTAGACAGATACTGAAGGGACAGAAGTCCACCAAGCTATGAATTTCCTAGTTCCAGGTCCCACATGAGGCAAATATACTTGCCATGTGGACCCTCTGACTTATTTAAATTGTTCAAGAGAATGTATTTAATCTCCTTGTTGTTTTTAAACCAGTTTGGAAGGCCTCATGTTATTTTAAAATAAATTCTAGGCCCTGAAACTATACATGACTTTTAAAAAATTGTATTTTCTTTTTGACACTCTGTAGATCAAGCCTGTGGTCTAATATATAAGGTCAGTTGATGTTGCAATGGCAAATTAAAAATGCCACTTATCAGTGATGGGATGTAAATATGTTATTACTTTCTGTAAGGTGTTATCATAGCAATCAACACCCCGAGAGAAATATAATTTGAGAGGCAGTTTATTCAAGCATAGAGGGTCATGGGATTTATCCCAATCCTAATTGAGTTTCTAGCTATTCTTTGTTTTGTGTTTGTTTCTCTTAAAATGATTATACTGATTTTGTTTTTACTTCCAGAAAAATGTTACCTTAAAATCATGCAGCTGCCCCTTATTAAATAATCATGTATTCCTAATTCTACAAACTTGATAAGGACAAACCCAAATAATAAATATCTCTCAATAACCATTCAATGCTCATCATTTATGAATACATGATGATCCAATGCTGATTTGTAAGTCAAACAGTTTAGGTGTACCATATTTACATTCAGTCTTAACTTCATTATATAAGAGATTTGTAATATAATATCTCATGACCAAAACAATGGTGAATAACATAGAATCATGGTGCAGAAAATGTCATAGTTGGCAAATACATATCTTTAAACAGAGTCCTTGGGTGATCTAAATACCAGAACTGTCTTTCATCACATTTTGATTGGCTAACTGTTAACCTTGAACCAACAATGTGTTGTCTGGTATGCATTTCATTTGAGGTGTTGAAAATGTCTTGAGTTATTAGCAGGAATACCTTAAAAGCTTCCCCTTTCTAAATTAAAGTTGGAATTAAATACACAAGCCCCTCTACTACCTCACACTTTGCTTTATTAACATAATGAATGGATGTAAACTCATTCAACATACCCGGATCACAGTGAAAAGACATCTCAAAACTGTTTCTTTCCTTGTTCCTCTGATTCATTTTAAGAAGTTCAAGTTAATCAAAGCTAAGAAGGGTTACACAGTTCATTGATTAGAAATGAACGCTAGGGCATAAACTTTAGAAGGAGATACGTATTAATTGTATTAGGGGACTGTTCTGAATAGCACATTCACTATGCCTAGGAAATGATGCATTGCCAAATTTATGGGAAGAAGATGGAAGGATAATCAGAGACAAGGCTTTTTTTGTAACTGAACAGGGATGTAGAAGTCCCACAATTATGCAAAATGTGCCCAGTTGATGTGATTTTATTTATTTGTGTATTTATTTATTTAGAGACCTAGTTTCTCTGTGTAACAGTCCTGGCTGGCTTGGGACTTGCTTTGTAGACCAGGGTGGTATCAAATTCACTGAGTGCTGTGCACCTTCACTGCCTGGCTACACAGTCCTAACCTCCTGTTATAGTCCTTTTTATGCTGATCTGATGAAGTGTTCTGACTGAAAACAATACAGAGAAGGAAGTTTATTTTGCTCACATTTCCATGTTAACTCCTTTCAGTGAGGCAATAAGGGAAGGAACTCAATTACGAGATTGAAGAAGTAACCATAGGATAACGCTGCCTACTGGCTATCTTCAGCTCCCTCAGGTTCCTCCTAGCTTCCTTACCCAGCTCAGGACCACCAGCCCAGATACTGGTCACATCCATAGTGTACTATGCTACACCTCATCAATTCATACCTCATACAATCCTCTACAGCACAGTCTGATCTAGGCAATTTCTCAGTTGAAGCTTTCCTCTTAGATGTCTTAAGATTGTCTCATGTTGGTAAAGCTAAATAGGACATCACTGGAAGCCAATCAACCTCCTGGTAAACATTCTAGAATTAATTTTCTCTTAGGAGTTTTACAGATATTGGATTTGATGTTATCATTCTCAATTTTATGCCTTGTCTAACAGTGTACCATTCTGAATGGAACATGACTCAAAATGGAGTTATGCATGGAGAATGAATACATGCTTTTTTCATACAATTATGGACAGTGGATATACATTTTCATAGAAATATTAAATATATTATACAAAATATATAAATATTATATGTACTAGAATGTATCAGATTTAGAAAGAAGACTATTTTATATTCCTATAATAGACAACATATAAAAATTTACTTTTTGTCATAAACATTAGATCAGTGACTTCCTATTATTTTAATTTTCAAACTCATAAGTGCTGCCCATTGGACTTCTAGAATTCAGGTTGTAGATGCAGAATTTAGACTAAGATATCTAAACATACACTCTCAATTCATTACCTCTACCTAATAGATCTTTACTCTAGTACTTATAATATATCATTAAAAGATTTAAATAGACAAAAATTGTTCACGATGAAAAACTCTTACAGATGTCAACAAGATGTTGAATGGAATTAATTAAATTTTAGTCACAGATGGTGGGTGAATATCTCTGGACAGTGGATGAATCATTAAATTGCAGAGTGATAATCTATAATAACAATTTTGTTCACTTCTGAAGCAGCACAAAGATGGTATGCCTCATTAGGAAAGTCCGTTACTACACTTCAGTTAGAAAATTCTGCCAGCAGAACTGTATCTGAACTGTTTATAAATATTTCAATTCCCATTTGTAAACAGGAATGCTATTTTCCTAACAGTTGTGCATACTCACAAAGCCCATAAATATAAATGTGCTATACAGAAAATTACTAAAGATGTGCAGAAGTAACAAGAGAGTATAGCTAGATTGAAAAGGAATAAAGTAATGGTTTTTGCAAACCAGTGATCTTCCCCAGTAGGTAGTTATTTCCAATGACAATTAGTATGCTAAACAGAGACTTGACTTTTCCCTAATAAACTTGTTGATAATATAGGTCTAAGGAATATATATCAAAGCTATAATGTTATTAGAGATGATTATGTATAAAAGACGAAGCAGCAGAATCCTTAGCATCTACGCAGTAGAGCCGAGGACATGACACAGTGCCTATGAGGCTGGCTGCACAAGTGTAAGATCCATAGTTTGGGTCCCTGAACTCATATAAGAAGCCAGTAGATGTGGCAACTGCCTAAAACCCTGGCAGTTTGAGAGACAGAGGCAAGGGTCTTCAGAGCAAACTGAGATGCCAGATTAGCTAGATTTGGCAAGATACAGGTTCAGAGAGAGATCCTGCCTCAATAAATGAAATGGAGAACCATCAAGGAAGACAGTTGCAGTCAATGCTAGCCCTCACTAGATACACATGTGCACAAATGTTCAGGTCACTGATACACACAGATGCACCCATATGCTTATACATAGACATAATCTTGGTTCTATCCTGATGAGCCATGGCTTTGTTATCTAAAATTCTCCTTCATTAAAGTTAGAGCCATGCTATGCTCCTTATCTTTACAACCCTTTGATTTACATAGATAACAAAGAACTGTGTATATATCAGACACTTCATACAATATATACTGAAAATGAATGAAGTTAACATATTTTACTTTTCCAAACACAAAACAAATCTTTCCTACATAGGGCATGCTATTATGAAGATTAGAATATGTTAAATAGCTGTCAACCAAAAAACATTTTACATCTTGTTAAGGATGCAAAAATAACATATCTCCAATTAAAGAATGATAAAATAGTATCTGTTTATTGTCTAGCAATGCATTATAAATTTAACGGAAAATGAGACAAAAGAGGAACTTTGCTCTCTTTTTAAGTTAGCACTATGTGAAAACTAGGGAACCTTACATTTTAAAGCATCTCTCTATCCAATATAAAAACACCCTTTCTTTCCTGACAGTATAGTGATGTGTTCATTAAATGAATGGATGTTACAAGATTAGAAGTGATTTTATATTACAAGACCTTGACTCTGTTTTAAGTATATAGCAATAACAATTTCCTGATTTTATAAACAAACTCCTAGTGTCTGCACTCTTGTCAATATGCTTGTATGTTTCCTATAATATTTCCTATAGTTTCTACATGGTGACTAGAGCTGACTTTTTTTTAATATACTGAACTGATTTACGTATTATTGGCATGGATTATAACAAAATGGTTCCTGATTTACTTACATTTCTTTGTAAGGATAAGGGAAAATTACAGTCAACAGAGCTAAGCCAAGTGGGCCATAGATCTTAATTATAATTGTCAAAAATAATAGAGAGAAAATGTAAAAAGGAAAAAATATAACTGGCTCCCTTGGCTACTTCCTTACCAGAAACCAAATGCAGAAGGGAAACTCATCTTTGAAGATAAATCCCAAATGCTTCATTTTCATTTTCCTGAAGTTAACTTTCTCACCTAGCTAAGCAGCATTTTCAGCTATTATTAGCGATGGGCCAATATCAGCTGACCAATATCCGTCAAACTCTTCCATTCAATGAGCTTAGGGACTCCCAAGGAGCTGCATGTATGCAGACTTCTGCTTATAACTTCTAATTATTTTCTAGCAGATAATGGAATAGTTGAGTTCAGGGCTGTTAGATTAAATTTGTAAGTGGATCAAAACCCTAGATAAAATTACAGTAGCAAAGCTCACTACAGGTGCCCTAAGTAGTTTTGAGATGAAGGGCCCTCACTGATCACTTTTAGGAAAAATGGGTTTCCTAAATTTACTGCTTCAGAAATAATTCTTTTTTTTTGTTCCTACCATGACTGCTGATACATGTCAGCTGTAAACAGTAGGTGCATCACAGTTCCATGGAACTGCAAGGCCATTTAGACACATTTTTTAAAAAATTGATGTCTATTCCTTCCTGGACAAGAAGTTTAAACTATATATTATATGTAGGCTAAGTTATTATTTGAATAATTAAAGAAGTATGGAGTTGATAGTAACTATGATAAGAACAGTCGATGAGATGAAACTGAACTGTTTAGGGAATATTGTGAACCCAATACATTTTTTAAAGCTACATACACATTGATTTTCTCATCTGTGTGGAATAGTGAGTGACATAAAATTTCCCATGGAATAATAACAACCAAGAAGGATATGACAGACAAGGCCATTAGCAGGGCTTAGAAAGGAAGATTCACGTATCTGGCCAAGCTTCACTATAAGGATTATGTGTTACAGTTTAAAATGTGGGTAGGAATTAGAATACAAACAGGACTGTATGAAAATTTGTCCTTGTCAGTCTAATATCTAGGTGACAGTCACTTCTCACATGATTCAGGATTACTTACTACTTTTGTTGAATGAGAAGATAAGTTTAAGATCCCTAGCTACCTTTCTGATCTTCATCTGAGTCAGGAAAGCAAACTGGTGTTGACAAATTCTATGCAACTGGGTGAAAGTTACTCCACCCTCTACTGGCTAGCGTTGTAACAGTCTGGGCTCTGGTAAGAGGGATGCATCTGACAAGATAAAGCATTAAAGTGAAGTAGGACGGAGAATTATTTTGATGACTTTGGAAAAAGTTGGAGACATCCTTGTTAAGGGCTCACTTTTGTAGTAACAGCAAAACCCCAACATGTTTATTCTAATCAGTGGATATTCCATGGTATCTTGATTTGCAAAGGCACATGTACAGGGAATGTGGCAGGAAATAGTTATCATTTTTTACATATCACAGTAAATAAATATATATCCACTCTAGTAAGTTGATGTATACACACACACACACACACACACACACACACACACACACACATATGTATATACCATTTCATGTATCCCAACCTTGCTTGTAATTCTTTCTAGGACCAAATTGCTTTCCTATGAACAACTAAGATACTATTAGGTATATAATGCATACCAAAACTTTTGCAAATGGCCTTTTTGTGTGAAATTACTTTATGTTTTTTGAATATATAAACAGATCATCAATAAGGCTTGATATTTCTGAAATTATTTGCTGGAGATATTTTTGGCCCATGAGCAAATATTCTCACTTTCCTGCCCACTCCATGTGTGTGTGTGTGTGTGAAAGAGAGACAGAGAGACAGAGAGACAGAGAGACATACCTGAATATAGATGCCAAAGGTTAACCTCAGGGATATTTTTCAGGTGTCCTGAATCATGTTTTAACAGTAGAGTAATTCATTGGTCTGGAGCAGCTAAGTGGGATAGGCTGACTGACCATCAATCCCCAGGCATCTGTCTGTCTCCCCTTCTCACTGCCAGTGCTAGTATTAATAGTATGTCACCAAACTGGCTTGATGTGGTTTCTGGGGGCCAAGTTCAGGTCTTCATAATTGCAAGACAAGCCTTTACCAATGAGTCATTTCAGCAGCCTACACAGTTGTAATTTATGAGCGTACAGTATCATAAATGGTGTCTCCTGGTGTGACAGTCAAACTGAAGGGATTTTTTCTAAGTTATCATAATTACAAAATACTGTTTAGATTAGACTCAGAAACAGCACATGATAGTGTGATTCTCTTTCTTCCCTGTATGAAGGTAACAATCCTCTTAATCAGTTATAAAATTCACCAAGTTATAGACTTGGGAGAGCTGGAAAATTTAAATTCTGATATAGTAGACTATGAGCTCTTGAGACATTTTCCCTCATTTACACAAATTCAAGAAATGTTCTTGAGAACAAAAAGCTTATGAAGCTACATGTTAAGATTTACAAAGAACAGCCTGCTTTGGATTTGGGGAGTCCCTTTCGGGTGATTCAGGAGATAAAATAAGCCAGTTGGAATATAAAACTTGTCAAGTACTTTATCTAGTGTCAAACCCTTCAGTACCCCTTAAGGCAATTTTTAAGGCTCAGGATTTGGGAGCAACTGAATCCAGTTAACTGTTACTGACAATGATTTATAGTGACAACAATAAATTATATTTTTCCAATTTATTTGTGTCAAAATCTGCAACACTTTCAACTTTTTTTTTCTTTTTTAGCTGGACCCATCCTTGCATGTTTATTGCTATCAGAACAGAAGGAAAAAAGACAGGTAAAAAATAAAATTTTAGTGGAAGAACAGTCCTGATGCAAAAATTACTACAGATGATTCAAGCAATTAGAACCAAGATGATTAAAAATGAAACCTATCAAATTAAAATGAGAATATTCAAGTACATCTTTCAGAGGATCCCTAGCCAACGTCCTCAGATGGAACCAGGATGAGTCGCCAGCACACTTCATTTGTTGGCCCACAAAAAAGCCTTTAGAGAACACACTAGTCCTTTCCACAGAATCAAGGGCAAGGGCGTTTCTTGGGATCTCTTTTATGCTATGGATTCAAAAATCACAATTAAACTGATTTATAGAAATAGATTAGGGATTGACAATATGAAACTAAGAAAAATGATTCAATTATAATATGCCAAACTTATGACACAAATTGGGAATTAAAACTCAGTTATGCTTGAACAGAGGAAAAATAACATGTCTCTAATATGTAGGCAAAAATCTTTTAGACAAAAGAACTATATCAGGATGCATTTCTTAACCATGGTCCTGTATTGTGTTTTCTGTTAGAAAGATTAGAATCAGCAAATACAAATCCGAGCTCCCAACACAAAGAAAACTTTGGCATGTGTTGACATTGAGCAATCCTTACAATTATAAGGAGCCATATCAAAGACATGGATGAGGTCATATTCGTACGGAGATGAGATAGAATTTGATCATTTTGGAAGGTAATCTGAGGCAAATATGTATAGTGAAAAGAGGTCTACATCCAGGCACTGAAAGTTTCACTATTTTCAGGCTTGCCTATTGCTAGCATAGTTCCAAGAAGCAGGGAGATTGAAGATGGGTGTAGGAAGGTAATCAAATTGACAGGCCATAATGCTTAAGGATGTCGAGAGAGGTGAGGCTAAGTGGCAGTTAGAGCCACTGAGACACAGGAAGACATTGTGAAGTAAATGAACAGGCTACAAAATAGACTTCACATGTGGTATTTCTACTGAGTAAGACCCAATAAGATAAGCTATAATAGAATCAGTTTATTTAGTCACCAAGATAATTTTTTTAAAATAGGATTTTGTAAGACAAACTGCTACTTCAAATAGAGTTATATATTCTCTTTTGGAAGACGTCATTTCATTCTTATGATAAAGACAATTTCCAGAACTTTAAAAATATTTTTATTTTAATTTATATTTTTTCGTAAGGACAATAATAGCTTTTAACTGACTTTGGAAGATCATCCCTAAATATGGGGCTTCAAAAGTAGTTCTGGAGTGTTTATTTCTAAAATGTACTAATTGCATTAATGACCAAATATATACAAAATGACCAAATTTATATGGTCAAATATGTAATTGTATCACACAATGTGAGTCTTAAAGAATAAATTGTTAATGTGATAAAAACCTAAAAGTCATCATACATAGTCACACAAAGGAAATTTTGTAATGTGAGAAAACAGAACCAAAAACTTTCCCATAATTTTGCAAGGTAGCTATAATCTGAATGGATTACATGTTTCTCATCCAACTCACATAATGACATCAATTAGAGTTGGAAGAATTTACCCCCTTCAAGATTCCGAGGATCACATCATGTGAATATTACTTCAATAAAATACCAAAATGAAAGTTGGGTAAGATAAATAAAAGTCCTTGTGGCACAGCAAAAAGAAAATGATTTTTCCCCCACAAATGATGCAATTCACATACGCAGTCAGGTCACAAGAAACCCCTTTTCCCGAATCACCTGACCATGAACTGTATTGTAAATGGAGCATGGGAAAGCTCAGCCTGGAGCTAAGCAGATTCATAGATGCTCTGAGCCAGCACTGGAAGCCCATACCTAGAATTTAGCATAATTATACAATTTATTTCATTCCCAGTTTATTTTTTGAGAAAACAAGTAATTTACTTAAAAGATTTTAAAACAATCTCAACAGATAATGAGCTTATATATCTCAGGAAAACATAGAGTAATGGACACTCAGACAAATCAACAATCTCACCCATGTTGCGGTACTCTTTTCTTGGGTATATGTATCTTCTACACCTTTTGATGTATTTTTCAAAAAAAGAATAAAAGAAAACCCAACCAAATACCAACAACAAAAAACCCCAAATAAACTTCCTAGCAGCTTGCGTTTTCCAAGAGAAATTGTGCTACTTGAAACAAAAATTAGAAGTGTCTATAAATGCAGGCATCCTTCTTATGATGGGAGACCTTTAGAGTCATTTCCTTAATGTCATTCAATGTGATATTCCTTTATGGGAATGAAGAATGCACGGGCCATTCAATAGCAGCATGTTATTATTGTCATTATGAATCCATTAGACATGTTCAGGCGAGCTAAGTAGCAGCCCTGTGACCAAATTCTCCTTCCGCTGCTTTTAGTGAAACATTTGATAGAATACTGTCTGCCCCTGATTTACTTTCTGCTTGTGGGAAAATTTTAAAGAGAATAAAAGAGTCTTTTCTTTGTCCTTGTATATCAATAGAGGTGTTAGTTGTTGGTGATTAGTTTCAATTATTAAGCTGCAGTGTTTTTTTGTTATAATAACCAGTAAAATATGCATATGTATGCATATACATGTAAAATGTTTGTCCATATCATTACAAAATGTGGAATATTCTGCTGTAGATGTAAACAGCATAAGTGTAAAGGAGTCTAATGTTTAATAGGTGTTCATAGTTTCCATTATCTTTGTAAGTTTTACCTTCTTAAAATTCAACGATATGTAAAAAAGCACATACACACATAAAAAGAAATTCACACAGACATTGGCACGTAAAAGATACGAATGGTATGCTTTCAGATGACCTCACTTTTGTTTTAAAGCTCTCACAAACACTTGATCATGTTGCTGCAACAGCTGATGTCCACACACTTCTTTTTGCCTACTGGTTGGTTTTCCTTGCCATTACAGCCTTGTTCTGCCATCCTCAATAGGTAAACCATGAAGATACTAAGGATCTCTCTCTTCTGAAGCACTAACCAATGGTTTGGGATCTGGCATAAGGGTTCTAGTTCTGTTATTACCCCCCAGCAACTGTCAACCAATGCAAATTAGGAGAATAGTATATAGGCTTCATTCTCTTAATCTTTGAATAAAACAATTAGTGCTAGATTATGGAGTTTCTCCAATAGAAAGAGCCACAGGCATCTGTAAATGAAGTTCCTAATTGGTCTAAATAATCATATTTAGAAGAAAATCCTCGGAGATCAGAAAGAAGGAGCAAGCCAAAGCCACCTTCACCCCATAAGCTTCCCAGTGGAAAAAGAGAGCAAGTTCCTGTTTCTTCCTGCTTATATCCTTTTTCTGCCCTGCCATCTCAATTCCTGTCTCTGTCCAGCCATCTCACTTCTTCTCTCCGCTCAACCATTTCAATTCCCATCTATATGTGCAGACCTCCTGATCTCTGTGATTAGCTAGTGGCAAACTTCATCCTCTGATCTTCAGACAAATTTTATTTATACAAGCAAGATATTACCACAGGCATCGTTGTGGCAGGCTTTTGTCTTGTCTTATTTCCAAACCCTAGTAATGATGAATCTTTCAAAAGTAGCATAAATTACTTCTACTCAAATAATTATTTCATAAGCAGCTTGTGCTTCTGGGAGGATGAAGACTAAGACATATATCAAACATACTACTTTACTATTATTGGATGGCTTGTAATTTCATTTCTGTCCTTTGTCTCAACTTGCATACAATTTGCTTACATGCACCTTCCCTTTTGTTTTGAGCTGTTACAAATACTTAAAATGCTCTGAAACACTGTGGATAATCTACAAGTGAAGGTACAGAATGTAGCCATTTGTTTACAGGAAAGTTTTGCTAACTTACTTAAATTGCATTCAACATCAATTTGCCTATTAAAATGATTTCAATCAGTGCAATGCTATCTTTCCAATAGTTTAAAACAAGTCACTGAGATAGTAGAAAATATTTCTGACTTGTATTTGTCAAAACAGCCAAGAAGCTGTTAATTCTCTAGATTCTATCCAAAAGTAAGCAAGGCATACCAAAAAAGAAATTCTTAATTTTTTTATCTTAAAAAAAGAACAGATTTTTTCGAGTCTGTTAGTTACCAAATCCATCACCTATCTAGGAAAATGACTCCTTTCATGGCTCAATCAGAGGCTCATCTTAAATTCAACAGAAAGCTCAGACTTCAAG
Organism: Mesocricetus auratus; assembly: GCF_017639785.1. Classification (NCBI taxonomy): domain Eukaryota; kingdom Metazoa; phylum Chordata; class Mammalia; order Rodentia; family Cricetidae; genus Mesocricetus; species Mesocricetus auratus. The sequence goes on along the minus strand of NW_024429194.1, from coordinate 39,887,562 downwards.
CTTCCACCCTACTCCTGTTTCCATGGGAATAGGCTTCAGATCAAGGGGGAGGGGAGTGGATGAATGGGGTTAGGAGCTTTCAAATAATCATTCGAAATCATGATGAGGTTTTTAGAGCTTCTTTTTTACATGATTATTTTGTAGCCTCTTAACCCTCTTTTGCCAGACTGTTTCCATGGAAATATGACTGTCCAAGCCTCCAGCAGAGATTATTAGCATTCTTGTGAATTAAGCTTTGGTTGTAGCTCAAGGAGGCCAAGTTTGATCTTCTATCGATTTTATATATATGAACCTTCACCTTTTATTTACTGTAATTTTTCTTTGTAATTTCCACTTAATTTGAAAATTCCCTTCCTGAGTTTATGACTATGATCTGGGTCAATATTAACACATAAGCAGACATTTAGCTGCAGAGAGTGTAATAACCTTTAACAACTTGTGGAAAAAATTTAGTTATTGTATAAGTAATATTTATCATACAAGTGTTGCTAGTTAGGCAAGAATGGTGGTATTTCAATTATTTAGCAACTGATACACACAGAGACCATTCTCCAGGATTGCATGTTTTTACCATTCTTGTTTATTATCATTTAAATATTTTGTTATATGTAATAACTAATTGTAATAACTAATAACAAATTAAGCTAAAATAGCCTCATAAAGATAGTTAGCATTATTATCAAAGTTCTCAAGGTCATATACTTAGTTTTTTTTAAAACCTGCAAAGGAACTTTCAAAAAAGACTGGCTAAGAATACATAGCAATCTGTTTTAAAAAAAAATCAAAGTGCACATGCTTCTTGTATCCTCTTTCATGTAAAGGTCACCCTAAAATCAAAATCATTCTTATTATTGGAGACATTATGCTAAAAGACAGAGAAATAATGTACATGGGTCTATTCCAGAATCCCTAGTAAGATATCTTGTGTTCAATGTGAAAAAAATAACAGCAGGCTACACATATAATTTTATTCCATCCTACTCTCTAAAAATCCTAACAGCTCAATCTACAACTTTTGCTGGGGGAAATCTTCAAGTTCTGATTGACCTCATCAAGTGCTTTCATTTCTTAGCCCTTTTTAAATTATTCTGTAGTTGATGCTTTTACCATCATCTGTAGTTGATGAATCTAAATGGAAAAGTGTAAATGTCACTTGAGAACTTAGGTATAGGTAAGTTCCTGTTAAAATATAGGAACGATTGATGAGAAACACTAATCATGATTGTTTTTGCTTAACAAATTATAATACAAAAAGTAAAACATCCCAATTAGTTTTTCAAAGCAGCCACATGACTACCAAAATACAGTTCTGTGGTTATCACACTTGTGGTTCTGCGAATGAGGTATGCTAATAAAATCAATTGTGCTCCCTATCTTGTTTGCTGGAGCCCAGGCAGACTTGTTCACATATTGTTTTCTCTTAATTATCTATGCCTGATTTCCTATCAAAAAGAGCAGAGATTAGGATTTGCCACAGTGTAGAACAGACAGGTAAATCCCCAATGTTCTCTGCTTTGTAAGAAAATATTTCTAGTCATTCTCAGCTGAGTGAATTGAAAGCATCATCCTTCTACTTTGCAAAGCTGGGCTAACCTGGGGTTAACTTGATCTGTTCTATAATCCAAGTGAGGTATAATATTACCTGTAAGTTATTTAGAACACATCTTTCAACTTATACTTTGTCAATTCTATCTAAAACAGTTAGTACTTTATAAGCACTATCTAAACAAGAATGACTCTCTGTAGTCACCACCCAGTACTTTTGACACTGGTTTAACTACATTTAATAAATGCATTTCTGTCTGATTATAATCCAAATTATAAATAAAATAAAATATAACATGCTTGATTCATATAGGAAACTCAACATCGAATTTATAACTATCTTTGTATTCCCAAAGCAATCTGAGAGTACAGTCCTGGCATACAGCTGCCAACTAGGGATGATCAGACTGGTAAAATATAACATGCAGGGATCCTTAAATTCAAAGTATGAGGTTATAACATTTTCAGAGAAGAAACTTTGAAAGGTGGTTGGTCTTTTCATTATTTTATTTTCAAGCACTCTATTTGACAATTATCAAAAATATGACTGTTTGTGTACTTACATCCATGAACTCCACATTGGCTTTGGGTCCAGTTGTCTCATTGAGGATCTTAATAGCCACAGGAATTTTCACTGTCTCACCTTCAGGCACCCAAATACCCTTTCAGGAAAAAAATCACATTCATTCTATATTGAGACTGCCTAATATTATATAGTTGAATATAGTTTGATTTGGCCATTCAAACATTAATTTTGTTTTATTTCACCTTAGAAATTACAATATAATTACATTTATCACTTCTCTTTCCTTCCATCAAACCTCCCATATACCCCTCCACATTCTCTTTCAATTCATTGTCTTCATTTACATAACTTGCTATTGCAAGCATATATGTGTATATTTTTTAAATACAACCTGTTCAATATAGATAATGTTAGGTGTATGTACTTATTCAGACCTGATCATTTGGCACTAGACAACCAATTATGCTCTGAGTTCTAATTTCTTATAAGTCATGAAATTTTCTTCAGCATTTGCTGAAGTTTTATGTGTTCATGGTATAGTTTCATAACAGACGAATTATATATTTGCTATTTATATAGTGTTCAATATCCATTTAGGATGAATTTGTTTGCTTCTTATAAAAGGATTTGTACATTGAAGAGAGCATTAACAGAGGATAGAGCATTTAAATCTTATTTGGAAGACATTACCAACTTCATTTCAAGATGCATTAACTATTATTTCTCACTGAAGAGTAGCTATATTTAGCAACAAAGTATGGAAAACTCCATATGTAAACAATACCTTATAAAATATAATTAGGTAGAAATGATATTTATTTTCACCTTCAATATGACATGATTATTCCTTAAAAGAAAAATAACAAGTTTCTCAAGTGCAGATGAAAAAGGAATTAAATTTAAAAAGCTATTATATTGAAAATAGGAAGCAAGGACAAATTCTAGGACATATGGAATACACAGTAATTTATCCATGTTATTAAATTCTGTATATTAATGAATTTTGTCTCTGAGTACACGTAAAAAATACTTATATTGACCATTGACAATTCTGTCTTCTTATCAAAATAATTGCATAATTTCAGATTAGGACATTAAAATGTAGACTGTCAAGATTAAATAATAGTGTTTCTGAGTAAATTTAAACATGTAAATGAGGATAATAATTTTGGTAGGACAGATAAGAATGCTTAGTTTATGGATGACATTTTTAAAAGCATATAGTCCAAAAAGAATTCAAATGCCATTACAGGGTGGATTCTCAAGACTACTAACAACAGTTTTAACTTTAAGATACAAAGGCGGAACCTATAGGTTATAGCCCTATATTCTTTCTCAATGTCAACTGGTTACAGTGATAGGAAGAAAGTCTTTGCTTTGGACACATAGCGTAAGTAAATGGGTTAGTATTATCCTAAGAAGACACAAACACAAGAGCTGTTGAATAGTATTAACAGTGAAGAAAAGTGTGTTAAAACTTCCAGATGAAATTTATGGTTATGTTTGACTTATGCAGGATCAATAGTGAAATGTATGTCTCAAATGCAAAATAATGTAAGTTATTTGCGGTATAATTTTGTAAAAGGGTATTCAAACTGAAGTAGGGTTTGGGAGAACGTAAGAACCCAAAACTCCAGGCTATATTTTATCAGAGATATTATCTAGGGCAGAGAACATGCTTATCATTATTCAATAAAATAACCACATAGGGAGTTACTTTATAAAGAAACAGCATCAATATTAAAATACTCCTCAACTGTAGTTTTAAAATAGGAATATAAATTCAATGTGAATTAATTTGTAGCACTTTTGAAAAAAGTTTAGCCATTAATTTATAGACTAAAACACATGGAATTTTACTACACTTGTGCCTATACTGGTCCTAATATTTTGTGCTGAAACAGCATAGCTTCACGTAGGAAGTAAGTGTCTACTAACAGTTTTCATAGCTTAAGACAGTATGTCTTATAATGCATGATATTAAAACATAGATGTGGCACACATATTTCAAGCATACAATTCAAGTAAACTTACAGAACTTGCAATAAATTTTCGATAAACACACACTTGCTATGTGCCTTTAATTTTGTCAATATCACATGTAGAAATAATTATTTTGAAATACAAGGGAAGGAAGTTCTAACATCTTTCTGTTGACTTTCCTATAATTCAGGTCAGAAATCCTCAGAATATCTATAGCTATGAAAAGTCAAGCAATTATCAGATGAATCATAAGGCTAGTTGGGGGCAGGGAATCTTTACACAAATGATTGGAAGGCACAGATATGGTAATAAAGTGATACCAAAAGACAGGCAGTAGGATAGTAGGATAGTAATGAATCCATTAGTTCCTTCCAACATCTTTATTTAAGATAGAATTTAGAATCATGAATGTATTATTCCAAAAAATTGTATGTATTTTCATTAAAATGTACACAAATTGAAATTGTTAAATATTGGAACACAATTAGATTCAAAACTTAAGTATAAAATTACATAATTTGTGCTCCTTTTTCTGGCATAATTTCAGTATATATAAAGGGTAATTTCTGTTCTATGAACTTGCAAAGAATTTGAAGATTAAAAAGACAATGTCAGCCTAAAGTAGTATCTATGCAAATTGAAAACTCAGTTAATGATTTAATGGTACAAAATATGCACACTAAAGGGACAGGGAAATTTTCACAGTTGTGTCTTACAAGGCTTTATAGCAATGAAAATATTTTCAAATACCCAGGAAAGGAAAATTTAGGTCTGTGTTATGATCATTATTATTTTTTAATATATAAATCACTATCTTATGTTTTGGAGATACTGTTTTGCTAAAGTGTAATTATTTTTTCACTAAATTGCTAGGGTGGCTTCAAACTTTTCAGCTCAAATATTTTCCTATGCTCAGACTCCCACGTTTTGGATTTTAGGAACAAACCACCAACATCAACTTAAATGATCTTTCTAAATAGAGAAAACACTGAACATTTTGAAATGTAAAATTCTTAAACTCCTATCTACCTTAATCATGTGTTCATAAAAATAAGGGCATAACAAATCAATTAGAAACATACAGTAAGCTGCAGATGTAAATTTTATGAATTGTACCAATGACTGATACAAAATGGCTTCACTATTAACGCAGGAGCATTTATCTCATTATTTAACATTAAAATAAATTTCACCACAGTTAATTTTGGGATGGCTTCTGGATTGAGCTTGTAATTTAGTTAGTTAAGTAAACATACAGACTCCACCAGCTAAATTTTCCCTTTCCAGAAAAATCTGTCATTAAAACTTAATGATTGGTCCTTCCTCAACTAAATGTAAAAGGCTTTTTTTGACTTCCCATGGGAGGCCTTACAGTTTCTGAGGAATAGATGGGAATTGGATTGGGCGCAGGTGGAAGAAACAGTAAGAGGAAATGGAGGGGGATCTGTAATTGGCATGTAAAATAAATAAAAAATTAAAGAAAACTAATGGTATTATCCTTTTGTCTTATCTTTGCCCATATAGTTATTTTTTACACAATTACAAAGACATTAAAACTACCAATATAACTACTAAATCATACATGTAATCAAATAGGCAAAAACACTGTTTTAATTTTCCTTTTTTTTTTTCTTTTTTGGTTTTTCGAGACAGGGTTTCTCTGTATTGTTTTGGAGCCTGTCCTGGAACTTGCTCTGTAGATCAGGTTGGTCTCAAATTCACAGAGATCCGCCTGCCTCTGCCTCCCAAGTGCTGGGATTAAAGGCATGTGCCACCAATGCCCTACTGTTTTAATCTTCTTATCCTACCTACCTTATAAACGGTTCCAAAAGCCCCTGAGCCAAGGACTTTTACCCTCTTTAGTTCTGTTTCCTTCAGAATACGTAGTTGAGCTTGGTTGGGTGCTGTGCCACTGGGGGTTAAGGGCTCCACCAGCTGCAAAGCAAAGTTGTAAGGTTATGTACATTTTGTGCATATTCACTTCTGCTTCTTGCCCTCTGTTCTTTTCTAACACTTTTAGGAAATATACAAGGATACTTTTATTTGACAAACACTAGTTTTGTAATATCAACCACAGTCCTATCCTTTTTATTACATATGTTTTTTGTCTGGATCAATTCAAGTTTTGTATATATTCTACTAGAGACACTCAGGTTAGAAGATGGGATGTTAAATACAAAGACAAAATAAAAGAAGACAAAACTAAAACAAAACAAGAAATAGTGCCTTACTAACATTTACAATAACTAAAAAGCTACCATGATCAGAAGGGGATAATAGCTAGCCAGCACCACACTGATTCTTCTCATAGTCAATACATCAAGTACAAAAGTTTATTGACAAATCTCAATTCCTGTCTGAGTATGCCTGAAATTATGCATTGTTTGTGGGGATCACCAGGTGGTATCTATTTATGATGGTGAGTTATGAACTCATTCTAACTGGAAAGATGAGTATAAAGTTTGGTGCCGTACTATAAATATCTTTTGGAACACAAAGAAGTTCAGTATCAAGTGGGAATGAAGGGTTCGTAGTTCTGGCTTTCAAAAGAGCTATGCACTAATATCAGTCTTGAGGTCATGACAATAGAGTGATATTAAGAGGCTACTTGCAATAGTGAAGAGATTAAGGTCAGCATCAGAAGGAGAGAAGGATAAGGATATAAAATACATCAGATGTGAGATGAATATAAAGGGTATGATTAGAGTAGGAAGCAGCTAGTCAAGAAGAAGGCTGAGTGTAGCCATAATGTAAAACTGGGCTGAAATTTGTAGAGGTCATGGTTATGACACCATCCAGCTGATGAGTTTGAGTGAAGGAAGGAAGAAAACATGTGAAGGAGGGTAATCACTGGTGTAGGCAAGATGGTGTCTAAGGTAGTTACCCTTAACCACAATTGTCCATTATGAGATTTCAGCTACTATATTTGGAAAATAATAAATAGAAAAATTCAGAAAAGAATCATCAGTTTAAAATAATCTTTATTAAAGTAACTGATTCATTTTATCAATAGAACTCTAATTAACTTACTTATTCAATATATTAATCAAAGTCTATCAAAGTTATTTACCCATAAGAACAAACACAACAAATCTATAATTCAGTATTATCTAAAGTCTCAGACATCCCATGGTTTTAGAATGCACCACTCTTGCATCAAGGAGTCTGCTGTCTATACTTCAGAGTCTGTGAGGCACCCAAAGCCTTGCATAGAATTTTATGTTATAATTCATGCTTAAATAAGAGAAATGATAAACTTTTAAAAATACAGTTTTTCTATTTAAAAGGAACTCAACTATGAACAACAAATAGTCTGTTTTCTTCTCTGCATGAGGAACTAATTGAAGGTTACTACTGCTCAAATTGTCTAAACCTACTACAGTATTTCAAAACGTCTGTTTCCAAGGCCAACTTGCTGTGGCCCTCCTGTCTGGCTATTATTATAATGTTTCTGTGAACATTATGGCCTACTAAAGTTCAGTGGGTACAGAGGTAGGAAAGCTGTTAGCAAAAAGCATGATAAAAGTTATTAGTAAAATTAGTCTGTTTCCTAATAGTTTAGTTTGGCAACAAATCTACCATTGTCTCATTTTCACATTTTCCATTATAAAAACATAAATTAGCTCACTAAGAATTTCCTTGAAGGCAAGTAAAAGTATCTCAGAATCATTGAATTTACATTAAAAAATACCCTCTAGCACAGATTTCCCTTCATTGGAAGACCACTCTATAGGAGTTGATTGGCAGATGTTTTAGATAATACGTATGATTTGTGGTGTGTGTATGTGTGTGTGTGTCTGTGTGTGTATACATGTGCACATGTATATGGGGGCAGTCCAGAGGACAAGCTAAGGTTTCATACTTTCACTTTTGGGGACATACTCTGTTACAGGCTTTTTTTTTGTGTGTGTGTTTACGAGACAGGGTTTCTCTGTATTGTTTTGGAGGCTGTCGGTCCAGCCCGGCCTCGAACTCACAGAGATCCACCTGCCTCTGCCTCCCGAGTGCTGGGATTAAAGGCGTGTGCCACCACCGCCCAGCTCTGTTACAGGCTTTTAATGTGTCAAAGACAAGAAACTGTCTCACCAGTGAGTTCAAGGGATCTATCTGTACCTGTTCTGGGATTATAAGCATATACCACACCAAGGTCAGTTTTTATGTGGATTCTATTGATGGAAGGCGAGCACTTCACTGACTGAGGTATCTCCCCAGTCCTATGATGAATAACTTACATGGCTCTCTAAACAATTTAACATAAAAATCATTTTAAAACACCCAAGAATTGGTAAGGAGGTTTCAGCACTTTGGGCAAGCGATACCTAAGTTTGTCTGTGGAATATAGTTGGGATATACCTTGGCATATGCCATGCAATAATTTTCTGTTGGAAGCTTCTCAAGGAAAAGCATTAAGATATAACCCGTTTGCAGTGTGTTTATGAAAGGATGAGTATTCCCACCCCAGGCGGTCTTAAGAGGGATAGAACAACAAGGTTGCCATTTTGACAACAAGGAAGAAATCATACAAAGTGACACACAGAATCCCTCTGAATTCTTCAAGCAGACCCAGATGGGTGTACAGAGGAATGAGGTAGGATGGGACTCCAAGTTTTGCTTCTCTGAAATCTCCTGCGACAGTTTTCTCTTGTCTGCTATCCAGTGCAAATGACCAGCTGCGTACTAAGGAACCCAGTGTGACAACATAATCAAAATGCTGATACTTTATTAATAAATGGTATAATATTAATATGTAATGCACAATATTAAGTGCATCTCATCAACTGTGTCAAAAGTTTTGTGTTCCTCTCCAAGACTCGGCCTTTAATTGCAGATGTAATTAATAATTGGCTGTCAATTTATATGATGCTAATTAAAATGCATATAGCTTACACTTTTAACCAGGGGATTTATATTTATTTCTAACATTTTACTAGTTCTACCACTGAGATGTCTTCTCCTCAGACACACGCTATTTATGTTGCTATTGAGCTATCTTCTACCCAGAGATGCTCATAGGAGTTTCCACAACAAAAATAAATCTATTATTTTAATTTTCAAAAGAATAATTTGTTCAGCCCAAAATAATCTACTCTCTTCAAGCTCTGACCCTGCAGTCTTAACTATTTTTATACTATATTCTATCTTGACCAACTTTTTTACAAAAGTAAACACACAAACTCATCATAAGCAAGCCACATTTTCAATGGTTTTAGTAAACAAAATATCACTTGGATCTGTAAAACCTAAGGAAAACCCCCAAGTTAATGAAGACAGTAGTGAGAAGCTACCTCTGTCTCCAGGAATCTCCTCAGGGCTCGTTTCTTTTTGATGCTCTTCCTTCTGACATATACCGCAAATGTGAGAGCCATGATGACCAGGATGAAGAGGCCGCCAATGACTCCGGCTGCAATCAGTGGAGTTCTGCCAGAATAAAAAATCAAAATAAAGTATGAAGAGGGAAAGACAGAGGGAAAGGAAAGAGCAGATGTATGAGGCATTTTCCACACTTCATGAATCTAATCATTCTGAAGAAAAGCAATTAAAAAAGCCACCAGGGCTGTAATAAAGCTATTTCCATTGTAAACTGCAGGTTTTGTTTTGTTTTGATTTTTTAAAATAATAAGCCATGCACATACAATTAATCTTTGGAGAAGAACAACTGTAGCATGCCATTTGGTGAAAACAAATCAGAAAGCTAAATAAGGAATGAGGAACACATACTAAGACAATGGAGTGGGAATATTGAAAATGATTTTTGCTACTTTTCATAAGTAAATGAAATTACAGTTTAATAAACTATTGTGGAGTACAATTTTATTTCAAGAATACTACTTTAACAGTGGCACTATTGACCTTTTGGGCTGTTTACAAATGTATTGCAGAAGTTACTCCATTTTCAATATTCAGTATGGTCCCTGATCTCTGTCCCTAGATAGCAGCAGCATCTCCAGTGTTGGGCCACAGCAATACCCCTAGATGTTGTCAAAGACCAATCAACATCATTTCTGTTAGAGAACCACTTCTCTGAAGAGAAAATGTTTATTTGGGAGAGATGCAAACCACCACATCTCTGGAATACAAGGGTATCAGTAAGGAGCTGTTTATTACCAAAAGTGCTTTGAAACCCTGATAAAGACAATGCTGGTAGGAGAAAAAACTGGGTCGGTCATATGTTAGAGTGATGATGACAAGGGTGTATACATTATAATTCAAAGTATGCCTACATACCACGTGCTAATAAATTTTCTGTAAAATAAACATTTAATCAAAACATATAAATGATGTCAAGAAGATATTAGAAAGATTTTCATTCTGTAAGTGTTCTAATGTATTTTAGCAAAGACAGACTTTTGAAGTTGATTACTCCTTATTGTTCCCTAATTTTTTTCCCCTTTTTGGAATAATCCATTCTTTATGTAAAACATTATGAACTTTGGGTAGTCATAATATTTTCCCCCTTTTTTTTACTTAAATTAGAAACAATCTTACTTTAAGTATCAGTCCTAGTTTCCTTCCCATTCTCCCATGCCCCACCACCAACCCTATCCCATCCTTCTTCTGCTCCATAGAAATGATGAGGCCTTCTATTGGGTATCACAGTTTTGAACTGCATTAATTTCATATGGCATAACAAATAATCCAGACTGAAACATGAAAGTGCCTAATAAATATGACTATGAAGCCACTATAGATGGCAAACCAAAAATGATTTCCTTCATGTTCATGACTTCTATAATAAATCATTTTATATTGCATATCTCTACCTTCAAAGGGTTGTACAAAATAATCTATTCTATATAACTACATTCCCTAAAAGAATTTCTTATTCTTGCAAAATAAAGTTTTGCTGAAAGAAAGACAAGAAATAATGATAGTGGATGATCATAAATCAGACTTTGAAATTCTAAAGCACTCATGAAAAAAACTGTGTAACTATTTCCACAATGAAATCATATGTTTTGAAGATTATGACTGCTGTACTGTCATATGAAACTGCAGAAAATCTCAAAAACTCGTCCATCCTAAAGGTTTCTTCCAGACAGCTCAAACCACACTGAAATGTAGCTATAATTCAAGTAGATTTTCCTAAATGGGACCTCCTAAAGATATAAAAGTCTTTGCTGAGAAAATTAAACTATAGCAAAGACACAAACTTATCATTGTGATGTGTTTTTATGTGTTTGTGACATTTTTTAACATGGCAGTTAAATATATAGTTTAGGAAATACTTTGGAATTTCAAACCAAAGTGTATGTTTCTACTAACTGCTTCACATGCTGGTAAAAGTCATTCATCATGAAAGACTTGTACTTTGTCATGGTACATTTTAAAAATGTTGTGTTTGTTGACTATATTTTAGGGAAGATATCTTTGCATAGTACAAAAACAGTCCTCTTTTTTTTTCATCTTATTTCAGGAAAGAGTAAGTGTGAAGCCCTGCTGTCTCAAATGAAACATTCAGACTCAGTGGGACGTATTTTCTGTTTTTCTACATGGTGTTTACTTTTAATATTTTCACACAAGTTACTTTCCATGATATGTGTCTCTTGACTGTTTTCTTCTTTCACCACCAGGCAAGAATGGTAGAGGAATAAAAACCGTGAGAAATGAAGAATTCTGGTTTCCAAGCTAAAAATCACCCAGAAATGTGTGGTTAGACATTCCACAGGGGCTGTCTCTAGACAAAAATAGCCATTAAACACAATCCTATTTACCCAGCTCTCAGCACTTTCAATCTGGATGACTCCCAGTGATTTGTACACGAGCTTTAAAGGCATTAGTTTAACTAGGAGTTATGGCTTAACAATATTGGTTTTGTTTTTAAGACAAGATCTCACTATGTAGACTAGGAACTGGCTTGGAACTTACGATTCCCCTGCCTTAGCTTCCTGAGTGCTGAGAATACAGCTCTGCACCACCATCCATGACTAATTTCCACTCTTTATGAGGTCCTTTCACAACAGGATGGGACTGGCTGAATCACATAGTTAAATTCCTATATATTTCTCCCAGATCTATTACTATTGCCACCAATCTGACTCTGAGAGATTTGTTCCTGTGTGTTCCATGAATCTCTAAGTAGGCCACATAAGACTATTGAGATCCAAAGGGTCAAGCAGTAAGAGGGCTGCAATTAGTCTACAATTCCTTATTCACCACTGTAGTTTTGATTGTGGGTTTGTTTTGGGCGCCCACTAAATACTGACTGGCATTCTCAAGTGTATGAAAGAGTAATGCAGGTGACAGGTTCAAACATGGAGTGAAAGGAAACAATCAATGGTGGCTTCACTTATGCTGTGATTTAGAAATAATATAAGGAAATGCATGTTCACTTACTATTTATGAAGTTATCATGAGAATTCTGAACCACAGACTAATTTTATCAAATTGCTTAAAAGTCTATAGTTTGATTTTAAAAATCTCAATTAGAAATACAGAAACAATGAAGAGTATCTATTGTTTTAAATGAAATTACCTGACAGGAGGCTGTAGGTCTGAAAACTCAACTACTCATACTAAAATATACATTATTGTCCAGTACGTATGTGAATCACAGTACTTCTCTTATTATATAAGATGTAAGAAGATATATTAAACTCTCTCCATATAAACATCCATATGATTTTCTTCTTTATCTATTTCTTGAAAGGAATTAAGTCATAAAATATATAGTAAAGCCAGTATAACTTTTGACTAAAACTAAATTATTTATATTTTGTCAGACTTTTATTTAATATTAGTAAATGGCTATCTTCCAAAAATAAATGGTGGTTGTGTTTGGTTGCTTGTTTTTTAATTAGTAAATCTATCAGGGCAAATCATGATAAATCCATGAGATATTTTTAAGAGTAAAACAAGCTTACTCTCAAATAAAAAGTTAACAAAATTTATAAAATAGGAATATTTTTCTTCATTTAAAAATATTCCAAGTTAGGATAAAATGAATAACCCGCAGTATTATAATTGTCACTGAGGCTGTAGTCTGCAATTGGTGGCAGGGAGTTCCACTTTTAGAAGCCTAACTAAATAATTTAGAAGTTAAACTAATTAATTGAAAAACAAGTCTTCAGAATGTGACTTATCAGACTGGGACTGTTTTGCTGGTTATTTTTAGACATTGAAGATTACAAGAGAAAAGATGGGGCCAGGGTAATGTTTAAGGTGATAACCACAGGACAGCCTGATAAACTCCATAATGTATACTTCTTTATATAGCAACATTTCGTTTCAATTTTTCACAGTCTCAAATATAACACAATAGTGTAACTACTGTATGGTGTTAAGCTTTTCATTTCTGGTGGAGTTTTTCCCATTATCATGAATGTAGTAGAGAGTAGGTTTAAAGATGGACCAATTCAAGTTCCAGTTAGGTTATCTGCAACCAACCAATTGTGTCTCATGTTACTATGGAACAAGTTAACCAAATACACAAGCATATCCCATAAATAATAAAAAGTATTCAGTTGGGAACTACCCAGTCTATTAATACATGCACAATATCTGATGAATGCTGTGTATTTAGTGTTAACATAAAATCAAATATATCTAAGATCAAATGAATACCCTTCCCCATTGCTGTGGTCAGAAGCTTCAAGTTACACAAGTCAAATTATACATGTCTATATATTCCACTCTCCAAAGTGCCCTTCTCCACATAGTATATCATACATAAAAATATACATGTGTGATATATATATATGCTACCATAAATATGTATCATATGATCATAAGTCTCAAACACACAAACACCACACACACACACACACACACACAGAGCTAAGGTCAGAGTGTCAGTATTATTTCTACTAAGCATTTTTAAGATTTTAGTTTTAGCCACGTATGTGTATGTGTGTATCTGTGGAATGTGAACGTGGCCCACAGAGGTCACAAAAGTGTGCCAAATGCCCTGGTGTTATAGTGCCAGGTGTTTTTGTGCAGCCTGGTATGTATTCTGAGAATCAAACTTTCCACTGGAAGAGCAGTGTGGACGACAGAGCCATAGTTCCAGCCCCTCTACTATATAATATTTACAATCATCAGTGGCTCTAATAAATAAATCTGGATATTAAATGGACATACCCTATATTTATTCAGAAATGTTAGCATTGGGTCTCATCTAGTGTCCTTTATGAAAACCTTATAACAATTATAATATAATAGACAATGAAATGAAATAGTGTTTGCAACATGTAGCCTCATGGGTATAGTTTTGTTTCCTGAGTTGACCTTGATATAAGTAAATGATTTTGATAAGAATGCATTTGAATTTCCAACTGAGTCAAAGAGTATAACTTTGGAAATAAGAACAGTTTCAGCAGTTTAAATATGGTAAAAATTCTATTAAAATAAGAGGAACACTGGATTTAGCAGTCAGTAGATTCCCTTGCATTTTATAAGGCACACAGTTCATTAACAATTGTTGAATCACAAATAGTCAAATGAAATGAGACTGCAAAAGACTATCTTCCTGGTAAGGACATAATTTGTTTCTGTGAGAATAAGTCAAATGTTAATTTGGTTTTAAGTACAAACTTTAAATTGAAAGAATTTTGAAATATTATTGATTTTCCATGTTAAACCCTAACCTGTAAATATTGTGGAATATTCTTGTAACCGGGCAAAGATGTGTTGCATTTGTTTTGCTGTGGAATATTACTTTAACTATGTGAAGGTGTATTAAGTTTGTTAGTGCTACATTTGTTTAATTATGTAAAGATATGTTACATTTGTTTTGCTTTGCTTGCCTAAGTCACCTGACCAGTCGAATAGAAAGTTTAATGCCAACAGCTAGGTAGGATAAGGACAAATGGGGTTGGTGGGAGAAATCTAGGATTGGCATAAGAAGGAGAAGAGACAGTTAAGGAAAGAGAAGGACATCTAGCCAGCTAGCTAGCCAAACATGAGAATTAGGAAAGTAAGACATACAGAAAGAAAAAAAGGTAATAAGCACCAAGAGAAACCAGACAAAGAGAAACAGGCTAAGTTATAAGGACTAGCAAGAAATGAGCCTAAGCTAAGGCCACCTATTCATAACTAAGGAGAAGTCTCTGTGTCATGACTTGGGAGCTGGTTGATGGCCTAAAAGAAAGCTTGGTACATGTAAATTTTCTAATTAAAGCTTTCTCTTTAAACACAACGCATGGTTATCCAACTGTGCAATGAAGATACTATAATACCCATATCAAAAGTAGACACTCAGAAAAGGGAACAACACCAAGATGGTTAAGTGTAAGTAGTACTTACTGCATATTTAGGCATTTTGTATTCTCTAATCCATTCATTTTACACCTCTCTTTCTGTCTTTCTTAATACTGCAATATAATTGTTTTTATGGAAGATACAGTGACATCTTACGACTTTTTCCTCAATACAAAAATTTCATATTAGGGAAACAAAATGCACAAAATTTATTTAGTGCCTTTCATGGAAACTTTGATTTCATATTTAGTAATAGCATGCCACTTTAATAAGATATATTTCTGATTTAATGTTTTCATATATAAAATTTGTATATAGCATTATTTTTGGTGTCTTCATTTTAATTTCCATAAGGATTGATGATTATTTTTATCTTAAGAAGAGAATAATTTCTTTAAGAAAGATCTTGCAGGGGCTCATGGACTCTGGACCAATAGTCGGGGAGCCTACCTTGGACTGACCTAGGCCCTTTGCATGTGTGTGACAATCATGTGACTTGGTCTCTTAGTAAGGCTTCTGACAGTGAAACCAGACCCTGGCACTTAGCTGGCTTTGGTAACCTGCTCCCCATGTTCTACTACCTGGCCCTGCCTTGCTGTAACGTGGCAGGGTGGGGTCTAGGTCCTGCCTCAACTTGATGTGCCACGCTTAATGCAAGCAAATGGGAGGCCTGTCTCTTTCTGAATGGACGTGGAGGAGAACAGGATGGGAAGGCAGCAGCAGATGGGAAAGGGAAGGGGATGGGAGGGGAGGAGAGGAGAGGAGGGAGGGGAAACTAGTTGACATGTAAAATAAATGAGAAAGAGTTCTTCAAATTAAAAAAGTAAAAGATAAACACATTCAGGGTGATTG
The DNA here is from genome assembly GCF_017639785.1 of Mesocricetus auratus. Classification (NCBI taxonomy): domain Eukaryota; kingdom Metazoa; phylum Chordata; class Mammalia; order Rodentia; family Cricetidae; genus Mesocricetus; species Mesocricetus auratus. The sequence continues at coordinate 39,871,460 of NW_024429194.1, read as the reverse complement.
CTAACTCCAGTCACCAAATTACCTGGATTGAGAAGCACTTCGGGCATTAATGAGGTACACCTTTATGAGTGTCAGTAAGGTGTTTCCAGATAGGATTAACTGAGGGAGGAGGATGTTGATCTTTCTTAAATGTGGGTGACAGCATCCTCTGGCAAGGGTCCTTGACTAAATTGGAAGAAAAAGGGAAGCCAGAATGACACTGGCATCTTCCTTTCTCTGCTTCTTGGTCTATCTAGTAGTGAGACATTTTCTTTACAGTGCCTTTCCCACCATATGACCAATCCTTCCAAACTATGACCTGAATTAAATCCTTCCTTGCTTAATGTCCCTTTTGTGAGGAAACAGGTTACAGCAAAATGAGGGAAGTGTGTAATACCACACGGTGCCTACTGTATCACCACATCGTTTGCCTTTACTACAATACTTCATTTTTGAAACAAGAGACCTTGAAACACTAGAAAGGAAACATTTTTATCCCGAGAGACACTTTAAGGGTGACTGCCTAGGGCAAGGAGAGCTATGGTAAGACAGTATTTGTTCTTGTCTCTCAAATTATGCTTATTCTGACCTAGAATTCCACTTGCTCTATAAAAATGACACATTTTTTCTTTTTGAGCAAATGAAAATGATCTGGGTCAGACTACACAAAGCTGACATCAGTTGACAGCTGCAGTTTGTACTTGATATGATGTAGGTTTTACAGCATGTCTCTGTCCTTTGGTGACTGATCATGATTTCTTGATTTAAAATATGAAGTACTTAAGCAAAAGCCTTACCTCCCTCTTACTATGCAAATTTGAATGTTTTATGACTTGTCTTCACACTGTTGAAGTAATTTTCATTTTTTCAGTAGATAAATGTCATATTTCATTCAGTAATTGTATCACAAAAATGTTTTAGCAACGACTTTACTATTGAGCCTATATGTAATATAATGTTCTTCCATTTCTAAGATTCAGCTTCTGAGAAAAATTTCTAAAAGTTTCATGGTGGTTGCTTCCTTTTTCTGATAGGCAATATTTATATCAATGTGGGTTGTTTTTCTTTCTCAAACTGTTTGAGAAAGAATATAGATTCGTATACTTGTCTTTGACACAAAGACATGGTTGAGGATGATACCATGAGATTATATGACCAATCTACATATTCTTTATGTATGAATATCTACAACATTAAAAGAAAACTAGACAAGAAAGGAGGTTTTATTAGCAATCAGGCTACTATTTCATGCTTGGACTTATTTTATCACTGTTTAAACCTACCAAACACACCATAAATATCAACATTAGTAGTGTCTCTATCATTTTATATTGTATTATCTAGGTTACAAATATATATGAATGACTATGATTAAAAAACGCAGACATTATAAACATTTAATTGCAAAACATATTCAGCTATCAGTTTTATCGTATAGATAATCTGAAGAAATGTGACAAATGAGTAAAATCTCTATCTGCAGGCCTTCGAAACCTTAGCCATATTACCTGTCAATATTGCTCAAGATGCTACAGAACTTTGTAGTTCTCCAACAGAGCAAAAGGTAGACACACAACCATGGCTTTGTGAAGGAATGGTGAAAAAAGACATGCCATTATTGGTCTCATTCATTTTTTCATCTTTACCATTTTTTCCTTTATCTAAACATTGACCTTTCTTCCATATGTTATAATTTAAGTCATACTGATATTATATTCTGGAGGTATATTGTCTATACCTTAAGGAATCAAAGTAAGCAGAATAGAGATAAATACATACTCAACAATGAAGAGAGACTAGAAGAGCCAAAGATGGCTGAATTCCCAAGCTTGAACACCTAGGTTGGTATCATCATTCACTGACATGCAGAAATCAGAAACAGTGCAGAATTCTTTTAAACCTACATATCTGAGGTTCCAAGTGTTATCTAAATCTATGTATCACTTTTTCTAAGTAGAAAGTTTGAGTATAGCTTTGTCTTATTTTTGTTTTTAACTTTCAATTAATTACTTTTTGGATTCATGGTTCCACCTGGAGCCATAGGCATCCTATAATTAGCTATGTAGCTCTGGCAGTTCTGCAAGTGATAAAGGTAGTTCTATCTTTGCCTCCAAAATGCTGGGATTATAGGCGTGTGCCACCATGGCTGCTTCCTATATATATCTTTTCATTCAAGACCTCAACTTTTGTTAATTTTATTAGTAACCTTCCCCCTTAAAGACAATTAACTTAATTTCAATCCAGATATAGATGTTCTGTTGTTCTTCCAAGGATTGTTGTTGCAAATTTTGAGACAGTAAGGCCATCTATGTTTGGGTAAATTTAGTTTAGTATTAGCGATGAGAAAGTAAAATATTGGAATTTTGACAAGAGGCCACTCCAATTTTCACAATAGTTTAGTAATTGCTACAGAAACAGTCTTGGGTGCCTGATAGGAACACATCAATGATTGAATTCCATTTTATTGCCAACTCTACAACCAAATACATTTTTGTCAATATAGTTACAAATGTTCTCTTTAGCAATTGCTATATATTTATATATTCCCAGGTCAAACTTGTATTAGATGTTTATAATCCATTATTTAATTTCCTAAATTTCTATATCATTTCTGAGTTTCATGAGGGTAGGGACTATCATTTTTTTAATGAGGGACCTATGTTCCTCTTAGTAACATCATTTAGGACAGTTGACAGAAGTTATTACTATATGAATCAAGGGTATAGTTTACCTGATAGTGTATTTCTGAAATTCAAATCTTCCCTCAATATGACTGAAGTATTGAGAACAATTGCAGAAATAGGAAACTTATTTTACATTTTCTTTGAACTAGTGTGACTTAATATGTTTACTTTACTTCCATCCTGTTCACCCTTGAGCCAATTCTGATCCCTATTTGAGGCAGTAATTCCAACAGCTCTGCTCTGGTAGAGGCTACAGGTGCATCTCCAATGTCAAATCTAGCAGTCCTTCCTCTAAACGAATCCTCTCAAATTCACAGCACCTTTTCATGTATGTGGTCACTTCTCTCTCTCTCAAAACAGGCTTTAACTCCATTACATCCCTATTTAGATGTTCTTCTGATTCCTTAGTCATTTCCATACATTTTGGAATCTCCTTTCTAATTATTTGCTCTCCAAGTGTAGAAAGGTGTCAGAACTCAATCATTACATTTTCTGTCATCTCTACCTGCACTTGTGAGATTGGATTTGCTTTGCCTACAATGATAAGTATGCCTATTCTTAGCTCAAAAGAAAATTTTATGGTTTTTTTTGTTTTTTGCAATTTCATCACAAGTGATGAAATTATGTCATAGACACCTTTATATTTTCCTTACATATCGTTTTTTATGGTATTTTCTAAAATTTAAATTAGAAACAAGCTTGCTTCAGAAGTCAATCCCAGCTCCCTCTCCTTCCCCTCCTCACCCGCTCCCCACCAACCCCCCAGGCTCCCACCCAATCCCCACTCCACTCACCAGGGAGAGTGAAACCCTCCATGGGGGATCTCCAGAGTCTGTCATTTCATCCAGTGCAGGTCTTAGGCTCTCCCTATGTGTCCAGGCTAAGAGAGCGTCCCTCTAGGTGGGATGGACTCACAATGTTCATTTGTATGCTAGGGATAAATCCTGATGTACTACCCATAGCCCCATAGATTAAGGGGGTCTTGATCAGTCCCATTCTGGCCTCCTAGCCATCAGTCTGGGGCCCAAGAGCTCCCCCTTGTTCGGGTGGTGCAATCAGTTAGTGCGCGCGGTACTTATACAACCGAGTATAGTTTTTTATTTTTTTAAATTTTGTTTATTTTTTATAAAAAATAATTAAATTAGGAACTCGATAGATGTCTCAGAGGCTAAGAGCACTTGTTGCTCTTTTGAAGGATTGGAAATTTGGTTTTCTACATCAACATTCCACATCAGTTTGCAGCCACCTGTAACTCCAGTTCCAGGGCATTTGATGTCCTGTTCTAGCCTCCATGGGAACCATACATGTTTTTGGTACACAGATATTTACACAGGCAAACATTCATACACATAAAATAAAAAATAGAACTTTCAAGTAATCATTACATAAATAAACTACTGAATCCATTCTTTGGTAAATGTTTAGCAACTGTTTCTATAGAATACAGAACCCTGGCTACAGCTAGCTATGTCTAAGCTGATCTGTGAAAGACTAATACAAAAATACCAATAGAAGTTTCATGTGTCAGACTTTTTTTTTCACTTGCAAACAAGTAAGTTTTAAATAAAACAGGAATTATGTGCAGATTTTCAACTTTTCTCTTCTTTTTCTGCACTGAAATTACTACACCTGTCATCTTGGGCCATTGAAATCAAAACATGAAACCAAGGACCTTTCCTTCTCTTTCCAAATAATGCACAAAAGCCCATGTGTTTCCCTGTTTGTTTTATTTTCCAGGCTCTCTTGGTCATTGACCTAGGCATTATCTGTATTTTCTTTTACTACACACTTATAGAGATGAAAGGGCAAGAAATCCATACACTTTTATAACTAACACTAAATAGAACTTAGCAAATAGATGTGTGCAGTTGAAATGTAAAATTCATCAGGTTGCTATCCACTTCAAATGATGGTAACATTAAAAATTGTAAAATATTTTCTTGTCAAGCACAATTCTAGAAAATGTACTCGGGCTTTCAAGAAAGAAAATATGAAGAAAGCAGAGCTATTTGTAAAGTATTCAACTTGGCAAAATAAGAATATCCAATTATTTCTATTTTGTGGGCCCACAATAGATTGGAAGTAACTCAAGGGGGAAATGAGAGGGTGTGGATATCTCTGTCTCCTCTATTTAGAAACCTCCCACAGAGGACTTGGAGCAGAGACAAATAAACCCTTTTTCACAAATGCTTTTGGTCATTGTACCTCACTTTAAATAATGTTTTCACTATAGAATAGATTACTCTTTATATTTTTAGAGGAGGTTTATTATGATTGGCTTCACAAGACACATCTTAAGGCATTTAATACTAACGTTGAGGAATATAACCCCCTCTTAAACTTATACAAACATCCACCCACTAATTAGAACACATTTCTAATTAAGGAGAACCATTTTTTTTCCAAAAAATGAATGCCTAGAAAATGCTGTTATGCCCCAGATGCTCTGAATGCAGATTCAGAGCCTCCAGATAATGTAAAAAGAAAAAAGTCAAACCTAAACTAATTCAAACAGCACTGAAATAATATAATATCAAGACAACTTTACACTTTGCCTGAAACCATTTCATTTACATGCAAAAGAAATCATTACTATGAAAGAAAACTCAAATCTACATGAACCATCCTCTCCCCAGCTAGAATATTAATTTTTCAATCTGTTCTTTCTCTATTATTTTTCTATTATTGAAATTATGTGTTGCATTAACATTCAGCTCTGCATCTGTATGGATGGCTTGTGGGCATCCAGAAGAGGATGTTTAAAATCTTTGCTTAGTAAATGGTCGTTAAGGAAATAGTCGAAATATAATATGGAGTAAAGTTAGTGTTTCCTTTTAAATTTCATAAATGATATACATCTCTATACCATCTTCTCTGCCTCCTGAGTTTTAAAAAGACTGTATGACTTTATGCTTCCATTTGTAACATTATCTGGGCTGGTGGTTCATCTATACTTATTATGCCATTTGTGACTGTGTATAATTTTAGTTATTTAAAGAAAATAGAAAAGAGATTGAGAGACAAGAGTAGAAGGGCTCTAACTTCACTCTCTCTACTAAGTTAGGAAAGAGCACTAAAAACTATTCTTGAGTATATTTCAAGATCACTATGTGTATTCATACATAGATATTTAAAATACCCCCAAACAAGCAAACCTAAAGAACACAATTATAAATTACAGATGGCATGCCATGGACAGGTCTTAAAAAATTTATGCAGTTTTGTTTATTTTCAATTAATGTTAGCAAATGACAGCACAATAATTTAAAAGGAGAGAAGAAGAAGTCTACAGAGGGAAAGAGAGAAGGGATACATGGAGAGAGGGAGAGAGGTAGGGATGAAGAGGAGAATGAGAGACATAGAGCCACAGAGAAAGAGACAGAGAGACACATAGACAGAGACACAGAAAGACACAGAAAAAGAGAGAGACAGAGATACAGAGACAGAGAGATGGACCTCCCAAGTAATCCAGACAATATTTTACAAAAAAGGATCAGGTTTTGACATTACTCTGGAGATAATTTTTGTTTTTCCTCTTTTTTCAAAATGTCATAGGAACAAGTCATTGTGTCAGTTGTTGAAATATAAAAGGTAACAATCCCTGTAAGTATAATTCTTCATCTAGGATACCTAAAATTAAATAATAGTCCAACCTATTTTGATTTGAAAAGAAGGCAAATCAAGGCTCTTGTTTTCATCAATGCTTTTCTTTAACATGTTTTAAAATTACAAATGAAATCATCACTGTTTTAAAATAAATTTCTAAATAATAAAGCCTTGGAAGATTTTGTAAAAATTTTTACAGCCATGTCTTTTTATGAGTCAAAGAAAATAGTCTATTAGAAAAGCACATAATTTACAGTGAGAATTTTCATAGCCAGTGTAATTTCTGCAATTCGAATATGTTTTCTATATTTTTTTACTAGTGAATACTAACTTAAATAATAAAATAAGATGATGCCATGTGTCTTATATGGATAAATATGTCATGTATTATCAGGTTTTTGTGTGTTTGTGTGTGTGTATATGTACATACACATATCACTTATTTTTCATTTTGGGTAGAAGAATAATAGGAGCAGATATCCTCCAGTTATGGATTAGTGGTTCAGTGATACTAAGGAATGCTGTCTGGGTAACTATTGATCGGGAAGTTTAAAAATAATGTGCAATTATGTTAGCAAACTAAGGAGCCGAATATATAAAGTATACCCCCAAATTTGTAAACTATTAACTGCTGTACATGCATTTTAGTATATGGTTAATATGTGCAAGGATTTGTATCCTAAGTGGATACTGCCATACCCACTCAACAGACTGAGTATTCGCCAGTCCTATAATTTTCAATTACACCAAAGAGAAAAACTACTACTTCAAAACACAAAGATAAACATATGATTTAGGGCCTTTAATCATCATGAAGATGAAGTCCACCTTTATTTGCTTCAATTTTAATAGAGAGATATATACAAAACTTGCTAAAACAAGCACTATTGTTAAAATATAAATTTAATTATGTCAGAACAATCAAAAGCCCAGTGTATTTTATTTATGAGGGAATTTCCATTATAATTCATCATACGTGAGGATGTAAAAAAGTAGGAAATGTCCTTTGCAATTTACTGATTTTCTAGTATTCTGTACTTGCACAATCATACAATTGCTGATTTTCAGGTGGCAGTGCAATTTGGAATAATTGTTATATATCAGCATCTTGCAATTAACGTGACAGGTATTGAAGTCTGCTAATTTCTCTGAACACATACAGGGTACTGCTAGATCCTGATTATATATTTAAGAGCTTTCTAATTTAATGAGTTCAGAGTCAGTGATAGTGCAAGCTGTTATTTTCCTTGAGAAAATAAAATAGATGACCTTCAAGTTGGGTTCATGCGGATAAACACATTACAAAATGTTGATAATTTGTAAATTAATGTCAGAATGGTTTAAATACAAAACAAGCACAGTTTACATTTGAGTTAAGTTTTGCAGATAGCCCCTTCTTCCCTTCATATGCAAGTATACACCCCCCTCAAAATTACCCTCATTCCTTTCTGGTGAGACGGTTGCAGTTAAACACCAGGAAGAATATGAAGCATTAAATAAAACCCTAAGGCTTTGTCTACAAAATCTCTGTGCCTGTCTGCACCCTCTCTTCTATTTATTTTCTTCTGAAGGAAGAGTGAACAAGGGCATCTTTTCATCTCTAAAGCTAATGCTTTCACATTTGCTTAGCCTGTTAATTCCTGCAGCTTTTCCTATAGATGTTCACTAAGCACAACATCCGTTCTGTTTTACATTGCAAAACTTTTGTTTTCAAAGGTACATTTAAAATACACGTATCTTCAGATGTCTTTCCTAGTAATGTTCACTCTGAGGCCATTTCTCTATGTCTTCTCCTGCACACTCAAATTTCTCAGAAAATATAAACAACTGGTTCTTTTTATGTATATATTTCTTATTCACTTCTCTTATGTCAGCATATGGAAAAATGCTGTATCATATTATTATATTTTTCCACTTAACAACTCTTGAAGGTGTCAAGGGCACCACAGATTCAACATTTAAATTAAGCTCAGAAACATCACGTTAGCACTTCCAAGTGTGCAGTATCTTAGCAATTACTACGCCATCCAGGAAGAAAAACGTAATTAATTATTTACGTTTTTTTTCTTTCAATGCTTTCAAATCCTGCTGACAGTTAAATCTGGCAATAAGTTTTATGTTGTAAATTCTGGTTGAATCTCCCCACTTCTCCACCCTTCTACACTCCAGGCTTGCCAGGCCCATGCTTATCCACTTGCAATGTGCCTATCAACATAGACTGCTAACACCAACTGATCAGATTGTCAGTATCAGTGCTGTTTTTTTACAAAGTCATTCAGTTACATTGTATTTTTATTTTGTGACAGCTTTCTCTTATTTTCCATATATACATATATATATTTTATTTTTAAATTTAAATTAAATTTAAATTAGAAACAAGGTTGTTTCACATGTCAATTCCAGGTCCCTCTCCGTTTCCCTCCCCTCCTCCCGTGCCCTCCTCCCAACCCACCCAATATCTCCTCATTTCCCCAGGGAGGGTGAGGCCCTCCATGGGGGTGTCCATAGTCTGTCATTTCATCCAGGGCAGGGCCTAGACCCTCCCCCAAGAGTTCAGGGTGAGAGTGCATCTCTCATTGTTGGATGGGAGTCCAAAGTCCATTTGTATACCCGGGATAAATACTGATCTACTACCCAAGGCTCAATAGATTACTTAGGCCTCCTCACTGACACCCACATTCAGGGGGTTTTGATCAGTCCCATGATGGATTCCCAGGCATCAGCCTGGGATTCAAGAGCAAACCCTTGTCAGGTCAGCTGTTTCTGGGGGTTAAACCAGCCCACTCTTAACCCCTTTGCTCATCAGTCCTCCCTCTCTGTCACTGGATTCCTTGAGTTCAGCTCAGTGCTGTTTTTTCGAATGCTGGTTTTCATGCTTCTCTTTCAGTTTCGCACTTACTCTGCTTTCACATTTTTATCTATTAACCCTATCATATTTTTATTTGATATCTTCTTCCCTTGCTTGCCAATCCTGTTCCCAGTCTCAATTTCCAGTGACCCTTTTTCTAATCATATAATCACTTATTGTATATTAGCTTGCGTGATCCCTGCCACCATGCTTATGTATTCATTAGGCAAACATTGGTAAACCCAAATTCCCCAGGTCTCTATTTAAGCAATCATAACATGGCTGAATAAAACACATTACTCACCAGAGTCAATTTTATTTGTGAGTAAACCTCTCAAATAACTTAGCAATGCACAGCAGTGCAGTTTTGCTTTTCCTGTAGTGGTCTACATTGGATAAGTCCAGTGCATTTTTGTCTGAATTTATGTAACTATTTATTCCAAAGTGTTAAACTTAGCTGATAATTCATTCAAGATGAAGTTATGAATTAACCCATTCTCCCTTCATAAAGTACATCATTACGTCTTGTTTGTGAATTTCTTCAAGTTGAAGTGAATGAATGTTCCCTAATCTCTGCAGCCGAATTCTCTCCTTTAATATGAGCGTTGCTCTTATCAGCTGCCTAAGATGTTGACTGAGGTTGTTCATTATCTCTTGAAATAAGAAGTTCCTTTCCCCCTACTAATTCCTATCAGTCTTCATATGCATTGTTGTGTTCATCAATTTAAACACACACTCAGACACATGTACACATGCCCACACACATGCACACACACCACACTCTATCTCTTGATTTTCTCTCCTGTGCCACATAGAACAAGCATGTTCAGTAGATTTTGCAATACAGCATTCTCATGTGAGAAGCAATTTAATGGAGAAGAAGTGTATTTTTTTGAGTCAGTCATCTGAACGCCAATCCTGATTCTACTACTTACTAACCAGGTGAAATTGTGAAAACTGGTTTTCTTATCCTGTTTCCTCATTTATAAAATGATAATGGTAATAGTGATAAATATTATTACATACATAAACTGAAAGGTAACGATATTTTACTACATCCTAGACATGTTTGGGGAATGAATTTACAATATGAAGGCAAGGTCTGTGTTAAATACCAAAAAGCTTTTGAAACAAAAAGAAGTAGTACAATTTTGGAAGAAAAACAATTTTCCTATTGGCTCTTTTTTCTCCTGGTGTCTGATTTACTTTGGGATTTTGGCCTAGTATCCAGAAGATCAATAAAGATGTAATTTAGAAAAATTTTGGCTTGTTCATTGAAATAAAAAAAATTATTTGCCCAAAAAGTAAACTTCATTTGGTAAAATGTTTCTGTTGTTTTATTTCTACTGTGCTGAAAGTATCTATAATTATTTTATAAGTAACTCCGGCATATGGAACGCAATATTTTGAGCAGCGTAACAGAATGCCATAAAAATGACAATGACTACAAGCACTCAGACTCTTGAGCAGGTGGGGTTCCCTTTCCTTACATTCATTTTCTAGTGCTGAGATACAGTGAATTTAAAACACTTGCTGTTGGAGTGTGCATAGTAGCTGATAATAAAATGACTGTGTGAGAATTTCATTGGTAAATCAAACTGTTCCCTGTTAATTAGCTCCTGCTTATATACATAATATGCAAAAATAATTGTATGTTTATAAAGACTGATTAGTTATGGAATGTGCTGAGGTAATAAGAAAGAAAAGCATGAGGAGAGCAATTTACTCTAATATCTACACACATTTTATGTAACTACATCACAGAGGGGTTCCAAGTTAATCAGATTCCTTTAGTTAAATAGGAAATATGAAAAAGATATTTTCTTAGGATTTAATACATTGTATGTCTAAGTTATGTGAGAGAGTAATCCTGACTCCTTTGTTACCATGAGCAGACATAAAAACAGAAACTCTGACCTATAAGTAAGAAATATTTCTATTTAATTATTGGTTATGGGATACCAAAATTAAATAAAACTTCATTATCAATATTCTGAATAAAGTATAACTTTATGAAGATGTATACAGTATAATTCTAACTATGAGTAATTTTCTATTTTAAAAGTACATAAACCGGGGCTTATAAATGTGGACCCAAGTTATCATATATTAGTAAAATTTTAAAAAGTTTGGATCACAGACAAATATATAGGATATGTAATGGGTCCAGGGATACAGATGTTTTCTCTTGGATGTGTTTGACTCATCCCATCTGTAACCTACTGCTGCTGATGAAGTAAGCAGCCTCCTGTGAAAAAGCTTTCCCTCCATTGTTCTTATTATGTTTAAAGCCATTATCTAGACCAAATCTACATTATGCTTTCATGAAAGTGGTCTAGAGCACTACACTTCAACAAACACACACACACACACACACACACACACACACACACACACGCCCAACAATTTAAAAAATTTAAATATTTTTATTGACACAATGTGGCCACAATTAATATTTTAACATGGCTAAATTATTAATGTCATTTTCATGACCCATTGTTCATGGAATTTCCTTACTATCAGGGTGCATCAGGTACAACAGGGCTTCTCTACTTATTTTAATTAATTTTGAAGTACTCATTGAGCACACGTGACAATTTGCTACTCTATGGGACAATGCAGGTCAGCAACAATCATAAGGAAGCTTGCAAGTCTGATAACCTAATGAAACGATTAGAAACTTAACCTGAGGGCTCTTTAGTCAGAAGTGTAGACACTGGGCACTGAAGACTGTTCAGCACCTGTAGCCAGGATGGAGATTTTCTCCAATGTACAGAGTATACATGGACAGGGGCAACTTCAGTTCTAGGAACTGTCACAAGATCACTTGAGGAAATAAAGTTTAATTTATGACCATAGATACAGGACATTGGCAGAGATAGAATATGATGTCCAGGATTTCAGTCTCTGTCACAATATATACATTCTGTTATTTGTGCAAATAAATACTAACACATGTGTTGATGTGAAAGGAACTTACTGATGAAATATTGCTTTGACATCCCTCCACATATGGCAACAATGTGTGTGGGATTGACCTAAGCACACAAGCATTGGAATGTGAGTTCGCAAACAAACTAAAACCGTAAGAGGGGTCCATGACCACCTTTACTGTAGTGTTTTGGAAATCAGCTTTCACTCTAGCTGTGAAAATTTTTAGTAAATCTGAAATGGCTATGTCCCATTATAATTCATTTGGATATGGAAAAATATATCTCAGAAATATCTTAGGTTTTTTGAAGACTTATAAGTCCTCCATTCAAAGAACTTATGTCTAAAAGAACCCAAGTGTGCTTGGAAGGAAACTACATGTTCTGACTGAGAACACACATGTTGTCTGCCTGGTGAACACCCTGTCATCAAAAGTGCCCTGGACATGCTAAACATTTTCTTTACAGAATTTTACAATTAACTGCTAAGCTGTGGTAATATGCTCAGGAACAGGAGTATTACAGTTAATTAGTACTCCCTTAGTTTACCTAATCACAAAGTCTGAATTGTCTGTCTGTTACTTGCATTTTAAAATAGGTATAGTAACCACATTATAACAGGAAAGATGTTAATTAATTAATGCCATTACACTAGCAAAATTTACTGTAGTATATTTTCTGTTACGCAATTATTCTACCTTTTTCCTGTACAGATATGAAGTAATACTTTACAAATAATAAACCTTCAGAAGCGTCTCAGTTTCTGGAGGCCCCATTTCTTAATTGTCGATCTCAGTGTCTGTGCTACTGGCGTTATGTTCAGGAAGCATTCTCCTGTACCAATTCATTCAAGGGTACCTCACACTTTCTCTTCTAGGAGGTTCAGTGCTCAACAGTTTATTAGTAACTGCATTGTGGCACTTTAATAGGGGCCAGTTAAAGCTTGTTTGACAATCATTTTTACGTGTATTCTTTTATACATATCAATATTCACTTTTCACATATTTAATTGTTAGTCTTCTGAAAAGATCAGTCCTTCATTATGTTGTCACATCTATTATTTTTTACTTCTGTTACATTCTATCAAGGCATTGCTGGCTAGCATAGAGTTTTTGTTTACTTGATGATAATTTGCATTGGTTTTACTTGGAGTAGCAATTGTTAAAAACTAAAAGTTATAGAATATACCAATGGTGAAAACAAAGTGGTTATTCTCATGTGATTCATAAGAGTTTAGACAGTCAAGTCTTAGAATAGCATGGCAGTACCATTGAAACCAGAAAGAGTGGTCTTTAAGATGCAGGGCTTACAGAACATTTTCCACTCTCTTGCTTTTCCTCTCTGTAACTGGGATCAGACTTTGATAATAGCTAAAGCTTAAGATGCGTGTGAGAGACGAAGAGTTCTGGCCTCTTTCTGAGTCAGAAATAAATGAGTATAAAACATGATCATTGCATTACCACAGAAAGATACTCCTGGCAGTGTGAAAGTTGAGCATTTTGAATGTTTCCTACATAATATTTTGATCCTTACTATTATAATAAACATTTTATCAATTGACATTCTAAGCAATTGCTGCATTAGTACCAAAGTCAGTGGTCTAAAGAACCTTTGTTGACTTTCAGTGATGAGTATAGATTAATTTCTTCACAGTTTTACGCTTGCTAATCTTGAATGCAGTAATGTTTCTAGTGCCTGACTTTGGCACTGTGATATGAACATTTTGATATCAATATGAAATACTTCTGTTTAAAGTAGCCTCTTTAGCTATATGAACAACAGTTAACAAGTGAGCAGTGAAACTTTGTGTATCCTTGCTAATTCTCAGATAATTTTGACATTTCACAGGTTCTAGGAAGCATGGTACAAATCACTGCTAAGGAAGAAATTGGCACACTCCCCTTCATCTCTTGGACTTGAACATAGGAAAAGAAAACTTAACAAGCAGCATGTGATGGAATGTGGATAGACTTATAATAAAAAAGCTATGCACTTTTATTTATTGTACTTGGGCATCATAATATAACTGCCACTCATCAAAGATAACCATTCATAGGTGATTTGGACCATATGATCTGGTAATAAATTTTGCACTCACTTCCTTGGGAGGAACCAAAGAATTGCTATGTGTCATATGTAAGTGGTGCCCAGAGTATCACACCATTTCTTTCATATCCATCACACACAGGTCAGTTTGACAAAGGATAAACTGTTGTGTGACCTCCTCGGCAAAAATCACTGTACCATAAAATAAAGGTGTGACTATGGCCATGAAAATTGAAAATGTTTCAAAAAGTTCTACATGAGAGACTTAGAAAAAGTAAGTTCAGTTATTGTACTATGTATTGTGAAGTATACAGAATAAATGAAATAGAACAAAGAACCGGGGCAGATAAGAATACAGGAAGAGGTGATCTACGATGAATTTTTATATATCTCTTAACATTTTTATCCAACAAAGTAAAATGAAATTTTTAGTCAGTTTATTTTTTGCTTTGTAAATAATGTGAAGAAATGACTCAACAATAGTTAGTTATTATTGTGATTAATAAATTTATTCCCTTGTGTTATATGAGAGTAGGCTTTTTCAATTTTTCACATATTAGACAACAAATCAAAATAGATTAAAATGTTATATTTGTATATCAGAAAATAATCTATATGAAAGTAGCCTGTGTGTTAGCTAAGACAGATGTCACACACACAAAGAAAGTCTTGAGAAACACAATTTTTCCTGGTGCTCTTAGGGGGACACAAAAATAATGAAGGGGGGAGTACTGGGAAAAGGTTGGTCAAAGTAAATGTCATCCTCTGGTATTAATTAAAAATGAGAAAGGAAGGAAGGAAGAAAGGAAGGAAGGAAGGCAGAAAGACAGAAAGATTACTGGTTCTATTTTTCTTATTAGTAGGATATTCTACAATACAATAACAATCTTGAATTATTTTCTATCCTATCCCAATAATCTTCCTGGAAGAGACTCCAGCAATGCCCTGTAAGCTAAATGGAGTATGGAAAACCAATTCACAAATTGCAGGTTTGGGGTGAAAAATAACGCTGCTTTGAAAATGAAAGTTGATCAAGATCAGAAACATTTTACCTGCTTTCATGTAAACCTCTAGTCCTCTCTGCTGGTTTAGGGAATAGAATAAAGAAACAATGGGACAGTGAGGAATTCTACGGCTAAATATTTTGAAGTAACCATGTTCACATGTTCTATGTATTTGCTGTGGCTAAAAGAAAATTATTTGGATAATCTCCCAGGTAAAAGGTGGATTATGAAACTTGAAACATTCATTATCCGTTGTCCTATTTCTGGTCTTCCCATTATGAAATATTTGCTGTACTCAGTAACGACAGATGTTTGTAAAACTATCATGGAATTTAAAAGATTGAAAAGTCTTGAAATCTTAATGATACGTATCCTGCTGTCCAAATTTATATTCATCCCATTCTAGAAACGAAGGACCTGAAGGAGAATCTGATTACTCCAATATAAAACAAAATACTCAAAAGAATTAAATAAAATGTGTATGGACATCCTAAAATATCACATGAGAAGCCCGTGGCGGGTCATGTAATTCTGACAAGTCAACACAATTGAAAAATAAAGTTGCATTGTTTTAAACTTAAGAATAAAGCAGGCATTAGGTAAAGACATCTAAAGTTTTAGGTAAAAAATAATTAGATACCAGTTAACAATCACATATTGAGATCATGGTCCTAAGAAATAGTTTGTTATAAAAAGTAAATGATTAAAATCTGATAAATTTTAACATGTGAATTCTGTATCCACTAACCTGTTGGATTAACATCCAACTTATATAAAAGATACACATAGGGCACCACATAATAAAATTGTTCTGAGATAATGTTGCTATTTCAGTCACAGCCAAAACTGCAGTAAGTGACTATTTAGTCCAGGATAGTCTATGTGTTATCTCATATAATCCTCAAACTAATGTCACATTATCATTCGATTTCATGGATAAGAAATATGACAGAACCTGTATTTGAACCCATGCTTTCACATTCAAGAAACTCTGTTCTTTACCTGCTGGTGAGTTTCTTAGAAATGATGAACTACATTTTTCTGTTCGTTTTCTATTTCTAACCTTGTGTGTCTACTAATGACACTGATAATTATTTGTATTAGTCTGAAATAATTGACTATCTATTGGAAATTCAGATAATGCTGTAAGATTGACATTTCACTGTTTTGTTTAAATTAGTAAAGTATTAAATTTGTAATTAGACACATGATTTTGAGTTTTATAACATCAGTTAAAATCATCCACAACTACAAGTGAACTGTCAGTCTACATCTCTGCCCCATGATCAAATGTCATCTCCCTGATTCTCAAGACAAAGTGATAGAAATAATCTCCTTCTCTCAAGAAAGCCATCAGGAAGGCATCAGTACACACCAATGCTTTCTGATGTCTTTCAGAGACCTCTCTGTCACATTCCTGAGGTTAGCGAACTCTACTTATACAGGAAAAGAATTATAATGCTATATAGAAATGAGGGTGGTTTCTATGAGCTAGGCACTGTTACTAAGTAAAAACATAGTCCTCAGAACAGTTCAGGAGCTACATAATGCTGTCATTTTGCACATGAAATCATGATTTTAAACCTGAAATCAGATTACAAAGACAACATACTTTACTCACCGTGTGGAATTCTTTCTCACTAAAATATTGGAATGAGTTATAAGTAAAATCATTAAAATATTTATGAAATTATTCTTCAAAATTATAGCTCAGTGACCCAATCAATGTCTTAAAGAAGAAATATTATTTCATGAACATAGCATGAATCCAAGATAGATCTTGGAGGACAAAATTAGATACTCAATACTACTATATTAATTAGTTTTTCAAGCCCAAGTATCAATGTGCCACTGTTATATAAACCATTCTCCTATAAACACCTAAATTACTCTAGAACCTGTCATCAATATTTACTAATTAACAAACAATGAAGATGACATATCAATTATTCAATCACTTTACAATTTAAAAACAATTTCAAGACAAATGAATGGAAAAGCTGTGAATGGAATTAATGTCATAGATGAATCTCATACATGTAATATTTAGTGAAAGTAGCCAGATGCATAAAACAAGACTATATTAATGTTGGATAGGATAAGACAGAAATACTGGACAAACTGTCTTAGGTGTTAGAATTTAGGAAAGTGGCTAGACCTGATAAAGACAGCTCACGTAGTCTATTATCATTATCATTTTTTATCCGATAGTTATACTTTATCAAGGCTTCATTGTCATATGACAACACAATAATTTCCTAAAAGCAATACTTCATCTAAAATTCCCACTTTGTTTTTAACCTTAATATTACTATCTTTCTTAAATAAAGTTCAAATTAGTTTGTTTCAGAAAGCTAATATTTCTATGTAAATTTTCAACGTACTACTTTCCTAGATAAAATATTTCACATATTTCTAAAGGCATATTTTTATATATAAACAATAAGGCACTGGTTTATATAATTTATAAAAAATAAATAGCTCATGGTTTGTGGTAAAGCCTTTTTTGTGCAACCAATACCACAATAAAGGTATAGATTGATCGACTATGTGCAACATTGCTTCTTACTGTCCTTTAGTGAACTTTACCCCTGAAATTACAGCTGTTGGTAACTCTGACTAATTTTCTGTCCCTGTTGTTTCCCCTTTTTCAGAGTTTGATATAAAAAGGAAACCAACTGGTATGTGTTTTTAACAACCTGGCTTCTTTCATTCAGCATGGTGTATTTGGGATCCATCCATGGTGTGTGTAGCATCAATTTCTTCCTTTTTATTACTCAGGCATATTGCAACGCATGGGCGTAACTCAACTGGGTAGCCTAAGTTGCTTACAGATTTTGTTGATTGTGATTACAACTACTGTACATATTAGTGTTCAGAATTTTATGTAAACAGAATAATATATTACATTCTTAAATATCCAACAAATGCTTTAGCATGCATAAGATACTTTCCATATTGCATTGATGCTATGATAATTTTTCCATCTGAAAATATACCAATCAGTTCAAAATAACACAAAATCAGGAATTAAATCCAAATTTTATGACAAACATTCTGTAAGTATTATCAATCAACATTTTAAAATTTCTCCTTCATAATTTTTTAGTTTTGAAATTATGTACAAACTCAAGAATAGTCTATTGAAATCCTAATGTAACTACTAATTTTTAAGTGTATAAAATTTTAAGTCAATGGCTTGACTAATTAAAACTCTGAAATCTTAATGAATGAAGGTAAATAATTAAGAACTGATTTAAAAACAAAGTGTATTAAATTCTTCTGTAACTCTCACTTAATGTACTAAAATCTCAGTCCAATTGCTTAGTGCTTTTGGTGGTGGTAACTAGGAAAGAATTTGAGTGATAAAATGGAAACATGGTTGATGTTACCTAGCATGTTGTGGTAAAGTGGAATGGCCCGTCCATGGGTAGTAAATGCAGTCATGACTAGTGGGACCGTTACACCTGCAAGCAATTACAGAACAGAAAACGTCACTCTCCATCCACAGTGACATGCACACACATGCACCAGTGCTCACGCATGGAGCCTTGGAGGAAGAACATGGGAAGCAAGCACACCAAGTACCTATCCATCAGGCCGATGCAGTCTTCAATACTTGAGCCTACGCACCTGCAGAGATTCACATATCAAAGAGATACAAGGAAAGAGAAATCAGTCATAAAACAAAAACAAGTGAGATAAATACTAAATGTGCCAAAATCCTAATTTTATTATTTGGTAGCTTCCGGGAAAAGCATAATTTTAGAGACCGAGGGAAAAATTATTTCTATGTGGAAACACAGAAGTGAATTTACATTAACACTCAAATATAATGCTAGGAAACACAGAGACAGCAATGGAAATTTTACCTCCTCATGTGGATAACTTTCATAAATATCTAAAACCTTCAATCCATTTGCATCTTTCATCACTATACACAGTTAGATTAATTACCTATGACTGTGAATTGTTTCATGTACATCATTTCTCTTAAAACACCATTAGTTTTAAGTAAAATAAAAAAATCAATAAAAAGGCAATGAACAACTTAATGTAACATAATAGCCTTATTCTTGATGTTCATTAAAGATGGATCTTGGCAGAAAATAAGTTAATACATTTTAGTGGAATTCCCATGTATATTTTACATACCCAGATTATGTCCTTGGTTATGAATCTCTTTCATTTTTGTCATTAAGCACACCTTTATGTAAAAATCAAATGAACTGATTTGAGCCTCACTACAGTACATGTTAATGACCACTTTTAAATAGCAAATACATGACCTGCAAACAGAAACTTAAAAAAAAAAGTCACAGTACTGAACTCAAAAAAAGCAAATAAATACTCTCCAGTGAATGAGTAAACTCACACAGATGTTGCTGAGGAATCTACCAAGAAAAAAAATTGATGAATGTATTTAAATACACAAAATTCTAATATGCAGTTCTTAGAATTTCATTTTGAGCCATTATGGAAATGTTTCTTCTATTTTCTAGTACTTTAGTTGAGTTTTTTATTTTTCATTAAACATAAACAGCTTCTGGTGGTATGATTTATAGAAGTGCCTAATTTGGGTGGCAATAGAAAGTACTCATGTTTTTCAAAACTCTGAGGTTTAAAAACTAAAAAAAGAGCTTCAGGGACCTAGAGATGTGCACAAACTATGTGCAGTTTCTATAACTGACTCCAGATGCTAGTGAGCTAATAGAACTTATCTGATAACTTAAGTCACTGTCTCTCTGTTCTACCATACATGCTGCAATGCTACTACTAGCATTTTTGTTTTGAGAATCAACTTTGAGCAGCAAAAGTAAATTTTATTATGGGAAAATTTGATAAAGTTCCATGAAATAAACAGATAAGAAGCAGCTAAACACACATGGTTGACTTATTTCCATTTATTGGATCTAATCAAAACAAATTTTAATTGGAAAATAAACTACTAAAACACCCTAGAACAGTCTTACATGATATTCTTTTATTGTGTTCTAAAGAGCTGTTTTTTTATTGTATTCCTATGATATTCCCTTCAAAACACTATAAATAGTTTTTTTATATTTTATAAAACACCATTTTATAAAATTAACAGTCTACTTCTTACTTCACTAGAGAGAGTCTGAAAAGCTCTAGTTTGTGTATAATCTTTATAATGACCCTTGAAAGAAAAATATATTCAATATTGAAATTCTGTTTGAAGAGAGGGTGTGAAGAATGAAATATCTTCATTCAATAAACGCATGTGATGAGCCTACTAAAGTGCTTGTCTCCTTCAAGGAGCTGCAGAAAGAAATGAGATGGATTAGATGCATTTTCAATTATTTTCATTGAGCTCACAGTTTGAAGATGAAAATACACATTAATACATATGTATGGCATTGTTTTGTAAGTATAATATGCAGGAGGGATACCATCATGTCCCGCTTTAGAAGGTCATGGTCACCATTCTGGAATAGTCAACAGTCTGTAGTTTGAGATATTGAGAGCTACGGCTGAAGTGATAGTGATTATTAGGGAGTACAAAACAGGAGCAAATGCATAACTCAATAGCATTACATACTCTGAACAATATTTCTAAGTAGAACTAGAGCATGATGGCAGGCAGAGAGAGAGAAAAGAGAATGGAAGAATTAGGAGCCAAGTTTGGTGGGTTTTAACTTAGTAGGTAATTGAAAGCCACTGTGCCATTTGAAAAAGCTATGTCTGTCTGTAGATTATTTCTTCAGAGGGATGAATGAAAAATGTGGCAAATATACACAATGAGATGGTTTTTCAATCACAGGGAACAAAGTTATATAATTTGCAGGATATCTATGCAAATGAAGTTCAACTTATGAGCCAATTAAGTTAACCTCAGAAAAACAAATGTAGTTTCCTTTCATTTATCGTTCCTAAATCTTAAACAGTAATATAAATTCATATACATATACATGACATTAGAGAAGTGAAACTACGTAGGGGAAGAGAGAACTAACAAGATGAGCAGGAGTGAGAAAAAAAGAGAAGAATAAGGATAGATGTGTTCAGTGTACAATATGTATTTGTTCAAACTCTCAATCATCATTTCAATATACAACAAAGAAAACCTTTGTTTGGTATATAAATTCAATACCATAAATGTGAGTCCATATAGGCCAATGGTTGTCTTAATCTGAACATGGTTCATGATTAAAAGCAGGTATCCTAGGTAGTTTTAATTGTCAACATGATACAGACTAGAATCATCTGAGAGGAAGTCTTGATGGTATATTTGCCTAGAAAACATTGACCTGTGGGCATATCAAAAGTGGATTATCTTGATTATTAATTGATGCAAAGGAATCATCTCATTACAGGTGACACCAACCCTAGGCAGTTAGTCCTGGGCTGTACAGGAAATCTAATTAAGCAAAGAGATTTTGACCGATCTGCAAGCAGTGGTCCTCCATTCTGTTTTTTTTAAAGACCAGCTTGAATTTCTGTTCTTACATCCCTCAATGATGGACTGTGACCTGGAAATAAAAGCTGCAATAAACTCTTCCCTAAAGAAAACAACTTGATTAGCATGAATCCCCCAGAGGAAGCTAAAGAATGAATGGTAAAATATGGCCTCTATTCAAGGCAAGAAAAGTCAGTATTTTTCTTTGGTTTTCCCTTCCTTTTTCCTTCCTTCCTTTCTTTTTATTCTGGTGAGAGTTTTCTAATCGGGACTAAATGTTTCACTTTTTAAAAAGTACTTGAAGAACTTTTAGAGTCAATTTATTTAATGCACTTTTGAAGTAGTAAAAATACATTTAAGGTATTAGATAATTTTATTTTCAGAAAAATCATTAAACTGTATTCAAAGTAAAAGCCCTATTTCTTAAAAAATGTAATTGGAAAGAATGTTTCCATTAATTTGGTTATTAAATGACCTGACTAACACTGGGATGAAGAAGGGAATCTGCTTTCTGAAGTAGAACTGTCCTGGTGAGAGCTCACACTTACTCATATGATCAGTCAATAAATGATCTGAGGAATCAAAAGAAGACACTGATCCCAGCATTCCCTCTGTTCTGTGATCTTTCACTGGATCATAGTTCTTTCTGTATGCTCACACTCAGGAATGAATTGCCCTGGACACCTCATTTCCTCCATATAAGGTGTCAAAGCATAGTGGGTATGTGGTGTAAGTTCATAGAGTGTAACCATTAATAAAATTCTACTCAGGAGCTGGAATCAGCACCACTTTTAGGAAATCAGTAAAAGTGAATACAGAGCTTAAGAGGAGGACGAAGCTTAATAAATGCAAAAATAAGACCTGAGGACAAAGTCATCATTGGAGACACATTACCCTGGAAGATGCTATGAAATACAGCATATTCTGTCTCATCACTATACTGCAGCCAAAAGCTATTTGTGTATCTGTTTATTTAGAGGTCACCATTAAACCTTGGCTTCCCTTTTGTATGAGATCCCAGTTTTGTTGCTACGGTAATTTGAACCTTTCTGTTGGACTCAGCTTCTACCTTCCTCTACTATATATGCTTTCCTTTCTTATCCAATCACGATTTCAAGGCTCACGAGAAAGACACTCCAGCCACACATCCACACTAGGCTCTGAGTCTCACTTTCATTTCCCTAATGGCTTCATTGTAATTAGATTTGCAAGAACAGCAAAAGGTCTCATTTTGAATGGCAACAGCTGTTGACATCGACATTATATTGAATAATTTACTGGTTTAATTTTAGTTGCAAAACAATAAAACCCTCTTGTGGATGATTTTCACAGGCAAAGTTTTCTTTTTTTCTCTTGCTGACTCTTCTGCTACAGCAGCATGAGTTATTTTTTTTCTTCCATAAAATAGCCTCAACTCAAGTGAGCCAAACTCACAAGGGGAACCCTTTATCACTTCTGTTTTCCTTAGCAAAGCGTGTAGGTGACTGTCTAAGTGCCCTCAACCTGTGTGCTGATGTGGAAGCTGAGGAGCTGGCCGGCAGCTCTTCTTCATGGCATTTGAATTTGTGTGGCAGAATATTGCTTTACCTTCTGAGGATCTGCTACTTCGCAGAGTGACTTAGCTGATTTCATGACCTGTAGGAAACTACAGCAGCATCCAAAAATTGATGTTTTCTTGGCAGAAAATAATGTTGCTCACTTCACTATTTCAGTATCTTCTAACAGCTAGGCCTTAATCCAGCTGGACCATCTCTTTAGAGAACCTCTGCTTTCCTGCCAATTTGAAAGGGCCCGAAATAACTCTCAACAAGTGTGTGTATACATGTGGTTCTGTGCCTGCACTGTGGGTAAGCACTCTCAGTGGAGGTGAGGATTTTATGATGAGACAATGAAGTGAGTTAAACTGATCTCGACTCTAACAATATTTACCCTCTAGAGGAAACAAGGGGAAATTGTTACTGAGATAAGATAAATTTGTTTTAAGAAATAGATTAGAATTTGCTAGAGGTGACATTATTTCCTTTTGTATACAGTGTTCATTAATGCCTCCATCAATTGCCATAACACTGACCAAAAATATTCCAACAATCCCCCTAATTTGTTATCTATATAGGTTATGCTGCACAGCATGTCCTCTTGAATGAAAATTATCTATCTATCTATCTATTTATCTCTCTGTCTATCTATCTATCTACAGATAGATAGTCAAGAAACTCTAAGTTACAGAAAAACCATAAAAAATGGCTCACACACCTATATTAGTTCTGTTGTGAGCACACATATGAGCAGGTTATCCTTTTTTCTTCTCTGTCTTGATTGCCTGAGATAAGATTTCACTGAAGGACCAAGCTAAGACAGTAATTATTAAAGAGATCTACTCATTTTAAGGTTTGACAATAAAGAAATAGAAGCCATACTGAACATTTAATACAAAAAATCTCTATGACACAAGTACTATATTGTCTCTTCTAATACATCAAATCAATTGTAAAGATTGGACGATTTCTAAATTGCAATAAAAGCATACTAGCTTCATGAAGGAGTTAATAAGGTGGTTATAGGTAAATAATAAGTGGAGATATTTCAGAGGCTCACCTAGAAAGAATTTCATTTGAAATCAACATGTAAAATTTAAAGATGAATAGCATTTTCCAAGGCTATTTTAATGTGAGTAGACATCATAAGAGATACTGATAAATGAGGTCATCCTTCCTTTCAACTGGAATCATGTCCACGATTTAGCCCTTGACCAACAAGGATGCTTACCCTTGGGTGCAGTTTGGATGGCATGGGTGGCATTCCCGATCCTGATCCGCATACTTGAAAATGAAACTGTTTGCTCCCTGTAGGCCATCTGGACATTTCTCCACACAGTTTGGACCATCCTTAAAATGAGAACACTTTGTGCAATTGTCAGGTCCCTGAATATGAAAAAGAAAAACAAAGAAAAATGAGTTCAATTCCCTCTGAAAGGCATCATGTGGTTTAGTCTCTTAGAATTTTGAGAATGACAAATAAATCTTCCTGTAGGGAGAGCATATCCATCGATACTAACATGGATTTGGCTACTAAAATATAAACAGCATGGAGACAGCCTTAAAGTTCTTCTTTGCCACACTGTATGTGAGTCATCATTCTACCATCATACTATCAAATATCTTCTGGAAACATCCCCCACTTTGAAATCAGCAGTTCTTAGTTTACCCATTCTCTGTGTCATTTCTCTAAAGTGACTTAATCTGAACTAATATTTCCCAATGGCCTTTTCAAAAGGGTAGCAACATTTCATCTTGCTTTTCATTCTTAATGGTATTTAAAGTTAAAATATGTGTAAATAGTAAATTTTCCATGGGTATGTTTCATCACCATTACTGAAAATTCATGAATTCACAAATAGTTAATGAGAGATAATGGATAATGGAAATTAGAATACATTGCTTTCCATGGGCCCATGTCTTTGCATGTTCTGCTATTTTGGCTATTTTCTACTTGATACTATCATCCCTCCTTTATAGGCCCTCTCTTTGCTTTGGATTCTATGACAATAATAATCATCTGACCAGTTTTTTGGGACTTGTTTGCCTCCTGCTCTATTCTTCTTGTTATCTGCCTATGTATGGAATCCTGAACAATTATTACAGCATGCCTGAAGATAGATTATGTAAGTAGGATATAGTAATTATTCAGGGGCACAATTAAACCAAGTTCATATTTGCAAATATCACAATTTGGAGACAGATTAGACACACATTATATTGAACTATTAATTAAGGGACACTATGTAGATATGTTTACTCATGGGGGTGATCTTAAGTGTTTACAAATGACACCTCAAACCAGCTAGATAATATAAGTCAGTAATATAAAGTAACATAAATCAATTGATAAAGAAAGTATCTAATAAAAATACTGATGTAAAGAAGAAAAAGTAGTCACTAAGAAACCAGTGAGCTTAGATCAACAGCTATCTATTCCATTATTTTGATGTGAAGTTCAAAGCTAAAATAAAATAAAACTAAAAAATTTAAATTAACATATGAAACCTAATCCCCATTCTACCTAAAGAGTTGCTAATGGTAACTTCTCATATCCTCCAAAATAAGAGTACTTCACATGCTTCCAATTTTAACACCTGTTCATGGGTACTTAGGCACGTAATACTGCCTATTATACGGAATCATTTACTGTGCAAGTATGCTCAGTGGCATGTCTTATTCTACAAGACAAGAGACATGTTTCTTGCAGAACACAGAATAAAGCTTACCATAAGTAAATTAAGCATAGTCTGAATTAAGCATATTTCTCTTTCGAATTCTTGTAAAGTAAAATAATGTCCAGGCAAAAATCTTAAGATATAAAATGTTACGAACTAAAGTAAGTTCATAGTTTAGCATATTCTAATGCAGTCAGCTAGTTTGTGCCTATTTGTTTCACCAAGACACAAAACAAAGTACCTGCAGCTAACATAGGTAAAAGACATTCTAACAAGTCTCTAAGGATTTGAAGTACTCTGACTCCTATTTCATAATAAAAAGACAAGCATCTACTGCTCACTCTCCTATTGTGCTATTCCCAAGGCTTTTAAGAATATAGGTGCAGTGCGTGAAGAAGTGGTAATGGTGAAGGATGCAGCCTTCATTCTCCTGGGTACTAAACTGCCTCTGGACCCAATAATTTAGTCAGGCAACGAAGTAACAGACCAAATCCTGATGTGTGCATTATGTTATGTTTTCTCAGTGGCAGCTGTTTTCCCAGGTAGCTTCTCCAGAAAACAAAACTCCTATTTACTTCTTTACAATAATGTTCTGTCATCCCTGTGGGAAGAGTGCCATTCACCTGTCAGTCCAGGTAAGATAAAGCTTGCTTTGAAAGTAGACGTCATATATAGGGTAAGTGCTGAATTCTCTAGCCTCCTCTCTCCATGCTGCCACTATCAAATATTATACATAGAAGTGGAGATGCTATGAATTCAGAGTTTTGGGATCTTAACAGGGAGATTCTCCTCTTGAATATTTCTAAGACTATCAGAGTACCCTACGTAAAATGAATTAAGTATGTTTATCCTGTGAGCAAACAAAGGATAGAATTAGTATCTAAGCATAATTTTGATGAACCATCCTCATAGTTACTTTACATTTTGTAAAAATTTAGGAAGCTTGTCCTCCACATCCAGTCCCCTTTCTTCTATGCTGCCTCTCCAGCCTCTATGTTGGCCTCCTGTAACTGTTTGGTTCTCCTTACTTATTTCTCTTTCCACAATTCTTCCCCTTCCTCTTTCATTGAATCTATTCATGTTAGTGAAGGTAGGTACAATGGATTAATTATAACTACATATATAATATGTAAATTAAACAAGCAAGACCAAGTACAGGCAGACCAGCATATCAAAACAAAGGACTTCCTGTATGTCAAGACTGCTTTCCTGAAGATAAAGAATTTCCATCATATTGGAGTAGGATAACACCATCCCATTTACTACACAGATGTCATGTTCTTAGCAAGTTTATTACTTGTAGGATGCTAAAGATGGTGATGTCTGGAAGAAAACTGAAATGATAGGAATGAAAAACTTGGAATCATAATTTTCACAACTGAGCGGAAGCTTTATATCTCACTGCCTTTTGAAGTGACTAATCATTATGCTTAAAAATATTTATATTTTAAGTGAGGAATGTCATAGTATTGTTCAGATTTAACAGTATTTTATAAACATTAGTAGCTATCAGTTTTGACCACTATGGAAACTTTGACAAACCAATGATGAAACTTTCTCTCTTTCTCTCTCTCTCTCTCTCTCTCTCTCTCTCTCTCTCTCTCTCTCTCTCTCTCTCTCTCTCTGTCTGTCTGTCTGTTTCTGTCTGTCCTGCCTCCCTCTCCCCTTTCATTCTTTACCTTGCTAGGCCCTGGAACTTTCTAGTGTTTTGCTTGACTGTCTTCTTTGTTTTCTAGACATATCAAGACTCTATTTTCATGTTGCAGAGTGACTTTAATTATCTGGTCCCATAAGCGCTGTCACAATGGGAAGATGTTTATTATATCTACTTTTCATATCAAATAATTTTGAAGAAAATCAAGAGCATTAATTTCTTGGGATTTGGACTTTGAGTCTTATCCAAACATGTTCAGGGAGTGTCATCACAGACTTGATTTAATTTTTGTAAAAATATTTAACTCTTTTAAAAATAAATTGCCTCAATTTCTTTGAAAAACACATGAGTAAAAACTATAAATATATACACACTGAGAGTAATTACTAACCATGTTATCCAGGTAATAATACGTAACAAGAAAATATTAAGTCACACAAAAGTAGCAGGAAATACACAGGGAGCAGTAGAGCAGGAGCACCTGCAACAACTGACAAACTAAACAAGGTCTGAACACATCTGATACTCCCATATTATTGGTTATTTTAATCAATCATTTTCAAGCTTTTAAACTCCAAAAGAAATTTTCATTCAATGACTTACTGAAAAATAGTCACCTAAGTACCCAAGTCTTAAGGAACCCATGTAGAGATCTCCACTTGCTTCACCCACAGACTAAGGAGACTTTCTTTCCTTTGTGATGGAGTATTTTTCATGGAATCTGCATGTCTCATGGAGAAGGTCAACTGTGTTTACATGGCACTTCACAGTGGAGAAACAAAGTAACTACAGACACACTTGGACATACTTTCTTAGAGTCTGAGAAACAATAATTTGTCCTTATCACTCTAGTTATTTGTGCCACGTAACTGTATTTCTATTTCTCCAAGGCTGCCTTTTCATATGCTTATTGATCATGTGACAGTCCTTGGAAAGACTGAGTTTTCTATATCACATAGAGAAGGTTTTAGAGTGGCTCCCTGTGGTCCAATGGAAGGTTGGGGAACTCAATATTTTTTTCTAAGTTAGTTAAATGCTAAGTAAGTGCACTCAGAAAAAATGTATGTTCTGTAGAATTTAAATACATTTTTATGAACTAGATTTAATTATTGCTTGGACCCTAATGTTTATCCTCCAGCTAATTACTAAGAGATGACTCAGTAATGGGAGAACGGAATATTTGTTTGAGGAAGGATGAATGCATCACTTTTTAATGATAAATACAAACTGGTCTCATCGTTCAGAGAAACCCAAGTGCTGGAAAACAAGAGGGAGGGTATGTTTTCTGAATTCAGAACCATGTTCTCCCTAATAGAACTTTAAATTATGGATAAGACTGCTCAGTCCTTAAGGCTTTCATGTTGGACTATTACTCCTTGGATCCTTCTCTCTCACACAGCATCGACCTTACTGATTTAGGTCTTAGTTTAGGGAACTTGCGTTGTTCCTCTCTCTCTTATACTCCACTCTGCAATCAGAAACACTAAATAACTGTGTTGAAATGCTCACCACAGCAATGTGAATTATTACATTTTTAAACTTATTTTCTCATTCATCTGTGTTATTTTAAACCTTGATACTCATTTTCATTAATTCAATTACTAACATTAAGAGGATCACCTGCATATATTTCAGTAGTATGCCTTTCCCTAGATAATTCAATATCCTTATTCTTTTGTTCAAATACAGTATCATGGGAATAAATATTGATGTGATATTGAATTTCCTAATATTTTATGTCTCCTATTAAGCTTTATTGTTTCTAGATTCAAATATTAAACATGTTTGCCCTCAGTATCTTATAAATACAAATTAAAGGGATATATAGACCCAAAACAATGACAAAACATTTATATACATGATACCAAATGAGCCAACATACCCACTAGCATTTTCAGGCTTACCGGTCCATGACATGTGAGTAGTCCATCTTCCATCTTCTCACACTGAGAGTCACACTCAACACAGATGGAGCCGTTTTCAAACTCTCGAAATTCCCTGTGAAAACATCAACTGCATGAGGAGGTGTAAGCAAACAAGCCAACTTAACAAATGAGGCAACATCTGCTAAGAGTCCTGTTGGCAGTGTAAATTTTTGAGTTTGTTTCTCTAATGTGCCAGGAGCTACAGATGCATTTTCCTATGCATTAAGGAGGACTCTTTACATTAAAAGAAAAGATATACAGCAGCCAGATGGTTCTCCTTACTCTCAAATGGGTTCAACAATTGTTTCATTCTGGAAAAAGCTCTCTTCTGTCAGAGAGATTCTAGTACTTTCCAAAAATAGAAAACAGCCTATTTTGATGACACAGCAGAATCACTTTTACCTCTTTGAATAAGACTATATGCTTGTTTCTATATAAAATATTGCTCTTAGTTGAAGCCTTAGTTTCTAAACCACTGTAGTGTTTTAGTTGCTAAGCTACATAAATGTTCCAAGCTTGTCCTTCAAATCTCAAGACTACTTAACTTACTTTTGGTTAAACTTCAAAACATCCTTTGATATCTTATCTCCTTTTAAAACATCTGCCTGAGAGAATTAGAGAAAAAATCTCTTTTATTTTAGATTTTATTTTCTTAGATTACTGATCTAATATCACAACATTCCTTTTAGTCTAAATTCTTTTAAAGTAATTCTATATGGAATAAAATAAGAAATAGTGATTTTATTATCTGTAGTCTAAAACTTTATTATTGTAGTCTACCATGAATATGGCTGTCTCTTTTTGTATCATTGCATTTTAGGTCTATTTATTTATTATATATTCCAAATACATAATTATTATATTCAAAGTCTAATGTAAATATTTTACTTAGATAACTTGGAACCAATCATCTATACTATGTTAAAACCACATTGTTTTCACTAAAATACAAAATGAAATATTGGGTAAGATTTAGTGTCACTTAGGAGTCATTAACAAAGTTGATGATTAACTAAATTAGTGCATCTAATTTATTCATAATTTTTGTCCTTGTATTCTAAGCCTTCTTTTGAAACCAATATCAACATGAAAAGTGTAATTATAAATTAATTAGGTGATAAGTTCTAAAATATTTTCTCCCCTAAAGCCATCACTTCCTTTTTCTTATTTGAAGACATAAAGTCTTAATGAGCAATGGAAGTTCAAGGGGTAAGTTATATATTCTGTTAGTTAAATTAATTCTAAATCTTGATTTCTATTTTATTAATTTCTTAAATTAGGACATAATTTATTGAGCTCCTTAGGCATTTTCATACATTCATATCATTATGCTTCCTTCAAAAGGGAAGGTGTTAAGTATGGTTTAAAAATATAGAATTCAGTACTTGTACAGTAAGATATTAATTTGTTTTAGATAAAACCGTTTATGAATTTTCTTGTTTAAAATCTTAGATATAAGCCAAGCCTTCTTTTTATGCTTCATTAACACAAGAGATAGAAAGTACTTAAGTGAGGAGATCTTTAGAATAAAAAGGAGAAAATGACCCAAAGGGAGGATACTTAAGTCCACAAAAATTTACAAATAATGTATAATGAAGTTTTATGAGAGTTAAGTAAGCTTTCGAGTTTCAGATAATTACCAGTTTGGGATAATACAGTCTTTGGCCATTAAAGGGTTATGGTGACAAATGTAGTATATAATTTGTATGCTGCTAAAACATAGTCTGTGTTTATTCCCATTCCTCTGCACTAATGTGCACCTCTCCCCACACACAGTTAAAGAGTAAACAATGCCACAAGAACAATGGAGAGACCATTACCTTTCCCTCCTAATTTCCTTTACAGAGCTCCTGACTTTATCCTCTTTCCTCAGAGATCATCCTTGAAGTCTTGTCACTGAGCTTTGACTGTTGCTGTAACCATAATTACACTTCTTCCACATCCCCTAGTGACTGAACTGTGGTTTTGCACAGTTCCTATCACTTGGATGTGGCCTAACAAATTACAGTCCATGATACTAACACGATAATATAGTCAGTCTTAGGATCAGGAGTGAATGCTATAAAACTGAATCTCCAAAACTGAAATCTCAGTCAACACTACTATTTGAGAATTAAACATTTGACATTTAGTTTACTAAGTATCCTCTACAAAAGGAGAAAGCTGTTTTATTCAGGTATAACTTTCTAAATATGTAATTGACATCAAAGGCCTTTGACTGGCACTCTGATGTTTTTGTGTTGATCTCAAGGATTCAAAATACATGCCAGATAGAAAAGTTTAGGGTGCCAAGGTTCCATTATGTCTCTTCCATTTTGATTGTTTGACAGGTTTAATCAGTTTTTAAGCTTAAATATTTCACTGAACCATTTAATAAACTCAGATTAACTGATAAAAGGGAAAGCATGATGATATCCACAGCAATAACTTTAATAAGACCTTATTAAATACCTTTCAGTTCATATAATTTATAAAATGGTCACCATACTATTCCCATTTTTCATACAGACACACACGCACACACACACACACACATCAGTGAGATGGTATATATCTCCTAGATTTATCTCCTAGGGTATTTTGAGGCAAGATCAATGGGGCCTAGGAATTTAAACAAGCTTGGGCAGCATAACAAGTCCTCACAGAAGGAAAAAACGGAGGAAAATTTGGAGAGGAGGAAGGAAGGACAAAAGAAGGGAGGGAAGGAGGGAAAATAAGGTGGGTACAGCTGTTGGGAGGGGCAGAAGCAGGAAAGCAAAAAGGAACAATTTAATATAAAATTAAAATGCCGGTTCATTTTCTTTAAAGGCAGACATGACTTACCTACCTAGACAAAACAAAAGATATCAGACAACACTGCAAATGGGAGAATGTGGGAGAAAGCCTCACAGAGCAGACAAGAACTAATAAGAAACTTTACTATGGTTTTTATAAAAAACTATATTTCATGAGTTTTACTATAATGAAAAATACTTTAAAATTTAAATTTGACATATTTTATTTAATGCTGTAAAACTAGAGATTGTTAAGTATACAAAAGATGCCTAGTGATTGAGATTCAATAAGCCACTAGTTTTTTGTTGCTGTTTATTTGTTTTTGTTTTGCATTCACTAGTTTGTTGAAATGTGATCCAGAATGGAACAGATAGCTACATATTTCTACATTTTATATTTCAGACAATATTAAAACTGAATAGCTAACAAAAACGGCATTATGGAAGGGATGAAAAACAGAGTAACTGTACTCTAGTGCTGCCTTAATTATTCAGTCAATGTAAGATTTTAACTAATACTCTATTATACCAGTCCTCATTGTTCATAATAAGTTGCTCATAGAGAAAATTATGTCTACATACCCTGTTTCCTAAGAAATACATGCCTGTAACTTGTCCTTAGTGAACTATATCCTAGGAAAATTCACTTCAATGACACCATTGCTAGATAGATGTATATTTTTCCTTGAGGTACTTTATTTGGAGTGATATCCTTTTATAGTAATATGACAAAGCCTGAATATAATCCCATGGGCAGGATCCTTTAATATCAAATTTACAAGTTAATTATATCTTATTGAGTTCTATGCCAAAATATTTCCAATTACTAAATTCTTATTGTAAGTTTCTTCTTATTTAAACCTAAATTTCCATCTTTGTTACTTAATTTTATTTGCAAAATTTTCCTGAGACATTTTCAAGAAGAAATACATACACTGTTATTAAACTGATGAGCACATTTTTATATCACAAACATGAAGTGCAAAACTAGTGCTATCAGTTATCATGAAATTAGTTGTCAAAATGGGAGAGTTCATCAGGAACTAAAGAAGTTAAACCAAGATCTTCAAAACTACAGTTTCCAAAATTGCCAAAAGTACTTTCATTGAGCTGTATGAGAAAAACTGGCTTAGGAACAGCTCTGAGAAATATATTATCACACTAATGAAGGGCAACTATGATGCATAAAATTGTGCTGTGACAAAGTGATTTTTATGGGGGATGAAATGCCACAGCAGAGGGTGGAAACTAGGTTTTCTTGCAGGCAATGCGATGGCTTCAGTACTACAGGGAGTGCAAAGCACTGGCTAAAACACTGCCTTTTAGGTTGGGGCAGAGTGTATTTCAAACCCTCTCCAACTTAAATCATAGATGTGGCTTTTCGATGCTCCTCACCAGTTGTCAAAGACACAGAGACATGGTGGAAACAAGGCCCACAACCTGAGTGCAGAAAAATCAGCTGTGCAGCCACTCTGGGGGAAAAGTGGAAGGAAGGTACAAGAGGAAACACTGCAGCAGATTATAAGATGTAGGGCAGGGTCATCAACCTGTGGCTCTGACTCCTTTGACAAACTTTTATCGCCAAAAATATTTGCATTATGATTCATTACTAACAAAGTTACAGTTACGAAGTAGCAATGATAGCGGTTTTATGGATGGGTTTGCATGTTACATACTACAACATGAGGGGCTGTATTAAAGGGTTGCAACTTTAGGAAGGTTGAGAATTACTGATTTGGGGGGAAGACATTTGTAGCAATCCACCTCATAATTCAGGTTGAAAATTAAACAATTTTGCTAACATATGAGTTGGTAAAAATTCATTCATATTTATCTATTTTGGTAACCATCTTTAAAATGTGCAAGCTGGCCAATACCAGACATTATTTCAAGCAAAACATTACCTTTCCTTAAAACAACTTCATATCTCTTCTCTTGCATCACAGGTGCTCTTGAAAAATCTTGATAGGCTCCTTTTAAATTATTAGCATTTTTCTAAAGCTCAAATTTTTGTTTTAATCAGCAGCTCATGAGTTTAAGGTGCCCTCTTACCCATCATAGAGGTTACAAGACTCTATGCAGATTTTTCCCCTGCTGAAGCGCTGACATGATAGACATTGGTCTGGTCCAGGTCCCCAACAGCCATCACTTGAACACAGGTGATTGCATACCATCCCCTCAGCAGCTGCAAGACACACCAAAATCAACAGGAAATAAGACAAAGGATACGTTAAAACTTAACATCTTTTGTAAAAATGCTGAATAACATTCTTATTCAAAAGCATGTTAAATTAAAATGTAATTACATTATATTCCCTTTTCCCTGTCTTCCCTCAAGACCTTCCCACGCTCTTACTTTTACCCTCTCAAATGGATGGAATGTTTTTGATTATTACTGTAACACACACACGCATATATATATATGCATAAAAATGAATACAATGTTGAATAGTCTTAAAGGAGTTAGTTAAAGAGTTAAGTGTCAAATCACTTTGGGTGTCTACCCATTTGCCATCCACCATTCTTCCTTCAACTTATTCCATATTGCACAGCTGCTATGTTTGTACAGCAAAGTAACCTTTCCATAAGCCTAAATAAACAAAATCCTTTAATTTACCTGAACACAAAGGGAGAACATAGGGGTTGACACAAACTATCCAAAGTAAAGAGCAAATGATGCCTTTTCTCAAAATTTTGTTTCACTAATACACTGAGAAAAACTCTCCTTTAAACTCCATATGAGGGTTTAAGAAAGAAGTAGAAGAATTATATCATTAACAAAATTATCTTTAAAAAAGTGGAAGTGAGTAAGATGAGAGAATACAGGAAGATCGAGAAAGTATAGAACTTGCACAAGCAAATGTATCAGTGGGGAAGAGAGCTTGCCAAGTCTGATGACCTATATTTCATCCAAGAGATCTGAACTACACAAGCTATTTTCTGATTACCACAGGAGTCTTGGTATGTACACATATGAATATATAACACACAAGTAAATAAGTTAAAATTTTAAAATTATGAGTAGAAGCTGGGTGATGTTGGTACATGTCTTTAATCCCAGCACTTGGGAGACAGAGACAGGTGGATCTCCGTGAGTTCGAGGCTAGCCTGGCCTAGAGATCAAGTGCCAGGACAGGATCCAAAACTATACAGAGAAAACCTGTCTTGAAAAACAAAACAAAAAAATTGAGAATAGAAATAAAATAATTTTTACAGGGATCTTCTATTGTGTAACTCAGGTGTTAATCAAGTTAGGCCATGTGTAGAACCATGTACAATGAATATTCAGCAAACAGACATAATTATTCATGAGATGTACCTATTAAAGTATTAACAATGGTTTCTATATAGCACAATTTTCCTTATCCTGGTTCTCATCTGCTAACTCCCCCCCTCTTGCCCAATGCTTAGTCAGGCTTAATAGAAATTGACCATCTTATCTTGCACATACTAAGCAAGCACTCTACCAGCCTGTGACAAAGGATTTCATTAAAGTTTCCTAGGCTGGTCTTAAACTTGCTTTGACTGTCCCACATAGTACCTGAGAGTTTTATTCCCAGGCCATATAGTAACATTTTTTATTATTGTTTACATTTTGATTGGAGAAATACATCCAAATATTTTTGAAGCCTTGTTTTAAGTTTCTTACTTAAAGTTCACCATTTGTGTTCTCATTTAAATTGAACATTTATTCAGTAGAGTATTTTCTACAAGTACCTGATTTATTGATTTTTATCATTTTTGGGGAGAATCTGTGAACTAAATTCTTCTCAAAAACAAGATTAAATGGGTTATTGCCACCTGAAACTGCACTTTGTGGAAGAAGGTGATGTTTCACAAATAGAAGAGGTCTGGTCTTTGGTCAAAGGTATGTGCATAGCTGTGGTCCCCTCCTAGGAACTCCAACAAGCTCTTAATATTAATGGGCTAGGCATTAGAAAAGGGGGGCTTAGTTGATAAAAAGTTGTTCACTGGGAGGATACCATTGAAAGGTATAACTATTTATCTATCTATTTATTTATTTATTTATTTTATTTATTTATTTTAGGACCAATCTTATTTTCCATATCTATCCCAGTTCCTTCTCCCTCCCATCCTCACATTCCCCTCACCAGACCCCCCCCATCCCACCCCACATCCACTCCCCAGGGAGGGCGAAGGAAAGTTTATAACTTTCCTCTGCTCCCTCTTTCTGCTTCTTGGCTACAAAGAGTGAACAGCTTTATTCTAGCACATGCTCCTCTCCCTGTGATTTTACATCCAGTGGTTGATAGATTAAGATTTCAGATAGTGCGAGATAAAAATAAATTTTCTCCTTTAATGGGACTTTCTAGGGTATCCTAACAAAGAAAAAGATGGTCAGCACAGGTTTATTAATCTAAAGTTTACGACTTATTATCGTACGATTTCATTTCACCTATGGAATCACTCATGCCTGCTCATCTCCCCCAGGTTGCTTCTGTTATGATGGATATTTGTAGTTCAAAAACTTTTCTGTAAATGGAGTTGTATAGTATGTCTATTTTTATTACATTTACTTTACACTATGAAATTATTCAGAATAGTTCATGATGCTTTACTAATAGTTCAGTCATTTCCAGCCCTAAATGTACTTCACCATATGTGTACATTATATTTTTCTGATTAAAAAATTCACCTAATGACAGACATTAAGGAAGTTTTCCATTTCTGACTATTAAAACTCACACTATTATGAACATCTATATCCATGTTACACTCAAAAATTTTGTGTTTCCTGGATAAATACTTAGATATAAAATGACTGAATAATCTGGCTATCCATGTAGAAACTGTCAAATTGTTATCCAAAGTAGTTTTTCCTTTTATTTAAGTTTGTTTATTTAATAATTTAGTATTTATACAATATCTTGCATATCTATATACAAATTATTAATTATTTAATACACACACACAGAGTTAAAGCCCAATAAAACAATGCACCTGTCTACGGTGTATTCTATGTGGGTTCAAAAACTTGGGAGCCAAGAAGAACAAAGTCAGAGCTCATTTGTTCACATCTGTGTCCAGGGAATAAGCAGCAAGGTGGTTTGATTCTCTTCCCAATGGCAGCAGAAGACCTGTGCTCTAGTAAAGCAGTTAAATACAGAACCTTTCTTTCCTCCATTTTCTTTTCTATTCATGTCTTTGAAAGAACACATATTGCCCCTCCATTGTAAAGAGAAAAAACTTCTCTCAGTCTATTAGTTCAAATACTAAAATCATCTAAAAACACTCTCACAGACACAGCCAATAAATGTTTAACAAAACATCTGATCAATTCAATAATTAATCTATATAATGCTTTAACTAATACAGGCTCATATATGGAGATATAATAATTCTCTATTAAAGTTCCTTGGCATATTTGAAAAATCAATTCTCTATACCTGTGTAGGTTTATTTATTGATGGTCAAGTTTCAAAGAAATATTTTATGTATGTATGTATTCTCTATTTTTTTACTTTTTTTTTTTTTGGTTTGAAGTGTATAAGTTGTATGCAACACATAATTGGGACCTATTTATAAAATTCAATCTGCTGATTTCAGCCTTCTAATTATTATGAAAAAAATTAAGTTAAAATAATTTACCTTGCTATTTTTCTGCGTGTATAATCTGTCCCCTATAAGCTGCCATATTTTTGATTAACTAAATAGCTATGACTTCCTTTGATACATAAACCTCCTGAGGTTTTGCATTTACAGATATAGACATTTGAGATCTACAGTTGTGTTATTGGGTTTGTAACACACTATTTTAGTTAAACTTTTTATTGTGAAATAATTGCATATATGTGTATATATAATATGGAGAGATCCAACATCCTATTTAACTGGTTTTAAATAATTTTCTTGTGACAAAATACTAGAAATGGGGAAATACACTTCATAAAGTCAATATAGAAATATGCTCCTCTCTCTAATTATGTATATTATTGCTACATTATCGCTACATTTCATATATCTTTTAGTCAAATTTATTAATTCATTTTCTTTTAGAATTGTTAATATCGTCCCTATAATTTGGTCATATAAATGTTATATAAATATAAAACAATATACAGTTTGATGTTTCAAATCAAAATATTTTCTCTAGCTCTCCAAAGATTCAACTCAACTCTTGGATATATAATAATTTCTATTGCTAGTAAGATTTCTTTAAGGAATGGAGTACTACTTTTAACTGTTCACAGGGAAGGATATGTGTTTTGTTTCAAGTTTGTGGTTGTCTTAGTTGTTTTGATAAAAAAAACTTGGAGAAAACAAAGTAAAAGAAGAAACTTCATTCTGGCTCTCAGTTCATTGTTAAAGTCTATCACAGTGGGAAAATCACATCACATTGAATCCACAGTCAAGATAAGGAAAAGCTGATGGCTGCTGCTGAGCATCCATAAGCACTCTTTCTCCATTTACACAGTAAAGGATCTCAGCTAGACGCTGGTGTTGCTCACTGGGAGTCAGTCTCCTCATCTCAGTGAAAACAATCAAGAAAATCTCCTGGAGTCCTTTTCAGAGGCTTAATGCAAATACCTTTCACAGGTGGGCTGGAGCCTTTTCTCCTAGAAGATTCTAGACTTTGTCAGGTTGACAATTAACCCCAACTATCACTGGAGTATTATAACTATTGCTCCTATAATACTTTTGAATAAGTATTTGTGTGACTGTAATTTTAAGATTTTATGAAAAAAACAATTTGTATTGTATTCTGGTATTTTGATCATATGGTAAGATCATTTCCAGTAGGTACTTTTTCTTTAGTGTCAAAATGATTTTCTAGAAATGTTTCATATTATATTCTCAATAGAAGGGCAGTAATATTCTACTTTATGAATCTTTTGCATTACATTGTAGTCTAATTCAAATTTCCATAAAATAGGTTAATAACACTTACCAGGTGTAAGTATATGTATCAAATATAAATAGTATATAGTACCTATCTATATACTACCTATACTCTATAAAAATACAGCTATCATCCACCTACGTATCTACCTATCATTATCCTCTATCTACTGTCTGTCTACCATCTATCTATCATCTATCATCTAGCTATCACCATCTACATATCTATTACGTTTTTCTTATCTATTTAGAACTTTTTCTACTAATTTGAAACTTGGGCTTTTATCTTTGTGGTAAGGAAGTTTACAGAACAAAAAAAACTCTTTGGGCATTTCTCAGTACATAGTCCAGGCTGGCTTTGTATTTGTGGTCTTCTTGCCTTAGCTTCCTCAGTATTGAGATTATATGTGTGCCATCACATTCAGCTCCTTTTCTTTCTATTTTTTTTCATTTATTTTCCTCACCTTAAAGAAAAAACTTCTATAGTTGGGGTTCCAGACTGGTGTATTTCACAACGATCTATCATTAAACCACATTCCTAGTCTCCCAGCTTCTCTGTCACCATTTAAGAGGATGTTGAGGCTTCTAATTATAACTTATTGCAGATGGAAGTAACACTTCTCCCTATTGCTTTGCCTGCCTGGGTCAGTTTGGACCATTTTTTGTTATTGTTGTTTTCTGTAGAGCTTAGTCAGAATGCAGTCATTATTATCTAAATGGTGTCTGTCATGTTAGGTGATTCAATTTTCTCAACTTTAGAGTATGAAAAAAGTGATTTCATGATTGTATTTTTGGTCTTCACAAGTTGATATACTTGAGTTGCCTGTTTCTCCACATCCTACTTGAAACACATGAAAGAGAAAACTCAAGGAACTTACCTCTGTGTCAACACTTAGAGTGCAAGTTCCCAAATCCATCTGAATCTTTTTTCCATTTTCAGAGTATTATGTTGATTAACATACAATGCCCATGGTTTGATCATGTATCAAACATGATTGAATGGTTTTCATGAATCAATGCTCTTTATTAATGAGAAGTAATAATATTGATTTTTATGAATATCTATTATATGGGTATTTATTACATTTGTATTCCAATTTCTCTCTATATAAAGCTTATATGTTCTTGCTGTGGTATTAAAATTTTTATCAGAATTATGAAGAAGAAAACCACACTTATTAAGAGAACCATCTGTAAAGACAATGGAAAATTTAAAGCAATGTTATATCATTGTCATGAATCACAGTCTTTGTACTAATTCATTATGTTTGGGTCTTACTGTAATCACAACCAATATGTCAAACCCCTTTGTGTACCAAATTCTAGGCCTTTTAGGTACATTTTTATTTTCCTTTGGGGAAGCTGTCAAAGCCATCAGTATGCATTTAACATTGTCTATTTTATGGTAGGGCATCATTTTTTGGTCTATTTTAACAATCTGCCTCTATTTTCAGATTTAGTACTAGTTCTACCCTTGTACCTAGTTTCTCCTACTCTCAGGTGCCAGAACTTTACCATATGTGAAAGCATAAAACTGCTGGGATTTTCTGTTGTGCTTTTCCATTATTTGACCTGAATGCTTTGGCTTCATTGAGATCCCAAGTCCTTTCTGCTCTCTGTTGCCTCTTTGATTCTTTATTCATGTGCCTAATAGCACAGAAGCTTTGAATCAAGGCCACAGTGTCTCATGAAAGAAAAACAATACTAAACAAGAAACCACAAGTTCTACTTTTGACTCATTCTTTCCAAACAACTAGGTGGAACTGAAGAGTGGAAGATTATTTTCTCTAAAGTGAAAGCAAAGCAAGTGTGCCCAAAAGGCATAAAACAAGAGGCCAGGGAAGCTACTCCTTTGAAATTCTTAAGAGAAAATTTTCAATCATCACCAAGAAGTCAACACACATCTGACCTCCCAGAGAGATCATCACGTGTGGAGCAGAAGAGCCGCTCACTGGCTTACAGTTCACAAGGCCATTGTAAGCCTCTGTAAAGAAACTGTAGCAATGCCGTTATTAGGAAACTTTTCACTTCTTCCGTGTTTTCTCCTGAAGCTGTAAAATAGATTTTTTCTTTATCTTGTCTGAATTGTAACTGTCTATTAAAAATTTGGAGAGGTAATAATGTGCTTAGTATTTTGACCTTTTGTAGAGAATATTGAACCTGCTTCCATTAAAGTAGAGATGAATTTAAAATAATGAATTTTGCTGCAGTGCTGAATGTGTGACAGTAAATGGATTAGCTCAAAAATATTGAAATTGAGCACCTGTCTATGGGCACAAAGGCAGAAAAAATTTCTTTCAATGTAGAGCAAACGTAACTACCATGTTGGTATTATTTATCATACATTGAAGCATGAATTTTACTTAGAAGGGATTTAGACAGGTAGCATTAATCTTTTTTTAATGCTGAAAAGTTTATTTAATATAGAGAAGTTAAGCTTTTGTGATAAGACAGACATAGGTTCATCTCTTTATTGCCTCATGAGCCATGTTGCCATGGGCAATTACTTTCCTGCTACAACTTTGTAAAATTAGTCATATCTCCCTTTCAGGATTAAGGTGAATATGATCATAATATTAGTATGGTATTTAATACATAGTTGTAAATTTTAAATAAACAATCAACCTATTAATTGGTGATAAATTTTAAAAAATGAAAATATATTCATGTACTTAATATTAAAATTATTTGCTTAGAGACCCTTTCCATCTTAGACAGTACAAGTTCTATCTTTTACCTCACCGGACGTCTGGCTACTTGTGTGCATTGACAGTGGATCAATAATCATATTTTTATATTCATAATTTTGAGAGATAATAGACATGACAATATCGAATAAGGTAGTGATGGAGTTTAGCACTATCCTTACCCTGAAAAGATGGCATTTGGCAGTGTCCAGAATGAGCAACCTATCTACTGAGATGGTTAAGATAATACGAAGAATTAAAGCAGAGGGGTCTGTGTGCAATTATAAATAGAGCTTCAGCCAAGAGATTCCAAGGAAAGAACTACATTTAAGTTTTCAGACAATAGGCTGGGCATGGGCAATGGTTCCTGGTAAGCACTTGAAGTAGATGCAGTTGGGTTACATACATCATCTGTTCACTGTTTTCAGGATATCTTGAAATGTTAAATAAGCTGTGTAAAACTTGTAACCTTGTTTGTCTTTTTAACAAGAGAAAAACAAAAACCAACACAGAACTACAACAACCAAACCCATGTGATTCACTTATAGACTCATGATTCCAGTTATATCAATGGGACCAACTTGAGAAAATGTTTTGACAGATCGTGATAGGGGGATAGTGATGATGATTTAGCTAAGAAACAATCAAAACATATGAAGTGTTACCCATGATACAAAAGTGGGGAGGTGCAACTCTCATGTCTGAGGTCTTTTTTTAGCCGACTCCCATCAGGGTCATTCTTTTTCTTTCGTAAAGATTAGGAGAGTGTAAGAAAAAACAGCAGTCTCAAGGAAATGCAAGTATAAAGTCCTGATAGTTGAGTCTGAATCCCTCCTTCAGCAGAACCTCAGAAACTGAGTTGTCTAAGACAACATAAATATGGTCTTTTGCAGTTCTGGATGCCCAATGTTGAAAAAAAATGAGTTTCAGTCAAGGCAACACAAAGGCTAATAACTTCTGGATGTTCCACAAGTTCAGGTTAACTCAACTCTTTCAGCCTGATAGGCTCCTTTGACATTCCATGGGTTGCAGTGACATAGTTAAAATATCTGCTTCTATGGTCACATCACCTTTTCCTTTACTGTAGTCAATTCTGTCTCTAACAATGAATGACACAAATGATTGTACTTCTGCCTCATCCTGATAACCTAGGGCAAAGGTTACAGCATTAAATCTGCACCATCTGTGGGTCACCTCTGTCTTTTAAGGTAACATTGGAAGATTGTGGATTATATGTATCCATTATGGGGGGCATTATTCCCTCTACAGCAGATACTAAG
Organism: Mesocricetus auratus; assembly: GCF_017639785.1. NCBI lineage: Eukaryota > Metazoa > Chordata > Mammalia > Rodentia > Cricetidae > Mesocricetus > Mesocricetus auratus. The sequence continues at coordinate 39,828,548 of NW_024429194.1, read as the reverse complement.
TTGTACTGCAGTAAGTCTTTGAGTAAGAAAGTTTAAATAAAGATCACAGAGGAGGATCATGTTATATTTTCATGGTCCTAAGTGTCAAAAATATTAAACAAGTGCTCCATGAACTAACTAGGAAAATAGGATTGCCACAACATGCCTATGAACCACAAAGGGTAGGTGAAATAGGTGTTGTGCATAGCATGTTCTGTTTCAAGACTCTTAGTAACTCTGATCTGTCACTTTGGTATAACCTGCGCATGAAATTCTAAAATATGAGTTGAGAGGAATGATATGTGGCCAAAATTAGACATTGGAAAGTCTTCCAATACTATTTGGGTATTGAGTTCATTATAAGGTACCTCTAAGGAAGAATATTAAACTGTAAAATGTTAAATAAATATTTTCCTGAAACCCATAAATGAATAAAAGTTAGTAACATAATATACACCATATATGTACTACTATTACTCAATAAGTAAAATATCATTAAATATCCCTTTTACTGAATGGGATTTTTTTAGTAATTACAAAATAAATATACCATTTAAAGGATATTTTTTAAAGTCTGATGTTTTATAAAATTGTTCTGAAATGTATTTGATGTTATACAACTGCAAATTTTCCTATTCTGATACATTTTGAAGGAATAAATATCTACAAGAAGAAATTATTTGTCCAGTCTACATGATTTTATGTATATTTCTTTTTAACTATCTTAGTATTTAAGAATTTCATATCTGAATATATTTATGTAAATTTCTTTCCCATTCCATCCACTCCAACTCCTCCAGTGCTCTCTCACTATCTCCTAGTTTAATGATTTCTCATTTAACATTATTTTAATGTGTGTGCACTTGTGTATACACATATGTATATAATCTTATGAATTCATTTAGTATTGTTCCTATGTATAGGTATATATATATATATATATATATATATATATATATATCTGGGGATGATCACTTAGAATTGGACAGCTTAACTTTATCTCATACATAGAGATAACAAATTCTTCCCTATTCAGCAGCCATTTACTGCCCAGGCTCTTCATCTCTGGTTTGAGCCCGTGTGAGTTGTCTCCTCTCTACACTGGGATATCAAATGTCATCACACAGTTCTTATTTAGGTGACCATATTTTTATGTAATGGTCACACCTCACTTTTTTTTTTTTTGATTTTACGAGACAGGGTTTCTCCGTATTGTTTTGGAGGCTGTCAGTCCAGCCCAGCCTCGAACTCACAGAGATCCACCTGCCTATGCCTCCTGAGTGCTGGGATTAAGGGCGTGCGCCACCAACGCCGGCCTCAGACCTCACTTTTACGTCTAACTATTACATGATATGGAAAGTAGTAGGGGAAGAGACAAAGTAGAGTTTCCCACAGACATCTTTTTCAGTATGGCATGGTATATACTAAGAATGCTGAATTAGAGGACACACAATAGACAGGTTTCTGTTAATTTCCAAAGGGTTTACTGATGAAACATTATGACCTGCATGGTTTAAAATGACAGAAAAGTTGTTTTGTAAACTTCCAAGCCAAAACCAAGGCGCCTTGAGTAGTTCTTCCCTCTCTCTCTCTCTCTCTCTCTCTCTCTCTCTCTCTCTCTCTCTCTCTCTCTGTGTGTCTCTCTCTTTCTTTCTGTGCAGCAGATCATGACTCTGACCTAACTTCCTGTGGTGCCAGTCACACTTTGCTATTATTAACTCATGATTGTATCACTATAATCACTACAATTATGTTTATCTTCTCTCTAAATTGCCACATGGTGTTTCCTCTATCTGTCACATTTCTTCTAAGGACACTAGTCACTGGATTAATGTTTTATCTTACATGTATAACTTGACTTTAGCATATATTTGGATCACATCTTTAATTATTTGAAGTCAGATTCCCAGACACAACTGGTCAGGATTTTCCAATGTCTTTTTTGGGGGGTGGGGCACAAGGGGCAACACAAAGCACAATGCTTCACAGAAGAGACTCAGGCCATCGAAGCCTAGGCACCTACATTTTAATATTTAACAGTTTTTCCTTCAAAATACTATAGCTACTCATCTAGAGGCCAGTCAGGTTACAGTACTATCATACGAAATGAAAGCTGAAACCTGCTGTGATACTGGCTTTTATCACTGAGAATTTCTTGATGCCTTTAGACATTTTAGGTTAAAAATTAGAAGAGATCTCATTTTTGAAACTAATCAGCAAAAGTAACCTCTAATTATTTTTGAAAAGAACATAGAGAGCATTTGAAGCATTGTTAGTAATTAGACATTGTGCTGTTTCAAATAAAATAAGGAAAAAATTACAAAGAGCAGTGTACTGATATTTACTTTGGTAATTTAGGAAGGGAGATCTTAGAAGTATAATTAAGAGTTTCTATCTTCTGATTACTTCAAAGGATAATATTTGAACTGCATCCTGATTTATGTACCTTATGGTTCACATCAAGCCTGGTTTAATGAAAAGTACAGTAGAATTCATTAATTGCTAAGTGAGCATAGGTGATCTGGTCTCAAGAACAGTTCCTCTAACCAGTTCAGCATTAGTTTGTAAATGCACTGGACTGAGATGGTGTGCCTAGCATAGGTGTATAAAACTAAAGATGGCAATGTAGAACTGTTAGCATGGTACAGAATTGCCTTTCTTAGCAGGAGTATCTAAAATTATAATTTTAAATTATGGTTAGTCATAAGTTATAACCAAAGTTTGCAATATATAGCGTACAAAAAAATTAGAGTAAGAATCACCTTGATAACAAGTGCATGAGATTTTTATAGGAAACAAAGTTCTTGTCATATTCTAGGAAGTAAAATATTTATTCTTTGGTTGCTATTGTCATGGTTACCAGTACAAATAGGGGAGTGAATGAAGAAAATGTTGCTTCGGATCCTGTCTCTGTCATATGCTTTTCTTTTTACTCGCCAACTCCCTCTGAATTGCATGCAGAACACACGGTGACTCACTGAAAAAAAGGATTATGTGGCCATCCAAGGAGTTTAGTGATTAACAAGTAATTACAGTTGTAAAATTTCTACTGCTAGCTGCATGCTCTGTGAGGTACAGGTAGAGTTCCTACAATCAAATGTCAGAAATGCAAAGACATAGAAAAATATAAAATTGGATAAAGCCATCCCTTTCTATCTGTCTTTCTGTGGTTTATGTATCTGCAGATGTAATCAACCTCAGATCAAAAGACAAACAGCTGCATTCACTTTCAACAGGTACAGATATGTACTTATTATTATCCCCTATATATAATACTATAGCACTGATTTGCACAGTGGTTACAATGAATTAATTATCATGAGTATCCTAGACATAATTTAAAGCATAGTGAAGGATATGCATAGGTTTTATAAAAGTATTCTGCTGTTTTATATTAAAAAGAATGCATGGCTACAGATTTTAGAGCTGTGATGAACTTCTGGAACTGACCCCCATGGACAACAAGTGGTGACTGAATTTCTTTAGCATTTTGGTAAAATACAAAACCAAAAATATTTACTATCACTACATGTTTTCCTTCTGAATCATTACCCAAGCTTTATACATTGTGACTTTTTTAAAGTACTTTGTCTGTCACTCATCATAATGCCAACCCACACCATGTCCCCATCTCCATAGGGTCACACATGTCTCCCCTCCAAACTTTCATTCCATCACTCCTCACACATCACTTTATCCCAGCCTCCAACTCCAGCAGGCACTCCCTGGGAACCTACAAGCCACTCAAGTCAAGGAAGCAGGTACTCTGACTCTAGATCTTCAAATCTCATTCAGTTTCTTCAAAACCAACCCCCAGTCTCATCCCAAGCTTTTTAACAGACTACCTGTAGCAGACTTTCCTCACTCTCTGACCCCATTCCCAGGGGACAAAGTAGATACTGGTAAAGTTCTGCTTTCCTTTTCCTGTGGATTCCCTAAACCCCTCCTAGCTATTCTCTATTCCTAATACCTAGGAAAACATTTTACCTGGAATCCCTTTTAACAATAATCATTAGGATCCCAAAAGAATTTCCTACCAGGTAACATACAGCCACCATACTCTCCTAAGAACTAGAAAGGACAAGAGAAGACCAGGAAAAAAAACACCAACTCAACAAACAAAATACCAAATAACAGCACCTAGAATTTAAAATTTTCCAAACCCAGATGCCTATATGTCTACATAATCAGTAACAGTCAGGACAAAATATTTCCACTAGAGATCAGCAACCTTATCACAATAGACCTTGAATATTTCATAATAACTGTAGTACAAGACAGACTTACAATAAAAAGACATAGACTTCAAAACAGCCTTTATTAATATGATATCAAGAAGTAAACATATTCCTTAAAGAAATCCAGGAAAACACAGACTGTGGAAGGAAATGAATAAAAGAGCTCAAGAACTTAAAATGGAAATAGAATCAATAAAGAAAACCAAACTGAGGAAAATTATAAAATAAAACATTAAGAACTTGAACAGGAACCTCAGAGACAAGCCTCACAAACAGAATATAAGAGACAGAAAGTATATTCTCAGGCATAAAAGACATAAGAGAAGAAATGGATACCCCAGTCAAAGCAAAAGTAAATCTACAAAATTCCTGATATGAAACAGCCAGGAAATCTGGGACACCAAGAAAATATAAGAATATAGTAGGAATATAAGAAGTAGAAGAAAACTGGGAAAATGGTGTAGAAATGTAGAAAGCATTTTTAACAAAATAATAGAAGAAAATTTCCTTAACCTGAAAAAAAAAGCAAAAAAGAATGCCTACCAAGGAATATGAAACATTCAGAACACCAAATAGACTAGATAAGAAAATAAATCCCCTGAGCACATAATAATCAAAACACTAAACACGCAGAATGGAGAAAGAATATTAAAAGCTGAAAGGGAAAAAGATCCAGTAATATGTAAAGGCAGACATTATAGAATAACACTTGACTCCTCAATGGATACTTTAAAAGACAGATGGACCTGGACGGATTTTATGCAGACTCTAAGAGACAACAGATGCTAGAACAGACTAACATACCATACAAAATTTTTTATCACAATAGAGAAAATAATATACCCCATAATAAAACCCAAATTAAGTAATATCTATCTACTAATCCAGCCAGAAGGTAACAGAAAGAAAACTCACATAAAGAAGTTAACTAAAGCCAAGAAAATGCAAAAAATAAATAATTCCAGAAAAGCAAACCAAAAGCGATGAAACATATATACTACTACCACGAACAAGAACAACACAGCCACTACACCACTATAACAGAGATAGAGCCTGAACTGGACATCTCTCATCTCCAAGTAAAGCTTTCAGTACTTTTCCAGTACCAAGAAGGAATTGTATCTAATTAACTTTTTGGTCAAAGGGTATTCCCCCAACAATGCTAGCTGTTGCTATCACATCAAGGCCTTATGGCTGAAGACAACACATGCAATTCATTAAACATGGAGAACTTGAGCTGGTGCTTAAGCAGAACACCTCTCTACTGTGCTTAGGTATTCCTCATGACAAAGGAAAAAAGTAAACACCAAACCAGGCACAAATCCTGCCTTCAGGAACCAGGAAATCCTCTAGAAGGGAAGGCAGAAAGAGTGTAGGAGCCAGAGGAGAGGGAAGACACCATGAAAACAAGTCCCTCTAGATAAACAGGATCGACAAACATATTAAGCTTGCAGAGACCGCAGCATCGTGTGCAGGACATGCACACGTTTTCCCAGTTTAGGACCTAGACATTAAAGGAGAAGTGGACATATGTTCCCATGCCTAACTTGGAATCTAACTATAACTGGTAATCACCTGCAACTGAAACCTCAGTTTCCTCCAATGTCAGCATGGCACAAGCAACTGCCATTTGAGAGGAGGGAACCTCAATTAAGAACACCTTCAGAAGACAGGGCTGTAAGCAAGCAAGCCAGTGGGACATTTTTTTAAAAAATTGCTTACTAATGTGTGATGGGTCAGTCTATTGTGAGTGGTGCCACCCCTGGGATGGTGGACTTGGGTTCTATAGAAAAGTTGGCTGAGCAAGCCATGAGGAACAAACCAATAAGCCATCCTCCTCTGTGACCTCTGCATCAGCTCTTGTCTCCAGATTCCTGCCCTATTTGAGTTCTTGCTTTGGCTTTCCGAAAATGACTGTAATCCAGGAAATGTAATCCAAATAAACATTTTCCTCTCTAAGTTGCTTTTGGCCCTCGTGCTTTATCACAGAAATAGAAATCCCAATGAAGACAGGCACAAAAGTAACATTCTCTATCGATGTTTCAGAGCTTTGCATATTTAATAATAAAAGTTGTAATGTGGAAAAGCTGTTTCCATATTGAGAAAAATCAATGATGGAATTTTATCTAATTATATTTAACTACATTTGTATAATAGTTTCTAAGAAATGAAATGTGCAAGCTCAAATATAACCTGGATTTTGAAGAGTTGTTATAAAATCCATCTCTTACAGTTTGTATGTAAGAATGTCTTCTTGTCTTTTCAGCAACTTCAAAAGACTCTAGAAAAGTCCACTAGAACTTCTCCCACATAGAGCTGTCATTCAGCGGGTAGCATCACCGCATGGGAGGAGGAGGCAGGAAGTGATACAGTCTTTCATGTGCTGCAGTTAGTTCTCAATCTCATTCTCTTCGATCACTGTGCCTGCTTTGAATTTTTTGACTTAAAAAGGGAACTTTGCTCGAGCCACTGTCACCCTTTTTGGATGAGGTGAAGTCTTTGTTTCTTGATAGTATTCTTTAAAAATCATTCTGAACTCCATGTCATCTGTTTAAAATGCTGCCTTTTTTAAAAAGTAAATTTTTATTTAAATTAGAAACAACCTTATTTTACATACCAATCCCAGTTCCCTCTCCTTGTTGTCCTCCCATGCCCCCCAACGACTCCCCATCCCATAGACAATCAGTGTGTTCATGGTGAGTGTATAGGAATGGTAGGTATGTATGGATCTAGAAACGTGTATTGTATGCTTGCCTCTGAATATGAGTTGAATGTTCATAGGAATGTTGATATACAAGCTGTCTCTGTCTATATTTAAGTGTTGTAACAAATATATATATATATATGTACCCATATATGGTCTATACAAATGTAAATATACAATAAATGGATATCTAAAAATACAGTTCCTTTAAAAGGTTTGGACTTCTCAATTGCAGAAAGTATTGTGGATAATGGGATAATCGGAAGGTTCTAGTCACAGCGCTCCCCACTGCAGACTCACTGTGACCACCAGCAGAATCAATTCTAAGGTCACATCAGAGAGCTACCAGATTTCAAGAAACAGTGCATACATATGATGTTTCTGCAGACTCATTGTGGTTTGACATTATAGTCCAAATTGCGATAAATAAATTTCATACAATAAAGCACTTATTTAAAGCTGTTATAGATAAAAATCGGTATTGTTAATCTGGTACTATAACACAACAAAATTGTCTCTTCTTTTTTTTCTGATTTTCTTTTTTTTATTTATTTTTCAGTTTAAATTTAGATTAGAAACAAGGTTGCTTCACAAGTCAGTTCCAGGTCCCTCTCCCTTTCCCTCCCCTCCTCCCATGCCCTCCCCCTAACCCCCCCATTATCCCCTCATTTCCCCAGGGAGGGTGAGGCCCTCCATGGGGGTGTCCATAGTCTGTCATTTCATACAGGGTAGGGCCTAGACCCTCCTCCAAGAGTTCAGGGTGAGAGTGCATCTCACATTGTTCCATGAGAGTCCAAAGTCCGTGTGTATACTCAGGATGGGTACTGATCTAATTGCTTCATTTCTTGCCCAAACTAAAAATTCAAATCTAAGTGTGCAGGAGAAATACACGTGTGGTTTAAAAATAGCTGAACTTAGTCTAATACTGAAATTTGCACAATACTGAAAATTTGAAAACTTAGATGTTCAGTGTGTTACCATTATCACTATAATTCATGATATGCTTCACTCGGCATGGTACAAAAGTTTGTAAATCTGAGAAGAATAGAAAAGCAGTGTATGGTTTACCGCAAAACTCTGCTATGTTCCACATTTAGTTTTCCTTGTTCTCCTTCTCAATTTTTTTATATGTCCACATACAAATATGGTATATAAAACAGGAATGATTTCAGGAAATTCAAATTCATTCACTGTGTTAAAAGAACAGGTTGTCTCTGGTTCTTTCACACATAATGTCCTCCATGTAATGACCAAACAATCATAAATAAATGGTAGTAAAACAACTTTATTTTGAATGAATAAAACAAAAGATATAGACTATGAATATAAATTAGATAAATATTTATAAGTTTGTATTAAGGATTCTATCGCCGTACATCTTATACTGTGTGGCCTGGAGGTATAAACAGAGAAATGTGAAGAACGAAGTTTCTGATCAGACCGAAAGAAAAAAACACTGTTGCCTCTCAAGAACCAACAGTGCACAAAGAAAATGATCCAGGGTGCAGAAAGGTGAGGGTTCATTTAATATAACCACGCAAACTTTGACACGTTAGTAGATATGTTTCCTGACTGTGGCAACACAGAATGTATAAGCCTGGGAATCCACCTAAAGTCAGAGCTGCTCCTGCTATAGATCTCCACTTTTCCTATAAAATAGCTTTTAGGAACAAAAGCACCCAAAGTATAAATGGATTTATCACAAGTTTTCATTTTATGAAGGTTACTAACCTAAGATGTTTTAGACTATGACTCAAACAAGATGGAGTTACCAACTTAATTTACCAAATACTTAATTCAGTATATGTAAATGTGGCTGGTCTCCTAAGACTGTAATTTTAAAACATCCTCTACTCATCATTTGTTCTCATAGACAAACTAGCATTACTTTATTTTTGATAAATATAAATGTTTATACATATTTATATTTGTTTAGTATATTTGTTAATGACTGGGGTATGTTTGCTTTAGATGGAAATCATGTACAAGTCTGCTTGTGAAAACTCCTTCCTTTGTGCAACAATGAACTGAAGTAATGGAACAAAAGTATTAAACAATACTGAAAATAGTAAAAGTGTATCTCTATATAAGTGCACTTATATAGACAGAATTTCCCCACATCTCACAACATAATCAAGGTTACCCAGCCCTCCCCTAATGTCATAGCGGGATACAAGGAATTATCCGGCATACTTATTAAACTTTTCAGTGTCCAGGTTCTCTTAGATGTATGGAATCTAAATCTCCAACTGAGGTTTCCAGATATTGGCCACGATGAGGGAACAGACAATATGCAATAATCGCCACTGTCTCTCTATTATTGGGTTAAAGGACAATGAATCTGGTGTTATTTTCTACTATTCAGAAGTTGTTTAAATTCCAGGTAGTGTACTTACTACAGTTGTCAGCTCTTCTGTTATCTCGGATCACTATTCTCTGGTTAATGGTGCTGAAGAGTGTTGTCCAGTTAATGGTATGATAATAACACAGGTTGCTGTTGTCAGTAATGTAGATATTGCCCGCACTGATCTCCTTCAAAGACTGGAATTGTAGGGAAGTGATGCCTTGTTGCTTGAGGATAAGCAGTGATAGACCACTAAAAAGAGAGAGGGGGAATTGGCTAATGAATAATTCATGAAATATACTGTAAAGTTCAATAAGGACATAGCATCTCACAACAAAATTAAAAATAATGGAGCATAAACAGAGAATTAATTGGCAATTCTGTGCTCAGATATATACTTAAATAATCATTTACTTTCCTAATTGCTAATGTTCATTTCTTATAATTATGAACATTGACAATATGTATATTTACCACTGACATATGGACTTACTAGTTTATCTTGTCAGCCTAAATTTTGTGTTACTCAACAATGAAGTTCTATACTCAGACTAAATATTTATAGAATAAATACAAATATAAAAAATTCTTTATAGTTACACACTATATATAATATGTTAAATCAAACTATGTAAAAATAGACATGCTTTCACATGGTAAATATTACAGAAAAATGTAACCTTTTAGATTTTGTTTATAAATATCATAAACCAAAAATTGTATCGGTTGAAGAATGTATAAAAAGATTAGAAATACAATGAGTGATAAAAACCTAAATTTTAAAATAAAAGATATTGATGAAGTTTAGATAGTTGGGAAAGACTCTGAAACTTAATCTACTCAAGACAAAAAAATGATTTGCAGAAAACTCCATTACAACATAGCCAACATTTTGTGATCTCTATTTTCATATTCTATTGTGTTTAAATCATACTTTCCACATCTTTTCATTTCAATCAACTAAGTGGTATAGATCTTCCTTTGGTAGATACAAACTCCAATTTCACTAATAATTTTAAATACATTTGGCTTTAATATTTAGAACTATTCTTAATTACAAAATCAAATTGTGTTAAATCACAAAAATGGAGTCATCATTATTCTGTTTTTTCACTTCCTTCCTAAACATCTGACTAGTTGACTACTATATAATTGTAATTCTTGGAGTGATTAATATTTTATTCAATGGATAATAAAACTTGTTTGCATATAGCACTTGAATACATTTAAGTCCTCATTTTCCTTTATTTATTAAGATCATTTTAAACCCTTTCTGGGATGTTTATGAGTTTCAGTGTGGCAGCTTCTTACATTTATATTTCCTGTTTATTATCTATTTTCCCTCCTTACTCACTTGTTTATCTTTTCTTTTCAAATAGTCCCTATTTTTTTCATATCCTGTCCTATCTATCTATCTGTCTGTCTGTCTGTCCATCTTACTATCTATTTATCCATCTATCTATCTATCTATCTATCATCAACCAATCTATCATCTCTCTATATCTATCTTTATATCTATCAATCAATCAGTCCATCTATCATCTATCTATTTTTCTATTCTGTATTGAAGAAAATACAATGTTAGTCTTTTGGGGTATAATATATTTTCTTTTATATAATTGTCAGGACCATGATTTCCGATTTCCTGTATATGACAAAATGATTATTCTTTCATATAATACATATGGTAGGCTTCTTCTTCTGTGTGTGTGTGTGTGTGTGTGTGCATGTGTATTTATACAACTTTTACAGTTTTTATTGTTTCGTGAGAATGTCATAAATGGATATCATATTTGCATGATTTCCACTCCAAACTTCACAATTTTTATTCCTTGATACCATATCAACTTATGAATTATTTTTATTTAAATAACATTGTTTTATGCATATATGTATGCATAATATATATATTTTTTTCTGCCTAGTCCATTTAGTGTTACTCATATGTATATGTGTTTATGGTTGAACACATGGGATTTGATAACCTTATCAGTGGTTCATCTTTGAGGAATAATGATGTTCCCTCTCTCAACAGCCTTTGATTGTCTAGCGTAAGATTTTCTCTATCCACATTGGGATTTCATACAATATTGTCTTTGTGTATGTTTTATTTAGTCATCCACTTTTGACAGGCCAAGCCATTCCCCAACTTGGTTATTGTATATAGTTCTTCAATAAATATAGATGTGAATGTATCTCTGCCCAACGATAATATTGGGAATATACTTAGAGGCATATAACCTGATTTTACAGTGCTACTATTTTAATGGTAGAGGAACCCAACAATGATTTCTCTTGTTGGTATACTAGTTTACATTTCTATAATTGATGTGGAATTCTGCTCTCCTCCATACTTGTTATCATTTAATATATGCTATTTTCTCAATGATCTGCATTTGACTGAAGCAATGGCACTATTTTCTACTTTTTCTCATTAGATAATGTTGTTTTTCAAGTATGTATTAATCATTTGTACTGCTTTTCAAACTTAGAGCTTTTGTATAAATAGTCAACTTTAACTGATGCAATTTAAAACAAACCTTTTTTAAAAAGTTCAGGTTTATTAAAGGATCATTTTATCATAAATTTAAGAAATTGATGCCATGCGTTGGTGGTGCACGGCTTAAATCCCAGCACTTGGGAGGCAGAGGCAGGAGGATCTCTGTGAGTTTGAGGCCAGGCTGGATCGACAGCCTCCAAAACAATACAGAGAAACCCTGTCTCATAAAACCAAAAAAAATTTAAGAAATTGACATTAATATTTGCCCAAATATCCTTCTGATATTTAAATTCATTATTCAGCACTAAAACTAGTGGACTTAGCCCAGCATAATCAACACCAGATGTGTGGCATAGGAGATGTAGTTCTGCCCTCCCGGTACAAAATTCAATTCCCAAACACCCAAGTCATTTATGAGTTATCTAAGTATATACTTTATTTTAATAAAAGTTAAACACAAACTACAGTTCTATAGGTCATATCTCAGGCTTCATACCTGGAAAATTTTAACATCAGAACCAGCAAAAAGTCACATCTCACTGGGAATTATTTCAGGAGTCTAATCTTTGGAATTAATCAGTAGATAAGTAAGACTGATACTTTTAACATCGAAGAACTTATGATATCCCCCCTTGTATTTGTGCAGCTTACGGCATTGAACACAGTCACTCACCTGTAGAGGACCCGTCCTCCAATGGTGACAAGGTTGGAGAAAACACTGAAATCTGTCATGTTTGGAGGCCAGGATTGTATGTTCAGGAAACCTGTAAGGGGTTAAGAAAATGAAAACTACTTTTGAAGCATCCATCGTATACTTATTCTTTTGTGATTAAGTATAATTCTATGAGTTTCTGGAGTAAACAATAAATAATGGTTAATGTCAAAGCATAGGACCATGAATCCATGTTTCTAAGACTCAGGGTTTCATAAAGGTGTATGTGTCAAATATTGAAATAATACAATTTACTTTACTGTGGTAGATACATACACATAGAAAGGTCACCCAATTAAGGAGAAAAATAGTTTTATTTTTGTGAATTCTTTCACCATTTATGTACCTACTATCACATCTGTTGTAGAATATTATTTTAAGGTGTGTTTCTTCTATTAGTGCTCTGGAACACTTGTTTAATGATGTAAAGATGTGTTGCTTTTGTTTATATCTCATTTGTTTAACTCTGTGAAGGTATGATTCTTTGACTGTCTAAAACACCTGATGGTCTAATAAACAGCTGACTGGCCAATAGTGAGACAGGAAAAAGAACAGGGGAGGGGGGAGGAGAACATGAGAGATCAGGAAGGTCAAGTTGGGAGAAGAACAGAGAAGAGCAAGGTAAGAGAAACCTTAATAGAGGGAACTGTTGCATACTTAACAAGAAACGTGCACTAGGAAAATTTCCAGGAAATCACTAGCATGACCCCAAATAAGAATCTAAGCAATAGTGGACAGACTACTTTAAATGCCCTTCTCTCGTAATGAGATTGATGACTACCTTAAATGCCATCAGAGAGCTTACACCCAGTAGCTGATGAAAGCAGAATCAGAGATTCACAGCTTAACACTGAGCCAAACTCCTGGAATCCAGTTGTAGAGAAGGAGGAGTGATGAGCAAAGGGGTCAAGACCAGGCTGTGGAAACCCACAGAAACAGCTGACTTGAGCAAGTGGGAGTTCATGAGCTCCAGACTGATAGCTGGGCAGCCTTTATAAAACCAAACCACATTCCCTGAATGTAGGTTTCAGTTGGGGAGCTTGGGAAGTCTATGGGGTCTCTGGCAATGAAATCAGTATTTATCCCTAGTGAATAAATGATCTTTGGGAGCCCATTCCCTATGGAAGGATACTCTCTCAGCATAGATACAAGGGGGAGGGCCTAGGTCCTGTCCCAAAAGTGACAGACATTGAAGATCCCCCACAGGAGGCCTCACCCTCCCTGAGGAGTGGATGGGGGATTGGGATGGGAGATGATGGGAGAGGGACTGGAATTGGTATGCAAAATTAGATTGTTTTTAATTTAAATAAAATTAATTTAAAAAATTGAGGCAAAGAGTAAGAGCATAGAAACAACAACACATGTCTGTATTTACTTAGAAGTCTACGCTATTTGTGTTTAGCTCTAACCTATCTCATCAGGTTTTATTTTCTGTGATGTCAAGTTCAAATTTCATTCATATTTATGAACCTCTAAGAGTTATTAAAAGGGTTTAAAAATAGTGAATGCTAAAAAAATGTCATGTAAAATGAGTGCTATATATTCTCTGTATTAAAGTGTAATTCTTATGAGAAAATAAATTGCAACACAGGTGTTGAAGAATCATAGTTCTTTTGGTATTTGTAAGCACAGTATTAACAATATTTCACAGTTTATATAATTCTACTGGTTTTAAAATACAAAAGCTAATGAGTGTTCAAAATCATGTGAGATTTTACAAAATAGAAATTCTCTGGAAAATTGATTGGCTGTTATAAATATTATGTAATTATTTAATGAAAACAGAAGGTGGCAGAGTTAGTAGCAACATATATATAAATTTTAAGTACCTGTTATTTCTCTGACTGTCCGGAAGACATTTAGCTTCTCTGGGTCTATGGCTTCAATTGCATTGTAAGGGTCCCTAGAAATTCAAGAAGAGATGTAGCCTAATTTAAACTGATTATTTTTAGAAGAGGAAATTTTTGCTCCCATCTAAATAGTACATATTATTTTAAAAATTAACAAGTTTCTTAATACAAAACATACAAATTATGAATATTACTGAAGTACTCTTTCCTTATGAAAAATGCTTTCAACTTCAGTGTGTGATATGTTCTAAGGTTGTAATTTAAAAACAGCTAACAGACTATTTTCAGTTTTCATCCTCCAAAAATATTTTAGGTAAATATTGGACATGAAAAACAATTCCATAGTTGAATATTAAGCCCATCATAATACCAAATTATCTCAGTAATTAAAGTAATACGGTAATTTGAGGAACATATAGCATTTATTTAATTATTTATTACATTAAAAAGGCTCTCTGGGATGCTTGAAGAATTCATGTCTTCATGGAAATGTTAAATATTACACACTAATTACCTTTTTGTGAGATACTGTACTTTCTAAGAAGAGTGAACTTCAGCTTTTCTAGAAGTATGTAACACTTAAATGTGTTTTATTCTTCCTGTGAACACTTATCTCTGTAACCATTCGTGAGAACTTGCTATTTTTGATGGGGAAAACACAGAATACAGTAATTTCTTTATTCGATCTTAATAGGGTTATAAACCAAGATACGTTATAACACCACAACAAACCAGCAGGCATATGGCATAGTCACTGGAAATGGAGTCTGCATCCATGAAAAAATAGATTTGGAGGATCTTTATTTTCAACAACTAAGAGTTTCAGGTGGAACTTTCAAACACCTTGACTCTGGCTTTCTGAACTTGGTTCATCAGCATATTACCCCACACTGTGGACCATATCATCTCTTTATAAAAAGGCTTTGCTTTATTAAATTACTTTTCAAACTAAAAAATGCAATCAATGCAATGTACTACAAGTTAAATGTGCATGGAAGCTCAGATGCTGGGTACTGCTGAGACTGAGAAACCATAGGGACATTTTTCCATAACTCGAAAAAAACCCTATTGATTGTGGATATTCTCAGTGTCATATGAATATTTCTTAAAAGCTTAAACGTTAATGTCAAGTTCTCCAAAAGTTGAATTCTTTCTCTCTCACAGGCACTCCCATACATACATGCATTTATGCATGTATGTGTATATATGCACATATGTATGTATTTGTGTTGCATATGATCATTCTTTTTTTAGCTTTTTTTTACTTTAATATTAAATAGCTTGCTTCACATGTCAATCCCAGTTCCCTCTCCTTCCCCTCCTCTCACACCTCCCCACCATCTCCCCCCCCAGCCTCCCACCCTATCCCCACTTCCTTCTACATAAGGGATATCCAGAGTCTGTATATGACCATTCTTTTAATGTTTACATATACAAAATTAATTGAAACATTTGACAAAACTTTAAACTTTAAAATTAATTTGTATTTATTGTTTGAAAATTTCATACATAAACAATGTATCTTGATCATATCCACCCCTACTCCCTAATTCCAGTTTCCTCTCCAACCCATCCAATACATCTCCCTACCAACTTCATGGCTGCTTTTCTATTATAAAATATTTTAATACACTGAGTCCAATTAGTGATGCCCATACACACACAGTGTGGGATCATTTATTGTAATATATGTCAAAATAACAGTGACAATCCCTCCAAAGAAATGTTACTCTCCTTGATCCAGCAGCCTTCAATTACGTCTATCTCTTCAGTCAAGAAACCTGTCATACCTCCATGCTGGATGTTTTTAACTATCTTGATATTGTGGAGGTTCTGTGCAGGTAACCTCAGCTGCAACAAGTTCATGTGGGTAACAACCATGTCCTGACCAGGAAACAGTATTTCATATCACATCTATTTACGCTTGTGTTCTTGAATTTTATATCCACTTTATAATGTGCAAAACACTTTTAAGTAGAGGAAATAAATATAAGCCATGAAAGTCAACATACAACAATTCTGGCCAAAAAATAAAACATCCTGGCCTCACGAAAAAATATTCAAAATTCAGGGCAAACACATAGTAATGGAGTCAGCCCAAGTCATGACAAGAAATTTCTAGGTTTCCAGGAATGAAATTAATTTGGGGCTGTTAACAAGAAGCCCAACAGATCAGGGACATTTTATATACTTAATTTTAGAAATTCAAGAGTCCTATAAAATAAGTTGACAGAATTCCCCTTTTCAACTTCAAAGTAACTGTGGGGAGTCTTATCCAAAAGCCACTGGAGATACACAGTATCTTAAAATTGCCCTTCTACCTAAATATAGAGCCATATAAAAGAACGTGTGTTTGGTGATCCAAAATAATGTTCAGCATAGAAAGAAAATTCTAGGTAGGACTTATAGTATCTGCCACTATTGTGACCTGTCATCAAAATCTTTTCTTGTCAGTTCCTTTCTGTGACACAATTCTAGCATACTTATAAGCATCTTGTCACTGTAAGAACATGCCCACGAACAATGTCAAGACAAAGGATGATAGTTATATTCCTTTGATAATGCTAGACACTTGGGATGCCTGTAATTCTCATTCTAATTAAGGAATGTGTGCCCTTCTTTCCTTTGCTTTCTCCTCGCAGGCATACACATACACACAGACTGAATAAACAACCACACATGTATGTATACATACATAACTACACACATACATACATATATGTATATATAATGTCTTAGATCTATTGAAATGTCTTTATAGTTATAGTTTCATGAAATGAAAATGAATGGGAAGGGCAATAGAATATGTGGCTCATTCAGACATGATACTGAGAGTGGAGGATATATCATATTTCATACATATTTTTCTTGCAAAATGTCATATGTATTTTCCTCCAGACACAAGAGTATCAACTTTAACTTCAAAGTACCCCAGGTTTCAATGCTATGATTAACAACAGACGTTCATCTGAACTAAGAAGCACATTGTATCTGAAAAAAATTGCCTTTATTTGTCTTCTAAGATAGTCTATAAAAGACTACAGCTAAGCCATAAAGTAATATTTGTTTAACACTTTTTTGAACTATAAAATGGAAATAGTCACAGACGTTTTCATTTTGCTGCCTTCTGTACCTGCTTTCAGTGATTTTTGTTTCCTTTGCCGTATTCATCTATGTCCTTTACCTTTTGCCATCCATTAAGAGTTTACTCCTAAAGACTGAACAAACCAAAATACTTTTTGATTTATTCACCAAAACAGCCAGAAGCGCTATTTATTATCAATCCATTTCTCAGTTTTTCAGCGGAGGAAAGCGTGTGTTTGACGTGAAAGAGAATCCACCAAGCTCCATTCACACCATCCATCATGTAGCTGCTATTCAAACTTAATGCTAGTCAGGATTGGGTCACCTACGTAAACTATCTCATTTGTCTTTTCTTAAGTTCCTTTTAAAGACAGCCTTTTACCTGTCTTTAAAAGGAACTCAACTAGAAGTTGAGTTCCTTTTAAAGACTTCTAGTCCACAGTAATTTTTCTAGGCAATTCTTTTCCACTTGAATGAATTAGTGACATTATAATCCACATAGAATGAGAACCTTAAATTTTCATAGTTTTCATGTGATTGCTATTGTACAACATGTTTGAGCCCATGAGATAATTGTTTCTGTTTGTTTTGTAATTATCTGTTGAAATTTACCTCACTTTGGAGTGATATGAATATGTAAAATCCTCATAAACAGCATAACTTCTCCAAAATTTTCTATGATGATACAGTACTAAAATACTTACGCTAAGCCTCCCCAAACCATTTATTTCTTAAATTTCACTCAGACATTATTTCAATGAATTTTGATCATAGGTAGGTCACTTTTAATAATTTTCTACTACTATAATTTTTTCAGTGGTTCTAAGTGGGGGAAGTGCCACTCCATTGAAGAGAATTTGAAATATTTACAGTAATGTTTTAATTATAATAGTTAAGAGTAAGTAGGCTTTTAATAACCCAAGGACAATGCTGTTAAAATCACATTAAAGAAAAAGAGTTACCTGCGTCCCGTACAATCTTAACAAAGCAGTACCAGAAACAACCTCAGATGTGCTAACTTTACACTGAGTCATCATTTGTGTGTAATTCCTTAACCATGTTCCAACTTCAAAGAAATTTAGTTCCCTCTGTTATGGGATCGTGTGTGCTTGTGTGTGTGTGTGTGTGTGTGTGTGTGTGTTTGTGTGTGTGTATAATATATATTTTTAGTTATTTCCTATTTCAGTCTCCAAATATTCATATGACCTTTATTATCTGTACTTCCTATAATGAAATGATTTCTAATATCATGTCTCAGAAATATAAATTTTTATTTTAAGCAGTAGTTGAGGAATTTTTCAAATAATACCTATTAACCACACTGGGCATTTTCATATGTTTGTTTTAATTATAACTAGAAATTACAATAATTTTTAAAAATTTATTTAAAAGGGTACAATATCTCTAGATTTTATTTTGAATTTAATAAGATGTCAAAACTTCATGAATATGTCTAAACCTATTTCTCTAAGGCAATTCAATTCATGAGAATGTATTTTCAGATTTTGATGAGCACTGAAGGCTTGGCACTACATTTTTACCACATCTACAAATGGATAATATCAGTGTTAGAGGATCTAGAATCACCATGGAGATGAATCTCTGCGCATACCTAGAATAGGTTTGCCTTTGGGTATTCTTGTAACTATGTTGATTATGTCAGTGTATGTGGCAAGACCAGCTTTAAAAGTGCATGGTACTGTTGTAGAGGCCAGAGTTCTGGATAGAGTGAAAAGGAGAGTAAGCCATACACACAATGTGACTTGTGGCTCAAGGTCCTGCCATGACTTCCTTGCCCTGTTAGCTGTACTTTGAAACTGTGAACCAATATAAACACATCCTCCCTTAAGTTGCTTCTGCCAGGGTGTTTTATTATAGTAAGAGAAAAATAACTACTACATTGTTCATGCAGAATCATGCATGGAGCACTAAGTGGATCCATCTTACTTTTGGATCCACAGATAATATTACTAGCAGATGCTCTTTTTGTCATAGTTTAAGAAAGTAATAATAACATACACATATGTCATTTCTGGTATCATGTACTCATTGAATTATAAATGGAGTAAACATTGGCCGAAGTATCCTACCCAATGGGCTAAATATGCTAGGTCAACAATGCAGATGATATCTAGGAACTGAAGGGACTTTAGTAAAGTTAATGGAATGGTCCCATCTCAAAATGGTGAGGGTTACTCAAGTCCAACACATCATTGTCCATATAAGAATGTGGGTTGAATGCCCATCCAACAATGAGAGATGCACTCTCACCCTGGACTCTCAGGGGAGGGTCTAGGCCCTGCCCTGAATAAAATGACAGACTATGGACACCCCATGGAGTGCCTCTCCCTCCCTGGGGAAATGAGGGGATATTGGAAGTGGTTGGTGGGAGGGCATGGGAGGAGGGGAGGGAAAGAGAGAAGGACCTGGAATTGACATGTGAAGCAACCTTGTTTAAAAATAAAAATAAAAAAATAAAAAAAGAATGTGGGTTGAGAATTCCCAAGATTTTAATGGAAGTTAGATATCTCAATTTTTAAGAAAAGCTTTGGTTTGGCTAAAAAAAAAACTGGACATAAGATACATGTATACCTTTACAGGACATGACATGAGGCCATATTAAAAACTACATTTTTAAATAGAGATGCTGTATGCAACAGCATAAATAATAATTTGTTTGAATGAAGATAAATACTTTGTCACATAGCTCATGCTGTTCTTATTTGGAAATATTTATTCATAATGTGTTAAGCTATTTTGCTTCCAGAAACGATGTGATATATGTTCAGTGTAAGAGTTTGAATTAAAATATGTGAGTGATAGTCTTTATTTGTAGCCGATAGCACTAATATTTAGAGATTAAGAAGTAATATAGACAAATAGATAAAATACAAAGTACAACTATTGACGTTTTTATTACACAAAGAATACAAACTTGGTTATTTCCCCTGTTAAAGCCAGCAGGCGGTTCTGTAATGAAGGACCCCAGATAATGTAAGAATTTTTATTACCAAAATAAAATCCACTTTATAGTCTTGCTAATTTCCCCATATAAGAGAAAGGGAGAGAAGAATACATCAGAACAAACTGAAATTTTCAAAGCATCTTAGGAGAATTTCAACTTAATTTTATGTCAGATTCTCTGAGTTACTTCATGTGAATTTTTTAAAGGGATATGTGTTGTTTTGAAGTAATGTGTTGCAAATTCAAAGGGGATGCCTCACTTTATGTGGTAGTGGTATTTCCACAAAACCTGAGAAGCTCCTAAGACCTGAGCTTGCTAAGACAATTGGTTTTAGGAGATTGCTCTCAAAGCACATTTAAGCTAAATTACAAATTTGCATTGTCATACCTAAGTACTGAACACACTCAGAAGAAGGCAGACCAGTCCCTGGCACTCTTGGAGGGCTGACCACTACTGTAGCTGGATAGAGTGCTAAGGTAAAACTCTTCTAAGTCCAGATGAATCATTAATGAAAGTATGCGGAGCAAAGGAATGAACACCTACCTTCACTTCACAGAACAAAGCTGTACAAAAGTGAATACTGACCCGTGAATCCCAGTGACAAGGAAAATGAGATTCCCATTGATCTTTGTGCAGTTTATGAATTTGTCAATGTTGCTGGAATCCACTGTCTGAGCTGACATCAATGATCCCGTGCCGATGCCATCACATGCTATAGAGGCAACATTCAGAGTAAACAGCTACAAACCATATTCTAATACACCATTGTGCTTTTCATTATAAAATAATAGCATCTATTTCAAAATGTAAAAATACCTCTTTCTCACTAAAAGATAAAGTTATTTATTTTTGATTTTTCAAGATAGGACTTTTCTATGTTTCCCTGGCTGTCCTGGAACTCATGATGTAGACCAGGCTGGTCTGGAATTCAGAGATCTGCCAGTCTCTGCCCCCAGAGTACAAAGATTAAAGGAGTGCTGGAATTTTAAAGGCATAAGACACCAAGCCCAACTTTATCTATCTATCTATCTATCTATCTATCTATCTATCTATCTATCTATCAATCTATTTATCTATCTTTCTATTCCTTTGGCCCTACACAGCCATATATATGATGAACAAATTCTCCCTTATCAGTTTACAATAATTCTATTTTCTCTCTCACTTAATCACTCCCCAATATGCTCCAAACTCAAGAAAAATAAAAGTGAAAGTAAAAAGACAAAACCTATCAAATTCTAAAAAACATACAAGTACACATATACGCACACAAACACACACACACCATACCACACCACAGTGTGTGTGAGTTAGAAATATATATAATAAATACACACTATATATATATATATATAGAGAGAGAGAGAGAGACAGAGACAGAGACAGAGAGATACAGAGACAGAAAGACATTCACACACAAAAGTGTATAGTCTAAAGTATGAGGTTTCCTCTTTGCTAACCTTAGTACTTCAATAGCTTAACATTTGAGAGTTTTGAAGTCTACTTTCATCCTGTTTAAAGGTTTTCTTCTGATGAGAAATTCAAGCACTCAGGCCTAGATAAGATGTCTTTCTTCATAAAAAGTCTTTAACACAAATTGTCCGTGACATTGATTTAATACTTACAGTGCAGTTCTTGTTATTGCACACATCTATTAAAATATAGTTATAAGACATGGAGACTGAATGCTATGTTATCCTTCCCCTTACACACCTTTCTGTATGGAAATAGTTTATGTCATACTAAACACCTAGTGGATCCTTGTTTTATGTAGAACTTCTAACAGTTGTTTCTGGGTAGGGATGTGGTTGGATTCTAGAGTATTTGTCTGGCATGATTAAAGCCATGGGTTCAATCTCCCAGCCCTGTATATAATTTAAAAAGGGAAAGAAATATCCTTTGATTTCTCAGTTCCTGGGTGTTTGTTTGGTACAGTCTGTTGGTATAATTCAAAGTCAATCAAAACCATTATTAGCCATATTTTTCAGAACAATAAAATTATATAAATTTTGTGTGTGTGTGTGTGTGTGTGTGTGTGTGTGTGTGTGTGTGTGTGTGTGGTCAGTCATCTATTGTGGAAGGGTAATTATTTTCTGAGAAACTAAGTCCCACTGGCCAAGGTACATGAAGTCAGGAAGTGTGCCTTAACTTCTATTCCCAGGGTCGAGAAGGCAGAGGAAAGCAGATCTCTGAGTTCAAGTCCAGGCTGGTCTACAGAGCAAGTTTCAGAAAAAAACATGGCTACACAGGGAAACCCTGTCTCAACAAACAAACAAACATAATACATCCACAAAACCAACCCAACAAACAAAAGCACAGGAAAGGCATTAGCAAGACCCTGTTACACCCCAACACTCTGAAGCATAACTCACCTTTCGGGCAAATGTCAGTGCAAGGCTTACACATTTTAATTCCATTTTCTTCTACTTCCATCTTGGAACTAGGACAAGCACGCACACAGGAACTGGAATCTACCACAAAGTTATCTGATTAAAAAAATAAAATAAACAATAATGTTAATGTTAAACCATCAAATTTAAAAGAAGATAGTTTATGATTTTAAAATAGCATCATTGACAACATATGTCTATTTCCCTAAAACAAATCCTTCTCTAAGTACTCCAACTTGAAACAGTATCTCTGACTCCTGAATTCCACTCCAAGAGCAGTGCGTGCTAAGAGCGGGTATCTGCTTGGCTACTCCTCCACATTCCAAAGTACCACCAAGATAGAGTGATAGAGCGATTACTTTTATAAACGAAGGAAACTACATCACATTTAGTTTGTGTTTCTCAATAGTTCCACTTCATTTCATGACATTATGCGAGTTGGAAGTCTAAAATATGTCAAGTTCATGAGGCTCAAATGAAGCTTATGTTAAACCGCCTTGGATCAAGAGAGTGCACTTCAAATCCAAGAAGTATTTAAATGCACCCTGTGCTTTATTGGAGCTCCACCAAGCCTTTCTGACACAGTGAAATTGTGAGAGACACCACTTTATCAAAGTATACAGTTAGACGAGGGACATCTTGTTACTTAGACTTGGTGACATGCTCAGGAAACCAGTAATCTGTGAGGTGCCAGGACTGTCTCTTTGAGGTAAAGAATAATCACTACATCTAGAGCTATCAGAAGTAGAGAGAGGGACATTATGATGTCTGCAGCAACAGTCTGGCTAGGAATGTAGCCACCTTCCTCAAATACTTCTCTGGACCTATATACATTGCTTTGAAACGTTTCAAGCATGAGGTGTGTCCAAAGCAGAAAAGACATGTAGTCTTAGTAGCATGGTCCATGGACCATTCAATCCAAGTGTTTCTGTGATATTTTATCTATGGTGGGTGTAAATGCCATATAGAGTTATGAAGTTCAACCTAGAAAAACCTAACAGAGACCTCTAAGATCTTAAGAGTCATGGCATGCTGTCTATGGCACAGGATTGTGTACCAATTAGCAAACAGATATTAAAATGCTTTCAGGAACTAATAGAGACAAAGCACCCCACTAAAGAGTCAGGGTTGACTTATGGTCAGCAATGCCATAATCAACACGCTTGAAGGAAAGCACTCATAGATGGTAGTGGAATATGTCACGTCTTCTAATGGTACATTTTCTAGGTAGTAACATCCCGGTCACTTTGTATGGAGGAAAAATGACTCAAAAGCACTAGGCTGTTTTATGAGAAAAAAGATTAAAACTTCTGAGAAGAAGGGAATCCAGGGTAGAAAAATGGCATGGTCAGTAATTCTCAATGGTCAACATAATATCATACTTTAAAAACCTAGATCTCCAGCTTTCGTTTGTGCCTGAGGCCCCTTTCAAAGATAAGTACTGTGGATTTCAAATTGATTATTATTACCAGAAGGCTTTCAGGGATCACAAAGGCTCTAGTTTTTATCTGACTCAGGACCACTCTCAATACAAAGAGAGAATCTTTGCTGCAAGCTCTACTACCATGCATTGGATCCCTTTTCCTGCTCTAGGAGGGACTGACATCTCAGACACCATGAGACAAAAATGAACCTACGTTGTTCTTGTCAGGTGTTCTAATCACAACAACACAGAAGTAACTAATATAAGGAGCATGTTCAATTCATCTGTGGTAGGCGAATGTAGAAAATGCAAGTTATCTGTCATAGAATGTCCACCACAAATGACTCTTTGTTTTATGCACTAAAGCCTGACCCTTGTTTCTTTTCTTCAATAAGTTAAGTTTTTACATTTCAGGATGCTCAACTGGGGAGTGTAGATCTGTGTAGAAGATAAATTATCTTATTTTCAAAGATAGTTGAAGTTCCCAAACCAAGCCTAGTGAACAGGCTATAGACAGTCTTATTGTTACTGTTTAACAGCATGGAAGGGCCTTCAACTGGACAAAAGTAGAATATTCTAGCTGTCATATTTATATTCTACAGATTCTAAATCCTCCACTCATATGAGTATATAAGTAAATGTAGTTATTAATTTTAAAGTTTTTTGAGTTACTTAATTAGACTTTCCAATAGGTAAAAGTCCCATTTGTCACTAAAAGCAACAAATATACATATATACACATATGGATATAAGTATATATATATGCACATATATATGATCATATATATGATCACATATGATATTCAATATTGATCAAAGTAGTGATGGCTTTCTTGAATCATTAGCACTTGTTATCAGTTTGCTAAATATCACTTAACGATCTTCATATCCAATTATTCTGGCATATATTATAGTATAAGTAAACAATCAGCAATAAATATAGGAATAAACCCAACTCTATCACTATCTGACCTTGTTTTTCATACTGATTGCTTTCAACAATGATCTCTTTCAAGAAACAGCATCACGTGTTGAAAACCAAGGTATAGAGAAAAAGCCAAGGGTTTAGGAATCAGTAAGCCACCACTCTAACCTCAAGTCTGGCACAAACTCATATAATCACTTAAATGTGTTGATCCTTACTTTCCTCTTTTTATGAAATATAAATGGTAGAACTCATAGCCAATGTAAAATAACTTGCCATTTTCACTATTCAATTTCAAATGAAAACGATCATACATGAAACCTCTCATTTTTCAAGTAGTGCTTTAATTATTTGATGTGCCTTTGTGTGTTACTTACGTGGGCACTTTTTCACACAGAATGCTCCGTATGTGTACTTTGCATTAAAGTTGTGCTCTAGTTGAAAGGTGGTTGGATTGTAGACGAATGTCTGGGGACACTGAGTAACACAAGCTCCACTGTCATTGAAATTCATGCATGCCTGCAACACAGCAAATACATTCATAAGTAACTTTCTTATATACTTGTCAATACAACACTGTTATCATGGCTTAGTCAAAGTTGCCATACTTTTTATTATATTCCTATTTTATGAATCCTACCCAAACTTATCATTTTAGAGTCATTGTGATGTTAAGTTTTCATTAACTTCTCACCCTCTTTTTTGTCAGTAAATAGTACCATCTCTAATTACTAATCTTCACATAGAGTATTATATATCATATGATTTTAAACTGAGAATTGGTTTATAATGTTGAATCTGGACGAATTTGAGTTCACACTGATTAAACATCCTTATATTTAATCTTTATATTATTCAGTTTATGTGTCCAGTTCAGTAGATAAGAATTTGTTTGGGGAGGGTGACTGGAGAGTTCCTGCCTTGTGTGTGTCAAGTTAAGCGCAAGTATCATTCTACAGTAGGAAACATAATGATGGTCATTTATTTACCTGGATTTAAGGAGAAGCTGGGGAAAAAGACTGAATAAGTATAATGGTTTTAAGGGTAAAATATGAAGAGCTGGGAGATATTATTAGTCTGGGCTTAAATAAAATGATGTAATTTTCATAATAGTACATCATTTACAGTAGCCATTATGTTGAAAAGGCATTTGATTTTGCTAACATAAATTTGTCTTCAGATGTATTTTTATTACTCCTTTCAAATTCCCTTGGGAAAAACTGAAAAAGAATTTCCTACCTGAGAGTTGCATTTCTGATATCACAAGAAAACTCATATAAACATGCGATTAAGAAATGGGTGAACAATCTAACTCTTTTAATCAAGAAATGAAGCTTTCCTGTGAATAATTGAGGCCTTGTAAAAGAGCTAACATGAACCAAAGCTCTGTTTTACATTTCATTATAAATTGTCATATGGTTATTAATAAGAATTAATTTATTCTGCTTCCTCACAACATTTTCTTCATCAATTATTGTTTTAGCAAACATTTTATCACAACATGACAACTCTCTGATGATGGTCTACAAGGTACATAATCAGCAAGAGACTCACTGATGATACATTAGTCACTAAGATGACGCTTTATAGGAAGACTCTATTAAAAAGCAATCTAGAAAACTCAGTAAGTTTTAATTTATGACCAAGAAACATCATGTGTTCTTGTAATTGAATTACTAACACACTTGCTGCACTGATATGCAATGTACATATACTGCTTTGGAACAAGGGGATTTAAGGCAGAGGAATAGAGCAAATTTACCTTCCAGTTAGCACACAATCACGGTGCAACTTATACCAAAGCCTCAGTCTGGCATTCATGAACATTCTGAATTAAACGCCAAAGTGAAATCACTGGACCATTCCAATATAGTAATGAAATGAGAGCTCTCAAGAGCATCTGGTACTGCTTATCACAATAATACAAGGGAAAGGGCACAGTGCCACATCCTACAGGGAGAGGTGTTCCTAATGTTTCCCACTGTGCTGGCTTGGAATCATTACTGCAACACCTGCAGTGTGCAGTATCTTCAAAATCAAGCTTGGTGCTCTCATATCCATGCTGGTGACAGACAAGAAAGGGCTTTCCATTCGGGTGCCAAGGCTCGTCCTTAGATGTTTAACATGTAGGAACTCTTCTATTCTTTGTTTGAATTCAGTTTTACCAGACTCTTTTGTTTCACTATAGAATCATATCAGACAAATTCAGTTTTCTATAATTTTTAAAATCCAACCAATAGCTAGATACAGCCTTAGTGCTCTAATTTATATTTTGCTTATTGGATGAAATCTCATTTCTAAAAAATTTCAATTTTAATATGAGTTTGGTGGAACAAAATACATTTCTAACATTTTTTGTTGATTTTTTGAGAAATGGAAAATAATTTGTTGTGTTCTTTTAAAAATAAAACAGTGTACTGTTTATTATTTTAGACTAAGATTAGTATTCTGGTTTATGAACTTGAGTAAATTATCACTTATGAAGTTTTTATATATGTGTATATATTTCAAATAACAAAAACTTATACCAAGACTGCAATATCAAATGTAATTCAAATTTTTCTAACAAAGGAAAGTTAGTTTTGTTGAAATAAAAGTATCCTCTTCAAAAATATTAGCCAGTTTATCGCATAAATAGAAATATGCATTTCTTTGTTTTAAATATATAACAACATTAGTTTGTTAACAGTGCAAACTTGAAGATGATTAAATGCATAGATTTCTTTGACATAAGCTTAAAACTGATATTCAGGAAGCAACTGTCCTCATTCATTGGAATCATTAATACAACAACACAAAGTGGTAAGTACTGAGTATGTGGAAATGATGTTCTCAGTTTCTGAATAACATCCCAGCATGTTCTCATTCATGATCTTCAACACTCTCATGTCACACATAAATTATATCAGAAAGGCAGAATTAACCTAACTGGTACAAATTAATTCTGTTTAATTAATAGTCAACCCATTAGAAAGACTTTATAATAATACAATGATCAAACTTAATCTTAATATAATCTAGTGTTAAATAGTCTGTGTGGCTCTGACTCGGTCATAAGGAAAGAGAGGAGGGCAGGGAGAAAGAGAGATCCTGAACATACAAAGCAGTCAGTGTCCTTTGGTCCAGAGCAGCCTCCAGCACATTCCCGATGGCAGCAGTCACTAACGTAGGGTCCATAGCACCTGCCATCACATTGTTCAGCACACACAGTTCTTGTCACTGGAGAAGACAAAGAGAGGGCATCAATCAAAGCCACCCACCAACAGATCTATGTTTGTAACAACAAAACATGTGTTCTGAAACCACAATTTGTTCTACCTAATATTGATTTATTCGGAAAACATTAAATGTATTAACCATGCAATTAGAAGCAAGTTACTGTACAAAAGCTTCATTTATATGTATGTATACATATTTATTTATATATAACATTATTTTTGGGTTCAGCAAACAGGTAGAAACACCAACAAAAATCATTGTGTGCTTTTAGTAAGAATGGGAATAATAGAATGAGCAAGGAAGTGGATAAACTCAAGTACAAGAAGTCTGTGGGGGAGAAAGTGCCTTCAGATACTCAGTTAAGATCTCTGGCCCTCAACAGATGGGAGGTAAATTATTAGGCGATTCACATTATATGCTACATGAAAAAATGCAGGGATGGAAGAAAGGAATGAAGGAAGGAAATAATGGTTAAAACATAACAAATTCTTTCATTGGTCCTTTGTAACTTACCAATTCAATGCACAGCATGAAATCATAGTATAATTTAATAACAGCAATGCATAGGTGAGATATTAAAATTATACTAAAAAGGGATACAACCCTACTTATTTCAATTACTACAGAGACATACTCCCCAAGTACTTTCTCAGTATGAACACTACAAAATATATGAAACATGTGGCTCTATGGCTTCTTTATTTACAATTCTGCCTGCTTCGTTTGTTATCAATTCTTGAACTAAGCTGTTATGACACCACTTCCACCACAGACTACATTCATTTCATTACAATCAATGAAATGTTGCTAGGTGACCAATAGCTCACCTAGAAACTGAAGATGGGGCTTCCATTTCTCTTTTCCCTATCACTTCTTATACCGGGAAAAATCAACAAGCAATGTTAACAATATTTCACATTTTTTATTACTTTCCTGTCTCAATGCTGGTTTATGCATATCTACAAAGTTTTACATATCATTCTAGAAGGCTTCTTATCTTTCTTTCCATTTAATCCTCAATGTTGCTCTGAATAGATGGTTTTTTAAAAAAGGAGCTATTAGACATAGAGCAAAGGATTACCAGCCTACAATGCACACTGCCAGAGAAGCTAGGGAACAAGAACCTGAAGAGAGACATATATGGTCCCCCAAAGAAGAGGAAAGAGACAAGATTTCCTGAGCAAATTTGGAGCATGGGGGTTGGGGTGATAGAAGAAAGAGAAGGGGAGAGAGGAGGGCAGAGAAAGACATGAGGGAGCAGAAAAATTGAGTCAGTGGAAGAATGGAGGAAAACTAGAAAAGTGATACCTTAATAGAGGGAGCCATTATATGTTTAAAGATAAATCTGGCACTAGGGAAATGTTCAGAGATCTACAAGGATGATCACAACTAAGAATCTAAGCAATAGTGGAGAGTCTACCTTAAATGCTCTTCTTCTATAATAAGATTGATGACTACCTTATATACCACTCCAGAGCCTTCATCCAGTAGCTGAAAAATGATGAAGCAGGCATCCAGAGCTTAGCACTAAGCCAAACTCCTGGAAACTAGTTGCAGAGAGGGAAGAGTGATAAGCAAAGGGGTCAAGACCAGGCTGGGGAAACCCACAGAAAAAGGTGACCTGAACAAGGGGGAGTTCATAGATCCAAGACTCATAGCTGGGAAATCATGACACAGGCCCCCTGAATGTTGGAAGTCCTGGGAAGTCTATGGGGCATCTAGTAGTGGAACAGTATTTATCTCTAGTGTATGATTGGACTTTGGGATCTCATTCCACACAGAGAGATACTCTCTCAGTCGAGACACATGGGGGAGGGCCTAGGCCCTGCTCCAATAGATGTGACAGATTTTGAGTATCCCACATGGAAGGCCTCACCATCCCTGGGGAGCAGAAAGAAGATGGGATGTGGGATCAGAGGGGGGGCAGTGGAGGATGTGAGGGAGAGGGAATTAGAATTGATATGTAAAAAAAGATTATTTCTAATTTTAATAAAAAAGAGAGAAAAGCAATCCCTTGATTCAGTGTTGATACACAGTATAAAATATTTGCCATCAATGTATGAATGCATTATAATAATACTTAGCAAAAAGTAAGAAATTTCCATGAACGTATGAAAGTTTCTACATTCTCTGGAGCCACTCACCACTGCTCATCTTTCTCACATGTGGCAAAACATGCACTCACTCCTTCACACTGCTCTCTGTGGATTGATTTTCATTGCATTGCCATGAGGCATTCATCTGTCTTAAAAGTGTTCCTGCCTTCTCTGCAGAGCATTCCTCATTTTGAGCCTTTACTAGACATCTCTCCAAACTGAACTTCTCCATTACTCTTATTTCTGAACAGGAAGCTACAGTTCACACAGCAGTCCAAGTGTCTGAAGCCTAGGCTCATTCCAAAATCTAGTACACTGTATCTCCTGTTATCATGTTAATGATAGGACAGGAATTACCACTTGTCCAACAGGATTGGAGACAAACCCATGACACAAGTGTAAAGTGCTTATTGAGTGTGAGTAACGCTGTACAAATGCATTATATAATGTTAATTGCATTCTACACAACAGTTGTTTTGTCTGGGTTAGCTCATTCCTCCTGACTAAATGATGAGTTTCTTGACTTTTTCCTAAAACCTAAAAATAAAGTATTTATTTTCAGTAACAAGTACAATATTTAGCACTTGGTGAACAACAGTACACAACATCTTTATTGAGTTAGATGTCAGAAATTGCCAATCTAAATGCTAATCTAAATTATCTTTTAGACTCTAACACACTTCTTGGAAAAATAAAATGATGTAGGAGGCTACCAAAATATCTCTTGGAAAAAAGAGTAAACAGGCAATTATTAAAAAACAAGAATTGCCATTAGCACTTAATAAATTAATAAAATTCTTAAATTCTGTGACTGGTTATTTTCTGTTGCAATAGCTTTACTTGGGTCTGTTTCCTATGATGATGATCCTCACTAGATGATATAGAACATTGAAATATGAAGCCTGTCATATTGAACAAAATCTCATTACTCCTTCTATACTAAAACTAAACCAGAGCTAGGCTCATGATCTGTGGTGACTTTATTTTGAAAATCATATACCATTTGCTGTGCTGTGTTTTCTGTTTTGTTTTGTTTTGTTTTCAAGACAGGGTTTCTCTGCAAAATAGACATAGGTGTTCAGAAACTTACTTTTTAGTCAAGGCTGGCCTCGAACTCTCAACACTCTGCCTTTTTCTGCCTCCAGAGTTCTGGGATTAAAGACATGTGCCACCATGCCCTCACATAGTAGCTTTTTGTCATAAATAACTAATTCATAAAGATTTTCCTCTTCGTTCTCCCCTTCCCCGTCCCTCTCTTTGTCTTTTTTTGCTTTCTTCTTATGTTGTTTAACATTTTCTCCTTCATTATATATTTTGTTGTGTCATCTAACATCATCTGACATATCTTCCATTCATTTGTTACATTTCTTAGTTTGTGGCTAATTCCAATTTTTAGAATTGTAATTGATAATCATACAGTTTTAATTTATATACTACATAAGTATACATAATATAGCCCATAAATATACACTGCTAAATTGGTTTAACCTCTAACACTTCATTCTCATACACTTATAGTATTCTTTCTAACAATTCACTAAACCCTACTACAATTATATATACATATTAGCAATTAATACTATGTAATGTAAAATTTATGGATGCATAGTTTTATAAAGAATGTATCCAAATATATGTTTACCATAAAGCTCTCTCAATGGCCTGGAAGTAATTAAAATTGCAGACATGTGTTAAATAAGCAAAATACTTCATTTCAAATAATTGTCATCAAAGAGCATCCTATTACTTTGTTTCTAGGTAACAAACATTGTTCAGCTCAAAATCAGCAGCACAAGCCCAGAGCAAATATGTCCTATATGCAACAGAGTATTTAATTCTAGACACATATTTCCGAAGGTTAATTTTTGTTTATAACTGCCTAGATTCATGGTAATATACAATATGTTTTAATTTCTCTTTATTTACTCTGGCCTTCCCTGAAAAGTGGGGGAATTATTGTAGAAAATATTAAAATCATAACATTACTAACTCAGAATTTATCTAAATATTATTGAATAGTCACACCAAGATCCTTAATCTCTTTGACATGCTAAAATTTGTAAACTTCGTAGAATGATTATTCCATGAGACAATCATTTGTTTTAAATTGTTTAATTATCTATAATGAATAATGTTTAAAAATTCCAAAGTCACAAGATCTTCCACAATATGGCCAAATATCTAAAATTTCCAGTACATTTAGATGTCTTATATTCAGTTTCAATTCAGGGAAATATAAAAAACAATCTGATTAATTTTTATCCAAACCCAAACTCTTAAAAAATATCTGCCTCTGTGCAGGGAAACCCTCCAGGAACTGCTGGACCTGTACCAGTGGCAAACAAACCTTCAAGATCTTCATTGAAAATTCCTTCAAAGGTATTGATCAAGTGTTCCAAATGGAATTACAGGCCAATTTAGAAACAAAGGAAGAGGATTTCTATCAAAACCAATCTACAGGCATCCTCAGACGTTGCTTGGCTCTCCTTCAGGTATTGTCAATCCTCTAGAAGATGTGAAGATGGGGATTTATTCTAAACCAGGGGCAGGAATGGGAGGTACAGTCCTTTTTATGCAGGAGATGCAGGAGCTGACAAAAAATTACTAAGACTAACCCATGAACAGGGCTCAGGCTGAGGAACTCTGCAGAAATTTTTGGCATCGATAAGGAGGATATGACTGGTGCAATTGTGCAGACAAACCAGGAAAGAAACAAGAGATTGAAGAGCAACATCTGTAACCTGAAAGCTGAACAGGCTACAGAAAAAATGTTGGAGGGAATGCAAATGAAGCAAGGGCTGATGCTGAAAGAGAAAGATAAGAGTTACCAGAAGCCTGTGAAATTGTCCCTGAGAAGATGGGAAAGGAACAGGCCCAGCTGAATGAGGAGCAACAGGGGACCACTGAGCATAAACTTCAGGAACAGATTCAATGATGAAATGAGGGATCCCAGCAGGAGAACAAAAGTTTCAAGATGGGGCTGTAAAGAGAAGGCTTTTCCTTGCCAGAGATTGGTTTTTCACCCGCCAGTCGCCTGGGCTCTGCCACGGTGTCGTCCCCAAATAACACACAAGATGCTGTATTAATTATGAAGCTGTTGGACTTGCCTGTTTCTTACTGGCTAGCTCTGACTTAAGTAATTACCCCATAATTGTTAATCTAAGTATTTCTCTTACTGGAGAAGTTTCCAGGCTTCCTACCCCATGGCGTTACATCTTGACTCCCCATGTTTCTCCTACCCAGAGGTCTCCTCAACTCCTAGTCCCACTTGTCTTGCTTCCCTATTGGCCAACAGTGCTTTGTTGACATATACACAGGACTTCCCTCATCATGGGGCAATGACTCATCAGAAACAGAAACAAAGAGCAAGTGCTTCAAAAGTTGTGGGCTAGAAAAAAAAAAGCAGAGTGGTCCATTTTTACCCAAAGCAGAGGTGAACAGGGTGTAGAATTTGGAATTTGTGTCACTCATGCATCACACGAGTAAACAAATCCACAAAGGCATGCAGTGCAATCATTGAAATCATTTATCTTCCTATAAGATTGTGCATCAAGGATGCCATTGAGGTCCCCACTATAGGAGATGTCTCAACAGTGTTGCTCAGACAACAGTTGTTTTCCCAGATGCTCTCCAGGGGACAAGTGGACACTAAGCACAGTGTAACTGTTAGCAAATAAGTAGGAACTAAGATGCCCAAGTATGTGATGGGTCTGAAGGACAGACTCATTTCTTACTTTAGACAGTGTAAAGTTTTCTATTATATCAAAACTGACCAGCCTCTTTGCAACAGCATGGTTTCTGGACTCAGGTCATGAATAATGCTATCAACGAACTCCAGTATAACCAAGACACCTGAGATCTACAGTCCATATATGTAATGTCCAAAGAAAGATGGGAGTATCCATTAGTGTAACAAGGAGCTGGGTCACAAATACATGGGCTGAGGAAGGATATGCTTCAGTTAATGTAGATTGAAACCATAAAGGAACATTTCCAAACTTTAACAATTGGCACCTGATTACATAGTGACACCATGACAACTAAAGTTAATGTAGTGCAGTATGCAACTTTGAAGGTGAACTTTTAAATGATGATGGGTAGTCTGCTAGAATCAAGGTATTTTGTTGATTTGCCTCTAACTGCATATGTATGCTACTCTTTTCCTATTAGTAGCAGCTGTACTTGAAACCCTGTTGGTTTTCCCCAAGCAGAATGAAGGTTATTTTCCCATTGCAAAAATAATAATGAGGAGGAAGGAGGTAACTTTCCATTTAAAAAGACTACATTGATTTTTATGTAGCATTCAACATGAAAAATAACACTTTTCCTTATCAAGAGTTTCACATTCTTTAATTACCAATGAAAATTTAGGAAGCATGCACCATACCCTATCACTGCTTGTCTGCAGAAGAGGAAACCACAAGGAACTTAAATATGATTTCTGAACAGTGATCTGAACGAGATCATTTTTTCCATTGTTTAATGGGCTCCTTTCTAAGGACAAAACATTCCCTTGCACATGTCAAAGCAAATACAGGTTGGAATGAAGACCAGCATAGAATATGTTTATTTTATTATATTTGTTGGTTAATAGACATTAATTACTTAATGACTTAAGATGATAAATGTTATTCACCATTGTAATGATGGAGACACACAAAATAATCAATGCCTGAAATTAATATCTCAGCCTCACAGGTACATTAACTTATAATTGCTTTATCTTCATTAATTTCTACCTTCATAAATATGTTTCATTAGATTTCCATTCTATATTGAGTATGCTCTTTGAGTTCTTTCAATGGGTCTTCTAAAATACTTGGGAGGAGATTTAACTACCTTTTGCAGTATTGGCATGCCAGTAAATGTGATTAAAGGGTAAAATCTTTTATATGAAGTGTAGTAACTGGAAACTAGAGGTGAGGATTCATTCAAGAATACATTCCATGAGAATACAATATGCAAATTTTAATCACTAAATGTTTGATGGAGAGGGAAACTGTTGATAGAAAACCACCTCCAGCAAGATTTATTTTATCAGTATCTTAATAAAAACAAAATTGAATGACTATTCTAAATACATTGATAACCAATATTATGACCAAAGTGTTGCCGTAGAATAAATTTACTTTATTTGAATGTGACAATTTACAGACCAAATATCTACTATTTTTTCTTTTCTGAACAAAAATAATTTCAATGACAAAAGAAAAAAATCTTTCTATAGTGTAAGATAATTAAGGTTGAATTTAGGTAGCACTTTTAAAGATTTCCTCCCTATATTTCATGTGTCCCTCCCCTCTCTTCCTGTTCCCCTTCTTCCTTACTTCTATCCCTCTGTCTTTCATCTCTTCAATCCTTTCTTTCCTATTGTCTTTACTTTGTACACCCAGTCTCCACGAACTGGAATTTTAATTCTAGCATAGGAGTCATTATGGCAATGAAAATTTTGATTTGGTTACTCAATGTCCATTTTTCATATTGGTCCATAATCTCATTTGAGCAAGATACTTAACATTTAAATAATCTGTGAATCATGAATTCCTATATGTTAAAAATAACTGGCAATGCTCTCGAAATCTTGAGAGGTTAAATAGGTTCTTCTATTGTGATGCCTAAAATTGAGAGACACAATTCTATCTAGTTAAAATGGGAAACATCTCTAAGTAATTTACAAGATTTGATTGACAGACATATTAATTATTCTTTTGTAGAACCTTAATTCCAGCATCCATTCACAAAGTTTCTTATTTTCACTGTTAAGGTCTGTATCACTAATTGGGAAATTAAACAAAAGTCTATAAGCAAGCACATAATAAAATTTATGAAAAAAGTCCTAGACTGGATATAGAATCATCTCTTGCTCATTCTAAAGACCAAAGTTTCAACCAAGAGGGAACATCACCAGAGTGTTGTTTCCTTCTCTCATCAAATTTTCAGTTAACACTTAATAGCTCATACCTCTATGATCCTTGAATCTTTTATACTTTTAATAACAAATTTTCTACAAATCATGTCCATAAGACATATCATGTCCAGTAGCTGGAGAGATGACTCAATGACCAGGAACACTAACTGCTCTCCCAGAGTGCCCTGGTTCAGTTCCCAGCATTCACACGGTGGTTTATAACCATCTGCAATTCCAGTTTCAGGCACTCCAACGGCCTCTGAGGATATTGCATGCATGTGGTATGAAGACATACATACAGGCAAAACACCCAAATACATAATCTATAACAAAATAAATCTAAAAAGAAACCTGCAAATACACCATTAAAATTCAATGGAAATATGAATGTTTTTGGTTATAGTCTTTGAGGTTTACACTGAAAAGAAAATAAGTGAATTTATCAGAAGAATTTGTCAGCTACTACAATGATTTTTTTAATGGAATGAGTTCCCGAGTGGGGATACTGATAGCATTTTAAGGAGAACCTCCAGGAGATTGCTGGAATGCTTCCAGACCTTTCCTCTTTCTCCAAGGTTCACCACGTAACTATGAAAGGCAAAAGTGGGCTTATAAAGGAATACTCTGGTTGCGTGGCTTGCTGTCATTTAAAATACCATTTGTAAGTCATTTTTAAAGTAAAACAATTAATGCTCGCAGATCTGCCAGCAATAGCACACTCACTGATCACACTACAGTGTATGGACAATCAGGGTCTGGGAAAGAAGCACAGGTCCACAATGCTGATTATCTTCCCATTGAGATTAGATGGACTCATCTGAGTACTCTCTCTCTCTGGCAGCCTTCTAGAATTAGTTAGGAAAATGTAATATTAAGAAGCAGCCCTTCCCTCCCCGAGCACCCACATTCTAAAACAATTATGTGAGGGATTTATTTGTTTATATAATAATAATGTGCCAGGAATTTATTAGTCCAAAGGGAAACTATGAGTTCCAAATTTTAAAGAGATTCCATAAGCCAATACTTGAAATTTCTGTCCTAAGAAAAAGTTTGCTAAGGGGTAAATAACTTATTAGGCTGGGAAGGCACACATAGAGGTGAGCCTTAACCCGAAATTCTCTTTTATGGATCATATATGAATTAAACCTCAAATTGTTGCCAACAGAGGAAGAAATCATGAAAGCCTGTATTTTGATTTGATTTGATTTGAACACAGATTTAGGTATTTTCCATTTATCTTACTAACAACTTGAGTACTAATGTGTTTAAGAAAGCTCTATAAGGTGACCTAAAAATGCAAACAATTTTGTGTCTCAAGATAGAATTATGAAATGTTGTCTAGGATTTCCCAATGATACGATCAGCCTTCCAATATGACCTGATGATAGAGGGAATACTGTAAATACAGTAAATGAGCAAACTGGCTGTGTCATGCGGTAATTTACACCTATAGGTAACATACCAGTTTAATCCTAAGGAAATAATTGCTACATTTCACCTGAAAAACATGGCCTATTGCTTCATAGACTTTGCTGAAATTGACATTCTGAATTAGTTAATAAAAGCATGCCCAGATGTCTGCAGGTAGTAATCAAGGTTGACCCTTGTCCCAGTCTAATCTCTGGTGACCCATGAGCTGTGACATGATAATATTGTTAGTTGTGCAGCAGAAGAATGAGATCTTGTAGAGTCTATTCTTCATCATCACCTGATTTATTCATTTACTTAATGAGGTCTATTTAACTTATTTTATAAAGACATACTTAATGATTCATTGTGAGAATTTAAAGTTGATTTTAAGCTACCCTCTTAGCCACAAGGGAAATTCTCCCTTATTAGGAGACTATTAACATCTACAAAGTTTGTGAGTAAGAAATCAAAGAAAATATTATATTACAATAATTATAAGGAATCCCTAGCAATGAGTATGAATTATTTTGTGTGCCATTCACAGGTCTGTAGACAGAATGGAAAACTGCATAAAAGTGATAGTGAATTATTGTGTGTTTGTATGTATTCATGTGTCTGTGGTATGTATGTATGAGCTCCTGTGTGTGTGTATGCGTGTGTGTGTGTGTGTACACGCATGCTTACATGTGCATCTTTGTGCAGGTGCCAGGCCACTAACATGTGCATGAAAGTCAGAGGTGAAAGTCAGAAATCTTCAGTTGCTGTCCACCTTGTGTTTGGGGACAGATTTTTTTGATATAACCTGAACCCAACAATTCAACTAGACTGGAAAGCTAAGAACTCCACACCCCTTTCCAGATCATGCCATCTCCACATACCCAGCAGTATAACCTGGGTCTTCCTGTAGTTTCTGGGTTTCAAACTTGAGTTATTATTCTTACAAGGGATGCATTTTACCAGTGAGGCCATCTATCCTGCTACGGTGTTTGTTAAAAGTTTCATTTCACTTTTGGTTGAAGGTTGCATCTTCATGAATTTCTCACAAAGCAAGCCATGGTACCAGGCACGGGTCTACATCTTATTAAGTGAAGTGATCAATAGGCAGAGGGAGTTCCTTGCTAGCTCAAGTTACACTCCAAAATAATGTTAAAAAGCTCAAAAGAAAACAAAGGCACATGGGACATTCTGAAATCATTTGGATTTTTGGAATTTCACAAACATGTGTATCCTGACTTGATGTAAAACCTAACAAACCAAAATGGCACACACTATCACCTCTTCTTGTTCTACTTCTGTTATCAAAATATCAGAAGAAAATGAAGATGAATTTTCTCCCATTTGATACATATCTGAGTTAGTTCTTAAATTGTGATGCAAATTATCAAAGAGTGCCTTGGTGTGAAAGAAAGAAGTTCACATCAGGTAAGTAATGAAGAAACTAAGCACGCTTTATAACCTGTTGGTGGAAAAGAAAAGATAAACAAAATAAATGTATGTGTTTATGGACAAATTCAATGCGAACAGCCAGACTTCTCTAGAGGAGGAGCCAGGATCCTTTCCTGGTGTACTAGGAAGCTTTATTTATTTATTTTTTTTTGGTAAGGGTGAAACCATGAATGATGAGCAAACTATCAGTGAGTTAAAAAACTGATACATGACTTCTGAAGGGCAAATTTGCTTCCAACCATCAAATTTCTGTATTTAAACATAGGTGACTACACAATTCTGTCTATAGAAATATGACTTGGAGGATGGTGTGCAATTATAAAGAATAACATATTTTGAACTGTTCATGAATCAAAATTGTCACTAATGTAATTTCAACATCTACTAAGTCAGAACTGCTAAATAAACAGTAGTACAAACAAGACTCACAAAACTATTACAGAACTAGAAAAGTGAGAGTTTGATCTTTGTGTACTGGAATAAGACATAAAGCATGAAGTATAAGTGAAAGAGTACCAAATGACAGGAAATTAAAGATGATATTGCCAATTCTTGTAAATAAAGATAAACAATATCACAGCATTTACTTGTGTTTTTGTATATAAGTATATGTGAAAATACACACACACATATAAATACTACACTGATTGTTATTAATCACTTTTTATAAAAATGAAAGAAGGGGGATTGTGGTAACACTGACATTATTACTTTTTACTGTGGCCCCTTGGGTATCAGCTAAATAGTTTTAAAGAAATATATAACCTATAATGGTATAACCTATGTACTTCCTAGAGCAAGCTCATTATCCCAGTGTCACAGATGAAGACATTAACATTTAAGAATATTTAACTATGTTATTCCAGGTCATGTACTGAGTTATTACCAAAGTAGGTTTCTAAATTACATTCCAAAATCCTATTCAGCTTCATTGGTATGTTTGCAGACACAAAGAATAGATTCTCAAAAGTGAGGACCAACAGGTCTTAGAATAGTGAGTAAGATGGCTCCAGAAATTATTTCAAATTCAACCCTGTATAGCTAAAACAACGTCATATGTTTCTAATTTCATTTATGAAAACCAGTTCATTGCAACAAATTATCAATTCACATGAAGTAACAACATTGTGAGTGATTACAATGAAAACTAAGATACCACCTCAAATCTCTTCACATTAGTTGCTCAAGCTTGGAAATAAGAGTCCCAAAAATGTTCCTGCATATACACATGTATAATTTCATGGCATCTTATATGTAAGTGATATCAACTTGCAAATTTTATAGAGAAGGGTAGGAGACCAAATGGAGGTTAATATGTAAATCCACATTTCATCAATATCAACAATAGACTGATGGTTAAGTAATTGTAAGAATCATATTAATTATAAATGTATGGCTTGAGGATATTATAAAGCATGTCTTCAAAATATAGCAGGATTTTTTATTTAACCTACTTAATAAAATTTCATGTCAATCAGGGTCCTCTAACAGGTTGTAACCAGCAGTTAGAAACAGTGTTCAGCTGAGTGTACATAGGTCAAATTGGGAAATTTTAAAGAAAAACATGCCTGGTTAGTGTATATCTACTATAAAGAAATGAATGAATTTAATTTAATTTAATTAATTCTTTTAATTAATTCACCACTGTAAAGACAGCGGATACTACTTCTTCAAATTAGGATCACAGAGACCAAAAAATCCAACAGACCAGAGTGTCTGTTATTACTTTTTCTGGTCTGTATATGTTCAGAAATGTTTAAAAAAATAATAAAACACCACATTATAAAAAAGGGTGTGATTTATTTGCTGTACTATTTTTCACTGGTGAGATTATGTATGTAATATGTAGTTTAAGTAAGTGTAAAGATATATAAAACTAAGGGGAAGACATTGATTCTCTTACTATAATAGCTTTGGTATGAATCTTGGAATACTCTATCTTGCTTCCAATTTAATATAAAGGTTAAGCAAGCAGAAAAAAAAACCAAAACCAAAAGTAACTCAGAAGGACTTAAGACTTGAAGTGTATGTTTTAAATTCCATGACATAATCTCATCTCCCACTTCATGCTAGGATGTCCACAGAAAAGGTACATTTCATATATTGTATTATATCCTAGCATGATATTCAGCAAGATCTCAAAGACACTGCATTGTCATCTATATCATAGTTCAGATAAAGTTACCTGCTATAGTTAAATGGAAAATAATCTTCCTTCAAATCTATTAGGAATGTCCTGAAAATACCGTAACTGATATCAATTTCTTCCCATGTTCTTCAAGTAAATTATTGACTCACTGCTTAAAATGTTAAATGTGTACAAGTAATTTGTGCATTGTGATGTTTCCCTTAATTTTACAATGTCTCCGGAAACTATAAATTCAAGAAAGGGAAAATAGAAAATAATTGAAATCAATAAGAAGGCTTATGGACATACAAAGTTATTAGTAAAATACAAGAGTTTTAATTAGAGATGTTAGCTTCTAACAAAGGCTTGCTGTATCCCTGATTGATCAGGGGTGCTGACTCAGCTCTTTCTCCACTCTGCATTAACTCCAACTGGCTTTGCTCGCCTCTAATTGGATATTTTCCACACTGTCACCTACCTTTAAAATTACACTTGTTCCACAAAGAATGTAAACACAATTATGCTATGGTAAATTATATGTTTATACATGCATACAAATATAATTTATAGCCTCACAATTTGTCATTTGAGTTTCACAATTTACAGAATTTTTTAGAATTCCATGGTGACAGAAATACAACTTAATTCTGAGGTGTTACATTTTATTGATTAAAATTTTGGGGAGCAAAACAGAATACCTTCCTTTGAGTTTATTAATTATTTAATACCATTAAATATTCCATTTTGATGCTGTTATAGGTATATTTTAAAAACAAATGTAAGAAGTTGTATTTCTAATATTTTACTTATGACTGAATAAAACAAAGGTTTAGATTTTCTTCCTTTCCCTATTTTAAGAAAGTTTCAATATGTTGTCATGTCCCAGCGTAAAAAAGTATGGAGAATTTGTTAACCTTCCAATTTTCTTAGTATAATCTGTAAGAACTTCTTTTTCTTATTAACATTTACTTAAATTAAAAATAACCTTTTTTACATACCAATCCTAGTTCCCCTCCCTGCCGTCCATCCTCCCATTGCCCCCACCAATAACCCCCATCTACTCCTCAGGGAGGGTG
Source organism: Mesocricetus auratus (assembly GCF_017639785.1). Lineage (NCBI taxonomy): Eukaryota > Metazoa > Chordata > Mammalia > Rodentia > Cricetidae > Mesocricetus > Mesocricetus auratus. The sequence goes on along the minus strand of NW_024429194.1, from coordinate 39,786,151 downwards.
AGGCCTCCTGTGGGGGATCATCAAAGTCTGTCATGTCATTTGGGACAGGACCTAGGTTCTCCCGCATGTATCTAGGCTGAGAGGGTATGCCTCCATAGGGAATGGGCTCCCAAAGTTCATTCTTGCACTAGGGATGAATACTGGTTCCACTGCAAGAGGCAGCATACACTGCCCAGGCCTCCCAACTGACACCCAGGCCATATTCAGGGGACCTGGGTCTGTTGCATGCTCGTTCCCCAGCTGTCAGACTGGGGTCCATGAACTTCCACTTGCTCAGGTCAGTTATTTCTTTGGGTTTTCCTAGCACAGTCTTGACCCCTTTGCTCATCACTCTTCCCTCTCTAAAACTAGATTCCTGTTCTGATCAGTGTTTAGCTGTGAATCTCTCATTCTGCTTCCACCAGCTACTGGATGAAGGCTCTATGATGGCATTAAAGTAGTCATCAATCTCATTATAGGGGAAGGTCATTTAAGGTAGTCTCTCCACTATTGTTTAGATTCTTAGTTAGTTTCATCCTTGTGGATCCCTGGAGAATTCCCTAGTGCCCGATTTCTCTTTCAACCCATAATGTCTCTATTAAGGTATCTCTTTCCTTGTTCTCCTTTTCTCTTCTTCCCCCAACTTGACCTTCCTAATGCCTTATGTTCTCCTTCCCCCCTCTCATTTTCCCCTACTCTTTCTATTGAAACAATAAATAACATAAAATGTTGTTTAAAATAATATTTTATTTTATGAATATATTAAGTATCCCATTCACAATTTTAATAACATATTGACTACTTTATTTAAAAATGTAAGTGGAAACTTCCACAGATAAATGTTCCTTTTATTAAAATTACTACTAATTTAATGACAAATGGGAAAATGTATCATGTCTGTGTAGTCCCGCAGCTGGAACATGAATTGTCTCTTCACTTTTCATAGTACAATATTTAAATTCAGGAGACAAACACCTTTTCTTTCTATTGTTAAGCATACCATATTTTCTATTTGTTTCTAGGTAAGAAATGATATTTGAAAAACAACTTAGAAAATGGAAAATTTAGTATCGAAGGTTATCACCTTAGAAAATTCTAATTATAAAATCTGCAAATGAAGACAATTATGACTACTCTCATGCAAAATGTATGCAAAGTTTGGGAAAAATAAAACTGCAATATTTTACTCTGTGCATCTTTTATCTCTTCCCTCACTCAAAATGCAGTGACTAAACAAGCTGCCATTGGGTCTGGGAGGACAAAAAAGAAGTGTATAATGAAAGTGCCACCCCTCCTGATGATAGGAGAGTAGAGAAAGCTGCCCTGATACTGTGACTAGCGATGAAAAAGGACATGCAGTGTCTAGTTTAAATGTGATAAGTACACTTCATATATCTTGCAGGGACAGAGATAGCTTTGTTCCTTTAATCATTATTATTTATTTCTTAAAGCTGAGTCTCCTTCTCACCCACACCTATACAAGTCAGACCTCAGTTCTCGTGAACAGAGAGAGTTGTCATTCTTACCCGTAAGCTTACTAAATAATACTTCCATAAGCTTCAGCCTTCACATAGAAGATAAGTTCATCTCCCCTGACATGACTACATTAATCCACTGAATCAATTTACTTAAGCTGTGCTGTGGAGCAAGGCAGGCACGATTTAACTGAGCTTAAAAGTACTTTCAAGTTGGAGTTGCTTCCACACATGTAAGGCATCTCTCAGTACTCCAGCCTAAGTTCTGTTTGACCCTTTGCAGTGAGGCGAGAAATACTCTTGTTAGGTGTCTAGGGTCAGCATGCTCAAGCATTCAAAAAGGATTTAAGGAGCATGAATCCGAATTGTTCAGAAAATCAGACTCAGGGGTAAATCAGAGCAGAATACTTAGTAAGCTTGTACAAGCATCATTTACTTACATTAATATTTATAAAATCCCTTAGCATGGCTACGATTTTCAAAGAAGATTTTGTTTTTTTAAAAAAAAAGGTCTATTGTAATAGAGAATGCTCCAGTTTATTATCTGAAAGTCAGTGAATGCACTTGAGGATACACTTAAATTATTCAACATGTCTTCAAAACAAGTTATACTAGAAACTCATATAATTCTAAAACCCTGAACACTGGACAAATAACCTTTGTCCATACTAAGCTGCCAATATAATCTCCCTGGACTTTCATTTCATGGACTCTACTTTAACATAGCACAAAACTTTCCCACAGTTATGGAAACCCTGCAACCTCTTCTTCAAGGAAAACATGATGGGCTGACATCTTTGTTACCCATGTCTCTATTCTGAAACATTGGCAACTCTCATCAGTCCCCTTTTTCATCTCACCCTACAACTTGTTCATCACTGTGAACTCCTCCCAGAGCTGAGCTCTTGGTTTTTACTGTGACTTCCCACCCTTTAATTACACATACAGCCTCTAACACAACAGCCAGGAGGGAGGTAAAGAGTAAGGCAATGAAAGGTGGGGCAATAAAATAGAACCCTAACTTTGGGATTGCTTAATGGAGATGAAGGACATTGGAATAGTTGTCCTTCCTTTGCCAATACTTTGTAAGTCTGAAAAAATATATCCACAAAAAGCATAAGGAATTTTTGATAAAAGAAAATTAATTACCCATAGAGAAGCTCTCACAAAAAGGAGTTTATTTTAGCCAAATGGAAATAAGTAACTTGTAAATTATTATGAGACTACATCTTGCAGATATGAAAATGCATATTTTTTTGTGGCCAACCACTTAAGTAGAATATTCTTAAAAGTTTCAAAGAATCTTATATGACACAGTGAACCTCACCACAATTCACCTTCACTCATAGAGGAACTGCTGAAAATTTAAGAGACTAGAATTCTGGGTTGTCTATAATTCACCTTCATGAAAGCTCTGGGGGATTCTCATCTCTATAGAATCTTCTGTGAGGTCTAATTTTCACAGAAGTGTGAAATTAATTTTATAATTAAAAAACTCAGACCTTACAATACTTAAGTTTCATAGTAGCTCCAAAATACATTTGCTCTCCTGTTTAAATATGGATAAGCAATTTATCTCTTAAGTAACACAGAGGAAGAGGAGAAGGCTTTGAGTAAAATCAAGGACAAGCAGTCTGCATTTCCTCCAGTCCTGTTTCTCTCCCTGCCCCAAAGCCAGAAATAGGTAGACATCTCAAGGTTAATTTATCTCCTACATTCTTCCATTCACTTATGAATAACTTTTTCCAATATAACTCCTTTAATTAATGTATGCTAATTATTGGGGCCTTAGTCTATGTCCAAAACTCCTTAAGCATTTCAACTTATATATTGAATAGAATTTCATTCTGAAAAAAAAAATCAACCACCAGGAAGTGAATATAACCATTTCCATTTTATAGATGTGGTGACTGATGATTAGCATGGAGTTGTTTACCCATGGGGGAAAACAGAACAACTGTAATTTCCAACACATGAGTGATTTCTGAGTGAACATGCCTTTGAATGTCCTCTGAAATGTGGTGTACACGTGATACAGCAGTCTTCAGACTCAAAACAGTGGCTGATATGCAAATATCATATACATAAAGTTTCCAACCTCTTTAATTACTTTTCTAGCTTATAGAAAAAAAAGATGATTGTCCTTAACTTTCAAGTAATTTATCTTAAAGTACATTTAAAAAGGAAATATTTTATAATCTAAAAGATTCTGTGCTAAAGTATATCATACTAAAGTTTGTACTTGTATATAAATTAGATGTGCATAAGTAGTTGCTTAAAGTTTAAAGAATGTGGAGTAGAAATGGTGATTATTAAGAAGCTGGTATTATAGTCACCTTTATTTCTATGCTGAAATAGTAGGTAGATGAAACTAGTCACCTTGTGTTTCATGATTTTTCTATATAAACAGAACTTTTATCCTTTTAAGATTATCATGTTTCAAGAGTGTCTTTCAGTAACAGAAAGCTAACTAACACATCATATAGCATAATGAGTGGCTTTGAGGGAAAAATGTGCAAAGATATAAACATGCATCTTTGGTCTACAGAAATTACTTTCAGAAGAACAAAGGGCATGCTGCCAATGGGTGGCTGAGCAAAGCAGGTACAAGTCAGAAGACAATCTTAAGTTATTGTTTTCACATTTCTTGAATTTTGAATATGAAAACATATATAACTTTAAAAAGCAATTTAAAATTACCTTTGAGAATTAATCCTTCTGTATCCTCTGTTGCTGGCTTACATTACAAATTTTCTTTTGTTAATTTTTTATTAAAATAATGTCATGAATGGAGGCAAATGTGAAATCTCTGAAATTTTATCTAGCATTATAACAAATTAACTAATTGTGCAATATTTGCATATCTTAATCTCCAATGTTTGGTGTTTTGTATTGATTTTATAGTAGCGAAATCTGCATTTTGTTTTCTCACCATCCCATCGTTTTCAAAACTTTGGTCTTAATGCAAATGGGGAAAATTTTAATATTTGCATAGGAAGCTTTGTTTTCAAATTTAAAATAAATTATTTAGCCATAATATTGGTGACATATAAAGTATATTTTGAGTATTTAGAATACTGAAAAAATATATATGCATATATATATACATATATATATATATATATATACACACTATTCGGTGGTGCTGGGTATCAAACCAGGGTCTCATGTATTTACAGCAAACACTTCTAAGGACAGAGTTCATTCCTCAGTCCTCACGTTTATAACTGGCATGGTTTGGTTCCAATAACTTAGCAATCATGACAGTTAAATACTCATAATAATTAAAGTGTCAAGAAACTTCTGTCTGCATTAATGTGCACATACACCCCCTTGTAAATAAAAAAATCTTAAATGGAAGCATAGAATGGAGTAAGGTTTGTTGTTATAAAGCTACTGCCCATGTAGTTTACATCTATGTGTTATACTCATGCCTAGAAAAAAAAAACGGGCACATGGTACTTCTTATGTTTTTCTTTTTTAATTCACAAATGACAGTAATAATACTTAATGAAATACCAGTTTACTTGAAATTAAATTAATATAATTTTTCATCGTATTTGGATCTTCTAATTTTACTGATATACCGACTTCAAAGTCAGAGATAATGTCATGACAAATGTGCTATGTAGGTCATTAGCCAAGAAACTACAAGGAAATATGAGAAGCAATTATGTATTGTTTCATTTGAAAGCAAAGACTTAGGTAACTTATTTGGATGGAAACAAATTAAGCTCATTTCGCATTGCAATTGATCAGAATTGTGAGAATTTCATAACTAACCCATCAAGCATTCCAAACCTTCTGCTTTTCACTGCGAACACTTACAGGTCTGGCAGTGATTTTCAGTGGGCCCCCAGCATCGGCCGGTACAGGACTTATGGCATCTTCCACCTGCAGAAGAGGAAAAAGGAGAAAGGCTGTGTTCTCCATAGCTTTTCATTCTTGTACCTTTTTAATGAAATTCTCTTGTTTCTGGATGGGGATTTTAAGTCATGCAAGCATTGAGATATATCCCCAAAAATGTTCACTTATTTACCAAAACCTGAATGCTCCTTATAAGAAAAACTAAAGCACAATGTCCTTCTATGTGAAATTGTCCCATATTTTACATGAAAAAGAAATGAGTGTATTTGTTAATATTTCTTTAGGCAGAAGTAAGTAGTTATATTTTTCATTTTGACTATTGGACAATGATATTTCCTTGATCTATACCACTCAATATAATTTACAAAGCTCACAACTAAATGATGGCAACCAATATTAAAAATTAAGGGATAATAATAATTTAGTGGAAGAAGCTACAGTCAATGACAGCAAGAATATATTATTCAATCATATTATAACCCTCAGACTAAGAGGTAAAATCAAGCACTGAAAAAAAATAAAATGTAACGTTTTAGAAAGCTTAATGTCAGTTGTAATACATAGGTTTAAATTTTGTTGTTGTCTGAATTTTTAAATGGCATCCTTTAAGTCCCAAGAAGGAAGTTTCATATCAATGGGTTTCTTCTATTTGGGTTATAGCTGTCCCACACAGGACTGGTACTAAGCACATTAACTGGAGGAAACATGTGAGTGGACTACCCTTGAAACTTGTTTCTGAATTTTATTCAAAACTTCATTGGTCCTCTTGCTTCTCTTTAGAATTGAGTGTACATGAAAAGCTATTAAAGACTAAAACCTTTCTACAGAAATTTTCTTATTAAGAACTTTGTTCATTTTTTACTATTAATTACAATTTCAACATATGTAACCAAATCATCATACCAAATATTTCTGTCTTCCCTTGAGTCACAGGTTTTAAATCCTTAACTGAGAACTCTTACTACTTAGCAGTTTTCCCTCTCTAATTTAAGTGACCAAGAGAACCTACTAAGATTGACACTCTCACTGATAAACTAGACCTGACTGACAATTTCCCTGGCTGAACCTTAAGTCACCTGAGAGTCTATCTTTGGAAGTGAAGAGAGCAATGCCAAGCTCAGTAATGTGTAGGCTCTCAAGTCTAGTCTTCTTTTGCAATGTATGGGGACCCTTTTGGAACACAGTTTATTTAAAGCAAGCTTGACGAGGCACAGCCACTGATACCAGGAGCATGCAATATCCTTCATTGTACCATCTGCCTGTTTGAATCTAAACATATTATAACCACACAAAGCAAGCTCATTCTAGCTGACAGGAAAAGAACTCCATCTGGACCAAACAACATAATTTTAATCAGTGATAATGATAATTGTTATTAAAAACTTACAGGAGTTCCTTTGTACCAAATTAATAAATCTCATTTAGACCAGCGGAAATTAGACAGGACTGTGAGTCAGAATGAGAAGCTGTGAAAACTTTTTTGAGGACAAACTTTTTATTAGAAAGTAGAAAATGTGCTTTTGTGGATTCACAAATATTTTTTTGATCAATTGATTAAGTGGTCTATTAACTGAAGCTATCTAGACTAGAGAACATTCTACCTTTTAATCTATGACTTTTTAAATTGTGTTTCGGGTAATAAGGTACATATTTCAAGTTTCTATCTTACTGGTACACTAGAGAAGCTTACTTTTGCCTAAAACTTTTATTTTTATTTATATATTTTCCTTTTATTGAAAATAGAATATTTTCCTCACACAATACCTTCTGACTTTGGCTTCATCTCCCTCTACTCTTCCCAGTTCCTCCCCACCTCCTCTTCCATCCAGATTCATCTGCTCTCTGTCTTTTGTTATAAAACAAAGAGACTTCTAAGGGATAATAATAAAGTATAAGAGACTATAATAAAATGCAATACAAAAAAACTAATGGATCAGAATGGGACAAAACAAATACAAAGAAGGAAAAGAGCCCAAGAGTAGGCACAAGAAACAGATATCGATGCAGAGACCCATTGTTCACACTCAGAATCCCTTAAAAACACTAAATTGGAGCCCACTGTATATCATATCATATTATATTATATTACACACAAATACACACACACACACACACACACACTCAAACACACATACACACACAGGACCGACAAGCTAAAAAGAAAAAAATACATAAATAAGGTAAAATAAAAATAAAAAACCAACAACAAAAACAAACAACACTTACATACACTATATGAGGTAAAAACCCTGAAAACATGCTCCTGAGTCCGTGTTATGTTGGCATCTACTGCTGGGCATGCAGCTTACTGGAAAGAGTAGTTTATTTCCCCAGTCATATTCCCTTAAAGAAGACTAAATTTTCATTTGCAAGAGCTTATCAATTGCCGATAGCTTTTATATTTATTGATGGGGACATATGTCCACTTATCTTTTCAGCTCCAGGACCACATCTGATGCAGACTCCTTAAGCCCTATGCATGTTTGCTCAGTCTCTGAGTTTGTGTGTGCTTTGATCATGTTGATTTAGAGGGCCTTGCCTCCTTGATGTCCTCCATTTCCTTTGGCTCTTACTGCTTCCCCTCTCTCAGGGTTTCCTAGGTTCTGAGGAATGGATTTGATGAGGACCGGTTTAGGGCTGAGTGTACCAAGGTCTCTAACTCTCTGTGAGTCTCAGTATTTGTTTCCATCTGCTGCATGAGGAGACTTCTCTGCTAATGGCTGAGCAAGGCACTGGGCTATAGTCTAGCAAAATGCCTTTAGGAGTCATTTTATTTCTATGTTCTTTTAGGACAACAGTCATATTTAGTTTTTCACTAGATCCCTGAGCTGTATAACCTCTGGTTCTTGATCACCCAAGCTGTGTCATATATGGGTTCCATCTCATGGAGTGGGTCTTAACCAAATCAGATATTGGTTGGTTTCTTGCACAGGTTTTATTCCTCCATTGTTTTGTGCAGTGTCCAGTGATATATTAAAACTCTGTACTTCTGATATGATGAATTTACCTTATATACTCTGTAAGGAGATAGATCACCCAGGATCCTGTTGGTGAGAGGAGAGGAAGGCTTTCTGATAGGTCCCTGTTGGTCCACCAAAGAAACAAAAGTCCCACATCTTACTTGAAATTCACTTCCTTCTTTCTATTCTCATATACAAGTATTTTTAATAATTCTGATCTCAGGTATAAAAAGAAATCATAAATATATATATAATACCTTATTGTGATCTACTTTTATAAGCTACTCCAGGGATATGGTTTTTAAATGAGTAGTTTAAAGAAAAAAGTAGGAATAATATTTCATGATTTTGCCACTACTGTCCAAATCGATGCACATACATCTCAAGTAGTTACATAACTATTTTATACTGTATATGTTAATAATTATTTTTGTGATGAAACAAAGGATTTTATATTTTGCTTATATCACAAATAGAGTTTTTCTCATATAAAGTTCTTGGTTACTGTTTCTACTCCCCCTACTGCTCCCCGTTCCTCCCCACCTACCCTACAATCCAGATCCAACTGCTTTCTGTCTCTTATTAGAAGCAAACAGGCACATAATGGCTAATAAAATTATATACATGTAATATTCTATAATATAACAATAAAACTATATATTATATAAAATTATATATGGTATTATACAATGCATGTCATAATAAAATTATATATATGATAAAACAAAAACCAACACATCAGAATAGGAAAAAACAAAACAACATAAAAACTCCAGAGGAGTCTAAGAAAGGAACACGAAATAGACTCACTTGTTCACACACTCTGGAATCCTATAAAACAATAAACTATAAGTCATAATACATACACAGAGGAAATTTAGGGTAAAATGAGAGAAAATATAAATACAATCAATGTTAAAAATAAAAATTTTAAAAATGAAAAACCCTGACATGAAATTATGAGACAAGGAACCACCAAAGATGGCATTGAACTCATTTTCTGTTGGCTATCTACTGCTGGGCATGCAGTCTACTCTGCTCTGTGTTGTGTTAAGAATGGGGCATGTGGCCACTTTCCTTTGAGCTCTAGGATCCTGTCTTGTGAATACCCATGCATTCCTTGCTGGCTCAGTCTCTGTGAGCTTGTATCTGTGTTGATCCTGTTGATTTAGGGGACTTGTATTCTTTGGTGTCCTTCATCCCCTCTAGCTCTTACATTCATCTGCCTCTTCTTCTATGGGTTCCCTGAACCCTGAAGGGTAGAACTGATGAAGACAGCCCTTTTAGGGCTGATAGTTCTCTGTATTTGTTCCCATCAGCTTCAGGAGGAAGCTTCTCTGCTACTGGCAGAGCATGGCACTGATCTATGGGTATAGCAAAATGTCACGATTCTTTTAAAGTTATGCAAGAAAATATACATCTCTCTCTCTCTCCCTCTCCCTCTCTCTCTGTCTCTCTCTCTCTGTCTCTCTCTCTCTCTCTCTCTCTCTCTCTCTCTTCTCTCTTACACACACACACAAACACACACACAGAGGAATCATTTTTTTCTACTGACTTAGTGAAAGCAGTTACTTAATACCTTCTGTCATTTCAGTCAACCAACATGAAATTAAAATTATTCAAAACAAATACTTTTATTTGTATTCACTACATATTAATATCTTACGGTAAGTGCTGAGTATCCCATGCCAGTATTATTTTAATTCATATCTAATTCTTCTGCTTTGACAATACATTGTTTATCATGGAAGTTAGCAAATGTGACTGAGGCCTTTCATCTTTTATACTGGCCCAGAGACTTTACTAAAAACGTAGCTTTCACATGTTCTTGTAGGGAACTAGAATCCTTGAACAGCTTTTATATATTAAGAGTCATAAATTCATGCTATGAGTTTTGCCTGTTGTGCAAACGCCTGGCAGGAGATATGGGGTTCAATATCTACCCTATAATGTTCTCTGCAAGTAATATGGCTAGACAGCAGAAGAGTCACAAAATATGAAGCCACTGGCAGCCATAAAGGATTATGTCCTCAAACTGCCTTCAGCTAAAGGCAATGCAGGCACATCTTCGGATTTTCCACTTATTCCTTTAACAAACTGGAAGTGTTGCCCTCTTAAAAAGACTTTTGCTAAGGAAGCATGTGAGAGTAAACTACATTAATTCAAAGCATAAGAAAGCGACCATTCTCTATTATGGGTGCATGTAAATATGAGTACATCAATGCCTTGCCTTGCAGGAGATTTCAATATCCAAGAAACTGGAAGAGAAATAGTCACGTGGTTATTATGGAATCTGTTTTTGTTATTATGTATTATATATGGGGGGTTTGAGGACACTTATAGAAAATGGCTTTTTTTTTCAGTTAGACTTGATTCCCTAATTTGTCAAGTAGAGAAGGGAAAGGAAGGAGATGTTTGTAGTCAAGAATTTACCTAAATCATTACTCAGAGTCCTCGATGAACCCAGCCTTCTGGGGCCATAATATAAGGTATACTGAAACTAATTTGTATGAAGAGTAAAGCTGTGACATGAGTTTGAATCACATCTATAGCTGCCTTCTAACCACCTGGACTTGACCTAACTTACAGTTCATACACTTGGTTCAAGTCTTGAACACATTGAACAGATATAGTCTGTTCATCTTTTTGGTTATGGTTTCATGAAATTAAGCCTAATGCCCTAGCAGTTTTGTGAAGGTCTTTATTCCATTGTGGGTTGAGGCAATGAAATCCATGTTTCCTCAAAGCAATGCTAGAGAATCATATACTACTGGGAAAGAGGATAATACACAAGCTTAGGACGAGGTACATATTTCCAGACTCTGTCATCATCTTGGCCATCTTTTTGAGTAACACTCTTGTTTTTAATGTGACCAGACACTGTATTTCTATTCCATAAGTTGTACATGTTGTAAAAAAATCTAGCATCCTGTCTCATGCTCTTGTATTGACTTTCTGATTTATGGGATATTTCTATCAATATTTTTCTTTTCCCCTATAGTTGTTAAATTATATATCTTCTCCAATTTAGATGATCACGATGTGACTTCCGCAATTGACACACTTGTAGGAATTAGTTATGTTGCTGTTATTTGGAGTTGTACCATTTTATGAGATGTGGATAACTTCCTATTTTCTCATCTCAGAGTTCTCAATCATATACTGTTTATTTGTCACAACATTTTTAGTATGAATATTAACTACTTTTTCTTTTCGTTTTCACTCGTTTTATTAATTGTGTAAGGATTCAGTGCAAGAATCCTATGTATTTTGATTATATTCACCTACTATTCTTCCCCTTAAATTCTCTTGATTCCGCACCTATCCTCTTTTAAAGCCTCTATTTTTTATATAATTTATTGAGTCAAATTTTGCTTCCCATGTACTCACAGGTATAGGACTCTACACTAGACATGTTTACCTATTAGGGATCACAACCTTAAAGGAAGCCCACTCTCTCTCCACTAGAAGCTGTCAATTGTCAACAGCTCCTCATCTAGGGTTGGGCACTTGTGAGTCACTCCTCCTCCATGTTGACTTACTTGATCTTACACAAGTGCTCTGAAAATAACTACAACTGTTCCGAGTTTATAAGTGCAGGATTCTGTTATACCCAGATGAGGCAGATGAACTCTGTTCCTCCCTGTCCTGAGGCTTTCCCAGTCCTCCCTGACCTGTGGTGCTCTTGGTCCTCCCTGCCCTGAGGCTCTCCTGGTCCTTCATGCCCCGAGGCTCTCAAACTTTTCTTATCTCTCTATCATGATACTTCTTGAGCCTGGGCAGGGAAGGGGCTATTACGCAGATCTTATATATATGGCTGAGCACTCCACAGACACTTATGTACTTATTCTCTTCTTTTTGACCAGCCAGCCATTCACTGTTGAAATTGAATTTTTCCTTTCAGCTCCTATCTTGCCTCTTAATTTGAAAGTTAATTATTAAATAGCAATTTTAACTTTCATACATTCATGTAGTCAAAATGAGATAGACAGCTACTTCTACTTGGTAGAAAGGAAAAAAAAAAGATTTAAAGAAACGTACAGTACTGAACTGGCCATCTTCTGTAATCAGGCCAAACCTCAAGTGAAGGGACTGGGGACCCAGCCTAACCCAGCCACAAAATTTTTGACCTAAAGTTTGTCTTGGCTGCAGAATGCTCTGGGACCAGAGCCTAGCAGAAATATCATCAAAGAGACCAAAGAGACTTCACCCTGCAACTAATGGGAGCAGATGCAGTGTCTCAGCCAAACATTAGGTAGAGCTTTGGGAGTCCTGGGGAGGAGGGGGTAAAGGATCTGAGGAACCTTAGACTTCAGAGACAACACAAGAGGACAGCTAGGATCTCCACGACTTGGAGCAACAGCAAGGTATTTGAGAGGAGAGGAGTCGAGGTAAGGGTCCAGTGATGATGGTAAGGGTTCAGTGATGATAGTGAGGAGCTAATGATGATGATGATGGTGTACCTGAAGTCTTGAACCAAACCAATTACTCATTGCAATGATCACTGTGTGTAGGGCTGATTTCATGACACACTGCAGCACCCACTAGGATGAATGAAGAGATATTGGAAAGATAAATGTGCCGGGTGGTGGTGGTGCATTCCTTTAAGCTCAGCACTCAGACAGAGAGGCAAGTGGATCTCTTTGAGTTTGAGTCCAGCCCCAGTCTACAGACTAACTTCCTGGACAGTCAGAACTACACAAAGAAACCCTGTCTCAAAAAACAAAAAGATGGAGGAGCAAGATAGTTTTTTGTTGTTGTTGTTGTTCTTTAACTGATTTTTGTGGGGGTGCTGCAGGGGCAAGGGAAGGATATTGAGAGGCTGGGAGGTAAGCAGGATTGGGGTTTATTATGTAAAATTTCCAAAGAATCAAATAATTAATAAAGAATTATGTTATTAAAAAAATCAAGGCCCAGAGAATCAATTGACCCGGACTCGTGAGGGGCTTGCAGAGACCAGGGGGCATTTAGGAGTCTGACCTAGGTCCTCTAGATTTGTGTTATGTTTGAGCAGCTTGGCATTCTTGTAGATTTCTTAACAGTGGAAGTGGGGGCAGTCTTTGACTCTTTACCTGCTTCTGGGACCATTTTCCTCCTGCTCAAGTGCCTTGTGATCCACCCTTGATGTGATGGCATGTGCCTGGTCTTACTATATCTTGTTGTGCTGTGCTATGCTGATGGGTTGATATACCTGGGAAGTCTGATCTTACAGACATGAAATGAGGGAAGCAGTGAATCTCAAGTAGAGAGGAGATGGTGGGGACAGACTGACAGAAAGGGATGGTGGGGGAAACTGAGGCCAGGATGTAATATGAAAGGAGAATTCAAAAAATACAATGGGAGTTTTTTCATAAATAATTCATTAAATCATAAGTTATTCAACTAAATTTTAAGTAGTAACTTTACTGAAATAGAGATATATAATGTCAACCTTGATAAACTAGACTTTTAAAAACCTAGATATATTTCTATAATTTAGTCAATGATTTAGAATAGCATATATACTCATATGATGAAGTTAAATATCGAACAGAAGTGTGAAACTCATCAAGGTTCGCCTGCAATTCTTCTATATAGTCCTTCTTCAGAGACTCAGTCCACTACGGCTAATCAATGGTTATCACAGCATACTCTTTCTCTCCAGAATGACAGCAGGTGGGGTTTCAAATGGAAGACCTAATTTTCATCAAGCCAATGTGGCACAAATTTTGAAGGTACTAAGTATGCCCTTTTCTAGTTACCATTTCTCTTGAGTGTCCCTGAAAACAGAAATCAATTCAGAAGAAAAATGACAATGACAGTAATCCAAAGTACATGTGTACGGCTGGACAGAGTAAATTATGCAATTCTACCATGATTCTGGTTTTCATAAGTTTTATACTTGGTATAAGATAACTTATTTGCTGGTCTCACTTCCAGTCTGACTTATGATCTAGGTTCTGTATAGACATAGTAATCTCAGTTAGACATGTGAAAATCAGTTGGTCTTTTACCTCCCAAAAGAAAACCAATGGTCCTCACTAGAGTTTTCAAGACCCTAAAGTACTCAGCACTCTCCTCCCTGCCTCCTTGATTCTAGTTCCTATTCCCTTCCTCATGGTTTTGTCCTCTCATGTGCACATCCTGCTGTCTTTTTTCAAGTCTTTACACTAGGATAAGTCTTTGGTTATATGTCGCATAATTCAGTTAACTATTTTGCTTTAGTAGATTGTTTTTCTTTTGATGCAAAAGATCAGTATATATTATTAATTAAGACAGCATTGAGAAAATATTACTAGTTTACAATCATATTTTTCAGATGATTTGGAGCTTAAAACGATGCTTTGGATGTCAGAAAAAAACTTGGACATGTTTTTTAACATCTTCTCCTTGGAAGCACTAAGTGGGACCTGGAAGGGCTGTGTGGATTTCTGATGAGTGGCACATACATCAGAGAACTCGATGAAACGTTTGATGTGCTGGCTGGCTTTGGCTGATGGGCTGGTACCAGAAATGTGCCAAAGGTCTCTGAACACATCTATCGTATTTGACCTTTTAATCACTGAGGTGGATTAAACATTTGAAATATGCTTTCCATGTTGCCAAGTGGCACAGACCTAGGAGGGTAACAAATCTCTAATGGAGGTTAACTATTCAGATTTTGAAAGAATTCAGTAGATAAGAAACCAAATGAACATTTTCACATTGAATGACAGTGATAGAAACACCAGCATCTGTGGTTTTAAACCAACATTTCATGTAAATAACTACAAATACACAATCAAACACAAAGTCCATATGTAATAGGATGTGCCAGCTGTCATTGGCTATGCCACTTCATAGACAGATTAATTAACCTCTCCCTCTGTGCTTTGCTCTTGTACTTTGTACCTCACATTGTTTTATAAGCATAGATGTCTGCATCAGACTTTCTGTTCTCGATAATATTAGTCACCAACAGCACTTGTTAAATATTCCCATGTACTGAGTACCCTCTACATTCTACACTAGAGACTGTTCAGCAAATATTTCCTTGATTTTACTCAAATTACACCATAAATACCGTTTGATTTTTAACTTTATAGTTTAGAAAGTAGAAGACAACTTTATGGGAAGGCAGAGATGTATCTTTTATAACATGTGGGATCTTTATAAACATAGCATGTTGTCAAAATTTGAGGGAGGGGTGATTATCTTTTACTTTCTAATTGGCAATTGTGTTTTGCCTCTACTATTGCTTCATATTTAGGGAACGTAAAATACTATTGCATGTATAACAAATTTACAGCATTGACATGTATTCTCCTAAGTGTCATCTCTTCTTCATACAAAACACTTATGGAAGTAAGTACTTGTAAAACACAAAGAAAAAAACACACACACACTTTTATTAAGTGGGGTAAAAGTGGAAGATACAAGCATTGGAATCAGCTTTGTCTGTCTCTAACTCTTAACTATTTACAGCTATTGGGATCTTGAATAAGAAACTAACCAACAGCTTATTTAAAAAAACAGGTAAAAGAGATGGTAATAACTGCTCCATACATATGTTAGACATGATGAAGAACACATTTTAAATGTATGACATGTAATAAGCTTCAATTTAGTTCCCTTCTCCAGCCATCACAGCACTGAATGTGAAAATATCACAGCACTGTAAGGAAAATTAAAGAAGAGAGTAAAAATAATTTACAAGGAGGTAAAACCATTTATGACTGTCTGGAAATGATGAGTTGTGTGACAACGATCATGTGGTAGGAGAAAGGGGTATGATTGGAGCTTTGGCAGAAATGAAAAATAAGTAAATTATGAATATGAGTCTCGGCAAGGCTGTTCCTTATAATCTAAATTCAGGAAAGTCTTCTGAATCATGGAACCCCACACTCGTTTTTTTTTTTAAATTTAAGTTAGAAACAAGCTTGTTTCACATGTCAATCCCAGCTCCCTCTCCCTCCCCTTCTCCCCTGCCTCCTCTCTAGGTCCCCTAGCCCCCCACCCAATCTCCACTCTGATCCCCAGGGAAGGTGAGGTCCTCCATTGTAGATCTTCAGTGACTGTCATTTCATACAGGGCAGGGCCTAGGCCCTCCCCCAAGAGTCCAGGCTGAGACAGCATTTCATATTGTGGCATAGGCACTCCAAGTTTATTTGTATGCCTGGGATAAATACTAGCCAAGGCCCCATAGATTACCTAGGACTCCTCACTGACACCCACTTTCATCGGAGAACCCCATGCTCTTTTGTGCCTCAGAATAGTTACACTGAAGAATAGAAAGGAACCAGAGGATTCACCAAGGTGTACTTCCAAAGAGGCAGGCAGAATGTTTACCTACGTGCAAAGGATTGGATATCACTGATGTTGGGGTCTCAACCTACAGAAAATTCTGTTTTTCTTAGGATGCTGCCTGTGGAACTATGAGTTTCCACATGTTTAGTACATGAGTCATGTTGCATATATCAAACCTGCTATTAAAGCCAATATTCCAGGCAAGCACATCCCACAGTATGCAAAGCATTGTCTAGGCCCACATGTGTTAAATGTGTTAAAGATTTCTTTCAAATCTTTCTCTTACTCTACCTCCACCCCTAGCTTCCCCTCTTCCTTTATTTTTCTATAAGGAAGTTATGCTTTCTACTTCCTCCCCATTGATTGATGGAATCAGCAACTGTTAGTTTGTCATAACTTCTTTCAGCTCCTTGGTCTAAGAATTCTTTTGCCGCAATTTTTGCAATTCTTCATGAATACATGTTGTGATCTTAGTAACTGTGTCTGTGTGTGTGTGTGTGTATGCACATGCATGCGTGTGTGTGCACGTGCACACACACACATACACACAAACACAAACACATAAACACTCACAGATAAACAGTTGGATCCCCTGGGATGAAAGCATCAGTTACATATAATAGGTTTCAGGAAAGGGAGGGGATTTATGGGTATTTCTATAACGATTAGCCTACAGAGGAGTCAGTTCTTGAGGGTCAATACAGGCTGTTTCTCTATTATCATGGACATAGAGAGTACCCACGAGGTAGCTGTGCGGTGTCCATCAGCAGCCTCTGTTTTCATCTGCCTCTAAGAATAGAGCAGATATTAATTCTGTGGATTACTAAGGACTGGGTATTATCATGGGAAGAATGAGACAGACAAAAATACTGTAAATTCCTTAAGGTAAGAAACCATTTCTTCACTACCATTTCTATCACTGCTAAAAGCTCAGTGGGATTCTCAGATGGAAGAAACCAACATTTCCTTTACTAAGAGGGTGATATTTTCCCAACACAGTACTCACATGACTTCTTCAACCCTGAAAGATTTCAATTCTGAAATGCCTTATAAGGCCTGTGGTTTGGGGCTTTCTAATTATGATGTGGGTCATTAATCTTGTAGCCTCCCTTTTTTATTATCTCTGCAATCGAGACAGAGTTTTTGTTACAGATTGCTAGCCTGTAGCAGTCAGTTGGGGAGATGAGACATCCCTGAGACAGATAACAAAGAAAAATGGGGAGCAAATTGGAACAGATTAGGTAGTTCCGCAGCACTGTATTAAACAAGCCCTTCTGAGTACAGCCGTCAGACCTCTCATAGCATTTTCTTCCCATTTTTCCATCGGCCACCAAGACTCAGCTGTTAAGGGACTCTGTGTGTTGTGTCTATCTGTGTGTCGTGTGTGCGTATCTGTCTGTCTGTCTACCTCTCTTGCTTTTGCTCACTGCTCATCTCCCAGGCTTCACATTTAAGTACAAACAACCCATGGTTAGTGAAGACACACCATCTCTAAAAGGCTACTGCCTGTCTGAGGAATGAAAATGTGATTTTAAAATCAATTGAGGTTAAAGGAAAGTGAAGCAGGAGCTGTTCTAATAAGTAATATGCCTAAAATGTCTCAGTGTGAGATGTTTTTATTAATTCACTTTTTGAAGTTCATATACAAAAACTTCACATACATAGGAAATTCAAGGATAATGGATTAATAATACACTAAATATATCTGACTCCATCAACAAGCTATTTCAGTGGGGTTTCTTAGTGCTGAATACTAGAAAGACCTGGAAATTGAGTTACTGTTAATAGAAAAAAAACAGACAAATGGCTTTTCAAGCTACTGACTATACACTTATGGTATTCTATTATAGACTATCAAAAACAAATATAAACCAAACTCTCTGTAATTAAGCTCAAGGTTTCTTGTCACTACAAGTTTAATGTGCTATCCATTGTGCCACCGAACCACATAAGGTTTTTATTTTCTAAAAGGAAGTAATGTTTTTGCAATCATTTGAAAGATAATATTAGAATCAGTGTCAGCTGGCATATGAACGAATAAGTTACAGTTTTGACTCATTCTAATTTCACCCTGTAAAGAGAAAGCATGGCTCCAGGTACTGTATTTCTCATGAAAACCTTCAAAGGAACATACTATTGCTGATTGGAATGATGATGCCAGAGAAGATTAATAACTTTTATCATATATTAAGTGATATGTTTGGGATTCAGCCCAGTAATATATGCTTCAAGGTCCAAGCACTCATTCAAGATAACCAAGTCTCTGATTAGTGCTACTGGCAAGAAGAGAACCACCATCTACATTAAGGAGGAATGCATACCCTGAAGATATTGAAATATACATATACATAGGAAAAACAGATTTATTTCATATAATACCTAGTTTATGATGGCATTAGTACAAATACTGACGTTTAATGGGCTTCAGCAGGCAAAGAAGCCAATCATCAGGTAAGGCTGTTAAGTAAGATAATAAGCAAAGACAGTTAGTTATTCAAAGTCACTTAAGAGATAGCTTATCAGGACTCAGAAAAAGATGGCTGGGGATTTTTTGAAAACGCTGTGATGTTTGTGATGAAAGAGATGAAAAGACAGGAACAAATCTCACATGTGTGAATGTCAAAAATATTAGAAATGTGTCCTTGTCCCCACCACTACCAATCCTAATAACTACATGTGTATTTGGCTATTCAGTGTTGTGGTAGTTAAGTGATTTTCTGCTTCACAAAAATATATAAACTGAATTTTATCAACAAATATTAATTTTCCCACTGAAAAAATAGCAAGATCCCGGTTGCCAACGACCATCCTGATCTTTAGGCATTGTTTATTCTACTACCAATAAAGGTCAGTATTTCCTTATAGAGTCAAGTTCATTACTCTTGAAGACATGCACTGTCATGTAATTTAGATGCCTAGTTCAATGCTGTATTCAACTTATTATTACTGAAGATATACATGCTCCACTTAATTTGAATTAATTCTATAGAAAACATTACTGAATAAGAATCCTACATTAAAATCTTTGTTTAATAAAGCATGAAGAAGGGGAAAAATAAGATTGGAGGACCTACTTTAAAGATGGGTTTTCTTTTGTACATTTTCATCCAAGCTTGTTATTTCTTTTATATATTTCTTTTACTTGTATTTTAAATAGAACTTTAAGAGAAATGTCACTGCATAATTTCCTCTCCACTTTTTTCTTCCCGACTTAAAAAGAGCACCTACAATTGGCCAAAGAATCACCCTTAAATAGAACATAATTTGTTCTTGCCAGGCAGGAGAATTAAGTAAGAGCTGCATAGAGCTACTAACAGCAATCTGGGTTCAAAAGCTCTGTTAGCAGGTCAGCAACTTGCTCTACTTTATTATGCTTCACCCAGGTCCCCATAGAGATAGGACAGCCCCTGTCTCTGCTTTCGGGGGCAGCCAGAAGTCTGCGGACCACCTCCACTAAAAACACTGGGAAGAAAGTGGTTTAGAGAGCTAAAATAGGAGAGGGAGGGTACACGTTAGCTTTCAATGTGTCACTAAAAGGGAACCATTTGAATGTCTTTGCTAAAAGTTCCACGTTGCTTGTAAGCAGCTTTCTTTGTTTCGGGGTTTATTAAAATATTAAGTTATTAGAGGGAATGGAGAAGGGAGGAAATGGAGAAGGGACATAGAAATCTGAAATACTACTCTATTGTGAATCTGAGTTCCTTGATGTCACTGTCACTGGAAAAGATGGATACACATACAGTAGTGAAATCCGTGACTGGCAGTTGCAGCAGCCACACTTATTCCCACATTCAAAACAAATCAGAAAGGACGCAATAGGACCATACTGAAGAATCAGTGCAGCTGTCATCCAATTTACACCGTTGCTTGAAAACACCAAATAGGTGTTAAAATAGGTGTCATCTACAATCCGTGCTTCACTTAAAAGAAAATCAACTTTGTGGTACTTGATAAATCTTTTCATTTATTAGCAACTCATTTGAATCAAACTGTGTTCCTTATCCACTCATGACATGTCTTTTGGTTTGTATCAATTCAACTGTTTTTTTCTAATTGTAATGTAATTGTAGCTTTTCTCTTTTCCTTTTCTTCCCTTCAAACCTTCACCTATCTCACTCTCTGCTCTCTCAAATTCATGGACTCTCTTTTCATTAATTGTTATTGTATGCATATATGTATTTGTACATACATATGTATTTTTAATATAACATGTTGATTACATGAAATTACTTACATGAATGTTTTCATATCTGGATTTGGCTCTGACAGCCTATTGGCAGCTCTTCACTGGGAAAGACCACCTCTCCAGTTCCTAGTTTTAATCAGCTACTTGTAGTTGTTTGTATAAGAAATTTAACTGTTTTTTATTAACCTGTCATTTCTGATTGTATTCTCAATTCTTCTAGTCTTAGAATTCTTGAGATTGTCTCAAATATAAGAACAAATCTTATATCTGTAGAGATATAAAATACCAAATAGGAGAATATCACAAAAGATATCTTACTGTTAATCAGTTCACCAAATATTACTGATTTTATATTTTGTTATTATAAGATACTTTAAATTAAAATTTAAAAATTAATAAAGGTATTCTCCTAAGGAGTGGAATCACAAGTTTCAGATTAGCCTGGTATATAGGAGCTTCTTTCAAACAAAAAATTAAATTAAAAGAGAACTAATTATACCTTATATTCAATATTAAAGCAAAATAAATACTGAGTTCCAATCAATATGAATCTGCAGTGTGAGCCCCACATTAGAGTTTCCTAATCAGATTTCAGCACAGGAATCATATAGTAATCCAGTGCTTCCCAAATCTACCTGAGTGCCATTTTTATGTTCACTATTAAGGGAAAATAAAAATTTCTGAGTTTGTTTTGAAGTGCAAAGTGGAGAGAGAGAGTGTTTGTCACTAAGTTCCATATATCTACCTTTCTCTATTTTTCTCAAACATACTGCTATACCTTAAATCAACTCTCACACAAGATAGTGGGAGACTTGAATACCCAGTTGTCACCAGTGGACAGATCACCGAGACAAAAACTGAACAGAGAAACACCAAAGCTAGTAGACATTATTTACTAAATGGAACTAACAGATATTTCCTAGTGATTCTATAAGGGATGTGTTAGGAACCTAATTTGAATACAGTGGCTTGAATATCTAATAATTAGCAGAAGTTGACTTCAGTAAGTGGAAAGAACAAAGCCTGAAACTTGACTTATAGTATCCATCATCCATTTGAGGACAGCCTCTAAATTTCACCCAAACACACACACACACACACGCACACACACACACACACATACACACACACACATTCACCTTCTTCTCAGTATCTCATGAGAATTTCTTCAAAATTCCCCACATACTCAGACCTAAAGCAAGTCTCTACAGACACAAGAAAATAGAAATAACTTTCCAGATCCTATTATAGCACCACAGACTAAAGTTGGACATAAACAACAGACAGCTTACAGACTCATGGAAAACTCTCCACTGAATGAACAATGGGTCAAAAAAGAAACAAAGAAAGAAATTATAGACTTTCTAGAATTCAATGAAAATGAATACACAGCATACCCAAATTTAAGGAACACACTGAAAGCATTGCTAAGAGGAAAGTTCATAGCACTAAATGTTTACATTAAAAAAAGGAGCAATCTTATATTAGTAAATTAACAGCACACCTGACAGCACTAGAAAAGAAATAAACACACCCAAAATAGGCAGAAGGCAAGAATAATAATTATCAAACTGAGGACTGATATCAATAAAGTACTTTAAAAACCTGTATTCCACAAAATTGGAAAAATCTTAAAGAAATTTAAACATTTTATGTTTATGTACTTATGCATATATAACTATAATAAATACCATGCAATCTATGAGATTTTCAGGTGTGCTAAGGAAGATTTCCACTATATTATGAAAATCAAATTTCTCTGCTCTGGCCCTAAGAAGTGAAGTTAAATCTTGCTGAGAAATAAATTATCCCTTTCTAGAATTCATAAATTAGTTACAATCAATTTTGTAGAAATTATTTGTTTTTTGTTTGAAAAGATGATTGATATAAACTCATCACATAGGATGAAAACAGGATCTGTTTTGAAGATTTTGTTTCCAGAGTCAAACAATGGAAGTTGGTGTCCAGGAAAAGCCAAGAGAACACCAGGGAGAGGTGTGCTGGGCTTACTCCTAGTCATGTCCTCAAAACTCCAAGGGTGCAGTGACCTGGGACACTCTGCTTATGGATATCGCAACAAATATCTGCACAGATTCAGGATCTCACTTCTTTTATTTATTTATTATATAATTTTGAGTTTCATTTACTTTTGGCTAATGTTTACATTTTAATAGAATTTATGAAGACTGGATATATACATTGTAAGTTTCTGTAGAGTAAAAGGGAACATCTACTATATATGATGAACTAGGCTTCCAATGGGGTAGTGGTGTTTGTCTTTAAGGCAGCTTTCCCCACAGTATAGGGAAATACCTTAAGCTTTAACAAGAAAATTGTCATTTTCTCAAACATTTTTTATCTTTTGTACTTTCACTTTACTTTTCATTGTTTTAAAATTTTAATTACTATTTTATACATAGTTCTACATATTGTTCCTATCTCTTTTCTTTATTGAAATAGATTAGTTTCTCATATAATATATCCTGATTATGATTCCCTTCCCTCTCCTCCCAGTTCCTCCCCATCTTGTCGTCCATCTGGATCAACTCCCTTTCTGTCTGTCATTAGAAAATTCAGGCTTCTAAGAGATAAGATAGAGCCAGAACTGGTCCTCTCTTGTCACCAGACAAGTCTTCCAATACTGGAATTGGGTTAAATCTAATTGTGTCGCTGGCCAAAGGGGTTCATGCGAATCTCCAAACAATGCAGGCTTCTGCAAAGACAGAGATTGCTTTCCACAGACTCACAACACTTGTGTAGCTCATTAAACATGAAGAAGTTGAGCCGATGCCTACATAGAGCCTTCACCCCTACACACTAGTATCTTTGGTACAGGTAGGTACTCTGAGAGCTACCAAAAGAAAAACAAACATCAACTGGACTTCAAACCTTTTATTTACAATGATTACTGCCTCCAAGATAAGCTAGGGCAATGGTGGCACAAAGCTTGTGGGAGTAACCAACCTATATCTGATTTGACATAAGGCCCATTCAACTAGATCTTATTCATGTCTAACACTGCTTGTACAACTTTTATGTGATAGTTTTTTTAAATCCTATCATATTTTGTTTTGCTGTATTTACTATTATCTGAGGATTTCACTGTCCAATTAACAGCAGAGCTGACACATGGAATTGTAATACACAGTCTTAAATTCTATGTTAGTTCAGTTAACTTATATTTTTTAGGACTGTTGTATGTATCTGAATTAAAAAAAAACAACAATCTTTAGGGAATTGAGAAAGTGTTTTACTATGTGAAATTTGTGAAAAATCTTGGATTCATGTAAATTAACTTGCACTTTCCAATGTGTTTTACATCTCCCCCTAATTTAAGTTCTGATTTAAAATATTTCAAAAATTCATGTAATTTGATTGCATGTATGAATTTACATGAATTGAAGTTGTCTATACTTGCCTTGATTGCATTTTAACTGTATGCCAAAACCAACATTAAAAGAGTATATCTATTTCATGTAAATAGTATAATATCAAAGGTTTAACAAAAGTGATATTGTAATAAATCTAGTTAAACTCTATTTTCAGACTTGATTATTTTCTAGCTCAAGAAAGTTACCATGAACATAGTGTGCAATGTTCAGGTATGGTATTTATTAAGATAACTAGGATTCAATAAAAGAAAATAACAAAGCTCAGGAATTAAAGTTGCCTGAACATCTTGTTTGAAGAAAAGATGAGTTTGTGGAATTCTGCTTGTAAAGGAAATTGTCAATCTCCCATCCCAACTATGTTGTAAACCAATATTTGATTCTGGAAACAATTTAGTTATGAGATATATCTGGTAGATTTGTAGCATTATAAGTAGCTTAAAATGTATATTAGGCCTTTTCTTTCCATTTCATTTATATATCAAGTGAATTTCAACAAATAATATATTTCTCTTTAAATAGTTTGCATATGTATTATGAATAAGTGATACATAAAATTACACATAAGGATATATTTTGCAAAATATTTTAAGAATAATTTTTGGGGACTGTTCATTATTGATTTGCCTATCCTTGGATTTTTGAGGCTCCAATAAAAATTTTGGATTTGTTTTTCATTTTCTTCAGTAAAGGCCTAATAACTGATTGGGATTGCATAGAATCCATAAATTGCTTTTGATAAGATGGCCATTTTCACTAGATTAATTCTACCAATTCACGACCATACAAGTTTTTAAAAATTTTTTTGGAATCTACCTAAATTTCCTTCTTGAGTGGCTTAACATTTTCATGGTAAGGGACAGTTTTCTTCTCACACGTGTTCCGTTGTTCTGTTAGATGATTCTGAATGGATTATATCCCTTGTTTAGTTTCAGTATTGCTGTCATTCATACATAGAAAAATTAGATATTCTACTAATCTACTTTGCTGAAAGAATTTATCAACTCTAAGAACTTTCTGTTGAGTTTTAGGTCTCACTGAAAAACGGGGAACTCCTTTATCATTAATATTACCTTTTATTTCCTTCTCTTGTCTTACCAATCTAAGAGTTTAATCACTATTTTTAATTATTGAATAGGAATGGAGACTGGACATCCTTGTCCTCTTCCTGATATTAGAGGAAATGCTTTGACTTTTTCCACATTTAGAATGATACTGACTAGAATTTTGTCATGTAAATCCTTTATTTTATTGGGATGCACTCCCTCACTTGCTAGCCCTGTCATGCTTTTATTAGGAAGGGATGTTAGATGTCATCAAAGGCCCTTTCTGCATTCAATTACATACTCACATGATTTTTGCCTTTGAGTCTACTTATGAGATGGACAAATTTCCTGATTTACATATGTTGAGCCATCCCTGCATCAAACTGCAGGAAGAAGATTTTTTTTAATTTTTATTTTTTAGAATATGATCCTGATGCCTGTCTTAAAGTATGATTGAGATTTCGTATCTTATAAGGAAATACTTGTGAACTTGAAAACTCAGCTCATAAAGCTGGAAAATAGGAGTAAATTTCCTGAAAGTACTAAGTCATTTAGTTTTGTTTACTATTAGTCACAATGGTAGAGTTTCTGGACACAGCTTTGGTAATACTTCACTGAAAAACATCTAGCAAGCATGTTGTCAGTACTGGTAACAAGAAAAACAATTAGGCACACAGGCCAAACAAGAATTCATCAGATTCCTAAAATTATGTGATAGAAATTTTAGAAGTTTTAGAATATGAATAGATATATTCTCCATTAATTACCTATTAAATTATTACTTTCATCAATTACAAATAAATGAACTGGACTACATAGTAGTGACAACTATAATGTGGAAAACAGAAACCACAGATTATAACCACATTACATTTCGAAGTCTTAATAGCTTTTGAGTTGAGAGTAGAGAAGGGAGGGGAAATTGAGATCAGGATGTATTGTACGACAGGAGAATATATTTTCAATAAAAATTAAAATACATAATTAAAATGAAAAAAGATATCACAAAATTTGTGATTTTAACTTTTAAATTTTGTACATCATTGCTATCCCACTTTTGGATATTGTCTCTTCGGAACTCTTTCATCCAGTAAAGCTGCAGTCAAGAACCAATTAAATAGCAGCCCCCATTTCCTCTTCTTAGATCCCTGATAACTACAATTTATATTTGGTTACTTCAAATGTGATTATTGCAAGTGAACTATATCAGTGGATTCAATTTGGAGGGATCACATACTGCTTATCTTTTTTCATTTTTATTCTATTGGAAAAATAAAACCATAGAAAAATAGTATCCAAACAATAGCTAACTCATTATTGTCAGATATAATATCATACAGTAGAGGGAATGATTTGCCATCCAGAGAGTCATATGTAATAACATTTTTGACAATACATGGCTAATCTGCCAAAGACCATTGATTATGAACCTAGTCTGCATTTTTAATCTTTGCATCTGAAATTTTTGCATTCAAAACAAAAAGTGCAGTCACAGTTGCCTAATTATAGTCATAACGGTCCAAATTAGCCCTCCAGAAGAAGAGCACAAAGTGATACCATCTGTGAAAGTGGACAAACCCCACAGATCTTTCCTGTTTCAAGCCCTGTAAGAGGTTGGGCGACTTCCCTCTGGCTTCTGGCTCACACTTAACTCTTGCATGATTTCATTTCTGCCTTAAAGGCTAGTCTTTCTGAGAAGCTGAGAGTCAGCATGCCTTTCCCATATCTGACCAATACAACCCCTGCCCCATAATATAGTCATTGATGGCCACCTGAAAACAGTAGCTATTTCTAAATCACATATTTCCCATTGTTAGTATGAGCAATTTTTTTAAAAATGCAAATGAAATTTTACCTGATAGGTAACTTGAAAACCACAAAGACAGAATTTCATACAAATTTCTGTTTAAATATGACAAGAAAATTATGTCACTCTGCTTTCACAAAAAGGCGTTCAAGCCTTTTATTAAAAACACAGCTGTCATTTTTGATCAAATACATTCATATTCCCCCATTATGTTATTATGGCCATCATGAAACTTAATAATTGTCCCTTGGTGTTTGATTTCCCATAAAAACGTCATAACACAATCAGCACTATTGCAAATAATTATGAAACTATGCAGAGAGGGTTATGATTTCAGGTGGGAAATATATAATAATAGATTGAGAAATTTAAAACCCAAGTTAATACCTGATAAAGATTCAGTTATCATACAAATGTCAGTAGTAATAAATGTGTGACAACAAAGATTGCTTTATAAAAATGAAAGAGATTCCATACATAATCATTGGCAGAGATTTTAATGATAGTTCAGAAACAATTTGCTTATCATTTCATCATATTAAAGACTATTAATATAAAAAAACTTCTGTGGTAGAAGTAGTACTATACTTTAAGAAATAGAGAATTCAGTAGTTTATTTCTGATTAAAAACTAAAAAGGTAAAAATTTTTCTTGCATACAAACTCTATAATGACTCATCTTGCATTATTGTGAATTGGGTTTGATTTTTTTTTTGGTTTGCTTTGTTTGTTTGTTTTTGAGACAAGGTTTCTCTGTGCAAACTTGCTTTGTAGACTTGGCATCCCTTGAACTCAAAGATCTGCCTGCCTCTACCTTATGAGTGCTGGGATTAAAGGTATGTAGCATTATAGCCCAATATTTCCAATAGGGCACTGAGAATTCTAAAAGAGAGAAATTAGAAGAATGACACTGGACAGCATTTTTCCATATGACATATGTGTGTAGGAAGAAATAACTGAGCTTTTTAATGGATTTGGAAGCCTTAATATCATCAGGGGCATGCTGAACAACAAGTTCACTATAACACAAGGCAAACGCATATTAAGGCATCAGAGAGGATGATGTGGGCTGTTGAAATGGTTCAGCAGATAGAGGCATCAAGTTTGTTGACCTGACTTCAATTCCTAGGCCCTATATTCTAGAAGAAGTGAAATGATTCCCACAAGTTGTCCCCTGACCTCCATGCATGCACCATGGCACAGACAGACAGACAGACAGTCAGAAAGAAACACACACACACATACACACACACACACACACACACACACAAGTGTAAATAAATTCATGTAAAAACCAGATAATGATACTCACATCCAGAGCTTCCATTTGTTGACACCAGAGTCATGTTGGAAGGCCATGGGTTCCTAACAATATCTTGCCAGTGTATGGTGTCAGCATAACACAGGAATTTGTTCTGGTCTACATAGACTCCACCATTTAGAATTTCTGTATTGGAAACAAAACCAACCATCAAGTTGTTATTTAAAAATTTCAGCTATCAGAAAGGCGTTTTTCAAATTTTTTCAATGTTAGAATCATATTATGAGCCAGAATGATTCTAGAAACATGTTCATTGATTCACTTACCTTGATTTCAACACTTCAAAAAGTTACAAGTGCAGACCAAAAATGTAAATAATTTTAATAAACATAGACAAATATTCAATATTTTGACAGAGGTATTTTTAATATCTGTGACTCTACCCTGAATTTATAGCAATACTACTTGTAATATTTCACAATGTACTATATTGATTTAATATTACATATTAGGTATTGATGATAATTATTTTATTTAAGGATAATATAATATATTAGGGTATGAATAATATCATTTAGTAGCATTCTTGTTATTTTATTTTTTCTTTGACTAGTCATTAAAACAATCCCAAAATATCGTTCCACAACCATGGACTGTGAAGTCTTAAGACTTCTGATACATTTCTTAAGACTTATTCAACCTGATGCTGACTAGAGTCTATAATTAGTAATAAGCATAAGGTAAAAAATGAAGATTAAATGTTGTGTTACAAGACATTTTCTCCCATCTGAAATGGTATAAATAGAATATTCAATCATTAAGAGTAACACAAAGAAAGATGTTTTATCGTTTCTGTTTGGAACTGGAACCTGGAAATGAGATAAAAATCCATGAAGGCTACATTTTACTTGATTGTCTATAACACAATTAATACTGATTATCCGAAGTAGACCCCAGGCACAGTATATTTCATATAAAAATCCTCCTTCACATACTTCTAGGTTACTCAGAAAGATTAAGGTAGTCCCTCCAAAATATTATTTAAAAGAAATTAGATATATAAGTAGTACCTTCCTGCCCAATATCTTCTAGAGTTTCTCTCTGTAGTCCAGTAGATAAATAATCTTAGAATAATTATATGATGGTTTGCAAAGTTTTCAACTACAACTACAAACTAAGAAAAACGAGTAACTGTCTTTTTAAAACAGCAGTAGGTAGATTCGATATTGGATCACCTACGATTAGAGCCAGTTACATTCCATGACCTTCTATGTGTTTATATTATCCACTACAGATACAGGATGGCTATGTTCTGATGTGAAATCAGAATAAGATAGGGTAGCAAACAGAAGAATCTCCCTGGAGTATGCTAATACATGAATGGATAAAGAAAAAAATGTTGCTTATACAAAATGGTACTTAGCTCAGCTGTGAAGAAGAACAAAATCATGTCATTTGCTGGAAATATAACTAGAAATAATGATGTTAAAGGAAATATCTGATGCATGAATATAAATGTCAGATGTTCTTATGTGTAGAGCTTAGGTATTATGTAGGAAAACAAGAAATTACATGCATGTAAATTGGGAATGTAGGTAAAGAAGAGATACGTGGGGGCTCAAATGGGATTTATAGGAGGTGTGCAAAGAATATGAGTAAAGAAAATAGAAGTGCATGATGTAGTTGTGTAAGATATCTATGAAATCCATCATTGTGTATAATGAGTATATGCCACTAAAATACACTAAAATTAAAATTTAAATAATAAAAGTATTTTATTGTTCAAGAACATCTCTCATTGGTAGTTATGAAACAGCAGCTTAAGGACATATTTCCATCCAATAAATTCCAACCAGTCAGAGTGTAATAGTGTGGAAAGAAGAGTCATGTCCTTTGAAGCCTTGAGAATCATCTCCCTGTACAGTTCTTCAAGGTGTTTTTAATACTTTTTATTTTTGCCTTTTGTATACCTGTTCCAAGATAAATATTTAGGAGTTTTCTGAAACTAGCATGAAATGAATGAATGAAAGAATGCGTAACAGCAGAGTAGCATTTGCTGATGCAAAATTGGTGGCACATTCAGAGAATCTGATGGTTCTGCATGTATAAAATCCTCTAGATTAATTTATATTTTTGAAAGTAGAGCACTTTCAAACTCAGTTCCATTGCCATCATCAATCTTTTCACTGCCTGTTGGTTCCACTTCTTGAAGAGGAGGAAAAAAAGAAACAAAGAGAAATTAGATCATCTTTCTTCCTCTAATACCTAGTTCATTATTTTTCACGACCCAACCATCCAACCATCATCAGAGCAGAAGGAAGATGTAAGGATGACTGTGAAAAGGATTTCTGTATTAATGTTGAGCATCAGGTTTCTAGGGGAAAATGTGCACAGGTCATATACTAATAACTTCCTCAGGAGACACTGTGTGATGCTCTTCAGCGCTAGGTGAAAGTAAAGAGTATTCCAACTGCTATTCAGGAAATGAAGTTTATTTTTATGTCTAGATATGGAAAAGTTCTACTGAAAAAAAAGACATGAGGAGGGAGGCTACAGCTCAAATATTCAAACATTATGAAAAAGAACCAACAACCTTAGTTTCTAGGAGTCACATTTTAATTCAAACTGTTCACATGGAAGAAATACACTCTCTATTGTCTACTTTTATCTGGATAGTCTCAAATAGAATCAGAATATATTATGATGAATAATAATCTCATCAAGTCTCTTTCTTTAGCAGAATTAATCTACTACAATTATTAACATTTGTTTCTTAGAATTATTACATTGGAGAGCTTGGCTTTTTCTTGGAAACACGGTACAGGAATGAGACAATAATAACTTAAAAACAAGCTTACATACAAAAGTTTCCAGTCAAGACACAATCATGATTAATCTAGATGCTACTTTTTGCCATGAAAGATCTGAAAGCCAATATCCTACCACAACTCTGTTTGGAGAGTTATACATTTTTAACTTTGAATACTGAATAGTTACTGTGTTTTAGCTTAAATAGCCAATTTACCTTTACGACATATGTCTTTCTTGATTTTCAAATGTTAAATAAATTGGTTTTCATTTATAGGAATGTACTAATGCACATAACTAGGTTTAACATTTATGTGAGTATACTAATGAATATATGATGTCACATTTGAAAAACATGTCTAACAAAATATTTTCAGACTAAATTACTGTCAGATAGGACAAATCATAACAGAAAATCAGAAGGACTTAGGGAGATTTTATTCTAATAAATTATCAAAAATGTCACCTGCAATTATGTCTATCTTTAGTAACCTAAGAACAGCAAATTTTTTATTCATTTTATTGATGATTTATTTGAAGAAAAAAATCCCACCTGTTTTATAATCACAGTTTTCTTTCACCTAACATGAAAATAAGTAACTAATACTTAAATTTTAGGATTGTAATTTCTATATAAAAGGAGGAGAGGAAAAACAATGAATGAGTTTTATGGACAGTCAAACAGGCACAAGTTTAGGTTGTAACCAGTGACTAAGTGTATCAAATAAGTGAAGAAGTTCAAGGCAATCTCATTCCACTGTACTCACAGTCCGCTGTGAAAACGTATCAAAGTCAATTAAGAAAGACACAAATAGATTCTTTGTAATTTAATCAGTTAGCAGAGGAAAAGATTTGAGCTTTCTTATTATATTGTATGAATCTATTTCCAGTAATTTTGCAAGACAGAACTGACTCTTACTAATGTATGTTAAAGTTATACTAAATTTGGCATTTCGTAAAAATTAAAGTATCATTCATTATTGAAAAATCTCATTAAACACTTAAATATGTTTGAGTCTTAAACTTTTCTCACTAAGTACATAGAGGTCAAGTGAAGGATGGAATAAATATTTTCATACTTAGAATACATAAATAACAATTTATATTAATGCTGTAATATGGGACTTAACAAGCACGTGTGCGCATTCATGTGTGCGCACCCGCACACACACACACACACACACACACACACACACACACCACTGTATTAAATTTAAATATGACTACACTAAGCTTCGTGAAGTTAAGGGACATTTTTCATAACTGTCTTTGTCCAATGTATGCTTTTACTTATATAACCAAACATAAGCCATGTAATTTCATGCCAACATTAATCATCAAATTTCTGCTATATTTTCTACTTTTATTTGCATTGTGACTCAATAAAATTAATGATGAAAATTATCCTTTTCTGTAAAACCATTTACCTCATTTTATCTGAGGCTGTGTTTAACTCAGAAAACACTTCTGTTTGTCAAACTTGTATCTCAGTATTGGGTATTGTAGAGGGAGATATGTAAATAGATGTTTACTAAGTTAAAATCTATAGACAGTAGAATTTACTGAGTATAAATTAAGTTAAACACACACATTATAATGTTAATATATAATTTTATGGTTAGACTTCTTGTTAACTGAAATGAAATAAATTTCATTATATTAAATGCTTACAACTTATAACATACATAACATAATTTGTAGGGATTATGGTTGAAGTTTACAAGTCACTTTAGCACATTTTAGTAGTATTTAAAAGCCCATTTTATCCATCAAAATCTGTTATTAATTAATACATGAATAATGATGACTTTGAGATATTGTATTTGGTCCCAAAATTTACTTAAGCTTATACAAATTCCCTATCACATACTATGGTATAACCTAAAATTATGCTGTAATACTCAATTGTAAGTCTATCTGGTAAAACTTCTGAACTTATTTTTAAGAAAATACAAAATGCTGATATGACATATGAAAAAGAATATGAGCAACTTACATATTGAAATCCTAAAACACTGGCCATTGACTGCTTTTTTTTCATTTAAATATCCTTTCGTTAATCTAATGGTAATACTTTTGTTATTCAAATAAATTCTTTTGTTATTCACTTTTCTAAAACTATTTATTATAGTGGATTTCCAGATAGTTTCTTTTGATAGACTCATTGTCATTATGTAAATATATTTTTTTCACTGTTCAAGGTTTATTTGGTGTTTTCATTGGCATGACACTTGGGTAGTTGGTTGCATTATCCATATGCAGATCTTACTTCTTATACAATATTTCAATGTATACTACAGACACATAATACACAAAATAATAATATCCGTTAGAACAGTTATGCACAGGATATGCATAATGGACTTACACACTGGAGCCAGGTCATGACTAACTGGGAACTCATTGGCCTAGGCATGTCTGATGAGGGTGCACAGCACAGACACAGGCTCATGGCTAATTGAAGCCTGTACACAATTGGCACTGTGCCTTGGAGACAGTGGGACTGTCATACCAACCAAGTCACCACTACATAAGTACCGCTTAGTATCAGGGTAGAACTGTGGGAAGTGAGGTTTCCTCCAGGCTACCTTAACACAACCACACTAAGCACAGCTCAGACACGTAGATAGATGTATATGTTCTCCATAGAAACTCTGCGGCAGCCTGGACAGTGAAGCCCTAGGGTATCTGAGGACTTCAGAACTGCAGCTGTTTCTGGATCCCCCAGAGCGTATCTACACTCTTCTACAAGCAAGCCTCCTCTTCATAAGTGACAGTCACCTTCACAACATCTGAGATTCCATTTTGTCCCAGGACACAAGGTACACTGAGGAAGACATCATTGTTGATTCCATAGAGATCCTTAATCATGATAGAAATGGGATGCACCCGCCTAAGATTCTTCATTATGTTCTCAGCCAAGTCGGCCACAGACAGGCCAATGGCCCAGGATGTATAACCCTTCAGTTTGATCACCTCATAGGCACTGTCAACCACCTGCTGGTGGACCTCCTTCTACTGCTCCTTGTCAGCATCGGTGCATAGTTCTGTATTCAGATTCCTCAGGGAGACACCAGCAACTTTCACGCAGCTCCACACGGACACACTGGAGTCTCCATGCTCCCCTAGGACCCATCCATGACAGCTGAGCGGATTAACACCCAACCTTTCTCCCATCAGGTAACAGAACCAAGCAGAATCCAAATCACAGCCATTTCTGATAACTCGGTTTTTGGGAAAGCCACTTATTTTCCAAGCCAGGTAGGTCACAATATCCACTGGGTTTGAAACAATAAGCAGCTTGCAGTTTGGGAATGATGAACTTGAAGATGTTCACGTTTTGCTAGACCAGATTGAGTCGGCTCTATCCCTCTTGCTGACGGGCTCACGCTGTGACAATGACCAGCTTGGAGTTTGTACTCACATTATAATCTTTGCCAGAGATAATTTTTGGTGTTCTGAGGAAAAGGTTGCCATGCTGGAGATCCATCATCTCTCCCTTCAGCTTATCTTCCATGACATCAACAAGGGCAGGCTTGTCTGCTAAGTCCTTCATTAAGATACTGATGGCACAAACCATGCTAACAGCACCCACCCCAACAACCATAATTTTGTTCTGGGGAACCTGTTCTTCCTTAAGTAGATTCACAATCAGCTGGTCCTTGAGGGTTGTCATCTTGGAATTTGAACTTTTGGGGACCACTAGTGCACGATGAACAGCATCGGTGGAAACAGCTGTGTGGTCCGGTAACCGAGACGCGGACACAGGTTCCAGCACCATGTAAATACATGTTTAAAAGAAAATGTGGTAAAATAATTTGTCACTGACCTATATGAAACAGTCTAATTGTGATGTGACATCCTCATTAAAAATACAGATGAATGTGGCATCCTGGTAGGTTTAGGAAGCTGAAACTATTTCTGTGACCCAATGTACTATTTTTAGTTACTACAGACAAGTGACTGAATCTCTCTCTTAAAAAAAAAACAGCTATTATAATTGTAAATGCAGTTACCCACATAACACTTTGGTCCCTTTACTGGCATTGGTAGTAAATATCTCTTAAAGAACTATTAACCACAATAATATAATAAAAATCTAATAAACAGGGATGAAATAGTTTACATCAATCCCTGACTATCTAATTGCCTCATTTTGTAGAAGTGCATCATATAGGTCAACCATAGCATGAAAATGATCATAAAAATACACTTGTCTAGTTATAGTGCAGACAACCAAATAATGCTTATATTAGACTTTTATTACCTATCAAAGATAAAGCATACAACCAAGAATTCAAAATCCAAAGTCACCATAAAGGCCATTTTCAAAATGAAGCTCCAAGCATTTATGGAATTTTTTTCAGAAACAAAGCAATGTATCTTTCTCACTGTCATCACCTTAAGCCACACAAGTCTGTTGGCAGATAATGATACAGAAGTAATATAGATCATATCATCCACCTGTAATAGTTAATACATCATCTCCGGAATGGACTTGGTCCATGGATTCCTGTATCTTTCCCAAACTCAGACCTTTCATCTGGGAGCACAATGAATTGCTGCTACCCCACTGGGTCAGCCCTCAAGGTTCATTATTAATAAGCTGAGACTCGAAAGGCTAATGAGAAACGGGTGCTTGAGGAGACAATGGCTCATTCATCATCAATCAAGCTTTGAAGTTTTTATACAGATGATTTAAGGAGAGTTGAAGTGTGCAAAATTGAAATGTCACATTTGTATTGGGAGGGGGTAACGGGTGATAATGTAAATGAGTGATGCAACCCTCTATCTTTCAGCTCGGTGATCAGAGTCAAAAGCTCATGGATGCGAATACCAAATGCGAGGTGGTAACAGTAGACAGTTTTTCAAGCAGGGCAAGGCATTATTAGACCCATTGACTGAAAATCAAGTTATAATAGAAAATATATGCAGGAACACCTTGATTTCAATATAACAGAACTCAGCAAATGTTGCCACAGTGTTTTAACTTACTAATAATGCCTCAGCGCACATGGCAATTCAGAGTTTTCCTTGTTTCCACTCAAGTACAAGCTCTTTGGAGTGATTTGCTGTGAATAACTAGTTACATAGAAGTTAGCCATCCTTTATAGCACTATTTTAACCATAATTTGACACAGAGCTCATGCTTTCACACCTTCCCTTATTTTTGGATGCTTTTCTTGTCCTCCATATATTGCTGTGGTTTCCTCAGAAATAAAAAGAAAAACCATAATGCACATCGTTCTTTGTTCATAATTTCTAAGAAAATGCCAAGAATGTGAAAGAAACTCTGGGCTAACAATACATCTCAGTGAGAAAAGGTGCTCTCTGTCAAGCCTTGTGAATTGAGTTCATTCCTGGATCCCTAAAACCCACATTGTGGAGAGAGAAAACTGATTCCTATAAATCATTCTCTGACCTCATACACTTGCCCACTAAAGAAATGAAGATCTATCAGTAGTTACTTCATTTCTTCACACTTAATCAATCATAATGTCCTGATGGAAATTCCTCACAGTTTTTCATTCTATATCCACCAATTCTCCTTAACTCAGATATTACCAACTCATAATACCTGCTATGTGACATGTTTTAGCCTACGAGTAAATAGAAAGGGTTTCTATTGTAGGTAGGAGAAATGAGAAACAAATAGACCTTTTTTCTAATATCAAGGTTTGACATATACAGGAAGGAAGTAGTACTGATTCTAGGTGATGAGATCAAACAAATTTCAACGCCTAGCTTTTATTTGCTAGCTGTATTATATTTCTCACTATTTCAAGGTACAGTTCTAACCTCCATAGTGGCGTTTCTGGAATTGTAATACCAATCAATCACTGGTTCTGTTTTAAATGTAACAGTTATTTAAGCAGTAGTTTACTTTATGGTATAAGTGAGGCTTTTGTTTTCATGTATTTACATTCATAGTCCATTACTTGGTAATAAACTGGAGAGTACCTTAAAGGAGAAAGTTTTGTTTCTATTTTATTTATTTTTCTGGTAAGCTGGTTAAAAGATATTACAACCTGCAACCATAAGGATCCTGGAATAAAGTCCATTTTATTTCTCCAACCTCTTCAGTGACAAGAAGAGGGTTCAGTTGCTAAAAGAAATGCTCCAAATCAAATCATTTAAAAGGAATGGATGTGTGTATGCTGCCTATTAATCATGGTAAAGAACTGTCCATGAACAATTAAATTCTGTTGATCTGAATTAAGCCAAAAAAATCACATACAGCAGAAAGGAATCAAATTTCTTCCCTGACTGTCAAATGACCAACTACATGTTATATTTAAAAATTCTAAGTAATGTTAGTAATCGGGAGACAAAGAGCTGTCATACAACTAATAATCTACATATCATTTCAACATCTTTTCTTTTTTTGCTCAAAATCATGACTGCAAAATTCATCTACCAATATTACATTCATTGCTGCACAAAATTATGATGTCTTCAACTCTGTGTTTATGGTAAATACATACATTTGACATTTGGGTTCCTATAAGTGATATGCTATATTCTAGAACACCTCTTTGATGCAAAGTTATGAGCAAAACTATTTCATGTGCATATTTGGAAATGAAATTCACTGGATGTAGTGATTAGATTTCCAAAGTTATATTATCAACTTTTATTCTCATGAGTTTATAGAAATCTACATGCTTCAGAGTCTTAACTATCCTTATGTTTTGTTTTAGTTGGGTTCTCATATTTTATTCCTATTATCTGGTTGTTCATCTAGTTGGTATGCATATTAGTATTTTAATTTTAACATTCCTCCAAAACTAAGTAACTTAAGGCCATTAAATACTATGCTGTAAATAAAATGTTAAGGGATAAGAGGATCCATTTCTAATTCTTAAAAAGGGTCTTAGTGTGTTCCAAACCATTATAAAGAACATAATTAACGAGCAATTAGTGTATCATATGCCATCCCAACAATTCTATTGATGGAGGAGCCTGGTATAACATTCTTAAAACTAATCTGTAAATGATCTTAAAAGTATATTAATATATATTGACAATTATAAAAACTACAAAATATGGATATTTGATGATGTGTACCCAAATTTATAAAAAGTAAACACCGCTGTGATAATAGCCATGAGCACATTTCAAGGTACATAAACAGAAAACACCAATGATTTAGTGGCTTCTTGATATTGAAATAGAATACTCCCTTACATAAAGCTCAAATACATCTATGTTCTGTCCAGCAGAAATCTATCATTACAGACAACAATCCTCTTAAATGACTGCTCCAAGTTTCTAGAAAATGTAATTGCTTTGGTAGGAAAAAAACAGCAGAGTTCGATGTTTTCATTTCCAATAAAGGGAAGAAGTCATATTAGTACCAGAAATGATTTGTCCCTTTTATTTACAAGCTTTAATACAATAAGCCTGGGATATACTGCAAGGTCACTTTCAAATATCTCACCTACTATATTAGTTTGTATCATTTTAATAACTCTTCTTACAATGTGTGATTTTTTCACTTCTTTAGAGTGTTTATAAATGATGGTTTTCCTATATGACAGTAATAACAGCATCAATGTGTATGTTTGTTTCTGGCAAGATAAAACTTGCAAATAAAAAATAAAGCAAGAAAAAAAGAATTGTTAAATCTTGTAAAATGATTATTGGATTCTCAACTTTATCAAAATTTTAAACCTATATAAAATAATATTAAGGATAATGCAAAGTGGGGACCTGGATTATTCATAAACAAAAGCAGTAATACACATTGAAAGCAAAAAACATTTTAAAAAGAAGGAATGAAATAATTCAGGATACACTAGCACACAGAAATACAGTAAAAAGTCACATTGAGTAAATATATTTAAATATATTTTTGTAACTTTTAAATTTTATTATAAAAACATAAATAAATAAAAATATTACAAATCAAAATTAACTAGACTCAACGTATACACAGCTCAATGAAATTCTGTAGAGTTAGAAAGGAAGCTGTTGACCTTCATGTTGAATTTACTAGAATACATTTTATTACTTCTTTGGAGAAAACCAAGAAGGAAAGGATGTTTGGATAAGGGTGATGATTCTTGTGCATTATTAGCTGTCAAAGCATGACATGCCAGTTGCATATATGATAAAAGGACAGATAAATATCTTTGTATTTTATATAAAATAATCAAGATAATTTAGAAACAGGTCTTTTAACTATTCACACAATAATTCTTTTAAACTCCCGATTAGGTTTTCTTGTTTGTTTACTTCATGTTTATCAATTCATGGAGTACATGATTCCTTTTATTTTCTTCTACGAATGTAAATGATGCTGGAATGTCTTCAAGTCTTTTCCCATATTAGTTTTGTCACTTACTGGGACTCTCTATCAGCTCATACATAGCATCGTTGCTACTTCTTTACTGTTGATTACAGACAAACTAGTTAAAGTTTATTTCCTATCTTCTACGAAAATTGAAAATTTTAACATTCTCCATTGGATTGCAGTGTTACAGATAATGTATGTAAAGTACCTGGATGTTTAAAGGTTATATGTACTTCAAAACAGGTTATCAGCTCAGTTTAGGGAACTCTTTTTATCTGAAAACTTGTTATCCTGAGGACCAGATTTTAGAGTCTGTAAAACTTTAGCGCTCTTGCACTGTGTAATCCTGGATACTTAGTGAGTTAGGCTCTAAGGCATATCTTATCATTTCTGTAGCCACATTCTGTGACCACATTGTGAACTCCCTCTCTTACTTCAGTTTGGTACTTGTTTCACAGGTCATAAGGTATCCACTGACAGTCTCCCTGTGACCTTCACTTCCATATTCAATAAAAACAAGGTCAATTCCAAGAGCCCAGGGTAAAGCAGAGATCTTCCAAGGCCAGGATCTTGCAAGCCTCCACCTGGATAAACTAGGAAATGCAGAACAATACCAAAGGTATCTGGGCAACTTAGGACAGTGGAATGGTGAGACTGTTCCACACACTGCTCTCATTTACCAAGATTTTATTATATCCGTAAAATGGACAACAGACACTAGATATATGAAAACATGATAGAATAACACTGCCAGCTGACCAACGGAAATATAGGTCATTACGGGGGAATTACAATGATGGAGGCTCTCCCATCCTGGATTCTTGAGGGAGGACCTAGGCCCTGCCCTTAATGAAAAGACAGACTCTGGAGATCCCCCATGGTGTCCTTCACCCTCCTTGGGGTACGGAATGGGGATTGGGTAGGGGACTGGGGGACCTGATGGGGGAGGCAAGTGAAGAGGAGAGGGAGAGGGAGCTGGGACTGACATGTGAAGCAAGCTTGTTTCTAATTTAAATTAAAAAAAAAAAGAAAAAAAAAGAGTAGATGTTTAGTTTGGGAGAAAATTGAAATGAATTAATCCCCACTAAGGTGATATTGAGAGCAAACAAAAGTTTGAGAACCATGACTCTTATGAAATCTGTATGTATGCACATGTGTATATATTTAAGTAAAATAATGGACTTGAGTAACTAGACTCCAATTAACAAATGAGTAATAATTGAGAATGTAGATGAGTTTTCACACTCTTGAGATGCTTAGATCACTACATGCCCATGGTCTGATAAAAGGCACCTGTAATAAATGATTTTTGTTGTAATTTCTGGCATATAAAATCCAATACTGGCTTGAGAAAAAAAAAGTTAAAACTCAGTACTGCATTTACTCAGAGAACGGACTCAAAGACTCAAAGTTACATACACATGCTGCTTGATAAAAAAACAACTCATTATCCTTTTTAGTTACACTATAGTAGATAAGCATATATTTTATCACCACCAGCACTGTAAGCCTCATTTTTCACAACTGAAAAATTATTTTCATGCTCTTAATGTCTAATAACACCGCAAAGTCTGCCTATTAAGCAATAATATGCCTATGTCTTCCAGATTAAGTAAAAAATGCCCTTCACTACAGATTGGTTCATCTATCCCAGATTTAATAAAAGTCGTTGCATTTTATTTTAGGTAATAGAGATGCTTTTTAAGATTAGACATAATGAAAACAACAAATGTTAAAATGCCTAGCTAGATAATATGGTTCAGTTAAATCAGAAGTCCAACACAAGAGATGTGGTTCTCTTCCTAGGATATGGAGACAAACAGAGAACCATGATTCTGGCCTGTAACATATGCTAACATCAACAAAGAGTAATTTTATCCCCGAGTCTCATTCTACTTATTCATATAAAAAGGTACTAACAGAACCACACTAACAGCACGGTCATGAGGCCCAAATGAGTGGCAATGCTCCACTCCGTGTGGAAAAGCTTGGAAATGCTCACTGCATTGTTGCCACTCAGCGAATGTCCAGCTGATGCACTGTTAACACTGAGGGATAGCAGGAACGGCTCTCCAGTGAGGACTTTTTTCCTATCCTTCCCAGTAACTTCCACTTATTCCTCTCCTGAGCATCCTTTAAAAGAGAACCGGCACAATTGTTTTAATTTAGAAAATTAGAGTTTGTACACTTTTTCATTAAGAAAAATAAAACATTTTTGTGATGTGTATTTTACTTTTTTTTTCATCGTGAAAACTTATTTCACGTTTGTGATGGTAAACTAAAATTAATAATTTTTTAAACAGCTTTTTAAATTTATTTATTAATTTTTACATCAAGAGTCAAATTATCCAAAGAAAAACAACTATAAAGCCCTATGGATTTGAATAGCAAGGCAGTTAGACTTTTTAACCTACTTATCTGACTTTCACATCTTTTAGGGACATATTATAAGGTACTGAGCACTCATAAAACTACTGGAATCATTAAATGAGCATTTGTGCAGGATGGGTGGGAATCTTGTCCCCAAAAGGCATATCGGACAAGAGACTATGATCAAGCAAGATACCTAATGCCTCACAAGATTCCAGTGAGGATTCCAGGGTCTGGCTAACTTGTCATTGTGGACCTCACAGTAATAGCTCTTCCTAAATGCTACCTCTACTTGAATATGCATAGTATCACATTTCCCTTAATTAAGAAAACTATGTAGGGAAATTTTTAAAAGCCTCATGTTACAGTTGAGAAAAATAGCTTTAAGTACTAAATAACTGGCCAGTGTGTTTCAGGAAACTGAGAGTCCAAGTCAGTCTAAGTGCTGAATTGGGATTCTAATTTCAAACTTTTAGCCCATATTCCTTGCACCACAGGAAGGGATGTCTGGGAACTAGAAAGAAAACATAGCATAAGCAGAGCTGAGGTGCACTCTGTCTTCTGCAGTCTACTCCCAAGCATAATTAAGAACTCAGCAATTTCCCTGAAGCACTTTCCAAAAATATTTTATTGAGTTGAAAGGTAAAATTATGCTTTTAAGGGATTATTTCTACATGAGAAGCACCACATTTAGAGTCTTGGCTCTGCTAGACTGTCTGGACCACATCCCACCCTCATCACGAAGGTGGATTCCTTCTGCCTCTGTAAAATCAGGCACAGAGGAAAAGGCAGTACAATGAAACTTGACGGAATTCAGCCTACTTAAGGAAAAGCCTTCCATTCACTAAAGAGATTGAGGTTTTTAAAGGCAATTTTATTATTTTCAAGTACTGTGGGAACTCTACTCTGAGTCCTTGGAGTTCTGGTTCAATGAATAAGGTAAAATGGGTTTTAATTACCATCCCCAATGTCAGAGGCCTGAAAGAATTTGACTCTATGCCCCTTGCAATTTCATTTCTAAGAACAGGAAAATTGGGTGGCTTACATATATCAGTGTTGGTTCTCCTAACAAATCTACATTTTAAATTTGGTTTTTCAAACATATTTATAGCTGTTGATTAAGTAACAAAAATTAAAATGAAATAAACTATGAAATAATAAGTCCAAATCACTGAAATTTGTTTTCTAATTAAGCTTCATAGTCTAATCAGATAGAAGACAAAGAAAATAAAACTTAAGTGTGGGAAGAGAGAAAATTTAAAAATGAA
Source organism: Mesocricetus auratus (assembly GCF_017639785.1). Taxonomy (NCBI): domain Eukaryota; kingdom Metazoa; phylum Chordata; class Mammalia; order Rodentia; family Cricetidae; genus Mesocricetus; species Mesocricetus auratus. The sequence continues at coordinate 39,743,175 of NW_024429194.1, read as the reverse complement.
AAGTAATGTCTGAGCCTAACCAAAGTATCTTCCATGCAGGCATTCTTACTGAATTCTATGCATTTATATATTAAGATATTAAGAGAAGAACTTTTTAAAGTTATTTTAATATTTATTTTAAATATTTTAAAATTTACCATTTGATACACGATACATTTAAATGAATCAATCATTTATTATGTATATTACATGACTTTTTATTTATGTGAGTAAAGGGAAGTGATTTTTATTTGGAAGTTTGACGAATTTTACTGATTTTATATGGATACATTGGATACATTTTATAAATGTGTTGAGAAAAAAGGTAAAAATGCAGGGACATTTTTATTCTACCACTAGCAAGATTATATGTTCAAGCAAGTGTGTGTGTATATATATATATATATATATATATATATATATATATATATATATGTTTTTTTAAATAAAAAGGCTGTGCTACATCACATACAAAGTAACAAAGTATATCAGAAGACATAATTTAAATTTCATATGAAACTAAATATCTCATTGGGAATTCAATAAAATATGAACTATATATTTTATTATTAACTAATAAAAGTTAATATTACAAAATTATCTTACATATACTCATATCTTATGGCTAATTTGATTTTGTACACATATACTCATATATAGCTAGGTGATACTCAAAATAATATTACATTAAAATTAAACTTTATTGAACAATCCCCACTGCTGACCATGACTAGGTTAGTTTAACATCATGGAACACTAGTTACATATTAAAGAACATATCAGGGTTCCTCCAGTGCTACAGTTCTATTTTTAGTATCATTGCATATGTATTCTTACATCAAATTAGACAACACATTGAACAACAAAACATAACTTACTGGAAAGCTACAACATTTTGAGAATTTCTACTGACATATCTAGTTCAATGTTTTTATTTTATTTCAGTGGTGAGAACAATTGCCTGGCAACATCTGGCTAGTACTATTCCAACTTCGATACAAACATAAACAACATCAAAATTTGTGTGTACTGAGATCAGAAAAAAAGGTGATTATTCTATACCCAAAAATACTTTTTAGAAACAATAAAACAATTAAAGTTTATAGGGGTTTTTGTAGTTATCTAATATTTCATTTCTCTGGAGCTTCAAGAGTTATAATCTTAATTGCCACTGAAGGAAGCTGGCTGATATGTACCTAGCTATTTCCATGCTTCAAAGCTTTCAGAACCATCTGCTTGTTGGCAGGTGTAATTAATTAGCTAAGTGGAAAAGATGCTTCCTTTTAGAGTGAATAGGAGGAGAGGAGGGACAACTTCGTGAAAGCCCCATCCTTGCAGACCCATTGGCTGGGTGCCTCTGGGCAAATTTTCTATGCTGAAAACTCATTGAATTTAATGGTTCTTAATTTCACAAGATTTCTAATTACAGCTAGGATAATAAGATGTTATCCAAAAGTTGAAAAAAAAACTTGGCACATTTTCAAGGAAAATCCTTCTACACAATGTAGACATCCTAAAGCATAGAAGTTCACTTACTGATACAGTTTATCCATTTATTCCTTCAACTTTGCTAATAAGCATTTTTATTCTATTTGGTTGACTGGTGGCAAATGAATATTAATAATTGTAAAATGCATCATGCTAAATTTTGTATTTAAACATTTCAGATGGGTGGACATCTCCACTCAAAGTATAACATATTAATTTAATAGATTTAGAAGAGACTACATTTATGAACATAAATGAAAATGCAAAGATTAGAAGAATCCTGATAATTTTACCATTGTATAATGTTTTCTAAGCCATTACTAAAAAGATCTAGGTAAAGAGGAATTTCACATATAAACTCCAATTATTTCAACTTATGTAGGGTGAAATTTAGTACTCCACCATTAGCTATATGGCGTACTAGAGGCACATACAGATGAGGTAATAAAAGGGCAGTTTACCTCACCGCTAACCGTACCCACTTTAGGCGTGACTAAAGACATATTCGTATGTAGGCGGTGAACCACATCACTAGCCAGGCCCACATTTGGGCATGGCTAGAGGCATGTTTGGAGGAGCAGCAGAACCTCTCAACCTCTTTTCATCTTTCAGTTTGGGGGTGAAAGGCTTGACTCATCTGGATTGCTTGTTTTTCCCTTGTGAGTAATTTCTTTTTTTTTTAATTATGTTTAAGTATGTCCCTGTTATCCCAGATCTCTCCAAGACCTTTATCATGAAGGGGTGTTGTATTTTGTCAAAGGCTTTTTCAGCATCTAGTGAGATGATCATGTGATTTTTGTTTTTCAGCTTGTTTATTTATTTTTTTATCATTTTTTATTTTAATTTTAAATAGCTTGTTTTACATGTCAATCCCTGTTCCCCTCTCCCTCCCCTCCTCCCGCACTCTCCTTCCACCCTCCCTCTCACCCTATTGCCAAATCCTTCCACATAGAGGATATCTAGAGTCTATCATTTTACTCTTGGTAGGGTCAAGGCACTCCCCTAAGAGTCCAGGCTGAGAGAGCATCTCTCTTTGTGCTATAGGCACATGAAGACAGATTGTATACCAGGGATAGACACTGATCCACAGCTCAGGGCCCCATAGGTTGCCCAGGCCTTCTCACTGACACTCACATTTGGGGGGTCCAGATCAGTCCCATTCTGGCCTCCCCACTGTGGGTCTGGGGTCCAAGTGCACTCCCCTATTCAGATCAGCTGTCTCTGCTGGTTTTGCCAGCCCATTCTTTGCCAATTTGCTCATCACTCCTCTCTCTCTGTCACTGGGTTCCTTGGGTTCAGTTCAGTGCTTAGTTGTGTGTTTGCCTCTGCTTCCATCAGTCACAGGATGAAGGCTCCCGGATGGTTATAGACATCAAGTTCATTATCAGGAATGGGCATTCGAGGTGGTCCTTCCACTATTGCTTAGCTTGCCAATTGATGTTATACCTTTAGATCACTCGAGGTCACTCTGGTGCCTGATCTGTCTTCGATCCTATGATTCCCTCTTCCCCCTATTTTATCCCCACCCCTCAACTTCCTGTTCCCCCATGACCAACTCCCTTCCTCTTTACCCCCTCTATTCTTCCCAGGTCCCACTACCCCCCCCTCGCCGTGTTAATTTCTACAATAAACAGTTACCTATACCCTCAAGTGTGCGGTTTATCGTTGCAGCATCAAACTTACAAAACAAAGCTCCTCCAAACACTCAAACATTTTCTCATGCTAGGTCTTAAATGGCTGTGGTGATGTAAATGCAACCTTGAAGATAATTGCCACAACTAACAAGTGATTGACTTGCTCTGGGGTGGGGTAATCAGGAGACAAGGTGATTTCAGTTTTGATTGGAACAACCAGAAATATAGAATCTACTGCCCAATACCCCAATCAAAGTAAAACATTTCTGAAGCCCAATGAACATACCTAGTTTATGTAATATGTGAACTTTTCGAGAACGACTGCTTATCAACAACCACACAGGTAGGCTCATAGACCCAGCAACCACACAGATAGGCTCCTAGACCCAGGGAAAAAGAAAAGCAGGCAATTGTACAGTAAGTATGAGACTGAGAAGGTGTCAAATATCCTAGATTTACATTAACCATGACACCAATGGATTCTTCCACATGTACTCCCCATACCAATCATTGGAATGAAGGTGAAATAAACCTCTGGTGACAATGACTGAAAATGTGTGCTGCCGATACATCTCCAAAGACATCACCCTCACACCATAGAAATCACATTGAAATGTCAAATAGATGAAGACTTGCAAGGCTCCTGGAAGATAACTATCATATTTACATGAATTTGCTTATAGGTTAATTCATTAATTGGATAACAGAGGGAAAACAAATATAGTTGAAAGGAACTTGAGCCTTACTTTATAGTTTAGAAAAAAAGAAGGATGCCAAAGAAAGCTACATTTTAGAGATATTCCAAGGAGCTATGGAGATGTCTTGTTTAGTGTAATGCCTGTCATTCAAACCTGATTCTGAATTGGTATTTTCAGTGTCTATGAAAAAAGCTACTCATGGAGAACAGGCCTGTTGGAATGGAGACAGGCAAGTTCTTGGTACTTGCTGGCAAGCTAGTCTAGCCCATCAAGGAACTCTGGGCTCACTGAGACTCCTTGTCTAAAAATATATGGTGGGGAGAGATAAGGCAGAATTCCAGACATAGACCTTTAACACACATACTCTTCACCACATACACACACACACACACACACACACACACACACACACACACACACACACACACACGGGGTGGGGGGCGGTGGCTTAGGATATGTCTAGATAGTTTAGCTTTGCATTAGCCAAGCAGGTGAAAAGTGCTTGATCTTAGATCCTTAGAGATGGAAAAAGAAGCTATTTTCAGCGTGTATATTCCACTGTTTCAAAGAGAATACTTTTAAACAAGGAGTTTATTTCTCTACAATACATACATGTTCATTGTAACAAATAAACTGAATGATTTTTCAGGTTCTGCTAACACCAAGACTGAAGTCTAAGAAAATTACATTAATGTCATTTCTTAATTACATCTGAAAGATAAAATGAAAAAAAAGATAAAATAATAAGATCCTTTCTTTTGGGAAGATGAACATGGTGCAAGAAATATATATTATCATTGTTTTAAACTGTTGCTCCACTCTATAAAGTTTCAATGAGTAACCAGAAGATCTGTGGGATCAAATTGGACCTATAGTTTATTCTTTCCTTGTACTTAACATGGAAGAATATTAGCCTCATCTTTCATATTATCACTGTTAGCACTTCAGAAATATTTGCTTATATTGCCTATTGCTTAGCCAGTACTTTATCCTAAATGTGAGTATTTTCTTTACTTTTAGGGACCAATTAAACCATTAAGAGCAGTGGTTCTCAACCTTTGTGGCTTCATGTAAGATCATTGGAAAACAGGGACATTTACATTTCCCTTCATAACAGTAGCAAATTACAGTTATGTAGAAGAAACAAAATAATTATAATGTTGGCGGTCACCACAGCATGAGGAACTGTATTAAAGGGTGGCAGCATTTCAAAGGGTGAGAATCACTTTAAATTTTAAAGGGTTCTCACTAGCTTCTCTGAGAATTATTAAGTTAGACCTTGATCTGTGATCCTTAAATGCATATTTTCTCTTGACTATGCAGGTTTAGAGGAGAACAAAAATCTAGGTGATATAATACCTGAAATCACAAAGATTTTTGTTTGTTTGTTTCACTTCATAAGTATGTACTTTGACAATTACACACAAGCACAAGCACGCACATGTATACCCCCCCACACACAGAATTCTGATATATTCTGGACCTCTACCCTTACCTTATCTCCATTTCAAACCTATCAACCCCATTCCTCCCTTCTGACCCCCTTTCTAGATTCATGACTTGGTTTTAAACAGGACCACATGTTTGATAACTGGTCCCTCAGTGGGATGACATGCAGTCTGTAAATGACTTTATCATCAAGAAAGGAAGAAAATGTTTGTAGAAAATATAAGGTTGTGAAATAAAAATTGGCAAAGTGAGATCTTATTACTTTACGTATTTTTCCTGTTATATTATTCAAACAGTTCTTTCTAGACCTCCAAATAATAGGTGGTCTCTTTCCCAAAGTATATCATACTTATCTATAAAACTATAGTGTATTTCCTTGATTGATCTCTCGTCATTAACTAATACATAAACCACAGCATGGGGTTATGGTCTCATGATTGAAATACAACTGTTATAACAGAATATGTCAAAGTTTGGTAAATGGTCAAACTTACAGAACATGTGAATTAGAAAGATACTGAAAGTAGAAATTTAAAAAAATATATCTAGGTTTTGCCCTCTGGTAAACTGAGGAGTTAATACATGAAAGAACAATATCTCATCTCGACAAGCAAGTGAGAAATAAATGTTCTTAGAAACAAGTATTGTGAATAAGAAATACACAAATGAAATGGTATTTGATAAAAATGGGCATTTTCATAGATATTAGATGAAATTGTAAAGTGAAAATTAGAGAGAAAGGTGAACTTCCAGAAAGCCCAATATTAAGAGTTATAGAGAGATAACTCAAAGACAGTATATAAGAATACACTATTTTAAAAATTAGTTATACTTATCTTAAGGAAAAAATAGCCATAAAATAGTATTTTAAAACACACCAACCAAAAACAATAAAAACCTGGGATTATATACTTAAAATTTCAAGATACTGGGAATCACTCCAGATTTCAATTAAAAATAGATTTATAGACAAAAACTGAACTTTGTGGTATATGCCTAAAATCTTACAATTGGCAGGAGAAGTCAGGGTGAATGCCATAGTACTAAGGCAATCCTGTTGACATTCTGATTTCCATAACCATCTTGACTAAAAATAGGACTCAAAAATGAACAAATAATAATCAATCAAAGAAATGAATAAGAAACAATGAGTTGAGCTTGCCAAAGTTATATTTCTGTTGCCCATTAAAATACCTTGACAAAAAGGTAACAGGAGAAGAGGGGCTTATTTGGTTTACCTTCAAGGTTATAGTTCAACACTAGGAGGAATTCAAACCAGTTATTCCAAACTCCTAGTCACCTCATATCCATAGCCAAGAGCAAAGAGAAATAAATACATGCATTCTTGTTTGCTTGCTTGTTCTCAGTTCAGTTTCTCTAGTACTGTAGAATCCAGGAACACTTTCCTAGAGATTATTACCACCCATGTTAGCTTGGGTCTTCCCACATCATTTCGCTTAATTCAGACAGTCCCCACAGAGACGCCCATATACCAACCCAATGTCACTAATCTCTCTTGGAGACACTCTACCCAGGTATTTCTAATTGGGTTAATTTGACAATCAAAGGCATATCAGGGAGGTAAAAAGGTTACACAGAGTCTGAAGGTGTCAGAGAAGAAACCAAAGGGATCAAAATCCATCATGTTTCTAATAGGAACTATGTGTTATAAAGTACACTTCAAACATTGAATAATACTTTTGGTGTACACGGAAGACACAGCCAACCCATTCATCAGATTGATAAATATATTGTGAACAGCACAGAAGGAAATAATTTTAGATACAGTGATTAACCCTTTGTGGGGAGTGGTAGACATTTGTGAAGATTTCAATTGGGAAAATGTAGTAGTAAAGCAGTGAAAAGATTGAAGATATGCACTATCAGATGCAATCAAGGATGTTGGTATAGGGATAGAGGACTACAGTCCTCCTCAGAGGAAAACTAGCAGAGCTTCATGAAATACAGCTGACTGGTGCAAACAAATGGCCTGCAATACTAGTGGCACTCACAGAATGAATGATTCCAGGAAGAATCTATTGAAAATGGGACTTTGATTACAACAAATTGTTCAAGAAAAAGGTTTCATAAGCATATAAATAAGATTATACCATAGATTTCTGTCTGCCATATGTATTTTTAAAACCATATTAACAAAATACAATGATGTTGAGATGATTTACAAAATACAGAAAAAATTTAATTATTAAGTTAAAATGGTTAAAAACCAAAATTTTCTCGAATGCAGATGAAGACTTGAATGTGCCTTCCATTGTGTGAACTTCTTACATTCACAGTGAGTCTGCATGCTTCCATGGTGATTCGATTTACCTTTGAATTCAATGAATGATTTTAATAAAATCAACATTTAAAGTAAGTTTTTATCTGAAAATCCAGTCTTTGTGACATTTTTATCACCATCCCTGTACCAAAATGAGAATTCCAAGATTCTCAGATGTGAATGGAAACCTTCAAAAATGATTAGACAATAAAAGAAATCTCATGAATTCTTTGAAGAAATAGTGCCACTTGCTTATCCTACCTAGTTTGACCAAATTTATTTAATATAACTAATATTATAACTGTATAAACTCTCAAAATTAATTCACCAAAGGGAGTATTATACTAAAATCAGTAGCCACTATTTTAAACCTGAGCATTGGAAACAAAAGTCACGTAAATACATATTCATAGCAGTATGTGACACACATACATATTATTAGAAATTTGAAAATGTTTAGCCCTAATGGAGTAATTATTTAAATGTGGTACATACACATGCTTAGTACTATGCCACAATTATGAATATGTTTTTAAATGTTTTTTAAAATATAAGCATTATTTCATGAATACATAAGTAGAAAAAGTAGAACACAGAATCTAAATACAAATGTGAAAATATTTAAAATAAATAAGCCTCAGGCATGTATACTTAATATAACAATGGGGTGAATACTCTATTTATCACCTGAATGATGCTAATGTTGCCTTTCAATTACCTGACAAGAGAAAATGTGTCGTGTGCTACAAGAGAAAAAATATTAAACGGTGAACTTGAAGACATCACAGTTGCTGGTAAGAATGAATCCTGTGCGTATTTACCACAAGTATATGATATAATACAACAAGTAACAGAGCTATGGCATCTATAAACCATTCGCAGTACCGAAATAAAGGCGTAAAATTTAATCTACAAACCTACAGGTGAATACACAGAAATTAAGTGAAATAATACAGAGATATCAAGCTGAAAAACTTAAATCAATAATATTTAACTTGCAAAGACAATCAAGGTGACAGTAGAGTCTTGTTAAGGAACTTATTAATTTCACTGTTTCAGGGTAAGGTAGTCACCATAGTTAAGCAGATAAGAAATAAACTAATCAGCAAAAAAAAAAAACAAAAAACAAAAAACAAAAAAAAAACCAGAAATCATTCCTTCTCTAGTGTCTCTTGAAGAAACATCATCAAGTGCAAACTCACTCATCTGGGCAACCAGGGACCTCCAGTCAGAAGGGAATGCCCCTGAAGGCAGAAACAATGAAATTGATCTAAAAGTTTCTTCAAAAAGCCCTCACATAATCATGGCTTTGTAATGCAAATAAATAAATGACCCTGAAACAGACTGAGGTTAAAACTTCAAGCTGAATATCAGAAAAGCAAAGCAACTGGCCACTAGCTTCTTACCTCAACTTCAACCCAATCAGCAGATTCTGTCTCCACCAGCTCTCAACAAACCTCAGATCAAAACCTCTCTTGAGCATGACTGGAGAATGAATGCCTCATACTGACTACTGAAGTCCTTGCTTCTATCTCTTATACCCCTCTAGTGCTGGGATTAAAGGTGTGTGATCTGTTACTGTTTTAGATTGATTCAATCAATCTCTTGTATCCGTGGATGGCCTTGGACTCAGAGAGATCTGACTATCTCTTAATCATGAGTCCTAGGATTAAAGATGTGTACCACCACCTCCTAGCTTCTGGTTGCTGGGATTAATGTTGTGTGCCTGGCTTCTATAGATAGTGGCTGACTTTGCTCTTCTGAATCCTCAGTCAAGCTTTAATGAATCATAAGTATTACATCACTACATGTCTGTGTGGGATGATGGTCTCTAAGCCTACCTCACAGATACTCTGGAACCAGGCTTCCAGCAATTTCACAAACACACACAGACATACTTCTGATCCCCAGGGCAGACTCAGACATCTGAATCAATATAATGATACACACACCACCATTTCCCTTCCCAACAATTACTTTGAAAGTTTAATCATTAGAAATATAGAAAGAATTTGGATAAATATTATGTTTATACTTTTCACAAATAAAAATAATCTTGTCAAAGCTGCAATGGTTCTTAAATTTCTAAACAATGCCTTTTTAAAAAATGAGTTGTTTATCAAGTTACTGTGACGATGTATGATGAAAATATGGGAGGAATTATTGGCTTATTTGACTGACATATACAAAGTTATGAAAGTATGAAGTGCTTTAGTTGTCTACTATAGTATTTTTATAACACATAATATATTTTTTATTAAAATAACATTACCTCGGGAAGAAAAAAATGTTTGACTTTCCTTGGATGTTATATTTTCTTGTTTGCCAGAAAATTCAATAGTTTGCTAATGCTCAAGAGAGTAGGGTTAAAAGCAATATATAAAATCTCTAGACAGTGTCTCAAAAATAAGAAGAAACCTTTTGAAGAGAAAGAATTTTTTCTCCGTGAGGATTTTCACACCTTCAGACAATCCTTTTTCAAAGATTCCATTATTGTGTCAAAATTTACCAAGCAATAGTTAACTCACTGCACATAGATAAATTCCTCTATTTCTTTATGACATAAAATTCTGATAAATTGCGTGTAATTTTATTCATTGTTTCTAAGTACTCCACTTTACATGCATTACTAATGCATAAATATTGGCAAACATCTGAAACCCAAAAAGTTTAATAGTTTTATGAAAGGTTTTTTACAATATTTGTGATATTGAAAAATATCTCACTTCTCACCCAATTTTGAATTAGTCATATTTCACTAATGAATCAGTATCAAACACTATTACTCCTACTACTGTCCAGAGAACATGCACAGCTCTCTTAAACATTCAAGTGAGATGTTATTGTGTATAATACATTATATTATATACTATTTATATTCACATATATTACTAGTGCCTTGTGACTCAACAACACTTAGCATCCACTTTCCCAGTCTGCAGAATATTTTCAGTAGCTATAAGGTAACATACCTGGAAATGGCAAGCTCTCAGAGGTACTGTTTCTTCAATGAGATTCAGCATTCCATGCTTGACCCTAAATGGCCATTAGAAATCCCAAGGCACTTTTCAAGAAACTAAAATGTTTGTCTCAAGGTCCTGGCTTTCTTCCAACTAACTAATTACCCTCAGCCTGGCTGCATAGCTGTGGATTGTTTTAATGTGAGAATGTCATTTCCTTCCTTGCTATTATGTCTGGATCTTGTTTTGAAATTCCCTTCCTCATAGAGTTTCACAGGGGTTCTCATGACTGATTATTTCTTTTGAACAAACATGAGGATGATGACCTGTGTTGTATCTGCCTAAGATAAGTAATGTATGCATTGAAGCTGAACTCATACTAGTAGACGAAAAGACATTGAAAATGAACAATGTGAGTAGGCAGAGTCCTTTAGGAGTCAGGACATTTCTAGCAATTGGGGTCTTGATAGAATAGTATGCTTTCTCATGTTGCCTTGAAGGAGGTAGGCAATTCAATACACTTAGTGGATTTCTCTTTCGTGTACATAAAATCATGGGGTTATTCCTTCATTAAAGCAAGTGGCAAATATGAATACATCAAGGTTCAAATGATTTCAGCTTCTACTTTCTAGTAATAAATTAGGGCAAATATCAAAGCATCTCCTTTGCCTTCTGATGCTGACACAGGGAATGCTACATCCCCAAAAAATCTGCCTCTTTGCTGGACATACATTTAAAAATGAAGATTATATTTCCCTGTATATTTTTCAGATTTGATATTGTCAACAAGCAAATGGTGCCATTGGTTTTTACTGATTTTAAACGCTGTAGAGCTCATTCTCTATTCATTCTTCCTCAAGCACCCATGATGGAAAGCTCACTTGTTCATAAGAGAGCAAGATTTAAGAGGATAAGTAGTCACAAGATGTGAAACTGTAGTATCTGTATGTTGTTTTGTTGGCTGTTTCTTTTCTTTTGTATTTTGTTTGTGTGTGGTAGAGGTCGGAATTCAGCTATGGGGGGTCAGTTTTCATCCAATGTGTGCATTTTTAAAAAGTCATAACTAGCTAATTTTTGCCAAATTCTTAATATTCTAACCAACTGAAAATTGAAGCCTTCATAATTTTCACTGTGTGCAGACATTAAAGTTAATCTGTTTTTGTTTATGTGTATCTTTATACTTAATCCATATGTCTATCCCATTAGTAAGATTGTTATTATAAACAGATTTGTGCACAAAAACATAGGCTAGCAGGCTAAAACCTATTACATTTAAATAGTGTCTGACTCAGAAAATTTGTATGTGGTGCCTCTAACTATATGGCAGCAGTAACTGGGGAGGAAATGCATATCAGAAAGATATATGCAAGCATCTGTGACAAATTGGAGATCTTTATTTTCTCAGCACCAAAGACACTTCACAGGTCTGGACACCTTTCAGGAATGTATACTTAAGATTTACTCCTCCATTCTTCTGTCATAAGAGTACCTATAACTCTCTGTAATTATTAAAACAATGTTTTGAAATGTCAGGAGACACCATGCCACATAGTTCTGTGGTCTATCAGTGAACTTGCAGTGTATCCCACATACAATAAACAGGGTTGTCCTATCATCTGATGACGTAGCGAGATACCCTGTGGTCAGAGATAAAGTAAGATACCCCAAAGGCAGAGTGGAGGGATGTCTTCAGGTTACAGGTCACATAGCAGCTGATATCTAAAGTGGGTTTAGAATTCTTTGAATATCTAGTTAGATAAACCTGATAATGAGGACAGGGGGATATTCCAGTAAGTGAAAATAACACTTTTCTCTGAGTAATGGAAAGATTTTCTGCTGGTTTCTTTCTACTTTAAAGTGAATAGAGAGACTATAATTCACTTAATGTAGAATGGTATGTAAAAAATTAAAAATGTTCAAACTAAGTGGAGATGTGACTAAGCATTTCTATCAACTTGTTGGTTGAATGTTTAACAATTCAAGAAACAAAAGCAGTGAAAGCATTTAAGATATTTCTTCTGAAGGATGTGATGAAAGCAGAATGTGTGAAGAGGGATGCTATGTTCAATCTTTTGAAAGTATGAGGGGAAAGACAAAAAGAACATAATTGGAGTTCTTAGTTTATTTGAAAAGTTTTTAATTGCATCCATCAAATTCTACCCCAAGATTCTGAACTGATAAAGAAAATAATTGAAATGTTATTTTTCTTACTGTTGTTTGTAATACTGATAATAAATATAGAATAATACTCAGTTTTTTGATTTCCTAATTACATTAAAATTACTATCAAAAGATAAAATAGAACAAGATACAATTCACATAATATAATTTTAATCTTATTTAAAAACTTTGTTATTATTCACCTGTGACCCTAACTAGATGCAGAGCTATTTAGATGAAGTCACTTTTATTATCTATTCATTGTTCTTCATCAATTTGGAATTCAGGAACATTTTATGACTATGCACCATGGGATAGACAAGGTTTTAGAAAAAATATATTAAAAAAATAAAGTGACAGGATTTCCTATCACAAGGAAAATATTATTCAGATAATTTATCACTGAAAAAGACACACTCTTTAATGGAGATATACACATAGTGCAATGGAAGAATAAAAAAGTACTGTTATCTGTCAATGGGATCTAGGAAAATATTTATTCTCAAACTTAAACAATAAGTACAGCACTAGGAGAAAATATTAGCATTCACAGAAAATGGAGGGATTAATGGGACTATATCATGCTGATCACTAAAAGTTGTGTAATTGTGGGGGTCACAAGGCATGAATGGCTATTAGAGAGTATGCAGGCAGGCAGGTAGATTTTCATAAAGACTGCTATTGTTTCCTTGAATATCATATGGGGATAAGAAGTCCTTCAAAGTTGAGTTCAAGGTATTATTTAAAACATACATTTTCTTTTCTTTTTTTGGGGGGGTTCAAGTCAGGATTTCTCTGTATTGTTTTGGAGGCTGTCCTGGAACTTGCCCTGAAGATCAGAGCTGGTCTCGAACTCACAGGAATCCGTCTGCCTCTGCCTCCTGAGTGCTGGGGTTAAAGGCATGCACCACCAATGCCCAGTCTTTTTTGGGGGGGATGGGGGGAGAACACACATTTTCTTAACACCCACATTATAAATAATACTGTTCAACTTAGATTACTTTTATTTCTTTCTTTTGTTGATTCTCCTAAACATCTCCAAATGTAACGGAAGAAAATTCCCAAGAGAATTCTTCACTGTCTTCAATTCAGTGTGAAGAAACTGTGGAACCCTACATGTTTTTCTCTAATTCAAAAATATTTTCTCTGTGATATTATGGTGACACAGATGGTTATCTGAGACTCTTTTTTTGAAGGCTTTATCAAAATCTTATTTAAAAAACAGTAATAGTTTAAGAATATCGCTGGTCATGATGGGGCATCGACTGGGCAGGTTACAGTCGCTCAGCAATTATGTTCATCAGGAAGTGGAAGGCGGAGATATAGTAATGCAAAACTTGTATATAACAGAAGCTGCAACACAATGGCAGCATGAGTGATCTTTACTACGGCTAAGGCCACCATCCTGAACAAGAGCGAATCAGTATCCTCTACTTCCTGCTCCAATTCATAGCTGGAGGACCCTCATCAAGTCTGTGTATTCTACCTCAGTCGTTTAGAAGGTTCATATTGCTCTCCACCTACCAAAAACCCTCCGACGAAGTATTTTACAAGTACTGCTAAAAAAATGCCCTACTTTATTTATTTGTTTTAACCCCACCTCGCTCTCAGCCCTTCTCAGTTATTTGAATTAGAAAAAAAAAAAAAAAAAAGCACCGAGCGACCAAGTCCCCATCAAGGAGTATTAATGTGATACCTAGCATCCTAATGTAACCCAATTCTTCATTGCATTCACTTGTGCATAATTAGGATGGTTCATGCAATTATTTTAAGTGGTATCCGTGGCCAAATGGAAAGCCAGGGTAGGAGATAATTCAGGAAAACTGTATTTTATAACCCTTTCAAACTGTATTTTTTACACCTCTGCCTGCTTCATTTAACCTTTAAATTAAAAATATTATATATGATACTAATTTGTTTTTTTCTTGGAAAAATGTGAAATTTCACTTTAAACAGCTGCTCTAAGAAATATTTTCACAAAAAAACACAGTTGTGATTTTTAGAATATATATGTTCTTGATAGAAAAATAATACTTGACAATGATTATTTGTTGAGTAAAATATCCTAAGAATGAAAAAATGGAAATATATATCACACTATCTCTAAGGTACAGTTATGCATGATTTCCTTATTTTCAAATGATTTCCTTCTTTTGCATGTGTGTCGTATATACATGTCTATACATTTGTTTATGTGTACAAGTTCTTATGTGAATGTGAAGTGTGCATATGGATGCATGTCTTTTCATACCCATGTAGAGATCAAGGGGATAAATCAGTGTCTTGAGGAAGAAAATGAAAAGCTGATATTTTGATATCCTAAATAACTGTTTTTTATTAAAGTGTGTTTTAAACTTTTGAATTTGCTGACTAGTTTAAATATAATTAATATGTCAATCTTATTATAATAGTACATAATTATGTGTAATAAATGTACACTTCTTTTTAAAGCTTTTATGAGTCTATAAAATTGAGAACAAATACTTAGGAGTCATTATTATTTCCTTTAATCGAGCAACTCTGAACAGGCTCAATGAATAAAGTAAAAGATGATATTACATAAAAAGCATACTGTATCCAATCTTTCATTATTATTTTTCTGCTTCTTCTGCTTTCAGTAACTTAGCAACAACGAGCTGAATTTTGGGTTTTCTTGAAGTGCTGTTATAAATTATTCTGTTTAACAAAAACATGTTTTATCATCAGTTGATGATGCCTTGTTTCAAGCATTTAGCTCTTCATTCAACTCCATTGAATCCCATGGTGTGCTGAGTGCTTTGAAGGGTCTCAAGACAACAGTGAGTCCACCTTTGATTGGCAGTGTGTTTAAGTCTAGTGGGCAAAGGTGTTTCTAAAAGGAATTCTAAAAACCAAAGATAAATTATGTATAATATTTACAGAGGATTCAAAATGCCCATACTGAAAATTATATATTTGTCATAATATACACACAATATTATAGAGCTATCTAATTCATATGAAAACACCCTAATTACTTAGTGTTCTTACAGAATTACTCCTTAAATCTTTTTAGGTGAGAACTCCCAAATCGATAGATATTTAAACATCTGCATCTAACTTTCCTATCAACGTCTCCTAGAACACACAGAAATAAGTTCACAATGACCTTTTAAGCTGACATCAAAATCAAGAAAACGCAATAAAATATGAAAATCAGGAATGAACCCTGACTCTAACACGTCAGTATTTTTCACAGTAACTTCTAATGAAGTAGTGTGATATACGAGAGTCACATCAGAATGCACAACACCCTCCCAACTCCTTTGCTTTTCATACGTGGATGACTGAAAACCTGGTGTAAACCAAGTAATGTGTGATGGAATAAGAACACTCTATGAACAAATACATACATTGTTAGTGCTTGCATTAATCTGCTATCTATTGCAGATGTTCAAGTTTTCTTGAAAAGCAAGTTGGGGAATACAGAAAAGAAATTACTTTCACCATTGAAACTTTAATTTTGTTTTCTTTCTTATGCTTTATCATCTTATTGTTTTCCTATGTATTGTATTTATTGCTTATTTTCTACCTGCCTCAGCTAAAACATAAACTCAATAGAGGCATGATCACTATCTATCCTGTTACTTAGCACCTTTTAGGTGCTTCAAATGTTGTTTGCAATAGAGTAAATATTTCTCGAATAATTAGATGATCATGCAGATGGAGAACCGAAAGTTAAAATTTAGCAAATGTATCCAGCATTACCCTGATAGCTACAAAAGTCAATAAAGAATTAAGTTGATTGATTTGATCACAAAGTACAAATAACATTCATGCCTGTGCCAGACTGGATAGGGAAAACCCACAAAGCTTCAACCCTATTCAAACAACTATAGGTAACAGTAAAGCTAGAAGCCTGAGAATTTCCCACCCCAGAGAGGTGCACACCAATTAGTTGTCCATTGCTAAATGGTCAAGCATAAAAGCAGCTATGCAAATATTAGTATATGTACTCAACAGGCTTTATTTTTAAATATACATATGTATATACATAAACACATGCATGTATTGTGAATGATGAAAAAAGAGGTCATGGGGGAGGAAAGGGAGATCAATCAAAATAAAAAATCCTTATTTAATTAAATATCACCATCATGTAGATGGCTCATTTCTGTAGTGAAATTTAAAAATAAACTCAACCCATCTATACCTACTTGTGACACAAGACAAACAGACCTCTAGAACTGTGTGGTTACTTAGTGGCAAGCTCAATTCTCTGATCTTCAGACAGGCTTTATTTGTACAAGCAAGATAACACCACACCTACTCAATAAAAGTAGACTTGCCAAATACTTTCCTATTCATAAAATATTCACAAACATTAAATCAGATCAATTTTATTGCATAACTGAAAGAGTGATCATGCTTATTTATCTTTGCAAGCCTTATACCAGACATGGTGGTAGAAACCTGTAACTCCAGACAGGAGGATTACAAATTTAGACATTCCTGGATTACATAAAAAGCACATACCTGAGCTTATAAAACTTTTGTCCTGCCTCAAATAAAGGAAAACAAAAATGACTAACTCATGGTAGAGGACCTAAATTTCTCTAGCCCCACAGACATACAAAGAAGTGTAAGTTTGTGGTTACGAAAATGATCCTTTTCTGATTATTTTAGACCATTCTCTCATTCTAAAGCAGCAGAAGCAGAACTACAGAAAATAGTAGGCGTTTGAAGAGACATGGGAAATTCATATCCTTTTTTTGTTTTTTGTTTTTTTGAGTCAGGGTTTCTCTGTGTAGCTTTGGAGGCTGTTCTGGAACTCTCTCTGTAGACCAGGCTGGTCTCAAACTCAGAGACCCTCCTGCTTCTGCCTTCCAGAGTGCTGGGATTAAAGGCGTGCACCTCCAACACCCAGCCAAAATTCACATCTTTAATGTGGTATGTAAAGAAATTTTTTTTCACAATTCTATACTTACTCCATTATGACAGGAAATAAGTGAATTAGAGACTGGAAAAACTTAGATAACAATACTAATGTGACTGTAATAGAAACTCAGTGACTTTCTAATAGTGAATGACTATGTCCTTTTGGATGGGGCATCAGTGTTTGGTAACTTTGTCTTTAACATTTATTACACATCTTTTGAGTAGTAACTACACAATTATGTGATCATCACATATCACTAGAGCAAAAGAAGCATCACAGAAGTCTCAAAGGAGGACAGAAGAGCTTTATGTTTCATAATGAGAGAAAGGATATCTATTCTACAACTGTGAAATATTCTTCGTGCTCACCTCACAGGCTCTATACAGGCTGGCTACCCTCCAGAGATAAGACAGTCTGGGCTCTAACATTCTGGGATCATCTCAACCCTTCCCAGAAGATTCAACTCACAAGAAGAGTAATCAGGGAAGCAAGACACATTACCCACCCAAGCAGTTTCACTCTTTTGTCTTAAAAAATAAAATGCACCGTTGCAAAACATAAAATTCACACAGAAATTCACATCTAAAAAGTGGCTTCCATGAAGTAACTAAGCTGTAAAAGCATCTGTTTCAACGTTACCACTTAACAACCGGAAGAAGAAGCCACAGATGCTATCCTAAATGTTCTCTACCTGGAGTCACACCTACTCTTCACCAGTTTTTACCATGTGCTTCCCCACACCCTCACCTCTTCCTACCTGCCAACCATGCTCCAACATCACAAACTGTTCTCCTTTCTGGTGGTTCCCTTACTAAAGAGTCCTTGGGAGGCAGAGGCAGGCAGATCTCTGTGAGTTCGAGGCCGGCCTGGTCTACAAAGTGAGTTCCAGGACAGCCTCCAAAGCCACAGAGAAAGCCTGTCTCGAAAAACCAAAAAAAAAAAAAAGAGTCCTGCTAGGATGCACTTCCATTGAGACATTAGCTCCATGACACTCAACA
The DNA here is from genome assembly GCF_017639785.1 of Mesocricetus auratus. Classification (NCBI taxonomy): domain Eukaryota; kingdom Metazoa; phylum Chordata; class Mammalia; order Rodentia; family Cricetidae; genus Mesocricetus; species Mesocricetus auratus. The sequence goes on along the minus strand of NW_024429194.1, from coordinate 39,724,631 downwards.
ATGATCTTCTCAGTCACTGCTAGCTTTCTCTTTTCATGGTGAGACACTCAGACACAGATTTAGATTAATACTAATTTGGGCTCATGAAACATTATCATCTGGGGTGTGCATGTGCTCCATTTTCCTTCAGTTATTATTTGTTTAAGTAATGAAGTAATTACCCATAAGTTCATAATGTTCAAAATGGCAGGGTCTCTGTTAACTAAATATACCAGCCCAGTCTTGTTTCCCTCATTTGAATCCTATGGTTGACATTCCTTTATTTTCAAGTGTATATAATGCCATCATATCTGTGTTTGTCTATAAAATAATATACACATATATTCATATCCATAGAGGCTCACATAGTATTTTATTTTTTAAAACATTATATAAGAATTAGATTTCATGCAACCTTTTAGCTATCAAACTACATGTGACTGAGAGGCTCTTCATGGCTTATTTCACTCTTGTTCACTCATTGAAGTTACTACTGAGTGTGTGTATGTGTGTGTATATATATATATACATATATATGTATATATATCTTTCTGTGGCATATTTTTTTCATTTGACATATTGATAGCTGATATCATTTTCTTGCTAGTTTATTTTCTACTGCTGTTAGAACATTGATTTTAGAAAGAAATTTTTGTAGACTAACATGTTCTGAAACTTGTTATGTAGCTGAGGATGACCCTGACCTTCTGGTATTCATGCATCTATTTCCCAAGTGCTGGGATTTCAGGGATGCACTACGATGCTTTGTTTTATGTTTTGCCATGGATTGACATAAGGGTTTTTTTGTATGCTTGGTAAATTTGTATTAACTGAGCTATGTTTCCAGGCCACAGAATATTCTTTTAAAAGAACAAAGATGTTTCATATCTTAATCATCACAATTTCTCAAGACAAATTTTACACATTATATGAACAAATGAATGGATTATTCACTCCAAACAAATAAACTTGCATTCCCCTAATATATCAAAGTGGTTCTTATCTCTTGTTACATGCTCTTCAACAGCTGTGATACTTTTAGCTTTGTGAATTGTAAGCACCCTCAAACATGTATGCTTCTATTTTTCATGCTGATATACTTGCACATTAACAATGGAGAAAATATCACTACAATGGATGTACGTTGATGATTTTTTTTTGCTTATTCGAGACAGGGTTTCTCTGTGGCTTTGGAGGCTGTCCTGGAACTAGGTCTTGTAGACCAGGCTGGTCTCGAACTCACAGAGATCTGTCTGCCTCTACCTCCCGAGTGCTAGGATTAAAAGTGTGCACCACCACCGCCCGGCTGAAATTTTTAAGTAAGAAGAAATATACCTAATCTATTCCACACAGTAAAAAATCAGCAAATAATGACAAGTATTACTACTGTCATAAGCTACTAGTTTCACTGGCATGAACAGAGACACCATGTATATGGGAATAGTTTTCATTCATGAAGCCTCAGTTCAGCTCTTATATCTTAGTGAAACTCACAGAAGTTTCCTCCTGGAGACAGCCATAGCCTAACATAGTCCATAGCTGGGAATATGTTAGATGATTTATTCTCATGCTCTCCCTTAGCTCACAACAGGGATGTGGACTCTATCTTAGGAAATATGTCCTGGTTTGTGAAGTAATGACTAGCTTTCTTCTGCCCCCCTACTCAAGATACAGTTTCAAATAACTAATCCAGACAACTATCATGTAAAACCCTCCAGACTGGATGTATTTTTCTCACCTGTGTGCTAACAGTCTTATTAATTTAGAAGTAAGAAATTTAAACAAGTTTCTAAGTCTGAAGGAGTCCATTCTATATGTAAAAGAAAAGGAAATTTTGGGTTCTTTGTCTTGGCCCCTTTATTTCATACCACTTCTAATTTGCATTTTGAATTATTAATTTGCTTACTTAACAACTTTTAATTTGTTTCTATTTCTTTATTCTTTTAAACACCCACTATTAAGAATATATTTCCAACAAGAACCAGAGGCTAGATAGCACAGAGACCTAGGGTGAAACCAAATACACCTGATCTCTAAAAAATGTGGTTGTCAAATGACTTCTCGTGATACTCTGTTATGTTCCTAAATAAGTACCTGATTCATCCATCATCAGAGAAGCTTCCTCTTGTAGCAGAAGGGAAAAGACACAGACACCCATAGGCAGACATTAATCAGAGAGAGACTCAATTCTAAATAGAATGTCTCCACTAAAGCCCTCCCTTCAGAGCTCAGGGAACCCCACAGAAGAGAAGGAACCCCACAGAAGAGAGTATATATGCAGGTATATATGCAGGTCTTCTGCATATATACTATAGCTTTCAGTTTAGTGTTTTCATGTGACTCCTGAGTGTGAGTGAGTAGCTCTGTGACTCTTCTGCCTTAGCTTAGACTCTTCTGCTTCTGTCGGTTTGCCTCGTCCAACATAGGTGTGATAGTTTTTGTTGTATCTTATTATCATTTATTTTGTTTTTATATCTTAGACACCTACTCTTGTTAATTGACAAAAAGGGAGTGGATCTAGATGAAAAGGCAGGGGGGTGGAACAGTCAGGAATAGAGGAAGGGAAAACAAAGCTGTATGTATGAGAAAAGACTATTTTCAATAAAAGATGGAAAGATTCCAGTATAATACAAGGATGAAAAAAGAATATATCTCTGATTAATTGTAATTAACAATGAGCATTTGAAAAGCAATAAAGATGTGATCTTACTAACTTATTTTCTATGAACATATATGTCTTATATTGATGTATAAAAATTAATACAACAAAAATGTTTTAATAGTTAAAAACATCACATGAAAATACAATGAATTTTAGTTATCAGGAATATTCGCATATAAAGTTAAATGATGTTTCTATCTAGTTATGATCCATAAATGGTATTTTTATTCATGAATTACCATACATTATTAAGATATGTTTTAACACAGACTGCTATTGAGTTCTTTGATATAGCCGCAAAGGACAGGAGAATCTAAGAAAGGTGTACAGCTACTGATGAAACATACATAAAAATAGAATGAAATACATTTTAAAAGAGGTGGGGATGTAAGTGCTTTACAGAATCACATAATTTCATATTAGACAGTGTTAAGAGAAGCTTTTCCTTGTGAGAAAGTAAAGAAAGCCTTCCCGCCAGTCTGGTTCTAGAGCCACATCAGTCCCAAATAAACACACAGGAGGCTATATTAATTATGAAGCTGTTGGCCTTGCTTGTTTCTTACTGGCTAGCTCTGACTTAAGTAATCACCCCATAATTGTTAATCTAAGTATGTTTCTTACTGGAGAATAGTTCCGGGCTTCCTACCCCATGGCGTTACATGCTGACTCTCTTGTGTTTCTCCTTCCCAGAATCCTCCTGGACTCCTAGCCCCACCTATCTAGATTCCTATTGGCCAGCAGTAATTTATTGACATATACACAGGACTTAGATTAACAATTATGGGGTAATTACTTAAGTCAGAGCTAGCCAGGAAGAAACAAGCAAGGCCAAGAGCTTCATAATTAATATAGCCTCCTGTGTGTTTATTTGTGACTGATGAGGTTCTAGAACCAGGCTGGCGGGAAGGCTTCTCTCAAAGAAAAAGCTTCTCATAACAGAATGGTTGTCAGAAGCGGGATTGAATTTCCACTCAAGACAACAAAAGCTTTAAAGGAATTTTAGAAACAGAAGAACAGAGAGAAGCACAGATTTTGGTAGCAGCGATTTTCTCAGGTGTGTTCTGTTTTGCTAGCCACAAGCCGAGATTCACACGGCTCGCTTACTGGAGTCTTCCTGACTCGACATAAAAAGAAAAAAAAACCAACAAGGTTGTTTTAAGAGACTCTTCTAACGATTGAAAGGTGTGTACGTACAGCTGGAAGTGGCAGCTTTAGCTGGATGATAGCATGGACTGAGGCGGTAAGCTGAAGTCACGCTTATGCCTGCCATCTTGATGAAAAACAAAACCGGCAGTTTAAAATAGCCGTGGTTTTACAGATAAGACACGTGGCCAGAAAAACATAAAGATTTACTGTAAAGTCAGACTTGGATAAAGAAAAGCCTCTAAAGTTTTACAGTGTGTTTAACAATATACGTAAGATTAAGAGAGAAAATAATGCGCCGCACGCAGGTAGGAATTGCTCCAGAGGCAGAGGCAGGCAGATTTCCAAAGAGAAATCCTGTCTCAGAGAAAAATAAATAAAAGTGAAAGAAATAGAGTAATAATAATAATAGATAAATAAATAAGCCATGTAAAGATGGAAAATACACAGAAAGTCTGGATACTGTATGCTATTATGTTTTCCCGTTTTTTGATTTCTAAGGAAGGAACAACTAAAGTACACTTGATTATAAATGCTGCTGGATTAATTCAACTTATATCTTTTAAAAATGCCTTGACTTCCAAAATTTAAGTATAAGGATGTGTTACTTGGAAAAGGAGATTTTACTTATGTTTCTACAGAAAATGAAAAGCTGAGGATTCCTTCCAGGCTTCTGTGGTTTGACGAACCAAGACCCCCGGAAGCAGTGGACCAGGTGTTCCAATAACTGAAACAGCTAAGATGATGCAGCTTTACAGACCTCGAAAATAAGGACTTATACAGGTTTCTGAGTTTTGTCATGATCCCCATGGTATGAACAGCGCCCCCTTCCAGCATGAAGCAGTTTGGAATGAGCGACGTCCTAATTCCCATCTTGTTTATAAATCTTTGTTTTCATTTAAATGGGGTTGTTTATAATTGGCTAATGATCACAGCCGATCTCTTGTTAATGGTAAAAAGGGGAATTATGGGTATTGTTTTTCATTTATTGATACAAATTCAAGGTCAATTTTGTGATGTGTGTGTGTATTTCTCCTCTTGATTAACTATTGGCTTATACTGATCTTTTAAAATGTAATGCATAATTGAATACAGACTATAGATAGGTATTGATAATAGAATTTATAGTTAGGTAAGTTAGGTTTTCTAGATATACAGAAATATATTTGAGATAGATAAACAGTCTTCAAACCTCTCAAAGACCTTCAGAAAATGGCATTTAAAATAGTTTAGGGTTTTTCTTGACAATGAGAAATGTCTGCTCTTGGCAGCACCAATTACGTCTGAGAGGAAGATGGGCATTGAAGAAACTTGTTATGGAGTTTGCTTTCAACATGGCAAGATTAGCCATTTGGGCAAGAAACTACTCTTGCCTGTACTGCTTGACTGTTGTTGTATAATCTGGACATGCCGGACCCACAGGAAAGTGACTGCTAAACTCAGTCTTACAGGGTTCTTGCTTCATGGAAGAGTCTACCATACTTTCTGCAGGACACAGAAATATGACTGACAGACTGCCAATGCAGATGGACAGTTTGAAATTTCCTGCTTTGCTGAGAAGTGTTCCAGACACATTGTGGCCTATGGGCTGAAGATGGATGCCCCAACGTTACAGAGGAACTTCGGGTGACTGTCCAGACAGTAAGATATCTCTGTCGATCCTAGTGTTTATATATTATCCTTCTGTGGTCTTTGATGGAGTTGAAGACAGATAGTTATAATTATAGTTTTCCTTAGTTATGATAAGAGATAAACTACATATAGGACTTTGGACTCACAAGAATGAGATAGATGATATTTTCTTTAAATCTTGTTAAATGTTGATAGACAAAATGTTGTAACTATGTTCTTGCATGCTAGCTGTTCTGTTGTATATAATTTGACTATGTTAAAGTTAAGACCTTTCTTTTGTTTAAACAGAAAAGAGGAGATGTTGGGGAAGTCCTGTTATTTGTCAATAAAGTACTGTTGAGCCAATTCGCATATAAAGTTAAATGATGTTTCTATCTAGTTATGATCCATAAATGGTACTTTTATTCATGAATTACGATACATTATTAAGATATGTTTTAACACAGACTGCTTTTGAGTTCTTTGGTATAGCCGCAAAGGACAGGAGAATCTAAGAAAGGTGTACAGCTACTGATGAAACATACATAAAAATAGAATGAAATACATTTTAAAAGAGGTGGGGATGTAAGTGATTTACAGAATCACATAATTTCATATTAGACAGGATATTGGGAATGAGGGTAGATCAAAATTTACTACATATCACTTAATAAAGGAAAACTGTAAGGATGTGACCCAAAGCCAAGAATAAAGATACTTTACTTGGACTAACTTTAATGTTTCAATAATTAATATCACAAAAGAAATCCAGTTTAGTTTTAATGGTTTCAATTGTTAGGAATTAACTGTCAACTAGGAGTGTGGTATTCATGATACAGTGACAATAAAGGTATCTGCCAGCTAGGTAACAATATCTCTTGTGTCTATGTCAAATAAGTTCAGTCTAATATCAAAAGAGATTGTCTCGCCCCAGGAAGGATCACAGTATGTTTGCTCTTCTCTGGGTTCTCTATATCAGTTGGGAAACACTAGGTGCTTTTTCAGAGCCTTGTTAAAATATTTAGGTCTGAGGATGTAGCCCAGCTCTAGTGAGCTTGTCTGGCATACATAATGCTACTGTCTTGATCCCTAGCACCAGGAATGAAACAAAAATCTTGTTGTTCCCTATTTTATTTCTAATATTTTCCAAACCCCAAATCTGCCATTGCTCCAAAGAGCAATCACATATCCCAGGAATAGTTCTTTCTTACTGGCTTACTAATAGGACTATTATCTAAGAAAGGCTGAGAGAAATCATCGGAATTCCATGCAACCCTGTGTAAGCATTAAAAAAGACTTTGTTACTTTAAATGATAGTAATGTCTTCACTGTGTTTAGCAAAGGGAATAATCCACTTGTGTTTCTTTATAATAAGAAACTAGTTCTGCCACACTACAGTCACAGGACAAATGTGGTGTCAAGACAAGGTGACACATTCATTTTTGTTCTTCCCCAGAACATCTTCAGTTGTCTGTACTTGAAAATGACTAAAAGTAAATAAATAACTATTTGAATACAAATACTCACATTACTATACAGCTTTTATAACTCTCATGTCACAGCATTCAAATTAGTTTTCAGTAAATATTAGCCACTATGTCTCATCTACTGATAGCATCTCCACAGGCTTACATAAAAGTCACAGATCTGAAAGGAGTGTTGATTATTGTAAGTAATGCATGTACCAGAGTAATCTATCATTACTGAGCTTTTTTATACATTACAAATTATTATCAAATGTTTAGAGCTCTATTTCCCCCAAACACATTATTAAAACCATAAAAGTTATTTCTTTCCTTTTAAGAAATGTCACAAATAAAATATGATTCTATTTCTATGGTACTCTTTCTGTCACTGATAATCAGATTTTTCTCATAAACTGTTTTATACATAATGAATTGCAGATAAAAGTCAACTTTATCAAACACTGAAATAAACTCTTCTCTTAAAACAGAGATAATTAAAAATAGAGAGCAGATATCCTTATGAATCTTGAGGAATTAGATTCCAGTGATGATAATTTTAATATGATACTGGGAGGTGAAGCAAGAATGGTTTCTCAGCCATTAAAGGCCAAACTCAGACTTCAAAATGGTGCTGCTAGTCATGGAAAGGCTATAGTGTGAAGCTTTCTAGTAAGAGAGGGAAGACTAAGGTTGGAGAAGAATGGAACGAACAATCAAAGTCTGTTGATATGAAAACAGCTGCAAGCCCTGGGATGGCTTCAGAATAATGACCTCTGCATGTTAAAATCCCAGATTCACATTTCAGTTTCCCATCCATGGAGTCTTCAGAAATACATCATACATTTTTGATGCTAATGTTTAATGAAAGAAAGAATAGCAGGAGATGATGCTGATGAAGTACCTGGAAAAGAATAGCTACACGTCTTTCCCTTTACCCAACATGGAATGACCAGTGTAACAGTATACAAGCATGAGATGTCCTTCTAAAGGGAGCATACTTTGTTGCAGAGAAATAAGGCTGTTCTTGGAAGGTTAAACAGTGGCTTAAGATGATCTGGGTTTCTAGGTTCTCCAGGTTTGTGCTCTGCCTTTTTCAATGTGCAGCTGGAGAGAGGCTCCTTTACTGTGTTGCCATCTTGGGGGATAGTTTCTTCTATTTCCTGTCAGCAGGAACTCTCAAGCTAGATCATTAAACAACCATGTGTTCAAATCCAGTTATGGTATGGAAAATTCATAAACAGTCAGATTTTAGTTGTGACCACAGATAGGACCACTTTTATAAAGCCAAGTAAATAAAAGGGGAAAGAATACAAGTTTGCAAGCCAATGGATATGCTCATACTGCTCTCTGTAAAGTTATTTTTATTCAATAATTTTGTGATAAGTATAACTATTTGAGCAAAAGAGTTACTCTTGTCTAATATAGCTCACGTTTCCACTATGAGTTATTCTAAATGGGCACTGGATTGAGCTATACTGCTTTAAACTGTACTGCTTGAAAGCATATTGCTTCTCAAAACTGTGTGATTTCAGGGGACTTTCTATTTTAAATGAAAATAGACCTTGCTGGATGAACTGAAACAGATCACCTGGCCTTAAGTAGTATATAGTACTGCAGATACACACTCAAAATATCTGCTTTGAACCTACTAGGCAGAAACTCTACAATCCTTTCAGCCGTTCAATATTACATTCATGTAATTATTAGTATCTCACCCTGTATCAATTGCTAGTTCATAAGTTTGCTCAAGATGCTTTTGATGGACAATGTATTCCTATATTTCTATATGTCAGAGAGATACCATAACATAAATGATCATATTACAGTGAAATAGACAGATGAAAAGCAAATGTGAAATCAGAGCTGAAACAAAACAAAATCACTGCATATTTATCGTGTAGAGAAGTGGGCAGCAGTACAAGGATATTCTAGTACTCTGGGAGGGTGGATGGCAAAGGTGCCATGCAGTTTCAGCTTCCAGAGCCACTACAGCTTCCACAATGATGTTGCTGAACTTGGCTGCAACTGGTCTCCATGGAACAATAGCTAATCCTGCCAATGGAAGCAACCAGATCCATTGTCTCAAAAGCCATTTCCATATATATTTTTATTTTACTCCAAGGCAGATTATTGAAAAAGACGGAACTGGTGACATAATGGGAAATGCACTTGAAAACATATGAGGAGAACTGGAAAATTTCCATATGTGGTTCAAAATAAACTGGGAGGGTATGCATTGTTGGACAGCAATAAACTAGACAAAACTAACCTGATGCCATAAATACAGGCATGTCTCATAAATAATCTCAACATGCATAATTATTATTTCTTAGAGGACTAAACTCCAGATAAACTGCACCCTAGGCTAAATTGTTCAAAAGCAAAGTCAGATTTAAAGATGGAGTGATAGTACTTGCTTCCTTGAAAAAGTGCCAGATGAAGTCATAAAATATCCAGGCCTACCTAAAGAATCAGAAGTTTCCTATGGGGCATGGGGTGGGGATGGTCTCAAATTTAAAGTCAAACAGCAGTGTAATTTAAAGTTAATATTAACAATAATTGTCTCCAAATGAATTTAGGCAGAGCCTTGGACATAATAGTAATAAGTAACCACACAAATCCTATTCCATTTTTGAGAGACTCTACAATGTAGAATCTGCTCTATCTTTTCAAAAGGCGAGTATTGCTAGTGGAGTACTAGATTATGAGTGATTTTAAGAATTTAGTTGTTACTGTATAATATACCCTACAAATCTTTTCTACATAGCCTCGGATGACTCCAAATCTACAATAGGTTTAGAAATTGAATACATACATACAGAGAGATGGATGACAGATGATATGATTGTATATATAGAGAGATAGATAAGGAAAGAAAGACAGACAGACAGATAGTATTGATAAAGTAAATTACTCAGGCAAAGCAGGGAATTTTAAACTGTCTGCCTGCATTGTCAGTTATCTTTTTTTATGTGTTCTATAGAATGTCTGGCAGACTCTTCACTGAAGCAGGAACCCTTTAGGACTGTCCCATAAATTTCAGCAGTCACTTCCTATGTGTCCTGCATGTCCAGGCTATCAAACAATAATGGTAAGATCAGTTTCTTGCCCAAATGTCTAATCTCACCATGTTGAAAGAAAACTCCATAACAAGTTTCTTTGATGCCCATCTTCCTCTCAGATGTAATTGGAGTGCCAGCAGTAGCTGTGTCTGTCATGAAAAACCGTAAACCATTTAAATGCCCTATATTCTGTAGGTGTTTGAAAAGGTTGAAGAATATCCATCTCAAATACATATCTGTATTTCTAGAAAACTTAAACTAACCTAACTATAAGTTCTGACTATTACAGGTGACTATATACAATCTGTATTTAATTATGCATTATATTTTTAAAGATCAGTATAAACACAATGCTTAAACCAGAGGAGAAATATACATATCACAAAATTGACCTTAAATGTGTATCAATAAATGAAAATCCATACCAATACAAGGTATTTATTTCTATACCATAATCCCCTTTTACCTTTAAAAAGAGATTGGTTGTGATCATTAACCATTTATAAGCAACCCCATTTAAATGAAAACAAAAATTTATAAACAATATTTGGAAATTTGGGTGTTGTTCATTCCAAAATGCTTCCTGCTGGTTGGGGGTGCTGTCCATTCCATGGCATTCATACCAAAACAAAGAAACCTGGCCAGGTCCTTATTTTTGTAGTTTGCATGGATGCATCGTCTCAGCTGTTTTAGATGTTAGATTGCCTGGGACACTGTTTCAGGGGGTCTTGCTTCATCAAACCATATTAGTCTGGAAGGAACCCATAGCTTTACATTTCTGTTAAGACAAATGCTGAAATTCTTTTCCCAAGTAACCTGTCCTTATATTCAAATTCAGAAGTCAAAGCACTTTCAAAATATATAAGTTGTATTAATTCAGCAGCATTGATAATCAATATGCAATGTACATTAGTCAGCCTTGAAACTCTGTATACAGAAACAGAAAAATCAATTGATTTTATTATGAATAGGCTACATATTGCATATTTTATATTTGTGCTTATGATGTGACAACACCAAGCTAATTAATATGAATATTTGATGCCCAATTGTTGTGGTGTTTAGATGAGAAACTATCACATAGGTTTACTTTTTTTATTTTTTTATTTTGGTTTTTCAAGATAGCATTTCTCAATATAATAGCCTTAGTTGTCCTGTCACTAGCTCTGTAGACCAGACTAGCTTGGAACTCACAGAGATGTGTCTGCCTTTGCCTCTGGAGTGCTGAGATTAAAGGAATACACCATTCTACCCAGCAGGTTCACATATTTTAATCCTTGTGCCTTGTTGGTGACAGTGTTTGAGGAATTTCTGGAATTCTTTGGAAGTGGAGCTTTGCTGGAAGACTTCTAGGAGTGAGGGGTAGGCAGAAATTTGAGAGTTTCTAGGGACACCTGTCTTCTGGGCAATTGTCTGCTTTCTGAATGTAGTTGGAAACTTGATCTCACCTTCCATTTCCAACTGCCTGCTATGCTTTGCCCACCATTATGAATTCTCCCTCTTTAAGAATGGACACTACTATAAGCTTTAACTGGAAAGCACAGGACAGTGAAAGTAAAAGATAATGTATCTGTCCTCTTAAAATGGAATGAAATTTTCAACAATACAAGAATTGAACCTATCCACTCTATTTGAGGCACATGTTTATACTATCACTTGATGTAATACAGGAAGGACACATATTTTAGTTATCAGACCTCATGACTGAATGACTACAACATATATAACAGAATTCTAAATCATTGGTGGTCTCAGTCTAATTCAAGTATATTTGTTACTAAAGCTGTTTGGTTCATATCTCAAATAGTTGGAGTAAAACTTGAAGTTTCCACCAGGGTGTTCACAAAGTTCTTTCAAAATTCAGACAAAGCAAAAAGTTTGAAGCACTTGTGTAATTGAACTGGTTTGCCATCGGGCAGATGACCTGAGAATTGCCTGTTTATATAGAAAGACTCACCATAAAGCCTTACAAAAACTTAGAAAGACTTGCTGTACCAAAGAAAGCACTGGAGGCTTACTATAAAATGTGGAGGATTTAAGTGATAGAGGGAAGTTTATGGACAGTGATAGATGTTTAATACAGGCACGTATCATAGATTCTCAAGACCATTACGAACAAAAGGCTTATGGAGGAAGATATCAAAATTATAGATACCAACTCAAGCTGCTTCTATTTGAATGTGCTCTTATGATCTGTGTAAACATGAGCAAGAAGCCTCCAACTCTCAGCTTCATTTTCTCTTAAATTAAGGTGGTAATGTGTGGGACACACAGAAACGCACAATCAGCACTGCTATTTCACTATGTATTGATGTTATTTCCTATACTGTGGGTTCAGAGGTTGTAAGAAAGGACAATAGCTGAAAAACTAAATATATAGATGAATCAGATGTGGGTAACTTTTGTTAATTTTTAATAAAATTTATGCATTTATTTAACATCTGGACTGCAGTTTCTCTCCTACCTTTCCTCTCAGTTCCTCCTTCTACCTTCCCTCTACACACCCAAAAATATGCTCCTTCTTTGTTTCTGTTCAGAAAGGGGCAAACCTCCCATAAGTATCAACAAATTATGGCATGTCAACTTGATGTAGGATTAAGCTCTCTGACTTGTAATAAGGCTGGGCAAAACAACCCAGTATGAGGAACGATTCCCCAAAGCCAGCCAAAATGTTGGGCATGGACTCTGCTTCCACTGTTAGGAGTCTGAGAAGTAGAACAAGTTACATAACTGTCACTCACATGTAGAGAGTCTAGGTTGGTTCCATGAAGGTTCCCTGGCTGTTGGTCCAGATTCTGTGAGCTCCTTTGTGCCCAGGTTAGTTGTTTCTGTTCCCTTGTGATGTCCTCAATCTTTGTATATTGTTTCATATCAACCCTAAATTTTTTCTCTAGACTAAAAGGGAAATTATAGTGAGATACCCACCCTGAGCGAGCATGTAGTGCTGACCATGCCCAAACAGACGTGGTCAGAGGTGTGGACATGACCAAGAGTGGGTTTAGGTCTGGGGCAGGCTGCGTGGATCCTTAGAGTGTAAACCTGTGGTGGTCGTCTGCTTCTTGTGTAAGTGACTTCTCCCTGAATAAAATTATATGTAACCTATATTGAGCCTAGTCCCATGAATCTTGATTCATGCATCCACACCCAAGCTCCCTCTCTTTAGTGGGATTCACAGTGCTTGACACAGTGCTTAGCTGTGAGTCACTGCTTCTGTTTCCATCAGGAACTGGATGAAATCTCTCTGATGACAAATGCATGTGGAACAAGAACACCCTTCCACTGCTGATGGCAGTACCAACTTGTACAGCCATTTTTGAAACTAATATGGCAGTTCCTCAAAAAGTTGGGAATTGATCTACCTAAAGACTCGGCTACACCACTTTTGGACATATACCCAAAATATGTTAAATCAAATCACACTTGCTCAACCTAGATGTCCCACAACTGAAGAATGGATAACAAAGACGTGGTACACTTACACAATGGAGTATTATTCAGCTATTAAAAACAATGACATCAGGAAATATGAAGGCAAATGAACAGAACAAGAAAAAAATCATTTTGAGTGAGGTAAATTAGACCCAAACAGACAAACATGGAATGTACTCCCTTATAAGTAGATATTAGTTGTAAAGTAAAGGATAACCATGCTACAATTCACAGACCCTGAGAGACTAGGTAACAAGGAGGGTCCAGGGGTGAGGTGGGGTACATGGACTAGGGGAGAGTGAGGATGGGAACATGAGGGATTGGGTTGGGAATGGACAGAAGGGTTACTATTAAAGAGATGACTGCAATAGGGGAACAGGTAGAAATTTGGTACCAGCAAAATTCCCAGGAGTCTACAAGCAAGAGCCCAGCAAAGACTCATAGCAAAGGGAGATGAATAGCCAGAACTGGCCATCTCCTATGACCAGGTAGGACTTTGAATAGAGAGATTGGGATGTTGGCCCAGTCGTACAACTATTGCTGCCTGGAGGTCCAGCCTTAGATCCATACCATGACAGTAAAATGCATGGTTCTGTTTTATGTGCAATTTATAGATGAAAAGAAAGTTGAAAGTGGGATATTGCACACACACACACACACAATTAAGCCCATTTAATAGGGCTGACAGCTTGTGATTAGATAGCCTATTAGGAGGTCCTCCCTCTCTCAGAAGCCACTGAATAATTATAGCTCTTCATTCAGATTGATGCTGTCATTGTGTAGTTATTATATATTCAACTATATTGTTTAGATTTCACGGCAGCTTTCATATGTTGTCTAGAAGACACTATATCACAGTAGGTATCCTGGTCCTCAAACTCTTACAATCTCTCTGCTTCCCCTTTTGTGATGCTTCCTGGGTGCTAGATTGTTCCAATTGTAGTTAGGTACCCTACAATTAATCACTTATTCTCTGCATTTGGTTACCTATTTACTTTTGATAATCAGCATTTGTCTCCACTTCTCATTATCTACTGCTTTTGACACTCTTTCATCACCAAAAGATAACTCTAAAGATGTTAAACGTAAGATATGATATTCACACACTCATATATGTACATAGCTTTAATGAATTTTTTCATCTGAGAAGATGAAAGCTTTCCCAGAGCCAAAGATCACTTAACAAGAGCCCCACTACCAGACATGAAAAGCTTGCATTGTTAGCTGGGGCTTTCAAAGAGACTTTCAAACAATGCAGCCTATGTTTGTTGTCCTGGTCATCCACCAGAGTGGTAGGTAAGTCTCAATTTTATGGCACTTTTCAAGTCAGACACAGGTCTCAGAGGCCCCAGAGCTAGAAATGACCGTGATGTCTCTTTCTGAGGACTATCTTCCATCTTATCATAAGCTTCCATGTTGGCTTCCAAAGGACAAGGACAACCAACAGTTGCTACATCAACAACCAACATGGCACTACAATCCTACAGGTGCAGTAGTGACATATAGTTCTTGGCAGTAACCAACCATACATTATTGGACTTAAGACTTGTTCAACAAGAGTACTAGTGAAATCATGTATATTGGAGGAGAATCTACAATAATTAATGTATTAAGTCAGTACAGGTATATTTTTGATCCAGAGAATAGTCTCTGGGAAAAAAACAACTGTTGTCTTTAAATTAAAATGTATTTTTGATGATTGTAATATCATTTATCTGAAATGATTACTCAAAGCTCCCCAAAGGACAACATAATTTGTCAGTCAGACAACACATCAACTTATAGAGAAAATGATTCTCAATAAAAATGGGAAATGCTCCTGTGAGACCCAGAGAGGAAATATTGAGAAGACTATTCAAAGTTTATAAAAGCATGCACTGACTGTTGTATGCAAACTTGAGAAATCATGGTCTGCACAAATTATATCACTGCAGATAATTTTACATTACAAGTTTACAGATACAATAATCAAAGAGGGCTGGCTATCTACCTTGGTCCCTAGGCACACATCTGAAGCTGTGATCTTGTTTCCAACAGTCGAGAATGAGGGAAAGATATATAAGAGTTGCTTTTCAGTCTGTTTTTAAACTAACAAATAAAGGGAAGGATTTCATTATGGCATTTTCATGCATGCATGTTGCACAATGTAAACAATTTTTTCAATCAGTAGTTTCTCTCCCTCCTCACATCTACCCACAAAACCAAAAAAAGTCAACATGTTTTCTGGCCATTTTACAGAAACATTTAATAAAAATACCTAAAATGTATCACTATGCAGTTAGTATTAGATCAGGTATAGAAGAGGGTGACTATTATTGTATTTATCTTTCTGATGACCACCTAGAAAATATGCTTTAATAGAAACAGTGAAAAGTGGTTGGTACTGGAGCTGCAATGGGTTTTGGTTACTGTTTTAAGAGGTGGTATAGACTACATCACCCTCCCACATGTTGGCTAGAACTGAAACTGATAAACTGATTTTTCATCCACGACAAAGCTATTTTCTAATCATTCTCTGTGAAATTTGCTAAGCAAAGGTAAAAGAGAAGCAGGAATGATTTCAGCTGAGTAAGACAGAGCAGTTTTACTGTATGTGTGTTCCTAGTGCTTGGACCAACAAAGGACTGCTTGCAGTTAAGGATGGCATTTTACATAATGTGTTCCCCAAAACTAACAAATAAAACATGGAAAGAAACAAAAAGAAAACATAATCAGGACACACCACTCTCATATAAACTTACTGAGGCTTGAGCTCTAGTTCGCTTAAAAAATAGATTTTAGTGGCGAACTGACACACAAGGTATAATGGTAACAAAATTTGACATTTCAGGGATATAGAGGACTTACATGATGAATACAGAGAAAACTGTGTTGCATGCATTAGGGTGACATGTATTCAAACTGTATTCTGGCTGGCTCCCAAAACAATTCTTATCAGATTTATCCAGATGTATATATTACTTCCTACAGTATAGTAGATGCACACTACAAAATATGCTCTCTGGTCACTTTTCTTCATCATCATCATTGTATCACAACAATCAAGATAATGAAATCTTGTTTCTACATTAAGTCACTGATACTAATGTCTAACATGACTATAACTGTAAACATATTGACTCTCTTCAATGTATGAGAACAAAAAGGAAAATAAATTGTTTTAAACATTAAATATCAATATTTACCATTCATATTCTACATAGATTTTTAAGGCAAGGATTTCAAAAAACGGTGGGTACACTGCTATATGGATAAAAGTAAACTTGTATGCGTAATATTAAACAGAGAGAGCAGGTTACATTTAGGAATAATTACACACACACACACACACACACACACACACACACACACACGTGTAATAATAATCAGGGAAAAACCAGGGCCATGAATTTGATAGCAAGGAGGGGTACATGAAATGGTTCATAGGGCAGACAGGCAAGGATAAAGATGGTGTATTATGCTACATTCTCAGAAATTAAAAAAAGCAAATTTAAAGACAATGATGCATTCACAACATTAAAGAAATAAGCTGCTAGGGATCTCACTTGTAGTTATTCTTTTAAGGTTAAAAATCAGGAGAAATCAATGTAGCTTTGCCACAAGGGGATGTGTGGTATGACTGGAGCTGGCACCTAACCAGTGTGTGTGCTACAAGTTCCCTTTTATACACAATGAAGTGGTCCTTATCCGAGGGGAGCTTTGATGCAAAGTATCTGACAACAGCAAGCATATCCTCATCCTCATCCTCACTGGGAGTGTTTGTTTTCTGGATGTTGCATCTGATGCAGGTTATTATGAATGGACAAGCTTGGTGAGTACGGAGAATATCATTAGTTTAGAGTAGTCTTTACAAAAGCACAAAGGTTTAAAAAAGAATACTGAGGAAAATACAAGTAATTTAGGCATCAGAAAAAAAGAAACAGCTGAGCTAGCTCTTCATGCACTCACACAGTAGATGTGAGGCTATCTAATCCATTCGGACACAAAGCTGACAGAAAAGTTGACAATATCAAACAAATGGTACAATATAGATTAATGTTCACTGTTGTTCCTGCCGTTACTTGCCAGTCTTGCCTAAGGAAGATTTTATATTTGAGATATTACCTAATAATTAGAAACATACATTTATGTAATATATAAATAAATACATTATGTTTAAAAACAAGGATTGCAACTTATAATTCAGAGAACATAAAACTTAGAAACTGCTTTGAATTAAGTGAAATATTATAATTATGAAAATTTCCAAAGTTTATTTTCTACTTCCTTTAAAATGTATTTTTCAATGTTTTTGTTTGCTTGTTTGAATAACTTTACTTTATGATCCTGGGGATTGAACTAGAACTTAATACTAGTTCTCTATAACTGAGTACATTTTCAGTCCTTGAAATATTAAGAAATAAACTGAGAAAATAAGACATTATTTTAAGACAAGGCATATCATGATCTCATATAATTAGCATTTTGAAAATATTTTATGTATTCTGTAATAGTATTTCATATATAATTTTATTACATTTAATTTACATCATGAATTATGGAATTATACTTAACATTGGATTGTATTCAACCACTCATATAGCTTTTGAAGCAGACTTATTTGCTCTATTTAACTTAATCAAAATTAAAACTTCTCATCACCTACCAGGTAGTTTATATGGACAAATATTAAAAAACTAGTCATGGAGTGAAATAAATGTTAATGGTTGGGAACAAATACTTCTCTAGAAACACTAAACTCAGTTCCAAGCTCTGACATGAGCCAGCACACAGCCTCCTATAAATCTCTTCCCAGCATCTAATCACTGCACAATTAAGGTACATTGCTCATATACAAACATATACATACTCTCACTCAAATATACACATAAATTAAAACTAAAATAATAAAAAGTTGGTAATAACTAATTTGGAAGTTCATTTATATATGGTGTTTTCCATTTATTTTCTTTTAATAAAGACTTTTTTGGTTTGTTTTTTGTTTTTCAAACAAGGTTTCCTTTGCCACAATTCTGATTGTCCTGGAACTCACTTTGTAGACCAGGCTGATCTAGAACTCACAGAGATCTGCCTACCTCTGCCTCCCTAGTGCTGGTATTAAAGGCATGCATCACCACCATCCAGCCATAGAGATTAATTTTTAAATCACCATATAAAGCAACAGGTTTTATTATAAACATTAATTTTTGCGTGAGAATTTAAATTAAAATATGTCAGAATTATATTTCTCTAGAAAACATGTATGTAATTTATAATGCTATCACAAATTCCTAAGGATATCTGTTCCTTAAGCCAAAATGGTAGAAAACAGAAATATAGCAATTTCTGCATAAGTTCCTACTTACAGAATGTTCTTCAAATTCATGGTTTATGTGTGTGTGTGTGTGTGTGTGTGTGTGTGTTTGCATGTATGTGTAGGTACCTGCAGAGGCCAGAAGATTGCATCAGACAACATGGAGCTAGGATTACAGGCAGATTTGATCTGCCAGTGTGGATGCTCAGAACTGAACTACAATCCTTTGGAATATTATTAACAAACAATGCTAACCAATGAGCCGTCTCTCCAGCCCGTAAATCAGGTATTTGGGATATGTTGAATACTGTTGATTTCTAGGAAGACAATTTGAGTGTGTGTGTGTGTGTGTGTGTGTGTGTGTGTGTGTGTATTATATTTGTTTCTCTTTTTCTCTTTCTTCCTTTTTGCTTTTGTTTTTGAGACTGGATTTCATCTAGACCAGGTTGGCCTCAAGCCTGCAATGAAGAGTGGCCTGGAAATCCTGACCATTGTGTTTCAACTTCTCCAGAGATGGAGTTACAGGCCCGAGTCTCTCTGCCCAGTTGGACTATATTAATTTTATATTTTTTTATTTTTCACATCAAGTAGTATTTCACATCAAATAGTAGAAAAGGTTGCGCATATATTCTTATAATTTCTGGTTAGAAAGTAATAAGGTATATTAAATAAACAGTCTTTATTAATATGATGGTTTTGGTATGTTTTATAAATGTCTTTTTCTGGCATAAACCTGTACATACAAAAGGTAGCAAATACTTGAGATGCATACCTTAAAATCCTTTCAAAATTATGTTTCTGTATCAAACTATAAGTAATCACAACTAACAGCATTTTAGACTCCCTAAAACACCAGTATTGTTAACATAATAGGTACAATGATTTCTCAGTGTTATTCTAGGTAACATCATGATATCCATATATTTTAAATTCAAACTTGCCTAAGTATCTTATTCAGTTAAGTTAGCCATGGGTTGTTTCTTAAATTCATAACCCTTGCATGTTTAATGACAAGAACAGTACTTCTTGACAAGTTGACAGCATTGATGGACAATTTGTCCTCTGAACAAGGATCATTTTCTTAAAAAATCTAGCAATTTCATGAGATTGGATAACTTACACAATTATGATCCACCTATCTGTGATGCCCTAACTTAGCAATAGCCTTCAACGGAATAATACAGAGTTATCATGAATACTTTATCCTTCAAGATAAAGACATTATAGAAACTTAAAAGAATATGGAGCACATAACATTATTAATATTCTCTGTGATGTTAGTTTAAATATATATTAATTATATTCTCTTTTTTGTTTATGTATGCTTTTTAACAGTCTTTTTACCTAGAACGTTTAAATGTATTCAGAATAAATTAAAATGACAAAGTTGAATTACAGGGCTAAGAAAAATCATGTTAAAGGAAAAACATCCATCCATATAAATCTGTTGAAGGGCCCCCTCACCAGAGTATCAGGCAGAGTGGTTCTACACACTGGCTCCAGGCGTCACTATACTCTCACCTGAGAAAGAAAATCCTATTATGTCAGAATTGTGAAGGGAAAATTTTAAAATAAAAAATGGTCATGCTTTTAAATACACCAACGTATGTTTACAAAGGAGATAAAATAATGTTTTAATAGATACTATTACACTTGTTCTATAGCTATTTCAAAGCTAGTTTTATATTATTCATTTTAGTTTTGTTCTGTGTTCACTTTTAATAATGTGTGATGTCTTCATTACCATAAAATTATTTTAGTGGGTTTAAATATTTTATATACATAGAAATGACTATTTTCTATGCAAATGACCAGGCAATGAATTAGTCCATCATTTAAGTGCAATTTCACTGGAATGTGATGAATGTAGTATATGTAAAACCCTAAACAGGTTTGACAGCATTTCTAAGAAAACATGCATATCTTAATAATGTTTAATTTAATGATGATACCATTAAAAAAAGATTTGTAAGGCTTAAATTAATTACCATTTTCACATGGGGAATAAGAAAATGATGTAGGATTTGAACTGTGTCTGAAATAGAAGTATCTGTTTTGTTCATTTAAGAAACACTGTTTCAGTATGATATATTTTATCAAGTAAAACTCCTGAATAATTATAACTGAATTTTAAAGCCCTTTGTCACTTTGAGACATGAAAAATATTTATCATATATGTATATATATATTATCACTCAATAATTAGATCAGCACATTGTATAAGCCCAGTCTTTAGAACATTCTATGTATTTTTTCTGATCTTCATAAACATGAAATACAGTCTTCATCTATAAATAGTAAAAAGTGAGCTAGTTTGTTTTCAGAGTAATCAAAAATTTTTTCTAATATTACCAAATCCAAACAATATCAGATGTAGGTCTTTAGATGAAAAGTTTTATGAATCCCTTTTAACTGTTGATTCCTAGTTTTGTAAGCTGGGAATCCCTCTGGGCTTATGATGCCTCCTTGAATGTTCTGTGTGGAGGAATATTCATATATTTCTACAAGATTACCAATAGATCTTGCAATCCCAAATTTTTAGGAGTCACCAATGAATGAAATGTCATCAAAATAATTTAATAGTCACTGGTATTTTTGATAAATGTTTGTTTAGTTTAGTTACATTCACAATAATGATTAGTATTTGACCATTATTTAGTAATAATTCAAATACAATCTGTGGACTTCTAAGTTTTGTGTGAACCACATTAATATTAGATATGCAATGCTGGATACTACTGTCATGACAAAGACCTCTCACATATAACTTTTAGGATGATTTTGTTCTTTGGGTACTCTAATTAAGCTACCTTGGGAGTGGGTGGCAAGAACTCATTCCTTTGTGAGAAAGCAATACTTCTCAACAGAAACAATGATGGTGCTATTGACACATCTTCTATTATAGAATGGTTCTGTGTTGTCACAAAGTGTACTCCACATCCTTCTTACAGAGAGTTTCCTTCTAAATATCAGAGGCAAGATTTTTTCAAAGCAGCTATTGCAAAAAAAAAGGGGTCAAGACCATGCTGGGAAAACCCACAGAAACAGCTGATCTGAGCAAGTGGGAACTCATGGACTCCAGTCTGATAGCTGGGGAACCAACATAGAACCAAAACAGGTACCCTGAACATGGGTATCAGCTAGAAGCACTAGGTAGTATACGGGGCCTCTGGTAGTGGAACCAGGATGCATCTATTAGTTACAATGTTGTCAGCCAATATCTAGGGCTTTTTATTGGCTAGCACTGTCGTAAGTATTAACCCATAACTACTAATATATATTTCTATAAGGTTTTATCTTACCAAGAATGCCAGACTCATGCATCCGCTCCTCTGGGATGACATGGCAACTCCCTACTACATTCCCCCAAATCCTCCTTCTTGCCTGGTCCCAACTATCTTGCTTCCCAGTTGGCCAACAGTGTTTTATTCATCGACCAATAAGAGAGACGTATTTACAAAAAGACATCTCCCAACATAGGCGCTACCCCAAATGACTTGACAAATTTTGATGATCATGGAAGACCTCACATTCCCTGGACAGTGAATGTGGGATGTGTTGGGGGGATCGTTGGGGAGTATGGAGGGAGAGGGAACTGGGATTGATATATAAAATAAGATTTCTTCTAATTTAAATTGCAGGTGATCAAGCTTTGGCAGTCACCCTAAAAAGGTTCAATGACACAGACATACTAAAGCAGTCTACTCCTGATGTTCACATATCACAAAAGTCCAATCCTTCTATCAGAATCTGCACAGATGTTCCTGTCAGGCTGTCAGGAGTAAGGATTACTGGAACAGAATCCTATTCAGAAGTTCTAGGAGTGGTGGAGTCTCCTGGGAGGTCATTAACACACAGAGAGAACTAGCTCAGAGCACATTCCAAACAAGAATTTAAAAAAATTATTGTTTCGGGTGCCAGCAGCCCACTGACTCTCCAGTGACTTAGGGTCTCCCAGGGGATCTTTAATGCTCCCAATTGCTCACCATATTGACTTGATCATAGATGGAACATCCTGTGTAAGCCACAATTAGGAATTTATATATATATATATATATCTCCTTTTTAAAAGCAATTTCTATTTGATTTTAATACATTCAAGTTTTGTAAATACCTTAGGAATTATTTTTCTGAACACAAGAGGGGACTCCTATGTTCTACGTTGAGCTGTTTATTCTAAATATTGGATATTCTAGAAAATATACCAATAGGGTACACATTTCTCCACTTTCTGTATTTTACATTGGAGGGAAATCCCTCCTACAAGGAGAAAGTGCTATGCTAATTCATTTGCCTTTTCATAGCCTGTGTATCAAAAGTCATGGATGACACTTAGGATTTGAGAGCATGCAAATTATTTCTTTATCTGTATGTATTCTGGGAATTGTTAATTAGTCTTAAAAATAAAAAGAAAGAAAATGCACTCTTCCCATTGAATGAGTACAGTTGTTAAATGCTTTTTCAATTGCGGTATTATTTAGTTGTCTTTTCTCCCCAGTTTCAGTGAATAGTTGTTAATATTATCCACTATAGAAAAATTACCCCCAGGTTATTTGTTTCTAACTATTAAGAGTTTTATCCATATCATTCCCTGTAACAGATGAAACTAATACAGCTTTTCAACCATATTTAAGCAAGAACATTCAGATGCCTTAGCAGCTGCCCAGCTTCTTAAGAACTCACTAATCCTTTAATCTCCAGACACTTTTTTTCCTGAAAAGATTCACAAGCAAAACAAATGCAATATGGATCAAAAAAATTAATCAGAATGCTTAAAATGCAATTACATTCATCGGGGTGTTCTGCTAGTCTGGGTATTAAATCTGGGCTTTATTCAATATCCTCCTCTTATTATAAAGCAATATTTTTCCACTCTGTAAACCATCTGATCCCGAGGATAATGTCCTCTATGCCTAAATAGTACAAAAGAAGAGCACCATAAAAAATGAGATTCACTTATTTGAATGGGAAAAGTTTAAATCAGACTACCCTGAATTTTTTACTCAGAAGTGATGCTATGATTTGACCGCCTTAGAATTTTCAAATTAAGCTTTCAAATAGCAGCACAGGATCATTACGCCAGTCTAAATGTCAAATGTATATCCTCCTACACACCTCCTCAATTGAGTAAAAAATGTAGACAATTTGAACTTAAAAATAATGGGCTATTGTTTCTCATTGAGTATTTTCAAAGTTTAAAGGCAATTTTGGTTTCATCATGCAAGTAGAGTAACCTCATACGTTAAGAGCAAAATCCATCTTGGTTATATTTCTCCAACTGGCTGCCTTACATCTAACAGCATTCAACTGTAACAACATCTTTGAAATAAAGAGCTGTCCAGCGCAGCATGATTTGAAACAGTTGGGTGCTCCATGTAAGTCTACACCCTAGCTATGGCATGGCAGTTGAAATTTTGTAAGACATATGGAAGTTAAGTGAAGCAAAGGAGGCAGCTTAGGGATTGCCACTGACAAATGCCATGCTCAGAGTAAGGTAGATACAGAGAACTTAAGTTTCAGTTGATATTTAATGTAATCTTTTTAAAATTCATAAATTGCCTAATTTGTAAAAGTCAAGTTTGCCTTATTTTTCTCCCAAAATGAAATTCTGTTGATGAAAAAATATGTCTTTCAATTCTGTTTTCCATAATTAATAAAAGCCTAAGCAGCATATCCATTCAATATTCTTGTCATATGGTCATTTCTTTCAGTAAGTTTTAAAAAATGTTGAAATGAAAAAAGAATAAGTCAGCATGCCTCTTGTTAGACTGCCAACTGAACCCACGTGAAATTATAGTAAGGATGAGCAATAAAAATCATGGATCCAAGTGACCAAATGCACAGCTATCTGAGTCAACTGTACATTTTCCCTCTAAATCTGTCTACCGGTGATCTGTGATATGCATATGCCCTATAACAGCTATGAACATGCTCCAACAAAAAAATCTTAAACTTACAACATATATTTTAAAAATATCTTTGTAAATTGATTGGATGTTGAAGACGGCAAAGATTAGATATCTGAAAGCTAGAAAATGGCCACAGTCAAAGATGCATTGTTTCCAGTGAACCTCTCACAGGGGGCGGGGGGGATGTCTTACTTGCTTAAAACTTAATGTACATCCATTTATAAAATTACAGAAAAACTGAAGGTGTTTTAAGTGAACATTGTATTATGATCTTACTGTGTTGCCTTTGTGTAATCTTGATATTTGAAAAAAAAGCAATCGTATTATTGATGAGAAAAGTAGCACTTAGAAAATAAAATAACAATACTGAAAATCAAATCTGTACTGATTTAAATTCCCATGTGGTTATGTCTCAGATATGCTCTGCCAACCAAATTCAGCCAATATCTTTTCTCCATCTAGATGGATGGTACCAAGATTCTTTAAAACACAGAGCCTCAATTAATATATTTCTCACCTTATGCTTATATAATATAATATTTGAAAGACTTATAAGTGGTTATACTGGTTCTAATCGGATGTTGTGTCATCTCAGAAAAACATTGTAAATGGTGTGTCTTGGATGACACAGTGAGAAATATATTTTATCAAAAGAAAAAAAGATTTTCTAGTAGTAACAGAAGAAAAAACTCTCTTTTAGTAGATATTAAGAATGAACCTTGAGTCATGGTGTGGTCCTTCATATCACCTCATGGTGTAAGCCTCAAGTCTTATGATTTTTCAGTTCTTGGGCTTGTAAACAAACCAAATGACTGAAGGCTTGCCTATTTATTATTTGAGAAACAATTATTCAACCTCAGCCACTGATTTCTAACATTGTATAACATAAATCTCTTGCAGGCTTGTACAGAGGCAAACTGAAGAGATCAAACTTGGACTTGTTCAAAATTATGTATTCTTTAATACTCCAAAATTAATTTGATTTTATAGTCAATGTCAGTATGTAATGAAAGATTCAGGGTACTATGGATTGGGGACCTGGGAATATACAAAAAGAGTACAGTATTTTCTGAAGGCTTTCTAGAGATCCCAAATACAAGGCAGAAGAGGGTTCATTGGCCAGCAGTTAACTCAGCAACTTGCCACTTGCCACAATTTAGAATTTATTAAGCATAGATTTACATCCAAAGATGTGAATATGCCATCAGGCTAGCTTCACGGAAAATTGTTTTACTCAGCAGGTAATTGTATGCATAGTGTAATGATTCTCATATTCCTCTATTTAAAATTTCTCTGTTAGTTCTTAGGCCATGGAAAACTTATTGGTGAATATATACTATGTTTTTCCATACAGGAATATGGACGACATAAACTTTTGCCTACAGATATCAAAATGACTATTTTTACCTTATAAAAACTATGCAAGTTTTAAGACTCCATCTTGGACAATTACTGCTCTGAAAGCAAAATTTTGCTTTAGGTTTAAAAAAGATTTTAGTGTACGTTTTATACATGAAAACGTATTAAAGATAGAAATTCAGCATGTTTATATGAAAACAATAGCCACTGCCCTGTGTTTTATGACTACTGGGAGAAAAAACAAGAAATACTCCATTGCATGTTTCCCATAGATTTCAGCTTGCTTATTAATAGCTAACTAAGTAATTAAATAACATATCTGGAGTTACTAAAAGTATCTCCAAAGCCTCCCTGTGGCTGTAATATACATATTACAGACTTTTCTATTATGACTTCTATCAAAATCGCTAATCCCACATTATAGTTTATGCAGTATCATATACCCTGATAGTTGTCGATCTTTAGTTACCTTTTCTTCCATATAAACTACTGGTATAATCATTCTCTTGTAGGTTGTCAACAATCCTCTGAGCATTCATGAAATGCCTTAACTGCACTGAAATGTTGTTCATGTTGTTTTGAGATATTGAGCACTTTCACAGTAGGTTCACTTAAACTCTAATTAATTATCAAGGAATTTGTTCACCTGCCATGTGCACTAGCTTATTCAACACAAGTGATAAATTACACAAAGAATTACAGATAACACTCACAAACAAGGTTTATTCTTATTCTGAGCAAATGTATATTGGAACAGGAGATCAGAGTACTTAAGAGATAATCTAAGATATTAAGCATTACAGAAAACACAGTTTTTTGTTTTCCATAAGCATTCAGAAGACAAAAGGATTTCTTACAAGAATAATCATAAGAAATCCATCAGTCAGAGAATGAAATTTCAAAAAAAAAAAAAGGTAGAGAAGTTTACCGTGAATGGTGGATCTGTCATAGAAGTGGGAAATGTACAAGATGTTTGAATTGATTTGGACAGATAGAAGCAATTTTATGTGGAAAGTAAAGTTGAGAACCAATATCATATAAAGACTACTAGGGAAATACTATCAATAATTATTTTGGTTTGAGAGAATTACCTAAAATGAGATGATATCATAGTTATTTTGGTACACCAGAAAGTTCAGATTCTGATGTGTATATAGTTATATCTATTAGATTGTAGAACAGACATTTAGACCCTGTAAGTAGTCGTGAAGGTTGTTCTGACCCTGCTCTGCCTCTTAGTCAATATAATTAAAGGGCTGCAGGTCATCTTCCATGATTTCAAGAGCTATTCAAAGGAAATTATGACTTTTTAACTTAGCAGACACCAATAAAGCTAACAATGGATAAATAAGAATATGGCATCTTTTGAATACAAATTTATAGATAGATAATAATTGACCACACAAAATCAGGCGATTGTAATAAAAGTTGTTAAAAATCACAAATGAAAAGACTTGTTACACAATATGAAATAATAATTCAAATCATTATAAGATCTCCAAGGGAGTAGTTTATGTAACAAAATTAGTTTTCAAAGGATAAAGTCTAAAAGAAAAGTAAACATGTTAAAAATATGCTATGAAATTAAATTGTCCTAGCCTTATTAAATCAAAAAGTATTTTTTTAAAAATTGCGAGCTTTACATAGTGGAAGGAATGGGTTGATGGATAAAAGTGGTACTGTTCAAATATTATCCCAACCTTCATCTGTATCATTCTATATGCTCTTGCTTCTCATTTTTTTACTGTTAAGATTTAAGCACAAGTTATAAAATATGGTGATAAATACATAAGAGTTGAATCATGTAGCTGCCAGGAAGACAAATGATCTGGATCATTGGGAATATGCTGAGTTAAAAGGTGGTCAGCGTATTCAAAAAACAGTCCATGTTTTCAAGGTAATTTAAGGATTTATTTTGAAGGATTATCTGTTTTTCAAAAGAAGAATATATATAAAAAGAGGCTGGAGATTTTGTGTTTGACTTATATGAAGTAGCTTTGTTAGAATTTTTATCAAGATTGATAAGATCTACCTTGATATTTTATGCCATAATGACGTTTTAAAAAGAAATTGCACATTCATTTAGTATTAGGAAGTTAATTGTAGCCCTTAAATATTTTGTATGTATTGCCCATAGATTTGATTTTAGTAAAAGGAGAGAAAATGTTAAATGCATTGAAGCCTTTCTTTGATCATAGTCAGCACTGTCTATTTTAATCAAGATGATTGATTAGTGATCTATATTGACAGTGGCCTTACAAGAGACCATGGGCCTACAAAAGGCCTTTGGCATCATTTTATTTGTGGGGGATCAGAAGTTTTCATCTTATTTTACTCCAAGTCATGGCTAGCATCTTTCATATCTGCCATGATCAACTTGCTCTTAAATGGGAAAACTGTTTGCTCCTCAGTCCACATTCATTTATTCTGATTTTATAAAAGGGTAACATATTTTTTCTTTCTTTTTGGGCTCTAGAGAGGTGGCCTTTCTTCAGTTCAAAGCTGTCTAAGGAAATAAGAAATATCAGAATCTTTTCTCTGCTACTATTAAGGCAAGAGGGAATTTAGGAAATTAGATTATAAGACCAAAGTCAATGAATGAATAAATGAAAGAATAAATACACCATTGATTGGTATGCCATGATAATTGTCACTTGATCATCATAAAAATATCACTAGCATGCCTAGCAGCATCAGGGTCTACGAATTTTTTGCTGCTATCTCTTTTCTGCTTAGACAAACACAGGAAGAATCATATTGGAAGGAGTTATAAAAATAGAACTTGATGACTATTGCCTTACAATCCAAGGGCTCTTTAATTAATTTGCAGCAAGGATTGATTTACATATATACCTTGCATTGTCTCCCATCATAACTATAATTCACCAATGGGCTGATAGTTCAGAATGAATAGTTTTTCCTACCTCTAAATTAAGAGTCTCTTTATTATAAAGTAGTATTTTCAGTAATATAAAAGGGACAAGAAAGGAACTTAAGTCTACTTTATATTTTAGATTGTCTTTCTAAAGGATGTAATATTTAGTATGCTGATTGCTGTCAATAGTTTATGTAAATATATTTTAACACTATTTGACCAGACATGGATAGGAAACAGTAAAAAGCTGATAAAATGTAATCTTCTGTTGGAACTTGTCCTTGAAAAAAAGATCTGTATAGGATACCTACCCTAAGTGGTTATCCCTGGACACATGTGCATACAAGCAATCATAAGTGGACTGAGTGGGCTGTAAGGTTGCATATATACATACATTATATACATATGTGCATATACATATATATGCATACACATTGTGTGTGTTTCTGTACAATAATAATGAGCGAAAAAACATAATTTCAGTGGATGGTGATACATTATGAGTGTGACAGAGATGAGAATGATCTAGATACAGTGTTCATATGTGAGATTCTCAAGAAAATAATGTTTTGTTAAAAAGGGAGATGAATGGAAAGAAAAGAGGAATATAATTGTCATAATGATTATACATATACATATATATATTGATATGTGTAGTTTAGAAAACTTGTAATAGTCACAGGACAACCTACAGGAGTGAGTTCTCCCTTGCTACCATGTTGTCTAATGATCTTATCATGGTCTCCTGTCTTGGTGCCAGACTGTTTTCTCCACTGATACAACTACACATCCCCAGACAGTTTGTTATTTTTAACAATTTATTACTTCAGTCCTACATCCAGGAAGAAAATGGCAGTTAAGAACAATTTACTTCCATTTGAGTTTAAAAGCAAAGAGTCATTTCTAGAGTATGTAAGTATCAATTTATTCTCAGCATGAACACACAGAGATGACTGCCAGAATATTTTATCATGAAATTAGGAAGTCATGACTCTTAGAGCAGAATTAGTCACTATGCTAATTCTATTACCATCTCTGCTTATGTTTATTATTTTGTTTATTAAAACATAGAAGGCAAGAAAGAATGAAAAAAATCCTAGTATGTACTTCAACATGTTTTCACATATGAAAACAAAAGTATAGTCATTATTCCTTCAGAATATAAAACATGGTAGGTGAACACCTGCTCCCTCTGCATTGACTGTTCTCAGTACTCATCTTTCAAAGTTCAACAACATCTTGATATAAAGAAGCAAATACAGATTTAACTCTTTATAAGCAAATTTATAAACAGGATACCAAAGTCACTTTATAAGCTACACTGGTAAGTATATAGGAGTTGTTATGATAAAGCATGGGGAAACTTGGAGTATTTCATGGCAGGCAAGGGTGACCGAGTTGGGGGACACACATGCCAGGTAGACAGAGGTTAGTGAGAAGTTTTATTAGAAAGGGGGAGGTGCACGGAAAGAGAAAGGAGATAAATAGCTATTTTAGACCCCTCTATTGAGAATTCTCTATTTAGCACTATAGCCCACTTTTTCATTGGATCCTTCGGTGTTTTGGAGACTTACTTCTTGAGTTCTTTGTAAATTTTAGAGATCAGCCCTCTGTCAGATATAGGGTTAGTGAATATCTTTTCCCATTCTGTGGGCTGTCTTTTTGTGTTGTTGATGGTGTCTTTTGCCTTGCAGAAACTTCTTATTTTCAGGAGGTCCCATGTATTAATTTTTGACCTCAGTGTCTGTGTTACTGGTGTTATGTTCAGGAAGCAGTCTTCTGTACCAATCCATTCAAGTGTATCTCCTACTTTCTCTTCTAAGAAGTTCAATGTGGCTGGATTTATGTTGAGGTCTTTGATCCATTTGGACTTAAGTTTTGTGCATGGTGATAGACATGGGTCTATCTGCAATCTTCTACATGCCAGCGTCCAGTTATGCCAGCATCATTTGTTGAAGGTGATTTCTTTTTTTCATTGTATATTTTTAGCTTCTTTGTCCAAGATCAAATGTTCATATGAGTATGGGTTAATATCAGGGTGTTTAATTCCTTTCCATTGGTCTACATGTCTATTTTTTGAGCCAATACCAAGCTGTTTTCAGGACTACAGCTCTATAATAGACCTTGAAACCCAGGATGGTGATGCCTCCAGACATTGTTTTGTTGAATTGGGTTGTTTTGGCTATGCTTGGTCTTTTGTTTTTCCATATATAGTTGATTATTGTTCTTTCATGGTAGGTCAAGAATTGTGCTGGGATTTTAACGGGGATTGCATTGAATCTGTAGATTGCTTTTGGCAAGATTGCCATTTTTACTACATTGATCCTACATATCCAAGACCATGAGAGCTCTTTACATTTTCTGGTGTTTTATTTATTTATTTAAATACTCAAAGCTCTTGCGATACAGGTCTTTCACTTGTTTGGTTGGCTTAAGCCCAAGGTATTTTATGTTGTTTGTGGCAACTGTAAAGGTTGATGTTTCTGATTTCTTTCTCAGCCTTTTCATCATCTGTATATAGTAGGGCTACTGATTTTATTGAGTTGATCTTGTATCCTGCGACTTTGCTGAAGGTAGTTATCAGCTATAGGAGTTCTCTCGGGGTTAACCTGTGTCAGGATGGCTGAGTGGTCTAAGGCACCAGACTCAAGTGTTACCTTCCTAACATGTCTTTCAAATAAATTGATTGACTAATCTTAATGTAGTTAATCAACAAAAAAGGATAACAGTTTTTAGTGTCTGTGGTGGTTTAGGTGAAAATGACCACCACAGGCTCATACACTTGAATTCTTGGTCATTAGTAGTGGAACTTATGGAGGTACTTCTTGATAATGATGCGAGCTCTCAGCTGTGGCAGTAATGCCATGCCTGCCTATCTTCTGCCCCCCCCCACTCCTTCTGATGATGATCATGGAGTATAAGCCTTTGGAAACTTGAGTTCCAATAAATGTTTCCTTTTATAAGTTGCCTTGGCAATGGCCTCTTTTCACAGTGATAGAAAATTAACTAAGACAGAATCTGTTACAAAGCATACATGATATTAAAGGTGCATATTTTATATTTGATGACCAGTAACTGAAGAAACGAAATGAATTATCAGGAAATGTGCCATTTGAAGTTCTTTAAGTCTCTATTGTGGAGAACACATACATATCCTACAAGAAGATCAGAGTTCATGGCTCAGAATATCACACTGGGCTCACTGAATCTGCCTAAGGAATATGTGGATTACAGACTACCTCTAGGATACAAGATAGTGCCATTAGGAGAATGTATGATTTATATAAAAGTACAGTTATTTTTATGAATTGAAACAACATATATTTTTCTCCATGTCACATATATCCACCTGTAGACAAAACTACAATTAATTATATATATACATATATATATATATATACTTAGAGTAGTTAAAGTAATATAACTGAGGGAGTTAGAAGCAAGAGGAAGACAATGAGATCTTGAATGCTCAGTGATAAAACTAAGAATTAGAGGGATAGATGATGAAGATGAGTTATTGACTCACACAGGAAAACTAAGGCACAACTGACTCCAGGATTGAAGAGGGCACTCACTCTTCATATCTCATGGTCAGTTTTATAACCAAGTTACCCATTTTGATCCTGCTCTATGATACTTCTGTGAAACTTCATTCAGTATTTTTTTCTTGTTTCTGATGGATAAATCACAAATTAGTCATTCATTTCAGACTTATCATGAACAGTGAAACCAAGTTAAAATTATTTAACTTAAAGCTTTCTATAATAGTATTAAAACATAACTGTCCTTAATGCTTACCTAAAAGGTTTTGATGACATGCATCGTGAATATTTCTCAAAATCACTTTGATTATGTCTCTGTGACAAAGGTAACAAATTATTTGTAGTTGTAAGTCACAAATGTTTTTAAAGAGCTATTTCTTGTATTTAAAAAGTGCACATGACTGTATACTATTGGTCATAGAAAAGATATTTCGTTTTACTATAATTTGTCCCATTTGTGCTCTTTTTGAGTATTCAATTCATTTTCCAAATAGTTCAACCTAATTCTGATTAGCTTCTAGCTCCTGATCTTCAAAGGGTTATCAGAAGCCTAACTCTTTTAAATTGCTCTTCTCTTTGTTTTAGCGACCACCAAGAAACCAATAAAACAAGTTTATTCATGTCAAAATTTAGATTAGAAGCAGATTGCTCCTTTTATGTGATAACAGAGTGAAGAAGGATTCAGTCACCTCAATTATCATTGTCCCTGGGTTTCACTGTGTACATTCCTCTAGATGAACAGTCGCATAGGCCTTACAGTTTGTATGTACTTCACACATGTAAAAGTCTTTCATCCTCTGAATTTCTGTCTTCTTATCACAATTAAAGATACTTGACAGCATATGTGGTAAATTTTTATTCTATCCAAACGTTTTTCAAATTATACAAACAAAAGGAATGTGTTATTTAAATATTAAAAAACAGTAATACCCATTACCTCATTACCATTATCATATTAAAATACTCAACTGCTAAGATGTTCATGACAAATTTCACATTATTATATAATGCTACTTATTTTAAATAAAAGGAAACACAACTGAAGAGTTGAAGAAAAATAAAAGACAATTATTTACTAACACATAAATGATTTCAATATTGTCACTGATAAAAACACAATGAAGAAAAAGTACAAGTATTAGCAACATAAATATTTTTTTAATTCTCATCTCTCATAGTTGACATACTTGCAATCATACATGTTTATGTCTGTGTGTATGTGTTTATTGTACACACTTACATCCTGATAGTTGAGGAACAATGATAATATATAATGAAAATTTGTATGTAGAAAGTAGTGCCTCTGGAAAAATCAATGTGCTATTTATTTCTAATATAAACACTTAAGGAACACTTAACTGCTCAGCTTTATGCAGATTCTATAGTAGATATAAATTACTGATGTGCAAGCAGATATCTGTAGGATCATTTTACCTTACTACAAACTCTATGCATGGTATGGTTACCTAGGATTTGCTGCCATGTCTAGTGGACTCTAATGAGATACACAAACAAAAATGTGACCTGAATTTCAAGAGGAAACTAAAGGAAATAAAGTAAGGCAGGGTATCTTTTTAAAGATATATTTAACTTTATTGGATGTGTATGAGTATTATGATTGCATTTATATACAACGTGTTTGTGCCTCATGACAACAAAAACAATGTCAGAATATTTTTAAGAATTGAAAAGTCAAAATTATTTAAGGAAATATATTGTTATAGAAGAGGGTTAGAGAATCAAGGGGAGGTAACCAAGAACTAAGTGTGTGGGTGCAATGAGATTGTGATCAGTAATACAAAGGCTATTAGCAACTTGAACCTAACAAATAGGTCTGTAAAATGAAATTCCAGCTTCCAACTACAGCGGAAGCAAACATTATGTTAAAGCCCAATTGGAGAACGATGTGAGACACAAGTTAAATCCTAATACATCAAAACCCATTTCTCCCGAGGTACAGGGATTATCATAGAAGTGGGGACAGAAAATTCTAATAATCAGAGGCTATGGATAACTACAAGGGAAGTATCTTCCAGATACTCAGGACAGTTACATATACAAACTGACAGCACTGAGACAGCATATCCAAGACCTGAAGACAACAGTCACAGAGTGGAGGGTTGAGATGGCCACAAAGTGACACCCCCCCCCATCTCTACCTCCCAGTTGCTCTCCTGCTGGTGAGGAGCTATTGGCAAATGATAGCTGCTAATAGAGGGAAAATAGGTTTTCTTTAAGGGTGTTGCTGCTGTTAGGTCAATCTTTGAGTTCAAAGACAGCCTGGTCTACATGGCAAATACCAGGCCAACCAGGACTAGCTAGTCAGACCATTTCAAACCATACAAACACCCCAAGAAAAGTACACAGGAAGTATGATTGTACTTAACATGTTTATAAGCAAAAAGACACAAAGTTAAGTAGGTTTGGAATTCAGGGAAAGGTCTAGAAGAAACTGTGGATGTGAGGGACGAATATTAAAAAAATTAAATATATTAAATTCTCAGAGAATTAATGAAATATTTAATAACAATATGAATCATTAGATCAAGGAGGAATAACTTTTAAACAATCAAATATTCAAAAAGAATGTGAACTTCTATTAAGTTTTATATTTATTTTATATATGGTTACACACAATGAAAATTTCAAGTTCACAATAATCATAAATAATACACATCATAGACAGTAATATTTTATGGCCAAGTTAGCAAATTATATTTCTTTTCTCTAGGATACAGGGGGTTTATCTAAGTTCTTCTGTTTTCTTTCTTACATTTATTTATGTTGTATAGGAGCACACATATGCCATGGTGTGTGTGAAGACCAGAGAACTGGAAAGAGTTGGTTCTCTCCTTTTATCATTTGGGTTGCAGGTATTAATCTTGAATTATCAGGCTTAGCATCAGATCCATTCACCTGCTGGGATATCTTTTATAGTATGCTTTAAATTCAGATTAAGAAATACATTTTGTTAAAATTCTTTTAAGATCTTCTGAACAGATGGGGAACACGGCAAGGGGTGAAGGGGAGTGGGAGCTGGGAAGAAGAGAGGGGGAGAAAAGGAAAAGAGAGTAGGTCATGGGGGAACAGGAAGGTTGACTGGGGGGTAGAATAGGGGGAAGAGGGAATCATAGGTTAGAAGACAGATCAGGCAACAGTGTGACCTCTAGTGATCTAAAGGGATGACACCAACTGGCAAGCTAAGCAATAGTGTAGAGACCACCTCGAATGCTCATTCCTGATAATGAACATGATGTCTATAACCATCTTGGAGCCTTCATCCAGTGACTGATGGAAGCAGAGGCAAACACCCACAGTTAAACACTGAACTGAACCCAAGGAACCCAGTGACAGAGAGAGAGGAGCGATAAGCAAATTGGCAAAGGATGGGCTGGCAAAACCAACAGAGACAGCTGATCTGAACAGGGGGGAGCTCTTGGACCCCAGACCGACATCTGGAAGGGCAGCATGGGACTGATCCAGACCCCCTGAATGTGAGAGTCAGTGAGGAGGCCTGGACAACCTATGGGGCCCTGGGCAGTGGATCAGTGTTTATCCCTGGCATACAAACAGACATCATGTGTCCATAACACAAAGAGGGATGCTCTCTCAACCTGGACTCTTAGGGGAGTGCCTGAACCCTACTCTGAGTGAAATGACAGACTCTAGATATCCCCTATGTGGAAGGAAATGGCAATAGGGTGGGAGACTGGGAAGGATGGTGGCATGATGCAGGAGGAGGGGAGGGAGAGGGAACTGGGATTGACATGTAAAACAAGCTATTCAAAACTAAAATAATAAAAAACAAAAAAATACTCTTTTCTTTTTGTGTTGTAGAACAAAAACAGCCACCTTGAAGAGATACCTATTTAAACATAGCCCTACAGTAAAATCCCCAGATCCAGAAAGGAAAATGCCATTTGCTCCCTCTCACATGGATGCTAGCTTTGAATTTTATAATATCTGCATTTAGTTTGGGAGTGTTTGCAGAGGCCAGGAGGCAAGAAGGGAACCATCAGGGAGCAATGGGATATTAAACACCATGTTATTTATATGAGAGCAGATGAGGGAGAATCCAGTGCTGGGATGGGGGCCAGTCATGTGGGTAGGAATAAGGTCTCGCCAAAATGAGGGTTTATCTAAAACTCACACTGACACCTATTAATTTAAGATTGACAATAATATAATTTAAAAGAAATAGCTTGAATTTATGTGCCCTACATGGGTGAATAATCCTCCTGGCTGCAATCATAGAATATTAAGTTAATTACACTTAAAATATGCACATACTCTTCCTCTATGGAATTTTACACCCATTATTCATTTTCAAACTGGGATCTGTGGACTTGTTCCCTCCTTCCCATATATCCCTTCCAGAGCTTCTGCTGTTGTGGTGTCCTCAATCATTTAGGTCTCACCCTCAACTGTAAGACTCCATTTCCTCCCTATCACCATTCTCCAGAGGCATTAGATCCCTGTCATGGACCTTTGGGGATTTGCACAGACATGAATTCCCTGCCCAGTCTAAGTTTCATTCAGGAACACTGCTACCCAAAAAACTAAATGCAGGAAAGACACTTGTTCAGAATCTGCTGCTTCTGGCCCAGGAGCTAATCACAAGTAAAAGTTTCTGTGTCAAACTGACAGCAGGTTCCAAAGAACTCAGAAAATGGGACATGGTGGTATAATTCTCCATACCAAACACTGATGCACGATGTAACTAGCTACCTAGACCTTTAGGCATTTGGAAATAAATCTAGTTATACGTTTTGACTTAATAACATTCATTTTCTTCTCAACTTCTTTATCCCTCATTATTCAAGTACAAACCCATTTAGATGAGGGATACATTTGTTTAAGATTTTACAAGACATGATGTTAGGTACCCAGTTAGAAATTAGAAGATTTGAAGATTTGAATGGCTACTTCATAGTCAATTTTAGTTCCCATCTCTGGAGTCTTTGGTAATATAAAAATTTAAATTTTGTTAATAAGGATATTATCACAAATGTCTTTCCTTAAATTTTAAAATAGCAGATGAAGTGATGGAAGATAAAGAGGGTATGGAATCATCTTCGTTTACCTGGTTAGGCATGGCTATTAGAATAGCTATTTTTTTATTTTTCTTTCATTTTTTAAACCTATAGTGTTACATGATTTTTTGTCATGTGAACACAATATGAGTTCTATCTTGGCCTTGGCTCTCCACTGAAGAACAAATGCACACCACTGTCACTTTCCTAAAGAGTTCATCCAAATGGACCTGTCAATCATTTGTACATAACCTGTTCCTTCCAAAAGAATATCAAGTCTACTTCAATATGTAGCATAAACTTAGAGATCTCATTGCTGTCGTCCCCTCTTATGTATGATACTGTTTTCCTCTCAAATGGTCTCTCTAGCTGTTGCATACTCTCATCTCCCTTTACCCTATAATAGCATCTGTCACCTCTGCGAAGATTTATGGCACATATGAATAAATAAAACAAAGAATACAAGAAGTAGGGAGCAGAGGAAGGCCAACAGAAGTTTCCAGTTAAACTAATACTTTCTCAATCACATTTATATTTGAATTCATTTTTGTTTCAGATGTTTATAAGGAGAACTTGTTTCATAATACATTCATACTTTTCAGACTATATTCATACTTTTATTCAAAATTTAAAGACTTACCATTTATGTTTGCTAATAAACATTTTTTAAATATGGTTGTCCCAAGTCAAAGCATCAAGATGAAAATTTGTGCTTTACTGAGTAATTTGCTATCCATCACAATGCATTTATATAATCTTCATCTATTTTAATGTTATTTTATTATTTCTGTACTGCATAGTTTCCTTCTTAAAAATTCATTTATTTGGGTCACATTTAGGCAATCATGATGCTGAGATATTTATGGCTGTATATACAAGGACTGGGAGGGGTAAAGGTAAAAAAGAAAATGATGTAATTATATTCTCAAAAATAGAATAAATAATCTAGATAGAAGCATTGATTTACGTGTATGTGTGTGCACGCACACATGTGCAAGCATGCTTCTATGTCATTCTATGTGTATAAGAGGAAGAAAAAAGTTCCGGTAGTCACTTCTTTCTATCATATGGTTTCCAGGAATGGGACTCAGGTCTCCAGACTTAGAATCAAGAGTCCTTACTCACTGACACATTTTGTTGACCTCCAGTTTTTTTGTGTGTTTATTCTTATAATCAGTATACATCTACTTTTTCCATTCTCTCTCAGGTATGCATCATGCTGTCAGAACTGATTAAGTACTTGTACTCTAAAAGTCAAAAGATGCTGCTTGGAAATAGATAATGAGAAAGGTTATGTATACAAAAAGAAATGAAGTCAGCAAAAGGCCTATTTCCCTGCCTTGTATAAGATATTCATTTTTGCTTCTTTCTCTTAACAATAAAACCACCTAAAACATACAAGGGTTAGTATATTCTTCTTGAAACTAAAACAGGATAAGCTTTAGGAAAAATACAGAACTTACAGCAGGTGTGACAAGAAGTGTCAGTCTTAAAGAATTAGGTAGAAAACTACACAGTATTAAGTAACTAGTCAGATACTACTAGGGTCGGAGGTCATAAAGAAGGACAACACCCCATGCCCAACACCTTGCACTTCTTAATCAGTAGCATGTAAATCCAGGAACTGAACCTGAAAGACTTTGATTATTAGTCAAATACTTGAATCTGATTCACAGTTCTGACCTGGGTTCTAAACAACCAAAAGATCCTAAGATTCCTGTTGAGCAAAGATCTATCACTTCCTCTTCCTTAAGAGTTAATCCAAGCCAGGCGGTGGTGGCTCATGCCTTTAATCCCAGCACTCGGGAGGCAGAGGCAGGCAGATCTCTGTGAGTTCGAGGCTGGGCTGAACCGAAAGCCTCCAAAACAATACAGAGAAACCCTGTCTCGCAAAAAAAAAAAAAACAAAAAACAAAAAACAAAAAAAAACAAAAAAAAAAAAAAAGGAGTTAATCCAGTGGCTTGTGGGATACCTCAGTTGTTAAGAGTGATTAAGGCTGCTCTCAGGAAGACTGGAATTCTGTTCCCAAAACCCATTTGGGTAGATCAAAGCCACCTTTAATTCTATCCCTGGGGGATCTAATGTCTACTTCTGGTGTCTTTGGATACCGGGATACACATGACATTCATATATGCATGCATATAAATAAAAAGACAAATGATTCTTTTAAAAAGTGTTAACCCAAATGGACCTGTTAACATCCTAGCAAGAAAATGGCCCAATGGCCCTCAACAAAGGAGGAAATACTTTTTAGCAAAAGAAGCTTCTGTGTTCCTCTTTCAATCTTTTCGTAGATCTGCTTCCTCATAAAATGCCAAAGGTTGTTACAAAGTTTCATAGGGGAAGCCCATTGTGGATGGGGCTTGATGTTCCTTTTTGTGTTGTTTGCATTTTGGTAACTATCAAAATGTCTAAAGAGTACTTAATGATTTCCGGCTAATCCTAAATGTACACATTATCAATACTTTTATTGTGGCTCTGGAAGCTATAAACAATTTGTGATTGTTAGAACAATACTTAAAGGCTCTAGGGAAGGGTATACTATATTTGGTTTTCCTAATTTACTTTGAAATGGTATTTCCTTACTTACCACCACCTCATGTCCTGAAATGTCAAGATATTTAAGAAGTCATTTGATTTAGATTATTCAAATGATAAGCTCTATCCACAGGTGAATGGTGTTGATAAAAATGCTATCTGCTTCATAAGCAAACTTTGCTTTGACAAGTCATCAGAGAAGTATAATATTGCAACCAAGAAGCAATATGCTACACTAAATCACAAAATTTATTTAGACAGCCATGAGGGTTAATCTTCACTGTCAAGTTGATGGGATTTTAAATCACATGGAAATAAATCTCTGGGTATGACTCCATGCATTAATTGAGGTGGAAAAGGCCACTCTAATGTGAACAGCCCATTCCACAAGACGGGAATCTCCATCAAATAGGAAGAAGAAAGAACAGAGGATGAATGCTTTTCTCTCTCAGCCTACTGACCACAGATGCAGTATACCTAGTAGCATTAAGCTACTTCCACCATGCTTTCCATGCCAGAATGGACTGAATCCTGTAAAGGCAATAAACTGTTCCTTAAGTAATTAGTGTGAGTTACAGTTTTATGATTTCATTCAAGAGTAGATGTCTAAGAACAAAAAGCTATCCATTCCTGATTACATAGAGATCTCTTAGACAAAAATCACACTACCCAATCACATTTTTCTGCAGCTTTAATATAAATGAATGACATTGATATTCATACATTTATTCATAACAGTCATTAAGAAGTCCACAGTATTTCCATTTCCGTTGGTATTACACTTCCTAAGAAAGGAGACTGTACCTCTCAATTCTTTCTAGCATGTGAAAGAAATAACAGTATTTCTCTTTAAGCTCTGCAATTGCTTCCTCTTATAATTAGAATTAAAAGAAAACTCACATTGTGGTTTATAAAAACATTCAATGATCTCACCCCGAGGCTCCTCTCTGAGCTCTTTCCTGCCACTCCTCTTTGTTTATTGTCCTTCAGGTCTTTTTATGTCTCATGAAAATGACTAGCTCCACTCCATCTGAGAACATCTGCACTCTGACTGCCTCAATAAATACTTTATAGAAACTTGTATCTGAAAAAACAAGGAGTCATGCCTGGAGATTGCCAATTGTTTGATCAGTGTGCAATCATATTACACTTTTGTAGTCGAATAAGCACAGACTTTCGAAGTTGTTAGAGACTGACAACAAAGTAGACTTGGTGAGAATACAGTGTTCAGGTGAGAGTCTAAGGCTAGAAGGGAGTATACAGTTTCTGTCGTAAAGTCAGGAATGATTCTTTAAGTCAAGAAGCAAATGCATGTACATGTACAGATAATTAAATGTAGGCCAGCAAAGCAGAATTTATCAGTTCTCTAGTGAATGTTAATCACAGATTACTGGAAAGTATTCAAGTTCATCCTCCTAAAAAAATGATCAATCATTTCTAATAAAAGCAAACATAATGTTAAACAAGATTACCTAAGATTAAAAATCACAATTGTATGTTTTTTTTAATTGAAATAGGTTCTTCTTTCTTACAATACAATCTGACTATCGTTTGCCCCCTCCACCCCTCCCAGCTCCTCCTGCTTCCCTCTCCCCCAGATCCAGGTCCCTCTGTATCCCTTTAGAAAGGAGTAGGCCTTAAAATTTGGCTTTCTAAGTAGTCAGAAAAATAACAGCATGATTTGAGAAAACCCAGTAATCTAAATTCTCAAAGAACATGAGATATGAAAATTGACAGAATATACTATATTTTATGTACTTATTAATTTTGTTATTTATATGCTTGTTAACTTTGTCCAACATGGATAGAGAACAAGATGGTAGGACCAGCAAAATGGGTGCTTGCAACTATGCCTGGCAACCTGAATTTCATCAATGGTACTCAAAATGAAGACCCAGAATCTAGAGGTTGTCTTCTGAAACCATGCATGTGCCCAGGTTTACCCATATCCACATGCATGATCATACATACTCATAAAATAAACAAATAATAGATGAATGCAAAAAGTATATAAAAGAATAAGGCTGTAATGGTATTTTATCAGCCATTTAAATTATTCTTAAGTTTTGATTTAGCCATAACCCCTACAGAAAATTGGATCCCATCTTTCAATAATTTGTAACAATGGGCCATTTCTATAAATATATAGATGTGTACAAAAATATTTAAAATATAAACAAATATATCAATCATTTAAGCAAAAAATTGAATGAAACAAGCACAGAAAATGTTAAAATTATTCATCATAAAAATCTATAAATAATAACGATGGATTATCAAAATTGTCAATTCTCAAATATATATAAAACCCCCTATTTCGAAGAATATATTTACAAATGTCTGTTTTTGTAACAGTCATCAATTTTGTCAGTTGTTAGATTGAATCTCCTTGTGGCAACAAATTATATTTATTTTAACATAAAATAATCATAAATGTTAACAATGAAATCCTGTTTTCCCAACTTGGCACCTTGCATGTGCCATCTATCTTGTAGGAATCAATCTCTGTGAAAGTCCTTAACAGTTTTCTCTGAAAATTATTAACATCCTTCACTTAATGCATCATTTATAGTCATTGCACTTTCAGGAAATGGTTATGATGCATAGAATTCCTTAAAATTATCACATGAAACTCTGATAACCACATTTAT
Organism: Mesocricetus auratus; assembly: GCF_017639785.1. Classification (NCBI taxonomy): domain Eukaryota; kingdom Metazoa; phylum Chordata; class Mammalia; order Rodentia; family Cricetidae; genus Mesocricetus; species Mesocricetus auratus. The sequence goes on along the minus strand of NW_024429194.1, from coordinate 39,682,078 downwards.
GTCCCAAGGGGTTACAAAATTTCAGCTTGTCTTAGTAACTTTTTTAATTGTTGTGATGAGATACCATGACCAAGGCAACTTATAGAAGAAAATTTATCATGGGCTTAGAGTGTCAGAGGCTGAGCCCATGACCATTATGGCCAGGAGCACAGCACCAAGCAGGTAGGCATGAAACTAAAACAGTAGCTAAGAGGTTTCATTTTGAGAAAATAATCACATGGCAAAAAGAGAAAGCCGACTTTTGAGAACCCAAAGTCCAACTTATTTCACGTATCTCCTAACAACATTAACATGTCCTAATTCTTCTAAAATAATTTTATCAATTGGGAACCAAGTATGTACACATGTGTGCCTTTGGGGGTCATTCCCATTCAAGCCACACAGCTCTCCCTCTGATTAATGTCCATTCCTGTGAATCTTATGTCAAATTTGTTAGACAGGTAAGATAGAGTAAAGTCATAGTCACAACTTCTAAGTTAATGAGCAAGAGGTAGGATATTTAGGAAATGAGAAATCTTAATCCCATAGGATATTTATATTTAAATCAATAAGAATGGGAAGCTAATGAAGTTCTATTGGCCTTAACAATGCTTCCCTTTTCAGGTTTTACTAATTCAATAATTTTGTTCCTGTGAATGGACTTTTATCCAACATAGTTTCAGGGGTATCTCCCAAGATCTTTCTAGTATGTCTAACATTCTAAAAAAACATAATCGCTCCAATATACAGATTAACCTTGATTGCACAATGGAACTAAACTAATTAGAGTGTGCTTAAGGCAAATAAAAAAATATAGACCTATAGAACTATCTTTAGAATCTAGTATTTAATTTTTTTTTTGGAGGCTGTCGGTCCAGCTCGGCCTTGAACTCACAGAGATCAGCCTGCCTCTGCCTCCCTAGTGCTGGGATTAAAGGCATGTGCCACCACCACCCGGCTTTTTTTTGTTTTTTGTTTTTGTTTTTTCTTTTTGTAGTTGATGTTTATAATTTATTGAAAAACCTCGGCATCAAAGCGCCAGGCACTGAACCGAACTGTCTGCCCAAGAACCGGGGCCAGACCACTGGCTGCAAATGCAAGAGGTGATTTATTGAGTACACAGGCGCCTGCGGATGCTACTGCAACTCGGGTGCAGAGCATACCGGGCTTTCAGGGAGTACAATATTTATAGAGTTTTAATGGTTACATAAGTAACAGGCATTTCATTGGCTCATCTTGGGGGCAGAGATAGTTCCCACAGACTAAGTTTACTGGTATTACTTTATGAAAGACCCAGGCATACTTCAGCAATTATTATCCGGGTCCCATGACTACTATGGTGATCATAGACACAACTGGGTGCAAGGGTAGTTGCCAAGGACTAGGTGTCCTGGTATTGTCATATGAAAGTTCCCAGCACGCTTCAGCAATTATTATCCGGGTCCCATGATTGCTATCGTGATCAGACACAATTGGGTGCCAGGGTAGTTGCCAAGGACTAGGTTTTCTAGTATTGTCATATGAAAGTTCCCAGCACACTTCAGCAATTATTATCCGGGTCCCATGACTGCTATAGTGATCACAGACATCCTGTTTTGAGGGTGAGACACCTGGTCTGGGTTTCTTTCATTAGGCAACGGCCTGGCCTTACTTTTCTTTTCCTAGGGGGTCTGGGTAGGGGTCTTTCATTATCACCTCTATATTTTACAACAGCTTCAGCTAAGGTATTATTCTAAAGTGAAACAAGTCCCAGTATATTCTTTTTTACTATTATATATTAAAATTCTATACTGCAGTGCTAGATGTTGTCTATTGATGTTGTCTATTGATAATATACTAAATGAACAAATGGTACTCATAAGGATTTTGTGTAATATCTAAATTTGTTTTTTTAATAGCTCAACACAACTGTTTGTAACACCCATTTATCCTTGATGCTTTTTCTATTTTGCCCAAAATATAAGTACCATTATGTTGCTATCTACATAACAGTATTTGATGACTTTATCACCTCATATGATAATGCCTTAAACTTTACCAGTACAGAACCTAAACCCCTTTGAGTCTCCTTGGTTTTAATCGGTTGTCACGGGAATCCTGTGTTCTGTTCATGCTGATTCTTTCAAAAAAGATTGCATTATCAGGAAAGACAAGGAAACATAGTGACAAAATCTCCAAACCTGCAAGTGAGCTATGTAAGCACACAGGCAAACATTAGTGTGGTTATCACAAGTCTGGCTATTTTAATCTGGTTGCTAATCCTTTATACAATAACACTTATCTTCCTGAGTAGGCTTGACCTTTCTTCCCTCTGTGGCACATAGTCATTCATCCCTAGAAGACTGATGTCGAATATAATTCCTCTACAGTGATTAGCTTCACTCTACGCAGTTCTTATTCTTGTAACAGTGACTCGATGTTTATTATAGCATTTTATCACCTTGCAGAATTATGGGCTGTTGACATCCTTTCTTTACCATTGTAAAAATGAGTTATTAGACTATGCTACAGAGGCCAACTAGGCACTGTAGAAAGTAACCGTAATATTCAGCATATTGCCTGTTATACTTGAATTTTTCCTCACTTTTATCTATCTATCTATCTATCTATCTATCTATCTATCTATCTATCTATCGATTCATTAATTCATTCATTTCTAAGTACAGTCTTTTTTTTTTGGTTTTTATGAGACAGTGTTTCTCTGTATTGTTTTGGAGACTGTCGGTCCAGCCCTGCCTTGAACTCACAGAGATCTGCCTGCCTCTGCCTCCCTAGTGCTGGGATTAAAGGTGTGTGCCACCACCACCCGGCTGTAAGTACAGTCTTTTATAGCCCAGGCTAACTTTGAATTCACTAGCAGCCAAGTGTGACCCTGAACTTCTGATCCTTCTGGCTCTACCTCCCAAATGCTGAGATAAAGTCATAGATATACAGAGCCAGAGATATAGGTATCAAGAACTGCATTATCTATATGTAGTTCTGAGATGGAACTTAGGGATCCATTCTTGCTAGGCAAGCACTGTCTCAACTGAGCTATATCCACAACTCACCCTCTCTCTTCAGACATGTTTTCAGAAGATTTAATGATTTTTGTCGTGCTATACAGGTGCATTAATGCAAAAATTAGACACATTGCTTAAAATACAGCATGAAAAAAATATCTCAGGACTAACAAAATTTAAGGACCATTCTAACTGGTTACATGGGTTTTACTACATATTAAAAAGTGTTACATAAATAGACTATATTAATATAATGAATTTTTCTGTAATTTTCATGTTCCCTATGAAATTACTTTTTAAAAGAGATATAGTTAAGCATCTTCAGTGTTACATATAACTTCACAGGAATGAAAATGACTTATCTGATTGTACTGCTGGTTATAATGCTTCAATAACAGAGAAATTTCCTATAAGCACATGAGACAAACACATGTATCTATGAAGAATTTGTTTTCCCTTCTTGGGATCATTTTTTAAAGTTATAATGTGTTCATCAGCATTCTTCCATTCCTTTTTCCAAAGCTTCCTTTTTGTCCCTATAGTTTGTAGGTGAAAGACCTCGGCATCAAAGCGCCGGGCACTTAACTGAACCCTCTGCCCAAGAACCGGGGCCAGACCACTGGCTGCAAATGCAAGAGGTGATTTATTGAGTACACAGGCGCCTGCGGATGCTACTGCAACTCGGGTGCAGAGCATACCGGGCTTGCAGGAAGTACAATATTTATAGAGTTTTAATGGTTACATAAGTAACAGGCATTTCATTGGCTCATCTTGGGGGCAGGGGTAGTTCCCACGGACTAAGTTTCCTGGTATTACTTTATGAAAGACCCCGGCACGCTTCAGCAATTATTATCCTGGTCCCATGACTACTATGGTGATCATAGACACAAGTGGGTGCAAGGGTAGTTGCCAAGGACTAGGTGTCCTGGTATTGCCACATAAAAGACCCTGGCACGCTTCAGCAATTATTATCCAGGTCCCATGACTGCTCTGGTGACCACAGATCCTGTTTGACATCCTGCCAGCTGGGCGAGGCACCTGGTCTGGGTTTCTTTCATTAGGCAACGGCCTGGCCTTGCTTTTCTTTTCCTAGGGGGTCCTGGGTAGGAGCTTTCATAGGTATATATGAAAAATGAATAGGTTTTCTAAAATTATCAATAAAGAGTATTCTATTGAACACAGTTTTCCTCACCATTATGCCATGCTGTGTTTCATGACAATGCAACATGTTTTTGAAAGTTTTAAGTGTGAATAGACTAACAAAGAGGTATTCAATCTGTGGGTCTTGGACATTTGGGGGTTGCATATCAGTCATTTATATTACAATTTATAACAACAGCAAAATTACCCTAATGATGGAGCAGCAAAATAATTGTTAGGTTGGGAACTCACCACAACTTGAGTAACTGTTGAAGGGACACAGCATTAGGAAGATAGAGAGCCACTGGATTATGATCAATTAAAATTGTTGATGGAAAATTAAAAGGTGAAATGTTCTCTGTTGGAACTATTTAAGATATTACCTAGAGAAATGGTAAGTTATAAAATATTGCTATGTAGAGAACAACACATTAGTGCTTGTATTTCAGTGGGGAAAATGACAGTATAAGCACCAAGGGTAGAATGGTGTTGCAATGGGTGTATTGGGCACTGAGAAAATGGAAAATAGTACTCCCAGAATATGCCCTTATCCATGAAATTCTCTATTCTTTTCAGCCATTTAATATCACCATCTGTAAAACAGTAATATTTCCTAAGTTACACTTAATTTATAAAATTATAGTTTATGCCCTATTATTTAACAACAGAGTTACAATCTTTATTAAAATACATATTGTTTTTGAAAGTTAGAAAATTAATTGTTAAAAAATCAGCCCCCGGGATGAGGCAATAGCTCACTCAGTAAATGGGGTACCTTATGTGCAAGCAAAAGGATCTGGGTTGGGAACCACATGCAGATTCCTGAGCATCAATGGTCAGCTAACTAATGGATTCCAAGTTCATCAAGACAAGTAAAACAAGGTATAGCGTAATTGAGGAAGATACCACACATTGACCTCTGGCCTCCAAAACATGCACACACACTAGCATGCCTACCGACAAGCATCTATGCAAATGCACACATGAATATTCAAGCACATCATGCACACAAATATAAAATGAAGAAATAGAAAATACCATAGTCAGTAACATGTTCTATAGATAAAACCACTAGACCCTTTGTTGTGATGAAATTTGCACATAGACAAAACCTTACCAACCATGTGAAGTATATACATATATATTAGAGAACCAAAGGAAGCCTGCCCAAATCAGAATACAGTTCCAATTTCAAATGAGCACTTAAAAATATGCAAGCCATTTTTATGATAAATAATGTTCTCTTATATAAACCAAAGAACAGTAAAATAAAATGAAAAGCTTGCAAGTTCTCTTTTTCTACTTCTACATTGTAAGGTTTCAGTTAGAAGTGTTAAATCTATAAAATTAGGTTTGGGATAAAATTAATTAACTGGTCTAAGGTTATTTCTCACTCTTAATAGCAGGGGTTTCATCACTCATTGACTTGACAAGCAGATATATAGTTTCTACCATGGAACAAGCATGGGGTTACGATCTATCATATATTTGAATAAAACTTGGACTTCTTTCTAAGAATTCACATCTCAGTGTGAAAACACAATTCTAAGTATCATACTATTATGCTATTAGTGCCATAATCCAGGATGCATTATATTTTAGTCCCTTTAATAAAGGAATAAATAACTTCCTACAAGTAACTGAAGAAATGCAGATTATAACACACCTGAGAACTAGGAGAAAATCACTGCACCTGATTATCAAACTCTTAAATCTCTTCTACCCATGTTTTATAGGAGATTAACTGGTTTGATGTTGTCAGTTTATGCGCTATTAGACACCACTTTCTTTACGACATACTTCATTTTGTGGTGCTGGTGGCCAAGGGCTTAGTTAAGCTTTACATATGTTGACCACATTCCTTCATCAAGGGAAGTCTGGTGGTGAACCTGAGACAGGAACCTGGAGGTAGGGCCTAAAAGCACAGGCTATGAGGGAACGCTGCTTATCTCCTTAACGACCCTTCTAGACTCAGCACACTCACACTGACCCTACGGAAGGATGCCAATAATTGGGCATTCAGGATACTCTACTAGAAAATTTTAGAGTGCACTTGCTTCGGTGCACTGTGTCTTCATAAGGTGACATGCTGTATGAGAAAGAGTAGGCTGTGCTACAAAGTTTGTTCTCATCGTGCACAAGGAAAATATAACAAAATATTTCCAGGTATGTTTTGCTTTCTAAACCAAGGATACAGATTTCTATTCCAAATAACTTTTGGAATTATTTATAGAACAGTTACATCGTGATGGACAAATTTAACTATCAGCTGTGCCCATTACTTATTATTGATAGGCACAGTGATAAACCCTGTAAATAGAGTCTTGAGGCTCTGTTTAAGCCTCACTGTATTAAGCACATACAAACACAAGTATGAAAGAGGAGGGGAGAGCATCAGGAGGAAAACAAGAGGGAGATGAAGCATAAGCAAGATGCAGAAGGTATAAGCAAAGTGGTGTAGGTGAGCCATAGGTTAGATCTACTCTTTTTTTTTTTTTGATTTCTGCATGTTTATTTTGTGTGATGATAAGTCTTTGTCTTTTAATTCAGTAGCCTACTCTACTGTATGGTTCATAAGATGGGTGTCTGTGTGAGACATCATTCGGCTTGGGGTACAAACCATGTATTTATTCAAAAAACTCTATCAGTTTACCAGCAGTCTTCAGTTCAGGCTCTCTGGACAAAAGAGCACATCTCTGGATATCCCCTTTGATGAACAGTTGGATTGGAAAGTGTTCCAAGACTGGGATATTGTAGACCAGGCCAGAGAACTGAACTGGGAAAACATTTTCCACTTTATATATTATCCTCATCATTTTTTTTTAGGTTTTTCTTTTTTTTCTTTTTCTTTTTTTTATTTTTAAGTTTAAATTTATATTAGAAACATGGTTTGTTCACAAGTCAGTTCCAGATCCCTCTCCCTTTCCCTCCCCTCCTCCCGTGCCCTCCCCCCAACTCCCCCATTATCCCCTCATTTCCCCAGGGAGGGTGAGGCCCACCATGGGGGTGTCCATAGTCTGTCATTTCATACAGGGCAGGGCCTAGACCCTCCCCCTAAGAGTTCAGGGTGAGAGCGCATCTCACATTGTTGGATGGGAGTCCAAAGTCCATGTGTATACTCGGGATGAATACTGATGGGATTACAGGAACATACTTAAACATAATATAAGCTATATACAGTAAACCAATAGCTAGATCTACTCTAAGTATTTTTCAGGTTCTTCAAATTATTTGCATAGGAGTGGGACAATCTCACAGTTCATTGTACAAAGCTAAAAAAAGGTACAGAGAGTACACTGAAGAGTTCTGCATCACCAGATTTTAAAAAAAGGCACACATTTTTTGTATTATGCTTTGCAAAGTTAGACATACATTTTAATAATTGCTCTTAGTGATTATTCATGAATGAATTATTAATTACCCTTCTAGACTAAAAATATCATTCCATGCTGACAAAATAAAATCCCCTCAATTGAGAGTATATATCCTTTCTTATCATTAATAGTGTCTGCTATAAAGTCAGTATTTGATCTTGTTGTAATTAATGCTCGGTCTCTTAGCACATTTTCACATCACAAATTACAGCATTCAACTTTATGGGTGATTGTGGTACACAAAGAAGACATTGTCAGATAATTATTTTCCAGTGAGCTAGATAATGCAATTATGAATGAACCTATATTTGACTTTACATGGAAAACTATGAAATGTCAATGGGGAAAATGTTTGCATCTAAATTCCTCTGGAGTACACTAATCACTAATTGTTCTGAAAATCTGGGTCATTGTTAGATGGCCTGTGTTCAGACAATGAAAATCCCTTTGCTTTTGGAGTAAACATTGTCAAGTGATCAGAAAATGTGTTTTTAATGATAGTATTCAGTAATAAGTACATGTGGAATCCAGCTAGACCAAAGTTCAAGAGCAAGTTAATGTGTTTAAAGATAAGTATATTAGGTTAATTACCTCCTCCACTTAAAGAATCTTTATGACTTTAAGTCATTTAGAAACTAAACCTATGCATTTGTTTTCTATGACTTCATTTTATAAACTAACTTTTTTCTAAGTAAAAAAATCATGTATGTGTAAATTTCCTGGGCTTTATTGCTTTCATTTTCTGATAAATTTTCTAAAATGGAAGAAATGTTCTATCTTCTTACAACCTAGAAGCTATTTCTTGGTTTGAAAGCAAAATGAGACACACATGAATGAGTGACCCTTTTTAAGGATTATATGGTAAAATATATCTGTTAGAAAGTATCTTAGTATATACTTAATGTTGTCCCATAAGTGGAATGGGACAGGAAAGAGTGAGTTAACAGAGGAAAAAGGGTTGAATTTCCTGTATTATGAATGAAGTGCCTGCCAAAGGCAAGTCAAGTATTTCTATTTCTATTATTTTATGCAGAAGGTTTCATATCTTCTCCCCAGATCCTCAGCATCATAGATTCTTAGAACTTGAAGGATCCAAGAGAAAATAATGTACCAAATGCCTACAGGACATGGTACACAAGTGGTCATCTACTCTTTCAAGGGATTGTGACAAAAAAAATCAATAGACCTTGCAATATCAAGACGTTCTCTTGAAGAATTTGAATTAGGTGAGACAGAAAGATACACTCCTTTGCATTGTCTTTACATCACAGAAATAATGCATGAGGGCACAACATAAAAATATTGCCAGTATTTCACTCCTAAGAGACTACTCCTCAGTAAATTTCCATAAAGTAATGTATATCTTCTACAATTAAGTATTTTTACTTACTATATATTGAAGGAAACTTTTCCTTAATTAGGCCATGAGGTAAAGCTTTTAGTAACCATGTACTACTAAAATATGTAACTATACTATTAGTTATTCAAGTGTTTATATAAGTGTGTGTTATTCCAAGTTTCCATTATAATCCAAGCCAACATCTCCTTCATGAATATATTTTTGTCTGTAAGATTTTACAAAATACTAGATATGGGTGAAATAACTGATCCAAGAATGTATCTTAAAAATAAATACCAATACTATACCTCAAATATTATAACAACTATATCTTTTATCATGAGTAGTAGCAATCTAGGTCTTCACAATGATTTTCTAGCCACCCATTTGTTTAGTATTATCACAAAGTACTAGCAGAATTTGTGTAATGTTTTGGTAAAAAAAAGGGCCCATGAGGCACATGTGTTGAAGCTTGCTGGCTTCGAGGCCCTAACCTTATAGGTTAGTAAATTGTTTGATGGAGTTGTAATTTCATGACATTATTGGGGGGTGGAGGAAACTGGTAGGTATTAAGAACTTCTTCAAATAGGCCATTATGAGCATAATCTAGACATTTTATATATGTTCCAAAGACTTCCTCCTCTGCTGTTGTTTTAGCTAGTATATTTCGTCACCTAACAACATATCCCTTTGATGTGTGTGAATATAAATAACGAAGCTGAGTGCCATCGATCTAAACCTCTGAAACCATGAGCATAGTGCATCCTCTCATATGCTGTCTTCTCAGAAATTCTGCCTGTGTGATCAAAGGATCTCATAGATTTATAAGAGTAAAGTGATACATCTCAACAAACTTTGGTATTTGCTAATTTTATCCATTAAATTAAATTGGTTATTTTGATAAAAGTCTACAAATCATTTTATTTCAACAAGAGTATGTTTAATAATCTGACTAATGTATAGAAATCCATTACTACAATTTAGTTACATATTTATCTTTGCTCTAGATCAACCGCTACACTTCTGTAATTTTGAAGTGTATTTAAAATTAGAATTTTATAATTATTTGTATGCTTTGAAGCTAGGTAATATGATTGCTACAATGAATCTTTATAATGATAGTTTAATAACCTAAATAAAAGTTAAGATTTGACTCTACATAAGCTCTGTATATCTATGTGCAGTACACTGTTTCTAGAAAATTCCTTTGCAGAATTTTGCTCTTTGCCATACTAGATGGACAGCTTGAGTACAGAAACAATTACTTTTGTGAATGTAAACTTGATTTTCCACTGTTCATAAATGGCATGATCTGTTGTATAATACCACAGGAATTCCTCTTAACCAGTTTAGTCATCACCTGTTGACAGGAAGAGACATTTGTTTGTCATTTGATCAGATAAGTTATCTATTCCTCTGTTCTCAGATTTATGCTTGGATGAAAATGTAAATCATCCATTTTACTATTCAAGAATATTTTATTAATAAAAATAATATTTTGTATACGTTTTAAGTTGAATACAATGTATATGTTGCATGTCTTCTCCAAAGATACTTTCTAAACTATGGAATATATATCCATGTTTAAAATATAGATGCAAAAAGAAATAAATAAAATGCTTGAATTCTGAGTATGATGCAGATCACGCTTTTTCTACAGCAGACATATCTGCATTTCTTTGGTTGTTGGTTATTAATATTTCATTAATTTTCAAACTAGTGCAAATTCCCCTTGAGATATCATTAATAAAATACCATCCAAATCAGTGAGATTATAGTCAAAATAGCCAAACCATAGAACCCATTTAATTACTGAGAAATGTGAAGACTGTTAAATACTCACTTTAATTTAAAGAACTCAATAACCTGATGTTTTGATGATTAGGAAGAGATTTTAGCTTTCTCTATTTTGTTGGTAATTTTAATTATTTCTCATATTTTCTCTACTTAGATGCATTCTTTTATTTGTCCTTTTAGAATAATAATGAGTAATGTTTCTGGAGTAGAAGTGACTACGCAAATATTTCTGAAGTAAATTTAAGAAAGACAAATATATAAGCACTTAGCATTAATATCAGTCTTTTCCTCCTCACTCTCTAGAGTGGCATATAAAATTTTTGATCAGTGAAGTCATTAACAAATTTATGCCATTAAATCTTGTCAAAAGATTGAAGATTCTTGAACTGCACAAATCCTCTACTCACTCTGAGAACACCAATGTTTCTTATTCAGAGCATTTCTCTGCAACATGAACAGGTGTTTTAGAATTTGGCATCACAGCAGTACATAATCAGACTGTAATACTCTCTCACAAGTGGACACTCATTTCCTACATTGTATCCACTTCAGGAAAGTCAAGAGGAAGCATATGATACATTTTGCCCCACCACCAGTGTATATTTACATGCTGCTTATTTAGAAATTACAACAGAAAACATTTAGAAATTAAATGTTATTGTCTTTAGTTAATTTATTTTTTCTCTTATAAATATGTTGTGTTTCTAGGTAAGTCTCAGGGGAATTGTGGTCTGTTCAGCTACCAGTCCCTAAAGTGTACACATGGCCAATTGTTTAAATGAGGGCTAAGAGCAATGGAGCATTCTGAGAAGGACTTCATTATGGACATTTTCCTACTGTTGGCTGGGAATAGGTATAGGTGGTGAGATTACTTTATATTTACATTCATCGATGTATACACAGCAATGTGATTTTTACAATAAATATTCGTTTGCTTTCTTTTGTAACTGATCATGTCAGTTTTGAAAATATTGACCTGTTTGTCAATAATCTAAATATACTTATATTTTTTTTCTGTTTTTATTTAAAATATTGAAATACTAGCAAAATTTGATAAAAGTATTTCTACATAATCCCTTACTTTTCAAGTGCACATCTTACTTACTATATATATATATATGAATCAATTTGCAGTGCGGTGAAGCCAAGATTCATAGTTCATTGTTAAGTGAACACATATGATTATAATTTTGAACAACAGTGACAGGTGTACTGTGGACAGATTTTAGGAAGAGTAAAATTGAGGGAGAATGTATGACATTTACACTTATTTCCTTATTGTTTTAATAGAATTATGGCATGAGTTCCACATAGGATTACAACAGAATATATATGCTGCGGGTGGAGAAAAATAACTAGAAAGAACTCTGGAGTTCTCACATTCACAGAGCCAATCAGTTCTGAAATCATCAATATCAGATTTACTTTCCTTATTTGAGAAATACATGTATTATTTGAGTAAAACTACACTAATTCAATAATGTTTGTCGCTGGGATGTAAAGCTAATACAAATAAATAAAATACATTATAAATTGTGTTTCTTTTCCACGAAATCTCATCACTTCCATCACTCAATCATGCTACTGCAGTCTTTCAAAGAACATGTCTGATTGTAGGTCGTCCTCTATTAAAGCTCATTTTATTACATTCCAGGGACCTTGATATTTTTCTATACATAAATATCTGGCTTAACAGAAGAATCGTATTACAAAACACTGCAAATTTTTACATTTTAAGTAAAAAGTTCTACATTTTAAAATAAATACCAGGTTTTACATGTAAAAAATATCTTAAGATATCTACTAAACAAGATTTTATTACTCTGAAATATTGAGTAGTATGTCTATGTATATTGTATTTTTCAGATTTACTAACTTGTTGACAATTAGAATATATAACTATATGAATAGCAGAAACTTTTTATAAAACAAATTAAAATTTGTATAATCCCATAAAAGCAACTACTTCTTAACTTAAAACCTGAAGAGAGTTCACACTAAGAGCTCAGGATGAACTGGGCTTCCTATTCCCATTATAATTCCCATTATAAATACTCCTAACTGTTCTGTATGATTCAGTTGCAAAACTGGAAAAAAGGATATTGCAAGAATAGCACAAAACCTACAAAGAATGAAATGCTGTTATCATGCCTGATGGATGATGAGCTGCTTGCAATGAACACCCGATAAATTCATTAGATATAATTAAAAACAGCATGTTTGTGGGGGATGAGATAACATGCAGATATAAAAAGCATTCCATATCAGATCAGGGACCCACTTCTTAAAACTTACATTAATAAAAGATAAGTGTATTGGGGATTTGTGTGAGAATTATTAAATTGATAGAGAAATAATGAATAATTTATTAATGATATAGAGCTAATCCCTTTTCTGCTTTGGAATGCAACTACAACCTTGTCTCATACACAAATAAAAAAATTACGTAAAATTAATTTTTATTTTAACTTTTAAGTGTTCCTTAGGGATGAGTAAAACTATTACTTTTACTTTACGTCATAAATTTTTATTATACAGTGTTAACATTTCAAACCTGAGTAATATAGACACAATAAAGTAATTAAAGTATGTTTCAGATCGACAATTTTAAAATATTATTCTAAGCTCTTTTAAAAATATTTTATATTCACCAAAGTTAAAATGGTTGTTACTTCTATTTTGCCAGGATGTGACAACCTAGGGTCTCTCTTGATCTCTGACACAAGGCCAGATTAGGAAAGCTTTCAGAAATGCAACCCACGAAACAGACTATGTTTAAAGTATGCATGGCCTGTGAACTCCCACTGCTCAGGTCAGCTGTTTCTGTAGGTATCCCCAGCATGGTCTTCACCCCTTTGCTCATCACTCCTCCCTCATCAACTTTTGTATCATTACTAAAGTTGCGGTCACACGAATGAGCTTCAGAATCTAAAGTTCTTGGAATAATTCAAGTGAAGCTACCTGGCACCAATAAGGGTTTATAGTGGACACTTTCAGTTACCAGTACTAATAGACAAAACTGGCAATAAACTCCAAGTTCATCATTATGCAACCTTCTATCATTTCCTTCAAGGCCAAAATTATTATCTATTCCCCTAACAACTGCTGTAATCACCCTTCCTATTTCCCCTACTAAGAAAACTGCTAAAACTGAGATATAATTTCTCTTGTATAATATATATAGTACACTATGTATAGAATATTAAGTATAGTATATGTGTGGGCATCATATAATGATAATTCTATTAACTTATGCAATTGTAGCAATAAGGAATGTATTCATTGAGCAGATATTAATTCAAATACTGTATAGTAAAACACTGTGGATAAGTACTAAACAACAACTTTTCTTTATCCAATCAGTTCTGCCTTTTGGCTTTCCACTCTGGCTTTTGAAATAACAAAATGCAATTGCTTTCTGCCATGACAGCTGAGCATACTAATATTCTCTGTTCTTTCTACACCATTAACCCTTTTATGCCACAGCACCAAAGGATAAACTCCTTGTCTCTGAAAACTGTACTCTCCTGCTCTCCCTTTCTCAAGTATGAACACTGATATATTATATACATTGTGATAGTCCCATTAAGCTTTCCTGAAATCGTGACTGAGAAAGAGACTTTCAAAATCTAATTTTTACTTCTATTTTTGTTGTTTATCATCATACTAACATTTCCTATGTTTTGTTTATCTGTCCAATCTAAGAACGCAAGCCCAAATTCTATTTTAAACAGGAGTCTTCCTCGTATGGACTGAATTCCCCAAGAGGAAATCCCAAATACTGAATAATGTCCTGTAACTATATATCTCTGAAGCTTTATTTACAATATGGATCATATTTGTTTATATCCATTATTTGACATTACTTATCACTTCTACTTTACAACAGCATGAAGAATTCTCAGTACCATGCCCATATTCCACCTAGGAAAACAGTATCCATTTTTGACCTGTCCAATATAACTCTTCTTTTGAATCTGCATGTAATGTCAATAAGTTGGAATTTTCTAGTTGGATAGTTGAAAAACATTATTCATAATTATATCTTGTTGGGGGAAGTCCTGTGCATTTGTCAATAAAGCACTGCTGGCCTATAGGGAATCAAGATAGGTGGGACTAGGAGTCCAGGAGGACTCTGGGAAGGAGAAACACAAGAGATTCAAGATGTAACGCCATGGGGTAGGATCCCGGAACTATTCTCCGGTAAGAGACATACTTAGATTAACAATTATGAGGTAATTACTTAAGTCAGAGCTAGCCAGTAAGAAACAAGCAAGGCCAACAGCTTCATAATTAATATAGCCTCCTGTGTGTTTATTTGGGGACTACAAAGCGGCAGAGCCCAGGCAACTGGCAGGGGATAAACCAAAGCAGCTAGCAAGGAAAAAGCTGCCCTTTACAAATGGTTGTCAGGAGCGGGATTGAATTCCCACGCAAAATAACAAAAGCTTTAAAGGAATTTTAGAAACAGAAGAACAGAGAGAAGCACAGATTTTTGTAGCAGCATTTTTCTCAGGTGGGCTCTGTTTTGCTAGGGACAAGCCGAGATTTATGCGGCTCGCTTACAGAGTCTTCCTGACTCGGCATAAAAAGAAAAAAAAACAGCAAGGTTGTTTTAAGAGACTCTGCTAACGTTTGAAAGGTGTGTACGTACAGCTGGAAATGGCAGCTTTTGCTGGATGCCAGCATGGACTGAGGCAGTAAGCTGAAATCACGCTTACACCCGCAGTTTAAAACATCCACGGTTTTACAGATAAGACACGTGGCCAGAAAAACGTAAAGATTTACAGTAAAGTCAGACTTGGATAAAGAAAAACCTCTAAAGGTTTACAGTGTGTTTAAAAATATACGTGAGATTGAGAGAAAAAATGAAACGGCAAATTGGTAAATAAATAGAGAAGCCGACTTTGTGGTGGCGCATGCCGGTAGGATTTCCTCCAGAGGCAGAGGCAGGCAGATTTCCAAAGAGAAACCCTATCTCAGAGAAAAATAAAAGTAAAATAAATAAAGTAATAATATATAAATAAATAAGCCATGTAAAGATGGAAAATACACAGAGAGTCTGGATACTGTACGCTATTATGTTTTTCAGTTTTTTGCTTGCTCAGGAAGGAACTGCTACTAAAGTACACTTGATTATAAATGCGGCTAAATTAATCCAACTTCTATCTTTTAAAAATGCCTTGACTTCAAAAGTTAAGTATAAGGATATGTTACTCGGAAAAGGAGTTTTAGTTTATGTTTCCACAGAAAATTAAAAGCTGAGGATTCCTTCCAGGCTTCTGTGGTTTAACGAACCAAGACCCCCGGAAGCAGTGGTCCAGGTGTTCCAATAACTGAAACAGCTAAGATGATGCAGCTTTACAGACCACGAAAATAAGGACTTATACACGTTTCTGAGTTTTGTCATTATCCCCATGGTATAAACAGCGCCCCCTTCCAGCACGAAGCAGTTTGGAATGAGTGACGTCCCAATTCCCATCTTGTTTATAAATCTTTGTTTTCATTTATATGGGATTGTTTATAATTGGTTAATGATCACAGCCAATCTCCTTTTAATGGTAAAAAGGGGAATTATGGTATGGGAATGGTTTTTCATTTATTGATACAAATTCAAGGTCAATTTTGTGATGTGTATATTTCTCCTCTTGATTAAGTATTGTGCTTATACTGATCTTTTAAAACGTAATACATAATTGAATACAGACTATAGTTACTTATAATAGAATTTATAGTTAGGTAAGTTAGGTTTTCTAGATATACAGAAATATATTTGAGATAGATAGTCTTCAAACCTTTCAAAGACCATCAGAAAATGGCATATAAAATGGTTTAGTTTTTTCTTGACAATGAGAAATGTCTGCTCCTGGCAGCACCAATTACATCTGAGATGGGCATCAAAGAAACTCGTTATGGAGTTTGCTTTCAACATGGCAAGATTAGCCATTTGGGCAAGAAACTACTCTTGCCTGTACTGATTGACTGTTACTGTATAAACTGGACATACAGGATCTATGGGAAAGTGACTGCTGAACTCAGTCTTACAGGGTTCCTGATTCATGGAAGAGTCTACCAGAGTTTCTGCAGGACACAGAAAAATGACTGACAGACTGCTAATGCAGATGGACAGTTTGAAATTTCCTGCTTTGCTGAGAAGTGTTCCAGACACATTGTGGTCTATGGGTTGAAGATGGATGCCCCAACATTACAGAGGAACTTCGGGTAACTGTCCAGACAGTAAGATGTCTCTGTCAATCCTAGTGTTTATATATTATCCTTCTGTGGTCTTTGATGGAGTTGAAGACAGATAGTTATAATTATAGTTTTCCTTAGTTATGATAAAAGATAAGCTACATATAGGACTTTGGACTCACAAGAATGAGATATATGATATTTTCTTTAAACTTGCTGAAATATTGTAACTATGCTCTTATTTGATAACTGTTCTGTTATATACAATTTGGCTGTGTTAAAGTTAAGACCTTTCTTTTAGTTTAAACAGAAAAGAGGAGATATTGGGGGGAAGTCCTGTGCATTTGTCAATAAAGCACTGCTGGCCTATAGGGAATCAAGATAGGTGGGACTAGGAGTCCAGGAGGACTCTGGGAAGGAGAAACACAAGAGATTAAAGATGTAACGCCATGGGGTAGGATCCCAGAACTATTTTCTGGTAAGAGACATACTTAGATTAACAATTATGGGGCAATTACTTAAGTCAGAGCTAGCCAGTAAGAAACAAGCAAGGCCAAAAGCTTCATAATTAATATAGCCTCCTGTGTGTTTATTTGGGACTGATGCGGCTCTAGAACCAGAACGGCAGGAAGGCTTCTCTCAAAGAAAAAGCTTCCCTTTACAATATCTCACATATTTTTCTGTGATAGAAATTAAAACTAAAGTATAAATAAAATTAAGGCAACAACATAATTATTATATATTAAATAATTCCCCTCCCTGGGGGAATGAGGGGATAACGGGGGGGGATGGAGGGAGGGCACGGGAGGAGGGGAGGGAAAAGGAGAGGGACCTGGAACTGACTTGTGAAGCAACCTTGTTTCTTATCTAAATTTAAAAAAAAGAATAAAAAAATCATAAAAAAATAAATAAAAAAATTATTATGCACTAAATTATAATTATGTGTTAAAGTAACAACATAATTATTCTATTTTTTCTAAAGAATAACATTCATTTGGAGAAATAATCAAGGGGACAGATTAATTCTATTTTATAAATATTATCTTTGTTCCTCAATTCAATGTATGCACAGATACTTTATAAATGTTTAAGTTGGTGTACTTAAAATTTTAATTATCTCTAATTAATCCTTTAATAAAAATCAATGTGTTTTGATGTTTTGGAAAAGTTGCTTATAATGCAAACTCCTTGAAAGGTAATGAGACTGTTTAGAACTTTTCAACTTCAGTTTGGCTAAAATTATCCAAGGAAGCCTTACCCCAATTACTACTTGTTAGGTGAAATAAAAGAAAAAATGAATTATATGGGTTTACCCAAGAAAAGACAAAAGGTTAGCAGTGCCTCCACTAGATCTAAAAGGAAATAAGTGAATCTGTGAAATCCTCCACAAACAATATAGATCTTTAGCAATAGGGGAGCAAATCTATTTGGAAATTGTACCTATTAAAGAAATCAGAAGTAAGATGATGGCAATTCTGTGAAGAAATGACAAGTTGCAAATGATGATATTTTAATGCAAACTTGATTCTCATCGTTAGGTTACCTTTTTGTAAGCTGTGTGAGGATGTGTCGTCTGTCTAACTTCACCTGCCTAAGGCACCTTGATTGGTTTAATAAAGAGCTGAATGGTAGATACCTAGGCAGAAGAACATAGACAGGACTTCCAAGGGTAAAGAAGAACTAAGAAGGAGAATCTGAGAGGCAGGATATTAACCAGCCAGACACTGAGGATGTCAGATGTACAGTACTGAGCAACCACATGGCAGAACGTAGATTAAACTAAATTGAATGACTTAAATTTTAAGACCTAGTTGGACCAACTCTAAACTAAGGCCAAGGCTTTCATACTTAATAAGACTTCTTGTCATTATTTGGGATCTGGGTAGTCCAAAGAAGACCAGTTAAAACTCATCATTTCCTTTCCCCTTTGTCAGGGGAAGCAATAAGAGTTTGAGAATGGTTCCTTAAGAGTTTTAAAAGCTGGGCAATGGGGGCACATGCCTTTAATCTCAGCATTCGAGAGGCAGAGGCAGGCAGATCTCTGTGAGTTTGAGGCCAGTCTTGTCTATAGGGCAAATTCAGGACAGACTCCAAAGCTACACAGAGAAACCCTGTCTTGATAAGGAAACAACAAAACAAACAAACAAAAAAGTTTTACAGATGCAGAGACCCACAATAAAACATTAGGCCAAGCTTGGGGAATCCTGTTGAAGATATCACAAGAAAACCCACAGAGACATTAACCTGAGCTCATAGTAGCTCAATGAGTCTTAACTAACAAACAGTGAACCTGCATGCGACCAACGTAGTCCCTCTGCCTATGTATGGCATTGTATAGTTTCATCTATTTGTTGGACTCCTAACAGAGGGAGCAGGGCTTTTCCCTAATGCTTTGACTGACTTTTGGGACTCTATTCCTCATACTGGGATGTCTGTCCAGGGTTAATACAAGGGGAAGTGCTTAGTTTTTTTGGGGGGAGGGCTGGGGGCTTTTCAGGGTTTCTTTGTGACTTTGGAGGTTTTCCTGGAACAAGCTCTTGTAGATTAGGCTGGTCACAAACTCAACAAGATCTGACTGCATCTGCCTCCCAAGTGCTGGGATTAAAGGCGTGTGCCACCGCAGCCCAACAGAAGTGCTTAGTCTTAAATCAATCTGTCCCTTTCTGAACAAAAACAGATGAGGAGTAGATAGACAGTGGGTGGAAGGGAGGGGAGAGGATGGGAGGGAACTAGGAGAAGAGGGAAGGAGTACTGTGTTTGGGATGTAAAATAAATAAGTAAATTTAATTTTAAAAACGAAATGAGTTTTACAGATTCATATTCTACTTTAATATATGAAACTCATATATCAACATTTTAAACAAAACTGAAATGAGATTTGTACCAGTTAGAAGATTCCAATGACTCTGAAAACTAAGTCTTTCAGATAAATTTTATAAACTGTTGAATATTTAAACTAAGCCTAATTATGTGAATATAATGCTTCAAATTAGAGTTCAATATAATTTTGAGAAAGGGCAAGGAATTCATTTTAGATTATAATTCCCTGGACACTTATAGAAACTCTTCCCTCTTCTAGGGCACAGTTGTCACTGGTATCTTCTAGTCTTCTCTTGATTTTCTTAAGTTTTATTCAAATGTTGACTTTTGATAGACTTCTCAGTCCTTCAAATAACTGCAATTCAGAACCAACCACTAAGCACATCTGCACCCTAATATTTATTACCTCTGTCTTTTCATCACAAGAGGAGGGGGCTTTTGACCACCATTTGCTACTATGAAAAACTATTAGTGTCTATTCACCAGGAAAAATCATATACAGTAGCAAAAGGCACTAAAAATATTAGCTGAAATAAAAATCAGTGGGAAAGAGAATTTAGAAAATATTACATGTGCACTTTATCATTCTAAAGAGAACCTGAGAAAGTTCAAGGTAAAGGGGAAATGTGACCATTGATTTTGTTTAAAGGCAAAAGAGATTAAAAGATGTTGGGATTAAAAACATTATCATAGTTCGAGAAAAATATCAGGAGAATCTTTTAAGTTTATTATAGCATTTCAGAAAAGGTTGTGCTGCAATTAAATTTTATTGCAGCATAAAAAACCATCATGGGAAGAGATTTCATACTAATCTGCTAGTTTTATAATTCACCCTCATCCTTCTCTCTTACCTACATCAGCCATTCATTCATACTACCATACTGTGGCCCCCACATTCTTCCACTGTCTCGCAAACTATGACACTGAAGACTGACAAACTTGTAACACACTCAAAAACTGACATAAGTTGCCAAGATGGTTCACTGGGTAAAGGTTCTTGCTACAATGCTTGATGATCTGAATTCAGTCCCTGGGACATACCTGGTAAAGGAAGTGCTATGACCCACAAGTTGTTTTCTGACTGTCACAGGTTTGCTATAGAAAATAAACAATGGAAATACTTGTAATTGAAATGAAAATCTAAAAGATGTTATTGATTTAGACATTTAAGCTTGATGTTTGAAACTGCAAACTTTATTTCTTGCCATTCTACCATGTCTATGTACATTTTAACTGCGAACAAGTTGGTATTGAGTCTTCATGTTTTCATTGGACTTCATTGTTTTGGGTTTCTGTATTGCTCAGTAGGTTGTGATGTAGGCTATACACACTTGCATCAATTTGTTCTGACTTGAACTAAGACTGCTCCCCAAGCTAAGCTTCCTGTACAGCTACAATGGAAATCAAAAAGCAATAAAAACACATTGTAATAGCAATATTGATTGAACATGATTGAGTTAGGAATTTAATAGGTCCTCTCTATGTGTGTCTGTCTCTGTCTGCTTCTCTCTCTCTCTCTCTCTCTCTCTCTCTCTCTCTCTCACACACACACACACACACACACAGAGAGAGAGAGAGAGAGAGAGAGAGAGAGAATAAAACAATCAAGAGTTGAAAAAGCAGCAAGAAGGAAGGAAAACAAGGTGTGTTTTGTGATGATTCATTTTAACCGTACTGAGTGACTGCATCCAACATGTGCTGGAATCATATTTTCAGGCCTGTGGAAATCATCACTAAGCCCTTAACTGTATTTCTAAAAATGCTACATTTGATTGTCTACTTCTGCCTATCAGAAATTCAATACTGGACTACATTCCTAAAGGCAAAAAGTGTATTACATTATTCTCATTGTCATCATTTCAACTGGCCCTTTCAGCTATCTTTCTAATGGTGCTTTTACTACAAATTTATGCCATAATATTTCTTCAAATGCATATGCTTTCTTCCCAAATTCTATATAAGCTGGCATTCTATGTCATAATGTACTTTCAGAGTCATTCTTTGTTTATTTATCTATTATTATCTCATGAAAGTGTTGATCCAGAAAAGCTATCCATTCACAGTACTTATCCTCAACTCTGTTTACTATTCCTTATCTTACAACTCTATATATTCATGAAAACAATGATTTGTGTATGTTTTGTTCCTTGATATGACCTAAATAATTGGGAACTTATTGCTCAATGGAAAACCTCTACGCATTTTATTTTCCAAATGGACCTGATTGTTTTCTTTTTATCTCTAATGTGTCTCCCCTCATTTTTTCACACTACTACAACCTATTTATGATTCTACCTCCAGTGTTCCTCCATGTGAAGAGACATTCTCAGTAAAAATAAGTTATGAAATATGAATCTGATCATGACATATCATATTCATTATTAAATTTAATTGTGCTCTGCTATAGTCTTAAGTACAAATGTATGCAAACAAATGTTTCAGAGTTCATATCTTTTCATAAAATAAGGCCATAATTATTTTATGTTATAGTGTTGTAAAATGAGTTATCCATGGATGCTAGAGCTTCACAGGTGTTTAAGTAGGCAGGAATATAAATATAACTATATTTTGCTTTAGTTTTAATGATTTGTACAAAGGACTATTACTCTGACTCTAGGAAATAGAGCATCTTACAATGTTTAAGTCCTGGGTAAAATATCACTTATAATTTGAAAAATAAAAATCATGAAAAATTGTATTTCTTCCTCATAGATAAACTAAGAGGGGATTCTCAGACAAAATACTTTATATAGCCTGCTTGTTTTCTAATGAGAGAAAGTGGATCTGAATGTGAGGGGCGTGGTGAGGAGCTGAGAGCAATAGAGAGAGGATATGAAGTAATAAGGAAATATATATATATATATATATAGAGAGAGAGAGAGAGAGAGAGAGAGAGAGATGATAGATAGAGACAGAGAGACAGAAAGAGACAGAGAGAGATTGAGGAAAATATGTTTTAGATAAAAGAAAATAAATTAAAAAATAAATAATGCATCAACACAATATTCTCCCGATTGAACTATGTATGCATTCACTTTCAGTCAATTTTAAACTTTGGTTTGTTGACATAGAATACTTGTACATACCTTGAGTGTATGATAATTCAGCATATTATAGAAAACATATGATAATGAAATATGCTGTTAAAATTTTTCTGGTTTTAATTTTCATTCCACTTATTTTTATCAAATTTTACTACCACATTTTGCTTTATTATTCAGTTAGATTTAATTCATCCTTCTCTTCAGTTTCCTACATTCCTCATTTCTCTTGTCCCCATTCTTTTATTTAATCTTGCTCTATTTTCCCTTTCTGTGTTCTCTTCCTCTATACCATATATTTGTTACTTTTTTCACTGCCCTCAATTATATTTAACTTTATAGCTTACTTTATATTACTTCTGCTATTTTCACTCTATGGCCACTGGTGGTATTGTATTTCTGTGTATTTTCATAAAAATAGCATTTTCTGTAGTTTTTGTAAGCATTTTATACACATTACATTGATAAATCATATAGACACTTCTGGGATCTCCTGGCCTGGTGATTGCAGCCAGGTCGACTCACTCCCCGGAGGATCAAGCAAAGGGGCCAAAGGGGTCAAGACCAGGCGGGTCAAACCCACAAAAACAGCTGACCAGAACAAGGGGGAGCTCGTAGAACCCAGACTTATGGCTGAGAGAGGGTCATGGGACGTATTCAGACCCACGGACCATGGGTGTCATGGAGGAGGCCTCATCAATATTTGTAGCCTCGGGTACTAGATCAGTATTTATCTCTGGCATCGAATGTATTTTTGGGAGCCCATTCCACACTGAGGGATGCTCTCTCAACCTGGACACATGGCCCTCCCCTGGATGATATGACATACTTCGGTGATCCCCCATGAAGGGCTTCACCCTCCTTGGAGAGTGGAGTGTGTTTGGGTGGGGAATTAGGGAGGTTGTTGGGGGCAGGAGGGAGAAGGGAAGAGAGAGGTTTCTGGGATTGACATGTAAAGCAAACTTGTTTCTAATTTAAATTTTAAATGTATATGTAAAAAAGAATTAAAAGTTTGTAAACTTGTAAATGTCTGAAAATATTGATGTTACAAATTTTATTTCGATTTTCCTTTAAGCCAAATTAAATCATTATCCTTTAAACCAAATTAAACCAAATAATTATTTTGTTAATGTGATATTGTTGGTCATCGCATTGCTGAATTAATTTTTTATCTTCTGTAGTATAATCATTTCAATAAAAGAGTACATAAAGAGAATGCCTAATAACTCATTAAACACGCTATGTCTTTAGTATTTCCTTTTATGCTCAATATGCATTTGTAGCACAAAATTATTACACATTATGTGTAGTTCACTACCAAAAGAGTTAGCACAGATGCAGATCAGGTTTTTTGAAAGTATCTATACATTGTAAATGTAAGTTACAATGAGCCTGACAAAAGTAATCTGTATGGAAGAATTTCTAATGCTATTTATCTGACATCTACTCGAAAGGCATTTTTTTGTACTTAAAATGACATTTTCTAGTCTTTCATGGCATAGTGACTATAAATCCATTACTTGCTTTAAAAAATGTACCAGTTGACTCTTATGTAATTCGAAAAGCAAGCAGCTACCCCACAGTCTCAGGATCATTAAATTAAGAAAAGACAGTGAGAGGTCTTTGAACACTCAGCCTTAAATGGGTTGTATCCACTGTATCCCTTCACTCAGAATTCAGTAAACCCTGAGGAAGAGGAGGCAGTTAAAGCCAGAGAGGATAGAAGACACCAAGGGAAAAAAGGTTGTCTAAATGAACACGATCAAAGCTCACTTGATCTCACAAGAGATTGAGAGATCCATCTGTTGCCAGAGCACAGCTTCGTCCTGAGTTCCTTTTGGACCTGACATTTAACCTTTTTTGTTCAAGATAAGGGGCAACATATTTTAAATAAAAGTGGTGTTTTTTCTTTTTTAAAAAATATATTTTGTGTAATCAATGCGAACTAAGAATTTAACAGGAACCAGATTGTTGATATATTGTTTAGGAAATAAATTAATACCACAAAGAGATATAGTATTAGGACTACTTGTTCAGCTTTTCTTTTGAAATAAGGTCAATAAACTATGCATTTCCTGAATAGCCATGCCAATAAGTACCATGTCTGTAATTTAAATGATTTACTAAAGTACTGAAAATAATTCAGAAAACAACTACTTTTCAACATACAAACTGAAGACACAGAATTTGAAGTTTAACGTGTATGACTCTCAACTGGTTTCTCTTATACGGAAATTTCTGTTGCAACTCATTCAAAATTTAATTTATTTTATACTTTTCTACTCTGTCATTTTAGGATTAAGTGAAACTAATGAAATTTGGTTGATGTTGAACATGATTAAAATCACATGCTATTTCATTATCCATTCTAAACCAATATGAACATAGTTTATTTTAACATTTTGACATTAATTACATGGTAGTCAATTATTGAGATTAAAACTAATTATATGAGAACTACAGATGGAGCTTGGTGTTATAGCTCTTGTTTAACATATGAGAGGTCCAAGATTCAATCCTATGGACTGCCCAAAATTTGTATATGTTACTATTCAAGTGGTACTATTTGGAGCTATAAGTTACACCTTTTTTAACACTCAAAACTCTGACACTAGTGAGATTTCCAGAGATCTACAAGGATAACACTAACTGGAAAACTGGGATTGACATTTGAAGCATGTATGTTTCTAATTTAAATAAAAACATTAAAAATAAAAATTAAAAAAAAACTCTGAGTGGAGTGAATATAATAAACATTTTGGAGGCTGACTGAAAGACTTTTATTTTATATTATTTCAATGACCAATAAAAGAAAATGGAAGCTAGTGAAATTGGAGTTATGTGTGGACATCTGGGAAGAAAGTTCAACTGAATCGTTTTAATACACAGTGAAATTTGTGTAAAGAGTAATGACACATGGATAACTAGCCTGACTGACTCTATATTTTCTATCTTCTGAAAAAAAGGTTAATTAATATTTGTCTTCTGAATTGTTTTAAATAGCACTTTCTGTGTTATTCTTAATATGTGTATGTGGTGTGTGTGCGTGCGAGTGCACGTGTGTGTCTGTGGCAGTCAAAAAACAGTTATCTTCTTCCACCTTGTGGATTAATTTGCTGAGACTCAGGCGGTCTGGCTTGGTAGCAACTACCTCAGCCTGCTCAATCATGTCACTGACGCTAAAGTCACAGCTTTTTTTGTATGAAACCACAAGATTATATATAAAAGTAAACTCTTCTTTTGAGACTTTATTAACCAGTAAGTCTTCATTTCAACACAGGATTAAAATATTAAAAAAGTATCTTTGGGGAAGAAAAGGAAGAAGGACAAAATTGAAACACTTGCTAGAAATATGAATTATTTTAATAGCCATTTTCTCCTGTATATACAGTGTAGATATTTAGTTTATAATGTGATATATTCAAACTATTTTTATTATTAACTTAGTATCTCTTTGTTCTTTGTTACTAATAATGGTACTTACAATGCTATATCATATAAAATAGAGAGCAATTTTCTACTGTAACATATTATAGTGAATAAAAATATATTTAGTTTACATATTCAAGTCTGCTATTAGATAGGATTTTTCTCAAGTATTATTCAAGTTTCCATTAGAAACTTTTTTATATTTTGATAAAAATGCCTTTTGTATTTGTAATGACTTTAGGAAAAGGAAGATTAACTGATTATAATCACTACCCTAAAAATCATAAATATCAAACTGAAGTCTTCAGATATTTAAGCTAATAATAAAATACACACAAAGCAATTCAAGCAAGGAAGTAATGATTGCTATGTATGTAAATTAGGGAGGTTGTGAAGTTTGGCAGTTAAAATTAATCTCACACATGTAAATTTATTGTAAAACCCAAAATGTAAGAAAAATCATTTAAAATTATATAAAAGACTGCATCATTTATAACAGAGCCAAACAATAATTTATACCTATACAACCATTCTCAAAATTTGACTTTCTGTAAAATAGAGAAAAATACAAGAAATAGAGTACTCTAGCTGTAATATTGTTGTAATAACAAAATCCCCTGCTTTTCTCCCATAAATTCAACATGTACTTTACTGCTAGTGCCAATGTCAATTGGAGTTTTAATATCAAGGATGATAAAAAAGCACATAAACTTATAAGACTGTAAATTTTCTTCTACTGCTCCAAAACTGCCAGATGTGTACACAGTAGCAACTACTTCAGTTCTATGTGATGTCTCAGCATCCATGTTGATAGTGCCTGAAAATACTACAGATGGTGTCTGGAAATGGGGCAAACATGTTAGAGCTGTGAGGTGGCCAGGGTGATAAGCACAATCCTTCAGTCATCATCATTGAGCAGTTTTCCCTGGTGAATGATGCTTGTGGAAGGGCATTTAGAGCCCTCCTTCAGGTTACCTCTGAGGTTAAAGCAGCAGGTCTCTGACTGTTCCTGCCAGGATCAGAGAAACACCACACATGCTGTCAGAAGGGAGCTGATGAATTTATTTACCAGATCATCTTGTCTTTATCACACACACACACACACACACACACACACACACACACACACACACACACACACATTTCTACTCATCGAATGCAATCTCTGTATTAAAGGGTAGCAAAATCCAGCCATGTTACACAGGCCTTAACTGACTTATCCAAGGTTACAACACTAACAGAATGCAAATGAGGCATGCACTCAGGGATTATGAAAGGGAGCACAGCCATTCTACTCTGTTAGAGTAGACCAAACATGTTATTCTGTGGAATCTATAAAATCAAACTGAGCTCATAAATTTTAACATGTGATTTTCTTTACTCTAAACACAGCAAATGGGGTAAACAGAGACCTATTAAGTATAACTCTGTTAATTATGTAGCTATTTCCATTTAGATTTGAGATTATGGATTGAAAATATTCCTCGATTTAATTCCTAATATAGACAATGGGACTGGGAAAGACAAGAGACTCGTGAATTTTCTGTGTGTAGAGCTCCCTGCTGACCTAAATGTAGCAGATGTATGTCTGAGAGAAGGCACTGCTTGTATCTAGTAAACAAAGTAGGTTACTTATAAACAATGAACATGTGACAACTCTTGGGGAGCCACGGTTATTCTGAGTGTTGAGTTCATGCCCTCTGCAGAGCCTCAGTAAATGGCTAAATATAACATCAGAATTAGAAACATAATTATCCCTCATTATGAATAGACATGAAATCCTTTACTAAAGTGTAACTACTTAAAATAGAGGGCCATCTTTTCAATACATTTCTTTTTAATTAGACCGATCCAATCTGATATTGTTATTTTCAATACCTGAAAAACCATTGTGTTTTTGTTGTTATTATTGGTTTTGTTTTTGAATTTTGCCTCTAGTTTTCTCCCTGTAGAAAGCATTTAATTCTTCTACTCTAACTGATTCGTATTACACTATAAGAAATTCAGATTGATTAAAGTCATTCTCTCTCTGCACGTGCAAGTGTGCTTGTGTGTGCATGTGTTAACAAAATAGTAATTGGAGTCTAAATGGGCAGCAGAAAGATTAAATGTCCAATCTGTGCTATTTTAAGAGCTCAGAACAACTGTGCTCTGTGGTGATGTTCCCAGAAACCCCATCTAGCACGAGAATTCCTAACTGAGAATACAAGACCCATCTATGTTTTTGAAGTTCTCCTTTTTAAATAGGATCGCTTTACAGTTGCCACTCACAGGTGTTTCTATTCAGATCACTTCAGTGATGGGAACCTGAGGCCTCAGCTTACTGTGTGCAAGGCTGACCTTTCTGTGAGAACAGGTGGGAAACAACTCATGTGCTCATGAAGAAGTGGATGGAATGTGGATCCTAGTTCTAACAGGAGAGCCAAACAGGCCTATTTGAAATCAAAGTGTAATTTATAAATTTTGTTAAGCTCATTTTTATGTGCACCCCAATCCCATATTGAGTCTGAGGAGAGCCTGGTCTACAGAATGAGTTCCAGGATAGTCAGCGTTACACAAAGAAACCCTGTGTCAGAAAAAAAAGAAAGAAGGAAGGAATGAAGTAGGGAGGGAGGGAGGGAAAGAGGGAGGGAGGGCAGGAGGGAAAGAGGGAAGGAGGGAGGAAGCAAGGACGGAAGGAAGGAAGGAAGGAAGAAAGGAAGGAAGGAAGGAAGGAAGGAAGGAAAGAAGGAAGGAAGGAAGGAAGGGAAAAGAAGGATATTCAGGATAAGTGGCTAACTATGTCAGAGCAACTCCTTGCCCCCATGCTCACTTTACCTTGGCTTCTATCCTCTCTTCTAAACCTACCCTTCACCCTCCAGATTTCCTAGCTTCTCATTCCCATACATAGCCCTGCCATTTAGTCCATGTGCCTCTTTGGTCCTGTTAGTGCCCTCTCCCTTTTCCCCCCTCTCGGTTCACCTCTCTTACTCTCCCCTTCCCTCTTTTCTCATGGTCCAATTCAGTCTACTGGTCAAGTTTTGCTACGAATTTCTCTCCCTGCTCTAGACAGTTCCAGATAACTCTGACTATGTTTTCCCTAATATCTACAATAGAATCTTCCCCTTGACCAAAAGAACAACAATAAAAAAACCCTACTATACCCTAGGAGCAGTTGTTACAGGTTTTATTTCATTATCTCAAACTGATTTCAAGTTGCTAAAATTCAATATGAGTTGGAAGAAGAAAGTGACAACACATCAAATTATTAGCTAAACATTGTACTATGTTTAGTATAGTAAATAGGCTGTATGGAAAGGAAGTGATGGTTTAAAGATAAAGGGATGTGTAACATTAGGGTCATCCAGTAATGTTGAAGTTAAACAAATTCTGTTTCAAGTATTACAGATAATGTTCACTGAAATTTCACTGATAAAGTTCAGTGAAATTTATTGGGATCGAGACTGGGGAAAGTGCATGGTTTACAGCCACAAAGAGGACATACAACTTACATGTTCTCAGACACACTTCTACAGTACACAACACAAACCGGCTCTCTTGAAGAGAAATCATACATGAAGCTAAAACAGAAACCCCAGAGTGTAATGAGATCATTTAAATGCTTAAAGGTTAGCTCTCCATCTCCTTGTCATTGTTGATTCATAACCATCCAAGTATTTAAGGAATACATGAACATATGCTGAAGGGGAGATCCTGTGAGAAACTTCTGTCTCCAAAATACTTACAATTTGTTGTTCTTAAATGGCTTACCTGCTATTTTATGCCTTAGTCTTTCACAAACTGAAATACAAGCACCTTGTATCACAATGACTTTTTCATAATTTGTATAAACGTGATTTATGGCAATCAATGACTTAGCACAGTATGTCCTTCCTTGTTAGTGTTATTTAACTGCTACTAATTAATAATAATTTTCTATAGCTAATTGATGAAGAAAGATAAAACAAAACTCTGATTCATTTTATCAGAATTCTTTGTAGAATTCTAAACTGCATTTTCCTACATTTTTTTCCAGTGATTTGCCATATTTGTCAGGAAGAACTTTAAATAACATTTAACAGAGGTGTTACCAATTTCGTTCTAGAACCAGAAAAGCAATTTCCAATCTTAGCTGTTTTTATGTTAGGATAAAAGATTGGTCATTGATCAAAATAATTACATTCTGTCTTAAAAATACAGCTGCCATTCATGGGAAGATGGGCATTATTTTATGTTAGACAATATTTTCATAACAAGTTTTTCACTGTTCTTTGATGATCAAAAGGAACTTCAGATACTGTAGAAATCACGCATTCAGGTCAATTCCCTGTCTGACTTCTGAGAATATCTAAACACCATAAGAGTGTAAGTCTTGCATTTGTTTGTTTCCACCATTGTAATGCTCAGCACAAAGCTACCACAGTTAAAACAATGTACTGAGGCAACACGTACATATAATCTTACAGTTTTGAAGATTACCATTCTTGAATGGGACTCACTGAGTTAAATGAAAATATCCTCAGGATTCATTACTGCTTTGCAGAGTCTATGGAACCTGACTTGTCTTTTCAAGTTGCTAGCAGTTCTTGGCTCATGTTCACCTCTTCCATCTTCAAGATAACATCATCTAGCCAAACTTTCTGTACTCTAGTTTCTCTGTTCTTGTTGTCAGCAACTCTTTCTGCTATCATGGTCCCATCTTATTACCTATGGCTCATCCATGTACTCCAGAGTAAGCTTTCTAAATTACAGTCAGTAAGCAAACATTTCCATTTACAATTGTAATCTCCTTTTTTCATGTCATCTATCACATATTCCAGTGACTGGATGTAAATACCCTGAGAAGACATTATTTTGACTATCATAAATCTTTCAAGCAATCATTTTGGAGTAACATTTATGTATTTGAAAGTACTTTTTCATATAAATATGCATACTTTGAGAATGCAGGTTTAGGCTGGGCGGTGGTAGTGCACGGCTTTAATCCCATCACTTGGGAGGCAGAGGCACAGGCAGGTGGATCTCTGTGAGTTCTAGATCAGTCTGGTCTGCAAGAGCCTCCAAAGCCACAGAGAAACCCTGTCTCAAAAAACAAAAACAAGAAAAATCATAAAGAAAACAAAAAAAGAATGCACATTTATTTTATGAAGAGTAATAAATTAAGGAATGTTGAAAAAGAATGACTAATATATATGTAATAATTTGTGTATTATGTAAGGGACAGAAAAATACAAACACAATCTAATGTTCTTTGGAGAACAACTTGAAAGAAGAAAACAATGGAGACAGAGCTGTGAGGGTGTGGAGCAAAGGGAATACGGCACTCTTTGGGAAAGGCGATAGAGCACAGTGTGAAAAGAATGGTACCATTTTTGAAAAGCAGCATTTAGTTCCACTGTATAGAGCATATCAATGAAGGCAACATCAGAATATGGAGAGAAATTTGAAGGTTAGTGCCTAACACAGGTGAGAATTAGTAGGAATGAAGGGAAGAATGATGACATGGGTGAAGAGACATGTGGGAATTGAGATTCACTTAAAATGAAATGCAGGCAAAATTTATTTATTGAAGCCATTTGTAGTAAGATACTGAAAATGGAAAAGAATTCTAGAAAACCATAATTTTTTTTCATGAGTAAATGGCATTACATCTCATTTTCAGAAATGGAGTTGATACGGGAGGAACATATAGGACAGTATCAAGATCTCCAGTTTTGCAGACATTAGACTCACAGGTATAGTTTGTACATGAGACAGTGTTGACTTGTCTAAAGCACTGTTCTGTCTGCTTTCATTAAGTGGCATGTTTCTTGGCTTCATTTGAAGCTTGGCAGAGCTACGTGACTAGTTACAGCTTCAGGAACATGGGAGACAGTGATGCTCCTAAGTCCCGTATGTATCCACAGAAGAATTACATGGGGCTCTTGTGTACTTCATCTGACCCCTCTGTCCATACATCTAGGATTACAGAGCTGTGTGGCAAACCTTGGTCAGACAGAAGATGGAGATTAACTGACACATGCTAAAACCACTATAGTTTGGAATGCTTTTTAAGCAGCTTAGCTCGTGTCTTTGCTAAATATAACTTCTAAGAGAAAGTTATTGACTGTACAGCTGAATTTGATCTGAGTTTTATCCAAAGGCTAGCCTGGGGATTCTTGGCATTCAGTGGTATTTTCTGTTAAAGACTGGTGGAACGACTGATGTCTGTGCCATTCTTCAGATAGCAGCTAATTTCCTCCACACTTTTTAGCTCATTATTATAGAGTAAAATTTAATGTTTACTGTTAACCTTAATGACTAAAGTCACTATTTATTAGTCAGTATTTATTAGTCATTATTTATAAAGTCAGTATTTATTAGGCTAATACAGGAATTGTGGTGTAACAAGGATCACACACAAGAGAACTGGGAAGAATGTGATGATGATGTTTGGTCCAACAAATTTATATTTTAAGTTAAATTTCTTCTTCTTTAACATTGGTTAAACTTTTCAGAATGCATAGAATATCACAACACTCTACAATTTCATAAAACATTCTAATTCGGGAATGAAATCGCCTGTCATATAATTATCAACACTTGGGCGTTTATGTTAAAGTTTTCTTCATGGAAATTTTCAGCTTAATTCACGAATGAACACTTGCCGAGATTTGTTTAATGTCTGTACCTCGTCCCCAGCAACTATGTTAGGGACTCTAAAAGCTTAAATATATTTAGTTCCACTTTTTTAGTCGTGGCTTTTACAAAGATTTTACATGCATTCCTTGATTATCGGTGTCTTATACACAGGACAAACGTGTTAAATTTTGCCAGACTTGCCTTTGGGCATTTTACTCTCATGCCTCAATAGAACAACAATGGTTAATGACAGCTTGGCTATTGACTACAAGAATAAACATTTCAAGAAGTCATAATTACACTGACACTTTGCCTTAGAATTTATGTGTTGCAATTAGTTAATTTTCATGATATTAATGTATCTTTCAAAAACCTGTTATCTTGGGACTGTGAACAGGACATACCATTGGTTCATTTTCCTCCTGTGGCAACATGCCCCATAATGAAGAAATATTAAATAGATTTTCTTCTTGTTATTATACTTGGGATTTCAAACCTATTGAGGAACTTTTGCTCACCAAACCTTATTTAATAAAGACCTTCAATAATCCACTGTGGGGGAAATCAATATAATTAAATAAAATCAAAGATGTAGCTTATTGTATATCAACGTGTGTGAACCAAATGTATATGAATACATTTTATTGAGCCATGAATCTGAACATGAACAGAATCAGGTTGTCTCCAGATTCGCCTGGCATTTTATGAAACCTATTATTCTTATCTGACATTATTGCGGTATAAGAGACCATAGTGACATTTGATTACATTCCGTTTTATTATTGCTTTGTAGCAAATTGTTCTCGCAAATAAGTGATAAAAATGCAGAGGCAATTGCAGCAACATCACAAAGTCCATTCATCTTTTCATGAGTTAGTAATGTCCAGAACTGCATGGAAACCACTAGTCTGATCTCTTTATTCAGATCACAGTGAAATAGTTATATGACAAGCCAAGCAAGAGTACATTTCTAACCTAAAAATTCACGTCTTAACTACTTTCCTATCTATAATTAAAAAAAGTACCCAAATGTAAAATATTCAACAAATACAAGGCTTAAGAATTCATAAGTTATTCAAAAACAAGTAAGCTTTTTATATTGGATACTGATTTTTTACATGTCCTTATTTTGATCATACTAGTTGTTTTCAAAGTGCATCATTTCTACCAAATTTTAGTGCAAATATTGTGTAGATTAAAGAAATTCAACAGTACTTTTGTATTCATTTGTATAATTTTTTAACATTTTTATTTTTGAGTGATCATCGTGTGTGTGTGTTTTTGCGTGTATACGTGCGTGTACCTGTGTGTATTGTCCTTATTCCATTTTAGTACTGTAAAGGCAAATATAACTAAACAGTAACTAGAAAGTTTATATGTAATTCCTAATTAATACAATTTCTAGTATATTAAAAAACTTTGTAAGAATTAATTATATAAATATGAATACTCTTACCAGCATATGATTATCTTGTATTTTGAGATTATTTTCCCATGAGTTTGTCCTTATGGAATTTACTCTTAGTAAGAAGTTTTGACATAATGTTATAACTTCTTATATTGTGTTAAATTTACCCATTTTCCATATATTAAAAATTATAAAACTGGCCTCTGCATAACTGAAACAAGTATAAAACCACCTCATGATAGAATGTCAGTATATTATCTCATTCCTTCTCTCTCTCAAAGAAAACTCCTTTACTCCAAGTGATGTCACTGCATCCTTTATTTTATCCATTCTTGGAAAAACAAATTATTACCACTAAAAGGGAATACTTCAATGATAATAAACATCAACCCAGTTTGGAAACATCACGGCATGGAATTCAATAATTTTTGCTATAGCTTTTCAATTATCTGATTTCTGTAGAAAATAATTCTATATAGGTAAGTAGTCAGACAGCTTTGATTCACAAACAGTACACTACATAATAATTTAAAACAGAATGTTAATTTAAAGAACCTGATTTTTTCAAAGTAAATATATATTCCTTTTTATTAAACATATTTATTTATTTTACATAACAACCAAAGTTTTCCTTCCCTCCACTCTTCTTGTTCCCTACCCCCACCACCTTTTTGCAAATACCATACTGTTTTCATTATTATACCTTTGTAATATATTTTAAAAATCTGAAATGTTAATCCCATCAGCATTGGTTTTTTTTTTCCTTTAGCCTAATTTGACTATCCTTGGTATATTTCTGATATGAATTTTTGTATTTTCCCTCTTTTTCTTTGGAAAAGAATGATGTGGGGAGTTTGATATTGCTTTGAATCTGTTCATTACTTTTGGTAGAATAGTCATTATTATAATATAATTCTACCAATTCATGAGAATAGGGTGGTTTTCTTCCCCATTTTCTAGTGTTTTCTTAATCTTCTAGGATTTTCAGTTCTTGTTATAAACAGTGATAAATGTGGCTCTCACTGTTCATCACAGAAACTTCTCCTTGTAGCACACAGGCCACAATACAGAAAACCATAATGCAAAGAATTAATGATCATGAGGTGCCTAGACACAGTGACTGCATTTACAACACTATTGTTGCATCCAAGGATCAGAAAACACCAGGGAAGAAGGAGCTGAAGATTATAAGAGCCAAAGGACAAGAAAGTTGGCTGTGAGACTGAGTGTACTAGAAATGACAGTGAAGCTATTCCCATGATACCTCAACAATATGGCTGCCTTCACAAGACCTGAACAATGAAACCATAAATAACCATGCTAAGATGGAAAAGACAAATCTCCCTTGGTTTCATCTGCCACATACAAGGAACTTAACTCTTTCCCCATAGATGTTTACAGCACCAATGTCATTATCAATTTCTAAATTCATGACTTTGATATTTACATGAGAATAGTCCCTAGGTGGCTAATGATTACTTTTCCAACTTATGTTACTTTATATTCTTAGAGTAACCATTTAATTCCTTTATATGCTCCTGAAAAATCACACCAACATTTTAATTTACATTAGATTGAATGTTGTTATCAAATATCATATGCGAGATAAACTGACAGAAATTTGTGTCAGAGATTTGCATACCATTGTATAATTATTTAAGAAATTTCAAGAATGAAATGAATATATAGTAAAATTTATCAATTACTTGTACATGCCTAATTCTATAAATTTTCTAATATATTTTACCAACCAAGCTTAATTAATAATCATATAAAATATAGTAATGGTAGCATTAATATTCAGTTTGCTATTTTTGGACAATATTCTAAATTCTAAGATTTGTCTAAAGTGTTTTAAAACACTCACTTATTAGCTTGCAAAGCTCAAGTGTTTTTAACTTAATGTGTGAAGCTGTTATAAACAAGGAGTTAGTGGTAAGCTAAATTTTTACACAATATTTGATTATATAATTCCATTCATTTATTATTCAAACGCAATAAAATTCTCCTCTTAGAGATTCTTTTCTAAATTCAAATGTCTTAGGCTACACATTTCTCAATTAGAAAAAATAACTTTTATGTCAATGAATGAAAAAATACTAAGGCTCATGTCAATAATTCATATTAATCTGTAGATTTTATATAGAAGAAATTTTTATATAAAACATGTTGTATAAAATTAATTATCAAATACTTAAAAATAAAACCAATATGACATTTTTTCAGGGATTATCTAGCAGCAGTAGGGTGTAAATCAAATATTAGCAGAAGCGTGCAGGAGGGTAATTTTATTGAGATCTTGGATGCACATAGATGTGTTTAACTATTCTGTAGAGTAATATGGAAATATCACTGAAAACTTGAAGTATTTATGTGACTAAGAAAATTCACAGTAAATTTGACAGTAAGGATATTGAAAATACATATTTTGCTGTTAATAATACTAATAATAAATTCATACTACAGTTTATAAATTTTGTAAATATAGGCTGGTTAAAGGAACTGGGATGTTTTATTTGTGTTGACATTTAAGGTCTGGCCAAACCTGTTTATGAAATGAAACGACACACATTTAGAAGGCATAGATGTGTGGTTTCATTCAGTGCCACTAAGGAAGAATGTAGAACTGTGTGGGGGCTGGTTTAGACAAGCAGGAAGATTGTACAGGCAAGATCTTCTCTAAATCTTCCTTTCTGCACAGATCAGGGTATAAGATTAATAAAACTGAGTTAGAGAATTCCCAGAGGATATGGTGCTTAAGGGGGACTTTGTAAAATTAACATATTTTCTATGTATGTTCTCCTTTCTGACATTATAATCACCATTAAATATAATGTGGCATAGTTTTATAACAATAATATCAAAACTTATTATTTCACATTATCTGTGAAATGAACACTATTTCTTCCTGAATATATAAATTGGTTATTAAAAAGAACAATTATGGTATTCTGTGCTACAAGGATTTGGATCTAGGCCAATTCTCCTTGTCTTCAGAGAATTTATTCAGCAAAGAACAGAGTAGAGTAGAGTGATATACTGCCTCATATTGCTCACTTAGAGTGGATACTATAAGTACTGGTGGAGACCTAGCATAAACCTGTATAGCAATGACATCAGATGAAGAAACACAGCTTTAATGTCACTAGTTAATTTCCTTCATGTCAATTCTTAACAGGACCCAGATTTGAACCCCAGAAGATGTATTGGCATATTCTCTTTCTTCTAAACTTCAATCATTGAAGCATATCCAAATTTTTGACACTGGAACAAAACATCACAATCTACAAAGTTCACAGCTAAAAATTATCCAGTCTTGTTTAGAAAAAACACATAATGCTATAAGTGAAATCACAATGTTCTTGTGTTCAGAGCCCCCCCTCCTCCGGGTACCCTTGGCCACATTGGGCCCACAATCATTGTGTGGGGCATGCCTGTATGTCTTTTAATCATAGCTGTAGTATTATTTACTTACAGGCACAGAATGAAAAATAATAGACTACAGTGATAGTTCAGTATGTAAGAGTGTTTGCTACCCAATCATGAGGAGCTGCATTCAGTTTCCTAATACTCAGAAAAAGTCCTGTGTTGTTGGGACCATCTTGTGTCATAGCTGGTCAGCTAGCCTAGTTATAAAACAGAAAGCTCCAGGTTTAATGAGAGACCCTGTCTCAAAGGAATAAGGTAGATGGCAACATGTTTTAAGCTATAACAGAGGAAGGTACTCAATATCCTCTTTGAACTCACCAGCCATACCATGAACACTCACAATTTTCATGTATATAACAAACATGCATCTAAATGCACATAACCAGAAAATGGTCCCAAATATACATAGAACTGGAACAAAAAATAAATATAAGAGATCATCTATAAAGGGGAAGAGATAGAAGGTACTTGGAACAAATTTAAGATATTTGATTGTGGGAGGGATTATGGGTTCAGACAGAAAAACAAAAGTCACTCCATATGTAAAACCTGGGATGTCATTGAAGTTACACTATAATGAAATGACTGATGCTCATTTGCTAGAGAGAGGAAAAATTTAAGCCTTTCCTTCCAGGCCAACGGGAAAACCAGAGAAAACAAGGCTCTATGGTCTTGTGAAAATGAAGAAAATAGCTAATTTTTAGACCTTCATCTAATGGTGAAATCTGGGGATAAATGACAGTGATTCTGCCACCTTTCACTTGGAGGAGAATAACAGATCATGGCTGATATCCCTACTGTATATATGACTTGTCTCATTTGAACTGTAGACTTGACACATTTTCTTTTCTAGATACGGTTATTATCTATGACATCTTTCCATGGAGGCCTACCTATTTAATGGGCAGTTTCTCCTATCACCAGCTTCAGGAAGATCTTTAACTAGCTAGTGACATATAGAACCTAATAATTTTTTAATATGATAATTTCCAGAATAACAAATACATTTAACATTTTCTTGAGAAATGAGACTAGTATTCTCCTCATGAATTCCAAATCCCCACAAACTTAAGAATAGAATTACATTTGGGAGCAAGTATCTGATAGAATAATCCATGCCGAGATTTCTGTGGGTCCTATCTATATATACTTCCCCCTGTGAGGAGAAAATGAAAGAAACTCACTCAATTCCACTCTTCCATGTAATCTGTCTTCATTCCTATTCTACTATTGAATAGCCCTAAGGACAGACTACAAAGATAAAAACCCAATTTCTCAGAGGCAGTTTTATTATTCAGATAGTTACAAAACCATTCAAGTTGAGCATATTGTTACTCATAATTTCATGATGTCTGGTTCTAAAGTTTGAATCACCTGGAGTTATGCTCGCAACAAATCAGGGACTCTAATTTGTAAAATGCAGGTAACCTGCAATACCATAATGTTTTAATGAGTTTACAGTGAAATATAAATTCCAACATACTTGTCACAATGTCTAGAATTTAATGACTTTTTTTAGTTTACTAAATAAATTTTAACTCGGCACTAAAAAATCATTTGCATCTTATGAACACATGTTATTTTTATGAGGCTTCAAATTTCATAGAAAATTCAACACTAATAATCTCTGACAAATTGCATGGTACTTCCAAAGGTAATTCCTAAATCAAGGCAGGGTAATGGAGACAGAATGGACAGAAGAAATAGAAAATAAACTCCAGTAAATGTCCATGAGCACAGAGTCCTCACCTAATCCCATGGTATTTATCCTTTGAAACTCATGAAATGCAGTAGTTCTGTGGTCACTGACCACAGAAAGGTTATCATTTTTTAATACAAATATTTAGTTTTAAGTCCATTCAGCATAATATAAAAACACACCTAGCTCTTTGAAAGTGAGAAGATGTTTTTGGTCTGTTTCCACGCATGATCTCTGATAAACAGATCCCAGAGACTAGCTGGAGGACTGAGGCAGGCAGTTCAATATGTGGACATAGTTTCAAGTGCTATGAAGAAAACTTCCATAAACCCAGTCAAATGCATCTGTCCCAGCCCAGGAAAATCACACCTATTCTGCAAAATATTCCTATAGAGTACATACTATTTTAAATGATCGCTATTCTTTAAATTGTCTGGAATTGCACACAGAACTATCTCATTTCTCTTAGAACCCAAAGTGTATATGTGTTTAATAAATTTGTTTTAAGCTCAATCCTAACTTAATCCACTATAATAAATAACAGGAATCTGGCAAAAATTACTAGTTTTAAAGAATTCCATTGATGTAAGAAGCAACACAAACATGCCATTTTTGGAGCCAACTGACTGGCAATTAATTAATAAATAGTGTAGTAAAAAATATCTAGCTCTAAACCAGTCTTCTTTTTTACTTACTGAACATATGAGGGCTTAAGTGGTTTTTTCACCCAACCCTCCAAGGTCCTTTGCGTTAATACCTTTGATCAGCATGGTAATCAAACTTTGTTTGCCAAGTAGTTTTTGTTTTCATTGCTAAAAGTTATGTGTGTCATCCATCCTGGACACATAAATAGCAGGGAATTAACTGAAGCATCTTGTCATGCAATGGAATGCTGAGAGGCAGCACAAATGATTGTGAGCTTGTATTGCTTAGATTACAATATAATCAACGATTTTCATAGTAAAAATATATAAATTTTCTTTGCCTAACATAAATGGTTTAATGATACATTTAAACCATGAAATGCACACTATTTGACATTAATATAATATCCAACATTCCTCACTTGTACAAGGAGGAGACATGGAAGGGACAAACCTCTATGGCAGAAATAGCAAGTTTTGGCATTGGGGGAAAAGCTCTAATTCCTTTTACAGAGTCTGACTATGAATTTGAACTATGCAAAAGTTTGAGCTTTTCATCAGGCTGAGCTCTGGGAATCTAGTCAAAGAGAGGGAGGAGGGAATATACGTGTTAGGGAAATCAAGATCATGAAGAGGAAATTTACAGAAACTGCTAAACCATGCCCATGAAAACTCATGAACTCTAGACTGACAGTTGCGGAGCTTTCCTGGGATCAAGCTAGGCCCTCTGTATGAGGGAGACAGTTGTGAAGCTTGGACTACCTGAGGGGACCCTCGTAGTAGGATCAAGATCTAACCTATGGTATGTGAGCTACCTTTTGGGAGCCCATTCTCTATGGTGGAATGCCATTCTTAGCCTTAATGCAGGAGGGAGGGGCTTGGTTCTGCCTCAACTTAATGGGCCAGGTTTTGTTGACTCCCTTTCGGGGTCCTTACCCTTTGGAAAAAGTGAATGGGAGGTAAGCTAGGAGGGGGGAGGGAAGGAGGAGAGGTTAGAAAGAGAACTGTGATTGGAATTTAAAAATGAAATTAAAATAAAAATGTTTGTGCTTTTATAATATTCAAAATTCTGTATTTTTCTATTTTGTAGTATAGTACTCTTTATCACCTCATTTAAAATCTCTTTCAACATCAACCTGTGGAACAACAAAGTATAGTTGCATAAAATACATTCTGACACTACACATTTTGAATGATTTAAAAATTTAAAGTTAATATAGAACCAAACAGTCATAGCAAATATTTTTCATATGTACCATACTGTATACCTAAATGTGTATTTTAGGTTAAAAGTAATATGAAGACAATTTTTAGGCAATCAATATTTTATACTTCTACTAGACTGAGGCAAAAAATATTATATAAAACTTTAAATTGTCTGCTTATGTATTTATGATAGTCATCTTCCTGGCCCATGCCACCTTTTTTATTATACATAGACTGACTAGTTTCTTTCCCCATGTGATGACAAATCATAAGACTGAGCATCAGTTGTATCAATAATTCTTTTTTTTGTCCTTTGTTTCTAATAATTAACCTGCCACAATATATGTCTGGGGAAAATAGTCTTATTGGCTAGTATAAGTCCAATATACATAAAAGTAGCAGCTGTAGAATGTAGAATTGAATGAACCCAGGTATCTCAAGAGCATAAGCTATATGTATAGGATATAATAAGATTTGTTAAGGTAGGAAATAAAAAGCAATAATAAAAAAAGCAATGACAAAGTTATTGGCTGACGAACTGTGTGTAATTTACTAAATAAAATCAAAGCCCTCCATCTCTTCATACTGCCATCCAGTCAGTACATGGATACAACATCAGTAAGATGAGGCAATGTCCCTATTCTCATTAAATAGAAACCCTAAAGGATTTATAAAATAAACACATTCTAAAAACATAAGTGCTAATTAAAATAAAAGCCATAAAAACAGAATACATGACATAAGGTATAGAAATAAAATGAAACTGGATAGTTATACAGAAAGTGAATTTCTTTGGGCAGGATGGTGCCACCACTATGGGACACACAGTAAGGAAGATGGATCTGGGACCATGACTTTCATTTCACACATGTCTGATGAAAGGGGTAGCTGTAAGTAGCTATAGTACAAGTGGGGAGGAGAATATACAAGCTAATCCCTTATTCCACCTATTCAATTATGAACACTTTTCATAGTTTGATATCATATAATTGGGACTCATGCTTTAATATTTGGTAGCTTAGGGGCAGGCATTAATTAGTAGTAGCTGTCTGCTTATCTCAGTAGAATCATTTTACTTCTGATAACAAAGGTGAACATACCAACAATGTGATTCTTTTAAGAAAAGACAGGACAATTTGGGGAATAAATTACACTAAGTTGGTTTCATGACATGAAAATATTGCATTAACACCATCAGTTAAGATCAACAAACAAACCCACTAATCTAACATAACAACTGCCAACCACGTGGGAAAACAGACCAGAAAGTAGAGTACTAT
This sequence comes from Mesocricetus auratus, assembly GCF_017639785.1. Taxonomy (NCBI): domain Eukaryota; kingdom Metazoa; phylum Chordata; class Mammalia; order Rodentia; family Cricetidae; genus Mesocricetus; species Mesocricetus auratus. The sequence continues at coordinate 39,639,699 of NW_024429194.1, read as the reverse complement.
CGTCATAGTAGTCTACACACCCATGCTTTGATGGCATAGACAAAGAAAAGATGTAGAGGAATGTGACTCAGGTTAGCATTATCTACAATGAAGGAAGTTTTATAAACATCTTAAGCAATCTATTTAGTCTTTTTTGTATGCTTTTATGAGCAAGAATTAAATGACAAATATTCCTATATAAATAATTTTCTTATTTTCAGGAATCTTGGAGAATCAGGGAAAAGTCTTGAGTAGTCCAAAAGCAATATATTATAGTGATCAAAATTTTTTAAAAAATAGTGAACACAAAGATAAAGGTCCCTTAAACATCAAAAGAAAAAGGGAGGAGAACCTACACATAATAACTCCACTACCAATAAATGAAGCACAAACAAGAATCATAAATCAATGGTCATTAATATCCCTCAATGTCAACGGTCTCAACTTGCCTATAAAAAGACACAGACTAGCACAATGGATACAAAGACAGAACCCATCCTTCTGCTGCATACAAGAAACACATCTCAACGTCAAAGACAGACATTACCTCAGAGTAAATGGTTGGAAAAAGATTTTCCAATCAAACGGACCCAAAAAACAAGAGGGTGTAGCAATCCTAATATCTAACAAAATAGACTTCAAATTAAAATCAATCAAAAGAGGTGAAGAACATTTCATATTCATCAAAGGAAAAGTCCATTAAGATGAAGTCTCCGGGAGGCAGAGGCAGGCGGATCTCTGTGAGTTCGAGACCAGCCTGGACTACCAAGTGAGTTCCAGGACAGCCTCCAAAGCCACAGAGAAACCCTGTCTCGAAAAAACAAAAAAAAAATAGTAAAAAAAGATGAAGTCTCAATTTTGAACATCTATGCCCCAAATACAAAGGCACCCACATTCATGAAAGAAATATTACTAAAGCTTAAATCGCACATAAAATCTCACACACTAGTAGCAGGAGACTTCAACACTCTGCTCTCACCACTAGACAGGACCTCCAGACAGAAACTTAATAAAGAAACAAAAGAACTAATAGAAGTTATGACCCAACTGGTTTTAACAGACATCTATAGAACATTCCACCCAAACACAAAGGGATATACCTTCTTCTCGGTGCCACATGGAACCTTCTCTAAAATTGACCATAATAGGAAACACAGCAAACCTCCAGAGATACCAAAAAATTAGAATAACCCCCTGCATCTTATCAGACCACTATGCATTAAAATTAGAATTCAACAATAACACAAATCGCAGAAATCATACAACCTCATGGAAATTGACCAATGCACAATTGTACCAACCCTGGGTAAAGGAAGAAATAAAAAAAGAAATTAAAGACTTCCTGGAATTCAATGAGAATGAAGACACACCATACCCAAACTTATGGGACACTCTGAAAGCAGTGCTGAGAGGAAAGTTCATAGCACTAAGTGTCCACATGAAGAAACTGGAGAACAGTCACACTAGCGAATTAATAGCACAGCTGAATGCTCTAGAAAAAAAAGAAGCAAACTCACCCAGGAGGAGCAGACGCCAGGAAATAATCAAATTGAGGGCTGAAATGAATCAAGTAGAAACCAGGAAAACATTGCGAAGAATCAATGAAACAAAGAGTTGGTTCTTTGAGAAAATCAACAAAATAGACAAAACTCTGTCCAAACTAACCAGTAGACAGAGAGAGAACATACTAATTAACAAAATCAGAAATGAAAAGGGGACATAACAAGGGACACTGAGGAAATCCAAAGAATCATCAGGGCACACTTTGAAAATCTATACTCCACAAAATTGGAAAATTTAAAGGAAATGGACATTGTCCTGGATAGATATCACTTGCCAAAACTAAATCAACAACAGATAAACAATCTAAACATACCTGTAACCCTTAATGAAATAGAAGCAGTCATCAAAAGTCTCCCAACCAAAAAAAAAAAAAAAAAAAAAAAGAAAAAAGCCCAGGCCCAGATGGCTTCACTGCAGAATGCTACCAGAAATTCAAAGAAGAGCTAATTCCAATACTCCTCAAAGTATTCCACACAATAGAAGCAGGAGGCTCACTGCCAAACTCTTTTTATGAGGCTACAATTACCTTGGTACCCAAGCCACACAAAGACACAACTAAGAAAGAGAACTATAGACCAATTTTCCTCATGAACATCAATGCAAAAATGCTCAATAAAATACTAGCAAATAGGATTCAAGAACACCTCAGAAAAATCATCCACCATGATCAAGTGGGCTTCATCCCAGGAATGCAGTGATGGTTCAACATTAGAAAATCTATCAATGTAATCCACCATAAAAACAAACTGCGAAAAAAAAATCACATGATTATCTCACTAGATGCTGAAAAAGCCTTTGACAAAATCCAGCACCCCTTCATGATAAAAGTTCTTGAGAGGTCAGGGAAAACAGGAATAATAAAAGCAATATAGAGTAAAACAGGAAATCAGTATGGAGATTCCTCAGGAAAATGGGAATCAATCTACCACAATTCCACTCTTAGGCATATATCCAAAAGTTGCAAATTCATACAAGGACATCTGCTCCACTCTGTTCATAGCAGCATTATTTGTAATAGCCAGTACCTGGAAGCAACTTAGGTGCCCCTCAACTGAAGAGTGGATAGAGAAAATGTGGTACATTTACACAATGGAGTACTACTCAGCAGAAAAAAAAACAATGGAATCTTGAAATTTGCAGGTAAATGGATGGCACTAGAAGAAGCCATTCTGAGTGAGGTAACCCAGTCACAAAAAGACAAACATGGTATGTACTCACTCATATATGGATTTTAGACATGGAGCAGGATAGTGACAGTCTGCACTTCCACTGACAGAGAGTCTGGGAAACAGGAAAGAACCTAAGAGAGATATGCATGTATGCATGGTATCCCAGAGAAGAGGAATGAGGCAAGATCTTCTGAACAGATTGGGAACTCGGCGAGTGGCAGGGGACGGGGCGGCTGGGAAGAAGAGAGTGGCAGAAGAGGAAGAGAGAATAGGCCATGGGGGAACAGGAAGGTTGAGTTGGGTTTAGAATAAGGGGAAGAGGGAGTCATGGGTTAGAAGACAGATCTGGCACCAGTGAGACTTCTAGTGATCTAAAGGGAATGACACCAACTGTCAAGCTAAGCAATAGTGGAGAGACCACCTTAAATGCCCATTCCTGATAATGAACATGATGTCTGTAGCCATACTAGAACCTTTATCTAGTGACTGATGGAAGCAGAGTTATACACCCACAGCTAAACACTGAACTGAACCCAAGGAACCCAGTGACAGAGAGAGAGGAGCAATGAGCAAATTGGCAAAGATTGGGCTGGCAAAACCAGCAGAGACAGCTGATCTTAACAAGGGGGGAGCTCTTGGAACCCAGACCGACATCTGGGAGGCCAGCCTGGGACTGATCCAGATCCCCTGAGCATGAGAGTCAGTGAGGAGGCCTGAGCGATCTATGGGGCCCTGGGCAGTGGATCAGTGTTTATCCCTGGCATACAAACAGACTTCGTGTGTCCATAACACAAAGAGGGATGCTCTCTCAGCCTGGACTCCTAGGAGAGTGCCTGGACCCTGCCCTGAGTGAAATGACAGACTCTAGATATCCCCTATGTGGAAGGAAGTGGTGATAAGGTGGGAGACTGGTGGGGGATGGTGGGAGGGTGCGGGAGGAGGGAAGGGAGAGGGACTGGGATTGACATGTGAAGCAAGCTATTTAAAATTAAAGTAATAAATTTTTTATTTATAGATTGTTGACGGTTTACAGTGTTGTGCAACATAATGGTAAATAAGCTAGACACGATTCTAACATTTACTGAGCTTTACTCAAGTTTAGTATAGAAATACTGCAACCAAGGAAATGAAATAAATGGGTAATTACAGGTTATGGGATTTACTAAGAAGACAACACAAAAGCAATTATGCACAGCTCGCTTAAGTACTTATTGGGGGGGGGGGACTGGGTGATGATAATGCCAATTTAGATTATGGGTCGATACAGACTGTCAGGGAATGTTTCTTAGTGATAAAGACTTATATTAAGCTTTAAAGAAAGATGAACAAGCCACAGCCAGGGCAGTGGGAGTGGAACTAAAAAAAAAAAAAACATATAAATGCTTACTATGTTTCTGGACCAGGACTTTCTCTCTGTCTCTCTCTCTGTCTCTCCCCCTCCTCCTCCCCCTCTGTCTCTCTCTCTTTTAATTTCATTTTGCATGTTGGAGCCCAGTCCATATGATGAGATGCCATGTTCAGCCTTAATTCAGGGTGGGAGGGGATAGGTCCTGCTTCACCTTAATGGGCCAGGATTTGTTGACTCCTTTTGGGAGGGTGTGGTTGCAGGGAGGAGGTTAGGATGGCAGGAGGGTGAGTGGAAGGGAGAACTGGGGCAGGGATGTCTTAAGGAGAATGAATGGCAAAAGGGTAATGGAGAATGGTGTGCAGATGACAGACTCTACTAAGGAGTTTTCTTTTTATTCTACTATAAATAGAAAGTACCGTGGGCTATGATTTAAGAAAACCAACAAATTCAAGTTTTAAAGGAATCAAATGCGTTCCTTAAAGAGACTGAACTATGGGTGGGCAATGGATACTGCACCTTCAATAGCACGTGAAAGCTAATGACAGTTTATACTAGATTAGAGAGAGTGGAAATGAACAGGAATGAATGAGTCTGACATAAATAACCAGTTAACTCAAGCACTTTTATAGATGAACTAGGCATTGGGAATAAAACAAATAAAATTTAAGCAATTATGTATATGATACAGTTTTTAAACTAGCAGAAGTGATTTTGGTGGGTAAGAAGGAGATTCAAGAATTTTCCTTTGGAGATATTAAGATAGAAAATATATCATCTATCTTATGTAAATGTGTAAAGATGTGTAAAGTATATTTGGGTTTATGAACACAGGGTTCAGAGTAGATATCTGCTGGTGATAGTAGCATGGATCTTTAACACAAAAATAAGTTGCCTCAATATTTGAAATACGTAAAATATGATGAGAATATATGTAGATTTAAAACATCAGGAGAATGAAGAAAAATCTAAAGAACGTTGTGATGAAAAGACACTAGATTAAATCTTCCATTTGAGAAAATTAGGTATGGCATTATCTATTGCATTTAACAATATAGTGGTCACTTTTTGGAAGAGTTTAGCTGAATGATGTTAGTAAAATTTATGGGTGATGTTTTTTTTAAGGTTTTTTTTGGGGGGGAGGCGTTTGAGATAGGGTTTCTTTGTATTATTTTGGATCCTGTCCTGGAACTCACTTGGAAGACTAGGCTGGCCTCGAACTCACAGTGACCCGCCAACCTCTGCCTCCCAAGATGATGTTTTTAAAAAGAAATTTAGTTGTAAAAAATGGCTCGAGAGGGAGGGGAATATTGAAATAAATGGGTTATAAACTACTACAGACGCAAGGGTCTCATTAGTTTCATTTGAAAATAAAAGGAAAGGTCTGTTTCAGCTCATCTGAACAAGGGGGAGTTCATTAAACCCAGACTCAGCTGGGGAAGCAGTACAGGACTGACCTAGCCCCCAAAGTGGGTGCCAGTTAGGAGGCCTAGGAAATCTATGGGCCTCTGGTAGTGGGAGCCCATTCCACATAGAGGGATACTCTCTTAGCCTAGACAAAGAGGGGAGGGCCTAGGCCCTGCTCCTAATGATATAACAGACATTGAATATCCCCCATCGAAGGCCTCACTCTCCCTAGGGAGCAGAAATGAGATGGGATATGGGGTCTGGTTTATGGGGGACAGAGGAGGAGGGGAGGGACAGGGAACTGGGTTTGACATGTAAAAGAAACTTGTTTCTAATTTAAATTAAAAAAGAAAAAAAAGAAACGGCCTATTTCAGCTCACAGTTACATGTTACAACTGTAAGCTATAGACAGCAAGAGGAATTACATCCATAAGAAGTTAAAAAGGAAGGAATTAATATATGCAACCTTGTTCATCTTGCCTTCTTCATGCTAATATGTAATATTCCCTGCCTAGGGAATTATGACACCCACTGTTGGTAGGTTCTTCTGGATGACATCATGAAGACAAAACCAACAATCAACACTTAGCTCAATGAATGTCCTGATGTCAAAGTAGAAAACATGTCTCATTCTGCCATGATGAGCACCTTAAAATGATTTGTTTCAATAGAGGATAGAAAGTGGAAGAGAGTGATGTATTTTGTTTTGTTTTTCTGATCATAGACTTGTCTTAGTTTTTTCTGTAACCTAAGATTTGCCTGGAGTATTTCAAGTTTCTCTCCTGAAAGAAACAAGACACTATGACCTAGGTAACTGATTTTGCTAAATGAGTTTAGAAAAAAATTTGCTTTCATCAGTCAAATAGGAACAAAGGCATCTTTGATCTGTTGGTAGAGATGCTATAACACACATTAGATGTTTTAAATTAATTGATTTTTATTTTCTGAGATTATAATTATATAATTTCTCTGACTTTTGTAGGAGACACAATCTCAATACAAATTTTCTGTGCTCTTGGTTTTGCACTACTCCTGTCCTGTCTTTGACAATAATCTCTGAGCTTTAGATACATATAAGTATTATTATGCAAACTGAGCAGGTTGTAATTGTGTGTTTAGGAATACATATATTTAAATGTAGATAAACAGATATGAATGTTATAACAATTAACAACTACAACAAAAGAGACCATGTACTTGAAATAGAGATTGAGGAATATATTTGATAGTTTGGAAGAAGAAAAGGAAAGAGAGAAATTATATAATTATAATCTCAGAAAATAAAAATCAATCATGACCATGCCTGCCTAAACAAGAATCGAGAACACTAAACCTTTGAAGAGAATGCTTTTGCAGCCTGATTAATTTCCCAGGGCAGGTGTAATATAAAGACATCATAATCTTTTAGTAGAAAGGTGTATATTACGTGCTGTAACCATCCAGCAAAATTTAGACATCAAAAACATACAATTTGATAAATAAGTCTGATATAAAAATTGATCAGCTGAGTATCTTATGTAACACTTGTTCTGCATATTAAATCAATTAGATGAATACAGTAATCACCAATAGATTATCCTGGCAGAGATAGCACCAAATTCACAGATCTCACACAGCACAGAAAGTAACAGAAATCAAGGAACCTTTGTACATCAATCTAAGGTCAAGTCAGAAAGGAAAGTAGTGATGTTTCTGATTCATGGTCAAATAGTTAAGTTATATATTTGTACTTATAAAATACAGAACTAATATTTAACTATGTAACATAAACAAAGTAAAGCAAAGATGAGAAAGGCAGAGAGGGGGTCAGGGATTCATCTTTACCCCAGTTCACACATGTCTCTCTCCAAGCTCAGGTACCACTATTTCTAGTAATTTTGAAATTTCGTTTTGGTTTACTTTCTTGAGGAAAGTCCAGTTCCTGTCTGATTTGAGAAAGTGGCTTAATCAATTTGGCAAAATAAAATGCCTAATTACATGACAGTTATTGTCATAAATTGTTGGCTTTATATTACAAAATAAAAAGAGTCTCAAAGTTAAAAGAAATAAAACCTTTGAAATTCAAGAGAGGTTGAAGTCAATTTGATGCACACGGTATGAGATAACAGCTACCTACTTGGTAGAAAAACACCTTGAATTTATAAAAACTATTTATTCAATGTCATGAATGCTGATGAAACTTTATAGGCAGATAATCCTTAAGAAGCCTGATCATTTTTGTTAAAGGTGTAAACACAACCAGTGATGTTTCCATTTCCTTTAAAAGAATGAAATAAAAAATAAACTTGCTCTGTGAAATTCCATAAATGAATGCACACAGATATTTCACATTATTGGAGATTAATGTGTATGTTGTGTTGACAGCATGTACTAGCTTTCAGAATAAACAGATAAGGAGGAAATGGGAAGGCATTTTCATTTCCTAATTTACTTCATTTTTGCCCTCAGTATTAGTTTCAATTTAGAATGCAATACATTTATTTTTAAATGGAGAGATTGATCTTGCTGTATTCTGCGTCTAACCTTAAACTCCACTATTTATTCCAATTAAGTGGAAACAGATACAACAGGCTAGAGCCAACATGAAATTCTAAGCTTCACAGACAGCTGAAAAGATAAAGGACAAAGAAAATAAGATCTGTTGTTGAAGTATATAAGTTAGTGTTTCTATAGGTGTGAAGAAACACCTTGACCACAGTAACACTTATCAAAGAAAACATTTAATTGGGCGCTGTCTTACACTTCGGATGTTTACAGTCCCAAAATTACCACTGCTTAAGTCATATTAATATCCCATAACTGGCAACTTGGTAACACATTTTGGGCATTATTTTTTCTTTTTTTTTTCTTTTTTCTTTTGGTTTTTCGAGACAGGGTTTCTCTGTATTGTTTTAGAAGTTGTCCTGGAACTTGCTCTGTACACCAGGCTGGCCTGAAACTCACAGAGATCCACCTGCCTCTGCCTCCCGAGTTCTGGGATTAATGGTATGTGCCACTAACACCCAGCTAATCTTGGGCATTTTTTCTACTCCACCGCATTTACTCTGGGCAAGTTGGGCTTGAGATAAAATTGATGATGAGTAAATCAAGTAGCTTGTGACCATATTCCATATAACTACGAGTAACCATTTACTCTCTCTCTCTCTTTCTCTCTCTCATCATTTAAGTTGATTTAATTTATTCTTCTCTTAATACAATACATTCCAGCTGCAGCATCCCTTCCTCTCTCTCCTCCTTCCAATTCCCCCATACACCTCTACTCACCTAAGATTCACTACTATTCCCTTTCCTTTCAGGAAAGATCATGCTTCCCAATAATGTCAGCTTATCTCACATTAACAAGATGCAATGAGATTAGGAATACACCTGCATATCAAGTCTAGAGGAGGCAATCCAGTAAGAGAAAAATGGTCCCACAAGTAGGCAAGAGAGTCAGAGACACCCCATGCCTATTCTTAGGAGCCCCACAAAGCCCCCAAGCAAAAGAACCACAACATATATGCAAAGGGCCTAGTATAGACCTGTGCAGGCCCCTTAGTTTTTGTACAGGCTCTGTGAGCCCCTATAAGGCCTGTTTAGTTGATTCAGTAGGTTGTGTTCTTCTGGTGTCCTTGAACCCTCTTGAGTACTACAGTCCTTCCTCCATTCTTTCTGTGGAGTTCCTGGAGCTCTGCTTAAAGTTTGGCTATGGGTATCTGTGTCTGCTTTCATCAGCTGCTGGAGGAAGCCTTTTTTATGATTTTTGGGTAAGGCTTCAATCTATGAGTATAGCAGAATATCATTGGGAATCATTTCATTGATTCCCTTTTTCTCTCAGTCATGTTTGGTTCTACCCTAATTCTCAGAGCCATTTTGGATCCTGACCATCTAGACAGTGTCAAACATGGGCTCCCTCTTATGGTGAGGGCCTTGGATTAGACAGTTCATTGGTTGGCAGTTCGCACAAACTCTAAGCCACCATCTTACCAGTGTATCTTGCAGGCAGGGGATGATGTGGGTTATAGACTGTGGCTGGGTTAGTGTCACAGTCCCACCATTGGGAGCCCATGGCTGGTTCAGGCTCCATGTTCTCCACTGCAAGGAGTCCTCATTAGGGTCAAAACAACTAACTTTTACAGGACAAGGGGGAATGCATTTGAAATCTTTATCAAGCTAGCTTTAAAAATAAGACAATACCAAAACTCATTTTACAGAATAAAATGCATAAAACCAAAATAGATGACAAAAGAGAATCCTGACTATCTACAAAAAGAAGTGGAGAAGTGCTGTTGAACAACTTATTTTTCTACTGCATCTACTTCAAACACTCTTTCTTTTATATGGCGAAAATTTAGCACAGCCTGTGGTATTTGCTCATGTCTCAAATCAACATATATTATTATTTAATATAATACCTTTTAATACTTTGTCATTTCCCCTAATCAAAGTATATTATAATTGAAAAGAAATAGGAGAATCAATGTTCTCTAGGAATAAGTCCCCTAAATGATTATCTAGTATAAAGCGGTCAGCCCTTAAAAAATACATACAAGAAACACTAAATGGACTCAATAGATTGTATTTAAACACTTACTCTAACCCCCTCTGTATCTCTGTCTCTCTGTCTCTCTGTCTCTCTGTCTCTCTCTCTCTCTCACACACACGCACACTCAGAGATAGATAGATAGATAGATAGATAGATAGATAGATAGAGACACACACACACACAGAGAATTAAAGAAAAAGAGGCCTTGAATATGAGGAGTAGGAGAAGGGGGAGATGTAATTATTTAAATTAATTAACAAAATAGAATTAAGTCATTGAATACAATAAACCAAAACAATCTTGCATGTGTTAGCAGATTTTAATCAGTGGCTGTTCTCAAAGGCAGCTATTTCTTACCTTTCCATGTAGATAGTCAATTATGCTAGGCAGAAAAGTAAGACTGTGCAGCTTCTTCTCTAAGTCTCTCCCTCATCACTCAGCTCCAGAAACACTTAAAACCCAAGAACCCAGTAACCTTGCTTTTGGGTTTATACACTCCTTATGTATAAATCCCAATGTGATGACACTTTCTTCAAACTCAGTCCACTGAGTGACATTTGCAGCAACTTTATTCTTTCATATTTTTTTACCAGGCTCTTTTATACTTTCCTATATATCCTTCAACCTGGCTCTCCTTACCTCTGTCAGCAGTCCAGATATCTCCTAAATTATTCAGTCTAGTCATATTTACTCATTAGATTCTTATTCCTCAAAACCTGCCCTATCCTGGTTTATTACTAGCTTTCATAGTGCTATTATAGGTCATTGTTAACTAATGCATAAAAGATATCCGAAGCTGGAAGGACTAGTTTAGTTTAATGAGAAAAATTCCATAAGCTACATGTGAGAAAACTATATGTATTTTACTTTTAAATGTGAACATGGCCTTTTAACTAAATGGGTATAAATTTTTAATAAAGGTGATTTTTGTTCTCTTATACAATTATAAATGAGTACATGACCTACTTAATTAAGTGTCAATTTATAAGTACCACAATTATGAATACATTTGAGAATTAGAAGACAGATGATGCAGGAAAGGAGATAAAGACTATTAACTAAAATTATTCTAAGTAAAAAGAAGCTTCACCAACAGATATGGTATTACTAAGAAATTTAAATAAATGTGGTTTATATTTTGAACCTGAACAAGGAGAAGCTCTTGGACCCCAGATTGATGGCTGTATGGAAAACATGGGACTGTCCCAGAACCCCTGAATGTGGGTATCAGTGAAGAGGCCTAAGTAATCTATGGGGCCTTGGGTAGTATTTATCCCTGGCACACAAATAGACTTTGAGTGCCCATCCCACAGTAAGGGATGCTCTCTCAGCCTGGATTCTGTGGGAGGGCTTAGGCCCAGCCCTAGACGAGGCAACAGACTCTGGAGATCCACCATGGAGGGTCTCACCCTCCCTGGGGCTTGGAATGGAGATTGGGTGGGGGATTGGGGAGATGATGGGGAGGGGGAGAGAGGGGGAAGGGAGAGGGAGCTGGGATTGACATGTGAAACAAGCTTGTTTCTAACTTAAATTTTTACAAAAAGAAAGAGAAAAAAATAAATGTAGTTTATGTAGAAATGTAAATATAATGTAGATATAGTCTTTACAATGTACAATTATCTATGAAGGAATATAAACACATATGATCCTTATGATTTGTCGATCCTAATTGCCTTAATTAATAGAAATATGTTTTAGTACATAAAGCAAGTTTAAGAGCAGAAACAGGAAGGTATGCATTCCTCTTGATTCTGAAATCAGAATGTTTCTTCCCCTGCTCTGTTTATGTAAATCATGAGATTCTAAAATAAAGCAAGAGATTTTTTCAGGATGCACATGAGCACAATGCCTGCAAGCAAACCATGGCATTCATGTAATCTTTAGACTTTGTTAAATTCGAATGTAGAGTATAGAAATGAAACCAGCAGACAGAGTCAACAGAATCAGGTTTCATACAGGACTCTATGTTCTTTTGAAAAGTCATCGTGCCCTGTAATAAGTCAATTTGTTGGCTGCCTGCTTGATTTTTATTAGCTAAAATTTAAGGAAACTGGTCCTTTTTACATCTAAAATACTATACATAAAAGGAATAAATCTCCACTTAGTATACTGTTGGCCAAAATACACTTGTATATAAGGCATGTCTTCCTAGGTAACTCCCTCTGACTTCTTCAGTGATACTTGTTTTTAAAAGAATTCTCAGGTACTCAAACTGATAGGACAGAGATATTTAAATATTTCTACACTCTTCAAACTTAGAAATAATAAGTATGTATTTGAGATAACACCTGCCAATAGAGGTTGACCACACACAGCAACCACACAGTCTCAAGCAGTAGCAAGAACGATTCTCAAAGGACACACACCAGACAGTGATGATTTGTTGAGATTTGGTGAGACCTTTGCACAAGTTAAAAAGTACCTTGTTAAATTTCATTCCATGAACTTTATCTGTATCTAAGATTGCATGTTTTAATTTTCCGAGAATAATAACTTTAACCTTTTGTCAAGAGATGATTTGTTCCCAGGAAAGCCTACCTTTGATTCTCTGAAACCTCTCATGCCAGGGGATATTTTTGGTGCATGGAGAAGACAGCAATGGGAACATGGAATGACTGTACCTGTTTGTCACTATTATGCAATGGCAGCCTGAGGGGGCTCCCTAGTAAGAGAGCTCTGATTTCTAAACCACAGAGCAGCATCAACTCCCTGAAGAAATCCTTTGTAAGCCAGCAGAGGGTGAACAGCCCGCTTTCTTTCTAGGACAAAAAATAGTGTGTTCCTTCCCATCCTAGTTTCAGAGCAGATCCATGCTTTTCTGAGTTGGAATCATGAATACAGCCATACCATCTTCCTGAGGCTGTCTGGCGTTAGTTGAAGAAGAAAAAAAATCATATTGCTCACGACAAGAAAACAATATTAATGTCCATCAAGATTTTTAAAAATACAAATTAGTTTTACATGAAATATTATTTTAAATGATTTTTGCAGAATATACTCTCCTAATCTGAAAGTCCTGGAAGAACATCTTATGGTGCATGATGTGAATTACACAAAGCCTGCTTGCAGCCTCTGGTAAGTTCCAGAAAGTATACAGGGGAGAGACTTGCCAAATATTTGTCTTTAGTACAAGAGCAGTGTAGATAGCTTCATAGTTTAAATTTATTAAAAACTCTTTTATTACAAGTAAGCAAAAATAAATAAATAAAATAGGTTCTTGCAAAAAGTATGTATTCACTTCAGCACTACATTTCTTAATTCTGCCCTCTGTATAGTTTGTGGTCTCAAAATTGGAATAAGTGACTTTAAGATACTGATTCTTCCTGTGGAAGATAGCCCTATAGAAATAAACATAGAAGGTGGGTATTTATACTGAGAGAGAATGTGATTGTATGGTTGATTTCTAATTTGCTCATTTACTCTTTGTCCCTTGGCAGGATGTTTCAGAAAAGAAAAGCCATGTGTTTTAAAACATAAAAAAATTTTTTTGAAAAAAGAAAACCAAAAGAATTTCTTGCAAGACAGAGCCTAGAGCACTTTCACAACATCAAACAAAACCCCTGCAGCAAGTTCTCCCTATGCCATGTCTTTGTACACTCATTTCAGCCTGTGGGCACATTTCCCATGGCATACAAAAGGTTTCAGAGCCATGTTGACAGATATAAACACATATGGATTGCTCATTTGCCATTCTGTCTACCTAGACTCATACAAGTTCCTATAAAGTTCATTTTATTTTAAAATGAATTCTTATAAATCAAATATCATTTTGAATATAAGCTGATTTTTTTCTTCTTAGATACAAGTTAATAGCTCAGTTTTTGGATATTCACAACAGTGAAAGACTTGTCATACTCATATATATGAATGTGTAAGCAGCATACAAATATACACACATATATTTTATACAGAGGTATGTGTGTCCAATGTCTACTATTGTGTGTGTGCTAGTGTGAGTTCAGTGTATACGTATATGAGCATGTGTATAAGTGTGAACATGGTGCATATGTATATGAGTGTGAGTGTGGTGTATACGTGTGTGTGTGTATGTGTGTGTGTGTGTGTGTGAGATGTGAGTGTGTGTGCCTGTATATGGATGCCTGAGGTGGAAATCAGGTATGTACTTCAGTCACCTTCCTGGTTATTTATTTATATATTTATTGAGACAGCAACCACTGAACGAGCGCTGACTGATCACGGATTGATTTAGCTGGACTGGCTAGCAAGTCAGTATCAGGGGTCCACTTGTCTGTGCTTTTCCAGTCTTAGAAGTACAATGCCTGTCACTGTGCCAAGCACTTTACCAGGGAGCTGGGGGCCACAACTCAGTTCTTCAAACTTTCATGGTGTGGAATTTCAAATGATAAATGTCCCCCATAGTCTCAGGCATTTGGATACTTGGTCCTCAGTCGGTGCCACTGTTTGCAAGGTTTATGTAGTGCTGCATTGCTGGAGGAGCTATGTCACTGGGAGCAGGCTTTACAATAAGTAAGTATCCCTCAGACACTTTTAGTTTATTGTTTCTGTCTCCTGCCTGAGGCTCAATATGTAAGCTCTCAGCTTCCCCTCTCTCTAACATGTATGCTGCTTGCTGCCAGACTTCTCTGCCAGCCATAAGGCATCCTATCCCTCTGGAACCATAAGCCCAAATAAGTCCTTCTTTTTTAATTTGCTTTGGTCATGGCATCTTATCACAGCAACTATAAAGGAACTATTATATGTAACAATCACTTTAGTGACAACCATCTTGCCCAGATATCTACTTTTAGATTACCTCAATGTGTGTATCTTTAATCTTCTTGTGTTGGCTTAATTTTGGTATATGTTGGGTTTGTTTCCATTTTTTAAAATCTGAAGATGATGAAACATGTTAGTCTTACAGATTTGTCTGTATAATTAGCTTACATAAACTTCTTTCAGGTCCTAACATAAAGAATAATATTCTAGATACTACAAACTTTTCTCCAAGTGACAGAATTCAAACAGCTGAGGCAGGATATAGATAATTTTTTCTAATTTTTAAATATCTGTACATGAATGATACAAGAAAGTCATACTCATTATATCGTCATAGTAGAAGACCAATAGAAACTGTAGCACTTATTTGAAAACTTTTGTAACGGCTCTATGCAATTGGAGTATAATTTATCAATGGCCTTATTAATTAAAAAAATGTAAGCATGAAGCAAACCAAAACATATGTGGAGTGGCTGCCCTGAAGATACTTTACCTCAGCCTGTAACTTTGGTGGAAAACTTCCTATTTTCAAGGGCTCCCAAGCTTTGAGTCAAAAGGAAGCAGATCCCCCACAGGTGCCTACCATTACCACTGCTTTGACAGTACATATTAGATTTGTTTCTCCACCCCAACAGTGAGACACGCAGTGTGACAGTAATTAAGCTAAAAACAAAAAACAAACAAACCAAAAAACCACTATCCATACTGACTTGCCTTTATTTAAAAGTTCCCAAACAAACGATAAGTGGATACTTTAATTATTTTCAGGAGCCTGACAAAAATGTGCATGAATGAAAATAGGATCTTGGCCACTGAAAAGAAGTTGTCCAAATTTTAATGCATGCTCACCTAATGGGGAGAAATAAAATATATAATTTGTGTTATTTCTGCTTATTTCAAAGGAAGTATGGAATTTCTAGGCCTTTAAATCCATACTTTCTTCTCTAATGATTACTCAAAAGGGAGCAATAATTAATGAATTTCAAATACAGTACAGAATCAATCCCTGAGGACGCAATTTGTTAGTTTAACTGGAAGCTTTGCCTAGCAGGGGCATTGGAATTGTTTGAAGGGAACTTAGAAATCAAGAAATGAACAAGAATGAAAGGCATTTTCTTGATACCAAGGAAGCCTTGGCTTAAACTCAGTTTTAGTTCCCCTATTCATGTTATTTATTTTCCCTCTAAAATTCATTAAACAGCTTTTGAATTTTAGCACCTGGTATTAATTAAAAGATAATAGTTCTATTTTTAATGACATGCTGCTGAATGTAAACACATGGGGTTGTTATTAGCATAGCACATTGTTACTACGATGTGAGGAAATACATACAAAGTGAAAAATTAAACCTTGACAGAGGTCCCTAGGTATGCCTATGGAGCTAAATGTTTAATTAAGTGCTTGAAGTTCATTTCTCGAGTGCTCAGGAAGCAAAAATACACTAACGTTCTCTGTTGAATTGTAAAAAGTAATGTCATGACCCCACTTCTAAGGGGGAAAATGAGCATTAAGAAAATGTGAATCACATTTTATCTTATAGTCTCCAGGAAGATAGGTAGTTGGTAGTTATTATTAAATAATCAAAGGAAACATACTAAGACTTTTTTTTCCACCTTAGAAATTAAAAGCAGGTGTCACACACATTCTCCAAGGGACAAATGAAATGAAACTGTGGTTTCTGGTGATACTATACTCTATTCAGCTCAACTGTATCCCCAAGATGGTACCAGTTAAGAAGCAAACATTATACAGATGTAGCAAGATTAACTATAAAATTTCTTGCATACCATTACTTTGATGAGATATGTATAAGGCTTGGAGTAACAACAGTGGAACTAATATCTACTTTGTCCTAAGCATTCTGCTAGACAGTTTTTCAGCATTTTCATTTATTTCCCATTTTCAGATTGGGAAACTGAGTCATAAATACTAAAGTGATTTAAATTTTTCCTTTTTTGTTGAAGTAAGAGTGTTAATTCTTATGACCATTCTTTCTGCTACTCAGTGCTTGCTCGGTTGGAGACGAGTGTGTTCAAAGTGTATTTTCCATCATCTTAGAAATGTGTCTTTATCATTAGGAATGCACAAGCTAAAGAGATAAAAGATACTAAAAACATACTTTCCAAAACCTGCAAAGATTTATACATCTCTGTGTAGAAGATAACAACTGCATTCCTTCTCCTTTCACTTCATGAAAGCTCATTCAGAATGGATCAAGGACTTTAATATAAGAATTGAAACTCTGAACATACTGGGTGAAATTCCAAAGAAATATGCAGAGGCAGAATGTGACTTTCTGAACAAGACTCCTACAGCTCAGGAAACAATAAGATTGGCAAATAGTGTTTCAAGAAATTCAAAATTTGCATAGCAAAAGAAACAATTGCTACAGTAAAGAGATGTCAGAAATAACAGTAGAAATAATCGCCCCCTATTCATGACATATGACCAAGTCATAATGCCAGGACTATGTAAAGAACTCAAAGCTTGAAAAGCAAACCCCATAGATAATCTGGTCAATAGAGAGGCAAATGAAGGGTCCTCACAAGTCTCAAAAGAAATAGAAATGGATAATGTATACATGACAAAGTGTTCAATACCCTTAGTCATCAGGGAAAAGCAAATCAAAACTCTATTCCAATTCGATCTCATCCCAATCAGGATGGCTATTACAAAGAGAAGAAGCAACAAATTCTGACACGCCATAGAAACCTTCCTGTACTATTCACGGTAATGCAATTTAACACAGTCAGGATGATAGTAGTTTCAGGTTCCTTAAAAGCTAAAAATGCAACTACTATATGATCCTTCAATGCCAATTCTAGGTATGTAGCTGAAGTCAGTATACTAGAGATATGCTGCATATTGATATCTATATTATATTGTTCTTCACAGCAAGTATAGAATCAGCCTAGTATTTGTATAAACATAAAGATATGTATATATGTATATTATTCACCTCCAAAAATGTGTCAGTTGCAAAAAGGGATAAAACCATCATTTAAGTGAAACAATATTCAGAAAGTACAACATTGAATCTTCCCTCTCATATGCAAAATATAGATTTTAAAACAATATAAGAGTAGGGGGTGTATGGGAGGTGGAAGGCTAAATGAAGTTACATTGGGTGATTATGGTCAAAATAAATATAAAATATACATTTGTGGAAATTCATAATGAGACATATTTCACATATTCAATTAACACATAATTAGCAAAACTAAGGCTATTACAGTCACTTTATCACTGAACTCTATTGATATAACTTTGCCATCCCGTAAGCTTTTATGATTTTTGTACCTAACCTTAGTATATTCCTTGATTTAAAAGCAAATCTGTTGCCTACTTCTGCTTTTACTTTGCGTAAGAGAAATCTTAATCAGACATCTATAACTGGCAGCATGCAGCCCTGGCTCTAGCTTATGAAACACTGTGGACATGTACACACATTTGAATATTTATCTTTTGTATGTCACACATTTTATAGATTAAATTTTCCAAAGGACTTCTTATATTCTAGCCAGTGGTTATCTTAAGTAGTCATTTGCAATTATAATTCGAAATACATTTAGACAGAAAGCCATTTGAGGCCATGATTGCATGTTTAGGCTTATATGATATTGGTAAGTGCACTATGATTTAGAAGCCTACATTCCATTTGTTATTGTAATGATTATATGATATTGTTTATTTCTCATTTCAGACTCTAGGACTGTGTGACTTACATAGAAGGGTGTTAGGATATAAGTGAAATAAAATGTAGTGTTAAATGCCTCTAGTGAACTCATATTGGACATTAAACTGATATGAAACTGGCTCATCGCATAGTATTACTTTAGTTTGCTTTTGCATATTTTATATTTAATGATCAATGAAATGTAAGATAAGTAGCCTTTCCCTTAACTATACTATTAAATACACTGAGCAATTGATGACTGTTTAAATTATGCACTGATGGTACTCAGTGAAGTCACAGAGGACATACCATCTTATGAATTCAGATGCATTCTCGTATACATGATAATTAGGCATTCTTAATTTCTAAGAGGCACTTGAGCCAAACAATAATTCTTGTTCCAACCCCTGTCCCTGAGCCCCAAAAAGCACTGTTTGAAATATGATACGATATTTAATTAGAAAAATTTATCATTATGACATCTAATTTCTAAGAACATGAACTGACAGGACAGTGGAGCATATAGTTATTTAGCCACAGACTCTAGAGTGTACAATGATGTCAGGGACAATGATCACTGCCCTTCTTCACTTTACATTCCTACTTATAATGAATAAAAAGGGTGGTGACAGATATGTGAAACACTACATCATTATTATCTGTTCCATCTTTTCTTTGAAAGTAAAAAATAAAACCAGTTCTATGGGTAAGATCAACCAGCTACAGCATCAAATTTATTAATATTTCATAAACATGTGGTGAACTGAGCTTACAATTGAGTTATACACAAACACACTGATTTATACAGACATTTATATTGTCTGTTTTCTTCACATTGGTTAATGAGAAGGTACACATATGTCGGCATATGCTTCTTAAAATGGGTGTATTTTTCTAATTCTTTCTAATATCTTTCAAATCACTTTTAAGAAAGAGCACTTGAAGAGGCAAGGAAGATGGGAGGATGAATGATTAATAGTGAAGCCAACCATTCGTGCCTCTGAAAAACATTTCCTGAAAGACCGATCTAAATTTGAAAAATCATTCTGTAATGGAGACCAGTAAAATTCCTTCAGTTTAGATGTTAGGTTTTATGCTAATCTGGTTTAATATCTTTCAATTGTCCATCATAATATTATAAGAAGTTTCAAGTTTTCTTGGTGATACTGAGAAATTAAGAACAAATTGAAAAAAGACTATTTTGGTATTCTTAACTAATTATACCCTGTGTAGAAACATTGTTTCCTCATATAACAGTAGTTACTTAATACAAAAATAAAAAGAGCACTTGATTGACAAAGCACAACTCATCTTTTCCACATAATTCAGCTTCTCAGGAACTCAATTTCAACAATATTGAAGCATTGGCTATCTTCAGAATCCTTGGCATTGCATCCTATAACTCTCTGCAAATTTGCTTTTTCAGACAGATATGTGGAACTCTTTATTATTATTTCATTCCTCCCTGGGGAGTGGATGGGGGATGGGATGGAGAGGTTGTTGGGGAGCATGGAAGGATGCAAGGGAGAGTTAATAGGCATTGATATGTAAAATAAGATTATTTGTAATTTAATAAAAAATTTTAAAAAACACTACATTTATAATTCAAACTGAATTAGGTTATCACCAGGTGTTTGGGTTTTTTTGTATAATATTTCCATAAAACCTTGAAGTCAGGAGAATGAGATCATCATAAAAAACATATTTTTTCTGTTGTCAACATTCACTATAATATCCCAAGACTGGTGTTTTAAAATAGTCAAATTCAAGTTTCAATTCTTTGCTTTCACTGTAGCTTGAAAGCCAAAATTGCTGGTTTGCGAATCAATTTTTTTCTGAATTAAAATCAAACCTGTAATTGACATTACAGAACAAATGAAGCAGAGCAAACAGGAATGTTTTTAAAAGGCAGTAAGGTCACAGGTCATTTTCCTTTACTTTTCTATAAATATTCATCAAGATTCTTATGGTTAATATAATGCCTTAAGTCAAGCAATTTGACTCAACTCACAATAAAATCATACAATCTGTGGTATAAAATGTATGGTGCAGTTAGAAAATGAAGTATGGGGGAGGAAGGGAAGCATTTGGGAGCTGGTGTAACAGAGTCATCAATGTTTTTATTTCTAGAAATGCTGAATAGACTACAGATGTTCTTTTTGTAATGGTTAGCATCCTCAATATTCAGACCTAATGGATGTGAATTAATGAGAGAGCATATTTTTAAAGGAGAGTCTTAAAGTAAGTAGTTATTTTCTCTATTTGAACCATCCATTTATTCTGCTCACAGATAAAAAAAATCAGGTAAAGAGCATTAGGAAAAAATATTAACTAAAGTTCCTAGTTTATAAGTTTATAAGTAAGAAAATGTAGGGCCATATACATCACATCTGGTCAAGAGGCCTCTTCTCCCTTTGTGTGTTCATGATTAAGTAAATTGGGTGGGAAGGAAGCACCCTCTCAATGGACACTAATAAAGTTTGTGGACACATGAAAGTCTAGTTTCATTTCTGTTGTTAAGACAAAATACCCCACAAAGGCATCTTTGGAAAGAAAGGGTTCTTTTCTCTTAGAATTCTAAGTTATTGACCATCATTTCAGGGAGATTAAGGAATGAAATCAGACACCTAATTGCATCCTTAACAAGAACAAAAGAGAATAAATCAATCTTTGCTTGCTTGTTTTCAGATAGTTTTTTTCTTGTCTTATACTGCTCAGGGCCTCTGCCCTTGGGACGAGCACCACAATGGGCTGGGTATTCTTACATCAATTAAAGTCAAGACAATTCCTCATAGATAAGCCCACTGGCCAATCTGATATAAATACACTCTCATTAAGACCCCTACTCTCAGCAATTTGAGACTATGTCAAATAGACAGTTAAAACTAACCAGCAGCAGACTGGGAAGTCTGAACAGAAAGAACTCAACAGTTTTCAAGCCATCACATGAACTATATTCTTGCAGTATTCTTTTTTCAGTGCAGCCATTTCCAGCTAACTCAATGGATACAAGCACTTGTCACCAAGCCTGGTGACCTGAGTTCAACTCCTTGACCCCAATTCTCACACAGTGACAGAAGCGAACTGACTCCTACAAGTTGTTTTCTCACTTCCATACACGTGTCATAACACTAAATAAATGTAATAAAAAAATGAAACAAATCTAAGGCTGCTTTTGACTATATACTAATACTGTGAAAAAAGTTGCTCTTAAGGATTTTTATTTTTATCACTATCACAACTGTCAAAGTAGGGCATATTTAGAACCAATGCCTGCTATGCTTTACCCTTAAAGTATAAACTATGGTATAGGCTTTAAGTCAAAAGTCCTCATTTGGTATTTTATAGCTTGATGAATGACTTTGCAGTGTTTCTATTTTTGTTGTTATCAAAAGCATAATTCTATAATTAATAATAATGATAAATTATAGTAATAATAACAATTTATTTCAGGAACATCACCTAATACTAACAAAAGTTAGTGGGAAAAAGTCCATGAATCTGGAAAAGAGCAAAGAGGGATATAAGGAACGGTTTGATCTGAGGCAGGGAAAGGACACGAAGTAATTACAATCACAACAACAAAAAAAAAGAAATTATTTAAATGTTTTAATAAATTTATGTATATGCATATTTTGTCTAAATGTATGTATTTGTGTACAATGTGTATCTTGTGTCCATAAGAAATAGAGGATGGTATCAAGTCATCTAGAATTAGTGGTATGGAGAGTTGTGAGCCATCATGTGGGTGCTGGCAACTAAATCCAGGTGCTCTGCAGGAATAGTATGTGCTCTTAACTCCTCAGCCATCTCTCCAATCCCTACATATATAATTTCAATGACATCTTTTATAAACTCCTGATAGCTCTGAGTTGTCACTCACTTTGCTTATGTAAGATGAGGCCAGTCAGACTTAGAATGTAGAAAAACAGGATTTGATGGAAGAAAGCAGACCCAGAACCATTCATTCATTGCCCATGCTATTCTATTTGTCAACCCTTGCCCACTGTCTTGGGCTAGAGCATGCTACTCCTGTGGTAGTACACTGACTAAAATCATTGGCATTTACCGCACATGACTACTTAGAGTAACTATTATTGTAGAAGTTAAAATTAACTTCCTGAGTTATATGAGCTTTAATTCACTAGTTATTGATGACAACAGAGTCTTTCACTGTTCAGGACAATGGCAATATATCTTCCTCTCAGGAATTTCTGTTGAACAGTCATGGGGATGAGAATAAAGAATGAAAATGGAGGCTCCCTGTGCTGTGGACATGCTTGGCTGCAGAAATAATATTAATCATAATTTGGAGAAGCACTTCCCTCATGCTTACACATTGCAGTCAAAGGGTAAATATTTGCCAGAAACCAAATATTTGCCAAGAGAAGACAGGTATATAGAGATAATTTAGATTAGTTCATATTTAGCACAATGTTTTGAATATAATTAGAAAAAACAAAACAATGAATATTTGAACTGATACAACCTTTGAAAAGAATCTTGAACCTCTACCAATAATATTGAACCAACTAAAGAATGCTTGTTAATTATGGTTAACAGCTAATAACCTTGATTTAAAAAAATCTACTGTTGAGTTCACATAGTTCTTACGTTTAAGTCAAAAAAGGTACCTTCTTTACTGACATTCTGCACGTTTATTTGTATTTTTGCCAACTTATCATTCATCATATTTTCAAACATTACACAAATGTCATAACAAGAACTGCACTACAAACATTAAAACTTAAGGTTTGATTATTTGTACTTACAAAAATGTAAGTTTCCCACAAAGACAGCTGACTGGATAAGGGGGAGCTCTTGAATTCCAGATTGATGCCTGAGAGGCTAACAGGGGACTTATCCAGACTCCATGAATGTAGTCTCAGTGAGGAGGCCACAGAAATCACTGGGGCCTTGGGTAGCAGATCAGTGTTTACCACGGTTTATGAATGATCTTTGGGAGCCCATTCCAAATAGACAGAGCTCTCTCAGCCTGGACACATGGGGAAGGGCCTAGGTTCTGCCCTGGACGAAATGACAGACTTTAGAGATCCCCCCAAGGAGGACCTCATCCTCCCTGGGGAATGATGTGGGGATTGGGTGGAGGGCTGGAGGGCTAGTGGAGGGACAAGGGAGGAGGGGTGGGAGAGGGAGCTGGGATTGACATGTGAAGCATTCATGTTTCTAATTTAAATAAAAACATTACAAAAAATGTAATGTTTCCTTAACTGTGGTCTTGCTTGGAGCAACTGACTTAAATAGTTCTTGGAAATGACAGAACACAAAGAAACTGAGAGAGTTGGTGATTGTAGGATGTGGTGCACCCTATTCAGTTATAGGACTGTAGGGGGATTTACAGTTATAATCAAACTACAAGATAAATGTTTGTTTTGTCAGCATCATGGGACAGTGTGTAAAACAGTAAAAAAGGAAACAATGAGGCGTTTTGTACATTACAAACTGCAGTACTAAAATACATCACACAAATGGCCAGGAAAGGGGAGAGGACAAATTTTATAATTCCTGGTAGCTCAGAGAAAGATTTAGGATGTGTCATGTGTGGGCTGCCTTCTGTCTTTAAGCTTGATGCTTTTACAACAACAGAGGCATGCCAGTGATGTATTCAGCCTTCATTCTTTATAATAATATAGTATTTATACTCTTCTTTAGAGAACCAGAGGTCATGACCCCAGATGGCTCTTCCTTCCTTAGTATACAGGAAAAGATAATGTAAGACTGTCACTTCTTTACAGTTCAGGTCTTCAAAGGTCATAGAATGCTATTATTCTGAGGTGAGGGATGAGGGGCCAGTCTTCTTATATGAACATTGATTTTTTCCTTTTGATATCTCAGTGTTCACTGAGAAGGAGTCACCTCTCCTATTGCTATATGATCCTGAGAAACAAACGTTCTCCATTGTAGAAACAACTTAAACAAGCATGCTTGCTTAATAAATGAGTTTGAACAAAGGCTGAACTTACACATTACCTTTCCTATCTTGTAATCTTTATGTCTTCTCTTGGGAAAAAGAGGCATGCACATCTCATTATACCTTAGAGGCAAGAAAGTTCTACGTAGTATACAGTAGTAAGCCTTAAAATTTCTAAGAAGTACACAGTTCCAAGAGACCATCATAATGCGCCAACATGCTAATCATCTTTTGAAGAACATTACAGGCACTTACAAAGGTTACCTTCAGAGAATAGGTCTTCTTCAGAATCCCTGACTATGATCTTAGTTAAAAGGCTGTGATTTACCTCTGCTTTATTTGTTTTGGTTTATGGCTATTATTCCTGCATGTAAGTCTGTGCACCATGTCCATACAAGCTCCACAGAGGCCAAAAAAGGGCATCAGATCCCCTGGAACTGAAATTATAGACTTTTTGAGCTATAATACGGGAACTAGGTACCAAACCCAGGTCCTATGAAAGAATTGCAGGTGCTATAATAACCACTGAGCTATCTCTGTAGTTCTATATCCAAGCAGACCATTCTATTAGCCATTAATAAAAATATGCTGACCAGAGAAGAAATTATGAGTCTATTCCCTGGAAAGCCTTTCTGGAAGTTCCCAACCTAAGGTTCATTTCACTATGGTCATTACATTTCCTAAATCACAATAAAGTTGAAGAGAATTTCTCATTTCCTCTCATTCAATTCTTGAAATTCAGTCATCAGTCGTCTAAACCTTCAGAGTAGATGGAGAACCTACAATGACAGCTACAACCCTTTGATTCCATAATTAACAATAATTTAAAAAATATATTACTATTTTCTCTCTATATTTAAATGGAACATTATACTTTTACTTCTAGTCAATGCACACTGTCTGACATGAAAAGCAAACAGTGTTTTATAAGAGCATTGATTGAAGTATCGTTTCTACAAATTATAGACTGCTCACAAGAAACTGTCACTCTTCTGACTGATTCTTGCTTCACAGGATGTTCTCTACAAATTAGCTTTGATCTCATCATTTCTTAGCAGTCTGTACTTAAGCAGGGAGAACTGCTGTGATATTCTTTCTCCAAATATCAGAATATGCGGAGTAGGTCTACTAACATGAATGGGAGTAGCGCCTTTGTTAAGCATTCTATTCCTCAGATTTCCTGTAGTGGCCAGGCTGACCCCACTTAAACAGCACTAAAACCTCCCCAGAGCAGATGAAGGATGGTTGGCAACTCAGTGTCAGAAAAAGACCTCCAAATGAGTATGTCTCCTGTCTAGGTCAAGACAAATGTCAGGGCCCATGAAGGGCGAATGTGGTGATGGGATTTGAAATGAAGGACTAGGGCAACTTGCCTGTGTCTAAGGAACTGAAGGATAGGAAGAAAGTGCTATGAAGACAAGGCTGGCATGCAGAGTAAACAAAACAAGCTCAGGCTTCTGTCTGCTGGAGAATCATAATGTAGACACAGAAGAGTTGCAGCAGAGTGTCAGAAGTGACAGAAGTGGCTATTTGCCTAAGCAAGCCACATCTAAGGCTCCAATGTGAACTGGAATCCATCTGAATAGGAAGGAAGAGCCAGAAGACCTTCTGTACTGTCTTGATACACAGGAAATGTCAAATTGAAATATTAACAGCGCACCCAGGAAACTGTGGTTTCCTGAGTATCATCTGTATGAAAGGTGTTGTAGTAGACAGCTCTCTGCTTTATCCCTTTAATGCCTGTAACAACACGGCGGCATAACATATTCTTCAAATTTTTCATGATAAAGACTCTGAGTTTCTGAGATGCTTAGCCTGTAAGGAAGAGATAAGCATTATACCAAGAACTCTGATTTTATATCCATGTTTCTTGACATTCATTGAGTAAAGCATAGGTAGTCTGCCCATTATGAAATTGGTTATTCTTTTAAGCACTACTGAATAATATAGGAGGTTTGAGAATCTAAAATACTAATAGATAGATGTTGTGTTATTTTAATGTATTGTTTTAATTGGTGACCCATGGGAATTTGAACCCTATAGTATTTCAGTGATTATATTTTTAATCCTGGATTAATTTTATATCACTGAGATGAAAGTATCCACCACTAAATAGTTTATACTACTAGAACACAGTAAACTTAATGTGACCTTTATATTATTATTGAACATTTCCAAAAATACTATTGCATCATATTTATTTTTTATAAAATTTTGCTTGTTTACATCTCAACTAATGAACTAATTAAGATAATCAAGTATAAAGCTAGGGAAGTGATTATATTATTCATAAAATGGTGAATACAGAAAAATACTTGAGATCTTATTCTGAAACATAAATTGTACTTATATACTATCCTCAATTTCACCTACTCATTTCACCTACTTAAAAAGAGATAATCCCACAATTAATAAATGAAAATTTATTAAATTGTTTAAAGTGAAATTTAGAAGAATAAACAATTATAAAAGAGAATTTCAATAAAAGAATATATGCAAACTTAGGAGTTACTCTATAATTCCTTCTTATGTAAACTTTAACAAAAATGTTAAACTATATTATCCATTCAATAACAGATAAAGTGAATTTCTAATATAAATTGATATTATTATGTCACGTACGTTTAATCCCTTTTTAGATACTAGTCAAATTAGTAACTGTATATGCTGTAGAGTATAAATTTAAGAATATAACACTAATGTTAAAGTTTGACATGAATTTTTAAGAGAAATGGTTAGTTAGGAAGGAGCTGAGAGTGACTAATAAGAATGACAGCCAGGCTTGAATGGCATTAATACAAATTTTCTTTCCTCCACAATTATAGTCTGTACTCCTCTGATGTAGAAGTGACATTCTCAAAGTCTTACAATGAAGTTGACCCAATTTTGAAGGTCTACCCTCGAGAAAATGTACCTTTTAGCTAGGCAGAAAAGTTCATGTTGTACTAACCAGGGCATCCAGCAGATGCTGGATTTTCCTGTCCTTAGTACCTCCCTGCCCCACCCCCGCTTTCTCTATCAATAATAATAAACCCCAAGGATGTGATTGGCAACAGTTAAACCCATTTTAGAGTTTAACTATGATGGGGAGTTTAAGTATATTTCATCTTTTTGACAAAATCAAATGACAGTGTCAAAGTAGGGCAGGATAAAATCTTCAGATTGTTGGCTTTCTTTTGCTTTATGATGTGGTATCAAAATGTCCTTATGAAAACAACTTGAGGGAAAGGGTTCATTTGAGCTCAAAAATGCAGTTTATAATCCATTACAGTAGGGAAATCACAGTATCAGGGGGTCAAGAGAACTGGTCTCACTAAATCCAAAGTCAAGTTCAGAGAACACCGAATTAATGCTTGTGTGCTAGTGTCAGCATGCAGTCTCAAATTGTATACAGTCCAGAGTTCATTCCATGAAATAATGGTGCTGCTCATATGCACCAAAAGGTGGGTTTTAACATCCAAATTAACACAACTAAGAAAAATTATCAAACTCATACCTATGGGCTAAGCTGAGTGAGAGAATCATACCAGTGCAACAGCTTTTGGTGAGCATCAAGTTTAACAGAGGCGCTTAAGACAGCAGTTAATCTGCATACACTAAAACTGCAGCTAGTCACTAACAAACATAAATGCATTCTCATGTTTCCAAACATTCATTTTATACAATACAATAAGCATCCATAAGAGAATTCACTGGAAGAAAATGTGCTGTTCTCAAAGCATTCTTTTCTAATGTCAACAGAATGAAAACTTTTTGGTAAGAAGTATGTACTATAAAAATACATGTGTACATAGTTCTGTGTATGTATGCACATGCACATGCGAATATTGCTTTTACAGACATGATCTTTTGGTATTCCAGGCTGAGAACAAACTTGTCAATACTTTAGAATAAAATTGAACTTCTGATACAGTCCCTAGCCTCCTGGGTTTAGCCTTAAGGGAGTATGTTAACATACTTTATAATAAGCTGAGGACCATAGCCAGGGCTTCTTGCATATAAAGCAGGCATTTTGCTAACTGTAATACATCCCCCTCCCTCTCAGATATTTTATCCACATTTCTATTCAGGATCCCACTGTGCCATGTATGTTCTGAACCCAACCTAGAGTACAATTGTTGGTGTGCATTGAAAAGAATATCTGTTTCTATCTCACTCATTCTCTTCTTTCCATAATATGATAGATGAATTAAAATTACCTTTTCTGAAGAAGTGTGAAAAGGTTAACTAGATATTGTGCTATTGCTCTTTGGTAACATTGCTTTGATTCACCTGGAAGAGTGAATCCAAAGCCTCAGTGATCAGAATCATGTGAAGGTTTTTAAATGCATGTTACTAACCCACCCCCAGACTTGCCATTCATCACATCGCAGGTTCAGCATATGAGCTGCAGCTGAAAAGCCCAATACACCATTGTTAACAAGTCAAATACACCATGATAAGATAATACACTGGCTTTTAAATAACCATACTTATTTTTATTAAACTATAATTAGACCAAAGCTTGTAGCCCTGTGTGTAATATAATTTTGAAAATTATCAACTTCTACTGTAGAACAATAAACGACAACACAAAAGACATAACTTTCCAAAGAATAAACCCAATCATATCTAGATGGAAATGAAATGTTTACTCCTTATTTTAACCAGATCACCTAGACTATTTAACTCTCCAAAATAGAACAAACTTTCCCAAAACTCCTCTTCATATGCATAAGCCGGTGTTTCAGGCCTTTCTCATACATTATCACAGACACATGTAATAGCATTTACCATGCAGTGCGTAACTGTCAGAATTACAGTCATCACTCCAACCATGTGACCTAAGTTGCAGCTGTTTTAGATACATACAGAAATATTTGCATACAGGATTGTCAACTTCTGAATAAATCAAATATCAGAAAAATATCCGCAATCCCAGCATTTTCACCAAATGTATTATTACATAGTTTTTGAGTGCCATGCTAAGAAGAAAGTAATACTAACTTTTAAATGAACACAGCTTTTCTAGGGAACCAACCCTTAACCTTAATAAATTACGCATTTCTGCAAATGTCCAGAAATAAAGTACTACAGAAATTAGAGTTCATTTTGAATGGTAGTGTTATATTTTAGTGCAACAAGAAAACTCAATCAACTGTCATAGACATAATTAATATATGCAATGAACCAAGTGGCCAAAACATATTTAACTGTAACATAATTTTGTTTAAAACCTTTGACTATTATTTTAGAAGTTCTGATTTTAACAGAAATGGATATGAGGAACTTTTAACAACTGTTTTTATATAGAGAAAAAAATGTAAACTAGCTTATTTTACATAAAAATCAGATTCTAAAACTTAAAATTTCTGAAAAGTAATATTGCTTTTATTCCTTAACATATCATAGGAAACTCATGAAAGACAATGTTTCTTGTGTAAGTTTACATGTTTTAGTTGTATTATCTAAGTTTTAGATATCTAATTCGTGCCATTCAGTCCCCCAACAGTCTTATTTTCAAAATTCTTTCTACAGTCATTACTTATGTGTAGGAAGCAATATAGTCAAAAAAGCCCTTTTCATCAGGTAAATTATCCTGAAAAAACTGAATAATAATTTGGTTATAGGAACCAATACATTTCCAACACTAAGTATTTACTATAATCTCATGAACTCTATGGCAAACTTGTCCTGAGAACAGATATTATCATTATTCCTTTATGTACCCCAATTTTATATTACGTTTCTGGATGACTATGAAATTAAAATTTCCGTCTTTAAGCTACTTCATACACTGTGCATATTAAGCTATTTCAATAAGTTAGCACTGTTAATCATAATAATGGCAAAGCCCCTGAATGTCCTTAAATTTTCAGAGTGCAAAAACTTCCAGAAGTGGACCCAAAATAATCATAATCATAAATACAATGTATATATGTTATTAATTTCATGTAAATTAATAATGTGAGCTAATGATAGGTTTGAATATTCCATTGGCACACTTTAACTATAGATATATTTGGTAAAATTCATGATTACATAGAAAAGTATTCCATCATAGTTTATATGAAATTTAAGAAACATGAAGTAGGAAAATAATCGCTGCAAAGTTTCGTATCTAGATGATAAGTCTAGTGTGTTAGTTTTGTGTGTTTGCAATGCTAAGAAACTATCATAGATGTTGCCAAAACATGCTGAGAATCTGTGATCTTGTTCGGTGAGCTACTAAATGGGAGAAACTGAAACTGAATGAGACTGTCCTCCTAAACTCGGGTGATCCTGTAAAAATCTAAAGATTAGTCGTACTAGAGGTAATAGCTTGGGCATTACTAAGCTCTGACAGGCACGGGGACTGCAGTGTTATCACAGAGCTTTGATGATCTGATCCACCATTCACCTGAGACCACCAAGCAGCATTCTTAAGCATTCTCCCTATCTCTGTTTGCAGTTGCTGAGCATTTCCTTAGAGTGTGCTTCTGTTCAGCTGAGATACAATATTTTGCTATCTTTCACAAGGCGCTTACAACAACATCTGTAAATAAAAGTGAGGGCATCGCAGAGGCATCATTTCTCATGAACTGAGTACATACTCACTAAGGTGTGGCAGGCACTTCCACACCCGAACACCAGAAACCATGCATAAGCACATATGGGCATTACATCACTAGTTTTGATTTTTTTTTTTCCTTACCAGTCAGGTTCTTTAATCCAAGTTCTTGAAGTCCAAAGTTGCCATCTTTTCTGTAGTTTAGGAATATCGCTAAGGCATAGCGATCTTCATACAGTTTTGTCCCACGAATAATGCGTAAATTCTCCAGAGGCAGGTAACGGAACTGGTTGAGGGCCACCAGTACATAGCCCGTGACTTCTCGGATAGACTGGAAAAGCACAAACAATTGTCTATGGTTAAAAAAAAGGAAATTAACTTGAAAGTTTGTGCATATAGTCATTTAAATAAAAATGAGTTATTTAACTCTAATTTTCAGCTCTTAATTTAATATACTAATTTCCACATGACATTCATACTCATTGGATTAATAATAGAACATCACAAAGTGCTAGAATTTCATTTGAATACGAGTCATATTTCTTTTTAAAATTCATAAATTTTCTTAAAAAATAATGGATTTTGTTTTTTGAGGCATCCTCATACCTGAGATATGAACATACTTAAAGAAATATGTAGTCTATCGTTCATTGATAGACTACAATGACATTACACAGAACCCTCAGTCAGTCAATATATGAGAATATAAATTGGTACTTCTACCAAAGTAGAACCAGTCTGCATTCATTGTAGATGTTAGGACATAATTTTAAAGATGTTTATTGATGTCTAGTACTACATCTATCAAACTGGAACTGTAGATGATCCTGATCTTCCTGAGATCAAGGTTTATGGAGTAAGAACACAAGAGCAAAGAGGAAAGCAAGTTGGACTGCCATAGTAAGAACCATGTTTAATCATACCTGCCCCCAGAGTCAAGCCCTAGAACTCTATAATCTGTCAGTCACTCTTGCACTGATTGAATTGCTAGCTTCAAATTCTTTAAAGACAGGTGAGGGTGTGCTTCAACAACACATGGTCTACAAAGCAACATTCCTTCGTTAATTATATGACAAGTATTTTAGCTGATATATGATCATGATTAAATGTTCTACATCACAATGAGCATAAGGCAAATTTGGAGACATTGCTGAATGAACAATCTTTTATATAGAATATGTCATTTGACATCATTTGTCTTGGCATTCTTCTATTCCCATTTAGGAAGGACTCTTCTTATCAAAAACCTCAAACCCCTTATTGATTCCAGCAGAGGGTGTACATTACTATCAGGGAGAATAGAGATGAAGCAAACTCAGGGGGAAAACAGCTGATTATGATCAAGAATTAATGTTTAACAATTATGCAGTTCATGTTGGAGAATGATTCTAGCTATTGACAAAATGTGCAACTTGCTACAGCTTTTGAACCACATGCTAGTTGAGGCTGCAAATAGTGTTTAACAGTATGGACTTTATGCTTACCTAGAGAATATTATAAATAGCAAGAAACAATTGATCATAAATCTCTCAAATAAGGATCTCTTAAAATGTTTTACTTTCTAGAGGGAATAATAAAAACAATACACCATACCTAGATTTAATGCTGTTATATTTTCTACTATTTATAATATGTTTTCTCCACATATTTTAAATTATTAATTAAATTTAAAACAATCTTATATTACGTATCAATCCAAGTTCCTTTTCCCTCCTGTCCTCCCATTTCCCCTACCATCTCCCCATCCCATCCCTCATCTATACCTCAGCAAGGGTGAGGCCTCCCATGGGGGATCATCAAAGTCTTTCACATCATTTGGTATAGGACCTAGGCCCTCTCCCAATGCCCATTCATGCACTAGGGATAAATACTGGTTCCACTGCCAGAGACTCCATAGACTGTCCAGGCCCCCCAATAGACCAACTTGTTCAGGGGGCCTAGTTACATCTTAAGCTGGTTCCCCAGCTGTCAGTCTGGAGTACCTGATCTCCCACTTGCTCAGGTCAGCTGTTACTGTAGGTTTCCCCAGGATGGTCTTGACCCCTTTGCTCATCATTCCTGCCTCTCTACAACTGGAATCCAGGAGTTTGGCTCAGAGTTTAGCTCTGAATCTCTGCTCTTGCTTCTTCAGCTACTGGATGAAGGCTCTATGATGGCATTTAAGGTAGTCATTAATCTATTTATAGGGGAAGGACATTTAAGGTAGTCTCTGCCCTATTGTTTAGATTCTTAGTCAGGGTGATCCTTGTGGATTCCTGGAAAATTCCCTAGTGCCAGGCTCCCTTTATTAAGGCATCTCTTTCCCTGCTCTCCTTATCTGTTCTTCCCCCATCTGAACCTTCCAGACCCCTTATGTTCTCCTCCCCCTCCTATTCTTTCTTCCTCTTCTTCCTACCTCAGTCCTCCTCATCCCCCATGCTCCCAATTTACTCAGATGTTCTTGGCCCTTTCCCCATCTTGGGGAGTTCATGTTGTCTCCTTTAGGGTCCTCCTTCTTTCCTAGCTTCTCTGAGGTTGTCTGACACTCATTTTCAAACTGTTTCTGAATAAAAATATTCTGTGTTTCAGATCACACGCTGAGATATATATGCTAAGAGCAAACAAAATCTCCGGAAATGGCTCATGACAAGAAGATTTTTTAATGCTTAAAAAACTCAATAACACAGTTTAAGCTAATATTGGCCCATGTAGATCATAGAGATAGATATTTAAAGAGTAAATCAAGTGTTAACCTACCTCATAGGGCCATATAATAATGCCAGTTCTTCATAGTTTCTGTCTTTAAGTCATTAGACAGAATCTCAAAAGCATAACACTTTTTATTGTTCCAAAACTTTGTTATGAAAACAATTACAACTTGGGAGTATATGGGCTATTATATAAATGTATTGTAGATAATTTAAGTGTCTACAGTAGTAAAGTATAATGGCAGGAGATATGGGCTGGCCCCCCCTTGAAATCTAGCCTTTGTCCTTTCTAGTTATATAAACTTCATGAAGCTTTTAAGTCTCAAAAATCTTTGGCCTTTTCATCTTTAGAAAACTCATAACAATATCTTTATGACAGAGCTGTTATAGGCATTTTAAGATACAAAAAAGTTTACAGCAAATTGTATTTAATAGATGTTAGCTATTACCAATATTATTTGGAAAATAGCCAGGCAGACAAATTGTCTCAGAACAATTAACTGAAGTTAAAATGGTCATAATATCATTGCATAAGAACTATTGTTTTAAATCGCTGTTATATAATCTTCAGCACACTTATGTCTTACCTTTAAAATTCACAGCTTATTTCTAAAATTCAAAAATGACTCCTACTTTTTCATATCCATATTTCCGCTCTTAGTACCAACCCTGGTGTTGAAAAGACATTCAACAGTGACTGCTTAATAGAGTCGAATTGAAATTTAAAAGCAATGCTTTTAAGTCTTATAGCTATTACTTTCCAAACAAAATACTTTGTGAGCTTACCTCTAATAGAAAACATGGAAAAACAAATTTGCTGTTTCTGCTTATGTACCACAGTAACAAATTGAAATCACTAGAAAGTCCAATAAGAGAAAACCGTCACTATGGTTTTTCTCTGAAGAAATTCAGAGTCAGAAACTTGTCAAAAGCAAGAGTGTATAGCCACCTAGAGATGCACCATCTTCTGTAAGGGGTTAGCATCTGTTCAAAGGCCATATAGTCTGTATTGGCTCTGCAACAGCTTAGCTCAGGGAACGAATGAAACTGAAGTTCATCAGGGCCTTGAATGCTTGAGAAATCTCGTAACCAATAAGAATGCACCTTTCCTTATAGCAATTAGGGAAGGAAACGAAGGATAGCTATGGAAAGTCTTCAGGCTAACTATACCATCCTTGTACCTGCAGAGTTCTCCGGAAAAGCCTGTCTTTACTATTTTCAAACTTCTAAGTTACTTTCCAGTTCTTTAATCGACACAAGTCACGATTTGATTTTTTCTTCCTTCCTTCTTTCCTTCCCTCATTCTTTTCTCTATCCTTCACCATGTTTCCCTTTTTCTTTTATTTGTATTGTTTTCTTTCTCTCACCACGGCCATATATATATGCATATATATATATATAATTATATACATAATATATATTAGATTCCCAAATGTGTCTTTATCTGAACCAAATCCATACTTACTGATTTACTTTCATACAAGCATGGAGATGCCCACCATTTCCTACCTATGCCTGTTTTAAAGCATCTCTAGCATTTAACATCCTTCTGAAGTGTTCTTCTGCTGTGCTTTACGTTCTCAGACCTGATGAGAAATCACCCTAAACACTAACACATTCTGTGAGTGAGAACGTCCATAAATACAACAGTGATTAGTTTGCTGAATAGACTGGAAGCTAAATGACTGCAGTATCATGAGGAGTAGGAAACAGAAAACCATAGTGACAGGAAATAGAATGGCTGAGGGGTACAAAGTTCCCTCTGTTGGTAGTGAATGCAGAATTATGCCTGCTTTGACGGTGACAAATGTAGGAGCAAATCATAGCTTCTGTATCAGTAAGATTTTCTATTAACTTCCCTAAGGCAATTACCTTCTGTCCCTGCCCCTCCTATCATGTCTGGGAATATCTAAAGCAGGCACATTCTTAACTATGACATATATTAAGAAGTTTACCAGAAAAAATTAATAAGTTTATAATGTGCATTGCATATTCCTTCTGCTTGTAGAGATAGTGTGTTTTGCTTTGAGATTCTGCTTTCAGTTCCTCACTGTTTGAAATTCAACACTTAAAACACTCTGATGTAATTAGATTTGGACAAAAAAGCATTTGAAATGTCATGTAACACACTGTGGTAGAATACAGTTCTTACTCACTGTGTCCAACATGAAGCCACACTAAAGGGTTAGAAAATCTGATCCCAGTCATCCTAGAAAAATGGCACTCAGCCACTATCGTCAGTTTCATGTGCTAACCCTGCCATGATTCTACGAACCTGTGGGACATTCATTCAGCATGGACTACTTAGCCAGTACTTAGCATGAACCTGACTTATTTGCAATGAACACTTTCAGCCCATTGTGAATTGGAGTGCTACTCTCTTTCTCCAGAAATAACCAACTTCTCTGTGTCCTTTATATTATCCTGAGCAGTGTAGAGAAAACTTCTTAGTATTTACTCAGGTCTGTTTCCAGTTGGTCCTACTTTCCTAGGCTTTATACAGACTATATCACCAATCCATTTAGCTTTGTTAATTATAATTGTCCCTATAATAACTCTTCACTTTGAATACCTTCATAACAAACTTCAAAGAAATGGTGCAAAACCATACTGGAACAAAGAATGTATACTTTTAAAAAGCAGCAGAGTCTCAGCAAATCTTAGATATGAAGCTCAGATAATTATAATACAGGAGCTAATCATAATATATCAGCTAATTATAGTATACCAATTGATCAAATACACCCACAAGACAAACCATTCCACAAATAAGGTGACTCTAGGGTAGTAACTAACACAATTCTTCCTTTACACCATTTCCACTACATTCTTGAAAATATCATCTTCTACTTGGGCTGGGTGGAGTTCTCTGAACTTGCCTTCCTTCTGCAGATCCACTCATGAATTGCAAATTATTCTTTGCACAAAATCTCAGCTCTATTTAAATGCCTAAAGATATTCCTAGTGGATAACACAAATTGAAATGTGAATTGTAGATCCCTTTATATAATCACACAACCACGCCGATTTTGCAGTATTCTTCGAAGGTTCATAGCATTATAAATTCTGCTAACTATAATTAAATATTTATATGTAAATTCACTTTCTTTGTTATAAATCAGGTAAGTTTATATTTTAAAATCTCAATTCAAAATTCTTATTTTAGCTTTTTTACAGTAAAGTATTTTAATAAATTAATAATTTAACGACATATGCACAATGGACTGCCAGCCCCCAAATCATGACAAGGAGACTTACTAGTTATGAATGCTTTCCTTTAGTTTAGACCTGTATCACTAACTATTATAACTTGCAATAAACCTATCTCCCTATCTCTCTTCATCTATATTTTGCCTCAGGGTTTCTTACCTTTTTTTTTTTTTCATTCTGTATGTTCTATTTTCCTGTTTCTTGACTGTCTGACTGGTGGCTTCCTGGATGGCTGGCCCACGGCATCTCCCTCATTCTTTTCTCTCTCTTGAGCTTAGATTCCTCCTCGTACTTATTCTCTCTGCCTGCCATCCCTGCCTGTCCCTTTACTGCCCAGTTATTGGCCTTTAAACTTTTTACTAGACCAATCAATTGCATTACGCAAGCAAGGTAAACAAATGCAACACATCATTAATAGTGGAACAAATGCATCATAACCAAATGTAATATATCTTTGCCTAGTTAAACAAATAATATAAAACATGTTAGGCTCTATTAAACCAGGAAATCAAGTATAATTGGTTTGAAGGATTGTGTATATGCAAAAGTAATAACAATAATTGGAAATAAACTTTAAACTTAATAAAATTATAGAACTTGTCTTAATAAAACATTTTTTAGATATACACATGACTTAAAGCAAAAAGAAAATGTTGCCCAAATTTTCAAATAATTGAAGCTCTGTGATTATCACTTATGTTTATATATTATTATGGATAATTTCTTCCAAAGAGAAATATGCTAATGAAAATAATGAACCTTAAAGACTACATTTGTCTTCTGAATATTACAGATTTTGGTGAAACTCTTACTTTTTGAAGATGCAAGGAGAGGATCTTTGCAAGTCAAGGATAGAGATATCAGAAGATATCAAATTCTATTGACATTTGATCACATGCTTTATCCATAGTAATCTGTTATGACAGTCCAAGCTGAAAAACACTGTCTGGTATCAGAGAATTTAACAGCAAGTTTTGATGAATTGTTCATTCCCTCTGTGGTTCAGATTAATCCTTTATACTGTGGAGAGATTAAGAACTCTAGAATCATTATAAAAAGTGAAACCTTGTGGGCTTGTGTGTTGGAATTTTGACACTGAATGTAGCAGTGTACACTGGCCAGGTCTTTGGGACATGATTATATCATGATGTTTCTTGGCTCATCAATAGTTTAATTTATTTATAGATAAGGTTATAGAAAGGTGATTGAAAAACTCAGGAGATGGGGCCTGGTGAGAAATGGCCATTGGGGCATTCCATTGAAGAGTAGATCACCAAGTTGTGCTCTTCTCTCCTGCTTTTACTTCTTGGCCATCCTGAAATAAGTAGTTTCCTTAATAGTGTTCTCTTCCCTCCACCCTTCCAAGAGGTCAAAAACAATGAGAGCAAAAAATGAAGAACTGAATGCATGAGTCAAAATAAATCATTCCTTCTTTTAAGGGTTTGTAGCCTCAACTATTTTGTCACAGCCACAGTAAGATAACCAATGCAATTATTTAACAAAAAGCTTGGCTCAGTGTTCAGGTATCATGCAATATTAGTTTAAGATGTGTTGCATTTGTTTATCCTGTGGAATATTTGATTAATGATGTTAAAGATGTGTTGCATTCTTTTATTCTGCATTTGCTTAACTCTGTAAATCTGTGTAATTTTGTCTGCCAAAACACCTGATTAGTCTAATAAGGAGCTGAAAAGACAAGATCCAGGCAGGAGAAAGACATGGATGGAACTAGCAGGCAGAGAGACCAAATAAGGAGATATCTAGGCTAAAGAAAGAAAGAGGGATGAGCAAAAAAAGAATGAGAGGAGGACACCAAGGGCCAGCCACACAGTAAGAAAGAAAGACATAGAGAATAAAGGTAAAAGCACAGAGACAAAATGTAGTTAAAGAGAAACAGGATAAGTTAAGTTAGAAAAGTTGGCTATAAACAATCCAAGCTAAGACTAGGCATTTATAAGTAAGAATATGTCTCCATGTATTTATTTGGAAGCTGGTGGTTGTCTGCCAAAGAGAAAAAAATAAACAAAAAAACTACAGTTAGGAGATGACTCACAAGTGAAAATCACTGGATTTTTTTTACCATAGAATTTGGTGCCATTTACAAATCCACATGATGGTTCACAACCATCTGCAACATCATTATCAGGGGATCTGACAACCTCTTATGACCTCCTCAGGTACTGCTTGACTGTTGGGTATAGATATACATTTAGGCAAAATACTCCCTCGATAGACAGACAGACAGACAGACAGACAGATGATAGATAGATAGATTGATAGATAGATAGATAGATAGTTAGATAAATAGATAGATGTATTGATAGATACATAGATGTGTAATATTTTTAAAGAAAAAATGTTTGGCTCAGAACCTCTCCTGAATTAGTTTTATTGTTTATCTGAATACACAGCATAATTTTCTTTCATGAACTGCCTCTATTGCTTATTATTTCCTCACTGTGACAGAAAATCTTACAGAAGCAACTTCAGGAAGGAGACGTTTGTTTTTCCTCAAGGATTAAGGGAGTACAATCCATCATGGTTGGGTAGACATAGTAGCTAGTGCTCCACCCATGGGGCAGAAGCTTGCATGGTCATCTGTTACATGTACAGGATCAGAATCCGAAAATTAAAGTCAGACTTGTGCAGACTCTCATCCTCAAAAGATTCCCATTTCCTCCAGCTGTGCGCCAACTTCTAATGCTCTATACCTTTCCAAAGCAGTACTGCCAGCTGGGAGCCCAGTGTTCAAACAGACGAGCCTGTGGGAACACTCCACATGTAAACTATAGCACATGGCTTGTACAAAAACCCCTTTCTTCTATTTCTAAAGCAATCACTATACATCTCCAATGTTTAGACAAGAAAACTGCTTGGTACCATTTTAATGTACAATTGAGAGTGACAGTTTCATGTCTGAAGTCTTTTATAAATGTGATTTTCTCCACTAAGAATTTAAAAGAGGAAAATAGTCTTGCATGAAATGATGTCTGCCAACAGCTGTCTGTGCTGTACAGCATATGGGAAATGGCCATGGAGGATTCAGCGTTAGAGGGGATTGCATGTGAGACTTGTCTGTGACTGTTTTTAAATTAAAAGGGTGAGCAACTTCAGAAACAGGACAGCCAAAGTATCAGGCTAGGACTTGACAAGATGCCAAGATACACTTTAGTATCTGTCTAAATATTGTATATGCAACCCAAAACAAAATGCTAATTAATTCACAAGGAACAAATGCTGCCTTTAATCTTCTATGAGAATAGGTTCTAATGTTGCTGATGACACGCCTAATTTTTAATACAAACACAGCAAGAAGGTATCATATGAATGTATATAAGAACAATCAAGACTACAAACACATCAATTAGACCAGAGATGTATAGACCAGAAATCAAAAGAGTGTTCATATTTAAGTATTCTTATACAAATACCAGCTGCTATGCACCTTATTAATGGTATTAAATATACATTTTATTGTATATTTTATGCATTTAATATATTCTATATGATTAATATCTATTTACCATTTCACAGTACTGCTGTAGAATATTCCATTAACTATGTAAAGATGTGTTACATTTGTATATGTTGTGGAATATTTAACTATGTAAAGATGTGTTACATTTGTTTATGTTTCATTTGTTTAAATAGGCAAAGGTGTGTTACATTTTTTATGATTCATTTATTTAATTATGTAAAGATATTTTGCATTTGTTTTACTTTGCCTGTTTAAGGAACCTGATGGGTAAAATAAAAAGATGAATGGTCAATAGCACGGCAGTAGTGTGATGGGTGTGTCTGGATGGCAGAAAGATTAAAATAAGTAGGAGAGGAATCTGGACTCCAGAGTGGAGAAAGGGAGCAAGAGTGTGAGATCCCTGGAGTAGGAAGGACATGCAGAATGAAAGATAAAAAGCCCCGAGGCAAAATGAAGATGACAAGAAACAGGTTAATTAAAGTTATAAGAGTTAGTGGGACAAGCATAAGATTGAGCCTTTCGAACTAACAATAAGTCACTGTGTCATGAATGGGAGCTAGGTAGTGGTTCAAAATTAAGCCTGCTAACAATTGCATTTCTATTTTATAGATAAAGGAACTAATACAAAAATCTTTCTCAATGCACTCTCACCCTGGACTCTTGGGAGAGGGTCTAGGCCCTGCCCTGGATGAAATGACAGACTATGGAACCCCCCATGAAGGGCCTCACCCTCCCTGGGGAAATGAGGCGATATTGGGGGGTTGGTGGGAGGGCGCAGGAGGAGGGGAGGGAAATGGAGAAGGACCTTGAATTGACATATGAAGCAACCTTGTTTCTAATTTTAATTTAAATTTAAAAATAAAAAAAAATATAAATAAAAAATCTTTCTCAAAGTCACAAGGGTATAAAGTGAAAGAAAAATAATTTTAAAAAGAAACATTCATAATCCCTCTTAAAATCTGTCTCACTTCTCATATCAAAATATGGTGGTAATTACTCTCTCACTTTAAAGTTATATTCACTACAAAATGTGACTAAAAATAACATTCTTTCAGTGCTATCCTTATAAAAAAAATATCAGCTAAGCAAGGACATACATCATATCTATAGCACATGTCATGTTTCTAAAGAAAAAAATGCTAAAAACATTGAAAGAAAAAGTAATGTAATTCTATTTCAATTAAGGTTATATTTTTTAATGTTTTTAAAGTAACCAAAACCAAAACTAAGAATAATAACAAGAAAAAACATTCTCCTAAAGCCTTCCTGAGAGGCTTTACATCTATATTGTATTGATGCTTATAAAGACAAGAGTCTTTTCAAAGAGATATTCTGAGTTAAATGAGATTCACTGTATGAGTTCACACTGGAAATCTGGTTCAATAAACTTCATATAAAGTTAGATTCAGTACTACTATTAAATCCACCAAAGCAGAGGTAGGAAAGATGATTACTTAAGACTTACATATCAGTTGTA
The DNA here is from genome assembly GCF_017639785.1 of Mesocricetus auratus. Lineage (NCBI taxonomy): Eukaryota > Metazoa > Chordata > Mammalia > Rodentia > Cricetidae > Mesocricetus > Mesocricetus auratus. Next base: position 39,597,985 of record NW_024429194.1, on the reverse strand, counting down.
TGACAACTGAGCTTTTTAAATTAAAAAAGCCTAAAGATTTATTTTGTTCAGTTCAGAAAGCAGTATCTATTCCAATTGGCACATGGTAGGTCATTACACACACTTGCCTTCCTTTCCTTCAAAATACGCATTAATCTCTTCTTTCTGATTCACTGTTTCATCCAATTATTTCTAAAAGGATCTACCATGTACTAACTATGCAAGAAATGTTTTATCAGAAATTTTTTACTGGAAATCAATAAAGAAAATAACAAACACAAACAATAGAGAGCACCTACTCTCATAGTGGCTACTTCACCATTGCAAATGTCATGTATGAAAGGCTAGCAATAAGAAAAAATCATTCGGTTGATGAAGAATTATAATAATTTGATTGTTTGCTTTGTATCTTTGTCTCTTTAAACATAAAGCATTCATTTATTTTACATATAAACCACAGTTTGTTCCCTTCTTCACCTCTCTTCTATCAACCCTATGTCCCCACCCCCACGCCAATTCCGTTTGTGTGTATCTCTGTGTGTGTGGTTCATCAGTTAAAAAACTAAAAAACATATGGTGGCAATTTCCTTCAGAATTCCCCTGTACTGGAAATCTTTGCTGATGTAATAATTTTATTGTCTTCTAAGATTATGTGTAAGTTATCTAAAGGGTACAAGCAACATTGATTCTAAACTTCCTTTTAAAACATGACACTGTGGCCTTGTTTTGTTCCACTTTGCAAATAAATGAGCCTGTACTTTGAATGCATTAGAATCTATGCTTTAGGAAAACAAAAAGGAGTGAAAAATGGCCAAGACCCTTAGTAGGTCACAATCACTGTAAAACATGTATGGATGACAGGAATGTAAATGAAGCAAAGTGGTGCAGAGTTGATGACAGAATTTACATAAAGTTTTGAATACTGGAAGGTGATGAAAGTTATGATTTGGCATCAGCAGCACAATGTGGGATAGAAGAACAAAGTAGACAGCTGTCTAACAAACACTGGTGCGGGGGGTTCCTGTAGAGAAATGAGTGATTGCCCAAGCTCTGAAAGCTGATTATTTCCCCAGGGGACAGCATCCAGACTGTGGTCTTATCAAGGTAAACTAAAGCAGGGTTTATGAAAATTTTCCTATTTGGGAATCTAAGGCAAGAAGTGTACACAATAAGGCTGAACTATAACCAGTAAATGATGGAGCAATCACAGACTTGTAAGGTCATGCTAACATGGCATGAGAGTCATTAATTTTTTCCAGCAAAGTGGAAGCAAATTTGAATGTAATAAAGTATAAAAGCCAGGCTGTGGTGATGCAAGCCTTTAATTTAATTTCAGCACTCATGAGGCAGAGACAGGTGGATCTCTGTGAGTTCGAGATCAGTCTGGTCTACAGAACAAGTTTCAAGAGAGCATTCAAAACTGCAGAGAAACCCCATTACAAACAAAACAAAACAAAACAAAAACAAAAACAAAAACAAGAAATGATAATAATTAAAACTGACTGATATATCAACTATATTTTAAATCTGAGATAAAGTTATTTAATGTAACTAAAACTCACTTTTAGACATAATAAGGGAACAATTCAAATTCTTGAAAACTTGCACATAAAACACAGTATTACTATTTGAGTGTTTTTTTTCCAATTTGTTTGCCTATGGAAGCTCCAACATGAAGTAATCAACTAATGTATTAAAGGGAATGTCTCACTCTTTTAGAGCTACCATAATAGGCTACCACAGACAAACACATACACACAAATTGTAAGTTTCTTATTTTTGGGTGTTGGGAAGTCTAAAATCAAGACTCCATCAATTTTATCTTTGTTGTTATAATGAAATACTTGTGAATCAAAATACTTAAAGAAAAAGATGTTTGTTTTGTCTTATGGTTTTGTGGTGGGCTGGTCCCATTACCATAAGCTAAAGAAATATGGTGCCAGGCAGTGGTGGCACAGGCCTTTAATGCCAGTACTCGTGAGGCAGATGCAGGCAGAACTCTGTGAGTTGGAGGCCAGCCTGGTCTACAAGAATTTGTTTCAGGACTAGTTCCAAAGCCAGAGAGAAACCCCATCTCGAAAACCAAAAAAAATAAAATATATGGCAGAAGGGCAGGGTTGGGTCTGATGACTTCGTGGTAGCAGGAAGCAGAGAATGCAAAGAAAATACATATTCTAGAGTACACTTACTGTGATCCTCACCTCAAACAAGGTCATGGCTTCCTTAATTCTCTCAGCTATACAAGATGAAGACCCCCATGACTCTATTAATTAGTTATCATGATAGTTAGGAGTCAAGCATTCTTGAGACATAGACAATAAGTTTCATAATAAAATCCTAACACAGTCAATGCCACACTGATCAGCCAATATGCATCTATTTCCTGGATCATAAAAAAACAAATAAATAATGTCCTCATATGGCACAAGGTCTAAGAGATCACTCAGCATTATCTTGTATAGAGGCATTAAACTCATTCATAAATACTCCACAGTCATGAGCATATCCTGTCCCCAAAGTCTCACGTCATGTGGATATTGGGTTTCAACATAGTAATCATATGGGAACACTAGCATCTACCCTTTATTACCCAGCATGACTCTAGCAAGTGTTCCAGTTAGTAAGTGAGAAACAAATGGTTAAAACTATTAGAATATCAATCAATATCACTTCATTAATTGTGACAGATGAACTACACTAGCAGAGAATAATAATTCTGGAGAAAGTAGGAAGTATACAGAACTCTGTATTTCCTTCATAATTTTCTGATGAGCCTAAAATTCAATTAATATTTCTTAAAAGTTAGAACTTTACAACTATAATTTTTATGAATGAATGACCTAAGTAATCAGCAGAAATGGGCTATAAGAATAAACACATCACAACGTATGGCACTGGTTATCACATTAAAGAAAACCTCTGAGGCACTAAAATGCATTGACAACATATTAAGGAATAAAAAACAAGTACTTTCTCTTGGATTAATTGGACTAAGAATGAGTCCAAATTTGAATTCTCTATTTCTCTCCCTGTCTCCTACATTTATGTGTGGATTGTGGTTACTGGTCTACATGTGTCTATGTCTATTCTTGCTGTTATACTCGAAAATAGCCTTGCTCTGTATTAGTGAATAGCATAAAAACATTAAATGAGAAAGTGATGAGGTACTCTTCTTTGTTATTTGTTTGTTTGGGGTGTTTTTATATTTTTATTTAAATTAGGAGCAAGCTTGCTTCACAAGTCAATCCCAGCTCTCTCTCCCTCCCCTCCTCCCCAGTCCCCCCAGCTTCCCCCCCCCCCACCGCATCCAATCCCCACTCCATTCCTCAGGGAGGATGAGGCTTTCCCTTTTAAAGAAATAATTAACAAGAGTTTTACATTTACTGACTCAGAATAGAAAGCACAAATCTCAAACATATATTATCAAGCTATATCCATGTTGCTTCCAACACTCATGGAGGATATTGGTAGTATAAGCTTGCAGCCAACCTGTTGAGTGCTTTTAGTAAATGATTACCATAACATGCACACACACACTCACACACACACACACACACACAAACACACACACACACACACTTGGTTACAGCTTGCTCTATTAACTCTACATTAATTTATGAAATAGGATCTGATACTGCAATCTGATGATGTTTCTACTCACTAGCATACAGAAGGAAAAGTAGAAACTCATTCTTGGCAAGGTGTGCTTTACTGTGACCTCAAATCCCTTATAGAAAGTGTTAGTACGTGGAAATCAAAATAAAATAAAGTAGGTCATGGGGATTAAGTATCCACAGAAGTATACTTTTCCTAGTGCTCAAATCAAGATCTATTGCTGTAAATTCAGAGCACTAGAATAACTGATAATGCTCTTAGCAGCCTACCTTCCACTCAGAGCTGAGTGCACTCATGAGCACCTACTACAGTGGACCTGGCACTATGCTTCATGTTTTGCATAGTGCCTTAAATTTATTTGTCACTACTCTTCCTTACACTTTCTTTAAGCCTCCCTAACTGAATGCAAACAAGGTCACTGCTTATTCATGAGTGCGTGCTTTATTGACTCATTGTTCCAGTATTGCTACAACAATAATCTAAGGATAGGGCCACATAATAAATGAAGGAAAAAAACTAGAAGCAGAAAAGCATATGCAGGCATTTTGTGAACTAATAAGTATATTGCAAATAGAGTTTACTGTTAATATCTCAATACTCATTTCATTTTATCCAAAATAAAATAGTTGATTCAGATGTGAGAATGTATGAAGGCAAATACCATTTGAAAAAAAATTAAAAATTAGTTTAGAACGACTGGCAATATTTTAACAGTAACGTGTGTTTCCACGTGATTTTATCTTAAACAAGCATGGAAAAGATAATATCTTTCTGCTGGTGACAATAGGTATTTTGTAAAATTAAAGAACATTTTATTTTTATGCTTTTAATTCACTGGAAATCTGTTTTTAAGTCCATAGTTTCTAATTTCTAATTCATAATCTATGTGTTTTATAGGAAACGCACAGGCATAAAAATACATTTCTCTCAGTTTCATCTTATATGGCATTATTATTCAAAAGTCAAAGCAAAGTAGTATCACAGACCCCAAGTGAACTGTAGTATTATCCATGTTTTTCACAATGTTTACTACAATGGATATGTGCTAATCTTCAGGTGGTAGACTAGGTACCTACAGAGAAATCTCCTGTATGGTATATCATTTTATGTGATAGGGTACTTATTACATGTCTTTAAATTCAGTGGTGGGATAAATTTCTGTCATAAAGGGATCTTAGGAGAAAATTAACAGGATATCTTTCTGATTATACATGCCATCTATAGAAGAACAATTGCTAAACTATTCAACTTGTTTCTAATAGGCTACCCATTTGTTACCTTTCTTGGTCATTTACTTAGTATCTAATTAATACTTGTTTAGTCCCAAGATGGGACTCTGAAAACCCCTCATGGAAGGCCTTACACTCACTGGAGAGAGGAGGGGAGATGGAGTAGGATGGGGGATTAGGAGTAATGGGGGTCTGGGGGAGGAGGGGAGGGAGAGGGAACTGAGAGTAACATGTGTAAAAAGTTGAATTAAAAAATTATGGCAATAGGGTGGGAGGATGTGGGATGGTGGGGGGGTGGGGAGGGAGAGGGAACTGGGATTGACATGTAAAACAAGCTATTTAAAATTAAAATAAAATATTATTATATATATAAAAACTCTTAACAGAAAATGGAGATATATTTATGAATCTGGGTCTATAGAGCTTAGCCTTTGTCTCAAGTATCATTCACATCATTTCTAAAGCCTTGAGTCAATATTCTCCAATTAAAATATCAAAAATATATCTAATAAAGTATATTCAGTCTATCGTTGGTGAACATTCAAGTCCTCTATTTCAAATGACAGAAGAAGTCAGATAAAGGATGCATCAAAACAACAACCTGAGTTAAGAAATGCAGTCTCTATTTATTAAATTATATAGTCATTTCTTTTTTAAATCATCAAGATATTTATTAAATAGGTCATAAAATGGATAAATTATCTATCACATAATTAGCTGCTCAATGATTCAAACACTATTACCTTCCTATTTTTCAGGCTCACACCCCATTTCCTTAAGGTCTCTAATAACCCTGCTACTTCTAGTCAGTGAGGGAGTCTATTCAAGATAAATCTAAACCATGTTAGTAATATGTATTTTCTGAGGAATTGTGCCACAGTAGAATGTATAATACATGAATTCATATCAAAGGCATATAGGATGCAAACGCTTATACCAGAAGAGAGAATATGTAAATTTACAATGTTCATTCAGACTGTATACAGGAAGAAAACAGACTCCAAGAATTTATATACTTTTGAGGAAGAAAATGTCTGAAAAAAAAGACAACTGCAAAGGATGCTGTGATCCAAGCACAGACATCTGACCGCATACAGCATTGGGTACCCAGAAGACCTGGGAAGAATGTTAGAGAAATAAAATCCATTTCAATTCAGCCAGTATTGCTTTGCCCATAAAGTGCTACAAGTTTTTCTTTAATAAGGAGAAGCTGAATCCACTATGTTACTTTATGCTTTATCCTACATAAGAATGGTTACATTAACTCTAGGTAGCTATGTATAATTTCTTCCACAGTAAATTGTATCTTCGTCAGTGTAGCTGAAGTTCACTGTATTTATAAAGTCAAGAATCGTGGAAAATCTCTGTGAATGGTTGAAGATGAACTATATGAACTGAATGCTGTGGGGATTCTTTTCCTATTTCTCAGAGAAGATGCGATTACACGATAAAGTAAAGGATGAACAAAAGAACGAAAGATAAATTGAAGAATAAAAGGTATCCCAAGCTTGAAATATAACAAATATGAGATCGCTAAAAAAAACTTGAACTGCAATTACAAGTTCCTACATATCATTTTAAAGTTTACAAACTTGAAATTAAGAAATATACATCCCATTCTTGAATGCTTGACATATACTAAATGCCTTACTTTTAAGTGTAGAAAGATGAGTGACCTTAAAAAAATCTCAGAAATCAATTCATGGAAGGGAAGTTCTACATTATAAGTTTTTGCTCTACTTTCTTAGTAAATATTGTTTCTAAACATATCCTGTGAAGAGTTGGTTAGTTTGCCATTGACGAGTCTATTGTTTCAATATTTATTATAATTAAGAGATTTTTATTATTATTTATTAAATTTCATCCTCCCATGCCTCCTAACAACCCCCTCCAACTCAACCCCAACCCGTCCCCCAAGGACAGTAAGGCCTTCCATGGGGGATCATCAAAGACTGTCATATCACTTGAGGGGAGGCCTAGGCCCTCCTCAATGTATCTGGGCTAAAATAATATCCCTGCATAGAGAATGGGCCCCAAAGTCCATTTGTTCACTAGGAATAAATACTGGTTCCACTATTAGAGGTCCCTTAGATAGCCTAAGCCTTCTAACTGATACCCATATTCAGAGGGTTTGATTCAGCCCAATGCTGGCTCCCCAGATTTGCAGCTGGAGTTCCTGTGCTCTCACTAGGTCAGCTGGTTCTGTAGGTTTCTCTAGCATGACCTTGGTTCCTCTGCTCATCCCTCCTCCATCTCTAAATCTGGTTTCCAGGAGATGTCTCAGTGCTTAGATAAGGGTGCCTGCTTCTACTTCCATCAGCTACTGGATGAAGGCTTTAGGTTGGCATTTCAGGTAGTCATTAATCTCATTATAGGGAAGGGCATCAAAGGCAGTCTCTCCACTACTGTCTAGATACTTCACAGACCTTGAAAGGACAATATTAAGCTTTATATGCAAAATAAAAACCCAGAATAGCCAAGACAACACTGTACAATAAATTAACTTATGGAGGTATCACCATTCCTGACTTCAAGCTCAGCTACAGATTTATAGTAATGAAAACAGCTTGGTATTGGCACAAAAACAGAGAGGTGGACCAATGGAATCAAACTGAAGACCCTGACATTAATCTACAAGCCTATGAACACCTGATTTTTTACAGAGAAGTTAAAACTATACAATGGAAAAAAGAAAGCATCTTCAACAACTTGTGTTGATATAACTGGATGCAGACATGTAGAAGATTACAGACAAACCCATATCTATCTCCATGCACAAAACTTAAGTTCAAATGGAACAAAGAACTCAACATAAACCCAGCTACACTGAAACTCTTAGAAGAGAAAGTGGGAGAAACCCACATGAATTGGTATAGGAGATCACTTCATGAACATAATTCCACTTCTAGCACAGACACTGTGATCGACAATTAATAAACGGGACCTCTTGAAACTGAGAAGCTTCTGTAAGGTAAATGACACAGTGAACAAGACAAAATGGCAGTCTCACTGAATGGGAAAAGATCTTTACCAATCCCACATCTGAGAGAGGGCTGATTTCCAAAATATACAAAGAACTCAAGAAGCTAGTCATAAAAACAGGAAACAATTCAATTTAAAAGTGGGGTTCAGTATTTATCCCCCCTAGTATACCAATGGTCTTTGGGATCCCATTTCACAGAGGGATGCTCTCACAGCCTAGACATACAGGGAAGGGTCTAGGCCCTCTTCCAAATGATATGATAAACTTTGAAAAACCCCTATGGAAGGTCTCATCCTCCTTATGGAGCAGAAAGGAGATGGGATAAGGAGTTGGATTGAGGCAGGGGAGGAGGGAGGGAGAATGAACTGCGATTGTCATGTAAAACAAGCTTGTTTCTAATTTAAGTTAAAAAAAGATGTAAAAACAGTGGGGTTCAGAACTAAATAGAGAATTCTCAACAGAGGAATCTAAAATGGCTGAAAGATACTTAAGACAGTGTTCAACATCCTTAGACATTAGGAAATGCAAATCAAAACAACTCTGAGATATCATCATACATTGGCAAGAATGGCTAAAATCAAAAACAGCAATGACAGTGCTAGAGAGGATGTGGAGAAAGGGGAACACTCCTCTATTGCTGGTGAGAGTGCAAATTTGTATAACCACTTTGGAAATCAATATGGTGGTTTCCCAGGAAAATATGAATCAGTCCACCTCCTGATCCAGCAATTCCACACTTGGGCACATACCCAAAAGATGCACATTCATACAACAAGGGCATATATTCAACTATGTTCATAGCAGTATTATTTAGAATACCCAGAACCAGGAAGCAAACTAGATGCCCCTCAACTGAAGAATGGATAGAGAAGATGTGTTACATTTACACAATTGAGTATTACTTAGTAGAAAAAAAACAATGAAATCTTGAAATTTGCAGGCAAATTGATGGAACTGGAAGAAAACATCCTGGGTGAGGTAACCCAGTCACATAAGGAAAAGCATGGTATGTACTCACTTATATATTGATATTAGACAGAGCAAAGGGGTACCAGCCTAAAATCCACACAGCCAGAGGAGCTAGGAAACAAGAATGACCCAAAGAGAAAAATACATGGTCCCCAGAAGAAGGGAAAGGGGACAAGAACTCCAGAGCACACTGGAAGCACGGTAGGGGGAGGGTGGAGGGAGGTACAAAAAAGAAGAGAATGGGAGAAGATGAGGGGGGAGGAAACAAGAGGGATCAGGAAGACTGAATCAGGGGAGGAATAGAGGATAGCAAGAAAAGAGATACCTTAATAGCAGGAGCCAGTATAGGTTTAAAGAGAAATCTGGCACTAGGGAAGTGTTCAGAGATCACAAAAATGACCCTGACTAGAATATCTTATGAAATGTACGTACATTATTTCCAGTCCCCTTGTGTCTTGTGTACGATTTTATGCTTTAAACAACTAAATTTACAAGAAAAAATACACTGTCAGTACATTTATTATTGATACTCATGCCAGGCCAGAAAACAGAAAATCAATATTTAGGATGTATAAATTCTAAAGTACTAAATTTTCAGTCATCATATTCTTTCAACACTGTTCTCCCACCCAGCCCTACAAGTACCCCACACAAACAAAGAAAAGTGAAAATGCAGAGATTCAGAAAATGAAAGATAAGTGAGATTTCAGTCCAAGTTTAAAGAAGACAATTATCATACCCTGTCTAAGATCTAGGGAACATCACCAAAGAGGGTGCAGAAAGAATGGAAGAGCTGGAGTGTGGTGAGAAAGGTGGCAAAGGCTATTTCCAGGACATGAAGCAGCCGTTTCAAATATGGTCTCATAGCCACTGTAGGAGCCTGGACTACAAAATCTTGGATTCTAAACAGGCTCATGGGCCCTTGTCCTTCTTGCTGAGCTATTGGCTACTGATGAATTTTTGGTGAGTCACAGTCATTCTCTTCAGTTATGTATGCAATAGTGAGTATCCGACTCCAGTAAGTGCTTACCAATTCATTGTCACATAAAAAGAATAGTGGGCCTTGAAATTAAATAACAGACATGAATGTGGAAAAATGAATTTTAGGGAGAAAGGCAGAATTCCAGAGACAGGAGGAGACAAGAGGCAGCATGATGTGAGATTGGCAGAATGCATTTTCATACATGGACAAAATTACCACGGACCAGTTTTTGTCAATAATAAAAAAGTATTAAAAGACTTGTCTCTATTACATGGTGAAGTATTCCTTACTAATTATATTTTATTTGATTTGATATTGAAAATGTTTTCTGTACTTACTATGAAGATCTATGGATGCTTTTTAGTGATTCACCAGACATGAGAAAATATCCTTGAGTACATAATAAATTACAGGCTATTTTGTTTCATTTTTCCATTTTGTTCTCATCCACACATAATAGGGGAGTCATATTTTCTTCCCTTGTTGAAATTAAAGTTAATTCATGGGAATTTTTCTTATAGCTTAATATGTTCTTTCTATCAATCATTCCACTAGAATTTCATAATCAACGTGAATCAATTAAAACAGATAAATCTCATAAAGTTTAACACTCACACAGTATTTCAGCACATCTTCCCTTAGGAATGAGTGAAGATATTTGAGGCCACTTTACTTAATTGCTCCTGGATAAAGCTTTGTGTTTTTATCACAGATTGCTTCCATAGAAATTACTGGCAGTTTTAATTTATTGGTTTCATTCTTTGTTCATTCATAGGTTTGAAATATTTTACATCTATTATCATAGCTAAAAGCATATCACTCATTTCATTTTGTTATTTTTTCATAAGGTGCTACATGTCAGAGAAAGAAGTTCTTATCACCAGGATTTAATTGAATCAAAATACCCAGCATGTTTTGCCAATGAACAACCCATTCCAAGATACACTGCAGAAATGTAGTCAAAAGGAAATTAAGTTTAGATCAATTAAATCTACTTCAATGATATATGTGATTCATGGTAGATATTTTCTCTTATTTATAATTATATTTATATATTAATCTCTTGGTAGATATCACGCATCATTTTAATAAATCAGATATGCAAAAATATACTATCATTTGTAGCCAAGAAGGCAATGGCAATATCTAAAATGATAGAAAGTAAAACAGAAATTAAACTTTTACATAAGTGTCTGGAATTTAATTATGTATCTGTGACTTGTCTGTTCAAGAAAAAGACAATTATAGAGATTAAAGATACTAAAGATATTTACAAATTCCCTACATGTTATATACCTTTAACCCAGTACTGAGGAAGCTTATTCAAGAAAATTTCAAGTTTGTGTTATTATAGAATGCATAGTGAGACCCTATGTCAAAATATATCCTAAGCACGCTTTGATTTCCATTGGTATACTTAATATACTTTATGATAACATCCAATTGAAAAAAATCTCTACTTATGAGAAACATAAGATATGTTTCTTTTGGCTTGAAAAGGGAATAAGGACAAGGAAAAGAGCCTTGTGTGTACACACATAATAGTTGTGGGTCTATGTAAATTTTGAGTATACACATAATAGTCATGGGTCTATGGAAATTATGGCCTTGTGTATACACATTATAGGTCAGGGAATATGCAAATTAGAGACTTGTGTGCATACACATTATAAGCCTGGGTACATTGAAATTATGCATCTGACTTTCAACCATGCCAGCTGCTCAAATTTATCTTCACTTTTTTTTTCCCAGAAAAGGCTTTTTTATTCAAGTACCTGCAAACAGGAAACCAGAGAGGGAGCCCCAGGCGAGGACAAATACTGGCCACCCCTCCTCCACAGAACAAGTGGAGAAGGTGGTCCTATACCCTTTTCCCATCTTCCCTGGGGTGGTTGGTAACCAGCCTGGGCGCCCTAGCTCCCCCTTTCTTCTAGAGTGTCTTGGGGAGAATGCAGGCAGAAAGGGACGATGAACTTTTGGTGCTGGTAGCAGTGGCAATGATGGGTGTCTAAGAATGAACACTGAACAACAACTACAAAATATTGTCCAGAGGTAGTTTGTGAATAGAGGAAAAGATGAACCAGAACCTTGCGGGGGAAGGGGGTTGAGAGGCAGGGAGGAGCAAAAGGAGGAGGCAAGGGTATCTCCTTAGTGCCCCACTGGAGGAAGGGAAACACTCCTAGAGTTGGAGTGGGGGAGGTGAGTTAGCACCCCATTGTCGCACCTGCTGTGCGGCCTGCATCCGAGAATGTAGCTAGGTGGTCGGGATAGATGACACAGAGACAGGTCGGTTGCTTTAAGAAAACTTTATGCTTCCCAAGTCAGCTTAGGAGGAGACCCCAGTCCGCTTAGGAGAGAGCTCTCAGGAGAAGTCTCTCTAAGAAAAAAACGCTTCCCCCTTTTAAGGACTTCTGCCATCCATCTACATACAATTCTTTCCAGACTTCTCACCCTCCTGGCTGGTGGTTTAATCTCAGGCCCCAGAATCGGGGAGACACAGCAGGGAAACAGGAAGAGGCATCTAGCCTTAGGGGATGTGAAAGGCATGGTATTTCAGTGATCAAGCCCTTATCTGAGCCCTATCAAGAGCTTTATAGCACTGAATTGTTTTCAGTAAACATTACACAGCTGCCTGCTCCCAGGCCGAAGGGGAAGTGGGTTTCTGCTCAAGGTCTGGTGTCCCCACACCCCATCTGCCTCAGGTGGACATCACCCTGGAATGGTGACTCCCATCTGCCACTGCATTGGGTCCTAGGTGAGAACATGGAGGGTGAGGTCATCGCATCCTACTTCCTGTAGCCTGAGGGGCTCTAGACAACCTAGTGCAAGGTCTAGGTAAGGTGGGGCAGCAGTGGCTGAGAAACCCACCTGATGAGTTTGGTGGGGGTAGGCATTCTGGGATCTAAGCATCCCAGCACTGACCACACCTGCTGATAGGTCAGTCAGACAAGCTAGGACTTGTCAGAACCCAGATGGGGCTTGGGCCCTTTAAGGCCAGGGAATGCTCCCAAGATAAGCCCTCTACAAGGAAGCCAGGAATAGCAGAGCAGAAGGGACCTGTGAAACAAAGAGCCTAGAGAGCAATGTCTCTAAGGTAGGTGTACAGCAGGACAGGGGGCAGTTAAATGGGAAGTTAGCCTTGTCAGGAGAGGGCAGGCGTGTTGGGGGGGGGCACATGGACTGAGCCAAATCCTGCTCCCATGTGTGCTGCAGGGCCTGCAACTTGTGCTATCGTGTGCAGTGGGGTGGGGAGGGGCCTGGAAGCAGGGTTTCCAGTTCCAAGGGAAAGATGCTCCTTTGATGGCCAAGGAGCAGGCAACACTGCTGCCTGGTCACTGCTCCTCCTCCCAGGACTCCTGGGAGATACCCTCCTCTTCCTCCTTCTCCAAGTTTCTTGGGTCTGCCCCTTGGTTTCCTCCCTGGAGCTGTGGTAGCTTTCCCTGTTTAGGTAGCACCCTTATTTTTGCTTTCCTTTGGTCAGCCCCTATGTTTCTTTGGTGTTGGCACTTCACTGGACTCCTCTGAAGGTTGCTTGGACAGCCCACCCCAGCCTCCCTTCTCAGTCCCAGTACTTCTCCTGCTTGGAGGCCAGAGGCTGGCTAGAGATTGGCTCATCTTTCTTTTCTACCGGGCAGTAGGGGGCACTGGCTGTTTTTTATTATTATTATTAATTTTTTTTATTTTTAAGTTTAAATTTAGATTAGAAACATGGTTGGTTCACAAGTCAGTTCCAGGTCCCTCTACCTTTCCCTCCCCTCCTCCCGTGGCCTCCCCCCAACTCCCCCATTATCCCCTCATTTCCCCAGGGAGGGTGAGGCACTCCTTGGGGGTGTCCATAGACTGTCATTTCATCCAGGGCAGGGCCTAGACCCTCCCCCCAAGAGTTCAGGGTGAAAGTGCATCTCACATTGTTGGATGGGAGTCCAAAGTCCATGTGTATACTCGAGATGAATAGTGATTAACTACCCAAGGCTCAATAGATTACCTAGGCCTCCTCACTGACACCCACATTCAGGGGATCTTGATCAGTCCCATGCTGGATTCCCAGGCATCAGCCTGGGATTCAAGAGTTAACCCTTGTCAGATCAGCTTGTTTCTGGGGTTAAACCAGCCCAGTCTTAATTCCTTTGGTCATTGGTCCTCCCTTTCTGTCACTGGATTTCTTGAGTTCAGCTCAGTACTTAGCCGTGGGAGTCTGCCTCTTCTTCCATCAGCCACTGAATGAAGTTTCTGTTTCCCAGACTCTCTGGCCATGGGATTATAGGCTGGCACTCCCCAGATCTATGATTAAAATCCTTAATGAGAGAGTACATGCCATGTTTCTTTTTTTGTGACTGTGTTACCTCACTCAGGATGGTTACTTCTAGTGTCATCCATTTGCCTGGCAAATCTCAGGATTCCATTGTTTTTTTCTGCTGAATAGTACTCCATTGTGTAAATGTACCACATTTTCTCTATACACTCTTCGGTTGAGGGGCACCTAGGTTGCTTCCAAGTTCTGGCTATTATTAATAATGCTGCTATGAACATAGTGGAACAGATATCCTTGTTGTATGAATGGGCATCTTTTGGATATATGCCTAAGAGTGGAGTTGCTGGGTCTTGTGGTAGATTTATTCCCATTTTTCTGATTTCCAAAGTGGTTGTACAAGTTGACACTCCCACCAGCAGTGGAGGAGTGTATCCCTTTCACCACATCCTCTCCAGCGTAAATTGTCATTGGTGTTTTTGATTTTAGCCATTCTGACAGGAGTGAGATGGTGTCTCACAGTTGTTTTGATTTGCATTTCCCAGATGGCTAAGGATGTTGAACACTTTCTCAAGTGCCTCTCAGCCATTTTAGACTCCTCTTTTGAGAATTTTCTATTTAGATCTGTAGCCCACTTTTTAATTGGATCCTTTGGTGTTTTGGAGACTTGCTTCTTGAGTTCTTTGTAAATCTTGGAGATCCCAGATCTCCCCAGATCCCAGATCTCTCCAAGACCTTTATCATGAAGGGGTGTTGGATTTTGTCAAAGGCTTTTTCAGCATCTAGTGAGATGATCATGTGATTTTTGTTTTTCAGCTTGTTTATATGGTGGATTACGTTGATGGATTTTCGTATGTTGAACCATCCCTGCATCCCTGGGATGAAACCTACTTGATCGTGGTGAATGATTGTTTTGATGTGTTCTTGGATCCGATTTGCCAGTATTTTATTGAGTATTTTTGCATCAAAGTTCATGAGGGATATTGGTCTGAAGTTCTCTTTCTTAGTTGTATCTTTGTGTGGCTTGTGGATCAAGGTTATTGAAGCCTCATAGAAAGAGTTTGGCAAAGACCCTTCTGCTTCTATTGTGTGGAATACTTTGAGAAGAATTGGCATAAGCTGTTCTTTGAATTTCTGGTAGAATTCTGCACTGAGGCCATCTGGACCTGGACTTTTTTTGGTTGGGAGACTTTTGATGACAGCTTCTATTTCCATAGGGGTTATAGGTCTATTTAAATTGCTTATCTGCTGGGGCACTGGTTGTTATTGTTCTTCTTAGAGCCATGCCAACACTGGAAACAGCCCGGACTCAGAGTCCTAACTGGAGGAGTTAGGTCAGTTCTGTGGAGGCTCCCTAACTGTTGGTCCAGAGTCCATGTGTTCCCTCGAGCTCAGGGCTCAGGTCAGCTGTCTCTGTGGGTCACCCCTCTCATCATGACCATACTGCTCATACAACCTCTCATCCATTTCTTCAGCAAGACTCCAGGATCTCAGCCCAGTTGCATGGCTGTTGATCTCTGCGTCTGCTTCCATAAGTCAGAAAGTGTCTTCTATCTTTCTTTTTTAGGTATTACTTTAAGATATTGCTTTCAAAAAGTGATTTTGAAAAGAAGAAGGTTCAGTTGTCAATTACAAAGACAAAGAAATGCAGGCACGTATAGTTTATGCTACTCACAATACTGCCCATCTTCTATTACCATACCACAACAAAATCAGGGAAAAATGTACCCACATGCCCCTCAGCTTATATGATATTTTTGCTTAGTTTTTAGAACATTTTTAAGGACAAAGTATAATTTGTACTTGAGACAATAGTCTCTATAGCACCCAGACACTAGAATATTTATTTCTGCTCTCACTATAATGCAGATGAAGATGCCCTAGACTACCCTGCAGACAACTGAATGTAAGGCAACTGAACACTGTTGGGGGTACTGTGCCACTTGTCCTCTTTGCCCTATTCCTGTATCCTCCATGGTTTTCATTCAAAGAGTCAAGTCCATAAGAAGATGGAGCCATAAAGAAGTCCAGGAGTCCAGGTTGTTAAATGCCTGCCTTTTGGCCTTTTATTGGGACTATCTCTTTCAGATGCCAAATTGGCAAGAACATTTTGGTAAGGTAGTGAAATTGTAGTGTTGGCCTGTATTACATTGCTGTTTGTCCCAAAGGCCATTTTCCTGCAATGCTGCCTTGGTGACTGTAGGGTATGTTAGCATCCAGAACTGGTGAATATCGCGATGTCATTAAACTACAGAGCAGATACCTCCTCACTAGTATCAGTACCATCTAATATATTTAATTACAAAGAAGTTTGAGCCACCTATTTCTCTTTGATTAGTACGTTTTTCTCTTAAACTCAACCACAAGCCTCAGGAAACAATCAAATACTCTGGATTTTACTAGGAAAACGTAACAAATCTAAAGACAATATGTGATTTCTAGATCTTGAAATTAAAGACGAGGGTTTCAGAATTTCATGGAGAGACTTCAGAGTGCTCAGACCTGAGGAAGATGCACTGACCACACCTGCCATCTCATGTCTCAGAGATGTATGTGAAAGGGCCAAAAACCCTGCAAGACGCAGAGGTGGCAGACAATTTCAGGAAATCACAGCTTCGAGACAGAACAGGGTAGATGCACATGAATACACAGAGACTGAGACATCATGCACAAGACTTGCAAAAGTTCAAGGCATAGGACCTCCCCCCAACCCCCATAGAATCTCTTGATCATTAATCAAACAGCTATTCAAAGATAATAGCTATTTGGAGAAGGAAAATACATTTACTTCAATTTAGTGATTGGTATATCAACTACAGACCAGGACACAGTATATTTTTTTGTTTATTTGTTTGTTTTGGTGATTATGTTTCTCTGTGTAGCCCTAGCTTTTGTGGAACTTGCTCTGTAGACCAGGCTGTCCTCAAATTAGAGATCCTCCTGCCTCTGCCTGCCAAGTGCTGGGTAGTTACTGGTAGTTGATCATTCCTGGCTGAAAGAAGTCAATTTTCTTCAATGGTGTTTGTAGCTCATGATATATTGTCCATACACTAGTATATGTTGACTATTACCACGGGCATCCAGCGGCTGTAATTTAACTCAGTGAATTATAAAAGAGGTTGGGTAACACAGAAGAACAGGAGAGGGGGTAAGTGATGGTGGAGGAGGAAGAGAAGAGGCATGGAGAAGGAGAGTAGGAACAAGGATGGAGGGAGAAATGTCCAGAAGGAGTTGGATCGGGGTGCAAAGTGTAGACATTACTTCAATACATTGTGTTCATGATGAAACTATTAAATAATTCATTGACCTGGTGACAGTACAACTAGTTGAACTTATTTACTTAAGCTTTATGCTTTGAAAAACAAGTTAATCTTAAATCATAACACTTAATTAAAATCATTTGCATTGTCATATGTATTTACCTTTCCAGGACTACAAAAGACAACAGCTTCTTTTCTTTTGCTCTTTGTCTTACACAATGTATGTACAAAATGGATTGCTTCCTAGATGAGCAGAACAGTGAGAACATCACAAATCATTCTACTTAATCAACTCATTTACTCAAATGACAAATATTTGAATTGGAACAGCTTGAGAACAGATACTCCAAGTTGTTCCTAGCAGTGAATTACGGTTCTCCTTCTGGATTTTCCTGACAGAGATAGAGTGGATGACAGCACTCCATAACGAAGATGGAATAGTAAATTCTGCATTTCCTTGGCAATTCAAAATGAAACTTCTTGTTTAAATGCTTGTTTGTCAATAGTAATAAAATTAAATGGTTGTTGATTTTAATATTGATAATAAATTCAGGAATGTGGATGAATCAAATTAAGCTAAGTCATGAGTTATATTCTGGAATTAATTGTGTGAAATGATAAAATATCCCACAGTTTTAAATAGCAAAGAAGACCTGGTTGTTATTATATTCTTTTTCTTTTCAATTATTTTACTAGTTTGTTCACACTTAACATAGACAGCAAACATCAGTCTTTGGAAGCATGAATGCTCTTATCCTGTACTGATTTATCATCCCTGCCTTCCTCTTGGGGTGGAAAATTAGGTGCACTATTGAAAAACTGCATATTGTATAGAAGGTTGATATTATTTATAGAAAAAAGGAGTATCAAATTCATTTCTAGTTCTCTTGAGTAAAGTTTAATGGTTTCCAGTTGCAAAACGAAAACTGCTACTTTAGCTCTTATAAATGATCTTTATTTGTAATTTCAAATGTTGGTGAGCTGATATGCTAGTAAGTAAGCAGACCTCTCTAATTAAAGTACATCTATTGAATAGATATAATCTTAGCACTCTTGGAATAATAAACGTGTATATACATAACCTTTATGCTCAAGGCATTTATTGTTTATTAACTAACCTTAGACATGAGCATTGTACTAGGGAAATGACTCAACCACAAAGGAAGAGTGATGGAGTTTTGATCCCAGGTTTGTGCAGGTATGATGGCTAGGCTGTAATTTCAGTCTAAGATGAACACAGAGGATCTGGAAATCAAAGTAATGGGAGAAAGCCTTTTTGCTTGACTGAGATTTTACCTGAGGACTGCTGAGAAGAATCTGCTATTACAAGTTAAGACTATTCGGATTCCAAAGAAAAAGAATGTAGTGTTTGAGACGCTACCTCATAAAGAATAAGGTAGAAGACCATTGGGAAAGACACTGGACTCCATGTATCAACTTCAGGCCTCCACACACCATACACATATGTACTGTCCCACATAGATAAGCACACACATGCGAATACACACATATGCATAGATGTGAAAAACTACTGACACCCAAGAAATCAATAAAGGCAGTGTAGTGGAGAACTGGATGATGGTTCATACTAGTTAAGTTGACTGAGACCAGTAAGAATGAAGGTTACAAAGAAAAAAAATATTGGTGAAATTGTGTGTGTGTGTGTGTTCACATGCATATGTACAAAATATTAGTTTACATACAATATAATCCTCCCTGGTATATAGAACATGTGTTATTGATAGAAACTGGATAGTGATTGGTTTTCAAAATTTACTCAATCCATTCCTTCCTTAACAAATGTTAACATACATTAAGACTTTCTCTGCTACTAAATACATTTATTCAAATTTTTACTGACTTGTTTTTATTTAGCAAGCATATATAATTTCCTATTATATAATTGTATACAGGACACATAGCACCAAAACAACTACATACAATGTTATACATACAGTGAACTACTTACTGTATATGACCATAGGATTGATTTCACAAGGGAATGCCTGAATATAAGCTGAATACTTCATGTATTTGGATTATTTTACCTGTAAAATTCATCATAGTAGAAAAAATTCTTGATTTTATTTTACGAGTTTCTGAGTCAACTATATTAGTGCATTAATATATCAGAAAATTCAAACATCTATTCAACATTTAAGAAAGTTTTCCTTACCCAACAAAAATATGTTGATTATATATTAATCAAAAGGAAAAGTAAATGAAAAAACATTGCAATAATATTCCTTCTCTTTATCACTGAACCTTTGAGTGATTCACTAGGCACTGTCCACCTACTTAAAAATATACTGAGGCATGCTTTTCTAATATGTGCTTATGTTGTTATTTTACATGTTTTACAGCTTTTTCAATTTGTGAACATACCAACCAATCTCGAGATAAGATTGCAAATACTCCCAGTTACAGCTAACATAATGTATGAAATGATTGTGTCCAGTACTGCATAACTTTAAACATGTCCATAAACTTGCATTCATTTATGTATATTTTATGGATGCTTTGTGTGCAGATATTAAGCAAATTTTGAGGGCCATGTACTTTCCTAACTCATTTCTCAAAATACATTTTACAGGAAGTCATGGTTCATAACTAAACCAACATATGGGAATCTATATTTCATCAGTGGTTTTAATCATTCCAATTTCTTGCAGATTTCTTGTCAGACATGAATACATTATCAGTGCCATTTCCACCTTGGATTTCTGATCCTCCTCCTCTCACATCCTGAGAGTGACGGTTATATGCCTGTACTACCACACCTAGTTGGTGGGGGTGAAAGAGATTGGAACCAAGCATCATGTATATTGGGCAAACAATTATCAACTGAGCCTCCACAGTGAATCCTGACATCCAAATTTACTCCAGACTCTAGAGGTCTCTTACAAGCTTCCATACAAATCGTGCTATGGGACACTCAGGCAACGTTGGCCCAGCTTCTGGCTCACACCGTAATTGCATGCTGTGCTGAGGTGACACTTAACAGATCCCTTTCCCTAAAGCCTGCCATGCCCATGTTTTGCCCTTTCCTCACTGTGAAAGGTCCTGTGGTGCCTTGAAGCAGTCATGTTATTGCAGAGTTTCCAGGGGACATTCTGCACACTCCTCCACAGAAGTATTCACTCTTTGTTGTACTAACACCATGTCCAGTTCTGGAATCCACTACAGAACTCAGAGTTACATTTGCCACTGACTACACTGCAAAAGAGCCCTTTGATGTTTTTATTCTTGAGTTCCTACTTACTAAAGCAACGTAACAGGCAGTTACTTGGTAACTGCAATTGAATGGGTGAAACTATGACAGTCGCCCTTTCATTTCACTGTGAGTAAAGTCAAGCAAAATTTATAAATGCATCTGTTTGGTCTGGCCTATTATATACTTTCAAGTAAGTTAATGTATACAGCTTAACAAATGTTTATTATTGATGATATAAATAGAAAGTGTTTTGCTTAGTACTACATTTAAAAAATGCCAAAACATTCAAAGAACACACGCACATAGGCACACACACAAACACACAGACAGGAGAAACTCTTTATAGGTGCTAAAAGGAGATGAGCAAAGCTTTTTGGGGGTTGGAGCTTTGTATAGCTATTGAGTTCATTTAGAACAGAGAACAGAATTACTTGGGAAATACTTGAATAATAACCACACAATGGGTTACAGTACATATTGTCTTTGGAGTATAATTCTAAGAACTTTGGAGAAAAAGAGCATGACAAGTTCTTCCAGAACAGGGCGATATGTTCCCAAGGACCCCTCCAGGCTTTCTTATTCTGCAGAGCTGAGTGCTGTAGTTTGGATGGGCTGTTTGGCCAATACTTGTTAACCAAGATAAACTATGAGATGCTAATAGAGGAGCAAATGAGTTCTGCCCACAGCAATGCAAATCAATTCTTTACAATAAATTTGTTGATTTCTGTCCTGTAAAAAAATGTCACTCTAACCTTACATGAGCATAGGTTAAAAAAACCTAACATTTTAACCATATATATTAACAAAAAATAATGTGATATGTAATATTAAACAAAATCTTTAGCAGGAATTGATTTTTATATTTCAATGTAGGTAATAATTTTTTGGAATACTGTAAATTGTCTACATGAAACTAAGGAGTAACTGAAACAAGAAGTAATTGATGGCTCTTAAAAACTAGTGGTTCAGCCGGGCATTGGTGGTGCACGCCTTTAATCCCAGCACTCGGGAGGCAGAGGCAGGCGGATCTCTGTGAGTTCGAGGCCAGGCTGGACCGACAGCCTCCCAAACAGAGAAACCCTGTCTCGTAAAACAAAACAAAACAAAACAAAACAAAAAAAAACAAAAACAAAAAAAAACTAGTGGTTCAGAGTTTAGACTGGGGTCGAAAATAGGTAGATAGAATGAAATGAGGGTTTGTACTAACAGTCTAGTGAATAGCAGGGGCATAGATGAAGGCAGACACGGTGGGTTATGTTTGACAGAGAATGGGACACTACGAAGAGTGCACTGAATAGCAAGGGGATGGAGGAAGGCAGACACAGTGGGTTAGGGAGAAGTGGGATGATTTAAGTGGTAGTACAGAGGAAAACTAGGAATACACTTGCATAAAGAATAGAGAAGCCTGATGTAAGGTTGACCTAGTACTTCTGGAAAGATGAATCAGATAGATAACCATTCCAGTTACTAAAAGGAGATGAGCAAAGCTTTTTGGGGGTTGGAGCTTTGTATAGCTATTGAGTTCATTTAGTTATTATCAAAGCGTCATTTCTTCTTTTTTGTCATTTCTTTTCTTTTTCTTTTTTATCATCTATTTATTTTGCATCCCAGTTGCAGTCTACCCCATTCCTCCCTTCCCATTCCCTGCCTCCCACACCCAATCTCCTCCTCTTTCATCTCCATCTAGGAAAGGGCACATCTCCTGTGAGTACCAATACAACATGATATATCAAGTTACACTAAGAGTGTCCCTCTCTCATGTATTAAGCCTTGGCAAGGTAACCCAGTATGAGAGGTCAGGTTCAGAAGCCAGTACCTGCCCCCCAACTCATGTTCTCATTCCCTCTTGCCCTCAGTCCACTCATAAAATCTTTTACCTTTCCATAAGTGATCAGGGTGTCCCCACATGAACTTTACCTGTTATCTCATCTCTCTGGGACACTTGTTCTACTATGCTCATAGCAGGGTTATTTGTAATAGCCAAAACCTGTAAACAACCTAGATGCCCTCTACCAAGGAATGGATAAAGAAAATATGATACATTTGCAAAAAAACAGACTATTACTCAGCTGTTAAAAACAAGCACACCAGGAAATTTGAATGCAAAAGATGGG
The DNA here is from genome assembly GCF_017639785.1 of Mesocricetus auratus. Lineage (NCBI taxonomy): Eukaryota > Metazoa > Chordata > Mammalia > Rodentia > Cricetidae > Mesocricetus > Mesocricetus auratus. The sequence goes on along the minus strand of NW_024429194.1, from coordinate 39,575,391 downwards.
GCTAGAAAAAGTCATTCCAACTGAGTCGTAGTGGCACATGTCTTTAATCCCAGCACTTGGGAGGCAAAGGCAAGGGGATCTCTGTGAGTACGAGGTTAACGTGGTTTACAGAGCAAGTGCCAGGATAGTCTCCAAAGCTACATAACCTGTCTTCAAAAACAAAGAAGAAAGGAAGGAAGGAAGGAAGGAAGGAAGGGAAAAGGAAAGGAAAGGAAGGAAAGAAAGACGAAAGAAAAGAAGGAAGGAAAGAAAAGAAAAAATAAGAAAAAGTCATCCCAAGTGAGGTAACTCAAACCAATAAAGACAAAGATAATGTGTATTCACTCGTAGGTGGATGTTAGCTGTAAAATATAAGATAACTATGCTGCAATCCACAGACCCAGAAAGACTACTTTCTTGGTGACTAGTTAATTATTCTAATAATTTATTGAGCAAGTGCCACAGAAAACAGTAACAGCTCTTAAAGACATATGAGTTTATTGTCCATATACAATCTATGAAGCTACTGGCTCTACAACATGGATAGTTAAATATCTTGTCTGCAAAAAGAAAATACTGAAATTTAATTAAAAGTGTTAAGAGTTTTGGGTTAATTAAAATTGCAAACACAAGTGTTTAAGTCACTTATAACCAACAAAGTGCTTCATTTATTTAGATGTGTAAAATAAGCAAGGACATAATCAGCAGAAATAAAAATTAGGGAAGTTATCAGAACAGTTCTGTATATTAATTATCTATAAGAGGCTGAAGAGCCTAATTGCTATTGTCAAAAATATCAATATGCTACAGATTGGTAACACACACTGTTATAGAAAATGGCTTAGTTTTTTCATTACTATAATAAGATATCCTAAACTGGGCAATTCATAACTATATCCATCTGTTGCTCAAGGTTGAGGATCCAAGAAGTCCACGAACATGCTACTGAATTTGATGTCTGCCAAAGGTTGTTACTTTCTTCAAAGACAGAAAATAATCTCTCAAGCTTCTGCTGGATGTTATTAGTTATATCAAGCAGAGATGGTAGGCAGGACTTACCACTTTTCATGGACTCCATCTAGTCTTATCACTTTAGGTTTGATATTTCAGCATATGAATTAAAGGAAATAATTGTATTCAGATGATACCAGTAATTCAACTAATTAAAATTTAAAAGTACCCCTAAAGTAGGATATCATGTTCTCTATATAACAAAAAATGCATATCACATAACAATCTATCTATGTATATTTATCAAAAGTTTAAGAATCTTTCTTTTTTTTTTTTTGATGGTAAAACATCTTTTTTTTTAAATTTTATTTTCCAGTTTAAATTTAGATAAGAATCAAGGTTGCTTCACAAGTCAGTTCCCCAAGCCACACAAAGATACAACTAAGAAAGAGAACTTCAGACCAATATCCCTCATGAACATTGATGCAAAAATACTCAATAAAATACTGGCAAATTGGATCCAAGAACACATCAAAACAATCATTCACCACGATCAAGTAGGTTTCATCCCAGGAATGCAGGGATGGTTCAACATACGAAAATCCATCAACGTAATCCACCATATAAACAAGCTGAAAAACAAAAATCACATGATCATCTCACTAGATGCTGAAAAAGCCTTTGACAAAATCCAACACCCCTTCATGATAAAGGTCTTGGAGAGATCTGGGATAACAGGGACATACTTAAACATAATAAAAGCTATATACAGTAAACCAACAGCCAACATCAAACTAAATGGACAGAAACTCAACGCAATTCCTCTAAAATCAGGAACAAAACAAGGCTGTCCACTCTCTCCATACCTTTTCAACATGGTACTTGAAGTTCTAGCTATTGCCATACGACAACAAAGGGGGATCAAGGGGATACAAATTGGGAAGGAAGAGGTCAAACTTTCACTGTTTGCAGACGATATGATAGTTTACATCAATGACCCAAAGAACTCTACCAGGGAACTCTTACAGCTGATTAACACCTTCAGCAAAGTGGCAGGCTACAAGATCAACTCAAGAAAATCAGTAGCCCTACTATATACAGATGATAAAAGGGCTGAAAGAGAAATCAGAGAAACATCACCCTTTACAATTGCCACAAACAACATAAAATACCTTGGGGTAACGCTAACCAAACAAGTGAAAGACCTGTATCGTAAGAACTTTGAATCTTTGAAGAAAGAAATTAAAGAAGCCCTCAGAAAATGGAAAGATCTCCCATGCTCTTGGATAGGTAGGATCAATGTAGTAAAAATGGCAATCCTGCCAAAAGCAATCTACAGATTCAATGCAATCCCCATTAAAATCCCAGCACAGTTCTTCACAGACCTTGAAACAACAATAATCAATTTTGTATGGAAAAACAAAAAACAAAAAACAAAAGAATCTTTCTTAATTAGCAACAATATAATAACACTTGTGTACTATGTCTCTGATTAAATTATTCATTTTTATGATACACATTTGACCCTGATTTAATATAGTGACTTCAATGATTAGTGAGCACTTTGATTGGATGGAGAAGGATCTTAACTAATGACAAAACAAATAAGAATAATGTAAACAATATAGATTACATGTACATACAACTACTGCATGTGCATATTTATGTATAATTATTCAAAATATTTTTAAGTCATGTTAACAAATTAGTCTTATAACAAAGTATCACTGTTTTCACTGCAAATATAACAATTATGTTTTGTGAAATTCCTAAAACATAATCATAGCACACTTATATACTGCCTGATAAACAATTAAATTTTAACCAAGAAGACTATACCAATGTCAGAAAACAATTTATCATGTTAATTCAGAGAATAACTATATTTTTATTTATACAAGTTTTTGCACTGACAAGATAATAATCGTATTTGCCAAAAAGAGATAGTGTGAAATACAGTAAAATAATGGAAGGGAGGGGGGAGACTTTTGTAGTCTTAATATACCCTCATATAATTGAGTTTGGCGACTCTAATTTTTTAGAGAGCACAGTAAATTCAAGTATAAAAAGAGGAAAAGATCTCAAATCCCTTTCCAGAACAACCTCAGTAGAACAATTTCAGCCATTATGCCAGGAAAAAAAATCAACCAACTCAAACAGGGTTCACACTATACATGTGGTGCTCACAGCAGGGCTTCAGGGAAGAAATTACTCTGATACAACACTCTAAACATCAAGTCAGCAACGTTAGCACCCTGATCCCATGAGACTAGAGCCTTGTGTCTACGATGAAAGTAAAATAACCGAAAGAAAACATTTTACAATAACTTACTACTCTCAGGATATCAAAATAGAAACAAAAGATACTGCAAATGACTCAATTTCAAATCATAAGGCAGTCCATAACCAACACCGAACACCTACTAGAGAGAAGGATGAAAGCCAAAGTGAAGCTCTAATACCACACATTTTTGAAGTATTTTAACTGAAAGAGATCTCTGAAATCATCTTGGATATTCTAGACTGAATATCTCCCTGGACATACAAAAAGAAATATCCATGCCTACTCAGGTTCTCTGGACATCACCTCAATGAAAATAAGGTATTTGGGTCTCAAATTAGTTATGATCAAACCATCTTGAATCATGGTGGGAGCCGATGGGGGGATAGGTTTATGAGAACACATTGGTACAAGAGCAAACAGTTCACTTACTGAAGTAACGGACAGAGAATAGAGTCATAAACCCATAAAACCAAGGGATGCCAAGGATTTGTAACTTTTGCACATGTCACGAGCAAGGCAGCAAGCAAGCATCATATGAACACATGCATGATTTTAGACTTCCAACCTCTACAGCTATGAGCCAAGACATTTCTATTGTTTAAAGCTACACATTTTTGCAGCACTTTCTTGAGGCTTTATGAAGGTAATACACCAACCATGTGTTTTCTATCACGTGTCGAAAAAGTAAAGATATGAAGAAAATGATTTATTCAAGATCACACAACTAATTATTCTCAGAATTAGTATTAGATGCCATTACCTACTAAGCTTTTCTTTACCAGATTTATGATTAATTAGATTCATAGGAGCCAAAAGACTATTGAACAAACACAAGAGGAAGCATTGCATTAGAAGCCATTTTTTCACAAAGTATTAAATAATTGTAACTGATTGCTTGAGAAGCATATTAGCCATTGGTCAAAATGAGTCCTGAACCAGTCTTTCCTTTATTTCTCATCACTTCAGTATCCCTTCAGGACGAAAATGCCTACACACCACATGCTGTGGCTGTTAGGCTAAATGAAACAATTGTAAACTTGAGGCATAATTTGTGATGTACATGTGTAGAGGTTATATGATTGCTGGCTGTTTTAGTTTTGACATTTTTAAACTAACAGCAGCTAAACATTTACAGTTGTTGATGAGGGGTGAAGTAGTTTCCTTTAGTCATCATAGAGACTGTGGTAGAACAGAAAAGAAAGATAATTTATATCAAAGTATTGATTCAATAAAGATACAGGACAAGTCAATATTTTATGAAATACTGAAACAAGCCCAAATACTAAACCATGATAATAGTTACACCTACAGAAGTAGAGAAAGGTATCACTCATGGTTACTTTATCAAAACTTATGTTAAATATGATTTACTAGAAAAGTTGAGACCTTTTAAACACACAGAGAAATTACATCTGGCTTCAGATTCCATTAAGTGTTTATAGTTTGTTGAAATTACTTAAATTTAGTTTTCATATGAGGGCTGCCTTGCCTTTAATTTTTTAACTAACTGTTCTTACCCACTTTTATCTACAAAGATTTTCAAATATGAAACAGAGGCAGACTGAAAATTCATAATTTTCCCAATTTATTTCCTACATTAATAATTTATATTCATAAGATGTATGGCTATCTGAATGATCATTTTATAGTAACTTATAAGAATATCAGTAAACACCAGAAGCACAGACAGTGAGATCAACAATTAATAAATGGGACCTCCTGAAACTGAGAAGCTTCTGTAAGGCAAAGGACACAGTCAGCAAGACAAAAAGGCAGCCCACACAATGGGAAAAAGTATTCACTAATCCTACATCTGACAGTGGGCTGATCTCCAAGATTTACAAAGAACTCAAGAAGCAAGTCTCCAAAACACCAAAGGATCCAATTAAAAAGTGGGCTACAGATCTAAATAGAAAATTCTCAAAAGAGGAGTCTAAAATGGCTGAGAGGCACTTGAGAAAGTGTTCAACATCCTTAGCCATCTGGGAAATGCAAATCAAAACAATTGTGAGATACCATCTCACTCCTGTCAGAATGGCTAAAATCAAAAACACCAATGACAATTTACGCTGGAGAGGATGTGGTGAAAGGGATACACTCCTCCACTGCTGGTGGGAGTGCCAACTTGTTCAGACACTTTGGAAATCAGTATGGAGATTCCTCAGAAAAATGGGAATAAACCTACCACAAGACCCAGCAACTCCACTCTTAGGCATATATCTAAAAGATGCCCATTCATACAACAAGGATGTCTGTTCCACTATGTTCATAGCAGCATTATTAATAATAGCCAGAACTTGGAAGCAACAATTGAGTACTATTCAGCAGAAAAAAAAAAGGAATCCTGAAATTTGCAGGCAAATGGATGGATGGCACTAGAAGAAACCATTCCTGAGTGAGGTAACGCAGTCACAAAAAGAGAAACATGGCATGTCCTCTCTCATATATGGATTTTAGACATAGATCTGGGGAGTGCCAGCCTACAATCCCATTACCAGAGAGTCTGGGAAACAAAACCTTCGTTCAGTGGCTGATGGAAGTAGAGGCAGACTCCCATGGCTAAGTACTGAGCTGAACTCAAGAAAGCCAGTAACAGAGAAGGAGGACTGATGACCAAAGGAGTTAAGACTTGGCTGGTTTAACCCCAGAAACAGCTGACCTGACAAGGGTTAACTCTTGAATCCCAGGCTGATGCCTGGGAATCCAGCATGGGACTGATCAAGACCCCCTGAATGTGGGTGTCAGTGAGGAGGCCTAGGTAATCTATTGAGCCTTGGGCAGTAGATCAGTATTTATCCCAGGTATACAAATAGACTTTGGACTCCCATCGAACAATGTGAGATGCACTCTCACCCTGAACTCTTGGGGGAGGGAGTAGGCCCTGCCCTGGATGAAATGACAGACTATGGACACCCCCATGGAGGGCCTCACCCTTCCTGGGGAAATGAGGGTATATTGGGGAGGTTGGTGGGAGGGCATGGGAGGAAGGGAGGGAAACGGAGAGGCACCTGGAATTGAAATGTGAAGCAACCTTCTTTCTAATTTAAATTTAAAAATAATATATATGTATATACATACATATATATATAATATATAAAAGAACTTTAAGATATATTTTTTCTATTTTTTTATTTAAATTAGAAACAAGCTTGCTTCACATGTCAATCCCAGCTCCCTCTCCCTCCCCTCCTCCTTGCCCCCTGCCTAGCTCCTCCAGCCCCTCAACCAATCCTCACTCCATTCCCCAGGAAGGGTGAGGCCCTCCATGTAGGATCTCCAGAATCTGTCATTCTGTTCATGGCAGGGCCTAGGCCCTCTCCCATATATCCAGGCTGAGACAGCATTCCTCAATGTGGGATAGGCAGCCAAAATCCATTTGTTTGCCAGGGATAAATACTGATCTACTACACAAGGCCCCATAGATTGCCTAGGCCTCCTCACTGACACCCACATTCAGGGGTCTGGATCAGCCCCATGCTAGTTTCCCTGCCATTAGTCTGTGATCCAAGAGCTCCCCCTTGTTCAAGTCAGCTGTTTCTGTGTTTTTCATCAGCCCTGTCTTGACCCTTTGTTCATGACTCCTCCCTTTCGGCCACTGGGTTCTAGGAGTTCAGTTCAGTGTTTAGCTTTGGGTGCTGCCTATGCTTCCATTAGTCACTGGATGATGGTTCTAGGATGCCATTTCAGGTAGTCGTCAAACTCATTATCAGAATGGGGTATTTAAGCTAGACTGTCCACTAACCCTGCCCTATAGAAAGATATATTTTTAAATAAGTGTTTAGTAACTTGGGTATTTAATGACTTTAATTAAAGTAATTTTATTACTTTAGAATCTACTACTGTGGCTAAGAATTTCAACTGTCTTGCCCACCTATAACTTCATCTTTTTCAAGTGACAGTACAAACTGCTAAAATTTACAATTTTTAATATGTGACCACCATGAAAAATAATGCATCATTTAATGGTTTAGGGGAACATTTACTTGGACTTCTTTATCATCAGGTTCAGTTAAAGATTAGATTTCCCAGACTGATAGCTGGGAAATCAGCATAGGACCTATCCAGACCCCCTGAGGGACACATGGAGGAGGGCCTAGGCCCTGTTGCAAATGATATGAAGACTTTGAAGATCCCCCAGGAAGACCTCACCTTCCCTGGGGACCAAAATAGGGATGGGGATCCCTGGGGGCTAGGGGAGGAAGAGAGAGAGAGAGAGAGAGAGAGAGAGAGAGAGAGAGAGAGAGAGAGAGAGAGAGAGAGAGAGAGAACTGGTATTGAAATGTAAAACAAGCTTGTTTCTAATTCAAATTTTAAAAAAGGAAAAAAAAATAAAGATTAGATTTAAAAAGAGTAAGAAAAGCCTTTTGGGAATATATACACATATTTTTGCTATTAATTGGTATCTCTTAACTAGAAGTTTAAAACTTGTATTTTTTAGTTTTATTCATTTTATCTTACCCCACTTGGTGAATTCTTAATATCAGGTATGCTAGATTCTCTCCAAGGCTACTTTTCATCATCAACAAGGCATAGAAACAAACCCAGGGCACTTCAATATGCAGTATGAAATGATCCAAGACACAAAAGTGTCAAAAAAGGCTGTTACAGAGGATATATGCCCAAGTATGGGTGATGTGTTTAATATTTTACATGATAATTTTTACCTTGGATCATGGATAATTAGACAAGCTTTCTATTTGTCTTCATCAAGGCTGTTTGAGGCACACATTCAATTTTTTCAAATTCTTGCTTTCAGTATTGGATGCATTAAAAGGTTGCATCTTCTTTTCTCCAGCAGATCTAGCTAGTCTAATTAACTAAAACTGATGCCTTCCCTTTTAGTTGCTTCTCATTCTATGTTGCCTTCTCTTCATCCTCTTTTCTTTAAAAAATAAGTTCATTTTCTCCATGTTCTGATATTTTCTATAGCTAATGTCATAGAGAACTTGTTGTTGACATTATTTTTGCGTCTCATTTGTTTTTTTTAAGTGGATTTTCTATAGGATCTATTTTTAAATAAACAAATTTAGGATCGTATGACTGAATCAGTTGCCTGAAACATATCTTTTTGCAACAATTTTTATTTATTTATTTATTTGGTTTTTCGAGACAGGGTTTCTCTCTATTGTTTTGGAGGCTGTCCTGGAACTCGCTTGGTAGATCAGGCTGGTCTCGAACTCACAGTGATCCGCCTGTCTCTGCTTCCAGAGTGCTGGTATTAAAGGCATGTGCCACCAACACCTGGCTGCAATAATTTTTATTACATCCAAATTTAATTTGTAAAAATCATGTATCCAGGCTCAGTGGATATTAGAAAAGAAACCTTGAAAAATTTTCCATGTTCCTATGATCATGTATAGAAGTGATTTGGTGGCCTTCAAACATATTTTTATAAAGTGAACCCCATGCATGTACTTTTCCAGCCCTTTTTTTATTCTATCAATGCAAATTCTATAAAATTGTTATTTTCTTTAAAAAGTTCTTTGCTTTATATTCCCATTCCCATCTTCCTTTTAACAGAGCTGTCTCCATAACAGAAGTACCTCCACATTCTTATTCACAGAAGTTGAGACAAGTATTTACCAACTGCCCTACTTTAATTAGAATGTCCTTTTAGGAAAATGTCGGCATACTGATTGGAGTGTTGGTAAGTCTTTAATATGTCTTCACGCAAGAAGGAACCAACTTGGTCCCTAATCTAGCAAATGTTACTGAACATCATGACTCAGAAGACACTTTACCTTTCATAGTCAGCTTATTTTCTGCCACTTAAAAAACTCTAAAATCCAAAATTCTATTTATTGAATTTTACAGCTATGACGGTTTTAGACAATGATTGCCTGCCATTGTCAGTCATTGTTGTTTTTACAAGTTCATTCTACATTTTAATGAATTATTTGCTCTTTGTAAAACCTCTAAAATATATCATTTTTATATACCATTTCTTCTACTTAATTTTGTATAGCAAGCATCTTTTATGAGGTCATGCTATTAACTTATGCTATGCACTGAAATTTCTCCAACAAAAATTACATTTCATGTCTCCACAATCAGGAGGGATCAAATACTGTGATCGCCCATAATATGATGAACTATTTCCCTGAAACATACCAGTTATTAAGGAAGGGGACAACTTAATGGCATTCCATTTTTTGCTAATAAAAAAATGACTGTTTCTATTTCTGGGTGTGGTGGTGTATGCTTGCAATACAGGAAAATAAAAAATTTCAGTTCTTCCTTTGCTACAAAGCAAATTTGAGGTCAGTCAGAGAAACAAAGCAAGATCCTGTCTCAAAAATAAAACTAAATGAATAAGTAAATAAATACAAAAACTGGGCTTCTTTGAGGGTAACTAATAACTTGCTTTCAAAACTCCACCCACGTTATATTTGAATGCCTTATTCAGATTAAGAGCTCCATTCTACTCACTGCTGTGAATTCATTGAGGGAAACTAGTGCAAAATAGAATCATTCATCTGTAAACGTGAATACCGTGCCATACCCATAATGACAGTCACCCACTAGTAAATATGAGCCTTGAAATTATGACCAAGACTTCAATGAAAATATGGAGAAAACTGGCATGAATGCTCATGAACATCTTCCCCATTAAATCTTTTACATATAAAATGAATTTATCATATTATTTCCAATCAAGAGTTTGTCAGCTACTAAACAATCATTGGAATGTGAATAAATGTTGAGTGAGAAATTGTGAAAGTAGATTTTTGCATGGGTGGCAATTTGTATAATGCTTTAGAAATTTATATTACATTTTCTATTAAAATCCATTTAAAGAAATATCACTGGGACATACATAGTTTAGGGCCATGGGAATTATCAGCAGCCTCAATCTATTTGGGCATACTGTCAGCTTCTATTTTCTTCTAACAAAGCAGTAAGAATTTCCCTAGGAAGCTGTCTTAACATTGAGACAATTTGAAGTAACTGAACATCTGCCACTAGTCCAACAAGAAGTTCCTACGTGCTTAATAAGCCTATAACATTGTATAGAACTATGAAAACAATAACTAAATTTGTAATATAGATAAAGAAAAATGAAATTAAGACAAAAGAAAAGGAAGATAGGAATTAAAGAGTGGGGAAAAATATCTTGTTCATGTAACTCTCAATCTAGAACAATTCATCTTGCTCCAAACTGTTCAATTTTTCAGTTCTCTGCTGGTTACAGTCATAATATCTGAAGACCAACAGGACACTGACAAATGGAACAAAAACATTCTGATTTTCCTGTGTATTCAAGCACAGTGGAAGTTGGGGCATATAAATCATGCCTTAGAGAAGCAATAATGGGGGTCTCAGACATTGCCAGGTCAAAAATGTACAAATATAAGATACAAGAAATGAAAGTAAGTATCTGAGAAAATGGAAGAGTTGAAATTTCCTATGCATTATATAGGTCATTTCTACAGGAAAGGAAAGTGGACCCTGTCCCGAAAAATCACCAACAAAAAGAAGAGTGGCATGGGAAATTGAGAGAAAGGTAGAAAGAGAGAGTAAAAGGAAGGGAGAGAGCGCAAAAAGGAAACACCTAGTGAGACACAGAACTACTTAATCCCAGTGTTACATTACAAAGTTGTATTCATTAGGTTATGTTACAAAGAATGCTAATTTATATTTTATAATTTAGAACTTATGTATTCTCATCTATTATTTTTAAGTATTAATAAGTAATGATGAAAGCTGATAAGTTATATATGCACATTGTCACATAATTTACATAATAGTACACAACTGCATTAAACTTTTATATGGTCAAGCTTGGAATTTTGCACATTTAGAAAATCATACTAACTAAAAACAGTTCAATATGTATCTGTGTAGTCGTCTCGAGGGTTTAGGGTTTGATTTGGAATCTAGATCTTTGATGATGTAAAACATACATGATATTTTCTTGTCTGGACCACAATGTTGGCTATATTTCAGTCAATATTTCTGAACAAGCACACATAACTTGCTATCAGTCTTGCAGTTCCTATCATTTCCTATCTGCTAAATGTAAAATCTGGACCTATGTAGCTTCTATAACTCAAGCACACTCTAGACAGTTGCTCCAGTCCAAGAGGACTAGAATTGAATGAAGCAGCAACACGCACAGGGGCTGCATTATCAGGAAGCAAAGAAATCTTAGGACAAACAATACACACTTCCCTGTACCTCCTAAAGTTGTGCATCAGAGTCTGCATATTCAAATTCCACTGCTTAGGAAGAAGGAGGTACCAGGTATGCAGGCCAGACATTCGAGTAATTCCCTAACAGTAGTACTGAAAGCACCACCCCAGCAGAGTACAGTGTGCCACTGTGCAACAGAACAAAATCCGACAACAGGTCAAATTGCCATTTCCCTTGTTCTTAGTGCTTTCTAGATTCAGTGTTGGACCAGAAATAAGTATTTTGTATAAGATTATGCAATATTTAAAAATATTAAATATATTTTATACATAGGGTTTGTTAGTATTCAGAAATCCATACTGGCCTGTCCTTGGGGTTCTGACAGGATATACTCTCAACTGCAACCACTAAGAGCACCACCTGTGCATATTCACTATGCTCCCTTTTAAAAGGGCCCTGCCCACCTCCCAGCCTCCCTCCTCTCTCTTTCTTTCTCTCCCTCTATTCTGTCTGTATGTTCCTCTCTCTCTCTGTCTCTCTGTCTCTCTGTCTCTGTCTCTGTCTCTGTGTCTGTCTCTCTCTCTCTCTCTCTCTCTCTCCTATCTCTCTCCCCTATTTCTTGCTGCTTTTCTCCCATAAGGCAGTTCTCACTCTTCCCCTTTCCAACTTTTATGATCACTTTCCCTAATAAAAAAAACCCTCTGCTTGAACCCTATCACATGGCATCTTCCTTTTGCAATCTGCTATACTTAAATTACAACAGAGTTATTACAGTCTAAAAGTATATTAGACATATAACGTGTGTATATATAGTATATAAATCATATACTATGTACATATAGAGGTCACAGTTCACCTCAAACTTGTGATCCTCCTGTGTCACCCACCTGTGACTACATGTGTGTGCCAATATATTCAGCTACAAATTCTTCCTTTATAAGTGTATTATCTCTCATTGGCCTTCCATTCACTACCCATAGGATTTGAATTCAAGTTTAGCCTCCATCATTAGCTCAATTTAGATCATATTTATGGTGCTTCCACTTTTTTTAAATCCTCAACTCTAGATTAAACATGAATGGATCCTAAACATGAATGTCTAGGAAAAACACATTTTTTACCTTTGGATAGTATCAAGGTTGATTTTATTATTATATTTTTATTAATTATTGTTGTTATTATATTTATTATTTAATACAAAAATCTAAATATCATTTCACAATTAGCTTACCATAGATGTATTTTAGTATAGTTCTCTCACTTTTTGGCAGCTAACATTTAAAATTCCATATCTATTTATAAATTAAAACATTGGTTAATTCAAATTTCTTTGTGTAGCTACAACTTCAAATTATTTTAATTTCTATTTATTACCTACTAGTATAGAATGAGTTGTAATATATAATTCTCAAAATTTAACAAAGAAATTGATATGTCTCCTTTTTGTTTAAAACTGGAAGCTCACAAGGCATTTGTTTTATTATTTTTTTTCAATATTTTTTGTTGTCCTTCGTTCAAGCATGTCTGTGTACCAAGTGCATGCCCACAGAAGCCAGAAGAAGGCGTTGGATTCATTGGAACTAATGGAACTGAAATGGTTGTGAGCCACCTTGCGTGTACTGTGAACCAAATCTTGGTTCTCTGCAGGAACAAGTCCTTTTAAGCTCTGGGCCAACTCTTCAAACACATCACAGAATACCTGTAACAACTAAAGAAGTTACCTATTTGCCTTGGTCATGCCTACTGGGGATATATTACCATAACTTAATTGAGTATGGAAATCCCATTAGAAATTGAAAGCACCCACTGTTAAAGTCTAATTACGGTTTTCCCTGAGCTATGAGCATATTTTCTCAGTGAAAAAAGACATCATAATATTTGTTTAAGTGTGTAGTGTTTAACAAATACTTTTTGGGTATTAGCCTTTTATGTGCAGTTCTAATTCAGGCCCTTAGTTTTGCTATCTCTTTTGTGAGTTGTTTGTATAGTCAAAGGTATTTTTTTCACAAGGTTGTTTCAGCCATCTGAGAGTTCTCCTGCAGTGTCCATGTGTGAGACAAGAGTTTCCCTGAGACCACCTTTATAGTCATACTTGCTCAGTTTTAATTAATCACTATGAGAAACATAAAGACTTCCCTGAGACTAAGATGGGCTTTGCATGCCCAAGAGACAAAAGGAGACTTCAGCTACAATGTGTCACATATGGTCACTTTTCATTAAGCAGCAGACATTACCACAAGAGCTTAACATCTCTGCTATCCCTTTGAATCTGCTATAACTGTGTGAGAGATGACAATAGAAAGAGAAACAGAAGGTCTGAACATAAAGCCTCCTCAGCCAAGGGACCAACGGGAGAATGCTCTCATCAATGTTCCTGGTCTGTCTGTCTGTCTGTCTTTCTCATTCTGAGCTATTTTCAAACAATTACCAAATAAGTAAGTACCACTGTTAAATTATTTCTCAGGATACAAGAGAATTATTTTTGACCAAAACTGAAAACTTGTTTAAAAGAAGGAATTTGAATTGTGCCTGTTGATACACAACCAAGTATATTCCTTGTTGGAATAGCATACGTTATAGGAGCCAGACACTTTGACAAAATCCTAGGTCATTATATTCCATTGTGTTTATTATTTTTACTAATTACTTTTTATTGTTTATTAACATTTTTACTTATTATAATTGTTTATTAATCCTCATGAAAATTTATTGAAAATAAAATGTCAATATTCATGTAGTTTTTATTATGAATTATTATTTAAGGAAATGCATTATAATGAAGCATTACTTTTAAGGAAAATAGATTACCAACTATCCATGTTATCAGAAAATTAAGCATCTTCTTTTTTCCTTGTCATTATATCTATATTAATTATTTAGGAGTCTCACAAAATGCACCCTGTTCACACTCACTCCCCAGTCTTCCCAGGCCCACCCCTTCTCTGGTGCCCTCTCTAAAAGAAGAAGAAAAAAATATCATTTTCATTGTGTGGTTGTAGTGTGTATGTGTGCATGCTAGTGGATGACCACAAAAGAGTCTTTTCTGTCATCTTAAACCACTTTATGCATGAGATATATTTTGTACATTGCTAACTAGCTTCATATCATATCATGCTTAGATCACATAATCAAAATTCTCACTTATATTTCAAATAAAAATTGTCTTATCTTTATAAAATCTAGAAACAGGTGAATAATCTCTTTTAATATATAACATTAAATTAAATTAAAATAAAATGATGTATTTTTCATGTTAAATATACTAAAGTAGAATAACATTAAGATATACATATCCAAAATAATTAATATTTTATGTACTATAAACACCTATACATAATAGTGCTCAATAAACTATCATTAATACCAACCATGCTGACAACTTCTGTAACACTTACATGTTGATTTATTGCTTCTTCATCAATGCTTCTCCCAGTGTCTGTATATGCATGTGAGTAAAATGCTTACAGGTTCCCCCTCCCTTTTTCTCTATTTCTGTCCTCCCCAGTGCTGCTTCTGCTTCTCTATCATTTTAGACTAAAGGTAACATAATGTATTTCTGAAGTAAGAAGAATTGAAATAAATATATATTACGTCTTACATTGTAATACCATATATATAAATATATATATATTCATTATAAATTGTAAAATGCAGACTTCCAGAGGCATCTCCATCCCTGACTTCAAGCTCTACTATAGAGCTATAGTAATGAAAACAGCTGGGTATTGGCACAAAAACAGACAGGTAGACCAATGGAATCAAATGGAAGACCCTGATATTAATCCACACACCTACAAACACCAGATTTTTGACAAAGAAATTGAAATTACACAATGGAAAAAAGAAAGCGTCTTTAACATATTGTGTTGGCATAACTTGATGATGTTGACATGTAGAAGATTGTAGGTAGCTACAATTCTATCCTCAGGCATGAAACTTAAGTTCAAATGAATCAAAGACCTCAATGTAAATTCAATCACACTGAACCTCTTAGAAAGGAAAGCTGAAAGTACACTTGAACAAATCGGTATAGGAGACCACTTCCTGAACATAACACCAGTAGCACAGACACTGAGATCAACAATTAATAAATGAAACCTCCTGAAATTGACGAGTTTCTGTAAGTCAAAGGACACAGTCAACAAGACAAAATGACAGCCCACAGAATGGGAAAAGATCTTCATCAACCCCACATCAGATAGAGGGCTGATTTCCAAAATATACAATAATCCAATTAAATCATAGGGTACAGAACTAAATAGAGGATCTCAATAGAGAAATGTAAAATGGCTGAAAGACACTTAAAAAATCGTTCAATATCCTTAACCACCAGGGAAATGCAAATCAAAATAATCCTTAGATACCATCTTATATCCTTTAGAGAGACTAATATCAAAACCACCAATGACAGTTTATGCTGAGGAGGATTTGGAGAATAGGCAACACTCCTACATTGTTGGTGGGAGTGCAAACTTGTACAACCACTTTGGAAATCAGTATGGTGGTTTCTCAGGAAAATAAAATCAGTCTACCTCAAGATCCAGCAATTCCACTCTTAGGCATATACCCAAAGGATGCACATACAACAAGGACATCTGTTCAACTATGTTCACAGCAGCATTATTTGCAATTGCCAGAACCTGGAAGTAACCTAGATGCCCCTAGAGTGGATGAAGAAAATGTGGTACATTTACACAATGGAGTAGTACTCAACAAGGGAAAAATGAAATCTTGAAACTCGCAAGCAAACAAATGGAACTAGAAGAAACCATCCTGAGTGAGTTAACCCAGACACAAAAAGACAAACATGGTATATACTCACTCATAAGTGGATATTAGAGATAGAGCAAAGGACTACAATCCAGAGAAGCTGAGAAACAAGAGACATACATGGTTCTCCAGAGAAGGGAAAAGTGAAAAGATCTCCTGAGAAAATTGAGAGGACAGGGGGGGAGTGGGGATGGAAGTAGAAGAAAGAGGAGGGAGGATGGGGAGGAGGGAGGAAAACATGAGGGATCAGAAAGATCAAGTTGGGTGAAGAATAGAGAAAGAGAGCAAGAAAAGAGAGACCTTAATAGATGGAGCAAATATAGGGCTGGCAAAACCAACAGAGACAGCTGATCTGAACAGGGGAGAGCTCTTTGACACCAGACCGACAGTGGGGAGGCCAGCATGGGACTGATCTGGACCCTCCAAATGTGAGTGTCAGCGAGAAGGCCTGGGCAACCTATGGGGCCCTGAGCTGTGGATCAGTGTCTATCCCTGAAATACAAACAGTCATCGTGTGCCTATAGCACAAAGAGGGATGTTCTCTCAGCCTGGACTCTTAGGGGAGTGCCTGGACCCTACCCAGAGTGAAATGACAGACTCTAGATATCCCCTATGTGGAAGGATTTGGCAATAGGGTGGGAGGGTGGGGGGGGAAGGGGAGTGCGGGAGGAGGGAAGGGAGAGGGAACTGGGATTGACATGTAAAACAAGCTATTTAAAATTAAAATAAAAAATGATTAAAAAAAGAGAAATCTGTCCAAGGATGACCCCAACCAAGAATCTAAGCAGTAGTGGAGAGGCTGCTTTAGATGCCCTTCCCCCTACATTGAGATTGATGGCTACCTTAAATACCATCATAGAGCTTTCATACAGTAGCTGATGGAAGCAGAAGCAGAAATTCACAACTAAACACTGAACTACTAGAATCCAGTTGTAGAGAAGGAGGAGTGATGAGCAAAGGGATAAAGACCATGTTAGGGACATCCAGAGAAACAACTGACATGAGCAAGTGGGAGCTAATGGATTCCAGTCTGATAGCTGGGGACCCTGCATGAGAACGAACCAAAGTGGGTGTCAGTTGGGAGGCCTGGGCAGTCTATGTGGCCTCCAGTGGTGGAACCAGTATTTATCCCTAGTGCACGAATGGGTTTTGGGAGCCCATCCCTATGAAGGGATGTTCTCTCAACCTAGATACATGGAGAAGGACCTAGGGTCTGCTCCAAATGATGTGACAGATGTTGATGATCTCCCATTGGAGGCCTCACTCTCCCTGGGGAGTGGATTGGGTGTGGGATGTAGGGGTGGTTGGAGAAACAGGATGATTGGAGGGAGGGGGAACTAGGATTGGTATGTAAAATAGATTGTTTTTAATTTAAATAAAAATTTATTTTAAAATATTTAAAACCCCTTATGAGTCACTGCTGTGTTTACATAATGTTATTATTTTTTTTACTTAAGTTTATAATAATACTAGACATGGTCAAGGTAACATTTATTCACTTAACAATGCACTAAATTTTTAAAAAGTTTATTCACTGACATTTCATTTATTAGCATTGTGTGTGTGTGTGTGCTTGTGCAAGTGCACATGATGTATGTTATGTGTATGGTCACACATGCCCCAGTACACATGTGGAAATGAGAGGACAACTTCATGGAGTCAGTTCTCCTTGCACCTTTACAGGGATTCTAGTGATTAATCTAGGCTCTCTATGCTTGTGTGTTAAATGCCTTTCCCCACTGAAACATCTTCGCAAAGTGCAAACAGTCTTTTATAGGAAAACCATTCAGTCATCATCCATGAAATGCTTGCAATGTTCTACTTCTATATTTTTAATTGAACTACAATAAATGTTTCAATAAAGGCATAATCAGACTTTTACCAGAATTTAATAACTGAGAGTTTATTCTGTTTTGACCTGTAGCAGATTTTATTAAATAGAAAATTAGTTTTTCCTATATAACTCTATCCTTCCCATTTATCTGATTTTATCGACTACCTTAATTAAAGTGACAGAATATGTAAGTAATTGATTTTGTGATAAAATAAGTAATTGTAATTAATTAGTTTTAAAATAATTAGCATAAATCAATTTCCTATGAGTTGTGATTTTTGCATTTTAAATTAATACTCCTAAGGCATGATATAAAGCACAATACAATGTCCTTTGAGCAGATGAGTACAAGGCATATATACTCTTACCCCAGATTTTCAGTTGTTCTGTATAAATGTTAGTTGTAGTTAGTTGCAGATGCCATGAACAAAAGAAGTTAAAATATTATCATAAAGCACTGAGCAGGAGAAGGAATTGAGCAGAAACAAATCCCCTCTGAATGAGCACAACACGGACCCCTACACATTTATTACCTTTGGAATTAATCCTGTTAATTTATATGGTAAATTGTAGTTATAGAATGGATTTTGCATGAATATTTCTATATGTTGGGATAGCTGTGCAGGTACATAGGTTCTCACATATGGGTATATGTAGAAGCCTGAGAACAACTTCAGAAATTCGGAATTACAGAAATTAAATAACAAGGAAACACAATTACCAATCAACAAATAGGCTAATGAATTAAATATGGTTTTCAATAATAATAATAATAATAATAATAATAATAGTAGTAGTAACCCCACAAATGACCAATAACTATTTTTAGAAGGGTTCAGCTTCTTCAGACATCAGCATAATTAAAAAAAACAATTTTGTGACATCACATATCTCCTGTCAAAATGGCTAAGATCATCTAGAAATATGACAACAAATGTTGGATGGGGTGTGGACAAATAAAAAGAGGTGAAAGTAATGATGCCATTAATAGGGGATATTTCAAAACTTAAAAATAATAGTACCACGTGATACAGCTATTTTATTCCTAGGTGAGTATACACAGAACTCCACAACCTTCCACGGGTACTTCCATGATCATGGCTGCTCTATTCACTATAGCAGGAAATTGAATCAACTTACTTATCAGTAACAGATGAATGGATAATAAAAATCTGGTGCATAAGTAGGATGGAATACTTTTATTGCCAAAGGAAAATGAAAATATCTCTAGGAAAATGAATGGATTGGGAACGTATACTGTTAGAGAATACCAAATCTCAGAAAGAAGGAAAGAAAGAAAGAAAGAAAGAAGGAAGAAAAGAAAGAAAGGAAGAAAAAAAGAAAGAAACAGAAAAAGAAGGATGTTTTCTATCATTATGTAGTCCCTAGCCTGTAAGTAGGTATATACAGAAACAGTACATGAGTGGGTAGAGCATAACATGGAGAGCTGAGTGTAAGAAAGGGTGACAATTAGGTAATGAGGAAAGACACAATTGAAGTAATGAACATGTGAGCAGTGAGAAGATATAAAGCTGCTTTTTTCTATGTTTTCTTTTTACACTTTCACAGATTCTTTTTCAGTTTGTGTGGTAGATAAATATATAAAAATGTAATCAATAATGGCAATGCAAAACCCTACATGAAGTTCCAAAGTATCAAAATGGACATGCTAACTGAACAGGCATAATCTAACTGAAAGTTATAAACTTTGGCTGCAGCAATGTGCTCATTGAGGGTCGAAATTAACATAGCTGTGTGTTGTTTTTTATATATGAGTATTTTATTAAAAATTATTCTCCATATTTATTAACAATTCACAAACTGTGGCAATGTGTCTAATAAGGTCAGAAAAATTCAAGTCAGAAAAATCTACATATAGGAAAAATTTTAATAGGATATAGTTTTATTCTATATAATAAATACATTTAATTATATAAAAGCATAACAAGGCAAATATGCTATCAAAAAATTTTTTTGGCTTTTACGAGACAGGGTTTCTCTGTATTGTTTCGGGGGCTATCGGTCCAGCCTGGCCTCGAACGCACAGAGATCCGCCTACCTCTACCTCCCGAGTGCTGGGATTAAAGGCATGCTCCACCACCGCCCGGCTGCTATCAAAATTTAACTCTGCAGATTGCAAAAGGAGAAAATTTACTCTTAAGTAGAAGGAAAAAATACTTTAAATCCAACACTAATTACCTATCATAAAGAAGAAATAATATGATATTATATATTTTATTTGAGAATATTACACATTTAAGCCTATAAAGTTGTGTTGTTTCAATTATGAAATGTCTGTCATAAAAATATTACCTTTAATATATGTTAAATACTAGCTTTGTTTTAAATGTTAGGTTTCAAAGCATTCATTAGATGTTTATATATATATACATATATATATATATATATTTTTTTTTACGAGACAGGGTCTATCTGTATTGTTTTGGAGGCTATCGGTCCAGCCCGGCCTGGAACTCACAGAGATCCACCTGCCTCTGCCTCCTGAGTGCTGGGATTAAAGGAGTGCGCCACCACCGCCCGGCAGATGTTTACATTTAAAGAGATTTTACCTTTTTTCCTGATTTAAGCTATGACTTTTAAAACTATGTAAACAATGGTTAAGGAATTATTTTGCTTAATTTTCTTCAAAAAGTTAGGTATTCAATAATTTTTCAAATTTGGATGGCTATTTAATGTCAATTATGGTCTTTAATTGTATTTTTCTCAAAAACATTAGAATATTAGGGCTCTTGCCTTAGATTTCAATGGTTTTATGGGGTGTTGTGTTTGCTCCCTGAGAACAGTATTTATATTTGTGGCCATTAATCAGTGTCACTTGAGCTCAGAGGCTATTCAAGGATTTCTGTCTAATAGCCAAGGAAACAGGATTTATTGGTAGGGAAATCCTTAGCTACAGCTACTAAGCTGCCATTAGTAAGCTCCTTAACAGCTCATTAACACAGGAAGATGTGCTGTGTATAGCACAGCCTAAGTGAGAACCATGGGTGTAGAAAAGTTATTTGTTTATTCTGCTCTGATAGATCTTAACCTAGCAGAATTGACTTTCAAATAATGACAAGAGGAGAAAAAATGGGACCAGTTAAAATAGCATCTCTTTTCTTGACATGAAAGAAACTTTATGAAGCATTTAAGTTAATATTCATAGACTGTTTCATCCAATAATTATCAATATCTTATAAGGTAATAGCCTCTCTATAGTCAGCTTCATAAACAAATGAACTGAGGATGTACTAATAAAAACAAGTAAATAGCTATATTTTGCCTTGTACTAAAAGCATGATCACTAAGTAATTCAGATTTTGTAGTACTTCATATTTCCAGGTCACAATTTGACCAATATATAGATCTAATTTTATAGAAATGCACATATTTGAGTATCATTAAGCAGATATTAGCAAAGCACAAAAGAGTGCTCAAGAAGAACTTTTTATGAAAATGGTAGCATGAGTGAGATGCTCCAGGCTTCTGTCTATTGAAAATGATTCAAAAAGATAAGTGATAAGCAGAGAAATGAATGAATCCAAGTCTAATATTTGCAAAACAAAGTATTTATTAGAGTCACAAACTTAAATGTCATCAAATCTAGCAGTAAAAATGAGTAAATCAGAAACTGAAATGTACACAGGGGAGAGTTTGGGAGGTTGCAGTGCTTCAAGGGTGCTATGGGATATGGCATTGATCAACTGATATGACAAAGACTCCTTCAAATTTCTCAATTGAAACTAGTTTAGTGTCCCACACTGTTTTCAGACCTACATGCATTAGACAGCTGGATAGAATAGTTAAGCTTCTCCAGCTGAAACCCAAAAGCAAATCACAAAACAACATAACCTTTTTCCTTTTGTCTCTGTCTCTGTCTCTTTCTCTCTCCGTCTCTCTCTGTCTCTCTCTGTCTCTCTGTCTCTGTCTCTCTCTCTCTCTCTCTCTTTCATCTCTCTCTCTCACTCTTTCACTCTCTCTCTCTCTCTCTCTCTCTCTCTCTCTCTCTCTCTCTCTCTCTCTCTCTCTCTCTCTCTCTCTCTCTCTCTCTCTCTCTCTCTCTCTCTCTCTCTCTCTCTCTCTCTCTCTCTCTCTCTCTCTCTCTCTCTCTCTCTCTCTCTCTCTCTCTCTCTCTCTCTCTCTCTCTCTCTCTCTCTCTCTCTCTCTCTCTCTCTCTCTCTCTCGCTGTGTAGCCCTGGCTGTCCCTGAACCTGCTTTGTAGACCACACTGGCCTTAAATTTAAATATCATCCTGCCTCTGACTCTCAAGTGCTGGGATTAAAGGCATGCAACAGCACACCCATGAACAAAACAAATTATAAATATAAGAAGATTAAGTAACAGGACAAATATTTCAGAAAAAGCAACAATCATGGATTGATAACAAATAGAATCATGAAGAAAAACATGGTGAAGTTAAAAAATATTAGAAGGAATGAATTTCTACAAAGCTATAATAACACATTATAAATATTAGTAATAATAGAAAATGTGGAAAATGTGTTAAATAAAAACAAAACTCATTTCCTTTAATTTTTCGAATTTTGGAGTACAGGCTTTTAAAGTATGACCTGATGATTCTCTGTGTTTCCTCAATGTCTGCTGTTATGTCCCTATTTTCATTTCAGATTTTGTCAATTTGCATACTCACATTCTGCCATTTGGTGAGTTTGGGTAAAGGCTTGTCTATCTTGTTGATTTTTTTAAAAAAATAACTTTTCGTTACATTGATTCTTTGTATTGTTTTCCTAGTTTCTATTTTATTGATTTCAGCCCTCAATTTAATTATTTCCTAGCGTATAATCCTCCAGGGTGAATTTGCTTCTTTTTGTTCTAGAGCTTTCAGTTGTGCTTTTAACTACTCTCCAGTTTCTTCATGTGGCCACTTAGTGCTATGAACTTTCTTCTTACTATTGCTTTCAAAGTGTCCCATGAGTTTGCGTATGTTGTGTTCTCATTCTCATTGAATTCTAGGAAGTTTTTAATTTCTTTTTTATTTCTTCTTTGACCCATGAGTGGTACAATTGTGCATTATTCAATTTACTTGAGTTTGCAGGTTTTCTGCAATTTGTGTTGTTGTTGAATTCTAACATTACTGCATGGTGGTCTGATAAGATACATGGAGTTATTTCAATTTTTTTGTACCTGTTGAGGTTTGCTATGTTGCCAAGTATGTGTCGATTTTTGAGAAGGTTCCATGTGGCTCTGAGAAGAAAGCATATTCTTTTGTGTTTAGATGGAATGTTCTATAGATGTCTGCTAAATCCAATTGGGTCATAACTTCTATTAGTTCCTTTGTTTCTTTCTTAAGTTTTTGTTTGGTAGTTCTGTCTAGTGATGAGAATGGTGTTGATGTCTCCCACCATAAGTGTGTGGATTTTATGTGTGGTTTGAGTTTTAGTAATGTTTCTTTTACTAACATATATGCCTTTGTGTTTGCTACTCCTGGGTTCATTTGATTGGAAAATCTTTTCCAAACCCTTAATTCTGAGGTAACATCTGTCTTTGAAGCTGAGTTGTGCTTTTTTGCTTTTTTTTTATGCAGCAGAAGGATGGATTCTGTCTTTGAATCCATTCTGGTAGCCAGTGCCTTTTTAATGGGTGAGTTAAAACCATTGATATTGAGGGATATTAATGACCATTGATTGCTCATTCTTGTTTATTTTGGAATGATTATTATTGGTGGAATTGTATGTGGGATTCTACCCCTTTTCTCATTTGGTTGTTGGTAAAGTAGGATTATCTATTGCCTATGTTTTTCTGCTTGTAATTAACTTCCTTGGATAGCAGTTTTATTTCCAGACCTGCTGGGCTAGGGGATATGTATTGTTTAAATTTGGTTTTGCCATGTAATATTTTGTTTTCTCCATATAAATTGATTGAAAGCTTTGTTGGAATAGTAGTCTGGGCTGGCATCCATGTTCTCTTAGTGTTGATAAATGTCTATCCAGGACCTTCTGGCTTTCTGCGTTTCCATGGAGAATTCAGGTGTAATTCTGATAGGTTTGCCTTTATATATTATTTGACCTTTTTCCTTAGCTGCTCTAAGTTTTCTTTCTTTATTCTGTATACTTGGGGTCTTGATTACTATGTGGAGAGGGGACTTTTTTGTGGTCCACTCTATTTGCTGTTCTGTAAATTTCTTGTACCTTCATTGGCATGTCTTTCTTTAGGTTGGAAAATTTTTCTTCTATGATTTTGTTGAATATGTTTTCTGCCCCTTTGAGATGGATTTCTTCACCCTCTATACCTATTATTCTTAGGTTTGGTCTTTACACGATATCCCATATTTCCTGGATACTTTATGTTAGGGATTTTTTTGGACCTAATATTTTCTTCGTTCGATGAATCTATTTCTCCTAGTGTGTCTTCAACACCTGAGATTCTCTCTTCCTTTCTTGTAGTCTGTTGATTATGCTTGCATCTGTAGTACCTGACTGAATTCCCCCAGACTGTTTTTTTTATTGTCTCCATGTCAGATTTCAACCCTGCACTGTTTGAATTGTTTCTTGTAATTTATGTTTAGTGTTTTCCTCCCTTTCTTGCATTTGTTGGATTTTTTTGGTTTGTTTTATTCTTCCATTTCTTGCATTTTTTTGGTTTGTTTTTTTCTTCCATTCCTTTAAGGGATTTTATCATATCCTCTTTGAGGGCCTCTATCATTTTCATGAAGGTGTTTTTAAGGTCATTCCCTTCTGCTTCATCTGCATTATGGTGTTAAGGTCTTGCTGGTGTAGAATCTCTAGACTCTGGCAGTGTCATATATGTTTTTCTGTTACTCAGTGTGTTCTTATATTGTCTCTTTCCTTTTGCTTCTTCCAATGGGTGTAGAAAGAGCGTCTTCCTCTCCTGGTGGGTAGGTGACCTGAGTTCCCTTTTGGTAGGTGCAAGCAAATCCAATACACTCTGGCCTCTGCTCTCTGTCCTCTGTCCTCTGCCTGAGTGTGGGCAGGAGTAAAGTGGCTCTCTCTGTAGACTCCTGGTTCCTTGATCTTCTGGGGGTGGGTCGACCTGGCTGTGGTCCGCAGGCCAGGAGATCAGAGATAGGGCAAGCAGGAGGAATTTGTGTCTAAGATGGGGACCTGGAGTTTACCTCTGCCCTCTGCCCTGTGTGTGGGAAAAAGTTGTGTGCCAAGTTGTAACAAATCAACTGAAACAGGAATACTAGGAAATCTGAAGCAAAATGGATGGAACTAGAAAAAAAGTCATCCTGAGTGAGTTAACCCAAACCAAGAAAGACAAACATGGTAAATACTCACTCCTAAGTGGGTATTGGGTATAAAATAGAGTATAAATATGCTACAATTCACAGACTGAGAGAAACTAGGTAACAAGAAGAGTTCATGGGGGGCACCTAGATAACCCTGAGAAGAAGTAATAGAAGAGATTTTGTGGGTGGACTGATGGCAGGTGGAAATGGAAACATGAACAATCAGGTTGGGAGGCTGGCAGTTGGAGGGGAAGAATGTGCTGAAAGAGACTACTGGAGGGAGGTATTTAGGACTCAGGTAAAAATCTAGAACAAGTGTATATTCCAGGAATTTAAAAGAATGATGCTAACTAAGACTTTTATATATGTAGCCTGAACTGGTCATCTACTATGTCTAGATCGGTGCCTAATCCAATTGTCATCAGAGAGGTGATATCCAGCAACTGACTGAAACATGCAGAGATCCACATCTAAACATAAGCAGGTGTGTGGGGAATGCTTCAGAAGAGGAGGAGAAAGAATTATATGGAGGCCAAGGACACCATAATGAACCTCACATATTCAAATATCCTGGGCTCATAGGGACTGAACCAACAACTAGGAATCTGCATGGGACTGAACTAGGCATTTTGCATTTATGTTACAGTTGTGTTGATTGGTCTTCCTGTAGGAGTATCACTGTCTCTGACTCTCTTACTGACTTTTGGGACCCTATTCCCCATTCAGAGTCACCTTGCCCAGGCTTAATACATGGGGAGATACTTAGTCTTACTGCAACTTCATATTCCATGTTTTGCTGATATTCATGGGAGATTCCCAAACAGAAAGGAAGGAGGAGAGGACTGGGAGGTGGGGACAGAGTGGGCAGAGGGCTTGGGAGGAGAAAATGGCAGGGGAGGGGGAACTGCCTCAGGGATGTAAAATAAATAAAAAACTTATTTATTTATTTTACAAATAAAGTGTCACAATTAAATAAACCTATATTGCTTTCTTAACATAAGCTGTGCACATTGATCTGAATAAATATAAAGTGTGAAGGATTTACCTTGTAGTATCCATAGATTTCTTTATCATTACAATGAACTCTTAAACAGGGTACTTGGATAGGGCTTCGTGCTCTTACCATATGATAGTCATTACCAGGCAAATTGAGTTCATTCATGATATGAAACCTCATGTATTGGTTCTTCAGAGTCAGAAACTACAAGCCAGAGGGTAAATGAGTGCTGTGTTGTTCAATTTACATTATTTGACTTCCTTTTTGGTTTTAAGATTTTTTAAAATCAATTTTCACATGCAACTCAATGCCCTTTGTTGGTGTCAGGCTAGTTTTTAAATAATGTATGAGACTAGCAAATCTGCCTAATGATCTATTTCACTAGATATATATAGAATAGAAACCGTATTGTTTAGAAGAATTCACCTTCAAATGTCACATTTTTAGAGCGCTATGGTGAAAGTTAATTTGAGCTTTATTAATTCAGAATGCCATTAAACTTAGTGCCGTATCTAGAATATTTATAGATGACACTGTTTTAATTTAATGAGATGCATACAAATGTTCTTTATTTTTAAATTACACATTTAATACATAGTAACGTTTTGAAGTATGCTCCTTTTAAATGTATTTAAATTCATTTAACTAGAGGGAAGAATAGCTGGGGAGACTCTGGTGTCCACCTTAGCACATAGCTTCCCCACAACATGTTCATAAAGTGTTTCTCAGTGCACTCAGTGGCTAGTGTTGATCACCCACCCCTTCAGAAGCAGTGATATGCTTCCAGAGCTTCCAACTCTACTGGCATTTTCCCTTTGCTTTTTCCTTTAAAATAATCACAGTTCCAGAGGAGTACTTCTTTGCTATCCATATATATAATTTTTAAGGTGCCTTCAATATGAAGAAAATGTGTTATAACATAGACTCCCTTAAAAGTATCAAATCATCAAATACACATTAGTCGATATATTTCTTTAAATTACCCTCTAGTTCATCATTGTAACATAAAATAATTATATTTTGTATGTTCTGATGGTTCACCAATATCTTATCATTTCTATATAAATTTAATTACATATTAAATAAAATTTGAAATATCTGACTTGATTTTTGTTCAGCAACAGGGTAGTCTACTACCTTTCCCAATATTTAGTTCTAGTTCTACCTTGAATTCCTGGTCTCCAATAACAACACATTATTTTCAGTTTGTTAAAAAAACAATAATTTTCCAAACCGATAACATTTTTTTAACATACATCTATGTTATTTTGACATTACGTTGAGAAAAATATCAATGGGGCACAAAAACAATTCCTAAAAGTAGCTCCTGAAAATATTTTATCTCATATTAAACAAATCATAAAACTTACAACAAACATATTTAAATGTTTGTGTATCAAGACATTGCCACAATTCCTACTCAACAGAAATAATTTCATAATATCATCATTACTAGCTATATATCAACAAAATTTATGCATATTTAAAGTTCACAAGATATTTAATGAATGTATAAATAAGTAAATCAAAGACAGCAAATCTGTCTTATTTGTTAAGTACTTCTCAAGGTAGTTCTTTTTATTTGAAAAGTATTTACATTACTTACTAAAATGTATTTTTGTTGCCATAAAAGTAAGAACATCATTAATCGTACTTGTACTCTTTTCTCTTTTTAATATCTACAACTTTATTCAACAGCTATGCAGAAAAACATTTTAAAGTTAAAGAAATGCAAATTATGACACTATATAAAAAACGTTTTGCTGAAAAAACCTCAAGTTTAGCAGAATGTTAGTGTATTTGAGGCCAGACCACAGTGTTGTGAATTATATGTTCATTGAAGCAATGACTCGTTGGTTAAATGTGATCCTATTAAAAATGGGACATGAAGGATATAAAGATAAATAATATTAGTTTCTTACTACTGAGATCTTAGTAGGTGTTTAATTAATGTTTATGAATGAATAAATGAAAGGACAAATATGATCACTTAGCAAGTGCTACCCATCCATTCATCATACTAGCAACATATAAAACTCCATAGCAGACACTGTAGTTATTCCCATAGTTCATCATGACTCCAGAAGCCACATGTTTTTAACTTACTGACAAACCCATTGACTATTATTAAATAAAGGACTTTGAAATAGGATTACCCTAGTCTAACTAGGGAAAACTTAAGTCTCCCAAGAAACACTAGAATTTTTGGGGGGGAGTAAGCATTGAACCTTATTTCAAAGTTGCTATGGATGCAACTACGACCTTTCTCCAGTAAAAAAAAATTGAAAACAGACCACAGAGAACTGTATTTGTTCCTAAAATACATCTCATTCAGTTTTTCATCCATCTTCCTGTAATTCAACAGCTGCTTCCATTTAATCCGAAAATAAACTCCCTACTCAAGACATTGGTAGCCTGACCAGAGTTCACATTTGTACTGGCATATCTAGTTTTAGTATACGTGAGACAAAGTAGAAGATAAATAAGAAAAGCTTTACAGAACTGAAATTTGAGGTTTATCTTCATCAATGTAAGAGTAAAATGGTAAAGCTATAGCAGCATAAAGCAAGAAATGCTTTCTTTACAGCTACAAATGTGATGAAATGGTGTCTTGCAGATACCCAAAAGATATTATTCTCCTGTAACTTTTGAATATTATCTTCTTTAGCAATAGTACTTTCCAGATTATTATTAAATAAAAGATGTTGTGAAGAGATAACCTATTAACTAGGGAAACATAAACGTCCTAAGAAAGTTTTATTACATGAGAAAAATGCATAATATTTTTCAATATATTTTTGGAAGAACGTCCAGTACAGACAAAGACAAAATTGGAATTATATAGCCACAAAAAAGGAGCAGACAGACCATGCTAATCACAAGAACATATTGTCAAAATTGATTAAAAGCAATGACATAAGAACTGAAACTTTGAAACTGCTAAAGAAATATGGAGGGAACAACATGTTACGAGATAAATGACACCCACTGAATAAAATTCCATGAGTTCAGAACATAATCAAATGAAAGGGATTTCACCACATTAAAAGTTCTCTGCTCAACAAAGTGGATATTATCACAAAACAGACATCTTAGAGCATAGGATAAAACCTTTACCAATTATTTGTTGGACAAGTAATGGATATCCAGGATATATAAAGGACTCAAAAAGCCAAATGCCCAAACCACAAATGATCTAATCAATGAGTGGGTGAGTAAATGGAACAATCACTTTTCAAAGAAAGAAGTAAAAGTGTACAATAAATACATGAAGAAATGTTCCATGGGAATGCAAATAACTCTAAAATGAAATTACACCTCACTCCATAGAGAATTGCTATTCTCAAGAGGAAAAAAAAATTCTTCACAGGTATGTAGGATGAGACAGGATCCCTTCTGCAGTGTTGGTGGAAATAGAAATTAGGTCAGTCATGGGAATCCACCCCTACATAAAACAGATCTTTCATATCACTGGTTGTTAACCTTCCTGCCACTATAACCCTTGAATACAGCTCATGCTGAGGTGAAAACCAACCATAGCATTATTTTTGTTGCTCCTTAAGAACTGTAATTTTGCTATTATGAATTTTTTTTGGTTTTTTTGGTTTGTCGGTCCAGCCCAGCCTTGAACTCACAGAGATGCTATTATGAATTTTAATGTAAATATCTGATAAGTAGGATGGTGTGTACAATGACCCCTATGAAAGATTCATGTGATCCCCAAAGAGGTCTCGACCCACAGGTTGAGAACCACTTATTATATTTTTCCCTATTGTGTATCTACCCCCAAAGAATAAGATAATATATTCCACTGATATCTGAACACTTATATTTATTGTAATACCACACACAATATGTTGGTTATAGGATCAGCCTTGGTACTCATCAACAAAGGACTAGATAAAGAGATGTGGTTTATATATACAAGGTGTCTTTTCCAACTTAAAGAAGGAAATTACATTATTTACAAGCAAATGTGTGGAATTTGATATTGCTGTGTTCAGAAAAATAATACTGGCACTAAGAGTCAATGTTCTCACTCATATATGGCAATTAATATGGAAACATACATAGATATAAAAAGGTGGTGGAGGAGGAATATGGAAGGAACAAACTAGAGAGTGTTAAAGGATTTGGCAATAGGGTGGGAGGGTGGGGGGGAAGGGGAGTGCGGGAGGAGGGGAGGGAGAGGGAACTGGGATTGACATGTAAAACAAGCTATTTAAAATTAAAATAAAAAATGATTAAAAAAATACAGTCATAAGGGTTGTGTAGTGAAGTCGTTAAGCACAAGCAATGTCCTTACTAAGGACCCAAGTTCAGTACCCATATCAGTTAACAATTACTGTAACATAAGCATCAGAAACATCTGACATCCCTGGCCTCCATGGGCCACTGCATTCGTGTATACACACCTACACAGACAGACACAGACACACACACACACACACGCGCGCACACACACATGCACATGCACATGCACACACACACACACAACAATATAATAAAAATAAATCTACAAAGGGTCATAGAACAGTGATCAAAGTACATACTAATCATGTTTGAGAATGTAATAATAAACTTCAATACTTTCATTAGCACATACTACACATACACACACACACACACACACTCATACACACACACATCCCATAGAATTTCAGAGGGAGTAACACCGTGATTTTGATTTTTTTGACAGTCAGAAATATTAAAGAAGAAAACTGTAATGTTCTAAGCCATCAAATTTGTTGTATATTGTTTTCATGGCCACAATAATTTAATATTACTACCAAACCAAAACCATTTCCCAAAAGTATATATTTGGTAGAAGGAAAATGATAGTGGGGAGGGAAG
Source organism: Mesocricetus auratus (assembly GCF_017639785.1). Classification (NCBI taxonomy): domain Eukaryota; kingdom Metazoa; phylum Chordata; class Mammalia; order Rodentia; family Cricetidae; genus Mesocricetus; species Mesocricetus auratus. Next base: position 39,544,379 of record NW_024429194.1, on the reverse strand, counting down.
AGTTACCATTGAGATTGCTAGAAATTATTTAGGATTTGAATTATGTATGAAGATAAATCAATAGATAATCTCACTCCTGTAAATATCCTTTGATTCTTATGCCTCTGGGTGGCTACCTCATAAAAACCGCAGCCCCAGACTGAGATCTTGAATGTCTACTAATGTTCTTTTACATTCCCAACTCTAGTATCATGAACATCTTTGAAATCTGTAATCTGTACCTACCTATTTTCTCTGTCATTGACCAGCCTTCTTTAGGTATATAGAACCTTTTGCCTAATGAAATAATATTTTCCCTCCTGTGGTCATAGATGCTTCCCATTTAATTCTTTTTTCATTGGCTCTTTTTTTTAGTGTTTTGTCTTCATCTGGGTCTCTGCAGTTATGGACATTTAAGCGGATGTTGGGAATAGAACCTGAGTTTTGTAGAATGACAGCCATACTCACTTTCTAATCATGTCTCATAAGCCTGAACTGTCTTCCGTTGCTTTCCTTCACTTGTTTTTAATACTTGTCACTGCCAAGGATAACTTTTACCAGCCATGGAATGTTCTTTAACATTTTTCCCACTGCATATTTCACTGGTATGTATTTTGTCCATGAGAGCACACACAGCCATTGCCCAGTGCAGAGTTAAGGCCTCCCTGCATTTTCATGGAGCATCATGAGACTTCACTGTTTCAGTGTTCATTCATCCCATTGCTAAGTAACCTTTCCCCTCTCCTCACAGATTGTAATTTCACTGAAGACAGAGGATGAGTAGTATTTTCCTTTTGTTCAGCACAAACTAAACCTGGAGCTGCAGCCTTCACTGTAAATTGGGTTCTAGTGGCTTTAGATTAATCAGCAAAATACCAGGTAATGACAATTTCTTACTAGTGAAACCTGTTAGAAGACTATAATTCTTGGAGGATAACTAAAGATGAACAGATCAGTCTAAGCTCACCCATAGATAGACTCAGCAAACAATTTGATAGATAAAGCAGAAGAACTGATTCTACGTCCCCGTATTTTAAGGGCTGACAAATATACTAGGGCTGCAATGTTGTCTTCCAAATTTTCACACTTGTGGAAAACTGTGACCTTGCTTGTGAAAATGGTATTTGCAGATATAATTAGAGTCAGATAGAGCCATGATATGTAGGAATGGACACTTATGATATGATTTTGTGTAGTGAGATATAAACCTCACTCACACCTGTAGTGATGACCATGACCGTTTGGGCGTGGCCACATGTATGGACATGATAACATGACAGAGAGTGGGTTTAGGTCAGGGACCAGGACAAGTGGCTCTCTCTTTCATCCAGTCGGAGCACAGAGAGCAACCTGTGTGGATCCTTAGACTGGGAACTTGCAGCAGTCATTTGCTTCTTGAGTACGTGACTTCTCCCCAAATAAAATTATATTAAATATATTGAGCCTTGTCCCATGAATCTTGATCCCTGCATCCACAATTGTGAAACTACTCTACAGCCGTATCTGTATGACCTGTGAACAAAGATAACTTTGTCCCTTAAGTTGGTTATTATTACAATTTTTTTACCACGGCAAGAAGAGAAAAACTAAGATAAACTATTTTTACTTTCAATTACAATGGATGATTATTGTAAACATATAAAGTAAACATATATATCCAGCTGGGTGTGACAGCACATGCTTCAACCCTAGCACACAGGAAGCAGAGGTAGGGAGGATCTCTGTGAGCTCAAGGCCAGGTTGGGCTACATATCAAATTCCAGGGCAGGAAGATCTACATAATGAGGCTTGTTTTAAAAAATGAATAAATAAATGGAATCATATATATTCATTTTCCTAATAATAGATATTAAAATTCAGCAGTTTATTTTAAATACAAGGAAAATTTTAGTGACACACGCTTCTTTCCAAATTTTCTAGATCAGTTTATTCCCTCCAAAATTATTCCTTGTTTCTTTTTACCAAGTATACTTAAACTTACCCAATTATGTTTTTTGATTATATGCAAACCTATTTTCTACATTTTTGGTCTCAATTCTTTTATCCAATATTGTGATATTTTTACTTAAAACCACACAAATATCTACCCATATATTTTAAGCTATCCATGTATTACCAAAAAAAATAGTACAATGTAAAATACTTGGCAATTAATTATTATATGGAGAACAATGGCAAGAAAAAAAACTTGTGTTCATATTAAAAAAACTAATTTCCAGCCCTGGAGGTGTGAATTGTTGGAAGTATCTTGCTGGGATCCAGAAAGGGTTTGCTACAGTATCTTTCTTCTTTTACATACACACTTCTCTTTTTCACCTTCTGACAACAAAGCACTTTTTCTAAAATGGAAATATGCTTCTGGTCTTCAGCCATTTCAGTGACTATCAGCTGTTCAGGAGACATACTTTGAACCCATACCACGATGGTTAGGGAGAAAAAAGTACAATGGGCACCCAGAAAACAACAACAAAACAAACAAGCAAACAAGAAAACTTTCTATATATATTAATATATTGCAGCTCTTTCCCTCCATTGTCACCAGTGTGTAACATTTCTACCTCTCTTGGTGACCTTCAAAAGCAAATCCTTCTGAACCTTTGAACTCAAAAACATCTGGAGTGCCAAGTCACAGGGCAGAGAAAAATGACTCTGAAGTTCACACTCTAAAAAGAGCACAACTCACGTTTACATAATTGACTTGTTCTGTGCTTCACGCTGAAATACAACATTCTCTAACTGAAGAGGAATTTCTATGGTTACAGTTTTCAGGCCTGGAACCTCAGACCACATAATACAAATGAAGACACGCAAACATATGTACATTATTCGTGAATGACTGCCGGATGTTGGTGCGATTGTCAGGAAGACAGAAAACACAGGACAACAGTCCACGGTTGCTAAACAGTTGTTTCCTTTCAACAATAGCTTGACACTTTTTTTTAACTTTTATTTTTTCAATCTGTATGCCCCCTACTTGGTTTTCATCAAGCTCCCATCAGGGGGACCCTAGGATAATCAGATAGAAACAGGTTCAGCATAGGAAAAGCTCAATAGCCAGTGGGAAGCAGACCCAAATCCATAATCACCAATGAAAAGCTGACTCAAATCAAGGTAAATCAACTAGAAAAAACTACGTAAGTAAAAGGGGGGGAAGGAAACAATTGGACATAATTACGGTTAATTACAGGGAAATATGCTCACATTAAAACAGACTTAGATTCCATTTTTCTGTAACATGTTCGCATAAGGCTTTAATTGAATTGAATATATGGAGCACAGTCTAACAATATATTCAGATAGGTAGTAAATGCACCTAGTATGAAATTTTACTGAACATCCAGATTTTTGTTCTCTAAACAAGATTTTTAAAAAACTCTTAGAGTGTAATTGAAATTTGATGATTGTTGAGGAGGTGTAGACAAGTGTTTATTCAATGTGTATAATAAAGTTCTAGAAAAAAAAGCGCTGTGGACACATTTGCAGTTAACATATTTAGTGTATTTTAGTGCATATGGGTTGAACCCAAATTATATTGTTGGCAACTTTAGGGGTCATAGTTTGTTCCTCAAGTCAGGTCTTGTCACTATGCTCAATAAACCAATCAAAAGACCCCAATTCATACTAAAACTCAGAAAAAAGATTTTGTTTTATTAATATGGCACTTTGCGATGAGATGGAGCTACCTCTGCTACCTCTTCCACAAGAAACCAAAGCCAAGAGGTTATGGACAAGGGTTCTTAGGCATGGCCACTTAGCACAAGCTGATGAATTCTAACTTGGTCCTTCTTTGCGTTCTGTTTATCTAAAATATAGACATGTTCCTTCTCAACACTGAGACACTAAAGCAAAAAGTGGAGAAATGTAAAGTAGGCAGGCAAGAATTATATATTTAAAGAGACACTTGTTTCTCTTAATCTGACAATCAGAAAATTAAAACAGTGGACCTGGAAGAAATGGAAATTTACCTCAAGAATCTAAAACTGGGAAAAGGAAAGGACAACAACTTAGAGCAGGGAGGGTGAAGGTGAGGGCATGAGTGAAGAGGGGGAGGGATGTAGGGAAGACTTGTCTCCTGGGGAGACATTCAATTTTTTATGAATTAATTTTTTGGCTAAATTAAAAACAATCTTATTTTACATACCTATCACGGTTCCCTATCCCTTCTGCCCTCCAATTTCTCCCACCCTGACTATCTCATGCCCCTATTCACTCCTTAGAGAGGGTGAGGTCTCCAATGGAGGATCATCAAATTATATCACATCCTTTGGGGCAGGAACGAGGCCCTCCCTCCTGAATCTAGGCTGACATAGTATCCCTCCACAGGGAATGGTCCCCAAAAGTCCACTCATGCACTAGGGATAAATACAGGATAATTCCCAGCAGCCCCATAGACTGGCCAAGCCCCCTAAATGACACCCAAGTACAGGGGGACTGGTTTGATCTTATGTAGGTTTCTAATCTGTCAGTCTGGAGTCTCTGAGCTCCCACTTTCTAAGATCAGATGTTTCTGTGGGTTTCCCCAGCATGGTCTTGACCCCTTTGCTCATCACTCCTCCCCCTTTAACAACTGGATTCCAGGAGCTAAGTGCTTCGGTGTGAATTTCTGCTTCTGCTTTCATCAGCTACTGGATGAAGGCTCTGTGGTTAGATTTAAGATAGTAAGCAATATCATTATAGGGGAAGGGCATTTCATAGAGTTTTATCAGGCATAAAAACACCCTAAAGGATGAAACTGAAGACCAGGTAATGATGGATCAATCCTGGGTGGGCCCAAGATTGGAGCAAGTCTGCTTAGATGTGCACATCTGTGGCACTGGCTTTAAACTTTTAGCCCACTTCAGGACCCTGAACAGAGCACTGAAGGCTTGCAGGATCTCTTTCTCTCTTAACCCACTGAATAAATCTTCTGCCTCTCACTATGTCTCACTTTCTTTTGTCGGTTTGTTTTTAATTGTGTTGTTGTGACAGATGACAGTACCTGATTATGACTCTAAGTTCAATAATGTTCTTGCCAGGCAGTGGTGGCACATGCCTTTAATACCAACATTTGAGACCAGAGACAGGTGGATCTCTGTGAGGTCAAGGCCAGTCTGGTCTACAAAATGAGTTCCAGGACAACCAGAGTTGTTCAGAGATACCCTGTCTTGAAAAAAAATAGTATTCCATATGGCTCAAAACAGGTTGAAAAAATGATGGTTTCAAGTTCATAAACAGTTTTAATATAAAATTTCACTTGTCTGTATAACATACATATTTTTACAATAAAAATTATTTATGGAAAATATATATTATAGAAAGCTGAGTATTTTTCCTACATATTAGTCAACTTTTGGAAAGAAAACTCCACAAAACTGCACAATATTTCTTAGAAAAATGATAAAAGACTGTTGTTAACTTTGTGTTCTCTGCCTTCTTCAAAGTAAATCAAATTAAAATACAATGTGTTTAATTATTTTAATGACATTATTGCTGAATTGTAATGAGTATAATCACTTGATGTTTCCGGTGCACCTGGAACTTTATAATCAGAATGAGAATGATTTTGGTGACTGACATCTTTAAGGCAATGCTTCATTTTCATCTGTTTATAAGCTTCAAAGACAAACATCAAGACCATATCAAGTAAATAATAAGCAGAGAAAAACTAAATATCTTTTTCACACATATTGCACTAAATGAATTTCAACTCAGTTAAGAGTTTATAGACCTTTTCCCTTCCAGTAGCAATGTTTACACACACACACACACACACACACTCACACACGCACACACACTCAAGTATGCACATGAAAATTAATATTTGCTTCTACCTATGCTATCTCTGGAATTTTCAATGATATAGTCATGAAGTTCTCCAAACAAGTCCAGATTCTTAGTATCTGGGGGGGCAACCGTACCTATTATCATTTCTAAGTAAGCTACATACTGGCTCCCCCGTCAATAATGAAACTACAACAACAAATCTATATCAAAAGAATTGATTCAGGTAAATGTTTTACACCTTGAGTTTTATGAATACTAATTATTAATGTTCTTTAATAAACAATTGTGAAAAGGATTTTAAGGAAATGAGCATACTATATTTAAAAGTGTCTGTTTTGAATGACTACATAAACTGATAATATCTTTGCAATGAATAAATGATAAGAGATATTATTCTTCATTAAAGAAAATGAATGAGACAACATTGTGGATAAATACCATTATAACTTGATGAATTCCAGTGACTTAAATGGAAAATACAGTTTATAGCTAGGAGAAGTATGCCCAACTATAATAATTGTTGCTGGTTCTGGTAATCATTTAAGGTAAAAAATTTAGCATCAACCTAGACCCTACCAGATACTTCATTAAATGCTTAAGAATGTTGAGAAAAGAACATTTTGAAAAGGACTCATTCCAACGTGATGGCATTAACCATCTGATTAAATGAGGTATATTTTTAAAGAGAAAATCGTTTATTTTCTAATGAAAATAGATATCTCTTTAATATATTATACTGAGATTACAGTCTCTCCTCATCTCTCTCGTAACAGCCCTAGCTGTCCTGGATCTCTGTGTAGGCCACGCTGGCCTCAAACTCACAGAGATTCTCCTGGTCTGTCTGCCAAGTGCTGGGATGATTGGCATAGGCCACCACTGCCCTGCTTCTTGCCCTCTTCTCTACCATTTACCTACATCTACACATTTTCGTTCACTTTCTCATATAAATTCTACCTCAGTGTCAGTAATGACTTTATGCCTCCAATGATTTCCTCAGTGAAAGTCTGACACAGAGGAAGAGTATAAATGAGTCTAAAGATACACTATTTGTACTAAGAGTCACCTGGACTGTTCCATTGCCCATTAAGACACCCTAATGAAATGTGAAGAGAAAGCATTCTACTATAATGTGCCTGTTTGTGACCTTGCATATAGCCTATAGATGTTCAGGCTTTAATGACTGGTTCAACTATTTTATTAATGTTTGTTGATGTCAGCAAGGATTCATTTGAAGCACAAATGAAAGCTATCTCTTATACAATAGAAGCAAACATCACAAGGGAAACTTGCATGCAGGGCCAGTGGGCTCATTCAGTGCCTCATTTGACAGCAATTTTAGGCAATACCTTAACAAGGTGGTTTCAAACTGTAGGTCATGATCCCTTTGTGATTGCATATCAGATATTTACAATACAATTCAAAACAGTTATGGAGCAACAATGAAATAATTTGTAGTGGGGGTCACCACAACATGAGTTATTAAAGTGTGGCAGCATTAGGAAGGTTGAAATGCTTGTTACTCATTTCAATATGTCAGGGCACACACAAAACAGAATATTGCAAACGTCTAAATTTTCTTCATTAAATGAATTAGCAAATCTCAGGGATTATTACTGACTTTTTTTCTTGGAATTCATGTAATCAGATTCAGTTGCTTCTATGTCACTATACAGTAAAAACAATCCAGACATATTTTCTGAATTTTAGGATTTTTAATCTGCTTTTTACAAATTAAATGGTGTGATTTATATATCTCTACTTCTGCCTCCTATTTCCTTTTATCAATTAAATCCAGAATTGTATACCTTTAATGATTTCTATACCCCATTGTTCTTATTGGTGTTCCCATTTTCACAATATGAAGGCTGACAAAATGTTTTGAATTGCCCACCATCTCTAGTTGTTACTTCATTGATCTTTGTCTGCTGTTCTTTAATGAATAATTAAGAGATTAATTCAAAGAACAGTTGGAGTCACAGCATCAGTATCCTATGTAACTTTTGAATGAAACATTTTTGTTTAGTTTGCATTTTATATTCTAGCTTTCTGATTTTCTGAAATAATAATGCATTTGTGGCTTTCTAGAGAGCATTGATTCTGTATGTTTTGATCCAGGGCTGATGAATTAACATTAAAATATGACAAAACAGTCACCATAACTAAAAAGCATTTCAACGGATGTTTTAGTAAAAAGGATGACTCTTTTTAACATGGATAGATGCTTTCTTTATTCACCTCTTCTTTGGTATTTTGACTCAGAATTTCAAAACTAAAATCTCTCTGCATTTGTACTCTCTATAGAATGTGTGTAAGAATGATTTGTTCAGTGACTAGACTTCATATATAATTCCATTGACATTCAAAAATGCCATTAAGTATAAGGGGAGATTGAGTGGATTTATTCATGTTTGATTTGTATAGTTTCTTTTCAAACTTTTACACTATGTCTGAAATGATAACCTAAGAAATAATTTATTTTCACACATTTAAAATATCTCCTCTAGAAGAACAAATGCCTCTGCATGTAAGGCAATCCCCACTGAATATGTTGATATAGTTATATGACAAATATCCATAGTCAGTACTTTGCAGGTATGTTAAGAAGCTCATAATTTGGGGGAGATAGAGACTGCAACAGAGAGACCTTGTGGGGATATTTGCAGCCACTTTATGTTTTCTGAATCATGCACAGGATAATACCGAAGGTGTTTCTCTAAAATTATGCTGGTCAAAAATATAGGTCAAAAGAACACAAGATAAACGTAAAGGAACATCTGATCTGGAAATTTCTGGCTGGCACATAAAATATTTCTTGGTCAGCTCAGCTCCAGGTTATGGCCATTTGATGCGTTATGCTTATACCTCAGTCCTTATTCACAATGTTAAGATTGTTTCACTAATTAACCTTTAATTTGAGTGTATCTTGTGCTGGAATATGGTCACTAATTCCTTTGACAGTGCTAAAATATGTGACACATCATCTTATTGAATGGTGACTCCTTGTTTCTTTCACACAGATGCCTATTTTGCCATAGTTCCAGACATTCATCTTTTGAAAACATTTTGCCCACGAAATTAAGAATGCTGGATGGGCAGTTCAAATACAGGAACCATGTCAGGTTACAAGTTAAGGTAAAAATAAAGTAATGCAAGACAAATCACTAAAATAATGATAATTATGTGTTTGCTCATTTACTCTCCATTAAATTTATGCAGACTTGCACATGTTGCATATAATAATTCTCTAATATGCATCTCAGTGTAATATTCCTGATAATTTAATTTCTCTTTTGGAAGATGGAACATGTCATTACTACTCTGATAAGTCGATTCAACTAAATTAAATATCGCCATGGGTGTCTTTAATGACAGTTATACCTAAATAAAAAAAGAAGCACACTATTCTAAACAAATCTAAAGAATGGAAATGTTTTTATTTAAGGGAAAATATAAAATATATAACAAACCAAACACAGGAAACACTATATAATTTAAAGGAAAATGCATTAATTTAATTTATATAAATTAATCAAATAATATTGCTGATTTTCTTGCCAATGTAATTGAGATTTATTTGTCCTTCTATCTGAAAACTGGTAATCAGGCAATTCATGCTCTATATTCTCTCTCTCTCTTTGTCTCTCACATACTCTCTCTCTCAAACACACATGCAAACACACACACACATGCACATGCATTCTCACACACTACAAATCCATGGTTATTCAAGTGTGAGATACTTTAACTCTGTAGTCACACCACACAGTCAATCTACATAGTTAGGGTCTTTTCTTCTTTCTGGTAAACATGTTCCTTTACTCCAGATGAAATGACTATAAAAACACTATTTACAAAATAACTTTATCCTAAAATTTGTGTATTTTTCTGTAGTCCTTTCTTCCTCTCTTCCTTCCTTGCTTACTTCTTTCCTTCCTACATTTGGTCTAGTTGCTAAAGTAGATTATGCATCAAAATAATCTTTTTACAAACTGCACTAAAACAACGTTTGTTTAAATTTTATCTTTAGTATCCCTAGCCTTAATGTGTCCATTATTTTTACAAGACTCTCAGGAACTCCATCATAGTAAACAATGAACTCAAAGAGAAGGCTTTATTTACTCACATTCATACATACATTTGAGACAGAGACAGGCTCCCAGTGTTCCTTAGATCTCTGTAATTCTTAGAGTCACTTGCCAAATTTCCTATAAGTCATTTTGACATTTAAAAGAAGCTAGATCATGGACACCCCCATGGAGAGCCTCTCCCTCCCTGGGGAAATGAGGGGATAATGGGGGAGTTGGGGGGAGGGCACGGGAGGAGGGGATGGAAAGGGAGAGGGACCTGGAACTGACTTGTGAACCAACCATGTTTCTAATCTGAATTTAAACTTAAAAATAAAAATAATAATAATAAAAAAAGAAGCTAGATCAAAAATGGTTGTGTTTCTGTGCCCAATATCATTTTTTCTTTATCTCTTGCTGACAGTCTAATAACATCTCTACCTGCCTACTCACCTTCCCCCCTCTTCATAAACCTGCAGATAGATCAAGTGACACATTCAATGGCATGAGGAAGAAAAGTCAAGCATTCACACAGAGGTTTCCTCACCAAGTTGTCTGAAAACAAACCCCCCTTCAGTACTCAGAAGACCAAAATTGCAGCAGGAGGCCACATTAACCTACACACTAAAACAGGACTCTCAAAGTGTCACTGTCATCATGGAACTTCATTTCATGAAAATTTAGGTTCAGATTTCATGTTATTTTATACTTGTGAGACCTTAGGAAAATTGTCAAGATTCCACAAAAAAGTTAACTCACATATTTCTTGAAAGAGTTATTAAAAACAATATGATTTTAGTATAGATTTATAGTAGATATCTACCAATCGATGATAAGCATCAGAGTCCTTATTTATATGTCAGTGTAGAGAAAACAGAGGTCATGATAGGCTTTAGATATACTGCTATGAAGAAATTCCTTGAAGAATGAATAGGGTTTGTAGAGCAGAATGGGGTGGGAATCCTTATCAGTCACTACACTGAGGAATTTCTTCTTTCCTTTTCTATTTCCATACCAATTATGAAAAGACACTTCAAAGGGGTTATTAGAGTTATACAATTATCGACCACTATGCTAGTTTTACCAAAAGACACTTAAATGTATTACTTTTCATTTAACAGTCAAGAAATGAAATCTAAAGTGATTTCATTCATTGTAATTTGCATATGTCTGCACGGATGGAGGACTTACAAAAAGGAGAAAACCCTGTCCAAAGAGAAATTGTTTTAGGAAATGCTTAACCTCAAGAGCACTCCTGATAAATGAACAAAATTTCCTAATCCTTCATACTACTAGAAGTGAATAGTTCACACCAGTCTTCAAGATTGTTTTCCTTTACCCTTTTCACATAATCACTCAATTAACTTCAGAAATTAGTTGCATTAATTATATCAGTCGCCTCAGTGCATCATCTTCTGAGGAACTTCAAGTTGTAGCTAATGAAAGTATCTCTGATTTCAAGTGTATAGCTAGGCAGTATATTCATTCATACAAGACTTTCTCTTCATTAGGGAATATCAGTGGACACTCCCAGAAGACATTCTTGCTTAGGGAATGAGCTAAAATTCATACCAATTCTTCCTTAAGTCAAAATAGCATATAGTGCTATTCTCTACCAAAAGCTCATTCTAAAAATTTAGTATATTCATTTTGATGTATTTTGTGTAATCGAACAAATCTCTGAATATCTTTTATTCTCCATCTCTTCTTTGATTTGTAACTTTGTTGCTTCCAAATTAAAACTTAAAGAGGAATCAAAAAGGATGATAGATTGACAAATATGCTGAACAGTATGTACCACTTTTAAAGTGTTACTAATGGATATATACAATAGAGAAAACAGTCCAAAGGTAAAAATAAATGTTAAACTTTTTAACATAAGTCTGAAAAATAAGCAATTTTACTCATGACCAGCATGCAATGAGTACTTGTTGAAGAAAATAATGTGTTAATAAATAAATGGCAGAAAACACACTTACTTGATAATATCATAAATTTAAATTGTTGTAGAGGTTCCAGAGCAGTTAAATATTGAAAGTTGTCTTGATATTTTTATTTTTTTAAACAGAATATTCATCTTTAAGCTGCATAGGACAAATCATAGACAAAATAAGTACTCCATTAAAGCCAAACTTGGTGAGCCAGTGAGTTAACAGGATTACTTATGGAACAAAGATGGTGGGTTGTTTACAAGAGCATTGCTGACCTTAAAATAAGCCACAACACTTATGACAATTTTCATTCCAGCATAAATTATGATGTTCCCATGCATGCACTGTTAGAATCTTTGTTGGAGGCTACATTCTACACTTTGTGCTCTATTGCTCCTAAGACCATGATATCATGTACAGTCTGAGCAGGCATAGATACATCATTGAAGAATATTAAAAGGAGAAAATAGAATCTCAGGAAAACATATGAGACTTTCCTTACCCTCTTCATTTATAAGGGAATGTTAGCAGTAAAAATTTTGAGGGTGACTTGCAAGTAGTAACAGCATTAACAGAGATGCTAATGGTAATGGTATTCTGCTCAGAGGACAATATCCACAGCATCATTTCCTGAGCCAAAGTCTAGCTTGAAATTGTCAACATTGTGGAGCATCTAGCTACTGAATTCTGCCAGTAGTCATGGAGACACAGTACATAACACAGAACAAGAACCAAGGAAGATGAAAGATCTGGTGTCCTAGTATTGCTTGGAATATAATTGCATCAGCAGCAGGAAGGTAGAAACATATTACTTGTTTTTAGATATCTGAAGATGACCACACACAGGAGTTTGTGAATATCTACACACTTTCTTCCAACTAGACAAACCTGTGGTTTGTTTGTTCTTTTTCTCTTTAAGTTTTGTGTGTTCTTTGACATTTTGCCATATCTGTAAGAAAAGTACAATCTTTTAATATACCAAAGGTCTGACGAGTCTAATTTTCTGCATAGGGTTGTCCACCTATGTTTTAATATTTGCTGTTCATTAAAACTGAAAGATAGAAAACAAAGAAAAAAGTCAGCAAAATGGAAAAATTACTTGGGACACCTTAATTTGTGTTCTTCATACCCCTTTGGCCCCCTTTAAAATCACACAAACCCACGGAGTCTATGTTTGTCGCCTAGATTTGTGGTGCTGAACAGTCTTAGAGAATTCATTCTCTTTTATAAGCAGCTAGTAGACATCCATAACCCACTCTGATGTGTGCTTAAACATGAAATGTTACTGAAAAAAGTAGATATACTCTTGACATTCTAATAAAGGAAGGTAATGGCTTTTTCTCCACTAATCTGTAGAAGCTTTGAGAGACCACTAAATATGTCTAAATTTTACTACTCAGATTTTTAAGAAGCTTTCTATCTCAGTGAGATTTTGTAGAAGTAACATTCAAATTGATTCATGGTTGTATTTGAGGATTACCTTTCTACGGCAATCGTCATGTAAAAAAATGAATTCTGAATATTCAATATAGCATTTTCTTTTACAGAATTTACTATGTCTAGATTACAGAATTAAAATAGAAGAATTTCCAGGTGACTTAGAAGCATTCTACACATTTTCAAGATTGTATCTGCTCTAGTAATATATATCTATTTTCACATTGGCAAATTTTAATCAATGAGTTCAGGCAATTGTAGGGTCACTCTCGTACTTAACACTCACAGTTTAATGCCCAGTATTTAATCCACAGAGCAAATATAATGCTGTTACAAAAATCTTTAGTACATTCAAAAGCAACTCCTTCAACAAGCCGTATTTGTTATCTTCCTTAACTCCATCTGTACCTCTTGGCCATACAGGCTTTTGCTATACCCTGAAGCAAACAAGAGTGTTGTCTTGTGTAGAAGAGGACAAACATCCCATGTAGATTCCACCACTCTTTCCACAGAACAGAACGCCACACCTGCAGCTCACATCCCTGGTGGTATCTTTTCAGTTTGCCACGTTAATAAATTTCACTTTCTCATTATTCCACATATACCACTCCTTCTGTCCTCTGGCCATGTGTCACCTCATCAAGTCTATGCCAAAAGTAGTCACTTAACTAACTTGCCCTTTCCACTTTCATTACCATTCACCATTTGCTAGTAGATGTCACAACAGTCTTCCAAGCAGCTAGTCTCCTTATCCAGTCTTTCTTTACTGTGACTGTCAGGACTCTACTGCGGTATAAAGTTCCCTCACTCTTCAGTATAGGATTATCTTGAAGTCCAGTTGATTTTTAGTTCAGCAATTGGTTAAATTTAAACTGTTTTCCTTATATAATAATGCTTAGTTAACATCCTTTTGGAAGCCAGTCTTGAATCAAAGATGCAAGCCTCAAACAAGGTTTTTAAAGTGACAATAGGGCATTGCTAAGGTGTAAGAGGGTTAAGAAAATAGTGTTTTAACAAAGAGTATATTGATATTCCAGCTAAAACTTTTTAAAGCCGTTAGAGAATATGTATATCAGGATTATTGACAGTTTTGGGATTGATAATGAACCTCGATTGGTAAAGCATTTGACATGAAAGTATGAGCATCTGATTTCAGATCCCCAGTACCCATATAAAAGCCAAGTGTGTTTATAAACCTAGTGCTAGAATGACAGAGACAGGGGCATCCCTTGATCATGCTGGCTTTCAAGTATAGCAATTCATGAGTTGGAAAGGTAATGAAAGTGGCTTTAAGGAAGGTGGCAGTGGTAGAAAGTATGTGATAAAAAAGTGAGCAAAAGGCATATCAGAGTAGCAATGTTCTAACAGGGATAGGGTTGGGAAAGGAAAGAAGGGAAGGTTAGCAAACTCTAAGAAGGTATGAGGAAGTCTCATTGAAACCTACTCATTATAAGGTGATTGGAAGACATAACTAAAAACTGAAAGTTTTAATGAAGGCTCCATGAATGAGTGGATAATTATGATCCCAGAAATCATGACTTACTAAATGATAGTTTCAGGTTTGGGATAACTCTCTAGCAGTGACTGACCATCTAGTCCCTGGAGGTTCCTAAGTTATATAAGTTATGGTCATTGTCCTTGGTTATCTAACAGAACTTGATGGTTGAATCAGCTACTGAAGACACCAAAAAACTGTATGCAGAACACAGAGAAATCACCGGTGAACTAAGTTGGAAGGTTCCACCAGTTGGCTACCACTCATTATACTATAATTGACATACAGTCAGCAGTCCGAGAAAAGAGAGCAAAGTACTTTCCCATAATTTGTGTGCCACACAATTCCAACTTGCAAAGCACAATGTGCCTACTAGTACAACAATGGCATAACAGTTATTGTGGTAATCAACTGAATTCTGATTTAATCTGAGATCTACTCCACGGGAGGGATTTCACAATTGGTAATGCAGAATCAGTTGAGAGAGCCATGACTGGGAAAGTTATAGGTATAAGGAGTGAATTTATTTTGGATTTCTTATATGAAGGCATTGTTAATGCTGTATTTCTCAATACTTAGTCAAATCCTATACATTAGCCTTTAGCTCTACCATCATCTTTGGTCATAGAAGCTTCTCTCTGCAAAGTACAACAGTTCATGCACAGATCCATAGTGGGTCAAGATTCTGAGAACAAGTGATTATTATTGGCCATTACATGCATGATTTCACAGCAATCACAGTTGGCCCCATCGAGTCTGTAATGTCTGAGCCTTAACTATACAGACATTGATAGGAGAGGAATCATTGGACTTTGACCTACTCAGGGAAAGAAATGGTTGTCAGGGATCATGTGGGAGAGGAAGCCATTTTCCACAGTAATAGATATACTGGTGAATTGTGATGATGCTGTGAATAGCTCCACACCCATGCCCACACAGGTTGCCCTGGTTAAGTTTAGTTAATCACTAAAAAAAGAAAATAAAATAAACAGACTTGAAAGTGGGATGCAGAGTTGATGGTGAAAAGAGGCAGGCTGATTGAAATCAAAGGGCAGGAAGAGATGCTTGAAGGATGAGTGTGACAACGTTTTATACACATAAATGAAGTTGCCAAAAAAATAAGAAGAATAATCAAGAAAGATCCCTCTTATGGATACCTGATCTCTGCTCATCTGTTTACTGACACACATTATATTAACAATCACATATATGTCCTCCATACACACGTATATATACTTTGATGCACACACATAGAAAAGCTGAAGATAACAAGGGTATATCAGCTTATAGTGAGGATGAAGAAGGAACCAAAGGGAACACAGCTTTGTCAGCTCACTGTGCCTCTGAAGAGCCTGAGCAAGTATGACTCCAGAAACATATTACTATTGATAAACGCTATTTCAGGAAACAGACTGTAAATCAAGACGCAGGTCTGTAATGAAAGTGCAGAATCTTCAAACATGTCATTTTGTGTGCACTGCTGATGCATGCATGCCTTCTCAGATAAACCCAGAAGATAATGAATCACTAGTGGCTTTTCTGTAAGTTACAGCTATTCGCAGTATTGTGGTAATTGGAAGTGACACTGAAGCTCTGTGTGTTTATTCCGGCTTGCCATGTTGTGACTCTGCTGCAAACTGAGAAATTCTATAACATCAAATGTCTGTGTCAAGTTAATTTTTCACTCATTTTGCCTCAGGCTGATTAGTACAAATTAAATTTCCCACTAATAAACTCAAAATGTTAGAAAGCACTATGGAAATGCTAAATACGGGTTCTGTTTATTGTGATTTAAAAAATTTTAAGCACTCTGGGTAATTTTTAATGCACAAAATAATGTATATGCCAAACTTATTGGGAGTTTGAAAAGAGATGCTGGGTATTTAAAAGCAGTGGTCTTCTTCATGAATTTGACACTTAGAGTGTTCATTTTTATATGGTAAAAATGCAAACAAAATATGTATGTTGAGACCTGGCATTACTTTAAGACAAATTTCATCAACACTTTTAAAATTTATAATAGATCAAAAATTTTATAATAGATCAAAAATATTTTAAAACACTATTGAATGCTACAAAGTTGTATCAGTTCATAGTTTTATATTGAAAAGATGCAGATTTAAAATGATATAAGACACATTTGCCACCTTCCCATAGCTATATGTTTATGATCAGTTTTTACCTACATACATGAATTTTATTCTCCCACATGAGCTGAAGGGATGGCTCAGTGGGTAAGATGGCAGCTTCAAAGCTTAATGACTTGAGTTTGCTTCCTTGTAGCTACCTGATGGAAGGAGTTAACCTACATACCTAAACATCTTAAAAGCTATATACAGCAAACCAACAGCCAACATCAAACTGAATGCAGAGAAACTCAAGGCATTCCTCTAAGATCAGGAGCAAGGCAAGGCTGTCCCCTTTCCCCATATCTCTTCAATATTGTACTGGAAGTTCTAGATAGAGCAATAAGACAACAAAAGGTGATCAAGGGAATACAAATTGGAAAGGAAGAGGTAAAACTTTCACTATTTGCAGATGATGTGATATTTTACATAAGTGACTCAAAAAACTCTATCAGGGATGATTCTTGAGTTTAGAAATCAGTATATATTGGGTAGAAAATGATTCATGAAGTAATGAAATGTTACTGTGGAATTGAAATTACAATAAGGGAGGTGGACAGTTTACCTGTCCAGAAAAGAAGGAAAAGACGGAGGAATAATTAACAACAATAATAGAGAATCACAGGAGAAAACAATGATTTCAATTACAGGGGACAATTGACAGGAAGTAAGGGAAATTCATAACGAATCTTTTACTTGATCATCCTACTTACTACAATCTAAAAAGTAAATAAATGATAAAAGACGATGGTGCTATTAAGCAAGGAAAAAACAGTGTACCATTTTAGATGACTAAAACTGTACAATAATGATAAGGGAATTTTATGACCAAGTATTTACTTTAATTCTATGTTTATTTCATAGAGGCAACTTAAGCAGTAAATTATTACTTCTCTAATGAAGGTAACAGAGAACCCTTGGGAACTGTAAGGCAACAGTATTAGTCAATTAATTTTTGCCTATGAAAATTTTATTAAATTTATTAGTTCAGTTGAAGGCCACTAAAATAATATCCCATCAAAGCACTAAAACTACTGGTCAAGAATTAAAAACAAAACCACAAATAAATATGATTTTAAAAAGTCCACATGCCAAAATATTAACACATACCTTCTCTAAGAATTGTTTCTAACAGTTACAAAAATTATATAATCCTCAAAAAATGGTTCTTAAAACATATTATTCCTTTATTTTCAAAATAAGTTGTGGAATTTTCCTTTTTGTTAAGGGATTGGTGAATTTATGCATACCAAAGAGTAATACAAGATTGATATTTCCAGCAGTCTTAAGACAGTATCAGAGGCTACATTAAGTTTCAGTTTAAAAAGGTACAGGATTTGAGGTCATGGCAAACTTAGCTTAATTTCGTATCAGCCCTATCACTTTTTATCTATTGAATTTTAGTAAATAATTTAACATTTCTAAGCCTGAGATTACTTATGTATAAAATAGGAATACTAATACCAAATGAAGATGAACAGTTTCTATAATGAAATAACAGAAAGAAAATATTATATGTCACAAAATTGCAAAAGATTTCTTGATTATAAATCATCATAAATTGGTGTATTTTTGCGTTTAACTACATAAGGAACTGAAATCCTTTAAACAACTGTAGAATTAATGAAATATAGACAGAAAATCTTAATTCTTGGCACTTAAAACTAGTTGTGGTTATGAACAAACAAGCCACTGGCCTAATCTGCATACAGCATCCTTCCCACGGTTTTTACACTTAATAGAGATAATTACCCAATACTAAAGCAACCCTTGTGTCAGGGTACCACTCTATGCTCAGTGTTTTACACCCTCCTCTGGAGAGACTTCTATGTTGGAAACATTAATTATGCATTTTTCTTGAACTTTTCTATATCTGTTTTTATTTTCTTTTCTATTTTATGAAGCCTCAGAACTAAGGGAGACTGTTTACTCCGCTTAGGATTATTAATATAATATATATTTAATGTATAACACACAGAAAGGAAATTAATATTTACAGACCTTAAATGATTTTGTAAGATGACAAACGTCTATTCCTTTATCCACAGAAGAATGAGAAAGGTAAAAGAACTACAGTTCTTAGCAAATGAATGAGAAAGGTAAAAGAACTATGATTCTTTTTGCTTATTTGTTTTTTGTTTTTTCGAGACAGGGTTTCTCTGTATTGTTTTGGAGCCTTTCCTGGAACGTGCTTGGTAGACCAGGCTTGGTCTCGAACTCACAGAGATCCACCTGCCTCTACCTCCCGAGGGCTGGGATTAAAGGCATGCACCACCACTCCCCGTCAAAAGAACTATGATCCCTAGCAAATGACATTGACAAGTAATATGGAGGTACGATGACTGAAGAGGAAAATAAACCAGGTTGATTGTACATGGAATTATTTTTACATCCTACTAAGAATTAATTTTTTTCAGTTCTTTATTCATTAATTCTTTATAAATTCATTTAACATGGCGCGTGGTTAAATATTTCCGTGATGCCAAGTATAAAGATGAAATAAATGACCTCGTTGGCAAAGGTCAGTTCTTACCCAGATGAGGAATGGGAAGTCAGCAGAATTAAAAACTTTACACAAAGAAACATTTAAGAAGTTAAATGAATAATGTTAGAAAATGAATGTAAAAACTAAGAAAGCTACACTTTCTATAGAAATTAACTCAAAATGTATAATTTTAACTGGCATTAGTCATTAGGTATATCCATATTACTTTTCATAACCATAATTGAACTCATGTAAACACAAATCACTTGGAAACGGCCTATTGATTTTTCTTATGTTCTACTTGAAGAAAAATTTTATGTGCTTGATGCAAAATCGCTAAACCACAAGGATAATTTTCTTATATAAAGCAAATTTTTAGTGTCTTTGAAATTCTGCTTGGTGCTGAATATTTTTAAAAGAATATCCATGTGAAAATGTTATTTAATGACTTTCATATTCAGTAGTTTCTTCTGGGAAACAATTTAAAAACAATTCATATAAAATACTGGATAGAAAAAATATAAATGTTTACTATGAGGCTAATAGTTTAATAACAGAGATAAAACTTAACTAAGTCTCTGTTCTGAGCAACAATAAAATAATGTTTCTAAAATGCAACGTAGAAAGAGCCAATCTTTTCGTTAAGGGTATGAATTCCTACAGAATGAAGTGTCTTCCTTAAGGTAAGTTCTATGAATTCCTACATAATGAAGTAAGTCTTCCTTAAGGTAATTTCTCCTTTGCAGAGGCTCCCACCTCACTCTGCTGAGCTTACTTAGTCTCTTAAGCCTAATATGGATTTGTAAACACACTTTTGATGTTCATGCCTTATACACTTTAGCTCCGCAGCTGTTAGGTTTCCCTAAAATCTTTCTCCCTGCACTTGTTCTCATCCAGTCCAATCCACCTGATCAAAACTCATCCCTTAAGAGTCATATCTCAAATGTCAGCACCCTACAAAGCCTTTTATAGTATGAACAGATGGTATCAATCTTACTGCACTTCATAATAATGTCATAACACAAACATTTCATTCATTGCTCATGTGTTACTGTGTTGTATGTGTTTTAGAGTTGTCCTTTTCCTTGATTAGAATCGAAATCCTTGGTGGGAAGGGAAAATATCATTATACTTCTCCTCACACAAATATAAAGTACTTGATGGTGAAAACATCACTTTTGTTTATTGTAGGAACTGGAAGATAGTAGCCACTAACAAAACAGTATGCCACCAGGAAACACAAACAAACATCAAAAGTTAATGAATGAAGGTATACACATGATCACTCAGTTTTAGTGCAATAAATACCCAATCAGGAAGTAATAAAT
Organism: Mesocricetus auratus; assembly: GCF_017639785.1. Classification (NCBI taxonomy): domain Eukaryota; kingdom Metazoa; phylum Chordata; class Mammalia; order Rodentia; family Cricetidae; genus Mesocricetus; species Mesocricetus auratus. The sequence goes on along the minus strand of NW_024429194.1, from coordinate 39,523,771 downwards.
ATTTCATAAATTGAATTGATCCTAAAAATGAATTTAATTGTTAACATGCTTTTGCTTCCAGTGAAGGGAAAGAAAATAACATTAGTGAGTATACCTGTTTACCTATGTTAGAGAAGTAAAATAGAAATTTTTAACAGACACATAAATTTCTCATGTTATTTATTTGAACTTTCCATTCATTATATATTAATGTTTAATATTCTACACCCTATGTCATTCAGAAAACTGACAAAATTAATAAGAGAGACTACCTACATTAAATTCATAGTGAAAGTTAATTTACTTTCAACACTGCCTTTTCCTTTGGAAGTATGGAGATGTTCTTCTACATTAGAAAGGAAAACCTGTTGCACATTACATCCGGTGTGTGTGTGTGTGTGTGTGTGTGTGTGTGTGTGGTTTCAATTTAATTTTAAACATATATTATAACCTTTTATAAACACAGCAATCTATAAGAAAATTTAGGAAGCAGGAAAGCTGTAAAAACTCTGGATAAACTTTTTCCCATTGTATTTAAGTGCCATACAAGTTTATATTTTTTTTTAAAATACCAGTCTATAGTTTAATTGCAGGTTATATTTTCTAAAGCTCCATGGACACAGAAGAAATCAATTTCCAGTGTAGATTCAAATGACCCTGAGCTTAAAAAAATAATAGAAGAAACAGAAATGCAGCTAGATTTTATCTGCATGGTACAACAATGGTGAACAATTTGGAGGCCATTTCCAGCCTGAAAAATTACAGTTAAACAAAGCAATTAAGTGCCAGGTTTTTCCTTTTCAATTTCACCAAAGTCAGCCTTTTTAAAGAAACAGGCTTTTTATTGTTGTGATTTCCTTCCCCCCCCCAAAAAAAAAGAGATCTATTTTTTTTCTGGGAAATCCAGCTAAGTAAAAAGAGGTGAACCCCAAGGACAGGACTTGTTTATCTTCACGTCTCTAAATTCCCATAAGAGCAGGTACAGCAGCATGCTCAGACAGAGGTCAGACACCTTTGGGAGAGGTATTCATATACAGAAAAAGGACAATGGAAGGCCACAAACGTTAGCATCAGCAAGAAAATACAATCATTGCAACTTGAAATCACCATTCAAACTGTTATTCTAAAACCAAACAGATGAGCTACAATTAATGCAAGGGTATATACTGATACAACATCTGACGTAACTATCCCTATCATATTTATACGACCCAATGTCAGTTAATATGGGTAGGATAGGTCTTCCATTGCTAACCAATGCAGAGAAATGTTACAACATTATGACTGGATTAAAAGTGGTTAGGGTTAAGGCTTCGGGTTAAGGTTTTGAGAATTTTGTATTTGCATTTTGGCATCAAACTCTAGCACGAAGAATTAACTGTCAGGAGATAGCAAGATTCTCCAAGTCAGTGAAGAAAGGTAAAGTAAAAATTGTGAGGAACAAGGCAAATTGCAAATGTCTGACATGAGCAGCTGAATTCCAAACTGCATCAAGTATTTAGCTCAAACAACTAAGTTCATATGTGCATGAAATATTAAGTGATTCATTACCACTTCAAAAATTTTAAAACAATAACCCACAGCATTTCAATGACCTATGAATTTTATGGGACACAATATATCTTTAGTCATGTGGCATTTTATGGCACTCTATCCCATTCACCGTTAAATGGTGATGAATAAACTATCATGCGGAACTTTTTCTTCACTGTTTTTGCTATCTTTCCTTTGCTTTCCTGTAGGAATGAGAAGAAGGTTGTCTCTAAGGAACTATGCCTATGCATGGACACAACTCACAGTTCCTTGTGAGACATACTTGAATACAAACAAAGACTTCAAGCTATTGTACTTGTATTGCTGGTATTAAAGTAATTGACTTACTTTCCTTCTCAAACATATCAAATAACTATCAAATGATTATTTGAAGTAGATAATTGGAACCTAACATTTGTATGATTTTAGTCCGCTGTGGCTCTGCATTTTTGCTTCTCTGGAGTGGATAACTACCAGTCTGTTGTCCAACTGAACTCTACCATCAGCACATCCATTGCTACCATCAGTGTTTTACTACAGTAAGGAAGATGAGACTCAAAACTATGTGCCAAATAACCAGGGACTGTTCATGAATCTATTTCATTTCTGCCCTATAAGGAGAAGAAGAACAGGGCTTTAGATTCTTTTAATTTCACCATATCACACAAACATGAAATTAAACTTAGGGAGGAAATAGTTAGATTCATGGGGATAGTGCCCCACTAAAGATTAGAGAGAGATGAAAACAGAAAACAAAACCTGACAAAGGAACAATAACCAAAGAGGACTATCCTTGCTTCTATTTTGAAATCAACATTCCCTTTTAAGCTCAGGCCTTATTTCATTGTACATGAGTATATCTATGAAATGATCAGAATGAGGAAAGAAAAATAAAATTCTATGTAAGTATACAGAGAATGCTGGATGGAGAAAACAACCATAGACAAAGTCCTTGGTTCGCGTTCAGCACCATTAATACATCTAAAATATGGGGATTTGTGAAATATAATAATTTTATTACCACTAATGTGATTAAACTTGATTCTATCTCAAAAGAAAACAAAGTCTCACTTGTTTACTCATTTATTTGTTGAGTACATACTGAATATATAGCATATTCCAGGAACAACACTATCTTTTGAAAATGGTAACCATGAAATAATTCTGCTCTGTTAGGTTTTACAACAGCAGACAACCAGAAAGAAATGACTATTCACTCTCAGTCACCATTCAAAGGAAATCTATGAGCAGCACACAGTAGTCTCTGAAAAGTAATAAAATGAGCAAATATGGTGTATTCTGTAGGGTGTGTGTGTGTGTGTGTGTGTGTGTGTGTGTATGTGTGTGTAAGAATTTTCTATTGGCTGTAAATTTTTCTGAAGAGTACAGATGGTATATATTATGTTCATTCCCTTTGAATTATGATTTTAGTAAAAAACAGACATAACATTAATTTCCTTCTTCCATGGCTGAACTAATTCTGATAACTATAATTCTCAATCGTTCGTGAAGGGTCTTGAAGAGAGATTACTTAATATGACTGAATTTTGTTTCTTGAATGCTTAGTACCTTTTTCATTACAGATGTGGGACAACTATAATTAACATTTTAAAAGAGTCACAACATACTTTCAAGGATTTGTTTTAAACTTTTAAGAGCTTCTTATTAAGAAGTGCTTTGCATTGTTCAGTAGTGTTCTACTGCTGAATAGCAGTAACTGCAGCCAACTTAACTGAACAATTACAATGTGCCAGTTCCTGTGATGAGTCTTTTAAATGCATTTTTAATTCTCCAACGAGCCTGAAGCTTAGGAATTATTATTTCCTCTCTCACAATAGAGAAAATAAGAGTCAGAGAGGTTAATAGAGTCAGCACAGTGGATTAGTCAGGCTCCAATCTTCTGCTCCTTTACAGTAATGCCACATGTAGACCAGATACATGGAGTCAGCAGCCACCTTCTGATGAGTTGTAACTGATGTTATTCAGCAAAGCATGTCCTACCATCTCTCTGCTCTTTTAGAAGTATGCTGAAAATTATGCATTATACTTTACCAAAGTCAGCAGAATGAGTTTTCAATTGATAAAGATGTTCATGTGTGTGGAAGTGTGGGTGCTATCTCTGACACACATATATATGAAGGGCAGAGGAGAAGTTTGGGGAGTTGGTTCTTGCCTTCCACCATTCTTTTTGATACAGTCTCTCTTTGCAGGCAAATGGATGGCACTAGAAGAAACCATCCTGAGCGAGGTAACCCAGTCACAAAAAGAGAAACATGGCATGTAATCTCTAATATATGGATTTTAGACATAGATCGGGGGAGTGCCAGCCTACAATCCCATGGCCAGAGAGTCTGGGAAACAGAAACTTCATTCAGTGGCTGATGGAAGAAGAAGCAAACTCCCATGGCCAAGCACTTAGCTGAACTCAAGAATGCCAGTAACAGAGAGGGAGGACTGATGACCAAAGGGACTAAGACTGGGCTGGTTTAACCCCCAGAAACAGATGACCTGACAAGGGTTAACTCTTGAATACCAGGCTAATGCCTGGGAATCCAGCATGGGACTGATCAAGACCCCCTGAATGTGGGTGTCAATGAGGAGGCCTAGGTAATCTATTGAGCCTTGGGCAGTAGATCAGTATTTATCCCAGGTATACAAATGGACTTTGGACTCCCATCCAACAATGAGAGATGCACTCTCACCCTGAAGCCTTGGGGGAGGGTCTAGGCCCTGACCTGGATGAAATTTCAGACTATGGACACCCCCATGGAGGGTCTCACCCTCCCTGGGGAAATGAGGGGATAGTGGGGGGATTGGCAGGAGGGTATGGGAGGAGGGGAGGGAAACAGGGAGGGACCTGGAACTGACTTGTGAAACAAGTTTGTTTCTAATTTAAATTTAAATTTAAAAATAAATAATAATAATAAAAAAGATAGTCTCTCATTTTTGCCATGTCATCCCTGTATCAAAGGCTTCTTGGCTGTTGAGCATCAACAAAGGACTCATGTCTCTGCTTTTCATCTCCCCGTTGGAGGGCCAGGATTACAGATGTGTGCAATGATTGCATCTAGCTCTTCAGCGAAGTTCCAGGAATCTTGTTGCAGGCTTGTGTTGCAAGACCTTTTACCCACTGAAGCATCCCATTGTGTCTCATCTTTTAAATATTCATTTATTTTTCTAATCTTGAAAAACATAAGTTGGCCATAAAATAAAAATTAGATGACTCAAAGTGCGGAAAGTTATATACATATTTGAACTTGACAATAGGGTGTTGAAATCAGTTACTTTGCCTTTTTGCTACAACCACCTTAAACATAAGCACCTTCATCCAATTTTATCTACTTTATCTGTATATTGCTTTATCAGGATGTATATTAGAGATTTTTTTAAAATGAAAATTAGCACTTTAACCATGACTGGGGAAATTGAAGCATTGTCATTGTGATTATGCTACCTTCAAACTTGGCTCAATTTCTAAAGTAGCTTTTATGTATATATATATATATATATATATATATATATTGACTTATATGTTTTGTTTTACTCCATAACTCAATTTGATATGAGCATGTATAACAAACAATGCTTAAATATGCAGTTCTTTATAAGGAATGCATAAAATGAGCATCAATGGTGATAGTTTCAAAGCTTTTTCTCTCAAAATAAAACATAACTTAGAAGTTTTGTGTCCCCCCCCCCTTTGCTAAATGGGAAACAATTTAGAATGCGGAGAGTCTTCTTGGATTTTTTCCATACTACACTGGTTTCTGTATATTTTTATTCAAGTCTTTGGGGAAATTCAAATACATTGAGTAGTTTCAGCTTACAGTGTCTCAATGAAATTTCGACCTTCATGCTGCTTAGTATCTCATCTTAATCACACTCCAGCTCCCTCTGGAGAGACTGCATGGGCCTTTCACCACAGCCAGGCAGATCTTTTGCCTTTGGCATCATCAGCTTTTGTATATTTAATTGCCTTCTCCTCTATCAACACAGACCCTGCTTCCTCCACCTTAGTTCCTTAACTCTTGCTTCATTACTCTGTTCCAATATGAATATAGAAACCTTCCAGGTAATCCTCTAACACACTCCAATATAAGCACCTGGGAGAAGTAAGTAGAATAGGGTTAACAGTGTTACATACTAGAAGTACTGGTTCAAATCCCAGCATTTCTAACTAGTAGATAAATGATTGGCACAAATTATTTAACCTGTAGGTCCCAATAGGCATTCCAACCATAACTGGATGAGAACAAGGGGAAAGGTATGGAAACCATGTGCTAACATATGTCAAATGTCCACTGCAGGGTAGCCCCAGGCACACTGCAGCTTGAAAGATAACTGATGAATGAATGACAAAATTGTATCGACTGACATTTTGCTAACCAGAGTTTTCTTATTTTGGACTAAACGTATTATTCAACTGAGTTTGAAATTATAAAGCCAGGTAATCCATTGGTACTTAAAGTTAAAGAGAAACTACTAACTCCATAGGAGGTCCTGTTCAGGTATCTTAAAAATAATTACCTTCATCTTCTATTGAAAGAATAGTTCACACACATTATTTTGCTATACCATGACTTAATTTTAAAGTTTCTAGCTCACTTAAAAAGACAAAATGAGACATAACTGAATAAAGAATTGCAGCGACATAGACTGTAGAGCATAAAAATTTAACCCCCAGTAACCTTTAAAACTCAAATTCCTGTGTTTTCTTATACCATAAGTGTCCGCAAAATAATAAATCACTAAAAGGGGGAAGCAAAAAAAAATAACAGTATCAATGTAGAATAGTCTATTCTCTGCAGAACCTCAGAGACATCTCTGGAGTGTCAAAGGCATGTCCTTCAATATTTAACTTTTTCACTCTTTGTTCCCCATCTCAAGTTGAACAATACGTTAATTACCAGATGAAGCGTATAATTACTCTAACAGCTCCACTCTTACTTATAATTACTGCATCAACACTTTCTTTTTCATATGCTTCAATCTATACCTATTACATTGTCATGATGAAGACACATTAACATTATAATACCGTATAATTAGCTGATGAGCAATTAAATTATTCCACTGCTCTTGTTCCTCTTTGCCAAGAGGTTGCTTTCCAAGCCCTATTATCTCCTCTTTCTCTTCAGTTTGCTTTAGTGGTTCTTTCCCTCCCTAAAACAAAGAGGCTCATAAGCTGAATTCAAAGCATTTTGATTTCAAATTCAGAATAGATAAATGCTCGAGTTGGTAATGGCTAAAGAAATAAATTGGCATTATGGGGCTTAAATTTATTTTCATTTTTATGCTAAGACACAAGAGTAATGCAAATTGTTATATCGCAATAAGATGTTGCAGCACTCTGATGTCCCTGAAGACTTCTGTTGCCACTAAGAACTTCCCTGCTTTAAAGTCCAGTTGTTTGAACTACATGAGGTACCTATACATGGGGACTGCCTCTCCACTTTAAAGCCATTCAAATTAAGTTCCCACAGAAGAATGCAGCTTTGGAAGTAGACATAATGTTTCCCACAGGGGTGATATGCGTGACTCTGACTGTGCACTGACACCAAAATCAAATAGGTGCTTCTTCATCCCCCTTCATTGTTATTTATCAAAACTCTGCCTTGATTTCTCACTTCTCTCACTGATATGCGAGCTACTCTGGATGTTGATACCTCCTAAAAATAAATCTCTCTGTCTCTGTCTTTTTCTCTGTCTCTGTCTCTGTCTCTGTCTCTGTCTCTGTCTCTGTCTCTCTCTCTCTCTCTCTCTCTCTCTCTCCCCCTTCTCTGTGTGTGTATTGTTTGTGTCTGTCTGTCTTTGTGTGTTTCTGTGTCTCTGTGTGTGTCTCTATCTCTGAGTTTCTCTCTGTATCTGTCTCTACACTTGCCCTTGTTGCCTTTCTCCCTCCTCTCCCCCTCCTAATTACTGACTCACTTTAGTTCAAATACAATTTGGAACTAATTGGAATATAATTTTAGTGACTCCACAGCACTCAGCATTTACTTAGTTAACCATGGTGAACACTGTCCTCATCTACACTGCCAACTAGTTCACTGGCTCTTCGGGCAATATTTTATTGGAAACAAAATCACTCTTAGATAATTACTTTGCAGTAACATTATGAGCTATGAAAGAAAAGTAGAATTCATTTTACAAGCAAGGACTATTTCAATAAAAAGACTTTGTTGTCTCAGCTGAGTTTTCTCAGCTACCAGAAAAAAGTAAACATATTGTGAACAGTGCCTCATATTAGGAAACTTGCCCCTTCATGGATAAGAGCAGATGGGCCACCAAAGCTTCAGAAAACAATTTAAGACCATCAAGATCAATACAATTGGAAAGTAATAACAAGCATGTTACCTCTCATTTGATATAGGACATTGGCTTAGTTCTTGCTAAAGTGATTATCATGTCAAGTACCACCTTATGACTTTCAAAGTCCCTAACTACACATAGATAGTTTTAAACTGATGAAGGGATGGCTCTTGCCTCTACAAGGGGATATTCCGGGTTTTGCTAATGGTCAGAGATAATCTGTTAAGCCTAAAATTATTCTGCTAGCACAGTCATTTAATTTTTAATTGTTCTGAATAAATGAAGTTTGTCTAACCACAAATGGATGAGAATCTCTATGCATTGCAAAGAAGTATGCTATACTTTATATCAGACTGAATTTTGTTTCCTGACAGACATGAAATAAAAATATAAAAAAGATTAATACATCAGGATTTTAGACCAGATATTAGATGTAATAACTTGAGACCCTTCCCTCCAAATTACTAATGTGTTCTGATGAGAACTTAATTATAAGTTTTTATATACAGTAAAAAAGCCTACTGTTCTCATATTTTAAAATGTTAAAATGCCAAAAATTAAGTGCATGCAATTAGCTAAAAGCAGTCTGGCCTTGACTCAGACTCTCCTCTAATATTTATTGCTTTGTGACCCTTGAGAACTTAAGTTATTACCTGTATTATAAGTTTATCAGAAGTAGAAAATAAGAAGCTTGATGTAAGTAATTTACCACAGTATATAGGACAATGTGAAACTCAATAAACACTAAATATTATCATTGTCAACAGTATCAGCTTTAGAAAACTTATTACACAATATTGAGAAACATTGGGTGCCCTACTTATCATAATTTTTTCTTAATCCAGTTTTTAAAATCTTGTAAACTTTAGTTTTAGTGAACGAACTAGTATAAACTAGTAACTTTTGCGAGACTTGTGAAATATAATAGAGAACCTGAAAAGGGGCATGTCTACATGGAAAGTTGGAATGTTAAAAAAAATAGGCAGACCACCTTTTTATGAGTCCTGATTAACAAGGCAAAAGCAACAGTCATAGCTGGTTGGTAGTTCAGTCACCTGAGAGGACAAATTAACTCATTCACTTTACAGATGAATGAACTGAAGCCCAGAAAGGTGAAAGCCATTAACATAGGATGCATAGTAGATGATGATATAGTGGGAATTTGTTCTTCTGATGCTAAACCAGTACCAAGAAACTAACCAGGTTGTATTCTGCTGTTTATGTGCTGTTTCCAAAGTAAAGGTAGTACAGAATACCCTAAAGCTGATAATAAGCCTACATTGATTGTCATATATGCATTGAATTCAATATTACAGTGGTGTTGATTCACATAACACTTAATTTAACATTCATTAATTAATATGGAATCATACTATACAAAAATGATTTGTATTATGAGTCAGTGATTCTTGTTTTTCACTAGATTCTCCCTTCATCATTAAAATTGAGTTCAGAAAGCAATCTGAGCTCAGAATACTCAGAGAGCATAGCACACACCTGTCAGGCCTAATGGATACATTTCTTGTAAGAGTGATAAACTATGTGAAGACTTATACATATATTATTGTTTATTTTCAGTGGAAAATTACTGGTCTCTCCACTGAAATGTTCAAGGTAAATTGATGCCTTGAAAAAATATACACAATTTGCTTTGATTAATCTGAAGAATATAAGAGTTCACATGTCTTGGATGTGTTGACTGCAGGTAGTTTCCATTACATTTTGAAAGTCTGTCATATCATATAACATAAATAAGTGTAGAAGTCTTTTCAAAACATAACTTATTAATGTTATCAGCGACTTCCCTTCATTTTAAGAAGTAGTCTGAAAAAGTAACTTGCTTTTTGTCATTTGTACTACATAAAATTTATTTTCATTAGAGTCATTATTATTTAATATGATTAATATTACAAGTTATTGGATATGTTATATCTTCAGCTTTAATTCTAAATGTGAAAAATGAAAAATTTAGTAAATATTTTCATGAAAATAAATAATTCTTAACTAACAATGGTATAAATAGAAACCTGACACCTGTTTTCAACATGTTAAATGCTATGAATGAAACGTAAATTTTCTAAGATATGCTTCCCATTAGATGTTTATTAGTTCCAGTCAGACATTGGCAATATGAAAATAAATGTCTTATTGGTGTGTAGGCGGTATTTGGGGAATATCACAGGTATCCAGTTAGTACACTGTATCTTTAATGTTTCTGTGCAGGATCATGATGAATACAGAGAATCAATAGAGAAGAAATGGCTCCTTTAAGTCTATGGAATTGTTAGGCCACTCAATCAAGTAAAGGTTCAGTCCTATAGAAATCTTGTATGTTTTCTCCCCCATTGTCACTCTCCTATTCACATTTTTTTAACAGAAAAATTCAGGGTAAGTAGTTAAGTAAAGTTGCCTTCAAGGAAAACTTTTCAACATATTCAATGGAGGCTTTATACAATTTATTTGCTTTTAACAGTTATAAGAAGTACTCACCATCATGAAGTTTCTCTCTGCCTTTAAGTCTATATGATAAAAATGAACAGTTTTCAAAACACACCGCATATTCATTATTCATTATTGATGTGATAGAATTTGGTGTGTACTTTAAAATGCTATTTCCAAAAAAGAAAACAAAACTAAACAAAAACTATTAGGCTGAGCATGAGGTACATGTTGGTAACCTCAGAACTTGGAAGTTATGGGAAAACGATCTCGAGTTTGAGGCCAGCTTGGTTTATGTAACAGATCATTCTCAAAAATGCTCACATTAATAAAATAAAATAAAAGTATTTTTTAACAAAAGGGAAAACTCAAAGTATAAAACTTTACACAAAAAATTTGGTATATAATCTCTTACCATGCATAATACATTAGAGACAAAAGAATTGTTCTAATATGCCATATTAACTAAGGAAAAATGTACATGCAGAAATTAACTGAAGAAAACACAAAATTATGAGATGCATAGAAATTAAATAGACTCTAAATAAACATAAAATGTTTTATTAATAGTTGTATAGTAGATTCATTTTAAAAGTTGCTAGTAGAAAATTCCCTACTGTCTCCAACAATCTCTATCTGAAGAGTTCTATTAGATCTTGGAAAATACTTGACTGTATAATCTTGAACAGAAATAAAGATGTTCCTTACAGGAATCCACCAGAGGCACCTGGAGACAGAACAAAGTATCCAACATAGACTACCATTCCTATCTTCCCTCTCCACTCTCCGATTGAGAGATAAGTGCCACTGGCTCTTCCAGCCCACCTTTCTCTCTTTGAGGCCCATGACCTGTGGTGTCAGACCCTTCCTGCCACCAAATCCCCCAGAGGAAAAACAAAGCATCCAGCATTGGCCACCATTCCTGTCTTGACCCTTCACCCTCTGGTGGGGGAGAGAGGGAGAGGGAGAGGGAGAAAGGGAGAGGGAGAGAGAGAGAGAGAGAGAGAGAGAGAGAGAGAGAGAGAGAGAGAGAGAGAGAGAGAGAGAGAAAGACCTGGAGGCAGAACAAAGCATCCAGCATTGGCTACCATTCCTGTCTTGACTCACCACCCTCGGCAGGGGGGAAGATGAGAGAGTGGGGGGACCTAGAGGCAAAACAGAACATCCAGCATCAGCACGCATTCCTGTTTTGACCCTCCACCCTCCGAGAAGGGGTGGTGGGACCTGGAGGAAGAACAAAGCATCCAGCATCCTGAACATCCCAATGCAGATGAAGCAAAAGAGAATGGCCTTAAAAACAACTTCATGAAAATAGTAGAGGCCCATAAGAGGATATGAGAAAATCCCTTAAAGAAATGGAAGAAAAAAACAAATAAAAATGCAAGAATCAACAAGGAAAGCCAAGAAAAAAATCAAAGATGAAGGAAAAAAATTTTGAAACAGAGACAATAAAGAAAACACAAACTGAGGGAATGCTCAAAATAGAAAAGCTGGATAAACAATCAGGAACTACAGATGCAAGCATAACAAACATAATACAAGAGAAGGAAGAGAGAATTTCAGGCACTGAAGATAAACTAGAAAAATAGATATATTGACCACAGAAAATATTAAATCCAACAAATCCTTAACACAAAATATCCCGGAAATATGGGACACAAATAAAAGACAAAATCTAGGAATACTAGGTATAGAAGAAGATGAAGAAGCCCAGCTCAAAGGTGCAGAAAACGTATTCAACAAAATCATAGAACAAAACTTTCCCAACCTCAAGAAGGATATGCCTATGAAAGTGCAAGAAGCTCCTGAACACCAAATAGATTAGACTAAAAAGCAAGTGCCCTTGCCACATAATAATAAAACACCAAAAATACAGAATAAAGAAAGAAAATTAAGAGCAGCAAAGGAAAAAGGCCAAGTAACATATAAAGGCAGACCTATCAGAATTACACCTGACTTCTCCTCAGAAACTCGGAAAGCCAGAAGGTCCTAGATAGATGTTCTTCAAACACTAACAGACCACAGATATCAGCCCAATCTACTATACACAGCAAAGTTTCAATCACTATAGATGGAGAAAAAAGATATTCCATAACAAAACCAGATTGACACAATTTATATCCACAAATCCATCCCTACAGAAAATTCTAGAAGGTAAACTCCAACCCAAGGAAGGTAACTACAACCAGAAAAACACAGGAAATAGATAATCCTAGTTTACTAAAAGTCAGAAAAAGGAGAAAAATCCACACACAACATAACCACCAAAAACAAATCCAAAACAAACAAGATGCAACAATTAATGGTCATTAATATCCCTCCATATCAGTGATATTAGATCACATGTAAAAAGACACAGGCTAACAAAATTGATATGAAGACAGCATCCATCCTTCTGCTGCATAGATGAAACACACCTCAAATTCAAAGACAGACTTTACCTCAGAGTTATGGATTTAGGAAAAGATTTTCCAATCAAATGGCCCTAAGAAGCAAACTGGTGTAGCTATCCTAATATCTAACAAATTAAGACTTCAAACTAAAATTAATCAAAAGTGAAGAAGAAGGTCATTTCATATTCATTAAAGGAAAAATCCATCAAGCTGAAATCTGAATTCTGAACATCTATGCCCCAAATACAAAGGCATTCACATTCGTAAAAGAAAAATTACTAAAACTCAAATCACATATTAAACCCCACATACATATAGTGGGAGACATTAACAGCCCAGTCTCAACACTGTGTAGGACTACCAGACAGAAACTTAACAAAGAAACAAAGGAATTAACAGAAGTTATGACTCAATTGGATTTAACAGACATCTATAGAACATTCCATCCAAACATAAAAGAGTATACTTTCTTCTCAGTGCCACATGGAACCTTCTCTAAAATAGACAGCATACTTGGCACAAAGCAAACCTCCAAAGACACAAAAAAAATTAGAACAACCTCCTATATCTTATCGGAACATCATAGCTTAAAATTAGAATTCAGCAACAACACAAATAGCAGAAACCCTACGAACTCATGAAAATTGAACAATGCCCAACTGCATCACTCCTGGTAAAGGAAGAAAGAACAAAGAAATCAAAGAATTCCTAGAATTCAATGAAAATGAAGGCACAACACACCCAACCCAGTCTAAAAAGTGTGCTAAGAGAAAAGTTCATAGCACTAAGTGTCTACATGAAGAAACTGGAGAACAGTCACATTACAGAATTAACAAAACACCTGAAAGCTCTGGAACAAAAGGAAGCAAACCCATGCAGGACTAGTAGATACCAGGAAATAATCAAATTGAGAGCTGACATCAATAAAGTAGAAACAAAGAAAAACATAAAGAATCAATGAAACAAGGAGTTGGTTCTTTGAGAAAATCACCATGATACACAAACCTTTATCCAACCTAACAAAAAGGCAGAGAGAGAACATTCAAATTAACAAAACAGAAAGGAAAAGGGGGACATAACAACACACTGAGGAAATCCAAAGAATCGTCGTGTCATAGTTTGAAAACCTGTACTCCACAAAATTGAAAAATTTAAAGTAAATGGACAGTTTTCTGAATATATATCACTTACCAAAATTAAATCAGGAACAGATAGGCAATTTAAATAGACATATAACCCCTCACTAAATGGAAACAGTCATAAAAAGTCTCCCAACCAATAAAGAAGCCAAGGGACAGATGGTTTCAATGAATAGTTCTATCAGAGATTCAAAGATGAGCTAAAACCAATATTCCTCAAATTGTTCGACACAATAGAAGCAGAAGAATCACTGCCAAACTCTTTTTTCAAGTTTACAATAACCTTCATACCCCAAATACACAAAGAAACAACTAATATAGAGAACCACAGACCAATCTCTCTCATGAACTTTGATGCAAAAATATTCAATAAAATAATAGCAAATTGAATCCAAGAACACATCAGAAAAAGCTTCCACCTTTATAAAGTAGGATTCATCACAGACATGCAGGGATGGTTCAACATATAAAAATCCATCAATGTAATCTGCCATGTAAACTGAAAAACAAAACCACATAATCATCTCACTAGATGCTGAAAAAGCCTTTGACAATATTCAACACCCCTCCATGATAAACGTCCTGCAGAGATTAGGGATAACAGCAACATACCTAAACATAATAAATGCAATATATAGCAAAACTACAGTCAATATCAAACTAAATGAAGAGAAACTCAATGGGATTACTCCAAAATCAGGAACAAGACAAGGTTGTCCACTCTATCCATATCTCTTCAATATGTATTTGAAGTTCTTGCTAGAGTAATAATACAACAAAAGGAGATCATGGGGATACAAATTGGAAAGAAAGAAGTAAAACTTTCACTATTCTCAGATGTAATGATAGTTTACAGAACTGACCCTAAGAATTCTACCAGAGAACTCCTACAGCTGACAAACACCTTCAGCAAAGAGGGAGGATACAAGATTAACTAAAAAAAAAGTAAGTAATCCTACTACACATAGACAATAAAGGGGCTGAGAAAGAAATCAGAGAAACATCACCCTTTACAATAGCAGCAAACAACATAAAATGTCCTGGGGTAGCTCTAACCAAACACGTGAAAGTCCTGTGTTACAAGAACTATGAGTCATTTAAGGAAGAAATTAAAGAAGATAACAGAAAATGGAAAGATCTCTCATGCACTTGGATAGGTAGGATCAACATAATAAAATTGACAATCTTACCAAAAGCAATCTACAGATTGAATATAATCCCTATCAAAATCCAGGCACAATTCTTCACATACATTGAAAGGATAATATTCAACTTTATATGGAAAAACAAAAAGCCCAGGATAGCCAGAACAACCCTGTGCAATAAAGGAACTTCTGGAGTACCACCATCCCTGACTTCAAGGTCTACTATAGAGCTATAGTAATGTAAACAGCTTGAAGTTGGCACAAAATAGGTAGACCAATGTCATAGAATTGAAGACCCTGATGTTAACCCCTACATCTATGATGTTTGACAAAGAAGCTAAAACTATACAATGGAAAAAAGAAAGCATCTTCAACAAATGGTGCTGGCATAATTAGATGCTGGCATGTAGAAGACAACATATAGATTGATACCTATCATCAAAATATCAAATAATTCAATTAACAAGTGGGGTACAGAACTAAACAGAATTCTCAATAGAGGAATCTAAAATGGCTGAAAGACACTTATGAAATTGTTCAACATCCTTACTCATCAGGGACATATAAATCAAAATAACTCTGAGATACCACCTTATATCCATCAGAATGGCTAAAATCAAAAACGCCAATGACAGTTTATTCTGGAGAGGATGTGGAGAAACTGGAACGCATCTCCAGCTGGTGAAAGTGCAAACTTGTATAGCAAATTTGGAAATCAGAATGGCTATTTCTCTGGAAATTTTTTGATCTACATCCATGTTTAGAGAGCAGGCCTACACCTCCCATTCAGAAATTCAAAGGAAGGTTTTCTAGGCTTTGAAAGGTAGTATTTGGCAGTTCATTGGATTTTTTGTGTCTTCTTCCCTTGTACTAATTCTATTTCATTTTGACATACAAATCATTTAATTTCTCTAAGTATTTTCAAGTAATTTCTTTAAATTACTCTCAATAATTTCCTTAAGTACTTTAAGTACGAAACATGTGAAACAGTTTCAGATGCAATGATTGTAAGAAATGAAAGCAATTGTTGTCAGCTAATATTTTTTATAAATAGCACAAAATATCTATTCATTATAGCATAACATTTAGTGGCCCCAGTATACACATACAGAATAATTTTATACTATTTTCACAATATATTAAAAACTTTGATAGTACTTCTTCCCCTTTTGCATGAAAAAACCATTTCTCACTGAATCTAAAATGAGAAAATGATATTACAATGCAAAACTATCTTCAACTACAATTTCTTCTTTCCTTATTTCTTTCCCTATGGACATTAACTTTCTTTTACTAAGTATTTTCTCTTCATCCACTGGATTAAATTTCATACTAGTAAAAGACTTTTATTAAATTTTAAAGTATTACTATTTCTCAGGGTCATTATAACTGCAGCAGCATCCTTATGTATCAGGTAAATGTTCAGATATGGTGATGTGCATTTAGGTTTAACAACAATGAGATGATTGGATCAGTTCAGATTCTGACATCAGTTTTACTACAATAATACAAAATGAGATTATTGCCAAGTAATGAATATTTAAAATATATCTTTAAAGCATCTTCTATTGATCTGCTACTTTTCTAACATTTCTCTTTCAGTGAGTAATAAAAGACATTTATCTGTTTTCCCATACAAAAATACAGAAATTACAACTGCTTTGATTCCTCCACAACCAAGTATCCCAGGCCTGCCAAAAGCAACTTCTTAAAATGTTTGTTCTTGCCGGGAGGTGGTGTCACACGCCTTTAATCCTAGCACACAGGAGGCAGAGGCAGGCGGATCTCTGTGAGTTCGAGGCCGGGCTGGACCGACAGCCTCCAAAACAATACAGAGAAACCCTGTCTCATAAAACCAAAAAAAAAAAATGTTTGTTCTTAGCATCAACTCACAATGCCTAGACTAGGCCTCAACTTTCTTCCAACAAAGCCCCCCACCTCCACCTTAACCTGTACTTCAGCCTTTTCCCCTCACACCGAATATTTCTTCCAAAACCATAATAATTTCTCCTTGTCTTCAGAACCTAAATATTTATCTCATAGTGGCTCTTATACGTACTTTTGATAGATTCCCTTCCATGTCCTCTGAACTCTTGGCCTCAAACATACTTCCTCACACTCCTTTGGCTGTCTATTGGGCTGTCTCCTGGGAAATTTCTGTCTCTTCTCTTTCTGGATAAATTTTTATCATGTTAATTTCATGAGTATGAGTTTCATGACACTAAGTTTGATCTAATTCATTCTGTGTTCTCCAGTAATAGCACTACATTCATCTAATATTAATCTCTCTTTTTGTGCAGGAAAAGTTAGAAAGAGGGAAGGGGATTAGCCAAGATTTTGAGTAACAGTACTAATAAAATGTGTTGCATGTGTGTGCATGCGTGCGTGCATGCGTGTGTGTGCATGTGTGTGTGTGTGTGTGTGTGTGTGTGTGTGTGTGTGATTTACTAGGGTGGCTTGTGGCTTGCAGAGTGTGGTTGAGGTCATCCAGCAATTACTATATTCTGGAAGAAAAGCCAAGAGCACAGTAACTCATTAGCCCAGGAGATTGAATATCTCAGCTGACTTTCAGTATACATTGGAATCCAAAAGAAGGTAATACCAGGAAAGAAATGCCTGAGCAGCAGGATGATGAACTTACCAGAAAGAGTGAAGAAAAGAAGGCAATAAACAAAACGTGTCCCTCTTCCATATCCTTGTATGTGGGTTGCTGCAGAAGTTATGACCAAGATTTAGGGCTGGTTTTCTCACCTCAAATGGTCTGCTTTAGTGTAAGTCTTTCCATTTCTAATTATATGTTCAAGAATACTGCCACAATGTATGCAGTTGCTTGGGTTTTGTTGATTAAATATGAAGACATGATTAGCCATCACATTCAGTGAGAACAGGAAAAGGGAGAAAGTTAAGATTTTGTGCTCATGATGTCAATAGTTCAAGCTGTGGAGATAATCCCTCCCATCTTTCCAAAGCTAGAGTAGAAGTAAAGGGTCATTTGCCCTCATCTTTGACACAGGAAAGGGGTTTTCTATTGTGCTCTGAAGTGAGTTTATTATATGACTCACAAAATGGAGGGTGAAAGAAATGACAGTGTGATTCTCACTCAAAAACTTGGGGGGTTAAAATGGGACAGATGATATGGTGGCGATCTGCCATCTGAGTAAAGAGGGAGGAATATTTTCCCTGGGCCCAAAGCATCTCATACAAGGTAAAGAGAGTAGATCTACAGTGTTCTGTCCTATCTACAGGATAATCTGGGAGAAAGGATTCTTCTGAGAAAGGAAAGTGGCATGTGGGAAGATGAGATCCTCAGGGAGCATGATGCTTATATAACGTCAAGACAGCTTCCACACTGGAAAAATACAGTGATGGGAAATGTTAAGAACTCAGGACATAAGTTGTTTCTACTGGGTTGGCCTGAGTTATTCTCATGCAGGAAATTCCTGGTCTACCACTTCCCTTCCTAGAAGGGCAAAGACCCAGCATGAGCATGAAAATTAAGGTGAGGACCCAGAGTGCACCACACTACCTCTTGAAATATATCGATTGCTAAATAGTGCCACTATCTGTCAGGAAGAGAAAGATGAAAACCCTTAGAACAGGTATCTACACCTCTAGGCCAGATGCCACACATTGGAAGAATTGGGACACACCTTTCAGTTTTCTCTAGGACAGAGTTATGAAGCACTCTGTGCTAAGGTTTGACTGTTCCAAATTACAATGCCCGGCTCTTCCGTGTTCTTTGTCACATATATTGTGTTGAATTACAATGCCTGGCTCTTCCGTGTTCTTTGTCACATATATTGTGTTGAACTAAATTATATGACATGAAACTTCCCACAAGCCCATTCCCTCCACCCTCATAGAAGTCTAATATGTTCTCTCTTCTTGGTATTTGTTCATGGAAGAACTCTAAGGATTCTCACTGAAGAAGTTTTTTTGGCCTCCTTCTTCACCTAATTCCTGTCATAGCAGTAATCTATCTATTATCTATCTATCTATCTATCTATCTATCGTCTCTATCTCTATCTCTCTTGTCATTAACAATGAAGCACCTCTCCAGTTTAAAGATGGAAGCCACTTTTCCTTTGATGTCACACAATGCTTTGATTTCCATATATTGCATGATTTATGTCTATCTTCTTCCCACTGTGACCCTCAATTCTTGCTTTATAAGCTCCATTCCCAATAAACTACTACTGAAAGCATTTATGTGTCACCTTCTTTTCCAGACTACACACATAAACACCACTAATATTGTACTATATTTAACAAAACTATTGTTTAATATCTTTGAATAGACACAGTGAAACTGGGAGACAGTAACTGAAAGGCCACTTTTAAATTTCTGGGGACGCAGGCATGAAAACACAGTTCAAGTTTAATTCAGAAAATAACTATTATAAGCAAGCACATGTTCAGATAGCACTGGGGTAATGGTGTTTCCACAGGTCATGTTTGTTTTGTGCTTCTCAAGATCTGTTACACTACAACAGTCATTTCAGTACCCATCACAACCATAATGAAAATGAGTCACTTTGGACCTTGAATCCGTAGGACTGGAGCCTGAATGGGTGAGAAATATGAGGTAAAGCTAACAAATGGTCCCAGAAAACCACATAAGATTAAGTTTCCTTTACACTGTTTAAAAAAAATCACATCTGTCAACACTACCAATTAGTATTCTTTGTGGTAGGTACAGTCATTATGAGTAGCAATCAGAATCCATTCTGTGTGTCTTAACATTACAAATTTTGATTTTTATGTGAATAGTATATATGACATAATTTGCCTGTTCTCAAAATTCTGTATGTGTGTTAATTGAATAGGACATATCAATGACTACTTCTCTAAAGACCCATATTTACATGTCAATAAATTATAAAAGGAGACTAATTATCCTACTTTCAGCAGAATCATAACTCTGCCAAGACTGTTTCACATTCTTAATCCAGGTCTTTCCAATCCATTGAAATGGGAAACTGAGATTCTCAGACAAGCAGTGGATCAGCTGGTTAAACAAATCCTTGTTACAACTGCCAGAAAGGACTGAATAGTAAAGTCTCGACAGGGTACTGGGTTTAGAACCAGATATCCTGTGTCAACCGAGTCCAACAAAATTTACCTTATAGACAGTTCATAGGAGGCTTCCCACATTATAAATACAAGGTAAAGGATAAGAAACAGGGCATTCAAATAACAGCTAAGAATTAGTTAGCCATCTGAAGAAGTCGTTATTTCTACTTTGTAGTTTAGAAGAAATAAATTCAAGATATTAAAGTGTGGTTTATGAAAAGACAAGTCTTTAGATACTAGAAAAACACAAATGTGTATTTTTTAATTTTCAGATTTTTTCACCATTTAAGAATACTAACCCAACAGACATAGAGAAGAAGGTAGATGTAAGAACATTATACTAAAGAATTCATGGTTGTTAAAAAAATAAGGTAGTAAAAATAGTCAAAAAACCATAAACAATAAATCAAATAGGTAGAAAATGTATCACCAGTAGACTGAACATAGAAGCCAAAATGAAAAAGCTATATGTGTGATTCTTGTATACTAGTAAAAGCCAGAGATTTTTATGTAGAAGTAGATGTTGAGCCTTGATTACTATTTATCAGAGATGCTACATATCTGGGGCCATTGTTTTAAATGCTGCAAAGCCCTTCTTCAGGAGCTGCAGCCATTAAATAACATTAAAACTACAGGTAACTTTAGAAATTATTTTGGTCCCTCTTTACATTTAGATGTATGATAACTGTGACTTCACCAAGGTTAACTGCTATTGATATTATTAACCAAAATACATATCAAGTAAAAGTTTTAATATTTTTTTCCTGAAGAAAAGGTGTAGAAAGAAGGATTTTTAAATATGGGACATTACAGCAGAATGTAGAAGGATGGGTAATAGTGTGAAATACTTTGCCAGGATAAATATATATCAAGCTCGTTGTTAATGGCACTGAATGTTGGAAGGGTATTGACAGTGTTAAAAATCTTTAAAATATATCTCATGAAATACGTTTTGCCATGATAAATAATATCTGCAATATTGTCTTATAAAAGTGCTTACCATTGAATCTGAGGACCTCCTGAGGTCATTTCAAGAACACATATGGTAGAAGGTAAGAATCAATTTCCACGAATTGACTTCTGACCTCTAACATATGTTGTGTTGTATGCCATACCTCCACACATAACACACACTAAATAAGTAGAAGTTTTAAAGGATAGTGATAAAAACCACATCCTATCCCAATTTAGCACCATGTATAAAATATATATTATCTAGAAAAGAGATTTTTTTATTTTTTTGCATCTAATTTTTTTTAAATTTAGGTTAGAAACAATCTTGTTTCACATGTCAGTCTCAGCTCCCTCTCCCTTCCCTCCTCCCACACCCTCCCCACGAGGTCCCCCAGTCCCCCACTCAATATCCAGTCCAATCCCCAAGGAGGGTGAGGCCCTCCATGGTGGATCTCCAGAAACTGTCATTTCATCCAGGGCAGGGCCTAGGCCCTTCCCCAAGAGTCCTGGCTGAGAGAACCTCCCAGATTGTGTCATGGGCACTCAAAGTCGATTTGTACACCAGGGATTAATACTACCCAAGGCCCCATAGATTACCTAGGCTCCCTCACTAACACCCATATTCAGGGGGTCTGGGTCAGTCCCATGTTTTCCACACAGCCAGCAATCTGGCGTCCAAGAGCTCCCCCTTGTTCAGGTCAGCTGTTTCTGTGGGTTAAACCAGCCCACTCTTAACTCCTTTGCCCATCAGTTCTCTCTTTCTGACATTGGAATCCAAGAGTTCAGTTCAGTGTTTGTCTGTGGGTATCTGCCTCTGCTTTCATCAGTCGCTGGATGATAGCTCAGCCGTTAAAGGCTAGGCTCACAACCAAAAATATAAAAGAGATTTATTCTTAGTTGAGAACAATGAATATAGTATACTTATTACCTATTGTACTTATACTGAAAACTATATTTATATCCATCTACAGTTACAGTGACAAAAGGAGTATTCATGTAAATTAATGGGTACTCAGTGCTGGGGGAAAAAGGAATATTCAATTTGTAATAGTCTATTTGAAATAGGCAAATACTGATGAAATTGTAGAACAGTATGTTTGATAGAGCAAGAGTAATGGAGCACAACTTTGAAAAAAATAAATTGATTAATTCAGTAGTTTTCAATCTTGGGGTTGTGACCCTTTTGGGCATTGAACAAATCTTTCATTGGGGTCACATATCATATAACTTATATATCAAATATTTATATTACCTTCATAAAAAAGTAGCAAAATTACAGTTATGAGGTGCCAAGAAAAATAATTTTATAATTGTGAATCACCACAATATAAGGAACTATATTAAAGGGTCAAAGCCTCAGGAATGATCTTAATTTTAAAAAACTCAAGTTCCAGAGGATCTGATGCCTTCTTCTGGTCCCCATGAACACCAGTTAGATATGTGGTGCATATATACACCTGTAGGCCAAACACTCAAACATAAAACATTAATAAATAAAATTTCAAAAGATAACATATTAGTGTTTCCCCCCATGAACTGTAAGTTTCTTATTGTAAACAATTTTACCCCTTCAATTTGGATTCAAACATGCACCCAACATCATGATTAATATGACCTGTTTATGTCCTGCTTAAATTATATGCTCCATCTGTATACTTTGCATATTTATGTAGGACTGTTTCCCTTTCAATAATATGGTCAGAGATACTTCACTCAATAATGTAGATGGCCCTCTAATTTCACCCTTCTAAAAAATTGTGGGAATTCTGACTCTCACTAACAGACACAAAATTTATTTGCAAGTTGAGTGCAAACACCCTTCTTTGTAAGTTGCATTACTAATAGTGGTTCTCTAATTGGTATATAAATTAAGTAAATGTAGTGTGGGAATATTGTCCTGAGAGTCATGGAATTATATTTTGAGTATCTAAGTAGTTGACAATATTAGGACAAATCATTCAAAATTGCTTTAAGAAGGAAAAACAATTTGGTTGGTGGAACACCATAAGAATGAAGGCAATGTCTTTTTTATCTCAGATATTTTTAAAATCAATAGTACTATTACCAAATATATCTCACATGCTATATGAGTTCACCAAATTTATAAATATCTGACATCCAGATTTACTTTACACTTCAAGAAGAGATTGTAATCTATATGTCTACATAACTCCTTAAATTGGTGTCAACTTTGGGCTCAAACAGCAATGAGAACTATTTGGCAATATGTGAGAAAGACAGGATGTGGAACTGTGAAAATATCTATAATGACTTAAATAGATTACATGTCATTAAGATCCCTCTGGGATGTCAAGGTCAAAATGAGCGAAGGCTCTCATTGCTCATCAGTGAAGTTAGTCTGTAGCCACTCTTTAAGAACTATTACCCAACTTCACAGAGCTAGAATCAATTTACAGGATTTAATGATCAGTTAAAATAAAAATGTGCTTGTTCTCAGTGAAGTGATGGCGAAGGTGCCTGTAACAATTGTAGGTCTGAACTGGAATTATTTAATAAGTAGTCTGGTTGGAAGCAATTGGTCTCC
This sequence comes from Mesocricetus auratus, assembly GCF_017639785.1. NCBI lineage: Eukaryota > Metazoa > Chordata > Mammalia > Rodentia > Cricetidae > Mesocricetus > Mesocricetus auratus. The sequence continues at coordinate 39,500,262 of NW_024429194.1, read as the reverse complement.
AAGGAATGTTAGGTAATTTTCCCTCAATTTGAGTTAAACATCGTGCCAGAAAAAGAATTCTAATGACTAGTCACAAAGTGACTGCTGAAAAGTCTCCTTTCTACCTTAACAAGAGCCACAAAGGAATATGAGGGTTGGAAATAGCCACACTTACTCATTTGATTAGGTTTTAAAAGACACTTTCTCTTAAATGTGGCACAACAGAAGCCAATGTTAAGTCCTCTAGTCAGTTCTGAATAGTGCCCTAAATTCCTGCAAAATAATATACAAAGTAGCTTTTCAGGAGGGTAAAGTGACTTAATGGCTTTCCACATGTCATTCAGCAGACCACAGCCTCCAAGGCTTTATGTTACAGAAACAGACCTGTTCATGGTCTCAGTTTAATACTGAAGACAGCTGGCGATAAGGAAATGTATTTGTGTGTCTTACTCAAGGAGTGCTAGCAGGCAAGGATTTGGAATTCACATAGAGTGACTTGATGCTAAAAATATCCCTATGTTTGCTGTGTGCTTAAAGGGTGGTTTGCTATCTTAATATATTCCCTTATGCCTTTAAGAGCTATCCAGAAAAGAAAGGAACGGGTTCCTTTTATATTTCTAATTAGGACCACAATCTACTCTGTAGTTTGATAGACATGGAGTAAAATCCTGCACAAATATATACCAGATGCATCATCTTTTTTATTCTAAATACATTTTAAATAAATAGGATTATATATCTCTCCTCCCTCAAGCCTCTTCCTTGTCACTCTCTCAAATGATAGCCACCTTTTCTTTGACTGTTTTTGTTCCATGTGCACAAATATGTAATGCAGCCTGATGAGTCTGTTTTTGTTGTTTGTGCACATATAGTATCAGGGCTGACCACCTTGCACTGAATACCAAATTGTAGGTACTATCCTTAAGAGAGACTATTCTCTCTACTTCAGAAGATATCAGTTGTCTGTAGTTTCTTTGTCTAGAAATAGTTCCCTATGAGATGACACCAATACCCCAGCCCTTTCTACCTTAGCATGTCTATTGGTATTGTCGTTGTTCAGTTCTTGTTTATGTAGCCATTTCTAGTAGAGATAATATTATATTTCTGCATTTCTAGTAGAGAGTTTTGATATGCTGGTTTTTATAACGCCTCTGGTTTTGGTAAGTAGATTGCATTTACCCTTGGCAGTTATACTGTATGTTCTGATGTTAAGAGGGTACCATATGAAAAAGATAGCAATGTGTCTTAGACATTTTGCTTTAATAGAAAAAATTCTAGCACTGAGAATGCTAGAATGGGCTGAGAAACCCATGTCATGGCTTCATTTCTGTAGCATTTACCTATGATCTTTGGAAAGTGAGTGAAGCACTCCAAGAACAACTTTTAAAATTAGGGTATTGACTCATGGGTTGAAATCATGAAATTTACAAGTAAGTGTTTGGATCAAGAAGAGATTATACTGAACGAGATATCCCATTCCCTGAAAGAAAAATGTGGCATGTAAGATCCAAAATCTCATAAAGATAAAAATAGCAGGAAACACCACACACCAGAAAAGCCTCTTTTTACAGCAAACAGATACAATCATTGAATGCCACAACTGCACACAATAAAGAAATCAACAGATGGAAGCCAAGCCACAATGTACAAATATACATAAAAGTTCCTGTGTCTATGGCTCATGGAAAATCATGGAAGAGGAGAGGAAAGATTCTAAGGACCAGGGAACAAGGTTGTCTGTTGTAAAAGCAGTCTTTCTTAGAAATGGCTGCATAATCAAGACAAAACCAATGGATACTTTAAGGTTGAATAGGGTCAATCATTCATGCTACAACCCAAAGAATTACAAGCAAGAAATAATTGTTGGAAGAAGATGAATTGACATTTTCCAGGAATGAGTACCTTTATTGGTTATTCAGTGCAGTGGTCAGCCTTGAAAACATATACAAAGGAAGAATAAAAACAAAGTCAAAAGTTTGTATTAGTATACATTTGTGCAAACACATACATGCATATAAGTGTATATGTAACCACAATAATCAATGAAAAATGGACTATTAACAGAGACTATTAACTAAAGATTGTGGGGGCATGAGAGGGTTTTGAGTGGGCTGAGAGATGGATAGGGAAGTGGGAAAGTTATGTAAATCATTTTCAACTAAAAACAATAAAAATAAAGCTGCAAAATTATTTCTTCTGAAGTGGCAGTGATATTTATATCTTTATAAAATGTGACTGTCTTGAATACCTCAGAAATTACTTAATGTTTACAGGAAAATTAGGGTAGATCAACATTTGTGATGCAACAGAAAATGCAATGGTAAAAAGACTGTCAAAACCAACACAGTGCAAAGAGGAAAAAGGTTGCATTGGAAACTTGTTTTGGAGTGATAAGCAACAAGAAACTAATGATAGCTGGAAATGGAGTCCAATATATGGATTTCAAGATGCAAAGAGTAAAAACACTGTTCTTGTCAAAGATCTTAAAATCTATGTAAAAATAATGAAGTTGAGACAATAAACTGTATAAATAAAAAGTGAGTAAATTTAAAACGAAATAACTAAAAGACTTTTCCTGGGTGAAAGCATATGAAAGGCAAACCTGGAATGAACACTGGCAACTCTCTCTCTAACTCTCTCTCTCTCTCTCTCTCTCTCTCTCTCTCTCTCTCTCTCTCTCTCTCTCTCTCTCTCATACACACACATACACACACACACACGGTGAGGGATGCAGAAAAACAGAGACAAAGAAAGACAAAGAGAGCCATAGAGACAGACACAGAGAAAGACACATACACAAAGAAACAGAGACACACAGAGAGAGACAGACAGAGGCACAAGAGACACAGAGGAGAGAGTCACTGAGGAGAAAGAATGTGTATAATTAAACTGCAGAAGATCAGATTAAAGATATTTTAGTTTCAATATTCATAATACCTTTTATGTTCCTGAAATATTAAACTATGTACGCATAAATATCTGATCAGTCTCTTATGAACTACCTAACATTTATCCAACAGAAAATATTATCAAGCATATCATGTTCCATTGAAATCAGTAAATGCTTTTGGATTCTTATGTTAAAAGAAATTTTATTGATTTAGCATTGCATTTATTGACCAAGTAAAACAAGCTTTCTTAGTACAAAGAAAAACTTTTAAAAATGTTCTTTATTTATCTGCAGAACAGAAAGTCTTAAAGCGTTGAATTTGTATTTTGTTTCTCTATAGATCTACTTTCTTTCTGCTACCATTTTAAAGTTCCATGACTAAAAGCAACTCGGTAGGAAAGGGATTTGTATATGTCTATTCAGTCTAGGGCGTTTGTTTTTTGTTTTGTTTTAGTATTGTCTAAATTCTCAAATCCATGTGAATTTTGTGCTTATTCCATCTTTGCAAGCAAAAAACTTTCAAATTATGAATTTCCAGACAGAAAAAGATATCTAGTAGGCTTTATAATTAAGAACTGCTTTAAGTAATTTTATAACTTCCACAAAGAAAATTACAAGAATATTTTCTTCATAATTAAATTAAACTAACTATACAAGAAAGTATTGATGCCAGTAATTCAATAATCTTCCCAAAAATGCAGACAGGCAGGAACATTTTCCAATCACTCTAAAACCAATATTAATAAAGTAAAATCATAAGATTAGAAAGCTAGTAATTCAAGTTTGGTGCAATTTCTCAAAACTAACTTATGGAATTTTTTCTTAAAAGAAAATAACATGATCATCTCAACTGACAAAATTCATTACTTTCTTAAGAATAAATTGTTAAGTAACATAGGTTCAGAATAGTTATATCTCAACCTAAAATGGTATCTTGAAAACTCCACAGTGGACATTATATTTAATGACGAATATTTTGAGAGTCCAATTCTATCATTATGGGAAAGCAAACATAACCATCCTTGCTACTTCTACTAAAAAGTACACTAAAGTTCTTGTGAAAGTATTAGGGTTTGTTTTGAAATATTGAAATACTTAATTTGTGAACTCATATTATTAGTTATTTACTTTTTAAACTTTTCTCTCTCTCCATTTTTTATTCATTTTACATACAAATCACAGTTCACCCTCCCTCCTTTCCTCCTTGTTCATCCAAACATTGTGGGGAGGGACTATGTCCTGCCTCAATTTTATAAGCCAATCTTAATTATTTAATTATTATTATTATTTGGAAAATCACATTAATTTGTTGATTACTATGCTCTGTTCCAAAAGAGTACAAAGGAGAACACACAAACACACACACAAACTCTCTCTCTCTCTCTCTCTCTCTCTCTCTCTCTCTCTCTGTCTTTTTCTCACTCTCTCTCTCTCACACACACACACTTAATTTCTTAAATAATTTGATCCTTATTGAAGAAAATATGACATTAAATCAAAAGGGAAATCACAATTTCACAATCGTAATAAAAAAATTTAACATGACTAATAAAAGAATTTAACTTGCAATAACATCAATTTCACTTAATAAAAATTAAAAATGCAGGAGTATTTTTACACTAAAAGCTAAATCACAATATACTTTTGGAAAAAATAAGAATGTAAATAAGTATAAAATACCTCATGTTAAAATTGAAAGATATTACAGTGACAAACATTTACTGAGACATATACTCCCAATGTTATCCCTATCAAAATTCAAATGGATTTCTTTAGAAAATGACAAATTATTAGTAAAATTCAAATAGAAATTAAAAGTATAGTAAAAATATTAAATTATTAGAGAATTCATACTTCTTGGATTTTCAGATTGTTACCAACTCATAAAGTATGGTTCTCACAAGAAGATAGATATAAATTAATAGATTAATAAAGCATCTATTATTAGTTTAGAAACAAACTAAATTTTTGTTTAATTTAGCCAATTGTTTACACAAAGCATAGGTCATGAAGATCATTGCTGAAGAGTGGGGTAAGAACAGTATTCCCAACAAATGATGTGGGGAAAACTGCATATCTACATAGATGAGAATAAAATTAGACCTTCTTGTCTCCCCTTCTCTTCCTATATCTGTCTCATCAAAAGATAAATTAACTCTAAATGCACTCAAAATTGACAAAAATCTATAAATGTAATACTGTAAACTATGAAATAAATAAATGAATCTTTATGTTTTTGTTTAGGCTAAAGCTGTTATAATTACTCTCAACTTTAAAATTGAATTTGAATATGCTCATTTACATATAATGACAAGAAAATCTCCATTTATGTTGTTATTCTGTACCAAAGAATGTATTTTTTTCAAACCTAAGAAGCAGTTTACTATTCTCAATTTCTTTCCATGATATAAACATGATACAATATGATACAAACATGATACAATATGAGAGCTATGGCCATTATTGCTTTCATATTGTATTAATTCCTGATTTGATGATCTGAGGAAAAGTAGCAATAAGAATTCAGCCTGGTTGCTAGCATTCTGCCATTACAGAAGAGCATGCCTTGAGTATTTCACTTATCTCAACCCCTATGTAAGGAAGAGAAAATAGACAACAACTAAATAGAGTTTCTTTGTGAATCTGTCACGTTTCTATCACACTGACTATTCCTGGTGCATATAAAGACAGCTGATATGTAAATATTTGTTTAAGAAAGATCTCCATGATCTAATCCATATTATATTTCTGAGCTAACAATGACCTTTTTAATTGAATTGAAATCACTTCAATTAAATTCAACAGAAGAATGAGGAAAACATTCTGAAACACAGTTTAAATCAATATCATTGATTTCTAGAGCTCCATATTTAAAAACTGATAAACAGTCAGTTCCTGAGAGAAGTGACCATAGACACTAATCAGAAGGATAGTGCATTGACAAGGTAATGCAGCCTTGTGTTTTTAGAAACATCTACATAATAAGGTTGTAGTAACTTCATCAGTTCAGTGTTTCAGTACAAAAGGCAATAGTCTTCCATCAATGATGAAATCACTAAATGCATAAACTACAGTGCTAAAGTGTATAGCTTTGAAAAATGTTCAATCAGAATATTTATTCATGAGAAAGAATACTTGAACACTAGAGGCACAAAGTGTGTCATTTTTCTTTTTTTCTGTATGTCAGGAAATGAGTTTGCTTCTGTTATAAGGCTATCATGATAAAATATGTAACAAGCAAATTAATTGTCTACATTGGCTAACTATTCATTTCTCAGTAGTTTGATTCATAGTTGGAGTAGTTGAAAATGAAAATCTACCCTTATAAATTAGAAGAGATGCTTCAGTTGTATTAATGAAGACAGTACATATCTATTGAAGACTTATGATGTGTTAGACACAATAGGTGCTTTTATCAGTTGTATATTGTTAATACTTTCAGTAGCATAAAGAAAAATATTGTCATACTGAGTTTATGGGTTGATGGGAGGTTCAGAAAAAGAAACAAAAAAATCAGTCTGGTACTCTACCAAAGCAGGAACACTTAGTTTCAAATTATTTCTGAATCTATCTTTTCCAGTTTATTGAATCTTTCTATATAGCAACATTCAGGTGTTTGCATTTAAACCAAGGGTCAATGAAAGTCTAAACACAGCAATAGCATCTATAGATTAATTATACTGTATGTCAAGAACAGTATGCTCAGCTGTCTCTGCTGTTTTTGCCAGCCTATTCTTTGCCAATTTGCTCATCGCTCCTCTCTCTCTGTCGCTGGGTTCCTTAGGTTCAGTTCAGTGTTTAACCGTGGGTGTTTGCCTCTGCTTCCATCATTCACTGGATGAAGGCCCAGGATGGTTATAGACATCAAGTTCATTATCAGGAATGGGCATTCGGGGTGGTCTCTACACTATTGCTTAGCTTGCCAATTGGCGTCATCCCTTTAGATCACTAGAGGTCACAATGGTGCCTGATCTGTCTTCGTGTGTCCATAACACAAAGAGGGATGCTCTCAGCCTGGACTCTTAGGGGAGTGCCTGGACCCTAGATATCCCGTAGTTGGAAGGAATTGGCAATAGGGTGGGAGGATTGGGGGCATGGTGGGGGGTGCGGGAGGAGAGGAGGTAGAGGGAACTGGGATTGACATGTAGAACAAGCTGTTTAAGATTAAAATTTTAAAAAAGTAAAAAAAAAAAAAGAACAGTATGCTCACCTGGGATTGACAGAATATTATTATTTTCTTATGCTTGCCATTGGTGAATTTTACATGAACTCCCTGAAACTATTCAGGCCATGATTTTCTAGATATCATAGTGAAAGAGAACGGACAGGAACCTCAGTGTAAAGATGCCATTGTACATACTTAATGTCTCAGTTTAAATTCACAAGACAAGTTCTCAAACTGTAATCTCCCTGAATTGATTCTGCACTCCTTTTCTCCATTATATATCTAGCTCACTGTCCTTAGGACAGAAAGATCTCTGAGTAAATTAAAGTCTGTCTAGCTGAAGTCTCCAGTGAAAGATGTATGCTTTCCAAAACAGGTGAGAAGAGTTGGCCATAGGAATTCATGCACTTTGTTGAAGTATGGAGGGCTTATTTTACAACTGTTAATTGAATCTCATGATAATAAGCTGAAGACCTTTCAATGCTCTCACATATTATTTTAAACCCTATTCTTAGTTTTTGTAACTGTAACTATTTATTCAGTGATCCATTTTAATAGCTATTTATTAAATGCCTATGGTAAACAGCCTACATTAAATTATACAAATACAGAATGCAGAAGAATGTCTTGAATTATTAGATGACATGAAGTTATTCTTGGAATTAAGCAAATTAATATATAATCAAAAGTTAAGGTTAATGCTAAGAGGTAAATTAATAATTTCAAAGGGCAATTTAGGAAAAATTGACTTATGTTTGAGATAAATCTTCCCTGAGAAAATAACAATTGAGTAAATCATGGAGTCCAGTACAAATTGACTAGAAAAAGAGAATTAGAAATTGAGATATTTTGCAGGCAGACATAAAACAAAGGCAGCGGCATAAGTGGACAGGATTATTGAGAGTAAGGGATAACTATTGGTCCAGTTGTGGAAAAAAACTTAGCCCAAATGGGGAAAGACTCACAGACTGTGTCCCAATCTGTATCATAGCTTTTCATCTTTATCTCAAGAAATATTCCAGGATGTACCAAGATTTTACAATGTATTTATGTGGAGATTGATAGGTGTAAATGTAAAAATCTTTCCAGGTAAATTATAAAGAAATCAGAGCTACAGTGAAGAGTGCCCAACTCTGACACCAGTTAACTCACTGAGGAAATTGTTATGTTAAGTGAGGGCCTTCACAGTCTTCAGTTGTTTACAATTCAATATCCACTAATATATAATATTGAGAAATACAGAAGCAAAAATTACATAATACAGAAAATAATAAAAAGTTAATTAGTGTCACACTTAAAAGCAGAAAGCAGAGTGTAGAAAGGAGAAAATATACCACAAATAGTCACCAACATTCAACATAAAATCTTCAGAGCTCTAGAAAATCAGCTCTCAACTAGTGGCTTTTCCCCCAATCTATCTTAATTGATTGTGAATAAACATTTTATTTGATGCAAAATAATGCCCAAAGAGTTGAGCTCAAAATTCAATAGTAAAATCCCACCACTAACTAGCTGATGAGCTCTTGTCAGTAGATAGCATCTAAGAGAAAGAGAGTCGGTTTTCTTTTTTTTTATCATTTTTTATTTTAATTTTAAATAGCTTGTTTTACATGTCAATCCCAGTTCCCTCTCCCTCCCCTCCTCCCACACTCCCCTTCCCCCCCTCCCTCCTACCCTATTGCTAAATCCTTCCACATAGGGGATATCTAGAGTCTGTCATTTTACTCTTGGTAGGGTCAAGGCACTCCCCTAAGAGTCCAGGCTGAGAGAGCATCTCTCTTTGTGCTATAGGCACATGAAGACAGTTTGTATACCAGGGATAGACACTGATCCACAGCTCAGGGCCCCATAGGTTGCCCAGGCCTTCTCACTGACACTCACATTTGGGGGTCCAGATCAGTCCCATGCTGGCCTCCCCACTGTCGGTCTGGGGTCCAAGAGCACTCCCCTGTTCAGATCAGCTGTCTCTGCTGGTTTTGCCAGCCCATTCTTTGCCAATTTGCTCATCACTCCTTTTCATTTATACTGTGACCACCGGGAAGTCCACAATATTCCAAGGAAGACTCTATACCCAAGAGTAGTTGAGGAACACAAATTAGACTCTCCGTAGGAAGGCTAAGCATGAAGACGAACCGACCAATGGTAGCACATGCTGTTAATCCCAGCACTGGAGAGGCAGAAATGGAAGATCTCAAAAGGAAAGTGGGAATAAGGGATGGGAAAGAGGAATAGGACAAGATAAAGAGAAAACTCTCAAAGGAGGGAGATGAAGGTGGAAAGGGTGGATGCAGGAATAAAGAAGTAGTTGGGAGATGGCGGTGAATATGATCAAAGCTCAGTGTAGGGACAGGGACAACACATAATAAGGGGGTAAAATCAACAGTAAGGATGTTTGAAACAGTTTAAGGAATCATAATATTAACAATTAACCAATCATGCTAGATATCCATATAAATATTTTAATCAAGATAGAAGATGGTCAGAGGTAAATAAAAACGTGTAAATTAATGACGTCTTAACTTTTTGGATACTATTGAAAGAATATCTCTTATGTTTTGAGCTCATGAGCAAAGAGTTGGTCATTTTAAAGCCCTCTCCAGCCAAGAAATAACACGTGGAATTTTACTTGGCCCATTGTACTCTTCTGGAAATCAGGCAAGTTAACTGTAGATGGTAAACATCATGCTAACATTTATGTAGTGTGTTTGTTGACTATTATTTTTAGATAGAGCAAAATTGGTCTTGTAAGGAATGCAGACAGACCATGTAGAAATAAAGAGAAAGGTTGGCAAATGTCAGTTTTATCTAAATAGTCGCTAAATGTGTCAAAATGAAACCCTTAAAGAGTTGTTTTTAGTGCATTCTAAACAGTGCAAAAAGATACTTATGTAAATAATAATGTAAGGAATATGGTTTGTGATTCATGTACCAATAAATCACTTCATTAAAAGTGATTCTGCAATGGTTATTCTGTTTATTCGACATATTTAACAGAAGATAAAGTGGGCCAAAAGAAGTTGGTGAGGTTTACATTGCTAAAATTTCAACATGAAACTGGGAATATCAAAATATTAAAGTTCTTCATATCACAGACTTAGAGATGATGTGTGCTCGCACCATCCAGGGACATGATAATTTTATCTGTTATGAGTAGTATTCAGTTGCTTTGAAGATATTTGAACCAGAAAGAGATTTTTGAGAATCCATTAATATTGTTTCTCAGGTTCATATTGATCCACAATTTTGATCAGAATTTCTATTTTTAAACTTCTCATAGGTGATTCTAAAAGGTGACAGGCTTGAGAATTCTGGGTATATTCCAACCCACCAGCCACCATATTTCATCTTCTCTAAGAAAACAATTTTCTAACATAGTCCAATATTTGCTAGTACTGGCAGTTTCAAGAAGTAACCCATGGAATCTGAGAACATTGTTAACATGTTCAAGTTCATGGCTGAATAGTATAGAGATGAATGAATCCAAGCCCTAGATTTGGTTATGTGTCTCTTTTGATCATAACTAATCTATTTTCTCTCTTTGGACATAATGAAAATTAACATAGCACAAGTTTTTAAAGTTCTTAAAACGCAAACACTTTAGATACTAAAGTGTTATGCACTAAAAATTATTTTCAAGGATTTTTTAAACTACTAATTAATGGCTTTGGTTAATTCAATTCTCATTCCCAAGACAAGCTATATTTATTTTGTAAGGACATATTAATTGGTATAGGCTATTGAGGATTTCTTCAAGCAGTAAGCTGTCTTGGGAAGATTGGAATATAATTTTTAATACAATTAACTGCAACAGTCAGTAGAATGTGGATGAAAAAATTAAAATGAAATAATCATTGAACTAATTATATGTTAGGCCTTTTTGTTCTTAATACTTCAGCATTTTCCAAAACAGCTGGGCTACCTGGAAATAACTACATACTGAACTGCCTCTCTGTGGGTTATATATCCCATTGTGGGTGGTTTAGCTTGGAGCCAATAGGGTAAAATGAGAAAAAAAGAAAGCTATTAGTTATATAAGATATGAATTTTGAAAATGAATAACTGGAGTTTTCTATTTTAAAATAATTATATGTTTTCACATTCCTTGGATTTGAAAGTGTATCATGCCATTTATTTTTTATAATGTTCCTAAGAGTTAATTGGATTGAAGTGCAAAGTATTGATGTAGCTACCATAGAGTTTTCAAAGATGATATTTATATTAAAGACATCTAAGGAGATATTTAATGTGATCTAGTTTACTTCGGTAATTTTAGTGACAAGATTATACATATATATTCTTCAACTGATGTGTGTATGTGTATGTGTGTGTAAAATCTTCAACTAAAATTTGGGATGAGCAAACTAAATATATCATGGCTAAAATAAGATTTAAGACCCTTTTTATACACTTTCTATTGCTACACCAACGGTAATCACTTGAGCCACCCACTTGAGGCACTGCATTTCCTTTCTGTTTATACTAGCAACTTTAACTTTGATTTTCTGTGTTTCATTGCTTCAGCTTCTTTTTGCTATAGAAGCTACCTAAGCACAGTACTTCTGAACGATGGAGGGATTGTCCAGTGGTTCAGAGCTCTTACTGCTCTTATAGATGACTTTGTTCCTAGCACCCAACTGGCTGGGGGTTCACAACCATCTATTACTCCAGTTCCTCAGGTTCTGAATCACTATTGGTCTCTGTGGACATTGTTCACACATGGTGCACAAATACATGTGAAATGCACACACATGGGGCAAACTAAATATTTATGTACATAAAATAAAAAAATCTTAAAATATTCTTTCAAAAAGAAGCAGGAGTTATACTAAAACTTTAGTTATTTATTTTAAATGCTATTTACATGAGAACAAAATAAGACACTTAAGTAGGATTAGTTATCGTCATTTGCAAATTTAACAAGTTTCAATTTGATGATTTTTCTTAATTGCTTCTCATTAAAAGGACATTTAAACAAACATGGTGTTCCTAAAGTTATCACACTACACAGGAAGACCTGGATATTTCAAAACTTAAGAGTGGCTTGGTTTGTAATTTTGTTTATTTTCAAAAGTTTTGGAGCTCCAGGCTAACTGTCCTTTATCATTGTGGTACTTTAAATTTTAATGACCCCATAACTTCAAAAGGACTAGCACTTAGAGGTGTGGCTTTGTTATAATATGTTGGTCTTGTGGGAGGAACTGTGTCACTGTGTGGGGTGGACTTTGTGGTCTCATATATGTCCAAGTTACAGCCAGTGACGCAGACCACTTCCTGTTGCCAGTGGGTCAAGATGTTGGGCTCTAAGCTGCTTCTCCAGCATCATGTCTGAATGCATATCACCACGTCGCCTATGACAACAGTGGATTAAACTTCTGAAAATGTAAGCCACCCAGTTAAATGTTTTTCCTTTATAAGAGTTGTGGTCATGGTGTATCTTCACAGCAATAGAAACCCAAACTAAGTCATCTTTCCCAGTCGCCTCCTTCTACCTTCCCTGATAATTCTTTATTTTCTTTTATCATTTCACTGTCCTTTCAAAACCTGTTACAGAGAATTCTCCCTCTCTCTGTCTCTCCTACTAGTATTTTTCTAACCTACTTTTGTTATTTTTCGTCCTTTTTTTGTATTATATGATACATTCCTACATTTCCTAAATAATGATAATGTCACAACAGTAAACCATGTTAATTTGGGGGTAGATAATATATATATATATATGTATATATATATATACATATGTATATATACTCACACATCAATGTTATAGTTTATAACCTGTGATACAAAATAGGACTCCTGTAACAGAACCCAGTACAAAGAATCACCTGATAAACAGATATTTCTTTTTATAAACATAAATTTATGAAACTATAATGATTTTATTAATGATTGTTTCCTATGTGCCAGAAAATTATTAGATACTTTCATATGTATTAATAACTTCCCAGTTACACACTCACAATGAAATAAATACAGATTCCCACTGTTAGCACAAGGGAGGAATTCAAGACCTGGGAAAATGAAATAAACTGTTGATTCACCCTGTTAGTATGATGACAAGCATGGTTTAAATCTGCATTGTTTTAAAATTTCACATATGACAATGTTTACACAAAAGGGAAAAAATGTCTTTACTGACAATGAAATACCAGAATATGCATCTGTTTAAACAAACCACCTGTCCTGGGTACATCTTCCTTAAACACCATAACAAGCTAGCAAACAAAAAAGTCATTCATCCTAGTGAGTACTGACTGTAACTACTTCTGGTTTCCAGGTTAATCATACTACTAATTGCACAAAGATTTTACATTTCAGTTGGTTTCAATTGTACCAAAGTTTGTTGACAGTCCTGTTCATTTATCAAATCTTTCAAAGTGTGAGTTATATGAAACAGTAAAGATCATTCTTGATTACTGAAAAAACATAAACATCGCATGTTATTACCAGCTTGGTATATACTAAGTTAATTTGCTGTAAGAAACAAATTTGTTGAACAAAAACAGAGCATGAAGCTATAATTGATTTTAGAAGATATGTTTCTAGTATACAATAATTCTATAATTTCACTTCATACATTTCAATCATAGAAAATTAAAGGACATGGAATATAAATGTTTGCTATTAAGAAAATTACATCTGACAGCATTCACTAATAATAGGTAAGTAATATTCAAGTACTGTTTTAATTTTCTGTAAACATTAATTTAACAAACATTAATCATACTAAATCTAGTATATTACTAACAACAATGCTATTACTAATATATATGTATATATTAGTAAATATTACCATTAATAATAATATTGTTAATAGATTTAGGGGATTTATTTTTATTTTTATTTTAAATAGCTTGTTTTACATGTCAATCCCAGTTCCCTCTCCCTCCCCTCCTCCTGCACCCCCCCCCCACCATCCCAACCTATTGCCAATTCTTTCCGCATAGGAGATATCTAGAGTCTATCATTTCACTCAGGGTAGGGTCCAGGCACTTCCCTAAGAGTCCAGGCAGAGAGAGCAACCCTCTTTGTGTTATGGACAGATGATGTCTGTTAGTATTCGAGGGATAAACACTGATCCACTGCTCAGGACCCCATAGGTAGCCCAGGCCTCCTCACTGACTCTCACATTCAGGGGGGTCTAGATCGGTCCCATACTGGCCTCCCAGCTGATTTAGGGGATTTATTTGCTGTTGTTTTGTTTTTTTGTTGTTGTTGCTTTTGATTTTCCAAGATAGGGTTTCTCTGTGTAGCCCTGGCTGTCCTGGAACATGTTCTGTAGACCTGGCTGGCCTTGCACTCACAGAGGTCTGCCTGCATCTGCCTCCTGTACTGGAATTAAAGACATGTGGCACTACTGTCTGGAATGTTCAACACATCTTATCTATAAATTAATATGCAATTATTTCTGTACAAGGTGTCAGTATGTATCACTTTTCTATTAAATGTAAAGTGAAAGTTTTAACTATTCAAACTTAAATTAACTGTGATTAACTGGTCTTTTATTCTTTCTTTCTGTGAATTTTATGTAAAAATTTTATAAACATTTGCATATATTACAGATACATTATTTTCTGGATATGCAAATATGAAATCAAATATTTAAAGATGCAATTATTAGGACAGATTATCAAATTTCATCTGTTTTTATTCTGAACCTTACAGCAATAGCTACTATGATATTTATCCTTAAGAGTTCTATTGTCTATGAATAACTACAGTTTCATCAATATGATTGGAAAGCCTGATGTGCTAGCTAGCTGAGACTAGTTTCATCTGATGCACTAGCTAGCAGAGACAAAAGAACCAGGATGCAGTCTCACATATCATTCAGATGGATTACCTTGAAAGTGACTGGAGGACCCCTTAACACAGCATGTTCAGGACAAAATTTGCTGAATGACTCAATTTTTGGTTATCTCTCAGGATCTTAAACCTTTTGGCCTCCTACTCAAAAACTTAATTTTAAGATCACAAAAATTTGCATGATACTATTAATTACAAAGCAAGCAAAGCATCCCAGACTCTTGAGTTATGCAATATGTCTTTTAACCTAGTAAATACAATTTGTGGAATATTTAAATCATAGAAAAAATCTTATTGACACTAATTTTGGTATAATGCTGTTTTAAAAAATTTGCCATTTTAACTGGATTCACATTTTTAACCTTTATTTTACTGGCTACATAAAGCATTCGATTTTGTCAGTTTGTGGTACATAGAAGCTAATTACGGTTCAATAGAAGTGAATGAGGATTATAGGGTGACATATTAAAAATCTTAGAGACCAATAAATGTATGACCACATTTTATTCAACTCATCAATTAATAAGAGAATGAGACCTGCACATTATGGTAATTTCACATAGATCTTGGATCCTTTATTTTAAAAAAAATAGTTAAGTTGATACTTCATTGGAGAAATGTGGTTTAATACCTCTCTTAAGGAAAAAGAATATATTGTTTTCCTAAACAGCATATATTAAGTCTTACGTTTGCAATGCTGTTCATATGTTCTTTCTCATGAAGGGTGTATTCCATAATTTACACATTTGTCCTCAAAGCACTGTAAACTCAGAGTACATTTAAACAAAGCTTTGCTAGCATTCCTTTTTGTAGCACAAATTAGTAGATATATCCTCAATTGGCTCTCATTTTGCTTTAAAAGATAAATAACAAAAGTTGGCTCTTTACATGAAAAAATTATTGGCAAGATTAAATAACAGGTATTTTAGAAAATGTATTCATTCTGTCATTTATGAAACTAGAGAGAATCTCTTTGGCTCCCTCCCTATTATCTCAAAAATGACAAAATGTTGACTTATGCTATATGGAAAATGTCTTATCTGAGATGTTTTGGAACATTCACTTAAATTGAATATTATTTTGGGGTATTCTGTGATCATTCAACAGGTCACTTAAAGATGTTTTTAAAATCATTCTCTGGAAAATTCTCTATTATCTGCCTTTTCTAGTTTAGAGCAAAACTATCAATCTACTCTCTAATACAAGATGTAATGTGTCCATTTCTACTTCTATCTTTTCATCAATAGGATAAAAGCCTTCACAGAAAGTTATAAAATGTTTCTGACATTCATGACTCACCGAACAAGGATTTCAAAGAGCTGTAGAAGGTTATGTTGATTAAGGAGAGACATTTTCTGTAAGTCGATTGCTGAAGCAAATAAAAGGGTATGGATGGGTCTATGAGTTTCCTGTCTGAGCAAGGAAACTGCACTCAGCCTGCTTGTCATAAAATACCAATACAATTAAACATTTGTGCTGGGTGCTTCTTTGTATGGTTCTGGAATTTTCCATAACAATTATACAAGGCAAAAAAGGTAAAACTCTCTTAACTCACTGAAATATAAAAAAAATCAATCAAGGAAATATACTTTAAGTTATGTCTCTCTAGAGATAACCTGTGGAACATTCATGTAAAAAAATTGTAACAAACAAGGGAACAAATTCTGTTAGGATATCAACAAAAAAAATCACAATATTCTCATGTCTTCTGACTGGTATTATTGTCACTTATGTCAATAAAGTCTCTGCCTGATCATCAAAGTAAAAAAGAAATAAAAAATGCTGATATACAAAGATAAAAGTAATTTTAAGGGGTCTTCAAAAGCCATGGCCCGGCAAATTCACTTTCGTGACTCTAACGGAAACACGGCACTTTGGGTACTGCTTACATCGACTGTAATGGATTCTGTAAACATTTACAGAACTTGTATGTATAAAGCCATATAGCACATTATGTTTCCAGAGGAATCTAAGAAGAAACACATGCAATTGAGAGGCTCTACCCTTCTGGGGTTTTTATATGATGTTAGTCCCCACAGGCAGTAACAACAGACAAGTATGAAGAACTTTATATCCAAAGCTGCAGCTACTCTTAGAGTTCTATATATTGAGTCACATATAACCAGGTATTGTCTGTACCTAGGGGAGAGTTCAGAGAATAATTTTAACAGTAAAGGAAGTATGGCTTAAAGAGAAAAGCAAGGTGATTTTTCTTATTTATGAAGTGCTTACAGTTAGTAGTATTTTTCTGGATGAACCACTCTTAAGTCCTAGTTCCCATTACCATGGGAAATGTTTAGCATCTACAATTCTGTCTTTAAAACTAGATGACATATAAGGCAATGAAGTCGCTAAATAAAACATGATAAATATTTATATACTTGTATTTATCTAAGTTCACTCCTTAAACTATCTTGTGTGCTTAATTTTTAAGAAACGAGGAGAAAAATTCAAGGAGATTTTTATTTGCTTATTAAATGTGGCAATATTGTACAAATGATGTTAAAATGAAAGTAATAAATGAATATTCTGAGGAAAGAAATTGGGAAATAAAGATGACTATAAAATAATATTTTATGAGAGCATTTGCATACTTTGGCATAGTAAAATGGCATACGTGGGTATTAGAATACAGCATTTTTATTAAAGACTATCATTATGGGAGGAAATAGCTGCAGTTTTTCAAAGTACTTTTTGACTTTCTGTAAGAGTAGCAATTTTCTCCAAAATGGGTTCCAATAGCCACGTTAGAGGCCTGAATGTACCAACTTTTCTTGGCCATGATTTCAGGAATTTTACAAAGATTTTTGTATTTCTAAAGGTGAAGCATTATTCACATAAAGATAATTACATGACTGAAAAAAACGAAGTAACTACTAGTTTTTAACTGCATGCATGGATGCATGCAAAAGCCTGATACTGTTGTCACAGGAGGCACCAGCTTATACACCCTTCCTCTGATCATAACCAAACAGTATCAACTAACTTCGACTGTGCTCACTTCTTACATTAAGTGTTATGTTAGAATTTTATGTGTCCATCAACAATACTTACAAACAAGTGATTTCCTCGGTTCTATAATTAAGTATATAAGAAGTACCTTCATTTCATTTTTGTTGTCATTAACATGAGTCATTAAAATAACTCGCACATGAAGGGAAAATAAGTGAAGTCTTATGAATAACAAATGATCAGACAAATGTATAAAAATCAAATCAGGCCAAACAATCATGGTCCAGTTTCCTGGCAGTATTGCAAGACTAAAAAGTTAAAAGGATATAAGTAATCATCATACTTTGATTTTTATGAAAAATCTAATGCTTAATGAAATCCACCTTTTGAAAATAATTCACCTTTGCTTGAAGACAATGGTTTAGAAACTAAAGTTTAAAGAGCCATATAAAGAAGTGAGAATAAATGAACAGGTAGAGTTGTAGCAATGAGTAGCTTTCAGTAAGGTTTATTTAGATCTTGAATTTCAGTACCTTCATTACTATATGAAAAATAGAGCAAATATTAATAATAAATAAAAAAATTTTAAGTGCACTGACATGGGAGGTACCACATACTCGGAATCAAGAAAATTGCCAAGAGAATGTAAGATAGAAGATTACATGAAAATTCAAAAGAAACTACCAATATGTAATGTCAGCGTTTGGCTCAACTAACAGGGACTTGTGATGCCATTAGTCACAAAAAGAGAGTCTACTAGAGCTTTACTAGAAAGCATTGTTTACTAGACAACATGGTTTCTAGTTGTGCTCTACAAGTTACCTTAGGCCTGGGGTAGAGAAGCTTGTTTTTACAGCAAGTGGAAACCATTACAGAAAACCACAATCGGTCATATTGCAGAGATCGATGGGTAATGGGGGCCCTAGTAAAAGATACTCTACAACTCAAGTCCTGCCCCTAAGGCTCTGGAAATATTGTTGGAGAGGGGAAGGAGAGATTGTAATGTCAGAGACCCAGGAGCCTGCTATGTGATTTTTTCTCATATAAACAGCAAACACCCATGGCACCTCAATAATATGACTGCCTAAACAAGACCTGAACAATGACAACTTCAATAGACAAACTAAGCCTAGGGAACTTCTGTGGGGTGCCACCCCTAGACAAAGAGGCACAAACAACTAATTGCTGCTGAAAGAAGAATTAGGCTCTCTCAGTGATGAGCCCTCATCACTAGTTATATAATACCATTGGGCTTCCCTGAAATCATACACACAAACACACGTGTACAACACTAAATGGACTCATAAGGCTGCATTTGTGTGTGTGTGGGTGTGTGTGTGTGTCTGTGTGTGTGTAAGAGAACTTGAAAGGGAAGAGGAAGATACAGAAAGAATTATAAAGAGGGAAACATACATGGCAAGATTTGGAGGGAAGAGACATGGGAGTAAAAAGAAGAAAGTTGTTACTATAAATTAAAACATTATTTTTTTCGATTTATTAAAAACATACTGTGCCATAGTAACCTGACAAAAAATTTTTTTTGGTTTTTACGAGACAGGGTTTCTCTGTATTGTTTTGGAGGCTATCGGTCCAGCTCAGCCTCGAACTCACAGATCTGCCTGCCTCTGCCTCCTGAGTGCTGGAATTAAAGGCATGCGCCACCACCGCCCGGCAACCTGACAAAATTTCATGACCAACTTGGTTCACACAGTTCTATACGTAATGATTAAGAAAACTGCTTTAAAATAGTTGTGTACTGATGTTTATTCCTCCCTAAGTATCAACAGATCTATAAGCAGAAAAGATGAAAGGGATGACAGTTTAACCTACACTCTGGTTTTCAACCCTGTACTCTAAGTACTAAAATGTAAATCTTTATAAATTGCCTTATGCATTCAATTCTCCATCTTTATATGAATAATTTTCAGGAAAATGTTTCTATATATTGTCTATTCTTTGATGATAAACATAGTTAAAAGCCCCCTCCTGACTCTTGAATACAGTTGAAGTACACATTTGGAATATCACCTCCATAAACGGCAACCACAATGGTAAATCTTCTGTAAGTACCTTTTGGATTATCGACAGCACCCCCTCCCTTTTCATCACTACAAATAATCAGGAGTCGATTGTACAAACATAAAAGGAGAGATAAATAGGAAGACAAATGACTCCCTTTAGAAGATTATTACTTAACTCTGTTTTATCCCCATCTATCAGACAACTAGACAAATTAGAGAGAATTCAGAGCACTGAAACAAAAGGGATAAAGGCAATAAAGTTATCTACTTATAAGAATGAATTAAATGAACTAGCCCATGTAACGCATATGACAGCTATAGGCAAGCTCTAACAGGAAACAGTGAGCATAGAGTGAGAATTAGCCAGGGGAAGGATGACATTTCTAGGAGACCAGTGTAATTTTCTTCTTGTTTAGAATATCACATAAATAAAATTACAAAAAATAAACACTGTTGTCGAATTTATTGCAAATATTAACACAAAAATATTACTGAAGTACTAATGAGCACTTCTTGATTGACCATCAGGAAAAGCTAGTTTATTAGTAGAAAATAACAGGGATTTTAAAATTAGATCTATTTTTGAATATTGGTTCAGTCACTTATATAACACATATGGGTGTGAGCAAATGTCTTCATCTTAAAAATGGAAATGATATACTAAAGTAGCTTACGAACACATTAAAATGGAAAACGGGCACCCAAAGAATGTTTTTTAGATAATCGTAGTAAAAAGAAAAGTTCTAGTTCATTGAAAATACATTTTAACGTGCTTATGGTTTAAAAGCTGTAGCCCTAACTTCTTTTCAAATCACTTTCTCTATTTCAGAGAGTGATGTTAGGAGAGACTTTGTAAAGGCCTACTTTTAAACACTGCTAACTTCTTTATTGATTATATGACTTTGGTAATGTATTTACAATCTAAATATTGGCATTTGTCATTTGAAAAGATGCAGAAGTGTGGTGTTTGTTGGCGAATTCCCAGCATAGTAATGAATGTGCAGTAAATGGAAAATGTGTACGCATCTTCCTTGATTGATCACTGACTTTATAACTATTACAAACTACTGACTTTCCTTTGTTAATGCACTTGCCCTTATACTTTATGGATAGCATGTTATGCTCAATATGCAGAATAGATTTTTCAAAGGTAATAGTTCTTGCCTACTACATATCTTCTACATTCTAATACCTCAAGAAATGATTGGTAAGGTATCATAGTTGAGATATTTTAAAGTATATTTAGTGAGTGCTGTTCATAAGTATTTCTACATTTGCGTAGCTTTTGTTTCTTGAAATCTTTGTGATCAAATTGCACACATATTTTAAGTGTGTGCACACACACACACACACACACACGAGAGAGAGAGAGAGAGAGAGAGAGAGAGAGAGAGAGAGAGAGAGAGAGAGAGAGAGAGAGAGAGAGAGCAAATACAAATGGACAAAAATTGAAATGCATTTTGTACCAGAGGACAATCCAACATCAACCTAGTTGTTTTGTGCAATCTCTTGAACTTATCATATACCGCCTTTTTAGTACCTAGAGCCTGAAACCTGACTGGAGTAGAGATAGACTATAAACATTATTATTAATAGATATTTGACCTATAAATGCAAACTATAAAAATATTAATATAAAATTAGTTTTTACTTCAAATTTATTCCTGAAACTAAGAGCTTAAGTTCTTTCAGGGATTTTATTTAATGCTATATTAAAACAGTATCATATGCTAACACTTATGAACATTTAATATGTAGGAAATGTTAATTATGTCTTCCTGGTGAAGGTGCTTATATATGTATGTAAGCATATTTTTAAAAAGATCATATAAGAAATTAATTTAAGATATACTACTCCCAGTGAGAAGACAGACTATTATCTTGCATACTCTTCCAGCCATACAGTAGTAAATTACTTGGTTCAAAGACACAGCACTATATTTTAGGGACTGGAAGAAGCCCTAAGTGAGTGAAGTCCTTAGTGAATTTATATAATTGACATGGTTACAGCCATGCAAAGAATGTCACAGGTCCAGCCCATGGAAGAACAGCAAAACCCTTCCCTTTGGGGAGGATCAGAGAGAAATGGCCCATGTCTGGATGCTGATAGCATGTGCATGAATTGTCAACCTTAGATTTCCACCACTGGATGTTCAGCGCCTGAAAACAGCTCCCCTACAGAAATTTTTCTTTACCAAGTTTAGCTAAACCTGTCTCCTTGATCCAGCTGTGTACCATAAACCTTACATTCTTCTTTCTCTGCATATAATAACACCAATAATGTGTTCAATTCTGCGCAACAACCTCTACTTCTCTCCTCAATTCCATATATAAAAAGAGATGCTGAGCATCCCATAAGATGAAATATCTCCATAAGAACTCCAAGTCAATTTAAAATCTAGCTTTTTTGTTGTTTGTTTGCTTGTTTTATTTATATGTCTATCTATCTGTGTGTCTCTATAGACTCATATATTTAAATGGTTAGACACCAATTAGTGGAGCTGTTTGTGAAGGATTAGAAGGTCTGACTTAGCTGGAGGGGGCGCGTGGTCTTGTTGGAGGTTTCCTGTCATGATGGTAATGGACAATTTGAAACTGTAAGCAGGACCTAAATTTAGTGCTTCCTTTCACAAAAGTTGCCTTCGACAAGCTGTCTCTTCTTGGCGATAACGAAGTACCTCACCACTGCACTCAGGTTCATATCTGGAACCCATGCATGGGTACAGCTCAATGCAACATTATTTTTCATAAAAGTATATGAATGAATCTTTTAGATTCTTACTGAATCTTACCAGAGTTGCACTTGATATCAAGCTACTCTTTACAGGACAGGACCCAGGTTCAATCAAGTTCATGCACTCAAATTATTTGTGGGACAAAAGCGAAACAAAATGATTCAGTCTTGCTTTATGCATTTTTACAGAAAAATATGAACACACAAATGATTGTCATTCATGTTCTCTATTATTTGGTAGATGACAGTATGCTAAGATGCAGATCGAGAAAGATAATAACTCCTGTCTATAGGGAGGAAAGAAGTGAGAGGAAAGCCATGTTCACATAGACTTCATATTTCTGACTTAATGTTTCATTAAGCTTCTATCACACATATGCACATAGAATAACTTGTCCTTGACTAGAATGAATTACTTTCATGAAACTGCCAAAAATTCCCTGTCCATTCTAACCAGTTTAACTCTAACTACTTAATTTTATGTATAAAATAACCAAGGGTTGGGATGGCTAAATTTATTGCCTAGTATCAGATGACACTAAATGGGTGGAGAAAAGCCAAAAATAAGATTTGTTTGAGGACATTATCAGGAACTTAATCTTAGAGAATTTCTAATAAAGGTACTTCAATTTGTATCAAGTCATGTAGAGGAAGAGGGATAAGGTCAAAACACTAAAGCAATAATATCTTCTCTCACAAATCTAGAAATTTTGAGTATAAAAATCAGATTACAGGCAGACTTATCTAATGAGATTTTTAAACTTTGTGCACAATGCTACACCATAAAAATCACTGCTCCTATCCCAGAACTGCTGAACTTAAGGAGGCACAAGAGTGTTTATATTCTATATATGAATCTTTGGGTACGTTTTCACTGGTCAAAACAAAATCAGTTAGAGATACACCTCTCCTTTTAACACCCGTATCGAGATAGGTATGGCCAGACATCCTTCTGGAAAGCTATGTGCTTCCTTGCAGGCTATAGCGTAATGGTGTCTTAAGATAATCCTTTGTTAATTGTTGAGGCTGCAAACTGCAACAGAGAGAATTTGTAGGTCAGGCTATTGGTTATGTTATTCACACTACACATAAACCTTTATGAGCCATTACTAAAATACAGTTCACTAAATAATCTCTCAGTAAATGCTCTATATAGGTCACAAATACAACAGGATTTCCTCAAACAAAAGCGAATAAACTAGAACCAAAAAATGACTTATACTGACATAAGTAGACCATGCAAATAAATGTATTCAAACCAATGAACATCACTATGTTAATGTCACCACTCCCAAATGACATTCTGTAGTTGTAATTCTTCTATCGGGGTTTGTTACCATACCACATCATATTGGTTGCTGGCATGTAGTAAGTGTTTAACAAATGTGTTGTGAATTAATAAAATCTATTAACAGTTCTCACTCTGCTGGGTTTCTCTGTGAGTTTTCCAGCAGCTCAGCACTCCATACAGTCCACACAGCTTGAGAGTTGAAAATGTGCCCTCTCACAAAGAGTTCCAAATTGGGGGCCTGCAGACAAACTTCTTATTCTTAGATCATGTATATGCATTAACTTTCCTCCTCTATTTCCTGTATCTAAATATGCTTCTGTACATTCTTTAGAACTACATTCTTACACAACTCCACATTATTAGGAAAAGGAAGCATCATATATACATTTTAAATGCCCCAGAGTCAGGATCCTACTCATGACCTTAAACAGTTTGTTTAATTTCTCTAAATTTCAGTTTCCTCTCATGTTTAACAGAATAAGTAATCAATTTGGAATGGTGTACATTCCAATTACTGTCCATGCTTGAGACTCATCTGTCGAAATCTTGTTTTACTACTCTCATCTCTGAGGCAGGAATGAGTGGAGATGGCTCCAGCTATGTAGATTGTTTTAAAAAATAGTCATCAAGCAACATAAACTCTGTTACAGTATGTGAAAGTGAAATAAGTAACAGCATCAAAGGATTATTAAATAATTTAATGTGTCGTAGTTTTCTGTTATAAGCAACTTCCAGTAGAGAATTATTGACTTTGCAAACATCTGAAAGGGGGCATGGCTTGACTATGCTTATCCTCAAGATGAAATAGGATCATTAAAGCAGCACTTTAAAGAAGAGACCATGACAAAGTTCCTTTAAGCACACACAACGATCATGCGATGGAAAGAGACTTGCATGAACTTAAAAACGTGAGAGTGCCACAGAGTCGAATTTTTTGTCAATGAATCTATGCATTTGTTAAAGTTGAAACTTAGGTTGAGTTTTGCCTTTAATAAGTTTCTCATGCAACTTCAACATTTTGCCTTTTTTGTCTTTTTAAATATTTTTGCTTTGTACAGTATACAATGCAGAATACAAAGCTGCAAGTTATGCAATAATTCAAGACCCTCATTTGCATATAAGAAACTAAAATCATTAATTAAAAAGCTTGTGGAAAATTTCCCAGGATTGTGTTTGTGTTTATAACTTACTGTTAATATCCACCAAAACAATAGATATATAACAAAGAAAACAGCAAATATAATTGAGATTGGAGTCATAGAACATGAGGTTTCCTGGAGGATTTCTCAAACACGTTTCTCTTTGTATACATGTGTTTGAGAATTCTTGATACTTAGAAATTTACACATCTTAGTCATCACCACCACATCCCAAGTACTGAACCGAATTCCTTACCCCACTCTTCCTGTGAGTCCCATGGAAATAGAAAGGACTATCTTTTTGAATTATTAATTCAATTATTTTCATGTCTTGCCACAATTAACATAATGTCTTCTGACATTCTTTTTATAAAAACCAGCCTAAAGGGACTCAGGGATTCTGTACTTCCCTGATAAGCACAAGGACCATGGCTCTATCCTCAGCACCCACATAACAATGCCAGGTATGGTGGCATAGACTTTGATCCCAGCACTGGGTATGCTGCAGCAAGCAGATTCCTGAGGCTCCATGGGTAGGCAATCTAGCACAATATGTCTATTCCTGACCAATTGATGACATTATCATCTCAAATGAGGTGGACTTAATTCCTGAGAATGACATATGAGGGTTTCTTCTGGATTTCACATACATACTCACCATTGTGTGCATACATACAGGAAAATGAACACAAGTGCAGACAAACACACATGAAAACACATGTAAAAGTTTAAGAATTCACCTACCAATTCAATCAGCCTATTATGAAAACCTCAAGCCTCTCCAATCTTCTTTGGGTATTCTGTTTCCTAATATGTCCCTCTGAGTAAAACCCTCTTTATCTCTCTACTATTTTCTTCATGACATTCCAGCTAGGGAGTACAAATTAACTTCCAGCGACCTATCCTTGACCATCTCAGTCTAACTATGTAGGCCATTAGACTTCTATTACTTTATGTCTTTACATGCAATTCTGACTCTGAAACTTGTTCCTCTAGATGGGGCAATGGCTCAATCAGTAAGAACATTTGGTACATACATAAACATGAGTATGGAGCCCCAGCACTCAAATTAGATCAAGAATGCCACACATACCTGTAATAGCTTGGAGTGTGGGAGGGTATTAACAGAGTCAGGAGGCCAGCTGAGGAAAGCTGCAGGTTGAGTGAAATATCCTATCTCTACAAAATTATGAGTACCTCGGTAGAGTATCACATATCCTTTTCTGTCCTCTGCACACCGACGTACACACACACACACACACACACACACACACACACACACATCTTATCACATTGCTTCATTGATGTTGTTTATTCTGATCCTTCCAGTTTCTTCTGTAATCTGAACTTATTATGAGCAAAAATGCTGTCCCTTATAGACATTTGTTTAATGATATACCTTACTCATATAAATGTATAAGTCATCTTCCTTTCATGAATTACTTTAAAATAAAACCATATTCACATATTATATGCATCTAGAATTAATCTAGTATAAAAGCTGTAGTCATTTACTGAATGATATAAATAAGAAAATGTTAGCAGAGTTCTTGGTACCAAGGTAGCTCACTTCAGTAGTAACCCTGTAAAGTATTGCCTGATAAATCTCTTAGTCAGATGCCAGTGGGAGTGTCTGATCACTTGCAGAGTCCTGTCTTCTTAAATTAAATCATTTGATTAGGTTGGATTTTTACTAACACTGAAAAAGGGTTTAGAATCCTCAAACACGCTCTAAGGTCCTCTAAGGGCCATTCTATGATAACTCTCTGTTGAAATTTATGGTTGCATGCCTTTTGTCTAGATTTTAATCAGAAGGGTCATCATCTACTATCAACATCATTGATCGAGATATTGAAGATAAATTTCTTAAAATTTGCTGGTCAAGTCCTGACTCTAGTTAATTAATGTTAGGATTCTGAAATAAAAATAAGAATGGCATTCCTTTGCTACTACAAGTCTATATGAATATTAATTCTGGAGAGAAAAACAGAGAAAGAAATTACAAGATAATAACTATATGCAAACACTGATCTTATTTCACATTTAAATTAACTTTAAAAACTACATTCTAATGACTAATTTAATCATGTAAGCATTTAATGAAATTGGAATTGTAAAGTAGAGCATACGAATCAAATGAATAGTATTCTACTTCACACTTTGGAGAAGGAAACCCATTGAAGAATTAACCAAGGTTTTAGATTGGCAATTAGTCATGAGTTTTATCATCCTTGTTACACTGCCTGTATTTTCAAGTTTTCAAATATGGTGTTTATACTTTTTTGTTTCATCCATATGAAACTAATGCCTGTTGAATATTTTAATTGCTCTGAAATATCTGTTTTGAAAATAGATTGCTTAGAGCAAATTCATAAAAGATCTGCCTATCAAACTTCTACTAGAACTTATCTATTAAAAGTCTGCTGTCTTTAGAAAAGTGTACTTGCTAGGCTACCAGTACTGGTCCCATGTTTGAGCTCTCTTCACAGCTGTCAGCACTCTGGGAAGTTGCACACAATGAATGAAGCCATTAGATCACCATCAGTGTGGAAAACAGTCAGTCAATCCAGAAGTCATGTGCTTTGATTTACTTCTCTGCAAATAAACCCTATGAACTCTGCCGTAATGATAAAACCTTCAAGCAGCATAAATAAAATGCATTTCAATATACAAGAAATATTCTATTCATAAGGCTATTATTTGTAATCATGGCTATTACATTAGCTATTCAATGCTTTATATTATATTTCTTGAAATCTCTTTGATGCGTGGCAATTTTAATAATTCTACATATTCCCAAGACAGAAGCTTCTTCTGAAAAATTCCTCCAGAGGTTTCTAGCTTTAAAGAGCCCCTGAGAAGCCCCTATAGCTTCTGTGACAGACAACTCAAGCTGGCATAGATTTAAAAGCATCTTACTATAAAGCTTGCTCAAAATACCTGTAAATTGACTCTCTTCATGGGCTACCAAACTCAGGTGCTCGAAGCACAGTATTACACATACTTTATAATTGCATATTTCTTAGAAATAAATGAGAATAAAACACTAATACACTGGTCACCCCTCTTGAGGTTGTGATTTAATTCTTCTGGTTTGGACCAGGACCAGTCCTGTACATGCACCCCATTGAGTACAATGCAATCCGCAGTACTTTATTTAATAGAGGAATGAATAATGGTTTCCTATAAGGGAACAGGATCTTGTGTCCTGGCTGTTTCCTCTATTAATTCTCTCCATAGCATTTGGAGATTTCTTTCAGTGATTAAAAATTGCTAATGGGTGTCAGATACAATTGTTTTCTGAAAACCCTACCTTAATTTACTACCATATCTCCATATCTATCTTATGATGACCTGGATATTCCCATACTTTTAGCATGACTACTTAAGTTTAAAATCTACTAGTCAGGAATGGAATGATATTCTGATTGGTAAAGTCCTTTCTAGGCAAACATTAGGACCTCAGGTAGATTCACATTAGCCACACTGAAGGGCCTGGCACAACAACTTGTGTCCATAATCCCAGCACTGAGGAGAGGTACAGGAGAATCCCTGGTGCTTGTTGGGCAGCGGGTTCAACCTAACCAGTAAGTTCCAGTCCCAGGGAAAGACCCTGTCTCAAAATCTAAGATAGATAGTAACTGCAGAGGAATCACATTCTACAATCCTATATTATGCCCCTCCACACACTTGTGCGTGTGCACGTGGATGCACACACATACCATTCACACTATTCTACTTAGCAAGGTCAAAATTTCATAGTGATTATAGAGATGATTTTCAGTGTATAAAACAAATCACACCAGAACATTCAGAGCACTTGTGTTTCCTATGAGATGAAAAGATGGGGAAGCCATAAAGACACAGTAGATGGTGCAGAGTCGTGTTAAGACCTACAGAAGTGGAAAACACAAGTTTCTTTACAAAATTCAATCACATAATCACCACATCACTACTCTCACGAATCTTTGGTTATCTTACCATAAACCTAAGAGCCACACTTGCTTTGTGTTGCTGTAATAATTCACAGACTCAAACAAACTTGGAGAGAAAAAACTAGGTTTATTTGGCTTACAGTTTCCTGACACAATCCATCACTAAGTGAAGTTAAGGCAGAAATTCAAGTGAGAACTGGAAGCAGAAACTGAAGTACAGATCGTGGCAGAGCACTGATCACCAAGTGTGCTCATCAGGCATCTCAATATCTTTCTTCTACAGCACAGACCCACCTGATTAGAGGAAAATCACCCATGGTGGGCTAGGCATTCCATATCAACCAAGATAATGTTCAACAGACATGCCCACACGACATCCTATTGAAGGTAATTCCTTAATTGATATTATCTCCTCTTAAGTATGCTTATATTTGTGTTAAATTCAGAAAAGTTACTATTTGGTAATAATGTACCTGGACAGGCACAAACTGACATAAAGTCTTGTACCTCTACCCTTTTCTAGCAGCATTGGATCCCCCACAATTTGTATGTCTCCTGTGAAGTAGGAGAGTATTACAAGTTCAGAACAATGGGACTAGCTGAAAGAAACCAAAGTTTTAAAAATCCAGTGGCTCAAATATTGAACTGACTTGTGAAGCAACCTTGTTTCTAATCTAAATTTAAACTTAAAAATAAATAATAGTAAAAATATTGTTTACAATTCCAAAACAGTGGTTAATATATTTATAAATACACAGAGGAAAATACAGACTAAAACAAACCTGAAAAATATATTAATAATTCTTAGGTTTAAATGGGTGAGAAGGTGGTGAAGGAATCAAAAGGAGTTGGAGGAGGGGAACATATATGATCAAAATACATTGTATGGAATTTTCAAAGCCTAGATTAAAAACATTATTTAAAAAACAATTTGTCTTTGTATTTGCCCTCTTTTTTATGGTGAATTCCATGTAGTTTATAATAAGAAAAAACTTCAAAGCATATTTTAAAAGTTATTGAGGAAAACGAAAATGTATCAAGTGACAAACTCAGAACTCCAGACAATGGCCTCCTTTTACATCAGTGAAAGAACATTGGTGATGCAAGATTTATCCCTTGCTATCTTTTTCTTAATTGTGTGACAGACCCCATGTGGTCCTCATTTTAGTTCAACTTCAATTCAGGAACCTTTGTGACCTTGTGACGTTGATGACTCCTCTTGGTCACAGGTGTAAAATTACTGCTACTTGTGGACACATTTCCCCCTAAATGTATGGTTCTCATCAGTGCATGTACATAATACACACATATTTATGAAAAAATGTGTTAATTTGTTTGATTAAAATGTCAGTATAACAATTGCATGGGATAGTAAGGCTAGTCACATAAATCCTATTTATATGTCAGATACCACAATGTTGTGCTAGATGCTGGTTCTGTTCATTGCTTACAAATAAAAGGTTTGGAGTTTACAAATTAAATCCATTCTACTTCATGAACTACATTTACTCTCCAAAGCATATAGGGCTAAAATTTGAAGATAATAGAGACATTCTTCTTTTCCTGGAATTTCTCTCTCATAAACCAGAAGACTCACATTGCTTGGGGAAGCCATACAGTTTCTAGGAGGAGAATTTCAAAATGCATTTCAATATGTAAGCAAAGCAATATGGGCTTTTTTTATCCCATAGATTTTTCTCAAATAATATCTGATCCTTGTTACAAGTCTTTCTACTCCTCCCAGTTCTTCCTCATCTCCTCTCTCATTTGAACCAACTCCCTTTGTATCTCTTATTAGAAAACAAATGGTATTCTAAGTGATAATAATGATGTAAAATAAAAAATATAACCGGTGATCTGATTTTCATACCAAGGCCTATGTGCTGATTCAGTAGACTATATATGGTAAATGAAGCTTTCCCAAATTTGTAAGACATAGTAAACAATAAATTCACTTATGAGATAAAGGGAAACTCCAATGAGACAGGTTCTATGGAGTTAGCATACTTTCTCATCATTAATTTTTTTCAACTAAAAAATGTGTATCCAGGTGGCAGTTCCTCATTAAACTTCTACATAGTTCACTCTAGAAAGCAGGAGGCAGAGTTTCCAAACAGAATTTCTCACGGGACAAAACCCAATGAAAAGGTGTCCTCCAGAATGACTTATGTAAGAATAAAAGTGTGACAATTTAGATTCTGCTTATCAAGTACTTACAACCACACTGTATGCTCATAAATGTATCTGGTCATTTAAACTTAATGGAAGCCCTATGAGGTAGATATTATTACTGTCCTTTTTAATAGATGAGAATTATGCAACAATTATTTTTCTTCATGCACGTGGGAAAAAGAAATAAGAATAGAGCTAAGAATGCCAACTATGAACCTAATCAAATCCACAGACACATGTATTGTATAACTCACTGGTTTGAAAGTGTTGTGTCCAAACTCTGAACCCCAAAATCACCAAGCAACCCGATCTGATGCAAAAGAAAAGAGTCTAATTAATTAATGAGCAAACTGCATTAACTCAGGTTCTCCATCCATCAGACACAGCAGGTGGAGCAAGAAGGGTCCAGAGGGACCATGGGGCAGGGAATATATTGGGGTAGGGCAAGGGAAGTGTCTGAGCATCTGCAACAGTCTCAGGATTGGTGCACTTATGGGCTTGGGCAACCTGTCCTGAGTTGATTGGTCAACTGCTGCTGCAAGTAGGTTGCTATGGCCTATATGCCCTCCCAGAGCAGTTGCTATGCACTGCATTCCACTGTTAGTATAAACCACAGACAGAGACCACCAGCTAACTTCTGATGGGTTCCTTGCCACATAGAGGGCAAGGTCAGGCAAGGTCGGGAGCTCAGCACATGTTGCTGAGTCAGGGACCTACATCTTACTGGGCCTTTTCTGCAGCCTGTCACGGCAACCAAAACAGGTCGCTAGATGAGGATCTGGTCCATTGAAGTATATCTCGTGTGTGTGTCTTTGTGTGTGTGTGTGTGTGTGTGTGTGTGTGTGTGTGTGTGTGTGTCTGTGTGTTAGAGTAATGAAACAAAAATCAAGAGTGTAGCTGGTTGACCTGTTCTGAGTCATGGCTTGATCACCTATGAGTTGAAATGTCAGTCAAGGCATGGGACTTTGTTATACTATGATCCTTTTATATATTAGGTGGATGAAATGATGGTTAACTCTTTATAATACAATCATATGTAATCATGGATACATTTTTATTATCGTATCATTGGATTGCTTTTATATGATAAATGATCTGCTATAAGTAAATATTGTGGGGCACTTATAACCTAGTAGATGCAGCAAAAACCTATTTCCCAAAATAATAAACTATGGAATTTGCCACACTGTTACATATCACGATCCAATTAAAAATTGGTAATTGAAAAATGTTATTTGTTAGTCATTAAATAAACCTCTCTCCAAGGGAAAATATGGTCATGCACAAAGTTCTGGTGTTAGCTTATATTCTTAAGAATAAAGCATTGTTGACTGTTTCCACTTCATTTAAAGAAACAAGAGAATAGGATTGAAAGCTATATAGATTCTACAAGCCAAGAAATGCTTTCGTGAATTTCTTGTGTGTGTTCTACATAAACACCAGAGACAATGTTCATAGGAAACAGGGACCACCTTTCTCCTATGGATTCCATATACCCACTGCCCCATTCACCATGATTTTTTGCCTTGCAGAAAACAGCCTGAGAATAAAAATCAGCAGGATTTGCAGAGTTCTAATTTGAAGTATTTTTTGAAGTACTGAAAACAATTGACATTTGGCTTTGTGTTTCTCTATGCACTAGAGGCAAGCAGCTTTCAAAACAACTCTTATGTATTATTCCCTCACTTATTACACTGATTTTATTAAAAATTCTTCCTGGCAGATTTGTTAGATGCCAAGCTCTCTCCTGGGATCCATTTCTAAGCAATTCATAGTGGAGGTGATAATTTCTGATGGGCAAGTTTCAGAAAATTCTAGGATTTGAAAATATTCCCCAAAGGTTGTATAGAGCCCCGGAGAAAGCATACAAGTTGTAAAGTTTATTTGGAATTAAAGGTGAGGAAGATATAAAACTAATGGAATATTAATTGTTTTGTGATAGAAATCAAAGAGAATAAAGTCTGTGACTCAACTACTAATCAATACTTTTAACTGGAATCAGGGCAGGTCTCAAAGTATAGAGCATTTCCGAATAAACTACCCCAAAGTAAGTGAACTTTAGGAACAATGGCAGAATCTCATGAGCCCATATAAATTTCCACACATCATAGTATTTTGACAAAATTTGAAGTATGCAACGAAAAGAAAAGAATCAAACAGTGAAGGGTGACACCATCTGAAACAAAAAAAAATGTAATTTCCAAAGAAGCGAATGGAGTGATCATTTACAGAAAATGGTTCAGGTTTGGGTATGTATGAAAAATTAAGGCTTGGTGACACCAATAACAGAATGTTACAAAAGCGCTAGTAATTGGAGAAAGAAATGTTTTGAAAATCCTAGAGTTTATATAGGCTTGATAGGCTGTAAGCACTGCAGCTTTCATACAAGACAAGTCACAAACTAAAGATTTAAACAGAAAAAAAAGTGCCTCACAGCCTCAAGAGACCCTAAAAGAATTTGGTGAGAATATTAAGTATCAGGTCTCATGTGTCAGTTAATACTAAGCACAGACAGCATCATCTCCGGGGTGAACACCAAGTTCAAAGGACTGTTTTGTTCTTCAAAGCCACGTGAAAGTGGGGGCTGACAGATCTCAGATTTCCTCAGGTTTAGTTTAGATGAATGAGTAAGACTTTATCTCACATTGTGCATGCTTCACTCAGTCTTTCTTGTCAATGACAATTTCCCATTAAACATTGTATTGTTAAAATATAGGCTCTAAATTATCATATTACAAAATAAGACTCTGGATTGAACAATAAACAAACAAAGAAAAAAGACCAAAATAACCTAGGATAAAGAAGTTTCCATGATTTGTTATGCAGACAAGGAACACACCCTAGGACTCCATTCTGCTGGAATCTTAAATACCAGGCACTCCTGTGCCTAACTCCATTCCACATTGATCCAACTTTCCCTTCTGCCTGAAAATTTTGTTCACTTGCTATAATTGACTGCAGAATATTCCCCAAATGCACAGGTGCGGAATGCTTGGTTCCTGCTAATTATGCTGTTAGGAGTAGCACAATGTTTAGTAGGTAGAGCCTGAACCAAGGAAGCTGTGTCATTGTGGGCATGTCCATTACAGGTATAATGTGACCATTCCTGATCCAATTTCTTTGTCAGTCATTAAAGATGACCAAGTCTTAACTACCACACTCCTGTCACATTACACAGTTTTACTGCAGATCCAAAGCAACAAAGAAGGCCAAATGACCACACATTGCAACTTCTGAAACTCCTAGTCAAAATTAGTCTTTCTCCTTTATGGCTCTGTCTGAGGTATAACAATATTTAATCTTTTCCTCCCCATAGAGAACATATTGGATTGGAGACTAGACAGACACTAAGAGAGAAGGAGTTAGGGAATGAAATCATTTCTGGAAAATAATACGTGGTTAGCAATGGAAATAGTTTGAAAAAAGACTTGGATTCCTAACTGATCATTGATATAAAGATGAAGGAAAGTGATTACCGAAATTGTAAAGGTAGTCAACTGTTCAAAAAAGTAGTTTAGACAGGTTTGCATTAATCTTTTCCTCCCCATAGAGAACATATTGGATTGGAGACTAGACAGACACTAAGAGAGAAGGAGTTAGGGAATGAAATCATTTCTGGAAAATAATACGTGGTTAGCAATGGAAATAGTTTGAAAAAAGACTTGGATTCCTAACTGATCATTGATATAAAGATGAAGGAAAGTGATTACCGAAATTGTAAAGGTAGTCAACTGTTCAAAAAAGTAGTTTAGACAGGTTTGCATTACCCAGAGAATACATGCTCCATAATACTAGCAAACAAAGGTGTAATATAGTGCATTGGCAAGGTTTGAACAATGATTCAGGAAAAAATGTTTGCTAAAGAAAGTATCTAAGAAGGGAGAGATCAGGAGGTGGTAACTAACTAGGAAAATAAAAGAACAGTGTACCCAAAAAGCTAATCAGAAGGAAGATCACGTTGGAAAATGTACATAGGCTCATCACAAAAGTTCACTAGCAACTTTGCTATGCATCTTCTCAGGGCTAATAGAATTAATGCTGCCTGGGACAGTGAGTGCTTTTGGGCTGAAGACAATGTACCACACTCTGGAAGCTGAGAGATAGATTTTTGCTGGAAATAGAGATGGAATGAGGGAAGTTTTGATTTGTTTAGTAGGAATTCCAGCATACTTAACACTTTGCAGCAATGGCATTAGAGAGACATTACGATGACCAGGAGAGTCACACGCAGGGTAAAGCAAAGGAAGCGTTGGGGCCACTACCTTCAGGCTTGGTTCTGCAAGTCACTGATCTTGAAACCAGGGCTCCTCTCTCCATAGGCCCATTTAAATGTCCTTAACTCATTTAGATTTTATGTCCTTTAGAGGATGACTTCCACCCGAAAACAGTGTAAATTTCAAGCCCACAAAGTTTCAGGTAAATTTGCTTTACAACATCCAGTCTTGAGAAGATTCTTGATATAGACAAATGGATAGGGCAGCAGTTGGTTACACAAAACACTTCTGCCTTGTGAACCTAACTTCTTTAAGAGGCTTCAGTAGGAAATACAGCCTATATTCCTACAGGCTGACCATACATCTGTGATTAATTTGAAGAAAGTAAGACTTCACTTTGACAAAAGCGAGTTGTTTTATAGGAATTTTGAAATGAATGGTTGGTTTTTAGTGACATATCTATCCCCTGGGGTTGTTATAAAAACTAATTTTTATTTTCTTTTCCAGTATCTTTGAGATGTAATATGATACTGATGGGAAGAGAAAATACATTTAAAAGTTGTTCAAAAAGAATATCCACAATGTGAATATTTATATAAGCAATTTTGACCTTCAACTGAGTAACTTTCTCTTTATAATCATATCCTACGTGTCATTTGAGTGCATGAGAAATGACTACTAGGCTCACCTAGCAATGATGAAGAACAAACACTATCTAGGGATAGAGTATGAAACAGCTCTCTGAAACTGCACTAATCATGAACCCACCTATGCAAACTTAAACCAGTGAACTCTTCACATTACAGCTATATTGTTCAAATCAACTCTAACCATAAAGAATCTCTTCCCATGCGGAAAACTGGAGAGGCAGAGAAAGGCAAGTCTGGGGCCTCAGTGGAAAGTCAGCCTAGCCTACTTGTTGACTTCTTCAACAATGAGAGATCCATTTCAAAAAATAAAAGTAGTGGCATCTGAGGAAAGACATCATGGGGTGTCTTGACCTCCATATGCACAAGGTGCATAAACACAAATAATAAATTAATAAAAGCAAAAAATCAATGAAATGATTTATAATGATATTCTGCTATAATCATAGAACAATGACTTGTCCACTCATTAGCAAAGAGGCTTCTTCCTGCACAAAATGGAGCAGATGCAGAGACATACAGACAGACTTGCAGATGGAGCCTAAACTGGAGGTCTCATTTGGGTCCTTCCCCTCAGAGATCAGGAACCCCCTCAGAAGAGAGGAAGGAAAGACTGCAGGAATCAGAGAGGGTGGAGGACACCAGGTGAACAGGGCCCCATCAAATCACCTAAGCAGGAGTCCCATGGACTCACAGAGATAGAAGCAGCAAACATGGGGTTCTTCCTGAGTCTGTAACAGGTCCTCTGAATATATGTTATGGCTATTAGCATGGTATTTCTGTGGGACTCCTAACAATGAGAGCAGGTGTATCTCTGAAGCTTTTTCCTGCTCTTGGAACTCTTGGCCTCCTATCGCCTTGCCCAGTCTTGTTACCAGGGCTTTAATCTTGTCCTGTTGTATACTGTTTTGTCCTGTCTGTCTGTTGTCTCTTGGCTGCCTCCTCTTTTGTGTAAACAAAGGGGAAATAGAACTGATGGAGAGGGAAGGTGGTCAGACGGATGAGGGAGGGGAGAAGGAGGAGAATCTGGGATACGGAAGTATTGTATTAGTGAAGAATCTATTTTCAATAAAAAAATTAAAAAATAGAAATTTACCTATACATTATCTTAAATAGCAAAAGATGATTTTCCGTTTGTAATAGCTATTGTGCATAGGGATAAACGTCCCATTTGAACTGCTTACTGTCATAAATATCTTGGCACAAATTTACTTCACTGCCCTTGGTAGCAAGACTCAAATAATAGCCTATTTCCAATCTGCATGTAACAGGCGTAGATAGGAAGTGAAGATTTCTCCAGGGACTCCAGAGACATAAAAAATATGTTGTTCTTGCTTTCTTATAAACTCCACATTATCTACAAACATTAGTTTTAGCTCTAGGGCAAAGCCAATTTGGAATTCTCCTATTTCAGAAGACAACTCTATATAGATTTCTTTTTCTTTTTTTTTCTGGACCCAGTAATTATACTTTAAGACCCCTATATTCCCCTCCCCTCTGTGTGTGTGAGTGTGAGTGTGTCTGTGTGTGTGTGTGTGTGTGTGTGTGTGTGTGCGCGCGCGCGCGAGCGCGCACGTGCTTCTTGCCACGGCCGTAGAGCTGGAGAGGGTTAGAATGGGTAGCTATAATTACAGCATATCTACACTTTGCCAGTTATGTTTTAAAGATAAGGGTGACTAAACAGATTCCCATCTCCAGAAAATCTGTGTGTATAGGTGATAAAAAAGATACACGACAGCTTTAAAACAGTTGTCTGATGGAGAATGGATGGTTATTTACATTTTAAAGTGAATTGGTAGCAAAGAATTAAGCATTGGTAGTTTTCAATGACTGAAGATGATATATTTTTTTAATTTTGGTTTGGTGTGTGTGTGTGTGTCTGTGTGTGTGTGTGTGTGTGTGTCTGTGTGCCTTTGTATATGTGTGTGCCTAATAGCCTCACCTAAGGTTGCTGTCTGCAGTAGGTCTACTAGCCAGTCTTGCTGTCTACAGTACATGGTAGGTCACCTCAGTGGACTCCATTACAATCATCAGCATCCAAACTTGAAAGTACCATATAATGGAGGACAAAGTCTTGAACTTTCTTCTATTCCCTGTACTGAGGTTTACATGTTGGCTATGATACCTTAAGCCACATTATCCTCTGTTACTACTTTTTGGTATAGGAACAATATACTATTTGTCCTTTGTCTGTAAGTTGATGGTCTTCTTTAGTCTTAATTATTCACACAGAGAACTTATGTCCCTAAAGTGTCTTCATATAAATATTCAGAGGTGGGCTCTTTTTTTGTATAGATTCACTACATCTACTTCACAAACTACATGTTTCCACTAATGTATCCTATCTGATGCTCAGGAGAATGGTCAACCAAA
Organism: Mesocricetus auratus; assembly: GCF_017639785.1. Classification (NCBI taxonomy): domain Eukaryota; kingdom Metazoa; phylum Chordata; class Mammalia; order Rodentia; family Cricetidae; genus Mesocricetus; species Mesocricetus auratus. The sequence goes on along the minus strand of NW_024429194.1, from coordinate 39,461,944 downwards.
TGCATGATTGTAATGCAGTATGAAAATGAAACATGAGAGGTAAATGAAGGCCAAAGAAGACAGAGAGAAGAACTCATCCGGCTTAAATAAGTGTAAAGAAAGATTTATACAGAGAAACATAAGCCCTGAGTAAATGCAAAGAATCTTTAAGCATTTAGATAACTAGGTCTTTAGTCCTTAAGAGTCATTAGAGCATTTTTGGAGGGCCTTTGTTATCAAGGGATCTGGTCTTTGTTTATTCTACTTACTGTAAACCACAGGTACAGGAGAAGCATTTGCATTGCTAATCATCTTATTCCACAATCTGCTGACATTTTAGTGCTGCATATGAGATGTGTGGGTGAGTCAATTTTTAATCACTATTTGTTTATCTAGATTTGGTTACAGGGCCAAGGGACAAGTGCAGGATTGGCTAGTCTATTAGAAAATCAGCAATTTGTGCATGTAAAAGTTATGTACAGAATGTTAATGTATAACCTTGTCATAATGGTATTAAAGGCCAGAAATAGAATGGATAAAATGAAAATTTAAAATATAATAAAGGAACACTTCAATGTGTATGTCATGGTACTTGATAAAAGTATAATTATCTCATGAAGAAAATTAGGTTCAGTTAAGAACACACAGTAGGGCCAACATGCATGAGAGTATGATTGTTTGTATGCAAAAACTGTAAAGTTTTACACATAAAGACATGATAATTATTTAGGACATAATGATTTTTAAATATTTGAATATTATATAATATCTGATATATGAAAAATCTCATCATATCCCATTAATATGTAAAATTTTACATTTATAGATAAATGCCACCTTAAGATAAATTTAATTAAATGAAAATTATAAGAAAGAATAAGATTAGATATGGCTTCATTGACATGTATTAGGTTTCTGGGTCAAGACAAAAACTTATTTTTTTAATTCAAAGTACTTCAAAACACAGAAAAGACAATTTTTTAATTAAGAGAATATTTCTTTTAATTTTATATCAAAGGCTTCTAAGCTTGTTGTTGGAAATTTTATGAGACTGCCTCAAATAAATGATGAAACTTACATACTACAAAATAAAAGCAATCTAAACTAGAAAATTCTAGTTCTCTATAGTTCCAGAGTTCAGAAAAGTTGAACAATAGGAATATTCAAATTGAGAAACAAAATGAAAATATTTTTCTCATTCTGTACTGATTCGAACTGAAAATGAGGCAGAGAATGTATAGGTTAGAGAAGTTATCACAGCCTATGAAAGCATCTAAAACCTTACTCATTGACCGTGTTCTTTTTCCTTCTAGTTCCTTAAAATCACAGTTACTCCTAGCTAGTCATTCTTCCATAAATACTCTTTCCACAGCTGCTGGAAGGTTTGGAGGCATGCCCTCTGCTCCAACATTATCCATTAGAGAACTTTGTTTTCTTAGTGTGCACAGTGTGTCATATATGTGACCCCTTTGCTTATGGCTACCATCAAAAGACCTGCGTCCTCATGATATTCATCCTTAACAATGTTTTCATTGGCTATTCCTTTATAAGTAAATCTTTGGAAAACCATTTTTTAAAGACAGAAACTATGAAATCTCCAGAATCTGAGATTCAGTCTTTCACACTTTTCATTGCATTCATGTTTTATAATTTTATATTTACTGGTGGAGTATCATTTTGTTATGGCAACAGTGAGTTTTATTTTAAAATATAATAATTTATGTTGAAAAATATTTCTGCAATAAAAATTAATATGAATAGTTGCATGAGGACATGATGATTCTTATGATGGTTTAATATCATCTACATCTATAAACCATCACCTTATTTTTCCATTCACAGAAGAAAATTAAAGAAGTCCATCTCGGATTACACCATTGCGTAGAGGTCATGAAATCTAGGTTTTCTATTTTTCCAAAACTGATTTGAGTTAAAGCACTATGTCCTAAGTGAGCTATTACTATGTAAGTTATAGGAAAGAAAGAGTAAGACACAGCATAGACATGATTTACAGGGCAGTTCCATGTAGAGTAACTCAAGAGTTCAGAGCATAAACCATGATGTGTCCCCTGATATCATTTCATAAGCACAACTGTTATTAAGGGAAGATCATTGAAATGTTAACTCCCCCAAGTCAAGATAAAACCTAATTCTTAGACAGCAGTTAATAAGCTTTAATACTCCACAGTGAAAGCACTTAGCTTCCATACATTTTAACAGCCGTTGCAGTCAGTTCAAAGACTTCAGATGCAAAGAAATGAAGCTTTATACAGAAAAAAAAAATGAGGAGAAAGTGCTGGGGCCATGCCTGAATATTCTGTACTACATCTTATTAACAATACTCCAAATTATTGTTGAATACAACCTAAGTAAGAAAAGCCATAAATTGATAAAACTGCAAAGCAATATCTCAGGCACATTATGGGTAAAATGTAGAATCTGGAAGTGGTATCTCCTTCCAAATTCCCTACTTTACCCATCTCAGGAACATCAGAAATTCTGTCTTTTTAGAAGTCATAGAATGTTGACAATGTGCTGCAGAAGAACATTGCTCTCTTAGAAAACCAAGAGTCACACTAAATAAAAGGATTCCAGACTTGTATGAAAAAAATTTTTTTCAAAAATCACAAAACCGTGTCCCTTCTTGCCTTCCCCTCATCCCTTCAGCTGTCTTTTCATAATTAGACAACAAATTTTTGTGGCAACAACAGGCAGAACATAGCATCCAGAGGTTCATTCAATTCTTAGTTAGGTTGTCCTGTCCTTCTGGGACTCTATAAAAACTCAGACTTCCTCTGTAAAACTTTGACATCATTGATCATGTTAGTTATTATTGGATTGTTATGCACTTATATATTCATACATACACATATGTGAAACACTTAAGGAAATAACTAATCAATGTCAAGTGATTGTCTAAAATATGTTAGACACTTCAATTTCATCTTTCGGGCATTTTATAGCACCATTGGCTCAGTGCCTGGAAAAAACAAGGTGTTCAATTACAAGTTCCTGTCCATTTTTCTGAACGCACAAGGCACTTCATTATATTATTAGAATGCCTTAATTGTTAGCAAAATCCTTATTTAAAGCCAAATTCTGCCTCTTTTAAGCTTCTGCCTAATTATAAACTTCTGAGACAATGTGAAGCCATGCCATGCCCTATTCCATGAGAGTCTTTCAAATATGTGCAAACAGTAAGATGCTTCCTTTCCCCTCTATCCGGAACAACACACCCTCTCTTTCAACTGTTATTTTGAGGCATGACTTCTGGAAATATAGTGTCCCAGTTTCTTATTATAGACACATTCTGGTCAGTCATTCAACCCTTAAATCTCATGTCTTTATCTGAACACAATGATCTTAATGTAGTTTGAGAATAACTGTTGAATCTTGGGCTAAGTTTCTTATTGGCAACTGAGATAGACCATCCCTATTGGCATCATTTAACCTTTTACAATATGTAATTTTTTTCATATGAACATTCTGTAAATATTAGTGAAGCATGGGGAATATTTCTATTTGGGAGCATATTACAATCACTTAAGACTTGCATTTTCATAAGCCACAAAGATTAGTATGGATTCTACAACAAGGATACAGAGAGAAAAAACTGAACTTAACTACATGCAATGCTGAACTTTTTATGAGATATCTAGTAAGAGTCTTTGGAATATCCTGATTTTAAGTTCTGCCAGCTATTGATGGATGACCCCATGCAAGCTAGTTAACCTTTTCGTATATTTAGTACGCTCATCAGCAAAATGCAATCACCCCACTGCTTTACTAGAAGGCAGAGATTCTCTCAATTAATAATTGTACATAAGAATATAAGATACTATGGCAAGAGGTGCCTTATAAATCTTGAATGGAGGAGTCAAAGGTTGACAAGGTGAAGCTATCCCACTCAAAAGATTAAAAAAATGATCTAAGCTATTTGGTAAACGCTGTGGAGCCACTTAGCAAATACTTTGGTTATCTGTTCCCATAGACACACTGCCCCAGTACACTTGCTTCTTACTCTTCCCTTCCAAGCATAGTCTTTTCTGGAGAACTCAGCTTCTCTCCGGCTACAACATAACTTTAAATAGGGACCCCATGCTTGGTAACTTGTACCTTCTGCTTTCCTGGGGGACGAGGTGGGTGGGAGGAAGAAAATGTTGGGTAACTGCCTCAACAACTGCTGAGACTTTTTCAACAGCCTATACCATGGACAGCAATAAAGCAGTCTTTTGCCACTGCTGTCTCACAAATATAGAATGAGAATGGAGGACTGCCTCACTAATACAGAATGAGAATGGAGGACTGCCTGAAGACACAACATTGCAGTCCCTTAAATACAGGAAGTCCTTCAACCAATAGGGAGGGCATTCAAGTGGGATTCCTTAGGTGGGACTTTATTGTACATTTCATCATCAGAATGACTCTCTGACTAAATCCCTGCAAATGAAAATGAAGCTCCTGCTCTTGATTCTAGTGTGATGCAATTACATTCTGCAAACAAAAGGTTAAGCCAAGCTCTTTAGGCCACAACATCCTTTGGAAAGATGACTAGGTTTTTGACCCCAAAAGGCTTAACAACACCTTTCCATTTGTGAAGCTTAACTTACTGTTTGCTGCATCTAAGGAGCCTTAAAGCAACATACCGGCCATTTAGTCCTTTTTAATAGAGTTATGCTAACATTGCCTTACTGATATTTACGTTTTTTGGCAACCTTGAAATGACACGTGATTGCACAAGGAGAATGTATCCTATGTAGGATTCATAGCACACTTCCTATGTGGAAGCTTCTTGAAGTTACACACATTCAAGAAACCTGCCATCGTATGGCTCTGACGATAAATTGCTTTTCTGATACTGTCAGGACAACTGCTCAAATTTCGTACTTCGTAGTCTGACAAAGCGTTGCTGCTGAATAGTCTAATCAGATTAGGATGGCTGTATTAGAGGCTGACATAACATTTAGAGGTGGCATCTGTTGAAGAGTTTTTCAGTAGTTAGACACATTTCTCCAATGAGGACTGTCTAGTCTCTTTCTCCACTTAGTCAATAGACATATGTCATGGGGCCAACAAATCTGGAACTAGAACTTTTAAGACTGAAATGAACTCCCTCTTCATAAGTATTTTTATTATAATAGAAGCTGCCTGACATGGTCCATCCACAGCTTGCCTGTTCAGTTTGAAATTATGGCCTTTTTGAGTTCTTCATATAATGAATAATGAAGGTATCATTTGATTTTTACTGTAACTTGACTACCTCTGAGATAGGCAAAGCAAGCACTGGAAAAACAACAGGCAAATTGCAAGCTTCTACAGGCTGAATGCAGGACCACCCCAAAATGGCTAGGACCAACATGGTTAACAAGTGCAACCATTAATGTCTTTTTCTTAGTTATAATGGCAGTCCCATATCATTAATTATGCAAAATCACCTTCTGTCATCATGCATCTGTCTCCTGTCACGTCAGACAATCAAAATCATAAAGGTGAATAAGATCACTTCTGTGGAAATTCCAATGCATTCTTGGATATCTTGACTCATTTCTATCTTAATTCATGCTTAATAATCCCTTCTGTTAAACTCTTCCCTTATATAAATACATAGAGATAGATAAATAGAGATATAGATATATATATAGAGGGACATATATATGTATATATATATATATGCTTCATATTAACTAACTCATGATTTTAGGAAGTTCACAATCAATGTGTAGCTTTATCCTATAATGAACTTTCTCTGAATTCCTAGCTTGTCCCCTTTGTGAGCTTTTCCTTTGGTGGAGACAGCAACCTGGAATCATTGGGTAGGAGGCTCAGGCTGCACTTTATCTTCTTGAGATATTCCAGGGTTCATCACTAATAAGAATTGCAGGCTCTTATTACAGAATTAAATTTTTTCAAATAATACTTCGCAATAACTAGGCTTTGTCATTTTAGAAATAATTATGTTTTAAAAACTTGCCAGAAATTATCCATACTCTCTACATCAATGCCTTAACAGTACTCATTTTGCTGCATCTCCAGTGTTTATTCCATATGCCACAAACCATTTGGTTTTATTTCTTTCTTGCCTCTGTATTTGAAAATTGAATACAAAATTAAAAGCATTTTCTAAGTAGAAATATACTTAGATTAACTTTTTCATGGGTCTGTAAGGAATACTCCCATGATTGTATAATGAACAGTTCCTATTTAAATGAAACCAAGCTTTGTTGACAATGTAAACACCTTTTGCCACCTTCATTCTCTTCACACTATTCAGTCATTCATTATTTATGTCACATTTTGTGGTTGTGTGATAAACAAGATACTTTTTTATGGTTAGGTAAGCAATGAAGATATCAGCATTGTTCTCTATGGGATTTGAGCCCATCTCAAACATTTGTGCAGAATTCATTTGTATTTAATATAATATTATGCAATGTTACACATACAGACATATACTTACAACTGTGGAGGCATTAACTTTGCTTGCTATGTTAGTAAGTGAATGGAAGAGGATATGATCAAAATGGGGGAGCATTTTAATGTTGGAGAAATATGTGACCGATTTAAAATGACTACAAAGAGGCTATGTGGTTGTTCAAAGAAGTAAAAAGGCATTGCATAATGGAATGAAACTCCATACAATTTTAAAACCTTATTTATTAAAAGTCAGATGGTATATTGGGGTGTGTTAATGAAAGGTATATTCTAGGTTTGCTTCTGTTGCAGTTATATAAAACACTGTACAAAATCTGCTTAAGAGAAGAAATAATTTATTTTAATTTATAATTCTAGACCATAGTCTGTCACCGAGGGAACTCAAGTCAAGAATTTGAAGGCAAGTCAGTTTGCTTTTCCACACAGCATTGTCTCACACCAAGAAATTCACAGCCAAAGACATACAGATACTGTGAGGATATACTGACTTCTCTCTCAAAAGATTCTTCGACTTAGGAGACATGCGGGCATGTGTGTGTGTGTGTGTGTGTGTGTGTGTGTGTGTGTGTGTGTAGCCAAGAACAGCCTCCCCATTGAAAAGCAAACCCTACAGTGAATGAGGGTCTCCTACATTGATTAACAATCAAGACAACTCCCACAGTCATACCCACCTGAAAATCTCATCTAAGGAATTTCTTCATTGACACTTTCCTTTCTGATGACTCTAAACTCTTAACACCACCTAGGGCTGGGTTATTGATTAATTTTGGTGGTCAATGTAGGTGTATCTCTGATTGACTAGGAAGGCGATAACCATATTTCCTGAAAGAATTGAGTGAAATAGGAGTGACTCTCTCCCATAGTGGGCAACAGCTTTTTATGGAGATCCAAACAAAAAAGCCACAAAGAAAAAACATTCCGGCTTTTGCTTCCTTATTCTCCCTCTTTACCCATAAATGCATCTATCCTGCTGCCAATATTGCTGTTGTCATGCTTGGTTGATATCAGAATCCAGTTTCATTGATATTCCAACATTGACTGTAGACCATTCTCCCTTGAGGAGTCATCTTGGCTTTCATCATCAGATTAGAACTGCTATGGCATGCAGCTGCATGGAGGACTTATTAGTTCCTGGGTACCAGCCTCTCCATTATTGACAGCACTCTTGTACTATGCAATCTGTATCATGTACACCAATCTAATAAACCCCAAGGAAAATCTGAGAAGGCTATTGAAGGGCATGCATTCTAAATCAACATAGGACATAAGTCTTTATACATGTGTATATTATTATACTTCCTATAATTTTACAAGTACTGTGCCACTTCTGTTTTATCAAATAATTTCATGAAATAAATGAATGATATATGTATGACAAAGTCAACCAAAAACTATGTAGAAGAACATAAGTTAAAAATTAAATAGTAAAGAGAAATTTTTGAACATTTTTCTTTGACTAAAAAACATGGTGTATAAAAAAGAAATTATTCTTTAGTTATAAAGTTTACTTAAATGTATTCATTTCACAAATACTTGCTGAGCAGCCACTATATGGTAGGACATTGGGTAGATGCTAAAATTCTGTCTGGAATAGACATAGCTATTCCTCGTATGAATTATTTAGGAACCTAGAGAGAAAGGAAAAATATTTAAATAATTGCTATACTGGAAGTCTTAGAAAGAAACACAGGCTGATATGAATATCCTTGATGAGTAGAACTCACTAGGACGTGGAAACTGGAAGGTTTCCCTAACAAATAATTTATAATGCAGTTCTAAAAGTTGACAAGAATTTTTATCTCTCTCTCTCTGTCTGTCTGTCTCTCTCCCTCTCCCTCTCTCTGTCTCTGTCTCTCTGTCTCTGTCTCTGTCTGTGTGTGTGTGTGTGTGTGTGTGTGTGTGTGTGTGTGTGTGCATGCACCTATGTGTTATAGAGGAGGCAGGCGTGAAGGAAACTATAGGAAGGTTAGAGAACTGATTTCAGAAAGGTAGCTACAGCTTGAAGATGGTCAGGGCATAGTAATGTAACATTTCACAAAGGAAAAATAAGGCTTATGGAGATGAACTGTGTTATTTTAAAAAACAGTTTTGTATTTAATCCAAAGAACAGTCTTAAGGAGGAAATCATATAACTGCTGCCTTCAGAAATAGGTTTTTACCAACATTTCATGGAGAGGAACTATTAGCTTTGGTGATAGCCTGAGAGAGTTGGTGGTTCTCATGGGCCCCTTTGACCAACAACACAATTAGATGTAACCCATACCTTACACTGGAGTTTTTACTTGGTGACATATTATATCCAGTTGAGGCATTGTGCTTCCCATTATTTGCTAACTCTTTTTAAGATTCCTTCCATATATGTATGTTTCTATATTAGGCTTCTTCTACAAATAGCAGATTTCCAAATGGCCCCTCAAGTGTCCCGCAGTGTTAGTTGCTTCTTCCCTTATTCCCTCCATCCCTTTCATCCTCCTCTGTACTCTTCACACCTGTCCATCTGCCCTCTCCAGTCTCTCCATAACAATATATTCTATTTCCCCTTCCTACTGGAATCCCCACCCACACCCCACCAGAGTATTTTACTAGGTACACAACCTCTGGTTACATGTTCCATGGTCCATATTTGCTAGTGCATAGCATTCACCTCTTTTCATGACCTCTTTCTAAAGACTTGTTGAGGAATAATTATGTTTTTAATGAAGGCTTCCTAGTGCTTCCATAAAATTATCCCTTTTAGATTCTTAAACCAACACTCACATACTCTGTAGTATCTTTGCACATTTTTAATTATTTCCTGCCTGTTAAAAACAACAATCAAGTATTTGACTCTTAAATTCACCTTTGTGAAACTACGAAATCAGAACAACCCAAAAGCTGAAATGTATGGTCATGTCCTCTGTGGTTACCACCGTAGCTGCTAATAGAGCATCAAAAGGGAAAGAGGAAAAAGAAAAGTAGCTGAGTAGGACTTCAGCCTGATGAAGGGCTCCCAGACTCCAGGAGCTACAACTTGCAGGAGCACCATGTGTGTGTGTGTGTGTGTGTGTGTGTGTGTGTGTGTGTGTGTGTGACTTTCTGCCTCTCCCACTCTCCTTTCTTTTCTCTCCCTTTCACCATCTCTTTCTTTTTTCTAAACAAATACAACATCCACTTGTTTCAAATTACTCCCATCAACTTACAAAAATGTATTTTGATTTTGAGGTAGAATTATATAAAATAGATACCATTCTACTAGGCCTGTATTTACCAAAACAAATACCTTAATTTTTACAGCATTCATTACATATTTTACACATTTTAATAGACCATTTCATAGTGAATGGTTTCAAATTAGAGATCAAGAGAAATAATTATAGTGTTTCTAAATGCACGAATTTTAACATTTTATTTTTGCACTTCTGACCTTTAAATTATGCTCTATGTGACCAAAGAGAGACCTTTAAAATTGACTTGGTTTCATGCAAATTATCATTGAGTTTAATTCAGCCCTTTTCTTTGAAGGCAATGAGGTGTTTCGCTTTGAATTAAAACTAACAAAATATACATTGTTTTAAACTTTCAAAAGGATTTTACTTGATTATACTCTAGGGTTTAGTTTTCAGAAACATAGCCCATTGTAAGATCTTTTCTTCATGTTAAATCTTCACATGAAACAACAATTAAAAAATAAAAGGCCATGCATTGACAAATGGGGAAACACATGTGAGCATGCGAACTTTGAAAGAGGGGAAAGGGAAATTTAATTACAAGCTAAAAAAAAAAACTAATAAAATCCTTGCTGTATACAAATAAGCAGAGAAAAATAGCCCACTTTCCAGAGCAGAGGACCAGAGACTCCCGAGGTAACATGTGATTGCTACCTGAGTTGTTCTTGATTTAAGACTAAAATAAGACTAAATATTCGTCATATCACACTGGAAGACAATTAAAATGACCCAATCCCCAGGATTTAAAGATTTTCCTTGCATGTTCTAAGAATGCCAATATTCAGGATTTATTTAAATATGTTTCACTACATGACACTTTTTCTAGAGAGATCATTATCATTTAGGAAATTAAAGACATTTTAAATGAACTTCATTTCAAAATTTTTTTATTTAAATTAGAAACAAGCTTCTTTTACATGTCAATCCTAGTTCCTTCTCCCTTCCCTCCTCCCCGTCCCCCACCGACCTCCAATACCATATCCTTTCTGTTCCCCAGGGAGGGTGAGGCCTTCCATGGGGGAATCTTCAAAGTCTGTCATATCATTTGGAGCAGGACCTAGACACTCCCCTGTGTGTCGAGGCTGAAAGAGTATTGCTCTATGTGGAGTAGGCTCCCAACTACTTCATTCTTAACTACTCTTACTGGTAATAAATAGTGAGATTTTATTGTAGTAATAAAACATTTAGTAGTATTACCTTATAGACAGTCAACGGGACTGTTGGGGTGGCTAAGTGGGCAACAGCCATTATGATGCAATTGGGGACCTGATTTCTAATCACCAGCACTTCTGTAAACAATTCAGCATAATACCAGTGTTTGTAATCCCAGATCTGTGGGGCAGAGCCATGTAGACCTTAAAGGCATGGTTTGTTAAAGATTCTAAACAAAAGAACAAGCAAAGATGGGAGTGTCCCAATGTACTGCTGTGGTCTCTAATATGCATGCAGTATATATATACATCTGGAGGACCCATACACAACATATAGGTACCACATAAACACATCACAGAAAATATGTTAACTAAATTTATAGGAATTCTGTACACAGTTAATATTTCATGGCAATCTAATTCTCATCTATAGATAGTTGGTCATTTGCTTTTATTTAAATAAACATAAGTGCTTACTTGCTTGCATTCACATAATTGTGTTTTAGCAAACATGAGGGTTGAAATTTTTCATCTATTTCTAATTACTATCTTCTAGTCCAATAATATTTAAAATATTTATTTCCTGTTAAATATCAATTCTAAGTATGGGTCCTACTTTACTTATCATTACTCTTTATGTGTGTATATGATATATAAATGTTTTCACATGTATGTAAGAACAGACATACATAAAGAGGCCAAAGGAATCTCTGTATTATTCCCTTGGTGTGTGTACGTGTGGTTTTTTGATTGTTTGTTTGTTTGTTTTTGTTTGTTTGATTTTATCTTGTTTTTTTTTTTGGTTTTACGAGACAAGGTTTCTCTGTATTGTTTTGGAGGCTGTAGGTCCAGCCTGGCCTAGAACTCACAGAGATCCTCCTGCCTCTGCCCCCGAGTGCTGGGATTAAAGGCATGTGCCAACACCGCCCGGCTTATCTTGGTTTTTTAATTTATAAATTTGGAATTTTCTTTTTCAGTTAGCTTGGCTGGCTTACAAGACGCAGAGAGCCTCCAGTCTCCACCCACCAAATCAAGTTTAGACAGTTTTTATATGGGTTCTATTGATTTGGTCTCAGGCTCTCGCAGTAATTAATAATTTTGTGAAAGAGAGAAAACTCAAAGTTTTTACTGAATATTTAACTTAGATGGTTAAAAAGACAGTTTAAAATAGAAATATTATTAAAGAACACCTCAATAAAACATGGATTTTTTTATTTTTCCTATAAAATTTGTGAAGAATAGTTTTTGAGTAAATATATACTTTCAGATTTCATGGTGCTTAACCTCTCATCAAAAAAGTATATTTTCTAAGCCAAGTATAAATTGCATAGCTTTTCCAAATGTAATACAAGTTCCATGATTAGATTCAGTAGAAAATCAAGTTTCAATTTAAATGCCAGCTGTAAATACATACATACAAAATTGCATATGTATTATGTGCAATGATCTTAGAAAAAGCATGCAGAAACTCTCAAAGCTATGAAAATTCCATTTAACCCAGAGTGTCTTCTTTGACCCAACAGCCAAGTTATTGTATTACTCTCTCTACTTATTGTTCAGCATTCTCATCTCACCCAGTAAAGAAATCACCACAAAAACACAGGAAATTTGCTCCATTTCACAACAAAGAGATTTCTATGTTTAGCCAACAAGCAGTACTTAAACAGAGGACAATGTCTTATTCTAATTCTTGTAAACATTCCTTGAAGGCATAGTTGATTTGAACCCAATGACTGAAGGCTCTGAATTTTTAATTAATTTAATTCTCTTGCAATCTGTAACTATTAACAACATGGAAGAAAAGCATAGGCCATTGTACTCATTGAAAAATAGCTAAAGAATATAAATATTACATGAGATAGTCTTATTTATTTACTTAACAAATGCACATATTTCTTCTTAGATGGACTTTTTTCGAAAAAAAATCATATAGGCTTGTCAGTCACACCTATCTTATATTTCAAACAAAATTTATAATCCATGCACACAAACACACATACACACACACACACACACACACACACACACACACACACATCAAAACCAAACACACATACAATACACAAGGTCTTAAAAGGGTGATGGTAGGCCCATATTATTAGGAAGTACTAACTAAATGAAAGTCAAACGCTATATGCTTTCTTATGTCACATACCATAGGCATGACTAACCTATATCAATCAAGAAAATGCCCTACAGATTTGCCTACTACATCTAATCAGAATGGAGGTATTTTCTCAATTATGTTTCCTCTTCCCAAATACATGTGCCAAGTTAACAAAGACCAACCAGAACATAATAACATAATGTTCTTGTGTCCTATGGCAAACAAATAGACCAGAAACCCCATATTAGAAATAGTAATCAGAACAGTTACCAAGATAGAAAAAGCATTTCTAAGAATGATGGTGGACAAGCAAGCTGAGGATCATACCACAAAAGCCCTGTATTACTTCTAGAAACTATCACCATGTTGTAACATAGTATTTAGGACAGCCAGAATTTTTGTCCCTGAGTCATATTTATTCATGTTTGGACCTTGAAAAAAACTACATCATATTCCTTTCAAAAAAGAAAGAAAGAAATTCAAAGGATATATTTGAATTCAAGGATAGAATAATTTCTATGAAAAAAAACTGTATCTTTTCTAGAAAGTTAGGAAGTTTTTGTTTTGACAGAAATCTTTAGGTGGGATTGTTATTTGTGGGCTAAAATATATTCTGTCTGTCAAATATATGAATAAAATAGATTATGCTTTTAAACTGTTGGGACATACTCACAAGAGAATGCATTCCCTAATACATTCCCATATATACATATATCACATATACATATATGTATAATATATATATGTATGTATATATGTATGTATTATATATATCAATGTGAGTTTTCTCTGGACCTGCTAGGTCCTGGTGGCAATGAGCACCAAATGAACATGCAGGATGCTATATATAAATATGTTGGCCGCTGGCTATGAATTCTTGCTGGCGAGCTCTGACTTAATTATTAACCCATAAATAATAATCCATTCATTTCCACGTGGTTTTGACTTATCAGACCTGAAACTCTTTTGCCTGCTACATGATAATGGCTGGCTCAGCATCTCTGCAGAGAAGAGAAGAGAAGAGAAGAGAAGAGAAGAAGGGAGGGGAGGGGAGGAGAGGAAAGGGGAGAGGAGGGGAGGCAAGAGGAGAAGAGAGGAGAGGAGAGGGAGCGAAGAGGAGAGGAGAGGAGAGGAGAGATTTTCTGCTTGTCCTTGCTTATATACTGATTCTGCCCTGCTACCTCAATTCCAGGGATTCCATGATGGTTCCTCTCTGCCTACATTTCCCAAAATCCTCTTTGTCTCCTAGCCCCACCTATTTTGCTTTCCTATTGGCCAACAGTGCTTTATTCATCAACCAATAAGACAAACATATACACAGAAGAACATTTCCCATCAATATAAGAAGCATATCAATATCATACAAATTGTGCTTTTTTTACACTTCTCAAGATCAGTATCAAATAAAGTGTGTATATCTAGATAATCTAGATAGGTAGATAGATGACCACAATAAATAGATAGATAGATAGATAAATAGGTAGATGGTAGAAGGTTGTTGTTATTTTAATATCTGTATTAATTTATTTTTATTCATTTTCATGTATAGTGATTACTTGGATTATAGCATACATGAGTCAAATGAATTAGTGACATTTTTACTATTCCAAGTCAACACCAAGTATTAAGATTATTCTTTTATAGACTTAATGTAGATTATTTCAAAACCATGTACATACAGCTAAATGAAGCCATAGATTACAACAGAGGATGAAGTGTATTATGAACACTGCACATACCAGACCACAGTATTTACAAGTAGCTAACAATTAATAACTATTTGCTAACATGGATATATAAAAAAAGAAAAATAAATCTAAGCTATAAAAGCTGAAGGGTCATGTACCTTTTTAGCAGAGCTAAACTACTGAATGCCAGGAAGACCAATGTATGACAAAGGAGGAGAAGCTGGCCGGAATCCTAATAAGGAAGAGGTCTAATGGTTCATTCCCATTATTGCCTACACCATCGCTTGTCTTAGAGAGTTCACAAAGTGTAGACAATAACACAAAATCTGTAATTTTTATGCCTTGTTGCTCTCTATTTTATGCCTTAACCTTGTGGTGATAAAATAAATTTTAGAGCCTTTTTTCCTAGCCAACTATGTGCTGGCTTAGCAGTCGAATGTTAAAAACAGTCAACATGATTATTTTTCCTTCCAAAAAGAAATTAAGAAAAAGGAGGTTGCATGAAAAGGAGACTCTTTTCTATAATGAAAGTCTCTTGAAAATAATTCATTGAAATGTATTTCATCAAAACTGATGCTGCCTAACCAAAAAAGAAAAAAAAGAAAAAGAAAAGAAAGAAAGAAAGAAAGAAAGAAAGAAAGAAAGAATGAATGAAAGAAAAAGGCAAGGCTTTCCAAAGCATCCCAGTGATCCTAAAAGGATCAAAACACAACTTTTATTTCTCCAACCTCATCCTTCTCTTCCTCCACCTCTCTTTCTCTTCATCCTCCATGTTTGTTTAGAAGACTCTCTTTATTCCCAGGATGACCTTGACTCTATTGCCCAAGAAAGACACTGAACCTGATTTTCTGCTCCTCTTGCCAGCACTTGCACATGCTCCCTCCCCCACCCTGACAGACACCCAGGTTTTACACTTTACTGGATATAGAGGATGAAACCCAGGACCTTCTGCTGGCTAGGCCAGCACCCCATCAACTAAATTATGTCCACATCCTGTTTTCAATCTAATTTCAAAGGCCTATTTATTTATTTGTTTGTTCGTTTGTTTGTTTTTGAGATCTTTAGAGGGGTACTAGTTGGAGTGCTTCAGCTATACTGAAAGAAATAACTTTTATCCAGTCAAATGGGGAAAGGTAGAAATCATAAACTGATAATCAAGTTGCAGAAGTATCTCATGGGCACAACTAGAGTGAGTCTCACATTAATAATCTGGGTAAATGCTCTCTTTCTCTGTTCTGTGTGTCTGTTTCAGAGTGCTGGCTCAAATCTGCTGGCTTTTCATTTCTCTTTGACATTTGAACCACAAGACAAGGTGTTACCAAAGGAGACAAGGTGTTAACTGATACAATAACTGAATGTTATTGGTTATAATACCAAATACTCCTGGGTGGAATTTCTAATTGACACACCCTGTACTTTTTACTCATGTAACTAGCATTGTGGGTATGTTGGCACTGAAATAACAAGGCCATGAAAAGAGACTTTCATGTTGTTTAGAGAACACAGTACCACAAAAGAAACCTCTATAACAGATCAATAGTTTTCACAATTATGCGCTGGGGATGGGAAGAGAATCAGTCAGCAGTGAGCTTTCTGGACAAGTGTGAGAACCTGTTTGATCTTGAGAACACCCCATGATTGTGTTGACCAGAGCATAACATAAATGCAAGTTTAGCAGTGAGGAGGTTTGTAAAGAAGGAGCTCTGGTGCTTAGTAGGACCAAACTGCTGAGTTCCAGGTGCAGTGAGAGAAACGGTCTTAAGGAAATATTGTGGAGAAGCAATTAAGGTAGATTTCTGATGTCAGCCTCTGGTGTCTGCATAGACATATGTGTATGCATTCATCTGCACACCCATACACATGCACAATAAGCAAAAACATATACACAAAAATGTATCACACAGAAGCATACCTGTTGACATCTGTAGTAAACAAATTACCTAGTATACTAAGGTACTTTGCTAAATACTGAGTGATCAGTTATGATGTAAGTTTGACCTGTAGGTAACCTGCTATCACATGTCACAGAAGCGAGAGTGCTTTCATAAAGAAACAAATGTCAGAACCACCATGTTGCTTTCATATGAAAATAAGAATGGGATATTTCTTTAAAGACAAAAGTAATTTTTGTGACTCGTAATGACAGGAATATATCCAGAAAAAAATTGATATCTGTTATGCCTCTCCACATGCATGACAGATTTAAGCTGTTCTTCCAGGAGGGAAATTGTGAACAACTATGAAAAGTTGTTCTGTAAATCATGATCACAGGAGCACATCTAAGGGCTATGTGATCCCAGACAACGGTTGGCATGATGTTACAGCTTGACTCCTCAATTCAAATCTTATATGGATTGTTGGTATGATGTAAAGTAACCAGAAATTTATTGCTTAGGTTCTGTTTTTAATGTGTCACTACTGGTCAATTATCTATTGAGAAAGAAAGCTACTATAAGGACAGGTTAGCCTGAATGTGATATTTAGACTAAATAAAATTACAAATTAGAAGGCTTTTAGAATATTCTAGCGTACAATAAGAAATAACATGTAGTAATATCTTACT
The DNA here is from genome assembly GCF_017639785.1 of Mesocricetus auratus. Taxonomy (NCBI): domain Eukaryota; kingdom Metazoa; phylum Chordata; class Mammalia; order Rodentia; family Cricetidae; genus Mesocricetus; species Mesocricetus auratus. The sequence goes on along the minus strand of NW_024429194.1, from coordinate 39,444,818 downwards.
TATACAAATAAAGCCTGTCTGGGGGTTAGGGAACACAGCTAGCCATTAGCTAACCATAGAGGTCTGGAAATCTGTACATACAGACAGGAAGTGATATACCTTGGCAGAAACAGGATATAAGCAGGGAGAAACAAGAAATTGATCTCTTCTCTTCTGAGACACTTAGGAGGTAAGGTGTGCTGTGGCATGCCCTCTCTGATCTCTCAGCATTTCCTTCTATATCTGACTCTGGCTTTTTATTGTCTAGATCAATTAAGAACTCCATTTACAATAACATGTCACTAACTGATAGAAAATAGGGCAGCCAATCTCATACAGGTATTCTTTCTGTCTGTCTTACTTTCCTTGTCTCTCTCTCTCTCTCTCTCTCTCTCTCTCTCTCTCTCTCTCTCTCTCATCACACACACACACACACACACACACTCACACTCACACACACACACACACACCTCTTATCAAGAACACAATATGAGACTCTGGAATGCTCTACCCTTGGCCTACTGGTTGATTTTTTTCTTTTCAATGTCCCTTGTCAATTTCACCTAATCAAATGTCACTTGGATGCTGACATCACCTAAATATTTTTGGCATTAGACTCACTACTGCTCCAGTACAATACTTTATTTTACTCTCATTATTTTTCTTCATCTCCACTGCTCTGTTCCTTGTAGGCAGGAGTCATATGTGATTTATTTAGAAGTGTGTGCTCAGTGTCTAGAACAGTTGAAGTCAAGAAGAAATTACTTGCTATTGTAGGGTAGATAAGCCTGTTGTTAATAAATAAATACATGTCACATTTAAGAATAATTGTACTATAAAAGAACAAAAAATACATAAATAAAATATGTTAGTGTGAAAAAGAAAATGATTAAAATTACTCTTAATAAAACATGCAATTATAAATGTGTGTGGGCTAGCACAAGATTTATAAACATTTACAAAAATTATTTAGGAGTCAGCAAATACTTATTTGAAGAAAATATTTCTAGTTCCACATGGAAATTTCGGCCTTGTTTATTTTATATTCCCTAAATATATTCAAAATATTACATTCAAAGTATTTCCTAAGATTTTTAGACACATTGTTTAAAGGATGCTGCTCAAGCCTCTATATATAACTTTCATATTCTAAAGGATAATATTTGAAAGAACCCTATCATTGGTAAATTATTGTATTGTAAGATCATAAGGTTTACACAACTATAAACATTTCTACATTGTATTATTTAAAGAACGTATGGTAGGTATGTATCATAACATAGATATGCATAGCTGTATATGCATGAAAACACACACCTTTGGCTTTCAGTGAGATCTAATGATTGGGCAAATCAAACGAAGCACACACTAGACAGAAAGCACAGTTGTCATTGGAGTGCATTCCTTATCTCTGTCACACTGTTTGGATCCCATGTACTGTTTCCTTGCACTGCCTCAGTTTGAGCTTTCTTCTTTAGTTTTCCTTTGCTAAAGCATCATTATAGTTCTTACATGTGGCCAGGAGAGTTTCTGTGCACTGCATTTTAGAAACAACAGCTAAGGACTCAAATACCGAGTGCTTCTAAGGCTTTATCTTCCTAGAATCCAAGTTCTCATTTTCTATGTAATTTTAGTAGGTAATACATGGGTATATGCATGTGCTTGTGATTTCTTCTGAGCCTGCTTTAAATTGTTTACAGTTTCAAAATAATGTCATTAGGAGGGGTGACAATATCTTTCCATTGTCCTCTCCTCCAACTGACAGAAATGAGGCAGAAAAGAGATGAAGCTAAAGCCACCCATTCTTATCTGATTGGTCCTCTGACTCTCTTAGTCCTTGTCCTGTCAGAAAAGGAGGGACTTGCAGTATGCCCCGTGCTATACACTGACAGAATCTTTCTATCAATCTAATGGTGACAGCAGCTCCTCCAAGCTCGGTCATCAGTCACTTGGGCATTGCTATTCCTAGTCTTTTCCCGCAGGTGCCTCTCTGCTGCTTATCTTCGGACTACAGTCACAGGCTGCCTGGCAGAAGGGTAGAGCTACCATGTCTAATGAAGCAGGGCTCCCATTGCACATTGTGACATCATGCCCACTCACAAAAAAAGAACAGAAAAAGAAACAGCTGTACCCGCAGGAAGGAGAGGTCCCGGTTGTGCTCGATGCTGGTGATCTCCAGGTTGCCCATGACTACCTCGCAGTTTTCATAGTATTTGCGTAAGGCTCGGTACTGCTGTTCCAGGTCAGAGAGAGAGCTCAGTTTATTCTCTGTTCCTGCGCACACTGAAAAGACAAAGATGCACCTAAAGTTAGATACCTGTAGATGACACGAACATTGATAATATCTTACACAAAATGCATTACTAAATACTTTATCCAGATTCATCAAGTTATTTAAAACCTGATTGAACACCGTAGGCCACTGTCCCTTAAGAAAGAAATTACCTTTTTATTGTTTAACAATACATGTCAAGCACGGAGAAAAAGTGTGGCTTCCATAGAATCTCTTAATGTATCTTTTAAGAAGGTACCTGAAATGATCACATTTGCTGAGCTTATAAAAAGGCATGCGAGAGGAAGATTTGATTTCATCTAAATACAGTTCACTTCAAGATGTATACTTCGCCCAGATTTCTGATTAACCAATTAATTCCGTATAAATAAAAATTAGAGAAGAGAGCAGCACATTTAAAAATTATTTGCTATTTTCTATATAGTGACATCTTGCTTTGCCAGTGAACTTGGCGTGGTGGCCACACTTCATGGGCATAGTTTCAGAGTGACCCCTTTTAAGGTAAAGGGGGAGCTGGCTCACTCTCTTGGGTTGCAATGAGAGCATGGTGAGAGCATAGGAGGGCAGAGACTGCATCTTCTGGAGCAGGAAGAACAAGGCGGTTATTTAATGTTATTTGTCTAAGTGCTTCCCTAATAAGTATCTATTTATCATTTATCTAGAGTCTGGTGAACTCATTTAAACCCTGCCTTCAATTGGCGCCCAACATGTCTTCTTTATCTGTGTACTGTTATCTAATCTCTCTTCCACTCTCACAGTCCACAAAATATCTGCATACAGTCTTTAACATTTAATACACTTATCAATTTTCCATAGGCTAAAATATTGGAATGTGAATTTTACAATATTAGTAATTAACTTAAAACCTGTATTTTAAATATATATTCTTTAAGTAGTTACATAGTATACCTGGAACAAAGTACCAATAACGTCAAGATCCTGGGGGCAGAAACTGATAGAAAATCCATATGCACAACCGCATGTCCAATATATAGAAATAACAAATAACTATGCCTGGTGTTGTGCTCACAGGGGTGGGACAGTGAAGACAGGGGGAAATATTCTGAGGGGTTGTTTCTTAATATTTAAGATTGTCATAAAGCTTGTTTTCACAGTAAGTAAATTGAAATAACAAAATTTTAATGTAAAATATTTGAAGATGATTATAGATCTAATCCACAGTGATAGTGTGAATTGCATAAACTTTGAATAATAGACAAAGCCTAGAGAGGGATATTGCAATTTAGTTCAAGAGTAGTCTTGACCTACTGATATTCCATTCACTTTGAAGTGTCTCCCCACATGTTCACAAAATCATGGACTAGAACCTTAGAAACCACAAGTAGTGCAAAGCATTCTCTTTATGAGGTGATGATCTGAAGTATTTTCTAAAAATAGGATCAAGCTGAGGTGATGGCATGCAGTCCTGGTGCAATATGTTCTGGGTCCATTCAAGAGGAAGACAACTAGACTGGAAATCAGACACTGGCTAGAGTTTGCTGCTCAAGGATAAGGATCTGAATTCATACACCCCAGAATCCATGCAATAACAGAACAATCAAACAAATAACCAGGTGTATTCATGCGCCATTTTATCCCTGGCACTGGGGTTTGAACAGGGCAGAGACAAGCACATCCCTGGATTTAGTGGCCAATCTAGCAAATATGGCAAGAGCTCAGAGTTCAGAGAGATTCTGCGTTAGAATAAGCAAACAAATAAACAATAGGAAAATGGATAATTAAGACATTCTGGACTTCACATGCTGTTGTATTATTGAGTATATTTTTACACACCTGTGCATATACTGCACATACAGGCATTCACATACCCAGAGGAGGAAACACGATGAAAGTACAATTACCTAGGAAGACAGCCCTGTGACCATAAAGGCGAAGCTGGAATGAAGCACCTAATATGCCAAAGATGCCATGTTCTGACAGCCATTATTAGTAGCTACAGAGAGGCAAGGGAGAATGCTAACTGAAGGTCAGAGCAGGTATGAGCCTGGGGATGCCAGTCTTAGATTTCTAACCTCCAGATATGTGAAAGAGCAACCTACTATTAAATTAAGTTGCCTACTCTGTGATACTTTGCCACAATACAGATTGTTTCTCACTGAAATCCCATTTACTTTTAGGTAGAGTTTATATCACAGGCTGGTATGAAACTCTCTATGTTATCTGAATGGGCCTCAAACCTTCAACATACCTGCCTTAGTCTTCCAAGAAAGACACAATGCCAAGCTTGAAATCACAGTATTTATACGTAAAAATTATTTCCTTTCAGTCCAGGGCCTTAAGAGTTTTTCACTCCTGTTCACCTCCCTGTGTCCCCTTCTGGAGTGTCCAATTCCTCACATACCATGTTGAAATTTATTTATACCTGTGCATTCCAACACCTGCCTTTCTACACAGTACTAGAGTGGGGAGTTTTCAGATAGACATACATACACTAAAAATAAAGATTACATTTCACTCCTTCCTTAGAAATTAAGATTAGCCATGGGACTATATTTTCACATGTTGTGCTCCACCTTGTCGCAACTGTATTTTCAATGTTGGTTGAGCCAGTTTTGCTTCCTTACTTCAAGTTACCCTCAAGCCTGCTTCAAGAAATGCAAGGATGAGGGCTAAATCTAACGACTTTTTATTACCAAGGATTTTATACAAGAATACTTTATAACTTATGTAATAGTATCATATCCACACTGAATTTTATACTCTAGTTACAATATTTAAATATTGTTACATACTCTCTATTTTCCCATTATGAAAAAAGAAATGAAAAGCATGAAGAAGTCATTGGAATTATATAGTTTTAGGTTTGTAGCTTAGTTAGAATTACTATTGCTATGATGAAACACCATGACCAAAGAAGTTGAAGAAGAAAGGATTTGTTTGCCTTATACTTCCACATCATATTTCATCATTAAAGGAAATCAGGACAGAAATTTAAACAAGGCAGGAACAAGGAGGCAGGAGGTGAATAAAGGCCAGAAAGGGGTGCTGCTTATGGTCTGGTTCCTCATTGCTTGATTAGCCTGATTTCTTATAAAATTGAGCACCACATCCCAGTGGTGGCCCCACCTACAGTGTTAATTGACTAATTAACTAATACCCTACAGCCAAATGTTAAGATTACCATCTAAAGTGAAATTTCCACCCCTCACATGACATAAACTATCCAGCACAAGGTTAAACTCATTGTAGATTACCATTAAAATATTCTCAAAAGTTGAAACATTCAAATTAGCTGTAAATCTAGTTCCTGTAAACGCTTCTGGCATCTATGGGCACTTTCACAAATATGATGCATGTACTTAAATTCAGGCAAAAAATTCACTAATATAAAATAAAAATAAACAAATATTTTTAGAGCAAAGTCATCTTCTAATAATAAACATCTAGATGATCTTAAAATAACCAAAATATCTTAAAAACATAAAGATCACTAGTGTTGCATATATACTTTATTCAAATGCAAAATTACAATAACTATGTTTAGAAATACTTCTGAAGGAAATGCAGAATTTCCAATGAACGAAAAGTCATGCTCATCTTAATACTTTATTCCAAACACTCTTATACTTGAAGGTTTTGTGGGTTTTTTAAAACTATATACTGTTCAATTAAGGAAATATTTTTGTCTCAGTAAGGCATTTCTTTCTATTTGGCTTTGATCAGAGTTGAGTAGAATCGATGGTATATCAAGCATAGCTTTTATCTTGAAAGGCAGACTTGGTTTTTAAGGAATTAGTTTGGATGGAAGCATAAAAATCATTTGTAGTTCTCTTCATGAAGCTCTCATTGAATGTCTCACAACTTTCATTTGTCAATCGATTTTACAATCAGGCAATGTATACAAGACAATGCTTAAGCCATCAAGTTTCATTGATTTCACAAAGCTGTTTATCAAAGCAGATTGAAAAATCTTCTTCAGCAGCCCAAACAAGTTTAACAACATCCAACCTCTTTGCCAACACCATTAGAAAGTCTTTGAATGATAAACTCACAACAGTTTAAGCTTCAGAAATCCTAAATTTACCTGAACTCCCCAGAGTATCATTCCAAATGTAACTGCAGGTGTTAAGATCTATGCGAGACCCTAATACAATTGCCAATTAATCTATTTAGTTTTGATTCAATTACAAATGTAGCTATACCTTTGAACACAGGGCTCTCCAGATTCACCACTAGCATCCAACATAATCACCATTCAGGAAAAAAAAAGATCAGAAAGTAAAAACTTGTAGTAATTTAAGTTTGAGTAATAAAATCACTCATATGAATCTTATTATTCCTATTATTTCAGTATTAAAACAAATCTCTTTGCCTCCAATCACACTTTATATATAATGTGAGCTTTTGCTTCTCCACATGGCTTTGAAGAATATCAATATTATCTTAATATGAACTTCACACTATCAGAAAAAGCTTTGTCTTTCCACCTATTATTTCACATTGAATGATTATCACAAAAATTACACACACACACACACACACACGCATGCACTTGGTTTTCATTGTTCTTTCAATTGTGTATGAGGTTATTTTTAAAGTGTGTGTGTGTGTGCTCGCGCGTATGTGTGTACTTGTGTGTGCATGTGTATGCCACATATATGCAGGTACACTTAGAGGCCAGAAGATGGGGTTGTATCCCTGCAGCTGGAACTACAGGCTGAGCTGCCAGATGTGGGTGCTGGAATCTAGGCTTCTGGAACAGCTAGCTCTCTGGATGATGCTTCTTGAATATTCTGGAATATTCTCCCCTAACCTAGTTTTCCCAGTACAAATCTTGATCTTTCTAATGTGTCTGTTTGCCATTTTATGTTTCAAACACTGGCTTTATAAACTTTAATAAATTAGGAATGAGTTTAGGTATAATATATGAAATATAAACTATTAATAGAATGACTTCACATACTTTCATAATACTCTTTAGTGATCTCTTTTATTTAAAAATATGTCATCAATTTACAAACTTTATATGTTAAAGATAGAAAAAACAATAGAGATGACTTGATTGCTAGAAGTCATATTTGTCACCTATATTTAGTTTAAATGATTTTAAATTGCCACCATCTCTTCAGAATTCACTGTCTTTCACTTAAGACCTCTCTCCTATAAGATGCAGTCCTAATTAGCATTGCAATATTTTGTTTTTTGTGCAAGTGCTGGGCCCTTAACTTTAATGTAGGTACTGGACTTGACAAGCAATTAAAGCAAACAATTTCCACTCATCAAGGCTTGCCAAATTAGTCATCTGCCATCTGCCCCATCATCTGGTGCTCCTTGAAGTCTTGCTGTGAAACTGGATGCACTTTCTCAGAATCAGAGGGACAGCACAAGCCTCCAAGCTGGTGGCATGCCAGTGGGAGCTAAGTATGTAAACATTAGCAAACATCTTTCTTCCGTAGATTATCATGCCTTCAACCATCCCCTGTGTGTAATAAAAACAAGCTCATTTGTGCCGCTTTTTCTCCAAGAGACCTCTGCCATCCACTGTAATTAAAGCGGCAGCATAAGAGACTTCTTTTCTGTTAGAAATAAATGAAAGAACTATAGATTTAATTCTTCTAATATGTTGCTGTGCTCACATACCAAAAAGCTTTCTAAGAATCAATAATGACATATGTAAAAAATAGACTGGACCACGTTGTTTGTACCAGTCTCAGGTGGCATTTCCTCCTTTGCATTAGCAAACCCTTACTTGAATAGCCACTTGTAGATAGGTTCTAGAGATTCAGACTGTACAGTGATGGGAAACTTGAAAACCAGCAAGAGGGAAACGTGCTACTTAAAAGTATTTCTTTTATTTTTGAGATTATAACATAATTACAACACTTCTGCTTTTACCTTCTTCTCTCACACTTTCAAATTCATGCCCTATTTTTACATTTAGGTACAAGCACACACACACACACAAAGACATATATATATGTATATATATATTTATATATAGTGCTGGCCATATATTTGTATATGTGTTATATGTGTACAATATATCTCTCTATATATATACAAATATATATATGTATACACAAACTATATACACATACATATATATATGACTTGCTCAGTCTACATAATGTTACTTTTATGTATGTTGTTAGGTTTGACCATGTGGTATTGAATAACCAATCTGTATGCTCCTTAACAACATGTCCACTTGTATATGCTAGGATTTAAGTCCATGACCCTCTTCCTGTAAGACACAAATACATGACTGTGTATGAGCAATAGGTAGCTTTCTGCAATGACACGAAAATGTCACTCTGTTGGATTAAATAAACCTAACCCAAGCACATGCTCTGTCCAACACAGTGTGGTTGTATTTTATGCCTCTTCTGTGCTGGACCCCAAGTTTGCAGGGGATGAAGCTGAGTAATTCTAAATATAAGTCTTAGACTCCCCAATGTCCGTGTCAACCATCCAAGCTTGGTTATTCATGGTAAAGTGTTAGTGAGTACCTAACAACTTTTCAAATCAACAAAAATGTCTGGGAAAGAAGTGAATTGGGAAAAGAAGGAGTAAGCTAGATGACATTTGCCTGAAGACTTTTCCTGTACCTTCAGAATAGCTACATGTGAAATCTAGTCTGAGATATATTTCTAACAAACTATTTTAGTAACTGTGGGTTTCTAAGACTTAATTGTAGTGGGTATTTGATGAGGAGGTGTCCACCATAGGGCACTCTCAGCTATTCACTCATTTGTTCTGGTTGCATTTATGCATTTATTTGGTAAATGTTAACTAGGGAAACACAATATATAAAGCTTTAGACTAAGAATGGAACGTGTAATAAACATTTTACATCTGTTATCAAAGGTATAATACTTGATATTAGATTAGAAAATCTACATAACATTTTCTTATACTATTATATTCAAATTTATTTAAGCGCTATTAAATATAAAATTCCTGGATTTGTTTTATTGCCATGGATTGTTGGGGAATATTATTTCAAGGTGTTTTACTTTTGTTTATCTCTGTGAAGCTGTGTTACTATAGCTGTCTAAAACACCTGATGGTCTTAATAAAGAGCAGACTGGCCAATAGCAAGGCAGGAACAAGGATAGGCTGTGCTGGCAGACAGGCAATATAAACAGGAGAAATGAAGAAGAAAAACCATCAAGAGAACAAGGAGTGGAGGATTCAAGGGTCAGCCACCCACTCACACAGCCAGCCATGGAGTAAAAAGGAAAGTAAGACATATAGAAAAAAAGAAAAAAGGCCAGAGGGAAGAGGTAGATGGGTTAATGTAAGTTAAGAAAAGCTAGATAGCAACAAGCCAAGCTAAGGCTGGGCACTCAAGAATTAGCCTCCATGTGTGATTTATTTGTGAGCTGGGTTGTGCCACCCAAAAAACAAACAAACAGAGCAAAAAACAAACAACACTGGGCAATATATAATCTCAATGCCAAAATTCATTGTATCCATAAAAATCATGGAGAATACCTCCCTGATATATACACAATATACCTTATTTAATATAAAAATTATCACTAATAAGCAATTGTCTATGAAAAATTTTAGTATAATTGTGGTAAGTGTAACTACCTATCTCTTCAGGATGGAACACTGTCACCAAGTCCTGCCCCTAGATGAAGAGTGACAGGAAAATACTAGCTGCTGAGACAGGAAGAGTCAGTCTTCTCTAGGGACAGACCCTTAGGTGGTTATATGATCTATCTCAAGTAATCATTCCTAAATACACACTCCCATATATCGAAAAGGAAGAAGAGATCATGAACTTGAGAGGGGAAAGGAAGACACGAGAGGAGTTGGTGCTGGGTAGAAATACAGGGAGAAATAAGAAATACTCGGGTATGAAATTCTGAAAAGAATGTGGGTACATCACAGCGATTACACACACTTAGTCAGGTTCTGCATATGTCTGCTTACTTGCCTTTACTTACTTGTGCCTAAAGATGAGGCAATGTTGTTTTAGTTGTCTACAACACTCGTTTATCAGGTCTGAGACCCCTAATTCAATCTCTAGCACTACAATAGCAGAAACCATTTATAAACAGGTTAAAAAAAAACGTTGTGCATTAGACGCATTCCTCTGGCCATTGCCTTTAGAACGGCCGCAAACAGAGCTCCTAGTTAAGTAACTTGGTATGTACAATCATACACACTTTGATTTTGTTTTAGTTTTAGACATTTTATTTTTACTTTCCTTTATCTACCAATCTAATTAGGTGTATTTAGAATACCACAGATTAACTCTACAGTATTATCATGAGCAAATTCTGTACTTGCTCCTTGGCATCAGGGGTTAGTAAATGGGGCAGCACATACTATGTGAACATTGTCATGATTTCTATGTTCCAAATAGAAGTTGTATTGAAGGCAGAAGTTAAAAATTTGGTGTCGTATACAGATTATTTTCTTATAATGTGGCAACAAATTGTAAAAACTGTAGAAAACAGAAAAACAGAAGTCTAACATTTTAATGAAATTATTCGGTACGACACATGCAAGAAATGAAATGTGAGACAACTTATTAGACGTGTCTGAATTTAGAAATGTCTTATAAATTTGAAAGTAAATGGTGACTGTCATAGGCTGAGAGATGATCATTCTGCTCCACAAGCTTGAAGTCATGAGTTTGGATATGTAACAGCCATGAAGAGCTGCTGATGCAGAGGTACATGTATGTAATTCCTGGGCTAGGAAGGCAGTGGCCATAGGTCCCTGGAGGGTACTGACTAATCTGCCCAGCTGAATCAATGACTGTTCAGCTCAGTAAAGATCTTGTCCCAAAAGTAAGTAAAAGAGGATTGCAGAAGACACCCAATGTGCCTTCATATGCACCCCACAAAATCACACACACATACATAATCTCACACACACACAATCACACACACACACACACACACACACACACACACACTCTACCATTTTCAAAAACATTCCACACAACAACTCAAAATATCCCGTATCCAATGATATTCTTAGGATGCCTCAAAATCTGGTTTAATTTAAAAACAGACTTACAAATTATTTTCTCCATATAACATATGGGAAGTAACAAGAAAAGGCTAAAATTGTAAGTTTAAATTAGTACTTGTATTGTTATTTATTTTTAATGTAAATCTTTGAAAAAGTCTGTGAAACACAAATATTTTCTACATAAAGGCAATTACATATATGTTTAATATTGGCAAAAGTTCATATATACAAAATACATTTTCTGGAAAGTAAATAAAAAGTTTAAAGTAACTCACTTTCTGCTCACCTACACATACAAGTGGGAATGGAAATCACATGCTACTATTTTTAATACTGTCACAGCACAAACATGATTGATATTTAAAAGTAGGCAAACCTAGTCTGAGCATGATTCACTGCATTCTCACAAATACATATTTCATGGAACAAAAATAATATGCACTTTTTGATAAATTATACAAATGTGTACCTTTTTCTTATGGAACTCAGGTTTATGCTGACAGTTTTGGCATGGTTTGTATAGAATCAATTTCTGTTGCATTCTTGTAAATGTTCACTGTTACAGGTGTGTTTACCACATGATTAGAACTTGCATGAAGAAAATAGAAATTAAATGAACTTTATAGAGTCTATTTTAATAGATTTTATCATTGCGATTGGCCATATCATCTACATATTATGTCAACAATAATAAGCCAAGTCTTTAGTACAACCAAATGTTTTTCAGAGATGGTTTTTAAGAATGAAAGTGATTCTGGGCATAAAGATATCAGCTACTTCAGAGGGTTGAGGGTGGAGCATTGCTGATGCCAGGAATTCAAAGTCAGACTGTATCTCAAATAACTATATATGTATGAGTACATATGAACACAATGGTTTAAAGAAATATGTGGTGCACTAAAAATATTTTCTTTTGTTCCAAATACTGCTGGATGATATAGTTCAAACTGATCAGGTTATTCTTCACCATCAAGTACCATCAAGTATCCTTCACCCAGTTAAGCAGTAGGTAAAGCTATCCTGAGCAAACTCCTTTCTTCCTTCCTTCCTTTCTTTCTTCCATCTTTCCTTCCTTCCTTCGTTCCTTCCTTCCTTTCTTTCTTTTTTCTTTTTCTTCCTTTCTGTCTTTCATTCTAGCTCTCTTCTCCCCTTCCATCCTCTTTCTTTTTTCTTCCTTTCTCTCTCCCTTTCTTTATTCTTTCTCTTTAATAAATAACCTGAATCATTTTACATAAACTCACCAACATACCTGACAATATGTTCACTCCATGCAACTCTCTCACACATACACCATACACACACACACACCACCACCACCACCACCACCACCACCACCACCACCACCACCACCACCACCACCACAACCATACACAGAGAGAGACAGAAACTAATAATCATACAAAATAACAGTAATAAAGTATAAAACTAGACTGTCCACCTCTAGAATGTCTAGGTCTTTACCCCATCTGAAACCACATATCTGTTCTGATGTCATCCCTTATATTTCACATAAACATGAAGATCAAGCCACAATGCCATATTACATGTATTCCAGCATTGTTATAGGTATTTCTTTCTAAGTATCTATCATGAGTTCAAATGTTGATCAATGACAAACCAGAAATATTTTGTATATGGAACTATGAGCAAAATTTCTCTAGAATATTATACACTTATCACCGACTACACCTGCTGGAATATAACTTCAGATGCATACTGGTTTCTTAAGGTCAAGGTCTCTATTGTTTTCACAAGTATATTATAGCACTTGGAAGAACTTGAACCATGCAAAAAATAAACCAATCAATATTGAATAGATGGTTTAGTGCTTATGCAATTTTACATTCTAAAATTCTGCTCCACCTCTAATTCACTGTCATAACTAATCTTATAAAATTCAAGTACTGTTGATAATAAGCACCAAAGAGCTAGTTACTGAGAGAAAGAAACTTTTTATTAAGGCAATTGCCCTGTATTTCAGTGTCATGTTCCTTTGAATGCATTCATAAAATGTTTCAGTTATTTAGGAATAAATTCCAAGGCTAGTACTGTATAGTCAGCAGGAAAACTGGATCCTTAACATGGCAAGTGTGATAAGAACATTTAGATAATCAGCATCAGTCATTTCTGTAATTAAAAATGGATCTTCACAAAGACCTTCCTTTCTGAGTCTTGGCTGAAGGAACTTAAATATAGCTAGAGGACAAGGATTTTAGTTGCCTATTTGAGGTGTTTTTAACAAAGGTACATACCATAGACTAACTATTTTTACATGCTAAATATAACCCTCAATATTTTTATTTAATTTTAAGTCATATTTCAATGTCTCCATCTTCCAGCGTTCCCCTATGATCCCCTGAAGCACATTTTGTGAACAATATTTTTTGTGACAGAAGCAATCAGCTTAAAATTTAAGTACTTTGTAAATTCAGAATTCTAAATTCATCTTCATTTAAAATATTCAAACCTGCACTTAATAATTACAGTAGAGTATAATATCAAAGGATTAAGATATTAAACTATTATAAGTATTATATAGATAATAACATTTTAAAGTGTATTGTTCACAAAGCAGTTTTAATCATATTAAGCACTTTGAATCAGAATTATCTAACAGAGGGTTCTAAAACCCAACATGATTAGATTAATTGCCTGGAATTCAAACTTTGAGTCTCTTGCAAAGGAACCTAAAAGAGATGTTTTTATTTTTTTTCATGACTTAGAAATGATGTGTTAAAAATGGCAATAAATGCTAGGTAGCTGTGTCTTAATATGTTTATTCACGACTTATGGGAAAATAATAGAAGGAATGGGGCGAATAAAATAGACTGGTGACATTTTCTTACATCAGTCGAAACTAAAAGTGAACCCAAAGCTCTTCACCTGACCATTATAGTCATTCAAACCCTGAATGAATAGGTGTTCATTTGAGTTAAGAACACTAACTAGACATAAATCAGGAATCAAAATGACATTTGAAACAATTGGCACTGGACTAGTCAGGTTGATGTTCAAAGCATTTTGCCAGATGTATGACAATGAATGTTCAATATTGGGGTTTTGTTTTAAGCTTGAATTGTCAAAGACCATGCTTCATACTGATTTTCATACATGTACCACTGTCCTTTGACAGTCATGTTAGAAATTACAGATCTCCATTACTGAACGAAAAAAATCTATTAACTCAAATGGCCAATAGGACAGCATTGAATATTTTTCTGTTAATTGACAATCTTTTATAATATCTACTGCATTTATTATTTTAAAAATCTTTTTAAAATATACCTTTCTTTAATGTTCAAAAGATGTTTCAATTGTTTCTGCCCTTGAACTCAACCACAATCTTTTATTTGAAAAACACTCATTTGTGGACGTATTTTGAAATTTCATAACAGAATTAGAATGTTTTATTATTTTCAGTTCTAAAGAACTTTTTTTCTTTCAGGAAAGATCTACTCAATTTAAATTTCCCTAAATTTACTTCTTTTCCCTTTTCACTGTGGGAACTTGGATTCTTCCCCAAGTAAAGAGCTCCTTACAGAGACTTAAAGTGCAATTTCTATCATATCTGGCTTGGTGTATCACATAAAGTTTCTCTCTGTGTCTCTGTATTTCACTTTCTATCATTCTCAGAAAACACACACACACATACACACACAAAGATTTATTAATGCACATACAACATGCACAAAGTATTGGCTTAAAGGCTGAAGATGTCACTAAGTCATAAAATATTTTACTAAAATCCAATGCACTAGGCAAGTACTACCAAAACAACCCCAAAGTTTGGTAGAAATGAAGGTCAGTCTACACTATCTTAGTGTGAGCAGTGAGATTTGGACAAGACAAATACTCACAAATAAACGAAGCAAAAGAAAAATATGTGAAATAAACAATGGACCTAATCTTGCTATATCTGAAACCCAGGTATGTTTACTTTTAGTTTCAAGTGCAATATGTATCCTCAATTTTAATTAAGTAATATTTGTTAAGACTTCACATTCATAACCCAAATTGTTCAAATGAAAAAAGGGGACATGTTACAGTGCCCTATAAGAGTCTGAGTTGTATAAATGTAAAAGGTTGCTTCTTGTACAATATATGCCAATACTTCCCGGAGATTCCTAAATCAAATACAAGTACAAACACACATTTATGCTCTTCAAGTACATTAAGTCTAAAGAATAAAATGTAGTTAGAATAAAAACATGCACTTGAATTCAGAGTACAGAAAATTTTAGAAGCGTTCCTCAAATGATACTTTCCTGACTCATAGTTTGGATGGCGATTTTATTTCCCAGTTATTGCTTGCCTAGATGTTGCCCATCTACTATTAATTCCTAAGCTCTCAGAGCCTCCATTTACCCCATGACTATGCCATAGTATTTCTTAGCAAATATAACAATTATCATCAATTTCAGATTTGCCTTGTACCAAAACATTTTAAGACATTTTAGAATTGCCCTAGAAAAGCTAAAGGTGGAGGATGTGTTTAAAATGATAATTAAATCTTTCTGATATACGGTTACCAAGGTATCCTTCAATAACGTAAATCAGAGTAAAAACGATGAATTAAAAAAGAAGAGAAAAGAAATGTTCCATCCCAGATCACTATAGAGGGATTCTGTTCACTCAACAGTTTGCTGCCAATGTGATGCAAGCCATTAGCATTCAGTGAGGAGGAACCAAGGGTAACATTTGCTGTGCTTTCTAAGATTTCTCATCATTCATTTTTGGAAGTGTATAATTTCTTTTTACTCTTTACATTTATTGTTAAAAGCTGGAGCTCCTCACCACTGCTCTGGAAAATGCCAGTGGATTTGGCAGTACTCAACCTATACTCAGATTGTTCCCCATCTCTATTTCACACCTCATCTCTCCCCCACCCCAAACCCCCACAATACAGGAAGTGTGCTGACCACACTGGCATGTTCTCCTATGAGGGCTGGTTTTTCTTTCCTTTTTCATAACTGAGGTTTAATGGATGCCTCTGGTTTCATATAGGTTCAGATAGCCCTGGCATCCCAATGATTTTGTTCTGGTCAATATCTTCTTTAAGCCCAATAATTTGGCTGAGGCAAGGAACTAATTATCCAATGTTCCAGTTAGTTAAGGTTGTTTACTTAGGGTACCTTGAGAATCTTCATGCCCACCATAAATGCTGTCCTGAATGATCACAGACTTAGAACTGCCTGGCTGGTTTTTATTCTGGGCTCTGCCTTCTGTTGATGTCACCCTGTTTTCAACTTCAACATTAAATACATAATTAAATGTGTGAGTGCCAAACACTGTCGAGGACACATGGCGGTAAACATATGGCGCTAAGTTAGTAGAAAAGCAATTCTTAGCTAAGTAAGTTTCCTTTATTTGAAAATATGTACCAACCCTTCCCTTTCTTATTTGAAAAGTCAGCACACTTGATGGCCAAGTGTCGCCTGGGGACCTTAAGTTGCATAAAGCACCGTGTTAGCTCCACAGCACTGGAATTCCATAACAACCCTAGCAATGCTTAAACTACTGGAGCCTACACTCCTTATGTCTGAACTGCTAGGAGGCTTTATTCAGAAAGGCTGCTAACTACTGCAGGCATTTACTCGATTTAATGTTTTTAATTACCGGTGCACCAATACCAATTCAGTATGTGCATATTGTTGAATTTATTTTCCCAGTAGATTTGGAAATGAAGGTGTCAGATGGTCCATACCGTTCATCTCCACTTCAGCTGTCTGTCAAACCCCATGCATCTGTCTATTTAAGACAGCATTGGTTAAAATAGGATAAATCTATCCCAGACATAACAACAAGGGTTATATATAGAGAGGAGATTGATACAGAAAAGTACTATTATTGTTGTTGATATACTACCTTCAATGAAGAATTAGAGTATAATTCTGAAATGATTAAATATCTCAATAATGCAACATGTGGATATTTAATTTGGAAAAATTTAAGGGTTAAGTAATGTCATAGCTGGGGACCAGCTGTTTTGGCAGGACCAGGTACAACAGGCCCTGCACCGAGGCCTGTGTACCAGTGCCTGGGGATCGCCTGGGAACTGCACAGAGCTTCCAATCCCAGCGGGAGCCAAACACCCCAGACTCCAGGACTACTCTCCCACCAACTAGATCAGGAAACTAGTCGATCCAGGGAGACCAGGGGACCAGCTGTTCCAGCAGAACCAGGTAAAACAGGCCCTGCATCAGGGCCTGTGTTCCAATGCCAAGGGATCGCCTGGGAACTACACAGAGCTTCCAATCCCGGCAGGAGCCAAACACCCCAGACTTCAGGTCTTCTCTCAAAATAATGAGACCAGGAAACCAGGGGAACCAGCAAAGGGACCAGGGGACCAGGTAGGAGGCTAAGCACCACAGATTCCTGATCTTCTTCTGCACCCACAGGACCAGAACGAGGACAAGGAATAGAAGAACTACCAGATCATTGGACTTGCTGGCACCCATCAAAAGGGAACTCGGGTCCCCTAACCACCAGACCAGTAAGGGGCTCTTTCTGCACCCACTAGAAGAAGAGATGGGAAAGAGACAATACAAAAACACACTCAGCAACAGAAATCCAAATATGACAGCACCAGATTCTAGAGACTCCACACCAGCAAGACTCCAACATTCCAATGCAAATGAAGCAGAAGAGAATGACCTTAAAACCACTTTCATGAAAATGATAGAGGCCCTAAAAGAGGATATAGGAAAACCCCTCAAAGAAATGGATGAAAAAACAAACCAAAAAAATGTAAGAAATGGAAGAAGAAACAAAGCAAAAACTGCAAGAAATGGAAGGAAAAACAAAGCAAAAAATGCAAGAAATGGAAGAAGAACAAATAAAAAAGGCAGGAAATGGAAGAAAAAGCAAACCAAAAAAGGCAATAAATGGAAGAAAGAACAAACAAAAAAATTCATAAAAGGCAACAAATGGACGGAAAGATAAAAAGAAAATTGCAAGAAACAATTCAAACAGTGCAAGGGTTGACAACTGAAATAGACAATAAAAAAACACAATCTGAAGAAAGGCAGAAAATAGAAAAACTGGACAACCGGTCAGGTACTACCGATACAAGCATTACCAACAGAATAGAAGAGATGGAAGAATCTCAGGTGTTGAAGACACACTAGGAGAAATGGATTCATCAAACAAATAAAATCTTCAGTCCAACAAATCCTTAACACAAAACATCCAGGAAATATGGGACACCAGGAAAAGACCAAACCTAAGAATAATAGGTATAGAAGAAGGAGAAGGAAACCACCTCAAAGGGCAGAAAACATATTCAACAAAATCATAGAAGAAAACTTTCCCAACCTTAAGAAAGACATGCCAATGAAGAAGCTTACAAAACACCCAATAGAGTGGATCACAAAAAAAGTCCCCGTGCCACATGATAATCAAGACCACAAATATACAGAATAAAGAAAGAATATTAAGAGCAGCTAAAGAAAAAGGCCAAGTAACATATAAAGGCAAACGTATCAGAATTACACCTAACTTCTCCATGGAAACTCTGAAAGCCAGAAGGTCCTGGATAGATATTCTACCAACACTAAGAAACCATGGATGCCAGCCCAGACTACTATACCCGGTAAAGCTCTCAATCACTATAGACGGAGAAAACAAGATATTCCATGAAAAACTAGATTCAAGCAATAAGTATCCATCTACCCAGCCCTACAGAAAGTTTTGGAAGGAAAAATACAACCCAAGGAAGTTAACTACAACCAGAGAAACATAGGCATTAGAGAATCCCTCTCTACCAACAGCTGAAAGAACAAAGGGGTGAAATTACAAACAGAATTCCAACAACAACAACCATTATAAATCAAAGAAGAAAGAGAAATCAATGGTCATTAACATCCCTCAACATTAATATCCTTAACTCACCCATAAAAAGACACAGGCTAGCAGAATGGATTCGAAGACAGAACCTATCCTTCTGCTGCTTACAAGAAACACACCTCACCCTCAAAGACAGACATTACCTGAGAGTTAAAGGTTGGGAAAAAATTTTCCAATCAAATGGACCCAAGAAACAAGCAGGGGTAGCAATCCTAATGTCTAACAAATTAGACTTTAAAATAAAATCAATCAAAAGAGATGAAGGAGGTCATTGCATACTCATCACAGGCGAAATCCATCAAGATGAAGTGTCTAACCTGAACATCTATGCCCCAAATAGAAAAGCATACACATTTGTAAAAGAAAGATTACTAAAACTTAAATCACATATAAAGCCCCACACACTTATAGTGGGAGATTTCAACAGACCACTCTCACCACTAGACAGGAATAACAGACAGAAACACAACAAAGAAGCAAAGAGTCTAATAGAAGTAATGAGCCAACTGGGATTAACAGACATGTATAGAGCATTTCATCCACATAAAGGGAATATACCTTCTTCTCACCACCACATGGAACCTTCTCAAAAATCGGCCACATACATGGCAACGTATCCAACCTCAGCAGCTTCAAAAAAATTGGAATAACTCCATGCATCTTATCAGACCACCATGCTTTAAAATTAGAATTCAAAAACAACACAAAGTGCAGAAAACCTACAAACTCATGGGAATTGAATAGTGCACAACTGCACCATTCCTGAGTCAAAGAAGAAATAAAAAAAGAAATTAAAGACTTCCTCGAATTTAATGAGAATGAAGACACAACATACCAAAACCTATGGGACACTTTGAAAGCAGTGCTATGGGGGAAGTTCATAGCACTAAGTGCCCACATGAAGAAACTGGAGAATAGTTATACTAGAGAATTAACAGCCCAGCTGAAAGATCTAGAACACAAAGAAGCAAACTCCCCCAGGAGGAGTAGACGCCAGGAAATAATCAAATTGAGGGCTGAAATCAATAAAGTAGAAACTAGGAAAACAATGCAAAGAATTAATGCAACGAAGAGTTGGTTATTTGAGAAAATCAACAAAGATAAACAAACCTGTGTCCAAACTTACCAAACAGCAGAGAATGAACGTGCAAATTAACAAAATCAGAAATGAAATGGGGGACATAACAACAGACTCTGAGGAGATTCAGAGAATCATCAGGTCATACTTTGAAAACCTGTACTCTACAAAATTTGTAACTTTGAAGGAAAAGGATGACTTCCTGGATAGTTATCACTTGCCAAAATTAAATCAAGAACAGATAAACAATTTAAATAGACCTATAAGCCCTATGGAAATAGAAGCAGTCATCAAAAGTCTCCCAACCAAAAAAAAGCCCAGGTCCAGATGGCCTCAGTGCAGAATTCTACCACAAATTCAAAGAACAGCTTATACAAATTCTTCTCAAAGCATTCCATGGAATAGAAGCAGAAGGGTCTTTGCCAAACTCTTTCTATGTGAATTCAATAACCTTGATCCCCAAGCCACACAAAGACACAACTAAGAAAGATAACTTCAGAATAATATCCCTCATGAACATCGATGCAAAAATACTCAGTAAAATACTGGCAAATCAGATACAGGAACACATCAAAACAATCGTTCACCATGATCAAGTAGGTTTTATCCCAGGGATGCAGGGATGGTTCAACATATGAAAATCCATCAACGTAATCCACCATATAAACAAGCTGAAAACCAAAAATCACATGATCATCTCACTAGATGCTGAAAAAGCCTTAGACAAAATCCAACACCCCTTCATGATAAAGGTCTTGGAGAGATCTGGGATAACAGGAACATACTTAAACATAATAAAAACTATATACAGTAAACCAACAGCCAACATCAAACTAATTGGACAGAAACTCAACGCAATTCCTCTAAAATCAGGAACAAGACAAGGCTGTCTCTCCATACCTTTTCAACATTGTACTTGAAGTTCTAGCCATTGCCATACGACAACAAAAGGGGATCAAGGGGATACAAATTTGGAAGGAAGAGGTCAAATTTTCACTGTTTGCAGATGATATGATAGTTTACATAAATGACCCAAAGAACTCTACCAGGGAACTCTTACAGCTGATTAACACCTTCAGCAAAGTGGCAGGCTACAAGATCAACTCAAGAAAATCAGTAGCCCTACTATATATAGATGATAAAAGGGTTGAGAAAGAAATCAGAGAAACATCACCCTTTACAATTGCCACAAGCAACATAAAATACCTTGGGGTAACGCTAACCAAACAAGTGAAAGACCTATATCGCAAGAACTTTGAATCTTTAAAGAAAGAAATTAAAGAAGCCCTCAGAAAATGGAAAGATCTCCCATGCTCTTGGATAGGTGGGATCAATATAGTAAAAATGGCAATCCTGCCAAAAGCAATCTACAGATTCAATGCAATCCTCACTAAAATCCCAGCACAATTCTTCACAGACCTTGAAAGAACAATAATTAATTTTGTATGGAAAAACAAAAGACCTAGGATAGCCAAAACAACCCTGTTCAACAAGGCAACATCCGGAGGCATTACCATCCCTGACCTCAAGCTCTATTATAGAGCTATAGTCCTGAAAACAGCTTGGTATTGGCACAAAAATAGACAGGTAGACCAATGGAATCGAATTGAAAACCCTGATATTAACCCACGCACATATGAACATCTGATCTTTGACAAAGAAGCTAAAAATATACAATGGAATAAAGAAAGCATCTTCAACAAATGGTGCTGGCATAACTGGAGGCTGGCATGTAGAAGAATGCGGATCGATCCATGTTTATCCCCATGCACAAAACTTAAGTCCAAATGGATCAAAGACCTCAACATAAATCCAGCCAAACTGAACGTCTTAGAAGAGAAAGTGGGTGGTGCCCTTGAACGAATTGGTACAGGAGACAACTTCCTGAACACCAGTAGCACAGACAGTGAGATCCACAATTAATAAATGGGACCTCCTGAAACTGAGAAGCTTCTGTAAGGCAAAGGACACAGTCAGCAAGACAAAAAGGCAGCTCACGGAATGGGAAAAAATATTAAGTGACCCCACATCTGACAGAGGGTTGATCTACAAAATTTACAAAGAACTCAAGAAACAAGTCTCCAAAACACCAAAGGATCCAATTAAAAAGTGATCTGCAGAACTAAATAGAGAATTTTCAATAGAGGAGTCAAAAATGGCTGAGAAGCACTTGAGAAAGTGCTCAACATCCTTAGCCATCCGGGAAATGCAAATCAAAACAACTCTGAGATACCATCTCACTCCTGTTAGAATGGCTAAAATCAAAAACACCAATGCCAATTTATGCTTGGAGAGGATGTGGTAAAAGGGGAACACTCCTCCATTGTTGGTGGGAGTGCCAACTTGTTCACCCACTTTGGAATTCAGTATGGAGATTCCTCAGAAAAATGGGAATAAACCTACCACAAGACCCAGCATCTCCACTCTTAGGCATATATCCAAAAGATGCCCATTCATACAATAAGGATGTCTGTTCCACTATGTTCATAGCAGCATTATTTGTAATAGCCAGAACTTGGAAGCAACCTAGATGCCCCTCAACGAAGGATGGATAGAGAAAATGTGGTACATTTATATAATGGAGTTCTATTAAGCAGAAAAAAACAGTGGAATCCTGAGATTTGCAGGCAAATGGATGACACTAGAAGAAACCATCCTCAGCAAGGTAACCCAGTCACAAAAAGAGAAACATGGCATGTACTCTCTCATATATGGATTTTACACATAGAGTCTGGGAAACAGAACCTTCATTCAGTGGCTGATGGAAGAAGAGGTAGACTCCCATGGCTAAGCACTGAGCTGAACTCAAGAAAGCCAGTAACAGAGAGGGAGGACTGATGACCAAAGGAATTATGACTGGGCTGGTTTAACCCCCAGAAATAGCTGACCTGACAAGGTTTAGCTCTTGAATGACAGACTGATGCCTGGGAATCCAGCATGGGACTGATCAAGATCCCCTGAATGTGGGTGTCAGTGAGGAGGCCTAGGCAATCTATTGGGCCTTAGGTAGTAGATCAATATTTATCCTTGGCATACAAATGGACTTCGGGTACCCATCCAACAATGAGAGATGCATTCTCACCCTGGACTCTTGTGGGAAGGTCTAGGCACTGACCTGGATGAAATGACAGACTGTGGACACCCCTATGGAGGGCCTCAACCTCCCTGGGAAAATGAAGGGTATTGGGGGGTAAGTGGGAGGGCATGGGAGGAGAGGAGGGAAAGGGGGAGGGACCTGGTATTGACATGTGAAGCAACCTTGTTTCTAATTTAAATTTAAAATAAAAAAAAGAGTTTTAAAAAAAGTAAGGTCATAGCTAAGATCCTGGCCAGTTTAAATTATCTTCAAAGTCACCCACAAAAACCTTAAATAGCACACAGTTAAACTGTCCACTAGAGATTATTGCATGCGAAAACACACATGATAAAGGCCAAAATTGCAACACAGAGATAAAATGAAATATCTGAACTACTCCCTAGGATGGTAGATAACTATAAACATCTCTTGGTGAACATAGCAGATTCTCAAGCAGAATTAAATGAATGCAGGGTGGGAACACTGATAATCTTCCTCCAGGTATAACATTTCTTGGAATAAAACCAATTCCACTAAAACAAAAAAATCTGTTAGTTTGCAAAGCACCAAAGAATTGTTTTCTTTGTTACTCTGGTCTTTCTGAATTTACAGAAAGCCCTGGAATGGTGGGGGGGGCAGTTTTCTATCTCTCTCTATGGTGGCATAAAGTTTCTTCACATTTCCAGTTTGAATCTTCCATTCTTTTTATATGACTTAATATCCACCCCCAATTTTTACATCTAACATATCTCAAATAGTCTAGTCATTAAATATAGGAAATCTACATTGATCATAACATATTTTCCCTGGGATACACATTGCTTACATATTTTACAGACTTGAAGTTGAGTGCACATATTTAATGAGTAGTTCACACTAGTGAATTTAGTTTTAATTTTCTTACTCTATGGATCACTAGAGGGCAATATGCTTTTGACATGGGGATTCTAAAATTAACATTAGCATGGTGGTATTGGCTGTAAGGCTATACGCAAATGAGAAGCAATGTGAGCAATGATTGGCACAATTTCCCTTCCTTTTATAGTGAATGCAGATAAAATAGTAGCCAGACTCAAGAAATAATATCTACAAAGATGTCTCTATATACAGCAAATATATAGCATATATTAATGTATATATGTATATATATAGTTATTCTTTAAATAGTTGTGACTTCATTTATTCCTTAAGTTTCTTGGAACCAATATATATAAATTAATGAAATGGGAAATAATGCAGTTATTATTTAATTTTTTAAATTTCCTTACAATTTAAAGCTAAGAATGACAAGTATTCCAAATAACATCATTTTCTTTATTACAATGGAAAGGAAATATAAGTGGCAAAGTACACTGGTCTCCTTGCAAAAAATGGGAGATAAAACATGAGCTAAAATGTGTAGACTGTCATGTAAGACAAAAGCTTGAGAAGAGTTAAACTATTATATTTTATATTTGATTTACTAAATTCAAATGAATGATATATCACTCATTAGGTATTTTATCATTAATTATTTTTCATGTCCTGTCTATAAATACTGTATGGGCACCAGGATTATCATCTTTAAAGTATACACAAGTTGATACAGAACTTTTAAGCCATCATTCTCATTATGCGAGTTCTTTTTTAAAAACAAATATAGGTATTGAGTTTTGTAGATCCAAAAAATAAAATGGTTCATAAAATGTTAATAGGTGTTATAGTTTTTAAGTGAAAATAAACAGCATATAAAATCTGGTAACCTAGTAACAAAGGCTATAAAAGCGAATGAGAGAACTTGTCAGCTTACAAGAAGGTAAAAATGCATATAATATCACACTAGTTCATAAATTTCAGAGTGTTCCAAACATGCCCTCCTTCTTAGTGTGTAAAAATGACTAAGGTGTTCATGTTTTTGACATGGAAACAGCACATCATTTCACTTTTTCTGTTTCTCTTAATATATTCCTCTTCTGTGGATATCAGGATACCTTTATTAATTATTTCTTTTAATTTTTACTTGGTCAACATTGATTTTAGAATGTATTACTCTTAGTCATTAAGATTTCACTAATATATAAAGCAGACAGACATGCAAATATAAACAGTTAGACAGTATGTCAGGTGTTCAGTACGAAACAAATACCAGAGAGGTTAGAAAGACCGAGGACCAAGACAATAAACCCATTCAGTGAAGGACCATGTTGGTCTTTATCAATGATGTTCAACCGCAGTAGTAAAGAAATGTTAAGCAAGCAGAAGGCAGGTATAAAATATTTGTTCATTTGAAAAGCCCAATGGCCCTGGAACCTTAGGGGAAGGCTTAACCTACAAATTGGTGATATAAGTACCTAGAGTTACCATGATCAAGTTGTCCACACTGGATGTTAGAACAAGCTTCCCCTTGCTTGTGTTCTAGGAATTCCTTGGTTCATGGTTTCACCAACCATTCTCTTCTGTCTTCCTCACATGCTACTCTCTCTGTTTCTCTCTTCATATGACTTCCTTCCTAGAGAATCATTACACTGGATGGGAGTCCATCACCTCCAGTCACACCTTGTCTCAACTAATTAATATTTACCATCAATTTTAAACTAAGGTCACACACTAAGGTCCACAGGGGTAGAGGCTCCAACATACCTTTATAGTGTGACTCAATTCAGACCACAACAAATGCTAACATTAATTTTCCTTCCTTTCTGAAATTTAATTTTCTCCCCAATCCTCCACCTGCTTTCCTTTCCTCAAGAGGAATCATTTTGAAATCAATCTGCCGATACAAAGTCACTGTACTGAGGAACAGAGCCTGCTTTCTTGCCTCTGACCTTTTTAGCTTACTTATTATTTTGCCAGAATTCTTCCTGTAGCACTTCATTTGGCTGTGGTGAAATCACACAAATTATCATCATTTACAAGAAGTACTTGCCTAATTATCATGCACTAGAATAACAATTATGCATACCATTAAATTTCTGTGAGATAATCTTCAGTATAAGTTTTATTTGATTAGACCACTAAAGTCTGTTCATGCATGCTTAGCCTTCATAGTGAGTTGCTCATAACAAATGGTTTTAAACATAATGATGGTGATATTGGCTGTAGCTCTAGCCCCCTCCAATAGAAATATTTGCTTGCCTAGTATCCACCTTGTAAAAGGTTAGAGCAATCAAATGTAGTCTGAATACAATCAACAATTCATATACTAAATATAAATGAAAATGGAATATCTTATTTAATGTTTTATTCTTCCTGATTTGCACATGTTCTAAGAAGATATGTGAGAGGAGAGTATGAAACACATTTCTGAGTTTTCCACTCATAAATTGTAATACCTACCATACATCTTCAGAAGGAAAGAAAAAAACAAAAAATAATCAATTCTGGCAATTCAAAAATAAAACTTGTTCTTATTTCAAAATGAGCCTCTTCTCTTGAGTCCCCTCATTTGGTGAGTGTCCACCAAGAATGGGTAGCTTCTCCTGGCAGGGGCTTTCTTGATTTCTGCTCATAATTTTCTCACCACACCACCCCCAAATCCTTTAATCTAATATGATTTATATCCCAAACAACTTCCATGTCTTTAGTCCCTAGTAACCAACTGTCATTAATTGTCATGATCTACATCACTATTTTTTTAAGACTGCTGCAACATCTGTCTAAACAAAATTAATTTTAACCACCCCACACACAAGCATACAGTTGTCTTTGAAACACAAATCTGAATATACATTATCTCTAACACAAAGTCTGTCAACAGTGTCTATCAGTTTGTGTGATGAAAGACTCTAAGGGCAGATACATCTCTTCTACCTGCCTGATATTCCACCTCAGTGTTCCCTGCTCCCGGCTCCACCTTACCCAAATAACACTCCTCAATTCAGCAGTCCTGAACATGTGTCAGTTCCTCTCACCCATGGCCTTTATTTTAAACTCTTTTTACTTCAAAGACATGATAAGTTCCACCGTTTCTACCACAAACTCATTTCTTACCGTCAGATCCCAGCAGATGGTCTAAATATTAAAAAAAAAAATCTGTTGTTGACTTTTCTGTGTTACACCGAGCACGCTATATTCTATAGTATAGTTTATCTACATAGAACATATTCCTATAAAAATAAATTATAATCTCAGTAGAAATGAATATCTAATGTCCAAGTCTTGAAAAACATATCCAAAATCAAAATTACTTATCAGGTTGTAGTTTGAAAAAGGGAATATCGGGTGTGAAACAAAACACATATGGATGTGAAAGAAAGGATCCAAGCTGACATGTTTCAACACATTCTGCAACTGTGAAAATACATCAGGCTGATAGATGTTTCTAGTCTCCAACACAGTAGGAACTATAGAAAACAGACATTTATGTGACTGGAATTTATTGTAGTGCTCCTATCTTATCATTTCCAAATGAAGAAGATGTTTAAACTATTTTTTTCTAACTCTAGAACATCTTAAAAAACAGTACACTTGGTTGTTTCATTTGTTTCCAGTGATTTTGTTTTAAAAGTACCAATCATAGCAAATTTCTTTTTGCTCAGTTTCTTAGAAAGTCCACTGGCACAAAAAAAAAGAAAGAAAAGAAAGAAAAAGGAAACAACATGAACATTAAAGTATTTGGAGAGTCCAACACATTAGCACTGACATTTAGAATATTAGAGTCTTAAAGATTTAAGACCAAGCAAAGTTGAGGAGCCAAACAATTTCTGTGCGTTGCTTGTTGTCTGTTTTATCCCTAATCTTCCAATATCCAGTCCTAAATGGTTTTATAGTCATATGCTGCAATACAGGACAGACTGAATAAACTATAGCTCAACTTATTTATTCCTCTTGTTATCTCCAGCTATCAGCATCATCTTATCCTTGTACATTAATGGATGTATTAAATTACTATTAGCTAATTAATTATTAATTACAATTATTCATGAAAACTGTGGATTGCTTTTGTTTCTGATTATTTGTCACCTACTGACCCAAGATCCATGCCTTTTTACACATGTCTTTATGCTTCCTCTAATTAAAAATGATGTGCATAACTAATAACTGTTTTTGCCATGGGGTGCTATGATATTTCCAGGGCAATGTTCCCAGAAGCAAACACAGGTGCTTTTAAAACAGACATTCAGAGGCATCATATGTTTGATAGTTGCCATATTTCAATACTATTCTCCAAATGCTCCCTAGCCCCAATAAGGTTAAAAGACAGGAAGTTAGGGGAGCTTCATTATGCAGAACCATGTCAGATAAAAAGAAGCCAATTCGTAGATATAGCATTGACAACCGAAACATTGCTTTAAGCTATTGAATACTGAAAATGATTGTTTTATGGCATTGCATAGAAAATATTAGCTGACAGGAGCTAATATTTTGTTTTCTAAATTTCTATCTTGGAAATTCTAAACACAAATTTTGACAAAATTCCACATTTTTCAACATTTTATACCCAAACTGACGTTCATTTGCCAAAAGTCATCACAGAAAGTAGAAACAGAAGCTTCTCACGGAGAGGAGCACAAAACTGAAAGCCATGTTCCTGGGAACAGAATGGATACACAGTCTTCCGGTGAGCAGCCACCATACATGGTACATGTAAATCAAACTGCCAAATAGCAAAATTAATCAATTATAGAGTATATGCAACACAAATAAATAAAATAAATATCTGACTGCCAACAAAACAAAGGCCTCCACACTAAACATCTTACCAAAAATAAATAAGTAAATAATAAAAATGAGTCAGTACTTGAAGGATACAGGGTCAAAGGTGTATGTAAGATATTCATACATGCTCTGAGACATAATATAATAATTTCCATAAAAAGGAAAATTTAATGTGTAATAACCAATAGAACATAACTCCATTTTTCACTCATTTAAATCATTGCCACAATTTATGCGCACAAATATGGAAAATGTCACAGAGCCCTTATATTTTTTTAATGTATACTATTGTGGTACATTTTGGTTCATAAAACAGGCTGCTCCCATTGTTGTATATCAAAAGTTAACAAGGAAATATTAATGTATACATTTCATCTGTAAAGAAAAAACAAGTCAAAATGACTTTGAAAGTAGTAACAGTGAACAGCATTTATTAAGGTCTTGGGTTCCCTTCTCTTTACTTGACATTTTACAGAGCATATTTCCTTTAGTCATCACCACTGAAAGTGGCAGTCTTGGAGAAACTGGGAACTTGTATTCTTAGCAGCCTCTACAACAACCTGGGTGAATACAGACAGGAGCCTCATGGCTCATAACAATTATTCAGAGAAATAAGGATAAACAAACAGGTCAGGAAGGCTCTGAGTTCATGAATGAATCAACTCTTTAATGCGGAAATGTTTAAGGGTCCAGAACTTTGTGACTGGTTAAGAAGGAGCTCACCAAAAGCATTCTGGCTCTGACATTTGCAGGTAGTTTCTCCGGCTCTTCCACCTTACACCATGGAATGGTGCAGCAAGAGAGCCTTCCTTAGATGCAAGACAACATCATCTTGGATACTACTAAGAATTAAATTTAAGTTCTTTATTATTGATCAGTGTAAAGTGTGTGTGTGTGTGTGTGTGTGTGTATGTGTGTAGTAATCAGTCACAGCTACAGAAAATTGCCAAGAAATAGGTGAATGAAATTGAATCCTCTCAGGCATAGCAATTCAACCAAGAGTACTCACCTATGTAAACACTAAGCTAAAAGGAGAATAACTTGGAATTAGACAGGGAAGGAAATGATTCATGAGGCTTAAATGGGAGATACATTTTTAGAAGCTGAACTTCAAACTGTGGCCATGCCAGCTTTCCTTGAATGTATAAGGAAATCATTACTTTCATAGGCAAATTAGGGAAACTTTGGATATTATTCACAAGTCCTTTGTACACATGTGAGCCTCTCTCTCTCTCTCTCTCATTCTCTCTCTCTCTCTCTCTCTCTCTCTCTCTCTCTCTCTCTCTCTCTCTGTGTGTGTGTGTATGTGAGTGTGTGTGTGTGTGTTGCTTCATATTTTGTGTATGTCCTCTGGGGTGAACTATAACAATAATACAAATATGTCTATATAGTATATAGATTTATAGAAACATGCCTGATTTAAATGTATGCTTCATCGTATTGAACACGTTGTGAGTTTAAAAGCTGATGTGGTAAAACAGCACAAAGATACGTGTAGGTAGTTACCTTTGAATGGCACTTAGTGTGCATTTACTCATGGCAAACGGTCCTTCCCAAGCTGCCTGTTTCATCCTGCTCCGTGGCAGTGAAGGTCAGTGAATCTAATTTGACAATAATGAGTTTGCACTGCAACGAGCTATAATATCGAAGACCCACTTCTTTTTCAAAAAGGTGCCAGCCAAGTCAAAAAGGCTCAATGACACCAGGGAATCCCAGGAGAGCTGGGCACAGTCAAAGAACAGGATTCTCTTCCTTTTCTTTCCTAATCATGGAGACAGCAGAGGTTATGAACATGTTCAATATGCACTTAAACAAAGCCCAGGCTGATAGGAATGCTTCCATTAATAACAATTACCTTCTGCAGCATCATGATTCAAGCCAAGTCTGTGAGCATGAAGGAGAAACTTGACACTTGTGCCTCTTTGTGGACAGAGAGATTTTCAACAAAGTTAATGGAAACTCAGCGGATGAATGGTGCAGCAATTCAAATGTACTGTAAAATTACTGAAATGATTTCAATGTCAGAGGACTACATTGCATTGCCTTTATGATTATTACCTCATGTTATGCCTTGATGCTATTTTGTCAAGCATATAAAAATTTATCTTAAAAAGCAATCTATCATTCAGAGAAGAATGTTGATGCAACAAATATTTCATGATTTCTGAAAAATCTATCCCTTGTAATAAATTGTAAACACATTTAAAACACCCTATCTCTAATACACATATAACTTATTTGCTATTATACTATTTATTCTTATATTAATAAAAATGTACAGGAGTTGGAATGCACACATGAGGGAATGCCTACCAAAAGACACATTGACCCCAAATATCTGTACAAATCTTGTAAGATGATTATGGAACATGATTTATAAGAATCACATTGGATTTATGTTTAAAATGTGTGTCCCTGGCCCCAACCTCAGAACTCCTGAGTCAGTATCTTCTAGGACAGTGCCCATAAATCTGCTTTTAATAGGCCCTCCAGATAATTTTTTTCACAATAAAGCTTGAGATGCCTTGTCCTATAGCTGAAAGACAGAATCCAAGGGTCCATGAAACTATGGATGGGAGTAAAAATATGTCTTTTCTATACTCTAAAATTTATATTGCCTTTAATTATGAATATATTTAAAATTTTTCACAAGTTTAATATTTCTATGAGTCAATCACCATTAAAAGTGGAGATATATTCCCCCTTACTTTACCTTATAGGTCTCAAAATATTCTTAAAATTGGCCTCTGATTTGAAATGGTTACTTATGAAACTCTATGCTACAGCTTTTAATTTGACAAATTAGAAAATGATCACATATAGTATCCACAGTAAATATAATAGTGTTACATGTATTTTAATATAATTGAATTCCTTCCTAATCATAGGCATTTATCTAATGTATTTTAAAATATGCTTCTGAATGAATCCCACAGGCTCCACTAGCATAAGGGTCCATTATACACAAGTACACACATGCACACACACACACACAAAAAGATTCTTTGTTCTGAAGACTCTGAGAAGGCTCAGTTGGTAAAAGGACTTTTCCAGGATCTGAAATGGAAGAAGACAAGCAACCCCCAATATCTTCACTCTGACTGCCACAGATACTCCATAGCATGTGTGTTCCTGCAATCACATATATTACATAATAAAGTGTTTTTAAATACATCTTTTATCTGTTTCTCTTGGTCCTGAGGTTTTGTATTTATGCAAAGGGAGAATAAACGGATGGAAGCTTTGTCTAGGAATCAAACAGCATTTCCTTTGAATACACATGGATATGGGGGTAGAAAGTAAAGTCATTTTAAAATGTAGGTATGCTGGCAAGAGGAGGAAAAATATGCTAGAGATGGGAAGAAACACCTGCCAGTCACGAATGGCTTATTGGCCGAGTTGGTCAGCAGGGGAGCTGAATTTGATCAGCTCTACTCTGATTAGTGTCACCACAGTCAAGTGTAATTTCTGTATAAATAGAAGTGGTGGATAGGAAAATAATTTAGCCCATCCCTCCAAATTGTCTCAGTCAGCACGGATGTCAGAATCTGTCAGCCCGAGGCAGATGTACACATAACCAACCAAGCCTATAACTCTATTCAGTATTCAAATATTTCACACCACAGTATATTACTCTTAACACCAAACCAAAGGAAGAAAAACATTGTTGATTGTGTAGTTTATCTAATTGCAAAACCAGAATATGTATATCTTTGATTGTCTTTTTTGGAAGAAACTGAGCAAGTACAAGTTAATATTTTACTCTTCTCACTATACCTTCTTGTCTTCCAACTGGATATCTTAACCCATCAGTACTCAAGACGAGACCCAGAGGTTTCTATTCCATCCAAAGTCAAATAGATCACGAAGTTTTTAAAAGTTTATTTTATTTAAATTAAAAAGTATCTTAGCTTTCATACCAATCCTAGTTCCCTCTCCCTCCCATCATTCCCTGCTCCCCACCACACGCCCATCCCATTTGCCTTTCACTCCCCAGGTAGGGTGAGGCCTCCCATGAGGGAATCATCAAAGTTTGTCACATTCTTTGAAGCATGGCCTAGGCCCTCCCCCAAGTATCTAGGTTGAGAAAGTATCCCTCCATAGGAAACTGGCTCCATGTTGTTAGAAATGTCTGCCTTTAGAAGATACAGCTCAACCCTGCTTTTGAGCTCTGCTAGACCTAGTGGCTAGCATTGAGCATACAGTGTTATAGAAGTGATACTGGCTTACTTCTGAGATCATATTATAAATATAGTTTGAGGAATGAGGCTCCCACTCTGAGTACCCTCTTCCCTCTCTGCTTTCTTTCTACTCTGAATGAAGATGGTTGCTAGTTCATAAAAATATTCAGGTAGCTTTACTGATGTTCAAATTATAAGAAAATTGGATCTCTGGCCAAGAGCCAACAAAAAGGTGAGGCCTACTATCAATGTTAGTGAGCCTGTAAGTACATTTTTCTGCCTTGGTCAAGACTTGCCATCTTGGTGACCCAGCCAATATGTTTACTGCAGAGACACAAAGAATTCTGACATAATTTTGCCAAGCCACTGTGAATTTCTGAACTAAAATTATGAAAGTTAGAAACAGATTTTATGGTTATACAATGTAACTTTACACATGCATTTTTTATACACTGAAAAGGATTTCAGTTAACATATTATCAATGAAAAGGAACTCATCTAAATAGCTGGCAGAGTTTTATTATGTGGACCTCATGCTGTGGAATTTGCTGCTTTCCCAAGTTGTGGATGACAGGCTAGCTGCAATTATATAAATGAATTGTTTTCTATCATCCTCACTGTTTCATTAACGAAAAGTCTGCACAACTAAAGAAAAGAACACACTGCTTGGAGAAGGAAAAGCAATAGTTTAAATAAGGAGATAAAATTAAAAATTATTTTATTAGCAGTGATTTCCAATCTAGCTGCTCTCAAATGCTGACTTTGTCATTATACACGGATCTTCTACATAGTCAGATTTACCCTGCAAATTGTGACTGGTGACCCACAATTTTGTCAAAATTACTTTATTAGATGATAAAAAGGAATGTGTACTAAACAGTAAGAAATTTCATTGTGCCAGACTCCACTTTGCCCCTGGCTTCTCCAAGACAAGTCCACAGATGATGTTCTTGTATTATTTCCTCTTCTCACCATAAATCATATTTTATTCAAGTAAACTCACCCACTCTGCAACCAGTGGAAACATGGAATTCAAATGACAAAAAAACAGTTAATATCATGTCAAATTGAAGAAAATTTATGTGAGCTTCAGAATCCTACCTGTGCTCTAGGGCCTTGTGTCACAGTTGTAAATGCTGAGAAGTACTCATTAAGATAGAATTACACATGAATACATGTTCACACGCACATGCTTCCTTGCATAAACATGCATGCATATTAAACCCCAACCTACAATGAGTTGATGAACTTCTGTACCTCTCCTCTAATGACTTACTTCCTGGTAAAGTCAGTAGACTCTATCCATTTACTCCCACATAGTCGAATAACTTTCTTTAAGAAAGAAAAGCAAACAAAGCAGTATTTATTAACAAAATGAAGCTGTAAAAATGTGTAAAATATATAGTTTGCTTATTGTCTTTGGGTAACCACGCCAAATTCTTATTACATTGCACCATGTTATGTTGACATTTTACATTCTATAACATCCTCTTAAGGAAGAAGTGTGGGCAGTGCTGAGTTTTGAATCCCACCCACACAAGAGTAGGGGGTGGAGTTTAAGCATTCCTCTCCCTCAGACATCTGGAGATCTGCTCACAGAGTCTCTAGTGAAGTTCCTTCCCTCTTTCCTTTGGGGGCTTAAGTCTTCCTGATACCCAAATACCTCTATGTAACTGGACACCTGTGAGACACTAGTAAGAGCTGAAGTCCAGCTACAGTAAGTTGAGAAAGAGAAATAGCTGATTTTGAAAGTAGCACCATTGTGTGTTTGAATTTGAAAATATGAATTCAAAAAATAAAGCTGCAAATATTTGACAGGCATCCACAAATGCTAATAAAATGGAGCAAAATAAAATTAAAAAGAAGAAATATGTGCATTATGGAAAAGAGCAGTAATATGTTTAATATCTGATGAATATTCATGATTTCTTACATCCGGAAGCTTATAATCCCAGACTTTTTACATTTAAAGATTGAAATCTGATTAAAACACGAGTGAAAATAACAGTAACAACAACTCAAAACTCTTTAATCTTTATCTGCTATGCAATTAAGATCAGATCAAGGCATAGCTGTATACCGTCATTATTTATCTTCATAGCTCATATTCACTGTGTACGAAGAAAGAATTTCTTGTCTGATTTTATTTATGGATACTATTACACATAGGGTTCTTAAATTATCATAATTAAATTTACCGTAAATTACTGGCACACCCATCTGCCTAAATTTTCAATTATCTTTGCATTTAGACAGAAATGGCCATCTGATGAAATGACATTACCAGGATAATTTATCAGTATTCTTAACAACTATTTTCCCTCTAGAGACTTAATGCTTATAGTAATGACAAAATGTAGAAAATAGGATTGAGAAGGTAGCTCTGTCTATAAAACACTAGCTATTGAATCAAGAAGCTCTAAATTATATGCCTAGTAATTACATAAAAAAGCTAGGAATTCAGACACAAACCACATGCTTCTGGACACCTAATTTTTTTTATAGACAGGTCATAAATATATACTAGCAACAAGACAACATCTTCAACAAATGTTGGTTAACCTGGATGGCTGAATACAGAAGAATCCAAATAGAACTATATTCATCACCCTGCACAAAACTCAACTCCAAGTTGATCAAAGACCTCAAGATAAAACAAGATATACTGAATCTGATACAAGAGGAAGTGGGCAATAACATTAAACTCAGAAACAGGAAAAGACTTTCTGAACAGAGCACCATTACCATAGGCCCTAAAATCAAAAATTAATAAATGGGACCTCATGAAATTGAGAAGATTCTGTATGGCAAAGGACACTGTCATTCAGACAACGCAACAACCTACAGAATGAGAACAGATTCTTACCAACTAGACATCTGATAGAGGATTAATATCCAAAATTCATAAGAACTCAAAACACAACTAGACATAAGTTAAAAACTGGAGTTGAGATCTAAACACAAATTTCTTAAAAAGAAACACAAATACATGAGAAACACCTAAAGAAATGTTCAATATCCTTAGCCATGAAGCAAATGCAAACCAAAACTAGTTTGACATTTTAGTCTTATATCCATCAGAATAGCAAAGATTAACAAAACAAGTATCTCATGCTGGTGAGGATGTGGAATAAGGGGACCACTCAATTCCCAGTGGGAGTACAAACATGTATAGCCACTATGGAAATCAGTGTGGGACTCAGTCTTCCTCAGAATTCACTATACCAGTTTGAGTCTGTACTCAAAGGATGCTTCATCCTACCACAGGTATGTTCAACTTGCTCAACAGTGGTCTTTGCTTCTCTATTCATCAAAATAGCAAGAAACAGGGAACAACCTGGAAGTCTCCCAACAGAAAAATGAATAAATAAATAAAATGTGGTAAATTTACAAAATGGTGTATACTTTGGACTTAAAAAACAGGATCAAGAAATTTCTCAGGTAAATTGATAGAACTGGAAATCAAAAGGACAAATATGGTATATGTTTACTTATATATGGATATTATACATTAAGTAAATAGTAACTAAGTTATACTCAATAGAATCACAGAGATTAGGTATAGAATAAGTGACTGGGGTAGTATAGATAATCCTAGAAAAGGGGAATAGAGCAAGTGTTTATGGATGGATGGATGGGGGAAGAGGGAAGATGGAACAGAGGTGCTTGGGGGAGGGTGAGAGGGAGAAGAGGAGAGCAACAGAGTGAATACCTGCAGAACACCTAAATTTAAGTGCCATTTGAAGGGTATTATGAAAACATAATATACAGAAACTTCCTGAAATATATACATATATGAAGATGATCTATATGACATAGCCAGATAATGGGGATGAGCCCCAACCAGTCATCTTTTTTCACCAAATGAAGTTTCCAGTACGAGGTCATATCTAATTGAGTTTTTGGCTAAAGGGGTCCTATAGGAACTCACAAACAACAAAGTCTTTTGCCAGAACTACAGGTTTCTTTCCACAAATTACAGGTAAGGCCCTACTTCTGAGGACAACACCTACACAAATCATTTAAGCTGAACTGGTGCCAACATAGAGTCTTCATCACTACATGCTAGTGTCTTTGGACAGCAAGGAACTTTACATATTATCAAAGGTGAAAGGTAAACACTAACCAATTGTTCTATTAATTGAACCTAGTACCAATAACATTTGATATACAAACTATAATTTCATCACAATTCTTATACCAAATATTAAAATACATATGAAAGAGAATTTTTACACATGATGAAAATATAAAACAGTATTATGTATTTGGAAAACAACCCTAGAAATTTGTGTGAAATCAAATGATATATCATGTACCATAATAGTGTTATTTTATTTGTTCAAAGCAGGAACTCACTACATAACCTGGTTTGTCACAAAACTCATGGCAGTCACCCTTCCTTAGTCTATCACAAGTGGTAGTATTACACATGTGAGAGACCATACTTGGCTACAGAGTCTTTAGAACCATAAATTAGGCTTTTACAATTATTTTTGTGGAAATGCAATTACTTTTACAGATAGTTATTAAAGTACAAAAGCATACTACTTATACAAGCTGACAGCATGACTGTCCCATGGTATGGTTGAGGTTTAAATTTTTATTGTATATATGAAAGAGAACAGCCAGAAGAATCTGGCACAGTTTATAGCAGAAAGAAGTATATTGAAAAAGTACAGCAGACTGGGTACGGTCAGTGCTATCGGTGAGAAAGGAGGAGAATACCAGGTGGGTAGAGCATAGAGAAAACATAGTGAGAGAAGCAGAAGCACAGCAGAGATGGAGAGAGATAAATACAGTCAGACAGATAGACAGACACACACACACACACACACACACACACACACAGACAAAGACAAGAAGAGAATGTAGTGAGGATAGCAGGATTGTAAGGATAATGAGTAGCTGTGTGGAGGGAAAAGCATGACCTGGAGAAAGTTTAGGGTGGGGAAGTGGTGGCCAGGACTAAGATCTTAGCATGGACTTTGGAATGTGTAACACCTACTCATGGAGCCCAGCTTGAACTTTGATATGCTAATACAGAACTCCAGGTACCCTCCTTCCAGAGGTAGGGAAAATGACTCACTTTTGGTAGGGGGGAGCCATCTTCATAAGTTCTTGAGGAATGCTGGTTTTTATCTAAACACAAGAAATCTGCTTTTACTCCAGGTTTAGCTCATTTCAGATACATGAACTACCTTTGGGAGTTTATGGAATTGAAGTTTCCTTTGAACCTAACAATAATACTAAGAGAATGCTTATGCAATAGAAATATGATAATGCCAGTTTGACAAAACGTTAATGCAAAATGCAGATAGTAGATACATATTATCATTTGTTCTGTTTTGAGATTCCGCATTTCCATGGTAGAGTAAATAAAGCTGCAATTTACTTTTGGATTGGATGAACAATGAATTTAATTACGTTGAAACTCAAATACAAAGGTTTATAGTAATAAGCACACAGGAGCTCTTTGCTAGTTTTACCAGCCTTATCCAAAGATTTCTCTTTTGTTTCTTTGTGGCATGTGAGGGCAGGAATGCCAAACATTCACTTCCATCAGCATTCTTCTACAAACAACCTACAAAATAGGCAATGATTCGGCTTTTCTCATTCTGTTGGAATCTCAGAGCTATAGAATCTCTTATCAAAAAAAATCCTAAGATCAATCACTGGAATATTTTTGTCTCTTTCCCCTTTTCCATCATATTTAACACCAATGTTTTAAGACAACCAGGGAGCTTTAAACACTGTTGTATGTACCTATTACTCCCATCAGTATTCTTTCCCTTTTCATTCCGTCACCATTTGGGTAACTGTATATCACAGGCTTAATTCTTTTTATAGAACATTAAAATCAAAAGAATCAGTGACATTGCATAATGACTCATGAAAAGGAGGGAAAGTTAAACACACTACTTTTTTCCATCAAGGTAACTTGTTCACTGATGTGAAACCTAAAGCCCTTTGCTGCTATTCTAAAATTTGTCAACTACACTCTCAGCAACAGGGATAAAGTTCTGTTTGGAAAACTTTTCAATACCCAGTAGATGAACCATAAAGTAATGAAGAGTTTAAGCTGAAAGGTATGGGATGATGTAATGTGAAGAGGCAAATGAACACAGCCTGCATTCAGCACCCAGCCTGTTTGGTCCTGGGATTCTGTTACAGAAGCTGGTAACACAAGTCATGTGTTGTTGCTTTCATAGAGTTTGCAGCTCTCCAACACTGTATAAGTGTCATACTTCTAGTAAAGCACTTTTTCTACATACAAACTGGGCATGGTTATATGAAACAGTTTATTATCAGATATTTCCCAGGAAACAATCTAGATTGATGTGTAATGTTCAATACAATTAGTGATTAGTCTTCTGTGAATTTAACATATGTTTAGTATGAGTAGCTATATTATATTACATCTAAATTATATACCAGTTTTATTCTAATACATATACCAGGTGAAGTATGTAAGAGAATATATACAAACAATTTTCACTTTTCACATTTTATATGTTAAGAGAGAAGGGTTTTTTGTTGTGCCTTATTTTTCCTGCTTTTGAGTTTATCTTTTAAATAGCTGTAGCAAGATGGTTCCTTGTTTATTTGACAATGAATACCCAACCCTTCTATCATGTTAGGCAATTGGAAAACTGATTACAAAGTGGTTTTCTACTTGTTAAAAATCTATTGTAGTTTCCTTAAGGAGTTACAATATTTGGTAATATACAGATGATTTGATTATTTAGAATAACATATGCAATCAGTATTCATTTTGTTTGTTATTGAGTACATATTACTTTTAAAATATCTCTTGTATGTACTTTAAAGAAAGTGTTAACCTTAAGTACAAGTCTGAGTGTTTAAAGGTTTACCCTCCCTTCCCCCCACACACTATCAGTGGACTCAGAACTCAAATAAAACATAAGGATCACACTAAGGTGTTGTTGAGGAGCAATGGCAGTTTAAATGAGTTACGGATTATACCTACTGCTTCCCCATCTATCTCTCCTGTGATTTCTTTTATCTTCCATTCAATTTTTCTTCCTTATGTCCCTGATCAATGAACTTTTACTTGATCAGGTAATCAGCTACAAGGAAGACAAAATAAACCCAATAAATCATGTTATTTGCAAGCAATGATTTTATTTATTCAAAACTTTAA
This sequence comes from Mesocricetus auratus, assembly GCF_017639785.1. Lineage (NCBI taxonomy): Eukaryota > Metazoa > Chordata > Mammalia > Rodentia > Cricetidae > Mesocricetus > Mesocricetus auratus. The sequence continues at coordinate 39,404,606 of NW_024429194.1, read as the reverse complement.
TATTTTGTCAATCCTTTGTATAAAATTATTAATGTTGTTTCCAAACATTTTGCAATAACCTTTATTTATTTTTATTACTTCATTTCTGGCACCACCATAAATTCAATCTCAGAGATAAATGTGTCAATCACCCCACCTCATCTCAGGCCTGAAGATAATGAAAAATACTAAGGTTGGCAGAAAGGGTAAATCTTTTCATGTGCCCCACAGGACAAATAGTGACTGTTCCAACAATTCAGGCCATTGTCACTCCTGTGGCCATTAAGATGTTTCATAGCTTCTGAGAAAGCTGCTTTCCCTTCCATTTTCCTGATAAAATGGCATGGAATTGACTAGTATAGCCATCAAATCCTTCTATACCTCCTGACTCTTCATTCTGTCAATAAGAATATCAGGTTGAATGTACAACAAGCCCACTTCCAGCATTTAAAGGGAAAGTCAGTGGACAGAAATAATAAAAGGAAAATTCCTAGACTGAAAACTAAAAATAAAAAATAAATCACACCACCAAGCATGAACTATACATTTTGAATTACTTAATAGTAAAATCACATACTGCTTGGGGCTTAAAGCTCTGTAGCTTGGACATTCAGGTTAATGGAACTGAAGACAACTCAGCTACAAACAGGAAAACACAACCTCCAATATTTTAAAACAGATTTTCTAAAACTAGTCTGATTTCTCCCTTAATAATATATTGTGTCTGGGATCCTGAGAGACGGCTAAGGGTTTAAAAGTACATTGCTCTTACAGAGGATGCAAGCTACATTCCTAGCACACAAGTCCAGCTGCTTACAGCTGTCTGCAACTCCAGCTCCAGGGGATTTGATATTCTCGCCTGTTCTCCATAGGGAGCAACAAACAAGTACCATGTGGCATGGATGCACAGACATGGACACATACATATACATAAATAAAAATTAAATATTTAATCTATATTTGAAATAATCTCTCTTGAATGATCTATTAATATAAAATATATTCTCTACATTTTGAGCTATCACTGATCTTTTAAAAAGATAACACATACAATTTCTCCTCTTTGGCATTGTTTATATCAGGTGGGACTATTGTTTGAAAGTAATCTTAGACTATTTCATAATCCATCAGTGTAGAAAATCTTGAGGGCTCAGTATATTACTATAGTGTGCCATTATGACATCCAACTTTTCTGGTTAGAAATACAATGTTAACTGTGCTAACATAAAGCATATAATAATGTATGATTCATTTGGTGTTTTATATGTGTAAGCACTTACACCAAGCATTTATCAGTTTTCTTTTAAGTTCCACTGTTGGAAATCTTGGTGGAAATCAAGTCATAAAAATTACTTCTACTTAAGATGCAGCCAGTTAGTCTGTTTACATTTTTTATAAATAAAATCTTTCATTCCTGTATTCTCAAAAATCCTGAGGAGTGTAGTGGAATAATTTTAGAGTTGATTCTTCCCAGAGAAAATGGGAAAAGTAAACAACCGCAATCTTCTTCATTGGAGATTCAAATGAGTTTTGTATACAGAATGTTATAGGAAATGGATGCCAATTTGTTTTCATTAGAATTGTTCTGCTTCTACAGCATCTCTTCTTCCTGAAAGATGCTTGTTGATACACAGAGCAGTGTTAGCCCTGCACAAATGCATTAATTAATTAGTTTGACAGTCAATCTTTAATGGAAAGCTCCATGCTAAGGGAAGTGGGAAAGGGAAGACATACATTTCATAATTCTAGACTCTTGAGAATCTGTTAGGATAAAACCAGGTATGTATACAAATCAAGATGCAAGTGCTGTGGGTGGAACATTAAATACATTTGAATGAAATCAGAAAAAAATCTTTAACAAGCTTGCCCTAGAACAACTGAATCAACACATGCCATGAGAATCAGGATCAAGAGAATGTCTAGGATTTCAGGAAAAGGTAATGAAGAGATAAAAAATATTCCAGTAGGATAATAAGACCATAGAAATTGAAGGAGGTCTCGAATAACAAGTGTTGAGGCTACTTACTGTAGTGTAACCAAGGTGTTAGAGTAAGTGTTCATGTTAGGCAGACAGAATAAGTGTGTGTTACATGTCTCAACTACAGACATACTTGAAAATGTAAAGCACAGTAAAATTCTACAAAATTAAATTATGAATTATTAAATCATGGTATATAGGTGAAAAACAAATACAATCGATATCCTTACTCTTGACTGTAGGAAATTTGCTAGTATTTCAAGACTGTAATTAAAATACATTTTATTAATAAAATTTGCTCTTTGTCAGTTTCATACTGATATATGATGTATTCTGAATGCTCTGGCCCACCACCATCTCCCCCAAAATCAGTTTATACTTCCATCTACAACTATCTTTCAATTACAGGACCATATTTTGTTTTTTCACACATTGAATTTATTTAATCAGGGCGTTTCTCTGATCATTAGTTTGTGTGTTACTTCTTATGGGAGTCTAGTGAGATCAGTAAGAAATAAGTACACAACAATAGACAAGAGCTCCCATACCCCAGCATCTACCGATTTAGGGCCATTAGAGTTCTGTCTCCATTAATGAGTGAATGTTGATAAACCTGGTCTTGTGTTACCCCAGGTCAGAAAACTGCAACTACTATGACTTAGTGATTGTAATGATTTTGCCATGTCCTTAAGATAATGTTTCACAGCCATTCCCATATGATCTGTCTTTACCTTCTGCTGTCCCTTCATCTGGGATTTTCTGTAAACCTTAGAGAAGGTGATATAACTGTCTTATCTGTTGCTAATTACTCAACAGTCAATTGTTCTCAAAACTCTCCATAATCATGAGTCTTTAAATTCATTGCTGCTTGCTGCAAAGAGGAACTCCTTTGATCAAGACAGAGAGGAATATTTATCTATGGCTATATACACAATTATTGACAAGGTAGCTTGCTGCCATGTTAAATTAGCAAAACAACGTCCACCCTAAGATCTACTTCCTTCCATACCTGATTTTTCACAATGTTTACATTACATCAAATGAAGTCCTCTCTTGTAGAAAAGGCTTCAAATCTAATCAAAGAATGAGTGGTTGTTTACTCCCATAACACACATACCACTATTGCATCAGTGAGCACATTTTGCATGGTGTGCTGGTGTTGTCACCCACAGGATTCACAGATGTGTAAGACTGTCAACACCTTTTATTCTCCATCAGTCTATACATTTTCTTGCAACACTCTGTGCATTAGTTCACATACTTTTTGACACAGCATTTCTATATTTGAAAAAAATATGTTACATCCTGCTCTCCTCTTTTCCTTTACCAACTCAAATACTTGCTCTCCCATGTACTCCTCTTGCCTCCTCTTCTCCCCCTCTTTTTCTTCCAGCCACCTCTCTCCTCCCCCCATGCTCCCAATCCCCTCAGGAGATGCTGCCCCATTCCCCTTCTCTGGGGTACCACGCATGTCTCCCTTAGGGTCCTCCGTGTTTCCCAGACTCTCTGGCTGTGGGATTGTAGGCTGGCACTCCCATGATTCATGTCAAAAAAAAATATATATATGAGTGAGCACATACCATTTTTGTCTTTTTGTGCCTGCCTTATCTCACTCAGGATAGCTTCTTCTAGTGCCATTTATTGTCTGCAAATTTCAAGATTCCATTATTTTTTAGTTTGTTTTGCTTTGTTTTGTTTTTTTGTTTTGCCTCAGAGTAGTACTCCATTGTGTAAATGTACCACATTTTCTCTATCCATTCTTCAGTTGAGGGGCATCTAATTTGCTTCCATATTGTGGCTATTAAAAATAATGCTGCTATGAACATAGTGGAACAGGTGTTCTTGATGCATGAATGTGCATCTTCTCTGTATAAGCCTAAGACTGGAATTGCTGGATCTTGTGGTACACTTATTCCAATTTTCCTGAGGAATCTCCATTCTGATTTCCACAGTAGCTTGTCAAGTTCGCACTCCCACCAGCAGTGGAATACTGTTTCCCTTTCTCCACATCCTCTCCAACATAAAATGTCATTGGTGTTTTTGATTTTAGCCATTCTGACAGGAGTGAGATGGTATCTCAGAGTTGTTTTAAATTGCATTTCCATAATGGCTAAGGATTTTGAACACTTTCTTAAGTGTCTTTCAACCGTTTTAAAAAGACTCCTCTATTGAGATTTCTCTATTTACTTCTGTAGCCCTCTTGTTAATTGGAACCTTTGGTGTTTTGGAGACTTGCTTCTTGAGTTCTTTGTAAATTTTGGAGATCAACCCTCTGTCAGATGTGGGGTTAGTGAATATCTTTTCCCATTATGTTGGCTGCTTTATTGTCTTGTTGACTGCATCCTTTACCTTACAGAAGCTTCTCAGTCTCAGGAGTTCCCATTTTTTAATTGTCGATCCCACTTTCTCTTCTAAGAGGTTCAGTGTGACTAGATTTATGTTGATATTTTGATCCATTTAGGCTTAAGTTTTGTGCATGGCGGTAGACATGGATCTATCTGCAGTCTTCCTCACACAAGCATCCAGTTATGCCAGCACCATTTATTGAAGATGCTTTCTTTTTTTCCATTGTGTAATTTTAGCTTCTTTGTCAAAAATCAGGTGTTTGTAGGTGTGTGGGTTGATATCAGGATCTTCAATTCGATTTCATTGGTCTACCTGTCTATTTTTATGCCAATACCAAGCTCTTTTCAGGACAATAGCTCTATAATAGAGCTTGAATTAAGGGATGGTGATACCTCATGACACTCCTTTAATGTACAGGGCTGTTTTGGCTATCCTGGGTCTTCCATTTTTCCATGTAAAGTTGATTATCCTTCTTTCAAGGTCTGTGTAGAATTATGCTGGGATTTTGATGGGGACTGCATTGAATCTGTAGATTTCTTTTGGTATGATCACCATTTTTACTACATTTACATTTACTACATTGATCCTACCTATCCAAGAGCATGGGATATATTTCCATTTTCTAATATCTTCTTTAATTTTTTTCTTTAAAGACTCAAAGTTCTTGCTATACAGGCCTTTCACTTGTTTGTTATCATTATCCCAAGGTATTTTGGATGAGAGATACCATAATAGAGGGAGCCATTACAGATTTGCGGAGATATCTGGCACTAGTGAGATTTCCAGAGATCTACCAAGATGACACCAACTGGCAATCTAAGCAATAGTGGAGAGGCTATCTTAAATGCCCGACCCTGATAATGAGATTGACCACTACCTTGTATGCCGTGCTAGAGCCTTCATCCAGTGGCTGATAAAAGCAGAGACAGACACTCACAGCTAAACACTGAACTAAACTGCTTGAAAGCAGTTGCAGAGAGGAAGGAGAGATGGGCAAAGGTCAAGACCAGGTGGATGAAACACACAGAAACAGCTGACCTGAACAAGGAGGAACTTATAGACCCCCAACTGATGGCTGAGATATCATCATGGGACTGATCCAGACCCCCTGAACTTGGGTGTCAGTGAGGAGACCTGGGCAATCTTTGGGGCCTAGGTACTAGATCGGCATTTATCTCTGACATCCAAATGGACTTTGGTTGCCCTTTCCACATGAAGGGATGCTCTCTCAGCCTGGACACATGTGGAGGGCCTAGGACCTGACACAGATGATATAACAGATTTTGGAGATCCCCTGTGAAGGACCTCACCCTTCCTGGAGAATGGAGTGGGGATTACATGGGGGGTTGGGAGAGCTTGGTTGGATTCAAGGGAGGAGGTGATGGAGAGGGAGCTGGGATTGACCTGTGAAGCAAGTTTGGTTCTAATTTAAATAAAGTAAATAATTAGAAAAATACGTTACAGGCAAGTTGGAATTAGGATATAAAATTTTACACAAATAATACCTTGACAAAGGTAAATTTCCAAACGAAAGGGACTCTTCTCTACTCATCATATATTATTCATATCTTCTAAAACGCAACACTAATTTTCAATATGTGAAAGAAATCAAGGTTTATGCATGATAAGATCATATTTGGCATGACATACATAATATGGTTCTATTATTTACAAATGCTTTTGTAAAAATACTTTAAAATATTTGTTCTCCCTCCATACAAACACACATTTACAAAACATGTTGAAATCTTAATATATAAGACATTACATATTCAGAATATCATTAAAAGTACTAGTATTTGTAAAAAAATACATTCTAGATAAGAAAATAAAATTAAAAAATTGGAAATTACAACTGATCATCAAAAGCCAAGGGATAGTTATTTGTACACTGCACAGGAGACTATTCTGGAAGGGTGGTAACACTAGTAGAGGCCCGCATAAATAAGCCTTGAAACTGAGTAGAGCAAAAAAAAAAACTGTTAGCCAAAATCAGATTGCATGTCAAAGTGAAGGAACCCAAGTGGGCCAGAAGGTCCAAAGATAGAGGGATAGTGAAGTGAGCTACTGCCAAGAAACACATTTCAATTTTAGTTAAAGCAGTCACAAATTCTAGAATCTACCTTATATAATAATTGCTACCATGTGACAGAGGCCTCTTTGCTCTCTCTCTCTCTCTCTCTCTCTCTCTCTCTCTCTCTCACACACACACACACACACACACACACACACACACACACACACGATCATATTTCATTGTTGGGAAATGCACCCATAAACCAAATGACCTATAGTAAAGTGTTGGCTTTATTTTGACTGACATAGGCAAATCATGAGCGATTACAGTTTCTGCAGTTGGATGAAAGGAAGCAGGCAATAGAAGATGGAGAGAACAATGCCCTGTGCACATGGACTTGCCGCTTTGAAATCTCTTCCAGGGAGTCGAGAGATAAAAGAGAAGGACTACAAAGTACAGAGCCAGTATAGTATAGTGAAGGTTAAATACGAGCTCTCACTGCCATGATTTATCCCGTGAAAGAGCTGGGAAACTTCCGAAGGACTTCATATATCACAGAAGCTGAGGAAGTGAGTCTGCTGTATAAACACACCTCAGGGCTGCTACTGTTCCCATTAACTGTCTGTCTCAGTAAAGGTCTGCTTCTAGACAGATCCCTGCTGTAATGGAACTGATAGAAAACCACAGGGATGGCTGGAAATTAGTGGGAGATGTATGTCAGGAACACTCACTAGAAATTTTTCAAGGAAAGGAAGAAAAAAGATTTATAAGATTTGACTATTAAAGTCTGACATCTGTGAATTTTCATACTGTCCACATTTTCCATTTTTCTCTGTGTCTTCTGTTAACTTTGACTGATGTTCACTGTTAATTGTCTGCAGCTACTAATTTCTATAATGAGACTGTATGACTAATGTTTTGAATATTTTCCTTAAATTTCTCTTGTAAGCAAAAGTCAACCTGCCTGGCATGTGGAGGTTGAAATAAATAGATAATTGAAAATTATTTCAGAACAGAGTTGGTCTTTCACAAAGACATGAATCTATCTGTTCTGTACTAAAAAATTAAATGATACACTCAAAACTTTATGATTTATAGGAAAATTCACCATGAGTGATTTTTTTGAAAAGTCAATGCTGCCAATTAACCATCCTTGGTTTAACTAGGTTCAAAGCCTAGGTTTGTGGGCATATTTTTGCTTGACTAAATTACCTTTGCAAAATAACAATTTTACCCACTATAGTCATGTTATACTGTGATCTGTTCCAATTCGGTCCTTTTATTGTAAGAGAGAGTCTTTCTATGTAGACCCGGCCCTCCTGGACTATTCATGTAAAGCAGGCTGATCTTAAACTCACAGAAATCTGCCTGTGTCTGCCTCTTGAGAGATGGGGTTAAAAGGTTGTGCCACAGGGTCTAGCTATTATAATACTACCTTGAATGTAGTTTTGCATAATAAGGCAAATAGTTAGATGAATGAAGAATAAAGAAATTAGATATCATGTTGTAGGAATAAGGATATAAGTTGTTTTCATTTGACTTATTTCTGTGACTTTCTAAATACATTACTTAATTTTGAGTGTGTGTGTGTGTGTGTGTGTGTGTGTGTGTGCTTGAAAATGTGTGAGCCTGTGGACTGTGGACATGTATAGCTATCAAACAACAATTTTCAGGATTTGGTTCTGTGTTTTCACTAAAGGACTGAACTCCAGTGGTCATGTTTGGGGGCAAGTGTCCTTACTTACCGAGGCATCATGCTGCCTCTGCTTTCACAGTACTTTAAATCAAATTTACTCAGAAAGTCTCTAACATCTTTCAAGTTTTTTTATCCTGTCTTAATATATCTTAGGTTATTGGTCATCCATCAAAGTGGGCACTTTCTAAAGCATTCATATCTGATGAATAATAATCTTGACAAATATGTATACATATATTAATATATTCCATAAATTTCAAAACATATTTTGTGCTCTAAAATGGAAAATTAGATAGATAATACAACTCAATGAAGACTTAAAAGAGAAAGAAGATGGCAGTTGAAACCCATGCCTACTGTTAGTTCCTCTACCAAATCAATTGGGAGTCACTGGAGAGAAGTTGATTCATGAAATAAGTGAAAACAGACACCCATAAATATTTACAAAATGGGACAGTGAGAAAGTCCACGTTCCATGTTGGAATGCCATCCTAGAGTTGGAACCACAGATTAAAACAAAAGGGGAGAACATCAGTAAATGTCCACTCTTCTCTCAGATAATTCACTGTGTAGGAGGATGGTGGATGTTGGGTAGTCTGAGGAATAAAAGTTTCGTGGCAACCACATCAGCCAAAAGGGCCACAGAGATGTCACTTCAGACCTGAAGTCGAATGACACAAAACTCATAGGACCCATATACTATTAGGTGTCAGAGACATTCTCTCTTCTTGATACACTTTGCAGCATCAGAAAGAATCCAATATATAAAGACACATAAATGTAGATGTAGAGGCAATCAATGGCAAGTGAGAGATGGAGATACAGTTTTCTCTAAAAACAATCCCCCTGATATGTTATCCAGTCCCAAGTGACCATCCCTAAACACATGTCCATACAAGCAAAACTAAATGGACTCACTGAATTGAAAAAATATACACTTGCTGTGTATATGGTTAGGAATCTCTAAAGGCAAAGGTTTTCTACAGCAACCTACTCTTATCCCTGGGTAAATATCAGGAAATGACTTTGGGTCTTAGACTTTCCAATACCTACAGCAAGAGGAGAAAAAGATGAATAAAAAACTGCACAGTACTCCACATTGCAGAAATCTTGTCTGAGTTAGAGACTGTCACACTGGAACAAAGATAAGCTGTGGCAAGTAATTAAAGTTTCTAATGTATAAGATGTACTGGTGGAAAGGTGACAGCTGAGAACCTTTCCATGTTTTAAATACAAGAGACACTTTCAGTTATAACACCCACTACCATTCTCATCAACCACACATCCTCTAGTTGAGTAGGGAACACCACAGAAATCAACAGAGAAAGCATAATAGCACACAGGTTCTGCTCTAACTGGAAAATACCATCAGAAACAGTGAGAGAAAGAAGAGCAAGTGGTTCAGAGTCCATGCCTGATGAGTGATGGCAAACAGAGTCTGCTAAGACACTCAGGGGACTGACTGGATAAAGACAGACAATATCTAATGTACAATTTTTTTTGGAAGATTTCATTCTCTGTTGTCACCTGCCATTCACACACAAGCATACATCCCTTTGCCAGGTACTCTAAAAGGCATAGTTTTGTCTGTGTTGGGCATTCTGATATTTCTGAAGTTATGCGATTACAATTTACTCCTTTCTCCATTCATTTTAACTTTGGAATGATTTTCCCTCTAATATCTGTTTTTATATTATTAATCTGTTTATTTCTCTTTTATTCTTTCTCTATTGCTTTAATACTAATTTCTAGCCTTATTAAATTAATTTTCTTTCTATTTTTACCTCTGCAATTAACATATTAATATATGTCATACTATCATGAAATGTTATTGCACAAGCCTTACTGGGGCTGAGGGAGAAATTGTATGCTATTATTATGATTTTTTAGACAGCATATGTCTCAATTTGGTTGTTGCTAGAGTTAGCATTCCTCTGTCAGTGTGGTGCCTGCAATTTATTTGGTATACTGATCATGCAGGCTGAATTGTATTCACAGTGAAATAAGAAGGAAGGGCAATATGTAATATATAACTTTATTATAACCTGACATTACATGGACATTTCAAATGTTTAAAGCAAAGAATACAGTGATTTTTTTAAAAAAAATCTAACCAATGACAATAACATATATGAAAGTTCTATTGCAAGAAAAATAAAGCTACAAGACTCTTTCAAATAATACCAATTGTGAGAGTGACTGAAATTAAATCCCTGAAGATTATTTTGAGATGTTCACTAAAGTCAAAGTATGCATAGATAAACTACTGAATAGAAGAAAAATACAAACAAATGGTAGAATGAATATTAATGCTCTCCAATCCAAAGACAGCCCAGTACCCTGGATTAAAAATGAACTCTCTGTTGCTTGAAAAAATGAACCTCATTGGTGAAAAAAAATACTGCATGGAGTGAAGGGATGAAAAAGGGCACACCACACAACTGTAACTAGAAAGTAAACAAATTTTACCAATGTCTGCCAAAGTAGACTCCAAGTCAGAATTAGTCAAAACATATAAAAAAAAAGAAATGGTGTCCTAATGCTTAGTTGCCAATGCACACAGAAGATATAGCAATGGTACATATATTAGCATTGAATATCAGTGCATTTGATTTCATTGAAAAAACACTGATACAAAGACCATGACTAACACCAATACAACAACAGCGGGTGACTTCTATACTATACTCTTACCAATAGACACGTTCTCTAGAAAACAGATGAAAATCATCAAAGAAAATCACACACCAATGGCATTATACAACAGCTGGATTTAACAAGATCCACAGAGTATTTCACTCCAACACTACCATATTACTTTTCTTGGTCCTGGGACAAAATGCTTGTCAAAAACAAGTTAAAGCAGGGAAAGTCTATCTTGGTTCACTATCCTGGACGAGAAAAATAGAAGTTTCCTGACTAATCTTCCTCACCCTCTGTCCAAAATTCATTTTTTTCTCCTTCAGGATAGTCCAATCTTACTTTATGTTTTATTGTCTATTAGATTCATTCCCAAGTCTAAAGCTCTAAATCTAATCTTCATGCACATATTTCCACCTCAATTCAACTCCTTTTTCATCTAGTATACTCTGCTCTTATCTTCTATCATGTAGATTGATTCACAGCAAACTTCAGATGCCCTCAGCTACTGCTCCTGTGAGCATTTTACCTAGTTTTGTATTAACATTCCTATTTCTCACCTCTTCATTGTTTCTCATATCTACTACCATGTTCCCTTTAGATGAAATCATTTTCTATTCTGGCCATTTTCTCCTTAACTACATGCCTGGTTTCTTTTGCTCACTCATTGTTGGGATCGCCTATTCTTTCTTTTTAATATGTCAGGCTTCTTCCTATAAAATTAATCAGATCATTGGTTAGAATGGTGCATCAACTTTCTGCTGCATGATTTTTCTATGTGGACACATCTGGACAAAAGTTGAGGTTGAATGTATTTACTATCATGGATAAAGTGTCTGACTGATTAGAAGTTTGAAAGAAGAAGGTTAGACACGACTAGACTCTTCTTTCTCAAGTATCCCAATCTTCTGAATCATTTAAAGTTTCCATATCCACTCAGTTTGCTTATATTAAAAGAAAACAATAACAATAACAATAAAACAGATCTCTCTTTTGTTAATGAAACAAAATTAATTATGGAACAAAATATTAGAGCAATTGCCAATCCACACAATGAACCTGGTAAAAGCTTAAAACTCTATACTAAGTATATCACTCAGCTGATTCTGCACTTAGAGAAGGGAAAGGAGTGTAACAAATACAATTTAAATCTCAACATCACTCTACTGTTACAAATCTTTAAATTGATGTACTTGATGGAGTATATGTTAAAAATTACACAGAAATACTGCAGTCTTTCACAAATTTGGTTCAAATCAAATTTCTTGTGTTTATTTCTTTCTGATCTTTTCAAGTTGATGCATACTATATAATATAAATTGTTAGAAATCAAGAAAAATGCATAAAAAGGAAGAATCAGCTTGGGGTCAGCATTATATGACTGCCTTTCTACAGATTTTCCATTTGGTAATTTTTTTGCTAATTGTAGTGCTCTTACTATTTCTTCAAATTCCAGTACAAACATCCCATAATGTATTAACAGATGACTAATACACTGAACAAAATTATCCTTGTGTTTTCTTTCAACTCTAGGACCATTGTCCCTTCACCTTTATGTAGGGATATCACCAGCAGTTACGAGAGGGCCTGTCAAGAATGAGTGACTGAATCTATTATTTCATTCAGCAGTAAAGAAAACTGGCACCTAGACTGAACCAACATACTATCAAGGGACTGAGCAGTCTTTATCCATGACTCTTATCTCTGTCCCACTCCTCACCCCAATGCTCACCATCCCTTTCTTACCTTTCATCATTCCTTCTTAGCCTCCTCTGTCCCCTCTATCTGCGCGTATCTTACTGTGTGTTATTTGAGGGTAGTTATAGTTAGGTGGAGACAGATTTCTTATTCCCACAGTTAAGTTTTCTATCTTATAAACACAAAACCATAAAACTGAAACAACTTTTGGACTATTTGAGGCCACAAATAGATAACTTCATCACTATGTTCAGTATATCGCCTCAGTAGCTGGGCCATAACTAAGATATTTATTTGAAAGAATGAAGAGAAAATGATATTATAGGTTTACTTTTATTATTCTTCGAGATTTATTCACAGTTTTCAGGATCTGTAATAAAATTTTCATAACATTATCAAGTACAGTACTGACAAAATCTCACAGAATTTCAGTTCATAATAATCACGCAGCTGTGTCTCTTTATGAAAGGTTTTTTTTGCAGTTTTGGTGTACATGGTGATCATTTAAAAGTTACTACTAAAAGTTTACTGTCAGAAATTAAGCCTTGGACAGGTCAAGTTAGTGCTTAAGGCTGCATAGGAGCTAGGACAAACTGTAAGTCGGGAGACAAGCCCACTTTCAGTCCTTTATGATATTACAGCACTACCTCTAATCAACAAGGCAAATTGCTTTTGTCTTCTCAGAACATTTCATTTCCCTACTTACATATGTGTTAGTTTCCACTTACTCTTAGCTTAATAGGATCACAGGATTATAAACATTATGCTCCTGAGTATACCTTAACCTCCATCAGACTTTTCCTCTGAACCCTATGCTTCTTAAAAGCAAGTATCTCTAATGTGCGATATCTAAAGACACATGCTAGTGACTGAATATAGAAACACTGTGATGACATTTGAGGACAGGGTCTCAGGGAGAGAAATAGGTTTAAATAATATCATGAAGGTGGGGCCCATATAATAGTTTCCTTATAAGAAAGGACAGTGCTCATTTACCTTGCTATGGGACAGCAAGGAGTCATGGACAAAACAGACATTAAGAACATGGCCAGGTTAATGCATTGACCTTCAACTTCAAGTCTCTATAAAATATGAAAATACCTTTCAACTGTTTGAACCATCAGATCTTTGGTTTTTCAGTACATGCAGACAAACCAGAAATTCAACACCCAACCACCCTTCCTACACCTTTTAAGCCCAACTCATGCCTCAGTTTTCAAATTATTTTTATTTATACTAAATAAACCTGCAATGGCACCCCAACTGATTACATATAATCTATAACAAATACCATGTGCTGGATAACCTTGCCACCTCATGAGTGATTTATACCACAGTGTGCTGTGATTGCCCATCTAAGTGTATGTATCCTTCCAGAAATCCCACCCTTGCAAAAGCAAGAGCTCTGTTTAATTGTCTCAACATTCATGTCTGAGCCTTAGAAGAGCCTGGACACACCAGATACTCTCAATGAATGATGACGTAGTAGAATTAAGAGTATGTAAAATTCAAATGCTTCTGTCTTATTTACATACCAATAACATTTCCTATAGTAGATAGGGACAGGGAGAGTTTTGAAATTACTCTTCAATGTGACACCTTAAGTTTAAACCTTTCATTTATAAAATGTATGAAAAACCAGTCCAATTATTCTCATTTGCATTAACAGTTCTATAGACAACATCATATGAGAAATACTTTAAGTTTTCTGAGATGAAAATGTTTAAACATAATAGAAATGAAATTGAATCATATCAAATGCACAAAATTCTTATGGTTCATTGCAAGGTAATACTTTGTAATATCATTTTTGTCTAACAACATCTGTGGTTTCACTTAATATAAACTATTTAAAAATTAATGTGAGAAAGGTAATACATTAAAATTGCAATTAAATCAGAAGTTATACTCAGTCTCAGTATTGAATTACTCATGATGAATTTAGCAAGTTTAGTACACTGTTAATCTAGTGTACAACATCCCATCTTAACAGATAGCAGTAGTTTTCTACTCCTATAAAACTAGTTTAACACTGAACTTATCCCCTGGAACTCAGTAACAGAGATGGAGCAGTGATGAGCAAGGCAGTCACGACCGTGCTGGTGAAACCCACAAAGACAGCTGACTGGACAAGGGGGAGATCTTGAACCCTAGACTGATGACTAAGAAGCCAACAGGGGACTGATCCCGACTCCATGAATGTAGTGTCAGTGACGAGGTCTCAGAAATCTCTGGGGCCTTGGATAGTAGATTAGTGTTCACCATGGCATACAAATGAATTTAGGGAGCCCATTCCACATGGAGGGATACTCTCTCAGCCTGGACACATGGGGAAGGGCCTAGGTCCTGCCCTGGATGAAATGATAGACTCTGGAGATCCCCCAAGAAGGGCCTCACCCTCCCTGGGGAATGATGTGGGGATTGGGCTGGGATTGGGGCTGGTGGAGGGAGAAGGGGGGAAGCCCGGATTGACATTCGAAGCATGCATGTTTATAATTAGAATAAAAAATACATAAAATAAACAAATAAATAAAACTAGTTTAAGATCACTCTAAAATTATAATTTCATGTTTTTAATTTTTCAAGAAGTTCTTGGTTTTCTCGGTTTACTCACACCACAGCACCTCTCCTTAGATTCCTACATTCACAAAAGCACTGTGTGAGCAGCCACCTCATGTTCCTCCATTCACAAAAGCATAAGGTACTGTGAGATCAGCCAAGGGTTCTTGTGTAAGCAATTCAGATCTTCTTGGACTTAGTGTCTAGGAAGATGGTAAACACATAACCTAAAGACATTTAAACTGACACCTCAGTTGCATGCTATGTATTTCTCATAAAGTATTTAATCCATGAACTAAGAAAGGAAATCTCTGGGGCTAAAACTAAGATGCAGACAATGAAATTAATATAAATGTGATAAAGAGGGATCAAGAGAAACATTCCAAGCAAAACAGAGGAGTATATTGGAATACACTGGGAACAAAGTAACTATGTTACTGTCCAGAATGGTAGAAAATAAGTGGCTATAGGTAAGGCTGAGGATGCAAGAAGAAGTGGTTATGTATCATCCAAACACTTGTATACCAATTGATGGCTTCATCTTTCCCAATTTAAAAAGTCTGAATTTTAAGTTTATAAAGTGTTAATTTCCAGTTTTTTTTCTAGTTAATACTTTTGGATTGTGGCTAACTAAGGGTAAATAAAACAATGAAAAATAAAACTAGAAGATGAACTGTAAAGCCAAGTCAGCCACTTAAACTTTTTGTATTAATGCTCAGAGCAAGGATCCTTGTTTGAAAGCTTTCCACAAAAAGAGTATAAGTTATTGTTTCTAAATAAAAGAAAATTATTTTGTAAAATGACAGGCTCTATTTTAAGGGTATCATAAAGGGAAAGAGTATATAAATTGAAGGAAAAATAAATAAACACAGACTACATTGACATGGAAGTAGAAAAGATTATGAGGCTAATAAGATTGAGAATTAGTGGCCCAGTTGCTGTCCTACAGGCTGTATTTGTGTCTAGAATAATTTTGTAAAAATCTATTGAGCCTTGGGCAGCAGATCAGTACCCATCCCAAGTATACACACGGACTTTGGACTCCCATAGAACAATGTGAGGTGCACTCTCACCCTGAACTCTTGGGGAAGGGTCTAGGCCCTGCCCTATATGAAATGACAGACTATGCACACCCCCATGGAGGGCTTCACCCTCCCTGGGGTAATGAGGGGATAACGGGGGGGGGATTGGGGGAGGGCACGGGAGGAGGGGAGGGAATGGGAGAGGGACCTGGAACTGACTTGTGAAACAACCTCATTTCTTATCTAAATTTAAACTGGAAAATAAAATTTAAAAAAAATGAGTAGTCATTTATGCTAATTTGTACATTTATGTTTGTAAGAGCAAATATGGATGCAAATATGAATTATTTTAAGTCATGATACCATAAATCAAGGGTGACATATAGTTGAAGTAGAAAGCTTTTCCCCATGGAAAATGCATCCATTGTAAACACTGTGGTAAAATATTTCATTAGGCTATCCTGTTTCATTACTGGGATTTAATTCAGAAATCTACATGCATTTCTAAATTTTCTTTTTATGCTCTAGAGCAAATTTTACAAAATGGTGTTTAATGGCATAAATATCATAAGAAGGTAAATAACTGATAATAAAAATTGCTAGAGCAAAAAAAACGGTATGTTCCTATTAAAAACATAAATATTAAAGTGGTATTCTACAACCATGCAATGCCCCTGGAAGAAAAAATTTGATGACATCTGCTGGAGCATACCCAAACATGGTTTTTGTTGATCAAAACTTCCCCATTAGGTACCAAAATGTAACATCTGCTACTGATATAATGGACCAATAACTGAAGCATATAGCACATCCTCACAGGGGCTCCACTGCTGTTTTATTTATTCTTGCCCAACTGTGAAGATAAACTTTACTAAATACATGCAGTATCCTGTCAGTTCCAGAGAAGCAGTTTTCCTTGGACAGATGGCTGGAGGGTTGAACACCTGGATCATTTTAAGGCCACAGAATTACAGTCAGAGTGGATATGTGATCTCAGAAATGAGTCCATATAGACTAAAGGCATCTACCTCCAGAACACTCAGGTGGCCAAGCCCGACTTCCTCTTCAACACTGCTGAAAACCAATGTTATCTCATTTCTAACATGGACCTTTACACACACCAGTCATTCCATTAAGTATTTCTCACTCTTTCTTAAACCTTAATCCAAAATAAAACATTATGAGATATGTGGGATTTGTAATGGAACACTTCATCTTTTTATTTTTTTGCCCATGTAATTGACTGTGGTATGTGTATATACATTCCCATGCTTGTAGGCATTTCTGTGTGCCTTCACGTTAATTTTGGAATGTCTTACTGTATTCTACTTTATATATTGAGGCAAGTTCTCCCACTTGAACCCAGAACTCAATGTCCAAGTCAGTCAAGCTTGGCCGCATGCTCCTGGGATTGCCTCATCTCTGCCTCCTGTGTGTGGAGACTATCACAGTCAATTGATGTTCACATGGGCACTGGCTATCTGAATGCTGGTCTTAGAGCTTACATTAGAAGCACATTACTCACAGAGCCACGTCCTTAGTGACATTCATTTTTCAATACAACATGAATTCCCAAATTCTAAAGACTCTCTCTAACAGTAAGTTTTAATCTCACTCAGCATCCTTGTGGTGGTTAACCTTGATTCTCAACTTGATGGGATCATGAAGGATCCAGATTATTAGTGTGCTGGGTATGGCTGTGAGTGCATTTACACACAGAGTTCAGTGAATGTGAGTGTTACCAACCCATAGGTTGCTGTGTATATGGAAAAAAGTTGGGAAAGAGGTAAGACTGATGATGGCCTACGCCCTATGCTCTTTCTGGGTCTCTGCTTTTCCTCCTTCACGACATGTGACACTTCCCTCTTGCACTCCCTCCTTGCTATACGGCACAGGACCTTCTGAAACCATAAGCTAAAATAAATCTTTCCACAATTAAGATGTTTGTGCAAGTATGTTTTCACAGCAAGTAAAGACTAAAACACTTCAGATTTATTATTTCTTTATAGTGCACTACTCACTTAGAAATATGTATTTGTAAGTGCATTGTCTTCTATGTCAATATAAATTAAATTGTATGCATTTCCTAAGATTCTTAGCATCTACTCCGGGGGTATATAAAATTTTATGATCATCTAATTATCATAACTTTGTGGCACATTGTATAACAACAACATTATGTTAAATCCTAACATTTATTGGAAGCATTTATGGTATTATTTAGGCTCTGTGTTAGGAATCTTACAAGTAACAAACAATTGATTATACCAGGGCCATTATTAGTTAAACTCTATTAATATTAGAATGGGACACCCACCTGATAACACACTTCTATGCTACTTTTCCATGATTTAAAGGAAAGTTGAAATCTTGAATTAATACAGCTATGTCCATTTTAAAATATGTAATATTTACATTGAATAACCATCACATTTTTTCTGTCAAACTGTTCTTTTTTAATTATTTTTTATTTAGGTTAGAAACAAACTTGTTTCACATGTCAATCCCAGCTCCTTCTCTCTCCTCCTCCTCCCCTGCCTTCCCCACCCAGTCCCCTGGTCCCCACCCAATCTCCACTCTGATACTAAAGGAGGGTGAGGCACTCCGTGGTGGATCTCTAGTAACTGTCATTTCGTCCAAAGCAGGGCCTAGGCCCTCCCCTGGCTGAAAGAGCATCCCTCATTGTGGCATGGGCACTCAAAGTCTATTTGTACGCCAGGGATAAATACTACCCAAGGCCCCATAGATTACCTAGGCCTCCTCACTGACACCCACATTCAGGTGGTCTGGGTCAATCCCATGCTTTCCACACAGCCATCAATCTGGAGTCCAAGAGATCATCCTTGTTCAAGTCAACTGTTTCTGTGGGTTAAGTCAGCCCAGTCTTAACTCCTTTGCCCATCAGTTCTCTCTTTCTGACACTGGATTCCAGGCATTCAGTTCAGTGTTTGTCTGTGGGTATCTGCCTCTGCTTTCAACAGTCGCTGGATGAAGGTTCTGTTTCCTAGACTCTCTGGCAGTGGGATTGTATGTGATACATAAGCTTTACTTACATACATACTATCTATTTAGGAAAAGCTAGCAAACAACACAAAATAGCATAGTACTGTTCCCTAAAAAGCATATCCTTTTCAGTTATCCCACAGACCTGTAAATACCTTAAATATTAAAATTATATTATGCCTGAATAACATTGCATGCTCTATTCCTAATAATATATATACATATATGTTTTCTGACCAAGAGTTTTCACTTGAATTACACAGGCATTAGTTGGCTCAGCAGGAGTCTTCTGATTTTGCTCCAACTTGTGGCAGTAATGTTTCCTGACTGACAATTATGCCATAATGAAAAACAAGTCACAATTAATAAGGATCAAAATGAATACCTGCTAGATTCATTTAATGATTTAACAAATTAAGAGAGTTTTATGAAAAGACCTATACAGGCAAAGGACTCTATTTCCAATTAGAATCAACATTCATGATTCATCAAACTCCTAAGGGTAAGGAGAAGAACTAATCAGCCACTTTCTTCCTCACATTCTCCTCTACCCATACAGGGGCACTGACTTTTAAAAGAAAATCATGCTGAACACATCTGTTAACTAGGGGTTATACAGAGTAAGCATTTTTGTGATATAATTGATGAATCATGAAAATATTCCAAATGTAATACCAAATATTTATCAAGGAACATACTTGCCACATTTTAATGTTTGGCTTACAATTACGGATTCATACAGAAAAATGATGCTTAGTAACAATTATACTCATTAAATGGATAGCTATAACTCTGTAATAACAACATTAATTAAACTACACCAAGCACTTACTCCTTGCCTGGGACATGCTAAATTCCTACCAGCACTGAACTCGCTGAGTTCTAAAAGTGACACTATGACATTAACACTGTGACAAACATTCCCGGGTTATTCATTGCTAGGGATGATATGTGAACCTAAATGGAGCCTTTCTGGAGCCCAAATATTGGACTATAACTATATTGTTTTTTAAACCATCATATTTATAAACAATTGCTTTCTTTTCAATTTTACTCTATAATGAACATAATAACAAGCACACCACTACCCACTACTTCTTGAACACGTCCAGATATTTTGAGAGTAAATTTCTGGAGATGAAAATGCCAGATCAAAAGATCTGTATATTCATGCCAGTAAGACATAAAGATGGAAATTGTTCTGAATTACCTGGAACTGACTTGTCAAGCAACTTTGTTTCTTATCTAAATTTAAACTGAAAAATAAATTTAAAAAATCTTTTAATTTTTAACATTTTTTAAAAATTTTAAAATAGCTTGTTTTACATGTCAATCCCAGTTCCCTCTCCCTCCCTTCCTCCCGTACCCCCCCATCCCCCCCATCCTCCCACCCTATTGCCAGTTCTTTCTGCATAGGGGATATCTAGAGTCTATCATTTCATTCAGGGTAGGGTCCAGGCACTTCCCAAAGAGTCCAGGCAGAGAGAGCAACCCTCTTTGTGTTATGGACACACGATGTCTGTTAGTATTCGAGGTATAAACACTGAGCCACTGCTCAGGACCCCATAGGTAGCCCAGGCCTCCTCATTGACTCTCACATTCAGGGGTTCTGGATCGGTTCCATGCTGGCCTCCCAGCTGTTGGTCTGTGGTCCAAGAGCTCTCCCCTGTTCAGATCAGCTGTCTCTGCTGGTTTTGCCAGCCCATTCTTTGCCAATTTGCTCTTCGCTCCTCTCTCTCTGTCGCTGGGTTACTTGGGTTCTGTTCAGTGTTTAACTGTGGGTGTTCGCCTCTGTTTCCATCAGTCACTGGATGAAGGCTCCAGCATGGTTATAGACATCAAGTTCACTATCAGGATTAGGCATTCGAGGTGGTCTCTACACTATTACTTAGCTTGCCAATTGGTGTCATCCGTTTATATCACTAGAGGTCATAATGGTGCCTGATCTGTCTTCTAACCTATGAGTCCCTCTTCCCCCTATCCTACCCCCCCCAGTCGACCTTCCTGTTCCTCCATGTCCTACTACTCTCTCTTACAGTTTTTTAGTTTGCATTTTCCATCTCCTTCCTTCCTTCCTTCCTTTCTTTCTTCTTTTCCTTTTTTCCTTTTTTCCGTTTTTGTTGAGACAGGGTTTCTCTGGGTACAATAGCTCTGACTTTCATGGAACTCAATTTGTAGACCAGACTGAGATTAAAAGTGTGAACCATTCCAGCCCAGCTAGTTTGCATTTTCTTTTACTTGAGAGTTTGAGTATATTTTATCACAGGAGTAATGCTCAAGTTGTATTATTAGATATTGGATTGATCACACTTGGGAGGGTATTCTGGTAACATGGTATCAAACTTGTTATCTAATTTTTAAATAGCATTTCATGATAGTTATTAATTTTCCAAAGAATAGTAATAGTTTAAATAGATTAAATGGTATTAAACAGAATTAGAAATTTATTTTAGAAGAAACCATATCTGGAGCTTTGAAAAAGAATTTAATCACTCTTAAAATTTTCATATACCTTTGTACCTTCCATTCAGATACCTTGGAGAAGGGTATTTTAAAAGCGAATTCTGATAAATTTTTAGCTAATTGATATGAGTGGACTATACACGATGCTTAAAATGCATCAAACTAAAATGAAAGGACAATATTTAGGGACAAAGAAATTAAAATTTCTTTCAATAGGAAAATTTTTAAAGTCAAGTGACCACAAAACTCACTTATACATAATTTTTCTACTGCTGGTTATGAACAATCAGAAAATAAGCCGATTTTCTATTTTTCCAAAGATATTTTACTGGATCTATCCATGTAACAAAGGTCTATTCACATTTATATTCTGAATTTATGATTTTGGAACCTGACACTTTTAAAACATGCCTTATCATTGTTTCAGTTCATGCCATCCTCACTTAGACTGATTTCAGAATCATTAAATCATATTTATGGACTGACCAAACACAGCACCAGCAATTCTGATAACTGTGCTTTCTCCTGCCTTGGGTCATTAGTGAACTGAACATTTTAAAATGAAATAAAACACTTTATGCATCATAGGGAAAGAGATAGAGCAGATCAAAGGGCCACGGTTCTTTATGTACCCAGCTAGGGCCTGGGCATCATCCTCCTTTCTTACAATCTGCTTAAGTATTGACACATTCCAAAAATGAGCTGGACTTCTTTTCCAGACCCAATCTTAACTGCATCAATTTCTAAAACTCATAAAGAGTTTTTCTTTATGACTATTTCAATTACCATAAATTGCTCCAGTGCTACCTCGGGCTCAAAGCTTAAGAGGTGTACCACATATTTAAGTATTTAATTCGTATAACTGTGTGAATTTGTTAAATTGTGCATACCCCTTAATTAACATATTGTGAATTGTGTAGAAGTTGATTAAACTTATACATCTCTCTAAACTACATTCTCCTAGCCTCCTCTTTGGCATGTTCAATAAAAAATATTTGCTGAGCATAGTTTTAAATCCCTAAGCAATGCACACTGACACCTTGTAGAAGAATGTATAGCATTTTCCTGATTTTCAGAACATGCAATCTTGTTACCATGAATCTTCTTCCAGTTTAAGAGAAGTTTGGATATATTGTCATTAAAATGTAGTATTACACTTTAGAAAACCCCTACTGTTCAGCATCCAAACATTTCACAAATGCCTTCAGATTAATTCTGTCTTAATTCAGTGCTATACCCAAGAATTGGTTTATTTAGCTTTAATAAATAGATGTCAAGTTAATTTCATAAGAAGTCACCCCCAATACATCCTTGTTATCTAGTTGCACCAAACAGACAGAATGACAAATTTTACAAGGATGTGTATGTTACAGCTTGACCTATGATACTGTCTTTGTTGAGAAAACAGATACACACACACACAACACACACACACACGTTACACATACAACACACATACATACAATCCCTGTCGCATCACAGTCATATTTTAAATCACCTCAAAACCACTATTTAATTAAAATAGTTAGTTTTCTGGATATATAAAGATGCTTTGTAATAACAATATGAATATATCTTATATACACTTTTAAAAATATTCTAATATATTACAGGGACCACAGATCACCACGTAACTAGGGTCAGCACAAAGTAAATGATGACAGACAACCAGATTGACTGTTTAATGGGAAGACTTTAAATGGGGCTCAGAATAGTAACAGGGAGAATGAAAATAACTTGGGAATACTGTGTGCTAGAGACATGGAAAAATGGCAATGATAAAATTTGGCTATATAAAGTAAGCAAAAAGCAATCAAATAATTTATTAAGTAAAGATCAGGCATTGGAGATTCTGAAATGATGGACATTTAATTTACAAAACATGAGTATATATTATATAAAAATCTATTGCTTTTTATGAATATAAAAACACTTTTTTTTAAAAATTTGTTTCATTGTTCTAAAAATGCAAATTAGTACATATACATTGCACTTTCTAGGCAGCTGAGTAATAAATGTTTAAATAGTAAAGTTAATTATCCTAAAACTTAAAGTAATTTGTGTTTGATCAAAAGATCTATTTTAGTGCTGAATTTAAATGTTTGATTACAAGAAACACATTCCTTTTAATTGCCTGTCTCACAACAAAACCCAAGGCATTCTGAAATAAAGTGGGTTTCTATATTTTCTATAAACTTAAAAGTTACAATTAGATAAAAAAGGAACATTAGGCTGCAATGTGCCTCCAGAGGTCAGTAAGTCTGTCCCTGCTTCTCTCAAACTTCAAAGACCACATCTAAAGCATATGTGTAACTACCCCTGTGCTTTTCTTGCCAAGCAACCCAAGTGACTGACATTTTTGAATTAATGAAGTGCCCTCCTACAAACTGATTTAATTGGCTGAGCTGGTCAAGAGTGCAGGTAACAAATTCAGTCAGCAAGGCACTCATACTTGAATCATTCAAATGGGATGTCTTCATTGAATTTAGCTTAGTTTTGGGATTTGCTTCACTTGCAAAGACAATTAATGACTCAAAAGAATGTCTGTATGGAGAGAGAACTAACATATTAATTCTTACTTAATCTGGCTAAATCGTTCCTTACCTAACCTGAATGAAATTTTACTCAGTATTCCCATCCTAGAGCAAGAGAGAGTTTATTTAGCACTTTGGTATTCTCTAGGCAAAGTAAAGTAATAATCAAAAAATAAAAGAGGGATCATTATCAGATAAAAAATTATATTGGTCTCCATAATAAGATTTGTTGTACTGTTTTTAAAATCACCACTCTGAGAAATTATTACTATTAAATCTATCATAAAATATATTATGATTAACACAATTGAGAACATGTGAAAATATTCTCCCCTAGTTAGAGATCTTAAAATGATGTCATTATTTCTTTGGAGTATTAATTGTCAGTTTAACTCCAAAATATAGAATCATTTGTAGTAGCTAATGTTCAAAAATATCAACATCAAATTGAAAGTAAGGATTCTTACATCTGTAAAATTAAAAAGCAACATTCTAAGATACACAATTTGTTGCTCTATATTTTTAATTGATGTTGTATAGCACCAGAAGAAGAGACTATGAAACATCTTCAGCTTGAGATGAATCTGTGAGGTTTTCTTCAGTAGTGGTGGCCAGGGTTATAAACTAGATCACGGAACAATGCAAACAGATTCAAATTATTCTCAGAGGCACTGAGTGATCTTCAAGGTGAAATATTAGAAGTGACATTATGAAATATAAATAATGTGATTGAAGGCACCTAATGTTCTGATATGCAGCAATATGTTCCCACTCATTAAAGTCTAATTTTAGTGCATTGACAGTTAACAACCTTGAGAAATAAGACATCGAATTTCAATTTTACAATAATCCTTGGTGATGTATCTTTGCAGCACCTCGCAGACACCACCAAGAAAATATTCAGTCACAATTCACCATCTGTCTACACAAGCCTAGAATTACTATCTTGGTGTAAAGAGTTATAATCACACCAGTTACGCAAACCAGAGAACATAGACATCCCAGTCAAACCTAGTTAATCCCCTTCTTAACTAACTCAGCTTCCCTCTGTTTCCCTTCTTTCTATTCTGTTTGCACTCCCGTCTCTCCTTTATACAATCCTTCTAATTCCCTCTATTACCCCTCTAAAGTCTGCTCTGAATAACTATCCTCCTAGTCCAGGCTTTCATATACCTTAAATACTCAAAATGAAGGCTGTCCATCACCTTGGGCCTTCTTGTCTTCTCTTATCACTTTGTTCTCACCAGTTAAGTCACAATACTTTCTGTAAACAGAAAGGCTAAAGGTGACAGACATCCTCTAAACTAAATGATCTGAAGATTTTCCATTTCTTTAGTGAACTTGACTTTTTGCACAATCATGTGTCTGCCTATGTCTGCTAGTCTGTTTCAAATTTCTTTAGTTTGTTAGATGAAAACTGTTATTTCATCTAGCTGTTCCTTCTAACCAAAACAAGCATTCTCTTCACCTCATCTATCTCTCCTTTCTGTTTGAGCTTTAGTATAAATAATTTAAGCAATCCTCTTTCAGCACTCCTCCCATTAGGTGACCATTGCCTGATGCAGTTTCTACTTCATTCATTCTGATGTGTGTTTTCTCTGTCTTTCCTGCCAGAATATGAACTACTGAATCTCATTGCTTCCTGCTAGACCTGACATATGCAATTGGATGTAATGTAAATAAAGTTGAAACACTGAGACGTAGAAAGATATACATAAACTGGACTTTTGTAGCATGGCAGTTACCATAATTCTTAACTCATAAGACAATGCTCAAGGTTCTTTAAGCCAGGTGGATAAATGATTATTCTACAGTACCTAGATATTTGCTGCTATTAAATCTACTGGTTATTCTACCCACAATTAGAATCTCTAGTGTCACTTTCTTTCAAGAATCCATCAATATTTTCATTCATGCAAATTAAATTGTAATATAAACAGAATATTGTATCTTTAAATTGCATCTTTATTCTTTTAAATCCATTCCAATCTTGAGATACTTACATACTTCTTCTTTAACATGGGTAAATAAAATTCTCAATAGTAAGATTCTTCCCTTTCCCAAATTGCAAACAACCTTATATTCCAACATATGCCTACTTTAGTGCACTAAATATGTAGCAGTGAGATAACAAGTCCTATAAAAATTAAGTAGAGCCAGTGTGTTTAAAATTGAAGTACACATTTTGCATTCTCACTGTGAGGCTTGTATCCCAGTTATCCATATAGTGTAGCTCCTAAGGTTCATATCTACAGAAGGAATTAGCAATATAAACCTGTGAAGCCTTCACCATTACCTTTTCTCATAAGTATCCTTGAATCATTATGCCAGTTGCAGTTTCTGTCATACTACTATATATCAAACATTGTCTTTTCATAACAAGAATCAGAAGATTCAAATAATTATATCATTGTATTTTCTGCTAGTTAAAATATTTTGGATACAAGGTTAATCATCACATTAGACTACTCCCTCATAAGGTTAATTGCAAACATACTGAGAGCTCTTTTGTACTGTTTTTAGCTACTTATAGCTATTTTATACTAGAAAGTTATTTAAATTTTTCTGTAAATCTATTTTGTGCTTAATTACCATTATCATGAAAACAACAGTAAATGCTGTGATCAACCTAGTGCGTGTCTTCATTTAAGAGTCTTAGAAAAATGACACCTATGTATATCCAACTCAAATTAGACTAAAGATTATCTGAATAGCTATCAAGACACCTACAATGTATGTTACTGCACTGAAAGTCAATGTCAATGTGTTAAAATTCAGGTACCTTGACTTGAGAAAAAACCAAGCAAGTGTCACAATTCAAAATTAAGTATGGCATATTTTCATTAAAAATGATATTCAGAAGTACAGAAATCAAATTTGGTTTTATTCATTCTGAAACTACTTTCAAAGTTGATAGTCAAAATGTATATAGACTGAGTAACATATAATATCCCAATGAATTCTAATTAGAATATTTGAATCTATCAGTTTACTGCTTGAAGGCATTTTTCAAAATTCAAAATGGGTTCTTATATAACTACCTACTAAGGGTTTTGCTGAGTTTATCACTTTGCTAGTGCACATGGTTCTATATAATAAAGGTCTATGCAACTAGAATTTCAACATTAGACAATGCTGTGGTCATTTACATGACTTTTACACCACAAAAGTCTGTGTCTTACCCATATTTCCTTATTCTTTAATGCCAATGTGAAAACATGCATTTCTAATTTCTAGGATACTGGAAGCAACTGTGATTGGCACTTCATAATGACTGGTATGGGAAACATCTTTCCTATGTAACTTCAAGAACTATAACTTGATTTAAAAAAACTATTAGGAAACAATTTTTAAAAAAATTTAAAATATTTTGGGAGGGATATTTTTCTTTCATTTCCTCTATGCATTCAGCCTTTGGAGTAAAGAGAGACTTGATTTTCCAATAAGAATAAAACCACACTTTGCTAATCTTTTCATTTGTACTCAAGCTTTGGGGTAGCAGTCCATTGATCTTTATGTGTCTTTTCCTGCTCCTCCCTTAAATTACAGCAATTATATTTTCAGACATGGGGACTGATACTGGGATTATAATGTAGTACACACTTTTTTGTGGTTTCTGAATTCCCTCTATATATTCAGTTTGTCATTATCTCTTCTTAGGATTTCTGAACTACTAGATTTAAAAACATTGGTCAATTTATGAGAAACATAGAAGAAGACAAATAGCATTATGGGATTATAATGTAGTACACACTTTTTTGTGGTTTCTGAATTCCCTCTATATATTCAGTTTGTCATTATCTCTTCTTAGGATTTCTGAACTACTAGATTTAAAAACATTGGTCAATTTATGAGAAACATAGAAGAAGACAAATAGCATTATAGGATAATGAAGTCTTTGATGTTAAGCTTTTCATCTTCCATAGTCTTATCAGGGACTGAGGCCGTATTTTTGAAAGATTCTCAGTGGGATGCTTAGGAGGTCTCTCAGAATCTGCACACTACACCCACAAGGAGAATGGCTTTATGGGATTCTCAGCCACTCTCCCTGATATCTGTAAATTTACACAGTTATACTGTGAACCAATCAATAGTATAATTTGCTCTCCATAGGAAAGAAGGAGACACCCTCTGATACTTCTTATTTTGAAGCAACACAAGTTGTTTCGTATTCCCTAAACCATATTGATCCTTGAAATAAATGATAGTTTTTGCTAAAGCTCCCTTCTGTAAACTTTGTCACAGAGGAAACCTTGGAAAATTACAATTAACACCAGCGAAAGTGTGGGAAATCTATTTCAATTCGTAGCTTCTTTGTCATCTGCAACTATATAAGAAATAAGCAAGATCTACATTTTTTCCTCATAGGTTTAGATAATGCTGGACTGATGTGGTGGCACTGAAGATGCCTTCTACTTAAACCGTTAGGGTGCTTTAACTCTCAGCTACACATTTTCCTTCCTGTCCATTACATGACTGATCTATAACAGATGAACCAACAGGTTTTCCTCCACTTTGCCACTGCAGCAGAATTTAAAAGGAAGATTGTCACTCTGTAGGCTCAAGTGATGCCATCTGCTCCTCCTTTTGGGAAAATACATATAAAATAAATACATATAAAATTGGTGGGGGATGGTAACTATTTTATGAGAGGGAAACTTTCTGTTTTCCTGGTTCCTCTAATTTGATTTCTGTTGGGTCACACAAGAAAAAAAATAAGAATTACACAAATCAATCTCTGGTGGGAGGAATACTCAAATGAGAGTAGCAATAAAATTTAACAAATTCACATTTTCCTATAAATGATATAATAAGCCAAAAGCAAGTTTCTCTATATGAAAAAAGCAAAGGCTATTATAACAGAACAATCCTAGTGCTTTAACAAATAATCTCTACTCACACGTGATATTAGATTTTTGTATATAAATTATACAAAAATTATATAACACAACTTCATATTTAACATGTGACACCATAATGACCTTTTAACTACAAATAAAATGACCATCAAGGAATCTAGTTTTTTATTACTTTTTCATTTTTAGGATTAGAAAATGTGCCATTGTCATTTTTGCTTCAATGGAGCAATGATATTTATAGTAGACTTTCAAGACTGCTGAGTGTCTAGTTTATCTACATACTAGAGATAATTTCTCCTTATAATACTATATTCACAGCATTGTTTTGACCATGGCACAAATGTAATTCACCACCTAGTAGAACAGCACAGCTGGGAATTAACAACCTAATAAAAAGGACTTTAAGATGCATTAAATTAGGATTTAAGATTTTTGTTACATTGAATGCATAAATGCTAATAAAAATATAAATTTTTGCTAACTTTTTGTATCTGTAGCAAACAATGAAAAGCTAAAAACCTTGATTTATCAGTACATACCTATAAGATGAACAGTGGAAAACAAAGCCAAAGAAACAAAGATGGTTAAGAGAGTAATATTTAGATAGAAAATTTGAGAGAGATATATTGCTTTGTAAGTTAATAATCATATTTGAGGACTAGTATGACCTGGTGTATGTTTTATGAACAGAAAGAACAAAAGTGATTCTCTATTCATGAGATGAGTAAAGCATTAAGTTATATGATTTTCCTCAAGGGACGTAAGTGTATGCCACTGTACTATTTCATTAACATAGCAATATACAGTTGGTGACAAATACATGCTAGCAACAACCTGGACCTGCTCAATGAAATCATAAATCTGAATAGTTGCTATATAATAATTGAGCCTAACCTACTGAGATGTTCATGTGTAAAACACAAAAGCACAGATCTTTTACATGGATATGTAAAATCAAGATGTAGATCCTTGGAGACGGCCTTGCTTGAAAATTAGCATAATAATTAACAAAGTAAAATTAATTATGATCTTTCTTGCTAATCTAAAGGGTATTAACAACAGATTATTCATGTAGCTAAAGAAAAGTCATAGGCTTTAAAAATGAAATAAAGTGATATACTTGTGAAACTGTTTCAATGAAACTATTTTTTAGGAAACATAAGTTTTAAGCTTATAAAAACTAAATTATTTTCATCTGTTTTTCCTTTCTTTCATTTAATGAACTAATTTTTATACCTTTACTATTGAGGATTTCAATAAAATATTAATATACGTACTCAGTTCCTCTGCTTCCATCTGTCCCAAGACCCACCCTACCAAAATCCATTCTGGCCTTCACATCTTCTATTTTTGGCACCCCACTAAGTCCAATTGTTGCTGCCCATGTGTGCCTTGGTTTGGATCTATCATGTCTAGCATATGGTAACATCCTCTGTACCCCAAGCTGGCCTAGCACTCACAATCATCGTGTCTTATTCACATGTCTACCATAACTACCAGTTTTGTAAGCTCTAAAGACATAAAAACTTATTTATTTTCACAAATATTATATTTAATTGAGATATACAGAAACAAAAATATTTTAAATATTTGTATCAAAAGCTCAGAAATGACACATACACTATTTTGAGATGGTATCTTTGGACAAATTTAGTATATAATATATATTAAAATTGAAATATATGATGATAAATGTGTGAATAAATCTAACATTATTGTACTAGTGATTTTTCGAAGAATCAGTAAAATCTTTATTTACCAGGCAAATTATATGTTTATAATAAAATTTATCTCTATAAGGAAAATAAAAATTGTTAACATTAAAAAGCATCAGAACAGCAATACTTCTCACTGAACTAGTGCAAGTTTCTCAGAAAGTTACATTCTATTAATAGAAAATTAAGAAAACCACAGACCTAAAAATTGTTCATTTTAATGTGCTATTCACTACATAAAATACCAGAGAGTCATAAGACTATTTTTTCTAATAAAATTTAATGAAGGTATTTTAAATTAATCTAACATAATTCAATATTAGGAACCATAATTGTAGTCCTCAAAATTATGTAAGTAAATATGTACTTAATACAGTTAAAAATAAGCAGAAATTGTTACAATGAGTAAAATAATTTTTGATATGATTCAAAGTGAATTCAAGAA
Organism: Mesocricetus auratus; assembly: GCF_017639785.1. Taxonomy (NCBI): domain Eukaryota; kingdom Metazoa; phylum Chordata; class Mammalia; order Rodentia; family Cricetidae; genus Mesocricetus; species Mesocricetus auratus. The sequence continues at coordinate 39,373,652 of NW_024429194.1, read as the reverse complement.
TTTATTACTGTTTTCACTAAAATTTTCTTAAAAACATAGACAGGTATTAACATGTGTCCAAATATCACCTTTTTTCAAGAATGCAATTAAAAAGCACATAAAATGCCATATTCCAAGTAACTGAAGAAACCTTAAACTTGGGAGTTCAAGTTAAAAGTATGAATGGTGATCCCTGATCCTGAATTGTCACAGAGGCCTCTTTATGACATCACAGAAGAGTAAACACCAACCAGGGAAATAGCAGCTTCTGCCAACTATGCTCCCAGAAACACTCATATCACAAACCCAATCTGAAACTTTTTAAATAGGTAATTTCCCTGAAACCAACAAAGACACTATGACACTTCATGTGGTAAGAAAGTTTAGGATAGGGCTGAAAGTCCCATCATAAAATTATGCATTAACCACCTGCTTTACTGACCTGGAAATTTTTACACTGGTTCATTGCTCTTTTGATGACGCTCTCAGTGAACACTGTGCTTCCAACTTCAAGCATTTACAAGTACCCTAGTCAACAACCATGATGGAAAAAATGAGTGTGGAATATGTATTTTACTAAAGACTTACTATATATGGATACACAATCACATCCAAAAATTCTTGAAGCTAGAAATGTTTAGGAATTCACAAGACTGGATCTATATCCCACCTTGACTTGGTAGAAGTACCAAATGTTTACTCACTTTAGAGAATCTAGGGAAAAGTCCATTGAAATCCAAAAGTAATTTGAAGAAAATCAAGCCAGCTCAGGAATTTTAAAGCATCTGTAGGATGTGGAATAGTAGCCAAGCAATTGCAGACAAGGTGCCTCATTTAGTCTTAACCACACACCTATGGAAAAGTTATTGCTATTACACTCAAATATATAAGAAAGCAGAGGCACGACATGCCAAGTTCTGCTGCTAGTAGTATAAACTCACAATACATTCCAAAGAAGAATTCTGTCTCTGAGTCAAAGATGGATTTCAGAATTGGTTATGACAGTTTCAGCACTCTTGTCGATACAAGAGCATGCATGCATGTGTGTATATCTATGTATACATATAGATACATATTTTCACTCAAAACTGTCGTTCGTTTTAGATGAGGAAGTATAAGTTTATGTTTATTGAGAAGTCCTCATATGACACATCGAAGTAGTGTTTTCTCTGTGTCTTCGGGAAAGTAAATAGTGGAATACATTTTTTAATTCATTGCTGCTTGAAAATTCTACTGCAACTTACTATTCAGCAGTACATGGAACACTTTAAAATGGAAAAATCATACTTAGCTCATGCATATAACTGAGTTATAATGTTTAAGGAAACTAATACTTTGGAAACTTTGAAACACTGAAAACATGTATTTTTTTTAAAAAAGACGGTAGGAGTGTTAATAAGACCAAATGTCTACTAACACTGTAATACTCACTGGTTAGGAAAAATAACTGGTTTCAGAAGCAAGTAAAATTCATGGGACTGGGCACACAGATCCATAGGAAAGAATGGTCTGATGTACACATGACTACTATAGTTCAAATACCAAGTACCCACATAAAAAGTTGACTGTGTGCATACATACACATGTAAACTTCAACTCTGTGGAAGCTGGGGACAGGACATCACTGAAGCTTGCTGGCTCCTAGCCTCATCTCAGGTTCACTGAGAGATCCTGTCTCAGGGATATAAAACTGAGATATATACAGCATATAACCAAATTCCTTCTGTGACACTAGTGTGCCCCAGATCTGAACATCCACACCTGTATGCATACAATGCATACAGCACACACAGGCTCACAAGCATTTACACACAGTGAGAGAAGAGAGACATATAACAGGTAGAGACAGAAAGAGAGGAGGAAGGGAGGGAAGGAGGCAGAGGGGTATGATTCAGAAATGATTAGGAATTATTTCATATTCTCTTCATAATTGTGAATTCAAAAGCTCTTTTCCTGAAGATAACTTGGTGGGGGAATCTTACCTAATTATCATCAAACAACTATTAATTAGTATGCAACATAACCATAATTTGAAAATATTAACTAGGGTCTGTACCAGGGTGATTTTATAAACCTGGCTTGAGGAAACAATTAGTCAGTGGGGTAGGACTTGTGTCTGAGTTTAAACACAGCACTTCTAAAATATCTTCCTGAAGAGAACTGTTAAAAATGTTAATGCCTTTAGAAATATAGTGAATGGAGCCAAAAGTACAACAAAAAATCTCCAGAATACATTCATTTTACATTTCTCTTTTCTCAAAATCAGTCAATTAACGGACTTTGCTTAAAACTCATGGTAATAGTTTTTCTTAATTTGAGACTTTTCTTGTTTAATTAATATATATTTATTTAATATATCTTATGAATGCATAAACAATAGCATGGAATTATAACTATGTTAAATTACTTTTAAAAGCCACTGGTGCAGTCTCTACCCTACATGAAATTTACTCTATGTTTATGAAAATGTTCTAGTAGAAATTGGGGCTGTGTATTTTAGCAAACATTTAACAAAACAGCCTCTAGTTGAACCTGCTAAGTGGAGCCCAAGCCACTCAGTATTATATCTCAGATCGTTAAAAGGTACATTCAGGTTAAATTTAATTTTCAGGAATCCCACAAGAACACCCAACTACTCGGCCATAACATAAATGTGGAGGACATAGGTCAGACACCTACAGGTTCCCTGATCCCTGTGAGCACCTAGTAGTCCTGGTCAAATAATTCTGTGGGACATCTACTGACCCCTCTGGCTCCACCAATCCTTCCTAGCATTCCTCTGAAGAATGCCCACTCCACCCAATGTTTGGCTTGGGTCTCTGAATCTGGCTCCAACAGTTGCTGGTCTCTTTGATGAGAATTCTGCTAGGCTCAGGTTGCAGAACACTCTGCATGCAGGGAAAGCTGTATGTAGAAGGTTTTGTGGCTGGGTTGGTGTCCCAATTCCTTCACTTGAGGTCTTGTCTGGTTACAGAAGAGGGTCAGTTCGGGCTCCACATCACCCTCCAGTGGGAGTCTTTGCTAGGGTTACTTTCAAAAGATTCCATGGAGCTTCCATTGAACTAGGTTTCCACCTTATCCCTGACATGTCCCGCAATTCCAGTCACTTCTCCCAATACTTTTTCCCCCACTCCACGCTGATCTCTCCTTTTCCCAACCCCTACTGATATATATTGCAACTCTTTAGTGATTCTGGTCTCCTGGGCTGGTAAGACGGCTCAGTGCGTGTAGACACTGCTATAAAGCGGGCCAACCTAAATCCGAACCAAAACACGTGTGGCAGAAGGAGAAAGGCAACTAGCTAAGCTGCCCCCTGCCTCCACATCTGCCTTACAGCATACACACATCTGCCAGATACATAAATGTATTTAAAAAGTGAAAACTTGTATTCTCAGTAGAGAGAAATGATTTTGTATTTGAATATTTTACAAAACAATAGTTTTGTTTTGAATGAAATGATTTTTCCATTTTTGTCTTTTATTAGAAAAAAATTTAAGCTTTAACTTGCTTACTTATAAATTTGTGACTAATTTAAAAGATAACATTAATATTTTGGATATTCCTCATTTATTGAAAATTCTTAGATATACTCAAATATAACATTAATATTAAAGGAATCAAGGTTCTCAATCTTTGTTTCTCTCATAACTTTCTTGATAAAATGCCATTTTTTTCTAAAAAGGCAAAAATAGGATTGGAGAGATGACTCAATGGTTAAGAACAAGAGCTGCTCTTGCAGAGGACCCAGGTTCCATTCCTAGAACCCACACAGCAGCTCACAACCATCTGTGTCTCTGGTTTCTTGAAATCTGACACCTTTTTCTAACCTCTGCCAGCAATAGGGACACACATGATGCCTATAAATACTCGCAGGCAAAGTGCTCATTCACATAAAATAATACAAAGAAAAGTTTAAAAATGTGAACATAGACTAAATCAAGGCTTGCTTTAGAAGGATAACATTACACTCTCAGTGAAAACTAACCCATACAAATTCTCAATGCCCAAAATTAAAAAATTGGCAACATTAACATTAAAACTGATATCTAGAAACTGACTCTGTTTTCCAAACTGTTATCTCCATTCCACAATTACACTGTCACATGTCAATCAAATACACACACTCTCTTCTCTCTCAATGGAATACAGTCTTATAAAAAGAAGGGGTGAGTAACACAGGCCTAAGGATAAAATGCAAGTGTTTTGCTTAAACTAATTTGAGACTTATTTAGCAGTGGAAAATTTTTGTCAGATGCCAGATTCTAATGCCTTGTGCATCATTATAAAACTAATGAAGAAATTGTATTCTTGTTTTCTCAAGAACTTTACCATATAACAGTTTCTGCTTCCTAGTCATTACTACACATAGTATATTTTTACTAAGAAACTTTATATGCTATAGTTCTTACCCCTTACACGTTGCTGGTTACAGCAATGATCTAGCCCAGATTGCATTCTCACCCACTCTCACGTGGACATGACCTTACAGATCTGTGTGATGGGCAAAGCTGTCAGGATCGCTATTGCCAGTTATGTCACAGCTATCCCGAATCCTACAACAACCTCAGTAGCAGAAGCAGGCTTTGACAAAAAACTGTGGCTAGTGTCAAATGGAGAGGGTCAAATAAATAATGCCTTTAAAACAGCTAGTCAGTTTACCCAGAATGATTTTTCTAGATATTTTTTACATGAAAACATAATTGGGAACTATTTATAAGATATTTAATGCTTGTAATAAATGGGTCATGCATATAATTAGCCATGACCACTTTATTTTAAAGATTGTCATTATCATATCTAAATAGAGATTTAGGGATGGGTTCAATGCATAATCACACTTGTGTTAACTTGCACACTGTAGTATCTCTGACTGATTGTATATCGCAATCTTTTTGTAAGACTGACACAGTACATGGTCACACTCCTTCCTTCTATGGGTCAAAGTTTCCATATTCATTCTTCAGATGTTTGAAATGTCTCTTAGTTACTCTTCTTATAAGTAGAACTAAATACAGTGCTGTTTACAAAGGGTTACAATTTCTAAAATTGAATTGCCATGAACATTCTAGGAAAGACATCTTCTCATCCTTTAATCTATCTTTCTTCTAAAAGTAATAATAAATGATCAGTGATGGCAAAATACTTCCTTTCAGATATCTCATTAAAGTATGATAACAGCAGAATGAGAAAAATGCAACCAAGTGAGTCACATTAAAGTCATTTTTAAAAGTGACGTCAAAGTAAGGAATGAAAAGTAGATAAAACTTAATGTTAAATGTTTTTTCAACTAACAGAATTATCTATTTGTTTTTTTCCAGTGAATAACCCAATATATTTCTAAGTAGTTGTATCTGCTCTTACATCAAAGAAGGTATGATGAATTTTTCTTTGGCCATGTGCTGTGAAACTCAAAGAAAAGGGACATGTCATTTTAACTGATGGTGAATCGGTTTGTTAATAGTATTCAATGCTACATTAAATATAATCTATAAAGGGAAAGGGTATGAAATGAAATCCATTGGGGACTTGGTATAGACTTTCAGATACACAATAATATAAATTACAAACTTACGAAGCAGCAAAAGTTTTGCAATGTACCATTCCTGCCTTAAGATTTCACTTTGCTCATCTTGGGAATGATACTTGAATGCTTTGATTTAATCTTTCCCTATCTTAAATGCACATAATTACACTGATTTGAGAGTGAAGGATATCAAGAAGATGAAGAGTTTGCCAACAAAGACCTAACATGTTACAACTTAATTGTATATAATTGTGCATTTCCTCACATTCTTTCCTTAAAATGTATAAGAATATCTGAAATTTTTATTTGTGCTAAATTATTTAAAAATGTGAATGACTAAAACTGTATTATTGAAATATTTTGTAATCATTATCTTTCATAGGTTACACTATATCTTTATAACTAATATTGAAGACATAAAACACACAAATGAATCAGCTGCTGTGTGGAATTAATTATTTAATTTGTATTTTATATATACTTATTTTATGGTGGATATCTTGTTTGTTTAATGAGTATTCATTAATCAGAATAAAATCTGCTTACGTTTCAGTCATTTGTGCATGGCAGACACTTTTCTTTTTGGAATTTTTACATCTGTCTACTTTACCAGCACTATTGTTTTCAAACACTTGCAAGATTAATTCTTTCTATTACTTTTGAAGTTACTTCCAATGGGAAGCCTCTTACTTCTATCTTATCATATCCCTCACCTCTTATTATTTTCTCTTTAGTTCTTTTTCTACAATGCATTCTCATTGATCATAGAGGGATATGTCAGAGAAGGAAAGAGTCCCTGATAAGGAAAGGGAAATTCTGGAATGAATAGAAATGGCTAAGACAAGAATTTATGTTGGAATAGGCTACAGTTAGAGGAGGGGAATAGCAATGATAAGGGAGAACCTTTAGTGCTCATGAAATGCAGCACAGGAATGATGGATTTAACATGAGGGTCCAAGAGTTTAAATGGATGGAGACAGTGGGAATTCAAAATATGAAGAGGACAAGCTTCATTGTTTCCTCATATATCACGGGAAGAGACAGACATCTGCAAATAAAAACTACCAACACATGCCAACACCAACCTGGCAATCTAAGGTAAAATTGCATCTAGCCTTTCTTTTAAAATTCAGTACATAAAATTATTTTATCTAAATCAATATATAGCCAAAAGACATTTACTTTCTTCTGAGTAATTTTTAAACACACACACACACACACACACACACACACACACACGTTAGGGCTTCTTAGATATCTCCCTAGGATGTGCTTGCAGAGAAAGCATGATAACCAGAACGTGATCTCCAGAATCTGTGTAAAAAAGCCACAACAGTAACCTGAAACTTAAACCCAATTCTGGAGAACAGAAAATAAAATGCCACCAAACTTTCTGGGCATTCAGTTTAGAAGAATGGGTAAACTCAAGGTTTAGCAAGAGACCATGTATCAAAAAAATTAAATTGAGGAATAATTGAGGAAGACCCTGCACCTTGACCTTTATCTCTACCCTCTACAAATGTGTATGCACACACACACACACACACACACACACACACACACAGAAACTACACATAGATTTTACAGAATTAACGTCAGTATAATTTCTCTTTCAATTTATGACTACTGTTATTTCCTTGGATTTTATTTCGATCTTCTAGCATGTCAGAGCACACAAGAAATTTTGTATGCATTTCACTTTTCACAATGTTGATAGCATCTGTGCTATTTGTGAGAATCTAGCTTTATATAATTCTTTTATGTAAAGGTTCAGAATCCTCCATATAGAAATAAAGTGGATGTTGTAGACACTTGAAATGTCCAATTTTAATGATCTCTCTGTAACTTAATTATCTGAATATGAGATGTTTCCTTTATTCGATAGGAATGCAGAGTAGTATGGCATTTATCACATCCATCTGTGAATGTACGATACTTTTTCATCTTGGTGCATATGCACTATTTCTTTGATAGCAAGAGAAATTGAGTTACAAGGTCATTTTGAAAAGACTAATCTAAATTTATTTCCAAGTCTTACTATTACCTATCTTTGTTCTGGTACCATAGAGAATACTCTAATTCCTCAAAAAGAATATTCTAATTCCTGTGATATTTCCACAAATTCCATAGTAGATAAATTATGCTCATCTAAATTCAGAGACATGGTAGACATGAGAAGTTCCTACAGTTCATGAGTAATCTAACCATTTGGGTGAAAACTCTGCCTTTTTCGCTCTTCATGTGTGTGATTTTATCTTCCTTAGAATTTCAAGTGAGGTCTAAAGACCAAACTAGTTGGCCATTCAAAGTTAGAAAATGTAGATTTCCTTGACATCTGCAGGTTAATTCCTTTTTGGAAAAAAAAAATGATCAGACTATAGTTGATTGACATTGAGATTTTTCTTAAATCATTAATTTGAGGTACTCTGAATCTAAAAAAAAACCTTTGAAAATGCTAATTCTTAATATTTACACTTGAGTTTATAGCAAATTTTACCTATAGAGTGCGATCTAATTAGATATTCCATGTAACATAATACTTAGGTTTGCTGCACTCATTTTATAAAACTTTGTAATACTGCTATTTAACTGACTGTGTGTGGTAATTGAAAAGTACGGTCTGCATTTACCAACATAATAGGTAATAGCAAATAGGACCTGTGGTTATTAAACACTCAAGTTATGTCTAGTGTAATTGTGACAACAAATTTACTGCCTTTAACTATCTAAAACTAAACTTAAGTGACCTAAGGTTAGTCACTACTAAACTGAACATTATGGTATTTTTAAGGCATGTGATTTTTGTTTATGTTTCATTTGCTTAACTCTGCCAAGGTGTGATTTTTTTTTGCCTGTCTTCAACACATGATGGTCTATTAAAGAGCTGAACAGCCAATAACAAGGCAGGAGCAAGTATAGGCGGAACTGGCAGCAGAAATTATAAATAGAAGGAGAACCAAGAAAGAAGAACAGCCATAGAATGAGGAGAGGAGGATGTCAATGACCATCCATCCTGCCAACCAAGTAAGAAAAAAGGTAAGATATTCAGAAGTAAGAAAGAGAAAAGCGAAGAAGGAAAAGATAACCAAGACAATTTACAGTAAGAAATGCTGACTAGAAACAGGCCACGCCAAGGCCAGGCACTCATAAAAACAAGCCTCCATGTGTGATTATTTTGCGAACTGGATGGTGGGCCCCTAAAAGAGCCAAAGAGTGAAAAGCAACAGAACAACACAGATTAAGAATTAGGGATACAGACAGGAAAAATGGTCTTGTATAGTTGTCACTTTATGGGCATCTTTGTATTATTGATTACTTATTACACATCACCAATGTTACATAGAAAGTGCTGAATTTCTCTATAATTAGGAAAGCATGTTTTGCAATACCTCTGTTAATAATAGTAGAAACTGCTATCAACTTTCAAGCATTAGAAATTTGAAAAATATAGAATAAGTTAAACTAAAATTTACAAATTCTGCTGTGAGAATTATAAATGTGGATAGCTACTTTGGAAATTTTTGAAAATACATTATAAAGCTAAGCATGTTCCCTCAGTAAATAAATATATAAATGCCAACAAACCTGTTAATTATGTGCACGTAAAATGTGTTTAAAATCTACCTTTCACCTATTACAAGCATTTATACAACTCTGTAATACAATTTGTACAGGAACTACATCATGTTCACAAATGAAAAAGTATACATATTTATAGCCGTGGTATTACACAAAAAGGTAATCTAAATATCAGTATCTAATTGCACAAATATAACAGTGAGTACAGAAAGACAAAAACAAAGTAAATTACATTTCATGAATCCATCCATATAATCTAATGAATGTATTCAGAGTCCATTCAAAATGAATAAGGTAAGACTTCAGAAATGAGAAGCCAGGTTATAATTACTTTGGGGGAAGACAGGACTAGTGAGAGAGTCAATTCAGGTTTTGTGTTTGTTTGTTTGTTTTAGTTTTAATTTTTCCCCTTGCATGTCTGATTTGAGAAATGTAAAAAGGCATACACTCAGAATTTGAGTAATTGTCTATGTACGGAAGGCACTTGAAGTAAATATCAATGAGAGCATGCATAAAAGGGGAATGTTCTTAGAAAAGAGTCAGTAAACAAATACATTTACTGAGAATAATACCATAAATGATAATGGCTGCAGAATCTATGAATACTGCTATTTCATCATCTTTGTAGGTGAGGTGCATGTTTTAAAGAAAATATTTTATGAAATGTGTTCCTGTTTTCAATATTTCAACTAGTCTAGGACTTGCTAGACAGTCTGTAACAGAAATAAGAGCATGAATGGTAATAGTTTCAGAAAAACAGTTCATGAAACATTGGTTGTTACGATTTCATAGGTGTTTCCTACCTTGAAGGTTAAAAGGAAAAACAAGCTTCAGAAATATCACCACCATGCTGTGGAGCCACTGACAAGGACAATACTTTGCTACTTAAAAGTATTCATTGAGGGCAATCCCCATAAACAAGTTGATGTAGGTATACGTCACATATATTGTAATTGGCTAACATTTAAATGGCTAGCCTTGATTTTTGCCTTTGCTTTACTAGATTCCTACTTTTCTTAAATTGATTTATTAGTGTCCAAGGTTGCTTTACAGTTTTATCCTTTTAGCAATAATAGATGCAATATATCACAAAAACAAATTTTTAAGGGAACATCATTAGAGTGATGTAGCACTGGTAATAAACCCCTTCACACTTGGATGAACTTAAATCAGTTTCTCTTTATTGATTTTTGGTCATAACATAATTTTAAAGTTCAACTCAGTTAATAAAAAATGATTTGCTCTGGTGTTACAGGCAAAATGCTTGTATGTTTCCACTTCATTTGTGGAAGAGGATTATAGTGTATTTTATATGGATCTTGTATAGACACAGCCATTAGAATATTATTTTGTGATAATTTTTATGTATAACATCATATCCTTCTTAATTGATATTAATCCTTCAATTCATCCTTATCACGATCCAGTGACAAAATAGCAGATGTTTATTTCATTCCCTTTCCTATTTATTTGAGAAAATGGAAATATTTCAGCATTTATCAGTCAGACACAGTAATTCAATATAAAAGTTTAATTTACTATATATCATAATGCTCTAACTATTTTCCTAAGAGTTGTACTAATTTTCTTTGCTGTGATTTTATTCCTTCATGCCGGATTATCAAATTTGTGTAAAGAGTGGGCTGACTTTTGATATTTCATTCAACTAGCCTCAGAAATCAATTCATTGTATTTGTTCCTAAGAACATGAGTCACAGATATATAGTAGGTTAATTAGTAATCTCATTTGGAATTATGTCTATATTAAGCGGATAGACTGTATAGCATGAAAATTAAAATGAGGGTTTTAAATTTCTCTTTGTTGTTCTTCACATGAATTGTCTATCATCTACCCCCAATATAATGTAATGGTATATACATACTATAGGGATTCCAAGGCTGACTCAGAAATAGTCTATGGTGTTTACAAAATTCACAGATCTCTATTATTAACACGTTTCCTCTTGTACACAGGAAATCTATAAGAATGTGAAATAGAACAGTATACATTAATACAATTTTGGGTATGATATAAGGCTGAAAAAGTAGCTAATCCATAAGCCTACTTTTCAATATTTTAAAATACCGCTTTCAATATTCTTCACACATGTGGTGATCACTGAAGGAAGAGTTAATGAAAGGCACTGGCACTTTGCACGCACATATGGAATCCTCAATAAAGAAAGTAGAATCAGATTTTTAGCACTGAAACAATGAACACTTGCTATACTCTTCAGAGGCTTGATATGGATCACATAACTATTTAAAGATGAGGAGGTCATCTCTGAAGTTCATGAGAGCTAGAACCGAAATCATGTTTCTCAATCCTCTTTCTTCCACTACCCTTCAAGGACCCTTGACACCTTTGCAAGCCTCAGGTGTTACATAAAACTTAATAACCAGCTTAAATATATTTAGTTATTACATTCACAGACCTCCACTCCCTAACTGCAGAATGAAATTTAATTTGAAGCTGACATGAGACAACAAGTTAATATAGAATACTATGTCTGTAGAGGTAGCCAATGATAAAACACAATAGACAAGTCCTAGTTTAGGATTTCCCAAAGACAAAGGAGGAAAGGATCCCATTTCCCACAGTGATAGTCATAATGTCATCCAAAAGAATCAAGTACATCTAAATTACTTTTAACAGAACCATTAACTCCTCAATAAATTTTATGGAGTTTGCTGCATTCCTATCTTTTTTTCTTGATTGTTCCAGGATTCTATTTTTTCAATTTTTTATATAAATTAGAAACAAGCTTGCTTCACATGTCAATCCCAGCTCCCTCTCTCCCTCCCCTCTTTACCTGCCCCCCACTAGCCCCCAACCCTACTCCATACCCCCTCCACTCCCCAGGGGTGGAGTCTTCCATGGGGGATTGTCAAAGTTTGTCATATCATCCTGGGAATGACGTGGGCCCCTCTCCCATGTATCCAGGCTGAGAGAGCATCCGTCCATGTGGAATGAATTCCCAAAGTCCATTTGTATGCCAGGGATAAATACTGATCTACTATCTGAAGCCCCAAAGATTGCAGAGGCCTCCTTACTGACATCCACATTCAGGGGCCTGAATCACACCTATGCTGACCTCTCAGTCACTAAGAGTGGGGTCCATGAGCTCCCCCTTGTTCAGATCAGTTGCCTCTGTATGTTTCACCAGCTGAGTTTTGACTCCTAAGACAAAGCCTTGAGTCAATTATGTGTCTTGACCTTCAAAAAGATGACTATGTCCTTGTAAATGACATAATAAAAAAGATTACATTTACGGAATCCTATTAATACCAACTTGCTTTTGTGACATCATGTGAAATGAATGTGATGAAAACTAACATGAAGGTATTATTTATTGTAGCAGTTCTTGCATTGCTAATGAGATCTTTGTAAAGGTGCACAAAATCACAAGAACCTTCCCAAGTATCCCTTGCTAAGAATTTCAGTCTGATGTGACTTTATAGATAATTCAATCCTTATATAAAATATTAGAAAGAGAATAATTTTTGCTGTTGTTCAAATTTTGACCTCTACCATTCGAAGAGTAAAATGATATCCCTGCTCAATATCCATCTTTGTGGTTTGTCTCATGGCTTTCTTGCTTATCCATTCAAAGGGCACGTAGACTGTCAGCCAAAAGGAAAATAGAGGGCAAAGGCAGGCCATGTTCTCATGAGATTTGAGTTGGTGAAAGAACATCTAGAATTAATAATGTGTAAACCTGGAGCTACTCAGGCAGCTAATTGCCTTCAACAATGTTCATCATTAATCCAGATATTGCCATTCTGTTTGAGTTAAATAAGAAACTTCACATTGGCAAGAGATAGTTTATAGGGTTCACATTTTGCTCAAGGTTGACTGCACAACTTCATAGTGTGTCAGTGGTTCAGGTTGGCATATGTCAGTACTGTGGTGTTTATCCTCTAAATCCAGGCCTACATGCCACAGAAGATAAAAAGATTTGTTACACCTTTAATACTTAGAATCAGACTTCAAGATCCCCAAGAACAGTCACATTTACCATTTAAAATTTTCAACTGATTTTTAAATGTTTATGTTTCCTGAAATATTTAATCTGTACTTTTCAAACCCATTTTAAAAATGCTTAAATATGATAATATGAAATAAATGAATCTGTTTCTTAATAATGTACCTTTTCCTCCCTTGCCTTCCAGACACTTGTGCAAACTGCCTGTGCAGCCAAATACAGAAGAGAAAACACTCAGATATAAAACATAAGCCTCTATACGCCCTCTGATTCTGTCCATAAAACGGGTGTTTATTATAACGTGGCAGTTTTATAACTTCAAAAAGAGGTTTTCATTTTTGTAGAAGATTTAATTTAGGTTGAACAAATGCATTTTCATGAACTAGCAAATAAATAGGAAAATTTTTCATCCATATTGCTATCAGTGAAAGAAATGTTTTACAAAGTAGAAAACTATTTTAACTACTGTAGTATCTTAGAGATGAATAAAATAATTTTAATTTAGGATAATAGATCATATTTCAGCAATTCAAAAATAAAGAAACTTGCTTATCAAAACAGAGAACTTACTCCTCATAATGCCAAATCCTCAGGAATTCAGAACTACAGTAGAAATCTGTTTTCTCCCTTGACACCTGGATTGGTATTTTTGAGTACACATGTTTTCACTGAGTCCTGTTTTCCTGCTCAATTTCTTATCTGCTAAACATCTTGTGATATCACAGAAGGCTAGAATATTTATTTAAAATCTAATAATAGAAATATATCATAAAGTGGGATCATACTAAAATTAATAGCTTTACCCTCACAATTTTGAATGACTTGCAATAAAAAAATTTCCCACTTTGAAAACTACCTTTGTTTCCCGGCTTAAGAATTAAATCTGAAATACTTTCTATTTGGAGAATAAATAAATGGCATTCTCCAGTACCTCTTGCTCCTGGGTTTTGAGATGAAACATCCCAATAACTTTTGTTTGATTACCTTAGCATGTCCTCTATTGTTATATTCCTTGATATAATAACAAAAATGTTCACAACTGCAAATCTTTCCAAACTGTATGTGATTGAAATGACCTCTTCTCCCTGGCAAATTCAATGAATTATTTCTTGACTTTCTGCTTCCAAAGCAAGGGCACTTGTTGAGGGCAGCTTTCTTACCTCTGGGGTCAAGTTCAATTCTTGAATTCCATAGTCTTTGATTCATACCATACTTACCTTATTGTTAATACTGACTGGTAAGTTCATGTCACACACCAACTAGGTGATATGAACTACATTAAGGTGAAGGGTTTTATTCATTTTTGCCAATATTTATATATCTCTTCTTTCTAGCAAATGCATGCTATCTAGAGAGTGTACCTGTCATTACCTGGGAAGCTCTTGAAGACACCCTTCCCCATTTCCTTTGTCTAAAACACAGGGTATCTTTGACTCCAGACTACTTGAACTCCATGACCAAAGGAATGAAAATTATGGATGTTGACTTTGAACTAACGATGAGGACAAGAAGCATTTTGAGTACAGAGTCCTCCTTGTAAATATAAGCAACTAAGCATAAGATTTTAATAGCTTGGAGTTGATAGGTCAGGATTCATAGCTCTCTAACTAAACCATACATGCAGCACCTGGAATCTAGACAACTATGCTTATATCAAAGGAATCTGGTGATTGCTCACCAAGGAGAATGTGTAGATGTTCATTTGATATACGAGGTACTAGGTAAGTAGTAGTTGGGCCTGAAAAGATTGACATCTCTAACTGCCAAGATATATGCAAAATCTCCTTCAACAACTTACTTTATGATAAATATACATCCACAAACATTCTGTCTCACTGCATTTAAAGGTCCTCTACAAGTTTCCAAAAACAAAGAGGAGAACAAAAACATCCATAGACGTCTAAAACACAGAGACAGAATAAGCATTCTTGGGAAATACAAAAGATCCATTTAAAATATTCATCCTAAATGTAATTTGCTTGTTTGATCTTTGTCTTCTATACATTAGAATCTTCTGTTATGATACTCTGTGATCCTCCCACCATCATCCATATTGCAATCAGATTCCATCTATGCCTAAACTATATTGACATAAAAACATGTTTATTATGTCTCTTAATATCTGTCAAGACTATTATATAGTATACAAATTACTGAAGTAGAAGGATGTAGCTTTCCTGTGTAGAACCAGAGTACCCATGTCTAGGGTTTGAAGCATTGTATATCTTGAATAATACTCTATTAATAAGTATAATGAACTGATAATTAAAAATAGCTTTCACCCAGCAACCCCTATGTAAAATATGAATCCTTTAAATGCATAAATTGACTGTGTTTTGAGATTATAATGTGACCTTGATTTCATAATCTACATTGTAGCTCTAAATGAAGACATTGGTTGCTAATATCATCAATTCCTTATTACCAGAGATATTTGTAACCAGGAATAGGAGATAAGAATCATGATGAACGAGAAGTTTATCTATTCTGATGTTTGCTATGTGTGTATTTTACCTTCAAGAGATGCCACTGACATTTTTTAAAAAATCTAGTCAATACATAACTTCATTTTTACTTAATTCTTCTTTTAAAAAGAATGATTACAAAATAAGGAGCTAACTCATTTTAGTCTAGTCTTCACTCCAGCAATGTTTTGATGGTAGTTATCAATGACACCCTCCCTGTAAAGCTCAACACATACTTTATGACTTTTACCAAATACTATGGTTTCCTGTCTCCTAGATATGATACAGTTTCCTGACTTTCATAAGGCAACTAGACTTGGTTGTGGGTTCATTTCTTTAATTCTGATTTTTAAACACTTTCAGTTTTTGGATTAAATATCAGTAGTGGATATATTATCTGTTACATAGTATAATATGAATTACTCCTTAATAAAACATTAAAACCTGTTACTAATATTGTTTGGGGAATATTATGTATTTAATATCTTTTACCATACTGGGTTATAATCTCAAGTACAGCAAATATTCTCTGTTGTTGGTGAGAGGGGCCTGGTTTAAAAGTAAAGAATAATTATATAGTGACTGAGGAATAAGACTAAAGCCATCTTCCCATTCATGTTTTCAAAATGCTTATGTGTCATTTTTTAATCCAAATCCTAGTAAATATTCTCATTCTTTATGTTCATGGTCCCTAATTTAACCTAGTTTAAAAATCATTGCTAAACTGGTGGTTGGTGGTGTACACCTTTAATCACAGCACTTAGAAGGCAGAGGCAGGTGGATCTCTGTGAGTGAGTTCCAGAGGCTACAAAGCAATACAGAGAAACCCTTTCTCGAAAAATAATAAAAACAAAAAAATCATTGCTAAGATAGCACACACAAACATATCCGGTACCTATCAGAAGAACATAAATCATAAGGCATTTTGTAAATATATTTGGAAAAGATGTAAACTCTTTAAAGGCTGATTCTGTTTATTAACTATATAACATTCCATTACAATTGTGAGACTTAACCATTTACTGTGACTAATCGGTCTTAATTATTAAAAAATACATGCTGTTCATGTCATTCTGCCTTAGTAAGCATTGTGTCAAATTCAATTGTTACTCAAGGACTCCTTACTTTAGCAATGTCCTTATTATGTTGGCCTTGGATATACATGTATTTGAATTTCCAAATAGTTGAAATAATTATTCATTCCCCAAAGCTACTTCTTGGTGGCTGGAGGGATGACTCAGCTGTTAAGAGCACTAACTACTCTCACTGAGGACCCAGGGTAATTCCCAGTACCCACGTGGCAGCTCACAACTATCTATAACTCTAGTTCCAGGGCATCTGACACCAATGCACATAAAATAAAAGCTAAATTAAGTTAAAAAACAAAGTTACCTCTCCTCCTCCTGCATCAAAAGCTTATCTCTATTTCTTTCAGCACCTCAGATACAAATTATATACAGTCTCTAATTACACACATATCTTCAATGATCGAGTCTTCAAAATCCCAAGGAAGGCTTCAGCAATGAATTTGGAAATGAGTATAATTCTCCCTTTGTAAACATTATAATTACTTCAGCTTTCTCTCTGTACATTTTTCTACATCCCTTCAATAAATTAACACATTTCTTCGAAAGAAGATCATGATTTAATAACTCTGGTCTTGCATATTTTGTGAATCCCTGCTACATTAAATTAACACACTGTTTGATACATAAACTTTTACCATATGATTAGGCTACAGCCAGATTATTTTCATTTCCTCAACAAACTATTAGTTTTTGAATAGATCAACTCAAAAGTTGGGAAAATAAACCAAAAGTACCTGCAACAAGTACCATTCAGCTTTCCCGGGGATCACCTAATAGAAGACTTCTAGATTCATAAATGATCTATAATAAATTACAAAAGCTTTATATTCAAGTGTCCCGCAAATACTCACTAGTCCTATTACCATACAAAACTTAAATGTTACAAAAAATTTTTATGAACCTAAGTATTCCTTGACATTTGTTGTATTTCCTCTTTAAAAACTTTCAAAGGTAGGATCAATGTTTATTCTCACACATTTAAATGAGCTAATAGTAAATGTTAAGTCATTTCGTGATGAAGTTACACTTTAATTTTTAAATGTTGGACCAATAACCTTTCTATTCCCTTTATGTTAGTCCATAAGAACCCCATCTTCTAAGATGTAAACAGTAAAGCTGAAATTAAGTGCATACCATTGTATGAAGTCAGTGAACCATGACTTAATATTTGCTATTCTTTGTAATCCAATAAGGTTATTTTCATCTGGACCATGACATTGACAACCAGAAATTACTTGGGTAAGATGAACAAAGAGTTCTATTTATTTGGGAGGGAGGGAGACATAGTGAGCCAAGGTTGTTGACAATAATAAAAATGAAAACAAATTAACTTGTCTTGGCAGATGAGCAAAAATGGGGCAAGGGAAGAACAAATGAATTACACATTTATCCCTCACCAGAAAAATAGAAGAGGGTACCTTAAGTATATCTGCCACAAAGACATCCCAACAAAAGTTTTAAGCAACAAAGACACGTCTGAGATAGACACAAACATCATAGCAAGCTGTCGATGTATCCGTTAAAGTGGTATATAGACAGGGAGAGTTACTGAATTTACTAATACTAATATTTTCCAATGAGAATTTGAGAGAGATGAAAGTAAAGTAAAAATGAGTGAAAACTGTATGTGTAGAGAAGATTTTAAAAAATTAAATTGGTGCTTTGAATTCAAGTTTACATTTTTACTAATTTGGGCCACCATTCCTTTGCTGTTTTCAACTGAGAATTCGAAGTTGCACACTAATCTAAGTCAATCAAAACTCATTTTTTTCTGAATCATTTTGATTAAGTTCTAAATTCGTTAAATACTAATCCATTTAGATATTAGGTGCCTTTTGGAAACTATGTGAAAGCTTTTATGCTTCTTCTCCTCATTGGGTTTTAACACACTGTACTGTATAAAAATTATCTTCAATTTTTGTAATTTCCATATTCATAAGAATCTCTATTATTCTATGGCTAATTCTAAATGTCAAACATAACTAATTGAAATAACTTTTATCATTATTTTAAGAATGTGCTAACTGAAAGTGCTGCAAAAATAAGCATATGAAAAATTGAAACAAGATTCAGAAATTTTTTGCATTTGTGTGAATAATTGCATTGCTAATATTTACATGATGTTGAAATAAAATACTAAGGCACCATGTGAAATGATTCATGTTGTCATCACTAGAGTTGGTCTGGGGAGGTAGCTCATGCCTGCAATCCCAGCATTCATGGAAGATAGGAAGGAGGATTATCAGTTTGAGTTGAGCCTAGGCTCGAAAATGATTTCAAGACTCACCTAAGAAGGTACACTTTGAGACCCACCTTAAAAATTCAGTAAAAGAATGAAGTAGAAGGAAGAAAAGAATAGAAGGAGGAAGTGAAGGAAGAAGGACAAGGACGGGAGGAGAGGAAGGAAAGAAGGAAGTAATGAAGGTAAGAAGGAAAAAGAAAGGAAGGAAAGAAGGCAGGAAGGAAAGAAGGAAGGAAGGAAAGGAGTGATGGAGGGAAAGAGGATTGAGGGAGGAAAGGAAGGGAGGGACAGAGGGAAGAATAAAGGTAGGGAGAGAGCGAGTCAGGCAGGGAAAGAGGGAGAAAGGGGAGGCAGGTTGACTTTCACTAATCTCAAAAGAGTAAAAGGAACAAACATTACTGAAGTATTATGTCTCAAGATATTGATATTTCTCATGTATAAGTAAATCAAATTCACTTACTGAATTTAATATCTAACTACACATTCTGAAAATGTATCTTACATCATTCATTGAATATACTAATATTAATTTATGAGTATATCACATATATTTTCATTAATTCATATGAAGGTCACAGTGCATGGGGACTTCATGATCAATATTTTCCGACATGATGCTTATCACTGCTCAGATTCAACCATTCTTCCTGTTTGGTAAGTTTTGTAGCCCTCACACAGTTTGCATGTAGCTGTCAACTCTCTTTCCAATAATAAATAGGCTCATCATATTAGATAATTATAATAATGTTTCCTCCCATAAGTATTTTATTTTGTCACTTATACAGTGATTTGACACAAGTAATTAGTATCTCTTAAGCAGTTGGCATTGAGCAGTAAAAAGAAGAATTGCCTAGGGTAGACCAGGACTAATTGGAGAACGCTATAGAAGTCAGAATCAGAAGCACTGAGATAGCTCAGCAGGTAAAGGCACTTGCTGCCAAGCATGACAGAGTGAATTCAATCCCACATGGTGGACTGGAAGAGTGGATGCCTGTAAGTCATCCTCTAACTTCTGCCAGTGCTATGGGATGCATGAACTCTGTCACACACTAAATAAATAAATCTAATAAAATATTTAAAGTCCGAAAGATTCAACACAGCAAAGATGCTCTCCTTTCTTGGAACAGACAGGTGCACGTGCAAACACACACACACACACACACACACACACACACATACCAGCCATGTTGTGAACTTCCTAGAGAAGGGTCATAGCTAAGATGTGAGAGAGAATTTTTCCAAGCTCAGCTAGAAAGCAGATCCTTAATTCTATATCTGCAAGGAGCAGAGCTCTTCCAATAGCCTTAATGAGTTTGGAAGACACAGACTACCAAATGAGAACACAGCACTGGCTGTTACCTTGTTTTCAGCCTTTTGAGACACTGATCAGAAAGGTTGGCCAGGATCTTCCTGTGGCTCCAACCCATGGGAAGTGACATAATAAATGTGGTTTTGCATCATTAAGCTTTGTGATTCATTATGCAACAACAGAAAACAGACACATTCTTGGGGCTTTATCTGAGGCCCTGATATTTTGTGTTCTAGTAAAGACAATTGGATAATTTTCAGGAAAGTCTAATATTTTTAATCTATTTCTATCTAAGGAAAAACAATCACTGATAAACTTATTTGTTGAATGACAGTTAAACTGTTACACCATTTGTTTCAATCTATTAATACTCACCACATTACTTTATTTTCTGAAGAACATAAATTTGATTGTATATTTATAGAATACTGTCACTGAAAGAAAAACAATAGTATGGTACACTAGAAGTCTTTAATTCAGAAAGCTCAGATTTAAAACCAGAGCAGTTAAAATTCCTTTCAGGACTCAGTGCTATGTACTCCCTTTGAGCATCTCTCTGTTAAGTATTAAGTATTCTAATTCCCATGTGAACAAGGCTAATAATTTCTGATGAATATTTCAATTTCACTAAATATTGCTTATAAGTAGTAATAAAGAGCAATGTGACCTGCAAAACTGATTATGATGAATAATCTACACACAGGCAGAACCAGTTCAAACCCAGAGGAAGGCGGACGTCTTACTCCTTACTCTTCATTCACAGGAGAATGTTATAATTCTTTCCATATTCATGAGGGATTAATCTGCTCTGTAGATAGCTTGGGAAGAACATGTCCACCTCCATATTTCCTTCAGCTTGTAGATAATCATGAACTGGAATAGTCACTTTATATATTAAAATAAAATTCCTTTAAACTGGTTGTCCTAAGAACCAGTGAACAATATTTCTCGAGTATAATTTTGCAAAACATCATAGGAACAAAAATAAAGAAAACCCCTGTAAGCTAAAAAAAAAATCAAGTTTTACAGTGATGTGAACTGATAACTATGTCCTCACTTTTAGCTATAAAAAGCCAAATTGTTATCAGAGAAGGCTCTTATAAAGTGTAAAGCTGTGGACAAGGTGGGAGTTTAAGTAAAATCCAAGGGATTACTGTCCAATGGGGGAAAAAAGAGAACAAGTCTTGTGGGAGCTAGTCCTGAATGAAAATCAATGTGCACTCACATAGCGTAAATAATAATGAGATTTGCAGTGATGAGACAGGATGCTTTGGCAACTTGCTGTCAGAGACTGAGTAAATTTGTGGCTCTGTGCCAGGCAAGCTGAGCTTAAAGGGCATGTCACAATGTTCAGATCGTGTTACATTAATGAAAAGAGTACACAAAAGAGAAACAGATATCTCTCAGTCATTTCTATACTCACTCAAACACTTCAAAACACCCCCTCCTACTTCCACCTCCATGAGTTGCTTGACTTTCTTGCAACATAAAATAGACATCCCATTCAGATGCTTAAATAACTCATTTTGATTGCAGATCCTTTTAATTAAAGTGCAAGGATACTGGAAAAAATCTTATTTTAAGGGAAAAGAACAAAACAACATATATTTCTATGGATTTTTTTCAAGATATTCCCTCTGAGGCTGAATTTAGCACTGGAAAGTTTCAAGGGCTCCAGAGAAAACTAACTTACCATGGACAAGCCCATTAAGTTATGATGTACGTTAGAGTAAAATATATGGCAAGAAAGGAAATAATTCATAATTAAAATCTCATATTTCCAATAAACTAATGAGCCTTCAAGATCTTCAATGGACACTTTAATTCACACACCCACTCAGCAAGAACATTGGAATGGGATTTTTACAATAATAGTAGTGTTGAGAGCTGTTACGCTGAACAGAGGAAAAAGCATATAATGCAGTTTTCATTCTTTAGAAGCTACAAACTGGTGTTCATACTGGAATTCCATCTCAAAACAAAACAAAGAAAGGGATAGTAGAATGAAGGGACAGAGGGAGGAAAGGAGGGATGGAGGGAGGAAGGGAGGGATGGAGGGAGGAAGGGAGGGAGGAGATAGGGAGGGATGGAGGGAGAGAGGAAAAACACAAGGATGGAAAAGTTGCTTAAGGGAAGCCTGGCCCGATTTTAAGTAACAGTAGAAAAAGTACCAGGGTGGGTGATGCTGGTGAGGTGCAAGGATGAAGTCACACAGTTTCTGAGACCTTTGTGTAGGAAGTGCAGAGGCTGGTCCATTTCAGATACTGTCTCTGACAACAGTAGCTGGGCAGGTAGAGATAACAAATGTAACAAGATAACTTCATTGACCTTACAATAATACTTAAACCAAAGGTGGTAGGTAATGAATGCCTGTAAACGGTGAGTGATTTTGCATAGAAATGTAAAAAGAGACATTCATTGTGTCAACCCTTGAGATGTCACGTCTGATTTCATACAGTGACAGCAGTCAATAAATCCAAAGTGGCTTCCACACTCTTGACCCACGCTACTGGCAAGGTGGAGGCTTTGGTAGAGTGGCAAAGCACGTGTTTACAAGGAACTAAAGAACTTTATGGTGGTGTCTAAACACAAGCAAAATTCAGTGGACAACAGAAACCAGAATGTGGGTCATAAGATATAAAAACTCTAGGTATAGATACACTGTAAAATGTTTATCGAAAACAACATTACTATTTATGTCTTTCTCACTTGGTTTCCAAAGAATGTATGCTTGCAGGTAACCCAATTCTAAATTTAAACTGTGGTAGCAAAAAAATTCACTTCAGCCTCCGGAAGCCTGAAGCAGAACAAGCCCTGCAAGTATAAGGCTAGCCTAGTCTCAGGCTGGGAGACGGCTGCATCAACCATGGCAACATAATGAAAATTGCACACCAAGTTCTCTTAATCAATGAATGACCTTATTTCCAATTACCAATAATTAAGAATATCACTAAATATCACTACAAACATGCAGATCTAGGAAAACACTTTCTAGCTCTTCAACCTATTTATAAATGTGCCTGGGATACGAATATCTACCAAACTGAGAAAGATAACATGAATACCTTGTTTTAGTGATTGAATCTTCCAAAAGTAACCCTACCATGCTCTTTCAGGAGTTTCTTTTTCATCTATAATTAGAGGAATTCAGGAAGAGCTAAGTCTTAGATTAAAGACGGGTTTTGAAGCTATGAATTCATACTAGGAGTCCAAAGGGGAAAAACACATTCTAACTAGAAGAAACCTTAGTATGTACAAGAGGGGGAAAATAAGTCATATGCCTTTTCACTTTCATCTTTGGCAACCTTTAAGTAATTTTTCTGGACTCCTGATGGGCTCTAACCTAGAGAGACCTGGAACTTTACAAAGATCTTCCCTTTCCATCTTTCATTATTTCAGACTGAAATGGCAGCATGCCTAGATTCAATGAAGATGAATGCCAAAAGAGGCATTAAAATTTGGCTCGTGTTAAATGCCTTCGAAGAAACCGATGTTTTCATCAGGAAATGACAATTACATGCATAAAAAGACCTGCCATGATTTATTCTGGAGAAGGGAGTGGCCTATACCGTTGGTCAATCCTTGTATTTACTTGCAACTCATATGTATTATGATTGTAAACGCATGTCTTAAAATTTAGTGATAACACTGGGGACTGCTCATATTCTGTGTATTCTATCTGCAGTGTCTATTCTCCCTCAGTCTACAACTAATTCTAAAGTGATTTTTTTATTTAGAAAAGAAACTGAACAATAAAAGTTTTAAATACTTTGCTTTTCCTCTTTTACATTTCTGTTTTTGTTTTGTTTTGTTTTGTTTTGTTTTTTTGGTTTTTCGAGACAGGGTTTCTCTGTATTGTTTTGGAGGCTGTCCTGGAACTCGCTCTGTAGACCAGGCTGGTCTCGAACTCACAGAGATCTGCCTGCCTCTGCCTGCCAAGTGCTGGGATTAAAGGCGTGCGCCACCAACGCCCGGCTTTCTTTTACATTTCTTTTGCACATGAAATGAGTAGCCTTACTTTGTAAGAGAAATTGGCAAACCATATAAATAAACAAATCTTTCATTCAGCCCAAGATTTTGGTCGACATTTGTGTCACTAGAAATGCTTTTAGATATGTGTATTTTGGCTCAAGTGACAGGTTTTATCATATCCATAAGATTAATTACACCTTGTTTTCTGTGTGACCATGTACACAGGCTTTCTAGACTATGAAATAGGTTTTTTAATAATACTATATTTTTCTGAAGAGTATATATTGAAATAAAAAACAACATGTATATTATAAAGATTATATAAGTGTTTTATTTAATTATTCTTATTGTTATTATTTATGTTACTATTTAGAGTTAACATATTGGGTGTTTGGCCTACTCTAATCCTAGCAAAAAACTCAGTTTTTATCTCTATCTTTCCCTTCTCAACAGAAACATTCAAAACAAAACAGTGAATAATTATTGACATTTTAAGAGACTATGTAAAAGTATTTTAAATACAACCACATAGAATCTCTATCATCTTTGACTTCTACTCATAAAAACAACATGGTAACATAATAGCCTAAGCTATTGAAAGCAAAAACAAGAGGAGAAAAAAATCCCTTAAACATTTATACATGAAGTTATTCAGATAAAATCTGTAGAGAGGTCCAGCAGGTGCCATCTTGGGGCCTTCATCCCTGTGTTCTGGTCTCTTGGTGTGAGAAGGGGGACACAAACCCAGACACCAAATTTTCTACCTGCACCCTGTCCTGTCTGCAAGATGTGTTGGGCAATGGTGGCTCAGAACTTGTAGGAGCAGCCAACCAATGTTTGCTTTAACAATGAGGCCCATATCAATGAGAGGAAACCCATAACCACCACTCCTTAGATAGCTAGAAACCAGAGAATGGACAGCCCAGAGACCTATTCTGGAACCAAACACAACTGGCAAAATAAAAAAATAAAACAAAATAAAATGAAATTATCCCTCATGGTATTTTCTATACTCACAGGTCACTGCCTTGTCTAGTCATTATCAGAAAGACTCCCTATGGCAGTAGGTATGATCATATGCAGAGACCTATAGGCAGTCATTATTCCTAAAGAGGCTCTAAGTTGGAGGTCTTCACCAGGTCCCTCACACTGAAGCACAGAGAACCCCCAGGAGAGAGGGAGTTAAGATTGTAGAAGTCAGAGGGGCTGGAGAACATGACAAATGGACAACACGGATAAACGAATTAACTAAGCAGGGTATATATGGGCTAACAGAGGATGAAGCAGCAGACATGGGACCTATATGGGTGTGTACCATATAGTCCTCTGCATGCATGTTAGAGTTGTTAACTTGGTGTTTGTATGGGACTCCTAACAGTGGAAGCAGGTGTCTCTGACTCTTTTGCCTGCTCTGGGGACGGTTTTCCTCCTAGTGTTTTTTTTTTCCTTGTCTTATTGTATCTTGTTTGATCATGTTTGATTGTTGTCTCCTGAAGTCTGATCTTTTCTGAAAAAGAAATGAAGGAAGAGTAGATCTACAGGAAAGGGGAGGAAGAGGGAGGGAGGGGTAGAGGGAGGAGGAGAGGAGAGAGGAGAAACTGTGGTCAAGATGTATTGTATGAAAGAGGAATCTATTTTCGAAAAGAAAAGCTTAAAAAAGAAAAATACACGAAATATTTTAAAAAGCTGAGATGTTTAAAGTTAGCTGAAAAGACTAACTTTAATTATAAAATATCTACATGGAAGACACTTTATTCCCAGTGTTGCAAAAGGACTTTAAATATAAAAAGTGAATGTTGACTTATACATACCCTGTCTGTCTTTTGATCTGGTCTGACTGAATCAGAAACTGGAACATACTTTGGACTATGTCGTCTTACAATGGCATGTATACTTTTGACTTATTCTATGTTCTGTGTCTTTCTAAATATTATTAGATATTTTTGAATTAATACTTTTGTTCTAGTTTATTTTGGTATTTTTTCTTTGGGTTATTTTAAATAAGGTTTTTAACGTACTTTAAAATAAAAACCCAAATTTCAATCTTAGTAGTTTTAAAAGAGAAATATTTTATTGTAAGATAAAGACTGATGGCAGTGACAATATTTGTGTATTTTTATAGTTAGAATTACAGTTAGAAGATTATGATAGACAGATAGTAAGATAAAAGGATATGACATAATCAGAGTCAACTGAGAAAAATATTTATAATGAGACAAAGTCTCATTTTATAATCCTGCTTGGCCTGGAACTTACTATGCAGAACAAGTTGGCCTCAAACTCACAAAGCCTGTCTCTGCTTCCCAAGTGTTTCCTAAGGTGACACTCACTACCAAATCCACCTAATGAATTTTATAATCTAAACTACATTATAACTCAGCTATTCCAAAGTAAATATGAAGATGTGCCCATTTTCATCCAAAGATTCTCATAAGAATTCACAATAGGAAACAAACAATTTCATAAATTTTTACAAAGGTTTTGGTAATTTTATGGTAAATCATGCAACTGTGACCATGATAATACTAATAGTGTTTCTTTTTTGCTTCCTTGTTTCCTATGAGATATAATGACTTAAAGAACTCAGCATGTAATAACTCAGTGTTCTATACAGGGCTAAATGCATTCTCAACAAATCTCTTAACCATGCTGTGTTTTAATTTCTTCATATATACATAAGGTAACTAATAAATGCCCTACCTTTCTGAATATATTACATGCGGATTTATACCAAAGTGTATTTCATGAATAAATCAGTATTCAAAATGTTATCTAAGTAGCAATTTTAACTCAAATCAGGTCCTAAAGATAATTGTGCAGTAGCCATCATCATCTTCGTCTCCCTCCTCAGATTTTTTATTACTATGATAGAAAACCTGCTCCTAGGTATTTTATTGCTACAGAAGTTGAATTTCAATCCATTCAAAGCCTTTCCTAGTGGGGAGTCTGGGTTTTGCTGGTAATCTCAGGTTTGTGTTCACTTGAAATTACACTTGAGCTTTATTGGGAGGTTTTTGTAATGATAATGTACTACATTCCTTCAGACATGAAGAGGTATGAAATAGAAAATTATGGTAATATATGAACACAGAGCCAGTGGAAGAACAAAATGTTTTTATCTCCCAGGAGTCTAATCCTACGGGATTGAACAGCAAGCTCTTCAGATGAGAGAATTCTAGTTAAATAGAAAATATTGTTACACATTAAGAGGGAAAGTACTATATAGATACATGAAAGAGAGAAGTAGTGAAACCTCCTGGCGAGGAAGTCTAAATTTCATGGAAAAAAAAGTGTTCCTCATTAGTGCTGCAGCCATAGTTAGACACTTGAATTGCTCAAAAATACTGATTCAGGAGGTTTTAATTTGATCTTGGATAGCTACATAAATATAACCATTAATAAAGATAAGGTAAGACAAAGACTGACAGGAATGTTTGCTTTTGATGAGGTTCAAGACATACACACCCAAACAAGTCAACTTGACATTGGAATAACTGCAGAAGCAGGAATTACTTTCTAAATTTACTTTGGCCTTCCTCTCCTGAAATAGGCCCAGCGATATTCATTGGAGGCATGTACCCCCTAACTGATGAGGAAGGGAACATCCTTACTTCTGTAGTCATAGACCAGAGAATATCTAAACAAACAGACCTTGAATTTTCCTTTATGGGGACTATTTTATACCCTTTTGTCTTGTCATGATTCTCCACCACCACCCTCTTACCATCCATTCCCAAATATAACAAATGTTACCACATTCCTGTCCTTGGTTCTCTTGTCTTCAGTGTCAGATAAAATTTTATTATATATACTTAGTGTGTTTTTCTTCTGCTGATTTGTCCTTCACTGTATCATTTAAGCCAGGAACATAGCAATCGATGTGGAATAAAAAACTGCTTCCTCTTCTAAACTTTAAAATTATTAAAATTCATCAAGAAGCCTGGCAGTGGAAATAGAATGCCTCCTAGGAGTCATGTAGAAAAACAGGAACCTACTTCTGGAAAAACGCCAGATACTACAATTATAGCCAAGTAATTAACAGAATTAAAATATTCATAAAATAGGAGATAGCATCCTTAGGGTTTAATAGCCATATGAAATAAAGAGTAATATGTTTAAAGAAAATTGAAATAGGCATTTATATTTTTCTTTAAACATATTACTCTTTATTTCTTTAATTCTGTTAATTACTTGGCTATAATTTTGGTATATAATGGTATAGCATTATAGCATCTTAAGATATATTTTGATTATTCATTATTTGAGAATTTCAAATATTTTGAAGATATTTAGAAATAATTTTGCTTTGCAAGGGGTCACATTGCTCAACAGGCAGATCTGTATGAGTTCAAGACAACCCTGGCCTACAAAGTGTATTCTAGGTCAGACAGGGCCACACACACAGAGAGTCCCAGATTCCAAAAAAAAATCCTTTTTGGAAAGAAGTGGAAGAATTATTAAATAAAAATGTAAGCTTTATTAACTTGAACAAGTATTGATAAATTCTAATTGTGATTAGAATGTTTTAGTAAGTTTTAATTATATTACCCTATAATAAATATATAGAATATAAATAATAATGAAGCTAATAATATTAATTATAATCATAACATAAAATCCCATAAACATGAATTATCTGCTCTCAATTCACTCAAGATTATCATCTCATAAATTTATTCTCATTAGAGGATTTTTCTAGATAGAGGTTTAAAGATACATATCATTAGATAAAAATTGAGAAAAACATAAATGGGAGTGTTTCCATAATTTTATCAACTTAAAATTTAAAATGACTTAATTCTTGTGCAGTTATAAAGTATTACTGGGATTCATAAAAGTACACAGGATTATCAAATTACTACTGA
Source organism: Mesocricetus auratus (assembly GCF_017639785.1). Lineage (NCBI taxonomy): Eukaryota > Metazoa > Chordata > Mammalia > Rodentia > Cricetidae > Mesocricetus > Mesocricetus auratus. The sequence continues at coordinate 39,344,643 of NW_024429194.1, read as the reverse complement.
AAATGGCGTAGAAGGGTGTACATTTTTACATAGGCCAGTATTGCTTTTCTCGTTTTTCTACTTCCTTTTTTTTAAACTCATCATTTCAATTGTGACATTACAATCTGGAAGCTGTGTGGCTTTGTTACTAACTCCAAGACAAATCTCACCTAAGAGGATATGTCAGGCTTCCACACTGTGGTCTGATTGCATTAGACCAACTATGGCTAAAGGAAAAAAGATATTTTGACAGGGGAGATTGCACTTGAACACATCAAAGTGTCAGTTCAGATATGTGGCATCTGAAACATGCCCTCCCTTTTCCCTGTTGCATGAAATTTGCCACCTCTCCTTGTCTCTTCCAGATGGTGTGCAGAGTTCTATTCAGCTTTATTCCTAGACAGAGCAGGTCGACATCAATCTGTTATGCCATTTTCTTTTAACACCAATGCAGCTGCTATATCAATGCCAATTAGTCAATGGCAACGAACGAGTTCTTCCTCGGTGGCTGACATTTTTTTAAATATTAAAAGGAAATTTAAGAGCACTGACCAGTCTGGCAAGCCATGTATCTAGCAGCCTGTGGCCACTTAGGAAGCATTCAAATGACATAAATGTGTAAGTATCTATTACAAAATATATTAAAAACCGTATTTGGAGGTTATGTTTTCTAAAAGAAGGGTGATAGTACTTATGTGAACTAAGAGAGAAATTAATGTGTTTTTATCACAGCGAACTCCTGTCAGTCATAAAGGCTATCATATCAAAATTGTGAGTTTATGAACCTCTTTGAGTTCTAATGACCTGACAATTCATTAATAAAGCACATATTATTTATATGGGACCTACCACAGTTATTCCTGGTGACTGAATTATTTTTTAAAGGAAATATATCATAGAATAAGAATGTCATGGTAACATATCGAAGCACCCATCTAAAATATCAATGAAAATCATAAATCAGTATGAAAGTTTCAAATTGTCACAACAAAAGAAAATAAAATAGTGATTAAAATGATAGTTAAAAACTGAAAGCATAATTCATAGAATAAAGTAACTTCAGATTTATTCAAACCTAATAGGGTATGTTGCAAATATGAATATATTTCTATTTTATTTTCCATAAATTGTAGATGTTTTGAGAAAACCATAGTAGATAAAAATTGTTTTTGTTAGTCATACTAAAATATTTAACTTTTATGTTATGAAATTAGAAGAAAGCATGTGAGACATCAAATAATACTTCTCAGTAAGGAATGAAAGTTACTCAATAGAACATTCACATATTACAATGCAGAAAGGAAAGAGAGATAAGGGAAAGAGGAGGGTGAGGAAAGGGAGGAAGAAAACATGAAGAGGAGTAAGTAGGACACAGTTCATATTTGGGATCCAATTATAAGCATGACCTCAATAATGTCCTATACATTCCATAAGTTTCTTTGTTGACATCATTACAACAAAACCTTTTTTAAAGACAAGAAAAGGTATTTTTGAAAACATCAGGATGGATGTCAGTCATATTAATTTTGTGTGTGCAATATACATAATATTTACTGTTAGCAAACTCAACATTTTACACAGTCTTCTAAGAAAGATATTAGTAAGACAACAACATTGTGTTTTAAGAACATGATAAGCAGAAATACAAGTGGGGTGAAAGAAGAGTTCATTGTGACTCGTGAACAATTACTGAGTACGATGAGCATGACTGCATTACACACTATGTTCTATCCAAGTGCACATCTTCGTGTATATGACAAATCTATTCTTTTTACTAGTTTCTGAAAAGGGAATCCCTAGAGGTCAAAATCAAAACCCAGGAGTGACTTACTGCATCTAGTGGTGAGTAAAATCCCAAGGGCATGCCTACAGAATTCTGACAAGAAAACAAATATGCTCTTAATTGTCAAAATCCCACAAGAAAAATTTTAAATCATTGTTCACTAAGAAGATAGAAAACAGAGGGAGAGCCTGCTGAATAAATGCTTTAAAAATAATAAAGTGTGTCTATCCTAACATGTTCTCCCTGTCAGGCTCTGAAAAGAGGAAAACATCACCAACAACAAAGTTAAAAATCTCTCTCCAGCAACCCTGGATTTCATATAATGTCTCATTTCAATTTTGACAATTTCTTTTCTCAAACTATATTATTTTTTTCACCTCCTGTTAAAGCCAAAGGAAGCATCCTCTCAAATTACATCTCCCTTTAGAATCTAGTTGAAGTTTTAATTTCCTAATTCATTTCCTGATAATACTTGTTACCTCTCTCCTACATTTATCATGAAAGTGTTGTTTGTAAGCTGGTGTTGTCCCATGAATGTTACACTGACTAGGAAACTTTCTATGTCTCTTTCTTGTTTTAAAATCAGTATGACTTCCATAACCTCGACTAAGCGTTACTTTATGTCAAACACTCATTTGAGTAGTTTGTATGCATCATCCTATTTAATCCTCATAGTATCTCCATGAAGTTCATGTACTCTTTCCAATTCATATATATTACAGGACGTTATTATGTTAGTGTGAGCTCTCTCTCTCTCTCTCTCTCTCTCTCTCTCTCTCTCTCTCTCTGTCTGTCTGTCTGTCTCATATATATATATATATATATATATATGAATCAGGGTCTTGTTATATAGCTCTAGATAACTTAGTAATCAATATGTAGGGCAATCATCTTGAGTGCTGGTATTACAGGATGCACCACCACATCTGGCTGGAGTAATGATATGAATTCAGGTCACTTGAACACAGAAACACCACACACCTCTTATGTCTACAAATTGCTTAAAGCAAAATGTGCTCTATAAGCATATACATCTTACTTTCCTTTAAAAATAGCATTCTCTGTGTTATAGAAAAATAAAAGCTTAGCATAGAATAAGAAAATGTCTGAAAAAATAAAGAATAAAAGTTATTTATACAACCGTTACATAGTGGTGATATATTACCTTTGGGGTGGACCTTATGTTAATATTCACCTTTGAAAAACTGTGATACATATCATATTAAATATACAAGTTAGCATTCTGCACTTACATGTAATTCTGAGTCAGGAATATATATTCTATTATTGGATGTTTTGAAAATATTGTAATCCTAGAATGAAAGTTATCTTAAATACTATCAAGTATTTATGTAGTAGCCTAACTCAAAAATGGCAGATATTTTAAATTATAAAAAGACACGGAAGATATATAATTGGCCATTATTGACAATCAGTGAAGTCTTCCAAAGTATTTCTCAGGAATAACATGTGAAACGATATCCTAGAAACCCAAAGATATCCTGATAGTGGAAAGCCCTGAAATGGACTGCTGTTCTCAAGAGTTAAAGGGACAATGTGTTCTGCTTAGGACTTGGTGTTCTTCACTGATGTGTATAACAGCCAAAGAGAATGAAGCAATATAGAAAAACCATCTTGTGTTTTCTGACACACTGCCTTTCCTTTTTTATGAGCCTATACTCTCAACCAGAGGTAGAATAGATATTTTAAATTATTTCCGTAGCCGAGCTAAAAGTTGTCTAATTGATGTGGAGGTGTGACATTTTTAAACTTCCAAAGTCAACCATCTCAGTATCTGCCAGAGTTCTTTTGCAAGCCTCAGGAGAGCTTTTAACAGCAGATAGATGGGCCTCTATCAGAGCTGACTTAGATATGTGCTGTCTCTTTGAGCCCCATAATGGCATGTTAACCAACCTCTGTGGGCCCTTCTCTGAATACCAAGTTCTGAATGCAGAAATGGCTGCTTACATGTTTCTGAAATGCATGGCCAAAGAAGTTTAACATTAAAAGGCCTAATTTATGCTAATCATTCTATTTCAGCAAAGGAAAGAAACACAAATTGCTTTCTTTTAAAAGCTCATATTAATTAGGTTAATATTTCATTTTAAATAGAGTTATGCAGCTAAGTGACTAATAAATGTGCATGGAGCTAGGAATACTGTCAGCATTTTAGTAACAAGAAATAACATTTATTATAATTTTTATACAACAAATATGTATTGAACACATACAAGTGAAAAGCTGTAGATGAATTTACAAGATGCTAGAAGACAGGTGAATTAGAGTAACCTCCCTCATGAAGCCTACAAGCTTGCAAGCAAGAACATCAGTGAAATGCATGACATAATGAGACACACCCTAAAACGTTTATGATGTATAGAACAGGAGAAAGGGTTAACAGCTCTGGAATCAGAAGGATCTTTATGAAGAAAGAGGTATCCTTAGAAATGCAAAAATGAATGATGAAAATTAAGAAAAGAAAAAACACAGGTGGACAGGACCAGCAAAATAAATCTTTAGGGAAAAAATGAGATGGTTCAAATGTCATTTCCATGTGAGTTGATTCCTGTAAGTGTTCATTCAGTAAAGGAAATAGACATAAGAATTGCAATTCCCAAAATACAGAAAGAAATTTTTAAGTAATTTATATTATTTTTCTTCAAAAAGAAACCTGTGGGAACAGAAGTCATAAATATCTCGTGGCATGCAAGTCATTTAAAAGTCACATCAAATTTCTTTGCAAATAATTATGTAATGTCTGTCAACAAAATCCTGGCAATTAAATATTTCAGCATTTGCTTACATACAAATTAAAGAGACATTTGTTGTTTTCCTGTCACGGGTTTCAATCCTGAAGAGCCACCATATCAAAACAAATGCTCCTAGTCTTCTTTCATGTTTGCCAACCCGAGATTGTCTCTGACATGCTTTGTTTTAGTAAAGCACTTGGAATCCTCCCATCATGCCTTGCCATTTCCTTAGCAGTGTATTACTCATATTTTCCAATAAACATCAATAATTTTATCATTCAATAAGCTTCTAATTCCAAAACAAAATAAAGAAACCAAACAATATTCAGTAAAATACGTACTAAATATTTTTTAAAAAGAACCAATTCAATTAAAGGTGCACTATTTACCATCAATGATCAAAGTCAAATAATTGATGTAGGTAAACATTGATGTTCACAATGACTTCAAAGCCCTACATGATACAGCTTTGTAAGTAATTAAGCTTTTGTTGGGTTTTTACTAAATACAACGTAATGTTCTCAGAAGAATGACCATTGAGTTTGTGACATACATATAATGAATCCAATTTTACTTCATCAATTATACAACCTCGTATTGACACATTTTCATAATGTCCATGTCATATATAATTCATGATGAGGCATACTGTACTAAAGAAAGCAACTCACTACCCCACCCCCCCACACCCTGGTAAAGGGTAAAATCTTAGAGTTATTATCCAAACTGTTTATTTAATTTATCCCATCAGCTACTTAAAGAGACAACATTAAATGTAGCAAAAATAAATAACAGGTAGTCAGTCCAGTCATTAAATAGCAGATTATCGCTAAGTAGTTTCTCAAATTACCCATTTTTAAAAGCTCCATGTTATAACTAATTCTTAATGTACTAAGAGAGCTGTGTTTCTTCTCCCTGACCACATAGTATGATGCACTTTCCAGCCACCTACTAACTGATTTTCTACATCTGGACTCTCCAGGTTATAATGAATTCTTTCTTCAAAATGTGAAGTAGAACAGGGCATGTGCGTGATTACAAATTATGATCTTCCTTCATTCCATCATATCTCTGACTCTTTGCAATGTAAATATGCAAGTATTATTTGTATTCTGTGTTATTTCATGCAGATTAAAATAGCACCTGAGTTTCATTTAATTATTACAATTCCACTGATTTAGTTTATTATATGTGATGAATCTTAATAATTAAATTAACATATTATAGAAACTAAGAGCACTTGTATGCTTTGCTATCCAGCAGAAATTATACTAAAAAAATACAAAGCTACCATGTATAACCAAGAATATTTCATAAAATAGATAATATAGGCATGCATATGTGCTTATATAATAATGGGGATTGAAAAGAACGTATAAACAAGGGTGACTTTATTATATATATGTTGTACAAGATATTGTAAGCATCCAAATAAAACACCATGACATTGAGGACAATGACTGAGACAGCTAGATATGAGAGCAAACAATTTCAATCTATAATTTTACATTTATTTCATTTTGTTAGATGACACTAAGGCAATGGAGTAAACTAAAATTTTGATTTCAAAACAATATGAAGGAATAGAATAAAAATGAATAACAAAACAAAAGACAATAGAAACTTAGTACAGCCTGAATGTTTTCATCAGGAAATAGTTGCCCAGTCTTGATTTTCTTTCTTTTCTTACAATTGTAATGGCTGCCAAATGACACTTAGCTAAGTGTTCAATGTTTTCACCTATGAAAGATCTTTTACTGTGAATTGAACAGACAGACATGTTTAAGAGCATTTGTTATTCTTGCAGAGGTGCAGAGGGCCTAGGTTTTATTCCTAGTTCTCACGTGGTAATACACAACAGACTAACTCCAGTCCCAAAGGATTCAATGTTTTTTGCTTGCTTGTTTTTTTTTCGCTTCTGTGTGTAACAGGCATACAAGTGATATACATACATAACTACAAGCAAGCACTATTATGCATACAAAAATAAGTAAATAACCTTATTTTCCTATTCATTCACTTATACCTCCAAGATCATATCTATTTTGAATCTCATATAGTGCTTTTAAAAAGCATAAGTTAGTTCCAGGGAAAACCTTGGAAAGTGTGTGAAATTTCTCTGAATGACTCTAATGCTAATTTTGGTTGCTCAGATTCTGTGCTAGATGAATCCAATATTTAAATGCCAGCTATTGAGTACTAAAATTCTACACCATCTTTGTAATTTCTGTGATCAGATTGTGGTAATATGTGACATATGTATTAGATTATTTGCCATTTGCCTTGGTAAAAATACCCTGAACAAAAACAACTTAGGGGATGAAGGGTTTGTTTAGCTCAGGGTTCAAGGTACAGGTCCCAATAGATGAGAAGTCAAAGTAACAGATATTTTAAGCAGGTAGTCATAGCCACAGCCAAGAGCAAAGAGAGAATGAATGCACACAAGCTTCCTAGCATTCAGCCTGCTTTCTCCCTTCTTACACAGTGCAAGATCCCAAACAAAGAACTAGCCCACACACATAGGTGAGTCTTCTCATCTCAATTAATGTAGGCCAGATAATCCCATGAGAGGCATAACTAACCATAAGGATGTTTGAAGAACCCATTTGCAAACTAATTTTGTAACTTTTGTATTTTTTCCATATGAAAGAATTCAAGTGTAGTTACCCTACATAGAGTATTCTTCTCCAATCATAAGTCATGGGTAGCCAAAGATAAAACCCTTTGGAAACTGTGGCCTGCATCATTGGTCAGAAGCATCTCTGATTTTCTCCAAACAGCAAAAGCTACTGACATTGTTCTTTGCTGTCCAAAAGAATTATATGGTAAGATCCTAGTGCTGAAGACACCACATTCTTTGGTCCCAGAACATGGAGAAATCAAGTCTGTAATGATCAGGAATATTTCTCCATGCCAGTTATATTTCATAGTTACAAAGTCACCTGCGGTTTTGTTGTAGGAGGTACTCATCAGCATTCTTTCTCAACTGTAAATCCTGTAAACTACAGTACTGACCAGAGGAGAAAGACAGGCTCATCCTTGAATAAGGTTTGAACCAGCCACCACCATTCCAGCATTCACAAGCCCTTACTCCTAATGACAGATAAAGTCTCATGGGGAAGAGAAAAACAGTCTTTTTTAAAGAATGACTTCTTGTAGGCTGATTCCACTCCAGTGTATGGGCAGGAAAAATTTAACTGAATGGTTTTTAAAAATTATAGGAATGATAACAAATTGGGGGATAGGCAAATGGCAGTGGATCTGGCGGAACTTGGGGGAAGGGTGAAGAAGGGATATAATAAAAATATTTTTGTGTGAATTGCTGATAAGATTCATAAAATATTTTATTTTCAAAAGATAACCATTTCCCACATACAGATCCACACGGCAAATAATTTGGACAATCCCCAGTTAATACCTTCTATCTGGGTAATTCTAGATTATGTAAGGTTGAAAATTAAAGCAAACCATCATAACACATACAAAAGGATACAATCTAAATTGCTATTAATTAAGTAGCATAGAAGATAATTCATGCATTTACTAAGTCTTTAGACTAATAAATATAGATGGCTTCAATAATCTTCCTTCACCTTCCAGGCAAAACACATATGGTCTTTTGTGTATTTTTAATTGAAACATATTAATCTTATTATATTGAATCATAGAAATCATGTCATTCAGAAATGTGAAAAGTAAAAGAAGGAAAAATGCTTTGGTTCCCCGTGTCTCATTTCTGTCCCTCAACACAAAACATCATTAACATAAACTTGTGTGTAAAAAACACTAAGTAAAGATATGTATTATTTTCATACACTAAGCAAGAGATTCTGAAATGCACTAATACCTTTCAGGCCTCATAATTATGATATTAATGTATCAAATGTTTTCTATGACTAGCAGTCATAACTCACATTTGAGTTAGTGAGCACAAAACTCTTATAGTTTCTCTATTGTAAAAAGTTGTTAGTGTAATGACGGCATGAATGACCCAACATTAAATGCTTTTCACTTTTAGTTCTAGTTAGAGACTTCATCTATAAAGTAAGAATTATAGAAGGCTTTTTTATTTGACAAATGGTTTTCAGTATGATTTTATTGGAAACTGGAATACTATTCATCCATTCATTTGTTACCCATTTATTCAACTCATAAGTACTCACTGTCTTTCATATGTACTAAGCAGTACTCCAGCTACTTGGAGAACATTGGAAAATAAACAAATAAACAAACCCATACCCCTGATGTTAAATAGCTCTGATCCTCATAGTTCTGAAAATAGACAAAAGGAAAATACATAAAATTCAGTCTATTTACTGCATTAAGGGATGAAGAAACTATAAAGTGAAGAAATAAAGCATGAAATAATGTCAAAGAAGTCATATTGTTGACTACAGGGTCAAAATAATTTTGTATTTGGAAGACTTTTGTAAAACTCTACAAAGAAACATAAAAAGAAAGGCCACTCTACACAATGGCAAAACTACACAAGCAAGACAACAGCAGCAACTAATTTCTGAGGAGGAGAATGCCTCTTAAGCTCGAGCTATGAAAAGGACCAGTCTTTAGAAGAAAAGAAAGCAGGTAGAAGCAGAAGGAGATTGTGTAGCTATCTCCCTGTCATTTGTATTAAAATAAAATAAAGGAATAAATAGGAAGTTTTTGCAGAAGAATTATATGACCCATTTTTATACGTTGGTTGTAATAATTATAATAAACAGAAGATTGGCAGGGCTAGATGCAAGCAGAGGAAGACTAGAATTATTGGGATAGTCCAATGACAAGAAAAGGATAGTGTACTCTGGGAGGGATGCTGTAGCCGGTGAGATAAAGTGAAATGCTAGACAAACTTTAAGAAAGATTATTCTAAAGGCATGGTATCTACAGTAGGCTATAAAATGCAGGAGAGTGAATAACCTGAAATGTTTACATTTGAAGTTGCTGTGTATACAATATATAAAATACAAATACTCTGGAAGTCATAAGTGGCACACATACATGTATAGTTAATAATTATATGGATGTATATGATTGAACATTTGGATAAAAGTACCATAAACTAACACCCATGGTACAAGGCAACATTTAGAACTTGAAATTGAAAAGACAAATGATAAAGACGACTGAGGAGAACAGAAAAGCAATAGTCAGTGTGAGATTTTACACAGCCCTTTATAAAGCATTGGGAATCAGTAGGAGAGGACTTGCTATCACATCCAAGGCCTGGAATCTGATTCTCCAGCACAAATAAGAGAAAAGATAAAATAAATAAATAAAACCACCATAAAACCACTAAAAGCAAAAACAGAGAGAAAGATTAAAACTTTTACAAGATGATTGTCCTCGATATAAAATGATGCCGACAACTCCAGAAATACGGAAACCTAATGTATTAGCATTATGCAATATATGTAGTTCAGTGTCCTCCAGGACACAAGTCTTTAGGGTAGTTAATGATAAATTTCCAGAATGAGTAATATAACAGAAAGAAATAAGAGAACTGAGAACAACTGAAGCCACATTTAGGCACACATATCAGGGTTTTTCTTTGACAAAGAAAGCCATAGGGGTGTCCAATTATAAAGATATTACATAAATATTTTAAAAGAAACAGTAACTTTTAGGACAATAATGTGTCATAAGAGAGAAAATTTCAAGGGTTATGTTTATATGAAGATGATGATAGATTGCAGTAGACTGTTGCATGGTTTGACGTAGTTCAAAACCATAGAAAATATTTAATTCTTGGAGATAGGATAGATCATCTTAAAATAAACAGTTTTAGTTCAGGAGAAATTGTGGAAACCATTCTTCCACTCATTATATATACATACTGTGTGTGTGAGTGTGTGAGCATGTGTGTGTCCTGTAGTGTAGTGTAGTTTAGTGTAGTATAGAAACTGTAAATTCGAAAAGTGTCACATTTCCTTAGGGTTGCAGCTGCAGCCAGGAGACATTCAGACATGTAATCAAAAAATACATGAATACAAGGGAGCATCTGTGAGACAATTTGCATAACAGTGTTTGCATTTTTCCTAATACTCGTGACATGTTGACATGCACAGTCTATGTTTACACTGGGGAAAGTCTTCAGTTATATATTACATGCTTCATTAGCTCACTTCCTTTAGAATCAAAATGTCTACAGATTTGGTCTATTTGTTGTGAATAAACATGGTTAGGGGTTAACAATGGAACACAAAATAAATTGTCATGGTTTGAGTGTTTATTTGTTAACAGATCAAAAAATTTACACAACCTTTAATTAGTTTTCTTAATTTATGTTTGAAATTTCTTTATTTATATTTGAAAATAGTATTTCTTAATTTATATGTGACCCACTAAAATATTAAAAGTGGAAGCTAAAGGTGAATTTTGGATAAGAACTCAATGTTTAATAGTTCCAAGGTAGAGCAAACTAAAAGAACATTTCTCAGTCCTGCTCAAAAAATGTTGTTTTGGTATATGACTGCATTCTAGTACTTTCCTAGATAACTCAGTTCTTCCTATTGTTTTAGCCCAGAAAAAACACATTAATTTCTCTTTCTTCATTTACCCAGTTATTCTTTTACTCTTATATACATGGGAATCCCACTGTTTCATGTGCAATGCCAATCCTGAGGTGGGGTCTGTAATTCTGCATTTAGAATAGAAGTTTCAGGTTTTGCCTTCTGCCTGCTACAGATGCTCCCAGAGTTAATAGAAAATCGCACAAAATTAGAGGTCATTAATTATTTATTTCATGTTAGATTTTTGTTCCTTTTTAAAAATGTAGTTAAGTAAGATTAGAAGTATTTTTTTTGATTTGGGATATGAATATTTCCTTAAGAGATTATAAAAGCAGTAAACACAAGTATACTCAATTTCAAAGTATCTGCAAAATGTGTTGCAGGCCTTAACTAAAACCTAACAAATAAAATCCCTAAATATTTCAGCAATACAAAAGGACCTGTTGTTTATTTACTAGATTATTGCTTAAAGCATGAGGCCCAATTTTATTTAAAGCTACACCTTAAATATCAACAACAACGAAATGGGAATTAAATCAAACTCAAGACAAACATGCTGTGGCTGATACCCTGAGCACATCAGAGAAGAAACGGGTACCAAACAGCATTGCTTAAGTGTGTCATTCAGCAGCCAGTGATAAGCACTTTGCCATGCCTATACTACACTACAGTTCTCACATCTGCTTTCACCTACCAGCTTAGTTTGACTGCTCTGCTTGTGGGACCACAGTCATGTAAACAAAGCACCCCAGGGCAGTAATATCCAGAAAGCCAGAGTTGTCTTAAAAGACCACCTAACAGGACTTCCTGTGAATTCGTAATTTTGTTTATGTAGATTTAAAGCATAGCATAGGGAGAAGATAGTTTGCTGTCAAAGAAATAGTTTTCATAAAGCAATAAGAAGCATCTGAAAGATGGAGAAATTTTCTCACTCAAAAGATTACTGTTAAAAGAGGATAAGTGACATGCCACAAAGGTCTGATGTCATGGGAATTGCAATTTTTACAAGCTAGTGGTATGAATATCGTTAAATAGAAGATTATACACCAAATATTTTGTCATATTTTATTAGATAAGGTAATACTGTCTGATAAACTCTAACATTAAGCACTGAGATATGACATGGCAGGCTACTAAAGGCATTTCATTTTGTTCTTGATCATTTTAGCTGAGGACTGCAAACTAGTCTGCTTTTACACACATTCATATATATAATCTGTTGTTGCCATTAAATGATGTGGAATCCACTACATCTCACAGTAATACTTCACATCAATGGACTTCCCTCAATGTGTAATATCCCAGTGCAAATATTCACTTCATTAATTACCATAATTAAGAAAGTATATTTTGCTACAATGACCAAGAGATTGACTGTACAGAAAACTGAAAGATATCTGAATAAGGGGTGGCACACATGTATGTCAGCAGGCCTGGATCCTGAACTAAAAAAAAGACCATGTTGCTCCTTGATTAAGTGAATAATTCAGGAAATTTTCATTTCTAACGAATGCAACACAATTCTCATCCATAATATTATAGTACAAAAGGCACACTTGGCTTAAACTGCCAATTATTTTTGACATGAAAATAAGAAAACCATGGCAAACATGAATAAAATAATTTTATCACATTATGAGAGACTAGACTATCTGTTCTTCATAGAAGAGATATCTAAGAATATGTTAATTCATTCAAATCAGCAGATATATACAAGCAAAATGCCATATGTTATTTATTATAAAATAATTTATTTAGTAAATGCATCAATTTATTTCCATGTACTGGGGTCTCAAAACCATCTTCATAAAATAATGAATAAAATTAGTTTGTTAACCCAAATTATCATTTCAATTTTTAATTATAATAAATCATAAGTTCTATTTACTTAATTATTTTTCCTTACTTAGGTAGTCTCATCTTCATTTTATTATATAAAGAACTGCATGTAGTTGCTTTTGTTGGATCAGTATGAGTTAGGTGAAAAATGAATAAAATATTATCAGAAACCAATGATTGTGAGTCAAGGGAATAGAAAAATAAAAAGTCCCCACTCTCCTTTGTCTCTTCTAGTGACTGGGGTGGCACTAGCCAACAGTCACAAAGGACCTGAATGTATCCAGAACTATATCATGTGCTTCATCTTATCTACTCAATACTGGGAAAGCCTCATGTTGCTCAACCTCAGTGAGGTGGGCTCTAACTTCAATCGGCGATCTTTCAAACTCAACTGGATGAAAACAGTGAACTTTCACACTAAATGCTTTTGTCACCATTTAAAATTATCAGGTATTATGATGGTTCAGTGTGCACCAAATGGTATTTGCAGGTAAAAGAAAAGTAATAACTTCACCTAAGATGTGGATTCCAGAAAGATCAAATTGGGAGAACTTTATTTCCCAAACTAACCGGACCACATATATTTTCCTTGGGACATGGTATCTTACCTAAACATGGGATAAATGGCTTTCTTCCTCAGGATGCATCTCTTTCACGATATATTATTTGTTTTTATGCCTTTAGAAGATGACTTTAGACATGCAAATTCAGAAAGAACTCAGATTAGGAGATTTGATTTAAGAAATAAAACCCATTTAAATCTCAGTAACAAAATTATTGAGAACTGGAAGTCTAGTCACCTTGCTCAGTGTTGCAGAAACAATCAAGAATTGTGAGACAACCACTCTAAATGCCCTGGCATGCTTCAAACATAAAATTTAATTCTCTTAATTAAGCAAACAAATAAACTTCTTGCACTTTCTAATAAGGGCAATATTGTCTGGTTTGGTAATCTAAGGAGAAATAAATTAAGTTCCCACTGGCAAACAGAATCTCATTAAATGCATGAATATCTAGAAGTCATGTAAAGAAATCATGGTCTACTGACCAAGAAACTGTAATTCACAGTCAATAAAAATGGTTCTCAATCTAGCATTGATTCAAGTATTTGTCCTTGAGAAAATATGCTCATTATTCCACAAGTTCTGTCTAGTTGCTTTAAGAAGATGTACACAGAGATTTGGGGGTTTACAATAATTAATAATATTTCAAAATTCTAATGTATGAATCCTTACAGGTATAAAATTGTTTATTGGAGCAACAACATCAGTGTCACTAAAATTAAATATACACTTATGATTCTATATTCTTATTAAAACAGAATTTTAATAACAGTTTAATAAAAGCAGTTTAAGTCCTAATTTTCAAAATAAATAGAAAACTCCATCAAGTTGTTGCAATAAACAATACAGAGAAACCTTGTCTCAAAAAACCAAAACCAAAAAAAAACAAAAAATATTTTATGGTTTCCAATTTCTGAAATATCATCATTGATTGCCATTCTTAAGTTACATTAGCAAAAATGCACAAGAAGGACTTATACATGCCTACTCAAAGATCGCTTCTTTCTTCACTTGAATAGAATTAGATCATAGAATTTTAACAATAGTTCCAGATACCATACACTGTTACTAGAAGAACTGAGCATGAAAAATAAAAAATCTTTAGACTTTAAAGAAATCAAAGGTAAATATTGAATTGTAATTTGTTCTCTGCCTAAAAATGTCCGACGTTCTTCTTATTACTCATGATTATAAACAGTTTGTTAATTGATAAATTATATACTCTAATTGCTTTTTTAAACTCACGAGTTATACGAATTTTTTAAATTTTTTCAGAAGAAATAGGTAATTAAAGCCCATATAACAAATGCAGTCATAAAATTGATATGAAATAGCCGTGTGTAAAATATTATCATTTAAAACTATATTGATACAAATTAAGTAATTGTTGTTCACTGTCCAGCTAGAAATACATCATTTTTCTCTATAAAAGGCTGGAGGTAGCTGGGAGTTGGTGGCACAAGCCTCTAATTCCAGCACTCAGGAGGCAGAGGCAGGCAGATCTCTGTGAGCTCTGGTCTACAGAGGGAGCTCCAGGACAGTCTCCAAAACAATACAGAGAAACCTTGTCTCAAAAAATCAAATAAGTAAATGAATAAATAAATAAAAATAAAAGAAAAAGCTGGAGGTGAATAGAACATTAAACCTACCTAGTTGAGTCTGCTATGTGTAGTAACACCTACTCCCAAAAAGACTCACATGGAAATTAGCAGGTAAACAAACAATATGACAGAAATTCTTGATGAAGAAAATCATCAAGAAAAAAAATCAAAACCAAAATGGACACCCATAAAGCTTCCCAGTGTTTCAGCTGACCATGAAATGCACTGAAATCAGAGGTAGATGACCTCAGACATCTAAAACAAAATGCTGAATACAGTGTTAAACAACAGTTATGCCTGTTTGGAATTTTTATAATGCAGTATTGACAATGGAGACTTTAATGTTTTCATCTGACCACTAAACCCCATTTTAATACCAAAATATGAGTAATACACTTAGTGCTTATCATTTACTTTTGACATGTAATAAATGTGGGTGTCAATGACGAGGTATAGATAATCTATTGAGCCTTGGGTAGTAGATCAGTATTTATCCCGGGTATACAAATGGACTTTGGGCTCCCATCCAACAATGAGAGATTCACTCTCACCCTGGACTCTTGAGGGAGGGTCTAGGCCCTGCCCTTGATGAAATGACAGACTATGGACACCCCCATGGATTGCCTCACCCTCCCTGGGGAAATGAGGGATTACTGGGGTGGGGGTTGGTGGGAGGGCACAGGAGGAGGGGAGGGAAAGGGAGAGGGTACTGAAATTGACATGTGAATCAACCCTGTTTCTAATATAAATTTAAAAATAAAATATACATGTAAAAAATGAAACAAAAAAATAAAAATAAACTAGTAAGTAGTTTTAAAGGAGTCTTTTAAGTGACACTTCTTCTTTTCCTAGCAAGTCATCCTTTCAAATATATTCTTGGGCAACAATTTGCAAATCTAGTAGTGCCCCCACCAACACCTCTGGAACCCAACACTCAGAGCTACTGTTTGAGAAATACCAGGTAAAGTCCATTATGCATTGTGACCCTAAGGTGAGAAAAAAACCTTTGTTAAACAATTACTATGGAAAATTCCTGAAAATTAATGAGTCAACCTTGTGAACACATTTAGTAGAAAGAAGAATTTAAGACGCAAATGCAGATATGGTGCCTTTAAAAGATATATAGCATGACACAAACAAAAGAAACTCGTTGAAATGTTTCACTGAATAATAGTAACGTGTAAAGAATGTAATGACCTTAAATTCAAATCTTTTTGTGAAATGCAATAGGATATTAGGATGTGTAGTATACTGAAATTGACATAAAATTAGGAGGCCAAGGGACATTTTTTTTCGAGATAGGGTTTCTCTATGTTGTTTTGGAGTCTTTCCTGGAACTTGCTCTGTAGACCAGGCTGGCTTGGAACTCATAGAGATCTGCCTGCCTCTGCCTCCCGAGTGCTGGGGTTAAAGGCATGTGCCAACAATAGCTGGCTTTAAGGGAATATTTGTACAGTAGAAATTAAGGAACAAAGGATTTCAATAGTGAACTTGTGCACACAAATATTGATTATTACTGTAAGGAGTAAATTAAGAAGATCAACATTTCAAGCAATGCTTTTTGTTTGTTTGTTTGTTTGTTTTAGTATTCCAAATCACTTAGAACAAAGTAATCATTGCATCATGTCTTCAGCTCACTCATAAGGCTCTGAGTCATTTGATAGCAGTGATTATACTTAGATGATAAACACAGGATTCTCTTTTTTCATCTTTTTTTATTTATTTAAATTAGAAACAAGCTTGCTTCACATGTAAATCCCAGTTCTTTCTCCCTTCCTCCTGCCCGACTCCCTGCCTTTCAACCCCCAACCAAACTCTACTTGACTCTGCAGGAAGGATGAGGCCCTTCATAGGTGATCTCAAAAGTTTGTCATATCATACTAAGCAGGGCCTAGTCCCTCCTTCATGTGTCCAGGGTGAGAAAGCATCCCTCCATGTGGAATGGGCTCCCAAAGTCCATTCAGGTGCCAGGGATTAATACTGATCTAGTGCCTGAGGCCCCAAAGCTTGTCTAAGCCTCTTTACTGACACCACATTCAGGGGGTCAGGATCAGTCCCATGCTGGCCTCTCAGCCATTAGTCTGGGGTCCATGAGCTCCCCCTTGTCAGGTCAGCTGTTTATGTGGGTTTCACCTGCCCAGTCATGACAATTTTGCTCATCACTCCTGCCTCTCTGCAACTGGTTTCCAGGAGTTCAGTTCAGTGTTTAGCTGTGGGTGTCTGCCTCTGCTTCCATCAGCCGCTAGATGAAGACTCTAGGATGGCACACAAAGTAGTCGTCAGTCTCATTGGGGAAGGGCACTTAAGGTAGCCTCTCCACTATTATTTAGATTGCCAGATGGTGTCATCCTTGTAGATCTCTGGATATCTCACTAGTGCCAGATCCCTCCACAAACCTATAATAACTCCCGCTCTTATGTTATCTCTCATCCTGCTCTCCTCTATTCTTCCCGTGGTTCATTGCTAAACTCTTCTTACAAGGCTATAAGAGTATTCTCTTTCATAGAGTGGCTGGAAGTGATTATTTAAGAAAAAAGTGGAAAAACACATTAATCTATAAGCAATTATTATTTACATAAAGGTCTTTATAATGATAAGAATAATTGCCTGGCTACATGGAATAAAAATAAAAATGGATTCAATTGGATCCACAGTGAGGAAAAAAATAAAATATGTGTAATATATGAAACATTACACAGACTGAAGAAGTTGTATTTATGTAATTAGGAATGTGGATGAAGTTACATATAAATCAAGGTTCTAACAATTATTACTGAAAATGACTATGAATTTGAAAGTAAACAAACATATAGGAGTATCTGAGAGGATTTGTAGAGAGGAATGAGAAGGGAAAATAATGTAATTATAGAATTAAAAACTAATAACTTTAAA
The DNA here is from genome assembly GCF_017639785.1 of Mesocricetus auratus. NCBI lineage: Eukaryota > Metazoa > Chordata > Mammalia > Rodentia > Cricetidae > Mesocricetus > Mesocricetus auratus. The sequence continues at coordinate 39,326,727 of NW_024429194.1, read as the reverse complement.
ATAGAAAACTTGTTTCTGATACTGGCTTTGCATTGAATAAAGCACATCTCTTGACACTTCTCTCAAACTCTATACAACCAGTAGTTTCATCTGAAAATTTGCATAAGGTCTTTGTGCAGAGTTTCATAGTTTGATGGTACAAAATTATTTGAAACATTTAAAATGTATTGCCAAGAGTACAACTATGAGTAGAGACGTTGCATGAGATAAAGTTCATTATATAGGCCTAAAGGGAACACATAAGCAAGAAAGCAGATAGGAAAACTGTGGCATATACAACTAGATATGAGTCAAATGATTAGAAGCAGTTTCGTTTCGGGAACTCATTCAAAGGTAGGATTAAATAATAATATGATAGAGATGAAAAAACTCAACAACTATATCAGCATTTTTCCACCTAACATAGTTAATTTACAAAAATTTTAATATTTGGAAAACATGTAGATAATTCTGTTGACAAACAAAACAGTACAAAATTAAATTCGAGTTCATTCTTGTTCTCATTACTGAGATTAAAAGGCAATCTAATGGATCAGGAAAAGAGGAGGGAGAAATGACCAAGACAATCCGCATCCACATATGAAGAGTAAATTCATGAGGGATGAAAAGTACTCTACCAAACAATGGTTGTTATGAATTTTATGACAGAATAACAATAATTAAAGATTACCACTGAGATGAAACAAGACTATTAAATATTAAAACTAAATATAAAAAGCAGAAAACTATGACAGATTTGTTTTTAAAGACTGTTTTACAAGAGAAAAGAGTCTCATAGTTAAGTGAGATTATTTTGTTTTGCTTTGCACTAAAGGAAGAAAAACACAAACAAAAGAGGATTTTAATTCTGGGGAATTATAGTTAATATACGGATGACATGTTTAAACTGTAAAAGAAATATTACAAAATTATGAAAATATTTATTTGAGTGAGAACAAAAATCACAGACTGCCATTATCAACCAAATTTATCAAATGATCACATATTCCACAAAACAATATATTTAACAGTTAACTATTATGCCTTCATTATATACTTTATGGATTTTTTCTGTATCTTCCACTCAGCTTTTGTAAAATATTTTGAAAAATATTTTTCTGTAAGAAGAATGGAGGTATAACTTACTTTTCCTCTCATATACTTTTTGTTTCTCTGAATTTCAAAACATGTTATTGTTAACAGTAAGCTAATTGCTAGAGTCATTATCAAACCCAGGAAAACGGCTGTCAAGATTACTTTTCTTTCTATCATTATTATTCTGGGTTTCCTGGCATCACACATTCAATGCTTGTTTTTCTACCGCCTATCACAAATATCCATACTCAGTCCACACTGTGCATATAAACCCATCTATCGCCCTTATTCTGGTCTTTGATTTCATGAAATAAAATAAAAGAGAAATAGAGAATAATGACAAGTGAGTTATTATTAAGGTATTTTTACACCATAAATATTATAAATCATTACTCTAATATGATACTTTGTTAGGGTGCACCCAAAAGCTTTGAAGAAACCTGAACAAGTTAGTCTCTTAGTCAGAATACCTTTTCACACACACACAGCAGTGGGCAGGATGAGAAGCAGAAAGATTAACAAAAAACAACAATGAGCAGGAAGAGGATTTGAAATGCTGGATACTTTGATTCATGTGTTTGACATAAACACTATTTCAGCTTATACCTCTGGGGAACATGCACAATGGAGGAGTGGTTAATCCTTGCATACTTACACAAGTGTGTCTGTAACTGAGTGTTTGCATCAAATAAGCAGCAAGTTAATACTCAGGAATGTGTTGGCACTTTTAGTCTGATTTGCAATTACTATTTATGATGGTCTGAGTATACTAAAAACTCCTGTGACTTCAGTTGAAGCAAAGCTATTCCCGAATAGGATTAAAGGTAAGCCCAACATGAGACCAGTGGATTAGAGTGGGCCTTAAATTCAGTAAGATCCTTAAAAGGGAGATGAAAGAATACATGCAGAAACTGATGTGAACCCAGAAGAGACCGCAATGAAGTTTCTATGTGCTAAGTAAGGGGAGCCAAGGAGAAGAACAAACCTTAGAATAGGATAGCAATAGCAGGTAGCCTGGAACATATTTTTTTTTCTTTTTAGTTTCCAAAGAAGCAGGCCTACTGATCATCCATCAATTTAGGACTTCAGGCTTCCAGAACCGTGAGAGAATCAATTTATACACTGTTTCTAGAGAGATACACTTACAATCTGGTTTGCAAGAAACTGGGTTTGTAAATTCACATCTCCATACATGCTTAGAGAGAGATGAAATAAAGGAAGTCCTCAAGTGTAAATGAAAACATTTTCATAGCGTACAGCCATAACCCTTTCACCATCTCTGAAGTACCCTGAAGCTGAGAGAATATTAAATGCTTAAATAGTTGAAATAGCAAAATCGCAAATAATTCATGCATTTTCTCTCAGAAAAACTAACCACTCTATAGAGAAAACAAACCTTCCTTTTTATAATCAATGCGAGAGAAGTATTATAATAAAAATTTAGGCTTGGAAATCTTATTTTCTCTACTATTCAAAATGTATAACTCTTTCTAAATATAATGTTAACTGCCTGTCCTACTGAGAAGAACCAACCAAAATTATTCCTGATCACCAGTTAGCTATCAAATTTAATTCAAATTTCCATATTCATATTTTCTTACATTATCTATTTTGACTTGGAATCTCAAAATATTTATTGTAATATTAACTATCACCTGAAAAACTTAACAGTAGTTAATCTTAATAGCTCTGTGACTTGTGACATTAATTTTTAAGAATTTTGACTAGTTTATGTTTCTAAGTATTATCTGTCCTCCTAACTGAATAAGGTCGTACACATTATTCAGTGTTCTGAGTATTCCTTTGGTCAAAATAATTGGTAAAGATTGGGGAATGTTTTACATGTTCATAAGATGTTTATTATTTTCAGTTGAATTTATTACAAAGGTAATAATGCTGATAGGTTCAAAGAAAGGAACTAAGTCTTACAATCGCTTCAATTGTAAAGGGACAAATGAGAATAGTTGTATTCTTGCTAGTTCAAAATTAAATCCAATGCAATTTGTTCATGCAGGGTGTTCGAGCCCTGTTGGTGGCTTCACTTTCACCGGGGAAAAATGATCATTGGCCACATTTAGCAGTGCTGGTAGAAGGCCAAGGAGAAGCTTTTCATTAACATATACCCAGTAATTACCAAAAGCACATAGACACATCTCATTTCTACCCGGCCATTATGCTCGCTGGACTGGAAAATGGGATTGGGCCAAGTGGAACTGTCCCAAGCACACACACTGTATATTCCTGGAAGGCAAATCAAAGAGTGTTCTATAGACCAGTAGGCTCTTTGCTCAGCAAGCTTCCATGGGCAGTGTTTACAGTTTCTAGATAAAACCATCAAGATTTTCTTTTTACCAGTGTCATTCTATTTTAAAATACAAACATCAAATTATAATAAATGTATCATTTTAATAAAAAACATTTTAAATATTAATCCTATAAGCATCGAGAAGTAGAAATTATCCACTCTTATACTATGTTTTATATATAAGTTCAAGGTCTTACGAAGAAAAAAGGTTATTTGTGCAGAAAATCCACATTGGACAGCTAAATGGAAATAACATTCAGAGTCAACTACTGTGTGGATGAACAAAAAATGGTGTCTATAGGCTCATTATAAACTTCTGGTCTCAAGCAAACAAACTGGTTGGCAACAGGCTTTAATGTCCTTTTAACTATGTGACCACCAGAAGAGGAAAGTAGAACCAAGATGTGGTTAGCTGCCTCCTACTGATGCTGTGCCACCCCAGAAAACCACTTTGGAAGGGTCAGTTTTAAGTGGGTTTTAGAATAGTGCAAGAGAGGGCTAGCCTTCCAGGAAACAGAGGCCTAGAAAATACCACAATCAATAAACAAAACCATGCATGCAATATGCTTCATTTCCATGGGTCTCTATATCATACCACACTATACAGTACCAGAGGATCATAAAGGATTGAACAAGAAAACAACAACAAAACCAAACAAACAAACCTACAACAAAAACACTTTCTGTGGCCCAAGAGATCAGGTAAGCAAACTATTATATTGGTGTACATATAGATACATCATATGATATCTCTACTTTAAATACATGTTTAACTGCTTTACATAGCTGAGACTGTACCTCAGATGGTAGAGTACATGCCTATCATGAATGAAGCTCTGAGTTAAATATTCATCATCGTTTAAAATGGGAACTGGCCATAGGACTATACTCCCAGCAATTAAAAGGGAGAAGCAGGAAATTCAATGTTGCTATCTTTGGCTTTTTGGTGAGTTTGAGGCCAGATGATATGAATGAGGCTGTGGCACCAACCCCTGGAAGAAAGAAAAGAGGGTAGGTAATAACAAACAAAGGGACAGAAAGAAAGGGAAGGAAGGAAGAGAAATAAAGGTTGTCTTATACTATAGTGATGTGGATGTAAATACAAGAGTTTGGGCAACTTCAGCTTAAAAGTTTACTAAAAAATATTTATGTTAGAATATAATACATTTATAATGTTTTGTTAAGAGTCCAAAATGGGGAACTATGTTGGTTTTTAGAGTGTAAAACAGTTTACTCTTGCCCTATTTTAATCCTAGATAAAATGAGTTGCCCTCAGCATACTCAAAAAGAAAAGATATTAGATGAGGGATACAGGATTCAGTTTGTACATAACCAACCTCAATAGATAAAAACAGTTTTCTGCTAAAACACATGTCCAGGTTAGCCAAAAGAGTTATAAAAACATTCCAGTGTTCCAGTGCAATGAAAAATGTTTTTTATGTCCTACCTGGAGTGCCCAATCAAAGCAGGTAGCCAATAAAATATCTTTTCACTATTCAGTTGGTTAAGTATTCTAAAAGACTAGACTTCGGCCTGTTGTGGTGGCACATGCCTTTAATTCCAACACTTGGGAGACACAGCTAGGGGGATAACAGTAAGGTTGAGACCAGCCTGTAATAAAAAGCAAGTCCCAGGAAGCAGATGCAGAGATCCACAGCCAACTCAACAAAAAAATCAATAAAGGTCTAAGTAAGGGATGCTAAAGAAAATAATTAGAATTTGTATGAAGATATACAATAGATCATTCATGTATTACTTATGCAGTGTAAGTCTGTGTGTTTGTGTGAGAGAGAGAGAGGGAAAGAGAGAGAGAGAGAGAGAGAGAGAGAGAGAGAGAGAGAGAGAGAGAGAGAGAGGAAGAAAGACGAGAGAGGGATACAGGCGAGAGACATGAAGAGAAAGTATGTATATATTGTGTTTTGTATGTGTGTGTGTGTGTATTTCTGTTTCTCTTGTCACTGTTCAGTAATGAATCTGAGACCCATCTACAAATGATAAGCAGCATGTCTAAAATTGATGAATACCAGTGAAAAGACAGAGAAGAGTGACTTAAATTGAATTAGTAAAACATAGTCCACGATACGGTAAAACACCTCTCTGCTTCAACTATAACACACCAAACTTCTTATCTGTCAATTAATTTGTCTTTGTGAGTTAGTTTAGATAGCACATGATCAAATGCATTTTAAATATAAAGCCAACCGAGTCACATGGGGGGTCACTTTATGAATCAAAATTTTTACTTCACCATGTCCTGTGTGTTACTGTAACCACTGAAGCAGCACAAGTATATAGGACACAGAGAGCCACTGCACTAATCGGTCCCCACAGACCTGATGGTGCACTCTGCTGCAAAAGCAATTTTCATTTTGAACTCCAATACCCTTTAAGAGAAGAGTAGTTCTTGAAAAAATAATCATATCATGGGCTGAATGACTTAGAGCCTCCTCTTCGACTGTAAACACCCCTCTCCACCTGGCTCTCTTCTATTCCTTTATCCTCAACTTTATGTTTATAGATGAAATTCCTTTCATGTTTTGCTGAAAACTAATACAAGAAGAATAGACAGTGTTTCCTCAAACAGTAAATAATATTTTCTCTGTCATATACCTTTTATTTCAGAATTAGGCATAGACCTCCAACATGAAGGATTTTTAATCAGAGTTTTCTATTCTGAAGCAGAAGCACCTAACTCTTTAAATGGAAATCATCCTATGAGAACAAACAATGGCTGCTGTTGCAACAGACGTTCTAGCCTGCAGCTTCAGGGATTTGCAATGGCTCCTTAGTGGACCTATCTTCGTGGACTCTAAGGATGCTTTTGAGGTTTATAGGTGAGATCATATGATAGTCACTATGAAACACTAGTGTTTCATGTCTGCTGAGAAGAATGAGGCACAGGCATCCTCTCTCAGTTATCTGCAGATAGGTATGCTAAGGAAAAACTTCAGAGTGTAGCCATGAGTGAACTGCTGACGGCACTGGTGTTGTTATTGTAATAGTCTCAGGGTACTTCTGGCTGATTAAAGGTGTAAAATTAAGAGAATACCTTCAAGCTAAACTTGAAATTAATACTACAGCTAACATTAACCTGAGAAGAAATTAGAATAATTTTAAAATGCAAAACAAAACAGTCAGGGATACTGTCAACATAACATGGTTAATTTTAATATATTTGTACACAGCAGAATGAAAACAATCAACCTGTATTAGTCAATTGTTTTCTAAGCATCAAATGGCTGAAGTTCCATGTCTGGACTCTGGGCTTATCAGGTAAACTAACGTCTAAACATTCACTGTAAATTATTAAATGCTAGTCAGAGTTATTTTAAATGAGGGCTGTGCTCGCAGAATATGAAAATGTCGAAGTATTACACTCCACCAAATTCAGTTGCTTCTTGCTCAACAAGTCCTAATCAAATGGGAAAAGCTAAATTGAAAGGCTGAATTTTGAACATGCATTTCAATAAACCATAATGTTTGTGAAATCAGTACAAGGGAAAAAGGGATATCAATGGAAAGAAAATAATTCTCCCTGAAAATTACCCATTTACTATTTTGCGTGTACAAATTTGTGGGCTATTACTGGAGAATGATACACAAAAACAGAAGCATGCTCAGAGGTAATAGGATCCAGAATTTATATTCAACTTAAAAAACAAAACAAAACCACAGTGACTCATGTGAATAAATGTAGGTGGCCAGTTTACTTTAGATTACTTCAATTTATAACTTTCAGATGACTATTTTAATAGAGAAAATCAGTATTTATGTTACACCTTTGTTGATTTACTTGAAAAAAGTAACTCTTCCTTCAACAGAAAGCATATAATACTATAATTTTATATAGAAAAAGAATTCAGGTCACATATTGTACCTTGACAGTATTAGATCCAGCATTAAAGGTGACAACATAGCCCACAACCAATTTAATTACCATTTTATGCAATTGTTACATTAAGGATATTCAGGCAATGGGAACAACACGTGGAAGGATATTACAGTTATTATTACTTCATGGTTGTCAACAGAGTTCTATTTTTACTATAGTATGGGTATCAACAGATTTCTGTAAATACTGTAGTATGGGTATAGACAGGGTTCTGTATTTACTACAGTATGGGTGTCAACAGAGTTCTATGTTTACTACAAAAGGAATCTTCCTAACAGGCAAATGTAAACATCACTCCTATAGCCACAACATAAATGAAGATTCTATCTCATGTGCCAAGAAGTTGGGGATTGCATGCATTCTTACAGAAGGTGAGATTACTTGTGCTGGATGCACAGAAGATACATTATGAGAATATTCCTATAATAAAAATCCTTCTATATTAGCACAACCTAGAGAATCCATGTTCTGTTCTAAATCACATGCTAAAAGAATTAAGTGATCTCTTTTTTAGAGTGTTAGACAAATATTTAAACATCTGTGTAATTCATTACCTATTTTGCATTTTTGCAAAATAAAGTATGAACAGAAAAGAAAAACATACATGAGTTAACAGTTAATGACAACAAGTGAGAAATCGATATAAATACTCAAAAGGCAGGAGAAATGGCAGAAGGTACTTGTCACTGTATCACTGCAGGAATTCTACAGTAAAAAAATGACACTAACCTCTTAATTTGGAGGGTGGGGTTGAGGATGAAGGATGTGTGTTTGGTTGGGTTTCAGTATTTTTCTTTAGTTGGGTCTCACTGTAAACCTCTAGTTGGCCTTAAATTGTTATGGAGCTAAAGTCTTAGACTGATGATCTAAGTTAATCCTAACAATTACTGAGATGACACACTTACTGCTACACAAAGTCCACATGCCTCTTCAATATTGTTGTAAGATGGAAATTGCACTCCCTAATCAACCATGCTGAAAGAGCTTACCCATATTCTTAGAAAACTGGATTAGAGATGAGAAATAAACAATAAGTTGCTGAATATGCTTTGTGACAACTGTGCCCTGCTAAATACTCAAAGGAACATACATAAACTTTATGTCTAATAATGCATGCTCACACTTCATGTGTAGGGAAAGAAAACTAATTGGCATGACTTATATCCAGCAATGGTATGTGTATTGAATATGTGATTAATTGATATAATGCCTCTTATAATACTTGGAACCTAGATTTCCTACCTTCAAAAAGTAATGCTCACTTGGTGATTCTATATACATACAAACACACACACATATACATATAAGTATATATATGTATATATATTGCAATACTAAAAAACATAATTCCAAAAAATGCAGTTTCTCATTGGCTATGAATTTGCTTAGCAGACATCAGTGACCACAGTTAAAATTTCTAGTATTCAAAGCAAAGGCTGATTGTTTTTTCCTCAAAGTACAGTAAGGAAAACTAAATCTTAGCATGTTTCTCATAATATACATTTGAGTCCATTATAAGGACTAAGAGCAACTGGTTCAGGATTTCCATGTTTGTTTAGATTAGATTAGATTTGCATAGAAAATCTTAGTATTTCAAGTTTGTTTTATTTTATTCAAACTCAGAAGTGTCCAATAATTTTGGTTCCTACTATTTACATCAGGAGTTTATGTCAATAAGCTACATGAAAGGAAACAAACAACCGAAATTTCTGAACTGAATTTACTGTCCATATGTTAGTATTTACAATACCTAGCTTGACACTCAGGGAAAGTTTCTAATACTGCCTATAATAAATTAGTTTAATTAGTTTATATAATTTATCTACAGTTTAGACATTTTTCTAGCTTTTCTTTCTTTGTATTTCTTTTCCTGATTTTTGAGACAGGATTCCATAGTGCACCTCATACAGGCCTCACATTTGCCATACTCCTGCCTCAGCATCTCAAGTGGAACAATTATAGACACAAGCTTCCATGGCTGCCTTGATTCCGTTTTTCAATAAACTGATAAATGAGGAATGAGTATATCTTTGAATTAAGACTGAGGTTATATTTGATCTATATAAATTGATACCCATTATTTACTGGCCAATTCATATGTGTCTTTCCCAAGATACTTGATACATCTTCTTAAGAATTACTCTGACTTCTCAGAATTTCAACAGCAATGGAACTCTTAAACTACAATTATAATTAGTTAAAATTTTTCCTTATTTTTTAATTATAAAATCTTTGATAAATAATGCTTACTTTTAAAAGTTTTCTATTTGACATATCAAAGAATATCACTAGCAGTTTCATCTACAAGTAGATGAATTCAGTAGGATATTTCTGCATTCAAAGGGCAGTAGGCCTTATATATTACTTCAGGCAGTGTGTGAATTTAAGTATATTCAGTAAAATTAATTACATTATCGTTTTATTTAAATAACTAAGAAGAACATAAAATAACACAATACACATAAAGAACACACACATAGGTGAAACACACAAGAGGGAGGTGCACATATAGACAGATTAAATACTCACACATAAGGGGCACACAAACATGGGTGAAACACTCACATACAAGATACACACACACATGGTATACACACGCACACACACAGAGAGACAAATCTCTCACACATAAAATAAAATGAATAAATTTAAAAACTGTAATCTGCTAAATACAGCTTGCATTTTTAGGAAATAATAAATCTAATATGAAATCCACAACATTTGCCTTACTTGACATCTAAAAGCAGTCAACATATTTATATAACCCAATATACCTTTTATTGAAGAATTTACACTCATTGACAGAATCCAGGGGACTCTGATCTATTCCACATTCCCTCTTTTAATATGACTAGGAAGTGAAGGCAACAAGAAAAAAATCCCACTCCAGATTTATCCCTGAGTGGTCTATATTATGGAAGCTTTCTTTATTAATAGTTGGCTTTTAACCTAGGACAATCATCTTACTGCATAGAAATCTTATGGAGTACTGGTCGATGTATGCATATTTCAAGCATCATTGTAATCATTTTAGCAGATAAATGATGTCATCACTAATATTTAAAGATTTTGAAATAAGCACAAAAAAGTTAACAAACTTCCTATAGTATTCAGAGTTAATAAGCCACAGAGGCAGGCAAAACATTAATAGCAGTATAATTCTAGGGTCCACATAGTTAAAGTATTATTCTCCAATATTTTTTCATCCTTAACAAAGGCATAAATAACATACAAAATATTATCTTTGTACCAAGTCTGGTTGTTCTTTTTTCTCTATTTGTCCAACAAATGGTTGATTAGAACTTGTAGAACATAATTTTCATTCAAAAGTAGTTTTTGAGAGCAGTAATATTTCAGAGTTTTTGAGAGCTACTTAAAGTCACAAATACTTGAGAAGAAGTGGCAGAAAGAGGATCTATTTTACTCAAGAGTTCTAGACTAGTCTGGAAAACATACCTAGATTATATCAAAAATATTTTTAAAAATTAAAGAATTTGAAATTGAGGTATAATGTCACTTTAGGTTATTTGTCCCCAATAAAAGGTATTAATATAAACAGAACAGAATCAAAACAAAGAGTCCTGGACTTCAAAAGTTTGTACTGTGAGCTGTCTAAATAAAAATATTCCATATTCAAGAGACTATGCTGAAAAGGCTTTTGGAAATAAGTGAATATCAAATGCAAAATTAAATAAGATAATTACATACCCATGTGGGAATCAATACTTGAAAATAGTAACCCTGTAGAAACCATGAGATAGTGAGGAGAGATGTGTGAAGGTGCATCTACATCATGGTCAACAGAGAGAAGACATCTGGAAATTCCTTTTCCACAGGGAAAAGCAACCCTGTCATTCATATTCACACCTAAATCAACCCAAGTCAAAGTTAGCCTATCATTACTTAAGCAATATACTGCTTAGGGGGAATTACTGGAAACATGGAGTTGCCTCAATCCCTCTGATTACAATTTGATACGTGTGTGTGTGTGTGCGTGCACATTCATGTGTTCGTATGCATACCCATGTGCTTAGCACTTTATCCCTAATTTTTTGTTTTCACTATTTGCTTAATTTAATTTGTTAGAAAAGCTATGTCATAAGCCATCTGATGACTTTGTAAATGCAAAGGGCCAATGTTGTGGAACAGACAATCTAATGACAGAGTGTTTAGTGTTCCCTAAAGCAGGAGACAGATGAAGAGCAATGGTGAACCGGCAACCTTAGCATAATTAAGACAAGCCTGAGTGCTTGCCATGGTGCCATTACATTAATCTCACATCAGTGGCACCTGGCTAAAATTTATGAGATATGTAAAAGGGGCCTTCCTTCCTGACCTTGATAAGGCAGAGTTATTTATCACATGGGAGAATAGTCAGCAAGCCAGGGGAATGAGGTATATTAGGAATGAGTTGGCAGACAGATTTAAGGGCAGTGGGCTGCAATGTACTTTGAAAAGAACAACAGGGGAACTTCCAGAATTATGAACCTAAAACATCCTTGATAAGTAATCATAAAAATACACATCATGTTAATAAGTGATATAGATATGAAGGATAAGAGCAAGTGTCAAGTATCAAACTGAGGCCAGGCCATTCACTTAATATTTTAATATGTTTATTGAGCTAATACAATGGGACTTTATGACTAAAATAGATAGCAAATCATTTGAACCTCAAAGCAGAAAGCAACACATATAGAATGTGAGTTCAATGATGACACTGCATCATTTTATTTATCAACACAGAACCTGGGATGTATTAATGTCAACACATCAATGGATTCTTTATTTAAACACTGTATGGTTCTTGTTTGACATACCAGAGCTCAGACTACTGGCAGCCTCCTAGCTATATAGAACAGCACTGAGTTCTCTTTGATCATCCCATCAGAAAGATTTAGCACTATAGAGGAAAATATTCTGCCATGACAATACATTTTCATTTTCCTCTTCCTCCCCAGTCTTAACTGCTCACCCTTTACATGTGATAGAGACCGCACCTGGACCAGAATATTGTGACTTAGTTACCATTCTGTTGCTGGGAAGTACAACCATAACCAAGGCAATTTTTAAAAAGAAAGCAATTAATTGGGAGATGACAGGTGTTCAAATAATATGGCCAAGTGAGGGAAATTAGAGGTACTTGAATTGTACACATATTCATATATGTGAATCAACATATATTTTTCATATATAAAAGAATGATGTGTATATATAAACATGTGTGTGAGAGTGAATGAGGTTCAGTGGATGGAATGCAGGGCCTTATACATTCTAGTCAACTGGTCAACCCTTGAGCCAGATCCCCATCCTAACATACTTCATTTTGTAGGAACATAAGTACTTAGTGTACTACATTATCAATATTTGTAGAACTTTTTAAAACTCTGATGAAGTTCAATAATCACTAAGGACTTTCTTATGCTAGAATTAGCAAAATCACAATGAGCCATTCCTAATCAATCATGGTGTGTAATCATAACATGTATCAAAGTATCATATCATAATATCCTAATAATACCTTAGTCGTTTTTGGTAGTTGCCACCATTGTCACTAAGAATTATTGATATTTCAGTTACATGAACAATTTTTGGTTTCAATATTTTCAACTAATAATATGTAGATGAGCAAATGTTTGGGTTTTTTGTAATGGCATCAGCAACATTACTATAAAATATTAGTAGCTACTATCTTTAGAAATCGCCATAATATAAGTTATTGCTCACAGGTCAAATAGTCAGCATGTGATCCTTTCTTTGACTTTTGAGCAATGAAAAATTTGGAGATTTTCTATTAACCTTATCAAAGATAATTCAAATTCTGATTCTGCTGAACTGGAGGTGAGACACGTTGATGTGTGTACACTGAAAGCCTCCTGGTCTGCTCTCCGAGAAGGAGCAGGCATCTGGCCCTGGATTTCACAAAAGGAAACACTGGGCTGAATAGAGCAGAAAGATTGTAGGCCATGCACCATAAAAAAAACCTTGCAGCCTAAAATAAATTCAAATTCCACTTTTTTACCATGAGTATGTGACTTTTCTTAATTGCTAACACAAATGAACTGAAATCAGCAAGCAATGAACACAAAAGGTACTTCTCTTCATTTTATCTTAAAACCATTGAATTAAAATCAAGAACTATTTGTCAGCTATCCTTCATAACAAAACAGTAGGTCAATAAACCAGTTTCTTTTTAAAAAATTCAAATTTGTAAAATTAATATATCAATATCCGAGAAAAATCTTGTCTGACTTCTAGTCCAATCATGACTGGATACTTTAAATTCTTTATTAGCAGCCATACTCACATAGTGATAACATTTGGTTATCTCTACCTAGAATCTACTTCACAGGTGTATTTTATAATAATCTTTCAGGAATCATCAAAGTTTCAAATGATTTTCTCTCTGTGTGTACTGCAGATAGTAAATGCTATAACTTTACATGGAAAATTATTTAAGATAAAAGATATCAGTGTAATTACATGCTGTTCATTCAATGTGTTCTGTAGTAAACTGATGCAACACGACAGAATACAACTTACCCTGATTATTAAATATTTTATAATTAATAATGAGTATGATGGCAGAGAAGAGTTGGAGAATGAATGAAATTCCTCAATAATCAACTTAATCTATTTTGTTTCTTTAGAACCTCTGCAGATATTTTTTAAAATTCATAAAATATCAGATTCTGAGAAGGTGACTCAGTCAGTAAAAAGCTCACTCACAAGCCTAAAGACCTTAATTTGAATACCAGATACCATTAAAGCCAGGTACAGGAATGGATATCTCCAAAACAGCAACATGGATAGCAGAGAAAAGAAAACATCAAGAAGAGTGTAGACAAACTAGCTTGTCAAACATAGAGCTGAAAAGCAAAGATACCCTGAATTAAACAAGGTAAATGTTGAGTATTGGGTTAACACATGTTACTGTCCCATGATATTTGACCTCTACACAAACTAGTCATAGAACAGCACACCCAACTCATACATACAAAAATGCACACAATAAACATATTCATACCCCACACAGAAAGAATTAATAAGTCTGACTCAATATTTGTAGTTATAGACTCCTAAGTATCATTAGCAAACTGGCAAGTTGTCTTCATGATTCAAAGGCAAATTCTATGATATTCACATTATATTTTTGTTTCTATTCATACTATACATTTTCTCTAACTATATATTCAGATTAATGTCATAACTCTTGTTACTCAAATGAAACAACATGCTGGAGGGTCATCCCCTTCTAAAGCAATACCAATGTTAGAAGCTTCCTTTCTCCCCACCAAAGTGAAACTTAATCATCTTTATTGACTGTATTGCAATGCAGAGTTTTCCTTTTAAAATTAAACTGGAAACTTGTGAATATATAGATCATTAGCTTCTGCAAAGTACTTAAATTTAGGACATTTTTATTCTATGAAAAGCTACAAAAAGTCCTTGCATAAATCAACTGAAGTGCTTAATTGTCAAAGAGAAATATGATTACATTCTCAGTTTTAGAAATGAGATTTCTTTTTCTCTTCACAACTATCATTCATTTCAAACAAAGATCAAAAAACATTTACGACGATTTGATCTTTCCAACTGAATTACAATGTGAAGAAAGTTTCTGAAAAATTTAAAAAAAACATAAAATTCCATCTCAGAAGATGGAATATAAATTGTTTGAAGAATAAAATGATATTCAAACAAATAATTCCAACAAAGGCTGAGTAAACAATGAAAAGAGATATCTTGTTATCTATTTGAACACCCAAGGAATTCCTGTTTTCTCTCTCAAAGGTAGTACTTGTTAGATATACAGATAATTATTCTACCTGAACATGTTCATTATTTTTTCCTTTAGCAACAACATACTTTTAAAGCAAGACATGAAAATTAATTCCTTCATTTATTTGTCAATGCCTTGGGTCAGGGTATCTAGTTGCTCCTTTAAATTGTTAATTCATATTAAATATCGAAAGTAAAGAAATGAAAAAATCTAATACATGCTAGAAAGTTAATAAAGAATCAAGTAGTTCATAGTTTAACCCAAAGCCATGTATACAAAATCAACACTTTATATAATAAAATTTACATCAAATTACCTCACTTTTTAAAACAAAGGTAGTTACTCTTAATATGTCATGTGAGTGTGTGTGTGTGTGTGTGTGTGTGTGTGTGTGTGTGTCTTCTATACACTTTCCTTTTCTTTGGAAAATAAATTTATTATAGAAGTAATAATCAGTTAAACCATGCTGAAGTAAATTTCAGAACATTGGGATTATTTGATGGGAGAAAACCACAGTCACAAAGGTAGTGGAACTTGATGTGAAAACATCAAAAATGGAATTAAATAGAACTGGAGTCTTCACTGATAGTCAGACTCTGGGAGACTAGTGTTCTGTTCCCTGAAAAAATGACTTGTCAATGGGTCAGGGAACAGAACACTAGTCTCCCAGTTGTTAACAATGATCAGGGCCACTTTAGCTTCTGAACATGTCAAGGCAGTTTCCTTTTACAATATTTCTCTCTCAAAATATCTAAGGAGCCACAATTTATAATGGGAAAATGCTCTCTTCAGATAGGGAACTAATATGATGTAATATAATAACCTTGAATTTGTCCAAATAAATAATAGTACATTATATATCTGCTACTATGATAGACAAAATAAGTAAGGATTTTTTTTGTAGCACTCCATTGGAGTTGTCCCAACTTGGACAACTTCCCTAATCATTAGAGTCACTTGAGATATCTGGCTTTGTCCCAAACCGACTGAATCATGATCTCCAGGGGAAGTGCCTGGGAATTTGTGTTTTTAAGTGGCTCCCCAGGTGACTTTGGCAATTAGTCAATCTCAGGAAACTTGACAATGTCAATGGAAGTGAAAGGACACCACTTTATGTGTTTAGTATGTTTGGAAAAAAACTGCTTCTATTGTAGAATTGACCCAATCCAGTTACTCTCCTTTACAAACAAGAAAGATAGATTTCAAAGTGGGTAGACAAACTGCCAAATACCACCTATATTTCTGGGTCAAAGACAGTTTGGAAATCCACCAAGAGAAACTGGGCATTCATACTCTTGTCTATTTCCATGACAGGGACAAAACAATTCTAAACTTACTGATCTTTTCATTAAAGAAGAAAGCAATCTCAGACCATTAACTGTTGACAGCAATGACTTTCATGGATTTCATGGATTAACTAAACCATAAACAACCTAGAACTTGCCCACAGAACCATTCTTTGTTTGTGTAGCACCAGAGGCATAAAAGCCAAGTTTTTGACTTCAAATGTGCACTTTAATTACTCAATATAACACTTGCCAATTTAAAATCCATATGTCCCTCAGCATAGCAACAGGTTCACAAAAAGATTTGGTGATGTCATGTAACATGTAAATATCTTGCCAACCTCAAAGTCTTTCACATATATTATCACTCTATATTCACATGATCCCCATATAGAATCCTTTCAACAAATTGATAGGATTGTTGTAATTGAAGTGTGTTGTTAAAACGCAAACATATAAAACCTTCTCTAGTTTACTTTTGGCCATGAACAAAATATGATTTATGTTTCTCTTTATAATCTGTGAAAAAATGAGTCCCAAAGTACTTAACACATTCTATTTTTTAGTGTAAAAGATTTCATGCCTTGGTGGTTTAAGTTGTGAACTTTGAATATAAAAAATAGAAAACCCTCAACTGATCAAACTACTCTTCTAATTCAAACAAACAAAGCTGATGTCCTGCATGAGAGTGATTTTTAGGCTATTCCAAAGACATACCATTCTTAAGCAACAGCTCAACTGAACACCAGAGACTGCAGTGACATACTATAGTGAACACTCATGAATTTGAACTTTGCAGAAGTTAATGTCTACACACATGCTAAATAAACTCAAATTCAAAGCTTTTTACTAGTCTTTGCTATTATCTACTGGCATCTTTACAATTATCTTTCTTAAAACCGTTAACTTTACAAAAGCAAAATATTCATTTACTTTTTCTGTTAGAATGACTTCAAAAATAAACTTCCAAGAATTCTTTTTTGTTTTTTTTTTAGATACAGTGACTATAGCTAGGAAGTGGGCACAAAAAGAGAATGCTATTTAAACCACCTACCACACAGAATCATTGAGATACACAATAATTTATCAAAGTTTTTTTACTTAATATTGTGCACATGTTCAGATAAGAATTTTTTTCTCACGGGAGAGACTCCATCTGAGATCCTAATTAAACTAATTTTTGTATGGTTCCCTTTCTTCCTCACACAAAAGGTCCTTTTCCTGCCTCCATGGCCTCTTTTTTTCTTTGTGGATAGTATTTACTCCCAAGCCTGCTTCTGAACTCTCTGTCTAATTAGCTCTTGATAGATCCACTGCCCTGTTTCCACAAACATTTAATTCTGCCTTCAGTGCCATTTACATTACAGCATGTTGCATTGTCTTTTACCAGTCTAATTTTGTTTGAGTGAATGTAAATCCCATTAAGCGGTCACCTATTAGACTGTGGCATATAAACTCCAAAAGCCTCTTTATTACAAAAGTGAGCATAAGGCCCTATTGATAAAAGATTTCTGGAGCATTTTAATATGTGGTCTACTTCAAATATTCTTCCTGTTTTAAGCTTAGCTCATAGTGTCAAAATAAGTGACAGTCTTTGAGTATATGTAGCACGATTCCCACTGATCAACACAACGAAATAGCATTTGGTTGGTACATGAAATGAATATTTTATCCCTGAAACAAAGGGTAAATATGTTTTTCCCTTTCGATATATTATATTTACCACCTGGAAATATGACCATATTGTTTAGGACAGGTTACATGGAGGTGCTTACAAAGGTGAAAGTTCTCAGGAGACAGCTTCCCATGATTACTAAACAACAGAATTCCAAGAAGTCAGCCTCTCAGGATGAGCTTTCTGAAGAGAAGACAGACATCACAACCTACCAACTAACCATTGAACTGCAAGCAAATACTAGCATCAAATACAAACTGGTTTCCCTCATACTGTCAGTGTTTTTGATAGCCCCAAAGAAAAGATACGTGGCTGATCATTAAACATGCTAGAAAAAGGAATTGGCAAATTATCGGGATTCTGGTATTTACTCAGTCAGGTTCATTCCCTGTACCACTTCTAAGTAATAGCTCTGTGTAGACCTCCCCAAGATTTAAGAAACTGTTCAGTACTAGACTCAAATAAACCTGTGGTTGGAGGTATCGGCAAGCATGTCTCTCTTTCCATTTCCTCCTGGTAATAAACTCAGAAGGATACCCATGAAGTGAAAACCCTCAAACATAAAATTATTTCTCACCCCTGCAGGCTTGTCAAAGCCAATATTTCAGGAAAGCACATGTTGCAGAAGGAGAGTGTCTGTGATTTTTTTTCCTGCTCTGAGTCCCCAAGGAAAATAAACACTCCAAGAGAGATCATGGGCCAACATTGTTAATACTGCATATAGGTCTTTTGCAATAATGACACAATTCAAGGAAAACTGAATGGAGTAATGGGTTAGACATTAAGCCACAGTTGTTTGTATAAGGATAAAAATGTATAGTTCCAGTTGTTGGTTATGAAGTAAACCTGGATGAAGTAACTAAACTAAACATGACAATGATTATACCAGAGCAATGGATTAGAAATAACTACTAACAGACATGCAGCTTTGTTTTATTTTGTTTTGTTTAATTACAACAAAAGAACGATCTGGTACTTTTAAAAACAAGTAGTGTGGTTGTTTAAGAGAATGGAAAATTTCAAAAAGAACCTGTGTATAGAAATAGATTTGTTAAAGTTACCAAAATATCTGTATAGATATAAAATACACAATGATGTTTGATTTTCAAACATCTCTTCATAACTACAAATATTTGGATCACCAGACCCCTCTCCATCTAGGCATTTGTGAAAAATAGTTTTCTTAGATTGTTGGCTCTCTACATATGACTTTATTTGTGTTAATGGTTCGACAAGGTCTTAAATGTCTGACTTGGACATGATTACTTATTGTTCTGTTGATTATAGAATAGTAAGAGCACTTTAATGCAATGTTGATACATACAAAAAAGTCATAAGGGCCACCATGAGTTACACTGAGTACCAACTCCATATAATCTATTTTAGGTTAAAGTTTTAAAATGTAGAACACATTACAATTCATGGGTTCTTTATTCAGAACATAAGCAATACTATATTTCCTAGGTTGCTGGGGTATACTAAAGACCTTCAGAAGTATCCATATTTTAATTTGGAATATGACCAATTTCAAAAGGAAATTATTTTTGTAAAGCTGTAGAAACATACAAAGGGGATCCAAAAAAAACCATAAATGATTTGTAATGAGGACAGTGAAAGAATATGAAAGTAAATAAATACAGACAAGTTTCAAAATAAACTTAAGACGAATACCAGGTATACCATCTATTAAACAGGGTTCTATAACTTCCAGAAAATATTTCTTATTTTTATATCATACTACAAGGTAAGATCTCTGAATTATCAATTCATTGAAAGACTTCTCTAGGCCCCTTGTTTTCTTGAATAATTGAGAAGATACATTGCTATTTTGCCAAGATTCCATGAAATAATTACATAGTCAAGCATTCTCAGATTTTTAATGTCTATAACAAACTACTATAATTATAAGCATTTGTATAATGAACTGTCCTTCCCAGGAAGCTACAGGGATATGTATCAATCGCATTTTACATTTAACTTTGATATGTGTAGTGGTTTGAATAAGAAAGGCTCCCATAGACTCATGTGTTTGAATACCTGGTTCAAAGGGAGTGGCACTTTTAGGAGTTGTGGCCTACTTGGAGTAGGTGAGGCCTTGTTGGAGGAAGTGTCTCACTGTTGTGGCAAGGTTTGAGGTCTTAACTGTTCAAGCTAGGCCTAGTGTGGAGTCTCCTTGTGCTGACTGGATCAAGATACAGAACTCACAGCTCCTTCTCCAGCACCATATCTGCCTTCATACATGCCACCATGCTCCTTCCCATGATGGTAATGGACCAAACCTCTGAAAATATAAGCCAGTCTCAATTAAATGTTTTCCTTTATATGAGTTGCTATGGTTATGGTTTCACTTCACAGCAATAAAACCCCAACTAAGAAAATAAGCTTTACATGAACAGTGATAACCACAGTTTCTACTTTTCAAATTAATGTTTCTCTGCCACTAACAGAATATCTTTTGTCCAAGTCCATAAATTCTAAGGGAAATTTATAAACATAATTTCTCAGTAGTGGTGGCATAGTCTTACCTCCCTATCCACAATGACAGGAGCAAGTTGGCTTAAACTTAGCATGCCCTTAGCCATAGCACAACTGTGATGAAGATATGAATAAACAAGTGCTTTGAGTCTTATTTTTTGTCACATTTTTGGAAATATCTGGTGAAAAATTAAGTCAAAACAGAGAGAATCAGAACTGACATTTGAAGATATTGAGACAATGTTCTGTTTCTATGGCTAAACCCTGGATCTATGTGTGCTTAAAGACTGATATATACCTAGACTTTCTGTGAGTCTTTCTTGGAGTCAACAAAACTCTTTGTTCATCCTTATTTAGACTAGCCTTTAATCATCTATAATAAAATGGGTTATAATTCAAGCAGCCAGATGGATTAAGGGCCACCTTCAAACATTGTTATCTATTTTCATTAATTTTTTAATAGATGAACTCAAATGGATCAAAGTATTCAATATAAAGCAAGAAACTCTGAGCCTGCTAGAATAGAAGTTAGGGAGCACTTTCAAACATTCAGGCATAGATAAACACTTCCGTTATAAGATTGGCTATCCAAGAAAAAATACCAACAACCAACAAATAAGAACTCAAAATAAAAAACTTTTGTATGTAAATTATCAATCAAGTGAAGAAAAAGAAGACAAAAAGGGGAAATGTATGCAAGAGGATTAATACCTAGAACACACAAAGAACTCAAAACTAAAACATAAAGAAAACAATCTAATTTTTAAAAAGAAATATGAGTTGTAAATAAATAAGAGCTATTCAAAACCTTTCTTTAAAGGGGAAATGAAAATTAAAACCACTGAGATTCCATCCCCCAACCCTAAGAATGGCTATCATCAAATGAAAAGACATGTTAATGAGGATATGAGGAAAGAGGGATCTCTACGCAACGATGGTGAGAGCACAAAGTGGCACTAAACATATGGACATCAGTGTAACAATTCCTTACAAATCAGGAATGTAATTGTCATGTGAGCCAGCTATTCCAGTTTTTGCACTTTACATCTTACTCCGGGGTTACTTGTTCAACCACATTTATTGTTATTATATTGCCAATAGGTAGGAAATGGACTCAGTCTACATGTACATTGAACAATAAATGAATAAGGAAAATGTGGCACGCACACATTAAGAAATTGTATTCATTTGTAAATAAAGATGAAATATTCAGGTAAATAAAGAAAACTAATTATACTGGGTGAGGCAATACAAAGCCAAGGCAATGCTTAATGTTCTCTGTTTCTCGCTGCTTCTGTGTCTCTGTGTCTCTCTCCTTCATCCTCCTCCCTGCCTCCCTCCCTCCCTGCCTGCCTGCATGCATGTGTGTGTGTTTGTGTCTGTGTGTCTGTATGTGTGCCTGTGTGTGTTGTAACTTCTTATCCCTTATTTTTGAGCATTCAAAATAAAATCTCAGTAGAGGCCCTAAATCTAACAACAGTCCTCTCTAAGAAAGAATGCCTTAAAAGAAGGGAAAATAGTTGATTATAGAGGAAAGAAGGAGGGGGTCTTGAGTAGGTAGAGATGCTTAACTACACTGGAAGGAAGGAAAGGATTTATGATGAAGTGGAAGGCCACTCCCACCAAAATGAAGTGAGTATGAAAAACTCATATTGTAACCTAATGTCTTGAAGCCAAACTTTTAAAAAGAGTTGGTAAAGGGATTCTTCATGCTCTCTCTATTTTGCTGTCTGTTACTGTGACTAACATCATTCCTAGAGCAATTTGGGAGGACAGGGTTAATTTTACCTTTTAAATTATAGCACATCATTGAGGGAAGTAGGAAAAGGAGGTCAAGGAACTAATATAGAGGCAGGAATGGAAACAAATAATATAGAGTACTGTCGTTCAGTGACTTCCTTATAGGCTGACATCAGCTACTTTTCTTATAGAGCCCAGGCTCACATGGTCAGGAATGTCACCACCTACAGGATCTGGTCCCTATCTCAACAGTTAGAAATTAAGAAAAATTTGCACATATGCTCCTAGGCCAATCTGACAAAGTAATTCATTAATACATGACTACCCTTCCAAGGTGTCCTGCTGTCAAGTTGACAAAAACAACCAGCAGAGTTGGCATGACTGGAACAAAAATGTTACCACTTGAATGTGTCATTAAACAAAAATTCCAGTGCCAGCTGTTGGATAATTACTTATGAATTATTGTTCAAGTAATCCCTGGAATCTCACAAAACAATATAGATTCTTGTTATTGCTCCCAATTTCTCTCAAAAATGAGATGATATGACCCCACTTCTGAAGATGTCATGTATCTTGATTGGATGATACAGAGAAATACAACTATAACTAAGATGCAAGCTTCCTTCCTGTCAGACAAAATTATGAAGCATGCTAAGCAGGCTGGTGAGGGTGAAAAGTGATTAGTGGGTCTTACCCATATATAAATTTTACAATCTATGAAAGTAATCTACTAAGTAAGATGAACCCACATGTTCAATACTGGCACAACTGTTAGGGAGGTAAACAATCACTCTCTGATTGGATTTGAAGCCCACTTTCCTGGAGGGAATCTAAAACTAGTATTCAAGAATCTGTTCAAAAGTCCATGGCAGTGGAAAACACAAGACCTAGAAGGGAACTTAATTCAGCTGTATAAGTAAATTGACATGCTGTCAAACTGCATTATAAATACATATCATTAGCCTCATACAAAATTACAACTCTCAGGTTTAATAGAAGAATGCTCTCTCTAGTAACTGGAACGAAGGCTGTACAACATTGCTGATATGTGACAGTTGAGAGTTCAGTGCGCACTAAGACAAATTATATTCTCTCATTCAAGGCTCAAGAATTCTAAACAGCTATAGATGACTCTATTAAGCCTATAAAACAATGGGCCCATCAACAACCAGGCAAGAATGGAGGGACTCACGAGACCCTACCACTCAGTAGTGAACTATTTGCTACAAATAAATTAATGAATGAGGAGAGTCCCTCCCTTCAGTTGTATGCTTAGCAGTAACGTTTCCAATAGATAGGCCCAATCCAGTTGGTTATACAAACGGTCCTGTTAAACCAAGCGAGTCCCACATTAAAATAAAAGTATGAAATTGAAAAAGGGAAATGTAAGCAGGGTTTACTAGAGGTGGTGCATCAGGTAATAAGAAAGAATAACAGACAAGTAATATACACATGGAATCCTCAAAGAACCAATTTAACTTAAATAGTCACCATGTTTGTGTTTTTGTGAATGGGTTACCTCACTTAAGATGAAGCAGGGGAATGCCAGCCTACAATCCCACTGCCAGAGAGGCTGGGAAACAGGGAGGACTCTAAGAGAGATATGCATGGTACACCTGAGAAGAGGAATGGGATAGATCTCCTGCATAGACTGGGAGCATGGGGGGAGGGGAGAGGGAGCTGGATAAAGTGAAAGGGAGAAGAGAAGGGGAGAGGAGGACATGGGGGAGCAGGAAACTTGATTCTGGGGAAGAATTGAGAAAAGCAGGATGAGAGATACCATAATAGAGAGAGTCATTATAGGTTTGAAAAGAGATCTGGTACTAATGAGACTTCCAGAGATCTACAAGGAGGACACCAACTGGTAATCTAAGCAATAGTGGAGAGGCTACCATAAATGCCCTTCCCAGACAATGAGATTGATGACTACCTTGTATGCCATCCTAGAGCCTTCATCCAATGTCTGATGGAAGCAGAGGAGACACCCACAGCTAACACTGAACTGAACTCCTGGAAACCAGTTGCAGAGAGGGATGACTCATGAGTAAAGGAGTCATGATCGGGAAGGTAAAACTCACAGAAACAGCTGACCTGAGCAAGGGGGAGTCATGGACCCCAGACTAATGGCTGAGAGGTCAGCATGGGACTTGATCCAGACCTCCTGGAAGTGGTGTTAATGAGGAGTCCTCGGCAATCTTTAGGGCCTCGGGCACTGGATCAATATTTATCCCTGGCATAAAAATTGACTTTGGGAGCCCATCCCATATTGAGGGATGCTTTCTCAGCCTGGACACATGGAGGAATGTCTAGCCCCTGCACTTCATGATATGACAGACTTTGTAGATCCCCCATGAAGGACCTCACCCTCCCTGGAGAGTAGAATGGGTATTGGATGGGGTGTTGGGGGAATTAATGAGGAGCAGTGGAGGAGGGGAAGGAGAGGGAGCTGGGATTGACATGTGAAGCAAGCTTGTTTCTAATTTAAATAAATAAAAAAAGGGAAAAATCACTTTTAAAAGACAAATTTAGCAATTGCAGAAGTTTACTCTATTCTATAGTTAATAGTCTTATGTAATTTAATAGAATTATTTCTAAGTGCAGAATTAATGGATTTTTTAAAAGCAAGGGAACCAGAGGGGCTTTGAATACATTGCATTTTTGTTCCCTCAAAGAAATTCCAGTTAGCAGAATTGAAAGTGTTCCTGAGGAACTGTCTGGGTTAGTAAATATCTGATACATGTTTTTTTTAATAATTGCCCCAATCTCCTTATAGATTATGTGTAGCAAAAGCTAAAGATCCTGAGTCAGCCATGCTTACAGGAGCAATGCCTTTCTTTGTGGATGTTTGTTGCCTATTAACACAGCACCTGAGTGAGACTGTTTAAATTCAAAGGAAGTTTTTGCCTGAAGGAGGACAGCAGAATTGGGCCCAATGGGAGTTCCAGATGAGTATCTGAGGGCAGAATTGAGTCTACTGGAAGAGCAGTTACTAGCTAGGGATTTAACTACTACAACAAAGTTTCAAGGAAGAAAGAAAGTGACAATATAATAGGGCCTTCTTTGTTTCCTTTCCTTTCTCAAGTAGAATTATTTTGAAAACAAAACAATCTAAAAGAAAACATAGTCACACAGATTATCCTCAAATTATATTACCTTGAGATTTACAGCTTATGTGTGGTTTAGATTCTCATCATGTAAATTTTGTAGATTTCATTGACACCTAATCTATTAGCTGTTTAGGAGACAACATGAAAATATAAGAAATATCATCTACATTTAACAAATATCTGAATACTATGCTCAAAATTTAATATATAAATATAAGAACCAGTAATTAATGAGCAAAACTGGCCTTTGTTATAGAAAATTTAAAAAATGACTGTAGCAATCACTGGTTCTTTTCAGCATTCAATTAATGTATTTCATCTATTCTGTTCATATATATACGTATATATATATAAATGTTATGTATACATATATGGTTTTTCAAGACAGGGTTTCTCTGTATTGTTTTGGAATCTGTCTTGGAACTTGCTCTGTAGACCAGGCTGGCCTGGAACTCACAGAGATCTTGCCTCTGCCTCCAGAGTGCTGGGATTAAAGGTGTATGACACCAACAACCGGCTGTTCTTATATATTTTTAAAACCCAAGTTATGAATTTAGAATTTAGAAAAGCAAGGGTCAGAGAGATGAAATAAATCCCAACTTCATATCCACACATAGACCTCTTTCTGTCTTTACTAACACTAACACTGCCAGTGTCTGACTGTTATGTCTACATTCACAGGTACACAATGGATGCAGATGCAACGTGGCACATGGAACATTCAGTGTGTGTACAGCAGTCTTCAACTATGAGAGCATTAGGCAAAAGAAACATAAGTTTGAAGTCCAAATATAAATAAAATATTGAGACTTAGACCTCAGTGGGAAGAAAACCTAGAAACCACCTCCTTTGTTTCATAGCCAAGGATTCTATGCCTCAGGGAAGCCTAGCTCCTTTGAGCCCACAGCTAGTAACAACATGATTTTGAGTGACAGAGATTTCACTTCCTAGTGACAATCTTTTCCTATAATAAGAGGTCTCTGATTATTGAGAGTCACGTATTATAAGATATGCTGTTTTTTTCTTGTATGTATTATTCATGAACAGTAAAATCCAGTAGATGGACTAATAAAGTTGAACAGAACAAAAACTATATACATAATGTTCAATGCTACAAAAACTTACAGAAAGTATACAATGCAGCAGGCATTATGACCACTTAATGGAACAAGGTTGAAAAACATAACCACAAAAACTGAGAGTACAAAGTATGTGTGTAAGTGTTTTAGTATATAAAATAACTTATTTATGAGGCTTCAGAAAAAAATGCATTTCCACACTTGACTACATGGATATTTGTTTTCTAATAGCACCTCTACACATCTATCTTGTCAATAAAATAAATAATCAACTATGGATGAAATAGCTGCACATCTACCATGTATACATGAGTTGTGGTAGCCATGTCATATAACCATATCTTCAAGCAGCATGAGACTGAAATAGCTTTTACTATGTTTCTAACATTTCCTACAGACAATACTAATTAACAAAGTAGAGCATGCAGGTGCAGAAGACTCTAAGGAGTGCTTAAAAGTTGATAGTCCTGAATATGTCTTAAGCTGCTGTAGGAAAATCCTATCATGTATTCTTTGCTGGAGTTTATTATTGGAAAGTGAGCAATCTGCTTTAAAAAGGATTTGTCACATTGTTCACAGAAAATTAGGATAGGATGTGCATGGGTAATAAAAATAGTTTAAACGTATGGTTGCATCACAGATGCCAATTAGTTGTACTACTGAACAATATATCAGAGTATATATAGTTACTACTTCTACAGGGAAATTAATTCATTAGTTATATGCATAATCATCATAGAGCTGGTGCTCTGAAAGTTCATGGAATTGACAATATACATTTGTACCTTTGTTCTTGAGTTACAAAGTCTGAATATTTAAAACTGTGTCCTAATTTAAACATTATGTTTATTTTACAACTGAGGGAAATGCAGTCAGATGACTAGTGCATATTGCCATTTGCTATCAAACAGAACCATGTTTTTGAAAAAGTGCTTTTTTAGTATAAAAATCTTAAAATAACCTTTAATTCATAAAAATGTAAATTTATGAATGGCCTATTTTGTCTCCTTGGCATCTTCAGCACCTGCAATGCATCATACTTCAGATATCTCTACAGAGTTCAACTTGCAATGGTTTCCTAAGGAGTCATTGGCCATGGGAAGTTATAAATATAACATTCATTTACAGGCAACTGGCCTGGAAGTTTTGAATTTTAAGCCATTATTGGGTTAGTTCCATACAGTAAGACGCATTGTCACTCCTAAGCTGTAGAAGTGAACACTACTTCTCAGTAATACACTGGGTACCAAGGTAAAGTTTTCTACACTCTGAGCTGTGCTGTTAAACTATGATATTTTTTCAGGAAAGCATGTGTACCCATTTCCAAATTAGCACTTTCCCAATATTCAATGGATTTGTCAGATGTAATATCTAGACTCAACAACTTTTAATATTCCACTGCTACCATTAGACAGATTTAATACCAACTGTAAAGCTGTAAAGCTAACTTCAGGTCTCCTCATGATATAATCATAAGAAAAATTCACTATGATATAATGAAGTGCACCTTAATCTCCCAATTCAAATTAGTGCACATAAAATTGACTGGTCTGAAAAGAGTAAGCACAAAGTAGGCTAGCAAAGAAAAACATTTCTATTTAGTTACAATTACAGAGTAGTGTGAAAATTCTGTTGTTATGTTGCATGGTCTTAGCAGTGAGGGGGATTCTGAATTGTGGCATTATGGACATAAAAAGGATTGTGAAAAGTTTTGTAACATAAAAAACATTTTGATTCTTTCTGTCTACAACACCAATGCAGATTATATGTCCACTTAAATTGCAAATGTAAATAAAAGAGATAAGTAGGTCAAGTAATAAATACCTGAAGTTAAACAGGAAGAAATCTTGGCAAACTCTGGGGCCTTGGATAGTAGATCATTGTTTACCATGATATACGAATGAAATTAGGGAGTCCATTCAATATGGAGGGAACCTCTCTCAGCCTGAATACATGGGGGAGGTCCTAGGCCCTGCCCCAGATGAAGTGACAGACTCTTGAGAACCCCATGGAGGGTCTCACCCTCCCTGGTGAAGTGTGGGGATTGGGTGGGAGACTGGGGGAGGGCTGGAATAGGGACAAGGGAGGAGGGGTGGAAGAGGGAGCTGGAATAAACATGTGAAGCAAGCTTGTTTCTAAATTAAAAAACATATTGAGAAAAAAACAAAAAGAAATCACTTTCCATTGTATTTTTAATGCAGCATAGTAGACTACATTGATCAATAAAACAAAGAAACTCTCCCCAAAATCTTTATTATAACTATAAGAATGTATTGCTGCTACAGAATGAAACTGTAAATGAGTGGAGAAGAGAGTGCAACAGAAACAAAAATAAAACTATGAACTAGAAATAGAAAATCATCTGCTTATTATAGCAACAGATAGTAACCCCACCAAACTGACAACATTTTATATGTTACCTGAATAACAATAGGTGTTAATTCCTAAACATCAAGTCAAAATATTTTCCAAGACAACTTAATTTCAAAATTCAAAATATCAAAGTGTTTTCATTAAAAAAAAACTCCTTTACTTTATCTGTTAACATAGGCCTCAAACAATAGAATAGTTTTAAATCACTTTCAAAAGCCTCATGTAAACTATTAGAGACAAATTTTACATTAAACTATATATTAAACACCTATATTTTCAGTTAATACTAATCAGGTGAGGAAGTGTAATATATATAATTTACATATTTATGGGAGATGCCATTCTGTAAATCTGTCTCATTGGTTTTTATGTAAAGCACTGTTGGCTAATAGGGAAGCAAGATAGGTGGGATTAGGAGTCAAGGAGGATTCTGGGAAAGAGAAGCAGAGTCAGACACCATGTAGGCGGCCAGAGGAGTAAGAGTTCTGGACCCTTTCTCTGGTAAGAATAATACTTAACAATTGTGGGTTAAAAATTAAGTAAGAGCTAGGCAGTAAGAAACAAGCAAACAGCCAACAGCTTCATAATTAATATAGTGTCCTGTATGTTATCTGGGATTTCAGACAGTGTGGCAGGACCCAGGAGACTGGAGAGGACAAACCTACACTCTACAGCATATAAAATGTTAATTTTATTAAATGAGCTACATGTTTAGTATGTGTGTATATATAGATATAGTTACAGATATAGATATAGATACAGATATGCAGAGAAGCATTTGATCCAGCAAATTAACCTATGAATGTGGAGATGACAGTTAAAAAGTCTTTGACATTATGTCATGGCAGAAGTAGAATAAACTAAATAAAAAAAGGGAAAATATATTTCAATGGGAAAAATGAGTGTTCCAATTCCATTTTATTGCAAATATTCAAAGAAGAAGATAATCCAAAATTTATTGCCCAATTTAATCCAAAGGAAAAGCTGAGTATCAGATGTAACATGCAAAGCATGCTGTAGATCACTGGTATACTTAAAAGATTTTTTTTCAGGGAGAAAGCCACATGCATACTAAAAGTGAAGAATCCATATCTCTGCTCCTATCATATGAATCTAACATAAAGTCAGTGTACGTTTTGAAATAAATATCATCTTATTTTGTGTAACCACCCCAGTTCCTTTAATAGGGTTCATTATATTAAATGACAAAATAGAGCACTGTCACTCAAATTACACATATAAATTCCCTTTGTATCTCCAGACCATAACAGTTGCTGTCAATTAGTCTAGCAAATGTTGTATGACTTTGAAATTTGTCAGAATTACCTTTTTTAATAAACTGCCTGGATTTTATCACAACTACACATAAAAGTACTAAGAACCTTCTATAATATGTTTCAAGTTTGAAAACTTTTGATACATCCTATATTTTAAATTAATCACTGTAATATTAATGAAATAAGTAAAATATGAGAACTGGAGATGCCATGTTACAGCCAAGTTTTAAAAACCCACATACACAAAGTGTAGTGCCCTGAATCCTTAAACCGTTTCTAGAGTCATGTCTGGAGAGCAAATGACCATAGGGGACTAGAGAGTGTCAACTTTTGGATCTATGAACCATTTTAGGTTCACTTCCACATGCCCTGAAGGTAGAGCTGAGCATAGAGCCTTTGCTGTGCTAACTCCTGATCTGGGTCATACGTGGCAATATTTGCTGCATGCTTCTGTGATGAGGCAACACGGGGAGAACCAGCTGGCCAAAGCTAATGCACCATCTGGGCTAAAAAAAATACTGCCAATTCCATTGGCAGAGCAGAAAGTGGGAGTTTGTAATCGAGCTATCAATCACAAGCAGGCTTTGCAAGCTGTCAATTAAAACTCTGATATATTGATGTCATCAATGCATATCGCTATTTACATAATAAAAACCCTTTGAAGATCAATCTCTACCTAATAAAACATTACTGAAAATACCCATAAGAGCAAACGGAAACATTAAGAAATTGACTTAAAAATTACCAAAAAATGTTTTTAAGAGAAAATACATTAGTTGATTGCACAGCCATAGTTAAATCTCTGAAACAAAAATTGCATGGATTTTGCCTTTGAAACCTAAAATATATATTGAGAGAATTTTCATTGACTACTTTAGCTCCAAGAATCATTTGTTGTAAATGAAAAGTTTCATATATGAGTAGGTACACACATGCCCCACATATAAATCCTTGCTCTTTCACACATACATAAACATCCATGTGTATATACAATGCCCCCCCACACACACTCATTCACACACACATCCATACAGATTACTATCCACTACAACATTATGGTCTAGTAGAAAGAATAATGAATTAATATTTGGAGTCAAGCAAACCAAAACGCAAATCGTGTTTCTGTTTCTTTATATTCCTAGGTCACTGTATAAGTATTTACCTTGAGTCACTTTGATACTTCAGTGGTGTCATGGTAACAGATTCATGGAAGATTCATAGGAAATGATAAAAATATTATTGTGATATATACAAAATGCCTTTGTATATTTATTTAAATGGCATGTGTGCAAATTTCATCAAATACATAATTCCCTAACACACACATTTTAGCCTAAAATTTGAGAGCATAAACTTTAAACTGAGTAGCAAAACATAACTTTGCTAGCCATTCATCAAGCCTGATTGCAATTGTTTGATTCTTACGACTTTCCTCTTTTTAAAGAGTTATTTCCTTTATTTTTGAGATAATACAATTTACATCATTTCCCCTATCCTTTGCCATTCGAAGCTACCATATACCCTTCCTTGATCTTGTCCACTTTATTGCCTCTTTCTTCATTGTCACTGCATGTGTATATATATATTGTGCATTCCTAAAGTAACCTACATGATCTGCATAATGGTACCTGTGCGTATGTTTTCATGGCTAATCATTTGGTATTGGATAAGCAATGGTGAGCACATCTCTGAGGAAGACCCTTCATCCTGCTCTGTTACCAACATTCTGTACTTTCCTGCATTTCTTTGTGTAGTGTTGAGTCCTCAAGTTCTCTTTAAACTATCCACTTAGCATGTTATTGCTGTTGCCCTTGTACAGCTCTTGTGTAGGCAGTCATCTTTTTGAAACTTTATGGCACTAGAGGGAAAAGACAAATATATTCTAGTTGAAACATCATACATCACAGTTCTTCAATAATTGCACTAATATTTAAAAGTAATATTGCAATATTTACTGAAATTTTAAAACAGAAATGATGAAATGCTTATATCTAAATTAGTGTCTCTTACTTTTTTGTCTCTGTATTATACAGTTGGTCAATAACCCCTTACTCTCTTGACAGGACATCCTCTTCTGTGGTCTGGGTGCCAGTAGGCTGGCCCCTTAGGCTGCATATTGATGTTCAGCTATCTTTAACTTGAATGTGGATAAAATAAAATATTAAAACAAAATTTGTAGAACACAAACACAAAAACATTAAGAAAATCACAAAACCAAGTTGAAGTCACCCAGCAATAAAAATTTAAGATGGGAATCTCCCTGAAGTTGCACGCACGCACACACACACACACACACACACACACACACACACACACACACACACCATCATTAATCCTTGTTGCCATTAAGTAACTACCCCATGTTCCTCCACATCATCTCTTCCATGGCTTCAACACTAATAGACTACAATTCAATTGAACATGACAATCTTAAGCATGAAATTACTTGGCAACAGAGATAATTCTTGTCTTAACAGGACTTGTTCATTCCCTTTCTGACCACATCTTTTTGAAGTTAAACTTTTTCTGGACACCTTTGATGAAGCATGATTTCATACTCTAAAGTCAACTTTTCAGTGTATTTTGATGCAAAGCTAGATACAAACATAAGACCTCTACACTTTAAAAATACAAATATTTTTGTATTTTGTATTTATATAACAAATATGTTATATAAAAATGGTACTTCAAATTAATCGGTGGCAATATGACATCCCTTAATGATTATAAAATAAATCTGGATGTAAGGTGCAAAACTATATTTTGCTAGAATGCAGATTGGATTAATTGAATTTGATTTCTCATTATTCTTTATCCTGACCCAAAAATGACATTTTTAAACACTAAGGAAACTTTAAGATCAAGACAGATCAATTCTGAAGTAAATAATCTACTGTTACATGTGTCCTAAAGCAAACTATTTATAATTTATTTGGTCACAAATATTGAGTAAGTAAACAACTCAAGTATTTTAAACAGTGGTAACAAGTATAAAGTGAACACATTAATTTTGTAAATAATAAACATGAATGAAAGACAAAAATTACTAGAAGTCTCAAGAAATAGTATGACTTATTAGATACTACAATTAATCTTGAGTTAATAGCATTTTTTGATTCATATAAAAGGAAATATTTCCCAGGAAATCTAGAACATGATCAAAGAGAAACACACAAAAAGTTCAAACAAAAGTAATTTTATGTTTTGTGTTGCATAACTAAGCAATGACTCCATTACCTATTTTCTAGTTACATTTTTAATATTATAATTACATCATTTTTCCCTTTCTCCATACTGTCTTTCAGGCCTCCAATATACCCCTCCTTATTCTCTTTCAAATTCATGGCATCTTTTTTTCCAGCATGTATTGTTAATGTATATAATATTAAAATATATACATATATATAATTATATATAGCATGTATTAAATTAAACCTAGTCAGTCTGTATGATGCTGTTTGTATGCATGTTTTCAGGGATAACTTTTTTGCTACACACTATTTCTCAGTATTGCTTAGTTGCTTATAGTTGCTTATAGGGAGGTGGTGTAGTAAAAAGGGAAGTGATGGCTGTAAGATGAGTTTTCTTTTATTGTTGAAATGTTCTAAAAGTACATTTTAGCTGCAATCACATAACTTTGCATGTATTTTAAAAATCAACGAATTTCACAATGTACTTGTGTGGTATGTGAATTACATCAAAACATATTCTACTGATTTTGCAAGCCCATTCTTTGCCAATTTGCTCATCACTCCTCTCTCTCTGTCACTGGGTTCCTTGGGTTCAGTTCAGTGCTTAATTGTGGGTGTTTGCCTCTGCAGAGACAGCTGATCAGAACAGCGGAGAGCTCTTGGACTCCAGACCGACAGCGGGGAGGCCAGCATGGGACTGATCTGGACCCCCCCCCCCCGAATATGAGTGTCAATGAGAAGGCCTGGGTAACCTATGGGGCCCTGAGCAGTAGATCAGTGTCTATCCCTGGAATACAAACAGTCATCGTGTGCCCACAGCACAAAGAGGGATGCTCTCTCAGCCTGGACTCTACCCTGAGTGAAATGATGGACTCTACATATCCCCTATGTGGAAGGAATTGGCAATAGGGTGGGAGGCTGGGGAGGATGGGGGAGTGTGGGAGGAGGGGAAAGAGAGGGAACTGGGATTGACATGTAAAACAAGCTATTTAAAATTAAAGTAAAATAATTAAAAATAAATAAATAAATAAAAACATATTCTACAAAAGTGCCTCTAAAATGTTTAACAAAGTATTTAGTCAGGCTCAGCAGAATAAAATGCATATTTATAAGCCCAAATTTTTGTGAGTTCTGTCACCAGGATCCACATGGTAGATGGAGAGAAGGGACTTCTGTAACTTGTCCTCTGACTTCTATGTACACTCTATGTCATGCACAAGTTATTCCACAAACACTTGCAATCATGTGCAAGCACGTACATGATTAATTATCTAACCAAATAATAATCTTAAATGTTTTACCCAACTTCTTAACACACTAAATGAAATGTTAAGTGTACAAACACATAAATATTAAAATATGGTTGTTATATATAACCATGCAAAATGTTTATCAAAATATTTTTATTTGAAGTGATCAATTTGACTTCTGATGGTTTAATTATATATTTGAAATGTAAACTGTTATGCAAAGCTCTTACTGTGAAACTGTAATTATTTTCATATATAGTGTTTTGTAAAGGGCCTCTTTGGGGAATTAACTGTTTTTTAAAGAATTTAATCAAAAGACATTTAGGCCCAGTGTCATAGTATAGACAGATACCCGAATTTTTGGATTGTTTCAGGTAAGGCATTTTGTTACTACTACTACTACTACTGCTGCTGCTGCTGCTACTACTTCTACTACTACTACTACTACTACTATTACTATTATTATTATTATTATTATTATTATTACTATTATTATTTTAAACTTTTGTCACTCACCTGTTGCCTGAAGACAAAATCTGGTCTATTTCAATGCTAAGACAGATCAGTGTCTACACAGTATGTGATTAACAGGCCTGCCTCCATAGAAGATAGGCTGAGAAAGCCTTATCTTATAGGTAATGTCTTCTAATTTAGAAGATTAAAAGTGCATATTTGCTGCACTCTACTGTCAAGAACTACAAAACAGAATTCCACACGTAAAAAAATGTTTGGGTAGTAAAATAACTGACACTACCTTCAGGAGCTACCAAGATTATTCATCAGCCCAAAAGGAGCATCATGTTACTTCATATCAAGCATTTTACATACAGTGAAGTAGAGTGATTATTCCTTGATTCATGTTCATTGTAAGCTCAGTTATTCCTATGTCTGGTATAGCTATGTCTAATTTACTAAAGTATTTAAGGAAACTTTCCCATTTTTCCATACACCCCAACAACATTTTTGTTAAAAGGAATTTAGCCAAGAGATTATATATATATATATATATACATATATATATATATATGTAGTTTTTTGAGACAGGGATTCTTTGTATTGCTTTGGAGCCTGTTCTGGAACTTGCTCTGCAGACCAGGCTGGCCTAGAACTCACAGAGATCTGCCTGGGATTAAAGAAATGTACCACCAACACCCTGTGCCAAGATATATTTTAATAGATAGAGGAGATGCCAGAAAAACCATCAAAACTCAAGGAACCCTCCAAAGGCTTGGTTCAGTCCAATGCTAGTTCCCCAGTTTTACAACAGGGGTCCATGTGTTCCCTTTGGTCAGGTTTGCTGCTTCTGTGGGTTCCCCAGCATGGTCTTGACCCCTTTGCTCATCACTCCTCACTCTCTACAAATGGATTTCAGGAGTTTGGTTCCATACTTAGCTGTGGATCTGATGAAGGCGCTAGGATGGCATTTAAGGTAGACATCAGTCTCATTATAGGGGAAAGGCATTTAAGGTAGCCTCTCCACTATTGCTTAGATTCTTAGTTGGAGTCATCCTTGTGGACCTCTGGACATTTTCCTGGTGCCAGATTTCTCTTTAAACCTATAATGATTCCCTCTATTGAGGTATCTCTTTTCTTGTTCCCCTCTATTCTTTTCCTGACTCAATCTTCCTGATCCCTCATTGATGGGGATTGTCCTTCATATATGTATGCAACTCTTATTGGTTGATGAATAAAACACCGACTGAATGATTGGCCAGGCAGGAAGTATAGGCAGGGCTAGGAAATAAGGAGAATTCTGGGAAACACAGGTAGACAGAGTCGTCATGTAGAGCCTGTGAAGAGAGATCACTTAAGACTTTCTCCGGTAACCCAAGACCACATGGAAATACATAGATCAACAAAAATGGGTTAATAATTAAGACAGAGCTAAGCAATAAGAAGTCCAAGCCACTCTTCAACAATATTATAATTAATATGAGTATTTTGTGTTTATTTGGGGCTGAAGCAGTTGTGAAACCAGGCTGGTGGGGCAGAAACTTTCCACAATACTTCATGTGATCACTCCCTCTTCTCCCCTCCTCTTTTTCATACTTCTCTTACCCCTCCCCCGTACTCTCAATTTGTTCAGGTGCTCTTGTCCCTGTCCCCTTATCAGCAGGACCATGTATGTCTCTCTTAATGTCCTCCTTGTGTCCTAGCTTCTCTGGAGGAGATGACTGCAGGATGGTAATCCTTTGCTCTATGTTTAATACCCATATATGAGTAAGTACATACCATGTTTGTCTTTTTGTGACTTGGTTAACTCACTCAGGAGGGTTTCTTCCAGTTCCATCCACTTGCCTGCGAATTTAAATATTTCATTGTTTTTTTTTCTGCTGAGTATATTCCAATGTGTAAATGTACCCCATTTTCTTTATCCATTCTTTGGTTGAGGGGCATCAAGGTTACCTCCAGATTCTGGCTATTATAAATAATGCTGCTATGAACACTGAGTGAAACTCCTGGAATCCAGTTGTAAAGAGGAAGGAGTGATGAGCAAAGGGGACAAGACCATGCTGAGGAACCCACAGAAACAGCTGACCTGAGCAAGTGGGAACTCAAAGACCACAGTCTGACAGGTGGGGAATAAGCATAGAACTGAACTAGGCCCCCTGAAAGTGGGTGTCAGTTAGGAGGCCTGGGAAGTCTATGTGGCCTCTGGCAATGGAACCTGTATTTTTCCATACTACACGAATGGTCTTTGGATGCGCATTCCCCATGAAGGGATACTGTCTCAGTCTAGATACATGGGAGAGGGCTGAGAATCTGCCCCAAATGATGTGACAGACTTTAATGATCCCACATGGGAGGCCTCACCCTCCATGGGGAGTGGATGGAGTGGAATGGGGGGTAGCTGGAGGACATGGGAGGATGAAAGGGAGAGGAAATTGGATTGATATGTAAAATAAGAAAGTTTCTAATTTAAATAGAAACTTATAAAACATAAAGACTCTACTGCTCTACCAGCATTATCTCATTGAATTTTCTTTTACCTGTGATGTAGGTAATATGCTTACTGATTCAGATTATAGACCAAGGAACTGAAATTGAAGCATAATTACTTGTCTATTCAAAATCATACACAGTTAATAATATAAGACATTATGTAATAAATCAGACCATAAAACTATGTTTCCCTATATTATAAAGACAATAGAAGTTTATAGATCTTAATAACGTAAACTACATTTGCTATACACTCAGGAGTCATCTAAGCCCATTAATCCCTAACATTGGTATTGATGGCCTGGACTAGTAAATCTTCTTATCACTGTGAGAAATGTCTAACAGAGACAACTTACTGGAAAAGGTTGAAACTATATTGCATGGCTATGAAAGCTTGGCCAGTGGCAGAGCTACCTCCTCTGTATGTTCATATCTAAGCACAACAGAAAGCAGAACATTCATCTAGAAGTGGAGACAGGTTCTCATTTTTGACTGCCATTACAATCAACACACTTTCATCAGTCAAGTCCACCCTTCAAAAGACCCCATACCCTCTGACAGCCGTGCCATCAACATTAAACACATGCCCATGCAGAAACCATTTCAAATCCAAGCCATGCCATGGTCAATCATTTTTGAAGAATTGAAACCTTCTCACTATCAAGGTACATGGTTCATCTGATAATGCCAGTTTATAAACATATAACATAAATATTATGAATTGTTTATAAATCTAGAACAAGAAAAATGACAAAGTACATAATCTGTTTCCTAAAACATATAGTAATGCAAAAATTCTTACTGAGTTCATATCTTTACTATATTTACTGAGTTCAAACCATCCTAAGTGTTGTGAAGGCTTGTCTAACTGAGATTTTCTGTGTCATGCTACTGAGTATCCATGTATAGTGAGGCAGGGTCACAAGTTAATGATTGACCATATTTAGAAATAATAGCTCAAATAATACCAGCATGATATCACCCATCCAAGACATACAGATAACAGCAGGATCCCCCAAAACAAGAATCTCTGCACTAATGAGAAGCAATGGATCCAACAAACAGCAGTATATTGTTAGAAAAGATCTTGGATTTTTATGATAGTTCTTCACCAACTTTCTTTCAATTGAGTTTTGTTTTATTTTCAGCACTATAGCATAGCATGGCAACAATTTTATTTGTTTCCAGCTTGACGTTTTAACTACCATGTCTAACATTTGATCTGTAGAGATACCTTTCAATTTTGCTAGGGAGAAAATAGCTGCTTTTTTTCACTAAAGGATAAACTCATAGGCCCAGATTTTCCTTTCCTACCTAAATCATTGGAGCAAAAACGAGAAAAGTCATTACATCAGCGAATTAGTTCACCCAAGCAGTAGCCTCAAACCACAGGTTAATTTGAACTGTTCAAATATAATTACTGTAAAAAAGGAAAAGATTCATTACTTTTGTGATGTTTGCTGGTTCACTGCACCATTGTCGGGTTGTCAATAAACAAATTACATCCAACACCATGCCCTTCTGCAGAACAGGTCCCCAGAGACTCTCCACTTGCATGTTGGTCTGTGTTTCAGTTTTCCTTGACTCATTCACTTGCATTTGGCTTTAACATTTTGAAACATGCCTAATACTAAATAACAATTACATCAAAGCAATGTAAGCAGTCCAATGTAAACAACAATATTAATGAGGCATTTTTGCTTTATGTAAGGCTTGTTGGTTGGGGGTTTTATTTGAATTTTTAAAATTATATTCCAAACAATACTTGAATGTGGTGCACATTACTGGAATACTGTGTGATAC
Source organism: Mesocricetus auratus (assembly GCF_017639785.1). NCBI lineage: Eukaryota > Metazoa > Chordata > Mammalia > Rodentia > Cricetidae > Mesocricetus > Mesocricetus auratus. The sequence continues at coordinate 39,287,474 of NW_024429194.1, read as the reverse complement.
TTTGATCTGTACATGAAATCTATAAAGTATAGGCCACAGTGAACATTTCTGTCTTCCAACGTTTACTATTTCCTTGTGAGAAAAAAATTTGAAATTGCCTTATCTAGTTTTTTTTTTCCTCATCTAGTTTAAAATTGTTATTCACAGTTAACCTGGCATGCAGTTACACCTCAGAATTTCTATTCCAAACTTCAGTCCAGTTTGGTTTTTATTGTAGACTCTTTTTCCATCCTTCCCTCCTCTCTGTTCTCCACCAACCTGTAAAAGCTGCCATTATATATCTAACTTGTGTATCATCAACTTTGTTAGAACATGTGCACACATGTACCGATCTGGCCTCTCTGTGTCTGGCTTGTTTCACTTAGACTAGTGATTTCCCATTCTATCTATGCTTTCACAAATGACAAATATACAGTATTCAATCCATGTACCGCAGAATAGATTCTTATGTCGCTTTCATTGATGAGCTACTATGAATGGAGCAGCAATAAACGCAAGTATGATATCAACACTAGTTTCCTTTTCTTCTGATAAATGTCCAATAATAAAACTGTGGATCATGTAATAGTCACACCCTTCATTTTTGAAGAACTTCTCTACCAGTTTCTACAGTGGCTGTGGTTATTCTGACCTACAGTGTACAAGGCTCCCTTCTCTCCACATCCTCCCCTGAATTCACTATGTTGTTGTTGATCATGACAGCCACTCTTATGGGAATGGGGAAGTATTTCATTGGGCTTGTTTGCTTTCTGTTGATGATGGCTTGTATTACCTTAGAAGTATAGGGTTTATCTGTGTTCCATTGACCAAACTTAAGTCCCTATATAACTCAGTTCATGTTAAATTCAAACTAATGATTCTTCTGCCTCAGACAAATGACTTTGGAAAAGAGGCTTAAATATGATATCACTCTCAACTATCCCATTCATGCTAAGAAAGCAACACTGGTATCAGTAAGATGATATTATATGCCATCTGATGCAAAACAAAAAAAAGAAAGAAAATAAAAAACAAAACTTTCAGTTCTGTCTGTGCTTATAAAATGATGATGCATTTCCTGATAATATTTAAATTTATTTGTCCTTAAACATAGAGCTACTGGTATAAAATGTCCCCATTTCAGAACACTTACCTTTGCTCTGTGCAGAGTAAGAGACTCAAGTTCACAGCATAAAACCTCATACTCCACAGCTCCATGTGTTTTAATTTATGGGCCATGTAAATAAGAGGTGGATGAGATCCCATTTTATTACCAAGTATAATTGCAGTACAATAAAAGATTGGCGAAATATGGGTTTCAAATTTTTCTAAATAATCACTTCCTCGCTTTTTATAAAGAAAACAGTATCTCAAATGTCAAATAATCCCTGTAATTGAAGAAAGAAATGAACTGCTCTTGTAAACTTCCAAGAGGATAAAATATTATGACCTCCCATAAAACATGAATAAATGTTTTAGCTTTGCCTAAGTAATTAGCAGAATTTCTTTGTATAATGGCATTTATTGTGAACATTGAGAAAACAAAAGGAATACAGATTTTATTTTGTTTTCAATTAAATGAACAACCTTCTCTTCCCTTCAAGCTATTATTTTTAGATACACACATAAACAATTGTTGATATTAATTAATAAAAAGAAAGAGAAAACAATAATGGAAAGAGGGGTGTAGCCAGAGAAAGGTCAGTGTTTGGGAAGATTTACATTTGCATGGCAAATATTAGTAGGTCAGAAGGAAGCTGAGAAACACTGAATTCTGGCTTCACTGTTAACACTTACTTGTACAAAGGGTAGGAAGAGACTGCCCTTTCTGTGAGAAGTCTTCTTGCCATCATCTGCAATGGTGATGTAGGACATCAGACAGAGATGTTCAGGACTTCTCCTGTTCCCATTACAAACCTAGTATTGTGATTATGTGAGTGTATTTGATAGCTTATGTTCAATCATGTCAAGAGAGGACTGGTGTTTTAGTCAAAGCTATCACATGAGTTGCTTTCCCCTAGTCTCTAGCCTCCTGATGAGAAGTTCTGCTGTACTGATGAGGTCTGATCCTTGTAAATTCTGAAGACAATTCTTGGATATCTAGCAATTCTTAGTTTTGTTGAAGCTCTGACAGCTGTAAAGAGGGGAAGAAGTATGGCAATACACTTGAATAATAAATATATCCAAGAGTTACATTGGTAATTTTCTAGTTAAATTCTTATTCAGGCTACTATTTTTTTCAATGTAGTTTAAATATTTTACACTTTAATGAGGATGAGCATCCACCTGCAGGTCCCCAATAACTAGCAGGTCCCAAATCCTAGACAAGTGGAAAATGCTTATATTACACAGTTCTGACATCTATACAGTAGTGCAGTAAGTATAGTATTTCCTATCTCATTTAATTGTTCTGTATTCTACTTCATTATTTGGGATACATGGATGATGCACTTGTCAATTTAATAGCATAATTACCAACACAGGAACCATTAAAATTTGGTCATGCTCTTTCCAGATAATACTTTTCATACCTTATCAAAGTTAGTCTTGAAAATTCAGTATTAATGGGAGACATTAAGCTGAAGTTGGTGAGAATGAGGAGAAAGGATCATTTTTCCTTCTTTTTTTAAATTTAAATTAGAAACAATCTTGTTTTACATGTCAATCCCAGATTCCTCTCCCTCCTCTCCCCCCTACCTCTCACTAATCCCCTTTCCCATCCCCTTTTTGCTCCACAGGGAGAGTAAGGCCTTCCATTGGGGATCTTCAAAGTCTGTCATATCATTTGGAGCAGGGCCTAGATCCTCCCCCATGTGTCTAGGCTGAGAGAGTATCCCTCTATACGGAGTGGGTTCCTGAAGTCCATTCGTGCACTAGGGATAAATACTGATCCACCAATGTATTTTTAATGTCACTCTTATCCGTAGAAACAACAACTTCTTGATGAATTCAAATCAAATATCATTGATAGATAACTAAAATAAAACCGAATAGCCTTTAAAGTAAAGGTAAACAGTTGAAAACTGAAGCTAATCTTTGCACAAGTTATGTCCCTTCTTTAAAAGGCTATGTATTCCCTAAGACAGTAAGCTGGCCTTATAGTTATTAGTGCAAGGCAGATGAATGAGAAAGAAGAAACAACTGTCAAACTGTATGCTCCCAAAAGATTGAAAGCGATAAAGAGAAAAAAACAAAATTAGCAGGAAATGTCTTTAAAAGGAGACAACATACATGATATCCATCATTAAGAGAGAATGTATATCACTTAACCATTATTAAAGTCATTGTTTTGATCTCTATAGTCATGTAAATAGGAATACCAAAGTATAGACATCTTAAAGTAATAATAATTGACAGTGTGATGTGTCCAAAGATGTTTAAAAAACTAAAATTTACAGAAAGAAATTCAAAATGCTCCTACTTGGTATGAACTCAAATATTCAATAAAACAACTGAAAATTTTCAGAAACCACAAAAAGAAAAGGAATAAATTTTAAGATAGTAGAAATTGAAGGTTACAGAGAATAAAAAAGTGACTTATCAGAAAGAGGCACTATTAAAAATCGTTCTTAAATGAATAAGTACCCTTGAAAATTCTTTTATAAATACTTAATTGAGATGCCAGGAGAAGTGGCACACACCTTTAAAACCAACACTGAAGAGTCAAGCAGATCTCTTTGTATTCAAGGCCACACTGGTCTACATCTTGAGTTCCTGGCCAGCCAATGCTACAAAGTGAGATTTGTCTTGAAAAAAAACCTAACACAACAACACAAGCAACAGTGTGTGTACATATGCATGTCTGTGTGAATGTGCATAAGAAAGAGGGAGAGAGGAAGCAAGAGACATAAAGAGAAAGAGAGACAGAGTAGAGAATGATGCTGCGAACAAATTCTTTTCTACATTATGAATATGTATTACTTTCATTGGTTAATAAAAAGCTGACAGACTAGTAACTACACAGGAAGTTAGGCAGGAAAGCCAAACTGAGAATGTTGGGAGGAAGGAGGGCAGGAACAAGAGAGATGACAGCCAGCCACCCAAAAACAAAGACATGCTACAGGACAGGAAAAGCCACAAGTCATGTGGTAATACATAAAAAGAAATGGTTAACTAAAATGGAAGAGCTAGTTAGTAATAAGTCTGAGGTATTGGCCTAGCATTTGCAATTAATATAAGCCTCTGTGTGTTTACTTGGGACCAGGCAGTTTGGACAGGAAAACTCTGCCTACAGAATGAGTGGAAAGTTGTGTCAATTAAACATGTATAGGAATATTCATTGAATATGGCTTAGTGGATGATGTGTGTGCAATAGAAACCTATTTAAATAAATGAATCATGGGAGTATGAAGAGAAAATTATTATATAGGCACCGTATAGACAGATATTCCTTCAGTCTTTGCTCTTTCACAGTCCGCTGCTTTTGCACTTTGATGAATCTTATCTGTCAAGGACTCCCAAGTGTCCCAGGACTGACTGACTGAGTTTCACTCAGTCTTCCTCTTCTGGCTCTTCTCTTTTGACTAAATTTTCTCTTGACCTTCTGAGTCACCACAAATTGATCTTTGTTAACTTTTGTCCATAATCAGGCCTGCAAAATTCTTTCTTTCTTTTGTCCAAAATACTGCTGATGATTTCCAGTTTTCTATTTTTCTATCAGCTGACAAAATCCTATATTTTCTGTTTCCATGTGTTCATACTTGAGATCTGATTATATTTATAGTTTATTTGCTTTGTTTCAAAGGTAACTGATAGTCTCCATGTACACAATCTGTCACTATTTTTTCATAGACCACTCTTCCTGCTATATTACTTAAATCTACATGTGAACCCTAAAACACACAGTATCTATTCAATTTCTGTGCACATACCTTCTCAGACTTCCTTCTTATTGTTTCCCTTTAAGTGTAGTTTAGAATACAGCCTGTATCACTCTATAATCCAGAATTGACTTATATCCAGTTCTTTATATTTACCATAAGGTTTCAAATTCACACTACCTTAGCTGTTACAGTAGAAAATCTCTTTTGCAATGATATATCACACTTCTATATAAATGAAACAACAGAGAAAAATAAGCAATCTGTTTTACACTCATTCATGCATATTTTGATATTTTTATAATAGTTTGTATTATATAATGTAACGTGAATTAGCTTTCATATCTTTATTTATTGATAATATTTTAACTTTCCCAATGCCAATGATGAATCATATCCACGATATTTCCATCACAGGAGACACTTCTAATAAGTAGAACATGCAAATAAACATATAAATAAGGAGGATTCCAAAGAAGAAATTATATTAAAATTTTGCAATTGGTATTGGTGGAGAGGAGATATTGCCAATTTATACTTTATCATTAATTAATCATGTAAACCCAAAGGAACTAATTACTGAGTTCCCACAGACATTCCAAACTCGACAGGAATTTGGAAACATCACCCTAGTATACTAGTAATAAAAACATTTTGTTGTATATTTCATAAAATTTTTACACTAAAATCAATTTTCAAATAAGCAAATTTGGTCCATGTCAGTACTAGTCAGAACAAATTATGCTGGCACTAGTTTTTGTTTGAGAAAATCAAGACACATTTCCACTACCTTATGTATCCAAATATATTCTAAAGCACCCATACAAAAATACATACAAAGCATCCCTGAAATCCAGTTTATATTCAACAGTCCATATATTTTCAAATTGGACTAGAATATCTACTTGAATAAATGATGCCACAATCTGGAGTACTTGATTAGAAATCACATGTTCTTTTCTATATTGTGAAGTTATGAGTAACCCATACATTATTTTATGTGACTCATCCATTTGAAGAGAAACACAAAAATTAAAAAGATTCTTTCACTTCAATGCCTAATTAGAATGAAATCCATTTCCTGTTGGTTTTAAAAACTAACACATAGATGAAAATTCAATGGCATCCTAGGATCAGTACTAATATATACCATTTGCTGAATAGAGTTCCTAAGTAATTTCTTTATGTGAGTAACTTCATTTAATATGTTTATGAATTTTATTCTGCTAATGGCGATGAAATTACTAATATGAAAACAATAAGTAGCATTTTATTGTATAAGATTATACAGGAGAACTAAGTTCCATCATTATTGTTATTTTCCTTACACTCCCTATGTTTTGCTTGACATAATTATAGTCTTTATAGTACTGTCTGTAGTCAGGTATTTTCTCAGGATAGGGAAGTTATCATGAGATGATGCTAAGCAACAAAGGCAATGACCCATTATTATTTTTGAAACATTTTCAATATTCCTTACTATAACAAAAAGAAGAATGCAAAACATTATATTTTAATTTGCTGATTTCATTGTTTGAGATATTGTAAGGAAACATTAATTCAGAAACTGATAAAAATGCACTTTAAAGCAAGTAAAAATTAAATCATAATTGATTTAAGCATAGACATAATTATAGATTATTTTGTATTATTTCTTGCAAATTAAGAAAAATGTACAAAATATATATAACACACACAAACTATATATATATATACACACACATATATATATAAAATAGTTCATAGTTTCAGTTAAAATAATTAGGTTGGACCACTTATATTTGTTCAAGAGAATCTACTGAACATATTCTTGGTTCTGCTATTAACAAGCAAATAGCAAGAGATAATTGAGTTATAGGAACCTTTACAAATGTGTACACATAGATAGTAGTTAAATACCAGATAGATAAATGATGGCTAGAATGATAGATGATAAATGATAGATGTAGATAGATGATATATGGACACAAATGGCTGTTAATAGAAGATAAATACAAGGTGAGTAGATAGATATATAGATGATAGATGTAGATGAATGTTGAGAGGTACATTCCAAAATAGTACCATCTCACAAATAAACACTATCTGCTACAGGGAGGTTGCAAACATAGACATGATTGATGACTGCCTTGCAGGAGGAATCTATGCAGACACCCCTTTGCCCCTTCACCACATTTTTTAAACTAATTACATGATACTGGGAATACCCAGCAAAAAAATTGCATTTCATCCACAGCTGATTTCTATTTCAAACTTGTCATGTTAATAGTGAAATAAATTGCTCTAATTGCCAGCAAACTTCATCAAATTCACATTTCTTCCCTTCCCTATTTTATTCATTTCTTATTAAGCTCCATGTCCTAACTCGCTAGATTTCTGAAAGAAGCTTAGTTACAGAATAAATTCCCACCCTAATACTAAGTAATGACATTTTTTACTCTTTTGTTCTATAGCCCAGACTGCCCTTATATTTATGTTCCCCCTGCTTCAAATTCCCTAGAGTCAGATTATAAGCATGTAGCAACATACCTAGTCCTCTAAATTAATTCTTAAAGTTCAGAAGAATCAATTCATATGTTTTAGAAATTTTTTATGATTCTTTGCTCATAATTTTTATTTAATAGTTGATGCAGAAAATAACACAAGAATTAATGAAAATTATTTAAATTTTGGACTTAGTTGTATTAAATAATTAGTTGATTCTAATACACATATGGATGGCATTACTAACTCAACCACTTTACATCCTCCTCCTTAAATTAGTCCCTTGCTCTGCCAAAGCCTTGGTTTCCCTCTCTGACTAAGGAAGTAAGTGAAACAAATTAATCCCCATTCCAAAATTCCTAGTCACCTCTGAAGACCTATTGTTTGAAGAATTAGAAAGAAGATGAAGTGAACAAGCACTTCACCTGGACACAGAACGATCTTAAATCCATGGATAACAAGAAGTCACTGTGAAGTTCCTGATGCTATTAGTTAAATTGAAAATAAGCAATGCTCAGTATTGGCAAAAACAATATTGAAAAAAATGACTCCAGAAAATATTTCCAAAGTAACTCTGACTTACAAGAATGTAGTCAATCCTACACTTGGAGGTTGGGGTTTGGAAGGAGCTAACACTTTCAGTATTTGAGCTTTGGGGACACTTCACATGGGAAGCTATCCCTATCAAAGTGACCATAAGCTACAGTCCTCTGATATATTGACTTCTTCAGATCCAAATCCCTGACAATGAACCAAGGGTAAATATCAAGATTCTTTATAATTTCTAATACCTCTCCCTCACTCCTCCACAAAGTACCATATGGGAAAATGAAGATGGACAATGGATGAGAAACTCCAAAAGCATAAGAGACCTGAACGAGAACTCTCCTGAACAAGGAATTTTCCTACCCAAGGAGCAGCATGAGTAGCTAAGAAAGAGGTAACCTGTTCTCATAGGAACTCAAACAGAATCTGAACCAACTTCTAGGGCGTCTGCAAGGGACCAACCAAGTCCCTCTACTTTTGTGTGATAGTTGTGTAGCTTGGTTTATTTGTGGGACTCCTAGCAGTGGGACTGGGACCTGTCCTTGATTCTTGAGCTGGCTTTTGGGAACTTATTCCTCACTCTGGGTTGCCTCACTCAGCCTGAATATAAACAAAAAGAGTTTAGTCCTACCTCAACCTGATATTCCATGCTTGGTTGGCACCCACAGGAGGCCTGCCCCTTTCTGAACAGAAAGAGAACAGGAGTGGATGGGGCAGAGGCAAAGGGGAGGCAGAAGAGTTAACAGGAGGAGAGAAGGGAGAATAAACTGTGGTCTTGATGCAAAAATGAAAAAAAAATTAATTGATTAAAAAAGGAAAAAATCTAATCAAGCACCATCAATCAGGAAGCACGGAGTCAAGTCTTGTCCTTTTCTTTTTATCTACCAAAAACAGCAACCAATTATTATTCTGGAAATATAGTCCAGCAAAGAGATTTGATAGATTTCTAGTCATTCATACAAGTGAAAAGCATGAACTATTAGGGGATATGATACTTATCATTCCCTGTCATTTTGATTGGATTAAGAATCACCATGGGAGACAATGTTATAGAGATGATCCATTAGTTAACAGCTGACATTGATTTACAGAGGAACCTAATTTGTCCTCAGCTTCCAAATCAAGTATCTTACAACTACATGTAACCCCAGCTCCAGGGAATCAATTGCTTCTTCTGAATCCTTAGGTACCCACACAAATGAACACATGAGACATTCACACAGACATATATACACACCAAACTAATAATAATAATTTGATTTTACAAAGGAAACTTCCCTTCAAAAATGAATAACTGTGTAAACGCTCCTCGGTGTAGATATGAGAGTCTTTCAAAGAAGGTTTAGCTGAGGAGTAAATGTCTTCTCTGAATTGAGTAGCACCATCCCATAATCTGGGGTACCAGACGGAATAGGAAGGAGAATGAAAGCTAATCTCTCAATCACTTATCTGTGTTTTTTGTCAGGGTTGCTTGCTTCTTTGTTTGTGTGTATTGCCACAGCAATAGGAGAATAGTGCAATGTACTATTAGGACTACTCCTCTTAAATAGCTTTTATTCTCACATACATGAAATGAAATGAGGTCACAAGGGAGGTCAAAAATAAGAGCTTCTTATAGTTGCTTGAAATGACAATGTCAATGAAGCTAATATTTCATTTTAATTAAAATTTTTGTTTTACTCCAAAATAGACCACCATATTTTTAATCTACATATCAGATTGAGAGTTTAAAATTGTTGTACTGACGATTTGAGTTTTTTCAAAGAGGGAACTGCCAAGATGACTCAGTGGATAAAAGTACTTGATAAGCAAGGCCGGTCATCTGGATTCTGTCCACCATTCACAGTGACATAGCTGAATGTGTTGATGCAAATTTGTAATCCCATTATCCCTATAGTAATATAGGAAGAAAAATAGGAGAACTGTTTAGCAGTTCAGGGGCCAGCTAGCCTGGAGTACAGCCTGTAGCATCAGAAACAAAAATGTGTGGAATTGTCTGGGAAAGCTTTCCTAGGAATTCCCAAGGCATTTAACTATAACAGTTTAAATTCATGTGGACCTCCTATTCCTGCAGATATCCATTGGTTAAAAGTGCATCCATAATTATTCTAAGAAATATTGAAATTATTCTAAAATATTCAGGAAATATGTCTTACTGCAGAGGAGAGATGAATCCTGGATATCTACTTATAAAAGAATAAGCCTATGAAAGTGGCTTTGTTTATAACACCCACTGTTGGCATTCCTTATGTCAATCATTCCTACCTGAATTCATTCTCCATCTGATATTTCTATAAAAGGTTCTGAAGGATGAAAAAAGACCAAAGTTTTTTGAAGTTATACAGTATAACCTCTAGAAAGTTTCTGTTTAAAGTAGCAAAGGATGATCAATACATACTGAGAAAATATCTTGGCCTTAACTTTCTTCTTTCCATTAAAAAGATTTTTTAAAAGGTTATCAATGATTCTTTGAAGTTAAATTGGATACCGATCCCTGCAAATTCTTCATATACTATATGATGTACAGAGACAGTATGTGTTTCCTTGGGAAAAGGTGATGAGTGTCATAACCATTTTTTGTGGCCGAGCTAAGAGTCACCATTATGTAGTCAAAAGAAACTGAAACTTGACAGTGAACTAGCAAAGATGTATAGCAGAGTTTACTAGAGGAAATGCTGATTTAGGATTTGGGTCTGTAGGCTATGTCTGCCCATGTAGATTTGTGTATGTGCATGTATGTATGTATTCATACATATTTGTATTTGCAAATCATATTCTATGTCATTCTAGTATCAGTCAATGGCATTTTCATATTTGAGGGTCATCTCCAAGTAATAAGACTTAATTATCATTATCTCAAGATAAAATTAAAATAGTTAACATTGGTAGGATGATGAAGAGTCACCAATCTAAAACCAAGTATTACTGAATCTCTGATGATTGCAGCATTTTTATAATGAAAATAACATGAAAAATCTTATACAATGAATAACACCACTTAAAGTGGAGCACTGAGGATCTAATTTTCCATTTTAAAGGCATATCATAACTGAATCCATAGAAATAGATTTTCATATGTCAGCAACGAAGCTTGTATAATAAACCTTCCCTCAGTTAAAAGTCAGCTAATGGTCTTGAAGTCTCATACAAGGACTAAGTCTTTAATTATTTAATCAAATGCAAAATTAAAAATTCACCATTTTCCCTGCTATAATGACAATTATTAGTACTGCTATTCTTTTAATATCTTTCCATTTGCATTTTAATTTATTCAAATATCATTATATTGCATACTGGTAATTATATTCCATTGTTCAGGACATCCTGTTTATGTCAATTCCCAGCAACACCAGTGGAGATCCTGACACCTGAAATATTCAGTTTGTTTCTGAAATCGTTTGGTAAATAATCTGAATTAGTTCAATTTTATTACCTGAAATCTTCAAAGAACATATGTTTTTCCTTGCCCTATAGACAGAACTGTTACTATTTGCAGCTTATCATACAGCCTGTGTTGAAAAGTCCTGTTATTTTAATTTAGATGCATTTTGCTGGTATTTTTTCCCTTAGCAATCTTGAACAACATACCTAATGGGTGTTTCTAAATACTCCAACAACAACAAAAAGGAACTTCAGACATTTAAGTCTAAACCAAACTCAAAAGCAAAAGGACAATTAAGTAAAAACTGTTATTTTGAAAGAGGAAACTAAAGGTATATCAAGAATATTCAAAAACTGATCAGATCACGAAATGACACTGCTCCAGATAAAAAAGAACATAAGCCACTAATGGTATTATAATTGTTCTTACAAGCAACAGATAAAAATACTATAAATAAAAACCAAGTAAATTTTATGTAATCATAGATCTTATTTAACAGTAAACATCTAAAACACTGCATTAAAATATGCATTCATGGGACTGGGAAGACAGCTCCTCCAATAAGGTGTTTGGTATACAAGCATGAGGACATAGGCTTAAATTTCCAACAATCACATTGTCAAAGGCAGAGGAAGAGCAGTTTTCTGGAAATTATATCTTTCAAGGAATGTTAGAGAAGTTACATCATCCATAATGTATCACCAATATGGCTGCCTGAACATGAGCTCAACATGAGAAAAACAATAAACACGCCCACACAGGGGAAAGTGCAAGAGGCCTTAAATATTTTCAAGGACTGCAGCAGCTAAAAGACGCTGAAAGCAGAAGTAGTCTTTTTCCAAGGAAGACTTAGGCCATCACATTACAAGAGTTGATATCAACTTTTGTGTGATATTACTACATCACCATTTTTTTTTACGAGACAGGGTTTCTCTGTATTGTTTTGGAGGCTGTCGGTCCAGTCTGGCCTCGAACTCACAGAGATCCGCCTGCCTCTGCCTGCCGAGTGCTGGGATTAAAGGTGTGCACCACCACCACCTGGCAACATCATCATTTTTTAATCTCCTTCAGAATTAATGTTCTTTATTCATTTATTCACACACTTGTGTAATACTCGTTTCACAGATGAAAATATAGTTTTTTTCAGTATATATAAACACAACTACTTTCATAAGCTAAAATAAATATCTTAGAAAAGAGGGAAGGCTCAAAATCGCATGCAATAGCTCTCCATCCTCAAGTCATCAAGTTTTGTTAAATTACAAATATAATAGTTTGCAAGACATATTCATCAAATGTTTTAAAGTAACATTGGGTCTGGTCTTTCAGATGACCAGAAATAGTAAAGAATTCCACAGAGGCAGAAATTAAATGAGCCACAATTAACAGATGCCAAGAAAGTCATTCCTACGTGCTCAAATATAGACAAGAGAAGTATCTTAAAACACATATAAAGAACCATTTTAGTTCAGGTGAGTAAATACAAAGAAGAATTATCCCCCGGTAACTGTCAAGATAGTAATTTAAAGACTTTCAGGAGAAAAGTAATCAATAGTCCTACCCAGATGTAATGCCAACAAATCACAACTGACCAACCAGCAAGATATCCCCAATGGTGCAATAGCGGCAATTTTTTGGGTGTGGTCAGCAGCTGTCTAATTACTATATAGCAGGGAATTCTCTCCTGGTACCATAAACTTAGTCAACTAGACATACCTGAAGAGGTAATAAATCCCATAGGAGAAACTTCTTTTGCAATTTCCCTCAACCAATGTAATTTCTAACTGTATTTTAAATACTTATCCTTACCACCACAATAAATATATCCCTCACCAACATAAAATAAGCTTTGGGAAAACTGAATAAACATTGGAATGGGAACATAACACATAGCTACAATTAATTCCTAGATGAGATATGCATAGCACAAACAATATTTGCAGAAATTGGTGTACACATCACACACATAATTATTTATCACACATATCAAATTAAAAAACTAAAAGCAGCAATATAGCACAGTTGGCTTTATACTATGTTCTGTGTTGACAAATATGTCAAGAACACTGAAGAACGTGATGTTTTTTATTATAGTTATAGTTTCTAGAACTTTACTGGTGTTATCCAAATACCATCGCATGCCTAAATAGAAACCACAATTGCTTAATTCTCCTAGTAGTCTCTGTTAAAACTTAGGCAGTTCAAATGAAATATTGTTGACTGGCTTATTAAAAATACAATGATGAGATTTTAAACATTTTGTTGCTGAATGCATTTCTATATTGAATTGTTTTGCTAATGAACAATTATATAATACAACAAATTCCTGTCATGAGAAAGGGATAATTATATCTTAAGTGCAATAACTGAATTCACAGGAGGAACTTGCACAATCTAGAACTATGTACAAAGTTAGAGTCGATCAAACTTAACAAAGCATCTGAATTATGAGATTTCTATTAATCTCTTAATACATACATCTCCAAGTGTAAATTAAATAAGGAAATAAAGTGCTAAATATTGATTTCCACTAGATAGATTTATCAAAGAATGTTATAAGGAACCATGGTACTGAGATGTATAATAAATAACAAACTTGTGGCTTTAAATGAGACACCTGTCCCTTAATAGAGCCATTAATGCTTCATGGACTTTTTTCTTAGGCACTGTCTTAGTTACAGTTATTATTGCTGTAGTGAAACACCATGACTAAAAGCAACTTAGGAAGAAAATTGTATATTTCTCCCAAGGTTTCATATAATAGTTCATTATCAAAACAGTGGGGCAGGAATTTGTTTAGGGCAGGAATCTTGAGGCAGAAGCAGAGGGCATCGAGGGGTTGCATATTGGCTTACTCATCATGACTTACACAGTCTCCTTTTTTTAGAATCCAGGACTACAATTCCTGGGATGGTAGTAGTCATAATAGTCTGGTTCCTCCTCCATCAATCTCTAATAAGAAAATTACTATAGCTAGATCTTTTGCAGGCATTTTCTCAATTGAGGTACCCTCCTTTCAGATAACTCAAGCTTTTGTCAAGTTGACACAAAACTAGGCAATACGTGCACCTTTCATTGTTTGCTCCTAATATTGTCATCATAAGAAAGATCTTTATCAAGGATTATATCAGTTATCTCAATTATGATGGTTTATCTTTAAGAATCATCACACATATGCAACAATAAACACTAAGGTAGAGAGATTGCTCAGTTGGGAAAGTATTTGGCTCTCCAAGAACGCATTCTGTAGACAAGGCTAGCCATGATCTCACAGAGATCTGCCTGTTTCTGCTTCCTGAGTGCTAGGATTTAAGCAGAAATCCACCATCCAGTAACTATTTGACTCTTATAAATGGACATTTTATTTTGATTCCCAGGACCCAGGCAAAAAGTCTGGAAACAGTAGTACATGTATGATGGTCAATTCATAATTTTTGGAGCTTACTAGTCATTCAGTCAAACCTAATTGTTAAACTCTAAGTCAATGAGAAACCCTGCCTCACAAGCTAAATTCTAGTCTTGAAGATAGTACCAAAGAAGACATTGTCAACTGGCCTTGACATGGATATGTACACATATGTACCTGAACACAGACACACACACACACACACACACACACACACACACACACACACACGCACATACAATACTAAAAAGGAAATACTAATGTGTATTCCCTTTTTGGGAGGTAAGAATTACATAGCGGAATGGTGTTCAATAGCATCTGTATCAAAGCATTTTTTCTTGTTTCCTTTTTCTTTAATCAGATTTAATGACTATCCTCTTGTGGCAAGAAGGCCTGGATTCTCTCTCTTCTATGGTATCAGTCTTCTTCAATCTGGCATCCATTACCTGCATGGCAATTCCCATTCACACTAAACAAGCTGTGGAGCAAATTTACATTTGATTCGCAAAAGATCCTGTGTAAATTTCCAATCACTCTCACAGAGACCTTTCTCTAGATAGCCCTTGGCATTCTGATAAAAGTGGATAGTAAACAAAATATTGAATAACAATGCTTGTTTGAAAGGCATGGGGTTGAAGAAGAGACTAGTAACTGAGCAGGCATCTTTCTTGTTAGGAAAATACATTTATTAAGTGGTTAATATGCTTCTAACATCTACACTGATATACATAACCCTGAAAACCTCTGGAATGCAAATTTTACATGAGTGCTTGTGTGATCTGGAAATTATTTCCCAATAAATTTGTTTAAGGGTGCTAATTTTGATTTGACTATAAGAGGCTATTTATTTTATTGATCAATATGAGGGCTGAGTGATAAGTTGCCAGAGTAATTTTCAAACAACTGTACTGAAGACAACTAGATTTAAGATCTAGAATGGCTTTTGGTTCCCTTTTCCATTTGAAATACACACACACACACACACACACACACACACACACACACACACGAAACGAAGTGTCTCACATGGTAACCTAAATGTTGATTACAGGCATAAGTCACCATGCCAGCTCTAGTACACTCTTTATTCAATACTTTCAAAATTATGTAGCTAATACACTATCCATTTTTAAAAGTGAAAGTACTCTCTGTACATGTCAATCAATATTTTATAATTGTTTTAATGTAGAAAATAACCACATGTTTCATTCAGTCAGCTACTTAATTTTGTTTCTATTAATATTTTTCAAATATGCACATTACTCTGCATAGTAAATAATATAAGTAGGAAGGGACCATAGGAAACACCTTGATCTCATTTTCTTAACAGAATCATTTATCTCAAGTAGTATAGAAAAAGATATTTTGAAAGATCAAATTTTTCTCCTCATATATTACACTGACAAAACAACTAATTTCAATGATTAATTACAAACTAAAGTTCTCAAATTTCAACAGACAGTCAACCAGGATAATTATTTGGAAACCTGATGACAAAAGAGATCCCACACTTCCACAACTTCAGACAAAATATGTATTTGTCTTCATGATAGAGTTCTCTGAATTGCAGATGCCCTAAATGAAAATAAATTGAAGAGAGTATATCATCCAAGATTGTGTTTTCAACTCAAAGTTATTAAATTCTGTAAAGCTAAATGTCCTGCCTCAAAGTATAAATGGGTAGGTAGCAAAGATAAGAACAAAACCACTTCTTCTCATACCCATCTACCATTGCTCACATGGAAATAAAAATGTATTCATGTCCTATTATCATCTTAAAGCAATGTCTTTAAAAATTATCTCCTGTTAAAGTAAGGGCTTATGCCAAACCCCCTTTATCTACTTGCTTCTTTGTGTTGAATCCTCTGAGCATTAAGGACCCTATTTAAAGATAAAATGTGTTATATGAATTGAAATTGATCTATCATTCAAATCCACACTTCTTTGTTCCGTTTTGTGACCTACTGGTTTTAACCAGGGTATTATGTTTTGCTATGAGTCCAGTACTATCTGCTGGACCCTAGTGATATCTCCATGCAGCACACAATGTGGGAAAAAGATCTGTTTGGAGGAAAGTGACATGGTAAGAGTGGGTGGGAAAAGTAGAAGAAGGCATGAGATTGAGTAAGCAGAATTTTATATATATATACATATATATATGCATAAAACTCGCAGAGAAAAAGTTAATCAATTACAAAAAGGAAACAGAAGATAAAACATTGTTGAATTGATATCCTGACACATCACAATTTCCAAAAGTTTATGTTGTGTTAACTATGTTTCCTCATCAGAAAGGTTCCCTCTACTACTAAATTGAAAATTTGCACACTCATATATGAAATTGTATCTGTCATTTGTTGATGATAGCACCCATCCTTCACCCTGCCAGTTTGTCCTTAAAACTTGGAGTAAACAGGAATCAAGCCTAATTTGCTTATCCATCTTTTCAAGCAAGGATGTGTTTTTTTTCTGTTTTCAAGATTAATCTAATTATATTCCTTCTATTGTGTGGGAGAATACATGAATTTAAAAAAAATGCCAAAACAATTTCATTTAACATTCAGAAGTCCACTGAGAGATGTTAGAAAAACTATATCCTCTTCAAGTTAATTAAAACAATGACAGACTTTCACTGAATACCTTCCCTTGATAAGAGCAACAAATCTTTCATTCTTATAATCCCATCAAATAGGTATTTTTAACCTTGTTTTACAAATACAGTAATCTTAGATTCAGAAGTATTATATAAATTAACCAGCATCACAAAGTAGGGAATAGGAGAGGTAAAGCTAACATGAAGGTCTATATGATCAAAATTCTTTGTCTACCCATACATATGCTTAGTTTGAGCTATAGTTTTCAAGTGGGGTATTTAAATATCTCTAGTATAATTACGATTATAATGAGGCTCTTGTTCCATTTACTTGCTTTGCAAAATTAGGAACAGAAAATAACATAATGAAGAAAGAACTTCTTCCGAGTCTATTGTTTTATGCACTTGATTTCTTTCTTCCTCCAAGGGATTGTTCTGAATTAGGTATTTCTTTTTCTCAAAATAAATGTTGTTAGAAATAAATTGGGTTAGTCTCTAGAAAGAGAAAAGCACCAAAAGAATCAGAAAGCAAGAAAAGGAAATGTATCAAGTTAATCTTCTTGTTGTAAATCTCATTTTACCTAGAACATTTGACAGCTGGAGACAAGACAATAGATATTTGTTTGGTTAGTGGGAAAACAAATAAAGCTGACTAACTTGATTAAAGTTAAAGAGAGTTGCCTAAAACCCAAGTAGATGGGTATTAAGTTCTAATAAATAATCCATGGAATGAAGTCATTTTTTCCTAAAGTTTATCTTAAAACCTACCTTTACTTTTTGTCATATAAGTCCTGCTAGAGCTGAAAAGACAGCTGAGGAGAAGGATTCTTTTTGGTCACTGATATTGTGCCCCTGCTGCAGACAGCAAAGATCAAATCCTGTCAGTCCTCAATAGCTTCTTATTCTCAGGCTCAGAGTACCATGGATACTAAGCATTTACCTCTCTACTTTTGATACCTCCAAACCTGTAGACCCTGGGCATTCTACCCCTCTCTGCAGCTCCTTTTATAACATTAATCTAATTCCTAAGATGCTTAAGAACAAAAATTAATTTGTACCAATTTCTAATGTTTTTTCACTTTTCCTTGGCCAAACAAGGAATGTCTAATTCACTTTTCCATATCCAAGAGCCTTCAATGTTTAATATTAATAAACAAAGCCTTTACAGCCACTCAAATATCTGTGACTTAAACATAACGTGGCTCTTCCATTCCCTAGATTAACTTTATCCTGTTTAATGTACTCTAATTTTTTATCATTCTGATTGTTATATTTGTGGTCTTTATTCTGTTTTGCTTTTGGCTTTGTAATCAAATGTGCTCATTACAAAATAAAAGTTTGGGCAAGATGTATAGCTTAAGATATAGCATTTCCTAAAAGAATCCTTTAAGTAAGCCAATGAATTTATATCCATCTAAAAAGAGTCTGACTACAGCTAGCATATCATGACTAAATGTTGATGAAACAACTCTGTATAAATTATGTATCATTACAGGAAGCTGTGAATTTTTTTACATTTGAAGCATGTAAGTATATGCCATCCAACTTTCTCAGTTTATGATTAAGATGATAGTAGCTCATATGCTGTGTATAAATCAGAGCTTAAGGCTTATGCTTTAGGAATTCTTCCAAAGGCTGAGTTCCAAGGTAATCAAGAACTGGGTTAGAACACCTCTCTCGGATCCTGTCTGCCCTTTCTTAAGCAATAGCATTTACCACACCCCTGTCCTGTCAAGTGCCAGTGAGCTACACTGTCAGGATCAATTCAGTTTCAAAGCTATGAGCCAAAAGAATATAGGATGTTCCTATAGATTCCAGATCTAATTGGAAATCCAGCATCTAAGATTTCACTTCAAATGGTGTCCAAGAGAGCTGTTTCTACATCCTCCAGGATCAGATGAGCACATATGAGAAACTAAGGATAGCACTGCTCTGATCTGAGGGGAGCTAGGAATTAAGACATGGGTTAGCTCCCAGAGTCTTCCTATCGGGTAAAGCCATGAGGTAAATTTCCTAATTTAATCATGCCTCTTATGGATACCAAGTATTAGATCATCAGTTCCATAGCTAGTATCTTGAAATGATGAAACACAGTTCCAAGGTCAATCTTATTTCTGTGATAAATTTAAACATACAAGAGTACTTATGAAAAAAAATGTTCTGTGACCCTGCAGTTTCTCACCACACTCCTCGTTCCACAGACAAATGAACAGTAATTTTGGCAGCAGGGAGTTCTTATTCTCATAGGAAAAGTTTGGGGAATCTATTCCCTCTTTATAACATGTGATTAAGGTTGGAACTCCAAGATTGAGCCCTGAGACCTCATGAGCCAATAAAGTTAAATTTAACTGTATTTTTATTGAAAAGATTGAAGAAACATTTACCTACTTTCTAGCATAAATAAGATCTAGGCTATTATATGAATCTTAGGAATGGGAGAAACTGTGAGGTTGAAAGTAGAAGTGAGAATGAAGAGAAGAGGCAATGCTTGCAGTTGTATAAATGACCTGAGTCCTCAGGTGCAGAAATTCAAGGTGGATGACAAGAAAGGAAGCATCATTGTAGGGCTTCCTCTCCAACCTTCTCCAGCATTTATGCTTCATCCCTTTTTAGACACAGATAATGATTATTGGTCTCATGTAATATCAAATAAAAGAATAATAATCACTAATACTTAGTGTACAGTGAGTGTCTTGAATATTGTAAACCACAATATCAGCATATTGTGTTACTGTTTTTGTTGTTATTGTTGTGGTGGTGATTATGATGATGTCTCTATCTATGAAAGTCTATCAAACAGAAAAGAAAGTAATACCTGAAATATTTCCTTGTTTTGGGGTTTGTAAAAGAAGATTGAAAAGTAAGAAATAACCCTTGTTATTGGAAATTGCAAACATACTCAGATTGTGGAATATTAATGCTTGATAATCAAAAAGCACTACAGACCAACAATGGTCACATATGCACATTTTGGGAAGTCTTTGAGATCCCTTAATACCACTCAGTTACTATGTGATCACAGTGTTGAGCGTTTTGCTCCTGTATAATTATGACAGAGTAAGATGTTCCTATACTTAAAGTAATTAAGGAACAACTATTCTTATTAACAGATTAATTGAGGGACTATAAATTCACTAAGGTAATAAAGTCAAACAAAAGCCTACCAAATAAATCTGCTTCCATAGCAAAGTTGACAAGGCTTAACTTAATCAAAATCTAATGAAATCATAGGTGCTGAACTGCCTATAAAATGGAATTTAAAACAAAACAAAAAATCTGTGCCCTTGTTGATAGCTGGAATTAAATTTCTGACATTCATTAGAGTAAGAAGGATTTAGGAATATTCTCAGAATTATTCCCAGAGAATTAATTCTCTCTCAGTAATATGGTTCAGAGAATACTAAGTCTGTCATCATCCCTCTAAGAACCAATAGCTATACTTGTTACAAAAATTGCTACAGTGATGGATCTTTAGGTTCTAGATCTTGTCATTTTAAGAACCTTCTAACTAATAGGAATTATTGTGATTTTTAATTGAGAAAAGTGTATAGATGGTCAAGAAACAGAGTAATTATTTAGTTTCCATCTTTTCTTAGAAAAAGTTACTTAATATGAACTCGGGGGTTAAAACTTTAAAGGCTTTTCTATATGTCTATCTGAGTATGTATGTACATATGTGTGTATCCATCTATCAACAATCTATCCATCTTTCTATCTAAACTTCTGAAATATAGCCATGTAAATACATATTAACTTCCATGATGAATCAAAACAAAACTGGTAATTGGCTTAGAACCAAACTAGTTTAGTTTGAGGTCCGGGCATATAACTGTAGGCCAATAACCTCACCTGTCTTCACTATCTTTTCTTTACCATAAAAGGGTAATGAGAGCTCTCATTCATGGTTGCTGGGAAAACCCAGGTGTAGTTTAAATTTTCTTTGGGCACCCAACCAGATCCAAAATGAAGAGAGTGAGACTTTTTATTAATAATGATGCTTGGCCTTAGCTTAGGCTTGTCCCACTTGCTCTTTTAACTTAATTTGACCAGTTTCTACTCATCTCCATTTTGACTTAGGCCTTTATGCCTTTCATTCTATATGCCCTACTTTTCCTGCTTCCCCCATGTCTGGCTGGCTGGTCCCCTGGCATCTTCCTGATGTTTCTTTTTCTTTCTTCCTGGAGCCTAAATTCTTCCACCTACTTACTCTCCTTGCCAGAAAGTCTTACCTATACCTCCTCCTCCTCTCTAGTGACTATTAACCTTTTTATTAGGTCAATCAAGTGGCTTAATCAGGCAATGTAAAACATCAACACATCTTTACATAATTAAACAAATGCAGCATATCTGTACATAGGTAAATATTCTGCAACATAAACTAATGCAACACACCTTTACATAGTTAAACAAATGTAACGCATCTTTTCATAGTTAAGTGAATAGTCCATAACACACAGGAGAAGCACAGTTCTAAACTCATTGTGAAACTTGAGGTTAACTGGGTTGATATTAAAGTCCAGAATTACTGATAAGCTGGAAAAGGAGGTGGAAAACAAAACAAAATTACAAAATAACTCTTAGAAAACTACCTGTGTAGTTTTTACACCATCCTTATGTGGTTATTAACATCTTAACTGTTTCATCATATATTTAAGCCATGAACACCTTAGAACTCACAATGCATTTGCTTAGCACCAGGTAACCATATTGGAAGCATTTGCTAGAGAAAAATAAGTATGTTGTAAAAGATCCCCTTGCAATTACTCTGTCACTATTATCTGGGCCACACACTCATGCGGCTTTTGAAGTTAATATACTTAGATTACTGAGAAAGAAATCATAGCTATGATGTTCTATGAGGAACTAAATTACTAAAGAAAATTATCACTCAAGCATTTGAGAAATTGAGGCTATATCTAATTTGAATACTCTTCATTATTGATATCATAGAAGCATTCAGTCTAAACACTTGGACATGAACAGCAAAATAGTGTTAGATACATGTGGTAAACAGAGTTAACTGCTTGCTAATATCTATGTGAAGTGCTATTCAGCTTATCGGATAAAGATAATATCAATCTTGAAAATGGTACTTAAGAAATAGGGAGCTGATTGCCTGATTGAATAAAAATTAGATTGTTAACTGACATTTCAAACAAACAATTCTAATTTTGTACTTGAGCTACAGGAATCTTTTTAGAGAGTGGAACCACTTATCTAATAAAAGCAAATTTAAGAATGGCTTTCATCATATTTCCATATTAGGAAACTGCTTAAAGATTTTCATCATTGAATTTCAATTATCCCATCACCAAAGGCCCACTCTTAATAGTGATTATGAAGACACATGTTCTATAGTTTTGCTGGTTTAATAATTCATAACCAGACCTTTATTTCCTCCAGCTTGGTTGAATTTGATAATGAAAAGTCATCTTTATAATTCTAATTTATATAATCTAAAGATTAAAAGCAAAGTTTCTATTTTAAGATAATGCTAAATTTTAATAACTTAGAAAAGATAATTTGCTGTGTCTTTCATTTCAAGCATTATAATTAGGAAATATATTAAGCATGTTATATAATTTGCCATTTCTTTAGTTTTCATTGAACCAAGCAATAAAGAAAAGAACACTCAAAATCCAGGAACTTTAGACAACCCCAGCAGTTATTAGTTATGCACACTGGAGGAATCACTTCATCTCTCAAAGTTAAATAATGCTACATAATGACAATGATTATGGATTGCATGGAATTAGCACCAGCTTCCCAAATATGTTATAAACACAAAGATAGCATTACAATGCTACAAGAACTTATGATATGTATTTTAATTTCCAATATTTAGAATATTGGTAATCTTTCGGTGCTAGATATCATCTTGAAATTATGTTCAAAGTCCTGATTCTTTTGCCAACCAAAATGGATGCACATAAATATGTGGAGTAACTTGAAAGAGAAAATGGCTTCTCTGGTATCTTTTCACTGACTCTTCAGTTGAAGAATATCATAATGGGAGAAGTGGTGGGCTCTGGTGGCAGGAAGCACATACCAAACACTTCACAGTTAGTGTATTTCACTCCTCAAAACGCGGTTATGTTCCAATAAGCAACACCCATATCAATCCATTGAGTTACTCAAATGATAAACACATGCAAGTCTCACTGAATTGATGTCTTGAGACTGCAGATCTGTCTGGATGCATACTTTTTAAAAACAAACAAAACACAACATTAATCATGATTATGTTTTTCCAAGTCTTATAAAATAAATTTTACTACTACTTCTACTTTTTTATTGGTAAATAATAAGACAGAAGTTTTAATCAAATCCCAATGACAAAATTTGTTATATTGGTTGAGGATATATGTGAAGCGTGGTATCTTAATTGTGGCAACCCATAGAATTGACTTCATTCCATTTTGACTTAACATCAGGGAGGTTTTGCCTGCCATTTCTCTTCCAAGGTGAAACAACAAAGATATCTGGCCTAAGAGTATATGAAACAGGATTCTTGGCCTAAGGAGTGGCCACTGCATATCCTGCCAAAACGACAAAATATTTAACTCAGGAGATAGTTACTTCATGTTTTGGGTATTGAAAAGGTAATTCTGCTTGCTTGTTCTTTGTAACTTGGTAAAGAAGTCTTTTGCCTACTTCCACTCTTTTGATGGGGTTATAAAAGGACTTTGAACAATAAACACGAGTGATTTAGTACTCACTGAATGCCCTCCCAACTCATCTCTTGTCTTTTGTATAACTCCTTTCCTCAAATGACACTTCTTCCAAGCACAAACTGGACAGATTGCCAGGGGACTGGACAGAAGTCACCCAAAATTGGGTTACTGCCCTTAGTTATGCATCTATCAATCACTGTGA
This sequence comes from Mesocricetus auratus, assembly GCF_017639785.1. NCBI lineage: Eukaryota > Metazoa > Chordata > Mammalia > Rodentia > Cricetidae > Mesocricetus > Mesocricetus auratus. The sequence continues at coordinate 39,263,388 of NW_024429194.1, read as the reverse complement.
TGAGTGCATGGCCAAGGCAACTTAGAAAAAGAAGGCATTTACATTGAGGCTCACAGTTCTAGAGAGAAGTACAGAACATGATCATTATGGCAGGGAACAAGGAAAGTTGGACAGACAGGCATAGTGCTGGAGCAGTAGCTGAGAACTTCCATATTGAGACAACAACCACGAGGCAGAGAGAGAGGATAACAGGGATTCACATTTTGAAACCTCAAAGGCCACTGGAAGGGATACACCTCCTCCAACAGGCTTACACCTCTTAATCAATCCAGACAGTTCCACCAACTGAGGAAAACACATATTCAAATATATGAATCTGTAAGGACCATGCTTATTCAAACAACCACAGGTGGTGAATACTGCACTCAGCTTTTATGGAGTTTCTGTAAGACAATCTGTGAAAATTAGGATATGTGCTTCTAAATTATAATATCTGAATGTCCTTTTCCTCCTTCTGAGGCACTGGTAAAAGATTGATACAGAAAAGCATCATGATTGTTTATATCGGCTTAATACATTCAAAGTGGCCACAGTCACTTGAATGCTTCCTAAGCCAACAAGTAAGTAATTAAATAGATTCATTATTAAGTATTTGATAATAATATAGAATATATAAATACTCAAAGAAAGAGAGAGAGAGAGAGAGAGAGAGAGAGAGTGAGTGAGTGAGAGGGAGGGAGGGAAGGAGGGAGGAAGGGAGGAAGGAAGGGCTGGCATTCCAAGAGAATCATGTCCCATACTTTCAGAATATATATGCAGTGTTTAAAACATTGCAATTCAAAAATAACTAAAAGCAAGTATGAAAAAGCAATGCTTATGCATTAATGTGAAAGTTGTATTTCCCCCTGAAAGAATAGGTGTTAATACTACTTAACTCTTTACAATTAAACTTTAGAGGTTCATGAGAGAAGGAAGGAATAGAAAGTTAGTCCATATGTTAATTTAAAGATTGAAATGTATATCAGCCTTCCATATATTATATTTAAATATCAGCATTGATCTATTGGGCTTGTCACTATAGCCAATTAATTATTTCTCTGAGAAATAACAAAACAAGACCTTACACTTAGAAGGGCTGTAAGGATTCATGCATTATGCTGGTCTGGTTCTGTCTCCTGACAGAATGCATTCAGGCAACAGCCTGGTCAGCCCAGGTTTCCATGACTACTAGTCTGTAAGCAGGTGTAAAGGACTCCTTTAAAAGAAAGACCCCTGCCCACTTACATTCTGTTTTCCTGCTATTCCCCTGGGGCAGACAGGACTCCCTCTTCTCTTCTGTCCTCTCTCTGTCTCTGTGTCTCTTTACCTCCCCTCAATAAAACTTTCAACATGAGTCATGTCTACAGGTCCCTGTTTCCCATTGGCCCACAGTCTGTTGTCCATCACCCACCCCAGGTGCCAACCCATGCAACATTATTCCTAACAATAGTAATACACGGGAACAGAAACAAATAATAAAAATTAGAGAGATAAAATCCCTCAGAAATCGGTTAATTGATTGCCTGACGAACTTAACACAAATGCTTTACATCTGAAACCTGTCACTTTCTGGTTTTGTTTTTTTATTCTACTTAATTAGAACAAAATAAAGCATAAATGTATTCATGTTTAGCTAGAACTTTGGGGAAATTAAGTAGGAAGTTGTAGGCAGGAAAGTACAGCTGTTTCTGTGTTGCTATGTTTGTCAGAGACTTTAACAGAAAATATGTTCCTATAATTTATCATTCGTGTATTTTTACTCTGAGCTCTTCTGGAAGATATGTAAGTAAAAGCAATGTTAACTAAGGATCATTACAATGAAGTTTGGCAGAAAGGCTCAATATTGTGTATCGCTGCTTACCAAAGACACACATTTTTAATGAGGATAGATACAAACCCACACATGAAAAGGGTTTTAACATATTGTTTTAAAATTATATTGCTATTGAAAGATTTTACATGTCTAATTACATGACAATAGACTATCCCACTGCCAAGACATCCAAGCGAAAGAGTTCTGCCTGAGCACCTGACATGGGGTGAGAGTTCTAGTAAACCTGTGTGCAGAAAAGAACCAGAGGCCCACACAGCCAAGGCCAATATCTTGTTGACTGTAATTCATAGAAAAGCTCAGAAACAATAAAATCCAAATTAGGCTGTTCTGGGAACCCTGTAAATTGTGTTTCTGTACTTAAAACAGATCGTTCAGAAACAGACCCTGAAAATACAGCAAGTTAAGCAGTGAAAGGATGCAATGTAAAGATATTCATAGTATAATTATTGTCTGTTCTATCATATTTACAATCCAATATACATATGAAAATCAATGTGGCCTTTAGCAAATCATTGAAACATAATAAACTAAAGCTATAGAAAAAGTGAACAGGCTTTATCTTCAAACATGTACAGAGAGTTATAATATGAAACTTACATTAATTGTGGATGGTAATGAAAATGCTTCTTTCTGGACAAATATTTGTTATTACAGGATTTTTAATGATTACAATCTTGAACTCTAAAAGGTAACTTTCATATACTAATTTAGAGAAAGCTCTTTCAATCAATATTTCATTTCCATCATGTAGGTGAGAATGCCTGATACCCCAATAACAAGAATATTTTGGAATTTATTCAGAGTGTTGATTTACACCAGGAGTCCCTATGAAGATCTTTATGCTTTTATGACAATATGACCATCCATCATCTCCCCACATCGCAGATAGCCTGATCACACCTAACAAGTGTATTTCATCCATATTTATTCAGTAGATTTTATTTTATAAAAAGTCCTGTGTTTAAGATTTGTGTTCTCAATCTAAAGGAGTTCATGTGTGTTTAAATATAGGAAAAAGTGTATTTTCTAAAAACATTAAAACATACATGCTTTTAAATTTTATTAATAAGATGTGAGAATGCTATACCCATGAGTCAGACAAGATTCTAGAGAGTCCTGTGCTGAGGAAAACTTCAAATCATTACAATAATAGACTTAGTACACCTTAGCAGAAAGCAGACATTGACTAATTTACCCTCAGGTCATAAGAGTTTCTCATTTATAAATGCTAACAACATCTGCATCATGGAGTTTAAGAAGATTTAGTGGTCTGCATGCTTCAGCCTCCCAAAGTTTGAGATTACGAGCACAAGCCTCCTTGACAAATCATCCATAAAAAAATTATAGATAACTTACATATTTATACTGATAGTAATAATTGAGAACCTATGGTTATATAATATCATAATAATTATTATAATAATGTATCTTACATTACATATACTGTGTTATAATATAAATAGTATAATAGGATTAGCAATCACAATAACACAAATCAGTGATTCTTAGGACTTTTGAAATACTAGATAAATTTGATCTAGAAAATAGACTTATGAAACAAATAATATCATTCACATTTCATAGACTTTGAGTTAGGAAAGTTAAGTAATTTATTTATTGGTATAGTTAATATGTGTTGGGTGTGATTTGAGCTAAAGTAATCTAAGGACTTGGCTCTGTTTGAAATAAATTATAGACTCCATATTTAAGTAGATTAGAACTCATGGACACCAATGAAGTGGCTGAAGCCATTAATAAAACAAAATAATTCAGTGTTCACAGTAGGTCAATACTTACATATTTTGTGTGCTATCATTGAAATATCTGTCATTACTGTGGTTTACAGGTGTCACAGCTAGGTAGGGGTCTTGGTAAATTTTTCCCACAATAATAAAATGTGATATTGTAACTATTATGATCAGTCTCTTCTAGTAACTTTCATTGTCTAGTATATGATAGGAACAAAAAACTTGTACCAAAATGGATTTATTTTAAAGACACTACCACTGATTGCTATTTTACTACGTTGCCTGAAAGGTATCAAACAATGTATTAACGAAGGGTAAATCTGAGGTGTGTGGATACAGAGTTCATTTTGCCATCTGCAATTAATAATAAAGTATTAAAAAGAAAGAATTAAGGAAAATCAACCTTGTGCCTGAGGGGAAGAATGATTCAGTGGTACACTGAAATAAAGTGTTTATAGGATTTTTCTCACAGCATCTTGAGACTGTATGACTTTTTAAAACTCTTACACAGTTGTTCTGAATTTACAACTGTCCTGTGCCAGAACACTATCATGGGAAAGAATATGAAAAACCATGAAAATTAACTGATAGCAATTTAGTAGAGTTGCAATGACTTTTTAAAGCTTTCATTCTCTTCCCACTGCATAAAACCATTCTAAACTCTCATTCATCTGACCAGCAGATCATACTGCATGCTGAATCTTGAAATCAGTTTAACTCTCTAGTAATGTCATACACACAGATTAGATTCAACTAGTGTGGGTGTAACTGAGGAAGGATAAATATACACGTGGTCAGCCAGGTTGTGAGGCAGCCAGATAGCCTGGGAGCAATTCTCTTGACCTACATCCACCTCCTTTTGAAGAGAGTAAGCTGTCTAAACATTTTTCTGAATCACTAACAAAACCGAATTTAACCAAACCACTAATGGACCCCTGAAATACCTCTAATCGTGTGATAGTGAAACATCATTTTTTCAATATATTTAGATCCGAAGAATTAATTATCTTAAATGTATCTATTTGTCTCTCATTTGGACATCTTAGGGACTATATTTATTACTGAAGATATTGTCAAACATTATACTATTTTTTAATTTGGCTACAAACCAAAACCTGAGGTTCCAGCACATAATCCTTTCAACATAAAGTAAAACAGAGTAGATTAACAAACACTCCCAAAAATAACATTCTAAAATGGACAGAGAAAATGAGGTCTCAGCTTGAATGCATCTAGGAGCATCCATTATGTGAACAGTCAGAAGTCATGTAAAAGTTGTAAGGTTCAAAATTCATGTGCAATATGAGTGCTAAGTTAGAGCTATTTACTGTTACAGATAATGAAAGTATCATGATTAAAGTAAAAGAATATACATTCTAACAAAATATATTATATTATATTATATTATATTACAGCATTATTATCTTAATCTAATTGAAAAGTGATGGAGTCATGTGGAGATCTACCCACTCCATGCCATCTATCCACTAGCTTCTACACACATAAAATTCTATCCATCATTCCAAAATAGCTATCCATCCTCAAATCTTATGTTTAGATGATGAATAAATTAAAATATTTGAACATTTCTGGATGACATAGCCCTTTCTAACTCTTTAACATACAGTCCTGCCCCAACTTTAATGTGCCAGTCTTTGTTAATTCACCATGGGAGCCCTTACTTATTGGGTGGAGAGGATGAGAGGTGAGCTAGGGTTAGGCCTGGGCGGGGGGAGGGCGGGGGGGAAGGAGGGAGAACTTTTCTGGGAATGTGAAATGAAATTTAAAAGAATTTAATAAAAAAAATACTGAGCATATTTGTATACCACTATAATTAGCCTAATTTATCAGATTATGTTATATATGTAAATTCATAAATATATACATAATTTAAAATCTACATAAATCAATAATTTGGTGTTGCATATATGTGTGTATGTACTTTGGGCATAACACTTAATGAAAGATCACATGAGTATACAGATACACATATCCATGAACAAAAGTCTACACGCATACATACACACATAATCAAGCATCCAAGGGCAAGCAATCTGAAAAACAATGACCATTCCCCCTCTTTTTCCACAATAGGATGTAGACTCATTAGGCTCAATGAGATTTGGCAATTTCTCCAGGGGCAAGAGCTAGCAGCTTTTAGATACTGTGTTTTATCACAGAATGGCCTTAAGCCAGAGTATGTATAATATTTTTCATGTATAATATATTATAGTAAAAGAACGTTTGTTGTATCATGGTTTACTGCACTACCAGTATAGCCAACTGCAGTTTCCTAAAGGCTGAGCTTGTTTTCTGAGAGTCTGATAGAAATGGTGTCAAACTGATATCAGGACACAGTCCAATACTAGAGTCACGCAAGGGGAATTCCGAGTGCTTGTGAGAAAACTCCAAGAAAACAAAGCAAGAGTCTTGTGACCTCAGTTTTTTCATAAAACATAATTTGTTCTAGGACTGTGATTTTATACCTCTCCCAGGTGTAGCAGATAGGACTGAGTTTACTTCAGACTATTCACTAAAACTGGCTGTTGTTACTTGTTCCTATGCCTCTATGGAAACATGTTTTTGCCACACGTGGCTTGTCCCTGTTTTGTATACTTTACTCAGTAACTCTTCTTAACCCACAGAGCATAAATTGTCTAATGTCCTGAATAAGACTCGAACGTTAGACAGTCTCCCTTTTAGGGTCAGCTCTCCCAAATTAACACTACCATCTAGAGAACTTGAGCGTTAATATTGAGTATGTAGTAATCCATTCAAATTTAAGAATATTGCAATGAACAGTACTTAGGTAAATTAGGGTTAGAAGTGTTTAAAGTTAGCCCCAAGCTCTTTGATCTTGTTCTAGTTTTTTTGTTCTGATATGTAAAAGTTTCCAAATGAGTAGAAAATATATGAGAGAATATATTGGTTGCATTTGTGTATGTGCATGTGTGAATACTTGCATATGAATGTTTGTATGACTGTGTTCATGTATGTGTGTGCGTGCTTCTCCAAAGATGTGTAGGAAATTTTGTACTCATAGATTTTCCAGTATCCTGTGTTTTGTTGAAGTTTTTGCTAAAATGTATGCTTGACATTATTTTAATTAAGGAAACTAAAATTAGAATTTACTTGAAATGCTTTCATGGCCTGAGCCACAGTCCTGCAAGGAAAAACCTGAACCAAAAGTGTCACAACCCTAAAACTGTAAGACAGGAAAATCTGGAAACCAAAAATAAGACACACAGAGATAATAACCTGCTGAAATACAAACCTCAAAAAAGCAACTTGGCAGGTATTTCTTTTACTTTTTAGATTACACAACTGGAGCTCAAGGAGATAAAATAAGTAATTCAAAACTAAATAACAGATCTTAATCTAGAACATTACATTATACAATCTGGCAAAAGATAATCTTGTTAATTTAAATCATATCAGTACATATGACTGATGTAAGCAAACTCAGAGAAATATAAATTAAGTACAACTCACATTGTGGGAAGGACACACTGTGTATAGCAGAAGTGAATGTTTTATTAGGAACACTATTTCCTGAGTGTGCTATTTCCATTTAGTATCACACAGACAATTGCCTAGAATTGGCATAGTCTTACACCGAATGACAGATTACAACACAATAATTAAGCAGAAGTAATTTTGTGTTCAGATGTAAACAAGTTAAGAAAATGCATCTCATCAAATACCCTTTGGGACCGGGCGTTGGTGGCACATGCCTTTAATCCCAGCACTCAGGAGGCAGAGGCAGGCGGGATCTCTGTGAGTTCGAGGCTGGGCTGGACCGACAGCCTCCAAAACAATACAGAGAAACCCTGTCTAGTAAAACCAAAAAAAAAATGCCCTTTGGGGCTTTAAGTCACTCACCACCCATCTCTAAATGTAAGTAAATTCATGTGGAACTTCCAAAACAGTAACTTACACAAACAATCAAAAGTCTTTAGAAACTTTTCTGAGTGAATATACAACCATAAGCATATAAGTGTAACAACAGTAATCAATTAACAGTCAACTTCCTTTTTGAAAAAAAAGAATGAATTTTTCAAATTTATTCTGTTTTTTCTACAGTTTAGTATTTTGTAATAGTTCAGTCTTCATTTTATTATTATAACTATTATTTTCAAGACTTGTGGCATCATTTCTCTCATCAACACCAAAAGAAATAACAAAGTTTGATTTTCCTCTAGATTAGAATTCTATTAGCCCCCTCATTTTCAAAAACTGTTGGTCTTTGTGTTTATTTGTTTGCTTGCTTGTTTGCTTGCTTGGTAGTTTTTGAACTTCTGATAAAGTTACATTTCTGCTCCCCTTTCCTTCCTACAAACATTCCTATATACCCCTCTTTGTTCTCTTTCAAAAGCATGGTCTCTGTGTTCATTAATCATTATTATGAGCACATATGTGTATTATTTACATATATTCCTAAATATAACCTACACAATCTGAACGTTTTATTTTTATCTTAATCTTTAGTGAAAAACTTGAAGTGAGAAAAAATGTATATAGATTTGTATTTATTTTTATTTGGCTCTAAGCTAAATTTAAATTCTTTTGGGTTTTGGAGACAGAGTTTTTCAAGCTGTTCTGGAGCTTGTTCTGTAGACCTTTCTGGCCTCAAACTCACAGAAATCTGCCTGTCTTTGCCTCCTCACTGCATTAAAGGTGGGTATCACCAGGCCACGCAGAATTTGAATTCATTTTAGCAAAAGCAACTTGAAGGTACAATATAAACTAATACCTGGTAATGCTGGAAGTCTATAAACAAATTAGCATAAAACATGCTCTAAAATAAAGACCACAGAATGAAATGTGGTGATACTGAACACATATATTGGTTTTTCCTCACATAAGGAAAATCCTGTAATACCTAGAGAAAACCAGCAATAAATGATACCATGAAGAATGAATTAAAAAATTGTATGTACATGAGCACTTATACTCAGTAGTCTGGTATAAAATCCATTCGTTTACTCAAAAAATAATTATCAAGTACCTATCATGTACAAGGTCAGCCTTTAGGAAAAATATCCTAGTTCCTATCCTCATGCATGTAGCTAATTTTTAAGAAAATTCAAATCTACTCCTACCCCACCTTTCTTCTGATTTATCTAAAAAAAAATTCCATGTCTCCTATGTAAACCCAATTGAAGAAGGCACAACTAACATTTGCTCACTGAGCCAAGACAGTGCCTTGTGCGGCACAATCACTCCATAATCAGTCTTTGAATAACTCAATACATAAGAGAAACATGCACACACAGATAGCATAGCTTCTAGTAGCAAGGCATTGTTCTTTTAAAAGTTGTGGGTGCCTATTTGGCAGTGGATATTAGCATGATTCAACTTCCATCTTACTGCATTGTAACTGTATGTTTCAGAGACAGGTTCACATTGTGCCATGTCTAGAGAAGCCCCCAATTCAGCACATGGCATATGACAATCTTTTATGAAATGTTACTTTACTAAACGGACAAATAAAACAAAGTGCCTGTTGAGATTAATTTTAATTTATTACAACATAAAACCAATGAATTTACATTATTTAGACCTGATTCAAACACAGTAATTTGTGGGCTTATTCCAATTCATGACAACATTCTCCATGGGTTGGGAAAACATTAATTCCAAGGGGAGAGTATAAATATACCTAGGAACCACTATTCATTTTTATGCTCATATTTCATAATCAAGCAAGCAAATGGTTCTTAAACAAGGGTACTTTGTCAAGGTTTATATTTAGATAAATTCTTGAACAAAATTCATTAAATATTGTTTTAATTTACATTATTTCTTAGCAGTGTTTACCACTCTATTTTGTAATTGTGAATGTGAGCTATTCACTTTATCTGTAAGTCTAAATACCATTTATAGTAATAGCTATGAACACTTTTGAGGTATTGGTTATTACAGTGGCATCAAAAGCTTTAGCTATATAATCTAATTTCTAAAACTGTGTCATACAATTGTTAGTCCTCAAAATAAGCATAGGATAATTTAAATCATATGCTACATAATACATAGGATTTTTAAAAAAATGCAATGCCAGTGTTTATAAACATTTAGGAACATATTACAAATGTATTTGGCAAACAGAATTTGGAATAAGAAAATATAGGAAAAGTATTTAATAAAACATATACTATCTTACATTTAAAAGTTATCATGAATCTGTGAGTTTGAGTTATTCTGATTATACATTTTACAAATAATTTATAAAATATAAGATATAGTAAAATCAGAAATCATAAATATAAGTAACTATTAGAGGCTGTATTTGTTAATTGTTGTTTATTAATAATCTTAATAAAAGGTGTAGTTTTTAAATAACTGCTAAAGAAATTAGTTATATTCATCCCAATACAATCTGAAACAAGAAAGCCAGGATAATTTAGCAAAAAAAATATGTTTTGTATCCATTATCAACATTTTCAGGAAGAGCAAAATAGAAATGAATAAAGTATAAAGAGACTTATCAAATATTTCCATACTAAGATGAATGTTGACCCCCAAAGGTAAACATGATCAGTTTTGACACACCTGAACCGAAAGCTGACATAAATGAACAAGCTGGAACTCAACAGTGTGAGACACAAACTGTGGGCAATGTCAGGGAACAGATGTCCTTGGTATTCTCCTGGTCCCTCCTTTCCAAATACGTCTAGGAACTGGTGTTCAAAGGAGTTCCACTATTTTTGAGAACTCAGAATGAACAAACTGGATCCTGAATCTCCTTCAGGTCTACACCACCTTTCATATGCAATATCTGTCATAGAACTGGGTCTATCTTACCCAACAAATATTTGTTCAGTGGAAAGTGAATGCAGTGTGTAAGCTTTCACAAATATACTGCCCTGTGACTCAAGACTGAAGCTGGAGAAAAGTACTGTTCTCTACCAAATGCGGACAGATGAAACACTGGATGTATCTTCTTGCCAGGAAGGAAAGCTTATATTACATCTGTGTATCTCCAAATTTTTACACCTTTTAAGAAAACTGTAATTTTTGTATTATCTCTGACCGACTTCTTTAAGAAAAAATATAGTACAGATTATAATGTAGGCTAGGAAAATACTCTTTCTTTCTCTCATTCATTGAGTATTCATTCTTTTCCATAATCTCCTAATCTTTTAAAATATTATTTGTGTATTGAGTGTGTGTTTGTGTGTACATGTATTTCTATACAGAGACCAGGGGGAATAGTAAGGAATAATTTCCTTCTTTCCACAATGTGGGTTCTAGGGATCAAACACAGGTCTCTAGGCAAAGCAGAGAGCACTTTCACCTAATAAGCCACCTTGCTGTCCTGAGAAACCATTCTTATTGATTGACTTGAAATATGTCAGATCCCCTTAGGATCATCGAAATCCATTTCCTTGGTTTTGTGTTTTAATTTTGTCTGTTCCTTTACCATATGAAAAATACATCTGTAATATTTTTTCATCCAAAAGCAAAATTCTATAAATGATATTTTGAAAGTTCATAAACATAAAAAATTATACAATTTTGGTTAGCAGAAATTTGTGCTCAAAGAAAACAGTTTCGTTTACTAAAAAAACCACTTATGACATAGCAGTGGGTTGAATTTTTTACCACAATAACCCAAATCACAGACACAATTTTCATCTACTGTGAGGGCACCACACTGCTCCAGGCTTCTTGAACTACCAGGGAAATGTTTTGCTTTTGAAAAGGTGTTCTTGGAGGAAATGCAGAGTCACAGCAGGACTGGAATTTAAATATAACATTTTGGTAGACTCACCCCACCTCTCTACTGCTGCTGAGTTTATGTTTCCCTAATAAAAGCAACATTTTCATCAGGTCAGACAAGTCCACTCACACAACAGTGATTGTCAAACCTATATGCAACTATGAATATCCTAAGATTTCATCAAAATGTGGGTTTTGATTAAATTACTCTGCCAAGGGGCTGCAGACTGTGCATCTGTTATCTGTGAGTGTTCTTGGCCTATGACTTCACTTTGAGTGGCAATCCTGATGTACAGGCCAGATTAGTGCTGACTTGAAAACAAATTTCCCAGTTTCTATGAAGTTTTATAAAGCATCTCACACTTAACAAATTTCCCAGTTTCTATGAAGTTTTATAAAGCATCTCACACTTAACATAATAACAACATGAAAAAATATAGAGAATTTTCCATTTCTTCTTCCAGTAGAATGGCCAAGATTCCATATTTAAGTCAATCCACTCCAATGACCTCAGAATAACTACAAAGAGCACAGGGTCACTCTTTTGGAATGCTATTTCCCATGAGTAATAGTCCCTTAATTTATCACTATGAAGACCATTATACAATAGCATTTACAGCAATTATCCCTGTTCTACATTTATAATGGAATTTCTACTATACACAGAATATGAAGAACAAATTAATAGAATTTAATGAAAATGTGATTAAAATCACCCAGACATCTTATGATAGCCCTTGCTTTCTTTTTAAAAGTACTGAAGACTTGTAAATTTATATATAACATATAATTTTAAGCAACCACCTCCACCTCCCACTTCCCCAAATTTAGAAGACACTTCTAACTATCTCCCCAACCTTAACTCATCTCTGTTGAAATGATGGTTATACATTAATGTTGACATTCACTGAACTTTTCTTATCCCATACCTGACTGCTTGGATCCAGAACTCAGTATGGCAGCAATATCACCTCCCAGTTGTGCCACCCAGTGAAGTTAATTGGGACATGAAAGCTATACACATGTATCTGGTAACACCAAAATGGAGTGATTGGTTTAATTGAACCATCTATTTTTGAGGGATTCATAATATATTTGTCTTGCTATGATGAAAAATAACAGTTAAATGAATATTTCATCAGAGGAATATTTTGACCTGTTTTCCCATCTTTCACTTAATACATGTCCACATGTGAAACAACTGACATAATTCAGATAATGAAAGAGGAATGATAAGATATGTAGCAGTATTTGAGACATGCACTAGGCCTGGACAAGTGAAAAAAGGCCACTGGGCATTTGTAAGCACTGCATCAGCAATATCTCACACTCTTCACCCATATAGGAGGAAATTCATAGAAACAACTCTCTCAATTGTAATAGGATCGAGGCACCTTTAAATAGATACTCTAAGCATTCCTAAGGAGAAGTTAGTGTGAACACCTACTGGGTGATATGAGATTAATAATAAGAAGCACAAAGGGGAGAGTCTCCTCTATGTTAAGTCTTCATCCTTCTCCCCATAATATTCAACATTAATTAGAATTAATAGCAGAAAGTCACCTTTAAGGAATGCCGATAGCGTATTGGCTTAAAAGAAGCAATAAACTGGGCTGAAAGTTTTAAAACATAGTTGTAGTATTAGTCAATCATACACTCCAGGCTAACAGGTATGTGTTTTTTTTATTAATTAACTAGCACTAGGTTAACCCAAGGGTCAGGTTCAAGTGGTGTTCATCAACAATCAGATTACAATTTTATGCAAATATGGTCTCATTTAAAAAGTCACACACAGAACCACTTCATTTGCACAATAATTGTGCACCTGACCAAGGTCAAGGATTTTCCCAGTTCCTTAGGCTTTTTCCAGTTGACTTTTAAATGCAACTCAATTGTGGGAAAGACTCTTAATTTACTCTCCTTTGTAGAAATAGCAGGGGAAGCAACCTTAAATCAGCAAACTCCTGATTTTCATACTTAAAAAAATAGACAAAGAAACAATGTTAAAAACCTCCTTGGTTTTACTCTATGAATGAGGAAGCACTATAATATCATCGCAGCCCCGAAAATACTTCTCCCAACCTCCCAGGGAAACAGAGAACTATTGTAGCTAAGCTAGCTGTAATTCCCAGGGTATGTTAAGAGAAAAACAAAGGAAAATTCCAAATAACCAAATGTATGAAATACTGTCTTGTTGGAGGAGGAAAGGAAGAGGGGAATGTTTGCTCTTCAAAATGCATTACTGTTTCATCTCTAATTTTATCCCAGTAACCTTGTAACTAAGCTACCAATAGTCACTTCTTTCCTGCTCTTAAATCCACAGACCTCTAACTACATCTTCTTTTCTTTGTCTAATACATATAATCAGAACTTTTTGAAGTTGGACACTAGATTTATATTCATCCAGTTAACATTCTAAAATTAAACACTTAGATTTGAGGCTGGAGAGATGACTAAATTGTTAATGAGACTGACTAATCCCCAGCAACCTTGTGAAGTTTTCTGTCTCCCCAACACAGGAGAAACAGAAACAAGTGGATCCCTCCAACTGATTGCACAGTCAGTCTGGATGAATCCCTGTACTGTAGGTTAATTTTGAAACCTTGTCTCTTAGAGAGCATCTAAGAAGATGCTTGATGTAGACAAGTATTCTCCATACACATTCCCTGGTAAACATGTATGCTCATTCACATATGCACACATTTATGAACATGTACTCACACATACAAACACAGAATTTATTTAAGTCATACAATTTCTAGATTTTTAAGTTTAGGAATGGGAGGGAGATGACAGATGGGGAACATGAAGTACATTCAGTACTCCATATATAACATGATGTACATTCAGTACTCTATATAAAAAAACTGAAAATATAAATAAAATTAAAATAAAGAAAACTTGTGCTGACTGTTTACACATAATGCCAATGTGGTAAAACTTTCCAACAACCTGTCTCCCTGCCCTTCTTCCGCCTATTATTTAAAACTATTACATAGATTGTTTATATTCCCTGGGAAATTCCTGTTCCAGTATAATTCTTTGGTTTGTAATGGTTATTTAAGCGTAGGTCATTTTTCATATTTGAAAGGTATAGGATGCTACCATCTGACTTAATCCAAAATAAAAGTTTAATATGTGTCTCATAAAATAGTGTAAAAGGGCACTTTAGTAATTCTTTTATGATCACCTCAACTCATAATATAGAAAAACAAAAATCAACCAGAAATCACACTAGTTCTCTCTGTTTACCTTGGTCCAAGAATGTCAAGGAGCAAAGAGGGAGGAAATAAAGGCACAAAAACCACTTTGTAGTGCTCACTTCTAGTTGTTCTTGTTTCTTGGAAGAGCAATTCTAGGGTTGTTATTAAATAATCTATATAAATAAATCTATATTAAAAATATAAATAATACTTTTAAATCTAAATGGAAGCACATTAACTAAATATATAGTGAACTGAGTTGGTTCAGCTGAGTAGTTCTGAGAAAGATAGTCAATAAAATATTAAGGACCCCACCTCTAAGGGTGCAGTAATTGGGGAAGAATACATTAAATGTCCACTAAAGAAGCCATGATTAAAACCTTAAAAGGTCAATGATTCGGACCCATCGAGGAATCTAAATCTGAAAGGCCACAACTGGAAATTTCTCCTCTTGTTAAATTTTAATGGCGGACCTCAAAATTCATTCTTGGTTCATATACTAACAATAGATAAAGAAGCACTCTGTGTGTATTAAAAATGTAAATGATATGGTACCAATTTTGAGGGTGAATGACAGCATGTTTCAGAAAGCACCATTTAGTATGAGAAATACATTTATGTTTAAAATGGTATGTGTTTTCTTAAAACTGGAACAAGAAAACCTAAGACTACACGAAGACAATTCTAATAAAAGATTCAAAATGTCAACACTGGGAAATCATGAAGACAGAGATTCAGAATCCTCTTGGGATATTGGGTCAAAAGGGTGCGGGAAAGGAGAAGGTCTTACAACATCAAACCAGTGTAATAATCAGCCAATGAGAAGTACAAAGAGAAAACTTTGCTAGTGAGCAAAGAAAACGTGCAGAAATCACAACAGAACCATTTCACATTAAACTGGGTCAAAAGTACCTATGTCTTAGTGTTGTTTAAGAATGCAGTGATAAAACTGAAAAATACCACACACCAGATTACTGTGATGGGTTCTTCAGAGAGCAGACTATTCTAGGCAAGTAAGTTATGAATTAAGTGAAAGAAAGTATTGTCTACACTATAATACATCTTTCAAACCTTTATGGAAGAAAAGAAAGGAAGGATGATTATATATTCTCAACTTTTCAGTGAACAACATGTGAACAGGCTGGAGACCTGCCAGGGAAATCTCATGGCTACTCAATTTTAACAAACTCTATCTTCTCTAATCACACACACACACACACACACACACACACACACACACACACACAAACATACACCTAACCTTCTAACCTCTTCCATGGGTACACTGCCCTCAACTTTACACATGGCAGATGAAAACTATACCATGTTGCTGTTTTATGGGATATCCTGAAGTTGAAGCTCTAGAGAATGAGATTACCTAGAACTTTTTCTCAAAAAAACCCAGGTACACAGATCTTTCATATCATAAATGAAGAGAAATTTTAAATGGAGAAAATCACCAGGGAGCCTACTAGTGTGGTTCTTACTACATAAAGCTTCAAGAGAAGAATATATGTTCAATGAATGGCTGCACCTGATTGTTACCATTTATATATTATTTAATTAATCACTTTATTGAATAAATAAATTAAAGTTGTTGAAATTTTCAAATGGCAATGCCCATTCTAGTGAGAATAATCAAGCATCTCCTATGTTAAATTCATGCAACATAAAATGTTGGATTACAAATTTAGCCTCACATTCTTGAAAACCAAAACGACATCTTTTAGTTCTGATTTAAAAAGAAAAATCCAATATACATCTAGGACTTCCCATAACTAATTGTCTGAAGTAATCTTCTAACACAAAATATCCTGTTTTGTAAGATCATTAGTCTCCAATCTCATTAATAAATTAAAACAAAGACTGCATTATATTTGTAAATAATAACTTTCTATAACATAATACTGAAATTCTAAACAGACTTTTGAAACACTGCGTTTTAGTTCATGTATAACTTCTGGTTCCTGAACAAAGAAGGTCCAGACTTTCACACCTTCCATTTGTGGGTTATCATTTATACCTCATTAGCTGAATCACTTCATTAACCTTCAACCCTAGAATATCGATTGTTTTCTACCTCTCAAAGAACCCTCAATTCAAATGATCAGCAATAAACTACACTGCACTTATCTATAATTAAAGTCTTTCTTGATAATATTATAAAGTTTAAGTTTCATTTCATCAGTCAGGCTACAGTTTGTAAATCCTTATGCAAGCAAAACATACCTGAACACTCCCTAGTCTTGGGCTTACATCCAGACTGACAAATAACCACTAACAATGGTTGTTATAACGGCAGTTTTTTTCTTAATATGATTATTAACTCTCAAGTTATTTTAACTATATACTTCCAGTAAATATATATCATTGGAAATAAAGTCAATACTAAGAAATAGGAAGTATCTATCATTTTTCTGTGTTAGTCATTATGGCATAAACAAGAGCATTCAGATGAAATTTAATTGTTCTCTGTGTTGATTCATCTTGATATTAAGCTGACAGGAATAACACTTTTTCTTGTTAAGGTAAAATAATGCTATAAATCAATATGCATTACTAAGTTTAAATTCACTCATTGCAAAAAAATTAAGTTAAACATTAGTGAAAAAAGAAGGCCACAAAAAGTATATATTTCTGGCCTTTATAAATACAAGATCTAGAGGATGAAACCCTAATTATTATATTCTAACATGTCAGTTCAGAGAAATTAATTACAGAAACATCTGATAAGATCAATATTATATTGTCATGTATATGATTTTAGTAAACTAAATATACTGCAGTTGGAGTAAAATAAGTAGCTAAGTTGATTCACTAAAGAGCACATTCATTCACTGGTTAGATTAGTAATTTAAATTTAATTGTGTGTATTAGTTTTACATGTATACTTAGTATTCTGCATTTTTTCAATATTTACATTTATCAAATGTCTAAAATGTTTTGCATACCATACCAGCTATGTGGGGAAGATCATTTATTTTAACAATTATATCTGGAGAGTAAATATAGTACAAACCCATTCTCTAATTTAATATAGTTGTGTTATTTTAAGATCAACAGTAGTGTAGAAAATAAATGTAGAAGGATAATACTAAAATCTTTAACATAACTTATTCTTAACAGGAAAACTTCTGGACAGATGCCTTGATGGGAATTTAATAGATACTGGCAATGACTTTAATCAATATTAGACAAAAAACAGCTACTAATGGAATAAAAATTAATTAATGTATCTAATATTAGTTCTCAAAAACAAATACTAAAAGCAGTTTTCCAAGTCTTCTCACTATAACTCTGGGGACTGGACCATTCTCTGAAGTAAGGCGAGTAGTCTTACATCTTAAAAATCTATGTTACAGCATCTGGGGGCTCTAGCCACCAGATGTCAGCAGCAATTTCTCCCTTCCTGTCAATGGGAAAAATGTCTCAAAACATTGACAAATGTCTACAGATGAGCTGTGGGGCATACTTGTTCAGGTTGTGAAGCAGTCTAGAGATGACAAAAAAATGACAAGACTCCACTAGGAATAAAAAAAAATAACAAATGAGCTAAATTTGATGACCCTCTGCACACTTAGACAACATGTGCAGTATTTTCAGAAACATTACTTCACTAAAATAACCCCAGTAACTCTTTGAAAAATGAGCTACTATTGCTCCATATACAGATGTGAAGAGAGTGTACAATTTAAATAACTACCAACTGAGATTTCACTACTAGAAAACCGTCAAGATATCAGGCCTAGGTATTTCTGATTCCAAAGCCAGTTTTCAGGGCATTATAAAAGACTGATTTACCATACAATAAGGCCATCTCCATCACCTGTGCTGCCACATGGCAGGAAAGAAGGACTTTTGGAAATCAAAATCTGTTATCTTTTACTCAATGTGGCTGGCAAAAGGGAAATACAATATTTATTTTTAAATCACCAGAACATTTTTTTACCTAAAATATTTCTAGTAGACTTCCTTAACTTAGGTTTTCAGCTACTGCTTATATTTAATGGCACTAGTCTGTCTATGGAAATGATACATAGTCAGCAAACTTTGTTTTAATTTATTGAAGAATGGCCAGGATAAATTACCAAAATTAAAAACAGTTTTTGCAGGCTAGCCTGTAACATAAAATATCAATTTAATAGCTACTAACCACTTGATAATTGTATATCTCTAGTTTTTGATGCAGTGTTTCTGATTTTTGCTCTAACAAAATAATGGATAATAATGCTTTTCATATGACAAAGGTGCTGGAGAATGCAGTAAGTTGTTCACGTTGGTCACACAGCTCCTTATAGACAGATATCTAAAATTCTACTTCCCAGGGATATTACAGCATCTTCTAGACTCCAGGGCACTAGGCATTCACACATTGCACATTACAATCATGCAGACAAAGGGCTTACCCACATAAAACACAACTAAGCACAAGTTTGAAAAGAAAGAAATAAGGTAAAGGTTTTGAGTATTGAACTTTAAAAATGCTTTACTTAGAATATCATATGTAACTCTAAAATTTAAATAACAAGTTAATAATTTTGTCCATCGGAATCCACTTCATTTAATCTGACAAATTTATGTTCATAGATGATTATTTTGTTCTAAAATCAATACATATACAAATCCAAAGGATAAGAAGTAAAGATATCTACAAAAGACTGAAGTAGCATGATGGGGTGCATCTCACACAAACACACACACATACGCACATGCACACACACACACACACACACACAGTGTCTTACCATTTCACTATTTAAAAATTCAAAGCATTTGCATTTTAAAATGTCCATGAACTAAACTTGTATTCATCAGATTTTTCTTTAGTAGTATTTGTCTAGACATTCCAACTTCAATTTTAGAAACACTCCCAGATAGGAATAATCGGTTCTTTGTTACTGTGGATAAAAACAGCTCACAGCCAAGAATTTGAGGGCACTATTTTTGCCAGGTGCATGTTAATGTTTATGTTCTACTCTAGCAGAACATTTTCCTAGTTGTCTGCTATCTATTTTTCTATTTCCTTGATAACCAGCCTCCAAAATTCAAGCACTAGCATAAAATGTCCAGTACAAATATGTAAAAGGTAAAAATGTGTTCTTATATATGAATGTGTGTGTGTTTAAACTGTTCTGAAGATCAAGATTTAAAATTATAGTTATTCACATGAAGCATGTGTGTGTGTATGTGTGTGTGTGAGAGAGAGAGAGAGAGATAGAGAGTTTCCATAAACTCCTACTCTAAAATGGCATAAAATAACACCAGAAAATCATCAAATAAATTAAATGGTCATGTCCTGGTTTGTCAAGGATTCTTATTTTATAATACTATATATATATATATATATGTGTGTGTGTGTGTGTGTGTGTTGAAATACTATTAAATTGATCTTAACTGCTACATACTTTACCTGTAAGACTCGACAGATTTATAAACCAAGAATGGACAGGTCACTTACAATCCAAGGGCCAAGGTATTTAAAAAAGGAAAAAAAAAGTCAAGTACAAAATGAAAGAAAGCATTTACATACCTCAAATGACTGTTACATTTAGGAAAAAGTTTTTTCAATAAAACTAATATTTTCCAGCCACCTTAAAAATATATATATTTTCAGTGAAAATAAAATCACGAGGTCTCTCTTAAACAAATTAGATTGGCTTTGGCACTGGCAAGACATGGCTTGTCTGGCAGGGCTCTATCTAAAAGGAGTCTCAGCAGATAAGCTTAAGTGCTCACACTCTAAGTGACAGTGTTGGGGAGATGCTTTGGCAAGACTTCCAGGAGTCTGATGTGCGGATGATAAGTACCCAAAGGGAGAAAAAATAGACAGCACTTAGCATTTTATTTTGTAAAAATAATTTTCCAGATTACATAAATTATGCGCTACACAATTTATTATACTTATTTCAGAAAGGCCCATGTATTTCAAGATTCTCATTTTACCATACCTCATTTTTAGTAAAAATCTCACAAAGAAATTAAAACCATTTTTATTAAAAAAAAAAAAAGAATTTTCAACCCAACAGACACAGGATAGGAAATGAAACAAAATCTTATCACCAAAACTGAAATCACTCCTAAAACTGAAGTCTTTTAGTGACTCATCTCCAAATGTGGCTGTCTTCCTGAAAGTCAGACACATGCTTCAAAAAGTTCATTCATTAAGGTAAGGCTCCTAAAAGGACAGCCTGGGAATCTCATAGAGGACCACTATGATGCACAACTATATGTCTCACATCTCTCCACTGGCTGTTATGTTAAAAATTTCCCAAAGGCATGTCAGAAAGCACCAAATATATTGCCTGAGGGTGTGTGTTTATGTGTGTGTGTGTGTGTGTGTGTGTGTGTGTGTGTGTGTGTGTAGACATATCTCAACTGGTGTTATAGCTTACATATAATATAATCTTGAGAAACACTGATTAAGAAGGTCCGGTATTGCTTTCAAATAATTGTTTTATCTTTGCACATACTGAAAAAAGAAGCACCTGTTACAGAGTGTATATAAACAGATTTTAAACATTAAAGTGTAAAAATAGTACAAAGTTCACCATAAACTGAAGTCTAGTAATTTGATCAGCAACTACTTCAAGAAACCTATCTACAAAGAAGGCTCAAAATTTTTGCCTCATAACATTAATGACTTGCAAAGACACATTCATGATGCTTGCCCAAAGCTTAGGAAAGAAAGTAAACCAGATAATGAATGTTTAGGGAGCTTCCACGGAATTAAAACAAACAAACAGAAAACAAGTCTTACAGTTTATCACTACTTGGGCATTTATACTTGACGTAGAAGACATGCTGGTTAGGATGTTTTTAGAAGAAGATTGTAATGTCAGTATTAACTGTCAAGTTGACAATAATTAGAACTTCCTGGGAAATTCCTCTGGGTGTGAGGGTGAAGTCAGAAGACATGCTCACTCACACAAGGCAGCACCATTCCCTAGGATCAGGAGTGGTTCTCACACTATACAAAACACTGGCATTCATTGCTTTCTTCCTAGTTGTGAATGCAGTATGACCAATTATTTTAAGTTCCCGGTGCATTTTTTTCCACACTCTGATGGACTATACTTTGGATGGTAAGCCACTCCTTCCTTGCGTTTCTGTTTCAGGTTATCTTTATCAGGGTAGCAGACAAGACCAAGATAAGGAAATTATAATTTGTAATTTAGAGACTAGTCACAGAAATATATCAATGTGATGTGCCTCAAGTTGTTTCAAAAGAATGTGACAGTAATGAAAATATTATAAGAAAAAACAAATTGTTCTTATAAGTTTTATACCTGCAAAATTCAACAGGCAACAGCCAACGATGATGTTTAAGTTCACATTTAAATTAATTTGAATGACACAAAATGATGAATCCAGTTTCTTAATCACACACAGAATCATAAATGTCATGTGTTTTATAACCTCAGTATGTCTAACTATTTTATCTTGGACAGGGCCAATAATATTCATTTCCATAAAGTCCATCCTAGAGTGTATATAAATTAAAAACTACATTTGTACCAAGTAATGAAAACTTAGCAGAGGCTAATTTTTCAGGCATGGGAAGGAATCCTGGACTACAACTACTAATGCTGGTCAGGCAACAGAAACACTACAGGATATTCCTACCACGATAGGTCTTCACCTTACATGTGTGCCTTTTGACCTTGTGTTTTTCAATTCCTGTATATGGGATGGCTCCTGCAGATATCTACATTTTAAACAGGAAAGAAGATAGTAATAACAGGCTTCCACAATTAACAATCATCAGTAAAGCAAATGGTGTCTCTAAGTCCCTCATAAAAGTTGACTCATGTCTCCTTGCTTAGGAGTGAGGAAGTCTTATGAAGGTCCTAAGAAAGGTAGGGATCTTCCTGGGAATACTGAAGAAATTCTCCCAATCAAATCAAGGTGTTGTTAGTAAGAATGAAAAGGGGTGATTATGAAAAAATATAGAAGGGGACAGCTTGTGAAAATCAGCCAACCCTGCTTATCAAACAGACCTGTTTCAAGAAATATTAATTAAAAGATGAAAAAGTAAAGACAGATGAATGTGTTTCCTCTTCTTTGGTGGGAACTCTTAGAGGGGCACACTTCACTTTTTAATCTGCTCAAATATTAACCTCTTGTATTCTTCTTGTGCAGAAGTAGAGTTTATAAACACCATTGATTCCAAAGTCATTAATGATAGACATTTCAAAAAACATCCAGAAGTTTAATCAAAGCAGATTAATACTTTTAATATTTTTTCAATTTTGAGTTAAACTATTGTTTTATATTCCTTGTGTGGTAGTTTTTAACAATAAAATGAATTTTACTACATACCAACACCATCATTTCTTTAAAAATTCAAGATAAATTTTTGACAAAATTATTCTTATCCAAATCCAAAATATGAGACATTTGAAATAAAGGACAACTAAGGCAAAGAAATATTCAAGATACAGAACAATGAAGGAGGTAACACAGACCAATGACAGAAAAGCAGTGTCCCCAGTAGTGTGGTCTTTTATTGATGTGACAGGAAGAACTGTGTGCCACTCTAGTACTGTACAATGCGACTATCTTTTGAGACACTGATTAAAGAAATTAACAGATGACCATGAGACTCTCTCATCAAACATGCTGGTTAGTCACAATGGAAAATGTACAAAGGAAAACAATCAAAAGGGGAATACCAACAAACAGAGAGTGTCTTCAGACAGAATCATGCATGTCTATACCTTGAGGTTAGGTTTTAAGACTTAATAATTTTAATAAATATTTTCCCAGGTTGCTAAAATTGCTTATGGTAAAAAGCACATTGGGTACAAACTTGGTGACATGAGTTCAATGCCAGAGTCCATGGTAAAAAGACATATCAAATTCCTTAAATTAAAACTAAACCTCCATATGGTTGCCATGTCATGTGTGGCCTTCACACACCCTCCTCTTTTAATGACACTCACACACACACACACACACACATTTAATACATGTGCATGTACACACACAATGCACAATAAATTAAGTAAACAATGTCATATGTTTATACAATATAATTTTTAGTGTTTTATTATGGCAGTAGGATATGAACATGCAAACTGAGGAAATAGGAATGAGTGAACACAGTGTCAGTTTCTCTGCTGCTTCAAATAATATGTTTACAGAACCTGCTGGCATTAATTGAATTTTATATAAAATGAAGCACAGCTTCATTATCTGCTACATGCATTTAAATTCAGTTAATATTTAGCCACAAGTTGCATAGTTATTTAAATGTGTATTTCCTAAAATTATAAAATTTGAAATTTTAGTTTAACAGTCATGTTAGATAAATATTTAGCATACATAATGGTGATTTTAAAAAATCCTCATTTTCCTTTTCTTTTTGCATTTGTTCTAGTAATTGCACACATAATCAGAGCACATAGGAGGGTCTCGGCTACTGTGGATTATACCAACTGGGCAATTATGTGGCTCAGTTCATAATTTTGCAAACATCCCACACAGAAATATATTATCTCAGCAGCTTCTGTAATAAAAAAAGTGCTCCACAAAACAATAGCACTGATATACAAACAGTCTTCGTGTGCCTATAGCACAAAAAGGGATGCTCTCTCAGCCTGGACTCTTAGGGGAGTGCCTGGACCCTACCCAGAGTAAAATGACAGACTCTGATATCCCCTATGTGGAAGGATTTGGCAATAGAGTGGGAGGGTGGGGGGGAAAGGGGAGAGGGGGAGGAGGGGAGGGAGAGGGAACTGGGATTGACATGTAAAACAAGCTATTTAAAATAAAGAAAAATTGAAAAAAAAACAATAGCACTGCATTACAAGAGCCTGGAAGAAAGATCAAGAAAAAAAAAAACACAGACCAATAGTTTAAAAGTTAAAGCTGGATTGGCAAATACTTAAAATTTATTTGAAAGTCTTTATTGAGCCAAGCCAGTTTCTTAGTGTAAATTCTGAATCATAGAAACATCAATCAAAGACTTCACTCCTGGATGAGTGTGATAACTAATCAGGTAACAACACTTGCTGTCACACTAGAAAGTTCTGCTAACTCCACCTTTAATGTTGTTCTTCATCAAATACTATACTCATGATTCAGTCAAAATTATCAGTTTATTGTGTTTCAAATCATCAGGTAATGAATTCCTTCTTTTGAGAAATCTGAGACCCACTAAGAAGTAATATAGCAGCTTCATAAATCTGGAGCGTTATTTTTTCTAAATAAACACAATTAATATCAGATATTTGCCAAAATCCGTTTCCAGTGCATCCTATGGTATTTCCGTGCTAGTAATCTTTACTACACTTCTGAAACCACTCACTAAACCACATCACAAAACATTATGAAGAAGACAGGAATGTATAATGAAGTATTCAGTGGAGTGGTCCATGGCGAGTTCTGGGAGCCATGTATCATCCAGTTGTACATTGAAGTAGCAGACAGATTATGAGTGTCTTTGGGATAAATTCAGTAAATGCTCATCATTAGGCTAAAACCACACTACTTTGTTCAGCTACTGAACATAACTACTGTAAGTCCTGGGATAATTCAAAGGAAGTAATGTGTTTCCCTTCTTCTGCTTATGTAGTAGGAAGTGCCCAAAGACATTGATACCACAGAGTAGAGAGGGAAACATGTCCTGTGCTGGCCTGCCCATGATAGAACAACTCAATGTATTAAGCATATTTCCACTTCAGAATACATATCTCATTGTAGGCCTTCTCTATCACCTAGTTCACCATTACCAACAGAGGCCTTTTATTCCTTATATTGTACTGAGAACTCTGTAATTAGTCTCTCTTCACCTGCAGTGAATCATTCAGAAGAATGTAACTGTGGTATGCATGGTGTTGAAAGCCAAGTTCCCTGAGTTTCATACCTGCGAATGTATGTGCTAAGAAATAGCATCAAGCCAGGTGTTAGTGGCACAAGCCTTTTTTTTTTTTTTTTTTTGGTTTTATGAGACAGGGTTTCTTTATATTGTTTTGGAGGCTGTCGGACCAGCCTGGCCTCAAACTCACAGAGATCTGCTTGCTTCTGCCTCCCAGCATATGTGAGAGAGAGAGAAAGAGAAAGAGGGGGGGGGGGAGGGAGAGATACAGAGACAGAGAGAGACAGAGAGACAGAGAGGGACAGAGAGAGACAGAGACAGAGAGAGACAGAGAGACAGAGAGGGACAGAGAGAGACAGAGACAGAGAGAAAGAGAGGGACAGAGAGAGACAGAGACAGAGAGAAAGAGAGGGACAGAGAGAGACAGAGACAGAGAGAAGAAAAAAAGAAGCATTAAGACAGAAGGGAGGTCATGTGATATTTGTGTCTAGGTGATGAGCTGGGAAAAATTCTGAGGTTATTAGTACATGTTAGACAAAGGAAACCAAAGCCTGTGCATGGGCTTACTTTAAAAAGCATTAAATGGAAGTTTCAGGATTATATAATGTCATATATCAACAGGTAATACATAGTTTTAGAAATACATTTACATAAAAGACAAAAGTTTAACAAAAAGTTCATGATGGCATACTGTCAGATATATATATACATATATATATAATAGATACATGCACATACTGAGAAATATTTTGTATATTTTGGGGTATCTCATCTTTCACTATCAAGTTCAGGATAGATGCTTTCCTAAAAACTTCAGACCTGTTTCCCCAGTGTTTACTGGCAAAAGAAAGGCAGAGAAACGGTCTTGAAAACCACCACTGTATTATCTGGTGTTTCTTCATACAGATGCTTTGATGGGAACTTTCACATACAGAAAGAGAAGTAATAGAAAGGAAGTGGAAAGAGAAAGTAGGAATGAATGAATCAATCAGTGTTTGCAAATGGCTTTTTCAACATGAATTGGGTCTGTAAGAATTATATTCAGGGAGTTCTTATTAACTGTATGATTGATATAAATATGTAGGCTAGGGTTAAAACTATTATCACACTGAATAAATCACAAGTCAGTGTCCTCAGGACACTCTTACAGGGACACTGTCCTTAAAATTTAATTGGCATTGTACATCTTAAAATTATTACCTACTTCTTTATTTAAGAAAAAATATTTTATTTTTAGTTTAAATTGCTTCATAGCACATATGCTTCAAAAAACATTATCTCCTCTGCACTTAGCTATTTCGTCAAGTTCCAGCTTAGATATCCTTGTATTTTATGTACAAGACAACTATAATATGGATAAAATTGTGACACAGTAAAAGATAATCCTCTGATGCGTTAGATCTGAGTGACACAGCTGTACCTAGTCATCATTAAATAAACTTTGAAAAGGTTCTACATTGCCAGTAGGAATACGATCTGCACTAAATCATGAAATATGTTTCCTTAGAAGGAAAAAAGGGTCGGAATGTTGAGTGGCACTTGGACCAGCTTGAACTTAACAGCTCTGGAAAAAAATCTAAGGAAGATAAGAAAACACCATGGTATGATAAAACTCAGGGCAGAGTGACTGCAAGCTATTCTGGGCTGTAAACCCACTTTCCCCAGCTTCTCTATAAAAGGTATTTAAAAACCTTCCCTCTTTTTTTCCTTTTACTTCAGAGATTATAATACCAAGTTTCCCTTCCCTTTCCTCTCTCCAAACCCTCACACGTACCCCTCCATGCTCTTTAAAATTCATGGCCATGTTTCATTTTTGTTATATTCATATGTGTAAATATGAACATATATTAATATATAATATCACCTGTTCGGTCTGTTTAATTTTACTTGTACATTTTTTATCAGGGATGGCCATGGGTATTAGTCAATTGGTGTGCTCACTCTGGAGAATACAATTTTCCCACTGTCAGCATTCCTTAGTTACCTTTGTGTAGGTCTGAGGCTCCATGGGCATTCACATGTCCATTCTAAAATGTCTATCGCTATCCTTGTTCTCTCAGGTATAGGCAATCATGTTGGTGAGAAAGAAAATTCACCTTTCTGTGTGAGGCAAGTCCTAAATCATAACATCCCATCACTACTGATCCAGCCAGATCTTGGTGACTGTTCTAGGCAGTACTTTGAAGCATTCCACCGTATCACCATATTACCTATGTATCTTCATGGGAAAACATGCAATATGCTTTTTTTTCTTTTGTGGATAATAGATTTTACATAGATACCTATCGCATATGTGCATATGAAAGCAGAAACACACTTCAGGGAATGAAGACTAATTGTAGTAATAAATGAAAGGAACTAGTGTTTCTAAGGACCATGGAATGCATGTATGCATGTATGAAAGTATCATCATAAAACAGCACTATGTGCAATCAGTCTATGCCCATAATTGTAATAAGCAAATGAAATTTAATTTCATTATGATTGCACATTTTCTTACACCTGCTCCTTTTCTTCTAAGACAAGAAGATTGCTTTCAAAATTAAGAATACATAGAAATATGAAGTCTTACTAGCCATGTCTGCCTAAACATGACCTGAACAAAACACCAATAGACATATTAACATTGAGGCAGGAAATCTCACAGAGGTAATTAAGGAATGAATGAAGAGAGCTGGAGAAATGGTCTTCTCCAGTGAAGAGCACACAAATACACCAGTTGATTATTCATTACCAAAGGGTCAGCCCTGAAAACATGTACATGCAAGTAGCATCATCTGAACTTACCAGGTTATATTAGTGCATTTAAAATACATCATATATTCCCTTTACCAGCCAAAGTCAGTATGTCAGGACTAGAGGTATTTAAAGGAAGGAAGGAAAAGTTGAAAATGATATAATTATATTATAATCTCAATAAAAACAAAATGAAAATATATTTTATAATTCATTACATATATATATAGAGAGAGTCCATCTAATAAAATTGCTAGTTTTCATTTTTTGTGACTATTTTAGAAACCTTTTTTATCATATATATTATATATAAGTGACATTTCTATGCATACATTTTTTTGTTTTAAAATCCTAGTACTCCTGCTTCACAGATGGACAGGACTCATATACACTGTCCTTCAATAAAATGAGCTTTCCACTTTTGATTTGGCAGATTGAAAGTTCATTGAAGCAACTGACTTAGAGATAATGGTGACACTGTTTTCTCTGGGATGATAAAATAAAAATAAATTAGTAGTTCTATATTAATAACTTGTTCCTGGAAATAACTTATTGATTTTTATGTTGTTGGAGCCTAAACAGATGACTCAGTGATTATGAGAACTTGCTGTTCTTTCAAACGATCCAAGTTCAATTCCCTGTACCCAATTCAGGCAACCTAGTCAACTGCATGTCTTGCTCCAGAGGATCTGACCCTGTCCTGTGGCCTCTGAGGGAAATAGCACATGAGACATGTGCCTGAATAAAAGATAAAAATAGTTTTTAAAATGATGTGTTTATGAATGTTATGTCTTATGAGTCTAATATGAGTACATCCCTATTTCTATGTTTAAAATAATTTAGTGTTATTTTCAAAAACAATCTTTTGAGTTTTAATACATGTATATCAAATGTTTCATAAATATATTTAAAATACTATATCATCTATATTTCATTTTATTAAAGAAATTAAGGTTAATTCTTTCTAAAAATCACGTTAAATATTTTTCTAAAAATTATTTCTGAAAATACTCCTTTTATTTTCTGTTCACATCACATATCTACATTAAATATTTCAACAAAAATATTGATTATTCCATTTTTTAAATTTTTTATTAAAAATTCATATAATACATTCTGATCATACTTCCTCCCATACTCACCTCCTCCCAGATCTGCCCACCTTCCCATTCACTAAATTCAAAGCCGTGTCTTTTCCTCTCTTTGAAAAATAAACAAAAAAAATCAAGAAAATCAGTCACACACACACACAAATACCCACAGAAATAGAAACTGAAACATGCAAGCAAAAGACTAATACTACAGTAAAAGCCCAAACAAAGGAATTGGAGAGAAAATGCCTACTGAAATACTACTTCTGGCCATTAGGCATACCTTTATTTACATTTAATATACCCAATAGACTCAACTGGAGAAAACCAATTTTTCTTACGCAGGTAGGTGTCAATTGCAGATAGCTTCTTGGTGATGGGTGGACACCCATGTCCATTTCCCCTTTGCAGTGCTGGGACCCTGTCTATCTTAAGTCTATATTGCCACATCTCTGTGAATTCATCTGTGCATCACTCCTGTTGTGTCTGGCTGAAACTCTGTCTTTGGGGGTCCTTCAAGGACAGTGTTGTTTTGTTTGTTTGTTTGTTTGTTTGTAATTCTTATGTCACTACCTCTTTATGAAACATTTTGACATTCCTTTATACAGTGGCCTTAAACTATTAAACTGATCAGAAGAGTTTGTCAAGGAAAACAGGGCATTGTGTCATTGCCTGTTCATTTGAAGAAAAATCGAGAAAACACAACTTCTACAACAGGAACTATCTCCAAGAATCCATTCAAAGTAATTAGGACAGATTGCCTTTTTAGAGATAAGCAACAGAAAATAGACAAACTTAACAACAGAAATTTACAATAATCTTGACTCCTCATACAATCTTTTGAAATTTTTCATGCTTTGTTTCTCCCGTCTTCTTCTAAATAAAATGTACATTGCCCACAGTGAGGCAGACTAATAAGGGTTTCATACACATCTGACATTTTACTTTTCCAGGCTCCTTTCAGTAGCTGAACACTGAACAGTGCAGCAATGTAGCTTTCTATCAAAGGTACAGTGTGCTGTGAAGCTCTGTGTGGGAGGCTTAAAATTGTTCAGTCCCATGGTCACTTGGTTACTACATTACTCTGCAAGAATATAGTAGGTAAGACGGTGGGGGACAAAGTATCCTTTCTGGGCTGTGAGAGTTCAGATAATGGACAAACAATGAAGGGTTTCATGGTGATGGATTCATTTGATTGCCACTGGCCTCATCCAGAATCTCCATTAGATTACTTTTGAACATGGTGTACTCATCGCTTTCCCATTTGTCAAAGGACATATTCCAGGCCAAATGCTGCTGTGGAGAGAATTTATAAATGACTTGCTATAGTGGTTTTAAGGTTTCTCAAACAAATTTGCTTGACTTAAGAAACTGTGACTTACATTTGCATTTCTAAAACAATGAATTCCCTTCTTCCACACTTACATACACATATATTTTAAATGCTGTTTCGTTTTGCTTTGTTTTTTCAACAGAGAATCCATTAAAATCTTAAGTGACCTTTTGTATTCATAGGATCACATTTTTAACTTCTTATTTTAAACATATTTAAGGTTTAAGTGTTTCTTTTCCTTCATATTCTAAATTTGGCAAATAGCTAACAGTACTTGCTGTCAAATACCGCAGTCAACAGTCTGGTTTTCTATGTGTGAGGCAGGATCTTAGATATCTCAAATAATATGGCCATGAAAGTACACTTGTATGTGAGGCCAATGGACTGATATGTGAGCCAATCAAGTACTAAGAAGTAGAGGTGTGCACAAGCTGCAGACTCGTAAACACTGATCATACCATCATTTATCTTTGACTGTCTAACTTATGAACTAGGTCAGCAATTTAATCTTTTGGTCAGTAATGCTATACATTTCCTATCATTTAATTATCCTAAAGAGCAAATCACAAATCTAGGATGAATAAAAAATAAGGATCAGTGGAATATTTAACAGTATTAAGTAGCAAAGCTAATACTGATATTTTTCAATAACTAATTATGAGTGAATAAAAGAAAAGTGGTAAATATATATTCACAGGCTAACAATTTCATATAACTAAGTCACCAACATTAAATACTCAGTTCAAAATTCCAACCTCAAGTATACTCTTGTATTTATGTATTTATAATACATAAAATCATGCATTATACCAACTTAGGCTATAAAAAGGGGATATAAATGATTCAATTTTAGCCATATCTTATCATCCAATTAATCAAAATATGCCTCTGAGAATATTTTCCCCTGGGACCTCCTAGAATTAATAAAAATAAAGTAATTCAACACCATATATTCTCATAGAATTTCATAGTTCATAATTCTGAAACTAAAATTCCTCAATAGCAAACCAAGAGTCAACTCAAAATACAATATTCCATCTTCTTAAATATTATTGTGAATAATTACAATGTGAATAATTAAAATTTATATTGGCAGTTAATCAGAAGTATTTCTTTAAGATATAGTTATGTTTTGTCTACATATTTCGTTAGCACCCATCTATCCACCTTTTTGGAACATCAGTTGACCTGTATTTAGAATAGAATAGAATTTTCCATTCTTTCAAACATGAATATGGATGGTTAGAGGATGGTCAGCCAATAAAATCTATATGAAATTG
Organism: Mesocricetus auratus; assembly: GCF_017639785.1. Lineage (NCBI taxonomy): Eukaryota > Metazoa > Chordata > Mammalia > Rodentia > Cricetidae > Mesocricetus > Mesocricetus auratus. The sequence continues at coordinate 39,231,643 of NW_024429194.1, read as the reverse complement.
CTGAACATGGCTAATGTATCTCTCCTTTTTTATCCTAGCTTCTAACCTCACAAAGAAGAGCAGAGGGCCAGCAAACACTGGCTTAATTATTCCCATCAGTCTCAGAGACAAGGCGCTTAAGAGTTTTAGCTGCTGTAAACACTCCCCTGGTAGCAGATAAGGGATCTGCTGAAAGGCGGTTTTTGTCTGAGGGAGCCCCAGGGGCACACCAGTTAATCATTGCTGCAATATTGTATATGCATTACCACATCAAAGGAAACAGAACCCAATATTCCATTGTGAAGATTTTCTGTGTTTTTGTAAAGGTAAGAACTAATATAAATCATTTTAAAAGTTTAAAAATTACATTTCCTGCAAAAACAATGCATGTTTTTGCTTTCACTTATTTTTCCCCTTCAAGAGAAAATAGGCCGTTATTGCTTTTCCCCCCCTAGACAATGCGCACAGGAATACACAAAGTTTCCAGAGAAGGCAAAGATGTAACATTTCTTTTTAGGATAATTTACACCCTTGTCTCTAAAAGCATTGATAAGAAGCTGACAGTATCACATAACCTTATTTTATCACAGCACTGGACACAAAACAATGTTATTCCTCCATATCAGTAGTGTGTGTGTCTAGGGAGCTATTTCTAGAAACTGAAACTTACTGTGCCTAACAAAGAGACTTTTACCACTTCAAATGACGGCATCTACAATAATGACCTGTTTTAAACAATTAAAAAGACTCCACTAAGGGTCATATCAGGAAATCTTAGAGCTTCCAAAGTCCTCCAAATACCTGCCGGGAATTAGCTTCTCCCACAATGGCCTCTCTGCCTCTCTATGTTTAAAAACACAACAATACAGCATTTTTCTGGATAAAACATCCTCTTCTTCCCACACCCTTTCTTTTTATTGGATGGATGCCTACCCTCCAGCCCCCAGTTCTAGATCGTTTACATCTCACACTCTGTTCTTATCATGTCTACCTTGCCCCAACAGTCACCTGATGTGAACCCTCTGTGTAGAACTGCACATTTCACTCACTAATTAAAAAACGTTTTTCAAGTCCAGTAATTTGGGAAAGTGACTTGAAACCATAAGTATTAGCCTAGGCATTGCAATTTTGAAACATTTCCACAAGAGTTCCACACAGGAGGGGCAGCATCAGGTGACAGGAGGGACGAGGCAGACATGCTGAGAACGGAGCATGGGATGTAGAAAACAAAGGTACTCATTTCCACCACAGCAAGTGTGGTTGCTTTCCGTATTTCTTCCTTATTTAGAAGGACCGCTAAGATTAACTTTGTGGAGTACTTACTATGCAACAGGCAACTAATTGGATGTCTAATACAATAATAATGAATGAAAAAAAACATTATAAACCAAAATATTCTTGTCTCCTTTTATCTCTGAAAATTTCTAAGTCGTCTACTTTTTTATTTCTGATAAAAGACATCAATGGAGGCTGAAACATATGACATGTGGGTTGATCAGCTTGTTTAGGAATTCTTAATCCAGATTTTACATTGTCATGCTAGACCCATCCCATTTGTTTTGTATATTATTGTTGCTGTTTCAGTCGATGTGCCTATGTATATGCTTATGTGTATGCAAGAGGAGTGGTACACATGTTCATGGAAGCTAGGGGACTTCAAGTGTCATTCCTCAGGTCCCATGCCATATAACTTTTTAAATGACTATGTGTAGTATAATGGTTACTTTCAACAGTCAGCTTGAGACTCTGGAATCTCCTGGCCTAGCTACTTCAGGCAGGTAGACTAGCTCCCAGCAGACAAAGCAACCTCCAATCTGCTGAGATCACAGGGCTACTCTCGCCTCCACTCAGGGGTCAGGTGAGCTTGGGCCCCTGTCTCGGGCCCCACTTAGGCTTACCCACTCTGTGAACCCTGATCTGGGGGCTGCAGGCAGATCAACTCACTCCTAGTGCACCAAGAAACTGCACGTCTGCTGATAGCACTGTGCTAGTCCAGGTCCCAACCACTGGAAGAGGGAGTGCCTCAGACCTGAACTTCACCCACCTTCAGACCCATCAGAGTATTGGATATGCTTGCACCCACCAGAAGACAATCTTGGATCTGTAACCACCAGGAGAGGAAGAGACAAAACCTGCACCCACTAGAAGAAGAGATAGGATGAAGACAATATAAGAACACATTCAACAACAGAAAAGCCAATATGATGCCACCAGGGTCTAGGGACTCTACATCAGCAAGACCTAAACATCCCAACACAGATGAAGCAGAAGAGAACGACCTTAATAACAACCTCATGAAGATGATTGACAGCCTAAAATAGGCAATGAGAAAATCCTTTAAAGAAGTGGAAAAAAAGACAAACCAAAAATTGCAAGAAACAATTCAAACAGTGCAAGGTTTGAAAGCTGAAATAGAGACAATTTTTTAAAACCACAGTCTGAGGAAATGCTGGAATTGTCAACACTGAGGTCGACAATTAATAAGTGGGACCTACTGAAACTAAGAAGCTTCTGTAAGGCAAAGGACCCAGTCAACAAGACCAAACAGCAACCCATAGAATGGGAAAAGATATTCGCCAACCCCAATCTGACAGAGGGCTGATCTCCAAAATTTACAAAGAACTCAAGAAGCTAGACTCCAAAACAGTAAATATTCAATTAAAAATTGGAGCACAGAACGAAATAGAGAATTCTCAATAGAGGATTCTAAAATGGCTGAGAAACCCTTAAGAAAGTACTCAAAATCCTTAGCCACCAGGGAAATGCAAATCAAAACAACCCTGAGATACCATCTCACTCCTGTCAGAATGGCTAAAATAAAAAACACCAACTACACTTTATGCTGGAGAGGATGTGGAGAAAGGCACTCCTCCACTGCAGGTGAGAGAGCCAACTTGTACAGCCACTTTGGAAATAAGTATGGAGATTCATCAAGAAAATGGGAATCAGTCTACCACAAGATCCAGCAATTCCACTCTTAGACATATACCCAAAAGATGCATATTCATACATCAAGGACATCTGTTCAACTATGTTCAAAGAGGCATTGTTTATAACAGCCAGAACCTGGAAGCAGCCTAAATGCCCCTCAACTGAAAAATGGATACAGAAAATGTGGAACATTTACACAATGGAGTATTACTCATCAGAAAAAAAATGGAATCTTGAAATTCACAGGCAAATGGATGGAACTAGAAGAAACTATCCTGAGCGAGGTAACCTAGTCACAAAAAGACAAATATGGTATGTACTCACTCATATATGGATTTTAGAGCAAATAATTACCAGCCTACAATCCATACCACCAGAGAAGCTAGGAAACAAGGAGGACCCTAAGAGAGACAGACATGGTCCCCGGAAAAGGGGAAAGGTACAAGATCTTCTGAGCAAAGTGGGAGCATGGGGGATGGGGAGAGGGAGCTAGGAGAAAGAAAAGGGGAGAAGAGAACATGAGAGAGGAGGAAGGTTGAATCGGGGGAAGAATAGAGGAGAGCAAGAAGAGGGATACCATAATAAAGGGAGCCATTATAGGTTTAAAGAGAAATCTGGGACTAGAAAAATGTCCAGAGACCTACAAGGTTGACCCCAACTAACAATCTAAGCAATAGTGGAGAGGCTCCCCGATAATGAGATTGATGACTACCTTATGTGCCATCCTAGAGCCTTCATCCAGTAGCTTATAGAAGCAGAAGCAGACACCCACAGCTAAACACTGAGCTGAACTCCTGGAATCCTGTTGCAGAGATGGAGGAGTGATGAGCAAAGGAGTCAAGATCAGGCTGATGAAACCACAGCAACAGCTGACCTGGAAAATGGGAAGCACATGGACCCCAGACTGATAGCTGGGAAACCAGCATAGGACTCATCCAGACCCCCTGAACCTGGGTGTCAGTGAGGAGGCCTTGGCAATCTATGGGGCCTCTGGTAGTAGATCAGTATTTATCCCTAGTATACAAATGGTCTTGGGAGCCCATTTAACATAGAGGGAGACTCTCTTAGCCTAGACACATGGGGAAGAGGCTAGGTCCCGCTCCAAATGATATGACAGACATTGAAGATCCCCCATGGAAGGCCTCACTCTCCCTGGGGAGCAGAAAGGGGATGGGATCAGAGATTATTGGGGGAGAGAGGAGGAGATAGAACTGGGATCGACATGGAAAACAAGTATGTTTCTAAAAAAAAATGAAACGATTAAAAAAAACACAATCATCTTGAGATTTAGAATGAATATTTATGGGTTTGTATGTATGTGGGGGGTTATATTGATAAGGTTAGTTGAGATGTAAAAGCCAACTCAATGTGCGTATTAAAAATAGAAAAATAATAATATGACTTGAGCCTAAAGCATTAATCACGCTGTGCTTCTAAACTGCAGATTCAACGTGATTGGCTGCCTGAATCTCCAGTTGCTGTGACTTCACTACACCATAGTAGACTGCAACCATGAACTGTGAACTAACATAAACACTTTCCCTATAAGTTGCCTTTGTTGGACTTTTATCAAAGCAAAAGGAAAGAGAACTAAGACATTCTGTCTTACAAATATGTGAGGTGTTTGTATAATTCTAGACTCCACCCTCAATGTCTGTCTAAAACCTGAATAGGTTTTACCGTAAAAGATACAATAGAAGCCATAATTTATATAATAAAATGGTAGTGCCTTCATAAGACTTTCATGGGAAAAGCCTTAATTGACTTTTAGTTTTTTACAGGAGTCTAAATTATTTGTATAGCACCTCACATACATGCCCCTTGTTTTTCTTCATGTGGACAGCATCAGATAAATGAACAACAAAATGTTTCAAAATGGTAGAAGAGTGGCAGTGCTTCCCAGGATGATAAGACTGTGACTGCTTCTGTATGAGGTAGCCAGAGTGCAAGATTTTACTATGGATTTTATGGAAATGACCTGAGTGTGTGACTGATTTTCAAAGGCCTATCAGCAGTTCTTCAACTGTTATTGTTACTTGTTACTAAATAGCAATTCCTCAGATCACCTTTCTGAAAGACACAATTTACAATGCCAGAGAAGGAATAGTTAGAAAACCCATTTCATTTACAATGTAGAATGATGGTTAGAGAAAAAGCTTGCAGTTGGATAATCTCCTTTTGAATCTAATTCTAACAGACACAAGCTTTTCAGGCAGCATCCTTAACTGATGTGTCCGCAAAGTGGGGATCCTGCTACCTAGTTGACATTGACTGCGCTCTGGTGGTGTGACATTAACATGCTAATATCAAAAACAAGGAAAGAATGAAATTGTCTAAACAATAGCTTACAATCACCTGCTTTCCTAAACCATCTTAATGATGAAATATGTAAAATAATTTGTATACATAAAATACATGATGTATATAAGCATAACAAAAATACATGTAGGAAGTCTAACATCGTTCATCAAAATTCTTGAGACTCATCAATTAATTAAACTTTTGAAAGATTATTTTTAATTCATATTCTGTTTCAGACTAAAAAGATGCTGCTATTCTGCTCTATTAAGTGCAAATACTATTCTTTTATTGTCTCTACTGAAAGATACAGCAAAAGCTTGACTTTGTTCAAGTGTTTCTGTTTGTGTGTCTGTCTGTCTGTCTGTCTGTCTGTCTGTCTGTCTGTCTGTGTTAGTGTAGGCCAACACTCAGTATAGAATAACTTACTCAGTAATATTCCACCTCTGCTTCAGAGATACACTCTTGCTCTCTCAACCCAGAGTTCACCAGCACTACTATACTAGGTGGGCAGTGAGAACAAGAATTCTCTTGTTTCTGTCCACACCCTAAGTGTTGTCATCATAAACACACACTGTTGTTTATTTACACAAGTGCTGAGGATCTCATGTCTTTTGCTTGCAAAGCAATGACTAACACACACACACACACACAAGCACGCACACATGCACGCACGCACACAGACATAAAACTGTCATGGATACCATTTTAGTGTGATACTTCTCATGGTATTATGCCAAATATGTACACAGATGATAAGTTAAAATGCCCAAGATAAGCTATTATTCAGTCTTTACAGTAACTTTTTAAACAACCGCCCTTCCTAATTTAAAATTACACACAGCCAAAAGAGAGACATAGTCATTGCCAATACAAGCTCCAAAAATTAAAAGAAAAAGAAAATTATTCAGAAATAATACTAACTAAAATATGTTAGCTTCAATTTTTTCAAATATGTACACATCTGTAGGCAACTTTCTTAAAAACTAAAAACATACATTTAATTTAACAAGTTGAATTTTATTAATAATTGAAACATAAGTGTGATGTGATACTATATGTGGTCTTTTCATTTTTTCAAAATTTGCTTGATAAAAATAAATCTATAATTAAAATAGCAAAATTCTACTTTTAAGACACAATAATTTAAATACTAAGATGTGAATTTTTATTAATAAGTATTATTTTAATGCACAAACATCTTAATAAAATGTGATATCGAAGCTATATTTATAACATTTTCAGATAGTTTATCAGAAACAATGTTTGTGCTTGTACTATAAAGAAACTATATTTAATCTGTTAACTCTATACTTTGTAATAGAAAATGTTTACAACTTTGCTTCTAGAATTTCTTTTGAAACCATTTGCAAATTAAACTTAATATAATAAAATGCTTTTTGTCAAAAGAATTCCATTCTGTAAATTTGTTATAAAAATAAGCAAAATCCAGTCATGAATTTTTCATTTTTGTATATATTTCATTTATTATCTCTAAAATATCAGGTCTAAAGAATAGATTCTTATTTATTTGATGTAATATTACATAATTGTTAATTTAAAACATTCAGTATTTTATAGTTACATACTTAAATTGCACATGTAAAATATATAACAGTTTATTTACATATTGTTTTCTTAAGATATTATTAAGAAAAAGATCATCTATATGTCAAACTAGATGTATATCTGATGGCTATTCTCTCTATATAAAACAGTGGTTCATTATAAGAGCCATCAAAATCAGCACTAATTTTATAGACTAATGGGACTTCTAAATGTAGGTCTTATCCAAACAACATACTTTCTAAAGAAATAAAAGTCACTTTTGATATTTATATGCAAATTAAGCATTTTTTCAACTGATAAATTTCCATAAGCAAAAGTCACATCCATTTGCAGGGAATTCCACAAACATCATAGACATTGGGATACAAGTATAAACTAACGAAAGTTATCTGCATAATACCTAACAGAAAGTAATTTACATTGGTAAAAAATGCACATAAAGGAAATTGGTTGTTCCATTAACTATAAACTGAGGAAACCCATTATATAAACCTTTTACAATAAAATTCAATTTATAAATTCATGTCTATTAAAAATGATTATTGAACATAATGTTTCTAAAGCTTAAAAGAACACAAATATATAAGCTCTATTTATCTGACTAAAACATTATATTCAGTGGGAGAATAAAACATATGTGGCTATACAGAATAATTGTTTTTAATGTTCAAATCATCATACTGACTTCAAGTTAACATAGCATAACTAATCAAAACTTTACAAAATAACTGTTTGATTTCTTTGACACATCATGCTAAGGAACATGGTTCTCCTCAAAATGTGCATTCAGTTTTCTTTTTCAATTCATTGTGAAGTGTCATCACAGATAAACAAGCCTCCATACAGACATATACCCAGATTTATAAACTTACAGAAACATTAGTTCATTCTTGTCCATGAATTCGAACCAACTCATGGTTACCAAACAAACAATGGGAATAATAGAATAAAAAACAGGAGAAATTATACTTGGAGGTGTCAAGTTATTGAATACTATAGTTTAATGAAAAACAGCTAGTGAGCACATGAATGTTATAATTCTATACATAATACACAGTTTATTATGGAATCTATAAATTGTTGGAGTTTGCCGCCAGTGTGGACTATTGCATATGTCTGTACTAAACTATGCCTTCCTTGCTGTCTTTAGTGTTTCTAATTCTTTGTGCAATTAGCCCTTCCTTTGACTCCTCTTAGCACACAGCTAGTTGATTGTCTAGGGACATGGGGGAAAAGGGAGATGGAATAAAACTTGGGAAATGATTCAGATCATGCATTGCCAAAATTTTACACTGTGCATGCTATGTTTTTCCAAGTTGTCCTGTGCCCAATTAGAACCTGTTTTTTTTTCTTTAAAAAAAATGAATTTCTGCCCAAAGCCCCTTGACTCCTACTACTGCTAATAAAGAATTCTCAGTAAGCAATTTGCCGATTAGGGAAGCCGGGGATAATGCACTAGGCAGCCTTTACAAGCAAAACAAAACACCAAAGAAAGGGAGAAAAAAGGCTGACAAACAATGTAAGCTCCCCCAAATGACTCACACTTACTTTTCCCTCTTCAAAATGTAACATTCAAAGAGCTGAATCAACAACAAACACAATGAATGATTCAAAGTTTCGAATATTATGGCAAATTATACCTTCACTATTCAGAAGAGGGCAAAAGTTTTGTGGATCATCAAAAGACGCTGAGAATGAAAGCCAAGGCCACTGACACTGGTGGTGGCAGATTAAGCTGTGAGCAGACTCTAAATAAATTCCTTTCTACCCCAAACCCAAAATACACTATTTGAACTATTAAGACTGGCTCTCATTCTATGCATGCATGCCAGTACACTAGCCATTCACTTATTTCAATGGAAGACAGGCAGGGCTGTCTTCAGCGTTAGAAAGCTTTAACAGCTGTGTGTTTGTGTGTGCGCGCGTGTGTGTGTGTGTGTGTGTGTGTGTGTGTGTGTGTGTGTGTCTGTCTGTCTGTCTGTCTGTCTGTCTGTGTTTGTCAGACTACTGACAAAAAACAATATACTCTCAAGGTTAAATAAACAAAATGTTTTATAAATACTGTGATAGAAAGTGGAAAAGTCAACATTTCTGTCCATTTTATTTTTTTGTAAAAATTTAGATGTATACTAAATCTGACATCTGCATTACATCATCATCACAATTTTGTTGAGGAATACACACTATAGTTTGCATAGACATGTAATTAAGTCAGACACACCAATGTTCTCAAATATATATAATCTACACAGGAATAAAATGTACAAATTAACTTGTGAACTCTTTGATTTTCTTGATCAAATGATGCTTTCTTTTGTACTGATGATGTTTGAAATAGTTGTTTTGGAATAGTGCAATGTATAAAAATATAAGGCTTAGAGAACATGAAACAAATTAAATGCAATAAAGAAGAACTTGAAAATTCCAAAATAAAAGTAAGTGTAAAATATAAGATACACAGATAAAATATCAACTTATCAATAAACAAAAGGTACTAACCACAAAATTTTGATAATAGTATTCCCTTAAATAATGAATAACTAGTTGTATGAGGTTAAAAATTATAAAGTGTGGCAAGTAAATGCACGTAATCTTAGGTAAGCCATTTAAAATATGCCCCATGTTTAACAACATGTAACCTGATAACCTTATAGGCTAATGAGTACACAAAAAGCAAAAGTCAAATTCAAATAATTCATAAGTAGCTATGAGTAAACACAGAAGACTACAGGTTTTTTTCAAGGAAAGTTGCAAAAGAATATGTGAGTGTTTGAATACACATGCATATGTATGTACCCAGAATTGTGAATTATTGAAGAACTAAAAGGGACCTGCTAAAGGTAGGATGGACAGAACAAAGTAGGTATTGGGAGGGGAAAATAAGAGCACTGTACATGACTATATGTTCACAAATGTCTAAAAAACTCCTCATTTTGTACACTAAAGAGAATAAATTTTAAAATGAAAACAACTTACAGAATTCACTTTACCTAAGAACACAGAACTCCTCCTTTAAGGAATCCTACCTAGAAGATAAAAGACTTCCCAGTCTGATCTGTTACATCAAGAATGACAGATAATCAGATGTCAATCTTCAAACCCAAAATAATACCCAAAAAACATAGAGAGAAAAATACCATGCTCACAAGGCATTAACCTTCCAATAGGAATGTTTGATTGACAAAACTTACTCAGAGATCAGGTATGCACCTCTGGTTGGATCTAGATGAATTAAGAATTAGAATGTTTGCTGTGATGCTCACATCTGCATGTCTGCTATAAATTCTGATAAGACATAACCTTTAAATGTGGACTTTCCTAAGTCTCTTTCTACTGTTTGTAGCAAAATATCACAGTAAAAATTTAGTTTCTTTGTTACATCAAATACAAACAATGCATATGCAATACATATTTTCCATTCTTAAGTTTTATCTCTTTATACCTAAGCAAGCATCTTTATTACCCACTACATATCATGTTTTCATATTTAATATATTTCCTCCTGTTTTAGAAAGGCTGTGACTGGTTATAGGAGCACTCAATATTTGTGACCACAATAGCTAGTAATTTCAGTAAATTCTTATTTTGGTATTGTTGTCCAATACCCAGTTAGGTTATCAACATACATGATATCTTTTGTTGGTCTTTAAAGTTATGAGAGTTATAGCCTTTCCCTTGTTCAAAGGAGAAAAGTAGGGATCAGAACACTTGCTTTGGAGTTGACAACCTAAATATTAGTCTTCCCACTTCTCTTGATTCAAAGAAAGGAAATTATTAAAGAGATAAGTCTGAAGGAAGCTATCATCTTATAAAAACAAAATGCTTCACTTTAAAAACATAAGCATAACCAGAAGATGTGGCACTTTATTTTCCATGTTAAAGAGCTTTGATGGCAATCCTCCAAATTTGAAATGTGTCTTCCACTACTCAATCCTAAATCTCATGTCCTTTTCCTACATTGTAGTATAACACAGATACACCAGATTATTAAAAAAATAAATAGCGGTGTTCTGTTTTATTTTCTGTCAGCAGTTACTTAAGATCTTTGGATGTAAATCAAGTGTAAATGTATTTACCTAAAATGTTTGATTAACTTCACCACAAAGTAAAATATGAAAATTCAGTGCTTTTCAATTGATTAGAAATATAGGATATCTACTGAGAAAAAGGACAAATGCCTTCTGCTGACCATGAATACCACAAGGACCCAAGCTTTCTTGGACCCCCACAATAAGACGCCTGAAACCCATGACAAAGGCAGTTGTCCTTGGCCTTCCTGTTCTAATAATTTCCTTGTCTTCACAGTGTGAGATAGGAGAAAAATAGCTGTTTTGAATAGGATACTGCAATGCAATTAACAGACCTCCAAACAGCTCAGGACAGTCAATATGCCCCATCCATTGGAGTGAGAAAACAGTTTGCATCAAATTCTAAAGCCTTCGACAAGTTCATCTTAGAGGTGGAAACACTCTCCATTCTCAGAAAGCATTAACACATTCAAAATATGTGAGGGAAGCTCTGCTCTGTCTGACATTGAGTTTCTGTTTACCTTTTTCTCTAAGACAGACACTGGGCTGCTATATTCTGGGAATGCAGCCTGAGAGAGTCACCTCCAAATACTGATAACCCCTATTCTGCTTACTCATTTAATCTCCTTCCGTGGTCAATGCACTCATGGATGAACATTTCCTTTTTTTTGATCTTTTTATCTTTATAATGTGCTGATTAGTATTTCTCTAAAATTGTAGCAATACTAACAAAATAAGGAATATTGTTTCACTAGAAATTTAGACAACTACATAGGTGATATCAAACTTAAATCTTATTGTCAATGTTTTTCTGAATAGTTTATAAAGTTTTCACAGAGAAGCAATAATGAACATTGCCCTTCATTAAAATTTCTCATAGTGGTTAGTTATTTAAAACTTAAGATATTTACTGCTCTTTAAAATGTAGAATTTATATTGGAGCCCTAAAATACTTACTAAGACTTTTGTAATTTTTATATAATCAGAAATAAGTTTATATTCATGTTAGTTATAAGGATATTCCAGTTTCATTTATAAATCAGTATTACAAAGAGAATATATTTTGTTACTTAACTATTGAAGCTGAAATATTTTGGTAATGTGATTGATTTGACTATTGAAAAGACTGGCACAAATTCAAACTGTAAGAAATTATTAGGAAAAGAAAATAAACAAATGTAATAAGTGACTACAATATAAGAGGAAGGACAACTACCATGGCTAGGCTGCCAACTAGAAGTACTTTCTATAGTCATATTACTTTTGCATGTGGATGATTTTATACATATTAATAATATGTGTTATAAAGACACACATAATCATATCATATACATATATATTTTTATTTAAAAGGAATATTTTGCAATTTATTTCTTGACTAAAGAAGCTGATGGGAAAAACATAGCTCACTTACTTTAAAATAGACTATTTTGTGAAATTAATTAAGCAAACATTAATTTTTTCATGCATTGAATATATTTACACATTAAATAACTATTAAAATTTACTACACAATAATCCATAGTTTTTCTTAGTAGTTTACATATTTTGAAAATGCAAAAATCTTTTCAGCTATTATTTCTACCCTGTAATAACATAATATTTTAAAAACTGAAATACTATAGCAGTTGTTGAATCTCTGAACCAGTTAAATATTGTACATATTTATCTTTAGAATACATGAATAACACTTTTATAATTAAATAAACCTTTGTCTTCATTGCATAAAGCAAAAACATATGTGGCATACTCAGAATTGAATCAATCTTAATCATTTAAAAATAAAAATTATAGGAAGTGATTAGGAGGTAGAATTTCTTGGTTTTGTCATTTCAACCAAATAATTGTATTCAATCAATTAATAATCTTAATACTTAATACTGTTCCAAATATTTAAAAATTGTTCTAATAAATGTGTTGTGATATAAATTGAAATTTGATTAATTATTGTTCATTTCTTGTTTTAAATGCAGAATGATTCAAAGGCTTATCATATTAACATGAGAAATTTAATTCTGAAGAGTAAAACACCAAACCAAAGTCTTTTCAAAATTGTGAATGAATGCAAGTAAAGGGACATCAATACTTGCTTCTTCAAAAGCACTTGTGTCAGTTCTGAGAGCATGTATATATGTGCAACATTGAATGAATATATGCAAATATATAGAGAGTCCAAGAGTTTGAGAATGAGTCAGAGGGATTTTGAGAGAGGTTGAAGAAGGACTTTGTGGGGTTGGAATGGAAGGACATGAGAGCCACTTGTGGCTGGCTTAAATAATTTGCTAGCCATCCCCAGGGAGATATTTTTCATTCTGTATTGGAAAGACAACAAAATGTCATGTAGATGCAGGTTTTCTCTTTTGTATATTTGTAAGTAGTTTGTCATGTGGTATATTTTGATTTGTTTTTCACTCATCAAAAAAATTAATTTACATTACTGTGTGTGTGTGCTTTGATGTGAGAAAGACAATGATTTTCCTCTGTATTCTCTCACTACATAAAAGATAGTATCTTGGCCAGGCATTAGTGTCACACGCCTTTAATCCCAGCACTTGGGAGGCAAAGTTGGGTGGATCTCTGTGAGTTCCAGGACAGCCTCCAAAGAATACAGAGAAACCCTGTTAAAAAAAAAAAAGACAGTATCCTTTTAACTACTCAAGTAATTGTAGCAAATGACTCTGAATCTACCATATTGAGTTAACTTTGGGCTTGCAGCCAAATAATCAGTCATGTCTCCAATTGCCTCATTAGAATAATTCATGATGGAATCTCATTGCAGTCAGAAAAAAACACCATACCCCCAATAAAAAGACTGTCGAACTGTCCAAGAAGAGCCTAAATGTGATGTGATAAAAACACACATATCCATGAATATATTATGTACTCTCATAGATAAAATCTTTACAAAGTCAATGTTCAGAGTGATCTTTTGACATTGTACAATAAATACATTCTACTACTTGGGAAAATCTGCATTGAATGTGTCTAACATAGGAATGTTTTGTATGCCATTATTCCTTTTTCTAACTTAAAATTTAAAGTAATGCCCACATGAGTACAGTGCACGTGTGTTGGGGTCCATAAAGATGGCTGCTCTCCAACTTGACTGAAAGTCAGAAAGTTCCAAATTGTCCTTAATAAGTCAATAGTCCTAAAAGTCTAAGGCATGGCTACTGCAGGATGTTTAGGCCTTGGTAGTGCATGTCTTATCTAAATAACAACAGATATAGGCTCAGGTATGTTCACTCTTGACCCTGAAATCCGGATAACAGATGTGGCTACCAAATGCTGGAGGATTAAGAGAAGCAAGTCTGTTTGCTCCTTATATGTGACAATATAAGTCTTATTCCATGCCCCCCTTTTGTTTGGGTACTTAAGAATAATGTAGAATAAACTTGGGATGCTTAGTATTCACTGGATTGCCCTCTTGACTCTAACCTGTGTCTCTGTCTTTCTCTGAACATCCTCTCTCAATCTACATTCCCACCACTCAGGTACGAACTGTCGGCTGTCTCCGACTGTAGCCCCACAAACACAGGCTCCCACTTATGGTGCAACAACTTGGGGATACTACAGGAGCCTCTGAGAAATGTGTGATGGTCTATAGACCTACACTCCCTGATTCATAATTCACAGATCAGAAGCAAAAGCATCATTTCTTAGATTCTTACAAATAAAAAAAGTTCAGACTTCTTCCCAGGCCTACTAAATCAGAACCCTAACTTAGCAAAGGTAAATATATAGAAAACATATAAACATATATTTATATTACATGCATATGTATATATTATACTGAGAGACATTTCCAGTAAATATATATTAAAAACCTATGCATATATTTTCTTGCAATAGGACAACAAGAAACTCACAAATGTGTATGGAACTATGTTCTTTAAAGTTCACTAAAGTTCAGAATGCTTGTAAATTTTTATAAGAATATCAATTTAAAATGATTTATAAGTACACAATTAATATGCAAAAGTTAGATTTTAATAATAAACACATTAATTTATTTTATATTTTGCCGTGCTTCTGGAGATTACTTGGAATGGCTCTTTACATTCAAAATACTTCAATACAGGACTTCAGAGTTGGAGATAGTATAGTAACTGAAACACTTGTCGCAGAAAGGTCATAGCCTGAATTCAATGTTGAACAAGTAGAACAGAACCCATGTAGATCAAGTCATGCTTGGTGGCATGCACTAATCATGCCATTTCTGGGGAAGCAGATACATGAAGATCATTGCTGTCCAGTCTAGCCTAATTGGCACCATTCCTTAGTGACCCATTATGAGTTTAGCATTTTACTTACAAAAATTTAAAGTCCTTTACTTATCAAGGATCTTCTTTTCCTGTTAGGGTATTTCCTTCTCATTCTGTTATTATTTTATAATGATACAAGAAGCTATTGACTTTCATATGGTTAAAAATTTGTCACATTAAATTGTTTATATGATGAAAAAATCTTTTCATATCCACATATTATGAATAATAAATCAAGTATTTTTCCTATAATTTGATATTTACGGTAACCAAATTGAGCAGGGTCTTTAAGTTGTATTCAATGTAATGATGTCCTACCATGCTTCTTTTTCCTAAATCCCTTACCAATTAACCCCTGGCTGATCTAACTCTTTATACTCTACAACTAGATTAGTATAAAAAAAAAGCATAGTGATTAACTCAATGTGACGATTAATTGTAGGAATCATAGTGATTAGTCCTCTGATGAATATGGGCATGGATTTTTTTTCTTTCATACTTTGGAAGTTCTACTAATTCAAAGATGTTCGTGGTAAGGAGGGAAAAGGATTGCAGATTTCTTGCCTAAGTTGTTCAAAAATCAAGTTGAGTGTTTTTAGTGTACTGACTACTAGATCTTTTAAAAATTATATATTGTTGGCAAGAAGGCCTTATGGATAAAAGGCATGTAAGTGTTGAAAACTCAAGAAGTTAAACTCAGCTTGAAAATCTCAACACTTTTAGATATAAATACAGCTAGCATTATTGAAAAAGGCCTATAAAAGAGTTTGAGTTGGGAAGTTGAAGTTCTTTACAGACTAATGGAATGGCGAGAACACAGGAACTCCTTACATTTGTCTTAGGACAGTTTTCTGCACTTACAGTATGTACCCAAGTACCAGCTCTGGCTCCCCAGCTGATCATAGTGCAGTGTAAGGACTGCAGTTAATATATTTTGAGTGTCCCGCAGCACCCAGAGCACAGTGCCTTGTCCAATGTCACTGATTACTGGGCATCTGTTCAATTAAGTAGCTTTACATTTTTACATGGCTGCTTTCTTACAGTATTGCTGCCTATCATATACGAGCAGGAGGTGTATTTTAGCATCACAGTGTCTTCCTGTTTACCAGGGACTTGTTCTCTGCCCCAGGGGCTTCTCACTGTTAATGTAGACAGAGATGCTTTTGCTTCCTCCAAGGGAAACATCATAAAAAGAAAGTGAGAGTAATCATGGCCCTATCTGTGGGGGTTTATGGAACCGATTTAAGGACAGATTGAGTTAATGTTATTGCAACACCTCATCAAAATTCTTGTCCAGGTTTTAGCAGTGACTTTAGACAAGTAGACCAGCCTGTGACTTCTGGGATCACTTCCAACAACTTACACAGAGCATCAAATGACCCTTTTCAGTTAACCCCACTTATTTTTCTGTTTGTTGTGACTGAGAGTGTATCTAAGAGAAGGAGGTCCCGGCTGTTTAGGGCAGAGAGGCAAATGGCTCTGACAACTGGCACACTCTCCTTCTTACAGGCAAGATTGCTAGAGGGACCATGACATGACATTAGCAGAGAAACTTACCAAAATTTTTACTTGATGTTCTTCTATCATCTAGAAACTATTTAAAAGCAATATTTTAATTTTATAATCACTTCAATAGAGCAGTATATATGCCATAAAATGAAACATAGTTAAGCACAAAGGCAATAATTTATACTGCTATAATCATATAATTGCACCATCCATATTCCCCTTATTCATTTCCACCTTAAGTCACTTTTCTAAAAGAAATAGAAGCCAACTTAGATTTTCCAAAAAAAACATCCAGTAGTTAAATTTCAGGAGTGACTTCCAGTAGGGGAGACTGTTGTAAATTTAAAAGATGAATCAAATTGTTCTTGAAATACCACACGTGTAGAGCAAACACATATAACACTTCACTATATATCCTATAATATATTGGTTTTCAAGGACAGAAAAAGGAAAAATTGCTTCTATGGCTGCAATTTCCATGCTTATGAAAGACAGGAAACTACAGCAATATTTATAAACTAATGTGAATACTGCACGTTGATGTTACAAAAATATACAGACCGCAAATCAATGATAGATCTAAATGCTGTCAAACTATAAACTGGAAGTGCCGGTGATATAAATGAAAGGTTGCAGTATTTACTCTAGCGTATTCATAAGTTCATTATATTTGAATTATTTAGTATTTAAAGTAAGTCCTAGATCCGGTGGAAAATATGGTAATGACACTCAGATATGGTCTTTTTTTTAATTGCCCATGGGAAGAAAGAAGTAAGAAGAGATACACAATATAGAGCAATTGAAGACCTGGAACTGGACTCAGTCCCCAGCCCTGTGTTGAAAGTATTCCTTGTGCAAAGACAAGCTGTGTTTTCTTCTCAACATTAAATACTAAAATCCTATTTGTTTAAAATCTGAGAGCCAGTGTCAATTCAAACATTTATGCAAGCCCATACATGGACATCATTATCTCTATAAATTACACAGCTCTCTTCTTGATGTAAGCCAAGATAAAAGACCCAGTTTCATGTTTATACTCATGACATAATTCTGAAACTTGGAAACCTGATTATTTGTTTGGATGCCATTTATAGTAAAACCATAAATCCATTAAACATAAAAGAAGTAATTACATGACCTTCTTTTTCTTAGCTCTATCCCCAGTAGTCTGCAATATTAACATAAAGGTATAGTTGCCAAAAAAATGAAAAGTAAAAGCAGACATTTTCATTTGAAGTTAAAATAGAAAAAAGAAACCTCCAAATAGTTTTTTTATTCTTTTGCTGAAACACCAAATTTAACAGTACTATTGATAGGGAACCCAAATAAACAAAATATGTAATTATTTGAATTACTTTTTACTAAAAAAAAGCTCTTTGCCTAGCGCTGATGCTGCCATAGCATCAAGATAGACAGTTTCTCTCTCCTTTTTCTTTTTCCTGACCTTGGTTTCTTTCCCGTTCTCCCAGGCATCTCAGATCTTACCTTCAATTTATATGAACCTTTCACTTCCAAAAGTTTATGTTTTGGGTGGAAACATCTAAACAAACATCTGTATTTGGTTCATTAATTTTCCTTTTACTGTGAAGCATCATTACATGTTGATAATCTGCCTCAATGTCTCCCAGGGACACGAAATACTGATTATATGTTGGAATCTCACCTTTCTTCCTTCAGTTTTTGAGTGGGGTACCATGATTATTATTATGCCTTTAATGAGAAATGTCTCCCTCGACTGACTCATTTTGATTACTTTTTTCTTCAGGTGGTGGCGTTATTTTAAAAGGTATGAACCCCTTAATGTAAAGAAGTCCCTGCTATCCACTCTTTGGTTGAGGGGCATTTAGGTTGCTCCCAAGCTCTGGCTATTACAAATAATGCTGCCATGAACATAGTGGAACAGACATCCTAGTTGTATGAATGGGCATCTTTTGGATATATGCCTAAGAGTGGAGTTGCTGGATCTTGTGGTAGGTTTATTCCCATTTTTCTGAGGAATCTCCATACTGATTTCCAAAGTGGCTGTACAAGTTGGCACTCCCACCAGCAATGGAGGAATGTTCCCCTTTCACCACAACCTCTCCAGCATAAATTGTCATTGGTGTTTTTGATTTTAGCATTTCCCGGAAGAGTGGATAGAGAAAATGTGGTACATTTACACAGTGGAGTACTATTCAGCAGAAAAAACAATGGAATACTGAAATGTGCAGGCAAATGGATGGCACTAGAAGAAACCATCTTAAGTGAGGTAACACAGTCACAAAAAGAGAAACGTGGCATGTACTCTCTCATATATGGATTTTAGACATAGATCTGGAGAGTGCCAGCCTATAATCCCATGGCCAGAGAGTTTGGGAAACAGAACCTTCATTCAATGGCTGATGGAAGCCAAGGCAGATTCCCATGGCTAAAGACTGAGCTGAACTCAAGAAATCCAGTGGTAGAGAGGAGGACTGATGAGCAAAGGGATTAAGACTGGGCTGGTTTAACCCCCAGAAACAGCTGACCTGACAAGGGTTAGCTCTTGAATCCCAGACTGATACCTGGGAATCCAGCATGGGACTGGTCAAGACCCCCTGAATGTGAGTCCAGATCAGTCCCATGCTGGCCTCCCCACTGTCGGTCTGGGGTCCAAGAGCACTCCCCTGTTCAGATCAGCTGTCTCTGCTGGTTTTGCCAGCCCATTCTTTGCCAATTTGCTCATCACTCCTCTCTCTCTGTCACTGGGTTCCTTGGGTTCAGTTCAGTGATTAGTTGTGTGTTTGCCTCTGCTTCCATCAGTCACAGGATGAAGGCTCCCGGATGGTTATAGAAATCAAGTTCATTATCAGGAATGGGCATTCGAGGTGGTCTCTCCACTATTGCTTAGCTTGCCAATTGGTGTTATCCCTTTAGATCACTCGAGGTCGCTCTGGTGCCTGATCTGTATTCGATCCTATGATTCCCTCTTCCCCCTATTCTACCCCCACCCCCTCAACTTCCTGTTCCCCCATGACAACTCTCTTCCTCTTCACCCCCTCTCTGCTTCCCAGGTCCCACCCCCCCCACCCCTCCTTTTCTATTTATGGGCAATTAGTATTAAAACTGTGTTCTCCACACTCATAGTACCATATTTATTATATGTACTATTTCCTTCCTTATAAAGCTGTTGGTAAGTTCCATTACCCTGCCCTACTGGACAAATAGAACAAACAGATCCATGCCCAAATACACCGCCCCTTCTACTGCCCACCATAATTTGTCTGTCTTACACAGCACTACTTCCTGTTCCTGGAAACGTTTCCTGATGTCCTATATGTAGAATTAGTTATTACACTTTCTTCAAAATATCCACATTTTTTCCATGATGCTAATAGCTTCCTTGGATTTAGAGATTAGTAAATGATCTTGAATTAGCATATTCTTACATTTATCTTCCTACTGCCCCTTTAGGGAAAAGATTCTACTTTGTTCATCTCTTACACCAAGCCTTGCATGGCTGCTGCATGTTCTTCATGAAATTTGCAGGATTTATTTAAATTGTTTTCATGAATAAAGTAGATTAATGGCTTTGGAGGAAAGTGAAGAACTCAGAACTTTTCTCATTATCTTTTTACTTCTTCCAGTAAAAGAAATAGGCAAATAAAAATAACCTGGAGGTCAGGAATAGTGCCCATACCTGTCATCCCAGCATTTGGAGGCTGAGGCAGGGAGATCATCATTAGTTTGTGGCTAGCCTGGGCTTTGTACTAAACCACAGGCAGGGCTGCTTTACAGAGTAAGACTGTTTCTCAAAAGAATCAAATCTTAATTTTATTAAGTTTAGCATATTTCAAAAGTTATAAAGAATGTGTGTTCATCAATAAAGTAATATGTTTATTATTTCCTATATTATTTATATTTAAGAAGATTCATTTATTTTTATTTTATATCTTACTTCTATTTATGTTTAAGATGTTTATTTTTGAGAGAAGACCTCATATGTTACCTGAGATGGCTCAAAATTCACACCCCACCTCTACAACCAGAGTGCAGGGATGACAGCACATGATCCATACGCAGAAGAAACTAGTGACTGCTGTCTGTTTGGCATGAGGAATGGCAAAGCATAGTATCTATTGTTTCGGTCATGAATCTAATTGTAATTAAACACTTAGGTTACTGGTGGAGCTGAACTATTATTTGGAATTTTGTTTTGCTTTGTTTTATTTTTCGAGACAGGATTTCTCTGTGTTGTTTTGGAAGCTGTCCTGGAACTCGCTTGGTAGACCCGGCTGGTCTCGAACTCACAGAGATCCATCTGCCTCTGGCTCCTGAGTGCTGGTATTAAAGGCATGTGCCACCAACGCCCCGCATTTGGAATTATATTAAAGTGTCAGAGTTCACAACAAATAAATCAAAACATATACAATAGTTTTTGAGTTATAGTCCCTTTAACTAAAAAAATTAATGAAACCATGAAGACTTAAAATCTTCTCTTCCTTCCACATAAGGGACTATTTATGATGTACAAGTGCATACTTAATAAATAATCAGCATGCCCTGTATGGATTTGCCAGCCTATGATATTTAAGTATTATAACTTATAACATGACCAGATGGACAAAATAAAACTAAATTGATAAACTTATAAAACTAAATAAATATATCCAAGGGGAGCTTCTCTATGACTTAGGAAACATATGTATATTAACTAGGGCTTTTGTCCTTTCCATAAAAATTGAAGTTTCAATTTAAAAAATTTGTCTCTTTTTGTTGGAGACCATTACAATCTCCAACAGGTGGAGTAAACTTAATCTTGAAATTTCTGTTGGAAAATTAAGTGCAATATTCCTTTGTGCAAGCACTGATTTCTCATGAGTGTGCTTGTTTTGGTTGATGTGAGCAACTCAGTAGGAAGCATGATTTCTAGCAAACACTGCTTGCATACAAACTATATGTGGAGCACTGTGTAATTAACAAGGCATGTATAGAAACCAGCAGCAAACTGTACTTCTCTGGTCTCTTAATGGCTCTCCAGCTAAAATTAACATCAATACCTAAATATCCTCCTGCATTAAAACAAACGCAAGCAAACACTACCTCGGACCTGCCTTTAGAGAGAGGATAGTGTGGGTATGTATCCAAATGAGGTGATATATTGAGACTGTTAACTATTTTGTTGAGGCACAATTCACAAGCACATGACCTATCTGAATGTACTAACTAGAGTTAGGAGGAAAAAAGATGCAGTGGATTTAGTAAATGAAGGAAGAAATGATTGATTTTATAAGTCAGAAGGAATTAGTAACTCAGAATTGCTGATCTATTAGGTGGGCTGTTCAGAAGAGAATAAACAGATGACCGGAAAGATTTCCTTTTTATAAAATCGTATTTGAAGCTGTCAAAATAAGACAAAGCAGATCCTTCAGATACATCAGAAACCTAAGGGTAGTGGACAGGATCTTGAAAGTTGGATCAGGCACATGCACTCTATGATGCTGTTACAATTTTATGAACCTCAGAACTCACCCTGATAACACTTCCAGAACTATGCAGAGAGGAGTGGTGAACTTACAATGTTCTGAAAATTACACACAAATGTTCCGAAGTTAAGCACAATGAACAAAGTCAAGCCACATAACAATGGACTGAGCCTCAAACCAGAATAAATTGCCACATTTTTACTGGTTATTTTTCTCACTTGGAAGTATTATCTCATTGTGTGTATATGCAGACATAAATTCTTATATACTCTAATAACTAGTATGTGGTGACCCACAATAATCAACTCATAATCTCCAATACTAATGAAGAATTGGAGTTGGAAATGGACACACCTAGATAAATGCACCAAGGATTGCCAAGCATTATTTACTTCTAAGCTGTATTTCTTACCCTTCAAGTCGCTGCTGGGAAAGCTAACGAACCCATGATAACTAGAATAGGCATGTTGGTTACAATGACCATGGGATACAGTCTCAAATTCAGTGGGAAGCCTCTGATACTTCAGTATACTAGCAGCAAGCTCCTCTTACACTTTGGTAAATATGATATAGATGTAGAATCATAATCTATTCTGCAGGATTGACACTAGTTTATTGAACCCCGATTCCTTAGGGTGAGATGCCATACTTCAAGGCAGTAGAGCAATGATATAATCCCGGTACATTAGCTAGCTTGTTGGAGCTCATTACCAATGGTAGGATGCCATGACCAGTCTTAATGCATGGGAGAGGGGCCAGACTTGCCTCCACCTATTATTGTACCAGACTATGTTGACTCCTCATGGTAGCCCTTACCCGTGAGAAGAAGTGGACTATGGGTGGGCTATGGCAGAGGGGAGGGAGGTAAGAAGAGGCAAGGGGGGTGAAGTGAAAGGGGTGGGAGGAAGAACTGTGCTTGGAATGTAAAATGAAATCAAAAATATAAAAATGAAAAAATAAAAATTATAATCTAAAGAAAAATGAGAATGTATAGACATTATAAATAAAATAAACATGTATATTAAATGCATAACATTCAGTTACATGTCACCTTTAAAATGGTTATATATGTATGCTCGTGTGTGTGTACGCACCTATACTGAGTGTGTTTATATACTCACATACGTACACATATATTGTGTCAAAGGTGGGATCAGTTTACATAGAAAGAGAATTAACTGTGTGTTCATCGGATATAATAGTGAAGATTTTTTCTTTAATAAAAGTTATTTACAAGAGAAAAAAGCAGTTACTATCCCCCTACCATGCTAACAGCAATATTAAGCAATTCTCAAAACAAAAACACCTGTCTAAAATGTAATTACCCTATGGTTAAAATAATTCAGCCACACCCTTCTATGTTCAATCTTTTTTTTACTGAATAAACACTATCCTAGACAATGGGAACAATATAACAGGTATTACAACAAGCAAGTTTCTACAGACTATGCTCTCATTTCCTGTTCAACTGAGATTATCTTACTGATTACTTACTAGATGTATATTCTGATCATAGCATTAGACTGACTTCAAAATACCTAACAAAGATAACTGTGTAAAATAAAATTGAATTTTACCTAAGATAAGTAAATGGTCAAGTTGGTTCTCTAAAGAACTATGACGAGGCAAACTCAGATCCATAAATCTCTAAATCTATGCTCTGGATTCTGTTGCTCTACCTATTTCTTGATTAAATGATGCTAATTACCTAATGCAGATGTCTAGGGGATAGCACTTTTCCTACACAGAAAGGAAACGGCCAGGTCAAAGAGGTTGGAAATTCATTTATTTCCACAATGAACAAGAGCTGTTAGATAAGTCTTCACTTGATAATCCATCTGTAAGTGATACTGTAACATCTCAGGAATTTTCACTGAAAGTATATTCCATATGGAGTCATTCTGCAAAAGGAATTTACAGTCATGGAGTTTATTAGGAAACTGAACATTAAAGCTTCTCAGGGCAAGGACATCATTAATCAATATTTTACCTATTATTCAAGATTGTATGAAATACATGTAAGAATTTTATGAAACATTCTGAATTTCAAGTTTATTTAAACTTTTTATTGTTCTTAAAATTTAAAAAAAAGATTTCTTATTTGTTGTCCCTAAGCAAGTTGATCATATTAAGTGAAAAAACTATGTATAAAATATTTTCAAAATAACAACTATGAAAAATATACCCAGAACATTTATTCATTTATTCTTTGCTTCATTTATATTGCTCAAATACCACAGCTGACCTAAATTCTAAAAAGAAAACCCATGCTATGTCCTTCAACATATAACAAAGGATTACAGAATATAATTCACTGAAATGGAGGATTAGAATATCTAATACATATGCATTTTCTTCAAATGGATTTGCGAACACTTTGTCTGGGACACTGCTCACAGATATTATATTTTCTTAATTCCTTCACTAGTGCTGGATGTCTTCCACAGAATGTTTTATTTAAACTTAGTCTTTCAGTTAGCAAAAAACAACAACAACAAAAAAAAACCTAAAAGCTAGGACTTAAAATGCATTTATTTGGAGTAACACTTTTCACTTTATTTATATGAAAGTTGTAAAGCTGATATTTTACATAGAGCTGATTAAATGAAAATCATTGTTTTATCACTTTATAAAACATTCTTAATGCTCATTTAATTGCAAGGACAAAATTAGCACTTTGCTGAAATGCTTAAAATGTGTTTAACTAAGATAACTCAAACTCCAATATATCCCTTTTCTGGTGTATTCAGACCCTCACTGAAGACCATTATCTATGAAACAAAAGAATTTACATATAAAATTAACAAAGAAAACATCCAAATCGCCAGGATCTTCTGTTTGATCATTGGGAACAGATGTTCTAAAATATAGCAGTATTTCTTTTTAAAATAAAAACTGTTAAAACTCTAGCAAAATACAAAAGCAACAGGTGGATCAACATTACACTGTATGAACTTCCAGAGTGACGATATTATTAGGAGAATAAACATATATAATAAACTTTAGATTAAAAGTTAGGGTTTGTTTAGACAGTTGTTTTACTCACAAGCCTAATAAGATGCTTGATTTATGACTGATGTTTAAGACATTTATTAGTTCAAAAATTTTAAGTAATCTCACCAGTTTCTAAGTAAATTTAATCCCTAATTAAAATATTGATATGTTATGCATACTATACACTCTTGTTTGCCACCAATGACCTGGGCTTTCAATTCATAAGCTTACCAAAATCCACCCATTATAATAGTGCTGCTTAGAATAGGGCATTTATATTTTATTGCCTTTGTTCTATTTTATATATATAAATCCTCCCTAAAGGAGAAAAATAATAAAAGAAGCTAAATCAGTTTTTAAATTTAAATATCACAATAGGCAAATGATACAGGCTTTACCTAATTACAATGAATGGAACTTGAAACATTCACTGTCTTTACAGCTTTCATTGGCAAATTTTATTAGTTACTAAAGGCGCATAACTATCAAAATGAATATAAAAAAGAAGGCTCTTAAGAGTGACTATAAAATATGAGTCAATAATAAAAAAGCAAAGGCAGCCCTGTTCTCACTAATCCCCGAAATGACACAGAGATGTTGTGACTCTCTAACTTCAGAGACTTCAGGTCCCCTCAGAAACCTCAGGCACTTAAACAATTTGGTCAGTCTCCAGCAGTAGGAACAGTGGCTGAAAATACTTTGTCCTATTTCATAAAACTAACAGGATCTATGGAAAAATAACTCGAGAAAATAGCAAGAGTGGAAAGTAATGCTTAAGTGGTATGTGTGCTTGTGTGCATGTTTAGATTCAAGAGGAAAGAGACACACATAAAAAGAAGATATAAATTCTTGGAATGGCTTAAAAATGTATGTAATTCCTCATTTAAAAAAACTGTTGACTACCACTTCTGCAATGGGGATGGGGCCTATGAACTAATAAATCTTCCAATTCCAAAAGATACAGAGAACTCAAGGTACAGCACAATGGAGCAAAGACTATCGCATTAAAGTAGTAAGAATTCCACCCGATCTGAACCTGGTCTGAAGGAGGGCGAGAGTGAGACGCTTACTATCCCTTCAGATCCAGCTCAAGTGTTCTTGTGAGGAACCATTTATAGTTCAGTGCCAAACTTCACTGTGAAATAATCGCATATCCCTTGAATTGATTGTGCTTTTCAGTCAGATCATATTTCAGGTCAATATGTCTATGTCAATCAAGAGTTGGCTTACAGACAGAATGAAGCAAGCAATATCTATTCTAGAATCATTAATAAGACAGAACCTTATGTTGTCTACATGGGCACCCTCATTATGGACATGAGCTTCAAATTGGCTAAGACTTGAGTGTTAGTGCTAAATACACAAAGGAGAAAAGACATGCATGAGAAACAAAGAGAACATCACCTGGAGCGAGAAATGAAGGCTCAGATCCTCAAATAGGAAAGCAGTCATATTGTGGCTAATAGATATGAAACCCCTTCTCATTGGATGACAGCTAAAACAAAAATTTAAATCAAGTATAGGTTATATATGGGGCAGGGAGAAACACTGGGTACATGAATATTTTTAGAGGCATGAATATTAGAGTTGACTTATTAAGGAAAGAAGAGTATAAGGAGAGTAAACAGAGATAAAACTGGAGAATTCAAGAAGTTCTTAAACAGAAGGAAATCATAGACTTGATAATATGAAGTTGGTTCTGTATAACTTCACAGACGATTAACAGGAAACACTGACATAGTCTTCAGAATGCTGCAACATTTCTCATTCATATTCAGTATCAACTAGGACTAAACTAAAATAGTTTAAAAGTTACTGTAGCATAATTAGTTTAACATTTTTTCTAATGAGACGCATAAGTAAATGACGCCATGAAACAAATGACAAACACATTTAGAGAGGGTAACAATTACCATACTGAGCTATAATTACAAAAACAAAACAAATAAAAACCAGAATACACCTACAGGATCATGCCAGTTTGGATGGGGGAATGGTCCGCTATAAAGAGCTACTGCAAATCAATGGCTGCTGAGAGGGAGAATATGTTTTCTCCAGGGACAAGCTCCCTGATTCATCCAGCCGGCCCTACAGAAGTGCATACGAGCAGCACAAAATTGACTCAGTAGGATCTATGTATGTGCTTATGTGTGCAACAGTAATTATTTCTAAAAGGTCGTAGACTTAACAGCAGTGTGATAGTTAATCCAGGAAAGAAGACTAAACCTACAGAGACTGTTAATAAGCTCGAATTTATGAAGATCTCTGAAGGGACAGAAGATGACCATTCACATGGATAAAAGACAAGTAAGTAAAATCTTCTAAATTTGTTTTCGGAATTGAGTGAGGTAGGCGTTCTGCCACAATTCAGTACACATGGGAGTAGGCTGTGGTGCGAAAATAGGCTTAGTTGCCCAAGTTGTTCATACAAGACTGGCATATCTACCCATATAGGTTCTGAGGGGGATCTCTCTTATTAAAGTTTCTCAAAATAAAGGAGCACTCCACTTCTTGGAATACCTAGACATTAACATATTAGACTTATAATGGTTGTATTGCTATTTCCGCATAAAATTACCAATCATAGCAAGTGTCTCTACTTGTTCAACATATTTAAGGTTTTCTTAAAGCACAGGACAAACAAGAACATGTGTAAAACAAAGATGGATTACAAAAGGTCTTTATGAATGTGCTCAATACTAAGATTCCCATTGGCAAAATAAGTATTAATTTATTTACATGTGACATATGAAAGATACATGAAATAATATTTGTACCAAGAATACCCAAAATAAATTCATAGTCCACTTGTGTCATCAGGAAGTTCTGGGTCCTTGCAAGAGATTATCCTTACCAAAATTAAGTAGTAAAGTAATATTTGTAGATAAAGAAATTCTATTTCATGTTTTACATATCTTTTTGGACAAATCTACTCAGTTTTCACGTTAATGATTTTGATTCCTTTCCTCAGTTTCTTTCTTTTTTTAGTATTCCAATCCACAAATTAGGAACTACTACTAGTAATCTATATACTATTTTTTGAGGTCAGTTCTTGATATTTAACCTAGAGTGGCATTAGATACATGACTTCTGCCCCTCTTTCCTAGACCTCTAACTTCTCAGTGAACTGTACAGCCGGCACATGGCTTTTCACTTAATTATTCTGTAAATCTCTGGAGATTCTTGGTAATATTCACTTATATTCAAGCTAATGCTGCCTTTAGGACAAACTACATGTCTATTTCTAAGACTGGTAAGAGCACTACAGCAAGTATGAGGATACGAGTTCATATCCCCACATGGGTGGGTATAGCATCCATCTGTTATAGCAGTGATGGAGACAATACCCAGAGTAAGCTAGCTAATCATGCCGTCCATGCTAGACAGCTCCAGGTTCAATGGAGAGACCTTACCTCTGTGACTAAGGTGGAGCAGAATTGAGGAATACACTGGAATTCAGCCTTGAGCCTCCACATTCACACACATATCTGTGCACATAAATGTAACCCAATAAAAATGAACTTGCACAAAAAAGTAACATACCACTCACATATGCATGAAAAAGAAAAAATATTTGAAAATATTAAAATAATTGAATTTCTGATACTTTGTTCAAACAAAGAATAAGAATCAATGCAAATATAGTACCTTTATATCTCAGAATCCTGAGACGGTTTTAGAAGATTTTGATTTTTCATAGGCTTAAGACTCGTGTAACTTATTCATAAAATAAGCCTTTTAAAATTATAAATCAGTATTTTTTTCTAGGTGGGTGGGGTTTCTACAGGACCTTGCATTCATTTTGCAATTTCTACAATGCCTATTTCGGCTCAGTGTGATAGTGCATGATTTAATTTGAGGACTCAGAAGGCAAAGGCGGTTAGACCTCTGTGAAGTGAAGGCCAGACTGTACCACCTAGCAAGTTACAAACAAGCCAGAGTTAGATAGTAAGATCCTGTTTTAAAGAAAACAAAATAAAACAAACAAAAACTATAAATGTAAAGTTAATTTATTGCCAACTAATATTCATTTCAAATTAAAGTACAGGACATGTTTGTAACACCGGGAACCCATTAATTATTGTGGGAATTTGGGTAGTATTTCAAAAATATTGTATCTCACCAAAGACAGGAAAGAAATTTGACTAAATAGATTGTCTAAAAAAATTTAATCTGTTCACCTAATATTCATAAAAAGGATAAAATGATGACTGTTCAAAGAATGATAAAAGGGCTATGCCCTAGTTTTAGTTATACTAGTGGGCTTTCTGACCCAGAAATAGTCATGAGTCAGGCCAAAATAGTATATGGTAACACTTTTCCCAAATGTGAAGAATGGGAGTTACCAATGAAGCTTTTAGATATTCAAGACACTTACCTAGGTTGTAGGATTGTTGTATAAGTTTCTGTTCATGAAGTTCCTGTGTTAGGATGAATAACTTATAAAATAAAAACCCCTCTAGAACATCTTCAAGACAACAAAAAAGCACCAAGAAAGAAAATTTAATTTTTTGGTGAGTCTGATACTTAGACCAACTT
Source organism: Mesocricetus auratus (assembly GCF_017639785.1). NCBI lineage: Eukaryota > Metazoa > Chordata > Mammalia > Rodentia > Cricetidae > Mesocricetus > Mesocricetus auratus. Next base: position 39,202,087 of record NW_024429194.1, on the reverse strand, counting down.
GAGCTATACTAGGATCATACCAAAGTTCCCAATATGCATTTAATGTTTTATATAATGACACTGGTGTCTGCTAAACAACGGTGATTATAAAGCTTCTTTACACCAAACTTTAGATCGATCCCTACTCTACAGACAAAGAGGACGTTTAAGGGGAGTTCTTAAAAGAGGGCTCTTATCATTGTGAGATCCTTCTGTTCTGATACTAACCTAATTACAGTATTTTAATGCACAATTATCTTTTAGACCTTATTTATTAAATTATATTTACAAGTTTTTGTTACTAAAACTGAAGTATTCTTTAAAGAAAGCACTTTTGAAAGAAAAGATATTTTATGGCCTTAAAATGGCTTACTGTTATGATAAATTGTTCAAGAGAATCATAAATGAAGGAATTAACATAAAAACAAGTAATTTCAAAAACCCATTGATTCCTATCCAAAAATATGCTACTAAAATAATAGATGATATCACAGAAAAAGCGGTAATTACATGTTTTAAGAATGTTAAAAATAAATTAATTGAAATATTAAAAATAATTTGTCAAGGCTTAAAAATACAACTAAATATTACAAATTTGCATATGATACAATAAAATAATTTCTATTTTGGCCTATATCTTAAAATTTCCATTTTGTCCTATTTAAACTTATAGAAGGAATGTATTTGCCAGTTCTATATATTCGAAGAAAAGCTATCTTGCTAAGAGTTTATAGTTCAATTATTATTTATGAGAGTCAAAATGAAAGAGAAGCCTAACAAAAGTTTCTTAGCATTTGTTTATGCAAGAGTGTGTGTGATGGTTACTAGAGAGAATTCTGTCAAAGTAAAAGTTGCTAATCAGAAGTCTTGTCTCTCTGGATTTATAGCAAAGAGAAATGATTATCTATATAAAGACTTTAATCACTCTGTCAATCACTAAATGGAAATTTATTGAGCACTGGTTATGTATTAGCCATTGTAGTATCTAAAACAATAAGCAGAGAAGGTTCCTGCTTGAGAGTCTTGTAGGACAGAATAAGTACAACAACAATAGTGCACATTGCAATGACAAGGTATAACATATAGTGTCAAGATCATAGTAGGAGTTAAGTATGCCTTGGAAGTCCTCAACATTAGAATTGATTGACAGAGTGTATAGCATGACAGAGGGATAAGCTGTGTCAATGTGTCAATACACATTGACAGAGTGTATAGCATGACAGAGGGATAAGCTGTGGACCCAGGCAGGGCAGGTCATCATGAGAGGACTTAAGCAAAGTCAGGTAGGAATGGAACTGAATTATTTAGGGTGAAAGTATCAAGATGAGATGCCCTTCCCTTCTGCAAAAAGGGAGATGCAAAAGGTAACAACAAGACTTTGAAATGCTGCAAGCAAGGCAGCATTATAACATCATGCTGACCAGTACTCAAGAATATTTGGAAAAGAACTTCCAGCTAGCCAGGTGTCTGCTGCAGTTGCATGACAGTTAACATATAAAGTAGTGAAGCCTCTGTGAATATGGTAGACTTTGGGAAACACTAGAAGGAAGATTTACTAAAAATAATGATGGACTGTGAAAATGAAAGAGGGAGACTAGAAGATTTGAGACCCAAACTTGTATTTTTATAAAATAAACATGATTAAACCTCAACCACCAATCTAGTAGCTAGAATGACTATCTTAATAAAATGTTATGAATAATTTATTTTCAGGTAACAAAACAGCTTATATAAATTATGCAAATTTTCCATTGAAAAGTATTTGCGACTAAGTGCCTGTAACTTGTCTGTAATGTAGCAATATTGAGCACATAAAACAGTGATTTATAGATCTGCTTTCTTTAGTATTAACTTATGTATAAGACATTTCAACCCACCATCATCTGAACAATACATATTTACGTACTGAGTTCAGCTCCAATCTTTAACAAAAAGATACATTTTAAAAAGATACGTTATTCATTGATTTGGTTATTAACATTTGAGGTAGGTTGGCAACAAATTCTCAAACTTTTACTGCAGTTTAATAAAAATCAATTCATATTTGTATGTACCCAGAACAACCCTTAGGAGCACCTCTCCTAACAGACACAAGCAAATGTTATCTAAATTTAAAATAACTGATCTTGTAGTTACAGTCTGCTATGTTTGTATCTTGAAGGTACAATCATTCAATTTCAATTTTAAAGTAGCTATATGAGTCTGTTACACAGTGAGCATTCATCTTAAAAACTAAGCATGCACTTGATAATTTACCAAGTTACTGTGTACTGGTTCCCTATTCTCACTAGATGTAGTGTCTTGAGATTAGATATGAATGCTCATCACTATTGTAATATTATTAGATGTGGGGTTATGGATAAGACTTTCCCAGTAACTTAGTCACAATTTCTTCGTTTGCAAAGCACCATGACTTACCCACAGAGATACTGTGTGGATCAAGCAAGATAATTCATAGATGAAAAGATAAAAACTCAATATAACAGCTTACTTCTGGATCAGCAGCTAAATAAGTGTTTTTATTAGCTCTGCCCTTTTCTGAAAAAAAAACTGATTTGAAACACAAATGCTTTATCAAGTTTTTTTCTAGTTGTCTTTTTATCATTAAAATGTATCTAAACACACAAATGCTACAAGAATGACCTGTCCTACTCTCCCCAGAAATGACTAGCCACACACACACACACACACACACACACACACACACACACACACACACACATATATATATATATCAAAGTGAAAAAACAAACAAATTATGAATTATTTATAATGATAAATACCACAAATTTATAACTCATCTATATCACTCCTAAGTTTACACCCAAATGACTCTACATCATCCTAGAAAGATGCTTGCTCACTCACTATCCAAGTGCATTGCCACTCTGTTCGGAATACCTAGATAATGAAATCAACTTATAGCCCACCAATAGATGAATGTATAGTGATAATGTGGTATCTACACACACTAGGATTTTATTCAGCATGAATTCCCTAGTTAATCAGGCCTTACTAGGCCTTAATCAACACACATTCTTTATAAGAATGGAGAGGATGCAGAGATTGCTGGCTTTTCAAGGTTTTGAGAATGAGAATGATCTGAGTGCTTGGAACTGACTATCACATTTATACCATTTCCTCTAAAGTTCAAGTAATGTTGCAGAAACAGACACAGAATTTAAGAGACAAAAGACAGAAGGCCTAATAAAATGCAGCTACAATGCTATCGGAATGAGGAACTAACAGTATTGGGTCCATCCAATCCTGGAGCTATTAACGACCCTTTCTGAAAGTGAAGTAGGTTTATTGGGCCCTACCCAGTTACTGCTGAAATACTGGCTAATGGTGGATTCTCAGGGAGGTGTTTACTCAGTGGTGAGCCCATTTGGTTATCATTAAATAATTCCAAACCCATAATCACAAAGACACCTCTGGTTACATTCAGGACCGGTTGAACAAAATAAAACCATAAAGAACAAACCTGTAAAGAAAAGAGTTTCTTTGGCTCCTGGAATGAGGAGATAAATGGTAGGAGTGGGTATAATAATACCACATTATCACAATAAATTTTTCCTTTAGAAAGCTAACGATACTACCATAAGACTATTTAAATTATTAACAAAAGAAGAGTTACAACACCAAGTGTTGGCAAGGATGCCAAGTGACTCTTACAGTGCAATGTGAAATAGTTTGTTGGCAAGTTTCTTATAAAACTATACATGTGACATACATTCCCATAACTGTAGTCTTAGTCATTCATTCCAAACTTATTAAAACAGGTTCATGTAAAAGTTCCATATTAAGTTGATAGAAGCTTTACTTATACTGGAAACTTAAATCATACTAGCTATGCTTTAAATAGGCAAATGATCTAACCATGAGGAGTAAATAGAGTCAGTCTCAAAGAAGGCATTGTTAGGTGTACAACCTAAAAAAAACTGCAGAGAAATACAATGAATGAGAAGATGAAAAACTTCCAAAGGTTGCATAGTTTATGAGTTCATTTACATAAAAAGTTCTGAAAGTACAGGTTTTCAGAATTGAAATGGTAGTTAACAGTCTTCAGGGATTACAGAAAGGAAGAAAGTAATTAGGAATGAGGTAAACTTGGTTGAAGAATGTATATAGTTATGGAAGTGATTCAATAGATACTAGTGATGGTAGACTGATGGGGGATGTACTTATGTGTATATGTTTCTCTTATTGGTTGATGAATAAAACACTGAATGGCCAGTAGAGACAAGAACATATGCAGGGTTAGGGGACAAGGAGGTGACCAGGGAGAGATGCCATGCAGAGACCAGTAATATAAGGTCACATAGAAATAAATAGATTACTAGTTATGGTTAATAATTAAGTGAGAGCTAACAAGTAAGGAGCTTTAGTCATCTGTAAACAGTTTTATAATTAGTAAAGCATTAATGTATTTTTAGGGGGCTGAATAAGCTGTGGGACCAGGCAGGATAGAAAACTCCATCTTCAGTAGAAACATTCAGAATCCAGACAGTAGAGATGGACAAGGCCTACGCAAGCATTATCTCTCTCTGACACACACACACACACACACTCACACACACACACACATACACACACACACACATCCCTCACACAGACACAGACAACTACATGCAACTCATACACACAAGTATACATACCCATATAGACACATAACTCATGGAGGGAACTGCCATAGAAAAGGAGTTTAGTAATTATATAGTAAATGAAAATCGAATTTTCTTAACATAAATAACATCATTTGTCTTCCAAGGTAGACTTTCTCTTTCGGAGATTGTTGAGTTCATATACCATACTGACAGAAATCAGTATCATTGCTACAACTTCCAATCACACATTTATTTAAGAATTGGTTGCAATAGTGGCATAACTCATCAAACATTGTATGAGCTCAACACATTCAAGGTACAGATAAAGAATTATTTATTACTATTATAATTATTATTATGACAATGATGATGGTGATGATGATGTCTCCATTCTAATGAAAGAAGGAAAGAAAGGGTTATTTAGGTGGGTAGGGAATTGTGGAGGTTTGGGAAGGAGCTGTGGGAAGGGAAACCATAATCAGAATATGCTCTGTGAAAAAAAATCTATTTTGAATTAAAGTAAATAAATAAAGCATAAAAAAGAAATGGAAAGGAAGAACCCTGAATTCTAAGAATTATCTAAGGAAAAGCCTGACACCACTCATAGTGTGAATTGATGAACAACTGAAATCAATATGACCCCAAAATGAAGAGTTAACAATTAAACATAGTAAACTCTTCTGCATTTATCCTAATACTGATTCTGTTTGCTATCTTAAGATTAATATTATGTCCTACAGTATGTCCCATTTTATTTTTAGAGCTACCAAATAGTAGTCCCTGAAATTTCATAACAACTTCTCATGTATCTTTGACTATAGATGACATTTCAGGCATTTTTGCCTTCAAATATCTGCCAAAAGTAATATCTTAAGTCCTCATAATTCAATGTACAAAGAGGAACTCTCTGCAAGTCTAAAGGAAACTACAAAAATAGTTAGATTGAAAATATGACCAGAGATCTGGAACGAGCATGGCCGCTCACTCTGGGAAGATGAAATGACCAATTTCTTGGTGAAAATAGGAGCTGAATATATGGCTGAAAGCTGTATTAGAGAGCAAATTACCACTACTTATGTGCTGTTACAAATTGCAGATAAAAGATGATTATACATATTATAGTTATCTAGTTTTCATTATAAGGACTAAATGATTTAAGATTATAGAAAAGCCAGGCTGAATGAAGGGTACAGGACAGGTCCATTAATGAAACATTTACCTTTGTTGCTACTGTTAAAAACCTTTCAAAGACTCATCCCGGACTGTAACTAACATTGCTTGTCATTTGGAATAATGTATTTGATGTGCATTGATTATTGGTTCCAAATATACCAATACCTGTATTATCTGGTTTCAGAGGTTCCCTGTTACTATCCAGAAAAAAAATCACACACTCCTTAGAGTGAGACATAAAGGGACCTGGGAGATATGGTCTCCTCTCCCTCCATTCTCAGTTATCTTAGTTTCCTGAGCATGCCAGGCTGTCAACACCTACTCCAGTCATCCCTTAGCATGTGCTCTTCTCCCTACACTCATTGCCCCACCTCATCTCACAACCAGGCAGATTCCCTTAAAATAGTTTATGTTATCTTCATTTGGAGCATTCTCTGAGTTTCACTGCCTATCTTCCCATGCTAGACACTTATTCTAAATGCTAGTATAATTGAGTTTACCATACCATGGGAAATTATCACTTATCTTTTATTATAATAAAAATGCTAAGGAAAATTCCTGATTCATGCCTGAATAAAAATAGGAAACAAAAGGCCTGAATATAAATCAACAATGAATAACATTTATTGGGAACTTATTCACTATCAGGAAACTGGATGGGTTTTCACTTATTTAATATTCACGGAAATTCAACAAATAATGTATTTTATTCCCACTTTCCATCAGTTGAGAAAACTTAAGCATGAGGTGTTTAAAAAATTAATATGGGTATGAAGATATCAACAGAGAAAGTCAAGGTTTGAGCCCAAGAAAACTCTCTTCAAATACATGATATCTTTCAGCACTGAAACACTACTTTGAAGTTATCTATAGTTTGCATATATACATATACATATATATAATGCTTGTATGTGTGTCTTTATACATTTACATGTAAAAAAACTGGTTTTTAAGGATAAACTCAATTATACAACAAGGACTTCTGTTCAACCATGCTCAGAGCAGCATTATTTGTAATAGCCAGAATCTGGAAGCAACCTAGATAGCCCTCAACTGAAGAATGGATAGAGAAAATGTGGTTCATTCACACAATGTAGTACTACTCAGTGGGAAAAAAAATGGAATCTTGAAATTCACAGGCAAATTGATGGAACTAGAAGAAACCATCCTGAGTGAGCCACAAAAAGACAAACATGGTATGTACTCACTCATGCATGGAATTTAGACAAAGAGCAAAGAATTACCAGCCTACTATCCACACCACCAGAGACACTAGGAAACAAGGAGGATCCTAAGAGAGAGACACACACAGTCCTCCAGAGAAGGGGAAAGGGATAAGATATCCTGAGCTAATTAGGAACATGGGGGGAGGAAAGAAGTCAGGAGAAAGGAAAGGGGAGAAGAGGAGGGGAGAGGAGGACATGAGAGAGCATGAAGATCGAGTCATGAGAAGAATAGAGGAGAGCAAAAATTAGACACCATAATAGAGGGAGCCATTAGAGGTTTAAAGAGATCTACAAGCCAACTAACAATCTAAGCAATAGTGAAGAGGCTATCTTAAAAGCCTTTCTCTGATAATGAGATTGATTACTACCTTATATGCCATCCCAGATTCTTCATCCAGTAGCTGATGGAAGCAGAAGACCACACAGCAAAACACTGAACTGAACTCCTGGAATCCAGTTGCAGAGAGGGAGGAGTGATGAGCAAAGGGGTCAAGACCAGGCTGGAGAAACCCACAGAAACAGCTGACCTGAACAAGGGAGAGTTCATGAAACCCAGACTGATAGCTGGGAAACCAGCAAAGGACTGTTTCAGACCCCATGAATGTGGATGTCAGTTAGGAGGCTTGGTCAATCTATGGTGCCTCCGGCAATGGATCAGTATTTACCCCTAGTTCATGAATGGACTTTGGGAGCCCATTCCACATAGAGGGATAATCTCTCAGCCTAGATACATGAGGCTCTCTAGGCCATGTTCCAAATGATATGACAGACTTTGAAGATCCCCCATGGAAGGCCTTACCTACTCTAAGGAGCAGAAAGGGGATGGGATAGAAGGTCAGTGTGGGGGGGCAGGGGAGGAGGGAAGGGAGAGAGAACTGGGATTGACACGTAAAACTAGCTTGTTTCTAATTTAAATTTCAAAAAAGGAAAAAATAAACTTTGAACAGCAAAACAAACTAAGTTACCCTAGTGAAATCAGTTTTCACACCAAAACATTTACACCCTACAGATGATCATTCCCCATCAGTTTTGACTAATTGATCTTTATAGCTAATAAAGGGGAATTGCTTTCACTAAAACTCTTGAAGTCCATCGTTATAACCACTACGCAAGTATCAAATACAACTAAATACACATATGCTTCATTTTCATAATAATATTTCACATGATCAAGATTTATTTATGTTATTTATAAGATGAAAGGTCCAATCAGGAATAAAATAAGCAAATTCTAGTGAAATGTCTCCTTTCCTACATATCTGTTACTCCATATTCATTTATAATTTATGGATTGCCTCAACTGAAAAACAAAAATCAGTAATACTACTGAAGTTGATATGTGTATATGTGGTCTCACAATGGCTAACTCTTAAGACTGTCTTACATATCCTCCTCTACAAGTGTGATGTTTGTAAACTATCGATCCCAAGTAAAGGAGTGAGTTCTAGTCTATTAATGGAGGATATTCAGAGTTTTGTTAGTCACTCTTGCTCAATAGCTGTATCCATGTGCATTTTGCAAAGTTAATGTTAACTAGAATTTTCAGCAATATTTTTTCTCTCTTCATCAAGCCATTGCTAGGACTGTATTTTCCCTGTTACATCAAATTTTCACGTGACCATCTGAAGCAGCCTCAGAGAAATATAAGTGGAAATGTCATGAAGGCCAGTTGAAATATACCACAATCCCATCTCCATTTGGCATATCAGACAAGTTCTAGACACTGCTGCTCCAGCAACCTGGCATCACAATAGGATAACAATGCCAAGCACAGCATCCAGACATCCATCAATGAACACAGAACACAATAAAGGCAAGTCTTTGATGTTTAAAAGTCATTGAGATTTGTGAGTTATTTTATTTTCACCAAGGCAAAACCTGTACAAGTCTTAATAAAATATGTATGCATGACTTTATGTATATATATATTGATGTTTACTTCAGAAAAATATACATCACAGAGATAAATACATTTCCTAGATTGAGATTCATCAGTGTCTGCTAAACAAGTGCACTGTTAGAAAAAAAGTCTATCCCTGGCAAAGGAATGATGTCTAATATGTAACATTGAATGACCAAAGAGTCTTGCTAATCACATTCTCATGCTGAGAATTCATTAAGCATTTTCACTATTAAATTTGTAGAATGAGTTGTTGGCTCCTCTTTGCTGACACCATGAGTCATATTCATCAGCTTCCAACATGTTGTTAAATTGGTGAATGATAAAAGGAAAATGTAGATCATTACAGATCAGTAGCAAATGGACAACTAAATCTGTATCTCCCAAAACATCACATGAAAAACAAATTTCACTGTGGTGGAATGATTATTTAGACTAAGTGGCAAAGCACTCTGCAGTTTAATTTCAAATATTTTAGTTATTGACATAACCACTAATATAAATCCAGTCTTCATCTACAGAAAAACAAAATCTGATCCATTTTATAATTAGGAAATTTGAAAGGACTGTAAACTTTTCTTTAATCTTCTGATTTTCTAGGGTTTTTTAGGTTTAATTATTTAAATTAAAAGAGATAATTTAATTATGTCTATATAATCATCAACAGAATATTTGAATGACCATTTATTAAAAAGTAAATGATAACCACATTATCTTTAATAATGAATATTATATATTTATTGACATGTCAGTTAGTGTTTAGATACAGAATATAGTTATGGAGTAAAGCACAAAAGGAAACACATCTCATAGACAGCACGATGTATCTGGAATTTCATAATATTAGGATTCATCACAAGTACTTGAGAAGGCAAACTAAAAAATGGAGCACACATATATATTAGACAAGGAAGTATATTTATTATGTGTCAAATCTTTTTCACTAATCATGATAGCACTTAGTGTTTTATACATTAACAACCACCATGCACATAGGTGTTTGCACGTGCAAGCATGCATGTGTGTGACTGCTTTAGGAGAGCCAAGGTGGAAATCTGTAATCTTCCTTGTTTATGCTTCCTTCTTCCTTAAGGTAAGATCTGTCAATCAAATCTATAGCTTGCTGATAGAGCTGTGGTTCCTGTGTCTCAGCATTCCCAGACTATAATTACAGGTCTTTCCTGGTGTTTATATGGAATCTGGAACCTAAAATTCAGACATGTTTGAGAGTAAGAGTTTTAACCACTGAGTTACACAGCCTATCTGGACCTACTTAACTCTTCTATGAACATGTAGACAAGTGTGTACATTTCTAAAGAGTAAATGCTTATGTAAAGCTTACCAAAGCATTACTCTCGACTGTTTAATGTAGGAACTCTGTTCAAATAGTGAATGGTTCAAAATGATAAATACAAAGAATTTCCCTTGAATCCATAATCACAAGAACTATGAGAATTCACTTAATATTCTGATTGATTTTTTGTATTTATTCAGATCTGAGGTATTATAGATAAAAATCCTCCTCAAAGTAACTCACATAAATAAAAGTAGATTACTATATTCCCAAATGTATGTTTTTAAAAACACTTCAGAAACCACTTAGTGTATCCCATAGACACTCATCTCTGAAAACCCTGGGTACCATTAGAAACCCTCTAAATTCCAACAGTAATGCAACTTTCACGACTAAATAGCACCACTTACTGTGCTTCCCATGGAGGAATAGTTAGAAGAGATTCTCAATTGGCAGATTTATTGTCCTATTAGTAAAGGCTATAAAGTTTATACTTTCATTCTATATTCTTTTAAATAAGAACTTTAAAAAATAAAAGTGATTTAATACATGCAATTCAGAAGGCCAAATGCCTTCAGAGGTAGAGGTATCTAGTATACTGGAAGTTCATCCCCTATTGGAAGGTGATCTTCCCCTAAGAATTCTCAACTGCTTCAATAACTTTATATGACTCTGAATTGCTTCATTCCAAAAAGAGACCAGTTCTTCCCCTGTATGAAGTTTAAACCAACTCCAAAGCTGCAATCTTACTTAGTATTTTAAGAGAAATGGTTAAATTGGATCATTAATTAAATTTTACCTGACTACAATAAAAACATGAAGCTCAGCAGTTCTGCTTTAGACAAAAGTGAAAAGATCACAAAACACTTGTTCTTCCTAGTGTTCCAGTTCAACTGGCTCTCCTCTGGAAAGCATACTGAAACAATCTAAACTGGAATCCACAGAAAGAAGCTGGCTAGAGACATGGGGGCTAACGCATATTCTGCAACAAGACTAGTTTGTCTAATGATGTATTTGTTGTCACAATTGGCTACAAGCACATATTTCTGTCTGATTAGACATTTGACTGGAAAGAACTGAATCCAAACAAGAGTGAGGCCAAAGTTGCTTTAACTCTGCCAACCTGATGCTGATTCAACTACAAGTGACATGTCCTTTGTTATACAACAAATTTTTTTGAAACACTATCTATGAAATAGAAGTAGATGACAGTTTATGAAACAGATATGATGATGTCATTGTGGCACTGTAAGAGTTCTGGAAATGAATATTCCTTTTAAGTCACTTTCCTAATTTGGTATGCTAGAAGAGGAAGGAGTGGTCCAAGAACTAAGAAAATGACTAGAACTTTAGCTTTGTCATCTATTTCAGAAAGGCCCTTGTATAGCTGCTTACTTAAATCTGTAAATGCCTGCTTTACTAATATGTTTATCAATTATTGCAGTCTCAGAAATTAGGCCTTAGCTACCGTGTCAGCTAACAAATGCAAAGCAAACTAACACTATGACTAAAAATGTTCTTCATATGGCTCAAATTTGCTCAATATCATCTCTGTTGGAATTCTATATATTTACCTTTGTTGATCTTTCACCATATACAAATGAAGAGAAGAGCATAGAGAACAGCAGAAAAAATAGTAAATAAAGGACAGAACATGCAGGTACTTTTATGGAACATATACTGAACAGAAGGCAAAACCAGCAGAGTCAGCTGATCTGAACAGGGGAGAGCTCTTGGGCCCTAGACAGACAGCTGAGAGGCCAGCATGGGACTGATCCAGACCCCCTGAATGTGAGAGTCAGTGAGGAGGCCTGGGCTACATATGGGGTCCTGAGCAGTGGATCAGTGTCTATCCCTGGAATACAAACAGACATCGTGTGTCCATAACACAAAGAGGGTTGCTCTCTCTGCCTGGACTCTTAGGGAAGTGCCTGGACCCTCCCCTGAATGAAATGATAGATTCTAGGTATCCCCTATGCTGAAGGAATTGGCAATAGGGTGGGAGGATGGGGGGGATGGTAGGGGGATGCGGGAGGAAGGGAGGGAGAAGGAACTGGGATTGACATGTAAAACAAGCTATTTAAAATAAAAAAAATGTTAAAATAAAAGAGTTTTCCAAATTCCTTGATGACAGAAAAATATATACCTAAAAAACAACCTGCATATGTACTTAATTGGCATTTACATACTAGAATATCAAGATCAAACCGGTTAAATATGTCTATGGTATCTACTTAAATAGTAATGCTTTATCTATTCTTCAAAATCATATAGTGTTAGTTTTTGTACTTTTTATACAATGGCACACTGTCATTTTCCTAGGAAATACAGGTCACAAATTACAGAGGTTTCTGCTACTAAATTATAACATCATTCATAGAAACAACTGAAGCAAGCTATGGAAATTATAGAGATGGTGAAAATGAATGTGTAGGGCTCCTTAGTCAAAATTAAAAAAAAAAAACTCAAGACGATAACGACAAAGCACAATGCCCTTCAAAGTACAGAACACTTTGTACCTACAAAAACTACAGGACCCTAAAGTAAAGCATGCCTGCGATCACACCAGACCCTTTATTGACCCACATTTGTATTGATAACAGGAATGACAAAGCATGAGGGACAGTTACCAAGGCATTTTTCTTGCCAATTGAATCCATGGGTGGTTACCTTCCCACTGTGTTTACCCATACCTACTTAGTGGCTTCATCAAAATGAGCAGGCTGTTGGAAACAAGGCAGTGGGGGAAGAAGTAGGGGAACTAAGGCACACATCAAACTCTCCAGTTTCCTGCCTCTGATAGGAATGAACAGTGGTGTGTGGTTGCTACATCCCTTTGCTCCCTTGCAAGAGAGGTCTGACTTAAATGTCCTGGAGTCTTCTAGAAAAGTAGATTGCTGACGTAGACTGGAAGATCTAGTTTTAAAAACCATTTCCTCCAATATTCAAAAAGGCAATAAAAGTCTATAAGCATCTGAATTAAAACTCTGGATTCGCGTTCTGAAATCATTCAAATTCGCATAAAACATTTCCATAATGTATGAATAATCCTGTAAAACCCCAAGATTAATTTAATTTACAAACATAAAATTATTGATAATCCCACAAGAAATTATTATATCACTATTAGATTATAGTATATTAATATATATGTATACATGTGGGGTTTGTGTGTGTGTGTGTGTGTATTTGTGTAGATTGAGGTTACCACGAAAGCTGGACAAGGAATTGTAGCCTCAATGTGATGGTCATGTACACCACAGGAGCAATAATTAATTTACTTGCAAGCAAAGCCCCCCTGCCACTTCTTTAGCATTTCAAAGCCTAACTAGATCACAAGACAAGATCAGCATATTGAAATCATTAATTTCTCTACATTCAACTTAATTTGGTGAATGAGGCTGACTTCTATTGCCTTTCATACAAACCTGCACGATAAGATCATATCATAAAGAATATCCTTACAAACAGTGCACACCTCAGGAAAAATACACAAACTAAGGGGAAAAGAGGCTTATACCTTAAAAGTAGTTTTCAGAGATTAGCATGCAAGGGAGATCAAGAAATGGATTTTATCTTCATTTTGAGTTAGATGTGAGCAGGGAAATTTGCAAGTTCATTTGCGATTTTTGGACTGAAATTCAAGTTGAAACAAATATTAAATTATTTTATCCCTTTTTAGTAATAATTATTAGTGGTGAGAATAAGTTCAGTAAAACTCATCTCTACAAAGGGGAAAATTATCTAGTCTTCATTTTTTTTTCATTCACTGAACTCCCTTAAATACACAGAACAAACCTACACAGAGGAAAGGACAGCTAGTGTGAGTTTGCCAATAACAATTACCAAAAGTGAGTAGACTAAACATTACTAACAGTTTTCAATGAAAACTATATTTCTCTGCATATATAAAACCTGATCACTAATTAGTTTATCCAAGGGTACTGATTCTTTGCCAGTAAGTTCTTTCTTTCTTTCTTTCTTACTTTTAGAAACAATCTTATTTTACATGTCAATGTCCCATTCCCTTGCTCTCCCATCCTCCCATGCTCACCTCCCCAACCCAACCCCCATCTTCTCCCCAAGGATAGTGAGGCCTTCCATGGGGATCATCAAAGTCTGTCACATCATTTGGGGGAGGACCTAGGCCCTCTTTCTTGTATCTGGGCTGCAATAGTATCCCTCCATAGGGAATGGGCTCCCAAAGTCCATTTGTGCACTGGGGATAAACACTGCCTCCACTGTTAGAGGTCCCATAGCCTGCCCAGGTCTCCTAGCTGACACCCACCTTCAGAGGGCTTGGTTCAGTCCAATGCTGGTTTCCCAGATTTACAACTGGGGTCTCTGTGCTCTCACTAGGTCAGGTCAACTGTTTCTGTGGGTTTCTCCAGCATAGTCTTGGCACCTTTGCTCATCCCTCCTCAATCTCTATAACTGGATTCCAGAAGTATGGCGAAATTCTTTATTTTAATGATACAATAATGTGGAATACTTTCATGTAAGTTACAACTCTAAACAAAATGCTTGTTTGTTTTTCCAAAAATTCACAATGCTGAAGCTTTGACTCACAGTGTTAACATATAGGAGGTGGAGTTTGAGGGGTGTAATCAGATTTGGACAGTCTTCAGGGTGCTGCTACCACAAGGGATCAGTAGTTTTATAAGGAGAGAGCATTGCCAGACTTAACCTGTTATGGGATTATCCAGCCTCACACAAGCAAATAGAAGACCCCCACAAAGAGGTGAAACCAGATGCATCACTACCTTGGATTTGTCCAGCCTTCAGAATTATGAGCCATAATTATTTCAGTCAGTCAATTGTGGTTTCCACAGCAGCCTGAGAAGACCCTGTAGTACACCTCTGTAAAATCATGAGAAAGGCAACAAATCCCTGCCACCTTAGTGTTGAAAATAAATATGAATAATGTATAAGTGCTTAACTTGTAAAAGGTAGCTCCTAGTCATGTCTATTTTATTTCACTCAATTAAATTTTCAAGTACACTTGATAGCAATTGTATTAGTATGCCTAAATTTAAAGTAGTTTGGACAATATTATTTACTATAGGCACAATGTCGTCTGTTAAGGAGACTAAACTGCCATACTAATTTCATATGATATAATTTCTAATATTAGTCTCTTTTTGTTAAAAGTAAAGCTAAATGGGTGTACGTGTGCTGTGAAGGCAAACAAAATTTAAAAGTTGTGCTCCTTTCATTTGTTAAAGAATTGAAAAAAACACAAAAACTAATGTTATAGAAAAATGAGAACTAAAATATTCTTTTTGAAAATTCTAAAGAGGAACCTGAGAAATGTTTCTTAAAATTCACTGTGCCTCTCTTAGATTGTTAGTTCACTGTCAACTAACAAGAAATGATTGTTTCTTTAAAGCATGCATCTTCATACTGTGGAAACTTAGTAACAAGAAACTAATTAGAATATTTTAATATAGGAGAAGAATTACTGAACAACTGGTATTTCTTAAGTGTACTAACCTTTAATAGGTCTGTACCATTTGTCCTACATAGTTTACTTTAAAATTATTAACCTCAATAAATTCAAAATTGGAATACAATAGGAAAGCATTAATTACATTTCATATCTGCAAAAAGAGAAGAGAGACATCCTATATTCTGTTATTAAAAATGTAATTTCTAGCATGCAGTACAGTAGCATTATTAATTTTTAAAAATTTTAGTTGAGGAGACACTCAAAAGTGATGAGGTATCTACTCCAGGTTGGTGTAAAAACACTGTTGAACAATGGATTGAAAGTGCAGTGTCATTCAGGGCAGAGAGATAGTGGGATATTCCAGTCCGTTTGTGAGCAATACTGGATGCCATTATAGGAAGTCAATGTGCTAAATAACAGTGGGGGAGGAGAGCCAAGCGTGGGGTGTAACTTATCCCATATTCAAGAAAAGCAGACTTAAACTAATTAAATAGAGAAATTCACAGGCACACAGGGGACATCTCCCGAGTCCTCCTAACCATGAGAAAATGCCACTAAAGGAGATGCTTTTATTTGACAATTTATTCATCTTATGTTAATTATATAAATGTGCTAAGATACCATGTTCACTGTTGATACATAAACCAATCACAATAGATGTGTGTATATATACATACATTTACAGACATATACTTATACATATATTCTTTAATGTATCATACTATACCCTTATATTGAGAAATAAAAACTAATCAATGTATTAACTAATCTCACTGTTTTTCCAATATTTCATTTAATAACGTTTGAGGGCTTATGATTTGTTATGGGTGAATATACTTCATTGTTTTAAATCTATCTTATATTTAATGCACTTTAAGGTATTAAACAACCTATCCATTCCTAAAACTAAATCAATGCCTATTCTCCATATTCTAAAATCTTATGGAGTTTTTTTAATTCCTTGTTTTGAGACCATGTTATCACTTCTGATAGAAAAGCTTTATATTTTAAAAAGAATACTTATTTACTATATTTTGCCTAACACATTTCTTAAATATTTTGTGCTGCACTAAAATTAATTCATTCTAAGTGCAGTTATAAAGTCATATTTCTGAGTACATAATGAAACTTGAAAAATCTGGCAAACTCAGAAAAGATTCTGAGAACACCAGACATGCATGCCTTTCTTTGATACAGAAATAGGCCATGGTGGCACATGTTTTTATTTTATTATTCATACCTAAATGCAAATTTCATAAATGTTACAGATTTTATTCAACATTATTTGAAGACCTAGCAATGTCTACTCATATATTAATGCATTTGTAAACTCTGCTCTAAGATTTAAAGTCAAATTGTTTCCTTTTTTAATATAGGGAACTCCTCGAGCACTGAATATAAGTAGTAGCTGTCTAACTCCAGGTCTTGGATTACACATGTTTATCTAAATACTCTGCAACGATAAAATCAGTCTAACGTGGAAGTCTTTCACTTGCCTCTTCCAGGTACACATGGCGCGTTTCAAATCTGGGGGAAAGTAATCGTTCCAAAGTTTTCCAAGTCAATGAATGAAATGACGAGTCTGAAGCAGCCTTGGAGACAGTTGCCTCTTCAGACAGCATTTTGCATGTTCATTGTAAGCATTTCCTCTTGCTGAAGTTTCTGTCTACAAATTACTGAAAGAGACATCCTCATTATCTGTGAGAAGGTTTTCCTCAAGACTTCTGACAAGTTATATGTATGATGTAACAAAGCATGGTTCAGTGGAGCCTTTGCGGCCCATGCCTTTAATCCCAGCACTTGGACTTGTGAAGCAGAGGCAGGCGAATCTCTGTGAGTTCAAGCCAGCCTGGTCTACAGAGCAAGTTCCAGACCAGCCTCCAAAACAATACAGAGAAACCCTGTCTTGAAACCTCTCCCCCCAAAAAAGGAAGGAGGGAAGGAAGAAAGGAAGAAAGAAAGAAAGAAAGAAAGAAAGAAAGAAAGAAAGAAAGAAAGAAAGAAAGAAAGAAAGCATGGTGCACTAACACTCGGCCCTCATTCCATGCCTAGTCTCCTCTGTGCTTTTCAATAGGTCCCTTTGCAGGTATAGGATAAGGGTTATGAGGCTGGGCATCTCTAATTCCTATCACATGGCCTAGTGACTGGGCCAATAACTCTTTCTTAAATTTTGACTAAATGAGTGAAAGAAATATTTGTACTGATTATGCTTTCTGTTGGTGTGTTTTGGAGATCATTTTGATTCTTAAAAATGAAATATCATCAACAGGGTTTAGACTCTAAACCAAATATTATCAACACGCTATAAAGAAGACTTATACAACTGGTCACATTTATTCCTAGCTCATAGAGGCAGCTTTTGAACTTTGGAGTCCAAAAGGCAAATAGGTTTTTTGTTTGTTTGTTTGTTTTTGTTTTATGTTTTTACGAGACAGGGTTTCTCTGTATTGTTTTCGAGGCTGTCGGTCTAGCCCAGCCTCGACTCACAGAGATCCGACTGTCTCTGCCTCCCAAGTGCTGGAATCTTTTAAAGGCGTGTGCCACCACTGCCCGGCTGGCAAATAATTTTTAAAACCTCAACAAAATTTACTAATCAATTGTTTTAAAAGATTTTATTTGAATGAATGAAATTCAGTAGAAATTGTATCTATATATTCAAATGGTCCTTACAAAACAACATTGTCTTTTCCATGGCATGCAATATTTTTCATTGGATAGTTAATCTTATTCAGGATTCCATTTAGGAAGAATAAAATATAAAATTATTGATCTCTACTCCACCTTCTGAAAAACCTCTTTAGGACCACATAGACTGTTACAAGTTTTCAGAATACTCTCTTACACTAATAAATGACTTTAATGCATGTAGCCAACAATTCCATAACCTCAGTTCTGGTTTTGTAACAAACCTGCCTAATGGTAAAAGAATATTGTATTCATTGTATATAAGAAAACAAATTTCATTGGGAGATATCACTTTGAGATATTGCCCTAACAAGTGAGGTACTAAAAACTGTGTCTAGTGTCTTACACTGTTAGTTGAAAATCAGTGTTTTTCAAAATTACTTTAAGAACCACCCAGTAGAAGAATATGGATTGTAGAAAGTACAGTACCATATTGTGAGAAGGAGAATACATAGAAAGTGTAGATGCTATGAGCCTGTATCGTTTATTATGGAAGTAGCAAATAATATTCTAGGTATCAACTCCATAATATTTGTTACTATGAATTTGGTTGTATGTAGAATATATACTGGATGCTTTATATTCTCAAACAGGCCCCAGGGAAAGGAATCCCTTCTCACTGGAGTGTCAGTGATAAGAGCACCCCACTGCTTACTGAACTCTGTAGCATCAGCCTCCAATCTCACACTACATAGTCTAGTTTTTTCCCTTTGACATAGTGCTGAGAAGTCTCCTATAATCAGTTTTACAAGTCAGGTCCCCTCTGAGACATAAGTTTGGCAGGAAGTTTTACAAGTCATGTCCCATCCTCACACCTCCCAGGATATAAGGCATCCTCCTTCTATCAAGTATTTATCTGCCTTCCTGACCATGAGAGATATGCATACCCTATTGTCAGAGAGTTGTTAAATGTGTCTGTGGTTATAAAAACTAGAGCCAAGTGGGATAGAGGGCCTGAGAGAAAGCATTTAGAAAGAACTCCTGGAGAATTTCTAGGGGGGAAAGAAAACCCTTTAAAGAATTTTTAAGGAGAGGACTTTTAAGGAGGAGAACTTTTTCATTTTAGATTTTTTATTTAAAATAGAAACAAGGTTGCTTCACATGTCAATCCCAGCTCTCTGTCCCTCCCCTCCACCCACCCACTCCCACTAAACCCCCCCAACCCCAAACCAATTCCCACTCCATTCCACAGGAAAGGTGAGGCCCTCCATGGGGGATATCCAGAGTCTGTCATTTCATTCAGGGCCAGGCCTAGGCCCAAGGAGGAGAACTTTCAAGAACTACTAAAGGGAACTTTAAGAGAGAACTTTTAGAGAAAACTTATGAGGAGAGAATTTTTGAGGAGAAATCTTAAGAGAGTTTTTGAGAGAGGACTTTTGGGAAGAACATTTCTTGAAGAATAAAGAGCTATGAGAAGAATGATACATATATAAACTGATTCATTGGCCCTCAGATCAGAACTTTTTTATCCAACCCCAACCGGCCTGCTGTAAGCCTCCTTCCTGAACCCTAGATATGTGAATATGGAAGTGTTCTTTCTGGCTCTATTTTTAGAAGTATAGACTTTTGTCCAACCTATAGCTCCAAGAAAGCATAAGACTTTGTCCTATCTGTATAATCTCGAGTACTCAATGTATTTCAAAATACTTTCAGAAAAAGTTGGATTCATTTTAAATTAAACATATGTTATCTACACAACAATAACTCCAAGTCAGGACACAGAGAGCATAGGGGACACAAACAGGTCCAATGGAATAACACATTCAGAGAAGGTGAGTGGTGAGATGGAGTTACTAACCTAACTGTGCAACTGTGAAGATAAAGTTAAAATGTTCTACTGGCATTTATATCAGAATAGAAAGATCAAATGCTACTTAGTATCAGGTCATTGTTTCCTTGGTGGGATAAGGCATTACTCCTTAGTATTTGATGTGATTTCATGTATCAAGATATAAAATGTTAAAAAGCAAACTGAACCATAAATATAAACTATTGCCTCATCTTAAAGCTATATCAATCATATCAACCCGCATCCATAGGTGCAATTCTATGCACAGCTAAAAACTTTTAGTGTGAAAGGCAAAATCCTAGAGTGTTATTACATCTGTGGTCAGTGTCATACCCAAATAATTTCTTTAACTTAGTAAGAGGATAATAGAAACTTTAATATGTATAAAATGCATTGTATTACAGAAAGCAACATAACTCTGACATTTATCTATACAAGGTTCAGCTATATAAAGAGAAAAAATTAATACAATGCAGATGTAAGTAAAGGCAGAATGATATATACATTTAGAGAAACAGTTCTTTGGATTGGAAACAGGGCAAAGTAATCACAGACAGCACAAATTAAAAGTCTGAATTTTAATTGCTAGCTCTGCTAAAAATGTGCCAATAGCAGGCAGTGGCGATCTGAATCACGTAAGAAAGAAGTATTACCTCTGAGATAAAGTGAGAGGAGCATGTTTGGAGACTCATCTAGTACTATCAGAAGTTGATAAAAGACAACACAGCTTCAGTGAGGGAATGATACATCATTTCAGTTCATAGAACAAGCAGCAACCACCATGAATAACATCTTTTACCTGCATTTGGCAGGCCTTCTAGGCAAAACTTCGGGCTTAAAGTACCAATAGATATATCATGTGATCAGACATTCATTGCTAGTCACATGCAAACAGGGTAAGGAATAAATATGTTTCTGCATGTGCATCTACTTTTTACATTCCTTAAGTAAAGTCTACGCATTTGATTTTTTTCTGTGTAGCTTTGAAATTAAACATTCAAGATTAAGGGACTTATATTAACACATAATATAAAGCAGCTTACTGTGAAAGTACCCTTCTATTCCATGAGCAGAAAGAGAGACTTGTCCAATACCATATGACATAAAAAAGTGAGAAACTGGTATAACAAAATTTGCCTACAGTCTAGATTTAGTTTATGGTTTTCTTTGTAATATACCAAAAACATATTGTCAAAGCTTAAATTATATAAAACCATATAATATAAAATTTTAAATAAGTTATTTTAAAACAATAAATTCTAGAATATGATCATTATTTTTAGCTATATCATTTAAAATCTTTAAAACAAATTCTTATCATGTTTGTCTGGGAATAGTTTGCAATTCATGTTGAAATTCAGTTGATGATTTTATGAATATCTTTATGGCTAATGCTAACATCAGGTAAGACTAAAATCATGTCTACTTAACTCTTAAGACAAGACACATAACATCTGTTTCACTTCTAAGCCTGTGGGCAGGTTGGTCGTGAAAAAAATATGTATTGAAGGAATATCTAGTGACACTTTCTATCATGTTATCACATGGGGGAATCAGAATAAATGAAATGCTGTGCCATTCTTGGATCCTGTTTAAGCCATTCCCCTGTGTCCATACTACTGCATCAAAAAGAAATGAGCATATTCTATCTGTGTGTGCCTATGTGTAACTGCCAATGGATTTTCCTCCTACAGATTAGAAAGAGGCAACTTTACAATTCCATCTTATGATGAGAGCATTATCTTTCCTTTCTCAACATGTGATGCACAACAACAAGAAGTATATGATTTGTATACTCTAACTACAAGACACTGTCAGTGTGTTACTGTCGCAGTGTTCTGCCCACTAACACCTGTCTGATAAGACTCAGACATCGTGAGTTTGCATATGGGTGTTGTGCTCAGATGTCAAAAGACAGAGATGTAAAATTTTAAATATGCTCTAATTCCACAAATATTTAGTCTATTTATATCCATACTCAAAGATTACACATCTTATGAATTAAAAAGATGAGTGGAAAGACAATTTGTTAATTTGTTTCTTGTTTTCTTCTAGTGAAATGCTGATCCAAGTTCACTTTAGCCATTAAACACAGAAAAGCAATGGTGTGAGACATAGTTAAAGAAAATTATGAGCCCATGAACCAAGCACGCTGTATGAAAACATAAATGGAGATAATAACAGCCAGATTGGTATTCAAAATATATTTTAAAGATGTCAACATATTTTACTAAGCATTTTTAAAAGAATGTCATTACCAGTAAGCAGTTTAAAATTCCAAGCTTATGAATCACTGGCATGACGCAACCACTAAGTGCTCATGGCATTGTCAGTGGCAGAGTAAGTTCAAGACCAGTCTGAGATAACTGTGATACTGTCTCAAAGAAGTAATAAAGCAAAAATCAAATTTTAATGGATCAGTATAAACAATCTAGAATTATAATTGATATGTGAATACATATCTGCATATACCCAATAATTAATATATCACTCAAAGGGGTGGTACATTCCAAAATCAGTAAGAGAATTGATATTTAAAACAAAATTTTCTGAACGTGTTCATCCTACATAAATTCATTCATATTTATTACAGTATGAAATAATATTCATTCAAAGAAAATGGTTTTCCTCCTAATTCGGTACTGGAACACTATCAATTGCTACCTCTCTTTCCACCTTGAGTTTACAGTGATTGTCTTCCTCATTTCACAAGGTAGAAACGGACCTATCAATTAACAGCCATTCTACAACTGTTGACATTTCTTTTGATCCTCTCCCACCATTTCTAGTTTTTTGGTATCCATCACTTAAATTCTAATTGGATATGAAAGTTTACATTTCTTCTGTCAAATACTTTAAAGAGAAATCAAATTCTAGGGAGAGTACAAGTCACCTAGTCACGTTATTTGTCAATTTAACTGCAATCATAAATTATTCTCCTGAACCAATAGTCTTATTTTGAACTTTTTGTCTTCAGAAACATCCTCTGATATCAAACTTCACAATAGAAGGTTTCTATTTACTTTTTTCATTTATACAACATCCAAACTTCTTTATTATCTATTTGGACTCTAAAACTATTGATACAAACTGTCATTATTTTCTGCTTTTAAGTTTTAACATGCTATCATTCTTCATAGACAACCAGCGACAAAATTTTGAAGAGTTTCAGATTGTTTTAGTAACTTCTCAACTGTATTTAATTGCCAAAATGTATTCAATAATTATTGTAAGACATGGAACAATAAGTTATACAAATAGCCTTTTTTTTCATGAGGCATACCTCAGTCTATCCTCATGAGTATGTATTTACTCACACTCTCTTTGTGTCTGTATCTCTTATTCTCTCTCTCTCTCTTTCTCCTCTCTATTCTGCCTCCTCCTTTCTTTCTCCTCCTTTTTTCTTTCTGTTTGCTTCAGATAGTTAATGTTTGTGAGTGTGTCTGTGATTTCCCATTTGTCTATGTGTGGGTGTGTATGTGTGTGAGTGTGTCTGTGTCTGTGTGTGAATGACTTTGGGTGTTTGTGTGAGTGTGTGTGTGTGTGTGTGTGTGTGACAGAGAGAGAGAGAGAGAGAGAGAGAGAGAGAGAGAGAGAGAGAGAGAGAGAGAGAGAGAGAGAGAGCATGTACTGAACGTTGCTCTTTTTTTCTCTGGCAATGATGTTTGTACTTTTGAAGATTTTAACATTTTAACATTAACTATTGCAAATTGTGGGTGCAGTCAGGATCACATAATACAATTAAAATCTCACTGGCCCACCCACAAAGCAAATATGAGTCAGAGGCCTAGACAGTATATTGTAGCCAACCAGTGCTGACAAATACCAATAGATTTGAACTTGTGCTTACTCAAGGGCTAAATATTTTTCTAGTAAACATATACTTTTGCTGATTCAATCAACAGGATTAGGTGTAAAAAATGTCTTTGGCACTTATCTACATTACTTAATAATATCCTCTGTAATAAATACCTGTTTTACAGCATTTTAGTAGGGAATCAATTTGTCATTTCATTCCATTCTAATGCCATAGTCCAACCCAGCCCAGAATGCATTATTGATATGGAAATGAGTGTAATTAGCAGCGTAAATGATCTGTTATTTATGATACTAGTCATAGCAGTAAATCACCATTGGTTCACTATCATTACTATGCAAATAGAAGGAGACAGTTAATGGTCCATGTGTTAAAAACAGGCCACTTGCTTGCTCATTTGCAAGTGAAAGGCAAGGGTGAGAGTTTAAGGTAGAGATGATAGTTCATCATATTGTCACTCCTGCTGCTCGGACTTAATAAAACCAAGACACATAAATGATTCACCAGCTGCCTTACCATATTTTGCCTGCAAACCTAAGGGAAACTTTCAAACTCATTTTGTGTTCCCCCAACTCAAATAATACATAGAAATAATTGTGAACATGCTTGTGTTTTACAGCATATGAGATAATTTTTTATATTGTCTTGGGAAAACACCGTTACATTCCCTATTAGAAAAGAAAAACATCATCATCATTCATCATGAATTCACTTGCCTTTTCTGAAAATACAATTTATTTTCCCAGCATAGAAATACCTTCATGTTAGAAATGTACATGGGACTGATCCAAACCCCCAGAACGTGAGAGTCAGTGAGGAGACCTGGGCAACCTATGGGGCCCTGAGAGTCGATCAGTGTTTATCCCTGGAATACAAACAGACATCGTGTGTCCATAGCACAAAGAGGGATGCTCTCTCAGCCTGGACTCTTAGGGGAGTGCCTGAACCCTACCCTGAGTGAAATGACAGACTCTAGATATCCCCTATGTGGAAGGAATTGGCAATAGGGTAGGAGGATGGGGGGGGATTGTGGGAGGGTGCGGGAGGAGGGGAGGGAGAGGGAATTGGGATTGACATGTAAAACAAGCTATTTAAAATTAAAATAATAATAATAAAGGTTAAAAAATGTACATGGAAGACAGACTGCATTCATACTCAGTCAATGGAGCTACATGCACAACTGAAAAACCACATGCTAAATGTTGTTCTTTGTTCATTTTTATTTCAAGGTATAGATTCAATAATGACTTACAAACTGGCCATTAATTAGACCTGTGGTAGAAGATTATATTTTTCATAATAAAATTTACGTATGCAGAGAGATTAGAATTATGCCTTAGTTCATCTTATTAGGGAGGCAGGGAGGAGGCAGGGAGGAGGGAGGAAGGAAGGGAGGGAGGGAGGGAGGGAGGGAGGGAGGGAGGGAGGGAGGGAGGGAGGGAGGGAGGGAGGGAGGGCTGGACATTAAACCAGGCCACTCCATTTCCTAGAACTCTTTATTGACTTTTCCTACAACTGAGGAAAGAACCCAAAGTCTACCACATGTCTTATTTGCCTTTTATTTTCAGAACTATACATTTTGTTGATCTTGAATTTTTTTTATCCTCTCAATCACAAAACAATTATATGTTCCAACAGAGTTACCACAGGGTCTTAGGACAGTCACACTTGCACCATTAGCCCACGACACCTACTCTTCTATCCACTTTGCTACGCTCAGGTGTCCACTCAAATGCCTTTTTTCCCGGTAAATTATTCTCTGAATAGCCTATATAGAATTGAATTGAAATTTCTCAATAGTCATTGACCCCATTTCTTGTAATACTCCACAATTCTTTTTTGTTTGTTTGTTTGTTTGGTTTTTCGAGGCAAGATTTCTCTGTATTGTTTTGGAGGCTATTTTGGATCTCGCTCTGTAGACCAGGCTGGCTTCAAACTCACAGAGATCCACCTTCCTCTATCTTCCGGGTGCTGGGATTAAAGGCATGCACCACCAATGCTCGGCTTACTCCACAATTCTTGTAATTGCTATTTCTTATTTATGTTTTCTTATATGTGTATTTAAGATATATTTATTCATTACATGAACGTGTATGCACCTGTATGTTTATGTGCCCCACATGAATTCCGATACCTGTAGAGGCCAGAAGAGAACATCAAATCTGCAGTAACAGGTAGTAGACCCAACATGACTACTGGGCACTGAACCTGGGTTCTTTTTAAGAGCAGCAGGCAAGCACTTTTAACCATAGGGCTATCTCTCTACCTACCCATAGTTAATATTGTCAATGTCACAGGATCAAGAATCACCCTGGAGCAAAATCTGTGGTCATGTCTGCAAGAAATTTTCTATATCTAGGCCTAGAAATATGCCCCTGCCCAAGATAAGGACAACATGATCCCAGGGGCTGGATCTCAGATGGAATAAAAAGGAGACAACAAGTTGGATGCTATCCTTCATCACTTCCTGTTCCTGTGTTTTCAGCTACATTATGTTCCTGCTGCCATGCTTTTGCTCCATGGTGGACTGTACACACAAACTACGAGCCAAAATAAATCCTTCCTACTTAAGTACTTTCATAAGACATATTTTCACAGTAACTAAAAAAAGTTTATCAATATAATTGCTGTCATCGAGTATTCCATATATTTTATTCACTTAGTTTCCATTTCAGACAGTTGAAAATGTACCAAGTCACAGATTTTTAAATTAATTTGTCTGTGACTTTCTCACTGCATAGGACATGTATCAAAATTCATAAAAAAGCAGGTCAACTATCAGTCACTTTGTAATGTCACTGTCTTTATGTCTGTGTATTACTTAAATCAGTATTTTCCTACCTAAATTACCCTCCCTGGAAATAGGATGAATAAAAGCTCTAGTGGCTGTAATAAAACGCTAATGGTTAAACTGATTATGAAGGGTAAATAAACTTAATAATTGGCAAATTATATACTGAAAATTTTTTAAATACTTTTCTTGCTGTGAGTAAACTTTTAACATTGTTATGTTTGTGAAATGCACTAGCGCATGTGATTTGTTTTGTAATTATACACTACTGGATGCAATTTGTTTTGAAATTACATCTACTATAATTAATTGTTAAGTAATTAAATAAGTACTAAGACCAACTGTGACCCATAAACTATCTCTGAAAGGTGAATGTGTGCTTTCTCTGTACTTGATGCCACTAGAGTCATGATCTGCTAAGAGTTAAAAACTCAACTTCTGTAAATATGGCTTTTTTTAAAATTACAAGGCAAAATTAGACTTCAACATATCTAAAACCCACCAATAACAGTTAATTACCAGTTACATTAGCACATTGAGAATTAGCTGATAAGAATCAAATTAAGTTTTTAAACCACCATTGCAAATTATTGAGCTCTACTTCAGGAAACGCATTTTGTATTATTAACAACCCACAGATGCCATGGAGGACAGTCGTCATTTTAATTATTATTATTATTGTTATTATTATTATTTAAAGAATGACCTATGAGACACTTACTTATGGTCTTCCTGTTCACTCTTATAATTAACTTGCCCCATCTCTTCCCAAGTCCCTAAGATGGGGAGTGAGAATGGTAAAGACGGCACATTCTAAAGCCTTCTTAAAGTCTCACACTTCATGGCCTTTCTCAGGTGATACAGATGTGATTTGGGGTGGGAAACATAAACATAACATCATTGCATTGGGAATTATGTGTTGGACATTGTATTCCTTGCTGATTCTTTTTACTTATTTTGATTGATGCATAGTATTTGTGAATATTTTAAAAATGATGTTTAGACACATATACACACTGGGAAGTGATCAGCTAAAGTTAATTAGGATATCCATCACCTTAAACATTTGTCATCTTTTCATGAGTACATTCAAATTCCTTTCTGCTGTTTTGAGATACACAGGATTGGTTGCATGGCTGTTATATGTATGCATTCTGCTGAGCCACAAAATTCATAAATTACAATTTCCAATCACTAAAACTGTATCTGTTGATTGAATTCTCATGCTCTCCTGCCCCATTCTCTCCAGTTGGTAACCACAATCCTGCCTTCAACTTCTATGAGATCAACTCTTTTTACCGTGAATATAGGACTGACCTCTTGTGATAACTGTCTTTCTGTGCCTAGTTAATTTTCTATACTATAATGTCTTGCTAGTACCATCCATGTCAATGCAATTACAGGAATTCAAATTTTATTATAGTTAGATAACTTCCATTGTGCATTTATGCCACAGACAATTGTTCATCTTTTGGTCCTTCTATCTCCTGGCTATTTTGAAGAGTGTCATAATCAACATGCTAAGGCTGGAGGTGGGTCTTTTCATCATGTTTAGGTCGCTCCATTTGGGTTTTTTTCTAGTAATGAATGTGTAATCTTCCCCACAGGTTCACGTCTTTGAATATCTGATGATGATGCTATTGTGGGAGGTTTAGAAACTTTGCAGTCGGGGCCTAGATGGAGAAAGTGGGATACTAGAACACAGCCCAACACCACTTATCAGCCCACCCCTGCTTTCTTACTTCCATATGTTAGCAAACAGCTTCAGATGCCCCTGACCTCGGTGCTCACTCCATTCTGGGCTGATCTCTCAAACTGCTAGCAAAATAACGAACGTCCTGTTTAAACTGCTTCTTGTTAGGTAATTGATAGCTGTAATGAGAAACATTGATACAGGTGTAAACCCAGCAGTGACCCAATGAAGTTCAGGATTAGGTATAACTGTAGTTTAACAAGGAAACACCAAAGTGTTCTCCACAATGCTGCACTAATTTATATCCCCACCATCAGACTACAAGGGGTCTTTCATTTGTAGATAAAGTAGCATTTACAGGAAAATAAATTATTAAAAAATTGTAAGTTTCAACAATTGAAATTTTTATAATAGAGACTGTTATTTAAATTAGTTGTTATCAATTGTGGACATGAAAATTCATATAATAACCATAGAAAGAAATACTCATTGCTCCTACTAGCTGAAATATTTTATTTTTAGTAAGACTAACATTACCAAAACTTGGGAAAATTCTGAGCTGGTTTTAAACGTGTCTTTCCTACTATAAATTACACAAGATTTTTGAAAAATGATAAAGTATTCAAGAATCTGTTTTTATAGACAAATATATTGTTACTTAAAAATTGACGTATTACAAGAAGTTTCAAATGATGTCTCCCTAAAGAAACTTTAAGATTTTATATTCCTCTACCACCCAACAAATTCTAAATAAGAAAGACTGATCAAAAAAGATATTTGATCTTCATATAAGCATTATTTTAGAACTCTCTGGGGTTTTGATATATGTACAGATACTTATCAGTAAACAAAACCTGTATTTATCTGAAAACATTATCTATTATGGTCTTGTTTATATAGTAAGCAGATGGGGTTATATGTGAATGTTGAAAATAATAAACTCAATACTCCAAACTTCTTGAACTATGTGGGGATGAGTGAGTGAGTTCACCAGTAGCGAGCACATTCTAGATTGTCATGAAAATAGCTTTGATTAAATGAGAAAGTGAATCCCAAAGAGATACTTTAAACTACAGGATTATTTTCCTCTACTCAACTGTTAAACTGTCATTTAGGAAACCAATAATTCATGAAAAAAATGAAATTAAGCACGTGACTCAGTCATCTGTCTTTATGTTCCAGTTTCTGTACAGGTTCTTGGAAAACTAATTTTAAAAATTTTACCATTTGCAGGAGAATAATCATTCCATGACCAGAGTTCATGGTAGGGCTTTATGGACACAGGTTTAGAACTATGTCCTCTGTATTTTTAGGAAGCAAATTCAAATATTCAGAAATCTTGAATTCAGAAATCTCAAAAGTATACAACACAGGCATAGTTGGTTTCACATTACTGGCTACTCCTTGAGTCGGAGGTCTGAAGAGGCCTAACACACTGTCGAATGAAAACATTTTTCCATGAGTTATTTAAAAAACATCTACAAAACCCACAAATGTTCTATACCTAAGAATGGTAAAGAATGAGTCAAAAGCCTAGGATACTTATGTCCCCTGCATTATGTATCTATACCACCCATACTAAGAACTGTACAAAAGGGTAGGGGCCCTGCTCTGAGCCCCAACTACATACTTCCCCAGCTCCAATTCCCTGGGCATTTGCTGTGCCTAGAGAAGATATGCACATCCAGGAAGGATCACCCTGAGTCTGCCCACATGTGTCTTCGGTCCTTTCCTGGTGCTTAAGGAGAGGAAGAAACCCCACGAGGTTCCACTGAAAGAAAGGATGGGAAGAAGGCAATATAAAAACACAGCCAACAACAGAGGAACCAGTATGACACCACCAGGGTCTAGAAACTCTACACCAGCAAGACCTGAACATACCAACACAGATGAAACAGAAAAGAATGACCTTCAAAACAACCTCCTGAAAGTGATAGAGGCCCTCAAAAAGGATATAAGAAAAAATAACCTGACGAAGAATCTCCAGTGATTTAGTAATATGAATGGAGGAGTTATTTAAAAAGCAATTAGAATGGTTTAAAGCATAGCTTAGAATCTTGAAAAGAGCACAAGCATTTACATACATGTGTAGTTACAACCCCCTTAAGCTTCAACTTCTCAAAGTGAATCTTACACTCTTATGTGTCATAGAAAACAGAAGTTCTGCATTCTGCATTCTCCTGAAATATGGCATCACAAATCCCGTTGTAGGGTGGAGAGGTGGTTGGGAGTGTTTACTGCTCTTCTAGAGAACTGAATCAGCTCCCAGCACCCACGTCTGTCAGCTCACAACTACCTGTAGCTCCAGTGCCAGAGGATCCTAATGCCTCTTCTAGCTGCTTCAAGGGAACACACACACACACACACACACACACACACACACACACACACACACACACACACACACACGGCATGAATACACAGACATAGCCATAAATAAAAGTGACAATTCTCTTTAAAAAAAAAGCTCAACCAAAGTCCATATTTGTTTCAGCTAAAAATTACTTGAAACTTTTTAAAACTATACAACTTACTACATAAAATTACAACAGCTTGCCATTTATTCATCCATATATTTTATTGGAAGGGAACATTTATTCTCATAGTAACATTTTTGCTACGAGTCTGGGAGAGAAACTGTGAAATTGAGACATGAGCAGAGAAAATGAAGGCAGATGATGCTAATGTCTCATTAGGCCCCTCGTGTTCTCATCTTTTACACTGACTTCCAGCGCCCAGGAGAAACCTCTTCTAGCCCCATTACCACAGATCTGGTCTCCAAATACTCCTTCCCTAATTAACGGAACATTAGAGCAATTGCTGTCTCTTTGAATAGCCTCCAAGTCTTAAACACAATGGCTTAACGTCAAATTTTGTCACCACAATAAATCCTGGGGAGCACTTATGGAGGGAAGAAGAAAAAAAAAAGACCCTGCCATGTGAACATGTGCTTATTCTGAATTCACAATGTGGTATTTACTGAAATGCTAAACTGTTGATCTCAAAAGACTCCTCCCTATTAATTATAAAACAATTAGCATGAATTATCATTATTCTTTCCACCAGAAGAAAATAGACTAGAGAGGAAAATTACAGGAAGTCTGTACTTGTTGCAATAATAACATGCATAATGCTACTGAAAAGCTGATACTTATTGAGCACATACAAATTCCATGCCCTAGATGAAATATTTCCTAATCTGATCACCTTGTCTTTTAAGATAACATTAGTATTATTTATATAATAAAACACAGTTGCAAAGCATACTGTATCCAAGGCCCACATATAGATTTTATCCTATGGCTTCCTGCCTTCAAAGTTTTAACTTCTAAACATTATACTACTAGTACAAGATACATCACCTTAGCACTCATAAACTTATTGACACATATTCTGATGAGAGCAATAAAAGAAATAATGGATCATTGGAATGTTAGAGAAATTTCTCAGATATTTCAGAACTTAAAAATCTTTCCATATTGAGACTCTGGCTCAATAAATGGGAAATTTAATATATAGTTCCAGACAACAAAATAAATATGATCATAAAATCAGGAAGATGTAACATAAAACCCTGTAAATTGTTG
Source organism: Mesocricetus auratus (assembly GCF_017639785.1). NCBI lineage: Eukaryota > Metazoa > Chordata > Mammalia > Rodentia > Cricetidae > Mesocricetus > Mesocricetus auratus. Next base: position 39,170,097 of record NW_024429194.1, on the reverse strand, counting down.
TTTATAATACGGAGAAGACCAGAAATTGATGAATAAAATAATACATGAAAACTCTGAAAAAATTTCTAGTCAATATTGTGAAAAACATATAAACAGGCCATGGAAAATAAAAATCCTCTGGAAAAGCAATCAGTAAAATATCAAAAACAAACTGCATCTATTCATACAGACCTAGAAAGTTTACATCTCTTATAAATCACATATCAACAATAATGAATATGGCATGCTTAGGCAAATAAGAGACAGAAAATTTAGGAGTCACAGCTGAAAGCCATGTAACAAAATAAGAAAAATATATGAAAGTAAAATACTCAGCTAACTTATGTTGATCAGTGACCCTAGGCTCAGGAGAATTATACTAGTAGTCCCCTCCACCCCCTGCAAGAAAGAGCATAGTAAAAAAGAGAAATACATACTTATCTTTGTGGTCTCTCCAAGAATCCATTTCCTCTTCCTGAGGCCTAGATTTTCTAAATGTTCTGCAACTTACATAATATAGCTGTATTGTATGCAAAATCCTTTTGTCATTTTTTGACATACAGAAATAAAACACATGAGTGAATTGTACACATTTTTAGCTATCTTTACACAGTAACATTTAAATCACATTTGTCTGTAAAATATAGGTTAGCAATTCCACAAAATTAATCAGAATGGTCAAACTTTTCTCAATCAAAAGATGCATTAACATATCCAGTCTTGAAATGCTGAATATTTTACCATTAATGGCAGCAGACAGAGAATGAAGGCTGGTAGAGTATACTTGAGACAAGAATCGGTGGAAAACCAAGCAAATGTAAGCCAAACTAACAAAGCGAAACAGAAACAAATCTATTGAAGTCTGTAAAAAAAAAAGCAAAGTTATATACAAGGAGCAGAGTAAGACTAGAGATTGCCAGAGAACATAAATAATAGGATCTGGCCATTCAGTTAATCATACAGCCTTAGGGAAGGATGAACTGTCAAAAAAGGATTCCACAAAACAATAAAAGAAACAAACAAAAAAACTGAGCAATAAGCAAATCTCAGGTGGGAAATTCCAGGTGGAAGAAGACTTGCATGGTGCCCCTCCTTAGTGGTCTTCATTCTCCACTCACTGTATTAAGATTATTCCTGAAGAAACCATCCTGAGTGAGGAAACCAGTCACAAAAAGACAAACATGGTATGTACTCACTCATATATGGATTTTGGACATGGATCAGGAGAGTGCCAGTCTGCACTTCCACTGACAGAGAGTCTGGGGAACAGGAAAGAACCTAAATGACATGCATGGTACCCAAGAGAAGAGAAATGAGGCAAGATCCTCTGAACAGATGGGGAACACGGCGAGGGGTGTGGGGGGGTGGGACCTGGGAAATAAGAGAGGGGAGAAGAGAAAGAGAGAGTAGGTCGTGGAGGAACAGGAAGGTTGACTGGGGGGGGTAGGAGAGGGGGAAGAGGGAATCATAGGTTAGAAGACTGATCAGGCACCATTGTGACCTCTAGTGATCTAAACGGATGACACCAATTGGCAAGCTAAGCAATAAGACCACCTCGAATGCCCATTCCTGATAGTGAACTTGATGTCTATAACCATCCTGGAGTCTTCATACAGTGACTGATGGAAGCAGAGGCAAACACCCACAGTTAAATACTGAACAGAACCCAAGGAACCCAGCGACAGAGAGAGAGGAGCAATGAGCAAATTGGCAAAGCATGGGCTGGCAAAACCAGCAGAGACAGCTGATCTGAACAGGGGAGAGCTCTTGGGCCCCAGACCGACAGCTGGGAGGCCAGCATGGGAATGAATGTGAGAGTCAATGAGGAGGCCTGGGCTACCTATGGGGTCCTGAGCAGTGGATCATTGTTTATCCCTCGAATACTAACAGACATCGTGTGTCCATAACACAAAGATGGTTGCTCTCTCTGCCTGGACTCTTAGGGAAGTGCCTGGACCCTACCCTGAGTGAAATGATAGACTCTAGATATCCCCTATGTGGAAGGAATTGGCAATAGGGTGGGAGGATAGGGGGGATGTGGAGGGGTGCGGGAAGAAGGGAGGGAGAGGGAACTGGGATTGACATGCAAAACAAGCTATTTAAAATTAAAATTTAAAAAAATCCAAAAAAAAGAATAATTCCTGAACAAGCTTGAGCCCAGAGGACACAGCAGGTCACTACCCACAACTGGAATTTACTCCAATGCATGGGCCATGTCATTTACTTTATTTTCAAGTGCTTTGCAGCTCCACAATGGCATACCAAAGGCTAATGTTATCATCTGGGGAATGAACTGGTGGTAAGGCATGTGCCTTATGGAGTAATTTCTGAGGTTTAAAATTATACTATTATTCCATACTTTTCTTCTATCTGATGGAAGGTAATGGAAGTTATACACACGTTAAACTGGGCATCTATATACTTAAGAACATTTAGAAGAGTCAAGATGATTGCAAAGTGTAAGGTGTTTTTTTTTTTTTTTTTGGTGTTTTGTTTTTGTTTTCCAAGACAGAGTTTCTCTGTATTGTTTTGGAGCCTGTCCTGGAACTCTCTATGTAGACCAGGCTGGACTCGAACACACAGAGATCCACCTGTCTCTGCCTACCAAGTGCTGGGATTAAAGGCATGTGCCACCAATGCCTGGCTGTAAAGTGTAAGTTTTAGGAAACAATCATTCTTCTATCTGTATTACCACACATTCTCTTACTCCATAGTCCAACGTTTCATCTGACCCACAGTGTACCTTTCGTTTGGATGTCTTTGCTGATTGTACAAGGGCCCCCATAGTCCAGTCAATGGAGACTTAGTATGTAAACGCCATTTTTTTACTTGTTCCTTATGCCTTAGAAACACCACACTGTATCTAATGTAGTTTTCAAAACACACAATTGTGTTTCTTGTGCCTGTGTGTCTTTCTCCAGTGGCTTGTGAATTGGCATAAGCCTTCCTTTCTTCATAAGATTTGTTGTTGGGTTCCTGGAGACTTGCCTAAAGCCAAAACTTCTTCTGCAAGACAATCTGACATTTTATCAGTCATTTTGGGGTTCTTTAAGGGACCAGCTCTTTACTCATTTTGTTTAATGACATCTGGGGAATAAGTTAACTATTATTTTAATGAAGTTTTGCTATGGTTTGCGGTTTTCATCTGTGAGTCTAATGCTACAACTAATACTTATTATCATCACTTAGAGAAGAGGGAAACGTGAGCTTGGGAACCAGACATAGACTCTACCAATTCTCACAAAGCTTGTTCCATAAACCTGGGAAAGTTAGTAACTATGACCCAACAAAAATTACTATAAGCACTTGAAAAGCAGGCGGCAGAACAAGTCTTTAGACTGAAAGCACAAGGGCGATGTTCCTTATACTCATTTGTTTAAATGCTTCTTATACTCATTTGTTTAAATACCCTCAATGAACAAGACATGAAAACTAAGATGAGAACTTTAAGTCTGTGAATGAATATTTAGTCTTTTAATGAATACATAATACATAATAAGTGTGATAAATTAATCTTTATTTCTTTAAATGACATTATTTAATTAGTGTTGGATAAAATAAGAAGACTGACATTTTTGAAGATTAATTACAAGATGCTTGAAAAAAGTGAAAAGCCCCACAACATGAAAAAAGTTATAGCTTGCTTACATGTTTCTTCAAAGTGAACGCTACGTCTTGATTTCCAATCTATGTTAATGGTTCCGACCAATAAACCTTTGTTATTATACCTAGCCCAAACCTGAAAGCCTAAATGTAGGAGGAAGTCTGATGCTGCCATTAAACATGTGACTTATTAGAGGCGCATACAAATGAGGTAATAAAAGGGCGGTTTACCACACCGCTAACCACACCCACTTTAGGCAGGACTAAAGACATATACGGCTGGAAGTAAAGACGTATACGTACGTAGGCGGAACTACGTCACTAGCCAGGCCCACTTTTGGGCATGGCTAGGGGCGTTACGGGGGAAGGCATAAAAGACAGCGCACAGGAGGTCTCGCTCTCTTTTCCTGGAGTTCGGCTTCCGGTCCAGTCGCTAGCTGAGATCTGCTGGGCTTCTCTGGGTTTGGTAACTTGTGAGTAATTTTCTACATAAAATACTTAGCGTTACTTTCAGTAATTGTGTGTCGCGTATCGTTACAGCGTCCGTTGAAGCCAACACCTAAAGATACCTAGAGACTAATCATAGAGATTAACCGATTCATGAAAACATAAAAATATTCTGTAAAAATCGCCTACAATTTGAACGACTTAATGCTGATCCTTCTTCCCTCTGATGTCATACATATGTCTAGTTTTACCATAGTGCAGGTACCATTCACAATTTCCTTCTTACATTATACATCATATCATTTTCTGAACTTAACATAGTATTCACATTGGCTCTACATATTTTGTCACATTTCTCACAGACTGTCTCCTGTGCTGAGTCATACATTTCACTGATGTATCAAGTTTATTTCAACAACTCCTCATTAGTCAATGTTTAGAAAGCAATGGTGCAGTGAGTCTTAGAAACTGCTCCACAGAGCCTTGTGAGCACAAAGGACAAACAATTCCTTCCTGCCAGTGCCAGTAACTGTTTAGGAGGAAGAGAATTGTGACTACATGTTTTGCTTTCTCATATGCATCTTTGCTACACAGTTTCCTGTTGTTTTGGAAACCTGAGTTGACATTCCTGAGTGTCAAATTAGTGTGGATTACTTATTAATAATTCTAGAATGGTTTCAATCAATTGTGTCATATTTAAGCACAGCTAAACAACAACAAATGGGAACCATGCAACTGTTTCCTTATGGTGTATATAAGAAATTCTTAGAAAATAGTGTAGCCTTAAACTATGCAAACAGACTTTCAAAATTGAATATACTTACCAACTTTAAAAGCATCACACTTGTAATGTAGTAAGAATAAATAACAGTTATAATCTCAACTTCTTAAAATGATATTATTTAATAGTATTAGGTAGAATAGAGTTCAGCAGTGTTTCAAAAAATAAAATAGTACATCCCACACAAAGTTTCTACTTATTCTTTTAATTTCTCCTACAAAGATCTATTTTGTCTAAATGAGTGTGGGGGGCAGGTGTTTATGTAGGTAGACACCCAAAAATTTATTCCTATTTTCCAGGTGTTTTACACTCATTCATAATAATGATTACCACAGTACTGGAAGCTAGACAATACCCTAATGTTAAAATAAGTCCTAAACCCAGTCTTAAAGTACTAACAAAATGAATTTTAATAAAAACTGATCACAAAAATTCATTATTGGAAAAGTTGTGATTTTATATATATATATATATGTATATATATATATTGGAAAACCCTAGAGATTTCAGTGAAACTTTACAATTAGCAAGATTGCTCACTAAGTTTGAAAGGAATAAGACAAATGTGCAGAAATCAACAAGTTTCCAGTGCTGAAGCAAACAAAAAGAAAGCAGGTCCATGGTCTGCAAAATACCTGAAATTTCTCACAAAGACTAACAAATGAAGTAAAAAAGATTTGTAGTTTAATTTGTAATCTTTATTGAATAAATAGAATGTAATAAAGGAAATATCCAAATATTAATGTCTTAATACTATAAACACTCACTTCTTGTAAATATATACTGTAAATGAACTAACACTCAGAATCATAGAATCAAGCACAGTAGGTGAGGAGAAAAAGATAGATCTGTGTCTTGTCTAGTTGTCATCATCAGAGAGGTTTCCTCCAGTAGGAGATGGGAGCAAGCTCAGAGACACACACTTAGACATCATGCAGAAAGATTCTAAATGGGAGGTGTCCATTGGGTCCCTCCCCTTGGAGATTAGGGAACCTCACAGAAAGGGAGGAGAAAGACTGAAAGAGTCAGAGGGAATAGAGAACACCAGGAGAACAAGGCCCACCAAATCAACTAAGCAGGGACCACATGAGCTCACAGAGACTGAAGCAGCAATCATGGTGTGGGGATCTTCATGGGTCTACTCTGAGTCGCCTAACACCTGTTATTGCTTTTAGGTTAGAATTTTTGTGTTGCTGCTAACAGTGGGAGTATCTCTGACTCTTTTGCCTGCTCTTAAGACTCTTTTCCTCCTATTGGGTTGCCTTGTTCAACCTGGATATATTGGTTTTTACCTTTATCTGATGGTATCTTGTGTTGCCCTGTTTGGTGTTATCTCTTGGAGAACTGCTCTTTTCTGAAGAGGAAATAGAGGTGGGGGGCATGGATCTGAGATAGAAGAGAAACAGGGGGAAGCTAGGAGAAGTGGATGGAGAGGAAACTGTAGTTGGAATATATTGTATGAGAAAAAATCTATTTTCAATTAAAAATCATTATTTGGCAGAGGGATGCTATTGGATCAGATATGACATTTGAGATATTAAAATTATCCTTAAACCATTATAACAGCTATGCACGAAAAGTCATTAAAGTTATGAAAAATTAAACACTTTGATACTGGCCAAAATCCATTGGCCTTCAAATTGCCAAAATCCCTACACTTATTTCTTATTTATTTTTACATGATTATAGCAGGTATTCCAAGGAAAAGTTGAGCATTTCAAAAATGATTATTGGCAGACTGAGTCACAACTATCATTTTTCATGAAGTTGAAATTAGTGCTATGAAGAATCTTATGTTAAACTAACTTGCTTCAAATTCAAACCCAAGGCTTCAGATTGAAACCGAAAAATTTGTAATATTTCATTATAAAAAGGTAAAATAAGACGCCAGCAGTTGGTAGTATTTAATCCTGGTACTTGGGAAGTAAAGGAACAAGGAACTCCAAGTTCAAGACCAGCCTGGTCTATAGAGTGAGTTCCAGGACAGCACAGACTACATAAATTCTATCTCAAAGGAGAAAACAAACAAAAAAGTTCTTTTGTCTCTGATCTCTCTGGTGGATTCATTTCAGGGTGTCCCAGTTAAAGGTATACTTTTAATGCATACAAGCATACAAGGAATTTTAAGGAACCGTACTGCATATTTCAAGTCTAATTCTTCATTTGACTGTGTTCTTTTGTGTGCCCAACAGAGATGGTTTCCAAGGGAGAAGACTGTAGAGAGCAGGCATGCAAGTTAGATTCCAGAATGTATTCCAAAGAAATGTCAATATAATTAAGAAAATCAAACTGCTCAAAAACAACAGCTTAAAGATTAAGTTTGACCTCACATCTGTTAATCACTCGCAGTGTTAGAAAACACTGCCATGTGTTGTCTGTAAAGCAAAAAGAACAAATGGATAGATTGTACCCAGTCATGTGGATAATCTTTCCTTCATTGTTCTCAGTACATTGCACCACAGTGGGAATGTGGCTGTATCTAACTGTACTGTCCAACATATAAAAGGTATTAACTTTCAGGGAGAAAAAAGGAAATACTGAGAGAGAGACAGAGAGAAAGCAGCTTCTGTTTATACATAAACAACAGGCACGGAGATTCAAGACTGCAACCTAGGAGAAACCAGGAGACCAAACTAATGGGCTTACAACCACAGAATCTGTGTGCATGATCCAACGATGCGAAAATGGCTATTAAAATGTCTCTGACATGGCACCTGCACCCTTCCTTTAACGTGTGTGCCATATCCTTTATGCACTCCAGAATTTAGTCATTATTCCAGTGTTGTTAGACCCTTAGTTTACTGTCTGAAACTTGAACCTTCTGATAATCTCAGATTCCCTTTCAATTATTTTTTGGGGGGATCCTGCAGTGACAGACTACACTGGTTTTAAATTTCTTACTGCTATTAATACATACAACTCCTATAACAAACCCTTGTAGTAAGTATAGAATATGTACATACTTGTGTACATTCATCAGTATCTACCTATCACCGTTTCAAGAAATCTGCCAGACAAGTTGGTACACACCATACCAGAAACTGGAACATAAGATCAAGAATCCAACACCAGCCAAAAATTTCTACTCCAGACTGGCTTAAAACTCATGGCACTCTTCTTGCCTCAGCCTTCTGAGTCCTATTATTACATATAAGAAACAATTTCCTGCTTTATACATGCATGTACCTCTGCAAGTGTGCAGGCATGCATTTGTGTGTGTGTCATTTTTTCTATAAAGCCATCCATTATACATTAAGGGAAAAGCTTGAGAGGACATTGTGGGTTATAGTCAGCTTATCAGTTTCCTATATGCTTAAGGCTGACTGGTAGAGGCAGATCATGATTCAATCTCACATAACATCACACAAAGTAATCAGAATATATAACAGGAGATTTCATAGTACAGATGAAATGTCTTGCATTGAGGCTTGTTGCCTACATATTAGCAAAGTAATTGATTGAACTGAGTATTTAATATTACACATTTTACCCTTAATATTCATATTTAAAATATATGTAAGATACTCCAGTGCATGGTAGTCTCCATAAAGTCTTAATTTTTTAAAAGGAGATTCCACTTGTTTTAATGAAACTATGTAATTTTATTAGTCCTCCTAGTTAATAAATGTTAAATTGAGTTGTTACTATATCCTCATTGGTCTGATACCTAGAGAGTGAAGAACAGTAAGCATTTTAAATAAGGAAGAATAATAGAAGTTGGCAGTTCTTTTAGCTTGCAGCCTGTTTGCTAGGGAGGTCATGAAAGTAACTGTCTCCATGCAATTGCTCAAAACTACAACAAAGACCCAGAGTATGAATAAATCAGGAATGTCCTGTGGTGTAGAAGGAAAGTAATTCAAAGAAAAGTTGGATTTTGAGATGTGTTTACTAAAGGAAAATTTAAGGATGGCCCATAGCCATCTTTCATAATGTTAAAAAATCATTATCCAATGTTTGCACTACCTGATATTAAATAGAAGGCAGTGAGCTAAACAATTATAGAATGAAATTAAATACCGAATCGTGATAAACATAACTTAGTCCTATGGAAAGGCTTTCACTCTTTAGCTACAATAACATATTTTAGTGGGATAAAACAAAATATTTATATCAGGAAACTAATTGGGCCTGCAAATACAGCAGCTCTTTCTCTTTTTCTCTTACTTAGTTAATAAATTTTTTAATAACCCAACTGTGCTATACAAAAAAGTTAAAGTATAACCAGAGATCACTTATTTAAGGAACTTTACAGAATTAAAAACTTATTAACTTCAATGCCTGAAATAATGTCCCAATATTTTCCAACAATTAAGCACAGCTAAACTTCAACCATGTAGCAAAATACTATACTTCAGACTTGGGCATGCATTCCTTTCATTTCTGTCTAGTTGCTACAGGGCACAGCTATTCATATCTACAAAGCCTGCTGGATTTACATGTGAGGGGAGCCTGGGTTGAAATGAAGGTTGCAACACAAGAGAAAGCACAGGGCACAATAGACTAGAACAAGGGGAGGATTGTGTGAGACACCTCTCTCCTGCATTGCATGGGCTTTGAGTGTCCACTACTTTTTCAGATATTTGTCTAGGCAGTTACTATCATTCTTTTAGGTGTAGGAAATAAATTGATAGGGTGGGGAAAGAAGTCAGGAGTAGGGTAGGAAGCTATGTTTGGAATGAAGGGGGAGGATGATGGGAAGGAATAGCTTAGGAAGGTTCTTTAATCATACAGTCTCAATGACCTTGCACATTTTTTTCACGAATACACACTCCAACCCCCAGAAAGACTTAAAGGCCTGTGAAAAATTCAATCTTCTGAAAAGATTAAAAAAATAGCCATGAGACTAAGAGAGATTAAGATGAGTAAAAATACAGTGGATCAACCTCTGTTGCCTTTGTATAGGGAAAGGGACAACATGCATATTCATAATTGTAGTTTCCAAGTTACAAGGGATTGACAGACTACTACATACATTCCAGATATAATAGTAAATGTGAGCTAAAAGCAAGAACAAATCCATCTTTCCCCTTTAATACGTAAGTAAAGTTTGATAATGCCCCAAGATGTCTTTATAGGAATACATGGCAGGATACAATGAAGAAATTAATAGTGAATATTTAATTGAAGCTATCAGAATTTTATCAGAACCTTGAGATAAAATATGTCCTAGGTTTGTAATAATTTGTTTATTAATCACTTGCTCAGACACATGTCTCAGTACTTGATATAATAAGAAAATAGACATAATTTTTTGTAAGATCTCAACTTTCATTAGAGAACAAATATAATTCTTCTATGGAAGAAAATGTATCAGGTAGAATTAACAACCTAATTCTTAAAACCACATAACTTTAATAAAAATGTCTAAGTTATATTTTTAATTATTGGAACAAACCTGAGAGCCTGAAATGAGAAAATAAAACACATTTTCAAACTCACATGCTCACATTCTGGTGCAAGTCACTCAAATAACTGGAGATATATGTCATAGAGATAACAGACAATATGGGCTACATGATTGCCAAGCATGTACAAGGATCCATCATTAACACTGCAATAAATAGATAGGGGTAGGTGATAAGACAGACAGACAGACAGACAGACAGACAGACAGATAGACTCAGATAGAATTTATACTCATCTTTATACTCATCTGATTAGAGGACTAAGAACTGCTGTAATGGTCATGGTACTATGAGAAGGCTATTTATTTTAAACTATCCAGTATTCAACTCTACAGCTGTTAGTTTCTATACTTTCCTCTTATTCTTTTCCCCATATAGACATGAACTCTGAAAATCTATTTTTAAAAAACTGACATAAATAATTTCAAGCAAGACAAAATTCCACTGGGGGAAGGTAGGCTTCTAGAATCATTTTCCTTTAAGGGTGTGCATGGTCACACACAGCAAGAATTGTAATCAATATCAATATTTTTGTTTTGTCTCATTTTGTTTTGTTTTATTTTATAAGAACACAAAGTTGAGGAAATATGGAATTAAGGTGAATCAGGGAGAGGTTGGGGGGAGTAAGTGAATACGATCCAAATACAATGTATGAAATTCTCATAGAACTAATAAAAATATTTTCAGAATGTCTTCATTTGTGTCTCCCAATTAAGGCCAGAAAGAAACAGCATGTGCAAAGGATTTCAATAACAAAATAAAATAATATAAACTCTTCTTCCCATTAGCAATTAAGATGTTAAAAATGCAGTTAGAGACTGAAGAGTTAGCCCAATGGTTAAGGGCACTGCTGTTTTTTGTTCTTGTTTTTGTTTCTGTTTTTTTTTTTAGACTACCTACACTTGGTTCCCACAACACACATGATATCTAATACTAACTGTAACTCCAGTTCCAGGGACCCACCACCCTTTTCTAGTCTCCTCAGTCACTAGGAACACAAGCAGTGGATAGACATATATATAGGCAAAAAAAATCTATATACATAAATGAACAAATAAAAAATGTGGCTACACCTGTGCCTATTATGCTGCTTATAGAACAAAAGCAAAGGAAAAAGAATGATTCCTATTGTGCTTGTTCCGTTCAAAGAAGTTTTTTAAAATATACTTATTTTATTGATATATATCAAATTTTATATTAGCTATGTTTATTTTTAGGTTTTTGTGATCTTCCTGATAAATAATTTGTAATCTCTATGAAAGGCAAGTTAGGACAGGCAATTGTTAATACTTTCATATAGCCATCGTACGACTGATGCTGTCTTGATTGTTTCAAAGTATAAAATGAATGTATTTACATATATTTACAGAAATACATATAAAGATTGTTTAAAGAAATCAAGGAGTATGGGTGGAGGACTACACATTTGTTTTTAACTTTCAGGTTATCTAAGCTTAATTTTACCAACTTGAGGCAAAGTATTCAGGAGAGCTGTCTATAGCTTCTTTCCAAAGCTGATGAAAGAGGGAATCAACGTTCTCTCTGTCCACAGATTCAACACTGTATTCCTTTACTCTGTGATGTTATATGTCAAGTGTTAGGTGCTGACAATGTCTCTTCTTCTCTACTGGAGACAGATTAATTTAAGACAGTTTGTCTTTCACACAGCCCCAAACAAGCTGTCAGACTGAGGGATCCCATGAATACTTAGTGGGAAAGTGTTAGTTTGAATAACCACTTATTATCTGAGGGTTTTCCCCTCTATACTGATACATTTCAAAGAATTTGTGGATAAACCACAGAGTTTCTGCGGGAAGGTGAAAATTATGTAGACGACAAATAGCATTTTATCTCTTATTAAAATAACTGAATGACCCATGAGTCTTTTACTGGAACTATTCATTAATGAAATTTTCACTTCTAATCAATATAACCACAACCTTTAAGCATCCATGTACCCTGCGTTAGTAACAGAGTAGAGAGGAGGAGCCACAACATAATCAGATACTGTGAAAAGCATACTGTTTGTCCTTAGTAAGTCACTCCCATTCTCCAGGTCTGTTTCCATGTCAACAAAATAAAGCAGTAGCAGTCACTTCTTAAATCTGTTGTGAGTTACAATGCTTTGCCTTAGTCTGTTTTTACATTAAAAGTCTCCAGGAAAAAGACCATTGTTCTCAGCATTCATTTTATAGAGGAGAAACATATAATGCACATCATAAAAATATTGAAAATGCCAACATTAAGCAGCAAAGTGTAATTGTCTTCCCATAGATGAATCTGATCCAAGTAAAATACACTAGGACAATTCCTGATTTGACATCATTGACCCTGTTACTGTTATCTGTGTATGAAAAAGGAATTTTGTGAGCATGATATATTTTTATTCCTATTTAACCTCATTAACTAGTCAGTCAGATTCAATAGGTTCTTCAGCAGAAAAGACAGAGAGAGAGAGAGAGACAGAGAGAGAGGCAGAGAGAGACAGAGGCAGAGAGAGACAGAGGCAGAGAGAGACAGAGAGAGGGAGGAAGGAAGGAAGGAAGGAAGGAAGGAAGGAAGGAAGGAAGAAAGAAAGGAAGGAAGGAGGGAGGGAGGGAAGGAAGGAAGGAAGAAAAAAGCTTCCAGAGATGTGTTGCTTCCATCATTGCTTTCATTTGGTGATCTTATGTATTCTTTGGATCTGTGCTATTGCTCGAGTTCTGATCACTCCCAAGTCCATCACAAAGTATCCCCAATTATCTCAAGACATGGCTTTGCCTCTAAATCCCAGTCTTACTTCTTTAGCTGGTATGTATGCATGGATATTCCTAAGCATATAAAATTTTCAATGGTAAGTTGTTAGTGTTCTCTTTAAAATCTTACCTACACTATCATCTTCTCAGTTTCAAAAGAAGGCAACAGTCTCTAAGTCTGTGACATCAAGGGGAACATTGGGTGATGATGAAACTGTCCTGTGCCACAATGTCCACTATGATAGTCACCAGTGCATGGTTGTAGAGTATGTGAACTTCAGCAACTGAAAAACTGAATGAAAAAGTAGAACAGTCAATTTTGGCCTCTTAATCCCTTCGCAAAAAAAAAATCAAACAAACATGTTATCTGTTAATTTACTGCCAATCTCATAAACAAAGAGAGATGAGAAACAGACTATGAATAAAGATATGCCATAGCAGAGAAAAAACCTGTTATTCCTTAGATAAAATTTCAGTTTATACTTTTTAAATAGAAAAGTGGGTAAGTAATGTATCAATTTTAGAAAGTCAAATTACAAAGCAGTAGAAGTTAAATTTTCCATTTTGTAATATAAGGAAAAACCTAGTATGAAGCAATGTACTGCTGAAATTTTAATGCTTCTTTGCTCATGTATTTACCAAACATGTTGTGAACACATCTGATGTCCAAGGATCATTCTGGGCACCAGCACTGGCCAGGGAAGTAAAGAAGCATCACCCTTGCTCGCCACCATATTAATATTTTTCCCTAAGTCACCTTTCTGTGTTGTTTTAAATTTCAGGCTGAATTCATCCTTCACTGGAAAACAGTGAAGGAAAAACAAGCACACATAGAACTATCCAGTGGAAAATAATGGCTTATCAGGTGGAGTGAGTGTATTATTCACTTTCTCTGGGGCACTCTTCCTTTTGCAATGAGAGAAAAACCTAGCAACAAGTAAGGGCTTCAAAAGCATTCTTCTAAGTACTTAGTTCAGGACGACACTGTGGTAAAGAATGACAACAAACTATATGTGGAGAACAACCTCTATACATTGCCTTTAGAAATCACAGTAAGTACTTAGTTCAGGACGACACTGTGGTAAAGAATGACAACAAACTGTATGTGGAGAACAACCTCTATACATTGCCTTTAGAAATCACAGTAAGTACTTAGTTCAGGACGACACTGTGGTAAAGAATGACAACAAACTGTATGTGGAGAACAACCTCTATACATTGCCTTTAGAAATCACAGTAACCAGACTGCTTTATAGTTGTCAGGACATGGCAGCTATAAACGAATTTAAAACAGTTCTGGAAAATGGTGATGGGGTAGATAGAGGATGAGATGAAGTGGCTGAGAAGGAACAGAAATCAGTGCACACTGATTGATTGTTCCCAAGCTGCTACTCATCTGATTGTTCTAATACGAAAGGACTGAGTCGGCTGTTTATAAATATCATGGTACTCCTCTCATTATTTATCTTCTCTTAAAAAAAACAGCAACGTTGGGCTGATTAATCATGGAGGTTAAGAAACAAATATTCTGTTATGAGTTTTTGAAATGCAAAGCTAACTTATAATTAAAATAACGAAAAGCACAGCATCCTTCATGTTTAAGACCCTGTTGTTCTTCAGAGCTTGTAAAGACAGGAAATCTTCATTAATTATTTGTCAAAATATGTGACTCAATATATTTCATCCAGACCTCACAAAATAATCATCAGCAGTGGACTCCATAACATTCCAACAAAAAGAAATTGTAGTTTGTGTAGTAGACAAATACAATAAATAATGGTTCTTTTGCTCCTGAAACTAGTAGATTCCATAACATTCCAACAAAAAGAAATTGTCAACTGTACTTTTTGTAGTAGACAAATACAATAAACAATGGCGCTTTTGCTCCTGAAGCTAACTATCCTGTATTTTTCACATTTTATCATACTTAAGCTAAGATGTTATTATACCCAGGCTCCCAATATGCCCTCTTCATTTGCCACTGTATTTACAGCTCACATGAACTCTAAGCGATCTGTCACAGAGACAGATAATAAGCTCAATTATGCCAGCTTTAGGTGGGGAATTAGGAAGGGTGCATCAAAAATATCCTAAGAACTTTTAATAACTCATCATAAAATAAATATTTCAGACATGTATGGAAGTCATTCCTAAATATATTTACCATCTTAGGTTAAAGAGAAAAAAGGTATTCTGTTGCTATTTTCTTCTCCAATCTACAGAAGGATAAGTCAAACAAAAATTCTTCAGATTTTAGTTTTATATTCACACTACATATTTTTGTTTCATTTTTTCTCACTTCATGTGTGCAGTCTAATCCTTTACTAGGTTGTCCATGTTGTCTTTTATGTAATTGTAACTCCATCATTCTGAACTGTATCAACTCTTGGGCATCCCTGACAAGTTATCATACACAGCCTCCTTCAGAAAAGGATAACACAAGCACGCACTGCACAGGAGCCATTCTATTTCATTTTAATGGTGTTCTTGTTGAATGTCTTATGCCATTCCCAGGATTAATGCCATTAAATCGTTAACTCAAATTTTATTAGCATAATTTGGTTTAATTATTTCTAAATCCTTTATTTTAAATAACCACATTAAAATTCACTCAACAGCGTTTAGACCACCCAATTTTCTCCTTGAATTCCCTTTGTAGGCTAGAACTTTTTGAAATGACTGAGACAGTTTCCCAGTGAAGAAAATAGATTAAAACTGGATAAATATGTAAAATCCAAACACAGAATTATTTTAAATTTGTTAAATTTTTAACTAGTAACCCAAACTCTAAGCATATTTTTACCACTTTAAATTTTAGAAATGAGATATTAATAATATTCATTTTCCCTCAAAACACTCTAATAATATTATTGTACTATTTTATCACTCAAGTTTAACAATACTATATTTTTATATAAAAAGTACTAACAAACTAGCAAACCGTCTTCTGTTTTAAAACATAATATAATGGAATGAAACAGGTATTGTTCTTTCTTTCTTCAGCTACATAGTCCTGGCTGGTCTGAAACTTCCAATATTAGCTCAAGTTTCTAACCCTTCATCCTCAGCTGCTCCAGTGCTGAGATTAGAGGTATGTGCCGAAACAGCAAGTTCATACAGTGCTGAGCATCCAACTCAGGCTTCAAGAATGCCAGGAAAGTACACTACCAAAACCTTGCAATTAATTGTAACACATATTACTAGATATCTACTTTAGATCTTGTACACTGCCGAGTGCAGTTTGCTAAAACACATAAAAATAGAACAGAAACATTGGAAAGGTGATTATGAAAATAGAGAAAGCCAATAGTTGATGACAAAAGTCTCTTGCAAGTACCATAAAAAGGCAAATGAAAGAACAGTTCTCTTTAAAGAGAAAGAAATTTGGAAAGCTATGGCAAGAAATTTCTCTTTGGTGGGGTTTTGTGATATATGCAGGGATCGGTAAGACATAGTCTTGTCAGTGGCAACAAAGAAGAGTATTCAAACAGAAGGAATTTGCAGATGAGATGGTACATCCTCACCTAATGCAATACGGCAATAGTTAAAGCAGAATGAACAAAAAATTGGTAGAGTTGTAAATTAATATAGCCAATACAGATAAATAAATAAATTGATGTTCTTCAAAAACTAAAAATAAATGTATCACACAATTCGGCAGTCCCCTCCCCTTTGTATATATACCCAGAGGAAAGAACTCATCCTGCCAAAGAAATGAATGTACACCCAGGTTTTTTTGGTGGCCATAAATTGATTAATTGATAAGACAAATTATAACACCCATAAACAATGGAATATTGGGACCAAATAGAGGAATGTTTTTTCATCATCTTTAGCAATATACATGGGATCCAATTAACTATTTAATATAATATGAACATTATATTAGTTAAAATAAGCCAGATACAGAATAGAAAAAAGTGCCAGCATTATCTCTTACATGTGAAAGCTGAAAAGTTTATGAATGCTAAAAAAGATTACCAGACCTTGGGATCTGGCGTTACAAAAGGGACAAAGGTAGCCTGGCTCTCATGAATTCACTATGGACAAATGTAGCAAAATAGCAGGAGTACCTTAATATGTAAAGCTTAAACATGTAATCAAAATTAAAATTATGAGAGAATAAGACTGTGCTGAAAGACGCGTAAGTACTAATCTTGGAATTCCAGAATGAAGACCTGTGAAAGACCGTGTAAGCCTTGTCCAATCATTTGTATTTGAATGTCTAGGAGTTGCAACTTTTTATTGAAAGATTCACACAATCCAATCTGTATAGGAAAAAAATCATTTGGGAAGTGTCGGGTGGATGCACAGATTTATCAGTAGTTACCATCATTGGCTACTCTTCCAGAGCTTGAGGGTTTGATTCACAGCACCCTCATTCTGGCTCACAGCTGCTGCAACAGGGGACCCAACACTCTCTCTGCCTCTGTGGCTACCTCACTTGGTTCAAACACAGGCAAAACATTCATGCACCAGAAATAAAATGCATTTTAAGTTTAATAAAAGAGGTTGGATGGAATGGTTTGTACAAAACAGACTACTGTGGTTCCAGGTAGAAATTGATGAGCATGCCTAATAAATAAATAAGGTGGTGGGATTTAGAAGGAGGATGATATTTGAAAAGCAGGAAGTGGAAATGTGGAGACATATTTGAGGAATGATGAAAACTAAGATGTAAACCTTGTCATCTAAGAGAGCAGGTGACTGGACAAGGAAATGGGAGTTTCTTCATATTGAAAGTACTTTGTTTATGACTCTATTAAATCCAAATCTGCAGGGCTTAGGGAAACTAGCAGAAGGAGGCAGAAAGAGTGGAGGAGACAGAGAGACTGGAAGGCATCAGGAAAATGAGGCTGTCTAAAAAGACTGAGCAGAGCTGGCATGAACTCACACAAACTGAAACAGCAAACACATGGACTACACGGGTCTTCGTCAGATACTATAGTTTTTAGTTTAATTACTTTATGATTCTCCTAGTTGTGCAAATGAGTGGGTCTCGGGTTTTGTGCCTTCTCTTGGGGATCTTTCATTTTTCTGTTGGCTTGGCTTGTCCATTTTCTCTATGATGGTTTTCATTTTATCTTACTATAATTTATCTTGTTGCTGTCTCTTAAAAGCCAGATCTTTTCTAAAGAGACACAGAAAGGTAGTGGATATGGATGGGAGGGGTATAAGGGGGAATTGGGTGGATTAGAGGGAGGGGAAAATACATTCAGATACACTGTATGAGAAAAGAATCTATGTTTAATAAAAGGAGAGAAGGTAGTATAATTTTTAAAAGAATGTATTTTTGTTTATAGGATATATTCTGATTATTGTTTCCCATCCCAAATTCCTCCCTACGATCCCAGCTTCTCCATGAAGAAGAACACTCCCTAGCTCATTTTCAAAGTCACTTTATAGCAGCATTCCATTCAAAGGGTGGCTGGTGGACAGACAAACTGTGTGCATTTTGCAGTCCATCATTTATTAAAAGGGTCATGTTTTACTTCATAACTCAGCTTCTCTAAAGATTTTTAAAATATGTACACACCCACTCATGTGTATGAATGCACACATATACCTACATATGCACAAATGTATGAGACCCATATACTAATCTTATAATTAATGTGCCTATCTGATTATGAGTGGTAAATTTATCTTATCTCCCACAGAATTTCCAAGTTATATTTAGATGTTAAACTTTATACACAAATGGACTCATACATTAGGAAAGAAAAGGCAAAAGAATGAAAATATTATTCTGCATTAACGTTCTCAGAGGCAGAAAAATGACATATTATAATAAATACCCTGATACCAACAGTCTAAGAGGCACAAACTAATTATTTTGTGTGTGTCCCTAGATAGTTTCATTCAATTAGGTGCATGACTCAGTTCAAAAGGTGATTAATTGCCTTGTTTCATAATGCAGAATTACCATCCCATTTATGATACACGCAAAAACAGTGAGAAATTTACATTTTGGGCTTAATCGCCTTGTCTAAATATTAAGCAGAGAAATAAGGGGAAGGGTAATTGGCATGCAAACCTTTTCTGAGGTGCAACAATTTCCCACAGGCCATAGCCCAGTGATGCACTCTGTACACAACACTTGTCCATTAACAGCCAGCACTGATGTAGGCAGAATGCAAAATACCTCCTCTGCTTATCCATTTGGGAAGATTGGACAAGGATTAGTTTTATGCGAGAGGGTATCAGAAACTCCAGGAGTTCTCCAAGTAATGATGTTCCTTATTCGTCTGAAATCCAATCACCATAGCTAGAAATGATGGCAAAATTTAATTGCTATATTGAAATCAAGACTATTTTGTTCAACTTTTATCCATCCTTATGTTATACTTCTAAACACAATTTCTACAAAACGTGAATACATATACTAAACAAATAAAATGACTAAGGAATATGCTTTCCTTCCTTTGCTCATTCTTGAACACATAGTATGTGAAAAGACATCCATTTTAGACTCAGGCCTATCTTCTTTCTTGTGATTGAGGAGTGACAACTTCCAGGAAGTATCACTGCAACAGTCAAAGCCTCAAGGTGAATAGGAGCTCCTGACCACAAAACGAGTAGCCTGCATCAGGGCCAAGTGTTCTGAGCCTCAGGGGATCAAACACTTTGAAGGAACATGGTCTCTATGGCAGATTCCTATGACTGAACCTCCCCATCTTTTCTTGCTTCTTTATTTCCTTGATAAACTCTTCTACCATCATTTTAACACCCACAAAGCTTTGTCCTACCCTTTTCTCTGCCAACAAAGTCAAGTTATCATTTTAAGAGTAGAGTAAGTTCTCTCCTTACACATTGGCATGAGGACCAATGATTGGAAGTCGTTTTGCCTGGTTTTGCATCAAGAACTTTTACTCAATGAGCTGTCTCCCAGGCTCACAGATACAAGATGATCATTTCAATTCACTGCTGGTGGAAACTGCTAATAGGATTGTTGTACAAATAACCTAAAATCTGCCAAAGCATTAACTCACAGCCATCCTTTCTGGAAGCACTTGCTTTTATTGGTTGCAAGGACCTTGAAATCACTCAAGTTAGAAGGCATGGGACTCTTCTTAATTCTTGTTTCTCATTCACTGTTCACATACCTATCTTCTTCTTGATTCTTCATTGGCAACACAGAACTCTGTGTGTACAATATTTAAATGCTTCCATTGTGTATTTTTTGAAATTATGAATTTTAGTAATTCATTTACATGAAACTAGTTTGCTAGTTTATTAGTATTTAAATATGATATACACATGGTATTATACTGGACCTAATTTTTTGTACTCCAGCCTCTCATGACCCTTTTGCTTTTTCAAGAGTGGTTAATAAGCCATGAAATCACTGAAATATTAGTTAACAAAAGTGTTTTAAAGTACATCACATTTATTTATTTAACTGGGTGAACACATACCACGGTGTGGGGAAGTGTCAGGACAAATTGTGAAAGTCAGTTCTCTCTTTTCATCATGTGGGTCTCAGATATCCAACTGAAAGCATCAAACTTTCCAGCATCTGCCCTTTATCCACTGAGACATCTCCTGGGCACTTCAATAGTAGTATTTTTGAGAACCCTTGGCACAGGAAATTTTAAGAGTTTGTGAACCCCTGCAAGATCCAAACTAAAGATCATCTGTGTCTGTCAAATGATTGGATTGACATTCTTATTGGCAGCCCAGGCCTGGTGTTTGTACTGACACCAATGCCATGTTGATAGCTGTGCAGAATTATACCTCCAAAACAATCAGATAAAGAATGCAAAAGGAGCCATGGCAATTGATTTGACTGAGAAGCACACATGAAGGTAAGCATGCAGGACACCCTCAGGATGATAAACAATTTACATTTATCTCAATTTATTCACATGTCAATTAATGATCCAAATGGCTCTCTGTCTTATAATAAGAAATGATTATTTCTTACTGAAGTTGCCAAAATTCCTATTATTTCCATTCAGTATTCGGTGGTGACTTTTAAATGAAAAGAAAACATGTTTTTTAAAAGCAGCGATCCCTTCGTGAATATTTCCACTTTATTGCTTTTGAATGGCCCAAGTTCAAATGAGACAATTAAATGCTGTGTCTTTTTTCGGTGTTCAGAGGCAAAAAAGAAGGTAATTTGCTGCTTCATGCATCTGTTTCCTCATCAGCACAGTGAGGGCCAGGCTAATTAGGGGATGGAAACAATATGGTCATATAGATAGGCCAGATTGCTTGTCACTCAGGTATTCAATATGTGGGCTCTGTTCTGAGGACAGGGAAGAGATAATGATTCTCTGGCATCTCCCTTGCAATGCATGAAAAGGAAGGACTAGGCAAGGGCTCAGATGTTTTCTCACTTATTTTTAGCATACATCTTAGGAATAATCCTACTGGGCTATATCATTCATTTTGTCTTTGTAGAGGGATCAGTATTAGGAAGTGTCAACCAAGGCTTCTAATTCCCATAGAGAATTCAAGAAATCAGCAAACTCACTTGACTTCTGCTCCATTCATTTAGGTTCATTATTCTGCATATGTTCTGGGCCAGAAAAAAATCCAACCCAAACACAAGTGAATATGTAATATATTCAGAAAGTCTAATTTAACTAGGTTTGCTGGGGGAGAACTTACAGCTGAAAGTATATAATTAATGATGGAGTTCATATCATTCACATTCTATCAGTAATCTGTCTTAGGTCACTCAAATCAGGTAGGATGACACAAAAGTAGGGCTATACACAGACATGATTTGGAAAGCTGATTGGTGTAATTAGGCTCGGTCTCTCTTAGATATGTGAACATGGAAAATAAGAAAAAGAACAAGAATGAATTTGAAGATACACACTGAAAGTTTCATAATAACAACAAATAAATGTTATAAATAAATATAAGACCTAAGTGTATATATATGGGTGTGTTTAGAACCAATGTATCTAAAACATAACATTGGGTGGGATGGAGAACTTGAAGCCAAAGAAAGGGGAAGGGGGGACAAACGGAAGAGGGAAAGAGTGAAGAAAAATGGAAGGGTGAAGAGGAAAAGTAAAGGGAAGATAAAGACCAGGAGGAAGAGAAGTGGAAGGGAAGCGAAGTAAAGGATGAAGAAACAGGACACACAGTCTGGGGTTGGCTCCTGCTCCTATTAGCACCAGGAAAATAGTTTTTCTGAACTTTCTATGTTCCCAGTTACTTGTTGCCTACAGATGCTTTTTCAAGCAGAGCAGGGATGCTCTACATGTTGTATTCTTGGGTTTATCTGGACAACTGTCTCCTTTTTAATGATGCCACAGACTTCCAACTGTACTGAGTCACCAGTTTTGTCTGAAGTATTATTGTAAATCTTGCATCTTTCCCAAAACCTCCAAGGATCAGTTATCACAAGGATGGTCACTTGATTTCTACTCAGCCTGGACTCTGAATTCTTATGTTGTCTTTATTCTCTAGCATAGTTAAAAGTTTCCTCTAAGGATGACAACCATGATTCTTGTGCAGCAAAAGAACAACTCGTTGGAACATCCACAGCCTCTTTGCTCCTCAGAGTGCCATGGCATCCAAAGATATTTGTATGGATGACTATTAAAATTAGCATCAGGTTAACCAATATTATGTAAATGACTTTAATAGTAATATTCCTAAAAACTTTTTACCATAAATGTACCTTTCCCCTTAAGACCTATATTCCTGCTAGGTCACTAGACTCCTTCACTACCATGACCTTCCAAACCCAACAAATCATTGTTGATATCTAAAGCTAGAACTATCTCTTTCTCCTACCATAGTTATCCAGAATATTCATAGCGCATCAACTCTATTTCTGTAACTTTTGAAAATTCAACTAAACCATTCTCTGAAAAAGTAGCCCCTTCTATTGCTAAGAGGAATTCTAAGGGTGCTTTTAAAGAAGACCTACTTCCTCATGGGGATTTTACCACTCAATCTTGAATAGAAGCGCCTATAAAAAGCAAGAAAGCCCACCACTGACTATATACATAAACTTTAAAGTCACTAATGCATAACTTAATTCCATCTCCCTTATATTGAAAGTGTTGTCAATATCTCTACTTTGGTGGTGAATAGATTAGTCTGATGATCACAGTCTCTACAAATAAGGATTATTCTGTGATGTCCAGCATGTTCACTCATAACCACTTAAAATCCTACCTCTGTTTGGTTGCTTCCAATGGCACTTTACAATGCAGATGAGGCACGATGCTAGAAGAGGCATGTGAAGTTTCTTTAGCACTTACATTGGAAAAGAATGTGCTCTAGATTGGAACATAAAGAAATGATACACAGACCTGTTGATGAAACCGAGTGTCATATGAACTGAAGACTTTATCAGCATAACACCTTTATTTAACATCATTGCTACCAGATACGAAGTCCTGATCCCACATAAGATCTCAATAGATTCCTATGTTATTCCTGTGTTATTAAAATGGTAATGTGCACGCCTTTAATCCCAGCACTTGGGAGGCAGAGGCAGGCAGATCTCTGTGAGTTTGAAACCAGCCTGATCTACATAGTGAGTTCCAGGACAGCCTCAAAACCACAGAGAAACCCTGTCTTGAAAAATCCAAAAAATAAATAAATAAAATAAAATGACATCCCTTCATCACTCATAATCTATCTTTCCCTATCACTCTTACAAATAAAGAAATATATTTCTGGATACATGTATGTATATTAGGAGACCTCAATTAAGTAAAATCACTATTATATTTTCACAATGTACTCTTTCAGGCATTAATTTTTACTCAGGTGGACACACTCAAAAGAAAATAAAACAATGCATGTAACATCTAATGAATTACCAAAAAATAATGTTTCATCTATTCAATCAATACCACTTCATTAAATATCTATGTAAAACAAAGACTACTGTTAAGGTGAACTGAGTTCTTACTAACAAAAGTTCTACAAATGTGCTCCACTGGGAAGGACTAGTGTATAAAAATCTTAGCACATGAAAGAGCCTCGAGCAGGTCACTGGAACACGGGAAAGAGCAGCGAGAGAAAATAAACATAAGAAGTTACAGCAAAATGTAGGATAATCTTCTGGGTATTATTTAAAGAGAAGTAAAAACCTTTAAAGATAGTGGAGCAACAGTCCCTAGAAATTTTGAATTAAGAACTTAAGAGCATTTGATATTGTTCCAACCAACTAGAGATAGTGCCTCATTACTACCTACATTTGCTATGAAGTACACATGTAAATACTGTTTGTGGATTCAATTGGGGTATGCTTTTTTTTCCTGCCAATAGTAGAGAAACACCCCAGCGAGGTAAACAAGCAGACCATATGCGTTGTTGGCATCACTAGAATGCTCTACAGCTATTGCTTATGCCTTAAGTATCTTGAAATTCGGTGGCTTATTGATATATTCTATTATATTTTAAGTGTATTTGGAAGCTTTTGAACAGAAAGACTTCACACTACTAATCTTGTGATTAGGCAATTAGAAACTAATACCAGTGAGCTATTTGCTGTAAGGAATGTGCATTTATAGTCAGGTCTCATGAAGCAGTTTTTGAATTAACATAAATATAATTGCCCTCTAGATTTTTAAGGCTTTTAACATCTATATTTTAGAGCAAACTATTCCATAAAGTTATTTTAAGGATCTTTTCTCATACTACAGCTATATGTGGATAGACTGTATATGAGCATGTAATATGCACATATGTGTAGAAGTTATAGATGTAAAATACCACACTGGTGATATTATAGTATGTACTGGGACTTATAAGGAACACATTATATTATATATTATAAATATTTGTCATAGATGAAGTTACAGACATGTAAGTTGTATCACACACATACATACATACATACATACATACAATTTTTCCTCAATATGTTTTTATTTAATTTAGAAACATGCATGCTTCATATGTCAATCCCAGCTCCCTATCCCACCTCTCCTCCCTTGTCCCTCCACCAGTTCCTCCCCCAACCCCCAATGCAATCCCCACATCATTCCCCAGAGAGGGTGAGGCCTTCCTTGGGGGGATCTCCAGAGTCTGTCATTTCAACCAGGGCAGGGCCTACGCCCTTCCCCATGCATACATACAATTTTTGAAAGCAGATGTTAATGAACTAACATATAAAAAATGTTAGAAAGGTACAAGTTGCCCATTATTACACAACAACGACTATTTTTATGGAAATCATACCATACACATTATATGCTATGATACAGAAAATACAAGGAAACAGGACTACTCTTTAATTCCAGGCTGATCATGCTGTATGAAGAAGAACTCCACTTCTTGGTCTATACCACTGAGAAGAGAAGAGGAAAATCCCTGACATATAAAAAAATCTCTAGGTCCTCCAAGACCTATGGGACCAATACTACCTTTAACCCTTTTGTTCCCACACTTTTCAACTTTAAACTCACAGTGGAGCTTGCAAGAATGAAGGACGATCAAGGGAGGAGATAATCAGCAGCTCTGTGAAATTTAATATGGAACTGTTTCCTTCCAGTCTCTTTTAGGAAATTACTCCAACAGCATACCAAAAAACAAACAAACAAAAACCAAAAACCTAGCAAAGCTTCCTAAAGACAAATTCCCTGAAGAAATAATTGCACATCATGGCACAGATAGGATATATTAATAAAGCTGAGATTGAAGAGTACATTAAATGCCATCCTAGACCCTTCATCCAGTAGCTGATGGAAGCAGAAGCAAAGATCCACAGCTAAGCACTGAGCCAAATTCCTGGACCCCGGTTATAGAGAGAGAGGAGTGATGAGCAAAGGGGTCAAGACCAGGCTGAGGAAACCCACAGAAACAATTGACCTGGGCAAATAGGAGCCCACAGAGTCTGGTCTGACAACTGGGGCACCTGCATAGCACAAAACCAGGCCTCCTAACCTTGGGTGTCAGTTGGGAGGCCTGGGCAGTCTACGGAGCCTCTAGCAGTGGAACCAATATTTATCCATAGTTTACACATGGAATTTGGGAGCCCGTTCCCCGTAGAGAGATACTCTCTCACCCTAGATACATAATGGTGGGCCTAGGCCCTGCTCCAAATGATGTGACAGATTTTGATGATCCCCATGGGAGGTCTCACCCTCCCTGGGGAGTGGAATAGGGGTGGGATGAGAGATTTGTGGGGTCATGGGAGAACAGGAGGCAGAAGAAACTTGGATTGCTTTGAAAAATAAGATTGTTCCTTAATTTAAATTTTAAAAAACAGTGTTAAACAAAAGCAGTCAGTAACAAACTATTTCATATGATTCTAGTGTTATGAAATGCCCAGAAAAGGCAAATCTGTAGCTATGTAAAGTAGATTAGTAAGTGCCTACCTGGTGATGGAGGACAGAAAAGACACTTTTCTAAACGTGCATATGGGCTGACATCATGCAAAACTGGAGACTTATTTAAAAGTCATTAAATTGTACATTTAAAAAAAAAGAAAAGCTGAAAAGTGTCATTCAATTGTTTTCAGGGTGAGACATCATTATGTCTACAACACTTAAGCACTAAAGCATTACTGAGATATTTGAATTGTTGTTGGCTTGTGAGTCTTGTCTCAAATCTGGTGATGGTAAGCAACAATTGATCATTGTGAACACTGTGACCCTAACACACATGCCACTTCTTAACAAAGCCATTAGGGAATTACTCATGAATACAGGAAGGGTTATTTGGACATTCAGAATAATTTCAAACACTACTGACACTGAAGGCGACAGAGTTGGAATTCAGAACACGTTTGTGAGTGAGATGCTTTCGTCTGGAAAGGGTTGGAGACTGGCTCAAACAAAACTGACATCCATCAAACTCCCACTGAGTTGCTGATTCAATGTGTCAAGGTCCGAATAAATAAATCCACAATCAAGATTTCTTAGGAAAAAAACGTTTCTTCTCCCACTAATAGGAGAATACAAATGATGAGGGGAAGTGTAGCATCGAGCTGAGCCCTGAATTACAGATTATGGACACCATTTCAGAAAAATTATTTTAAAATCCTCCATCACATTTGATTCTTATAAACAGCCTGAGATAAACTGTATCTTATTCAAACAATTTTTTAAATGAAATTCTTAAGATTTAGTAACAAATCTGGGCTGTGGTGGCCCATACCTTTAATTCCATAACATGGGTGGCAGACACAAAGAAACCCTATCTCAAAAAAAAAAAAAGATACAGGTAGCTATAGGAAATTAGACTACTCAGCTAACCTCCCATAGTTTTCTCCTTCTCTCTCTCTCTCTCTCTCTCTCTCTCTCTCTCTCTCTCTCTCTCTCTCTCTCTCTCTCTCTCTCTCTCTCTCTCTCTCTACCTGAAGATTTGGTTAAGATCTGAAAGCACTGAAATGCGTATCAGCTGTTTTCCAGCCTTGTGCATTCACCACCATGCCCTATGCCTCACAAGTACATACAACACAGGGAGTTTTTAGACACCAATCACTTCCCTGACCTCAATGAGCTTAAAATGGGAAGACAGGTGCCTGTGCTTGACCATCAGTCTTTCAGAGTAAACGGTCAGGGCATCTGCTGAGCGTCCATCCTCATCTTACCTTGAAATTAACGGAACAGATTACTGGCATGACGTTCTTAGTGCTGTAATTTTGCAAAAGAAACTCATCAAGTAATGAGCATTCAGGGTCCCTCGGGCCTTGTGACCGTGCCTTACAAGCAAATCCACCTCTGTCAGGTATAACCCTCACTGAAATTCCTTTCAGAATATTTATTTTGTCTAAAAAGAGACAGGAAAGACTCTTTTCCTCATGTTAGAGACTTCAGACATTGAGTTTTTCACAGCATTATTTATAGACCTATTTTATGTACTAACTAAACTTTACTAAATAATGTTCAGGCTCCATAGCCAATTATCCACTTTTTTTCTCCTTTTTTTAATTTTTATTTTAAATAGCTTGTTTTACATGTCAATCCCAGTTCCCTCTCCCTCCCCTCCTCCCGCACTCCCCACCATCCCTCCCAGCCTCCCATCCTATTGTCAATTCCTTCCACATAGGGGATATCTAGAGTCTGTCATTTCACTCAGGGCAGGGTCCAGGCACTCCCCTAAGTCCAGGCTGAGAGAGCATCCCTCTTTGTGTTATGGACACACGTTGTCTGTTTGTATTCCAGGGATAAACACTGATCCACTGCTCAGGACCCCATAGGTTGTCCAGGCCTCCTCACTGACACTCACATCCGGGGATCTGGATCAGTCCCATGCTGGCCTCCCAGCTGTCGGTCTGGGGTCCAAGAGCTCTCCCCTGTTCAGTTCAACTGTCTCTGCTGGTTTTGCCAGCCCATTCCTTGCCAATTTGCTCATCGCTCCTCTCTGTCACTGGGTTCCTTGGGTTCAGTTCAGTGTTTAACTGTGGAAGTTTGCCTCTGCTTCACTGGATGAAGGCTCCAGGATGGTTATAGACATCAAGTTCATTATCAGGAATGGGCATTCAAGGTGGTCTCTCCACTATTGCTTAGCTTGCCAGTTGGTGTCATTTCTTTAGATCACTAGAGGTCTCACTGGTGCCTGATCTGTCTTCTAACCTATGATTCCCTCTTCTCCCCATCCTACCCCCCACTCAACCTTCCTGTTCCCCCATGACCTACCCAATTATCCACTTTTATCAACATAAAATTATTTAAGATTCAGATACTAATTTTCCTTTCTTTGTTGTCTGAGTATCACATCCATACTTTATTTCTAATCACCTGAAAAAGCAACCCATAGTCGCTTTTCATGTCTGATATCAAATTTCCTAACCTAATGCTAGCAACACGTTCCTTAAACACTCCATGGAGAAGCATCATTGTTGTTAATCTTGGTGTGGTCCCTGGTTATGCAGTGTGATTTGTCTGTGAAAATGTATCTAACACTCATGCATCATAAATTATTTGTGCTATATTTACTATAAAAAATGTTCTCTGTCCCAGTTGTGACTTTCAAATTGTCACTTCGAAACCTTTGCAAAATACTAGATTCCCTTAAGTAAGTAAAGGTAAAGAACTTAGTCTATACAGTAGAATTTTCTCCTATCCATGTGCTGCACTGGTTCTAAGTATTTTGCCCATCCTTCCTAATATTTATCTGTTTATATGTTCCATACCATCTAAAAGACAATATTCATTGAAAGCTAAATACATAAGGTTATCAGAAAGCTCTAGTATTTGTAGGAACTGAGAATTTTGAGGAACTAAATTTATTTTGTTGCCTTTGATTTTTCATGAATGTCCTGTCTTTTATTTCCTTATTTGGAAAGTAAAAGCGTGAAGAATTTTAAATAATTCATCATCTATTTAGACAAGTTACCTAATGTCTCAGAGATTCTTTTTATGCCTGTTGTGGGGAAATAAAAGTGTCACTAACTTACCGTTTAGAATTTTTTTCACAAGTAAACGACGACTCAGTACCCATAAAAAACTTAGGACAATGCATTACATAATCAGCATTAAATATTATCATGTATTCCTAAAGTAACTATTGATGAAAATGAAATTACTGATTTCTAATTTTCGTGTGAGGTTATAATATCAAATAACTTTAAATATGCATCTAACATCCACAATCTATGGATGGTTATCTAGCACTGTTTGAACCGGAAAGCACTTTCAACATTGGAGGTTTGAGGTTGATGGAGGCGGATGTGTGTAAAGGAATAGGAAGTTGTTACTCTGGTTTTCTCTTCAACTTTAATCATCCTAGTAAGAAACACAATGTAACATTTTATTGTTTTTAAACTCTCTCCTCATGCTAAATAAATAGCACCAACAGAAAAAAAATAATTCATCATGTAATAAAAATTATTAATTTAATTTCTTTCACATGGTAAAATATGCAGTGGAATTGCTTCAGTGCTTTTGGGACAGGGCTGACCATTTTTCTCCATGTGGTCTGTGTCTTTCCTGCTCATAGAAGGCCCACACCTCATGCATTCTCATCTGGCTAAACCATTTGCTGTTTATAAAGTTAACTCTCACCCTGTTGGTTTTCATCTCTTTCACACATTGCCCCTGGTGCTGGGAAGGTGGGGGGGTCCCTGTCTTTTCCTCGGATTCTTTCTTCTCACATCTCCTAGAATACCATTAGGTGAATCCACAGACCTCTAATGCCATCTTTTTCTGGCCACAACAACCATAGCAGTGATGCACATACCACTGCAGTGCAGCCTTCTGGCCCCAACAACCATAGCAGTGATGGAAGATTGTGATTCCATGGCCACAAAAAGTCAGAGGCATTACAGATGAAGCAGAAGGCAGTAGAAACAAAATGTAGGCATTGTGTTAGGACAGTCAAGGATCTAGTTTCTGTCATCAACATTCTAGAAAATCCTCAATTTCAATAGTTCCTTCTTCAGCCTTCCATGTGAGGTCCTCTCTGGGAGCTTAAGCTAGTCCCTCACGCCATCATCTTCTATTTATACTATATATTACACTAAAAGAAAGCTGCTATTCTTGGGTACATTTCCAACTAAGAAGGCAAACCCCTGGACGGCATGAACGTGTGTCGGGTCAATGCACTGCGTATTCTTTCCACATAGAGAAAGTGGAAACCTATGAAATTCTAACACTGCACTAAACAGAAAGAAAAAACAGAAACAAGGTAGGAGTGGTGAGTGGAGAAGGAAAGTTCAGGACACAGTCACAGGGCCATTGAACATAAGTGAGCTATGTGATCATCCAAGAAAGACCCCAATATCACTGTTTACCAATGTTTAAACCTTAAAGGAACAGTGAGAAAACACAAAAGAAATCAAGGGTTAAGATGCAAACAAAATCAGAATGTTTGAGGGTCTGCAGCACAGATGCTTAGGGCCAATCCAGGGATGTAAATACTCATCAGAGTTTACATGGAGAAAACTGTGTCCTCTTGGTATAAAAGCCATCACCAGAGAGCCTGTAAAGACTGGGCCCCTGGCTCACAGGACCACAGTTGTATGGTGATCAGTGGTCTGATTTAAAATAAATTTATAATTTTACTGCTTCAAAATAATGTCATTCTGTTTCTTTGCTTTATTATTTTTGTGTAGCTCTAATTTTTGATATTACTGCTGGAAAGAGCTATGTTATAGTAAGCTTACAATTAGCTTTTAAAATTGAGCTATATTAAAAATGCTTTTTATTAAAATCACCAAAAGACAGTATTGGAAAGAGGGACACATTTTCACTTTCTAATTTTTTCCTTTTAAATTCCTCACTATTATTCATGTTTGCAAAAAAATGCTCATAAGCCCTTTCTAAATAGCACAGGGCTGGAGGCAATTATAAAATTAGATGTTCTGATATGACTTGTGGTTCTGATTCTGCAGTGATAACGACAGTAATGTGTCAGAAGTACTGAGTTTGCTTTGATTGGGGAGTGAAGCCAGGGATTATAGCAGCATTAAACATTCTGTTTAAAGCCGTAATTCAGTAATAGAAAACATGTCCTAATTATATATTGTAATGTTTCTGTATACCAAATCTTCCTCCATTCCTATTTCCCTTAAGGTTAGAATAAATAAATGAAAATAACTTTTATGTTTTATCTCGTGGAAAAACACTTTAAAATCCTTATCAGAACATATAATACACTTGGGCACACTTTTCTTCTGCAGGAAGAAACTTTAAATGGGAATGGAGACCAATGAAGAGTAATGTTCTAAATGGAATGTGTGAGATACTTTTTTAAACAAGAAATTGATATTTACCTTATTCTCACCAAGCAGGATATCCATTTGTTTTCTTTTTTAAAACTTGTATTTCTGTGAATGTTCTTGAGTGTATATATGTTGGTTAGAATGCACACAGATGCCTATGCACACCGAAAAGGGGTGTCAGACAGACCCTTTGGAGTTGGCTACAGATGGATATTAACCACTGATGTGGATATTAGGAACTAAACCCAGGTTCTCTGCAGGAGCAGCAAATTCACTTAACCACTGAACCACTCTCCAGCCCTCCATGGCTATAACTTAAATGCAAAACAATGTTTTGCAAACTTGTATGCAACCTGGCAGCTAGGTTGTAAAGGATAGCAAACAGTTGTGAATTTACCACACAGTATGTTATGGAGAAAATCAGAATGTTAAGACAGAGTTAGAGAAATAGCAGGTGTCAGTTTCTCTGGCTACATAAAAAGTAGCATGCAGAAAATGTCACCTAAGATATAAAGGCCAAACTTGACCTACTGTACCAAGACACTGTGATGGGATTGCTATTATCTCGGTTTCTCTGGTGAGAAAACTGACTCATAAATTAGTGTCAAATCATGACTGTTCCACTAGTTTTCCAGTTTTCTCAAGTATTCTGTACTTTGAGTCTCCCTTATGTGGCTCATCTTCACAGTTGAGTAACAGAGAGCATGAATGCTCATCTTAACTCCTGTGAAAATTTACCTCCACCCA
This sequence comes from Mesocricetus auratus, assembly GCF_017639785.1. Taxonomy (NCBI): domain Eukaryota; kingdom Metazoa; phylum Chordata; class Mammalia; order Rodentia; family Cricetidae; genus Mesocricetus; species Mesocricetus auratus. The sequence goes on along the minus strand of NW_024429194.1, from coordinate 39,137,805 downwards.
TCTTCTCAAGCAAGTAAGCTACAAGTCCTCTGAAATGTTTTCAACCCTGACTTCATCTGCAGTAGTCTCAGTTCACTGGTAACCTCACACACTCTGTACCCTGTGGTTAAATTCTAAATCAATTTCTTGACTCCTGGATGGTGACAATTTGAATTCCTCCCCTTTCTTCAAAACTCTAACTTGTAGATGATCATCATTGCCATGCTTTCCTTACAGCTGCATTCACATTAACTCCTTCACCACTGAGACATCTTCTTGAATATGTCACTTAAAATTCACCCAAGCATGACACTTGGTATTGCCTCTGAACTCTGCCACCTTCTGCTCCTATTTTTTGTTTCTTTGTCTGTTTTGTTTTGTTTTATTGATAAGATAATCCCCAGAAGCTATATGTTCTTAAAATATACTGCTGACACTCATGGCAACCTGAATTCAGTTCTCCATTCTCTCTCATCTTATCAATTGCAATTGCTTTTTAATAACACTCATCCCTCTAGCTTTAGCCCTTCCAACCAGCCTCCTCATTGTGGTAATGACTTTCTAAATCACTAATGTGATCTGTGTGCTTCTTCAGCCATGCTCTGAAGCTGTCTATGGTCTATCAAGTAATCGCTTATGACTCGACTCATATTTAAAATAATAAACTATGCATCAGGATTTGAGTTACAGAAGAAAGAAACACTCTGATAAATTTGAGAAGGGCTTATTAAAGTTAACCAGATAGTTATTCACAAGCCTAAAGAAAAATGATCCTGAGTTCAAGGAACTACAGAATATATACAAGACCAAGCTGAGCTACTAAAAAAAAAAAAGAAAAGAAAAAACCTGACTGAAAATTAAAAGTAAAAACAGTGATAGAACACTGTCTGGTATACACCAAAGCTTTAGTACTACAAAGACATGGAGGAGAGGAAAGGTAAATTTAAATGGAATAGTACTCGATAATTCATTGAATTAATGCTTTGTTTGGAATACAAATTTGTAACTGAAGATGAATCTGAAACTCCTACCACAAAAACAATTAATTCTCTTGTTATGATAATTGGTCCTAAACACTTTAAATATCTCATTTCTAAAGGTCTTGAATTCAAGGTAAATATCTTGAAAACGCTCAACTTTATTTTCCCACATATGTCTCACACACAAGTAATAAAGTCTTAGGCAGAAGAATTTGAGGGTTCACTGAATGTGCATCTTTGGGGTATATGCCTAAGAGTGGAATTGCTGGGTCTTGTGGTAGACTGAATCTCATTTTCCTGAGGAAACTCCGTACTGATTTCCTAAGTGACTGTACAAATTGGCACTCCCACCAGCAGTGGAGGGGTGTTCCCCTTTCTCCACATTCTCTCCAGCATAAACTGTCATTGGTGTTTTTTATTTTGGCCATCCTGATAGATGAACGATTATATCTCAGAGTTGTTTTGATTTGCATTTCCCTAATGGCTAAGGATGTTGAGCAATTTCTTAAGTGTCTCTCAGCCATTTTATACTCCTCTATTGAGAATTATCTACTTAGTTCAGTCCCCCACTTTTTAATTGGATCCTTTAATATTTTGGAGATTTTCTTCTTGAGTTCTTTGCAAATTTTGAAGACCAGCTCTCTGTCAGATGTGGGGTTAGTGAATATCTTTTCACACTCTGTCTTGTTGTGTGGGCTGCCTTTTTGTCTTGTTGATTGTGTCCTTTGCCTTACAGAAGCTTCTCAGTTTCAGGAGGTCCCATTTGTTAATTGTCGATCTTAGTGTCTGTGCTACTGGTATTCACTCAGACTATTCATCTTAACAGTTAGTGAGAGAGGATAGCTCCCAACTTTGGCACTAATACAAGATGACCAGATTTTGTCACCCATTTTTGTGTTCCTCAAAGAGCCACTGTGCCCATATACCAGGCAATTAGTAAAAGACATTCATATACCCTAAGTTTTCCAATATGAGAAGACAAACTAATTTAGAAGTATAAAGGAATGTATATTGAGAATAAGGACTAAAATACTATAGAATAGGATTGAAGGATCTTTTGCCTTTATATCCCACAAGTGCAGCTGACACTCAGGGTCATATGTGTTTTTTCATATATAGATGTGACGAGGGATAGACATACTAACAGTCTAACCCTGAAAGGTCATGTACATTTTCTTGTAATAGGTGGCAGGGTTGAGGCTGAACTAAGATGCAATACATCACTAAGTGATCAGAATGATTATCAGGGAAACCTACTGACTAACTATCTGGCCACTTCAGGGCTCCTCCAGTGGCTTCCCTGATTAAAGTAAAGTCTGCATCCTTCTGGACACGCTTCTTCAAGCCTATTAAATTAGAAATTATGTAAAGACTTTTTAACAATAGTTCTGGGACCTCAAGGTTATATAGCCATCACTTTACCAAGTGAACCATCTCCCTCACTCCTTGTGGTACCTTGAATGAGATTGGCTGTAGGAAGTTAAAGCCTACTGGACCTAGAAATGGACCACTATGGAGTCTGCTTGGCACTGTCAGAGGTCCTGATAATGCCTAGCCAATGAGAGAGACCACACAATGTCAATGGATGAGAATACCTGCATTCTGGGAGGATATATACTGTTCCCCCATTGCTAAATAAACAAGTCTCCTGTCGTTTCTTTCACCTGACTCCCAGTGTCTGTGTCATTGATGCTGTGCCTTCTGACCCCTTCCCTGAGGAAGCCATTAGCACCCATCAACAATTGCTCACCCATAGGCTCATATAATTTAATGTTTGGTTCCTAGTTGATGGACTCTTAGGGAAGGACTTTGAGGTATGCTCTTGTTGGAGGAGGTTGTGTCAATGGGGCATGAGATTGTAATTTTCAAAAACCCATGCTGGCTCACATTCTCTCCCTGCTCCCTGCTTATAAACCAGATATAAGTTATTAGCTATTATCCCAGTGTCATGCCTGTCTAGTACCATGCTTCCATTATGATGATCATGGATTAACCCTCTCAAACTGTAAGAAAGCCACCAATTAAATGCTTTCTTTCGTAAGTAGCTTTGGTCATGTTGTATCTTCACAGCAATAAAATTAAGACACCCCAAAACAAAAATTTGATGTATCTGCAATATGAAACTCTCCCTGTCACTTAAAATCAAGCTTCCTGATTACTCTAAAGTTCATGCTCCTTTGAACTCTACCATCTAGCACACACTGAAGAGTCTTCGTTTTCCTCATTTGTGTTTCCAGTGTATTTCTTTCCAATGTATTTCAAATCACTGTAGGAGTCAGTTCTCTCCTTATACGATGTGCATCCTAGGATTCAAACACAAGTCTCCAGATTCAGGGGTAAAAGTTTTTACAGAATGAGCCATCACACCAGTCATGTCCAACTCTTAAGATATTGAAAAAAAGAGGACTTTAATACTTGACCCCAAATAAAAGACACATGTAACAATTTTTACATTCTAGCTCAGCCATGCAAGGATATATCTATTAGTCTAATAACTTGAAGTATACTTACGTTACTGCTATTAACTACAGTTCCTAGAACAATAGCATACAGATCTAATCACTGTTAGAAAGTATCTCTGCTGTTTCTCCTCCTGCTTCTCATTCCTCTTATTTGTTGTACTTGATTTTCTCGAGGCCTGACTAGCACTCCCACACTGTATTTCACCCAGAAACTTACAGCCAATAATTCACATCAGTCTCTTGTTAGTACATACGTTTATCCTGACACAGTGGCCACTACTACCCATTTTACAAAGTCATCTAAAGCAACATCAAACTAAATTCTATACTCTGTACAATTTGAATAATACACATAAAAATTATGCAAATTTGATTTGGACTTTTGATCATATTGTAAAATCTAAAAGGTACCAGGAGGTTCTACAAATGCAGTCATGTTCAACAGTACTCAAGATTTCCATAAAAACATATCTTGAACAATTAACCTTAGACTTCATGTGGCCCCTACATACTTTCTCATTTTAAAAAGTCAAAAGTAATTTTTGCACTCTGCAGCAATGGATTATATTTTTATTGAACTGTATAACTTTCTATGTCATTTAAAATAAAAATTAGAAACCTAACCTTAATGCAACTATATCTGTTTTGAAATAGATTCAACTTCTTATTTGTTTTGAGTCTATTTAAACCTATTTGTCTGACCTTATTTCTCAAGAACTATCATGTTCTCTTGTAGGTAAGAAAGTCAGCCTTTTAATGAAGTATTGCAAAGCATACTATCATCTAAAACTGAATAATAGCATAAACTTAATAATCATGAACAATTGGCAGAGGCAAAATGTGCATTGTTAGCCCTAGAACACAAACATCTAAGTTTGTAAGTTAGTTTATTTTTAACTTTGAAGTATTTCTAGAATCCACTGTATGGACAGACTATATATATTATATATATGTGTTTATATATGTATATACATTTAAATCAATAATGAAGATTCCCTCTAATTCCTAGACTCAACATAATATCATCTAGAAGTTCATGCATCACCTTACACATGTAACATTTTGTATAAATTGGATTTTGTTTGCTTTTGTCTTTGACATGATAAAGGAAAGTAACTCCTTTCATGGGTGTTAAAGACTAAATAAGTGAATACTCTGGGAAACAATGCTTGGAATAGGACTATCCCACTAGATAATAAATTTCAGAAATCACTCAAATTTCTTCAAAAAATATTCTTTTTTATACAATCCCAGCTCCCTCTCCCTCCCCTCCTCTCCCACCCGCCCCACCAGGTCCCCCAGTCCTCCACCCAACCTCCACTTTAATGCCCAGGGAGGGTGAGGCCCTCTATGGTGGATCTCCAGAGTCTGTCATTTCATCCAGGGCAGGGCCTAGGCCCTCTTCCAAAAGTCCAGGCTAAGAGAGCATCCCTCATTTTGTGGGATGGGCACTCAAAGTCTGTTTGTATGCCAGAGATAAATACTATCCTAGGCCCCACAAATTACCTAGTCTCCTCCCTGACACCCACAGTCAGGGGGTCTGAGTCACTCCCATGCTTTACACAGCCATCAAGCTGGGGACCAAGAGCTCCCTCTTGTTCAGGTCAACTGTTTCTGTGGGTTAAACCAACCCAGTCTTAACTCCTTTACTCATCATTTCTCCCTTTCTGTCACTGAATTTCAGGAGTTCAGTTCAGTGTTTAGCTGTGGGTGTCTGCCTCTACTTCCATCAGTCTCTGGATAAAGGTTCTGTTTCCCAGACTCTCTGGCAGTGCGATTTTATGCTGGCACTCCCCTAATTCATGTATAAAATCCATATATGAGTGAGTACATACCAAGTTTCTCTTTTTATGACTGGGTTACCTCACTCAGGATGGTTTCTTCTAGTGCCATCCATTTGCCTGCAAATTTCAAGATTCCACTGTTTTTTTTCCACTGAGTAGTACTCCATTGTGTAAATGTACCACAATTTCCCTATCCCACTCTTCAGTTGAGGGCCATCTAGCTTGCTTTCAGGTTCTGGCTATTACAAATGATGCTGCTATGAAAATAGTGAAACAGATGTCCTTGTTGTATGAATGTGAAAATGCTAGGTCTTGTGGTAGACGGATTCCCATTTTCCTGAGGAATCTCCATACTGATTTTCAAAGTGGCTGTACGAATCGGCACTCCCACAATATTTTCAAGATCACTTTTTAAAAATGGTTAGTAGATAGTGACTACATCATCTATTGACTCATTTTCTAGAATTTTCTTCATTTGGAATTATAGTATAGATGGTTGTTTTACTCCTTCTATTTAGAATCTATCCCACTTAACAAGCATGTCCCTTGCTTCTATTATTTCCTCCAATTTACTAGCTTAGACACAATGCTTTATTTTTCCTGTCACCCCAGCGACATGAACATTCAAAACTATTGACATTCCAAAGATCACTTAAAATGTGGATTATATAAATTCTCTGACCCTTGTCTCTGTTCCACAGTGCTTCTGAATACAGTCCCTGTCATAAGGACAAACACTCTTTGTGAGATACAAATGGTGCATACAAAGACATTTTCAAGCATATTCTTGTAGTACTACTTTAAAAAAATAATATGCCAATTTCAGCGTGCTCTCACAAGGAAACATACCAGACATAGATGTAAAATTCAGAAGCAGAGAGCAAAGAAAATACAAAGCTTAATCAATCTAAAAATTGTCTCTTAAAATCAAATAAGAGCTTTAAAAATGCAGTATTTAAAGAGAAAAATAAGAACTAGAGAAGAAAGTAAAAGTGTCCCCTTAAAAACATGATATCTTAATTGAAATGCCATACCCAAAACAAACCACTGCAATTCCATTTTAAAGGGATGTCAAAGAAATAGACTAGACTTTAAGCTATAAGGATTGAGGACTAAAGAAAGAGATTAATTTTATCAATTTTTAAACTTTTATTAAGTTGTACTTGTTCTTTGACAATTTCAAAAAATATAGCACTAACATGTGCAATATCTAAATTAATTTTAAATAAATTTGAAAATTATATAGCTTGCAATTCATATTTATCTATATACACTAAAAGAATAAACCATTAGCCACCAACCATTAAGACAGACATTTAAAAATAGATGGTAATCTGAGATCAACTGACAACATTATGTTTTTATATGAACAAATGATAAACCACTAGTGATTAGGGAACTCCTAATTAAACTTACATCCCTTTGATGTGACTGCAGGTCCTATCGGTTTAATTCCAGCTATGAAGTTCAGGTACAGGATAAAGGAATCAGAACTGGAGGAATGGAACCTTAGCTACCCTGACCTATCGCTTTACAGCTCCAAAGTCATTTCTTTCCTCAGTTCCTGACACCCATTTTCTGAAACAAACAGCTCTGATTTTTGCACAAAGAATTCTGCTTTCTATAGGAAAACAATGTAATCATAAGGAAACAAATTCTAGAAATATATACCAAATTTTTCATATCACTTCTTATTGCTGTAAATGTGCTACAAGAAACGGCTGTTTTCAAATACAATTATGTGGCTCTGAGTATTTATAACTTCTTGTAACTTTTGGTTACTTTTTATTTCTACTGTTAAATACTTTAATGAATGTCTGCTACTAAATACTTTTAGACTACATTATCCATTCTCCTTAAACTCTAGGCACTTGTGTAAATAATAAAAAGTTACAATCTCAATAACTCAACAAATATATGAATACATATACAAAATTGTTTTAATTCTTCATTGGACATTGTTTTGTGAAAATTGTCATGCATACATACAAAGAGAGTGTTTTCTGTAGTTTTTCACTAATAAAAGCATTTTATGATGCATACTCAAGTAACACTTAATATAATATAATAAGTATATGAGCATTATATTTAAAATTAATGTCATATTCAGGTCTTAAAACATTTACTATAGCATGGTAAGTTTTATTAACATAAGTATGGTATGTATAGTTTGCAGAAATGTATTAAAAGGATGACTGGTTAACTTAAAACAGCTTCTCAAGTAGTCATATTTAAGATACTTAGGTTTTACTTTTCAGATATGTTGTTTAAATTTCACACTAACATTTTAAATTTTAAATTCTGTGAAGAGAACCAAACACTCACATTAGAATTCACCAAGGTCTCACAGTGCAATTCATTAAATCTGGATACCAGCAAAAACTGTGCTGGCATTTATTAAGTTATATCTTTTTAATAATGCTTTTAATTTGTTTATGGACTATTTCATTACTAAATAAGATTCCAGTGATAATATTGGAATTTGTTAAGCAATTGTTCTCTTTCATCTGAACACTCACACTTAACTGCAGACTTTTCAGCTAAGCAGAGATAGAGACCATTAAGTAAAAACTGGCTCTATAATTATGTCCCAAAAAATTAGTAGGTGAAAGGCAGCCAAAATATTTCAAATATATGCATCACAGCTAAGTGTGGTAGAGTAAGACTGAACCAACAGCACTAGACAGATTAAAACCAAAGAATGATGAAATTGAGGCCACCCTGGGCTGCAACAGGGAGACTCTGGAAAACAAATGATTATGTGTCTATTGGGCATAAATGTACATTGCCACATTAGAACAGAGGCAAATTTGTCCAAGAAAAAATTATTTGTTTAATTGATTTTTAAACAGTTTCTCTATGTGACCCAAACTGGCCTATAGTTCAAGACCGTCTTAGCTCATTTCACACATGCTGGAATTAAAAGTATGACTAAACATGCTCAACTAAAAACACTTTATTTACTTAAAAAGATAAGAAACAACAAGACACACATATACCTATACAACATTTATATTTATAAACAAAGAAAATATTTTATGTTAATTTTCATACTCTACATGCCTCCTTTGAATAGATGTGTAAATTTCATAGACACAGCTTCCAATCACTGTCTACAGTCTAATAGAGCTAACTTTGAAATGAACATCTTGAATCCATTGATCTTTCCTATTATTGCCTATGTAGCAAGATAAAAATGGCTCAAATAATACTAAAATAATTGAATACATTTTTCTTCCTATCACAAAAAAACTACCTCACTTAAAAGAAATTCCTGGAGATTAGTGACCAACTGAGGTTAATGGCCTGAGACTATACTTTATGCAATTAACTCCACCCAGCCATTCATTAATCCCCAGGAAATGCCAGGCCTACAATTGTTATTACTTAATTATTGCCCAAATGGAACCAGGAGAGACGAAACCTGCAATGTGATTGGCTAATGTACAAGAATTAAGTTCTTCTTGAATGCTTTGTACATATCAATTAAAATTGTACTGGTTTTAAAAAATCCATATGCCTATATTTCTTTTCCCTTTTCAGTTCATAATAGCAATAATGAGTTCAAAGCTGGGCATTTTCTGGGAATTAATGGCCAGCAGATGTTAATGGCCCTTGGCTGTATCTTGAGCCATCTACGCCTCCCTGTTGGTCATTAATTCCTTTGAAATGCCCAGCTACTGGTTAATTAACTTGACAATGAACTTAATACAGATATTACACAAACAAAAGATTTTTATTTATAACCTTCAAAAAAGTAGAACATAAAAGTCTTATAAGAAGTTCAGACTAAGATTTCTGAATTTTACATTGAAAATAAGGAGTAGGTAGTTCTTCCATGATAATAATTTCATACTTCACTTAAGATATGAGATGAACTCCCTTCACAAGCAAGAACATAGTTTATAGCAAAAAAATTCCATTTCGATGGTTATTCACATCATAACACTTATAAACGTTATTTGTACACTTGTGTTTCTGAAGAGAGTATATCGGTGCTCCTGCAGTTTCTCCCAGAGGTCAGAAGAGGGCGTCAGGTCTCAGGAGCTGGAACTATCTGCAGTTGTGAGCTGCCTGATGGTGGATATTGGGAACTGAATTTGGGTCCCTTGCAAAAGTGCTTGTAACACTTGAGTCATCTTTCCCAGTCCCTAACATCATAAATTTCAAGAATATTTTGTGCATTAAAAATTTTGTTTATATAAAACAAAATTGCAATGTTTACATGTAAGAGATATCACGAAGAAAACAACTCCTCTCAAACATGAGCTTTTTTTTATTTCTCTGAACTCTGATTCATAGTTTACAAACAAACCTGAATGGGAGACACATGTACCAGAGAAATTTAAACTTGATGAGTTTTAGCACCCACTCTTCCTCAAGCAGATTAAAACAAAAAGAAAAGAAATACTATATGTTTTTTAGCCTATTAAGGGGATATTATCCAACACCACTAGCCATCAATTAAAGGAACACAGTATCTGGTTTAGGCCATCCGGTCCCTTAGATGCTACCAATGAATGTATCTTCTCTCATGCTACATACAGTTCAACTTTTTAAGTTAATAAATACTTAGCAGTGTTAGAAACCTACCTCTTGGAACACATGCTATCCTTACCTGACAGCTGCACTTGTGAGAGCCCCATTGATTCCTAAAATTAGACTTGGCACATAATTATACCCTTCAGGAAAGATCAGCTCCAGAATATATTATCTTCCCTACAAAAATCAAGATCCCTTAAATTACAGAGATGAATGTCATACAGAAACATAATTTGAAAGTCGAGATTCTGCCTACTAAGCACATGAATTGCAAAGATAATGGTAATACATAATTATGTTAGTGGCACTTAATTATATATATAGTGTATATGATATTGTATTACATTTATCAATCTTCACAAAAATAATACCCAGGGATTTTTTAATGGATTTTACAATTAAAATACTTTCCATGATCACATCAAACAAATCTTTGTATTTGACAAGTACTAGCTACCAAATTACAAGGATGATCAAATAGTCACTATTTTAGACCATCTTAGAGAAATCTTTATAAGTACCTAAAATTATATATGAATAAAGGAATGTAGCAAATAGGTTAATATTTCTATGAATACAAATATTTTATGGAAAAAGAAAGGCAAAATATATTTTGCTTTTGATTCAATACCAGCACATAATGAACATAGTATCCTATATTTCCTCATATGCATGGGCACAAATGTATAAGTAATTTAAGTCATCCACGAGTCTTGAATGGATCAGACCACAAATGACACATATTATCTTTGTAGTTGATCAAAAGGTAAGGAAAAAAACCTGACAAACCTTGATGATATACTGAAAACAAATTTGTTGTAATCATGTGTGAGTGGGTATACCTTTGTGGATATGTACATGTGAGCACAGGTAACCAAGGAGTGCAGAAGTGAGCATCGTATTCCCTGGAACTGCAGTTTCAGGTGGTAATGAGCTGTCTGACATGGGTGCCAGGAACTGAACTCAAGTCCTCTAGAAGAGGACCAAGTACTCTCTAAAAGTTCCATCTCTCTAGCCTCAACCCACAAATATTGACGAACTAGTTCACAGTAATTATTTATCGAGGAACCTGCCCCCAACACAAGTATCATACATAAACAGAGATTACCATATAACACTTTCCTGAATGTAGCCTTAATGACAACTTCTTAAAATTTTCTAGGGAAATGAGAAAAGTACTATTCTCAGTGTTAATTGGAGCTGTTTCTCTTTCCCAGTGAACAGTGGTGAATGCAAGACTAATGGATGCATATATGATGCATAAACTGAGAATGAGTGAGAAATTAGTACTCTTCTCTAAACAAAACACCATACAACCCCCTCTAAGGCTCCAGGAACATGGCAAAAGGGAGGTGGAAAGAATATAAAAGTCAAAAGAGAGGGAAAATAACTATGAATTGCCACCTTTAGATAAGACATAGCCATTGCAATCAAGAACTCACAATAGCCTACACTGAGTGTGCACAATGGGCTGACCAACAACTTGACTTGGTTGCAAAAGGGGCTCAGAGCTTCCTACTACACTCAGGGCTGACCTTGGGAGAAAGTCTTGTGGTCTCCACAACTATGCCACAGCACACAGATGCAGCTTGCAACGTGTATATCTATAAATTCATACATACACACAAAAAGTAAAACTTTTAAAAACTACATAGAGAACTATCTGCTTTTTGTATGAAACTAATTTTCAATACTGGATTTGTCCCATTTTGTTTATAAAAATTATTTTGAACCTCACTTTTTCCTGCCCCTTCATTAACTTAAAGATGACCTGCCTAAATCATGACAAATGAAAATTTTTTAGCATGCCAATATAAGCATGTAAGTAGTACTGATAGGATCGATGTGCATAAAGTCTTGGGCAAGTTCTTTCTTTGAAGACAATGTATTTTCTGGATGAAGTTCAAAGAAAAAATGAACATCAAACATCCCTACTTCAGAGTAGTTTAGTACAATCAAGATTTATTCCAAGCTCCATTTCATACAAGAAATAGCCTAACATATTGAGTGTACCTAATATATCAATCACCTAAAAGAGAAAAATGAATCAAGCATCTATGGAAAAATGAGTGTTACTTTTAAAAAAATTACAAAAGTATCAGTGTACAATACAATACACAGAAATTGAAAGCCTGCCACCAAGTTCAACCAGAAATTATGTTGATTTTTCTGCTTTGCAAGTAAAAACATGAGTAACTTACAAGCACTTTAAAATTGGTTACATTGATATAAATTCTGTTATTTCCCATATAATAATTTTAATTAATCTATCCACAACAGACAATGGGAATAAGTAATATCATCTCTTTAGCTGGAACTGCTCTCCCTTGTCCCTGTTGCTATTACCCAGTTAATACACTGTACCTATCCAAACACTGCTTATATTCTCACCTGTTAGAGAAACAAATTTTCATAATTTAGGACATGCATAAGTGTGCAGAGGGGAATATTCCTATGGGCACATGGGGATTTTTTAATATAATGTAATATAATTCCACATATATCATCTTTTGAGATACTCTTAAAAATTAAAATACCCAAGGATCCAAAGAGCTTCAGATTTACTAAGTAACAACAGGGGATTAATTTTCTTGCCTCTTTTCTATTGGAGTTATCAGCTAAGATTTCCCAATTTGACTGACTTTCCATTATTTTTAAGCTATTTAAATCCTAACATCTATTACAATATGCCATAGTCAATGGAGGAAAGAGGAAAGGAAATGCCTCCCAATCCTCAAACGATTCTCTAAAGGGTTCAGATGCCTTCATCCTGCAAAAATAGTTCAAATGCTTTTGATCAATTTCTAACATTTTCCACTCTTTCATATACTCTGTGTTCACCATGGAGTCTTAACATGCTTAACACATTTAGTCTAAGCAATTATGCATAGTCATATTGTATTCATTACCAAAGTCACCCAAACTACAACAGGTAACTATTTTAAGACAATGCTTAATATTTAGATGTTTCTAGCAATTCTTCAGCATATCTATTTACTAATTTTATAAGAAACTGTTCCATAATTTTTGCAGTCTTATACATTCATCTACATGAAAAGCATTTTTTCTTAACTCTAAAGACCTTCATTAGTGATAGTAATTAATGTACTTGTAAGGAAGAAAAACATATAGACTAATGGATATTTAAATTGGCTGAGCCATGGAATGTCCTGTATTCTTACAAAAGTACATTCCTAGGCCTTATCTAAGAAGATTCTCATCAAATAGATTTGCATAATCCATAAATCATAGTCTCTCAGAACAGAGATCTGTGACTGTATTTTATTTAAAGTTCCCCATATGGTTATAATCTTCAGTAGTAGAACCACTAACAAAAAAAAAAGATCTTGAAAATTTTGTAAAACTCTCCTGAATTATATGGATTATCTTAATAAAACAGAAATCCTTGAAGTTAAATGAATTAGCTGTTACTGAGCTATGTGAAACTGTATTAAATGCCATAGTACATTCCTAAGAAATGCTTCCCATCTTCAAAGAATCTAAATCTAATGAGGGATAGGGGAATATATCATGCATGAAACAGTATTAAATTTGAAAGTATTTAAAGCTGTCCTTTTTAGTGATTTGTATGATCTAAAAGTCCTTTCTTTGTTTCCTATTACCTAGGTAGTAACAAATTACCATAGCCCTTGAATCTGAAGTAAGACACTTTTAAATATTTTACACTTAATGTTTCCGTCAATGGAATTTTAATATTTTAGCCATGATAAGCATATATAAACCTAATGCTTGCTAGCTAATTAAAGGTCAGTTGTAGAAACCAGAATATTTAGTCAATAAGAGTTGCTGTAGTACCTAGAGTATGGTTGGAAGACGCACCAACTGGAGAAAAAGTGACTAAGGTAAGAGTCTTAGTTACAATACTATTGCTGTAATGAAATACCATGACCAAAGCAACTCTTAGAAGAAAATTTCTTTATGTTTCCAAAACGTTAATACTCTGTGATGGCTGAACAGACAGGCAGCCAGAGCAGCAGGTCAGAGTGCACATCCCCAACAACAAACAGGAGGCAGAAAACACATGCAAAATGTGGGAGTCTTTGGAAACATCAAACAATACTTACCCCTAGTGACACACTTCCTCCACCAAGCCTTCCCAAAACACCATGGACTAGGGACCTGACTATGGGGGGAGGGGGGCTCTCATTCAAACTCCATGGTAAGAAATATTCCTAAACCTACTGACAGGAAAAATATAGGGAAATAGCAGAAAATGCAATCTAGAACCAGTCATGTCTGAAGGTATATTCCTGGGCAGAAGCAAGAATATAGGAAACTGGGGAAACCTAAAGTCAGTTTAGATCTGTTCAAGCTAAAATGATAGATGGAACTAACTATAAATATTAAGGAGCTTGAGTGAAAACCTAAAGACAAAACTAGAGCAATTTATCAGAAAATTGTCCATACTATATTTCTGCCTGGAGTCTCAGCCATGTTTCAGATTTAAAAGGCCACCTGATTAATGACATCTTATGGACATGAGGGCACATGAGAAATACAAAACACTCTGGAATAAGGATTTTAAACATTACTTCTCACTTCCCTGAAAATGTTTATGTCTACAAAAGCAAGAGAGTCTAGTTCAAAAACAGCAAGTACATTTTCAGCTATAATTACTTGTTAAACAAATAAAAGAATACAAAGAGACTTGGGTAAATTACATTTCATTTAAGCAGTTTCTTTACATTGTCCCCTGCCCATTTTTTTAAACTTATATTGTAGGTTTACCTCATAAGAATTCACAGACACACACACACACACACACACACACACACTGTTGAGTTCTATTTCCTTCAGGCTGGTTACCTAGCTGACCTAATCACTAGGAAATTAAAATAAAACCCACTGTAGATAATTGACCATCTTCTATAATTGAAAACTAGGTAGATAATCATTAGGCCCAGGGAAATGCCTGACTCTCATACTGTAATATCAACTACCATCTGTCTATTAAATTAGTCATTGTAAAATGCTAACATATAAATGACTACTACAGGGCTATTAAAAAATTGGCCCTAGAAGTTAATTAATTTTTTTTTCATTTTGTTGACTCACCCATTTCTTTCCAGGAACAGTAAGTAAAAGAATTCAGAGGCTATAGAACTTGAGGGAACTACACTGGCAGAAATTCATTGATAGAAATTGATATCCAGGAATAGACTGAAAAATAAAACTACCATTCTAATAAACTTTCCAGTGTGCACAAATCCTTGAGTATATCTGGCATTAATTGATAAAACTCCCCAAACATGTAAAATGACAAATTATTTGAATGAGGAATGGGGAAAAATTGTAAATGTCCAAATATCCTTAACAGGATATTGGGAGCCATTAACAAGGTGGTCACCTGTTTTTTGTTGTTGTTGTTGTTTGTTGGTTGGCTTGTTTGTTTCATTCAAAATGTAACTGTCTGCAGGTACATTTGGATACAGTAATAGTTCTGGTTACACCATCTTCAATTGGAGGCAAAAGCACACACTGACATACAGAGGATGGTGAAGTAAACAGGAACAGCACTAGCTTCAGCACAGTCTTGCCCCCATCACAGCCAATCTTTTCATGAAAAGAATGATCCGATAAATTCTTCTCCGTTGACTTTTGTTGACAGCTGTGGCTGCAACTTGTGTGACATGGGCTCTTTGAAATATGTAACTGAATATGAATGTCGGCTTACATGTGCATGACTACGGCAGGCCCTGACACAGGTTAATACTCATCAGCTGCACAGGCAAAAATCACTTGCAACTTGGAGTAAAACAATAGCTCAGTGGATAGTTAATGAAATAATGGAGCTGGAAAAAACGTGAAAAACGATCCTGAGTGAGGAAACCCAGTCACAAAAAGACAAACATGGTATGTACTCTCTCATATATGGATTTTAGATATAGATCTGGGCCTACAATCACATGGCCAGAGAGTCTGGGAAACAGAACCTTCATCCAGTGACTGATGGAAGCAGAGGCAAACTCCCACAGCTAAACACTGAGCTGAACTCAAAGAACCCAGTGACAGAGAGGGAAGACGGATGAGCAAAGGGGTTAAGACTGGGCTGGTTTAATCCCCAGAAACAGCTGACCTGAACAAGGGGTAGCTCTTGAATCCCAGACTGTTGGCTGGGAATCCAGCATGGGACTGATCCAAACCCCCTGAATGTGGGTGTCAGTGGGGAGGCCTAGGCAATCTATGGGGCCTTGGGTAATAGATCAGTCTTTATCCCTGGCATACAAATGGACTTTGTGTGCCCATCCCACAATGAGAGATGCTCTCTCAGCCTGGACTCTTGGGGGAGGGTCTAGGACCTGTCCTGAATGAAATGACAGACTATGGACACCCCCATGGAGGGCCTCACCATCCCTGGGAAAAGGAGGGCCTATTAGAGGGGATTGTGGGAGAGCATGGGAGGAGGGGAGGGAAAGGGATATGGACCTGGCATTGACATGTAAAGCAACCTTGTTTTTAATTTAAATTTATATTTAAAATTTTAAAAAGTGAGAAACAATCCAAACCAGAAGTTTCTAAAGCAGTTATACTAAGAAGCAATTTCAGAAGATTGAGGACTTAGAACTTGTGAAGAAGACATCTACACTGAAAAACATATCTACTTTGAAATATTTGCTCCAATCTACACGGAGAAAAACTATTATGTTGAACTTATCATTCAAGCCACATGTCCAGCAAGGTTGATCCCAGTTGTTTTTTTCCTTTATGGAGTCAAAAAGAATCTTGAGTACCTTAGAGTATTGCTGATAAGGCAATACTCTTTAAATACCAGTTTAAAAGTTTAAAACTCTTTACTGACCATTTTATGAATAGATAGAAGAAACTCTTAGCTAAAAACAAATGACCCAAATTTACATGTGGCCAAAGATCAGAGGCCTCTAACAGTTAAATAGAAACTTCAATTTGAACCAACTATTAAAACACAACCTTGTACCTTTATTTAGTTTTAGCATGACATTTTTCTCCTCCAGATTATTTTATGTACAAAGACAAGAAGTATGTAAATCATGATTACTGAATGAAAAATTTACTTTATCTAAAGTAAGACCCATGACATTAAACTATGCAGCATGTTACTTTTCTTTATAATGTATAACTGGAAATATATTCAATATTCAAATACTTAAATACCTAAGATACATAGAAACATAAACAGTAAAATTACAAAAGATAAATTTTCACAAGCTTATAAATTACATATATTTTATATCCATAAAAGTACATATTAGTTTCATTTTTCACTCCTCTAGAAGTTCTTTTTCCTCAAAAGATTATACAATAAAGCAAGTTGATTTAATTAAAATGCTAAATTAGTGTCTGCTATTTACACAAAGTACATGTTAAGAACCTGGGCAACCTATGGGGCCCTGAGCTGTGGATCAGTGTCTATCCCTGGTATACAAACAGTCTTCGTGTGCCTATAGCACAAAGAGGGATGCTCTCTCAGCCTGGACTCTAAGGGGAGTGCCTGGACCCTACCCAGAGTAAAATGACAGACTCTAGATATCCCCTATGTGGAGGGATTTGGCAATAGGGTGGGAGGGTGGGGGGGAAGGGGAGTGCAGGAGGAGGGGAGGGAGAGGGAACTGGGATTGACATGTAAAACAAGCTATTTAAAATTAAAATAAAAAATGATAAAAACAAACAAAACAAAACAAAAAAAAGAACATGGCCAAATTTTATGTCCCAAAATTTATGTCTTATGAATATCCACTTAACTCTTAATTTGCTTTGAACAATGATAAAAATGCACAATTTTAAAAAGGCCTATACTTATCATATATAAAATATTATTTTCTAAATAGGATTTGAGGTTGAAATATAATAATGGAAAATTAAATTACATTTATTACAGATCATTATATTCATTATACAATGGATGATGAGTGATATCCTTCTGTATGTTGTGAATATGTTTCTCTTATTGGTTGATGAATAAAGCTGTTTCAGCCAATGGACAGGGAGGATGTAGCCAGGCAGAAAGTATAGGTGGGGAGACCAGAGTGGGAGAGTTCTGGGAAGAGAAGGCCAGAGAGTGGAGTTGCCAGAGAGACTTCACATAGCTACTAGGAAGGTAGGACACCAAAGCATTCTCCAATAAGTCAAGACCATATGGAGATACATAGATTAATAAAAATGGGTTAATAATTAAGAGAGAGCTAGCCAACAAGAAGTCTGTGTCATCAACCAAACAGTTTATACTTAATATAAACCTCTGTGTCTTTAATTGGGACTAAGTGTCCGAGGGACAGGGTAGACCAGAAATTTCTGTCTACAGAACAGAAAGGTATTTTACTTAATAATTAAAATTAAGCTTTAATTTTTTAAGTATTTCAAAATGTTCTCTGGATAAAGCAGGATGGTTCAGGTAAACATCTCAGCACCCATTCCAATGCCTGAATTATATTCCTGTGACCCACATGGGAAGGAAAGAACTGATACCTAAAAGTTGTCCTCTGACCTCCATATGAACATCATGGCATAGGCACACTGGCACACATACAAACAAATGCATTTTTAAATGTTCTCCGCATTGTGCTTTATACAGTGCATTATTTAATATTGAAATCATTTTTGAGATAAATATTGTTTCCTCTTCCATAATTCATAATTCTGTGGCAAACAGAAAATTAATAATTTTCTCAGAGTTGTAGTTGGCTCACAAAAGGCTGAGCTGTGGTTCTGGCTTAAAGGTGACTAACCTCAAATCAAAACCTCTGTGCACTATTACAGAGAATCCCCCCACCATTAAGCTTCTCATTGCAGAGACTGTTGGCTATTTATCAAACTCGCTTTCAAGCCCACAGCTTGCCCGTATTACTCTGGAGTTGAGTATGTCAAGGAAATAAGTCTGGCCAAGGGAACATGAAACAAAATATGTTTGCCTCCACCAGGTTTAGCTCATGGTAATTGCTCACCTGTACCAGTTTGCTGTCTGTTGCTGGGATAAACATGACCAGAACAGCTTGGGGGAAGAAGTGGTTTATTTGGTTTACATGTCTGGGTCAAAAATCCATCACTGGGGAAGTCAGAAGAGGAACTCAAGCAGGAACTGCAGCAGAAACCAAGGAGGGAAAGCTGAATTCTGGCTTCCTCTTCCATTCATGTTCAGCTACTTTTCTGGAGAGCTCAGGTCCATCTGCCCGACAGTGGCACTACCCACAATGATCTGGATCCTCCTCCATTGATGAGCAAACAAGAAAATGTCCCACAGGCAAATCTGATGAAGGAAGCTCTTCAACCATTCAATCTCTCTACGGCTCTGGACCATGTCCAGTTTTAGCTGAAGCTAATTAGAAGAACCCTACCCAGTCTCTTTCGACCAGAAATGCTGCACAGAAATTCCATGAAGACAGAAGGGCTGTGAGCATCAGTTCAAGCAAAACCATCCCCACATAATGCCTTTACAATGGTAAATATACTTCCTAAGTGAGGTCACTATGATAGAAGATTTTTCTCACCAGTTAGCTGATATTATCGTAATTAATACAAGCTGTGTCATCTTACAAGCACCAGGGCAAAAAATATGACAATGACTTGAGAAGTTTAAAAACCTCTCAATTACAAATAAAAATTATCTCTATAACAGTCAGAAATTTATCCTGCATAACATCTGGTGATAATATGACCTCTCCTGCTGTAAAAAGTTGGATACAATAGTAACTTAAAGACACAAAACATGCAAATTAACTGGATTTTCATTCCTTCAAAATCAAATAACAGCCAAAACATCTTTGAAGTGATGTCTGTGTAGCTTTTCTACCGAATCCAGGTGTCAGGGATAATAAATGAATCATTTATTTGATGTTTATTATACTTTAAAGGGATCAGAACAAGTTCCCAAAGGGAAAAGGCGAAAACATTCTCGGGTGCATCTCACATGAAGCTGATGTAACAGTGCTGACAAGTACAAAAGATAACTACTTTGTTCTGTCACACTGTGTCATGTTGTAGAAAACACAAAGCATTGTGTGACCTTTAGAGAAACAGTCAAAAGTAGCTGGCCTTGTGGGGTATAATCTGGGTATTTTTGAATTGTTGAAGGTCCTGTCTCTTCCCACTGTGGTCAAAGGTATCTCTTGAGGAATCTCAAGCAAGAAGAGAAAGGAATGTTGATGCATCAGAGAGGTTTAAGAGTAAGGGGGGAGGGGCAGTCAAGGAGAAAAATTCGATGACAGTGTAAAAAAAATAGCTAGCTGGTAAAAATTTACATGTGTGTAGATGTCTTTGTAAATTTCCATTTATTCAATTTCCCACTGTATAGCTAGCCTAGATATAGACTAGATGTAAGTGGACTTAGAATGAAAGCCAGCTGCTGCTTCATTTATAGTTTTTAATGCTATTTTCTTTATTTAGAAAAAAGTAATTTCATGCTCCTCTCTTACTGCCCAGCCATTATTGAATGGTATACTCTCTTACTGACAGTCATTATTGAATTCCAGACCCATAAAATTTCAGTATAGTGTAAGGTCCTTGGATATAAGAACTTCGTAAAAATAAATGATGGTTTGCCACTAGATTTATCTTTAGATATCTAAAGACAATTACCAAAAAGAAGTGCCTATACATTTCTTGAGGACCTCTTTTTTTTACAATTAATTTCTGAAGCTAAAAGAGTAACTAATAGAAAAGGATTTCAGCCCTCTCAGCTCTATTTCTTAAAGTAAATGTACACATAATTTGCATTAGGAATATCTGAAGATTGATAACTTAGAATAACCATTAACATTAGGAATAAGACAAAAAGGGAAAATTCAGTAGAATTTTTATTTTTCATAAATCCTACAGAAGACAGAAAAGGATGAAAAATAAAGGAAAGACAGACTAACAGAAATAAATATCAAACAAAATGAGTAAATTCAATCCTATTAATAAACTTTAAATGTTCTAAAAATTGTGGTTGGATAGTCTGAATTAGTACCATCAAACTGAATCTCTTCTGCAGTTGAGACTGCAAAACAAAAATGTTCATAAATATATCAAAGTTCTATACAAATAAATTTGAGCACAGTGATGGTTCTTAGTTATCAACTTGATTGGTAGGTGAGGGAGTAATGCACACATGTAGGTGTGTCTGTGAGTATGCACTGAACACCTGTACTTGTGGCTGCAACCGAGTAGTGCACACCTGTGTGTGTGTGTAAGGGTGAAATGCACACCTGTGGGGGTGTCTGTGAGTATTACTGAATATCTGTGTGTTTGTCTGTGGGGGCAATGCACACCTGTAGATGTGTATAAAGGAATAAGGCACACCTATGTGATCTGTGAGGGGGGAAATCACATAAAACCCTCCATATAATATTTTATTAATTTCTTTGAAAATAGTCATTAAAATCCTATAATCTAATCCTGCTGAGTATAAATCAAAGGATTATGAAGTTTAAAATTGTCAGAATGAGAAATATAAAATTCAGTTATAATTTGCTAATACCATATTATTTTATGTTGTACAATTTTAATTATGACTCTTACATTATATACAAGAATATGTGCTTAAGACTGTTTTTTTTTTCAACAAATGATATTAACATCTCAGCTACACATAATTTGGTTAATGCCTACTGCTCTTCTATTGGTCAACTTTATGTATTATCCTCCATCAGACATGGTCAAAATTAATAACTAACATATTTATCTACATTTTACATGTAGTTATTGTATTAGCTACTGTGGGTCCTTATTAGTAGCCATTAAAATTAACTTTTAGTAATGTTTTAAAGTAAGTTTATTAGCCGGGCAGTGGTGGCGCATGCCATTAATCTCAGCACTCGGGAGGCAGAGGCAAGCAGATCGCTGTGAGTTCAAGGCTGGGCTGGACCGACAGCCTCAAAAACAATACAGAGAAACCCTGTCTCGTAAAAACCAAAAATAAATAAATAAAAACTAAAATAAGTTTATTTTCCATATTGCTACCAAATAATCATCAAAATGAGAATACATAGGATTGGGGGTCAGAGAAACAAAACTGTAAATTCTAGAGATGACTCAGTGTGAAAAGTGTTTGCCACAAAAGCTTGATGTCAGGAGTTTTGATCTCCAGAACCAATGTAAAAGCCAGATGTGGTACTGGCCTTCTGTAATCACAGGGAGGTAGATACAGAAAAATCTCCAGAAGCTCATGGGCCAGATAGCCTGCCACATGTATCAGTGAACAACAAAAAAGGCTGTTTCATTAAACAAGGTGGAAGACAAGGAGAGCCATGCCCAAGACTGTCTGATGATACCCACACATGCCCTGTCATCTGTGTGCCCACACTCAAATTTACAGTTGGGCTAACCACACACATCATATATATAAACACACATAATGTTAAAAATAAGTTCTGACTTCTGAAGGGTAAGATTTAGAGTCAAGGAACGCCTATGTATGTAAAGGCATCCTGATTATAGTAGAAAACATGTTTCAAAAATTGCAGTGTAAATTATACTTACTTACACTACTTGTTGATAACATTGTTAGGCATGGGAAACTCTTGAGCATAAAGTCAATTGCTTTCCATCTATTCATTTGTGATATAGGATTTATTTTCACCACAACATATTGGGCACTTATGAGATAGCTTATCAAATCTAGGTATCTTCAACTATACTCAATGAATAATTTAGCAATGAAATATCTTAATATTTTACTATAAGTAACATGCAAAAATAATTCAGTTCACCTTACTCTTTAATTTGGACAGACATATATAAAGCTACTAACAGAACACTTTTTTAAAAAGCATAACCATTTACTATAGCTAAGATAGTTATATAACTATTCCCTTTTAATGGATTAATTCAACAATGTATCTGGCTATTGTGCAATATAAACAAAGCTGAAATGTACATAAGTCTATGTGTTTATCTAAAATATAGAAGTAATGAACTGGTCTGACAAGGTTTTCACAAATGAGAAACAGCTACAGGTAGGTCAAAGCACTCTAAAACATTTAGCAGACTAAAGTCTGCAAAATTTATCACCTCACATTTGACTGTCCTAAATCTTAAGTAAGATTTTGTTGCAATAATGCCAATGCTACTATTTAAAAAGAAATTGAAAATGTTACAAGGAAACCGTTGGGTTATTTTTTCCATTTATTTTTAAGATGATTTCATACAATATATTTTGGTCACATCATTTCCCCTCCCACAACTACTCCTTATATCCTTCCTACGTAGCCTACTTCATATTCTTTCTCTAGAAAAAAACAAACAAAAACTACCAACAGCAAAGCAAAACAGGAATATCACAGAAACTATTCTTTTGTGTTAGCCAACTATTTCTGAGCATGTGACCTGCCCTGATCTGTGCACTGTAACTCCATTGAGTAAAACCTATTTTCCCTCTACCAGCAACCACCATTTGCCAGGGGTAAATAGCTTCTTAGTTAGGAGTGGGACTCTGTGTCCACTTTCTCTTCATCAAGATGGGATTTTGTTTGGTTTGAACTTGAACAGGTCTTGTGTATGCAGTGTGAATTATGCTGAATGAACACAAGAATAAAAAGACTCCTAATGACATATCTCTATAGCTATACATCTGCAGACTGCTGAACCCTCACCGGAGAAGCTTCTTTTTGTAATAGAAGGTAATTAACACAGAGACACCTAGCTGGTCAACATGCGGAAAGTGAGAAACTTTGGAGTACTCATCACTAAATGAGCTGTCTTTACAATGCATGCGTGCGCGCGCGCACGCGCGCACACACACACACACACACACACACACACACACACACACACACACACACACACACACACACACACCTTGAATCCTAGCACTCAGGAAACAGAGGCAGGTGGATCTCTGTGAGATCAAGGCCGGCCTGGCTAACAGAGTGAGTGCCAGGATAGGCTCCAAAGCTACAGAGAAACCCTGTCTCGAAAAACAAAAAACAAAAACAAACAAAAAAAATTAAGTTTTTCACAAGAAAAGCAGTATGTGAAGCAAAATGACAACCATACTATAGTTCAAATATCAAGTATCAAATAGAAAATTGGAAGAACATGTTTTCAAAAACAGCAGCAAGTTCTCAGGGAATGTTACATAAAAGAGGGGCAGAAAGATTATGAGACAGAAACTGAAGTCTATTATGAGATTGTGAGTTCTAGCTAGGATAGCTATAACAGAGAAGCTACAACCGTGAAATCTCAACAACATGGCTGCCTAAAGAAGACATAAACAACCCCAACTACAGCTGATGCCCCCATATAAACAGGGGAAGTATCAAAGGGCTACACCCCTAGATGGAGAACAACTGCAGTGAGAGGGAAAATTAGTCTTCCCCAGGAATAAACATCCAAATTTGTTATCCAATTACAACTGGTCAGGCAGCACTGAATGGACTCAACAGGTTGTATTTATATGCTTATTCATTTATATGTAAGTACAACAACGATTAAAGAAAAGAGGTTGTAAATTTGGAAGGGTAAAGTGAATATGGGAGAGGTAGGAAGGGTAAATTATTATATAATTATAATTTAATTCATTATTTTTAAGAGTCGAGTGGGGGTGGGGGACTGGTGGGGGCAGGGGAGGAGGGGAGGGAGAGGATGCTGGGATTGACATGTGAAGCAAGCTTGTTTCTAATTAAAATTTAAAAAAATAAAAATAAAAATCATGTTTCAAAGGGCATTATTATTTTCATTAATGATTGATTTACAGATAGTAAATCAAACAGGCAAAAATTGTATGGAAGACAGGTAATACAATAACCCACATGGTAATGAAGTCCAGTCTCTTATACCTGGTCACGATCTACTGGAATACTGAAAAGTTTTGAGTAACACAAATATATATGATCACAGATACCACTTTGATTTAAACCTTCTTTGTATATTTTTTAACTATTTTATGCCTTCTGCAATAGAAGTTTAGTGTTTAGTGTTTTAACTATCAATGTGACATAGCCTAGGACCTCTCAGGAAGAAAGTGCTAATAAGGAATTATCTAGAACATATTAGCCTTTGAGCATATCTGTGGGGATTTTCTTCACTATTAGTTGATATAGGAAGACACTGCCCATTGTGGGTGGGCACTATTCCCTAGGCATGGGCTCTTACCATGTGAAAGAGAGAATACTAACTGACAGATAACAAAACAGCAAGCATCAATTCATTCATTCTCACTTGATTATGCATGTGATGCATTAAATTCATATCAACTAAAATAATTTAATGATAAAAATAGTCTCTTATTTTGGGAGTTCTTTTATTAATCATAGAATAACCATAGGTTAAGGTATTCCACGGTTGGTTCAAAAGTCATGGACAATCTACTCTTACCTTCTGGGGATGTCATTTTAAACCCAAGGAGAAAAGATGGACTATAGCAGCTCTAGAAATCACATGCAAGTATGATATTTTAACAAAAAGAAACTGCTTTGTCTGCATATTGCTTTTCAATATGGAGAAAACATGGTGACCTCCGTTTCATTGAGCAAACTGTTATCCAATTTCCATGACTGAATGAGGCATTGACATAAGGAAATGAAATAATGATGACTGGCTTGGAGAAATTGTGATCATCTCCCCAGGGACAGTAGTAGCTGAACTAATTTTTTTCTCTTTTTTTATTTATTTTTAAGTTTAAATTTAGATTAGAAACAAGGTTGCTTCACAAGTCAGTTCGAGGTCCCTCTAGCTGAACTAAATTTTAATCTTGTAAGGAAGAAGTAAAGAAAGGCAATGTTAAAATAAGTCAAGTGTCCATACTATGGCTTAGAAATTTAAAAGCATTTGATATAAATACCTATTTATTATATTTACAATTCTATATGTAGGTCCTTTAATTCTCAGGGTGTTAGATTCCTTCTTGAACAATCTTTAAAGGTTTATATGCAGATATGTACATAAAATCTGTATGGCATGGAATTTTACATGTATCTGAATTATCATGCATGTAGATCATACATGTAACAGTATCTAGCTCAGAGATTTATATGCCACAATGCAATATATTTTGTTACTCTATCACCAAGCCTCCCTAATTGCCTTCCTTTAAACAACCAAAGTCAATAACTTTCCAAAGAACATAGCCTGTATTTTATTCTCTTCCCCAAACTGCAAGTCTAAAATGTGTCTTCATCTTTTATTCTACGTATGTTACTCTGGTTAAGTATCAGGTGTGTTAAATTCTAGCTTTTCTATTATGTAGTATTGGAGACTGAATGACAACCTGGTTCAGGCTAGGAAAGAGTTCTATCAATAAGCTACATCCCAAGTCCTTAATCTGCATTTGAGCAGTGGACCATGTATTATAACAGAGTGTATATGGAATCTATATTATATTTTGTAACATATATAATAAGTTCTTCATGTTAAATATGCATATAAGATGTGATCAATATTTTAAAACAAAATGAATAAGCAAATAAAAGTAATACAGTTCCTAGGGCTCTGTCTTTTTCTGTGTTCAATCACATCCTTCACCTCTCTTCAAACACACTGAATTGACTGTCCATTGTACTTACTATGATAATTTCTTTAACTGCATTATTGCAGTTTCTCCTACATGAAACATTCTCCTAACTATGCCTCACCTAAAACATTCTAGTTCAAAATTATGGCTCATTTCTGAAACTGCACTCTCTAGGAAATTATTTCAAACTCAAGCTGTAATAAATGTCCATTATTGCTCCAAAGCCCCATTTGCTAACATTCACAATAAAAGTATCTAACTTTGCATCTACCTTACTTTACATCCTTTTGTCTAATCCTGATGGACTCCCTGGTATAGAAATGAATGCATTTGCTTTGTTTATTAAGCATTATCTGAAACTGAATACTAATAATAAAATGCATTGCATTAATTCATGTTATAATAAAAATGATTTTAAAAGTTGTCTTCATACTGGAAAACCCAATAAAAGCTCACAAGTACATACCATGAGGGAAATGTAATGCTAAGTATCTCATACTGTCCCAAATAATTGTCAAAACATTTCTGGGCAACAAAGACATGAGGTCCATTTTAAATGTAAGGCTATGAAGAACAGAAAGGGTAATGAAGTTTTCCAAGACCACAGAGCTGCAATTAATCTAGTTACGGGGCTAGGGACAAATATCATTGAGTTTTGTATATCCGATTTTGGTGTTATGCAAGTCTGTTAGCATTGGCAAATGAGTGGCTAGGCAGCATGCATAAACAGATGCGACAGGCTGCAGTCCTCTCAAATGTTTACATGACACAAGAGTTTCAGTGGGAAGAAAATCATAGTAGGAGCTTTGGTTTCAAACCTAAAATCATGGCAAACATTTTCTACATTCTGTAAACATTTCTTGGAACTTTTAAGTTTTGCATCACAGTTGAAGTTTGTAATTAACAAATACGTTTAAATTTTCATTGAGAAATGATTCATAAGCCTTAGCTTTAAATTGTTTCCTACAACTTATGGCCAATTTTCCTTTTTTGTAGTAAACGTCTCAATGATTCTGGGTAACAGCATTTCTTATGGAGACTAGACAATGGTATTCATTAGATGAAACCAACTTATGAATTAGAAGCTTAAGTATACATTGGCGTCATTATCCCAAATGTGTATCTGTCAGCATTCCATTGTTATGTTCAATCACAAAATAATTTTCACCAAAGTATTATTGTTAACTAAAAGATGGTTCACAAAAATGAAAAATTACAAAGACTACTTATAATATTTCTCTCATATCATCAATTACTATATCCAAGTGCTTCGAGTATAAGAGGTGATTTGCAATGGGATGTGTAGTAAACTCAAAGCAGTATAAGTCCCCTTACTAGCAGGGAGTGATTACAAGACAAAGTCGGTTCTCTTCTTTCTTCTTCTCCCTTCAGCCACAGAAATAGAACTCTGAAGTTTCTGTATGGAGAAAGGTGAATGAGGCTGTGTCCTCTCCTTGCAGTACCATTTATTACATTTATTACAGGCCACTGACATAATAAGCTATATTCTGAGTTTTAAAAAGTTATACAATGTTATATACTCGCTGGAGTACTTGAAAGGAATGTGCAGTGTCATCTATTTATAAAGAAATCTGCCAACCAAAAGACACCACATTGCTTTGAGGGGCCTCCTGCTGGCAAGTGGAGTAACATTTGCTATGAGAATTAAAATGGTGCACACTGTCTGAAAGAAAACTGTACACAACCCTATGGAGTGGAGTTGGGACATTTTTTAACCTGTAAAAAAAACACTTTACTCAAACACAGGCACAATTTAGTAAACTTCAAATTGTAGCATGAGTTTGAAAAATGTAATTTTCTCAGGCATAATCTATATCAGATTTGTGAGCATGTGTGTGAGATTCATGCTTTCCATTGAAATGTCAATTTTACTTTAGTATAAGTCAGTCTAGTATACTAATAAATTGATAAGAAACCACACTCTCAATTTAAGTATATCTCAGCTTCCACTTTTTGAGTGAGTTCATGTATACAAAAATAATCTCTAAAATTGTAGTTCTAATCATTGCATCAGATCTCAAGCATGAATTTTAAAACAATTAATCTGTCCTTCATAATGCCCTTCCAGCAATTATGCTTAAGAAAGGATGGGAATTCTGAATTACAAATTATATCAGCCAATTTCATAATGTCCCAAGATCAATTCTAAAAATCATGGTAACTAGATGGATGTTGAGTGGCATCCATGCTATCAAATGTACTCCAGTATTTACAAAGTTGTAAAAGAAATGCAGAGTGTAACAACATATGGTAAGAGATTCATAGTCATGTATGAAATCACTAAGAATCAAAATATTACTTTAAAAAATGAACAATGTATTTACTACAAGTCTCTGCAAGTTACAAATGTAATCTTTTTATGAAAGACAATTTTGGCAATCCACTTATTTTCTGTGATTGACATGTAGCTTGGAAAATGGGTCTCGTGGAATTGGAAAGCACTCGTTCAGTTGAAATATGGAGAGAGGAGGGGGAAGGCACAAAGGGAGCATCACTTTGTGGTCCTGTGTACCTGCTCAGCCTCTAGTCCCTGTCACTTTCCTACTGGACAGCAGAGGGTGTTGATTTAAAGTCTTAGGACAGAAATAGTTGTGTGTTGGGCAATAATCACAGAGAAGATTTCTTTGACAAGTCCCGAGAGTGCTCCAAATTGGGATCACAGTCCAAAGGGACAGCTGCTCTCTCATCTCCCTGGAGAAACTATTTGGGGCTTCCAGTTATTTGTCACTCTCTGCTTTCAGAAGCATAGGCAATACTATTGCTGGCCAAGAGTCCTAGTCAGGAGGAATGAAAACTTACAAAACTACAAATGATTTCAAAAAGTGTGGATAAATAACTAAATAGTCTCCACAGAATAAAGAGTACAGATCATCTGTCCTTAAATAAAAGTGTAACAATTTTTACTTACTTGGAATAACTTTCAAATCTTATTATAAGACACATGAGTCAAATACAAGTTACAAGTCTATCTCATATAATAAATACACTATAATTTAAACAATACAAATAATTTCCAAACTGCTTTGAGAAAAGTTGAGAAATACATTATACATTTTCAAGAATATATGGGTATCTGGGGTGTTCTTCAGGATACAAGAGCTAAATTATAGTGTAGAACAATGGAAGATAAATAAATGCTTATTGAAAACTGGTATCACTAAAATCTGAGCTGAGAGATAATAATTCATTAGATAAATCAATACTCTTAACATTTAAGTAGGATTCATTTCAGTCTGGTATTTCCACAGATAATGTACTCTGGTAGATTTGTGAAAACTGAAGGAGAGTACGAGAATCAAGTTCTGAAAGAATATAAGTGAGAACTTCAGTGTGTGCTGACTTAGTAATTTCAAGAATCTAATTCTGAGATTGGTATTTTTCCCATGGCTGTATCAAACCTTATTAAACTAATGCCAAATTAAAATCAAATCCATGCAGCAAAACTATAAAGGCTTTCTCTTTTGTTTTCACATCTAAATGTTACCTACCATCACAGTAACATTAGAGCAGATCAGCTGTGTGTCTTTGTTTCCCATGCTGTGAAGACTGTGTCTATATTTTCTTCAGTAAGGCCCTAGAACACTGGCCTGATAAGAAATAAAATCAGAAAATCTGGAGTTCCCACAGAGTAGTATACAAAATCAAGTCACTGCTTTGTGAATATCCTTGGCATGGTTAGAATCTTGCCACACCTGCCCAAATGTTTAAGAAGAAAGGAATAAGGCAGCATAGCTAATAGTAGGGTTTGGAGCAGTGCATTAATACACACACAGGGAGCCCTAACAAAGGTCACACGACTTTAAAATTGCACTAATGTATTTTAATAGAGACAAAAATAGTTTCAAAACTAAAACTTATATAGAGGATGTGGAAGACATCCTAGATGGGTTATTAAATAGCATATTGACTTGTGAGTGAAATATTAAAACTGCTAAGAGCAGAATGAGTTGGTTTGTGATTCACAGATGCAATTAGAGTCACTCAAGGGTGGAGGACAATGGGATCTAAGACAAAAGCCAGTATGAAGAGAGATGAAGACAGGATGAATGTTCTGTATAGTCACTTTATCTCCAGCAATCTACCTTACTTAGCCTGTTACATTCATGTTTCTCTCAGGAACTCAACTGATTGCCCCTCTTTAAATCCAAACCTTGAATGTAAATTGCTATCATTTCCCTCAGCTTGACAACCTCCTCACAGAACAGGATGAACCTAACCTTCAGCACCCACTGTCTGATGAAGGCTCACCAGAATTAGCAACTCTTATCATTTGTAGAGTTCATTCACCAGGTCTATCCAAGTCATACTGTCTTGGTTTAAAATAAATCATGACATCCTAATTAGATCAACATAGTTTAGAGACCTTTGTACTTACCTCTTTTTGCATTCTGAATCCCTGGGCAGTCGTACTGAAAATGAATGTTATAAAGAATAACAAATTCTATGGGAAAATTGATGTGAATCATAGCTTAATATTTCAAATTATTGATTTGAATTTAAGTGAGAATTATTGTTGAAGCGACATGAAATCCTCATCCCAAAGGCAACGGCTGTAGCTAAAGAACAATGAAAATTCCTGAAGTCATTTGCTCATGACAGTTATTTTGCTGCTTATATCCTCACATTTAAAAACAAACAGTACTTCAACCACTTCATGGCAAATCTTTACTTAAGGGTTCAGCTCCTGGCTTGTTCAGAAACTGATAGCAATCTAATCACACAGTTCTACTGTCCATACTGTTTTGGAGCACCACCTGTCAGCTAAAGGAGATAATGACATGTGGCAGAGCTTGTTCCCAAAATCATCTCTACCCACCTCTCAGTGTGAAGCTAATAGTCTTGATACATTTAATCCATTTTGAGACAAAAAAAAAAAAACAACGGCAGTCACAATTTTAACTCTTTACCTTGGTAGATATGTAAAGCAAGTCTTTTAAAACGTGACTCACCATCTAATGAGAGTTCGACAGTCAACATCAGAAATGCTATAATGCTGCTTCTTACCTGTAACACGTTCTCAAAGTATGTATGGTTTGGGTAAGAAAACTGTAAATCAGTCAGGGAATATCACTGGCACATTTCTGTGAGCTACAACCTTCAGCATGTCATGCACAGTTTTTAGTCTATTTTTAACTACCTAAATAAATGCCCAGTAGCCATGAAATAGGGAAAAATAGCTAATAATCACGATTCATTCACTAGTGGATCCATATAATAACCTGCTCTGTATGGCACATAAATCTTGCATTTCTCTCTAGCATGCAGAAATTTCTCCTAAAGCACATAAGTTGTGTCCTAGCTTCAAAAGTTTAAATAGCTACAAAAATATAATATAAAAAGTTATCTCCTGAATTCGATTAAAGGCCATTTGCTCTTGAAGGCACTATAGAAAGAAAATAATAAGGATGAAAGGACAGTGGATTTGGGCTTGCAAGGTAAACACAAATCTTTCGAATGAAACTGTCTCTCCAAGCTCCTTTTTTAAATACTAAAACTTTAAAAACAGAATATAGAGGAAAATTATTTGAGAATACTGTTCCTGAGACAGAGCCAAATTTCTTAACCAAATAGTCTGCTTACACTGTTTGTGTGAGTCTGGGTATACAATTATTCTGCAAACCATTACATCTCCTGTGTATAAAAGCAAGAAACACAAACTGAAGTTCAGTTGATGAGAAAGGGAATACCATGTTCTCACATCGTTCTTTTAAAAAAATGGTTTAAACTTGAAACATGATATCATTATACAAACCATAAAGGCCTCACATCTGTGATCCCACTACCTCAGCCTCCTAAGAGCTGGGATTACAAATATGCATCACTAGGTCAGGCTTCCTCTTTCTGCCATAATATTACACATACAGTAATTGACATTTATTCAGCCCTCACTTAGGTCCTGAAAATATTTCACAGCATTATTATACTAAATCTCTGCAACTGTATAGTAGGATGAGTATAAGATTTACTTTGGGGATAAGAAAACTGCAGTTTTAAAAGATTACGTATTTAACCCACAGTCATGTTTATGATTCTAAACAACTATATAATTCTCAAGACACATGATTTTGCGTCTATACTAAATAATTTAATTTGCATCATTGAATTAAGAAGATAATTGAAGTGGTTTCTCTGTTTGAGGTGTTACATAAGTATTGAAATTTAAATGGGAAAACAGAGCAGTGGTATTGACAACAATGTTGGTACCATACTTGATCCTATTGCTAAGTTTGGTGTTTTCACAAGTATACCTAGATATTAATATTTATTGCAGATGGCAAATGAAATAAATTAAGGAGCCCAAATAGTTATTATAGTCATCTATATTTTCAGTATAGTCAATTGAAGGTATTTATTTCCATATACAAAACTATTGATACTTACATCAAGGAGAATTACTATGATCATAGACATCACTGGTTCACCATCTGCACAGGTATGCCATTTAGCAGCTTACTTCATCTCTCTTAGTTTCTATTTCTTTATTGGTATAATGACAACAGTAATGCTCATGTTAGTAAAATCAGGGCAAAATATTACCTAAGATGTATTTAGCATACTTCTTGATGCAGTGTGTCTTTTTAAGGGTTTTTTAATTAAAATTTATTTTTACTTGTTTTGTTCTTATGTATGTATGTGCACCAATACATGACTGGTGGCTGAATCAGTCCCCTGCAACCGGAGTTAGAGAGAGTTGCTGGGAAGCAAACGCAGGTCCTTGGCAAGAGTAACAAGTTCTGTTAACTTCAGAGCCATCTCTACAGCTCCACCATAGTAGGTCTTTAATTAAGTCTATACGTCATCTTTCTGGCTATTTATCAATAAAGGGTTAATTCTGTATTTATAGAAATTCATATGACGATATTTAAACAGTATTGAATGTGAATGACTGGAGAAGAAGACATGGTGGTTTGTCCATGTAGAGATATCCAGCAGGCAGAGGACTACAGCCTGGCAGATAAGTGAGAGGTCCATCATCTACAGAAGGGTCAGAGGTTCAAGAATGAACACCAAAGAGTAACAGCTAGAGTAAGTTTAGGGGTCCGAGAGATGGTATAGAAGATGACACCATCTGGCCTCCATACATGGGCAGCTTTAGTCATGCTCCCTTAACTACACACAGACACATAAAAGCACATACACAATTTGGAAAACAAAAGCATGAATCTTTAAGAGGAGTGAAAAATGGGAAGTTTCATTTAAAAGTGTTATGGTCACTCCTTGTTCTTTAAAGATACATGCATAAGCAAATATCTAAGCCTGATAATAATCATTAGAATAATGCCTCTGGAGAGCTAGAGAGAGAGCTCTTCAGTTGGGAGCACTTACTGATCTTGTAGAGAACCTAGGTTTGGCTCCCAGCACCACATGGTGACTCACAGTTGCCTTTAACTCTGACTTGCAGAGGATCATGTCCACATGTGATATATCTAAAAACACATACAAACAAATTGAATATTTTTAAATAGAATATTGCCTCTGTTAGAACTAGTTATAGGATACAACCAATCCTTAAGTTTATGCTTCTTTTTCCTTATCTATTGAGGAAGGTTACCATTGCCAATCCTGTAGGTTTTCAACGCACTGCAGGTGATACATCCAAGTACCAACACTGCCATAGCGCTGGAGGGGAGACATCAAAATGAATATAGAGTGTCCACAGCCAGGAAGTATGTGAATCAGAAAGACCAGGGCAGACAATAATGCATCACAAAAAGCAGTTTCCTTACAAGAGACTCCAAGAGAATTTTAAAAGAACAGGCACATAAGGAAAAAAAAAAAGGAAACAAAACACCCTTTTTGGTGTGTATCTTTCTGCAAAACAGTAATAAAAGAAACAAAATGCCAATGGTCAGGAAGTGAGATCCTTCTAAGTTTGACAAAGGGCTGGCATGTTTATAATTAAGCAAGTACTACATAAGCATCTGTACCTTTCTAGGCCCTCTCTCAGTCTCTTGTGAAAGTTCTTTTTTTTCTTTGTGATTTCTCAACATTTCACAGTTCACCCACAACTACAGGCCAAGGTTTGACAGTCCCGGATAGGCCTAACTATAGCTCCAACAAAACGAAAATTATATGGTACTGTTTATTTACACCTTGTCTTATTTGCTTTTACTATACTTTTCTTTTACAATTTTTCTATACTTTTCAATTGAGAATTTATTGGGTTAGTATATTGGGTTGAATGTTCGCTGTGAAAAAAGTAAAAGGATTTTGATATTTGATGTCGGGGACCCATAAAAATGGTTTTGCTTATTCTTGACTTATGGTCAGAAAGTTCAAACCCTGTATTGTTCTTTCACAGTTAAACAACAGAGTGTTTGCCTTAAGGTGTGTTTAATGGGTGTCTTACCTTGACAACAGGATATTTGATTTATGGTGTGATTACTTGATGTTTTGGGTATTGAGAAGGTAATTACATCCCTTGTTCTTTGTATCTTGGTAAGGAAGTCTTTTGACTCCTCTTCTTTTGATAGGGGTATAAAAGAGCTTTGAATAATTAACTTGGGGCAATTCCTGATATTAACCAGATGCCCTCCCAACTCTATCCTGTGTCTTTGTCTTGTTTTAGTATCTTTAACTTTTCCACCTGCCATTTCTTAATCCACACTCCCCCACTCTCAAGTACAAACCAGACAAGTCAGCAGGACCTGACAGATATTCCACACACACAATTTGAGAAAAACAACCTCTTGAAATCCATCAGGGATTCACCAATCTGTGCAGAACAGGTAGAATGGTAAGAGGCAAAGAGTAAAGAATAATCGTCATAGCCCCAAGATGCAGGATCTGGGCTGGAGGCTGGGTAAAGTCACTGGGGCTTGATTTGCTTGCAATGAATCCTGAGAGTGAAGGCAAAAAGGACTCTTAGAAGTCATGGAACCTAACCCCTTCCACAACACTGCTCTCCAGTTGTTCCTCAGCTGCCTCATCATTCCTTACCCTCAGAAGAAGTAGCCGGATCATAACTTAGCACCCCACACACTAAGAAACTTGCTACCTCCTGGAACAGGATTCCAGCTCTGGGAAGCCTGATGAGAAACTCCTTGTTGGTGTTCAAGTGAAATCTGATGCCTTAGAGTTTCAAGCAGCTGTTAATGTTTCTGTTCTCCAAGGCTACACAGAGCAGTGCTAATCCCTCTTATACATAACAGCCATCCAAATACTAAAGCCCGTTATCATGTCTCCTTCTTAAGCAGACGATTCTCCGTGCTTGCCGTGTCCTCACTTCTTGAGTCAGTCTTCAAAGACAAAGTTGTGCCATACCTACCTCTGTTTTAACAAAAACTGCTTTAAAAGAATTACACATCTAAACCTATTAGTAAAAAAAGTCTCATAACAAAGATGTCTAACAACTTTCAAAATTTTGTAATTATATATTGTTTTGATTATATTTTTTCTTTCTTCTTATATGCCATAAATGAAGAGTTCGTGTGGTACCTTAGAGGGAGCATTCCATATGCATGTACACACCTGTGACAGCTAACTGTCTTACAGATTATTAAAGGAGGCAATGTGGTCATTACATACATGATTCCCATCTCAAATTTAAACCTGTGATTGCTAAACAGCCAAGTTCTAGACCCAAATGATCCATCAGCACCCATCTTCAGCATCTGTTTCCAGAGTCTTGATTTGCCTCACTCCAGTAATCAATCTGTGGGCCAGAGAGCCTGGTTAAGTCATTTGCTTTTTAAATTCCAGTCATTAAAAAAAATCATCTAACTCAGAAACATGAATTCCTCAAATTGGATAGTACTGAATTGTGGCAAGCTTAACACAACACTGTACATTATTTTAAAATCTTATTGGAGGGAGATGTCTCATAGCAAACATGACGATCAAGATTTGGATGCCACAATCATATCTAGGAGTCTGGAAGACAGCATGTGTGCTTGTGAGTTAGGATTCCAGAGGTACAGGGGATCCCCAAGGCAAGATAACTAGCTAAACTAGCTAGCAAAACTAGCTAGCAAACTCTGGCTTTAACCCTACCATGACATATAGAGTGGTAAACAATAGAGTAAGATATCCAATGTCAACTTTGGATCTCTATGGATGCTCACACATACACCCTCACGTGTGAATACAAACTCATACTACATACACACATCTTATGAGGTAAATGTTATTATATTCAGTGACAACATTAAGACTCTCTAACAACTACTAACAGAGACAAATCAGAAGGAAACACAGCACATGCCAGAGAAATACAGAAGCTGATTAATGTCTCACTCAGGTATTAGCTTTTTAACTGAGTCAATCCGAGGAAAGGGTTCCTGAGAAAGAAAATTTTAAAAATTGTCAAATAAGAATGTACTTTAGTACTTTAATAGGCAATAAAATCTTTAAAAATAGCCGGGCGGTGGTGACGCATGCCTTTAATCCCAGCACTCAGGAGGCAGAGGCAGGTAGATCTCTGAGAGTTTGAGGCCAGGCTGGACAGACAGCCTCCAAAACAATACAGAGAAACCCTGTCTTGTAAAAACCAAAAAAAAAAACCTTTAAAAATATATATGCATGTAACTGAGTTTATAGGTTTTTTTTATTGTCCAAGTTGTCCTAATTCCTAAAACTAAGGAATAAACAATAAAATCATTTCTTCATATAGTTCAGTAAGAAGCATGGGTAATCATTTGATCTTGACACAGGATGAGGTCAAAAATGTCTCCAAGTTTAAAGCCTTCATGTATTCTCTCAAAACATACACAATTACTATAGACCGTAATCAAGGGAGAAGAGTTTGGAAAAAATTAACCTTGAAATAACCACTAGTGATATGATGAGATGAACAATTCATGAATATGAGAATTATTTTCTACTGTGAGCTTGATTATAGAGAATATTTTCTTCAGCCATGACCAAAGCCTAGCAGACATATAAATAACCCTACATCTTTCTGATACCTTTTAATTTACTGTTCTTTTAGGACTAGGCCTTCAAATATTCCAAATGTAGACATTATCTTTCCCTATCTTTTCTGCAGAATCACATTTCCTGAAAGTGTCACATGCTTTGTAAGAATTTTCTAGTGTAATTTTATTTCATTTAGAAGTGTCACCAAAAGTTATCCATTTGGATAATACAACTTTTTCATAATACCTGAGGCTTGCTGGATTTCTGTGTCCTGTTGGTTTATGCAGCAGGTAAGTCACTAGTTTAAGAATGAGTCTGAACCATCTAGCAAACTCAAATCAAAATATGATCACAAAAATAATGGAATTTCTGACTTATAAGCAGAAAAGCACTGTTTACTACACATGAAGTCCCATGTGTGGCCTTGAAACAAAGTTGTTGCAGAGATTTCTACATATTTTTTATTATTGGCAGACTTGGAGCTATTGAAATGTCTTTTGTTTTAATTGTTTTCCTTTTCCCCATTAACAAATCTACCTTCACAGTATTCAT
Source organism: Mesocricetus auratus (assembly GCF_017639785.1). Lineage (NCBI taxonomy): Eukaryota > Metazoa > Chordata > Mammalia > Rodentia > Cricetidae > Mesocricetus > Mesocricetus auratus. The sequence continues at coordinate 39,100,205 of NW_024429194.1, read as the reverse complement.
CATGCCAACGAGAAATATAGTACTTAGAAATTTCTTTCCATGTAGCCTTTAAACATTAAGCAAAAGCTGGTGAACTGGAGATGAGTTAAATTTGCACCTTTCAAGGAGTGATGGAGCCAGCGGGCAGGAGTAAAGTAGCATGTATCAGATCTAAATTTGCTAAACAAAATTAGACACATACCATTCTGTTGGTCTTATCTCTTTCTCTGGCTCACAGTGTGCTAATTCTGGCTACAAGCAATAGAGTAAGCTCAGCAAAAATAATGAATGCCCCTTTCACCATCACTTGTGTGAAATGTTTTGTCTATTTCAATTCATCTCAGTCTTTTTTTAAATATACTTTCAATTTTCATCCTGTACTTAAAAGAAAAAGAAGACAAAGGCCGGTAAAGAATTGTATCTGAATACTAATCACTTCAATTCCCATTAATTCCAGGCACATCTTTAGAGGTTTGGATACATGTCCAGGGACAGTGGGCTGCTATATTTGAAGTTAACAACTGGGAGATATTAACTATTTAGCTGATGTATTTAACATACTAAGTGTATGACTTTAGCACTAATCCTTTTATTGTTTCACAAATGTACTGATACATTAGTTAAAAATATCAGAAAGGTCGGTGGCCTCTGACTACTAATTTTAATTTAGATACATTGTTTCATCCATTGCTAGCAATAATGGCAAGTGTGGCTAAAGGTGTCACATTTGACTTGTCCACAGGGTGAAAGTCAAAGATAGAATTTTATCCATGCTGAATAATTTGATTAAAGATCCAGTGAGTTATATTTTAAGGAATCAGACCTTAATAATGTAGTTGTCACATAACAGAACTGGCAGTGGCGTGGTTCCATTAAACTATCTTAGAAACTACAGAATTACATATGAGAAAGCTTACATGACCCATTTTAAAATATGTCCTAAAATGTACAAAGACCAGTCACATGGAATTTTACCATGATTCTTACCTAATTTCTCATCTTCCCTACACGGATGTGGCCCTGTGTCTCATTCAAAAATAAATTTTTAAGAAAAGCAAACAAAGTGTGGTTCCGTTATATTTCTAGCTCCTGCTTCATGTTTCTTTTTTTCCCCCCCCGGAGAAGATAAAACATAAGGGAAGGCTTTCTTAACATAGGCTGTGTAAAAACAAAACAAAAGAACAACAGTGAAACAGAATACAGTCTTCAATAAGTCATAGTGACCTGCACCACCTTAACTAATAGATCTTACTAGACAAATTTCTTCACGTAGTTATAGGGGAACAAGTATATGGTTCACTACACAGGTTCAGGTGCCCACTGTGCCACAAGAGGGCATCAAATCCTCCAAAGTAGACCCACTATGTAAGTGCCCGGCAGTGAAGCACCCCAGGCCTCTCAGCAAGTGCTGTTAACTCCATAGCCCTCTCTCCAGTCCCCCTCTCATGGAGTGTTAAAGGAAAGGGGATCAAGAAAGTTTTAAAATAACCTAAGACATTGTGCACTCATCCCATGCCCATTTCTCATAAATACTAATATAGTCTCAGTAATAAGGTCTCACTTTATAGTTAACTTGAAAAGTGACATTAACTCTTTCAAACATTTATGGATTCAATTACAGTTAAGGGTACCCTAGTGGCCTAGAAAGGTTGGTGGTTCCCTAGAATAAGGTAACTTGAGGGGGAGAAATGTTTAAATGTACATTTTCCCTAGTAGGATTTGACAATATAAACACTACCAGCACATCACTCATTTCCAGGGTACAAGTCAGTCATCTCAAAGAGCATCCAAGAGAACCTACATCATCTCCCTATTCGGTTGTATTGCTAGCGCTTTCTTTATAGAGTGATTCAAAATGGTAAGCATATGTCTAGCTGTCTATTTTAGGATACTGAGAAATCTCAGCTATTACAAAGCTACATTATCACATCTATCTAGAAATAGAAAATGTTACAGTCTGTCTGTAATTCACTTTTTCATGAAATCCTTATTAGAATTTCCCTGAAAGCAAATATCCCTCCCAAAATTTTGCAAGATCTCTTAATGACATATTTTATAGTGTGTTTTATTGCTGTCAACTGTCCTTTGTTAAGAAAAGTCTGGTGTCTTAAACATCTTATTTTCCTTGAGTTTTTTTGTTTGTTCTAGTGGTTTGCTTTTGATCATGCATGTCTGTGTGTATCTGTGTAAGGTGTAATCCATATGTGCACGAGTCAGAAGGTGCCCACAGAGGACAGATGCATGGGACCTACGGAGTTGGGGTTACAGATGGTTGTTAGCTACCAGATATGCACACTAGGCACCCACCTTCGCTCTGGTGTGAGTGACTCATGCATTGAACCACTAGGCAATCTCTTCCACCCCTGCTCCTTAGTATTCAATATGGTCCCAACCTTCAGAGGGGAAATTGCTGGTGGCTGTTAAATCCCTAGTGTTTAACAGGTTAAAATTTTAAAGAGAGTGATGAATAAGAAGCAGCAATATAATTACCATTTAACCTAAAAATAGTGGATTAGAAATAGTTGCATGTGTTTAAGGATAATATTCCCGTTTTTTTCAACTTGCCAAAAATAAAATGAACATAAATACTTGGTATCATTTTATGAGTAAGCTCTAAAACTGGGCAAGGGCTTCAAATTATACAATCTTAAAAAGGCTCCACTTTAAAAAATAACCTCAGAAGCACAAGAAAGTAACCAAAGAAACACCATAGGTAAATACTGCTGGTCTCTATTATTAAGAATTCTGTATTTATGTTTTAGAACACCTTATATTGTATACTATATGATTTAATTACAAATAAGAACCATATATGAATGAGCTTAAAATTATTTCAGCAAGTGTATATTACTCTTTAGTTTAAAAATAAAATGCTTAATGCTTACTACTTCTTTGGTTCACACTAGTTGGAAGCTATACACTTGGATTCAAAAGTGAAAACCGTAGGATAAATGGCAAAGGTAATGTTGATAAGATTCATAGGCTACTGTAGTCAATTTAAGGGAGAAATAATGAATAGATAATCAAAATGAACTTAAAACATACCATAACTTTCCTCATAAGGCATCAAGAAAGTTATGAATTACAAGGAAAGGGGTCAACAGAAGACAATAATGAAGCATGATCATGGAAAGCGGAGAAGGTAGCCTGGCATTTAGACAAAAGACATCTGAAGAAAACCTAAGACATGATTTTAAAAATTGAAGATAACTGACACAGACTTTGAGCTTCACATTGGGATTCACAAAGTATTTCAGAATTACATTAGAGCAATTGATGTGTTGCATTAGAATGGTCATCTGACAGTGATAGGAAGAAGGTCTTAGAGTCAAGGAGACCTTGAGGTACCATTTCCTTGACCTGTCTAACTAAGATTTGTATTTATGAACAATTTAGGGATAGATATTTAATAAACCATGCAGTCAAAATTTCCTAAGAACAAACTGGTTTAATTGGTATCACTGTAGACAAAATGGCTTGCAAGAGAAATTCCTACAATGAAAGTATTTATATGTAACTGAAGGAAACATTCTGATTGGTTTTGTTGAGTTCTGTTAGGTCCACACAGAAAGCCTAAATATTCGGCAGGTCTACAGGTAATAAGAACAAATAATGATAAAGAAAGATCTTAGGAACAGCAATTTGCCTAGACCAAAGCAGTTGCTGCTATCTGAGACCTCTATCAGGCTTCCCCCTCCCAGTGATGGGGCTGATCTTGAAGTAGAGGACTAAACATGCGTGTAGTCATACAAGACAGTATCATGGAGCCTGCAGAAGCCATGGATAATGTGTTTAGTCCCTATCATCCATGAGACATCCTAGGGGAAAGACGACCAAAAGACAGATATCCTGGAGGTTGGTTTGATTGTCATTTATCATAAAGGTTTACCATGGATATTCATGAATGTAGAAGCATATGAAAAAAGATACATTAAAACTCAAAAGAATAGTAAAGATCCAGTAGTAAAACTGATTGTTGACATATCTGATGTTTTGGGATGTGGGAAATGAGTGGTTATTTTCCTTTCTTTAAACACCTTTAAGTTGTATTTCAAAAGAGGTGATGAGATGTGTGCATATACTTATAGATGCATGTAAGTCTGTAAGCATGATCTCTATTTAACTCCCCAAACTGAGAAACTGTGTCTTGCATATTCTTAATGGTGTGTTTCTTGCTTCAGTAACCCTTACAATATTGGAAATAACATGATTAAGAGTAATGATCCTGAGATATCCTCATGGGAGGCATTTAATGATGTTGCACGGGGCAACTTTCATAGTGTCTATGTTAATCTTTTATGAGTGGGGGGTCCATTTTAATTTCCAATTCCTAACAGGAAGTGACTCTTCCTGCCAAAACAAGTTTCAAATCTCCCTTCTGTCACTGGGGCCCATGAGAGTGTTGATCATGCTCAAGAAAGCACAGACACTTGAAGAAGCTCATCCATGACAAGACAGGGTTAAGCTAGATCAGCAGCATAGCAAATAACAAAGGCCAAAGGCAGCATCTTACAGAAAAGTCAGTTAGAGAAATGCAATTGTGCATAGACACAAAACCATTAAGTCTCAATACTGAAAGCTTTCCTTGTGAAGCTGTTCAAAGAATAACTGACATGAGAAAGCACAATTGCCTTGGAAATAAGAGCCTTGTATTCAAAATAGGCCTGGAGGAATCTGATAGACTCAATTGGATTGGCTGGTGAAGGGCCTCCACTAACTGATTGGTAAGGAAGAACTCACCACGTGTTTTTTAAAATCCATTTTATTTAAGTAAACACATTATTTATTATGGATGAGATAAACAGACATCTCTACTTTTCAGTCTCATAAAGATTTCAAAAAGAGATGTTTGAATGTACCATTCTATGCAAATGCTAATGTCCACTGCTCCTATGTAGGTTTCAGTGTCTGGGACAGGCATGAAGAATCAGATACAGATCCTTGTAGAGTGTTCCTGAAATGTGCTTTAGTTTTTAATCATCATGATATTGCATAAATTATATATGCAATCCAATATTATGACCTAGATACAACAATGATAATGATGATCACACAGTCATTGCCTTGGAAACAACTATACAGTGTAGATAGATCCTGGGAACCTATCTGTTTCATTGCAATTTTACTATTCTCTTTGACAAAATCTTTTATTTATTCTTTCAAGAGTCTATGATTTTTCAAGCACTTCTATGTAGTTTATAGAAAATAATACAGGAAACTACACCCTTTTTCCCACTACTTCTGGTTTCTTTACAAAATGAGAAGACTAAATCAGGATCTTAAAAGGACATTTGATTTCTCTGAAGACAGCAGAGAGAAGAGGGAACAATAGAGAGGAAAGGGGGAAACACCAAAGACCACCAAAAGTAAGTTCCAAGAAGTAAGGTTATCTCTTCAACTTTAACAAAAACTAGATATAAAAATCTGCTTTGGGTATTCAGTCTACATACGTAAATTCAAAAACTGGAGATCATGTTACAAAAATAATCATAAAACAATTGATTCCCAACTGGTGTGTGTCTGAATATCCATTTTCCAATGAAATCTTTAAAAAAAATTCATGGCTGCTAACAATTGAGGTATCAGAGTTAGCAATAACAGAGGTATGCAAATAGACCGGGAGACTAACCCAAGCTCTCTCAAAGGCTTATACCTGAGATCTCAAAACTTACACTTATTTCAGTGCTTTGGACTTTAGCATCACTCACACCAGACCTGCAGGCATCACGGTTCTTATTAAGTTCTGTGTGACTGCTGCCCCCTGGAGTTGTGCAAATGATGGGCTTATAAGCAATTATTTGTTCAAAAATAACTGTGAGACAATTATTTCATGTTCAAAAAACTCTTTAAAATCAGTCCCCAAACCACCACCACCTTTCAACATTGTATAATGTAAGTGAGATGGTTTCTCTCTCTCTCTCTCTCAATCTAGAAAGAATTTGTTTTAAGGATCAAACATGAAAACAAGAAAACTACTTTAAAGCTTTTTGGTAAAGCTTAGAAAATTAAATTTGTCTAATTAAACATATCATGATACCAATGACCCAGAAAGATACATGAACAATTAAATGTGAAGAGACCATAGGGCAATTCTGAAAAGTATTATTTAAGAGAGTTTTCACGATCAAATGTTAGAGTTGAAAACCTCCATATTTCTTTAAACTGGTGCTTTCCAGACAGAAACAGCCCGCTGGTGAATTTATATTGTGTTTCTAAACATATGTGCAAATGTTTTAATTGTATGTACAACTTGAATTCCATGTACAAAAGCAATTAACTGGTTACTAGACTGTATCTCGGAGTCACAAAAGTCTTTAAACTCATTGTTGTGGAAAACTGCTACATAGTAGAGAAACTTACAGTATCTTACATGCATTTCCCCCCAGGCAGGTAATCCCACTCCTCAATGTATGGAATGAGTTACTGAAACATTAAGAAGAGCCCTGAAGAACTGTCCCTAGGATGTAGGTATCCTGACATAAACCATATGGTTATGGTCTGTGCTGTTCTTAATTGCAATATAGGCAGGTAAGCTGTCCTTACAATTAATTATGTAGATGTGCTATCATTTCAGGAAACATTGAGCTGACATCTTTTTGTTATTTAGAACAAATAAAAGAAAAAACCAATACTTTTGCACTATAAACACATATCAATAACTCTACTAGCAATAACAAAAATATTTTTCTCTGACTCCTTGATATTTATATTACACAAAATGAATATTAAAGAAAAAACACCAAATTTCATTCAATACGATGAGGCATTAATAAAATAGACCATCTATGAGGATATTATCTGGGGGAAATTAGTAGTATGATCAACTTCTACTTTGTATAGCACATTTAATATAATGTGTGACAGATAAAAGGATGTTTTTGATACTTTTATAGGCTACTGTAGATTTGAACATGTATTAGCTAATTTCGATGTAACTATTAACAACAGAGCTACCAAAAATATCCCTCAGAAGCTTGAAATTAAGCAGATCAAATGCCAATAAGCTTGCTTGTAACAAAACAGCCCTTCTGATCATCTGCTTCATTTATGTTTTGGATACTTACACATCACTGTGGACATCCAACAGCAGAAGAACATTGTACACTCAAAAGTTATTGCTATTTTGAAAATACAAACCAAATTGTCTTAATAACTGACTGGACACAGCACACAAAGTAATGCAATATTAAATACAGGCTAATTTAGTATATTGTGTAAAGGGGACACTTTACATAGCCATTAATCTCAAGGTGACTGTAATCAAGCTCCACAGACTACCCAGAGCACAATTCCTTGCTTCAGTAGCTTTTGTTGGATGGCAGTCATCACCTTTCCATGGTCAGTGGAGGAAAGAGGGACAGTACAAGGGAAAGAAGTACTTCACTGTGGGAAGATTTGGCCTTGGAGTCTGGGCTTTTGAGACGCCCTAGTGATCTAGGATCGATGCCGTTTTATTTTCTTTCAGGAATAAATCTGAGCAATGGAATGGCTTACGATTGTTCAGCCAACCGGCCATATCAGATTTATCAGAGAAAAAGAATGAAAGCAGGCTCAGAGAACTCCTGCACTGGCTGAGTGGCAGGTTCCAGAGAAACACACACACACACACACACACACACACACACACACACACACACACAGAGAGAGAGAGAGAAATGAATACGCTTAGTAGTGAGAGGGGAAATATAGATTCACATGTTCCTAAACTCAAATAACATGTAAGGAATCCATAGTAATGGAAAGGGTGAATGTATAAGAGAGATGATAAATAGTACTTATATTTAGGAACCAAAGAGATGAAAGCTCATGAATACTAAATATTTGAATCCACTTTGAGGAGAAATATGATTTTCTATCAAGTGAACGCAGACTCTGAAACATCAGCCAATGCAAACATTGTGTCCAGGTTATAATAAAAAATACACAAATATTCCATCACATGCAAGATCTAGTAAACATTCTGATGTAATTTCCTAATTAAGACACATTTCCAGGAGCTAACTGAAATGTAACACACACACACACACACACACACACACACACACAGCTGTAAGTGCTTGATTTTTCAAGAAATTTGACTTTCTCTGCATGTATGATTACAATAAAGGCAGTTGAGTTGAAAACAGGAATCGTGACAGATTCAGTTATTCCACTCCAACTCAACCGTAGAAACCTACAAGATTTTTAAGACATTTGCAGCTATAGTGAGAGGTATTCATCTATTTAGAAGAATTCTGAGTGGAAAATATGTTCTCCTTGAAAGCTCTCTTGTACACACATGCATGGTTTTCAAAATTAAAGAACAAAAGGGCTATGACAGTGAACCCGTGGACATGCTCATTGAAATACACTTGGAAAAGACAATTGATGAATTTCTTCTAAAAATCCATGCAATATTCTTGTCATTTAATTTTTGTTAATAATTTCTTCTCAAATGGAGAATACCACCTAAAGTTTGGGGGGAAATAATATACTTTAAATTTAGAGGAGATGTGTGCACTTTAGTTAAACCAAAAGCAAGGGGACAATGTAACTTGCACATGAGAATGAGAATGAACTTGTCTATCACATATCAAGGTTTAGGAGAATGTCGCATCAATAATACTGCATATTTTTATTTCAGAACAAAAGCGATGTTGATAAATCCCACCAGAGAAAGAAGGCAAACACATCAGAAGTATTCCTGTGGGTGGAATTGCCATGTAAAGGCCATGGACTAAAAATATTTATAAATAAAATTTATCACTGGTAATGAGTCAAAAATTCTTCAGAATTATGTAAAAATACTCAAAATCTGGCTTGTTTTCCCTCAAGCAGAATCAAAACCAAGTTATGTACAATTTTCCCAAGGAACATCTTGAAGATCTTACAACAGAATCTCCAACTGTATGTTTTTATTCCGTTCACATACAGCAGTAAATAAGGTGCATTCCTTCTGCTTAAGAAATTAGCATTTCAAAAATATGCCACTCTCCCCTGAACTCCAAGCGTGTCTAATAATGCGAAAAGCAGATTGTCTTCCCTCGTTTCCTTAATTTGTTTCATCTAAAAGCAATTCACTCAACATCTTGTCGCCCTCTGGCAGCTTAGTTTACTTATCCGCACTTAATTTCTCATTTGGACCAAAACAAACTCCTCCAAACTGCTACTGACTGCTAACCGCGAGAGAGACGCGCAGTATGTATTTACTTGGATAGACAGCCACACGCATGCACAGCCACAAACACAGAGCCACACTCTAACCAGACAGCTACTTGTTTTCATAATAGCGCTACATTAAAACCACCAACTGAACTTTCTCAGCCAGGTGCGGTGCTGAGGCTGGAAAAAAAGTCCCTGGGGGCACTGACAGTTTCCAATAGATCACCAAAGTATGCTTGTTGCAATTATACCAGGGATGCACCCGGGAGCTTTTCTTTGTGCGGCCTTTTCATCTAGATCACTTTGTGTTTTGAACAAGTGAGGCTCTCTTTTGTGCCCCCAGAATTTCAAGTACAGAGTCACACACGGAACAACAATAGCACGCTAATCCTCGTGCTTCTAAATGGGCTCACTTGTGGGTCTGACAATTCGTCCAGGGAAAAGAGCAGAGCAGAGCTAGGGCCCAAGCTGGTGTTGTCTGAGACACGGAAGGGGACAGCTGCAGAACTAATTTGGATTGCATTCCTTGCCTAAATTTTGAAAAGAGGCTTTTCGGCATAGCCCTACCGGGACCTGCACAGTTAGCACCAAATTGCTGCGAACTAGAAGCAGGGATCCCCCAGTGGCCCAGGCCATGCCAGACAGCCCCCTGGTAGGGTGGCCTGATAGAAATTCCTCTCGCCTAAGCCTGCGTGACAGTCGCAAGTGTTTCTGAATGGGTCAATGTGCATAATCAAGCCATTGAGGGGAAAGGCGAAGGGCTCTGAGTGGGGAGTTAGAAAAGGATGTATCTAGGCGGCCGGCCGCCTGGAATCTCAAGTCCTTGCTGCTATGATTCCAGAGGTGGCCGGAGCACCGGATCTGGTATGCACGAAGAATTTCGGAGTCACTGGGAGTGTGCAAATGGCCAGCACAAATGGCGCACATGTGCTATTCGAAGGTCATTTTGAACTGCTCAGAAATTGTAACTTGTTATTTACTAGGCAAGGAGGAGGAGGCAGGGAGGGGGGTGGAGCGGGGAAAACTAGCAAGCCGCTATTTTCTCAGTGAGGTCAGAAGGACACCCTCTGGGGACCTAAAGCTTTCCCTGTTACCACTCCTGAATGCTTTATCTCTTCAAGCTGACTCCCACGCTCCTGCCACCAGCCCCGGAAGGTTCCGGAAATCTCCCTGCCTCTCCAAAAGCCCTCTTGTCACCTCTCTTGGCCGCATCAGACACACCGGTTCTCCGTGGTCCTTTCCTGTCCCCTCCTCTCATCCCCGGGAAACTCCCAAGTGCCAAAAAAAAAAAAAAAAAACTTTGAGCTCCACCACTCCGCAGCTGCTGTCATTGGCCCTGGTCACCCCAGCATGCTAGTGACACCCCACTGCCTCTCGAGGTCAATTAGTCCTTTTTCTTTCCAAATACCTGGGGCTGGAGCGCTCAGGCCAACAGTGGCCGCGCTTGGGGCGCTCGCCTCGGGCTAAGTCAATGAGCGCCACCCGTGGGCTCAGCAGCCCGCCGGGCCGTAAACAGAAGTTGCAGGGACTCAGGCCAAACGCAAGTTGCACTACTGGAAGAACTCTTCCGGGAGCTAGCCCAGGACGGGGCGGGAAGGCCGGGCTCTGGGCTCAGTGTACCAGGCTTTTTTTTTTTTTTTTTTAAAGAGATCCTGCAGGCAGGAGAACAAGCGCCCCCAAAGTCAATCGCAAGACAGCTTCGGGATGCCAACGGAGAAGGCCCAGAGTCCCCGGCCCTTGGCCGAGGCGAGCACCGGGTGACTCCAACTGCCCGGGGCCAGGCTTCGCGTCCGAGGTGACCCCGTTGGGTACTGGGGAGTCGGGCTGGCGGCCGCAGGCAATCACGCTCAGGTGCCAAGCCGGGCTCCCGGCCCGTGCTCCACCCGCTGCAGCCCTGCACCCCAGGAAGGCCGGGCAGGGGCAGCCCAGGGACCTCCCTGCGACTCCAAGAGGTGTAGCGATTCTAACTGGGTTTGGTTTTGTTTGGGCTTTTTCTTTTCCTTTTTCCCCTGCCCAGACCGAAGAAGAGGGAACCTGCACTGACCGCCTCATGTCTCCCACGCCCCGGACAACCGGCGCCACCAGAAGCGATCCCGCTTAGGCTCCCAGAAAACGCGGGAGGAAGCAAGAAGGGGGCTAAAGAGAGAAAGAGGGGGGCGGAAAATAATAACGGGAGAGGCAGGAAAGCGGACTCATTTGTAGCATCAATAAAAACACACGCACGCACACACAAAGGTAAGTTTTGGTTGGAGCGAGGGGCGACCCAAGCCAGAAGCCTGGTCGCTGTGGTCCCTGAAGCCTGGGAGCCAGTGGGTGACATAAGGGCCGAGAAGAAGAAGGGAGCCACCCGAGGCAGTGGCGGGTTTAACAGCTGGAGCGCGAGAGGGAAAGGCGAGACCGCGCGACCCACCTGACTGAGAAGCGCTGGGCTGGACGGTCCCCGTTGCCACCAGGAGGCTCCCCCAGACCCACAGTCCCGTCGCCAGCTTCATTTTTGGCAAGTCTCAGATCCCGCGCTGACAATTACATGTCCAAATGGCATAGCCCCTTGCGGGCACGCGGAGGAGATTTCCCCCCTCAGCCGGGAGCGCGTTGGGGGCGCGAGGGGGGCGGGGGCGGCGCGCGCGGTGCACGGGCTCCCGGGGCTGGCGCCGGTGGCTTCCAGGGCCCGGGGACCCGGGGACCCGGCTAGGGACCGCGCGAGAGTGCGCGCGGGTGGGAGTGTGCGCGACTGTGCGGCTGCTGCTCCAGGCAGAACTGTACAGCTATTTCCCCGAGTGATCCTCCGCTCGCTCGCTCCCTCCTCACTTTCTCGCTCGCCCGCTCCCCCTCGCTCTCTCACTGGTTGGTCAACAATAAAAAGAAAGAGGGGGGGGGGAAAGGCTTCCAAAAAAAGTTGATTGCAAAGAGGCGGCAGGGTTCCGGCCTCTCCCCCGAAGCCGGGCTATGTTGAGCTCTCTCTTCAGTCTCCTTGCACCTCCTGTCCAAATCGGGAGGGAGAAGGGGGGCGGTTGCTTCTTTGCTTCTCCTCGATCCTGTCCCCTTTTTTTCCCCCTGTCAGCTTTCCTCACACTTGTCCAGCCATTGCGGTAATTAAAGCTCCGAGCGTCATTTCCAACGCTCCACGGTCTCCAGCCGCAGCCCCACAGAGAAATTAATAAGTCTCAGGGAGAAAGAAAAAAATGGGAAAAAAAAGAAAAGAAAAAAGAGGGGGTGGGAATCAAACAACCCTCCACGCAACCAGCTAGGCTCTCCTCAGCTGCGCAAGCCCCGCCCCTGCTCTGACCCATGTAGCCACGCCCTCCCCCCAAGGAGAAATCTTATTGGCTCAGACACTCCCCAAAATCCTCGGCCTCACGAGTTGGGAAAACACCTGTCAGGCTGAGGGAGCTGCCAGGTGGAAGGGGCTTGAGGAAGAGGGACCTGAGAGGCCCTGTGACCGCCACTGTCTGACATGCTCCCCTTGTGGCTGCCCTGGCACACACCCGGGACTGCTGGCCAGTGGAGTAGTCAGTCTCCGGGAGGGAAAGCTGGCCCAACGAAATTGTTTTGACACAAGAAAAACACCTTTTTTTAAAAATTGCTTTTAGGTGTCAGTCGACAAACAGGACTTTTCTGGAAATACAAAGTCAACGTTGCTTTGGGCAAAGTATACCCATCACGTTCCAAGCTTAGTATTTTAAAATGGGTTCTGTAAGTAGTATTTTAAAATGGTTTTTGTAGGTAAAATGAAACCTACCAATATGTCTGTCTCCAAATATGCCATCTCTCACACCTTCCCGAAATGACAATGAGCCAAACTAAAAGTCCGTATTTGTAAAACCACATCCTTTGCTGTGAGTTCGAGACCAAGCCTGGTCTACCGAGCAAGTTCCAGGACAGGCTCCAAAACAATACAGAGAAACCCTGTATCAAAAAACCAAAAAAAAAAAAAAACCCAAACAAACAAACAAACAAAAAAACATCCTTTGATTCTAAAATTATACAAACTATCTCAAGCCTATGCTGTTCAGTGTGAGGGAGTTTAGAAGGCCAAGTCACAACTATAGGACTCAAGCCATTAGGCTCAGTCTATAGCAGAGCCGGTCTGAGGCCTTGCCCTCGCTCTCACCTCACAGAGTTTGTGGTTTGTGGGTCATCATTGGCTGTGAGGCTGTTTCTCTAAGTCTAAAATGCCCTGGAAGGGGCTCCTGTGGTCTGCAGCACCATAGTTTTAAAACTACTCTGAGCCTGGGCCAGAGCCCTTAGAGAGCCGTGGTTACTGCTTTGCTATGTTTAAGGGTATTCTATATAGTGTTTTCTTTGCCTTCTCTAGACGCAGCGAAGAAATAAATACAAAATACAAAAGGGTTCCTTGGACTCACTGCATGTAACAGGCCCACTGCAGGTCAAACAAGCTGAGCACGCTTTTTACCCAGAGGCAGCTTAGGGAAGAGAAAAATGAAGGCCAGAGCAAGTGATGGGGACTTGACTAGAATGGCACTGATTACAGAGGTACACACACAGGACTCAGGAGTTACCTCTATTTCCATCTGTATCGCCCTGGCACTCGGATTTCTTTTCTTTCCTTCATTGTAATCTCAGCCCAGTTTACTTGTCTTCATCAGTTTATGATTACCTTTGGGTACCTCTTCTATACAAAGGCTGCTTACTTTTACATCTGTCACCACAATAGCAATTTAAGTGAAAAAAATCAAGCTACTTCTAGGGGACTGGAGGGAGTTTAAGCTTCTACACTTTGTTAGAGTCCTGATTCTGGTGACAGTTATTTTGTATAAGTGCACAAATTATAATGACTACATTGTAGCTCCAATTGCAAAAAAAGATTAGATGTGTAAGTATTTCAAGTTGTTTTCTAGTTTTATCCATTATGGTGATTTCTCTGTCTACACCAATCTTCTTGGCATGTATGAAACCCTAGGTTCAATTATCAGTACTGGAAAGTAAAACTTCCTCATATTACTATTTCTGCCCAGTTATAGTAGGATCTCTATCTATGTCCTAGCATCACCCATATTTTCTAGAATAATTCTTGTGCAAAGAAGACTTTTTAGTTACAATTCATAGGTTTTACTATCTCTGTAGAGGCCATACACTATTGCCACGAATTAAGTTGCCAGTGTACCCACAATTTGCATGTAAATCTCAGTTCAGTTTGTCTTGGCCCATATTTTCCTCATTCTGAGTTAATGAAACACTAATCAAGACCTGGCCATAGGAGGCCATTTGAGCAACAGCTTCCAAACCTCCAAAATGGACAAGTTGTAACATACAGAAGCATGCCATATTTAATGGTGACTAGTCTCCTTTTTCAAAGCCTAGCTTAGGTCATTGTGATACTAGAAACAAAGATGTAGAGAGAATGGGCCATAAGAAAGAGAAAAATAGCCAATAATTATGGCTTTACATGTCTGCTCTCATCAGCTTCCCTTGTCTGCTAAGCCAGTATAAGGAGGACCACGATCACAGAGAACATTTTCTACTTGGTTTGGGAAAGGACATGCTATCTGAATTGCCAGGGGCAGAAACAGATCTCTGTGTTTCCCTACTTTCCAGTGTGACATTCTAATAAAATCTTATCAGCTGACTGAAATGTGTTGCTGAAACTTAAAACCTGGCAGCAGGGAAGGGGTGCACTAAGTAATTTGTTATTTAGCAGACTGCAAACAAGGAGCCAGAATGATCTGCAGAGTACCCTTTCCCTCAATTCTTAGGCTCTGGATCTAGAAATCCACCCAAAACACACTAGTGGTTCGAAGTTGGAGAAATTAAACAAACAAAAACTCATCAGTCACTAGCGATTAGGCAGGAGGTAGTCCTTCCCACCAAGACTCTTCCCCAGAACTTCTGCTTCTGGGAAAGAAACAGTTCCCATCCAGTCTGCCCATGCAATGAGAAAGAATGAAACAGTCATTTGAAAGGGATGAAAGTCCAGATGGGTCTGGGGAGTATTCAAGCTTTCCTTGTAGTATCTTTTCTATAGGCTGGTTCAGTTTTCATTTTGTTATCTAGTGTCTTTTCTATAGGCTGGTTCAGGTTTCATTTTGTTATCTCAAACCAGAACTGTGTGGCATGAGAAATGAACACTGAAACTGGAATGAGGTTATGCAGGTCCTCATTCTCCTTCAAGAGAATATTTTCCATGGGCTATGCTTCAGTTTTCTGGCCTGTTTTCTCATCACTTCCCTTGATTGTAGCCATATTCCCAACACAGACCTTTGTCTTCTGATACCATTCCCTTATTCCTTACCCTTTCTTGGGTGACTCGTTGCTGCTAGTTGTAGAAGGACTTGCATGTGGAATTAAGATCTAATTATGGTTTGACTATGAAGAGTCATTTCAAAGGGCTCAAACATTGCAGGCTTGCCTCCCTGCCTCAAGCCCCTCAACTGGGGGTACTACTAAGAGTCGGCTAGATCATAAGGACAGTGATTTCATTAAATGAGAAATCCATTGATGAATTCATAGTGATTGATTTACCAGGAGGTGGGCCCTTGTTAAATGAAGTATTATCACTGGGTCAATGAGGGAGATAGGTTTTGCCTTTGAAGGCGTATCTACTCCATGAGTGTTTTTTTGCTTTTGCTTTCTGGCAGATATAGGTGAGCAGCTTTGTTTTACTACATGCTCCCTGCTTTGAAATGCATATTATAAGCAAAAACATCTAAAACCTTGAGGCAACATTTGTCCTTTTTTTAATTTGATTTTCTAAGGTATTTTGTGACAGCAATAAAAAATTGTTTAATATAATCTATGACACTATCTTGCAGCCTCATCATTCATTCATATACAACTTCTTTACACAACTTATTTAAAGATCATCTAAAATGTTCTGGTTTAAATATGTTCCCCCATTGCTCATTGACTATAAATACAAATTGGAGTCAAGTAAGAAAGTGAGACTATAGTATAAATCAATTGTCTTCTCCTAAATATTTAAAAGTTAAGTTGAGGATTTTAATTTTACCTCCTTTCCATCATCTTCTTTCTAAGTTATTTTGTGATCTCAAGTAATTCATTTCACTAACTTGTGTCCATTGCCTTATCTTTAAATAAATGGGTAGTGATATCCCAAATCAAAGAAATTTAAATGATTTGTCATCCATTTCCAGAGAACAAGTTAAAATATCCATATGCCCAAAATCTTTCTGGCATTCCTACATCATTTCCCTCACTCAAAGTTTGCAAGCCTCTCCATCTAGGGCATTAGCACAGATACATTTCCACTGTTATTTTCAATCTTGACCAATGCCATGGACTAAGTGGTCTCACTAACATTTATTTCTCAGTTATGAAACCCTGGGAGGCCTAGATCAAGTTACTGAGTTGGTCCTGGTGAGAACTCTCTTCTGGCTCCTTACATGGGGGAGAGAAATGACTCAACTCTCTTTCAAAGAAAATGATCCGATTCTTGAGTGCTTTTTCTGACGACCTCATTACCCCTTACACCTTTCCTGTCATTGAGTAATGACATCAGCACTTCTCTATGTGAATTTGGGTAAACAAACATGAAACTTCTGGAAGTACATAAATAAGAGTACAGCCATTTTGGCTCTTATTGTTCTTGCAGGAAAGGAGAGATAGTGAAAAATAAATTGACATCAGCATTGCAACAATAAAACAGATTGGATGGTTTTATTTGGTTGGTTAACTTTGCATGTGGAAAAACATCTTTGCTGTTAAACAGTTGAGTTCACAGAATTCTAACAGATACTCTGTTTCAATAACAAAATACAAACTATTAAAATTGAAATGTGTTTAAAATATATGAGCATATATTAACAAAAGAAATGTTTCTGCTAAGTTTAAGTTGGTATCTAAAAAGTATCTCTCAAAGAATATTTTGCTCTGGGTTAGTTTTATTTTCCTTCTATGTGAATCATCAATCCTCAATTTTTTAAGAACTAGGGAGGAGTGACTGAACACAGATAAATTGAATCTCCATTGCTTTTATGTCTATTCATCAGCGTCTGTCCAAATTTTAAAAGACATTTATAGTTTGTATTAAAGATTGCAAAGCAATTCCAGCTATATAGACAAAACAGCTTTTTATAAAATGTTAGGCCAAAAATGAATTTCCTAGCAAAACTTTTCTTGTGGGTCAGCTCTACAATAATTTCTTAAGCTAAGTTCTTATGTTCTGTGCTTGCAAACAAAAAGACAAGGTCAATAGTCAATAACAGTTACTGACTGAAAACACAACGGGGAGGAATGCTTCTCCCCTTTCCTACCTAAATGTTTAAAAGTAAATTAACTATTGTGGGTATTTACTGAGGATATGATTGTATTTATTACACTCCTGTTATCTCTGTATTTTTAACTCCATAAAATCATGTTACAGTCAATTCACAGATTTTTTCAAAAGAAAAATCATATTTGTCATGTGTACAGTCACAGAGAACTCAGAATTTTTCTTGAACTCCTACTAAATAGGCAACTGAAGTAATCGTTTCAGAACCACATTTTCATCTCCTCTCTATACGGATGAATAAACCTTCAAAGATTCAGCAAAAATTGTTCTAAGAGTTCAGAAAGACTCATAAATTTGAGTCCTCTTCTTTCAAGATTGCAAACCCTTTCTCTCCCTTGCCTGCACAACTACCTACCAGGCTAACCCTGCTTCCTCTTCTATGCTGCAGTTAGTTCTTCAAGCCTCTTTTCACCTACTCCTACTCAAGTTTTCCTGTCCCCTAAAGCATCACTAGGCCCAAGATGTCTTACGTAGTCTTTCCTTTTTCCTAGCCTCAAATGAGACCCAATTTCCTACTTTCCTTGGGCTTGCATCTCAGACAACATTCATTTTCCAAGTGTTTAATACTCGATTTACCACTGGGATGGGTCTACAAGAGGAGCCACTGGGAATATTGAGACTCACAATGTAGTTTAACACAGGAAAAAATATAGGCCAATAACTAGGTTGGCCACATTTAGTGACATAGCAAAAAGCATTCAGGAAAGGTTACATAGTGATGTTTATGTGTTTTCTTCAGAAGGAGACTGTTAATGTATGTTGATAGATTGGCAAATGCTTTCACTATTGATCTGCCTTAAAAGAGATAAACACTAGTTAGGTTATCTTTGATATCTTAGGGAATAGTTTAAAAGTTAGAGCTATGAATATATTTTGATCTACATTTATCTTTGAGTAACAATACTGGCATACACATACACAGAAAAAAATAAAAGCATACTTTAAGAGAACAATGTCTTTTCAATCACTAGTTATAGAAAACTGAACATACATATATAAAAACATGAAAGTAGACCTCCAACAATAAACTCAAAATAAGTCAAAAAGCATAAAGGGAGACATGAAACCACTAGAAGAAAACATCTGGAAAATATTTCAGGACATCAATGTGGGCCAAGGAAAAACAGAGAAGTGGATTTATCCTAAACTAAAATGTTCCTGTACAGCCAAAGAAAGAACCAGAAGGGTGTGGAGGACCCATTGAAGAAGATGTTTGTAAAATACCCATATGACAAGGAATTAAAATACATAAAATACAAGGTAGTCACTTGTATATCCACAAATGATGTTAACAGTAGTAATGACAATGATCTGATTTAAATGTGGGTAAATGATTAATAAAGACTTTTTAAGAAAGTACAATGGCTGAATATGTGTGTAAAGATACTTAATAGCACTTAATATTAACATAACTATGTAACAAAACCAGAGTGGAGAGCCCCTTAACTCACTTTAATACCAGTTACACAAGGTAGAATAAGTATTGTTTTAAAAGAAAAAATAAAGTGAAAAATAAATAAAGCAAAGTAAGTCCTATAAATTGAAAGGCATAAATAAAAATAGGAAGGCTGTGGAGGAAGTCACAGCCTTACATACCTCTGGTAGGAATTTACATTATGTCTGCTATTGTATAAAATGATATTATTCTCAATACAAATAAGTGGTAAATTGATAAATGTTTGAGGTATGAAATATCATGATTTGATCATTATTTACTATACATGTATATGAAAATGTTATTAATTACCCTTCAAATACATACAATGATCTATCTTTTGTTTGTTTGTTTTTCGAAACAGGGTTTCTCTGTATTGTTTTGGAGGCTGTCCTGGAACTCGCTCTATAGACCAGGCTGACCTGGAACTCACAGAGATCCGCCTGCCTCTGCCTCCCGAGTACTGAAATCCATGTGTGTGCCACCAACGCCTGGCCTGATATATCATTTTTATAATTACAGATACAGCAAACTCTTTACCAATAGGCTACTGTATCAACAAAATATGCCATAGTGGTGCAAAATATCCCAGTAGCTCATAAAGCTGACCTATGTGAAAAATAAATAGAACCACACAATTTGATTTTATTAATAGAAACAAAGGTAAAATGGGATGAAATTTTAAAGACTCTACACTTGCAAAAATTATCTTAGAGAAAATAATAAAGCTATATTAAATAAAGGAAATATTTTTATTCTACCAACTTATAATTGGAATAACTTAGTTAAATAAATTTTAAGCCATTTTTAAATAGACAGTCTACTTTAAAACAACGTATTAGTGTTTATGTTAAGAACATGGTTATATTTAAATGTTTGTGCTCAATACTTGTTTAGCTAAATGTTTGTTGTATCTTTTTATAGTATTTAATATCATTTAATACAATGATCATTTCTTACCTTTCATGATCAAGCGAACTTACATTGAAAATAAAACCAATTAGGGCTAGCGAAGTGGCTCAGTGTGAAAAACACGGTTTAGATTTTCTGCACCGGTAACTGTTGGCTCTGTGAGAAAGTCTGTCTAGCTAGACTTGGTCAAAGGAAGGGTCTGAGTTTAAGTGTCATCGCTTTGTATAAGGAGGGAAGGAAACAAGAAAGATTCCCAGAGTCAACCTCTGACCTCTCCACACACATGCACACATACAGTGCACCCACATAGATGTGTGCACACTCCCACACATCAGAACATGCATACAAACATGCAGACATACCACACAATCATATACGTGCAAAAAACGTATTTATAAACATTTGTTAGTGCTCTGCGCAAATTTTTGCATAAAGATTTCTTCTTTTGCATATCTCTTTATAATAGTTTCTTAAACTATACAAACAGCCACTAAAAATTTTGTGCTTTTTATCTATATTTTAAAGAACATTCCATTAACAGGTATAATCATACTACAAAGCACTAACATTTATTTTAGATAAGACATGCTCGCTGCATCCATGTGCTTTCTATGCAGTAATTTTGGCTAACACTGATAGAGAAAGAAAAATGTTCTTTGTCTAATCAAATAGTGGAAGAAAATAAAACCATTGGGATAATTTATTGTTGTCTATTAGAATGGGAAAGCACAAGAGGTCCGTTTCATCCAGCTTAATGTGACTTTGCTAAATGAATACTTTTAGACAAATGAAATGACCATGTGTCACCCTGCATTTACTTATCAATCCATTCTGGGACTCTTGGCCCCACTGAAGCACATACAATGCAATAGAGTGAGAATGACTTCTCCACATGTTCTCAGTCCCTAAGAACATCATTCTCAGTGATGTCAGCAACACAAATCTTACACAACAACATTTAAAAGAGTATGAATCACTGATGGAATATTCAGATCCAAATGGTAATTCTAAATATGTCTTAACATGATTATAGTGCAGTATAACTTCAGTTTGCTGTGAAATGAATATATGTGTATTACTAACCTATGAAAGCACATATTTATATACATATATAATTTCACCCAAATTTTCTATTAAGTTTTTCTACTTTATCACCTAAAATGATTAATATTCTACTTTCTTTTCTTTTTAGGTTAGTGGTACAATTTTTTTTAATTTCCAATACAAATATTACTTGGGGCATAGAAACTTTCCATTTAATTTTCACACGTTTTCCCCTGACATATTATTGAGAGAAAATAATTAGGTCTTCTTATTTTAAAATGAAGTAGAAGGTAAACAAATACAAATTTTATTTAACATGAGTTCAAATTAAACATACTTAATATAGCATTTCACTATAATGTATGAGGCTAGCAAATCTCAATGAATGCAAAATTCTAGCTACAAAGCTAGCTCAAAGACAACCTATAAGGGCATTTTATTTTTAAACTATAAGAAAAAAAAGGATGTTTAAATAACTGACCCTACTTATGCAGGTAGGCAAATGTATTGTACTTCCATTTTTATGATGTGAAACGGTCATTCTGATAAAAATAATCTCACTTTCCAAATATACTGGAGAGATGAACATTTGCAAATAGTGTGAAATTGGCATTTTTGGTTTTTGAATACATAAAAAATTATGTCGATGGTAAGATAAAAATAATAGTTTCAAATATTTAAGCAAGGACCAAGGCTCTATCTGCCTCACTGTACGCAGTGACTAACAGTGCTAGCTAGTGTACCTTCAAAGTTTGAAGATACACATCCTACAATGGCATAAAGATACTGGGACATGTTCCTACGTCTGTGGCCTTCACTGTACACTAACCAGAAGTGTTTGCTATGTAAATCTTGCCAGACAAAGCAGTTTGGGTTGTTTCTAACCTGCCATCATGGATATGTATTGCTTCAGAGTTCTTCTCCCAAATCTTACCTGATCTTTTTTAAAGTACACGATTTTTATTGCTTTTTCAAAAGACATACAATAAGATTTTTAATGTATCTGTGTGTAGGGTGTGTGGAAAAGCTGTTTTAGGCTCTCTGTCTGCAGTGATGTCAGTGTATCTGAATATATGAGCCTGAGCCTGTTCATGCAAAGTATTTTCACCCCAGGGCCTTTGTTAAGATGAAGAGGCCTTCTGATAGCCTAAAGCCATGACACCCTGTTTGGTCCTCCTCTGCAGCATTAGCTGGTAACTAATGGAGGCTGTCGGCTGCAGTATACTAAGCAGCAGGGTGGGATGTATTTTTCTAACAGCGTATTTGAAAGTAAAGTATATCAAAATTATTTGCTAAGCATTTGCATCTTCTCTCAACCATACCTGCTCTTAGCAATTAAATTGCAACTCCTGTGGACAGGTGATATTCATCAACAGAAATAGTTTGAAAGTATAGGTCCACAGTCAGTAATAACAGCGATGCTCTTTAATTGGCCAATATTGTATTGCCATAGGACTTCTTGGTTTTCCGGCTTCTGGTTGAGCAACAGTGGCATCCAGTGGCCAGATAATTGTTTCCACGATAAAAGTGTCACCAGCACTTCTGAGGGCAAGTCTAAATGCTGTGGTGTGTGAGACCTCAGCAAAAGAATGTACTTAAAAGTACAAATCAACTATCTGTTTCCAAAGTAACCTTGGATCAAATCTAGGTCATGAGATTTGGCCCTGACAACTAATAAACACTGACAATCTCAACATTTCTTAATGACTTCAATTCAGGGTTCCTAAATGGAGTGGTCTTGTGTGTGTCTTCTTGTTGACCCCACTATCTGCAGCCTATGATACTAGGAAATTTCCCTTCAGTGAACCGGACACCAATCCTGTGTTAAGCATCTGGCAAAATAAAGAGCTTTAAAATAGCTACATTATTTGTGCTTAGCACTCACATTTTATAAAAGTGTTCTGGTGGATTGCTTGCTGTACTAACGGCTGAGAGCTATGTATAATCCAGATAGGACACTTCTGGGACCAGATTGGTATTTGAGTGACATAATAACGAATTCTGTTCGTATTTTTGCCTCAGTCTCTTGCTTACTGGAAGCCCAATAAATCCTGTGAGCCCAGCCTGGATATTATGACAGCCCTCTCTGAGGTTAACATTACACATCCCACACAGTTATTGGAGCCGAGTAAATGCCTAGTTATAAAGTGGCAGGAAACGCATGTTCTGCACCTATGGTTTCTGGTTCCGATCCTAGCTTTGGTCCTCACAAGCTGGGTGACCTAAGCTAAGCTTCTTGCACAATCTAAGCTTTTGTTTTCTCCACGTGCAAATGGAGGAGAGCAGTGACATTGGTTTCAATTTTAAGTGAAATAATCCACTGAAAAATATTTAAGTGCCAGGCGCATAGAAAGCACTCATTACATACTAATCTCTCTGTTCAGTGTTACAGAGTGTAAGTATAGAGGAGAATTGACTAAGAGCAGTGATAAAATTTTCCTGGTTACTGACTATGATTTACCTTGAATTATTCCTTTTGTGTCATGTAGCTGCTTATGGATACAGGCTTTTCAAAGTGGACACATCATGATGAGAAACTTAGGCTGTAGGGATGGAACTTGAATAAGTGAAATAAGTAGCATTTAAACAGAACCTTTTCAGGGTGGGGGAGGCTTAGATGTGGTATAGGAAAGAGATGCAAAACAGTGATAGCCTGTGTATAAAGGTATAATATACAGGAAACAGGGGGTAGATTAACGTTGTAGCTTAAAGGTAACAAAATTGATACATACTTTCTCAAACTTCCGTGGCTCACTCCACTATGTTTGTCACACAAACCAGGGTACTATGTAAGCTTTAGTTTGCCTTTATTTTCTCAAGAATAGAGTTGCAGAATTTGGAACTGACAGAAATTTAGATTTGTGAAGTTTCATGGAAGATATGTAACATGATTGCTAGCACTCCTATTCCCTTACTGCATGTGAAGCGGACCCTTCAAAGAGTGAATAACTCCATACATAGGACCTGCACACCTGGATATATTGCAGGATTTTTGGAGTTTTAGATGTTTAACTCCTTATTGGTAAGATGTTAGGTGGCATCTCCTATTCTTTTGTTTGTGTTTTGTTTTCTCTCTTCATTCTTCTTTCGCTTCTACCATCAATTACAACTTAACTGTTGTTTCCCTCCATGAAAACTTCAATGAAGTGACACACAGATCCCAAAGTACCAACTTTGAGAATTATTATTAAAGTCTTCCTACAAGATGCTGGCTTGTCATATAGCCTTGCTTCCAATCTGGGTAATTATTTTTCAATAAAAATGATTGATTACATCTTTGGGGGTGGGAATCAAAAGTAGACAGTCAAAATTTGAAAACTTCTTAATAGGATGCATGTCTGGAGCTTATAAAAAGTGCTGACTATGTAGTGGTGGTGCTGAAAGACCATTAATTTCTAGATAAAATATAAGAGGTAACACAGTGAATAATGATCGGGGAACAGGCGTACTGTCATGATGGCCAAATCTCAGAATCCAAAGTGTAGAGCCATCCTCAGCGAGAGTCACTGGCATCATGAAGTTTATCCTCAGAAGCTGAATGATTTTTTTTAAATCTTTCAGCCATTCATTTCAGTAACTAAGCAAGGGGTTGGTCATGTTCAATAGGGCATCTACTAAAAGCAGATCGTACTATCTGATATATATATATATATATATATATATATATATATGTATAGACCAAGGAAGTTTCTCCCAGCAGAAGTAGGAAACTCCTTTTCTTCTTAAACTGGATCACTCTGTACTTATCCATTGCTGGAAATTCCATTATAAAGACATTAATCTACTACTGCACAACTTCCTAAAACATATACATATTGTTTAAATGATGTCATCATATAATGGGGGAGACAATAGCACCAACTAGAGATAATATGCTATAAAATAAAAATCCTAGTGTTTAAATAAGGAATAGGTTACATATTCTCAAGTCATTGTCCAAAAGAGTCCGAGAAACCACCCAAGCATTGCAGGCTATTGCAAATTCTATTGGCTCCCTTCCACAACATAATAGTTAGACTCTTTTGTTGAAGATAACACATATGTATGTCATCAAATATGGAGAAATCCAGATGGTGCATAACAAGAGGCTTCACTCCTACTGTCTAACATTGTCAGTGATGGGAGGTAGTATGCATGCACCATTATGAACCCTGAGAATCTGTTTGCCAGACAGATCTACTGGTCCAGTAGTGGCACAAATGTTATAGGAGTAACCAACAATTTTTTAAAATTAGAATTAAGGCACACAACATGAGGTGGAACCCATATATAACCCCAGAAACTGAGACTAGATAGGTCTAATAGTATTACTCTTCTAAATGAACATAGCAATAAATGATTACTACTGACATATTGCTATACCCATACATCAGGGCATTGTTCAACTCTTGTCAGCGAATCTTCTTTTTACAGGAGATGGCAATCAACAGAAACATGTGGAGACTGAAAGATTTTGAAGCATTGAGAACTACATGGGATGTCTTTTCTATACTTCACATCAACACCCAGAGATCTCTGAAGAAGAGGAGTAGGAGAAATTGTAAGAGCCAGAAGTGGTGGCCAACTCCAAGAAAACAATGTTTTCCAGACACAATAGGGCAGATACACATAGGAACTCACAGAAAACCTGACAATACACACATAAGACATATACAAGTTCAAGACACAGAAGACCTCATTGTGGAGAAGGGGAATTAGTCCCACCTCTATTGATAGCTTCTGAGAAAGGGAAAATAGGTTTTCTACCCTACTGGGTTTATCAGTCACACTCCAAGGCAGGCCCCATCCTTAGACACAGTTGGCCAACACATACCAGGCTTCATACATTTGCTGCTGTTTATTTGTATTGTGTGTTTGCTCCTTTTTGTTTTGTTTTGGTTTGGATGGGTTATTTCTTTCTTAATATAGCAAAATAACAAAATGTTTGGTGGGCAGGGAGGGGAGAGAGGGCCTGGGAGGAACTGAGAAAAGGAAAAGAATATCATCAAAATATACTGTACAGAAAATTAAAAATAAAACTTTCTTTGTGCTACTCATTTCTGTATTCCTCGTGTTTAAATAAAAGAATCCTCAAGATATTTTTAAAAAAATAATCATTTCTTAGCATAAACTTTTCTTCACATTCTGTCCAATTCATCAGTAGGAGGAGTGACTGGTGACATTAAAAAATAAATGTGGACCATCAGAAACAGGTGTGTGGTTGTGTGTAGGGGAGGATTAAGGATCCTTCCAGAAAACATAATTTTACCATTCAAAACAAGGTTTCTAATACTTTGGAATTGGTATGTCAAAAGTAGTCAACATGCATTTCTTGTTTTTTTAATTTGGGTTTTTTTTTAAAACAGGGTTATCTCCACATAACAGCCCTGGCTCTTCTGGAACTCCCTCTGTAGAGACGGATGACCTTGAACTCACTGATTCACTGGCCTCTGCCTGCCAAGTGCTGGGGTTAAAGGCATGCATCACCACCACCTGGTCAACACACTTTTCTTGAAGCAGATACTCAAGGTTTCCTTCCAAGCTTTCATATGGCTCGTGAAGCACTGACTCTGTTCTGCTAATGCTGTCTCTATAGCGCAGAGGCCACAAGTGTGATGGTCAAATGGTCCCTGGCTTCTTTGAGTTGTCAACTGAAGAAATCTGCTTGATTGGTCCACATAGCTGATAGAGAAAATAGCCACTACGTTTGTCTGAAACATGTGACTGTACAGAAAGCTCCAAACCTCTGCTATTGTTAGTTTATTTTTCATTTCCATCTCAGGTTTAATAAGAATTGTGATCTTAAGGCACAATGTCACAGGCAAAGAATTAAAAGCAGAAGTTTTCTCCGTGGCTACTGTTTTTATAAATAAATAAATAATAGAAGTAAAATGTTGCTTTAATCATTTGGAATGGGAGGCTGTTTCTGGGTCAATCCTGAATAATGGGACGCTATTCTAGGCAACAAAGGAGTAAGTGATGGCTGCATACACAGGCACTCCCCTTATAGTCTCTCTTGAAGGGAAAGTGGCTCTTGTTAAGTATGCACAATGTTGAATGGGGAAATTCAAATAGAAAGAGCTTAATGGTAAAGAAAAATTAAAAAAGAAAAACCACACAAGTTTTCCTGACTATTTAGAAATAGAACATTTTCAAGTGTGTCTGGATAACAGGTTGTACGTGGGTTGTCAGCTAGCTTTGTTCCAGTGACGCAAAAGTGATTCAGCATTCTTGGAATACAAACTGGAATGCAAAAACCCTTCACAAATATTTTCAAAACATGAAAAACATATTTGTTACACAGGAACAAAATCTGCTGTCTTTTTGTGAAACCATAAGGAGAGAAAAGCAAAGAGGGGAAAGGAGAGGAAGGACGGGGAGGGGAGATATGCTTAAAATTCTGAGTCTGGGTGTGCTCTTCCGAATAGCACAGAAAGGCAAGGATGTGTAACTTGTTTCCCAGTTCTCTGGTTCCTAGAGAGGACCCACAATGGATACAGTGTTGATGTCAGATTTATTTTCAGGCTTGGAGAGATGGTATCAGAACAATTGACAGAGCCACATGGAGGAACAAGTGGGTTGTGAATTCAGCTTGTCCTCAGAGTGCTTATTGTCACTTTATTTACAAAACAGTGGGTTCCTTATTGCAGAGGCAAGAGCATGTTTTAAGTATTTGTTGTGTTATGAATGTAGAAAAGATTTACACACAGTAAGAGAATTTCCTTAACTATGAACAAATGAATATTTGACAAATGCAACCTCAGTTGAAAACAATGTGTCCATAAAATCCAGCTGTAGGCAAACATGTGAAGCATTTTGTTTTTTGTTAGTGATGATGTGGGAAAGCCCAGCCCATTGCAGGTAGTTCTATCCCTGGATTGATGTTCCTGGATTCTATAAGAAACCAACCTGAGTAAGCCATGGGGAGAAAGACAGTAAGCAGCGGTCTTCTTGGCCTCTGCATCAGCTCCTGCATCCAGGTCCTGTCCTAATTGAGTGCCAGTCCTTATTTCTTATGAGATGAACAGTGATATGGAAGTGTAAGCCAAATAAATCCTGTTCTTCACAAGTTGCTTTGGTCATGGTCTTTGATCACAGTAATAATTACCTTAAATCCAACAGTCCATTACAACCATTTCCATTCCTGAACCTCAGATTGCCCACAGCATGTAACAAGCTAGGTAAAGAATCTAGACAGATTCTATGACCAAAGATGTAAAATCTCTTGTGTTTGGATGCATGACACAATCATCTACTCATAGGAGAGTTCACTTTTAAAGCTTCCTAAATATATTCACGAAGAATTTTACTGCTTGGTTATAGAAACACCTTCTACTATCAGTGTAGCCTGCATTTCAGCTTAATTAATCTATGAAGATAGAGAAAATGACCACAATATTATTGGGCTTTGTCTGTACACCAACCAGAATAGATTTGGCACTGTTGGTAGAACTCGTACTTTGGTTTTGCTTCACATAGAGTTTTTTTACTTTGTGTCCGTGTGTTTTTATGTGTGCATGATGAGACCTGAGGTACATTTCCCTGTTTTGTTCCATATCACTCTCTATGCTATTTCTTGAGAAGGGTTTTATCACTTAATCTGGAACTTAATCTGGAACATTAAACTGTCTTTTAGGATACAATATAAGCTAACAATATGAGCAGAACACTGTTTAATTATACATACACCTTTGTGATTTCCAGTGGATGACTTGGACAAGAAAATACCCAATGCCTGATTAACGAGCTGGATGATTTAATGCAAGGTTATGCAAATGTAAGTTAAGTCAAGTTTATGATTCTGTCAAATGCAAATTATTCACAAGGCTTATATGAAATAAGCACCACAAGCATCCATATATGTCCTTGTTTGTGTAATGAATATCTTTACTAATTTTCAGACATCTACCTCATGCAAAGGACTAGCCCTACACGCAGATTTGAGAATTGTTTACATAATTTTATCTCCATATTAACCTAGAAGCAGAGGTTAAGAAGGAAATGCATGGGTATTCCCTCTTTGGGTATCAACTCTACCAAGATTACTTACTTTTAGAACATGTAAATATGTTCATTGCTTGATTTCTTGGTTGACGACATAGTAAGCTAAATTCATAATGTTGGCAAAGCTTCTGTATATAAACAGCTTAAGACTGAAACGACTTTGCATAAATGAACATTTAATGTAACAGCTTCTCTCAGTTGCCTATCTGAAAGGGAAACAGCCACATGAACTGTCTTGTGGTTCCAGGTGTTACTGTCATCCTAAATAGTAGCAGCAGATGTAGCCCATGGCCCTTTTGGCTCTTAAAAGCCAGTGTGTAATGAGTCACAAGAGGTAGAGAAGAGAGGAAGTTTGAGCACTCAGCTAGCACATGCAAAGAAAACAGGTGCCTGACCTTAAGCTTTATACAATGTGAATTATAAACTCTATCAAGATGCCTTAAAATGCACAAAGGGAGCTAAAAAATGCCCAATAGGAGCAATGTCTTTGAAGTTTCTAAAGAAACAATCAATTCAGTGAAAAATTTTAATTAAAAAAGTTGAAACCTTTTCAGTGATCTTTTAAGTTTGTCTACTTTATTTTATAAATAAAATATGTTTATTACCATTTACAGCTACAAAATCTTTAGTTCATTACCTGGGAGAGATTTTGTTTTATCTGCAGTTATACTGGGCTGGAGCAAAAGTCTCTCTTATTCCACTAAAAGAGATCTTCTCAAATGTCTTCACAAAGCTACCACAATGTACAGCAAACTATCTCAAATCGAGCATTCAACCATTCAAAGAGCCAGTCAAACAGCCAGCCTGCTAGCCAGTCAGCCAATCCATTAAACACCCAATATAAAAAAAAGCTTTTCTGATTAAAGATGAGGTCATCATTAATCTATGGGTTTAAACATAAATAATTAGAAGGTAAATAATTAGAAGGTAGTTTGATATTATGTCAATTTAGCTAAACCACATTAATAGGTTCCTCCCTAGGTCCTTTAATTCTCAGGGATAATAATTCTTTTTAAAATTTTTATTTTATTTAAAATTACATGTATATTTATTTGTCAGTGTATGGGTCTGTTCGTGTGATTGCAAGTGCTTGAAGAGGCCAGAAATGTCAGATACCCCTGGAGATGTTGTGACAGGTGGTTATAAAATGCCTGGTATGGGTGCTAGGAACTGCACTAGAATTCTCTGCAAGAGCAGTATGCATGTTCTTCACTTATTAGTGGTCTTTTTAACTCCCTAGTCATATTTTCTTTTCTATTGGATTTCACAGTGTCAGAAATAGATTCCCTCCTATTGACCCCACCTCAATCCAGTCAGAGAACCGTTGGTTACTCCTATAACAGTTGTACCACTATTGCACAAGTAGGCAGTTCATAGAGTTCACAGCTCTGTGATAATGATATTAGCCCCTCCAGACTCGGGACATATTTCAGAAAAGAAGTCATAATGGAAATAAGATCTGAAAGATAAAATGCCATCTCTTGGAAATGATACAGATATTCCAATCATCAACTCAGTGCAACTGAATTTGCCTACAGTGGACCTGCACACAACAGGCCTGTCAACAGCCAAACATGCATGAGAAAGGGACTTAAAGAGCTTCCTCCCATCTGATAGATTCTAGGAAATGGTGAATATCTTTCAACACATCTATAAACAATTCTAGGAAATGGTGAATATCTTTCAGCATGTCTATAAACACCAGTGAGACCATAAGACTTCAAGGTGAAATTTCAAACTCATAGTCAGACAGATGGCCATGTTATGTTTACTGAGTTTCAGAACAAAACAAACACACATAAGTAATGTAAGGAGTATGGGCTCATAAGGGTGGAACAAAGACAAGAAAAGGTATGTGCAAGAGTAATCAGAATACATTGTTAACATACATGAAAATACCAATTAACAAATTTACTAGTTTTTACATGTTACTAAAACAAGCTACAAATATCACTAAGTCAATGTATCAACCAACACAATTTCTTACTCCCCCCAAAATCTAAAATACTATCCCAAATGAGCATAATAAACAACCAAATGACCTCCAAAGAGTAAAAGTAAGTCAAGAGGTAAGAATAACAAATGTATTAAAATATATTCTAAATTAAATTGGCCTTAATTTCCTATTAACTAGCAGTTTAGAAACCCCAGATTTTCATAATATTTGGTTTATTATTTATAAACTTCAGTGATCAGAAAGCTTTAAAATGCCATGTACATCAATTTTTATAATGTATAAAAAACACAGCCAGTTCCAGAATGAGTATATTAACTTACAATTTTTTTGCTTCTTTCTTGAATAAAAAATATGAAACATAGCATTTGTACTGCCTACTACAATGTTTCCCAAAGTTACTGTCAATATATGTCTGCAGTATTCACTAAAAAGAAGATAGCAATAGCAGGGGCCTTTTGAATTTCCTATTGAGTTATCCTCATATCAGAATGCTGGGACTTCTCATTCCAAACAAGGACATTGTAAAGAATAATTCAAGTATCTAACAAATCTGTGACTCAAAGCAACACCATTTAGTAAATACATTCAATAAACAATGTATTGTGTATTCATGGTTACCTTCATTTACTACAATTAACATGGAAAATAACTGAATTTATAAATATAGTTTATTTGCAATCTGAAGCACATTTTAAAAAATACATACAACACTGCATGTGTGCATGCTTTATACAAGTTCAGCATTTACTGGGAACTTGTCCTGAGTCTGCTTAAAATGGGACATTTCTCTTAAAACCCCTGGAAATGACCATGAGAGATTTCCTATTTTTCAGAAAAAAACTCAAGATGTGTTTTTTAAAAAGTCAACAGTAGGTGCTTGCTTTGCTAACCATAAACCTATTATGCTTCATTCTTTTGTCCTCCCTTCTCTTGTTTCTTCTTTTATTAAAACACTCACCCATACTATTATACAACCAAATATTTAAACACTGCTATACCCTTATGGTGTATTTTAAAGGATATAGAGAAATGCTAATAGAGCCACCAAAGGCAGCAATAGCACACTGTTCATTTTCTTTTTCTTTGAAACCATTACCTTGGATGCTGAATTCCTCCATAATTTCTGATCCTTTTAGAAGTGGGGACAGTGGCATATCAAGGAGAAATTAAATTTCATCAGTTTTGCTTTCACACGTACACCATAAAATGACAGGTTGGTGCACTGTAGCTGACGGTTCCCATTAACTAGAAGCTCATGTTGCAGAGTCAGGTCCAAACCCTGAGTCACGGCCTCTGGCTACAAGAAGGTCCCCTTCATACTAGGATTGTCACACATCCCTGGGGATAAAAGCTATAAATATTTTCCACTAGCTCCTCTTCAAAGCTATACAATGAATATTTACAGATTGGAATACTTTTCTCTCTCAGAATCTTTTTGGGAAAACAGCTCCAGTGAAATATTCGGTTGACCTGAACAGATGACTTAAGCCAACCCGTTTGTGCCCCTCAGTAAAAAACGAAAGGAAGACAGGCATGCAGCAGGGTTTAAGAGCAGGTACTGAACCATTAGCAACACAATGGTTTTCATGGATGGGAACTTTTCTCAACATTTCATAGCATATTTTGTATTGAATTTATTGTTAAAAAACAAGCATCTTGGGAAATGTGTTTGGCTCAAGTAGTATTGTAAAGGGAAATTTTATTTTAAAAGTATTTGAAGTAAATATTTTTAAATGCCTAAAATACTGCAAATGCTGAAACACTGGCATGCTTCATAAGGTTACTTAAGAAATATAAGGGTCATAATGATAAAGAAAAGACAGCTCTTGACTTCATGGAAATCAATACTTACACAGGAGACAAGTTAGCTAATTAAAAATCTCCAAAAGCACCAACATCCAGCTTGTGTGTTAGGTACCCTGGGAAGACAAAGAAGAGATGATTCCAAAGCTTCACCGAGAAGATAAAGGCTTAATACGATGCCTTAGGGATGATGGTGAGCTTCCAGGCAATGATGACAGCTAGCTGAAGCATTCCAAGTGCAGGAGTCACATGCACAGCCTTACGTGAAGCAGTGGGCATAATGCAGTGTTAAAAGACTGTTTCTGTTGGAGCTCAAAATGCCGCTTGGGTAGCATGAGGATGGGAAGGCAGAAAAATTTTGCACTTATGGGTGAGGATGACTCTGAATGATTACACGTCCAAATGTTTCCATGAAAGACTTGAATATTGTAGTGTAGAAATCATTTGTTTTCATAGTCAAGGCTAATGACGTAGTCAAAGAAGGACTCAAAAGAGATTAAAGATAATCAAGTAGATGTTTAAAATGAGGGTAAAGTTAAGAACCAAATTTTAATCTCCAAGTTTTGACATAGAAAACCCCAAGAAGGAAACAGTCTGTGGCAGAGAATATACAAAACATTAGCTCTGTAAAGCTAGAATAAGTTTGAGTTTATATGAAAATGATCTCCAACTGGAATACTGGGAATCAGAAAACAATCCCAGTGTGTTCAAGACCCAGCCCAGGAAGCATTTCTATAGGAATATGCCCTAATCTCAATGATTTGTGTCTCATTAAGCAACTTAATCTAAGTCCATGTGTTTACTCCTCTAATGTGTACTCCATAAGCATTCCGCTAGACTCCCTTGAGTTAAACAATGAGGAAATGATACAAATATAGGAGCCTATAGTTCAACATTCAAGGTGAGACCTGTTAAAAGCCCCATTGAATTTACTCTGAGCTTGCTAAGTATCAGAAGGTTTCATGACATCTTCTCAAAGTCACTTCCCACAAGGAAGATAGAAGAGTTCACAACTATAAGCTCACTTGGGACTGCACTGTGAAATGGGAGTTCACGACTATAAGTTCACATGGTGGTGTAGTGTGAAATGAGCTTGATATGATCTGAAACCTGAGCCTTCCCTCTTACAGAATTATACTTTAAAATATTCCTTGACAGTTTTCTTGTAAGCCCATGAAATACAAAGTGAATTCACAAAGTGAATTACAGTCTGTAGGTCAAATTAAATATACTTGTTAGGTGCAGGCAAATTATGCTTTATTTGTTATAAACAATACCATTGTGTTTTTAAATATACTACTTATGACTACAAAAATAATGCCAAAATCTATGAAAACCTTACAGTTTAAAAAGTGAGCTATAGCCTGATCTCCTTGGTCGTTTAAATATTACTATGATGATATTTATGCTACCGTCTCTTTCTTTTGAAACAACTTCACAAGAATTATTTTTAAAAACAGCTTAATATAAAACAGTATGGAAGATAAATGCTGTCTGTATACTCTAACCTAGTGAGTTGCTCAAAATGCCATTGTTGTAAAACAACTCTTTCTCTCATAAAGATATTATTATTAAAGACAGTATGTGGAAAATACACTCTCCATTTTCAATAATAAAAAGCATGTTTTTGTTCACAAAGTAAAATAGAAAGATAATGTACAAGTATATTATGCTTCCTTAAGCCAAGAGATAATTTTGGGAGGCCTACCTGTCTTCTCTCTTGCCTTTTATGTGCATGTTATGGATGTCTTACTGTACTTTTCCCCCTCCTAACAATAGCAAAATGAAAGATGAATTTTGCAGTACCAAAGAGGATGAGAACGACTGCTGTCACTATTTGTAAAACATGCTAAGTGTCAAGGCTGATTTTCTTCCTATTTCATCCATGACATTAAATGCATTAATTAGTATTCCACTACACAGAAAGCATTATAGTTAACACTGAGCTTATTAATGGTCAGTTTGTATTTTTAGAGCAAATTTATACAAGTCAGGCATGCTCCATTTTAATGAGGAATCCATCAAAATCACAAATCTGGTTTCGCTTCCCTACCAGGAATAAAAACACAACCTAGCCAACTCATTTGCATTGTAATCTAATTTGAAATTACTTATCAGTGCAATAACACATTCAATAGAGCTTTTGTCTTATTGATGAAAAGGGAATCCACTTGGTTAGGGAGTACATAACATTTTTTAATTAAATTTGTGTTATTATTGTCCTTACACTCAAAGGGCTAGGTGATGGCAATGTTCCATGGAAAATAATATTGCTATAAAAACAGCAATAGCCATGGAAATTTAATAACATTGCTTTGAGACATGCTGACACAATAATAAATATGTAATCATTATTTAAGTACTTTGTAGAAAAAGTAATCAATAAGAATATTTACAAAAATAAAATTTATTGGTACAGAAATCAGGGATACAGAGATGGGATAAATACATTTAATTCCTATAACATAGCTAAAGGGGCAGGTTTTATATATCTATACAAGATAGATAATAAGGTTTCCTATTATATGTTCATAAGTCAGATTGGTGGGCATCTAGTTGAAGTAATGCTTTTTGAATGGTACTAGAATGAGAAGAGATTCTAGTTAGAAAAGGTTGATGTTATGGAAATATATATATATAATATCATAATACAGAAACTACAGAAATGCAAGAGACAACCCAAAAAGAATGTCTTTGCAGCTCAGCCTTCAAATGGAACTGAAGCCAAATTATGAAAGGTCTTAAATGACCAACTAAGGAGGAAACATAGTATGGCCTATGGTGTCAGGATGACTACATGATTTCAAAGACATTGAGGGAGACCAAGGCCATTTCTTCAAAGGACTTAATGAACAGAGGAGAGGTTCATCAAACAGACAGTTGCAGCATTGAGGTTTTACATGCCAGTAACTGGGGAAATGAAGATTCTAGAGTATTTCCCCAAAAGTATAGTTGATTGATGGTTTCAGTATGAAATTTACAGGATTAAATTGTACTGCACATTCTTAAGAGTATGTGAAAATTTCAATCACTAATTCATACACATTTATGTTGACAATCACCTGGAGCACAGTGGCAGTGTCTATGAACTACATTTAATTTTTTAATTTTATTTAGCACACATAAAGTTTTACCTGCATGTATACACATGCACCCTGTATGTATATACATGGTGCCCTCAGAGGTTAGAAGAGAAATTAGAACCCCTGGAACTGCATTCATGAGTGCTTGTGAGCTTCCAAGTGGGTGTTGGGAACTGAACCTTGGTCCTCAAGTTATCTAAACCACTGAGAAATGTCTCCAGCCAAATGAGATACATTGCTGAGCATGCCTCTATTTATTTATTTATTTATTTATTTATTTATTTATTTATTTTTGGTTTTTCAAGACAGGGTTTCTCTGTAGCTTTGGAAGCTGTCCTGGAACTCACTTTGTAGACCAGGCTGGCCTCGAACTCACAGAGATCCGCCTGCCTCTGCCTCCCGAGTGCTGGGATTAAAGGCTTGCGCCTCCAACGCCTGGCTGCATGCCTCTATTTAATCCACTTAGAACTAAGCTTAGAGGTTTTATTCACAATGCCAAACATGTGCACTAAAATTCTCTTTAAAATGCATATTAGTATTATATGAACTCTGTGCATTTCTAAAAGTTGACCTCATTATATAATTCTAACCACATTTGAACACAGAAACAGGGGTTTTAAAGTATAAAAAGAATAATGATGGCTGAATCACAAGTAAGAATTCTATGGAGCCTATAGAAATACCTGTTAAATATTAAAGGGGTACTGAAAAACAATGCCAGGACAATAATCACAAAGAAAAAAGAATATTAAAGCAAGAATAAATTGAAATGTAAGGAATGAAATTCCCAAGTTTAATAGCAAAAATAGTCACTGACTACCACAAAACTCAACCAATGCAAAGGAGCAGAGCTCAAGAAAGAAGTTTGCAACTGTGAACCATGCAAGAGAAGACACTGGGGACAAGTGTTAAGCATTAAAGAAAAGAAAATTTTAATTAATGATAGGCTGCTCTAGTATAGTCTACACCAAGTGGGCAAGCTTCCCAAGCATCCACTCCTAGTAAAGGGTTAAAAGAATTTGCCTTACAAATGATTAGAAAAGCAACATTAAGAGTTTTATTTAAGATTATACCTAAGAACTTTTGACCTCCACATTTTCGTGATAAGCAAGCATGATACAATTGACGTTTTCCTGTATTTGACCTTCTCAAGCCCCGATCCATTAGGATGCTTTTTCTCTATGCACTGCTGAAGCAGAAATAAATGCCACACACTGTTCCAGAGCCCCTCGAAGTGAATTCTAAATCTACATAAAGCCACGAAGTACTTTACACACTTGTTGGCTAAAATGAGGAAAATGTCTGCGGTTGTCAGATGTCATGCATCTAGATCACCTGGATGATTGACAGCTTAGAAAAAACAGACCACAAAGCATGTGCATCTGATGTTTGAATCAGTTGTCTTCTCCGCACTCCTGCTCCTAATTACAAAGCACCTATCACAGTGTCTGAATAAAGAAGGCATACAGTGGGTGTCTATTAAACAAATTCATGTAAGTAGCACAAAGTTGTGGAAGTAGTGGAGCTGATTATACTTTTGAAAGTATAAATAGTGTCTAATGTGTGTAGAATACATTTTCCTGAAGGGGGCAACCCACTAAATTATTGATGAAGTCATATGTAAATAACCATTGATATTCCCCGTTTTCTGATGCATCTGGACTTTGGAAGCATTTCAAAAGCTTCATATAATGTTCCAATTCATGCAGCCTGGGGATAGCTAAGGTTCTTTGTGTCAACTGCTTACAGGTTCTTTTTTCCACTTCTATAACTGAGAGCTATATTACACTGAAGTTTTGCCCTGTGAACCTATGTCTCCTCCAGAAGCAATCCCCATGGGGCATGGAGTAGAAAACTGAATCTCAGTGATGTTGTTTTTTCCCTTATGTTTTCAAATATCATGGACAAATTAATTTTATATATTTCATGGCTGTTAAGAATATGTTTTTACTTGAGAGAAGAAAGATATCTGGATGCCTCTTGGCAGCTACCCAAGGCTGACAGAGTTTCTGGGAGAGCACAATGTGTGTTTAACAGCTAAGCCGACAAAGGTTCACAATGCAAATGTCTAGCTATGAACTTATTTGTTGAAACAGAAAATTTGCAACAAGAAGTGACATGCATTCCAAAGTAAGTCAATGTCACAGTTAAATACTTTTTGTTGCTCAAAGGTGCTGAAGGTGACTCTAAGTTGTTTATTTTGATCTCCCTTGGCTATAGTCAGAAGGGTCATATGCAAAGATAAGCAGCCACTGTAGGTGGACAGCAACAGTCTGTGTTATCACGGGCTTGCGGCAGCTGTCCCTGATCCTACAGTCACCAAAGTTCTTATGTCATTTCCATTTTCAGAGCATCCTAAGCAACACTGGTGCATACAGATCTGTGTAAATCATTTTTGTCGATTTAGTCTCTTTGAGCCCCTATGAGCCCTGCTCAGCTGATTCTCTGCAAATAACACAGTAGCAGAAATCCAGCATAAACAAGTAATATCTTATATGCTATGAGACGATTTGGTTCAGAAACACCAAAAGGATATATTTTTTCTTCTTTGATCACATGAAATAGATTGGCTACTTCACCTGTTGCCAGTATTCAGCTAAAACACAAACATATGTAGCAGAATACATAAAGGAATAAAATTAAAATCCATCTATAATTATTCTAAATGGTGTTTTGCTAATATACAAGTATAATTGCTAAGGCTAACTAAAACAACTGCAAAGGGAGCCATGAATTGATTTGTCATATAATAGAATTTGAAATTATCACTTGTTCATGTGCTATAGGACTCTCAATTATATATAGTATAGTTCTAAATTAATGAAAATTAACTTTCTTGTGTAATTAAAGTGTTTCTAATGTTGTTCTTATTTGATGTAGGAATGATTATTGCATCTACAATTATTAAGTCCCTATCCAAGTTCATTTAATGTGGTAGACGGAACAGTAAAAGGAGTACGTGCATATGTTTCCCATTAGTAAACTTCAAGTACTTAGCAAAACAAATTACAATACAGATTTTTAACTTGAATTTTGAAGTGTCATAAAGTCAAAACAACACCTTTCAGGGTTTTCTTAATAATTCTATGAAATAATTAATACTAACCGTAAAACTGGATTTTGTAAACTTATCTATATTTGGATTTCTGGTTTGTTTGTTTTGTTTTTCACCTTTATTCCCACTTGCAGGAAGTTTCTCTTTCTTTCATTCCTGCCCCCAAACCCAATGGGGAATGCTATGCTGAACAAAGCCAACTCCTTTTGAACAAAGGGCAGCAGTGTCCTCTAGTGGCCACTCAGTATAGCAATCCAACTGCTGAAAAGGGAAAGTTGGGAAAGGATTTGTATATGATTATGATCTGTGTTTAGAGAATTATACCTCTTCAAGAGATGCTCCTTAGGCTGAACTGTGTGAGCAGCCATCATTTTAAGGTAAATTAATTCGCAGTGTTAATAAAATTTGTTGTTCTTTTGTTTAAGGTAAAGATGGCTATCGTGATGGAACACAAACCAAGAGATACATTAATCATAGAGTTTCTTAAAACGGGGTCAGCGAGAAGGGGAGAAAAGAGAGAAAGGAGAGGGGAGAGGGGAGAGGGTAGGAGAGGGGAGAGAGGACAGGGGAGAGAGGAGAGAGGGGAGAGAGGAGAGAGGGGAGAGAGGAGAGAGGAGAGAGGAGAGAGAGAGAGAGACAGACAGACAGAGACAGAGAAAGGCGCGAAGGGCAAGAGAGCGAGAGAATAGGAGAAGATAAGATAAGAGAGCATAAGTGGACTAGGGTCTGCTCCTGCGTGCAGACTTCCCAATCATGAAACCCTGGGCTGACCAGAGTACTGCCAGAGTGCATTCTGCCAGGTCAAAGGCAGGCCAGCATAATGCCTGAGTCCTTACATTCTCACCTTTATTTATTATTAAAAAGGTGGTTGAGTTAGGCATGGCAGGTTAGAGAATAATGGCGTCAAGTTCTCAAGACTGCCTCCTACTGACCTGGGGGGCGTTGACCATCTTTGGGGGACCTGAAAAAGATGGGGTGCTGCCATGTCCTGCTAGCTGGTTGTTTCATCGAAGTCCTGGCTGTATGGAACTCTCTGGCGCCTGTTAGACCCGGCAAGACGTTGGCAGAGCCGAGTACAAAGTTAAGTTTATGAAAAAAATTTTTCCTAGGTCCTGGTACTTGAGAGGGGATTATAAGATGAGGAAGGTGTTCCTGAGGGGTCCCAAGATGAGGGAAGGGAGTCCCGGAACCAGGGAAAGATTGAATTCAATTTGGAGTGAATCTGACCTGTTTAGATGGATCTAGTTCAGCTCCCTGGAACTTACAAGAATACTTTGAGATTGTGAAAACACAAGTATTAGACACATTAGCAGCGTGTTTATGTTAGAGACAATTTGTCTGAAAGCATTAATATTTTTTAAACTGACAGATCTCTTTAGGACAATGAAAAGTACCTTAATTTTGACTTTGCATTTATCATATAGTGGTATAACATGTTGTTCAGTACTCTATCAGAGTTGAGTTAGTAACTTTATTGATTAATGTTAAGACAGACTATGAACAGTATCATAATGAAAGAGAAATCTGGAGCATGTTTTCATTCTTTTGAATGTCTCAACTCTATTTGTCATCATTTATGTCTTTTTATCGCCAGACTTTCATAACTTAATTCATACACCTTGCATTTTTCTATCTTTACCTAGATAAATTCTAAAATACCTGTTCTTGAAATCTGTTTTGTGACAGTTGGGGCTTTGGTTGCTGCTTTAAGATGGCAAAGCTTCCAGTCATCCAAAGCATCAGAATTCTTGAGAAGGAAAAACTTTCACCTGAGTTAATAGTTAAAGAATAACAGAGATTTACTAGCTGGCTGCATGTACGGCTACCCCCAAGGTCCTCCATAGTTGTGGGGGGCAGCAGCTTTAAGGACACCCGCCTTCTGCTGATACCTTGAACCCTGTGGATTAGGAACTTTAGGAAAGCTTGCCTACCATTGGCCCAAGCAACGTAGAGAAAGTCAGTTCTACTGTCCTCTTATCCATGGTCTGAAGAGTCCTTTGCAGCAGTTGAGGTGAAAGGCAGGGATATACAATGGCTAGCGTTACCATTTTTGTGGGTGGAGTTTCTTCAGTACCCTCCAGTCTTCTAGGAGGAAATGAGGTGGGCCAGAAGTTGACCTGTCTCTCTGTTACAAAAAGCTTTTAATAACACATTTTGAATGCCATATTCTCTAGATCTCTGAGCATTTAAGGACTGTGTGTCTGTTTAGTATATCTCAGCAGACAAAATTGTCTTTAGTTACTTGCCTTAAGCACATAGGTGGCTAGGTAAGGCTTTATCATTGTAATTAATTTGCATAGCCACAGATTAGTGAAGGGTCTGTCTGGAGAACTGGATTGAACCTGAGAGGCTGTGGAGGGATGTTTTAATTAGAGCCCTCTAGCCCTGTGTCTGTGATTACTTGGGATTTTGTAATAACTTCATGATGTTTCGCTACAGAACCATGTTAAGGCACTGAAGATGTCAAAAGTTCAAGAGCCCTTTTTTAAGTAACTCAGTTCGGGCTAATGTGTTATGTGGTCCCAAGAA
The DNA here is from genome assembly GCF_017639785.1 of Mesocricetus auratus. NCBI lineage: Eukaryota > Metazoa > Chordata > Mammalia > Rodentia > Cricetidae > Mesocricetus > Mesocricetus auratus. The sequence continues at coordinate 39,059,033 of NW_024429194.1, read as the reverse complement.
GCACTCATCATGTGATTTTACAGGCTATATTGAGTTGCTTTTGCCTTCATGACTCTGCAACTTTACCAATATCTTAAAGTACTTCCACAAAGATAGATCTGCTTCCCCTGACTTTTGTTGCCCTGCATTAAGAGTTTTCAATTTAGTAAAAAATCAAAATGTAATATAAACTGTTTTGTACTTTTATTTTACAATTAATTTTAGCTAGCATGTAAAGAAATAGGTTTTACTGTGATATTATTCTCTGTGTCTGCCTGCCTGCCTGCTTACCTGTCTGTCTCTCTCTCTCACTCTCTCCACTTTCTCTCTCTCTGTCTCTCTCTCTCTCTCTCTCTCTCTCTCTCTCTCTCTCACACACACACACACACATACACACATATACTGATCTTTGTAATGTGTTCCTATTTTCTCCCTTGTGCCCTCTCCCTCTTCTTACTCTCACCTTCACAAGTAACTTTCTTACTTTAATAACAAATATCCACTTACTCTCTCATTCTCCCCTCCTTATTACTTTTAAACCTCTTTTATCCTTCTCGTAATTTCTTGTGTACACACACACACACACAGAGATTCTTAGAAGAGTTCTTTTTTTCTAGCCACAAAATTCATATAAGTTCTATGTTGATGTGTCTCACTATTTTTAATAAGCAAATTTGCAGAATATAATGATTTTTCAAACTGTACTCTTATGCACTAAACTGTGCCATGCATAATACAGCTTCTCCAAAGTTGACCCATGCACTAAATTTAGAACATGTAAACATGTTATCCTGTGTGTTGAAAGAACCGTGGGGTTATAGATACTTAATGAGGCTAGTCAACTGATCTTATAGACTATTCTGAATTATTAGAATGAATTTAATCAAATTACTGGGTCCTTGACAGTACACGGGTCAAGAGGCAAGACCTAGATTGGCAACTGGCGGTTTAAAAGAAGGGGAGTAGGCCAGCAAGCTCAGAACAGGTAGATGGTACAAGCTAGAGAAGGCTTAAATATGTAGAAAGAAAGCAATTCCTAAAATGCTGGGTCTTAACCTACAGGAACTGTGTCAGATTGCCGTCTCACATACCTTATAGATATGAAGTCTGAATTGATTAAATCACATTAGGAATGATTTATTAAAGCAGCTCTAGAATACTAACATATAGGTAAGTCTTTAGTCTGTTACTTTTATTGCTACTATAAACAAGATATTGAATAGTAAAGATCCGTGTTTGGAAATAACTAAAATTGTTTTAGTTACCTTAGTAAACAAAAGACATTTTGAATTGCTTTTATAGACTTATGTTGAATCAAGAACTATAAATACAGATTAGATCTGATTAACATTAATACCTTCACTGGCTTAGAGTAACTAAGACAATTCAAGTGAAATGATTGCACAGGTAAGTTCATAGGTACACATCCATACATGTTTGGAGATAGACCATGGAATGAAATGAGCATCAGGCATGTAGGTTTAGTGATGGCATCTTTTCCAGAAAGCCTTTTCATACCTACATACATCTCACCAAAAGTCTTCCTTTAGATAAGATTTCCTGCCTTAACCACTCGACACATTTCTCTCTGCTGCTAGGTTTTCCCCTTCTTTCCCCTTTACTCCCACTTCTGATGATACATTGGAGGAGTTAATAAGAGATGGTTTTTCCCTTAAGTAACTATAACTAGATACTTGAGAGTGTCTGTTTAGCTTTAGCTAGTATGACTTCCTGGTGATGTTCAATAGTGATTTTTCATCCTTATTCTCACACATGCTCAGTCTTAATTTCAAAACTTGGCTTCACATATCTAAAATACCACCATTTAACAATAGCTAATTAGCAGGGTTTTTTCTGTATCTAACAGGAGTACTAATGGAATAACTAATAAAGGTCATTGATACATTTAAAACTTACAAATGCTATCTTAATTGTGAGTGTCTTAGAAAATAAATATTTATCAAGAAGATATTATGTTGTTGAGAATCTGTGACAACATAGTTTAGTAGATATTAAGTTTATTTTTAATTATGATAATATAGAAACAGAAGCAAAGAAGAATAACAAGAAAGTAAATCTGTGTTCTAAATAAAGAAAAATCTAAAACACAAAAATGCTTAAAATAGCATTGATGTTCTGACAAGATACAGCACTCCTGGGGCTTGATGTAGTGGGAGCAAATACACAGGAATAACCACCACAGAACCCATTCCTCTCTGCAGATTTTTTAATCAGTATAGCGACTCAAGATCTATGAAGAGACCAAGCTAACATAATTGAGTCTGTCTTGTCTACTTTTTGAAGTTTCAGCTATATACAGGAAAATGCACCCATACTTAGCCTTACCCATAAAGACACTAGAGATCTGAGGCTAACACCCAATCTTTGCAGCACATGGGTTGAAACAGAGCCTAGCTTTCACAGCACCAGTCTCAGAATTGAATCTTCTCAGCATGGCAATGTACCTATATCCTGAATCTGTCTTTATGATCTGAAAAAATATTTTGATTGTACAAGGTTAAGCAAGGGTTTGAGAGTATAATTGGTCAAGTTACAAGAAACAAGAGTCTGGAGGAGGAATATACTGCCTTAACAACAGTAATAAAATGAGCTTGGTAATGACATATAGACTACTAATGACCTGTGGGGCTCTTTTTCACCTGAAAATTCTGATTTATACATTTATCTACTTCTCAGATATAATTAAGATAAAATAGTATTCTCTGAAGATTTGAGAATATTTTCAACTTTGAATTAAAATTGATACCTTTTTCTAAAAAAATTATACCTTTTTCTCAAAAGCATACTTTTATTATTAAAGAAGAATTACTTGAACAAGACACTCAGCATTGGCATAGATAAGAATTTTGGTTCATTATCTCCAAAGAGAGGCTTCTGCAGGCAACACCATTCTTCACATCTCAATGAGCCATATTCCACTGCATCTAATTACTCATATTAGTGTTTCTGTTACAGAAAGACATGGGTAGTACCTAATGAAAGATATAATTTTCAGGGATTGTCTCTGCCAACATAAAAATTTTTGAGTAGGCTTTCACTGTTGATGACTTGAAAAGCAGTTCACAGGGTTCATTTGGGGCAAGGTGGAAATAATTGTTTAACACGATTCATAAGAACCTCCAGAGAGGTGCAGAGCATCATTTTGTTTATTCTAGGAAGAAAGTAAGGGTTCTCAGAGAGAACAACTACTCCTGCCCACTCCTTGAATAATCCTTAGGAATGATTTAGGTTTTAAATACAACGACTTATTACTGCATATGTAAATATTAGTGCAAATTGTAGAAGGTACTGAATTATTGTGGGGACTTGGGAATGTCTAGCCACACAAAGTCTATGGTATTGTTATTTAGTGCTCAGAATTCAGTGCCCATCATGCTGATGTTCATTCAGTCCAAGTTCAACTGCCTACCTGATGTCTGACTTCCAAATGAAAATCATGATGGCTGGCACCTGAAAGTGACATTACTAGGATGAAGCAAGCCAATATCACAATGCATTTATGACAGTGCTGCAGTATTTATTAGGTACTGAAGAATTGGTGAGCTTAACTCCAGGGAAGAGTAGTTTTCTTTCTCTCTGCAGCCATTGTTTTCCTGTAGTTCATTGTCTAAGGTGGAGTCCATGAGATTTCCCTCTTTGAACTGCTGATCATGGGGTGCCCAGACCTAGTGGATACATCCACAACACCATTATTGCACCTGAGACAGAGGGGACATTGTAGAAGTAGGAGCAGAAAGACTGTAGGAGTCAGAGAGCCTCATAAAGGTCTGCTCTGAGAAATGATAGGTTAACCATACCCATACTACAACAACATGACTGCCTAATCAAGGTTCTGTACATTTCTAAGCAGTAAAACTGACAAGAAAATTTGATCATTAAAGAATATAACAATATATAAGTGTACAATAAATTAATCTCATTTCATATTTTCTCTACTTTTACTGTTTATAGAGAAATAGAACATATTCATTTGACCAGAAATTAGTTCAATTTTCTTTATCCTTATTGCTCCTTTCACACAGGATGTCTTAGTGTCCTATATGTAATAGTGTGACTCTGGGCATGAATTGACATAATATGGCATGACACAATAAAACATATCAGGAAAAGAATATAGATTTTTCTGGAGTGTTCTTTTTATCTGTTGTACTTTATTGATTCTCCAAATAGATTTGTTTTGTAGATTACTCACTGAATAGGTTGTACTCAGTGCTTTGAAAGATGAAAACAAAGTTCATCTTATTTATGAATCTGGCCTTATAAATAAGTATTGTCATCCAAGAATGGAAAACTCAGCTAATATAATCTCATAGCAAAAAGAATTATTTTTAAAATTATATGCCATTGTGAAATGAAGAACACCTCATTTAGCATTACCTACAACACTATCAGCTGTGAAAATTCGGGAGGAAAAGAAACAATATTTAATATGGAGTAGCTTTATATGCTGTTGTACAGATAAAGACCAAGTTAAAAGTTAATCAGTAAATCCTTTTTTTTCTCCCCCTCAATTCTCTAGTTTCTCATCAGTCTAATTACTTTGCAATCACTGGTCTAGTTTACATGGTTAATTTGGGAGTAGAGGTTGGCACAGCACTCTGCAAGGAGGAGCAGAGCAGATGCCAACATGGGTTCATGAGATGAGCCGTAATGGTAATTGGGTTCACATTGTTCTGTGAATGTGTAGATACAGGACTATTGTAGGAAATCTGAGCCATTTTGTTATTCATTAGTTTCTCACTTCTGATAGTCTCTTAACACAGGGTGTCTTAACACATCTATACAGCAAATAAACTAAGATGACTAGTGGCTTGAGTTTTAATTTTGTTTCTTTTAATTTTGTTTATGGTTTTAGGCTTTTCTTAGATTTGTATTAGAATCAAGAGCCTCACTTGGTTTAATAATCTTGTTGAAAATATGTATACCCACAAAGACAAACACAGCTTGTTCCCTCTTATCGGTGGTTCCTAGCTCCATATCCTCTGATGTGATTATGCAACACAGAGTAACCATAGAAACCATGGAAATAGAAAGTGCCTTGGGGGCCAGGAGTTGGGGGGTATAGCAGGATACAGGTAATATGAAGTGGGAAATGGAATAACAGGGACACGAGGGGGCTTGAATTGGGTGGAGAGAGGGAAATCAATACAGAGGAAGGATGGATAAGAGACAAATAACAGCAAGGTTGTTTGATAGAACCTAAAGAAATCATACTGTTTTATATTTACCTAAAATTATATTCCATGCATGAATGTGTATGTATAAGTATGCACACATTTATTTTTACTGTTTAAAACAATTTTTTTTGGTTTTTACGAGACAGGGTTTCTCTGTATTGTTTCGGAGGCTATCGGTCCAGCCTGGCCTCAAACTCACAGAGATCCGCCTGCCTCTGCCTCCCTAGTGCTGGGATTAAAGGCGTGCGCCACCACCGCCCGGCTAAAACAATTTTTAAAGTTTTAAATATATTGTGATCATATCCTTCCCCTTCCCCAACTTCTGCCAGATCCTCTCCCCATCTCTACCTACCCAACTTTAAGTTCTCTCAGAAAAACAATTCCTCCAAAACAAAACAGCAAGTAAAACTACACACAATAAACAAAAGAAACAATAAACAAAACAACAACAACAACAAAACACCATGGAGTTCATTATATGTTGGTCTACTACTCCTGAACATGAAGCCTGTCCTGGAGTGGTTGATAGAACCAGTGTCATACTGTTGGATAAAATGTATTTTCTCTCTCCCAGCATGAATAATGACAATTCACTTTTTAACCTTCATCCTAGTGGCCAGCTTTTTATTCGTTCACTACATTGAGCCTTTATCCCTATTTTATAATGAAGTCTCCTAATACCTTTAAATTCATTTACTATCAGTGAATACTAACACTTGTACTAAACAAATGATAACAAGTAACTGAGAAATATGAAATCAGAGCAATATTTTAATATAATCAAAGGTTCGTTTTTATTATTTAAAATTATTCTTAATGGTCTAATGATAAATAATGCTACAGAAATATCTAATAACATTTCATTCTAGACAAGACTTTGAATACAAGTTTTTGTTTAGAATAACTTTTTAATTATATTTTCATTCTCAAAAACTAGGGTCTAACCCCAAAATGAAAAAAAAAATCCTAAGCAAAGCAAAGTATCATAAAGAGGAATCTTCAAGAACTTGATAGCTATATATGAATTAGAGTTGAGTATACTCTATCTCAAATAGCCCAGAATTTTTCTGTGAGTAGGGCAACTGCTCAGAAAAATTCAGATGTATACAATATTACATTTCCTGCCTTGTGATCCAACCAATTTAGCATGTGTATTTTGGGCTCTAATTTCTTCTTTTGAAAAATAAGCTGTTTTCTGAAATTATTTAACTTCTTTCAGCACAGTGTAAAATAATCTTGAATTCAAAAGAGAGATGAGAAAGATTTCTCTCAGCTGGCACCAATATTCTGAAAACAAGGTATTCGGGAAAATGAACTCAAGTGGCATTTACATATTGTTTTTGGAAGAAGGAAACGGTTTAAGTTGGAGCAATATAAGATATAGGAAAAGAATGCAAAGTAATTGGCTTGGTTTAGATGCCATTGCTTCTGTATTACATTTGTGTAAGTTCCCCTTTCCAAATGGGTCCCAGCAGTTTAAATCCAGACCATTCTATATTACTTTACTGAACTTATGCAGTTAGTAACTGCTGTGATTAAAGTCTTGATAGGTACACAGTTATTCTGGCCATCTTTCTACTTGTCAATCATTAGCATCATCCATTTCAAATTTTAGAATTTCACAATGTTTCTTAACAATGTTTTGTCATCATTTAAGATAGAAATGTTCCCTAAAGAAAAGTGAGTTCTGCCCCACCCTCACCCCAACAAGAAGTCATCATCCATTGTGGGAGGTGATTATATGGATGACACGAATTGGACTTTTTATCTTTTTTTTCTAGGGAGGGGAGGGAAGCCACAAGTGTGGAAGGGAAAACGTGGGAGGACTGAGAAGTAAGTGTGACCGGGGTGCGTTATATGAAATGCCTAAATAATCAATAAAAATACTATGTTAAAAAATAAAATAAATGTCTTACTTGCACTGTTGAATAGACATTACCACATTGTACATAGCCTTACTTTAGATTTATGAAAAAATACTTAGTATTTTTCTCAGTTTGTGAAATTAAAAGCCTAAAGTATAACCTCCTTTACTCTGTTCCATCTTTGTTTTGCACTGTAGGATTATTGAGTAACCCAAGGTAGCATAAAAAAAATGATTTCATACTCAAAATGCAGACTTTTTAGGTTAATGGAAAACACTATTGCACTTTTCATAGCTTGAAATTTTATGTATAGAAAAAGAAAAACCTTAAAGTTGCTTTATTTTTATAAGCAAATCACCTTGATGCCTCAAAAAGCTATCTTGATAGCAGCTTGCAACTTAGAACCAAATATATATTTTTTGAAAATTGAGTTTTCAGTTTGACAGAGGAAAGTCTTTTAATTCTGTATAGGAAATATTCTTTGTATTAAACAGTGAAACATCTTTTATTTGGATCACTCTTATGGAAAGTTACACATTGAAAGCAACATAAAAGCTTTCATAGTGATTTGTACCTGATCGACACTAACCATTTCCAACAACATTCAACCCAAGATGTGGTAAGAAATATGTACACCTGTTAATCATATACATAGCTTACAGTCCTCCTTGACATATATTAAGCAATCTACCACTTTTCAGTTATTGACATTAGTGTGTGAGTGAGAAAACCAACTGAAACAAGAGTCTTGCTTCCAGAACAATTAAAAGTGAAGAAATCCACCCTCCTTACCCACAGGAAAAAATGGAGGTGATCTCTAAAATTACTGTTGCTCCTTAAACACCTATAGTCCTTACCTCTGAATTGACTAAGCCTAGCCTTCTAACTGGAAATCTACTTGATACACTTAACATGAATAACAGTGAGTAACATGGCTCTTTGCTCAGGAGAATTTCTGTATTTATGATTTTATATGCAAAATTGTTTTGTTGTTTTCTTTTTCTAGTTCTTTTGTGACAGTTTTGCTGTGTAGCCCAGGTGCCATGGAAGTAAAGACCTTCCTACCTTTGACTAGTGAATGGTAAAATTACATGCATGTGGCACCAAACATCACAGTCAGCTAATTTCTTAAATGTGTTGTGGCTTAGCAGGTATGTCTATACATCCTGAAACAGAAGAAACTAGAGTGAAAATTATGAGATAGATTTCACAAATCTATTAAGAGAAGTAAGAGTATTTTTATAAGCTTCAGCCATTGAAACTTTCTTTTTAAATTTTGTAACTGAAAAGGAACAAGAAATAGCATCTAAGCATTGTATTCAACCAAAGTGATTATCTTTGTTTTAGTTATCAGTAATGGTGGGACTAAACAATTACACTCTGAAGACTTTACCCTTATACCAAATGTCTCAGCCTCACACCAAACTAATCACGAGAAATATAGTGTTATAACGATACTCGATACTATATAGGGAAAAACAATATATTTATTTATCAGGGAGAGAGAGTCGCACTGACCAAGAGTCAGGAGTGTGGCTGGCTTCCTTTTATCTCTACCTTGACCCCGCCCTGTTGGGTGGGTAGCTTTGTGGCATTCACTCCTACAATTCCCCTTTTAGTCTAAATAGGAGATTTAAATTTGATACAAACTCAAACATATACAACATATATACATAGAGGGTGATAATTAATTTATAATCTACTTATCCTAAACTAAACATATCCATTCCACCTAAATTCTAAACTTATCTGAAAGGGATGCCTAAGTCTGAACACCTCCTTCCAGTTCCAACCCTAAAATAATTGCAAATTAACACTAACAGGTGTAAACTATCCTCTTATATCAATAGTAGGGAGAGGGGACGTGGAATTCTCAAATTTACTTCCTGCTGAAGTGGGACGATGATAATCATGGGGACCTGTGGGAAAAATTGTTAGTGTAACAAGAGTCTTAAATAGGTCAGTTAGTCCCTGTTTTGCAGGAGAGGCTTGACTTAAGTTCCGGATTAAATTTCTGATTTTGATTGAAGCTCTTGTCTGAAGCTCTGATCAGATTGTAGAAGATGCACTGTATCAGTTCCTTGGCCTGATGATGTGTCGAGTGATGTAGTTCCAAGCTGGTTTCAGGATGGTGCCTGTCAGGTGGGGTCGATGATGTGGGGCTGTTTAGATGTATCCAGTGGAATCAGGCGGAGTCGGGGAAGTGAATCCACATTCTCTTTCTGAAGCAGTTGAAGATCGCTGTCAAGAAATCCCTTTGTCTCTAGAAAACTGAAATATTAATGTTAGCACAGAAATTCTTAACTTCTATGTGTATGAATACTGGGAAAGGCAACCCTAAAGAAGATAATACACATGAAGGAGATTAGAGTTTTAGAAAAATCAAATATACACAGATGACAGTCCCCATATATGTATATCTTTTTTGATGTTGTTTCTGTCTTATATCAATGGCTCTTTGATATAATACAGAAAGTCTGAATTGCATTTTAACAATATGCTTGGGTTTAAAGCAGGAGAGCCAATCCAACTCCAAAGCCAGCAATAATTAGATGAATTGGGACTCAGGCATATTAAGAAGTGGAAGAAATAGAAATTATAATAACACAATACAGAGATGTAGACATTGATAACACATCGCATTATTGCATGTTTGGTGGTCCTCTGAGTAGCTATCCTTTCTTCTTTAGGTATCCATATACCTAGGATTTTTTCACTGTTCATAACTAATTGTCCTGTAAAGACACAAACAGAATACTTCTCTTTCCTTTTATGAGGTCTCCTTATACTTAGCAGACCTTGTAGATGAGCTGTCATCCTTCCTCCTCCTGAGACGTTTTCTGTTCTGATCGAATCTTAATTAATTTAGATGGGATCCAAAGCTTTTCTTCTCCTGTGGAAACAAAAGCATAACCCCTTCCCCAACGTAACACATATCCTGGTTTCCAGACTGAGGTCATAACATCCTTAAAATACACTGGTTGGTTCAGTTCAGAAGTCTTCTCTGTAGTCCAGTGTCTTTCCGCTGCAGTTTGTCCTTTTTCATCAGCATTAAGAAAATTCAATGTTAGTAAAGCATTATGTAACCTGTGTTTAGGGGTCTTTGTTCTCCCCGGCTGTTTATGAAGCATCTCTTTTAAGGTTCGGTTAGATCTTTCAATCACTGCTTGTCCTGTGGGATTGTAAGGTATACCAGTTACATGTTTTATATTATAATATTTGAAGAATTGTTCCAATTTACTGGAGACATATGCTGGAGCATTGTCAGTTTTTATCGTTTTAGGTATACCCATAACAGCCATCACCTCTAAGAGGTGTGTAATAACAGAGTCAGCCTTCTCAGAGCTGAGGGCAGTAGCCCATTGGAATCCTGAGAACGTGTCTATGGTATGGTGTACATATTTTAAACTGCCAAATTCTGGGAAGTGAAATACATCCATTTGCCAAAGTTCATTTCTATGAATACCTTTAGGATTACAACCTGCTGGTAATGGAGTTTGATTGTAGAAGGAGCAACTGGGGCAATTTTTTACTATTTCTTTGGCTTGTTGCCAGGTGATAGAAAAATCCTTCTTTAAGCCTTTGCTGTTGACATGGTGTTTCTTATGAAATTCTGAAGCTTCCAACACATTACCTACTAACAAACGATCAATTTCATCATTGCCTTGTGCCAGAGGACCTGGCAAACCTGTATGGGACCTGATGTGTGTTATATATATAGGATGAGTCCTGTTTCTGATGGTTTCCTGTAATTGTAAAAATAATGAGGTTAATTCTGTACTATCAGGAACAAATTCTGCAGTCTCAATATGCAAGACAACTCTTTCCGCATACTGAGAATCCGTGACTATATTGAGAGGCTCTGTAAAGTCTTTAAGTACCATGAGAATGGCATATAACTCTGCCTTTTGTACGGAGTTGTAAGGGCTTTGAACTACTTTACTTATATTTCCTGATTTATACCCTGCCTTACCTGATTTGTTTGCATCCGTGTAGAAGGTAAGAACTCCAGAAATAGGTGTTTGTCTCACGATACGTGGAAGAATCCAAATTGTTTTCTTTATGAATTTGATTCTCTCTGTTTTGGGATAGTTATTACTAATAGTTCCCAAAAAGTCACTGCAAGCTATTTGCCAATACTCATTATCTTTCCATAAGGAGGAAATTTCATCATTTGTTAAAGGTACAATAATTTCAGCTGGATCTTTCCCAGTCAGTTGACGAAGCCTTAACTTACCTTTTAATATCAAATCAGAGATCTTTTCTATATATGTTTTCAATTTTTTATTCTGTTTATGTGGCAGAAATACCCATTCTAGTATGATGTCTTCCCTCTGCATTAATATTCCTGAGGGGTATTCTCTAGATGGTAAAATAACTAGAATACAGTCCAGATTTGGATCCACACGGTCCACATGTGCTTCTAATATTCTCTTTTCTACCCATTCTAATTCTTTTTCAGCCTCAGCTGATAGTACTCGTGGGCTGTTTAGATCTTTATCTCCTTTTAAAGCCATTTTCAGGTGTTTCAAATCATGTCCTTCTACACCGATAATTGTCTGTAATTGAGAGATTTCTCCTAATAGTTTTTGAAGATCATTAAGAGTCCGGTAACGATCTCTTCTAATCTGTACTTTCTGTGGTCTAATTTTCTGAGCATCTATTTTATAACCTAAATAGTTAATAGAATCTCCTCTTTGTATTTTTTCTGGGGAAATTTGTAATCCCCATTGAGGCAAAGTTTCTTTTACTGCTTCAAACATCTTTTCCAATGTATCCTTATTTGAATCAGACAATAATATGTCATCCATATAATGATATATTAACGAATGTGGAAATTTTTTACGAATTATTTCTAGAGGTTTATTCACAAAATATTGACACAAAGTTGGACTGTTTAACATACCTTGAGGTAGTACCTTCCACTGGAATCTCTGTACCGGACGGGAATTATTATAGGTAGGTACCGTGAAGGCGAACTTTTCTCTGTCGTTTTCTTGTAACAGTATGATGAAGAAACAATCTTTTAAGTCTATAACTATAATTGGCAAATCCTTAGGAATTAGAGAAGGTAACAGCATCCCAGGTTGTAGAGACCCCATGGGCTGATTTACCTTGTTGATGGCTCTAAGATCAGTAACCATTCTCCACTTACCAGACTTCTTATTGACAACAAAAACAGGCGAATTCCATGCACTAGTTGATTCCTCAATATGTCCAGCATCTAACTGTTCCTGAACTAACTTCTCCAAAGCCTCTAACTTCTCAGATGTCATAGGCCATTGACCCACCCAGACGGGTTCATCTGTCAGCCATTTTAAGGGTAGAGCTTTTGGTTGCTCTGTTGGTTTGGCACTAGCATCTTGCTTCTGTACAGCCTGTACATTTGGCATCTGTTTTCTGTACTGCCTTACTATATTCTTTGTAACACTAAAAGCATGTCTATAATTCCTAGCTGATACAGGAGGAATGTTAATCTGCGTATTCCATTGCTGGAGTAGATCACGACCCCAGAGGTTTATAGCAATATCTGCAATGTATGGCTTTAACCTTCCTCTCTGTCCTTCTGGCCCAATAAAGTCAATCCATCTGACACTCTGTTTAACTTCAGATAGGGTTCCAATCCCTAAGAATTGAACATTAACCTCTTTTAAAGCCCAGTTGGACGGCCAGGACTGCTGATTAATGATAGTGACGTCACTTCCTGTGTCTAAGATGCCGTTAATTACCATATTATTTACTTTTACTGGTAGCTTGGGCCTATGATATTGTATAGAAGTTTGCCAAAATATATGTTTTGTATCTCCTCCTGATGTAATTGATTCATCCTCTGGAGCTAATGTATTATCCAGTGCTGAATTATTTACAATGGGCAGTGGATCTTCTAATTGTCCTGGGAGAGACTGTCCTCCACTGTCACTGGGAATGACCGGATAATCTTTCTTTTTATTCCTTTAAAGCTTTTGTCATTCTACGTGGAAATTCATCATCCCACTTCTGACACCAGATATAACGATACTCGATACTATATAGGGAAAAACAATATATTTATTTATCAGGGAGAGAGAGTCGCACTGACCAGGAGTCAGAAGCGTGGATGGCTTCCAGGAGAAAAAAAGGGAAGCCCCTTTTCCTTTCACTTCCTTTTATCTCTACCTTGACCCCGCCCTGTTGGGCGGGTAGCTTTGTGGCATTCACTCCTACATAGTGTTATGCATTTGTCCCAACAACACAAAATATTGTTTGTTTACATTTTTATTTTAACTGATCAGCAATTGTTATACTCATAGATATAACCTATCTCTTAACCCTCTCCAGAGAAGCTTCTATTTGCCATAGAAAGTGGCATACACAGAGATTCACTCACAGCTGGCCAAGATGTAGAGATCAAGAGACTCAAGATTTCTCAGTCCCAAATGGGAAATGTGTATTATATCTTATTTTGCAAATATTAAGCTACACCAAGTACGAATATCCTGTGATAATTTATTAAGGGAGAAGTAACTTACATGAGAAGCCAAAACAGATAAGAACCAAAGGTCTGCACACTGCTCTCTGGGACACAACCTGAACCCAAAGACAGAGTGTCTCCTTCCTCCCAACTCTTTTAATCCCAGTACATTCTACATACCTGTGACCATACCCAAACAGGCGTGGTCAGAACTATGGATATGTTAAGATCTCACCCTACAATTCCCCTTTTAGTTTAATGAAAATTGAGACTTAAAACAAAACTAAATTGTATCAATATATAAAATGTCTCAAATATATGTAAAAGATATATACAAAAAAGATGATAAACAAATTATAATCTACCTATATCCTATCCTAAGCATATCTATCCCATCTAATTCCTAAACGTATCTGAAAGAGATGTCCAAATCTGAACACTTCCTCCCAATCTCAATCCTAAACAATTGAAAGCTAACTTTAACAGGTATAAATTATCCCATAATATCAACAGTAAGGAAAGGGAGCTTAGTATTCTTAGAATTACTTCCTGCTGAAATGAGACAATGATAACCTCATGGAATCCTCTAGGAAGAAAATGTTAGTATAGTGAAAAGTCTCTAGTGGACTGGCTACAACATTTGTACCCAATCTCTGTTTGGCAGAAGATGCTTGATTGAAGTTCTTGACTGAAGTTCTAATCTTGATTTAAGGTCTTGTCTGAGGCTCTGGCCAGAGTGTAGAAGGTGTACCATATCAGTTAATTAGTCTGGAGTTGTATAGAGTGATGTGGATCCAAACCGGTTTCAGGGTGGTAGTTGTCAGTTCAGATTTATCAAGTCAGATCAGGTGGAGTTGATGAAGTGGGGCCCCATTTTCTTTCAGGAGTGTTTGAAGATTGAAGAAATTCTTTGTTCTCTGTCATCAAGGAAATTTCAACTTTTATATGTATGCATACTGGGAAAGGCAACAATAAGGGAGATAGTAAATATGAGGGAAAATAGACTTTTAGAGAAAAAAACCAAGTATAAACAGATGGATTTTGTTTTCTGCTGTTTTACATCGATTGGCTCTTTAATATAAGACAGAAACTCTAAATTTTATTTTAAAAATGTGCTTGGATTTAGAGGAGGAGAGCCAAATCTAACTCCAAAGCCAGCATTGGTTTAAGTGAATTGGGACCAAAGAGTATTAGGAAGTAAGAAGAAACAGATATTATAAGGACAAAGTTAAGATAATTAGAGATTGATACCAAACATTAGATTCTTTGTTTGATGGTTCTTTGGGTAGCCATCCTCCCTTCTTTAGGTATCCATATGTTCACCATCTTTTTGCTTTTGGAGATGGGTTTTCCTGTGAAGACAAAAACAAAACACTTCCCCTTTCTTATGTGAAGTCTTCTTATACCTCAAAGAATTTTGCTTTGTGGCTGAGCTGTCAGCTTTCCTCCTCCCGAGGTTTCTCCTCTTCATAATGAATCTTGATCAATTTTGATGGAATCTAAAGCTTCTCTTCTCCTGTGGAAACAAAGGCAAAACCCCTTCCCCAACATAACACATATCGTGGTTTCCTAACTGAGGTCATTACATCCTTGAAATACACCAGCTGGTTTTTTAGTTCAGAAGTTTTTTTCTGTCATCCAGTGTCTTTCTGCAGGCGATTGTCTACAATGTGGATAATCACCATATTATTGTTCCTAACTGCTAGTTATGGTCTGTGATCCTGTACAGAAGTTTGTCAAAATATATGTTTTTGTTTCTTCCAGTTACGATTGGTTTACTCTCACAAGCTAATCTATAATCCAGAGCAGTATTATTCGTTACAATAGTGAGTGAATCATTTAATTGTCCTGGGAGAGATTGGTGTCCACATTGACTGGGAATGACAGGACCACTTTTGACATGGAGGCCTCTTGAAGGAGTTTCCTGATTTTAAAGGGTTACCTTGTCTATTGGTGGTCAACCTACATTCATTGGTCCAGTGCCAGCCTTTGTCACATCTCCCACATAATCCAGAAACCTGAGGCCTTCTGTTTGAATCATTCCTAGGAGGAGCATTATCTCTAGGAATGCTCTGCCTACAATTTCTTCTCAGATGTCCTATTCTACCACAGTTAAAACATCTGGTATTTTGATGTATTTTTAAATTTCTGTAGATTGCTTCTCCTACCCAAGTATCTATATCCTCATGGTTAACTCCTACCCAAGTATCTATATCCTCATGGTTAAGGCATTTGATATGGTGCCTCTTCAAACCTTTAGAAATCACTTCTCCTACCCAAACTTCTGTATCTTGATCTTTATACTCAGTATTAGCTGTATACAAGACCTATTTGTCCAATGGTGCTGATCTGATTTTTAATGGCCAAAGTACCTGTTTGAAAAGCAGATTTGTGTGCTCTCCTAGAATCTGAGTCAGTTACCTGTAATTCTACTCTTCTGGACAGTCTTTCCAAAAATTCAGTAAACCTTTCTCTTGGACACTGTACCACCTTGGTATAAGGTTCCATTTTCTCCCTGGTTCATGAACCTTATTCAAAACATTCAGAGGTGCTGTATGGCACAAAGACAAGATGTGTTGGTCATATGCAACCTGAGCTTTTGGGTCAGTATAAGCCCCCTCACCAAGAATCTTATCTTGGGGGAGCTTCATAACCTTTCTTTAGGCCTTGGACCTCTATAGCTTTTGCCTCTTCCTTATATAAAGCTCTCCATTGTATTTGAGATGAATTTTCTAGCACAGCTGAGATCAATTGACTCCAATCCTTAGGGGACACTCTATTCATTCTTGCCCAAGAGTTCAGAAGTTCCCTGGAATATGGAGAGTGAATACCATAAGAAACAATGGCTGGTTTGATTCCCTTTAGGCCCTTCATCTGTATTGGCTCCCATTGGTTCCCCAAAAAGTCATTTGGGTGTTTTTTCATTGCTGGATTTTCAGTCACAGATACTGTGAAGACCATGGGAGATGACATAACAACCTTAGGAAGATCTTCCTGGCATCTGAGAGGTATAGGTAAACCTCTGCTATGACCTGTTGCTAATACCTCTGATTATGATGTATCAGATTGGAGCTCATTTAAGACCTGCAGCCTGTTGACCATTGCTTTGCTGAGTGCTTGAAGTTGCTGGGTCAAATTTTTTTTCTAAGGACTTTATAGAGTCTTTAAGTCTCTTAGATACATTATTTATACAGGATTCCAAGCATTTAAAATTCTCATTCTTAGATATTATTTGAATGTCATGTAAGTTACCTTCTAGGGAATCTTTTTTTCTGATAACCAGTCATTATCCTCACACATGGAATTAATTGTTTCAGTAAATTTACCAATCTGATGTTTCAGTCTTTGAGTGTCAACAATTGAGTCATCAGACATGGAACAAGTTGTTTCTGCCAGCCTGATAATGTCCTCCTGAATGGATCCTATTTTGGCCACTAAGATAGTATTCCCAGAACCAATCCTGTCTTGTAGGTGGTTATTTTCAAGTTCTAAGTTATTTACCTTGTTATATATTTCTCCATTGACCTCAAGATTTTCAATTTTTGTTTTTTATTTCCCAATAGTTTGCATAATTTCCCTGCTTTCAGCCCTATTATCAAGGCTTCTCTTCCAGAATGTTATATGAATTATGTAGCTAAACGTTAGAGTTAGACACAAATACATTTGGGGCATTCATAATTCTCTCTCAGGATGTCATTCATGAGATCCTTAATGTTCTGCAACGTTCAAATATTTGCCATGGTATAGACTAGTTGATGTTATCATTGGTTTACAGTACTTGAATGAAATACCTCCAATTATCTTGGGTTCATGTCTGGATTTTATCTGCAGTGGCTATGCTTGGCCAGCAGGTGGCACAGATGTGCCACCAAACACAGCTCTGTCGTGGGTGCTCTGCTTTGGAGAGATTCTAGCCCCTCCCCTCCCTGCCAAGATAGGAAGCCTCACTGCATGCTCACAGGGAGTTTCCCTGTTGCTGGCAGGGCACAAATCACCAGTAAGCCAGGCCCTGTTTGCCAAGCTAGTGCTGCACCCTCTCTCTCCCCAACCTGCAACCAAGCACCCCGAGTCCATGCTTCGCGCCTGCCCTCTCCCAGCCTGTGGGCCTGAGTGTGCTTCCTCTGCTAGCACATAACCTTGCAAACTTCACCAGGAAGCCGGGGAGTGTGGCGTACATTCCCTGTTCTGCCATAAAAAATCTTATGATTGTTATCTTGACACAGGTCTCCCAGTCTGCACAGGCTTTTCCCTCCCTCAATCTATTTGCTAGTTTTTTTGTACAAGCTGTTTAGAATCTTACACCTGTTACTTGGAAAAATGCTGAGGTTTAACGGAGGAGCCATGTTTGGCGGTACACCTATGTACTCTGCTGGTCAAGGACGCTAAATGCAGGTTACATTACCCAAACTATAGGTGGTAAGAGTACCATATTATACCATGGCAGATAATTTAACACTGCAGAATGTTAGAGATCGCATTGCCAATGTCATGGATTATGTATTACGAGACAATTATCATATATTTCAAATGTATTTGTGTCTAATGCTCGAGGTTGGCATCCTAATACATATAATCACATGGAAGAGAGTGAATAAAAAGACAGATAATGGGTAAATTGTACAGATGATTCAAAAATTAGAGTCAAAGATTCAGGATCTTCAGGGAAAAGAGGACTTGGCCACCAGAGACGATAACTTGGAACTTAAACAGAATACCTTCAAGACACCTTTAATACAATTTCCATTGTGTTTATAGCCAAAACAGAGTCCAGGAAGGAGGAAGTTACCAAATTATCAAGGACAAATCCTTCTATGTCTGAAGCCAGTGGCCATTTATCAGATAGGATGATATTTCTGGAAGGCAATTTACATGCCTTTTGAGCCTCTAGTATAAAATGGTTGGAATTGTGCTTGACTGATGAGTCAAAGAACATACAGATTATATTAAGTCAGTGGAACAACTTTTCGTTCAGGAAAACAAAGCACTCAGAGATGATATGGTCACAAGGTTACAATCCTTAGAGGATTCACCATTTGAAACATCAAACTCAGAGGCACTAGCCATTAGACCACCAGGCTTTCACAGATGTAAGTATACCTACATGATGCCTAGGAGATCTTCCTAAAGTGGATTTTCCAGTGATTATGATGGAAAGCCAGCATCATGGAGTCACCAGAATGGGTTCATCACTTACCAGTGGGAACCTATACAAACGAATGACCTAAAAGTAATAAAGCAGGCAATAGTAGCTTATAGGGTCCACAGCCCCTATGTAAAGGAATTGCTGAATTCTCAGGTAAGAATAAATAAAATCTCTCCCATAGATTGGGGTAATTTAATATCAGTGGTGCTGGGCCATTCTTCCCAAATACAATGGAGGGCTTTGTGGAGACAAGAAGCCAAGGCCCTCAAACTTCAAGGTTGGAAGCAAGGTTTTGAGGTTTCCCAAGATAAGATTCTTGGTGAAGGTGAGTGTGCTGATGCACAGGCCCAAGCTAAATTTGACAACCATACACTATCTTTATGCCATACAGCATCTCTGAACTCTTTGAATAAGTTTCATAAGCCTGGAGAAAAATTACAAATGTAAACCAAAGTGTTACAGGGTCTGAAAAAACAGTTCACTCCATTTTTGGGAAGGTTGTCTAGAGCAGTAGAATTATAGGTAATTGATTCAATTACTAGACGACTCCTTATAGAATCTTTCACTTATGAGAATGCAAATTCACAATGCAAATAGGTACTTTGGCCATTAAAAATCGGATCAACACCATTGGACTATGGGTCTGGTATACAGCTAATATTGAGTATAATGATCAAGATACAGGAACCTCAGTAGGAGAGGCAATTTCTAAGGGCCTAAAGGCACCAAGATGACAAATGCCTTATCTGTGAGGAGATAGACTTGGGTTGGAGAGGCAATCTCCAGAAGTTTAAAAAAACATCATAATACCAGCTGTTTTAACTGTGGTAGAACAGTTACATCTGAATAGGAACTGTAGACAAGGCATTCCTATAAATAATGCTCCTCGCCATCTGGATTTTGTAGGAGATATGGCAAAGGCCCACAATGGACCAATGAATGTAGGTCGACCATAGACAAACAAAGGAACCCTTTACAATAGGGAAACTCCTCAAGGGGTCTCTCGAAGGCACCCATGTCAAAAGTGGTCTGGTCATTCCCAATCTTTGTGGAAGATTTCTCTTAGGACAATTAGAAGATCCACTGCCTATTTTAAAGACTAATGGCACTGTGGAAGACAAAGTAGTTACTGAGGATGAAACATTTGATACTAGAGGAAATGAAAAATGTGTATATTGGCAGAATTTTATAAATGACAAGAGAACAAAATTAAAAGTACTGATAAATAACATTATCCTGGAAGGCTCATTAGACACAGTGAAGGATATTTCTATTATAACTCAAGAATTTTGGCCTAAAAATGGCCTTTACAAGCAGTAAATATTTAGTTGTTAGGGATTGGAACCCTATGTCAAGTAAAACAAAGTAAGAGATGGATGGAGTGAATTAGGCAGAAGGACAAAGAGGAAGATTGAGGTCATATGTTGCAGATATTGCTATAAATCTCTGGGGTAGGATTTATTATAGCAATAGAATACCTAGATTTACATTCCTCCTGTATCAGATATGAATCATAAACAAGTTCTCCGTGGTAGAAATATATTGTAAGGCACTACAGTAAACAGACTCCAAACATACAGGCTGTACACTTACATGATGCTAGTGCCACACCTACAGAGGAACCAAAAGCACTACTCTTAAAATGGCTAACAGATGAACCTGCTGGTTAGAGCAATGAACCATGACATCTGTGAAGTTAGAGGCTTTAGAAAAGCTAGTTCAGGAACAGATAAATGCTGGACATATTGAAGAATCAACTAGTCCATGGAACTCCCTTGTACTTGCTATCAATAAGAAGTCAGAGAAATGGAGAATGCTTATTGATATGAGAGTTACCAACAAGGTATTTCAGCCTATGTGCTCTCTACAATCTGGGATGCCATTACCTTCTCTGCTACATAAAGGATGGCTAATTATAGTAATAGATATAAAAGATTGCTTCTTTACTATACCTTTACAAGAAAAAGACAGGGAAAATTTTGCCTTAAAAGTTCCTAACTACAAAAATTCTCAACCAGTACAAAGATTTCAGTGGAAGGTGCTGCCACAAGGAATGTTAAATAGTCCAACTTTATGCCAATATTTTGTGCAAAAACCCTTGGAAATAATTCATAAACAATTTCTGCAATCCATAATCTACCATTATATGGATGATACATTGTTGGCTGAGTCAAAAGAAGGAATGTTGGAAAAGATGTTTGAGGCAGTAAAATAAACTTTACCTCTCTGGGGATTGCAGATTGCCCCAGACAAAATACAAAGAGGAGATTCTATTAATTATTATGCTATAAAATAGACCTACAAAAAATTAGACTGCAAAAGGTACAGATCAGAAGAAATTGTTACCCAACTCTTAATGATCTTCAAAAACTACTAGGAGAAATTTCTCAACTACAGAATTATTGGAGTAGAAGGGTATGATTTAAAACACCTGAAAATGGCCCTAAAAGGAGACAAGGGCTTAAATAATCCATGAATATTATCAGCTGAGGCTGAAAAAGAATTAGGATGGGTAGAACAAAGAATATTAGAAGCACATGTGGACTGTGTAGATCCCAAACTGAACTGCATTCTGGTTATTTTGCTATCTAGAGAATACCCTTCTGGAATATTAATGCAGAGGGAAGATATCATACTAGAATGAGTATTTCTGCCACATAAACAGAATAAAAACTGAGGACATATATAGAAAAGATCTCTGATTTGATATTAAAAGGTAAGTTAAGGCATCATCAACTACCTGGGAAGGATCCAGCAATGATTATTGTACCTTTAACAAATGAGGAAATTTACTCTTATGGAAGGATAATGGATACTGGCAAAGGGCTTGCAGTGACTTTTTGGGAATTATCAGTAACAATTATCCCAAAACAGAGATAATCAAAATTATAAAGAAAACAATTTGGATCCTTCTAAGTATTGTAAGAAAAACATCAATCTCTGTAGTTCTTACATTCTCCACTGATGCAAACAAGTCAGGTAAGGCAGGTTATAAAGCAGGCAATATAAGGAAAGTAGTTCAAGGCCCTTACAACTCTGTACAAAAGGCAGACTTGTACACCATTCTCATGGTTCTTAAAGAGTTTACAGAGCCTCTCAATATATTTATGGATTGTCAGTATGCAAAGAGAGTTGTTTTACACATTGAAACTGCAGAATTTGTTCCTGATGATACAGAATTAACCTCAATTTTTCTATAATTACAGGAAAGTGTCAGGAATCCCATACAGGTCTGCTAGGTCCTCTAGCACAAGGTAATGATGAGATTGACTGTTTATTAATAGGAAGTCTGTTGGAAGCTCCAGAATTTCATAAGAAACACCATGTTAACAGTAAAGGCTTGAAGAATGACTTTTCTATCACTTGTCAACAAGCCAAAAACATAGTAATAAACTACCCTACCTGTTCATTCTATAAAAAAACACCATTACCAGTATGCAGTGATACCAATGGTATTCACAGAAATGAAATTTGCAAATGGATGTATTTCACTTTCCAGAATTTCAAAGTTTGAATTACGTATATCATAACATAGACACGTTCTCATATTTCCAATGGGCTACTGCTCTCAGCTCTGAAAAGGCTGATTCTGTCATCACACACCTCTTAGAGGTGATGGCTCTTATGGGTATACCTGCACAAATAAAAACTGACAATGCTTCAGCATATGTCTCCAGCAAATTGGAACAGTTTTTCACATATTATAACATGTAACTGGTATACGTCAAAATCCTACAGTACAAGAAGTAGTTGGGATATCTACCCAAACCTTAGAAGAAATGCCTCATAAACAGCCAGGGGGAACAAAGACCCCCTCAAACACAGATTACATAATGCTTTACTGACATTGAACTTTCTTAATGCTAATGAGAAAGGACAAACAGCTGCATAAAGACACTGGATGACAGAAAAAAACTTCTGAACTAAACCAGCTGGTGTATTTCAAAGTTGTTATGACCTCAGTTTGGAAACCAGGATATGTGTTACATTAGGGAAGGGGTTTTGCCTTTGTCTCCATAGGAGAAGAAAAACTTTGGATTCCTTCAAAACTGATCAAGATTTGACCCAATCCGAACATGGGAAACCTCAGGAGGTGGAAAGATGACAACATATCCACAAGGTCATATTCTACTATGTGTTAGGAGGCCTTATAAAGGGGAAGAGACGTGTTTGTTTTTGTCTTCATTGGGACACCCATCTCCAAACAGTGAAAAAATATTGGATATATGGATACCTGAAAAAGAGAGAATAGCTACCCAAAGAACCATCAAAAAAATAAGAAGGTAATGTTTGGTATCAATGTCTAATTCTCTTAATTTCATCCTTAAATATCTATTTCTCTTTACTTCCTAATGTTCTTTTGGTCCCAATTTACTTAAACTGAAGCTGGCTTTGGAGTTGGATTGGCTCTCCTCCTCTAAATCCAAGCATGTTAAAATAAAATTCAGAATTTCTGTATTATATCTAGGAGCAACTGATATAATACAGAATACAAGAAAACTAGGGACTTTCATCTGTTTATACTCAGTTATTCTCTGAAAGTCTAATTTCCCTCATATTTACTATCTTCCTTACTGTTGCTTTTCCCGTTATGCATACGTATAAAAGTTGAATTTTTCTCTGTTAACATTAATGTTTGAGTTTTCCAGAGAGCAAGGAATTTCCTAACAGCTATCTTCAAACACTTCAGAAAGCAAATGGGGCCCCACTTCATTGACTCCACCTGACAAGTGCCATCCTGAAACCAGTTTGGAACTACATCGCTCAACACAACTCGGGACCAATAAACCCATATGGTGCACTTTCTACAGTCTGGCCAGAGCTTCAGACAAGAGCTTCAATCAACATTAGAACTTCAGTCAAGAACTTCAATCAAGCATCTCCCACCAACAGAGACTAAATGCACATGAGACTCTTCTTATAACATTTTTTTCCCTACAGGATCCCATGAGGTTGTCATTGTCCCATTTTAGCAGGAAGTAATGTTTTGAAAACTATGCCCCCTTTCCCTACTGTTGATACTGCAGGATAGTTTACACCTGTTAGTGTTAGTTTTCAATAATTTTACGGTTGGGATTGGAAGGAGGTGTTCAAACTTGGGAATCTTTTTCAGATAAGTTTAGGAATTAGATGGGATAGATATGCTTAGGATAGGATATAGGTAGATTATAATTTGTTTATCATCTTCTATGTATACATACCTTATATATGTTTGAGACATTTTGTATATTGGCACAATTTAGTTTTGTCTTAAGTCTAAATCTTTTCTTTAGACTTAAAAGGGGAATTATAGGGAGAGATTTTATGTATCTGTAGTGCTAACCACTCACATGTGGGTATGTTCATGGGTATGTAGAACGTACAGGACTAAATAAAGCTAGGGGGAGGAGACTCTTGCACTTTGGGTTTTGGTTTCAACCTGGAGAGCACCATGTGAACCTTTGGTTTTTGACTTTTCAAGTAAGTGATTTCTCTTTCAATAAATATCAGCGATGGAGGCAGAGGGTGGGAAGTCTGGGTAAACCTACTTTCTGACACCAGATACCATGGAAATATTAAGCTACACCAAGTAGGTGTGTCCTATGATATTTTATTGAGGGAGAAGTCACTTACATGAGAAACCAAGAAAGCTGAGAACCAAAGGTCCGCACGCTGCAGTCTGGGACACAACTGGAACCCAAAGATAGAGCGTCTCCTTCGTCCCAGCTCTTTTAACCACCACATGTTCTGCATATCTGTGACCACACCCAAACGGGTTTGGTCAGTGCTACTGGTACATAAGATCTCTCCCGACAATTTCTCATACTTCCAAGCCTTGGGGTTCATTGTTAAGACTGTAAGAGTCCGTGGATGACTACCAGCAAACAGGGTCCTCCAGACAGATGTGTGTGTGTGAGCTCACAGCCATAGTGACAGCATACGTGAGTCTAGTGCAAACTCAAGCCAGACAAAAATCTCAGGATTGAGAGAGATGGTAGACATGAAGTCCCACTCCTAGCCCAGGAGTTATTGGCACTTGTTAGAGGCTGGGAGATAAGAGCTTCAGGTTTTTTTTTTTTTATTAAAGAATGTCAGCCCCGGAATTGTTGACCATGCTCCTGTGGAAGGCCAAACCTCCAGGAATATATAAGCTGCACAAATTAGACCTTGGTCTGGGGAAAGCAAGAACACAGTGGGTATGGAAGGAGAGTGTAACTGAGAAGGGTGGGAGGGTAAAAATGAGCAAACATGTGTATAAAACTCCCAAAGAAACAATAAAAAAATCTTAAACTAGAGATAATAGGTGACTCAGGTTGTAACAGAGCTTGCCATCAAACTAGACAACCTGAATTCACCACCCAGGACATACATTGTAGAGAATTGATATTCCTACAGGTTTTCTCTGACTTTTTAACATATGTACACATGTGTGTACACACAACTAAACAAATGAAGAAAAAAATCCTAAAACTTATTAGTATCTTACCCAAAAGCTGACAAATTATAGGATGCTGGAGTCACTCCCAAACTTCCAGCAGAAACAAAAGTCAAATTACCACAAGGCATGATTAAAACTGATACTTGAGGACTGAAAGTATAATATATTGTTACATTAATCAGAGACTGCTCCAACAAACAAGAGCAAAATGGAATCTGAACCTCTCATGGATTAAAATTTTGTTTTAGCAAATATCTTAAGTTCTATTTGTATAAAACATTAGCAGTAGAGATTTTAAGGAAAAATACAAATGTTTCGAGTTCAATCATCTACCCCTTACAGTGTATATTTGACATGTTTGACCTGTCTGATATAATACGCTAAAATAGACATATAGTCTATAAACTAATTTTAATACTAAATCCTTGTAGACAATTGGATAATCCTTGGAGTATCATTTGCAATATATTCTAATCGGGATAATCAAAATATATTTGAACATAACTTGAAACCCTTGAATATTAAAAATGTCAATGGATACTGTGGGTTTTTTATAATGTTTTGTTTCTCTGTTGCTAGGACCAAACCCAGAGCCTTGCACTTGCTAAGTAAACATTTTACCATTGAGTTAAACCTCACCCTCTCTTTTCCCTTTCAGTTTCTTCAGACTAGTGCTAACTCTGTAGCCAACGCTACCCTGTGACTCACCATGTAGCTCAGGTTGAACCCAATCTATACCAATGCTCTAGCCTCAGCCTTCTCAGTGCTCGAATTAGTTTATGTTTTACTTATTATTATTTTTTAATTGCACTGATTATGAGGCACAATGTGATAACCTGATACATTATAAATTTTATACACTTTAAGTGTATAAAAATCAAATCAAATTAGTTAGCATTTCTATCTCCTTCAACAATTTTTAAATTTCTAGTAACACATGGTGACTGTGTATACTTGTGGGATTCAGTATGATATAAAACATGTGTATTATATGTACTGATCACATCATTCTGGATGCCAGAGAAGTCATTTCTCTCCTGCTACCTTGTGATATCTTGAATCTGAACTCAGGCTGTGTGAGTTACTCTAATCTCTTGTTCATCTCACCAGCCCCTTACTGGAGGCTTAATGTATCTCCTTCTTACAACATTTTCCATTTTTGATATGTTATTGGTGTCCTGAGTACATTCTAGACATTATATGTATTTGTAACCATGTCTTACATCAAAGCTGACAAATGAGGCAAGATAAATGTGATTTTTTTAAAGTTCTATGCATTAGAATTGTTCCTGAAACCAAACACCAATCTTTAAACAATAACACTGGTAAACCAATATTTTTGTCTATTTATCATTACCTTATGTTGTAGCATTGCTTTTCATAGCTGTTTTGAAATTTTTATTGATTAAATTTGTCCTTTGACAGTTTAGTACATGTATAGGATATTTGTTTATTTTCACCTCCACCTCCTTTTAGTTTCCTCTAGGCCTTTGGTTCTCAACCTGTGAGTCTCAACCCTGCTGGCAAGTTTCTATCACCCAAAATAGTAACATTATGATTCATAACAATAGCAAAATTACAGTTAGGAAGTAACAATGAAAATGGTTTTATGGTTGGGGCCACCACAACATGAGGGACTGTATTAAAGGGTTTCAGCATTAGGAAGGTTGAGAACCACTGCTCCCCACCTACAAGTTACTTTCATACATTCATGACTTTTGTTGTTGCTTTTCATTTTGTGCTGTTTTCTGTTTCTGTTGACTTTTGTTTTGTTTTTGGTGTGTGCGTGTGTGTGTGTGTGTGTGTGTGTGTGTGTGCGTGTGTGTGTGTGTGTGCGTGTGGTGTATACACTAATATTAATTAGGCCACTTAAGTGGGCACAGATTTGCTGCTCTCCATTGAGTCTTGTGTGCTCAGCATTGAGCTGATTTATTCTGTGTTGGGTGACATTTAGACACTTAAATGTCTCCCTATCATGATCTCTTCTTTCTTTTGGTTCTGACTCCCAATAAATCTTTAGAGGATTTCTGTATGTGAGTATATGTAGGGTGGGGTAGGGGTGGGTTATGTATGTGTGATCATGTAAAAAAGCAGGACAGAGACCAATGTCAAGTTCTTCCTCTTGGGGAACCTAGAGATCACTCATTTTACTGGACTGGTTGGCTGATGAGCTCCAGGGCCCGATGGTCTCCTCAGCACCAGCATACACAGATTCTGACTTTTGCCTTGGTGCTAGAAATCCAAACTCAGGACCTCATGCACATGGGACAAATATGTTACCAACTGAGCCTTTTCCCCAGGCCCTCTTTTGAAGGTTTTAGGGTATGACATGATGATGATGCTGAGTTCGGTCCATCCAGCCTGTGCATCAAGGGTTGTTTACACTCTGAGTACCATGATATAGGTTGAATAGGATAATATAATGCGTGTGTGTTATATGCACTGATCACATCATTCTGGAGGCCAGAGAAGTCATTTCTTTCCCGCCACCTTATGATATCATGACTCTGAACTCAGGCTGTGTTCAAGTGTCTCTAACCTCTGGTTCATCTCACTAGCCCCTTTCTGGAGACTTAATGTTTCTCCATGGAATAGGATGAATAACCCCACTGAATGCTTCCAGGGGACTAAGATACTTCTCCAACCAAACCTTTTGTGCTAAATCCCTGATTTACTCTCCATTCAATACTTTCAACTATATCACCACTCAATATCTTTCAAAGATGTTACTTTTCTGCTTGATATGAAAAAAATCATAATGGACACTTTGGAGAGGGCCATTGTGATGGAAATCTAGGCACAACGTACTCCCTTCAGTACATTCTGAGCTATAGACTTGTTTCATTAAACACATGAATAATTTTTAAAATGGTGTTACCTTCAAAATTCCTCTTTAGAAATTCATATCTACTTATTAATAGTGTTATATTTTAACATATTTTAAAGGCTTTTCTCATGTTGGATAATTTGCTTGTTTCAAACTTGTCTATTAATAAAGCTTGGAATTTGTGTTCCTACTGGTGCTTTATTCTTATTCTCTTTTTACTTTTTGTATGTATACACATGCAGGTGTGTGCCTGCAACACACAGTCATGGAGGTCCGAGGACATCTTTAAGGAGTCATTTCTCTTTTGCCATCTTGTGGGATTCAGGGACACCAGACCTGTGTGCCATTGCCTCTACCCAATGAGCCATCTCACTGACCCCATACTGGTGCTTCAAGTTTCTTCCTGTTTACAAAGTTTTTTACTTTTTGATATTTGTTTTCTGATGATGTAGGTCCATCTCCCTTACAAATTCTGATATTTTTAAAGACTGCACCGCTGATCAATTTTTCTTTTTAACTAACAATCCTTATAACTGTTCTGAACAATAAATGCAGACCTTCTGCCAATAACAGTGGTAAATTTTTGCACCTACCTATTTATCTTGGGACATCTAGCTTAAATACTTTCTAACAGGAACACTTCTATACCACTGACAATTTATCAAGGGATCATTGTATTTAAGACACATACCTTATGAATTATTCATAATGGCTGATGACTGAAGTTCAAAGGAGTTAATTAACAAAGCTAGCAGTAGAAAAGTCAGCAATCAGAGCTGATCATCCAACAGTAGGCTAGGTGGATTATACAACTGAATAAACTCAGAATATTAGACAAGTAACTAACCTGTAAGTTGAGGTCTAGCTGTGAAACACGGCAGAAAAATAAAAACACAAAAAAACAAACAAACGAAAAGACCTGTCTCAGAGAATCAGGCAATTTTCTTAATCTTCCTTCATCCCTTTTCCTCACATGTAGAAAGACTGTGGTGATATCACATATCAATGTTTAAATGGGTTGCTATATTTACAGGAAAGTTTAGAATATGGAAATTACTACAAAATCATGTTTTCAATTAATAAACATAAATATCTGAGAATACTAGCAAGTGCTTCACAAATGTAAGCTGTGTCTCTAGTCACTTCCTACTTTAGAGCCACTGTCTTCTCCAGACCCACAAAACTGAAAATCCTATCCAAGGATCAGGTTTAAAATAATACATTCCATGGTTTTCTTTAGCATCACTCTTTTTCTTGAAGGTCTCTTGTGGAAAAGTTATAGACTAAAGGGACTTAAAGAAGAAAGGAAGGAAGGAAGGAAAGAAGGAAGAAAGGAAGGAAGATTAGAGGGAAAAGAGGAAAGAAAATAAGGGCATTGTCTTTTGGTTGGAGGAACAAGTACACAATATCATCAATCAATTTGAGAAGCATATATCAAGAACTGTATC
This sequence comes from Mesocricetus auratus, assembly GCF_017639785.1. Lineage (NCBI taxonomy): Eukaryota > Metazoa > Chordata > Mammalia > Rodentia > Cricetidae > Mesocricetus > Mesocricetus auratus. The sequence goes on along the minus strand of NW_024429194.1, from coordinate 39,029,704 downwards.
TTTTAATATGCTTCCAGTAATCTCTCACCTGAGTCTGTCCATGTCTACAAGCCATGCTCATTCCCCTTTTCCGAAATCTCCATGATACAGATTCAAGTTTTAAGTATGGACAGCAAGGGCAGGATAGTAATCCTTTGCTATATTGCACCACTTAAAGAAATAACTTCCTTTTTTGGATACACTTCAAATATCACAGTATTTCCTTTTGATGCCTTTGAATTGAGCCAAATAAAAAAAGGTCATAGTCTTCCAAAGATCCTAAATCTACTTTTAGAAAGGAATCACTACATTCTACCATATGAGCTTATGGATTTTAACATATTATTATGATCTTGGCTATTTGCCAAACAGTATACTAGGTACTGGCAACCTCAAATGTGCCATATAACATCAGTCTAATGGGGAACTTTCCCTCTAAATATAGGTTGTTCTCATTTAGACTTCTCTAATTTTCCTCATAATAGCCTTCATTCAATTATCACATTTGGCCATGGTGGGAATAAAGCCATCCATCATGTAGGTAGCATTCCCTGGATGTACCCTGTTTTTCAAGGCTCAGATAAAGAGAAACACTGACTGGAATAATGCCTCTCTTGTTCTGAAGTCCATAGTCAATAACATAACATTGCAAAGAGTGTGAGAGTCACCAAAGCTAATGTTCTATTATTTTTCTGGACAAGGGGCATGGAATGAGAGATTGAGCAGTCTCTAATCATTATTATAAATGGAGTCTGCCAAGCACCAGAGAGACATGTTTTAACAAAATTCTATTTGTAGCAATAAAGTAAAATACAGTCATACAAAATGTTTTGTAATCTTAAAAATAGATTACAATCCTCTGTTAGGATACATGAACAATTCCAGTTATAATAGAGCAACTGCTAAACAATCAAGGGTTAAAAGGAAGAAGTTGCTACATCTAAAAGAAGCAAAGAAGGAAGTAGTATTCATCACCAGCCTGAGCCTGGGTACTCTGGGTCTGGTACAACCAACCAAGGAAGACTGGAGTCAGGATGTTTATATGGGATATTCTAAAATGTTGCAAATTTGTCTTTAAAATAAGTACTGAATCTACACACATTGAAAAGTTGAACTTGACACACTGACTATCTGTTCTCTAAGATAAAACAGAGCACTATAACCTGGACAACCATTAAAAATAAGGTAGTGTGGGATTTGGTATTCAACTATTGGAATCTTGGCACCTTCAGTATATTATCCTTCAAAGAGAAGGAAATGGATAAAATGTGGACCTGCTGGCAGGGGGAATAAAGTGAAATAACTATAGCAATGTTTTAAAAAGTTAAACTTGGGGCTGTAGATATAGCTCAGTGGTTAACAGCATACATTGTTCTTGCAGAGGATCCAGGTTTGGTTCCTAGCATCCACATGGAAGTTCACAATATTCTGCCCCCAGAGGTCCATCCAATACTGTCTTATGGCCTCTGTGGGCACCAGTTATGCATGTGGTACGCATACATATAAGCATAACATTCATACATATAATAAATTTTAAAAATAAATCTCTGGTTCCCTTAGAAAGAGCACTGAATTGAACAGCAGGATGTAAACTGGATTGGACTATGAAAATAATTTCTTTTCAAGGTTGTACCTATGGTCCAGTAGGAATGTAATACAGTGACAGAAGAAAACAGGACAAAGATACTAGCTAGTGTGTAGGTCCACATATATTTTGTAACATATTACTAATACTAACACATTCTTCATAATATAATGTAACTTCATATAAAAATTCATGTGTTGGAAAGTAGTCTAGCCTCCATAGATTAGATGAAACTCTAGAATTTGGCTGTTGAAATTCTAACCTTGTATCTTCTTACTAAATATACAACTTTTGGAGTTTAACCAAATACCTTTTTTATTGTTATTTCTAACAACAGGGCCAGCATATTTGATTATAGATGCACAAAGCATTTATGTATATGTACATATAATGTGCATTTATATGACTAAAAATGCTATTATACATAAGTACATTGTTCCCATGAGAGGTAAAGTGTTGTAAGTGTTAAAGTACATTAAACAGTGTTAACCATTGTGATAGCTAATTGTTTTCTTATTTACATAGCCTCTCTACAACTAGCTTCCCCTATCAATTCTATGCACTTTCCTCTTCCAACTTGTCCTACCCGAAAGGTAAAACTTGAATTCACATAGTGCCATGTATCACATGTTTGAAATAGCTGAAGAAAAGATTTTCAGTAACTCCTGGTGACAGCCATTATTCCTTATTTTATTCATAAGCATTTGCTTATGACTAACTTTTAACCACTCTGTAGGTAAGGAGAAATATCAACAAATTTTCTGTTATGTACATATGTGTACATACATAAACACATACATGAAGATACTATATCTCAAGTATGACTACTGTTCTAAAAGCCAATGAAGTTATTAGAATAATAATGGCACCATAATCTCATATATCTGAATGCTTCCTTATCAGAGAATGGTGCTACTAGTTAAAGGAAATGCGGTCCTGGGGGTTTGATTCCAGGTTTCAAATGCTCAAGCTAGGCCCAGGATCTCTTTCTTCATGCTGCCTGAGGATCTGGATGTAACTGTAAGCTCCTACAGCCCCATGTTTTCCTTCATGTCAGCATGCTTCCCACCATGCTGATAATAAACTAAACCTCTGAAACTGCAAGCCATCCCCCCATTAAATGCTTTTCTTCATAGGTGTTGCCATGTCACAGTGTCTGTTCACAGCAACAGAACACTAACTAAAACAGTGAGCATCTTTTTTTTTTCATTTAATTGTAGCTTAGTAGTAAGTAGAGTATGCACTAATAATCACTGTTTTATAAATTTTCATTAAATAGAAATACACTTGTACAGTCTAAGTTATTTCTCTGAAGATATTTGAGGAGGAAAAAGACATGAAAACAGGAAGAGAGAAGATGGAAGTCCTTACTACCTGACCTAACTCTTGTGCTGTCTAACTGCCTCTCTTCATGTAACCTGAAGGCCACATGAGGGATCTTGGTCCTCCTTAGGAGTCAGTGTCTTCAAGGGGATTTTTACTGGAAGATATCCACTTTTGGAGAGTGAAGTACTGTAAGCGTTTTCACTAAATATAAACTTTACAACTTCAATGAAATAAAAAATGATATCTGCATCAAAAAGGACAAAGCAAAGAAATCAGAGAGGGCAGTAAATCAGACCCCTTGCCTCACAACCATATCACATAGACAATTCTGGAAAATCTTAAGAAAATATCTTATTTTCCATTCAGCAATCTTAACCAGAAATAATTATAGTTCCAGTATGTTTTTGATCTGATTCAAGAGAATAAAGTGAGTGTAGGAGGTTGAGCGAAGTTAATTGAATAATTTGCTGCACTTTCCACATATATTTTATTATATTGCTTTCCATATGAAAGTTAAGGTACCTGCCCCCAAACAGCATTTGCTTTGACACGGTTACTATTGAGTTCCCTGGATAGGAACCAAACAACTAACCAATGAACAGGTTGAGTTGCTTACTCAGCCATTTCTGGTTCAAAGAAAATTGCTTCATCCTTCATGAAACTTGATTCATCTTGGCATCAGTATGTGAGATTCCTGTTATCTCCCAGTATGCCACACCAACTTTGTTGATCTTGTACTTGTGCTGAAATCGGCATATTATTTATATCCCAGTTAAATTTGCTATATGAACCTCATAATTTATATTTTGTAATTGTAATTTCAATAAGCAGTACAGCAGAAGAAACCTTCCTGCTTTAATATCACCTAGAATTTTTTATTATACACCAAATTGATTTACTTTATTATAATTCTTAGACTTAAATCTGTAAAATCCAATCTTTTTTATGTATCATATTTTTAATATCTAAAGCACAAAATATTTGGGGGAAAATAAGCATTATAATCATTACTTAAACATAGGTAATTGACCCTCAAATTGCTTACTTTTGCCGCTTAATTTTCCCTTTGTTTCAGTGCAGGGGATACCCAGGAGCACAAAGAACAAAGCATGCAGTACTATTGAATAGTACCAAGTATTCTACTAAGCAGTACTAAGAATACTAACAATATATATATATATATATATATATATATATATATATATATATATAGCAACACATAGACCAGGAGAAATGAAAGCAATAACAGGGGAGAGCAATAGCAGTAGACAATTAAATTACTGTGGTTCAGAGGGCACATGGTTTTGATTATTCACAGGGGAGGCAGATGTTAATGCTCACAGTCCTCTTCAATCAATTTAATTTATCTTTTGAAACAGGAACAGCTCACAAAAACCTGGGTCTAATGAGATTGGATAACGAGCAAGCCCCAGCCAAGTTTACCCACCTCAGCCACCCCATTACTGAGAAGACAAGCATGTATGCCACACCTGGGTTTTTATGTGCGTGCTGCAGATTCAAAGAAGGTCCTCATGCTCAACCAACCAACACAATATAGTGCTGAAGAGACTGAACTGTCTCCCCAAGCCCTCCAATTTTGTTTGTGAGAGTAAGAAATTTATGTCAGTCAAAAATCAAGGGTACACATTAGGGGAGTAATACAGTACAGAAATAGCATCAATATACAGACTTCCTGAGAATTGTAGACAGAAAACCCAAAGTTCATAGAATCATTCCAGTGTTATGTGAACTGGGAACATCTGGAAAGAGTGTGTGGTCTAATGTCCCAGTCATGAGGGTGGAGATGAGTCACTGTGAGACCTTCTTTGCAGATATAAATGGCCCATCCCTCATTTATCAAACTAAAGACAAAGGACCTTTCAAATCCAGGGACACATTTCTTCAGGCACTAGATGTCACTGTTCTACTTAAGCAAAGCAGAAGTCAGTCATCCTGAGTCACATTACATTTATCTAATCAGAATTGCCTGTGTGCAGATCTGAGCCAACTCAACTTACTTGCTTCACGGGCTTTCAAAACAAAGCAAAAGGGATGTGGAGCAAAAGTAGTGGAAAGAAAAACTAACTTTATATTTCTTCAGTTATATTCACAGTAATTATGTTTGCAAGTAAACTAAAACTTAAGAATTAATTCAATATGAAAAATTATGTATAACATTAAGAAATAGAACTTCTACCGTATAAGAAAAGATATATTGCTATTTTTAACAAACAAAATTCAAACAGTCTTCAGACTGTGTATGTCTATATGTGTGATGATACTATCTTCAGAGAACATATTTAAGAGCACTTACATAACATATGTAAACCCCCTCACTTCCGGAAAGCAGGTTGAGAAAAGGAAGAGAGACGCAGGAGTAGGAGAAAGAAGAGAAAAGGGAAGAGAGGAGAGACAGGGAGTAGAAAAGCAGTGAAGGGATGGGAAAAAGAAAGGAGGGTATCGGGGATGAAGGGGGCAAACAGATTTTAAAAAATTGATCCAGAAACCCATTGTTGACATTTTTAATTCATTTTTTAAAATTTTTCCCCTGAACTCAATCACAAAGATACAGTCAGTTTCATCATATGTCTGATCAGTTACATGTTTCTTGGGTCTTTCAATCTTAACATGAAGAGTACTGGGTGGTTGAAATATTCTTTCAGTAGTGGAGGAGTGCTATAGTGATACTGAAAAGATTATTCTTGCAAATGAATTGCAGAGTGAACTTTCTGCAGCTAATTGTTCTAGAAGCACTACAATTCCTGAGGTGTTTCTGAGCCTGACTTTCCAACTTAGTTTTAGATCCATGAGCCTCCCATCCCCAAGCCAAATCCAATACACACACACACACACACACAGAGAGAGAGACAGAGAGAGAGAGAGACAGAGAGACAGAGAGACAGAGAGAGAGAGAGAGAGAGAGAGAGAGAGAGAGTTTCCTTTTCCATGTAGAAGCCACAGCCAATTTATTTTGCTTGCAATCACATTGCACAAAACAAAAAATTAGGTGCAAAGTTTGGCAAACATTGCATGAATCATGCCAGTATTGACCATCCACTTTGCCCTGTCGAGCTCATGTTTGGTAACCATCTAAACTAGAGAGGATTACAAAGGAAAAGTTCCTTAGAAAAAGAAATTGGTTTTTGGTGTAGCCAGTTGCTAGAGATCTCAGTTATTAAGTATAGCAGAGTGTTCTCCATAAAGTGTCTAGGAACTTATCTTTCCTTAACCTGGAAGATTAATTTGGACAGTGGGGTTTTGATGCTCTTTATGGTATGCCTTTGAGTGATCCAAAGAAGCAACGGACAAAAACACAAAACTTTGTGTCGATGACTGGTAAATACTCAGGTATCTAAGCTTCTGCAGAAGCTATAGGAACACATGCTTGAAATTCTAGAATTGACCAAGGATCCAAAATCAGGAAGCAAAATTAGTTTAGGCATTGGGCTCTTGCTTGATGTTATGCTGTCTTTCCAACCTGGCATGCAGAAATGCAAGGGAGTTTAGCTACAGTGATGTTATCTCCAACTCAGTTATTATGCTAACTTAGATAATTTATGAGTTCATTAACTCTTGGTATTCTACACACTGAAATTGCTGCTTCTCTGCTTGATGGTGAAGCTGACTAAGCTGGAAATATAGTCTCAGTCCTCTTTACTATCTCCTCTCTTCCTCTCACCCACTCCAGAGTCTGGTCTGGAGAACCTAGATGTCTGTACCTCAAACAAATGGTCTTTATTATTCCTTTGCACATTGTTGTGGCAAAATTAATGAGAAAGACAACTCCAGAAAGTTTGGGTCACCGTATGAGGGTCCAGTTCATCATGACTGGAAAGGTATGGTAGTGAGAGTAGCCCTAGCTGTGCTGGCAGGAGAGTGAGACAGGTGGTCACACTAAGTCCACTTTCAAAAACAGAGAAAAATAAATGTTGGTGTTCAGCTTGCTTTCTTTGCCCTTTGTATCCAGTACAAGGCCCAAACCCATGGAATGGTGCTAAGATGGGTCTTCATTGCTAGTTAAACCTTTATGGAAACTGCATTGCAGACATTCCTAGAGGTGTGTCTCCTAGGTGATTCCAAATCCAGTAAAACTGACAACAAAGATCAATCATCAAACTGGGAGTGACTATCATAAACATATACCCTAAATGCTATCCTAGAGCCTTCATCCATTAGCTGATGTGTAGAGTGTAGCCTTCCTTGCCAGCCGCCTAGGCCCTGCCACAGGTGTAGTCCCCAAATAACACACAAGATACTGTATTAATTATGAAGCTGTTAGCCATTTGATTATTTCTTACTGGCTAGGTCTGACTTAAGTATTTAACCCATAATTGTTAATCTAAGTATTTCTCTTATCGGAGAAAGGGGTCTGGACCTCTTACTCCTCTGGAGGCTACATCATGAGTCCTCTGTGTCTCTCTTTCCCAGAATCCTCCTCAACTCATAGTCCCACCTATCTTGCTTCCCTATTGGCCAACAGTACTTTATTGACATATACACAGGACTTCCCCATCACTGATGGAAGCAGAAGCAGAGATCCACAGCTAAGCACTGAGCCCAACTCTTGGAATCCAGTTTCAGAGAGAGAGGAATGACCAACAAAGGGTTAAGACCACGCTGAGAAAACCTGCAGAAACAGCTGACCTGAGAAAGTGGAAACTCATGCACCACAGTCTGACAACTGGGGAATCAACATAGGATCAAACCAGGCCCCTTGAACAACCTTTATCCAGTAGCTGATGGAAGCAGAAACTGGCATCCACAGCTAAGCACTGAACCACACTCCTGAAATCCAGTTGTAGAGAGGGAGGAGGGATGAACAAAGCAGTCAAGACCATGCTGGAGAAACCCACAGAGCCAGCTGACTTGATCTAGTGAGATCACAACGACCCCAGTCATAAAGCTGGGGAACCAGCATTGGACTGAACCAAACCCTCTGAATGTGGGTGCAAGTTAGGAGACCTGGGCAGGCTATGGAACCTCTAACAATGTAACCAGTATTTATCCCTAGTGCACAAATGAACTTCGGGAGCCCATTCTCTATGGTGGTACTATTGCAGCCCAGATACAAGGAGGAGGGCCTAGGCCCTCCCCCAAATGATGTGACAGACTTAGGTGATCCCCTGCAGAAGGCCTCACTGTCCTTAGGAAACAGGTGGGGATGGGTTGGGGGGCTGGTAAGGGGTATGGGAGGATGGGAGAGAGAGGAAATTGGGGGATTGATATGTAAAATGATTGTTTCTAAATAAAGAAAAAACATTCTTCGCAAATGAAACAAGCACTGACTTTCAAGCTTCAGAGAATCTTACTGTCCTATGCTTCAGGAAAGAACAAACACGGATTCTTTTTTTTTTTATTTTGCAATCTTGGTAGATATTTTTCTAAAAAATTTTTCTTTTATATATCCAATACCTGGGGGACAAAATTCACTCAGCTGTGGGATCATTATATTCACATGGTTTACAACTTTTCTTTCACATTCAATCTATTAACATCAGTCTATATTGTAAAATATTCACTATACATTTTTCAAGCATGAACAAATGATGTCTCTCAATAAATCTTACCATTTGTCAATTTAACAAACCCTCACCTGCTCTTCGGCTGTGCTAAGAACTGTTAGGAACACTTAACCATCTTTATTATCTTTTTTTCTTTTTCTAAGTCTTTTATTAATAATAATTATTTTTTTAATTTAGGTTAGAAACAATCTTGTTTCTCATGTCAATACCAGCTCCCTCTCCCTCCCCTCCTCCCTTGCCCTCCCCCACCAGGTCCCCAGGGAGGGTGAGGCACTCCATGGTGGATCTCCAGTGACTGTCATTTCATCCAGGGCAGGGCCTAGGCCCTCCCCCAAGAGTCCCAGCTGAGAGAGCCTCCCATATTGTGGCATGGGCACTCAAAGTCTATTGGTATGCCAGGGATAAATACTACCCAAGACCCCATAGATTACATAGGCCTCCTCACTGACACCCACATTCAGGGGGTCTGAGTCAGTCCCATGCTTTCCACACAGCCATCACAAACACAGATACTTTAAAATCTTTTCTGAGTATACAGATAGTTCATAAGTGGAAGAAAACATACATTTAACAAGTGCCTTATTTCGCACTTAGGTTGATCAATATTTCATATTACTAAAGAAAAAAATGATTGGAAAGTATAATTCAATAAAAAGTGTTTGTAACACAATGACTCTTACCCATATTATTTGCATCTTAATTTAATCTTCATTAAGGTAAATACAGAGTATTCTTCAGTGGTGTGTTGTTTTACACAGAGAAACATTCCTAGATTCCAAAACTTAAATAACACGCTACAAATGTCTATCTCTGTAAAGAGATGGAGTTGTTTAACCCACAAAAACTCCAAAGGCAGAACTATCTGGAGGCACAGCTGTGATCCATTATTTATATTGTTCTGGTTTAAAAACTTGAAACTGCTGCCAGGTGGTGGTGGTACATGCCTTTAATCCCAGCACTGGGGAGGCAGGGACAGTCAGATCTATATGAGTTTGAGGCTAGCATGGTCTACAAAAGTACACAGAGAAACCCTGTCTTGAAAAAAATCACAAAGAAATTGAAATTGCAGAAAAGTTTAGAAGAAAGTAACTTTTTTTTTCTAATTTAGCCAGATAGGAATAACAGTTGAATCATTGTTTTCCCTAATACCCTCTTTATTGCTCTTATGACCCTTATCCCCCTCTCTCACATATATAAATATTTCAAAAATGTAATTATTCAATGTGTATGTTTTGTAATCATTTATACATAGTCCAGACATGTGGTAGATTTGTATGAAATGAATATTAGACAGAATAGCCACATAATTCCTATGGATTATATTCATATTTTATAACTAAATAACTTTGGGTGCATTGTGCTATTCATTATTTGTGAGCATTGGTCTTTGAAGGGGGCAACCCACTGCATTTAGATCAAGGGAGCTATACAGTAATATTACTAATTGCTCCTTTCTCCTTCTGTCTGAAAGGATCATTGTAGAGAACAAAATCCAAGCAACCTGCCTGAAATGATTGTACCTTACATCAGAAAGTAAGACACTCTTCCCTACAAATACTGTCAAGGTGAGGAGAAGAGTGTCAAGACACAATTTATAGTGCCACACAGCTCTATCATCCCATCCATATGAATGTAATATTAAATCTCCACAGTAAGGTAATATGAATAGCCCCAGGAATGCAGTGTAATTTTATATCTTTTTCACATATTAATGTAGTGATGTGGAGAGCAGAGAAGAGAAAGATGAAAGGCAAAGACATTAATATATTTGGGTTATCAAAATAATATGTCGGGACAGACGTAAGAACAGAACTTCAGTGTTGCCTTGTACTTAAATCTTGGGAGAAAACTATGTATTCCATGAGGCTAGAACCCATATCTGCTTGTTGTACTGTTATTATATTCATTATATCGAACACCCCAAAGTACCTCTGGCACTTAAAATATTACTGCAATAGTTATCTGCTTACTAAATATCTGTGTAATGAATATACTAAACACTTATCATCCTTATAAATAAAGAAGTAGCTCAGGTTATACTCCAAAATAACAATTTTGTGTTTTTGAAATTGTTTTCACTTAGTTATACATATATTAATAAACATACAATTAAAATGTTTATTGAGACTACTTTCTGCAACATGCCATGGTCATGGTGTGTGCAAAGAAAAATCTTGTTCTTTCCTTCCAGCAACAGATTTTTCCAATTAATATGTGTTTCTAATGACCCTCTAAATTTACAAAGGTGGATAATGTGAATCTGCAAATCTAAAAAGAAAGTTAAACTACTGGCTGACCTAAAGTGAAGAAACCCAAGGGAAGTAAGAGTGCAAACAGGGAGAATTAAAGGTTATAGAGTAATTTTTACCTGGTAACTCACTGTTAGTTTCCTGCCTAATTGGGGTGAACAGGCTGAAATGAAGTGGGATAAAGTAGCAACATTTCTTGATTTTTATTCAACATCCCAAGAAGAAGACCATGATTTCAGAATGGTCTTTATTCTCTACTGTTTCTCTCTGCCATCAAATGACATCTTTTTCACTTCTGTTTTCATATTAACATGTAGTCTTTTATGGTATATTGAATAACAGAGTATCTTTTCTTTTTTATTCCTTCCTCAAAGTGGACTAATGTCTGTGTAAAGAAAGTAACTTCTTAAGAACTACAGAAAGCAAACTGGGGTTGGGGTTTCAAGTATAGTCCACAAAAAAAAAAGCCATAGGAGAGAAACTGCTAAAATAATTTTGAAAGAAACATGGATGTCAGCATTGTGTCATTCCTCTGTATCCAGGAGGCAACAGGTAATACAGATTTTTTAACATTTAATTTTAATGAAAAAATAACATTTGAAGAAATGTCAACAATTAACAGTTTCTTCTCATCTTTAGTATTTAATAATATTTGTTATCTATGCTCACAGGAAAAATAGACTACTGCTTGTGCTAAGAATTTAAGAATATGTTTGATCTTTCAATTTTCTTGATTCAGAATTATCTATGGCCTGGACTGCTACAGGATTATATCTTTTTCTTGGTAAAATATTTTTTGTCAAATTGAATATTTTAACATGTAAACACTCTAATTTCTTTTTTAAACAATTTTTGATTGTTTGAGAATTTTACATCATTCACCTCAATCCCCTCACTTCCCAGTCCCTCTGTTTCCTGCCTTCACCCTTGTCATGCCTCCACCACAAAAAATCATTTAAAACAATCAAACAAAACAAAAGACACTTTGCTCCTCCATCTTCCTGCCTCTGCAACACCACCTCTTCATTCATCCTAACAGCACCGGGAAAAGTAGTTTGTCCAAACAGCTTTACTTGTAAATGTTCTGTGCAAGGTTGGTCTGGCTCAAGGCCTCTGGCTTCTGATACACCGTTAAAACTGGACCTTCACTGAAATACCTCTCTGATATCCTGACGTTGCCCAAAGTCATGGAGATCCTGTAGCTGTGGGATGGCAGAACCAGTCCCTTCACACCCTCCACACCACACGCCATGGATGGGGTAGAGACTAAGGGGAGCCAACTCAACGCCCTGGATGTGGGCCCAGGCTGTAGCTGAGTTGGTCAGTCCAGACCTGTTCTGGGGCTGAATGTCTCAGGCAAGAGACAAAGCCAGCTCACCCGTGTCTTCGCCAAGGGTGTCAGTTCTCCAGCTGGATCAGTGTATCAGTCATTAAGGGGCAGGAACAGCTCTCCCACAATGGTCTGGGCCCTCCCCATTGATCACTAATTAAGAAAGTGCCTGACAGCCAGATCTTATGGTGACATTTTGTTAGTTGAGTCTTCCTCCTCTCTGCTGACCAGCTTATGTCAAGTTGACACACAACTAACCAGTACAGATACCTTGTTGGAATTTTGTTTGTTAGGTTTTTTTTTTTTTTTTGAGACAGGGTTTCTCTGTAGCTTTGGAGCCTGTCCTGGAACTCTCTGTAGACAAAGCTGCTCTCAAACTCACAGAGATCTGCCTCTGGAGTAATAGGATTCAAGATTCAAGACATGCTACACTACTACCCAGCCTTTGAATGCTTTAATCTTTTAAGAAACCCAATTTCCTGTCCATTCTCTCTACTGGGAATGGAAGTTTAGTTAGGGACTCCATGGAGGATAAGAAACACAATTCTGATATTTTTCTCGTTATGTGCTACTTTATAGCTGTTACAGTTAACGTTGATTTTCAACTTGAAGGGATTTAGAATTTAGGAAACAACTCTCTAGGAATGACTGTAAGGATGGAAAGGGGCACCATTCCGTAGGTGAGAAGAGAATGTGAGCTAAGTAACATTGTTCATCTTGCTCTATATCTGGATTATGGAATCAGTGTCACCAGCTGCCATTGTCACTCTCCTGACACCATTACTTCTCTGCAGTGGTGGATAATGATTTCAAACTTTGAACTAGAATAAACTTTTACTCCTTTAATTTTCTTTTTCAGGCATTTTATTATAGCAAAGCCTAATGCAATAATTAATAAACAAAATTTCCTAACGAACTATAAAGCTACAATGACTAATCGTCACTGATTGTGGCTAAAGGAAAAAATAAAAATTAAACAGTGTGTGCTTCTTTTGTAATTATACCACAGACATTCCTCCATCATTACCTTTCAATCAACATTGTTAAACTCAACAATACCAATATTTTCCGATGGTTTCACAACAATCATCAAAGCAGAAAGTTATAAATGATAGCACTTATCTTGGAGGTAACCAAAGGCTGTCTAATTGGACTCAGGGCCTGCTCAACAGGCAGTAGGTGACGTATGCCTTGTATGGTTAAATCCAGTCAAATACCCATGTCTGGTGAGGTCATGAACCCTAGAGGAAAGCCTATTCCTGCCTACCTAAATTATAAGTATTTATTCTTATACCCACAGATAAGTAGAGCTCTCATTCCTCACCAAAGAAACTTCTTTTCACAGCCAACTAATACAGAAATTCACAATTGGTCAAAACACAGAGAACTGACCATGTGATGCCCAACCCCAATGGATCCATCTACAATAAGGCCCATTCTATACATGACAATGAAATCTAATCCGTGAAACAACATATTTAGCTAAACAAGACCTACACAGTGAAAACCAATCAAAATGCCAATGTGAATGGTGGAAATGTTGCAAGGCCCTACCCAAAGAGCTAAAGGCAAATAATGGTTTCTGAGAAACAGAAAAGAAGTCTTCTCCAAGAATACAACCTCTGACAGGTTATCCAAGCCCAGTAGTCAGCACTTAATACATATACATATGAGCAAAACTAAAAGACTTGTTAGGTTGCATTTATATCTAGTAAGGAGATAGATAGATAGATAGATAGACAGACAGACAGATAGGTAGATAGATACAAACATATATACATATATACATGCATACATAGATGATAGATAGGCAGACAGACAGACAGATAGATAGGCAGACACACAACAGACAGATGATACACAGGCAGACATGTAGATACATAGATGATAGACAGATAGATCTCAAGTATAATTAAAGAAGAAGAGGTAATTAATTTGAGAGTAGAAAGACATAGGAGTAACTGGAGGGGGTGGATATGAAAACAAAATAAATACAGTATACATGTATGAAATTCTCAAAGAAATACAAGAACCCATTACTTGGTCTAAATTGCTTCAGTCCACCACTAGAATTATAGGTACTCAACAGTGACTGACATCTCTTGGTTATTACAAAATCCCATTTTAAAAACTCAGGAAACAGTGACCAGGAATATAGTAAGAGAGGAGACAGTGGTAAAGTCACTGGGCAGAATCTCACCGAGAATTCTTACAGAATGATAGTGCTGAAGAGCTTCATGAGAAGCTTTATAAATTACTCACCATGCACACTCACAGGGTTATTTTCATGTTTTGGAAACATATTGAACACACCAAACATCATTTTTTGTAAATATGTTGAGCACACCAAACATACAAACTAATTCAACAAACTAGAATTTATATCCCATACTGAGTTTATCCTGACATACATAAACAACTACTTATGAACAGCTGGAAAATGGGCTACTATGAAGTAAATTTAGCAAAAGAAAAGCTGTGAATTTTGGTGGGTAGGGATGTGAGAGGATCCAAGAAGGGTTAGGGGAGGGAAAACCATAATCAGTATGTGTTTGAAAAAAAACTATTATCAACATAGCTTCCTCCCTCCCTCCCTCCATTCCTCCCTCCCTCCCTCCATTCCTCCCTCCCTCCCTCCCTCCCTTTTAGTTTTTTGAGACAGGGCTTCTCTATGTAGCTCTTACTGTCCTGGAACCGACTCTGTGGACCAGGCTGGCCTTGAACTCACAAAGATCTGCCTGCCTCTGCCTCTCAAGTGCTGGGATTAAACCACTGCCCATCTCAACATAACGTTAAAAAAAAGAGCAATATACTATATCTTTTTGAGATGAAATCCGAAAATATATTTAGAATATATATGCTTTTGATCTAGTAGTTTAACTTCCAGAAATATACCATAAGAGAATAATAAAACATTCAGACAAGTTATACCCAAAAATATTAAGAACTGAGCCTGAAGTTAGGGGTTTGCTTTGTGGATGCATCCATTGACGTGGGCTCCACCACTCTGTATTTTGTTTGGTTGTGGTTTTCTGTAGGAGTTTCCATCTGTTTCAAAGAGAAGTTTCCTTGATGAAGGGTGAAGACTACACTTATCTGTCGGTATAAGGGCAAATATTTATATATTGCTGTTAGGGATTAACTGATATTTATAGTCATCATGGTTACATGTGAAACAATAAAAAATTGGCAAATGCCTGAGCAAGTAAACATATATTTATTTAATAGAATAATAGGTTGTCATTAAGAGTAGTATATTTTGTAAGCATTTAGCAACATAAAATATTCACAATATAATGATTAAATTAACACAAGAAGACTATAGATTTATTTTTCAAAACAACATTTAAACATTTGGACAGGGTGAATAACAATGAGGCTAGAGCTATGGCAGTTGTATTGTATTGTACTTGCTATTTCTGCAGAAGAACCAGGTTCTGTTCCTAAAACACACATACAACCAATTGGAACTCCAGCCCCAAAGGATCTTATATTATCTTCTAGATTCTACCAGTACTAGGCATACATGTAGCACATTTACATGCATGCTGCCACCAACACATACACAAAGTGTATCTTTAAAAAGCAAGTAGCATTGTGATCTATGGGACCTAGAATCTTGGGTGTCTGTTATGTTCTGTGAATATTTAAAATTTTGGTAGAGTGAATCCTGAAAAACTTATAGTCAAAATAAGACTGGATTTTAAAGGCAAATAAGTATCCATTTTTCTAACAATAAAACAGGACTGAAAACACTCTTTCAAAGTAGATTAAAAGGTGTCCCTATTGAGGACTCCTAGTAACAGAGGATACTCACTCTGAACTGGCCATCTTCTACAAAAAGGCAATGACCAGTGGTGGGACAGGAACACCAATCCAGCCACAAAACCTTTGACTTACAGTCTATCCTGTGCTGGGGCAGTGGAATAACAGAACTTGTGGGAGTGGCCAACCAATGACTGGTCTAACTTGAGGCACAAATAATAAAAGAAGGAGCCCATGTTCAACACTTCCTGGATGACCAGGAACCAACCAGAGACTAGATAGTCCAGAGACTTGTATTTTGTTTCCCGTAGGACTTTGTGTAGGAAGAGACATTAGGACCGCACCACTAGCCATGACCACTTTGGGTGTGGCTAAAGACGTGTATGGAGGAGTTAATAAAAGGCACTGCAGGAGAGAGGCACGCTCTCTTTTCGGCTTCTGGTTCTGTGATAAAAGCTGCTGACTCACCTTGGTTGCCCATTTTCTCTTGTAATTTCTACAATAAACAGTTACCTATACCCTCAACAAGTGTGCCATTTATCATTATAGCGACAACTTTGTTTAAATTTTTTATTGTCTGAGAATTTCATACATACATATAAAATGTTTTGATCAAATCCATCCCACATTTCCTCCCAGCCAACTCCTCCCACCCCTCCATTACCACTTTTCCTTTCCAGCTTCATGTCATGACATTAAAGAGTTCCAGCCTAGAAAACAGCAGACTATGATCTATGCTCAGTTTCAATGAGTTGCACATTAAAGCCTTCACTCCATCCCGACACAGCGCACTTGATAATCTATAAATGATGGCCATCCATCAGTGGAATACACTGATGTTTTTATAATACACTCTAGAGCAAAATGCCATAGAATACGAATATCAACATGGCTTATCCATTTCATTATCCATCAGCAGAAGCTTGTGCTGTGTAACTGATTAAAACTTCCTGTTATAGTTTCTAGAAAATGCAAACTTCATTTGTGGCCAGCTGCAGGTGGGGGTGTCCACAAGGTATCTTTGCCACATATTTTGCTTACTGTTTTGCTATCAGTTTTCTTTCCTTAATTTGTCTTGATTTAAATGTAAGCAGCCTTGCTTAGCTCGTGTGTGTGTGTGTGTGTGTGTGTGTGTGCGCACATATATCAAAATATATGTGCACTCAGAGACCAGAGGTCAACCTTACATACCTTTAGGTGTTGTCCATCTTGGTTTTTGAGATAGTATCTCTCACTAGCCTGGTGCTCACTAAATAGGCAGGGCTGGCTATCTAGAGGGTATGAGAGATTTATCTGTCTCTATATTTCCAGAGCTGAGCCCATGTTATTATTCACACCATCACATCACATCTGAAATATATGAGAATTCTAGAAGTTGAACACAGGTCCTTGTGGTTATGCAACACATACTTCGTACTGAATGAGATTTCCACTCTCTAGTTCTGTTTTTATGGTTTTTTCATAAACCACACTAAATCCTTTCTCAGAAAACACAGTATTAAGAAATGTATAAATAAATGTAAGATCTAAAACAATGGTAAAATGTTTCAGAGCCTTGGGATGGCAACACGTTTTCAGATTTGACCGAAAACTGCAAGAAGCAAAGAATACACACACACACACACACACACACACACACACACACACACACACACACACATATATATATATATATATGACATAAGTTCAAATTGAAAACTTCTGAATCACAATCTACAGAATAGAAAAATAAAATTTACAAACTACAGCTAACAGGAGACTTAACACTCAGAGTGTATTGAGAACTCAGTAAAGTCACCAAGGTAATAACTAATTTAAAGATGGGCAGCAAATCTAAGCAGTCATCTCTCAAAGAGAACAAACCTGGAAAAGAAGCTCAGTAGCATCAATCCTGCAAGTCTGTTAGCAATAACATGAGCACAACTATTATATTAAATGATAATTTCTGAAATTTTAAAATATAGCATTCACTACCTCTACTATTGATGGAGGATGTCCTTCTGTATATGTGTTTCTCTTATTGGCTGATGATTAAAACCCTGATTGTCTGGTACCCAGCCAGGAGGTATAGGCAGGGCTACCAGACAAGGAGAATGCTGGCGAGAGGAGGCAGAGAAGAGCTGCCACAGAGATGTCATGTAGCTGCCAAGGAAGAAAGGGTCCCGGGCATCACTGGTAAGCTCAAGACCATGTGGAAATACATAGATTAATAGATATAGGTTAATAATTAAGAATGAGATAGCCAATTAGAAGCCTTAGCCACCCACTAAACAGTTTATAATTAATATAAGCCTCTGTGTGTGTATTTGGGACTAAAAGGATATGGGACCAGGTGGCACAGAAATCTTCTACATACTATTGTGACTGTACATAAAGGAAATGTCATCATAAGGTGAGATGACACCTGCAGTTTCATTGGTAACACTATGCATACAATAAATGGAGAAAAACCACAGGGTTCATCAGTTGACAGGTGGATAAAGCCTGTTTAGTGAGTATGTACAAAGGAATATTATCCCCCCGTGATAAAGAATGAATTCCTGTAATTTCTGCTAATATGTATTAACCTGGAGATGATTACACTGAGTGGAATAATCCAACTACAGAAGAAGAAGCATGGCATGAATTCAGTCACATATGGAATGTAAATCGTTTCATCTTATTAAATGTTGAGAGTAGAATAGTGGTTTTCAGAGGCTTGGAAAGGGTGCAGGAGTGGGAAATATTGATCATGGCAAGTAAGTTATAGATTAATAGAATAGTGACAATGTACTGTACATTTTAAGCAGCTAACAGATATTAAATGTTTTCACTATAAAGGATAGATGTCTGAGCATATATACTTACTCTATATGTATATGTGTGTCTGTGGTGCTGAGACTCAAGGTCCAGGCCTTCTTCATACTGAGAAAGGATCTACCACTGAGCTACATCTTCAGCCCCTATTTGTTTTTGCTGTTGTTTGTTTGTTTGTTTGCTTGTTTGTTTTGTTTGGTTGTGTTGCTTTTGTTTTGAGAGATAATTTCAATCTGTGGCTTTAAACTTATGATTCTCGTGCTTTAGGCTTCTGGGTACTAGGCTATCAGGTGTGCACATCATACCCACTGTTCAATTAACTTTGATTTAAACATTTGGTTTAAGCATTATACATGTATATAATATATAATAAGTGCATTATTATATGTTTTTAATAAATATATATTTTAATATATATCTAACTCCTGTGGAGCATAATTGTATATAATTCCATGTTTATGTTTAATAAATAGGTCACAAACAGAAAAGACCTCCTAGCTCTTCGTACCATGACACTATTTATCATCATGAACTTCTCCTAGGTTCTATGTTTCGTTCCCTAGGATCCAAACCCCAGTCTTGTCCCCAGCAGGGAAGAGTAATATCATTGGTATGTATCCCTTTCACTCATATTTCATTAGCTGCAGCCATTTTGCCAAGTGGTGAATATTTGACAAGTAATATAATTGTTTGGTGAAGGAAGAAATCTGTGTATGTTGGAGTTTTTGAAGAAGTCTACCACAAAAGGACACACATAGTCCAAAGTGCTGGGTGTCATTCACCAACTTCTCTATCTACAAAATGGCAACAAATATTCAGCATAGATTTTACATATATACAAATCATTCCACGGTTTTTGCTACTTTACCTAGTGGATCATAGAAAGCCAACTAGAGCAACTATGTGAAAGTTATACAGATGAAACTGAACCTTGGTTCTTGCTTCCTAATGTCTTCCATTGGGAGTTTCCCCCATCTTAGTGAGGGAACAATTTCATTCTTCCACTTCAGACCAAATCCTAGTGACCACCAAGTGCCACATGCAATCTGCTAGTAAATTCTGTCAATTCTAAGTTTGGAATACATTCAAGACCCGAAGATCTCCTAACCTAGTGGATCATCAAAGCTTTTGACTGCATGACTGCAGCAGCAGCATCTTCCTAACATCAATTTTGGTCTACTACTTTTTGTTTCCCATGTCATAGCTGATTTTTCTTTGAAATGTATAATAATATCAATTATTACTTGGTAAAAACCCATCCATTCTTCACTTACCACAGCTTAAGTGCCCCCCAAGTATTTCTTTTTTTTTTTTTTTTTTTTTTTTTTTGGTTTTTCGAGATAGGGTTTCTCTGTATTGTTTTGGAGCCTGTCCTGGAACTAGCTCTTGTAGATCAGGCTGGCCTCGAACTCACAGAGATTGCCTGTCTCTGCCTCCCGAGTGCTGGGATTAAAGGTGTCTGCCACCATCGCCCAGCTTGTGCCCAAGTATTTCAATTGGCCCCAAGATGCCACATAAATCCTGCCTGCCATACCACTGACCTTACTTCCTACTCCTTTCCAATTTGTTCTCCTTCCAAACCCTTGCACACATCAGCCCGTCTATTACTCTTGCCACCCTGTGATTGTAGCAAGCAGTTTCTCACATTCATGTGGACCATTGCCCTGGATATTCCACATGTCCAAAATACAATACCCATAGATAGCCCAGACCCTAGTCTCTTTCATATTTTCCCTTAAATGTTATTGTTAAAGCCTGAAGCAGACCAAGGCCACATCCTCACCTACTTTGTAAATTCCAACTTTCTAACATTCTAATATATTAGAGAAATATTCTCTATTACACTAGACAAAACAAATGCTGTAATTGTTTACTGTGTTTTCTTTGCTTCGTGTTGGTTATAAGCATAGGGACCTGTGTTTATTTCATGGATTTTTCCCAAGTACTTGCACGAATAGATCTTTCAAAAAGCTTTTTAATTTACAAAGAAGCATACCATAGTGAAAATAATACCTACACAACTTTTGTGAGTAACAGGATATGGCATTGTGGGGACAGCACTGGTGGCATAGAGGAAGGGAGCAAAGGGACAACTCCAAGATCCATAGATTGGATGTTTCCCTCTTATGAGAACACTTCTTGGTAGAGAAATCCACTCACCCTACTCATCTGAGTTTTATAATTTGGTCGGTGTTGTGTCAAACAAAAAATTTCCCAATGAACAACAATCACATCATAAAGTCAATTAACTTATGTGTAGATAAGTCTGAGAAGTTCCATGCAAGGTGGAGAGAGAGATAAAGCAAAATAATTACTATAAAAACCTTTATTGTGGTAATATGTGATTCTAGGGATGAGGAAGGAATGGTTTAGTCTCTTAGCTTCAAATAATAAATTTGTGCGTCTGTTCCTCTTCTCATACCTTCTGTATTCTAGACTGACATGGTAGCTTAGTGTTATATTGAAAAAAAAGCTAAAATGGATTAATAATTAATCTATTCACATTGAAGATATAAATGAGATTTGTTATTCTATATCTATGTTACTACTTATAATAAGATATATTATTTATTTAGTCATAATTACATACAATATGATGTGTTCCGCTATACCCATGAAATAAGGAATAAAAGCCAAAGGCTGGAACAATCATTTAAGGAAATCATCTTGAATCCCGCAGCCGTATTTATTCTGCTGTTCTCCTAGCAACAATGCATACAGGGCAGTATGCACAGGATGGGCCTGGAAGGTATTTGCTAGTAAACTAAACACACAGAGGACCAATTGTACTTTGAATAGTAGAGAAATTGCACAAGACTTTAGAGACAAATCTGCTCAGAGCAATCAGCAAGTCACAAATCTAGAAAGCTACTGAATTTAGGTTTTATTACTATGGACAGATAAACTCTGCATTCAGACATCTTTCTCACTAACCATGGCAGCTGCATCTGTAGCAGAGAGTCCAAAGGGAATAATATTAGCCAGAGCCCTGGGGGTAGAGAAATTCACATAAGATGGGAATTTTCTCATTAGACTAAAACTTCATGAAAGATCTAAGTATGAAGCAATAGACAAGGTTTAAGGAAGACTTCCGGCCAGCAACAGTTCAGCTCTCTGAGGGTGACAACACTGAAAAGCTGTTGGACCAAGAAGGGTGTGATTTTTCTGAAGCCAGGAAAGAACAGCTCAGTGCAGAGGGTGCTTGACATGAGTTGAAGTCAAGGACAAAGATATTCATGTGGTCTATGGATGGACTGAGCAAAGGATGGAAAGTAAACTGAAGGGGAATAGTAAGGATCACTCATTCCACTACAGAGATGGTGAGAAGTGTCATGGCAATTTCTAGACCTTTGAATAGAACAGATGGGAAGTGTGCATGTGATTTACGCAAATAAGCAGTGATTTCATGAGAACTATATATGTAGACATCCAAGAAAACTTTTCTACATGTTGTAAAATGATCAAATTGTTTTTTATAATGACAATGAATAAGTCTACAAATAGGTCAAAATGATAAATTAGAAGCCAAGTGAATTAATCTTTAAAAACATTTTTATTGTGGAAATGGATTATGAAAAATGTCTTTCCATGAATTGCTTACCACTTTGCATTTCTATAAAACCCCATTTCCCATTACTGCAATATGAATATTTTAAGGATGATTTAGCAATTATATTTACACTAATAAGTAGTTTGTGATGTTTTCCATTAGCGGAATTCATTTTTTTTCTGAAACACATTAATTCATTTTAATTTTATGTGAAATAAAGCCTTTTATGCCCTCATAATCATTAGACTTTTATCTACTTTATTTGTCAACCTGTTAAATATCACTTAATTTTAATTACTCTTCAAAATAGCTTTATTCCATTTGCTTCATTGTTGCAGATGTCTTGTTTCTGAAAATATGTTGACACAAACACAATGAGTACATGTACATTTACAAATAAGAGCTACTGTCAAAATTAATTTTGATAACTTTACATTTCTTCCTTGTGTAGTCTGCATCACAAGAGCTAAATGATTGAAACTCAATTTGTAGGAATTCTTGCTGTTGCAATGTATCAACAAGAGACTCTTGAGTAGGATTTTGAAGTTAAGAAAATTATGAACTTATCTTCTCTAATAAAAAATAAAACAGAGGGAAAGTTTAGTGCTTTAGGATTTTGCAGAAAATTCTGAGTTTTCTCTAGGAAATTATCCTCCATTGTACTACGTACAGTTTGGAGCATTTACCAGGCTAAATGATGTTCTGTGGGGGAAAATGTTTTTCTACTTGAAACAATTCAAATTGTTTCTCTCTTCCTGACCATCTAGAACCCATGCAAAATTTGTTAAATGCTTAATAAATACTAAATAATGTGACATAGCTTAGTAGATAGGAGATGAGGTGTGAGGAAAATGTTACAAGAGAAATTTCATATATAATCATGCAACAGAAAATCCTTTAATAAAACTTTCAAATATGATAACATGGAAAGGATAAACTTGCTAAGCTTCCTGTGGAGGAAGACATGAGTCACAGAAAACAAAGGTGTGCGAACAAAAATGTTGCTTTCCCAGAACTGAGCCTCCCAGTCCTTAGTAAGCCCTGCTTGCAGAATTGGTCCCTGGCTGATGTCTGAGAATAGGTTTTAGAAATCTTACCTTTGCCTGATAAGAAGAGTTCATTATGTTTAAACATTTATGCAATGATATAGTCTATGCTGATTTCTAGCTGGGAGATTAAACTGCCATTATGTAAAGGGTACGTAGGAGCAGTCCTTAGTTAAATTCTGGCCCTTGAGTTTCTACACTGGTTCTCTGTTAGATGGTGTTGTTAGTTTTCTGTTGCACCCATGGGGGTCTGTCTGTTGACAGCTTGTTACTAGGAGCTTTTAGTTAAACACTTCTCCCCAGTAAGGCCTGCATGCAAGTTCCTGTTTTCCGCCCATCCTTTGTCTAAATGCTAATTCCTGTTTTGGGCCCACCCTTTGCTGGAGGACCCTGGGAACATAGGCTTCTGACCTTGTTGTTTTTCCATCATACCTGCCTTTGGTATTTAAGGCTCCACCCTTGCAATAATAAACACCATTCTCCTTGTAAGAATGAGCGGCTGTCTTTGTCTTCATTTGTATCCTTAGCCCTTTGCCTCAGATTGTTGTGAAGTAGTGTTGCACCATAGCCTGCAAACACCAGATTGCTATAGATGGAGGTCCCACTAAGATAGGGAAAGAAGAAAGACTGCTAAAGAATTACACTCGAATGCTGGCCAGCAAGTAAGGTAGGAGGGTGTATTTGGATAGGTGTACCAAGTTTAGGATACCGAGTTAGGTCCCAGATGGTGGGTCTAGCCCCGTAGAGTGGTGATTTAAAAAGTTAGGCCCCAGATGGTGGGTGGGTCAGCCCCAGTAGAGGGGTGGTTTAAAGTTAGGCTCCAGCCTAACTTGACCCATTGGCATCAAAATTGTCAGGGAATTCCTGAGAGCCCACCCTCACAGAAAGCCAGCCAGTATTCTCTTCACGGTTAGGAGTGAATTAGGTATGGGTGTTACTAGTTCCTAACCTCTTTTGGAGGACCATTTGATTCAATTGTTACAATGTCAAGGCACAATTATCAGACATAAGACAGCTAAGGACTTCTTGAAAATTATACATAAAGTCAGCCCTTGGTTTTTGGTCTCTGGTAATCTAAATTCCCTTGATTGGAACCAAGTTAGAGTGGACCTACAAAGAACTTTACATAAAGAAGGGCCAAACACCATACCAATTGTTGCCTTTTCTCTGTGGCATCTTGTTAAGGACAAGCTTATTAGTGATAATTTGGCAATGAAGGAACAGTTGGGGGGGGCGCTATGGATGCCTTCACAGAGGTTCAAGACCTAGAGTCTGTCAGAACAATTCAAACTTCCAATGTTTCCCCTTCTGAGTCCTCTCTCTCTTCTTCAGGGGATGAGACAGAGAAAGGGGGGAGATTATTTGATCTGAAGGGGTGAATAGTAAGAACTGTGTAACCAGACAACTCAGTACAACACGGCTACCAGTTTTCCTGATAGGAATTTAGAAATGCTTATGGGCATGGGAGCCTATGCAACTCTAGGCCAGCGAATTCTATAAGACCCAGCTGTTTATGCACAGATCTCAGCAGATGTTGGTCACACATGGAAAGCCCTGCCTAATAAGGCCACAGGAGACAAACTTTCTAAGATCCTACAGGGACCATCTGAACCCTATTCTGATTTAGTGGACTGGCTCTTACAACTTGCAGGTCATATATTTGGGGATACTGATAATGCTATGCTTTAGTAAGACAATTAGCTTTTGAAAATGCTAATAAATACTGCAAGGAGGCTTTACAGCCTCACAAAACCAGGAGCCTCAATGATTATATTCACATTTGTAGAGATATAGATGGATATCACATTATGGGACAAGTTATTGATGTTGCTATGCAAGGAAATAGAAAGGTCAGTGAGGGGCCTAGACCTAAGACATACTTCATATGCAAGCAAACAGGCCACTTTAAAAAAAATGTCTTGCTAAGGACTCCGTTGAACACCATCATTCAGAGCAAGGTCTTTGCCCCCTCTGTAAAAGAGGATATCATTGGGCAAAAATTGTAGATCTAAGACTGTTGTACAGGGCTACTTTCTGCCATCTTCAGGAAACAGGAGTTGGGGTCCGCTTCGGACTCCTTACTCCCAAGTGTATGGAGCCCTGGATACACATGTTCTCCTCCCTATCCAGGACCTTGTCAGAGGTACCCCAGGATTATCACCTATTTCTCCACCAGAGCAATTTTGACTCCTCAGATGGGACCCCAAGCTTTGTGCACGGGAGTCAAGGGCCCTTTACCACTGGCCTCAATTGAGTTGGTTTTAGGAAGGAGTAGCACTCTACTTAAGGGAGTTAGAGTCATTCTGGGAGTTATTGATGAAGTTAAGAAGGGGAGATCAAAACAATGGTGGAAGCTGGCAAGGGAGTCACTGTTATACCCCAAGGAGCTAGAATTGCTCAACTAGTTTTGTCCCTTAAGTTTACAGCTAATAACCCCTTCCTTAAGCTTACAAGAGGAGAAGAGGGTTTGGATCTATAGGACCTGTGGCTTGTTGGGTGTCCACTATAGAGTCCAGACCAATGTTGACCCCAACTATTGAGGGACGTACCTTTCAGGGACTCCTAGTTTTAGGTCCAGACACATCCGTCATTTCTCTTAACCACTGGCCCCAGGCTTGGCCCTGCAAGAATCAAATAGCAGCTTACAAGGCATAGGTACAGCAAAGTCACCTAGTAAAAGTTCCCGTCTCTTAACTTGGAAAGATGACAAGGGACATTCTGGTATATTTCAGCCCTTTATATTGCCTCACATCCCGATCAATTTCTGGGGCAGAGATATCCTAAAGGCCATGGGGGCCATACTGACCACATTCCCTATACAAAATATGCTTAGGGAGCAAGGCTATTGTCCAGGCAAAGATATTGGAAAGAGTCTACATGGAGATCCCCTGCCTGTGTCTAAAACTCCCAGTGCAGAGATCTCCTGGAGACTGGAGAAGATTGGGACATTTTTAGTGGGGCCATTGTTTCACAGCCTCAAATACCTCCAATTCCTATCACTTGGAGACAAGATCTAAGGCAAGTTAATAAGACCATGATGCTCATGAGTGCCACCCAGCCAGGGCTGCCAACCCCTGTGGCACCTAAAGACTGGCACCTGCTTGTGATAGATTTAAAGGGTTGTTTTTTTTTAATATTCCTTTACACCCTGCTGATTGTCAGCATTTTACTTTCAGTGTTCCATCTTGAACTTAAGAGAGTCTTATAAGAGATATCAGTGGGTAGTTTTGCCCCAAGGCATGGTTAACATCCCTACCATGTGTCAAAATTATGTTTCGCAGGCTATAGAGCCAGTAAGACAAAAATATCTTCAATTATATATAGTTCATTACATGGATGATTTACTGTTAGCTGCGCCAAAAGAAAAGCTATTACTATCTGCCTTTGGGAATCTTCAGACCACCTTAGGATTGGCTGGCTTACGGGTGACACTGGAGAAGGTACAAACTACTCATGCTCCTGTGGGAGTTTTTAGGCAAGAGAGTCCCATTCTTTGGGTTCATTCTTGAGCCTCCCCTTCTAAATCTGTGGAGCACAGGGGATTGCCTTGTGGGCCTTTGGTGGGGAACCAGGTCGGATTGTTCTGCCTTTGTCCTGTCAACAAATAGAATGGCTACAAAATAATAATTGTGACTGGGCCATTTTTCTCTCTGCTACCCAGAGTTATTTTGTTAATCATTATCCATCCAATAGTTTGGTTTCCTTTTTTAAAATGCATCCACTGATTTTCCAAAAAAATTGTAGTCTCTCAGCCTATTTCTAAGGGGCAAGTGGTTTTCACAGATGGTTCCTCTAAAGGTACAGCTGTAGTCGTGTCTTATCTGATACCACCAGAATTCCTACAAGTTCTGCCCAAATGGCTAAACTTTCAGCCCTGGCCATGACTCTACAACTCTTCCCTACAGAAGTATTAAATATTTTTACCAATAGTCAATATGTTGCTCATATTATCCAACCCTTAGGAACTACTGCCTTTGTTGCTCCCATCTCTAGTATACAAGAAAGTTTATTACAGGTACAAGGTCTGCTATAGCAAACCTCTGTTGGGACATCTTAGGGCCCAACACCCTTTTGCCAGGGCCTCTTAGTGAAGGAAATTGCACGACTGACAGGTATGCTCAAATTGATGTGGTTTTACAAGGGCTCACTAAAGCACAATTCCTACACAAGTGCTTTCATCTTAGTACAGGGTCTTTGCGCTTTCATACTGGGATTACCAAAGAACAGACTGTTCAAATAGTTAAGGATTGCCCTCTTTGTGTAGAATTTCTTCCTGTGCCTCACTTGGGGGTTAATTCTCGAGGACTTTTGCCTACCGATAATGGCCCAGCCTATGTCAGCAGAGTTTTCAATCACTTTTGTCTAGATTTTGATATTTCCACTCAAACTGGAATTCCTTACAACCCCCAAGGACAGGCTATTGTGGAACTTGCTCATCACACTCTAAAAGCCTATTTAGCTAAAGTAAAGAAGGGGGAGCTTGGGGGCCATCTTGGCTCCCCTCACTCTATCATTTATCCTCTATATCTTAAATTTTTAAATTGTGAATGCTTCTGGCTACTCCACAGCAGATCGTCATTGGCAGTCTGCTATACAGTAAAAACCTCTAGTTAAATGGAAAGACCTAACCTCGGGTCTTTGGAAAGGACCAAATTCGGTTTTGGTTTGGGCCCAGGGGTCTGTTTGTATATTCCCACAGGATGGTGAGTCCCTAATTTGGGTTCCAGAGCATTGTGTCTGCTCTGTTCCTGCTGATACTCATCAGCCGCCAATAGACTCATTAGGCTTTAGTGAGAAACCCGTCTGTCCTGATGCTGGCGGGTCTTCACTATCAGTTGTATCCAGCTATAATCAGACTCAACCATAGCCTAGGAAAAGCAGGCCTCAGGATAGATTTGCCTGCTTGGACATTTGCTATATTCAATAACACTCCCTCAGGAGAAATGCTTAATTATTTCCTCCAGGAATGCCATTTGAGAAGCTGTTGATCAGCCTTGGTGGTCCATGTTCCAGGTGTCATGCCTATTCTAGTGGAACACTCAGGAGAGAACCAACTCGCCCTCACACGACATGGGAGAGACTTTGACATCACTGCAGCTGCAGTTTGTGACTTCCCTATCTGTTAGCCAGTTGCCAAGGCAGGCATGCTGGATAAACCCCCAGGGGAGGATGCCTCTACCTTAAGTTCCCAAATTTATATTAATTACAATTGGGCACTTTAAATCTTAATTAACAAATGGACTTAATTGGCTATTCTGAGACAAGGGTGCCTCCCTTTTGGGAGACCCCCTCTTAACGGGACTGCAACAGACAGGTCTATTACTTAAGAAAGAGTGGGTCACTAGCCCTCAGGATTATGATCCTGGGCAACACAGTCTTTAGCCCTAGTTTGCCTTTTTGGAAAGGCCACAAGCCCAGTGCCACTTTCATACAAAGTAGATCATGCTTTTCTTGTCAACAGATAACCCCTCAGTGAAAGCCTGTTTGAGCCAGCAAGACAAAAGAATTATCAATGACAGGTATATCCCAGGTGACATCTATTAACCTAAGACAGAGGGTTTGTGAGGCCTGGACAGGCTTTTCCATAATGGGGGAAAATAGACGTTAACGTTCCGGGTAACCTAAGCCAGATGCTCATTTTTTCCCCTCAATATATGTTTTTATTTAAATTAGAGACATGAATGCTTCACATGTCAATCCCAGCTCCCTCTCCTACCCCTCCTCCCTTGTCCCTACACCAGCCCCACCAACCCCCCACCCCATCCCCACATCATTCCCCAGGGAGAGTGAGGCCTTCCTTTGGGGAATCTCCAATGTCTCTTGTTTCATCCAGGGCAGGACCTAGGCCCTTTCTGATGTGTCCAGGCTGAGAGAGCATCCCTCTATTTGAAATGGGCTCCCAAAGATCATTCATACACCATGGTAAACATTGATCTACTACCCAAGGCCCCAGCGATTTCTGTGGCCTCCTCACTGACACTACATTCATAGAGTCTGGATCAGTAACCTGTTGGCCTCTCAGCCATCAGTCTGGGATCCTTATCAGGTCAGCTGTCTTTGTGGGTTTCACCATCATGGTCTTGACACCGTTGGTCATCACTCCTCCATCTCTGTCACTAGGTTCAGTGTTCAGCTGTGGGTATCTGTCTCTGCTTCCATCAGTCCCTGGATGAAGGTTCTAGGATGGCATATAGGGTAGTCATCAACCTTATCATCAAGGAGGGGTTATTAATGTAGTCTCTCCACTATTGCTTAGTTTGCCAGTTGATGTTATCTTTGTAGATCTCTGGAGATCTCACTGGTGTCAGCTCTCTCCTCAAGCATATAATACCTCCATCTATTATGGTATCTCTCATCCTGCTCTCCTCTATTCTTACCTTGACTCAACCTTCCTGCTCCCCCATGCCTTCTTCTCCCCTCCTCTTATCCCCCTCTCTTTTTCTTGGTTCTCTCTCCCCTCACCGGATGTTCCCAATCTGCTCAGGAGATCTTGCCTCATTCCACTTCTGTAGGGTATCATGCATCTCTCTTGGGAAACCCCCTGTTTCCCAGACTCACTGGCACTGGGATTGTAGGCTGACACTCCCCTGATCCATATCTAAAATTCATATATGAGTGAGTACATACCATGTTTGTCTTTTTGTGTCTGGGTTACCTCACTCAGGATGGTTTCCTCTAGTGCCTTCCTTTTGCCTGCAAATTTCAAGATTCCATTGTTTTTTTCCCACTGAGAAGTACTCCATTTTGTAAATGTACCACATTTTCTCTATCCACTCTTCAATTTTGGGGCATCTAGGTTGTTTCCAGGATCTAGCTGTTACATATAATGCTGCTATGAACATAGTGGAACAGACATCCTTGTGTGAATGGGCATCTTTTGGGTATATGCCTAAGAGTGGAATTGCTGGGTCTTGTGGTTGACTGAGTCCCATTTTCCTGAGGAATCTCCATACTGATTTCCATAGTGGCTGTACAAGTTGGCACTCCCATCAGCAGTGGAGGAGTGTTCCCCTTTCTCCACATCCTCTCCAGCACAAACTGTCATTGGTGTTTTTGATTTTAGCCATTCTGACAGGAGTAAGATATCTCAGAGTTGCTTTGATTTGCATTTCCCTAATGGCTAATGATGTTGAGCACTTTCTCAAGTGTCTCTCATCCATTTTACACTTCTCTATTGAGAATTCTCTATTAGTTCAGTCCCCCACTTTTTAATTCGGTCCTTTGGTGTTTTGGAGACTTGCTTCTTGAGTTCTTTGTAAATTTTGGAGATCAGTCCTCTGTCAGAATGGGGGTTAGTGAATATCTTTTCCCAATCTGTGGGGTGCCTTTTAGTCTTGCTGACTGTGTCCTTTGCCTTATAGAAGCTTCTGAGTTTCAGGAGGTCTCATTTATTAATTGTCGCAGATGCTCATTTTTTAATTATATGTAAAAGGGAAATTTGTTGCACCCTACCCCCATGGGGGTCTATCTGTTGACTGCTTGTTACTAGGAGCTTTTAGCTAAACAGTTTTTGTCCCCTCCTCCCAGTAAAGCCTGCATGCAAGTTCCTGTCTTCTGTCCATCCTTTGTCTAAATGCTAATTCCTGTTTTTGGTCCACCCTTTGCCAGAGGGCCCTGGGAATATAGGCTTCTGGCCTTGGTGTTTACCCACCATGCCTGCCTTTGGTTTTAAGGCTCCACCCTTGCAATAATAAACAGCATTCTCCTTGTAAGAATGAGCCACTGTCTTTGTTGTCTTCATTTACATCCTTAGCCCTTTGCCTCAGATTGTTTTGAAGTAGTGTAGCCCCATAGCCCTCCCAACACTGGCAGCTCGCTACAGTTTTCTGTTAGCATGACACAACATCTGAGATTGTCTACTTTCAAGGAAGAAAAAATGTGTTTTGGATCACAGTTTCAGAGATTTTAATCCATAGTTGGTTGGTTATCATTTTGGGATCTTCCCCAAGGTTATACATCATAGCCGGAATACTTGAAGAGACAGTTGTTTGTTTCACAACAGAAAAACAGCAGAAAAGGAGAAGAAAGAATAAAAACAAAGCAAAAAACAACATCATTTTCCAACTCCTGTATCTTCATTCATTTTGCCTAGCGAGTTATATATAACTAGCACTAGTTATGGTCCAGTGTCTGTCCAGTGTTGCTCATTCTTTTTTCTCTATAAGAGAATTTACTACAATTTTCCTAGGTCTGTCCCACCATTTATTTTGTTTGTTACAATATCACACATACATATGTATGTGGGGACTGAGAAAGAGAGAGATGCACATTTATGCATCAGTGTGTATACCTCAGTATGTAGAGGCCAGAGAAAGATGTCATGAATCCTCCTCTGTCACTTTTCCTTATCCTTTTAGTCAAGATTTCTCAGTGAAAATGGAGTTGTATTGACAGCTAACAAGTCCCAGCAATCATCCTGCCTCTACTCCTAGAGTAGGTGAGTGATGTAGGATGCTCCTCTGTAGGCTGTGAAGATGTTTTATTACTATTGGCTAAAAAAAATAGCTGATTTGGTCAATAGCCAAGCAGAATAGGACCAGGCAGGAAATACAAACAGACATATGGAGAGAAAAAAGGCAGAGTCAGGGAGATACCATGTATTGGCTGACAGGGTAAGATATCAGAACTTTACAGGTAAGCCACAGCCATGTGGTGATACACAGATTAGTAAAAATAGGATATTTTAATTGTGAGAGCTAGTCAATAATATGCCTGAGCCATTGGCCAAACTATTATAATTAATGATAAGCCTCTGTGTGTTTATTCAGGAACAGGTAGGTGGGAGAGAAACCTTCATGTACAGGTGAGGAGATCTAAACGTAAGCCTGGTTAGGGCAGCAAATGCTCTTACCCACTGAGCTATCTCTCTCGCAGTTCTTGCCCACATCTACTCTGCCTTGTGATATTGCACTGAGACTCTGCAGACCATGTTCTGCTTGGCCCACTGGTCCCTGGTACAGCTCACTGGAGGAGGAGGAAGAGGCACTATGCGTCCTGTTTCTTCTCTTTTCTGTCTGAACCACTTCAGCCCCACTTCTTCACCCTGGAATGTCAGTCTATCCCAATCAAGCAATAAAATGTAGGCTTTTTCGTAGGCTTTTCACCAATCTTCACAGATTCACTGCAACACCATAACCATCTCCACTAGCGGAATGACATTTCTTGCTCAGAACTCACAATGTCAGTCCTCTAGGCCCCCTTCCTTAGACCATCAGCATTAGCTAACCAGCACCACTTTCTTAAATTGCAGCAGACAAAGACTTGCATCTGAACATGTTAGTAAGTGAGGATTTACTTTGCTCACTTGCTCTTGCAGGAGGAATCTGCTTCTGTGAGTTGCTATCTCTGTAACTCCTTAAGGACTTTTCCACCAGAGATCTTCAAGGATGGTTGTCATCACTTTGTATGAGTTCCTTAAAAATATCTGCCTCCATCTCTGATACTTGTTTGGACTCTTAATATAGGGAGGGGGCAAAATTTCTGTATGGCAGAAATTCTTATTATCGTTTATATATTGCCAGACTATGAAAAGCACCAACTATATTAACTAAGGAAAGTGCAATGAAGAGCATAGATCAAGAGAAGCTATGAATTTTCACTCATATAAGATGAACAATGTGCTGGATATCTAATGTGAACCAGTGGGAGTTTTGGTAAAATCCTAGTTATTTTTATATTGCTGTAACAAAACACCATGACCAAATCAAAAGAAAGAAGACATTTAGTTGGACTTATGGTTTCTGACAGCCAGAGTCCACACAAACACGTGGTTGTGGGAATAACTAAGAGTCCACATCTTGATCCAGAAGTAGGAGGCAGAGAGGGAGAGTTAACTTGGAATGGTGGGAGCTTTTGAAACTAAAATTGCTTCCCAGTGCCACACCTCTACCAACAAGTTTATATATCTTAATCCTTCCCAAACAACCTCCAGTTTG
The DNA here is from genome assembly GCF_017639785.1 of Mesocricetus auratus. Lineage (NCBI taxonomy): Eukaryota > Metazoa > Chordata > Mammalia > Rodentia > Cricetidae > Mesocricetus > Mesocricetus auratus. Next base: position 38,996,621 of record NW_024429194.1, on the reverse strand, counting down.
GGACAAAGTAGTCAGACATATGAGTTTATGGGGGCCATTCTCATCCAAACACTTTCCTGGCCCCCACAGGCACCTAGACATATCAAAATGCAAAATACATCTAGTTCAACTTCAAAAGTCACCAAGGTCTTTCACATTTTCAACACTGCTTAAAATTTCAAAGTTCAAAATCTTTTGAGACTCAAGGCAATCTATTAATTGTAACACCATGTAAAAATTTAAAGGCAATTACACACTTCCAACACACAATGTCACCAAATATATATTGCCATTCCAAAATCAAGGACTTGAGGCATAGTGAGGAAATACTGGACCAAAGCAAGAAGAAAACCAAGGAAGGTAGGCTTCAAATACTTTAGCTTCAAGTCAGAGTACTTAGATGATGTTGTCCTTCTGTCATTTCTCACTCCAAAATATGTCTCTCTCTTGGCTGGGTCCACTCCCTCCATGTAGCTTTTCTGAGTAGTTATCCCATGCTCTCATCCCTCTGGCATCTTGGATTCTCCAGTGCAGCACAAGTTTCACTCTTATATCTTCATATAATGACCTCTCACAACCTTCATGTGGGGACTCATCTGTCACACACCTGGCCTCAGTGGCTTTCTTTAACCATGAAGAGAGAATTCAAGCTCCAGGACAGCCTCCAAAAGGATAGAGAGAAACCCAGTCTCAAAAAAAAAAAAAAAAAAAAAAAAAAAAAGAAAAGAAAAGAAAAAAAAAGGGTAAAACAAGAAATTAAATAAAAAAATCTCCAGTCTTTTGCCTGATCCACTGAGGTCAGGAAAGTAAAGGGGAACTGAGAGATCTAAAAGGCTAGCCAGTAAGGCTATGTGGATGTGTTAAAAAGGGGTACCAAGCTAGGGGTACCGCATTAAATCTCCAGGCCTTCGCCTGACAAAGGTCAGGAAAGTAAGGGGACCCTGAGAGATCGCCCTCAGTTGGAGGGGGGATTGGATTAAATCTCTAGGCCTTAGGCTGACACTAAGGTTGGGAAAAAAGGGGTACCCAGAGATTGCCTTCAATTGGAGGGTGGATTGTGTAAATCTTAAGGCTTTTTGCATGAGGGAATATCCTGGGTCGAAGAATGGATTAAAAATGGGTGAATAGCCGGGCATTGGCGGCACACGCCTTTAATCCCAGTACTCGGGAGACACAGGCAGGCAGATCTCTTGAGTTCAAGGCCAGCCTGGTTTACAGAGCAAGTTCCAGGACAGCCTCCAAATAATACAGAGAAACCCTGTCTCGAAAAAAAAAATTGATAACAAGCTGGGCGGTGATGGCACACGCCTTTAATCCCAGCACTTGGGAGGCAGAGGCAGGCGGATCTCTGTGAGTTCGAGGTCACGCTGGACCGACAGCCTCAAACAAAACAGAGAAACCCTGATTCAAAAAAAAAAAATGGTAACAGTAAAGAGGTACTGGTATTAAGTAAAGAAAAAGTACAGGACTTTTTAACCCTTTCAGTTCAAGGATTGGCTGGAGTTGTTCTTTTACATAGATTTCAATTAAGGAAGCTTCATTGCAACAGACTAATCATGACCTAGGGAAAAAGGATGACTGAAAGATGCATGTATGGTGTGGCCACACCGGTATGTATGAAATGTGATTGTGAATGCGTGAGTGTGAACTGCTTATATGATTAAAAGGATACTTAAATCCCTTCAAAAATAGTTAAAAAGCTACCTAGATTGCTTTATATATAGCCAAAAGGAACATCCAGCCAGTCTGTTAATGTTTTCACAGAAAAATTTAAGATGCAAATGAGGCCTTGCCAGCTAGTGAGAGCTCTACAGGTTAGATTGGGAAAGACTGCTCACCGACTTCAAATAATTTTCAAAAGTTATTTGGACACAGTATAGTTTACAATCTTTGAGTGATTTTCAGAAGTTTTTGGGAAATATTTAAAGGATATGTCCTTTTTAATGGGCATCTACAAATAATCTAAGTAGTAAGCCCAATTAACCTAGATAGTTAACCAAGGAGGGTAGACAAATCCTTCTACTGTTATGGTCCAGCTTCAACAGTTCAAAAAAGAAAAAAAATTTTAGAAAATAAAAAAGGGGGAATAATGCCCCCAGTCCCCATATGACTCATCAAATAATACACTCCTCATTTAAAAATTTTATAATGTGAATGCCAGTGAGCTTCAGACAAATTCTGGCATGATGGAACTTGAGCAACCATTTCTCAGGTCAAATGGAGACATCCATGCACTAGACAGTGGAGAAGACCCTAATTTGGGGTCGAGGTCATGTTTGTGTTTTCTTGCAGGAAAAGAATAAAGCTTTGGCAGCTGTCAGACCATTTAGTGAGATGCATGGACCAGAGAAAAACTGGACCTGAGACCATGGGAGCCTACCTAAGCCAGTTTGAGTGAGATCTCCTAAATCAGTGTTCCTGACCCTTGATGTCATCGAATCTAGAGCCCAAGAAAGAAAGCAGTCGGTTCGAGATTTCCAGTTTCTCAACAGACCTGCTGCATCAACCTTCCGGACCCGTGAGTTTTCATCCTGAAGCCAACAGAGAACTGGAAAGACTGTCTGCCCTTGACACACCTTGAAACAACAGAATTCATTTTGCCAGTTTTCCCTTTAGGGGAAAAAAGGACCCATTTAAAATATTTGGACATTGGTATGGACTATGATGAGTGACAAAAGCCTCTTTTCAGTATTTGAACAGGACATGGTCACTTGAAATATCAGACTTGATGGTTCCTGTTTCTGGAATCGCGCCTAGGCCAGTGTATTTTTCTGGAGAAATGCAACTTGTCCTAATGCGACAAAAAGGAGACATTGACTCAAGTCGCATAATCAGCTGACGTTAAATCAACAAACTGCATCACCACAGGAACAAATTGGTGCTCTGTGGATAGTGCAACAAGCCTATTGTTCATATTTTTCATAATGCTACATGTGTAACATCAATGATTGTACCTAATGTATCTGTGCAAGTGCACTTTCTAAATGCTTTCCTGAGCAGATCTTGGAACAATTGTAAACTTTATCAAATTGTAAATGTAAATCACATGCGGGTTACCCTTGTAACAGAATGTAAATCACGTGCAGGTTACCCTTGTAACGGACGAAGGCTGGTAGAATGTTATGGCCCAGATCTGGTGATGGGTAGGTACGGTGATGGAGTGGCGCTATGTCAATGGGGGTCCTGGAAATGGTGGCAGTGGCGGTAGGCATTCTGACTTTATGCCGAGCTCAAACGTGCCTTGTTCCAGAGGCAAGAGACCCGTAACCAAGTATTGCTTAGCTTAGCCCATGGCAATCCCGATAGCCATGAAGGTTGGTTACAGATGATTTAAGGTTGGGGTGACTCCGTCGACGGACAACCTGTGGGGAAGACCCCTCCCACCTAAGACAGGGGTTCAAGGTCCCCCGAAGACGGGCAAGGGAGGGTGACCCTACTTGACCTAAGCCAGGAGTGCCTCATTTGAAAATAAAAAGGGGTGAATTGTGGGAACACCAGACCTTGAGCAGAGACCCACTTCCCCTTCGGCCTGGGAGTAGGCAGCTGTAAGACAATGTTTACTAAAAACATGTTTACTAAAAACAATACAATGCCCGGGGCAATAAGTTCCTGGAAAAGGCATGCCCACAGAAACCGCCCTGACCTCGACCTTGTCCAAAGACTAACCACCTCTTCTGACACGCCCAGATCAGTTTTTGGTGTCAGAGCAGAACCAGCCAGGGTAGAGGAGAGAGCAGAAGCTTCTCTGGAGGGAGCCTTTCTTAGGAAGTTTTTCTTGAACCTTTATGGGGCCTGCTTAAAGTTTCATTGAACGAGTCTCTGTGTTGTCAATCCCCGACACCCTCCGCACGTTCTCGGACACAGGCCGTGCGGCAGACGCGACACTTTACTCATGTAACCTTCATACTCTAAATTTAGAACCATGTGGACAACACTACTAAGTTTAGATTCCAACTTGGAATGAATACCCCTGGCCCTCTGAATCATGTTTTGCAACAACTTTCACTTGTTCTTGTTTTTTTTTTAAGATTTATTTAATTATTGCATATACAGTGTTCTGCCTACATGCCAGAAGAGGGCACCAGACTTAATTGTAGATGGTTGTGAGCCACAATGTAGTTGTGGGAATTGAACTCAGGACCCCTGGAAGAGCAATCAGTGCTTTTAACCTCTGAGCCATCTCCTCAGCCCCCTTGTTCTTGCTTTTTAGAAACAGGAAATTTCTTAGGTATTTTCTTTTTATGAGGATCAAGATTAGTTGGGTGGCATCTTGCCTTTATTTTATCCCAATGCAGATCAGGCCTTGCTTTGGTCCTCTAATCTCTTTTAGCACACTCCTTGGCTCCAACATTAAATTCCTGGTGTTTCTTTTCTTTTCAAACTGTCCATTTTGCACCCACTTGGAGATCTGTATAAGACAGACTACTAATAACTATGCCACAGAGTCATCATTAGGCTATGTTCAAATCTCCTCATCCAAAGAAATTAATCTCTTACTTTCCAAAAGCTTAGCTTTAGACAAATTCTGGGGACAAGGACAGACAGCAGCCACTTTTTTTTTTAAATTCATGATCACATAAATGGTTTCTAGCCCAGTCACTAATATTGCCTTGTATCCACAGTCCACATAGCTCTCAGCACTGTTTCTAAGCTCTACTGTGATAGCCCATTAAGTTCTTCTTACAACATTAAGCTACTTTTCTAGTCTGAAATACTAAAGTCTACATCTTCCAGAAAACAACATGCTCAGATCTGTCACAGCAATGTCCCATTTCTAGGTACAAACTTCTGTTGTATTTATTTTTCCTTTGCTGTGAAAAGAAAAATAAATTACCAAGGAAACTTATAAAAGAAATTGTTGAAATGTGTTTATGGTTTAAGAGGCTCAGAGTCCATGATGGTGGAACAAAAGCATGGTGGTAGGGAGAGAGAGAGAGAGAGAGAGAGAGAGAGAGAGAGAGAGAGAGAGAGAGAGAGAGAGAGAGAACAGTGTGAATTTTTTGAAACCTTAAAGCCCTCATCCAGTGACACATTTCCCCCAAGAAAATCACACTTCCTAATCCTTCCCAAACAGTTCTACTCACTGGGAACAAAATATTCAAATATATGAGCCCAAGGGGGTCAGTTTCTTTCAAACTACAGCAATTAATGATTAGGCATTTAAATTTACCAACAGATTAAGTCTTACTATAACAATAAAGGAAGAGAGAGATGAGCATAGAATGAAAATTGAGAGGAAACTATTAAAAGTTATACCTATGCCAAATAGCAGATATAATTAAAATCATCTGTATACTTTGCACATAAACTTTAAGTACCAAATGTGGTTCAACAGTTTTTTTTCCAAAGAGTTGGGAAACTTACAGAATATTTTACCCAGCCACTAGACTGCAACGCTGATATATTAATTGACAGTAGTTAATACTGAAAGTGAAAAGAGAAAGATGGACATGTACATAGAATAGAGTGAGAGAATGTCAGCCGAGGAATTAGAGACAGATTTCCTAAGCTAATTTAAACAAAGAGAAATGTATTATAATAGTCATTTTGACATTTGTTGGAAAATACTAACATAATTTCCTGAAGGAAGAAGTAGGACCTAAACTTAATTTATTTCTTAAGTTAGAAATCAACTGGGTCTTTCTGAGAGTTTTATATTGAAAAGCACTTTAAAGACCACTACACAAACTCTTCTGTGTATGAAAAAGGCCATGTATAGACTTCAGGGTCATAAAAAGTGAAAATTTCAGAAACGGAACAAAGGTGAAAACACTGTTTTCTCATAAACTAGCATATTGAAAATACCTTTTAAAGTTTTTTTCAGCACTGTGCACAATAGAAGAGAAAACTGATTCAAACTCTTACATTTCCAGAGAACACGGGCTCCCTGCTCTAATAAACACTTATACAGTATGAATTGCTAACAGGTCAATATAATTCAACCATTAGCTTCGAGTATTACCGGTACTTAGAACAAGAAGTGTAGTTGAGTGTCAACAATATTGCTAACCTAAGGCAAATATTTCCATGTTTTCTGTTATAAAGCAGTCCAATTAAAGGGGTCAGATTGGCCTTGCAGTATATAATCATGGTTTCCAATGCCAATCTGAGAAATGAAGTTTCTGAAAATAGAATGAGAGCAGAATGATGCCTATATTCACACAGATAATGGTGTCAGTAATGATTTTCCATGTAATGACTTTGATGGAAATTACTGAATTACCCCTAAATTAAGTGGCTGAAAAGAACTTTGTATAAGATGGTATAAATTACAAAACTAAGGTAGATGGTTACTATAAAAGAAAATTTTGTTGACAATGAAACACATTAACATGGATCTTTAAACAATTATTTGTGTTTGTGTGTGGGGAGGGGGTTGGTGTGGTATGTACACGCATATGTGTTGAGGGATGAAATCACCCGTAAATGCATGTGTGAAGGCCAGAAGTTGACACTGGCTGCCTTCATCGTTACTCTCCACCTTACTTTTTCAAACAGGATTTCCCACTGAACTGGACCTAACTGGTCTGGCTAGGTTGGCTGGCCAATAAACAACTGGGATCTTCATGTTTCTGAAGCTTGTGTTACCACATTTAGATTTTGCGTGGCTGTTGGGAATCTGAACTTAGGTCCTCATACTTGTTCTACATGCCCTTTAATCACTGAGTCGTCTTCCCACAATAGGCAACTGAAGGAGGGCAAAGTTACTATTTTTTCCCTTAATTTGAGCAATTGTTGTCATCATCTTTTCTCCTTTTGAAAGACAGGGCAAGGATTGAGTACTTTTAGTAATTATTTATTTTGTATTCATAGACAGCAAAGTACGGGCAAATACTCTGTATAAATATTAGTTATATAAGAAAGCACATGTGAACTATAAATACCAATTACACAAGCAAATGACTTTTACTCAAATTCAATGTCAATACATATGGGCAGTTCTAGCATTTAAATGACCTTTTTACAAGTCACCCAAGCTCTCTGAGCCTCAACTTTCCTGTCTGCAAAAGGGCTGAAATAACTGTGGAAACACTATGCTCCCATGCACATGAATGAATACAAGGAAACAAAATGCTAATGAATGATTATTGCTGGTTAGTGCTGTCAACCTGACAGCGTATGGAATCACTGAGACATGCATTCAGATAAACCTGAGAGCCATTATTTAGGTTAGGTTAGCTTATAGTTATTTCTGTAAGGGATTATCAAGTTAATTGAGGTGGAAGGCCCACCCTAATGGAGGATTCTTAGGCTACCTAAAAAAGACAAAGCAAGCTGAGCACAGACCTCTGGCAATTTCTGCTTCTTGATAACGGGTAAAATGTGAGTGCATTGCCTCATGTTCCTGCTGCCCTGTCCATGGGTCGATGGATCATAGTATCAGACTGGAAGCCCAAACAAACCCTTCATTCTTTATGTTGCTTTTGTCACAGTATGTTACTGCAGCAATAGGAAAAGCAATTAAGTCAGTAATTAATAATTAATGGAGCCTTTTACTTCCTAATGACCAGATGTTACACATGAGCAATTTGCTTTCCCTTTTATCTTCCAGGAACTTGATTGGGAAGTTTAAGTTGACAGAGAACAGATTAAAGTACTTCCAATACTTAGAAGAAGTCACATTGTTTTAGTATTTTTGTGAGGGTATTGATGTCTAATGAATATGTCTCTGACAGCAAACAGATGATGCTATATATTCATACTCACTGCTGCTTCTCAGGGAGCATGAGTCAAATACGTACTGTTTTTTTTATAAATTGAATACAGTGAAAAACAATTAATTGTTTTTTGAGAAATTTGTTGCTAAGTATACTTTAACTGTTTACTCACCTCTTGGGACTATTGCTAAAATAAGTCTGTAACCAGAACTATGATGTCATGATTTAAGCAAAGTGTGCAAATTTTGATTCTTTTTTGAGTGTTAAGTTATTTTCTGCCTGGAGATGTTCGGTGCAGTCTTTAATCCCAGCACTCAGGGAGGCAGAGGCATGCAGATTTCTGTGAGTTGGAGGGCAGCCTGGTTTACAGAGTGAGTTCTAGAACAGCCAGGGCTGTTACATAGAGAAACCCTGTCTTGGAAAACCAAAAATAGTTATTTTGCCAACAGTAGTTTAAACTGTTCTATCATTTTGATGGATGTGTGTTAGATACAAACACATGTGTTGTTTTAATTGTCTGGAAATAGTTTGGGGGAAGAGCTACCCATTTTCATTTAGGACTTTACCATCTGTTGCCAGAGTTTCTTTATGTTAGTCTGTTCTTGTTAGGCATTGCATCAATGAACAAAACTCTATTACTCATACAGTGAAGATGGAAAAGGAGCCATGCCAGGGATACTGGGAAGGGGGTAGTGTGATACTTTATTTGAGAGAGAGAAGTCACTAACATGAGAAGCTAAGACCTGAGCTCACTCTCTCTGTTGGTCTCCCACCACTACTGCAGTCCTAAGAGATAACATGCCTCCTTTTCCCAAGCTTTTATCTCCCTTCTCTACTTCGTACCTGTGACCACGCCCAAGTGGGCATGGTTAGCAGTACAGGTGCCTAAGGTCTCTCCCTACAATTCCCCTTTTGTCTAAAGAAATGATTTAGGCTTAAAACAAAACTGAATTGTGTCAATATACAAAATGTCTATAAAGCATATATACATAGAAGACGATAAGCATATTATGCATCAAACATCATGAATAGAAAGAAAACTTTAAGGAAATGGGAGAGCAGGAAGGTTGAACCAGGGTAAGAGTAGAGGAGAAAAGGATGGGAGATACCAGAAAAGAGGGAGCCAGTATAAGTTGGAGGAGAGATCTGGTACTAGTGGATCTTCACAGATCTACAAGAATGATACCAACTGGCATTTAGGCTACCTTAAATGCCCTCCCATGATAATGAGAATGATGACTACCTTATATGTCATCCTAGAACCCCCATCCAATGGCTGATGGAGGCAGAGGCAGACACCCACAGCTGTGAACCCGAATTGAACTCCTGGAACCCAGTTGCAAAGAAGAGTGATGGCCAAAGGAATCAAGATCAGGCTGGCAAACCCACAGAGGCAGCTGACCCAAACAAGGGGGAACACATAGACCCCAGACTGATGACTGAGGGGCCAGCATGGGACTGCTCCAGACACCCTCTCACCAAACCTGGGTGACAGAGAGGAGGCCTTGGCAATCTGTGGGACCTGGGAGAGTGGAGCAGTATTTATTCCTGGCATACAGAAGGAGTCTGGGAACCCATGCCATGTGGAGGGATGCTCTCTCAGCCTGGACACATGAGGAAGAACCTGGGCCCTTCCCGTGATGATGTGACAGACCCTGAAAATCCCTTATGGAGGCCCTTGCCCTCCCTGGGGAGCAGAGGGGGGGGTGATGAGTTGGGAAGATTTGGGGGTGGGGGAGGAGGGGAGGGAGAGGGAACTGAAAGTGACATGCATAAAAAGATAAATAAAAATATATGGGAAAAAAAAGAAAGAAGACTTTACACAGTATGACAAACTACAACAAATTATAAATCACCAGAAGATATAATAATCTACCTATAAACTCATCCTAAGCATATCTATCCGATCTAAACCTAACTTATCTGAAAGAGATGCCCAAGTCTGAACACCTCCTTCCAATCCCAATCCTAAATAATTGAAAACTAACCCTAACAGGTATAATATCAACAGTAGGGAAAGGGGGCATAGTATTCTCAAAATTACTTCCTGCTGAAATAGGACAATGACAACCTCATGGGATCCTGTAGGAAGAAAATGTTAGTGTAGGGAAAGTCTCAAGTGGAATGGCTACATTTGTACTCAGTCTCTGTCTGACCGGAGATGCTTGATTGAGGTCTTGACTGAAAAATTTTTTTTTAATTTTCCAGTTTAAATTTAGATAAGAAACGAGGTTGCTTCACAAGTCAGTTCCAGGTCCCTCTCCCATTCCCTCCCCTCCTCCCGTGCCCTCCCCCCACCCCCCCCCGTTATCCCCTCATTCCCCCAGGGAGGGTGAGGCCCTCCATGGGGGTGTCCATAGTCTGTCATTTCATATAGGGCAGGACCTAGACCCTTCCCCAAGAGTTCAGGGTGAGAGTGCACTTCACATTGTTCTATAGGAGTCCAAAGTCCGTGTGTATACTTGGGATGGGTACTGATCTGCTGCCCAAGGCTCAATAGATTCCCTAGGCCTCCTCACTGACACCCAGATTCAGGGGGTCTTGATCAGTCCCATGCTGGATTCCCAGGCTGATGCCTGGGATTCAAGAGTTAACCTTTGTCTGGTCAGCTGTTTCTGGGGGTTAAACCAGCCCAGTCTTAATCCCTTTGATCATCAGTCCTCCCTCTCTGTTACTGGCTTTCTTGAGTTCAGCTCAGTACTTAACCAAGGGAGTCTGCCTCTTCTTCGATCAGCCACTAAATAAAGTTTCTGTTTCCCAGACTCTCTGGCCATAGGATTGAAGGCTGGCACTCCCCAGATCTATGTCTAAAATCCATATATGAGAGAGTACATGCCATGTTTCTCTTTTTGTGACTGGGTTACCTCACTTAGGATGGTTTCTTCTAGTGTCATCCATTTGCCTGCGAATCTCATGATTCCATTATTTTTTTCTGCTGAATAGTACTCCATTGTGTAGATGTACCACATTTTCTCTATCCACTCTTTGGGTGAGGGACATCTAGGTTGCTTCCAAGTTCTGGCTATTACAAATAAAGCTGCTATGAACATAGTGGAACAGACATCTTTGTTGTATGAATGGGCATCTTTTGGATATATGCCTAAGAGTGGAGTTGCTGGGTCTTGTGGTAGGTTTATTCCCATTTTTCTGAGGAATCTCCATACTGATTTCCAAAGTGGCTGAACCAGTTGGCACTCCCACCAGCAATGGAGGAGTGTCCCCCTTTCACCACATCCTCTCCAGCATAAATTGTCATTGGTGTTTTTGATTTTAGCCATTCTGACAGGAGTGAGATGGTATCTCAGAGTTGTTTTGATTTGCATTTCCCGGATGGCTAAGGATGTTGTGCACTTTCTCAAGTGCCTCTCAGCCATTTTAGACCCCTCTATTGAAAACTCTCTATTTAGTTCTGCAGCCCACTTTTTAATAGGGTCCTTTGGTGTTTTGGAGACTTGCTTCTTGAGTTCTTTGTAAATTTTGGAGATCAACCCTCTGTCAGATGTGGGATTAGTGAATATTTTTTCCCATTCTGTGGGCTGCCTTTTTGTTTTGCTGACTGTGTCCTTTGCCTTACAGAAGCTTCTCAGTTTCAGTAGGTCCCATTTATTAATTGTTGATCTCACTGTTTGTGCTACTGGTGTTATGTTCAGGAAGCTGTCTCCTGTACCAATTCGTTCAAGGGTACCACCCACTTTCTCTTCTAAGAGGTTCAGTGTGGCTGGATTTATGTTGAGGTCTTTGATCCATTTGGACTTAAGTTTTGTGCATGGCGATAAACATGGATCGATCGGCATTCTTCTACATGCCAGTCTCCAATTATGCCAGCACCATTTGTTGAAGATGCTTTCTTTATTCCATTGTATATTTTTAGCTTCTTTGTCAAAGATCAGATGTTCGTACGTGTGTGGGTTAATACCCGGGTTTTCAATTCGATTCCATTGGTCTACCTGTCTATTTTTGTGCCAATACCAAGCTGTTTTCAGGACTATAGCTCTGTAATAGAGCTTGAGGTCAGGGATGGTGATGCCTCCGGACGTTGCCTTGTTGAACAGGGTTGTTTTGGCTATCCTGGGTCTTTTGTTTTTCCATACAAAATTGATTATTGTTCTTTCAATGTCTGTGAAGAATTGTGCTGGGATTTTAATGGGGATTGCATTGAATATGTAGATTGCTTTTGGCAGGATTGCCATTTTTACTACATTGATCCTACCTATCCAAGAGCATGGGAGATCTTTCCATTTTCTGAGGGCTTCTTTAATTTCTTTCTTTAAAGATTCAAAGTTCTTACGATACAGGTCTTTCACTTGTTTGGTTAGCGTTAACCCAAGGTATTTTATGTTGTTTGTGGCAATTGTAAAGGATGATGTTTCTCTGATTACTTTTTCAGCCCATTTATCATCTGTATATAGTAGGGCTACTGATTTTCTTGAGTTGATCTTGTAGCCTGCCACTTTGCTGAAGGTGTTAATCAGCTGTAAGAGTTCCCTGGCAGAGTTCTTTGGGTCATTGATGTAAACTATCATATCATCTGCAAACAGTGAAAGTTTGACCTCTTCCTTCCCAATTTGTATCCCCTTGATCCCCCTTTGTTGTCGTATGGCAATAGCTAGAACTTCAAGTACCATGTTGAAAAGGTATGGAGAGAGTGGACAGCCTTGTTTTGTTCCTGATTTTAGAGGAATTGCATTGAGTTTCTGTCCATTTAGTTTGATGTTGGCTGTTGGTTTACTGTATATAGCTTTTATTATGTTTAAGTATGTCCCTGTTATCCCAGATCTCTCCAAGACCTTTATCATGAAGGGGTGTTGGATTTTGCCAAAGGCTTTTTCAGCATCTAGTGAGATGATCATGTGATTTTTGTATTTCAGCTTGTTTATATGGTGGATTACGTTGATGGATTTTCCTATGTTGAACCATCCCTGCATCCCTGGGATGAAACCTACTTGATCGTGGTGAATGATTGTTTTGATGTGTTCTTGGATCTGATTTGCCAGTATTTTATTGAGTATTTTTGCATCAATGTTCATGAGGGATATTGGTCTGAAGTTCTCTTTCTTAGTTGTATCTTTGTGTGGCTTGGGGATCAAGGTTATTGAAGCCTCATAGAAAGAGTTTGGCAAAGACCCTTCTGCTTCTATTGTGTGGAACACTTTGAGAAGAATTGGTATAAGCTGTTCTTTGAATTTCTGGTAGAATTCTGCACTGAGGCCATCTGGACCTGGACTTTTTTGGTTGGGAGACTTTTGATGACAGCTTCTATTTCCATAGGGGTTATAGGTCTATTTAAATTGCTTATCTGTTCTTGATTTAGTTTTGGCAAATGATAGCTGTCCAGGAAGTCATCCATTTCCTTTAAATTTTCGAATTTTGTGGAGTACAGGTTTTCAAAGTATGACCTAATGATTCTCTGGATTTCCTCAGAGTCTGTTGTTATGTCCCCCTTTTCATTTCTGATTTTGTTAATTTGCGTGCTCACTCTCTGCTGTTTGGTAAGTTTGGACAAAGGTTTGTTTATCTTGTTGATTTTCTCAAAGAACCAACTCTTCGTTGCATTGATTCTTTGTATTGTTTTCCTGGTTTCTACTTTATTGATTTCAGCCCTCAATTTGATTATTTCCTGGCGTCTACTCCTCCTGGGGGAGTTTGCTTCTTTGTGTTCTAGAGCTTTCAGCTGTGATGTTAATTCTCTGGTATAAGTGTTCTCCTGTTTCTTCATGTGAGTACTTAGTGCTATGAACTTCCCCCCGTAGCACTGCTTTCAAAGTGTCCCATAGGTTTGGGTATGTTGTGTCTTCATTCTCATTGAATTCGAGGAAGTCTTTAATTTCTTTTTTTATTTCCTCTTTGACCCAGGGATGGTGCAGTTGAGCATTATTCAATTTTCATGAGTTTGTAGGTTTTCTGCAATTTGTGTTGTTGTTGAATTCTAATTTTAAAGCATGGTGGTCTGATAAGATGCATGGAGTTATTCCAATTTTTTTGTAGCTGCTGAGGTTTGATATGTTGCCAAGTATGTGGTCGATTTTTGAGAAGGTTCCATGTGGTGGTGGAAGGTATATTCTTTTTTATGTGGATGAAATGTTCTATAGATATCTGTTAATCCCAGTTGGGTCATTACTTCTATTAGATCCTTTGCTTCTTTGTTGAGTTTCTGTCTGGTATTCCTGTCTAGTGGTGAGAGTGGTGTGTTGAAATCTCCCACTATAACTGTGTGGGGCTTTAGATGAGATTTAAGTTCTAGTAATGTTTCTTTAACGAATGTGGATGCCTTTGTATTTGGGGCATAGATGTTCAGGATAGACACTTCATCTTGGTGGGTTTCACCTGTGATGAGTATGTAATGACCTCCTTTATCTCTTTTGATTGATTTTATTTTAAAGTCTAGATTGTTAGATATTAGGATTGCTACCCCTGCTTGTTTCTTGGGTCCATTTGATTGAAAAAATTTTTCCCAACCTTTAACTCTCAGGTAATGTCTGTCTTTGAGGGTGAGGTGTGTTTCTTGTATGCAGCAGAAGGAAGGGTTCTGTCTTCGAATACATTCTGCTAGTCTGTGTCTTTTTATGGGTGAGTTAAGGCCATTAATATTGAGGGATATTAATGACCATTGATTGCTCATCCTTCTTCGATTTGCGACGGTTGTTGTTGGTGGAATTATGTGTGGAATTTCACCCCTTTGTTCTTTTGGCTGTTAGTAGAGAGGGATTCTCTAATGCTTATGTTTTTCTGGTTGTAGTTAGCTTCCTTGGGTTGGAGTTTTCCTTCCAAAATTTTCTGTAGGGCTGGGTTAGTGGACACATATTGCTTGAATCTAGTTTTGTCATGGAATATCTTGTTTTCTCCATCTATAGTGATTGAGAGCTTTGCCGGGTATAGTAGTCTGGGCTGGCATCCATGGTCTCTTAGTGTAGGTAGAATATCTATCCAGGACCTTCTGGCTTTCAGAGTTTCCATGGAGAAATCAGGTGTAATTCCGATAGGTCTGCCTTTATATGTTACTTGACCTTTTTCCTTATCTGCTCTTAATATTCTTTCTTTATTCTGTATGTTTGGGGTCTTGATTATTATGTGGCGAGGGGATTTTTTTTTTGTGGTCCACTCTATTTGGTGTTCTGTAGGCTTCTTGTGCCTTCATTGGCATGTCTTTCTTAAGGTTGGGAACGTTTTCTTCATGATTTTGTTGAATATGCCTTCTGCCCCTTTGAGGTGGATTTCTTCTTCTTCTTCTATACCTATTATTCTTAGGTTTGGTCTTTTCATGGTGTCCCATATTTCCTGGATGTTTTGTGTTAAGGATTTGTTGGATTTAAGGTTTTCTTTGGTTGATAAATCCATTTCTCCTAGTGTATCTTCAACACTTGAGATTCTCTCTTCCATCTCTTCTATTCTGTTGGTAATGCTTTTATTGGTAGTGCCTGACTGTTTGTCCAGTTTTTCTATTTTCTGCCTTTCTTCAGATTGTGTTTTTTTTAATGTCTCTATTTCAGTTTTCAACCCTTGCAGTGTTTGCATTGCTTCTTGCAATTTTCTGTTTATCTTTTCGTCCGTTTGTTGCCTTTTATGAATTTTTTGGTTTGTTCTTTCTTCCATTTCTTGCATTTTTTGGTTTGCTTTTTGTTCCATTTCTCGAATTTTGTGCTTTGTTTCTTCTTCCATTTCCTGCCTTTTTTGGTTTGCTTCTTCTTCCATTTTTTTCATTTTTTGCTTTGTTTTTTCTACCATTTCTTGCATTTTTTGCTTTGTTTCTTCTTCCATTTCCTGCCTTTTTTGGTATGTTTCTTCTTCCAATTCTTGCATTTTTTGCTTCATTTCTTCTTCCATTTCCTGCCTTTTTTGGTTTGTTTTTTCTTCCAATTCTTGCATTTTTTGGTTTGTTTTTTCTTCCATTTCTTGCATTTTTTGGTTTGTTTTTTCTTCCATTTCTTTGAGGGATTTTCCTACATCCTCTTTTAGGGCCTCTATCATTTTCATGAAAGTGCTTTTAAGGTCGTTCTCTTCTGCTTCATTCGCATTGGAATGTTGGGGTCTTGCTGGTGTGGAGTCTCTAGAATCTGGCGGTGTCATATTTGTTTTTCTGTTGCTGACTGTGTTTTTGTATTGTCTCTTTCCCATCTCTTCTTCTAGTGGGTGCAGAAAGAGCCCCTTACTGGTCTGGGGACCAGAGTTCCCTTTTGGTGGGTGCTAGCAAGTCCAATAATATGGTGGTTCTTCTATTCCTTGTCCAAATGCTGGTCCCATGGGTGGAGAAGAAGAACAGGAATCTGGGGCGCTTAGCCTCCTACCTGGTCCCCTGGACCCTATGCTGGGTCCTGTTGTACCTGATCCAGAACAGCTACTCCCCTGGTCTCCCTGCCTCCTCTGGTTTCCTGGTCTCGTTGGTGGGAGAGAAGATCTGGAGTCTGGGGTGCTTGGCTCCCGCCGGGATTGGGAGCTCTGTGCAGTTCCCAGGCGATCTGCAGGCACTGTCTGGGGTGCTTGGCTCCCGCCGGGATTGGGAGCTCTGTGCAGTTCCCAGGTGATCTGCAGGCACTGGAACACAGGCCAGGAAGCCGGCCTGTTTACCTGATGCTGCTGGAGGAACAGCTGCTTCCCTGGACTCCCAGCCTCCTCTCATTTCCTGTTCTCGTTGGTGGGAGAGAAGATCTGGAGCCTGGGGTGCTTGGCTCCCGCCAGGATTGGGAGCCCTGTGCAGTTCCCAGGCGATCTGCAGGCACTGGAACACAGGCCGGGAAGCCGGCCTGTTTACCTCTTGACTGAAGTTCTAATGGTGGTTGATGCACTTGTCTGAGGCTCTGGCCAGAGTATAGAAGGTGCACCATATCAGTTAATTAGTCTGGAGGTGTGTAGAGCGCTGTAGTCCAAAACCAGTGTCAGGGTGGTAATTGTCAGTTCAGAGGCATCAAGTCAGATCAGGTGGTGTCGCTAAAGTGGGGACCCATATTCTTTCCGACATTTTTGAAGAGTGCTGTTAAGAAATTCTTTGTTCTCTTTGGAAAATTCAAATGTTAATGTCAACAAAGAAATTTCAACTTTTATATGTATGCATACCGGGAAAGGCAACAATAAGGGAGATAGTAAATATGAGGGAAATTAGACTTTCAGAGAAGAACCAAGTATAAACAGATAACAGTCCCTAGATTTTGTTTTCTTCTGTCTTATAATATTGAGAGTTACACACACAAAGTAACAGAGCATATTAGTTATAGAAGCATCTATGTTTTAAAAATGATATATTTAAGCCGAAGCATGCCACGTCCGAATGCTTAGAGGGCTTGCACTATCATATTTTAACATGTCTGTAATCACCTTCAGTGTTTAAAGTGGGAGACTGACAACTGACATTTTGTAGAAGAACATGTCATAGGAGAGATGGGATAGTGAGGCTGATTTGTGCTGACACTGGGCACCCAAAACATTTTTGTAGTCTCCAGATTCCTATATTTACCTTTTAGAAGGCAATATAGATAAGAAGATGCGAAGAATTGCACAATCTACCCAACTGCCACTGATATTGGGTAGCAGAAGAAAGCAGGGGGCTGAGTCCACCAAATCTGACTGCGGAGATCCCCTGGACGACACTGATTTAACCAATCTGGAAACACATAATGAACCTTACAAATGAAGCTGAATTTTTCCAGCTCTTAAGTTGTTCTGAAGAAAATTTAACTGAAAGTACTAGAAAAGGGTACATTCATAAGCCATTGTTTTTGTTTTTAATGTCGTTGTTGTTTTGTGGTGATGGCAGTGAGCAATGAACCAGAGATCAACTAACCCACTTGGATGTTTGTTAGGAAAAGGCAGGGCGGGGAGGGGGGTTGTGGAGAAGACGGGTGTCTGTCCACCAACGGGGAGACAAGGGAAGAGGTAACTGAGCTGGCAAAGCTTGTTTAAAAGGGAAAGCTTGAGCATGCATACAGAGCCTTACACAGCCATGCAACATATATATGAAAAAGCCATGCAACAATGACATAGTAACATATGGCCACAGGGCCCTTGAGCTTTCTAAGTCTTTGCCTGAATGCCGGTGGGTACACCCTGCAGGTTGACAGACAGCAAGCCAGCATATTGTCAGGATGTTAATAGTTGTGACTATTTTATTTTCACCTGTAAATGAGCCTTAATTACACTCAAATATACATGTAACAATAACACAAAATCAGAAATGCATTAAGCATTCTATTATGACTGAACAGTGCCTGTGATATCTTGGAACCCTAGAAGCTAACCCTTCACTACTATTTGGATTCTTAGTATCTGGTGCAACCACCCACAGATATTGGAAGAGATTCAGCTAATCCCTCAAAATCATTCTTAGGGATGTAAACACAAACCCAGAATAATTTATCTTATGTCCTGGGATTTTTGTTAGCACTAAATTTTGGTCCTCACTGGTTGTACCATGAAAAGAAGGCAATGCGAGGGGAAAGAACTCTTATATGTCAAGCAGCATGGTGCCTCCCAGGCCCACCCTCTTTGCTACAGAAAGGATGAGATATTTGTTCACAGTTCAAAATTCTTGGTTGAAATTTTCATATATTTCTCAAAATATCATTTTTTCAATTCTCAAAATATCAGTTCATCAGGAAAATAAGTCCCGTGATTAATACTTGTTCAGTTTTGTGGATGGACAGTTCTTAAGTCATTAGTCGCTTTACATGACATACAATATAGGGGTATCTCCTTATCATGCTAATATTTCAGAAACTTCCTTCCTTCATACAATCATCAAAGACAAACTCAACACTAGCATGCTGTCAGGCTTGCTGAACAACTGTGAAATGTTATGTGCCTGTACTGAGTAGAACAATTACATAACATGGGGTAATTTATCAACTACACATATTGAAATGTAGTGACAAGGGAGGAAATAAAGTAAATATGAACAAGCAGGTTAAAGAAATGTGAAATTATTATAAAGGAACCCATAGAACACTGTGGACCAGCAAGTTACTGAGCCCTTGCTAAAGCAGACTTCCTAATCCCCACCAAGCAGCTATCAGAGTATCTCATTTTATGAATTATTTCTTGTGGAGTATTATATATTTCATAGACTTTTTATAAACCAGAAATAATCTGTGCCATCCTTAAGTTACTGAATAACCCATCTATGTTTTCTTCATTTAACACAGATGCTGATGTACACAATATGCTCTGCTGCTTAATGTAATTTTTCAAAAAGGAAAATGATAGCATAAAGTAACTACTTTTATAGCTGAAAGTGTTACTTCTGAAACATATAAAGAATATCTTAACAACAGATGTGTTTCTTAATAACACATTCACTTTAATTACTATTGTAAAATACTCTACCTTGTGAATAAATCACTCTAAAATTGCTACCCCTCATAGACAGTTAAGATAGCTGCACCATTTTACTTTTCTAAACAACAAATTAGTGAACATTTTTTGTACCCAGGACTAAGTTAGATGAAGGCAGAAACTACAACAGTTTAAATACATAAACATCCCTATATACAAGATATGATAAAGTACATCTACCTACGGTAGGCATCATAATATTATTCTCCAAAGTGTTTTGCATTAACAGTAAGAGCCAAGGTCACTTTTTCCCATTTGCAGCAAGGCCATACTAAACAGCAAGACTATGATTAGATTTGCACTTCTTTTTAATGTAAAAAGGCTTTCGGTTGTCTTACTTTACATTCTCTGGATATTAGTGGTGTGCAGCATTACATTTTGCCTAAGGGATACATTATGCAACTCTGAGAAATAACTACATGGACTAACATATAGAGTACTGTGGTTCTGTATGAGAGCACTATTAACAATTCCATGCAGCCTAGATAAAAGGCAGTGGTCTATGATCTTCCGGGAGAAGGTTTTCTAAATAAGAACCCAAAGAAAGCAATGAAAAAAGTCTAGCAGACAGAAGGCTATCTACAGATTCTAGAGAACTGTAGGGATTTTACAGCTTATTAAAACTTGGTACAAATTAGGCTCTGTTTCTGTAACATATTGTATTAATACCTCAGGGTCCAGCTCAATTCTGTCACCGCTGGACTGTAAGAACCAAAAGATAAAAGAGTTTGATGTGATATTTTATCTCCTAGTAATGTCAGAATCTTCACCTGCAAAGTTTCATCAACATGCTCAAATATGAGCTAAATAAAGACAATATCAACGAACATGACAAAGTGAATGAAGGCCTCAACTCCACACAAAGAACTACATGCAACTAAGGAATGCTGAGTTTGGGAGAAGTAGTCATCTTCTAGTAAGAGTACACCAACTGGATATCCAATTCCAAATAGTCATTCCTAAAAACGCACAGGTAACACTATAGAGACTGGGAAAGTTATATGTAGGAACATAGATGTTCATATGTATATGTATTCAATAACAATGAAATTAGAGGCCATCAATTTGAAAGACAGCAGGCAAAGGTATATAGGAGGGTTTGAAAGGAAGAAAGGGAAAGGAGAAATGCCATTATATACAATCGCAATTTTTAAAAATTTAAAGTCATAAAATATGACTACATGTGAAAGGCACATAATGTATGCCTTTTATACCTCAATTCAAAATGTGATGTCTCCACCTCTTACCAGGCACTGTTAGAAGGCCAGATGTCTTTCATTAGTTAAGCTAAATCTAAAGCAATGGGTGTAGCTTGACCACATCTTATAAGAAACCCGAAGAAGAGCCTTCAAATTCTTGTCCAGTCAGGGCTTTCTCATGCCAAGTGTCAAGCACTAAACCACTGTATACACGTTAACTTTACCTTTTCATGAGTAATTGTACATATTCCATTTTTACAGATGTTTTACAATGAAAGAGAAATCATCAACACAAAATCTCACTCTAGAGTACATTAGTAGAGGGAATGCAACATTCTCTTTAAATTATTCAGGAAATATCAATCATACATACTCTTCCCTCATGGATTTGCACACTCCCTTCTGGAAAGCATGGATTATATAATGCCTGGGCTGCCCTCCAGTCAATAGGGATGTGACCTAGTGGGTAAACACTTACTTCACTGGGTGACTTGTATTGATTCATAATTCATATCTAAGGTATTGCTCTGATTTTTAAGCTTAATAACATCATATTAGATGGTAAAGGAGATCCAATAAAGATAAGAAAACCAGAAAAAGTCAAAGCAATAACAGAGACAGTTCTCCGTGTCCTAGTATTGAGACTCTAGTTGATAGATCTAGAATAAAGGAAACATCAATCAAGTCAGTACAGGTGCAGTTGCATGTGTGCCAAGAACTCACAGGTAAATATAAAGAGAGTCTTCTCTGATGTTTCTCATTAGATAAGCCAAATTAGGAGATATTACCTGCGAGGGTTTATTGATATTGTAGAAGGTGCTGGTTGAGTGGACAGAAAGTGGAAGTTTAGACATTGAGGGACTGAGCTGACAGGGTGTGAGAGAAAGAGCAACAACCTCATCCATTCTTTCTATCTTTCCACAGCTAATATCTGATTCAAAACAAACCTTTCTGGCATTTGACTGTTTTAAACTGGGTTTTAGGAAGACGTTAGTCTAATGCAATTGTCCTCAAAAGTATTACTCTTGGCTCAGACACATCGGTTTCTCAAAGAAGCATGTTGGAAATGAAAAGATTCAGTTCTAAGTCAGAAACTACAGGAACAGGGGACAGTAACTGGACTATGATGAGAACAAAGGGTAAGAAACACTGGAGTGCTGTGTGTCCTTGTGGGGACACCAGACCTTGAGCAGAAACCCACTTCCCCTTCAGCCTGGGAGCAGGCATCTATGTAATGTTTACTGAAAACAATTCAGTGCTTTAAAGCTTGATAGGGCTCAGATAAGGGCTGGCTCACTGAAATACCATGCCGTTCACACCTCCTATGGCTAGATGCCTCTTCCTGTTTCCCTGGGGTGTCTCCCCGATTCTGGGGCCAGAGATTAGACCACCAGCCAGGAGGAAAGAATGGTATGTAGATGAATGGCAGGAGTCCTTAAAAAGGGAAGCCCTTTTTCTTGGGGAGACTTCTCCTGAGATTTCGCCTGAGAGCTCTCCTAAGCGGACTGGGGTCTCCTCCTAAGCTGACTTGGGAAATATAAAGTTTTCTTAAAGCAACCGACCGGTCTCTGTGTCATCTATCCCGACCACCTCGCTACATTCTTGGATGCAGGCCGCACAGCAGGTGCGACATGTCCTCAAATCCAGGGCCCTCACATGAAATACATCCACATATTTGATTCATATAACTTGTATTTTAAATAAAATGATGAAGCTAAACATAAAATTTCATTTCAGAGTACATTAACTCTTACACTTAGCTAATTTCCTTAATCACAAAGCCAAAAATAGCAAGACACACAAATTACAACTCCTCGCAACCAAAGCCACTTGCTATAAGTAGGATTTAATTTTGTGAGGTTGCAAAAGTTCATGTGAAAGATACTATAGTTTCTCTTCAGGCCATATACATCTTTTCCCTTTTAAAACATAAATATAAAATATATTTCCTGTATGAGTTAGCTGGCATATGGTCTCATTTCATTATTGCATTTTTTTCATTATTGAATTTTAAGGGACTGTTAACTTCCATTAGGTTTCCATACTGAAATCAATCCAAGATGTTAGGGACCATGTTTTTCCAGGTTTAGTATTTGGCATATTAGATTAGAGTCTAAATAGGGTTATAAATATGAGAAGGATAATAATGATTATTATTTTAGTTTGGGTAAACTAAACTTCCAGTATTTAGTAGATTTTTGTGGTTTTGAGCATCACTGATAAGACTACGAATGGAGGTATTCTGATGGGAGGCATTATAAGAAGTAAGAACTAAACAATAGTGTAGAGACCACCTCAAATGCCTATTCCTGATAGTGAACTTGATGTCTATAACCATCCTGGAGCCTTCATCCAGTGATTGATGGAAGCAGAGGCAAACACCCACAGTTAAATACTGAACAGAACCCAAGGAACCCAGCAACAGAGAGAGAGGAGCAAAGAGCAAATTGGCAAAGAATGGGCTGGCACAACCAGCAGAGACAGCTGATCCGAACAGGGGAGAGCTCTTGGACCCCAGACCAACAGCTGGGAGGCCAGCATGGGATCGATCCAGACCCCCTGAATGTGAAAGTCAATGAGGAGGCCCGGGCTACCTATGGGGTCCTGAGCAGTGGATCAGTGTTTATCCCTCGAATACTAACAGACATTGTGTGTCCACAACACAAAGAGGGTTGCTCTCTCTGCCTGGACTCTTAGGGAAGTGCCTGGACCCTAACCTGAATGAAATGACAGACTCTAGATATCCCCTATGTGGAAGGAATTGGCAATAGGGGGGGAGGATGGGGGGATAGTGGGAGGATACGGGAGGAGGGGAGGGAGAGGGAACTGGGATTGATATGTAAAACAAGCTATTTAAAAAAAATAAAATAATAAATAATAAAAAAGAAGTAAGAACAGGGCCTTAGAAATAGCCATGCGTATCAACTACTTTACTGTTGCTGTGATAGGATACCATGACCAGTGCAATTTGTAGAAGGAAGAAGCTATTTTTGCCTTATGATTTCAGAAGGATAAAAGCCCAGGAGAGGCATGGTAGAAAGTGGCAAGCATAGCAGCAGGAGCAAGAAGATCAGAGCTCACTTCTTGAACCTCAGTCACAAAGCAGAGATCAAAGGAATAGTTGGGCCAGGCCTTAAGTTCTCAAAGTCTGCCTCTAAGAGACATACTTCCCGAAGCAAGGCCAATAGTGTCACCAACTGGGGACCAAGTAGTCAAATGCTCAAGATTATGGGGAACATTATTCATTCAGGTTGTCATACCATGCACGCATAAGAACCTGAGATCTTATGCCTAGACCTTATATAAAAAGCTGGGGAAGCAGCATAAGACTGAACCAGGCCCCTTGAATGTGGGTGTCACTTGGGGGACCTGGGCAGTCTGTGGAGCCTCTGGCAATGGAACCAGTATTTACCCCTAGTGCACAAATGGACTTTGGGAGCCTATTCCCTATGGAAGGATACTCTCTCAGCCTACATACGTGGGGGAGGACCTAGGTCCTGCCCCAAATGATGGGACAGATTTTGATGATCCCTCATGGGAGGCCTTAATCTCCCTGAGGAGTGGATGGGGGTTCGGATGGGGGGGTTGGTGTTGGGAATGGTAGGACTAGAGGGAGAGGGAACTGGAATTGGTATGTAAATTAATATTGTTTTTAATTTAAATAAATAAAAAGACAGGCACATCAGCATGTATTTGCAACCCCAATGCAGGGGAGGAAAAGAGAGGAGGATCTCTGGGGCTTGCTGGCCAGCCAGGCTTGCTGAATCTGTGAGCTGCAGGTTCAATGGAAAACACTCTCTAAAAGAAGGAGGAGAAGAGGGAAGGAAGGAAGCAAAAAAGGGATGAAGGAAGGAAGGAAAGGAAGAAGGAAGGAAGAAAGAAAGGAGAAGCAGAAGCAGGAGAAGAAGAAGAAGAAGAAGAAGAAGAAGAAGAAGAAGAAGAAGAAGAAGAAGAAGAATAAGAAGAAGAAGAAGAAGAAGAAGAAGAAGAAGAAGATGATGATGATGAAGAAAAAGAAGAAGAAGAGAAGCAATTGAGAAACATACCTGACAACTTTTGTCTTTCACGTGCACACCCTTACATATACACCACATATACACTGATGAACATGTACAAACACATTCACAACCACAAAATAAAGAAATCACTGTGATGTCACCAGCTATAATAAGATGAATAGCGCCTAGCCCAAACATGTTGGCAAATGCCTTTGATCTTTGCATTTCTGACACAGGGGAAGACCCATCTCTTAGTTTAAAGTCGGCTGGGTCTACATATAGAGCTCCAGTCCAGCAAGGACTATAAAATGAGATGCTGTCTCAAAAGGAAGTGCTTGGTATAATAGTCATCATTGCTCTTCAATGCTGACATGCTATTTAGCAATTGCTAAGATATACCCCTTCTCTCTTGTCTCCCTCGGCATCTGATGTCCTCACTAGGGTTATTTGTCACACATTTTGGAGAAGCAATTAGCATGCCAATCATTATCTAAAACACATTAAACATCAAATTCCATACATAGCAAACAAAAGAGAAGGCTTTATTGTTTATCATCTCAGATACAAAGCAGTCAGCAGTTTCTATCGCACTGTCCTGAATTTTATCTTACATTGTTCCTGTGTTCCTTTTCTCTGCTTCATCTTGTTTCTGATTTAAAATTAAATTCAATCTAGTTGATATAATACCAGGAATATATAATAAAATACTACAATGGTGGAGTTGGGGGAGGAGTGGGAGATGTAAATGGATAAGATTTGACATTTGTTAATAAAACTAATGAAGACAGATTAATGGTAAGAAAAGGTTTATTAGTCATCTATGACCATGAGGTGCTTGTTTGAAATTTTCCATAATGAAAAGGTAAACTGAAGTTTAACCATATTTAATTTTATTTGGAAATTATGGACTTTACTACAGATTTGTGATAATTGGAGGCATGCTGGAATGTTGAAAAACAAAGATAGGGAATTAATGTTGAAGCTTGCCGAATAAATTTTCATAGTAAGACTTAAAAAAATCTGTAGTGAGTAGATAGCATAATAATCTTTCTGGAGATTGATAGGAAAATAACACCAATTTTCTCATCACTTTCAATTTGTGGTAATTATGAATAATTCCAAAGTCTCTCTAGGGTGTTTCTGGGGTGAACTGACATCTGAGCTAAACCCAGACTCATGTATTAACCAGGTTTCTATGGGCAACAGATCAGAATTGGGCTGGGATTTTGCTGTCTAGTAATATACACTTTCGGACAGTAAGAAGCAGAGGTATGAAAAGTGGTAGAATAGGACCAGAGTGAAATTAGACCCATTTAATGGGATCAAAGACTGGATGAAATCACAAAGCTTGCATGCACAGTATATCAATGAATTACACACCTCGTTGGGGCTGTGTTTGCATTCTTTGTGTGTAACTGTGTGTATCACAGTGGCAACTTGCCTTTCTCTCTCATCCCCTACTGTTTTTCCATTTAAGAAATGATACTAACAACCATTTCTCAATGAGGCATTGTAAGGGTTGAAAACCATCTGAGAAGGCCACATTCCTGGAACGCTAGGTACAATACAAGAGATGGAAGTCATTTACCCTAACAAGCATTCCATGCTACGGTACCCAGGCTCTGGTGAGCTAAGTTCTATTTCTAGTTATCGCTGGATAGAAATTGCAGGGGAAAATACGTACTCTCCCCAACACAAAATCCAGCTTTCTATTAGAAGTGGGTAAAGGAACCATGCTTCAGCTAGGTAGGCTCAGAACTGGCCATGATGGTGTCATGTGGTTAAGTCTAGAGTGAAAAATCTTGGTGTGAATAGGATGCATTCTCCCAATTTCTCAGTCTTTGGTGTGAACTTATCCAGCCAGGTTAAGAGAGATGAGAGCTGTCTTGGACTCCCGCTGAGATATGAGGCAAATTTTATGAGATAATGTTTTATATCTTACGGGTCTGTACGTCTTTAAAAAGATGTTTTATACAGTATGTCTTGGAACGATGACATCGGTGTGAACATTTTTGCTTATACTTAGAGATTATCCATTTATTTGATGAACAATAATTACTGAGTGACTATCTCTGTACTACCCTGGATGCCAAAGGACACAGCTGAACACGAAGTGTAAAATTATCCAAGTAACCTCAGACCCTAGAACCGAGCTTCTTAAGCGTGAATTACAACCCCATATGGGGTCATAAGAAGTATGCTAAGAAACTTCTGAATATGTGACCAAAAATTAATATAATGAAATGTGTGATGAAGCTGTGGAGCTTCTGGCAGGCCTTATTAGTGTTGTGTTACAGGACGTCAGCACACTTTGCACTGAGCATGTTGTCTGGCCTCACAACACTAATGAACACTGTCAAAAACAACTCAGTTCAGCTTTGGAACTGCAGTCTCTTATGAATTACACTGCATTTACTCTACCAGTTTAATTATGCGAAATAAAGGCTTTTAATATTTCCCTACCATCATCCCTCATCAAATAAGAACCACATTAATTTATCTTTTAATTATATTGCTTAGGAATGTCTGATTTTAAATTTTTCTGTTTGAGTTACTGGCATGTTTCATAATGAGCCGTTTAATGAATTTTGGCTTGAAAATAGGACAGTTCCTGCCACTATCACACATATTTATGCAAACAGGTACCCTCAGCATTGATAGAAAAGTCAAAATTTTGATGAACTCTGAAAAACATCAAAGATGCTTTATATCTGGAGTATCAAATATATATCCAAGATTTAATTATTTATGCAAAAATAAACAAGCATGTCTTTTTCATTAGTATGCTGCTATATTTAATGAGTGGTATTATATACATGCCAAAGCATTATTTTAAAATACATTTTTTTCATTATTCATTAAATATTTGATTTGTGTATCTGTTTTATATTCCTATACATGACAGGTTGGATAAAAATTTGGAGGCAAAAAGAGGCTGCAAGTGGAAAACATTTAAAAAGGTTTATTATAGAAGACAAATGAGCAATGTTTTCTAGAGTAATAGGCACCTCACAAAATCCTTACAAACAGTCCTAGAAGTTTCCTTAAGAGATTGGTTGATACCTGTCCAAGAACAGGTTTCTGTACTTAGTCCAGAAACAACCTCTGTTGTTCACTGTATCTGTCAATAGACTTTCCCAAGTCCTAACACTACCATTTAAATTTCAGCAGAATCCTCACTTATTTATTCAGATAGGGTATATTGATCTTTGGGTATCCATACAAATAAGTCACCTTCTCAACTTATTTAAATTAATTGGTCTGTGTGCCCAAAATACTGCTAGATAAAAAAATTGTTTAGATTTGCCATTTTAAAAAATGCTTGAATCATTACAATTAGAAGGTTAAAGTAGAACTTTCTATTTAACATAAAAGTGATACAAAATGTATATGGTCACCAAAAATAATAGATGTAATATTGTCAATATACATGATGCTTAATTATAATATTAATATAAGTATGTATATATATTGCAGGGAGCATTTTATAGGTATTGTAGATATTTTAATATCCACATCACACAAATGTTATCATTGTAATTACACACTTGAAGAAACTAAGCACAGGTAGAGTTAAACTATGTCTGTATTAGATACCTTCTATTTAGTAATTAATAAGAACAAAACCCTCAGGTTTAAGCTTATAGTCACTTTGCATTGCAACTTAAGAAGTATTGCCACTCTCTATTTCTCTTTCTCCCCCTCTCTCTTTCTCTTTTCTTCTCTTTTCTCTATTCTGTTCCTCCTGTTCCTAGAGTTGATCCCCCTCTCTTTTCCCTTCTTACAATCCTTTTATTCTAATAAAAGCCCTTCTGTTTGAAAAAAATAAAGAAGTATTGACAATATATTTTCTGATGTTGACAAGTTTAAAGGTTTTTGTTTGTTTGGATTTTTCTTTATAGCAGAGAGAGTTGAAGTCTCTGTTTTGTTCCCAGACAATCATTGGTGATGCTCCCCTAATGTGCTTTGGTGATATAACTTAACTGAGCATTAATATCCAGTTTCTACATTAGTCTTATTGGAGATGGTCTGAGGAGAGCTAAACACGCTATCAATAACTTCATAGTAACTTTGTATTTAGCAGAATGAACAGTCTTACACAACTACATTCTACACACTGAAAAATTCTCTGTGCATATCTTTCCCTTTCTTTTGGGGCTTTATCAACTGAAGCATCACATTTTATTACTGAATAGTTCTTAGCAGTTTCAAGAATTTCATGGAATTAAAATGTGAGGGTCAGCTTCTCAGAAAACATACATACTCACAGACATCAATGTGGCATTTTATTATACGGTTCTCATTGAACCCCCAAAGCCTATGTACCTCAAAACCGGGGCTAGTATACATAAGGAACCTCTAAGACAATAGTTTTGCATGCCTACACTCACAACCCCTCCCACACATCTACAAACCAGAAATTACCTGATTACTTTCAGTCCACTGTATCAACTACCTCCAATTTTTTGAGGAATGCAGCTAAGAATGAAAACAGAATGACTCATTTCATATTTGAACCTTAATATATAAATAACTGGTAATATTTACCATTAACACTTGCATTCACAGCTACTCTAGTTAATGCAAGATCTATTGGTTATTGTCAGAGTATGAAAATTATATTGTACCAAGAGTTGTTTCCTGACTTATGGAACCCACTTACCTGGAAGCAGTTTCTCTGAAATCTCCTTTGTAAGTTGCCCATAAATATTCCTAGTGTGACTCTGGACTGACACAGTATCAGATATTCCTGATACATCAAGAACAACAACATGGTTACAAGACAATGGGGCACTCCCATTTGTTCAATGGGCCCTGAAGTTTCCCTAGTAAAATTTCCCCTCTTCCTGTGTTCAAACATCTCCACCTAGTAATGGCAAGTGAAATTCATTGGCATAGTAATACCATAATCATTTTTATTATTTATGTTATGGGATTATTCATTTTCCCTTCTCTTATTCTCCTCCTTTGCCCCACATTATTTTTATATGTACTTCATCCTGCTTTGAGACATGTTTGTCACACGTCTCAAGCCTCTGATATTATTCCTTCTGTGTGAATTTTCAAAACCGCAAGCGTTTTACTGATCTGCCTAAATACAGAATATGCATCCAATCAACCTAACACCAGTTGAGCGAGTTAGGTGACGCCTGTTCATGACATCAGATCGTCATGTTGCCAATGTGATCATGCTTGAGTCATTCCTCTTAGAGCACTAATGTTGGCATGACAACCTGCAAGATTGGTTTCACTATCGTTCCTACAGGGAAGATCTGTGCATATAGTAGTTAAAATCCTGGACAGCAGATAAAATTCTGAAAGTTTTCACATTTCAAATTAACTCTGTGTTTCTAAAAGTGACAAGTGTGATAACAGCTTAATACATGATTAATTTTAATCATTCTAGTAAAAATTAAATGTTTGATAGAGAAGATACAGTAGACCTTATGAATCATTAGGTTATTTTAAAAGCTACCTGATAATTTATTGGCTTTACTCCCATCAATATTTGAAATTTGAACACATAATGGTATGATGTATATAATCTTTGTTATCAGTGGGAATCTTAGTAGAATAAGTACTGGTTGGTGGTTATTTGTTTTAAAAGCCCAATAGTTATTTACAGAACAACATAAAATGAACATCAAGTAACAAAGGAAGCTTTAATGAGAGTAAAATATTTTATAACTTTTCTAAGGAGGTGCCAATGATTCAGTTGACTCTGTGAGAGTCGAGTCTTCTTTTGTACCCTAGAAAGACTCTCTTTCAGTTTATGTCATTCTTCTTTTGCTACCATGTGTGCTAGATCCCAAATTACAAACAAAACATGAAGTCTTTTATATCTAGCTTCTTAAAAATGAGCTCTTTCTGTTCTTTATTGTTTCTAGTGTGTACTGTGTATGGTAGTTCTTTGTAAATGGTTCTTATGGCTGGGTTATCCATTTTTCATTTCCTGTTTTATATGTCATAAATTAAACCCAGTTTCCATCTGGAGACACCAATTCTTCACTGGTGGTATAGAGTAATTATAATCTGAATGTTATTCAGTGGGCATGCAAATGTATAGCTCAACCTTGTACTCTCTGGATACCAAAAATGTGAATGCAGAGAAGAGCTGAGCATGTTCATGACCAGCTTCAGAGAGTCCAAATGTAAAATTGAAGCTCTGCAAAACTTTATGCTTGCATATACGTGTATTTTCAACAAAGAATTTATACCACTATCACATAATCAAAGGAAATACTATTAAAAACTATAAAGAACCATTGGTGTATGAGTCTGTGGAGATA
Organism: Mesocricetus auratus; assembly: GCF_017639785.1. Taxonomy (NCBI): domain Eukaryota; kingdom Metazoa; phylum Chordata; class Mammalia; order Rodentia; family Cricetidae; genus Mesocricetus; species Mesocricetus auratus. The sequence goes on along the minus strand of NW_024429194.1, from coordinate 38,966,178 downwards.
GCTCAGTCAGTAAAGTGGTTAAGTTTGGTTCCCCAGAGGTCACACTTCAAGAAGTTGTTGTGGTGACATGATACTGGGAAGTTAACTATACAACAAACAGGTGGAGCTTGATATTGGAAGAAGGAATCCCTCAGAAAACCCTTGGCATTGTCACCTTAAGTGTTTGCTCCTTGTCTCTAAAAGACTGTGTGCTTTATACACATAAGTACTAGGTTAGGTACTGACAGCATAAGCGGTTTCCAGGTGTGTCACCAAAGCCAGTATGAGCCAGAGTTGGGGAACACTGAGAACACCATTTACTAAGTAGGGTTAGGCAAGTCTTGAGCTTGTGAGAGCGAGCACATATTGTCTTATTGACTCAGGGCCTGAGTCAGACTAAATTAACTCACAGTTTGGAAAGCCCTAGAGAGGAATAAAGGTGAAAAAAATATAGTAATAGTGCCAGAAGGTTCCGGCTCAGGCATGACAATTCAAATTAGATTGGGATGAGAAGAATGAATGCCTGGTCAAGTGAATTGCGTTTGGAACATAAAAAAATAAGATCAGAGAAGGCCAGGGAATTAGAGCCACAGTGGGACAGGAGCCAGAGTAAATAGTGGGGTTAAGTGTCTGCTGTTAGTGTGAATATTAGCAGTGTTTACTTCTTACTTCTTAATAATTTGTCTTTATATGTGTATTTGACATATAATTACTTTTCTCCCTTTCTTTCATCCAACCCCTCCTTGCTCTCTCTCAAATTTATAGCCTCTTTTTTGTTAATTTTTGTTATATACACACACATATATATCTTGCTCATTCCATATATCATTATGTGTATACATATGATAACTAAAAGCTATAGAAACATCTCTGGACCATACATTTTCTAAAGAGAAACACTTTCTGAAGGGGATGGTGCTCTTTAACAAAAGTTTATCACTGCCCTTGCTTTCATAAAACTAGTCTCAGAAAAATAAAATAAAAATGTTTCTGTGTTTATAATGGATATGTCACATTAGGCCTTGGCAAGGAAGCCAGAATGAGACTCCCATGATAACTCCCTTTGAAAGGTGTTCTTACAGTCTCATAAGAGATAAACAGGAAGACTGAGTTCACCAAAAGATAAACGTCAGGCAAATGGAAGTATGAAGTCAGATCTAAAGTAACAATGTGGAACATGGATAGTGAAGGAGCTACAGTGGAACTTAGACCACAGAGGCAGCAGTCAGGATTAATCACGTCAAGCTACTATGTCCAGCAAATGAAAAGCCCTGACAATTACAGATGGAGGCATGAAAAGATGGAGAAGATTGTCATTTAGTTAGGCAGGACAGAGTTGGTGCTGTTGACAAAGGCTTTCGGCCACACCTGCCACAGGGAATCACACTGAGGCACACAAAGCAAATGTGTTTGTTTCTGTGTGAGATATTCCTGCAGGCTGACAGTGTCAAAGCAGAAGATGCAGCAGGTGGTTGAGTGCTAGCTTACCTTCTATAAGGTTTCAGGCCCCAACACTGACAGAACCAACTGACAGTCTTCATTAAATCTTTATTGCTACTGTTTTCCACCAATGCTAATTTGAATATATTTTATGTCATTAGATGTATATTTTTCTCATTTACTTTTCTTTTTATTCTAATGGAGAGAAATTTGCATCTTGACACTTTACAAATTAGCCTTCTTCCTTAGAATCTTTGTCATCTAGCAGGAAACTAACTTTATGCTCATAAAGAAACAGAAAAAAGAAACAGAAAATGCCAATGAAATTAAGTTAGACCACTTGGGAAAAATAAATAAATAAATAAGTCATAAATTCTAGACAGAAATTTTATGTTCCTACTTGTTTAGACTTTAACAACCAACACACACTAGCAAAACCTTGTTTATATGTGAAATTTTTTATTGCAACTGACTCTGAAGTACTTCTAATGTAATTGATTTTCCCTGTCTAAAGCCCTGCATTAGTTGGTTAAGAAAGCTGTGAATCAGTCATTATAGATATGATAATGGAAAATTATGAAAACTGAAAAGAAAGCAAGAGTAATTCAAAAGATACAATATGTGTAAAAAATCAAACAAATTATCTAAAAAGTGTTGAATAAAAAGTGGGGAGCTGTAGCCACTAATATGGCAGTCATATATTAGTCCATTGAAATGACTGAGGTTCATTTGTCAAATGACTTGAATATTCTCAAGGACAACCAAATGACTTGCCTGTGTGTTTTTGCATTCATCATTCTCTTGCATGGCCAGTGCCTTAGTCCTTGTGTAGTACTATTATAAAATACCTGCAATTGGGTAGTTTATGAAGATCATAAATTTTCTTCTTACAGTTGTAGAAGCTGCAAATTCATGATCAAGACTCTGGCAGGACCAGTGCTTAGCATGGTTTCCCTCTGCTTCTAAGAGGGTGTCTTGTTACACACCCTGAAGCAAAAGAGCACTGTATCCTGTGTTAAAGTTAAAAGAAGGGTGGGCTAACTGTGATGTGTTCTTTACAAAGGCTTTTATCTCATAATGTGGGGGCAGGGAACATCTTGGTGACCTCACACTTCTCAAAAGCATTTTAGTGGTCGTTCAGGCTCACTAATTGAATTCTGGGGTGTATACATTTGAACTAAAGTAATAAGACTGTTTTAATTTTTTAAATAATTTTTATCCACAACCATACATTTAGTTTATATCCATAGCAAATTATTAATCAAAAAGGCAAGGATGTTGGATTAAAACTAGTGGATGATATCTGTAGGAAATTACATTTTTATAAATTTGAGGGGATTCATGCATTTATTCAAAGATATAAAACTACTGACTGACTATTATATTTCTAGTATTATGCTACATATTGAGAACCGAGTAAGCTAAATATGCAATTTCTACTCATGAATTTTATGTTTAGTTGAAAAGATAATGACTTGGTATACAAAATAACAATGGAAATCTTTTCAACAGTATATAGAAAAAGAAACTACACTAAAAGTATCATTTAAAGAGGGAGTTTAAGACATACCTGCTCTGGGGCCACTTAACAAGAGATTAGGCTCATGGAAATTTTGGAACATTCCAGGAAATGAAATAAAAATGATGTTGGTGTAATTAAGAAACAAGCAATGCCATTTTGGTTATGGCTTCATACCCAGAGGATGGGCAATGACAGATCTCTGTTGTCACTGCTAGATTTTTATTCCAAATTCAGTTGGAATTAATTAATTTTCATTTCTAGTGATTATTATGAGTTTCACTGATTAATAACTAAACTAGTAACAAAAAATGAGAATATAGACAGTTGTTAGAAGGAGCGTGGCTAAAACTTTTACTGTGGTCAGTGCTATTAGCAAGTCTCTAGAGTGACTTGGACTGTCGTACAAGTGATGGTGCATAGGTTAGATGAGCATTTGAGAATGTTTGATCATGGGTGGAACTACATTCTCTGAGGTACAGGATATGCAGAATGAAAGAAGTGAAAGGGTATGTGTGATATATTTTTATGATCTAATAAAGCTCTCCTGGAGATCAGAATGCCAAGCTAGCCACAGCCATAGAGGCCAGGCAGTGAAGGCAGACACCTTCAATCCCAGTACTCAGGAGAGACAGGCAGATGGATCTCTTTGAGTTCAAGGGCACCCAGGTCTTCATGAGAGTGATTAAGTCTAAAAAAGAAACAGAGCTCATGCCTTTAATAGCACTGCAGAGGTATATAAGACAGGAACAGGGTCTCAGGGCTGGCATTCAGTATTGGGCATTCAGTCTTAGGCAATTAGTCTCCACCCACATGGATAACAGGATCTCCATTTCAGCCTGGTAGAGGTAAAAGCTACTGGCTGGCTACTTTGTTTTTCTGATCTTCACCTTGAACCCCAATATCTGTTTCTGGTTTTTTTTATTGTGCTACAAAGTCTTTCCATGGAGGGCCCAATTCCTGGAATAAATAAATAAATTTTATTGAACAAGTCTGTTCTTTCTTGCTAAATAATACATAGATAACTTCCTGAGCTGAAGAAAAATAAAAACCTTGGGTTTCAATAGACACGGAGTATGATATGTGCAGTAAAATTTAGTATGAACATTAGAAATAGTGTTGGAACTCAGATTGGAGAACAGAATCTAAGAAACAAATTTCAGACATGCAGACACAGGGATGGCATTGAAACCAGTGCATACAGAGCAAGGATCAGTGTGGTCCAAACATGAGAAAGTTTTAAGTACTGGAAAAGAAAGTGGAATTAGTAAACACAAATGATACAGATTGGGTAACACCCTGGAGAGTGCAGCAGGAAGGATGCTAGGGAGTGTTTTAAAGGTCACAGAAAAGCAAGCCACTAAAAGATACCCATGCTGGGAAGATATCAAAGTCCATGACATTTTGCCACACTAGAAATCATTGATGAGCTCAATGAAAGTGAGAGTTGCAAGAACAGCTAATACCAATGCTCCTCAAATTGTTCCACACAATAGAAGCAGAAGGTTCATTGTCAAACACTTTTTACAAGGCTACAATTACATTTGTACCCAAGCCACACAAAGACACAACTAAGAAAGAGAACTGCCAACCAATATCCCTCATGAACATTGATGCAAAAATACTTAATAAAATAATGACAAATCTAATCCAAGAACACATCAGAGAAATCATCCATCATGATCAAGTAGGCTTCATCCCAGGGATGCAGGGATGGTTCAATATTGGAAAAACCTATCAATGTAATCCACCATATAAACAAACTGCAAAAGAAAAACCACATGGTCATCTCTCTAGATGCCGAAAAAGTCTTTGACAAAATCCAACACCCCTTCATGATAAACATCCTGGAGAGATCAAGGATAACAGGAACATACGTGAACATAAAAAAAGCAATATAGGTAAACCAACAACCAACATCAAACTAAAGGGAGAGAAACTCAAGGTGATTTCTCAAAAATCAGGACAAGACAAAGTTGTCCACTCTATCCATACCCACTCAGTACTGTACTTGAAGTTCTAGCTAGAGTAATAAGACAACAATAGGAGATCAATGGGATACAAATTGAAAAGGAAGAAGTCAAATTTTCACTATTCGCAGATGATATGATATTTATATAAGTGACCTAAAAAACTCTACCAGGGAACTACTACAACGGATAAACACCTTCAGGAAAGTGGCAGGATACAAGATTAACTAAAAAAAATCAGTAGCCTGACTGTATACAGATGATAAATGGGCTGAGAAAGAAATCAGAGAATCATCACCCTTTACAATAACCAAAAATAACATAAAATATCTTGGGGTAATGCTAACCAAACAAGTGAAAGACCTGTACCGCAAGAACTTTGAGTCTTTAAAGAAGGAAATTAAAGAAGACACCAGATAATGGAAAAATCTCCTAGGCTCTTGGATAAGAAGGATGGACATAGTAAAAATGGTAATCTTGCCAAAAGCAATCTACAGATTCAGCGCAATCCCCTTCAAAATACCAACACAATTCTTCAGAGACCTTGAAAGAACAATTCTCAACTTTATATGGAAAGACAAAATACCTAGGATAGCCAAAACAACCCGGTATAATAAAGGAATTTCCAGAGGCATCACCATGCCTGACTTAAAGCTCTGAAGACAGCTTTGTATTGGCACGAAAATAGACATGTAGACCAATGGAGTCGAATTGAAAACCCTGATATTAACCTATACACCTACCAACACCTGATTTTTGACAAAGAAGCTAAATTTATACAATGGGAAAAAGAAAGCCTCTTCAACAAATGGTGCTGGCATAACTGGATACTGGCATGTAGAAGACTGCAGACAGATCCATATCTATCACCATGCACAAAACTCAAGTCCAAATGGGTCAAAGACGTCAACATAAATCCAGCCACACTGAACTCTTAAAAGAGAAAGTAGGAAATAACCTTGAATGAGTTGGTACAGGAGACCACTTCCTGAACATAACACCAGTAGCACAGACACTGAGATCGACAATTATTAAATGGGACTTCCCAACTGTGAAGCTTCTGTGAGTCAAAGGACACAGTCAACAAGACAAAACAGCAGCCCACAGAATGGGAAAAGATATTCACCAATCCCACATCTGGCAGAGGGCTGATCTCCAAAATTTACAAAGAACTCAAGAAGGTAGGCTCCCAAAACACCAAAGTTCCAATTAAAAAGTGGGGTACAGAACTATATAGAGAATTCTCAATAGAGGAATCTAAAATGACTGATAGACACTTAAGAAAGTGAAATGTTCAACATGCTTAGCCATAAGGGAAATGCAATGCAAGACAACTCTGACACATTATCTTACTCCTGTCAGAATGGCTAAAATAAAATAAAATAAAATAAAAAGACAGTTTATGCTGTAGGGGTTATGGAGAAAGGGGGAATCTCCTCCACTGCTGGTGGGATTGCCAACTCAAACAGCCACTTTGGAGATCAGTATGGAGATTCCTCAGGAAAATGGGAATCAGTCTGCCTCAAGATCCAGCAATTCCACTATTAGGTATATACCCAAAAGATGCACATTCATACAACATGGCCATCTGTTCAACCATGTTCATAGCAGCATTATTTGTAATATCTAGAACCTGGAAGCAACCTAGATGACCCTCAAATGAAGAATGGATGGAAAAAATGTGGTACATTTACACAATAGAGTACTACTCAGCAGGAAAAAAAACAATGGAATATTGAAATTCACAGGCAAATGGATGGAACTAGAAGAAACCATCCTGAAAGAGGTAACCCAGTCATTAAAAGATAAACATTGTATGTACTCACTCATATATGGATTTTAGACCTAGAGCAAAGGATTACCAGCCTACAATCCATAACACCAGAGAATCTAGGAAACAAGGAGGACCCTAAAAGGGACATATATGGTCTCCAGGAGAAGGGGAAAGGGAAAAGATCACCTGAGCAAATTGGAAGCAGGGGGGAGGGGAGAGGGAGATAGGAGAAAGAGAAGGGGAGAAGAGGAGGGGAGAGGTGGACATGAAGGAGCAGAAAGGTTGCTCTCCTCTATTCTTCTCCCAACTCAACCTTCCTGCTTCTTCAAGAGAAATCTGGTGGTAGGGAAATGTCCAGAGATCTACAAGGATGACACCAACTAACAGTCTAAGCAATAGTTAAGAGGCTACCTTAAATGCCCTTCCTTGATTATTAGATTGATGATTACCTTATATGCCATCCTAGAGCCTTCATCCAGTAGCTCATAGAAACAGAAGCAGACACCCACAGCTGAACTGGACTCCTCGAATCCAGTTACAAAGAGGGAGGAGCGATGAGCAAAGGGGTTAAGACCAGGCTAGTGAAACCCACAGAAACAGCTGACCTGAACAAGGGGGGGCTCACAGGGACCAGTATGAGAGCTGGGAAACCAGCATAGGACTGATCCAGACCCCCTGATTGTGGGTGTCAGTGAGGAGGCCTCAGCAATCTTTGGAACCTCTGGTAGATCAGTATTTTCATCCCTAGTATATGAATGGACCTTGGGATCCCATTCCACATAGAGGGATACTCTCTCAGTCTAGACACACAGGTGAGGGCCTAGGCCCTGCTCCAAATGATTTGACAGACTTTGAAGATCTCCCATGGAAGGCCTCACCCTCCCTGGGGAGCAAAATGGGGATGGGATAGGGGGATAGTGGGGGACAGGGGAGGAGGGGAGGGAGAGGGAACTGGGATTGACATGTAAAACAAGCTTTTATGTAATTTAAATAAAAATATAGAAAAATAATAAATGTAAAAAGAAAGAGTTACATGATAATGGGGACTAAAATGAGAATAAATGGACACAAGAACGTTGAAGGAAGGGTGAGTGGTGGAAGTTGTCTATGTACGAAGCTAATCTTAATTGCATGAATCTGATAAAATTTGTCCCTACCGTATACAAGTATTTCCAGCTTTTTAATGTCCAAATGCTAATAACAGTCAATTTAATAATTATTGTGTGAGGTTTTTATTCATTAGGGATGAAAACCAGTCATACCTAAAAACCACTTACAGTTTGTTAATTAAGAATAAATCTAAAGAGACTACTTAAAATAAATTTATATCTTATAATATAAAAAAGTTTCAAAAACCCAAATCACGAGTGTTAGTTTTGTCTCTTTTATGCTAGAAAGTATACAAATAAAGTAAATCTCTAAAGAAATGGGAAGGAAAAGTGAAATTACTTTAGTAGACTTGAGGTCCTTGAAGCCTGGTGGTGGTGGCACACGCCTTTAATCCCAGCACTCGGGAGGCAGAGATCACTGTGAGTTCGAGACCAGCCTGGTCTACAAGACCTAGTTCCAGGACAGCCTCCAAAGCCACAGAGAAACTCTGTCTGGAAACCCCCTCCCCCAAAAAAAACCTTGAGCTCCTTGACTGTGTGAAGTTGGCCTATTCCATCATGCATGGAGAGGCAGTCTTTTTAGATTTTCAATGCTCATTGATGCAGCTTTGGACCACTGTGACTAAAGTAGCAGTTACTTGACTCATTTGTTTATCACTGTCATATAAAAATAATTGAATGATTTATAGAGCTCTTTTTGTGACTGGGTTACCTCACTCAGGATGGTTTCTTCTAGTGTCAACCATTTATCTGCAAATTTCAAGATTCCATTGTTATTTTTTTCCACTGAGTAGTACTCCATTGTATAGATGTACCACATTTTCTCTATCCTCTCTTCAGTTGAGGAGCATGTAGGTTGCTTCCAGGTTCTGGCGATTACAAATAATACTGCTATGAACATATTTGAGCAGATGTCCTTATTGTATGAGTGTACATCTTTTGGGTATATGCCTATGAGTGGAATTGCTGATTGTGTGGTAGACTGATTTCCATTTTCCTGAGGAATCTCCATACCGATCTCCAAAGTGACTGCATAAGTTAGCATTCCCACCAGCAGTAGATAAGTGTTCCCCTTTCCCCACATCCTCTCCAGCATAAACTGTCATTAGTGTTTTTGATTTTAGCCATTCTGCACAAACATATGCACATGCACAGACATATACACATGCAACACAATACATATGCACACATACACATACATACACATGTACACTAATGCACACACTCATATATAAACACACACGCATACTAAATCATAGGTACATGCTTCTTTTTAGCCACCTTTGATTTCAAAAATACTAGTGTGCTAAGTTAGGAGGTATCCTCTTTTGGTCCCAGAAATCTAAGTCAAGAGGATCATAAAATTTACACCAGTCTATGCTCAGAACAAAGGTGAAAAGGACAGCATTCTTGATCATGCATAGACATTCCATTCGATGTTATCATTGTGGTTTTAGTAATAAACTGAATAATCACAAGCTTACCATTTAACCAATACCTACACTTTAAAATATAAACCATTGCTTTTATTTATTTGTGTTATTTCTGTATTGCTTATGGTCACTCATCCTGAATACAGGCAGACACCATTCTGAAGTGTGTATTTATATTTAATTTATGTATTTATCTATTGGCTTAGTGTTGACTTTGGACCTTGTTTTAAGGAACCTTCTGGTACCTAGTGTATGATTCAGCCAGTTGATACTTAAATTGATTACCAATGTTGCTATTTATTACCATTCAATTTTATACAAGGAAACTGAATGTATCCCAGTTTATTTTCATTCACGCATTAAAGGAATTTAGGTTAATACAAGTTTGCCCTTATCAGTAGGAATGCTACATACCACCTTTCCATGTCTCCTACTGCTCATTCTTAGAATGAACGAATTCTTGGAAAGACACAAGTTACAAATGTCAAATTGTTCTCCAAAAGCAGCATGTCTTACTGTATCCCCTGGAAATTTAGGCTGAGATAGACCTTTTCTCCCCAAAGTTACTTTTTGTCCAGGTATTCTATCAGAGAAAACAAAAGTAACACCTTTTCTCAACAAATTGCATCATTCAAAAACCCTCCACCATGATTTTTATCTCCAATTGATTACCGTAAGTCTAGCTAAAAGCAGTCACCAATAACTGCTGTACCCTAAATGCTAGGCTTCCTTAAATTTTTTTTGTGGCCAAAAATTTCATTGTTTCTAAATATGCCTCACTCAAATGTTCCGGATATGGACAAAATATAAAATCTTCCCTGTCAGCAAATATCAATGCCCTTAGTCCAATCCAAACATTATCTTTGTTTTCATCCGCGACCTCATTAGCAGAATCCCTGTCTCTATCGTCCTCATTCCCGTATCGTCCTCTTCTGAACTCACGACACGATATAATGCGCAGCTTCTCTGTCATATGCCTCAATCATTTCCCAAACTGCTCCTACAAACCAGTTCCAAATGTGCTAAGAATCACACAGTCAGTTTCATCAGAGTAGTAACTCCTCTTCTCTGGTACCAACCAAGTTTCTGTAGTAGTTACTTTTGCAGCACTGTGACCAAAATCCCTGAGGTGAAACGCTTAAGGTGGGGGTGGGGTAGATACTTGTATTTTGCCTTGTGGTTTCAGAAGATCTAAGTCTATTGCAGCAAGGAAGCCACAGAAGGCCAACACTGCGTGGACATTTGGTACCTGAGATAGTATCCAATCACAGGAAGTACACAGCGGGACAGAAATCAGGGTTATGTATAACCTTCAAAATAAATTTGCCCTTGGTAGCTTATTTTAGCTAGCCAGTCTGCTTTATAAAAGATCCAGAGCCTGCCAGTCAGGCAACAAACTTTGGAAAGGTGAGGTTGGGGAGAGGGTAGTTCCAGCTCAAGTCACTAGATAACTTTATTAAAGTAAAATCAAAATGGAATGAAACATCCAAACCTTGACACATACACATCTATGTGTTGAAAAATTACTCAAGGACGATTGATAGAATTTGTATATTTTTAATCTTCATTTCCCAAGGTCCTTTCTCCTATGGGAAGTAAGAAAAAAAATCCTCATTTAATTCCCACATAAAAGAAAATAAAACTATCAGGAAATAACAGACATTGTGTTTGTGAACACTCTGATGCACTACAAGTTAAAAAATAAAAAAATAACTAATAGAAAAAGTTAATCAGGGTCATATGTGTTCTCCGTTTGATGACTGTTGAGATAAAGTCCTGTGCTAAATAAATAGCCTTGTGCACAGATATTCTCATAAATATATGAGAATAACCTTGAAATCTTTTGTAACATTTCCTTCTCATTAACTTCTCTTACGATCTTTGGAATTAATGCAAATATGAAAGACTGTCACACTCCTCTGCCTGCTATTAAGTCATTGTACAAGTACATCCAAGAGGTCATAGAACTGTAGAAAGTAGGTTATTACACCATAAGAAAACTGTCTTGTCAATCTTAATGCAATTTAATATGCGGCCTCTGGTGCTTAATTTAATTCAATTTTTCTTGACTGATTTTTGTTCTATATCAAATATATTTTATGGATTTCTACCATATGAAATAATTTATATCCCAATTCTCAGCAAGTTCATACTGAAAACTTTCTGCTTTCACATCTTTTTCCCCTTTAGATATTAAACAACCCATTAGCTTTCTCAATTAAAATACCCTTGGCAATAGATACACAAAACATACACACTTGTGTGTTACGAATTGGATCACTTAGTGGCATAACCCATTAAACATTATAGAATTATTTTTCCCAATATTTAATATTTTCAAATCACCATAGATTAACAGTAGACTAAACCATGTGACTAGCTGCCACTAGTAAACCGTTAGAAAAAGATAAATATATTTAGCAGTGGTTGGAAAATAACTCATAAATTCAAATGTGAACATCCCAAGATAATTCTGAAAAAGGAGGCAATAGCATCATTTTTATTACAGTTAAGAGGTATTTTTACAGTCTAGGAAGAAATGTTTGTGTTCTTCAGTTTTATGTGAGACTTAAAACTCCATTGTTCTTTGTTATGTTAATTTAGACCTACTAGTAGGAAGTAGAGCCTGCCATTTCTAATTCAATAAGTCATATTTTTACTAAGTGTTTGACTCATTAGAAACTTAAATTATTCAAAACAACAAGGCCCAAACAATCTACATATTCATTGTTAACCATAAAATATTTTTGCAACTTGGCAATAAGAAACTTTGAGTAGGAGGAAAGGCTTGGGGATGAGGGAACTAGGAGGAATGGAGGGAGGCTGCAGTTGGAATGTATTGTATGAGAGAAGAATAAATGAAAAACAAAAAGAAACTTCTACATGGACTTGCTAAATTGAATTTGTCAGTTGTATATTGTCCTAGTTAGGATTTCTGTTGCTTTGACAAAACACCATGATATCCTGCTCCTTTAAAGGTGCTTGAATTCTCTGTGCCTCAGTTTCTTGTTATAATGACAATAATGCCAATATTTACTTTATGCAGAAGGTCATTGGGAAGGATAAATAAATAATAAATGTCAACATCCAAGTATTATTCCTGGAACCTATTGTGACACTTACTAATTCTGGACACTGACTTCTTTTCTCTAAGTATATGTAGGTTTATTTAATTGGGCTAGGCACTGCTATAAACTCTGTACAATTATTGACTTATTTAGACTTCATAAGAATTCTCACAGAATTCCAATTGCAGATGAAAGAACTGGGCTATGAAGAAGTTTTGTCCCAGTTAGCTTGCTATCCTTGTGATACATAAATGATTTAAAGCAACTTGGGGAGGAAGAAGTTTATCCTTTTTTTTTAAAGAAATTTATCTTACAACTTACATTCCATCACTGAGGGAAGTCTGAGCAGGAACTCAAGACAGAATCAGAGGCAGGAACTGAAGCAGAGGCCATGAAGGAGTGCTACTTATTGGCTAGATACCATCCTCTTAATTCTGCTTTCTCAAGGATCAAAAACACACAAACTATTGGCAGGTAGACTGAAATCACACATCTTACTTATTATAAATGCTTTATTTCAGAAAAGGCCATATTTTGATACAGTTATAATTGTTTCTTCCATTGGAAGAATCTTATTTTATTTAAAAGTTAATAGCATCACACACACACACACACACACACACACATTTTGCTTATTTATTCATGGATACTTAGGTTGGTTCCATATCTTAACTATTGAATAATCTTCAAAATATCCTTTAGCATACTGATTTGACTTTTTAAGATATATTGCCAAATGTTGAACTACAGGACTAATTAGTAATCCCATTCTTAGTCTAGCCAACTGCTTGATGGCTTTTAATGTAGTATTCACACAGAACATATATGGACCCTCTCATATACCTTCAAAATTATTTTATTTGTACGTGTCATCAGCCTTGGTCCTCAGGCTTGACAACAATCAACTTTACCTGCAGGACCACCTTGCCAATCCCTAGCTTTACTTCATTTTTTTTTTCATTTTTAATGGAATACTATAAGGGATATACTCCTTTACATTCTCATAATTCTTATACGAAATTGTCTTTGCTCCACTTCCTCATCAATACTTGTTTTTCATCTTTTGATAAAAGATGTAAGTTTAAATCTCATTATAATTTAATTTTTATTTCCCAAATAATCATTGTTGATAAGTACTTTTTGTGTTATGAATCTTTAGATAACTTTTAATTATTTTTTATTTTATGTATGTGGGTGTTTTGCCTGAATGCATGTCTGTGTAACACATACATGCAGTCACACAGAGGCCAGAAGAGAACAATGGATCCCCCCTAGAACTGGAGTTATGGACAGTTGTGAGCTGCCAGATGGGTGTTGGGACAAACCTGGGTCCTCTGCAAAAGCAGCCAGTACTTTTAGCCACATCTTCCACCCTAGATACCATTTATTAAAGATTTGTGAAAAATAAATACGTATGTCAAGAACTTATACAATATTCTTTCCAAATTCTTTGTCTCTTTTCACTCTCAAAATGCACTTGGAAAATGTATTCTATGGTTTTTATAATTCCCTTATGTTATACTTCCATTCCAGGCCAACTGAACTTTTTCTGCCTCACCCTGAGTTACTCACCCATCTCCTTTTAGTTCCATATGAAGTAACCTTGAGTTTTTCAGTTCAAAAGCTCATTCAGACTCTTGGCACTTCCAAGATAAGTATTAGTCCAGAAGCCGGGCGTTGGTGGTGCATGCCTTTCATCCCACCACTTGGGAGGCAGAGGCAGGCAGATCTCTGTGAGTTCAAGGCCAGCCTGGTCTACAGAGTGAGTGCTAGGATAGGCTCTAAAGCTACTCAGAGAAACCCTATCTCAAAACAAAAACAAAAACAAAAGTATTAATCCAGAGATGGGCTTGTATTTAAAAGTCTGTGATTCCCTTCTTCAGCCTTGACAAACAGCAACAAATGATTCCTTGGGTTTTCTCCTGGTCCCAGGGTGACAGATGGAAGGGAAAAAAGTCTACACATAGTGGATAGACAAAAGAATAGATGGATAGATTCAGCTTTTTACACATTATGCTCCACTTATTATCCATCATTTGGCCTCAATCTAGTTTATGAAAAAAAGAAATGATTAAATAAAATTTAAAATACATAAAACTCCTAATCTATAAGCCAATTGTCTATTGCTCTGATAAATAAAACATCTACTTTCATCTGCTTCCCTTACTCAAGTATTTCATGCCAAGATCCTTCAAAAATATCTGTCATCCCTTTCATTTTTATGGCCAATCAAATTGTGTAAGTTTCCACTTTACCTAAGCCTGATATACTAGCCTCTCCTTGCATTATCTTAGAGAGAAGTCACTCAATTAGAATTTTGGAAGGAACACCCAAATTTCTATCCAGTTGGAATTTGGACTATTTACATATTACAAAGGACACAGAGAGGCTTGTGTCAAGTACTTTCAGTAGAAATATCTCAAGGACCACACCCTTGCTGGAAATCAATTGGCCTATGGTATCACTCCTGCTGCCTGTCAATAGCTTCTGACCTTATAGGGGTCTAAAGCCCACTTTGCTAGTAGGTATCAAAATAGAATCTTCTTCCACTGAGAGAAACTTCTGTGAAATATGGAAGGCAGAAGAGAAAGAGTATCCATGATCCTTGGGTGTCAATGGTGAGATCAGACGTAAGACTTGCCTAAGGGTATATAGCAGTTATATGAGAGATATCAGCTGCAGAATGTTGAATTGATTGGTTCATCTTCAACATTTCAATGCTTAATCTTATTCTTAACTTAAACCTACTTCCTATAAAGCAGTTGGTGGGTGGGCAGAAGGAAGGGATGAATCTACTTTCCTGACCAAAATCAGGCTTATAGACCAAGAGAATGCCCAAGCATTTAAAAACTATTCAAATAATTTTCATACTCTAGTTTTCTTTCAGACCATATCTTTCTTCTATTTGCAGAAAGCAATAATATAATTTTTCAGTTCATACACTTCATAACACACCTTCCTTGAACCCCACAACAATTATATGGGATAACATTACTGCTAACTGTGGCCACAGTTAACGTGAAACATAGACCTTCAGACAAATTCCTGCCACATACATGTTTTTCCTATTTTAATTGCAGGCACATTTTTGGAGCATAAAAAGACATGTTGCAAGGAACCACATACAACTGTATTTGACTTTCAATGTTGAAACTTGCCTTTATGAGCAACTTCAATACAACAGAAGTCCTGCTAAGTTATCTTCCTTTAATTGACTAAATGGGCCCATTTTAATCAGTGCACTTTTTACATAGAACAACATAAATTGGTAGAGTCCCAGATTTTAAATTACTATATAATTAATTACACACTAAAGTGTGTGCATTTTAAAAACTATTAGATAAGAACCTATTAATAGTAAATATGTTAAGATAATTATCATAGTCTTGGCACTATCCTATATACTTTCTTAAAAACTAATTTACTTAACAAAGATCCCATGAAGAAGATGATATCAATACCTTCCTATTAAAATATGAGAAAACTGAAGCAAAATAAAGGACAAAAAATTGTCCAAAGACATGTAGGTTGTAAGTTTTGAAATTTTTCCATAAATAATCCAACTCTAGGTCTATGTTCTTAACCACATGCACAAATAAAAGTACAAAAAGAAAATGTGATTTCTATTAAAGGTGCATTAATCAAAAACATTTATACAGAAAACCCATAGCAACATTGTCCACAAGCAACAAAGTAGAAGGAACTCAGATATTCATCAAATATATGGATGAACAAGATGTTATGTTCATTCACACGCAAGTACAGGCAGCACAGGCACATATTGCAATATAAAATGAACTTTGAAAGCATGCCCAGTGAACTGTTGAGAACAAAAAATCACATGACCTATGAACTGATTTATCTGAAATGTCCAGAATATATAGAATATAGACTGGCAGTTGCCAAAGGTATGATGGCTAATGAACAAAATATGACAGACTGATGAAGATGGAATACTTCTGTAAATAATGAAACCACAAAGCCACCTTGACAATGGTTGTAAACCCCTGTAAGAACCACCCCCAAAATCATTCATTTAAAGGAAATAAGGTTTAAGTGCTTTGGAGATAGTAAGTAAAGATGACCAAATGGAAGAAAGAGATACATTGAAAGAAAACACTTGAGAAACAATCATTAAAAATGTACTTTTTTTGCAATTAGAAATAATCAAAAGTGCTCTTTCCTCTTGCTTCATTTGAAATAAATTAAACTGGAGTCAGAAGCTATGTATTATGGTTGAAAAGAAAAAAAATAAGACTGTAATTCCAACAAGTCATTAGCATGGGCAAATAAGAAAGGTTTCAAAGGCAAAGTAATACTTGACCTGGTTACTGAGATGTTCAGCAAGCTGAAGTGTGTCTAATGTTTCTCCAAACAGAACTGCATGAGAGCTGTATGATCAATACACGGTGAAACACTGTGACACTGTGTGCCCAGAACACAAGATGTTCTCAGGGAAGGAAATGTTATCCAAGGCAAAAACATCTTCCTAAGGAGTATACACTCTATCCCGTCAGCCTAGGAGAGTCAATTAAGACCCAGACGGAAAAAAACCAAGAGTGTTTTAAACAGGTCTATTAAAGAGATAGCACTCTGCAGGCAATGCAGACTGACTAGAGGTGGAAAACAATGGAGGCACAGAAGTAACTATAATTTCATGATTATTCAGTACCAGAATAGGAAATGCTGAGACCCAAAACCATGGCAATGGCTATGGAAAAGAAGGTTGGCTGGATTTTTTTATGTCACCTTGACACAAACTGAAGTTATCATCTGAAAGGAAGTAACCCCAGTTAAGAAAATGCCACCATAAGCTTGGGCTACAGGCAAGCCTGTAAGGCATTTTCTTAACTAATGATAAATGGAGTAGGACCCAACACATTGTGGGTGGTGCCATCCATGGACTGGTGGTCCTGGGTATTGAAAGCAAGCAAGCTGAGAAAAGAGTAAGAAGACCCCCTCTGTGGACTCTACACTTGTTGCTGCCCCGGAGTTCCTCCCCTGTTTGAGTTCCTGTCCTGACTTCCTTTAACAGTGAACAGTATCATGGAAGTTCCTCCCATACATACAACTTGCTTTTGGTCATAGTACTTCATCACAGCAACAGAAAATCTAAGACAGAGAGGGTATGTTGGTATCTTCATAGTGAAAAGAACAACACTATTAATGAGACTAGAGTCAATTCCAGGAGGAGAAATGGGAGTAGTATTGCAATCAGTTTCATCCCTGGACATTATGTGAATTCCATGCATTCAGTTGATGTTGTAAACTCACTAAGGAAAGAGGCAGAAGAGTGACCACTGGATATGACTTTTAAAATATTTTAGGCTTGATAGTGATAACATTAAACAAAAAAAATATTTGGAGGGACTAGGTTGGATTAAAAGTATTTTAAAATAAAAACTGGTGACAAAGAAACAGGAAAGCTGGTGGGAAGTGAATTAGGTGCCCTTGTGGCATAGATGATGAATAAAAGAGTGAGGATGAGTGAGTTCAAACTGCTCATCTTCAGTAAAAGGCAAGAGAATGTCAAGATGGTAGCCTGAGAAGCTGTGGCAAGGAAGACGAACTAAGTCAACTACAGGCAAACACTCAGGTGAGTGGTAACATTGAAAGGAAGAATATTGGTATCTTTGTTTCTAATCCTGAATTTAAAGGATCAGAGATAATCTCTAATATTTTTCCAAAGCGACCTAGCAACTACTATCCCAATCATGACAGTCCATTTCTATATATTGGGATTAATCAACTTCTTAGACTTGAGATTCATGCAGTAAATTGTAGAGCATTTTCCAAAGCATCCTCAGAAAAGTAGACAGATGTCTGCAAAAGCCTGGTGTATTAATTACTAAAGTCACCATGACCAAAAACCTGGGCAAAGCAACTTAGGGTAGGAAAGATCTTTTGGCTTATAGTGTAAAGGCACAACAGTCCATCAGGGCAGGCAAGGTCAGGAGAGCAGGTGTCTCTAAGGCAGTAGATTGAGGTTAGTTGCTCATGTCTTAGGAGTTCTAGAAGTAGGGAAAAAAGGAATGTCACTGCTTAGCAGGATTTTTCCATTTCCCTTTTTAATTCAGTTCAGAGCCCCAGTCCATATGATAGTACTATACTCATTTATAGTGGATCCTCTTCATTCGGTTAATACTCTCTGAAAATGACCTCAAACACTCTTGATGTGTCTTTAATGCCCTGGACATTTCTTAATCCAATCAAGTAGACTATGACTATTAACCACCACAGCTGGGAAACACTGATTACTAACAAAAAAAGTTCCTAAGTAAAAAACACTATATTAAGACTTCAAATTAAAATTTGATGACAGAATGTTCCCCAAACACAAAGATTTAACTTTAGAGATCAAATTGCCTATTTGGTCATGTTTTAACCTAATGTGACAGAGAAGGGGATCTTGAAAGGGGTGTGCCAAAGGACAGTGGTGTTCAGCTAGTCTCTAGTCTATGACTCCTGATGTCTCTTCCCAACCCAGAAAGTGTCTTTGAGGCAGGAGTGACAGCCCAATCACCTTACTTAGGGTTACTTGAAGGAATAGAATACATTTTGAGAGTACAGGATTCTGTATTATTCTAGTCAAGCTCTTCCTTATTATTATTTCTAGACATAATGGACTGTTGCTGGAGTTTCTTGTCTGGCCAGGTATTGCTGCCACTTTAGCCCCAAATAAACACACAGAGACTTTTGTTAATTATTAAACTGTTACCTCATGGCTGGGGCTTCTTATTGGATAGCTCTATCTTAATTATTAACCCATTTATATTAATCTAAGTATTTCCATGCAGTCCTGGCTTATGAGAGAATACCTGGACCTGTTAACCCTTTGTAGTCTACATGGCATCTCCTTGAGTTCTCTCTCTGACTACGCATGCCCATAAGGCCAGCATTGTGGTCAGAGGTAAATAGACAAGGGAGCTCACTGTCCAGCCCGCCTCCTGAAAACAGAAAAACAGTGAACTTCAGTTTCAATAAGATCCTGCATCAGGGGAGTAAGACAGATAGCTGCCTGACATGCTCCTCTGCTCTTCCAGGGTACACACAGATAGTCACCTAACACACACTTGCTTTGTTTTACTGGTGTATAGTATGACCTAATATTACAATTTTAAATGTAAATGAGCATGTTTCAAATTTAGCAAGGCAGGATAATTAGATTCCTTGAACTTGAATAGGTAATTCTTTTGATAAACTCTATAGATGTTTCACTCTGAAAAAGCCAGAACAAAATTTAACAGAAAACTGGTTTGGATGACATTTGTGTCTGAAAATTTCAGCAATCATAAGAAGCTTTCCCTTAATTTTACGTGGTTCTGTCATGGGTGGTATTTCACATCCTAACATATATATTGATTAATTTTTTAGATGCATAGTAGAATAAAAATGATAGAACTCTGGATACTGCCTACAATTATACCCTCTCTGCTGAGCATAAGGTATGTTACATAATTTATATAATAAATTTATGTTGTCTCAAGTGATCTCTTTTACACATTAAGTTTGATGAATGGTAGAAAGACTAATTAATCTAGTTTTAAAATAACAGATGTTACATAAATCACAAAAATAGGATAGTATATAATTGCTACTATTTTTAAAGTGGCAGATAGTATATAAGTCACCAGCATAGAATAATATAATAGGATAATAAAATAGCAGATAGTATATAAATAAGGTAATAATTCTGGAGAATATGGACCACGGAGATGGTTCAGCAATTAAAAGCACTTGGTACTTGTTGCCTGTGACCTGAGTTTATTCCCAGTGATCGACATGGTAAAAAGCACCTGCTGTAAGTTGTTCTCTTAAGGTCCACAGTAGAGCTGTGTCATGTATGTGCCCTCATACACATACCCAATAAACAAATAAATGAACAGCAAATAAATAAATGGGGTTTATTCTTTTAAACAGAAACAGACTAATGAGAACATTGTAGTGGAAAAATATTTTGATATTCTTTTAAACTGAATCCTTTTCTTATTTAGAAACAATCATTTAAATAACAATCCCCCTTCCCTCTCCCTCCCACCCTCCCATTTCCCCACCAAGCCCTCAACCCACCCCCCCCAAAGGCTCCCCAAAGATGGTGAGGCCTTCCAAGCAGGATCATAAAAGTCTGTCACATCATTTGGGGGGAGGACCTAGGACCTCCTCCATGTATCTGGGCTGAAGTAGTATCCTTCCATAGGGAATGGGCTGCCGAAGTCCATTTGTGCACTAGAGATAAATACTGGTTTTACTGTTAGAGGTCCCATAGACTCCCCATACCTTCTAACTGGCACCCACATTCAGAGGACTTGCTTCAGTCCAATGCTGGTTCCACAGCTTTAAGACTGGGGTCCCTGTGCTCTCACTAAATCAGGTCAACTGTTTCTGTAGGTTTCTCCAGCAAGGTCTTGACATCTTTGCTCATCCCTCCTCTCTCTCTACCACTGGATTCCAGGAGTATGGCTCAGTGCTTAGCTGTGGGTGCCTGATTCTGCTTCCATCAGCTATGGGAATCTTTTAAACCAAAATCTTGAAAAACTTAAAGACTTCCTAGAATTCAATGAGAATGAAGACACAACATACCCAAACCTATGGGACACTTTGAAAGCAGTGCTACGAGGGAAGTTCATAGCATTAAGTGCCCACATGAAGAAACTGGAGAATAGTTACACTAGAAAATTAACAGCACAGCTGGAAGTTCTATAACACAAGGAAGCAAACTCACCCAGGAGGAGTAGATGCAAGGAAATAATCAAACGGAGGGCTGAAATCAATAAAGTAGAAACTAGGAAAACAATACAAAGAATCAATTCAACGAAGAGTTGGTTCTTTGAGAAAATCAACAAGATAGACAAACCATTGTCCAAACTTACCAAACGGCAGAGTGTGAACATGCAAATTAACAAAATCAGAAATGAAAAGGGGGACAAACAACTGATTCTGAGGAAATCCAGAGAATCATCAGGTCATACTTTGAAAAACTGTACTCCACAAAATTCAAAAATTTAAAGGAAATGGACAATTTTCTGGATAGCTATCACTTGCCAAAATTAAATCAAGAACAGATAAACAATTTAAATAGACCTATAACCCCTATGAAAATAGAAGCAGTCATCAAAAGTCTCCCAACCAAAAAAAGTCCAGGTCCAGATGGCTCAGTACAGAATTCTACCAGAAATTCAAAGGACATCTTATATCAATTCTTCTCAAAGTGTTCCATGCAATAGAAGCAGAAGGGTCTTTGCCAAACTCCTTCTACGAGGCTTCAATAACCTTCATCCCCAAGCCGCACAAAGACACCAGTAAGAAAGAGAACTTCAGACCAATATCCCTCATTGAATATTGATGCAAAAATACTCAATAAAATATTTGCAAATCAGATCCAAGAACACATCAAAACAATTATTCACTACGATCAAGTAGGTTTCATCCCAGGGAAGCAGGGATGGTTCAGCATAAAATATCCATCATTGTATTCCACCATATAACAAGCTGAGAAACAAAAATCACATGATCATCTCACTAGATGCAGAAAAAGCCTTTGACAAAATCCAACACCTCTTCATGTTAAAGGTCTTGGAGAGATCTGGGATAACAAGAACATACCTAAACACAATAAAAGCTATATGCAGCAAGACAACAGCCAACATCAAACTAAATGGACAGAAACTCAAGGTGATTCTGCTAAAATCAGGAACAAGACAAGGCTGTCTACTCTCTCCATACCTTATCAATATTGTACTTGAAGTTCTAGCTAGAGCAATACAACAACAAAAGGAGATCAAGGGGATACAAATTGGAAAGGAAGAGGTCAAGCTTTCATTGCTTGCAGATGATATGATAGTTTACGTAAGTGATCCAAAAAACTCTACCAGGGAACTCCTTCAGCTGATAAATACTTTCAGCAAAGTGGCAGGATACAAGATCATTGCAAGAAAATCAGTAGCCCTATTATATATATACGATAAAAGGGCTGAGAAAGAAATCAGAGAAACAAAACCCTTCACAATCACCACAAACAACATAAAATACCTTGGGGTAATGCTAACTAAACAAGTGAAAGACCTGTATCACAAGAACTTTGAGTGTTTAAAGAAGAAAATTAAAGAATACACCAGAAAATGGAAAGATCCCCCATGCTCTTGGATAGGTAGGATCAATGTAGTAAAAATGGCAATCCTGCCAAAAGAAATCTACAGATTCAATGCAATCCCCATTAAAATACCAGCACAATTATTCACAGGTCTTGAAAGAACAATAATCAGCTTTGTATGGAAAAGCAAAAGACCCAGATAGCCTAAACTGCCTTACTCAACAAAGCAACACCTGGAGGCATCACCATTCCTGACTTCAAGTTCTATTATAGAGCTGTAGTCCTGAAAACAGCTTGGTATTGGCCAAAAAACAGACAGGTAGACCGATGGAATCGAATTGATCACCCTGATATTAACCCACACATGTAAGAACATCTGATCTTCGACAAAGAAGCTGAAAATATACAATGGAAAAAAGAAAGCATCTTCAACAAATGGTGCTGGCATAACTGAATGCTGGTATGTAGAAGACTGCGGATAGATCCGTGTCTATCACCATGCACAAAACTTAAGTCCAAATGGATAAAAAACCTCAACATAAATCCAGCCACACCGAACCTCTTAGAAGAGAAAGTGGGTGGTACCCTTGAACGAATTGATACAGGAGACTGCTTCCTGAACATAACACCAGTAGCACAGACACTGAGGTCAACTATTAATACATGGGACCTCCTGAAATTCAGAAGCTTCTGTAAGGCAAAGGACACAGTCAGTAAGACAAAAAGGCAGCACACAAAATGGGAAAAGATATTCACTAACCCCACATCTGATAGAGGGCTGATCTCCAAAAGTTACAAAGAACTCAAGAAACAAGTCTCCAAAACACCAAAGGATCCAATTAAAAAGTGGGCTACAGAACAACATAGAGAATTCTCAATAGAGGAGTCTAAAATGGCTGAGAGGCACTTGAGAAAGTGCTCAACATCCCTAGCCATCAGGGAAATGCAAATCAAAACAACTCTGAGATACCATCTTACTCCTGTCAGAATGGCTAAAATAAAAAACACTAATGACAGTTTATACTGGAGAGGTTGTGGAGAATGGGGAACACTACTCCGCTGCTGGTAGGAGTGCCAACTCATACAGCCACTTTGGAAATCAGTATGGAGATTCTTCAGAAAAATGGGAATAAGCCTACCACAAGACCCAGCATTCCACTCTTAGGCGTACATCCAAAAGATTCCCACTCATACAACAAGAACATATGTTCCACTATGTTCATAACAGCATTACTTGTAATAGCCAGAACTTGGAAGTAACCTAGATGCCCCTCACCCAAAGAGTGGATAGAGAAAATGTGGTACATTTACACAATGGAGTACTAGTCAGCAGAAAAAAACAATGGAATTCTGAAATTTGCAAATGGATGACACTAGAAGAAACCATCCTGAGTGAGGTAACGCAGTCACAAAAAGAGAAACATGGCATGTACTCTCTCATATATGGATTTTAGACATAGATCTGGGGAGTGCCAGCCTACAACCTTACTGCCAGAGAGTCTGGGAAACAGAACCTTCATTCAATGGCTGATGGAAGCAGAGGCAGACTCCCACAGCTAAACACTGAGCTGAACTCAAGAAATCCAGAGACAGAGAGGAAGGACTGATGAGCAAAGGGGTTAAGACTGGGCTGGTTTAACACCCAGAAACAGCTGACCTGACAAGGGTTAGCTCTTGAATCCCAGACTGATGACTGGGCGTCAGTGAGGAGGCCTAGGCAATCTATTGAGCCTTTGGTAGTAGATCAGTATTTATCTGTCGCAAACAAATGAACTTTGGGTGCCAATCCCACAAGGAGAGATCCACTCTCATCCTGCACCCTAGGGGGAGGGCCTACGCCTTGCTCTGGATGAAATGACAGGGCCTCACCCTCCCTGGGAAATGAGGAGGTACTGGGGGGTTGGTGGTTGTGGGAGGAGGTGAGGGAAAGGGAGAGGAACCTGGTATTGGCATGTGAAGAAACCTTATTTGTAATTTAAAGTTAAAAATAATAAAAAAAAAATCTTGATAAGTTGTTTGGCGAGCCTAACAGACATGCAAATATAATCTTGTCCACAAGGTGGCGGAAACACACCGTGAACGCTCATGGTCTTTTCTGTGGTCATCTCGTTTCATGTCATAAAGACCTCCCACTTCAATAGAGCCATCTTAGGGGGTGCTGTGCTGGCTGGTCTAGACACCAGGGCATTCCACACAAAGCTCAACGGAAAGCAAGACAACCCTCAACAAAGAGAATTTCGATCCTCTTCACCAGCCCCTTCCTAAGAAGTTGTGGTTAATCACCTTAACTGTATTCTTCTGGACTTTCTGAATCACAGTGTGTTTTTGATTTTGTGTTTCTAGTCTCAAGAAAATGTGTTATTTTTAAATATATATGTATATATATATATATATATATATATATATATATATATATTTAGAAAATCCTCCTTCACCTGCATCTCAGGCGATGTCAGTGGCTTTTCCTCATAGAATGGGGATGGAAGGAGGAAGAAGCCACTTTTTTTTTTCACCATAAAAAAAAATCAGAAAGACAAAAACAGCTAAAACCCAGGGTTGGAGCGTTAATCTTTTGCATAAAAGATTGCTTGGGCTCTTGCTTTTTGAAGACACACACCCTCCTCTGCGACACTACATTTGTCATACCTCTACTCACTGGTTGTGTAACCTTGGGTAAGATACTTCAACTCCTGGCTTCCATTTTCTTCACGTGCGAAAGAGAGGAAATAGCAGAAGCCATCTCAGAAATTCACGTGGTTAAAATAACTTGTCTAACAGCGTACAGTTTGCCTGCAATAGCAGTGATGGTGATCATAGCTTTGCACATTCCTCTGAGGGTCCTTTATTCCGGTGCCTGGAATACGGTAATGGAGGAAGAGCTGAGGCAGTGGAGAATTTAAAAGCAAACCTTGTGTGCTAATGATGTTCAGTGGTGATGCTTATTAAGATTTCCTCCAAGGCTTGTGGCTTTCAAGTGTGAACACAGCTAAGTCACCTTTGAACTTCAGTGTTGAAATATCAGTGGTTACCTCATCCGGGAGAGTACTGTCTTTCTGCTTCTCTCTAGTCAACAGCTTAGCCCATAAGCTCGTGGGTCTGGGAATTCTAGAGGTACTTAGTACGTGTCTGTTAGTGCCTGTCTGACAATGGTTTAAGCGTGGTATTCCCGAATCTCTTCACTCTTCAACAAGCAACCTCACCTTGAGTAGATGGCCAGCCTCCCGGATTCCTGCATGTTAGCATCAGGGGTTTGCAGGGTGTGGTGAAGTTCATTTAATAGGTGCCATGGACCCATCTTCTTAAGAAGCAAGGTATAATTCCAGAGCTACCAAAACTTGGAACCTGGATTTTCAGGCTTTGCTATTCATTTCAATAAGGACAACATTTTAAAGTATCAAGGAAAATTAACTTCATTAATTAGAAAAAAAACGGCAAGATATGATCCTGAGACTAATTCAACTGCATGTGCCTGGGACACTGCATTAGCACATGCTGGAGACTGGTGCAAGTTTTGTTCACAAGAGAGACCAGGAGAACTGCAATTCCCAGATTCCCAGGACATGGCTCAGGGATCCTAAACAACCCTGTCTTATTTTAAAAGATCCAGGATATTAAAAATGGATCTCAACAACACTGAAATACTTTTTGCATTTTCAATGAATCTTATGTCATAGACTATCAGATTTTCTAGATCCTACATGACATCACCATTGTGACACCAGTGAATGTAGTGTATGTTGTCACAGTTTTTAAAGTTCTCATTTTAATTGTACAGTCAATGTCAGTCGACATAATACATGCAAATAAAAGGTCTTTGGGGATTGAACAATTTTTATATAATAAAAAATGTTCCCAAGACTAAGCCATGTTTAACTCTTGAATATAGCACTAATGACTTTGCTAAATTACTCCACAAGCAAAACCATGTTCAAAATTCTGCATCCTACTTTGTCAAAGTCATCTCAATACCCAAGTAAAAGTTATATTCACCCAAAAGTCTTTCTCTAAAGAGAAGGATTAATGGTGGATTGTATAATGTCAATCCAGAGTTTTAGACATGTTTTATTATATTTTTCCAATTATAAGGTTCAATTTAAGTGAAATACAAACTAGCAATAAGAAATGGATGAATAGATTAAAATAGCAATATAATTAGAGCCTGAAAACACTGTGTTTCACTTGCTTAGCCTTTTACACACGTGTTTGAGTTAACGTGTAAGCAGGCGCACATGCATGTGCATGTGGAAGCCATAGAAAACCTCCTGTATCATTAATTCAGGATCTCCCACTGGCCTGAAACTAACCATTGGGCTAGACTGGCTGATCAGCAAGCCCAGAAATCACCTTATATCCACCTGCCCAATAGTAAGATTCCATGCCCAGTGTCTTCACAAGATGTGTGGGATCAGACTCATATTCTCCTACTGAGTGATCTCAGGAGCTCTGTCAAACTCCTAGAGATGAGTAGAAAATGATACATATGGAACAGTATCATTTCCATAAATAAAAACTGTGTGTTTGAGACAGGTGTAGTGTTACATACCTATAATCTCAGCAGTCAGGAGCCTGAGATAGGAGGATTGCAGCCTGAACTCAGGCTCTGTCTCCAACAACAAAGCAAGGCTTGGGGGGATGGCACCACTGGTAAAACATTTGCCACACAAGCAGTCACTGAGTTCTGATTCCCACGAGTCACCAAAAGCCAGATTTCCAGCAGCCTGACGAAAATCCCAGCATATGAGACAGAGAATCTTGGGAGCAAGTTGGCAGGCCAGAGAAGCTGAAGAGTTACAGGTTCAGTCAAGAGAGCACACCTTTAGCCCGGCGGTGGTGGCCCACGCCTTTAATCCCGGCACTCGGGAGGCAGAGGCAGGCGGATCTCTGTGAGTTCCAGGCCAGGCTGGACTGACATCTCCAAAAACAATACAGAGAAACCCTGTCTCATAAAACCAGAGAGAGAGAGAGAGAGAGAGAGAGAGAGAGAGGGGGGGGCGCACCTTTAATCCCAGCTCTCGGGAGTCAGAAGCAAGAGGATCTCTGTGAGTTTGAGGCCAGCCTGGTCTAAACTGACAGTTCCAGGATAGCCAGGGTTACACAGAGAAACCCTGTCTCAGGGAACAAAAAAGAAAAAAAAGGGGGGAGAGACCCTGTATCAATATATAAACTTGAGAGCCATTGAGGAAGACAGTATCAATGGCAGACCTCCAACATGCACATTCACATATGTACACTTACACACATTAGAACATGTTTATACATACATGCACACAGTGCATATTCAAATATATATGTCCTTTCCCAAAAGGTCAAAAACATGAAAAGTAATTTTCATTCAAATTATCAATAGACATTTAACAAGATCAAATGATAATGTCACTAAAGACTAAGTTTAGGATAAAGGAAACAAAATAAGCATAGACATTTCCAGGACTGTTGACAGCAATGGAATATGAACAAGATGTGTAAGCTTGTACTTTTGGTCATCAACAAAATCCAAACTAGTAGAAAAATAGAAGGAAGTCAAGAAAAGAAAAATATCAGTTCTAGGACAGGCAGAGACAGTCAAAGGTAACTCTAGTGTTCATCAGGGTACTCTAATTTTTTCACATTATTGCCAAATAGAGCAATACATTCTGATTTTTTATCCCGACACAATAAAATTTTGTCCTGATAAATTCCCTTCAAAAGTAATCACTAGCATATATTATTATTTATGAATGCACACTTTTAAGCCATTCCCATACTGGTAATTATTATTTGAGGTGTAACACTCTCCACTGAGGTAACACTTCAGAACTCACGCACCAGCACACTTGTTTTCCTGGGATAACTTTCACTGAACACTTTGTAGAAAGAGAAGGGTCTACCAGCTTCACACTCTCTCCATCAGAGGGAGGTCATCATGTTATTAGTTCTGAGAATCCATCTTTCTCCTTCACATTCCAGTTTGCTCAGAAAAAGGCGGAATCAGTCTGGCTTTATTTTCCTTTATTTCTTTCAATCCACTTACTTATTACACTATTGATGTTGACTATTGAATCATATTGGTGTTGGCCACCTGAATTCCTCATCTACACACATTTATATTGAGACATTTATAATCAGAGAATTGTAGTTTATTACATGGAAGCACAATTGTATTTCCATCAGTCATACAGAAAAATATGAAAACCAATCCACCCTTATTTTATTCAGTTTTAAATAAACCTGTCTGTATGTTCAGGAAATTGAGTTTTATGGAAATTATTCTCCATTTATGGCAAGATGTGTTCTTCTCCTATCTGAGTCCTTTTGTGAACCTTGAGAGATGGACTCTGTAAATCTATCACCTGCTTTGCCTTGGTCTCGGACTCCTGACTGAGTCAACAGCAATTTCCAGGTCTTAGTGCAAGTTCCAGCACAAAGTTGGCTCATCCCTTTTCTGATTCTTATATTTCTGTCATTCTTAGCATACATCTTATGTTTGGAAACTTCTCATTCATGGCTTTCTCTTTTCAAACTTTTTCTATTAATTAAATTTGTCCTTGAAGTATTTCATAAATCATATAATGCATTCTTATTGGACAGACCCCCACCTTCTCTTATCTCTCTCTGACCTGTCAATCCTCTATTCATTCCTGAAAATCCTTGTTGTGAAATATTAATTTAAGATGTGTTACATTCATTTATGTCATGGAATATCTGTTTAATGATGCAAAGACATATTGCATTCTTTTACGTTGCGTTTGCTTAACTCTGTAAAGCTGTGCTACTTTGCCTGTCTAAAATGCTTGATTGGATACTCTGGTTTCTCTTCAGATCGTATAAATCTTTCGCCTTTTACTAAAATGTTTAATTGGTGTAATAAAGTACTGAATGGCCAATACCTATGCAGGAGAGAGAAATAGGTAGGGCTACCAGGCAGAGAGAAAAAAAAAGTAGAAAAAGAGAAGAGGAAGCAGCGAGAAAAGGAGAAGGGGAGGAGTATCCCAGTGGCCAGGCATGCAGTCACACAGCCACACAATGAACCATGGAATTAGAAGTAAAGGAAGACATATAGAATAAAGAAAGGTAAAAACCCCAGAGGCAAAAACCCAGAGGTAGAAAACAAACAGGTTGATTTAAGTTAGAAAAACTGACAAGAATTAACCCAAGCTAAGGTCAGGCATTCATAAGTAAGAATAAGTCTCCATGTATTTATTTGGGATCTGGGTAGAGTCTCCCAAATTGTAAAATCCACCAACTACAGGTTGTCATTTCTTTTTCTTTTGTTTTGTGACATTTTGTGTTTAACCAGGGCAGTCTGGGTGACAATGGGTATGGAGCTATCCAATGGAGACAGTATATAACTGAAGACAATGACCCTTCCTACCCAAGAATCCATCATAAAAAAGTTCTAAAACTCTTAACTGTACTCAGTAACTCTGATTTCTTTCCCCTGACCACTCAATTCCCATTGCTAATGGCTCCCTTTTTGTTAATGGGCAGATCAGCAGGCATTGTTGACTTTTGTAACTTTTGCTGTATCCCTGTAACACTTTCATCAAACAGTTCTTCCAAAACTCCAAGGGAGGCACCCTAAGAGAGCTAACAAGAGAACAATTATTGTCTGCTTTATGTTCATGGATACCTCCAATATTTAATTCAGCCACAAATGCTGTGTTCAACAGTAGCATGTATTTACTTTAAATCTGGATGAATGATGGGTTTCAGTGGTAAATAATGTGCCTTTCAGAGCACAATGTTTTTAAAAAAATCCCTAATGTTTTCCAATTCCCACAGCATCCTATGCAATGATCCTCCAGGCATTCACAACCCTTAACAACCCCTGACACCTTACCTCTCTAGTTTGACTCTCTGACTCCTTAATATGTGTTGTCTACCTTATAGAACTCACACTGTTTTCTGAAGACATTGCACCTCCTCCCCAACTCTTTGCCAGTATTCATGGAGTCCCTCCCACTTTGGGAACAGGTTTATTTTTCCCCTTTCTCCTGAAATCCACCTTAATATTTAAAGCCTACTATCTTCCTATCTTTCAAGTGTTTAACACAGAAAGATGGATACTTTCTTGTACTTTGTATCTTTGATTGGAGGCCCAGGTCAACTACAGCATCACATTTTATATTTGTGTCATGAGTGTCTTTAAAATCTTCTATTTTTTAAAACTCAAATTAGCATTGTATGGAACTAATGTTGACAACTCTCAGCTAGAAAAAAGAAAAGATTTGTATAATATTAAAATAGTACTATGTGACTTGAAAAACTTATGCAGATAGAGAAGCATTTGAAAACAAATTGGGGGTAATCCCATTTTCCAAGCTACATGAGTTGGTACTTTTCTTGAAACACTTAATAAAGGGATATTTTTCCAATCCTCAAATGCAATTAAAAGCACACACGTTATTGATGCAACTATTCATATGAAAATTGACTAATGTAATGTGGAGGCAATTTAATACAGTTATGATTTGAGATTCAAGTGAGACCCACAATTAAAGTGGCTAAAAAGCATCTCAGGAAATCTAAGCCTCCAGTTTCCCCACTCTGAATTCCAGAGTGCACATAAATGTGTGTGTGTGTGTGTGTGTGTGTGTGTGTGTGTGTGTGTGTGTTGAACATGGTGATTCGAAGAGTCTTAAATTTACCAGTGATCCTATTCAAGACAGTCTTAAAGAGCTTGGTGCAGTGATCTCTTCTGCAGCTGCCTCCTGACATTTCTTAAGCCATTCTCACAGCTGCACAGTGAAATGCTGGAGGGCTCATGGGAATCACAGCTGTGCTTCCAGACACAGCTGGGCCCCAGGGAAAAAGAAAGAAAGGGTGGAGCCCTACTTAGCAAATGCCACCCATTGTTATAGGCCCAGACTAATGGAGTGGGGTAACTTGATTTGTATGAGTGCAATACTTTTGAGGTTACTAGCAAAGAAGATAAAGGCACAAAGCTGTGTTATAAGATGCTTTCTGACTTCACAGTGGATAACGGGGTTCATTTTCTCTCGTTCTCACACAATACATATCACATACAAATACATGTACACAGGCACTCACACACATATGCTCTCTTTCTCTCTCTCTCTCTCTCTCTCTCTTACTCACTCTATTTTGTTGTTTCTTTGTAGAGTTAATCTCACTGGATTATCACTTGAAATGACACTAGTTTTAGTCTGCATTGACCCTGAAGGATGCTTTACAGACTGATCAGCTATTCCACAAAGGAACAGAAGAAAGAAAAAAAGAAAGCCTAACCTTTCCGTGCATATAACCAAGACAGCACAGACTAAACTTATGCAGAGAGCAACCACTAACTCAACCTTAACAACTGGACATGGGTACTAAATCAGCCTTTGTCCAACAGAATATTCATTACATGATTATAGTATAAAAGCACTAATGATATTTTTCCATTGAGGAGAAAGACATTTTCAAAAGATTGATAAAGGTATTTTGTATACAGTACAGTCTGTGAAATTCTATAAAATATACCTTCCGATGTATTTCTTTATTTTAAGCAAATCTATTTAAGGTCAACTTTCACTTCATAGCTATGCCACTATTAGCATAAAAATCAGATTCACTGTACTTGATGGTTAAAAAAACCTAAACTATAATGCTTGCAGACTTAATTTATTCTGAAATTGCATTTTTAAAAGTAACAATGTTTAGTTTACTCTAAGGTTTCCTTCATGAGAGAATCTTAAACAAATACAGCTCTTAACTATTAAGAAATATACTTAATATTAAATTTATGGGTAAAATGATATATACAAGTAGAATAACAAATACTGAAAAAATAGGAGTCTGCATTAGTATAAGACCAAGGAAAAAAGTTAAATAATATTTGTTTTTTCTATATGGTAATTATTTCCCCACTATTTCTTACAGTGTTATTTGGACTTGCCTATGGTTGGCGTCATGACAATTACTTGATTTATCTTTCTGTCCTGTGTACTAAAGCCCCATTTGTTTTTTATTTGAGGGGAATTAATTGTACTGGGTAGGAAGCTGGCTTTATCAAACTCAGAAGAGGTCCATGTGGGAATTTATCTATCAGTCTTTGCATAGAGTTATGGGGGGACTTCTGCTTTAA
This sequence comes from Mesocricetus auratus, assembly GCF_017639785.1. Taxonomy (NCBI): domain Eukaryota; kingdom Metazoa; phylum Chordata; class Mammalia; order Rodentia; family Cricetidae; genus Mesocricetus; species Mesocricetus auratus. Next base: position 38,933,727 of record NW_024429194.1, on the reverse strand, counting down.
AAATCAAATCGATTTAAAAACATGCTGACAGTAACTAGTAAAATATTCGGTTATATCGAGAGAGAAACATTCAGTTGGCAGTGCTTACATTTTATATGTCTCAATTGACATTAGCATTTTTCTCTCTTCTGTACACACATCTAGGTAATGTTGTCATTATGAGTTCATCAGCTATTCCATTAACAAAAATATTCTCTTTCCTGCTTTTTCCTGGCACAAGCTTTCTTCCTCTCCCTTCCCACATATGTCTTCTTCCAGTAACTAATCTCAACAGCCCTGGCAGGAAGAATATGAAATGCTTAGTGTGAGCTTTAAGAGAAAGATGGAAGAATGGGTGCCTGTCATCTTGCTCTAAGGCGCAGAATTATAGTCATACTTCACCCTTTCCTTTAAACGTCTGTACTTGTTAAATTCTCCTTAAAAATAGTATCTGTACCACAACTAACAATGATGCTACACATTAGAATGTAGATGAGATTTGAAGAGTGCATTCCTATAACTTTAGACACAACTTAATTAACAAAGTGCTCTATGAATAGGAACACTCTGGGAAATGAGTCTTAGACACACTGGAAATAAATACCTTGGGCTTTACCCTACTCCCTAACTGATGGACATGCAGTAGGTGATTATGATGAAGGTCAGAAAAAAAGGAGATGTATATATCTGGATCTTCATTTAGAATATAATAAAAGAAACTATCTACATACAACATTCTTCCCGCTTATGTCAGGACAACAGTGACTGAATGGAGTAAGTAAATCAGTGGAGAATCTGGGAATTGTAGCTACACTTGGCTCTCCATCCAATATTAAGTGCTGTGCCACCATGGTTACAACGTGCTGTTGGAATGCTGATGGCTGAAAACTAAAACTTTGGGAGGATTCCATAATATATGAACAGTAACATAACTTTTTTCAAAGAAAAAGGGAATAGCAATGATATAAGTAATGATTAGAAAAGGATACTAGTGAGGACAGCTCCAGGTGAGATGAACCATTTGACCTACAGAATAGTAGTTTGAATTTTAAATGAACCTTTAACTTAGGTGGTAATTACCATCACATATCATTGCATGTTTAGAGTTATGTATCACATAGGTACAAAAATATCATAATATACTGACAGCATATATAGCTAAAGGTTCTACACCCTAGATTCAACTAGTCATATATTTAAAATGTCCTGACTGGGTATGTGGCTCATGCCTTCAATTCCAGCACTCAGGAGGCAAATTCAGGTGGATCCCAGTGTGTTCAAGTCCTTTTTGGTCTACATAAACAGTTGTGAAATGCCAGGGCTATGTAGAAAGATCTGCCTCAAACAGACAAAAAAGGTAATAATAAAGTAAAATATTCATGAAACTGCATATAAACTAAACATGAGAAGACTTTTTCTGTTTGTCATTATTCCTTAAGCAACAGAACTATTTACAACATGTTGGACTAAGAAGTAATCCAATAATGAGGTGATTAAAATATACAGAAGAATGGATAGGGATCATATTCAAACACTAAGGAACTTAGCATCCCCAGAGTTGGGCACCCTGATGATTGGAGCTGATAGAACCAATCCCTCATAAGTACCAAGGGGTAAGTGAATAATATTAAGGTATAAGTAAATGTGGTAGGGGAATATTCATAGATATTGCAGTCATACCATTAGTGACATTCTCTTCCAGAAAAGTGGTGTGTGTGTGTGTGTATTTGTGTATTCACAAGCACATGTGTGGTGTGTGTAAAAGCATTCTATTTCTTTTTTCTGTTTTCTTTTTGTTTTTCAAGACAGGGTTTCTCTGTGTAGCTTTGGAGCCTGTCATGGACCTCACTCTATAGACCAGGCTGTGCTTACATGCCAGGCAGTGGTGGGATATGCCTTTAACCTAGCACTTGGGAGGCAGAGGAAAGTATACCTCTGTGAGTTCTGAACAATTTCAGAGCTACTAAAAGCAAGGAATATAATAATGTCTTGAATCACGAGATTCTGTTACACTTCATGGTGAGATTCTAGTCAAGAGAAGACAAAAGCTTTTGTCACAAAGCAATCTAGAGAAGAATTTAAATGGCTTGGTAACTTATAGACTTAATTTTCAGCATTTCATAAGACACCCAGAACAGACTTAAGTAATTTAAATCACAGTCTGGGACACTTATTGGCTCAAATAAGCATATGCGAATTTCCTATTGCACTATATGTTATTATTATTATTGAATATATTATTTCAAATGCTCTTAATGTTTAAGAGTAGCTCATGAGTCTGAAAGTTTCCAGCCAATTCTTTGTGTCTTTCAGTCTAATTCATCACAAGTTTGCCAACCACTATTAAAACACTTTCACATCTAAATGTAAAGGCCCATATCCTGACATTGATCCTCGTGCGGAACTCCCATCGAAGTCGATGAGAGTGTTGCATAGAAATCAATGACAGGATATGGACCTCAAGGCTGGACCATCTCTCTCCTGGAACCTCTATTCATTGACACACAGAAATTTGAGAAGATTGCAAACAAACAAACAAAAAAAAAGAGACATAAAGCAGAATGCTTTCAGGACGAGCTCCATGACTCTCTGGCAAAACTCATTGTGGATGCCAACTGCAGTTTTGCAAAAAAGGGTAGACGGGACTGTAAAGCTGCCAACTTCTGCAGTGATGCACTCGGTTAGGATTTCATCTCTTACCATTCAGGTGAGCAGGACTTATTTTAATCACAGCTTCTATGTTGGCATGACATCGCCTTCTAAACCAAATGAGTTCCCCCATCTCTGATGTTTGAATTGAAAATCATAAAATATTTTACAAAATCTACTTCCTATTCAAAACATGAATAACATAGAGCATTTTATAGCCTCATTTCTCATAACAAACTACTTAAAAATATTCCACCACGCCATAATGCTAGAAATAATCCTCTAGATTTAAAATTGGTCCCTTTTCTTGCAATGAATATAAGGCATTTCATACATATTAAAAGTAGTTCATTTTTGTAAGGCATGTTGGATATAGTTTTGAAAATCTTTTAAGAAATGCAAACAACTTAAAATAAACTCAAATCCATTCATTTCTTACCACCCCTGTTGTATACCCATTCTTTTAACCAGAAGTATGAAGAAGATAGAAGTTTGGTCTATTTAAGTTTTAAACAAGCCAAGGATTGGTTTTCTGAAAGGGCCATATGATTTGCTTTGTTGCTCATAATATTAACCTATGTTTAAAGTGAACAAGCCAATTATTCACCTTGGCCTTGGTTTCTGTCAAGGTAAGTTGAAAGAATTGTCTAGAATTGATGGCTGTCAATTTTATCTTACAACTGTGTAGGAAGACCTATTAAACACACACTGGTGAGTCTCACCACCAGAGTTTCTGATTCACTAGAAATCCTTAATTAGAACTATGATGGTTGTCTCAATGAACCCCTTGTGAGGAACGAAAGCATTCAATCACGTTAATCGTTCTTCTGTACTTTCTGTGAGGCAAATGCCACAATTTTACATAGTTCTGGGGTGAGGACTGAGAATCTGTGTTTCTGATGAGACCCCCAATGTCGCGTCTGCTGTGTGGCCTGTGTCCGAGAACGTGCGGAGGGTGTCGGGGATTGACAACACAGAGACTCGTTCAACGATGTAAAGAAAACTTTAAGCAGGCCCCAAAAAGGTTCAAGAAAACTTCCTAAGAAAGGCTCCCACCAGAGAAGCTTCTGCTCTCTCCTCTACCCTGGCTGGTTCTGCCCTGACCCCAGAAACTGATCTGGGCGTGGCAGAAGAGGCGGTTAGTCTCTGGACAAGGTCGAGCTCAGGGTGGTTTCTGCGGGCAGGCCTTTTCCAGGAACTTAATGCCCCCAGGCATTGTATTGTTTTTAGTAAACATTGTCTTACATCTGCCTACTCCCAGGCAGAAGGGGAAGTGGGTCTCTGCTCAAGGTCTGGTGTTCCCACAATTCACCCCTTTTTATTTTTAAATGAGGCACTCCTGGCTTAGGTCAAGTAGGGTCACCCTCCCTTTCCCGTCCTTGGGGGACCTTGAACCCCTGTCTTAGGCGGGAGGGGTCTTCCCCACAGGTGGCCTGTAATCAGAGCACCCCAACTTTAAATCATCTGTAACCAACCTTCATGGCTATCGGGATTGCCATGGGCTAGGCTAAGCAATACTTGGTTACGGATCTCTTGCCTCTGGAACAAGGCACGTTTGAGCTCGGCATAAAGCCAGAATGCCTACCGCCACTGCCACCATTTCCAGGACCCCCATTGACATAGCGCCTCTCCATCACCGTACCCATCACCAGATCTGGGCCATAACATTCTACCAGCCTTCGTCTGTTACAAGGGTAACCCACACGTGATTTACATTCTGTCACAAGGGTAACCCGCATGTGATTTACATTTACAATTTGATAAAGTTACAATTGTTCCAAGATCTGCTCAGGAAAGCATTTAGAAAGTGCACTTGCACAGATACATTAGGTACAATCATTGATGTTACACATGTAGCATTATGAAAAATATGAACAATAGGCTTGTTGCACTATCCACAGAGCACCAATTTGTTCCTGTGGTGATGCAGTTTGTTGATTCAACGTCAGCTGATTATGCAACTTGAGTCAAAGTCTCCTTTTTGTCGCATTAGGACAAGTTGCACCTCTCTAGAAAAATACACTGGCCTAGTTGTGATTCCAGAAACAGGAACCATCAAGTCTGATATTTCAAGTGACCATGTCCTGTTCAATTACTGAAAAGAGGCTTTTGCCCCTCATCACAGTCCATACGAATGTCCAAAGGTTTTAAATGGGTCCTTTTTTCTCTATTGGCTTCATGATGAAAACTCATGGGTCCGGAAGGTTGATGCAGCAGGTCTGTTGAGAAACTGGAAATCTCGAACCGACTGTTTTCTTTCTTTCTTGGGCTCTAGATACAAGGACAGCAAGGGTCAGGAACACTGATTTAGGAGATCTCACTCAAACTGGCTTAGGTAGATTCCCATGGTCTCAGGTCCAGTTTTTCTCTGCTCCATGCCGAAGCTTTTATTCTTTTCCTACAAGAAAACACAAACATGCCCTCGACCCCAAATTAGGGTCTTCTCCACTGTTTAGTGCATGGATGTCTCCATTTGACCCGAGCAATGGTTGCTCAAGTTCCATCATGCCAGAATCTGTCTGAAGCTCACTGGCATTCACATTATAAAATTTTTAAATGAGGAGTGTATTATTTGATGAGTCATATGGGGACTGGGGACATTATTCCCCCTTTTTTATTTTCTAAAAAAAATTTTCTTTTTTGAACTGTTGAAGCTGGACCATAACAGCAGAAGGATTTGTCTACCCTCCTTGGTTAACTATCTAGGTAAATTGGGATTACTACTTAGATTATTTGTAGATGCCCATTAAAAAGGACATATCCATTAAATATTTCCCAAAAACTTCTGAAAATCACTCAAAGATTGTAAACTATACTGTGTCCAAGTAACTTTTTAAAATTATTTGAAGTCTGTGAGCAGTCTTTCCCAATCTAACCTGTAGAGCTCTCACTAGCTGGCAAGGCCTCGTTTGCATCTTAAATTTTTCTGTTAAAACATTAACAGACTGGCTGGATGTTCCTTTTGGCTATATTTAAAGCAATCTAGGTAGCTTTTTAACTATTTTTGAAGGGATTTAAGTATCCTTTTAATCATATAAGCAGTTCACACTCACGCATTCACAATCACATTTCATACATACCGGTGTGGCCACACCATACATTCAGAACATACATGCATCTTTCAGTCATCCTTTTTCCCTAGGTCATGATTAGTCTGTTGCAATGAAGCTTCCTTAATTGAAATCTATGTAAAAGAACAACTCCAGCCAATCCTTGAACTAAAAGGTTAAAAAGTCCTGTATGTTCTTTATCATTCCTCCATTTGAGCTACAGTCATGGGGTACAGCTGTACCTACTCCTTGTAACTCTGTAGATGCAAGGTGGAGAGGCCAAGCTTTTGGCCAAAAGTTTTTAGAGATGACTCACAAAATAGAACTTAAATGTAAACAACAATTTTTCATTCCATATACCTTTGTCTTTTTCTTTACTTAATACCAGTACCTCTTTACTATTACAAAATTTTTTTTCACCCATTTTTTTTTTAAGTCAGGGTTTCTCTGTATTGTTTGAGGCTGTCAGTCCAGCCTGGCCTCGAACTCACAGAGATACGCTTGCTTCTGCCTCCCAAGTGCTGGGATTAAAGGCGTGTGCCACCACCGCCCAGGTTGTTACCAATTTTTTTTTTCTCTGTATTATTTGGAGGCTGTCTTGGAACTTGCTCTGTAAACCAGGCTGGCCTTGAACTCAAGAGATCTGCCTGCCTGTGTCTCCCGAGTACTGGGATTAAAGGCGTGTGCTGCCAACGCCCGGCTATTCACCCATTTTTAATCCATTCTTCAACCCAGGATATTCCCTCATGCAAAAAGCCTTAAGATTTACACAATCCACCCTCCAATTGAGGGCAATCTCTGGGTTCCCCTTTTTCCCCCGACCTTAGTGTCAGGCTAAGGCCTAGAGATTTAATCCAATCCCCCCTCCAACTGAGGGCAATCTCTCAGGGTCCCCTTACTTTCCTGACCTTTGTCAGGCGAAGGCCTGGAGATTTAATCCAATCCACCCCCCATCTGAGGGCAATCTCTCAGGGTCCCCTTACTTTCCTGACCTTTGTCAGGCGAAGGCCTGGAGATTTAATTCGGTACCCCTAGCTTGGTACCCCTTTTTAACACATCCACATAGCCTTACTGGCTAGCCTTTTAGATCTCTCAGTTCCCCTTTACTTTCCTGACCTCAGTGGATCAGGCGAAAGACTGGAGATATTTTTTTTTATTTCTTATTTTACCCTTTTTTATTTCTTTTTCTTTTTTCTTTTCTTTTCTTTTCTTTTTTTTTTTTTGAGACTGGTTTCTCTCTATCCTTTTGGAGGCTGTCCTGGAACTCGCTCTATAGACCAGGATGGCCTCATTCGTTCCTATCTCTGCCTCCCGAGTGTTAGGATTAAAGGCGTATGCCACCAACACCCGGCTCTCTGAATATCATAGCAAACATCCTCCCAATCTGGGACATTTAAGCCTTCCCCAGTAATGAACCATGGGCTCCCTCGTTCAATCCATTTTAAAAAGCCTGCCATGGTTGTAGTCCCCTGTTCTTCAAGCAAGTTTTTTACGTGACACTGTAATTTAAACTTCCAGGGACTATTTCCCATTGTTTCTTTTCCTATTTTCCTCCATCTGTCCCTAGCTGGCAAAAGGGACGACCCCGTCCACTTACCTCGCTTTCACGATCTCGGTAGGACCTCCAGTTGTCGCGTCTGCGGCCTGTGTCCGAGAACGTGCGGAGGGTGTCGGGGATTGACAACACAGAGACTCGTTCAACAATGTAAAGAAAACTTTAAGCAGGCCCCAAAAAGGTTCAAGAAAACTTCCTAAGAAAGGCTCCCACCAGAGAAGCTTCTGCTCTCTCCTCTACCCTGGCTGGTTCTGCCCTGACCCCAGAAACTGATCTGGGTGTGGCAGAAGAGGCGGTTAGTCTCTGGACAAGGTCGAGCTCAGGGTGGTTTCTGCGGGCAGGCCTTTTCCAGGAACTTAATGCCCCCAGGCATTGTATTGTTTTTAGTAAACATTGTCTTACAGCTGCCTACTCCCAGGCAGAAGGGGAAGTGGGTCTCTGCTCAAGGTCTGGTGTTCCCACACCCCAACACTGCTGCTGCTAATAAATGTTCCAGGATCCTGTTTTGAGAACCACTGAACAGTAGACCTCAAACCTTATCAGGTACAAAAATCACTGGGAAATGTTATGTCTCCTTCACTATCTCCACACAGCCCTTGAAAAATCATGCCAGTCTAGGGTTGAATGTAGGCATTCTCATTTTAATGAATGCCACAGATAATTATGATGCAGTTCATCACAGAACATTCTGAGTTATAACTACCCAGAGCCCCTTCTAACCATGAAAATAGTATGACCCCCCTTTTAAATCAAATTATCAACAAAACAAAGAGCTTACAGGCAAACACAATAGTCACTAGGAACAAAGGTATCTAAATGACAATGACAGGCACCACCCAGAAAGGCAGCTCTTCCTTTAAGAACCAATGAGAAGACCACCATCCTGTATTTTATTGTATTTTATGATTTATAGTTAAACAATGGATTATTTGTAATTATGTCAGTATGTATTTTGCCAATAAGCAACAAGGAAGCCATTTTCCATCATTTTAAAATTGGCTGTGTCTATATCTATCAAGCCTAACATGTCTTAATATGTTTTGGTTAGTGCAACTTTGTTTAGACTAAGAACAGTAGACCTCTTCCTGCTTACTTTAGATAAAACCTATAGATAGAATTTGGAGGACTTCATAAAATTATTTATAAGTATTTTTAAAGATGTATTTACTTTTATTATGTTCATGGGGGAAATATGTGGACATATTACTACTGGTGCCTAATAGAATCCAGAAGAGGTTGTCAGATCTGGAGTTGAAATTCCTGGTAGTTGAGACCTACCCTGTATAGATGCTGGAAACAACTTAGGTCCTTTGTGATAGTGGCATATGATGCTCTTAACTAGCCCTAACTGCAAATATTTCAATTAAGTATCTACTTGGAGAAATGCTATATTAGGAAGATTCTCAAAGCCAGGCATGAAGGTACACACCTTCAATTCCAGTATTTCAGATGCAGACGCAGGTGAATCTCTGTGAATTCAAGGCCAGCCTGGTCTACATAATCAGCTCTTGGACAGTCAGGGTTATATAGAGGGAACCTGTATTTAAAAAAATAGTATCTGTACCTTCAAATTATAAAATATAATGTCTCTAATTTGTTGGCCATTATTTTGATAAATGCATTTTAATGTAAAATTGTGGCAATTGCTTCACAGAAAGTACAGAAGAACCATCAATGTGATTGAATGCTTTCATTCCTCACAAAAGGTTCATTGAGACAACCATCATAGTTGACTTGATAATGAAGTCTTCTACCCAAACATCATGGCATTAAAACTTCTGATAATCACTGAAAATCTAGAAAATAAACCATTCTGTTTCAGCTCTCCATTTGCAAAGTGAGACAACTACTGGATTGAATGATCTATAAAGGCAGGTCTCATCTTTCTCCAAAGTCTTTATGATTTAGGACAACAAAGTTGACCCACGTGTCTATCATGCTGTGAACTAGAATCATCTAAGAGACAAGCCTTTGGGTACATCAGTAAGAGAGTTTCTAAATTAGGTAAACTAGGGTGGGAACAGCCACTTTGACTACTGGCAGCATTGTTCCATGGACTGGGGTACCAGACTGCAAAGGAGAAAGTAAACTAAGCACCAGCATTCAGCTCTCTCTGCTTCCTGACTGCTGTTGTAATGTGACCAGGCATCTCACACTCCCAATGCTGTGTCTTCTCCATGGGAGATGACACCCTCACACTGTGAACCAAAATAAACCCTTCCTTATAAGTTGCTTTTGTCAGGCATTTTATATCTACAATGCAAAAAATAACTAATACATGTGTAAAATTTTTATACTGATAGTTCATATTTAAAATTTAATTAAAGTTATCAATTATTTCATCCTCAGTCTCGTAAACTATAATATTCTTTTTATCTGAAAATAAAGTATTTCTCTGAAGTGACCACTTAGAGTATTTCACCTTATGATTACTTAGTGATTAGCTTTCTTCCTAATCAAAGGGTTGGATATCAGAAATTAATTTCTCTGGTGATCTGTGTATTTTCCATATACTATGTCTCTTATGAGTGCTATAATTATAACCCTTTATAATTGACAGACATTATTGAAATTGTGCAAGAATTTCCATATAATTTTATATCAGAGCCACATGAATACTGAATACCTTCATCATGTTTAGAATACAAATGAGGGAAATTAATTTCCAGCTATTAAAATATGTAAGACTTGCATGAATATAAGAATAAGACATGCAGATTCCTGAGCACTCTAGCGCAAATAATATGTCCCTATGTGTTCAAGTACATTGAATATGAAATAGTTGTTCTTCATTCACTAAAACTAAACCAGTTGTTTCTTACAATATGTCTTAGAAGAGAGAAAAGAGCCAAAAACCAAATCATGCAAGTCTCACAGCCAACGGTAACATACTAGAGTAATGCATTTGTTCATAGCAAGTTCATTGTTCTATATATTAATATTTCTGCAGTTTTCACAGTCTCACAGACTCATAACTTAAGTTTTTTCAAACCCCACTATATAGAACACATCAGAAACCCTGATCTTTTTTTCACCAGAATAACTTAATTTGATGGCCCCTGCATGACCATGTTGAAATTACATGGAAAATGCATAGTCATACACAGATCTCTTCTGAGGATAAGGCTATAGCTTTCAGCACATTCTCAAAGAAAGAAGGCTATGACATCAGATGTTTAAGGGACACTGTGGTAAACTAACCAAACTGGCTCAGGACTCGTACCTCTTCTGCTGAGCATTGTGGTTCCTTAACTAAAATCTACAGGTTCTAGGTCTTCCTATTTTAATGTTCCTTATGGTACTGTCAAAGTCATCTTGTTCAAAGCCACACATATTGCTCCATTCAGACTAACTTTCACTTCCTACTATATACGTGTTTAGATAGATAGATGATTGTTAGTTGATATATACATATATATATATACATGATTATAAAAAGATAGATAATTGATAGATGATAGACAAAGGTAGATGGATAGATGATGAGAAATAGATAGATAGACAGATAGTCCCATAGAGAGTTAAAATGGACTTATCCTATAACAGGACAACAATGACCCTACTAGATACCACAGGCTAACAACTATAAAAACCCAGTGCCAGGTATGAATTACCTCTTTTGGAAGTATTGGCCAGTGAGGGCCCATAGACTGCCCCCTCCCAAACAATACAGTAGCAGAGAATAAGGGACAGATAAATACTCAGCCCTAAAAGGAACCCCCATCTCAAAGTTCAGCAATCACTGTGCAAGAGGGAGCAGAAACAATATAAGATCCCAAGGTGGTGGATTACTACAAGGAAACATTATCTTCTACACACAGCAGGCAGCTGCATACATGAACCATAGCAGTTGTGACAGCATGTATACAATCTGTGCAAGTCCAACCCAGATGAAATCTAAGAAGGGAAAGAGGAGTTAGACATACAATCCCAACCCAAGAAATAGAGACATTGGCATTTGTTAGCTGCTGGAAAAGTGAGGGACAGTTTTCTCTGTGAGTACAGCCACTAGTGGGTTGACCACACTCCGGTAGAAGATCACACATACAAGAATATCTGAGCAGCAAAAAAACTGGTTGTGAAGGATTTTTAAAAATAATGATAAAAACAACATAAATCAGGTGCATGACACATGCCTTTAATTCAAACACTCACAAAGTAGAGGCAGGAGAATCTCTATGAGTTCAAGGCCAGCCTGGTTTACACAGTGAGTTATAGGACAGCTAGGGCTACATAATAGAGCGACCCTGTCTCAAAACAACCAGAACCATAATAGCAACAAAAGCAATGTAAACTTGGTTGGATATGGAGGGGGCTGAAATAGGGAAGAGCTGGGGAAGTGTGGTGAATATGATCAAAACACATTGTACAAAACTCTCAACCTGAAAAAAAAGGCCAAATTCTCTGCGTGCAAATATCACATCTCAAGGAGATTTGCATCCTCCGCGTCTATGTAGCCCAAGGGATTCTTGCTTCTGAGTTCTCACTCTCTCAGGCTTCTGTGCTCCAGCTCCCACTGGTCGTTCCTGTGTTTCCGGCTACTCCAGGCTTTCATGAAGCTCTTGTTCGCACCCATCTACTCATTTGTCCTTCTGTCAGCTCTCTCTGCAGATACTCACCACCTGCATTCTTTTGGCAAAACCTGTCCTGTCTCTTTGATTGAAGTTCTTCCTCATCTCTCCCTCTGCGGACCATTCCTACATAATGAAATCTTATCCAGCCTTCAGGGTTAAAATTAACACTCGTTAGGACACCTTCGAAGGCCTGTTTTCCTGTGGGAAATCAGCCCTTTTTCTCCTAGTATATTTCTTAAGAATTTATTAAACACATGTTACCAAAATTATACTGAATAAATTACATAATATAGTTTGTATCTTATGATTTTATATTACTTAAAGACAGAGGTTAGATTTTATTATTTTTCTATCCCATAGTATCTTGCATACATAGTCTTAATTGTTAAAATATTCATAATTACTTGCTAATAAACGAATGAAGGAATAAATGAATAGAGGCATTCAGATTTTCCAGGTTGGCAGGAGCTCATTGCGTATGATGAATGCATGAGATTGAAGGAAGCATGCTATATGGCCCAAGGGACAGACCTTGAATTTGATGTGGAATGGAGTTTGAGGAGAATTGATCAAGGCTCTTGTTTATGACAGTGGTGTCTCTTTTTAGACATGAAAACATACTTCAATTTCTTCAAAATAGCAATAATTCTGTTATTGTGTAATTTTACATATTAGCTTTGTTCTTTATTACCTGTGACTATTCGATTTCATTTTCTCATCTGTGAAATAATACTCAAAGTTTAGCCTACCCCAGGCCTCCTTCCACCTGTAAATAAAATTTCAACTGCTTATATTAGTTGTATCTTTTGCTTTTCTCTCCAGCAAAACAAAAACAAACAAACAAAAACCAAATACCCATAGCTTTCCTGGGTTTCCCCAAATATCATGATGTCATATAACCAATATGACATTCTACATGCCGGCTAATTATCAACAGATGATAGTGACAAACACAACAGAATTGAAAAGAAACAAAATCAGTTACAAGAAGGCAAAAATAAACCAAACCAGGAATAGTGGCTCATGCTCATAAACCCAGCATGTGGGAGGTAGAGACAGGGTTGCCACGTGTCCCAGGTCAGCCTGGGCTACAAAGTGAGACTTTCTCTCAAATGTAATAAGATAATAAAATAAAAAATAGAAAAGCAAAATTATGTCAAAGTTTTTTTTTAGTATAAGAAGTTTTAAAGACACTGAAAGCTTCAAACAACTAGGGAAAGAATCTTAATTGTATAGAGCTGATATTCATCATATGTAGTTCCATTGTAGAAAACACCTCTGCAGTTCTTCATTGTAGCAAATATACAGAACAGAATGAAGTCTAAAGCTTAGTTGGGCCTTCACCCCAACAATCAGCAGTTATTCCCTTTTCATTGTTAATATTCCAAATGTGAATAAAAATGATTAGCCTACCTTTCCCCCTTGGTAAATAATTCATACTAGTTTCCACTTGCTCTCCCATATATAGGTTTTCAGATATGAATACCTGCTATTAAGTCACGCACATAATGACCTTGCTTCATTCTATTTATACTTTATTGCCTCCTCACTGCTTTGTGGCTTTTTTTCCAATTTATTTATCCACCCTAAAAGGTTATTTTCACTTCCCTCAATTCTGATATGAATTTCTTGACCAAAAAAAAAAAAAGAAACACAAAAAACAAAACATAACAAAAACAAAAATGAATAAATGTCAAAAAACGAAAACGTACCCTGGTGTTGCTACTCACTCAATCATGCCCTTCTCTACTCCATATGCTTCAGTTTAGTAATGTGATCCTTAATACTTAGAAAGGCGTGCTCCATTCCCCGGCTACAAATGTTTGCCCTGTGTATAGTCTTCAAACCAGATGCTTTATTCTCTTTAAATACAGAACACAAAACAAGGAACAATGAGAGGCAGCAGAGTATCAGATGAGAAGTCAGTGAGTGAGGTGAGAACTAACAGAAAATAAAATGGCCCATTCATTAGTCAAGAGACCAAGTGCATCACTTTAAGACCTCCAGATTTAGTGAAGCGGCTGACATCTCAGGCTTTTTAAATTCATTTCACAAATGTTTTATTTTCTGTTAGGATGCATGGTATCAGAGTCTTAAATCAAACCTGACTTATTGTGCTTTCCTGTCATATTAGAAGCCTGAGCCAGACAATAACAGGTGATCATAAAGGGAATTAATCCTCAATGCCACCTAAACCTAGAAACAACCTTCTGACAAAAAGCAGATCCTTTCAAGGGAGCTGTTTTGCTATTTGTAGCAAACAACAGGAAAAAAGTAATAGTTTATTTAGATGGTACCTATACACATGCAATTAACTTATGGTTTTCCTCATGAACATATATATATATATATGTATACATCATATATTTGCATGTTCTATCCTCTTTTAATACAAATCTCCATCTGTGTATATGGGCATATAGACATACAATTTGCTATATATTGAACAATGGACAAGCATACACACACCATGAACAAAAGAGAATAACTGAAATGTGACAAGTTCTAGGGATGCTCAATTCTTACAAAGCCCTGTCACATAAGTGAATTCATTTGTTACTTTCTTAGGAGTTGATTTTGTATGGTTGTGGTACTGTTACTGAACTCTGACAGTACCAGAAATTGAGATGTTCTAATTTAGTAATACAATATATTAAGCTAAGTTGGGACAATCAGAAAAATAGCTATGAAGTCAGTAGTAATTAAGTTGGAATATAAGGAATTTAGTAAGTCAGAGGATGGGCAGACAGTTCAGCAGGTAAAGGACTCAGTGAACAAGCATGAAGACTACACACCAGGTACCCAGCACCTAGGTAATTGCTGGGCTAGTATAGTGGTCCATCTATCACCTCAGCACTTGGGAGGCATAGACTAGGGATTCCTGCAGCCAGCTGGCAAACTACAGTAGTCAAATCAATGATCTCTAGGTTTAAGTGAGAGGCCCTGAATCAAAATATAAAGTAGAGAGTTATTGAGAAAGACACTTGACAGCTCTCTCTGGCCTCTACATACACAGACATGTGCCTGCACACATGTGTGCCTACACACACGTGTATACACACACACACACAACAAATTAATTAATTAATTAAAAACTATTTAGGAGTGGTATTGTGTTCGCAGTTTCCTCCAAAGTCAAAAGACCTTACATCTTGGAGCAAACATTCTTAAGACAGTAAGTAAAGGGAAAGTAAAACAGCAGAATATTTTAGGACAGGGTGTTTACAAGGAGGGCAAACAACAGAACATTCTGGAAAGGATGGTGAATGAAACATTATATCCTGCAGAGAAGCTTCACTAAGACAGGAAGTAAACAACTCAAGATGGCTTCCAGAAGTCCCTAAACCTGGCAAGAATCACTAGGCCCCTCCCTCCTCAAAAAATGTATAAGCTGCAAGACTGCTGAGAAGGAGGCTATGCAGCAAATCCAGTCACCTGGAAGAAGCAGGGTTCAGTCAAATCAACTGACCACCAAGAAAGGAACCTTCCAACCTGTTGAGCTGCCTGCAGGCTCTATGGTGTCCTACAGATCCCTCTGTTTGAGAGTTGTCATCATGTGGGATGCAGCTGTCTTTGATTATTCTCTGCTCCTGTAAGTAACTCCTTACCCATACAAACAATCAAACCCATTGGTGAAGCAGACCACATCAAGATACATAGCTGGGGGGGGGCTTCCTCCTGGATCCCCTTTTAGACACAAACCACACCTAAACACCTGTTTTCACAGAGAGATCCTTTATTAAGCAAGGAAGACAAGTTAAAGTGGCTGTTTCCTGATTCAGGCAGAAAAGCAGCAGCAAATGACCTTGCAGCTTTAATTTTTAAGAGGAGAAAACAGAGAGATCTGTGTTAGAATGGGCCAGTATGCAGTGGTAAAGGAGATAGAGGATGAGGGAGAAGGGGAAGGGGACAAGGGAAAGAGGGCAGGGGTATTTTCTTCTGGTGGGACAAAGGACTGACTCTGGAGAGAGAGAGAGAGACAAATATGGCATGTAGACAAATGGAGGTTTATAAAGGCAAATAGAGGAAACCCCAGGATGAGGTTTTTAATTTTAATTGGACATTAGGTGAACCAAGGGGTACTTTTGATTGCTGGACTTTGGTAGTCAGCCTCAGGAGGAGGGTGCGGCCAAATAAGGGAACAGACCTTGTTGGCTAACTTTAGGAATGTAATCTAATAAAGAGAAGGGCAAGACCTGCCAGAGCCGTGCTCACCACACTCAAGCTAGGCAGAGTCCCTTCAGTTGGTTCACCAGTTTGGACTTTAGTTATGTCCATGCTGTGGTCTGTCATCAGTTCCTTACTGGGGTGAGAAGATACTTGTTTATGTCTCCTCCGGTATAGTGTCACGCAATAGCTGGAGAGATGGTTTAGTGGATAAGAACACTCGGGCTTTGGAGGGGATCCAGGATCAGTTCTGTGTACACACAATAGTATGTCACAGTCACCTGTAGCTCCAGTTCCAGGATATCCAATCTCTTCCTCTGATGTCTGCAAGTACAAGCATACATGTAATATACTTACAGATATCAGGCACACAACAAACACACAAAATGAAATAAACAAATATTTATGAACTAAAAGCTCAAGGATACTAGTAAGTGCTACATGGTCTATGCCTAAACCAGTGGAACCTCATATAAGAGAAATATGCCTGTCCTTCCAAGCAGCACCAATTCACCAGAGAAAAGGCAGAGATTCTGGATTCCTATTCTTTGAAATTCTCAACCATGTGTCTTCTATATTCTTAGTTTCTAATAGTAAAACACCATTTACTTTATAAAGTGTGTTTGCTGGCAAACTGGTTGTTTCAAGTCTCAGTGGGACAAATTCTGTATCTCCGTTAACTAAAATCACATTGTTTTTTTTTTTATAAAAAAGAACGGCCAGCTAGATGCCTTAGCAGGTAAAGGACCTGAGTTCAGCCTTGGAATCAACATGGTAGAAGGGAAGAATCAACTTCTGCAAGCTCTCTCATAATCTCCACACACCCACATACCACATCCACATCCACACACACACACACACCCACCCCCCCACACACACACACGGGGGGGGGGGGGCGCGGGATTGATCAACAAGGTCTCAGTAAGTAGCCCAGGCTGGATACACTGGTAATACATAGTGTATCCAGGCTAAGCTTGAACTAATAATAATCCTCAGCCTCTTAAGTTGTAGTACTACAAGAATGAGCGGCAGCATTATAGATGAACTTCCTCCACATTTCCCACCCATTATAATGTGGACAGGATTCTTCAGTTTTTTACCTGGCCCAGAGAAGTCTGACTCTCTCCCTACGGTAAGAGCAAGTTACACAGGGAGAATAGTAGTAAAACTGCTAGTTCTTTCAAACTCTAACACTTAACGAATATAATGCTGCCATGAATTTTGAGAAATAAAAAGTAGATAAGAAGCTGCACAGAGATGTGGAAACCCAAGAGACCATGTTCAAATGAACTGACCTCGAGGACTTTAGAGCAAAGCTCCTGTGATGAGCCCTTGGAGGGCAGGCCACATTTAAAGGAGGAATTACCACCTTTGGCATGTTTAAAGAGCTGGACCCTGAAAGAGCCTGGGACTCAGAGTTAACTCCAAGGCAATGGAGGAATCTGAGCTGAAATGTCAAGACACAGGATCACTCATAGAAAATTCACAATTTCCTACAGTAAAGGGTTAGATTTTTAATCAATAAGAAATGAAAAGCTACTGAATGTTTCTGAGCAAAGATGAAAGTATAATTTACTAAATGTTACTCTGTAGTGGATAGAGTCAACCAACAGGGGTATATTCAAAGCCAGAAGGCTGCTTCTCATATACCAAAGTGTGAGGATGGCAGATCTTAACCAGAATCCCTTCACAGAAGCTGAGATACAATAATTACTAGAAGGAAACACAGTGACTCAGAGATCAAGATCTCACTCCAGGAGAATAGTGAAATCTGTGTTTCCCATGGCAGACTCAGTAACTGGAAATTTCATGGAACTTTGGATTAAATATATTTCACTTGAAGTTCTGACTTTAGCTTTCTCAAAGACAGAAACACCTACAAAAATCTATGTTATATGGATTTTGTATAATCGATTTTGTTGTAGTTTCATATTAGACGCACTCACAATGTAACACTGAGTTGAGTCCGGGCTAAATTCTGTACACCTCCTTAGACAGCAAATACAAGAGCCTTATGAGGTGACCAGACTGCCTGTTGGGGACTGTGTTCAGTTGCTAACACAACCAGAAATGCCACCAGAACAAAGACTTTCTTTCCCCATTTAAACTGATCGCATTTCATGCGACTCATCACATGCTTTCCCTCTTTTGTATTCTACATCTTTGCTGTGTGGCTTGACTCTCTGGAACTGTAAAAATACTCAACCACCATTCTGTTCATCACACCTATAACCCAACCATAAGGAAGGCACTGCCTTTTAAATTACCTTTAAAGTGCTTCTGGCGGCATTCCTTCTCACCTTTGGGTGTACCTATCTGGAAGAGAAACAGTGTGCCTGTAGGGTGGGTCTGTGACAACCATGACTACACCTGAGTCCCACTGCTAAAACAGAAGGGAATAAAGGCTATTTGGTTAGATTACTATCAGTCACTGTTTCACAATGAAGGTCAACTTTGCTCTATAATTTTGTAACTGTAATTCTATGCAGATCTCTTGGTCATGCATTTTAAAGTCTAAAATCTCTTCCAAGAAACCACATTCCTGGTGAACTTTCTCTCATTATATTTCTTTTTATCCCTATTTTTATCATTTTGTAACTTTGCCAATAGTGTAATAACCAATTCAAAGACACTGGATACGAGTAAGTGGCAGAACTGACCAATATGCCCCACAACAAAACAAATAATGACTGACTATAAGCACCTTGATGAATATTAATGATAGTGACAACCAACTCAAAAAGTGACAGATGTATAGATTTAAAACCAGTAGTCATCAGAGACCCATTAGAAAAGAGAGAAGTTTGAGAGGGCTGACCAATAAGTGTTCATGACCAGCAGACATTAGAATAAATACATAAAACACATTAGCCAACTGTAAACCACAAAATATTCAAGAGACAACAAAATAAATAAGAAAATTCTCAACTATCTTCTAATACTTGGTGTTGAACTTGGTAATCACAAAGTCAAATAAAACCCCTCTGGTAGGAGGTTATATAGAAATTGTACTGTTGACCAGGAATTGGCAAAGACTTATATTTAAAATCAGTCATTTCCAAAGCAGCAAATGACACAAAGCTATTGGATTTCAGGAACCTTCAATAGAATCTTGTAATAAAGGAAAGAACGAGGAAAATTAATTACTGCATTGGCTCCACTCACCCCATCAAGTATGCATACAGAGAAAGGAAGATGATAGCTCAGCAGTAAAGTTTCAGGTGAAATAACTATCCCACTATAGAATTTGATGTTCCATGAGTAGGTGCTTCTAAGAAACTAAGGATTGAAGATTGGAAGAGATGTCTTGTTCCCAGATGGAATGCTTCCTGGAGGCACTAAGGGGCAGTCTTGTTGTGGAGTGCATTGTGAGGAAAGAGTTCCTGGAAGAGCATGTCATTTCTTCTAGTTTGTAAGATATGCATTCCCACTTACCCTGGCACCTTCAACTCCCTTGGGTATTTCTAAAGTGAGTAGGCTGGATTGATGTCCTAGTTTCATTTCTGTTGCTGTGATAAAATACCCTGAAAAAAGCCACCAGCAAGAGAAGGGTATGTACTCTAGTTCATGGTTCCAGGTAACAGTTCATCATTGTAGAGAAGTCAAAGAAGAAATTTAAAGAGATATGCATTTAACATGATACAGACTGAACATATATTTAGGAATATATACATATATATGCATGTATGATAATTAATGAAAAAAGAGACCATAGATTTGAAAGAGAACCAAGAGTAGTATAAGGGAGGGTTTGGAGGGAGAAAAGGGAAGGGAGAGAAGATATAATTATATTACAATTTCAAACATAAAAGATTATTTAAATAGAGAGAGGGACAAGCTAGTCATATCCATGGTCAAGAACAAAGATAGAAGGAAGCTAACTACTCAGCTCACTTGCCCAAACTTACACAGTTCAGGACCTAAAACCAGGGAATAATACTGCCCACATTTAGGGTGGGTCTTCCTACTTTACATGGCCCAGTTAAGAACATGGTTTCTAAGCTTGCTCCTACACTAATCCAATCTAAGCAATCCCTCATTGAGACTCTCTTCCTGGTTATCTGAAGCTGTGCCAATTGACAGTGAAAAGTATCACCATAGTGGAGTGGCTGAGAGAAGAGTGGGATTCCTATGAGGAGAGGTACCTGTGAAACCCAGTGAGTAATCTTGGATGACATCCCTCTTCTGTTGAACTTTCCAGGCAGAGGTTGCCATGTTTTCATGATAGCCTAGAGTAGGAAGAATTACAATCTGACCAATCTGCTCAGTCTTGATCAATCTGATCAAGCAACACTTTCTGGAATCTTCTAATGCCCTTTAACTTTCTTCTTTCTCTTCCGTGCCCTATGCCTGATGGTGCAATAATTTGTGTTTCAGTTGCAGATAATTCTCAGGATCCCTTTCTACATTCTGCTTCTTAAGCTCACAAGTGTCTGCTTGTTCCCAACTCTACCTGGCCTGTACTCCAACTGTTTCCAATGTTGACTTCCTATCCGTAGTCTTGAATTCTCACTTCTTCTTCCCTTGATGTAGGAAACATAGCTTCAGTATAACATATAATGGACCTTTCCCCTGTCTTGCTTGATCTTAACTCGAAATCTGAACTCTTCAACCTGCCTTACGATGTTTAGCATGGCGTGGCTTCTGCCCCACCCTACATGCTCTCACCTCCTTGAACAAATGGCCTAGCATTGAACCTCGCATTCTTTTTTGCTCTCCCCTCCCAGTTTATTTCATCACAGTCTTCTTAAGAGACTACCATGTGCGAAACTCTATTACTTCAGAGCCTTTTGTTAATCTGTGCCTCCCATTCCTCTCTCTGCATGACTGACTCCTCCTCTGGCTTCAGAGACAGTCCTTGTAAACTCCTGCCATTTTCTTCAATATCATTGTGACAGTAGTAGATCTATAATACTCTTTATGTTATTGAGCACAACTTTTAGTCAAGTATTAAAATATATGTTTATTTTATCAGATTTTATTTATCTGCTAAGTATTGGATTTCAGTTTGCTGAAGAGTTGAATGTGCAGCAAAGGCATGAGTGAAGGAAGATCTCTGGGAGGTGACAGGTGGCACTGTCCCACACACAGAAAGCAAAACAAAACTCCATGGCTTATGTTGGAGGATATGGATCAGTCAGCAATGGGCTAGCCCCATTTGGATCTAAATTCATAGATGCAGAACTTGTGTAAAAAGCCAGTCACAACAATATGTACCTGGTTTAGGAGAAGCAGAGACAGGAGAATGCCTGGGACTCATTGGCCAGCCAGACTTTCTGAATCAGTAAGTTTCAAGTGCAATGAGAAACCTGTCTGTAAAAATACATACATGCATGCATGCATGCATGCATGCATGCATGCATAAGATAGATGAGGATTGGCAGACGTCTGATGTCCATCTCTGACCTCCACAACACACGTGTGTGCACATAAATACACACACACACACACACAAACAGTTTAGATGTATGTATGTGTGTATACCTGTCAATGGATGTGCCAGCAAAGGGGAAAATGTTGAGGTATTCCCAACCAGTAACCTCTGTCTCTTTAGTAAAACGGAATATAATTAAATATAAACTATTCTGGAGCACAGTGCTTCAAAAGAATGCTCTGTGAGTAGATGTTGAAAGACATAGGAAAGGAAACCAATCCAGGGACATTCAAAATGCATTTAGAGTGCTACCATGTCTTATCCTCATTTAGGTATTCACAAAATTATATATACTAAGTTGCAATGCAGTCCAGGTAATATACTCATTTTTTGCATTGCAAGCACAAATCCAAATTGCTAACTAAATCTTCAGGGTGTGAATTAGAAAAGCCCCCTGTGTCAGACCCAGGCTCCAAAGGCTCTAGCCACAGATAGAACGCTCATCACCAACTATCCTTTGTAAGTGTAGGCTTTGAAGTCTCAGGAGAGGACTTCATGTATAGTCCTGCAACCCCCTTATTAAATGATCCTATAATGTTTTAGGCCTTTACAAAATATCTTATCTTTTTTATGTACAAATAGGACTCCCTCACTAGTTGTATAGAATGCAAAAGCATCTTGATGTACGTTAACCTCAGATAAGGAAGGAGCAGTTAGGTTATCAGTGGCTTTTTAATATGGATGTCTAGTTAATTATCACAGCAATACTTGATTCATGAGAATAAATAATCACATATGCCATATCTAAAAGTAATAATTTAAAGTAGCAATAGTGAATTATCCTTCAATTGTCTGTCTACAACTTCATCTTGTCAACCAACTTCAGCTGTCCTGCAAGGCAGGCAAGTTCATTTCCCCTGAGCCTCAAAAACTAAACCTGTTCTTTTTAGACTAATGGAAGCTGGTTGGAATTCTCTTCTCCTGTTTTGCCTCTGCAGAGTCTCACTATTGGTAATGTTTTATCTCAAACTCTATGTTCTTGATTTTCTAAACAGTTTCAGATTATCTAATGCAGTGGTTCTCAACCTTCCTGATGCTGAGACCCTTTAATACAATTTCTCAATTGTATTACACACCCACAACCATAACATTATTTCCTTGCTACTTCATAGCTGTAATTTTGCCACCATTAAGAATCATAGTGTAGCTGGGCAGTGGTGGAACATTCTTTTAATCCCAGAACTCTAGAGGCTAAGGCTGGCAGATTTCTGTGAGTTCAAAGCCACACTGGTCTACTGGGGCTAGTTCCAGGACATCTAGGGCTACACAGAGAAAATCTGTCTTGAAATTAAAAAAAAAAGAATTATAGTGTAAATATTTGACATGCAGGATACTTGATATGTGACCCCTGTGAAAGGGCCATTTGACTCCAAAAAGTGGAAACCCACAGGTTGAGAAACACTAATCTAAAGATTATAGGGTATCAAAATTACTTTGTGTTTGTCTGAATAACAAAATTTTACATTGAAACTTCTGAGTTTAAAAAGAGAAGTTCCTCCACCTCACAAAATTTTAAGACCCTCACAAGTGAAGTACATAATCCCTCAAATATTTAATATTGTATATTACTGCATAAATTGTCCAAGAATGAGATTTTTAAAAATTAAAACAATCCAATAAGTGATAGGATATAGAGTTCCAAAGTAGTATGTGCTTATATATTTTAGCTAAAAGGTAATGAAATATTAGAATTATATTTTTAAATTTAATAAAAACCAATGAGACCACATCAGAAAGGCCACACAAATGTTGAGAAGTATCCAGAGCTCCGTTGACTCAGAATCCTTATTCGATCTCTCAGGAATCCAAGTCATTAGTGGTAGAACGAGAGATGAGGTGATCTACTTATAAACATAGGGCTCTGATTCATTCTGAGTGTCAGTGATTTTAATACCAGGCACATCTGTTTATCTGGAGACCATTTGTTGAGAGCTGCTTCGGAGCTTCTGAGCATGTCCACACTTAGGAGGGAAAATGTACACCCTTAGCAACCAGTAATGATTAGACACAAAACCACTGATCAGGATAGGGAGATTTCAAAAAATAGATATGGTTAGGCATTCCAGGTACACAAACAAAAGTAGATGTAACAAAAAGTATGCTGTGTCTATAAGTATTGCCCTTTATTTGTGATCCTTTGGGAATTCTACCCAAATGAGTTCTGGGAAGTCAAACTGCATACATGTACATACATATGTGTGTGTATGTGTGTATGTGCACTCGTGTGTGTGTGTGCATCCACTGTATATATGAATGCATTCATGTATGTTTGTGTAGGTGTGAGAGTGTGTGTGCACAGGAGCACTATCTTCTTTATAGTTTATAAAAGCATTTAACTGGTGATATCCTGGATTGATGCACTAAAATCTGTCTTGACAACTAGGATTGGTCTGTGAGAAGTAGTTATTCACCAGAAATAGGTAGAAAATAAGAAGTTATTCCCACACTGGAGTCCCTCACTCCATACTTCCAACTATGCCCACCTGCTTGTCTTATCCGGGACACAGAGACAGAGAATCAGGTGAAGATATAGAGTAAAGGTATCAGAGTCAGGCGAGTAGTATGATGAAGTTGTCTTGTTTTCCAATTGGTGAGTCAGGGACTCAAATGCTTACTCTGCCACAATGCATTTAGCATTTTCTGAGAATTCAGTATGTGCCAGGACAGTCAATAGATATCATTGCCAGAATAATTCCCATTTTCATTAGTCCCATGTTTCTTTGGAGAAACAAGCAAGTAGAAAAATTAATGTGAAACTACTTTCTAAGAATCCCATGAAGATAGTTAAGGAGAACAAATAGAAAAGGGAATGAGGAGATGTAGATGAATTGGGAAGACTAAAGAATGGCTCCTTGGGGAATAGGATTTAAACAAAGAGGGTAGGAAGAAAGGCAACAGAGAGAACATTCCATAACAGTTCAAGGGCTCCAAGGTAAGGAGGAGTCTGGTGGCTTGTTCCAAGAACAGCAAGCTTATGTGACTCCATTGAGAGGGAGAGTGACAGGAGATAAAGCTCATGGTCTTCATGACAAGAATTAAAGGGGAAATGTGTGTGGGCATGCTTTAGAGTATCCAGCTCTGTGCCACTGTGAGGATTAACACAGTCATGGGTGTTTCAAGCTGCTCTCTACAGAAACAGGTCAACAGGAAAAACAAAACACTTGAACACAAGCTTTACTTACATTCCACCCTTTCTAAGTCAATGGTTTTTCTCATCTTTGTTATCAACCAAGGTATTCAATTTGCACTGGGGCACGGACTATTAAAATAAGACCTTATTTCCTCTCCCTTTATATCACACATGAAAGACAAGATAATATGACTGAAGCATTTTAATGCCCATAGAAGCACTTAGCAAAGCTAAGATTCTTTTGTGCTTGTGTCACACAATACCATGCAGGAGATGTGACAGGAAAAGTCAGACATTCCCTGTACTCACTCCAGCATTCCCCTCTCCCACTGATTTTTCCATTGGAATTTTAAATATGGAATGTGGGTGGAAGAAAGGTGGGGCTGTAGTCTGACCAACTTATTCCTGAGTTCATTCGCCCAGTAAGCAAACACTTACTGAGAGCCTGTCAATTATGCTGATTTTAAAGCTGGGGATTCCAGAACTGACATTTATTATGCCAACTCAGTTTCACAACCATCAAGAGCATAGTCACACTTTTCATATTGCTATGATCATATCAATACCCAACGAGATGCATGTTAGGGGAGGAGGGTCTGTTTAGGCTTACTATTAAAGAAAGAACATAGTCCATAAAAGTGAGGCAGGCAATTTTGCAGAATCACAAGGCAGCTCGCTGTGTTTTCAGCTGTAGTCGGGAAGCAGAGTGGAAGGGGAGTGATGCTACTTTGCCAGTTCCTCCCTCAACCTATGGATTTAAAATGTTCCCACCAAGGGTAGTAGGTCTTTCCTCCAATTCAACCTTTCTGAAATACCACCTCATAAACACTTCCAGATGTGTGTTTGCATGGAGACTCTAAATCAAGATAAACCATCACTCATAGGAACCCAGGACCTAAGAGAAGATCCTCCTTTCTCCTCTTACCTCTTTCATGTAAATATATTGTTAACTCATAAGGACGTTTTGTACTCTAGCTTCCTGGACAAGAATCCAGACACCTCCAATATTACCTGAAGAAAGTGTAAGAATCAAGGGCCATGAACAAAGGCAAGAGGAAACATTGGAGCTGAGGTACACACAGAACACAGGATAACTAACATTCTGTGTGTACCTCGCAGTGTTGGTGGATGTGAGCTCATCTTTCTTCTCCGAAGAGTGTATCAGGAGACAGTCTTGCTTGGAAGAAATTTTCAAACCAAAGTCATCAATAAAACTTGTGCTCACTTCAATAAGTGCTTTATCCAGACCATTTTATCCTTCTGACTCCTACACACTAAATGCCTTGGGAAAACTGAACTGACAGTGGTGCATAATAAGATATTAGGTAATTGTGGCCATCAGAAATAGGAGGAAAAGGGCACTTCTGAAAAGCTCCAGTGCAAACAGGGTGGAGAATGGAGCAGGAAGAAATCAGCCTTAGTACAGCAGAGGGAGTGCCGCTCCGAGAGAAGGACAGAAAGCAAGTATCTTTGGCTATAGATGGTTTCAGTCACTGTTGAGTTGAACTCTCTGTAAGCCAACCAGAAATACGTAGGCTTAGGAGAACTAATACATCGTGGGATTTGAAAAACTCCCTACAAGCAAGACATCAAGCTACTGAACCAGCCACACTCTTTCTATGAGGATTTGGTACCAGCATTAATAGGGCAGAGGTATGACCAGAACACAATTCCTTTTTAGTTTTCCCAGAAAGAAAAACATGGGATAAGGTGAAGCATGGAAAGTTAGTAGGAACTAGTAAAGGGGGAAGTGTCAAGAGGAGAGAATTTCATGTTCCATATGATATCCCGTCCATTCCATATCTCTGACTCACGTTGTTTCTACATCTCTTTTTGCATGTCACTTGTGCATCACTCTCGTTTTACTTAGACCAACTCAGTGCTAAAATAAGATTAGTTTCATGTGAAAGGTTCAAGATCTTTATGATTGCCTTTGCACACATGTGCTAAATATTTTCCAACTAAACAAAACAGGTAAAAAAATCCACTTATAGGAAAGGCAAAATTTAAAAGAATCACTTCATAGTCTAAGGCTGATTTTTATTCTGTCAGTTTTTATTAGTCTTGGGGAATCACTTCAGTTGTATATGTAACCTTTTCCTTCATCAAAGAATGCAGAGCCTCAGGAATACAGAGAAAGTGCACTACCACTGAGCTACATCGCCAATCACCATATGCAATGTCAAATGCTTATCTCGTGCCATAAGTTATGATGGAAGAAAAATCATTTACAAATTTACACATTTGTAATGATGCCCATGTGCAAAGATAGAAATGAGTGTGCAAATCTGCTGTCAGCTCAGTCAACCTCCAAGTCAAAAATTTCTGAAATTTTATAGTGATTATTAATAATGGAAAATTTATTCCTGATCTCATTCAGAGAAAGTGCACTTCACCTATGAAAAAGTATGCTGCCATTCCTCACATCTCTGCTCCACACCTCTCTCTGCTTAAATCACATGACTCAGTGCCCACAGTGATAGGATATTGATCTTCCAAAACAAAATCTAAAGAGTTTCTTCCTCATATTTTCACTACGTTTGCGTCTCTGCCACTCAACCCTGTTTGGCAGGAGGAGCTAGCAGGAGCTTCAAGCTACATTCTCTTTGATGAGAATATCCCTCACTCCACCTGCACCTGCAAGAACCCTACTCCTCTGTCATAAGTACAACCTTTCCACCATTCCACCCATCCCAGAAGCTTAAAAATAACCTGAAGACTTGCCTTTTCAACATTTGCAGTCGTTCTGTTGTTGGAGGACTTGGCAGGGAAAGCTTTGACAATGACTTAGTGATAAGAAACTGCACAGACAGCACCAACCCAGTTACAGATGCCAGTATCAGGAGGAGGGGCTCAAAGGCTTCAGCACTAGCTGAGTAGTTATCAGCTGGTGGCAGCTAGGGGAAAGGGGAGTCACTTTCTTAGGCCAATGACTACTCAGTAGGCTAAAAAGGAAAAATAAAAAATTGAGGGGTTTTGACAAGATGTTGAGATAGGTTCCTGAGGAAAGTTGGGGGACAGAGAAGGGAATATGATCAATATACACATGTATATATTTTTCAAAGAATATATGAAAATTTCAGAAAAGCTGCAAAGAACTACAGATGTCTCAGTTCAGGTACATCATACTGGCTTTGTATATTACTTCTATTGATCCCCCATCTCCCAGGGAGGTTCTCTGAGGTCAAATTCATCCTTTTCGTGTCAACCCTAGTTCTTGCACACAGTTAGACATTTGTTAAATTATTTAGAATTGTAATCCAAAAAGTATTTGCTGAACTGTATTGGCATGAAAATATCCTAGCTGACAAGATGGCCAATCTAGGTTAATTCATAGCTGTACATGGTTCCTGTAGGTCAGTCATAGAGTGTATCCAAGTTCATGTTTTTCTTCTTTTTTGTTTCTTTCAATCCTCCTTTCCTTTTTTTAACAATCCTATTTTCAAAGTAGAGTTTATTTGAAGCTTAAGAAGTCAAAGTTTGTTGGCCTTTAATCCCAGCACTTGGGAGGCAGAGGCAGGTGGATCTTTGTGAGTTCAAAGCCAGCCTGGTCTACAGAGTGAGTTCTAGGACAAGCTCCAAAGCAATACAGAGAAACCCTGTCTCCAAAAACCAAAAACCATACCAAACCAAACAAACAAAAATAGAAGTCAAAGTTGGAGAAACCCACGCATTGGCTTCTATGTCTCTCTCTAGAACTCTGTGTGATGTACCCTTAACAGAAGGGGAGAGTGAATGTATACACACAAAGTTCTAGTGTCCAGATTTATATTATGGCTAATTTTATCACAGACAGGCACTCAGCACTATGCATTATTGAATGAAATGAGTTACTGAAATGTATGAATTATTTTATGACTTTTCAGTGTTATTAGCTGGTTTCTAATAATGGCTACTGAGATACCTAGTTTTAAATTCCTCTGTAGAATAACTTTGTTTATAGGTAATTTGCTGCTGTGTTCCTGAATCCAGTGTTGTTGTAGTAGCTTTTACTCGGGGTCTTTTTGTCTCCTCACTTACAAAATGGGTTACCAATTATGTCTACCCCTTAGTGTTTTGGAAAACATTCACTAGAATAATATAAACATGAGTTGGGCCAGTTACCATGGGCACTCCTTGTTCAGTGAACACAGTGGAGTAGAAAGAGCGGGAGGATGAAGCTCGATGAAGTATCTCTGGTGGACTCAGTGCTTCCCAGATGAGAGCTATGGTAAACACGATGAGACAGCTAATATTTGCATGGTGCCTTAAAGAATGTCAGCTTATTAATTTAAGGAAACTGCTGACTGGTTTAATTATTCTTGCTCTTTAAACTGTCTGCTAGAAATTCAAAAACTATGTCATGTATACACACATTCACAATTTTCCAATCAATTAACTCCGCTAAGCAACAATGTAGTCATCCAGATTTTCACTGGATGTTTTCCTCTCTAGCATGAGAGTCCTAACAGGGAATGCCACAGGTCTTCTACTAAGTAAAGCCAGTCTGTGTCTTCATTGGCACTAACTGAGCTGCTTTGCATTGCCCCAAAAGAAGTTGCAAATACTCTGCAAAAAAGAAGTGTGATGGATAAGAGTAGGAATCTAGAGAGAAGCATACAATGGATTGGGGAGAGAGCACACCCAGGTAGTTTATCTGAAAATAAGACATCCTGGTGACTATGTCACTGTGAGCACAGATAAAAGATTGTCTCTCATCTCTCCAAAATTCTCTTCTGTTCCACATTTCTGCAATCAAATTGAGAGTACCACATCTCTCTTTGATACTGATGATAATTTCAGATTTTCAGCCTTTGCCCTTAACACTTTCTTCATCTATTTCATAGTCACTCTAAGGGCCCAGTACACTTGCTCCTTTACCTTTTCTCTTTCTTATTTCCATATGTACTAAAGCTGACATCTTCTTAGAGGAACCTTCTGTTACTTACTAAGGACACTTATTTGATAAGCAGTGGTTCCTACGTGTATTTGTCAAAGGATTCTAGGTGCCTACACTACAAAGTAGGAGAGATACCAGGAACACAAGTTTACTAAATGCTATGGATGGTGACAGAACTTTGAATGGCCCAGGCAGGGCAAACATGGCTCTGGCAGGCCGTGCCCTTCCCCCTGATTCCCTGTGCCTTGCTAAGAACTGTTAGATTACATTCCTAAAGCTAACCACCAAGGTCCAATCACTTACTTGGCCACTTTCTTCTCCTACCAACATCCAACTACCAGAGTATTGAAGTCTAGCAATCAACAAACCCCCTCTGGTTCACCTAATTAACATGTACAATTAAAATTAAACACCTCATCATAACATGAGGTTTTCCCTTGTATCTTTATAAACTGCCATTTGCCACGTCTATCTCCTCTCTCTTCAGACACAGTTGTTTGTTCCCCTCCAGAGCAAATAACCCTGTCTCTCTCTCCTGTTCCATTTCCCTTCTCCATCATAGTCTATCTCCTGTCTTTGTCTCTTATTCCATGCTCTCTGTCTCTTTGGGAAAAACAAATCTCCTTTGTGCTGAGAACTTGGTCTTGGGGGTCCTGAGTCCATTCTCTTATCTTACAGATAGATGGGAAATTGGGCTGGACTATTAACCTGCATTCCAAATAAGCATGCCAAGTTAATATGTTGCAGGCAACTCACAGACCACTCAAATTCTTCTCACTCTACTTTCTAATCGCTAACATATGGCATTACTGCACTAGATCCCTCATGCACTCTCCACCAGATGATACACCTTTGTGACTCCCTTTTCTTCACCATCTATATCAATCCTCCTTCTCTTTCAAATGTGCACTGGACAAGATTAGGGGAGGAAATGAGGGCACTGGGTGTAGCCTTTAGTCTGTTTCCCTGAAGCTGTGTCACTGTTCATTCTTCATATCTCATCAGTACCTTCTTATCTACCCTTGGTCTTAGGCTCCCTAAGGACATAAGCACCTGAGGCTTCACAAGGGAAACAAGTGGTTTAGAAGATTGCTAAACTGAAACAATTCAATTAGGAATAGAGTAATGTTGCACAATATTAGTTGAATCTGTGTTACTTTGCCTGTCTAAACCACCTAACGAGCTGAGCAGCCAATAGCTAGGCAGGAGAAAGGGATAGGTGGACATACCAGGCAGAAAGAATAAATAAGAGAAGAAAAGAAGGAAGGAGAAAAGAGAAAAGGAGAAGGAGATGAAAACAACAGGGGTCAGCTGCCCAGCCACACAACCAGACATGGATAAGAAGTAAGGAAAGGTATACAGTAGAGAAAAAGACAAGAGCCGAGAGGCAAAAGGCAGATGGGATAATTTAAATTAAGAAAAACTGCCTAGAAATAAGCCAATCTAAGGTTGCACATTCCTAAGAAAGAATAAGTCCCCATGTATTTATTTGGTAGTTGGGTGTTGGGCTGCCAAAGAGTTAAAAAAGAAAAGGGTTCCTTGACTGCATTTAAAACTGTGGCACCTAAAGAGCCTCTGGGATGTTGATTCTTCTACCACTGACATTAAACTGATGGCATTTATGCATGTGATCTTCTTCTGTTTGAAATGAAGGGAAACAATAGCCTAGAAGATTGAGATAAAGGTTGGAGCATTTAGGAAAAGAAGAAATAGTATAGAATTGAAATAGTATCACCCAGTCTTAGACCTGAGGCCTAACGATCAAGAAAGCATTCTGCTTATTTCTACTCAGACCAAACCAAGAGTTCCCTAAACCAATATCTGAATATAACGTCAACCATCACCTTGTTTCCCCCTACATTTTCAGCTTTAGAGGTCATAAAGGCACTCAACATGGCACACTAATTTAGAAGCAGAGCTAGGCATTAAAATGACTCAAATGACTTGATGGCATAGGTACAAAGTCATGACCTTACTTAAAGCATTTGACAAGACTTCTGTCATGAGAATAGGGATCCACTGACACATACACACTAAGCTACTGAGATGGTGGTCATGTTAGTAGCCTCATTTGCATGTCCCCACCAATGATGAGAGTGTGCAATGGAAATATAAAAGCACCAAGTATGGTATAAAACTCATGTGAGGAAAATGCCCATCTCTTTCATCTTTGAGCTTCTGTCAAAAATTAGCCTGATTGCAACAGGCAGCAGTGAGGATTAGTTGACACAACATGCTGAACACTTCTTCCCGTGGAGGTGACATGAATGCATTGGGTTTCGTTAACTTCATGTCTTCATGTCTAATGGCTTAGGTTCCATAGCTTATTCTATTTTAACCTGTCCCTTAATAGGTTATTATTTTATCAACTAAATAATTTTGGTAAAATTTCTCATCTATTTACTAAAAGCCTTTAGGAAAAGTAGGAGAATATAAACAATCCCTTAACTCATGCTCATATATACACACACATCATCTGAGAATTTCATATATGTATA
This sequence comes from Mesocricetus auratus, assembly GCF_017639785.1. Classification (NCBI taxonomy): domain Eukaryota; kingdom Metazoa; phylum Chordata; class Mammalia; order Rodentia; family Cricetidae; genus Mesocricetus; species Mesocricetus auratus. The sequence continues at coordinate 38,901,812 of NW_024429194.1, read as the reverse complement.
CAATGTATTTTTATCACATTCTCCCCTGCCTACCCACTAACTTTTTTTCTTAAATGTTTCTGTCATTACTTTCATTAAGTGCCTGGGTTTAGAGCCATCCATAGAGCACAGTCAATCTACAAGAGTAACATTTCTGAAGAAAACTGATAATCCCTCCCCCTGGAGCCATCAACTACAATAGCTCAAGGGTACAGCTTGGAAAACCCTTGTAGGCATATATATGTCTTTAATATTATGATCCAAACAACTAAGAAATTGCACATGTGTGTGCATATGTGTGTATACATACACATATGTCTTGCATGTGTGTGTGTGTGTGTGTGTGTGTGTGTCTAGATACACATATGCCTTGCAAATAAACAAAAGACTCATCTTTGGCAATTAAGGGCACATCCTTAATTGCCTTAACTGTTGAAATTTCCTTCCAGACTCTTTTTGAAAAGATACATAATACAGAGTCTGGGAAGAATAAGTAAGGGAAACAGAAGGGTGGTAGAAGTCAAGCTGAAAGTTGAGCACGGTGATCACAGGCTGTCCTAATCTTTCAAAGCATTCACGCCACAGTGCTAACAGCAGTCCATGTGACCAGATCACATCTGCTCATGACAGCAGATCATAGGAAAAGGAAGTATTGGATCTGGAGAGACAGCTCAGCAGTTAAGGACACATACTGCTCTCACAGAAGGCCTGAGTTGGTTCATATCAGTTGGCTCACAACTGTGTGTAACTCAAGCTCCAGAGAAATCGGCACCATCTTCTGACCTCGATGGAGCCCTGCACTCACATACATATGCCCCTCTCAATACACACACTTTAAAATATAATAAATCTTCTAAAAAAGATAAGAAGAATGAGTGCTAGCTTTGATAAGAAGGATATTCTAAAAATCCAGAGCAGAAACAGACATATTTTATCTTTCCAAACTAAGAGTGCACTTTACAAGAAAGACCAAATAATGGCATGGCTATGGGAAAATAGTATCATAACATTAGGGACAACTGAGACATCAGGAGTAGTTGATAGAAAAAGCAAAAGCCAGAAGCTTAGTTAGAACTCTGTTACTTGTCATTGGAGACTAAGGGCAGACAATAATTTGTTTAGACTATCACCCATAAAGTACAAGACAGAGAATGTCTACTAGAGTCAAGTAAAAACCTGCTGCAACAGTCCCTTCAACCTGAGCAGCTCAAGCACCTTTCAAGGAGTTTCTTCTGTCATTCCTCTCTGTTGTGACACAGGTCCTGTGTTTGTGTGTAGACCAAGGCAACAGGGACAAGGGAAGGAATGAAGAACAAACACAGGGCAAATAGGGATTAAACAAAAGGAAAATCCCTGGCCTCAAGCCACCTGCACCTGGTAGAGAGTGTTAAAGAAATAATAATCATAACACCGCTGATTTAAGCCTGGGGCCTTGCAAATGAAAATAGCCTATTAATTCTTTCAACAAATATTTATTAAGTATCTATTACCTGTCAGACAGCTAGCTAAGAGATATGGATAGAAAGATATGGAAGGGCCTCTTCCCTTGAGGGGATTTTGACATCGGGGTGAAGCCGACAAGTAAAATGAACATAGATTGTTTTAATCAAGGTATATATTACTGGGAAAACATAGATGAGCGAGCATGTCCCTCTATCTGATGGAAATGAGCTGAGGATCAGAAGGGAACTGGAAGAAATGATTCAATATTCATGCAAATCCAAGGACCACACAAAACATGGGGTTTGAGCTAGAAAACTACCAATGGGTGATGCGTAAGGAAATCATGTCCAAACAAATTTCTGATAAATACTGAATACTGCCTGTTTTAGGATGGGCCAGAAATATCAAGGTAACAAGTTTGGTGTATTCTGTTGATACCAGGAAACAAGAAAGCCCATGAAATTTAAACAAAAGGAAAACAAGTGAATAACAAAAACAATAGTGAAAATTATACTTTAAAGATTTCATGGGGCTATGGCTATAGCTTGGTAAAATATACTCGCATGACTTCTACAAAACCCTGGGTTTGAGCCTCAGCAAGCCTGCACACACTAAAAATGGCTCGATAAACAAAAAATCATGTTAAATGAGGTGCAGCAAAGAATATGTTGTACATTTTAGCAATATCAATTTGACTCAATTCAATGTTTACTTTTTCAATTCAGAAGTTTCCCAAAGGATTTTTTATATCATAATTTGTGCTTTATTCAGCAAGATTTGCAATACAGGGAACTAAAGAAAAATTTCTTCCAGGCTCTCTCCTCTTCTCTCCTTCTGTGACCTCTTGTATGCCTTTGATCATCTAAAAGGAATGTGTGGGTGGTGTGTAACCTTTACAAATGTTTTTCTGCCAGTTGACTAGGGGATGTTTCTTCTCCCTGCCCTTCCACCTTCCCTGAGTTCTGCACAAAACCACAACTGGCTGCAGAGTGAGAAGTCACTCAGAGGTGCCCTTGACAAGGTGCCCGTCAAATGAGAAGGGAGCTGAGGCTGTGAAACCAGACAGCACCCCCTCAAAACCAGATTGCTGTGGCCCCAACAATCCAGTCTCTTTGTGTGGGATACCTAGCGGTTGGTGAATCATGTTACCAGGTGTATTTTTAGAAAATGAACTGGGAAAAAAAGCAGTTACTGCCTCTTCAGAGTCTCAGAAAGAGCAGAGAGAATAGACAAATGGATCTATTTGAAAATCAGTGATATGGTTATTATGAGGAAGTAGGCTAATTTCAACAAATCATCCTAAGATAAAAGTTCACTCAAAAGGCAGTGGTCGGGCTGAGTCCTCTGTCTAGTCCATCAAATTCTTCATATAGTGGCATGCCCCTCAAAGATGACAAAGTTTGTTGTTGAGTAACTATTAGTTGTCATTGAACAAATAGTTTATTTTTTATGTTATTCATTTCTCAGTCCAGTTTGAAATGTATATAATGTGTAGCACTTATGACCCCTTCCACTATGCAGTCTTTTTCTTCTGAAAATTCATATCTCTTCAGAACAAAGAATGGCTGGGCTGATAAGAATTAGACTGGATGCTGTATGGAAAGAGAAACTATAGAAGGGATAAACGAATAGCGAATCTGCCCTTCTTTGCCAAAGCACCCATTCGTCTTGTAACCAAGGTACCAATAAGTGACCAGAGTTGGGAATGGGTTCCTTATCTAGGATTTCAGGACTTCTCATTCCATTGTGAACAGCTTCCCATGATGTTCTATGAGCCTCAATAGTAGGGCTGTCTTATAAATTTATCATTTAGGGCTAGGCATACCAAGATCAGTTGTTCTCTACACTTGACCAGTTGTAGTTTTCTGTAATGATCTCTGCTAAAAAGAGAAGCTTCTTTGGTGAGGAGTCAGAGTTACACTATCTGTAGATATAAAGGATTAGTGTTCAGAATTCAATAAGAAAGTACTGAATACTAGTTTAGGAAAGTGGCAGTGGTGGACTCTTTTCTAAGGTCCATGACCCATAAGCCATGGGTAGTTGGCTGGGTTTAAAGCACCAAGCATGAATTCCCTCCTATTGGTATTGGAAGATGGGCTAAAAGACTTTAGGAATCAGAAGACCAGGATGTCCTTTGCAAAATAGTGTGTTCTACATATGACATAGAGCTGCAACCATGAAATCTCAAAACTTTATTTTTCTAAGCAAGGTCTGTCCAACAAATACACCATTTGATGGGTCAGCATGGAGGGAGGAAATCTTATAAGGCCCTGTGCCTAGATGAAGATCTATAGCCAATTAGTGGTTGCTAAGAGAGGGAGAATAATTCTCCAGGGAGAAGTACCATGATTTTTTTATGTGATCTCAAGTGGTCATCCCTAAACAAATATGCATAAGAACTACACTAAATAAACACATTAGGCTGTATTTACATGTACACGTGTGTGTGTGTGTGTGTGTGTGTGTGTGTGTGTGTGTGTGTGTGTGTGTGTAAAAATCACTGAAGACGTCCTGAACTGAGTAGACATGGTAAGAGTTCCTGGGAATAGAGGGAGACATAGAAATTATATAATATAGTATACATGAATAAAATTCTCAAACTATTTTTTTGAATTAAAGTAAAATTTTGATTGATTTAAAATATATTTGGTCACAAAGATTGGTCAGTACTTGATTAAAATGAGTGCGCAAATGGTTAATTTTTTTCAATGATTAAGCCAGGTTTACAAAGCAAATAATGTGGTTGGGTATGATGTCTCTTTCCTACATTCCCAACACTCAGGAGGTAGATGGAGGAGGATCATCTCATTCAGTGCCCAAGGCCAGCAGGAGCTGATATAGAAAGATCGTAGCCTACAAAACAAAACATACATAACTCTTACTTTAGTGGGAGGGACAAATTACATAGAGAAAGGCCTCTTAGTTTGTTAAAGTTGCTGTAACCAAAACACTATTGACTATGTGTCTTAGATAAATAGATATTCATCACAGTTCTGAGGGAACTGGGAAGTCAGAGATTGAGTAACAGCTCTCAAGTCATAGGACTCATTTTCTGGTTCACAGAGGTACTCTAAAGGCATTAATCACATTCATGAAGACACTGTTCTCATGACCTAGTTATTTCCTAAAGGCCACACCTCTAAATATCATCACATTGGGATTGTAAACATATACATTCATCTCACTTATGGCTTCAATCAGAAAGTATTTCTTCTGGGTAGGGAATGATGAAATAAAGCTATATAAGGCCCCAGATATGCTCCTCCCCCCCTACTGCAGACTAGACATAAGACATCATCTATAGTGCAACTCTGAACCCAGAGAAGTTTGGCAGAGGCTTTAGACATAAAAGAAGGGACTAAAAGAAGCAAGAGATTCTGTATGACATACGGCCAATACCTAACAAACTCAGCCAAAAAGACATGAAACTGTACCAAACTACATAAAATGTGTCTCACACCATGCCAGAAAATTTTTCTTCCATTTATTAATTTAAGAGGAAACAGAAAGTTTTAGGCCTTGGGTAAAAATAAAAGATGTTTCTCAACAGAAAACAGTAATTTTTTAGTCATAGACAATAGGGGTTAAGTGATTGTTCATCTACTCCTTGCCTGCAGAATCTCAGGCTAGTTTTGTGATTTCTCCACATTATTCACTCTTCTTCCCTCTACTCATTAAGTTAGCATGACACTAATATGTTCCATAGGCCAGCTGTCAGTGATGGTATATTCTCCGAGCCTAAGTTTTTCTTGAGTTTCACAGATGTACTGAGTCAACTAACACTCAGAGCGCTATTTGCTCTTCTCCCTTGGCCTATGCACATTTCAAATGAAAGCTTTGTATCTAGTCATAATAATATCTCGGCATAAGCAAAAAGCACAATAAAGACAAATGTGCATCTCAGATGACTAGTCAAAACATCCTCTTTTTCCATTCTCTTGGCAAAATGACTAGAACATTTCTTTTGTTCACAATGGATGTCCTAGCCTAGAAAATCACTGGTGTGACAACCCTGCCTAAAATCACCTGTGTGCTATCCTGGAGGAAGCACATTATGTCACGAAACCCTGACTCCCATGGAAGACTGCCTAACAGAGAACTAGGCAGTGGGAAGCATTCAGCCAGGGAGAAGTGTCTTGTTACACAGGAGATTAGCCATGGTCCTTGTGGCTCTAGAGGATATGAGCGAAGAGGGGACAAATTGTGGGAAAATGGGTCAGAGAGAGCAATAGCTCTGATAAATGATCCTTTCACATACTGGAATCCCTAATCCCTATATTCTACTACCAGGAAAGGGTATGCACTAGATGCAGATGACTTTTATGCAAATGAATTAATAAATGAACTTACATAGTAACACTGGAAGGAAAAAGTGACTAGGTCTTAAACAAAACAGAGTGATGTAGCAAGTCAACTCTTCCACTGTCCACTTTGCCTATCCCACTTCTGGGAGCCGGAAAATAAAGGAAAGAACAAAAAGATAACAAATTTGAAAGACTAGACACAGTCATAAAAATTCTACATTTTTAAACTGGATTGAGATTAAGTAATTTAGTAGTGATTGTGAGAGGGGTTGAGCTCAGACTCTCTCTTAGACCTCGAGTTTAGTGAACAATAATTGAGTGTAAGAACACACTGGAAATCTAAGCTTTGTCAGCATCCAACTCAACTTAACCTTCTGTAGCCTGGAAAATGCTTCCTTGAGCGAATTATACAGCACTTCTACTATGGCATACTTAGTGATAAAACTTCTAAAAAGTGTGGATAGAGACATAGACCAATTCCAAAAGACAAAAATAAAATAAAATAAAAAAAGTTTTGTGCCACTCATGTCTTTCAGAAAGAGATAAACACTTGGCTAGTAAAATCTCCTCCATGTTGAATAAGGAACAAGATTCCTTCCAAAGCAAAAGGAATGTCTCCAAGACTACATAGAAAAACAACAACAACAACAACAAAAAACCCTATAAAACAAACCCTGTGTTTTAGACGTAATATATCACACATATTTTTAAAGTAGGGAAAATGCTTTTGTCATTTAGTAAATGTCTTGGTTTCAGTACAAAATGCAACCTAGATTGTCTTATCATAATAGGAGTATTGTTTAGCAATCTTTTACTTTCAATCTAAGCTGAGTTCCACATGAAAGGCATTCATGAGAGCATACTAAATACCAAAAAAAAGTAATAAAAAGATTTACAAAAGCAAATATTAGCCCTTTTTAAAGGTCAAAGAAAAATTTTGAGTAAATAGAGATCTAGGCATATGCCCTCTGAGGCTTCTGAAAAGTCCTCTAGGGGCAAAAATTTCAAGTGAAGTAGTTTTGAAAGTGGTTTCAATTCTTCTACTGTGTTATTATCTAAATCAGTACAGCACTTCCTTTGTCTGCTCATCAGCAGGTGCTGAGGCAAAATGATGAGACGTTCCCATGCAAGGTACTTCCCTGGCACCTAGTACCGTAGTTCTGATTTCTGTGTGTACTCTTAAGCAAGTGTTTAGAGCAAGCACTGGCATTAGGCATGGTTTTCCTTTAGACTGGTGGGGTAGATTGCAAAATGCAGATTATTACACACTGGGGTACTGCAGACATGCTTTGTTGATGTTTTTAAGGAAGGTTTGGGGAAAACTTTAGCTGAAATTACTTCCATGCAAAATGCAAGAGAGGTCAACAGAGGTGACATTCACACTGGGCCTTTATTCTTTATTTGGCTAAGTCTTGGTTGTCATGGTATCAAAAAATGACAGTAATCTGTAGTTACTCATTTTAGGAGCATTTCAACTTTAAAGTTATATCTTAGCTCCAAAGTGATCTAGAGAGGCAATGCAGTCCACATGACAATTTCAAAAGACTTTCTTTGTCAAAATTCAAGCACTGATTTTGAAACTGACACCAAAATGAGAATGACCTAGAATTGCCAGAGTAATTCTATAAAAAGAATAAATTTGGAGCAAGGAATTTATTGACTTTTACATTTTTTAAATTACTTGCTTTTAAAATTTACCATAAAACTGAATAATCAAACAGTTGGAACACAAACCAACATACAGAAAAGGGGATAGAAAAATCTAGAAACAAAGCAATATATATATATAATTTTATAAATTTGTTTTTAACGTAACATTTTTAATGGAATACATATTTATAAGTTACAATATATTTTATATATGTATATATTGTTTAATATAATAACTCAGTCAAGTTAACATATATATATATATAAAACCTCAAAACAGTGTTTTTATTATGGTAAGAATAACAATAATGGATATAATTAACAGAGGGAGGAGACAGGCAAACTAAAGAATTTGAAACTATATTTGTGAATTATTTATTCAGAAAGGTATTAATATCCAGAATAAATAAGCAACACAATCAAAGGCAGAAAAGCACAATAGACAGTTGATCTGAATAGAAATTTCTTCAGAGAAGATGTATAAATGGACAAGTGTATTGGAGGATGCAAATCACCATGGGAATGAAATCAAAGCACAATAAGGTATCATCTCATCACAGAATAGCTGCAATCAGAGGACAAAACCGACATGTGCTGGGAAGAATGAAGAAAAACAGAAAGCCCTAAAAACTTTTGCTAGCAATGTAAATTAACACACTCATGTGAAATAATAAACGTGTCAAAAACTAAAATTCTCACATAAATCAGTAATTCCATTTTGGGTATATAGACAAGGATATTAAATTTGTATATCAAAGAGGTATGCTTACCCTCATTTATTGAAGCAGGAATTCATAATAACCAAAATGAGTAGGGACTCTAGTTGTCTCATCAACAAATGAATGTATAAAGAAAATATGATACACATATGATATATATATATACACATACACATACATACATATATATAACAGAATTCTTTTAAACCATAATAAAGTTATGGCAGCCCACTTTTGCAGCAACATGGATAGACCTAGAGATACATTATAATATCTAGTGAAATACACCTGTGTAGAAAGACAAATATCACAAGATTTCCCTCATACTCAGCAATTTATGGGGCCTCTGGTAGTGGGATCACTATCTATCCCTGGTTTACGAATGGACTTTAAGAACCCATTCCACGTGGAGGGATGCACTCTCGGCCTGGACACATGGCATAGAGCCTGGGCCCTGCCGTGGATGATATGACAGACTTTGGGGGTCCTCCATGGAGAGCCTCACCCTCCCTGGGGGAGTGGAGTGGGGATGGATGGGTGGCTGGTGAGGGGTGGGGGAGGAGGGGAGGGAGAGGGAACTGGGATTGACATATTAAGCAGGCTTGTTTCTAATTTAAATTAAAAAACTAAAAAAGTATACTAAAAATCTGAACTCACAGAAGTGGAGTGCAGTATAGTGGTTAACAGGGTACAGAGGCAACAGAAGAGAGGTTGTGGCCAGACTTATTATCAGTACAAAGCTATGACCAGATATTATGAAATGGTGATTATATTAACAATATTATAGGGTCAGAAACAACTTACTGATGAACTAGAGAGATGGTACAATGGTTAAGAACATATACTACTGTTGCAGAGGCCCTGAGTTTGAGTCCTCATATTCACATTGGGTACCTCACAACTGTGGAAACTCCAGTTCCAAAGGTTCTGACACCTCTGGCTTCTGCACACACCTGTACTTATGTGCACACACCTACATGATCACACACACAAGTACATGCTTGCACATGATTAAAAATAATCCAAATGATCCTTTAAAAGAACTAAATGAGAGGATTGTGAATGTTCTCATCATAAATAAATGATAATTATTTGTGAGAAAGGACAGTCTAAGTATGCTAAGTTGACTGATACAGAGTATAAATGGATGAAAGCATCACTCTGTACCCCAGACCGATGTTTAATTTCTATGCCTCCATAATACCTTTCCTAGTCATTTTCAAATGTGCAGTATGGTTAAATTTGTTTCATAGAACATATGAAGATCTCTTGAACCCCAAATTCTTTAATTTTATATAAATCAGCATCTTTTCACCATCAGGTTTTCCAAATCCTGATAATTGCCTTTCTAGTCTGCATTTTAAACAACATTTTTAAAAATTGGAAACATGAGATCATATTGTATTCATCTTTCCATTACCAGCTTATTTCAGTTATAATATAGCTCAGGCTCTTCCAAATTTTTGAAATGACAGGATTTCTGTAGCACGAACAATAAAAATCCAGAGTCAGATATTGGGGTTCAATCTGAAGATCAGAAAAGCAAAGTAACCAACCAGTAGCTCTTACATCTACCAAGGCTGAAACAGAGATTGTCTTCTTTGTGACTGGAAACTAAATCTTTTCTTGTCCTCAACATGACTGAAGACTAATTACCACAGGAGACCCTTTGCTTCTTCCTTACATACCTCTCTAGTGCTGGGATTAAAGGCGTGACTTCTGTTACTCTTTTAGACTGATTCACTCTCATGTATCCTTGGGTGGCCTTGAACTCACAGAGATCCATCTGCCTCTGTCCTCTGAGTCCTGGGATTAAATGTGTGTGTCACCACTGTCCAGCTTCTAAGGCTAACTACTGTGACTGGTTTTGCATTCTGATCTCCAGTGGCTTTATATTAGATCATAAACAATATATCACCACAGACTTCCTCTGTTATAAATTCTGAATTAAAATTCCACTGTGTTTGTATATCACATTTTCTTTCTTCCTCTTTTTAATTGACATAGAATTACATCACTTTCTCCCTTTCCTTCTTCCAGGCTTTTGCAGCTACCATCCTTTAAGTTCACAGTCACTTTTTCTTTATTATTGTTGTGTGTGTATGTGTGTGTGTGTGTGTGTGTGTGTGTGCGTGCATACATACTTACTGCTGAGTCAATTTGTGTTGGTGTGTATATGGCTTCAAGACTGAGCAGTCAATAAGAGGGCTCTTGCCCAGGAGACACTAATTCCCATTCTCCTAGCAGTCGTTGTTACCTGTAGTTCTTTGTCTAGAGTGAGATCCCATGAAGTCTTTCTCCTTCCATGGTAACATGTCCATTGTACTGCCATTATTCCAGTTTATGTAGAGACACTGTTTAATAGCAGACCTTTCTTATTCTGACTCTTACAATCTTTCCACCCTTATTCCACAATGAAACCTGGATGCAGGAGCCATACATGCAGGAGCCATAGATACAGGAGCTATAGATGCATGAGATGTGATAAAGATACGTGTGTGGGGTCTGGGCTCCTTACCATCTGCTGATCTCTGCATCGTGTCTGGTTGTGGTTTTCTGTGATCATCTCCATTTGCTGTAAAGACAGGCTTCTTTGATGAGGGGTGGTAGCTGCATTTAATTGTAGCTATAAGGATAAGATTTAGAAAGCAGTTAAGAATTATGCTGCCTAGCAAAGTGGCAGTAATAGATTCTTTCATATATCTGTGACCTCACAAGATTTGAAAAGCTGGCTAGTGTAGATGGAAGTTTCTGCCCTGTCTGGTCCTGCAATTATTTGATCCCAAATAAACACACAGGGGCTTATATCAATTACAAACAGTTTGGCTTATTGCTTAGTCTTATTACTAACTAGCTCTTATAATTTAATTAACCCATGATTCATGATTCTTACATATGTAAGAATCATGATTATTCCATGTTTTGTACCCATCATAGAGGTTAGATGGAAAGAAAACCTTCAGGTCAGATCACTTAAGTCCTGTGTCCTAAGTGTACAGTGTCTTCAGCAATAGAATCACCTTCAACCCTTGAAAGACAGCTGAAGGCTACACTGATAATCTATATTGTTTTAGAAGTCATTTGAACTACCTTAACCAACCATTTGAAATGAAATTCCTTCTTGGTGTTTGGTGTTTTGTTAGTCTATGGCTCTTATGAGGAGCATATTGTCAGATCCAGAAATACAAATGCCACATGTTCTCTCTCTTCTGAGGTTCATAGTTCCAGATCATCAAATGTGGGTACAAAACTGGAGAGAGGTCACTACAGAAGGAAAAGGATGGATAAAGGACAAATAACACCAAAATGCTTGATAAAACTTCAAGGAATCATGATATTTTATATTTACCTAAAATTATGTAGAACACATATAAGTATATATGTATGCATATATATCACATAGTCTTTATCCATTTGCTATAGTTTTAATTGGCTCCCCAGAAGGCATGTGAAATAATGTTGAGAAGTTATAAGTAAGGGAAATATTTGGGTCATGAGAGCACCATTCTTGTGAGCAGATTAATGCTATATTTTATGCATGCATACACATTTATACATACAAGAAAAGTTCTTACTAAAAGACTCAAGATTAAGTTTCAGCTCTATCCTTTTTATGCCTTTGCACCATGAGATACTGTAGGAAGAAGGCCTTTGCCAGATAATGGAGCCATCAATTTTGGTCATCTCAGATTCCAGAACTATAAACCATTGTATTTCTGTTCATCACAGACTGTCCAGCATGCAGTATTCTGTCATAGGGAAAAAATAAACTAATGCTTGAATCACCCTGATAAGACATTTACAGTGGTCCTCTATCTTAACTGTTATGAACAATGTTGCAGTGGCCATGGGTCATAGTTATTTGACTTTAAACAAAGGTCTTAATGCAATTCAGTAAGAAGATCCACTTATTCCAAGTAAATTACAACAGCTGCATATTCAAATAGAACAGACAAAATAAAATAAAATAGATCCTAGATTGAAGTACAAAAACCATGTTCAAGAACATGGAAGAAAATTTACTACAATGTCTTGCATGCGCATACACACACACACACATCCATAAAAGAAAACAAAAGCATACAAAAACATAGTCAATATGACTCTCAATTGTTATAGTCAATCAGCAACCAAAAAGACAGTTAATATTATCTGTCATCAAAGAAATGCACACTAAATCCATGAGCTAGAGCAGCAGGTCTCAACCTGTGAGTTGCAACTCCTTTGGGGTTCAATGATCCTTTTACAAGGATCCCATATCAGATATCGGCATATCAGATATTTATATTATGATTCATAACAATAGAAAATTATAGTTTTGAATTAGCAACAAAAATACCTTAATGGTTGGGATCACCACAACATGAAGCCCAACAGTAATATAGGGCTGTAACATTAGGGAGTGGAGAACCACTATCTAGAGAGATGGTTCAGTGGTTAAGACAACTGCTACTTCATCAGAGGACCCAAGTTCAGTTTCCAGAACCCACACAGTACATCACCACTGTCTGGAGCCCCAAATCCATGGACTCAGGTACATATATGTATGCTCCCATACATACACAGGGACTCAGACACATATATACAGATATTCCCCAATCTCAAATTACCCCCACTTCGCTTATAATAACTAATGCAATGTAAATGGTCACTCAAGTAAATGAAAGGACACATAAATACTATATTGCTTAGGGTATCTATCCCTTGCTTACTCAGAAATCTGGAAATGCAATATTGAAGATAGAATATAGAATTTTGAGGTATGTGAAAGCTCATATTTGCATAAAAGAGTTGCAATAAAGGCTGTGATGAGTCATGCTGGGCTTTCAAAACAAAGAGCCCTTCAGTCTCACTTGCTATGCTTCTTCCTTCATCAGAAGTAATTAAAGAAACCCAAAATAATTTTTTTTCACAGAATAGAAAGATTTCCAAGAAAATTTATTCTGATGAAATCACTGTTGCAAATTCAAATCTTAGTTAACAATATACATGCTCTCTTTTGTGCTCATTCAGTTTTGTGCAAAAACCTATCTGAGAAAGTACGAGTTTAATAGTTTTTTTGTGTGATATTGCTTTAGTAACCTTTTTGACTCACATGCTTACACATTATAGCTATATCAATTTGAGGGAGTGAAAATACCTTCAATTTAAAGACGTCTTTGAGGATTTTTAAAGAGCCATCTTGAGATGTCAAATATATTTGAAAACATCAGCTAACATTTTGCTCTTTCCAACAGGCAGCAATCTTTGGACTTGTATTCAGTCAAATTTATGTGTGCATTTTGTGTGTGTGTGTGTATGTGTGTGTCTGCGTTTCCAAATTAGAATCTATCAGCTGTTTGGCATATGTCAGAAAGCCCTGAGTTTAAAATGGAAAGGAAAGTATGGAAAGGTCTTTAATTAAAAAAAAATTCCTACTTGACATATATGCAGATAAGGGACCAGGCTTGTAGAAAACAATTTACCTGCCACTTTATGTTTTTGACATTTTCTGTTTCCTTGGTGATTCTTAATGTTTTCCTTTATGTATTCACTTTTCATTTGTTCAAGGAAAACAAATCAACATCACAACTTTGTTTTTTTATTATCGTTGCTGCTGTACACACACACACACACACACACACACACACATACATGCTCACAGAAACAATGCCTAATGTGTCTGAATAATTGTGTATTTGTAATTCTATCCAAGAAGAGAGGAATGATTCCTTGTGACAGATGCTGGAATATGGCAAACATTTACATGTGAAGAAATTTCATTTAAACCCTATGAACTTATTTTGATTCCTTTAAAATTTCCACTTAACATCTAAAACAATACTTCATGAAAATGCACAGGAACCATGAAAACAAATCAGTGTGCTATTTCTCTATAAGCTCTTGTATGACTGAGGAAACCATGATAACATGCCTGGCCAGTGAATGATGCGGGTTTGATGAAGATAATGTAGAGAGAGTGGCAGATCTGAGAGAGTGCCAACAAAGAAACGATGTGTCCAAAACGACTTAGGGAAATGAAGTCTGCTTACAGCTTAGGCAGATATATAAGAAGGACAAGAACATTTGTTCTATTCACTCCTAGGACTCAAGGTTGCAGTTTAGGAAAACAAACAAAACCTATATAAGAAGTCTTTGTAAGGTTAGTAATGTGGACACTGAGGATAAGTTAGGCTTGACACAGACCATGTCAACCATAAAGCAGGGGCAGGGGACAAAAGGGAGTCTTTTAAAGCCCTATCTAAGAAAACCACAAGACTGGCGGCTTCTCCTCAGCTGTCATGATCTAGGAAGGCAGCTGATCCCCAGGCCAGTCCTCTGAAGACCCTGCTCTGTAGACAGGTCATTTTGGTAATATTTACTTCCCACATTGGTTAATAAGATGTGTTAGTGTGTATGTGTGTTAATAACTTTACTCTGAATTTTAACAGTAGAGTGAGAGGAATAAAAATACATCAATGCTTTAAAACAAGAATAACCTTGTATGACTGGGGTTTTCCTTTTTCTTTAGTCTTCAGTAAGGCCTGCTTTGGTAGTGTAGTTCACATGTGATAAACTGGCTTTATCACTTTGGGATCATGCGTTTTGCCATATGGAGCCAGAGCTGGGCTGAAAATGAGATATCCATGTAGCTCTGACAGACTCCCGAGTTGTCCACTGACCAGGCTTATGGGTTCTGCTGGGGAAATGCATGGCATATGGCTCACCTGACTTAGCAGAAGCCGTCTGTGTTTAATGGGAAGGCTACTGGGTTTCATTTCCTGTGGATGCTGTGCCTACAGGAAGTTGGTTAGTGAGGTAGAACTGGAGTCCGGAAAAGAAATCAATGCTGCAGGACACCCTGGCCCCTGGTCTTTTGCTGTTCTTTGTAGTTCCTTTATAACTCATATCATTGTCTGCTGTCTTACTGAGCAGTCTTCAGAGTCCTAGTTGGGTATTTCCTAAATGTGAAGATGACTTGTTTGTTCTGTATGATTGTTTTTTTCTGTCTGGTTTTTGTTGTTTTATTGCTAAAGCATGACCTTACTCTGTAGATCAGGAAGGCCCGAAACTCATACATAGCTCAGACTAACAATAAACACCTTAGGGTCGCCTCTCCCAGTATTCATACACATAAAAGTTAAGAATTTCTGTGCTAACATTAATATTTCAGTTTTCCAGAGACAAAGGGATTTCTTGACAGCGATCTTCAACTGCTTCAGAAAGAGAATGTGGATTCACTTCCCTGACTCCGCATATGTGTTGTATATGTTTGAGTTTGTATCAAATTTAAATCTTCTATTTAGAGTAAAAGGGGAATTGTAGGAGTGAACCCCACAAAGCTATCTGCCCATCAGGGCAGGGACAAGGTAGAGATAAAAGGAAGTGAAAGGAAAAGGGGCTTCCCTTTTCTCCTGGAAGCCAGCCATGCTTTCTAATACCTGGTCTGTGCGACTCTCTCCCTCTCTCTCTCTCTGGTAAATAAATATATTGTTTTCCCTATATAGCATCGAATATCGTTATAATGATGTCATAATCCCGGTTTACTACAATAAAGGTAGTACCCATTTTACTCATAGGAAAAGTATTTATCAGTTTGTGTGCTGCCTGGTCCACGGTGCTGCCTGGCTGGACAAAGCAGAGTCATCCTACCTCTGTGTGTGCACTTTATGTAGGGTCAAACTCTCCTTGCAAACTCAAATCCTTCATGGAAACACACAGGCTGAAAACCCTGCTTTATACAACATGTTATACCTCAAAGCAAGACTCGCACTGTTCTCAACACCTGCCTGAACTCCTAAATAATGTAGTTACAATAGCCCTATATTCATGTAAGTATACAGCCCTTCCCCCTTTTCATCCCACGAGTCAGCCAGGCTAGATGGATATGAGACAACTGTCACTGTGATGGGCAAGCCGTGACAGACACGACGATACCAGCCGTCCTCTCACATCTGTGTTGTTATCACTGGCTTGTCTTTATTTCTGTCTCCTTCTTCCCTTTTATTTGACAACAGTTCTTAATTATCTATCAGAATCTCAAGAAGACGTAAACTAGAAAGAAAAACCAAAACCCAAAAAACAACAACAACAAAATAAACCACAAGTGTTTCCCTTATGGACAAAAATTATGCAGATGTCAGACACATGGAATTATCTTTATCTTCCCAAACTGGAGCCTTTTTATTGTTTCCAAATGTACAATTTCATCTCAAAAGCCAACTGGAAGGATTCTTATATCAGGAGTGAAAAAAATTTATCATAAGAAAAAAATCAAGTA
The DNA here is from genome assembly GCF_017639785.1 of Mesocricetus auratus. Taxonomy (NCBI): domain Eukaryota; kingdom Metazoa; phylum Chordata; class Mammalia; order Rodentia; family Cricetidae; genus Mesocricetus; species Mesocricetus auratus. The sequence continues at coordinate 38,885,457 of NW_024429194.1, read as the reverse complement.
ACTTAATTGCAATATAAGTTAGTTGCCAAACTGTCCCCATTGCTACAGAGATGTGAACGTCTAATGCTAGTTTCTAGAGACAGGTCAAGCTGCTCCTGAGAAAAAAGCATGTGACAAATGTGACAAAGGTAAGAGAAGCCATGCTGCAGAGACACACACACAGAGGCAAAGGAAAACCTGTACTCTTCAGAAATGCTGAGGAATGATATAATTGGGGATGCCACTTTGGTTAACTTGATAGCTCTTCCCCTAGGGAAGAAAGAAGTGTGTGCATGTCCATGTGTGTTGAACAAAGCAAGCATAAATTTAAAATCTTTTACCCATTGGACTTCCAAAATAGTGATAAATGAATAAGTCACAATATTGGGAATGTTTTCCTGAATCATAAATGACAATAACAATGGAAGCCCTAAGTATTCATGAAGGCTCAGAATACACATCCAGTGACAGCTGGGACTAGCGGAGCACAAACAAGCCAAAGGCAAAATACACTGGTAATCCGCGGATGGTTGTCAAAGCGAGTATGCTTTTAAAGAATGGCCCAGAATACTCAGTAGCCACTTGTCCAAACTCAAACGTGAAAGATAATTAGAACTTGAAAGAATTCAGGAATCTTTCCAAAGAGATCCAGTTAAAACTCAAGACAGGAACACACATCTGAGGAGGAAACTAAGTTGTGAGAACTCTAGCCTAATAAAGAGGAGAAACAGAAAAACACTCAAACTTGGTGACATTAAGTTATATAAAAAGCCAAGGAGGCTGCTATTTTCTAGGTCAACAATAAAGTGCTTTTTTTTTCAAACTCACAAATGGGTAAGGACTGATGAGACAATTTTTACACAGTTAAGTGTCTATCACATAGAAGATAAGCAACGTTTCATTTATTTTTTTCTTACACATTGTCCAAAAAATCAATCTCTCTCTCATCTCACTCTTTTTTCATCTCTATTTCTATCTCTCTTATATGTCATAACTATTTAGAAAATTCCACAACCTTTAAAGCGTACCCCCATAGTCACTGCCCCTGTTGTATGCCCTCTACCCTCTTTACAGCACACCTCAAGTTGCCTCGTGTTATTTTTTCTGCTTTTTTCCTATTAAGGTAATTTTTAATACCTAGACAAGTTGGATGTCAAATGCATAAACATATGGGCATTTTAAAACAAAAGAAGAAAAGATTTGATTTGTACCAACTTACATAGTCCCTCAAGAATGAATCTGCCATGTCCATCTCTCTAAATTTGAATAATTTTGTCATTTTAGGCCCCTATATTATTTACAGATAGAAGTGCCTGGGAAACTCAGAGAAGAGTGAAGAGGAATGAGTTTTTCTTCTCTTTCTCATACTTTGTATCTGGAGATTTCATTACCTGAATATTTTATGAGCAACCTGCTGCTGATTCACAAGCACATAATTCATCATCAAGTAAGGACTAAAGCCAAAGCTGACTTCAGCATCAATTTTAATGTTACAGATTACACTTTCAATCCACAGCTTCTTTCAGGACAGGTGATCAACCCAGCCACCCAGAAAGACCTAATTATAAGGAGGATCGTTCTCCAAAGTTCTCCAGTAGAGAGGTGCAGTGTGTCCCCCAATTTACTTAGTTAGGATCTGTGTATTTGGGAATCCTATAAGTCTTCCACATTCTTCTCAAATTTCATTCTCATTTATGTAAATCCTGGCTCCAAACATATGCATACACACATATACATATGTATATGTATATATATATGTATGTATACGTATGTTTGTTTTGGAGAACATATATGATGATATATTACATGCCCACACACACACATATATATACATATATATATGTATATGTATATATAAACTGTATCCTGAATCTACAAAAGGGAAATATATTTCATAGCCATAAGCAGCTCTAGAATAAAAATTTCCATTGAATTGCACTCAATTCACTTTGATCTAAAACATAAAATCAGGCATAGTCTGATGTCACCTTAGCTCCTCAGGAATTCTTGCTACTAGGAATGTGACTTCTGCTTTATTGTGTTGAACTCTAGTTCTTATATTTGGAAAAATGGGATTAAAACTAAAACCCACTTCATAATGTTACTATGAAAATTGAATAAAACAACACACAGAAAGCTAAAATTTATTAAGCCAGAATTCGGGCTTAATAAATCTCAGGTTTTACTGTTAAAAGATAACTGCTAGATCCATGAAAATGCTCTGTCAATAAAAGACCAAAATAAAGGCAATACAAATATAAATATCAGCTGTGCACTTTATGCCAGAGACTGAACTGTATAGGACAAACAGATAAATGAGCATTAATAAATCCATCATGTGGAAAACATTTCATATTTACTCACTCTGCTTTCGAACATAGTCTACTGGAAATGCTAATAATCTGTTATCTTGAATTGGATCGATTAATGGAACATGTGAATGATCTTGATTTTAATGAGAAAACATAACTTGGCTTTTGCTGGGAGACGAGCTTTAGCCCACTATCACTGCCGAACACCTGTGATGGGCCAAGCTACTGCACTGCAGCGATTGCGACAGCACTCAGCATGCTCTGCTTCTGCACTCAGTCCCCTGAGATCCAAACATTAACCCTAGTTCACGTTCCTCATTTAAGGAAATGCACAGAGCGAAGGATGACTGACTGGCATTCCTCACCTTCCACTTAAACATATTGGTCTCATCTAGGGTAGGCACCATAAAACTCCTAGTTGACTTGCTAATGAGGACAATAAGTGTGTAAATCAACAATTTATATTCCCATTTGTCCCACTAATCTCTTTGTAAAAGACGGCAAGTCAAACATTATGAAACAAAACTTTATTAATTGAAATTACTCTCCTTAATGATGATAGAACAACCATCATTTACCAGTTAGAATGCTAAAGTGTTCATTACCACCTGCTGATGGCTTCCAAGACAGCAGAGCACCAGAAATGCTTTCCATGCTTCCATGCTTTGATAAGGGTGTGCCAAGTTATCTTCCCAACTACAGTTGTGTCACCTAGGTACAATTAACACTTTGTAAGTGTTAAGGCATTTCTACAGGTAATAAATTAGGCTCAGTATTTATATGCTCATTGTGGGCTGTGGAAGATGCTAAAAACAGACAAATTCTTTAGAGAAATACAATTACAGGGATAATTATATATTTGTCTTGATAATGCTGATTACACAGGGAGGAGAGTAATAAATTGGAGATATCTGCTGTTATGGCCATAAGGTTTGTTCCCAGATTGAGACAAAGTCACTAAATCACCCTTTAATATTTTTTCTACTTTCATTCTTACACTGAAAAATTTTCAGTATCAAAACTCAACTATAATCACTTTAATTTAAAAAATGTAAGAGTTGAAACACTGACCAGTATGTACAAGTGCATTTAAAATTCAATAACCAATTATATATGCATAATTTTACCTTTGAAAATATCTTTCACACATTTCTTTGCCATATAGTCAAAATGCAAATAGTAGCAATCTATCTATCAGTTAGAATGAACAGATAAAATATCCTTAATAGAGAAGAAAAAGAAAAATATTAATAAGTGGGCCTTATACCCCTATACCCCACCCACCTTCGAGAAATTTCTATTTCTTCACAAATTACTACCTGTGTCTTTTCCCTACTCCTATAGAAGCACACATGACCAAAGACCAGCACAGAAATTTTAATTTGTCACATCAGTTCTTCCAAAGAACTTGGAGAACCTCTCAGGTTCAGATGGTAGAAGTTACAAGCTACTTGATTTCTCCACTAAACATTAGCTGGGGTTCCAGTGGTAGGAAAGGGTTTTCAGTACAGTGTGCACAATAGTAAATTATTCAAAAGTTAGTTGGAAGCCTCTCTTTTGAATTTTCCTGAGAGTTTTTTTTTAATGTAAGAGATACAATTTTTTTCTTTCCTTGTCAGGAAAGTAGACACCAGTGTTAAGTGCTGCATAAATAGCCAATTGGGTGAAATGATCAGGAGATTACATAAACCATTTCTCAGGTAGGGACGTAGGAAACAAGCTACAAAGGAATGTGGGTCAAATGTTTAATTGCCCTCCACAGTGCATATAAAATTAATATCTCTTAATGAATTCCAAATGGGCACTTTTCAAATTCACACTAAGCTACAAATCAAGCCATGATCACATGTCTGTTAGGAGGTTGAGGCTACTCTAGTCCACTTCCTCACATAACAGTAAAGAAAATAAAATCTACAGTAGCTAGAAGTCTTGCTCAGGGCTCTACTGTGGGATTTTAGAAAATATGGTATGTTAACTGGAGAAATTCTGGGTAGATTACGGGCATGGGTATGGGGACAGCATGTGACCTCCCCAAGGACCTTCAAACACTGTGTTTTATTATTTTTTTAGAGAAATAGTATTTTATGGATAAGAGAATATAGTCATATACTGTGTCCTAGATCTCATGCTGATTTTGGTTTCTATATTACAGTAGCCACAAAGATGAAAATGCTTCCCCTGTGTTGTGACAATTTTATTCTATTAAGGTTCAGAATGCTCTCTCCATTGTTTTAGATGTGTTGGGATTAACTCAATAGTTTTCATAAAATTTCCACATTGCAAAAATTGTTCTTACAATTTGCAGTTTTAGGTAAATTTCCCTAACAGTTTTCTCATATGATTTATCAAGTTCTAAAATAAACTGAAGTTGGGGTACAAAGACAGTGTGTAAATTGCTTCTTTTTTTCTTCAAATTATAAAGTCTTCCACAGTATAAGAATACAAAATATACTTGGGTCTAGCGCTAGACAGACAGTGGTTACATAAAAATCACATGCTAACGAAAACAATGTACAAAAGCTTGTCTAACTTGTACAGAAATGGTGCTTTGGCTGGTGCACTTTGGTGTTTTTTTATTTGGTTTTTGTTATTTTTGTTTTATTTTTTATGTTTCAAAAATAGACATATAATGAAATTAAATTTTTATGCATATTTCCTATTTTGAGACTGGGTCTCACTTTTTAACCCAGGCGTTTTCCAACTCCTTGTGATCCACCTGCCTCACCTCCCAATGCTAAGGATTATAATTAGGGATCAGTCTGCCTGAATAACTACTACTTATAAAAAATTGTCTTTCATCCGCAGTTAGTTTAGAAAGGGATATTGGATAACACACTTGGGATTGGAGTTCACAGATTCTTTTGGACCAATGAGATTTTTCCTATGAAGTAGTTACAGTTTCTATAGGAATGATGAATCAGAAAGTAATTATATACACTGGTTCTATTCCTATTCAGACACTATCATTTAATATTAACTCTGAGAGTTACAAAGACAAACAACAAACATTAAAACGATTTTTCTTACAAGTCAAGGAAATGTAATATATAATCTATAATACTGACAAGAAATTATTGGCCAATTTATGAAAGAAAATTCACTCTGGCTATGTTTGAGGTATGTTATTCTGCACAGTGATGATAAACCCATTGTTTGGGTAACTGTGCATATAGAAGTACATATCATGTATCACAGAAATCAAGATAGAATAGTAAGCTAGAAGAGCCATCCAATCATTCATTCACAGAGTGGAGAACTTAGTCCATAGTAAACACAGGGGATTTGATGCATACAGGAAGTGCTGCTGGGAGGAAGGTAACATCTGGGTTTGCTTTCCAACGCAAAGACTATGGAAGATGAAACCTGAAAACACAAAAAAGTACACCAGGTGAAGACAATTGGTAAGAGGCTACAGCTCCAGTATAGTCACACCTATTCAATACTCAGAAGAGATCTGACATAATGCAGGAAAACTTTGGCTGACACTAAGACTCGGGTAGAAAGTGGCAGTGGATGAGAATAATAGGGCAGCAGGGCAAGAATAAGATATCCTTGATCATCAGTCTCTTATTGGAGCTTTTTCTATAAGAATTTTGTTTATCTTTTAAATTTGTATATACAAACTATTTTGATCATATGTCCCTACTACATTTCTTTAATGCCCCCAGGGACCCCTCTACCTATTTCCCTCCTAGCTTCATGTCCACATCACCATCACCATCATCATCATCACCATCATCATCATCATCGTCGTCGTCGTCATCATTTTTCCCTTGAGTTCAATCAGTGCATGGGTTTGGGGCCATCCACTAAGGCATTAGCCTATTTTAGCATATTTTAAGGAAAGGAGTGTTACACTCTTAATTCCAACAAAGATCTTTCTGGAAGGGAATAAAATAAAGTCAATATTAAGGTTGTTTGCATATACTCACAGAAAATGCAATGCTGTAAAATATTTTAATGGCAAAGGAAATGGAGGGACATGAGTAGTGTGGTGTTAAGGGGGCATCACAAGTGAGAGCTGCTGTTTACAGGGCTGAAGAAGAAACTAGGAATGGAAAATGTGCCAGCTATCCAGCTTAAACACCTGGGAGCATAGTGGTGCCAAGTTCTGACACAGGAGACAAGAGAGAGGAAACACAAACTGTTAAACTTTAATTTTGAGTTGCCTGAAGAATTTGCAGGAGTCTCAAGGGGGCTCTTGGGTCTGTAGCTGTAACAATTCATGCTTCCTAATCTTGGGTCTGTAATAGATCATTCTAGCTTTAGTAGCTGGTGGGAGGGGTTGGAGATAGCCCCTGTCATAGTCTTGATTGTCTAGACTTGGAAGAATTTAGAATTACCCTAGGAGAACACCTCTGGGTATGTCTTTGGGGGTGTTCATAGACAGGATTAACTGAGTAGAAAGAGAAACTCTCAAACGGGGTAATAATTTCTAACAAAGTGACTCAGGCAGAGAGAGGCCCAAGGAAGCAATATGTGCCAAGATACTTGATTTCTTTTTGTTCAAGGATGCCTATGGTTTCTTCTGCTACACTCCACTATGTCAGACTCCAAATGTGGCATCAATACCAGAAGATCTCCAAGAAATTTCCAGACTTTCAGTGCCTGATTTGGACTGATGAGGTACCCAGCCTCATGCACTGGGCAGTCACTGGTTTCTCAGCCTCTCTATAGACAGACAGACAGTATTGTACTAACCAGACCCAACTGTATAAACCAATCAATTAATTCCCATGCTATAGTACACACAATGTATGGGCAAAAACAATGATCTTTAAAATTTATTATAAAAGAACACTTTATAATCCCATGTTACAAAGGATTTATCATCTGAAATTGACATAAATTTAAAGGTTCACTTTGTATATAAGTTTTTTAAAGCCTTCATTAGTTTGTCAATTAACAAATGAACCAAAACCTCCTTTATTCTTGTCATGTATGGAAGTTGATGTTCCTAATAAATTTTTCTTATCTGAATAAAAGCAAACCCTATCAAATTGACTTTCCCTAATGATGCTGTAACGATAAACGGCACACTTACTAAAAGTAAAACTAAGTATTTATTGTAGAAATTACTCACAAGATACCAAACAAGTAACCCAGATGAGCCGAGTAGTTTTCCGCCACCGAACTTGAAGCCGAAAGCCGGAAAAAGAGACCAAGACTTCCATTGTTCAGTCTTTTATACCTTCCCCTGTAATGGCCGTAGCCATGCCCAAAAGTGGGCCTGGCTAGTGATGTAGTTCACCGCCTACGTCCAAAAACGTCTTTACGTCCGTCCGTATACGTCTTTAGTCATACCTAAAGTGCACGGTGTGGTTAGCAGTGTGGTAAACCGCTCTTTTATTACCTCATCTGTATGTGCCTCTAGTAAGTCATATGGTTAATGGCGGCATTGTTTTCCTCTTACAATTCCCCTTTTAGTCTAAAAAGAATATTTAAACTTAAAACAACTAACTTGTGTCAATGATCAAAATGTATCAAACATCTATCCCATCTAAACCTAAATTTATCTGAAAGAAACACCCAAATCTGAACACCTCCTTCCAATCCCAACTCTAAAATAATTGAAAACTAACACTAACAGGTGTAAACTATCCTATACTATCAATAATAGGGAGAGGGGGCATGAAATTCTCAAAACTACTTCCTGTTGAGATGGGACGATGATAATCTCATGGGGACCTGTGAGAAGAAAAATGTTAGTGTAACAAACTCTTCAGTAGATCAGACAGTCTCTGTTTGGCAGGAGATGCTTGATTGAAGTTCCTGACTGGCTGACTGGGGTTCTGGTGTTGATTGAAACTCTTGTCTGAAGCTCTGGCCAGATTGTAGAAGATGTGCTGTTTCAGTTCCTTGGTCCGGAGCTGTGTAGAGTGATGTAGTTTCAAGCCAGTTTCAGGATAGTGCTTGTCAGGTGGAGTCAATGATGTGGGGCAGTTTAGATACCTCCAGTCGAATCAGGTGAAGTCAAGGAAGTAGATCCTCATTCTCTTTCTGAAGCAGTTGAAGATTGCTGTCAGGAAATTCCTTGTTCTCTGGAAAACTCAAACATTAATGTTAACAAAGAAATATTTTAACTTTTATATGTATGCATACTGGAAGAGGTGACAATAGGGAAGATGGTAAACATGAAGGAAATTAGACTTTTCAGAAAAAGAAATCCACAGATAACAGTCCCTAATTTTATTTTCTTCTGCCTTATATCAATGGCTCTTTGATATAATACAGAAATTCTGAATTTTATTTAAATAATATGCTTGAATTTAAAGTAGGAGAGCCAATCCAACTCCAAAGCCAGCTTCAGTTAAATGAATGGGGACTGAAGTATATGAAGAAACCTACCTAGTAATTTTAAAATATTTCAGCATTGAAAGTATTTATTTAATGGAAACACATACACCCACACATACACACACTCACTAGCCAGCGGGTGGGAGAGAGAATATTTTTCTAAAAACACAGACTCTGTTTTCCCATTCTTCCCTTTAGTTTCAAAAGAGAAGAAATGGTATAATATAGCCTAACAGGGATATTCAAGATACCCTTGCATAACTAGGACAAGTTATTCCCTAACTTCATATATATGTAGATATAGATTTCTACATAGAGAGAAAGCTAGATATAGATATGTACATATACACTCACATGTATTATGTAAAATTATAGGTAGATATAAAATAATACAGATCCTTCAGGTTTTATCAAGTATCCTTGTTGTTATTCATCCCTCACAGTACAAATAGAGCAGCAACTAGCATTCATGTGTACACAGTTTAAACACATAGGATCTGTGTTCCATGGTAGCAAATACTACAGTGAAAAATCTTGAGAATATGTTGACTATATATGAAAATGTAAGTTAAGGATAATTTGGGTGTAAAAGGCCTGGCAATATTTTCCGATTTTGAAGTATCAATTCCTTTGGATTCAGCAAAGTCCATTTCTAAAACTTATCCTCAACAAGATTGTAGCATAAAAACTTTGTACTACATGGTTTATTTGGGGTGTGACTCGAGACTGGCTTAAGTGAGGCTTCCTGACTCAGCATAAAAAACAAAAAAACAAAACCAACAAGGTTCTTTTAAGAGGCTTTGCTAACCATTTAAAAGTTGTACATACAGCTGGTAGTGGCAGTGACCACATCTCCAAGCCAGCAGCTGGAGTCACGCTTACGCCCGCCATCTTGGAAAAACCGGCAGTTTAAAACAGCCACGGTTTTAACAGATAAGACACGTGGCCAGAAAAACATAAAGATTTACAGTAAAGTCAGACTTGGATGAACAAAACCTCTAAAGTTTTACAGTGTGTTTAAAAATATATGTAAGACTAAGAGACAAAAAGAAACGTAAAAGTGGTAAATAAATAGAAAAGCCGACTGTGGTGGCACACGCCGGTAGGAATTGCTGCAGAGGTAGAGGCAGGCGGATTTCCAAAGAGAAACCCTGTCTCAGCAAAAAAGAAATAAAAGTAAAAGAAATAGAGTAATAATAGATAAGTAAATAAGCCACGTAAAGATGGAAAATACACAGAGAGTCTGGATACTGTATGCTATTGTGTTTTTCAGTTTTTTTGATTGCTCAGGAAGGAACAGCTGTTAAAGTACACTTGATTATAAATGCTGCTGAATTAATCCAACTTATATCGTTTGGAAATGCCTTGACTTCAAATTTAAATATAAGGATATGTTACTTGGAAAAGGAGTTTTTGTTTATGTTTCTACAGAAAATGAAAAGCTGAGGATTCCTTCCAGGCTTCTGTGGTTTGATAAACCAAGACCCCCGGAAGCAGTGGGCCAGGTGTTCCAACAATGGAGACAGTTAAGATGATGGAGCTTCACAGACCCTGAAAATAAGGACTTATACAGGTTTCTGAGTTTTGTCATGATCCCCATGGTATGAACAGCGCCCCCATCCAGCCTGAAGCAGTTTGGAATGAGCGACGTCCTAATTCCCATCTTGTTTATAAATCTTTGTTTTCATTTAAATGGGGTTGTTTATAATTGGTTAATGATCACAACCAATCTCTTTTTAATGGTAAAAAGGGAAAATATGGTATGGGTATGGTTTTTCATTTATTGATACAAATTCAAGGTCAATTTTGTGATGTGTATATTTCTCCTCTTGATTAAATATTGTGCTTATACTGATCTTTTAAAACATAATGCATAATTAAATACAGACTATAGATAGTTATAATAGTCAGAATTTATAGTTAGGTAAGTTAGGTTTTCTAGATATACAGAAATATATTTGAGATAGATAGTCTTCAAACCTTTCAAAGACCTTCAGAAATGGCATTTAAAATATTTTAGGGTTTTTCTTGACAATGAGAAATGTCTGCTCCTGGCAGGACCAATTACGTCTGAGAGGAAGATGGGCATCAAAGAAATTTGTTATGCAGTTTGCTTTCAACATGGCAAGATTGGCCATTTGGGCAAGAAACTGCTCTTGCCTGGACTGCTTGACTGTTGCTGTATAATCTGGATATGCAGAACCCACGGGAAAGTGACTGCTAAACTCAAACAGTCCTACTGGGTTCCTGCTTCATGGAAGAGTCTACGAGACTTTCTACAGGACACAGGAAAATGACTGACAGACTGCCAATGCAGATGGACAGTTTGAAATTTCCTGCTTTGCCGAGAAGTCTTCTGGACACACTGTGGCCCTATGGGCTGAAGATAGATGCCCCAACATTACAGAGAAACTTCAGGTGACTGCCCAGGCGGCAAGATATCTCTGTCAATCCTAGTGTTTATATATTATCCTTCTGTGGTCTTTGATGGAGTTGAAGACAGATAATTATAGATTTCCTTAGGTATGATAAAAAATAAGCTACATATTGAACTTTGGACTCACAAGGATGGGATTTTCTTTAAATCTTACTAAATGTTGATAGAAAAAATATTGTAACTGTATTCTTATTTGATAACTGTTCTGTTATATATAATTTGACTATATTTGACTATGTTAAAGTTAAGACCTTTCTTTTTTTTTAGACAGAAAAGAGGAGATGATGGGGGAAGTCCTGTGTATATGTCAGTAAAGCACTGTTGGCCCATAGGGAACCAGATAGGTGGGACTAGGAGTCCAGGAGGACTCTGGGAAGGAGAAACACAGAAAGTCAAGATGTAACTGACATGGGGTAGGAAGCCTGGAAATTTCTCCGGTAAGAGAAATACTTAGTTTAACAATTATGGGATAAATACTTAAGCCAGAGCTAGCCAGTAAGAAGCAAGCAAGGCCAACAGCTTCATAATTAATATAGCCTCCTGTGTGTTTATTTGGGACTGATGCGGCTCTGGAACCAGGCTGGCGGGAAGGCTTCTCTCAAGGAAGGTTTCCCTTTACACCCTAACTTCTAGTATTATAATGTACTGTGGGACTGGATTTGGAGTTGAATGGAGAAAGATGAAGGTCTTCAGTTAGCCTACCCCTTTCCCTGGCTGGAATGATAGTTTAAAGAATTCTTAATCATCATTGTTTCTGTGGAATTTTGCAAAGATCTCAATAATGACAGAAGTTGGATTAATATATTTTTAAAAATCACAACCCTACACCCAATTAATTTATAAAAATTCTGGATGAATCAAAAAATAATCTGGGTATCATATAGCACTCAGCCAGCAGAGCTTCACTGCCAATGGTTGTGGACTTTCAGTCCAGTTCTCCCTCCAGAGATCTGTTCTCCCTTCCTCAGCCTGAACTTCAAGGGAGCTGATATTTCGCCCTCACCACAAAGTGAATAATGGTTGATAAAAGGCAATCATCACGTATTGATTCTTGTGTCCAGTGATGGGTTTCCACTAGGCCACATAATAGCAATATTGTCTATCAAGCTAGAAAACTGCTGGTGGCTTCTTGAAGATGTGTTTTCAACACGAATAAGAATTATATAGGAAGAGAAATCCTCTCTTATCCCAATGGATCTTGTTATAAGATGTTAGGCTATCAACTCTGCTGCCATCACTTATGGCCACCTTGTGAAGACAGCAAGGATGCTTGGGAAGGATCTGTCTGTCTCACTGTCTCTCTGTCTCTCTCTGTCTGTCTGTCTGTCTCTCTCTCACACACAGACACACACACACACATACACACAGGGGGAGGGGGACTTCTTGATGCTGTCTTCAAACTAATTTCTTGTTAAATATCTAACCTATTTAACCTGTAGGAGTCCTCATTCTTTGCTGTTACAGTTACATGTATTCCAAGAAATACAAATGCCCTTTAATTTAAGGGCATTTATAAGATAAGGTAATAGTGACCTAGTGACCCTAACAGTTAAAGGAATATTTCAATGGTTAGGAAGCATCTGGTAATCTGTTTAGCCTGTCTTTGGAACCATAGCCATCAGTTCTGAGAGGAATACCATCTACCAATGCTAACTTGGCTTTGCTGAATTAAATATGTGTCCTCCATTCCTGATCCATTGCCCTGGATTCCTCACCCAATCCTTTCTAGTCTATTCTAAGACTTACAGATTAACAACAGATGAGCTTGTGCTCATCATGCATAAAAACCAAGTCATAGGCTATCATACAGTAATTTCTCATGCATATTACATGTAATTATCTTTGTCCATGTACTACTTCTTTTGACATCAGTTAACAAGGTAATGGCCTGAACCTCTAATAACAAGAAAATGTGAAAAAAAGTGTTATTATTTTCCCCAAACTCTTAAGGTCCATTTTTTGTTTTAGACCCTTAATCTATTATTAGATTGTAAGAAGATCAGAATTCATTTCTGATATGGCGTGATGCACATCAGTTGATGTGTAAAGAATACTGTGACTATTTGATGACATTTTAAAGTAAAATGTATTATATGGAGGGACTGACATACAGTGTCAAAGTTTTAGAGAAATAACTAGGTTGCTAAAGAATGTATTGAGCATTACAGGGAACAAAGTTAAATTACAGTGAAACTTTGAAACTTTGTACAGGTAAGACACCAAAGGCCTGGGGGAATGATTAAATGTAAATTTTTCCTTCTATAAAATTAGTAAATATATTGTGGATAATGGGTATGGAATCTAATCATGAGGAGCTGTTTATAAATATATATTTTATCATTTATTCAAGTACATCAAATCCAACAGATCCTTGGTATTAAATAATGCAGCGTGTAAAGTTGTGCCCACTGATACAAAAGTGGCATGACTGTTACAGGGATTAATCAACTATTCTCTGATTGCATTTTTGCATTTGAGGTTCATTCCACTGGAGAGAAACTATAGCTGGCACTATAAACCTGGTCAAAAGCTCATGGTTTAGGAGGTCCTAGGCTTTGGGAGGAACCTGATGTTTTGATAGATGCACATGTTATCAAACTTCCCTCTAAACATTTGTTTGTTAATTAGTTCTGATTTTAGTCTTGCTCAAAGAAGCATTTTAAAGTGAGCAGTAGTGAATGCAGAGACTCATAAAGGTTCAAAGATAAGAGAATAAGAGTCTGATGAGGCTTTGATCGTAAACCAGACATCAATATCATCTTTCCAAGGTATAAGGGTCATTGTGGAAAAAGAAGTGAATATAAGAAAATAAGAACTGAAAGATGAGTAGAAATACATGATTATTGTGCCCACCAAAATGGCAATTACTTGTTCAAGATCAGTATATATTATCACACATCGGAAAGGGGATCACAAGGTCCCACCCCTTTCTGAGAAACAGCTAGTTGGTGTCAGGGGAGGACAGGTAATATTCCTCAGTGGTATAGCCATTGGAAAGTTGTCTTTGATCAAGTAAATGACTACCACCTATGCTCATACAAGCATCCCTAATTAAACACTGTGACCCACATACATACAAAAGCCATGGGATTAGGAAGGGGACTCATTGGCAAGAAAAAGGGATGAGTAAGAGGAGTTGGATGATAAGCAAGGATAATAGCAGAATATGGTCAAAGTACATTACACACACACACACATAAATACACACACACATATATATGTATATATATAAAGTTGTAAAATACATTAATAAAAAGTTCTATGCAATTCCAGTTTCTAAGAGGAAGGATGCACTACATCATGCAGGCCACACAGAGAGGCACTAACTAGGTTTTGCCAGGAGCAAAATGAAAGAGGAAGATGGTGGCCCTCCTGCAGTTTCCATCAGATGCAGGTGAGGCAGATGAAGCAGGTCTAGGTTGGCTGATGTGAAGAATTTCAGCAGGCTGTGGAAAAGGTCTATCTCCAGCTTTCTGCTGCCCAGACCTAGAGTGCTTAAGACAAGCATTAAGAACATGCAAAATAAGAAAAAAATAAAGCTTAACACTCAAAACAGCAAAGAAATGAAAAATTGCAATCTTCAAAATGGTTTAAACCATGCAAGTCTAAGGAAAACCTAGAAAAAATGCATATTGCAGGGAGCTTATAACTAAATGTAATCTGCATTGCATGAAGGGGCAGCTGATGGTTTCTGAGCAGGATCTGAACTATATTTGTTTCTGGTACAGACAGGGAAAAACGTTCCTCAGCCTTGTATTAGTGAGGAGACCATTTTGGGTTTAACTAGAATTTGACCTCCTTGATGCAAAATCCCATGGTAAATTACCAAGCAATGTTCTAGAAATGCAAGGTAAAGATGCCCCAGCTAACTTAGCCTAGCTTCTGTTAAACTGCTTGCTTGAAAAAAAAAAGGAATAAAAGAAAATCCTACTGACCCTGCAACAGCAGAGCCCAGGATGTGGTCTTTGCTTTTAAAAGCCTCTTGCTCTAAACAGCCAGGACTACACATGAGTCCTGAATGAGTGTAGTCCCAACTTGCTGGAATAAAGACTTTTTTAAATAAATTTTTATTTAAATAAAAAAACACCTCATTTTACATACCAATCTCAGTTCAGTCACCCTCCTATCCTCCCATGGCCCCCACCAACCCCCAATCCAACACACCATCCACTCCCCAGAGAGGATAAGGCCTACCATGGGGGATCATCAAAATCTGTCACATCATTTGGGACAGGGTCTAGGCCACCCCACCCACCCCCCGTATCTAGGCTGAGAGAGTATCCCTCCATAGGGAATGGGCTCCCAAAACCCATTCATGCACTATGGATAAATACTGGTTCCACTGCTAGAGGCCACATAGACTGCCCAGGCCTCCCAATTGACTCCCACATTCAGGGGGCCTGGTTCAGTCCTATACTGGTTCTCCTAGGGTTCCCCAGGGAAGGTGAGGCCCTCCTTAGGGGGATCTCCAGAGTCTGTCATTTCATCTAGGGAAAGACCTAGGCACTTTCCCAAGTATCCAGGATGAGAAAGGATCCCTCCATATGGAATGAGCTCCCAAAGCTCATTCATACACCATGGTAAACACTGATCTACTACCTAAGGCCCCAGAGATTTCTGAGACCTCCTCACTGACACTACATTCATGGAGTCTGAATCAGTCCCCTGTTGGCCTCTCAGCCATCAGTCTGGGGTTCAAGAGCTCCCCCCTTATCCGGTCAGCTGTCTTTGTGGGTTTCACCATCATGGTCTTGACCCCTTTGCTCATCACTCCTCCATCTCTGTCACTAGGTTCCAGGAGTTCAGTTCAGTGTTGAGCTTCCATCAGTCACTGGATGAAGGTCCTAGGATGGCATATAAGGTAGTCATCAACCTTATCATCATGGAGGGGCTATTAATGTAGTCTTTCTGCTATTGCTTAGTTTGCCAGTTGGTGTTATCCTTGTAGATCTCTGGAAATCTCACTATTGTCAGCTCTCTCCTGAAGCCTATAATGACTCGATCTTTTATGGTGTCTTTCATCCTGCTCTCCTCTATTCTTACCTCAACTCAACCTTCCTTCTTCCCCATGCCTTCTTCTCCCCTTCTCTTATCCCCATCTCTTTTTCCTGGTTTCCTCTCCCCTATCCCAATGTTCCCAATCTGCTCAGGAGATCTTGCCTCATTCCACTTCTCTGGGGTATCATGCATATCTCTTGGGAACCTCCCTGTTTCCCAGACTCACTGGCACTGGGATTGTAATCTGACACTCCCCTGATCCATGTCTAAAATCCATATATGAGTGAGTACATACCATGTTTGTCATTTTGTGACTGAGTTACCTCACTCAGGATGGTTTCTTCTAGTGCCATCCATTTGCCTGCAAATTTCAAGATTCCATTGTTTTTTTCTGCTGAGTAGTACTCCATTGTGTAAATGTACCACATTTTCTCTATCCACTCTTCAGTTGTGGGGCATCTAGGTTGCTTCCAGGATCTAGTTATTACATATAATGCTGCTATGAACACAGAAGAAAAGACATCATTGTTGTGTGAATAGTCATCTTTCGGGTATATGCCTAAGAGTGGAATTGCTGGGTCTTGTGGTAAACTGATTTCCATTTTCCTGAGGAACCTCCATATGGATTTCCAAAGTGGTTGTACAATTTTGCACTCCCACCAGCTATGGATGAGTATTCCCCTTTCTCCACATCCTATCTAGCATAAACTGTCATTGGTGTTTTTTATTTTAGCCATTCTGACAGGAGTAAGATAATATCTCAGAGTTGTCTTAATTGGCATTTACCTAATGGCTAAGAATTTTGAGCACTTTCTTAAGTGTCTCTCAGCCATTTTAGACTCCTCTATTGAGAATTCTCTATTTAGTTAAGTCCCTTACTTTTTAATTGGTTCCTTTGGTGTTTTGGGGACTTGCTTCTTGAGTTCTTTGTAAATTTTGGAGATCAGCTCTGTGTCAGACATGGGGATAATGAATATCTTTTCCCAATCTATGGGTTGCCTTCTTGTCTTGCTGACTGTGTCCTTTGCCTTACAGAAGCTTCACAGTTTCAAGAGGTCCCATTTATTAATTGTTGATCTTAGTGTCTGTGCTACTGGAGTTATGTTCAGGAAGCAGGCTCCTGTACCAATTCGTTCAAGGGTGCCTCCCAATTTCTCTTCTAACAGGTTCACTGTGGCTGGATTTATGTTGAGGTCTTTGATCTATTTGGACTTAAGTTTTGTGCATAGTGATAGACATGGATCTATCTGCATTCTTCTATATGCCAGCATCCAGTTATACCAGCACCATTTGTTGAAGATCCTTTCTTTTTTCCATTGTATATTTTTAGTTTCTTTGTTGAAAATCAGCTGTTTATACATGTATGTATTAATATCAGGGTGTTCAATTCAATTCCATTGGTCAACCTGTTTATTTTTGTGCCAATATCAAGCTGTTTTCAGGACTACAGCTCTGTAATAGAGCTTGAAGTCAGGGATCGTGTTGCCTCCAGATGTTGCTTTGTTGAGCAGGGTTGTCTTGGTTATCCTGGATGATTTGTTTTTCCATATAAAGTTGAGAATTGTTTTTTCAAGGTCTGTGAAGTTCTGTTGGGATTTTGATGGGGATTGCATTGAGTCTGTAGACTGATTTTGGCAGGATTGCCATTTTTATTACATTGATCCTACCTATCCAAGAGCATGGGAGATCTTTCCATTTTCTGGTGTCTTCTTTAATTTCTTTCTTTGAAGACTCAAAGTTCTTGTGATACAGGTCTTTCACTTGTTTGGTTAGCGTTACCCCTGGTATTTTATGTTGATTGTGGCAACTATAAAGGGTGATGTTTCTTTGATTTCTTTCTCAGCTCTTTTATCGCATGTATATAGTAGGGTTACTGATATTCTTGAGTTGATCTTGTATCCTGCCACTTTGCTAAAGGTGTTTATCAGCTGTAGGAGTTCCCTGGTAGAGTTTTTTGGATCACTTATGTAAACTATCATATCATCTGCAAATAGCGAAAGTTTTACCTCTTCCTTTCCAATTTGTATCCCCTTGATATCCTTTTGTTGTCTTATTGCTTTAGGTAGACCTTTGAGTACAATATTGAAGGGGTATGGAGAGAGGGGACAGCTTTTCCTTGTTCCTTATTTTAGAGGAATTGCCTTGAGTTTCTCTCCATTCAGTTTTATGTTGGCTGTTGGTTTGCTATATATAGCTTTTATTATGTTTAGGTATGTTCCTGTTATCCCAGATTTCTGCAAGACCTTTGTATCATGAATGGGTGTTGAATTTTTTCAAAGGCTTTTTCAGCATCTAGTGAGATGATCATGTGATTTTTGGTTCTCAACTTGTTTATATAGTGGATTACATTGATGGATTTTTGTATGTTGAGCCATCCCTGCATCCCTGGAATGAAGCCTACTTAATCATGGTGTATGCATTTTCTGATGTGTTCTTGGATCTTGTTTGCCAGTATTTTATTGAGTATTTTTGCATCAATGTTCATGAGGGATATTGGTTTGAAGTTCTCTTTCTTAGTTGTATCTTTGTGTTGCTTGGGTATCAATGTTATTGAAGCCTCGTAAAAAGAGTTTGGCAAAGACCCTTCTGCTTCTATTATATGGAATACTTTGAGAAGAACTGATATAACCTGTTCTTTGAATTTCTGGTAAAATTCTGCACTGAAGCCATCGGGCCCTGGGCTTTTTTTTGTTGGGAAACTTTTGAGGACTGCTTCTGTTTCCTTAGGTGTTATAGGTCTATTTAAATTGCTTATCTGTCCTTGATTTAATTTTGGTAAGTGATATCTGTCCAGAAAATTGTTCATTTCCTTTAAATTTTCAAATTTTGTAGACTATAGCTTTTCAAAATATGACCTGATGATTCTCTGGATTTCCACACTGTCCGTTGTTATGTGTCCCTTTTCATTTCTGATTTTGTTAATTTGCATGTTCATACTCTGCCATTTGATGAGTTTAGATAAAGGTTTTTCTATCTTGTTGATTTTCTCAAAGAACCAACTCTTTGTTACATTGGTTCTTTGTATGGCTTTCCTAGTTTCTACTTTATTGATTTTAGCTCTCAATTTAAGTATTTCCTCACGTCTGCTCCTCTGGGGTGAGTTTGCTTCCTTTTGTTCTAGAGCTTTCTGCTGCTAATTCTCTTGTTTGACTATTCTCCAGTTTCTTCATGTAGGCACTTAGTGCTATGAACTTTCCTCTTAGTACTGCTTTCAAAGTGTTCCATAAGTTTGGGTATGTTGTGTCTTTATTCTCATTGAATTCTAGGAGGTCTTTAATTTCCTTTTTAATTTCTTCTTTGACCCAGGAGTGGTGCAGTTGTGTGTTATTCAATTTCCGTGAGTTTGCAGGGTTTCTGTGATTTGTGTTGATGTTGAATTCTAACTTTAAAGCATGGTGGTCTGATAAGATACATGGAGTTATTCCAATTTTTGTACCCGTTGAGGTTTGCTATATTGACAAGTATATGGTCAATTTTTGAGAAGGTTCCGTGTGGCGCTGAGAAGGTAAAGTCGTTTGTGTTTGGATGGAATGTTCTATAGATGTCTGTTAAACCCAATTTGTCATAACTTCTATTAGAGTCTTTGTATCCTTGTTAAGTTTCTGTCTTGTGGCCCTGGCTAGTAGTGAGAGTGGGGTGTTGAAATTGCCCACTACAAGTGTGTGAGGTTTTATATGTGCTTTGAGTTTTAGTAATGTTTCTTTTCCAAACGTGGATGGCTTTGTATTAGTGGCATAGATGTTCAGAATTGAGACTTCATCTTGTTGGATTTCTCCTGTGATGTGTATGAAGTGACCTTCTTCATCTCTTTTGATTGATTTTGGTTTAAAGTCTAATTTGTTAGATATTAGGATCGCTACCCCTGAGTATTTCTTGGGTCCATTTGATTGGGAAATCTTTTCCCAACCCTGAACTCTGAAGTATCGTCTGTCTTTGAAGCTGAGGTGTGTTTCTTGTATGCAGCAGAAGGATGGATTCTGTCTTTAAATACATTCTGTTAGTCTGTGTCTTTTTATGGGAGTGTTAATTGAGGGAAATTAATGACCATTGATAGCTCATTCTCGTTTGTTTTGGAAAGGTTGTTGTTGGTGAAATTGTCTGTGAATTTCTACCATTTTCCTTTTTCCTGTTGGTAAAGTGGGATTATCTATTGCCTATGTTTTTCTGGTTGTAATTAACTTCCTTGGGTTGGAGTTTTCCTTCCAGAATTTTCTGTAGGACTGGGTTAGTGGATATGTATTGTTTAAATCTAGTTTTGTCATGAAATATCTTGTTTTCTCCATCTGTATTGATTGAAAGCTTTGCTGGGTATAGTAGTCTTGGCTGGCATCCATGGTCTCTTAATGTTGGTAGAATATCTATCCAGGACCTTCTGGCTTTCATAGTTTCCATAGAGAAGTCAGGCGTAATCTGATAGTTTTGCCTTTATATGTTACTTGGCCTTTTTCCCTAGTTACTCTTAATATTCTTTCTTTATTTTGTATGTTTTGGGTCTTGATTATTATGTGTCGAGGGGATTTTTTTTTGGTCCACTCTATTTGGTGTTCTGTAAACTTCTTGCACCTTCATTGGCATGTCTTTCTTTAGGTGGGGAAACTTTTCTTCTATGATTTTGTTGAATATGTTTTCTGCCCCTTAGAGGTGGGTTTCTTAACCTTCTTCTATAGCTATTATTCTTAAGTTTGGTCTTTTTGAGGTGTCTCATATTTCCTGGATATTTTGTGTTAGGGATTTGTTGGACTTAAAATTTTCTTTGGTTGATGAATCTAATTCTCCTAGTATATCTTCAACTTCTGAGATTCTCTCTTCCATCTCTTATATTCTGTTGGTTATGTTTGCATCTATAGTACCTGACCGTTTTCCCAGCTTTTCTATTTCTAGCATTCCTTCAGACTGTGCTTTTTTTTATTTTTTGTGTTTCAGATTTCAGCCCTTGCACTGCTTGAGTTGTTTCTTGCAATTTTGCTTTGTCTTTTCTTCCATTTCTTGCAATTTTTGGATTGTTTTTTCTTCCATCTCTTTATGGGATTTTCTCATATCCTCTTTTAGGGCCTCTATCATTTTCATGAAGTTGTTTTTAATGTCATTCTCTTCTGCTTCATTTGTGTTGGGGTGTTCCAGTCTTGCTGGTGTAGGGTCTCTGGATTCCAGAGGCGCCATATTGGTTTTTCTGTTGTTCGTTGTGTTTTTATATTGTCTCCTTCTCATCTGTTCTTGCAGTGGGTTCCAGAAGGTGCCACTTCCTCTCCCAGTGGGTGTGAGACCAGGGTTCCCTTCTGGTGGGTGTAGGCAAGTCCAATTCTCTGGTAGCTCTCCACTTCCTGGTCTTGGGTGGAGAAATGGACTAGGATGCTGGGGTGCTTTGGATCCTGCTGGGATGGATGGAAGCCCCAGTGGTAGACCCCAGACACAGGAGTGTGGCAGGCCCTTGATAGTCTTAATCATATGGGCAGAGCAGGAGACTAGGATGCCGGGGTGTCTTGGCTCCTGCCACCAGGATGGAAGCCTCTGGGATGGAAGCCGCCATGGCAGTCCCCAAGCACAGGCAGGTGGCCAGGATATTGGCCCTGGTTTACCTAGTTCCATGGGTGGAGTAGGAGACTAGTGTGCTTTGGCTCCTGCTGCTGGGATGAAAGCATCAGTGCCCCATACTAGTTTTCTAGAATGTATTTATTTTTGTCACTATCCTTCCCTATACCTTGTATTCTGGGAGTTATTGAATACTTTTCAGAGACATCATACAGGTCATATCCTATCATGCCCTCTTCTTCAATTGCCTTAAGGAAAGAATAACTTTCTGTGTTTCAGTTAATGTCATGTATGAACTGGGACAAAGTTGTGTGTCTACTATCATAAACATCTACTTATGCCTCACTTGTAGAGACTACAGTATTCATGGAGTCATCAATAATTTCCCAATCACCTGATGCAATGCAGGTTGAATGCTACTTACTTAGGATGCATGAGTAAGTGAAACAGACATAAACCACTGCTCATCTGGCGTTTATGTTTAGCAGAAGAGATAATGAATAAATGGTAAGCAAAATCAATAGGCAATTGTGGTAATAGGTGATGAATGCTACAGTGGAAACAATATAGATGGGGAATAAAGGTGGTTGGAACTTCTGGGTTTGAGATATGGATGTTAAAAGTGTACCAAAGTAAGAGAGACCCTTAAAATATAAATCCTAGTGAATTAAAATTTCTCTCAGAATTCTTATGCTGGGAATGCAGGTATACAAAAGAGGAATTGTCACATAAGAAAACATCTCACAGCTCTGATAATGTGTCTTACAGCTAAATTGACATATTCCCTGGTCTTTGTTTCACTATTTTGTTAAATGTTGATGTGGGTGCCTACCAGGAAAGCAGAGAAATTAATAACTTTTTCTGTCTAGTTCTGATTCAAACTACAAAAAATTCCACCTCCCTTCTCTAGCTCCTGTCCACCGGGTTTATTTTTGCAGGGCTATAAGAAAACAGCCTGAGATTCCATTCATAAAAATGTTTAAAATAACCTAAAAATGAAAATTTAAAAACAAATGAAGAGATGTTTTAAATTATGCTAGTTTGTGATATGATATATCAATGTTAATAATTAGAAAATATTTTTCTATTGCAAATATTTCTTTTGTACCCCCAAGGGCCACCCAAATACAAGGATGTGAAAACAGAAGAAACTGAGGCAGGAGAGGACAGCAGACTCAGCAGAAGTTGGCAAAGAGAGAAGAGGGTTAGGAATAGTGAGGTTCTGTAGAAAAGGAAGACACAAAGGAGAGAAGCCCAGGAAAAGGAATTCTTTATGGTGTATAAGCTGAACTTAGAATAGCCCATCTGGGTGGTAACTCAAGGGAGAAAGTAAGCTCCTTCATTACCTATTACTAAGATTTTTCCAGAGTATTGCTTTTTCTGTGAAACTTGTGAAGGTAATAAGTCACCATATCTAATCAACAATTCTCAGTCCAGACATAACTTAATTTCTCAGTAGTATCTGGGTGGATACTAGGGACGTGGAAAGAATACTCTCCTCCCTGTTGAGTTGCCTGTAGGCTGTGCAGTGTGCCCCAGGGTTCCATGATTTTGTGAGCTGTCACCCACAGTAGGTATGCTTTGATGACGAAGCCATTTTTGAGTCATTTCTTCTCTCTAAGAAACTGCTCACCCACATTTCTGTAACTTCAATAAAACTAATTGATTCACCAACATGAACTTTGATGTTTCCATACTTTTGGTCTATCATAGGTTCCCTATCTGGGGTGATTAGGCATGTATGTTGTATATCCCTACAAAAAGTCTTTTTGCCACACAACAATGGTGCCACCAATATCCAGAATGGGTCTTCCTTCCTGGTTAAATCTTTCTGGAAACAGCCACCACAGACACATCAAAAGTGTGTTTCCACGGTGATTCAAGTCAGTCAAGCTGACAGTGAAAATTACTCATCATAACAATGCCAACCAATTCATGTTTTCAGCCTCCAACCTGAATCTCTACTCTGTCTTTTTACTATAATGTACACATCTAAAATTTAACTTTTGAAAACTCAGATACATTACCCCCTACACACACACACACACACACACACTTTACCACACTAGTAAATGACATTTTCATCCACTCAGGTAGGGAAACTGAAGGGACTCTAACCAGCTCTATCATGGCAAGCATGGCTCTAGCAGGCCTTGCCCTTCTCTTCTCTCCCATTCCTTCTGCCTTGTTAAAGACCCTTAGATTATATTCCTAAAGCTAGTCACCAAGGTCTGTTTCCTTATTTGGCCACTTCCTCCTCCTAAGACTGACAATCAATATCCAGCTATCCAAAGTCCAGAAATCAACTCCCCCTTTATTCATCTAATTAATGTGCCCAACTAAAATTAAACAGCTCATCCTGACACAGGATTTCCCCTTTATCATTTATAAACTGGCAGTTGCCTATGTGGGGCATCTGTCTCCTCTCTGTCCAGAGGTAACCCTTTGCCCCTCTGGAACAGATAAATATCCCTTCATCCTCTTCCTTATTTCTTCCCTCTTCTCTATCTCTTGTCATTGTCTCTTACTCCCTGCTCTTTGTCCCTATTTTGTGCTGAGAAATTGGCCTTGGGGTGTCTTGTGCTGAATATCCAACACTTTAGAACCCGTAGTGTCATCTTTAGTTCATTGGTGTTTATTAAGGTTATTAGTCATCCCTATTTCACAGGTACTTAGCATGTGACACTGTGCAGAAATCCCATCTTCTTTCCATATTACTCATTCTTTCTTTCCCTTCAGGTCTCTGCTCACATGTTGCCTCTTCAGAGTTCTTTTTATGATAACTTTTGTGGAAATGGTGTCCTTTGTCATAAACTGTCAACCTGCTGTCTTTTCTTCATCTAATTCCTGTTACTTGGCAGTACAGGCTTATCATTTGCTTATTTCCTTATTAGAAATTAATCTCTGTTAGAACAAGAATATTTTTTAAATAATTTTTATTTAAATCGAAACCAATCTTATTTTGTATATCAATCCCAGTTGCTTCTCCCTCTCATCCTCCCATTTTCCCTACCATTCCCCCATCCACTCCCCAGGGCGGGTGAGGCCTCTCATGAGGGATCGTCCAAGTCTGACACATCATTTGGGCAGGACCTAGGCCCTCCCACGTGTATCTATGCTGAGAGAGTGTCCGTCAATAGGGAATGGGCTCCCAAAGCCCATTCATGAACAAGGAATAAATACTGGTTCCATTGCCAGAGATGCCACAGACTTCCCAGGACCCCAAACTGACGCCCACATTCAGGGGTCCTGGTACCAGCTTATGCTGGTTTCCCAGGTGTCAGGCTGGGGTTTGTGAATAGATCGAAAACATGAAGTTTACATCATTATATCATTAGTGGCTATCATCTAGTAGATATTCAATAAGGAACTTTAGGGTTAATGAACAAAAGAAACATAACATAATGCGTATGTATGAATATATGAGAGTTTGAGTAGACTTAATACTAAAATCAAGATTGCCTCTGAGGGTTGCTACATGAAAGAAAAAAATTTCAATATGCTAGTAAATGAAACTAAAGACCTCAGAAAACCTTAAAGATGCCATTGAACCTTAGGAAACTTCAGCTTGTAGGTCTGTGCTACTTAATATGGTCATCATTGGCCATACAATTAATTAAAGTTAAAATTTAGCTTCTTAATTACACTAGCCATATTTCAAATGTTCCCTAACCACAGGTAACAAGAGCCTACCATATGGCCGGTTTCATCCCTGCAGAAAGTTCCCTGGGTCAACATTGCTGTAGATTATTAACACATGTTTTTACCACATCCAAAGTTCACAATTAGCTCCTTTTTTCTTTCCAAATTTGAAAAGTGTCAAAAAGACAACTGTTAGGATTTTTTAATGCTTTATTTCTTAAGTTGTCATTGCTCTTCAAAGCATCCACATCTCTGATAATGTGTGTGTGTGTATGTGTGTGTGTGTATGTGTGTCTGTGTGTGTCTGTGTGTGCCTGTGTATGTGTGTATCTGCACACAGGATGACACACCTTTTCTTCTGAAAGTTACATTTGTCCTTCCATGTTTACTGCCATTCTATTGTATGAGAGGTTTTGCTGTTTCTTGCTCCTGGGTCTATAGATACATGCTGAATCCTTCTGTATTGAGAAGTTTATATTTGGCCTTTAAGAACAAAGAAAACATACCAACAGCAATTTGATAATCAAGGTAGCTTGGAGAAAGGTGAGAGAACAAGGATATCATGGAAACATTATTTGAATTAAGAAGATAACTTGATCAAGAGCTGAAGAACCTTGGATCAATTAAAGATAACTAAAGTGAATGGCATCATGACTCAAAGAGTGATTATTCATGGGTGACATGAAAGGATACTATCAGATGTACTCTCTTTATATAAGTTCATACTTTGGGCCCTGTGCTGACATTAGAAGCAATTCAAACTCAGGAAATTAAAGTATTCTTGACAAAATCAAGTAAGTGGTGTAGGAAAGAAGTTTTTAGGAGATTTGGTAACACTGATTTTGAGGTAACTGTCTAATAGTCAACTGAAAATAGCAGTTGGACTAGAGGGTAAAAGGCTTGGAAATCACATCTAAAAATGTGTGAGGGTGAATGAGGCCTGGGCTACCTATGGGGTCCTGAGCAGTGGATCAGTGTTTATCCCTGGAATACAAACAGACATCGTGTGTCCATAACACAAAGAGGGTTGATCTCTCTGCCTGGACTCTTAGGGAAGTGCCTGGACCCTACCCTGAATGAAATGATAGACTCTAGATATCCCCTATGCGGAAGGAATTGGCAATAGGGTGGGAGGATGAGGGGGATGGTAGGGGAGGTGCGGGAGGAGGGGAGGGAGATGGAACTGGGATTGACATGTAAAACAAGCTGTTTAAAATTAAAAAAAGATTACAGATAAAAAAAGAAAATGTCAAAGACAAGAAAAAGGTAATAATACCTTAGGTTTTCCCTCTTTGGGGACATTAGCACCTTCTAATATTTTCACTCTATAATTCTGTCATAGGCCCTCTATTCTCAGCTGGTATTCTGCCAAATTTTCACTATGTCTTTCTTCCAAGACTCCATCATAAATCAAACTTTATATTCATAAGGTTAGGAGATTATACTCTATTGAATTCTCATAACTTGTCTGCATCCTTGTCCAATCTCCTTATTACTCTGTTGAACAGAAAAGTAACTTAATACTGTGGAAGTGTACATGTTAAATTTGTGTATGTTGGACCTGAGCCCAGTTAAACCATAGTAACCTAACCCGTTAATGTATAGCTGTTTACATGCAATTCAGGCAATTAAGAATATCTCTCAGGTTTAACGAGTCCTGCAAAAGCAACTGAAACTTTCCAGTATAAACTGTAGGTGGACGGCTGCTTTTGATGTTGAACCTGAAAAGCACAGCATTTTAAGAGGGAGATAAGGAGGAAGAACTCTGTTTTTGCTGAAGGTAAATGGTATCTGCATATGCCTACCCATGACAGAACAGCTTAACTTATCCCATCTCATTGATTTCTGTTTATGTACTTATATATGTATGTGTATGTATGCTACATTTGAGTGACTCCACTTTGATGAACTCATCCATCAGTTAACAAGGGTTTAGGTAGTATTTTTACTTTCCAAAGCATGCAAAACAATAAAAAAAAGACAAAACCCGGCAAACCTCAGAATATTTAGAAGCTCTGCAGGAAGACCATGTGAACTGTAAATTAATTATCAGGAGAATAAATTAATTTTTAATAAGAATATAGTGACCAGGGACTCCCCAAAAGGGAGGCTTAGCCTAGGGATTCAGGGGAAACTCCCTAGAAAGTTCTGTTCAACTGAGCTCTGAAATGTGAGGCAACAATCCCTAGAAAGAAAGGGAGCAAAAGCAAAGCAGCAGACAACTGATAATACTCCCATAATCCTACAATCTGGTTTTTAAAAAGTACAGTTTATGCAGTATAGTTAAAGCCTTCAAGTGACTTTTAAATATGTGAAACATATTAAGATAAAATGACCTCTTGCCCAAATTTGGGGAAATTTCTTTAAATGGACTAAATTCATCTGGGGAGATGCCTTAGCAGTTGTAATCATGACTACCTGAGTTTAAATTCCCAAGATGCATATAGAAAGCTGGACATGATCACCTGTGTGTCTGCAACCCCAGCTCTAGGTGTGAGGGTGGGTGGAGACAGAAGGATTGCTGGGGTTTGCTAACTACAGGCTTAGTTTCAGATTCAGAAAGAGACACTGTCTTCAATGAATAAGATGGAGAGTGATAGTACAGGAACCCTGTTATTCCACTCTGGCTCCTGCATGCCCAACAAGCAGATGTACCACCAGGTACCCACACATGCATACATACAAAGAAAACCTTTTCATGGACCTTTAGGGATGACAAAATCAGAGAGTTTTGTTTCCTAATTGTTCATCTTCCTCACTTATATGGTCAACTACTCCCTCTTAAAAACTGTTGCCGTTATCAATGGAATTCTACAGACTGTGGAGTTTATACTGAGAAGTTTGTTTAGTTCCTGATGCTCAAGGTTGAATCTGGTGAGGACCTCTTTGTTCATCATAACCACTGGTGCCTTGAATGACAAATGACCCCTTCTAGCCTCTGACATTTATCACTTGGTCCACAGTTGGTAGTTCTATTTTGGGAAGGTCACTTGGTACAACTTTGTTGTAGGAAGTATGCCACTGGGGGTGGGATTTAAGATCAAGAGTCTCACATCACTTGTAATTTACTCTTTCTGTTTTTCTGAAAATGGGGGCTCCTCACCTCCTCCTCCAGATGCCATCCTTTCCCTTGTTGCCCTGCTTCTCCACCGTGATGGACTCTAAGCCTTCTGGAACTGTAAGGCTAAAGGTCTTCTTTCTATACGCTGTGTAGGTCATGGTGTTTAATCACAGCCACAGGAAAGTACCTAATACATAACCCAACTGGTTAGCAAGCAAGTGACAAAATATATAATAAAAGCACTACCTTTCCCCAAGGAAAATCTTTCAAATGACTCCTAGGATTTATAACTCCTGGTTCAAAGGCCACTGTTCTACACTTCTGAGAAGCTGGAGGCATGTGTATTCTCAGCTCTTCATTCCCAGCTCCTCAGAAGTCTGAGGTCAAAGACCTCCGGGGGCTAGAGAGTTTGCTTTAGGTAAATGCAGGCAATTTTAATGATATTCTATTTCAAAAACTAAAAGGAGAGCAGGAACACAACTGAGTGGTCAAGTACTTGATTATCATGCTGGATTCCTCAATGCAATTCAGTGGAACGAACTCTGGAAAGAACAGAGGTCTTCTGCACATGTTAGCAAAACTTCAAATCTAGAAATTCTAAAAATCTGGTGTGATTCCAGTAGCTTCCATATGGGTCAGATGGTTGATTATACTACTTGATTCGTTTTTGTGACTTCAGACCATCGAAATGATTCCCAAAATAGTGTTAAACTGTAGTTTTTTTCTGATAGACTATTACCTGTCTGCCACTAACATGAAGAGTTTTAAAATGTAGCCCCATTTAGCACATGCGAATTTGATAGCTTTGTACACAACAAAGAGCACTATCATTAAAAAAGAAAAAATATAAAAATTTGGCAAGTCAATGTAACATCTAAAATCACCATAACTAAAATAGCAAAAATCTTAAAAATGAAGCAAAATATAATATAAAAATAAGTTATAAGTAATATCTTATTGGTATAACTAGGTAAACAATGTAAGCATGAATATCAGTAAGTGTACCAATTGATAAACAAAACAAAATAAAACCAAAGCGTTTTAGCAAACACTTGGTGTGGAGTTGGAGTCAGATAGCCACATAAGAATCCCACCTCCACAAACCAAATGCCATTGTTTGAGTCTATAAATCTGCTTGAATTAGTTCCTTAACCTGTACCATGGAAGAAATAACCTTTAATCTATAAGGTTTCTTTAGAGTAAAAAAAAATACATAGGATACAACTTTAGGTGATTCTAACTAATTCCTCTTCCCTAAGATTTAAGTTGAATTCACTAATGGAAACAGCATATTAAATTTAAAACCTGGAGTTAACTTTGATTATGCATTTTCGAATAGCTCATTCTTTCCTAAAATATTCCTGTATATTGATGGGTTCCAAAGTAACATTTACTCATCAAGAAATAGTTTTTAAGTTAGAAAAATTCCCAAGGTTTTTGTGAACACTAACTTTCTTATACTTTTTTGATTCGATACATGAAAAAAATGACTTCCTAAAGCCAATTTAAGTATGATAGCAGCAGAGTTGTTTTCATTTCCTCTTATATTATTCTAACTGTAATTCTAAAATAAGCACAATACTTACATACACATAGACTTGGGTGGGTTGTTTGAATTCAAAGTGAAACTTTGTGGGTGACTACCATTTGGTTTTTTGAGTGAGTGTTATTGGTTTCTGGCACATTTGAGTTTACAGCATCCTTAGTGTCATTAAGAAGTTGAATTATTTAAAGATTTATTTTACTTTTTATACTTATGTGTATTGTGTGTGCACACACGTGCATGAGTGTGTGTGGGCATGTGTGTTACCCACAGAGATAAGAAGAGGGATTTGGATAACCTGGAGCTGGAGTTACAGGAAGTTTTGAGCCGCCCCATACACATGTTCGGACTAGGACTCAGGTGTTCTGAAAGAGCAGCAAGCACTCTTAACTGCTATTTTAATATATGACTGTAAATGATACATTATGCATTCCATAGAAGTGTGTCAATAATTTCCTAAAGACTTTGATCTTGCTAGAATTTGCAGATGCCTGTTTTGATGATCACACCACTTATATACAAAGTCGGGTCCAACTTAGATCTCACATGAGCAATTTTGTGGTGTTACTTTGAAAACCAAGATCCCCAATGTTCATAAACTTCATGATATAAAATACAAGGAGTCAAACCCAGTGGCTGATGGAAGCAGAGACAGACACCTGCAGCTAAACACTTAACTGAACTCCTGGAAACCAGTTGCAGATAGAGAGGAGTGATGAGCAAAGGAGTCAAGAGTGGGCTGGTGAAACCCACAGAAACAGATGACCTGAACAATGGGGAGCTCATGGAATCCAGACTGATAGCTGAGAGGCTAGCATGGGACTGATCCAGACCCCCTGAACGTGGGTATCAGTGAGGAGGTCTTCACCTTCTTTGGGGCTCCTGGAAATAGATCAGTTTTTATCGCTGGCATCTAAATGGACCTTGGGAGCCCATACCACATGGAGGGATGCTCTCTCAACCTGGATACATGGGAGGGGCCTAGCCCCTGCCTAGGGACAATATGACAGACTTTGGATATTCCCCATGAAGGGCCTCACCCTCCCTGGATTGAGTGAGACAGTTGGAAGGGGGTAGAGGGTCAGGGGAGAAGGGGAGTGAGTGGGATTGGGTGGGCAGTTGAGGGGGGTAGAGGGGCAGGGGAGGAGGGGAGTGAGAGGGAGCTGGGATTGACATGTGAAGCAAGATTGTTTCTAATTTAAATTTAAAAACGGGTTAAATAAAGAATGCAAGGAGTCAAATTTTAAGGACATGAGAAAAATAAGCTTTTCATAAATCTTAGATACAAATTAAATATAAAGTAAAATAAAATGTGTTTGTGAAAGCAAACTGTAGTCCTAAATATACATTAATCCCCTTGGCCTCCTATTTATTATTCCAACTATGACATTATGGAAGGTATTTAAAATGTATTTTAGCATTTGTTTGTTCAGTGAGGCTGAAGCATGAGAATGAGTTCAGAGATAATGCAATCCTATCACATCCAAATGATTCCCTACGTATTCTGCTCAGATTTTAACTCTTTTAACTTTTATAAAGTTAAACACATGATAAATACCAAAGGATTAAAGACAAATAATTAAGATATTCCAATAGAAACTTGAGTTATTTCTCTCCAAATATAGAGTCTCACTCATTAAGACACAGTGCTTTCTTATGTATTCATCCAGAAAGGTTCCATTTTCTACGGTATTTTTGAGAGGTTTTATTGTGCTATCACACACAGAAAAAAAGTACACAATTCAAAAGTTGACAGCTGAGAAATTATTATAAAGTGAGCACACCCATATTCTTTACCTGAGTTAAGAGATGGAATAGTGAAAGTAAAATGTCCCAGAAGGACTTTTCATGCCTCCCCATGTTGTTGCCCTCTCTTAGGTTCCCAGAGAAAACTGATGCCCTATATCCTAATATATACGATGCTACTGTTCATTTTACTAATGGAAGATAGTGAAGGTTTTTCAATGTTGTACTATCATGTATAATACTGCCATAAATCCTTGGCTGAAGCATTGTGTTGCCAACTCATATTGGGTACTTATCTAGGGGTTACAAATGACTGATATTTATGCAGCAATATACTTGCTGGTCTGTGTTTGTTGCATTCAGTTTTAGGAGACAGTGCTAAATTTTATAAGTTCTACAAATGATGTCCTTAACAAGTTATGATTATGGGAATTCCAGGTGTTCTTTACAGCTCTTGACATTATCAGATATTTTTTCTTTTAAGTGTACTTTGTTGCTTTTATGCATGTCATTGTGATTTCAAAGTTTCTTTCTCAAACAAAGAATTTTTTATGGTTACTGGATCTTTGGATTATCCTGTTGGGAATTCCTGTCCTATGTTGTCCATTTAAAAACTGAGTTGTCTGTTATCTTGCTACAACTGTACAGAATTACATATAGATGCTTATGGTTATGTGTAAGCTTGATATGTCTTTTAGGGTTCTCCAAATATTACCTTTGGATGATCAGAAGTTTTTCCATCTAGCTGGATTACAGTAAAAATAATATCATTTATAAGAATGCAAAAAAGCACTAGCCACCTTTAAGTAATTGAATTAAGCATAAGACATTCTACTTAACCTCTCCAGAGGTTTGAACAGAACGAGAGAAATTACTTTAAAATATGTTAAGTTCCAGGCTTTTATAGCCTCATAACATAGATGATTTTATTGTTCATATTCATATCAAATTCAATGTATCCTAAAGTTTAAAATGGGTAATATTTGCATGCAGAGTTGTAATCAATGAATTTAAAAACTGATTTGGAAATAGAGAGACTCAAGAATATCCAGGGTAATCTTGAAGAAACGAAAATTAAGATTGTAGAAAAGAAGCAGCTTTGCTATACAACTAATGTATGTAGGACAGTCTTGTCTATGCACAAGCCTGAAAAGATGACCAATGGAACAGAATAGTGACTCCAGAAACAGAAGCACATATGTATGCAAACCTGATTTGTGACAATGCAACACCTGAGGGGAAAAAATGCCCTTTCAGTGAATTGTGCTAGATCAACTGGCTGGAATATAAATGTGTAACTGCTATTCTGAGTCACCCCTACACCCTGCATTTTTTTTGTTTAATGTCCACAAAGGCCACAGTTAATTATCCTCTTACCAAGACTGTGAAAGTTCCCAGACTGTAGTACAGATGACATATGTTCTGTATTTGCTCCACTTTTACTGTTCATGACTCACAAAGGACTTTGTGAACACATTTAATACCACTAACCACCAAGAGATAGAGTGCTAGTAGCATTGCCTCTGACTGTCAGGCAAGGGCTGACAGAGTCAACAGGGTGAGCCACTTTATGACCTGTGTGCAGAAGTGGTCTGAGAGTGTTAGCAATAAAAACATAGAAATAGCATACTAGAAAAACAGGAGAAGGCCAAACAACCAGAAACTGGGCTTGGGCTAGCAGAGCAGAATGCTAAACCAAGAAGCATTATGCTGACTGCAAGTGAAGTATTCTCAATTTCTACGCTGATTAAATTACAACCAACTGCCAGAGATTGACTAAATTGTGTCATCAAGGAATTCTGTAGTTTGACTGCTGTGTGGTATTTAAATAAATGGGTCATCTGCTGGGGTGCAGAAACCTCATTAAAGCTCTTCACTGGAATGGTATTTTTGTAACTGGATTGGACTTTTATTACACCCAGGCAATTGGGCGAGTGCTGTCTTTCTTGAATAAAACGACTTCCTTTTTCAAACTGTGCAATCTTATCTTCCAGCCCTCATCTCAAACACCATTTTCTCCCTGAATATTCCTTTTGAAAACCCAGTCCATACTGACAAAAAAAAGATATCAAAATTCAGGGTTGCATTTTGTTGCACGTGGTTATCCAGGATTCCTTCATTGTTTCGTGCTTGCTTATGTCATGCACACATATCAAGTCTCCAAAAATTCACTATGAGGGGAGGATTCTCTGTACCTCTTATCCATTACATATTATTCATTTATTGGAGTTGGAGGTTGCCCGTGTGTCACATGACAGCCATGGAAGTCAGAGGGAAGAAAACTTGTAGAAGTTCATTTTTTCCTTCCACCATCGAGAACTCAGGTCAGCAAACTTGGCAACCATCATCTTTACCCACTGAGGCATCTTGCCAGTTTTACCTTGCTTTATTTTCTTTGCTCTATCTTCTTTGCTCCCGTGCCAGGCACCTCAGTGTCATTTCTAATCTTCTCAGCTACTCATTAGGATGAGTGTTAATATCTCCGTTGATCAGACAAGGAAGTGGAATTTCAGAGATATCGTGTTTCTTACATCATTACACAGATGCTTACATATGCACTGTAATTCAAACTAAGGGTAATTTTATTTCAAATGCATGCAGTACTGTGTCTTCTCAGACTTCCCTTTGTACATTTTATGTTTCAGGAGTCTGGCCTTAGTTGTTTGAATGTGCAAAGTCAGCATCAGCAGCACTGAAATAAATAGAAATTTTACAGGATTTAGGAACTGGATACCAATGCTCCAGTCATGGTTCTACTATGTCCTTTACTGTGGAATACATACACAATCTACCTACTGCTGAAAGAGCTACCTATAAGTAGCCTAGTTGGCTCATGTTCTACACGATCACATTTGCCAGTTCCACACCTAAATGTCCAATCAATCTTGAATCGAAAGTTTTCAAGAAAAACAAAAGTGTGTCCATACTGAACATGCACTTTTATTCCTTGTCATTAGTCTCTAAGCTACATGGCATAACAGCGATTTACATATAACTTTCATTGTATCAAGAGCTGATGTGAGCACATAAAGGGCATACCTAATTGGTAGGCAAACACATCATTATATGTACAGGACATGAGCATATGAAGGAGAATGAGCTTAATGCTGTTGTTTTTTCCCCAGAAATATTCTAGTACTTAGGCTTTAGGGTAGAAAGAATAATCTGAGTTTGAAGCTGGAATCTGCCAGTACTGAGCTATACCAACATCAAGGTATTGAATTTCTCTCACCCCAACAACCCTATTTGTAAAATGTGTGTTAAAGATCGCCAACTCGCTGGACCATTGGGAGAGGCCAATGAAGTTATATGTGTAGAGTTTTGAGCAATCTGATTGTAAGTGCTTCACATAACCATTACTTGTACACATTCTTTCTGGATTAATAGAAAATTGGCAATTGTGCTCTAGGAAGACTAATGATTCTACATAAACACAATCATTAAAAAATTGCAAAGTGTAAAAATACAATTTTAAAAGTCCAATCTGAGAATTTTGCATAGTGTAATTCATACCTGTATAACCAGAAGTAATTTTTAAACTATCAAAGGAAAGCTGTCTTCTCCAGCATTGATTAGAAAATAATTTTATCATATAAAGTTGTCTGGGTTGTTTCTGTTTTATCACATAATTTAGTAAAATTATGATCACATGGTGAGATAAAAACTTTGGACCCAATTTAACAAAGATAGATATCTATTAAATTTTTTATGTATTAGTCAAGATGATGAGAAAAGACATAATTCTTATTTGTTTCCTCACTGTTGCCTGCTGTTCAGTAATAAACCAACTTTAGCTAGATCTAGAGCCAACCGAACTGACTCACATAAAAACAGTGAAAACGATTTTCTTTTTCTTACTGAAAATATTTAAAACAATCATTCCAGAGACAGATGACTCCTGGAAGTGATCGCCTGCTAACATGTTATGTAACACTGATGCAGAAATCACCACCTGGGGTTGGCAGAAGCTCTTGTATCTGACAGTACAATGTTGACCCTCAAAAGAGAGAAAGATGCCAATATTTTCAAATCCTGTAAAACAAATTGAGAGTATGGAAAGAACACAGATTTCTGAATGCTGGTCTATCGAGTCAAGTACAGCTATTCCTAAGAATGGAGTTGGGGTAGAACAGCAGGAGTTAAATTTGATGTTCATTAACATGAAGGGACATTTCTTGCGCCATTTAACTAATATCTTAGTTGGTACAGTGTGGCAAACACATTTAAGTTGTTAAAATCTATTATACCTGCTTTAAATTGCATCTCCCAATAGCCAGAAGCTCAATAGTTGGTTAGATTCAATTTGAGTTGCCAGGGGCTGTTAATGGGCAGGATTTCTATTTATTCTCTTAATTGTTCTGTACCTAAATTATCACTGTGATGAAATCTTAGGTTTGCTACATTCCCACATAATCAGAATGCCTAAATAATTTTCCCCTTAAGTATAATGATATAGAACTAAGGGACCATAAACATCTTTAGGAACAGCTTTGTAGGGCTGCTTATGTGCAATTATTATTATTATTATTAGCATTGGTGTTTATATCTACCACATTTAATTTCAACGTAGATAATTCCACTTAAACTTTGACAGTATTAACAAAAATATGAAAATAACAAGCCAAAATTTATCATTGTTAAGCATATAGTAGTAGGCTTTTATAGTATGGGCACACACTAATTGACTACCAACTCAATTTTAGCTTGTGAATGCTTTCAGAAACTTTCAAAACACAGCACTTTTATCTGAATATAGTTTTGTAGTTAATGTGTTGTGCTTATGACACAACATTGAAATTTCATTCTTAATAGTTACTGGGTTTATGATATAATGGCTACAGTAAAATGCAAACAATGAATTGGAAAGACAATGTGTCTTTATTTCTATCCCTAATTTCCAGCAGAGGTCTCTAGAGAGCAAGCAAAGTTATGAAAATAAAGAGTATAGGTTCAGCCATTTAAATAGAAATTTTAACTCTTCAGCCTAATGTGAGCTTTCTTTTCACCCACGCCCCTTTCTCTTTTGATGTCTCTGCTCCTTCATCAGATAAAAGGCTGTCTAAAAAACTGATCGGAATAGACACAAGAGAACAGGTTAATCCCAAGTGCACCGGTGTAATGTGTCACAAAACAGACAATGTAATTATCTCAGCAGCCTGTTTAACCAGCTAATTCGGCAGCTTTGCATACCAGGGGTGAGCTCATCTGTTCACTCTACTCACAGCCAGGACTTTTTCACCCAGATCACTAGTTTTACAAAAGCTTGTAAAAGCCTGAGGATTGAGTGCTTCCTTGAATGCTGTTTAACAGCCTTTTGAAATCTTTTATTTATAAGGAAGCAACAGACTAACAAAGAGAAGAAAATTCAGATTGGCGTTGTACCCTTCCTCCAAAATGAAGTCACTGATGTAACTATCCATGTGTTCACTGAAATAAACTCTCTTTACAGGGCATCTGGAGTAACGCTAAACGAGTTAACAGAAATGTGATTTGGGGAGTAAAGACTTCAGAGCCTGGTGTCATTTTCTTAGAAGTAAATTCTCTTGCTATCAGACACATTCTGCATTTCCCCTACAACAGCACCATTTGAAGAATTAATGTGAGAGTCATGCTGACCTAGGGCTGAATTTTGGTTCCTACTAGGTCTGTAGTAAATTGATCTTATTGTTCCTTCCTCTTTATAAAATGAGTAGTACCCACACATTAGAAGTTTATTGAGGGACTTAACTTATATATCAGGGAAAGACTGTGCAAAAAGATAACAAATAGTTGCTGTGATGTTATATGATTTCACACAAAATCATAAGCGCACATGCAGGCACATAACTGTACTAAGACATGTATATATATATATGTATATATATATATATGTGTGTGTGTGTGTATGTATGTTATCAATTAATACATGTCTATAAATGTATGTAACTACTAAGCCAAAAAAAGAAACAATAATAAAATAATACATAAACCAAATGACAGTAAGTTCTACTGTCTGATGCCTCTGATAGAGCTGATATCTGCCATACTATATCTTATTATTTGGCACAGAGTTCAATACAGGCAGGAGAGTCAACAGCCTTAAACAGCTGGGCGGTGGTGGTGCACGCCTTTAATTCCAGCACTCGGGAGGCAGAGGCAGATGGATCTCTGTGAGTTCGAGGCCAGGCTGGACTGACAGCCTCCAACTCAATACAGAGAAACCCTGACTCGTAAAACCAAAAAAAAAAAAAAAAAGTCTTAAACAATGTTAATGGCTATCTTGAAGGTGAGGCAGAGAGAAGGAAGGATATGATTTATGGCCTATTATTTTACTAAAATGGTGAGAAAAGCACCAGTGAATTAAACCTCAGGTGCAAACTAGAATCACATTAGATTAGAATTGCATCTCAAGTAGATGGAATGACACAACTCCATCACCAGCAAGAGGTCTAGGAAGCAGCAACAAAGAAGGAATGTACACCCTATAGGTTCAGTATATCGAATCTGAGGTCTCCTACAGCAAGTTGGGAAGTCTGGTGTCTGCTTCCCTTCTGCTGCCCTAGATGATCAGTAAAATGAAAGTCCGTTCACATTCCTCCTCTTCACCCTCCTGTAACCCCACCATAACTAAGCTAGCCTCTGCTTCCAATTTCCTTTAAACCACTCCTCCCTTAAATGCTCCACTAAGACTACATGGCCTCAGGATTGTGCTGGGATCACATCACTGCCAGGCAAGTGCTCTAGCAGTAGCCACACCTTCTGCCCTCCTCCTATGTCTTTTGCAGGCTTGTTACCTCACCCCACTTCCTTCAAGTCCCTGCCTAAATATTATCTCCCAGCAAGTCTTGTTTTTTGTTCATACCTGCTCAACCAGTAACTTAGACACACTTCTAAGATTGCTACTCTTTTATCCCCAATGCTTACCTAGACCTCAGTTACAGTATTTATTTGCATTTGCATTTGCTGTCTCCCAAACCACCAGACTATTAGCTAAGTGAAAGCAGAAATTCATTTTATTCATTGATGTAAAAAAGGTCTACAAAAGGTCGCTGGCACACATGGCAGTCACTTGGTACACAATTGTTGAATGGATGTAGGAAAGATCAACAGCCAAATGTCTGTGTTTTATCACACTTTGTTCATTTGGTCTCGTGTTCTACTGTAATTGAGAATCTCCACAGTCCATTGCTACAATTAGCCTGTCAGCTATCTAATCAGGGTAGGACCTGGACCTTAGCCATCTTTCACCATATTGCCTGGCATTAGAGAAAAAAAGGGGGGGTGACAAGTAAAAATTCTTAAGACAAACAAAAAGGAAGTAGAAAATAAGGCATGTTTTTTAATGAAAAATTGTTTTGTGATAATTTCATAGGCTGTTAAATACATCAGAATAACCCCATGGTATAAAAGCAAACAAACAAACAATGGTTGAGGAACAAACTACCACCTCCCAGCCCTCCAGGAAAAGGACTAGGCACTGCCTTTTTCTTGTGCAGTTTTGATATACCCCTGGCACACTCCCTTTTACTTCTGACAAACCCAGGGAAACTAAAGGAAGGAACTGTTATGCATCTTGCCCAGAACCACATTGCATATTACTCTGAGACTTGACTTGTCCATACTAACAGCTTTCTCTTGAACGTCTTCAGAGTCGACCTTTTAAGCTGACCTCCTGGAATTTCAATTTTTGTTTTGTTTTGTTTTTCCTTTGCCTTTTATCATTAATACCAATCTTGCTGCTCTCTTCTAGCAATCAAGTTAATATCACAAATTTAAGGATTTAAATGTTAGGAAGTTTCACTTGGATGTTTCACATACACAAATGTCTGATGCTTCACTTCTGAACACTTTTAGCACATTTAAAAAGCGTTGTTTCTCTCCCCACCCCCGACACACATACACACACACACACACACACACACACACACACACACACACACACACACACGGGTTTAGCACTGGCTTTGTACTCACAAAGTTTAAACTTAATAAGAGTCTGCTGAGACTAGTTGGCAGAAAAAAAGGGATGTCATACTTTGCTACCACCCACCTTTCAAGGACTTCTATGATGGGAAGTTCCTTTCCTATCCAGAGTGGGTGATATATAGCTGACGTATAGCTCAGCACATATATTTTGTGACTCCATGTCACCTTTCTAAATCAATAGCAAATCAACTGTGAGTATGTATATTTGGGTTTTAAAATAGAAAGAAAAATCAGAGTGAACTCTTCTGTGTATGAGCTCTGGTTAATATATTCCATATAGTATCAGGTCAAACACCATTACTTGTTTTATAGACTCACTACCTAATATTCTTCAGCTCCTGTATAATTTACTCTACATTATGCTTGCAGGCAATATTAATTTGCATGGGTTAAAAAGGGTCATTAGTTTATTACTAAATATCTGTGTGGCTTTTGGCAAAGAGGAAAATATTACATAAGCACCAAATTATAGTCCCCCAGAACCTGGATTTTGAAGGTTTTCTTAATTCTTCTTTTATTGTCAGATAATTTATATAGCTATATTCATGATACTTATTGGTTTAAGATTTCTTTATGCACAATGTTTATTCAGCAGTATGTAAAACATTTTTATATTCAAGTTTCATAAATACACTGAGTGTATAGCAGGGTGTGGAAGGCAGAGACCAAGAGGGGAAACAATGTACACAGATATATTTCAATGCCATAATTATAGTTAATTGTCACAATTAATTTGCATTCTTCATGTAGAGGGCCAAGTATCAAGGTAGAAGGAAATGTTACAGTACTTTGAAGGCAGCATCATCTCAAATTAACCATAGTGCAGTTTTAAAGTATGCCCAATGTATGTGCATTACCTAATCAACACCTGAGCCCATGAACTGTAAGTGTATGTTTCTCAACACATTGCTCAGTAACAAGGAAAATGCTGGGACAATACCTTTACAGAGTCTCCAAAAACTTTTAATTGAACTTGATCTGATTTATGGAATTTGCAGAGAGACTTAATATCAGCAGGTATCTTCATCAATTGTTCTCCATTTTTATTTTTTGATACATGGTCTCTCAGTAAACATGAAGTTCATCTGTTTGGCTAAGCTGTCTAGTTCATGAGTTTCAGGGATCCACTCATCACTGCCCACTGAAGTCCCAGGGTTAAGGTTATAAGTACATGCCACCATGCCTAGCTTTTCACAAGGGTGTTGAGGATGTGAGCTCAAATGATAATGCTTGTGACGCAGGCACTTTACAGACTGAGCTATCTCCCATGCCCCACAAGTTCATTTTCAGACTACCTCTCACTGTTCTAGAGCTCACCAAGGAAGCCAGGCTAGCCAGCTAGCAAGCTCTGAGGATCTGCTCCACCTCACCAGTGCTGGAATTGCAACCATGCACCACCATGCTTAGCACATCGAGTGGATTCTGTGACTTGAACTCAGACTCTCATGGTTGTAGAGAAAGGACTTTATAATTGAGGCTCCCAGCCCCACAGACCAATTTCCAAAGCCTTACACCACATGCTCAGGGTTCACACAACAATAACTCTACAATTGGTACCAATCTTCTGTATCAGTTATTTTTTATTCCTCCTGTAATCAAATACTTGTCAAGAAGCAACGTGAGGAAGAAGGATGTATTTGGCTCATGGTTTGAGGATGCACTTTATCATGGAAGAGAAGGTAAGAGGCAGGCATGTCTTGTGGCTGAGGAGTATAAGGTTTCTCGTCCTATTCTTGGCTTGTTGGAAACCAGAGGACATGCTGAAGTGTGTATCAGGCCAAGAAACTCTTTTCCAAGATCTCTGCTCAGGTGAAACCAGGATTCTTGGCTTTATGGCAGAAGACAATCCCAAGATAAGCCAGTATGGAGCAGAGTTGGAGTGTGGAGAAGATATTTTAATGGAGTTATACACAAGGGTTAAGGAGAAAAGAATCTGGGAGAAAGGATAAGACACACCCAAATGTGGGTGTAGGCTTCTCAAGAAAGAGTTGTGCTTAAGTGTCTTACGATAATGCCAATGTCTTTACAGTAGCCATGTGTGTTATTCCACCTTCCACAGTTACATCTCAAAGCATCACTAAGGAAATTAAATGAGACCATAGGGCGGTTCCTGATAATATAAAGCCCTAGGTCACAAGGGTCACATGGAAGTTAAGATGTCTTCACTATAAGCAAAAGTTTATAGTCTTCAAGATTCCTTGAAAATTACAGATTTACATGTGGGAAAGTATAGAGTGAAGCCAGCTTCACTCTACAGGAAAGTACTTTGACCATGCTTAGACCTGAAGCACATCTTATTGCTATTTTTGACATTCTTATTTGGAATATCTCTATGTAGAAGAAATATTGTCTTTGTGTAGCTAACCAACAAATGTCAATTTGTTGCAATTTTTGATTGTAGGAGACTTTAGTCTAGGGTGGGGGACTTTTTTTCTCTACAACTTCTTAATTTTTCCCTATCTTTCTATCCTGCCTCAATATTGTCATCTTAGTCTGTTTCTATTAGTTATTAAAGTATCAAAATGTAAGCACGGATTCCTTTTTATTTTCTAATTAGATCAGGTTCCAAGACACCCCTATAATTATATTCTCATGCACTCAAGCCTCAAGGCTTTTTTAATAAAAAAAACTTTCAAGAAGGAAACAACACAGAGGAGGCATAACTATCAGGGACACTATTGAACTTGGCCTGAATGGAGTACATCACACTTAGCACTATCTATAACTTAAAAATTAGAACAACCTACCAAATTGAAAAAGATAAGAAAATCAAAGGCTCAGAATAGATGCTCTATAACAAACACCCACATGAGTGGAGACCACTCAGCCTCACCTCCAAGTCTCAGAGTGCTATCTTCACTCTCCAACCCCACCTCTACCCAAACTCTAGTACCAAGCCGGTCATGTTTAGAAGACATGGACACAGGTAACATTAGCTCCATAGCACATTATGGCAAAATCAAAACTGCTTCTGGTCCTCCAATGCCTCTGTATTTTAGGAACCAGATATTTTTTGTTCATTTCACTGTCAATCACCACTGTCTTCTAAGCCCATGTTCCCACATAATTATCATTATTGATGGAGGAAAATACTTAACGAGAATTTACACTCTTACAAAAATTTAGGAGGAGATAACTACTAAACACATTTGTATTCTCTTTGTCCTTTTTGCATAGCTTATTCTCCAAGAATCAGATTTATTTTTTTTAAAAAATTGGCATTCTTAAGTTCTTTCTAAGACTCTCTGACTCTAATTTTTGGACACTGTGATAATTAATCTTCTTCTCGGCATGTCTGTGAGGGTATTTCCAAAGAGGTTCACCTGTGGAGGCAAGACTTACCCTGAATGTGTATGGCATCAGCTTATGGGAGTCCTGTCTGAACACAAGAGTGGAAGGAGATCTTCAATTGAGCATCGGCATTCATGGCTCTCTGCTTCCTGATATCAAATGCAATGTGAGTGACTAGTTACCTCACATTTTTGTCACTATTCCTTTTTCCCATGATGAATTATATAGCCTCTTAAGCTTTGGGCCCAAACTAACTCTTCCTTTCTTAAGTTGCTATCGTTAGGTTCCATGACAATGCAAAAATAAAATACAGAGACGGTCTTCATTATTGACCTAAAATATCTGCCCAATTGTGTTTATTCATTGTTGTAGAGTATTTGCTTACATTGTAAAGATGTGTCTTTGCTAAGGTGCCTTCTAATTGCTTTAATAAACAGTTAAATATCTAATACCGAGGTAGGAAGTATAGGCAGGACTTCTGGGCAGAGAGAGCTATGAAAAAAAGAGGGCGGATTTCCAATCAGACACAGATGAAGTAGCATGGGCAGTAAGGAGAAATGAGGTAAGGAATCACATGACAGAATATAGACTAAAATAAAACAAGTTAAACTAAGTTCAGATATCTAGTGGGACAAGCCTAAGCTAAGGCTAAACATTCATAATTAATAATAAGTCCCCATGCCTTTATTTGGGAGCTGTTTGATGACCCCAAGAAAATTTCAATTATGGTTCATTTCTTGTATAGTCATGTTGTTCTAATTTTAGACTACAGACAAAATATTACCTTACTGTCTTTAAAATTTTATTTCTGTAATGAACTCAATAATCAATAGTCTGTTGTTGTCACATATGAAGGAGGTCAAGCCAGGAAATGAGGGCAATGTTGGTATGAGAGATCATGCCTTCTGGGGATAATCCTAAGGTACTGGACTTTTCATACATTGAAAGGTTTATATTAGCAACCAACACATGCATCTCAGATCCAACCAGAAGAGACCCATACGACATAGAGTTGAACATAGATAGCAGCAGGGGATTGCTGGATTGTCTGGAACAAAGAACAATAAGAATATCATCTTCTTGTCGTATAATTAAGCAGTCCAAAGAGGCACAAACTGAAATTGTGAATAGTCCTAGGAATAATCAAGGCACCTGCTATTCTATTATTCTATTTTAGGTGTGGTATTTTGCTTTGGTGTGTGTGTGTGTGAGAGAGAGAGAGTGGGGGGAGAAGAGGCAGAGAAAGGCAGAGAGACAGAGAGAGAGATACTGAGGATCAAATATAGAGCCTTGTCTATTCTAAGAACTATTCCACTGAACACTTTTGTTTCTGGTACTGGAGGTTGAGCTAGAGCTTTGGGCACTGGAAGCCCATGCTCCTACTTTGGGGTAGGCATCCTTCACTATTTTATGGAAGGAATCCATGCTGTCAAGAATTATAACAGGTAAACAGTACAAACTTTTAATATACCACCTAACCCTCAGTATTAACTTGCATAATAATTATGCAACCAAATATAGAATGTATTTGGTTTATTTTTCTAAGTATTATTTCTTTTCCTGAAGCTATGTGAGAATCTTGGTATATAATGTCTACTCACATAGAAATAGTTCATAACTGACGTGAGTTCAGTAATTGTAACCAACAACTTTGTCTATTGTCCTGGCTAGTTTTATGTCAACTTAATATGAGCTAGAGTCATCTGAAAGGAGGGAACCTCAATTTAAATAAAAAAGCCTCCACACTATCCAACTATTAGTCATTTTCTTAATTAGTGATTGATGAAGGAGGGCCTAGCCCATTGTGGGTGGTGCCATCCCAGTGTCCTGAGTTCTACTAGAAAGCATGCTGAGCAAACCATGATAAGCAAACCAGTAAACAGTACCCCTCCTTGTCCTCTGCATAGGCTCTGCCTCCAGGTTCCTGTCCTGATTGAGTTCCTGTTCTGACTTCCTCCAGTGAT
Organism: Mesocricetus auratus; assembly: GCF_017639785.1. Lineage (NCBI taxonomy): Eukaryota > Metazoa > Chordata > Mammalia > Rodentia > Cricetidae > Mesocricetus > Mesocricetus auratus. The sequence goes on along the minus strand of NW_024429194.1, from coordinate 38,840,693 downwards.
GAACTGTGATGTGGAAACATAAGTGGAATAAACCCTTCCCTCCTCAACAAGATTTTTGGTCATGGTGTTTCATCACAGCGAGGATAACTCTAACTGGGACATTTATCTAATTTTTTCTTTCACATTTCATCTTTCTTTTTCTTTTCTACCCTCTCCTTTTCCCCCTCCCTTTCTCCTCATTCTCTCCTTCTTTTCTTACCTTTCCTCTTCAGCAAAGGGATTGAACCTAGGGTTTCACTTGTGCTAGACAAGCGCTCGGATGCTGAGCTAGAACCCAAGCCTCTGGCTAAAGTTTTCAGAGTAATTTCTCATATAAACAAAATGTAAAAACTGTCATTCACCACCTGATATGCATGTTTTGTAACTTATTGGTGGGTCTAGAAAAAACAGGTGAGGAGTTTCACCAGTTCTTGCACCAGTCAGAAGAAAGAATGAAGGCATTTTTGGTTCTGTCTTTGCCAAGATTACTGCTGTGTGTGTTAATTGCTTCATTTCCCAAGTCTACTTTAATGTCAATATTGATATCTATATAACATAACCACACAGGGGTATGAGGTTAAAGATAACACAATGTGAGATCTGAGAAAAAATACCTATGGAAGCATAGTTTATTATGACTAAGAAATTTCCACAGTCTTTAAGTCCTCCAAAGGCCCCAGGCTTGGTTTGGTTTGGTGCCAGAGTATGTCACGTTGACAGCCAACAATCAAGGCTTATCTCACCTTTTTTTTTTAAACAGAAGTAAGCCTCCTGGCGTACTAAACCTGCATGTTACATCACCACACCACCACAGGGGTTTGATGAGCTTCCATTGATTCAAGCCAGCACTCGATATGAAATGACAGCTGCTGGACTGATAAAGGAAGATCAGTGATCTTTGCCTTGGTAAAAGAAAAAAAAAAGAATGAGACCAATTAATTTCTCTCTCTTAACCAACTGAGTGGCACTCTCTTATCTTGGTCTTATTAACTTTCTGTCCATTAAGCTCTAAAAGATATTAAGAAATATTTGAGGAAAATAATGAAAATCTAAAATCACATTAACAGATTTTCCTGGTTGGTTTTCAATTGTCAACTTGACCCAACTCAGAGTCACTGGGGAACAGGGCCTCTCATTTGAGGGATTGCACATGTCAGATTGGCCTGTGGCCTTGTCTGTGTGTTAGACTGACTGATGATTGATGCGCGAGAGCCCTTTACCTTCTTAGTCCTTACTGTCAGCTTGATGCAACCAAGAGTCACCTGGGAAGAGGGCATCACAACTGAAAGATTGCACAGGTTAGATTGGCCAGTGACCTTGTCTGCAAGAGACTGAAGATTGATGTGGGAGACACCAGTCCACCTAGGGAGGCACCATCCCTATGCAGGTAGTTCTGGGCTTTATAAGAAAACCGGTGGCCGGGTTTTGGTGGCTCATGCGTTTAATCCCAGCACTCAGAAGGCAGAGGCAATTGAATTTCTGTGAGTTTGAGGCCGGCCTGGTCTACAGAATGAGTTCCAGGACAACCTCCAAAGTAATACAGAGAAACCCTGTCTCAAAAACACAAAAGGAAGGAAGGAAGGAAGAAAGAAAGAAAGAAAGCCAGTGAACAAGTTCAAGAAAGATCCAGTAGAAGCATTCATCTATCATTTAAACTTCAGTTTTTGCCTTAGTCCTGCCCCAATTTCCTCAACATTTGTCTATGACCTGGAATTAGAAGCCAAAATAAACCTTTTGATGCTGGAAGTTGCTTTTGATCAGGGCATTTATCACAATAACAGAAGACAAGCAAAAAGTGGATAGATTATTCTCTTTATCACATTATGTGTGCAAGAAACATTTTTTTAATTTTATTTTCCAGTTTAAATTTGGTTAAGAAACAAGGTTGCTTCACAAGTCAGTTCCAGGTCCCTCTCCCATTCCCTCCCTTCTTCCCGAGCCCTCCCCCCCCACAAGAAATATTTTTTAAAGATTCTTTACAATGAAAAAGAAAAAGACTCAAAATCATTGTAAACACTTCAGATAAGCTAAGAAAAGAACCCAGAGAAATGGTGATGGTAAGAGAAGAAGAGATGGACACACGGGGGCTTGTTATTGATGCCAAAGGATTACAGAGGTTTCCTTACAACAGTTACAACAGTGTATTAAATATTGTGAAAAGCAGATGAAGTCCAAGGTGACTGTGTGTTGGTTTACAGTCATGTCAAGAACCCAAAGACCTCAGACTGATAGAATGGCATTGCCTTCATGTTGTTAAAGTATGCATGTTGACAGTATGTGCAGAAAATGTAAACCACAGTCTCCTTCTCCTTACAGAGATGTTCTATAGTCTGAGACCTCTCCCCTACAGAAAATTCTCAGCAAGTTTTGTTAAACCTGCCTCTTCATTCAGCAGTATATAATAGCCCCACCTTCAACTTGGTATGCCAGACTTTGTTGACTTCCCAAGGAAGGTCTTACCCCGTCTGAGGAGTGGAGGAGGGTAGGAAGGGGGTGTGAGAAGGGGAGAAAGGAGGAACTGGCGTTGGTATGTAAAATAAAATATTAAAACAACAACAATAACAATACCCTCATTTCCTTGTTCAGCTGTATACAATAAGCCTGCTCCCTTGATTCAGGTGTAGAAAGTAGCAGGGTTGAGTTGAGTTTCTGGGCTGCTGCTAACATCTCCATTAATGAACACATGGCCCCCACCAGATTGCAGCCTCTCTGCATGTGTGCCTCTGGTCTTGTCATTTCCTCTTTCCCTCTCTACCCCAGTCAAGTCAATCCCTAACTCTGGGCAGAGCATGGCAAAATGAAGCCCTGGGATTAATCCGACTTCATTCAAACTATTTATTTCCTTAAAAATAATAATTTTTTATTTATTGGGATTCACTTGCAAGAATCATTACTTTTATCTCTAGACAAGGGTTTTGTATTTCACGCTATAGTTTCCTTTCAGGTGTGGCATCTGCACAACTCCCTACTTTGCATCTCTTCCCACCATATTTCCCTACAGGGCTGGGGGCACAGTGGGTGAAAGCAACTGGCCATCCAAGCTGGACAACCTTATTGCAGAGCCCCGGGAACCACATAACAGGCAGATGGAGTAGCACAAGTGTCTATTATTCCAGTTTGTTTCCACAAGAAGGAAGGAGGCAAGATAAAGAGTGTTCTGAAGCTCACAAGCCCATGAACCTGCCTCTGCAGTGGCAGAGACCCTGTCTCAAACGAGTAGAAAGGCAAGGACCAACACCCAAAGATTGTCTGACTCCCACACATGTGCTGCGTTATTTATGTGCCCCCCCCACACCTCTATGTTATTCATGTTTTAAGTGACTGCACACTTGAAAGAATGACAAACCCTGTCTTTTCCTTGGAACCTTGAGTTTACTACAGTTACTCATATAAATTCTACTGTCCTTGGCAGTGATAATGTTTTCGAAGAGACATGTTAAAATTTCCTGCTGGTGGTTTTCAAGAAAAGCCTTTCAAGGGGGCCTTCCACTTCTCCTACTTGACGCAGTAGTGTTCACATGGAGAAGACGGTGTATAGACACACCCAGTGAGCAGGCAAAAGCATTCTAGCTCTGGTGAGCAAAAAATGGGAGAAATGGCTCCACTGAACATTATAGACCAAGTGATAGTTAATACTGATTGAAGGCTTAGTAGAATTTAGAATTGCCATGAAAACAAATCTCTTAAGTATGGCTCCGAGGGAACTTCTAGATTAGATTAACAAAAGTGGGAGATTCACCCTAACTGGGGTAGCAATCATTCTGCGGGCTAAGGCTCTGAACTGTATTAAAAGGAGAAAGTGGATCTAGTCCGGGCATTCATCTTTCCCTGCTTCCTGACTGCTGATGTCATGTGACAAGCCATCTGAAGTTCCCATTTCCATGATGGGAACCATTGAATTATGAGCCAAAATGAACACTTCCTTATTTCAATTGCTTTTGTCGGGTGATTTGTTTCAATGATTCATGAATCAATGAGTGCACCCACCTGTGTGTTTCTTGCTATGTGGTTATCAGATATATTTTACTAGAGTTTCTGTTTCTTAAAACAGAATATTCTAAGTGACATATTACATGCTCAAAGTATATGCGGGCTGAGAAAGGCAGATTTAATTGAGGTCAGACTCCACATCAGAAATTCTGCGTCCCTTATTATATTGTTTTTATAAGAATGCAGTGTGAGTCACATGTTCTACATTTAAGCCAGGCTATAATCAAAAGTCTAGAGGTTCCCTGTCCCTCTAAGTGGAATTATGAATCCTTACCTAAATTAGAATGAGTCACTAAGTGTTGCTTCTAGCCTTCATTAATATTACCTCCTGGACTTAAAATTGTTCTCTTATGAATATCAAATTTCTATGGCGCAATGTAGAGCTATATGGATGGGCCATGAAACCAGGCAAACTGTTCAAACTTCAGCACATTTATTGACCAGGTGAAGTAAAACAGATTATTTAGATAGCAGAGTGTGCATTATCACTAATAAAATACAATAATGGTATCTATCTGCAAATGAGTATTTCAAGTAGTACATTAGATAATGCCTAAAAACATCTAGCAAATACCAGGGCTGATTTCGTCAGGTCGCAAATATGTTCTGTTCATAAAATTTTGCTGCTGCAAAATACACAGCCAATTTTTTTAAAAAAGTCACTTCATAGGATTTTATTAGAGAAGACTGCAAAGATATGTTTCTATGCTATCCCTACATGGTGAGGTGAGTGCCCATAATTTTGAAAAATAGCTCAGAGCAATATATATAAGTATATAAATGACCTTCTTTTGAGTTACTTCTAGAAAGCTAAACAGAACAAATTTATAACCCCCCAGGAAACATATGATAAAAGTTACTTATCATGAAGGAGTAGTTAAGTAAACACTGTCATATAGCTGCTTGGGGGAAGGAAGGCAAGTAACATTAGTTAAAAATAGATGAGTGGGATAGTTATCCTTACATTTTGTCCTGCTGCATGGTAACTCTTTAGTGTTGTGTAGTTAAAGGACACTCACCTTGGAATTTTTGAAAAACACAACTTAGATCCAGACCCTTCTCCATTATTTATTTGTCCTACAACAAGGGGCAAGTGGATTGACATCTTTAAATCTCACCTTAATCTTTAAAAGAGGGTGACAATTAGTCACCCTTGCGTCTCTCACAGACTGATTCTAAGAAAGCATAGCTCTAAGCATTCTATATAATATAATATTCAGTGTGTAAGGAAATGAAAATATTGATGATCACAAAGGGCAGACCCCAAATTCTGCATTCTGTAGCATGCCCTTTATGGTTGTTTCCTTGATATAAGTATTCATTTCTGATTTTCAAGTGTCAGAAGCAATGGAAAGCTCACTGGATAGCACAGTGAAGGCAGCGAATGGCTGTAGATTCAAGCAGGGTCCTTTGATGATGACGATCTTTGAAGGTTTCCCATCCCTGGAGAGCCCCACTCTGCTCACTGCAGCTGATGGAGTAATGCTACAGGCTTAGTTTGCAATCCTCAGCTGGAGTCACAGTTGAAAACCATTCAATCAAGAAACCAATCAGTCTGTCTAGAAAATAAATGGGTTAGAGAAGAAATGCCAAGATGACTCAGACTCGATTCTGAAAGTGTTTTTAATGGGGGCATTGATTAGGCCTCCACTGAATATTTACTAAAAATAAAAAATAATATTGGCATTACTCTTCGTGGACTTTCTTCCAGATAGCTGTGATGTCTGAGAAACACTTGAAATAGTGCATACAAAAACCATAACTATCAGCATCATGCTTACCTATGATTGCTTCTCTCTTTCCACAAAAGTCTTAAGTAATTCGAGTTGTTTTCCAGGAAGCCAGTATGCACTGGAAATCAGTAAACCAGATACCAGCATTCTATTTTATTATTATAATCATCAGTTTCGGGTTCAAGTCCAGAGTCTCTTTTGCTCATAGAAAGTGTGCATTAAATACTGGTTATGGTCCTAGACAAGTAAAAAAATAAATGATTGAAAATTCAGTTTAAGACAAAATGGGAAGGGGCTGTGCAGAAAGCCAGGGTAACCACCGATTTGCAAAACTATAAATGCTATACAAGAATAAAACCAGGCCAGGAGTACCATAACCATGCACCAATCCTAGAGGAAAATGTGAGAAAGATGATGTCCCAAAAGTACCAGAGAGAAGATTAGAAACACTTGCCTCTTCCCCCATCTTGCTTTTGTAGGCAAGCATCTCAAATCACTAAGATGTGTTACCTTGGTTGGCTGTCCTTCTGTTTACTGAAAACTTTAACATGGTAAGTATGAAAGGGCTGAACCAGTTTGAGGATATTACTACATTTCACAGATAGCTTATAGAAAATATAAACGCCCAGCTTTTCAAGTAAGGGACAAGCTGTTTTACTACGTGACTTTATTATCCCACCTATGGTGAACATGTCTTCCATGTGATTTCACATAAAGAGGCATGTCTTGTTTATCAACTTAGCAGTTACAAAGTTATATGACTACACTCCTCACCTGAGTTTCCTGGATAGTAAATCAAACACTTCCTTTCCATGTATTCCTTGTTCTTCTCATGTTGGTTTATGCTACATATCCTTTTATATTTGGTTGCATTTTTCAGACTGATTTGCATAAAACTAACATTTGTTCACTTGATGTGTTATGAATTTCATCTTATATTTTCTTGGAGATTTTTTTCTACATTTAAGTGACTTTAATGAGCAAATCCCCTTAGCAAATCCCCTTGTCAAAACAAGCAGCAACTTTCTTCAATGCTAGAATTTTCTGGGTTTTTTTGTTTGTTTAAAGAATCCTTCCTTATCCAGAAGACATGAGGTATTCTAGCATTTTTCCCCTAAATGTTTTCAGTAGTAACATTTAAAAACTTAATGCATCTAGAATTGATTTCTAAGCATGTTTTGGTCCCCTTCATTTTATAATCCATGCTTTTTATTTTTAAATGTGTATATATCTGCATCTCTGTGTGTGGATGGCCTGTGTGTGCACACAGAGGCAAGGAAGGAGCATCAGATCCCTTGGAGCTAGAGTTACAGGTGGTTATGAGCTGCCCCTGAGTGCTGGGAACCAAACTCAGGTCCTCTGTAAAAGCACCGATGCTCTTAGCAGCTGAGCCATTCACCATCCCCAACCCATGATTTTTTTTAAATTATGAGACAGTTCTTCAAAGAATCTCAGGTCACATCTAACTGGAACAGTTTCCTGTTTCCTAGTTTTACTTCACAGTATTTTAATAACTGCAACTTTCTTCTTGAAAATGTCTTTTATTTTCTCAGTGATGTTACTCTTCCTCTACCTTTAAATTTTCAGTTGCATAGCCTTCATTGCTTCCTTTCCTGGCCTCCTAAATGGTCTATCCTCAGCTACTCTTCTCCTTATTTAGTCCTTCCCTTTGCCATTCGCATATTCCTACACCCATTCTTCACACCAATGTTCTTAATATACAAACACACAGTAACTCTGCTAGCTGAGTTATTTTTCCCCTACAATGACACATTTTGAATATTTTTTTTTGCTTTTTTTTACTGGATTACCTCTAATGTTCCTGATCTGGACTAAATCTGAATATTGTCTGAAAATACATTATCAGCCATCTCAGGCCATACTGTTCCCTTTTTACTTAGCAACTACTATAGGCTCTGTAGGAAGATGACATCACCCTTACTTTTCACTACCATTTCCAGACTAACTATCTCGCATTTATATAAAATACCATGCACCTTTGAAGAGTGTACATTATTCTGCTGTATGAACCCATATTCTCATTTTAGCTTTATTCAGATTTTCTGATCCTTTCTCGTTTTGTATTAATGAGGCTTCTGTAGAGGAGTGGCTTACTTGATATGGTCTGGGTTGTCCAACAATGTCTGTCTTAATGTTGGAGAGGCTGAGACCCCAGTAGCCATTCAGTATTTAAGGGTAGGTGCCTCAGCAGTCCCAAACTGGTATGAGATCATGGAGGACTTCTGGAGAGGCTCTGTTCTTCAAGGTACACTAGAATTCTGAAGAAAAGGTATATTGCTACTAGTGAAAGAATGTAGCAATGATTGTGGTGGTGGTGAGGGGGCAGAAAGAAGGTAGATGAACCTCTTGGGGGAAGATGAAGGCAATGAGGTCAAAAGCAAAAATTTTCCTTAAAATATGTTTTTGTTCAGACTGCTACAAGAGGGTGATGCTCACAGTTGAGGCAGGTTTGCCCACTTCAAATAATTTGAAAAATAGAATCCTTCACAATTGGTCTATCTCTTAACTGACTCCACATCCAGTCAAGTTGAAACCAAGACTAATCACCATGCCCTTCATTGGCAGTTTTAATATCTGGTACTTTGTCCTCCCTCTTACCACAAGTTCTTTCATCATTAAGCGTGTCATATGTCTACTGGCTATACTTTGAATGTTTGTGTCCCCACTCCCAATGCATCTATTGGAAACTCTAATCCTAAAATGAAGTTATTAAGAGGTAGGGTAAATCCAGAAGGTTATTATTAGATCATGAGGGAGAATACTTCATGCCTGGTATTAATGCTGTAATTAAAGAGGGCTAGGAGAGACTTCCCACTTCTTCCTCCATCACAAACATAGTTAGAAGATGCTATCAATGTAAAAGAAGGTAATTGCTTACCAGACACTGAACATACATGTATCTTGATTATGGGATATGGTACCGTTCCCTCTCTCTGGTATATCCAGTATGTTCTTGGCCTTGGTTTCCCTGTTACAATTTTAACATGCCCATGTGCCATTTTAGTCTCAATTAACCTTGAAAAATGTATATTGTGGCACAAATAAGTCATTTTAAGTCTCTACTGCATGGGTAGTGGTGGACAGTTGGTGTTTGTGGCTGCACCCAGGCATGTAGTCATCTTTCATTCTGAAAACAAAATCAAATTTGTTTGCAAAATGGAGTTTCTAAAGGCAAGGTACAGCCCAAAAAGTCACTGCTTTGTATGATATGAAGTAACTTACAGCAAGACACAGCCTGATGTCAATAATCCTGAAAACTGTGAACTCAGAACAAAATTCATTAACTCCATGTATCTTTAATGTAAGCATAAAGATTATTTATTCTTTTAGAATGGTTGACCTTAATTCCAGAACAAAAATGGTGCTACAATACATTCTCACAGCTTTCAATACCTTCAGTGCAACATTTACTAATGATGTTTTTGTTCATTTTTCAACTGACTCTAAGCATTAAGAAGACAGTAATATCTGTGTTGTTAATAACAGAAAGTAAATGTTGAGTACAAAAAATGGTATACAGTAACAACTTAACAAACATTTATTTAGCAAATCACTTTCAAAACTAAACACTCCACTGGCACCATTCAGCCTTAGTTTAAGACCAAAAATATTATTGTGTGGTCTTTTCAAGCTATCCTCCAGACAGTCCTGCTTCTTCCGGGAATAAACTCCAGTGCCTGCACTCTTACACAGCCATTCTGTCAAACCTACACCATCTGCGTCTTCTGCTCTTACTGTATTATCTTTCTCTCTTCCTAAGTCTCATATGAAGAATACCCATTTCTGTAAAAGTCCTTTTTAATGCCCCCAGAATATTTAGAGTTCTCCCCAATTCACAAATAACTATGAGTATATTTTCTACTATGACAACTATTCTACATTTATTTGTGTTCTCATAAACCTACAAGCTACCTAAGAAGTAACTTTTGGAGTATTTTGTTTTGATACAATGCCTAGCAAATGGCCTGAAGAAACTACAGTCCTAACAAATATTGGGGTGGGCACTAGGGAGCTTTCTCAATAAGTATAGTGTTCACCATGGAAATGTGAAGACCTGTTTCAAATTCCCAGAACCCACATAAATCCAGGCATAAATATCATATCATACATATAATTCCATGGCTCCTACTTTGAGATGGAAGAAACAGGAGAATCTCTAGAAGATCATGGGACAAGTCTAGAGTACACAGCAGAAAGGCTGCAATGAGATACTACTCCAAACAAGACTGAAGGAGATCAACACTGAAGTTCTCTTCTGGCCTCCACATGTGGGCTGTGGCATGTATGTTCTCCCCAACACACTCACATAAACATTACAAATGCACATACACACACACACCTTACATCTACAACACTAACATCAAGATTATCACAACATGCAACTTATTAAAAATTAGATAAATAAAATTTTGACTGAAGGTGAATATGAAATATGAAGGCGTTACAGATATGTATTTAGTTTGGAAACAGGGCCTCTTTCCTTGGTATGCACAGGTGATCAACAGAGGCACTTTCCTCATTTTATCATCAAGAACTGCTTTTTGGGTTCTCAACTAATTATGAGAAAGGATAGAGGGAGGGAGGGAAGGAGGGAGATTGACATTTGTAATAACTGATTAGTACACTTCCTCCCTTCCTCCTAGGATCTACTAAACACTTCACTTGGCAGTTAATAGTGTGATGGGTCTTGGAAAGTCTTCAAATACTAATCATTCTTCTTCAGAGTCATACAGTACTGGACAACCCAGTATTACTTTTTACTACCATAGCCCCCACATTTGACAAGTGATGCTCATCTATGAAGTACCCGAACTTGAAGGATTGCTGTGAGGATGAAATGAATTAAAATTCATAAAGCACCTAAAGCAAGATGGGCTACATAAATGCTTGTCATAATACAAGCCATTATTTTATTAATCCACTAGGCAAAATTCAGGAACAAATCTTAATGTTAAAACATATACTTCGATCCAACACAAAAATGACTGTGTAACAATTCAGTCAATGGAACAGTGGAAATAGAAATAGTGAACATTATCCAAGTAGACATTAAACCATCCAACCTAGCATTTGTTTTCTCTATTTTGGAAAGTAATAGAGATTTCCTTAAACACAAAGACACTCAGTTTCTGTAAAACTTTGGAAATACGCTATGATTAACACACTGCCATTGGATATAACATCCGTATTCAGGAACCTCAAATGCTTTGCTTCTCAAGCTTTCTTCTCTTTCAGAATCAAGAAACTATTGATCCACTTAGAAAAAAGAGAACAATTATCTTTAACTTTCTTTGTCTCTTCAAACTAGGTAACAATGCTAACCATTGTGCTGAAGAAGATACTTCTCAGGGAAATGAGGAATGTAAGAGTTAGAACATGGGCACCGAGGTCCTCTCTACTGATCTCACTGCTTGGCTGAGAAGCCATCTAGAACTCATGTTCTAGATAGCACAGGCTAAAGCAGCATATGTTTGTGACTTAGACTACTATGAGCATATGTTGAAGAACTCTGAAAAAAAATAAAATTCAAAAACATAAGAAAGTTATAAATTCTCATTTATCTTATGAAAGTCCATCTGCACTATAAAGAAAAGCTCAGTTCTGAGGACCCTGTGGGAAACAAATACCATTTTCTTTACTTTTTCTCATTCCTCATGCCATCCAACGTCCTTACCTCCATCGCTTTCCACCAGTTGTATTTCTAATAAGGGAGATTCAGAGACTCATAGAAGAGATGATCTTCTTCTTCTTCTTCTTCTTCTTCTTCTTCTTCTTCTTCTTCTTCTTCTTCTTCTTCTTCTTCTTCTTCTTCTATTCTTCTTCTTTTCTTCTTCCTCTTCTTCTTCCTTTCTTCTTCTTCCTCCTTCTCCTCATCAACTTTTTCTTAATCATTTTACAAGTTTTTTCTTATCTGAAAAATTTTATTCCTTCCACTGGAATTTCTGGTTGCAAAAATCTGAGACTTAAAAAAGACAAACTGATATACAAACAAAATGAATAGCTGAAGCAGAAAAGTCATTTGAAACTTTTCTAACAACATTAGTGCAAGCAGTGGAATTCCACAATGAAATTTCCAAATTGTAGATCTTGCTGCATTTTTTCTTTATCTTTCTTTAAAAGTGAAGTATAAGGAAACATAAAGTCATTATTTACAACAAAATTGGTCTCTCCCCAAATTACTTCAAGAAGTTGTAGTCTAGAGCAGCAACCTTGCTCATTTTATCATAGAACTTTTAAAATTTATCAACATTCTGTGTTTCTTTTTGTCATATACCAATTAAAATTTTCTTTTTACAACACACAGTTTAGAATGCATTTGGAAGTTATAAACCATTATTGTCCTGACATTTGGAAAACTCGGAAATCTAACCTACTGAAGCAGCAGAGGTGACATGAAAATGGGAGTGACCCAGCTGATGCCAGTACCACCTGTGAGGTGATCAATGAGGCCATCTTGGAAGTTTCAGCTGACTCAGTGATAAGATACTAGCTTGCTCTGATATGCTAGTATATTCAGAATAATTTATGCTTCTCACCTCCATAGTTCTGGAGAAAGTAGGAATAGTGGAATCGGAACCTGAATTGATTCCTACTTTTCCCAATTCACTACTTTAAGGTTAAGATGCATTTGGGCAATGTTCCCAGTCTTGAGTGTGAGTCTTGGTCAGTAGATAATATATAACTTGGTTACTTAGGAATGAACTCTGATTTTCCCCTTCTGGACCCCTGTTTTTTTTAACTCATAAGTCCATTCAGGATGTAGAAGGATAGATGCTCATGGTTTAGTAGCTAGCAAATTCTCTGATGTGGGATAGAAGTTCAGGACTTCTGCATGTTGAGCCTCTGCCTTTTGTTTTCAATAATGATAGGCCTGTGGTCTGCTCTCATCTTTCTGGCCCCTGCTTAGGAAGAAGGAGCAGTTCTGGCAGAAGGCCTCTACAGCTTTTGGAAGTGATACAATGTGCATGGAGCCATAAGCAATGAAACAGTAGAGTCTCAGCATTATTTTAAATATATTCCCCTCTTTCCAGTGGTCATACTGTGTTCAAAGATAAGGAGACAGCTATTACCCCTAGGGACAAGTGACAATTATGTGATGTGTGTGTTTTATCTACCTAGCAACTGCTTCAGAACGAAAGTCAAAAGTGCTGTTTTGTCAGCTGATCCTAAAAGGAAAGATAACAACGATGTGGTCTAGTGGTTTGTACATGCATTTCAGTGTCAGCAGTTTTGACTTGTAATCGCATCCAACTGTCTTTCTGGCTGACTCAGATATTTTTAAAAAAATGACCTAACTTCTCTGTCATTGTCCCCTACATATAAAATAGAAGGAAATGTTCTTATTGCCCAAAGAGAATTTTAACTTTTGATAAGGGATGTTTTTAATTACTCTGGAAATAAACAAAGTAACGATCATAAATATGCACACAGAGGCATAGACACATTTTTAGACTCTCAAGTTTCTTTCACTTCCTTCCACATCTTAGAAAAAAGTTAAGATGAGATCAAGTATACTCTTGAAATTTTTCTTTTATTTTTAAAGGTGTCTTATTCCTAGTTCAACAGCATAGGGAAAGATTGGTTCACAGCTCCAGTGCCAGGCAGTGATTCAAACTCCTCAGGTTAGTGACAGCATCTCACAGTCATGGAGAGTTTTCAAAGCTCCCTTTTCTTTTAATTAGCTCCCTGTTTGCCTTGGTCAGCAACTTCAGGGAATCCATAGGCCAAAGTGAGTGAAGACTGCATCAGTGTTGGGCAGGGGGTTTGGGGAGCACTGCAGTATGTTGGGAGTCTTCAAGCCTTGGATTCAGATTCTAAAATATAAGCAATCACTGGTTCCAGACCATTCTTCACAAAGTAGTGTTTCACCAGAAGCAGGTCACCAGCTGTGGGAAAGTCAAACCACGATCTCAGGGGCACATTGCCATTCCAGTCAGCCACATGTTGTCCTTCCCATAAGTCACAGGAACACCAAGCATCACAGAGCTAGCCAGGCCCTGGTGGAATTACTATCAGAATACAGGACAGTGTGCGCTCAGCAATCATGTCAGCTACCTCTGCAGTGCCTCCCAGACCCACGTACAGGCACTTCCTGATTATTTTGCCTGTTGATAAGGTTTATCTACACACCCAGGACATATTTTGGGTACAATATTTGAGTTATAATTGTTTTTATTTGGAGGGGCATAAATTTAATTCATGGAGTTATGACTTCTTTGTTTATTATAAACAGGAACAACAAGCAAGCCTAACAATAGTTTTGTCAAGTTACCCCATGGTGAACTTGGTTGTTTGGCATGACTGTTTCTAATGAACATTTTCTGTTGATGTAACTATTGAGGAAATTATTGTGAAACAAACTATACAAAATCAAGGGCAAAATTTGCAATGATTTTTGAGCATTTATTATGTATGAAATAATAGAACCCCAAAACTCCTTCATTAAAAATCAGACATATGATATGGAAAAATGAACAAAATATTGGTGATAAATCAGTCAGTAGCTAGGATTGAGTGACAGTAAAAATCATTAGGCTCTCTACTGTTTACAACTTCAGGTTGCATAGCCTTGACTATCTACAAGAATCTCGAAGTATTTCAAAAGACCTTGAAGGCTGAGTATACATTTTTAGCTTTTATGTTAAATTACATTGTCAAAATATTATATCTGAAATTCTCTTGAGTAGGATACCATTAAATTTCATCCTTTGGGGTTAATTTTTAACCTGGAAAAGCACAATAAGTATGCAAATAAGTGCCGTGTCCAAATTTCTGAACACACAGAAAATGAATATAGTTACTATACTTTTGCAATTAATATTTAGACCCATTGCTTTAAATTTCAAAACACTTCACCTGTAAAGGTCTATTTGAAGGTTTAAAAAACAAATATTGCGTGATACAAAGCTGGCTCAGTCCAGAAAGTGCTTGTAGCACAGCAAGGTGTTGTAGAGTATTATGCCCACTGATGGGAGGCTGAGGCACACAGGCTCTGGGGCTCCCTTGGCTGTTCACCCAGACAATGAGCCTGCATCCCAGTGAGAGACTTGTCCTCAAAGGACCAACTAAACACCTGACCTGAGAAACAACATCTGAGGTTGACTTCTGCCCTCCATACCCATTACACATACTGCAGCACACATATGCATACACCGATACTCACACAAATTAAAGACATACATTGAACCTATAAACTTAAAAAATACCCAGCACATGGCTCTAAATGACTTTCTGCATGTTTTGGATGTTACGTAGTATCATAAATGATACAGAATTGTTTATGACAAAACAAAAGGGGTTAACTCAAAGAAATCAATTATCCAGGTGTGGTGACACACATCTTTAATCCCAGCACTTGTGAAGCAGAGGCAGGCAGGTCTCTGCGTTCAAGGCCAGTCTGGTCTACATAGTGAGTTCCAGGAGAGTCAAGGCTGCATAGTGAGACCCTGTCTCAACTCCACACATACACACACATACACACATACACACACACACACACACACACACACACACACACACACACAGGAGGAGGAAGAGAGAAATCAATTGCATGCATAAAGCTAGAAAAGAGGAATTCATATGTATGAAGAGAAAAGCGTTTGATAAAATAATGATCTGGAAACTGAAGAAACATTACTATTTGGAGTTTGAGATGCAGATTTGGGGATGCAAGCTCATTTCACTCAAGAAAAAAATATAAAATCCTGGGCATTGTTCCAGTATCCTCAAGGTGGAGACAAAACATCTAAACTCCCCACCTTCCTATTTTAAACCATTGCTCTTGGAAAAACTTTGATTTTGAATTCCTACTTCAGGTTTCTCAAGGATGGAGCAAAGATACATTCATTACACTTTAGGCCTGATACACACATAGGATTTGCATCTCTTGGCTGTCATTCTACTCCCAATTTTTTCCTGGTATATTTGAGACCAAAACAAGCATAACTAATACTTAAAACAGAATATTAAATATATAAAAATATCCTATGCTCTTTTCCTCTCCTTCAACACAAGACATGAACTACCTTTTAACCATTGGTAAAACACTACAATAGCTAGAATTAATCTTTGATGCAAATATATATATATATACCGGTCAAATGCTTCTTGTGACTTCTAGCCTCTTGACACCTTTGGAGATCGAGCAACCCTTTTACAGAGGTCAAACATCAGATATCTGTCGTATCACATATTTATATTATGATTTGTAACAGCAGCAAAATTACACTTATGAAGTAGCAATAAAATTAATTTTATGGTTGGAGGTCACCACAAACAAGGAACTGTATTAAAGGGTAGTTGAGAACCACTGCTCTAGAGTGCATGGCTACAAACCAAATGGACCAGTTACTGGTGTTGATAAACTAATATTTATTTTAACTTGTACCGGGCGGCTTCATTACTCTTTGAAGGATTGGCAACATAGGGTTTTCGTATCATCCTTGTTAGTTTGTAATGCCAGCTTGACACACCTGGGGAGAGGGACCCTCACCCCATGAATTGTCTCCATGGGATTGGCTTGTGGGGTATGGTCTTGATTGCTAATTGACAAAGGAGGACTTTGGCCACTGTGGGAACAGCCATCCCTCGGGCAGGTGGTCTGAGCTGTATAAAAAGGTTAACTGAATGTGGACCAGGGAGCAAACCAATAAGCATCCTTCCTTTGTTGGCTGTGCTTCAGTTCCTGTCTGCAGTTTCTTACCTCAACTTCCCTTGGTGAGGGACTATGAGATAAAAGATGCAATAAACTCTTTCCTTACCTAAGTTTTTTTTTCTTCTTTCATAAGGAACAGCAACGGAGAAGCAAACGAGAAGAGAAACGGGGACTGAGAGTGCAAGAGTAGGTCATTGCTATGATAGACAGGCCTGTGTTGTTTGGGGAGGGATTGCAGAAGATTTTGGAACTTTGCACGGGGAAAGCCAGTGAGTGCTCAGAGCTTAGTCAGCGATTGTTATGGCAGCTTGATAGATCAGAGCACTTTGAGAAGCAAAGGATGGTGGCCTTCTTTGTGATGTCTCAACAGAAAGTTTCAGCATTCCCGGAACAAGGACTAGCAGGGCTCTTTTCTGTGATTCATTTGGAAGCAAACCTTTTTGGGCTGCAGTGGATGCTGGATGGCGAGGCTGAAAAATCAGACCTGATTAAGAAAAGATCAGATCGTTGAAATGAAATCCTCTAGGGAGTATTTCCTCAGTATCAGCGCCCAGAAACTGTGGACTAGAGGGGACCAAGGATGAATCTCAAGATGCCAGCTGACTTTAGCAATGTGGAAGGATCTCCCACACAGTAATAGTTGTAGTTTTGAAAACATGAAGGGGTCATGGAGAGTAGCTGGGGCTTGACACTATGTGACAGGTTTGGAAAAGAAGCCAGAAGAAGCCAGTGGTGAAGGTTGAGTCTTATTTGCCGTAGAAACTCCTGCATTTTGGAGATTCTAGGACTGTGCGGTGTTCATCAAGGATAACAATTGTGTAGGGGGTAGAGCTTGCATGAGCCAATGAGACAAGCTGTACATATCACTGAGAGCAGAACTGGAGAAATGGGACTGCCTTTGGAGTGCCGAAGAGCATGAGTGAGTCCCAGATGTCAGACGCTAAGCTTCTTCCAAAGTCAGGTTTTGGTTTTGCTTTGATCTGATTATAACTTTGAACTGGTTCTTTCTCTTGGAATAAGAAACTATGTAATTCATTTTAGATTTTATGGACACTTTACAGATAGATTTTTTGACTTTTAAGGAGAACTTGGATTTTTAAACTACTGGAATTTTAAATTTTTAAAATTTACATTAACATGAGATGGGGGCATAAACAAGAAAGGTGATATGTTTGTGTGTCAAGTTGACAAAGGATGAAGAGTCCTCATTATTTCTGTTGTAAACTTGAAATAACTCAGACAAGAGAACCTTAACTAAAGAATTGCCTCAGTTGAAATGGCTTGTGTGTGTGCCCCTGAGGCATTTTCTTAATTTCTAATTGATATATGAGGGTACAGCACACTTGGGACAGAGCTATCCCTGGGCCTGGGCAGTATATAAAAGGTAGGTGGACATGCACCTGGATGTAAGACACTAATCAGTATCCCTCTGTGTTATCTGCTCCAGTTCCTGCCCTGAGTTCCTGCCTTGGCTGCCCTTAATGATGGAGTATAAACTGTAAGATGAAATGAACCCGTTCCTCTTACAAGTTACTTTTGGCCAGTGCTTTGTCACAGTAACAGAGAAGGAAATTAGCACATACATCTCCAAATTTGAGGATCAGATTCTACAATCTGATAAATTCACACAGGCAATATGTTATTTTTTAATTTCCTTTGATGTCTGTAGCTCTGATTTTACTTTTACAAATTTATCTTTGCAGTGTCATGTCTCCGATCACATTTAGAAGATGATTTGGATCAACTCCCAAAAGAGGATCTTATTCCATGCATTTCCAAAGAAATGAAAATGAGCTTAAAATATTGACATAAATATTGAGATTTGAGGGAGGCCTTGCCGTGATATATATTAGTGTTCTGTGATTGCATTTCTATCTCACTTATGTCGCCTTCCTTTAAATTGGTGGGCAAATTTGACAGCTCTAGGAACAGAGGCACTAATAGCAGTTTCAGGGACAAGGACTCAACAAGCTTTTCTACAACATCCCTGTGTCTCAACCGGGGCTGTACCAAATGTCTAATTTTAGTATTTGGCTCAACACCAAACACCTGGAAATGGCATTCAGCCAGAGAGGAGCACAATGCTAAACAGTGGGAGAGCAACTACATCTGTCTCCTCTTGTTTTCCCCTTCTCAGTTATTAGGTAAATAAGGTAGTTATTAGGTAAATAAGGTAGTTATTAAATGATGACTTATGCAAAGCCTGCAATTTTAGTGTTCACATTTCATCTTACCAACATTGATCAGGCTGCTCAGTACATAATGTTTTGATAATATTTGTATGAAAACTAGCTTAACTTCCTTCTTGATGCTAACACTCTGAACGGATATCAAACTGCTATTTTCTTGAAAAGGACTGTATACATGGAAGAAGACAGGTGTTGGATTTCATGAAATGGAAAATTGAAATCTGCTAAGTTTTTAGTTGCTGGATTTTGTTTGAGTGTTCCTCCACACTGTACATGTCATAGCACTCAGGACTCCTGACTCCATTTCTTCACCCACAGAAACCACATTTCCTCTCTCTCCTTCTCACTTCACCAGTCCACAAACCCTTTAACAACCCCTGAAATATGGAGACATTTCCCGACAACTCCACAAATATAACAGAAAGCTTTCGTGGTCTCATGTAACCAAACTTATAACCATGCGCACGCCTCCTGTGACCAAGAAAATCATTCATTCTCTGGTGTGTCCAATTCAGGGTTCTTCTCAAAGAGTACATGGAGCTAGAAGGCCAAACCCAGTTGTAGATTTCAAGGGAATCAAACACGCATATAAAGAAAATCAGAGTAATGCTATATCTTACCTAATGATTTGTATTTTCGAATATAGTTGCTTTTCATTGACTGTTCTGAATAGTTTCTGGAGAAAACATATAGCTATTTCTCTCTGGTTTCAGAAGAGATGTGCTCATAATTGTGACTTCATCTACATTTTCTAGTGAATCCTACCTAAATTATCTATAGGGTAGCAATGTATAGTTTTAGCCTATTATTAATGAAAGTACAGTTTTAAATTGTTTCATATTTCATTGTTTTATATCCGTGTTTTTCAGGTTCTTTTGGTCGCATCAGTCCATTTCAGATGCTAAAGAAACACCTAAGCTGTAGGTGCTGCTTAATGAATTTTCCCTGCAGGGCCATCTTCCCACTTCCCAGTTATTAACATTTCAATCTGGGCACACAAATGGAACCTATTTTCCTTGTACACCTGTAGCACCCAGAGTGTGCAAAGGTAACACCTTGGGCCAGTTTGCTAGGATGACCACAACTATACCACAGATGGAGTAACTCACCCTACATAACATACATTCTCTTAGCATTTGGGGGGTTAGGAAGACCAAGGGTTCAGTGTCAGTAGCTTTGGTTTCTTCTGATTCCTCTCTCTGTGACTTGGCCTATCTTTTCATCATATCCTCAGATATACTTCCTTCTGTGTGCCCAAATTACTCTTTTATAGGGTCAACACTCAGACCATACTGGGTCCCACCCTGTTTGTTTCAGTTTAAGACAACTCCCTGTTTAAAGACTTTATGTCCAAATAAAGTCACATTCAGAGGAATAGCATTCAAGCTTCAAGATACGAATTAAATGGCGATGTGGCTCAACTACTGACATACCCCTTGGGTGATGGAAGTGGAGAAGGAAAGTGATGGTGATGGGTAAAATCTTCTTTGATTCTTTCCCTCAACAGATGGTCTTGATTCATATTTTATGCAATGCCTCTCAGAGAGAACGTGAAGTAACTAGACACTTGGTTCAATGGTCTGCTGGCAAGTCAACTTGCTGTTGGCTCTCCTTCCTTTTTGCCTGAATCCTGATGCTTCATTTCTTCCTATTCCCAGGAATAAATGTACCTACATAAAGCTCACATCCCTGCCCTCTCCCCTTAACATTGTCAGCTGACACACATGACCTCACTTCATCTCAATTATGCAATATAGGTCTTACTGTTACTTAGCCAACAAAGAAGTGAGTGTGTGAAGATAAATGACTCGGTCAAGGTCACACAGCCAGAAAGTTATACAAACACAACTTTTTGTCTTCCAGCATGCACTACCTTATAGGTACTATAATCTATCAGTAATTTCCATATATTATCAATATAAAATTAGCCCATTTTCCCTAGCAATTAAAAAAATGCTTAAATGGACTAAAGCTAAAGACACCCCGAGTGGTACATCTCCCTATCACTTCAATAACTATTCTTTCATTTCATTCCTAAATCTGCAGTTTGATCATCATTTCCCCAAGCTTTCCCTATTTTTGAAACTGCTTGTTTCCAACTATAAAACACATAAAATACAATGTCTTTATTATTATCATCACAAACTATACCTTTTCAAGGAACCATCTCACAGTCAAACAAGGGAGGCTCTTATATCTTAATCAAAGCTATATAGTTTAATTGTTCATTAAACATGAGAGTAATTTAGTATCTTATTATGCAATCATTGTTTCCTGAAAATGTGATATGATGAGGTACAATAAATGCAAACTGAAATATTGCCTGTGGAAGGTTATTTATTATTTCTTCTAGCTAAAAACATTCATAACTGAAATTTATTGGTCCATACTCCCTTCATTATAAATATTTTATGTTCTGCCTGAGGGATCCATGTCTTAGCATTTAAATGTCTCAATTCTGTGTCATTAACAGGAAGAACCAGTTCACTGGGTGGAATTTTACCCTTTACTTCGGAATGTTACAATAATAATAGGCTATAAATATGTTATAATTATGCCTTTGATCACTGCTGTTTTCTAGTCTCAATGAAAAAAATTCAAAACTAAAGCTGAGATGCTCCACACAACTGGTAATAAGTATTTTTAACATTTAGCTGAAAATCCTATTAATACAAAAAAATATATAGAGTGGCTGGTACAGTATACCATCTTTTCTATTTCTTCTTCCTTAATGTCAAATAGTACTTATACCTATCACCTACTATGTAGATCAATAATGATTTACTTTATGTTAATTGTAAACATTCTTTGTCCTTGATGTCTTAATCATCACAATTCCCTTTGAGGTACTGATGCTAGTTACTTAAGTCTATGTTTCCCAATAATAAAAGTGAGGTTCAGCCGATTATACCTATGTATAAATTTGTTTTAATTTCTAATTTCATTAACACTGTGAATCCAGCTCCTTAAATTCGTCATCTCATCATGGGCACGGTGAGGGTTACATAAGAGATGTCACAGCAAGAAGAGAGTGCATTTGCAAGTAACAGAAGAGTAAATGACAAGTAACCCTGTCTACAAAATGATATGACACAGAGAACATGTCCTGTTTTACCTATTTCCCTCCAGATTTCATTTTCTTCAGTCAATTCTAAACACAAGTTACTTGAGAGTCCAACAATGTGTAGCTTTCCTAGACTTTCCAGTGAGCTATGATACACAAGATATCATGCTAGGCTTATAATATCATCGCTTTAGAGTTCCAACTAGTAGAGCTTTCTTGAGATCTTTCTCTTACTTCAGTTGCATACAATTCAATTTGAACTTAATCTTTTGAGACTTACAGTGATGGTAGGTATTGACTGATAGCTTGTCAGGACCCAGAATGACCCAAAAGACAAATCTCCAGGTAGACCTTTGAGGGATTATTTAGATGAGGTTAACCTTCCAGCAAGTCTGTCAGAGATTATCTTCATTAGTTTAAGTGAGGCTGGAAGGTCCTCTCTAAAACTAGGTGGCACCATTCCCTATGCTTGTATCCTAAATGATTAAACAAAAAATAAGGAAGATAGCTGAGTATCAGCATTCCTTATCCTCTGCTTTCTGATTTCCTATCATGATAGATTGTACTTACAAACTGGGAGCCAAAAAATT
This sequence comes from Mesocricetus auratus, assembly GCF_017639785.1. NCBI lineage: Eukaryota > Metazoa > Chordata > Mammalia > Rodentia > Cricetidae > Mesocricetus > Mesocricetus auratus. The sequence continues at coordinate 38,818,473 of NW_024429194.1, read as the reverse complement.
CTTTTTTTTTTTTTTTTTTTTTTTTTGGTTTTACGAGACAGGGTTTCTCTGTTTTTGGAGGCTGTCAGTCCAGCCTGGCCTCAAACTCACAGAGATCCGCCTGTCTCCCGAGTGCTGGGATTAAAGGCGTGCGCCACTAACGCCCAGCTCTTTGTTCTTTGTGTTCCTTTTGTCAGGATATTTTATCACAAGGAAAAGTAGCTAAGATAATTAATTCTTCACATGAGAACACGAAGATGAAACCACCCCTGAATTTCAGTTCAGTGAAAACTGAAAATAAAATTCTCTAGCCAGTTGCATCTTTGTGTCTTTGGATTTGTTCCCATTATGATGTATGTAAGACTGCAGATTTTATTAAAACCAAAAATTTATTTCCTATAGTTCTTGAGGCAACAAGGTCCAAGATGAAGATACAGGCAGGTTTATTGTCTGAAAATGGTCCATTTGTCATGGATGTCACTGTTCATGCAAGCTCAAATTGTACAAGGAACAGAAAGGGCAAACTAGGATGGCCAGTTGGCTCACAGGGCAGAAGAGTGAAAGAGATGGAATGTATTCACTCAACCTTTATATAAAAACCCTTATCCTACTTCTTACAATTCCACCTTCATGGCTTAATTATCGCCAAAATGTCTCATGTTCAAATACTAGCTGCCCTGGTTAATTTTTAGCATCAGCTTGATCAAGGGACACATACTGGGGAAAGAGAGTCTTAATTGAGGGATAGCATAAATCAAACAGGCCATTGATGGTGTGACTGTCTTCACTGGTGACGGGTGTGATGGCCCACCTCAGTATGAGTAGCACTGTCCCTAGGCAAGTGGGCCTGGACTGTAAAGGAAGCTGGCAGATCATGAGCCAGAGGGAGTGAGCCAGGAAGCAATTTTTCTCCATAATTTCTGCTTCCGTTCTTGCTGGAGTTTTTGCCCTGATGATGGACTGTGACCTGACAGGGTAAGCTGAAATTAACCCTTTCTTTCACCAAATAGCTTTTTGTCATGGCAACTAAAGCACTGACATTTTTATTGAATGTTAAATTAAAATTTAATTTAAAAACAAATTTTAATTTCAATATAATAATTTGTGTACATTCTGACCACAGACTCTGGTTTCACATTATTAATAGAAGAAATACATGGAGAGGAGATAAACTGGATCCTTTTAGTATATATAAATGCACTGACAAGGAATGCTTCCTTAATATGGGAAAGTTTGAGTGAAAACTCCTTTCATTGGCTCTTCTCTGACCCCATTTTCAAATATTGGTTCCCCTGAAGTAATCTGTTAGTGATTAATCTGTAATCTAGCAACACTGATTTTAATTATCAGCAGTAAAGGAGATATGCTGACAAAAATTGATATAGTGAGTGATTTTGGTGGGAGATTAAAATAAAAATATTTATGAGATTTGAAGGATCTGGTTAAAGCTAAGTCTTTCAGGAAGGAACTGTGATGGGCATTGTGGAAATTTAATGATATAGAAGCTTCACATTTTTTAACAACACATATGGTTGAAGAAACCTACTTCATGTCTTGGTGGCTAACAACACTTGTTGTTTTTGCAAGGGAAATGGGTCCCGTTCCCTGCAGTCACATGGCAGCTCCTAGCATCTGTAACTCTAGTTCCAGGGTATAGAGAGCTCTCTTCTAGTATCCCCTAGCATCAGGCATGTACATGCTTCACACACATGCCTGTGGAAAAAACATTCATACATATAAAATTAAAATCAGATTAAGTTCTCTACAAGAAGAAACAAGAGTAAAACTGAAGGGAAATGATTTTCCTTGCAACTCCTGGGGTTATTTGCAACTTTCATCCCAAATAAATTTCCTGAATAAATTATGTGAATAAAAACAGATAGTAGAAGCATGTTAATGTGGATCATGGACAAAACATCTGTAGATATCAAACTGCTACAGTATGGAGGTGGTTTGGCTGCTAAAGCCTGATGTTTATAAGCTTCATCTCCAGTGTAGCAATGATAAGAGGCCATAGAACCTTCTAGAAAGGGTAAGGTATGCACTACTACTGCCCAGCCTCCACCTTATTTTTTGAAATAACATCTCTCATTGAGCCTGGAGCTCACTGATTTGGCGAGCCAGAAGTTTCCAGGGAGTTTCCAGTCTGTCTGTCACCATCACTGGGATGACATGTGCACAGCCACAATTCTATGTGGATGTTGGGGATCAAAACTCAGGTCCACATGCTTGATCAGCAAGGATGTCACTGAGCCAGTCCTCTAGTCCTCAAACATTTTGCTAAATTATATAAAATCAGCGGTGGCACACACCTTTAATCCCAGCCCTTGGTAGGCAGAGGCAGGTGGATCTCTGTGAGTTTGAGGCCACCCTGGTCTACACAGCTAGTTCCAGGACATCCAGGACTGTCACACAGAGAAACCCTGTCTCAAAAATCAAAAAGAAAAAAAAGAAAGAAATGCAGAGAAAAGTAATGAACTGGGGTATCTGGAGAACAAACAGTTAAGCAGCAAACTGTTCAGGGTGATCCTGGGTTTTCTTTAGCTGCTTGTAGTAAGAGAAGAGAAAAAATGTTTTTTAAAGTTAGAGTGTGAGATTAAATGTGAAAAGGAATGGAAAATAAAATATGTTAGGGGGTAAGTAAGGGACTGGTCAAGTAACCATTTGGTACAGGTCCTGTTCACCAGGGTACTTGAAGAATGACCCCCCCCCAAGAGTTTTAAAAGGTGGGTAATGGAAGAGCACCCCTCCAAGGGTTTTAAAAGGTCTCCCAGGCAAACTAGTATCCTAAGTCAAGGTTTTCAGACACATAAGATCCCAGCACCTATTTCCAGCAGTGTCTCACTACCTTGGCCAGCATAGGTTCATGTAAGCCATTTGTGCCTCGACTCACTGTTTCTGAAGGTTCTAGAGATAAACTGTGGCAACAACCATGTCATGCTAATACTATAGGCAAACAAATTCAGGAACAATGGGGCCATGTTTTCAGTTTTATTTCTGTTGCTTAAATTAAAACATTTGATTTAAGCATTTGATAAAACTCAGAGGAGAAAAGGCTTTGTTCTGCTTAAAATTCCAAGTCCCGGTCCATCCCGGAGAGAATCAAAGCAGGAACTCAAGCCAGGCCACCTTGCTATTCTAGATGGCACTACCTCCAACTGAGGAACTCACAGTCCAAAAAGTACAGCAGAAGCCATAAAGAAATGCTTCTTTCTAGCTCTTTTGCAAACTGGATTCTACTCAGCTAGCCTCCTTCTGTAGTTCTGGATCATGTGCCTGAGAATGGTGTCACCCACAGTCGGGTGGGCCATCCTACACTGAATTATAATCAAGAGACTCTCCCACAGACAAGTCCACAGACCAGTCTGATCTGTGCAGCTTTTGAGTTGAAACTCCAGCTTGTGACCGGGACACTACATTAGCCCACAAAAGAGATTTCAGTGATATCACAGAATGCCAGGAGAGACAGTGTTAGGGCAACAATCCCCTCAGAGCCCTCCCAAGTGCATTGCAAGTAGAGCCATTGCAAGGGCAGCATCCAAGACCACAGACTTACAGGAACATGGTATGCAACTCCAGTTTTGGAGGAACAAAATGATAAGAGTTGTAAGTAAACTCAGCCCAGTAGCCATGAGAGAGATCGCCTGAAACCTCAGAAGTCAGTTCTTACTCCAGTCTCCATTGTGTCCAAAATAGAAGCCATGAAGTCAAAGATCATTCTGAAGCTTTGGGGCTTAATGTTATTTTCCCAACTGGAGTTCAGTTTCACTCAAGTCCAGGTACCCTACCTGTCTGCCCTATGCCTATCTCACTCTTGTAGTTTAGAAACAAGTCGATTTTGATTTTACACACACACACACACACACACACACACACACAGAGAGAGACAGAGAGACAGAGAGACAGAAAGAGACAGAGAGAATGACAAATTGTATTAATATTCTGGAGTGCTCTGACTACAGTTATTTTTGTTTCATGTGTTAGAAGTTTATAAATAATTTGGGAAGCCAGAGAGGAAAGTAGTTTTGATTTAAGTATGTCATCCCAATAACATGTGTCAGAAACCAGAAACTTAATCCCTGCAACTTCAGTGTAGGGAAATACAGTCTCTTGGAATCCCATGAGGATTAACGCTAATTATATAACAGCTGAGGCTACTGCTCAACAGCATGCCCCCTCTTAAACTCTCACTTTCTACTGTGGGATGGTACAGCAAGAAGCTTCCTCCTGCAGCAGATGAAAACAAATACAGAGGCCCACAGCCAGACATTACACAGACAGTGAGGGACCTTGGAACACTTGGCCCTAAATGGGATGTCTCCATCAAACCCCTCCCCTCAGGGCTCAGGGAACAACAAGGAAGAGCCAGAGGGGATGAGGACACCAAGGAAACAAGGCCTCTGAATCAACAGGACCAAAGCTCATATGGACTCACAGAGACAGCGCATGCACAGAGCCTGCACGGGTCTGCGCCAGGCCCTCTGGGTATATCTTATGGTTTCCAGCTCAGTGTTTTTATGGGATTCCTGCACGTGTGAACTGGGTCTCTGATTCTTGTGCCTTCTCTTGCGCTCTTTTCCTTCTATTCGTTTTGTGATGGGTTTTAGTTTATATTGTATTTTGTTATATTTTATTACTGTCCCTTGGAAGCCTGTTTGTTTCCTACTGAAAGACAGAAGAGGAGTGGATCGCGCTGGAAGGGGAGGTGGTGAAAAACTGGGAGGAACAGAGGGAGGGAAAACTGTCAGTAATCAGGGATATAATGTGAGGGGGAAATCTATTTTCAATAAAAGGAAAAATAAAAACAAGGAATACCCCCGATGAATCCTAGCCCCTTAACCTTGACCTTCTGTGCTTTATAAATTTCCCAATCTTAGGTATTTTGTTGTACCCTTACAAGGACAAAGAAAAACCTCACACAGAGCTACCAACAACAAAGTCATATTAATAAGGTAGGACATGAGTATTAGCTAATCCTAAATGAACCAAGAAAATAGAAACAACCATTTCTAAATATTCATCACAAAACATTTACTATATTCATCTGAATAAAGGCCCACTACAAATATATTCCATAGATGTGGCTGCAGAATAGTGAGCAAGATTTATTTTTATTTAAAAAACGAAAGGTAAATTTGGGTTTTATGCCAGGAAACAGGGAGATGGAAGATGATTTCAGAAGTCCACACAAATGCAATTCTAATAGTACAACTACAGATAATGAAGCCACAGAGGAAGAGAGGGGTCAGATAGTTAAAAGAAACCAGTGTGGTTGCTGAGCTCAGAGTCTGAAGGGACACATAGAAAGTCTAAGCATCTCTGGTCCTTCTGGCTAGTCCCAGTACACATACGCAGGGAACGTGGTAGCCACCAAGAAAGCTGTGAGAAGAAACTCACAGATGGCTCCAGAGCAATCATATGTATTAAGACAGTTTTTCTTCATTCATCCTCTAAATCTTCCCTAACAGGCTTTTGCCTTATAATCCAAATTTGGTCCCTATACCCACATCTTGCTGTAGGCCTTTTCTGTTGAAACCTATGCCTTTGAGTTCTGAGGACTCTAAGCAGGGTGGCATAAAAACAGCTACAAAAAAATCATGAACACTAGTTCTCCTAAGAGCTAGAAGGGAGTGAAATATAAACATAACTTGTGTTTTGTTAGTATTGTAGCCCTCTCCAGGGATTTAAAAAGTCAGAGGGCAAAACAAAAACAGCACAATCAAGGGAGAATTTATGTAAGAACGTGGTGTGGAATTGATGAATTTAGGAAATCTGTGATAATAAATTGGTGAAAGATTTTTTTCCTCTCTTAAGTCTTTTATCAGTTCAAGAGGAAGCTAAAGAGAGATTCTTTGTTTGATATCAATATCTTCAGTGATGACAAAGAAAGCAAGCCTCTCCTCTCCGTGGATAAAAAAGGCAAAGTGTATTGATAAGGGGACCCTGGAGTGCTAGCTGAGTCTGAATTTTCTCTAGAGGTTTCTAAAGAGCCTATAAATTAGATTATTAAACATTGCCAGTGGACTTCGGAGAGCGTAAAACAGCAGTGGGAAAGAAAATCAGATGCTGGAAAATCCTAACCAATCTTGAAAAATGGGACAAATGGAGCCGTAGCAAATTAGTGTGAAGTGTTATATTGACTTCTGCTAAGATTTTAGAATTTTTTACACAAAGGAATAGGTGTGGAGAACATAAAGAACCAATGATGACTAGGCGTCAACAGAGCCTCACAAGAACAAATTTGACTCATCACAGTTCTTTCTGCATGAGTCAGCTCCAACAGGGAGCAGATGGCACATTCAAAAAAGAATATATCATACAAGCATGGGGTAATGGTAAGGAAAACCCAGGGGATGGTAAGGTGACTGAGGGAAACCAGCGCCCCCCACAACAGGGCCCCTTTTAGAACAAACTCTGAATTTCAAAATAGGAACCACAGAGCATTAAATCAAAGGTGGAGCCCTACATGGTCACACAAGCAGGAAGTCTCTGACCCTTAGATGTCAAGCAGCAGGGGTGCAGCTCATCTGAAAATCTGCATTGGTCCCAGTTTTATCTCTTTAGGCAAGGAAGAGGGTTCACTGGAGGGAACTCTCTAGCCTTTGGAAGAACTAAGCCACTTATCCTGCATTAAATATACTACATTATGTGTGGCTGTAAGAAAGGAATCTGATGAAATGCAGGCCACAGTCTCATTCCCTTTACTCTGCAAGCTCCAGTTAATTCAGGACAAAGGAATCCAGCTAATTCAGTACAAAGAGAACAGCTCCCAAGAGTGCAAAACAGGGCAGAGTGGACTGGGAGAAGCAGGGAGGATGTCCTGCATATCTTTGTGAGGTCATGCTGTCAAATCTATGAAACCTGTAAGTCTAGTCTATAAAGACTTTACAAAGGCATGTAATATTTACGAAAAGTTTATCTTGAAAAAGGTAGAAAAGTATGTCATAGAGGCAAAGGTCAACAATGGGTTAAACCATTACATCCAAAGATACCGAAAGCTGGAAAAATACAAACTGGAAAGGGGGTAAATGTGCATGGTAGTGGGTCCTTTCTAGTGCAATTATTTACTATTGAATCAAGACGAGTTGTTTATCGAGCATGGCAATTTGCACATTCCCGAGAGAGGCATTCAGCAACCAGGATGGCAAAGTTAGAACCCAAAACGGCAACAGGTTACAGATATGGAATAAAAGATCTTGGCAAACAGGAACAACAGAATAAGCTTAACAGTAAAAAGTTTGTATTTGTTCTCAAAAAAGGCCAGAGGCATAGACTTAGGACAAGGAAGTTAATATTTATCATGTATTAAAGTGACTCAGGTAAGTTGAGAGGAAGGCAAAGGCAAAATGAGTCATGAGAGCAATGGATTAACCAAAAAAAGTAGATCAGATTTTAGGCAGCATTAATTTAACAAAAGAGGTGATAATCCAAATCTGGAATTGTGTTGATCAAACCACACCTGGAAAACTGGATCTGCTTTTGAATGCCACAGATATCCTGTGATGCATTTTGAGAAGAATAATTGGAAATAGAGATTTTTAATTAGAATGAACCCTGAAAGCTGACCTGGCTTTAGTAACCGATAAGTGACAACTTGAATATGAAGGTTTTACTATTATTGCTCAGCCAACAAGGCAAATAAAAATAAGGGACAGACAGGAAGTGAAAATTATGCTTGCTTCCCTACTCATCCCCACCCACCAAATGTGCAGGACAGAGAATCTGAATCAAAAATTCAGTTCTTTTGGGAGAGAAAAGGGTTATTATCTCACAAGAATTCACATTATTAGCACACAGAGCAGTTCTTACTGTGACATGGTGACATATTTCTGAATTGCTTACCATTGTGCTCATGGAGTATATAGCCATGCATTAACACACAATGAGAACCATGCCTTAGTATTTTAAATAATTGGAGAGATTTAAGGCTAATGCAAAAAAGGACACAGAGACTAGTGGTTTCAACATAACATTAAGGACAGCCACATGGGAGAATAATTATGACAATCCTCTACTATCTCAAGATATAAAATAGGGTATTAAAATATAATTAAAAATCAGGCTTTTTCATAATATTATATTGAGACTTTCATATCATGAACCCCAAACACACTCTCTTGCCAGTCCTCCCAGGTCTGCCCCCACACCTTTGGGACCCCCAGTGGAAAAATACTCTGACCTGTGCTGTTTATATACTCACTGAAACTTGGTCAAACTCCAAGTCCACACCCTTAAAGAAAACTGAGTCTTTCCTACCTATACCTCCGCTAGAAGCCATCAGCCGTGGAGAGCTACACTTAAGCATCCTCATCAAAATTAAGAGCTCCTTTCAACGACTTTTCTCTCTAGACCATTATTTGGTTTTGGTTTTTTTTTTTTTTTTTTTTTTTTTTTGGAGGAGGAGGGGAGGTGTTGCCACAGAAGCATTCTATGGGACTCTTTCTCAGCTGGGAGACTTCAATCATCAATACCATGGCAAAACTAGCTTCTTTGACCTTTAGAGGGGACATACTTATTCATCTATATTTCCTGCCCATCTCAAGGATATTTTATGTCACCAATTCTTATTTAGTGAAAAAAATTAAATGTTGCTATTTAATTTGAAATTTACATTTCGCTGCATGAGAGTCAAAATACACTGATATTAACATGTGACCAAATCTGCTTTTGGGAAGAAAAATAAGTATTGTTATAGCAGACTCTTCAAAGCTAAGAGGAAGACAAACTAATTGGACTATAGATCCAAATTATTATCCACAAACACAAATAGCTTATGGAGGAAATCTTTCTTTATTCTTTTTTTTAAATATGTGTGCTTAGTCAAAGTACAAAGAGATATTTGGATGGTTGTTTTTAAAAGATTATTAGAATAGGAAATGTGAGGAGGCCTAGGCAATTTATTGGGCCTTGGGTAGTAGATCAGTATTTATCCCTGGCATACAAATGAAATTTGGGTGCCCATCCAACAATGAGAGATGCACTCTCAGCCTGGACTCTTGGGGGATGGTCTAGGCCCTGCCCTGGATGAAATGACAGACTATGGACACCCACCCCCATGGAGGGCCTCACCCTCCCTGGGGAAATGAGGGGGTATTGAGGGGGTTGGTGGGAAGGTGTGGGAGGAGGGGAGGGAAAGGGAGAGGGAACTGGGATTTACATGGGAAGCAACCTTGTTTCTAATTTAAATTTAAAAATAAAAATAAAAAAGAACTAGCTTTTCATATTCTACAAAACTAATATGTCAAAAGGTATTGTTTTATCTTTATTCTCAAAGATTCATAAAGTTATACATTGCCATAATGTAAAAATTACTTTTGAAATTGTTTCTTTCCCTATTTCTTAAACTACCAACAACCACCGTAGAGAAACAATTTTAGCAAAGTGAAATGTGCAAGATACTTGTCTCTATAGTAAAAAAAATTACTCAATGGAGTTACGTATAGATAGAAGACAAACATGATTCTTTATTGTTATTGGTCATACGAAAATCACAGACACAGCTTTTGTTTTGCTTTTTGTTTTTTCCTTTAAAATTTTTTAATTTAAATTAGAAACAAGCTTGTTTTACATGTCAATCCCAGTTCCCTCTTCCTCCCCTCCTTCCCTACCCCCCACCCACCTCTTATCTCATCCCTTTCCTGCTTTCAAGGAGGGTGAAGCCTTCCATGGGGGATCTTCAAAATCTGTCATATCATTTGGAGCAGGGCCTAGTCTCTTCCCAGTATGTCTAGACTGAGAAAGTATTCCTCTATGTGGAATGAGCTCCCAAAGTCCATTCATATACTAGCAATATACTAGGCCATAGAAACAGTTTTAAAACAAAAACTGCAGTGCTAAAAACTAAGGAGATTTTTCATGAGTGTTTGAGACAATCCTAGAAGAGAAAGGGCAACCAGACCACTGGAGAAAACAGAGTAGGTTAAGCATAGCTCTAAATACCCCAAGAGGATGTGAGTGGAACCTTCAGAAGGTCTAACTGCCAAAAGCAACATGTATACTATGCAAAACCACCAGGGGACAATGTCCCTTGCAGAGCCACCCTGGAATGGTAAGACCTCTTCCTCTGCTTTCCTTCCTTCCTGAACACAGAGACAATGGTGGTTTCAGACTTCAACTTTGGACTTCAGAACAAATCTAACCGTTCTTTACACACCTGTTCAGGTGTACACCTTAAATGTCTGGTTTCTCTTGGTTCCCAGAACTATTCCATTGGGTTTCCCAAACACCTGTTAAAGGGTCTAAGATGACAAAGTGACAGGGGAATTTTAATGCACATTCCATCTGGCTTAATAGCATCTACAAGGGCATCCACAGAAGAAAAAGAAAGTCTTTTTTTTTTTTAACTCCCTGGGATTAGACCTGCTTGAGTAACCATATGAAAGACTGGTGAAAGTCAGTATCAAAAGAGAAAGGAAAACAAAAATCTCAAATTGTTTTCTGGAGTGACTGGTACCCATTGTCCCTGGTGTAATGGTTTTTATTTCTTTCTGCGTAGTCATTTGCATCCAAACACGCCCTTGCTTATTTGGTGTTGCTCATGCAATATAGTCCTACCATTTAGGAGGAAGGGACAAGGGGATATAGTGAGTATGGGGCATTTCTTAAAGCATTAGCTGTACAACCATCCTGCAAACTTAGAATGGCAAGACAGGGGATTATTTCAAATAAAGAAAGTGCAGAACAACTCAAAACCTGTACAAGATGTTCCACAATGCTGTCTGTGACAGACAAAACCTGAGAACAACCCAGCTGTCCTTTCAATCGGAGGTTTCAGGGTGCAATTTAAAAAAAGAAAGAAAGAAAAACAAAGCATGGGCATGTCCATCACTAGTAAACTCACTGCCTCGTTCAGAAAACAGGTACAGACTTTAGAAAGTTGACAAATCCAGAGGACAATGTGGGGTGGGGAGATTCCTCAAGATCACACACTGTACAGTTCCACCTACATGGAATTCCTAAAATGATAAATTGCGTAAATGGAGCTTAGCTTAAATGGTTACTGGGAGTTAGGGTATGGGACAGTGAAGGAGACAAGAAGCCAATGGAAGCACAAAGGCATTTTGTGCTGAGGAAACAGCCTGCATGTCTTGGTACAAAGATACGGTAGTCCTCAAAGATTTCATGGTTACGGGAAAGCTGGTACGTAGGGAATCTCTATTATTTCTTACAATGCAGCATGTGTTCTGCCAATGGTGGCTTGCAGGGTCAACGTGACAGTAGATCACGGAGTGCCAGGCTGGGTTCTACCCTCTAGAATGGATTCTCCCCACAATGGACTCATGAGAACATCCTCAACTGGAGTGAGGATCGTGGTAAAGAAAATACCAAGTAAGCACCCTCAAGGCATTCCAGACGGAGCTGCGGACATTAGCAAGATGCTGGTGGCCGAGAAAACCTTGGCCTGGCCAACACCAAGGCTGAGGGCGCTCTAGCCAGCAGAGGCAAGAGCGCCCCAGTACCCAGGACGTCCGCTTGCACAGCCCAAGCTGGGGGCCACAGCTTCCTGCCTGGGTGCTGCGCAGCTCCTCCGCCAGGTGGAGCCTGGACTCACGTAAAAGTTTCTAGGGTTCAGAGGTCACGCCGTGGGCTGTAGCAAACCGGATGAGGCAGCCTGAGGCTATAGGAGCTCGAGCTCCCTGTCCAGCAGCCTACGGCCCGAAGGTTGCACCCAGCTCCGTTCTGTGAGCTTCCAAGCTTCTGAGCTTTCCCCCCTGAGCTCCCTCCAAGGCTTCCCAGAAGGAAGCCATCATGCCCCACCTCCGAGCTCACGAAGTCAAACAGCTCTTGCACAACAAATACGTGGTCGTCCTGGGGGACTCCATCCAGCGCGCCGTTTACAAAGACCTGGTGCTCCTGCTCCAGAAGGACTGTCTGCTGTCTTCCAGTCAGCTGAAGAGCAAGGGTGAGCTGAGCTTCGAGCACGACGAGCTGCTGGAGGGCGGCAGATGGGGACGCATGCACAATGGTACTCACTACCGCGAGGTGCGCCAGTTCTGCTCGGGCCGCCATTTGGTCCGCTTCTACTTCCTCACACGTGCCTACTCGTCCTACGTCGAGGACATCCTGCATCAGCTGCGCTGGGGTGAGTATGCCCCAGACTTGGTAATCATGAATTCGTGCCTCTGGGACTTGTCCAGGTACGGACGCAATTTTCTCAGGAGCTACCGAGAAGACCTGGAGAGGCTGTTCCGACGCCTGGATCAGGTGCTGCCAACCTCTTGCCTCCTGGTGTGGAACACCACCATGCCTGTGGCCGAGGTCGTTTCCGGGGGCTTCGTCCGGCCTGATGCTCCAGCCTGCCCTTCACGCCTGCGCGAAGATGTGATGGAGGCCAACTTCTACAGCGCCACAGAGGCAGTGAGGCGTGGCTTCGACGTGCTGGATCTCCACTTCCACTTCCGCCATGCAGGGCAGCACCGGCTGAGTGATGGCGTCCACTGGGACGAGCGTGCGCACCGCTACCTCTCCCAGCTACTGCTGGCACACGTGGCAGATGCCTGGGGCGTGGTCCTCCCAGCGCACAACCTCGTGGGAAGGTGGATCAGGGATGTCCCTGCTGAGAGACAGCCAGACCGGGCAGAGGGAAGGCAGCCTCGAGACCACCACAGATATGAGCAGCATGAACCCCCTGTGTCCAGGAGCTCTTACTCTCCCAGGTACCACCGCCACAGCCCTCAGAGATCTTCCTCCCACTCTCGAAACCCGCTGAACCGCAGAGAAGACCCCATGCCATCCTCTCCATCTTCCCAGCATCAGCCTTTCCGCAGAGATTCCCCGAGACGCAGGGGTGAATATACCAGGGAACCCAACCCAACGGATCATCAACAGAGGCCAGGTCCCATCCGCAGAGTCTACACCCACCACCAAAATAGACAGTCTCCCCCTTACCCTTCCCGGCACCACAGTGAGCCTCACAGACCCCATCGAAGGCACAGTCACCGACGGACCTAAGCACCAACAGAGGCAAGGTCTCCATAGCTAGACTCCAGTTCATCTGCCAACAGGGGCCTTAAAGCTGCCTGATTCTGTAACCTGGGCCTTCAGCAACCCTGCTTGAAGGCAATCTATTTTCTTGGCTATTTCTCAGGGAGGAAGCCCAGATCTGGAATACCTCTCCATGCACTTATACCTGTTAGTATTTGTTTGGAAATAGTCCACATGACAAAGCATCCCTCTCATTAGAGAGAAAGTATAGAAATTAATTCTAATCTCCGTTGAGATTTTTCCTCGAGCAAAAGTAAAAATGTTGATTCAAAACTTTATTGACTTCATCTTTACCATCGGTTTCAGCTTGTGTTAATAGAACTTAATCTCCAGACAATCACAGTAAGTAGCTGCAATGGAGATTCTGTAGTTGATTTTGTCAGTTTGAAATTGGCACTGTCCTCTAAGAAGTGTAATCACTAGTGTAATACAAGAGATCTGTTTGCTAAAATCTTATAATCTCTGTTTTAAGGTCATCAAATGCCATCAAAACATCTTTTGTAGTTTTATTTTTCAGGACTTTCATACATTCATATGAACGTATTTTGGAGAATGTGTTCTTTTCCATCCCCCATAACCACTCTCATTCTCCTCCCCATAAAGCACTTTTTCCCAAATAGTCCCACACCTCCATGCATGCCCTTTTGTTTTGCTTTGTCTATTGTTGTTGTTGTTTGCTTGCTTTTGATCCACCAAGTTTAATTAAGGTTACTTTCACGAGCCTGGAGCAGTGTTCTAGAACAATTTGAGGCTTTCTGTAAAATGGCATGGGGGATACAAAGGAGTTTCTCTAAACTCTCTGAATGCACATAGGCACAGTCCCAGCCTCTCCATCATCATCCCACACCACACGTCCATTAGTTATACTTGGCAAATTTATGTTACTGAGTCATTAGTTTTCCGTCTACTTTAGCATTTGTTCCTGGTATTGCACATCCTTTAGGTTCGGGCAAAAATTTAGTGTGTCTGCCATGATAATCACTATCTTAACAATTATTTCTCTCCATCTTTTAATCATTCCCTCCCCCAAATCTCTGGGAACATAGGATCCATAACTGTTTCCACAATTTGGACATAGGTTGTTTCATAGATTCATACAATATGTAACCTTTCTGGTTGACTAATTTCACATATAGTGTGCATGTATGTTTTTGGCATATCTTTCCATGGCTTGATAACTTGTTTATGTTTTAGCACTTGATAAAATTGTGTTATTTTTAATGTTCCACTGTTTGTTTTGCCATTTTACCTGTTGAAGAAAATCTTGCTTGCTTCCCAGTTGGGGCAATCATGAATAAAATAGTTAAAATTATCTGTGCATGTTTGTGAGTTTGTGTATGAACATAAGGCTCCAGTTCATTTGAGTAAATGTTAAAGATGCTGTTGCTGGACTGTGGCATCGTAACTATGTTGAGTTTCATAAGAGAGAGCCATGGGATACATTCCTAGGATGTGGAAGACCAGAGGCTCAGTACCAACGCTACAAAACAAATAACATAAACCTTCCCAAACTGTCAACTAAGTTTGCCACACAATTTCTCATTCCAATTGAGAGTGAATCAGAGCTGTCACACTCAAGCATTTGCTGTTGTCAGTATTGGGAGCGTTTTTCCAAGGATTATAAAATATTTGTAAATGTGTGTCTGCTTCAGCACCATTTATTGAGAACATTTTTTCTCCATTGTACTACCTTGTTAAATTTATGCCTAAGCATTCCATTTTGGAGTATGCTAATGTAAATGGTAGTATATTTAGAAATCAAAACTCTTAATTGTTTAGTGCTGGTATACAAGAAAGCAAGGGAGTCTGTGAAATGACTCAGGGAGTAAACGTGCCCTTAGGCAAAACCTTGGACCTGACTGATCCCCAGAAGGCTCAGGTGGAAGTAGAGAATCAAGTCTAGAAGTCACCTTCTATCCTCTGCACCCTGGCTGGGACATGTACCTGCCAGCTTGAGATCCATCTCAAACAAGCTCCCTTCCTCCCCTCTCCTCCTCCTCCCTCCACACAAATAAATGAATAGAATAAAAGCAAAAGGCATTTGTATCCTTCACCTTTGCTCCAATCACTTATGAGTTCCAATATATTTGTTTGATTCATTTGGATTTTGATTGATTCACTTGCTCCTCTGTTGTCTATGAATTAGGAGAATTTTAATCAGTTCATATCTGTATATCTGGTTTTTCTTTTTGTATTGATGTGTCCTGAACATCCAATATGATGTCAAGAGTGCATAATGAGAATACACAAATGCTTTCTTCACCTTAGAAAGATGCCAACTGTAAGATTTGGAAACTTTTTTTTTCAGGCTGAGGAAGTTGCATTCTGTTTCTAGTTTTCTAAGAGTCTTTATGGGGAGTGAGTGTTCAATTTTGTAAAATACTTTCTGATTCTGAAACTCTGACCATCTGATATGTTTTTAGCTTGCTGGCATGATAAGACTATAATAATTGGGTTTTGAATATTGAATCAGCCTTGTAAAAGTGTAATAAGTCCCAGTTAATCATAGTAAAAAATACTTTTAGACATTATTAGGTTTGACTTTTTAACTATTTTTTTAATAGTAGTTCTTTTCTTGTAACTTCTTGCCTGTTTTCCTATCGGAGTGACACTGACATCACAGAAAAAGAGAGGAAACATTGCTTCTGCTTCTGTCTTCTGGGATAGGGGTGAGGGGCGGGGTGATGAAGGAATGATAGAAGTTCTTGCTTAAATGTTTAATAGAGTTAGACAGTGAAGAAGCCATCTGGCCCTGATGATGTCTGTTTGAGAAGTTTTTGTTTGATTGGTTCTTTTGTTTGTTTGCTTTGTCTTTTGTTTTTGTTTCCTTTTGATTTTTCTCCCAAGGCTTGAACATCAGGCGTCCCAGATGTTAAGCATATGCTGTACCACTGAGCTACACATTCAGTGAGATGATACCATGTTACTTCTCAGTAGGTTCAAGGTTATCGATAAATTAGTCATCAAATAAAACACGGTGGTTATCACTGTCTTAAACAAACTTTTAGATGTTCGGGTAGGAATTAAAAATAAAACCTTAACCTTCATGTATCACTTCTTTTTTTTTCGTTTTCTGCTTATAGAGACCCTTTTTAAACATTTCTAACAGTAAGGTTTTAGGAACAGAATCTCTAAATTTTTGCTGGAGGAATTATTTCTCTTTTACACTGAAGTGTAAGTTAAGTGGATAAAAATATTTTCCCTATGCTATCAACAATATGCTTTATTTCATTTTTTGTTTGCTTGCATGATTTCTGAGGAAAAGACTGGTATATTTCTTCCCTTCTTTCTAAGTTACCATATTTCCTTTCTTCTGGCTTAAGATATTTCCCCTTTAGTCTCTGATTTGTTGCAAGTTAAATAAAATATGGCTGCATATATACTTTATTCTGCTTATTGTTTTCTGAGATTTGTAGATCTTTGCTATAGTGTCATATTAATGAGATAAATTCTCAGTTTATTTACAACTTATTCCCTCTTCCCTTTCTCTTTCTCCTTTCATGGTATTCCCATTAAGCTTATGCTGTAGATATTTTGTTGTTGTTTCTCATGCGTGTGCATGTGTGTGTGTACATATATATTATTATTATTATTGCAGGGGATATGATGTGTGTTGTAGCATACACATGAGGTCTGACAGCTTGTGGTGTTGGCTCTTTCCTTCCATATTTACAAGTTCAAGGTACTTAACTTAGTTGACAGTCTTGCCCATTGATTTCTTAGCTCATCTAATATACCACAATTAGCTCTGGCCTTAGTGGATTTTTGTTACCATGTTTTAAATTCTGCAGTATTTGGTTTTCATTTTTAAGATTTTTCATTATAATTTCTTCTTTCTCTTTATATTACTCATCTATCCCTGCATAATCTATATTTTTGGGGCACACACATGTGTGCGTGCATGTGTGTGTGTTCAGGTGTTCACATATGTAACCAGATATGTGGGTGAGTGCATATATCTATGTGGAGGCCTGAAGTAGACACTGGGTACCTGCCTCAGTAGCTGTCCACCTCCTGTATTGAGGCTGCGTGTCCTTTAGAGTCAGGAGCTCCTCTTTTTAGCTAGGCCAGCTAAGCAGCTTGCTCCTGTAATTCTCTGTCCCCGCACCCTGACTGCTGGATACATGTGGGTGAGCACTCCCAATTGGCTTCACTATGTGTTGTTGAGATGTGCGATTGAGTCCTTGCAGTTCCCTGGCAGCAGTTTCCCACTGAGCCATCTCCCCAGCCTCGCTGTCTCTGTTTGTTTGTTTAGCAGTTAGAGCCTTTGGAATATTAAGCATTATTCTTTAAATTCCTGAACTGGTATGTCCAGCATTCCTACAATATTTGTATCTGTCTGGTGCTTGCTGTGTCTTTCCCAATGTTAATTTTGTTTGCTTGCTTGCTTTCAGTACACCTTGGAATGTTTTGGTGAAAGTGGAACACGGCATACTACTTAAAGGAACTATGGTAAATAGACTGTTGCTGTTATGTTGCCATGGTATGGTGGGAAGAGAAACAGTCTTGAGGCCTCTGTTTCCATCTGTGTCATGTGGGGCTGTATGACTGAGCTGTGATCTTCAAGGACTTTTGCAATTTCTTTCCAATTTAGGAAGGACTTGATGGCTGCAGGGACCTGGAGTCAGCATTTCCTATTTGTTAGATTAGTTAGACTTTTATGAAAACACAGTAATGAATTAGGTACTGGTAAAATAGGTTTGTTTGTTTTGGGAAGAATTTTGAAGATCTTGGCCAATTTTAAAGTGTTCTTTGCTCTTCCTGGTAGAAGCCTAAGTGTACCTTTCCCTCATCTTTACTTTGCCTACCTGCTATGTCTTCTGGAAGTAAAGCATACAGACCATGGGAACACAACCACCACCGAGCTTCTGTGAAGGTTTTAGAGTTCACATTGGTATGCAATGAGCCTTGAGGAATTAGCCACTTGGAATTTAGTTTTTCTTCCCCAGAACGGGTTCCCATTAAGATTTCCCTTAACTAAGTATATAATAAATTAAAGAATGAGATTGTCCAAGGTTTTTCTCGGTCCATCTTTGCTTTCTTTCCCTGGCATAAACAAGGCAAAGTCTTGGGCTAGATGGACTCTCTAAGTCACATGAAGCAGACTAGAAAGGTAAAACAAACTATGAAAACAATGTCACATCCAACTGTAGAATGTGAGCTGGGCATTGAAATCAGGTTTGCATACCTTTTCCTCAAAATCAGGACCATGGAACGTCAGTGATAAAAATAGGTGTTAGTGAATTGTGGTGGAGCATGTCCAGGGACTGGGATACTTTCTGGAAATAAATATGTTTGAACATCCCTTTGCTCTTATGTTGACATTAAGTCTCCTTGTGTCTAGCTTGTCATAATTCTACATTTGGAAAAAGGCCCCATTCTTATAACACCCTTGTTTGACTCTCCCCCTCATTTTCATAGGCCAGAAACGCACTAATGCATACACGTGGCAGGGGCCAGGTCACCTCTCAACGCATCTTATGTCACGATGCACCCATCAGTCCACCATGCACAGAGAAAAGACTACAGCCCTACCACCTCTTTGCTGGGGCTTTGTGCCTGCTGTTTAATTTCACTGCATCTGTCAAGCCATTCTTTACTGGAGATTCTAACAGCCTTTGAGTGCATGGTGCTCTATCACTTATGTACGGGTTATATTGATCTTTCTGGTGTGTGCTCTAAAGTGGCTGGCATCAAAAGCCAGGAAAGCAGCCGGTTTGAGCAGTATGGGCCATTTACAAACTTCAGGATGAGATGCCGCAGGATGCCAGGGAAAATGTTTTTGTTTTTCCAGAGGGAACCATAGTTCATGAAATGTGGTTAACGTACCATTTTCGTATACCCTTAAAATCATTTTATAACCGCACTGAGTGCCTCTAAACATTAAATATATTTTATAAGTAGTTGGTTAACTAGCTGTTGTGTGCTTTAAATAGTAAATAAAATGCAAAGGCACTAAACAGGGGCTATATTTCATAGAGTAAGATGCTTTTCTAGCCACTCAATACTTCTCGACATTGAGAAAAATTGATTTTCCAACTGCTGAGTGCCTCTGAAAATTAGCATCCTATCTTTCTGCAGGGATGCTTTTCAGCTAGTGTCCTTTCTGTCAGCTTTCCACTTAATGGGCTCTAAGGTTCCCTCCTTACTGAAAATTTCTGTAGGTTCTGTGGGAGTAGTGGACATAAAATAATTAACTGTGTGAAATACACAATAACATAATTACATATTCTGTTTCTATAGCATAATTGCAAATGAGTAGCTTTTCCATTGGCTGTTTCTTAACTCCTTCCTCTTCTCCTTGCCTCTCAAGAGCAGGACCACATAAAGGAACCTAAAGCAGTCACCAAATATAAGAGCTACTAAATCTCAAGAACTTTATACATCATTTGTGGACAACGGATGTAATTTGCCCTGGTTAAAGAAAAAAAAACTTGATAGGGAAAAAGGAATTCCCTGCGGTTAGAAGAAGCACATTTTTTTCCTTCTTGTAAGAATTACATCATTTTCCTGGTTCTTTGTCAGCACTGCCTGACCTTAAAGAAAATCATATTGCTAGGCCAGCAAGGAGACTCAGTGGAAAGAGGTACTTGCCACCAAGCTTGGAGACATGAATTCCATCCCTTGGACCTATAAGGTGGAAGAAGTAATCTGAGCTGTGAGAGTTGTCCTCTAACCTCCAAGTATGGTGTATACCCACCCCCACACACTTTATTAACTAATTAAAATTTAAAAAGCACATTACAATGCTGAGACTTCCCACACAAATAGCTTGCCATATTATAGAAGTTGAAAACCAAACCAGATACTTGAAAGTTATGTAGAACACCAGTAAAAGAAGGCTCAACTTTTAGTTCTGCCTAAATTACTAACTATCTGAGTGACCCTCAGTATAGATAAATCAAAAGACTTCCCTAAATAATATATATTAAAATCATATATAAAATTATACACACCATGCACGCACACACACACACATATACATAGATCCTTGTCAATTGGATGTTAATTTATGCTTTGAGATAATTACTGCAGATTCCTTTGAGAACTAATAATTTTTAAGTCCTTCTAGCCCCTTCTCCCATTCTGAGGCTCTGTTATTCCTGCCTGTTCCAGCATGTGGAAAACTGAAGAACACATAGCACCATACTTCTCGGTTACATGTGCTTATATTTAGAACTAATGCAAGCCACATTCAAAATTCTTTCTCAGACACACCCTTAAGACTCCCACTGACATCACTAAGATCCATATGGGATCAAATAAGGACAGGGTGTTGACTCAAGTATGAGCTTGCATTTATTTATTCATGTTAGACTGATATGCTCTCCTGGCTCCAGGAGAGTTTCAGAAGATGTGTCCCAAAGCAAACCATCCCAGAAATGCTGTGCTCCCTGGATAGTGATCTGAGTGATCACTATATTCCTGAAAATCAGTCAGTAGTTTTTCAATTAATACTGTATGATTTTAAGCAAATTCAGCATGATAGATAGAAACTGTCTAAAATGTAAACTTCCAAGAGGTTTGAGACAACATTCAATGCAAGCCCTCTCTTTGAATGTTACAAGAAAAATGACCATGAAAATAATGTATCTAAATTATTTTGCTCTTTGGATTGATCCAAATACTTCTTTTCTGGCAAAAAAAATCAGAATACAGTTTCACCCTTATTCACATCATTGCCATGACTTGGACAGTGTCACTTTACTGCTAAAGCAAAAGATGATGGTTAACATTAACAGATCCAAACCAGCTGCTGTTGAAGAGACCCATGTGTACCATCTAATGTAAATCTCTAGTCCTCTTAGGTGTGAATTATCAGGTAAGGGTAAAGAAAAGAATCACCACTGTTTTGAAAAACCTATAAAATGGGGTGATTTAGAATGCAGATGAATCTATGGCAATAGTCACTGTACTTAAAATCTGAACTTCTATGATCTCTTATTATGCCCATAAGAACATTCTATAGTAAGTTTAAAGTCCACGATATGAATATGAGAAAAAATTACAGAATAAAAGAACATGAAACACAGGAAATGAGTCAGCAAGCAAGCCAGAAGTCCAACAAAATAAGAAAAGAAAGAGAGGGAGAGTGAGAGAGAATGATGTTGTGACTTGGGAAAGAAACAGTCACTATCCCCAGAATTGGAGAAAGATTCTATCTGCTCTATGATATGAGCTCAGTGAATATAATCCCAGGGATTAATGCATGTGTATATGTCTGTCTTCTCAATGCCTTAGAGAAAGGGAGAGACCAACAACTGTACATACAAAAGGATATTTCCCCTCATGCCTAGCCATTGGCAAACTAGTTGATTCAAGGCATAGCATGCTTATTTTTCAGATCTTGTTAGGAACTATGATTCTGTTACTACCCAATCCATGGCTGTCCTGAAGCCCATATCCCCTTCCTGGGGAGCAACCATGGCTAAAAAGGGAGCAAATCTTCCCTTAAACTTTAGAATGCAAATTTTTGTTTACCATGTTAAGGGTTGGAGAGATTGCCCAGTGGTTAGGAGCACTGATTGCTCTTCCACAGGGTCCAGGTTTGATTTCTGGCACCCACAAAGTGACTCACAACTACCCGTAACACCTGATCCAAAGGAAATCTGATGCCCTCTTATATCCTCCCTAATCACTACACACGTGTGGTGCACAGACATTCATAACCATATACACAAAATAAAAATAAATAAATCTTAAAAAGGTATCAATGAAAAAATAAATAAAAGAAGTAAAGAAACAAAGAAGAGTAGCCAAAACTTTTGAATCCCTTCTCATCCCCCTGTTGTTTTCTTCTCCTTTAACTACATAAGAGACTGACCCTGCTTTTTACCTAACTTGGGATTTAGTCAACAAGTATTCCCTAAAACAGGATGGCAGGCACTAGGCTACACTCCAGGGAGAAGTCCATGATTCTATATAACTAGGGGCAAGAAGGTGAGGCATAAGGATGATAAACACTACAACGATATGGATAGTGTCTGCCTTTGGGGAGAAAGGAACATAGTGTGAAAGATCTTGTAGAAATTATATTTCTCAATAAAGGGCAAGACCAAACCTTGCAGATAGTTGAGGGAAAGTTCCCAGGAAGCCTGCTATCATAGTCAGTGAATAGTAAGGAGATGATAGATAGAGGTGGTGTGTTGAGCTCATAGGCACATGCACAAAATAAAATTAGTTGTAGATGATTCTGTCTCAACACAACACAAAGAGAGTAATAAAGGAAGCTAGCTAAAGTCACCTGTGGCATCCACACGCACATGGACATACATACAGGTGAACATACTCCACCAAAACATCTAAAACTTTTCATAAATATGTTTCCATATAATAGTATATGAAGTAGAATTCCATGTAGCTAAACTAATTTTTCTTTCCTATTTTATGAGCATTTCTTATTTTTAGTTATAACTCTTTCTAGGAGACATTGAAAGCCGCCTACTCTTAAAACCTAAAAAAGGCTAAACAGTAAAACTTAAAAACCTGATTTTAAAAGAATAAACAAAAACTAAAAACACAAATTAAAAGAATTCATGGGAGTTCTTGGGAAACGTTAGAACTCGGGGTATATTTATTAGCTGTTTCTAGCTGAATAATTTTTGCATTCCATAACTTCAGGGAACACCTTCCCCCAGAAGCTCCACCCCGTTCTAGTTGCTGTGTATGCTCCAGTCTACAAAACCATAATTAACGCCATTTGCCAAAGTAGGATAGCACCTGTCCAAAGTCGTTTCAGGGGCAGCACTGCAGAACTGACTTGAGATGTCACTCATCCCGTCTGAATCCATAAAGAACACTTCCTCGTTCTGGGAGCGGCCCACTTTGCTGCCAATCTCAACTAAGCTGCTAACACTGTATTTCTGGATAAAATGTCCTCTGCTTCCCTCCCCAGGTCCTCCCACCCCACAGCACTGGAGATTAAAACCTCATGTATACTAGGCCAAATACCCGATGACTGAGCTGTAATGCCCCCACTCCTGTCTTTCTGGATTTCTGTGAACTTGAACTTTTTTTTCAAACCAACTATTCTTCAAAGCAATCTCCATACTCTGTGGGATGCCCTCCTGCTTCCCTAGATCCAAGGCAGGTAGAAGTAGTAAGCGTAGTTTTTGTCTCCCCAGTTAAAGAAGTATGCAAGACTCAGTTCTTTTATGCCAGTGTCCTGTGACACTTTATGATTTCATAAGGAATAAGCCAGGACCATATTCAGCTATCCAGTCTTCATGAACGCCCTAAGCATTGAAAGTTCCCAGTACTAAGGCTACACTTCTTTACCAACAACTTCAAACCAGGCGTACAATGTTTCCGTAAACCTTCATTATTTTCGTGCAGGATCTGATGGATGAGAATACATAGTATAATCCCACTTGCCTTAAAAGGTCCAGAAACTAGAGTCATCGGAACAGCAGTGCTCTAGAAGTAGGTGTGAATGCCCATTTCCCTATGGATATGCTCTAAAAACCTAGATATGATGGAGACATTAAAATGCTTTGGAAAAGACAACAACTTAATCCTTACTGTCTGGGATGTGACCATCCCATAAATGAGTAAATCCTGCAATCTTTCTACCAAGTAGGAGGGGGGAAGCAGCATGCCCACACACCTTTCAAGGAACTATAAAACCACAGCCAGATGAGACAAAAGAAGTTAGACAGGTAGAGGCAATGACTCTTGAAATACACATCAGAAAATGGAAACCCAATTGTCTGCTTTTATCATTCCCAGATACAATAAACTGGTGATGAGAATAATAGGACCCCTGTGTTCCTGTCAGACTGAGCCTGGCTGTCCTAGAACTCGCTCTGTAGACCAGACTGGCCTTGAACTGAGAGACCCGCCTGCCTCTGCCTCCTGAGTGTTGAAATTAAAGGCATACACCACTACCACCCAGCTATACTTTGTTTTTTCATAAACTATCCCCTAATATTTTTATGGATCACTAAAATGACCAGTGGATTAGGAGAGAATGACAGTGAGTCACATAAGACAGCAGTGACGTAAATGCCTGTCTCATAGTGATCATCAAGAAGGGCTGTAAAGGGCAGGGGAGGCAGTCTGATAGGTACTAGTGGAGCATACCTCCCTCTAAAGTCCTTACTGTAAATAAAAGAACGTTCGTTGTTTAAAACTGAGTTCAAATTTACCTTCAGTAGCAGTTGTGTTTAGAAGTTGAATGTGAGAACAGAGCACCTTATATTTACAGTCCACAGAGAAATCCCCAAGGTCTGTAAATTATCAAATGTGAAGCATTGGGCATCCCTTTAGAATATAGGAGATGTTAAAAATGCAAAAACAGTGAAGATGAGAGCTGACACAGGGAACTTAAGGAAGAAGCTGTGCAAATATTGCTAAAAATGCAAGCAAAGTGGAGACAGGGAATGAAGACAAAGGTTAGGCTGTTGGTGGACGATTTCTGTCCATGACAACAGAGGATCAACTGGAGTGTGAGAGGTCAGGAAGAATAAGAGTACGACCAACAGCACAGTATGAAGGAAACTCCAATTCAGAAAGCTTTTACCACCAGGGCCGTGTCATCATAAGCATATACATATATCTGGTCTTTTCCTGTGCATCTCCTTGAACACTAGTTATTTCCTAAGTGATAGTAGCACTAGGGACATTTATTGCTCTAATCTTTGGTCTTTGCCCGAATTCCTGAATCAACACCCTGACCCCTCTGATTTTGGGTAATAGGAGCATATTTGCGTTAGTGGCATATTTGATGGACTCTGCAGAGGATCTGCTCGTCAGAAAGAAGGAACCTGATTCAGAGCTTCAGCATTTTCACTCCACTCTTCCTGTCCCTAGGGAAGAGAAAGTAGGCAGGGTTGAATCTGTAAATGATCATATCTACATGGTAAATTCTCAGGGAAAACTCAACTGTCTATTCTAGAAAATTCTTGGTCAGAGGAACATAACAACCTGGTGTTAGTAACAGAAGTGTTGGGTGTGAATATAATGAAAAACTTTCTTATTCCAGGACAAGTTACTCAAATTGAAGGAACAACAACAAAGCAAGCAACACCCCCAGAATCTGGCCAATTAAACAAACAATAACCAACATAGGCTATCATTGGAAGGTACATTTAAAAAAATCCTAAGGGTAGAAAGGAGTACTTTTATGGAGAAATATGATAATCCTGTTTTGAGATGCCCAGATTGTGGTACCTGGGGAATGTCATGTGAAGATTTATAATGAGAAATTTAAAATGTGGGTCTGGAACTCAGGACACATACAATGGTGGTATTGATGTGGGAAAGGAAGTAAAGTTTAAGCCATGGAAAGGGTGACAGAGGAACCACACTGATACCTGCATTGGTGTGGTGGAGGAAGATGGAGGAAAGTGGGGGATGGAGAGACAGAGACAGAGACAGAGACAGAGAGATGACTCAGTGGTGAAGATCACTGGCTGTTCTTCCAGGTGTCCAGAGTTCAATTCCCAGTAACCGCATGGTGGCTCACCACCACCTATAGTGGAATCCAATGCCCTCTTTTGGCATAAAGATGTACATGCAGATAGAGCACTCATATATAATATAAGTAAATAAATCTTTAAGATATGAAAGATAAAGAACAGTCTGATAGGATAAAAACAGAAGCAGAACCAATGCCACACTACAGAAAGTTCCATAACTGTATCTCGACATATAGGAGGCACAAAGAACAAAATCTGGGGGATAACTGATAATAGCATGGGAACCAGAATCACAGAGATGCTGCGGTGATTGAGGAAGGAAAGTATAAAATACCAAAGCTCAATAGAGAAAACCAAAAGTAGAAGACTGATATTCAGTCACAAAAATCCTAGAAGTAACACTACATGGGTAGCTACCAAATTAACCATCTTAAATCTAATTTTGCACACCATTTTCCATGATCTGAAACAAAGAGTGACACCTTGGTATTCATAGAATGCAGTCACTAGTCTCAACCCTAGAACTGCTCACAAATGGGTTTTGCCCAAATGTTATCTTCCATGCTACTAAGCCCATCACTTCATCTGATCACTGTGTCCATTGTAGTTGATACATTTGCAGTCTCTGCACCATTGCCATTTAACTTATGCTAACATCTTTCTTCCTCTTCTTTGGGCTGACAATTAAAAACTACTCTCTTCAATGTACCCCTTTCTTAGGAAACTTTTCCTCCTGAAGTGTGGTCCTTGAGGATCACTTCTGGTAACCCTTACATGCTATTTAATATTATAAGAGAAGGAAGCTGGTAAGTATAAGCTCTGAAACACTTTCCTGTAACTTACCTATGCTAAATATACATGCTAAATATGTTTATCCATCTTTTGACTCCTGCATTCAGTAACTCTGTAACTTGTGCATACTGGGTGAATAAAAGCCAAAATAAGATAGATTCTGTTTGAAGGAAATTCTGTTCATTGCATTCAGTCTATCTTTTAAATCTTTATTGGTCCCATTCTCCACAGTTCCTCCATCTATGCCTTTCTTGACAGAATCAATTAGTAACAGTGAACTTTATTTCCCCTCCTGTTATGAAAGCCCCATTTAAAGTGTTCAACTGCTTTCCTAATCCAAAGTCTCCAAGTCCACATTCTGTCAACAAGCAGCATGGTCAGGCTTGTCAAAGTAATATTCCAGTCCCTGGTCCCAACTTCTGTCTTAGTCACTGTTCTATTGCTGTGAAGAGACACCATGACCAAAGCAACTATGAATGAAAGAAAATATTTACTTGGGGTCTTGCTGACAGTTTCTAAGACTTAGTCCATTATCATCATGGCAGGAGCATTGCTGTACACATAGTACTGGAGCAGTAGCTGAGAGCTACATTTCGGTCCACAGGCTGAGGGGGACTACATTTCGGGCCATAGGCCTGGCTGGGACTTTTGAAACCTTAAATCTCACCTCCAGTGACACACTTCCTCCAACAAAGCCACACCTATCCCCAATAAGACTAGTGACACTCCCCAAGCATTCAAATACATGAGCTAATTATGGGAGGGACATTCTTACTCAAACCACCATACCGTGTTATTATGTCTGTGGCATATTAGAATTGACCACATCTCTGCTTCTTGAGGGCAGATTTCTATGATTTGCTACATGACTTTTCTTGCATCTCCTCTTATCTGTAGGGCAGCTACTCTACTTAATCTTTCTTACCCTGTATGTTTGTCCATCCTGTCTGTCCATTAACTCACTTAGTGTTTTCTGTGGTTTTTGGACACAAGAATTACCTGGAAAGTACGTGATTTAAAAGTACCTAAAATTCACCTTGTAATTCTAGCAGAATTGGATTAAATGAATTGTAGCATTCTTTCAATTTCCTTCAATAATTCTAATTTCCTGGGGGTTAAAAATCCACTGTTCTGAGGCTGGCAGTGTGTCCTGTTTAGTAGCATGCTTGCCTAGCATGTGCAAAATCCTGGGTTCAGTCCTCAGAACTGCAAAAGCTGGGCACAAAGAAACATACTCAGGAAGCAGAGGCAGGAGGATCAAAAGTTCAAGGTTATCCTTGGCTACACAGAGTTCTAGGGTAACCTGGGACACAGGAGACCTGTCTCAAAAATCAAAAAGAAGTCTTAACTCTTGCTTCCCAAATTTGTTTCTTCAAATAAATATCTGAGGCACCTCTAAAACACTGAGGTGCCCAGATTCTTCTTCTGTGACATTCTAGTGCAATAGATAAAAAATCAGAAACCACAGTTAACCTGATATTTTTCTTCCATCTACATCCACTGAACACTGTATATCTATTGTTTTCAAGCATCAACCATGTACCTGAAAACTCACTTTCATTTCCTCCTTGAATACTATGCAGAAAGATTCTTAAGCTATGAGTTTTCTTCTCACAATGCCCATACATTGAGTGATTATTTATGCTTCTTTTTCTTGGCTCTGAATTCATATAAGACAGGGATTTTTATTTTATATCTAACCATGACTAAAAAAAATCTAGCACACATTAATTTCTAAATATCTGTATGTGTGTTTATTCATGGTGCCCCCATCTAGAATGTCTTATGTCTTGCCTTTTGTCTGCCTGATAAACTAATTGGTTCTTTACTACCTTCCTTGCAGAGATAAGGCTCATCACTCCTCATCACCATGTGCTACTGTGTCGAGACGTGGGCATTTTAATATTTGCATTTCTTATAATTGAATGTTACTTTGTGAATATGTCATATCCTGTTGAGTTGCCTTAGGATATTGAGTTGGTTTCCCTCAAGGCTTTTGAGCCATGACCTAGTGCAATGCTGAAATGTAGATATTTGATATCTGTGACACTGAATTACTGTGGGAACCAGACTTTCCCTTCCTTGCTTGCCTGCAATCTTTCAGAACTCTGTATTCTCACCATTGTTTATCATTTGCTGTGGAGTCAAAGAACTCAGTCCAAATTGTAGGTGACTTTATAACTTTGATATGAAAGTTACTACTTACAATGTTACTTGAGGCATCAAATTAAACAATACATATAAATAACTTACCCCAAGAAATATCCAAAGTAAGTACTCAACAATCAGTAATGAAGCAGTGGTCATAGTAATTCTACTAGACTATTTTAGACTATCACCCTGGTGTTCTGTGGGTTAACTGTAGTGCTGAAGATACAGTTTATCACAAGTGCTTACACCCTGCTTCTTGCCCTTCCAAGCTTTCCTAATGTTTCCCAAAGTGATGTAATCACTCATGAAGATACCAAAATCTTCCTTCTGGGCTAATCCCATCATGCCCCACATTCCTTTTTACTTCAGTCAATCCTGAAACCACAAACGGCCTCTCATCACTTGAACGCTCCCATCTCCCTATCCCTTTGAACAGTCTCTAATCTAGAACATCTTCCACTCCTCCCTTCTCCCTCAAATCCTGCCAATACACCCTCTGGAATTCCTGATAACTCATTGACTTGATCTTTCTTCTTCCTTATAACTGTTTCCTTTACTTTCCTGTTCGGGCTAAAGCCTGCTTACACTTGTGAACACCACCTCCTCTTTGCACTTCAGAAATGTAGCATTTTCTTTCTCTTACACCTTATAACTCTAAAAGAATTGTGATGTTGTTTCTTGTTGGCATTTCCATGAAACTAGACTCCCTTTCCTTAAAAGGGAATCCTTCTTTCTTTGAAGTTCATGCCATTTGACAACCTCCAGTCAGAAGACCCAAACCCTCATTCTAGTCATTTGCAAAACCCAAGGTCATTGGTCCTCAGTAAGAGAAAATTTAGCAAGTTGCTCCCTGATACCACTTGTCTGCAATTGCTCCAATATTGGTGATCCATGTACATCTGTATCTATGTAGACTTCTCTCACTGTTTGCTCTTAGTCCCTTGACCTCCAAAAATCCAAAGATTTTATCCTCATCTCCCTCTTCCACCTGGTCCCAAGTCAGGTTGCCTTCATGATAGATACCAATAAGCTCCCCTTGAAATGCCCAGCTTGTGGGTTGTGACCACCTCTCATTTTTAATCTCTTTAATAATACTTACAAAAAAGTTTCTTCATTTGCACTGGGAGATCAATCATGCCAAAATTCACTTGTCTTTTAACTCCACAGCTTTGCTTCCCTCCTTACTTAGTCTAACAGACACAAACTATCACCCTTTTCATTATCTCACACATTCCTGATAATATTACTGCCTGTCTTTCATTGTCCAATCCAGTGTTTAACCTGATGACAGCTTCTTCCCATCCTTTGCCTGACTCAGAGCAGCCCAAGTGTGACTTGACATAACATGCAACAGAGTTGATCTGTTTTACTTGAAATGCATGTCTGCCGCATTGGTAGAGGAGGCCTGTGACGTTCTCATCAAATCCCAACCCACATTTCCATTCAACTTACCTCCCCTTACTGTAAACAAACACTGTCTCAACACTTAATCTTTCTCCTCCAAATCTCAATATTCTTCAGAACCTCTATATTTTCTGGCCAACCCCCTTACCTCAGGTTTTACTGTTAATATTTTTGCAACAAAGCAATGTCCACATTTCCTTACTAAGGTTTCTCTACCAAGCACTTTGCATTCCTTTTTTGGGATGGATTTTTTTTCTTATCTAATTGCAACTATACTTCTTTTCCCAAGTGTATGCTCTACACTTCATTCCATCTGCCTTATTTATCCATTTTGCCCCAGCCTTTGAATCCTCATTTGTGTCTTATTTAGAAGAAATGTGTCACAAACATCTACCCTGAAACAAGCAAATCAAAGCACCTTGCTTGATTTCTGATCCCTCCCCGTCTCACTGCTGCTCTGCTCCCCACTTACATCTCCTTTTTGGCTTGTTAAAAACAAACTGATACTTTAAAATTGCACGATACTATTGTCTCTATTTCCTCCCATCCTGGTGTTTTCCTGAAAGGACCCCACTCAATCTGTCAAGTCCCAACTTCTTGAAGACAGTCTCTGTGAGCATCACCTTCTCTCCCTTGCCAAAAGCAGAAGGCAAACTCATTCACCTGTGCCATAACATCTGACATAGTTGAGCATTGTTGGGGAAATTTGTATCTTCAGCTTCTACGGTGTCTGCTTCCATTTTGCTGCCAGCTCCTTTACCTCTTATCTTTGTGTTTTCTCTGTTACTTTCTTCTAAGGCAACCAAAGTGACATAGTCAAAGTAGATTACTTCACAGCTGTGCTCAACACAGCCCCCCCCGGCATCCTGCTGTCATGCAGAGAAACCATAGTCCCTCCAGTGATTCTGAAAGTCTTACTTTGACTTTCTCATAGCTGAGTCACCATCTCTGCTCGTACTACCCCATCCACCCAGCTACTAGCACTCCGTGCGTTTATTTCATACTCTAGGTCCTTGCTATCTTTCTACCTACAAAGGGACTCCTCTAAATATCAGGCTGGCGGACTCCCCATTGCATTCAGATTTTCTTCCACATGTAAACATATACACCCTTTTTCCTACATGACAGTCCCTATCTAATCTATTTAATCTTCTTTCCTCCCCTATGTTGTTCAATATATGGTTTGTTTATTCAGTTTTTTTCTTCCTTTTTCCCACATAAAATTAATGGTGCATGGGACTGGTTAAGGTATCTAATTTTTTGCATTTTTTCTGTCTTTTCATTAAAGTTTCCCTAGCACCTAGCAATACTCATTGCTTGATAAATATTTGCTGAATGAATAAATAAAATCCTCCCTTAGAATGTCAACATTCCTGTGATAAGCATCTATATATATGCTTTTCTAAAACCATTAAAAACCTTTATCCACTACTTAAACCAAATCTGGAGCACAGTAAATTGAGAATGGAGGCAAATGGGTCAGCCCTAACCTTCTGCAGAATGCCTTTCCTTTGTCCTAGCAGAGAATCTATTGACTAATTCTTCTAACTCTCTCCATTTCCCACAAAATGCAGAGTGGTTAAAGTCCAAAATCAATAAAACGAGAATGCTTAGAGCAAGAAAGAAGAAAAGAGAGATAATGAAGAGAAACACTTTGAAGGGACTCATAAGCACAGAGGAACTATATCTGAGAAACAAAGTTAGGAAAGAGAAAGAGCTTGTAAGGAATCGTGGTAGTAGAGCACCCTCTCCCTGCTGGCCTTTTCTCCTCAGTAGACTCTAAGAAGTCTTCCTTAGGCCAGCCTGTGCTCCTTCATGTGGAACAGAGGACAAGCCTTTTGGCCTCAGCTTCAAGTTATCTGAGCCCAGATAAGGACACACAGGATATGCCCCAGGCAAAACTGTCAAGTGGAAACACTGGCTTAGTCTGGAAATTCCCCTTTCCCTGTCTCTTTCACCCATAGTCATTGTACTCCCACCCCTTCATTAGTAACCTCCTAAATCTTTCCTTTATCAAAAACCCAAAAATAATGTCTCAACAATACTTGCACTCTAGCCAGGCTACAATTTCGTTTTTACTCCATTTAATAATTAAAACCAGATAGGTTTTTAATTTTTTCACCTAGCTGATCAGATCATCAGTTTATAGCAATGAAAATGAATAGATAATCCAGCCCAAGAAACTTAACAACTCAAACAGTATTTTCCTACAAATCCATAGTTTCTTCAGGTAAAATATCCAGTCTCATATTTTCCTCCCTCTTGGCATGCAGATATGTTGGTTGATACTTCCCTAGTTATGGCATTAACGATGGAATAAAGAAAGGCTCCCACTGGAGTCTAAAGTTGGTAAACCAGTAAGTCCACATAGAGCTACTTCCAGGACCATACTGACTCAAAGGCAGCTACATCACCAAATGCCACCCCGACCCCTTTAGCACGACTGACAAACAACTCCTGAAAGCTGTGCCTCTGGAACTCACTGCCCAAACTGTAGGCAGCTCTGTGACAGAGACTCTCCTCTTCCCAGAGGTTGGGTACCTACTGCTTGTATAACACTGGGGAGGCAGCTTCTTGAGTCGTGTAACTTTGAACTTCCTTCGTGCTACAACCACCTCGTTTTAGGATGAAACATTTCAATTTAAAGATTATGATAAAGCTCTGTGTGACTTCATAATAGAACTGACAGTGACGAGACACCTATCTTAGCAAAAAGAAAATTTACTGAGTGAAGCTGAAAACTCTTTGCCACCAAAAAGGAGAATCCAACAATGACACCGAGGTTAAGGTTTTTAACTGGCTTAGGTGGGTTCTCATTATCCAGTATGAATATGCAAAGTAGCTGAAAAATAAGAAAGAGATCACCTAATTCTAGGGTATCCCTAGGAAACAGCCTGCCTGACTCAATCAAGTAAGGCTCTCAATCGGCCCTGGGGCTCCATCTCTTCTCTCCCTACTCTGATGTTGCAGAACCATGGAAGATGGGATAACGCCACAGTGGGTTTATTTTGGGTTCCACTCCTGCCCACAGATGGATCAGATCACAAGAGACTTTTGTGTTCTATTTCTCTACCACCATGTGACCAGGAAGCATGCCACTGGGTGGTAAGGCCACCCCTCCACATATTTGTTTGTTGAGTTGACAATGTGGGTGACAAAATGAGAGGGATGTGGGACCTGTGCTTTTGATTTGCTCCCCTCTCAACCTCACTCTCCTCGATGGAGTGCTTCCCATCTAAGCAGAGTCTGCATTCCCTTATAACAACAATTTGTGCTCTCCTTTTGTTGTCCTGAAACAAATGTTACAGATGATGTAACATTCTCACACAACCTCAAAAACTAATGACGTCTTACCTATAAGAAGACAGGTTTTTCTTAAAGCAAAGGTAAATCATCTGTTAGGTAGTATTTCAAAATATTAACAAATATTTGATATTAACTACAGGAGGATATCTATGGAGTTGGTCCACTGGTTGACTACAACTGCAGAATCAACTATTTGCGAGTGCTACAAATGTTTTACTATGGATTCAAACTACACCAATGTTTTCTTGATATCACAATTTGTGAGCCTGACGACCTGAGTTCCATACCAGGATCGAGGAGAGAACTGACTCCTGAAAGTTGTCCTCTGACCCCACACAGACACATAGACATACTCACACACACTCATGCCCTGGGACATATTTATGCACATACAAAATAAATAAATTTAGTTACATTTGTTTTTAATTGCTTTGTTCTAATTTAAATCCCTTTATGTACAAACTCACATGCTCACAGACGCAAGGATAAATGGATATACAACCAAATAGCATCATATCCTACATATTACTGGGATGTCCTTTTTCCCAATTAACAAAGTATAGTGGCTACCCAAAATATATGGAAATTAATTATATTTTCCCATAAGAACTAAATGAAAAAGTAGTATCCCTCACCTGCATTCCCATTAGATTTCCCCTATAATACCATGGTATATTCTGCATCCTGTCTTCTTGGCCCCTGGTTCCCCCATGTGTTACCACATTCTCTTCTATCCCACATCTCATGATGACACCAAAATGTCTAGGTCAAATTTAGGTGCACAATCCTCTGTCTGTGGCATTATAGTCACACAGTTATCTACTAGGGTGATTAACAGTTGCAAATCCAGTTTCAGAATGCATCAAATGTTTAAAACGTACGGAATTGGTGTTTAATAAAAACAACAATACTATTACAATGTGCCTCCATATGTTGCTTTTGTCTCTGATCATGGAAAATTCTCCATAAATAACTATAGTTCTAATCCATTCTTTTTAGAGGATACATGATATTTCAGGGTGTAGGATTTTTGTTGTTATTGTTTGTTTGTTTATTTCACTCTGAAGACTATATGACTTTTAAGAATAATGTTCCAGAGATTGATATCTCTGGTCCTTGTAATCCCAGCACTTAGGAAGCAGAGGCTGGTGACTGACTAATCCATGACTTCTAGGCCAACCTGGTCTATATAGTGAGTTCTAGATCAGTCTGGTATACTTGGTGAGTTCTAGGTCAGCCTGGCCTACAGAGTGAGTTCCTAACGTTTTTAGACCTGTAAACTACAACTTGATAGTGTATGATTTTATTTCACTCCAAACTTGTAAGTGATAAGTTTCTATACAGTTATCACACTCATTCTTCTGAATGTCACATGAGCAGTGTCAATCAAATGGAGGGAAGAGCCATTTGCTGCAGAGTCTGGTGGAGAAACGAGGAGGGGGCAGCGCAGAGTGACCCAGTGCTCTGCTACAAGGGGGAAAGAAGGGACTCTTGGCAGGACCGGTGCAGGTGACTGCCATCAGGGAGTCTCGTTTCCACAGCCGAGCACAGTTGGATCCCATTTGCTTCCTTTCTCAGCCTCCTCTCTGTACAGTTATTTATTGAGTGTGAACCAAGTCCATGCCAGGCACTCTTCCAGGTCGTCGGGATTAGGGAAAAAGATCTAGATAGCTCTTGCCCTTTGGAGAGTGCAAGTGTTCTGTTTTGTTTTAGATGTGAAACAAACAAATTGCAGCATCGTAATGATGGTGCTATGATGAATAAGAAAGTCCTTTGGGAACAAAACAGAAGGAACATTTGAGGGCCCAGTACTTACTGGAGACTCCATGAGTATTGAACTGAAGCATAAATAAATGAGTTAACTAATTAAAAACCTTCAAAATATTGAAACATCTCTCTCACACACAGACACAGCACACACACACACACACACACACACACACACATGCACACACATGCACACACATGCACACACAGGAACCTTTCAGCTGAACCTTTAAAAAGCATGTGTTTGTTAGGAATGCAAGAGAATCTCGTCCTCACAAGAGGGGAAGGGGATGTGAATCTGGAGAATAGAGAGAATGGCGATTTCAAAGAACTCTGCAAGAGTAATAAATGGATATTCAAGGTCCAAGTAGTGTGAGGGTGGGGCCTAAGAACTGAAGTTGGCTTAGTGGGAGACACCACTAGGATCATTGAAAGACAGAAAAAGTATTATAGGTTTGAAATTGTAGCTCTCAGGAATACCTCTCAAAAAGTGTGAGCAGTGAAGTTAAATGCCAGATTTACCTTGCTCAAGCTTCTGTCTTGTGCTGTGGAGGAGAGTCTGGCCAGGAGTGAAGAGGCAAAGAGATGTAATAAAAACCCCACTTCCGGGGTCCTAGAGGTTGAGGCTACAAGGGCCTGCACCTGGCTCCTAGAAGCAAAGCATAAATCACCTAGCATTTTAACCAGTCTGGTGAGATGCTAAGGGTAAGAAATAGTAAAGCAAAAGCTAAACTTTTTTACATACAAATTTTTCTCTTATTTACACAGAAAGAACATCGGTCAAGACTGCCAGATGATGCATCTTAAGCAGAGGATTCTGACTACAGCACTGCTAATGGCTTGGGATGGGAACAGAGGCTGGGAGGATAGGAGGCTCCTAAGAGGGTGGCTGCTAAGAGCGTGTTTTCCATAAGCTCTGATGCCTCTCTAGTCGGCCTCTGCAGCTCTGTAAAGTGTTGAAGCATCCCAGAAGTTGGCAGGCTACCTTCTGTCATGTGACAGGGTATCTAGGCAGAGCTGTGGCAGTACCATGGCATCATAGAGCCTACAAACTATCTGCCCTTGCTGCCCACAGCCCACAGTCTCCCAGCCCCAGGACTCTGGTTAACAAGGGAAAACTTACCCACACTTTTCCCCACAGATGCAGAATGTTCTCCGTGCTCTATCCACATCAGCTTCACCAGCCTGATGTATGAAGCACTTGCACTGGCACATATGCGATAGAAAATGCAGACCTTTGGGAAAATTAAAGTTAGGTGACAAGGTCCTAGGTACAATCATTGGGGATTTTCTCTTTTTTTTTTTTTACTTTCACATACAAAAATTATCGTAAGAGAACATTTAAATGCAATCCATTATCTCACAATTATTGAGGACTTTCTCTGGGCCTGACATAAGACTGTATCATCTCATTTAATACTCCCAACAGCCATATAAGTTGAATACTATTATTCCTGGCTAGTGAAGATAAGCATTGCAGAAGTCATTTTCATTTGCATTTCCTTCCTTATTTTAAGCATTGAAGAATTTTCTTCTCTCCACTTTCTATTTGATTGTCATTGATAAACGCTTCTTGACTGTATATACTATGAATGCTAAAATTGCTCTTTTGTCTTATTACTTTAGCTAAATGTTTGCTATCCTTCTGAGTTTATGATTTATATTCATTTATTCTCACCTCCTACTTTTCACTGTTGTAGCAGAAACAGAGTAGCTGATGGTTGCCACAGACAGCATTCAGCTCAGTTGCTAATGGTTTGAATTCCCTGTTGACATATACACGAAGCACACAATGTAGTTTAAATCAAACAATAAGTCAACTCAAGGAGGCATGGGGGCCCTTTGAAACATCACTCACCATCAACTGGGAAGGGAATAGAATACATATTTCTTGTTTCCTAAATTTCCCCTACACAGCTTAATCCCTGCTTCAAAGGGGGAATGTTATCTCCATTTTCTATGGTGATTTACATTCTGTCACCAATTATAGCCAAGATAAATGATTAATAAAAGCTATGCCAGCACCTGAAAATGATCAGGCATTGAAGAGTGACCTTAAAATAAATTGATCAAAAGTAATCTGGCATTATGTCAACAAAAATCAAAGGTTGGCGACGTATATCTCAAATGTCTCTGTCACTTGGTTTAAACAAAAGTTGTATTAGGCTTGTTTTATTTGACCAATGCTTGTGAAATAGGAATCATCTCTTCTACTTTGCCTATTGGTCCAAAATCTCTAGAAACAGAACTGACAAAAATAACTATAAACTACGAAAGGACTTATTAGGTTGGCTTATTCAGTAAGGTTGGAATAGCCCAGCAACGGCTGCCTCACACTGATAAGACCAAAAGCACAGTAGCCTCACAGTTCCTCCTGTAGAGTTGCTGCTTTTTAGTCCTTCAACCCAGAGAATCTGCTTCTAATATCAGTGAATGAATCAGGGGCAACAGGATACAGGACTCACCAGTGAGAGGCAAGACGAAGCCACCAAAACAGGACAGCTTTCTGTCTTCCATGACTTTGTTTTTTTTTAAATCTGGGCTGCTATCAGAAGGCCTGCCCACATTGAGGTTAAGTCTTCCCACACTCCTTAGAGAACTCAACACAATCTCCCCACCCATGGGCATGTCCCCAGGCCAAGCTGAAGTAAATAATTCCTCACCCAGGTTCTCTTCTTGGGTGACTCCAGGTCATTGGAGTTAACAATGGAAACTAACCCTGATACCCAACATGAGATTTGGGTGGGACTGATTGAAATCCCCCACTCCAAGAAGACTTTGAAAGTGAAACTTGTTTAAGTCCTAGCATCAATGCAATAGTGGAATAAGACATACCTGTTTAGTGGAAGTGACATCCCTGAGTGACCTTTCAGGGATTCAGTTACACTGATTTAGGGGTGGATACCTGAACAAAAGGTGGCACTGGTGGGTATCCAGGGACATCAGCTGAAGCGACAAGAACTGAGACATATTTGATATTGCTATGTTACTAAGGTAAATGCATGCTATAAATCGAAATCATCTTGGCCCACTTAAATCGGGCCTGCCAGCAACTCAAAGAACACAAAGGAAACTAAGTTGAAAGCTGACCGACCTGAGTAGCTTTCTGGTCACATCCCTGGATTATCCAGATCTGCACATACCTGGTGCCAATGCCCTAAATATTTACAGATTCATGAATCAGTAAACTCATTTCATGGATAAGCTCCACACAATTTCTGACATGTATACAGGATGCTAAATGCCCAAGGACGCAGTGATCTGTAAGCTTTAGTCCAAGGGATATATTGTCTACCTCAAGTTCCCATAAATTTGATTGGGTAGAAAATGAGGGGATAAAAAGCAAATATCTTTTGCTTGCAGTTTGTAGGATAGTGTTATTGCCTGCTTGTAAAATAAGTAAAAGAAATTAGAAAGACTTTTGTGACCACTTCTAAATATGAAAACTTGGGGCTTTGTCAGTAATAAAAATAATTCAGAATTTGTGTACTCAGCAGTATGGATTATGTTTCCTGCACCATTCAAGACTGGCAGCTTCATGTTAATAGATCAGTTGTGCCCTACCATTGCTCCTAGGCTATAACATTTACTTTAAAGGGCATTTTGTGGCAAAAATCCAAACCCTCTCACAGCAAAACCCGAATACTAATGGAATCGTTATGATTTAAAACTGTGAAGCACAATCTATTTTTCAATGGAGGAAATAAGAACCATAACCACAAATATTTACAGTTTCTTAACTCGTCTTTGAAGGATGTTGTTGCATTTTAATTCCTTATTTAATGACAAGACATGGTAGATCTTGTAGAGGAGTGGAGAGACTGAGAGCATCAGAAATACTTGTGTTCAAGGTCTGAGCATGATGCCTCCTACCTGAGTAACTGGGACAAGTCACATGATATCTTAAGTGTTAAACTCCAGCACCCACATTAGATGAGCTGATGTTTATAGGATGTTTTGTTATATTTGGGGAGCAGAAAGAATTCAATACATAGTTGTAGCTCTTCTTCTATTAGTAATAATAGTAAGGAGAGGTGCTAATGTGGCTAGTAGAATATTAACTGTTCTTGTTTGCTGCTGAGGGTATTTTGCATGTGTTATACTTTTCCCTTTCCTTTCTCCATCTCTACTTTTTCTCTTCTTTCTTTCCCTTTCTTTTCCTTGTGCTTTACCCCTTTTCTTTTCTTGTCAGCTGAAAAGGCTAAGAATAACAGGACATGGTAGAAATGAATGACACTTATTTCTCAAAAAAATCCCCCAAATTATTCCAGTAATAGAGTTATGTTTTCAAAAACTCACATGTCTAAGAATCTAAATTAAATTTCCAGCTCAAAGTCATTCATTTGTCAAGCGCCAGATCTTCAAACCTTCCTACAAGTAGTAAAGTATATCTAAAATATAATTTACATTTTGAAAATGCAAGCGGAGAAGTTGTTTCCCAGTATAGAAAGGACATATTTCCTGATTCAAAATGGGTTTTGGTTGAAGGAGAAATTCAGTCTAAAGATATCTCCCCATTTCATTGTATGTTTACTGAACATTATAACTTCAACAGCATTTCACAACACCATCCAACAACATGTTTCTGGGAGAAGGAGTTGGGATCCTTGTGAAGTAAAAATAAGTTTACACCAGAGAATAAAAGTGTTTTGGTTTTATACAGGGCAGGCTGACACAGACAAGGTCATATAGGAAAGATGAACATTTTGAAAATGTTAAGAAAGGGGCCATTCAAGAAGACACCAATGCTCGGACCAAGGAAGAAGAAGGAAGAGAATTAAATATGGAAAACCAGTTCATGTGTAAGTTGGTAGTACTCCTTGATGAATTCCATGTGGGATGTATGAAGCAGAAAGATTTTCCTGGGTTTGGATGCTAACTATACTTTATCTATTCAAATAGACTATACTAACATCTGTTCAAATGGGCAAGTTGTAGGAAGAACAGCTTGGAATGGAGGATGTAGCAGGTAACAGGCAAGAGTAAAGGCAGGTTTCTGGGGATCTTGCCAGAAGCTAGGTGATCAAGATTAGAGTTGATGACTTAGGTTGGAGAGAGATTCTGAGATGTGGAAGATGTGGAAAGAAACCAAGCCCTCATAAAATAAATCAAAGAATTAAGAAATGAATAGTCAGCGGCAGAAAAATTGGCCATGCATATTGAAATTACACCTAGACCTGCAAGCCAAACAATTGGAAAATTTAAGGTAAGGTTTCAAAAGAGTTAATGAACATAATACAATATGCTAGATCCAAAACTAATACAGCTGGCAAGAATAAAGTTGAAGGAGACTAAAGGAGAACGAATGAGAATGTGTATCACTAGAAGAAAACCTATGAGTGTTCCCATTGGGTTCCCATAATGCACTTTCGAGCATGGTTAGTCTCACAACGCAGATG
Organism: Mesocricetus auratus; assembly: GCF_017639785.1. Taxonomy (NCBI): domain Eukaryota; kingdom Metazoa; phylum Chordata; class Mammalia; order Rodentia; family Cricetidae; genus Mesocricetus; species Mesocricetus auratus. The sequence goes on along the minus strand of NW_024429194.1, from coordinate 38,778,272 downwards.
AAAGACCTGGAGGATGGGGTATTTAGGCATTGTATCCAATTTCCTATCATTGTTGTATGGTGGAAATATGACTTGACTATAGTAGTTTTTCTTAGGAGTCACAACTTTTGATCATTATTCCCAAGTAGGTCTTTAAAGGAGATGAGAAACATTGTAGAAGAGAATTTTACTGAGTGAAATTGAAATGAGAGTTTTAGAGTCTCCTTCTCAGTGTCTCCTCTATGTGGTGAAGTGAGGGAGGCCATGGTTTATTCCAAGTTCAAGAACTAGTATGATTTCGCATTTTTCTATTATATTCCTCTCAAGGATAATTAAAAAAATACACTCTTCTTTAAACATGGTATTGTTGCAAAAATTAGTTTGGTAAATTCTTATTCCCATCTTTCTCTGTATAGCAATAAAAGATACATGAAACCATGGTAACCATGGCCACATCTATTTTAATATTAAGAGCTATTCTTTTGATATTTCCTGTATTTATTGATTTTAGTTATAGATTTCATTTGTTGTGGTAAACAGTCTCAAGTTATTATGGTAATAATATGACATTATAATTATTATAATACAGAGAGATACCGTGAAGAAGAGATGGAAATGATACTCTATGAATCACAAGACTGGCATGTTTTATTCTCATGAGTATATAAAGGAAAGAATACTTGTCTCTGAAGTAACAAAATCATTTATTTTCTACACAATTAAAAAACACTTTACATAAATGTTGTATCAAGGAATTAACTTGTTGTTGTCCTTTGGATTTTGAATTATTTAAGGAGGCAAAGGTAAATTGTGAATAAAAATTCAAGTCATTTGTGAATTGAGGGCTTAATTGAGAACTAATGTTATAGCAGAAATTATACTGAAGCTGAAGAAAACAGAGTCTAGTTCTGAATCTGCAACTTCCTGGATAGCTTTGGTTAATCATTGCCCAAGGAGTTGTGTTAACTAATTATCAGCAGTGTAGAGACTGGAACGCATGCATATGTCTCTACTCCATCAAAAAATGATCTACAGTAACAAAAATTTAAAGAAGTATAAGACTACAAGAGGATAGCACAAAAACAATTAGAAAACAACAAAAGTGAACATTTGGGAAAATAGAATGAATGCTTTAGAAAAATACAGGTGAGTTCAGACCAAGGGAAAAAGCAGCAAGTTAATGCTGTATGCAGAACATTAGAGAGGGCTTGGGAACTGCCAGTCATGATCCTTCTAACCTGTGGGACAGATGAGAGCTGAGGTTGCCTATGAATTAGAAGCAAACTGGTATGTCCCTCAATGTTCTTTCCATCTGTCTTCTTAGACCTTAATCCTTATTTACTCCAAAACAAGATAGAAGGTTTGCTTTCCAGGGAAGTTAAATAGAAAAGGCCTGTAATCAAATGATCAAGAACAACTGGTTGGGGTTTGGGGAAATGGTTCAAAGATTAAGAACACTGGCTGGTCTGTCTTCTATCCTATGATTCCCTCTTCCCCCTATTCTACCCCCACCCACTCAACTCAGGCACCAGAGTGACCTCGAGTGATCTAAAGGGATAACACCAATTGGCAAGCTAAGCAATAGTGGAGAGACCACCTCGAATGCCCATTCCTGATAATGAACTTGATGTCTATAACCATCCGGGAGCCTTCATCCTGTGACTGATGGAAGCAGAGGCAAACACACAATTAATCACTGAACTGAACCCAAGGAACCCAGTGGCAGAGAGAGATGAGTGATGAGCAAATTGGCAAAGAATGGGCTGGCAAAACCAGCAGAGAAAGCTGATCTGAACAGGGGAGAGCTCTTGGACCCCAGAGCGACAGTGGGGAGGCCAGCATGGGACTGATCTGGACCCCCCAAATGTGAGTGTCAGCGAGAAGACCTGGGCAACCTATGGGGCCCTGAGCTGTGGATCAGTGTCTATACCTGGAATACAAACAGTCATCGTGTGCCTATAGCACAAAAAGGGATGCTCTCTCAGCCTGGACTCTTAGGGGAGTGCCTGGACCCTACCCAGAGTTAAATGACAGACTCTAGATATCCCCTATGTGGAAGGATTTGGCAATAGGGTGGGAGGGTGGGGGGGAAGGGAAGTGCGGGAGAAGGGGAGGGAGAGGGAACTGGGATTGACATGTAAAACAAGCTATTTAAAATTAAAATAAAAAATGATAAAAAAAAGAACACTGGCTGGTCTTCCAGAGGACCTGAGTTCAATTCCCAGTATCTACCTTTCAGTTACCAACTCTCTGTAACTCCAGTCTGAGAGGATCCAAGGGTGCCAGGCATCAGTTCAGTACACAGACAAAAAATCCTGCCCACAAAATAAATAAAATAAGATACACTTTTTTAAGTTTAAAAGGACAACTGATGGTGAAGTTAGGTACTAAGGAGTTAATTAGAGGTTCAGGTAGTAAATGATTCAACTTTCGGTATCCAACTTCTATATCAAGTGTTTTAGCATTTTGTTACTTTGGTCACTTAAAAATATGTGATTTCAATTATTCAACCATTCTAGCAATTTCCTATGAATTACTGTAGTGCAAACATGAAAAGGTAATTAAACAATTGACAAAGCCTCAAAGGTAAAATGCGGAGTCCTCGAGAAAAGGAAGAAGTGGAGGGAAAAAATGAAATAGAATCCAGAAAAAATTGGCATAGATATTGTCATATATTGCATTCTTAATCTTAACATTTCTTTTTTATTATCATTTTTAGAAACACTCTAATTTACCTATCCCTCCCCCGACTTCCTCACACTCTTCCTACCAACCACCCACTCCCCAGGGATAGTGAGACCCTCCACGGGGGAATCTTCAAAGTTCATCACATCATTTGGGGGAGAGCCCAGATCCTCCTTTCCGTATCTGGGCTGCAATAGTGCCCCTACATTGGGGATGGGCTCCCAAATTCCATTTGTGGCCTAGGAATAAACCCTGGATCCACTGTTAGAGGTTCCATAGACTGTCTTGGCCTCTTAACTGGTACCCACATTCATTTCTAAATCTTAACATTTATAAAGAAACAACCCAAGATCATTGGATAAACATTGAAAATGAGAATTATGACAGCATAAATTGAAAGTTTATGAATATAAAGTTATGATGATAGAGAATAATGTGCCCTGAATATGAAATAGTTGTTACCCTCTTGAACTTTCAGCAGCCTTGATTACCCACACAAATCTGAACAAGATTAGGCCCATAGATATTCTGTCATGGAAGAACCCTTCCCAAGGATATCTAAGCAATTAATGGTTGCTGCTGTCCAAAAATTGTTCATACTCCTACAAGTAATGTATACTAAACTCATGGGTTCAGCCAGTTAAACTTGGATCTGTCTCTCTTGAGACAGTATATGTCTCCCTTAAGGCAGTATAGGGAAATTTCAAATATTGTGGCACAAAAAAGACAGACTTCAAGGGAGAACAATAATAAAATCAGATAAGAAATATAATTTTTGAATACAGATTTTAAAGAGAGAACAAATTAAAACTGCATACAAGAAATTTTGCAGGTACTGAAAATTTTGAATTAATTAAGTTGGAGGCACTTCCAATGGTGTATGTGTTGTTTTTTCCACATAATCCACATTAAGGCCATCACTGTGAGATTATTGAAAACCATAGACTAAGAAAATTAATAAAAAACTTCAGGCAGGAAGGAAATTTAGACAATGTAGCACTTAAGATTGTTGAATGCAGCTGGAAGCTAAAGCCAGTCATGCAGTGGCTTACAAGTCTTAAAGAAAAATTAATCCCAGGTATAAGTCTGTACCTAGCCCACCTGTAAATTATTAATATCATTAATATGACAATAGAATGTAAGCATATTCTTGGCTTGGGATCAATATACTCATCTTATGAACCATTCCTCTTTTATTTTCCTTCCAGAACTTATTGAATCTATTTCCCACAAAAATAAGAGAAAGCGACCCCAGTCATAAAACTAGGGAACCAGCAATGGACTGAGCCCTCTGAATGTGAGTGTCAGTTAGGAGGCCTGGGCAGTCTATAGGACCTCTGACAGTGGAACCAGTATTTATACCTAGTGCACAATTGGACTTTGGAGCCCATTCCCCGTGGAGGGTTACTCTCTCAGCCTAGGCCCTCCCCCAAATGATATGACAGACTTTGATGATCCCCCATGGTAGACCTCACCCTCCCTGGGGAGTAGATGGGTGTGGCATAAGGGAGCTGGGGAGAATGGAAGCATGGGAAGGAGAGGAAACTGGGATAGGTGTGTAAAATAAGATTGCTTCTACATAAAATAAAATAAAAAAATAAACAAAAAATAAGGAAAAGCTGGGTAGAGTAGCAAATACCTGTAATCGTGCACTCTAAGGCAGAGGCAGAAATCCTGATCTACATAATACAGCCCATTTTAGCCAAGGTTCTGTTACAAGACTGGAGCATAGAAATTCAGAACAAAAGTGAAGGGAAACTGAGGGTGTTGATTAAGAAGACCATACAACAAAAGCCCCAGTACCAGGCATGAGAAATCTCCCTTTCCGATGTTGGTGAAAGTAGTTCAAGAGTCTTCCAAAACAACATAGGCTATAGTTGTTGCTGTTGGATTCTTCACAGGGGTTGAAGGTACATCTCTGTTGCTGAAGACACTGTGTACTTTGGACACCGGACTCCAAAGATTCAAGCTGGATCTCACCCAAAACGTCCCCCTTTTATAGTACCAGAAGATCCTATGTAGGCTGCCAAGGAAGGGCAGCAATGAATAGTCCTACCCATTGTGACACATATGAGCCATACAAACCACAACAACGGCCAGGTTGGCCAATATCTCTAAAGGTGCAATCTCTTGGCATAACCAACAGCTGTCTAATTGAACTTAAGGCCCATTCAAAAGAAGGGAAATCGTGCATGGTACCAGAAACCCTAGTCAACTACCTGAGGCTAGTTAGCTCATGGATCTTAAAGGCGAGCCTACTACTGACACTTAGCCAGATGAGCACAATTTCTAACTGCATAGATAAGCATAGTTCTCACCCTTCATCAAACAAGCTGCACAGCAAAGACCATTACAGAAAACCACAACGGGTCAAATGCAGAGAACAACTAACTGACCATAGGGTTCCCAGACTCAACAGATACATTGCAGAAGATAGACCAGGATTGTAAGATCCAAGGGACTAGGAAGTCTGCTGTGAGATTGAGTCTCCTAGAATGACAGGAGGCTACACCCATCACATCTAAATGACATGTCTGCCTAAACAAGTCCCAAAGAATAACGCCGATGGCCTTGCTAATGTAGAGGGGGCATGGCCCCATTCCTAAACAAAGAACTATGAGCAACTAATGACTTCTGCTAGAGGACGAGCCCCCTAATGGATTACATAATAACAAGTGGTTAGCACTGAAGTTATATACACACAAGCAATACTAAACAGACTCAGCAGGTTCTATTTATATACTTATGCACATATAAGCATATAAGTGAGTGCAATATGTGTGTAATAATAACAATTAAAGAAAAAGAGGTCATAAACTAAGGAGCAAAGAAGGGACATGGAAGGGATTGGAGAGAGGAAAGGGAAAGAGAGAAATTATGTAACTATATTTATATTTTTTTAAATGTCTCAGAAGAAACAGCAACAAAATTCTAGAAATAAGAAGTCTCACTGGAGCGGGAGCATGCAAGGCTCCAAGAGACAGAAATCAATGTGGTATTTATTTTACAAATGTATTAGACGGAGAATTTGTGTTCTCTTAGAGTTAGGAGATAAGTCAATGATTGTTATAAGAAAACTGAGAAGACATAGTAAAGTAAGGGTAAAACAAAAAATCTCACAGCCAAACAATGTGCAAATACCGATATACTGATGATATTTAAATAATATTTTAGAAATAATAATGATAATATAAATGTGGGTTGCTTAATACCATGATAAACACATCTTAGTGTATTTAGGGAATAAGAAAAATTACAGAGTTTAAGTATTTAAGGAGTGACAGAGAAAGGGCATAGAGGTAAATAACTTCTTTCTTAACTAGAAGTCCATAGATAATGATGACAACTCATAAAAATAGTTTCCATGTTGCCTTGAAATACTGTATTAAAAAGTAGAACAGATCCAACTAAAATTTTTGCAAATGATAAGCTTTATTATACAGTGAAGTAGAATGAAATTAGTTGTGTCAGGATTCAACTAATTTTCATTCTTTTCCCCATAGTGTTGTATAATTTTTAAGATAAACACACATGTTTAAGATATCTTTTTTTATTTTTGGTTTTTACGAGACAGGGTTTCTCTGTATTGTTTTGGAGACTGTCGGTCCAGCCAGGCCTCGAACTCACAGAGATCCGCCTGCCTCTGCCTCCTGAGTGCTGGGATTAAAGGCGTGCGCCACCACCACCCGGCTTGTTTAAGATATCTTTACCAAACCAGAAAATTTTGATCTTGTCTTCATATACACAAAACAATGCTTTTGGGATATACAAAGTTTAAAAAAAAGGACGTGTAGAGGTTTGATCAAATGATGCTAGTTTCTTTTTTTTTTTCTTTTAGTGTCTGCAAGTTGATATCTGAATTGGTAGTAAAGTGTGTGTGTGTGTGTTTGTGTGTTTAGAAAAGGGTATAAGATTCCCCTGGAATTGAGGTCACAAGTAATAGTGAGCCACTTGTGAGTGTTAGAAATTGAACTCAGTTTGAGTTCCTTCAACCGCTGAGGACATCTCTCCAACCTAGGTAGGAAACCATAAAATTGGATGTTGAACTAAACTGGCAACAACCTTAACTGACACCTTCCTCTCTCACTTCCCTGGTAATAGATTTTCATGAACTCTAAATGAAGTTTGAGTGGGTAGAATACTTGAGTTTAATGCTTATTGTAGGACCATGGCCTTATTTACAGTGTATTCAGGTTGTCTTGGTTAGGTGGTGGATGGCTTGTTCAGAAGTACTCCAGTACTTCTCTCCGTAATATGACCTCATAGGATCCCTTACTCATCTACTGGGAGTCTTCTGATGACTACATTTGTGTCTTAAGCTTCTTTCTGTTGGAAGGATACACCACAAGCCGCACCCTCTCCCCAAAGCACCACCTTTGGAGTAATATATCAGACTGATAGCAATTCAGAATAGAGCCATGCACACCACAGATTTTTCTTCTGTCTTCACCAACAACAGCTTGTCTATGTCATTAGTGACTATAAAGCTGTCTTATCTTTTAAGCCTAATTATTTGTTTTAATTATATCTTCCACAAGTGATCTATGTACATTCTACTACAAACACATATTCACTACTGTTTTCAGACTCTTCAAAGGAAACATCATGAAGCTGTCTGTCAACCCTATATTCTATTGAAAATGATAAAAATGAATGAAGTCCAAAAGAGGTAATTTTAAGTACCAAATAAATCATTGCTATACATCTCATCTGAGAATATATTGTGATATTCAAAGATAATACTCAAATAACACTCTCTCCCAAATAGGAAAATTAGACAGAATTAATTATTTATGTCATTTTAATATTTTCAATATTTGAACACATTGCAATGAAAGTTTTCAGTAAGAGTTGGAGAATGTTATGATGGGAGAAACAAGCCAGACACAGGAAGACAAATGCCATATGTTCTCACTCATCTATGGAAACTAGCATGCCAACCCTGCAGCAGGGAATGAAATGCTAGTCACTAGAGATATGTCATGGAGTACACTTACTCTTAGATGATATCTCTACCAGATATTGCTCCTATTAATTTACACTAAGAATAGAACATTGTAACTATCATCATGAGCCCTACTCTCCTCTATCTGTAGAATTCTTTTTGACCAGGGCTGAGAAAATAGCTCAGTTGGTAAAGTTCTTTACCTGCAGAAGTGAGAACCTGAATTTTATCCACACAAGCAGCCAGACATGGTGGTATACACTTGTGTTCCCTGTATTAGAAAAGTGCAAACAGGTAGGTTCCTGGGGCTTGCCAATCATTAGCCTAAATCACTTGCCAAGTTCCAGGCTGGGGAATAACCCTTTCATAGAAAATAGGGGTGGGCATAAGGTGCATGAAGAGTGACACCTACGGTTGTCTTCTGGCCACCACATATATTCACTTACCCATACATGAACACCAGAACAAAAAGAAGTTGCTATAATTGTGAAAGACAAAGAGAAAAGAAAACTCCATAGTCAAGCATCAGTTATAGTGAGTAGAAGCACAGAGTCTATTCCTCAGTAGTTATGCAGGATCCTTGCTGAGAAAATAAAGTGGAGAATCAGAGAAGGGGGTAAGGGGGGAAAGGGAAAGAACTGCTCATGAGGTCTCTGGATGAAAAACAATGCCGGGGAAGTTGGCTAACAGTGTATATCAGTGAAGTCACAATGGAGCATGGTACCTGACTTGAAAATGACTAAAATGCCTGGGATCTGTTGACATGATTTACAAGCTTGCAGAGAGGAATCATTTCTACAGTAATTTAAAGATCAAATTGACTTGGTGTAATAAATTTTAAATATTATTAAGAAAGGCCTACCTCAGGGACAGAGAAATAGCTCAGCAGTTAATGGCATTTGATGCTCTTCTGGAGGACCAGAGTTTGGTTCCTAGCATCAAGATCAGACAGTTCCCAGTCATCTTTAACTCCAATTCCAGGGAATCCAGCACCTTCATCTGGCTTCTGTGGATACCTGAATGCATGTGCATATATATACAGACACACACACGCATACATGCACAGACACACACTAAACAAAACAAGTGGAGAACATAAAAAAGATCATGTATTTGTTTTAAAATAATTTCTTTGAAAAAGTTTATTCATAAATCATAAATAAAAGAAATTTGGGGTTTTTGTCAGTTATAATTCAATTCTCCTCATGAGTATACTATGTATTTTAAGAAGTCAGCAAAATTTACCAGGACAATGATTCCTTTAAAACAAAATTTGGTGATGATTTAAACTGTTGCAAGGCATTATGTTTTGCAAGTTTGGCCTTTATAACTACAACAATTGGCACAATTGCCATGACATATTCAACAATGTAAAAATGTCAATTTGCCATGACCTGCAGATTGCACAAATTAAAAGAAACCTGGTATGCTCTGAAAATATAACAATTTTAAAACTAGGTAAGCGTTTTTTGTTAACATGGAATAATGTTAAATAATACATATGAAGACAACAAAGGAAACTAGGTTAGAAGATTGAGGGAAAAAACAGCACAGAGCACAGAGAGCGTGTATAAATATAGACAGGCTGATGGGAAATAAACCCACCTTCTACTTAGTAACTGTCAGGCTCTTAACTGTGAGATCTAAAACGACCACAACTCTTTGATTGCCAGAAGAGGGCTGCACACAGCACTGTTGTACAGTGCAGCACCATCTGGTGACAGAATGAATATAAACCTCAAACTTCATGCAAAGGATGAAGGAGGAGGAAGGGAAAGATGGTTGCCTCTCCCTCTGTCTCTGTCTCTCTGTCTCTCTCTCTAACACACACACACACATACACTCAGACACACACACACACCACACATTTAATTCTAATAACCCTTTTCCAAATTAGTTTCCTTCCTTTCAACAGATTTATTAGAATATCCAGTTGAGAAATTTCAGGTTTGTGTATCTTTTGCAAAAGAACTAGGTGCATTTTAAGTGACTCTCGAAGCTTATGACATTTTCCAAGATATTTTCACTACCTCTTAAGATTCAAAAAGTCATTACTTCCCCTTTGTTTAAAAAAAGGAAAGAAAAGAAAAGAAAATCCAATATTTTCAAGATTTTTTTAACACCTGGAGCTGGAAGCTGGTTTAGAGGATTCTTATTTAATTTTAGAATTGCCTATTAACCCTTAATGTGAAGTTCAAAGAACATTTCTTAGGAAGTAAAGGGAATCTAATGGCAGCATATTGGAGTGATTCCCTTACACTAAAGAAAATTCCCTACAAGTTAACTGAAAACCAACCTACATCTACTATGCCAAACGCAGGGTCAAGAATAGAGATCTCTTCTTTACAAAGCCGTCCATCAATAGACAGCTAGGGAAGCCATTTAGATATGATTTGGCTTGATCTGCTACTACAATACAAACTATCTCATTATCCTATTTCTACTTAAATGTTTGTTGTTTTAGCAAAAACAAGTCTAGGCTGCTAAAGAGGCTGTTCACCTGTTGTGTTACTTCAAAGGCAACAGGCTTTCAAATTCTCTGGCTGATTCTAAGTTAGAACTTCAGGAGACAGGATTCTGTCTCTGTCTCCAGAGACACCCATCAGACTCCAGGACCAGCTAATCCTGGGAGTGTTTTACTGCCCAGCAGAGGTGGGGCAACTGGTTTCTGACCTTCTGCCCCAAAGGAAGTGCCCTAAGCACAGGTGGCAGGGGGAGGATTCTCAACTGTCCAAGGATTACCCGCCTCCAAATCTGGGGCATTGGTGACTCCAGGTTTCTTGCACAAGCTCATCTGTTTAGTAAACTTATAGGTGACCTGAAATCACAGGGAAACCCTGAGGAAAAACAATTGAATTTCTTTCCTTCACTCATGCAGGTGTCTACTGAACACCACACTCAACCTATTAAACAGATTTTAAGGGCTATTTTGCTTAGTAGTGGAAAACTAATAGGAATAAAAAATAGATGTGTTCTCTGCTGCCATGGAATCTATCACCCAGATGAAGGAAGACATTAAAAGTTAATCCAATAATTTTTGAAATCCTTTTTTATTATTTCTACTTTGCTTCAAGAACTAATGAGGAAAAATAGAGGGTGGGGAGAACGCATACAATAGTGGACTTATCTCCTCTTTTGGTAGAGAGTATGAGGTGTCTTTTCAAGTGAAAGTTCACAGAGATGAAATATCAACCTTTCCAGGAATGGTAGAGTGTGTGTGTGTGTGTGTGTGTGTGTGTGTGTGTGTGTGTGTGTGGTTACTAACACCACTTTCAGGTGAAGACACACAGGCTGTTGATACTCATTGTGTCTTACTTACCAGGTTAGGAAAATCAAAACACTGAGCCAGAAACAAACCTCCTGTCTTTCTTTCTGTATTCCTTTCTCTCACCATCCTGCCTATCATTTTAATGTACCCATCTTTTTAAATTCCATTTACCATTTATTTTACAACCAGAACACAGTTTGCAGTCATGTTTTTAAAATGAAATATTTAAGGAAGTTGTCTGTCTTGTTTACTTTTTTGGTTATATTGCACAAAAGCAGACAAGTGACACTTTGTTAACACAGGATTCTATAAACAAATTCACTTTCCCAGATGTACTGGTCGTTTTTCTAAGTCACAGTGATTAAAAAACCATCACCAACACAACTTCTGAAAGAAAGAATTGATTTGGGATATTGTTGCAAGGATTAGAGTTCGTGATATTAGGGATAACATGGGCAGTAGTTGTCAGGCACAGGGTGGTGGGGACCGGAGCATCAGGAAAGGGTGCTGGAAGAGCAGACTAAGAGCTTACATCTTGAACCACAAGCAAGAAATGAAACAGGGAACGAGAAGTAGAGTGAGGCCTTAATCTCTCCAAGTCCACTCTCAGTGACATACTTCCTCCAGCAAGGCCACACCTCCTAAACCTCCCCAAACTGTGCCACCAGTTAGAGATCAAGTGCTTAAATGCCTGAGACTATGGGTGACATTAATCATTCAAACCATTACACCAGGGTTCTGTAAAGATAAAGCAATATAAGTAAAAAAGTCTCCGGTTTTTTAATAAGAATCCGTTAACTACCACTTAGGAAAGAAAGAATTTCTCTTTGGATTTTCCACTGTTTTATTTACCATAATTGAAACATATGAAAATAATTATATCAGTGAAGTGTCAAGAGTGAATAGAGGGACCAGGGCCATGGTGGTGCATGCCTGCAATCCCACCCAGTAGACTGAAGCAGGAGCATAACCATGAGTTCATGAATTCTATACCAGCCTAAGCTGTAAAGTGAGAACTCAGAGAGACAGGGAAGGAAAGAAAGTAATAGGGAAAGAGATAGAGGAGGGGAGGAAAAGAGAAGAGAGGGGGTTAGAGAAAGAGAGGGAGAGGGGAGAGAGAGAAGGAAGGGGCAAGAGAGGGGAGGGAGAGAGAAATTTTCATTATCTCAGATTTGGGCATGCAACTGGAAGTTCTGTTTTCTCAAATTTGAAACTTTATCATGAAATGAATATATACATGATTTTTTTGTGGGGGTAATAGCTTCAAGTAATGAAAAAAGGATGAAAACATTACTGTCACTCTTCACCCGGCTCACTTTCCCAGGGGCAGACACTTGATACTGTTAAATGTAGTGTACAGATTCCTGCAGAAATCAATTTTGAGTGTTATGTTCTGCATACAATAAGGAGGATGATTGCATATACATTAGTAACTTTTCTGTTCTTAGACATCAGTATGTTTAGACATGTATGGTAAATAAATACAGTCCACATTCTAACAGATACTGAGTACTCATGCTTAGTATTTGCAGTGCATAAATTTATAAACTTTGTCTATTGATAGACCATTTAATTCAATTCTTATTTTTGTAGTAATAGTGATTGGACCTAAGGCTTCACATATACCACTTAGATGCTTCTTTTTTTACTTTTTCAAAAATTAGAGACAGGATTTCATTTAAGTGGTCCAAGGTGCCTATGAATCCAGTCTGTAACCCAAATAAATCTTGAATTTGCAATCATATTGCCTCATCTCCTGGTGTCTGAGGATTATCACCAGACCTGCCTACAATTTCTTAACGTTACAATGTCATGACATATGCACTTGCTCATGTTTTGTATATCCATATAAATGTCACTACTATGCAATAGTTATCTAGTAGAAACTCACAGTTCACACCATCTGCACAAACATTTTCTGGGTTCTAAAATTTTCCTACCAAAAAAATCTATATTTTCTGACCTTGTGATCAGCATAAAAGTGGTTGTCAAGCTAGACAGTGGTGACTCAACTCTTTAATCCCAGCACTCTGGAAGTAGAGAAGGGTGGATCTCTGTGAGTTTGAGGCCTCTGTGACTTTGAGGCCAGCCTGGTCTCCAAAGCTACAAAGAGAAGCCCTGTCTTGAAAAGTCAAAAAACCAAAACCAAAACCAAACCAAACAAACGAAAATGTGACTGTCACCCTATTCAATGCTTGTAACTTAAGGGCAAAACAGTATCTTCATTGTTAGCTAACTTCTATCCAAATGATTAGAAGTGGCATTAAGATTTGTATTTATATCCCATTATACTTCTTATATTATAGACTAAGCAAAACATTTGTTTGGCAATTAGTAATACTGATTATTATTCACTGGCTTCACTGAGGACATTGAAACCTCAGGACCAATACTAGCATTCCACATACACCTTCCTACCTCTCATCTCTACAGAGTATCTTAATGGACTGACCAAAGGCAACCAAATGTATAACTAGAGATAACAGCAAAACCATATTTTCACTTTATACAAAGCAACCTTCACTCATTCATTCAACGTTTGCTGAGCTTCTTTGTACATCCCTAGAGAATTTCTCCAACATGGAAGAGTTCTAGATTTTTATAAGAATTGTCTGTGTTCTGGCATAGGCACTAAAAAGTCACTGGTAATTGAAAGAGTCTTAAATTGCTACTATTTCATCTTCTCCAGATTCAAGCAAGATGATATAATCAACGTAATGGACTAATAATATGATGTCACCTAGAATAAAAGGCTGATCAAAGTCTCTGACAGTAAAATTATAAACAAGAATTATAGAATTGCTATAGCCCTGAGACAGGATAATGATGATGTAATAGTAGCCCTGCCCATGGAATGCAAATTGCTCTAGGGATAGCAGAATAGCGTATAGAATGAGGATACAGCATTTGCCACACCAATATCTGTGTGTATAGAAGGCAGACAGTGCATTCATTTACTCCAGCAATAAACATCACATTTTTGTTCAGTAGCTACTACTGAAGTTAAGCTAATTAAGTTTATCATAGTTCAAGTGCTGGCATTCCTCCAAATTATCTGTCTTTTTGCATAGACTAAATGAAGAAATTGAATGAAATAAGTTGAGTCAAATTAGTTGAAGAATAATCACTTCTGTATCATACAGGCATGTGATATTGCAATTCCTCTAAACATGCAGAATTATTTCTGGATTGCTACTTTTGTATGCAAAGCCAGTTCTAGTGACTTCTACATAGTGTGACATTTTGTTTCATCATACCAATATGAATAATATGGAACATGTAATTTTTAATTCATAGAAAGCATTTGCAGACACTAAAAACCCACAACAATGCTCGTCAATCACCCAGCATAAGTAAGCCTCTATTCTGAATGTGGACCACACTGCTAAGAGTATCCAGAAATTCATACCATTTTGAAGACCGTGCTTAATACTCCCTAAAATCTCATTATTTATACTGATGAATTGTCATCCTGTGATTATAGGTATCTTTGGATAGATTAAAGAGAGTGGGCTACTCTATAAATTATGACCTTATGGCAGGATCCTTCCTCAACATGATCTGCTTTCACTTTGATTCAAGGTTCTCCAAATCTGCTGTCCCTCATCAGAGAATTGGTTGATGTATTGATCCCAATGTCCTACTAGAATTACTCAGGATTGTTTTCATCAAATATAGTTTCATTTATTTATCTTCTTAAGCTCTGGGTAGTCTACCAATTGATTTCAATTCTAAAGATGTCATTATTATCTACCCAAGGTCAATTTCTCTGTTAGTCAAGTTATCTTAACCAGTGCTGCCTGATATGCTCATCGTATCCACACATTGTAATCCCCATGTGCCGTGGCTCTTTCAGTTTTGTGTCATCCCGGTGAATGGAGTTTCTCAAGTAAAGAGATGAATGAGAAGTTCCTAAAGAACCGTTTTCTCCACATTCTAACACACCCTATGCCTTTTTACACTTTGGCCCATGGGACATCAAAGAGCCTCTGGTGGGCTGGAGAGATGCCTCTCAGTGGATTACAGCACTTGTTGCTCTCATAGAAAACCAGAATTTGCTTACTAGCACCCAAATCAGGGCGGGTACAGTTCTGCAACTCTGGATCTAGGAGATCCAGCACCCTTTGCTAGGCACTTCAGATTAACATACACACACACACACACACACACACACACACACACTAAATGAATCTTGTTTAAATAAAAAATAAAGTGCTGGAATTTTTAGTTGATTTGATGTAGGTGATCTTTGGGTCTAGTCTTCACATAACCAACCAAGCAGTCAGTCAGTTCTCCTCTCTGCTGTTCACAGGGACAGGAATCCAAAACACAATGTTCCTTTATCAACACATTCCAACCCAATCAAACATCCCTTCCTCCTACCTCCCCCTGGATCAAACATTTCTTCCTATCACCTTGATCCAGTATGCTTATTTGGTAATTTAGAATCTCAACCACATCCCCCCACACATATTTTCTGGCACAATTATAAACCATCAATCAATTTCATCCTAGACCATATTTTTATCAAAATGCTTTATGAAATATCCTAAATTCATTCTAAATCCTTTGCTCTGGTAGGTACTTTATTACAAGTGGCCCCAATGACCATTTAAATGACTTTAATCAGTGCATTCCCGGTGTCCCTGGCCACGAGAAGGAACATTTAGGCTTTAATTTCAACAAGATGAGACTGAGGCCCACATACTCATCTTTATGTCCCTGTTACCCTGAGTCCTTACACTTCCTGTTTCCAGCAAGTTTAGTAATCACTGTTTAATCAGAGAAGCAAGAATAAGTGTGGGATTATATGACACATAATTTATAAGAATAATGATTATACAACTATAGACAAAGATGGGGGAATAAAGGTCTGAGAAGGTTCACAAAAAGTCACTAACCAGGTCTCAATCCATGTGAACTAACTGGGTATGCAAGAAGCTAATCATGACCTCTTGCTCTAGCATGCCATGGAGCAGGCTAGTGGACAATTCATGGAAGGTTTGTGGCTCTTTAACCAAATAGCTGAAGTGAAAGACTTCTAAAGTAGAAGGACTAGGAAACTGAATGAGAACTGATGTAGAAAGGGAGAATGCAATCGTTCAAAGGCCTCAGTGTAAGAGACAATTCCATATACTTGAGACAGTGAAAAATAACAATGCAATTAGAAGAGAGAAAATGAGAGAGAGAGAGAAACCAAACTAGAAGATTAACTCAAGATAAAAATACAGTTACAGAAACTACTATGATCATGAAGGGCCTTATAGGAATTTGAGAGTTTTTCTAAAAGCCTTGTGAAATCATTAAAGATATTCTCAAAGGTCCTAAATGTGACAATTGTCTCTGTCGTGTTGCTTCCTATATAGTGGGGACCATGAAGAACATTGTAGGCAAGTATTTACTAGGCATTTACTAAGTACTTATGATACACCACATAGTTTGCTGGATAGAAGTGACTCGGTAGTAAAAAACTGAAGACAAATTCAACATGTTTATGATGTGTTAAGCAGTGTGTTTGTTTAACCCACACAAGAGCCTCATGAAGTAAGAGAGTGAGGCAGAGAGGGACAATTGAATAGCACAAGGTCACCCAAGTGCAAGTACATAGGGTCTGTATAGAGACCCTGCTCATTTGCATTCCAGAAACATTGCTTTTAAGAAGTATTTTGCCGGTCCCACACGCTGTCATAGGTAAACTCTCAGATAAATCAAAGGCACAAACCATAGGGATATGATTAATTTCTTAATCTTTTCATGGTCCTCAGTTTTCCATGCTTATGTCAGTGTGTGCACTCTGGTTATAAATTTTGCTTGAGCGAGGAAATGGGACAACCTTGAGTGTGTGGTGTGATCTCTGTGGAATGCAGAGCAAATAACTCACCAACACTCTGCTTCTCAGGGGCGCAGTGCAAATGGAGGAGGCACTGTCCTCTTTGTCATAAGACAGGAAGTGCAGTGTCATACTGAGAGGACTCCCTTAGACCAAATACCCTGTTTAGTGGTGTCTTACCAAACCACTTCTGCATGTGCATGTGTGTCTGTCTCTGTCTGTCTGTCTATCTGTCTGTGTTCATGCAGCCGTGCATGAATACAGCCGTGTGTGTTCATGAGCACTTGCATGAGGACCCTCGTGCACAAACAGACATGTAGAGACCAGAGGTCAATGTCAGAAGTCTCCCTCTCTTTCTCTCCACCTCATGTTTGCTCTGAGCCCAGAGCATACCCATCTGGCGAGACTGACTGCCCCGACACTTCCAAGGATCCTTTTTTATTTCTCCCCCACTCCCTACACCACCAAACTCAGTTTTCCCCACCGGCGCCAGGCATCAGACAGAGTCCTCTCCCTGGCCCAGAACTACGTTTTTCCATCATGTTCTCTTACACTGAGTAGGATATATAAAAAGAATTTTAAACGTTTTTTTTAAGTCTCTCACTAATTCTCAGAAAAAGAATGTTAATTGAATCAGCACTGGACAGATAAAAATCTAAATTTGGTTGTCGTAACTGTCAGACCATTTAGAAACCAAACAATTCACACCCTACTAATTGCTTTTGTGTTCATCTATCCAAGAGACGTGAGTCATCGCTCAGAAAATCCTAATTATGAATGACTTACACCTTGATGATGACAGACCTCTATGTTGCTCTTACAAAAAGTTTCCAAAAGGTATTTCTCTCAAAATAATTTCAACTTTCTCTGATTTATGTTTATCTGATAAACCTATATCTTTTCTCAGAAATACATGACCCAGGGGCCATACCATACTTGCCTTCCTTTCATTAGCCAGAGGTTGTTCGGGGAGCCAAGAGAAAGGAGTTTCTAAACTTTTGATGCAGAGTGTCAGCATTGTGATGACAGATTAATCCAAGCACATGATTGCTGAAGTTCTGTATTAGGAATACATTTTTCCCCAGTGGGGAATCCAAAAGTACTCTGAGCAAAAGTAGTGACATGAAAATCCATGTGTTGTATATATCAGTCTGTTTAGACAAGGGTCATTATATTCCTGAGGAATCAAGTGGTAATATTATTCCACCCACAGCCTAAGTGTGTGTCTCTGAACTGGTTCTGAGCTACAAGGAGTCATTTCAAGACCAAGGAAGAATTCATAGAAAGGCAATTCACTGAGTACCAGTCAAATGACTTAGCAATACAGTCTGCACTTTATGACTCAACTGTAAGCAATGCCACCCCAAGATTTACATACATGTACATACAAATGTGTACAAACATCCACATACATACACACATATATAAATACATACATATACACACATATATGCATGTGCATATACACATATATGGACATAAATACATACATACATGTACATATACACATACATACATGCTTGTACATATTGGCAAACACACATATAAATACAGTAGCAAAATATTTTTGGCTTATTAATTATTCTTTTACATTTACAGGTCTTTTTTTCAGGTCCTACCCTAACAGGAAAGTGATTGGTGGTACTAAACATGGAGACTTTCCTTAACCCTTACCATGCCAGTACTTCCTCATTATCCTGAAGCTTAAACCAGCCATATCAAAGGAACTTTTCATCCTAAAGCAAGTATCATGTGGACTCATTGGAGTGCTTACTCCCCCAGCCACATTTTCTTTGGCAACCCTGTTGTCCATGCTAGGGACCACCCTAGGCTATGTATGTGAAATGTTAGACACAGGGTGTTTTCCAAGTATTAAACCATAAAGGGTAATCCTTGGGTCTTGTAAAATGATTGTCGAAGACTTTCTATCATCCATTTCTGGGAATTTCACGTCAAGGAATGATTGACACACAATTAAAGCAGAATTCATGTATTTATTCAGCAGAGGGAGTGGTAGCACAAACTGTCTGGAGCATTATTCCAAATGGGAGGATCCAGCAATGGGGATCAATCTTTCTGCTGAGTCAAACGTTGGCAACTCTTCTGAGGATTCTGACGTACGGGCATCCAGGAAAGCTACGGACATGATAGCTTTTGTTATGAGGAGATTCTGCTGGAAGATGCTAGTAAAAATGTTAGCTTTTCCCCCTTTAAATAAAAAATTCTTCTGCCCCCACTGTCATTAATATTTATAAATTATCATAAATGTGGTTTTCCTCAAGCAATCTAAAGTCTTGTAAGATAATTTATGGAATTTTGCTTTTCCTTTGTGAAACACACACATACACACACACACACACACACACACACACAATAGACAAGAGTTGACTGGCAGGGAGAATCAATAAGAAAATAATGATTCCAATATTTTAAACCAATCACAACAAAACACGCACTTTTGAAACATGATCATAAAGTAGACTTGAACTTAAAGCCTGATATAATTTACTTATCATATTAAAGTCCTTGGGAGCCCAATTAATTTCTCTTACTTTAAGCCTTTCTGTGTTCTATATGACACCTCCAAGTTAATTTTTTAACTATGTACTATTGTACTAAAACCTTCTAGGATTAAGCTATCTCTATGGGGAAAACACTAGGCTTTGGAGTAAATACCCATACTATGTGAATATTATATTAATGGGTCTTTTGTGATATCAACCCCACCTCCTCTCTTCCCATCCCTTCCTTCACCTCCCTCCAGCCATTCTTTCCCCTCCCTTCTCCTTCCCCTCCCCTATGCTTCTCTTTTTTCCTGTTTCTCTCCTATTTATTTAGTCCTCTTGTTTATTGAAATAGCACATAACACTGCCACTTCTAAAGGTAGTTTCCGTACCATACTACCCTATCACTCTAAATTGTTCCATACAGAGTACTACAAACCATCAGTATCCACTTGTATCCGTACTCACATGCTTCTTATACGCTGATTCTTAACTGAGAAATAAATGCAGTTTAACCCAGAAGACTATTCTCTACAGTGCAGGGATTAACAATGCCAGTCCCAGGTACTCTGGGTCAGTTGTAAAAGTCACACGGCAAAGGGAGGGGACAGTTTTTAAGAGAAATAGTTTGACAAGCTCATACGGGTTTAACCATACACAAGTCCCTAGGAAGAACACTCATACTGCAAATCTTGTTGATAGTTTCATTGCTGCATTCATGCAGAAATTGAAATCTTACCATAGGGGTCCTCTTGTTTCAGGAAGCTAGCTTCCTAGATAAAGGTTATTAGGAATATTTCATAATCCTTTTTGTAGCCAAGGTCAAGAACCAGGAAGCATGGCGTTAAATAGACCACAATCAGTAAAGTAGGACTTGGTTACCAAGCATGGGACAGGATCAGACAGGCTAGGAACCTGCTGGGCCTCATGCTTCCTGGTCGTGAAAATACAGGTCAATAATAGGATCTCAGAGTGAGCCCAAAGCAGGATGCAGGCATAAGAATCAGGGGCAATACAGGAGGCAAATGTGAGGAAAGTGTTTTACTCACTGCAGTTTCTTGAGAACTGAGATTCAGATTAATCATCAGCAGTGACTGATGTCAAATAGTCTTTTCAGGGACTGGAGAGATGGGGAAGTGGTTAAAAGAGCTCTCTGCTCCTCTGAAAGTCACACAAAGTCAGTTTCCAGCACCTACATTAGGAGGCTCACACCCTCAGGGAATCCAACATCTGCTTCTCTGCTTCTGAATTTGAGGGCACCCCCACACAAGTGGCATAGACTTACACACACACACACACACACCACACACACACACACACACACACACACACACCACTGTATCTATCTATAGCTATATATAAAGTAAATATTTTCTTAATTTTTAAATTTATTTTTATTTCATGTGTGTTGGTGTTTTGCCTGCATATAAATCTGTGTGAGGGTATTCTGTCCCTTAGAAATAGAGTTACAAATAGTTAGATAAGGTTGCTGTGAATTGCACCTTGGTCCTCTGGATGAGTAACCAGTGCTCTTAACCACTGAGCCATCTCTTCAGCCCTAAAGTAAATCTTTTTCAAAAATACCTCTTTTATAACACAGGTGTCACCTACAATTCCAGCACCAAGAAGGTTGAGTCAGGAGAATCAGTCTATATGAAAGGCTAATCCTGGATCTGTAGTGGGTTCCTGGATAGCCCAGGCTGCAGAGGCTGGCCAGAGAGAGATGGGGGGTGGAGGGAGAGGGAGGGAGAGGGAGTAGGAGAGGGAGAGGGAGATGGAGGGAGGGAGAGAGGGAGGGAGGAAGAATCAAATAAAAGCAGAGCTGCAGGCTGCAAAGACAGTTATAAAAGTACAAACATAAGGACCTGGGTTCAAATCCCTAGCACCCACACAAACAGCTGAATGTGGTCTCATGTACATTTACAACCCCAACACTGTGGAAACAGAAATAGAGAATGGCTAGAGCTTGCTAACCATCTGTCGAGCTCCTCATTCAAGACAGTCTTGAAGGAATAGGGGAGAGGACACATGAAGTTCTCCTCGGAAGGGTGTACACCCACAGTATTCGTGCTCATACACTCAACACCTACTCGCACACACATCACATGGAGAATTCTTTTCATTGACAACATTTCAAGGACTCAGCATGACTGAACATCTGTTCAGGTACTATTCTCGCCTTCCTGAAGCCTAGGGTAAAACTTCAGTGTTTGACAATCTTCAATAAATTTTTTACTTGAAAAATAAAACCATATTTCAGACTCTTATCAGTAATGTTAACAAGGAAATGTTACCAAAAGCAGCTAAATGAGCAAAGTCAAGCCATATGCTGTGTTTTCCCCCTCACATTTAATAAGTTTATTGTTAGAACACCTAAGATTGGGTGTAGAAAATTAATTGGCCTATCCATTCTATCCTCAAATGAGTATCAGGTCTGCATTGAAGAAGTAGATTTGAGGATCACCTGGTAAGGGGAAACTGTTGCTAAGGGGTCCTAGAATTAACCCCACAGTTACAGTACAGACAACCTTTACATTAAATTGTCTTAAATGATACTAATAGGTTAGGTAAACGCAAAATTGAGAACTGGTTTCTGGGTTTAGCCCCAAAGACTCTTCATGACACTGGCAAGGGTGGTATTTAATTGGAACTGAAGGGAGAAAAGTCTGGCTGGAACTAAGTTCAAGCTCAAGTGGGGACAGAAGAGCATGGGTTTCAAGATCTCTGAAGAGGAGAGAAATGGGCGAGTAGATGAGGGTGAACCCAGTTAAAAGGGAGCTTGTAAGAGCCATTAATGGTTTGTCATCGCTGTCTAGGCAGGTGTGGAGGTACATAGGCAGGAAGGGAAGGAATGGGCTCCGTCTGGGCCCAGTGTATAGCAGAAAAACAAGTCAATAAACAGTTCCGAGTGAATTTTAAAGTGCTAAGTGTATTTTTCCTCAGGAGTCAAGGTCTTGCTTTTCTTTTTCAAGAGTATACAGGTACATTCCTTCTGACCTGGTCTTTTGTTGAGGGGTAGCTTAGTTCAGAATTTGATGTGAAGCAAACAGAGGGTTAAATTCCTGAATATTGATGATTGTTGGAAATATAGTTAAATTTGGGCAAAAGTTTTCTTAGGATATTCTTCATAGTCACTCAGGATACCAAAAGTGGGTAGGCACGCTAAGGGTTATAGAAAATCTTCTATTACAATATATTCTCCTTTTCTTTTCCTCCAACAGGTTGGATGCTGTGTGCAGGCCAGTGGTGCCGAAGACACCCACTGCCTGATCATTCAGAAGATAACCTCACTCCACCTCTTGAGAGATCTTGAATCTTTGAGATTTTCAACGAGGAGTGTGGGATCAGTTCCTCCCATGTGAATCACTTTGACATTTAAAGAGTTCATGGAACCAAGAAAAAGGTAAGGCCTATTCTTGTAAAAGAGAAAATGCTGTAACCCTCATGGAATGTTCCTGGATTACTGCCATGCAGAGGAAGGGATATGTACCGGGTGGCAAGATGTGATAGTCACCCTGGTGATGAGTAGCCCATCAAGGCCCTTGAGGTCTACCATCATAGATCATCCACGCAGTGAAGTGTCAGTCTTTTTGCAGGTTGGGCTCCGGTATGGGTAGCCCTGACTACATTCTCTCTCATCCACAATGTGTGATCAAAAGGGATTAAGCGAAGCCAGCCCTTCCTTTGCTCTCTCTCCCCAAAAGAGTAAAACAGACTGTGGCAAATATTTGCTTAAGACAGATCCTTTCTGATAACCAAACTGGATGGCTTTCAGAGTAACCACAGAGGTAGGATTAGAATTGTCTGGGTGACTCGAAGGAGGTGGTTAAGGAAGGGAAGTTGGGTGTTACCATGGAAAGCTGGAATCCAGCTCTACTGGTACGTTAGCCTCTGCCACTTTGGAATCTCTTAATTGCCACAAAGCCCGGTTTCTGGGTAAACACAATGGAACTCAGTATTTTTGAAGAAGGGGGAAGGGCAGATAGCAGAGAAGCAGCGTCTTACTTGGGGGAAAGGGTAGTACTTCTTCAGCTGAGAGAAAAGAGTTTCCACTTCAAGGGCATAAGTATTAGCACAACCCTTGTGCAGTGCCATGCCATCATTGAGTGAGCAAAATATTCTATTGAAAGGGCAGTAAAGCACATAAAAGACCCTGCATATTCAAAATTGCTCATTCTAGTGCTCCAGCCATCATATTAAGAGGAGGGAATAATGAATTGAGTTCCTTAGCTACCCAGGGCATTTCTATGTTAAAAAACAATTCAACTTTCCCCTTCTGTTTTACTAGAAACAGCTCCAACAGGGAAACTAACTGTCCATCTATTGTCAAAGCACTCCCAACCCTAAGGCCTGGTTAAACAGCTTTGGCTTAGCTAAGGGCCATTGCCTAAATTTAAACGCCAGGGCTTTCTTGTTCTCTAAGGTATAGGCCAACAGTGATCAGGATTGTGCTGCCCTAGTTCTTTTAAATCCATTTTTAATTATAGCATAAGTACAATATTCACAGCAAAGGTGATTGCCATGGATTGTTCTGGCAGGTATCAGCTTGTTTCCAACCCAAAGATTTGTGTTCTTCCTTCCCCAACCCCTCATCCCTTTTTTATTGAAGGAGCTCTGTATATGAAAGGACATTGTCCATCTTCTCAACTTCCTTAGTTTTCCAACAAATTTAAAAAGGTTTGAAATCTAAAATGAACAAGGAAAGGCAAAAAGCAAACAAACAAAAAAAGTTACTTGCCTTTTTCAAATATAGTGCAAAGATGAGGAAGCAGAGATTTTTGTAGTATTCTAAAAATAACTTTCAGAGTGGTTTTCGGGTTCTGTAAAATTGTATGTCATAATGAGGACGAGGAAAGCATTGTCTTTAATATTAAACATATACAACAAATAATAAGATAAATTCATTATTCCCAGTTTCATTATAAGTAGGGATAGGTTACTATGCCTTTATTATTCCCATTATTATTAATTTATGTAGTACTTTTCAATTTGTATGTTTTTGCATGCAGAAGCCAGAAGACAACCTTGGAATCATTCCCCAAGGACTATCCATCTTTTCTTTTCACAACAAGGTCACACATTAATCCTGAAACTCTTTAGAGAGCCTAGGTCAGACCCAGGGGGCTTCCAGTCTCTGTTTTTCCAGTGCTGTGATAGTAAGTGTGCCCCAGCACACCAGATCTTTTCACATTGGCTCTGGTGATGTAGTTCAAGTTCACATGCTTGTGAGGCAACCAGATAATCTCCCCAGGCCCTACTTTCCAATGTCTCTGCTTCAGAGACAAAGGAATGGAGATCAGATCAAGCAACTTTCCCAAAGTCATAGACCTAGCTGTAAGTGGGGAAGTCAGAATTTGAATACAGGTCTTCAACTCAAACTTATCTATGTGCAAAAAACACTGTCAGCTTTTTAATTTTCCTCATTTTCACATTTTACTCAAATCTCTCTTTCCAGAAGTAAACAGATTAGCAGTGGCTTTGTATAAGTTTTCACTGGGTCAAAGTTATTGTCTATCTCTTTAATGCCTGCCAAACAGTAACCATGTCTGAAGGATTACAGGCAGCCTATTCAGTTAGAATATGCTTTCTCGGGCTACCTGATATATGAAGTCCTTAATTCATAAATCTACAAAGTGAGAATTATGGTTACAACTCCCAGTAGAAATATTTAGATATATTGAAACAAAATGTATTTATTATTCTAAAAACAGCTGGCAAGATTTTATTGAAAATGTCATTACTACTCTCGGCTCTTCTCCAGTAATGCTTAGCTGTAGATTTAGCAAAAGAAAGACGTGTAAGCAAACTCTTTTAAAGTATGAAAGTGAATAACTAACACTGTGCAAGAGTAAAGGGGCTTTTCATTTCTCTACTCAGTGATAAGAGGAGAGTATCTAGAAATTTTTGTTAGAATAATTACATTTTGGAATGTGAAATTTCAAACTTAACTTGACCTTTGGGTTTTCGAGTTTGTCTACTTTTGGCATAAGATAATTTCCTGACTTTAAAGACACCAGGCAGCTCTTACCAACGAATATTTTAATTATTCAAGTTGCATAAATGACTTGAAACCATATGGAACCAATTTCCCACGCAATGTTCACTGGTTAGAAAATTGTGAGAGAGATGGCTTTGCTATACATGGAATTAATTTCCTTGAACTTCAGACTTCGCAGGCTTGGACAGGGCCAGATCTGTTAGGTCTTCTGAAACCCCGAGGGGTCCACAACACGGCTGTTAATCACAACTATGTCAAACAATTTGTTTTGCCTGCATGACAATCATCTTCCTCTGGTACTATAGCATTAATAACATTGTTTTTCCTATACTCACCAACGTACATTTCTATTCGTATCTCTTGAAAATTGAACTCTTCCCTCCAGAGACTATAAAAACACCCCAAATACATGACATCGTGCAGCAGTTGCTTTGCGTGGACTTTTGATGAAATGCAAGTCCACTGACAATAAAACTGCATCTTGAAGTCCACCGTTTATCAGCTCCTCGACACTTGACACTGTGCTTTAAGCTTCTGCATTGTGTGATTTGTACCACTTGTTTTCTAGGTATGGATTCCAAGTCATTGGGAGCTATAACCCTGCTGTTCTCTCACTTATTTTTCTAACACTCCACTTAATAGCACCGAGCATCATGTGGACTGCGTGGGATTATAGCACTTCGTATGAAGAAGTTAGTGGGAGGATATTACAGCAACGGGTATGCTGAAATGAAAATCTGGCATACGTGCAAAAGCATCTTCCAATTTGTACTGTTTTCCAATTTTGGACCTACAATCGTATGTTATTACTAACATTTATTTTAAGTTGTTATCCCTCGGACTGATTTAATTTTGTGACACAGTAATTTCCAATTTCTTATACTTCAGTTGACTTAGCCGCAGAACTATCGTTGAAAATGCCTCAGCCACTTTGAAATGGTACAGTTTGAGTCTAAGTAGATGAGTCTGTGCTAATAACTGACCGTTGATCTTTCCCGTGTAAAAACCGAGTCCACTGACTTCCCGTTGTGGCTAGTGATTGAAATGGACTGATGACAGAGGCGGTCTGGGATGTAAGTGGGCTGGGGAAGAAGTGGGCCATATGATTCAAAGTCATTTCATTTTTTTCTATTTACATATTGTGTACAGATTATTTCTCCCCCACCCACTCCCGTGTGTAGCCTGTATGTGACTATACAGGTTCATGCCCCTGCGAGCACAGGCTGAGGCCCGCAGAGGCTGCTAGAGCCTTCCTTTACTTAATTGCCCTGAGACGAGCCTGTCACTGAGCTGGAAGCCTGCTGCTGTGGCCGGACTCACTGTCTAGGAAGCCTGTAGGACCTCACTGTCTCCTCCCTGCAGTGTTTGGTTCACAGGCCTGTACAGCCATGCCCACGCCCTCGTTATATGGGTGCTGGAGATTTGAACTCAGGCCCTCGTCTTTGTGCAGCTAGCATTTTTACCCGCTGAACTAGATCCCCAGCCCTGTTGACTCTCTGGTTTGCCGATTCCATGTGTGTGAACTCATCTGTTCACTAAAATGCATTCATAACTGCAAACGCAGCACTTCTTACATTCATCCACCGGCATGTACAAACGGCAACAGGTCTGAAGTACCAGGAGGACAGAGTAGAGTACAGCCAGGCCACGCCTCCTTGTTTTAGTTCTCGTAGTATAAACAAGTCCCCTCCCCCTCCTTTTTTGTTTTATTAAGGAAACTTGTGATTCACTGTTTAAAATCAAAACCCTGGGCAGAGTTTTGAAGATCTTTCACATGTACAAGACGTCTACGATGTGCCTCAAGGAGAAAATCACCCATTAGACAGGCTTTGTTCACACACGAGTGATAGCGCTGTTGGCTCTAAGTGCAAGGATAGTGAGTCAACCTGTTAAGTAATGTGTCTTAGACAGAAACATGCCTCAGAAAAGGCTAGTCTTCCTCAGTGGCAGGATGGCGCTCACAGGAGCCTAGCTTTGTATCCCCTAGGACCGCAGGTGTAGAATTTCCAGTCAGTCTGTACAAACGGTGGGAATTTACAGCGCACGCCATTTTCCTCCTCTTAGGAAAGTAGCGTTTGGAGAGATAAGAAGATGATATTACCATACTGGTTTTCTTTGTTAATGAGGTGCTGTGTTTCGACATACAAATCATGCTTGCCCTATACGACTTTTCTTTTCATTGTCATCTCCAATGCCTCTTTAAAGGAGCCGGTGCCCAGTTAATTAATGAGTTGTTTGTTTGTTTTTACAACAGATAGGGTGTCACTGAAGATAGTCCCTAACTTAATGTTAAGGGTAGTGTGGCTTGTTTGGGGTAAGTAACGTGGGAATTATTACTATCTGACTGCTCAATGTGTCACATAGACAACATCTTTCAGGGATGTGGGTACAGCAACCGAATACAGAGTGAGCTCATCTTTTAAAAGTAAAGGAACCCCAATTCAGAATCTCCCAGTCTGTGCTTATATAGTCTAGGACTTATTTTTGGAACTTTTCTGTTTCTTCATCTATAAAGTAAGATGTTAACACCAACTGACAAAGGCCACTCTTCTCAAAGCCCAAATCTAGAAACCTGAAGTTCAGCTAAGGAAGCAGCAGCTTGGTGTTTGGGCTGGGAGAAGGGGTGAGGGGGCTCAGAATTTGGATTCCTTTATTTTTTCACTTTCTGGGCACCGTCTCCTCAAAATACTATTCTGCTTACATGTAATGTTCTCAACTGATGCAAACATAGTCGTCCTGTTTCTCCTGTAATACAACCAAGACAGGCTGAAAGCTTTTGAGACAGCAGTGACTAGAAAGGAGAACAAGGTCCCTGGTCCCAGAAGGAGGCTTTTGTGCTGGGTTTCTGGTGGTATCTCCACATATAACAAGGCAGAGACTGAAATGTTAGAAGTCTGGGGAGAGGGAGCAAGCCTGGGAAGCCCACAGTACAGATTGTACTTGGACTGTAACAGGCTGCCCTCTAGTTAGTAATAATTAATTTTTTCTTTTAGAACTTGTTTCCTTGTTATTCTTTCCCATTAGCTAAGAAATTCCTTTGAAAAGCTAAAGGCCACAGGCAGCAAGGTTCCTGTTAAACTGATGAGCTCAGATTGAAGTTTCCGACAAGGCTTTAAAGAGGATGGGGCTAAGATGTTGGAGAAGGAAACCATGGAACAGGTGGCAGAAGGATTAAGGAGTCATACCCCATAAACTTTTAGGGACACAGTTGGCTGACACGGTCATGCTTACTCGCACACAAAGAAGAGTGTTGAAGTGACTGTCACAAAAACTGGATATGGCACCACACAAGTACCCAGACTTAGAATACTGTTTTCTCACATGCTTGAAAAGGGGTCTATCACTTGAACCTCGAACTTGCCAATTAAGCTAGTCTAGCTAGGCAACTTAGTGTAAGAAATACTGCATCTCCAGACCACTAGGATTACAATGGGGCTGCTCTACCAACTCTGCATTCATGTGGATGTCGGGATTTGAAGTCAGGACCTCATACTTGTGCTGTAGGTGACTTCACCTACTGAACTGTCTCCCTAGCCTTTAAAATATTCTTCTGGGATATTTTTATCAGTAAAATCACCAGTATGTGTTGGTTTATTGTAAGTACACGGGAGTACTTTCGATAGTGAAAGTGTGACGCCCAGTGTGAAACTCCACAGCTGTTTTGGAATGGGTATTCTCACTGTATAGTTCTGGAATGGGCATTCTCACTGTATAGTTCCAGAATGGGCATTCTCACTGTATAGTTCTGGAATGGGTATTCTCACTGTATAGTTCCAGAATGGGTATTCTCACTGTATAGTTCCGGAATGGGCATTCTCACTGTATAGTTCCGGAATGGGCATTCTCACTGTATAGTTCCAGAATGGGCATTCTCACTGTATAGTTCTGGAATGGGTATTCTCACTGTATAGTTCCAGAATGGGTATTCTCACTGTATAGTTCCGGAATGGGCATTCTCACTGTATAGTTCCGGAATGGGCATTCTCACTGTATAGTTCCGGAATGGGTATTCTCACTGTATAGTTCCGGAATAGGCATTCTCACTGTATAGTTCCAGAATGGGTATTGTCATTGTATAGTTCCAGAATAGGCATTCTCACTGTAGAGTTTCAGAATGAGTATTCTCACTGTATAGTTCCGGAATGAGTATTCTCACTGTATAATTCCGGAATAGGCATTCTCACTGTATAGTTTGAGAATGGGCATTCTCACTGTATAGTTCCGGAATAGGCATTCTCACTGTATAGTTCCCGAATGGTCTTCAAAACTTTTCACAAAGTTCCATGATAAGGGAAAATAGTATCACTCTGTCTTTACATTTATATTCAGTAATTCAAGCCATCCAACTCAAAGCACACCACATAATATAATTATACAAGCAT
The DNA here is from genome assembly GCF_017639785.1 of Mesocricetus auratus. Lineage (NCBI taxonomy): Eukaryota > Metazoa > Chordata > Mammalia > Rodentia > Cricetidae > Mesocricetus > Mesocricetus auratus. Next base: position 38,748,681 of record NW_024429194.1, on the reverse strand, counting down.
CTTCTGAATTCTGTGCTGGGCATACCTATTCCTATATTTCTGGAGGTAAGGAGACACTATGTGCATATTTTCAAGGCATGGGTAATATGAATTGAAACTGAAAATGTTGGCTTCTGTATTCAACCAACGGTCTATACCACTGGTTGCATGGATTAATGTTATTGACTGCATTCTGCTGCTCCTCAACCTGTACCACATTTTTATGATTTTTATGCCTCAGAAAAAGAATCTGCTCAGTGCCTAGTGCTAGGCAATAAAGAAAAGCACTTTCGTAAAGAGTGTTAAATGATTTCTTGACTGGTCAAATCAGGGAAAAGGGAGTCAGGGCCACCAATTTATTTCCTGATTCAGAAAATGACTCACGATGTAACTTTGTGAATGTTACTTAACCTTTCAACATTTCAGTTTCTACAGCTGAAAAACAGGGATAACATGTGTCTACTATACAATAGTAAATACTTTAGAAATACAAAAAAACAATCTTGAATCCAGGGACAGTAAATCTGGTTTTTCATGTACTTGAGATAGCACTGACACATCCACTAAACAGTTTCTGCCAATGCTGCATGTGTAATGCTTCCAGATCACCTCCCTAAACACTGCATTGTGCACTGAACTCTCCTTATCCTACCTTGAATCAGACTGGAGGTTGCCATGGGGTGTGTTTGACATGATGGATGGGCCGCATCATGCCGACTGTATCAAGTGCCTGTGCCAGGCTGCTGTCTGCTTGGTCGTCAAGGAAGACACAAGTCAACAGAAGGGAAAGAGCCATATGGTGGGAAGAAATGTTCCTGAATTGTGATTCTGGAGAATATGACTAAGGTTATAAGACAGCCAATTTCATTTGCAGTCTTCCTGCCTTATGATACATCTCCGCATTTCTCTCGTATTCTAGCCACCCAATCTTAGAGAAAATATTTAGTTTCCTTCCTTGCTTTGCTTATTATCTTTTTTCTTCCTCCTTAGAAGCTCTGTATGCTTCACTTCTGTATTTTTAAGGGCCAGTTACTTCAAATGATTGATGGGGTCTCCGATATCTATTGCTTGACTTACCAATATGTTTTCCTTAAAATTCCCACAACTAGCAATGATTACAGTTCACTGAAGCTGCTATGCTAGGCTAAGCAGGTTTCTTCTAAAAGTGTTGATGATCTGGAGCTTGGGAAATTCCAATGCACAGGTAGGGTCAGAAGTTCTCACAGGAAGGGTACAGCAAGCAGAACTGTACAAACTCCCTGGCCAACCTCCTCCTCACACCAGAATAGACCCACGTCTACCGGGTGTTGGCACTGAAGTCCAGTGGAGTTGGTACACAGGACAGGAAAAAGCACGAGTTCTAATTGAAAATTGCTGGAGGGAAAGAGGGCCACATTGAAATCTGTAAGATTCTTCACTAGGAAAGTGAAGTGGGTTCCTGATGGGGATTTGGCTCAAACTCCAAGTGTCCATTGGGGAAAAAAAAGGATGTTGCCTAACTGTAGCTAACAGGGATCTGGGATCATTGCCATTGATACTCACAGATTTCCCTTCTCCGTAAAATTCCGCTTGGATCCTTCTCTTTGGTCTTGCCACCCTCCACTGCACATAGGACTGGGTCATTAGCGTTGACATTTATTTCTCAAGAAGTATGTACATGTCAGCATAAACATTAGGCTGACAAGTGACTGGGCGTTAAGGAAACAGGAACCCTGGTTTGGAGAGATGGTTCAATGGGTTAAGAATGAGTTCAGACTCCCTGCATCCTCATCAAAAGCAGGGCAACTGTGATCTCAGCACCCTGGAAGGAGAAGACAAGATGATAGCTGGGTTATCCCGGTTGCCAGGCTGGTTCCTGGCTAAGGGAGAGATCTTGTCTGGAGGGAATAAGGAATAAAGCGATACAGCAGGATCCGTGATGCGACCTCAGCATGTGTGCACCTGCACACAAACTACACACACACACATACACACACACACACCAAAAGAGACACTTTGTATCGTGACTTTACAATGTTGATTCACCACCCCAGACAATTTACACAGAGCTCCAAGGGAAATCTTGCTTCATGCCAGCAAAATCCAGCTTGTTTTCCCTAAAACAGACATATCTTTTGGTACTACCAAAATAGTTTCAAATATATCTCTCTTTGAGAAATTTACCCTCTAAATGAAATCTATCAAATCTTTCAAGGTTTATTTTTTCCAGAAGGAAGTAAATGACTTTTATGCATCTTCCCACAAAATAGCCAAAATAACAGTGTGTCTGTTTGTATTCCAGGGACTATAGCAGAAATTCTCAAGCAAACCATGACAATATTGAAAATAGCATTTTCTACCTGATCCTTTTTTTTAGTTTATTTTTATTTAACATTTGTGGGAGTTTCCCCCTGCATGTATAGCTGTGCACTCCCTACCTACGATACCTATGCAGACCAGGAGAGGGTGGCAGATCCTCCATTGTGAACTGCCATGTGGGTGCTAGGAACTGAACCTGAGTCCTCCGGGAGCAGCAGCAATGCTTTCAACCACTGAACCAACTCTCTGACGGTCTACTTAATCTTTTTATTTATTTGCCTGTTTGTTTAATTTACGAGAGTGAGATGCACATGTGCATGGAGGCCAGAAGTCAACTTGTCAAAGAGTTAAGGAAGACACAGCTCTCCCCTTCCTCCATGTGGGTTCTGGAGAAGGAAGTTGGGTCATCAGGGGTGGCAGCAGGAGCCCTGGTTTACCCACTAAGGCATCTTGCAGGCCCTTGATCTTTTCACGTGGAATTGGCCTTCTGACTCCTCTTCTCTGGGCTGATCCCTTGAACACATTGTAAAATGCATGTTTATATTTGAAATAAAACTAACTTCCCTATTAGCAGAGACCTGTTTTAGGTGTGACCTGGGAAAGGATTAGCTGCGATTCCTTTTTCTTCTGAGTCTTCCTTTAGAGAATTTGTGGCTAAGCAGCTTCCTCGTTTTGACAGTGAGCAAGCAAAAGTGTTTAATTGGATCAGAGCACAAGGACACCAGAAACTTCTGTTTCCTACAATAAAAAAAAATAAAAAAAGATTCAAAAGGAAAAAAGGAAAAAGTTGGGTTTTTTTTCTTCGCTGCCATACATTTTGCTAAACCGGAGTTGCCAAAGATAAAAAAGAGACAGTGAGCTATTTTATGTGTTTATACTTGAATTATGAGCCTGTGTCCTTTCCAAGCTGAACTGCCACCACACAGTTGTGAATTAAGGAGAATTTGAGTGACAGAGGCTGCAATGTGGGTCTAGCAGATCCCTGGAAAGTGCTTTTTAAAAGTAAGGTTCATAGAAGCTACCCTGAATGACATTAGTCCAGTTTTCCCTAACCTGTACCCCGTCTCCCATTCAGCTCTCCCTGTGTTCATATAATGTGTTTCTCTCTTTTGTTTGTCTGTAAAGCCAAATTCTGCTTTTCTTTTTCAGACTAGCATCCTAGTATCTGAGGACCCTAGAGAGTGTTGGAAGGCTTGTTTTTATATTAGTGTTGACCCTGTGAGCCTCAGACTTTAGAGATGTCCTTTGAATGGTGACATTGTCAGGTATCCCAGTCCCGGGGAAACTAGGTACCTTATGCATTGGTACACAGTGAGTCATCTCCTTCCATGAGAACAGGGAAGAATTTTCCCTATCTATTCAATGCACACTGTTTTTTTCCTTATTGTTTTTAGACTGAACGTTGTGTCTACTGCCAAATAATGTTGTATAGAAGCTATAGATGCACACATTTATATATATAAACACCCCTGTATGTTACACATGTACACACACACACAAACACACACACACACACACACCTTTGCATCATTGCAGCATTATCCCTGATTTTTTTTCAGCATTTTAATTAGCATTTGTACCAGGTCAATACTAGTTTCCCTGTTATGCAAACCCACGCCCATGCTAAGTGTCTCCAGGGTTAGGAACACAGTGATAATATGACTGTTTGGTTTCGATGTTTGTGTGCAAGGAGCCCCAGGTCATTTTCAGGAGAGAGAGAGATTGATTCAAGGAGAGCCTTACCAAATAAGTGACCATTGCCACCCCTCAGAGGTACCAACAACTACAAAGGAAAGCAAGTATGATAAAGAATCAAAAGCTACGGAATATTAAAAGTCGACAATGGTTTAATTCCATCAAGAAACTTTGGAAGCTAAAATTTTCATGCACTGGATAAGTGACTTCTGGAGAACTCTGAGCTCTCAAGGAGACAGAGTGCACACCCCGTGGAAGCATTCCATCTCCATGACAGCCAGGCTACCCTGCCCTTGGAAATCTAGGTGCTTGTGCAAATTCCTCTGATTCCAAGATGTGTGTGCTTGCAGAACTGCTCCCGTAGCTTCGGGCTCTCATGGGCCGAAGCGCCTGGCTGCTCCCTGCTTTTGTGCTCCTCTGTTGATCCCAGAGGTGATGCCAGCCCTCCCCAGCATCCCTCTGGCACCTGCTCTCATCATAACAGACATGGAGAGAATGGCTGGTGTTGGGAGGCGATGAGATAGAGACAGTGAGGTTTTCCCGGAAAACAAGAAAGACACCTTCAAATGAAACTTTAATAAAACCTGTTTCTTTTTAATTTGTGTAATTGTGTGTGTGTGTGTGTGAGCTCGCGAGAATACACACACACACACGCATGCACACACGCACACACACACACGCATGCACACACGCGCACACACACACACACACACACACACACACACACACGAGTGTCCGAGTGCATGCATTCAATGGCTCTAGTGTAGAGGTCAGATAACAACTTCCATGGTTTGATTCTCTCTTTCATCCTTGGGTTTCTGGCCTCTAACTAAGGTTATGGGCCTTGCAGGTGTAATTTATACCTGCTATGCCATCGTTTTTGTTTTAATAATTTATAAATTTTAATTTTGTGGCTATGAATGTTTTGCCTTCAGGGATGTGTGTGCTTGGTCCCCGAGGACTCCCTGACAAGAGAGTTACAGGTGGATGCAGGCTGCCATGTGTGTGCTGGGGTTAAAAACCAAAATAGGGTCCCCTGCAAGAGCGCCAACTGCTCTTGCTGGCTGAGCCATCTCTTCAACCTCTTGTCCCTGAGTACACAAACTATCCTTTATTTCATAATGACAACTTCCTGTCCTGCTGGGTAGGGCCTCCTCCCTATATCCCCAGGCTCTCACTTTCAATTCCAAACAGCTACTAGAGGGGTTTTCCTAATGAGTGAGACTCGGGGTTACTTTACAGATAGAGTTTGTACTATGGCACAGTTTCGTCTCAGTAGGCTTCCTGTTTGTATGCAACGCTACTCAGAGGATAATTTTGTGGAGTGCCATCAATCACATTTCTTTTTCTTTAGATTATAATTTTACTTTTTGAACTTTTATTACAAATTTATATTGCATGTCAAACATCCCTTCTCCTCACTCCACCTGAATCCCCTTTTCTTAGCCCTTGATCCTTAACCTTAAACCTCCTGTATGTTGCATTTCTACTTTTATGCCATACACTGGTGTGTGTGTGAGAGAGAGTGTATGTGTACATGTATGTGTGTGTGTGTGATTTTATATAAAATCTAGGAACCACAAATCAGAGAAAATACATAGTACTGAAATGTGCAAATAACTGCCTGTGGGGGAGTATTGGAAGTTTCAGTCTTTTGTCAATTATTGTGTGTCACAGCACATTTTTTAATCCATAGATACGCCTAATTTTACTAAATATAAAATATCACTAAATTAAAAATATCATTAGGGAGCTGAGGTGATAACCCAGCTGGTAAAGACCCTGAGCTTGGATTTTGAGCATCATCATGACAGTCATGTGTGGTTAAAACTCTACATCTTGTGGATACAGAGACAGCCAGATTCTGTCTCAAATAATAAGATGGAATGGAGACTTGTCATATTGACCTTTGGCCTCTGTTTCTGTGTGCCCACACATGCACAATTACACACACATATGTGTACACTCACAAAATGAATAAAAATATCAAGGTTGGTGGTGTAACTCATGGTATACGTGACATCAAGGGGTCTGAAACTCAGGACTACAGACACACAGAAACCACTTAAAAGAATGAAGTAATGTGGGGTCAAACACATTTTAGGACAATTTAAACCAGAAAAAGTGAATATTCAGCAGTACAAGTAGAATCAGACACTTGACGGCATCCTCATCTTCGGGTGTTCAACTGGAGCAAATCTTTCTCTGTTCTTTTAAACCTTTGAGACATAGATAAGGTGAGGAGACTAGAGTGAGAAAATGTGCCCTCAGGTGAATTGTCCAGACCACTTACTATCTTGGAGCAGCCTAGCATGGAGGGCCAACGGAGCTGGGGGGTGGGGGTCCACAGTTCAGTGGCTGGATCTGGGTCTTGTCACCTATGTAAGCCTGGAGTCCCTCCGACTCCTCGCCTAAAAAGAGCAAAACCTGCCATAGGAGGTGCTAAACGGATTAAAAGAATAACACATTTGCAACTTTTAGTCAATGGTTTGGCACCTGGAAGTGTTGGTTGCCTTTGTTTTGGCTTGGCCAGTTGTCAGCCTAGGGAAGGGCTCAGCAGAGTGCTGACAAGTTCAGGGTAGGAATCCTTGGCAGAAGACTCCCCCCAAGGGAGGTAGACAAGAGTGTTGATGCTGCTGCTGCAAGAGCCTGGAAAAGTGCGCTCAGAAATTAGTCTTTGGGGCAGACTTCTTGGCTTTAAACCTGGGCATGTTGGAACCCTGAAGAAAATCGAATGGACTCTCTAGCACTGGTTTTCATGACAGACTCTACTACACAAGGATCTGTTGTAGGAAAGCAATCCTTACACAAATAGATGCCCCGTTTCAATGACTCTGAGTGTAGTTCCCTAATGGAATACCATTTTCATTTTCTGAGCAAAGTGCACATACAAAAAGCTCTCGGAGGGAAAAGCAAAGATAAGAAAGCTCATTTAGTACAATGCAGTGTCTTCCTGACGAATACCTCTCTTGGAACTTCATATTTGTACGATGTCTTGTGTGCGGCACATGCTCAATAATTACACACTGATTTCATTTTTCATCCTTTCAACAACAACACTGAAAGGCCTGTTTTAAAATATTTGCAGCTTCCATACTGCTTTAATGAATACCATCAACAGTAATTTTGGTAAGTTTTCCATTGAATTCTGGAAGTACTTAACCACTTGGGTTCCTATGTCAACTTACTACAGCTAAACACACAGGACCTCACATCTGGGAGTCATCTGTGTGAAAAGAATACACTTGTTCTCTTTTCAAGTGTCCTAAGCATAAATTGTATTTAATTTAGCAGTTCAAAAATAAGTCAATTCAGCCCATAACAATGAAGTTAATCTTTTTGAAGGTTGGCCTGATCTCCAAAGAGGTTTCTAGACTAGCCAAGGCTACATAATGAGCAATTGTTTTTAAAAAATATTTGTGCTTATGCCAGGCATGGTGGCAAATGCCTTTAATCTCAGCAATTGGAAGGCAAAGGCAGGTGGATCTCTGAGTTGGAGGCCAGTCTGATCTACATAGTGAATTCCAGGTCATCCAGGACAACACATAGAAATCCTGTCAAAAAGAAAAAAAAGTCATCATGGTGGTGGTGCATCCCTTTAAACTCAGAACTTGGGAGGCAGAGGCAGGCCAATCTCTGTGAGTTTGAGGCTAGCTTGGTCTACAGAACAAGCTGTAGGACATCCATGGCTACACAGAGAGACCCTGTGTCAAATAATAAATAAATGGATGGATAGATAGATAGATAGATAGATAGATAGATAGATAATGTATATGGAATAAAAAGTCAACATCCCATACACATGCACACACAGATGGAGAAATCGAGAAGAGGGGAGAGGAGGGAGGAGAGGTGAGGGAGAGAGAGAGAGAGAGAGAGAGAGAGAGAGAGAGAGAGAGAGAGAGAGAGAGAGAGAGAGAGAGATTAACATTATACTGGAGAGAAAAGCAACACAGTCCAGCATCATTAAGCAACCCCATTGCAGGTGCTCCACTTCCTGTGAATAGCTAATGGTTATGGTTATTCTGGTGTCATTCAAAAGGCAGCCTTAAGAATACCTCTGTGAGCTGGAGAAATGTCTCAGTGGATACAGTTCTTATCATGCAAGTGTGAGGACAGGAGTTCAGATCCCCCAACCTACATGAAAAGTCAGGTAGATGTGGCTTTTCCTATAGCTCCCAGTGTCAGTAGCCAGAACTGGCAAGCCCCAGATTCAACAAGAGACCCTGGCTCAAATAACAAAGTGAAGAGCTATCAAAGGCATCCTACATTGATATCGGACCTCCACACCCATATGCACTTAGACATGCATGTGTGCCTACACCCACCCACCCACACACACACACACACACAAACACACACACACACACAAACATGTATATACTGTAATAAAGAGGGAAGGAGAGAGGGAGGAAGCGGGGGGGGGGGGCAGGGGACGTAGAAAACTCCTTTGTTATAAAAATGGGTGACTTGCTTTGTCATCAGAACAGGGTCATTTACTAGCATCTCTGTGTCCAAGGGGGTTGACTCCTGGAAATAATAATAATGGTTTTCTGTTTGAATATTGACTACATGTTCAACAATAGTCAAAGCCTTGCATGTGCATCAATTCAGTTGTGTTTTACAAAACTCCCATAAGCTGAACACTTGTTATATCCTGTATAGGGATAAGAAAATGAAGAAGACAGGAATAAAGTTCACCGGAAGTTATCCAGAGTCTGGCAGGCACACAGGCCACTGTGCCTCAAAATACTATGCTCTGGTTTGGAAAAAGTAAGCTTGAACAGTTTTTATGAGACAGAGTAAGTCACTGAGTGTGCGTGTGCATGTGTATGCATGTGTGTGTGTGTGTGTGTGTGTGTGTATGTGTGTGTGTGTGTGTGTGTGTGTGTGTGCACGTGTTTGGAGAAGTACATCTGCGGCAGTGTGCATAGCTAGAAACCCCCAGGCCTCCTCCTGTCCCTACTTCCCCAGTGCTAGAACTACAGGCCTAAGCCGCTGGGCCTGGTTTTTCACATGGATACTGGGAATCCAACTTGTGTCTTGTGTCTTCTAGCCAGCCACTTTTATTAGAATTTTTGGGAAAACAGAATTCTCTCCACAGGAAGAGAATGTCAAACTGCCAAACAAACAAACAAAAAACTTTCCAGTAAAGGGTTCAGTAAATAAAATCAGGAAAATTGGGTGTTGTTAAACCTTAACATACAACTGGAAATTCTAAGGAACCAGGAACAAAGCCACTCCATGATACCTCTGTTCAGTACAGAGCCATGTGGTCTATTTAAGGCAGTGGTTCTCAACCTTCCTAATGCTTCAACCCTTAACACAGTTCCTCATGTTGTGTTGACCCCCAACCACAAAATTATTACGTTGCTAATTCATAACTGCAATTTTGCTGCTGTTATGAATGGTAATGGGAATATCTGACATGCAGGATATCTGAGGACCCATGGGTTGAGAGTGAGTTAAACTCTGGCTACTGACACTGGGAGTTATAGGAAAAGCCACATCTACCTGGCTCTTCATGTAGTTTGGGGAATCTGAACTCCTGTCCTCACACCTGCATGACAAGAACCTTATCTATTGAGACATTTCTCCAGCTCACAGAGGTGTTCTTAAGGCTAGCTTTTGAATGACACCAGAATAACCATTAGCTATTCGCAGGAAGTGGAGCACCTGGAGTGGGGGGGGGTTGCTTGATGGTACTGGACTGTGTTGCTTTTCTCTCCAGTATAATGTTAATCTCTCTCTCTCTCTCTCTCTCTCTCTCTCTCTCTCTCTCTCTCTCTCTCTCTCTCTCTCTCTCCCCTCTCTCTCCTTCCCTCTTCTCTCTCTATCCCCTACCCCCCCCCCCCCGTTTCTTGATTCCTCCCTCTGTGTGTGTGCATGTGTATGGGATGTTTACTCAAGTGCTGTGGTATAGTAACCCTCTGGGGAAGTGGATTGCCTCTTGTTGACAGCATAGAGAATGAAACTGAGCCAAACCTGAAGGCCCTTAGGAAGGTCAGATGGCTTGAGCCTCTACCAGGATACCTCAGTCCCACACTGTGTTTCAAGCCACCATCCCTCATTTCTCATTTCCTACGCCCCTTTTTGTGGGAGAACTGCAAAAAAAAATCACCATGGTAGTGTTGAGATTCCAGACTCTTAGTTGGTTGCTTCCTGGTGAAGGTAAGACAAGCATTTATCTTTTTTGTTTGTTTGTTTTTAATCTTTCTTTAAATTTCCCCAGGTCACCGAGTCTGATCCTTTCTGAATCTCTGATTGTCACTTGTTTTTCTTTGAGGAGAACAGTTCTCAAAAGAAAGTACACGAGGGAGTTCTCCAGCAGAAGTGGAAAATATTTGGGATTGGGTGGTGAACATTTTTAAGCAAGAAGGAATAGGGAAACAGTGGAGAGAGAATTTCTTTCTTTTTTTCAGAGTCCCACCTTAGTCAGGGAGTATCAGGTGAGAGTCATTCTGAAAGGATTACCTGGCCCTCAACCCCTGGGAATTCTCAGCCTGTATTTGTTTTTGTCTCCCAACAGAGGTGTGGCAGGAAGAGGTCATGGAGAAGGTGAGCAAGATGTTAAATGTTAAATGCTCCACTTCCTCGCTGTGGAGTAACACTGTGCTCTCAAACCAGGCAAGCTCAAATCTCTCTCTCTTTTTCTCTCTCAAATCAAACTCTTCCTCATCATGTCTTTTCCCTTAACTGGAACATCTCTTGCTAATATTGACTGCACAAGGATGGAGCTTGGCAAACTCCTTCAAAAAGGAAAAAGAACAACAAACCAAAAACTTGTGTTTTCCATTGTCCATACAATAGACAATTTTGAGTTTTAGGCACATTGTTCTCATTATTTAAAATTCCATGAGTTAGACTTGCACAGTTGAGTTTAGGAAGGAGCCAGTGTTGAATCTAGTGGTAATCCCAGCTACTGGGGAGGCTGAGGTAAGAGGATCCAAATTCATGGCTAATCTTGGCAGATTAATGAAACACTGTTTCAAAATTAAAGAATACAAAAGAAGGGGTGTGAGAAGTGGTGGCACATGCCTTTAATACCAGCACTGGAAATGATGCTGAATGTGTCTCTAAGCTAATTTGAATCTTTCCTAAGTCTACAAACTAAAAGAGGGGTCTAGATAGTCCCTAAGAATAATCTTACTCTGAAAATACTTAAATTGTATCTAACTATATCTTATACAGAGACTCTACTCTTTCATGGTAAATAAAAGCCATTGAATGGTGGTATTATACTTCGCTAAAAGCTGTTATGAACGCTTACTAATCTTGACACAGTAGACAGTAATCAGGGAATTCAAACACCAAGTGAATATGGTTGACGCAGAGCAACAAAAGCAGGCACCGACGTTTAGACGGAGCTCACCTAGGTTGCCTATCAATCTACTTTTAGCAGTTTACTAAAAGGTAATGACTGTTTATCCTTTGGAAAGCCTCATGTAAACCCAAGACTACTGGGAAAAGGGCCCAGTCATCATTTGTCAGAGTATAACATTTTCATTTCCCTTATTTATGATGAACCTAGAAACTCAAACAATGTAAGGAGTGGGTACTGGGCGTTGCCAATGTAATCAAACTGTGCTTTGTAAAAGAAGTCTTGTATACTGTAAGAGGACTATTATGTGAGTTGGTGGACAATTTCTTGAACACTTAAGATCTGAGCAGAGTGGAGTCTTAATTAAGAGGAATTGATTCATCTAACTCTTTTTTTCCCACCCAGTTGGCCTCCTACACTTACCGAACCTTTCCCCTTTCTTGAAGCTCCTCCAGTTCTCGTTAGCTTTCATGTAAATTTTGGCATTCTCATCCAACAGCTACTCCTCAGTGTGATGGGAAGGCAGCCTGGTCCACTGGAAAGAACACAGGTTTTGAAGTAAAATAGTCTTCTTTGGAATTATTCTACCATCTACTACCTGCGTGGCTTAGGGTAAATGATTTAACTTCTCTTTGTTCGGTTTGGAACGACACTCTCAGCTTTAAGAGGTACTGTGGATTGTCAGTGCTTGAATGGGAGTGAAGACAAACACTGAGAAATAACCCAACTAATCACAGGTGGAATTAAGAAAACAGCCATCTTTGGTGGAAATTTTGAGTAAGATTATAATCTGGCCTTGTTACTGTCCATTTTAAATTTCAACAAGTCCCCCTTGTTTTTAGAGCTGCGATCTTACACACATAGCTGACAAGTCCATCATGCTGATTCCAATCTCTAAGGCCACATTATCTTTCCTCATACCTCTCACTGCTCTCCAAGTTCCTCCAGACTGAGGGCTTTGTCTTAGGCTGTGTTGGTGTCTTGCTGAGAAACTGCATTCATGCTATCCCCTCTTCCTGAACTGATGCATTCCCTCCTTGGCGTACAGCCAAGTGTTAGTCACCTCTCTACTTTGTTTAACTGCTTTTGTCCTCAGTGTTCTCTTCAGACCCTCTGAGCCAGCCTGGCTTGTGGGTAGTCATAATGTCCCGTATTCTTCAGCCATGGTGCTAATCACCCTGATCAAGGATTTCCCATCAGCTATGAATCCTCCAAACACTGTGTGCTCATTGAGAGCTAGATTATGGTGTTCTCTTACCATGCCTGGTACAAACCATGCAACCACTGAAGAACTCACGGTAGACAGGCAAATGATGCATGCGCAGGCCCAGTTTCTGCTTCTTGGTGGGGCCAGTTACGTGACTTTATGCAGCCATGAGAAAGACACGAGCTTCCTGCTTGTTTCTTCCTTTCTACTCCCAATTCTAATAGAAAAGGAAGAAATGGGATAGGCAGACTGCTTAAATGTTGAGGGACACTCCACTGATTGCTTTTCCCCAAAAGCCAATCTTGAAGGAGCAAGCTTGAGGCATAGTTGATTTTATAAAGTTAATCATAGTTTTATAAACTTAATTTACTTCAACAAGTGTATATGGTGTAATTTTCATAACTTAGGTATGAGGGTGTGTTACCAAATCACAGTCATACACAGGAAACAAAAAAAAGCTTTTTTTTTCTTTTAGTTGAAACAGGGTTTCTCTGTGTTGCCCTGGCTGTCCTAGAACTTAATCTGTAGACCAGCCTGGCTCTAACTCAGAGACCCACCTTCCTCTGCCTCCAGAGGGCTGGGATCAGAGGCATGTACCACCACCACAACCAGGCCAAAAAACAAAACAACAAAAAATCCTTTTTTATTAGTCACCTCTAGGTGCTTCTCTCACATAATATACATTGCGACTACAGTTTCCCACCTCCACTCTTCCCAGTGCTCCCCATCCCCCAGCTGCCCTGTCCCCAGATTCACTTCCCCTCAATTTCCTTTCAGAAAAGAGCAGGTTTCCCAGGAATAGCAACTGAACATGGCATAGCAATTATAATAAAACTAGGCACAAACCCTCATATCAGGGCTGGGTAAGACACCCCAGTAGGAGGAAAAGGGTCCCAAGAGCAGGCAAAGGGGTCAGAGACACCCCACTCCCACTGTCAGGAGTTCCATAAGAACACCAATCTATGCAAGCATAACACACATGCAGAGGACCTAGTGTGAACCCATGCAGGCGCCATGATTGCCGCTTCCATCTCTGTGAGCCCCTGTAAGCCCTACTTAGTTGATAAACTATTAAATTAATGAAGATGATGTTTCTTAAATTAATTTCTCCTTAGAGAACTTCAGAGTCAGTTCAAGACACACTAAACCAAGTTCTGAGCAGAAAAATTTATTTTCTCCAGAGGGACAAAGAACAGGGAATAAGGGACAAAGATAGGAGATAGAGGACAAGGGAGAAGGGTGAGGGTAATTTGTCCCAGAGATGGAGACAAAGAACTGCCTCTGGGCAGACAGGAGACACATGTCCCATAGGCAAATGGTGGTTTATAAAGGTAAAAGAGGAAAGCCTGTGTTAGGATGAGGTGTTTAACTTTAATTGGGCTTGTTAATTAGATAAGTCAAATGGGGCTTTTGATTGATGGACTTCAATATTTTGGTAGCCGGGCCTTGGTAGTCAGCCTCAGGAGAAGGAAGAGGCCAAATAAAGTACTGGAGCTTGGGGGCTAGCTTTGGGAATACAATCTAAGTTTTCATCAAGGCAGAGGGAATAGGGGAGAAGGATAAGGCCTGCCAGAGCCATGTTAGCCATGTTTAGGCTGGCTAGAGTCCCTTCAGTTCCTATGTGTGTCAGACCCAAACATAGAACTGTGTGCAACTACTAATTTTTCGTCATATCTATTAACTGCTTGAATCACCATTTCTGCTCAGTGTTTCCATTCCAGACTTTTCCTGCATACCTCTGTGTAGACCTGCAATCAGATATACCACACCACTATGTCCTTAGGGTTCACTGCCTCGCCTTGTTTTCTCAGATAAACCATGCCTGCAATGACAAGGGTCTGTCTTTCAAACTCAGTGAAGTCCTACTGCACTTACACAACATAAGGTCTGTTTTATTGCTTTGCTCTTAGCTTGGGGGTTTTACTGCTTACTTTATCAATTGTACTTTTTTGTCCCTTAATGTTGGACCACTGCTTTTAAGATTATATTCTATGTGGCAGTGGGCACTCAGAAGTCTCTTCTAAAGCATTATGGGTGCCATGACATTGCTGAAGAAGATGAATTCTAAGGAAAGCTATCAACTAAATGTGAAGATCTGCTGTTATAGGGATGAAGGTAGTCAGGGACTGACTTGTGGAGGTTACTGTGGAGCAGGAAAACCAAATTTTCCTTCTTTATGAAAAATAAACACTCACCTTTGGAAATCACTGTGAAGACATCATTGTAAAGTATGTTACATTTAATGAGAAATAATGTTGCTAGACCATTGGTGGCTCTTCATAATGTTACTATATCTACCACAAAAGGATGCTTGGGTTACTCCCAATCTCCAAAAACCTGAATGCTCTACAAGTGTCCCTTGTTATAAAAGTTGTGAAAAAGTATTATACGGGGGTGGGAGGAGAGGTGGGAGAAGGAGTGGGAGGGAGAAAAAAATATTATGAAGATTTTTTTAGATGAGAAATCAGAAAATTTTCTTCTGAAAACTACAATGTTCTCTAATAGTGAAGTTAGCAGTTAGAACTTGACTCTCATAATGAATGGGCCTGCTTGCAATTCCAGCACTTGGGAGGCAGAGGAAGGAGGATTGCAGATTTGAGGCCAGCACACACACAATTTTTAGCTGTGTTTAAAGGTTTAATATATTAAGATTCTGACTTGAGAGTGGGGGGGAACATTAGAGGGTTTAGAGGGAGGGAATATGGAAGGGGCTACAGGGAGATAAGGGAAATAGTATAATTATATCTTAATTAAAAGTGAAAATTAAATAAAGATTGAGGTAATGGAGGAAAAGGAAGATTTTGTTCTTCATCCAATACTGTGTGTCATCAAAGTAGTATGCTTGTGTGATCTGCATTTCTGCTCACAACTCCTATAGTTCCTTACAAGTAGCATTGGAAAGAATGAGAAATCACAAGAAGAAACCATATTGCTTTTAGGAGGCGCATGGGAATACAGAACCTGGAGAATTGACTGTAGACTTGAACACAACTCCACAAAACCACAGAAATAGTCTGCACCGGCACTCAGAGCCTAAGGCGGCTTGAAAAGTGAAAATCACGTTTTGTGAGTCCTGCAATTCACATTTATTAGATCATAAGCATACAGGAGATGCTAATACCTCTAATATACCCTCATTCAAGGTAAAAGTTCTAGCAATATCCACAGGTTAAGAAAAATGCACTATACCCTACAAGCAGTAGATACCTCAGTGTGTGCTCCTGCCGTGCTTTAGTTATCAAACAGAAATACAAGAAACCTATTTCACTGCTATCTTAGTGCAGTCCAGGCTACCTCCAGCCACCTCATTCCACAGAAAAACAGAGAAATGCAACTCAAGTTTTCCCTTGAGGTGGGGCCTGGGGGGGAGGAGATGGTACTATTGCCAAGACTCTGATTTCTAGACAGTTTTCTTTTCTTTTTCCCTCTAAATCATGGGAATGAGCCCCATGGCCACAGAGCCTTCTGAATGTTAGAGAGATAATGACTTGGTATTTGTAAAGGACTTGGGGTAAAAGAAGTTGTGTGAGTTCAAGGAACTTGTTCGTGTTATGACTTGATCCATGCCTGCTCCAGTGTAGAAACAAAAGCAACTTTTATTACAGATGACAAAAGGTTGCTAGAACAACCTAAGGCAAGCAGAGTGGGGTGTCTACCAAGACAGGCTGGGGACACCTCAGTTACTGAGACACCTTGAGGTCACAGACTTCAGCACAGTGTTTGCTTTTCAAGTCAGAATAATTTGGAAAGAAAGCCATGTTCCCATCAGTACCTGTTTCTGACATTGGATGTGGGCTCACACGTAACTAACAAAGGTCTTTATGAAGATAATATTATAGTTCAGGGTGGTAGAAAGCAGAATGTCCCTTTAGCAGATTAAAAAGAAGACTGACAGAATATGCAAAAAGACTTATGTGTGAACTCAGGATGTAAACCAGTGTTTATCCAGGCTTCCCTGGAGTCCTTTGGAATCTTGGTTGCTGCCAAAGTCCAGAGTTCAGATTGGAGTTGATAGTAGCTATGACTTTGTCACCTACTTTTCAAGTTACCTTTATCTCAGCTTGCAAAGGTCACACAGTCACTCTCCCTGCCCATAGGTTGTTATTACCCTTGGTCCATATTGAGTGATAGCCCTCAAAAATGTATCCTCTGCATGCTGTCTCATATTGCCTCCCATGTGAAGGGGCTTCGGCTAGCATTTAGTGCTGATATCTCTGGCCTCGGGGGAAGAGACAATCATTTCAGTGATTGAGTCCCTTTATTTTACTATTCTTTGGGGAGCTATGTACCAACAGAAAGCTTTAATTCCATTTTGCTGTTTGAGACCCTAAGTTTTAGAGGACTGAGTTATCCAGAGTTAAGAATAGTGTCGGTAGGTATCTACAAACTGAAAGGTCTGTAAGTCATTCTTCACAGTCAACTTTATCAATAAAAAATGTCACTTTGTTCTTCACTGGTGTTACTCTCTTAGTTTTTAATGTTTCATACTGAGTTGAGGAAGGGAGATACACCTCATTTTGAGACCCCTGAAGACACAATCCCCAAATTCATAGAATACTAGAAAACAGGTCTGTCTTTTCTAGGCTGAGAGTAGGAAAAGCAAAACTGATGTCTACAAAGGCTTGTAGTAAAATGTCATGTAGGGAATCAGTAAAGGAAAGGTCATCCACCGGGAAATAGAATCGGATTAATTCCCGTGACTGCAGAACTAATCTCCAAAGTGAGGTTTAAGACACCAGAAATGTATCCTCTCAGAGTCCAAAAAGAGGGAAGTCAAATTTGATCTCCCAAGGTTGAACATTGATATAGACCAAGGAGTCACCAATACCATGTTCCCTTTGCAGGATCTAAGGGAGAATCTGTCTCTTTGAGTGTCTGGTGAAGGCCAGCATTAATTGACTTACAGCTACTTGGTTACATAACTACCATCACATTGTCCATTTTTCTTTTCTGTATGCTGATTGTCCATGTGACCCCCTCTTAGATAGGCACGTGTACCTGCTAAGCCTGCTCTGAAAACCCAGCATAAGCTTCCTGCCCAAGAGCCTTTAACTGAACCATACACAAAAAAATGTTTCTCCTACAGAATATAACATTTATGAGTTCAGAAAATTAAAGCCTGGTATCTGAGGTTATTCTTTCCACTTAATTGCAAGAAGTTCTCAGTGAACAGGTATATAGCATTCATTTCTTTTTTTTTATATCCTGAAAATTTGCAGTCCAAGATTTGAGAAAGTTGTAATCTATTATCACAATCTTAGAGAATCGAGATGTAAATTCTTCCACAGAGTCCATGCAGTCAAATAATATTTAGAAGGAATATAAACCATGGTGATCAGTTTTTGCACACATATGAATCACCAAAATTGCAAATACAACAAAGATTTCCATACATGAAAAGATGTGGCACATTATACATTGAAAAATGTAAATGTTCCCCATATGTTCTTAATGACTATGACATCAGGGCTATAGTTATTTATAAATATTTTAAAATCCTTTGTGAAGCATTTGCTGAGATAGTTAAACAATTAAGTCTTATAGAACATATGGTGAAATAGTTCATACTATGGATACAACAGGCTCAACTTCATTTTACCTTTGCTGTAACACTTAGGGACTCCTTTTCTTTGTATTGTTCTGTTCTACTGTTATCTTAAAAGTTTACCATTTGGCAAGTTATTGATCATATTAAAATGAGTGGAAGATGACAGCAAGTCCTAGGGAAGAGCATGCACTCGGCTTCTGGCAAGTGATATCACCAGTTGAGGAACTTACCTACACAAGCAGGCCCCTTCTGTGAGGACAGGCTTTATATAATAATAACGAGACCTCGATATTCTCAGGAAATAAAGCATTATCTCTTCAGGCTACAGACCAAGAAGAGGAATCCCGCTCAGAGGAAACCCAGCTCTTTGCAACCACTCATTATAAAGTGTGACAATGGTCCTCTTGCCCTTTCAAGGAGGCTGTGGTTTGCTCTGTCTCAGAAAGCTACAAGGAAGATGGAAGCAAAGGCACACCATTACAAAGACCCCGGCTCCCTACTGCAGTGGTCTCCAAGGGATTCTGAGAAATCCATCTACCTGTGATGTGGGAAGGAGAGGTGGATTTTGATTACTATCTGACAATGCTTGCCACATGAACCATGTCTGTCTCAGAAAAAATAAAACCATAATTATGGAAGTAGCCATCAGAAGTCTTGACATCTATGATCAGTGAAGACTCATTCTACCCAAGTAACCATTATCTTTGGTGGGAGATGAGGTAGGAAAAACACAATTTATTCAAAATTACCCATATGTTACTTTAGGTCATATTTCTCAAATAATGATCAATGGAGGGACTGAGTCTTAAGACTTACAGCAGATTTTATCATTAAGCAGTATATGTTAACCTTCCCCATCTCTATGCTTCTTCAATTGAGGGAAGAAACAGACTAAGGAAGTTAGATGTTTTCCCGGAGCCTCTTGGCCTAGGCAGGGTTCCAAAGGCTGAACTAGGGCAGGCTAACTGGTGGGTCGTGCTCCCCTGGGTGGAAAAGACAAGTCTGCTTCTCAGGCACAGGAAGGACATGGGAGTGAGGAACTCTCTAATTTTCAAGTCCACTGAGCAGAGTACAAGGGTAAAGTCCAAACTAAAGAGTTTCCCACTGAGAGCTGGTAGGATGGATCAAGTGAGTCCTGTAGGCTGAGGAGCCTGGAAGGAAGCCCAGAGGCCATTGCCTGCTCTGGACCCTGAAGGAATGGAGAGTTTTCTATCCCATAATTGCCTTTATCTTGAGATTTATCCTCCTTCTCCATGTGGATAAGGTAATTAGAATCTGAATCACTCACAGAGTGTGATAGCTGATCAGTGGCTAGTGGTAGAGGAAAAACAAAATCCTGCAAATAAAGTTAGTAGACTCATCTGCAAAAATTAATGTTGAGAATGAAATTTGCTTTCATTTGCACAGAGAAGTGTGAATTAATAAGATGTTGATTCAATGTCTGTCCCTCCCACTAAGTTGTCTGTGGTCTCACCGAGAGTTCCATGTTCTGCCATCTTGGTTTTGTCTATAAAGTGGAGGATCACAATTACTCATAGTTATTTTAAATATTTAAATAAAAGAAAGTTCAGGTATATTTATCAAGGTATTAAATAGGAAGAATAAATACAAACTTTCACCAAATACATTTATTTTCTTTCCTTTTCTTCCTTTCTTCTTTCCTTCCTTCTCTCCCCCATCTTTCATTAATTGTTTCTTTTTTTTAGTGATTATAACATCTGCCCCTTTTACCTTAAAAATTAAGAGTTAAATCATGATGACTGATGCATCTAACAAAACCATATGCCAATTTGGGAACATTTTCTAATAGATTTGAGCAGTCCCTGTGTCTTAGATACCACTTTCTGCTGTGATAAAGTACCCTGCTAGGACCAACTGAAGAGAGAAAGGGCTTTTTTTTTTTTTTTTTTTTTTTTTTTTTGGTTTTTCGAGACAGGGTTTCTCTGTGGCTTTGGAGGCTGTCCTGGAACTCGCTTGGTAGTCCAGGCTGGTCTCGAACACAGAGATCCGTCTGCCTCTGCCTCCCGAGTGCTGGGATTAAAGGCGTGCGCCACCAACGCCCGGCTGAAAGGGCTTTTTTGTCTCACAGTTCAAGTTTCAGCTCACTGTGGTGGGGGTTTGGGGTAGCAGGCCTTTGAAGCAACTGGTCACATTTAATACACAATCAGGAAACAGGGATGAATACAAGTTGCTACTCAGTGCTCTTTGAGCTAGGTAATGCACTGCCCCACCATAGGTGGTCTTCATACATCACCAACATAATGAAGACACTCCCCTACCCAGGGAAAGATTCAGTGGGCAAATGCACTTGTCTCCTTAGATCCCACATGGTAGAAGGAGAGAACCAGCCTCCCCAAGTTGTCCTTTGACCTTCACACGGCGGTTGTGGCTATACATCCCCACCCACAATAAAAATAAAAATAAGTCAAGATGGTACAGAATGGCTTAGTGATTAAAATCATGCACTGGTTTTGCAGGGGACCAGAGTTCGGTTCCCAGCATCTATGTTGGGTGGTTTATGACTTTATGTTATTCTAGTTCTAGGTGAATCTGACACCCTCTTCTGGCCTCCAAGGGCGCTGGTATTCACTAGCACACAGACACACACAAACACACAAACACACACACATACACACACCTGATAATTAAAAAATAAAATGCTATGTTAATTTAAAGAAAACTCCCCATAATCAACCAAAGGCCCATTTCCCTTCTAGATTTTTCGAGTTGATAACTAACAGTAAACATCACATCCCATAAGCCTAAGAATATTTCTAAGACATTAAGTAAATAAACGCAATAAAAATTGGTATAGTACAAATGGTTTGAAAAATATTCACAGAGATATTCTAGTATTTTCTGAGGTAAATACTAATGATTCTCTCAAGTGTACTTATTTTCCAAAGCTGGCCGTGTTTCCTATCACTGTCCTCTCCAGATCAGTAAAAATTTCATTTTCAAGGACTTCCATTTGGTCTATGGAATTCATTGTCACTGGGCATGGTAGTACAACTTCAGGCCAACAGTGAGAACAGTATTCATTGGTGATTGCGAGAACAAAGGGAGACTCTTATAAAGGTGTTGAGGCAGAAAGGGAAAACATGCCTGGGGGACCAGGGAGAAAGAGGGAACTGGTCAGTCTTCTTGGCACCCTGATGCCTGGCAGTGAAGGGAATGTGGCACTCTGTGTCCTTGTGGAGAGCTGAGTGGGAGGCTTCCAGATGATCACACACTAAAGATATCTTGGGAAATGGGCTTGATGATCCCAAGGAATAAAAATTGCAACGCAAGTTGGGAAGCATATAAAATTGGATGGTGTGCTGATAATAGGTATGCATTCCAAATAGACTGAACAAGAAAATCCATGGAACTTTCAGAATATCGCAACTTTGTAAAAATTATATTATCCATATTTATTAAGATTGTAATGTGTATCTGGAGGTGCTGGTGCACACCTTAAGTTCTAACACTTGGGAGGCAGAGACAGGTGGATCTCTGTGAGTTGAAGGTCAGCCTGGTCTAAAAAGCTACACAGAGAAACCCTACCTTAGAAAAAGAAAGGATTGTACTGTGTGTCTGTTACTATACTAAGCCTTTGAGAGGCACAATATTAATACTTCACATTTCCTTTAAGAGTTAGAATTAATATTGTTCTCATTAACTAATCACAGGAACTGAAATTTAAAAAGAAAAGTTCTTAGTCTTAAGTAATTGTCTGGAACTCCAAGTACTGAGCAAAAAGCACTTACTCACAACCTAGCTAGGAAAAGAACTCAGTTTGTAATTATTTTTCATGATACTTAAATTCTAGGAAAACTTAGGTCATATCCTCTGAGATGGATGGATGACAGTTGGTGCTGGAAAGGCATGCCTCACTCGGGCTAC
Organism: Mesocricetus auratus; assembly: GCF_017639785.1. Classification (NCBI taxonomy): domain Eukaryota; kingdom Metazoa; phylum Chordata; class Mammalia; order Rodentia; family Cricetidae; genus Mesocricetus; species Mesocricetus auratus. The sequence goes on along the minus strand of NW_024429194.1, from coordinate 38,726,748 downwards.
ACTGCAGCACCTCAGAACGATCTCCCTCAAAGACAATTCGTCTGCCAGCATCAGCAGAAAGATCTTGCAGAGTGAAGAAGCTGTGGTAATTGTGACCAGCAAGCCTTTGCTGAATCATCCTCTTCAGAAATACCACCCTGATTCATCGGCTATGCTTTTTACGTTAATTGCATTTAACGTCTGACATCTTCGATACCCTTTCTCCACATCGCTGAATCCTAAGAAGAAAACAAGACAAGCCAAACCCAGATTATGACTGAAATAAAAACTGAGCATTAGTGAATTAAAGTGAAAACCGAATGTGTTCAATATACCATGAAATTCAAAAGGTTTTATAATCCATAAGGTAAAAAAATAACAGTGCTTTTTCTTAATGCTGGGTGTTAATTTTGTCTATACTTTGTAGAATATAAATAGTATTATGCTCCATAAAATGATACTGATATGATTGTTGTAAGGAATAAAATTATCAGGAAGCCAGAGTCTTTTAAAATTAGCTGTCTTTTTAATCATTATAAAATTGCAAAATGACTAACAATGAACATATAGTTAACTAAATTTGTTAGCTTTTGTATAATAAAGTGTACCCTGCCTGGCCTTTAGTTGAAAGTGATATTTGAGCATCTAATGTAAGTATTCAGAAAAAAAAATCTCCACAATACTGGATCACACAGGCCAACTTGCCAATGACCTTTTCTCTTCCTTGAGAAAATCTTATTGTCTGTACCAAATATGTTCTCTTTTTGCTGGTATGTTATCACTTTCCCTTACTGTAATAGCAGCCCTCTGGTTTTCATGGGGACTCTGCTCATCTCCATCAGGAAGTCTTCTTTGGCTTTTCTGAATTATAGATCATGATGCAAAGAGGTGAGTTGGCATTGCCTCCTCATCACTTCTGAAGACCAGTCAGATAGTAGCTCAGGAATCTGGCCCAAGGACAGGCATGTTTGGTGCTGTCTTTGATCACACCTTCCCAAAGAGATCATGCTATTCTCGGCTCAGATTGTCACTGCCCTGATTCTTGGTCTCAGGAAGTCTGGGTGTTCTTCTATTTCTAATACACTACTCCACATTCTTCCACTAAATATCTCTTCCTGAAACATAAATGATTTTTGTTGTCACCATCCCTGAATGTTTGGTTTTTAACGTTTTCTGTGAGCTGAGAGCCTCTCTTGACTAAAAGAATAGATTACTCCAATCGAAACCTGTGTCATAATAGATAAAAAAAAATACATAAAAATGAAGTGAGAGACAAGTTCTCCCTCAGTGTTCATTCGCTGCCCAAGCCCTCATTACTCTTGAGTTTTCATCACTGGGGGAAATCCAGCCAGCTTATCTCTTTTCTACTTGAGGTTTTTCAAAGCCTGCCTCCTGGTGAGCCTCTGTGCCCAGGACAGTATGTTGAAAGGCCCTTTGCCACTTTAAAGAAATGTACACAGAGACTTAAAAAAAAAACTTAGAGATGATTGCAGGGGAACAGCAGCATATCAGGGTCTTGTTTACACTCCTGTTTTTAAACTGTGTATCTGGCCCCGCCTCCTGCCCCAAGGCCTGCAAGGCTCATCTGCTACCTCTCAGGCTGACACTTGGTCCTTACTCTTATTCTTGTCAAGCGCTCCGCTCTCTCATGCTTTGTCTAGACCCCTCACAAGCTTGAGTTCTCACTGAATTCTGTAGCCACCAGAGGATGAATACATATGAACAAATGGCCCACTGCTGTCATAAGCGACTCTGACAATTTCTGGAGGAGGGAAAACAGTAAAATTACAACAGAATGCAATTTACTCCTTGTATCCCAATAGAAGAACAGAAGGTCCATGAACTTGAATAGGAAATGGGAAATAAAACCAAAAACTAACCTCTAACCCAAGACCCTCAAACGCAAATGCAGTATTTTCATTGACTATCATTAAAGGCAACAAACAGCTACGGTGTTAGTAATACCTGTGACATTTTCCTGAGAAACAACAGTGAGTTTACTATTACTGTAGAGTTCTCACACATATCTTGAAATGTAGTTTATACTTGTCAACTGCTTGCTACAATGACAGTAATTGGATAGGTCTTTTTGTTGATTTTTTAATTGACAAGTATTTAACTTTTCTTTTACTGTTAAAAATGTCTTCATAACTGATTTCTTAAGTAATTCTCTTTTATGCATATTTAAACATACAGAGAAAGAACCTATGAACTCCTTCATTTTGGCAAAGCACCTGTTTCAGCTAAAAGGCTTGAAAGCTTTTCAGAATGGGCCTGCAGAAGAAAGAACAAACAGGGATGCAGACAGTCAGACCTCTAAGTAAGCATGACTTTTTACTCGGGAATGTCCTTGGAATAGTATCCCCTATATCATTCATAAACACGTAGAAGGAATCTCCCTGTGGAATCGTTTCCCTTTGTCCATGATGGCAACACTGATTTTAGTTTACTGTACTTTAAAAATCTTAGGTACAAATAGGCTCACTAGTAATTCCAATATGCCAGGACACAGTCTAGCATTCTGAATCACATTACTTACCTAAAAATTATAAAATAAACAAGCAAAGGATGAAGAACTGAATTTGGAGACATGAATACATAAGCTATTTTTAAAGGCTAATTTTTGAAAAGGAAATGTCTTTGCAACAAACATCTTGAGTTACTATGTGACTTATTTTCATAGTGTCTCTATATTTCCTGGCCTTATCGTCATTGTCCTCAAATCAAACTGTTGAAATAGAATACGTATGTTGAGAGAAGAAAAAAAAACCTGTCACCCAAAGATATAATTGTTAGTTAATTTGAACTTAAGGACTTTATGTCTACTGTGTACTTTGTACATTGTGTCCAACAACAGAATGTCTCAGAAAACAAAAGAACTCCTTTCTTACTCATAGCATACTTGTTCTGTTCTGTACACATGCATAACTGTGTTATTACTTACCAGAAATTCGTGGTCACTATTTAACTCCTTGACTGTCATTTCCTTACAGTGTTTATAATTTTGTTTTCTGTGATGGTGTTGTGAAGGTTGTTTATTTAACCATACTGTAGTCTTTTAGCATCATTTTTTTCCACTACAGTCTCACCTTTTATCTAAAATATCTTCTTTCTTCAAAAAGTATCAGCTGAAGACAAATTATTCATTTCTTTTACTTGTTTCCAACTAGTCTGTCCTTCCTGGGTACATTGTTTATGTGTGTTTCACTCTTTTCTATTGGTGGCTTATGTTGGCTCTTCCTTTTTCACAGGATCTTTGCTGTCTGAATTTCCTTGATTGGCCACTTTTGTGACCATTCCTTCGTGGGAAAACCTGGTTTCAAGGTGCTAGTTGAATTACTTAAACCAGCTGACTTCTGATGAGTTTTTTACTCTAGTAGATTCTAAGTTCTGTTTTGTGCTTCTTTTTGTTTTGTTTTACAAATAATTTCAAAATGCTGTAACAAATCCCAGCTCAATGACACTGTCACATCTAAGAACAGAAGTGACAAATGAGATATCGATAATCTCAGATGTGGGGTATATTAACCACACATTAGCTCAAGTGCTTTTCTTCTTCACCTTCCTCTACCCTATCAAATCAACTATGTCTTGAATTTCCCATAACATACCCTCCCTACTACAGTCAAGCTGAATACAGACTTGTTCCACCAAGTATGTTTATAATTATAATACTAAAATGTATTGGTTGTCTTCTCATTAAAATAGAGCCAATGGAGCATAGACATACATATATGACAATATGCTATGTTTATTACAAAGAATCCATTCATGTAATATGGAGGCTGGCAAGTCTCGAGATATACTAGGTGATCTGGTAAACAAAGACCTTTTTAGTTTAAACCCAAAGGTCTCAGAACCAATCAAGCTCATGGCATTGGCTCAGCCTGAAGGTTGACAGGTTCAAGATACATGAAGAGCTGGTGGTCCAGGTTGAGCCAAAAGACATGAAAGAAACAAGTCAATATCCCTGTTCAAAGGATACCACACAGGAAGAATTCTCTTCCGTTACACATTTGGGAAGGGCATTTGTTTGCATCTATTCTGCCCTCCCTTTAATTGGATAAGACCTAACAACAGTAAAGCAATCTAATTTTCTCATTCTTCCCCCACCAGATCTAATTGATTCTGAAGGCATTCTGATAATTGTTCTCAGAGTAATATCTGAACCTTCCACGGCCCAGGCCCAGCCAAGTTCCTGTTGATGTACAAAGCTTACAGTCGTACTTGCTGTCCTCCCATGCCTTGGGGCCCTCCTCCTTACCACTCATCTTCCAAGCACTATCTCATTTCTGGAAGCTTTCCTTTATAGATTTCTTCCCACTTTCAACTGCCTCTAGCACTCAGAGTCAAGCCATGTTTCAGTCCAGGGCAAGCTGGTGTGTTAGACTAGCACTTACCTGGCTGGATATGTTTCTTTTGGTAACATCCACCCACAGATAGGATTCCTGTCCTATTTTTCTGCAGATCTCCCTAAATCCTAGCAAACTAATAGTTTTGTTTTTACAATTAAGTCCAGAAAATATTTACCATTGTGTTTTTACTAGCTGAAAGATACCAGAGGATCATTCTAGGTAGAAGGAGCTTGCTACCGATGAAATCCAGGCACTGATACTGTATTTGGGGACTCACTTAGTTGAGACAGTGATGAATTTCTAAAGTATTACTCTATTGGCTAGATAAAATGACGTCAACAGAGAGTTTACCTTAACCTGAATTCTCACAGTTATACAGATATTCTGGGGGAAAAAAAAACCTTGGGAAATGGTTTATTCGTTACTACATGTGTCCAGTATGATATCAAGTGGATATCAAGCTGCACTTGCAAGGAGACAATTACAGTCAGGCTACTAGAAAGAGACTCCCGTGCTATCTAGTGAAGGTTGCAAGCAGAAAATGTTTCTCCCCTCCCATAAGGCCTAGCATCCTCTTTGGTTGATTTCAGCCAATCACATTCTAACTGTGGTGGAAAAGTGAAGTAAATTGACAGTATTTACAAGAGCATACAGATTTCTGAGGAGCTGGAGATGCTCTCTGTATGTCAGTTATTAGCTTTCATTAGCAAGCACTCTTGGAGGAGAGTTATGGCCATGTGGAAGAAAGCGTCAGGAGCTAAGACGGAACAGGTACTCTATGATCAGGCCAGCCTATGTGTTCCTACATGTAAGAGCAGACTGCTGTCACTGATGAATCCAGCAGCTACTCTGAACATCAACAGGTATCCTTATGGGACAGCCCCCTCACCCCCAGGCCTGACCAAGTGAACCACCTTTGACAATGACATCAGGTTTTCCTATTATTTGGTGGAATTACTCCCCTGCCAACTTTCCGTAGATGTCTCCCTTTTCAGAACCTCCTCTTTGCTCACCTAGACGCCTTACAATAAATAGTCTTTGAACCCTTATTTGTGGAGTCCTGACCTAATGTTTTCAGGTCTTGGAACAGAAATACAAAAGGAAATCAATATCACATCTAAGTATTTGTAAGCTTAAACATTTAAACCAAGTGTTTCATCCTGGGTTCTAGACTGCAAAGCAAGGTTCAAATCCCTGATACACACAGCCTTCAGAGGGTTACACTGAACAAATGGTATGAACTGGAGACCTAGTCTTTATTTCAGGCTTTCTGCTTCTGCTAAATTTCTTAATGTTCATGCTCTCTGCTCCATATTGTCCTGTTTAACAAGCATATACACTGAATAAACATCTATGGTAGCCTTTAAGTTAAGTTTTATAATCTCATACCAGAAAAATACTCCCACAAACCATGAGCCAGTGAACAAACAGGCTGGTGCAGGTCCAAAGGGTTCAGATCCTCTCAGGTAGAGAATTCGTTTATTTGGAGTCTCTGCAGCCCAGACAGTGGTCTTAGAAGGGAATGTGCAAATTAAGGAAAAGGGGCCCAGTCAGCCAGTAACCAGAGTCAAATATCAAAGGCGGGAGCCTTGGGCAGCATTTTCTCTTTTTTCAGGACAATGCAGGGCTGGAGTGAGGTTGACAGGATCTCTTGTAGCTTACCTCAGATAATTTAAAGCCCTGTAGCTGAGAATATACAGAGACTATCACCCAGTGGATAACTCACCCAACAACACAGGTCAGAGTTAAATGCTGCAGTCTTGGGAAATTTCCACGCAAACTGGCATCTGCCGATGTTGGAAAGAACTCAAGTCCTTTGCGCGAACTACTAGGTAGCCTTCCATGCACTTGGTGTCAAGTGCAAAAATTAGATTGCAAACAGGCTGTACTTTGAACAAAGGCTCTGAAGCTTAGCCAGAGGCAGACTTACAGGGAAAGCAGGATAGAACACAACGAGTGTTCCCTAAGGGAACCTGCAAAGAAGAATCCAGATCATGTGAGGTCAGGGAGGAGATACAAGAGAGATGATGTTCAGACGTCTAAATTATATTTCCGTACATAAATCTGTCCAAAACTATGATTCCAAAAGTTAGGAGCCTGGATGTCAGTATTCAAAAGTTGTTAGTGTAACCTTCTAAAAGAATAACTTAAAAAAGTAGTTGTGTGTTTAGGAAATGGGCATGGGGTGAGGGTGGGTATAAAGTTCTGCACCTGGTGGGAAAATGCTACTTGGCTTTTGAAAATAATTTTGAAGGGTACAAAAGGCTTTCTCCTGTCAATGGCTTCACTCTAGGGTTTGTTTTCTGAAACTGCCCGGAGCACCGGTTTAAAGACAAAAAGAAAAACAGGTGTGTATATTTCCTATGGGAATCTGTCATCTCCTTTGGTTCCCCCCACTGATAAGAAAGGGGGAAAAATCCGAATTTCCTTCTTCCAGTCTTGCTTCAACATGCCAAAAAGACACTCACACCTGCCTCACTGTCCACACATGTCACTCATCATGGTGGTGATGGGGTTCGCTTTGGGAGAGAACAGAAAAAGGACAATCAGTAATTACCTGAAGATGTGGGCATGGCCTCAGGGGCTTTCCTTGTCTAGTGGCTCAGAGTTACCAAACTGGGGAAAGTCAGGGCGCATTAGCCTCATGACTCCTTTGCTGGGAATAAGGCTGGAAAACATGCTTTCAGATTTGTCAGCTTCCTGCACAGCCTGGAGAAGGCTGAATTCAAATGCCATCACTCCTGCCTGCTTCTGATGTACTTGTAGCATCCATGGACAAAACCACAGACTAGAAAGAAATTACCTTGACAACTTCTTTTTACAAAATGTTGTATTTCCTCAGTGATCTAGTCAAGACCTGTTCGCCCCAGATGCAGTGGTGGAGATGAGTGGGAAAATTTCCCACCAGAATTTACTCAAAGAGTTGTGACCTTGCTAGACTTCATTTGCCTCATGTAACGCGACTGCTCGGATTTCTAATCACATTTTAGAGAATAACTATGTTCTTCATAAGAAACACTATAAGGCAGACATCCATTTGTTTGGTGTGACTGGCTTAAGCATGGGTCCTCTGGCCCCATTCGTCCAAATTCTCTTCTCCAGAACTTTCAAATAGAATACATTATATCGCCAGTGTGATTTTGGAGGTCTGCCTGTCCACAGCTTTCTGCAAAAGGAAAGTAGCCTGTGTGATCTGCATGATCAATGTAGTCACCTGGTCCTTCCAAGATGAGGGCAGATTGGTCTGAAGGAGCAAGGCAGAGAGACTTGGAAGTGGGGGAAGTATTGTGGTGTCTTTGAAGACGAAGTACAATGTCCACAGCCAAGGTGTGCAGATGGTCTCCAGGCCCGCTAGAAACAAGGAGGTGGTTCTGTCTCTAGGAAACAACAGCTAGCTAACACACCAACTGTGAACCAGGGGAAGATTTCTGACCTCCAAGTGAGTACTTGAACAGTGTTTTAGTCACAAATTCATTAGTCAATAATAAGACACAAGTACATTTATAAAGCAGAACTGAAAAGTCTACTCAGACTACATAGTGTGGGGAACTGTATCTAGAGTCTGCAAAACATGGAATGACCTTTCACACTTTTCTGCATTATATTCAAATGGCTATTTGTAAAGTTATGGACAACGTACTTGGGCTTCAACAGTAGTGTTTTTGTTTAAAGCTAAAGGAAAACTTTTAGACTTGTAAAGCATGGTCCCATCAGTAGACACAGACAGACTTAAAATAGCGCGACCAATTCAACAATGCAGATGTAGGTGGCTTGCCAGTTTGTCCTGGTTATTTGAATTTTTGATGAGTAAAGGCTTACATTTTGGGGGAAATGGAGTTGGTGTGCACCTGTGTGGTTAACCGGAAATACTTTGAGAGTAACTAAAACCCAAATCCACAAACAGATAAAACAGCTTCCTATTCAAAGAATATTCCCTACATCCTGATTTCTGCTACCCTCTAGTCCCACACAACCTACAACAACCAGGCAGGTGTGTGCAGAAAGGAATCTGAGATGTGTGGGGAAGAGTGTTCACCCTGCAGTCAGCAGGCTAGCAACTGTGCTGACTTAAGCAGATAAAGGACAGGTGGGACAATATCTTCAAGGTAAATGAGGTACAGTGCTACAAGTGTACGTAAACCAGAACTACATGGTGATATAGCTAATTGTGTCTCATCTGAGACAGGATGCTTTGGAGGAGGGGATCCCTTCTGAAGAGGAGCTGAGTTGCCAGGGCCAATGGGTGTAGATCCACTGAGCTAACTGTGGAAGGAACACTTGTAGGTCAAAATCTTGTCTGGAACAAGAGCATCTAGAAGGTTTATATACCACATTTAGCATAGGTATCCAATAGGATGGCCAGTGCTTATGGCTGGTCAGATTTGGTGGAAGTCCTCAGATTGGAAGATGGAGAAGCACAAGTTCTGTCATTAGACTTTTGTTTGTTTTGTGTTATTTTCTTTATGTTACAAATAACAAGGAAAAAGAGGGACTATGAATTTTGTTGGAGGACTTCACATTGAGCCAGATGTAATAGTACAGCTAGGAGGTCCTGATCCATGTTGATAAGGATTGGGCAAGCCGGACTCTTAGAAAAGTAAACTCTCGCTGGGCGGAGGTGGCACATGCCTTTAATCCCAGCACTCGGGAGGCAGAGGCTGGCAGATCTCTGCGAGTTCAAGGCCGGGCTGGACCGACAGCCTCCAAAACAATACAGAGAAACCCTGTCTTGTAAAAACCAAAAAAAGAAAAAAAGAAAAGTAGACTCGCTTTTCCAGAGATACCAACAGCTAGGAACTCCTATGTGTAGGTGAGTGAGATGAGGGAGCCTGCTGTGCTTGGATAAAGGAGTAATTTCCTAAGCTGTGCTTCGATTCTTATCTCCCTCCTCTCCTCCTTCTTTGTCTACCTACTCGGCTGGTCATGCCTTAAAAGCTGCCGATGACAGGAACATACTGTGCAGCGTCTCTCTGTTCCTTCGCTGCCAACACGGGATTTGTTTTTTGAGACAAGATCTACCAGTTATCCATACTGTCCTTGAGCTCGCGATCCTCCTCCCTCTTCTCTGAACACCACAGGCGAGCACTACTGTACCCTGCTTCATCAGCCTTATTACTGTTCATCTACTCAGACCCCAAAACAAGAGTTTGCAAACTCTTGTTTCCCAGGTGCCCTCAGCAATCTTAAATAAGTTTTGTTCACACCCTTCTTCCTTTTCAAAAAGGAGACCATACACATGCATGCAATTATACATTCATTGCAATATATGTACTTGCAGCTTATGACCTCCAAAGCCCCTTTAAGGAGACGTATGTGTTTTTTTTCTAAGTTCCTGCCTTAAAGGATTGTTCCACCCAGGGTTGGGGTTGCCAAGAGCTTCAAGAAGAGAGAGGGAGTGTAATGATGCATTTGCTTTTTTGTCCAAGATAGCTTGGATCTCTCCATGAGCTGCTGAAGAGTTGAAAAGTAAATATGAGCCAACAGTTCTGAATCCCAGCGGTGTTTAATGACAGCCTTCCCATGTTTGCCAACTTGCTGCTTAACTGCAATCCTATTGACACTGTGTAAATGGCTTTCCAGGTCCTCCCAGCTAAACAACCCATTTCTACGGATCACCTGGCTGCCCAGTTGAACTCTTTTATGAATACACCCAGAATTCAGAAAGATGAGTCATTCTTTTTTTGCCAAATGTACCTTGACACATTCTAGATTTCCTTTCTTTGTGCTACCTATCCATGTATTAATTTCAGTAAAGACGAGTAGAGGCAGGCATCCATTTTAACTGACCATCTGGGGCTAACACCTAATTTTCCTGAACCATTGCCATGTGCTTTACTCTAAATACATTTAGTACATGCGTGTGATTACTTAGAGAGATGGAAACCTCCTTTCCTTAGGTCAGGCACTTCTGAAGGTACCCCTCACCACATCCAGGGAAATCTGGTGGATGTGTTACTCGAAAGACAAACGATTGATTTTCTTGTCATTAAAAAATTATAACCAAATTGTGGATTTACAATGAGGAAGTGGGAGAAGGGCTTGTTAGTTTTCCTTAGGAAGGAAAAGAATGAGTGAGTTTCCTGCAAGATTGTCAAAGAAGGAAAACACAACTGTAAAAGGTGGATGGCAACTTTGTATTGTGGCTGACTAGGCTGAAAAGGTAATTTGATCCCTTTCAGGGCAGCCTGGCAAAATGCCTGCAGGAGCAGAGGACAAACCCTTGGAAGCAAAGGGTGGGGAGTGCAGTTTGTTGGATTGGCTAATTAGGCCCTTCCCTAACAGCCAAGAAGGAAATGGATTAACTGGGACTATGATGAAGAGACCTATGGCCAACAAACGAAGTGGCCTGTACAAAGCCTCCCAGGAAGTGCAAAAGTAATTCCAGCGTTCATGGTAGTTTTACCCGAGACTGGAAACTGGGAGGAATATCTAGAGAAAGGCCAGCGAGTTGATTTTGACAGGCAAAATAAGAGGATGGGAAAAATGATTAAAGGTGACTTGAAATTGTTAGAACAAACCTTAAATGCCATAATTCAGACCCTGACTGAAGGCAGCCAGGTCAACTAAGGGATCCGAAGTAAGAATCTGCTGTCAGAAAAACACTCGCCGTGGTTTTATCATGAAGCTGCAGAGGAGAGAGGCACATTGCATACGATTACACTTCCCCAATGCTTGTGCCGTACAGGTGAGACTCACAGTTGGCAAAACCCAAGAGTTCCAGAATCTCTGGAAACCTGCAGACTGAGAAGTAGATGCCTGAGGTCCCACCATGGAAAAGCACTGTGAGATTAACAACCGAAGGAATTGCAAACTTATTTAAAAAAAAAAGAGCCAAAGTAAAATCAGGTCTAAATGTGATTGACAACTAATTTTAGTACTCCCCCACCCAATTTGTTTTTAGCTTTCTTTTGGCTGACAATCCTTATTTTTAAAATTATGTCCTAATCATTCTGTAGTCACAACAGGAAAAAAAAACATAGTGAATCAGTCTTAGCCTGCAAATGTGAAAATGGTATAATTTATGTTCTTCCTCTAATTTAAACTCTAGGAAAGGTGCCTGGTGGTGGTGGTACACACTTTAATCCCAACACTCAGGAGGCAGACAGGAGGATCTCTGAGTTCGACACTAGCCTGGTCTACAGAGTGCATTCCAGGAGAGCCAGGGATAACAGAGAAACCCCGTATTTAAAAAAAGAGGATAATTCTAGGAAATGTTATTCAACTATGTGTACACATGTTTAATGACTTAAAATGAAAACTTCTAATTATGTCTAACTATAGGTCACAAACAAAATTTAAGCTACACAGCATTAGATCCTAACACCCTCACAAAGGAGGTGAAGACTGCATATATAAGTGTTAAAATTATATGTGTGTCTACATATTATATATAATATTTACCAGACATGTGCACAAGAACACATACACACATGTATGTATGTATGTATGTATACACGAGCTAGAGAGATGGGCCATCAGTTAAGAATACTGGATGCTATTACAGAGGACTCAGATTCAATTCCCACCACTCATATGGCTGCTCAGAGCTGTCCTGTAACTCCAGTTCCAGGGCATTCTCTGGCCTCTGCTGGTCTAGGTATGCTTGTGGTGTAAAGACATATATGGAGGAAAACAGATATAAAATAAATACATAAGCAATTCAAAATATTATGAGGTGAAATGTTCTGCATGTCTTATAAAAGGGCATCCTTGTTGGAACTTCCTCAATAATTACTGAGTCAGAGAAAAAACTGACAGTTATGGGGTACCCAAACATCTCTCCATTATACATTCATAATTCACCCCAGACACCACTATCTTGAAATACATAATAATAAAGGAATGTTCCAATTATTATTATCAGTGTTTAGTGCTCATGGGCAAATAATGATTAAGATACACTTTTACAAAATATGGGCTCTCAATCAGGACAAAAACCTAAAAACAAGTGCAAACTTTCGTTCCAAATCACTTAATGCATGGCTACAATTTTTGAATTTTTTCCCACTAATTCGTTATTTCCTCAACTGTTGCTAATACAGCATTGTTTTCAATAATATTGGATAGGAACACAATATGCATTTAGTCAGCAAATGTGATGACACAAAGTTGTGACAAAATGTGCAGGAATCCAACTGGTAAGTACTGGGGGGGGGACAGGAAACAACAAGGGTACTGTGAGGAGCTAATCCTTTTAAGTTCTGTAATTTTATGATTTTCTTCTTAAAAGAGGAAATCACTTTGACCTTATGAGTTCCTTACGAGTTGTGCTGGCTAATTTTCTGTCAGCTTGACACAGACTATGCTCATCTGAGAGATGGGACCCCCATTAGGAAAAAATGCTTCCTTAGTATCGGACTAGAAGCAAGCCTGTAGGGCATTTTCTTAGTTAGGGATTGATGGGGGAGGGCCCTGTTCATTGTGGATGGGGCCACCCCTGAGCAGGTGGTCCTGGGTTCTATAAGAAAACAGGCTGAGCAAGCTGTGGGGAGCAAGCCAGTGAGCAGCACCCCTCCATGGCCTCTGTGCCAGCTCCTGCCTTCAGGTTTCTACCTTGTTTGGGCTCCTGTCCTAAATCCCCTTAGTGATGGATTGTTACCTGAAAGGGTACCCGAATAAGCCCTGTCCTCCCCAGGTTGGTTTGGTCATGGTGTTTCATCACAGAAATACGAAGCCTGATATGACGTGAGTATCTAGGTATTTTGATAACGAAAGTGAACTAGTTGAAAAGAAGCTAGCGTTAGCAAATGGAAGGTCTGGCATCAGTAACGAAGTACCAAAGGGCTTTGAACAAGGAAGAAGTATATGATAAATATTAAGTATGGTAACAGTATTATCTGTTTTGCTATTAATTACCAGCACCTGAGAGATGAAAACTCATGCAAACATTAACTTCTAAAGGGACAGGATGCAAGAAAATTCAATGGAAATGAAATATATGCTCAAAAGGGGGAAGAAAATTCAGTAGAATCTTTATAACAGAAACTCAAAATTTCATGAACAGATTTCACAGAAAAGCAGTGTATCCTGCTGCTTATGTTTTAGGAATATAGTTAAAGAATAGTCTATGCTGTTTGAAATAGGAAGTGTCTTGAGGGAGAAGGAGGGCTGTAATGGTAAGAACATTGACGGTGAGTGCCAGTTGGACCCGACCATTTTTTTAACAAGATAGGCCACAGCCAAAGCCATGACCAAACCCACACTGCATCCAGGTCGCCAGGACTTAGAAACAAACTAGGTTCCAAGCAGAGTGACACTGCATCGTACTCCCCCCAAAGAAAAGCATAGGAAATGTCAGATGTTTCCAGTTTTGTGTCAGAAAGAGTTAATTAAAGCATGGGCTTGCCCTTCAGAGAACTTCCATTCAACTCATGGCACTCTGCCCGTTCTAGTCTCACTCAGTGCAGAGAAGCCAAGGAGCCAACAGTTTACCTTCCTGCAATGGCCTTTGAGATTTACTCATACCAACCTCCAATGCCCAATTCTTTCTTCTGTTTTCCCTCCTCTTAAAAACTTTATATTAATATATATTGGTCATTTAGCCTCAATAATGAACACATTTAGTCATTTAAAAGAAAATCTTATAAAATATTTAGGACTTTTTGTTAGATTTAATTGATGAAATCATTAAATGAAATATACACTGTAGCAGTATGTGCCGTAGGCTGGTTTATATCTGCTGGCAGCCAAGTCGGATCTGCAGCTGTCCTCCATGACATGATTCCAGTCCTTTTTTTCTTGCAAATGGGCTAAGTGCAGATATTTCCATCATGCTAGTGAAAGAAAAAGGTGAAGCTACTTAGGAATGAGAGTATGAACCTTTGCAGAAACCTGAGTAATTGATAAGTATTCATATTCTTAACCTATTGTTCAGATAATGCAATGGATACTATCCACCATAATCCCATTAGTGCTATATGGAGTGTCATTTCTTAACCGTTACAAGAAGAGATACTGGAAGGGCACAGTACAGCATATATTCCAGATTTGGATGTAGTGCTGTGATTGGTTAATCACAAACACAAAGCCCCATGAGTGAACACTTTGTTGAAAGGGAAGAGGCAAGAGTGAACCTCTACTTGATATTCAGTGAGATTTTGTAAAGGCATTATTTAATCTCATCTCGGCAAAAAAAAAAGTAAGGTAATTAAAGCTATCTTGTTGAAAACCAAGCTCTGTGTTTTATATTATTATAATATCCTTTGAGGTAGTCATGAGAACTAGAATGAGAGTAGTAGCCCAAATTGAGCAGAACACACTAGAATAAGAGAGAGGTCCTGCTGGGGTATTTCTACATCGTTCTTGTACTTAACCTCTTCAGCACCCAAAGGAGACCTCCAAAATCCCCATGTGCCCACTTCCACAGACGAGCATTTCTATAAGCACGATGGTACTGGCCTGGGTGTTCTTGTTGGGAAGGCAGCTGGTGGACACCTGGACCAAAGGATAAACAGGTAGAGAGGCTCATACTAGGCAATCTCAGAGCATTTGGACAATTCCTTCCTTTCATTCACTGGTCTCTCCCTTAGTTTATAAAACACTGATTATTTCCTAGAGTCTACAGTATCCCACCATTGACCTTCACATAGCTAGTCTCAATGTCAGACTATTAGTATAATACTACAGTGCAAATAACGCAGATAAATCTGAGGTTGCTTCACTGTTATAAAATAGTGGGGCTTTTTTCTTCTTTAGAAAGGAAGGATGTGAGAAGCTAAATATGAAAATCCTATTCCACTTACAGATATTTACCTGCGGCCCTATATGTTTCATAATAAAATTGGAGCATATAAGCAAGCACATTTACACAAAGCAAAAATTATTAAATAAAGGTAACTTGCATGCATTTACCCTTAAGCTCTGTTTAAAAGCAGGCTTGCTTCCCTGAATACCTTTTCTCAGTTGTCAAGGAATAAGACAGGACATTTCATGAAGTGATGTCTCTGGTTTCTATCCAAACTGGAATCTGAGCATGAAATAGACGTGTCTGCGTTTGACAAATGCTTAGAAAGAAAAACTTGGCCAATTTTCTCTTCGTAAAGTCGGTTGTGTTTTAAAAACCGGAATCATAGTTCCATAAAAAAAACTATAGAAAAACCAACACTTAGAGATGGTTAGACTTGGGACTAGAAAGATGGCTCAGTAGTTAATAGCACACTGACTGCTCTTAACCAGGTTCAATTCCCAGCACCCACATGGCAGCTAATAACTGTTTGTAACTCTAAAATGTCACACAGACTTACACACAGGCAAAACACCAATGCACATAAAGTAAATAAATTATTTTAACAAAAGAGATGATTCTACTCTTTGTTTTCGAGATGTTTACTGTACTGTATCAGTGATCTGCTGTTTGAGTTCATTTCAGGCATCATGATAAAATGTGAGCTGTTTTCCTAGTTCTCTAGTAGAATATCCCAGGCCTATCTTCCTCCAACAGAATGGATTTAAGCCTTAAAACACATGTTATAAGACCTTGGCATTCTTCAGTCTTCAGTCTTTCCACAAATTGTCAAAGGAGAGGACAGTGAAGATAGTGTTGGCTTTTTTTTTTTTTTTTGGTCAACTCTAGGTCTTAATTGCTTCTCATTAGTCTGTGTTAAGGACTATGACAGTTCTCCACAGAACCATGCATTATCACTGCTACAGAAAAGTCTCCCCTTGCTGGGCGTTGGTGGCGCACGCCTTTAATCCCAGCACTCCAGAGGGAGAGGTAGGCGGATCTCTGTGAGTTCAAGGTCAGCCTGGTCTACAGAGCACGTTCCAGGACATCCTATAAAAAACAATACAGAGAAACTCTGTTTCAAAAAACAAATAAAAAAAAAAGAAAAAAGAGAAGTCTCCCCTTGAATTATGTCCCCTAAAATCACTTGCAATAGTTAGGTGAGTACACAGCAATTTTTCTTAAAGATGGGAACAAAAAGGAGAAAATGGTTATTTAGCTATTTAGCTCAGTATATAGACATGTAGTGTGGCTGATTCAACGAGTTCCTCAAATTCCTATTCCTTTAACTTTATTTGGTGAAGCAATTATGTTGTTCACCCCTGTATAACAAAAACACAACAATTGAAGAAACCAAATATACAAATGACAGTATATTCCTAATATTCCCCTTTAGTTGTACTGTAGGCTTCAAAGGATGCTGTAACGATAAGCGACACTTACTGGAAGTAAAACTAAGTATTTATTGTAGAAATTACTCACAAGATACCAAACAAGTAACCCAGACAAGACAAGCAGTTTTCCGCTGCCGAACCGGAAGCCGAACTCCGGGAAAAGAGAGCGAGACTTCCTGTGTGCTGTCTTTTATACCTTCCCCCGTAACGCCCCCTAGCCATGCCCAAAAGTGGGCCTGGCTAGTGACGTAGTTCCGCCTACGTACGTATATGTCTTTACGTCCAGCCGTATATGTCTTTAGTCCTGCCTAAAGTGGGTGTGGTTAGCGGTGTGGTAAACCGCCCTTTTATTACCTCATCTGTATGCGCCTCTAATAAGTCACATGTTTAATGGCGGCATACAAACTTCCTCCTACAATTCCCCTTTTAGTCTAAAAAGGACAACTAACTTGTGTCCATGAATAAAATATATCAAACATCTATTCTATCTAAACCTAAATTTATCTGAAAGAAACACCTAAACATGAACACCTCCTTCCAATCCCAATTCTAAAATAATTGAAAACTAACACTAACAGGTATAAACTATCTTATAATATCAATAGTAGGGAGAGGGGGCGTGGAATTCTCAAAACTACTTCCTGCTGAGATGGGACGATGATAATCTCATGGGGAACTGTGAGAAGAAAAATGTTAGTATAACAAAATCTCAGTAGATCAGACAGTCTCTGTATGGCAGGAGATGCTTGATTGAAGTTCCTGACTGGGGTTCTAGTGTTGATTGAAGCTCTCATCTTGAAGCTCCTGCCAGATTGTAGAAGATGTGCTATTTCAGTTTCTTGGTCCGGAGTTGTGTAGAGTGATGTAGTTTCAAGCCAGTTTCAGGATGGTGCTTGTCAGGTGGAGTCAATGATGTGGGGCAGTTCAGATGCCTCCAGTCGAATCAGGTGAAGTCAAGGAAGTGGATCCTCATTCTCTTTCTGAAGCTTTGCTGTCTGAAGATTGCTGTCAGGAAATCCCTTGTTCTCTGGAAAACTCAAACATTAATGTTAACAAAGAAATATTTTAACTTTCATATGTATGCATACCAGAAGAGGTGACAATAGGGAAGATGGTAAACCTGAAGCAAATTAGACTTTACAGAAAAAGAAATCCACAGATAACAGTCCCTCATTTTATTTCTTCTGTCTTATATCAATGGCTCTTTGATATAATACAGAAATTCTGAATCGTATTTAAATAATATGCTTGAGTTTAGAGTAGGAGAGCTAATCCAACTCCAAAGCCAGCTTCAGTTAAATGAATGGGGACTGAGGTATGTGAAGAAATAAAGATAAAAGGGTACTATGAAAAAACAATATAGAGAGATTTAGACTTTGATACCACACAGTGAGATACTGTTTGTTTGATGGTCCTCAGGGTAGCTATTCATTCTTCTACAGGAATCCATACGTCCAGTATTCTTTGCTGAGTTTACCTGTGAATACAAAAACAAAACACTTCTCTTTCCTTTTAGGAGGTCACTTTACCCATGGTGGAATATGAATTTGTAGATGGGCTGTTATCTTCCTCCTCCTGAGATGTTTTCTGTTCTGATCGAATTTTAATTGATTTTGATGGAACCCAAAGCTTTTCTTCTCCTGTGGAAGCAAAAGCATAACCCCTTCCCCAACGTAACACATATCCTGGTTTCCAGACTGAGGTCATAACATCCTTAAAATACACCGGATGCTTCAGTTCAGAAGTCTTCTCTGTAGTCCAGTGTCTTTCTGCTGCAGTTTGTCCTTTTTCATCAGCATTAAGAAAATTCAACGTTAGTAAAGCATTGTGTAACCTGTGTTTCGGGGTCTTTGTTTTCCCTGGCTGTTTATGAAGCATCTCTTTTAAGGTTCGGTTAGATCTTTCAATTATTGCTTGTCCTGTGGGATTGTAAGGTATACCAGTTACATGTTTTATATTATAATATTTGAAGAATTGTTCCAATTTACTGGAGACATATGCTGGACCATTGTCAGTTTTTATTGTTTTAGGCATACCCATAACAGCCATCACCTCTAAGAGGTGTGTAATAACAGAGTCAGCTTTTTCAGAGCTGAGGGCAGTAGCCCATTGGAAGCCTGAGAACGTGTCTATAGTATGGTGTTCATATTTCAAACTGCCAAATTCTGGGAAGTGAAATACATCCATTTGCAAAAGTTCATTTCTGTGAATACCTTTAGGATTACAACCTGCTGGAGTTTGATTGTACAATGAGCAACTGGGACAATTTCTTACTATTTCTTTGGCTTGTTGCCAGGTGATAGAAAAATCCTTCTTTAAACCTTTGTTGTTAACATGGTGTTTCTTATGAAATTCTGAAGCTTCCAACACATTACCTACTAATAAACGATCAATTTCATCATTGCCTTGTGCCAGAGGACCTGGCAGACCTGTATGGGATCTGATGTGTGTTATATATATAGGATGAGTCCTGTTTCTGATGATTTCCTGCAATTGTAAAAACAATGAGGTTAATTCTGTATTATCAGGAACAAATTCTGCAGTCTCAATGTGCAAGACAACTCTTTCTGCATACTGAGAATCCATGACTATATTGAGAGGCTCTGTAAAGTCTTTAAGTACCATGAGGATGGCATATAACTCTGCCTTTTGTACGGAGTTGTAAGGGCTTTGAACTACTTTACTTATATTTCCTGATTTATACCCTGCCTTACCTGATTTGTTTGCATCTGTGTAGAAGGTAAGAACTCCAGAAATAGGTGTTTGCCTCACGATACGTGGAAGAATCCAAATTGTTTTCTTTATGAATTTGATTCTCTCTGTTTTGGGATAGTTATTACTAATACTTCCCAAAAAGTCACTGCAAGCTATTTGCCAATACTCATTATCCTTCCATAAGGAGGAAATCTCCTCATTCGTTAAAGGCACAATAATTTCAGCTGGGTCTTTCCCAGTCAGTTGACGAAGCCTTAATTTACCTTTTAATATCAAATCGGAGATCTTTTCTATATATGTTTTCAATTTTTTATTCTGTTTATGTGGCAGAAATACCCATTCTAGAACGATGTCTTCCCTCTGCATTAATATTCCTGAGGGGTATTCTCTAGATGGTAAAATAACCAGAATGCAGTCCAGATTTGGATCCACATGGTCCACATGTGCTTCTAATATTCTCTTTTCTACCCATTCTAATTCTTTTTCAGCCTCAGCTGATAGTACTCATGGGCTGTTTAGGTCTTTATCTCCTTTTAAAGCCATTTTCAGGTGTTTTAAATCATGCCCTTCTACACCGATAATTGTCTGTAATTGAGAGATTTCTCCTAATAGTTTTTGAAGATTATTAAGAGTCCGGTAACGATCTCTTCTGATCTGTGGTCTAATTTTCTGAGCATCTATTTTATAACCTAAATAGTTAATAGAATCTCCTCTTTGTATCTTTTCTGGGGCAATTTGTAATCCCCAGTGAGGCAAAATTTCCTTTACTGCTTCAAACATCTTTTCCAAAGTATCCTTATTTGAATCAGATAGTAATGTGTCATCCATATAATGATATATTAACGAATGTGGACATTTTTTACAAATTATTTCTAGAGGTTTATTCACAAAATATTGACACAAAGTTGGACTGTTTAACATACCTTGAGGTAGTACCTTCCACTGGAATCTCTGTACCGTACGGGAATTATTATAGGTAGGTACCGTGAAGGCGAACTTTTCTCTGTCATTTTCTTGTAACGGTACGGTGAAGAAACAATCTTTTAAGCCTATAACTATAATTGGCCAATCCTTAGGAATTAGAGAAGGTAACAGCATCCCAGGTTGTAGAGACCCCATAGGCTGGATTACCTTGTTGATGGCTCTAAGATCAGTAACCATTCTCCACTTACCAGACTTCTTCTTGACAACAAAAACAGGTGAATTCCATGCACTAGTTGATTCCTCAATATGTCCAGCATCTAGCTGTTCCTGAACTAACTTCTATCAAGCCTCTAACTTCTCAGATGTCATAGGCCATTGACCCACCCAGACGGGTTCATCTGTCAGCCATTTTAATGGTAGAGCTTTTGGTTGCTCTGTTGGTTTGGCACTAGCATCTTGCTTCTGTACCGCCTGTACATTTGGCATCTGTTTTCTGTACTGTCTTACTATATTCTTTCTACCACTGAGAGCTTGTCTATAATTCCTAGCTGATACAGGAGGAATGTTAATCTGCGTGTTCCATTGCTGGAGTAGATCACGACCCCAGAGGTTTATAGCAATATCTGCAACATATGGCTTTAACCTTCCTCTCTGTCCTTCTGGCCCAATAAAGTCAATCCATCTAACGCTCTGTTTAACTTCAGATAGGGTTCCAATCCCTAAGAATTGAACATTAACCTCTTTTAAAGCCCAGTTGGGGGGCCAGGACTGCTGATTAATGATAGTGACGTCACTTCCGGTGTCAAATAATCCGTAAATCACCCTATTATTTACCTTAACTGATAGCTTGGGTCTATGATATTGTATAGAAGTTTGCCAAAATATATGTTTTGTATCTCCTCCTGATGTAATTGATTCATCCTCTGGAGCTAATGTATTATCCAGTGCCGTATTAATTACAATGGGCAGTGGATCTTCTAATTGTCCTGGGAGAGGCTGTCCTCCACTGTCACTGGGAATGACCGTATAATCTTCCTTTTTGGAGCTCCATTGAGCCTCTGAACCCCGTTTTCCGGCTTTAAAGATCTACGTTGTCTGTCTATTGTGGAAAAGCATTCATCAGTCCAATGGCGCCCCTTCCCACACCTCCTGCATAGACCAGGAGGCTTAGGCCTTCTGTTTGATGCATTCCTGGTAAAAGCATTATTTCTAGGAATGCGTTGTCTACAGTTCCTACTAAGATGTCCTATTCTACCACAGTTAAAGCATGTTGCATCTTTATGCCTATTAAAATTCTTGGAGATTTCCTTCCCTACCCAGGCCTCTATATCATCACAGGTAGGGTATTTGGCATCCTGGTGCCTCCTCAAGCCTGTAGAAATAGCTTCACCTACCCAAGCTCCTGTATCCTGACTTTTACATTCCATGTTCGCTGTGTGTAGGACCCATTCCTCCAATGGCGCTGATCTTATTTTTAATGGCCAAATTACCTGCCTGCATTGAGGATTCGTGTTCTCATACGCCAAAGATTCTATAAGGAGATGCCTGGATTCTGGATTTGCTACCTGTACTTCTATTGCTCTGGATAATCTCTCTAAAAATTCAGTGAACCTTTCCCTTGGGCCCTGTAATACCTTGGTGTAGGGTTGCATTATCTCTCCAGTTTCACAAACCTTATCCAAGGCATTTAAAGCAGCTGTAAGGCACAAAGACAACATGTGCTCGTCATATGCAGATTGAGCCTGCGTGTCAGCGTACGGACCCTCCCCAAGAATCTTGTCTTGGGGTACTTCATGACCGTTCTGTAATTCCTGAATCTCTATAGCTTTTGCTTCTTGCCTACATAAAGCTCTCCATTGAATTTGACAAGAATTTTCGAGTACTGCAGAGGCTAATTGGGCCCAGTCTTTTGGGGTTACTTTATTTACAGTAGCCCATGAGGTTAGGAGCTCTCTGACAAAGGGAGAATGAAGACCATACAAGACAATGGCCTCCTTAATATTCTTTAGATCCTTCATCTGTATAGGTTCCCAGTGAAAAGCAATGGGACCATTTGATTGTTTTTTTGTTGCTGGTTTTTCTGTTACAGATACTGCAAAAACCATAGGGGAACGCATAGCAACCTTAGGGAGATCATTCCGGCATTTGAGAAGCTTTGGGAAACTCCTGTCCTGACCTGTTGCCTGTATTTCTGATTCTGAAGTATCAGATTGGGCGTCTTCTAAATCCTGCAGTCTATTCATCATTGTTTCTCTGAGCTCTTGAAGTTCTTGGGACAAATAATTTTCTAAGGACGTCATGGAATCTTTCATTTTTTTACATTCATCATTTACATGTGATTCCAAATTTCTAATATTCTCATCCTTAGAAAGTACCTCAATAGCATGTAAACTGCCTTCCACAAATGATATTCTATCAGTTAGTTTATCATTGCTCTCAGACATGGAACAATTCTTTTCTCTTAACATTTCAATTTTATGTTCCAGTCTTTGTAATTTGCTAGTGAAATCATCAAACATGGAACCGTGTTTTTCGTTAAATGTTTCAACATTATGTTCCAATTTTTCAATTCTATCTGTGGAACACGTTTTTCCTGAAAGTAATTCAATTTTGTGTTCCGTCTCTTTAAACCTGTTCGTCAGACCTACATTATCATTTTTAATATCCTGAATATTTTCTACCAACCCTTTCTTACTCTCCTGCAATGAATTTTGCATTTCCTGAATCCTTTGTATTAAGATTTCAAAACTATCCTGCGATGACTGTATGACCTGTATAAGTTTTGTCCTATTTTTGAGCCATTTCATTAACAAAAGTATATTGATTATGAAGCTAATAATCACCATCGTGGGTAGGAAGTACCTTTCAGGTAGGTCCTCAACCCTTTCTAAAATCCAATCCATACAAAAAACAAGAAAATTCTTAACATCCTGCATCATAATGTAGGCTGTTGACATTGTATAAAGCAGTTACGTTTGTTACCAGTGGAGTAATTCAGGCCGAAATCAACAGGCTGCCAGCGAAAGAGCACGTGGCCGGAGTCAGCAGGCAGCCAGTAAAACAGCACGTGGCCGCGAGAGAAATCTTGGAATACCGCCTAACCTTACCGGCAGGTAGAAGGTGCTGGTACCTGGCGGCAGGAATCGTGCCTTGCTGAGCAAAGTGGTGAGGAACTTAGCGAAAGGAGAGTCCACATGTGCCTGGTCGGGAGAGAGAAGCCGCTTTTCTGGGCGCCTGGATCCGGATTCCAATCCCGCTTCCGACACCAAACTGTAGGCTTCAAAGGACGCTGTAATGATAAGCGACACTTACTGGAAGTAAAACTAAGTATTTATTGTAGAAATTACTCACAAGATACCAAACAAGTAACCCAGACAAGACAAGCAGTTTTCCGCTGCCGAACCGGAAGCCGAACTCCGGGAAAAGAGAGCGAGACTTTCTGTGTGCTGTCTTTTATACCTTCCCCCGTAACGCCCCCTAGCCATGCCCAAAAGTGGGCCTGGCTAGTGACGTAGTTCCGCCTACATACGTATACGTCTTTACGTCCAGCCGTATATGTCTTTAGTCCTGCCTAAAGTGGGTGTGGTTAGCGGTGTGGTAAACCGCCCTTTTATTACCTCATCTGTATGCGCCTCTAATAAGTCACGTTTAATGGCGGCATACAATCTTCCTCCTACAGGAGAAGTTCACTGAAATGCATACCTAGCTTTTTTCTGCCCTCCCTCTTCCCAGTTAGTCCCTTCAGGATAGGGAATGATGCTGAATCCAGTTAGGAGCTTGTTATTCCCTAAATGAGACAACGTAGCTGTAGTAAGTGTCTGGGTATTTTAAATGCCCATTTAGTCGTTTAATTTGTTCCCATTATATTAGATAGTCCTCAGTATTACAAATTTATTCTCCATGCCTCAGGAAGTCTTATAGACAGACTTGGAGACATAGTATGGGTTACCCTTGCATCTCAATGCCCTAACATTGACCACGCTAGGATATTTCATTTGGGAAAAGAAATACGTTTACAACTTTTTAAATATCTACTTTCTACCAAACAGAGTACATCACTACTCATCTCAGAAAATAGGTAGTCATGCTACCAGTTATATGTAAGGAGAATTAGGCTAAAGAACAAAGTCACATGGAAATGTGAGCAGGGACAGGGACTGAATCCAGATCTGGCAGCTGGAAAAAGTTATTGTAACTTTTCTATCATGTCCA
Source organism: Mesocricetus auratus (assembly GCF_017639785.1). Lineage (NCBI taxonomy): Eukaryota > Metazoa > Chordata > Mammalia > Rodentia > Cricetidae > Mesocricetus > Mesocricetus auratus. Next base: position 38,702,446 of record NW_024429194.1, on the reverse strand, counting down.
AGTTTCAGGTGGAAAAGATGTTAAACCATATTTTCCAAAATTTTTGACTTCCCAACTGTGAGGAATTTTGTTGGTGTAATTTCCTCAAACATGTTCATATTCTCCCAGTAGGTGATGAGAGCCCATTGTGTTAACTGGGCCAGATGGCTGCAAGGACTTTCTTCCCTGTCAGATCTAGGGCACATTTAGGACTTCATTTCAGGACTCTGAAAGTCCTGAGCTATAAAATATATCCTGAAATCAATCGACAAATTGCATGCTTGAAGCAAACTGAAAACCAGATTTCTAAATTGATGACAGTTTTGAAGACCCGTCCTGACCTGAGGCAGATGTGTGCACACTTCTATCTGTCAGCGGAACAGAGAGCCCTGATTTTGTTGGTAGACATTTGAAAACTACTTAGGAATAATGAAGAAATACAGCATTGTGGCTGCCCTGCTGTTTGTGTTCATTTTGCTTGTTGAGAATCACATATAACATGAACTGTTCAGTGGCATTCATTGTGTCCAGTATTGTGAAGTAAGTTTCATAGATGCCCAGAACTTTCTTGTCACCCCCAACAAATCACCTAGGTAGTTAATAAGTTCCAATTTTTCCTTCCCTCTAAATGCTACTTCCCACCAGTCTACCATCTGTCTCTATGAATCTGTATGTTCCACACCTTCAGTCATGCCAAACCTGACCTTTGGTGTCATCACTTAGTGTGGTGGTTGGAATGTAATTGATCTCCATATCTAATAGGGAGTGGCACTATTAGGGAGGGCAGCTGTATTGGAGTGGGTCTTGCCTTGTTGGACAAAGTGTGTCACTCTGGGTTTTGAGGTTTCCTGTGCTCAGGATACTACCCAGTGCCTCAGTTCACTTCCTGTTCCCTGCAAGCCAAGATGTAGTCAACATCGTTGCCATGCTCCCCATCATGATGATAATGGACTGAACCTCTGAAACTGTAAATGAGTCACCCCAATTAAATGGTTTCATTTATAAGAATTGCTATGGTCATGGTGTCATTTCATAGCAATAAAAACTCTAAGATCCTTAGGTAGTACTTAAGGCTTATCCACCACTGTTGTGATTAAATATTCACCTCTTTGTGGCACGTCATTGTCAGCATAGCATGCATGCTCCACCAAAATATCTAGAAATACCAGAAATTGAGAAAATAAAAACATGTCCACCAATCTCCATACATATAGTCAGTTGAGTATGTTAGCAAACTTCAAGGTGATAGAAGGTAAGCTTTATATACACATTCAACATTGTACATACTAGTATTCTGAGGCTATCAATGACTACCTTAAATGATGTTCTTATTTAGTAAAAACTTAATAAGCCTCTATTGTATTAAAAATACAGAATGAAGTCAGGAATTGGTAGCACTTTAATCCCAGCAGTAAGGAGGCAGAGGCAGAGGCAGATCTCTGTGAAGTTAGAAGTTAGAGGCCTTCCTGGTCTACAGAGTGAGCTCCAAGAAAGCAAGGATGACACAGAGAAACCCTGTCTCAAAAAACCAAAGAAGCAAATAAAAAATACTCAGTGAAACTAATCACTCTTTGATTAGATTTATAGCCCACTCCAGAAGATAGAACCCATGACTGGTGTCATAAGCCCTAGGAGACAAAACAGTACTGTTGTACTTTACACACACACATTGCTGCATCTCTCAACCTTCATCAGACAAGCTTCTTTTTGCAGTAGATATCAATTAATAAAGGGATACACAACCAGTCAACACAAACAGGAGGAGACTGCAGAGTACTCAGCTCTAAGTGGGACATCTATATCATTCCTCATTCTCCAAGGTTCAGGGATCATCTTGGAAATGGGGGCAGAAACAATGTGAGAGTCAGAGTAAATGCCTGAAGCAACATAATATTTGTTGGATATGGTGGCATAATTGCATATATGGACTCAGAGTAACCGGGACTATATGCCCAAGACTCGCACAAGGTCAAGTAGGCTAAAACCCCAGCTCAGATATAGGAAGGATTCATGAAATCTTATCCCTATCTGAGGAGTTTTTGGAAACTGGTGGCTATGGGAGGAGAGGCATTCAGTTTTCCTTAGGAGTGCTAGCCTTGAAAGGCCGCCCAGGCTTCAGTAGGTGGTCCCACACCCATAAACAGACAGACATTCACTAAATGGACTCAGTAAGCATTGAAGGTTTTTATAAGAGTGGGGTGGGAGAGCACATAAAGTTGGAAAGGAAAAGCTGTGGTGAATAAGGGGGTAATTGAAAAAGGAAGAGATTTTATCCAAACATATCATAAACATGTATGAAATATTAAGTAAAATATTAAAAATATTTAGTGCCATACCTTACACTTAAAAAATCAGAAAAAAAGTTTGTATCCTCTTTCTCTTCTCTCTGAACTTGGAATGTTGACCTTGTTATAACTTATATTCTTTAAACTACCTCAAATTACCCATGAAATGGTGAGGCTAGATTAAAAACAAAACACTTCTGTGGTCAAGAATATGGTCTTAAGAAATAAATACAGTGATATTGGGGTGTTGAAGATATGAACCAATCTGAAAAATGGGAAGGCAGAGCTTGCAAATGTTTACGCTCTCCCACCATGGGTCTGGTCACATGGTCTGGCAGCCAGAAACCACAGCTGGATGAACCAGATCCTGCCTCAGTATGAGACAGGTGACAGGCATGTGAAGCTTTAGCTTTCCATGGCTAATTTCAGTCAGTTGCTCATACGGGCAACTGGAGGGACACGCCAGTTGATTATTGAATTCATCAGCTATATTGGCAACAGAGGATGGCTAATGGCACACACATCTTAGACTTGCCTCCCTTTGTGAGGTAGCTTCAGCATGGCCACCTGAGCTACGGCATCCAGCATGGAACATCTTGCCTCATTTAGTCTATTGGAAGGCCAAGTCAATGAAGTGTCTACACAGGCTCTTCTTCAAGAGAGTGAGGAGCTATTTGCAAATGGTGTCTCTCTAATAGGCCATAATGGATATACACTGGGGTCAAAGCAGCTCCTAGCTGTCTTGGGCAACTGGCATAGGACTGATGCTACATGGGTCAGCTGTACACCCAAAGATTCCTGCCACCAGGCAAACAATTGGCTGCAAAGCATCGATTTGGGAAATGACAGAGATGAAGGGGTGCTAGATGTGCATCTGATTGCTCTCACCGGCCATCATCGAGTGTCTTTCTAAACTGTGGTGTGTAGTAAGGTAGCACAGGTTAAGAATGAAAAATTGCTGGTGGTGCTCACAATGCATATTATTCCCTGTCCCCACCCCAAGTCACTCCTATTCCAGGGGAACTATTGTGATCTAATACAATAGGGAGTGTATTATGAACAATGTGTTCCTAGAGAAATAATGCTTACAGCCCAGTCAACAAAACAAACCAGGAGAGGGAGTTAAAATATGTTATTTCATGATTTAGGAGACACATTTTTTTCTGTTATTTTTCTACATCTCATAAATTGAACAGCATCTTATAATCAACAGACAGAATCAGAAAATAGAAAGAGATAAAGTATATCTTTGCTTGCCTGGAGTTGGTTGTCTTTCTTTTGAGCAAAGGTTTATTTGATCTGGGGTTTTATTCTTAATGACTTGTTTATGAAACTTGTCTTTCCCACTCCTAATGATTATATGAGCCTAGAATTCAAATGGTGCAAAGTGCTTTATATTTTATTTTATTCTGACCATTACTGACAAGTACCTGGCGCTACAACAGACAAATCTGGCATGGTGGTGTAGAGTTGAGCACACTTTGTGTCATACCATAGTACCTGCCCACCTGTGTCTGGACCATAACCTCTTCCACCTATCTAGACTTTGGATTTAGATAATAAAGAAATCACTTCAGCACTGCTGTGACTCGTTTTCATCGAGTGATGAATACTGCTGTCTCCCTCAGTGTTGCTGAGGGTAGACTTTAACATAAATTGTATAGAGAAGCTTTTTCCTTGAGAGAAGCCTTCCTGCCAGCCTGGTTCCAGAGCCGCATCAGTCCCAAATAAACACACAGGAGTCTGTATTAATTATGAAGCTGTTGGCCTTGCTTGTTTCTTACTGGCTAGCTCTGACTTAAGTATTTATCCCATAATTGTTAATCTAAGTATTTCTCTTACCAGAGAATAGTTCCAGGCTTCCTACCCCATGGCATTACATCTTGACTCCCTTGTGTTTCTCCTTCCCACATTCCTCCTGGACTCCTAGTCCCACCTATCTAGATTCCTATTGGCCAGCAGTGCTTTATTGACATATACATAGGACTTCCCCCCAACATCTCCTCTTTTCTGTTTAAACAAAAAGAAAGGTCTTAACTTTAACATAGTCAAATTATGTATAAAAAAAACAGTTATCAAGTAAGAACACAGTTACAATATTTTGTCTATCAACATTTAGCAAGATTTAAAGAAAATATCATCTATCTCATTCTTGTGAGTCCAAAGTCCTATGTGTAGCTTATCTTTTGTCATAACTAAGGAAAACTATAATTATAACTATCTGTCTTTAACTCTATCAAAGACCTCAGAAGGATAATATGTAAACACTAGAACTTACAGAGACATCTCGCTTCCTGGACAGTCACCTAGAGTTCCTCTGTAACGTGGGGGCATCCATCTTCAGCCCATAAGGCCACAATGTGTCTGGAAGACTTCTCAGCAAAGCAGGAAATTTCAAACTGTCCATCTGCATTGGCAGTCTGTCAGTCATTTTTCTGTGTCCTGCAGAAAGTCTTGTAGACTCTTCCATGAAGCAGGAACCCTGTAAGACTGAGTTCAGCAGTCACTTTCCTGTGGGTCCTGCATGTTCAGTTTATACAGCAACAGTCAAACAGTCTAAGCAAAAGCAGTTTCTTGCCCAAATGGCTAATCTTGCCATGTTGAAAGCAAACTTCATAACGAGTTTCTTCGATGCCCATCTTCCTCTCAGACATAATTGGTGCTGCCAGGAGCAGACATTTCTCATTGTCAAGAAAAACCCTAAACCATTTTAAATGCCATTTTCTGAAGGTCGTTGAGAGGTTTGAAGACTGTCTATCTAAAATATATTTCTGTATATCTAGAAAACCTAACTTACCTAACTATAAATTCTATTATAAGTAACTATCTATAGTCTGTATTCAATTATGTATTACGTTTTAAAAGATCAGTATAAACACAATACTTAATCAAGAGGAGAAATATACACATCACAAAATTGACCTTGAATTTGTATCAGTAAATGAAAAACTATACCGATACCATAATTCCCCTTTTTACCATTAAAAAGAGATTGGTTGTGATCATTAACCAATTATAAACAATCCCATTTAAATGAAAACAAAGATTTATAAACAAGATGGGAATTAGAGTGTCGCTCATTCCAAACTGCTTCGTGCTGGAAGGGGGCGCTGCTCATACCATGGGGATCATGACAAAACTCAGAAACCTGTATAAGTCCTTATTTTCAGGGTCTGTAAGACTGCATCATCTTAGCTGTTTCAGTTGTTGGAACACGTGGTCCACTGCTTCCGGGGTCTTGGTTCATCAAACCACAGAAGCCTGGAACGAATCCTCAGCTTTTCATTTTCTGTGGAAACATAAACAAAATCTCCTTTCCCAATGAAAATTTATACTTAAATTTTGAAGTCAAGGCATTTTCAAAAGACATAAGTTGAATTAATTCAGCAGCATTAATAATCAAGTGTACTTTAGCAGTTGTTCCTTCCTGAGCAATCAAAAAACTGAAAAACACAATAGCATACAGTATCCAGACTCTCTGTGTCTTTTCCATCTTTACGTGGCTTATTTATTTATCTATTATTATTACTCTATTTCTTTTACTTTGATTTATTTATTTTTCTCTGAGACAGGGTTTCTCTTTGGAAATCTGCCTGCCTCTGCCTCTGCAGCAAATCCTACTGGCGTGCGCCACAACAGCCGGGCCGCTTCTTTCTCTCTCAATCTTACGTATTTTTAAACACACTGTAAACCTTTAGAAGTTTTTCTTCATCCAAGTCTGACTTTACTGTAAATTTTTATGTTTTTCTGGCCACGTGTCTTATCTGTTAAAACTGTGGCAGTTTAAACTGTAGTTTTTCCAAGATGGCGGGCATAAGCATGACTCCAGCTGCTGGCTTGGATATGTGGTCACCGCCTCTTCCAGCTGTACGTACGACTTTTAAATCGTTAGCAAAGCCTCTTAAAAGAACCTTGTTGCCTTTTTTTTTCCTTTTAATGCCGAGTCAGGAAGACTAACTTAAGCCAGCCGCGAGTCTTTGCTTGCTGCTAACAAAACAGAGCCCGCCTGAGAAAATGCTGCTACCAAAAATCTGTGCTTCTCTCTGTTCTTCTGTTTCTAAAATTCCTTTAAAGCTTTTGTCATTCTACGTGGAAATTCAATCCTGCTCCTGATCACCATTTGTATAGAGAAGCTTTTTCATTGAGAGAAGACTTCCCGCCAGCCTGGTTCTAGAGCCGCATCAATCCCAAATAAACACACAGGAGGCTGTATTAATTATGAAGCTGTTGGCCTTGCTTATTTCCTACTGGCTAGCTCTGACTTAAGTATTTATCCCATAATTGTTAATCTAAGTATTTCTCTTACCAGAGAATAGTTCCGGGCTTCCTACCCCATGGCGTTACATCTTGACTCCCTTGTGTTTCTCCTTCCCACATTCCTCCTGGACTCCTAGTCCCACCTATCTAGATTCCTATTGGCCAGCAATGCTTTGTTGACATACACATAGGACTTCCCCCCCAACAATAAATAAATCACTTAAAATACTGCCTGGCACTGGAAAAACCTATTGTGCCTCTCACATCAAGGTGCTGTCGATAGGCACCCGCTCCTAACTTTTTCTGCCATTGGAGACAAACCTACAATTACATCTTTACCCTGAGTTCCCCTCCCCCAAACCAGGTATCTCTCAATATCCAATTGTTTGTTGTGTTTGATTGACTAACAGGGCCTCAAGATTAACAATGAGTCTCCAAAAGAGCTTCATTTTTCAGTCTTTATCCAACTAATTGTTCCTTCCCTCAATTTCCCCAAATTCTACCAATAGCTGGAAGTCACCTTTAAATGAACAGATTTGTCATTTGCACCCCATATCTAAGTAATCTATCATGCCTTCCAGATTACCTCTGAGTCCTTACTTTAAAATATACCCCAATCTGACAGTTTCTTAGTAAAAGCTCATTTATTTGTTTGTGTCAACCCAGAAACTTTGGTGAACAAATGAAGTAGCTTTCCACTGATTTCTTAGCTTTGGTTTGACTTCGTATCTTCTTGGAGCAGGGGTGGTTCTTTTAAATGGTGAACATCCACATGCTTGGCCAAGACCTTCCGATGGCTTTCTTAGTAATACCTGAAGCCCTAGCAGCAATGTGGGGACTGCTGTGGGCTCACAATGCTGACTGCTCTCTGTCTCCCACATCTTTATTCTGCCACAGCACCTGGATTTCTCTATTGACTCTTGCACCATCTGGCTCTTGCTATTCTCTGTACAAGCATCACACGCTTCCCCCTTTCTTTCCCTTGGTTCTCCTTCTTTGACTACCATGTGGGGAAAGGATCCACCTTCCTTCTTCTCATGGTACAGTCTGTTTCTCTTTACTTCTCTTGCCCTCCTCACCACTTGCTACTTAGTCTCCGATCGCAAAGAGGAAAAGACATGTTTATTCACTATCCCTCAGGTCTAGATTGGTGGCTGGAATTAATAAGAGATTGGTAAACACTGAATAAATGAAGAAAATAATGGGTGTTTTACTGATCTTCTTGGCGTGTCTGAGTTTCCCACTACAAATGGATTTGCATTTGTTTGAGGGATTTGTGAGCATTTTAAACCCAGATTAAACGAACCTTTTCCCTCCTAAAGTCAGCTGAACGCTTTCTCCTTTTTTCTTATCATATTTTCCTCCAGAGATCTGGATACTGTTTTCTCACTTGTTGAGAGCCAATCAATGTCACCCTACAGACTGCCAAAGCGGTTGCTGAGTGACGAGGCTTTCCATCCCACTGGGACCTTAAAAGTACAGCCTGCTCTGCTCCTGCAGTTGCTGTGAACTATGTACAGAAATCTGTGATTGATCAAGCCAGAGTCCCATACAAGTTGGTATAGGCAAAGCACGCTCAGGCTCTGTGTCAGTTCAGGGCTCTTCCAGGTCCTTCCCTTCAGTATCCATGTGAAACTGTAGTGCCTGTGACAGTGAACCACCACGAGCATGTGCCTAATCCACTGAAAGTTCTTTTCACAGCAATGGCCACTGCTCTGCAGGGACCCAAGACTTTTGGCGATGGAGTGCATCATATACTCTTGTGACTTAATTTCTAATAAAACACCATTTGAACCAGAAGAAAAATCCCCTGTGGCCTTTTCTGGGATGGCTGGAACAGTAAAGACCTCAGCTTTTCCACAATACAGGAGACGAGCCGTTATTCAACGAGTGGCTAGCTCTGAAGGGCAGAGAGCTTAAAGCCGATGGATGACCTGCGTTCAAATCTTCACTGAGAAGAGCAATAGGGAGTGAATTTTGGCAAGTTAGTTCTCTGCTCTGAGCCTCAGTGTTTTACATCTGTAAAATGGATGGTTGTCTGCCTCATTAAACGCTGAAGTACTTGGTTAAACATCATCTGCTTGGAAGAAACTACAGTCTCATCTTTTAACTGCCTTCCTTTGCCTCCTGTAATCACTAGAAATAGCCAAGAGGTATCCTGCAGCTTTTTTTCCTGATTTGCAGAATATTGAAATGTAAAATACTGTATGTATTATGGGATCCTAAATTACCTTGTTTTGAATTTTCACAATCCATATGAGACTTATCAAGTATTATCTTACAAACATACAGAGAAATTTTTAATATTTAGTATTTAATTAATAATAGTTTGTTTTGTTTTTAGAGACAGAGTCTCTTATGTAGTCCCAGCTGTCCTATGTAGACCAGGTTGGCTTCAAACTATAGATATTTCTCTGCCTCTGTCTCTGGAGCTGGGATTAAAGGTATGTACCACCACAGATCAACTCATATGAATTGAATATAATAGTTTATATTAGTGTTTTAAGCATTATCATTTTATTTATCTGGCATCTACAAATTCTAGTGCAGAAAACAAGCTGGGAGGACATATATTATATTACCCAGAGTGGCCTCTTCCAGTCATTAATCATTGTCATGTCTCCCCTTTGATAAAATAGTGATGACTCATGTGTTAATTCTATCCACATTCATTGAGTGCGTACTATGTACCAAGTGTTCCTATACAAGGTAGACATATAAAGTGATTAAGGTGAATAAATGTCTGTCTCCTCAAGGAGGTTAAGTTCCACTATTGAATAAAGATGATGACTAACAATCAAAAGAGCCAATTTCGTATTTCTATGAGCTATGAAAAGAGCTGAACAATTACGAACATGGATAGGATATGTTCTTTCTATAGCTCATCAGAGGCAGCTTCCCAGAGGCAGCACTATCAGGGCTAAGACTAGAAGTGGGGCAGAATTACCAGCCAGGGCACATGAGAAAGGAGACTCTGTATTTACGAGGGGAAGCTGCACTGAGATTGTTGTGGCAGAGAGGAGTAAAGGGCTCAAGGACCAGTGAGAAGGATGAGCTAGGAAGCATGTGGATACAACGGAAGGGGAGAAGATCATGTATTCTAAAGAAGAGAGTGCAGGTTTTTTTTCTAAATCTCATCAGAAGCTAGAGCAATTCAAGGAGGAGAATATTACCTATTAAGGGGATAAACTGGACAACTGGGTGATTATTCCACTGTGGAGGGACAGGAGTGGATGCTATGGGTTCAGGAGTTGAAGCTCTGTGATCAAATCAAAAAGTGGTTGAAAGGTTTAGACTAAAATGGTGGTAGTAGAGATAGAGACGCTGAGTGATGAAATATATCAGGTGAGAGAAAAAGGAAAAAGGATTCAAGATATTTTCTTAGCTTCAGAGAAAAGGAAGATTGGAGGGAGGTGGGCTTGATAAGTTACCAATAGTTATTGTTAGTGTGTTAAGCTTTAACTGCCTGTTGTATGGAGTATTAACATCAGACTAATACCTATTGCATTAGGGTCTGAAAAGATAAGAGCATTTTTGGCCTCTAAGTAGTACATACATTGACAGGGCTTGCAAATGGAAGAGAAGAGCAGGTATCTGTCTGAGAGCTGAGAGGAGTGGGTACCTGGCTAAGATCTGGAGTACTCCAGTCTTTAGAAGTTCCATCTGTAAAAAGGAACTAGCACCAAAGCAAAGAGTAGGACATTCAGAGAAGTAGAGCAAATGACTGAACAGTGATGTGACAATTAAAACAAACACTATTATAATAGCCCTAAACTCAATCCACTCATTTTCAAGAGTGAATTCAAGTGCTATTACCATATTACAGGCAAGAAATCTGGGTCACAATGCAATTCACAAATGCCTTCAGCCTTATACACATTGTAAGTGGTAAGCATGGGACTCTAATCAAAGCTATGTCAATCCAGAGGCTATTTTCCTAACTCAGACCTAACATTTCTTGCCGGACTATTTTGCTAATTTCTCCACCTCCTGCATGTATTTAAAAGGCAAAATAAAATGGCAGAAAGGAACTCCCTAAGATGCAGCAAAGTCATTGCCTAATGTCTATTTCAGAGCAGCACTGGGACCCTACGTCTAAGAGAGATGGATGGTGATTAGCAATGGAGCAGGTATGGGTAGTTCTTGTTAATTCTTTTGTAAAGCAGAAATAGCCAGACTACAGATAGGAAGGGATCAGAGACTTAGAGAGAGGGTAGTTAGGTCTTCTGGGAGTTAGAGTCTGGAACAGAGGCTAAACCATAAGCATAAACGTGTACTGGAATGGCATCTTGAAAGGTGATGAGGAAAGGGGGCAGGGATATCTAGGAAAAGACTTTAGATCACAACACACCCCAAAGATCAGGGAAGGATGAAGAGGATTCAATAGGCAAAGATTATTTGTATTGTGGAACATTGAGAAAGTGTCAGCAGCAAACTCTGTTGCCAAGATTGCCTAAGTTGTGGAGCCTTGCTGTGTCTAGTCATTGATGGGAGTTAGTAGGGGAAAGCTGGGCCTTCACTCCAGTGCTGGGGCAGATTGACAGGTGTCGCGAGAGGCTGTCTCCCAGTAGTTACCCTCCCTATAATTCACCAGCAAGACCTTTGAGGGAAAAGGGGATAATGGTATTTTGGAGGAGGCAGGGAGGGAAAGACAGATGAGGGGTAGAAGAAGAGATAACATGAAAGACTACTTGAAAAGTCATATAGAAACCTACTGTAGTATAAACTTTTGAACACACACACACACACACACACACACACACACACACACACACCACCCCACACTTTTAAATGGAACAACCCAACATGGAGGGTGGTACTCTTTTCATAAAATGATAGACTGCCAAATTAAAAAGAAAAGTCCAGTGCCAGCTGTGGATGATGTCCCTCAAGTTGTTGGTCAGGGTAAGGTCACAGAAACTGTCCCCCCAAAACAATACAGGTTCTTGACTTGCTCTTACCTGGTTTCTGGAGCTTGGTAGTAAGATCCTATTGATGAAGACATTACACATTTTGGTCAAAGGACATGGAGAAATCAAGGCCGTATTGACCTCAGGTTTCTTCCTGCTGGCTTACTTTCATAATGCCTGAAGATGCTACACAAGCTGTTGGGGTGATAATAGCCATTAACAGTTGTAACTAGCTGTGACCCCCTGAAGCTACAATAAAACTGGCCTGGTAAGGTATTCCCATGTGTACATAGTAGCATGAATATTGTGAGGGTAACTAAACACTTTCTGATTGGACTTAAAGCCCATTTCACAGGTGAAAATTCATCCTTAACACTGTAAACCTGGTCAAGGACCCATGGATAAGGAGCTCATAGTCGTGAGGGGTGAATCTAGTATTATCATTTTTCTAAACATACATAGTATTATGCTATCTTCTAAACACATGTTTCTGTGCCAATAGATTGGGACAGTTCTTACCTCTCATTGGAGAAGCTTCCCATTACTGCTTTGTTTGTTTGTTTGTTTTTAGTTTTTCGAGACAGGGTTTCTCTGTATTATTTTGGAGATTGTCCTGGAACTCGCTCTGTAGACCAGGCTGGCCTCGAACTCACAGAGGTCTGCTCGCCTCTGCCTCCTGAGTGCTGGGATTAAGGCATGTGCCACCAATGCCCGGCTCCCATTACTGTTGATAGTGGTTAACACAGAGACAGATACCTGATCACAGAGCAGAGAACAAGTGTCTGTGGAGTACTCATCCACACGTGAGATATCTATATCACACTCCTTTCTTCCAAGACTCAAAGAACCGATTATGAAAGTCAGAGATTAGGGAAGAACGGATTAAAACAAATAAGTGTTTCTAGAACCTGATCAGACTATTGCGCTATGAACTCACCATAGCTGTGGAGTTACCTGCAGAAAAGCATACAAGATCTAGACAGTCAACATTCCAGCACAGATGGGGGAGGGGCACATAAATCCCTCCTCCCCCAGTCTAATTATTGACAGTTGATGGCTGCAAAGGGAAGGATAGTTTTCTTTAGGGATGTGGTAGGTTTCCCATGCTCCAATGACCCAAAAAGCATGTGCATCTGGGCAACACTAGACTATTGGAAAACAAACAAATAACAAAACAAACAAACAAAAAAGGAGACCTGGAGGCGTATGTGGTTCTGGCTGTTGCAGGAAAGGTGCCATATATGACATTCCCCTAGAACAATGGTTCTCAGTCTTCCTAATGCTGCCAACATTAATACAATTCCTCATGTTGTGGTGACCTCTAACCAGAAAGTTATTTTCATTGGTACTTTATGACTATAATTTTGCTACTGTTACGAATTATAGTGCAAATATCTGTGTTTTCGGATGATCTTAGGCAACCGTTATGCAAGTGTCATTTGACCTGCCCCCAAGGGGGTTGTGACCCATAGGTTGAGAACCACTGTGCTAGAGGTTCTCTACAATGCCAGTGTGCTGCTGGAAATCAAAGTAGAATAGAGGCAGCAGAATGAGCACAGAAATTTAACTTTGTCCCGTTGATCTGAGGCTAATGTATTCCTTTTCTTTTTCTGTCTTTTCCTTTGACCGAAGGGGGAAAACACCCCAGTATTTGTTTTGATGGTAACAACAAAAGTATGAAAAGTGAATATCTTGGAAAAACTAATGTCTCACTGAATATCAAAACTAGACTCTCAGGTGAAGAGGAGACTCAAGCAGTAAATCTGATTTTTAAATGCTCAGTGGAGTGAATAGATATTTCTCTAAATGCACAAATGGACAACAGGTGTGTGAAAACATGCCAACAATGCCAGAAATAAAGACACAGCCAACTGTCGACAAAGGGACCCTTGGACACTGTTGACAGGAATCTAAAATGTTAAAGATTTCATGGAAAATAAAATGGACATTACCACACAATACAACAATCCTTCTCTGGACAGTTGTTCAACCGGTATCAGGATTATGAAAGATATCTGCCATTGCTCACTGAAGCATTGTTTACAGGGGCCAAAATGAAGAAAGTAGAAACAAGCTATGTATCTATCAAAAACAAATGAGAAAGAAAACTGGCCTGTTATATAAGAAATATTATTAAACTTTTAACAAGTAGGCAGTTCTGCCGAATGCAAGAATATGAATGAACTTCGAGGCTACTAAACTAAATGAGTTAGTGCAATCACAAAAGGACAAATACTGGTTCTATTCCGTAGAAGTCCCTAAAAACAGCAAAAAGGGAAAGAGAGTAGGAAAGTGGGGACCAAGAGCTGCAGAGAGCTGGACACAGGAAGAAGGTCTGTTCTTCCAAATAGAAAGTTCTGGGGACCAGTTGCTCAACACTGTGCCTATGGTTAGCAGTATTGAACATGTCAGCGTCTAAAACGCAGACCTCATATTAATGCTGCTCTGTATGAAGTGTGAAAGGAAAACTTCCCATAGGTCTGAACAATGAAAAGTTTCTCCAGCAATATTTCTGATCTGTGACAGTCTGAATTGTCAGAAATCAACCTATATTCTAAGAAGTAAAATTCCACGGTTGGACCTAATAACCAACTTACTTTGTCACATCTTAAAACCTTATCAAATTGTGTAATTAAATGTTAATGTGAAATGATCCTTGTAGATACTTATTTTTTCTAATGAGTGTAAAATATTTGGTAAACAGGTAAATGACACTACAGGTGTTTCTCAGACGGTGTCCCTGATATTGATATAAACAAAAACACAACTGAGAAGTGTAAGTAACGAGACACCAAAGCAAATTGTGTAATATAACTTAACTAATTAATTTTTATTAAATCTGGAAACACTTTCAGGATTGAAATAGCATTGGGGCAACCAAAAACAGGCATCAAACTATGTGCAAATAAACTGTAAATCATTAGGTTTATAAAACTGAGGTTTGTTGTCTGATTAATAGGATACAAGGTCAATTACGAGGTTGCATTAAAGTTTAGGGATGCATCTATTAGGTCCAAATAAAAGACCAAACAAATGCTTTGAATTGACTCTTACAAAAGAATGGAAAGACAACAGGTTAAAAACAAAATAAGCAAACAAAACTCACTCTCATAACTCACCCAAGGCACAGAGTCAATGTTGTGTTTTTATCGCTGCTAAGGCAAGTGTGTGTATATCTACACTACTTGTGAAACAACAATATCTTCTCTCTTTCAGAATTAGCAGGCTTCCAACTGTGCTTGGAATGATTCCTGAGGTGTCAATTGCTTGGGGGAATTCATGGTGAAAATTACTCTAGTAATCTGAGGCATCATTAAAACAATAACATTGAAGCATTCAAACATATTCACAGCTACTCTGTTCCCTGGGAATTTGGATGGTTAATCCCACATGGTTAATGGCACTTGTTGTGTATGGTAGAAAATGATTCCAAAACAATAGAACTCACCAGGGGATAGTAAGAGGGAATTAAAAGTGAAGGGAACCTTGCTTCCCTGATGAAAATATAGCTGTTTGCAATTTGGGCCACTCACTGTTAGTGTTGTATCCTCTTCTAAGTATCCTAGATACTAATTTTATTCAAGAACTGAATTCAAGAATTCAGGTTCCTCAACCATTTGTGCCATAACAACACAATGACAATCTCAGTACATACGACTGACTTTGATGCCAAGAGTTTACTGCTAGAAGGTTAAGTAGGTGGAGATAAAAGTGTGATTTTGGTGGGAAATGGGTCTTTGAAACATCCTGGGATGTCACCAAGCATAAAGTCATTGTCTCAGTTAGAGACAAACAATATGAGACATACAAGAACAAGCAACCAGCTCCTCTTAGCTTTATTTTGTTTTAATTTATGAGTATTTGTGTGTCTGTGAGTGGGTTTGTGCACATGTCAGAGGGTGCTGGCAGAGACCAGAAGAGGGCATCAAATCCCCTGGACCTAGAGATGTAAGCAGTTCTGAGCCGCTCTGGCTGCTGGGAACCAAACTGTGGTTCCCTGAAAAACCAAGTACCAAGCACTCCTAGACACGGAGTCTCAGCTCAGTTCCTCTAATCGCCTTGTGTTTATGAAGGGATTTCCTTCCAGGAAGCGTGAGAGACCCAGCACTGAATCATGCTATTACTAATTCCTCGGGCATTGCATTGTCACGAAGACCCAAAGGATAAGGTAAAATGCTTCTCATACTCATAAATTACGAATAATCACTGCAAAGAAGGATTGACTTTGTGCACTCAGGCAATGGGATTAAGTTCATGCCACAAGCTCTTTTCTTTGTGAAAGGTAAATTTCTCCTGGCTGCACAAAACAGCAATAATTATTCGGAATTCCTGAAGCAGGCTAATCATTTGTCCAGAGGGCAGAGAAATCCTGCTAAACTGGCTTTAGTCGAAACCAGTGTCAAGTTCCTGACCTTGTGAACTCCCCAGAACAACGTTCACTGGAATAGGAGAAACACTAATTTTTAGCTGATTTTCTGGGGATTTTGCTTGTTTTGTTGGTGTTTTTGTTTGCTTTTGGTTTTGTTTTCTTTTGTTTTTTTAAGTTAAGAGCCTGTGTTTGATATAGTTGTGTTTGAAGTGGCATACCAAAATTACCATATTTTATAAACTGCTATTCTTTAAGTGTTGGGCTATATTTTTAGTTTTTCCTCCTTAAAGAGGCAGTGTTTTGTGAAGGGACCTTTCTTTCCTTGTGCTTAGGGGTAGTGCTTGTAGTGCGGCGGCCATTGTTGTATCTGTCCTGCGTAGCCTAGTTTGTGATGTGAAGTGCACCGTACACACGTCATCTCAAGATGAAAAGAAGAGCAGCACATTTCACAGATACCAAGACAATCCGAAGACCAAAGGAATCAAGCTTTCCCAAATTGAATAGTCAACATAAATGCTACGAATCTGCCAACACTTTTCCTCTGGTTTCTGAATGGGAATGGCAACATGCTCCCAAAACATGAAGAGAAAAGGACATGACTATATGTTCAGGAACTCTTTCCTTGGGGAGACGCAATACATGTAGGCATGCATGTAAATGGCTCCAACATCAACAAACCAAAGTGTGATCCCATCAGATCCCAACCTGAGGAACCAATTAGTGTACTGGGATTGCATGTGTGGTACCAAAGCAGCTGCACCACTGGCAAGTCTCCCTCCAGCATGGAAGGAGATTTCTCCATAGCTACACAGATGTCCTCTCCCCTCTCCTCATTAACCATCCACTCTCTCTATACTCCAGCACTTCCCAAGACCACGCAGTTAGTGCAGATTTACATACAACTGGTTGAGAGGTTGGGGAGGCAGCCAGAATCCCAGATAAAGGCTCCATGGGCTTCTCTCCCCATCATTGTATGAGCAAAAGCCCTATCTCCGGATGTCTTGAAGATTTTTTAAATTTTTATTTCCGTGTGTATATTTGCATGCCTGTATGTATACCACACATATGCATCAGGACCTCTGGAACTGGAATTTTGTATGAGGCACCATGTGACTGAGTCATGTGCAAAAACAGCAAGTTCTCTTAAAGTCTGAACACTTTGGGGATTGAAAGTTGTCACCACTCTTCTGATGGAGAAAATGGCCGTTTAGCTCAGTGGGAAGATCTTGGCACCTAGACAAAAGCTAGGGGAGTCAAGCCCTCGGGAAATCACACAGAAAGTCAGAACCCTTGAACATGCATCAGTAGACCTCTAGAACAAAGTTTGTCCCTATCAGCTAAGTCCCATAATGAAAGACTTCGGCTGCCTCACTAGTCTCAAACTCTGACAGAAGTAAGTAGTTCCTCCTCCTTGGCCCCATCGCTCTGAGCTCTGCTGCTCTTGTGAAAGATGGGTGCAACAGCAGCAGGAGCAATGTCTGCAACTCCGTAAGCAAACGCTTGTTAGGAAGCAAATGCTTTACCTCATATTCCACTGAAAGCTAAGCTCTTAAAACTTCGTCCATCTACTGTGCGCTGCAAAACTCACTTGCAGAACTGTGGCGTTTGCTTATGAGAAGATACACATGGCTTCTAAACGGACTCCTGCTGAGTGCTTACGCAGGTACCTGTATGCAGTGTCCTGTCAATTTCAGCCTTGATATGTGAGGAAGCGTAGTCCTATCTTGAAATATACCTCATAATAAGCTTGGATAACGCACCTACTCCTGAACTCAAAGACCACAGTACTTGGAGGAAGAACTAACCTGTCTCATCTTCAGACATCCCTTCAGGGCAGGCTGAAGGTATACTTGGAGCAGCACATGGAGAGAGCTTAGTAGTTTTCCCTCCATAGGAACTGCTGAGCCATCAACTCGGCAGCTTTCACAAGAACTAAACCCAGCTTTACAAAGGAGGCACTTGAAAGGCTCACACCATTAGCTATTCTGATTTTACGTGGTTCTTATTATACCTTGTTCTATTTCTGATCTCACCTGTATCAACAGCCTCCAGTCTCAGCACAGTAATGGGGGAGAAACTCTTTGATAATAATTGGAAACTGCTCTGTCTTGCCCTGTCTCTGATACAGTGTGACTGTCACCTGGTATGTCATTTGAGCTGTTCAAAGCAGTGGGCACAGGAAGTCTATGTGGATGGTCCAGGAGCAAGTCACTGCATCTTCTGAAAGTTTTGGTGGGTAGGATAGGACACAGAAGGAAGGCATCGCCAGCTTCCATCCTAATATTCTGAAGTCCCAGCCACGTAGCACAGCATCATTTAATCCTGGAGGAATTTTAGGGTGGACAGCACTGAGTGTGAAGAACAGTCATATGACAAACAGTTACTGCACAGTTTAACATGCAGTGTTTAAACCTGGCACTTTCTTGTCATGATAAAATAATGTAACAAGAACAGGAAATGGCGCAGCACAAATCGTTTTCATGATAATGATCTCATGTATTCGAAGAGCATAGGAAATGAAATAAATGTGACCATTCCATTGCCACCTTCACACGCTAGCCTCCCTAGCCTTCTCACAGCTAACCTTCCTGTTCTCCTAGCATGCCTACATGTGGTCCTCACTGACGAGAGAGGCAAATCCCAAGACTGACCTTGACACAGTAGGCATGCGAGTGGGAGGGTTTTGCCACGAAATAACCTGGATTTGTCCGTGTGCAGGAGTAAGCAAGCACTCGGCTCTCATCCTTGTCATTGCTCTACTGGAGAACTCCTTGCAGCTGCCTCCTGACCTTTAGCCTGACAAAAGCAGGTCAGATATGGGAGAAGAAAGAAAGCTAAAAACACAAGAGTTGCCTGAGAACAAGCACTGTGTTCACCACCCTTTATCAAGACGAGGGAGCCCTGAGCTTCCCCTACATAGAAGCAGTAACCGAAGAGGGCTGCTGGAGGCTTTTCTTCTGTGTAGCCTTGAGAGCGCCTTGGCTGAGTGAGGAAAATGGAGCTTCCCGCTCGTGTATCACCTCTCCCCTATCTAAAGAGGCTGCAATTTGATTCTGGCTCACCTCAAGGGACAAAGGAAGGTTTTAGGGACACGGGGAAGCCAGGAAAGGTTGAGGTCCATCAGACCAGCTCTGAGTTGGAGCTGACCCATCACTTCTTGACCTGGGCATCTTTTTCAGGAGGTCTGTCTTGCTTGGGAAATGATTTAAGTCACATTTTGTGAAACGTATACTAAATCATCTTGCCCCAAGATGATGATTTCAAATATGAGGGGGAGTAGAGAAGAAGGATATAGGAGTTTGCCAAACACTAGGGAAGACGGAAGCCAGATTGCCTGGAGAACTGTGCCCACACCCTGCCTCAACCAAATGTCACTCCCTCTGCCCAGCTGGCTAATAACTCCTTCCATGGCATCCAAGTATCTGCACTATACATTTTCTTCTCCTGGGGATTTGTCCCGGCAAGCAGACTGGAGTGTATTTTACATTTCATGCATCTTGGATATCTTTCTGTCCCAGGTGATATTCCAGCTACCAAATGGCCCTGATTGGTTAAAGGGGAATGCAATCATGTTCCTTGCCCCGGTTATTTGTCACTTGTTAAGTGATGTTTGGAGATTCCCAGGCGATTTCACATCTGAAGATTGCAAGTGGTTTTTTCCTTATCAGATGCCATGCAAAATGCTTTCTGTGGGGCACATCAGTTTCCCAAGTATCCTGTCTGATTCCGGAGGCTGATAACACTGGATTTATCGGTTCAGAAAGAGGAAGGAAAGCCTACATAGCAAATGGGCTAAAAGTAAAACAGGTTTAGGACCAAAAGTTAAACATTTTGGAAAGAATTGTAAATAGAAAAAAAAAGTAGAAAGAAAAAAAAAACCCAAACCGACTTAGTCATTGTTCACCTCTAACATTTTAGAGATTTTAATGAATTATACATAATAATGCATAATAATGATGAATTAGAACAGCAGGCTGCTTTGCTTATTTTAAAACAGTCTATGATCGTCTTTGTGTGTGTGCATGTGCTTGTGTGTATATGTGTGTGTTTATTTGTGTGGGTACAGGCATGTGTACATGTAGCAAGTGGAGGCCAGAGATTGCTATTTGAATGTCTTCCTCAACCAATCTTCACATTTATTTTTTATTTGTTTGTTTATTCATTTATTTATGAGACAGATCCTCTCACAGACATTGGAATTCACCTTATTCAGCTAGCTTGGCTGTCAGCAAGGCCCAGATAACCTCCTGTCTCTACCCTACCCCCACCTCCACCCCTGCCCCAGCTCTGGGTTTGCAGGCACTTGCCAGAGAACCTGGCTCTTGTGTGTGGACTAAAGATCAAGTTCAGGTTTCCCTATTTGCACATTTGTGCAGCAAGCACTTCACCCCAACCCCTTTACAATACTTTTTTTTTTTTGGTTTTTACGAGACAGGGTTTGTCTGTATTGTTTTGGAGGCTGTCGGTCCAGCCCAGCCTCGAACTCACAGAGATCCGCCTGCCTCTGCCTCCTGAGTGCTGGGATTAAAGGCATGTGCCACCACCGCCCGGCTACAATACTCTTTTTAAAGCTACTCTATGATCGGGACAACTAGAGTCTGGTTTGATTATTACATGGACCTCTGTGTTTATTTATAACTTACACATTGGCTGTTTGATTGATTGTTTTACTGTTTTGAATCTTTTCCCTTCTGTGTACAAATGATGATTTTACACATGACAGTGGCTTCCACACATGTAATGTTCCATCTTGCACTATGGTGGGAATGTTCCCTTGAAAGGGGACTAGCATGACGGCAGGAGGGAAGCTGCTGCCACTGGCTGTGCAGCCTTCAGACTGGGCACTGGGCATTGCTGAGCCTGGTGCTCTTCCTTGCAGAATGAAGAGATCCATCTCTTCTGTACCGAAGGCTCCCATAGCCCTAAATCCTGGTATACAGTTTTTCTTTTCTTTTCTTTTTTTAAAATGTAATGTGGACCTATAACTGTTGTAGTATATGTCCTGGATTTTAATGAACATCAATCGCAGTGAATACCTTTTTATAGAAGGGCATCTGCCTTCATGATTATAAAGCTTTACACCTCCCATTTCTTACTATTTCATATAGTTTTTAACTTTAACAAATCAGAGAGAGATTTCAACGTGTTCATCTCAAATTTTAAGGGAAAAGGTCACTAAACTAGGATAGTTATGGAATGCCCTCCATGAAATGTAAGGCAATCATGGGTAAATACGGGTTAGAAATGATTCCTGCCAGGGAACTGTATATACAACATCCGAGGTAAGGGAATTACAGTTTTAAGAACGCCATTTGTTTCAGGGATGCGGAGCT
This sequence comes from Mesocricetus auratus, assembly GCF_017639785.1. Lineage (NCBI taxonomy): Eukaryota > Metazoa > Chordata > Mammalia > Rodentia > Cricetidae > Mesocricetus > Mesocricetus auratus. The sequence continues at coordinate 38,681,313 of NW_024429194.1, read as the reverse complement.
AGCTCAGGCAACAACATGATTGCCTCAGAACATAAGGACCTTCATTCAGGCCCCACCACCCATGGTGGTGCATGCTTGTAATCCCAGTGGTGCAGAAACGGAGGCAGGAAGATGCCTAGGGCTCACTGGCATTCAGTCTAGCCTAATTGGTGAGCTTCAGGCCAACAATATACCGTCTCAAAGGAGGTAGATGTTGTTATTTCTAAGGTTAACATTTGGGGTTCTCCTGTGTCCTCTACATGAACATATGTGCACATACTTATGTACTCACATTCAGGAACAGGCATACATATGTTCATTAAAAACAACAGCAGAATCACACCAAATTCAATGGGAGGAAAAAAGTTTCATTTGGTATGGAGACTTTAATTTCTGAACCACCAGATCCCAATTTCTAAAGAAAAAAAACATAATTTGAAGTTGTTTTCCAATACAGAAATATGAGCCAGACCAAACATTTCTGTTATAGATAAATGGAACTTATTTATAAGCCTGAAATACCCCAGTGTGGGGCCACGATGTAACACAGCTTTCCCCATCGTTACTATCTGCTGTGCTCCAGCACTCTCTTGGGTAACACAAGTTTCAAAGGATTTCACACTGTGGGACCACAGATAAGAAAACCTTAGACTTATGTAGACAATTAGTACTGACCACAGCAAGGTGTCATTTCCCACCCCAGAAGTGGTATGAACTTAAAAGGGAACTTTCTCTTGTTTATCCAGAGACTTAGTGTCATTTAAGATTACTCCACATTGACATCCTGTTTCCCAATTCCACAGTCATTTGGAATCCATTTAAGTTCTCTAGTTCACCTCATCTGAAATTCTTTTCCACCTAAAATATTAAGCAAAGATTCCAAGCACTCACCTTGTAGAGTGTGCAGGATATCAGCAGACACTTTGTCCTGTGCAAAAACAAGCTGGTGACACAATGCTATCAGCCTAACATGCTTCTCTCATAGTTAAATGGCATCTTCTAGCAGGCTTTAGACTGTGGTTGGAGTCCAGGCTGTGCTCTGGTGGGAAGATACCTTTGGTTAATCTTAGAAACTGGTGATCCAGTAGCTGTGATATTGTTACTAAAGATTAGGAAGACCATAGAAAAACTAAAGCACTGACATGCATAATCCATCTACCAGTAACTAAAATAAAACAGAAGAGCCAAAAACAGATATTTCCCTGAAATCATATTTCAGTGCTCCATTTGCCAGTGTGGAATGTCAGATTTGTGCACATCACACATTTTTTAAAAACCATTTCTTTAGGGAAAAAAACAATACAACAATGAATTGTGGTTTGACTAGAGAGTTTTTTTTTCTAACAAGAGGACACAGCCACATATCTCACCCAAAATATGCTTCAGTGTTGCTTGTATGTACTTGTATGAGATTTAGAAATGTGTGTAGTGCTGGACTGCCTCTACAACTGAGACATTCTGATAACACCATAGGGCCATGAAAATTATTTAATCATATTCATGTACCTGAATGCATCATCTAGGCCTCCCTCCCTCCTGCCAGGAAAAGAGTAAATTTCACAAGTTGTAGCATCTCTAGAAAACACTCATTTTGCCTGTACTTGGCTAGGAAAGGCTCTATGAATAAGTTGTGCTTTGTGATGAGTACTGAAGAAATTTTGGAAATGACTGAGGTTGAGGTTGAGAGTGTGCATCATAGGCAGGTCATGGGAATACAAGGAGAAACAGAGCAAGCCTAAGGACAACAATGAGAACACTGACAGATGACTTAAAGCCTAATTTATGCACTTAGAGGATTTTCCGAAAAGATTTACATGGGTGTGATAATTAGTATTTAGATAAAGTTCCTCATAGAGAAGTAGGTTTCGTATATGAATGTTGAGGCTGGTAGCTAAGGCCAAAGACAAGAGCCCTGCTGAGGACTGTCAATACAGCATGGAGGAATAAGGTGTGGTAGCAACAGTAAACCCTGGCATTATTGGGGATTGTGATGCTGGAGCCCAGATACCTTTAATTTCCTGGACACAGGAAAGACTGATGCTAGGGAAATAAAAGTTGCTTCCAGTCAACCGTAAAGCAAATGACATATTCTTCCCTTCTTCCTTCCTCTCCCTATATCTCTTCAAGTGGGCTTTAAATGATATTTTTAAAACATAGAACTTGGGCTTTGGGTGTGTGTTGTGGTTCACCCCTTTAATCCCAGCACTTGGGAGGCAGAGGTAGGTGTATCTCTGAGTTTGAGGCTATGCTGGTCTACAAAGTGAGTTCTAGGACAGTCAGGGATACACAGAAAAAAAAACCCTGTCTTGAAAAACAAAACAAAGTCATAAAAACAAAAGCACAGAATTCAGAATTCAATGAAATGGAACAGTTCCTTAAGATTACTACCACACACACTGACATTGAGTGATGGAGAGTATAGAAAAATAATAGTTAATAGTTACTGGCCATGTTTTATGCTATACTAGGAGAATTACATTTGTTTCTTACATGCTATTACTGTTCTTCATGTTGAGAGATATTCGAGTTAATCTCTTACTGATCAAATAATAGGCTAACATGCATACTATGTAATACTTTTCATCAGCTTAATAATTTAAAAGAAGGAATGATTTATGATAAAATAAATATAAATTAGCAATAATATAAGGCTTATATATTAAGAAAAGTTAGGACTTTTTCATTGTTTTGGAATAAGTACAGCATTAAAATATACTAACAGATAACTACTAGTTATTTTATTTTTTTAAAAAAGGAAAGTATTCAGTATAGTAAAAAATATCTTCGTGTTATTGAAAGTACAGAGTTCAATGGATATGCATGACTGGATTTCAAAAGAAATGTTAGGGCAGAGAGCTAGCATTTTGATATTTTGAGTCTGATTGCATCTTTGAGGTACTGCAATGACTTAACTCATCTCTCCATGGGGTAATGAGTAAATTTTGCAGAAGATTAGGAGTCTTAAGCAAAAGATACAATATCATCTGAGGCAAGACTCCTATTTCAGAACATCACTAGGGAAAAAAAGACTATTTTCAGACAACCTTTTTGGAATATTCCCTAGCTATGAGGAATTTTGTTTTGAGTGTGCAAGCTACTTACACATCCAGGTCATTGGTTATATTCTTAAAGGAACATAAAATGGAAATCCTGTGAATGTATTTCTTCAAATTAAGTTTGAAGATAGTCATCCCAGGCGAGAAACACTAAGTTATTGATGTCTCTGTGTATGCTACCCTTATGTGTGGTGTCTCTCTAAATATCGTATAGAGCACCAAAATAAAAGACTAATTGAACTCAGGCTAAGTAGGATGTATTTTCTGTCTTTCAAGTTAAATTACAGAGCCACAGTTACCAAGCACTCTCGTGTATTATAGCCGAAAACTACTATAGAATAGTATAATGTCAGCTCAATATTACATTTATGTTTGTTTTACCCAATAGGTCAAACTTACTGGAGTTTCTAACATTGATAGGTATGACTGAGAAAAACCAATTCTAGTCTGAGATTGTAGTGAATAAATTATAAGGGAATGTATATAATCAGGCAATTTCTTTAAAGAAAACTGACAAAAGAACTGATACTTAGACCTGCAAAATCAAACACAACTCGTAGTTCCTATTATAGCATCAGTGACGTATTGTGCTGAGAATGATGGGAAATTTGTAAGATAACAACATAGCTTATGGGCACATTTATAACCAACACAGTTCAGTGAAAAATGAAACCTAACTCAGGATGCTCAAAGCTACCAAACACAGCTCCAAGAGCACTGCCTAGAGAAACATCCTAACAAGCCTGATCAAGGGTTAGAAGTGCCCAGTGATTGGACAGAAAGTCCTTTAAGTCTGTCCTGACTCAAAGGCATCCATTACATTTTCAATATTTCCCATTGTTGTTCAAGTTTGATTGAGCTTAAATATATGATAGATGAACACCGAATTTGTGACTTGAAAAACATACACAAGTAGAAGTTTGCCATTAAGGGCAAATAGCATATCCCCAGCATATGGGTGAAATGTGCTCCTACGCTGTTGTTGCAAATCCACACACTATCCACAGATGTTATGACTTTAATGAGACCATGCAATGTAAGTTTGTACCATCCCTTCTTAAAGTGCTGCTCTTTCAGTTAGTTAAAACATATCCAACATTGTTAAACAGCTATAGGAATTTTTGCAAAAAGGTGATTCTGGTTATATTTCTGTAGCAGAAAAGTAAAGGACCTGCATGTGGAAACTGTATGTTAAGATGAATTGGAAGTGATGTGATTTAACAGTTTTTAAGAGATGTGCTGTAGAGTTTGGTGGCATTACCTCCTTTAGCAACAACTGGACTAAAATTTCAACTGTAAACATATATTTCTATTTCAATCATTTCAAGTCAGTGTTCAGAGTTCTAGCAATTATTGATATTTTTTGTAAAAAAATTCTTCACCCATTGATGAGTTATTGAATTTTCCTGAAATTTTAAGGTAATATAAGGAAATACAGAATTAATTAAATTTAAGGCAGTTTCATAGCATGTGTTTCTAGCCTATCTGCCTAGTGCTCCATATACTAAGACTGTCAGAACTTTAAGGATTGGGATTTGTCATCATATGTATTTCTGTCATGTCTCCAATGTAATCTATTATAATTCTAGACACATAATAGATCTCCTACAAACATATAACCATTTTAATAAAAAATGTACCGTCAGCCTCTCCCCCATCCCCCTTAATTACTTACTTTAGCTAATGTACAAGTATGGGTATTACTTTAGCATCCGTCAATTAAAACACATAACAATTAAACAATGAGTTTAACAGGGCAGAAGGCCGCTGTAACTGGCCAATAGGGGCAAGTGATTAATTCTGAAATAATGAAAGTACGAAGCAGCAGTAGTCAGTTTCAAGCTTGCAAGGAAATGATGACTGTGAAATTTGTGACACTTGACTTAAAATCAATGCTCCTGGAAGGTGATATAATAGCTGTAAGCTGGGAAAAAATAAGTACAGGGGGGAAATCAAAGTTGACACAGTGAAACTGCATAGAGAGGAGTGGGTAGGGTAATGACCGTGCTGAAGAGCAGCTAATGGAACTAATGAGGTATCTCGTGATGGAGGCAAAGAGCTCCTGCTTTCTGAAGCAACTAGTTCATTTAGCTGACTAATTTGCTGACTCATCTTTCCTTAATCTCTTAGGGGGCAGTTGGTGGTCTGCTACTTTATAATACTTCTCAGAACTGGCCAACTAATACAGAATAGAACAGCACGGCTAGAGGAAGGTTGAAAAGAAGACCATTATCTCCTTTAATAAAACGATGATCCTCTAATGGCAAAAACAAGCCCCAAAGTCATTTCTCTAAATGGGGAAATCTAAGTACAATGTGTACCACTGTTATTTTCCCAGAGATCGTGGGAAATGGCTTGCACTTTAAGACAAGAGAGTTTTCTTACTTGATATCTAAAAGTCGGTGTCCTTGCTGTGTTTTCATCTGTAAGTCCTTCCTTCACCTTGTTTGGTTTGTAAAGAGACTTGCCAATGCTTTCTTTTACTTTCTTCTGACTTAAAAAATCATAGGGAATGAGTGTAAGTGTCACTAAACGAGAACATTAGAAAGCTTCCAAGGATAGTCGCAGGATGACAAGCCAACTTCTCAAAGTGGCAGTAGTGCTTGTTCCCAGAAAGCTGACTTAACTCGGTGGTCATGAAAGGTAGCTCTTTTCGCAAGTTAAAGGGTTTTTATCTTGGTTAAACTGACAACTTGTCCTACTTAAGCAAGTAATGTAAATTTCCTCTCACAGATCTGTGATCATTAGCTCATAATTAGGATAATAAATATGGAATCACCAAACAGATCAGTGGAAACACCATAGTGTTAAAAATGACAGAGAATGCTTTTGTTACTCTGCTGGAACCAGTCAACAGGGATCTGTTCAAATTCCAAATGAGACTTTACATGTACTTACTGTAAATCCAGCAGCTAGGATGAGAAGGAAAGAAAGGGTGAGGGATATGAACATACTTTAACAGACCAGGTGAAAAGAAAAAAGAAATTAAGAATATTATTTAATAAAAAGAATATTTATATTTCTAAGAAAATGTTCACTAAATATCTTTAAGTGGCTTCTCAAGCAAATTTTCACATGTAAACAACTTTTGCAAGGAGGTATTTTCTAATGCTGGGAGAAACAGGGGCCTGGAGGCACAGTTAGAATTATATAGATTACTCAGAAGGTCCTATAAAGAAAAAAGAAACCCAGAAGGAAGGCTTTGTGAAGCGCAAAACCCATGCTCTGTCCCACCGATGAAGAATTCTGGTGTGGACAGATACCGGAAGCCATCTGGAGACTTGAAAGGAGACTTCAACCTCATCAAAAATCAAGAAATCTGCTTGTTTTTTCCTTTAAAATGTTATCAACAATAAGAATAGTAATTCCATCCAGTTTGCTTGTGTTCTAAGAAGTACACCTATTGTTGGCATTTCAGTCAGATGGGGATGGGTCAGGTATTCTGGCACTCGGGAGTCACAGAATACTGAGTGTTACACAGCTCAGGTGGAAAGGTATCCTGGAGCTGGGGGCGGGGCAAGGACCACCACAGGTTGCAGTAAGCTTAGCTGTTTACAGCCTTGCCTCAGTGAAAGGCTTTCCCAGTATATGGGCTCTGCTCTGGCAGTACAGGGTCTTCCAGCTGAGGATGTTTGCCCAGTGTAGCAGTTTTGCTCAGCAGGAGGTTTCTCAGGGGAAGTTGCTAAAGTTCAGCTCTGCTCCGGAGAGCAGAGAGAGGAGAGTGGTGTGTAACAACTTGGCTCTGCCAAGGGAAGGTTTCCCGGCAAAAGTGCAGCCCTGCTCACTCTGCTCTGCCCAAGGGTTGCCTCTGCTCTGTCGCCACCGCCACCACAGCAAAAGAAGATCTTCACCCAAAGCTCATTGAAGGGGTTTATCGGAAGGAAGAATCCAGGAGAGTGGCTGCCTTCTGCCAGAATGGCCTGGGTAGTGCGAACGGCCAAAAGTTGAACAGACACAGGGTTTATATAGGGCTTCCAGGGTGGGGATTGGTCAGATTTTAGTGCTGAGCTCAGATTGACTAGAGCTCTGCTCGAGGATTGGTTAGTTTTTTTGCGCAGGACTAGGGTCAGATTTGGCTCAGGTTTCATGGCCAAAGTGTGTTCCTTTCTCTGGTCCTTTTTAGCCTTTTGGCTCCAATTTTAGGGTCAGGGTGCATTTCTTTCACTGACTCTGATTCCAGGGACAAAGTGTGTTCTTGGGGAACTGGTTTCTGGGTCAGGGTACATTTCTTTATTTCTGGTTGCAGGGTCAAAGTGTGTTTCTTAGGCTCTGCTCAGGGTGTCTTTCTTTGGCTGGTCCCTTTTCCCTACACCTATCATTCTGTTTGCAAATTGTATATAGATATGCCCCTTCCACCCTTAAAATAATCTTATCTGGTAGCAGTCTGAATCATGTCTGTACATGTTATGTGTTTTCTATCTACTACTGAGATCCACCAAACGTGTGTTTTGCCATCACTCAAGATTTTATAAGAGTTAATTCAGGCCACATAGGTTGTCTAGAAGTAATGTCAAGATTATAGAGGACATACTTTCTAGAGAAGATCCGAGACTGCCCTTGGACTGATTGTTCTCACATATATGATATTAAAATTCAAAAAACTCAGTTTCTTTGTGGTTGTTTGCTATACAGCCCTGCTCCCTGAGCAAACCAATGGACGTCTTTGTAAGACCAGGTCTGTCTGCTCCCAGGCGCTCATCATAGAAGGAGTATTCCATCATAGAAGTAGTATATAGAACAACTCTCAGTCATCTGCTAACTGCATGGGATCTGGGGAGGTCTTAGAGAGAAAATGGAGTATGTAGGCTACGTAAGGCTATGGGAAGTTGGCTACAATTTAAAATGTTTACAATGATATGTATATAAATAAAATTGTTATTGTTCATGAATGGATAGACAAATCTTATTCTAGGTCTTACTATTAACAAAACTGATTAAATTTTCTATTCCTTATTAAAGTCATATGTAAGAGTTATCTCAGCTATTCCCTGTATATATGGTGTTAGTTTACAATTATACCAATACATTCATACCTCTGACCTTTTAGTGAAGTCAAAAAAGTCCTTTTAACCACACCACAATAAATTTGTTTATTTAATACCCAGAAGTTTTCCAGAAAAATGCTAATGATCTTAGTATCCACCAGATACTTTTAAACTGGTGGACTACCATTTTCCCAAACACAGCTGCTGGCAAGTCTGTAGATGTCATCCTGGGGAATCAGAAACAAGCTCAGACAGACATTAACCAAAGTGGTGTATTGGGTCAAACCCCATAAGTGTGCTTTAGAGAGTTAATACAATTCAAGACAGAAGCTGCCTGGGTCTGAAAACTGAAGGCTAAATCATATACTGCAGAAAAAAAACATATAAGGATGATAGAAATTGCTTAGAATTACAGGTTGATACAAGCAAAGAAACAGGGAGGAGATCATCAGACACTTCAAAATGGTCTGCAGCACTGTCAACATTTCACTGGTTCGCACCAGGAAAGACATCCTATCTCTTGGAATACACCCCAAGTTCCCAGGTCACAGTTCTCACCGCATCCCTTTCTCAACTCTATGCACTGACCATATTGTTTCTTAAAGGGAATTTAATTGTGAAAATAGACCTTGCCCATTCTCATATGCTTACCTCCCCATCTCAATTTTTTTCTCTGACCTTTAATGTGATACACAATAAGTCATAGACAACACTAACGATGACTCTGGGGTGTTATTCTAAATTAAAATGCTTAGCATTTATTGTGGGGAGCTTGGACAATGAAGCATAGAATCACAGATTCAATCAGTAGTTCCTTTAGGTGATTCTTCATTGCTATTCATGACAACTTAGCTCATAGAATCATTTTAATAAACACAGTAATTAAGTGCACAGAATCTTTCTATTTCAATAACAATCTGTCCTTTGCCTTCCACTCTTTGATCTTTAAACAACAACAACAACAAAAAAAACCTAAGCTCTTTCTTCTCTCATTCACACTTGCCTATGATTGTCCAACCAGGATATTCTTTTCTTTAGTGGGTTGTTCTAATTCTGAAATGTAATTCTTTGTCTCTAGAACATTTGAGTCATGACACCATGTTTACTTGGGAGACAGGTTCTCAGAAGACACATCCTTCATTAAGTATATGATGGAGGAATTGACAGTGGTAGGTGATGGTGGTTTCTACCTGCTGTCTCCCATGCTCGCCCTGCTTGAATGAAGGTAACTCCAAAGCAGCTGATGAACACACATATCCAGGAGGTATGAGTAGTAATGAACCTGCTCATATTAAAATTCCATATGAGCCATGACTGTGAGCTACGGAGTTCAAGGTAAACAGCATGGTTTATTCTGCCCCCAAACTGGGTCTTACCTTTCTTAATTACCTGTAATGATGTCCTTTCTTCCTCAGATACCGAAACATCAGATGAGATTTGGAATCTGGATGTGTCCTATAGAGCTGGTGACCAGTTAGGGATATGAGGTAGTGCCAGGGAGAGCTATTTACTTTTACACTGAGAGAAATTTATGAGAAAGCTATTCAAGACTACATTAAAACAGTTTAACATGTAAATAACTCCCTTCTGTTGTGAGTGGTGATATTCTTTCAAACTAGACTATCTGTTTAATGTAAAAAAAAAAAGAAAGAAAAAGAAACAAACTATAGCTACTCCTTCATCAATAGTCAGTGTCAATGACACTGGACAATTTCCAATTGCATCCCCAAAATAGGTTCTTCACTGCATGGAACATTTAGGTGGACTGTAAATCTGACACAGGAGTTGCTGATCACAGACCTGGAATCTTATCCTCCTGTGTTATTCAAAACCCAGAGCACTTGGTGTCAGTTTCTTGAAGGGAGTGTTCCTTTGGGAGCGAGGACAGAAAGCTTCAAACCTGAGCCGTGTAAGTGGAGTAGGAAGTGTGGATGTGAATCCAACACTTAATTTTTAACACACACGCAAATGTCAAGGTGTGTACATGGGAGAGGTGAACTCAGGGGATGTGAGAGCCGAAGAAGCCTCAGCGATGATCTAGTTCATCCTGTCGGAGTTTACAAGCAAAGGTTCATTTCAGCTGCACGTTTATTCGCAGTGGTGAAAACCTGGGAGTCAGATGATGACTTTGGCTTCATCACTGGTCTGGCATTTGCTAAGATGTGGGGCATTAAGCATACTCCTCTGTTTATCTACCTTTACCAGTTTTCTCCATTTATAAAACCAGCAGATCCTAGAACTGTCTCTTTCCCATGGTTTAAAAAAAATAAAACTACTTATATAAATGAACCAGGCAATTCAGCACTTGCAACTCACATAATAAACTTCTTTCACAATTATACCCAGGAAATTTTAATTTTTCTTTATTACTTTCAGAGTAATTTAAAGAGGTTACATTTTCTATTTATGCACTATTCTTGGGAGAAATTGCATCTTTATGGATTTTAGAATTAAAACTCATTCAATTTCAGTTACTGCCTGTCACTTAAGTGGGTCTTATGTGTAAGTCTAAGGTCATACTGGAAAACATGTATTTCTTCAACACACTGGATGAGCATTTCAAGTATCATTGAGCCTTGAAGAAGGGGAAGAGGGAAAGAGTTGAATGGTATCCCCTATTCTCACATAAGCCCTGCTACGCTGACACTTAAAGGGAAGGGTAGAAAAGTTTACAGAGAAAGAATAGAAATCCTCCTCCTTCCCAGGTCTCTACTACAGTACTCCTAGATCAACTTGATTATTTTTTCTTTTTTTGAGATAGGGTTTCTCTGTTTAGTCTTGGCTGTCCTGGAACTTACACTGTAGATTAGGCTGACGTTACATTCTGAGAATCACCTGTTTCTGCCTCCTGAGTGCTGGGATTAAAGGTATGCAGCAGCACTGCCTGGCAGAAGACTTTGTTATTTTATGTGTGAGTGTTTGTTTGCATGAGTTTATGTCTACCACATGTGTGCTGTGCCAGCAGAGGCCAGAAGAAGATGTTGGATCGATTGAAACTGGAGTTACAGCTTTAAATTGCCTGAACTGGTTGCTGAGAATTGAACTCATGTTCTCTGGAAGAGCAGCAAGCACTCTTAGCCATGCAGACATCTTTCCTGACCTCCAACTTGACATTCTTACAGCTCTGCCTTTCCTATAAATTTTCTTATCATGAATATCCTCCTTTCTCTTTCTATCTCCCTTCCTATCCATCGCAGCCAAGTTTGAAATCAATGTTCTTCAGGCTGTCAACATCCACCCATTTAGTACCCCACTATTCTGACACCTATTGCTTATGCCATCCATTTGGACATTCTCCCCAAGCCAAGCATTAACCCCTCAGCTGCTTCACTATTTCTGTTATACTGCCCTAGTGTGCCTATTTCACCTCCCTGCTAGATTGTAAGTAGCTCAAAGTTCTTGGAAGGTTTTGTTTTCTGCAATTCTTTGGTTGTCTAAGAAAGAAGCAAAAAGTAATGAAGGAAAAAAGAAAATGCTGCAACTCTGATGAATTTATCAGGGCAGCAAAGATACACTTTACTCAAAAGCCAAAGAAAGATCATAACAAAGCTCTGTAAATATTTAGTTTATCTTTGACTATTGCACTAGATTCCTAACCAGTCTCTTTGCTACCAGTCTGTGTTGTCCAATCTGCTATACACAAGTCCAAACAAATGATCTTTATGTTAAGGCACTTCACTAACTGATTGTTTAGCTACATTTACTAAGCATTTTCATACATGAGAGCAATTACATTCGTGATTTAGGCAAATATATCAGGTTATGAGTGAAATAACAAAAAGTGAGAATTTAAAGAGCAAGTGAGTAAGAAAAGAAACAGGCACATGTTTTGTGGGGTGACTACCTACAACACCATGATCTTTGTTGATGATTTTACTAGCAACAGTATAGTAATAAGAGTTCACTTCTCTGCACACAACTTATGATGTGAGCATTGCTGTTAAAAACTGTATCTTGAGGAATAATACAATGACATGAATTCATTCATCAATTTTGCAAATTTTTCTGTGCCTACTACATTCCACATATCCAGACTGATAAAGTACAATACACGCAAAACAAGAAATTCTAGTATGCTAACATTGCTTTTTCCTAACCATGTTTATAGGTGAACTTATACCTTTCAAATTAGTCAGGGTCCAAACAGGAAACATATGTGTGTTCAAATTCACAATGTATGACAAGATTGTCTCTTTTAGGAGATGGATAGAAGAAAACTTTAGGCCAATGTGAGGCACCCGTGAGACAGCAGAACCCTGAACAACTCCTGGGTTGGAAAAGGAAGCAGGGACTGGCGCCGCTAGAACTTGGAGACTACAGAAAGGGCACTACCTCTGAGAAGATAGCATTGAAAGCTCAGAGGTTAGAGCTTGAGGAATACATACCCACCCATACCCCTGTTCCCTGCTATTTTCCTTGTCTGCCTAGAAGTCAGAAAACAGAAAACTTTCTATGGAGTCTGCTCACTTCAGACATTCAGGCTTCTGGGCATAGTGGAGAAAAAATGCATCCAAGATCCAAGTAACTTAATGACATTGTCCCATATCCCTTTAAAACTTTGTAATAAATATTTATGTCATCACCATAGGTTTGCTAAATAGCATGAACCAATACTGACAAAGTGCTTTTGAGTACATTTTACATTTACTTTTAATTGGCACATAAAAATGCACATACTTATGTGGTAGCAAATGATGCTTTGATACATATATAGACTGTATAATGTTCAAATCAGGGAAGGCATGTCTCTTCAAATATCGAGTCATTTTTTCAAAAGTACAATAATTTCCTACTGAGATTATTAAGGCAAGGTGTCGGAGAAGCTGTCAACATTGATGCTGTTTATAGAAAATGGAAAATTAATGAAGCAAGAAGAAAAAGATCAATTCAAATTGGTTCGACTATATAAAACTTCTAATTTCAGCCATATATATTAATTGCTCGCCATTTATGCCTAATTACCATGTAGTACAATAATGTGTATCATTAAAAAAGTGCTAATTTAAATTTACTGACTTAGTGTTAACTATGCAGCCTTCTTTAGGAGAGCTTTTTGTAAATTTTGACCCATGAGGCACACTCACACCTCTTTTGACTCAAAGAAGAGTGGTTTCTGTGATAGTCTGTCCATTCACCTCCTCTCCAAAACTAAAGGACACAAAAAGAACATGTTTTGTGGGCACATGTTCCTGAAGTAGTAGATAACTCAATTTAGTAGTGCTTTAAGCCAAACCAGAGGCCAGGGTAGGGTGATCATTTCATTCCAGCCATGATATAGTGTAGGGAAAATCTCATGCCAGACCATTTATAGCTCTTAGGTCATAGGACTCAGCATGCAGCTCACTGCCACCAGGAGGATCAGATGGGTAAGGGGTGTGCTATCTTTAGCAGATGTATCCTGATCACTACAGTCACATTCCACTTTGCACTTGAACTGCTAATGCTTTCCGGTAGTGTAGAACTCAAGACCAGTTTGCTTTCCATCAGATCCCCAATGATTAAGCTCATCCCGCAGTGCTTCATATTGGAATCTCCAGTAATGATCACACTGGGTTTGTACATTGATTCCGAGGTTTATCATAAGCACTTCATTTTGCCTTGATAGATGGACAATAGGATGCCACCCATGAATCTCTGAGCCTTTTAGCAGCTCCACAGCAAATGTTTGAAATACACAACAAGTTGTACTTAGAAGTTCAGCCTCATTACATCAAACTGCTGCAACTCATCGGTAGGCTTATTATAACTAAAGGTAGTTTAGGGTACTAAGCATTATGCATTTAAAATATTTACTTTAGAGTATGTTCACTTTGACATTTATTAGGAAAACAGTTGAGTCACTTTGGCTAACTTTTGAATAAAGATCTATACCCAGAAATTAAATTATATAACTCTATGCAGAATATGGACCTGACTGCATGGCCTTACAAGATACTGAGTAGGGACTCCACTGCAGATTTCTCCTTAGCTTTTATCTTCTAGGGCCAGAGGAGCTATCTACATCACCTATTTCTCACTGTAGAATTTCCCTGTGACAAGTTGGTAAAATGATGGTATCAAGTCCCAGTAGAAATCAAAAGAGAAGGGAGTATTCTGATATGGAAAAGGGCCAGCTGTTAGTACTTTGACTTCATGCTTGCATGCTGATTTGCTATCTTCAGTTAGTCTGTCATTTTTTTTAAATAAACAGGATGACTACATAAATCACTGAAACATTAACAGACATTAACTGGATATCCATGGTAAGCAAATAACAGAATCAATATGTTTGGATGTATGTTTTTTAGTTAATAATATTTACTACAGGGTTGGAGAGATGGCTCAGCAGTCAAGAGCACTAAGTCTTGCAGAAGACACATGTTCAGTACCCAGCATTCATATCTGACAGCCTATAACCACTTGTAACTCCAGTTCAGGCCTCTGCAGGCACTGACACCTACATGGTGCACATACATAAATTCAGGCACATGTATATATGGGTAATTTTTAAAAGGCTAATATATGACATTAATACAGTAGCTATGGCTACTCAAAACTGTTCAGATCTTTTCTATGAAATCTTTAACCCAGCATTAATCAATTTTTTGAACAAGCACCAGCTACACGAAAAAGGCAACATGACGACTAGCACAGCAAGAAAAGAGTAAGGTGGTTGCATTTGACACCATCTTATTCTAAGGCTTATCTACTTTTCACTCTGCTGTGAGCCTTAGCAAGGCCTTCCAACCTTCTGGTTATACTTGTTTTATCTCCATGGAGATTTCTTCCATCTCCGTGTACACAGAAACCCACAGCTTATCCCTACTCTCTTTTCCAACTGAAACATCTTTCTTGGGTAATCTTCCTGAAGTAGTGAGCAACTCAGATAAATGTAACAGAAGTATTATTAGATGCCTGGGCTGGGAACAAAGACCTATAGGCTGTGGTCAATAGATAACAGCATGGAAGAGTCACTGGGTTTGGAGATGTTGACTAATAGGACTTTTTTGATCAGAAATCAATTTCTTCCCTCAAAAGTTTTCATGTATTTATTCCTGCACCAACCTTCTAGTGTATGTCACATGAACAAAATGAAAAATAAGGTTCTCTATAAAGCATGTCCCACTGAGCAGACAATAGTGACATTTGAAACTTAACTTGGTAGATGGTTCTGTCTTTGCCCAGAGTAAATGTCCATATTGTAGGTGTAATTCCTGATGATCCTATCTTGGTTATTCTCTGGCATCTGGTCTGGCAGTTGTACTATACTTTCTTCAGCCAATGTTCATGCAATCCATTGGAGAACAAGGTACATTTGCTTGTTTCTGGGCCAGGAATCAGTTGCCCCCACACACCTTGTGAGAAGATGTGGTAAGAAGGAGTTCATATAACAGTAGCAAAAAATGAACAGAAAATCACTACGTCAGTCTAAAGGAGTGTGGGGATGTCTGCTTACATGGGATTTTCAAGATTCTGCTGGCAGAAATTATTTTGTTTTTCTCAGAGTTTAAAACAATCAGCACACATGCTATATAGTTTATTCTTTCTTGAGGAGGCTCAGGGGTTAACAATTAAGGATTTCTCCTTTCTGAGGCGTGGGCTGGCCGCTGTGCCTTCCATCTCATCCCTTCCAAATTCCTCAAGAATCTTGTTCCTACACGTTTTACCCTCATCTCTAGAATCTTTGAGGTTTTTTTCCTTCTTCTTCATTCCTTTTAATTTTTTTTTCTGGTTTGAAACTTCATCGTAAGACCTTTAGCTGACTTCACTGTCCCCTCTGGCTAACTGACTCATTTATCTGATTTTCATTTCATAGCTTTCTAAACATGTGATTTAAAGTCATTGTATCAAGTCTCTGTCTCATTACTACTATTATTATTATGATCATTATTATTATTATTTTGGCCATGCACAATGGAATTCTTTCTGTCCTCGCCTTGGTATGTGCCATCGACACTTTTTAATGGCACCCACCTTAAAACGCAGCTTCATTCTTGGTTCCATTTTGCCTCTTCTCTCATCTTCATACAGATTGTCTTTATTCCCTTTTTAAATATTTCATTTATTTTACATCTTCTATGGGGTAGTGATTTAATGAACCTTACAATCATTTCAACACCTAACTGGCACTTGATAAACTGGACACATTTGAAGTGTACTATGGAAGTTTTTGACATAATCATATGACATCACTACAATTATGAACATACTTGCTACTCTCTAAAATTTTTTCATGGGTGTTTTTAAAGATTCCTCCTCCTCCCAAACTCCAGTATCCATCCCTAAGTAATCACTGATCTGGTACCTGCCACGTGAGGTTAGTTTTCCTTTCCAAGGACTTTATAAGTGGATTAACACATTATTGTTATTATTATTATTGGTGGTGGTGGTGTAAATTTTTTTCTTCACTCAACACAATGATTTTGAATTTGATCATGGTGTTTCATACATGGCTAGTTCACTATTTTTTTATTGTTCCATATGAATTCACTATACAAATACAGTACAATTCATCCATGCTTTAAATTCTATCTAGTTTTTCGACAGCTCGGTTATTTCTGACTTGGTTATATGTAAATATTTCTATGAGCAAGTGCACAAGTTTCCCTAAGAATATATACACTTTCATTTTTCCTTACATTTATTGTGTGTGTGCATGAATGAGAAAGAGAAAGAGAGAGGGGGGAGGGAGGGAGGGAGAGAGAGAAAGAGAGAGAGAGAGAGAGAGAGAGAGAGAGAGAGAGAGAGAGAGAGAGAGAGAGAGAGAGAGTAAGGATATGTGGAGGTCAAAGGAAAAGGACATATGTGAATGTTGTAAATGTTGGTTCTTTCCTTCTACCATTAGGTCTCAGAGATTGAATCTCAGGCTTGGTAGCAAGTACCTTTACCTACTTAGCCATCTTGCCAGCCCAACTTTCATTTTTACTCTTTAGAGTGCCTAACTCCCATGTTAGCATATATGATACAACAACAACAATGGCATCCTGACAACTTCCTTTCAGAAACCATGAATGATGAGCAGGTTATATTCCTGATAGTAAACCAATGGGAGGCCAGCTCTTCACAAACCTCCTAAGCCCTCAGTATAATCAATATATTAATGTTAGTCATTCATGAGAAGGTATTGTGGTATTTTCCCGAGGTTTTATTTTGTATTTGTCTATTTACTAATGATGTTGAACATGTTTGTTTTTTCAGTTAGCTTGATATCTATAACTTCTTTGGGGGTGGGACTGCTATTTGTTTTCTTATACTGAGTTTGAGACTTCTTTGTTCTAGAAAACTTACTGTCAAAAATATCCATTTTCAAGTATTTTCTCCCGATGTTATGACCCATTTATGTTTATTAGTTGTGTCTTCTAAACAGTTTAAGATTTTTATGGATTCTAATTGTCTAATTTCCCCACTTTGGATTATGTCTGTGTTGTTTCTAAGAAATATTCAACTTGAGATTTTAAAAACTTAAAAAAATTTTGTTTTAGGTCTGTGGTTTGCAGTTAATTTTTATATCTCATATGGGGACTATTCATTAAGTGGTGTGTGGTTATCCAGTTATTCTTGAATTTATGAGACTTTCTACCCCTTCCGTATCCCACTGTCCCTATGACAATGCTCAAATCATCTGTCTGCCTGAGTGGATTTCTCTCTACTCTGTTGTATTGGAGTGTGTATCACACACAGATGTCACACTCTTCTGTAAAAAAGCATTGTGCATCTTGAAATCAGGCATCATAAGCCTTCCAATTTGGCTCTTGGGCCTCTTGCTTTATTAACCCTCTAGCTATGCTTTTTCTCAGTATGTGAGGCTGTGGACTTGATCTCAGTGTTTTCAGCGTTTGGTTTTTTCAATGTTTGCAATTCCCTAATCGTTCTCAGGCTGAGTAGAACGAGCCCTCGGCCAGGAGTTCTTCTACATCACAGAAAAGAGAATCTCAGAGGTCTCCTTCCCTCAAGCTCCATCTTGTTAAAGGACACTCAGCGACATGTACAATGTCTGCCCCACTGCTACCATGTCACTCAGACTCAAAACAGCTTTCTGGACTGGACTCTGTCCTCTGGATCCACAGTAACCACAGTGTAGCTGTTCTCTTTTTCATCCCAAGTTATCAATCAAGCATGCATGCTCCAGTGTCCTGTATCTGCCTGTACTCTGCTCACATGGCCATGTCTTGTTACTGAATACGCTTATAGATCTAACTCAATACCCCCGCCAGACTGGTCCCTACGCCAATCCAGTTCTTAGATTTATCTTCATACACCAAAGTTGTTTTTAAGTCAAACTCTGGCCTCCAGTTTTCCAAATCTAGTTTTGATTTACCTTCTTTCTTCTTATAATATGTCCCAGTCAAACTGATTTTTCACACTCATTTCCAGCCTTCTTTGAGATAGGCAATGCTATACCACTGAGTTAAAGAACTAGCCCAGGCTATATAAGAAAAGACAAAAGAATAAAAAACACAGAAAGAAACAACACTCCCCAATTATTTCCTGCTTACAAGAACATTTTCAGGAAAACTTAAAATATACCTTAGCAAGGCTGTGAAACCTACAAATCATTACTCAATTTGGTCCTCAATGCTACTACTCTAAGTGACACTTTCAGAGTTTCGGTGAGCTAGAATGATATTCAATCATTTGACAGTAAATGATTTAATTTAGACCTATCATTCCCTTATACTTTTGTAAGGTTCTATTATAGGAGAAGAGTGTATAGTGAAAACTTGGCATAAACTGGGAATGGTAATGCACACACTTTTAATCTCAGCAGAGGCAGAGGCAGGCAAATCTCTGAGTTCAAGGCTAGACTGGTCTACAGAGTGAGTTCTAGGACAGCCAGGGCTACATAGAGAAACCCTGTCTCAAAGTAAACAAAGAAGAAAGAAAAAAAAGAAAGAAAGAAAAGTTTGCCTCTAAGAAAAGGGACATCTCACACACACCTATAGGCAAAGGAAGAAAAATTTTCTGAAGTTGCAGTTTGCTAAGGAACTCTTTACCTGACCCCTTTTCAAAGTGCAACAAATTCAATCATACTTTAGAATTGTTCGGGGCAGGTTAGAATCATGAGGAATTAAATTTAAATATGGGTAGAGGTGTGTAATTCAATTCACTGACAGAGCACTTGTTAGCAGGTTTGGACAGTCAGTGGTTCTGGTTTCTACAACACTGACACACTCACACACACTCACACACACACACACACACACTGACATACTTGCACATACACATTACTTGCTTATGATATTTTGTAGAAAAGGTAAGAAATATAACACATTTCCTAGCTAACTATTGGTCTCCACTAACGAAAACAGTATTTGAAGATAAATAAATTGGGTAATAAACATTGAAGAATCCTCAGAACCTTCCTTATAGACATGCACTATGAGATAAGTTTGTTGTCTTCCAGTTTTCAGGAGGGTGTTGTTCTAGACTGGGAGTAATTCATTCTATGGGGATACCATAGATAGCCAGAGATATCTCACTTCTTTATTTTGGAACAGTGCCATATCTTTAAATTCAGGCATTTTGTCCCCATCAGGACGAAATAAACTAGGCCCTAGACACTAGCATACAATATGCATTTACATACTGAGTTTAGTACCACTGCTTCACCCATAGCGCCAACACCGACACTACAAACCAGCCATCAGTATCAGGAGGAAGGATTGCTTATTTGCCATTAGGAAAATTTTAAAAAACGTAAAGATTCTAAGATGCAATGTTTTCTGGGCTAAGGAAAGAAAACAAATGGCTTCACTGAGGGCAAGGACTCTAGAAGGGAATTTTTGTTGTTGTTGTGTCAGGGGCTAAGTTTCAAATCCTAAAGGTTAAAAGTAAAAATCAAACACCTTGTGTTAGCATATTCTCTTCCAAGGAGCTCCAGTTCTTCTGGAAAGACTCCCACATTTTCGAGGACATGCAGGTTCAGGTACATGTGTTTGTACAGGATAAAGGTGTCATAACGCAGAACACCGTGTTTACAACCCCAGGGTCCTGTGCACTATCACACAGTTCACCTTCACTGTTGTTTCAAAACACAGGAGAATTGGCTTCTCAGCATTCTCAAGAAGAAAAGGAGAGCAGTTTCATTTTCTATTTCACATATGAGGAGTGAGGATGTGCGAAGGATATGGCACAGTTAAACGACACAGCAAGACAACCCTCATGGGGCAGTTACATGGTCTGACTACACAAGACAACCCTCATGGGGCAGTTACATGGTCTGACTACACAAGACAACCCTCATGGGGCAGTTACATGGTCTGACTACACAGCAAGACAACCATCATGGGGCAGTTACATGGTCTGACTACACAGCAAGACAACCCTCATGGGGCAGTTACATGGCCTGACTGCTCAGGTTTGCATGTCATTCACTGTCTCTGCCCAAGAAAGGTCAGGAAGTACGATGCTTTAGATGAAAATATAAGAACTTAGGGAAGACAAACAGCCTGGATGAGACAACCCTTTAGTTCCTTATGATCTAAGCCACTGCTTCTCAGCCTGTAGGGGTTGAACGAACCTTTCACATGGGTCACCTAAGACCGTCCACATATCAAATATTTACATTACAATTGGTTACAGTAGTGAAATTACAGTTATGAAGTTGTGAAGAAGATAATATTATGGCCGGGGGTTACCACAACATGAAGAAAAGTATTAAAGGGTGGCAGCATTAGGAAAAGTTGGGAACCACTGCCCTGAGCAGACAAGATGTAGAGAAGGTAACTCTATAAAACCAACTATTCCCCAGGGAACCCTGCACTGTCCCAGGGGTGGGGGATCAACGCGAAAAGTTCAATACTTAAGAAAAGATACAGTCAGTTTTACAACGTGGAAGGGTGTAAGGAGGAAAAGGAGAAAGAAATACATCAAATCTCATGGAGCATGACACTGTGTGGTTTCTGCGAATTTCAGAATGACATCTTAAACACGAAGAGGTTTGAACAGACTTGAAAAGGAGCAGAGAGAGAGAAAGGAGCTTGGGAGAATGACCAGGTTCACTAAAGCTTTTCCCCCCACCCCACCAGCTCTTGCTGCTCATCTAAAAACAAGAAGTAGAGCGGGTCAGGAAAGGGGTTATGGTGAACACTGCAAGATGAGAGATAAGCAAGCAGGCAGTTAGAAGCCAAAGCATTTTATCTAGAAGAGCAGGTCTGGCCTTGTTTCCATCTTGATAAGAATTAGATTGGAGAGCTTGTTTGTCTATAGACTAGGACTGGGAGGAGGGGTGGGAGGACCAAAGAAAGAGGACAGGAAAGCCTAAGGGACTGGGGGAGCTATGGAGTGGTGGCACACTGCTAATGTGGCTGCCATTCCTGTTTTTGTGTTTTATGTGTATTTGAACCTTGGAAAATGCTAGAAACATGCTTTAAAAAGTCTATTTAGATAACCTGGCCGTTTCTGATATTTTGAGGACTTTAAATATCAAGAAAGCTGTGGTGGCCTGAACAGACTCATTATCACAGTCTAAAATTTTAAGACACACTGGATGGGATTGATTTATAACTTGAAGGAAATGGTATCTGAGGTTAAGGCACTTCTAAAACACTCTTATTTTTACTTTGATGCCTATGCACCATATACTCTCTGAACCCTTAAAGATGTGTTTTCACTTTAAGGCCTTTTACAGATGCAAAAAAAAAAATAGATTGTGGTTATTTCTACTTCCACCCTATCATCTGGAATTGTAACTTGAATACAGTTGCTAGTTTTACATAATTATTAAAACGGGCAAAGATCTAAGATTGACACTTGGTGGCAAAGGTAGCAATTCTTTGGGATTTTATCCCCAACTACTTTTTAGAACTTTTGTCTAGCAGAAATCATAAATTCAAACTCCATCTATCAATAGGCCTTAAAAATTATTTGCACCTAGTTAAAATTTTTTTCATTGTGTTGGATTTATTCTTCTCAAGCCATTAATCATTCAAGTAGATTTTATTGAATATTGGGAGCATTGACCATTGGGATTATTATCCACTCATGGGCTGGCATTAATAATCTATACTTAGAAGAGATCAACCAAGAGATTTTAGGTTAGACACAAAACTAAGTTTGCACAAAGACAGGTGGAAAGAGGCCATCTTAAAACAGTGTACCCCTCCTTGTCTTGCTCTTTCAGACTGTCTGGCATTTGAGTTTATCTTCTTCACGATCCTGAGGCAATTCCCATAGGCAGTCAGTTCCGGGTGCTTCCTTGAGTCCCCCAGCAATGCACGGAATGCTCTGCTTGGATACTTCTTGTTCCAGAATGCTTTCATTTAAATTTTTTTCTGACCTCCTATATTTGGTTGTTCTGTTGATCTGGGCCAGAGCAGAAATTTTAATAGTTTTGAAGATGTTTTAATGGTTAACAGCAGCCTTCCTGGATTGGGAGCATCCAGATAGCTCTCTATATTTTTCTATATCATAAAAATAATGTTGTTGGTTGTGTGTGGGCGTGCGCATAATGTCAGAATCTCTAATAATTAAAATTAAAATAAATTCACAAACCAAGCATTGAGATACAATCTTGGTAGATATTTTTCTAAATTTTTTTATATATCCAATACCTGGGGCACATAATTCACTCAGCTGTGGCATCATTATGGTTTACAATTTTTCTTTCACATTCAATCTATTAACATCCGTCTATATTGTAAACTATTTAACTATAAATTTTTCAAGGCATGTAGCATCTAAAGCATGAACAAATGATGTTTCTCAATAAATCTTACCATTATTTTGTCAATTTAACAAATCCTCACCTGCTCTTAGGCTGTGCTAAGAACTGTTAGGAACACTTAACCATCTTAATTATCTTAACTAGAGTTAAACCCATGTAGTCTGAAATTCCTTCACTACTTTTACTGCTCCTAATCTCCAGATACAGAAACAAAGACACAAGGATATTAAACACATTGTCTGTGATCACAAGGTCAGCAACAGTGACCCTGAGATTCCAACTCAGGATGCCTTGATACAGAGATTGTCTTCCTAACTCCTGGGATGTAGATGTCATAACAAGGCTGTCATCGGCATCCAAAGTCTTTAGGATGAAACTAACATCCTTGTATGTTTAACAACAGTCCTTCTTTGAACTTTTCCACATAGTGTAGAATGCCAGCCCTGTGTTAGACAATCTAAGGTGCTGCAAATGAAAATTTCTCACACAGTTATTCTTAATCTCTTGCATGGCATTTTAGTCTTTATCTCCCTTGGCCACCCTAGAGCAGCTGATGAAGGTTTATCGCCCCCTGCTCTTGGAACTCTGTCCTTTTGTGGTGTAACACCATCTCCCACCACTTCCCTTTGTCTTGTATCTTCTCTTTCTTCCCTGGCTGACACTCTTCTCTGACCTCCTTTTTCACATTGGAGTTTCTTAGCTCACCATGTGGGTATCTCCTCATGTTTCAGGATCCTTGCAAGATCTCATTTGTTCCTGTGACTTTAGCCACTATCTAAATTCTTTGCTTCCCTCAAAACATCCCTTACATTTATATACATAATTGTCTACTAGACATTCTCAGAGATACTCTCTTAGCGTTTAAAAAAGTTTTGTTTAAAATCGAACTCATCTCAATTCCTTTTCTCTACCTAAATTTATTCAGGTGTATACAATCTGTATTTATGTGAACCTCAAAGAAGCCAAGGACCCAAGGTGAAAACCACTTTATATTTGGGAGTTGAGGAACATTATTGATTTGCTAATCTGCCATGTGACTTAAAATCTTGGTGGAGCTAGGAATTAGCTTAATTCTCAAAACTCTAGTTTTATTATCTATAAAATGTGGATGAAAATATTTAGGATGCAAAGCTATTGAAAAGAATAAATGCAGATTGTTAGCTCTTAGAATGTCTGGCACAGAAAAAACTTTCAATAAAGAATTTTAAACTGTGGGCCATGGTGACATGCATTTTAATCCTAGCACTAAGGAGGCAGAGGCAGGAGACTCTTCATGAATTCAAAGTGAGTCTGGTTTACATAATGAGTGCCAGGACAGCCCTGGCTAAATAAGAGAGAACTTTCTTTTAAAAACCCAAATCATACAAGAGTATCAAGACTTTGTAGATGATGCCTTACTTCTCACAACCAATCAGATTTTGAATATAGTGTGCTTTTTTTAAAAAAAAAGATTTACTTACTTTTATGTGCTACAGTGCTGGCATGTATGTTTGTGTGGGGGTGCCAGATGCCCATGTGGGCGCTGGGAATTGAAACCAGGTCATCTGAAAGCGCAGCCAGTGCTTTTAACTGCCGAGCCATCTCTGCAGCCCCCAAATCTAGTTGTTTCTGAGCTTGAACTTCACTGTACATGTCCTTTTTCTCTTTACCATCTCTGTAAGTATTGCTGAACGCTAAACCATTAATTACAGTGTCCTCTAACTCAATATTCCTCAGTCGTCTTTCCCAATGCCAGTATGGACTATGTTCATATGTGTAACTCCCTCCCTTGTCAAATCTAAAGTACAATTCTAGGGTGTAGGCTCAACTCCTTTCTTCCCATTCAGTTAGAAAATATTGCACAAGAAATGCAGAAATGACATCAATAAACGAGTGAACACAACTATCCCCCATCTCTTTATGTCTTCTATAAACCTGAGTGCTGTGTTTTCGGTAGCAAATTGCTGTGACACCTGTGTACAAGGTTTGGGAAACTTACCTATTGCCTTCACTAATTCCCATGTGCTAATTGTATCCTCTACACTCTTGCCAGAGCCAGCAAGCTTCTTTTATGTAGAAAAATCTGTTATATTCATACTTGCGCTGTGTGTCTCTTCTCGCATAAAATTCAGCCCATCTACCTTTGAATGCAAGGTGGTCAGATCTGCCTTTTTTAGGTTTTTCTCATTCTCCATTCTGCTTTGCAAATGATTTTTACAAGCAGCAAAATAATGGCACTCCCCACCTCTTCTTCCTCATCATCTCCCCCTCATGTAACATTTCATTAGAGCCTTTAGTCTTAGTGCTTGAGGTTCTACTAGACACTTCCCTGACTGTGACATCAATTGGAGACATCTACATGCAACCTATGAACTGTGAAATATACTGGGTAGTTTTCATTCAGTGACAATGAATGCATAGAACACCCCAGTCCTCCTAATTATTTCACTGCTTCTGGAAGGATCTTAAATTTGGTTTCCTTCCCTTTCTATCTGTTGCCTAACATTTCTCCTTAGTCTCCTCCTACGCAATTGTCCTTTCTTCTCTTTCTGTTCTATTAACTCCCCTTGGGAGATGTGTTCTACATTTTATGTATCCAACTACTGTATATGCTTAGATACCACCTCCCTTCCCCCTCCCCCCTCCTCTTTGGTGTGTATGTGTTGGTGGGCACACATACATTTGTGTGTGCATGCATACACATATATATGTGGGCCAGAGGACAACATAAGATGTTCCTTAAGAGCTGTCCACCTTGTTTTTAAAAGCCAAATTCCCAATAGCCTGGAGCTCACCTACTTGGCTAGACTAGCTGGCCAGCTGGCCCCAGGAATCTGCATGTTTCCATCTTTGATGGGATTATCCGTGTGTGCCATGGTCCCATTTGTTTTTAAATGCTTAAGTGCTTCGATTGACTGAGCTATTCCCCAGCTTGCTGTTCTCCTTTCCTGAACTCAGAATTAACAGTGGCTCACTGGACTTTTCTACTCAATTCATTTTGTGTCCAAGCCACAGAGCTTCCATGGGAGATTTCCTTATCTTCCCCATGCTTTCTGCACGTCCATTAAAGTTGTTGTTTGTACGAACGGCACTGCATATCTGGTGTCCTAAACCAGAAACTTGGAAATGTATTATCTCTGTCCCAATCTACTGGCCTCATATCTGGACTATGGTTGTTCGTGTTAGATTATATGGGTTGTAGTATCATGTTAGATTATACTGGTTGTATCTAATGTCCACCAATTCTCTTGTTGCCACCTTAGTCCCGGCTACCCACGTCTTTCCTGTAAACTTGTGTCTCACTTTTTATCCATGTATTGCTGGAAGTAAATGCTCTGCCTTCTGTCCCTATTTCCTTTTGTTGTTTTTCTTTTTACTTCAGCGTTCCTACTCATTAAAAGGAACCATATCTCTCCACCATAGAGTTCTAATATCTTCATCAAAACACACCATAATTCTTCATCAGAATCTTTCTTATCCCATGAGAAGAACCATAGAATATACAAAGTCTAGAAGGAGAGACCAGTTAGAGGACCAATGACTTAATCATTTAACTTAACACATTTAAACACAGTTATTCACCAGCTAGTTGATGTAGGTCGACGACCATTAATCTGGATAATGATGACCCATGCAGTGTTTCTATGTTATAAGGCACTCTCTGCAACCTCTCACTTCCATTTCTCTAAGTGAAGTGAAAAATAAAACATTGACAAACCGATTTGAATATGGAATTGTGGGGAATGATGTAGCATTATATTCTTCTACCCAATTAGAAAAAAAATTAGGAATTTATTTTTTTGACTTTTTCCAGAATAGTTAACTTATTTTCAAAGAAGCAACTCATTCATTTTACACTCTATGTCACTGAATTATGTAAGTGATGTTAAATTATATTACATGGTTACAATAATAAGTCAATTGGCATCAACAATTTGGGAATAAACAACTAATTCTTGGCAGGGATGCAACATATCCAATGAAAGCAGTGTGTAGGCTTACTGGAGCATGGCCTACTGCCTATGAGTTTTCTTTCTGCTTAGAATATTAATCAGGTTTTATTTTTTTCAAAGAAAATTGATAGCATTGGTTAATTTGTCAAGTCAGTCGTGTCAAATTCTGTTAGAAGAAAATCTGTACACTAAATTGTATCTTTTCCACGTGGAGTATAGGCACTGTGAACACGGAGAATTATGCACGTGTTATGAATTAAGAAATGAGCGAATACATTAATAGAATTACAGAAAACTTACCTCTGATCCTCTGTTATTTTACTGCAGCTCAGGTGTTACAGCATAATGGACCTTGTTTTCAATGGTATACTAATAGGTCCCTTTTCTAATTGCTATTATATTCACTACTTACTCCCAACAAGCCATTTTGAAATAATCTAACTAATGTTTTACTTTCTTTCCTTTTAAACTATGGCATACCTCTCGAAGGGAAGCAATTATTTTTTATATCTTATGTTTAACATACTCATGTATGCTATTTCTTTTTTCCAAATAAACTGATAAATGAAAGAATACATAAAACAGGGGCTGGAGAGATGGCTCAGTGGTTAAGAGCACTGACTGCTCTTCTAGAGGACCTGGGTTCAATTCCCAGCAACCACATGACAGTTGACAACTGTATATTAACCAGTTCCAGGGGACCGACACCCATGGCAAAACACCAATGCACATAAAATAAAACCAAATTTTAAAAAAGAATACATAAAACAACCCTGCCTCATATTCTTGTCATTGCTATAAGCAAGGAAACATGGACCCTAAAGAAGAAATGTCATAAGTAGTATTAACTATGCTGTCTCCTTTGGTCACCTAGGGAAGATAAACTCTCTTGTAGGAATGGGAGGAAAGTGCCTCTTGGCCTCAATCTTTTCTTTACCAACAGCTCTTGTGTGTGTTTATATTCACCCTGCTTCATATGCTTTCTCCCTGTAAACTCAGAGGCAAACAGCAAGCAGGAGGGTGTAGAGAGACAGAGAAGGAGATTAAAACTCACAGACTTAGTAGGGTTATATACCGAGACTGTACAAGAAAAATGAAAAGTTTAAAGTCAATACAATACTTCGTTAAAGTAAGAGGTTTTTTGTATAAATGTCCTATAATAAAAGAAACTGTCAAGAAGAGCCATCGGTGAGTTCCCAGGCTTTCAGGGTGGAGGAAAGTCTGGAGGGCAGCAATGCTTCAGAGAGGATGGTCCTGAAGAGAGGATTTGAAGTTTTGTTGGGAAGATTTTGGATCAATGACTAAGAAGTTGGGTGGGAATCACACTGCAGAGAACTTTCTAGCGAAACATACCTGCATTTTTCTTCCCTTTGAATT
The DNA here is from genome assembly GCF_017639785.1 of Mesocricetus auratus. Lineage (NCBI taxonomy): Eukaryota > Metazoa > Chordata > Mammalia > Rodentia > Cricetidae > Mesocricetus > Mesocricetus auratus. The sequence continues at coordinate 38,653,340 of NW_024429194.1, read as the reverse complement.
CCATTGTGCCTACAAAGGTGGCGTGGAAAGCAGAACCAGCAAGCCCAAGCCTCACTGATACAAAGCACTCCTTGGCCCAGAGTCTGGTCTATCTCCGCAGGGCCTGAGAGTCTACCATAGGCATCTCTCCTAACAGGAATGTTTGACTGTTTGTCTTTGGGATGCAGAGTAAACTAGCATTCAGTAGGATCCTCCAGAATGCAGTACATGTTTTCACTTACATATCCCCTACTTTACCTTCTTCTTTTGAATCTTATTGGAGATCATCTCCATCTACATAGATAAAAACTGATCCCGAGGCTTTTGGTGGATTTGTATAAGGTTTTCTTCAGAGCTAATTATCCAAAACAGCCCTGTATGTTTCAGACAATTCCTGTGACTATATTTTAAGCACAAAGGAATACGAACCTTCTGGTTTCACAAATATTTTGAGTAAAATTAACTAGACCTCTTTCTATTCAGTTAACCACACCCACTTAAATTATTGGGATTCAGGAATATATATGGTGCTCAAGTAAATTCTTATGATTTTCATAGTCAACCCAAGGGACCCTTTAATACCAAATTATACTATAAAACACATTATCCTTCTCAGTGCCAAAATATGTACAATCCCAAAAGTGAACAAGTCCTATACACAAAATAATAAAAGCTTCTAAAATATTCTCAGTGTCTATATAAGAACAAGTAAAAGTGCATTCTGCTACATGCAGAGAGTCTGTCTCAAAAAAAAAAGTTTATCCTAATGAATTTCAAAATTTCAAATCATCTCTTCAGCAGGCAAGAAACAGCTTAGAATGAGACTTCTGAGTGGAACTAAGCTATTCATGGGCCGGTGATAATCATTTTCTTCAGCAGTGTTGAGCCAAAGAAATGAGATGCACACTACAACTACAACAGCCCAAGGAAATAAAATTCTTCCAGTAGCCATGTTAAAGAAATATTTTTAAATGAATGAAATTAATTTAACACATTTTACTTATTTCAAATGTGTAAATTATGCCAACATGTCAATATGTAACTACTCACTAGTGAACCAATTAACCCCTTTGTTTTACATACTAAGTCTTGGAAATATGGTGTGTCTTTTACATTTAAAGCATTTTACATTTAAAACATATCTCAGTTTGGAACTACATTTTGCTGGTTCAATATCAAGTCTGTTGCCTAAGAACTATATATGTATTTCTGTGTTAGAGTCATGACCATAACTACCTATGAGTATTATTCACATGACAATTGCCATATTGAGATTCATGTTTCAAAGGAATACTACTTTTCTTCTATACAGAATGACCAGAAGCTCAAAAAGATTTTAGGCCTTGCCTAAACCTACCAAATTAACAGATAACAAAAACAGGCAAAAACAGGAACATATGCAAGTATTTCCAAATGAGAGTCACAATTATTTTATGCCTTTATATGATTTTTGTATGTGTATTTCCCAGTAAATATAGTTAGTCCATGATAGAGGAAAGTACACTTTTGTTTGTAAAGTGATTAAAGTGGTTTAAAAGTTGGAAAATCCAGATACCACTGCTCTTTGTCACTTGTAGAATAATAAGATTATTTGTAAATAGTAAAAAGGAAAAAAGAAGGAAAAGAGGGAGAAAGTAAACTAAAAGACAATGTTGCAGAAGAATAAAGTTAAAAGGAATAGCCATCTATGACATTACCAGATAAAACAAAGTGAATTATGGTAAGAAGAGTGGTATGTAACATGATCATTTCTTCTCTCTCTCTCTCTCTCTCTCTCTCTCTCTCTCTCTCTCTCTCTCTCTCTCTCTCTCTCTCTCTCTCTCTCTCTCTCTCTGACCTATTTATTTATTTATTTATTTTACATCTGGGGCTCAGTTTCTCCCTCCTTCCTCTCCTCCCAGTCTCTTCCTGCATCCTTCGCTGTTCCCACCCCCGCCCTGCTCAATCCACTCCTCCATTTCTTTTTAGGAGGGGTAAAAACAAGTCTCCCCTGAGTATCCACAAAACATGGCGTATCAAGTTGTAGTAAGACTAAACACCTCCCCATGTATTAAGGCTGGTCGAGGTGTCCCGCTAGGACGAATAAGATCCCAAAAGACTGTAGAAAGTCAGAGACAGACCCTGTTCCTCCTTTTACCAGTCCCACAAGAGAACCAAGTTACACTACTGTAACGTAATTGCCGAGGACCTAGGTCTGTCTCATGCAGGCTCCTGATTGTCAGTTACTGAACTGCGAGCTGCTATGAGCCCAGTTTAGTCGACTCTGTGAGTATTCTTGTGGTGCACTTGACCCCTCTGGCACCTACAATCCTTCCTCCCCTTTTTCTGCAGGATTCCCCGAACTCTGCCCAATGTGGACTGCAGCGTGGTTATCCTTTATTTTACAGCTAATATTTACTTATGAGTGAGTAAATACCATGTTTGTCTTTCTAGGTCTGGGTTACCTCAGTCAGGATGACTTTTCCTATCCATTTGGCTTCAGATTTCCTGGTTTCCTTGTTTTTAACAGCTGAGTAATACTCCTTTGGGCAAATGTACCACATTTCCTTTATCTATTCCTTGGTTGAGGGACATCTAGGTTGTTTCCAGGTTCTGGCTATTAAAAATAAAGCTGCTATGAACACAGCTGAGGAAGTGTCTATGGACATGCCTTAATGAGATATTAGAAGACAATTGAGTTTGTTGTAAACTTCAAAAAGTTGTTGAATCTATACTATTGAAGACTGAAAGAAAGTAAACAACAAAGATGTTTTTAAAATAAATCAATACATTGATTTGAATCAGAATTTTCTAAAGCAAAGCTTTGTTAGTGTATAAGCTAAAAAATGAATAAATGATACATTTTGTAAACAACTAACATGGTCCAGAAGTAATTAATAAAAAGATCCCTCCAGGGATTCTATGGTGTTAATGTTCCAATTGCCATCTTTGCAACTGAATTTACTCAATTTTTTGAACTTGTATAAATTTCTTAATCATTTTTTTCTAAAAATTTTAAAGTCTTTTTTATTTTAGAAATAATCTTATTTTGCATATCAATTCCATTCCCTCACCCTCTCATCCTCCCATGCACCCCACCTACCCCCCAACCCAAACCCTGCCCACTCCCCAAGGATAGTGAGGCCTTCCACAGGGGATCATCAAAGTCTGTCACATCGTTTGAGGGAGGGCCTAGGCCCTCTTTCATGTATACGGCCTGCAATAGTGTCCCTATATAGGGAATTGCCTCCCAAAGTTCATTTGTATACTAGGAATAAATACTGGCTCCACTGTTAGAGGTCCCATAGACTCCTAACTGTTAGAGATCCCATAGACCCCTAGCTGGCAACCACATTCAGCTGGCTTGCTTCAGTCCACTGCTGGTTTCCCAGCTTTATGACTAGGGTCCCTGTGCTCTCACTAGGTCAGGTCAACTGTTTCTGTGGGTTTCTCCAGCACCGTCTAGGCTCTCTACAACTGGATTCCGGAAGTATGGCTCAGTGTTTAGCTGTGAGTGCCTGCTTCTGCTTCTATCAGCTACTGGATGAAAGTTCTATTATGGCAATTAATGTAGTCTGTAATCTCATTATAGAGGAAGGGCATCAAAGGTGGCCTCTCCACTACTACCTAGATTCTTAGTCGAGGTCATTCTTGTGGATCTCTGAACATTTCCCTAGTGCCAGACTTCTTTTTAAACCTATTCTGGCTCCCTCTATTAAGGTATCTCTTTTCTTGTTCTCCTCTATTCCTCCCCTGTCTCAGTCATCCTGTCTTCCTGATCCCTCTTGTCTCCTCCCCCTCCTCTTCTCCCCTTCTCTTTTTCCTATCTCCCCCCATGCTCCCAATTTTGAAATTCATTAGAATAAACTTTTTTTTTGAGACAGACTCTCTCCATGTAGCAGAATGCACTTTTACTTGTTCTTATATAGACACTGAGAATATTTTAGAAGCTTTTATTATTTTGTGTATAGGACTTGTTCACTTTTGGGATTGTACATATTTTGGCACTGAGAAAGATAATGTGTTTTATAGTATAATTTGGTATTAAAGGGTTCCTTGGGTTGACTATGAAAATCATAAGAATTTACTTGAGCACCATATATATTCCTGAATCCCAATAATTTAAGTGGGTGCGGTTAACTGAATAGAAAGAGGTCTAGTTAATTTTACTCAAAATATTTGTGAAACCAGAAGGTTCATATTCCTTTGTGCTTAAAATATAGTCACAGGAATTGTCTGAAACATACAGGGCTGTTTTGGATAATTAGCTCTGAAGAAAACCTTATACAAATCCACCAAAAGCCTCGGGATCAGTTTTTATCTATGTAGATGGAGATGATCTCCAATAAGATTCAAAAGAAGAAGGTAAAGTAGGGGATATGTAAGTGAGAACATGTACTGCATTCTGGAGGATCCTACTGAATGCTAGTTTACTCTGCATCCCAAAGACAAACAGTCAAACACATTCCTGTTAGGAGAGATGCCTATGGTAGACTGTCAGGCCCTGCGGAGATAGACCAGACTCTGGGCCAAGGAGTGCTTTGTATCAGTGAGGCTTGGGCTTGCTGGTTCTGCTTTCCACGTCACCTTTGTAGGCACAATGGAATTCAAAGGAAAGAAAAATGCAGGTATGTTTCGCTAGAAAGTTCTCTGCAGTGTGATTCCCACCCAACTTCTTAGTCATTGATCCAAAATCTTCCCAACAAAACTTCAAATCCTCTCTTCAGGACCATCCTCTCTGAAGCATTGCTGCCCTCCAGACTTTCCTCCACCCTGAAAGCCTGGGAACTCACCGATGGCTCTTCTTGACAGTTCCTTTTATTATAGGACATTTATAACAAAAAATCTCTTACTTTAACGAAGTATTATATTGACTTTAAACTTTTCATTTTTCTTGTACAGTCTCGGTATATAACCCTACTAAGTCTGTGAGTTTTAATCTCCTTCTCTGTCTCTCTACACCCTCTTCTGATACTAACCTGGCATCTCTAATTTCCTTATATATATCTCCTCTTGGATATCCCCTGGTCTTTCACACTCAGCATGTTTGTTTACTTTTAACCTGCTTCATTCTCCATGTTTTTGATGACAATAAATAGCACACCACACATCTACTCTTCCCAGTAAGAAACCAGAGCTTTATCCTGAACTAACTGCATTCCCACACTACCACCATGCAATCTAGAATAAACCAGTCCAGCACATTCTACCTCTTAAGTATCTTCAGAATCTAACCATCCCTCTCCATTTCCATACCACTCCCACAACACAAGCCATTGCCTTACCCTAGCTAGACTCATTGCAGTAGCTTTGACTTCCAGTCTGGCACCCCCTGCAATATGATCTCACGTGGAACCTCAGGCAATTTTTCAAATCTAATTAGTTACTCCAGAACCACTTTCATGGGTCCCTGTTTCTGTTGATAAATAATTCAGATTCTTACAGCCCCTACCTGGCGTTACTCTTCTCTCATTTCATCTCTACTGTATTTGTTTTCTTCCCATTTCCAAACTCTGTTAAGCGTCCAGTTCTCGAAAAGTGGACCCTGAGTTGTTTTTCATTGTGTCTTGACACATCCCCATCTCTTCATCTGGAATCTGAAGATGCACTTCCCCTGTTTCCCATTTCCTCTTTAGTCATGAGCATAGTAGATGATTGTCTAGTGTATACAGAAATGGGAAATTCTGATCATGCAGAAAAGAAGAGAGTATAGGAAGAAAAGAGGTAGTTTATGATCTTCTCAACTGTCCAAGTGGACAACAGTTTAGTGTGTGGAACAACGTCATCTCAACATTCTATTGCTGATCCTACAGGCTGACCCTACAGGCTAGCTCCATAGCCACCTGCTCAGATTTCCTCAGGATACAAATTAACTTTTCTGAAAATCCCACAATAAACAATGTTCTAAAAGCTAGAGTCCTAGAATGAAAATGCAAACATGCCACTCCTGGGACTATTTACCAAGTAACCTGTTTGAGGTTGTCAAAAAGCAGCAATCTGGTGTTTTCAAAGGATGATGACATTTTATTGCCTTCATCCTGAATTTAGATGTAATGGTGGGTTGAAACTGAAATTAGACTGAATTCAGGTTTTAAAATGCGTGTATTTTCCTATCTACCTACTCTCTGTTCAATATTAGTCAACCAGATGATCAATGATGATTTTCACGTTTAGACTCATCATGGGTCCACTTTACTCACAATATAGTGTCAAAGGGCTTGCTGTGTTGTGATTAGTTTTTCTATATGTAAATCAGGCCTGTTTTGTACATTGTGATAAACGAGGTGGGATAAGTCATTCATTCTTACTATCATTCAGAGAGCCAACGATGTAGCTCTCCTTGTTTCTACAGACTGCTTTTATTATGTGGTTAAGCAGTAATAGTCTAGACAAATGGAATTAATTCGGGTCTCATATACCAAAGCAATCTTAGAGGAGAAAAACAGGTATTAGGTCAATTCTCCTAAACAATTGCATTTATGATTTACATGGTCTCCAAAATAGTGAAAACAAGTTTAACTTAAAAGTAAGAAAAACAGAAGAAGGATTTGCTCGTGAGAAATACAAGGATAATTTATTAACTCAACCCACAGAGAGCTGCAGAACAAAGAGCACTTAAACAGAAACCACAGTCTACATATTTTAAATGAAGTAGCAAGTATACCGGTGACAATAGTTATGCCTTTGCCCTGTTCTGGTGAATTACGGTTGATGTTCACAGTCCATCAGCAGAATGTCAGAATACCATTGCTGGTATATGACACTCAGTTAACCAAAATGTCATGGGATACGATCATTACTCAGGGCTACTTATTAATGTGTTTATGGTGACTAAGTATCCTATTTGGGTTATGAACACATTGAAAATGTGGCTGACAAGGTTTGCTGGTATTAACATGAAACATAACTTCAGAAAAGGAAATTATTATTTACTATCTTCTTCATTTCTGGAGTTTCTTAAATGGCTTTATTTGTATTGGACATTTACATCATGATTTATCTGAGTTTCATATATATCATATAAATATATATATATATGATATAGCATATTCATGTAGAATATCTTTACATTCTTAAGACAGATTGCTCATAAGGAAAAAGAAAAATACATCACATCATTAAAATAACCCAAATGACATGTCAAAGAATTTTTATACAATGCCAAAGTTACTGCATTTTATAAATAAGAAGTTATGAACTAGGATAAATTAGCAAGAATTAAAACATGTTAGCAAGATAAACATTTATTAAAACTAAGAATCTTTCATGCAGACATTGCATACATTTCAGAAAATAGAATACATTAGTATAATTAAGACAGAAACAGTTTGTTTTTTAGCATGCTGTAGTTTAAACTGATGGTATCATATTTGCATTAGATTATCAACTAAAATAAAAAGGTAACAGGTATATTTCTGTGGAGGTCATGTTTAACGATCCATTCTCTGTTAGGAAAGTGACTTTAATTCTTCTGGGGGGTGGTGCTCTTTTCCCTTTACATATGTTGAAGGTTTTTTCTTTTTATGCTTGTTATAGGACCATGTTATCCTTTACTCAGCTGTAATAAGGCTTGCCAAAACATTAAAGGAGAAAGTAGAAAACTTTGGGCGTATGCTTGTAGCTTGGAAAATACATTGGTGTTATGGTATAACCAAACTATCATTTGCCGGGATGATCAAAAGACAATTTGGCCGAGTGTCTGGAAAAACATGACTCATAACGTGTCCCAGTTTTTCCTCATTCCCTTTGAGTATTTGCAAACAACAGTAATGTGCAAGCAGATTACAATCTGATATAAATAAATAAATAAGTAAACAGTGCAGGGAGGTGTCAAAAAAATAAAGAATAGACTCTTTGAAGGCCAAAAAAATGAGGTTACTTACTTAGATTGTAAAAGACAAGGAAGATGCTTTGGTAGGCATGGCTTGATCAACCCTCCTGGAAGACTGCAGCCATTTCCAGATCAAAGCCTTGAACGTCCATGTGGCAGAAGATGTCTCATTCCTAGGAAGAGATAACAGGAGGCTGAATTGGATGATAAATACATCATTCACTTCATAATTCAGACAGATGGAGGTGGATACTGGTATACTTTATGCTTTAAAGGTAACAGCACGGTTAGTACTTGGTAGAGAGATTTTAACACTCTGTGAGGAATACCCACAATGCCTAGGCTGCAAACTACACTGCTATATTTGGTTCTGGTAGCCACAGCTTCTGGTGAATTCCCACATTCTTAACAATGTTAGGTTCAAGATTTTTAAATAAAAACAAGTAAGACATCCAAGCACAAGCATTGAAATTTAAGTCTTGTGTTAACAGAATAAACAAAATGACTTTGGGGGTAGGAATTCAATGAAAATTAATCAACTGTGAAGGAAATTTTGAAGACAATTAGAAAAAAACACACTAGTAAAAATTAAGTGAAAGGTCTGCTAAAAAACTGTTAGATAACTTAAAATCTTTTTTTAAAAATTTCAAAATCTTCTTTAGTAAAAATTTAATTTCAGATTTTTTTCTTTACAGCTCAGTACCCCTCCTCACCCTCTGCATTGGCGATGCCAACGAGTTCAAATGGGGTCACTCTGCTTAAAAATCAGAATGTGCAGAACACTACGGCATTTCTGTGATGATTATTATTGTTACTATTTTGCTAGCTGCCACTGTGCAACATTGGCTTCCTCCCTTTATTAAAGGAGTTTACCCATCAAATGCTGAGCAAATTGGTTCAGGAAAGAAAATATTGTACTAAATGTGTCTAGAATTAGAGTCAGGGTTAGTCTTGTGACTGATTTTGGATATTTAAAAGATGAACAAACAAATCATAATTGACTTGAACTCTGCTTCCTTGCCAATGAAGTGAAAGTTAAGTAGCAGATAGTATAAAACTTCCACGAGTAATGTGAAAGGGCCTTAGAAAAGGTCCACGATAGTTGTGTTCATTTGTTACACACTTACCAAATTGGATCTGGTTATAACCTACGCATATTCCCATTCCAGTAAGCCATCTCCCTGAAATAGACTGTATTTCAGAGTAGTTAAAGTTGTGACAGGGTCCTGGAACACATTCAACAAATGATACAAGAACAAGATTGATTGGGGACACATAGAGGAAGAGAGAAAATAAACGTTAAAAACATAAATAGAAAAGGGAGGGATAGAAGGGAAAACAGGAAAGAAAGGAGAAAGAAAGAAGGAAAGAAAGAAAGAAAGAAAGAAGGAAAGAAGAAAAGAAAGAAGGAAAGAAGGAAAGAAGAAAAGAAAGACAGCCACTCATTTCCTGCTATGGAGATCTCATTTCCAAGGTACGCATCCACCTTCACTATGTCAACTAAATATCCGCAGTTACTTACTGCTCATTTTTAAAAACAATATTAGCATTGGACACTTTAGCATCATTAAAAAAGTCTTCATGAATAAGAATCGTTTAAGCTTTTATCCTCAGAAGCAATACTTGGATCTAGGTCATTGATATTATCTGGACACTGTTGCCAATCCCTACTTACACGTTAAGCTATTTATTCACTAAGAATTCTTGGTAGTGCCAGCTGAGTCCACCTCCAACATCATCTGTTAAATCAGGAGGACTAAGCAGAACAAAACACTCATCCTTTATCATAGTCTTGCCTAAGCTGCAGCACAGCGCAGCCCAAACACCCTTACCTTACTCCCCCTTTACCTTTGGATCTTCTTGGAGAATTGAAATATCCTGCTTCTTCATCGACATACCGGATGGTGTGAAGTCATGTTCAAACAGCTCTTCTAAGGCTTTCTAGAATAAACATTTCAACACCAGTTTGGGCAGTATCTGTTCTTACTTTGTTGAGGGGCTTGGATTTTGCCTGGTAAAGCTGAAGTTGAAAGCGATTGTATTGATGGGAGACATTGTCCAGGGGTGTAAAATACATGCCAGACTGTGGTGGTGCGCCTTTAATTCCAGCAGAGGCAGGTAGAACTCTGTGAGTTTGAGTTCAGCTTGATCTACAGAGTGAGTTCCAGGACAGGCTCAAAAAAAAAAAAAAAAAAAAAAAAAAGAAAAAAACAAAAAAGACACAGGAAGAAGAATTGATGCTGTCAAGTTGACTTTTCTCAGAGTGAGCACCTCTTTGGATTTGCCCCTAACTTTATCCAATTTCCCATGGGGTTGTGGGTTTCCAAATGATTTTATTTCCTTTTTGTCCATTAGAAAGTTTAGGCAAACACCTCCCTTAGGCATTGTGAAAGCCTGTCAAATTTCAGTTGAAAATAAAGAACACTGGGAACTTCCCTTAGGGCTACTATGGGGTTTTGTTGACATTTAGGGCAGGGACAACAGGAAGGGGCATTGTTAAAACACTCTATGAAACTGTTTCATCAAGTGACTTTTCCTGAAGGACAGGACCTTTACCTTGAGCATGTTGATAAGTATTAGTATATCAAGATGTCATCTTGCTTCTCACTGGATTTCAGTGAAATTCAAGAGCATAAGGGACATTCAATTTTTTTAAAAAAGATTTGGCTCTCATTAATAGATAAACCAGAGCCTAACAGTTTGGATGAGAAAGGCCTTTCCTAAACGTAGTACTAGTAGTAATTTGGTAAGTTTTTTTCTGCTTGCTATTTCCCGTTCACCCATCTCCAGCCATAGGCTTCTATTTTGAAAGATGATCTGGTCGAGGTTACACATGTTCATTTGAATTTGTACTATCTCTCATTCTGTGTGACATATGGAAGTGAATTCATTGAGAACTATTGCAAATATCTACAGATTCTGTAAATATGTACCAATGAAAATTTAACAACTATCTCAAATGTGTGTAGGACTTTATCACTTGGCACAAGAGCAAAGCAGATAGCTGAAGCTAAGTAAAATGAATTTTCAGTCATCTGGACCATTTTAGATTTCTACTTGGGAATTATCTTTGTAATAGAACAATCTTCTCATGGAAAAGATACAGTCCTTATGGAATTTGAGGCATGAGGCATAGAGCTACACGAAGCATAGTTAGCAATCGAACCTACTTAATGCTACTATCAACCTATGCCTCACTCCATGATTTCTAAAATGATTTTTATTCTGTTGTGGCTACTAAGAAATTCTGCTTTATAATATGATTACTGGACAAAGCTTGGACCACATGTGTTACTCAATGGAAATCTGGAGTAAGCTACACTTTTCTTTCCTTCTGACTGATGTCTTTTTTGAAGTGAGATTTTGACAAGGAGATATCTCAGATGGATTTTAAAGGTAAAAAGAGGATTACATGAGAATTATCTGAAGACTAGAGATGTCATACTTGACAAAACATGTGATACCCTCTTCTCTGCCATAGGATACTCTGCAAAGTGTGGTGGAGCAGCTAGTCATTAAGGTGGAGACTGTGAGGTGACACACATCAGTGCTCTGGGACAGGACTGAGACACACACACACACACAAAATGATAATGACCAAACCATTATTCACAATTCAGTGACTGGCGCGATGGGTTTTTGTACAAAATTTTCAACAGAAAATTTTTATACCAAACAGTTTCTGTCAGAAGTTTATTTTATTGGTAAAATATTAAATAATATACAGAATTAAAAACTGCACTTACACTTCTGAGAAGAAATAAATCTTGGACAAATTATATGCTTGTTCCTGAGATTGGCTAAATTTATTCCAGTAGCTGTGCACTCAGACAGTACAAACCTTTATAATATAACCCTTTCACAAAGTATTACAAAGTTTCTGCAGCTTCTTCAGTTGTACACACATACACACGTTCACACATGCATATACAACACTCACACACATATACACAGTACCCACTTACACGCACATAGCGTGTATGTGTGTGCATTAAAAACAAAGAAAAGTCCCACATTTTAGTCTGCAGTGATAAAACTGTTTAGTGGAGGTCTCCCAATCAGTATGCAGCAAAGTGACAGCTCACACAGCTGCAGAGACTGTTGCAATATTTCCACAGTAAACCCCATTTTCTGAGGTATTTGAGCCTTAAAAACAAAACAAAAACAAAAACCCTACATTACACTGAGCAAACCTGACACACAAGGTCTGGAATTTTAATTTTACAGATATTTATATATATATTCTTTTTTAAACAATAGTTTTTATTTCCCCAAATTATTAGTTTGAAAAAATGAGGTTTACTGGTTTGATTTTTTTCCTTTTTTCTTCTAAAAAATCAAAGTATTCTAGAAACTGACAAGCAATTAGTCCTTAAAATAGTCTAATTACCTTTGGTATTGTTAAAGAAAAAAAAAGGTAAGTAGCCAAGACACATACTGTACAAATGCAGTAAATGCCTTCAAAAGAAATGTCAAAGAAATGGTAACTTTTTAACAAAACATGTATTTACACTACAGCAGATTTACTACAGGAACACAGGTATTAAAAATAAGAAAAGAGCACACTGCATATAAATATGGATGACACAAAAGATATTTCTCAATCTGCATGAAAACAGGTCTGCTTCAAACATTTAAAGTTTTTTCTTCAACAGGTAATATGGATTTAAACCTGACTGAAGTGCTATTTTCGAAAAGGACAAGAAATAAAAACATTAAATATTAGTTACTTAACTTAAGAGCATTAGGCAAGATTGGGAGAAAAAAAATCCAGTCTGTTCAGATTTCAAGACAAGATACACTTCTCACTCATGATTTCAAAGTTTATTTAGGCTAAAAGAAGCTTCTAGAAAGTCAGAGAAGCCATTTGTTTCTACATTTTCTAATCTTTTGAAAGTGGAGTGGTTTTCATCTTTGCTTGTTATGTCCTTTGACATGTTATAATTTCCAGCGGTTTCCTTTTGTCATTGGCAAAAGGAAGACATGTCAAAAAAAAAAAAAAAAAAAAGAAGTACCATAGTTTTTAAGACTTCAAGAGGGATATTGCACTTTTATGGACAGAAAGAATATCTGTTAAAGTAGATAGTGGAAGTAACCCTTCTGAAACTGCAAATAACACCCGGTCTAAAATTTGAGGAAGCAAAGGGCCAGGAGACCCCCTCCGAGCCTGGAATATTACTGCTAAAGCACTTGTCCCTGCAAGGGGAAGAAAGTTAAGACTCTACATTTTTATCCTCTTTCTAAGTGTTGGGGGGGGCAGATATCTATCTTTAAAATACAAGCAAACAGGAACCAGACATGTACTCTGCAGAATCTCTGGAGTCATGTTAGGTGCTTCATATTTAATAATAAAGCAAAATAAGAATTAGATAGGCTACCATCGCAACCCAACCAAGCTTTAAAAATACAAAACTACACTTGAGTATAAAAATACACCAGCAGATTATAGAGCTAATTAAAACTACCAAAAAAATTTTTAAGACTTAATGGATCAGAGGTTCAGAGTTGACTCCCCTCTTTCAACTCTTAGGAGCATCAAGAAAGACATCCAAAGACAATGATGGAAGGGCTGTGAACAGAGCGAAGACAAAGATGTGAGACAAAGTGACAACCAAGGAGGTGAAAACCCAACTTAGTCATACAGAAGGGGGCACATGACCGACATACAAAATCTCAAGTGCTCCACAGCCAAAACCTTTTTTAGATCAGTTTCGTAATTTCAACAACTTTTCAAAAAGAACAAAACATCAACCAAATATCAGCCACCCCTACCTATATTCCTTTTCTCATTACAGTTAAAGTATATTCCCTTTCAAAATGCATTTCCAGTAAATGAAACTCAGTGATATCCTAGTAAGTGCATAGTAGTGGATTCAGTGGCCTCCATCTGTTCAAGATTTCCTTACTATGTGTTATGTGAGGTAAACTGAAGGCCTGATTCACTGCAAACTGGCTTATTTGTACCCATAGGAAGTTTTTATTCTGTACTTACTGTGATTTAGCATATGACCTCTAAATTTTCATATTAATTCATAATATAAAAGTCACCTTAGGAAACTAGTAGTTCATGTACCACTGTTTATATGGATAAAGGTGAATTTATAACAAACTTGTACAGAACATATACAAATGGAGTATTATGGGAGAAAGACACCGTAAATAGAATTAAGAACTCATTTCTAAGAGTGCATATGAAAAAATACCCACAAACTCACAGTACAGCAAGAGAACACAAAGCCACTAGAAATAGAATGTTACATAAAAACCTTGTGGAAATTCCAAAATTTTAGGTCTCTGTAATAAATGTAAAAATATTCAAGGTGTCATTAATTTGGCTTAAGAGTATACTAGGACAGAAGGAAACACTAGCATTATTACAGCTTCTTGGTCACATGATGTCTACTTTATACAACCAGCAGCTCATTTTTTAACTGCTGTCATAGTTGAAGACACGCTAAAAGTGACAGACAAACCCTGTACTAAACATCTGAGGTGACACTTCCAAGAAGGGATATATGACATAAGTGCTGTGTTTTGTTTTGTTCAAGGAGAAACAATGCACTGTATTTCCACATTATTTCATAAACCAACCACTGGTGAGATGTCAGAGGATCCAAAACTAGATTAACACTAGTTGGGTATAAGAAATGCAAAACAATACTATAATTATTGACCCCAAATTCTACAAAGAAACCCTGTGTGATGCAAACATATTCTTCCTCAAGAATAAAGCAAAAACACAGCATAATTCCATTTGCTGCTGTCATGTGACTCTGCCTTCTACTTCTTCTCTATCATATAATAGTGTTCAGAAATATTATTAAGCTAAAAAGATTAAAATCTGGTTTCAAATTTTCTTGTCACTTTTGCCAGCTCAGCTGAAAGTTTGGAAATTCTTTTAGCAGTTTTTCCTTTCTTTTTCTTTTTTTCTTTTGCTAAGAACACAAAGGTGAATTATAGAGTATTTAAATTTTATGTGTTTTTTAAAAATACACAGTAAAAGTGTGGTATAGCTAAAACAGCTCACCAACACTCTCAATGAATATTTAAAAGGCACCAATGCAAAATTTTTAAGTATTTAATACATTAAATTTAGAATTTAAGAGACCAGTTACTGTATATTTTAATTATTTTGCAGAAACTGGAAGACTAAAATATTCATAAAATAACTTTTATATATACACAATGCTTAAATTTACCCCTTGCTTTATTTTTTTCCCTTTTGAATATGGGGAGCTTTTACTGTAGAATACACACAGGCAGTACTTGTTAAAATAACGTGAAATATAACTGATGATGACCACAAATATACAATTTTATAATAGATGAATAATTCAGGGCTAAAAAATGTGTAGTCAGATATCCTGATAGTCTAGGCACTGTCCTGAATCTAGGGGCAGCTTTCCTGGTCCAATACGGCTTCCTCTGCCTATCTTTCTACCATAACTTACCATTTTGGAGATAAGATGAAGTAAGACTTGAGAAATACAAAGTCAAAATGTAAGACACACAAAAGTCAAGGTTTTGTGAAGTACACAACTGTGACACAAAAAGCACAAATACAAGACAAAGTTGCTAAATCATTTCCTGCATTTCTTCCTCTCAAAAAAAATCTGTATTTCTTTACATTTTCACCAGTCAACTCTCTCCACCGCTACCCACAGATGTAGATAATGGAAAAATGGGATTTAAGTTGCCACCAGCCCTAAAGACACACTGAAAACTTCGGGATTTCTTAATACAACCTGGTAAAGTAGACCTAAGTGCTGATGTATTAACTGTACTCTTAATTCTAAGCTTTTGTAACACATCTGGTGATGCTAACCGCTTCTTTTCATAAATCTTCATTAAAAGAATGTGTGGTACACATGTGCCTGCAAACTGTAATGCATTAAAACAGTCCAGACAGGCCCCTTCAAACTAAATCTCAACGGTCAGCCCCCATTTGCCCGTTTCTTCAGAAAACTCTCAAAGGAATGTTTGAATGATAGTGCTTCGTGCCTCTCTCTGCTTCTCACGGTGCTGGTCACTGTTCTGGAAAGCCTTTCTAACAGCAATTCATCTCAGTAGTAGAGAGGCAGTGTGTTTCTGCAGAAAGAACTGGTGACCACAAAAGAAGAAGTCTGGGCAAAATTAGGACAGAATCATCTGATAAATCTCTGCCAAACTGGAAAACGCAGAGGGTAACCCATTTTCATGCCCCTCAAGTACTTTCTCCACTGTTAAATCTCACCTAAATAAACTGGGCTTGTAAGTGTTAATGCAAATTTGATTTATTTGGTATCTGGCCCTCACATTTATTTTTGGATGCTACCGTGTCACCTATTCTCTTTGGTGAAAAAGTCTTTGAGAGTCCCTCAAACAGCACTATGTCCACAAAATTCATTGTGGACATACAATGAAAGTTTGAATTCACCTTGTCCTCATTTGTTCCTGTCACACCTGAGCCATCTGTTTTTTTTTTCTGTACCTTGAGTCATGCATCTTAAAAAAAAAAACTGCCGGTGTATATGTACAGCAGATACACCTTCATAGCTGATTCTTTTGACTAAATCAGGTTTTCCACTAAGATGGAATTAGAAAGGTAGGGACTACCTTTTGAAGATGCTAGTACCATCTTCAAAAGGGGTGTCCACAAATCTTTAGGTACACCTAAACTCAGTTTAATCCTAGGGCAGGTAGATCATGATTGTTAATACAGTAGGTGTGAGGAGAGAGAAATTCACAGGGCCAGAATTATGAACACATGGACAGACATCCAAATGCTTTGTTAAATTGCAGTAAAAACACAAAATCATAAGCCTTAACATTGTTTACCTCATTTAAACACAAATGCCATTCCATTAGGATTCAGAGTGTGCAGGGTAACTGGGGGTAATTGTCTTGACAAGACGCTTTCTCCCTGAGCAAATTGTGTTTTCACAAATTACTGAGGGATGCAAAAAAAACCCAGAAAATGAAAAACCAAGCAGTTGGCATTTGCTATATCTCTCTTTTGGTGCATTGTCTTACAAGTAAGGGATCCATTTGGACATTTGTCCAGAAATAACTAAGATAGAGATCAGTCAAAGAGCTAAGTCAGAATTTTTCTACCTAGCTCTAGCTATGTTAGAGCTAAAAAGTTCTTCAAGCAAACAGATGGAAACTTGCAAAGCCAGTTAAGAGAACACTGCTTGCTCATCAGTAAATAGTTCCTGATACTACCCAGGTCACACCGCAGTCCCATGGCTTCAGCATCCTATTCGAGGGTCTGTTGGAACACTTATTGTTACTGTTTAGCAGACCTTCAGCATTTGCAAACGGCTATCAGATAATCCAATCATGGTCATGCTAGTTTAGTGAAACACAAGCAGCAAGGTATGTCTGCCAAATGCATTCTCCCTATTGACTTGAGAACAGTGTGCTCCAATCCCACTCACAAATGCCAGTAGACTCCACAGAAAAAGCCAAGCACTCAGAGAGATCAACTTAAAACCTGCACATGAAACATGGAAGTATATGCCCTGTGCAAATAAAGAGAAAACAGAAAATTCTCTACTAAGGGATTGTGATGCATTTCTGACAAGGACTTACAGAGTTGATTTTTTAAAATCTTTTTTTAAAGTGCAGGACCTTTACCTGAAGACTATCACTTTCTCAACTCCAAGAAGGGTAAAAGAAAATTTTGTTGCTCTTTTGTTTGACCTGCAGTGTGATATTAAGGTTACAAAGAAGTTCCCTTTTGTCTGCAGCAAAGGTAGTACTGTTATTACTGAAGAAATAGTGGAATAAATAGCCCTAGTTAATGAATGACCTTCCAGGGTTCAAGTGACCATGTCCAGGTCCAATTACCTGCTCCAAGATTTAGAAGGAAGCAGCCGGTAGCCAGGCTTCTTAAGATCTTCTATTCCAAAAGTCAAGAGGAATGGACTATGGATAGAACACTGAGTGGTCACAGCTTGAAGAAAAATACCAGAAAAGGGTTCTCAGAGTGGGATTTCCCCCTACTGTTAGCCTAATGACACTTTTCTGCTGACTGGTTAACACTGATTAAATGATGATAAAGTGACGATCGTAAACACACCTTTAGAAACAAATATGTATACTAGGCTGCCATCGCATTACAACTTAGAAGAAAAAAATCTCAAATTGTGAAAAGCAGAATTCTTCCTGGAAATTACTGACTGCCTCTTACCCACTCTTAGGCCATATGTTATTTTGAAAACTACATAAAAATACTATTTGTTACAGGTGTTAAAAGTAAGGCTGCCAGGGTGTCTATAAAATGCCAGTCATCAAAACTATGGAAAAACAGTGCGCAAGTTTAGAAAAATAAGATCAAAGGACCTCAGATGTATTGCAGTGGCCCTTAACTACCTGTAGTTTAAAAGTTTTACTATATGATACAGTGTAAAACATACTGAATTACAAATTCCATAGGGGAGGTAAACATAGAACCCACAACAAGTCAACTCATCCTAGCAGTTATTGAAAATAACAATGTGTTTGTGTTCCATGATCTCTAAGGACAGAAAATAAAATGGGTTTACATTTTGAAACATCTTTGAGAATAAAATTACTTAGACCGTTTCAAATTGCCAAAGTCCTACCCAGAAAACTCTAAGCTTTCCTGTCTTTCATCACAATCCTGAACATCAATGGCAAATCAGAATATTTTAGGTGAATCTCTATGAACCCAATGATTCCCCAAAGCATGGAAGGCCTTAATATGGATGCATGGCAGAAACGAACTACTCTAGAGGCCCACAACATAAACAAGCCATGGCATCAGTGAACATCCCATCCCTTTTCTCTTGTTTCTTTCTTAATGTAATTAGGCAGAGCAAATGACACGTTGTCCACAAAATAAGAATTAGAGACAGTGACAGCGTTAAGGAGAAAGTGTGTCACCATCTGAGGATAGGTGGGACTGTAAGTGCAGTTATTTCTTCCTGTGCAGTTCTTCATAGGGGTCCCCTTTGGAATGAAAAGGCCTAGTGGAATGTGTGCTCCCCTCGAACAATGTGTGATGAAAACTCGTAACGGTCCTGGCTTCTGTAGCCACAGATGTTGCATTCCAGTGGGTCCCGGTAGCCATGGCAACCCATGTGAATGGTGTACATGACATGGTCTAGGAAAAGGACTCGGCAGTGCTCACACTTGAAGGCCCTTATCTGTTCTCCTTCTCCATTGAAAACCTTATAGATGTCCTTCAGAGAGCCCTTGGTGGCCTTGGTAGCATCCAAAGCCTTGACATCCTCCTTCATGTAAGCTGGGCTTTGTTTCCTCTTGGGATTTAAGGCAGGGTTTCCTTGGTAGGACTGGTGGTCATCGTGGCTGCTCTCTGAGTCAGTAGAATCGAGGCAGCTATTGCTGGGAGAGGCCTCTCTTTCCTGGGGTCGACTCTTTGGTCTGATGAGAGAGATGGGGCCATCCATGTTGTTTTCATGACTATCAGATGTTTCCCTGCTAATGGGTCTCTCTATCCTGTTGGGATGATAGACCTGAGAATAAGCTGAGCTTATAACTGGGGCCACCTCGGCGATTGTGCTTGGTGCATGCTGCATCAGAGGGTGAAGGGCCTCAGCTCCAAGGTAGGTGATTGCGTTGTTGATGGCTTGGTCCATCATATGAGACTGCATCAGCTCAGCCTCCTTCTCATACGTTAAGTTCATATCAAAATGAATATCTGGGTAGCTGAATCGCATCAGCTTTTCCCCTAAAATGAAAAATTTTAAAAAAAAAGGAGGAAGAAAAAACAGTAAAATTAATGATTGGATTCAAAACATAAAAAGGTACAAAGTTAACTAAACGCTTTCTCCATTTTACACAAATTGTGCTATTTTATGCTTTAGGTCATGTGTTTGGGCTCCTTTAATTCTGTTGAGATGCACAGGTACTATGACTATGCAAAAAAAGAATTTGTAACAAGTTGTTTGCACTTGCTCTAATGAAATCCCAGAAATGCATCCAGCCTGAAAGTCTTTTATTTTTAATTTTTATTAAGATGTTCATTTGCATGGTGCTCAGGATTATAGGAGAAAGAATAAATGCTAGGTGAAAATAACTCAGACTATGCTCATTTCTGCATATTGCAACACAGGATGAACTACAATGACCAGGAGAGCATAGGGGATCTGGTTATAGCCTAGGCTGTTTCACTCTTGGCCAGGAGTAATTTAGTTGACTCATTTGGTGCTTTAGAAAAAAAAAGTTATAGAGTCAATATGTTAGGCAGTAGAATGTAAATAATCATTATTAAGATGGTTTGAAAGCTGTATTACCTGATAAAATGAATGGAATTAAAAACTACCTTAAAATATAGTAAGGATTATTAAAAATACTTTTCACAAAGTTGAAAAGTTACTTAAGTTTTGACACACACCTTTAATCCCAGCATATAGGAGGCAGAGGCAGAGGGATCTCTGAGTTAAAGGTCAGCATGGTGTAGACTACAGACTCTGTCTACACAGTTCCAGGACAGCCAGAGTTATAGAGAAATGGTGTTTTGGGAAAAACAAACAACAACAAACCAGCAGAATAGCCAAAACAAATAAACAACAAAAAAGAT
Organism: Mesocricetus auratus; assembly: GCF_017639785.1. Classification (NCBI taxonomy): domain Eukaryota; kingdom Metazoa; phylum Chordata; class Mammalia; order Rodentia; family Cricetidae; genus Mesocricetus; species Mesocricetus auratus. The sequence continues at coordinate 38,633,001 of NW_024429194.1, read as the reverse complement.
ATTAAGCCTTAAAAAAATTCAAAGTTAAGCTAGATAAATCTGATTCATGTTCTCAAAGAGCTTGCAGTTTAGATAATGACAGCTTGGCAGGTATTTTGTGCTCAAATAAGAGGCCTATTTAACTCATATAAGAGGAGTAAAGGAAGACTTCTTGAAAGAAGTGGCATTAGGGTGGAGAATGGTATGGTAAGCATTGGCTAGTAAAGAAGCATGGATGTGGAGCTGCTGGCAGGAAGGCTTAGAAATAAGAGGGTATGACTTATAAATAAGCAATTACATTTCAACATGGTGGAGAGTGGAAACAGATGACTAACATGAGTCTGAGGACGAGGCACACAGCAGGGGAGGGAGGGACTTTATCCCGAGAGCACTACAGCTTGCCGTGCTTAAGCAGGAGCATGGCTTGATATGATACTCATTCAACAAGAGGATGCAGAAAGTTGCTGTCGTGAGATGCTTGGACTTGTGTAGTGATGGCACAAATGGAGAAGGGTTAATGGAATGGACATCAACTAAACCAACACTGTTACTAGGCCCGTGCGATTATCTAGATAGATAAGGAGAATGGGACGTGTGAAGCTGAGTTTTCAGTCTTGAAAAATGGGGTGGATGACACCAAGATAGAAAAGGGAATGACTTCGGTTTGAGGATCACATGGGTAACATGTATATGTGTTGATAGAGGGCAACTCTAGAAGCATGGCAGCTGATAGTCTCACTCTGCCATCGGTAAACTGAACAAAAGGTCAAGAAGAGTGTTTGGAAAATTCTTTTATGTCAGCAGACAGAGCCAGGCTGGATTCCTACCCTTTACAGCATATCTAGAAGGCCTTATGGAATGAGGATTTTATAAGACCAGAGAATGCAGCATGCATTCTTTTCTGTACAAGGATCCCAGAAATCCTTCAATAGTGTTTCTAGGGTTCATACAAACTCTGCACCAGCAGAGCTCGGGATGGCATGTGCCTAGGCCAATCCTTAGAAAGCATCCGATATTTTGTGTGCTGTTTGTGTGGTCCAGTAGGCAAAGAACTTGTATGTACATGGAGGGGCACCTAAGAGTTGGGGGGCATGTATGTGGAGTGTGTACATGTGTGTGTGTGTGTGTGTGTATGATGTTTTGAAAATGAAAAGAGGCAAGAATGGGTCTTCCATGGGGCAATTATGTTCTCTTTCCCAAGATCTAGTAAGGTGACTCTTCAGACTTCTACACATGTGTGTATAGCTGCATGAAGAGGAACAGAGAAGATGGAAGAAAAGGGGAGAGACAGTGTTCTAGAAATCATGGGAAGAGTGTTTTTCAGAAAGATTTAGATTTCAAAAGTGGCAGAGGATCTTTAGAATGTGTGTGTTCTGAGTGCTCACTAAATCCCTTCTGCTCGTCTTAATGTGACAACAGTTTGCCAGTTCTCTATTATAATACAAGAGACACCTTCTCAAAGGTTTTACTGGAGCAACAGAATTCTCCTAGCTTCCCTAAATGACCAAGAAAGAGGCTAGCTCCCAGCCACTACTTAGTAAGGCTCCCCTTCCATGTTCTCCAGTAGTAGAATGTGAGAATCTCTTTTAATAGCTTTACCTAGTCTTTTCACCTTATCACTATAAGGAAAGATATGTTACATATACAAAGAATAATGGTTCTCTAACATTCTACTGAAACTCTACCATTCACACATTTTGTAACAAATGCAAGACCCTTTGTCCTCAGATATAATTCAAAAGACACAACTTGGATGAAGAATGATGCCAACACTGGGCATACCACAGAATACCTAAAGACTTGGAAATGGTAAATGAAGCCTAAATAGACAGTCTTTCATCTTTCCAGCTCAAAAGTCATAGGCTGGATGACAAAAAAGGGATAAAAACAAAAAATACAGGTATATGTAGGAAACATTTTAGATGGACACTGCTACATTAATTTTTGAAGGCAAAGTTTGGGAACACTTGAAGTGCTTTTTAATTCTAGATCAAATAATCAGAGAATTAATATTAGAAATTAAAACATTCAAAAATAGAAATGAAAAGATACCACAAATGTGGCCAGTAGTGCAGATCTCATCTCTTATTCAGTATGAATTAAAATAACATGTTAGCTTTAACATATAATCTCACTTTATATATCATTCCATGTTGATATGCTTCTTACTATCATCCTTTAATACTTTCCCATGTGTCTAAGGCTGTGTGTGTGCACGCGCACGCACGCATGTGTGTGTGTGTGTGTGTGTGTGTGTGTGTGTGTGTGTGTGTTATGTACATGGTCGGTCATAGAGTGGGAGAGAATGATGAGGCAAAGTCATGGATATTTACACACCACTTATATGTTAACACATGGAATCATGTCTTTTTCTGTCGCAGTCCCCAGATGTGTAATGAAGTCATCCCTCCGTGCTGCTTACCCACAAACTTCTGTGGAGTGGAGCTTTTGCGCTTTCCCATATTTGCCGTGAGCTTCTCTATGACAGCAGGTCTCTCGAAAGGCACCAGAGAAATATTGTTGTCCATAATAGGCTCTTGTTCCTTACAATCTTCCATAGGCGGTACTACACAAAAACCACATTTAAAGGCAATCTGGTGATTTCTTCAGCATTTGAGAGACACAGGTAAGTATGCTATCCTGATATGTGTTATACAAATTAAGTTTGTCTACCAAAATAAAGGAAGTAAATCACAGTATTGAAGAATATTCTTTAATCTCTCTCTCTCTCTCTCTCTCTCTCTCTCTCTCTCTCTCTCTCTCTCTCACACACACACACAGAGTTTATTTTTATGAATCTGAATGCCTCTCAGATCACTGCAATGAATTGTTGCTAGTACTGGTCATCAACCAATACACTCATCTGATATTTTTCTCATTTTATTCCTCAAAAATATGTTTAGTATAGATTAAAATTGATGATACGTTAGACTGCACTGTTACTGAGATTTTTGGGGCTTTATTTTTCTGAAATAATTTACATATGCCACCTTGTTTTACAGAAAGGCTTAGCAGCTGCAGGCGACTCTTCCCCCACACATTTTCCTGCAGCTGATTTCTATTTGATGAGGTCCTAACCTTACTAGCAGCACCACAACCTGCATGTGATCATGCTGGAGGTTCGGTTCTGCACTTGTCTGTAGACAGTACACTGTAGTTTATTTCTAAAAACTGGCACATTGGCTCACTGAACTATTGCCCTGATTCATTTGATGGGCTCCATTCATTATACATGCCTTAATAGCTGTTGGCTTCAGTAGAGACATTACAAGGATAGACAAGTGACTCAAAAAAGCCACTATTCAGTAAGAATCCAGTCCAGGATATTTAACTAGGATGAGGATGACATTCCACACAGATCAGATGGGGTGATTAACATTAGTGCTCATACAAGAGAGCAGAAGGCTCCATCTCCTAGGTGCTCCGTCCTTATTCAGTATACACTACAAAGTGATTCACCTAGATCCATTTATTTGTAGAAGACAGACCTATGTGTGAAACTGAATGCATTCTAATCTACGGGGGGGTGTGTCCAACTGATGAACATTAACATTTTAAAGCAAAGATGAAATGAAAGCACATTTCACATGACTTATTGATTATCAATACCTGTTGCTGATCTTGAAATGAAAAAAGATCATCAAAAAGTTTTTTTCACTCAACCATTTTAAAAGAAATCAACAATCAATATTTGGGTAACCTAGTGGTTGACTAGAAGTTAAATTTTACTCTACATCTAAAAAGGTACCCTCTGGATCTGAAAAATAAGGAATTTTGTAACTGTTGCCTGTCAGCTTGGAAAAAAAAGGAAATGTGAGAATTAGAAATATGGACATTATGGACATAAACTCTGATATTGTTCATGATAGTATTGAGAAGAAAATTCTTCCCAAAGCATTACATAAGATATTAGGTGATCTTTTAACCACTGTAAAAATAACTTGGAAAACAAACAAAAAACAATACCAAGATGACCACAGAACTCAGCTAAGGGAGTCTAGAGGCAGGAAGCTAAAATAATGGAATTGGTGAGGTGAGGAAATAGGCAGCGGGATGTACATTATGACCTTGTGTTTCCGGTAGTAAATTTATAAGCACTTATTAACAAATAAAATAATTGTATGCAGACATGGTGACTTATGGAGGTTAGCCTGGGATATGTACCAAGAGTCTGTTCCAAAAACAAAATATGCCTACAAAACCACAAAATAGTCCACGTGTGAACCAAAGAACAAATATGTATCACAAGCCCAGACACAGAATAAAAAATATTGGTGGCAGACAAAAAAAATGTTGTAAATTTTGCCAAAAAGGCAGCAAAAGCAGTCGATGGGGTTTGCCCTGCAAATTGAATATGCTAATTGGTTCTGAAATGAGTAGTTCAAAGTGTGGCAGTTTTGCTTTAGGTTTTACACTGAATTTTCATGTCTTCACACACCTAACACTCAAAATGAAACCTGGGTGGGGACTGTCCCACACCACATCCACTTCAACTCAGATGGCTTGTCTCAAGTTCAATGAAGCTCATGTGAACTGAAAACAATGACTACAACAGAGTTTGCACTATTGCCAACTTCACAGCAGCTCTTCATGCCAAAAGGCAAAGTTTCTGCAGCATTGGCAATAATAATAACGGACAGAAACTGGGTAGTAAGTACTCCTTCATGGCTTTACATTTAATAATCTTTACAATACTTTCAAGTACTGCAGGAAGGCAGGTGCTCTTCATTCTACAGACAGGGAATCGAAGATACTAAGATTGGAAGTAATTTTTTCTGTGCATCACTAGCAGGTCAGAATGCTAATCCTGGGAAGTCTGGCTTTAGGGAGTACCTGGACTGTGCTATAACTTTTTTTGTAGACATATTTTGAATACTGACATATAAAACAGCTTGACAGCCTTCTAAGTTCATGAAGAAAAGACCTGACACTTTTTCACTTAATTATATAATCTGAGATTTTGCTTTTATAAATGTGGTGCAACTTTAACACACTGTTTCTGGATCTATACTGTTTAGAAGTCAAAACTAATTTTCTAGTTAGTTCATGTCTCAATTTTATTAATTACATGCATGACAGGACATTTATCTACACTGTATTTGGAGTAATATGGAGGATAAAAGTGTATTTATCTTTTCATAACATATTTAATCACACGAACAAACTATAAAGACATATCCATGACAGTATTTCCAACACTGCTTCTTTTATCCACAAATACCACCAATTTTCAAATTCTAGGAAGATTTCTTTTATCTTCAATTCAACTGATATTTATAAGAGCATTTGATTTTCTTCCTAAATATGCCTCCGTGCCCCACCCCACTGCCTTTTCACCCTTTCCTTGGCATCACGTCTCCACTCTGCTCATACTATCCCCTGACCTGGCGAGACATCAAACCTCACTCTACATTGGTGATACTGTCCTTTAGACCACTAACACTGATCACCCAGTGGCTTCCTATCAATCAAACCATGGCCTTCTGGGCTTGAGCAGAATACAGTGCTCTTGCCTCCCAACCCACTACTTTAGCCTTACTTTCTGTCCCTCTCTCATTTAACTTGGATAATCTGCTAATGGTCTTTGATACCTACACACCTCTTTTCTTCATGGAATACACAATCTGTCAACTGTCAGTTATGTGGACTTTCTCACCTCTCATTCTTACACTGATGCTAAGTATGTCTGAAGATTGCCTCAACTTCTCTATCAGCGAAGTGTCTGTGCTCACAGAGAACTTCACAGATGCCACTACTACAGAATTTGCTTCAGTTCATTTTGCTATTTTTAACCTGGGTTGTCCACTAATATAATAAAAGCATATAAAATGCAGCCTTTTATCTTTCTATTTCTAGAATGTTCCACAACAAGTGTTTGATAGTCTTTTCTGGGTGAAGTGGAAGAACACTCATCTTTCTTCAGACCCTTCTTCCCATGAATAACCAGTGTGGGAACAAACAAGTTTTGCGAAAGAGAGGCTAAGAAAAATAACTATGTCAGACATGGAGTGGATGGTAGCCATACTGATAAAAAACCCTCCACTCATACATACCACTAACATAAAGGGGAAGAGGTAAGAGGTCAGAAAGAGAAAAAAGGAATAAATATGAACTTCTGAGATGCAAGACAAGCTTGGTACATGAGACAATAAACCGCTGTAGTAGCATTCCACCTTTGCTCCCCCTATCGCAAGGGCATCTGTCATTTGCTTCCTCACACTCAATGCCCTTCCCTATTAAATGTGTTCATGGAAGGAAAAGGAGGCTTACACTGCTCTCAGATTATTACTATGAATCCAGGTAAGCACAGCATGAAATGGTGTTAACCATGTACTGAGAGTGCTTGAAGCACTATTTAATATTTAAGAACAAATGTGAAAGCCTGTAACACCAAAACCTGTCATCACTTTACTCCTCCCTGGCCTGGTCCTGCTGTCCCCAGTGCCCTGCCTTGTCTCTTTCAAGCTCATCCCTATTGTGTTTTAGGTTCATTACCTAAATGAGCCAATATTTGAGAAGGACTAAAAATATGGCAAATGTGACAATACCAAGCCCCAGCTATTTAGAAGACACAGTTATCTCTCCATAATACACGATTCTAATTCTAGGATAGGTCCATATACATATATTTATATATGTATATATTTACATCTTCTCTACAATAAGACAAAGTTTTGAAAAATTCTGGCTTTTATTCAGGCAGACATGCAATTCAGAGTTCTGTAAATGAATGAATAGAGAAATAAATTAATAGAATTTGCATATGTCCTCTAACCACAGGCCAGAATTGCAATGGGGAAAAATCACATGGAAAACTAATGTCACAATGACATGTCATTGGAGAGTATTTGCATGCTACTAAAGCTACCCCAGTCCTCTATCTCCAGTCAGCCCGCAAACCAACAATTTAAAACAGTTGTTCTCAATCTGTGGCTCACAACTCCATAAGCAAACCTCTATCTCAAAAAACATTTACACTAAGATCCATAAAAGTGGCAAAATTATAGTCATGAAGTAGCAATGAAAATAATTTTATACTTGGGGTCACTACAACGCAAAGAACTGTATTAAGGGTTGTAGCATAAGGAAGGTTGAGAACCGTCAGTTTAAAACAAAACAATGTTCTGAATAGGTAAATGCAACCTCCAGTGCTAAACAGTTGTAACATTAAAGAGAATGGCCAATTCACTGCTTCTTAGTATTAGTGCCTTAAGATATGATAGCAAAATAATTGCTTGGGAAGCATTCATTATATAACCTATTACGCTTAATTCCCACAAGCATACCTATGACCAACATATCCAAACACCAGATAGCTGGATCTGATTTATCAAATTCCAAGGCCCATAATTGTATACCTATCATACTTTGGGTCCTATGTTATCCTCATTCATTCATTAAGTTGACATTTATTCTTTATGGAAGGACTCAAACTATGCAAAATAACAAAAATATTTCAAATCATGAAAAAATCTCAAAATCTCAAATCAAAACCAACTGTATAATAAGCACTTCCACAGTACATACTACACACTCACTCACACACACACACACACACACACACACGTAAAACAAACTAAGATTTGATAAAGGATCTTTGATTTGTCTATATCTAAGGCAATGAATATTTATATTTTAAAAGTGACTGAGGCAAATTATACCATCTGGTATTAGTCAATCCTTTTAAAATAAAAAACACAAAAATACCAATAAGGTATTTTGGTTTTTATTTGTATGAAACCATTCCACACCGCCACAGTGTATTGTTAGTATTGAGAGGTTTTCTGACAGGGTTGTCTCTTGCATATGTACAAAGCAAAATTACTAATCCCCTCCCAAATTATTTGGCACATTTCCAAGCTGATTGTGCACCTCCGAGAGAAACTATAATGCTAACACCCTCAGCATTCACGCAGAGAACTCAGAGACTTCTGTGGAACCATTTCAAAAGAGAAATGCAATGGAAGACTAAACAGTACTTTCCTGTGGCATTTCTAACATAGCTCTAATGCTGGCTGTCATTACTGTGTTAATTCAAACACATGCTATCAGAACTGATTTGGGAGTGCCACGGAAACTCAAGAATCTTGTTCATAGTGTGTTCCAAAACAGCTCATGTCAACTGCTGAGGAAGATAATCCCAGACAAAGTAAATGTGGTTGAAAACTGTAGAAAGGGAGATGGGACGGCTTAACCCATGAGAAGGACTATACACAGCAGGATAGGAAGGAACAAAAATCACGAATGCGCTTTTTACCCACCATGGTGACTCACGACCTGCCCAGCAGCTTCCATGCTGACATTCTGGAGATAGTTGTGACAGCGTTCCTTGTGCTCCTCCAGTGAGCTGCGCTGCTTGTAGCTTCGTCCACAGTAGTTACACTTGTGAGGTTTACCCACTGTGGAGAGAGTCAGGGTTAGTGTGCTCCTCACTTCAGCAAATCAACAGCCAGCTTGTGATAAATTGGAAGAAACATTCATATGCTCTTTAGGCTTAGCTCTTCCTCCTCCACACTCCAGATTAGGTGAAAACAATAAATTGTCTACTAAAACGAAAGACAGCAAGAAGATAGGAAGATCGCACCTCCAGGAGCAGGGGAAATACTGAATCAATTCATGCTCTGACTGTATTCACTGTGTTCCCATGCTCAGTGGCTGATGATCAATTTTACATGATGTGACTCTTAACACATTAACCTTTCCACAATTATGCCAGGTTTCACTCACTAAAAGATAGATCAGGACTAGCCTGCATATACAGTAATGTGTGTGTATGAGTTTCAGTAAGAGCTGAGAATTTTCTGAAGAAAAACTAAAAATGCAACAGCTTAAAATGTCACTTTAAATAAAAAGATTATTCATGGGTACCAAGAAAATTAAAAAGAATTAAGCATTGAAAAAATTACAGATATAATTAGGGAGGGCGTCTCTCTCTCTCTCTCTCTCTCTCTCTCTCTCTCTCTCTCTCTGTCTATCTGTCTGTCTGTCTCTGCACTGGGTAGTAACTGTTCACACAAAAGAACATTGCAACAAGTGGATATGTTCTTCTGTGCAGATCCTGCCTTTGAGATACCAAGAATTACCTTCTGTGGTGCTGTGAGCTAGGACCATTAACAGGAACCACTGGAGCCCTAACATATTTAGTTACCATGGTAATGGTGCCTTCCAAAGCATCTTATATTATAGAAGGCAATTTCTCCTAATAGTTAGGGAGTCATTATCTCAATACAGTTACTAAAACATGTACTGTGATGTTTATAGTGAACAACTTTGAAAATTTCATAGAAAGAAAAACTTGTATGGACCAAGGGCTATTTTGAAATAGGAGCATCCATAAGGCTGTCATGAAGGACTTTGGTTCTTGGTTGGAAATGGATCCAGAACAAGAGACACCAGTAAGTAGTCGGTGCCTGAGCCCTCAGCCCTGAATGACAGTGTGAATCAGGCCAGTTAATCTCCTTTGACTCCCCAAGGAATCATTTAGTTTTGCCCAGAGAACAAACGGCAGCCTCATTTTTCATAGTAATATGTGCACTGCCAGCAACCTTACAAACCTAGGTGATGATGACACAAGAGAACACAGAACTGTAATAAGCAAAAGTGCCCAAAGCTGCCTAACCTTCCCACTGCTGAGTAGGAAAACAAAGACCATCAGGATTGGAATCAAAGCCCAAATCATGGATTCTATTTGATGCACATACACATTAAAATCAACTCTTTCATAATGTAAATTTAATAAAGCATTTCAGACAAAAGTGATCTAAAGCAAGATAAGCCATTTAAAAATACTGGGGGAAAATTTTTACTTTTGAAAACCAGGTATTCATTGTTCTATGTCTGAAAAGCAGCTGTTAATACATGTGTAGAGTTTCCAGGGGAGCATTAAAACGTAATAAAATATTTTTAGACAAAAACAGTTAAATAATATGTATCTACACACACACACACACACACACACATTGTAAGATGTGACACTACCACTACCTACCATGGTTTTTATTTTCTATTACAATAGAAACAATGATGACATTGTACTGAATAAGTCTACTAACCAATTAATATTCGTCACACACTTTATGTAGCAAGTATAGTGCACTGTGAAACAGTTCAGCCATCTTCCATCATTCCTGGTGTTAGTTTTATGGCATTGGATTCTATGACAACTGTTTTCTGTTTATTTTAACCTATTTTCTCCATGTTATTTAAGCAGCATCCTTTCTACCATGTGGCCCTAACTGAAGTATGGATATGTGCTATTGCTCTTGACTTCTAACCTCCGTAAACCCCCCAACTTACTAGACACACACACACACACACACACACACACACACACATTTGTCTGAGTATCCTTTCTGTTGCTGTGATGAAATGCCCTGATAGAAGCAACTCAGTGACAGAAGGTATTTATTTCAGTTTACAACCCATCCTGGCTGGGAAGTTAAAGTGGCAGGTGGTCACACGGCCCCACAACCAGGAAGCAGAGAGCAATGAGCAGCAGTGTTCACCGTTCTTTCTCCTTTTTATGCAGTCAAGGACCCAAGCCTAGGAGGAAGTGGTGCCACGGAATTTTAGGGGCCAGCTTTCCCCCTTCGAATAACCTAGTTAAGGTAACCCTTCAAGTCATGCTCCGCGGCTTACCTAGTGTAGATGAACCCTCACAATGTTCTTAGTCATTTCATATAGTGTCAAGTTAACATTATCTGTCATAACTTTTTACTGATGCTGGCTCATTTCCCAGCTTCTCTCTTTTTTGGAGCCAATCACATGTGTTTTAATTCTTCTTCCGTTTTGTCATTGAATTATTTCCCAAAACCGTAGCCCTTCCTCTTCACCCCATCCTGTTCTCAGGAAGATCAATATGGATGTCAGCAACTAACTTTTAAAATAGAGTTTTAGAAGTATAAACTCAACTTCATTTCCATCTTATACTAAAAAAACAAATATGGGTGATGATTTTGGATTCTGAAAGGTCTTACTAGAATACTATTCTATATCAAAGAAAGTTGCTCTGGAAATATTCTACCCTTTCTTTTACTGCTCTCATTTATCGAGTATATGTTTATCAAAAAGAACAGAAACTGATATGCACCGTGCAGAGCAAATTCTCATGATCCTCATGTTTATATTACAGTCCGGTAAGGACAGGGACTCCATTTGCTAGCCATATACTATAGGCTGTGATCAGTTCTGTAGTGTAGAATGGAATCTTTAGTAGAAGATGCTAGAACGAGAACAAGAAGGTATGTCTGAGGTAGGAACATCTGTTACACGTGGTGATTGTGAGCCTCCACGTGGTGATGTGCTGAGACCCAAACTTGAGTCCTCGGGAAAAGCAGCAAGTGCTCTTAACCGCTGAGTCTTCTCTGCAACATGTTTGTCTTATTTTTAATTTAATTATTTTTACCAGGCACACACAACCATATGTAAAGAAAATCAAACAAAACTAAAGAGGTGTTAATGAAACACAATAAGCCCTACTTGTCTGGCCCCACAATCTAATCATAAGCTCCAGAGCAATGTTTTTCAATGTCTAGTGATTATGTCCTATTAAATAATGTTTTTCTTTGTCCATCAGAGTTAGAAAAGATATGTTGTCTTTCGGTAAGGATTCATTCCCCATAAACATTCTCTCAAGCTTCCTTTGATTTCAAGATACAAGACAATTTCAAATTAATAGTATAAAAATGGAAATGTCCATTATTAATGGGATATTAATCATAATATATTATTATATGGCTGAATCAGATTCCATTTCAGTTCTTGTACAGTTTTTTAGTTTTCCTATTTAAAAACTGCATTTTTAAAACTCCTCTTTGTAGTATTGTGCTCAGTGCTCTTTCTCCCTCCACAGATGTCTAACACCTAATAATAATTGTAAACATTCTGATCTCAACCCATTCTCAGGTCTTTGCCCTGCCTCCCCCTCCCTTCGTGCCTTCTCACAGCCAGGTGTACTTCCAACTCGTCAGAACCTATGGAGTGTTTGGCTTACTCTATAACTACAGTATTGGTACTGCCCCTTGTTTCTCTATGACTGGCCTCCCTGAGTGTCTAAATCTAATGTGTTTCTCTCCCTTTCTTCATCACAGGATTTCTAGGCTAGAAATAAAACATTTTCCTTTATATTTGGAAGGCTTTGTTTGACTAAACTGGTAATCCTTAATTTCCTTTAAAATACTTGATATAACTGTGGTTTTATATGTAGCCTGTTCACTGCAAAGCTCTTGGCATCTATTTGTATTTGATGTTGGGGACTTTCTGCAACAAGAATTGCATGTCTTTAACCTGAAGTTTAGATGTATGCCCTTTAGCTCTCAATAAATGTATGTATGTTATATATAATATTCCTAAAAATTCCACATATATGTAAATAGACAGCATGTAAATATATAACTATATACATGTTACTAAAGATACGGATAGTCTGTGACTCAACCTTTACATATGTATGTATGTTACTAGTTCTCTTTTTTAAAATTGGGCTATCTATTGTAGTATGTCATTTACAGAAAGTAATATTCATTCTGACTAAGACAATAAACTAGCTACTCAGTGTAGTGCATTTCTAGACTCTATTCCATTCTACTACCTCTGTCCATAAATCAGCAAATCAAGATTTGCTAATAGAGTCAGTTTTTAGATAAGTCGCCCAACCTAGCCTTCTCAAATTCAATGAAAAATTGAGGTCTTATTTTTTTATTTCCAAAAAATTTCTGCATAAATTTGTTAATGTTTATAACAACAAACAAACATAAGGAAAAACCCTGCCTGGATGCTGACTGAGACCTCATGGCAAGGCTGGGCTTAACTTCAGAAGAATTAATATCAATTAGATTTTTATCTTTTACTTTACTTTTATGTGTTTGGGTGTTTCGCATGCAAGCAGTGCTCCTGGAGCCCCCAGAGAGTAGAAGAGGTGTTATAAATGGTTGTGAACTCCCAGGTCAGTGCTGGGAATGGACCCCAGATTCCCTAGAAGACCAATGAGTGTTCTTAACTGCTGAGACATCGCTCCAGTTCTCGCCAATTAATAACCTGGTAGCAGATGTTTTAACACATCATTATACTCTTATCTCCTTGCTTCGTTGGATCATGTGCATGAGGTAGAAAGAGAGAGAGAGAGAAAGAGAGAGAGAGAGAGAGAGAGAGAGAGAGAGAGAGAGAGAGAGAGAGAGAGAGAGAGAGAGAGAGAGAGAGAGAGAGAGAGAGAGAGAGAGATGTTGCATCCTATGTAACTGGAGTGCAGGTGGCTGTAAACTGCCTGATGTGGATTCTAGGAACCAAAGTCACATCTCCAGACCCTCAAATGCTCTTAGCTCCTGAGCCATCTCTGTAGTCACATGCTTCAGAATTAGGTGTATCTTTCTTATACATGTTTACTTAAATTCATCTTCAAGTATTTCTTACATTTTGAACACTATATTAAACAGCAATTCATTCTAAACCCAAATTGCCAACTGTCCTTTCCTATCACATATATAAACACATCCGATTGCTTCTCAGTGTATTAAGGAGATACCTGCATTACCATTTACATTGCAGGATAGCTGGGGTGCGGTATGTGGGTTGGGATGTTAGCGAAACATTTGTTAAACTGTACAAAATTGCAGGAGGAGTAAGCTCAGAAGGTCTACTGTAGAATGTGATGGCTATAGTTTAATATATTTTTGAAAACTGCTAGGAGTGTAGAGCTTAAGTGTCCAATAAGAAAAAAAAATCATAGACTTCTTAGACTTGGTGATTCAACAATGTGCACACATGTAAAAACAGCTCTTTGTACATGTTAAACAACTTTTTATCTTTTAAAGCAATTAACTTAGGAAAAATGAACTTGGTTAATTCATACTGGCTTTGAATTTTGAACTTAAACTACTCATTTTTGGTAGATTCCTTGGAACTGCTATGAAGGCGATTGTATCATCAACACTTAAGGCCAATTTACGGATCTGTTTCTACTCTGAAATACTCTGTATGTCTTCTCTGTTCCCCTCCCATTACTACATTGACTAGAATTAGGATGTTTTGCTTTAAGCGTGATACCTGCAGAAGGTTATTCATTCCTGTCCTTCATGTCAAGAAATTTCTTTCTATTCTGTTGCTGAAAACTTTTATTTTCTTAAAAATTGCATTATGACAAACTTACTTTTTAAATTTATAAAGATCACTACATGGTCTTTTCATAAGCTAATTTGAAGAATCCCATTAATGGATTACTAGCAATGTTAAACCAACTTAAAAACACTCCTAATAAATCCCACTCAACTGTGATATATTGTCTTTTTCTTGTATTTATGTACTCAACTTGTTGAACATTTATTTAAAGAATTTTGTATCTATAGTCACTAGCATTACTGCTGCATAGCCTTCAACTTTTGTCACATCTGTGATTTGCTAACAGGTAAAAGTGAACTCATAGAATTCAATTACAAATTTAACCTCCTTTCTCTCTGGAAGTTTGTTTCTCTGAAGCTTTCCCTCCACTGTTTTTCTTTAAATAATTAAGAAATTACCAGTGACATCATGTGGGGGTTTTCATTTGTGAAGGTTTTACATTCCTGTTTCAATTCCTCCAGTATATAAAGTTTAGCCTGAGTATCTGTTTCTTCATGAGTGAGGTTTCACAAATTCCTTGAAACACAGATTTATGTCCCCAAATTGGATGTACCGGTACCAAATTCTTTACACTAGTTCTGCATTATGCATCTAGGACTTCCACAGAAGTCTTATTTTTATTCTTGAGTTTGGTTATGTGCGCATTTCCTCTTTAACATTGATTGATCTAGGCTCTTTGTAAAATTATTCCGTTCACAAATTCAGCTTTTGCATCAATGAGCCTTCCTCTCCTTCTCTCTGCCTTACTTATTTTTTCTTTGTCGTTATTTCTTTTCTTAATATACATTTGGCTTGAACGTGTTCTTTTTATATTGCTTAAGAAGGAAGTGGAGATGGAGCTGAGCATTGTCTTTGTTTTTAACAGGCATTTAATGTCACACAATTCCTTCTCAGCTCTTCCATTCTCAGCATCTTGATACCTCCTCCCCATCCTTGAACATACAATGTAGATTTACTGTATCAATTTTTATTAACTTTCCCTGCTAAATGCAGCATTTCAGTCATTTCTGGATATGGATTTATGCAATTATTATTCTAATTATGGACATGTTTTTCCTTCTCATGTCTGTAAAATTTTAATGGGATGCTGGATATTGTGAATTTTGTACTAGTGGGTTTTAGATTGTGTTGCCTTTCTTTACAACGGGGTTGACATGCTCCCATATTCAGCTATACTGCTTAGAGTCAATTTTGTCCTTTTGAAGATTGCTGTCGTAGTCTAAGGAAGGTCCAGAGCATACAGAAAGGGCTAGTTCAGACCCTTTCAGGACACTACTGAATGTGTGGCATTAAAAGCTCTTTTGTGAGAATGAAACACTCCTAACTTCTTTAAGCTCTAAAGTATTTGGTCTTCTGCTTTCTGGTTGTTGTTTTTTCCCAGCTTCAGGAAAACTGATCAGCATTTAGCCTAAAGAGCAAGTGGTCCGACTACAAATTTAATACCTCTTTCTGGGCAGCTTCCTATGCTCTGATATCTGACTCTTGTGTTCAGCTCAACTGCCTGGCACTATTTGGATTGTCTGGCTGAGAAGTTGTGTGAAAATTGTCTCCAGAAAGTCAGCTGGTACAATTTATAGTACTTGACTTCTTTGTTTTTTGTCACTCATGCATCAAAGTCCTATACTGCCTATTGTTATAGGGAAATTTGGTTAATAGACCTTGTGGTATTCTAGATGATTACAGTGGGAGGGCAAATCTGGCCCCGACATTCATCATGGTTGGAAGCAAGAGTTGCATTTTTAACTGGCAAACACTGAGAAGACATGCAAATAGATACTAGGAAGTCAGGCTAGTTTTGTAAATTTTAGTACCAATGCAATTCCGGTAACTGGCACAGAGTTTCTTATGAACGTAATTCTAAGAAGACAAGTTATAGCACCAAAGATCCTTACTATGAAGAAAATATTGCTGGCATTTATAACTACTTCAAAAGTTACTGTCAGTCTTTCCTTGAACATATCTGAATTCTAGGCAAAAATCCTATCATAACACACATACTGACGCAATCAAATGCAAACCCTTGACCTAAGGAGTAGATAGAAATTTGAAGATTCAGAAAACAAAGTGGAAAACAGCACATGTTTGAACTGGCTTGCAGTTTAACAGTGCTTTCCCTATGTGTTTCCATAAGGACTAGAAACAACTGGCTGTTGTTATGTATTAGAATCCCCTCAGTCCTACTTAAGAATAACAGCAAGTCCAATGCCCACAAAAAGCTTTTGAAGCAGGAATGTTGACTGTAAAGTTCATAGGGTGTTTGGAAGATACAAAGCCAACCAAATCTTATCCATTTATGTTTTCTTGAAATAGGTCAGTTCAATAAATTTTGGGGTATAAAACAAACCATAATATAATAATTCACTGATTAATGTCTTATTTTTTTCATAGATATAACTATGTCTACACAGGTAGAAACACACAAAGAAACAAATCTATTGTGCAGAAAATACCTTTACCATTTCACGATGGACACAACCAACAGGAGTGCATTAATTGCATATTATATTCATGTTCCTTTAACAAAACTGAATATATCCACTTTTAGGAATACTATGAGGAGATTTGAATATGGTTTTACTTGATAATTGCTTGCAGATTTATAAATTAACCCAAAGAAAGATTATTACTAACAGGTACAAATGACATTTCTTTGTCTTTACCCTTAAATTTCTTTGAATTAGTGGTTTGTTATATTGTATGGGCTCTACACATGAACAGTTTTCAGTGTGGTGTGTGTGTGTGTGTGTGTGTGTGTGTGTGGTATTCATTTGTGTGCAGGTGTGTTTGTCCATGCATGTACAGGTGCAGGCTTGAGGTCAATACCTGGAGTCTGCCTCTATTGCTTTCTACTTTGTTTATTCAACTTGTTGACTTATTTGAGACAGAATCTCTCAGTGAACGCGTGGCTCTCTGTTTCCATCTTTTGCAGCCAGCAGTGAGGTGAGCCCCTGGGATCTGCCATCTCAGTAAGTCTCTCATGGACCGGGGTCTAGGCTGTGCATGCCTCTATGCAAAGCTTATATAAAGGCGTGTAAGATCTAAACTCAGATTCTCCAGCTTGAGCAGCTAACACTTCACACACTGATCCATCTCTCCCGTCCCCAATTTTAAGATTTTGAGCCTTCATCACTATATAGTGAACTAAAAGAGGCTTTTGCAAATTTATGTTCACCCTAGCAGTCTATGAGACAGGCATTTTCCTACACTGCCACTGGCAAAAGATGTTGTTATTAAAATAGTAAATTTTCCACTAAGGAGCTAAACCTATTTCCTCAAATTATAGTAAGGGACACTGGAGTATAAAGCAGTTGCTTAGGAAGCCCATATGAGACATTCTGTTACAGAGAAAGACAATAGTATCTATGCCTCCAAAAAGAGACAATGTAATCTGCTCTCTCAGTTTCAATGATGTTTATCACACTCCATTTATTCACCGACAAAGTATTTGTGAAGTCTGGCGTCCGCCATTGTTTTAGTGTAAAGACAGTTCTTTGCACAAATCAATATGAAAGAAGAATGGGGTGGTTGCGGTCGGGCTGATTCCTAGGTTTAAAGTTGTACTCATCAAGGCATACAATCACATTTCTATGTACTGGAGCTATTTAATAATGACACAAAAACATTGCTTCTTTTCTGATTTTATATAGTATAATAAAATTGTAAATGGCTGTTAGGTAGTTAGGATGCAAACACTCATTAGAGTCTAACTGTAATAAACAGTTGGATATTTATATTAGCTTGAAAAAGGTACAGAAACATTAAAGACACAAAGTGAACCAGGAAAATCCAGAAACCTTTATGATGGATGGTATAAATTGTTTTTCTTTTTCATTTGTATCCATAAAAGTGAACAATAAATGAGTAATTTAACCATCTGTATGCTGTTCTTTTAAATTATTCACTTCCTTTACCTATTTATCAATTATGTCCCAATGCTATAACTTTCCCATCAACTTAACTCAATCTCTGTGTATATAACTGCTAGTCACTCTTCAACCCATTTCTAATAAATGTCTAAATTAAATATTTTTGAGATTGAGAATTTTTATTTTCATGTGGTCAAAACTTGATGTTTTTCCCTTTTGCGATTTATTTTATATGATACAGTTTGCAAAATATTGCTTGCCACAGAGTGCTTTAGAAATAGTCCCATCTTTCTCTTCAAAGGAAAAAAGTACTAAATCCTTACAAGCACTGATGACTTTAGACTCTTGAAGAGAACACCTTAGAAATGAAGCAGGTCTATACCTGAAAACCAGCTTCCCCCACTCAGCCCGCAGAAAATCCCTGTTATATTAAATCATGTCAGTATAATTGGGTGTCAGTCAAAATTTATCATTAATAACTTTCCACTCTCCAGGAAGTTTACTAGTGTGATTAGGAGTTGGGGAGAAGAATGTGAAATCTTTAAGTGTGTATATTTAAATTAGGTTGATTCATAACACTGTGTGTGTGTGTGTGTGTGTGTGTGTGTGTAAGGATTTAAAAAAACGTTTAGAGTCTTTATAACAAGCCAAGGAAGCAAAGAAATTTTAAAATTTATTTAACCCAACGTTTTCCCCAACTACTATAACCATACTTTTCTATTTTATCTACCATTAATTTCCCCACAAAATAGACATTTCTGTGCAGATAGTTTGGAAAATTGACTTATAATAAATGGGCCCAGGATGCTGTTAGGGATGCACTTTATTTTTTTCTGTGTAGGACCTAAAGAAATTTAGGCATTTGGCTTCCACTCCATCAATACATGTTATGGAGTATATTTTAGGCACTATGAATATGACAGATATCTGACAAGGCAGATACTGCCACTGTGTCAAAAAAAGCTAACTCTTATCTTTCCAATGTTTCCATTTGTAATAATGCTAATAACATCAACTTCAGAACTCAGTTAAAAACCTTACAAAAGAAAATTTCACCAGGGGAAATTGTACCAAAAATACAAATGGTGTTTGAGCTGGTGATATGTTTTGTAGGTGGAACACTTGTCCAGCATTCATTGAGACCCTGGATACAATTCTCAGCACCAACAACCAAAACCATCAAAACCAAGAAAACAAGAACACAGCAATATTACAAACTAAGAAACAAAGCAACTCTGAGCTGGGTCTTTGAAACTAAACAAACCACAGATTTTTAGAAGATAAAGAACATACCTATTATTATTTTTGTCTACTCAGAAGAAGAATAGGCATGATTTAATAAAAGTAGACTCATGTAAGATTATTTTCAGAAAAGTGCAAAGTTTTGACAATTACTTTTATGTCACTTTGTTGAGGTGACAACTTTCCCCAGATTCCTTGTTCTGAATGCCTAAATTAGGAAGCAACATGAACCGAAATGTACACTGTAATGTGCTCTAAGAAATATGATACTTCCACTCTTCTTTATCACATAAAATATCTTATTTTATGAATTATACTTTATTTCCCAATGAAATATTACTTAAATAACGAACAGAGAAGTTTCGCTATCTCAAATGTTACAGTTGTAAAAACAGATACACATAAATTGTCAAATTACCCTATTGTTAACTATAAGGAGTTCAGAGGGATGCCTACATTTTTTTCATAATTGTAGTTTAAATTGTTTCACTGATTGATGAAGGTAAGAAAAAGAGCTAGAGAAACTCTGAAGATATAAAATGCAATAACACAGCAAGGAGGGACTATATTAATATCTAAGAAACAAGGAGATATGTTAAATGCTTTTCATTATTATTCATTTATGAAACACTCACTGAAGGAACAGAGAAAGAAGCCAATTAAGACTTTTCTAGACTCAGACAAATAAATAACCCTATCATATAAACTTTCTTTTTTATGTATTTTCTATTTTTCTTTATATGGGCACACGTACGCTTAGGAGCTATGGCACATTCTGGGCGTTGATCCTTAGGAGGCATCCACTGTCTTTTGAGCAGGGTCTCCCACTGGGACTCAGGATTCACTGATCAGGATAGGGTGACAGGCCAGTGAGTCCCAGGATCTTCCTGTTTCTGCTTCTACGTGTTGAGATTACAAGCCCATGCTACCATGCCTAGCTTTTTTGTTGGCTCTAGAATTCTCAAGCTCTGTACCAACTGAGCTGAATCCACAGCCTATGGAATGTCTCTTATTAAACTGTCTGTTTTCATCTCACTTTGCAGAACTATGACAACTTACATGACAAGAAAGTAACACTTGGAAAACACACATGTCCAGAAAGAATTTATTTGGAAGCAGGTAAGTTGCTTCATTTAAGTTATTATATAGATTAAAGTAAGTGTGCGTGCGTGCGTGCGTGAGTGCGTGTGTGTGTGTGTGTGTGTGTGTGTGTGTGTGTGTGTGTACACTCAAATTCTAGTACTACTACAGATGGTGTATGAATCTTGGGCTAATTTAGAGGGGGCAACAGTTGAATATAGGAAGCAACATTTCTGTAAGAGACTTTAAAACTACATATTGGAAACAAAACATAACAATGTTGGTGCAAGTCATGATTTATATTAGAGGGTGATGACTGCTCAGCTATAGAATAAGAGCTATCATTTACTGAGCATTAACAACATTTTTTTTCTTTTTTGATACAGGGTTTCTCTGTGTATCAGTCCTCGCTGTCCTAGAACTTGCTTTGTAGAGCAGGCTGGCCTCGAACTCGAAGAGATCCGCCTGCTTCTGCCTCCAGAGTGCTGGGATTAAAGGAGTGCACCACCACCACCACCAGGCTATGTTATGTTTCTTTAGTTTCTCATATGCATTTAAATTTTTCTTATTATGTTTACTGATTATTGTTTTTGTATTATTTATTGTGTTTACTGTTATTCCATTATTCCATAAATTTCATTGGACAACCCTTGTTCTTACTTATTTTATCTTAAAGTCTAAAAAATTCCAGGCACCTAGATGGCCAAGAAATTTATATTCAATGAACAAATCTGATTTCCTTGTTATAGCTTTTGGGGATTCTCTCTCTACATCATAGTAAATATTTCTCAGGAGTGAGTAAAAATCATGAGTTTCATCTACTTTTGCAATGAAAGATATCTAAATCCCTATATGGTTAACAAACTTGAAGAGTACTAACTGATACTAAAAACAAAGTTAGAACAAATTAGTACTTCCTTCTATGGAAGAGTTTTTGTTTATTTGTTCGTTAGAAACAATATCGAGGACCCTAAGATCCTCTGCCTGTAACACTAAACAAACAAGTACCTTTTGATTAGCATTATGTTCCAAACACCATGCCCATAACTGATCTCACACTGAGAAAATAGGTAATGTATGTATACACAAAAACTCCAGGCAACCACAAATTCTGACTGAATTAGAGGCAGCAAAGTGAAGGGTACCAAGTAGGAGAAGACTTTACCTTGAGTGACATGGAAGCCATTACTTCCAATGAGATGACATTTAAGCCCACAGGAAAGACAGTGAGGTAAATATGCCAAGAACTAGGGAAAGAACTGTAAGCCATAACCTGTAGGCTTACCTCAAAATGGAGAGTCAGGAAAGAGGAAAGAAATCTCAGTGATGAAGAATTCAAAGAGAAGAAAGTAGAAAAAATGGTGTAAACTTAGGAAATTTGGGCAGAATGTCCAATGGCCATCTGTGGTGTTTGGCTTTACTTCAAGGACAATGGAAAGATTTTGAAAGAAAGATGATGTGACTTTGCATTTTTGCTTTATAATTTTATTAATTTTATTGAGGCAAGAACTCATGTAGCCCAGGCTGGCCTCAAATTTGCTATGTAGGTGACAATGGCCTTGAGCTTCTGAGTCTTTCTTTATACCCCCAGTTTCTAGGAACTGGGACCTCGGGGATGATATACCCAGCTTAAGCTGACTAAGAAAACAATGTTCTGGCTGTTATGTGAAGAACAGACTGGGGAGCAGTAGAAGACTCTGAAAGCAAAGGTACCAGAGTGAGGACAATCAGAAGTCATAGTCAGGTGTCTTCTAAGTACATTAGACTGGTGTAAAACGGGCACATGTCGTTACAATGGTAGAGATTTTACCATACTGGAGCATCATTTTCTGAAAGTACTCTTCAAAAGATAATTTATTCTGTTTACTATCAACATCTTTATGGTCTCAGTTCTTGTAAAGGAGTTTTAAGAATATGCCTTAACAGAAGGAGCCATTATGGGCATAACGAGAAATACGGCACTAGGGAAATCTCCAGGGATCTACAAGGATGTCTCAAACTAAGGACCTAAGCAATACTGGAGAGGCTACCTTAAATGTGCTTCCTCTATAATGAGATTGATTACTACCTTAAATGCCATCCTAGAGTCTTCATCCAATTGTTGATGGAAGCAGAAGCAGAGATTCACAGCTAAGCATTGAGCCGAACTCCTGCAATCCAGTTGTAGAGAAGGAGGAGTGATGAGCAAAGGGGTCAAGACCATGCTGGGGAAACCCACAGAAACAGTTGACCTGAGCAAACTGGAACTCAAGGACCCCAGTCTACCAGCTGGGGAATCAGCATAGAACCGAACAAGGCCCCCTGAATGTAAGTGTCAGTTGGGAGGCCTGGGAAGTCTATGGGGCTTCTGGCAGTGGAACAAGTATTTATTCCTAGTGGGCAAATGGGTTTTGAGAGCCCATTCCCTATGAAGGAATACACTCTCACCCTAGATACACAGGGGAGGGACTAAGCCCTGCCCCAAATAATGTGACAGACTTTGATGATTCCCCATGGGAGGCCTCACTATCCCTGAAGAGTGGGTGGGGGATGGGGGGAACTGGCAGGTGGGTGGGGATGGGAGGAGTGGAGGGAGAGGGAACTGGAATTGGTACATAAAATAAGATTGTTTTTTAATTTAGATAATAAAAAAGAATACGGCATAACACTTTAGTTTCATTAGGCTTCAGGTGTATGAAGTCTCAGCTAAATATTACACTGCTGGTCAAAACAAAACAAAAGGAGACATAAGGCAGAAGCATACTCTCTTAAAGGAACAGGACAGACTGCATTTAAATATAATGAATATAATAAGTAATAATAGAATGTACACGTGCATTAGGAAATACCTTTCTTTAAACTTGATTTTCCTTTTTATAAAATAAAGCCATTAAGATGAGGCTTGCCATAAACATAAGAACTCATGAAACACTGACGATGACAAATCCTTTCAATGTACTAGTGTCTATAATATACTAGAAGCAGGGCTGAGATATAGCTCATAGCTGAGCACCTGTTGAACAAGGTCAAGGTTCTGGAGTTGAATCCCCAGCATAAAAGGGACAGGGGGGAGTAGGGAAAGAATGAGAGTGTAAAACACTTCGACCCACTCCTGATACCCATTTGTCTTAAACCATCTAGGAAGAATATCTATCTGAACAAGCCTATCCATTTATTTCACCCATGGGCTGAAAACTGAATATAATGGTAGCTCTTCATTTGATGTTGCAATTTATAGGAACAACACTGACTGATTATTTATATCGTACATGAAATGCTAATTACATTCTAGGCATGTAAACAGTGATAGTGAAAGCTACACTCTATTTTTATTTGCTTGGCTTTTCTGCCATATAAGTTTTCTTCTAAGATTTGCAAGATATAACTGGCTATAGATGAAAAGGGTTATTTGACAACTATGGTTCAAGTGGGGAACATAAAGAATGGAGGTTAGGTTAAAAAAAACAATCAAACAATCAGTCCCACAATAGTCCCTGCTATGGTGTTTCACAATGAGTTGAGGCTGGTGTGGAACCTCTCTATTTCTGTTCAGATCAGGCCTGAAGACTCAGTGTTATAAGGAAATGTGAACTGGCAACAAGTTAAGCATGTCTGAGCCAACATCCACAAAAGCTCAAAATTGCTAGCAATCCCTGCAATGACATCAATGTCTCCAGAATGTTTAGAACAATGATAAAGGGGTCCACGCGTCCTGCTGGTTTCTTCAGAGATCCTGAGACCAGAGAAAGGCAGAAAGGAACAGGGTCCAAGTTGATGTAACAAAAGCATTACATCAAATGAAAATAGCTTCATCGAATGCAAATATACCACAGAAGAAACTTTTCATGAATATGTCTTTTCTAGAAATAGAGAGAAAATTCAAAGAATAACAATCACTACCTGTAAAAAACAAGGTTGTGTATGCTGATAAAGTTATGATTTGTTTTATATAAAGATTGTATGAGGTAAAGTAGATAGGTAATGGTTATTACTATAGGTGGAAAGAGAGGTGTTCTATGAGGTAGACATCGATGATTTTCTTACCAGCTGGTAGAATTCAAAGTGGCTTTTATCTGGTGGTCACAGCCTTCAGTAAGAGAATAACAACCTAATCGCATCCCCTCTCTTCAGTGCAGAGGGCACAGAGACACTGGGGTGTCATTATCATGGCTGGATGGGTGGAATCAGCACTCCACGGTTATGCAAAGTATGTGTGCAACTGATACTGCTTGTGTGATTATCAGTGTAATCCAGTTCTATCAGCCACCTCCAGAAAGGAAAGAAGGGTGTGAGGGTGGGAAAGTTCACACTTGGGAGATAACCTAGAAAATGGGCCAGGTGCTGGGCTAACCTTAGTTTAAAGCAGTTCTTTCTCATGGGCAACCAACCCGCAAGGCAGTTTATACCACATTTAAAACTCGTCGCCATTAGCATGAGTTGCATTAGATTCAATTTATGAGCTACTATAATTTAATCTAATGTGACTATCATTACATTGATCTTTGGATCTGTGCTTTAAGACAGACAGAACTCCATGGGGCTGGAAGAATGACACAATTGGCAAAGTGCCCACTGAAAAAGCATTAGGACCCCAGCTCAGATGCCCAGTAGCCATGTAATAAACCTGGAATGACAGTGCACATCTGGTGGCTGGTATGGTGGCAGAGACAAGTAGTTCCCCGGGAGAAGTTGGCTAGGCAGTTTAGCCTAATCAGTGACCCAAGGTACCATTGGGTACTTATATGAACACACACACACAGCAGAGAGAGAGACACAGAGAGAGAGAGAGAGAGAGAGAGAGAGAGAGAGAGAGAGAGAGAGAGAGAGAGAGAGTGAACTATGTTTGACATAGTCAACACATTGTTTTATATGAAACTTATAGCTAGAACAATTGACATTGTACCTTTAGCAATGTGGACAAAGGTTGTCCCTTTTGATTGAAGCCAGATAATACTGAGTTTTTAAAATTTTTCAGTAAGTGAAAAAGGTCATCTGTTCTATGAAAGCATCTAAAATCCCCATGGATTCCTTTACCATCCTAACAGGAAAATATGCAAATATATTCAAAGAAAGAGTAAGTCAATAGATTTAACTCCATGGGGATTTCTCATAATAAAGGTGTAATTACACAACTTGCATAAATTAGATAGTTTTTAACAAGGCACTATTTGGTGTTTTTTTTTAAATCAATATTGGAACATACGTTAGTATCTGATGACTCGGAAGTATTTTTTGTGGAAACACATAGCCCTTGAAATTACAAGGACATGAGTAATCAAGACAGTGCTTCTTAGAAAAATTTAAAAATGTACAATAGGGATAAAGATGTTTTATCAGATGGGCATTTATGTGACACATCTGGTCTGGTTCCCTTTTATAGGACAAAATTGCCTTAAACTAACAATTAGACACAAATAACAAACTTCTTGAGCTAAAAAACGTCAAATATTGGAAGGTCATAAAGCATTGTAAAAAAATAAACCCAACATTTTTAGAGTGTTTAGAAATAAATTCAGTATTTATTCAGAACACAGGCTTATTCACCATAAGTCATGGGACTTTAACCCTGGAAGGCTCCTCAAATTGCTTTAGCCAGGGTTATGATGTGGATATATAATCAAAGTGGCTTTACAAAATATTTGTTTTAAATGATAGATACAAAGATAATTAGATACTAAATTATTATTTAAGAGAATGTCAATATTTCACTCAGAATTTAACAGAAAGTGTTGCTACAGACATGAGTTGACTTTATTATTAAAATAAGAATAAAAAACCTGAATTAGAGCAATGCTTGCACTGGTCTGCTTCTTACTTTCTGGAACACATATATGCTTGGACTAAGTGTCTGACCTAATGGCACATTAAGGAGTATTTGGCTTTATGTACATTTCAATAGACAGTAACTAGACTTCCTTGCAGCAACAGTTTTCTTTGCAAAATTTTATTTTAATGAGTGCATTGCTTTAGTAATCTCTTTCATAAGAATCAAAATCTATCACCAGTCCATGTACAAAGCTAATTTTTAAAATTTATCTAATATGAATGAGTGCTTTGCCAACACTTAATATATGCATGGTATGTACACTCACTGGCCACAAAGAACAGAGGAGGACTTTGAATCTCCTAAAACTGGAGTTACAGACAGTTGAGACCTACCATATGGATGACTGAATTGAACCTCCAGGCTCTGCAGGATCAGCTAGTAAGTGCTCTTAACTGCTGAGTCATCTCTCCAGTCATGACACTAAAGTTTTCATGTGGCATAAAATACTAATGACCTTGTGAGAGAATTAGTAAAGTTTTTTCACTTTACAACTTATAAAATATGTTTTGTAAACACTAAAATATTCATGTGCTAAAAATGTATTTTAGAAGCCTTTTTTTTGCATTTCCCTTTCCTTTCTGCTTATTGTTATTTATTTTGTTAGTTAAGTGTGTGTGTGTGTGTGTGTGTGTGTGTGTGTGTATTTGTGGGTATGTGTGCATGAATTTTGAAGTATTAACTACAAAATATATGTACAATTCTAGTTCCTATGACATTTTGAAAATTAAGAGTGCTGTTAAGATATTTTTATCTAATAGGGGGTCCAGGGATTAACTACAATACTATTTCCATAGAGTGCTGGCTATAATAAAACAACTAAAAGAACAAAATTTAAAATATGCAATATGCTGTTCAATATGTAGAAAGGGTTTATAATAATTTGTTAGACTGAAAACCTAAGCACAAAAATACTATAAATTGTTTCTGAAGTAGTAGTGCTGACTCCCTCACATGACATTATACTATACAAATACTATACTACACTATATATAGAGTGTATATATAATATATATAGTGCATAGTGTATATAGTATATGTACATAGCATATATGTAGACATAGTGCATATGTTTATATAGTGTATATATTCACTATATACATGTATATACTATATATACATGTGGTATATATAAAGGAATGGCTATAAGGTAAATCTCAAGATTATTGGAGAACAAGTATTTAAATCTGGGTCAGCGTCTTCAGTTCTTTTACAACTTCATACAATATAAATCTGGGACATATTTTTCCAAATGTAGCTCATTTGTCAATGTGGTGAAAACTTGTCAGTGCTCCTTAGCTAATGCTCTGTGGATAACACAAGCCAGTTCTTTGGTTTTCTCCTTTCCTCTTTGCCCTTCACACTCTTTCTTTGGTTAACTCATGTGTGTAGGTGCTCTGCATGCCCGGAGGGAGTAAGTACCCATGGAAGCCAGAGTCTGAAGCCCTGGGGCTGGAACTACGGAACTGAACGTGGATCCTCCAGAAGAGTCACACGCACTTTTAACCAGCGAGCCTTCTCTCAAACCCTCTGCTTCACTCTAAAAGTTTTCTTCCTTAGATGTGAGTTTCAGGGAATAGCAGGAAAACAATATGGTCATTGTGAAAAGATGATGAAAATCTTTATTTAATGTTTCCTGTACATTCATTTGAAAGTTTAAATAAACTGGAAAAGCAAAGAAAAACAAACAAAAAAAATGACAACAAAGTTTGGAACCCCAGGAAGTGCTCCTTTAGGTTGGGTCAAAGGCTGGAAGGTTATAACAGCACATTTAACATCACGGCCAACAGGAAGACAACAAAGACAATGAATTAATTGACAAAGTGACACAGCTAAATTGCAGCAATTTCATTCTTAAGCCCAAGTGCCTGACTTAGTGTCTAATAGGGCATGAACATGCGCTCCTCACCACCTCTCCCTCTATGCTGCCCTCTCCCCTCCCTTTCCCATAAGTAGCAACTTTAAGAACATTTTAAGAGGAAGTTCCACATACCACACGGCAGCACAGGGGATAGACTTTGGAGTGACTGCCTTGATTTGAACCGTCTCTCTGCCTCAGCACCTCCCCTGCATGATAGGAATAACAGCAAGAAGTTCTCTTGCCAAACTCCCATCACTGCCTCTCTGTTTTCTCAGTGGACACACTGGTGAGTAACCTGGATCTCACTGTTGTCTCAGGAGTGACGTATGGGCACTGGGGCCACGGCTCAGTGGACTATGCGCTGCTGGACAACATTAGGAACCGAGATGCTAGGCCATAAAGACTGGCATGGCAAGGCAGTTTAAACGTCCCAGTGCAGGCAGACTGGCGAGCCAATCGGCTGGCCTGGCACATGTAGCTACGGAGAAGAGAAGAGAGGCCCTGTCTCAAGGCAGAAGGTGAGGATCAACTCCTGAGGGTCTTCTCTGATGTCTACATGCCTGGCATGTCATGAGTGCAATCACACTAACATGCGCCTCACGCCCATACACACATAACAAGGGTTAAGTATGACTGTAGCCAAATCTATCAATGTCAGCCATACCTGTAAATATATCACATAAGTCGCTCATATATTCAATTTCTAATAATTACAAAAAAGAGAGACTTCCATTAAAATGAATTTTACCACTTTGGAAAGATTCAATAAAGATGAACTGATACAAATACTGCTAAAGAATGGTGGGCAAAGACAATCATAAAGATGATCAAGAAAATATCAAAAACTGAACAGAAGTCTGGTTGCTTCACAAAGCCCTGTAAACTCTCTGAAAAACTGAAAAAAATATAACTATAGATGATGCATTATGGGTGTTGTTTAGGTTAGAAAAATTTCACCAAAGCTCCTCCCTGAAAAAAAGGCACCTGCCTTTATATCAAAGACACATTGTTAAGCACAAGCACAATATTTATAACGTGGGTTTTGGGTTTTTTTTTAGGGGGGGTTGATACAGGGTTTCTCTGCGTAACATTCCTGGCTATCATGGAGCTCATTTTGTAGACCAGAGCTGGCCTCAAACTCACAGAGATCTGCCTGCCTCCTCTGCCTCCAGAGTGCTGGGATTAAAGGTGTGCGCCACCACTGCCCAGCTATTTATATGCTTTAGTGCAAAGGTTTTTTCACCAAAGACATTTTCCTGTTGCTAGACTTGCTGATATGAATATCTACTTTTGCTGCTGTGAGAAAAATGAGTTTTAGTTAGCTAAGTAATCCACGGAAAATGCCCAGTACAGTGCTGTTTAGCGACTCCTTACGAATGCTAGGTATTACTTACAAGTCCTCACTACTGAGCTAATGCAACTAACCACGACTACTTTGTGCCCTCTAGAAGATGAGAGTCCCATACTGAAAAGTAACCAGTTTATACAGTGATCATACAAGACATTTTATATATATGTATGTATCTACAGTAGTACTGTTTCTATGCATTCCAGACACCTTTTTAAGTATTTACCTTTCTTAAACTAGAATATTTGTGGCAGGAATATATGATGCTCACCAGTTCCAGGCCCATTGCTACCAACTAGTAACAGAAATCAACACAGAGGACTTTCAAGTCTCTAACACAGGAAGCAGATATGTGGTACTAACAGTTGATATGATTACTAAATACAGTAGAACAATGACAGTTGTTACCTAGAGAGAAGGGCAGTAGAGTTCTTTCTACCAAGAATAATATTCAGGCCGGGCATTGGTAGTTCATGCCTTTAATCCCAGCACTTGTGAGGCAGAGGCAAGCGGATCTCAGTGAGTTCGAGGCTAGCCTGATCTACAGAACGCGTTCTAGGACAACCTCCAAAGCAATACAGAGAAACCCTGTCTTGAAAAACCAAAAGCAAAATAATATTCATAAAAACAGGATTTGATGATTTGATGAGTAGTTACCGTACAGCACTTATTTGTAAATGTTAGTTCAACTGTTTGGTTTCCATGGCCATTTTCCCAGCTTTGCTCTGTGCTGCTCCTGCAGAAAGCTAATTTCTCGTATGGATGTAGGCTCCCCTTTCTTCACTGCTGGTTACACAGACTAAAGGAGAGATAGAAGGACACTGGGAGGTGGACAGTCAGTCTGTCTGTCCCATGCCACAGGCTGGCTGGGACAGCTTTCCTCCACTCAGGGTCAGAGCTCAAGTCCTTACTACTTAAGTCCAGTGACTCCTTGGTCATTTCACACTAGTGGGAGGAATGGCACCCTGTGGTATGCTTCGGTTGGGTACTCTTCTCAGTTTCCCTATGTCTAACCATTCCTGGCAAACATCCTCCCTTCAGTGTCCCCATTGAGTGGTACACTGTTTTACAGTTAGGATCCTTAGACAAGCAAGAAGAATGGGTGGGAGAATTGCCTAAGGCTGTCTGATCAGTCAAAACAGAATTTGATTTTGTTGTCAAGGCTTGAAAAGTTCAAAAGGGCTGGATTTTGGTAGGATGCTGGTGAGCCTGGAATGAAGTGTCACATAGGGTTAAGGACTGGGAAACTATGGCATCTATACGCTAATCCAGGTATGATAATGGAAGGGAGTAATGTTTACCTTGTGACTAGAAGTTTTATTGGCTCTAAGAGACACACAAAATTAAAGGACAAAAGGAAAACCTTAAATGGTCCAGCAAAACAAAGGTGGAATCTGAGAGCATGTATCTGCTTTAAATGGACACAGTCTACCTAAGCCTAGAGCAAATAAGGCTGAAGACCAATCCAAAAGGCTAATTTGAAGGGCTGTGCAATTGCGCTGCCATATAAAATGAGCAATGCCTAAACTACTAGTTCTTGGTCATGGAGCAATGACAGGGAAGAGACAATGAATTTATGGGTCAGTTACAGATGTTAGTGACATTATCAGAAAATGGACAGAGTAGGAGTAGGGAATCATGTTATATACCTAGTATTGTTTATTAGGGCAAACCACTGAATAGGTGGGTCTGTGGATGAATGTAGACTTAATTCCATCATAACACCCAAATCCAGTGTCATTCACACTAAAGTCTTTGTCACAGCCACTACCCTCAAGTAGCCAACATGATTTCTTTGTAAAATAGCTCTTAGTCACCAGACATAATTGGAAGCAGTGTGCTTCCAATATTTTCACACTCTTACCTTTGCTCACAATAATAGAGTCTGGGGAAATCTTCATCATCACCTACATGAGAAAAGCTGGGCTGCACATGACACTGCAGCAGCTGGACTTGGTGACCAGGAAGCAGCAAGCATCCAAGATGTGTCTTGAGATAAATGCTAGAGGACAGTGGATAAACTCCCCTAGAATCCATGGACCTTCTGTTCTGGTGAAATATTACGAGCCCAGTGGTCTGGGTTTGCTGAAACAGATCTTCTATGCCATGTGATAAATTTCTGTAACCTGCAATTTTACAACACTTGGTCTCCAGATTTTGGAAGCAGCAGAGGCCACATTGAAGTATGTTGCTTTAACATATGCCCTATGTAATCCTGGCTGCCAGTTTTGAGGGGAGCCTGGGGCAAAGGGTTCCTGTAATATGCCCACAATGAAAGCTACCCTTTAGCCTTAGCTTTTTAAGATCCTGCAAACACAATAATTTCTAGAAAAATTGATGGCAAGGAGAGGTTTGCTGTATGATATCTTTGTCAGGTAGAGTTCAGAGTGCCAAGCTCTAATGGCTTGTCATAAAGATCTTTGACCAAGAGCTATTCTCTATTTAAAAAGCTGAACTCAATTTGCTAGTAGATGCTAATTATGCTGCCCAAATCACATCCTATGAACTAGGAGTTAACTGAAAATAATATAAGAGGAATGTAACAGAATTTCACTGTTATATGAACTTGGACCAAGCATTCCGCGATCCCAAACATGTTTCATGAGCAAGTGGGTCAGGTAACCATGGCAGCTGCTACTAAACAATCTGTCTCCTTCAACCTACATCAATCACCTTGTGCCATGTTATCAATGAACAGCTAGCAGAGAAGGAAATGCTGTGGATCTAGTTTGCTAATCAAGTGCATAACACTCGGTGCTAGCAATGGCAACTGTGTTTTCAAGTCCACTTTAGAGAAGTTAGGCTTGACAGAGTGGAAAACAGATTCCTGGATTTCACCAAGCCCCTTTGATTGTATACTGTGCATGGCAGAAAAGAGCTGGAGGAAATGCCACACAGCATAGGCTTATGGCCAAGAAAACAGAAGATTGGTGATAGGGGCCTGAGGAGAGTGATACAGATATACCTCTCCGAATTGATGCAAAATATGATGATATGGTATCCTATGTTAATCCCTTCTTAAAAGAATCCACTATGGAGAAGGCTCTTTGTGATTTGGACAAATGAAAGCATTAATGGACATCAGTCAAAGTGCTTGCCTTACCACCACAGTGTCTGCTCAATGGATCCATGCTCAAATGATAATAGAAGCAAAGACAGACACTGTGAATTCAGTTAAATGTGCTCCCTACCCCCTGTACCTGATTTAGCTACTACCATTGCTGGGCTCAGAATTTTTCCATATTGAGTCCCTATTATTCCCCAAGTGATCAGTCAGCAAGTGGAGTCAGGTAGGTTATACCGGACTCCTTACAATATGGAAAATGGATACATTTATCCTCATAGGGACTGAAAGATGTTTAAGAAGGATTTGCCATTCCTTCCTAGGCTGGTTCCTGAGTGAATTTAACAGAACACCTTACCAACTACCATGACATGCCTTGTCACAATTGCCTTCAACAGAAACTTATTTAATGGAAAGAAATACAACAAACTCAAACCTATAGAATTCATCCACATTCCTCACATTCCATCATCCATTATCAGATGGCTAAGTGGAGTGGTAAAATGGCCTACCACTGGAAGGTTCCCTGTACGACTGCCATCGAAGAATGGCTTAGTATGTTCTATGGATACAGCACAAGATATCCTTTCCACAGAAAGAACACATGAGTCTGAGAACAAGGAGGTTAGGATGTTTATAATTACTGTATGAAGGCGAGGAAAAAAAGTCACATCCATAAATGCTTATGAGGTACATAGTATAGTCCTCAGTTCAGTAACACTTCAGTTGGTTAGAATATATGTAGGAAGCTGATGGAAATACCTGCATCTTTTAAATATACCTTTCAACTTATGATGCTTTTCATTATAAAATAATATCACTGTAATTGACAACTAGAGTAGCATAATTTTCAAAAAATTTATGACATGTAAATAAATTATGTTTGAATTCAGAAAGTAAAATGTATTCTTAGAATGTTTGGTTTTCATATGCATGCTAATTTAACTTTTATAACTGTCCCAAATTTAATAGTTAAATGTTTAAAATTGCTCTCTATAATTCATATTATCTTAAAAAAATAAGTTCGGCCTTAAAGATAGCAAGAAAATGTAAAGAAGGCTGATAATGCTTAATCATCCCCTCATATTCCATAGCAATCTGAATTACAATCTGTTATGTACAGAATATCACTTTCTAGATCTTCCCATTAAAATTAAAATTTAACATGTCATTATAGACAAAGCATATACAACTGCTTTGAAAGTATTGTATTATAATATTCCACATTTAACTTTTCAGCAACAGCAGTTCATGCTGAAACCAGATGAGATTCATTCAGATTTCTTATTAGTCTTCCTCATTTATGTACTGCTATGCTAGTATTTTCTTAGCATATCAAACACTCTAGACCATTAAATCATTTATGAAGCAGATAAAATGTTCAGATCTTTTCCAATAAGTACAGTTTGAAATCTAGCAAAATAAGGTGAATTAAATGAAATATAAATCCCTCCAACAGCCAATTTTTTAATGTACAGTATTTTCAAGTTTAAAAAGAACAATATTTGATTTCTCACCGAGATCTAAGACGGAGTACTACTGAGCTGTTAAGAAACTCTACAGCTTTTAAGTTTTCTGGAAACTTCAGAAGTAAGTGTGCATTTCACTAGGCTTCAGTAACCCTTAGTTAAACATAATTACCGTTTTGATAATTATAAAACTTAAAAACTAAGGAAAATTTATGT
Source organism: Mesocricetus auratus (assembly GCF_017639785.1). Lineage (NCBI taxonomy): Eukaryota > Metazoa > Chordata > Mammalia > Rodentia > Cricetidae > Mesocricetus > Mesocricetus auratus. Next base: position 38,598,961 of record NW_024429194.1, on the reverse strand, counting down.
TCTAGCTGCAAGACACTCTTTAGTGTCCTTTTCTCATGTCTGTTAACTTTGAATACTCATGTGCATCCTCCAAATGCCACCAATAACATGCAAGGCTCTCTAGGCCAAAGCTCCATGCTCCTTAATGTAATGCTGTTAACACCTTCTTGATTTTAGCTGTGACTTGGTGACACTTACCAGAGTGGGTCCTGAGGTGTCCTGTGAGAGCGTCCCTTCTTCTACAAGCATAGCTACAGAAAGGACATTTGAACGGCTTCTCTCCAGAGTGTAACTTTATATGTCTCAGAAGGTTGCCCTTCTGGGTGAAAGAAGCTCCGCACTGGTTACAGTGGAAGGGGCGCTCACCTGGAGACAGAGTGGGAAAGACCAAGCAGGTTATTGCGAGAGAATGATGTGCCGTCCAGTTAACCACAGACAATTCCCTAGGCTCACAATAATCATTGTCTACATACATCAAACCTTCACTTTCTCCTACAAGATCTGTCTGCTAGTAATAACTTCTCAAACTTCAGGTCAAGCAGTCAGTTTCCTCATTTAGTACAACCTTGACAAGATTCCTGTCACTGGATGAGAGTAGCAAAAATAGTATGTACCAGTGGTTCAACAGCTTGCTGTCACCACTTAGCTGGCCATTGCCTTCCATAGAGTACATTAATCCTCACATCCTGCTAATACTTAGGAAGTATTGATTTAAATTAAGGAATGTATGTCTTTTTTAGGGTCCTCTCTGTTTCCCAGTCTCTCTGGCAGTGTGGATTGTAGGCCAGCACTCCCCTGCTCCATGTCTAAAATCCATATATGAGTGAGTACATACAGAAGTCAACAATGGCAAAGTATCTGATAATACTGACACTAAGATCTGAACCAAAATAGGCATAAACATAAATAAACCTTCAAAGCCCACAGAGGAAATCTCTGGACAGAGAAAAAGGACTCCTGGTCTCTTGACCAACAACAATAAAACATTTGCCAAAAATCCCCAGTATACTTGAGAGAATCCAAAGAATATTATATTTCAAGATACCTTCTTTATGTCATTTTGTGGAAAACATTTGTTTAACAGGATTGTTTTCCCATGGTTTTCTATCAGTGAAACCATTAAAAAAATACGTAAGCCTGAATTTTCAGGTTTGTCTATTACCCTCAGCTGGTTGGTAGTCACCAATGCCATCAAAGGTAACAAAATCCATATAGGCAAGAAGTCAGTAACACTGGCAAAATCAATGGATAACATTATCAAACCAGGAGGGAAATCCTCTTACTTTTCATTTGCCTGTCTCTAAATGCAGATGAAATAAACGACAAACTGACATAAACACATGGTAAAAATACCTCACCCTAAAGCTCAAAGTTTAGACAGAAACCAAAATTAACCACTTCTTAAAGTTTAAAGGAAACTTTTCTGTATTTGTTACACTATAGGTATATTTTTCACAGTTTTCATAATTTGTACACTGGATTACCATGCTCATGTATCTTTAGCTAGAATATTTATATTAACAGTGAAGTGAACCTCCAAATATACTTGGCCCATTGTATAATGCAAACCCATGGTTTCTCTATTTTAAAAAGCTAGGATGCAAAAAACAAAACAAAACAAAATAAAAAAAAACAGATAAGCTTTGATAATTTTCTGGCAGGAACCAGAAATGTATATTCTGTCATACAGTTTTGCTACAAAACCTAAAGAATTTAAAACCAGGTAAGATCAAGCTCATACTAGATTCTACAGCATGTATTCTTGTGGAAAGTTAATGATGTACATACCAAAAGGCTTGTGTATGGTGATTTTTGTTTGTTTTGTCTTTTCTCTTAAAACATGGAGCTTTTGAAGCTAAGTTACAAAAGGTCCTAAAAATAGATATTATACTAAAAACTAAGCATAGTAAGGTTAGCCTACACTGAATTATATTTAACTAGTTTGATTTGTTGAAATCTAAAATGCTTCAAAGAAACCTTATGACTTAGTTTTAAACTCTAATTCTGGCTGTGGGCGGTGGTACACACTTTAAAGTCCAGCTCTTAGGAGGCTGAACTGGTGTATCTTCTAGAGTTCAAGGCCAGTCAGGTTTACATAGTGAGACCCTGTCTCCAAAATCTAATTCAGTATTCTGTGTTGTTTGTTGAGATGGGTCTTGCAGTGTAGAGAATGTTGAACGCATGGTTTTCTTGCCTTACAGGGTCCAAGCACTTGTTTTTGAGTAGATGCTGCAATGCAGGTCTTTTAAACCTAAGTTTTTAAGATCTTTTAAAATTTTATACACAAACACAATGTAGCTTTGAGATTTTGAAATTTTTTTCTCCAAGGAAATAACAGAGTGCAACTTTAAAATCATAATTATCTGCTCTCCACCCTGACATGGAATTTCAATAAAAGGAAAGACAGGGATGATACTTCTACAACACAGCTTTGTGAATAAAGAAAACAGCAAACAGGGAATTGTACTTTTTACTTCAACTATTTGATTTTACCCTTGGACTCTTTCTGCATAAGCTTTTCCTAGGAAAGGGACAAATTGGGACACAATAACTTTAAAAAGAAGTTAAATCAGGAGGTCTGTTAAAAGTTTTGAAATAATGTTTGCTTTTGCAGCAAGCTGATTTACACTGTCTTTAAATCATTTACGATCTTCATCAATGGTTTTAATCCCTACATTAAAGTAGCTAATTCAGTATCCAAAAAATAATGCTAGCCTGGAAAGGAAGCAATACTAAAGGGGAACCCTTTTTAAAAAGAATTTTACGGCAATCTAATCAAGTTTTGTGAAACTAATGAGGGAGCAACTTAGTGATAACATCTACAAAATGCTCCAGGTGCCTTTGGCGCTTTTTACTAAGAACACCTCAGAGAGGGGAAGACAATGAAAGGGACTCCGTGTACATCTCCCTGTATGGCTCTGTTGCTGGGTGTACAGGGAGGTCTCTTGTCCACATCCATGAGAAGTAAAGAACAAGGCAAGGTGTGCTATAAGCTGTAGCTCCCTTCTGATAATAGAAGAGGCTTTAGCACAAGCTTCTCCAGTTTCGCCCAGATGAAGCTTTGAGTAACACTGGCGGGAATTACTACTACTTCTCCACTGATGCTCTTTACCCCTCAGCTGTCAGTTCCAGGCTTTACTCATTTTAGTATGCAATCTGTCTAACTATGTGTAGTCCCTTGATTATAAAGAACTTGCTAACACTCTGAGGACACAGTTGTTTTGCTGCATTCAACACTGAAGTTACAATTAGAGTGATACTCTCAATAACACTACTATTAGAGAAGATGATAAACCAGGCTAACTGTTCTTTGTATATATAATTAATTTTAGGAAGACTTCAGTACAGTATATATACATATTATGCATGTATATGTTTTCATAATTAATAAGAAATAATCAACTGAATTTTTAAATTCTGTAAAATATTAGGAATCATGATAAATATGCAATGTTGTAGAATATTTCCCAGCCTAGACATTATAAAGGCAGAATTATCTTGAATTTAGATTTAAAAATTACCTACCTTTTCGGTAGAAAGGTAAAACAATGATATATTGTCAAGAAGGCTTTAAACAATGCATATTTATTTTAATTTGTTCTTTAAACCAAATGGAGAATCACTTGGCTCTTTTTGAGTTGGTTTTTAATTTATATAAAAGTAACATGTTCTTTGTGCACAAGTGAAAACAAAAGTTTTAAAATCCCCACAGATTCCTTGCTTACAGTACTAACATTGCAGAGCAATGGTTACTGTGTTCGTTACAACTGATTAGCCCATTAGTGGGAACTGAAGACTGGACTAACAATAAAGAAAATTAACTGAGATGTGGTCATGGGATTCCAAAGGTGGTTATGGGTTTTGTTTGTTTGTTTGTTTCATGGTGTTTGGATGCAACGTCTTAGCAAGCTCCGCTGGCCTTGAGCTTATTCTGTGCAGAGACTGGCCTCAAACTGCTGCTCTTTCCTGCTTCCACTTCCTGGGATTTCAGGTGTGCTCCATCATGCTAAGCCAGTATGTGCTTTAAATGACAGTCCATTAATTTACTGGTTGTCTAAATTAGTTTATGCATCATTTTTATTGTGGAAAGTGACATTTATATAATTTCATAAACACATCCAAAATGTGTTAAGTATTCAAATGACATGCAAATTCACAGAGACCAGTTTGCTTTTGTGACTCAAAGACAAGATGGTGCACCTGTGTTGGGTTGGAAAACCAACAACAAACAACAGAGAGCCTTGGAACACAAGACTGGCTAGAAAATGCTGTAATTTACAAAGATAAGAGAGCTATACCCCAAAGAGGAACAAGCTTAAGGATTGTCTACATTTATAATTTTATCATACAGTCATGTTCACATGGGGATTAAATAACTACCCTTTTTTATTTGTTTGTTTGTTTTTCTGTGCCCTATTTTCCCATTGAAGAGTGCCAGGAGTATCTGATGAAAATATTACCTGATTATTTACTAAAGTAGCAATGCCAAAGAAGTAACAGCAGGCCACTAAAAGACACTGGAATTGGCACTTTAGCAGAGTACAAAAGAGAAAGAAGAAAGGAACCTTAGATCTGATACCCCATGTAATTGGAATAAATTGGATGGCTTCACACTTTCTTATTCATTGTCAATTGTATAGTAGATAATTTATGCGCTTCCCAAGGGCCTCACAAAGGATTTAAGGTAGTGGCTTCTCTTTAGCTTTTGTTTTAAGAAGCTCTATAATGAAGACAGTAGTCCCTAATATTAGAGAACAAACACTTGGTTAAAGACTACATTCTAACTATATTTCTATGTCTACTTTAAAGAAACACAAAGAAGTCCGTCATCAAACAGTATTACAGTAGAGTTGAGAATATGACAACTGCGATCAACTAAGTCATCAGAAATATATATAGTTAAGGCCTATTTTAAGATGCCATATTTAACAGAGGGCTACAGTATGCTAAGTTTCTCTATGAATATCTATTGAAATTAACAAAAGTCTCCAAGATCCGAAGAAGGAATTCTAGTTTTCAAAATAGGTCAGTAAGGCAAAGGAGTTTGTGCTACCTAGTGAAATTCAGACGGTTGCTTTTTTTTTCATTGCCCATACTAGTGAATGTCATATTCTGTGACCTGTGCAAATCTGTGTACTATTTTATAAACAAGTCCTATACCAATTATATCATTTTCAGTTTTTAAATATTTCCATTCCACTTTTATAGCAAATATGTAGTGGAAAGTGGAGTAGGCATTTAACTATTTTATTTTTAAAAATTAGCAAATTTTAGCCGGGCATTGGTGGTGCATGCCTTTAATCCCAGCACTTGGGAGGCAGAGGCAGGCGGATCTCTGTGAGTTTGAGGCCAGGCTGGACTGACAGTCTCCAAAACAATACAGAGAAACCCTGTCTCATAAAACCAAAAAAAATTAGCAAATTTTACAACAGATACAATAAAATACAAATAAAAACTAAGTCTTTTAAGAAACAGTTCTCATGTTCTTTAAGATTTATTAAAAACTCTACGATACTACTGTTTTCTATCCAGCCCAAAGCTCACTTTCTTCAGATATTTGTTCAAATGTTGCCTTCTCAGCAAGGCCTTCCTTGCCCAACCAAGTTACAATGGAAAATCTGAACTTCTTATTCCCCCCCCTCTGCTTAATGTCTACTTCCTCACTCTGCTGTTTGTAAGACAGGGGTTTTGTGTACTAACAACTGCTATATCTAACACCCAGAAAGTTGTAAATGTTAAAGAAATACACGAAAGCACTTGAAGCGTCGTTAAAAAACATATTAAAAATCTTCTCAAACTAGTATTTACTATAAACTTTAGTCTTAAAATTATCAGTAAATAAAATTCAACTGCAAAGTAATTGAATTGTTTTAATATTCCAAAAGAAAAAGTTATTCATTAAATGGGTGTTACGTTCTTCAGGACACTCACTCAAACATAACAAATGTAGCTTTGTAAACTCCTTTCCAAGCCAGTATTATTTCATGGGCATGGAATAAAAGTAGATTAATTTTATAGTCCCATCTTTTTTTTCTTATGCAATAGAAACCAAAGCTTGGTATATCATAAATTTTTCCAAGGCACTTAAAATATTAATTAAATAAAATACAATTCAATAGTGATATAACCATTTTAAAACATGACATTCTTTTAAAAGAATATTCATAACAAAGCAAAAATACTAATTGCTATAGTTGTAAAAATACACACATTGTAAAGCGGTTGATATGATTACATTAATCTGAATGTGGAAATTCTATTGTAATTTTAAAAATATTAGCTTTAGTTTAAGTGACACTTTACAATAAGTTGCTGTATAGTAATAGGCCAAGGGTGTGTGTTCCAACTAAGCTAGTCTAGAAATCAGAATACCATGGTTCCAGCCTCACTGGTAACATTTTGTAGGTAAGGGACACAAGTCAGACAACCTGATTTTCTTCAAGTGTATTATCATGAAAGTTCTGAACTAAAAATAATTTAGTGTATAATTACAGCACATGTTTTAGGATAAAACTTTAAAGTTGATTATTTAGAAGTAAAATTTTAAAATAAATTTCTCTCATGTGATTTCTCATTCATTCAAAAGACTATCATATTTTAAAAGTGAAAATATTAATTATTAATGTTTTACAAGGGAATACTATCATGTTTTAGTAAAGGATATATTCCTCTAATATTTTCTTTATTTTTTAGAAAGGGTCTCACTATGTAGCCTTGGCTAGTCTGGGACTTACTATGTAGATCAGGTTGGTCTTGAATTCACAGAGAACCTCCTGTCTCTGACATCCAAATGCTGGAGCTAAAGGTGTGTACGAACACACCAGACTTGAAAATTTTTGTTGTTGTTTAGTTTGGAGACAGTCTCATGTAGTACAGGCTGGCTTCAAACTTTATATAAAGTTAGGATGACCTTAAACTTCTGACCAACCTGTCTCCAATTGCCAGAAACTGGGATTATAGGTACATGCCACCATGCCCTGCACAACTTAAAATTTCATAAAAGATTGACTATTATTCCTTAAAACACACACACACACACACACACACACACACACCTTTATTGCATTGAGTTTATCCACTCTATCTGTCCTTCCTTCCTTCCTTTCTTCCTATTCTACCTTCTTTCTTTCCTCCTCCTCTCAATCTAAAGCTTTGAACAAATTTCTATAACATTCTCCCCTCCTCATCTGATATGTTTTTATGAAGTACTTGTATTTCTCAATGCCTAAAAGCATATATTAAGTTATCCACAGGCATTTCCTCACCTAATTCCACAATTACACATTCCTACCAACATACCTGCCATCCTTTGTCATGGCTAAGCCTAACCATCTTTATCCAGAGTTAAAAGTAAAAATTATAGGAAGATGGTAACATCCTTGAACTAGAGAAAGTACCCCCACTACAGAGACCTTTGATAGATAAAGACTGACCAGAAACAATATTTCAAGGACTTAACCAAAGAGAAAATGGTTCATCCCTATATACAAGTGTGAGTGCTATCTTGTAGTATAAGGTTCTAGGAGGCAAACTATATTACATGCCCATGGGTATGGTAAAATATGTATACAAATATAAAAAGATTAAATTACTCAATGAAATTCTCCTATACCTTTTGAACCCTTATCATATTATTGCTATATTAAGACTGTGGAAACTGAATCCCACACTTCTTTTCTGACATGCTATTCAGATTTGAAGGCTGGAAGTCAAGACCCAGGCTACTTTCTGCTTCCCAGCAATCCAATACTAGCAGAATTCTGAAAAGGTAACTTCACATTGCCACCCCTGAATAAAAAGGAAAGAGAGTAGATGTCAGGTAATATCAACATCAGATGCCATGGGCAGTCATCAGGTTATTCGTTCAGCTGCTTACCAGTGTGACTCCTTTTATGTACCATAAGCACATTGGGCCCAATGCAAACCATGCCACAGACGTCACATTTCAGTTTACCATTCGGAAGCCGGATTCCTCCCTCGCCTTGAAGATCCTGGACTTTCCTGTTGTCAGCCACCTCGCTGCTCTCAATTAGGGGTTCTTCTAGGCTGCTCCCCTCATCATGGCCCCTGATCTCATCTTCGCGGCTCAGGGGTTTCCTGTCACACTCTTCATCACTCTGCATTTCTAGCTTTACGGAATTTGCTGTAATTGAAAAGGAATTGAAGACACCTGTTATGTGCTGTAAGCTCCATTTCTTTCCTGCCCGTTGTCACTCTATGGAACGGGTGAGGAAGGATAGACTAAGACACCACTGTGTTCCATGCTCTTCTAGGGGGTGAGCCTTCGGTGAGATGGAAGACAGCTCAGGGGCACTCGAGGGGAACAAAGGGCCCTTCATGTCCACATCTATTCGTTTATTCCACTCAGCTCTGTTGCTTTTATGCAAGCCATGATCTAGTTCTTATATTGTTTTAAAGTCTGTCACTAGGGTTAGTATGAATGGAAAGCATGTGTGGAAGACACAAGGTTAAATATTGCTTAACCCACTAAGCCACGCCTCCTCTTAACAATCATGTTTATGTCACATTCCCTACTTCACATCAGAGTACTTGTGTCAACCTGCTCCCGCACAGAGCAAGAGAAACAACTCAAGATCTTAATCCCACAAATGTCTGTCACATAGGAAAGTACACTGTCAGGGCAAATGTCCCCAAGTCAGACTAAACACAAACATTCAGTTGAGACCTGTATCAATGGGAGGCAGAGTGCATAAACCTTGCCATCTTAAATTACTCTGCTTTTGTTTCCTACATACAACAGAAATAGTCCTCTATGGAACAAACTGGCTTGTAAACCAAAGTGCGCGAACACTGACCTCTATAAAGCAACAAGCAGCTAGTGACAGGAATGGCACTGCATGCATGTACATACTTGCGACAGTAAAGAAATGTAATGCCTTCTGTTTGCTGTTTTTGGATCACCCCACAGAAAAGGTGGAATTCTGTTAGCCCAGCCCTTGATCTAAATGGCTCAGTCTTTTGACAAAGTAGGGGCAGGCTTTAAGTTAACACCAGGTTTTTGTTCCTTGATCTTGAAGAATTCATACTGAAGCTATTCGACATAACAAACTGGTTGGTTACTACCTGGTACATAGGAAATGAGTTTGCCAAGTCAAGTATGCTCTTTTTACTGCAGTTGCTTTCCTGAAGAAGTCATGTATCCTTGACTCATCACTAGTGCTTATCAGGACAGGGTGCCAGCATACGGCTTTCCCTGTCCCTCTCTAGAGATCTCTAATCAGAGGCAGTGAGCTAAGCAGTGTCAGTGGCATAATCCTAAACTAATTACTTAACCTATGAATCATGCATTTAAAAAGTGGCAATGAATTCAAATTGCTGAATAAGGTTTGGGTAGAACCGTTTGGTGAGAGTGGAGATACTTACATTCTTCAATTATTAAGCATCTTCAAGAACTTAGCATTTCTCCCTGCCCTTAGTACAATGGAGATGATAACGTCCCCAATTTGCAGGATTAATCTGAGCATTAAGTGGGTAAACTCAGTAAACGTGCTTCTCTCTTTTTTAAGATTAATTAACTTATACAATGCAAACTGCTGTATAATCCACAAAGGGACAGCCACTCTTACTGAGTCTAGCAATTTAGAAACAGATATGATACTACTGGTTTTTGAGAGGAGAAGGGACAGTATTCTGCTCAACAGTATATCTTCCTTCCCCCAGTATGCTCACAGACCTTGTGATGTACAGATGTTCAGACAGTATTAATTTATTAGTTTAAAATCATTATGTGTTATATATATATATATTCCTCCAACCCTGTCTTATATGTTATAGATTCCACGCCATTGTAAAGAAAGACACAACAATATAAAGGATTGAATTGTGAAAATTAAGTCAATTTTAGCAAATGCTCAGAATCCCTCAGTCTCTGTCTCTAAAGAAACCATGATCATAATGCCCCCATTTAGAAGTCTCTCTGAATCCATTTAAAATGCAAAATAAATTATATATCCACGCTAGCAGCAGATTTATCATCATCCGCTCTTTGTTGCTATTACATATATAGATATTCTCACAGAACGATCAGTGTGAAAAGTCCTGTATTTCTACACGCATTTACAATTATGAGTTAAGTTTGCTGCTATAAATTTAAATAGTCTTTCTGAAAACTGTTTATCAACATTATTTGCCCATTTTTTTCTATCAGGTTGTCAAACTTTCTCACTGAGTATAAATGTTTTTTTTGTTCTGAAAATCAAAACCCAAAATTTTCTAGTATTTAAAAGAATTTTTAATGTGATTTTTGATGTGACACCACAAGCAGAATATCCCACAACCAACAACACAAGACAGTCTGTGGTCAACAGGGGAACATGTTAGAAATACTGTATAGAGCTGCTTCTGTTAAGATTTCAGATCTCTTCCCAAGATACCTCATTATGTATATATAAATATTCCAAATCTGACAAAAATATAATCTATTAGGAAAACTTATCCCCAGCATTTCCTCACAGCCTATTCCCCATTCATTACCCAGGAACTTGATCCTACACTGCTGATGTATTTTGCAAATATTTTGGCTTTCCATTTTATTCATGAACTAGCTACTGTTTGATAAGCCATGTTTAATCAGCGTAATGCTAGCCAGAGCTCCTCTTCAGAACTCAAGAAGGTGCAGATTGTCAGCATGAAAGTACAGGCCTCTCAAATATCAAAATAGGACAGAATTTTAAAAGAAAAACTGGCTTGATTTTAAACATCAGATTATCTTTTTTCCTTAGAGAGAGGACATTAAAATGAGGACATGGGCAAATGTCATTAAAAAACGAAACAAAACACTGTCAGATTAAAATATGCTCCCCAGGAACTATTCTCCCTAGAAGACTAAATTGTATGCAAACCCTGGGGAAGCATTCATTTTTACTGTAACTGAAACAGAAAAAAATTATGAAGTTATAGTATAGGATTTATATCAATGCTATAAGAAAGCATGTGTAAATTTGTGTCCCATTGCTGTCCTTATACAGTAAACTAGTAAAATGTAACCTGTGTCAATATACACATCATAGACTAAACTACACCCCAAATGGTAGCCCACATACAAAAATAAGTCTCATAATAATTCATTTCTGATATCTGAGTATACAGTCAAGTTGAAACTGTATGTTAAAGAAGTAGGAAATTAAATAAAATGGCCTTTAAATCCTAACCACTAAACAGAAACCTTTACTAGCTCAAAAAAAAACTATGTGACTTATTTTCAATATAAGATGTTTCTAATCATGACAGAGTGCCTATGTTTTAAGTATTTAATGATAAAATTCAAGTGTTAGGAAAAAAAGCATGAGTCCAAATTTCCACATTAAGAAAGAGTTGACTCTCACTATTTAAATAATAATGAGCCTAATACAACTATCAATCACTAAATATAATATTAATATAACATTAGTTTCCAGTTTTTGGAATTAGAGTTTTAACCTTCACTACATGGACTTAATTTTACAATGTGGTCTAGGAATATGCTCTTCATAAGTCTGAAGCTAATTTCATTCTATGTAAGCCTGATGTGTTCTTCCATATTGTGTAAGTCAAAGCTATAAAGGAGCTCTTTTGGAAAAATTGACTTCTCAGCCAAACAATCTTCTAAGACTCTTCAGTAAGCATACTGGGCTAACAACATTCAGGAGCTGCACCATACTGGGCTACCTATACTCAGAAGCTTCAAAATCATAATTGAATCTAGATATATAACAAGAGTCAGAGGTCCACACTATACTTGTCTCTCATTCATTAGTGAGACATTAAGGAGAACACTGAATGAAAGTGTATGTACAGGTAAACAGATTATTATAACACACACACATACATATACACACAAACAATAGCATTTAAAAACAAATTGCAAAATGACATTAGTAACAGCTCCACAGCTGTTAAGAAATTAATTCAATTTTATGTATGTAACAATGAAATTTTACTTTCTACCATAGTTTTGCTAAAATAAAAGCAGATCAGTTGATGAGAAAAAAATAGAAAGCAAAATGTGAGACAGTTTTGTATCCACACATGAATGTAACACTCACATTAACCATTTCCCTCACATAGCAAGAAACAAACACAGACTTTTCTTTAGAAGTTGGGCTTTTGTTTGATTTTTGAGAAAGAACTTAAAATTGGGTGAATGGGGAAGGGGAGAGGAAGGAATTGGAGGAGTGGGAGAATATGATAGAATATATAAATATTTTAAATGTGAAAACTGTTCTAAGTAACAAAATATGATGATGATGATGATGATAATAATAATAATAATAATAATGACACTACTACTACTACTACTACTAATAATAATAATAAACTCATAGAACCGAGGCCAGGAGTATAACTCAAGCCAAGTGCTTGCTGAGCAGACACAGAGACCTAGCTTAGGTGCCTAAACATACTAAAATACTTGCTTCTGATTATATTTTGTTTAACATTTATTGGAGATTGGTGACTAATAATAAAACAAAGCACATTTATTTAATAAGAAACTTCTATTAACAAGGCAGTATGCACATAAAAAGAGGTCATGAAGGAGTTCCTGCCTAAAAACAGTAGATATTTCACTAATATCATCTACTTACACACAAATTTACAGAATGAAATAGTACAAGGGTTAAGGAGAGTTTCCTTCAGACATTTTGGATACACTGAATATTTTGTTATATATCCATAATGCAGATTTCACCCAAGTACCCATCTTTGTAAGACAGGAGGAGACCGTGGCATCTCTGGTGACTGATTCCTTCAAGAAATATGAAATAATTAAAAAGTTTTAACAAGTTTTTATATGCGTGATGTAATATGTGAAGCTAATTTTGAAAGGATAAATTTTGCTTTCCATAAAATAGAATTTGGTCTTCAAAAATAATCTCATTACATTATAGTTGAAAAGCTGTGGAAATACCATAGCAACCAGAACTGGAAGTGTAATTATCAAAATATTTTGATTATATTAACTTTCTACAAATTAAAACTTATTACTAGTATGACCTGATTCTACTAACCCACAAGCAGATTAGTTAGGCTTCCCGTGTGCGAAAAAATACAGGGGGCTTGTGATTTGTTTCCTACATTTGTAAGGGTGTGTAGATTAATCATGTACAGTATAGAACAAATTTCCAAGATTATTTTCTGTCAAATTGATGCCTTTAGCTTTCAAAAATATTTTTAAATTTTCAGTTTTCCACGTGTGTGACAGAGAGGGGGGGGACCAGTGGAGAACTTTGAATGTAGTTCTGCAGGTATCATACACCTTTTAAAACACTTCTTTTTTGGCAGGGTCTCTAACTAGCTTGGAAACTTACCAAGTACACCAGGCTATCTGGCTAGCAAGTCTTGGGGACCCACCTATATTTTCCTTCTTATCCCTCGTATTACACCCCGTGGCACCACAAATGGTTTTTGACATGAGTTCTGTACATGGAACTCAGCTTGTCATGCTTACATGCAAGCATGCTACTACCTTCCCAGCATGTAAAACTGAAAAATTGAATGGCACCAAATACTAAGGTAGTTCAAGTACTGTTAGTTTCATATGAAAAAGAAAGGGAGACTAGAATATCATTCTTCCCAAATTAAAGCAGTTATCATGTGTGATTCTATTTTTATATGCTCGGTTTCTGCTGTGTAAGAATTCAAGTGGGCACTTAAGGGACTTAAAACTTAGAAACAATTTCTCTCATTTGATGCTGGTTACATGAGATGGCATTAAACACACTAGTTGATTCAATACTTCTATCTAATCATCTACTGAAGTTGAATCTATAGTAATATAACTTTCTTTTAAACACTGGAAAAAGACACACTAAACTTGATTAATTCTGTGTTACTAGTTCAGCAGCTGTTTAAATAACATGCTAGCAAACCAAAACAACTTCAAAACTGATGTAAAGTACAATCATTTACCAAGAATCTACCAACAGGCTAAACACAATAAAAATGATCATAACCAGAGTTATCTTCAAGTATATGCAATAATTTTTAACTCCTCGGTGAAATTTCAAAGGATATAAAAACTTTATTCCTGTTAACTGTAGATAAGTGATGGGTAAATCCTGCAAAACAGCTCCCTTAAAAAATCTGTCTAGTATTTATTTTTTGAAGGGTTGGACAAGTCCAGACACTGGTGTCACTGAGCAGCAGCTGAACTGTTTGTGGGCTCCTCTTCACATCTCCACTGGTGTGTGTGTGTGTGTGTGTGTGTGTGTGTGTGTGTGTGTGTGTCTGAGTGTGCACACACATAAATATTTGTGCTGATATGTGTGTGTCTGTTTATCTGTGGGGAGGTTCCAAGGCCAGTGCATTCTTCAGTCATCTTCTGCCTTATTTTTGGTTATGAGCCTAGACTTTAACGGCTAAGCTATCCCTCCAGCCCCTGCCTTATTTTTGATATAGGGTCTCTCTCTCTCTTTTTTTTTCTTTCTTTCTTTTTTTTTTTTTTTTTTTTTTTTTTGGTTTTACGAGACAGGGTTTCTCTGTATTGTTTTGGAGGCTGTGGGTCCAGCCTGGCCTCAAACTCACAGAGATCCGCCTGCCTCTGCTCACGAGAGCTGGGATTAAAGGCATGCGCCACCACCGCCCGGCTGATACAGGGTCTCTTACTGAGCTTGAAGCTTACTCTTTCTAAGAGCAGCTGATTGCATGCACCCACCCTACCCCACCCCAGCACTAGGGGTGCAGATATGTGACCCCAGGCCTGACTTCTGTGAATAATACTTTTTATTTACATGGGTGCTGGAGAACCACACTTGGGTCCTTATGACAAGGCTTCAGGAACGTACCCATCCAGATAAGTACACAACTGAGGCCAAATCTATCCTTAACATTTTCAGGCTACAAAGTTGTTTTCTGTGAAACTCATGTTGGCCCTAACACTATGTCGATTTCATTAATGTGTAAGCTTTAATTTTACAATGCATAACAGTCATCAATGAAATATAGTATAAATTCAGTGGTATAACAATGCTATCCTTACATGATCTCACATACACTAGCCACTTACTATACATTGTTACACCGTTGTTGCTGACTTATGCATTTTACTTAAGTTAGTGAAACTTGCAAAAATTAACTACATCTGAGAAATGTAAAGATATAGAGATAAATTTTAAGCACAGAACATAAACAATATCACTGTAAGGCAAGATATAGTTCCCAGACTACTAACAGTTTAATAGTCACAATAACTAAAGCGTATTTTCATCTTCATATTATGGATAAAGATATGGGTGAAGTAGCAAGCTGAGTTGCACAGCTGTTCAGCATCAGCTGACACTGGGACCTAGCACTCACTGAGAACCAAATTCTTGCTATGTTGCCTATTCATCATAAGCAGGGCAGTGACTAGTTATTAGTTAACAACAAAAGAAATGCCAACCCATTAAGAAATAATAGCTTAGAGCAATGTGTGCATATATAATTCTAGGTCTAATATGGGTAATTAGTTTGCCAGTTTGGGGTAAAGAAAACATTGTGTGAGAGTTCTTTTGGAAAATAGACCAGCTCTTACTGCCAAATTTTCTGAGCATGAATTTCATCCCATGTAAGAGCAATTGACTTTGAACTGGTGTTTGGCAATCATGTGTTTAATATAACTATGGGAGGATTACAAAACAAATTACATTGGGAAATATTTTTAATAAGAGAAGAACAAAACTCTTAACTTCTGTAAGAAGGAAAATCGTTACTATACAATCCACCCCACTGAGCATGCGCCCAAAAGGAACTACAGCACAGGATCACCGGAGGTCACTAAGGACACTTAACCAGGCCAGAAGGCAGTAAGGAATGGAGCAGGGGTTTCTATTATGGAACAGTTCCAACACAGGGAAGATCCAGTCCCTGACTCTTTAGTAGTTCAGCACAATCTCTGAAGTGACGAGAGAATACAATGCTGTCCATACTCTGGTTCAACACTTCTTGGGTGGTCATACATATCAAGATTAAAATTGGACGGTCCTTCCAAGGTGTTTCTTACAAACATGTTCTTACTTGTCTGCATCGGGTAAAGATTCCACATTTAGCCCATGTGATACATGTTGGTCAATTGTAAATGTAGATCCCATAAAAACCTATCAAGTGGGGACCAAGAGAAAACCCATGATTAAGGGACAGTAACCTAGATAACTGCCAACCAAATCTTAACACTTCTAATTCTATTTTGGTTTTCCACCATGTGGCAGCTGCAGTTCCCTTTACCACATTCATGCCTGGCTTCTGGTTCTGCTGAATGAATATTTTGTGCAGCGATAGAGAAATCTATGTTAAAAGGGGCAGAAAATCACAAATCAACATATGAGGTAATGGAGAGGGTAGATTAGAGTACCTGTCTTTAAACTACGAATGTATGAGTGTTAAGTCACCTACCAAATATTCCCACTTCCTAATGTATGTACAGAATGGGATAATATCCTCTACACAAAAAACAGAAGACTATAGACACATAGTTAATTAGAGCAAGCAATGGTTGTGAACATGAATTGGATCCTGGAGCTTAAGGTCAAGTTCATTTAAGTATTAGCCATAGGACTTTAGGAAACCTGTCTCAATTTTCTTGTCTAATAAGTATCAAGGTATTACACATATTACATTCTGAGTATTAAGCATAATAGTATATATAACACACAAAGTTATGTTGCTTGTTTTAAAATTTGGACAAAACTATACCATAAATGTATACTATCAAATAAGCTGGGTGTTTGGTTCATCGTGAATAAAGGTAAGAAGGTCCCATGGTAGCATTTAAGACAATACTTGCAAATTGTTACGCAATAAAGGTCATAAATAATAAGCCAACAGCTAACATAATGCTGGATGGGGAAAGCCAAAGGCTTGTTCTTCAAGATCTTGAGAAAGACAAAAATGCTCACTTTCATCTCATATACTCAACATAGCACTAGAAGTGTAAGTTAGAGCCGTCAGACAACAAAAACAAACAAACCATATCCACTGGAAAGGAGAAAGTCAAGTTGCTAGTATGATCTTTTATATAGAGAAAAACAGAAGAATTTCATTTAAAATTTTGAAAATAAATTCAGCAAAGATTCAGGATACATAATCGGCATAAAAATCAATAGTATTGCAATGTAGCAGTAGCTAATTATGGGAAATAGAAATATCATTCATAATTGGTCCAAAAATTTCTTAGGAATAAACTTAACTGAAAGGTAAAGAGTTTATATAGTGAGAAGTATAAAACTCACACAGAAGTTGGAAAGAAACCACATGTCCATGGATGAAACAAGTGAACACTATCAAATTGTCCACACTGCCCCAAGTAAATTACAGATTCAACATAATCCCTATGAAAAGCCAATGACATCCTTCACAGACAAGTTTAGGCTCTCTCTCTCTCTCTCTCTCTCTCTCTCTCTCTATATATATATATATATATATATATATATATATATGTATGTATGTATGTGCAAGTGATTCCTTCTCTGGTATTCTATAGGCACTTCAAATGTTTGATTCAAATTAAAAGTCTACATGTGGTTCCAAGATGCAAGGTTAGTCGATTAGAAATCTGTAGCCAATAAAGCACTTTGACTAGTAAGAAGGAAAAAGAAAGTGATTAAGGACAATTTACAAAGCAAATTTTTAACAGATTTTTTGCCAAAAACCAATTTCCTTCAAAGTAACAGCATCATATTTATTAACTATGAACATATCTTATTTCCTAATCTTAATGAGTGAACACTTTGTATAAAGTATAATATATATATACATATATATCAGAAATCAGTATTGTTACACGCCAATTATCCGGAAAAGAAATCAAGAAGCTATAGCATTGAGAATAGTGACCAAATAAATAAATAAACAAACAAACAAAATTCCTACAAATAAATTGAGTCAAAGAGGGAAAGATCTCCTTAAAGAAAATAATAAAACCCTGATGAAAGAAATTAGAGCTAGTGAGATGGCTCAGGGAGTAAAGGAGCTTATTGCCAAACCTGTGTACTCGAGTCTGACTCCTGCACTCTGCAAGTTATGCTCTGATCTCACGCATGCCGATGGCACGCACATGTGTGTATAAAAACTTGCTTGCATTCACAGAAAATAAATAAATACTGTTTGTGAAAGAAATTGGAGACGTCAGAAAAGCAGAGCTACAAAACTCTCAAGTTGCCAGAATAAATAGGCTGGAAGGAGCAAAGATGGAGGCATTACATCACCACATTTGAAGCTGGGCTGCAGAGTTTTGGTGCTCAAAACAGGATGGTAACGCCATTAAAAATGGGTATGAAAAAAAATGAAGCAAAGCAGACAGTCGAATGCTGACACATATTACTATACCCACCTGATTTTCCCAAGAGCAAGCTTGGGAAACAACAATCTTGTCAACAAGCCATGCTGGAACAGCTGGACATTCAGGTGCAGAATTATGAGACTACAACCCTCTGTCATACCAGTTACAAAAACTAACCAAAATTAAGTGAAAATATTAAATTTTCTGAAATTTAAGTCTTGCCAATATGAAGTGACTGAAGAAAAACCTAAGGGAAATGCTTCAAGGCATTAGACACAGTAAGGAATTCTGGGGGAAGACCTCAAAGTCACATGAAATAAAACAAAATTAGTCAAGTGTGGTTTTACCAAACTGAAAACCTTCTGCACTGCCAAGCGAAAATATCCCCACAGAAGACAATTTACAGAATGAAAGACAGTATTTGCAAACTATACATTTGACATAGAGTTAATGAGGCTGATAAGATGGCTTAGTTTGTAAAGTGTTTGCTGTGCATGTATGAGGTCTTGAATAGGGTTCCCATTACCCTGGAAAAATTTGAGTAGGTTGAAGTGTCTGTAATCCCGGTTTTGGCAAGTTCTATATCCAATGAGACACTGTTTTTCAAAAACTAAGGTGGCAAGCAGCTGAGAGAGACACCTGATAGACACCTCCATGCCCTGTGTGTACACACATAAAATGTAAACAATGAATCAGACATTTAATACATAGAAGACATGCAAATGTCCAACGTCTATATATGAGAAATGTTCAGCATCATCTGATCATCGGGGAACTGCAAATCAGAAACACATGAGATGTCACCCTATGTAGTAAGAAGGCTTGTTATAAAAAGGAAGTGATAACAAGTGGGTAGCAAACCTCCGGGTGTTGCTCAAATTTGGACAGACTTGGTGGAAAAGCATCTAAAAATGTATTATCATCCAGCCTGGTCTACAGAGCAAGCTCCAGGACAGCTAGGACTATTACACAGAAAAACCCTGTCTTTAAAAAAATGGATTAGTTTATGAATTGCCAATCTTAATACTCAGTAGGTATTCTATGGAAATGAATTAGTCTGCCAAAGAAACAACTACATACCCATGTTTAGTACAACAGTAGTAACAATAGCAAGGATACAGAATAAATCTTCATGTAAATCGAATGATGAATAGGTTAAAATATATGGCAGATTCACCATAGACTATTTTTCAGCTATAAAAGAAGGAAATGAAATCCTGTCATTTATGGAATGGATACAAGTAGGGATCATTGTATTTAGTGACTATTAAGTGACAAAAGCCAGACACAGAAAGGCAAATACTGCATGACGTTACTCATACATGGAATTTAAAACAACTGGCCTCATAGAATGGTGGTTAGCAAAGGCCTGAAGTAGGAGGGAGAGAAAGATGGGGAGTTGTCTGTCAATGGATGCAATGTCACAGAGCAATACCAATAGGAAATTGTGCTGTACTAGTGTGCACATGAAAGTAATTATAGGTATGATAGGGCACTAATACTTCAAAAAGGCTGACAGTGGTACTTTGAATGTTTGAATAATGAAGAAATTACAAATTAAAAGGAGATAGAACATTCTAGCTGAACTTAAATATCACACCAATTATGAGTATATGAAACATTCATTACATTGTCCAACAAGGATGTAGCAGGCTCAGTAACACTGCAGGGCAATATCTGTCATGTTCTCTGATGAAATGTATGCACGTTTATCTGCATCCCATTTTATCTGTGACTGTGCATCATAAAACACAGAGACTCAGAACACCCCTGATCTTGAACAAATGCCAGTGTAAAATATAAGGCATATATGATCAAGAAATGCTTCCATTCATGAGTGGAAAAAAAAAGAAACTTCTGAATTGGAGCCACTTTAATGGTGTTTTCCTTCTATTCAACAATGGAAGTTTTGATTACTCTTGAGTTGTCTCCATTTCTAAGTTACCCATTTAGCAGGCTTTCCAAAGCTGATAACTGAAGGGCATGGGGCATTAAAGTAATGATATAATACTGTGTATTAAGGCAAAGCAGCCCTCATCTAGTTGAAACACGTGTAAATGGTGTTCAGCTTGTAAAGGTAAGCTAATGTGCTAATCGAGTTTAAGAGACTACCCTAACTCACTAGTAACACTTCATGTATAGTGTTGGTGCTTTTGGGTGAGGTAACACAGAGAGTAAAATCTGCACACAGTACATATTATTATTTCCCCCTTTTAAAACTTGTGATTTAGCACTGCATGTCTGACCCTTGTCATCTGTAATTGCATAGGCTACTTCGAACAGACTGGACCTCCTTAGCTGAGAAAATTAGTATGCCATGCCACCCCACAGGAGGACAGGGTTCTTGAGGTCCCTCTACTCTGTAGAATTTATATTTGTGGAAAATATCAGACTATTTAAATTTTCATATGAATAAGAAGTTGTGAAATTAGTAAGTATTATGGTCATTTGGTATGGCAATATGAATTTATTTGCAAAAATGTCTTTAGGTGTAGAGACTGAATAAGTATTCAACTTTTAAATGATGTGTTTAAAACTTCTGGCTTAAACACAATACTCATAATTGTGTGCCTTACTGTGTTTCTGAAGGTCAAGGTGAGAACAAAATTACATGTACGTGCATGTGCATATATGTGTGCAGTATACATGGGGAACCAGGCTGGCATGGGTGTAGGGCGTTCGTTCTTTATTAAGTAATAAATGTTTGTGACTTAAGCAGATGTGACTGCAAGGTGATTAAAATGCCATCCTCACATGTTTCTTTCAGTGGAATATTGGATGGCATCCAGAAAGGGAGAGGGGAGAGGCAAAACAAACACAACCAACTCAACTTAACAAAAGGGGAATGCGCCATAGCCTTCACTAAAAGCATAAAATTCTTGACTCAGATAGTCATGGACACTCTTGAATTTCTCCTTTCTTTTACTTCGGCTCAGTCAGGATGTGAGCCCCGCCATTATGTATGGCTCGAGGCTGTTTGCGAGCTTCCTCCCCATCTGGGACTGAGGCAAATTGCAGGTTTCCAGGGAGGGGAATGCTTTTACAGCAGGGATCGCAGCTTTACCACTTGGCACGAACTGTGCCAAGTCCAGTGACACTACCTGCTTGGCTCCCTGTGACAACCTGGGCACCAGGTATTGTATTTTTAGTTCCTGAAAATATATAGGAGGATTTCAGAAGTCTGACATTGTTCTTTGCTTGAAGACCATAAACACATGAACAGCCATTAAAAGTCATTTCGCTCCATTTCCACCTACAAAATGAATGTAATTACTTCAGGGCACACACACACACACACAAAGCCTCAATCTACATTTTTGTCCCTCTCATCTTACAAAGTCCACCGTTCCCTTTCAGGTCCCTAGCAGACCGCCTTTTCCAAAGGCTGCATATACTTACTAAAAGCACCACTCATTCTGAGGAAGCTGTCAGCAATTACTGCCGTGAACTTTAAATCCTTTCCTCTAACTACCGCAGTAGTCTAGAAATAATGACACAACTTCTCATTGCTTTAAAATGTCAAGCTGACCACTCAGAAATTTCAGCCAGGTTTCTCCACGAAGGCCCGAAATGAGGAGACATGTTATGAGACTTCCAGCTCATCTCCTGTTTCATTACCACACTGCCTAACACCTTCATGGTATAGCAACACCTTCAGGGACACGTTGAAACCTAAACAAACCACAGAGACTGCTAAAAGAACAAAGGGAACATCATGTGCCTGGCACATGCAAGCTATCTTTCCCCTTGATCGGACACTATCCTTTAAATTATTTTCAGTTTTCTTCCATACCATCCCCTTTGTAAGTGGTTTAAATCTGTCGCTAGTCTTTACCCAATGGTAAGGGAGCTGTAACTGAACAGTAGAACTTTAAAATACATATATGCATGTATGTATTTACACACAACTCCACCACCCTCCCACACACCAACAACTACTTTTTCTTATGTTGCTCTTTCTATATAGACCAGGCTGGCTTTGAACTCACAGAGTTCTGGGATTAAAAGCTTACTCCACCATGACCAGCAATAATGACTACTTTCATACATTTCAGTACTAGATTTATTATCAAATGTTTGGCTCAGCTTTTAGTCAAAGACAAAGGAAGAAAAATCATCTAAAATTGTGTAGATCCTGGGAACTGAAAGCAGGTCCCTCCCTGTAAGAGCAGAAATTGCTCTTAATTGCTGAGCCACTTTTCCAGCCAGTAAACTAACTTTCATAACTTCATGAGACCAACCAGCCCAGATGGGATCAGAATTACAAAACTACAATGTGGATAAGAATAGAGGAAAATTAAGATTTAGTTTAAAAATATGGAAAGCATTGGCCT
This sequence comes from Mesocricetus auratus, assembly GCF_017639785.1. NCBI lineage: Eukaryota > Metazoa > Chordata > Mammalia > Rodentia > Cricetidae > Mesocricetus > Mesocricetus auratus. Next base: position 38,576,395 of record NW_024429194.1, on the reverse strand, counting down.
GCTATTTCTGACTATTTTCAAAATAGTATGAATATGGGGACAGACCATTGAGAGAGCAGATAAGGCTTAAATGGAATGATCTAGACCAGAGACAAAGGTCTTGAAGATGGAATACAGCTTCTTTCTCCTTGTTTAAAAATTTTTACTATTATAAACTGGGTGTTTTGGGGACACAGCTATGATAGCAGTAGTGGGGAGATAAAGACAGGAGGATCAGAAGTTCAAGGTCATCTTCAGTTACACACCAAATCTGAGGTCAACCTGGGATACAGGAGATCATGTCTCAAGAAGAAACAAACCATTTTTTCATTATTGTTTATATCAAAATCAGGGAGTATATACACGGAGATACTGTATTCTAGGGCCATATAATTCACAAGCAGTCGGGATGGTTTTATCTTCCTGTTACCCCTTTCCCATAAAATTACAAATTAATATAGACAAGCACAAATCATATTAACAAAGTGTGATCCACACTCTAGATACTTGTTAGAGACCCCATGTGAGCAAGATGGAACCCGTTCTAGTCTATTTGGACACAGAAAATCCAAAACAAAGAAGCTAGTTACCTGAAAAAGACACAGTAATGCCCAGAGAGTAAAGGTCTCTGGGGAAAAAAAATCACAAAGTCTGGGAGTAGGAAAAGGATCCAGGAAAGTCTCAAAATAGTATTTCTGGAAACAAAAGAGTTACGTCCTTTATGATTAAAACTAGCATCATTGGAGTCATAGTGATTCATTCATTATGAATCCCCTTTGGAACAAAAGGATGAAGAGCAGGATGAGAGAAACACTACCATCCTACAAGGCCCATTCAGGTGGGTGGTCTCTACTAGTAGAGACCATTTTTACACCTTCATTTGGTGGAAAATGAAATTAAGGATAAAACCAATATCATAAAGCTACATACCTCATGGCTCAATGGGGACAAATAATAATAGTAGTCCCATCCAGAGATGTTGTCAGTTCACAACTTTTGTTCCAGACTCCCTGCTATGCATCAAAAGTATTACAACAGTTAAACACATAGTCCTGCCTTCATAATCTGTGCCAAATGGAGATGAGGGAGACTATAGCTCTGCAAAGGTCTGTCTGTCTGAGCAGAAGGCAATAGAATAAAGGCCAGGAATAGGGAAGGTGGGCTCCGAGGCACGTATGGATTCCTGAATCTAAATAAGGACTTATAGCCCACTACACCTCAGAATAACCTTCCCTTCACTGGTACTTTACTGATGAGCATTTTCATTTTCACAACATAAAAAGCAGAATATGTCATATTAATAATATACCTTTCAGCATCAAATGGCAGTTCTCACTTAGACTGTCTCCATCACAAATACAAACACAATTATATAACTTTTTTTTCAAATAGGAAAGTAGCACCACAATACAAAACTGCCGTGCATGCCCATGTATGAGCACACACACACACACACACACACACACACACACGCACGCACCACGCACGCACGCACGCACACACACACAGGTTAAAATGAAAACCTAAAACGAAAGCTCCTCAAACCATTATATTCACCATCATTAAATACAAGATTGTCATGACAAGTAATAGAACATTGGTCAAAAAGTAATAGCTTGGTTAAAATTTCTTCTCACTGATATTCGTTGCAAGCTTTTATGGTGCTGCCTATTACCCATCTTAATGAAATTCAGCTGTCAGTTCCATTTTGAAATGGTGAATTCTTGTACCGAATGACAATGAGTAAAATTAAAATCTCTTCTCTTTTTCCAATCAAATCATCTAATGATGAAAAATAAGAAATAAGTAACTCAGAAATTTCTGTCACTAATTGGTCAAGAAGATCTCTCAGTTCTTTTCTTCCTCTGGTGATCGTCCTGAGGGTTGCCAGTCAACTACTTGTCTTTAAAACTCACTTTGCCACCAGGCAGTACACTGAGGAAAACTAGCTAAGATTTGTAGATGTCGTGAGATAGTCGGGAATAGTGCAGGCGATGAACTACAATTCCTGGACTTTATTACCATTATCATTCATTGGATAGAGAACCTGTTTTATAGTTGAAAATGTCACCACGTACCTCATTCTAAATGAGAGGAGGCAACAGACAAGTCTTGTGTTTAATTATCAACTTCCTTAGCTTTCCAAGTTTGTCTGATGAGAGGAAGAAATGTATTTATTTACCTCTATTTCCCATGTGGGTTATCTATTCCAGGCTAGGTACAGTATTTTTGTTTGTTTGTTTGTTTGGTTGGTTGGTTGGTTGGTTTTTTTGCTTTTGGTTTTTTGAGACAGGGTTTCTCTGTATTGTTTTCAAGCCTGTCCTGGAACTCACTTTGTAGACCAGGCTGGCCTCGAACTCACAGAGATTTGCCTGCCTCTGCCTCCCGAGTGCTGGGATTAAAGGCGTGCACCACCAACGGCTCGGCTAGGTACAGGTTTTTAAATTACCTGTATACTTACTTCAAACTTTTATAGAAAATTGTTAAAGTAAAATAGCAAACCAATAAAAAATCAAGTATGATCTAGAATACAAAATGAAAATTCAACTGAAATGGTATCTGAAGAAGGTGTTATTGAAGCCCATTCATTTGGAGTCTCTGTTATGCTCTGTTCTCTAATACTTTACTGTTTACACTTAAACTATATCCTCAAATTATGCCTAATCAATTTTCATCTTAAAAATTCATTTACTAGTGTATAAGAAAGAGAATATTAAAACAGACTACTTATCATACGATACAACGTAATGTCATCCTTAGCAAAGATGGCAGGAAGTGTAAAGAAATAGACACAAACATTTAAAAATCTAGAATCTTCTACTGCAGAATCTTGGCTGAGAGAAGTGGAAAAAAAGATAACTGTTTTCCATTGCTTAAGAAAGATAAAAAATAAAAGCTCACAAAGGAAACCAATACTCACTGTGGCACCAGAAACTAAGAATAAACCAGGCAGAGAAGTAACCAGATGTACTATGTTCAACTCTATTTTCTGGTTATGGATGGAATTTGATAAACAAACCAGGTTAAATATTAGTGTCTCGATGTAACACCTGGAAATTAACTACTTACCCCTAAGAGAACTTTTTTGAAAGTCAAACAGAGAACAAAGGATCACTCAGTTCCTCACAATCACGACAATGTCCTCCACTAGGGCAGAATCGGTCACATGATTATCGGCCACAGATCACACATACTCTCAGAGGTCTTGGCTCTACACCATAAGAAGAGCAATGAAGAACCAATGTATGCCCCAAGCAGGGATTGTAACGGATGCAAATCAGAAAGGTAAAATAGCTAAGAGAGAACTAAGAGGTCTAGTGGAACTTATTAACCTAAATTAAGGAAATTTAGAATGATACACAAATTCTCTTCTAAAATTCACAGGTTGAGAAAAAAAGTAAATTTTAACTTCATAAAATGTGAGGTGTAGAAAAATTGTAGTTATTTGATCTGATCTCTATAATCACATTCTTGGAGCCTCTGTATGAATTTTAATATTCCCACAAGTTTATGAAAGTTACATTATTTTTAATGATTTTGCTGAAAAAGCCCAGAGCCCCATCTAAAGATCACACAAAGACAAGAGAACAAAACTGCAATATGTAAGAACAGAAATTTCCAGATACAAGCTGAAAAATCACATAGAATATGCATTTGTTCACTATGTTTTGCCTTTTAGTGGCAACTTAATATAAAATTAAATCAAAGAAAATAAATTACTCTGGCATGTTTACAATAATCATATGTAAATAAAAATATTCAGTGTAGAATAATATTCTGTACCTAAGTTGAAGGAATTCTTAACTCAGGTCTACCAGTATGCTTCGACATGCCTGTCGATGTTTTTATAAGCATGCATGCATCTATAAATGGAGAAAGTTCTATGATATTAGATAGAAGTCAAATTCAAATTTCACTGAGAAACTAGATTCTGCTCTAACTTCAGTATTTGCCACTGTTTGCTAGAGTGACAGAATGTCAAAGTTTCTAGAGCTATTTGGATTCGGGAGTAAACATCCCCTTTACAATGAAAAAATTTTCCTGAACAAGACTTTTAAGGTACTATTAATATGGTGATGAGAGAAATTTTATTACATTTTTAAAAATGCTCAATTAAATGTAAATACCCAGGGCCAGTGAAATGGCACAGTAGGTATAGGCACTTCTCAGACAAGTGTAGGGATGTGAGTTCAAACCACAGACCCCACTTGAAGGGGAAAGGAGTATTATCCTCTGATGGACGGGCAGACAGATAGACAGACAGACAGACAGACAGACAGACAGACACATTTTTAAAACTTTAAAAAGCAAACATTTAGAAAAGAGGTAGACCTGGATCTGGCAGACAGAAATTCATCTCTTAAAAACAGCTTTCAGGGATTTCAGATTTGTACCACATACGTTCCAGGAAAAAAAAAAGAAAAGAAAAACAATCTAAAAAGGCACAGACATCAACTGTTCCTTTCCCGCCTATTACACTACACATGATACCAGCATCAATCTCAGGTAAAAAGGTGTTGCTGGCACCTTATTTATTTAATGGAACTAAGATGTCTCCAAGTCTATGCTTCCTGTGTGTAGCTCAGGCTATCCCGGGATTTCCTATGTAACCCAGGCTGCCTTGAACACGAACACCTGAGTGCAGAAAATGCAGGTATGCATTGACACACTAATACGTCTACCAGTAGAACAAAGCAGCGTGAAGCCCAGGGCTGTAGTTTCTGCACACACAGGACAAGCACCTCAGCACTGAGCTGTTCCTCTAACTTCTTACTTTAAGTTCCTTCTGTGCTCAGTTATATTTGTTGGTCTTAACTATGTCTTCATCTCCATTTCAGTGTGCCCTATTCCCACTCATTCTCATGAGATATAAAATGCTAAATTTGGGGAAATTTTTCTGCAATGATTATATGCATTAGTGAAACAAGCCTTTTTTTCATGCTATATATGTATAGACATTAGTCAACCATGGTGGACACATGTCATATTAATCAAGAAGTAAGTGTGAATACTGAATACGTATCGATAGCAGGAAATGCATATAATGCAATGAGACATGTGAGTCTCCACATACATGATCTGTCAAAGGTTTCTAAAGTGGCAGCCAGTTTGCTCCTCATAGTAGCAGAATACAAACTGCCATTTGCAAACTCTCATTTGAGAATTGTAATACAAAGCCTACTTTTCCCAGGTACTAGATAACTTTTCTTTAAAAGTGAAACTTGTACCCTTACTGAAAATGTTAACCCAGCAAAACAATAACCATTAAGAGATTTATGTTTAGATTTAAACAGCATGTATTTCAATCATATATATATATATACATACATACATACATACATACATACATATATATATCCCCAGCATTTCCAAATCACTTCTGTCCTGATGTAATTCAAGCACTGTCACACAGTTGTAAGCAGTGAGCAATAGCAGAGCCACTGAGATGATTCCCTATTAAATTTGGGTCACACGGCAAAGACGAAAGAAAATGGTGCCTCATTGAGACTTGATACCTATTTCAGAGCACATAGATACACCCACACAGTCAAGTCACCGATTATAAAGTTAATTGTTCCAGTTCTTTTCTAAACATGGAACTGTTTAAAGAAAACTGGGTTTGTGGAGGGGTCAGGGGTGGGGGTCAGAGGACAACCTCTGGCAGCAGTTCTCACCTGCCACCTAGCTTTAGACAGTCTGTGTGCACCCGGTCAGCTGGCCCATGGGATTCTGTGGACTTTGCTGTCTCTGTCTCCTGTCTTCCCACGGGAGCACAGGAATTACAGCACCATGTATACTGTGGGTGGCTGTTACACAGGTCCTGGGCATCTGAACTCAGGTCATACATGAATGAGGCTGGCACAGCAGGCACTTTAACCAGCTCCATAAGCTGGCTTTTAAAAAGTAATCATGAAAACAAACAACAACAATTTTTAAAAGGGCTGAATTGAAGCTCAAAAAATTCCATTAAAGTTCTTAACATTTTCCCAAATGTTATCAAATCAGACAGATTTTTTGGAAAAATCTATGTATAGATATTCCATTTATTTTAAAACACTAACCATGTTTTCAACGAAATACTGATAATAGTGAAATGCTAACATGCTAAACAACCTCATTTTCTATAATAATAATAATAATATCCCTAAGTATAAGATAAAAACATGATACAAATAAGTCAGACCTATTGGAAACATGTTACTATAAATGTGCAAAATAAATATAAATCATGAATATAATCCTACTGTGAAAATTGATTATATTTAATTCTGAGATTGCTATATAAACAGCATTCAGTGCTCACACTCCATCATTTACTTAAATTAAATGTTGATATGAAGTACCTTTCAAGTCCAAAGTCAAATGCACTTAATACAAATACATAAGTATGGTTATTACATTTTGAATTAAATACTAAACATGTAAATTGAAGTAAATAGGAAAGTCCTATTTCCATATATTCAACAGTATGGTATTGGTAGCTTTAATTGTTTATAAACAACTAGAAGAAGCCTGATGAATGATCCCTTCTATACTCTGATTCTACAATTCACTTTAAGAAATCACAGTATATAAACTTGGAAAGTTGGTAGGAATACAACTAATGTAAAACTTAGGAGGAGGAAAATTTTGTTTTCCTTAGAACAGTGGTAGAAATACACAAAAAGAACCACAGAACATCTTTAGGGAGCCTGCTTAACAAAGGACACACCTTATATACATGACATTCACTGATGACAGTGCTGAGAGGCCTATTTATCTCCTAAATCACTAACTTCCAGAAATTTGCAAGCAAATGTATATCAAAAACAAAGGGAAAAAACCAGGAACGCTAATTTATTATTTGTTTATGTAAGTGGTTCTTAAACTGCATCCCTAAGAAGTGTACACATCCCATGGAATCTACTGGGTCTCAAAGGTAATAGTAATGTTGTTTGCTGGTTGGTAATTTAAATACTACTTATTAAGCTGTCTAAATTTAAATTTTCACTAAGAAGTTATATTAAAACACTGATCTTAATTCTCTCTTATCTTTAGTGAATGTAGTCAAACAAAATAAGAGGGACAGAGAGAGGGATGGAGAGGAGAGAGAGAGATGAATGAGGTAGGCATGATGGTATATACTTGTAATCCCATCTGTGATTAGTCAGGAAATTTGTGAGTTTGAATCTAGCCTGGGTCACATAGTAAGAATTTGTCAAAAAAGAAAAGAAAAGCAGAGAAGAAAAAAGAATTTGAGTGCCCAAACTGGAAACTTTAACATTTCAACTAGCAAGCCTTTTTAACTGACCTCTCTGATTTGATATATTCGTTAAAAAAGAAAATACGTATACCTTGATTAAAATACTTCTATCTGAAATGTAATTTCTTACGCTTCTCCTCAACTTTAAAGAACTCTGATTCCATTAAGGATCCAACCAATAAATTTATATATTCTTGCATTCTCAAATCTTTAAACAGAATATTTATTCATGTACCCTTTTAAAGATTCATGGATATGTGGACTTACATTTAGCAAGATATACTCATTCTAGAAGAGTAGACAAAAATGGTTGAAATAGGTAAGAAAAAATAGTGTAATTATGCAGTGGTGGCACATGCCTTTAATCTCAGCATTTGAGAGGCAGAGTCAGAGAACTGTGCGAGTTTGAGGCCAGCCTGGTCTACAGACCTAGTTCCATGAAAGTCAGGACTATACAGAGAAACCCTGTCTTCAAAAACCACAGCCAAAAAAAGAAAAAAGAAAAAAAGTGTGGGTAGCAATTCACCTGTGGTAAATGCTAATAGCATAATATTTTTATAAAGTAGAGGTTGCTTAACTGGGGGAGAGGAGACAAAGGAAAATGGAGATGACAAATGTTGATTAATTATACCCATGAGACCATCGGAGAGAAACCCACTAATGTGTGTAGTTAGCATGTGTTAATATGATAGCTATATTAATGGCCCTTTTCTCCTTTTATATGACATTTTATTAGTTATTTATTGCATAATAATTATGCCTTCCAGCAACAAAATCTGTGTCTTATAGAGGTTATGAGAAACACCATTTGCTTATGACTTTATATGAAAATGTATGTTAGATAATTCTGCCCACAGTTTACTGAGTAGCTCCAAATCTTCCCATCTTATTGCATATCAATAAAACACCATGAGGTGGTTGTGTTTTTATCCTCTTTCAGCATGTAAGGAAACTGAATCCCACAAAACTCAAATGATTGAATGATTGAGCAAAAACACATAATCAGTACTTGGAAAGTCTGAGCTCAGATCAACCCCCCCACACACACACACATACACACACCTCCAGCAATTACTATTTTTCGGCAAACTTGAAAACTCAGTCTAGAAAGGTAATTTAGATTCTGGTAAAACATAAAGTGAATGTGGATTACTCAACTCTCAATTTTTCTGTCCTAGGTGCCCAGGCCAGATGGAAAGTTCATCAGACACATCAGAACTGGTAGTAGTTCCTGCCATAATTGTGTTTATGACCAACAGTGTTCTTTACATTTTCTGTCACCAGATCTCTGATGCACAAGTGTTGGATAATGGACATTACTGCCTGTTACATCATGGTAGAACGAAAAGATTAACCCATCATATTAAGATTAATTCTAAAAAAAAAAGAAAAAAACTTTCAAATACGACAGTTCCTGCTTATTGCCATGTTACATGCCCCAAGCCCTCTTCTGCCTTAAACTGAATAGCACCAAAACTGTCTATATACACCCATGATCCCTCACACAGCCTGCAGCATTGCCACACAGTGCCACAGAAACTTCTCCATCCATGATTTATGCCCAGTGCATCCTTTATATTATCACTACTGTGCTTTGGGGCCATTATTAAGTAAAATAAGGGTTACTTGGATATAAGCACCATGACACTGTGACAGTCTACCTGACAATCCAGACAGCTGCTAAATGACTAATGGGCAGGTAGTTCCCAAGCAAGAATATTTAGGAAAAGGACTGAGCTGAGCCCCAGAGTGAGATGGAGCAGGTGTTGGGAATCTTCAGAATGGTATGCAATTGAAAACTTATTTTAATCAGAGAGTGAAAGCACAGATAAAGTGGACTACTACACCATGTTTTGTTTGTTTGTTTTGAGGATCAAATTGACTCCATCATACACTGCTATCATAAATTTCTTGCATGCCACTAAGAGCAGCCTGGTATTGTCCACTATAATCGGATAAAATGCTTTCCAGTCTGAGTAAAAGTATAAAACAGACAGTTTGCCCCCAGCCTCTCTCGTTCCCATTTCCATTGTCTCTAGAGGTGAGTACCAGGAAGACATTTAATTACTGTCCATACATTCTCTGCTTCTCCATTAGGACACCCAGCCTACCTTTCTAAGACAAACCCTAAATGAGCAACGTTCTGTATATGCTTTCCCCTGTCAGCTCCCATCATTTCTCTCGCTGTCTGGAAGTCTGCCAAAAACTTTTCAAGAAACCAATTACCTAATCTGATAAACTGATAAGAAATTTTATTAAAGAATGTGATTAATACTTAAAAATCTATGTGTATCCTAATACTAGTCTCTTTGACTTACATTTAGAAAATCAGACAGAACAAAACAAAACAAAATTACCCAAAAGAACACAGTAAATATAATTTAAAAATCTTTGAAAACTGAAAGATCAGAAGGAAAAAAATATTTGAAATAATGACAAAAATCTTATGTGATGGACATTTCAGATAACATACCTATGAAAAACTAAATGTTTCATTTTCTGGTGAATTTTCAGAGGAATATTTGTTTTAAAATTGTAACAAATATATAAGATGAAGTATCTGAATTAATCATCATAAAAATTTTTAATGATGATTATGCAACATAATACCAAATGTCATTAGTTTAAAGTTCTAATTATAGTCTTGACAGTTGAGACACATATGTGTTGGGGGTGACTTACTCAGTTTTTTTTTAATCCATTTAACAAATACACTGTTTAGCACAGTTTAGACTTCTTGCTAAATTAGTTCTCATTCCTAACTATCCCCTTTTAAAGTGTTGGGCTGAATATGCTTTTGGTAAAAGTGGTAAAGATCGTTATTTTATTCATCTGTCTACTATTTGTCATGCCAGACAAACTAAAAAGTCTTAATAAATGGACAGGAAAGGCTTCAAAAAGTATCCCACGAGGCAGTTCAGGAGGATTTACAGTAGCTGTTCTTCCAGCAATGCAAAGGCACAGGGAAATTAGACATTAAGCAGATGTGAGGGAAAGAGATAAAGGAGGGAGGGAAGGAGAAGGGGGTGGAGAAAAGAGGAGGAGGGAGAAAAGAAAGAGGGTGGAAGGGACATAACTAAGGAAAGGAGAGAGTGTGCCACTGTGCTTTTAATTCAACTCCAGAAAGCGCAGGGCAGTTGATCTGCACTCAACCAAAACTGAGAAACACACATCAGTCCTATCTGTGAGCACTTACCTACGTTCAAATAGACCAAGAGTCAATAGAAACAACAAGCATGCGGATGATGACAATACAGCTTGACGAGTACTCCACCTTAACAGGGATAGGGCAGAGCGTGCCCAAGGTGGGTTTTGGAGGGTTGGAAATCTGCTCTGACTATTCAGCTTCAAGGGTAAGAGGCTAAAATGACAGGCATGTCATTAGCCATATTTTCTTAGGAACGAAAACAAGTTGTATTTTATATTGCCTACACCCAATAAAGGGCCATGAAGACAAGCGGAACACATGATGAGGTTAAAGCCAAAGTTAATTAAGTTTCACAAATCAGATACTAAGATTCTCCCCAGTGTTGGTCTATTCAGTGTTGTGCACTGTGTGTTGAAACAACTGATTAATAAAATCCAACAGCAATAAAAAATATAGTTAAGGTTTGTGATACAAACGATTATGATGTCTCTGAAGGCTAAAAGCAATGGTAGTGAATGAGCTTTGCCCTCAAGCATTTACAGCCAGTCTAAGGAAATAAAACAGCTACCTAAAGAGATGAGCATTTATACAAAGTTAGGCAAGCTGTCTCTTTTATTTACCAGTGTCCTTTTTACAGGGCCCAGTAGTACTCTGCCAGCCAGCCAGCCGTGATGAAGAGAAGAGTGGCACAGGAGAAATGTTCGTCACACATCTGTCTGCTGGTGGCAATGAAGCTGATTCTCTGACCAAGCCAATTCTAAGACTCTAGGGTTTGGAATTTAACATGTGTGCAGAGATACCGTGCCATTACAGTTACTCAACACCTTGTCTGTGACATGCAAGACATACTTAAACCTCATCTCATGAAGCTACATGAGATGACCCTGTCTAAGACCCAAAATGACCCTCTCGTAAATTTGGTGATAATTGTTTTACTTGGGGTTTTCAGCTAATGGGGCTTATAGCATCCATAAAAGCTAGGACATTTACAACTTCTGACAGTTCAAGTTTTCCTTTTTTTTTTCCATTCCAAAATGGGCTTGCAAACTAAAATTCCAAAGGAGAAGCTTGACTTTGCAGGTATCAGCAATATATGGAGGATCACACCAAATCATTTTATGCTTACTTTGTTCTCCTGTCTGTTTATATGATGGCAACTTTCTACCTGTGATGTAAGAAAATGATCTCTCAAAACCTCAAAAACAAGTATACAGAAAAAAGTACTAAAGTCTATGGCAGTAGCAAAACACCCCAAAACTAAGCACTGCCTTACATTAGAAACTTGCTTTCAACCAGGTTTTGGTGGTGCACGCCTTTAATCCCAGCACTCAGGAGGAAGAGGCAGGTGGTTCTCTGTGAGTTCGAGACCAGACTTATCTACTGAGAGAGTTCTAGGACAGGCTCCAAAACAATACAGAGAAACCCTGTCTCGAAAAAACAAAAAACAAAAACAAAAACTTGCTTTCACTGCGTTTTAAGTTCAGTCTGTGTAAGTACAGGAACAAACTCAAATACTGGAGTAAGTCAAGCCTTGCTTTTTAAACACTCAAACTGACACTATTGCTCACCAGTTACAGATACACATCCACCTGTGCTGCAGAGAAGCAAGCCGATGAGGGGAACCCTTGCTCCTTCACCTCGAAGCCCAAGTCTGACACTTGGCACCTATACATAACAGGGCATGTTAGCCTCAGTTTTCCTACCATAGAATATTTCTTTAGTCTGCAATTCGAGATGTAACCACTGCTTTCCAGAGATGATACTTTAAGGAATAAATGACACACATACAGGAAATAAAAACAAGTGTCCTTACATTAGCATCTAACCTACAGAAATGCTCAACTCCAACTTTACCCCTTTCCTGCTACAAAAGGATTCTTCCAGACTAGAATTTGCTCATGACAGTCAATACTACTTCCTTGGTCTGTGTTAGAAAATCACTTATTGTTTTAAGTGGGACAAGGAAACAAACATATAGCAGATCTCATAAAAGTACTAAAGTCTTCACAAAATACGTTTGAAACAACAATAAAATACATGAATTTAAACATCATCTGTACTACCCAAAACTGGGAACACGCTTGAGAAAAATTATGGACTTGGCATAGTCTTAAAGTTCTATGCTTGCAGATACCAAGTCTGTCTTGGCCACCTGATGTCCTAATCCAAAGCACAGTGTATCCTGTGGTTAAATGAATGTGCAAGTAGTATAAAAATACACTTTCCACAAAAAATAAATGAAAATAAATAAGTAAAATAAAAAATCCAACCTAACAAACAAAAACAACAGAAGGGCTTCAAGCTCAGGAAATCCTCTTAACTAGTTTGAAAACCTCTGCAGTTTACATTATTTAAGGAGACACTACTACATTAAGCAGAAGAGAGGGTTGATTGGTTAAGAACACACACTGCTCTTACAGGGGACACAAATTCAGCTCCCAGCACCTAATTCAGGAAGCTTATAACCACCTAACAGCAACTCTTGGGGATATGATACCCTTTTCTGGTCTCCATGGACAACCCATGCGCGTGCGTGCGCGCGCACACGCGTGCGCACACACACACACACACACACACACACACAGTCTTAAAACATAGAAACCCAAATCTATCTTCTAGAGGAATTGTGCAGTGTGCTTTTAGCAAGTTTGATTCTAGAGTGCCAGCATTGTATGAAGGTCTTTCACATAGGTCAAAATTGCATCTGGCCTTCTTTGACAAGAATATCACTGACCTAAGTGGAAGTCATATTCTGCCACCCACCTTGCAGCGATTCCATTTCCTCAGCATACATTGCTGTGTGGCACTGTTTTCCATTGGATGTCCCCATTTGTCCTCATTTTCCAGTTCCCATCATTCAGAAGTTCAGACCCAATGTTGATTTCCTAGGATAATAGCCCTTTCTGACCAATTCTGGCAAAACTAATGGCTTCTAACTGAAGAGCAACTCTACATCCCAATTGTAAGGGGCACGAAATTACCTGACTGTCTCTTCTATTACACTGTACACTGTGACCCAGGGACAAGTTCATTCATTCTGAAGTCCAAACACTTAGCTCAGAGACAAGCACACAGCAAAGCTCAGAAAATGATTACTGAATCAAACCAAATCCTTTCCCAGGTCATGGTTTTCTTTTGGGCATAAAAATACTTGGAAAATGATGGTAACAATTTAAAAAGCAATGGTAAGGACATGTTATTATTAAAAGGACGCTAGAGACAGCAACTAAATACTGTTAGATTACTTGTGTTATTAAATAGACTGGGCATATGCTACCATTTACTAGTCTAGTGTGCGGACACTACTGGAATCCTAACGATTGGATGGTACAGATATTAGCATTCAGCACTGACTTGGTTCACCGTCATTCCACTCAAATGAACCTTTGTTTAAAAATATCATATAGGACTTTATCATCCACCTCCTTATCCCAGGGACTATTTTTAAAGTTTTGTTTACAAACAGCACGGGCCCTTGACAGTGGCCAGTGCCGGTTACACAGTGGTAATAAAAGAACAAGAGAGGCTATCTCCTCAGCAGTCATGTTGCAGCTTTAATGACAGGAAAACTGACCTGAGAAAACCACCCGAAACCACAACATAATCTGTAGAAGGAAGGAGGTAAGGAGACATTGGGTCAGCTGCCCAGACATCATAATGTACTCTATTTAGGAATACTTCATCCTCGGGTACAACCTGGTTATGCTTTCCTATACGTTCAGGGGCCAGGTCTCCTTGTTCCATTGTTGTAAGGAGTCTGCAGGCTTGTTAATGATAGGTGTCAAGATCTCCAGAAGAGATGGACCTTACTGGAAAATGTGGAGACTTTCCGGCATCACTCTGGCCAAGTTCTTAAACTTGAGAAGGGGGTGATTAAGAGTTAGCAAGTGGCTGTGCAGTGGTGAGATGTAGGGTAAAGAACAATTGCTACCCAAAACTGCAGGCAGGACCCAATGCTGGCTTCAGCAGTTACACAGGTGAGGCTGCTCACCACGGGAGCAGGGCTCCACCGAGAAGCACTTAGAGGCAAGAAAATGCTTTGGAATTTTCATGTAAACAGCATGCACTAGTGAAGCTTACATGCAATACTTCTCACTATTAAATGTAACTCCAAATGTGAGCATGCAGAATTAAGGGAAGGAATTCCTGGAATGTTGTAACTGTTTGAATAGCTCATACTCTACAAATACCTGCTTCCTAAAGGGTGGGGGGTGGTTGAGGAGTGAAAATGTAGACAATTCACTTGTTAAACTCATTAAAATAATTCTACATTTCCCATTTGGCCAGAAGAAATGGAAAGTAATCCTGATTGCCTGGGACTGTGGTTATTGCTCACACATAAACACCAACAGAAAAGGCTTTCTTCTGCATTCCCAGAGACATCTGGAGATTGCTGATTCTCCAGGAGTCACCACCGGAACTATTGGACCCTTCAGAAAGACCTCTCTATCCCACTTACACAGCAGGCACCAGCTCTGCAGCCCCTTAGCTGTGTTCAAGTAAAGAATTTTAGGAATGGGGAAAGGAATGGTCTATTCCCTGGAGAGGTTAGTGTGGAATGGGGGGGGCACACAAGGGGCATGGGGGCAGGGCAGGACCGACCCAGCACCTTTCACATCTCTGTAAGTCAACTATTATTAACTGTTATGCTGATGGGATGGAATCTACTCTATACTGGCTGTGGCTGGCTTTCCTCCAGGTTCAACACCATTGCCAAAGAGACTGTGGTTTTCTTAAGTGATCTGGCCTTTGCTCCTCAAGCATCTGTTAATGCAATGAGGGGAGTCTCAAGACTCTGTAGTACCCACTGACTCTACAAAAACCAAGGCAAAACAAAAGTTCTAGAATATGAGTCCACTGAAAGTAGTGATCTTTACTTTTAAGGCGAAGGGCAAAGGAAAGTCTAGTCAGTGGAAATCCTGAGCAAAATCAAAAGTTGTGGAACTCAACCTCTGATAAGATTAGCCCAAGTAGAACAGAGAAGGAAATGGCAATCCAAAGAAAACCTGATGATTGCATTTTGACTCATTATTTCTGTGGGAACGCTGATTTTCATAAAGTACTGTAGCTCCCACTTAAGAGGCCATGAACACTACTACCTCATAGAGCAAAACATAAAGATAAAGCATCCACATGCTTACAAAATTCAAACTGTATAGGTTATAATATTGCTATGGAGGACAACAATTCAATTCAAATAAGATAAACATATGTTCTGATGTAAATACGTATTTGCAAAGGGATGTCCATTATCACTAACTGGCTGAAATCCTAATCATATTCTAAAACATTTAATCACAGCTTGAAAAAATAATAATCCTTTTGTCAATGCCAAAAGCAATAAAAACGGTATTTATTGGATGCTAATTGCATGTCAGGCACTATCAGACATTCAGCAACATTATCCACTTTGATCTCCAAAATAATTCAGTGAAACAGAGAGTATCTGGTGACTTGCACATGAGGATGCCAAGTCGTAAAATCTTCTGGCAGCCCTGGTCCTCCATCATACTTTTAAGGAGTTTCACAACGGTCACATTCAGCAAGAGCAACCTGACTCTAATCCGTTGGCTCGGATGCTTGATTAAGACACATTCACCTGCATGATTTCTAGAAATTAATCTTAAAATTCACCTATTTCAAATAGAGTTCTCCCCGTCAAACGTCACAACCAGTCTTCTCTGCTCAAGAAATCACAGGATTGTCCACTGGGTTATTCAAGCAAAAGCCTAGCAGCCATGGCTGATCCCTCCCTTTACTTTTCCAGACTCTTCTAATCCAATCAGACCAGGCTCTACACCAGGGATGCTTATGGTTTTCTTACTCTGTGTCCACCTTTACTAGACAAATGTTGACATTAGCCCAGATATATAGTTACATAAGCTAATTAAAAAACATTCAGTGAAAACAGTAGAGTTACTTCAAAACAATTTTAGTATATACAGTTTTACCCTTTTTTAAACATAAAAGCAAATTTGCATGCTAACGAAGTGGGTATGATTTGCAGTTTTACATTATAAAGAATAAAGTCTTGGCTGATGCTACGGAATGTACAACATCTTTGACATTTTTTTTGGGTTGGCTCACTCTGGTGTTTTGAATGAGAATAGTTCCTCAAAACTCACATATTTGACTGCTTAATCCCTAGTTGGTGGTACTGGTTAGGAAGGATTAGAGGTGTGGTCTTGTTGGAGACAGTAGTCCTTGAGGTTTCAAAAGACTGGAATCACTCACTCTCAGTGTGCCTCACTGCCTCCTGCTTACCAATCCAGATGGGAGCTCTCAGCTTTTCCTGCTGCCATGCTCTGCCATCGTGGAGTCTAACCCTCTGAAACTGTAAGACCAATTAAAAGCTTTCTTTTATAAGCAGTTCTTGGTCATGGTGTTTTATCATAGCAATAGAAAAATGTCTAACATCAATATTTAGACATTGCTGAGAACACACTTCATTTACATATGGACTACAGAATGCCAGAAGTATGCCCAAAGTCATTTGATAAACTGTTGGAAATTTTGTTCTAATCCCAAGACAAAATCCACCAGGCAATTTTTAATGAAACTTCCATCAACAAGTTTAAAAGCAACTTCAAAATCAAACAGCTAACAGCATAATGCAAAGGTGTGCTAATTTGATAAATGCTGGACAAAGGTAGTAAGTTTTGCTTTCTGTAAACTCTTGTTTCGTTTGGAGAAGAAAATATCATATGTAAAGACAATGTGATTCCTAACATACTATGCCCTTGAATCTGAGTTGAAGTGTTTTAGGCAGCTTTTGCTGGCATCTCACAGTTTGAGGTCATGTGCCAAATGAAGTGAGCATACTATGTGTTCATCAGTAGGGTACACATGGAGTCATGTCAGGAAACACTGGTGAACAATGCCAGACACACCCTAGATACACTACACACTTGACTTTGAACTAGTTTTTCATTATTACACATTTAAAAATGTTTTTGTAAATGTGTGTGAGTCTAGAGTTCATGAGTTTCCGGAAACCTGATTCAGCTAGATCTACAACTGTGGAGACTCCAGGGAACCAAACTAGGCCCTCCATATGTGAGAGACGGTTGTGAAGTTTAGACTATCAGAGGGACCTCAGGCAGTAGGACAATGATACAAACCTAGTACATGAGCTAGCTTGTTGGAGCCCATTCCTGAGGGTGGGATGCCGTGCTCAGTCTTAATGCATGGAAGAGGGGCCTGGACCTGCCCTAACCTATTGTACAGGACTTTGTAAATTTGTCATGGGAGCCCTTACCAGTGAGGAAGAGTAGACTGGTAGTGGGCCAGCAGGGAGTTGAGGGAGAGTGAGAGGGGTGGGGGGAAGAGCTGTGATTGGAATGTAAAATAATATCAAAAAATTAAAAAATGGACAAAAGGTGTGTGTGTGTGTGTGTGTGTGTGTGTGTGTGTCTGCCATGTGCAAATGTACATGTGTGTACACCTGTACACACAGGAGTCAGAAGAGGACATAACATCTTCTAGAGCTGGAGTTACAGGTGTTTTGGGACACCTGACTTATTTTATAGGTGTTAAGATCTAACTTCTGGTCCTCATGATTATACAGCTGAGTCATGTCTCCAATGGTATTGCCAGGTTTCTTAAGAACCCTACATCCAGTTACACGGTTTAAGAAAATTGGCGTGGGGCCAGAGAGATGGATCAGTAGTAAAGAGTGCTTACAGCTCTTCAAGCAGACCTGAGTTTAGTTAACACCTACACTAGGTGCAAACAACTGTAACTCCTGCTGCGTGGATCCAACCCCCTCCGTGGGCCTCTCTCATAACCCACACAGTCACACATGAACAAGCTTTAAAAAAAAACCAAAGAGACTCAAGCAGCTGAACTCCAGACGACTCCTCACACCCTCTACAACTCTGATCTCACTGGATCATTCAAATCATATTCCTGCAGGCCCTTCTCATACCCTGGCACTGTGGCTCTGTTTGTCCACTCTCCTAAGTCCTGAGCTTCACCCTTTGAAACACAGATTATCTTCTACTCTACTGCCCTTCCCCTCCTTCAAGCCACTATAGCCACACTAACGATCTTGCCGCTTCTCAAATACACACACACAGAGTTTACAATCACTAGCAATGATTCCATTAATATATCTAATCCTTTGGATAATTATAAAAATGTGGCTGACGGATCTGGTTCCCCCCAAAATTAATCTCCACGCATTAGCCCCAATGTTCAATGCTGTTACTAATCACTTGTATGCATGGCGAGCTTTATTCTTTTAAGGTAAAGAGGAGAAGGCAACTGAACTGAGGGTGACTAAGTGTAAGTACAGAAAAGAAAATGTGGCCAATCATTTGTTCTTCATCAGACTATTTGCTTAAGATTAAACGCTTATAGTGTAAAATTGAGGGACAAAACATGATAGAGCTGTTTCGTAAGAAATGAATTCTAGAAAATAGATATGATCAGAAACTGGTCAAGAGGCATGTCCTAGTACTTGACGTACCAGCCCATCTGAAACAGTTTGGCAAAAAGTTGGGGCAAGAGCTCCTATTAGGAAACCCACAACCACGCTTGGCATCCGGGACAGGTATGCTGGCTGTGAGTTTCAGAATGGGATTCCCAGGCTCAGGAGGAAGGCACCAGGGATCCAGGGAAGAAAATTAAGACGTGTGGTGATAGTCAAAAAAATGGTTGGATCTGAGGTGATAGTAACTGCTCAGTCATTAGAAACAGGGCAGGGGAGGAGAATGTTCATTCTCAGTTCAGTGGGGGAAACAGCAACTACTGGACTCGGCTTCTTCAAGTCCATGTGTCTTCCATGAAGTCACAGCCTCGAGGGGTCTTGAGCATGTAGGCTCAGCCTATAGGGAGGTAAGGAAATGCTCTCTCCTTCTAAGCTTTCTAATATACGCTAAACAAACATGTCATTTTAGTGCTGCTAGCCCGAGGCTCATTTACTTTGGCATTCACCCTTAGATGCTCTAGCCATACATAAAATTATACAGTGAACCAGATGATATCGCCCTCAGTTTTCACCAAGGTAATACATCAAGTTCAAAATTAGGGTTTTAGGAAAATAATTAAGGCAGGAGGAGACTACGCTGGAGTGGTAAGGATCCTACCTGATATCTTTACAAAGATGTAAATTTGGACACAGAGACATATGAGAGTGCCATGTAAATAAGAATGTAAAGACTAGAGTGATGAACTTCCAAGTCAAAAAGCACAGCCAGCAAAACATGAGAAGCAAGGAGTGAGGCATGGCACAGGCTTGTTCGGAAGTGCAGGAAATTAACACAGTTCAGATTATATGTGTCTCAGGAGCCTCGAGGGAGATGTGGACTACGTAAGAAAACTCTGAGAACCATTTGAGAAACTCACTCAGAAAAATGAGTGAGTTTTACAACTTTTAAAACTCAATCTAAGATAAGTAAGCATGCACAAGTGAAAGCTACATACTCCACCTGAGGGATTCATAGGAAACACTGGAACCCCCACCCCCCATGGCTTTAGACTTTTTATCACTGAGTGTACTGACTGGTTTTGTGTGTCAACTTGACACAAGCTAGAGTCATCAGAAGAAAGAGCCTCAGTTGAGGAAATGCCTTGATGAGATCCAGCCCTTAAGGCATTTTCTCATTTAGCAATCAACAGGAGAGGGCCCAGCCCATGGTAGGTGGTGGCATCCCTGCGCTGGTGGTGGTCCTGGGTTCTATAAGATGGTCTGAGCAAGTCATGGAAAGGAAGTCAGTAAGCAGCTAGCTCCCTTCCATGGCCTCTGCATCAGCTCTGTCTTCTTAATATTCTCCAAATAGAAAAAATATTACTAACTCATGCAGACTTCTTGAAATACTCTTTCACTGAGCTAAGGATGAAAATCTGTAGTTCTTCCTAGCTCTACAAGAAAGGATACTGGAGACAGCGCCTTCCTGAAAGATTCTGGACCCTAGTAGCCTGAGAGAAGTTCTAGGGGAAGATGGAGGCTGAGAAGCAAGAGCTCTGATAGGTTGCCTGGTCTTGGAGAGGATTTACCAGTCAGGATACCATGATGGATGGGATGGAGGACAGAGATTCAATGGCTTTGGAAACCCAAAATTAATACAAAACTGTAAATATATTAAATTGTAAGTGCTGAGTCAGAATCAGCTTTAAGTTTTAAAACAAGTTAGATTAACAAGAACCAACAGGAAGAAATAAGATCAAATCCAGAGAATATTTTAAGGAGTGGGGGGGTAATGGAGGAGAGGAAAGGACTGCCATGAGACAATCTACTGTCAGAAACAACAAACATTAAATCATCAGTGATTCCAAGATTTTGAGCCTTGGTGAGCTATTCAGGGAAGGGAGTTATCAACCACAGAAATAGGTAGTCTAGGAAGGGAAAAAAAATTGAGTAAAGGGACATGGGAGGATTATGTTTTTCAATTGCTGAGTTTTTTTTTAAAGATTTTATTTATTTATTACATATACACCAGATTGAATTGTAGATGGTTGTCAGCCACCATGTGGTTGCTGGGAATTGAACTCAAGACCTCTGGAAGAGCAGTCAGTGCTCTTAACCTCTGAGCCATCTCTCCAGCCCATCAATTGCTGAGTTTTAAGTTCCATTTATAGTTACTTGTAAACTTTGGTAAATACCTGAAATACCTGACTTTATAGGTATAGACTTCAGAAGAAACTAAGCAAATGCCAGTATGGATATGACCATAATAGATAAGGGCTTTCTATCAGTGAATTTATAAATGAATACTGGATGGAAGGATGGACTGAAGTTTCTTTTGAAAATCAGTATGTTACATACTGAGTAAAATCATTTAAAAAAACCAAGATTCATTTCATCTTATAAATAACATTATTTATTTATTTATAAGCATCGCCTGTGTTCCGATGTGTGTAGGTACCCCCAGAGACCAGAAGAGGACATCCGATCTCCTGGAGATGGAGGTACAGATGGGTGTAAGCCACCTGATGTGGGTAGTGGGAACTGAACTTCTGTTCTCTGGGAGGGTAACAGTTGCTTTTAGCTGTAGAGCCATCTCTCCAACTTACCAATGTTCATCTTTAAAAAAATGTCCCTAAGTTCAAGATGCAGATTAGGCTCCTTTGGGTAAATAGTGCTAAAAATAACAATGTTTTCATAAAAATGAACACATTGGTTAGATGGCTTTACTTTTCCACATGATTCTTATGGTAGAAATATATAGTAACTAAAGGTTGTTGAGCAAACTAACATTTCAGCTCATGCTAAGAAGCACATTTTACTACCGTTAGTTCTAAAGAAAAATAAGCAACTGCATATACTTCAGAAGAAGCAAAACTGATGAAAGGATTCTAATTTAATATTTCTAACTCATCTAGAGAAACTGTTTCCATTAGATGACGGAAAGATTACACAGATGATTATAGACAACTGAAATATCATTTTCATGTTGACCTAGAGCAGCGGTTCTCAACCTGCCTAATACTGCAACACTTTAATACAGTTCCTCATGTTGTAGTGACCATCAGCTATAAGATTATTTTTGTTGCTACTTCATAACTGTAATTTTGCTGCTGTTATAAACCCTAATACAAATATCTATGTTTTCTCATATGAGACCCCTGTGAAAAGGTTGTTTGACCCCCCAGGAAATGGTGACACATAGATTGAGAATCACTGACCTAGAGTAATTAAAAACTAAGCAAATAAACAAACATATGTTTCATTTGGTTTTTCTTTAACAGTCAAAAGTAACCTATTGTCTGATGATAGTAACATCTCAATATTAGAGACGAGAAAATATACCTACACAGGTCTCCAAGATCTACTCACGAAGGTACATGAAATGAAGAGCTAAAAGAAAACTGTTATACGCATTGGCTGAAGGTATAGAATCTATGATTCAGTTAAGAGAACCTAAACTTTGAGCATGATGCCGATTTCACGTGACAGCAAATTCATAGCCAGACTGACAAATCAAGAAATGTCTTTGAATCTTAAGAATGCTCTAATTGCAAACCAAGCCTTACCTTCCCAAGGCATGGCTCTAAGAATGTGTCAAACTTGCTCTTGTTCCTTGCCGTACTTCCCCCCTAGTAATCAGTGTAACAAGGTCTTATTATACTAAACTGATTTATAGAGATCTATGCAAACTAATGCCCAAACACTTTCGCATGTGTTACTGTTTGAATCCCAAGTGGCCCCACAGGCCCCAGTTCTGAATGCTTGGTCTCCAACTAGTGGTGCTATTCTGAAAGATTCTGGAAACTTCAGGAGGTGGGTCATTCGTATTGGGTCCTCCAAGACCTATTATCTCCAGTTGCATTTTGTCACTGTCTTTTTTCTAGTCAGTCATGAAATGAAGCACTGTCCTGTGTAACACAGTCCTGCCATGATATGTGCCAAGCACACAGGACCAAGTGAACATGAACCTCCAAGACCCCTGAAATCAAAAGGTGGAGTGAATAAGTGTAAGAGATGGCTGAGTGGGTAACATATTTATTGTCCAAGCATGAGAACCTCAGTTTGAATCCTGAAATCCTATATAAAGTCAGGCAAAGAAAAGAGGTGTAATCCAGGCATAGTAACGCAGGTGTATATCCCTGTGCTATTCTAGCAAGACAAAAGACAGAAAAAGTAGAATCTTCATAAGCTCACAGATACACACAACAGCAAACAGCAAAAGGGACCGTATCTCAAACAAGGAGGAAGATGATATTGTCCTCTGACCTCCACATGAGTGCCATGGCACAAACATCCCCACACTCATGCACATATAAGCTCACACCTCATACACACATGTACATCATATGCACGCAAAAATACTAGATAGTGTTTTTGAGAAACCCATGAAATCTCAACAATACAGTTGCTTAAGCACGACCTGCATAATGACAGAACCAGTTGACGTGCCAGCATAGATGGGGTAAATTTTACAACTCCCTACCCCTAGATGAAGAGTTCAAGTAAACCAATGGCTACTGGAAGATGGGAACAGCTTCCTAATGGGTTATCTAATTCCCAGATCAGCTCTTATGAGTGACAATAAATAGACTCAATAGGTTTTACACACACATACACACACACACAAACACACACACGTGTGTTTATATATACATATATATGCATTCAATAATAAAAATTTAAGATGTTATATATTTGAGGGAGTTTGGAGGGACAAAGAGAAGTCAGAGCAGGGAAAAGGAAGGGTGGTGATGATATACAGTACTCACGTGCAAAATTCTAAGAAACAAAACAAAAAATCCACAAAATTTAGATTAGAAAAATAATTTAAATCTTAATTTGTTTTTGTCAGGTGTTTTAGCCACAGGGAGAAAAACCTGTCTAATACACTATATATCTTTGTTGTTTCTTTTCAAGGAAAGTTGAGACTATATTTATTAATAAGTTATGGACATATATAATACATACTACAAATACAAATTACTCCTCTAAATTATCCTAAAGCATTTCTAATGTCACTAAGATACTCTTGATCATCATAATTATAAATCACTATGTAGTACTTTATGGAATAGCCATAATTTACTAACATACCATCTCTCAAACTAATTTCTATTAATATTTCACTTACAATACTTACTCATAAACCATATGCCATGTGGAAACTTTCTATATAGGATTCCTACCCAACTCCAAGTCGGGACCCTATCTTCTCCTGCTTAGGACCCATGCATCACCTACAACCATGTTCCAGGCACTGGGTACAGCTTCCTGCATTCATTGAAACAACAGTTCCAGGAGCTCAGCCTGCATGGTCTCCTTCAACAAGCAGGAGACTCTGGCTTCATCTGCTTAGGCCCAACTATGCCACTCCAAAACTTCCTGCAACAGCTGCACAGAGGCAAGCAGCATTTCAACCCTACTAATACTTGTTCCTCTCCTGAATATTGTAAATGATTCTACT
The DNA here is from genome assembly GCF_017639785.1 of Mesocricetus auratus. NCBI lineage: Eukaryota > Metazoa > Chordata > Mammalia > Rodentia > Cricetidae > Mesocricetus > Mesocricetus auratus. The sequence goes on along the minus strand of NW_024429194.1, from coordinate 38,552,151 downwards.
GAAAGGACAAGGGAAACTTGAACAAAGAAAGGAAAGGAGGGAGAGGGGAGGGAGGACAGAAGTCAAAAAGAAAGAAGAGAGGGAGGAATGAAGGACAGAAAAATGAAAGAAAGAAATGAGAAAGAAAGAAATGGGGGGGAGACAGAGAGAGAGAGAGAGACAGAGACAGAATTCAAACAAAAAAGCAACATTAGATGTTAGATGAACAAGTCCCAGGGCAGAAACAGAAATTGCATAAACAAACATAAACCAAGGCAAGATGTTTCCTCTACAAGTCACTAATCCTACATTAATGACACTTAAAGAAAATTACCTGAAAGAGCTTGCAGACCATTCAAAAGGATGATTGTAAGTATTTTCAAACACCTCAAAGAAAATATGAAAGTGAATGATGTTGGAAATAAAAAACTAAATACACCAAATGAAAACCTCATTTCTAAAGTCTCACCAATAAAATGAATCATGCAGAAAACAGAATCAGGACAAGGGAGACAAGCTGGATCACTCTGTCAAGGTCAACAATAAACAAATGTGAGCTACAGGATACTATGAAAAGATCCAACCTTCAGATTAGGGGCATAGAAGAAGGAGATGAATACCATAACAATGGCAGTAGAATATTTTTAGTAAAACATGGAAGAAAACACATCACATCTAGACAATAAGATGCTCACCAGTGTTCAAGGGGCCTACAGAACTTCAAATACACAAGATCAGCAAACTCCTTACAACATGTTATCGTCATAACAGTAAAAACACAGAAAAAAGAAAGGTATTAAAACCTACAAGAGAGAAGGACCAAGTAATTTAGAAAAGCAGGCCCATCAGAATAACACCTGATTCTTTGACAGATTTTGTAACAGTATCTATTTTTATTTGCATTTGTTTGAAACACACCTCACTACCAATGATAGTTAGCAGGGCAAGGTAAAAGGACAGAAAAAAGGTATTCCAAGCAAATGAAATAAGCAAGAAGATGTGACTATTCTAATATCTGACAAAAATAAATTGTCTATATTTTATTAGTTTCTTAAGTTTAGACAATTAAAAGAAGCCTCATTAAATCCAACAATATAGATACTTATTTATATAATTTCTATCTGAAACAAGGTATCACTTTGCATCATTAAAGCCTAAAAATATCAATATTATTAGTATAATGTCATATTATAAAACAAACACATTATTGATACAAGATAATCTCAGAAGAGTAATTTTTAAATATCAAGGTGTTTGAAACATGGTGCATCTTTTTGTGCATTTTGCTGATCACAAATAGAGGGGAACATTTATTCTTTATCTTTTAAGGCATTGTAAAGATGAGCCCAACACATGCTTCATTAATTCCCGCAATTAGAACACTTTATGAAAAATGCTGACTTATCAATCACTGAAAAATGAAACAAATTTTGTCCTTATATTTAAAAATACAGTGGTAATATGTTGAATACACAATAGCCTTCAGCCAGCTTTATGGCATGTTCTCCTACAACAATTAGTTTCCTGGGTTAATCAATACAACTGAAAAATCATTTGAGATGTTCACGCTGACCACAATGGTTCTCAAAAATCATTCAGTACTTGGAAACATCATATATATATAGAACCGATACAGTTGTGTCTCCTAATCTGAAGGCTTACTGGCAGTATTTTAGTTGTTTTACGTCAGTCAACAACAGTGTGAAATACTAAATGGAAAATCCCATAGGTAAATAAATCACTAAGTTTTAAACTGTAAATAGTTCTGAGAAGTATGGCTTAATCTCCCACTATCTTACTCCATACCTCCTAGGACACGAGGCATGTTGCCTGTCTGTGGGAAGAGACTTTAGGACTAGCCATGTCCACTTTGGGAATAAAAAATCATACCGGAGAGACACACACTCTCTTTTTGGCTTCCCGTTCTGTGGCAAAAAGCTGCTGAGTCACCTTGGTTGCCCATTTTCTCTTGTAATTGATTTCTACAATAAACAGTTACCTATACCCTCAACAAGTGTGCTGTTTATTGTTACACCTGTCAACTGCTACTGCGTTATTTATTCCATCTACTGTCATAATGCTGCTGTAGTACTTGTGTCCAAGCAACCTTTGGTTTTACACCACAGTCCCCAGCCCCCAGTGCATATCAAAAGGGATGCCAGTGATCCATTGGCTTGGCTAAGTGTGTCCTCCCATGGAAAAGCCGGATGTTCAATATGACACCGACAGCAAGACAACATTTAGATAACATTTGTTGGCTACGACTATCCTATTTTATTATTGATTGCTGTTAGTCTCTTACCGTACCTGACTCACAATAAGTCACATAAGAAAAAAACATATGGCTAGGGCTTCTGTACTGTCCATGGTTCAAGTTTCTCCTAGGAGCTGGGAAAATGTTCCCCCTTGGACAATGGAAGACTGGCATATGATATTTTAGACCATTTTATTAGTGAATAATGATATCTAAAACATTAAAGTAAAATTCTATCTCTATTGCAATTACCAAATAAATAAAATACAAACTACACAGTTAAACAAGTATTACTATGTAACCCTATAATATGTTATTTAACAGATCCTCATCCAAGATTATTTTTCTGTTTACCTAAATCTCAGGACTAGTTCCTAATATTACATTTTAAATGTTAATTTTAAAATTCATGGGTATGAGGGGGAGGCTGTGCATGTAATATAGTTGCCACAGAGGTCAGAGAGGAGCCTGATCCAACCAATGTGGGTGCAGAGAAATAAACTCAGGTCCCCTGGAAGAGCACCATGTCCTCATAACAGTTGCACCATCTCTCCAGCCCCTAATTTCACACTTTTGTAGTGTGCAAAAGGTTCACATGGTGTTATGTGCAGGTGAGCTATTTGGATGACTCTAGCATTACACTCTAGAGAGTCTACAACACTAAAATTCTATTTATTAGCAATCTTTAAGTCCTGACTCTTTGTTCAGGATGAGAGGCCTGAGTTCTTTACTAGAGGCTAATGAACTACAGAGTATATCTGTGTAGCCATAGCATACTATGGTGGTGAGTTGAAAACATTCACTGTCCCTTTAATTTCAATCCTCATTAGTATGTACGTAAGGATAAATATGTATTTGTAATTAAATGTTGGTACAATATGATATAATTGTGCATTAACAATTTCCATTGCCAAACACCTTTATATTCTATTAAAGAGTATTATCTGAATGCATTTTAAAGATGTTTTACAATGTCAACACTGAGAAAAATCAACAGACTTTGAAAGGGTGATCAGAAGGGTGAGCAAGTGCTAATTAACCTAATATGATCTCAGAAGTGAGCCCAGCTATACTTTTCCATATTCGTCTAACCTGAAAATATCTTTACTAAACTAGGGGCATGGCCATAGTGCTTTAAGCATCCCCAGGTGGTCCTCATGTTCCTAGTTGGCTTATGTTCTTAAGTTACAGGGCACTGAGCTGGCGGTGGTGGCACATGCCTTTAGTTCCAGCACTCAGGAGGCAGAGGCAGGCAGTTCTCTTTGAGTTTGAGGCCGGGCTTGTCCGACAGCCTCTAAAACAATACAGAGAAACCCTGTCTCCTAAAACCAAACCTGGAGTAACTAAAAGATGAACAAAATGAACCTCTGGGAAGTGAAGATACTAGAATCCAGGACTCTGCTGGTAAGAACCATAAGAAAATTTGACTCCCAGTACTACATAATGTGGAAATAATGAAAGCCACCATATTAATTTGCATTTAGCCTTGCACAAAACGCTGAGAGTCAATGATCATCCCCTTTACTGTTGTCCAGGTCCTCCTCCCAACTAGCTACCCTGACTTCTAAACCTTCCTGTAGTTCTTAAACTGAAGAAAACAAATGACAACATAGCCAAATTACAGTATATTACAGAAATTGGTAATTACCTTTATCATATATAAGGGGAAATAAGTCTCCATAAAAATGAGCAAACATTAGAAAAACAAATACAAACAGAACTACCGCCTGAGGTGATGGGCAAAGAGCTTCCAAGCCAAGCATTCTCTCACTCTTGTCCTGGTTAGAACCTGTTTGTCTGGGGATTGGCTCAGCTGCTCTGTTTCCCGCTTCCCAGCCTTCCAAGGTGTTGCCGTGACCTCGGGTGTCTCTTTGCTGGAGCTGGATCCAACTAACAAAATCCAACACATGCAGGCACTTGTTTCTCCATTATCCAATCCCCTGAAGGGCAGCAGAGAGCCACGGAGTCAGTTACCTCTTCTAGCCCTGCCCGTGACAGTGACACTCTTTATTCTCAATCTATGAACTGTGCTCAGAGTCCATGAGGCAGAAGGATGTGACCAACAGGATAATTAATCAAATGGAAACAAACAAAACATAAACCCAGTAAAGTATCCGTAATGAAATTATATAATTTTTACAAAAGGAGCGTGTACAATAAACCGACTTGAGTTTATTTTGTAAGAGACTCTATACTCCCCTGCCAACCATTAACCCTCCTTGGGTCTCCTTTACCTCTCTTTTCTTTGTAGCAACAACTATAGAAGTTAGAGGAGAAAAGTATCTTAAGTATCTTACTATATGCATATTTTAAGGAAGATGAGTATCTACATCCACAGAAAGAACAAAGACACCACTCAGAAAGCACATCTGCTCTAACTGCCAGGAAAGTGTAGTGTCTCTATCATTTGAGCACATCAACCTGAAAATCTAGATTAACATACTGTCAGGTCATGATCAACATGTATATGAAGAAGCTTCAAGCCAAAGCAGCACTGCAGATCTACAAACATTCGTTCACCTTTCCTTCTTTCTGCTCACCAGTTCCTGATCTCATGGCATGGTGCATTAAAGATATACCAAAACCTGCACACACACCATTACATCCTCTCTTTCCTTCTATTATAAGAAAGGTGCATCTAAAACTGCTAGCTCCCACCCTAACAGACAAAATAAACTAATCGCCAACTTCTTCCACAAAAGAAAGGAAAACTACGCAAGACAAGATAATTGCATGTGATATGCAGAATTGGGTGAGACTGTTAGTTCCCAGCTTTACCATCTGACGAGAACAAGTTACTTCATCTCTGACACCAGCTTTCCCATCTGGAAGGTAGAGATGTCATCATAGAAGGACTGTCAAGGATTAAACAGAATTACATATGTTCGCTGAAGGCAGACATACACTTGGTACTCATTTAATTCCTTTGAAGGATCCGAGAGGGAAACAATCTATTCTATCATTTTCCAGTGTCATATGTATTTTCTAGTAAAATTACAAACCCCTACAGAGTATTGGAAATTTAAATACCACAAATTTCTAAGACCCTTCATTCCAAGTAAAAATAATGCAAACAAAATTATCATGTGTATAAGAAAGTTAGCATTCGTGTGAAGACAGACACTCTCACACATATTCCCGGGAGAGTCTTAATTGACACAAAAACTCCAAAGGGCAATCTTAAAATACCAAAAACTTCACAATTATTTGATGATACACTTTTACATTGCTGAATTTATCATGAGGAAGTAATTTGATTAGGACACTAAAACTTGTAGATTTTATAACTTCTAATAAACATATTTATAATGTAAATAGCTGGAAATCACCAAAACAGCAGAACAGTCACTAGGAAGTTAGGTACAGGAAACTGTTCTTAGCAGAGTAAAACTGGTCTGTAGAGGCTCATATTTGGCCTGATCATTTAATATTGAAAAAAAACCAGTGGGTATTATTCTGTTTGAACCTGTGAATCATTTAAAATTTGCTCATCCTAATAGAAACAGATCTCTATAATGAGAGAACTCAGATAAGGAATTCCAAGACCTATATATACCCATTGACTAGAATGCTATGGAATGAAGAGGAACATGATAAATGAGGAGGCAGTGTTCATCTAGTCTTGGTGCAAATCTATGATGTGGAAACATGGGAGTTCTTAAAACTCTCTTTTCCATATTGTTCTCTAGTAATTTGTAATAGAAAGAAATTCCTTTATAACCAGGAAGCATTTTGCAGCTTCTACTAAGAAACAGTAACTCATTTCTTAGGAAAAATAAATGGCCATTTGGGACTTTTGAGGTCAATCTGTAAAATGCACATTAGGGTTTGTCATTATTCATTGCATGATCAACATGACAATGACATGATCAATTTCAAATAATGTAACTCAACCTAGGTATGTTAAACAGCTTCAAAACATTTTCTCCCTAAAATAACTAGTTAAGAACATATAACACCAAATTTATGCGGGATATTAAAATTACAACACTACATTCTAAAAATTGAACAAATAGTTATCTTTTAATTAAAACAAGAAAAGCTTTACCTATGTGTACCAAACAACATTCTTCATACAGTATTACTTCTTGGAAAAGCAATACAGAAGCCTAATCATATTATGACCCATGTGCTAATGTTTGCTTTGTTCTTTAGTTGAATGACCACCAGAACATTAATTTAAACTCCTTTCCCTGTTAGTTCACCTGTAATATAAGGGTAATATGTGGTTTACCCAACTGAGCTTTTATAGGATTAAATGAGATTAAAAGCTCAAACTCTGTTCTACACACACATTGTAAGCCCTCAATATATGGTACTACTACATGTATGAGCAGAAGCTATACTACACACTTAGTAACGGCTTGTTTTCTGTGTATACTTCGGTTTTCTTCACACAAATTAGATTGTGTATGGCATAAACAGGACAGCAATGTGATTTGGCTTAAAATATGTGCATATTTTCACATATAGCACTTAGGAGAAATGGCAATGAACACAACGGACTCTTCTATATCCTAAAGTAGCACTCTTCAAGTGATATCTAGGAAAAACCCAATCTTAAATCTTAAGTTTATCATAAATTCATTGGTATACTACAGTAAGGGTGAAAATTTGACCAATTCTTGCCCCAACCCTTCAAATTTTTTATAATTATGTGACATTTTATAAAAGTTCTAAGCCTTTTACAACTTCTTTATGTATGTCAAGGAAAAGTGGAAACAAACACTTTCTAGTCCTTAGACTATAGCATGGGTAGTAGGACTCTTTAAGGTAACAAGATAACTCAGCAGTTAAAGGTACTTATATCTACTGCAGAAGACCTGGATTCAATTCCTGGTACCCACATGCTGGCTCACAACCGTTCCTAACTCCATTCCTAACCCACTCTTCTCACCTTCAAAAGATACTTCATCTGCATCCATCTGCTGCATGTACAGATACCCAGGCACATACATAGACACATAGAAAACTAAATCTTTACAAGAATACTTGACATCAGAAATGACAGATAACGAGTAAATAATGAGCAAAAACTCTTATCAATGACATTTATTTAGGTATCTCTCTTAATATGAGATAGAAAATAAAACAACTGCAAGGCGGTCAATATACCGTACTAGCTCCTTCCAAAAATAAGTACACATCTAACACATTCTCATAGAAAGCTCTTTGACGAAGCAACTATGTTGCAATTTAATATACAGAACAGTACATAGTAACTATAAAACACAACCAACAAAGTAACCCCATATATTTGCATTTTAAGCCATTACAATAAACTCTGAGACATGTGGCAAACTGTTACTAATTTAGGTTGTATGAAAAGAATGTGAGAGGAATACTTATATAAAGATAAGCCTTGATATCATAAAGTAGCAAAATCCATAATATATATTTATGTTTCATTTTTAACTTTCATTTTGGAAACAAAAACTTTATTTAGTATTGTCTCCTGTATAATAGTTTCAACAGAATACTTTATCAGTTCTAGCATCAATGCATATTAGTCACAGACCTACCAATAAAATTGAACCCTATTAGGGCCAACTTGTGCATGAATGCATACATATATATATATATATGCACATATATACACACACAAACTTCAGTGTTAAAACAAAAAATCTTCAATATTCCCTAAGAGAAAATAATACAAGAAACAAGAAAGACAGAAATATTAGTTTAATCACCTTCAAGCCCTACTTAAAGCCATCTCAGAAAACATGAAAGTGTTTCCATTGGTTACGGAAAACACTGTGCAGTGACTGGGACTGGAAATGAAGGCAAGGGGCAATTTTTAAAGCCAAAGTACTTGTCAGTCCTCCATCTTGGAAGATGTGTTTCTTGTTTTAGATGCTATACTAAGAATATCCTCGCCCCAGATATGCAAAATACATCAGAGTCTAAATGGAACTTTAATTCCAATCCACCTGAAGAATACAGGAAATAGATAGAGATACATGAATTCTCTTCATGCTGAGGTTTGCTGCAACTGATACACTAACTATTCAGATAATTTATGAATTATGTAAGTTAGTGTATAAAATGTTTCAAGTAATGAAAATTTTTATTAGCATCTAAACTAGTTCCAATTAGTAAACAATGATTACAATGCTTAATGTTTACAAGTATAAAAACTCAAGAGTCTCCAAAGGTGTGGGCCACATTCAGCTATTGGGTGAATAATCTGATGCCTTTCCTAGTAGTTTTCATCAGCCTCTTGTGCTTCATCATACATGAAGCACAGAACAGCTTGTTCCACGTTTGATCCAAGATGCTAGTGATAGCAGCTTTGGTCATCAAATTAGTAGCATAAATGATCCTACATTGACACCTATAGTGCAAAGGAACACTCGGACCACTTTATTCCCACTTCAGTTCTGTCTAAGGGACATGAAATAATGTCATTCCTCCCTTAACAAATAACCCTGACATTTCAGGTAGATGATATGTGACAGGTTACTAGTGTTCAAAACTGGCATGTAGAGCAGTGTCACCATGTGAGCCAACAGGAAGCAATTTGGAGGCTTTCGACCTCTATTTGCTACCTAGAGTTTTTTCCACTGTTTATGCTACGACCCGGAAAGAGGTGCATGGAAGATATGTATTTTAATCATGTTCCATATCTACTTTAAAATTTCAGTCCTGTTACACTATATTTTCATTGGCCTTTATGGGCTGAGTTTTTCATAGGGGACAGATATCTATTTGCCTTTATGGGCTGAGTTTTTCATAGGGGACAGATACCTATTCTCAGAAATACCAACTACTTTCTGTACCCAGGAAGGTAAGGCGTGGTATTGTTGGCAGTTGTCAAGGTATCTGTTTGCCCAATTCTATCCAGCTGGAGCAAAGGTGGTAAGCTCTTGATGCACAAAGAGAAAGTGGAAAAAGTCAAAGCCTATAGACAAACCTTTCAATACTGAATGAATAGGCGTACAGTCTTTGTCCGTCATAGACAGTGCAAACACAATTATGATGGAGTTCAGCAGTCACCAACATAAGCTTGAAGGTTGGTTGTATACTCTAACGTGTTTGTTTCCAGTGTATGAGCAATGAGCAATATGAAAATCTTAAAGGAAACAATATATTATTTATATGATTTTGATAACTTCATCAGAAAAGTTAGAATGCATAACAATCTACATAAAGACGAGTTATGAGAGATACAATACTGAAAAGGGGGATGTTGACGGTAGTCAATCTACAGAGGCCTGCACTGCTGATGCAACTAAATGATCAAATAGTACATCTTCTGGTCATATTCCCAGTTCACCACGGGACACAAAAAGATACTTAGGGCATCCAGAAAGAAGCACATATGAGAAACAGCCTCCCCTCCACACATAGACAGTTAATTTTATCTGCAGGATACTGTGGGACAAGCACTAGTGGCAATATAAGAGCTGTAAGACAGTATGCAGTCAAAGAACTAACTGGGTACTCAAGTTCATATGGTGGGTCATCATGATGACTGCACCTACAAGAAATAAGATTTCATTTAATTCTAACATTCTTTACAAATATGACTATCCATGCCATATGTATAGGTAACCAAGGCCAAGGGAAATCAATTTATTCCTGCAAGGTCATTCAGTAGCTAATTATTCATTTGTGTAAACAGTGAGGAACAGACACACATATCTTGAATAGCACAGCCAATGGTAACACTTGGATTTGAGTCTAGGGCAGGCTGACTGACTCCAAAACCTGGACTGATAGTTTAATAAACAATTATAAAAGGCTAATAAAATATTTTATTGATGTTTACAAAATAAATGAGTTTATCAAATCAACATACTAAACGATAAGCAATTAATGAAGTTTAGTATCTTGAAGGATGAGTAAGTTTAAGATGACTAGTGATAAATAATCAGAATTTTCATTGAATTCTTGTTTATGCTTTTGTTTGTGTGAAAGGCAGGTCAGGGGGATGTGTGTTTTGAGACAGGGTCTCATGTAGTCCAGGTTGGCCTTACCACATAGTTGAGGAGGACCTTAAACTTCTGATCCTCCTGCCTCTATTTCCCAAGTACTGGAATTAAGGGAATGTGCCACCATGTCCAGTTTTATGAACTGTTTAGAATCCAAGACAGGGTTTAAGTGTATCCTAGAGAAATACTCTACAACGCACATCCCCAGCACAGCAGGCTCCTCTTAAAAGCACATGAGATCTAGATCTTTCTTAGTCCTCCATTCTGCAGAAGAAAACATCTTCTCAATGGAAACCTATATAGTCGACTTTCCAAAAGGATTTGCTTTGTAAATTTTGAGTAATTAGGAAGTAAGATACAATATGGGAAGGTAATTTGCATTAAGATTGAGCAATTTTAAGGTGTCCATGGATGAGCTGAGGATGCTACACATTAAGTTAATGAAAAACTAGATGATGCTCAAAAGTTCTCATAAAATCCTTTCTTAGCTATAAATATAGTGAAGTTATGAGAAAGTATTAAAATTACTCCAACTTTGCTAATAATAGCATGTTTTAAAATATGTTGAGTGATGGCAACTACAGAAGCAGCATGATCTGGAGATGTCTTCTGGGTAGAACTGTGTGCCATTTCCATACAATACCCACACACTTCACATTTCATCTGCAGTGTAGATAAAGTGATGACAAGGGAAGAAAATAGTTAACTCTCACACATAGAGGTATCACAAACCCTCAGAAATCCATTGTTGGTTCAACCAGAGCAGAACCTGTGAGCTTTCCTTCTTAGGCTACCTGGCACGTGTTTTAATATTTTTCGTTTTGCTGTGGTTTTAAGGCTTAGTGTAGCACTATTTCCAACTAACAAAGAGTTAAAAGTCAGAATGCACCAGTAAACCACAGGGTAGAGACAAGGCACTCTGAGCCCATTCTTCAACAAACTTGTCGCTAGTCCAGTCTGCACCATCCATAACTCTCCTAGGTGTCCCTGGCCTTGAGCCAAAGGTATCGTTTTACTGAGTGAAGGAAAAGTTTTATTCTTCTGCGCTGACTTTTGTAATCTTGTTTTTCCACATTTTCTAACTGTACAAACCAAAGCTTCCCCCCCCCAAATATTTACAAAGAAAGAAAACAAAGGGAAGAGAGTGGGGAGGAGGTGTCTGGGAGTTTTGTTCAGTTGACTGGCTCACAGTATTGGGTACTATTTGAAGCACCGATAGGGTGTATGTGTGGACACGGACTCTGTCTCACCCAGTGGATTCAGGTAATGCATCCATTGTTCCACACTGCTACGGTCTGGTGCCGGGAACCTCAACTAGAACAAGCTTGTCCTGCATTTTCCTTTGCATTTAGATGGTAGCTTTGATAAGGTCACGCCTTAAAAGATCCACATTACAAGCAACACACTGATAGCAGTAAAGCCCTCAGCCATTCCCACACTCAGATAAGACTGTAGGAAAAGGTGTAAAGCAATCAGAATCCCATTCGCAAACACAGAAAGATTTCCACAGCTAGCCCAATTATAACTGCACCTCTGCAGAGCCTCCAAACACTAGTTTCTAACTGGAACCCAAAGCAAGGGCACTTGGGAAAATAGGGTCTCTCCTCTCTCATCCCGGCTTGGAATTTTTCCCTCACTGGATTTATTGGAAGAGCATCCCAAAGATGTTTCCTTCCTTTTCAGCAGTCTTCCTGTTTCTATTAACAGCATCCCCCTAAAGCACCTACTTAGTTGTATGTCAATGTGACATGAGCTACAGTCATTTGGAAGGAGAAACACAACACAGAAAATGCCTCCATAAAATTGGCCTATAGGCAAGTCTGAGGGGCAATTTGATGCGGGATGACTGATGTGGGAGGGCTCATCCCACTGTGGGTAGTGTCACCCTGAGTAGGTGGTCCAGGCTTTAAGAACAAGCCAGTAAGAGGCACTCCCCTGTGGCCTTTGCTTCACTTCCCTCCTCCTAGCTCCTGCTATGAGTTCCTGCTCATTTCCCTAGGTGAGGGACTGTGGCCTGGAAGTGAGAGATAAAAAAAAGTCTTTCCTCCTCAAGTTGCTATTTGTCATGGCATTTTATCAGAGCAACTGAAAGAAACCCTAGCTAAGACGCCGTCTATTCCCCTGAACCTCCCAAAAGATTTGACTTCTACTGCCAAGCTCCCTCCCATGAGCTTCCCATAGAAACCAATTCCCCAGACTGCCTTCCTCCAAGGTGTTCCCTTCTCCCTTGCTGTTTTCCTTTCCACCTGCTCCCAGAAGAACCTGACCTGACATCATTGTGAGCGAAAATCCACTGGAGAGTCTGAGGAGGGGGAAGAAGAAGAAGACCACAAGAGCAAAGGAAGCACAGCATAGCTCTCCCTCCCCATCCACTGCTCCTCTCCCCACCCTCCACAGAGAGAGACAGAGAGAGAGAGAGAGAGAGAGAGAGAGACAGACAGACAGAGAGACAGAGAGACAGAGAGACAGAGAAACATCCGCAGATTATCTGATAAAATGGTTCCAGGTGAAACTCTTAAATAAATGCAGAAAATATGCATATATGTGAGTGTGTGTTTATATGTATGTATGTATGTATGTATGTATGTATACACACACACACACATACACACACACAATCTTTTTCTAAAAAACTTACTCAGAAAATTGTGACCAAATCAAAACACAAGTACAAACACTCATTTAAACTTCCTATTGAGCCTGGAAATCTGAAATAAATATTAAAAAAAATAAAAAGTAAAGCAAAGAAAAGAAAAGACCCTCAGCTACAACACTTTCAGGGCTGGCATTCAGTTCTGACTATCCCTCTTAAGCAGCCAGCCCACAATTTTAACTTTCTTTCTACGTTAAGATCTCTGGGGCAAAAGGTACCATATACTCTGTCTGAACCTCTTCAATCAATATATTCTAATAGTAAGAATAAAGGGATTTATCTTTTCCTTGTAGGATACAAATTTATTAAACCTACTAGTGACTACTCACCTTTAAAGTTAGTCCTACAATAATTACTTAAAATAATTAATAAAGCAATTAGTATTCAAATATTCAGAAATTTAATCAACTATTTTTCTTCTGTGGTTTGAAAAAGAACATTAAAAACACCAATTTTTTTCTGTTTAATAGAAGTTCTTCGTGTTGATAAAACATGGTCTAATTATAAGCAAAAATATTTCTTCCTAGCAGATTTCCTTTTGGGTACTGGGTCTGGTGGGCTAATTACACAGTCTAAACAACCCACCACTGAACTATAACCATCCTGTTTTCCATTTATGATGTAAATATCTAAAAGCCCTTTTCTACCTGGAAAAATCTAAAAGTAAGTTATAGCAGTTTTATTCCTTTATCTCTCACATTTAGTACTATGAACGGAACACAATAAGGCACAGATATGATTAATATGTAACACTTGGACAAAAGAACAATATAAAAATGTGTCTCGAAAATTCTAGCTATTAGACAAAATAATTATTACATTTTGCACTCAAATTATGTCACTAATCAAGAAAATCCCTTCAAATGGCTCAAAACAGATATATCGTGAAGATGATCATAAATCACACATTTTTAGATTAAGTTGATCACATTGAACTCTTCCATTTGTCAATAGCCCCTTTTGTCTGCAATGACCACACTAACCCACCCTGACTCAGAAACATTTAGGACTCCTCAGACATGATGACGACAATCATCAAAAAGCACCGAACGAGCCAATAATGATCCTTAGAAGGAGTTTTCTAACCCTCGGCCATGAGAAAAGGTGTGAGCATTTCTTAACTGTGCAATATTGATTGCCTTCCTACGAAGAAGGCTCGGTCTAGGTCTCCTACCTTACAGCAGTGGTGGCAGGACAGCAGGATTGTTGACACCCTGACAACTGTGCCACTGCCTTATGTACTTGTGCCTTCACATAGTCTGCAATTTTCCATTAGCGTCCAGAAAGGCTTGCTAAATGTTTCTTTCACTGACAAAAAAAGGCAGATTTGTTCAAATTGCATGGGAACTTTGAAATCAACTAACAGGAACGTATGCAAATGTTGGTTTAAGTTCAGTTGTTGTCAAAAAGGTAAATCTACATTTATGTGCTACTGGGTTTTTTTGTGTGTGTGTGTGTGTGTGTGTGTGTGTGTGTGTGTGTGTGTGTGTGTGTGTGTGTAATAATCTAGAGATGCTTCTTTGAAGGAGCAGTCAACATACGGACAGACTTCTCACTCCTTGAAAGATATCACAAAAGTCTAGAAGCTTGTTGATAACATTTTTCGAGAATTAAACACAAATTCTGGAATGTGATAGAACATAATACATCCCTGAACTACAATGTTAAAGGACTTGACATTTGTGGAGTAGCTTGGGGCAATTCCTTAATGCTTCCTGGGTCTTCTTGTCTTCTCTCTCTCTCTCTCTCTCTCTCTCTCTCTCTCTCTCTCTCTCTCTCTCTCTCTCTCTCTCGTAGAACTGTATTAAAGCCATGATTAAATGAAACATAAATAATCAGGAATATGATCCTAACTTTGGCAAGAAACAATGACAACATAATGAATTTTCAGGGAGACAGGCTGAATTGTGGAAATCTTATAGAAATTTCAAGTGCTGGGAATGGGTGCTCTGTCTGATGACCATGAGATAACAGCTGGCAAGCAATGTAATGGAGACCATAACAGGTGATCTGTACTGAGCAGGGGCATGGACTTCACACATTTTAACAATTTCTTCTGTACTCGTACAACATGGCTTCCCTTACATTAGTGTACTCTCTACCACTGCCATCCTCAATGTCCTGTCCTTACCAGCAGCAGATTATGTGCATGGAAAGACATTGGGATCAGAGTTTCTGAGAAATTCTACTTGTGGCCGACAATTTCAGAGAGCTGAGCTACACTCTGAGCTACTGAACTGATGTGACCTGAGATCTGATTCCACTGCCATGGCCTTCGGGCTACAGTGGTAGTGTTACTTTACCAAAATAATCCCCCCTCAATAGGAACACGTTCAAAGGGTGCTTGCAGGTGCCAACTTCTACTCTTCTGGAATAAGTCCACTAGGCTAATATAGTGGAGAACTGTTTTTCTTTCAGTGGAGTTCATATATTTAGATTATTCATCCTGAATGCAATCTCAATGAATATTTGCAAATAAGCTACATTTTCCCTTGCTAAGGAGTCAGTATCTGTTCGCTGTAAAATGTAGTAATAATAGCAACAGGATCTAAGAAGGGTAGTGGTAAAAAAAAACACTAAGAACCCCAACACAAAATATATAGTGGCATAAATCTCCCTCTTTGAATAATATATATGTATATATATGTATATATCTGCCTTTTATTTACAAATTTGAGATCCTTCTATACAAACCTACACAACTTTTCAAATCTCTATATTCTGAAAAAATCTTCAGTTTTCTTGGCAGCACATGGTTTTAACAGCTTCATTTTATTCTATTTGATGGTTATGTACTGTGTAGATGACAGAACATTTCAAATAACAGTCTATTGTTCCTACCAAACACTCTGAGTTTGTTATTTGTAAGGATTTCAACACATTAAACTACAATCTTTCGGGCAGTGAGAATGTCAGCAAACACAAAACCACGGCCATGGGAAGTTTATGATCAACACCTCTGTTAATTCAAGAAAATCAGATGTAACTGTAGCTAACTGCATGCTGGCTTGTAAACATCCATCTTACCATGAGAGGAATACAGACCACAATTAACACAACTACTGAAATGATAAATGCTGGTACCGGGCTTCTATTATGCCCGAGACACTATGTTAGGTATGTCTGAACACACTCCATCTTGACCTCAACTTGTGTAAATCAAACATTTGCAGATTTGTTTTTAGGATTAAGAAGCCCATTTGAGTAAAGGCTAAATAATCCAAGCAGCTAGTAAATGAACCCGACCTAAACTTATACTGAATATATGAACACTCAACAGTCTCACTTAAAGTTAATAATATCTAGTCATTCTTATCAGCTGTACTATAACTCCAATGAAGACAAACAACCACTACTGTCCTATCCTACCACAGTGTAACGATTCAACAACTGTTTTCAAGACTAAGCAGAAGTGTGATAAAATACATAAAGATTTTAAACTCTCTAGATTCCAAAGATGCACACTGTATAAAAATGCCTCATGGTTTTTAAAAGGGAATATCTGTCTTGATTTTTTACACAACTGGTGAGGTTTTATGGTGGTGTTATTATTGGTTTGGATTTCTATCTTACAGATATTGTCTCACTCTATGGCTTAGGGTGGCCTCAAATTTGAGGCAGTCTTTCTTCAATGGCCTCTCAAGTGCTGGGATTACCAGTACAGGCCACCAGGCCTAGGCCAAATCTGGATCAACACTCTACCCCTGTCTTCTTTAGTAGTTGTACTAGGATTTGAACCCAAGGCCTTGCACACATTGGGCACACGCTGCACCACTAAGCTGTATCCCAAGCCCTCTGATAAATAGTGTTTTAAGACTGCCACTTATGCACAGAAAGCAGTTGCTTGTTGCACGCTAATGTAAGAAATCAAGACCTAAAAAGGAATCAGAATCCCTGAACACACAAAAGCAATAAACTATCAACGAATGGTTTGAGTGAAAAGAACTTACATTTAAAGTGGGTGTGAGTGTCAGGGGCAAATGAATGTGTCCAGATCCTTCCAGCGGGCACTGGCAAGGAACTGAGAGGGGGCACTGATGCTCCTGCTTTGTGGTGATGCCAAGTAACACTAACTTGTCCTTTTCTTCTCTCTTTTGATGCTGAAAACTGCATTTTAGATTTATAGCTATGCATTTTCAGGTGCGTATTTCCACATATTTTATACACCTATAGGCAAATGTGTCCCTTTTTCTTTTGCATAAATATGACTAAGTTTTTCTTCCCCTTTCTTTTAGACTCTTTTCTTTTTACTTAGTAATTTATTTTGGAACATTTTTCATTCTTGTAAGATTCTTCTCTTCCTGTACATCCTGTACAATATCCCAATGTTAACTGCCTAATAAATTTGTACAATCAACATTTATCAAGAATATGTAATACCTAAGTTTGTGTGCATTTGTTTCTATTTACATCAGTTTAGACCCCACTCAGCAGTGTATGAAAATCCCTGGTGCCCTGCAGTTTTGTCAACAGAGTATTCCATACAACAGGGTCTCTGTTCATGCTGTACACCAGTGTGTGGTTCCTCTTATCTTGAGTGAAGTTGAGTGACTCTTTATGTGTATAAAAGCCAATACTGTAGTTCTTTGAATTATGCTTTAGTATAATTTGACCAAATTTTCTTTAGTTATCTTCTTAATTACTAGGAAATTGGACACATTATGGAGATTAGTTTTTTACTCACAAAACAAGTTACAATTTTTCATTTACATTTGTTCCAATTCAGAACTTATCCTGAAGTCCATTATGAGATATGGATGCTGGCACATGGACCCATCAAATAATATAGTATGGTTCCCATTCTTAAGAATCCCTTCACATAATCTTTAATATAAACAAAAAATATTACTTCATGAGATGTACTTTAATTTTGAGTTTCTCTCCTATTGAACTGTTTTATTGTTTCGGAACTGTCACTCAACTGCTTATCTGAAGTTTAATGGTACAAAACCTTGCCGTTTGTAACAGATTTTTTTAAGCCACTGCCTTTTGATATTTTTATGGCTATTTTCATTCTAACTGCTTTAGAAATTTCTTCCAGAGCAGCATTTAAAGGAAATGAAGAATGTGTAAGCATTGGTCTTGTTTCTGGCATTCGTGGGCATACCGGTGTGTTTTTCTCATAAATACTGTAGCATCTGTATAGATTGTATATACATTGTATTTCAACAGGAAAGTCTCCCTTTATTCCTATTTAATAAATACAGAGAGAATTTGTTAGGGGTGTATGTGTTTATGAATACAATTATGATTTTTCTCCTTTTTAATACAACAAATGTTAAAAGATTCCTATAAATTAATCATCCTCATGTTGCTAAAATGAACCTCATCTGTCATTAACGTATTGAGAACTCTACATTAATTTACTATTTTACATTGCTGCTGATACTTAAACAATGATATAATAACATAAAGTAACAGAAGTCAACCTGTAATTCAAACAAAACAAAACAAAAAAACAAAAAAACATGTCCTCTAGAAGACTTGGGGCAAGGTCTTGAGTCTGTCCTGGGAACTGGTGTAAGTCAGTTGAGTGTGCTCTGCTGATTAGGTGAAGGGATGAATATTTTGAGTCTCACTTCACAGGGGAATTTCATCAAAGTACCATGTCTGAAGGTTCTGGTTTCTGTTTGTTCTCTATTTAACAATACATTAACTCAACTCAGGATTACTGAACTCTTCCACTATTTCCAACAGATTGGAAGCTGTGAACCACTAACAGGTTAGTGACTTGCAGACATTTTTTGTCTGGATAAACAATGAAAAATATGTTTTTATTGCAACTCAATATAGACATGCATGTCTGTGTGTCTAAACATTTTTTGGAATATTTATGACAATAGTACTCCAAAACAATATACCTACAAATACATAGCTTTCATATTCCACTCTATCTCATGTTATTTTACTGAAGTGTTGATGCCTATAGACTATCTTGATTTTCCAACAGATAACAAAACACAATTTTCTGCTGTAGAAATATTGTCATATTAGCTGAGAACAAAGATCTGAGAGGGAGACCAAGATAAATTTTAAGTATGTGACTGTTCTTCCCCTGCACCCTGCCTCTCCCTCTGGCTTTTTAAGGCAGGATTCTACTTCGTATTCCAAGAAAACCTCACACTCCTGATCCTCCTGTCTCAGCCTCAAGTGCTGGACTTACAAGCTTGAATTATTCATTATACCTGGATAGTTTTGTCTTATGAACTTTTAACTGTTCGTCAGTTTTTAATTTATAGGAGGAAGCCAAGCTGAGGGAGGTGGCAAGCATGTAAAATCCCATCACAAGCATCATGAATTGGATGCCAGCCTGAATTACATAATGAGGTCCTGTCTAAAAAGATGAAATAAAATGGGACCAGACATGATCAAGGTACACTGAATACATAGATGAAATTGTCAACGAACAAATACACTCATATATATGCATCCAGACAGACAGACATAGGTATCAGTAGTAGCATTTACTTCACAGACTTTTTAAGTGAAGTAATAGAGACAACATATGGTTAAAATATATTTGAATAACTTGATTTACAGAAAAAAGCTGGACAGTAGTGGTGCCTGCCTTTAATCCCAGCACTTACAGAGGCAAGAGGATCTCTGTGAGTTCAAGGCTACTCAGGTGTTCAGAGTAGTTCCAGGAGAGCTAAGGCTACACAGAGAAACCCTATCTCTAAACAACCAAAAAAAAAAAAAAAAAGGAAAGGAAAAGAAAAAGAATTCCGTGTTTCTACATGCCAACATCTTCAAAAATAAAGTCTAAAAGACACAAATCATTAAAAAATAGAAATTATTTATTATCTAATAAAAGCAATTGCTAGCATGCCAGCAAGATCTACGTGTTGTCTGACTGTTTTAGGACTAGACCTGGGCTATGCCTTCCTTCTAAGGAATAAATATTTGTTGGATTAAATAAACATCAAGGCTTCCTCTTTCCCCCTTTTGACATAAGTACAGTTTATTTGAGGCTTTTGTCAAAACCACTAAATGTACTAGGAAATTATAATTTACCTGTTCATTTTTTAAAACATTGTACGTATTGCAATTAGCTACACCATGTGCTTGTTAACTATTCCACAGCAGTGAACAACACTATCTGGTATAGGATAGATAATTTTATACTCCCGATTTCAAATCTGTAAACTTGATAAGACACCACTTCTCTGCTAGGTTTCTGGAAGATATTCTCTGGAACCTTGCTCTTCTTTGTATGTCTCTTACTCCCTCCAGCCTTTAACTTAGTAGCAAAAGAGACTGCCATGAACATCAGCAAAAGGAACTCAGTAGCCAACCAATTCCTGGAATCCATGAGCTCACCATCCCTAACCTGAACTGCCACTGAGAGGATGGTGACATTAAGTGAGTTGGTTAACAATCCTCATAGGAGGCAGAAGAAAGCTTTACTTCTCCAAATTTACAAGCTAACAAAAAACCTAGGAGACTCGAGAGGAAGCAGAGAAAAACAAACCCGTGGTGGAGAATGCTCAGGTGAACCAGGACCCCGTGCTCATCCCCACAACAATAGAAAGGGAGCGGTTCCCGTGTGTCTTCCTAGATTCTTATACCCAAGCAAGCTCCTGGTACAACTTCAGCAAGTGGCTTTCCAGATCTGTGCTGCAGTGGGGGTGGGAGACGCCTAATCTTTATGGTATTTAAGGACGGGGAGTCCTCAAATCCAGCCTGAAGAAAAGGGGTAATCTCATTTCCCTTCTAACTTCCAATATCCCAGCTCTAGCCTAAAATGAAATTTAGAGATGACAAGAACAAGTTTTATTAGACATAATTTCATGGCTACATCACTTTGCTGGCATTTACCCATTACATATAAATCAAACACTATTGATATGTAAGCTGCCTTTGGCAAGTATGCTTACTACTTTAATTCCAGGTACAATCTGCAGAAGAAATCTATAATAATACAAAAGTCTATTTCTGTAAAGATTAAGTCATGTTCAAAAGTTAACTTATTTTGGAAGTGAGAAATCTTTTTTTTAATCACATCTATTGAAATATGGCAAATTTATTTCCCTTTTTGTAGGAGACTTTGGGTCAAAGTAGGGGTTTGTTTGTTCATCATGTACCCAAATC
This sequence comes from Mesocricetus auratus, assembly GCF_017639785.1. NCBI lineage: Eukaryota > Metazoa > Chordata > Mammalia > Rodentia > Cricetidae > Mesocricetus > Mesocricetus auratus. The sequence continues at coordinate 38,531,237 of NW_024429194.1, read as the reverse complement.
CGACTGGGATTATATTCCTGAAGTTGGCATGCACTGAACAAGGAGAGGCAAAAGTACACGAGTTTAACAAAAATAAAATTAAACTGGTACTTTTATACTTATCACAAGGACACTAAGTGCCAGCAAAGCTGGCAGAACACCTATCTCACTGCCACCGGAATGGAACCTTTTCCTAATACACCTGTATTACCACAGGTTACCTTTTCCTAATACACCTGTAGTACCACAGGTTACCGCTTCCTAATAATACACCTGCAATATCACATGTTACCTCTTCCAAATACACCTGTATTACCACAGGTTACCTCCACCTAATACACCTGTAATACCACAGGTTACCTCCTCCTAATACACCTGTAATACCACAGGTTAACGCTTCCTAATAATACACCTGCAATACCACAGGTTACCTCTTCCTAATACACCTGTAATACCACAGGTTGCCTCCTCCTAATACACCTGTAATACCACAGGTTACCTCCACCTAATACACCTGTAATACCACAGGTTACCTCTTCCTAATACACCTGTAATACCAAATGGGCCTAATACATCTGATTGAGCTGTACTCTCTGCCCTTGGGTGTCTTCCAGAATTTCTCCAACAGCCAACCCAAATCTCAGAATCTAAACGCCAGCAGAATGAAACTGTCTGATGGGTTTTCAATACTCCTATGTGCAAACGAAGGTTTCTTGGAAAAGAAATGTGCTTTCTTTCTCAGAGATATTTACCCTTTCTCTAGAGAAGTCCTTCTCAACCTTCCTAATACTGTGACCGCCCCAGTCATAAAATGATTTCACTGCTACTTCATAATTATAATTTTGCCACTATTTGGGATCATAACATAAATATCTGATATGCAGGATATCTGATGTGAAACCCTTATGGGGGTGCAGACTCAGATTCAGAAACACTGCTCTAAAGTAAACATTGTATGTGACAGAAATAGAGAGTGAGAGAAAGAGAGAAAACATCACACGTTTGAGATACAAGGGGCTTGTTTAGTTGGTTTTAACAGATACTCAGATAGTTTACATTGACAGAATATAAATATGAAATGTTACACTAATAGCATAGTTTGAATTAAATAATAAATTAAGAGAACCCAGCCTTTCCCTTCCCTGGCCCCTACTCCTTTCGGCCACCTCATTCACTATTGGGAAGACTTGAGAAATATAAGAGTGGTCACACCCATTGATCTATTCTGTTTCTGACATGGTATGGCTCAAATGTCTTCCTCACAGTAAACTGAGAAAGAGAATATGAAGCTCGGGTTGTCAAGTAAGAAATTCTCCATAAAGTCTCACTGAAAAAAAAAAAAACCGAAGACCTTCTGTAACATTTGATTCAGTACAATTCGTCAACCCATGGACCCCTTAAGAAACAAAAGCATAAACTTAACAGAGAATGAGTTCCAAAATTAATAAAAATGCATGGTAAGCCTTAAAAGTTGCAAAAGAGCAGTTTCACATCTGGCTCAATGAAGGCAAAATCACAGTTAGGAGTTAGGTTCATGGTAACTATGAAACAGCGGCATACTCCTACACTGTAAGTCATGTTTCATGTCGCTATGTAGGTCTTAACCTAATTCACTCAAAGACTCTTCAATAAGCTCCCTGAAGTTTTAGCCAGTGCATTGGTGTAAAAAATTAAACATATAATTTAATGCCTTACATATAAAATGGTCCTAATTTTAAATTGGAAAAGGAGAGTTCGTGATGACTGGAGGAGAAAATAAAACTCTTTGAATCCTCCTAAACAGGCTGAACTCGGACGCATGTTGGAGACTTGAAACAATGAAAGAATTAAACTTCAAGTGGGATGTTTCCCTTTGTTCTCTTCCACCCTGGGGAAATGCTGGGTTTCATAGTGAGGTCTCTCCAAATGATAGCACTAATCAGTCCAGGTTCTTGACATAATGGAAGCTTCCCTGGCTAACCAGGCAGCCTGCCCATCAACTGCAGATCCACATATCTCCTGAATTATAATCAGAGGCTGGTGTTCACACCCTGAAACTGATCCATCGCTCTAATCTCCTGCCTTAAAAATAAGTTAATGGAAAAGGCGAAGGCACCATGTGATTCAAAACATGTGGCTCTCAGCAAGGCCATCCCAGTTACTGTCACAGATAATGTACATTGCTATGAGGCTATTTGCCCCATACAACCCAAAAAGTTCTTAAAATACAACCAAGTAAGTCAAAGTATTCTCATGGCAAAGCAAATACAAAGGTCATATGCAAAACAAAGTAAAACCCTCAAAAAGATCAGGGCCTACCGGAGCCTCACTGAACATGAAGTTACTGACTTTCTAGTTCATAGAATAGCATGCACAGAACGATATTATCAACACATTAAATGTTGAACTGTCCTTTAGTTGCAGGGGGACAAAAGTTATATGCCACTAGGATGATAATCTTAGAATAACAACAACAACAAAGATCTGTAGATTTTTAAAGCTATATTATACACATGCTTATCATGAAAACAAGGTTTGGAATGTCTAATGTTAAGGAAAATTAATCATACCATGAAACTTTTCTATTCTACATCCCCTTCCAGTCCTGTGTTTACATGGGAATAGAAAATAACCCAAATGGACACCTTGAAGCAATACTATGCAAAGCGCTTAGGACTTTCCTTGTACCGTAAATACTATATGAGAATTTCCACTCGTCATTTTGCAAATCTCTCTCTGTAACCCAGGCTATCTTGAAACTCACCGTGTAACTGAGGCTGGCAATGAACTTGAGGCCATCCTCCTGCTTCAGTTTTCCTTGTGACACTTTTCACTTGTAAAAACAAACAGATAAACACAAACATTCCTCATTCCTTAACTAACTAGCCTCCATCCTATTAAAATACTTACAATAAAGTCTATGTCATCAATATACAATTTAGGGGCTGATGAGATGGTTCAGGGGGTAAAAAGCATACACCACACAATTCCTGATAACAGGAGTTTGAGCTCCAGAAGCCATGTAAAAAGTCAGATGGGGTAGCATGCATGCATCTGTAATCCCAGCACTCCTAGGATGATCTGGGAGACAAAACAGAATCGTGAGGCTAATGCCTAAGAGACAGGTGACCTGAAGCACTGTAGCACAAAAGAAAGAAGAGAAGCCCTCCCTCAACGGCGAAAACTGACTCCTTAACGTTGCCTCTGACCTTCACATGCTCAATTGCAAACAGGGACACACACACCAAAATTTAAGAAATAAAAATCAACCCATAGTTAATTTTAAGCTACAATTTCCATGTCTAATAATCACAGTCCAGGAAAATTAACCTGGATCATAAACTTCTCATGTAACTGATGTATATCATTTTTTTTCTCAATAGCCTTTAAGGTAAAAATCCCAAAGGGAAAATGGCTCGAAACTCAAAGGACGTATGGAGAAGGAATAAGTGTTACAATTTTAAGCATCTTGGCAATCTGTGCTTTACTATGAAATAAATTGATTCAATGGGAAGGCTAAGACCCAATAAACAAATAGATAAGCAAATACTACGACACTGCATCCACAACTCAGTGAGTACTCAGAGTTGCTACATGCTCCCAGCAGTCATCAAACTACCTCCGACATTTACTACAACACCTCCTGGGTGATACAACTGGATGCCCCCAAACTCTGCTACCAACTTTAGTACCTCATGCCAATGAGTTCTCCCAACAGCTCCAAGAGGAGCTTTTCACACTCTGTAGAGCAATTTATCAAGATCGCACAGCTGGTAAGTGCCTGCATTTTAGCAGGGGGATTAAGGCATGGTTTCTAGTCACAAACTCCTGAAAACCTAGGAAGGACTAAGTCAGGTATAGCAAGAACTTCAGCTACGGGTCTGCTGTGCTTTGATGCACCACCATGAAGAAAGCGTGGCCCTGGCGAAGATGATGGAACCATGAAGAGTCATGATGCCATGAAGGGGATGAGTTTCTCAGAAGCTAGTGAGGTAGTTCTCATGAAACCTTGCTTTGTTCTCCTGGGAGAATTTTCAAAGAGCAAGATTGACCCCTCCCTAGTCTCTCTCGATTCCTATCTCACCGTGAGATCTCTCCCTGTGACCTTTCCTGCTTACACACCCACTTGCCATGATACTATCCACCATGAGATGCAGCACGTGAGGCCATCACCAGACCTGGGCTGATAAGAAGCCATGTACCTGAAGCTCCAAAACTGTCAGATAAACAAACTCCTTTCTTTTCCAGGTTACCCAGCCTCAAACATTTTTATTACAGCAATGGAAAGCACATGAATACATAGTACAACATTGGAGACTTCGGCTTTGCAAGGGTCTCTAACAGTTATTCCCACCTATCATTATGTTTATTATTATTGGTCTTGTCATTATTTAATTTATATTCATGGGGAAATTATGCATATTAGTGGATAGTGGTACATTTTAATATATGCATACATTGTGTAATTTTTAAGTCAAGCATAGCTGTCCCCTCAAAGGTGTGTATTTTTTTATTAATGGAGAAAAACATTAAAAATGCATCAAGAGGAGAGGAGGGAGGACACGTAATATATGTGGTCAGGATGTAATATATGAAAGAAGAAAGAATGAATAAATAAAATACATCATTCCAGCTTTTTACAATATATAGCCGATTACTGTATTCCACAGCCATCCTACCATGCAACAGTTCCTCAGAGAATCCAGCTTCTTACTGCAACTTCCTACCCTTCATCACCCTTTCCCAATCCATACACTTACTGTAATACTGTCTGTCTTCTTCTGGGTGTCACTCTGAGCCTGGCCACCATTGATGATTGTATGCACCACCCCTCTAATCAGAATTACTCTTGTTTCCTTTTGAAGATAGGGTTTCACTATGTAGTCCTAGCTGACAGAGAACTTACAATGTATAACAGACCTTCCTCAAACTCACAAAGATCTGCCTGCCTTTGCTCCCAAAGTATGATAAATTAAAGGTGTGCACCACCATGCCCAGTCTTGACCAGAATTCTAATTACCTTAGTTCTGTTCTCCACTTCTGACTGTGAATGGAGAAAAATATACTTCTCCAGTTCCTAAAAAAAAAACTAGTGCTGATTTGCATAATTCTGTTATTTCCACCAATCAGATAATTATCACATGAATTAAGTTATTCCATTGGTTATTTAAGAAATATACCCACAGGCCGGGTGGTGGTGGCACACGCCTTTAATCCCAGCACTCAGGAGGCAGAGGCAGGTGGATCTCAGTGAGTTCGAGGCCAGGCTGGACCGACAGCCTCCAAAACAATACAGAGAAACCCTGTCTCGTAAAACCAAAAAAAAAAAAGAAAGAAAGAAAGAAAGAAAGAAAGAAAGAAAGAAAGAAATATACCCACTTACTTTTATAACATTTCAAATGAAAAACCTTTCCTTCATTTTTTTTTTCAGGAGAGAAACTGTTTTTTATGCTTTCCTTTTAGTACACAGTTTTTCTCAGTCATTTTATGCTACTAAAGCAGAATCCATGAATCTGGGAAATTTTTCTTTTTAAAAAAGTAAGAAAGAAATATAGATCTCTTAGTCTCCTAGTTTGGAGGCTGGGAAGGCACAGAAAGTGACATGTGAAGACAGCTAACTCTAGCACAGAACGTGAGAAGACATCACATGCTCAGAACAAGGAGAGCAGTGTAAGAGCTCAGCCCCCAGCTTCCTGTGTAGTCACTAACCCCATCATGGGGTCTCACCCTCCTGAACTCTCATGTAACCCAACTTGTCTCTGAGCAGACTCAAACTCCATCAGTACCTGGGTTTAGGGTTCTAACACAAAAACATTTGGGAGATGCCACCAAACCATAGCCCAGTCTGTAACTCTTATGGATTAATGCATTCACCATCCTAACCAGGACAGAATGAAAACATATGTGAAAACAGTAGAAGAGCAGCTTATAAATAAGCTAAGAGGCAAGCTGTATTAGATGAAAGACTACACTGTACTTCCGTCCCCATCAACAAGCTGTCCCTGCTTTCCTGGGACAGGTACACTGGATATCTGCATAAAACGTTGGTGTATCTTTTCACAATCTATTGTTTTTTTTAACTGTGGCCTTTTTTATTTTAAGGATATTTGTGGAGGATTATCAAAATAGCCAAAATTGTCTTCGTGGAAGAATCTCAGCCAGAGACAATAACTTAATAAGCAGACACATTTGTTTGTTTTTTTTTGTTGTTGTTGTTGTTTGTTTTGTTTTTCGAGACAGGGTTTCTCTGTGGCTTTGGAGGCTGTCCTGGAACTACCTCTTGTAGACCAGGCTGGTCTGGAACTCACAGAGATCTGCTTGCTTCTGTCTCCCAAGTGCTGGGCTTAAAGCATGTGCCACTACCAACTGTCTTCACACCTTTAACAGTAGAGAAGACAGAGCAGTGCTTATCATGGGCAGACAGACAGGCTGAGGCTGCCTCCTGACAGCACCAAGTACCTATTTGTGTAATATTCAGTTATAGTTATATAACATTTGAATAAATCTGTTCTGGATTTATAAAACTACAACTAGAGGGTTCTTATATTAAAACAAACAAAAAAAGGTACTAATAAAACAAGCTAAGAGAGGTAACTGTTAATCTGATTATTATTTCAAAATTCTTGTTTCAGACCTCTCTTGTTTAGTTTCTTTCTTATTTTCTTTTAACTTTTGGATTTTGTTGTCTTTGTTTTTCCATCAAACAGTTATTGGTACAAGGTCAAAAAGTAGCCAAGGACTCACTTTAGGATCCTAATATCATTTGACATTTTTTTGAAATCAGAACGTAGATCTAGAACTGCCTTTGGACTGGGAAGAAATTAATCTTACTAATTCTACTCATTGTTCACTGCAATAAAATCTTCAAGCCCTCTGATATAACATGTTACCTGAAATTCCTATTATTTGAGGTGTGCTATTCTAGTTTGAGTCTGAAGTTCTAGGAACACCTCTACTGATACACAGAGACAGACAGCAGATAGACACAGAGAGAGAGAGAGAGAGAGAGAGAGAGAGAGAGAGAGAGAGAGAGAGAGAGAGAGAGAGAGAGAGAGGAACAGTGATCCTTTAAACTACATCGGTCTCTAAGACCCTCAGGCTGGATCTGCCTCCTTGAATTGCTCAAAGATGAAACAGAAAGCTGAGGAGAGTGCCTATCACCTACAGACAATGTCTGAAAGGACAAAGGACTGTGAAGACTCGGTGCAGAACAGGGCCCCCAGGACATGACGAGCATACAAGTGTCACAGGGGAAGTGATTTTGATGTTTGAAGATTGATTTTTAATCCATACCTTTAAGCACTCAGAAGGGAGAGGCAGGAGGACCTCTGTGAGTTACCTCTGAGAGCTGCATAGTGAGACCCTATCTTAAAAAAACAAACAAGCAAAGGATTTATTTTATTTTTATTTGTGTGTATAAGTTTATGTCTGTGTGTATGCATGTGCCACTTGATTGCCCACAGAGGCCAGAAGAGGGTAATGGATCCCCTGGAGCAGGAGTTATAGGTGGTTGGGAACAGCCCAATGTGTGTCCTGGGAAGCAAACTCAGTCTTCTAGAAGTACAGCAAGCGTTCTTAACAGCTGAGGCATCTCTCTAGCCTGACAGAGCCAGCCCCATCTATATAACACATATAACCTTAGCTGGCACTATAGAACCTCAGCTGGGGCAACCTGGCATGCCCCTTCCTGCTTTCTAAGACTCATCCCACCACAACCTCTTTTTCTTTTCCTTTTTTTTTTTTTTGTATGAAATAGGTCAGCTTGACAAAGGGCAAATGACTAAGCTGAAACACATTTCCCTATGTTTAGCCAGAGGAAGTTTCATTAGAAGACGAAAGCCATGAGCCAGCACAAACAGGACAGATGAAAGTGTGGGAGAGAAGAAACATGAGAAGGACACAGAAGAAAGGGTGTTCCACTGTTATTCTGTTACAGATGACACATATAAGGAAGTCTGTAGGCATTTGCTTATTAGTGCTCTACCCTACTTGAGGCCGGGCTACAGACATATCCATCTTGGTTAGCTCCAAATTAGGAGAACAAACAGGAAGCAAGCTCTTAGCACTGAGTGCCAGATAGATCTGAATTGTGATCTGGATCCAAGGGTCACCAACTATATGGATCTCTACTGCGTCTTGTTGCCCCAAGGGCTGGTGAACTCAGACCAGAACTCAGCTTCCCTAGCTAAGGAGTTCACGAGTGCCATGCACTTAAGAAGGTATCCAGTGAAGGAGGAGCAGTCTAACCTGGGAAGGAGAAACCTTACCTACTTGACCTAAGTGATAGGGTAGCTATTTGTTTGGAGAAAGGATTTGCTGTTGAAGACAGTTGGTGCTACAGAAGCCTGGGTCCCACCCCTTCCTTTCTTTTTCTCCCTTCCTACTTAAGGAAGCCACTCCAAATATTTCCTCAAATAGTCGCTCCCGAGGCTGTATACAGTCTGGGTACAGACACTATAGAAGACTGTAACCTCTCATATGAGGTACACAGGAGGGAAGGCTGCAGGTCAGAGGGGGCAAGACTATAGACTCTTCCCTAGAGGATCTCAAAGTCCATCCCAGGAGGCAAAACCATAAAACAATCACAATACTACATGGCAAATACCATAATGGAGACTATACATGCTTGGTGCTGCAGGACAATGGCAATGACTAATAGTTCAAAGAAGTGTTGGGAGTTTACACGGATGAGAAAGGGAGCAGAAATTCAAGGAAAGGAGAAGGTTTACGCAACAATAGGGCAATATGAAAGAGCATATTATGTTGGAGGCAAGGCACGTGTCTGACTGGAAGCACAGCATAAGGGAATTTCAGGAGATAAAGATGAATGTTTAACAAGGAGAGCAGAATAAAACACAAAGGGGTGTATCAGACTTCATGTCATAGGTAAAGGGAGTCATTAACGTTTTCAGGAAGGGGTTAGCAAACAGGTTTTATTATAGAAAATGATGAAAAGATTGTAGAAGGAAAATGGTAATTCTACGAATTTATCTAGGAGGCAGACACCCTCCAATTCTTCATCAGCAGTCGGTGTTATCTTGTGCTTTAATTATATAGATATCATTTGCAAACCATTATACCTGCCTGAACGTCTCAAACCCGCACCTAAAATACTCAAATATTTAATTTTTAATTTATGATCTCAGCCTGCAATGTTTCATTCTCTTTTAAAGGAAGAATGTAACTTCTTTAACTCGCCTACACACAGTAATTGTTTGTGCGAAGTGTTCAAAAGCGCTTGCTAATTAGCCTGTGTAGCCATCAGCTGGACAGCCTTTCTCCAGCTAGAGTTTTTTAAGTGCATTTCTAACCTATCAGTTTTATTTAGGTCCCTGGTACACTGCTAAGGCAGTTAGTTCTACAGACTGCTTGGAGAAGGTCAGCCAGGGAAGCGTTCGCACTAACACACTGAAACCGTGCAGCTCTCCTTTCCTTTTGGCTGCACGTCTTGGGGCTATGACTTCCTATCTTAGGCTAATCAGTACTTGGGTGCCATGCTGACACCACTGGGTATACTTCTTACAGTCAGCAGTAACTCAATGTGGAAGCTAGAGCCCCTGAAACTGCAACAGAGCATACGGTAGAATTCCTAGAACTCTACCAGCATTCTTCCAAACATCTGCAGAGTTGCCATGAATGAACGACCTCAATGTGAAGTTCCTCATTAATTGTGGTATATGATGTGTGTTTTATGGGCCACTAAATGTTTTAAAAGCTTCCATAGGACCCAATGAAGAAAAAAAAAAATTAGCAGGCCATTTATAACCTCAGAATTGGCCTAAATTTGCCATTGCTGCATTTGTTGTACAGATATCTAAGTCAAGTAATACCTGCTGTCATTCTCAAGAGTTATTTTTCAGCTTGGTAAAGGGTGCTCTAATCAACTGGTGAAATCTAAACCGATTAGTTCTGAAGTGTCAACAGAGGCCCAAGTGGCCCCCACTCCCCCCCAGCCCCAGCCCTTGAAGAAACAGGAACATGTGCACATTTTTATCAACAAGCTGAAGGACTACAACTTAGAAAGAGAGAGAGAGAAAAAAGACTCAGTCTCATCAAATTCAGTGGGAAAATATTACACATGATATTATGATAACACCCCAAACAAAAAGACAGGAAAAGACAAAAACCAAAAAAAAAAAAAAAAGAAGACAGGCAGTGGCAGGTACAGAGTGGGGTGGGTGGGTGGAGTTTTTGCTTAGGAGTAGCAAACTTCACAAGTGATACATATTTACATTTTAATTTACTTTTTCTTGCTGAAGATGTACAGCCCTCCCCCAGCACAGAACTCTAAAGACCTAGTTCAGTCATAGTCAACCATCCACTGCAAAGCCAGGGCTGCAGTCTGAAGGATGCTGCAGCCTCCAGCTAAAGAAGCAATCAGGTTCCTTCCCATTCCCGACTTATAAGGCTATTTTGATAAAGGTTCTTAAACTTGCCTGCCTGATGATCTAGACTGGAGTCATAGGCTCCTCCCTGGAGGATTCTGATTCAGAACACCTGGGGTGAGCTCTGGGAACCTTTTAAAAACCTGCTTAGGAGATGGTAATCCCAGCACCTGGGAGGCAGAGGCAGCCGGATCTTTGTGAGTGAAAGCCAGCCAGCCTGGTCTACAGAGCTAGTTCTAGGACAGCTAGGGGCTAGGCTATTGCACAAAGAAACCCCGTGGGGGGGGGGGGAGCCATCTTTGCCAGTTCTTATGATCTAGCAAGACTGGCAAACAGGGCTTTGTGACATAACTATTTTTAAATAGTTTGGCTGTGAGGGTCATTCTTTCCCCAGATTCCATAATTTCTTCATGATGGGAGGTCTCCAGGATACCATCTGACCTTACAGAAATCCTTCACAAGTCTGCAGTAGCATAATTAAATGAGCTAATGGGCCTCTTAAATGTGCATCTAATCATTTCCTAGCTAGGGAATCTTCAAAGAAGATAATTCTCCAAATTAAAGCAAAAAAATATACCTGACAAAAATTTAGTCTGGCTAATCAAGGGACTCCAAAGCCTGCCTAGTGCCGGGTTTTGTCATAGGTGACCTGGAAGGCAGGTGGTATTTATGCAGTAAGGGTCAGCTCCTCCTGAAATGTTCACACAGACAAAGCCAGCTAATTCCCCTGGTAAATGTGAGTGAGTCACCATCCTAACGATTTAGACTGCTAAGGTGAACATATTGAAATATATGCTTCCCAGCACAATTCCATATCAAATTACAACAGTAAATCCAATAAGGGGTCGGTAAAACTGCCAGTCAGGCGAGAGAGAAAAACGAAGTTGTAAGCCAATTCAGACACCACTAATGTCCTCAGAGGAACAGAGGCCAGGGACTAGAAGTGCTTTTGGAAATTTGGTATTATCACTTTTCACCTGGGAATCTTTCATAAGAACTGTCAGCTGGAAAACTGGTTAATTCCCAAATCCTATGCTGAATGAAAGCCCCAAAGGTGACACCATTTCCTCAACTTGTCTCTGTATCTCTTCTCCTCCTCCCCCTTCTCTTCTTCCTTCTCCTTTGCCTTCTTCTTTCTATTTTAAAGACAGGGTTTCTCTGTGTAGCACTGGTTGTCCTGGAACTCATTTTGTAGACCAAGATGGCCTTGAACTCACAAAGATCCCCCTGCCTCTGCCTCCCAAGTGTTGGGATTAAGGGCATGTGCCACCACCCCCTGGCTTCTTCCTTCATTTTGTGAGTACAGCTTTTATGTCACAAAGTGTTTGGTTTTAAAACAACAGAGTTTTTTCAAACTCCCAGGTACACACTCAGCTTTGTGCTACATTACAAATGGACACAGGATATTTGTCTCTGAAACATGCATAGGTCTCAAGCAAAATATTACTTTACCTATAATCAAATTTGAATTGTCAAGTCAAAGATTTAAAAGTTTTAAGTTTAAAATCACTAGGAGTAACACAAATAAGATAAAAATTATAGAAAATACATTTAGGATTTATCTTGCTTTTGCTATTTACCATACTAGCATGATTTACTTGCAACTGTATGGGCAAAACATCAAGAGACACAATATCTACATGAACCAAGGCTAATGTGTTATTATTTCCTTAAGAAATGATTATTATCTTAAGTTACTAATATCTTATGAAATTAATATAATCTTTAAATAACAAAGGTTGAGACAAAAACTTGTAAAAAAATCTACAGGAAACCTGCTCTACAAGCACTAACACAGACACAAAAAAAAATTAAAACTCCTAGAGAATTAGAGGAGAAAATGTATAGTTAAAAAAAAAAAGCAAACAGTGGCGTTCTGAAAGGCAGAGGAGGGCTGGACATAAGGAAGGGAATCACAGCTAATGACAATGTGACAGTGTTCCACTGCTAGCACTGGAAACATTGAAGTCAAACTGCAAGGCCCACCTGTAGCAAATGCGGTGAAGGACAGTTTTGTTTTGTTTAGGAAGTTGTTCTACATGACCTATGGGGACAAGCCCAAGTTTTTGATTCCAGGGTCATTTTCAGCAGAGATGTAATTAACACACATGCACACACATGCAGAGTTGTATTCCAGAGGAAGTCTGGTATTTTAAAGCATGATTTTACAGATACAGAGCAAAGGGGGATCAATTTATTCCCTCAAAAACTGCCATTGTAGGAGAAGGGAAGGACACCCGGAATTTTCCTATCTCGGGATTCTCTTCATGCTAAACAGCAAACTAAAGCATGTAGAATGTTTCTTAACATTTTGGCAACCGTCTTTTTCTAGGTACAGACTCAGAGGAAACCAAATGCTACAACACACTTCCATGAATAATTGCTCATGTAAAAAACATGACACACAATGAACATTCCCTGCTCTCCACCAGACTTCGGGTTCCCATGTGAGGACAGAGTGCTGGACTCCAGCTTTTCTCAGTAGCAGGCCTAGCCTGAGATTTTCTAGACAACGCAACAAGCATCAGCGGAGTGATGCCCACCTCCAGCAGCTCTGGGACAGTTTCAAAAGAAATCAAGTCCACAACCCCACGTCCCCACACAGCGTGTCACTCTCCTCACAGTTCACCCAGCAGCCTACATGGTAGTCTATCACATTTTGAAGTAAAAGCTTGTTTTTCTCTCGGGATTCCGTGCTGGCCACTTCTATTTTCTAGACAGACACACTCTCCTACAGAATAGTTAGATGGATGGGCAGTTTCTTAGTCTAACAGAGAAACTCTTCATTTACCTCTGAACTCTTCTAAAGTGCTATGCTCAATATGGTTTCTTATGTGATTTACCGAGATGACCCAGGTGAATAAAGTAGACGGGTGTTGTAGCTGCTCCTTCTGCTCTAGTGCGTGATGTGTTCAAATGTCTCCACCATTTTAATCCAATTTACCTCAGACCCTCCAAGTATCCTTTAACAAATACGCCTCAAAGCACAGCTCACCCCAACCCTCAAACAGTACTTTCTTTTCCCTGAGTTCTTATCAGTATTTTAAATTATAATTTATCCTGAACAATGAGACAGAAGTGTCTGTCAAGGGCAAAAATTAAATAAAGACTACCCAGCCAATAAACCTGAAATGATGTTTAGGTACCACAATTTAAAAACCATTAAACATGTATATCATTTCTCCCTAGCAGATAAACCAAATTTTGAAACACTGTTGTAAAAGTGGAAAACAAAACAAACAAACAAAAAACCAGAACCTTATCCAATGTTAGAGGTAATATTTTCGAAAGACAATTTGCCATGCTTTATCTACCAAAATTGGAAGACTTCCAGGCACAGTACATTTTCCTGAAAGTGCTAAGCAATATTGTCCTGTGGGTGTATGCCAATGGCTGGACACAGACATTCCCTATGACCCATCAGTAAGGATCAGGTAAGTAACAAATATCTTGCTGTAGGTGAAGCACATCGCTGTACACCTTCAGTGAATAGCAGATATATGAAGGCAAGAATGGAGGGCAAATATGAAAACAATTAAACTTTGAAAAGGCATCAAGCCCTGAGTTAGTACATGCCATACAATCCTGCTAGCATTATCATTAGGAAAGGGAAAATACGTATAGACACTTGCATGCACCATTATGCACATTAAAAAGATATGGATGGATCCTTAATATTGGTAATGCAAGAAACTGATGGATTTCACTTTTTACTTTACCTCTCTCGTCACTATTTTAACTCAGTAATATATTCTTATAATAGTTTGCTTTATCACTACTTAAATGGATTGTTCTTGAACTTCTGACTTTGCAGAATGTTGTAATCACCTTTGGGATGAAGCTCACCACACACCTTATCACGTCCAGCACTATGAACCATTAACACCGACATTCTAGCTACAGAGCAGAAGGCTGCATACAGAGCAGCTGCCGTTCTGCCCATCCCATTTCTCTTGTTTCTCACTGAAATACAAGCTCTTTTGACAGAAGGGTCAGTTATGCTTTATGTCTCACTCCCTCCAGCAACATCCAGAAGGACTGACTGTAAGTAAACCTTACATTTGTTTGTTGTGAGATCATAGCTTTAAGGTTAGAATTTTAATTTAAAAAGCATGAATCTTCAACTTCCCTGACCATGCAGATGTGGCAATAAATTACTTCCAGATTATAGAAACAATGATTTAATTAAAGCATATAAATACTATTTCCAATACTAAACAAAGCAACACTGCAGGAAAGAAAAAAGACAGGAACTTTTAAAAGAGTTCCGAGGAACTGAGGTACTTTTCTAAAAGGCTGGGGAAATCCACAAATTTTAAGCAAGTATGTCATATGGGGATTTGCTTGTAAGAAAAGAGTTTATAAGGGACAGGGAAAATGGTTCAGTTGGTAGACTGCCTACTGCATAAGTATGAGGACCTGACTTAAGCATCCAGAGAAAGCTACATGCAGAGCCCTGTGTGCACTTATAATCCCAGTGCCCAGAGACAGACACAGGCATCATTGCGGCTCCACAGACAGCCAACCGGGAGGCATCCGTGAGCTCCAGGTTATAAGAGGCTGTCTCAAATAGTACAAAGGATGTCACACTTTGACCTTCACAAACAAGTGGACATATGTGTATACACATAAACAAATGAACACACCACATAAAAATAAAGTCAAATATATATACAAATATATACAATTTTTTATTTCTTGATGTCAACTATGATTACACACACACACACCAAGCAAAACAAAAACATTAGGTTCAGCTTCTGGCACACATTTATAACAGTGAATAGGAACCACACATCAGAGTAGACTGATTATTGATTTCTTAATGGATTACTGCTGCACAAATTTACACTCACCAAAAAACCATCAATCTTTAGGTAATAATTATAAACCTATCACAGTGCATACAGCATTTTGACTGAATTGAAATGCACTGCTATCTGCCGGGAAATGACCAATTTTCTATTTCTCTGGTTCTAACCACAATACAGAATGGTGAACAGCTACTTACATTGAATGCTATTAAAGGACACGGTTTGCAAGAGCCACAGCACCTATCATCTGTAAATCGCTATTAGAGACGTGAACAATCAAGTCCTTGTGGACTTTTTCTTATAATTCATTAGCCATGAAAACTGTAAGTAAAATAGGAAGAAGACAGTTATTTTTATTAATTATCTAAGGCCTTTCATTACTGGCAGATTGTGGAGACAGGGTCAATGAGACACTAACAAGAGTTATGCTCCATATGTAGTGTCAAGGATCTCTCCAGATCTTCACAAGAAACTTCATAAATAACTAAGATACAAAGGTCTCTGTTTAAACCCTAAACTATTCTTGCTTTTATTAAATACCCAGTGCGACACCATCACAGCGAGGACACGACTTTCCAATGAAAACTCCCATTATGTCAGTTCTACCCGGCATTCCTTGATCACTGGCTAGCACTGTGAAAAAGTACTAATCAATTAATATTTTAATGCTCCTATTTTCCAATTGTGGGGTTTAGAAACTCCCACCTCCTTCCAGATAGTCAATCCCATTCTGAACACCTTACTTGAGCTATAATGGGCAACAATCATATGATGAAAATAAGTAATCCAACCCAAATACAATAGTTTAGAATCAACAGTATTCTTGCTTTCATGTCCTCATTAAAAAATTGAGTTACAGACATTCAATTTTCTACAACACAGATTTTTTCATAGAATTAACTTTAAAAAAAAGTATATTCCCAAATATCCAAGAAACTAAAACTGAGATTTGATTATTTTTATGGAGCTTTTACTTTCCTAAGTACTATGAGACCATTAAGTTACAATAATAATCAACCACAATAAATAAAACACTATTAAGTATAATACAAAATCAAATAGGAAAGCTAAAAAAGCTACTGTTGTAAAATTAACAGATGGATTTGTGAGAAAACAGCTTTATGAGAATGAAATTTAGAGAGGGTAAACTTGTCTTCTCAATTTTTTTGTAATTTTAACAGATAATAATATTCTAAATATATATACATTTAGAATATATATATATATTCGAGCCGGGCGGTGGTGGCGCACGCCTTTAATCCCAGCACTCGGGAGGCAGAGGCAGGCGGATCTCTGTGAGTCGAGGCTGGGCTAAACAGATAGCCTCCAAAACAATACAGAGAAACCCTGTCTCATAAAAACAAAACAAAACAAAACAAATAATATGTATATATTCATTCTCTGGAATAAAAAACGGTACTTTAGACTGAGTAGCTACTGATTAACTTTCAAACCTTAAGGAGACCATGTAATAAGTGTGAAAAATATGAAAATGTTTATGGATTGTAAATAAAAACAACATATAGAACTAGAAAATAAGCTAAACTTAAGCAAATCACTGTAATTATTTCTTAAAATGTGATGCATAGGTATCATTATAATTATTATTTTATAGCTGTAGGAACTCAATTTAGAAAATTCAAGGAATACTCTCAAATTCATCTAGTCATTAGGTTGAAAAGTAACGTATCAGTTAATTCTGCACTATAACTGAGAAAGCAGACTTGAATCCAGCTCTGAACAACCTGAAGGTCAGTATTAACTACTTCTACAAAGCTATGGCAAGCAACTACATCTACGGGGACTGCTGTGGTCCAGAGCGTACAAGTACTCACATTCTGTGTTATGAACGAAGTTAATGCAAAGATAAATGGGGATGGGAGAAAGGCACACCCCGCTAAAGCCGCAAGGTAAGACATTTTATCATTGTGTACTCTCTCCCATGAGATCTTCACCCTCTATACAGATTTCTACAGTGCGGCTTTGGAGTGGATATCATGGTACGAAATACTGTGCTTGATTTACAGAAAAAGTGTTTACTAAGGGGTCAAGATAGGAAGCCAACTAATCGGTGAGTCCATGCTTATTGCATACTGTGTCCGCACTGCATTGCCAGTACTGAGGCTGCCACAGTGAACAAGACTGGTAATGTCCCTCAAGTGTGTATTAGGAGAAAAAAACCATATATATATTCGATTATTTCAGACACTGTTAAGGCAATAAAATTGGGAACTACTAAAGAATGTCTAGGGAGAGCTTATATAAGATGGGCTTCCGTCAAAAGTCAACCAAAGAAATGAGTTAAGAAAAGGAATATCTTCCAGTAAGCTTCAGGAAGAGTGTTGAGAGGACACTAATTTGCCAAGCGACAGAAAACAAATCTGAAAAGAATGGATGTAAAGGGGACCTTAAGACTTTGAAAACTGACTTTTATTTATTCTGTTTCAATGGAAAATTAAAAAAAAATTACAGCAGTAGAGTGACAGCCGGATTCCGACTTAGAAAGCCCAGGTCTATAGACTGTACAGACTATTGGCAATGAGGAAGGCAGAATGAGGTCAGAAGACCAGTTATAACTTGCCACAACATGCTAGGCTTCAATCACTGCAGACTGCAGTAACAGGGTAAGACATAGTTGACACCAGCTTCAATTCAGATGCTACTTGGGAATCACTGGAAGGCTGAGGAAAGCAATGGCACTAGAGACCATTATGTGTCATCAAACCCGTCAGAAGTCTGCACAAATCATGAGAGAAGAGGACCTGTGGATGGAGACAGACTGAAATTGAAAGTGAGTAGTAGATTCACTAGTCCACTGACTACAGGAACTCTGGGGGAGAGTGCCCCATTTCCCTCCCTTAGAAAAGATGGCACACCCTCACACTTCTACCAAAAGCTTCTCGTTGCTGATGCCAACTTCCTGGATCACCTCCTTCAATTTCAATAGACACCAGTCCAGAAAATGCAAACTTGGTAGAAAACAGAAACTTCAAAACCAGTATTCACAGCTAAGCTTGGGGACACAGACAGCAAGGAAAGAAGCCACCACTTCCAAAACATGAGAACTTTTAAAACAGTTAAGTGTTATGCAACAAAATGATAAACACAATTAACAGCACCAGTCTCCAGAATTTTGATCAATCAGACACATGACACTGAAGACACATAAAATCTTAAACATCCATAAGCTTAACAATGAAAAGAAAGCAGATGGGACATGTTGAACTATCCGGCCATTCTTACAGACCACCCAGTTGCTTGTTTTTGCCCATCGAACTGAATCATTTTTAAAACGGAATTTGTAGTTGGACAATTTCAGACAAGCATATATTTTGACTCCTCTCTTCCACACTCTCTCTTACCTCCTTCCTGCCCTTACCAACATTCACCTCCCATCCAAACCTTCTCCTTTCCCAGGTTCACGATTTGTGGGTTGTCTTGTGACCCATTTCATTTAACCTGAGATAGCTATGTAAGCATTGAATTGGAAGTGTCCACAGGAGCCTGGGAAGGGTCATCAGTGGCCACCCAATTTTTAAATTGTAATTGAAAACAAACTTTGACAGCAGATGAAAGAAGCTTATAGTGACTCAAAGCACTCACAAAATTTTTTTAAAAAGGGAAAAAAATCAAGCAGTAAATGACACATTTATTAGTGCAAAGGTTCTTTATAATCATTATCATTAAATTGCTACTACAGATTTACAAACTTGAGCTTCCATCTTCAGTTAGGATTAAACATGCTGCTTTTCTATGTAATGTTACCAGTTAAATATTAAAGACTTAATTCACAGATTTCTGTGCCAAGCAAATTACATTTTATGAGCTTGCAAATAGCATACAATTTTGTTGTAACATTAAAAAAGAAAAAAAGCTCTGGGTAGAAAAGATTCAACGTTAAGATGACCTGGAGCAGGGAGATGGCTGAGCGGTATGGATGCTTGCCACCAAGCCTGAAGACCTGAGCTGTGTCTGAAACCCACATGGTGGAGGAAAGACATGAAATCCATTCCTGAAAGTTGCCCAGGGACCACTGCCTTATGTGTGCTTGCACGTTCATGGGTGCACACATGTATGTGCAGGTGTACACAAACACATACATGTATACACACACACACACACACACACACACAACAAATACATAAATGTAACGAAAGGATGCCCTGTTAAAATACAATGACACCTTTTGCTATTCTCTACACTAATGAGCACAATGCCTACTATCTTTAGGCTCTAGGCAATCTTGACAGAGGAGGTAATGGTTGTTCATCCGACAAACCACTTGGACATTGTTTAGACACACTGAAAGAATATTTCAAGGAAAGATTAAACTGAGGGGGAACTGTTCGGTAAAGGCTGTGTCGCTCACTCCAGGTACCATTATAATAATGACATCATGGACAGATGTGATAATTACCACAATTGCCAGAGGAAAATTGAGGTCTGCCCTCCTGCTCCAGCATAAACAGAACTGTCCAACAGTTTCAAGGAAGAGCTGTTTGAGTCATAAGCTTCGCAGTGATCTTTCATTTCTACATTCTGGATAAAAACTGACTCAAAACAATGGTATTACATTCCTTTTTCATGTATCTACTGAAGGGCCAATTTATGTTAGAAAGAACTTGGGTTAGAGATATTAGAAATACCATTGGGAAGATGACTAGCAGCAATGACTTTAGAACTCCAACCTGAAGTATTTCCACCTTCTAACTAACTCATGCTTCTTACCCGTAAATAACGAAACTGTCTCGGGGCAGATTTTTAGGTCCTCTACCAAACTCTCCTGGAACCATCTCTAAACACTAGTGATGCTGTCAGGAAGACATGTTTTTTGAAGGCACATAAAGCTTCCAACACCTTGAGCTTTTCTACTCCAATCGAGTATTCAGCTCAGCATCTCTTTGCTGAGCTGGAGCTTACTTGGCATTTCAAAAGTGGATGATGTGATGTCTGGTGTCCTCAACAGATAATATGATTGAAATGGCCAAACCAACTAACTGATCAGGTGGCATCTAGACTAACTAGGATAGGTGTTTAATTCATTCAGTCAATCCACACAGATTAACTTGCAATGTATTCAAAAGTCAGTAGAGACACTTGGGCACCATGTTAGCTAGCTTTTGTGTAAGTGAGAAACTCACATTGAAATGCAGTAGAAATTGTAAGCAGAGCTTTTTAAGTTTCCTTCATGGATCCCTACAACCAGCAAAGACAAGCATCAGCTTTTCCTAGTTTACCAACTAGTAAACAAACACTGCACAGCCCAGATACAGACCCCAACTCCAAAGCTGCCCTGTCTGCTGCCCTAAAATACAGATTAAAGGCCATTTCCCCTGCCCTCAAGCAGTTTCCAGATATGAGGAGCTACACCAGAGTCATCAAGTGAAGAGACAAAGGAGACAGGAGACAATAAAGTCTACCCATCTTTTAGAGGAGATACAGCTAAAACAAAAGGGTGGGCAGTACATACCCACATGTGTACGCTCAGGTATCTTCGACCAAAGCCTGGTTAATATCTACACATGACAAAAGAATCTCTTTACACACATGCCGCTGTGAAATCTTTGGAAAGACATCCCATCTTTTCCCCAGTACTTCAGAAGATAAGAGGAAAGCCAGACCAGACACCTGTCTGACACGAAGCCCTGAGATGAGTGACAAGAGAAGTGACAAGGAGCCTACAGGATGATTAGTATGGAAACCTGTGAAATTTCAGAGCCACACCAGGAGTTCCCTCACTGCCACATCTAAGTTTGCAAGCAAACAAGCTCACACACTACAGAGGAAAATAACAGACAAAGGAAAGTGGGTCACTCCGGACAGGGCTAAGTAGGAAGGTCCCTATGTCTGGTAGCCCAGCCCCATCCCCAATCACGGCCTCTGAGTTGCCATCCTTAAAAGAAATGCATTACTAGTGCGTAATTACTACATCAATTATTCCCCACACAGACATAGCACGTTTGCTTGTGATTTGCTTTAATTGGGTAATTTTGTTTTCATTGCTTCAGTAATTGATTTGAATATAACAGCATTAATAACTGCTTTATATCTGGTACACATTTAGTTTCAAACAATATTCGTGAGTCTGTTTACCTTCGAACACCTATACAGATCAGACAGAAAGCAAAATACCTAGTGAAACATGAAGGTATCTTGTGAAGTTCTTAGATAATGATTTAGACTACTTTAAAAATGACATTAACGAAAAGCAAAGAGCAAAAGTTTTTTTCTTTCATAGAAGACTAAGGCCATTTACTAATACAATACTACAAGTTTCACAGAGGTATGGGATCCTGCTTAGCTACTAGTTCATTCAGCTTTTCTCAATTTACAAATCTTATAGGCAACTCATCAGTAACTATCATTCTGTTTAACTCATCAGATGCCAGTCACCACACCAGAAAATGTACACACGTAATTTCCAATGTTCACTACTACCTTGATCAGGTAATGCATGCATTTTACAAATCAAGCTGAGACTCCCCCAAGATCTGTCCAGGATACCCACATTTAGTAAGAGTTGAGAGAGGAGAGAGAGGAAAATACACCTGGCACTATAATTTTAAAAATATAATTTTTTAATAAGAAATAACAGGCTATTTAAGTCCCACCTGCCCCCCCCCCAAATTGCCCACTCTTCTGAGATGAACTAAGTATCAAGTTTAATTTTAGGCGGGACATTATATTTAGGCCGGGAAATCATTTTGCAAAGTGTGTCATACAAATAAAATAGTTACTTTTAATAGTTTTGAAAAAATGTTTTGTTAAGTATGTTCAACACATTCCTTGATTTTTTTTATTACTTCTTCTTCTTTTTTTTTTTTTGCAACAAGGTCTTACTATGTCACTCTGACTAGCCTAGAACTCACTCTGTAGACCAGGCTGGCCTCAAACTCACAGACATCCACATGTCTCTGCCTCCCTTGAGATGGCATGAAAGCTCAGAACCACAACACCCAGCTTGGCCTTATTATTTATGGGCCCCGTGAACCTTTTCCCTCACAATAATTTACATGGTATAATCCACATAAATTTCATCTCATGTCTCATAAAGTTTTATTAAAGAATTAACATGGGGTTAATTTCAGAAAAATGTTTCAACTGATAAAAAACAACATGAGGCTTTGGAACCCTTGGTGGAGTATGAGCTACAGAAAGTCTTTTCACACTGCAGTGACAAGAAAGGGTGGCTGAGAGACAAGACCAAAGTTTAAGGCATCCTTGACTATTTCATATACAGAGTATAGTATTATAGCATTATGAAAAAGATAATGCTAATGAATGAGTCCAAGGTGGCCTCTGGTCACAGCACCAGTTTGTTAGATAATCTGCTATAGGCACTGCAGGCTATATATGTACAGAGAGAGAGAGAGAGAGAGAGAGAGAGAGAGAGAGAGAGAGAGAGAGAGAGAGAGAGAGCACTTGGGCTGGCTACCAATTAGTTATGGAGCAACTAGAATGACTTTCTACTCCTGTTTTTTGTTTTTTGTTTTTTTGCTGGATTTTTTTTTGTTTTGATTTTTTTTTTGGTGGGAGAAGGGGTGAGATAGGGTTTCTCTGTGTAGCCCTGGATGTCCTAGAATTCGCTCTATAGACCAGGGCAGCCTCAAACTCAGAGATCCGCCTGCCTCTGTCTCCCAAGCGTTGTGATTAAAGGCTAGCAGCACCACCAATGGACACTTCAGATCTTCTTGACTCCCCTTCTTGAGTGCTGAAACTACAGGCAGCCATGTGCTAACACACACACCTGGTTCACGTGCTGCTGGACACAGACCCAGGGCCTTGTGCATAGTAGACGCGAACTCCACCAGCAGCACCGTCGGCAACCCCTGCACACTTAACTTTGATGCTGCTTTTACTAGCCAGCGTTTCTTAGGTCAAGCATGTAAGGTGCTGATTTTCCTAAGCATCCACCCCCGCCCCCACTTTCCAGTTCCAGTTATCTGAAGAAGCCTGCCCCTTCCCACTAAAACCGGTGCTAATCCATTCGCCATCCAAGGAACCGCTCTTATGGCCATATCCCTCACTCGGGCAAGAAGCTTCCTTAACTGACTGATAAATTCTGATCTTTTGTCTACAATATCTGAGAAAAGATGAACAGGAGGCATAGATTCTATTCATTTGACTTTCTACTAGCTCTTATTTTACCAACTCCAGTGGAATGTTTTCCCCCTCATTTATGAATTCACTATTCTGATTCTTCTTGACCTGTCTTTCGCTTTTCTATTATTTCACACCTCTGCTGTTTCTTTTTTTCCTTTTCCTATTCAAATACCTCAATTTATTGCACTGGTTCTACTCCCATTAATAGTATAGCACTATCTTCATACTAAAAAGAGTTTCTGTCTAAACATGTTCACATAAAATATTAGCAATACTTGGTCTGGGGAGATGGCTCAAGGGATAAACTTGCTGGGAAGGCACGAGGACTTGAGTTCAGATCCCTTGAACTCACTTTAAAAGAAAAAAATAAAGCCAGTAGTGGTAGCATACACCTGTAACCCCAGCTCTATTACAAGGCTTCACTGGCCAGCCAGTCCAGCAAAATGGATGAGCTCTGGGTTCAGTAAGGGGCCTACTCTCAAAACCAGTACTGCAGAGAGCAATAGAAGAAGATAATAATGTTTATCTCTGGCCTCACATGTGCCCATACATACTACACATGCAAATAAAAATAGAAAATCAAATTTAAATAAAATTTAAAAACAAGAAGCAACACTAAACTTGTAGCCAGCAGGTGGTGGTACACGCCTGTAATCCCAGCTCTTGGAAGGCAGAGGCAGGTTGATAACTGTGAATTCGAGGCCAGCCTGAACTACAAAGCAAGTTCCTGGAAAGCCAGAGCTATTACACAGAGAAACCCTGTGAAAGAAAGAAAGAAAGAAAGAAAGAAAGAAAGAAAGAAAGAAAGAAAGAAAGAAAGAAAGGAAGGAAGGAAGGAAGGAAGGAAGGAAGGAAGGAAGGAAGGAAGGAAGGAAGGAAGGAAGGAAGGAAGGAAGGAGGAAGGAAGAAAGGAAGGAAGGAAGGAAGGAAGGAAGAAAGGAAGGAAAGAACGAAAGAAAACTTGTTTGTTCTACATGAGACAGAACAGAAAAGTAATTCATAATTTCTACTTGTATTTCTTTATCTGTTATCTGCTACAATTTCTCCCTTGTTTTTGCCAGAAATCATTTTTGTATCTTGATGTGCTTTATTAAGTGCATAACATCTTAATCTATGAATGATATATCACCCACATTTAGGAGTACAACACATAATCTGAAATTTTAACTGCAGTGCAGCCATAAGAAAATACTTTACAGATAGCTAAAAGAAGTATCCAATAAATATGAGGCTAATATTTGCATACAGAAGTGCCCTCAGGTTTCAGTATTTACCCTAGGTAGCACTTGGCCATTTTCAGAGGATGTAATAACACTGTCATTGGAGGCTAAACTCCTGGAATCAAAGCTGCAACCAGCTCTCTTCCAGCACAGCTCCACATTTTAAGTCTTTGATAGATGACTAACTAAATTCATTTATTTTTTCGTTGTAATTGCATAAGTAGCAAAAGCATTTCATCTTTATAAGAGTTCCAAAGAATATAAACCTCTTTAGAATTAAAAGAAAAAAGACCTGCCTACACACTTACAAACCATAAAACTGCATAGAAGGCACAAGGCTTTCTCTTGGTTGTGGTTTCATACACATGCTCACATATGTGCCTTAAAACAGAACTAGCACTACCTTGTACAAAATGGATTGAGACCTGCTATGTAAGTAATTAATGGGCTGTCTGATTTGTTGATTTGTACTCAAACTAAAACCTCTTAAATTCATGAAGACATGGACAGAATTAGTTTCACTGTGGTACCTTGCATAAAAAACAACCTTTTGATGTCATGTTTCTGAGACACAGGGGTACATACTTTCTAGGTTTGATTTTTGGTTTTTGGTTTTTTTTGTTGTTGTTGTTCTCCAGACCCCAAACCTAAACAGTCATTGGGTCATAAATTTGAGACAGGTGAACAGCATATAGTTCATGCTTTGAGAATTTAGATTCACAGTCAACACCAGTATCTTCTTCTAGCTCTCAGTCTGTATGAGCAAAATGAATTACAGTTTAAAATACTTTATAAAAGTTTGACAATGTAATAGAATTCACTTCATATTTCAAAATAACATAGTCTTCAGTATTTTTACTCTGTGTAACTTTGAAACGGTACCCCAAATGATTGGGAACTGCCTACATATTGTTTAGCTACAAATTCTATTAAAAGGCCCACTTTGCAATTTTCAAATGATAAGTAATCTCAGAAATGCTTTGTAAAAGTATTTTGGATGGATTTTTTGTAATCAGTAATTAATCCAATTCCCAGCCTTATAAGTTATGTAAATACCACTTTTCAACCTAAACAGTAATCAATATATCGAAACTTAAGCATTATCAGACCATGTAAAAGATAAAGATCTGTCCAATCCTAAATAAAGATCACGTGCAAAACATTTTCCAAGAGACACCTATTTGTGTATATAAATATTCTGCATTAAAATATGTATATTTTAATCAACAGAAGTAAAATATGAAACCTTATGAGAATGACCATAGTAGAAAATGTCTATACAGTATTGCTTAAAAACAAAACGGAGTCCTAGCAGACCTCGACTGGAAATTCTCCATGCTAATTCAACTGAAAGAGAATAATGTATCACTCTCAGCACTTCAGAACATTCCCAAGCCTTACATTTTAGTAAGAGGTAGGCAGAGTTGGTACAGTCAGGTGTAAGGAGATCTACAGCTTCAATGATAATAAGAGAGTAATGACAAAAATGTCAAGGGTGTCGACACCATGAATGTTAATTTATTAAAACGTGACTTTTCACTGATTAATTACATGCTCTTCAAAATATCTGCAGTGCACAAGAAAAGTTAATTGAAGCATTTCATCTTGTGCGTGCTACTAAAAACAGCTTTAAATAAGTGACAGAGAGCTGCCTTTAAGATTACATATGGAATTCAATCTGTAAATTCTAAATGTTCTGCGTAAAGATGGCACAATAGTACTGAAGATGATGATACCTCACGGAAGCACTTATAGCATCATTATCTTAGGTCCTGCTGAAAATGTGCAAGGAAACTTTAAAGACAGCTGCAACCTCTAACACACCATCTTTTTGGGACTGCCTTCAAGACGATAATTCTTTTAGAATGAGGTATTATAAAATAAACACATACTTAGAAAGACTTTAAGTTAGTTAACATCTAAGAAAATGGAATTCCTAATTATTGTGACTTGGTCAAAAGCACCCGTTTTAAACAGATATGCAGTATGGTGAGTTTATATACTTACTTCATTCAATAAATGTCTTCTGGCCTTATATAAGGCATACCATATATGGTGAGTAGGGAGACAGATAAAACGTGGCCATGGTCCTCAATGACCATGATTCTTTGCAATCAAGAAGTGACCCCAAAATACAAATATATGCTTTAAAATATTCTGTAATTTATACTCAATATTTAGAATATATTTTATAATAGCTAACATGAAGTATTATAATTTCGAGTGAAAGTCTCATTTGCAATGGTCAGATTATGTTAGTGGTTCCAGGGAATTACTGTTTTGCCTTTGTTCTTTGAATACTGGGCTCACTGGGGTGACTTTTCCAAGTGTGGGAGCTCTTCCTCATCTTCACATTAAAGCCTCTTAAACTGCTATTTCTGTGGATCCAAGATGAAGTTTATGACAATAGGAGTTGAGGAAGATTTTACAAGCAATGTAAGATTCCCTTTACGGAGTTCAGTTTTAAAATCAACACTTAACGAATTTAAGACAGATATAAATCACATTAAAGAAAATGAATAGATCCCAGGCCAGCAAGTATTGCTTATAACTTGATTGCATGCATTAATGCAGGTAATAGAATTTGGCTGAGT
The DNA here is from genome assembly GCF_017639785.1 of Mesocricetus auratus. Classification (NCBI taxonomy): domain Eukaryota; kingdom Metazoa; phylum Chordata; class Mammalia; order Rodentia; family Cricetidae; genus Mesocricetus; species Mesocricetus auratus. Next base: position 38,504,163 of record NW_024429194.1, on the reverse strand, counting down.
AAGCTAAGGAAGGTAGGAGGAGAAGCAGCAGAAAATGAGAAGGAAGAAACTATTATTGTTGTTATTATTGTTGTTGTTATGGAGCTTTTGGATGAAACCAGGGCCAGGGAGCCTAAATCCACTACCATTTAAAGGAGAAGGAACTATACTGAAGAACTTCAGCTCCCAGGGGGCTGAATCCACTGTGCCATTAAATACTTGAATCTGTAACTCTTAGCAAATTATCTTTACCCATTATCCACACAGGTCAGTTCACAAAACAGAAGAGATCTGATCAAACCAAACCAAGGCGGGTGCAGGACCTATGTTACGGAATGTTACAGCCTTCACGGAACCGTTAAAGATGCCTTCTTCAATACACCTCATCATTTTCCATTCCTCAGCATCAGCCATATATCACATAAAGTAAGTGTTCAGCACATGTTTACTAGGCCAATTAAATACTCACTTTGGAGAGTTCTGAATTTTTTACATAAAGGAAGTCTCAGGTGTTTTTGTTATTAACATTCACATAGGAAACTGCAATTTTAAGATCAAATTCTCTTATGTATTGTTTAAACAAAAAGTATGTTAATTAATGGATTAGTGGTAATACATTATTTCCTATGTAAATATCATTATATTTTTTAAACAATACATGTAGTATCTACATATTTATCTCAAAATTCTGAAAAAGAATCTGGATTAGAATGCTAAAATTCCTTGATTGTGTAGCAGAACTGACTGGCACCTGGCTAATAATTAGTCATATATTATACGCTACATATTTATTTAAAAAGGCACAGGCTACAGAATAAGGGTAATTAATTAGAGTATAAACGTTTGGATTTATGGCACATATTAGTCTTACAGCATTTTAAGTATATATAATTTATTATACTAAAAATGCCACAAAAATTTTAAGTAGAAGGTCTCAGATATTTTATTTGAAGACTAGTGAGTCAATCCCATAACTTAACTCAACCTCTGAAAATAGAATAAAGAGGTTCTATTAAACAAAGTTTACAAAACCATGTGCTTATCCATTTCCACAGAGACGTTTACTCAATGGGATAATTGAGGGAACAAGGCCACTGATCAAGATTCTAACAATTACTGATGACTGCATTTTTTAAGAAACACTAGATTAGTGTTAAAGTATTACAGAGGCAAGATAATGAAAAGAGGCACAGTTGCCACTGACAAAGACTTCATACTTCAGTCTAGCCTGGCCCTACTGACTGCTATCAACCTCCTAAATTCAAAACCAGGAATTTTGTCCTAGCTACTTAACTGTAAGTAGTCCTTGTCTTTGCTGACTGACAGGATGCACCCCAGTCTAACCAAGAACTTAAGCATCATGTTCAACTCCTCATCTCCTAAGCACTACTGTCAAAGTCCTGCCCACTTTAAAATGGGACCCACAACCCTCTCTTCCTCTTTACCTCGTTACCACTAGCTCTCATGCCTTGTCACTTAACCATTACAGCAGCCTGTTAGAGATGCCCCAACAGGTCATCCACAGCCTGCTCCCCCCATTTTAAAGCCACTAAAACCCATGTCAATCAAAGAAAAAAGAAAACCAAAAAACAAAGAAAGAAAGAAACTGAAGTCACTTGCTTTGTTTGCACCCTGGGCTCCACTAAAAGTTAAAGCCAGGCTTCCTGTCATACAAGATATCCCAGTGTCCTACCTTGATTACCTCTCCAGAGTCATGTCTGGCTACAAATTCCTACAGGCCAGCTTTACACTCCAGAAATACCATGCTGCTCATTTCTCTTTCCCAGAAGGCTGTATGTTACTTCTCACCGCTCACCGGGAGTAGCCATTTAACGAAAGTCTTTCATTTCTCCCTAACTCCTTTATACTTACTACATGCCAGCTAAAACAGCCCCTCTCTAGAAAATTCCCTCTGCAATCGTATGACTTCACACCTCCTATAATCAAGACTCAGCTGATTACAATATGAAAGCGAGTGTAAGTTGCTGTGTGTCCCATCAGAATATAGTTCCTGCGGGTGTGTGGGGGGGGAGACCTCTCTATTCATCTCACCTTGTAGAGAACATCAGACAAATATTTATTAATTTAATCCACTAGGATCATAAAGCAAAATTTCATCCATCTAAGACTAATATTCATATTTTAAAATGACTTCAAGCAATTAAACTATCATACCAAAAAATGCACAATGTGGCCTACAAAGTGATTATAAGAGTTTCTGGCACTTTAGGGTAGAGACAGCTCAGTGGTTAAGAACATATACTGCTCTAGCACAGGGCCTGAATTTGGTTCCTAGGGTCCATTAATTACCACTTGTAATTTCAGCTCCCAGGGACCTGACACCCTCTTCTGTACTCTGCAGGCAGCTGAATGTGGACACAGCTATCCCCATATAGACACAGATAGTCATAAATATACTGAATATAAAGTAAGTTTTTTATAAAACAATTTATCATACAAATTCAGAAGCATTAGATGAGATTAAATTTTAGATGGAGACTCTAGGAAAGAGCTGACAGTCAACATGGCTAGAAAACTCCATTAGGACTTTCTGTTTGCTGTCTTAATGACTGGTGTCTCTGGAGCACAGATAATAACCCAAGACCTCTACATATACCACAGTGAAAAAACGTTATGAACACTGAAACCACTACAGGAAAAATCCAATGCATTGACAAACTCTACCACTTTCTAGCCAAACACTTCACAGATGCCCTAATTTTTGAGACAGGGTTCCTCTGTATACCTTTGGAGCCTCCTTTGGAACTCGCTCTACATGTAGACCAGGCTGGCCTCGAACTCTCAGAGATCCGCCCACATCTGCCCCAAAGTGTTGGGATTAAAGGCATGCACCACCACCACCCAGCTTTCCTCCTCCTATTTTTATACTAAATTATCAGAAACACGGCTTCTGTTGCATGGCCCCATGCAATAAACAGCCAGAGCAAAAGGCCCAGGATTAAACAGATCGGGATCTGAAGACAATCCCTTTTCCTTGTGAGTCATTTGTACATTAAACAAACAAACGAATGAATAAGTGAATAAATAAATAAATGAATAAAAGAGAAGGACTATTCTGAGTGACAACCACAGTGACCACGCATCAGATCCAACCATTTGTTGGGAGTTGTGCTGAGCAGTTTCCATATATTACCTCATTTAAATATCACAACAGGGCAGTAGGGTAGGTTTTAATTACACCCAAATTACAGGTGAGAAATTGGAGCTCAGAGACCTAAACTAAAATGCCATACTTTCATATTTAAGTTAGGGGAAGTTAGCAGGTTGTTAAGAAAGGGGGAATTGTAGCCTAAGTCAGTGGATGCTCACACACCTTTTGATGGTTTGCTTTATGTTATCAAGTGGAGAAACTCTTTCCCTTCCTCAGAGAGTTATTGTGGAGATTAAATAAACAATATGGAAAGCATTTCTCACACTGAGCACCTTGTGTACCCTCAATAATGTAAACAAGTCTCCCTCTTCCCAATCCAGCAGTGATAAGAATTGTAAGGAAAAAGAAATTCATAAACATTCCTAAATATTCTTATCAGTTTCAAAGTATAGATATTCCAAGTATCTCTTCACAAAAGGAAAATATTATCAGACTAATGTACACATAAAAACATAAAAAGTAAAGTAACGTGTTTTGCTTCATATTTGGACTGTGACACTTATTTTCCATAGTTATCATAAGATCAAAATATATCAAAATTCAAAATATATCAATGTATCAAGAGGGAAGAAAAGCATTGGCTCCCAAGGTCTTCCTGCATGATGGCTTATAGGAACATTCCCAGTGAACTTAATCAATCATGTTACACTTCAAAAGAGGGGAAAAAGTACTTCAAGTAGGAGAGACAGAGTTCAACACAGATACATAATCTTTCTACAGAGAATTGTCTTGTTTTTTCCAGAAAGACCTTCATTCTCATCTCTATGTAGTCTACATAATAAAAAGAAATGGAGTAGCCAGGCTGGAACGAGGTGCAGAGGAAGAAACGCAATGGTTTGTGCTATCAGTTACCTGCAAACATACACTTGCACTTGTTTTCTTGATGCAGTCATGAAACTTAGCTCTGATAGTGTGAAGACAGTAAGTCAGAGCTTTTTGCTGTTGTTTTAAATTTTCTGGCAAATGAGAATTAAATGTCAACACACACACACACACACACACACACACACACACACAAACACACACACACATCAACTTCACTGCTAAGAGTCCAAACAGCTAGGCTTTACATCCAACTACCCTAGTGTCACATTAGGGTGTGCTCTGTGGAAATGCACCCAAGAATGACTGCCAAACTAAGCTGTAGAAGACAACTCAGAAAGCCAGGGAATCCCATAATAAGCTAAATTGTACATATCACATTGGAAGGCAGCTTTACAAGGATATTGACATTTCTCCATCTTCATACCAATACTCCTCTACTTTTGAAATGCTGCTTGGTTTTGGGAATTTTTTTTTGTTTGGTTTGGCTTGGGATTTTTTGTCATTAACACATGGGCCAACACTGGACACAACAGACACCATCATGGGCTGACATGACAGAGACAACAGTTAGCTAACCAACTCTCAAAATAATATCCCAACTCTTGAGAATTTTATCTTCATTTGGTGGCTTAAGAGGTCAACTGGTTCCTTCCAGCCTCAATTTTCATATGTGAGAAATAGAGCTGGGAATACAAGTCTGCTTCACTGTGTTCTAAAAACGGAAAGCAGCTATGAAAAGAAGGAATGTAAAACGCTATGAAAAGAATAAACTAGATTCCCTGACCTCATTATTGGTGAGAGTCCTGTAGAACTAGAATGACTACTTCTCCCGATTCCATACATGCCACCTGGTCATCAAGCTGACTGATCAACAGTAGTGACGACGGCACAGCTGGGGCTTGCTTTATGGTAATGGAAACAAAGTTTAAGTCACGCTGTGTTTTCATACTTATTTAAGTTGTAACCTGCCACGAAAATGCATTTATTGGCATAAAAGTAGATGTAAGAAAAACTATGAACTTTAATCTTTAAAAATATTCAAAGACTAGTGAGATGGTTCCGTGGGCAAAAAGAATTGCTGCCAAGCCTGACAGCCTGAGTTCGATACCCATGATCCACCCAGTGGAAGCAAAGAATTGACTCCAACCAACTCTTCTGTGGCCTTGCAATGCAGGCCACAGCATGTACATATACATACACATCAATTATAGTAAATACATTTTTTAAAAATTAAATGCTAAAAAGTCAGCTGTAAGTTTAGACTAGTTGGAAACTGATCCTCAGGCAAGGTTACAAGAATTGGGAACAAGCTAACCCAGAAACAGACGGAAGCACAAGGTAAGTATCATTTCACGGGCCAAAACATGAGACAGATTATTTTTATATTATTCTGTCTGAATTGTCTATCTCAGATTCTTAACTTCCAGATTCTATTTCTAAAATCACTTAACACTGTGTGTTTCCAGTAGCCGTCAAAGCACATACTGTCATCCCTGTCACCGAAGATTGTCAGCAAATGCAACATGGACACTAATGATCCTAGGCAACGATGCCCAACCTCCTCTCAAAGAGATCTTTATTCCAGAAGAAAAAGTCTAAAGTGTTCTGTGAAAAATCACTCTAACACACAGGAAGGAATCATTGTAAGACCAGATCACTAATATCTGTTACTTCCTTGAAGGTTATCTTATTCATCATTTTAAAACCCAAATCTGTCAGGCATGATACCACTTTTCCATTTTTTCCCCCAAGTTGTTCCTGCTCTATTCTAGTACTGTCAAATAATGATAGTTGCTATCATTGTTTTTATGCCTTAGCTGGCACCCAGTGTACAGATACTTTCATCTTAGACTATTCACTGAGGTCACTAAACTGATGATCGGTATCTTATAATGATACTGACCCCTCCCCTGAAGGCAGAGCAAGTGGGCTATCATACCTGACTGGTGCTGTGGGCAGGATGCTAGTTTATGAAAGATTGAGGATTGGATTTTGGGGATTTTTTCCTTCTTTAAGCTATTTAAATAGAATCCTTCCCCATTCTTACACATAGATCCCTCTTTCCCACTACTAGACGCTACCTTATCCTATCAGAAAAGTTTTCACACTGACTTCTAGCCTTAATACTTCCAGTCCAAACTTTAATTCCTTATTTGGAAGAAGTAAACTTACGCGAAATATATTCAGAGATTATCTTTTAATGCAGAGAACATGTTATTTTCGTTTATCAAAGTGAATGGCATGTGTAGATGGATGAAGAAACAAGTGATCTTATAGGAGTGAATTTTCAGGTCCCACATACAAAATTTATTCCAAGTTACAAACATCTGAGTGACCAGTTCTAGGTCCCTGTTCTAATTAACAGACAAGAGTCTTTCTCAGACTCTGTTTGCCTTGGCAATCTAAAATGCTGATATTCTCCTAGATCTCACAGAGAGGAAAAATGGGTATCTTCTCCATCTAACACCTAAGTGGGTAACCTAGATACTGTAAATAGAGGCTACATAAAGGATGTAACAGACAGCTCGGAAGTGAGAGCCAAAATATTTAATCAACAACTCTAAAAACACAGAGAACTTAGCCAAAAACTGTACTAATATGGAATTGCCACAGGCTAGTTAAAAAAAAACACACACACACACACACACACACACACACACACACAATTACCAAACTTACATTTTACTGTTGCTGGGTGAGAAAAGCTCAAGTGTGAAAAAAAATGCAATCTTTAACCATTTCCATACTTTGCAATGTTTATTTAAAAACAGAAGGGAAATGCCTTTTTGAATGAAGCAATCAGAAAAGCAGATCACAAAGATCCAACTAAGTAAGCAAGCACTTTCTTGCAAATTTTCTCATGGTGACTAGGGGTGACAGGTTAGTCTTATCAACAGTTACTCTCTATTTTACATACTAAATATTTTTAACAGTAGCTAGAGATTAACTAGGATACAACAGAAACTCCTTGTAAATCTACCTTGACCTACTAGATATTTTGTATGAAAAAGTTTGTTTCTAACAAATAAAAATACATTCTACCAAAGTACTAATAACATTAAATATTAAAGTACAAAATCTCTATATACTATTACAGTAATATAACTTTTCTCAAAACAATAAGCAAAAACAAAAAGTGCTACAAGACCCATCACAAGAGACTAACAATATAATTCAGCATGAATCACTCCACAACGTCATTTTTTTCCTTTCTACATCATAGAGGGATTTCATAGCCTACCTCAAGAATAAAATTTTCTGAATAAGTTTTCCTCATTCATAAAAAGAAAGAAAATTTTTAAATGAAGTAAAGTCAAAGAGTTCAATGAATTTCAAGTCAACAGCTAAAATCATTGAAGGCAGTTAAGTAAGTACAAAATGGTAAGCGTTTGCTTAGAACACACATGTCCTCACTAATTACAAAGTTTTTAGCTTTACAATAACTTAAGTCAGGGTAGAAGAGAGTACCTGAAAGGAGAATTTCTCTAAAATATCAAGAATTGATTTAATATGTTCATAATTAAGTTTTTCAGTTATCAACTCTCCAAAGAAGAAAAGATAGTCTCCTTCACATATCACCTAAGTAGAAAAGTTGTAAATTCAACTAAACTTAATATAAATCATGCTCTTTCTACTTAAGACTATAGCATATACCCAAATTACAAAGGAAATGACAGCTCAGGTTGTTTTGAGTAGGAGTGGCAGACCATTTGCACCTAATCTGATAAAACATTTTAATTAAGAGACAAACTACAATCTTAACAAATAAAAGCATCTTCTGCTCAGACACTGACAGAACGCCAACTGTCTTTCTGGTACACTCACCAATGTACATTAAATTCCGTATCAGAAGCACTAAAGAGCCAAAACTGCGCATGCCTGCAAGCCCAAAACATGCTTCCAAATAGTGCTACTTCTTTTCTGGACAATCTAAAACAAACTGCTTTCCACTGTGTAAAGAACTGGACATGAACAAGTTCCACACATTGTCAATGACACTTCACTTCTAACCCTATGGGGGAGAGACTTTTACACTGCCTCGTATGTTCTGAAAAAGCAAGCAACACTTCAATCCTACTACTGATGCTTTAGCTTCACACCAAGGCAGCAAAAATTACTTCTACATATATATAGATAGATAGATATACATATATATATATATTTACTTCTACACACACACACATATCTATGAAGAAGACTTTGGAAATGACACATAAATCTAGGTATGAACATCGAAGCTGAAATAATAGTAAGCAAACCCTCACATTCCTTACCTGGTACAGGTAAGCACCAGCTCGCAAACGCCACCTTGGGATAGTTCACACTAGCAAGTAGGCTCATGGTTTATGATACTAGAATGAACGGAAATAAATCTGGGTTGTTCTTTCCTTGGCAAAAGCTACAGCAGTAGCTATACCACAGAGTGAGCAGACCCCACGGACCTGACAAGTTCAAATCTCTCACTTGAGAATTTAAAAGAAAAAAAAAAACATAAAATGAAGACTTACTGCTTGTCATGTGACTTGGTGAGGCGTGCTGTCCATTGGGTGTGCTTGAGGTGAGGTCAATGGCCATATTGGCGTGCTCCCCTTCAGGTGAAAGCTCATTGTCACCTGCTTTCAAAAAATAAAATCTTTTGGTTTCTGTTCATTGTCATATAACATCTAATTACTTGGACTGCCTCATATTCAAAGGGCATGCAGAGCTAAGTGCTTAAGAAACATGCTTTTCTTTTAAGAGAAACTATAAGGAAATAAAATACATAGTAAATGAATGAAATGAAAAAAAAACACAACTAGCCCATAATAAAAAAAAATGAACAAACTTTATTATCATTATACTCTTACAGGTTAATGGAAATAGGAAGGATTTGAGATCCAAAATAATTCTAGTGAAAACAGTAAGTTTTTTTTTAATAATCTAATTTGATTCTTCAATGTAGAATACTTAAAGTGAACATTTTCTAAAATGTTAGCCGGATGCTTCAAAGAGAGCTTCCTTTAAAAAAATGTGAACTTAAGACTCTAATTCTTTCATAATATGTGTCTGGAAAATTAAGTTACCTCACAGTAAATCTTTAGTACCCACCACACTAGTAGATATATCTGAAACCGCATGTATTCTAAATTTAAATTAAATGGAGAATCAAATAGAAAACTAAAGATCAGTAAGCTACAATTATTAAATAATGGCCTTTATTAAATGAGTATATTTCTATGCCTCCTTCTTATTTTGCTTGTGTTAAAACTTCCTGACATTCATTAAAAGGTAAATGGTGACTAGCAAATAAAACTAGAGAACTTGTAATAACTCATGGCTCAGAAAATCAGATGCAGGTAACATAGTTAACTTTATTACCCACCAAAAACTCATGAAAATAAATACTTACATGCTAAGTAGCCATCAATAGCCTCTGTTTCCATAGTCAAAGTGCAGTGCTGTAAAATAAAAGATGACGACCTTAACCCAAGGATTCCTCCTTTTATGTGCCATTAAATTCTTAATTTATTTGAGGCCCCAAGCAGTCAGTCCATGTTGCTCCTGCAACCTGTGCCCAAGAAACATACTACAGTGTACTGTGCGTGCTCATTTGCAAGTCACTGAACTCTCTGCAAATGATCTGATTCCTGCTGGAGATAGGATAGGGAAGATTAAGTGTGCTGTGAGATGGGCTGTAGCAAGAAAAGAATGACTCTCTTAATCAAAATTTACCTGTTTTATGGGGGGGAAAATGCGTAGGGGGTCATCCCTCGACTTTGCCAACTTTAACTGCTAAGCATTTTACCATTCATTACTTCCCACAATCACACTGTCCTTTGAGGACTTCCCTAGTATACAGACAGCTCTATTCACAATTGTTGCAAGTTGGTTCATCATGTTCTACTAGGGAGGGGGAGAACAAACAAACACAAGAAAACAAAACAAAACAAAAATACTTAGTGCTAGACTGTATCTCAAAGACTTTTGCAGCAGTTGGCCAACTCTCCGGCTTGTATTGACATTTTAGCCTACCCCAAATTCTGTGTAAGCACCTGTTCAACGTACCCTTAATTTCCTGCCAGACTATGGCTGGAGACAAATGCCAAGCCTACTTAAGACATTCGGATTTCCAACATTTCAGAAACTTTTGGCTGTGCACGAGGGGATCATTTTCTACCCAAGTATGAGGGAATGGTTTTCATGCACCAATAGCCCAAAACAGAACTTAATCCCCAGAAACAAAAGTAAACTGTAAGAGACGACACCCTCTAGCTTTGATTCCATAATGAAAAGATCGATAATCTAACTGTATTCTTTGAGGGGAAAAGTTAAAGAATTGACAAGTCCTAAAGAGATTTTTTTTACTTAATTTTTTTCCCTTTGGCCCTGGTCCTTTTTGCCTTTAGTTTCAAAACTCTCACAGCACCAGCAGCTAAATTATTCACAATGAGCCATTTCTGTATTGATCGCCAAGTATATTTAGCCCTGGCTCCTGGAATTTCTCCATTACTTACTGGAAAACGGGCAGCTTCGCTTCTTGTCTCCAAAACCACTTCCCTTCTCCCGCCCCCCCCCTTCACCACCAGCCTCCCTACCTCCCCACCCCCCCAAAAAAACTTTTCTTTCTTTCTTCATGGAATAATCAGATCAAATTCTCACCTCAGTAAACTACATAGCAGTTAAATCCCGACCTGCTTTACTCTTATCAAATTCTTTCAGTTATGATTACATAAGGCTTAAAAGAGAGGGATCCCGTAAAGTTTAAAAGGGGAGCAGTTTCTACGGAGATCTTATAGATGAGTCTATCTCTTTAAAAATGTACACATTTAACACACATACTAAAAAGAAGCGTCAGTTAGAAGCAAAAGAAGTCTTCCCCATCAGTGAAATGGTTATTAAACCCTCAGAGAAGAAAAAGAAAAAGGAGAAAGAGAAACGAAATGTACATACAAAAGAAATTGTCCTTTGATTAAAAAACATTCATCACCATTTCCAGCTCTGTCGGGAGATCCCAGCTTCTTCTAACCCCTCAAAGAGGAGGTGACAATGTCGGGCTGAAGAGAAACGGAGAAAGAAAGAAAGAAGTTTTTTGTGTCCCCCCCCCCTTCCCTCCCTGGCCCCCTCCAGGCCAAGCCCCCTGCAGAGTTCAAGGCGAGGAGGAGGGGAAAGCACTTTACAGGTGGGTCATTCCAAGCCCGAATCCAGCAAACAGATCGGCTGATAAACAAAACCAAGAAATGAGAGAGAAGGAACACTCCCCCCCAACCTCCTCCTCCTTCTCCTCCTCCTCGTCCTCCTCCTCCCCCGCCCCCGCCCCCTCGTCCCTTTGGGATGGTCTGGTAGGAAAAGTCACTCAGGAATGGCACCACGTACTTTCAGGAAAGAGGAAAAAAAGAGAGAGGGAGGGAGGGAGAGAGAGGTCAGTCAGTGCTACAGCAATGCGATTAACAAGAAGAGAAAAAACTTGATCCACCGGTTCCTTAAGAATCGACCAAAAGCTAAGACAAGAAAACTGAAAGAAAAAAGGGGAGGGGGGATACGAGGGGAGGGATAGTCAGAACCCAGCAAGGAACCTAGGCCAACTTCACAGGACTGTTTTGTGGCCTCTGGCAAAAAAGAAAAAAGAAAAAGAAATTAAATCTTCATTCCATCTCTCTAGCCCATACCAGAACCTGTCAAAGCGATTTAACTGCTGCTTTTACACATGTGTCACACGAGGTTCATTTTTTATTTTTGTTTTGTTTTGTTTTGTTTTCAATCCCAACGGGATAATACCTTCTATCTAGACAGCTGCAATTTATGCCAGGCTATCCAATCTTTCTTCTTGAGATTCAAGTTAAAACAAAGCAAAAAAAAAAACAAAAACAAAAACAAAAAACAAAAAAAAAACAAGTCCAAATCCATGACAGCTAGAGAGATGAGAACTGATTAATCCATTAACATCCCAGAAGCAGATTACAAGGAGGGGACGATACATTAAGGACATCATCCTCAACCAGATTCCCTGAGCGTCCTTTACAGAAATCATTACCCTAATCAGAGCCACAACCCATCCCTCCCCAAAGAAAAGCGCCTACATTATTATTATCACTGGTTAACAGCAACAAGTCATTCGACACACCACACTGCTAAACAAGATTCCATATAATTACACTTAACTTTCAAAACACCCCCCGCTTTGCAAAGCATACACAAATTGATATATAATCTATGAATCAGAAGACAAATAAAACAAGAGCTGTCCTTCCCCACGCAAAAAGCCAAGCGGAGATTTACCTCAGCAGTGCATGCAGTAAAATAATCCCATCACCCTTTTGTTTGTGTTTACTGTTAGTGTGTCCTCTCCCTCTCTCTCTTTCTTTCTTTCCTGTGCCTAACGTGTGTTTGTGCACTGCAGTTGGTGGTGGAAACTAAGGCAGTGGATCTGTAGCTAAGGGTAATCCTGTTTTTACTTCCTCCATCTTCAGCGAGGAGCAGGGTTAGCCCGGGACAGCTGGTCAAACCCCGAGAAACCGATCCGGCGGAGCCCGAGCACATCTCCCCCGCCGGCCGGGATCGCGCAGACGCCCGCGGGCGGAGGGCAGGCAGCGGCGGCGGCGGTGGCGGCGGCGGTGGCGGCGGCGGCGGCGGCAGCGGCGACGCGCGCCGGCTGGCGGGAGCGCGCGTGCGCGGACGTGGGGGGGGGGGGTGGTTGTCGTGTGCGAGCGCCCGGGTCCGTGAAAGCCAAACGAGAGCGCGGGCGGGAGGGGCGGGTGCGCGTGTTTGCGCGCTCGGCCGCTCGCTCGGCGCGCTCGGCAATCGATTACAGGACAAGTGCCGCACGGTTCCGCGCCTCCTCCTTCTCCTCCGCGCCCCGCGCGCCCCCCGCGCCGACTCCGCCCCGCTCCCCGCTCCCCGCTCACGTTCTCCGCTGCTGGTCGCGCGGGAGGGACGATCGCGGCTTCTCCAGGCTCATGTCGGCCCCGGGAAGTTTTCTCTTCGGCCCGCCACCTCGCAGACGCTGGTTCCCGGCACCCGGGAGGACCCGGGACCCTGAGCCCGGGCGGAGGGGCCCTCGCGAGTGTGCTGGGAGACACGGAGAGCGACTGTCCCCATTGTGAAAGTGCTTTCCAGTGCAAGTTTAAAATTAGAGTGTTTACTTGCCGTTTATATCCAACCCCGTCCTGGCGTGCGCCACATCCATCCGAGTCAGAGGAACCGTGAGGGTCGAAAAAGTTGTTAGCCTGCAAGTGTCGCCTAGCTTAAGTCAATCACGACGTTCGCGTTTTGGGGGGCGGGAAAGGGAGAGGGGGCGGTGGATGGGAAAGTATAGGAATCGTCCTGAGAAAAACAAATGCATGTTCAGTCTACAAATAGCAGCATTTACTATCTTTCTTAGACCACAGAAAAGGGAATAGAGACTTGTATAATTAAAGGGAAAAGGAAAATGAAAGGAGCTGAAAATACTGAACTGTGTAGTCTGGGTGGGTTAAGTTTGAAAACACATGAAATTATCAGGACTGCCAAACAGCATTTCTGAGAAACCGTATCGCAAATTGTGTAGAAAATCAATGCTGAAAGAGGAGCAGGCGCTGTGCCTCCCACTCCTTTAAAGAATCCCAGAAATAGTTGCTAAGAGTTTTCTCCCTTCCCCCCTTTCCGCTGAAGCAAGTGATCTGACACATTGAAAATAAAATCAACTTTCATCTGAAGCAGCACTCTGCCCTGTGTTTGGATTTCGGTGTGAGCATAGGGTTCATTCACAGTGGTACACAGCGGGTACCTTAATAATGCCTAATGTGTTTATTTTTACTTTTTAAAAGCTTATTCTTTGCACTGCAGTTAATAAGCAAGTGTGCTTGTAGGCTCAGTTCACTTTTTTAGTTGTGGCAAATGATGGAATAAAGCAAAGATAGACCATTTCGATGGAGAGAAATCACTTGTTTTTGTCTGATTTTTTTTAGGTTGCACAATATATGTGACGTTGTGAATATTAAAATTTTAATCTATTTGTCAACTATCTGAATAAAATGTTTTTTTTCCAAAGAAAGATTTGGAGAGGCCAAACTAAAGAGAACCTAGGAGTCATTCTAATCAATTCAACAGGCAGAAAATTAGAATGTGTGACTCTACAGTATATAAAGGGTGACATACTATAAAGATACATATATATATATATATATATGTGGATATAGATATGAAAGATGTTCTCTGAACATTCCTTCCCTCCTGAAAACTGGTTTCAGTGTTCTATGTATCTGCAAAGTCATAGTGGTCCTTAGAAAAGATGAAAACATTCGGTACTAAAAGGCAGTGTCTTCATAGCTAAAGAGCAACAGAATTCATCTGCAGAAGAAGATCCATTGTGAAATCAGGGGGATTCATCCTCAAGCTAGTATCTACCATAGTTGGTATGAAGTCCTTGCCCTTACCTTAGCTGACTACTGCTTAATTTAGGTCCCTCCAAACTTATCCTGCTAATGAGTTGATGTCATTGGTTCCCTAGTCACCAGAGGCACACCTTCTCCCTCTAGTGGTTAGACCTTTAGACAGTTTTCCAGCAGTCACTGTCTTCCCCAATAGTGAGATAATTAGGCAGGGACTAATGAAGCACACATTTTAGGGGGACAAAATTCTGGAGTGTAAGAATTAGGCCATCTTTCTAGCATCCCGTGTTTCCTTCTCATTAGCAGACCATGATGAATTCAACTAGTCTGAGAAAGTCATGAATATGTTTACAAACTAAATCCGGAGGTTCTGTTTCATGCCAAAAATCAAATCAGACTCACAATGAAATTCATTCATGACAAAGTAACCATATATAAACTTCACATTGCTCAAGATTTCCCTCCATGATATCTTTGTTTTGTTCTGTTTTAGTTTAGTTTTTCCAGGCAGGGTTTCTCTGTATTGCTTTGGAGCCTGTCCTGGTACTCACTCTATAGACCCAGCTGGCCTCGAACTCTCAGAGATCCACCTGCCTCTGCCTCCCGAGGGCTGGGATTAAAGGCATGCGCCACCGACACCAGACCTCCCTCCATGATATTTTGATAGTGGTTAAAGAACAGATTTACTTGTATAGCTACACTGTATACAGTTTGTTAAACAGCTATATACTTTAATGGCCATAGATACACTTGGACAAATTGTTAGACAACTATATACTTTAACTGTGTAAGAAAAGCTCCCATGGGGAGAGTAGAGTTCACAGTATGTTGCTGGAAAATAAATTGTTCAGTTTGGAGAAGGTATGACAAGAGAGCAAAGCATACCTTTCCTCTGCCATTTCTCATATTGCCATTTCTTTCTCATCTTTTCTGTTCAAGCTGTGGAAGCTGTTCTTTCCCGGCTTGGTTGGTTTAGTTTATCAAGACAGTGTTTCTCTGCGTAGCCCTGGCTGTCCTGGAACTCGCTCTGTAGACCAGGCTGGCCTCAAACTCACAGAGAGCTGCCTGCCTCTGCTTCCTAAGTATTGGGATTAAACGTGTACGCCACCACCACCCAGCCAGAGTTAGTTCTTACAATGAACAAAGGTTGTGTTTTATGGGTTCATTATCTTTCAGAACTGGCATTAAGTTGATAATAAATACTTACTGAATGAGTGACTAAAGAGGAAAGCACACATCCTTCGTTTTTGTGTTAAGCCATTGTCAAGGAACAAACATAACAAGGGTAAATCCCGATTCCCTAATGAGTTGGGACAACTCTTAGCTGGTAAGTCATGTTACAGGTATCCTTAGAATGTTAGTTTTTCCTTATCCACATGAAGGATGTTGATGTCCTCCTAGATATTACCAAATACATTACATAGTTGTCATTTGCAAAGGGGGTTAAATTGCATGCAAGATGCAAAAATCCTTATAAATGTAGTCTTGATTAAAATGCACTTCCATGATCCTCAGCTTCATAACCAATTATTTCTGGCTACCTGACAATTCTGGAAATCAGGTGACTACCCATGGCAGCTCATTTAATTTTACAACCACTAAGAGCAATTAGTAAAAGAAACATTTTACAAGGCATCAAGGCTAAAAGATGAATTATAAAATATTTTCCCCTCCTGAATGGTTTGTGTTAACTGTTTTAGCTTTAAAAACAATTCCTGTTAAAGGAATTTGTATAAAAAACCTTGTTTTTATCTTTTTTGGCTCAAAGGATTAATTCTATGTTATTTAGTTTGGGCTTTATTTTCAGGATGTAAGTGGGGGAGGCAGTCAAATTAGATGATTTGTCATTCTTACATAATATAGAAGAATTTTTGAAAACTCTGTATATATTATGTTTTGATGACTTTTGGTGCTTTATGCAGCAGTCATATAAAGTACATGTTGGAATATGGACTCTAAAAATGAAATTAAAATGTACACATAGATGGCTGCTGTTAATATTATCTTTTTAAGCAGGAGGGAGAATGATGCTGCCTCGTTCTCTTGACTTAGAGGGACACTGGAGGAGTAGGAAGCCAGATTCTGAGGACCATTTTCTTCCAAACTCTGATTTTGTTTCTGGCTTCCCAGAGTTTCAAGGAAAATATTCTAAGAACCTATTTCAAGTTCCTAGGTCAGCATATTTGTATCTCCCTGCTTTACCTCCCAGATATAATAAGAGTGGGGTCTGGCTGTTTGACCTGTGAGATCTAAGTTAGGAACTTCTTCCCATCCTTTCCATCTTTCCAGTTAGAGACAAGACTCCTGTGCAAATACCTATGTCCCTAGAATAGATAATATGATGGAATTTATACCTTGAAATGTTGTTTTCTTCTAGGAAGCACTTACGTGACATAGAGCAGATGAAGAATTAAGAGAGTCAGAAGTTGCATGGTAGACAAAGGATGTGAGGAATTTACAGGTTTCAGAATACAAATGAAAGCATGTATTTTTAAAGATGTCATTATAATCTACCATAATGTTTTAAATGCAAATGTGTAATGTGTTCAGCATTTTTAAAAATCCACATAAATGAAGCTTCAAGCTACAGTAAGTGGTACCATGTAAAACCAACCCTCTAAAAGTCATTAGAAAGAAGTTCTAAGAAACCCAAAAATGTTAGCACACAAAAAGTACAGTAAAGTTTTGGAATGCCCAACAAAGTATTGGCACAAGGAAACAAAAGCATCAATTAACTAGAAACATAACACAGACATAAAGGATGACAATAAAATGGAAAATGAAAGTCTAGTGGACATGACATTAATTGCATTAGACAAAGATTAAAAAACAAAACAAAAACCACTCTTAATATTCCAAAATATTTTTAGCAACCAAATTCAAGAGGTGGGAAACTTTAGTTTGCCAGGAATGGGAGGAAAAACCCAAAATGAACTTTAAATTGTGAAATTTGGAGGGGGAAATGCAAAGAACTGGACTAAAGTTCCACATAGCAAAGGGTGGATTCTAGGACATGGAGCCATTAGATGGACGCTGACAGACTGATGGGTTACATCTCAAAGAAACCACCTGCTAGTCAAACCGGTATTAATAACAACCCCATCCTGTCTTTTTAAACTCGTGAAAAGCCCATGGAAGTTCCTGCCCAGCCATTGTGAGGAGCTACATCCCCTTCTAAACCAACTTCTTTCACAGTGGTGTAGTCTAATGATTTGGTTAGTCAATCTTACCTATCCAGGGATTCAACATCCTGCCTTTAAGAGTTGGTTGGTCATAACCTCAGGAATTAAGAGCCTTAGGAGGATATAACCAGGGAGCTATTTGTGTTTGTCAATGCTAAACAGTGATGTATACTATGAAAAGGGGATCTGACTCAAAGAAAGGTCATCTACAGGTGGTAGTGAAATCAAATGTCACTCCCCTCCCAGTCTTTGAGACTGTGGTTTAGAGAAAGGTTAGCTCAATATAGGAGTTAGTGTGGCATTATGAACTTAAGATATGGTGCAGAAAGGGAAAATAATACAATCAGTACCTTTCCCCCAGCAGCTACGTCCAACATGAAAGGATTCTTCACATTTGATGTAATGCTAAGGTACTCGACACCTGGGGAAAATCCCATGCAGTAGACTATCACTAAAGGTCCTGTAAACCTTGTTCAAATATTTCCACACATAGTAGACGACTTTGTTTTAAATGTAATATAACTGAAAAATAAAAACATATGCAGAATCTATAGCATTTTAGTTTTAGGAGAGGGTTTTGTTATATAGTGCTTGTTGTCAAAGAACTCACTATGGTGGAACCAGTCTGGCCTCAGATTCCCAGTGGCTCTCCAGCTTCTGCATCATCAAGTGCTGGCTGGGATTATAGGGGTGTACTGGCATGGGTGGCTAGCACCCTGGACTCATGGTACAACTTGATCCAATAAGCTGGAGTATCAGTTTTACTAGAAAAACCACATAAACCATTATTGTTATAGGCATTCACCTTGTGCCAAATACTCAGGTCAAGTACTCATGTCTTGTATATTATCTCACTTGAAATACTCGGAGATTTAGTTGACTTCTCTGAGATCCATGGCTTCAGATAATTTCTAAAACACCTATATTCAAACTTATCATACCTATACCTCCTATATCTTCTTTAGTCACACAAACTTGTTTTTGTGTAAATCTTGCCCGTTAACTGAGAGAAAACTGCATGTCCAGAGCATCCTCAGAAGGTGAATCAAATGTAGAACAAAAGTAGAACTCTGGCAACCCCGGTGCCAACCTGCATATGAGTTGCAGCCTAACTGGTGTTTAGTGTAGGTGTTTATTGCTAGCTCTCTTCTGGACCAGTGAGTTATGTGAAAGGTCTCCTGGGAATAAAGGAAAGCAACAACCACCTCATAATAAGTTGAGTGGGTAATGTCAAAGACAAAGACAAAACTTTTTTGTTTTACTTGGTTTTTCGAGACAGGGTTTCTCTGTGTAATGGTCTTGGCCGTCCTGGAACTCTCTGTAGAGCAGGCTGATTTCAAACTCACAGAGACCTGCCTGCCTGCCTCTGCCTCCCAAGTGCTGGGATCAAAGGCATCTGACCAACAAGAACAAAAGTTTAAATTGTGTTGACACAAATGTCTAAATACATTTCATTTTAAAGGAGATCACTTCTGATTCACTGTCCAAAGAAATGCATAAATGGTATTTCTCCCTGCTCTTGGCTCCACGCACATGAATGAATGGTGTATGTGATAAACACTGAGATTTCAAATTGTTATGAAATTTTGAACTGATACTTTTGGCTTCTCAGGAAAAAATTGTTTTTTGTTTTTATTTGTTTTGTTTTGTTGTTGTTGTTGTTAATGAAAACAGTTGTCAATTTAGGATTTTTATCTCGCATTCGGTTTACAAATAGAATGAACACAGGCATAAAGAAATGAAACGATATTTTTTTTGATACAGAGTCTCATGTATCAGAATAGCCTTGAACTCACTGTGTAGCTGAGGATGACCTTGAACTTCTGATCCTTCAAACTCTCACTCCTGAGGAACAGGATTGCAGGTGTGTGTCCAGCTTACACATTTCTGGCGCTTGAATCGAGGTTTATTATTTACTACTGAATCAAGGCTTCTGCTCAGTTGAAAGTAATATAAGGGCTGGGCATGTACTCTCCCAACTGAGCTACATGCCTTACTTTCAACTGAGCAGGAGAAGGTGAATCATTGTGATTTTGAAGCCAGCCTGGTCTATAGAGTGAGTTCTAAGCCATTCAGGGTAACGAGGCAAAAGCTTGCTTCAAAAACAAATCAAGTAAAATAAGTTGTTACAGATTCTGCACATAGTTTTTTTCCTCAATAATACTACATTTAAAACAGCATAGAGCCGTGCAGTGGTGGCACACACCTTTAGTCCCAACACTTAAGAGTCAGTGGCAGGCAGATCTCTGAGTTGGAGGCCAGCCTGGTACATAGAGTGAATTCCAGGACAGCCAAGGCTACACAGAGAAACCCTGTTTTGAATTACAAAAATAAATAAATAAATAATAAAATATAGGCTTTCTTAAAGCAGGATTTATTTTTAATTAAAACATAAAATGAGACTTTTATTTGAAAATAAAGACACTATGAAGGAGGCTTATCAGTGACTTTAGGGGAAACATCCATACCCATACAAATATCTGGAAATAATCAAGAAATAACATGGACATATCTGTATGCTCATAGGGTTGTTTTATACAATTTTAATTTCTAGAAACTTATGTTAGGGAATGAATTAAACTGATTGTTTAGAGAAAAACCTTATTTAACAGCATAATATGGGTGGAAGGGAGGTACCATCCTTGCACATCAGTGGGAATAATTCTTTTAGAGTTTACTCCTCCTATGGAGTTAGACATTGCAGGTTGTAAGGCCTGTCTCCATTAGACAGTCTACCAAGAACCCCATCATGACTGTAAAACCAACAGTAGCAATTATTGGATATTTTCACTTTCCATATGACTCTTCTTTGAAGAGAGAGAATACATAAAAATTATATATTTCTCTATAATAAATGCTATTTATGCTTTTTATTTACATACATTTCATATGAGTTTGAAAATTTATAGTTCGGCCTTCTGGAACAGTGCGGTGGTGTAACTTCCAACTTGAGTTATTGTCAACCCTTCATGACTAATAGCCAAATCCTTGACCTTGGATCCCACAAAGACTATGGTATTCTAAGGTGACCCTTGAGGGGATAGGCGTATCCTGTTGCCTGCTTTCGAACTTCAATGGATCATCCTGCCTCTATCAAGTCACTCTACTGAAGGAGAGTCACCAAGGTCATAGTATTTCTGAGATAACCCATCCAAATGCATTCCCTCAAAATTCCGAGGGGAACACCCAGTGAAATTGAAAATGAGGAAGGAGATATGAATGGCATCAAATGCCGTCCTTAATTATGAAAGCAGAAGACAGGGTAGTTATGAAAGAGGGTATAGGAAGTGAGGTGATGGAGGCCTTAAGTACAAACAATAAAAATAATTAGCTGCACAAAGTAGGAGAAAGAATCAACTAGAAGATCATGCAAGGCTAAAGGAGCATGTGGTTGATTGATTAGGTATTTGGTTGATTTTTTTTTAAGTAACACTTCATCATTTCCCAAGACTGGTGTAAATGTTTCAAAAGCAATGAAGGGACTGAATGAAGGTAGTTGAAGACTGGTGAAGAGGAGTCCATGCTGGGCAAGGACAGAAGACTGTTACAAAGCTAGCACAATGAGCTTCAGGTAAGAGAGGCCATACCAGGCTGGGTGTACGGGAAGATGTTTTTTAATCCCAGGAGGCAGAGGCAGGCTGATCTCTGTGTACCAAGCTAACCTTCTCTACAAAGCGAGTTCCAGGTCAGCCAGGACTACACAGAGAAATGCTGCCTCAAAAGACCAGAGAGGGAGGGAGGAGAGGAGGGCATACCTTGCTGGACTACACCGATAAACTCTACCTCAAAAAACTGGGGGAGGGGAGTGCCGTACCTCTTGGGTCTGAAAAGTATGATGGGCGCTGGGCACAGATGTAAGCTAATTTGTTAGTTTTCATAATGGCAAATTGAGAAAGAGTTTAAAGATACTATCAGTGTTATTTACTAAGCATAAACAGAAGAGCACCACATTAAGTTTGAATTAATTAATTGCTATGGAGAGTATGAAAAGGATTAACTAAAAAGTTACAGAAAAAAATATAAACAACATAAAAGACCCATTTAAAGCTCTTACAAAAAAGCCATAAACATGTGCGGCACTACAGTTAGCATTGAGCTCAGAGAACAGGATAGTTTGGAAAAGAATGAAATACATGTTGTAAACTAATAGGTTTTCTAGATGGGAAACTAGAAGGCATTGAATCAAGGATCTTCAGTTTAATTAAAAGAAGAATATTGGAGCAATGCAGCAAAGAGTAATCTCCATAAAAGATACCAACAGACTCAGAACAGAGAGGAAAACAGATAGAGGCAGAGACCAAGCTTGCAGATCCCGATGAGCTTGTGTGTAAGGGAATGGCTATAAAAGATAGGGTAGTGTAAAGACCAGAGGACCAGGTAGGTGCAGAGGCAGGTGAAGATGGAGGCTGATAGAACAGTGAGAAGGAAGTTTTGGAGGAAAGGTGCTAGAAATTAATCAGCATCAGGGCAACTGGGTTTTTCATGGAAGCATACATCTCCTGACATCATCTGGATATATAAGGCAAGCTGATTCCATATTCTAACTCAGGGCAAGGTTAATCACAGGAGATGGCTGTATGTGGGATGATTTTAAAAGCTCATTTTCAATGTGTGGTGTCAATGGAAAGCTGTAGTCTTATCGTAATTACTAATAAAATTCAAAAGTGTCTTGATTGTTGTGTGAAGAAACCTCCTTACTCTAGTGGAAAGGGAAATGGCAGCCTCAAAAAAGAACTCTTTCATTTAGGAAATAAAGCCCTTGATGAAGAATGCAAAAATGTAGATACGCATGCTTTTTGTTTGGTTTATTTTGGGAGCCACAGTGATAATTTGTCTGTTTGTCAGGGGTGGGGGGAGGTTGGGGCGTGAGGGGGTAGGTATGGAGCAAGTGCATTGTCAAGATAGGAGAGACAAGCAGTGTGGGAACTGAGAAGACAGAAGAATGAATTGACCCAAGCAGGCTCTACCATAGTGCACTTCTCTGTCTGAATCAACTTTCTTACTGCAATCTGGATGGATAGCAATCTGGATGGATAGCAAAGCCATCTGAGGTTTAACATGACCAGTATATTCAAATCTTTACCTTATGGCCAATGGCTTCAGTGGTCCTTGTACTACAAGAAGAATCAGGTTAGAGATTTTCATAACCATACATGTTCCCACAGTCTATGTTTCCACAAATCATCACTGTGTGGAGGTCACTGATTGGAATAGCATCCTCTGAACACTGGTTTGCCCTGTTACTTACATGTTAAGTGTTCTTTGTTCTAAACTTGGTCAAGATTTGGCTTTCTCTGCCAATTTGACTCCATTGCTTCCTCTAAAATTAGAATAAGAAAACAAGGCAGTTTAAAACCTCTGGATCAAATGAGGACTTTGGTTTATTCATCAAGTCACTAGATTTGCCAAGCATTGTGTACTGAGAGCCATTGACAAAAAGATTATCATACTTAAATCACATGAAAATAGAAAATGCAAGCAGAAATTACCACCATTGTTAGACACAGAAATACTCTGATGTCTCCAGTCACATCCATAGGCTAAAATGCAATTGCAAGTCCAATCTAGCATGCACCCATGATGTGTGACTTTTCCAGAATGGATGTAAATAAACATCTGTTCACCGCAGATGGAGAGCACAGACAGACCAAAGTAAGGATTCGATCCATGTAGAGCTTGGTGAACCTACGAATTTGCAGAGCTTACAATTCAGAGCATGGGAGACTAAAAGGCAACTATGGCACTGGAAAGTCCCTCCCCAGAATGTATAAGGCATGAAAAGGTACGCTGCGGGCGTTCTAACATCATCGGTGGTTTGTCTCTTATAATCTTGGAAAGATTACATGTGATGGTATCCTAAAGAACTGGTGAGGGGTTCAAGAGCCTCCTGTATCCTTTCCTAAAGACCTCCTGCAGGAAGTCACAGGCACTCTCCATGAAGATGGTACTGGTCGTGTCCAACCCAGAGAAAATAGTTATACCGCATACTGGAACTAAAGGTGTTTTTTAGGAATCATCCTTTTCTGTGGAACACAGAGGATCCTGTTACAGTATTACTTTAGGAGATCTTCCAGTCAGTGAGGTCATGCAAATAGTACACTGTAATGCAGCTGAGATGTAAAGCCCACTGCTATAACAGATGGACGCCTAAGTAAAGATACTCCATGGACCATAGCTGGTTTTCTATAATCATGACATGAAAGTTGAAAAAGCTTAATTTTAAAATTCCAAATGACAGATACACACATAAGTTAAAATACATGCTTAGATTTAAATTCCAGTTTACAGATGCACTGGTCATAGGAATCCTTTCATGTGAACTTGTAGCATCATTTCAAACTGTGGATTGCTTACTTAAAAATCCATATCCAGTTTCTTCTTAGTATTATCTCACAATAAGATGTCAGCCAAGAAACCCTAGTTCATAAGCATGTTATCTGTAACTAAGCAGCTACACATTAAATACGTATGTGACAACATGCTAGCTACATAATTGCATCTTCCATTTTCTGAAAACTTTCCAAACCACACTCCCCCTCTATCCCAGTTTCCCACCCATACCTACTGTAATATCAAGGAATTTGAACTTGTACAATAATTTTTAAATTATACATACAGAATAGCATTCTTCTGTTGCCTGGTTATAACCTATGATTGAATTGTGTATTTATTGATTCATAGCCAGAATATAAAAATAAATGGAACAGAATGGAGTACAATATATCAACACAAAATAAAAATAATTTAAAAATAAACAATTATTTCAGAGATATGTGTATCTACTATTCCTCATGTAAATTATAAACATAGGTTTATTCCCCATAGAGTACATGGTTAGAAAAGACAAGAGTTAAAGGCCACTGGTCAAGAGAATAGATAAATGTATTTAGATGTACTA
Organism: Mesocricetus auratus; assembly: GCF_017639785.1. NCBI lineage: Eukaryota > Metazoa > Chordata > Mammalia > Rodentia > Cricetidae > Mesocricetus > Mesocricetus auratus. The sequence goes on along the minus strand of NW_024429194.1, from coordinate 38,479,761 downwards.
TTATTGTGTACCACAGGGTATACATATGACTTAGTATTTTATACTACATATATTTCATACTATATCAATCTATATATACAACATGTATTAGTATACACACATATATAAGATGTATCTCTTTCTATTATATATATAAAGATGTTTGTGTATTTGTATATATTACGTATAGAGAGTTGAACAAAATAAGCTAATTGTAAAAGGATTTTTAGAACATTTTTAACTCATCTAAGAACATAAAATAGTATCTCTCATTTGATTACATATGTGCATGCAGCAAATGTACAAAATATAAAAAAGGAAGACATCACTTTGAGAAGAACAGTATACTCATTTGAAGAGACAGAGACAGGGACAGGAGGAGGGGATGTGTCTGCAAAGTTTAATATCATAAAGGTTCTAGATGCCAAGAGACCTTTGTTCAAATTCTGACTCTGTCCTGATGATTTCACTCATCTCATTGGTCTCATTAGTCCTAACCTTGCTCCTTCAAATGTGAAATTAGGGAATAATAGTATAGCATGACAGAGGAGGGAGCTGGAAGAATTGGGACTCTGTCATAAAATTGTGCCCATATTACTATGTCCCTTGTTATTTAGACAATTTGACTCCTCTTAATTAACCAGCACATTAGTGGCAGAATTAAGGCTAGATGAAGGTAAGACATCCTGAACCATTGAGTTCTATTTTCTGCCTTTGGAGTAAAGACATAAGATGGCATCATTATCTAGGATGGCAAAATCAAGGGATAGCACCATTAAACTCTTTGGCATCCTGTGAGAGAAGCCCCATGGTCATTGTTTCCCCTAATCCCCTAAGGAATGAACGAATGAATGAATGAACAAATGAAAGAATGAATGAACAAGCAAGCAGGAAGAGAGGAGGGAAGGAAAACTGTGGTTGACATGTAAAATAAATTTTAAAAAATGAAAAACTAAAAACTGGGAATGAAGCCAAAAAAATTAAAAGATACACTGTAGCCATAGCTCCTTTTAAATGACTGTTAGTGGTTCTTTGATTGTATTGTATTGTACAAGACTGATTCATGTCTGTTGTTTGAAGTTGTTGATTAATTTATCCACCAATCACCCCCGCTAAAAAATCAAATCATAGCAAATTCAGCGGAACCAAATGAATACACACAGGTACATACATGTAAATGAAAGAAATTGAGAATCAAGTGAGTAAATTATCAAGAAATTCTTACCATAAATAGTGAATAGAAAACTTTAAAATTATAGCATCAAGAATAATAATTTTACAAACTTTAGTGTGTGTGTTTTCCCCTTCGTTTTAGTGCTCCAGATTCAATTTGTAATTCATTGTAATGACAATGGTATCATTAATGGAAAATGATCAAGAACTTTCAATCTGTAAGTATAGAGTCAAAACTCAGTTCTGCTACTTATTATGTTATTTCACAGCTGTACATATTTCTTAATCCTATGTCTTCACTGTGGGAAATATATTGGAATAAGGGAACATACCTCATGAGTTTTAGGAAAGCATGAATTTAAGAGTGTATCTGGTCAAGCCTGAGATAGTGCTGCTCCGTCATGAGTGTTTTATCTTTTTTTCAAGTAGGCAGCAGGCAGTCTGGTTAGCACATAGGCAAATGGCATATAAATAACTGTAATTTGAAGATACAGTTCATGATGGCAGCAGCACAAAAGCTGATTATTGCTTTGCTCCTTATTTTTCTGTTGATTTCCCTATGAATATTTGTTTTATTTTCTCAAAATGGCTAAGGTCATTTTTTAAAGATATATTGGAAAGATGAAAAACACATTTTCTTCTACATGGATCAGGGCATCCTTCTGCTTGTTTGTTTCATCATCAAAATGCAGTATTTCTAATAAAATACATCACATTTAGGGTTTTTGTTTTTGTTTTATTTTTTTAATCTAGACCTCAGTCAAGTCCTAACCTAGGAAAACTTCATGTGGCAAAAATGAACTAAACTAGAGTTTGCTGACCTAGGAACCACATGGTTTAGAACAAGTTGTCATTGCCCTAGGCTAAAAACTGTTTGGTCTTTCTTTTGTTTGTCCCTGTCAGGAATCTTTAAAATAACTAGTTTTGCCAAAAGTGTTTTAAGCGAAGTCAAAGCAAAGGAAGAAAGAGGGGGAGGGGTGGAGGAAGGAAGGGAGGAAGGGAGGGAAGTAGGGAAAGAACGGAAAGGAAGGGAGGTGAAGGGAAAGAAATAGAGAAGAGAAGAGAGAGAAGAGAGAGAGAAGAGAAGAGAAGAGAAGAGAAGAGAAGAGAAGAGAAGAGAAGAGAAGAGAAGAGAAGAGAAGAGAAGAGAAGAGAAGAGAAGAGAAGAGAAGAGAGAGACAAGTGTCTACAGAAAGGAAAGGAGAGGAGAGGAGAGGAGAGAAGAGGAGAGGAGAGGACAGGAGAGAAAAGAGAGACAAGTGTCTACAGACAAGCCCTGCTTCTCACCCCCTGCTCACCTGTGGCTTCCCTTCCACAGAGTTGTCTGAAGCACACTTTTGTCTCTGCATCTGGACCACGCTGATACCAGACATTGCAAATGTGTTTTTAGTTAGCTCATGAACTTACTGAGCACTTGCTGCTCATATCAGTAGTGCTGTCCCTTAGCTGGCAATAGACTATATTTTTATGTTTTGTGTGCTCTTTTCTACTGTAGGAGTCATTGTGGAGAAAGATGGTTCATCTTTGTTGTGATTTCTTCCTTCCTTCTTTCCTTAAATACAGTAGCTAATACAGATTTTGTACTCTTTAAAAAAAGTCTTCACAGAGATGGAATTCTTCATAAAAACACCAATCCAGTGCTGTGAAGTCCATAGTTTTTTTAATGTATTTGTTATAACTTTTCTTCTCTTTTTCTATATTCAGAAGTCTATTTTATTTCTTATGTTGACCTTTGTACTTTCCTTAAACCAGCTCAGTTAGTGCTTCCTTCTGCACCTCTGAAACAAACATCTGTTTAGTTTTCCAAAATCTTTCTAGTATTTATAAAAATCCCACTTACTGTATTTCTTAGTCCTCTTTTTCAAAAGTTATGATTGAGTGCAGTGTTATATAGTTCACAGCACATGACTCAAATATTGTGTCCATTTAGGATACTGTATTATGTGTTTTTAAATGTGAGCTTGTGTCTTAAAATAGCATATGACTTCGATATGGTCACTGAACTAAAACTAGGATTAAAGTTAAGCTTTCAGGAGCACCTGTTGACTATTCTCAACTTCTTTTCAGTCAGACTGGAAAACACAGTACACATTTACTTCTTATTCTTTTCTTAATTTTCCTTTCATTGTAATTTTTCTGGTGCTTTGTGTTTCTCAATGAAAAAATTAACTGTAAAGCTTAATTTAAGGTAAAGTATACAGATACCTAATAGCAATACAGAACTCAAACTTAACATGCCTTGGTCTTAATCTTCCCTGTTGCCATTAAAAAGGTTTTCTATGAGAGTTTCTTTTAAGGGAAATTATCATAATAGCTGATTTGTCTACTTTCTACTGTCCATAGCTTCCATTTAGCTATATGAGAGTTTGAAATTTTATTGGCACACTCACATCAAAAGTTAGACGTAGTGTTTCTTATTGCAAGGGCTAAGCACATTATTAAAATTAACTCATTTTATTATATGAACTTTGACTACTTCTAAGAAATATTTGAACATATTGAGAGAGAGAAAAAAGAAATGTGAGGGAATTCATTTAGTAGAGTATCCATGATCATCCACGTATTAGGGTTAAGTCCAAAGGGATGTAATGGAAACACTGTAACACATTTTGAAACAATCCATTCATTTGATATGTTTTTCACATCTATTACATTCCAGAAGATGATACTCATTGACTTTTATTATCATTTTCAAAAACTCTAATAATTAAAGTGAAATTAACCGTGATGTGCAATAATAAAAAAATTAGAAGTTACAGTCTTAGAGACTGCTGGTACATTTTGATTCTTTCCTAAAGTAGCTGCATTCCATATCTATGGGAAGATGTGTGCTTTAGAGAAAGCATTCAATGTGATTCATCTTACGAGCCAAAAGATCTTTTCAACAGAATTAATAAATTATTGCTTAGATTTATTTTTAACAAAGCATTTTTTATTAAGTCGTATCCAGCTAAGTACAATAATAACAAAGGGGGAATCAGAATCGCTCTCATTACCTGCCTCTATGATTGTGCACACATAAAGTATGCATGAAGCCTTTGAAAGGAAAGATTATGCAGGCTGAATGCTAATTCTGTGAATACTGTAATTTCAGGTCTGCTATCCATGTTCAAGCTGGTTGTGCTTGGAGTAACAGCTGAGGCTTTATGGAAAACTTTGTAAAACATTCTATTTAGAAGCAATTCTTTCCCTTCACATTATGTGCTCAGGGTATTTTTCTCCCATTGTGTTTTATTTTGAGAACATTTGTATGGAAACAAGAGCTTTGTTTCTTACAAGCACATCTGTTCTTGCTGCTTATAGATTATGAGAAGTCATCATCCTCTGTGACATCATAATCATTTCCATGGTAACCAGCTTGACTTTAAAAAAAATAAATTTATAAAATGTTTGCAGGAGCAAAGTGTCCAACCTCAAATTCATATATATCAACTTCTTAGAGGTCTGCATCCACCACATGTGGTCCATACCTTTACAGCACTGAAGCTTTAGCCTATTGAGTTCAGTTTTCTTAACATGAACGCCACTGCAAATTCTAATTATGCAAAGGTGACAGAGAGTGAGAGAGACAGAGACACAGAGACAGAAAGAGAGAGAGACAGAGACAGAAAGAGAGAGAGAGACAGAGACAGAAAGAGAGAGCTAGACAGAGAGAAAGAGAGAGGATAATAGAGTGAGGAGTTCTGAGATGACTAACATTAGTTCATGTCAATGCCCTGTCACACAGCGCTGCCAGTGCTAGTTCAACAGGGATCTTGGTGCTTTCCATTCTGCTGCAAATAACAGCAGAGATATGAATAACACCTGGAAGGAACTGGAAGTTCTTTACTTAAAATGTTTTTATGAACAGGTACTACATTCCCTCTACCACTTCAGTGTTGTCACTGCTGTGATAAAATGAGGCAATGAGAGACTCTGAACATAACCATATGGGTGGCAAGGCATGGCAGCTAAGATAGCTGGATGTAGAGGAGACATTGTGGCATGATTGATTGCATTCAGATTTGCCAAGATTATGAGTTCCATTTTAATCTCTTGTGATTTAGTTTTATATGTGTAAGTGTTTCACTTTAATGTATACCTATATACTATGTGCATGCCTGATGCCCACAGAGGCCAAAAGAGGGACATTGGATACCCTGGGACTGGAATCACATATGACTGTGAATTAGCATGTGGGTACTAGTAATTGAACCCATGTTCTCTGGAAGAGCAGCCAGTGTTCTTAACTACAGAGTCATCTTCCCAGCACAAAATTATGAATTTTTAGTTATAATAAACAAGCAATCCCTAAAGAAACGCTTATTGAGGACTTGTTAAGTGTATCTGCTTTCACTCATTACTGGATAAAGGCTCTCCAATGACATTTGGTGTAACCACCATTCTGATCATAGGCGACAGCCATATCAGGTTCTTATCCACGATTGTTGGGAATCTCAGCTGGGGTCATCCTTACAGATTCATGCGAGTTTCCCCTTGCATCAGGTTTCTATCTGACCCTGAAAAGAACCCCCTCTTTCCAGTCATCTCTTTCAGTATGCTTCCCCCCTACAGGTTCCCATTCCCATTCACCTCCAGTATACCCAGGAGATCTCTTCTATTTCCCTTCCCGGGGAGATCCATGTGTCCCTCTTTGGGCCCTCCTTGTTACCTGACCTCTCTGGAGCTGTGGATTGTAGCCTGGTGATCCTTTACTTTATAGATAATATCTAGTTATGAGTCAGTACATACCATGTTTATCTTTCTGAGTCTGGGTTACATTCCTCAGAATGATTTTTTTTCTAGTTCCATTCATTTGCCTTCAAATTTCCTGATATTATTATTTTTAACAGCTGAGTAATACTCCAAAGTGTAAATGTACCATATTTTCTTTATTCATTCTTTGGTTGAGGGACATCTAGGTTGGTTCCAGTTTCTGGTTATTACAAATGAAGCTACTGTGCCAGTTTCTGTATTGATCAAGACAAAATAGCTGCTGTAACTAAGCACTAAAATCACAGCGGTTCAATATATAAAAGTTTATTTTTACTCATATAATGTAATGCAGGGAACTAAAGATGCTCAGCCTACAAGTTTGTGACCCAGAGAGACAGGCTCCTAATATCTTGAAATTTGCTTTTGTTACCAAATGGGTTTCTCTTTTAATTCTTGGCTTTAATCTTCCTCTTCAAGAAATGAAGGAATCTGTTTGGAAACTTAGCTTGTTGTAATAATTTAGACTTGTGTGTGTCATTGTAAAAGACCCTGAACAACTAAAGACGCATCTGAGTGAAAATATATTCATCCGCACTGAAAGGTTTATGATTTTCAATCCTGTCTTCAAAGTCATGCTCAGAGTTTGCTAAAGTATAATTTGTAAATTTAAACTTACATATCATCCCTGATCTCAATTAGTAGTTCTCACAGAGTCATCAAAAGATTGACCATTATGTCCCTGATAAATACCTTTTAAACTCACTGAAATATTTTAACCACATTAGAAAATTGTATTTTTAAACGATCTAGCTACCAGGATGTGGAACTTGCTTTTTTTTTTTTTTCAGAGACAGGGTTTCTCTGTATTGTTTTGGAGGCTGTCCTGGAACTCGCTCGGTAGACCAGGCTTGGTCTCGAACTCGCAGAGATCCACCTGCCTCTGCCTCCCGAGTGCTGGGATTAAAGGCGTGCGCCACCACCGCCCGGCAGAACTTGCTTTTTTAAAAATATGGCAAATTCATTTATGCTCTTTCAACTAAAAATATATCAAAACAAAATGAAACAAAAAACACACAAAATGATAACAGATACCATTACAAAATTTTCCTTTTTGCAGACACCCTCATTTGTGTGATTCTTTAGAAAAGTAATTACTATTTCACTCAGATTGAAATGTGACCTCTGCCATGCAGGGAAGGACTATTTGTCTTTCTGCAGATATCTATTTGGCAGTGTAACCAGGATTAACACAAAGCACCAAAAAGGAGAGAGAGCCAGACCCTGGAGGAAATCCCTCGAGGTCAAGCTCCCAAGTGAGGAAGAGAATGGAAGGATGCAGGGCTAGGTCTGAAGAAACCAGTAATAGTTACCTGGCATGTCCATAAAATCACTTACCCACATACGTGTGAACTCTAAGAGACTAAAAATGGAGGAGCAAACAACAGTACCCCTGTCAAATCCTCTGTTGGGGAACTTTGTTTCTCAGAAAACTCAGATTATTGTGTGTGAAAAGAGTCTCTAATGTCAACTCTTCACCAGACAAATGGAACATACCATACATGAGTGAAAATTATCTTCTTATTAAGACATCTATTTTATAAAAACGTACTTTTCAGCAGGAGCACTGACACAAGTTCAAAGTCTATATATAGTGAATTCCGGGACAGCCAGGTCTATATGGTGAAATTCAGTCTCAAAATAAATAAATAAATGAGCAGTAAATACATAAGCAGCTTAATATGAAATGAGTCAGATAGTCCTGTATTATAAGTTTTCCATCGCAATAACAAAGTGCTTGAGATACTTCGTCTAGAAAAATGAACATTTTCTTCTGATTCACACACACACACTATCTCTACAACCTTGCATGGCTGTCAGCCAGCATAATCAGGCCTTGCTGGTTCTCAGTAACAATCCCAGAGTGGGAGGAATCTCATACCTTGGGCCAAGTTTGCCCCTGACACTATCTTAACTCTTACTGCTCCTACCAAAATCCGCATAGCCCCCGTCCTGTTTGGAGCCCCACTTCAGGTCCATCTCCCATACAGCATGTTCCCTGCCTGCCTGACTGTACCTGGTTCAGCATTAAACTGACATCACTGTTCAGCTCCATGCTGAGTGATATTGACAGGATGTCAGCCTTATGATTATATATAGAGGACAGCGCATCTTGTCAGTTCAAGCAAGTCTTTTCTTTATCTGAGGTGAAGCTTAGAATGATTTGTACTTTTCAGTCTGATTGATTCTTGACAAATCAAGCAAGAGATCTTAAAAAAGGAAAAGGAGACATGTCTTAAATTCTGTCTACACAATGAATAGTATTTCATATTCCTGGCCAATAGCTTCACAGGAAGGAGAGATTTTGAAGCAAGAGAAAAATTGAAATTCAAGACAAATTATATCTGTGCTTTTTTGTTCCCTTTTTTGCCAGACATGATTTTAAAAATTAACTTTTAATTTTTTAATAAAAGTTATGTATTTATAGGAAAAATTGAAATGATCTTTAATACATAGACTGTATAATTGAAACAATTTGTAATCATTTTCAAAAAACTGGTTGATCGCCTTGTTTTAATTTTTGATATTTGAAATAACATTTATTTATTATTACTTCAATTTTAAAGGAAATAATCACATTTGTAAAAGGAGACTTCACTGTTACAGCTCCTTTAGGACATAAAATTTTCTACTTAGAGTAAGAACCTAGAGGTGTGACCTCTGGACTCCTTAAGTCAATATGAAAGAGTTCAAAGCTGCCCTCTGGGAAATAATTTAGGGGATTTGGACTTCATTTCAGATACAACTTGTTTTCAATATATGTAAACCACTGACAATGTCTGTTTACTATTTAGTGAGATTGAATCTGGAGTTCCCTGATGTTCCTTGCCAAATCTAGGGTAAGAAAAGAGACATTCGGAGGCATAGGCTCATATTTGGAAGTTCAGAAAGCTCACCAGACTTAGAATGAGTTTGCAAGAATTTAGAAACTTGTCTTTCAGCAGTCCAAAAGGGAAATCAACCTAGCAAAGAGCCTAAAGGTGGCATATGACTGTCCCTTTGCCACTTATACTTTCTGTCTTTATATATAAATACCTCCAGAACAGAAGTCTCAATTTTAGATGTAGAAACTGTGCCTAGCACAGAAGTCCCATTCAGAGATGTTCCCTGACAAACTAACTGTGAAATCATGATGATTTCTGCTCTGTGGAGGGAGTAGAGGGAATATGAAAAGACCACTCAACTGCAGATAGGAGAGAAGATGTAGGAAAAAGAAACTCACAATCCAGCAGTATTCTTTTAAAACAGAACCCAAACACAGAGCACAACACACCACTACTCCCAACCCCTCCACACACACAGAGGGAGAGAGAGAAAGAGAGAGAGACAGAGACAGAGACAGAGACAGAGACAGAGAGACAGATTGGGCCTGGCATGGGCTTTTTAAACCTTAAATCCCACTGTCAGTGATATACTTTATCCGACAAGACCACAGTTACCCCAACAAGGCCACATCTTCTAATCCTTCCCAAACAGTTGGACGAACTGTGGACCAAGTATTCAAAAATATGAGCCCATTTTTATTCCAACCATCATACAGTTCAAGAAGAGAGAAAATGTAATCTTTTGTGCTCTTTGCCCAATTCAGTTCTGGAAAGGATTGGTGAGAGTGATCTTGTTTCCTTATTTAACTGTTAACCGTTCCTAGAAGGTTATTTATCCATTTACCTCATCTATCTATACACACATGCTCCAAAATGATTTTCCAGTTATGGAGTATTTTTCAACTCATTCAGATTGACACATAAACTTACCACCTATTTTTAAACATATGTGTCCCACACAATGACTCAAGCAGCAAAAGATAGGTTATCCACAACACATGGGAAAGCATTTCTAACTGGATTCTCCAGCATTCAAATGATGGTCTGTACTGTACTGTACTGTGCTGAAATTGGCCACTAAGGACAGATTCTAGGTAGAGAAGCTTGTTGGCAGAGATAATGGCGATGCTCATACATTTGGACAGTATTGAGCAATTATCTCCTATAGCATTTTCATTACCTGGCACATTCTGGCAGCAACTTATAACAGGAAGCATACTTTGGCTTAAAAAATATGCTCCTCAGCCTGAAGGAATGGCTCAGTATATAAAGTGATTGCCATACAAGAGTGTGAACCACAGTTTAAATACCCAGAATACATGTAAATCTTTGATAGGTATGGCTACCACCTATATCTCAGTACTCAAGAGATAGAGATGGAATACCTCCAGAACAAATCAGCTAGCTAGACTAGCCAATTGATAGACTCAGCTTTCAATTGAGAGAGCCTACTTCAACAAATAAAAATGGAGAGAGATCCATGAATTCATCTGATGTCAATTTTGGTCTTCCACATGCACAGGAACACTCATGTGTGTCAACTCATGCACACATGTGCTTCCTTATGCACACACACATACAAATCTGTTATCACAGGAAAACACTGATTATTTAATATCATAGGACTTAGATCTTTGCAAACTACTTGTTGCAACTTCTGTAAATTGATACTTCATGTAAGAATGATTGATATTTTAGGAGGTTTTTGTGCATCATTCATTATAGAGAATTTTTCTTTCCGTTTCTAGGTAGTCATATAATCTCATAGCATTCTGTTAAAGTAACATGCTCTTTTATATTATGAATTTTGCACTAATGTGTAGTCTCTTTTGAGTTCCTAATAAATGTTTGGGGGAAATCTAAGTATTTTACTCACTGAAGTGAAAACAAAAAACAAAGAGCAAAGGGGTTTAAGGTTTAGCTAGCATAGTGCCTGGTTTTATTAGCTATGTATCATACTAAAGTTTGTTTACCAAAAATGTTAAATGTAAAGGCACCATGTTTCGTTTGAAATTTAAATATGAAAGATATTTAATTATTATTTTAAATATAAAATGTTAAGAAGTCCTATCTTGATTCTTAAAGCCCTTTAAGACTAAAGTGGTTGAAAATGCCTATCGACCATTATAAACACCCACCCATCATTTGGAAATTGCATAAGACTGTAGAGGGGAATGCAGTAAAATGAACTCAAGTGTGTTGTACACGCCTTAAATAATCTTGGTGGGAACAGAGTGGACATTCAGGAACTACTTCAGAGATATGTGACCAAGCTGTGTTCCCTTCCCAATCATTGGTGCTGTTGGTTGGCTGGGTCTCCAGAGGTTTCCTCACCAGGAAATGGAAGTAAGCCCATTATTTGTAAGATATTAAATATTGATCACAATTTTATATTTATTTCATATTAAAATCTATATGTAATGGCTTCATTATTGAGTTTAGTTTCTGTGTGATTGTTCGATTCAGAAAACAACACAATAGGATTTACTTCAACTGCAAATATAAAAGTATTAACATACCATCATGTAAAACAATGGTTTAAGATTATTTTTAACCACAAAGTGAACATTAGTAAGCGATTGGTTTGTACAATGAAATATTGGGCACAGAACAGAGAGAAGGAACATGACTCGGGTACTGGAATCAGGATGAAAAAAATTCAGGATCTGCTACTGAAGGAGGAAAACATGCAAACTCTGGGGCTTGGCTTCTCCATGTGTAAAACAGCAGAAATAAGAACAATAATCTTCTACAGCCATTGAAGGAGTCAACCTTTCTGATATATGCATCACACTTGAAAGTATATAATAATCTCCATAAATGTGAGCTGTTATTGTACTAAATATTTCCAATACTACTTTCTGCTTTACTCCAAGTGCCCTACTACATAAATTACATTGAAAACAAATACCACATTTGCGATGAACCAAGCAATAGTATAAAAGATCTTGCACTACTTCTCAGAACCAGCCACTGCAAATTGATTTTGCCCTTAAAATTACTTTATCCTTATCATAATAGCTGACAGAAACATGGTTGAATTATGATGAAATCCATGGAAAACTGTGCTAGCTGCAGTGGAGTTCTTTCACATATGTTAATAACGAACAGTATCTAGAGATTGAAATGTTTTGCAAAAATTTTTCAGGTGTGTTTTGAATAAAAAGTGGAGGTTGAGGGGGAAATGGGTATATAAGCTATTAGTCTCAGGAGATATTTCATTTCCCTTTATTTCTTCTGTCATCATTCCTCTCCTTGACATTTCCCAGCACCTTGCTATCCGTTATTGCTTATTTATCATATACCATATTTAATACCAATCATGACATTGTATTGATCAACCCATTATGTCTTTCCAGCTTGTCTATCTACTGTTCTGATGGCTTTACACATTAGCTCTTTTGAATGATGATGTAATTTGATTCAGGGTCTCTTGGTGCATACTACTTCTTGAGAATATATTAGGCACTTCAGTAGGCTGCTTTAGTTCATTCTAGGCAACCAACAATAAATTTTCCTTATACTTACTAACGTTTCCCTCTTGCTCTCCTTTACCAGGTCTTTTCTCTCTGCATGCTTCTTGCATGCTTTTCTTCCTGATTGTATCCTGGGTTTTATTTGATTACTAATCTCTGTGGTCTGCTTGGATGATCTTCCTTTCAACAGTTTTGGTGCTAAGCTATCTACTAAGTGACATCTCTATATTGAGTATATCTGTCTTTATGATAGATCATACTGATATCTAAAGTCATTGAAGTAATCTTTTCTCTAAACCTGCTGGTACCTATGGTAAGTAGGTACCTGGGAACTATCCTGAATGTCTTACTCCACTCACTCTCCACCCTAGTTTATTAATCCCAATAAACCCATTCTATAAATAAATTTTGATTAGTCCCTTTCATTTCATGCCTCATCTCAGCCACCAGCATCAATTAGTGAGATAGGTGGATCTTCCTAAGGATTCCCTTTGTGAAAAAACAGTCTTCAGTTTGCCATCCATATTTCTTAAATATGAATCTAGTTGTATCAGTCTTCTACATACATTTTTTTCGACAGCTTCTCACTCTAACAGTGGAATTGGAACTCATTGTTGTGATTTCTTAGGCTTTTCATGACATATCTGCATTCTGTAAATCAATCAATTTAGTAGCAAAAGTTGAAGCATGGAGGCTATTCAGTTCAATTTAAATCTTGGCCATCTGTTCATTCATCCATCCACTTTTTAAATTTTAATTTTTAAAAAATTAGCTTACAAAGTGACGGTGAAACCTTAAGGCATTTCATAGATACTTCATTTCTTTCACACTTCCACCACCCCCTTTACAACTGTGCCCTCCATCATCCCCCACCCGAATAATCTCCCTTCCACTTTATTACATTATGTAGACAGTTGTCTTCTCCATTTTCTGTCCTTAAAGCCTCTTTTTCCCCCTCTCTCATGGCACTCTTCTAGCTTCCTAGTCTTTTCCCTTATTTTCCTCACTCCCTTAGATGTATATAGTTAGCAGTCAGAAGCCAGGATCTGCATATAAGGTAGAACTTGTGGTATTTGTCTTTCCAATCTTGGCTTATCACAATTACTACATTTTCCAGTTCCATCTATTTTCCGGAGATATTTTTTTTTAGTTTTTTTAAGGGTTGAATCGAGTTCCATTGTTTATATGGAATACAGTTTCATTATCCTGTTATGAGTTAATTGATATCAAGGCTGATACCATTTCCTGCTGTGCAAGCATCTCTGTGGAGTCCATTGGGTGTATGTTCAAAACTGGAAAAGCTGAAATATGGCAGTTCTGTTTTTAGTTTTGATAAGAAACATCATTATATTTTCTCCTTTTTAAATTTTTTCTATCTTTGAAATTGAATATAATTATATAATTTTCTCCTCCCCATTTCTCCCTTAAGACCCTCCCTCACTACTCTATTTAAAGTTCATAGTCTCTTTTTATTAACTTGTTACATACATACGTGTGTGTGTGTGCACATGCACGTGTGTGCACAATTTCTCCATTTAACTTTTAGCAACAACTGTGTGCCTGTAACTGCTTATGCCTTGTGGACACAGCAGTAAAGAGCAATGCCTGCACTACTGGACATTTGTTGTAGAAATATGAACAATTAACAAGGGAATAGATTCAGTTTGTTGGATGACGATGACAATAAAGGAGTGTAGAACTTATGATGACATCTTCTGTATTCCAGAAACAGAAGATGGTGCAACTGCAGAGTAGGAGAATGTTGAAGAGTCCTTTTCTTTTACTAATATCATCTTGATCCTGAAGTTTCTGGGTTATTTTATACTTACAAATTTTATTACTTAAAAGACTCTCCACGTTTTATGTAGAAAAAAATCTAGAAAAGAAAACCATAACATAATCATGAAGAGTGTTAATAGATCACTCAGAGCAGAGGCAGAAGTAGAATTATAAAAGTGGGTGTGCTAAGGAGTTACTTTGCTCTGCGTGCACAGGTGTTCCTCGTGGATTCAAAGGCAGAAAAATGAAATTTCAAGGGTGACATCATGGTTTTCACTCAAGGAACTGCAAATGATGGAGTCATTTACTGGATGAGAAAACAATGATCCTCTACCTGAATTTCAAAAGGAGAGAATCAAGAATCTATTGCTTGGAAATACCCACACAGAACTGCCAAATTGTTAGGGGGACCCCCACCAGAAATGACCACTCTGACTCAGTTTACAGCCAATTGAAAGTCTTTATTCCAGCTAGGTGGGACTATATTCAGGTATTCTGGACCTCAGTGTACCCCAGAGTGTCTGGAGCAAGGGGTTCTTGAAGGCCAAAAGCCATGCCCTAGAAACTAGCTGGGTAGCTGCTGGGGTAAACGTTGTACCAGTAAGCAATTTAACAGAAGCTAAGATAAGTAATTGGTTGGAGGAGGTTTTGCACAAGCAAGCAGTTTAACAGAAGCAAAGGCATGTTAGCTGGGGCACCTTGGCCTCAGGTTTCTAGAATAGAGCTGGATAATTTTCCATGGGAAATCTCCATCAAGGTGACCAAATTCTGAAATGGTCTCAGCAAGAATACAAGATGGAGGATCCTGGACTGTTTTGCCTTGTTATAAAATAGGAAGTTAGATATGTTAGTGTGGAATTCAAATGAGTCATTGGGAGTGGGTGTAACATTTTCCATTATTTGTGTATAATGTTTTTAAATTTATAGATGAATTGAAGATACTTGAACAGGAGAATAGGTGGGATATGCTAAGAAATGGTTCTTACTGAAATCAAAGCTATGTATGAGGGAGAGTCATTAGCTATCCCACCCCTTTTGTGGGTTGTAGGATTTTCTCTAATTTGCCATTGTTCCCTCTGTCACCCAGCTACATAGTTGAGTCCCCATTCTCTCATCTGTATTACCTGTTTAGTCCTTTTGACATTACAGCTTATTAATCAGAAGTGGCCTTCTTTTTCTGGGTCATTTACATTTAGTTTATTCACTCCATGCTGTGTTACATGCTATTTGTCTCAGATGTCACATAGTGAAATCATTTTCATTAGTGCCTGCTTCCTTAGATCATGGCCAGTGTCAGTCACAGCCACTAAAGTACAAGTTAGAATCACTCTCCTCTTACACAAGTTTCTTGTGCTTATGCAGATTTTTCTTGATTAACTCAAAATTATTTAATTTCTTCCCATAGAATTGGGAGGCTAGCACACTTCTCACAGTTGTCTGGATGGGGATGTGCCAGGAACTATATTTCCAAGAGAATTTATTAGGTTTCACAAAAAAATAACATACATATTTTAAAACATTTTCTTGGAGATATATAAGTAAGGAAGGAAAATCAACAAATTAGCTATGATCACTCCTTATACTTGAGGTAAACAAACCAAAATATTTTAAATCTTTCCCAAATACAGTAAAGAAGACTCTTTCTAACATCATTTACCGCCTCACCTTAATTTTTTGTATGTGGAAAAATCATCTCAGTTATAATAAAAGAGCCACAAAAATAATTTATTATGGAAATAATTCAGTATAGAAACATTATAACTTAAACAGCCACACATCAAATTTGTGAGAAGGTGAATCTAAGAATCCTGGGGTCACAACTCAATACTGAACAGAGAGTTAATTGCCCTCTTACTGGGGGTATAAGGTCAGCTTTCAGCTATATGCTTTCATTTTATTAACTGATTTTTTTCTTCTTCTCTGGAGGATGTGTGAAGTATAACTAAAAAGCAATGAAATATATTTTACATTCAAACCAGAATGGTTCCTTTACAGTCTTATATCAGTCGTGATTTCTCCCTTTTAAAAATAAAATTCTTTGTTCTCTGTTATTTCTGGCCCAAATCCCCTCATTTTCCTGGGTTAACAAACTTTGTGACCCTCCTCTTTACATGCACAGAACAGGCATAATGTCCTATGTCACATTCATTGTTCAAGACCTAGGATATTTCTTGAGAGACATGTGCTATTTTGGGGTTAGTTATATAGAATAAAATTACATTAGCTGCTACGTTCATGAAAAACATACCATGTTCCCAGATATGTGATGAGAAGTCACTGCAAAAAAAAATGTAATCCTAATGGTTTTCATAATTGATCTTTGCAAAACCAAAAATAGAACTCTTAGAGGCCTCGAGTAATAAGAATCCATTGTATTTGCTTTGATGGATGTGATGTTTAGTTATTATTTGCTGTTGAATTTCTATAACAAAAGAAAAAACATTTTCCTTTATGTTAATTTATGAAGTATTAATGAAACACACACACACACACGCATGCATGCACGCACGCGTGCACACACACACACATATATTATTCTTTGTTCATGTGTATATGAAAGATATGGTTTGGGAGAACTATCCCCCAGTCTTGTATATTTGAGTAGTCTCTAGTTGGTGATGCTGCTTGGGGTGGTTGGAAGATGTGACTTTGCTGGAGAAAGTAATGTGGGGTGACCTTTGAGAGTTTAACGACTCCTGCCTTTTTAAGTTTGCTCTCTTTGCCTTGTGCTTGAAGTTCAAAATGTAGTATTGTTGCCTTGGTCAGGGTTTTACCACATTCACAGAAAAGGAGCTACTGCTACTTTTGCTAGTAGAACTCCAGGAGTGATGTAATTGATGAATCCTACAGAATGAACTCTTTTTAGCCAGTGCTTAAATTATCTCTGTATGAAAACACCATTCTGAATAGTTTCTACACCCTGATAATCCTCTCTGCTGATGCAGCAATCCAAATCAGACCAAATTAGAAAAAGTCCACGTTTAATGGATACAGCACTTCTGGGTGGCCTTCCAGCCCCCCCCCCCCCGAGAGGAGGCTGGAAAGGGAGACCGGAAAAACCACTGTTCTCTGGGGGACAGTTTAAATACCCTGTGAGAGTGGTCTTGAGTATCTCTGAAGGAGGGGCCATCCTTTGGCAGGCTTTCTGAGATGCAGCAGGGTTTGGAGGGAGATGGGGGAGGGGGCTTGGGTGCAGCCTCCTCCATAACATCCCAGACTCTTTGGGTATATGGATGTCAGGGGCTAGGACAAAGATTTCACCATAACACCTTCCACTTTATTTATACCATTCTTTGCTTAAAACATACAATACCTGTAAGAGCCAGAGTTAACCTGTATGCCTCACTTGCCCAAGGACAGATAACTTCTTGGAATTTGGGTGGCTGTGATAACTGGGAAGTGACAAGCCACATGTTTTCATGCCCCTAAACAAGTTTGTTTGAACTGGGTGCTCATGATTGGATGTGGGCAGGAGAGAGCAGGCAGGAAATAGGTCAGGATGTATGCTTGTCCATGATTGAACCTGATGGGAAATATGAAGTTTTGCCTTTTTAATTCTCTTCAATAGGTGACTTGTGGCTGTTTGGCTGGGAACCCAGAGATGATCCTGGCCAGAGTCCATCAACCTGGCCAGTATTTGATTGAAGCTTGCTTCAAATTTGACTCAAATTGGGAAATGGTCTTTCATACTTTTCAGAATTAACATACCTTCAGTGAGTTTATTATATATAAGTTAATTTTTAAATTATTTTGTTTTACTTTGGTATAACTTCTGTAATTAAGCCTTCTGGAATGCGTTTTGACTTCCACATTAATTTTCAAGTACCTGAGCTTAGTCGATTCTCTTGTCTCTATTAGTCCAAATTCATACTTAGGTTTAAATAATTTCAGGAACATGATCTGACGCATGCAAAACTTCCATTGACTTTTACTGGAGTCAGTAAAATTCTGTCAGACATCCAGAATCTAATTCATTGCTACATCCCAGAATACAAACTACAAACGAGAAACTGGAGAACTTTGTGCCATATAGCGTGGTAATGTTCTTTTAATGTTTTTCCTGGTCTCAATGGGACATTTTGATAAATATGTGCCATTTATAAAGACATTTAGGCCCTGGTAGATAAATATTAATTTACAATATATAAATATCCTTAATGATTTATTGTATAAAATATTAATGTTACTGTTATTTTTCTTCAGATTTACATCTTAGGCACCCTAGTTTAATGGAGACTGTGTACTAAAACAACAGTTTCTCTGGTTATTTTAATCTTCATAGTTCAAAGTTGGTAATGGAGAGATGAAACATTTTCCTCATGTGGATGAGAGAAATAAGAGATGATCTGTAAAGGATGCATCAAAAGGAGTAAATAATTACAGAATTATGGCAGTATAGGACAGGTGCTCTCCTACTCGAAAGAGGCACTCAGGTTAAATTAAAGAGAGAACTAAAGTGAGAGCAGAAGGACTGTGGGGGGGTGGGCATAGAGGGCAAAGAAATGCTGACTCTGGGGGATGATTATAAACACAGATCACAAATGTCACAGAGATCTCTTCCAAATACAGCAGTGCTTAGGACCGAATTAAAGGACAATGCCATCTTCAGAGAAAGCATTATTCGTTTGGGAATAGAGAACACTCTGAAAAAAAAAAACAATTGCTCTATGAGAAAGAAGAGTGGGTGCAGCAGACAGGCCCTGAGAAATGATGGTGCCTTCGGGGCCCCTCTCCCGAGCAGTTCAACTGCATTCCAAGGCCACGCTGGCATCTCTGGAATGTAGAGCCCAGGCCCAGCTCACTTGGTGTCTTTGATAGTTAATTGAATTCCCTCAGGTGAGGGAAAGGATCTTCCTAATGTGGATAGGGGAGGTCTAATGTGGTGAATGTAATGGGTGTGCCAGAGAGGGTAGCAAAGAGAGTTTTCACCACGACAGACAGCAAAAATGGCAGAGAACAGGGGAGCTCCCCCTCCGAAGTCAGTCTGGATCTGGGGGGATTTCTTAACCTGCTTATGCCTCAGGTTCCTCTTCTCCAAACCAGGGGCGACAGTCAAGCAGTTCAGCAATTGATAGCCTGTCATTTTTATGCAAAAGAGTTGTGACAACATCTACACATACCTTGTTTTCTAAGGGCTGATGGCCTTTACTAATATAGTTTAATACATTTAGTTTCTATTAGTAGATCTAAGTGAAAACAGGGCTAACTAAACTCTTAAATCAGGTCAAAAAGCAGTCAGTAAGGTGAGTGAAAGATAGCCCTGAAATAAACGGCTAGCAAATTCACAGCAAAGGGCAACGGACTAGAAAAGCAAACTGTCATCCAGTCACAACTGCAGTTTGCAGCAGTGTCCCAGCCAAAGGTCTAAAACACTTAATCATGCGTCTAGCTCATCCTTGGCAGCAGCTGCCTCTTGCAAGTATAGAAGCTGACAACCCTGGCAGCCTGGGCTCTGTGTCCTGGGTGAAAAGGCTGTGGAAGGGGTCAGATGCAATTTTTATATTTAGGAAGTGAAACAGGAGCCTGAAGAGGACAGTGGCGCTGGGGGAAAGTGGTAGCTTCTTGTAACCTTAATGGAGTACGGGATGAAAGGGGACACGGGGATCCACACTCACAACACAGTTGCCAGATGGGAAATAGATAGGGAGACACACCATTGCTTCAGGGAACAGCCTGGTTCCTGGTCCCTCTTCTCAGAGCACTGACTGACTGCAACAGTGGTCTCCAAGGATGTCATCCTGAAGCCTAAATCAACTGGGCATTCCTGGTACCCTGTTTTCCCTGAGGCACCTTCCACTATAAGCCCCTCCACATCCCCTATGTGTGATGAGACATCCTTTTATAAATCCATCCTGTTACCTACCTTTGGAATGCAGCATAGGAAAAGGGGCTGTGGAAAATAAGCAAAGGCAGATTAAGGAAGAAAGGTTCTTTACTGTGATTTCAAAATGATGTTTCCCTTCAGGGCCCTGAGGCTTAAGCCTTTATTTCTAGAAGAATGGGGAGGGGAGGAGCTAGTCCCATTTGTTGCTAAGCGACGAAAGCTTACCCAGGTCACGTTTGCTGCTACTGAGAAACAGTGACAAGGTGGATGTTGTGAAGCAGGGAAAGACCTCTCATTTCAAGATTCCTGGTTCTGTGTTTGAGCCATTGAATTCCCAGGACCAAAATAACCAGGAAAGCCATCAAAGTTCTTCAAGGATGCTGTTTTTAAAAAAAGATTGGTGGGAAGAGAGAGGTTAAAGTTTGGACTCAAAGCAATACTACAGAGCATCTCACCTCCCCCTATTGTGGAGCCCAGGCCCACATTTACAAAGGGTACTAAGAATATGTTTAACAAAAAATGCATAGAATCTGTGTGAGAATAGAACACACACTGACTGATCAAGTGGAGGACACCAACAAATATGAGAATGAATGGAGATAGATTGAATATTCTTACTTCGACAACAGGTCTTGTAAGGATGTGAATTTTCTACAAATTCACTGGCAAGCATAGCACACAGATTCCATTATTTTGTAATGACAATATAATTTTTATCTATTTGGAAGCCTAGATGTTTAGAAATACCCGGAAACTTTCAAGGAAAGAAGTAACAAGAAATAATTTAGTTTACCTATGACTCATTGATTTGTATGATTAAAGTGTGGTAATCGAAACAGTGAGATAGTCTGTGCTCCCAGCTTCAGAATGGACAGGGCAATAGAAGTGCCCAGAGCCCAGAGATGAACCAAATGTGAAATCTGTGGTACTTTATTAAACTCTACAGGTGACATTTCAATAGGTGGATTGAATTTTCCAAACTTTTGAACGAAAAGGCTAGTATTTTCAAAAATATCATATCGAATCTCTACTTTCCTTTGAATTGTGTTTTGAAATTTAAAATAAGAGACTTAGATGGAAAAATGAAATCATAAAGTAGGAAGACAATTTTAGGTCAATAGCATCATAATCCTGAAGTTGGGAAGGATATTATTCTGTTAGAAATGCTGTCACAAAACTTGAGTGTTTAATAAACAGAAAACTGTATTCTCTGCTGCTAGGTCTGGAAGTTCAAGGTGAAGGTGCAGTAGATCACATGACCCTGTTTCTTGCCATGTCTATGATGCTAGCTTTTCCCTGTAGGAGAGCATCCTTGATGGTTCTTCGCCCTCTTCTAAAGATGTCATTAATATTTGATTAGGGTCTAAATCACACTACCTCATTTAACCTTAAGAACCTCTTTGAAGGTCTTATCCTCAAATATAACTACAATAGGACCAGGCATTAAACACATGAATATTGGGCAATACATTTAATTCATGATAGGAAGACTTTATAAATATTATTTCAAAGACAGACACATCGTTAATTTAACTAGAATAGAATATACTCACATACAACAATAAGTATAGCATCTTTTAATTAATTCTTAAAAATTTTTGATAAGTTTCATTATTGGTGGTAGAAAGTTCATATGTTAAAAACAATGGACAGGGCAACCAGGTTATTCATAATATATCAATAGATTTTTATCATAAAGAAATAGTTCAGAGTTGGAGCTTATAGTCCAGTTAGTAAAGTGCTTGTTTTACAAGCATAAGGATGAGAATTCCAACCCCAGATCTTTCAAAAAATAGTGGGGTATATTGGGTGTATTTGTAATCTCCATCTTGGAAAGCAAGAGAGACACATCTCTGAGGCTTATGGGCAGCTAACATATATTTCTTGATGAACTCTAGGCCAATGAGAGACCTATCTGGAAAAATCAAAGTAGACAGTGTCTGAGGAACAACACCCAAACAGCTAAGGTCATCCTCTGGCTTCTATGAGCATCTGCACACAAGTTCATGTACCGCCCCCAACTCTACTCATGCACCTACACAGGAACACACACACACACACACACACACACACACACACACACACACACACAGAGAGAGAGAGAGAGAGAGAGAGAGAGAGGCAGAGACAGAGACAGAGACAGAGACAGAGACAGAGACAGAACACACACATGAAAAATAGACCAGCAAGTAAGCAAAATGTATGTGAAACATTTTCAATCATTTTTCAATGATGGGAAAACACTCCATTTTATGAATAGAATCTTAATTGGCTCAGTCAATCCCTTATTTACTTATATCAAATTTGTTTCCTGTTTTCCAACCATTCTTAATCTAGGAAAGATACAGATAATAAAACAGAAGCCAAATTTGATGCTTGTAAATAAGGGGCTGAAGAAGTCAATTAAGAGATCAGTTATACATGGGGATACAAGTCAGTTTTTAAAAAATATATACACAGTAAGTAGATAAGCCTTCTTGATGTGGACATAGAATCTTTGAGAGAAGATGTGAAGTGAGCAAAACAGGATTCCTTATGTACGAAGTAGAAATAGAAGTGCATATGTTATATGTTAGATATGGTTGGATTATTTGCACCAAATGCACAATATTTTGCTAATTAAAAAAGCAAGCTGTTTTGTTTCAAAAACAGCCATTTGCAGAAATGAAAAAAATACATTCTATATACAGGAAAGTGTACTTAAAAGCAGCGGAAAAAACAGGAAATGTAAATAGATAAAACATTTTTGCTTGATCAAGAGTCTCAAAAAATAGAGAGGAAAAAAGTTCTTAAAATATCTGTGAGTTTAAAAACCTAGGAGATGGATGCAGAAATTTTCTTATTGGTGAGTGTTACATCTGAGAAGGCCCTTGACACTCCCTGAGCATGTTTGAGAAGACTGCATGATGATAGACAGAGGCACTCTGCTACCAACCTAGGGATTATCCCCAAAGTATGCCTTTAAAGTGAAGGAGTGTACTTAATGTGAAAAAGGGTGTAGCCGATTTTCAATATCAATGGCATATCTGTCAAAAGTTTTTAAAGTTGTAATTTCTATAACTCTCAGAGGGTTTGCTTGCAGCATAAAATGCCACCTTGACTTGTTTGCTCAAATGTATTAAAATAGATATATATTTTTATGGACGTATTTTAAAAGATGAAATTTTCCCTACCATAGAGAGTATAAGAAGATCCTTGTTGACAGTCTGTGTAATACTTGGTATTAGATCATTCTTGGAAATCTTACAAGGTGAAAGTTTATTTTACAGGTTATCCTTTGTGAACTCAATACTTAGTCTGCTTGGTTGATCCTACAACATATACTGATGCTACAAATAAATGTATTTTTATTGAATATTAGTGCATTTAAGCATGGATGGCTTCTTTGGTGTTGAAAGGGGTTGTCAACAAGATGGGAAGGACTAATGGGTTCTAACTACAAATTAGCATCTATGATCCTGCCTTTCTTATTTTTTCTTTACACAAAAGGTGTAGGTCATGACATAGCTCCATCTTCAAGTTCCACTTTGGATTTGTTGGAGGTGTCTGGCAGTAAGATCAGAAGACGGGGCCAGGAAAGTAACTGTGAAAGTTGAGTTCCAAACTCAAGAAATGAAGACAGTAAGAGTAAAAGGATTTAGGCTGAGAACTGCTAAGTGTCAACCATATTTGGTATTTGCCAAGTTTCTTGAGGTGGCCTTTGACTGGTCTTTCACTTGCCAAACACCCAGCAGAACTTCACTGGGAAAAAAGTGTCTTAACTCATAATGCTGTAAGTCAAACCTAAACCAAAATTCTGTTTATGTATATGTATATGTATATGTATATGTATATGTATATGTATATGTATATGTATATGTATATGTATATGTATATAAAGTTGTTCCTTCAGCTATATGTTATTGGTTTTGTTGTTGTTGTTGTTGTTTGTTCTTTTGTTTTCAAGACAGGGTCTTTCTATGTAGTCTTGATGGTCCTGGAACTCTCTACGTAGACAAAGCTGGTCTCAAAGCAACAGAGATACTCCTGCCTCTGTCTCCCAAGTTCTGGGATTAAAGATGTGCACGGTTATGTCCAACTTATTTTATATAGATATAAAATCAGCAAAGGTGATCAAAAGGGAAATCAATTAATTCAGGATTCTCATGATATTTGAAAATGAAAAGGTAAATAGAATATAGAAACACTTTAAAGGTAAAATTCAACTTGGAAAGATGTCTACACAGATGGCAATGCAAAAAGCTCAGAGGTGGCATTTTGATTCAGATTACATTTTCTTCCTCCCTTCCCTCCCTCCTTCCCTCCCTCCTCCCCTCCTTCCTTCCTTCCTTTCTCTTCCATCCTTCCTCTCCTTCTTCTGTCTTCCTTCCTTCCTTTCCATCCATCCCTTCCTTCTTTTCTTTCTTCTTCTTCCCCTCTTCCTTTCCTTTCTTTCTTCCTCCCTTCCTCCCTCCCTTCCTTCCTTCCTTCCTTCCTTCCTTCCTTCCTCTCTCTCTCCTGCCACTCTATTCCTTTCCTTTTTTCTTTCCGTGTGTATGCATGTACTCAATATAATCAAGAGTCACTTGGGAAGAGGGAATTTCAGTTGAAGAATTACTGGATAAAATTGGCCTGTGGACAAGCCTGTGGTCATTTTCTTGAGTATTAATTGATGTAGAAGAGCCCAGCCCACAGCGGGTAGTGCTATTCTTACACAGGTGGTCCTGGATTGAATAAAAGAGTTAGCTAAGTTTGATGCTAGAAGAAAGCCAGGGAAGCAGCATTGCACAGTTGTCTCTACTTCCGTTACTGCAGGCAAATTCCTACCCTGACTTCCTTTGATGAGGGTCTGTAGTTGGTTAGAAACCCTTTCCTCCAAGGTTGCTTTTTGGTCATCACAACAGCGGGAAGAAAACTAGAACAGGATCTGAAGGCAGGTCCCCATGCTTAAGCAGTAGGGACTTTACCCACTGAGCTATCCTCCGAGTCCTGAATTACTCCTGTCTCTTAAGTTACATGTTGGCATGCTTAATTCAGTCTTATCCCTGTCAATTCATCACAACCATGATGCCTTTACATGACTGGAACATAGTTATATGATGGTGTATATTATGTTAGAACACATGTAAGTAAATGGATATTTTTAAAGGAATATTTTTAAAAATCTCCCATGAACAAGAAATGACTTTTATATATCAGTGTGACAATTTACTAAATATAAATGTATGTCTTAATTTTTGAATGCTTTAGGAGATTAAAGCTTTTGAATACACTTGTAAGCATGTTTCCCAGTGGATAGCTTGTTTTTGCTTTGTTTTACAATATTGAAAGTGTCAGTGACTTTTAAATATTTAATAATAGTTTCCAAATCTTTTACTATACTAAATACAATATTTTATTTAGGGTGCATTCTTAGCCTCCCCACCATCTCCTTGAGTCAGGGTCTCACTGTATACCTCTGACTGGCTTGGACATTGCTATGTAGATCAGGTTGGTCTTGAACTCTAAAGAAATATGCCTATTTTAATGGGCTGAGAAAAAAATCTCAAAAATTTTAAAACTAAAAGTAGTTCTTTTAGGATCATGGGGTTAAACCAAATTCACTGTGTAGTTACATTGATTATTTGGGAATATCTCCTTGTTCCTTTACTGCTTCCCATGCTCTGTATAAATTTAAGTGTTCAAAGACCTCCCAGATATTTATGTTCCTATATTATTATCTAAGATTATTTGGTTGAAAAAAGTGATTCCTATTTTTAAGGGTAAGAAACTAAGAGTTACTTGTTCTAACAACCAACATATATTAATTGGCCTTTATAAGGCTGGACTCTGGGAGCAGTAGTAATTGGGCAACATCCTTATCTTAAGAATTTACTAAAAGTGGCCATGGATTATGGGCTGTGAAGATATTAGTGATTTGTGAAGGTGTTGGCCTTACACAGCGAAGGAAATTAAATATAACTTACTTATGAGTGTGTACGGTGTGGAGGCTGACTTGATGTCTTGAATGACAACAAGGAGGAGCAACAGGAGGGTGAGATGTAGGGAAGCCTGGGCAAAGGAGCCAAGAACAGAGTGACTTGCTCCTTCTGGGGACAGTGAACAGATCACAGAGGCTTGTTTTGGGTAGGAGTAAGAAAAGGCAGAGGAAATGGCGAAGAATGAAGTAGGAAAGAAAGCTGTAAGACATGTGAAGGATTTGGTGTTCCATGTTGTATAGACTCACACCACAGGGTAAGGACCAAGGAAACTCATCAGACTTCATGACTGTACATAAAATTACATGAAATGATTAGAACAGTAAATATAAATGAGTGAGCAATTAGCACATGCTTACTGAATAATGTTCGTGTTTATTCATATATAGAAACTTAAAACTTGGAAAAAACTTGAAAAAAATTACATTTGAAGCATAAATCAGTAAGAGAATGATGCCAAGTGCTAATGAGCATGTGGGGAAATGGCTAATTTATATATCTCCAATGAGAGTGAACCCATAACGAATTGCAAAATCTTCCTGGAAAATTTTTTTCTTTTCTTTTTATGTTTTTAAATTTTTTATTTACTTATTTATTTGAGACAGGGACCCACTTTGTAGACCAGGTTAGTCTTGAACTCAGAGATTCAACTGCTTCTGCCACCCACCTGTAATTGCCGGGATTAATGGTGTCCACTGCCACCAGCAGACCCTCCAATAATTCCAAGAACATGCACCTAATGTTTAAAAATGTGCTTTGAACCAGCCAGGCAAGAAAGTACAGACCTGTAATCTTAATACCTGTCAGGCTGGTACAGGAGAATTCCAAGTTCCAGGCCAGCCTGGGCTACCTATTGAGAACCTGTATTTTGAATTCAGCATTCCCAGATCTATTCTTCCAAGGAATTATAAATCCGTGAATATACCTAGTATATTTGCCTATGTAGTCCTCAAACAGACCTTGAAACCCACTTTTATGATTAGAGTGTTGTCTTAGGAAGGAAGAATGGAGAGAGGTGGCACAGCGATGCAGGAAAGGTCAGAAAGACCTGTTACTGGTTTGGGGAGAATTATGGAACCTTCTGGGAAGTGAAATGGGCAAAAGTACACTCATCTCCAGGTTCCACTTGAAATTGTCCCTGTCCCCCGCCTGTGTTTAAGGACGGTATGTGTGTATTTAGCATAAAGTGCTGTCTACATGCACTTGCCTGATGGTGACTGATGCCCTTCACGTACCTGGATACGAAGCTGAGAGGATCTGAAGTGCCACCTAGAAGACATTCAGTAACACCCGCCATTTGCAGCCTTTACATCTGCAGGTGTCCTCCATCCATGTGCATCTCTTCCCCTTGTATTATACACCTTTATTTATTTATTTTTGTCTTCTTTTACCCCAGAAAAAGTTGTTGTCACTACTCCCTTGAACGAGAAGACAAGGTAAAAGTCAAGCATGGCAGAGGACAGAGAGTCTTTCCAAAGCCAAGGTGAGTGAAAAATAAAGCAATGAAAAACAAAACTAAACAAAACAAAACCCCCTGAAATGTTAGTACATGCAACTGGTCCTGAGATTAAAATTAACTGCTAGCATTTTCTTCCTCTGATACCAGCTACCGGTTCATTCTTTCCCTCCCTTGTGATTTTCACACACTCCACAGAAAGGAAAGGGATCCAGTGCTGTAAATCTGCACCAAACTGGCTGTCCCATCTCCCTCAAGGCTTGATGCTGTGCCATGCTAAACTCTATTGCTGACTATTGGCTCCACAGTAGCTCAGTTGTAGTATTAGGTCAGTCTAAATGAGAGAGAGGGAGAGAGAGATACCACAGAGATCAAGTAGAGTCTATACCATGCCCATACAACTACTGCATTCCTGTACTAGTGTGGCTAAAAAGAGAGGTCAGTTGGTGTCTGCAGGATATCACAGTGTTCTTTATGAAATCACAGATCCTTTTGTTTTATGATCAGTATTATTGATGGATACAATTATACCTCTTCTTCACAGATGTTCCTGCCGTCAGATTTTAAGGTATTTTCTTTATCAGTTCACTTAAAAACAAACCTCACCATTTGCCATGGCTCTGCAGGTCTCTCGTCCTAGATCATTTTTTCCTCTTGAATAAATTGAGTACCAGAAATCTTGCATGTAGTCCACCCATAGTGAGAGTTTTCCTTAATCATTGTCATTTAGGTTATTACTGAGTTCTGTTATGATTTGATTCAGGGTCCATTTTTATCCTGGTAATGGGACCAGGCTCCATCACGTTCCTTCTTTTCTAGTGGGACTGCAGAAAAGTCATTTATTCCCCCTTTATGGCATGTGTGTAAGGTAAAAGAGGGAATGCTGCAAAATGAAGTGTCTGGGTCATGACTTCATAGCTTCACTTAAAAAATTGCCCTATTGTGTTTAGAGAATATAGTCAGTCCATATATTTTTGTGGAGTTTGTCATCTAACCTTTGACTCCAATATCTTCTAAGGGATACAGGACATTTTCCACTCACTACCCACCAGGTCTAATTAGCATACTGCCATTGTTTCAAATACCTTAATCTCCCAACCCTTCTGCATTCCTTTCATATAAATAGCTACCCAGACTGCCTGGATTCCATAGAAGGGGAGCTGGGCTACCTTTCAACCAGAGCATACTAAATTTCTAAAAGAACACATGGTGAGAAAATGATGTTGCGGTTATCTATGGAAAAACCTCCCATACATTCGCTATACTCACATAATCCATTCCCACCTTCATAACCCTTCAGACCACTTCCTCAACTTTGTTCCAAGGATGTTCTGGCTTCCAAAGCCTTCTCATTTGTTCTAAGTCAAGTTTCAGGGAACCATTTCCATAGAGTATCACACACTATACTTTTTGACTGGACATTGTATTCTAAATTTCAGATGAGAACTCTTATATTAAAAAGCTTTATACTCTACAGAATTATTTTATTCCAACAGGTTCGTGTCTATGTTTGTGATCCATTTCCACAAGCTTTGCTGAATCCTGTGAACACATTTTAGGCGGGGTAACTCATTTGTGCTTATTTCTTGCAAGGATAGATACTGCATTGTAGCTCTTCAGAGATGCAGGCCTGTCTTTGGCCTAGAGGCAGTGGCATGTTTCAAAAGTAGGTTGTACATTTTGCAAGGTGCCAGTCACAGACTAGGTCCTTGCAAACTCTCCATACAAAGAAAGACAGTGGTCTTCCGTCAAAGGGCCAAATTCAGCAAAATAGAGGGCCCTGAGTGCAGGCTGGTGACTTGGGTTCATCTACCTAGATGTCTTCATTTCCATCCTCAAGTAGGAACTTCTTTGGGCCTTGACTGATCCACAAGACCTGCCAAGATGCTCTTTGTCGGCTCATAAGCCCTCTGCCATTCTGAAAATTTTACAGCATCTAATTTTCAGCTAATTGGGCCCATGGCTTGTTGTGATCAGAATCTCTTTCATGGCTGCCATCAAGGCCTTCAGAGTTTCACATTTTCCTGACTTAGTTAATATCTTTCCTTTTTATTGTGTTATATGCAGTATCTCATGAAACCTGAACCTCCTTTACTGATGTGAACTCACACATAGATGAGTATGGACTTGAGTGCTGAGATTACAGGCTCTACCACACCCAGTTTTACCGGAAGCTGGAGGTTGAGCTTCATGCATGATAGGCAAGTACTCCACAATCCCCAGCTAACCATTAGGAGGTATCTTTTTCCCCCCTCAAAATTCCCTACACAGTTGACAGAAGTCTAGTCTATGGCCAAATCCATGTAATTATAATAACTACATTTACTCCTATAACATTCTGATATCTTGTCCTTTACCTTTACCTCATCTCAACCAAAAAAGAAAGATTTGAGAATAATGATGCTATTTAATAAGAGGAATGTTGTTGACCACTCGTGCAGGGCTAAGGGAGACCTCACTAATGCCTGACTACTGTATCACCTAGTTCTAGTCTCCTATTGGCAGGGCCAACTTTCCTAGGTTGTACTTGGCACTATCCTTTGTGATTGTTTCCACAGAGGGAAGAACCTAAAATGAAGGCTCATGTATATGCACCATTATGTGGAGAAGGAGAGGCACAAGAGAAGCCAAGCTGAAAAAAGGAGAGGAAAATGCCTCTGGAGATCTAGTTGGTAAGTCCCATGGTAAATATAACCTGAAAAATCAGATAAAGTGTATAACACGTCTGTACACACAGGGGGAGAGGGTGGTAGGCATATATCAGTTTTAATCCTCACTGGTCAAAAATTCACCGAGGTATGATTGCCAAGTGGGTCCCCGACAAGGAATTCCTTCAATCCAATGGAGAATTCTTAAAATGAAAGACAGATTCTTATCAGAGGTATGTAAGCCAAGATGCTGTCTGATGAGTGCTTATGCAAAATTGATTACCATAGAAGAATCTGAAAGACCCACCAGACTAAGGGAGCACTGAAGCAGCTTTAAAGAAGTGCTCCCAGGGGGCTGGAGAAATGGTTGGATGGTTAAAAGCACTGGTTGCTTTGCCAGGGTTCAATGCCCAGTGCACACATGGCAGATCACAACCATCTGTAACTTTAGTTGCAGGGGACTTGATCCTCGTCTCTGTGGGTACCAGACACACATGTGGTGTGTAAATGAACATGCAAGCAAAACATGTACAATACAATAATAAATTATTCTAAAAAATATAAAAGAAAGAAGTGTTCTCATCCTAGATGGGTATCAGCAGATGAAAGAACAATGAAAACGAAGGAATTTACACAGAGGAATTGTGCTTATTCACCCATAAAGGAAAACGGTATTATGAAGTTTGCAGGAAAAACAAATGGAACTGGAAAATATTATATCAAGTGAGGTAACCCAGACTCAGGAAACATATAATATAGTATGTTCTCACTCATGTAGATAACAGTGTTAAGTGATATTAATTCAGGATTTGATAAATAAATGATGGTGTTTCATATAATACACCATGTATCTCTAACAACAAAAGGCAATAACAGAAACTTAATGTGGTGGTAAATAGCTGTAGTGTGAGCACTTAGGAAGCTGAGGTACATGAATGGAGAGTCAAAGTTATTGTAGGCTACTAAGTAAGAGTCTTTATTTTTGTTTTTTAAAAATAATGGAAAAAGGATATAAAATATTCACAA
This sequence comes from Mesocricetus auratus, assembly GCF_017639785.1. NCBI lineage: Eukaryota > Metazoa > Chordata > Mammalia > Rodentia > Cricetidae > Mesocricetus > Mesocricetus auratus. The sequence continues at coordinate 38,448,866 of NW_024429194.1, read as the reverse complement.
TAAATTTTAGATTAGAAAATCAGGTTATATTGGCAATACAAACCTATTTTACAAAATCAATTCTTTTAAAGAAACAATGTTCTCATTCTTATAAACCTTGAAACTTATCTACCGTTTTTATACCATCACTTCCTGAGACCTTTTGTCCTCTGCTTCTCACCTGCTCTCCCACTATAAACTGACTTCCTGCCCTGCTTTTTCCTCTCCCCTCTATTTTCCTCAGACTTTGTCATAGTACTGGATCTTTAGCAGCATAAGACATGGTGAGCCTGTGACTTCTGGGTTAAAACTTCCATTCCTGAAAATGTTTAGTTACTGTCACACCTGATTACCTTGTATAGAATCAGACTCGTTTAGAGTTGCATGGAGTATAGTTCTAATCTAATTCTTTTACACAAAAGAGGCCTCAAATTTAGGAACCTGCACACAATGAAGCTTTGTGGATTTCTTTGTTTTGGGTTTTTAATGAATTAAGATAGCATGCAAAGTAATGAGCTTTGGTCTGACATTTTCCCACATATAAACCAATACACTTTGCTGTTGCTCATCTCCAGTCTTTCACTCCCATCCTTTGCTCTCCCTGCCTCTCAGGTGGTCCCCTTAATTAATCTTCCTGCTTTCATTTCACACGCATTCCACCACCTTCCCCTCCCTGAAGACCCCTTCTTCTCTATTTTAGTCCTTCTTCCAGGATCCCCCACACACACACGAGAGAATTTGCATTTCTGAGTATGGCTTATTTCACACTGATTTTAAGTTCCATGCATTTTCTTGCAATAGTTATGATTCCCTATTTTTTTGTGGCTGCATAAAATTCCTGTTTGCTCTACACTTTCTTTTACATATTCACTTGTCGATGAACATCTATATTAGAGCAGTTCTGAGTTATTGTGCATGGTGTAGGGCATGGGTACATGAGAATTTCTGTGCTGTGCTGACTCAGAGGTTTTCACTTAAATACTCAGAGTAGCAATGCCATGGGCATGAGTACAGGTGCCAGAGGAGGCCAGGAGAAAGTGCTAGATCCCCTGAAATTGTAGGCCGTTGTGTGTACCTGGTCCTGGATGCTAGGAAATGAACTTGGGTCCTCTACGATAACAGTGTTTGCTTTTAATAGTGGAGCTAGCTCTCTAGTTCCTACTTTAGTTTTTAGGGCAACATTTGTATTTACTTCCATAATAAGGGGACTAGTCTAAAGCTCCACTGGCATTGTATAATGCTTCTCTCTCCGTACATTCTCACCTGTATTTGTTGTCATTTGTTTTCTTGATAGTCATTGTACTGGGTGACATGGAATTTGAAAACAGTTTAATTTGCATTTCTATGATGACTTCTAATATTGAAAACTTGTCATGTATTGTTTTTCTCCTTTGAGAACTATTTAGTCACTTCAGTGACCCACTTGTTGAATGGACTATTGGTGCTAGTTTTGGTAGTTCTTTATATATGATAAATAATACTCCATTTTTGATGATAGCTGATCTTTTCTCCTCACAATCCTGAAGCTGTCTCTTCATTCTGGTAATTGCTTCTTTTGCTACTAGTTGTATAAATCCCTTTTCTTGATTTTTAAGGTTATTTCTTATGTCATTGGATTTCCTCTCAAAAAACGCCTTCTGTATGCCTATCCATTCCTCAATTATGTTTTCCTCAAGCAATTTCAAATTTTCACATGCTACATTGAGTAATACATTTTAAATTGATATTTTTGTGGAGTGTGATATATGGATCTAGTTTCATTTTACATGTGTATATTCAGTTTTCCCCATGATTAGTTGATTACATTGTTGCTTTTCCACATTTTGACACCATTGATAAAAAAATATTCTTCAGGGGCTGGAGAGCTGGCTCAGAGGTTAAGAGCATTGACTGCTCTTCCAGAGGTCCTGAGTTCAATTCCCAGCAATCACATGATGGCTCTCAACCATCTGTAATGAGACCTGGTGCCCTCTTCTGACATGCAGGCAGAACAGTGTGTACATAATAAATGAATCTTTAAAAATATTCTTCTGTAGCTGTGCACGTTAATACTGGGTACTGTTTTCCATTTGTCTGCACATCTGATTTGAGTAGCATCACACAGCTTTGTTATATAATTTGAGATCAGGTTTTGAGAAGCCTCCAATACTGCTCTTTCTGTTTAGTAATGTTTGGCTAGTCAGAGTCTTTTGTACTTCTAAATGAATTTTAGGATTGCTTTCTCTAATTCTGTGAAGGATATTCTTCAGATTTTATAGGGATTATATCTAATCTGTAGACTTCTTTGGGCAACATTATAATTTTTTAACAATGGTCTACAAAGCTACAAGCTTGGCAGATCTTCCCTTCTAATCTCTTCTTAAAATTCTTTTAGTGTTTTGACTTTTTCATTGTAGAGGTGTTTTGAGGCCCTGGTTAGGTTTATTTCTAGGTATTTTGCTTTTCTTAAATATATTATTAATGGGGTTCTGCCCCCATCTGATTTCTCTGTTGGCAATAAAATATATTATCGGTATGCAGAAAAAAAATCATTACAAAATTTTGTATGTTGGTTTTTGCATCCTCATACTTTGCTGAAAATATTTAGGAGGTGTGAGAGTTTTCAGGTAGAATTTTTAAGGTCTTTTAACTGCAGAATCATGTTGTCTCCAACTGAAGGTACTTTGACTTCTTCCTTTCCTCTATGCATTCCTTTATACAACACTCTTCTTAATGCTATATTGAGTAAGAGTGGAGAGAGTGGTCCATTGTCTTATTCCTTACTTTAGAGGAAACACTTCAGTTTCTCATCATTCAGTATCATGTTATCTCTAGACTTGTCATATGCATCCCTTATTATCTTGAGATATATTTCTTCCACTCCTAGTTCCCTAAGGGATTTTTGTCATTAATATATCTTGAACTTCATCAAAGACTTTTTCCCATCTGTTTGAGTTATGCGATTTCTGTTCTTAAGTCTATTTATGTGTTATATTACATTTATTGATTTGCATATGTTGAGTGGATTTTGCAGCTCTGCAGTGAAACTTAGACATGTTGTAACATCTTAATGTGCTCTCCAATTCATTTCTCAAATGTTTTATTGAAACCTTTAAATCTTTGTTCAAAAAGGAAATTGGATTGTGATTTTTACGCCCTCTGTAGGTAGTTTTGGTGTTAGCATACTACTGATTTGTAGAATGGATCTGGGAGTGTGCCTTCCCTTCATATTCTGTGGAATAGTTCCAGGAGTGTCTGTCTAAGCTTTTCTTTAGAGGGTTGGTTAAAATCCAACTGTCCCTCCATCTAGTATTGGACTTTTCTTTAGTTCCTGCTTCAGTGTTGTTGTTTATTATAGAATAGCTTTTAGATCATCTCGATTTAATTCTGGCATATAAAATGTATCCATTTCTTCTATATTTTCCAATATTCTTGAATATGTTTTCGAATTTCCACATATTGCTTTATAATTTATTACAACACTTTTTCATCTCTAATTTTATTAATTTAAGACTTTGCTCTCCTTTCTTTTAGTTAGTTTGGCTAGAAGCTTGTCAATCTTGTTGATTTTTTTCTAGGAATCAACTCTTTGATTCTATGTATTGTCCTTTAAGTGTGTGACTCATCAATGTTTCCCGGAGCTTTCACATTTCTTGACACCTATTGCTTTTGGGTTTAGTTTGTTCTTGCTTTTCTGAGCTCTTGTGGGACACCCTTAGATCATTTCTTTTAAATCTCAAGGATTTTTTTCTTTTGGGACTGGGTCTCAGTATGAAATCCTGGCTTGTCTGGAACTGGCTACAAAGATCAGGCAGGCCTCAAATCCACAGAGCTCTACTTACCTCTGCCCCCGAATTCTGGGAATAAAAGAGTTCTCAGACTTTTTTAAAAGTATAATTATTGATAACTATAAAAGTTCCTCTTAGACATGTCTTAGCAATGTTCCAAAAGTTTTGAAAATTGTACTATCATATCCATTTAGTTGACAAAAATCTTATTTTTCCCTGTTTAATTCAACGTCCCACTGTTCGTTGTAAGTGTATTGGTCAATATCCAAATATGTGTGTACTTTCTGTGTTTTCTTGCTATTCATTTCTAGTCGTATTCTGATATGAATTCATAGTATGCAATGGATTATTTCTATTGCATTTGCTAAGGCTTGCTTTATGGTATACATTGTGGTTTATTTCAGACAAATATCTTTGATTTGCTAATATATATATATATATTCTGTATCGGTTGGAGTGAATATTGTGTAGATATTTCTTATGATTCCTTTGTTAATTTTTCAGTTGCATGACTTAGAGAGAGATATTGAAGTTAGCTAATGCTGAAAAAGTACCCTTTAGTACTTTTTAAGAGTAGTAATATTCAGTGCTTACATCTGTCTACAGTCTTTTATCGTATTGGTGAGTTGCTTCTCCAAACCAACATTTTAATTGTGATTTTTTTCTCTATATGAGAACAGTCCTGAGGTTAAACTAATATTAAAAGCTTAATAGTAATAATAATAACAAGCACTTATTATGTGATGTGCCCATCAGAGGTCTAAATGTCTTTCAATAGTTTAAACATTTAGTCATTATTCTAATCCCAAAGTGTGGTGATGCCCATATCCTCATTTTATGGCAGAAGAAACTGAGGCACAGAACCTTTTAGTAGCTTGAACAAGATCACATGATTAGTGAGTGGCAGAACTAATGGCTAAAATCTATTCATTTATTTTCTTTTTCCTCCTTTGCCACTGCTCGTTTATTTTTCATAAGGATTCTGTGATCTCTAGGCCAAATGAAACTCCAAAAATAACAATTTTAATTTCCAAATTGAGGGCATGATTTCTAAATGGACCAAGTTATTTTTGTGAACCCTACATAAAATTCAGGAACAGAACTTTGGGAAGGAACTTCCAGATGGCAGAAAAATCTTCCCAGTTCAGTAATTAAGCCTTTTGAGAATGTGACTCTGTGGTAGAGCCGCTGACTGATTAACTGTACAATATCAATTATATCAAATGGCACTACTTTAATTCTGTCAAAATTTAGAGAAATCTGACATGCTGACATGAGATTCTGTGAAGTGTGATAATGAGCCGCCAAATGTCACATAGTGCCAAAATGGGTGGGGCACCCTTGCTCTCAGACTAAAAGTGGTTTTTATTCTTTATTCCTATTATTAAACACCATGAGCAGTCATATATACATACGTGTTATGTTGAAATAAACAACCTAAGTTTTTGGGTTTATATGAGTCAAAATGTTAAGTGTACATGACTTAAATTGTTTAAGTGATATGCTACATTTGTAGAAGATAAATTTAACCTATTTTTGTGTGGTTGATAAAGATCATACACTTAGGAAATTAGCCCCTTATTCATTCCTCCTGAATTCTTATGAAGAATACTCCTCATGTCTCTAAAGTTTAGAGGTTTAACTTGCCTAATTTTATAGTGACAGAAAGTTACCGGGCTATAAAGGAAAAATCCAAGCTGTGTAATTAGCCAAGCAGGAGTTACCAAGTGACAGAAACTTGCAACAGTATGGCTTTCCCGAAAACAGAGGGATGTCCCTATTTTTTTTTATAGAAATGATCATCAACATAAGAGTTTGTCTCATTAATGGAATAGTAAGAATTTCTTTAGGGAAATACATGAATGTAAAATTTCTGTTGCATCCCAAAGGAGACAAAGGGAACCCTATATCATGACTTAGTGCGATGTCTGAATGACCTTAATGAGTGCCCTGCTGTGGAGAATGCATTACGTTTTTATATAGAGCATTTGTTGATTTTTGCTCCAACAGGCTGCTGTAGCTGTCACCCTTGGTTCCTTTTAACATTCTTTCATGCACTTCCGGTATCCTCCAGATTATTCTCACTTGGAAATTCCAGTCTCCAACAAAAGCCAAAAGACTGGCCTGCCATTTCTATCAGCTTTCTTCCTTCTAATACTCTCCCTTTCTTTTGATCAGGGTAATAATTTTGAAGCTTTCAGAAGCTTCGAGCCTATGATCTTTCTTATCCTGTCTTTTTTGTTTCACCCACTTTCAGCCTTTATAAATTATTTACTGAATTAACTTATTCACCGTGCATCCTGAATTGAATGTAAAACAACCATTTAAAATGCTTTTTCTGCAGCTTCAGGAGATTGATCAGGAGCATGAGGTCCTGAGTTTGGCTCTCCAGAACACGTGTCAAGGTGAGGGATTACGGTGGCCAACCTGTATTCCCAGAAAGCTGGACTGTAGCTGGAGTTTCTTTTCCAACCAGGTTGTGCAGCCGCCTCAGCCCACAAAGACTTACATTATTAAATTGTTGGGCAATGGCTAGGGCTTCTTACTGGTCAGCTCTCTCTTAATTACTAACCCATTTCTATTCATCTAAGTATTTTCACGTGATCTTATCTTACCAGAGAAGGGTCCAGAACTGTTACTCCTTCCTCTGCTACATGGTATCTCCTCAAGGTCTCTCTCTGCCTGCCTTTTCCAGAATTCTCCTTGTCCCCTAGTCCTACCTATCTCCCTGCTTCTATTGGTCAAACAGTATTTTATTAATCAACCAATAAGAGAAACATATTTAAAGAAAGACATCCCCATCACTTGATTTAGACAATGACTTTCCAGAATAAGCTGACTAACAAAATCAGTCTAAACCATGAGCTCTGCATTCAGAAAGAGAACATGCTTTGGTATACAAGGTGGAAGGTTCTTAATGTTAGCCCTAGGTCTCCAAAAGCACACATGCACGCACGCATGTGGATGTGCTCTCACACACATATGCACCCATACATAAGTGAACATGCATACTCATACACATAACTATAGCACAATATGTATACATGCAAAGTAAATAAATAGATACAGAAATTAATTTCATTTTGCTGAGTGTTTTTTTTCAGCTAACTTTGCCATTCTATGGTGATAGTTGGCAAAAATTTTATTTTCATGGAGCTCTTTGTACTGAAATTGTGCTTTGCAGCTACCACTGTTGTCCTCCATGGCCATTCTTTGATGAGTTTTTCCTTGCTGGACTTTTTAAAAGACTGGTAAGAAAGTCCAAACCTCTATTTGTGCTCCCTGGCTGTCTGGATTGACATCCCTGCTGTGATGAATGGCAGTAGAGCAAATGAACCAACCCATTGTCTTCGAGTGTTTGCTCAATCATCATTTTTCAATTATATTTTTCTTGCCTGTAGTTGGCTCAGGAATAAACAAGGAGTCCAATGACTAGAGTGGAGACAGGTGCTTCCAAATTTTTACAAACGATAATGCTTTTACTTATTGGTCTTTGGTAAGAGAAGTGTCCAGCCAACTTCATTGTCTTCTACTAGCTATAGGAAGGAAGGGGATAAAACCCACATTACCTCACTCTGCCTGGTTCTCTGTTTATAGAGACAGTGAAGCAAAGTACAGCTGGGACGGCAGTTAGTGGGAGAGGATTGCCAGTCCAGCTGCCTTTTTATCTCAAGCTTCTATGATTTACTCAATTACTTGCTACTATATTTAGAGGGTAAGATTACTTAAGACTCTTTTTCCTGAACTTTTGGGCTTAGTTACCAGTTCTGGGTAGCTAAGAGGGAGACTGCCACTTAAGGCCTATTGCAAGTCTATTTCAGTGATGACATTTTCTGCCCGCTCTCCAGCTTGCACAGGTCAGATTTTTATACAGTTAGCTCTTTAGAAGTGCTAGTGGCCCCTCAGTGTGTTAAAGGAGTACACTTGAAAGCCTCACACGATACTCCATAGGAAGGTAGATGGGAAAAAATACACATCATATATTCACTTTGACCTTCTTATCTCCCTAAACTTTATTTCTTTCATATTACCAGAATTCCCACACTTTCACCATCAGCCATCATCTATCTATGAGCCTATATGGCAGTGAAGCCTAATCTCTAAACTTTTGATTCAGTCACTGAAGTATGTACAGTGAATTCAGATTTATGACAGATGCATCATATTGATCACTTCGGCCTGGTCCACTGTAGCGCTCCAGACTCTTATCTACAATTATTACAATTAATATTCCTCAGAAGTTGTGATCTAAATAAGCAAAACATTACAGCATGTTAGGTGTGGAGAATCTATGTTTTCTATTGGTACATACTTGGGTTTGATACTGGTTAATTAAGAGTTAATCAAGTTTACTATAGGTAAGTGAGGCGTATAGGATTTATTTTGCCAGGCAGCCATCTTAATGAGGATGCTGTGAGCTTGTCAAGCAGGCAGAGTTGTCATCTTACACTGGGGAGTTGATGACTGCTTCTGATAGCAGAAAGGTTTTGCAGTCTCAATTCTCAGATTCATCTGCGGGTAGCCAGTATGGCTTTCTCCTTGTTCCAGAGCCTATTTCTTTTATAATTGCAGCTGTTGTATAATAGCCTTGGCAGGGATGTGAATTCATATTCTGATATGGGTCACTACCCATTTAATGATTACGTCTAATTTCTAGCCACCACTTCTCCATAACTAGCCAAGTTGTCCTTCAAGACCCATTTCAAGGTGAAAACAGTAAGACGTCACTACACAAGGGCTCTTGAAGAAAGAATTATATACAAAGATATTTATTTTTACTAAGAGGAAAAGCAAACTAGTGAAACGAAAGGAATGTAAGGAGCAGGGTTTGGTGAAGAAATCGAGGACTTAGAAAATCAAAATAAACACTCACTTAAGAGGAGACCCAATTAGGGAACATTTCAAAGAAATGGAGATGAAAAAAACCCCTAGGTGTAATAGGATTGATTTTTACTTAGTTACTGTTCATTCAGTCTCTATATGCAACATCCATGTTTTACTTCACTGGGGTTATACTTGGATGTGGATCTATGTGGATGTGGTCAATGGGATGTTGACAGACGCACTGAGACAAAAGGCTTGAGATGATCAGGGCTCTTGCATTTGCTCTTACTCTCCTGTTTTCTTCTCTGAGGCTATCTTTCTGGCAGCCACTGGTTGGGGGAAGGTCAGAGATACCAAGAGTCGAGCAGGGACTAAAGCAGTTGGGGCCCAATATCCAGACCAGTCAATTATAAACTGGCCTACTCGAGAATACACAACTAAGAAACAATTCTTTATTGTTGAATGATCCTGGGATTTTCTTTGGTTGTCAGTTAAGTAGCAAAGTCTAACTGATATATTTGATACAAGGTTGTAAAACCAAGGAAACTGGGCTTAAAACATTTTAAGTTCCTTGATTATTTTTGGATTAGAGGCACTGATTAATGTAAAACATAACACATGCCCATGTTCATATTACACACATATGTATGTAGTGTATTCAAAGAAGAGTATTTTCTACCTATTCTCTTTCCACATGTATTTCTTTCCTTCAAGGACAATCATTGTTGCCAGTTTCAGAGATTTATTTGATGAGATATTCTGTACATATTTTTTCATTTATCTATCTGTTGATGTGTATGTGTATGAAAATGGTAGTGTATTGTGCATAGTCACAGATGTTCCTTGGATTCTCTTATTAAACTGCATAACTAGAGATGGTTCTTTGTTAGAACATCTAGGAGAGCCGACATTTAGTGCATATAGGGTTGCCTAATAACCTATCATTTAGAATAATAAAACTATTTAGTTAAGATCCACTTATGTAGTATAATTGCCATTACACATTATTAACCAAACTAAATGTAATTTTTAAAAATATAAATAAACTTCTAACCAGTTATAGGAAAGTAGAAAGAAGAAACCAGACAGCTCTTTAGAAGACAAAAATGTGGAAGAAAGAGAAGGGAAGGAAATGTGTGGCAAATAAAGCTTGAATAATATGTGAGAAAAAGATGCAAATCCACCATGTATCCTTTTCATGAAATATGTTGATACCAGTTTAAAGGAAAAAAATTCTTGGATTTCAAATTTTCTAAAGCCCAGCTACATTAGAGGCTGTTCACAAAACATGGTTTAATATATATGATTTGGAAATGAGATATCACATGATATTTATCAGCCATACTGTGACATGGGGATCTGTAGGGAGGAGACCAGGTACCTTGGGGAGTGGTCACGGGTACCTGGGAAGATTTAGAGGATAAAAGAAGGAACAGGTGGGCATTCGCTCTTTTGGATCCTAACCGTGTTTTGGAGACCATAGAGCACTTCCCAGCTTTCCCTGTAAGTGATTTTTATATCTAATAAAGTATCCTAGAACTCTTCTTTTCCCGGTGAACTGTTTCCCTATCATGGATCATATTAAAATACTGTGTTTAATAGTATGTACAATTGGAATTCAACTCACCAAACACATGAAACACTTCTTTGCTGACATGAAAGAATATGATAGCCACTTATGTAGAGTGAAAATAGGCAGATTTACAAGAGTATATCAGAATTAAGTAATTAAACACATTCCTTGAGAGATAATAATGTCAAGCAAAGCAAAAAGGTAAGAGTAAAGAAAGTGTGATCTAAACACTTAAAACCTTGTTCTATTGGCCAATGTAAGTTCTTAAAACAAAGAGAGAATATGTATGCTTTCAAGTGCATGTAGATTATATGTAGGAAATAATTCACTTATTAGGCTTAGAATATTTACTTGTAAACTTCCAGGTTGAAATGCAATTAACTTACAAAATAATTGAAGAGCAAAGCTTTCTGCATTAGCTAACTAAAAACCTGAATTCCAAATTATCTATGGTTCAGAGAAGAAAAAATGTCATACATTGTAATAAGTAGAACTGAAGTTTCAGTGGCTGTACAGCTTTATATATTAGTGATTTTTCCATAACAGTATATTATGTTCTTAATGAGGCATCTTTAGCTCTTGTGTACTCTATATATCCTAGAGAAAACAGAAAAAAATGGAGAAAATGAGTTTAAATAGAAAATGATGAACAAATAGATGAATTAGTGAAATAAACTATGTTTTTATAAAAAGGTTAATAATAGAACAACAAAACTCTAGAAGTGAATTAAGATTGGCAAAATTGATTTTAAACAAAATATTTAAATAATGAGTGTTGGGCCTGGATGGAGAATATAGCTAGAACGAGTGACTGACTTATAAGTTTCATTTGTGATGATACAAACAAAAATTAATTATAGCTTTGGACTATATTTAATTTCCTTCATGCAGGCCTTGTGCTTGCTTTGAAGCTGTAAAGAGCTGTCCAGTTGTATTCAGGAGACCCTTGCTAGGCCCTTGCACAAATACCATATATGCTTCAGGCATGAATATCTGTGCTGAGTTTTGATGTACCTTCAAGTGCTAATTCTGAGTTTTAATAGGGTTTAGCTGAGATACTAAATCGACACAGGAACAAACTCAGCAAGGACAGAATGATTCTCACTCCACACCAAATACATATACTAGATCCTATTCTCCAGTGTAATGTAAGCATTAGGTCTTTGACAGCAAGCAGGTCATTATGTAGAGTCCTAGTACCACTGGGGAAAAGGCAGCAGAACACATACTGTCTTTCTTCCTCTCCATGTGTAGGGCTACGAGAAAATGGTCATCTGAAGTTTAGAAAGCACCCTCACCAGTTGTTGAGTCTATGAGCACATAATCTTAGACCTCAAACACCCCAAACTAGGAGAAATACAATCTCATCAAGTCACCCCATCACTGGTAGGGTAGACTAAAATGACAGTTGGTTCGATTTTTTCTTTTACTCTTTTGTAGATAAGATCCTACATTTCTATTTTGGGCCTGTGAACTTTTTAATGACACCATTCTTCCAGTATCAAAAGGTCAGCTGAAAGCAATAGCACGCACCCTCTATTTGTTGTCCTATTAATCTCTTTCTCTACTGGCCAAATATTTATTTTCATGCATTGTGCAATGAAAAATGATAAAATAAACTCAATTGTTCACAACTTGTCCTAGCTTAACATGTGTTTCCAAAGGTTATTTGCATAGGATAGAGAATAAATAATTTAAGATAAGTGAGACTTTTAATAAAATTATAGAAATACAGTGAAATAGATGGGAGGGAAGTACATTTTCGAATGAATTTTCTTGAGAACCTTATGGGGTCGTCCTACAGAACTGATTGTATAAAGTGCCAATAGAGTGCTTATCCCCAACCTGAGGGTGTGTGTGTATTACAAATATGTAGATGTTGTTCTTGGAAAAATTAGAAGTGAAAGAATACAAATCCATCTCAGTAACTGGAAAAATCGCAGGTTTCAAATATTAGAAGGCAAGACCAGCTTTGATTTTACTGTCTGATGCAGGTAAGGGAACAACAGCTAGAACCAGTTTGGGCAAGTCCAACTGCTAAGTGAGTCACCAGAAACTATGGGGCTAATCTTTCTTTCTTTTTTTTTAAATAACTGATTGTTTTCCACTAAGATTAGTTCTGAGGTCAAGTAGAGTTTCCACATTCCAAGAAGCAAGATGGAACTACCTCTCCTAGACCATTTTATCTTCCCATCGCAAATATTGGTGCACATATTACCATAATTGCTACCTCCTGACAGGAGCTTATTCCAAAGATATTTTCTTTTAAAAATGTATTCTATTATTAATTATTGGAGAACTTTATATAGACTACAATGTGTTCTGATCATGTTTAGTTTCTACCTCTCCTCCTAACTCCTTCCAGATGCGCCCACCCATCCTTCCATCCCCTCCATAATTTATGTTCCATGTATATATTCCACTGAATCCAGTTTATGATGCCCATATATTCCTGCCAATCCTGAAAGAATGCTGACTCCTCCTTTCTCTGGTCATTATTTATAATTCATCGGGTTTATTACTACATAGGACTATTAATGACCTTTCTCCCCTGTTGCCTGCAAGGCAACTTCTGGTACTGTGAAAACTAGTCTCAACAGGGAGGAAGTTTCTTGGTCACTGTGGTAATTCTCTGTTGAAGAATTCTATGTTCTTATTATGTGTATATGTTTGTGTGGTCAGAGGACAGTCTGCTGCAGGAGTTAGTCCTTTCCTTCCACTGCATGGGAGGAGCTTCTTTAACTACTGAACTGCCTTTCAGCTGGCTCTGCAAGGTTGTTTTTCTATACATGGCACACGAAGGAAAATGCAGTATCCCCTGAAAAAGCTGTTCCTCCCTGAGGTCCGTTCCATGTGTAGTCATCACTATGTTCCGAATGTGAAGAAGAGTCAGAGAACACGGTAAGCCCATTAGTGGAGTAAAATAGAGTGTTCAAATACGCATTAGGAGCCCCTTGAGGAACTCAAAGTGCAACTCCAGTAGACTCACTTACAGGTGTGGAAACAGTACTCACCAACGTGCACAAACTTTTATAGAATGTAAGCCGAAGAGTTGCGGTTTGAAAGCAGGCCTGCCAGTGCAATGGATGGCTCCTCACAGCACCAGAAAGTGGGCAGATTCATATGCTACCAGTGTATCCACTGTAAAGCAGATGCCTTCAAGTTACAGAGTGAACTTTGATCGTTAGATACACGCCGTCCTTCATGCATTATCACTGTAATCTATTTGGAGCTGCGTGACACCTATCACACACGGCTCAGTCTTTCTGTGAGAGTCTTTCTCTGGCATCCAAGAGGAATGTATATAATGGGATGGTGTGGGTAGAAGAAATGGAGGTGGACGCAGACGGAGCCAGTACCCATTCTTACTTCCATCGTTAACAAGATAGCTTAACGTTCACTCTGAACTCATGATCCTGTGAGAAGATGGCTTCATTTGAAATTGCCCTTTTAGTGATGGATGGCTGGATGAAGCACTTTAAACAGGAGTATGCTCAACTGGTCAGGCTTGGAACACCATGTGTGCACTTATCTCCTTGTCTCTGCGCAGCGAGGTTCAGTTGATATTCTGAAATCAGTCAGAGAAGGGGTAATGTTAATCTGCATTGATAATTTGACTGGATTCAGAATCAGCCAGGCAACATGCCTCTGGGCTCTGTCAGGAAATTTCCAGGGAAGGCACATAAGAGAAGACCTTCTCTGAATGTGGCTTAAAGCCTCTAATGGACAGGAACCCCAGTTTTTTCTTAGTTAGCTTTATAATTAGAATTGGAAAAAAGATGTGAAATAATGCAGTTTGGAGAGGAAAGGTGTGTGAGTGGTGAGTTTAAGGAGACATACAAGGCTAATACATAGAAAGGGGATATAATTCTTAAAGAGATTAGTGCCACTGAAGAGAAACCATGTGCTACTCACTGGTACAATAGAAAAGATGCCCTGAAGGTAGGGCCATACTTGTCAAAGGTTCCAACCTGTGAAGAAGAAACATATTAGAAAGTAGAGAGTTTGAAGAGAGAATATTTTGGAAGGAGTTCCTGCTTCAAATCAACCATCCAAGGAGGTATTTGCCCACCTTGGCCTCCAAGGCACAGGAGATGTTAGATGTGCTAGAAGTGGGCAGCGGGACTTGCCAACAAAATCCACGTGGTGTTGGTTTCTAAAAAAAGACAATACATAAGAGTTATGGTATCACAAAAAAGTGCCAAGGCCAGGCCATGTATGGCAAGGTCAGATTCCTACAAGAAGGCTCTAAGCAGCCATTTCATGGTGATAGGAAGGTCAAGAGTAAGCTTTAATGCAGATCTCAAGATGTTGGAGCTGCCAGGACAGTGAGATATGGTAAGAAAATCTTCAGGCATGAGGTGAAACGGGCTCAAGGGAGGGGCCATGTATGCTGCATGTTTCAGAACTAGAGAGGCAGGACACAGATGATGCTACCATAAGCCCTGTGTCTTGGAATGGAGCAGTAGGGTTTGGTGTTGTCCCTGCTGTGCTTTAGCCTTTCTTAGACCCCTCTTCTTTGCTATCTCCCCTTGTTTTCCCCTTTGGAAAGGGAATGTTTGCTTCGGACCACTACATGTTGTGAAGGATGTAATTTGCATTTTGATTTTATAGAGGGTTACAGTAAAGAATTTGTGTTAAGGGCTGAGATGATGACTCATTGGGGAAAGTGCTTGTGACACAAGCATGAGGACCTAAGGTTGAAACACCATCATTCACATAGATTGCTGGTGCGGAGGTGCATGTTTGCAATCTGAGAGCTAAGAGTCAGAAATGAGGGTATCCTAGGGGCTTGCACAGCCAGTCTAACCAACCAGTGAATCTTCGGGGTTAGTAGCAGACCCTTTCTTACCAAACAAGGTGGAGAGTGATTAAGACATCTGATGTTGACTTTGGGCCTCTAACAGTGCACACATGGGCATATACTCCTGTACAAATATATATACTCTACCATCTCCTATACATAAACACACACACACACACACACACACACACACACACACACACACACATACACTGTCTTTAGTCTCAGAAGATATTTACGTCATTGGAATTTAAAAAATTGTTTTATGGGCATGCATGTGTGTCTAAATGTGGGTAAGTATATGACTGTTGGTGCCCACATTGTCCAGAAGATGGTGTTGCACATAGCAGTAGGCTGTCAAAATAGGTGCTTGGAAGTGAACTCTGACCCTCCATGCAAGAGTAATACATTCTGGCCACTGTTGTGCCATCTCCACAGTCTGAAATGTTGGTTGTTTTCTGGGCTTTTGTTTGGTTGGTTTGGTTTAGTTTGGTTTGTATTGTTTTTATTTCTTCAGTTTTGGAATTGAGTTTAAGGCTTAGCACACGCCAGACAATCACTCTACCACTGAGCTACATTGCTAACCCAATTTGAGATTTTGAACAAATTTGGAACTATAAAGATTCTGGACACATTTACAAATGCAGTAAATGCATTTGCATTATGATCCAGTCATGATTCTTTGTGGACCGAGGTGGAATGTTGTGGTTGAAGTGATGTGTTTGAGGCCTCTCCCTGGGAGAGACTATTCTTCCTGCTCTCAGCATTCCTTAGTTGTCTACAGTTCTTTGTCTAGGGTGAGGCCTCATGAGATTTCCCTCTTTCATTTGCGCATGTCTATTTATATCATCCTTATTCGGGTCTTGTTTAGGCAGAGTCTTAATTAGTGTTTCTATTGCTTTGAAGAAACACCATGACTATGGCAACTCTTATAAAGGAAAGCTTTTATTTGAGGCTGGCTTACAGTTTCAGAAGTTTATTCCATTATTGTCTTGGCAGGAAGCATGGTGTGCAGGCAGGCATGGTGCTGGAGAAGGAGTTGGGAGTTCTACATCTGGGTCCTCAGGCAGCAGGAAGAGAATGCCACACTGGATTTGGCTTGAGCATCTGAGACCTCAAAGCCCATTCCCAGTGACAAACTTCCTCCAACAACAGCACACCTACTCCAACAAGGTTACACCTCCTAATAGTGCCTCTTCCTATGAGCCCTTTCAAACTACTACGAGCATCCAGATTGATGAGATTTCAACTGACATTTCTAAATGAAATCACACAGTAAACATGCTGTTTCCATGGTTCTTACAATCTTTTTACTCTTTTATCCACTATAGACCTAGCAGTTTGTTTTTTAAAATTAATTAATTTTTAGAAATAAAAGACCTATAAGACAAACAAACAAACAAAAAGCCCAAACAAAGTGCTATAAGACAAAACCAAACCAAAAATAAAACCCTCCCAAAACACCATTGAGTTCCTTTTTTGTTGGCTGTCGATTGCTGAGTATGGGGCTTGTCCTCAAGTCTGGTTTGTATACCCTTGAGACTCTGTTGGAGAAAACTGATTTATTTTCCTTTGAGATCAATTATCAATTGGAGATACCTCTGGGTAAGGGATGGGGTCTTGTGTCTACCTTGCCTCTCAACAGTGGGCTCCCATCTGGCTTAGACCTGTCCACATTGTGTGCATGAGGTTACAGTCTCTGTGAGTTCATATGCTTATTAGTTTTGTTGTGTCTGTAAGGCCCTATTTGCATGGTGACTTCCATCACCACTGGCTCTTCTAATCTTTCTGCCTCTTCTGCATATATATGTGATGTATATGTAAAGAAATAGAGATTATGAATTTGAGAGAGAGCAGAGGGATGGTGCATGAGAAGGTCTGGAGGAAGGAAAGCGAGAGAGAAAAGATGTAATTATTATTTTAATTTCAAAGACGTTAGTTGACATTGTAAACATAATGCATTTGGATGTCAAGTTGACCAAGAATAGACTTACAATGATTACTCTTGTTATCTTGACTGGGCTTGGAATCACCTAGGAGACCGACTGTAAATATATCTGTGGGGGAGTTTTCAGATAGACCAATTATAAATATGAATAGCTCTACTGTAAGCACAGGATGAACAACTACCTCGGTCTTAAGCCCCTTGATTGTTCTTTGTTCTTTCCTGAATGCCTGCTGCTTGGAAGCATGATTTCTCTGTGTAACAGCCATAGCTGTCCTGGAACTAAATTTGTAGATCAGGCTAGCCTTGGACTCACAGACATCCACCTGCCTCCGCCTCCCAAGTGCTAGGATTAAAGGTGTGAGCCACTACTGCCTGGCTAGAACAGCCTCCTTTCAGTATAAAACTGACGGGAAACCAGGTCCTTGAAAAGAGCTACACTTTGTGCTGTCTCCGATGGTCTGGAGAACTACGGCTATTTTGTGTTTTTCGACATATGAGCCTACATCAAATTCCAGCTATAGAGAAATTGTAGTACACTAGGGAAATGGTTCACATTAAAGCTGTTGAACTTCTGAACTGGTCAGAACAGTATGCAGCATCTTCCTAAGCTGCCAAACACAGCACAAGGAGGAACTGTAGCCTTGACCCATATAGCTGCAACTTTGTTGTCAGCAGCTGATTTCCCCAACCCCCACCACTAGGTTGCACAGAGAAGGACAAAGAATAATGCAAGAGTGAATGGATAGAAAAAGAATAAGGACACATATGTGTTTCCTCATTACTTTTAAAACAGGACCTGTATGAAGACTTGGACAGACAGGCAATGCATGCCCACACCTGTTTCCATCTCCAGACACTTTGGCACTGTTCTCTCTTACATCTCCAAACTATCTCCTTATTGTGAAATTGGTCTTAAGTTTCTGGAACCCTCCTGGTTCTACTTTGTTAGAAGGACCATGAGGACTAATATCGTCCATAGTCAACTTTTACCAAATCACCGGCAGAGGCAAGGGTTTGCCTATCTCATTCACTTTGGCTAAGCAGGTTAGACCTACTACCAGATCTCTCCTTTGGGATACAGTTAAAGTTACACTCAGCATGTCCATGGCTATGTTGCTTCTTCACTTTTCTCATCCTGGAGAGCAATTCTTGCAAGCCACACTCACTTCAATTCCCATCTCGGTCTTTTCCAGGAAACACCAACTTAAGACAGAGAGGTAATAAGAATTTCAATATTTTTCTCAGAAAACAGTAGACAGAAATAAAGAAAGTGTCCAGCATCCTCATCTAGTTTCCTAAATTTGAGCTTTCTGTATCTGATATGCTTAGAAAGAAAATGGACTCACTTTGGGATAACAGGCTCACTTTGGAACCTTGTAACACGAGTCTGGACTTCAGGAGAGATGTGGGACACAGAGACATATTAAATTAAAATAAGCAGGGTTGTAAACTTATACTGCATGAATTATGCCAATTTACCTTTCTATGAACTACTTGGCCGTCCTCACCTAATTTTAAGATTCAGTACAGCTGTGAGTTTCATTAAATGTTTATGATCCTATTAAGGGATATATTTTTAGCTTTAATAAAAGGAAGTTGATAAAGCTTCATTATCTGTCGTTTGAGAGGAAGAATAAAAAAATCTAGGCTCTAGAAAGTGAGTCTATAACATGTCATCGTAAATCTTCTATTCCCTAAGCCTTTGTTTCTCTCTGACACCAAAGATAAATGACTATTACTGGAATTAATATCTCTTAAATATATCATGATTCTTCAACATTATTACCAAAAGGCTGTTATGAAAACCTCACTAAAATAGAATTTGATTTTCTTTCTATGAACTGTAAGGGTGACTGATATTTTAGAGTCTGTAGTAGCAATGCCTTCCATAGTAACTCAGCGGGCTTACTTAAAAGGGCTAAAATTACTTTATATGAAAGGGGAAATTACAAAATTTAGTGGCAAAATTATCCTATGTCTTTTTTTATAGTTCGAAAACCACAGTCAATTAAATCACTTTACTAAAAGAGGTTAGTGTCACTTTAGACTCTTAACCTTTGCTTCCAAAGGGCAGAAGCCCTGTTGCAAAATAATACTACTCAACCGGCACAAGAAGAGTTCTTAAGAGACAACCTTAGGCTCTTTTAAATACTCACTTTTCTACCAGAAGCAGAAGATAATTTTACTGCAAGTCCTTTGCATTATTGTGAGCAACAAGCATAATTCCTCTAGAAATGTGTGTCTACGCAGAAGTCCCTGTCACAGTTGCTATGGAGCTAGTCTCTATCGCTGATATTACCATGGCCTCGTTTTTGGATTAGAAGGGTGTGCATCTGAAAGACATTGTAGACTGCGTGTGTGGTCTGGGAATGGGACAAGAAAATGAAAGCAAATATTTGAAAGCCTCAGTTACATGTGAAGAATATATGCATGCTAATGAGGATGGTGCTAGAAAAGTGATATTGTTTCCAATGTAAGAAGATAGAACTTCTGGAAGGGTGAGATTTTTAATTTAAAATTTAGAGGATGAGTTGGATGTACTCCACCTCTAAATAATGCTGACCAGAATTCTGTTTTAGGTATTTGGTCCCTTCTTTCAGAAATTTTGCCACTGGAGACAAAACTGTAAAATAATTAGAGGACATTGGCTTATCCTACGTGCTTGAGGCATTTGGAGTTTCTTATGCTTTCTTTATTGTTTCCCATTGCTAAGGGCTTGCCATGGTCACAATTCACAGTAAGATGACAGTCTCGGGCTGCAGAAAATCCAGATACAATGCTGTGCAAACTGCTAGCCCTTCCCCTGCCTTCATTTTATGTTCACATTCATGTTTTGTTTTGTTTTGTTTTGTTTTTTGAAACAGGGTTTCTCCATGTAGCTTTGGAGCAGACCAGGCTGGCCTCAAATTCACAGACATTGCTTGCCTCTGCCTCCCAAGTATTGGGAATAAAGGCGTGCACCACCACTGTCTGGCTCCACTTTCACGTTTTTCCAGTCTCTCACTCAATTTTTCAGAACATTCTTTATTATCTATTTGCCAATAAATATTACTGTGTGTATGTGTATAGGAGCTGATGTACACTGCACGTAGATGCCCGTGCACACGTGGGCCTGTGTGTGTAGAGGTCAGAAGTCTATGTGAGGCATATTCCTCAACCATGCTTCGCCCGACTTTCAAAGACAGTATATTTCACTTACCCTGGAGCTCATCAATTGAGCACAGCGGTCTGACCAATGAGCTGTGGGGATCAACTTGTCTACCTTTTCTGCTCTGGGATTACTTGTGTGCACATTGCCACACTCTGCTTTTACATGTGTGCTGGGAACTGCACTAAAGTCCCTGCTTGTGTGGCAAGCACTTTACCCACTGATCCATCTCCCCGGCCTTCTGTTGGTTTTAGAAATGGTCTCAAATCTATTGTTGAGACGGAGGTGAAGTATGAATGAATATGAAGAGTAAAAGAAGAGCAGCAACGGGCACCACTCAACTTCATGTTATAAAGCTGATGGGAACATTTGGTCTCTTAATGAAGTAGGAAGGTTAAATACACAGCCACACTTACAGCTCAAACACTCTGATCAGTGACCCAGGGTTTCTTTTTAAACTTCCACATCCTCTACCCTGCTTTCTGACAGTGTCTGTGCAGCCAGGCTGGTTATAATGACCAGGACACTTCCTGAAATTTTGTTTGAAAAAGTAACATATTCACTTTCTAAAATGTATCTGTGTCTACATTTGAAACCAGGGGTCTTTAATGTGCACAGTTCGCTTTAGTGTTATCTGCCTCTTCCTCATGAATATGAGCTCCTCTTGGGGCAGGAGGACCCAGGTGAACCACAGCACATTAGGATGCTTACAGGGAGGAAGCCCTTGTTAGACAGGTGACTTATTATTTTTAAAAAGGTGGAAGAGCAGAAAAGAAACTGATTCTTGTATTTGACATTATCATTTTTTCATTAAATTAGTGCTCCCCCATGCACAATTTTCTGTCTGCAAACACATAATCTCATAATTGAAGCATGGAAACTACAAAGAAATTTAGTGTCCATATTATCTTTGAGTTTTGATTTTAATATGAATATCAGATGTAGGCAAGGATATGAGTTTGGTTATAATTACAGCTCTGCCACATTTTAAACTTGCAGATTTTTTCCAGAAATTTTAATTTTCTTAGCCCTTCCAGGATCTCCACTGTACACCACTCATGCAGATTTTTAATCAGTAAGTTCTAGGCTTTGACAACGTTTTCTTTGTAATAGTTGGGACTTTTATTAAGCCCATGCTTCCATTTGAAACATTATAACTTTTTATCAAGGGTAAAGAGCATTAAGGCAAAATAGTGAATTAAGGGATAACAGATGGCTGCCACAGCCCTTATCAAAGAGAGTGTTACTGTCACAGCAAGAAAGGAGGAAGAAGGAAAACTAAAAAGTGTTGTGTGCTTCTCCTGAGCAGACATACATCCTCAGTGGAGAGCAGTCTTAGAACCCGAACACTACTGTTCCTATGGTCTTTCTGCACATATCCGCCATCTTCCGCAGAGATTCTGTAGATATTTTGTATAGACAATTGTCATATGTGGTTGCCAGAATGTGTTGCCTAATTAAAGTTTTCGTGTCACAGGTCTAGTCTTTTATCTATTGTGAATCTCTCTCTTTCTCTCTCTCTCTCTCTCTCTCTCTCTCTCTCTCTCTCTCTCTCTCTCTCTGTTTGAAACAGTTATGCCTTACAAACACAAACTATTAAAATAGGTATATTTTAAATTTTTACTAAATATTAAGCTTCAGGAAACAATTGTCAGAGAGTGTTGAAGATAATATAAATAAATTTAGAGCAGTATTGAAACTATTGATCATCTACCAAATGCATTACTTATAAAAAAAGTTTAACTACCTGGCCATTAACTGTAGGCAGGCCATTTCTTCTATGAGAGGTTATAGGAGACACAGAATTCATTGAATTTCAAAGTCACTTCCCACTTTAACCTTACAATGACTGTTCTCACAATGTCTCTAATAAGACAAGTGATAGGAACAAAGGAACATACTCTTGATATTTGTCAAAATATAATATCCTTCTGAGGGGTATGCATTAGTCTAATCTGGTGAGATCCCCCTTTCTGTCTTGATCTGTCTCTCTTTCCCAGTCTCCTTCCCCTGGCCAGAGTAGATAGAAAATGATTCATAAACAAGATGAAATTGATCTTGTGACATAAAGAAGTCTGTGTAATGTGAGAGGTTCTGTAAGAAGAAATTCATTACTGGAATATATAACGAAAGGATATGGCAATCCTTGGTTTAAGAAAAACCAAACGATTGCTAAGACAGACAAGACAAAGTTAGACCTGAAGAGATACATTCTTTCTTTAAAAAATTGTGGAGCATTTGTGTGAAACTAAATGGAAGTAGAAACAACTTAAGTCAGGACATGACAGTTCTTGCCGGGACTCAACTTTAGGTTAGCTATCTTGGGATCTGGGGAAGGTTTGCTACCTCTGTGTTTCGAGTGCTTTATCTGGAGAGTGTGGTTGATGATAATGCCTAACCTCATGGGGTTGCTGTGGTGATGGAACACATTTAAACACAATTTCCTGTCTTAAATGGGGTGTTCAACAACAATGACAATCAGCATAGGAGAGTATTAGAGAGGCTTTGTCCACAGAGAGGGAGTCTATCCACCTGGTACAAAGGACAAACCTGGACCAAAAGGACACATTCATCTGAAAATATCCTTTCTAGAAAGTATGGAATTTTATAAACCTTGCCTTAGGGCACCTATAATTTCAGCCAGTAAAATAAGTTGAAGTTATTTAGGGAAATTGCCACTGTGGGCTCATGTGCTTGGTTAGGTGATAACAACAATAGAAAAAGAACAAAGTCCTGAAAGAAAAGTGTAACTTCCCTGAAAATTACTGACAAGATCAGATTTTTAAATTGTCAAGACATAAGAAGAAAGGTCACTTACTTAAATATTATGATGATCCCGCTTGTCAGGATATCGCCAGAGGTGCTAAGTCTAAAGTGAACTGTGATGTGTGAAAAATGTTAAGGTTAACACAAAATTTAAAATAAGTAGCGGGGTTCCTAGAGGTGCAGAATTAATATATGAGATGCACTTTCTTTGGCAAAGGCTATTAATGAGAGGAATTTTGAAGCTTGCTCACGAAAGGAGGTGATGAAGTCAAATTGCTATTAAGTAGGAAATGGTTCAAGCTCTGGGACTCCTAACTCATGAGGCTCAAAGTTATTGGAAATTTGAGGGGTAAGCTGGAGTATTCCTTGGAATTTCAGTACATGAAAACCATTGCTGTCTAAGGGTAGCAATCATAACTGTAGGAAGAAAGGGGAGCTGCTGGGCTGGCTGATTCCTATTCCAGATGAGGGATGATGATTCTGAATCAATGAGGTAATACAATCCCAGAGGAACATGTGCTATCCCTATCAACTTTGGGGCCAGCTATTTGAAGCATGTCTTGGCATTTCATATAACAGT
The DNA here is from genome assembly GCF_017639785.1 of Mesocricetus auratus. Taxonomy (NCBI): domain Eukaryota; kingdom Metazoa; phylum Chordata; class Mammalia; order Rodentia; family Cricetidae; genus Mesocricetus; species Mesocricetus auratus. The sequence continues at coordinate 38,425,477 of NW_024429194.1, read as the reverse complement.
AAGTGAAGAGTTTTGGCTATTAAAGCTTCAGAAAAGCATGGTGCCCAGAAGTAGCATTTGTCAGAGGCAGCCTGGGAGGGTATCAGCAGACAGAGAAAAAACATGCTGTAACATCAGCCATGTGGGAGCAAATGGAAGCCTCTTTGTTTTTAGCTAAATTTCACAGATAGCATCAGGCTGTTGGGTTTGGTGACTGTTAGGATCATGGAGGCAGATGCTTGTGAAGCCACCTGACATCAAGAAGAGATTGTGACTCCCACAACCTTAAGGGGACTGTCAAGAGTTTATACTTGAACATTGAGAGTGGGGAACAAAATCTGACCCTCTAATATAAACAAGGGCTTGGGAGGATTCATCACCAGGAGTCAAGAGAATCCAATTCCTCTTACTGAAATATATATTGCCCATAGCACATCATTTTTTAGTGCTGAAGGAACGTTTACCGCAGATCCATCATGAACAGATAGCTTTGTAAGATAATAAGAAAATTAGTGAAAAATGAAATCGAACCATTGTAACAACCCTAAATGCATCTCACAGATAAAACCCTTTTTATAAAATATACTAGTTGCTCCTTGAAAAGTGTTCACAGGTGATTATTATATAAGGCATTAATTCACTGAACTGCATTAGAGAATTGAATCTTAGATGGTACTTTTAATTTTTGGAACACCTGTTACATATTGAAAGTGATAATACTTTACCTTGTACCATAGAGTGACTAGATTATGGAGGCCACTATAGGCTGGGCTAGTTGCCCCAGTACTGAGATATACCTCTTAAGGAGGAAAATGAAGAAACATAGAGAGCTTCATAAAGAATATAGTAAAGCCTAGTGTGATGGTGTATACCCATAACTCCAACAACCACAATGCTGAAGCAGAAGGATAAGGAATCTAAAGTCAGCTGGGGCTACAAAATAGTACCTTTTCTAAAAAACAAAACAAAACTGACCAACCAACCAACTAAATGAACAAAGAAATACCAAACCTAAACACACACACACACACACACACACACACACACACACACACAAAACAAACAAAAAAAAACAATCTTTCCTGGTCCTTTCTCTGTATGTATATGCATACAGGGTTTATAAGAAAGGGAAGGCATGATTGGAAGACATAGCACAAATCTTGCTCTACATTTAATAGACTGAGAACTTGGATTAAATTGCCGCTGCTCAACGCTTGTTCCCGAAGAATTTGTACACTGATGTTCCTAGGATGCAGATGTAAGGAGCCTGACTTGTTACTGCTGAAACACTTTTCGGGGATTAAAATACACGATTTTAAATATATTACCCTTCATGTTAAAAAGAACTAACACTAAATTTTATTTATGCAAGATTTTCATTTTACATTTAATTTAATGAGCGATATCAAATTTTATGGTCACTGTTTTTCAATTTTTAATACTCAAAGGACATCAGTAATGTGCTGACTTGACATAAGGGGCACACAGCAGTGACCAGCTGTGGAACTCGTTGGGCTGTAATTCCAAAGCAAAGATCCTGCCAGGTAATAGGACATTAGATCTCCCTTTTATTCTCATGAAAGACACAGTCTGGATGCTGCCTATTTAATATTACACAAAACCTCCAAGGCTCTAAAAGACTGGGAATGGGGAGCAATAAACCACATTTTATAGATACTTTCTGTGAAGTAGAGTGATGAGAATGAAATAATCAAACACACAGAACCGTGAGAAACGCTGTCATAAATGTGGGAAAGCCTGCACTCTGCAGCCAAGTGCCTGGGTCTGTAGTGCTGGCTTCATCGCCTCTCATCTGTAATTTATTTAAAGAGTGGTTAACAAGTTCATGTATCTGTTTCCTGTCCGTACTGATAACATCTTTCTTCAGTATAGTTCTGAGAAGAAAATAAATCGATATAGTTTTAGTCCCCAAAATATAATAGTAGATACTTTTGAGTGTTAGGGAGAGCCAGTTTAGGCTCCAATAAAATGGGCAGCAAATCTCTCAGGTTAAGTATTGTTCTGCCATTCAGGGACACATGAGTGACCAGGGGCTGCTCTCTAAGTTTTTTCTCCTGCTGTTGCTTAGAATGGAGAGGGCTATTGGTCCCAACCAGAATCGCCAGCAGCTTTTCAGAATTGCTTGGCAGTGTTTATGTGCCACATGAAAAACTAAATATTTACATGCATTATCATCTTTTCATTCTTGCAAAGTCTGTGGGAAGGTGATAACTAATACCACCCTTAAAGAAGAGAAAATAGCACCAAGAGAAGTAAGTAAGTAGTTAATAACAAAGGTTGAATGTAAGCCCAGAGGAGCGACCTTTCCATGCCACGGCCTCTCTGACCTCCTTCCTGCATCAGAAGGGAAAACAATAGTCACTACTGGACATTATTCTGTCCCCCTCCCCTTTGTTTTGCTGAGGAAGTTGTAGTAAACCTCAATATAAACAACAAAGTTGCAGTATAAGCTTTTCATTAGCCCCAGGGAAATGTCTAAAGAATACACATTTTCATTTACTAAATCAAAGAGCCCGTATTTCTTCATCAATAAAGTGGGCATAACATTTCTCATGTAGACTTTTGCAAAACCTCACAAGACACAGTTTGTGTCAGTGCTTGCCACAGTGCGCGGAATGTGACAGCAGCTGGTATCATTGCTGATATGTCCTTGAGAGCTAGAAGTTGCCTCAGAGTACAAGGAAGTGGGTAACTAAGTTTAGGGAAGGAAGAGAAAGTTCAGGAATGCTGGTATAGTTTGAAGAGAAGACTCCAAACCCCCTTACACTCATGCCATGCAGATTTTTATTCTGTTCTAGGGTTATTCAAATTCGCTTCCTTACTACTCTGGTTGCTGAAAGCTGTGTCCTTTTAAAACATATGGGTAAGTATCATATTGTGTGTGAAAATCAAAGAGGCACTTGTCTAAAAATATGTAACCTGGATTCTATTCCTGGCCTAGCTACAGACTCCTGTTAACTTATTAATATGTGCATGCCTCAATTTTGTATATGCATATATTTAATTAACTCTTTCTTGCCTACTTGCAGGAATTTTATTAGGGTGCAGCACCCATATCCTCCCGGGTGCTCTTGAAGTAAGTAACATGAATAATCGAAGCAGAGTTCATATTAGTGGGTCATACTTGCTTCGATTAAAAAAGTACTTTGTGATAGAAAATGGAGGGATCTTCATGTTTATAAACAAGAAATGGCACTCATTTGCTTAGTTAGAATATGCCGTCTTATGGTTCCTTATTTACAGTGTCTTATATTTTAAATTAAAAACTATTGTAAAATATTCACTCTAGCAAAGAGTCGCTTTGCTTTACCTTAGTGGCTTAATGCTGGAACCAGAACAAGTTTAATTAACATAATGTAAGGACACAAATCAATTGCTATATAAGTTTATTAAATCTTGGTAAGTAATCTTAACCAAACTAAATTCTTAAGTTTAGAATATAAATATGGTACAGATTTTTAAATTCTGTTACTACTGGTTCTTTTGTTTCTACCCTCCTGAAATCTGGATATTGATGCCAGAGCCTTGGGCATATCAGGTAAGTACCCTGCCTCTGAACTACACCCCCAGCTTTTATTATTTATTTATTTAGCTACTTTTATCCTTGATATCCATATGAATGTCATAATCAGAATATTCTAGTTACCGGTGCAGAATTAAAAGGAATCATATATCTAACATGCTTACATATGCCAGGACTCATCTTCTACCCTCTGTTAAATTTAACCTACTCTGGGGAAAAACACACTGAAAATGATCTCTAAGTAATTGTAAATGTGTTCCTCATTAAGCTGTCCTTCTTTGCATCCACAGAGGTTTGTAATCTGAGGGGAAAGTTAGCCTTTCTCTGGCACCAGCAGTCACAGTTGTAGGGAGAACATATTATTGATTTCTTAGAATTTTTGTTTGCCAATCTTTTGAGTTTGACTGGTGTACAAGATAAGGGCATGTAAAAGAATGAATAAAACATATATCTCCTTGGGGGGAGGCAGGGTCTTCCTGTCTGCCTGTGTGAGAAGTACAGTTTCTCTTGTGTTCTCTTGTCCCAATTAAATACTCAGTGAGTGTTCCTTACAAGAACTAGACTCTTGGCTCAAAATAGCAAAACTACACTTAGGGTATTCAGCATTTTCTAGCATGTGGATATTTCCAGATTTGCTTTCATTGTACTTTATAAATGCAAGTAATATATGAATATTGTATTGTGTCACAATATTTTAAGTGTGATACTGACCTCAGAGGATTGTCGTATACAGCACAGTCAAGAAAGGGTTGAGCATTTTGTAATGTGCAAAATCATAGCAACGTTGAGTCTGATTAAAAATTACTTGAGTGACTAAATGATCCTTGAGACTTTGATTCTTGAAGGATGTTTGGTTATGTGTGTTTATTTCTATAACGCCCTTTATAAGGTTAAAGAGCACAGTTCAGCTTCACCAGAGGAAATTGTTCAAAGTAGCTACAAAAAGAGATTTGGAAGGTATTTGCAAAAGTAATATATGGACATGGCAACTGATGATGAAACCAATGGCCCTGGCCCTATCCTGAGCTTCATATTACTGTAATGACTGTAAATATTCACTTGTGCATTATTCCAGAATTATACGTTAAAATAATCTCAATGCATGCCCTAAGATAGTACCTTACTGGATGAATAAAGCTCACAAAGCCCCATGCCTGCTCCTGCTAATTTTTGCACTCTGGAGATGTGGAGATTAAACTGCTTAACACACCCAGTTTTTCTGAATGTCAGGGGAAAACACACCTGTTTTTTGTGTCGTTACATCTTTGTGTCTCCCCAGGGGGTGACGCCTTTACTTGGGGGATTTCTGGTTGGAGGAAGAGGGTCTGCACCACAGTCACAGTCAAAGTGATTATTATCACACTGGTAAGTTTCCACTGTGGCTGCTGCGTGTAGGCTGTGAACACATTTGAAGTCAGCAGGAGACCGTTAGAAGCCTCCTCTCTGCTGTAGAAACCTCTGTTTTACGAAGCACACTCCTAAGCTGTGGTCAGTTACTTCTTTGTTCATCCAGGGCTGTAGTGTTGTTCTAAACTGTCTTCTATCCCACAGAGAGCACACCCTCCCCTCCAAAAATGAAAAGAAAAAAAAACAGAACAAACAATCCCCACGAGTATTTTTGAGTTCTCCTCTGTGAATCTTGTTCTAATGGCATGAGGTCTTGCCAGGAGCCATTTGTGGTTTAGACACACTAAATAGCATAATATTCACACAGTTAAAACAATTAATATTGCATGTCAAAGGCTGTGAGATGCAGAAACTAGGTTAATTAGCTCTTGTACCTCTCTTATAGAGTGAGTGTTTCATGGTCTTTACAACTTGCTGAGTGCTACAAAAGGAGGCATGTGTGGTGCTCTGTAAAAGACACAAAATACTTACTAGTTACATAATTGGTTAAATTACAGACTAAGCTTGCATTGTTAGATTATCAGTGCAAGATTATCTTGTTTCAAATATAAATGGTCTCTGTTAGTAGACACTACCTTATCTTTAGTTAGCAGGGGACTTAGCTGTACTCCAACTCCTAATAATGTAAAGGATTGTTGTACTGGGTTGAGAATATTGATTTTTATCAAATAGAATTTAAGTGAAAATTCCACTAAAAGTGGAAATTTCAAGAGGAATGCAAGTAAAGGTAATATAAGAAAAAGAAACCCTATAACCATAAACCCTCAACAATTTAGAAAGTATTTTCCCTTTAAAACACTGTAAAGTTCAAATTATATGCAAAATACAACATTGAAAATTTTGTGTAGTTACAGGAATTAATCTTATCAAGTAGCTAATAAAGAGACACATCAAATCCACCAGCAATAACTGCTAAAGTAGTGGGGAATCTCATTGGGGTACTTCTGGTAGGCTATTGGCTTAACTTGCTTATTGGTTGTTTTCTTATTAACAGTTTGTAACAATATAAACCATAAGCCTTGGAAAGCTATTGAAAGTAGAAAAAAGGTAATGATAATTCAGAGTCACTAAATACTCAAACTATCAGTTTGAGAACACTAGAGCATATTCTCTCAATATATTGCCCATTGAAGCTTTATTTGACAAACTTTATCTTCAGCATTTGTCACTAGAACTATGGATTTCATTATTTGCAATGATAATAAAGTCAATTTTGAGAGTTCACTATTTTGTGACTTTGTGTAAGAGATTTGGGTCTAACTATGTTGCTGAGCTTTGCTGTTCTCTAGAAAGAGATACATTTATCTCTACCTCAGGTTTGTTTTAATAATGATGGGGGTTCCCTGGCAAGAGAAGAATGCTCTGGGCTCACTCAGAGGCAGCTTCTGTACCACTTATGCTCCAAACCCCAAGCTCTAGAATTTGTTGCTTGGTTGGGGTTTCTCTCCTTCAGAGTCAGTGTTGGTAGTCCTGATTCTTCTGGATTTCCCTGGATTCTGCAGCATTTTCTCACCTGCTGCTGCTCCTGTTGGTTCACAAGAGCCACCACACCTGGTTCCAGGTTGTCTTAAAACAGGAAAAGACAATGCAACAATGGATGGTTGTGGCATTCTCGGTAGACTAGTGAACAATATAGTAACTAAGGATATGACCTGAGCTCACATCTCTGCATTGAGAGTTCCTGGCAACAGGCAGTAGCAGATTGTGAAAAAAGGTCTTCGTGAGTGACCACTCCTGCCATTTCCCCATAGATTTCATTGATAATGCCTTTCAGAGATTTCAGATAATGTTCAAGAGAAGCTTCCACAGCTAAGGGGAAGTCTTTATTTTCCATGCTTCTGGAAAACAGTTGATTTCTTTCCTGTGAATTTTTTGTTTTCTTTTTGTTTTGATTTTTTGAGATGGGGTCTCTCTATATAGTCTTGGCTATCCTCAAACTCCCTACCAGGATAGCCTTGAACACAGAGATCCATTCAACTGCCTCTGCCTCCCAAGGGCTGGGATTAAAATCATGTGCCACCTGGCCTAGGTATTCTGTGAATATTTCATTGGAGATGCTTTATTCAACAGATGGGAGAAACTAAACCTTATATAGTTAGGTAGTGGTCAGAATAGGTGTCTAGTATTAAATAATAGCAGCCATTCTTAACACAGCCAATACATATTTATTGTCAAAAAATTAGAAGACAAATGTTTAGAAGTCAAAAATACATTCCCACCATTTCATATGGCTATTGTTAAACTTTATTGCACATTGCTCTAGAATATAAGTAGCTAATATGAGAAAAGGTAATATTATTTACTGAACATATATTATATAAAATTTACTTATATAATATGAGAAGGAGAATATAGAAACTGATTTATAACTTGTTTTAATATTTAGCATAACCACAGAACCTACTTCAAAAATTCATTTTAATCAAAGGATTTTCAGCTGTTTTAGTACATTTCAATTTGTATTGTTTCTGGTTTTTAAATTTGTGATCAATGCTGCCATTTAATTCAGCAACTGTAATTAATGCGACCATTCTTTATTAATTTACAAATTAATTAACAAATACATGGCATTTTCAGTTTAATGACATTATATTTTGTTCAGTGTTGTGTGGTAAACAATTGTCTGTCCAATTTGTGTAAAGTGTGGTGTTTGACCATTTTGTCACTGTAGTTCTGTCTTCTCAATTGTGTCGCTTTGAGTCCTGAAGTCTGCAAATCTAAAGCCCTAATCGTTCAGTGTTCAACTTGAAAATTTCTAAAAAGGAATAGAAATCACATGAATCCTTACCTATAAAACAGAGTGGATTAAAAAAACCCATAAATGTTAATTAAACTGAAATTTTCTTTTGCACAGTTAATTACTAAAGTAATTATAATTAAACCGGAAGGTACTTTTTACTACTTGAATCTATTAAGATTTCAGCAATGGATTTCTGTCTTAAATTACCAAGTTGACAGTTTCTCCCCACGTCAGTTCTTAAGATGAAACTCAGTAGATTCATGTGAATTTTTGGCTTAGGCTGCTTTTTGAGCTATCAAAAGACAGGTCTCTATACCCTTAAAAATGTCCAAGCTCAATTCATTCTAATTTCGTTCATTTCACTTCTCTCATAGATCACTGAAGCAGTAGAGAATAAATTTTCAGTCAAAGTACTTTGGCTTTAAAAAACAAGTTTGTATCAAATCAGTCATTATTCCATGACAACCAGTGCTACTCTGCTATTCCTCAATCCTGTTGAGTCACCCACCTCCAAGCTTGTGTCCCACGGGTCACCCCGAGTAACTAAAGAAACATGGTAGGGTACATGAATTTTTTCTGTTTGAAAAACTTATGTCTATTCCCATGGGAAGGAGGAACAAAACTTAAGGGATAGATCAGAAGCATCCTTTTTCTGCTGGGACAGCAGTTAGATTTCATTTTTCACACAGGGAAGATAGCACTGTTCTCCCTTCATCTTCTCAAGTAAAGAAGTTTCAGGGACTCGATGAAATCATGTGAGCACATCTCATGATGGAAGCAAGAGTCCAATCAGCCCTCCCATTTCTGTGTTTGTGCACTTATCAGACACAGAGATCCATAAAAACACAATACCTTTTTGCTTTCTTTAGCTAATCTAATTTAACCAGTGAAAAAACCTTTGAATGAATTTCAGCTCCTTTACTGGGCTGACTAGCACAGTCTTGTGTTTTAATTGTTTCTTTAGTGGGGAGGGAATAGTGTCTCACTTAAACCTGTGAAATGGGAGGTTCTGATGCTGTTAAAATGAGCCCAGCATCTATAGAGATATTCCCAGTCTCCTCAAGGAAGAAGTTATCCAGCTTGATGGACGCCTTTACTTCTGTCTTAATCACAGCATGGAAGATTAGCAACACGTGTACTTTCACTTCAGCTAATTACTCAGAAGGTAGACACAAATGCTGGGTTTTACTTTAGCTAATTACTTTGAATTACAATAAATTTAGGAGAGAATGGATGAAAAAAATAGCCAATGTTAGATCCTCAATAAATTAGGGAAAGCTGTCTATTAACAGTTGCCTCTGGGTTTTGTTTTCTGTCACACACACACACACACACACACACACACACACATATCACATAAATTAGATGACTCAATATCCTGTCCTTAGCTATAGTCATTATCTTTCAAATACTACTAAAGTTTTCAAAGGAAAACTTCTAGGTTAATGGTACAGTAGTCACAGCAAAGTAAAGAAAAGCCCATGTTCTTACTCAACTTTTGCAATTGATCCACTACTGTAAGTTTTGTTAGTGGCCATTCCATTATACTGGCATGGGAACTATTTATGGATTTAAGACAAGATAGGTTTCTCACTTCTCATTGATGCTAAAATGCCATGTTATAGACATCTCCTTAGTTACTGGGCATCAAGTAAAACCTGTACATACAATAGAAGGAAGGTCTAGCCTCAGCGCAACGCAAGTTGATGCAGGAAGGAAGACAGCCTGCTATGACAGTTTTCACAAGAACAGAGACTCATGAAAATTTGATACTGAAAAGTGGTGTATTCATGGGAAAGACAAAACTTACTAGGAAAAAATGGTTTCTTAAACAAAAAGGGATAATTAAGAGAAAGGTCATAGCAATGTGTATAAACATAGGCACAGACATCTATTCAAAACTGCAAATATTATGATGACCAGTTAAGAAGTGACCTTTTGGCTGGGACATTATTAATTCTCAAGATATCAGTGTGTAAATGTATTATGAAAAATATCTGTAATCAGTTTTATTCATGGGCAGCATCCTGAATATTTCCATTAGAGAAAGAAGGGCATATTTTTATTTATTTTGTTTTAAAAACTTTATTTGTTTATCTAGAAGAAATACCTGGATCTATGGAATAGGAAGACTCCACACAATATGATGTACAGAATTTAATATCAACATCTGCCCTGTTATCAGTCCTATGTTTGGGAGAAGATCGACAGGCTGCTAGATATGTAGGTAAGTAGGTAGACAGATGACTATATAGATAATAAGTAGATAGATGAATAATATACAGATAGATAGCTAGATGATGATGATAGATGATAGATGATAGATTAGATAGCTAGATAGAGACAGAAAGTGTACCTCAGCATCCAGCGTCTATGAAGTTTAGTTCTCATTGGTGTGGAATTTCTGCACCTTGAGAGAGCTTGGGTCTTAACTTCATTTGTGACACCACAGGAAAAGATAATTTATACAGCAGATTAGCCGTCACAGGAATTTAATTGTTGTTCAAGTTTTCTCAAAGAATTGCCTTCTTCATTAACTCTGACTCCTTTGTCCAATAAGCACATAGTTTTTCAAAGGTAGGTTAAACAAAGCAGAAGGAAATGCCTAGACAGAAGCTGTCACAACTTTCCAATACTACTAAAGACACAACAATGTCAGCCTGTCTCCTGCTAGTGATAGAGAGAGCACTTGTTTCTTTCAGAGTTAAACTTACAGTAGAACCCCTGTGAAAAAGAACCCCAAACGCTTAAAACATATCATGGGTGGCTGATCACTTTCTTCAGAAAGGAAAAAAGAAAAGGTAGTGGTGAGGTGGAGTGAGTCTAGACAAAAAGCAGTCACTTTCTGACTTCTGCTAGAAAAAAGGTGAATTCCAGCATAGTTCTTAATTGGAACTGTATAGGCCAAATCTCTTTTTGACAATGGCATTTGGGTTTGGGTAGGCGTCTTCATCACCCATTTCCTAGTTATTCTTTGAACAAAAACAGTTCTGTTGCTAAGCCTATGATTTAGACAAGAAAAGTGTAATACTCTGCACTGGGGTTTTGGTGTTGCCAAAGCCATCTTGATCTCTCAAGAGTAAGTGACACAACTTTAGAGTCTGAATGCAGATTCATTCACATTCAACATCCATGAGCAGCAAAAAATTATACAAATGACTCTTTCTCTCGAGATAACTCCTAAACAGTTTCTCTAAAACCAAGATGTCATGTGACAGAATACAAGGAACCTTTTTATTCCTCAAATTGTAAGGATTATCCAGTGAGGAAGATAAGCATTTGCTTCTACTATTAATGAGGTTGATAAATGAAAGGAAACATTATAAATACCAATTGCTCATAAAGTTACAGACATAGGGTGGGGTTCTTGCACTGGGTATACAAACAAGGACTTGTTTGATTACTGATTTTAGAGCAATATTAATGATAGTCAATTTGGTTTTGATTTTTAAAGTAAATACATATTTAAAAGAAAATAAGAAAGACTGATGCCTATTGCTTTGTTGTCAGCTCCATCTTTGTAAGCCATGCTATAATTATTTAACCTTAAAAATGCTGAGCCTTAAAAATAAGTGCATATTCAGTTCTGGGACCTGCTTTTGAAGGAGCATTGTTTAATATTCATGGTCTATCCACTATAAATATTTCTATTTACTTAGTTATCTATTTAGGATTTTTGTTTTTGTTTTTTGTTTTTTTCTTTGTTTTTTTGTTTTTTGTTTTGTTTTTGAGACAGTGTTTCTCTGTGTATCCTTGACTGTCTTGAAACTCACTCTGTAGACCAGGCTGACTTTGAACTCAGATATATCTCTCTATCTTGGCCTCCTGAATGCTGGGATAAAGGTGTGTGCCATCACCACCTGGCCTTCCTACTTAACTTTCAATGTCTATTTCTTCATTGGGCATGTGTGCATATGCATGTGGCATGTGTGTAGAGATCAGAGGACAAGTTACTTCTCTCCTTCCTCCTCCTGGGTCCCAGAAATTAAACTCATCTTCTCTCTCTAAGCAGCCAGGACCTTAACCAGCTGAGCCATCTCACCAGCGCAATATCTCTACTTTAAAACCAAAACAAATGAAAAAAAAACCTTTTACTCACACGTACTGCATAGATTATTAAGATAAATGTCAAGATGTCATAAAAAATTTGTAATAAGAAAAATCTTTGTTAAGTGAAAGTCAGTAGTCATCTGAATGCATATTTTATGTGTCACTGGAGAGATGGATCATTCATTAAAAGGCCCTGGATTCAATTCTCAGAACCACATGGTGACCCGAAACCTTCTGTAACTCCAGTTCCAAAGGGTCTGCTGCCCTCTCCTGGCTTTACAGGCACAAGGCAAACACGGTACATAGAAATAATGTAGTCAAAATATCCATGTATATGAGTCAATTGTACAATTTCTCGAAACTCATGGATGTTGGATGTGAATGAGTCTTGACACCCTGACTTTTTAACATATATGTATTTATGTTCACATGCAAATATATGGAATATATTTATTTACATGCAGCCACCCAATGGATATTGGAAACAGTATGCATTCCATTTTCATTTGTTGCCAGTCTATTTTGACTAATGACTATGGGAAATATAGATTTTCAATAACCATTTGTTGGAGTTTTAAACTTTCTTTTTGTTACACAAACTTAAATAGTGCCTAGTGTCCAAGAGCAGTTTCACTTATTTTAAGATAGCACAATTAATTTTAAGGTTGTGGTTTTTATTATATAATACTTCTGTGTCTATGGGATTCTGTGTCTATGTCAATCTGCAATTAGAAGAAATGTTTTAATTGGTGATCCTGGGCCAGAAGGAGGCTCAGCATGTAAAAGCTCTCAATTTGCAAGACTTACAACCTGAGTTCAATCTCTGGGACCCATGTAGAGATGAGAGAAGAGAACAGACTTCACACAGCTGAACTCTGACCTCCACATGCACTCCACTCCCCACTAGATGATAATCCTTTTTTAAAAAATTAAAAAGAAAGATCCTTATTCCTATAGTTAAGTAACATTATTTATTGGCCTATCCAAATTTTGGACTTTTCTAGTATATGGGGGAATAAAAAAGAAAGCATAGGTCATCATACTTTCTCATCTCCTTCATTTACTGGATGCCGATTTGCAAGTAGTGGTAATTTTCTCAGAGAACTTAGGCGAGAACAATGAATTTTGGTGTGCTACAGACCAGACACCTAAGATATTTCTGGAGTTGCTGAGACAGCCATTGAGATGAGGTTACCTCACTCTGTTGAATCCCATCTAAGTTGTCAAACACAGCCATTGCTGTCTTACAGCTTCAAAACTAACTTGGAAGAGTTCACAGCATTTTTCTTCAGTGGCCTTTTTGGCAAGGCAGCTGCCAGGGACATAGAAAAGCCTAGACTTCACTTGGAGACTGTAATTCTACTATAGTAAGAGGCTATGTTTTAATACACTACCGAGTAGGTTAAAAGTAAGTGAATGATAACTCCTTTTAATAATCAGTAATCAAAGTGATCATAGAGACATGGGTTTGGCTGAGCTGAGGCACGTCAGGTGCTCCATTTTGTGCTGCCCCAGACAATTGCTGCACAATGGCTTTTGCTCTTACAAGATACAGGCACACACAGTAGTATATAGGATTGGTGGAGGGCAGGTAGTGATTTGAGGATGCAAATTAGTTCAAATAAATCTTGAGTGGCCAGACTGAAGTGAACATGTCTTTCCTGTGTATTTCTACTTACTTATATGGTCTCCTCTGAGAAGAGATAATGGTTATATTCACACATAACAGAGAGGGTATATTGAATGACCCATGAAAATCAGAGGATGAATTCAGGATGATTTTTAATGGACATTTTATCCTGAGATACTTTGTGAGACACAAAGCATGTAAGCCTTCATCCCTGTGCTGTGAGGCTCAGCACCTGGGAGGCAGAAGAAGGAAGCTTACACTTTGGAGACTAACCTGGGATACATAGGGAGCTTTGTGACCATTCTCGGTGGTGTAGTAATATTCTTATCCAAGAGCAGGAGGGGGTTGGGAGGACAGGAACAAGAGGAAGGAAATAAGAAAACTTTGTAAACAATGCATCATATTCATCTTGTTTTTTTCCACCTGACCTTTTAGCCATGCTGAGTTCAGTTTGCCACCCTCAGACTGCCAAGCCTAGCTGTTGACATTTCAGGTACTGCTGCTTTAAAAACTTCATTATTATTTCTTTTTTAATTTAAATTTTATTCATATAACATGTTTTAATTGTGCGTTTCCCTTCCTCTATTTCCTTCCAGATCCTCCCTGCCCGCCTACCTAACTTCATGTTGCTTCTCTATCTCTAAACAAAAATGAAAAAAATCAAAATAAACAAGAAAACCCAGTAAATATGACAAAAAATGCTGAAAAAAAAAGCAACCAACCAACCTCATGGAGGATTGTCATGGAGCTCTCTTTCTCTGTCTCTGTCTCTGTCTCTCTGTCTCTCTCTATCTGTCTCTCTGTTTCTGTCTCTCTGTCTCTGTCTGTCTCTGTGTCTCTGTCTCTCTCTGTCTCTCTATCTCTGTGTCTCTCTCTGTCTCTCTCTGTCTCTCTGTCTCTCTCTCTCTCTCTCCCTCTGTGTGTGTGTGTGTGTGTGTGTGTGTGTGTGTGTGTGTGTGTGTGTGTGTGTGTGTGTGATGGTCAACTACTCCCCAGGCATGGGTGCTGTCCTGTAATCCTGGAATGCGGTTGATGTCCTTACTCGCACTCCATGGGAGAAAACTGTTTTTCCCTTCCCTCCAGGTATCAGTTGTAAATGGCTTCTTGACTGGGACGCCACATATCCACATCTCCTTTTCTGTTCTGGTGTTCTGTATGACTTGTTCCTGTGAGGGACCCTTGCATGCAGCCACAGTATCTGTAAGCTCATTCATGACTAGTCCTGTTGTGTCTAGAACCTACTCTTTCCTTGAAGTCATTCACTATGTCTGGCTCTTACAGTCTGCCCCCTCTCTTCTGCATTGACCCCTGATCCTTGAGGACAGAGGCTTGATGAAGACATACCATTGAGAGCTGAGGGCTGCAAAGTATCTCACTCTCTGCACATCATCTAGTTGTGGGTCTCATGTTAATTCCTATCTATAAAAAAACTTATCATTATGGTTGAGCAAGACACTGATCTATGGGTATAGAAATACGTCATTAGGAGTCATTTTGTGGATATGTTCCATTGGTATAATAGTAGTGCATTTTCTCCTAGACCTGAGATCTAGTTACTCTCAGATTCTTGGCCATTTTAGCAGTGTCAGATATAGGTTTAATCTCATGGAGTAGACCTTAAACCCTGGACATATACCCAAATGATTCTGTATCTTATTACAGAGATATACTTGCTCATCCATATTCGCTGCTGTTGCATTCATGATAGCCAGAAATTAGAAACAACCCTGATGTCCATTAACTAAGGAATGAGTAGTGAAAGTGTGATCCATTTGTATAATAGACTATTATTCATCTGTTAAGAAAAATGAAATTTACAGCTAAATGGATAGAACTAGATAGAAACAGCATCGTGAATCAGGTAACCCAGACCCCAAAGACAAATATTGAATATTTTCTTTCAAACATGGATGCTAGCTTTTAAGCTTTCTGTGTCTTGCTACAATTTAAATAACCATGGAGCTTAGGTTCCTAGTAAGGGGACTGGGACAGAGAGGATCTCCCAAGGAAGGACAAATAGAACATAGTGTCATGGAAACATGAATGGGAAACTAGAATTGGAGGATTAAATGTGGAGAGGAGCAGGAGAGCTGGATAATGGAAGGATGATGGAGAGGGAGAACTAATACTAACGTCTTTTGAAAACATCACATAGATTCCACACCACCCCTCAAATGCCCCTCAATTCTTAGTATCTCTTCCTTCATTCCTTACCTCCTCTTCTCCTCCTCCCCACCTGATTCACCCACTCCTGCCCCTGCTGTCACTCCCATCCAATTCACCAATAAAATCTATTCTATTTCCCCCTCCCAGATAGAACCATGTGTTCTATCTCCAGTCCCTTCCTTTCTGGGTCTATAGGTAGTAGCTTGGTTATATTAAACAGCAATATACATTTACAAGTGAATACACACCATATTTATCTATCTGGTGGATCTGTGTTACCTCACTCAGGATTATGCATTCATGTGCATGCAAATTTCATGATGTCATTTATTTTATTTTATTTTTAAATTTAAATTTAAATTAGAAACAAGGTTGCTTCATATGTCAATTCCAGGTCCCTGTCCCTCTCCTCCTCCCATGGCCTCCCACCAACTCCTCCAATATCCCCTCATTTCCCCAGGGAAGGTGAGGCCCTCCATGGGGGTGTCCATAGTGTCATTTCATGCAGGGCAGGGCCTAGACCCTCCCCCAAGAGTCCAGTCATGATGTCATTTTTAAAAACAGCTGGTAATACTTCATTGTGTAAATTTACCATCTTTTTCTTGTCTATTCTTCTGTTTAGGGACATCTATGCTGTTTCCAATTTTGGGCTATTATGAATAGTGAAACAATGAACATGGATGAGTAAGTGTCCATGTGATAGGATTAGCATCCTTTGGGTATATGCCTAAGAGTGGTATAGCTGAATCTTGAGGTAGATCAATTCTCAACTTTCTGAGAAACTGCCATATTGAGTTCCATAGTGGCTGTACAATTTGACATTCCCACCAGCAATGGAGGAGTGCTCCATTGTTCCACATACTCATTAGCATAAGCTGTCACTTCTGTTATTTTCCTTAGCTATTCTGACAGGTGTAAGATGGAATCTCAAAGAAGTCCTGATTTGCATGCCCTTGGTGGCTGAGGACATTGAACATTTCTTTAAGTGTTTCTCAGTCAGTCGACTCTCCTCAGTTGAGAATTCTGTTTAGATCTGTGGTCCACTTTTAAATTTTTATGAACTCCACATCTGATAGAAAAATAATATCCAAAATATATAAAGAACTCAAGATATCAAGTTGGAAATTGGGAATGGTGAGCCCTCCAGCAGTTATGAAGGTGATCCTAGAGGAATCTCCAAATAAGGAGGGAGACATCCTTTCCGGCCATCCCTAGTCACCAAACAAAGCTTTCAGTACCAGGACTGGGTTATATTCAATTGAGCTTTTGGCCACAGGGGCCCCGCTAAACATCACAGGCTGTTGCCAAGGCATCTGGTTGCTTTCCAATCTGATGGCAACGTGCTGTTTCTGAGGACAACACTTACTTGTGTCATTAAACATTAGAAGTCAAGCTCGTTCCCAGCTGGACCTCACCCATACTGACTGGAACTCATGGTTCTGGAAGGTACTTTTAATACTGCCAGAGGAGAAAAGTAGTTATCAATGTCGCCCAGCCACAAACCCTGTGATGTACAATGGTAGCAGATATGCAAGATATACTTGTGCAATGCTGACACAGATGTTCTCAGAGCAACCAAGTTGCCCCTTAAAACAGCCGTCATTATTCTTTCATGATGGGTCCTGCTTGAATTCTGAAGTTCCTACAAAATTAAGGCAGATTGTTAAAGAGAAACTTGGTAGCAGATGGATCCCACACAAATGGGCCAGTCTCAAACTAAGAGAATTTCGGTGAGAAGAGCTAGCCAAAAGTCTAGGCAATCAGGAAGGCAAAGTTAAAAAACAGTTATCTGAGGCACAAAGTATTTAGAAAAAAATTTCAGTTGTTGGCAGAGAGTTGGGAATAAATCTGCTTTGTACTTCTGCAACATCCAACATCCTGGATGAGAACTGTGGTCCATGCTGGGGGCCAACTGAGATGATTACTCCAGACAATTAGACTAACTTAAAGTCAAAATTATCCTTTATTCCAAACTTAATGAGGACACTATTAATATCTTTCTATCCATCACCATATCCTAGAATCAAATACTGTAACTCAAATCAAATTAACTGTTGAAGGCAATCATAATCTAATTAGGGATAGGGACAAAGTTAGAACCTAAGTTTTCAATTCATAGTCTAAGACCTTTGATACCATGTTCAGAATGAACCAAAAATGCAGATTATTATGTTTAAAATTGATTATTGAAGAGTTCAACTGTTACTAGTATTTAGTAACTATCAATAAAATTAATAATTAGGGCCAGGTTATTGAGAGAGATTGTGAAATAATTCACCCACATGTGTTGTAAAGTATGTATGGATTTGTTCTCAGAAGTTCTCAGAATTAACTGATTTTCTGATTGCTGGTTACAGATCTCTATGTGCTTTTAACTTTAATAATTCAGGTCAATTTTAGCAAATTATTAAATAAATAATTCTATGTATAAATCACACAGATAAAATTTTCCTTCTTTCGTTCTCAAAACTTGACATTAAAAATGCTAGAGATTTTTTGGTCATGTTTTAAATGCTGTTATTAATCGTCCTAATTATGAAATTCTTTGAGTCAATAGTTTACATAAAATAAATTTACTTTTTATTAGGAAATTTGGCCGTTAATTCAAATGTATTGATCTTCCCTCTGGTGATAATTGCATCGGTAATGGTTCTATTATTGCTTTATAACCTTTAATAGGAGCATTGACTTCTTCTTACACAGATGAAATCTTTTTATACTTGGAATTATTTTTCCCCAATCTTGCAGAACTTTTACAAAATGAACCAGTTTCAAATGGATGAAAACATCATGATGAAGAGTGTTTGAAGTTTCCACAAAACTTATCAGGAGCCCCATTTGATCAAGCGCAGTATTGCAGTGTGCCTGGACTCGGTGGCTCTAGGCTTAATTTGTTTTAGAAACAGACACGTGGCTTAATTTTTGGACATTCATTGGCTTATGACATCAGTGCTACAATTTTGCTTTGGTGCACAGACTCCCACTGAAAAATTAAGATGGGCATTCTAAGAAAGCTCCCTAAGTCCAAGTGCCCACAGGAAGTGGCTGAGGTTGGCAGTGGGAAGAGAATGGGCCAGAAAATAATTTTGATGAAATGCCTACCTATTTTTATTTTTAACAACCCAGGGGAGAAAGACGGTGAAAAGTGAGCAGCATGTCCAGTGACTGAGGAGCTACTTGAAGATGTAGAAAGAGGAGGGTAAGTATGAGATGGCGATACCTGTATTCATGGAGATAATGTGCTGTAGTCATCGAGAGAATCATCTCTCCACCTGGCAACATCAGCACCAACAGGAAGCAAATGCAGATTCCCAGGCTTCAGACCAGAAAAAAACCAGGTCCCGCATCTTAATAATATTCTGTAGGTGATTTGAAAGCACACTGATATTTGCTATTAAAATTCAGGAAACCTTCTTTTGACTCAAAACACATTTTTTTTTAAATTTTATTTTCCAGTTTAAATTTAGATAAGAATCAAGGTTGCCTCACAAGTCAGTTCCAGGTCCCTCTCCCATTCCCTCCCTTCCTCCCGCACCCTCCCCCCCCGTTATCCCCTCATTTCTCCAGGGAGGGTGAGGACCTCCATGGGGGTGTCCATAGTGTGTCATTTCATATAGGGTCTCAAAACACATTTTAAATTAAGTAGATTTGGAGGATGTTACTTCTAGGTCACACCCCCAGTTTCAAATGTGATGCTGTGCATTGGCCTTGAAAACTCAATCAAGATGGCTAATGGCTAGGCACTAGCCCCACAGTTGTGTTCAGTTTGTGTAAATGAATCGAACCCTATGATCGCGTATTCTAGTCTGTATGAGTAACAACTTCAAGTCTAGTTTCTCAAGGCAATAAACATGAAGTACTTAATAACACTTTAATTAAAAAATTCAATTATATGCTAAACTATGCCAATTCCACTACAGGCTGTGGAATTGAGAGACTTTACCCACATCTCCAAATGGCCAGAATTAAGAAATGCTTTGGGAAGTTGCCTCTAAGGTGGTTTAGGAATAATTTAAAATAGTCTTTAGAGTTCATTTATGTCTTCCACACCTGTTCATCATGAAGTACACTAAAGCCCCGTGAACTTTTCATTTCACTTAGTTTTATTTTATTTGACTCGTTATCCAGCTTAACAAGCTTTACCCAGCAGTTTTTGCTGCAGAGGCTCCTCAATATCATCCAAAGAGCTCCAATCCACCACTGAGAGCAAAGTGGCATCGTAGCCACGGATATTTAAAGGATGTGCTAATATTTTAGAATGCAATTTCCAAAGTGAGTTGAAAATGATTTTGAACGGAAAGAAGAGTATGTCTTAAGAACATAGGCTTCTCGTAGATTATTTTTCTCAAGCAGTTCCCACATGCCAGGCAACCCAAGCCTATCACCCCAGTACTGTGAGGTGGAGGTGGGAAGAGCAGGAGTCCAAGTGGAGGAGGAGGTGGGAGGACAGGGGTTCAAGGCCATCTTCGACTCAATAGCAAAAATGAAGTCAGTTTGGGCTATATGAAGCCCTATATCAAGAAAAATAAAGAAGTACTAAAAAAAACCTCCAAGTTTTATATTCGTTAAGGCTTAGGCAATTCTTACACATTTTTAAAGATACTTTACTGTCTTGAAAACATGTAATATCACTAAAGGAAGTATAAATGCTAAAGAGTCCCATTGTGTAATTTCCCCTTTAATTTAAAATGGAAACTCAAGGAAAAGGTAGAAATAAGATCAAATAGATCACTATAAAAATGATAGAAGGTTCTAGGTCAAGTTGGTTATTGGAAACAAAGTCACTGTCATGTTCCATCAACTATCAAGACTCATTGCCAAGGGTTTTCATTATACACAGGGCAAGAAGTACTTTATAAATCATGGAACTCGCTGACATTCAATTACTTTCAGTCTTATTAATATGAACTGTGAGTGTTTTAGGTGTCGCTCACCATAAAACTAGTCTTTTCATTTACAAAGCTTCTCTTTCACACATGAAAAGTTTTTCATATAATGTTTTTGTCCGGTGCAGATTATTTTGAAATGTTTCAAACTGTAGGGTAATTATCCTCAAATCTTAAAAACAAGAGCCTGCCCACATGCTCAGGAGCTGATCAAAAGTGATTTGTAGAATAGTTTTGAAACTCTCAGGAGCTGTCCCCGTTATGCTCATTTTTGTAATTCTGCAGTTCTGGGCTCATCACAACTAAATCACTTTGAATGAAAGAAGTCAACATGCTGCCCGTCTTGCACTCCTTGTAACGAGGACACATGTTTCCTTCTGTTATATACACTATTTTCCAACCGATGGATCCGTATACACGGCTTTTGGATTATTGTCATAAACACCAGCTGCAGACTTGTAAGTTTCCAGGCTCATACTCTGTGGCTGTGTTTAAATCTTTGGGCATACTGAAAATATATTATTGTTATTATTAGTAGTAGCACCATTGACAATTTTAATATGTGGTCAGACTTGAGAGCTCCTTTGTGGATCCTGGCTATTGGGAGCTAAAAATCCTCTGCATAATTTTGCAAACAATAGAAGAGAGAGCGGTAGCATGGCAGACACATTCAAGACTACCATATATTTTATGAACCCTTGATATGAAGCATTTTAAGATTGGTATACACATGTATCTTCTACATATCTGCACACATGTAAGCATAAACAGATGCCTGATATCGCTAATATTTATGCAGGAATATAATTTTAGTTGAATTGGTTCTCAAACAATCTATTCAAAACAAAGTACTTCAAACCTAGAGAATGTTCTTACATTTAATATCTTGGAGTAGAAATACTCATACATGGCCACAAGGAGGCGCTAGTGATTTGCAAATGTCAAAGGTGTGCTTCAGATTTAAAGTAATTTGGCAATTATGTATACACGTTGAATCATTTGCTGTTGCTATCAACACTTTTCTCAGCAATAAATATTAAGATTTACATCAAAAATAAATTTCTTTCTATGCAATGTAAATGGTTTATGCAAACCCACAATACAAGTTGGTGCTTTCTTTAGAAAAATATTTTCCTAAAGAGAAATCTTTTAAGGTTTGCATTTTAAATGCTTGCTACTGTTGTAAGTACTCAATAAGTATATTTTAAATGAACAGATAATAATATTTCTTATTTCTTGTCCTCCACGCCTTAAAATTGTGCGGTTTCATGAATCCAAAGGTGGTACTACCACACAGACCAAGACGTGCTTATTTCCTCTCCGGCTGCTCCATTGCTCCCACACAGGAGGGGTCAAAGTACCATCCCTTTGCACAGTAGGTTCCATGCGGCTCGAGGACCTCATAAGTTGAGCATGCATTCTGTCAATATTGACTCTTCCGCAGAAGGTCCTGTGAGCAAAGCAGAGACAAGTCTCTGACTTAAACCAGTGGCTTCATCATTCCCCAAATAGATGTGGCCTCTTGACCTCCAATAGTACCCACCTCAGAGAGTTCCCCTGTAAAGAGAAGCCTTCCAGCCAGCCTGGTTCCAGAGCCGCATCAGTCCCAAATAAACACACAGGAGCCTATATTAAGAGGCTGTTGGCCTTGCTTGTTTCTTACTGGCTAGCTCTGACTTAAGTATTTACTCCATAATTGTTAATCTAAGTATTTCTCTTACCGGAGAGGTTTCCGGGCTTCCTACTCCATGGCGTTAACCTTGACCTTCCAAGCCCTGGGACCCTGGGTGCTGTAGTAGGACCTCCCACAGCCGACTTGAGAGCAGCCTTCTGGCTGAAGGACATTGCTGCAAGTCTGGCCTCTGGGCTAGGACTCCACAAACGTGACGATTGCTGATTTATGGGTATGAACTTTGTCCAGATATTTTACCTGGGCTACAAATTCCAACCAACCGGTCTCACCTGCCAAGTCCTGTCGGTCTGTCACCAGACTGCTTGCCCGCATAGCATTCATTCCCTGACTGCTGGGTCTGCAGTGCGCTCTCTGGCCTTACCTGTTTTACTGTCTGGCCGTTGCCCACGGAGATTCAGATAAATGCCTGACTCTGACTTCCAACTACACCTCGGGGCTGCAGACACGTTCCAGACCACCCTTCCCTGCCCAACACGAACCTCCTAATCTAGCTGAAATACGTGACTTGCACAGTGTTCACAACACTCGCCTACCTCCCTACCAATCTGTTTAACCCCTCTCTCCGAGTGGTGGTATTCTTTGTGAGGCAGTGGACTCGCCCAACAGCAGGCAATCTGTGCTCTAACGTTGACTGACCCCCTTTCTACGCCTTTTATCAAAAACCCAGACTCAGACGGCTGAGCTTTCACTCTCTCTAAGATCATGGGTTGTGAGCAAGGGGTTTCTCTGCCCCGGACCTCTGAACCACGCCTGCCCCCTTTCATCTAAGTCATAGGTGCAAGTTATTGACTTAATAGGAGACAGGTCCTACCTGCAGGTCCGTAGACGAATTAGATCTCCAGTTTGCATAAAACCATTTTGCAAATAGAAGTTTTTTTTGTTTGTTTTGTTTTTATTGTTTCTAAAGAAGTTGACGTGTAAGTAGGTCTCATAGGCCATAAACTGAGAAGTTCTATTTAGTAGAAGAGAAAAGTCTCATTGGTCGGCAACAAAATCGATGAGATTATTGGAGTTTCTACTGTCGTGCAGAACAGAGGTAAGAGTATGTGCTGTGAGCAAAAACAAAAACAGAAACCAGACGAGAAAGGAACAGAGCTGTTAGCACACTTGTTTAAGTTGACGTCTATGATCCGCAGGCTACGGGAGAGTCCTGGGAGGACACAGAGAAATGAATTTTAATTGCTAATATTCCTGAATTTCTAAGTATTGTTTTTGCCTGGGCTTGGGGACCTTAGGGTTTAACCAAAGGAATAGCGGAGGCTGGAGGTCCTGAAGGAGGAGAAACCTCGTGTGAAATGAGAGAAGAGACTTATGATTGCTAAGATACCCAAGCAGCTCACCAAACAAGACTACCGGCAACTGGACGCCACCTGTGTTCTCATGTGCAGCACCTGGCTTCTGCACCTTTTCTAGTTAGAAAACAATTCACCTTTCCCTCTATGGATTTCCTTTTAAAGTGTTGGTCACTTGTCACACGACTGATAGAGGATGGGAAGAAAGTGCTTAGCTGTGGCTTTGTGGTTAATGTGGCTCTTCTCCCTGAGGTCGGTACCTAAATTGGGTGACATAGTATCCAAAGGTTATCTTAGGTAAATTACCCAGCTTTCCTATTCCTCAATTATCCAATCTGTAAAATGGAGACAACAGCACCTAACGCAAATGATATGATGAGTTTAGCCTGAGTAAAGGGGTTGATGTGGTGTCTTGTGAGGGTTACATCACAAAGTATCAACCTAAGGGCACCTCCAGGACACAGGACATAGGAGGTGCTAATCAGCAGGGTGGTTGGTGGCTCAGTCCACAAGAAACGAAGCACTAGTTGTTGGAGGCACACTACAGGCTTCCTACTCCCAGGACCACCTCATAGGAGCTTTGGGTCCTTAACAGTCTCTTTTGCATTGAAGACGATGAAATATACAGAGTGAAATGAAGTCAAATGTTTTCAAAATGTTATGAGTTGCTCAGTTTTTGAGTGTATATCACTAGCTTAGCAAGCATGGGTAAAACTTTTGGAAGCATGGTTTGTATGTTTTTTTTAAAGCTTTCTTTGCCTACAGCCTATTTTCTTTCATCCTTACTTAATTATGCCTATGTTATGTCTGTGAGGGTTTTGTGATTTATACAACAAATGCAATTTTATCAGTATGCCTTTTAATTAGAATGTTGCCATGTAGTCTATCTATTCAGGGACTTCAAACTTCGTCTCTGCTATTGTACAGCTAATATATAAAGCACATTAATGAAGCAACAATTATCATTTAAAGCTCATTTAATGGCATTGGTTGGAAGCAATGTAGGAAACACATTATAAACACATTCGTGTATACCTTATACTATCTTATCTTGGCGCTGCTGTCTCAAAAAACATGTCTCCAAATTTAACAAGGAGAATTTCATTGCTAATTAGATTTAGGAAACAGTCTGGAAGCTAATGGAAACATAAGTCTAGGTTGAGGGTGTAATTAGTTTGAAACTACCCCAGAAATCTTTACTGCTACTGTATAGGATACTTTTGCTTTCAATTTATTTTTAAAAGTAATGTTTGAAGAATGGATTTAGATACTAGCAAGTAAAAAGTAACTTGTAGCCAGAAGAAAATGATGGCATTATCTGTGTAGGAAAGTCTGCACTTTTAAAGTGTTTTAGAGGAGCCATATTCATTATCAATAATTTTGAGACCTGTCTGTTTGGCATGTGAGACTGTTAGAAAAATCGTTGCTCTACGTTGACAGTAGATGTCGCTGTTGTCATTTTCCAACAATACGCTGAGTCAGAGTGGGCAGGGCTCCATGATGCAGACTTTTTTTTCCAATTAAAGCAAGAAGACTGCCATCGGATAATCAATCTTGAAAGTCATTATGAATCCGAAATGAAGTCTAGGTTTCATTCTTTTGCACCTCTGCTATAAAGCGCTCCTGCATGTGGCCCAGGTCCTTCTGTGTGTAGTGATTTTCTTTTGAACGATTTCAGTGCTTTTGCTGGCCTAAGGGAACAAAGTCTTACAGAGACTATGTTGAGAAAAATCATCTCTTCGTGATTAGGATAATACGCCTCTTTATTTGATTTTGATATGTATTAAACTCCGCCTGTAGCTTTATGGAGGTGGCATGGCGGTGATCATGTATGCTACAGGCAACGCGGGTTTTACCCGGACGATTACCCGTGTTTACATTTTATTACAAATTGTCGAAATTACCTACCACCAGCTCTTTTGTCAACCCCAAATCCATTTGCGGCTACATTTGATCCCCAAACAAACAGAAAAACAGTAACAGCAACAACAACAAAAACTTAGTTTGCTACTTTCACCTCTGATGAATGTTTCTATTGTCTGCGTTGATACGAGTCATCCATTAGTCACTAATGGATTAGGAACTTTGAAAAGGCGCTTGATACGACCGGCACAAATGCATTTCTAGGCATTTCCCTAATGTTCTTTCTCGGGAACAATGAAGTATCAAAATCCCTTCTTGCGGTTTTGGTTTTGGTAGGATCTAAGTTTACCATGCTAGAATTTC
Organism: Mesocricetus auratus; assembly: GCF_017639785.1. Classification (NCBI taxonomy): domain Eukaryota; kingdom Metazoa; phylum Chordata; class Mammalia; order Rodentia; family Cricetidae; genus Mesocricetus; species Mesocricetus auratus. The sequence continues at coordinate 38,399,864 of NW_024429194.1, read as the reverse complement.
CATTCTTCTTTGGTGTTGGGGTGCTAGCTGGATTTAGGATTGGGGCTGTGAGTAGGTGGGTAGAGAAGAGGGTAGTTTGCGAACAGCACACAGGACGTGGCCTGGTTCTGCTTGCTTTGCAGTGCCGCTTCTGTCGCCTTAGCAAACTGACCGCTGTCATTGAATTCTGCCCTGACTAAATGAATAGGATTTTCTTTCATGTATTTGAGCGCCTTTCATCACCGTATTTTATTTCTAGTAATAAGAGGACAAAGAAGAGACCCCATGATTCCCCTAATCACTATATTCTATACACTGATAAGCCCGGAATAAAGCTAACGCTTCAAAATAACTGATTTTCCATTTGCATATTTGAATAGAAATGGTATAAAATAAGGTGGAACCTACTTTGGAGGAAAATTCAAAGAAGTCTTCCGTATTTGTTTAGATGCCTGCCACTCTCCCACTATGCTACCTGATGGGTGTTGCTACATCAGGACCAGATGAGAGTTACTCTTTGTATTTACAGTTGTCATTAGAGGCCAAATAGTTCGTGCTGAATGACTTAGCCTTAATGATAATCAGAGTTATTCAGAGAAAATTATCCCTAATTTCGAATTCAATTTGGTTTTAGTCAGTCCAGCTTGACTTTGGCTGTTATTATCAGCACAGCTCTCTCTCTCTCTCTCTCTCTCTCTCTCTCTCTCTCTCTCTCTCTCTCTCCTTTCTTTCTTGATTTATTTATTTTCAGTGCATTGGTGCTTCGCCTGCAAGTATGTCTGTGCGAGGGTGTTGGATCCCCAAAACTGGAGTTACAGACAGCTGTGAGATGCCATGTGGGTTCTGGGAATTGAGCCTAGGTTCTTTGGAAGGGCAGGCAGTGATCTTAAATGCTGAGCTATCTCTTCAGGTCCAGCACAGCTTTTGCTCTCTTTGAGTGTTCTGGTGCTGCACTGTAAGTCAAGTAGGAATGGCCCATGTGTGATCCTTGGAGGTAAGGATGTACTTACTTATTCCTCCCTTTGCCCTATGTGTCTGACATAGGCCAGTGTGCTGTCAAGAAAATATTCTATTGAAGTTTTAAACAGGACAGATGACTATATCATAAGCCTGAAAATTTGCTCTTGGAAGTTTAATCTGTCAGGCTTCCCAGTCAACCCATCTTTGGAGCAGAATATTGAGTCTCTCCTTACCCTCTCTGGGGACCAAGACGGTCACTAGAAACATTAGTCTGTTCTTTTTGGTTTACATGACTTTCTTTTAATAGTACCTAAAGATATTTGTTACCAAGTGGTATTTGTTTTATAACTTGAAATTTCATCAAGACAATGTAAAAATTAGTTGAGAACTACAGACAATGTATTTGCAGTATATAAATGACACAATGTATGTGGTCATATGTCAACTGTGCAATTCAATTAGAAAGTATGGTCTGTTTACCTCCAGATCATTTTACACATTCTTGGTGTTTCTTTCAGACACTGGAGGTTTAATCTGTGTTCTAATTTAAGTGTTGTCTTTGAGGGTACATCTGTTGGCAGATTTGTCTGTGGCTATATGAACATGAGAGACGGTAGAGCAATAATAAGGAAGATGGGCCCTTCACCACCTCCCCAGCTTCCTAACTCGTCTTGTGGTCTCTCCTTATGTGTGTAGTCCCACCATGATGGTAGCAACTATTAACTATCATGTGACCTAGCCAAGGGGTCTTCTTCAGAGGCTGCGCTGAAGGGAAAATCCAATCATTTACTTCTCATCTCCAAATCTGAGCTGAAGACAGGCCTTTCTTCATTTGGTGTTCTGGCCCCCGTGACTTCGTTGCAGTAAGTGCAAATGAACTAACACAAACTCAGCTAAACTCTCCATCTTTTTGGCCTGTGTTCGATTTTTAAATCACCAGACTGTGGGAAAATTGTGGACCTGCCTCAGTTTATCCAGCTAGATCCTTTACTTCATCTAGCCATTCTCCTCTCCCACTGCATGGTATCAAGTTCCAGAGCAAGTTTCTGTTCCCAGGAATTCCATTTTCCCCCTTTTGTGTCACCAGCCTTGTTTAGTGGTCTTTATTGCTCTACCAGTCTTTCTGCTATTATGATCCAGTTGACTTGACATTGACCAAGAACCAGAACTTCCTACACAGCTCTGTCATTCTTTTACTTTGACCCTTTGGCCTTTTTATCCCAGTCCTATTGAGAAATTCTTTCTGGGTCTACAAAGAAGGTGAAAAGCAATTTCCTGCCCAGCATTCTTAGTCCAGGACATGACTTTTCAACCTTGGCACTACTAAGATCTTTCTTAGTCATAGTGGGCCGTCTTGGGTATTAGAGCAGCATCCTTGACATCTGTCTCCAAGATGCCAGTGGCATTTTCTCCAATCATGTGAACCAAACATGTCTCCAGAAATGGCCAGATACGTACTAGAGGGCCAAGTTGTCCTCCACTGACAATTGTTGAATAGACATTTTAATATGGTACTGCACTTTTCCAGGTTTATTTCTATGTACTTGACAACTCCTGGTTTAAGAAAGAATCCTGTAGAATACGCCAGACGGTGGTGGCGCATGCCTTTAATCCCAGCACTCAGGAGGCAGAGGCAGGCGGATCTCTGTGAGTTCGAGGCTGGGCTGGACCGATAGCCTCAAAACAATACAGAGAAACCCTGTCTCGTAAAATCATAAACAAAAACAAAAACAAAAAAAAGAAAGAATCCTGTAGAATTATGACAAATAGAATTAAACATAGCACTAAACAGTCACTTTGAATGATAAAGAAGTGATATTGACTTAAAATTTTAACTAGCTGATAAATCCAAATATCACAAAATCTAGGAAAAAACCTATAATATTTTTATGAACTAGATATTCAATAATACTTATTTTTCCTAACATTCTGCTTCTTCTTTGATGCTCTCATTTTATGGCTAGCTCTAAACATTACTTTTTACCTTAAAAGATTTACTTGTATTTGTGTGGGTATGTGTGATGTGATATGCTGTGTGTGTGTGTGTGTGTGTGTGTGTGTGTGTGTGTGTGAGGAGGGAAGAGGGTATCAGATTCCCTGAACCTGGCGTTACAGGCAGTTTTAAGCCTGCCACCATGGCTGCTGTGGACAAAACTTAGGTCCTCTACAAAATAGCATACACTCTTAACTGGTGAGTCCAGGTCTCACACCTCTTAAAATTACTTTCTATAAACAGAATGAGTAATTCAGGTTATCTTTGCCATGTTTAGACTGACTTTATTTGCTATTAATTGTGAGGAGTCCATCTCCACTACATTCTGCTTGTTCAGAGTCTATCATGTTACAATGAGTAAACCGTGGCTTGATATGGAGTTGTCTTAGAATACATAATGGTTCATAGGTAACATGACTCCTGAACAGGTTCTCCAATGAAGTCTACATCCTACGGGAGGGAGCATTTATAATGAAAGTGTTATGCTCTTCTGGCTGGGGCACATTGTAGTTTTGAAATATCAGATATGAGAATGGAAACGTTCACTCGCAGTTTTGATTTCTGCAAGAATTACTTACAGGTTACTTTTGGAGTTCATGCATTATACTGTTTCAAATGGAAAGCCTGTATCATTTCACATTATAGGTCAATCCTAACTCAGCAAGGGGACCCAGGTGTATAGGAAGCTACAGCTACTAGTGTCAAGCTGACAGGATGGAATAGGGAGGGCATTAGAAGGGAATGGATAGATGACTTGGTTCACAGTACTTAAAAATACAGTACTAGGAGGGTCTGGAAAGATGTCTCAGTGCTTTAGAAGACACACTTCTCTTCCAGAAGACCAGGCTTGGGTCCCAGCAAGCACATGGTGGCTCACAACTGCCTGTGACTCCAGCTCCACAAAATGCAATGCCACCCTTTGTCCTGTGAAGGCACTGCTCATTCACACGATGCACATAAGTTTATTTAGGAGTCTGAGCATATGTGTGTGCATGAACACATAGCAAATAGATAAACACTTAATAAATACATTCCTAGGGATTCTCCTAGTGCATTGGAGATGAAGTGTAAATGAGGGTCTCTAAAACATTAACTCATTAATGTAAAATAAACACACTTAATCATAAATGCTGCAGATGAAGATGATGAGGGATACAGAAGACTGAGTTAGTGTTTTGTTGAGTCAAAGGAAGCAAGCAGAAAAATCAAGAGTTCATCTTTTTTAAAAACAAATGGACGGAAAAGTTTTTGTTGTTGCTACATACATTCAATATTTATACCTTAAAGTTAACACACGAGTCCTTAGAAGGCCTATTGGAAAATTTTCTATTTTGTAGACTTTCAAACATTCAGGGTATATTGTACTGGATTGAGATTGTTTTTATTCTATATACTTGTTCTGTAATTTCAGCATATACATTTTTTTTCCACAGCAGAATGTTCTTGGGAATCCTTGTGTTATTGACAATACTTCACTCCTTTCCTTCATAGCTGAGTAGTATTGTCCGGAACGCAGAAGTCCAGTCTCTTCATTCACCTCTTGAGTACTGGTGGCATTCTCAGTTGGGTGTTGTAACTAAACCCACTATGAACATAAGCAGGTGCTTATGTGGCCAAATCTTCCCATTTCCCTTGAGTCACTCTTTAAGTGACAGCAGTACAAAACATGTGCTTGAGTAAACAGTACAGCAGCACTGTTGATGTTTCTATACTCCATTTCCTTGCTGGTAAAATGGAGAACTACATGACAAAATTAGTCTAAAGCATGTGAAGCATATAGCACAATATAGGTACATAATCATCATTCAATCTATGAAGTAAGGACTGTTATAGTCTCTGGACAATTTTTGGGAAAGATGAAGACTAAAACTCCTCTGGAGTTTACGGTTGCCTCATACATGCATAAAAAAGTAATGTGTTTTTTTTCCAGCCTACTCATATACTTCTAAGTGAACAAGGTTGCCTGCCACAGCACCTGCTGCAGTGTCCCTGGTCATTAAGCATCATCAGTTAGTTGCTTGACATCCTTAGAGAAATTCATAATCAATCTAATATTTTTCTTCTGTAGAGATAGAGTGCCACATCTTATAATATTTTTATTAGTAATTTTATCACTACATCCTATTGAATTTGTATTTTGAAGGAGTTTTTCTGATGGCAAGGCATATTGTTCAAACATCTGAAGCTTGGACATTGAATGGAACTGAGTAAAAACTGAGTGAGTTGTATATAGCAACTTGTGTAGAAAAGGCATTCTCTGTGTGTGTGTCTCTGTCTCTTTCCCCCGTTTCTTCCTCCATTTCTCCCTTCCCTTATTTCCCTGTGTGTGTGTGTGTGTGTGTGTGTGTGTGTGTGTGTGTGTGTGTGTGTGTGTGGTGGTGATGTGTTGGAGTACACTTTCCATCCAGAACAGGAAATATCTCCATTTTTCCTCAGTCAGATCATTCTGTCAAGATTTTTCCTTTTTGTGCAACCTAGTTGGTATTTATGGGAATAAATTGATGAAGATCTCTTTATTCTTAGCTGCTCTGTGAGATTTATGTGGCTTAGGAATTTGTTGTACAGTCCTGACAGCTGGGGGAGGAAATGGAATTGTAACTGCACACTCAGACACAAAATGAGCAAGGGCTGTGATGCGCCTAGAGTTTTTATAGCTGAATTGCTGAGGAACATAAAATGCCCAAAGCTCTAGGTCTGCCCCACTTGGTAATGGCCCTGTGTGAATGGAGGTTGTTATGGTGCTGAAAGGGACTGGATTGACAGGGAGACCAAGGAGCTACTATGATACGGAAAGAAAGAACCTCACTTATATAAGAGCCTGTAAAAATCATTCCTCTTAGCAAGAATAGAGACCCTGCATAAACTCGTCCCAAGAGGTTGCTAGGATGCAGAAGGTCAGCAAAAATATTCTTAGCTTTTGAGAGCTGGAATGTTTGTATTCTTTTCTTTTTTTTTTAAAACATAGGTAGAAAAAGGAAGCGGTTGGGCCGAACTCTGCCACATCATACACTTGTAACTGGACATTTCCACAGAGGAAAGTATCACATATGTGAGGTCCTTAGTATGTTCTAGGTATAAGGAAATGCATGTGGAATCAAAGTAGCTACTTAGGTTAGAACTAAAAACAGTTAGAATTAACAACTAGTTACTGATAACATACCAATAATCTTGGAGTAATCTATTTCTCTGGGCTTTGTTGAGGTATAATTGAAAAATAAAACATTAGACATGCAGCTTAATTGTAAAGAGAAGCGTTTTCTTTGAGAAAAGCCCTCCCGCCTGCCTGGTTCTAGATCCGCATCAGTCCCAAATAAACACACAGGAGGCTATATTAATTATGAAGCTGTTGGCCTTGCTTGTCTCTTACTGGCTAGCTCTGCTTTAAGTAATTACCCCATTGTTAATCTAAGTATGTCTCTTACCGGAGAATAGTTCCAGGCTCCTACCCCATGGCGGTTACATGTTGACTCTCCTGTGTTTCTCCTACCCAGAATCCTCCTGGATTCCTAGCCCCACCTATCTAGATTCCTATTGGCCAGCAGTGCTTTATTGACATATACACAGGACTTCCCCAACACTTAATGTTTGGTGTACATATGCACATTGTAAAATTGCAGGATTTTCTTCCTTTATAAAGTTGAATTATATACCATTGTAAACATATGTACACACACACACACACACACACACACACACGCATTACATATACAAGTCTTGTATCTATTGGTTGGCACTTAGTTTTAACACCAACTAACCAATTAGGATATATATGTCAATGAATATTGGAACATAGATCTATCTCCTAAATTCATCTTCTTCCTTTTGACACTCATAAGTGGGGATTTCTGAATCACATGTAATCCTGGGTTTGCTTCCTTCCTTCCTTCCTTCCTTCCTCCCTCCCTCCCTCCCTCCCTCCCTCCCTCCCTCTCTCTCTCTCTCTCTTTCTTTCTTTCTTTCTTTCTTTGAGACAGGGTTTCTCTGTGTACCTTTGGAGCCTGCCCTGGAACTCACTCTGTGGACCAGGCTGGCCTTGAACTCACAGAGATCTGCCTGCCTCTGCCTCTACCTCCTGATGCTGGGATTAAAAGTGTGTACCACCAATATCAGGCCTGGTTTTTATTTCTAAGGAACCTCTGTACTGTTTTGGACTAAGGCTGTACCATTTTTCATTCATTACATTGGTGTACAAGGTTGAAATTCTCAACACCCATGTTAATGCTTTATTTTTCAGTAATATTGATCCTTACAGGTATGAATCCATACTTAATTATTATTACCATTAAACTTTAGCAGGGATATCTATGAAATTAAAAATAATAATAGCTGATGTGGAAAGAGCCACAGTGATAGTGATATACTGTGTCTCTTCATTATCATCTTTAAATGTAGTCAAATTTAATCAGTATGCAGAAGAATATGGCATGGATATACTGATACTATTTATTTTTTAGAGCTAAGCACTTTAAACATTTGTAATTAAAATAAGCAATGCAAATTTTAATATTATTTGCATCGTTTTTCTTTTATCTCTTCTGAGTATGTACGCATGATACAGGGTTAAAATTGCTGGCATTACTGTGAAAGTAAATTAAAAGAACTATTGAGATTGGAAAGATGGCTCAGTGGTTAAGAGCACTGGATGCTTTCCTAGAGAACTCAGGTTCAATTCCCAGTGCCCACACAGTACCCCACACTGCCTGTAACTCTGCTCTCCCTGCTCTTCTCTGTCTCTTCTGTCACCAGACACACAAGTCATGCACACACATACATGCAGGCACTGAAAATTAGACTTGAATTACTAATTGCCTTATCTCAAGTTTTAAATAGTTATTTTGAAGTTTATAAGTTACACTGTACTCATGGATCTTGTTATAGTAGTCAAATAAAAATACTGTGTTCCCTCGGGATCAAAAGGTCATTATAGCTTTGGAAACACAAGTAAGAACCTGGAAATAAAGCTGGAAGGATACAATTTGAAGAGTGACAACCCTTTGGGGTGACTTGAATAATGAAGAGGTATTGGAGCTCTTTTAGCAAGGAGAGGGGGTTATAAAATAATGCTAGATTCATTTAAAATTGATAGATTTACTGGGTAAATTTTATTGATTTAACACTGAAAAAAAAACCTCATGTGATACTGACCTTTTAACACTTTCTGTTTTACTTGATTGGTTTAGTGCCAAAGATTTTTTTATTAGATTCTAATTCAAATAGGGCCATAAAGTCCTTTGTGGAAGTGATACAATCAATGATGTAGGAGAGATACTCACTATCCCTACTAGTTATTTATAGTTAAGTAATTGTCCATGCCTGCACACAGGGTTTCTAGTTGCCAAATTACATCCTGTTAGACACTTTTCTCATATTTCTATGGCTAATTGAAGGCCAAATGTAAGAGTTTCTTTTAAAAAGATTTGGTTGATTGAATTGCTGGGCCTGGTTCTTTACTCTTCCTGTGGCCTCTTGGCAGCTAATTTGGCATCAAGGCCAGCTGACCAAACCCACCAGCTGATTTCAGCTGACGTACATATGTAGGCACCACAAATAAATGCTTACTGTCTGCCCCAAGGTTCGGAGTAGTCGATAAGGCTACATTTTCCTTCTCACAGCAAGTGCTGACTAATAAACCATGCAAGATGTTCTGGTTGTCTAGTGAGAATGTTTACTTCATTTTGCTAATAAACAAAGCAATGAGACATCAATTGACTAAGTGATTTTCCTGGGGTTCGAAGAAACCTCAGAAAACAATCGGAGACAGACTTTGTCAACATTATCTGAAGCCAGAGCATTTATATCAGGTTTGAAACCCATAAACATCTTGGATGTTTACTTCAAAAATTCTGTAAAGCAATTTTTCTAGGCAAACAGTTTGCTCAACTAGGCAAATAACTATCTAATCAGAATATCAGGCCACCAATTTACTTACCTAAACAAATATCTCACTGGGTACAGCATTGATTAGTTCATCAGAACTTGCTTAAGGCTTTCTTCCCAATCCTAAACCACTAAGATGCTAACTTTGACAGTTACAGCTAGTTCCCTCTTTAAAGATTGCCTAGAACCCCTTGAGCAGTCTCTGAACATCTCCAGACATTCTTTCCTATCATCTACCTTTGATAGATCGTGGAGACTGCCAACCTGAGATTCTCTCCTCCTGAAGTCAGTTTAATGCATTCAGCTTTAATGCTGGGCCAACAGGGTTTTCTATGGTCTTGGTGCAATATTTGACAGTTGATGTGTATTAGGATTATTCTGCTGAGCACTTAATACATGTATTAGTGAGAATAGGGGGAAAAAGTTAGATGGGAGTATATTGACTGCCAGCTGTCTGTGTTCAAGCAGAAGCTGACACATTGATCTGTGCATCATGCTGTCATCTATGTAGGAAAGGGGCCAAAGAGATCACTTTCAAACTTTCCAAGCCTAAAAGTCTATGATTCTAAGAGTCTGAAGTTTTAAAGAAACATTGATTTCTAAAACAGCTCATTGTTTTGTTTGGTTTTGGTCTCTTGCTAGGATTACACACACTGACTATATATATAATTTCATTCATTTATGAATAGTATTATCTTTAAAAGCACTGTCATTTTTTATAATTTTGGCAAACTTTTTGAAATTATAATTACATTGTTTCCCCTTTCTGCTTCTTCCCTCCAACTTCTCTCATGTTCTTTTATATTCATGGCCTTTATTTTCTTTAATAGCTGTTACACACACATGAACACACACACACACACTCCAAAATTCATAAATACAATCTGCATGGTCTATGATGTTACTTGTATGTAAATTTTGTTTTCAAGGCTAGTCACTTGGTATTGAATAATCGTTGGCTGTGCTTTTCCCTGGGCAAGACTGTTTTTCCTGCTTTCAGCATTTCTTAGTTTCTATAATTCTTTGTGTAGGATTGGAGCTTTGCCCTGTCCATGCTAGCATGTCTGTGGGTGCCATCTTTTTCCTGGTCCTATTTGGGTCAGACTTTTTGGGTGTAGCTTCTAACATTTCTAGGAGACACAATCTCACGCAAACTCCCTGCTCCTCTGGCTCTTACAATCTTCCTGGCTCCTCTTCCATAGTGACCCCTGAAACTTACATGTGGGAGTTGTTTTGTAGATGAATTAGCTAGGACTGAGCACTACAACTCTGTGTCTTGACAGGTTGTGGTTTCCTCTAACAGTCTGTGTCTGTTGCAAAGTCCCCTTGATGAGGGGAGAGGACTACACTCATCTGTTGGTTTAAGAACAAACATTTGGAGTGTAGTTAGGGATTATGCTGGTTTGGTAAAGTGGTAGTTGTATGTTCTCCCCCAAGAACTATGACTTCCCTAGCCCTGGGTAGTTGTTTAGTTTTCCAGTATTAGCAGTCATTTATCAACATAGCAACGGAGAGAAAAGGATAAAATAACAATACAGATGTCTGAAAGCCAAAAGCAATTATACTATTAACTGTGTTTTTAAAAATATCTACAATATGTGTAAATCTGCATATAAAGGTACATAGTTTAAATTAAAATTTCTCAGCTGGGTCAATAACATTCTCCATAAGAGTTATAGGCCATCTAACAAAAGTCCCAACACCAGGCATAAGAAGCCTTCTTTGGAGTTGTTAGTCAGGGTTGCACAAGAGAATCATTGAAACATTATGGGTTATTCCTATTGCCCTTGGCTGCCCTCAGAGGCAGATGATAAGTCCCTAATGCTGAAAACGCTATGCCTTTAGATATAAACCCCAGGAACCCTGACTTGGAACTGGCCTAAAAGCCTCCTCCCTAAGTACTAACTTTCTTGGTCGAGAAGGCACCATGCAAGTTTCCAAAGGAGGAATAACAGTTAGCAGTGCTAACCACCTGTGATTTCTATGAACCACAACCAGAATTGTGTTGTTGTTGTTGCTTCTATTTTGGCTTTTGTTTTTTGAGTTCTCCCTGTGAAGCTCAAGAAAGTCTTGTTATTGGTGACCCCGGCTCATCCTTTTGAGTGCTGGAATTGTGGTTGTGTACCACCACAAAGGATAGTATAGCTTCTAAAAATGATGTTTTTTCCTGATACATAAATTGGTTTATATTAGGAACCCAAGTCTAAAGTCTCAAAACCTTTTAAGTCAACTGTATTTTATTCAAATGATAACTTTTTATTCACTTAGAATCCATCACCAACTAACATTACCCACCCTGAAGAGAAGTTCTTTTTGGCCTTGAGAGGGAAGTTAGCAAAGCTTGTTGTGTAAGACATGGTAGTTAACTCAGGGACACCTCCTTTCACTTACTATTTCTCTAACAGATATGCAGTCCCATTGAGCATAGGATCCTAATGTGTTCTGTATAGATTAGAAGCAATAAAGTAGAATCTGGACCACTGATACACAGAAATGTACTGATGGATGGAGAAGAAGAGAGAACAGGTGTCTGCTATGGTACAAACCACAGGGTCACTGAGAGCTGCTTTGTGGTCATGAAGTACAAATCCTAGGTGTCTCTTCCTTTCTACTGCTGCCCCCCCAAAAGTTATCACTTGAGTAGGATACAGTTGACATTTTTTTTTTTGGTTTTTCGAGACAGGGTTTCTCTGTATGGCTTTGGAGGCTGTCCTGGAACTCGCTCTGTAGACCAGGCTGGCCTCGAACTCACAGAGATCTGCCTGCCTCTGCCTCCTTAGTGCTGGGATTAAAGGCATGCACCACCACGGCCCCGCTAGACTTGGGTTCTTAACAAACTGAATCTCCAGCCCCCCAATTTTGTTTTCTTAATGTTTAGAAGTTGTAAACATTACATACTTTCAAAATCTATCCAAAATAATAACTTACTCAAAACATTCTAGATAGGATTAAAAACAAAAACCTTTAGCTTTTTGGAATGTTCTTTAATGATTCCTGATGCATTTAATTCTAGTCTTATTGTTTATTTCAATTTTAATATGTTTAATGTCTTATAAACAACCTTTTTGCAATAGCAGGGTTAAAACTTTGCCTCATTCTCAATCTCATGGTTCATTTATTTATTTATTGAGAAAACCATTTTTATTATTACTGCTCAGCTTGAGTGTGCAGATTACTTACCAAATGGCCAGGTCTTCTAAAGAACATCTACATAACATTTTTATCATGTTTGAAGAGAAGAAAATAACTGTACAAGGTTAAGTATAAAAGTACACAAGACATGAGAAAATCTATGTATGAGATTTTATCCCACCTGAAACTTTAATATATTTGAAAAGTAGAACTCATGAACTAAAAAATATTGTCCTTCTATAGTCCTGTCAAGTTTAATGGAAGTGGATTTAACCTGATTATAACACTAACACCAGTATCACTGATCTAATATTTACAAAAAAATGTATTTTTCAATAAATTAAAGTCAATGCAACACCCATGCAAGTTAGTGTACTAGCTGTTTGGTGAACAAGGATCTGACATCAGAACAAGTCTATAGAGTCCCAAATTGATATTTTTCAAACTGTATCCATTCCATGCATTGAAGATGTGAAACCCAAACCCATTCCTCTTCGTGTGTGGGTTTGTAATCTTGCCATTTCATACTGAGCACCCAAATTCCGAAAAACATCTTCTTGTTGTTTCAAAGTCTTGTCACTTTCTTCATCATCTGAGCTACAGCCAGCTTTATCTTCACTCTTAATGCCCATTAACTTCCTAAATTTGACATTTTGGTCCTTGTTTCCAAAATTCAATTTTTTTCCCATATTTCAGCAGACTGAGATTTGTCGCCTTCTTTCTTGCCTCTTTTTCTCTTGTTCCGCAAACTCCACTGGAGTCACAGCAACCGGGGTATAGTGCTGGGCACAGCTATGCCAGTCTCTGCCAGAGCTTTGCTTGCAGAGCTGCCTTTTGAGCTGCCCTATCTGCGGAGTCACTTGCGTCCCTGACGTCAACAGTGCAGCAACATTGAGAACAGAACCCCTAGCAGCTGCAGCTGCTGCAGCCATTTCTTGTTGTTTTGCTTTTCAACCATCTCCTTTTCTCGTTGTTCTTGTAATTTCTTTGCCCTTTCCAATCTCCTAGCTAAAGCTTCCTGGGCGTCTATTGCTGTATTTCTTCCTCTGAAGGGAGGTGGACTTGGTGTCGAGCTTAGGCTTCTGATAAATCTTCTTGGTTTTTCAGTTCTTTTCTTTCTATCTCGACTTCGGCTCCTTGATATGCTCCTGCTTCTAGTTCTGTGCCTGTGTCTGAATCTTGATCGGGAACGTGTTCTAATCCTTCGTTTTCTATTCCAGCTTCTAGATCTTGACTCCTTCCTGTCTCTGCTTCTGGATCGAGACTTTTTGATCCCTACTCCTGGAACGAGACTTCTTCCACTCCCTGCTTCTACTCCTATGGCTCCTTTCACCAGACCTAGATCTTGAGTGACTTCTGCCTCGTGATGACTTCCTTTCTTTGCGTTTGTGTCTGTCCTCACCATTTTCAGATTAATTTAATTGCTCTCTTCCTCTCGCAGAAGAATGTTCTTTGTCACTGTGCTCCTCAGACTTAAATTTCTAAGAGGACTTATCTTTGGATTCATGTCTTCTTGCCTCTTTGCTTCTGCTCCGACTCCTGTGTTTTCTTCGTTCATTATCTGATTTTTCGCTTTCTTTCTCTTGACCTTGACCGTGACCTTGAATAGTGATGTTTTGAGGTTCTAGGAGAAATAGATACACCTGACTGTTTTTTTTTTCTTTTCTCTATCCGGGGATGTCTTTTCTGGGACTAGTCCATCTGGTTCTGTATTAGTAGCCGCCATTGTTTCTGAGTCCAGGCCACAAAGGTGGCACCTCAGCTTGACACGCTCAACAGTACTGGCCACCCTGAAGCTTCGCCACAGACTTTAGGTTCTTTTATTTTTACCCTCCACTTTTTTTTTTGAATTATCACTTCAACACACCAGGATGGTTTTGCACGTGACTCACTGCCCAAAGGCTGGTCTGCTAGAAATGGGAAAATGTTACTTTTGATTTAATCTATTTTTGATGTGGCAGTAAATTCAATTGAGAGGTTATTTTTTTCTTTTATTTGCAGCAAACCTTTCATTTGTAATAAATAAGATGCAGATTGATTATGCCCTGTGCTCCCATGCAATGATCCTACACTCCTAGAGAAAACCCATCTGGGTTCTGTGCACAGCGGTCCCTTTGCAAAGTCACTTTGAAGGAAGGTGTTGACTTCATTCAATATTTTTGCCAGCTGAGCTGCAATATCTTCCATATGGGAAATAACTGGGGTGTTTGAGCAACTTATGAAAAGCTTTAAAATAGTGAGATCTAAAACTTTTCATCGCTTAACTTAGCACCATGGAGATGGATATAGAAATGGATGAAGAGGTGAAGAAAAAATCGCACCTTCAGACACATGGTAGGTGAAATAGACGAGGAACTAAAGAAATTACAGTTTCAGATTTACAAATGGAAACCTGCTAGTGCAATGATGATGGCTGTAGCAACAGGAGAAATTTATTAATCAGAAGCAAGTGCAGATAGATTTCTGACGTAATACTTATTTTCTCCTTATGACTTCCAGTTAACTTTTTTCTGGAAAAAAAGATTATTTTTTTGAATATTAGGATCATTAAATATTTTCTGACAGTTAAATAATAACAGTGGTACCCTACAGGCATTGCAGTAGGGCTACATAATATACTGAGGATTAGTTTGAAAGCAAATGTAGTCTGAAATAAATGAAACAATATAATCAATTTTGTTAACCAGCCACAAATCTCTCAATTTTTGGTGGCATTCTACTATAATATACATCCCTTTTCATGCCAAGTTGTGTTGTGTTCATACATATAAACATCAAATTGATACTAAGTAGGAAAAACACACTGTTTAGAATTTTACTATCAGAAAGGTAAATGGAATTGCGTGGTCAGAAGTTGTTATTAACCTCCAGTCTTTTAACTCAAATTCCTAGTTTAATGCCCTTATTTCCTCTCCTTGCTTTGGTACTCTTTATCTGCTCAATTTTATGACTACACTAACAGGAGAGTAATTATTTCTTGAATAAAATTTCAAATTAGATCATCATCTAGGTGTTAAGTTCTCTGACAGAGGGACTAAGAGTTGCCCATCCTTGGCCAGTGGTTGTCCATTGGCATCCCCCCTCCCATGATGAGTATGAAGCACTAAACATTCAACATAGAAAACATTAGTAAATATGTACTGAGATAAACACTATAATGAGGACATAGGAATTAGGATTCCTTTAAGAAATTCCATTCTGGGAGATGGGACACCTATCCAAGGAGCCTTGAAATAAGAAGAAAGACTGTCTAAATATGCATCTGTCACAGACTGTTTTTCATCCTCACCCCTGAAGTTGTAGCACTTCTATTGGAAAGGCAGAAAAGGATGAAAAACTTCTCTCTTGTTTTGACAAAAATAGCAAACAAGTTGATTTTCCTATGATTTCTTTCTATGTATTTTTTTCCTTAATCTGAGTGGATGTTCCTACTAGAGCATACATTAGTGTGGGTACTCTGTTAACATACTACTATATTTTGACCCTATTTGTTTCTCTCAAAGACAAATGTCTGGTAATATGATTGAATATGATATGATCTATACCCAATAGACCGTATAGAGTCCACCAGATAAACACATTCAACAAAGTAGCAGGATATAAAACATAAAACTGAGAGGAGTTAATAGCTATGTAACAGAAAAAACATAATGTGACATGATCAATTGAAATCCTCATTTAGTAAGCCCTTATTTGAATGAACCATATTTCTTTGTTATTTATTTTCTAATTTATAACATAACAAGAGGAAGTAGTCAATACAGCTATATTGATCAGACATGAGCTACAACAGAAAAATTAAATAGGACTTAATTTTCAGAGGATACTACTTAAAATTAGTCACTATTAAGTAAGCCAAGTGAAATTAAGTAGTAGAGAGTGCTTCACAGACAGAATAAATTATTTTAATCAAAGAAGTCATCATCATAATTGAAAGCTACATGGAAAATATTTAAGTGAGGATCTCTTTGTTCAGTCTTTATTTAAAGGGACAGAGTAAATTATTTTAATGGTATTTTGGCTGCTTTAAATAGAAATATTTCACAGTAGAAATACAAAATCTGATTGAAAAAGATAAAATGAGACTGAACAAATAGATAAGTCTACTATGTCTTTGAACAGAGTAACTTCATTATGTATCAATTCATCTAGAATGAACACGCAAATTTAGTCTGGTGTTAGTCAGAATCCTAAAGTGGGTAGAGAGAAGCATTTATGAAATAAAGTTAATATTTATTACCTGAAGAAAGCCAAGAATATATTCAAAAGGAACAAGGAAAAGCAATTGAGTTTCCAGATAGCAGAATATAAAAACTGTCAAAAATCATTGAACACAAGTCAATAAGGCATATGTATACAAACTGGCAAACAGATTGAAGGAATGTTATAAATAATCTGTAAACAAGTTTCACATTAAATAAAATTTGTTATAATGATGTTCTAATGAGAAAGTAAGTTTGTTTTTAAAAAGGTTCTGATATTATTGACTAACTGCCTGGGATCTGCTTTCTTTTACAGAAAACAAAAATACAGGCAAATTGTAGTCCTGTGATGGAAAATAAAACCCGGGAAACTTGCAAGAATATCAAGGAAGATATTTTTATGACCCGAGGTTTGGCAAGATGTTAAAACCAGAAGTCCTTAAGATTTATCAGAAAATAAAGACACAATTAGTTGAAACTTTCCATTGAAATACATCCAAGTCAGTAACAAAAAAATGTAAAAAATGTTGGTAATAGAATTGATAGGTGTAGGCTTGTGGTAATGTTATAAATTTAGGGAACAAAAGGATAAAAGATAATTTAAACCTTATAAATTTAAATAACAATAAACACAATGTGACAACACCTCAATATTTCTCAAGGAAAAAATTAAACATAAACTCTTTTATAGAAATCTATTAATTAAAGTTGTATATTGTATTTTATTGAAGGAGTGCTCATGGTTGCATTACATGGGAAAGGTTCAATACAGTTTCTCTTGTATATACACATCAGAGAACAAGTCCAAAACAAACCCTGCTACTATGAACATATGTTTTTAGATTCAAATTGACTGAAACAATTTCCTATAAAGCATGTATGCATATGAAAAAGAAAAAGTGAAAAGATCAATGTGTCACCCCAGCTTTGTAAAGCAGGCATTCCTTTGTGTATATATGGTCCTATGAAGTACAAAGGTGCCAAGATTTTATCCTGTTTGAAAACAAACTTAGCTTGTTTCAGTTTCCAAGGTATACAAGAAGATGTGAGGAGACTCTTGGGTCAGAACATAAGATCAGAATTACTGGAAAACAGCAAACATCATGGACATCGTAATTGTGATAGCGTCCTGGGGTGATGTAGAAGGACCACATGACATCGCACAAGCAGAGGTTTGTTATTGCATAGAAACCAAGAGAAGGTCAGTCCTCCACTTTTGGAGAAAGCAGGAAGCATTACAGGATGCAGAAAATGAGCTAGTTCTCTTCCTTCAGAGAGTAAGGACTTACTGTCTAGGTAGCCACATTGGGATCTCCTTGACCTGCTGTCTTAGTTACCTTTCTGTTGCTGTGATAAAACACCATGACCAGAAGC
Source organism: Mesocricetus auratus (assembly GCF_017639785.1). Classification (NCBI taxonomy): domain Eukaryota; kingdom Metazoa; phylum Chordata; class Mammalia; order Rodentia; family Cricetidae; genus Mesocricetus; species Mesocricetus auratus. The sequence continues at coordinate 38,382,347 of NW_024429194.1, read as the reverse complement.
AGCGTATGGTAGAAAAAACTTCTCTTTTTGGTTTACCACTCCACCTACCATGCCACACCGGCATACTACATAGGTGATTAGAGAAGCTGCATACATGACGGATAAGCCTTGCAATCTGGCATATTCTGCACAAATCTGAAAGGGCACAGAGGGGCCTTATATGCTGCAAATGAACATGGGGAAAAGTATGGAAGAACATGTATGAAAGAAATTAGAAAAAACTGGATTTGATAAACATTGATTATCAAATGTAGGTTATATATATATCTGCATTTACTTACAGTGGTATTTATTATACATCATATACAGATATATATGTGTATATGTGTATATATGTATCTGTATTTATTTACAGTAGTGTCTTAATTAAAAGTGCAAGACACAAATCCTCCAACATTTCTATACCATTTTCTTTAGGACTTGCTATGTGTAACCCACAGTTTAAAAGTGCACAGTGATGTCCCCAACCACGAAGCTACCTCCACTTGACATCTGCTTACAAAGGAGAAATTAGTTCTCACCAATGAGTTTCTCTGAGTATGTTAACCTCACTTATGGGTAGGCACCATGACCAGCAGCAGATGGCCAACCCAAAACAAACTCAATAGCATTTTTGTAGACTTCTTATCTCATATTGCTTTGTTGGGCATTTTGGGGGGGGCTTTTGACCTTTTTCTTGAATTTCTGGTTCTCAATTTTGTGTTTTTATGGATTTACTTACTTTTTTGTGTAATTCTTCTTCATAGGCTGTCCTCTCATCTCTCGTTTACTTGTTTCTTAAAACATTACCTAATGACAGCATGGACTCAGATACTAATTTTGAACTTTGGCTTATATTCCAACACTATTTTTTTAACTTCAACAGTTGGCCTTACTTTGCCCCTTATAGCTCCTTTGGTGGATGACTGTATCCTTTTGATACAGCCCCATCATTGTAATTAGATTTTTCTTTCTAATAGGACATGCTTTTTTTTCTGTGCTCTCTGGTACTGTAAAATTTCCTCAGAGTCCTTTTGTACCCTCCGGGGCAAGGCTGAGAATCATCTACTTTTCCCAGAAATCCCTTATTCCTTTTAATTTGAAAGTACTAGAAACAAGAATTATATTGGAAATCAGAGGTTTTTGAGTAGCCAAAAGAAATGAGAGGGTCTTTTGGGATGAGCTTGTGTCACATGTTTCTCACCACAGAGAACTGAGTGACTGTTGGAATTACACAGTGAAAGAATAAGGGAGGAATGTATTTTTAAATGGATGCTAGTGCAAAAAGAAAAAATATGTCTCATGTGGTTTGAAAAAATGATAATTTTCAGCACAATTGTTACTATTTCTATGAATTCAGAAATCCTAACCCTGACTACCACTTACTGTGAAGTTTTGAATGAAAATAAGAAAACTACTGGTATAAAAGGTGCATCAGTAAATGGCTTGGGCTGTATTGGTAGCAAATGGATGCCATTATCTTTGATAATTGAATTGTACTTTGCAACATATTTGCATGTGGGTGTTTTCTCCTTTGAAACTATACATGTGCAGAGTGTATTCATTGCCAGATTGCTTTCTGGTTTTGCTTTTAAAAATAATTTCACTTTTGCATAAATGGAGCATTTAGGTTGAGAGGAGATTACATTTGTTGCCCTTTGTAATTGTTGCTTCATCTAGACTGTCTCTGCTGTTCTCTTTGTTTACCTCTTTCGGGAACACAGTCAAAGCAAAAAGCAGTTTCTTGCTCATTCATCAAAATGCGAAGGCACTGGTTTTTTTTTTCATCCCCACTTTAAGGAAGCATGTAAAACATACCAAAAAAGAAAAACGAACATCTATAGGATAAAAGTATATCATACCTCAAACCACTATTGTAATCTAATGTTGTTGTTGTTGGTGTGTGTGTGTGTGTTTTCCCTATCCCCTTTAAATTAAAGCAGTGCCTACAGACTAGCAATTCCAGAACACAGCAAGGCAGGGTTCAAATGCATTCTTTGCAAAGATATAGGACTTCTAAGAGAATAGCGGTCATCACAGATTCCTTCTTTTTTGAAAATCTGAAAACATTATTTTTATGTTTGTTAATTTTTTAATCAAATTGTTCTTTAATACATTGTTTATCCACTGAGGATATCAAAGAACTTACAGACTTGCTAAAACTTCAATTTGAATTTTTTGAAACATTAATGATCAAGTCTCTGGAATATACTTTCAAATGTAATAGGCACCACATCTTGGATGAGTTTAAAAATTGAAATCTATTACACGGATATAAATGGATTAGTAACTCAATTAATACCTTTGTTACTTGGAAGCTTGACATAATGAGACTCACATATTTTCTTTTTAGGGGTGTAAAATACCTCTTTTTCATTTCCAGACCTTTTGACAAGTATCTTTGGTTGTTCATTCTTATACTATATTTCATGTTAACCTATTTCTTATATTCAAATGCTGACTATGACTTTACCATATAACAATTCCTATGTGTTAAATGCTTTACAAATATTCAATTTGGGCTCTACACAGTCACAGTATTTTAAGTAAATTTTATTTGCATTACTTGTAGAAAGTATTTGATATGTCAGAAATGATGATAAGAACTCTCTCTCTCTCTCTCTCTCTCTCTCTCTCTCTCTCTCTCTCTCTCTCTGAGACAGGATTTCTCTGTGTAACTTCTCTGGCTGTTCTGGAACTCTGTAGATCAGGCTGGCCTTGAACTCACAGAGATCCATCTGCCTCTGCCTCCTGAGTGCCGGGAAAGAACTTTTTATATATTTTACTTTTTACACTTAACACTATATCTACTTAGAGAGATTTTTAAGGTGTTTATGAGAGAACAGTAAGTGTAGTTCAGGGATCTTAATTTGCCAAGACAATGAGGAAGGCCTTGGACATCAAGCTGTCTGTAGAAGAGGACACACTCCATTCAAAGACAACAGAGATTTTCTAGCAGATAATAAACTAAACATTAGAAGCCCCAAGAGACTGTCCCATGCAGGCCTTACGTTTCTGCTTGCTCTTCGAGGCATCAACAGTGCATGACCCTGGCTACTGCTTACCCAGGTCCCCTTTCAGGGCTCAGTTTACTGATAAACATCTTGGCAGCTGAGGTCATGCTTGCTTGGAAATGACAAGCAGATTCAAGGGATCTCCTATTTTCAGAATTCCTCTCTTGTATTTTCAGTTTCATTCATTTGATGAATACTCAATATTTGGTGTGAGAAAATGACAGTGACCTGAACTGTTTCAATATCATTGTGTCCTGTATACGAAAGCTCAGAACCAAGACAAATGTGTTTAATTGAAACAGTTCCTATTTCTTAGTGTTGTATGCTCTGAATGGGTTCCTAATGCTTTGTTGATTTATGGCGAATAGCAACCTTTGGAGGTAGGTGACACTATTCTCCGCTTACAAATGAGGACTGAGGCCTATAGGCAGTTGGTGAGGCTATAGCTAAGTCGTGATAGAAATTGGCTCTTGGTTAGTTCCACCTTTCACCACTGGGGTTCTCAATCACACCCTAAAAAGTTATCAATTCCCCCCTCCCTCCCTTCCCTCCTCCCTCCCTCTCTCTTTCTCCTTTCTTTCCTTCTTTTAAAGGGGAGCTTTCATATAGTTACCAACTGGAATTCATCAAGAAATGCAGAATAAAAAGAATATGAAAGGAAGAGGGTCTTAATGATGCCTATATACATACACCATATAAACACAAAGAAATTCCGGTCACAACAATAAGTCACATGACTGGACAAATCAGTAAATCCTCTCTCTCCCCCTCCTTCCCTTTGTCTCTTCTTTCTCGCCTGCCTGGTTCGCCCATTCATCTCCTCCCCTTTCTCCTGCCCTCTTCCCTCAGAGGAAGCACTTAAGTACATTCCCTAGCCCCAATATCATGTTAAACTTTATGTTAGGGTCATAGGTAGCTCATAATTTTTATATAATTTTTATGGACGTGGGTTTACCTCAGCAAAAATCAATGCTATAATTTGATGCGACTGGGACTATTCCAAGCCCGTGTGTATGAAGCCAAGTCAAAACAGATGTCCGCATAAAAGAATTAAAAGATCGCTAGAAAGGGTGTAATACATTCTTCATTGCTAAGGGTTTGAGGGGCATTTGGCAGCTCCTCACTCAGCCAATAATGGTTTCTAGAACTTTTCCTCCTTAAGTCTGACCCCACTAGAGACATTTGGGGTTCTGTACACATCTAAAAGTTGAAGACTGATGTTTGGCACTTGAGAAACAAGAGCAAAGGAAAGCAATGAAGAAAAGGAAGCGAGGAAGAACGGTGTCAAAGCAAAAGACCAAACCAAGCAAAAGCAAACCAAGCAGCCTGGGTAAAAATGTAATCGAAGCCTCTGGTTTGTGGCATCTAGTCTCCTCTACAAGCCGCGTGGGGCGTCTGGTGGTAGCTAGGCAACGCGTTGCCGTGGTAACTGCGGACGCGCAGAGGGCTCTGGACTTCGCCCTTAGGTACTGGGCTTTTTGAGGCCAAGGGTCCAGAGATCTCGCGAGAGTGGCCACGCCGGTCCGTGGGGCGCCGTAGGGCCCGGCAGCAGGGATGGCTGCTCCGCGTGGGGTGCCGCCGCTGCGGGTGCTGGAGGAGGCGCTTGGCATTGACTTGACGCCTGGGGGCGATGCGCCAGAGCCGGTGGCCGCCGAGGGCGCCTACTACCTGGAGCGTATCCTTCTGGTGACTGACGGGGGGCCTGCGCAGGGGCTCCCTCTGGGGGCGCTTGGGAGCTGCCCCACCTCATGCAGCGACCTGGGAGGCCCAGGTGGAGCCCTCATCACCCCAGCGTGTGGCAGCCGCCCACTGAAGCCGTTCTAGGAGTGTAGGTTCATCTGTGGCCCTAAGCATAGGGAAGCCTTCCAGGACCGAGGTCTGTGGCATTGAGGGCTGTTGTTGACATCAAGGTGCCTCAAGGAAATGATTCAGTTCTCTGATTTAGTGGTTGTCCTTAAAAAAAAAATCCTCAGAATACCTTCGCAATAACTTCCGTCGTTAAGAGAGATTAAGGGACACCTGTGCCTCTGGGCTTTAAAGAATGAAGCCCAGACTGCACCCAGGGTCTTGCACCGGGTCCGATTGTGCAGTCCTGAATAATTTGCCCCTGTAGGGCTGGCTGCCTTCTTAGGTAGTTTTGGTTTTGGCTGTTTAGTGATAGCACTGATTAAATAACGGTCTCCTCCCCCACAACTGGGCTACTAAATGTTGATGGAAAGAGATGACAAATGTTTGGAAGAAAGCAACAGATCATGAGCAGTTCCGATTGAAAGTTCTAGAAAATTTGAATAATTTTATGCATATAATTAGATACACTTATATTTGTAAAGCCTTAGATTTGTAAGGCAGTGTTTGTAAGAGCCATATAACGCTTTTCTTTAAGCAGATAAAAGAAAGATGGTTATCCATAAAGATGTCAAAGACAGTAAAAATCTCCCTGAATTCATTTGTAGTTATAATCCCTTGTGTCTTAATTCAAGATCAAATAGACCCAGCAGTGATCCATCTTGTGAGCTTAGTAGGCTTAGCTACATATCCATATTTAGGGAGCCACACAGAAGTGAGTAAAAGTGTTAAAGAAGTCTAGATCTTGAAATCAATTTGAGTAAAACATGTGGGTGCCTTAGTGTTTTAATTGAGTCTTCATAACCTGTTTCCATAGCTCAAACAGGTTACTTGCTCAAGAATGTTCCATTGAAATTAAAAAAATAATAATTCAAGTTGTAATTTCTGAATTCATCTGCACCAAGTGTAAGGTTTTTCCAGTGTCTTTGTTAGTGAATTCCAACAAAACATAACATTTTTGTTGACATGAAAATGATTTCTCTATACATAGTTTAGTTATTAACATGAGACTAATAGTTTGATAACATTTTGAAGACGTGTAAAATAAATACAGGATTCTTATACAGTGAAACTTTAAACAAGAAAGTCAGAGTTATGAAATTTATCAGAAGAGCACTGAATTAAAACTGCAACGTGCTCAAATTTATGCACCCATCTTATTTTAATTAACATTTTTTCATACAGTATATTTTGATCATATTTATCTACTTCCCCAACTTCTTCCAGATCCTGCCAACCTCCCTCTCCACCCAGTGTTTTGGTTTCCACAGAAATAAAAGCAAAAATAAGAAAACCCACAAAAAGTAAATAACAGCAACTCCCCCCCCCCCAAAAACTCAAAAAAGTAAAACAAAACAAAACAAAACAAAAGACCAATATGACAAAAAAAAAAAAAAACCAAACCGCCAAAAACAAAATGTCTACAACGATACCTTTGAATTAAGTTCATGTTTTACAGCTACTCCATGCCATTAGGCCTGATCTGATATCTGATTTCTGTAGGGAACACACCCTGAGCAGAGCCAAAGAAACACACTTTGGCCCTGCAACCAGAACCAAAGAAATGTACCCTGACCCTAAAACCAGTGCCAAAGGAACACACTTTGTCCCTGTAATCAGAGTCAGTGAAAGAAATGCACCCTGGCCCTAAAATTGGAGCTAAAAGGCTAAAAAGGATCAGTGAAAGAAACACACTTTGGCCCTGAAACCAGAGCCAAATCTGACCTTAATCCTGTGCAGAAAAGTAACCAATCCTCAAGCAGAGCTCTAGCCAATCTGAGCTCAGCACTAAAATCTGACCAATCCTTACCCTGGAAAAACTTCCCTGCCCCCGAGAATCCCTGTATAAACCCTGTGTATGTTCAGCTTGGCTGGTCCAGCTGCCTTCCAATAAACCCCTTCGGATGAGCTTTGGGTGAAGATCTTCTTTTGTAGAGGCAACAGAGCAGAGGCGACCCTGGGCAGAGCAGAGCGAGCAGGGAGAGCAGGGCTGTAACCCTTGCCTGGGAGACTTTCCCTTGGCAGAGCAGAGTTGTTACATTCTGCACTCTGCTCCGCTCTCCACTCTCCTGGAGCAGAGCTGAACTATAGCAACTTTGCCTGAGAAACCTCCTGCGGAGCAAAACTGCTACACTGGGCAGAACATCCCCAGCTGGAAGACCCTGTCTTGCTGGAGCAGAGCCAATACTTTGGGGAAGCCTTTCCCTGAGGCTGGGCTGTAAGCAGCTAAGTTTACTGCAACCTGTGGTGGTCCTTGGCTCCCAAGCTCCAGGATACCTTTCCACCTGAGCTGTGTAACACTCAGTATTCTGTGACTCCCGAGTGCCAGAATACCTGACTCCTGTTCCACCCTGTCCTGACTCATCCCGAAACGCTTACAATTTCTCCCAGTGAAACCACTGAAGAAAACAGTTCTTTCTCTTGCCAACCTGTGCTCAATTGTAGATAACTTCTTTGTTAGGGTTGGGACCCTAAGTCTACTTTTCCCTCCCCATCTGACTTAAAGCTGTAAGGTCTTGTGTGGCCTGCCACACTCTTTGTGAGTTCCTATGTTACACACAGATCTTACAAAAATGCTGCAAGTCACAGTTGTAAATGTAAACAAATCTAATTTTCAGGGTTTTATTATCAAATTTGTTAATTATGTAGCTTCTATGTTTTTCTTCCATCTCTTCAAGGTTGACTGATCACTGTTTCATGTTTCAACTGAAGGATAGCCAGGGGACAGCAAAGTCAAACATTTAACTAGTCGATTTTACTATATTCAGTGCTCAGGGAAGAGGTTTAGTCATGGGAGAGGCTTTAACTATTAGTCAAAATGAATTTTGAGGATTAATTGTGAATGCCAATTATCTTTGTATCCCTCGGCTCTCTTCATGTGCATAATTAGGAATTGACAGTATAATGTTATTTGACATTGTTTTGGAAGGCAATTATGATAGTTGCCGAAGTGAGACACCCTGGATTTAAAGTCTATAGCTCTCAGGCTCCTTCAGAGGCTAAATAGAAATTATAGTATGCATAAGTGAAACAGCTCCAGTGTCCTTTACCGTGCATATATGTATAATTATTTTTAATGTCCTGTATTTTGCCCAGATTTCCCTATAGTTCATGTCATACTCCTGGTACTAGATAATGACATACCTGCATTTAAAAAGGCTTTTGGAAGAGATGTAGTTGAATTCTCCAGGAAATCATCTGCTACACTTCTTAAGTATCCAGACACAGGGAACATGTGCAGACTAACGTGGCTCAGACCTGACACATAAGCAAGACTCATCATTAGTGTCATAATTTCATTTGTTGTGCTAGATAATTTATATCAGCTTGATACAAGCTAAAGTCATCTGAGAGGATTTTTTATATAAGACTGACCTGTGGGGAAAAAAAGACTGGTTGATGGGAGAGGGTCCAACCCATTGTGAGGGGGCCATGCCTGAGCTGGCGTTTCTGGGTTCTATAGGAAACCAGGTTGAGCAAGCATGTTAAGGAAGCTAGTAAACAAGACCACTCTATGATCGCTTGCATCCGTCACCTCTCCATGGCCTCTGCGTCAGCTCTTGCCTTCCAGTTGCCACCCTGTTTGCGTTCCTGTCCTGACTTCCCTAGATGATGAACGAGATGTGTAAATGTAAGCTTAAGAAACCCTTTCTCTCCAATTTAATTTTTGGTAATGTATTTGATCCCAGCAATAGAAACCCTAACTAAGACAGTTGTCAATTTGGCATACATGGAAAGAGGGAACCTCAGCTGAAGAATTTTCTAGATCAGTTGACCTGTGGCCATGTCTGTAGGATTTATGGGTCATTTTCTTGATTGCTACTTGATGCAGACAGGCCCATCCCACTGTGGGTGCTGCTAATCCTAGGCCTGCAGGACTGTCCTGGTTAAGAAAGAGAAGCAAGCCTGTAAGCAGTGTTCCCCCATGGTTTCTGTGTCCTGCCCCTTCTGTCAGTTGACTGCAACCTATAAGTCAAATAAAACTTTTCCTCCCCCAACCAAAAGGTTAGTGCTTCCATTAATATGGGTCTCAGTGTGTTTGTTATGGCTTGGGGAAAGTGTGCAGGAGAAAGACCCTAAGGCTGTGGCAACCCTTCCTGATACCTGTTGGTTGTTAGCAGTGACTCTTGTTTCTCCCATGAAGGGCTTCACAATGGAATTGCTTATGTGTTTTGAACTTTCTCAAGGTATGCTGGCAGCAGACCTGATGTGGCTCTTTGCAGCCACCACAGCATTTAGAAATCTAGTCAAGGAGTACATGAATTCCTCATAGAACTTCTTGCTAGGAAAACACTTGCAATATTATAAAATATGCTTAGCCAAGTAGTTGTCTACTGAACTCGGACAGAAAGACTGGTGGTGGTTTTCGGTGATATTTTTTGAAGTGACAGTTTGGTGGCACTTCAGTCTTAGTAGAGACTAAGGACTGCCTAATAAGGCGTGGCTGTTAAGGAGTTCCCAGTTTCAATTGTCAGAGTCAGGCTGGGAGGAGTTTGTACTAAGCAAGCTAAAAGTTAATTGATTTTGGTGTTGCTTGTCTATACCAAAGCTGTTTCCAAGGAAGGAAAATAATATGCACACTCCAGGAAAGAGAAGCGTTGAAGACCTATCTTCCCCTCCTAACTCCACTCCTTAATGGACGTTTAACTATTTTGTCCTTCTGTGTATTCCAGCAGTAAGAATGGATTAAGTTGTGCAGATAGATGAGTTTGCTGCCTGCTCTAAGGTTCCCACTATCCCAGGAGCAGTTTCTCATGGCTGGGTGAAATTAAAGGGGGGCTTTGCATCATTTTCAGATCTGAATGCAGATCCAGTGTGTACAGCTGTAAAGCTGAGGCTTGCAGACCCACCCTGGAACAAGGCTGTATCTTTAGATGATGTCCTATCTAAGATGTCTGTAGTCTATGCAGTGCCTCACTGTTGGGGAAAGTCACATTCACTGGTGACTTTCACTTAAGTGACGATTCTATCATTGTTGCTTTTTATTATAGTTTATTGTTTTCTTTTTAATATTTTGTTGTTTTGTGAAAGAATGTCAACTGAGTAACTGGCTAGTCTAATGGCTTTACAGGCTACTCTGTCCTTCCTTTCATTGATTTCTTCCTTACTTTCCTTAAAAATTCCTCTACACTACATCTTTTCTAAGTTTTTTTTTGTTCTTGCTTTTGTTTTTGGAGACAGGGTTTCTCTGTAACTTTTGGAGCCTGTCCTGGAACTTGCTCTGTAGACCAGGCTGGCCTTGAACTCGCAGAGATCCACCTGCCTCTGCCTCCCAAATGCTGGGATTAAAGGTGTGTGCCAGCACTGCCCAGACTGTTTCTAAATTTTTAAATGGCATGCTCTGAAATTTTTATAACTATAAAATACTTTTGTGAAACAATAAATTGCTATTTACTCAATCCTTGTACTTTCAGTTACCATCAGAAAGCTTGTGTTTAGATGCTAGACCTTCTTTCACATATTCAAATAAAAATGTTTAACCTAACTGTAGACTCTAGATCAACAGTCGTGTTACTAAATCCAGAATGCTTAATATTACATGCATTAATACCATGGGCTATTTAAAGAGAACAACTATAGTTTATGTTAGCTTTAATGAATCACACATGAATCTTTAAATGATGAGTTTAATGCAGTCAATCCAAGTGTGCTCTGAGTTTCTTTATGGCAAACAAGCTTCCAAGATGCTACAGGTCTGAAGACTATAATTGGAGCAGCAAACTTATAGACAAATATCTTGACTCAGGGCCATTACATTTTCAGATACTGCCGGGCATGCTGGCACATGCCCACAATCCCAGCCCTTAGAGTTCTGAATAAAGAAGGGGGGATTGGCAGTTCCAGGCCAGCTGAAACTGCATAGTGAGGCTCTGTTTCAGAAACAAAACAAAACAAAATGTTCAGAGAGAAGAATAGTGTATATATATATATTTCTCAACCAGCTTTATTTTGGCTCTAAGAGAGGGAAGTTGACAGTGATATTTGCTATTTAGAGTACCTTTCCAGTTTGGTAAATAAGATGTTAATGAGGGAGGATCCAGGCTAGATTTTTTTTATTGTTTCTGTGAACACTGAATCTGAGAAGATGGCAAGGATTACACAGTGACTTCTGTCTACAGCTCTGGGAAATCATGGAAAGCCTAATTAGCAATGTCTCATTCTGGTTCTCTCTAAAGATGCTGCTGGCGGGAAACAGTGTGGCAGTGGCAGGGTCTTGTAAGTGAAGAAGTTTTTTAATTGCTCATGACTGCAAATTATTCATTGATCCATTTGCATAGGAACATACTTGTAACCAATTCAGGCTGTCATTTCTGTTGTTAGTCCAGTTGAAATGTCCCTCAGAGGCATGTGGTCATTCATCAAGTTGTGGTCTTGTGATAGTGTCAGTGTTCCATGGCACTTCCAATCCATGCATTATAAATATTGGCTTGTCTTCTAATGGGGTCCCCGATATTAGGAACTAGGGCTGACTCTCCTACTTTAGAGACTAGCATATGCATTTAGAGACTAGCAATGGTGACTAAATATCAGGGAGTGTTTGACACTGTAAAATTCTGACTTCCCTGAATTCCTCCTAGAAATGTGAAGATGTGGCTGAGTGGGAGCTGCAGCTGTAGGATATAGGATGTGGCTGCAAGTGGAAGATGCCATGGATGTAGGCAGGAGGGAACACCCATAGAAAGGACAAGAGCAAGAACAGGCTAGAGAATGAGGTTCTGCAGACGCGAGGGCACAGAAAGGCAGGAGCTAGAGCCGAAGGCAATAGAAGAAGTGGAAAATGAGATTTGTATCTCAAGTGCAACATGACTATTATTATAGTCTTTGGAAGAGTATTGGACAGAGAACTGGTAGAAACATTTGAACTGCTCAGAGCCAGCTTGGCACAGTTAAAACAATTTTGAGCCTAAATACTCACTTATTTTTCCCATTGGAAAACAGCTCTACATGGGAATCACGAAGAACTCAATTGTATTAATTAATTGTGTATGGGTGTTCCGAGCACACGGTCTCTCCTGAGAGGCGGTCACAGGTGAGAAAGTTGCTCAGTGAAAGTGGGAGCAGAGTAAAGTTATTTTTTTCCTTTCAGACAATTATCCATGACTTACCCTTTTTCACTCTTGCAAGATTGCTCTACAGAAAAATGTTTCCTCATTTTTTTTTTGTTTTACAGGTGATGCTCCCTCAGATTCTTCTTCATTTCTCAGGCTATCCCAAGGGTCAGAGGGATCAGTATCTGAATACAGTGCCTTCTCTTTATGAGAACCTCTGAGGCTTTGGAAGCAGAACACACCTTCGTGTGCTGGGCAGGGTTATCTGTTCTCATTGGAAGGATCAGGAGTTGGTTCTGGCTACAAACCCATCTTTACCCCAAGCACTGGGGAGGTTAGAGTTGAGCCTGTGGCTTCAAGTTTAAGCCTTTGAGATCTTCAGTGTGTACTGCACTGCTGAGTATTTCTGTTTCCCTTTCTCCTCCAATTTTCACATTCACCAAGTTCTGTGTTTCCAGTGGCATGCCCATTTGTAAGTTTCCATAGAATCATTTAATATTAGCTTGTGCATTTGGCCATGTGTTGCTAGATATCCAGACAATAGCTGCTTGCAAATATCCACATCACAGTAGAGCTGCTTTTTCAAGACCACTACACCCCCACATTAGGGATGAGTTGCTCTGGGAAGGTCTTCTGTACAGATCTTGTTGTGGACACTTAAAGATGTCAGTCAAAGAGCGTAGCTGCTCCTCTTTTGGCTTCTTTGTTTTGTATTTGGTCTTTCTTCTTACTAATTCTTTGGCCTTGGTTAAATTAATGATCAGCTTTATAGCCTCTAGCTGTTTTACACTTCTTTTTCCTCTGTGGTCTTCAAATTGAGCTATTTAAATGATTTTGTTCAGCTCTTGGTAAGGCGCCACTGAGATTTGGAAAACAAATATGTGAGTTCATTACCTAGGATATTGAAAACAAATTTTATATTTATAAAATCTAAGATGTTAACAAGGCCTATTATTGTGTCAATGTAGAAATAGCATGATATGACAGAAAATTATTGGCATTGAACTCAGGAAACTTTTCTTTGTCACTTATAGCCATGTGATTCACTAGGAAATCTCTTAATTTATATTTCTCAATTTTTCATCTCAAATATGACTGTGACATTTAATCTCAATGGGTCATTTTGAAAGTAAACATTGCGGTAGTCCATGGGAAACACTTCCATGCTTTATGAAATGGTATTTTTCATGTACCCTGTTTTTTTTAATTGTGAGAAAGCAATATGTACCTCATGATTAAAAGTTATTGCCTAGAACTTTTGCTGGATAGGACTACCAATGCTCTGAGGGCAAATCACATTTTCATCTCTATATCACCATGCTAACACCCCACCTGTCCTATCTATTCCTCAAATAGACGGTGTGTGATCATTTGTCATTTTTAAAGTGGGAAAGTGACATTATTTTCTGGAGACTGAGTGGACTTTACCTTCTGCATCTGTCAGACAAAATAAGTGCTTTCTTCTGTAAGTTGCCTTGGTCATGGTGTTTTGTCACAATGACAGAAAAGTAACTAATACAATATATTTGCCTCATATAGTTACATTTTAAAAATGCTTGATGTAGTTAGCATGCACAATAATTTGTTTCACTATGATATTAAACATGCCATTTTAGACTCCTCTATTGAAAACTCTCTATTTAGTTCTGCAGCCATATCATATATCTTGTTTCATAATCCATGTTGTATAACTCTCTCTTGTTCCATCATCCTTCTCCCCACTAGTCTCCCTCATACTAGCTACTTTGGTATCATATACATATAAATATATTGGTGTAATATATATGTAGATATCTCATATGACAGAAAGCATGCAGCATTTGTCCTTTGGAGTCTCTTGTACTTAATATGGTGATCTTCAGTTTCATTTTCCTACAAATGACATATTTTTTTCTTCTTTATAGCGGAACAGAATTCCACTGTGCATGTATATGAGCCATGCTTTCTTTTTCAGTTCATGTTTAATGGACATCTAAGCTGCTCCTGTATTTTGGCTGTTGTAGACAGAGATGCAGTGAACATAGAACCACATAGGCATTTCTGTGTATGCAAACTTTGGTCACTTTGGGGATATGTGGTCAGATGGATTATGTGTTAGCTCCAATTTTCCTTTCTTTGAGGAACACTTCATTTAGTGTAGTGAAACAACTGAAAATCTATGCCCTTTGAGAATGTCAAGTATATGAGTCAATATTGTCACTTGGCCACCATGATGTTGTGCACTAGGCCTCCAGAACTTGCTCCCTTCATAATTGGAAATGTCATCTCTTTCATCAACATCTCCCTATTTTCTTCACCCCAAACCTGTGGTGGCTACCTTCTACTGTCTGTTTCTTTCAGTTGAACCACTTGTTGCTTTCAGATATAAGTGAGATCCTATATGTTTCTGATTTCGTTTTGCTTGATTTACTGTCTTTCAGATTCATCTACACTGTTAGAAGCAGTGCTTGCTTACTGTTCTTTTAAGTCATATTTTATTGGAAGTTTGTTATGCAGTAGTATATAATAAGCACAGATTTTGGTAACTGAGGTGCTAACCTAAGAAATGTTTCTGAATTATCAGAGTGGCTATGGAACTTGGGATAACACAAATATTCAAAGTACTTTAAGTTGGGGAAGGAAAAGTTAACTTAAAGATATGTCTACCAGCAGGTTGGTGTTTCCTAAGAAACAGCTGGCAAGGCGTTATAGGAGAAGGAAGAAAATCCTATTGCAAATTGTTTTGCAGCAATAGATAGCTAACACAAGCAGCCATGTTGCTTCTTGGATTATTTAATGTGGATACATCGAAGTTATGAAACAGATTGCAAGCATGCACTGTTTTGTAGTTGTTTTATGTTTGAAATAGCAATTTTTAAGCCTAATTACTTTTCATCATATTGTTGGGTGAGACACTCATGCTTGACCACAGAATATTGACTGTTTGGCAAGGAACTGGTATCTGGGGATTGGTCATAGGTGAATTAGGGTTAATTGTCTTATGTAAGTGATAGGAATAGGCAGACAATGAAGAATGACGGGCCATCATGGAACTGAGCATTAAGAATGTATTTAGAACCTTAGAATCCCATGAGAGACAAGTGGTAAACACTTGCCCAGCACAGGAATCCATGAAGACTGTGGAAAGCCTGTGCAACATCACAAAGCCTGAAATCTGGGGCTGATTCACAACTCTGGTCCAAGGTCTTTAAAGTTCTATTTTTGATTTTTGGCTTGCAAAATGGAGATAATAGTTCCATATTCATAGCAGGATGTGAAATAAATGTCCTAGTACATGGGAAGTAGGTAGATATGTGCCTAGTTCTTATAAAATACTGGGTATTATCTATTCTTGCTGTAAATAACAGAACTTGTCATATGTATGCTAACACTTTGTACATAATACAGTTAATACAATCAACAGCAAAGTAAAAGTAATCTCATCTTTGATTTTAATAATCACTACAATATATTCACAGTAGTTTAGAATGTCAATTCAGATTAATTCTTAAAAAGTGAGCAACCAACCAACTGAAAAAATCATGTACCTGAGGCTATTATGATCATTAATTATGTTAGGTTAAAATTTAAATTTGTTAGTAGAGTAATAAAGATTTAAAGATCTCACAGCAGCACTTCAAGAACTCGTTGTTTGAATCACTTTTTGTAATTTAATATTTTGTATATTCATAAAATAATGAATTATGATTGCTCTGTTAGTTTATATATGCTAAAAATTAGAGAAACTTTGCTATAAGTAGAAGTTAGAAGCCTAGATATAATCAAAAGTAGAGATTTAAGTTTTTTTTCATGAAAACATCTAAATGGCCCCATTAGACAATCGGCAGATAAGACTCCTGCTGGCAGGCCACTCTTACCTCTCTTCTCCCCCTGACCCTATAACTTAGTAGTCCCATTCTGCCCCAAAACTCAACTATCCCCACAGCATCAAGAGCGTCTAGAGGCATAGACACCATCTGCACCTGTTGGACAAAGAACTCCCCCCTGACAGACACCACTTGCACTCATTGGACAAAGAGTTCCATAGAGGCACGGGCACCACCTGCACTGATTGGAGGAAGAGTTGGGTAGATGACAATGCAGAAATACATTCTAAAACATAAAGAGCAATATGGCACCACCTAGTGGTTCTACAACAACAAGACCTGAACATCCCAATGCCAAACGACCTTAAAAATAGCTCTATGAAGATGATAGAGGCCCTTAAAGAAGAAGTGAAAAATTCCCTTAAGGAAATCGAGAAAAAGACAAAAATTGGAATAAATAAATAAATCCCTTAAAGCAAAGCTAAGAAAAAACAAACAGGTGAAGGAAACAGGCCAAAATTTGAAAATTGAAATGGACACAATAAAAACAAAAACCTAGGGAATTCTGGAAATGGAAATTCTGGGTAAATGAACAGGAACTACTAATGCAAGTATAAACAACAGAACACAAGAGATGGAAGAGAATCTCTGGTGTTGAAGATATAATAGAAGAATATAGCCTTTGGTCAAAGAAAATGTTAAAACCAACAAAGTCATAACACAGAATATCCAGGAAATCTGGGACACCACGAAAAGACCAAACCTAAGAATAACAGGGATAGACGAAGGAGAAGAATACCAGCTTAATGGCACAGAAAATCTATTGCAACAAAATCATAGAAGAAAACTTATCCAACCTAAACAAGGAAATGCCTATGAAGCTACAAGAAGCTTACAGAATGCCGAATAAACTGGACCAAAAAAAAAATGCCACATAATAATCGAAACACTAAACATACAGAATAAAGGAAGAATATTAAGAGCTGCAAAGGAAAAAGACCAAGTAACATATAAAGGGAGACCCGTCAGAATAACCTGTCTTCTCAATGGAGACTCTGAAAGCCAGAAGATCATGGACAGACATTTTGCAGACACTAGGAGACCATGGATGCCAGCCCAGACTACTATACCCAGCCAAACTTTCAATCACCATAGACAGAAGACAAGATATTTTATGATAAAGTCAGATTTAAACAATACATATTCACAAATCCAGTCCTACAAAAAGCACTAGAAAGAAAATTCTAACACAAGGAAGTTAGCTGAATCCACAAAAAATAAACAATAAATAATCCCACACCAGCAAATCCTAAAGAAGGGAAACACACACACACACACACACACACACACACACACACACACACCACTACCACAAAACTAAAAAATAATAGGAATTAACAATCACAGGTCATTAATATTTCTTAATATCAATGTACTCAGTTCACCTATAAAAAGGCATAGGCTAACAATGGATGTGAAAAAAGGAGCTGACCTTGTGCTGTATACAAGAAACATACCTCAATTTCAAAGGTAGACATTATCTCAGAGTAAAGACTTCCAATCAAATGAACCTAAGAAACAAGCTGGTGTAGCTATCCTAATACCTAACAAAATAGACTTCAAACTAATCACTCTAAAAGTGATTACATACTCAGTAACAAAGCAAATCTCAAGAGATAAACAAACAAACAAACATGGATTAAACCCCTGTATCTTATCAGATTATCATGGTTTAAAGTTAAAATTCAACAACAGAAAGCCTACAAACTCACTCACAGAAACTGAATAATGCTCAGCTGACTCAACATTGAGTCGAAGAAATAAAGGAAGAAATTAAAGACTTCCTAGAATTCAATGAAAATAAGGGTACAACAATACCCAAACTTATGGGACACAAATGAAAGTAGTGCTTAGTGGAAAGTTCATAGGCCTAAACGCCACATAAAGAATTTGGAGAAATCTCACCCTAGCAACTTAGCTGCACACCTGAACGCTCTAGAACAAAAAGAAGCATGGCAGGAAAATTCAAATTGAGGGCTGCAATCAATAAAATAGAAACAAGAGAACAATACAAAGAATCAATGAAGCAAAGTGTTGGCTCTTTGAGAAAATGAAAAAAATAGACAAACCCTTATCAAAACTAACCAAAAGACAGAGGGAATATTCAAACTAACAAAATCATAAATGAAAGGGGAAATATAATAACAGATACTGATGAAATCCAGAGAATCATTAGGTCATACTTCAAAAGCCCATACTCCATAAAATTAGAAAATGTAAAAGAAATGGACAAGTTTCTGGATAGGTACAAAACATCAAAATTAAATCAACAATTTAAATAGACCTATAATCCCTAAGGAAATGGAAGCAGTTATTAAAAGTGTCCCCCCCCCAAAAAAAAACAAAGCCCAGGACAAGATGGTTTCATCACAGAATTCTAAAAGAATTTCAAAGAAGATCCAATATACTCCTCAAAATTTTCCACACAAGAGAAACAGAAGGAAATTTACCAAACTCTTTTTTAAGAGACTAGAGCTACCCTGATATGCAAGCCACACAAAGATGCAACAAAAAAGAGAATTACAGTCCAATCTTCCTCATGAACACTGATGTAAAATACTAAAATATTGGCAAACCAACTTCAAGAACACATCAGAAATATCATCCACCACGATCAAGTAGGATTCATGCCAGTGATGCAGGCATGGTTCAACATAGGAAAATCTGTCAAAGTAGTGCACCATATAAACAAACTTAAATAAAAAAAGACCAACATGATCATCTCATTAGATGCTGATAAAGCCTTTGACAAAATACAATACTTCTTCATGATAAGGATCTTGGAGAGATCTGGGATACAAGGAACATGCCTAAGCAAAAAAAAAAAAAAAAAAAAAAAAGGCAATTTACAGCAAGCCAACAACCATCATCAAATTTAGTGGAGAGAAACTCAAATTGATTCTACAAAAAATTAGGAATAAACAAGGCTGTCCACTCTTTCCATATATATTCCATATAATAAGTGAAGTTCTAGCTAGAACAATAAGACAACAAAAGGAGATCAAGGGGATACAAATTGGAAAGGAAGAAGTCAAACTTTTGCTGTTTACAGATGTTATGATAGTGACCTCCAAAAGTCTACCACGAAACTTATACAGCTGATAAGCACCTTCAGTAATGTAGCAGAATACAAGATTAACTCAAAAAAATCAGTAGTCCTCCTCTATGCAAATGATAAATGGGCCGAGAAAAAAATCAGAGAAACATCGCTCTTACACTAGCCCCAAATGATATAAAATATCTTGAGATAACTAACCAAAGAAGTGAAAGTCTATATGACCAGAACTTTTAAGTGTTTGAAGAAAGAAACTGAAGAAGATATCAGAAATGGAAAGATATCCCATGCTCTTGGATAGGTAGGACCAATATACCAAAAACAATCTACAGATTCAATGCAATTCCCATTAAAATCCCAATACTATTCTTCAGAGACCTTGAAAGAATAAAACTGAACTTCATATGGAAAAACAAAAACCCAGGATAGCTAAAATAATCCTGTATAATAAAGGAACTTCCAGAGGCTCAACTATAGAACTATAGTACTGAAAACAGCTTGATATTGGCATAAAAACAGACATGTGAATCATTGGAATTGAATCAAAGACCCTAATATTAATCCACACACCTATGAACACCTGATTTGTGACAAAGAAGCCAAAACTGTACAATGAGAAAAATATAAGAATCTTCAACAAATGGTGTTGGAATAACTGGATATTAACATGTAGACGAATATAAATAGATCCATATCTATTGCCATGCAAAAAAACTCAAGTCCAAGTGGATCAAAGACCTCAACCTAAGTCTAGGTACACTATACTCTATAGAAGAGAAAGTGAGAAATGGCCTTGAATGCATTGGTACAGGAGTCTGTTCCCTAAATTTAACACCAGCACAGACCCTGAAAGCAACAATCAGTAAACAGGACCTGCTGAAACTGAAAATGGTAATGAAAATTCTTCCCACCAGCCTGGTCCCAGAGCCACATCGGTCCCAAATGAACATGTATGACACTATATTAGTTATGAAGCTGTTGGCCATTTTCTATGGTTTCTTATTGGCTATCTCTGACTTAAAATTTTTAACCCATAACTGCCAATCTTAGTATTTCCATGTGGTTTTCTCTTACTGGAGAAAGGGTCCAGACCTCTTACTCCTCCTGCATCCTACATGGTGACTAACTGTGCCTCTGTTTTCCAGAATCTTCCACCTCTCCTGATCCAACCTGTCTTGCTTCCCTATTGGCCAACAGTGCTTTAATTATCAACCAATAAGACAAACATATACACAAAATGACTTCCCCCATCAGAAAAGCCTCTTTAAGGCAAAGTACACAGTAAATAAGAGAACATAGCAGCCTACAGAATGGAAAAATATCTTCACCAACCCCACATTTGACAGAGGGATGATCTACAGAATATATAATGAACTCAAGAAACTAGACATCAAAATACTAGGTAATCCTATTAACTATGGGGAACAGATCTAAACAGAAAATTCTCAACAGAAGCATTTCAAATGACTAAAAGACAGTTAAGGAATTGCTCAGCATCCTTACTCATCAGGGAAATATAAATCAAAACAACTGTAAGTGGCTGTCTTACATCTGTCAGAATGGCTAATTTCAAAAATATTGATGACAGCCTATGCTAGAGAGGATGTAGAGTAAGGGGAAAACTCCTTCATTGTTGACGGGAGTACAACTTGTACAGCCACTTTGGAAATCAGTACAGCGGTTTCTCAGAAACTGGGAATCCATTTGCCCAGCATTACCACTCTTGGGCATATAGCCAAAGAATGTTCAATCATACCACAAGGACACTTGCTCAGCTATTTTCACAGCAGCATTGTTTGTAATAGCCAGAACCTAGAAACAACCTAAATTATCCTCAACTGAAAAATGGGTAAACAAAATGTAGTACATTTACACTATGGAGTATGTAAAAAACAATGACATCATGAAATTTGCAGGCAATGGATTGAACTAGAAAAAATCATCCTGAGTGAGGTAACCCACACTCAGAAAGACAAAAACAGTATGTACTCACTCTTAAGTGGATACTAGATGCAAAGGAAAGGATAACCAGACTGCAATCCACAGCTCCAGAGAAACTGGGTAACAAGGAGGACCATAAGAGGGTTGCATGGATTGCCCTGGCAAGGAGAAATAGAAAAGATGTCTTGAGTAACCTGGGGTCTTGGGAGGGTAAAGAAGAGGGGATGGAGGATGAGAACATGAGGGAAAAGGATGGCTGAGTTTGGGGAGAGATAGAGTAGGAAAGCAATGAAAGTGCTATCTTGATGGAGGGAACTGTTATGGGGTTAGGGAGAAACCTGGTGCTAGGAAAATTCCTAGGAATCCACAAGGATGACCCCAGCTAAGACTACTAGCAATAGTGGAGAGGGTGCATGAATTGGACTTTTCCTATAATCAAATTGGTGAGTACCGTAATTGTTATCATAGAGCCTCCATCCAGTAAACGATGGAAATAAATACAGAGGTCTATATACAGGCACCAGGCAGAGATAAGGGAGTCCAGTTAAAGAGAGGTAGGAGGGATTATATGAGCAATGAGGGGGTCAAGATTTTGGTGGGGATATAGCTGACCTGAGGTCGTGAGAGCTCAGACTCTAGACCGACAGCTGGGGATCCTACATGGGACTGAACTAGGTCTTCTGAATGTGAGAGACAGGTGTGTGGCTTGATATATTTGTAGGGTCCCTGGCATTGGGACCTGGATCAGGACCTGGAGCATGAGCTGGCTTTTTGGAGCCCATTCCCTATGGTAGGCCGTGCTCAGCCAAGTTACAGGGGGTAGAGACTTGGTCCTGCCTCAACTTGATGTGCCAGACTTTTTTGACTCCTCATGGGAGGTGGTACCCTTTCTGAGGAGTGGATGGGAGATGGGGTGGGGGATGTGGGGGGAGCAGGAGGAGAGGAGGGAAGGAGAACTGTGGTTGGCATGTAAAATGAATAAAAATTTTAAAATAAAAATTGATATGTGTTTACTTTGTTTTTTAAAGATTTATTTATGTATTATGTACAGAGTGTTCTGCATAAATGTTTGCCTTCACACCAGAAGAGGGCACCAGATCTCATTATAGATAGTTGCAAGCCACCATGTGAACTCAGGACTTCTGAAAGAACAGTCAATGCTCTTAACCTCCGAGTCATTTCTCAAACCCTGTGTTTATCTATTTCTAAGTATTGTTGTGACATTTGTGTTGTTCACTTATGATACCTTAACCAAGTATTCATGTGATATGAATATATAGAAGCTTTTGAAAATTCAGTTTTGCTTCAGATAATTAGAAAAATATACTATTTTCGTATTTATCCTTATGTGAATGCATGTACACACATGTGCAAATGTGTTTGTGTCTGTGTGTGTTCCTGTGTGTAAGTATAGAATTATTCATGCTATGTTATGGAGATCTGAGGACAATCTCACTGTTTGTCCCCAAGTTCCATCATTTTGGAGAGGGTGACAACTGTTCACTGCTGTTTCTGCTGGCTATCTGGTCTTCCAGCCTCCCACCCTGTCTCCTTTATGTGGGTTCTGAGTCTCTGAACTTGGGTTCTTATGCTTGTGTGAGAGTCAGTCTACCCATTGAGAGTCAATCCCACCCATCTTTTCTAATTCATGCTATCTTAATGATATTCTGTAGTTTAGTAAATAGGCTTAAGATCAAACTGGGAGTTACTAGATGATATTCATACAAACAGATATGAATGTAGTTTTTCATGGACTTAATGATATAAAATGCTAGTTGAAATAATTCAATTCTAAAATTACAGGCTTTATGGAGATAAAACGTTGAAAAGTAAATTACATGTATTTACAAGTTGAATATTGAGGTTATTAGATCCTACATGGTATTTGAGGTCAAGTAATTTTGATATAATAACATTATTTCACTTTTTTTGCATTTAAACTTAACAAAATACTCAGAGGTCACCATAACTGAAGCTTCTGAAGATGACTGTGAATATGAAGAGGTAACTTGTTATTTTTATATCTTAGTGAGTTCACTGTAGTCATTCATATGAATGGTTTGTCTTATTTTCTGGAACGTATAAGGACTTTATTTAAGATAAACTATGTTTTGAACAGAAGGTCACTATTGGCTATTGTGAGTAGTTGGGAAAATTCTACATAAACATTTACCCTGGGTGGGAAATCTGCCTGTTTTGTTTCCCACATCGCTGTTTAGGTTCAGCTCCTGTCACCTCTCTTGTCTGTGGCCTCATAGATGGTCATTACTATATAGGACCTTCTCCTTTGTCCAGCTAGCTCTTGACAGGGATTCCAGATTGCCAGCTCCAGTTAGATCTCAGGCCTCTTCTTTCTTCTGTCCTAATTTTAGTTCTGTAAAATATGCTCTTGTGTTGGTATTTTCCTTTAATTCATTGCTTCTGAGGCTTGGATGTCAAGTCACATTTAGATGTCAGAAAGTGAGCAAAACTGTGGAAGCGAGCCTGGCCTGTGACTAACAGTCAAGAAACTTGTTAGCTACATAGAGTTAGTTCATCTTTAGAAGCATGCCGTGCCCTACATGGTGTGTATTTCTTGGAAGCGTTAATGTAGGACAAAAATCTTCTGAAATTAAATGTATATGTGTCCCTTTGTGTTTCCATATCAGCATTAATTAAAAATGATCCTTTTTATTTAGTTGTATAATTTACTTCCTCAGTGCAAGAGACCATGTGAGACTTGCCCAATATTGTACCCTATTTCTGGCTGTTAGTTACCCATTGTCAACTATAGTCCAAAATTTGGTCTTGAAAACTCCATAAATAGAGAATAAGTTTTAAATGGCTTTATTGGAGTCTTTTGTTATGATTGTTATTTTACTATTATTGTCATTACTAGTTTCTTATTGTGTCTTTATAAGTTAAACTGTATTGTGTGTTTATATGGGAACAATACTAGATGTGAGGTTGAAAACTAACCACAGTTTGAAGCATCCGCAGCTTGTCTGAGAATGTATCCTTCATATAATCAGGGACTGATATATTGTACTTGACATTTCTGCCCATTCTTCCTGCCCTTGTCTAGATACCAGATGACAACTTCAGCATTCCAGAAGGAGAAGAAGATCTGGCGAAAGCAATTCACATGGTTCAAGAGCAGGCTACAGACATTCAGATTCTGGTGAGAATTTTGTATACTACTCTAGCTTGTAGTTACAGAAATACTTTTTATATGATGCTTTGACAGTAACTTAACTCCAAATTATGAAACAGAACACTGTAATCTGCTATATCACTTCTATTAATTTTCTTAAAACACTAAAGTAAGTTTCATTTATTCTTTACAACACCATTCCTCAGACAATGTCTACACTTATATGACTTTCTAAAAAATGATAGCTTCCCTGAAAACTGATTAATACAATAGAATTAAACCAAAATTATTCAACACTGTTGTTGAATGGATCAACTACAGATTATGTAGTAGGCTTTATAAGTATTTTGTATCTTTGTTTTCCTGAAAGTATCCAGCCTACATGGAATGCTTAACATTTCATGACACTCTTCTGGGACATGAATTAATGTTGTTAAGAATAAGATAAGAAATTATATGTAGTAATCATATGAATCAAACTAAGTAAGACTCTTGACATCTTTATAACTGAAAAGAATAATAAAAACTGACTATATTTTATTGATATTAAAATATTTATAATTCCATACTAACATTAGTTTAAAAGATGTTTTTATTTAGTTGGAAACTTGGCTTTTTCAGTGCAAGATGGTCTGTTAGACTTTGCCCTTCTTATACTCTATTTCAGTTTTTTCCTATGAATCTATTGAATTTTCCAGTTACCTATATACTTAGCAATTGAAAAAAACTGAAAAGGAAGATTTAATGTTTCACAATTGTTTAGATTCTGTTATGAGTGCAGTGACCTAGTGCATAATTTTGTAATAAAGTATTTTGTAATAAAGTCAGTGGATAAGTTCCTTCTAGGAGACACAAAGTGGGGTCTTCTACATAGACCTAGTAGTTTGTTGGATATCTCAATCTTCTGATTTATATAAAAAACAAAATACAGCCTTTCAGATAAAGTAAAAAGGCATATTTATTCACTGATCACCTTAACTCTTAATTTATTATCCTGTTAATAGATAGCATGTTTTGAACTCTGAATAAAATATATGTGCATTATATTTACAGTGATTCTTCAGGACATGGACTAGTAGTAATGATCTAATTTAGTTATACTTTGTACTATAGTCTTTTCCAAGTGTTAACATAAATAACTACAGATATATGTATCTGTGGGTATATGTAGGCATGAACACATGTATTTCTCTGTGTGTATTCCTTGGAGATGGTCATTTTATAATTTTATAAAAGGAAGGGTTTGCTTGCAATCAAGTTGCCTTTCCTTTTCTAAAGTGTAAGTTTTCTTATAAGCTTATTATTGTCATTTTTGAATATTTTAGTTTCTTCGATTCTTCTTTTTTCCACTCTCTTTTGTAATGCTAACATATCTATAATAATTTCCAATCTTTATCAAATTCAAATTTTGATTTTTAAAGATGGAAATAAAATAACAGTTAAATTTCCGACACTTTGGGCTTCATTTTCTCTTTACTTTTACATTTTGGAGAATGTTTATGTGTTTTTTGGGATGTCTAATTGATGACTAACTCAAGCCACAGTATTGCATGCTTATCAATCAGTTCCCGGAGTGTAATGAATATCGGCCAGTGCCACTCTTCTCACTCATTTTTTTACTCTGTTTGGGTAAGTGTATATACTTTTCATAAGATGGGTATATTAGTATATAAAAGTTTTATTGCTGGTAGGGCATGGTAGTACATGCTTTTAATCCCACTACTCAGGAGGGAGAGGCAGGCAGATCTCTGTGAATTTGAGGGCAGCCTGATTTACAGAGCGAGTTCCCAGGACAGGTTGAGTTATAGTGAGACTCTATCTTGAAGATTCCCCCCTACCAAAAAGTTTTATTGTAACCAATTGTGGTGGCATACAATGGTAGGTTATGCTGAAAGGTGGAGGCAGGTGGATCATGAGTTGGAAACTAGCCTGGGTTACATTATAAAAATGGTTTTATCATAATTATTTTAAGACAACTAAGTAAGTATTTAGATTTAAATTTCTCATATGATAGCTCTTGCTATAACTCACATAAACAATCTCCCTGGAGTTTCCTTCATTTCTCTCCTAAAAATGTTTCCAAATGAAATTTCAACTTTATCTCTTTATTTTGTAATATTTTTAAAATTGATTCTTTGGGAATTTCACATCATGCACCCCAATCCCACTCATTTCCTAGTCCTTCCACATCAACCTTCCCCCCTTGTAGCCCCTTCTCCCTAAGAATAAAAAATTTGCTTGTCCATGTTTCCTGTCTTGCCATCACATTGTTTCATTGTAGTGGTCTTGGGAGCTGCAGTGTGTCATAGAGTATACCCTTTTGCCCAAACAGCTTTACTTAGAAGTGTTCATTGCACTGGATTGTTGGTCTGGTTCAAGATCTCTGACTTCTAGTATACCACTAATACTAGATTCTCATTGAAACTTCTCTCAGGTATCCTTATGTTGTCCAAAGTCATGGAGATCCTGCAGTTATGGTTCCACAGGACTGGTCCCTTCATGAACTCCAGGGGTCTTAGATGGATAGATATTGGGATGAGCCAACTCAGAGCCCTAGATGTGGGCCTGGGTGGTAGCTAAGTTGGTCATTCCCAGCCTCCACCAGCATTACACCCTCAGGTGAGGTTCAGGGTTAGCTCTTCCCATATATGGGAGCAAGCTCTTTAGTTGTGGCACCAGTAATGGGGGAGGGATTCTCCCAGGGCCATGGAGGGTCAGGGGTAGGTACTCCTGGGAGTGGAGAGGGGAACCTGCTGGCCAGTCTCCCATGGCCTCTGGCATGAACATCATTATAGACCCCAGCCGCAGTTGGGCCATGGACCCACACATGGCTCTTGGCTGCAACTCAGTCTTGGATGTTACCTTGGCCATGGGTGGCAATACAGGACACTCAGATTAGTTTGTTCCTGATGGTAGCATGGCTTTCCGACATCTATGTGGTCTCAGGTGGTGCCCAGACCTCCCACATCTCTATGGCCTTTGGTGATAACACAGACCATGGACATCAATGCAGACCTTGGCTACAGTAGGGCCACAAACCCAGACGTGGCACTTGGTAGCAGCACAGGCAAGGAAGTCACATGGCATCAGGTGGTAGCATAGGCAACCCTATCAGTCTGTTCCTCACTGTTGCCATGTCTGCAGTCTTCAGTCCTACCTCGCTCCACAGCTCAGGAGCCACTCCACTTCTCCCCCAGCTCTCCACCACGTACCTGTTTATCTTAGTGCTCTGCCCAGGCCTTGAGGGGGCTTGCTGGCTTCCTGTCTGCCCAGGCCTTGAGATGGGCTTGCTGGCTTCCTGTCTGCACAGGCCTTGAGTTGGGCTTGTATTTCTTAGCTTTTCAAATCCTCAGTTTCTCTAACCTTTTGCCTACCTTTGGTTTTTGGTATGCTTCAGGTTAGTTTCCCAAGCATATGTAAATCTACCTTTGTTTTCAATAGGCTTTTGGGTTCATGTGAATAGATTAGATTATTTGTGGATAATTTAGCAATCTGTAACCCTTCCTGAGGTTTGGGGGCCATGCACACAGACACGCTCTGTGGCAGCCTCATAGGCATTTTTAGAAATTACAGATAATGCCCTCCCTTTAGTCTGCTTTTCTGCTCCTCCCTTTCCAGGCTCTCAATTCCTTCTCTCATTCATCTTACATAAAAATATTTTTCACGTTTATCAAATAAAAAGGTGAACAAAGCATTTATTATTAGACAATGAATGGCTATTTTCAGAAATAATATTGAGCCCTTACCTAGCAATTATACAGTTTTTCCATTCTAGTAAATATTATACCACAATGACATGACCCTAGTCACACTGTCCTTAGCTCCTTCTGCATCTCCAATGGCATTAATTATGGAGGGTCAGACATTGTTGTATAATGTTTAAAAATAGTTTTAGGAAGGATACTCTGAGTTATTGGCTTCTAATATAATCAGTTAAACTGTGTAGATTTATAATGATTTGTTTTAAAAATGATTTTTTAATTATGTGTATGTGCATGTGTCTGTGTGAATATACACACATGAGTGCAGGTACCTGCAGATGCCAGAGGAAGGCATGGGTCCCTTGAAGCTAGAGTTACAGGTGAATCACTTCACATAGGTACTGGGAGTTGAACTTGGGTCCTCTGGTAGAGTAGCAAGTAGCCCTTCAGTCATCTTTCTAGCCCCTGTCAGAATTTTTTGTGGGCTTCAAATTTTACCTCAATTTACCGCTTTTTAAAAAATGTGAAAGCAACTAGTAGAAGAGAGTATCTGTGTTCAGTTTTGCACAGGATGTTTGGAAGGGACTGTCTGGATCAATGACCATCCTCTTCCTGGATGCATCTCTGTACTCATCCTGTACTTTCTGTGTGACGTTTCCAGTTATGAAAGAGCAGTAGGAAATAAGGCCACTACTGAGGTTTCGGAGGCCATTGTTCTCAACAATCAGAAAATAAATGAATGATTTCTGGTTAATGACTTGAAAGACAGTGGTGAATTTACAATGTTAGCTTTGTTGTCATGGTGCCAGAATGCTTGATGCAAATAACTTAAGGGGGAAAACTTTCTTTTGCTTAGGATTTTAGAGGTGTCAGCCAAACATGGAAGGGAAGGCATGGCAAAGTATCTCACATTATGGTGGGAAGGAAGCTGAGTGGAGCCACAGTTGGAAGGGGACAGGGAAACACAAAGCTCTTTAAATCCTGCTTCTGATGACCTCTGGTCTCATTTTATGTTCTGGCTTCCAAAGTACCATCTCCTCTCAACAAGTACTCATGGTTTCATTCCATCAGTGAATGAACCCATTTATCAGGGCAGAGACCTCATGAAATTACTGTCTGGAAACACCCTCACACATACAGCCAGAGATGTACTTTGCTATCTTCACTCTTTTCTAATTTTAACCAAGCTTACAACCAAGAATAATAACCACACTACCCAATGCAGTGTTACGCGCTTTTACCTAATTCTACTTTTTATTTTCTTAAACATTTCTCATACAGAAACCTAAAACTTGTCTGTCATGAAAATCAAAATTGTGGGTCTTGAATACTTGGATGTCCCATGCAGTGTGAAAGTCGCCATGGACAGCATGGTGACAAATGGCCATGGTTATGCTCCAAGTCCCTCTTGAGTTGATAGACTCATTTGCTTCCATTATGATGGAATCACAGTTCCTGCTCTTTCTATCATACACTGCTTTTTTCTATCATTTATTGTTCTGCTGTAGTATGTCTAAAACACAAGGTAACAAATTTGTTGTGTTATTTAATAGAATTTGAAAGAATCAACAGGTCTCTTAATTTCTTTTTCCTTTGCTTTTTAGTTTGCTATATTGTATGGAAGGGGCACGAGCTTACTTCTTTAAAGTCCTTCAGAGGCCCTAATCTTACTCTTGCTTTAGGACCTTTGTAATTGCTGATGCTGTGTCTGCCTTTGATCTAGGACTGTGTTCACATACCCTTTAATCCAGTGCTAATTCAACTTTTGAAGGACACAGTCTCGACTGGTAAAATTTTGAAAGCTCAAATCTTTAAAACCAGGATTTCTCTTAGGAAAAAGGCTGTATAAGAGGGATGGAGAGCTAAATTCTGAGGCTGGAATTGTGAATGTTTGCTGTCTTACTGTTTCTGTTGCTGTGATTAAATACTGGCAAAAGCAAACTGGGAGGAGAAATTATTTTATCTTACAGTTCTACATCACAGTTCATCACTGAGGAAAGTTGGGGCAAGAACTCAAACAGGCCAGGACAGGAGCTGATGTAGAGGTCATGGAGGAATGAATGCTACTTACTGGCTTGCTCAGCCCACTTTCTTGTAGCATCCAGGAACACCAGCACAGGGTTGGCACTACCCACTGTGAGCTCTGAGTACCCAATAGCTTTTCTAGCCCAAAGTCTAAATTCCACCACAATCTCCACAATTAGTCTGCTTTGTCACAACCTTTCCCTGTTTCCAGCACCAATTTCTGTTTTATTTAGGGTTCTACTGCTGTGATAAAACTTGATGACCAAAAGAAATTCAAGGTGTAAAAGGCTCATTTTATTTAACAGCTTGTATTCCATTATCCAGGAAATTCAAAACGGTGACACAAGACAGGAACCTGGAGGCAGGAGCTAATGCAGAGGCCATGGAGTAGCACTGCTTACTGGCCTGCTCTCATGGCTTGCTGAGCCTACTTTCTTAAACTATCTGGGACCACCCACCCAAGGGTGGCACCATCCCTTTTGGGTTGAGCTCACCTACATCAATCATTAATCAAGAAAATGCCCCACAGGCTTGCGATCTGGCCAGTCTGGTAGTGACTTTTTCTCAGCTGATGTTCTCTCTTCCCAAATCAGCCTTTGTCAGGTTGACATAAAAACTAGCCAACATAGTTGTTCAATTAGTTAATCATGTACTAATTCTATCACTTCATACATTATTCCATGCTTCCTTCAAAAATCTCACTTCATCAGAAAATGCAAGTCTGGCAGGCTTAGCAGCCTCTGAATATTAGTTTTTTTATAGTCGTAGAAATTCATCCATCATTACAAGTCACATCACATGGTGAACTATTCTTGTAGAGGATTTGGCTGCTGAGGAACATGAATGCTGATTTACTGGGCAGAACTACTGCATGCTACTTTAGCAGATGTAGCATGAGTTCTAATTTGTCCTAATAATAAAAACCCTAATTCTGAGATGGGGTAAATGCTGAAAGATTGGAGAAGCACAAACAAATTATCACCACAAGATGGTGCTTTAAGAACTGTCATTACTTTTCTAGAGCACATCTACTTATTTCTGTATAGTCATGGAGAAGACGAAGCATTTTATAAATTACTGTTTGTAGATTGGTGGACTTTGCAGAATAAAATAGATTAAAATGAACTACCAAGTCAATAATGTCATAACAATAGATTTAAAATTAAGTGCAATCAAGGCCTCTAGGAACAAACTGCAAGAAGTTATCAGCAGTGTTTGTTTTTCCTCTTCAGCCCAGCATGTTTTCAGAAATGTTAGAGGTACCCAGTAGATTGCTACATGATATGGTACAAGAAAACTTTCATTTAAAAATGGGTCATTTGCAGCACTAGAAGAAACCATCCTGAGTGAGTTAACCCAGTCACAAAAAGACAAACATGGTATGTACTTACTCATATATGGATTTTAGACATGGATCAGGGGAGTGCCAGCCTACAATCCCACTGTCAGAGAGTCTGGGAAACAGAAACTTCATCCAGTGAATGATGGAAGCAGAGGTAGACACCTACAGCTAAACACTAAACTGAACTCCTGGAATCCAGTGACAGAGAGGAAGGAGTGATGAGCAAAGGGATTAAGACTGGGCTGGTTTAACCCACAGAAACAGCTGACCTGAACAAGGGGGAGTTCTTGGACCCCAGCCTAATGGTTGGGAGACCAGCATGGGACTGATCCAGACCCCCTGAATGTAGGTGTCAGTGAGGAGGCCTAGGCAATCTATGGGGCCTTGGGTAGTAGATCAGTATTTATCCCTGGCATACAAATGGACTTTGAGTGCCCATCCTACAATGAGGGATGTGCTCTCAGCCTGGACACATGGGACAGGGCCTAGGCCCTTCCCTGAACAAAATGACAGACTCTGGATACCCCCCATGGAGGATCTCACCCTCCCTGGGAAACAGAGTAGGGATTGGGTGGGGGGCTGTGGCACCAGGTGTGGGGGAGTGGGAGAGGAGGGGAGAGTGAGCTGAGATTGACATGTGAAGCAAGCTTGTTTCTAATTTAAAAAAATTTAAAGGCCAAAAAACAAACAAACAAACCAAACAAACAAAAAAAATGGGAAAATTTGTTTTGCATTGGCATTCCTTCTTGATGATGAAATTCTAGGTACACATGCCTGAAGAAGGCAGTCTACTTATTGCGTGGTTTGAAAACAGTCTTGTGAATAGCCCCACTTGAATACCCTTGCACAGTGGTGCTGCCGTCCATCATCAGTAGTATTTATGCTGGGTTTGTGGCTTGGATGTGAGTGCATGCTGAGTGGGTTCCCAGTGCCCAGTGCTTAGGAGATACAAAAATGGAGTTAGGGATATTCATCTAGGAATACAATGAATTTTAGGAAAAAAAGAGCAAAGCCACACAGAAGGAGGATGTGATTGCATTCTCTGAGGAGTCATGCCCTAAAGGAGAGAGAAGAGGCCGCAAAATACAGTTAATGTTTGCAGATGTGAGGGTGCTCTGAAGGACTGAGTATTTGTAGTTTCCCACAATCTACTTTTCTAATAAACCTTTCTAAAGGCAGGATGTCATTATATCACTAGACTCAAGATAAATGATAAATGGATTTTTATTGCGGAAAAATTACACAGAAAAATTCAAAGAACCACTGGAGGGTTTCCCTGCTCTTCCAACCAGATCTGCTATCCCACCAGAAAGAGCATGGAAAGGAAAGCCATGCCTTAAGCTCCTCTCTTTATGCTTCTATCTGCCTGAAGTCGTACCCAAAGGGGTTTGACCACCGTCACAGGTCCACAGACCAGATGCCTACACCTTTCTATATCTTGAATTTTGTTGCTAGTCTTTTCATTTCACAATTTTGTTATGATATTTTACAATTCACTCTCCAATGTATCTCATTTTTATCAAATTTCCACTATTGGAGGTATTGTGTAAAGTCTTTAAGAAGACTAATTTATTTATGTATTAAAAAAATCAGACTCTAACTGGGAGGTGGTAATGCACACCTTTAATTCCAGCACTTGGGAGGCAGAGGCAGGCAGATCTCAGTGACTTTGAGGCCAACCTGGTCTACAAAGCGAGTCCCAGGACAGCCAGGGCTGTTAAACAGAGAAATTCTGCCCTGAAAAACAAAACAAAACAAACAAACTTAACTATTACATTGGGAATAGAAATGTTTTGTTTCACCAATGTTTTATTCCTAATGATTAAACTAACCATGGTACATAATGTTTTTTAGAAAAAATTATTACAAAATCAGTACATGATCAGTCTACCAATTCCTTCAAAAAATCTTAATTTTTAGAGAATAAATAATTGTTCATTTAAATTTCAGGAGCAGAAAACAGTTCTTCCTTCAAGGCATGTAGTGCATGAAGCCATAGAAGATTTTCTCTGTAATTTCCTGATCAAAATGGAAATGACCAGAACCCTGGACTGCTTTCAGGCCGAATGGTAAACCTTTATCTAGATAGGTAGTTCTCTGGAAATGTTAGCACATTTACATGAGTAAATTTAAGTTTCGTTGCAAAATAAGTATTTTGGTTTCTTTTGCTGTTACTGTGGTAACATACAAACACAACTGAAGGAAGGAAAGGTTTATTTGGGAGTCAATTCAGGTTATGTTGTTTACAGTTGTTATTATGGGGACGTCAAAGCAGCTGTTGACACTGCATCTGCCGTCAGGAAGCAGAGGCCATTGAGTGAATGGCATGCTCATTCTCAGCTCACTTTCTCCATTTATACAGTCCAGGGTCCCATGCCCAGGTAAGGATCCTGTCCATTATAAAGAGGGATCTTCCCAAATCAACTGACAAAATCAAAGTAATCCCACAAAGGATGGTCAGAACTCCATCTTCCTGGTGACTGTAGGTATGAGCTTACATGTATGGAATAAATTATTCCAGTGTCAGGGGATCCTTCCCAATAAAACTTTACTCAATGCCTTTTTAGGAGGCAAATTTAGCTTCTTTTCACATGACCAAGGGAATGAAATGTCCTCTTGCGTATATAGCAAAAAACTATTTTTGAAATATTTTCCTCTTAGGTTTTCATAATTTATAATGGTATCATTTTGTGTCTTTAGATAACCCCTAACACTACTTATTTTTTATTTATGATGAAAATTATTTTTCTGTATTTATACAGCTGATTTATTTTTTCTAAAGATATGATTTGATGTAGAACAAACCTGAATTGTATTTTCAGATATTACCCTAATATAATTTTCCTGCTAAAAATAAACATTTTAATGTCTTATTGATTGTGAAAACCAGCAGGCATGCTGTCTTTATTCGTTTGCTATAACAATAATGGTCTTTGGATTCCTAATATTTTTAAAAAATATTAAATGATCGACGTAAACAAGTGTTATTTTACCAGATATTGAATATTATAGAGAGTAGATATCTATACAAAAATGTTTACAGATTTTTGTGGCTGAATTCTACTTTTTAAAATTCATCTGTACATAGGATTTCCTTTTTACTTTCTTGGTCCACTGATAATATACACATAGAACTAGTCAGTTTTTTTATTTTTAAAAATTTTGACAATATTATTAGTATTGTTGACAATATTATTAGTATTGTATTGACATTCCCTCCTATTCCCAACTCACCCGTTTCAGCGCAATTTCTTTTCAAACTTGATTATTGGACTGCACATATAATATAATACATTTTATGAGGGAACTGAGTTCTGTTAATAACAGACTAAGAGATAGCGCATTTGGCAATAAGAGGAGAATGTTGCTTTTAAACCTGGAAACTGTGTGCATGGTTTAAAAGAAATTTTGTACAAATTTTCCTAAAGAAATAATAATTGTAAGTAAATTAGAAATACAGGTAGGTGGCTAATTTGTAACTAAATAGATGAAAAATTAGTATGACTTAATTATTTTTATGTATTTCAAGAACATGTTAGACTATTACAAAATGTAATGACTTCCTTAAGATAATTATGATCCAAATATTATATATTAATGTTATTTTAAACTCTTATTTGTTATTAATGTGTGTGTATGTGCACATATGTTAGTTTGTGTACATGTGCTTGCCCTGGCACACATATAGAAAGGTCAATTGGAGTCAGTTTTCCCCTAAGTATAAGCGGGTTCTGGGTATTGAACTCAGATAACTAGGTATGTGTGGCAGTCAGATTTAGCCATTAAACCATCTTGCCATGCTCCAAATTTATTTTTAACAAGTAGGTGATTGTAAAGATACTAAGTTAGCATTATGATTCATGAGATACAATTTCATGAAACTAAGATACTATTAGGATATAAGGAGTTCCCAATAAACATACCCATTTAGCATTATATTATAAAGGTAAAACTTATGAATGTATATTTATTAACTTAGTAAAATTTTGGTTGAGCTAATTTTGTTCCAGTTTCTAGCTGCTGTTTTGTAGTTATTCCTATCCTGGATAATTTCTTTTACATTAACTATTTTGAATTTGATCAGCAGCTGTTACTTATGATGCATATAGTAGGACTATAATTCTAGAATAGTGGATACATTAGTATTAATTAATGTGTGAAATATGGCTTACTATGTAGCTCATGTTGGCCTCTTACACATAGCTTTGTTGTGTTAGCCTCCTAAGTACTCATGATTCAGTCAACTATGTTGACTGAGTGTATTTTCAGTGCAGTAAAACAAACCTCAAAGAATATGGAATTGCTGTGAATTCATGTTCTCTAACAAAAAGTAACCATCAATACTGGCCTGTTTTTAGGTTGTGCTAAAAAGAAAAAAACGTGCCAACAGAAATCTGGGCAGTAATATTTGACTCCAGGTTTTTGAGTCCTCAAACAATAAATGCAGAACATATTTTAACTCCAGTGTCAGAAATGTATGACCTGGGAGTCACATCTGGCCTACTGGTTTATAAATAAACTTTTATTGAAATAAAGCCATGATAACTTGTGGGTATTGAAAATGACTATATTCATGTTATAAAAGCAAAATTAATTAGCCACACCAGAGTCTGTGAAGAGCAACACAAAAAGCAGGTTTTACAAGTTTTAAATGATTAGTATTCCAGAATTCCTAACAAAAGTCCTCAAATGATTTTCTATGATATATCTACACACATTATATATTTTATATAATTATATGTATATAATTATATATGTATGCATGTCAGAGTGGTAGAAATTTGTTTATGGAGTACTGACATGCCTCCATTGTAGGTTTGTTCAATGCTGTCTTTTTAGATGTACTCATATAAAGTTAATTGATGCTCCAGGGCAAAACTAATGGGGTTAAAATGAGAAAATGGCAGTGTCACTTTGAAATCCCTTAACTTTCCTCTCTACAGTCATGTCCAGTCACTTAGCCATGTGTGTTGTCACCACCAATGTCTATCTTGAAGCACAGTGTTCTTCTTCCTTTGCTTCCCACATCCTTCTCAATCCTGGGTACACTTCAGTTTGTCTCTGCTCCTACCATTTCCCTGAAGTTAGGGTTGTACTAAAAATCTTGTGGAGGGAAATAAGTCGTGAGATTATTTATAGCATTTAATTACTAATTTAATTTGTTCCCAATTAAAGAGATTATAAATTAGTGTATAGTCCTTCAATTTATGAGCAAAAGTAAGTGATGCAGCTTTTGGCCAATAAAATTTTGTGTACTGTAATGATTCAGTTATGAACAATATAGTTACAACTTCTTTCAACTGACTAAGATCAGAATTAAGATTAACTTTGAAACAATCCCTCACATTGCTTGTTGTGTGTAGGAAGTATGTGTATAGTATGACTACATACCAACTCTCAGTGAATTCCAGGAAGCTAGTTATTCTTTCATCATTTAAACTTCATGATGTTTCTTCAGTTGGTGTGGAATTGGCTTCTGGGTATGTGTCATATATACATTCCCCTAACACAATTAAACTAAACACAGGAATGTCTTGACCCTTACTATGATAACTCTTACAATTTCCAATATGCCAGATTTGAGCAATTAAACATATGTGGATAGGTTTATGTACTAAGATATGAAGAAGTCAGCCTTCTAGGGGAATATTTAGATTAAAAACATTAGTGCAAATAATAATTATGTAAATGGCATAAAATAGTTGATGTCTTAGAGCAATTACTTGAGAATTGACCTTGTATCATTTTTACTAGTAGTCTGCTCTTATGCAGCCTTCATTCATTTCTGCCCACAACCGTGTGTGGTGAGTATCCACTAACATGTCTTCATTTCATGGATGAGGAAATGGGCTTAGAGAGGATGGAAAATCTGCATCAGTAAATGTTACGAAGTCACAGCCAGTAAGTGGCAAAGTCATCCAGGCCAGAATGATCTTAAACCACACTCTCTTAACTTCCGTTCCTGGCTAGCAACAGGGCAAGCTTACCATGTGTCTTGATTTAAAGCTTAGATTTGTGTCTGTTTTCCATTTTGCAATTACAAGGTCAGTACTAACTTCTTCAACTTGGCATAGACTGTGTCTTCCACAGTCACTGCCTTTTTATTCTAGCAAGAAAATACAAGTTCCATACCTATACCCCTCCTCTTTCCTGCCTGCTGGTCTTTCCTCAGGTGTCTTTCTGTTTTGAACCACACAGGTGGTTCTCTGAAGCCCACTCGCTCTTCCAGACAGAATCCAATCGCTTTTCCTATTCAAGGTCACTGCATTTGCATTTGTCAGCTCCTGTGTTGAGTTTTCCCTGTGCTGGAACATTACCATCAGCACACAGGTGTGCAGTAGTATTTGACATGGTAGTTGCCTGGGGAAAACTCCCTGGCTCTGCTTCCTGTCGAGTTCATCTTGATTTCTGAGTCTCTCCCTTATTGGCACATTTTCCTGACAAAGTGTACTTTTCTTACTTACTACTCACATCTTTTCCACCACTGAAACTTTTTAAAAGTGACTTTCACATTGCCATCTCCAGTGATTGTTCCAAACTTTTGTCAGCATTCATTTCTTCCACCAGCATTCATTTCCCCCTTCTTCTTCACTTGACTCTTGGCCACTGTCCTCATAGTTTCTATTACTGCTCTGGCCTTAGACTCTTTTTGCTTCCTCTACCTCATCCCAACCTTGAAGCAATGAAGTATTTTATGGGACTACCCAGGCATCTTTAATTCGTCAGTTCACTACTTGAACTAGTCTGTTCTAGTGTCATGATTGTAAAATATCATTATATACTGATGAAATGCAAGTTTAAGTTGGCTGCCTTGACTTTCCCCTGAACTATGTATATCCATCATTTATCTGTACATGAATGTGTGCTAGGCACACTACATTTGATATAGATAGACACAACCTCTTGGTTCTGTCAACTATCCAGTTCCTACTGTTTTTGCTCCCCCTATATAAATGGCTGTCTATTACTGAACCCCAAATCTCAATGCCATCATTGACATGCCTCTTTGCTTATAACTGACAGATGAGTCCTCAGCGAATGCTGTTAGAGCTACCTTTATAGCAGGTCTAGAAATTTCCCGCTTACAACCTCTGCTGTATTTCACTTGTTCACTTTGCCATTCTCTCTCTTCCAGGTTGGGTCATGTGTTCCTTTAGAATCTGTTTCTTGCAATAGGATCACCTTTTTGAAACATAAATAAGATCACTGTCCTACCCCCCAAAATATTCCAATGGTTTCACCTTGATCCAGAGTAAAATCATTTTTCTTTTCAATGCTGGCCCCTTGTTTTGATTCTAACATTTCTCAGCATCTCCTCTGCTCACTTTGTTGGCTCCAGTTCTTACTATTCTACAGATACTGGCCTTGGCTCTTTCTTGTTCAAGCTGAACTTGTCTGTGTCTCTGGGCCTTTGCATTTACCTTCTGCCAGCCTCAGATGCTGTGCATTCAGGACCCACATGGTATCATTCCTCCTTCCTTCAGGTCTCTGCTGGAGTCTCTGACACTCATGCTTGTTAGTCATGGCTGCTCTATACAAAACAGTACAAACACCTGATAGTCTATCTCCTCTATTTTCTGCTTCCTAGAACATGTTACTATCTCTGCTGGCCTAGAAATTCCTTGAGTATAAGTACTAAGGCAGTTTTGATGTTTTTTCTAGTAACTAAGTGAGTGGAACATAGATGACCAATTGTATTTTAAAAGGCAAGATTAACTGACATTTCATGTTAATAATATATTAATGTTTAACTTGTGAGTAGAATATGGCAACTAATTTCTACGAGATTCCCTCAGGTTGACATTTTGAATTACACACAGTCATTTTTAAAAGCCAGAAACTGAGATAAACCTGTTGTTTGATTTGTCCTAGGTATGAGTTAATACAGAAGGGAGGGACTGACCTCAAGGCACTCGGGAACGTTCCAGATGTCTACAGCCAGGTGATGCTTCTTGAGAGCGAGAACAAAAACCTGAAGAAAGATTTGAAACACTTCAGACAGGCAGCTGAGTATGTCAATATTACAATTCCCTTTTTATTTAGGTTAAATAAAAACTAAAGATAGATTAAGCTGATACATGAGATTTATTGTTTGAGGAATTTAATACTGGATCATACTTAGGCTCTGGTTGTAAGGATGTGAAAAGTTTCCCTAGTAAGTTAACTGAGCAGGTAACTGGAACTCTTGCCAAGCACAACTCACCATTGGAGTGGAATTCCAGCACTCATTTTATGTGATGATGTTTTGTGATTTGTGAAATTTTCTCTTGTGTAGAAAATCTAATTTCAGAAAGAATAATGAAATTAATAGAAGCAATGGAAGGAAGAATGGGACCAATGTGTTCTCAGTAGGCGAATTTCGGTATTTTAAAATTCCTCATAAGGAATAGTATTAGCAAAATACTTTGGGTGGTAACAAAGGTATTGCTCTGGTGGGACAGGCAATGCACATATAGGGGTGGGAGGTACATGAGATTCTAAGGTCCTTGTAAGTTTTCCATAAACTTAAGGGTTTCTTTAAAGATATCCTATTTAAAAAGGATGTATCAACATCCATAGTCTCACTCTTTCCCAGTTGCCAATCACCTACCACAATCTTTCTTTTTTCCCAGTGTGTGTGTGTATAATTTTTCCTTAATCTTTCTTATTTAAATTATAAACAAAGTTGTTTAACTTTGTCAGTCCCAGTTCTTTATCTCTCCCCTTCTCCCCTGCCCCCCCATCCCCTATCCAATCCCCTACTCTCCTCAGGGAGGGTGAGGCCTTCCATGGGGAATCTTCAAAGTGTGTCATATCATTTGGAGCAGGGCCTAGGCCCACCTCCATGTTTCTATGCTGAGAGAGTATCCCAAAGTTCATTCACATACTAGGCATAAATACTGACAGCCACTATCTGACAGCCACGATCAGGGAGCCTGGGTCAGTCCTATGCTGGTTTCCCAGCTCTCAGTCTAGGGTCCATGAGCTAACCATTGTTCAGGTCAGTTGTTTCTGTGGTTTCTCCAGCCTGGTCTTACCTCTTTGCTCATCACTCCTCCCTCTCTGCAACTGGATTCCAGGAGTTCAGTTCAGTGTTTAGCTGTGGTTTCTGCTTCTGCTTCCTTCAGCTCACAGTTGAGAATCTTAACAACTAGCAGTCTTCAACTAGAAGGTGCCTCCAACTAGAAGGCACAGACTTTTCTTTGCCATTTTGTCTCCATAAAATTAATGGAAGAAATAATTTTTGGAGAACCAGCCAAAATGTTTTGGACAAAGAACTATGTGCATGTATTAACTTGGGAAGAATCCACTCATGTCAAACAGTTTCATGTGGAAAATCAGAAACTCCAGAAGAGAATTCATGTTTTATTTGTCCATTATTATTTAATATATTTAGTGAAAATCTTTCTCTGTTAACTACATTAATACAACAATTAGAGTAATAAGGCTACCTTGTGGAAGCATAATATTTTAATACTTACTAAAATAACTACAAATATACATGACTTTGTATTGACAAGTGAAAGAAATATTTAGTATAGCCTTTACTTTACAAAGGCAGCAATAGATTAGTTTACACACTTCTTGAGTCATCATGTGCACCTGTGGGAATGCTCTGCTACTTATGTACATCTCATCTTTTCTCTGTAAAATTTTATATTTTACAAAGATTTGCATGATTACCCACAATACTATGCTGCTAGAACCATCTTCACTTTGTTTGATTCAGAAAGGCATTACTTTCTGCAGCTCTGCTTGCTATGACTTTGAATAGACAGTTTGGCCAATGGGAAGTTGACACAGAACATTCCTCATAGTCCTGTCTGGAACAGTGTCATTTCTCATCTCCTTTGAGTTATTGCTTTCATTTGCTAATTTGCTTTTGAGTAGACATAGGCATTTAAGGCAATGTGTTTTACTCCAGTAATACTAAGTAATCATTGTTGATTACAGGGTATTTATTGAATAGTATAGTAAAAGTTGTAATTGAAATTATGTAAGCTTTTACTCATAATTAAAACAGGAATCACTCAAAGAAATGTTTCTTTGTATTTGCTGAACTGTCAAAGTATAGTTTCGCCCTTAATAGTTCCTGGTTATTACTTGGCTCTGTGACTCGGTGGCATTTGCAGTCTAGCAAGAAGTATAGAAGACTGCAAACTGTTTGCTTTACACTTCCTTTAATGTAAATTTGAAGGAAAGCCTGTGAGCCCTTAGAGGATGCCTGCTGCTTCCTGAGTGATCTTCAACCAAGTGTAGTTCTGTACCACAGTTTGTTGAAATAGTCACTGCAGCCTGTTTCTATGAAAACAGTGCTGCGAAATGATGACGTTTTTTAAAGTATTCTCCAGAAACAGCAGTCATATATGTTTGTTTCCAAATTTAATCTTTGGAGTCTAGATTTTCTATAAGACTTATGAGGATATTTGTGTTAACATGAGGTTATTTATGTGGAACTTGATCAAATGCTTACCTTTTTAAGGTGTTTTCTAAAGGCTGGCTGATCATAGATATAAACTAATATTTAACAGGTGAAGAGCATAAGCTTACAGATATGTCATATGACATTCTTGGTCATACAGTTGGCATTTAATGATGCACTAATTAAAATTAAGGGCTAGCTATGTTCACATTTGCACCCATAACCCAGTGTGGTGGTGCTGGAGAGATAGGATGGATGGGGAGACCTCATGACTCCTAGTCTAGTTAAGAGCAGGTCTTATGAAGCCAAGGTATATAGAGAGGGACATTATTGTCCTCCTTTGATTCTCATGTGCCCACAAAGGCATTTGTACCCCCAACATGCCCATATAACACACATAAAGTAATACATGGTGGAAGAGGAATGTTATGGTTGCTCTTCATAGCAACATCAATGGATTTAGAAATGTCATGACACACACCTGTGTGACTATGAGTGTTTCCAGAAAGATCTACCTGAGCATGAACGACCTTTATTTAATGTGGGTAGCACCATACCATGGGCTGGGATCCTAGAATGAATAAAGAGGAGAAAGTGAGCATTCATCTCTCACTGCTTCTTGCCTGTGTACGCAATGTGATGAGCCACTCCACATTCCTGTCTTCCTTCCTTTTCTGCCCTGACTATAGTAGTATACCTGAAGTTGTTTTATTACCTGCATCAGAAAAGTAACCAACGTAGAACATTGGCACTGAGAAATTGAGCTGGGCTGTAAAAAAAACCTGACCATGTGGTCATAAGGCCTTTGGAGCTGGTTTGTAAGAGAAACTTGGAGGTCTTTGGAGCACTGGCCCAAAGAAGACCTAGAATATGATAAGCAGAGGTTAGTGAACAATTCCACAGGGAAGGTGAAAGACCAGAATGTCAAGGCATACAGATAGTGTAGCAAAGCTCATAAGGTTTAGAAGAGAACTCTATAGGGACACAGTAGCTCATTCATTTTACATTTTGGCAAAGAATCTGGTTTTATTATGTCTGAATCAGAGTATCTTTAAAGAGTGAACTAATAAGCAATGAACTAATTTGTTTGAGAAGAAATTTCAAGACAGTGTAGCATTTGGACTGTGCCATACTTACTGTTGACCAATCTCATTCAGGACAATTGTGGAAGGAACAAATGGAACATAGTAGTACATAGTTTCGTGAGGACAGTGGTATGAGTTTAAAATTAAAGGCAAGGTGAGTGGCCTACTTGTACGACACTTTGATGTTTTGACATGACCTTGCCATTTTCATAGTTCAAGCTTTGAGAACTATGCAATTTAGTTATCCTAAAATCTCAACTTTTTAATTAAATGTATGGTTTTCTGTTGGACATTATTCATGTCTACCGTCTTGTATGTTCAGTCTCTTGTGACTATCACAGCATCTTCTATTGTTAAAGGGGCTATCCTTAGCAAATAAATCTAGTGTTTCTTTGTACTGGGACAAAAGGAAAAGTACCTTGAAGGCAATACTTCATCTGTCACAGTTATAGCTTGTGAATATACAAGTTCATTTGAAAGGAGAGACCCTTAACTGAGAAAGCTGTTAATGGCGTCTTCTGTTTTAAAGTGGCAACCAAAGAAAGCTGTTTCCTTAGGATAATCCTTGAAGGCACACAAAAGCTGCTGGTAAAGAAGGATTCAGACTACTTTCTGACCTGGTATCAGATAGATGCATCATCCACATGATGCTAGTTTTAAGCATGAAATACTTAAAACTTAATACAAATGTAAGCTGGCCAGAGAAGTTTTCACAAAGGTTTCAAAAAGTCTGAGTCCAGGCAGTGTATGGCAGAGACATATTTCATGCAAGGAGGCTCTGAGAGGCTATTATGTGAGGCTGGAAAGGTGAAGGCTGTTTCAATGAAGACTCTAGGTTAGTGGGGATGCTGAGACTTTTCAGTTTCCACCAGGAGTAGATCTGACCCAAATGAAAGGTCACTATGCTGTAGGTGGCACTGCTAGAGAGATGGATCTACAGAAGAGTACAGGAGCCCAGATAATTTGTTGAAAGTCTCAGATGCCAGATGTGAAATGGAAGGATTTGGTGTTTCACCTACTGGACTTTATTTTTATATCTGGAATGTTCTATATTCTTATTATTATCTTTTGGAATGGGAACATTTATTCTGTGCAGTTGTACATTGGAAGTCTGTAACTTGATTTTACATGGTTTATGTTCAAAGATTGTCTTGAGTCTTGGAAGAGAGTTTAAAGTTTGCAATATTGAGACTGTTTTAAATTGTGGGAAATTTAGAGATATGCTAATTAATCTTGCATTATGTGATGAAAGTAAGATTTTGGGGACCAGAGGTAGAATACTATAATTTAATGTGATGAGCTTGGTTGTTATGTTGACAAGGTGTGAAGTTATGGGTGCCTAGTCTTCATTTCAACTTAACTGGGTTTAGAATCACTATGGAATCATACATCTATGTATATCTATAAGATTATTTCCAAAAGTGCTTAATGAAGGAAGGAAGGTGTTGCCTGAGTTTGGGTAACAGTGTCCCATGAGATAGGATCTTGGACTGAATCAAAAGGAGAAAATGTGTTTAACTTTCATCTCTCCCTGCTTTCTGACTACAGAAATAATGCGATCATCTTGCTCTTGTTTACCTGCTGTGACAGGACTAAACATTCAAAATGTGAACCCAAATGTGAACTTTTGGTTTCTTAAGTTATATTAGGCACATTT
The DNA here is from genome assembly GCF_017639785.1 of Mesocricetus auratus. NCBI lineage: Eukaryota > Metazoa > Chordata > Mammalia > Rodentia > Cricetidae > Mesocricetus > Mesocricetus auratus. The sequence continues at coordinate 38,338,253 of NW_024429194.1, read as the reverse complement.
TTAAAATTTTCAAATCACAGCAATGAGAAAAATAATAAACATAAAGAAAAATATTTGCAGTCATGTAACTGATAAAATGCTAATTATATATATTAGTATATATATATTTCATATAAATCAACAATAAGCAAAACAATGTTATCAAGACAAGTAAGTAAGAACCTGTCTAAAAATGGCCAATGTTTTACTAGGGATCTCTTGGGAGAAGACAAATAATTGCAACAGGTTTATAAAGAAATGTTCAGTGCCAATATTCATCATAGGAATGCATATTGAAACCAAACCAGAAATTACCTAATACTTTTAAAGATGGCCATTATAAAAAATAAAACAAAACCACTGACTTCAAGTATTTGCTAAGATGTAGAAATGGAACCTTGTACACTGTTGATGGGAATATAAAATGAGGTAATTAGACTGGAAGACAATATAGAATATCCTCATGTAGGCAGAATTACGTACATAAGATATCATAATCTCTGAAAGAATTGAATCAGGATTCCAACGAAAAATTAGTATTTCTACTTTCACAAGTGATAAGATATGGAAACTGCCTAAATGTCCATTGACTTATTAATGGGCAAAAATGTGATGTATATTGTACACTGATGTATAATGTACAATTGTACAATACTACTCTGATTTTCAGAACTCAGAGTAGTAACCATCACACTGCTGAATCTCCCTACTCATCCTTTCAAAAGAAGGAAATTATGCAGTGTATGGCAACGCAAATGAACTTGGAGGACATACTCTACAATAAGTGATCCACACATGCACAAAATTTATTATAAAGCATATTATACTAATATGAATATATATGACAATCAGAATCATCATAGTCAAGAATAGTGTATTATACACTTAAAAATTTAAAGGCTAGATCTTGGGTCTGGAGAGATGGCTCAGTTCATTAAGTGCTTGCTGTGCAAGCATAACAGCCTGAGTTTGAATCCAAAGCACTCCTAAAAGGCCAGACGGAACTACTTGAGTCTATAATCCCAGCACTAGGGAGACAGAGATTGTGTAACTCTGGATCTTACTAACCTGCCCACCTAAATGAATCAGCAGGTCCATTCAGTAAGAGACCCTGCCTCAATATAGTTGGAGAGTGATTGAAGACCACAGCCAGAACTGACCTTTGACCTTCACCATACACAAACACATACACAGGTACACACACATGCACACACACAAGTACACATAACAAATACGTATACATATGCACACAAACATACATGCAAAATAAGTTATAGTGTATGTTGTATTGTTTATCATAGCAGAAAGTAAATAGAAGAATGTATGGAATCATATGGACCTTCCTTACTTCCTTACTTCTATCGTTCTTATTTCACTTGAGTCTCCAAGTCTATCCTATGCCATTTTTAATCATCTATTATTTTGTGATTCTTCTTTTGACTTACATAGGAAAACTGACATATATTAGTTTCATATATTTGACAAATTGATGAATTATTAAGTCTAGACACTCATGTCAGTTCAGAACTTTCACATCTCTCCACAGAAATGTCTCTTCTCTTTTATCCTCTTGAGTAACAATCATTGTTCTGACTCTTTCTATCTTGGATTGAGTGTATGTATTTAAAAACATCAGCGACGGTGAAATGGATCATCAATGGAAAGGGGTTTGCCACACAAAAGTGTGCATGGCATTTGATTCTGGGAACACAAAGACAGAAGGAGTGAATGGACACCACAAAGTTGTTCTTTGACTCGACTCCCACATACACGACATGCCGTATGCACCCTCCCCTCTGTGTATGTTATATGCATATAAATACATACAATAGATTAAAAACAAAAACATAAGATGCAATTGCAGAATGCTTTTGTATGTGCTTGTTTGATATATCAGGCTCATCCTAAAGTCTATATAAATGTAGCTTTGATTCTGGGTTCATCAGCAACATCAGCCATATAGTGGTTTATAATGGTTTGTTATAGTGGTTTGGTCAGGCGTGTTTCACTGTTCTCATTCCAGCAGCTGGTTATTATGACAATAACTGCCATTGTATTTATGTACATGTCCTTTGTGGGAATGTGTATTCAGTGCTTTTGTATAAAATCTTAGGAGTGGAATTTCTGGGCCAATTTGATGGGTGTTGTTCATTATAAGGAACCTCAGTTCATTCTTCAACAGTGATTTAGACTCTGTTATTTCCTCACTCACAGTGTGTGAGGATTCCAGTTGCCTTGCCCTGACAGTATTGGTCGTCTTTCCTATGTTAGTCTTTTAGAGATTTGGTTATCACAGCTTGCGTTTTTCATATGTGATTTCCTAAGAACAGGTGATAATGAACACAGTATTTTGTACTTATTGCCGCCTTGGTATTTTTGTTATTGTTATGCCCTTTTGGTATTTTTAAGCCATTTGCCTAATTTTAATTAGGATGTTTATCTTGCTACTGAACTTTAGGATTTTTTCTGTGTGAAACAGAAACATTTTCAACATTATGAGTATTTTCCCCATGCTGTCGCTTGACATTTTATTTTATTACTATTATCTTTTAAAAGATTTATTTTATTTGAAAATTTATGTATATATCTGTGTGCCTGTGGTCTTCTACATTCCTTCTTTTCCAAAATATCTTGGTTATTTCTAGATTCTTTTTCTTTTCACCTAACATTTGAGATTCTATAATTTCCATAGAGAAACACGGGTGAGACTGAGACTGACAGTGACTTGAAGACAGATCTGGTCTGTGGAATTTCTGTGTGTGTACATATACATACATCAGATCTGTGGCGTTTCTGTGTGTACACATATATGTACGTCTTCTGGAGGGGAGGGATTGATGCCTTGATAACTCTGCAGGGCACTCTCCATAGTTATTTCAGTTTATTCAATAGTAACTATTTATGTAATATCTTGAAATGGATACTTTTCCCACTTAATTAACACCCATGGTCCTTATGTACTAAAGGATGGGCTTCCTGGCCACTGTGTTCTGGGGCCTGTCATTGTGCATTAGGCGTAGTTGGTGCTTATATGATTTTGTGACTTTCATTTATGTTCATGTTAGCTGTTAATAATTTTAGAGTACATTTTTGTCTTTGTAATGCTTTGGGGAGTGGGCTTTGCTTCCTTTCTGTAATGGGAATCTAAGTAACTTTTTGCCAAGCTTCCTCTTGCTCCATTTAGAGGGTTGTTTTCCATTTCTTAATCTTTACACTAAGGAAATATAACACAGACCTGAAAGGGTGTATAAAGAACTTCAAATATATGATGGAAAATAATGCTGAGAATACAAGCTTAAAGAGAGAACAGTACTGTTCTAAAAATAAAGAAACACTTTATTACTATCTCCCAAAAAGTATAGGCCTAAAGTGAGTTCAAATTAAATGGCAATTAATATGGAGGAGAAAACAGGTGCTTTCTTAAGGGCCCTGATTTTGAGTACAAAATTCACTTCTATTAAAGGTCAAAGAGTGTCCGGCTTTGAGAAGACCCATTTAATTTAATGACTTTCAGAAACAAACACTGTGAAAATAAAGATAATATGAAGCCCATAAAATTTCATGCTTTAGTGTTTAGGTAATTGTTTGTTAAATTAAGAAGGCATTTTTTTTTCTGGATGTGCCTACACCCCTTCCTTTTGCATTTAAAAATATAATGAAGTTTTCCTTCAATCTGGATGAATTCCATTTGGTCCTTCAACAATTATTCCAATATTAATTTTTGTGGGTCAGTGTAATTCATTCATCAGCAACTGAGGATAATGAAATACTTGGTAATTATATAATTATTGTTATCAGTGAGAAAAATATGTGGCAAGGATGGCTTGCTTTGATTGTTCCAAGTAAACAAATATTTCTATGTTTTATCTTGCCAACTTGTGATAGTGAAGTAATTCAATAACTTCATTACTAAATAGCCATCCCAAAATCATGGCTTAAATTTATTGATAAAATTGTTTCAGTAGGGCTTTTCACTTAAGAATGATTTTAAGACCATGCTGCTAAATGACATTCATGTTATATTGGAAAACTGAGTGTCAAGCAATGCAAAGAATATGCACGTCTTAATATTTTGTGGTTGAATTATAGATGGGTACTTGTTGGTATCCTAAACTGGGAGACTTGATGATTATTGTAGCATATCATTAAGACAGGGTGTGTATGAATAGTCTCTGTGATACACAAATTTAAATAGACAGTTTCACTGAATAACTCTCCATTGTACTTACTACAGAAGATAGGTGCTTGCTGCCTATATTAATAAAAGTTTTTTTTCTTTTAGCTCAAGGATACTATACTGATGTGATGAGTGGATATGATGTGTTTAAAATATTAATTGCTCACATGAATAGTATATTCCGTTCTTTATTCCAACTTCTATTTTCCTTTTATTAAGCAGATGGGCAGTAGGAAGGTCATAATAAGGGATGCATCAGCATGGAATGAATTTAAATTGTTTTACTGAGTAGACTTCATTTGTGCAAACAGAGAGCAAGTTCCTGAAAACCAATTTAACGCTCAGAAAAACTTTAAAGTCTAACACTTCAATCAGTTCCTAGGCTTCCTTTCCTGGGATGAGCACAAATAGGTTTCTAAAATGTGTATTGAAAAGTGAGTTCAGGCAATGCTTCACATTTGTGGTTCTGGTTAGGGAACTTTCCAGTAGTTCATATTCCTATTGAAATTTTACATTTCAAATAGGAGAAATAAAGTGTATGTTTATGTCATTCTCTGAGTAACTAAGAATAAGACAGTTTTAATGGACTTAAAATATACTTTCATGAAAGTTGACTTTTTAAAACTTACTTTACTGTTATGTGTCAGGCTGTTTTGTCTGCATATATGTCTGTGCCACATGCATGTGTAGTACCCACCGAGTCCAAAAAGGGGCATCAGGTACTCTGGAACTGTAGAAATGAATGGTTGTTAGCCACCATGTGGTGCTGGGAAACAAACTGAGGTTCTTTGCAAGAGCAGCATCCTCTTAAGGCATCTTTCCAGCCCCAAGTTTACTTTTCATAAAGATGTACAGTGTTAATCATACACTCACATCTTTGGACCCATAGAGGTAATTTAACTGCCTGTTTGTGTACTGCCTATTTTGGTGGACAAATGTGTTAGAAGAACTGAATACAGCTCTTCTGTACTGAACTAAGAATTCATAATGTTGTGATCTTGATGATGATAGTGGAAGTCTATGGGGAGAGCTTGTAGATGAGTTCAAAATCGCAGCCAGCTGTCTAGCCAGCCCTCACTCAACATTTAGTAATTTAAGAATTTGCCCAGTTTTAGATATTCTTTGTGCTTTCCTTGACCATAGTTGGTATGTTGGTATGATGAAAAGTAACCTTTGAATATTTGTGTGTGTGTGTGTGTGTGTGTGTGTGTGTGTGTGTGTGTGTGTGTGTAAGGCAAAAAGTCATTTCATTTTTAAGTGGATATACTGAAGTCTACTATATATATTCATTTTACAACTGCTAACTCTCATATGTTCACAGTCCATATAACTGCCAAAGTCACATTGCTGTGAAGAATTTTCTATGATGAGTGTCATTTCATTATCATACTAGAATTTTTAATCAAATAGTTGGATCTGTTTAATGATTAATTATGGAGATTTAACACTAAAATTTTAAATTGAATTTGCTCTTTGATATTTCCATATATGTATATATAACTTCCTTCTTCCTTTTCTGAGAGCAATTCTTTCCTTACACACACATTTCTATACTTCCAATATAAAGGAAAATAAATTTTTGATTGTATGTATTCTGATAATTTTACAAAATTTCATCACACCCATTTACTTGTCTTCTTCATGCTTCCTCATACTTCCTATGTAGTTTCACTGACTACTCACTTGTTTCATGGAGTGGGAACAAGGGGACAGCAAATAGCTTTCTTCTTTTCTTGGTTCATCTTCACTCTCAAAGGGGTTTTCTGTGTTCTTGAGCTTTTAAGGTTATAACCTTTATCATGCCAGCCTACTCTTTCCTCTTCAGTTTGCCATCAAGCCCTGCCTTGTATCTGTTGTTAGTCTTGGTGGAGTGTGCTCTAAGGTAGGAGCAGGGGATTCTGCTTGGTAAGATGCAATTCCAGGTCCAAGAGGTCTATCTGCCCCCTTATCTGGAGTGAGATATTTTGCTTTTTTTTACTACCTGCAAAAAGCTTTAACTGCCACCATGTGTCTTGTCCTTCCCTTAAGGCCTTATGAAGTCAGTGACATTTTCATCTTTCCTTCACACCCATGAGTTACTTCTGCATGGTAGCACCATTAGAAAGTGTGGACACCAAAACACAAATCTCATTTTAAAAGGAACAATAGATAGTTTATTTTGAAGTCAAATATGAGTGACCATGACCTGAGAATACGCATTCAAATTGTCCCAAATATCATGGGCTAATGTAATGGTTTCGTGGAGTTTTTAATAGAAGAAAAGAAAAAAACAAACCAAGAATACATTCTTAGAAACACCAGGTAAGCAAGGTAGAACAAAGTGGGACAAACCCTGCTTAGCTTTAGATAGATCTCATTACATTTCTTTTTGTTTATTTGTTTGTTTTTTTGAGACAGGATTTCTCTGTACTGTTGTAGAGACTGTCCTGAAACTTGCTCTGTAGACCAGGCTGGCCTTGAACTCAGAGAAACGCCTGCCTCTGCCTCCTGAGTGCTGGGATTTAAAGGCGTGCTCCACTAATGCCCGGCAGGGATATTACATTCTTAGCTTTGGGATTGATACAAGGTAGTGATTTGTTCCACATTCTGGAGGGATTTACCTAGTAGTAACAGGGGTAGATGTATATCAAACACAGGGCTGGTTAATTGTGGCCATTAAGGTGTCTAAAGATAGTCCAAGAAAACTTGGCCACAGACTTGCAGCATTCAAAATCCCCATAACCACAGAAATTTTAATGAGTTAACCAACCTCATAAAATTTTAACACAAGTGTGGCATTCTCCCCAAGCCCCTGGAATTCCAAGCATCAGTTAAGGAGCTTCTCTTGGGCTCCTGAACTTCCCGCATCGTTCCCACTGAAACCCAAGTGGAGGGAGTATGAGAAAGTACTTGCAAAGGTATTCTGTCTACCCAGCCTTTTCAGACTACCCTGCTGATTCTCACTTGATAGTACTAAGAATTTTAAAATGTTGCCCAACAGATCATCTTTTTCTCTGCTTCAGCAGTTTGTATATCTTGTCTCTGTGTGATGAGATTTGCTCATATGTTGATTTCATGTTACAGATAGTTGCATTTCAGTTTTCTGGTAGGTTGTAGAATAAAATTGATTTTTAATTTCTCTGCTTTTGTATTGTTTTTAGGACAAAGCAGTGTCCTTATAAAATATATGCATCTTTATCAGAAGCAGGAATCATTTAAAGTTTCAGTCCAATAGTTAATAATGCTTAATTAGCAAATGTTAGAAAGTGGTTAAAACTCCAAGTCTGAGGCTTTGTGGATTTGCTGAAACTGAACAAAATCCAGGAGACTTTAGAATTTCTGATGGTAAAAGTTGTCACAAACACAAGCTTTCCTTGAAGAATCTCAAGGTGATTTTAATTACAAACATTTTATACTTAGTATATCCAAAATCAATGAATTAGAAATACTTGTATTTTGTTCTACATTTAGGCCTTGTTGTCAAGTGGAAAGCTATACTTACTTTTCTGTCTTCTATTAACCTAAACTACATGTAGCACTTGCAAAACTGTTGAAAAATCAGCTGCATGTCTGAATGAAAATTAGCTTTAATAAAAATTATAACAGAGATTCAAGAGTTAACCTTTGTCTGGTCAGCTGTTTCTGGGGGGAATCCCTGGCATCAGCCTGGGAATCCAGCATGGGACTGATCAAGACCCCCTGAATCTGGGTGTCAGTGAGGAGGCCTAGGGAATCTATTGAGCCTTGGGCAGCAGATCAGTACCCATCCCAAGTATACACACGGACTTTGGACTCCCATAGAACAATGTGAGGTGCACTCTCACCCTGAACTCTTGGGGAAGGGTCTAGGCCCTGCCCTATATGAAATGACAGACTGTGGACACCCCCATGGAGGGCCTCACCCTCCCTGGGGGAATGACGGGATAACGGGGGGGGGTTGGGGGGAGGGCACGGATGGAGGGGAGGGAAAGGGAGAGGGACCTGGAACTGACTTGTGAAGAAACCTCGTTTCTTATCTAAATTTAAACTGGAAAATAAAATATAAAAAAATTATAACAGAGATCTTAGTCAGAAGCAATATAATTTCAATGAAATAAAAGAAAACTATTTGGCTGAATTTTGTGTAAATCTAAGAGTTTCATAATTAGGTGAATAGAAAGTGCCTGTGTGTGATAAAATCATTGATTAAAATGATATAAATGTAGGGGCTGGAGAGAAAGTTCTGTAGTTCTTGCTCTTTCTCTCAAGGATAAAAGTTCAATTTCTAGCATTCATTTTGCCAACTAACGACTGCCTGGAACTCTAGCTTCAGTGTATCCCTTGTCTTAGGTACCTGTAATTTTATGCAGGTATTCATACCCCCCACCAACAAATCTCTATAAGTAATAAAAAGTTTTTAAAAACTTTAAAAATTATGTATATCAAAGCAACATATACAGAGAAAAAAGTGTTTATATCAAAGTATTAAGCAGTATATCCTGAGGGTCTCCAGATATACTTTTGGACTAATAATTGTGAGATTGTTAATTGCTAATTCCATAATCAGTGGACATTAATGTTTTTCAGCTAAATCAATGATGGTTGTAAAGAAATATGTGGAAAAACACTAAGTTCTAAATAGCTTGATAGTAAAACAATAAAGATATATTTTATGAAGTTTTTAGATATTTTAGTGAATTGCATGGATACATGAGAAGCTAAATGTATGACATGAAAATCCTTGAGATGGTTGATCTCAAAGTCATTGTATACCATAAATGTCCAGCAGCCGTTGTACAAACTAACAAAAATTAGTCCCGAAAAGTTAATATCTTGAGTTTTTGTGTGTGTTAAGGTAAAAATTATAATGAAAATGCAATAGTTCTAAAACTTTGGTTAAAGTTAAAGGAATTGGGAAGTAGTTGCACCCTTGTCTTGACTGGAAAATTGCTACTTTTCAAATTCATAGTATGATGGCTCATCTTTATTTTCAACTGGATTGAACTTAAAATCACCATGGAGACATACTTATGAGGAAGTTATAGGAAGCCTTAACTGGAAAGAAAAAGTCCTCCTTAAATGTGGATGGCTGCTGTAAAAGGCCCCCAGACCTTGGCACAACTGATGCCATGTGAGAGGTTCCTTCTGACCTTAAAAGCCCAACCCCTGCAGAAATGGGAAGAAAGATCTAGTTCACAGTTCAGGAAAGTCCTCAAGGACTCACCTTGCTTTTGGCTTCTGTAGTTCTGCTTCTTGCTAACTGACAACCAAGATGTGATTTTTGTGCATAAAAGACAAGAGGTTGTAAGGCTCAGAGATGCATGATTTAAACAAGTTCTCCATGCAGCCACTACCCAACAACACTACCTTTTCAGCTTAAAGAGCATCCTTGGGTGGTCTTTGATGGGCTTACCCAGCAACACTGCATCTCATGTCCTGGAGTCCTACATTGAGTGAAAAGGAGAAAGCCAATTGATCACCAGCTGTTCACTTTGTCTCTTCTTCCTGACTGTGGATGCAAAATGACCGCTGTCTCTCATGCCTGATGCTACAGCTTGACAGCTATGGTGACTGAGACCTCTAACTATGAGACAAAAGATATCCCCCTTCTTTAAATTGTTTTGTCATAACAGTGATGGGAGGACCTAATATACATGGCTTCTTGGGTTTTGATATCTTCCTGGAGCAAATATCACATGTATTTCTGCATATGCAGTTAAAAGTTGTAAAAATTAATAATTATTGTCATATTCATCACATGACTTTTAAAATCTGAATATATGAATCACAATTTATTATATGTACCAAAAGTTGGCATGAGTATGAAGTTGAGAATTGGATGGAAGATGATCATTATTATTAGTGTGGTGTTGATTAGGTATTGCTATATGTGATGAAAACTCAAAATTCCTTAGTAAAGATCAATAAAGCTCAAAGTACAGTTTATACCAATTCTTCTCACAGTATTCCATACAATAGAAGCAGCAGGGCCTTTGCCAAACTTTCTATGAGGCTTCAATAACCTTGATCCCCAAGCCACACAAAGACACAACTAAGAAAGAGAACTTCAGACCAATATCCCTCATGAACACTGATGCAAAAATACTCAAAAAATACTGGCAAATCAGATCCAAGAACATATCAAAACAACCATTCACCACGATCAAGTAGGTTTCATCCCAGGGATGCAGGGATGGTTCAACATACGAAAATCCACCAACGTATTCCACCATATAAACGAGCTGAAAAACAAAAATCACATGATCATCTCACTAGATGCTGAAAAAGCCTTTGACAAAATCAACACCCCTTCATGATAAAGGTCTTGGAGAGATCTGGGATAACAGGGACATACTTAAACATAATAAAAGCTATATACAGTAAACCAACAGCCAACATCAAGCTAAATGGACAGAAACTCAATGCAATTCCTCTAAAATCAGGAACAAAACAAGGCTGTCCACTCTCTCCATACCTTTTCAACATGGTACTTGAAGTTCTAGCCATTGCCATACGACAACTAAAGGGGATCAAGGGGATATAAATTGGGAAGGAAGAGGTCAAACTTTCACTGTTTGCAGATGATATGATAGTTTACATCAATGACCCAAAGAACTCTACCAGGGAATTCTTACAGCTGATTAACACCTTGAGCAAAGTGGCAGGCTACAAGATCAACTCAAGAAAATCAGTAGCCCTACTATATACAGATGATAAAAGGGCTGAGAAAGAAATCAGAGAAACATCACCCTTTACAATTGCCACAAACAACATTAAATACCTTGGGGTAACGCTAACCAAACAAGTGAAAGACCTGTATTGCAAGAACTTTGAATCTTTAAAGAAATAAATTAAAGAAGCCCTCAGAAAATGGAAAGATCTCCCATGCTCTTGGATAGGAAGGATCAATGTAGTAAAAATGGCAATCCTGCCAAAAGCAATCTACAGATTCAATGCAATCCCCATTAAAATCCCAGCACAATTCTTCACAGACCTTGAAAGAACAATAATCAATTTTGTATGGAAAAACAAAAGACCCAGGATAGCCAAAGTGACCCTGTTCAACAAGGCAACGTCCGGAGGCATCACCATCCCTGACCTCAAGCTCTATTATAGAGCTATAGCCCTGAAAACAGCTTGGTATTGGCACAAAAATAGACAGGTAGACCAATGGAATCGAATTGAAAACCTGGATATTAACCCACACACGTATGAACATCTGATCTTTGACAAAGAAGCTAAAAATATACAATGGAATAAAGAAAGCATCTTCAACAAATGGTGCTGGCATAACTGGAGGCTGGCATGTAGAAGAATGCGGATCGATCCATGTTTATCGCCATGCACAAAACTTAAGTCTAAATGGATCAAAGACCTTAACATAAATCCAGCTTCACTGAACCTCTTAGAAGAGAAAGTGGGTGGTACCCTTGAATGAATTGGTATAGGAGACAGCTTCCTGAACATAACAACAGTAGCACAGACAGTGAGATCAACAATGAATAAATGGGACCTCCTGAAACTGAGAAGCTTCTGTAAGGCAAAGGACACAGTCAGCAAGACAAAAAGGCAGCCCACAGAATGGGAAAAATATTCACTAATCCCACATCTGACAGAGGGCTGATCTCCAAAATTTACAAAGAACTCAAGAAGCAAGTCTCCCAAAACACCAAAGGATCCAATTAAAAAGTGGGCTACAGAACTAAATAGAGAATTTTCAATAGAGGAGTCTAAAATGGCTGAGAGGCACTTGAGAAAGTGCTCAACATCCTTAGCCATCCAGGAAATGCAAATCAAAACAACTCTGAGATACCATCTCACTCCTGTTAGAATGGCTAAAATCAAAAACACCAATGACAATTTATGCTGGAGAGGATGTGGTGAAAGGGGGACACTCTTCCATTGCTGGTGGGAGTGCCAACTTTTTCAGCCACTTGGGAAATCAGTCTGCAGATTCCTCAGAAAAATGGGAATAAACCTACCACAAGACCCAGCAACTCCACTCTTAGGCATATATCCTAAAGATGCCCATTCATACAACAAGGATGTCTGTTCCAGTATGTTCATAACAGCATTATTTGTAATAGCCAGAACTTGGAAGCAACCTAGATGCCCCTCAACCGAAGAGTGGATAGAGAAAATGTGGTACATTTACACAATGGAGTACTATTCAGCAGAAAAAAACAATGGAATCCTGAGATTCGCAGGCAAATGGATGACACTAGAAGAAACCATCCTGAGTGAGGTAACACAGTCATAAAAAGAGAAACATGGCCTGTACTCTCTCATATATGGATTTTAGACATAGATCTGGGGAGTGCCACCCTACAATCCCATGGCCAGAGAGTCTGGGAAACAGAAACTTCATTCAGTGGCTGATGGAAGAAGAGGCAGACTCCCATGGCTAAGCACTGAGCTGAACTCAAGAAAGCCAATAACAGAGAGGGAGGACTGATGACCAAAGGGATTAAGACTGGGTTGGTTTAACCCCCAGAAACAGCTGACCTGACAAAGGTTAACTTTGAATCCCAGGCATCAGCCTGGGAATCCAGCATGGGACTGATCAAGACCCCCTGAATGTGGGTGTCAGTGATGAGGCCTAGGTAATCTATTGAGCCTTGGGCAGTAGATCAGTACTCATCTCGAGTATACACACGGACTTTGGACTCCCATCCAACAATGTGAGATTACTCTCACCCTGAACTCTTGGGGGAGGGTCTAGGCCCTGCCCTGGATGAAATGACAGACTATGGACACCCCCATGGAGGGCCTCGCCCTCCCTGGGGAAATGAGGGGGTAATGGGGGGGTTGGGGGAGGGCACGGGAAGAGGGGAGGGAAAGGGAGAGGGACCTGGAACTGACTTGTGAAGCAACCTTGTTTCTAATCTAAATAAATTTAAAAATAAATAATAAAGAAAAATAAAAAATAAAATAGTTTCTCTCAGAAAAGAAAAAAAAAGATCAATAAAGCTTATCTAAAAAGGAAATGAAGGATTAGGTAGAAAAAGAAACTTGGAATTTGTATTAATGCTTCTTTGACCACACACCACCTTTAATTTGATTTTATGATCAGAAGTCCCACTGAGGAACATATGGTTCACCAGGAAGTTGGAGACCTAACCTTATCCCACAAACTTCCTTGGCAGCATGCCAGACACCGTTTCTCACAGTAGCTAAAAACTGAGGTTTCTCTCTGTGTATTTATTTTATGTGAATCTCAATCTTGTGATATTTATCCCACACAAAGTCAGATTTCTTCCCTTCTGACCCTAATGTAGCATGTCTGCCCTCCAGGTCACTTCATTTTTCAGAATGTGAAAGGAACAAGAAAGCAGTATGCTGTCAGTTATCCCATATCGACAGAAAGCTGGTTTTTGTTCATTATAGCCTGTTCCTTACTGAGACTAGCATATAACTTAGGTAAGTGAAACATCCCCATTAGTGCTTCACATAGAACTTCAGTTTAGACAGAATTTGCCTTCTTGCTCTATTCAAAGGTTTGGACACCTAGCCAGTGTAGCAGTATTTCTGTATTTATTGAATCATTAATACACCCTCATTTTAGACTGATAAGAACAGATACTACACTTGATTTTAGCCATAAGGCTGAGAAGCAATGCTCACATTTTTAGTAGTTAGCTTTCTACTGATGGAAAATTTCATATATGTGATCAGTTTTTCACAAGGATATCAGTTACATATAGTAATATTTTCCTCTGCTGCTACATATTTCTCATTGTATTAGACAGAACAAAATTTTGGGTTTCTGGAATTTCTGTGCTTTCCAAACTATCAGAACTAAATGATCTATATATTATCTGTCCTGAGAAGTCAAGTTTATCCTCCTTGTCTTTATTTCTAATTATTCTTAATTACTCTGTTTTATACATATTTTAAATTTGTAAGCTACAGTTCTCTTTGGTCATACTTGGGTTATACCTGTAAGCAAGCCTTCTAACTTGATTTAAACTATTATGCATGACTTTGTTTTTGAAAGCACAGGCTTTGTCCTTTCATAACGCAACGATGAACCCCATGAAAGCAATATTGGGCCCTCAGTGAGAGCACAGAACCTTCTGTGTTACTCAGTTATCATGGACTCACTCATTATTGAATTTAAATTGAACACTAAAAACGTCTTTTAGGAAATATATAGTACCTATTTTTAAAGTTGGTGTTGTTGGTGTTTTTTCAGAAAGGCCAGAGAAGAGCTACTGAAAACTCAGAAGGAACGGGACTTCCATCGCATGCATCATAAGCGCATAGTGCAAGAAAAGAACAAACTGATTGCTGACCTCAAAGGGTGAGACACCCATGTCTGTTGAAAATCATTTTAGTTATTGAGATCTGACTACAGGACGACTGATTAAATAAATTTGTCCTGTTAAGTTTATTGGATAGGAAGGTTAGGCCCTTGCATTGAAGGAATGTTCTCATTATTGGATCATGTAACTGAGAAGTTAAATATATAAGAAAATGGACTCTACTGTTACTTTGTCCTCAAGACACAGTCTCAGTAAGACCGGTGTGAGAAAAGGGTTCAAGGGTGTATTTTCAGTGGGTTGAAGTCTGAAGAGTGGATAAGCTGGTAGAGTGGTATCCTCAGGCTGCCCTTGTGAGACAGTGTACTCTATGCGACAGAAGCAAGTCATTAAGGAAAATAGAATGTTCACCAGATGAACCATGGAGGACAAGGAACAGACAGAGCTTTGGTGAGATAGGAGGCAGAGCCTGAATTTATAAGAGCAACTTTAGAAGCAATTTTGGAGGCATTATTCAGATGTACTCTCCCTCCTTCATTACCTGACTTCAATTCTTTTCCTATGAAACAAGAAATCAGTTTTATAACTGTTAAATAAAATTGTCTTTTGTTTACTATAATACCATCCAACAAAACTTTCTGTGGTGACATGGATATTATAAATATGTGATATCCAATGTAAACACTAGGTATTTATATTTAAATAAATATCGTATCCACTAAATATGCAATAAAAAAGGATATACTGTACTAGCAAATTTTTTTATTTTTCTCATTTTTTAATTTTTTGATTTCATGTTATATTCCAACCACAGTTGTCCCTCCCAACCCCCTCATCCCCTCCCACCCTCCAACCTTCCCACTAGCCCACTCCTAGTCCACTCCTCACAGGTAAGGGCTCCCATGAGGAGTCAACATAGCCTGTCACAATAGGTTGGGGCAGGGCCAGGCTCCTCTTCCATGCATTAAGACTTATCATGACATCCCACCATAAGGAATGGGCTCCAACAACTAGCTCATGTACTGGGATTATATGTTGGTTCTACTGGCACTGAGCATGGCATCCCACCCTCAGGAATGGGCTCCAACAAGGTAGCTCATGTACCAGGTTTGTATAATGGTCCTACTGCCAGGGTCCCTTCTGATAGTCCAAGCTTCTAGCTATTTTTTAACAGTGCTATTATATAATACCTGGCAAGAAGCAATTTAAGAGCATATTCTGGCTTCCAGATACAGGTATACATGTCATCATGGCAGGGCAGGAATGCAAATGGGTGGGACACTGACTGGTCACATTCATCTGCTGTCAGAAAGTAGAGAGTGAACAGGAAGTGGGGTCAGGCTGTATAGCCTCCAGACCTGTACTAGAGACTAACTTTTCCTAGTAAGATTTTACCTCCTGGTTTTCTAGGATGTAAGGAGTACTGTATTTTGAAAAATATTTAGTATTCATGGATCTGAGCCATTAACTCTGAAACTTGGAGTCTATATATTTTACTTCATATAAATTATTCTTCAGTAAAAATTAAAGCATAGTTTGAAGGCATTTTCCAATCAAACAAATTTGTAAAGGTATTTATATCATATATAAAGGAGTATTATCTTCAGTGAGACATTAAACTATGTTTAGAGTGCTGCACTTCCAGAGGACTCTAGTGACATTCTCAGGACCCACATCAAGTAGCTTCTAAGTACTAGTAGCTTCCGCTCCAGAGGATCTGACACCCTCTTCTGGTCACTTTGGCCATGTGCACACATGTAGCAATCAGTCACACGGACACACAGATACTTAAATTAAAAGAAATGTTTATACACTTAATGTTCTTAATATTAGATCAATCAAATATGTTTTAAAGACCATCTTTCATTTTGGTATAAATGAAACTTCTGTTTCCTGGTTTAATCACCTATTTATGTCCCTTGCTTTCTTGATAATTGTTTTTAATTGATATAAGGATATTTATTTAATTTCTTAAAAATTAGATTTCAGTTTTGTGAAAAAAAGTCTCATGCATCTCCAACTGGCCTTGGACTCACTATTTGGCTGAGACTGGCCTTGAGCTCCTGATCCTCCTGCCTCACCTCCTGAGTGTTGGGATACAGACATATAGTACAATTCTGCCTGGCAATATATATTTTATAAATTTCGAAGAACTATAGCAGTCTTCTGAGTATATACTAGAATACACTAAAAATGTTGCTGGAATGGGAAATTAGGTAAAGAAAGTATGGTTTCCTGTCCTGTACTTATCCCTCACCGAGGAAGATTGAAATTACACAGGAAATAACACTTCTGTGCTTGGCTTTGGCATGTTGACCTTTATGTAGCTACTCATTTTTATTCATAAGCACACAAAGATGGAATGGAAGAAGAAAAAGGATTTTAGATGGTAGATGAAAATCACTGATGTAACTGTTTTACCTTTTCACTTTTGTAGGCTAAAATTGCATTATGCATCTTACGAACCAACTATTAGGGTTTTACATGAGAAGCACCACGCTTTACTGAAGGAGAAAATGCTGACCTCCTTGGAAAGAGACCAAGCTGTTGGGAAGGTAAGAAAAGGGGCAGTGAAGTCCACCTTGAAGCAATTCTTAATCATTTGTTTATTGTGCATGAGACTGTATATGTATACATATGTTTGCTTGTGTGGATGGGTGTGTGTCCACAAGGGTGTGCATGCATATGGAGGCCAGAGGACATCATGTTTTATTTGCAGACATGCTGACTACCTCCTTTGAGACAGGTCTCTTATTGACTGGAGCTCACCATTTATGTTAAACTAGTTGATCAGGCATTCCTGTCTCTATACCCCTAGTGCTGAAATTACAAGTACTTACCACTGTACTGGACATCTTTATGGGGAGGATCACCTCAAGTTTTTGGGGCAAGCAGTTTGAAACTGGGCTGTTGCTCCAACCTTTAGTCATTCATTTTTGTATGAGTACCTTAATGGTTTCATATTCTGAGATGAGTTTTAAAACATTGCCCAGAATTTTGTATGTAAAAATTTATTTGGAAACATGAAGAAAAAGTATCTTGTCTATTAAAAACCTATGATGGTTATTTATTATTTAATTAATTAACATATAACTTAAACATGAACTAATGGATTATTAAAGTACAGTTAGAAGAAAATACTCAGCCATCATAGTTAAACAACAACAACTTGGGTCTAAATGCTAGCTATTCACATCAGCATCCAGCAAGTTACTTAGGTAATAGACACATAGAATTTGAGTGTGTCAGCTAGCCTGGTTTTGTATGCTCCAAGGACCTAAAATGTTGTACACCCACAATCATCAAAGATTGACTTGGGACAGTTGCTCTGAGTTTGCTGTATCCTAGCAATTGGGCTTAAGGATATTCTCTCATGTGAGTATGCAAAGGAGAAGTAAGTCTTATTTATCAAGAGCTATTATAGAATAGTAAGAAGTTGAGAGAGATTTCTAGAAACTCTCAGAGAAGACAGGATTTCCAGGGGAGGAAAGAATCCATTGAATTTCTTTTGTCCATAATTTTTATATGATGTTAGCAGAGACTGATGTACTCTACTGAGTTTGGTTAATTCTCTGGCTTGTCATAGGCCAACCCAGTGAAGAGCCCACAAGCTCTATGTATGTTCCACTGGGCTAACCAGGGAATGGTTATGTGCTACTTAAGAGCTGTTTATCCCTTTAGCTTCTCAGTGAAGAGCACCTCTATTCATCTTGGATTTTGGCTTTAGTAACTGAACTTGACTGTCTGATAGTTTTTGGTTACTTGGCCAATTTTTTTACCTTAGTCCTTGGGTGTGTCTCACTAACTGTTAATTATGCTGACTTCTCTGGCTTTGTTAGTTGGTGATGTTGACTGTCAGTCTACTAGTCATTAGTCATTGATTGGTGTTGCTGTGTCTGTCTTTGAAGGTGTCCTACATGTTAATTGTATGAAGCTCTTTTGGTTCTCACAGCTACCAGGAAGTAGCTGCATTGTTCTTGGCTATGGAATAATGTAGGTCTCATTCCTGAATGTGTCAGGCTCATTAGAAGCCATCCTCACTTACAACTTAGTCTGTTAGAACAGCTGTGTTAAAAGCAAGTTATTAAAAGCAAGAATGCATAATAAACAATAGTGCCTACCACAAGTTCCCCAGGTTGGAAAGGTTTCATGGAAGTTAGCCAGCTGGCCCATTGTCACTGAACTGTTTGTCTCTCATCAGGCTACTTGGCTATCTCATGTCTAGCCGTAAGACCTCTTATTTATCTTTCTTAGTTCTCCACAGTTAGCGTTTTTTTTTAAACCCTAATCTTTCCTTTAACTTCATTCTCTGCTTTCACTGTAAGATATGTGAGCAGTTTGTACCCCAAGTCATTTCACTTACTACCTTTAGAGTAGTGGTTCTCAACCTGTAGGTTGAGACCCCTTTGGGGGAGGGTCCAATAACCCTTTCATAGGGGTGAACTATCAGATATCTTGTATATTGGGCACTTACGTTAATATTCATAGCCGTAGCAAAATTACAGTTGTGAAATAGCAATGAGAATAATTTTATGTGCGGGTTACCATAACCTGAGGAACTGTTTTAAAGGTCCTAGCATTAGTAAGGTTGAGAACCTCTGCTCTAGAGCCCATAGAGATCAGAGATAGTGTTAATAAATGGCAGTCATAAAAGTAACATTGTGGTGAAAATGAGATAAATGAGTGAAAATCCTTTGGAAATTATTCCCACATATATAGTTGGTGCTCTTACTTCTGGCTGGATTTTCTTCTTTTATACTGAGTGACTTGAAGTGGTTTTTTTTTAATTTTTTTAAAATTGGCCTAGGGATTTGGAGAAAGTTTGTTGGCATAGAATCTAAGAAAAAGAAAGCAAAAATGTTGACATGCCACAGTAAAATACGTAACAGTTTGTTAAAGAATGTATGACTGTGACTATGCTTAATATTCTTTTGTTGTTTTCTGCACATCCTTTTTGATTTCTGCCTAAACTCAGAAGTTACAAAAGCTTTCATGATGGTAATACAATTCCTATATTATTAAGATGTCTTAAAATGTTTATTTTTGTCTCTTCATTGAAATTCTTAGCCATTAAAATATAAAACATCACTGTTTCAGTGCCTTTTGTACTTGAATTTTAATTTTGTGTCCTTGAATGTTTAAATTATATTGTAATATTAAATGAAATAAATATTCTAATTCTCTAAATTTTTACCACATTTATTTCAAACTCTAAAAGTTTGATCTCCCTCATTTTCTTTTTCACCTAAACAGTGATAAGTATTAGTTATGTTTCTCATTGCTTTGACAAGACTTTGACAATGCTTGAGAAAAGAAAACTAAGGAAGGAGGAGCTCACAGTTTGAGGACACAGCCCATCATGGCAGGGACAATCATGGTACAGGAGTGTGAGATAGCTGTTAACATGGGATCCACAGTCAGGAAGCTGAGAGACTTGACTGCTCTTCTCAGCTTGCTTCTTCATTTTGATTCAGTCAAGGATCAGGGCCCCTGGAGTGGTGTTGCCTGTATACATTCAAGGTTTGTCTCCTTCTCAGTTCACTCTGTCATTGCCTTTACAGAGCTGTTCAGAAGTGTGCTTCTGTAGTGATTGTAAATCCAATTAAGTTGACAGTGAACGTTAATGCTCTCAACTTGCTTACACTCTCCCTGGGTTGCGTTCTAATTCTGTAACATGAGCAGACTTGGCTCTGCCATTCAGTCCATGGTGTGACTATGACTAAGATATATGCCTGGAAGCACTCTTCTGTCTCTGTCCATCACTCCAGTTCCAGGTGATTTCATGATGCTTCCTTAAGTTGGCCAAAGGCCATGTTGAGGACATTTGGGACACACATGCAATCTTTGGATTTCAGGCTTTGTTACTGCTTTATTAGAAAAAGATAAGAATTGGGAGTCATCTTGTGAATCTTAGTAGTCTGCAGTTTAGTCGTGAACCATTCAGTCTTTTATATTTTCTTCTGTTTTCTTCCATATTAAACAGGCATGAATTACTTTCCTTTAGGACCAATATGTTGTGAAGTAAGTCAGGTTTTAATTTTATATACTACAACACAGATGTACAGCAAACTGTTGTTACTATGGGAAACTGGTTTTATTTGTCTTTCAACCCATATTACTGCTCAAGACAAAAGACCACCTGGATTCTTCTGGGTTAAAGCAGCCTCTTAATATTAGCACAGGTTGTGTAAAAGAGATGGTAACTGCTTAGCAGAAATTAATTTTCTGTTAAGTTTCTTCATTATTATGGGTCAGAAGGCCATACACACAAACACACACACACACACACACACACGTTGTAAGGTCCATATGCATTCTCTGTCTATGCTTTCTTACATTTTATATCAGGCACATCACTTTTGGTGATAATATACTTTGTTCCAAGTGGTTCTTTTGAATGCAAACCATTGAAGCTTGCTAACCCCATGTCCTCTGCTCTAGCAGCTGTGAGCATTTTAGCAAGGGTATCATGTTGGACTTATGTTCCTGGTCTGGTATTTTAAATGTTAACATTCCTGGGAGTGGAGAGATAGCTTAGTAGTTAAGAACACTTATTATTTTTGTAGGACTCCCAGAACCCATGTGGTAGTTAATAAACATCCATTACTCAAGTTTCAGGGGATTTGATGTCTTTTCTGTTTTGCATGAGTACCAGGCACATACATGGTATACATGCATTCAAGCAAAACTGCTCATACACAACAAATAAGCCTGAAATAAAATTATTTAAATTTTAATGATTCTATGTGCCTCTACTGAAGTATGAAGAGGTTTGGATGTAGAGTTTTTAAGCACTACCTGAAAGACCCTATATTTTTTAGAGTAATACAAAATGTGAAATATCTGTAAAGTATATCAGTGTTCAAGGTTGCTCCCTGAGGTAGTAGGAGTGCATGTATTGTATTTGAAGAAATTTCAAATTTCCTGATTTGTTTGTTCCTTGCTTCAAGTTCTTTCTCATGTTCTCATGCCTGACCTCTGATTTCTCCTTTGTTGGGCTCTCTCTCTTTGTATATCATTGTTCTGTTCTGTTGTAGGGGCTATGTTTCTGTACTGTTATACACCTAAAGCCATTCTGTGCCTCCATTTGCCTCACAATCTTCACACCTGTGCTTACAGAGTAATTTCAATGCCTTTTCATGATTTTAAAAAAGAATACAGATTTGGAAAATACATACTGTTAGAAAATACTAGAGTTTATTTCTTGGTATTGAAAATGGAGCTGTTAGATTTTAGAAATAGATTTATTCTCTCAGTTCATCTGCTTTTCAGAGTTGTGGACTCATTAGAGTTTGAAAAAGTCACATTTGCATAGATTCACCAAGAACAAAACTGATCCTGGGCACCTGATGGCTTTTCAGGATTGTCTTACAGATATACAGTGCAAATGGGATGTAAAATCCTACATCCTTCAAATAAGTTCTGTATTATACATGATTACTCATACCATCAAATTTTATCTAAACTTAAAATAGGTCAAATGATTAAGCTTATACAATAATGTCAGTAAACAGGTCTAGGAAAAATTGTCTGAGTATATATTGTCCATACTAAGAAGTAGATAGTTTATAATTTGTTGAACCCAAGTAACTTAGTGGCAAGCTAATTGTCAGATATCACCCTGCTATAGTCCCTGAGCCAATAATCTTAATTCCCAAATTAGGGAAGAGACTGTGGTTTAAGTCATAATAATTCTCTTGACAAGCAAGTCATACCTGTGGCTTCAGGACTGAACCTGTGTGGATAGCTGTAATATAGACACTGATCTGTTGCCCACAAACTTTTTCTTGTAAGAGCTTATTTATCAGGTATACCCTGACTGTGTGACCATTGATTAATCTTCTGACCTAAACTTGTGAGTGTCATGAAGCCACAGAATTAGTGTATTTAAAATATTTGTATGAGCAAAATATATTTAAGTGTATGAAAATTTTACCTATGGTTCATAACAGAGTACAGATCACATTTGTGTTTATCTTTAAACATATAATTAGTAGTGGGGAGATTCTTAGAATTTCCTTTTAACTCACACCTTAAAGATGTAAGTTAAGGGCAGCAAAAAGAATCTCCTGTTCACTTTGGAAACCCTGATCAATCACTTCCTTAAGCCCTTATCTTAATGAACGTTTAACTACTACGTTTTAGTAATAGTGGTTTATAACATATGTAATATTTGCAGTGCGAAGTGGAAGGATTTAGAATTTTTAAAATTAAAATTCCCTGAGATTTTAATTCATGACTACTGTATTAATACCATTTGTATCCCTCCTTCCTCTAGATTTTCCCATGTTCTCCCAGCTCCCTCTCAAATTCAAGCTTCTTCTACCTTAATTATTATTGTTTCATTCACACACACAATAATTGCATATCTAAGTGCAGTCTATGAGTCCATTTAGTGTTTCTCATATGTGTATGTATTTATGGTTGAGCACTTGGGATTAGAACCTATGACGTAGCTCATCTCAAGCAGTAAGGGATTCTCCCTCCTTTGGGAGCTGTTACTTACCCATCTTGATTTTCATCTTGGGGTGGGGCCTTTGACATTTCCCCCATCCATGTGGATAAGTGTAGCTCTCAGAATGTAGAGAAAGTTAATGCCATTCAATTAACATTTTAAAGAGTGAAAGTGTATATTTACTAGATAAAAATGAGTAAGCACATGCTTTTAAATTCCTTTGGTACATAAAAAACATTAAAATGAGTCTTTGAATTTTATTTAAAACTTAAAATCATACAATTCTAATTGTTAGTTTGGAAAGTTTACTTTTTACAGATTTTTATGAAAAAAATCATATTTTTTCAGAAAAATTTCATAATTCATAAAATTTAAAGTACAGTTGATCAGTAGGTACATAGATATGATGGTTAATCATCATTTTCAACTTGATGGAATTTAGAATTGCCATGGAAACATACTTCTAGGCAGGGCTCTGAGGTCCTTTCAGAAACATTCAACTAAAAATATAATAACAATGCCATAGCTTAGAGTTCAGGACCAAATAAAATGAGGATAGCAAGCTGAGTACCATCATTTTTCTCTGCTTCCTAATTGTATATGCAATGTGACTAGCTGTCTCATGTATCTGCAATTATGTCTTTCTCCCATGAGGGACTGTACCTTCAAATTGTGAGATGAAACCTGAATTCCCCATTCTCTAAGTTGTGTTTTCAGGTAGCTGTCAAAGCAACAAGAAAAATACCATTACAGATGATAGGTACTGAAGAGTGGGGATCATTTCTGTGATACACCTAACCCTAGTGGTTCCCAGCACACTGTAGGATTGGTTTCTGGGAAGAATATGGACAATTTTGGAACTTTGGATCAGAAAACCCTTAGCATGCCAAAGGTAGATCTTAATACACCATTCTAGTAGCTGTTAGGAATTATAAGCATGATGAAAAAAATGCCAATAATGGAAGCCCAGCTCATGAGATTTCAGAGAACAAGGAGTCTGTCAGGAAATGAGCTAGATCTAACAAGTAATGTTATATTCTGGAAAAGAATCTGGCTGAGTTCTCCCTGTATCCTGTGAATGGGAGAGAGGTTGAATTAAAAAGCAATAGACTAATGTAGACAGAGTTTCTGTCCTGCCCTGTCCTGTTGCCTTTCAGTCCCAAAATGAACACACAGAGGTTTATATTAATTATAAACTGTTTGTCCAATGGCTCTGGGATCTTTTTGGGTAGATTTTTCTTAATTATTAGCCACTTTCTATTAGTCTATGTATCTCCACAATGTCTTGGCTTATGGGAGAATGTCCTAGCCTGTTTCTTCTTTTGCAGCTACATGCTGTCCCTATTGTGACTCACTCTCTGTGTTCCCCTTCTCTGAATTCTCATAGTTTGGTAACCCCACCTATAATTCCTGTCTGACTACATCCTGCCTGTTCATTGACTGAAGCAGCTTTGTTCATCAACTAATAAGAGAAGCATATATTCACAGCATACAGAAGGATATTCCCCCATCAGCTCCTCTTTTCTGTCTAAATGAAAAGTGAGGTTTTAACTTTAACATAGTAAAAATATGTATAACAAAACAGTTATCAAGCAAGAGTTATAGTTAACAATATTTAGTCTACTAACATTTGGCAAAATTTAAAGAAATTATTTTATCATCGATCCTGTCTTTGTGAGTCTAAAGTTTTTATGTGTAACTTATCTTTTATCATAACTAAGGAAAACAATAATCATAACTCTCTGTTCCCAACTCCATCAAAGGCCCCAAAAGGATAATATATAAGCTCTAGAATTGACAGAGCCATCTCACTGCCTGGATAGTCACCCAAAGTTCTTCTGTAACATTGGGACATCCATCTTCATCCTATAAGCCCAGAATGTCTGGCAGATTTTTTAATGAAGCAAGAACCTTGAAGGACTATCCTGTCCTTTGGCAAGTTCAGCAGTCACTTTTATTTGTAGCCTTAGTGTAATGGTTTGCAGGTTTGTGGCAGGTTTGTAAACTGCTTGTCCAGTTTGGACAGTGTGATGTCAAACAGTCCAGGCAAGAGCAGTTTCTTGTCCAAATGGGTATTTCTGCCATGTTGAAGGCACACTCCATAAGGAGTTTCTTAGATGCCCATCTTCCCCTCTGACATAATTGGTGTTGCCAGGAGCAGTTGTGTCTCATTGTCATGAAAAACCCTAATAAAACATTTTAAATGCCATATTCTGTAGGTCTTTGAAAGGTTTTGTAGAATGCCTAACCATTTGAACTATATCCCTTTTTATTTAGAAAACCTAACTAACATAAGTTTTGACTATTATAGGTGATTGTCTATAAATTTGTATTTTTAGTTATATAAACATTTTAAAATGATCTGTATAAACACAATATCTAAACAAGAGTAGGATTATATGTATAGCGAAATTGACCTTAAATTTATATCAATAAACCAAAAGCCATATGCATTCACTTCTATTTCATAGTCCTTTTTTTCTTTAGAAAGAGGTTGACTGTGATCATTAACCATTTGTAACCAACCTCATTTAAATGAAAACAAACATTTATAAACAACATTTGGGAATGTGGGAGTAGTTCTCTCCAAACTACTTCTTGTTGTTGGGGGTGCTGTCAACCCCAAGGGGATCCTGAGAAAATCCAGGACCATGGCCAAATCTTGGCTGTTGTAGTCTGAGAGGCTGCATCACCTCAACTGTTTTGGATGTTGGATCACCTGGGCCAGTGCTTCTGGGGGTCTTGCTTGGTCTAACCGTATTAGTCTGGAAGGGATTCATAGTTTTTAATTTGTGCAAATAAAATCAGAACTTCTTTTCCAAAGTAACATGTCCTTAGACTTAAATTTTGAAGTCAAGGTATTTTCAAAAATATTAGTTGGGTTAATCAGCAGCACTTAGAATCAAATATCTTTTAACAGTTGTTCCTCTTTCCTCAGCAGTCAAACAATTCAAAGACAGCACAATAGCATACAGTATCCAGACTCTGTATAATTTCCATCTTTACATGGATTTTCTTATTAGTCTATTTCTTTCACTTTTCTTTTTGTTTTTTGTTTTTTTGAGACAGGGTTTATCCATGTATCTTTGGCTATCCTGGAACTCACTCTGTAGACCAGGCTGTCCTTGAAATCATAGAGATCCTAATGCCTCTGCCTCATGAGTGCTGGGATTAAAGGCGTGTGCCCACCACACCCAGCTACACTATTTCTTTTGAGGACTTTCTCTATTCCTTTATTTTTTTGTTATCTTTATTTTTTTTATTTAGGTTAGAAACAATGTTGTTTCACATGTCAATCCCAGCTCCCTCTCCCTCCTGTCTTCCCCCTCTTTCCCCACCAGGTCCCCAAGTCCCCCACCCAATCTCCATTCCGATCCCCAAGGAGGGTGAATCACGCCATGGCTTCAATAACTGTCATTTCATCCAGGTCAGGGCCTAGGCCCTCCCGCAATAGTCCCGGCTGAGAGAGCCTCCCATATTGTGGCATGGGCACTCAAAGCCTATTTGTATGCCAGGGATAAATACTACCCAAGGCCCCATAGATTACCTAGGTCTCCTCACTGACACCCACATTCAGGGGGTCTGGGTCAGTCCCATGCTTTCCACACAGCCATCAATCTGGAGTCCAAGAGCTCCCCCTTGTTCAAGTCAGCTGTTTCTGTGGGTTAAACCAGCCCAGTCTTAACTCCTTTGCCCATCAGTTCTCTCTTTCTGACACTGGATTCCAGTTCAGTTCAGTGTTTGTCTGTGGGTGTCTGCCTCTGCTTCCATCAGTCGCTGGATGAAGGTTCTGTTTCCTAGACTCTCTGGCAGTGGGATTGTATGCTGGCACTCCCCTGATTCATGTCTAAAATCCATAAGTGATGAGCACATACCATGTTTCTCTTTTTGTGACTGGGTTACCCCACTCTAAATATATTTTTAAACACACTGTATACCATTTAGAGGTTTCTTTTCTCTTAATCAGTCTTTACTGTATATATCTTTTTTTGACCATGAGTCTTTAATGTGCTAAGATTAAAGCAGAAGTTTAATGTGCTAAGATTAAAGCAGAGGTTTTGGCTGTGAACTTTCCAATGTGGTGGGAGTATGTTTACCGCTTTGGGAGCTGTGCTTGCTCCCTGGACTCTGATCTATGCCATCATCAAGCAGCTTGTAGCACGCTGTCCCAAGCCCTTTTTGGTCTGTATGAGTAAAAGCTAAATCTGCCATGCAGCTCGTGGCTTGGAGATGGCCTCTGTTTACTGCAGCAGGAGTCTGCCATGCTGCCTCAAAACCTGACTGTCACAGCAGCTCTGTACCATGGCCCACATGAGACTGTGAGGCTAGGAAGCCCACCCTGGCTCTGTTTCTGTGCGTTCAGTACCTTTTTAAACTTTGTCAGGTTTTACATGGAAATTCTTGCCAAACATATGGGCACCATTTGATGATGGAGTTTTCTGTCCTGCTAAACAGTTTATAATTCTGCCAAACAGGTTATAATTAACATAAGCCTCTGTGTATTTGTTTGGGACTAAGTGACTGCAGGACCAGGCAGGACAGAAATTGTGTCATCAGATTAAGGTGTTCGGTAAAGGAAATTTCTCCTTAATAATTATAGATGCTATCTGAGCTCTCACCTTGTCTATAGCTTTCAATTCACCCACATTCCTTTCCTTAACAAATAGTTTTCAGTTGAGATTATTGAGATGTAGAGATGACAGGCCCATAAGGAGAAAGCTGTAGGCACAGAGTAGAGTCCACTCCAGAGAAGCCATGTGTTCTGTAGGAAGCCAAACTTGACTGTGAATCTGCACAGTTCCACTGGAGTCCAGATGGTTATATCACTAGCCCCAAGGCTTAAAACCTGGTAGTAGTAGTAGTCAAGCATCCAAAATCTGAATCACATTTCTCCTAAAAATGTGTACTACTTTGTTTTTGTCAACTTAACATAAGCTAGGAAAACTTTGAGAAGAGGGAACCCCAACTGAAGTAATGTCTCCATAAAAGTGACTTATAGGCAAGTCTGTGGGGGCATTTTTTTCATTCATAATTGATGTGGGCAGGTCCAGTTTGTTGTGTGTTGTTACCAGCTCTGGGAAGGTGGTCATGGCAACAAACAACCTTAGTAAGATATGAGGAGAAAGCCAGTAAGCAGTCAGTGTTCTTCCTTGGCCTCTTCTGCAGTGCCTGCCTGGTTTCAGATTCTTGCTTTGAGTTGCAATTCTGAGCTCCCTCAATGGTGAATGATAAGCTGCAATCACAATTAAACCAAACTCTCTAGGTTGTTTTTGATCATGATGTTTACCATAGCAACAGAAATTTATTCCTGTATTGTGGCCTGTAATAGTTTGACCAACAAGTTTAACAATGCGGGATTGATATAATTCAAAGTAGAAAGTAAATGACTGTGATCTTAAATTGTAGAAATAATGCAGGTGTGTGTGTGTGTGTGTGTGTGTGTGTGTGTGTGTGGTGTGCAATAGGCATATAGAATAATCCCATATAGCTAAAAGGACTGTTGTTCTCTGAAAGCACATTAGATACAAGGACAAAGGAATACCCCACATCACTGAAGTCAAGAGAAGAAATCTGGAAAGCTGCCTCTGCCAGGTACCAAGGCTTACATTATCAGCTTAAGTCTTGTTGACAGCAAGTACCTGTGAGGTATGTGTGCTACCTGAAGCACACATGATAAAAAGAAATGATGACATGTTTCCTTTGTTGGTGTCCTCCTAAAATCCCTAATTCTGGTTTAACCACAGGAAGAGCAAGTCTGTCCACATTCAAGGCCATCCTGCATGGTATTTCCTAACCACTACTTTCCAAATTCTAAAGGTCATTAACAAAGGAGAATTTCAGAAATGGTTTAGTTCAGAGAAGGCTGAAGTGACACAGTGACTAACTGTAAGGTGGTATTCTGCATGAACTCTGGGGGGCATAAATGAAAACCAAAACACTTGACTTTACTTTATGGTAATGTATTAACCGTGGGTCATAACTCGTGGAAAATGTAAGCCTGGGTGTTGGGCACACTGTAATTCCCATCGCTGTAGCCACTATTATATGATTCTTATGGTGTTCTGTTTATAATCCATTTGCCTTCTGAGGGCATTGATCTGTCATTTATTTTATCCTAGTATTCCATTAATACCAATCAGTTGGCTACAGCTTTTGCTACTTTTAGAAGTAAATATATTAGTATCTATTAATAGTTGAGGACTGTGTACATTTGTATATAATTTAATGGGAGGTATCCTATTTTTGGATAATTATTTACAGTAAAGGATAAGATGGCTGTAAAGATTGCATTTTAAATTTGAATATGATCCAGAGAATGTAGGTAAAGATATGCCACATAGCCAACAAATGTTAGTAATTATAATACATAATTAATGAAGCAGATTATCTGTGTTGTAAATAATTGTTATGGGCATAAAGTGGGTGTTCACATTTTGGTTCTTGAATAATTCTTATCCTGTAGTTTGTAAATATAAGAATAAATTTCATAGTTTATAGATAAAAAGACAAATTGTGAAGAACTTTCAGCTGAGAAAAATCTTCTCTTAAAGAAGAACTGAATAGTTGTTCAAATATCCAAAGAGCATTCTTAGTTTAAGAAATTATGCTGTAAGATACACACTTCAAATGCTTTGTAGAGTGGATGATTAATAGTTGCCTGTATAATTGACTTTTAACTAAAATAATGCCATCTTTCTACTAAAGTTCACATTTGATGTTTTATAATTTAAAAGCATGGATTTGAGAGAGATTAATATTTTTGATATTTTCAATAAACTTTTAAACATTGCGTTTTACTTAACATTTTAAAATTCATTTATTATATAATACTGTTTGTTTGCATTATTTACTTTTAGATTTCTGGGCTTCAAACAACACTGAAGAACATAGACATAGGACATATTCAGGTCCCTGTAATCAAAGGTAAGATTATAATATGATGAATGTCTAATTTCCTTTTTTTCTGATATTCAATAATGTATCTTTTTTTGAAGGGCTAACTGGAATTTTATTTTTTGTTGTTTTTTTAAATTTATTTTTAAATTTAAATTTAAATTAGAAACAAGGTTGATTCACATGCCAATTCCAGGTCCCTCTTTGTTTCCCTCACCTCCTCCCATGCCCTCCCACCAACCCCCCCAATATGAATGTCTAATTTCTTAGTGCTGACATGATGACATTTTAAATTTATCTGTGACAAGCTTTCTAGATATATTTAAGAGAGAATAAAGGTTGTGGTAAGCAGTATTTAAATAAACAGATCAATGGAAAATCTATATATGACATCACAAAGACTTACTTTAAACAAAAATATGTTTTAGGCACTGTAGAAAGTACCAGTCAGCCGGGCAGTGGTGGCGCACGCCTTTAATCCCAGCACTCGGGAGGCAGAGGCAGACGGATCTCTGTGAGTTCGAGGCCAGGCTGGACCGACAGCCTCCAAAACAATACAGAGAAACCCTGTCTCGTAAAAACCAAAAAAAAAAAAAAAAAAAAAAAGATTACTGGTCTGCGCACGCTGAAATTTCCTGGTACCTAACTAGCCTATCTTCCACAGATGTCACTAGAACTAAAGGGTAAATGAGGCAACAGACTTAAGGCATTATCACCCAAACAGTACAAGTCAAAGAAGATAAATTACAGAAAATAAGAATATAGACAATTCCAAATTCAACCATGGCATCATGTCTCAGAAAACTTCCAAAGCAAGCCTCATGGAGATGAGTGCCTAGAAAGAACATGGCAGTCTTGCTGAAATGAAAAGGGAAATTTCATAGTTCAGGGTTGTTGAAACAATTAGAATCTGTAGAAAATCTCATGGAAATGGAGTTGCAATGAAGAGTGGCTGCTTGAATATGGGTCCTTAGTTGATGACAGTGCCACATGTACACCACGGGTCTATGTAAGGCTTATTAGTGAGGGAAATTTCTCTAGGACTGAGAAGAGATTAGAAATCCTCCAGATCAAGTCCTGATAGGAGGTGCTGCATGGCTTTCTATGTCTGCTGGACAGGCTACTTTTGTGCGTCTTTAGTAGCACATTAACATTCAGCATCCCATACTTGCTTTATAAGACCAGGAACAAAGCTCATGTAGGGTTCATAATAGAATGAGTTTGCAGCTGGATTCTTACCTGGAAAACTTAGGGCCTTATATAAATTTACCCAAAACACAATAAAATTCACCCTTGAATTTCAAATTGACCAACCTCAAGCTGAACTGCTAGGTGAGGGGGATGGAGGAGGGCATCTCTTTCAGTCCACTCCACCATATGGCAGATGAGGGTTGTGTTTCGATCTCTCACACATGTTCATAAAAGCAGATCACCTGTGCCCTTGTTAAAAGGGTCTTGTTCTGCCCAACTGTCTTGTGCTGCCCAGGATAGGTCCTAAGTCCAGATCTCTTGAGTGCTGCAGCTGGTGAAAGGCAAGGTCAGCTCTCCCACTCTTGTGACCTTACAAGTGGCCCCAGCCTTATTTCTAAACTACATAATGAGAGTTTATCCATATATTGTAAGAAATTAATAATTCTAATAACTCCACATCTGACATGTTTGGCAAAATAAAAATTATTAAAATGTTTTCTGCCGGGCGATGGTGGCGCACGCCTTTAATCCCAGCACTCGGGAGGCAGAGGCAGGCGGATCTCTGTGAGTTCGAGGCCAGGCTGGACCGACAGCCTCCAAAACAATACAGAGAAACCCTGTCTCGTAAAACCAAAAAAAATGTTTTCATAATCTCATAGAGGAAGTATGTATCCTATGTAGTAGGCAAAGTACTTCCTGTTTTAATACTTATAGATGAACAGAACACAGTACTCCCTATCATACTTCTCACTCAGCACTGGAGGTTCTCCTTACTCCATACAGGTTAATTAATGAGTATTTAGTTTTGTTACTGCTTAGAATCATATCATGAGACGCTCATTTCTTGTGAGGGCACATAGATGATGTGGTCTAATTTAGAAGTTATTATCCTTCAAATAGTTTTTTTTGAACTCTTTGTGTTTTTCACTTTTATTTGCATGTGTGATTGGCATCCTCAGTTTGGCTTTTATGTATCTTTGTATCTCTAATATTTTCTAATTATCCCTCTGGATTACATTATGAATGATTTCTTCAGTAGCATTTTTCAGTTACATAATTCTTTCCGCAGCTGTGTTTGCTGTGTGTTGGTATCAAAGACTCACAATGGTAGGTTCTAAGAAGTTTGTGTTAGATGGGAGAATTCATAGTCCTATCCAGGGACCTGAGCATATTCAGTTAACATTGGTTGAACATGTGCATACTTGAAGGATAGCTGGTGAACTTTGACATGGAAAGACACAACAAATCAAATTGCTATAAATGTATTGCTTGCCTATTTACTGTTTTAAAACTTTATCCAGGAATCGTAGGTTCCTTAAAATGTTCACAGCCATATAAATTTTGAAACTGCAGGTCACCAGCTAGGACTATAGAAGTTGTTAATAAAAAGCATCAACAGGTAAGCCTACAGATGGGGCCATGAGGACATGGGCTTTGCTGGATATTGCTGAACATTACAAATATTATATGTAGTTTTCTGTGAACCCTGCAAAGACAGTAATGTCTGAGCCTCTCAAACATTATACAAAAATTTATATAAGGAAAATATTTATGTGATAGGGAGTAGAAGTCATGTCTATATTGCTATATAAGCAAATCAGAACCGTTGTTTCTCTCCTAGGTTAATTCATATTCTGCAATGTTTATTCTCAAAATATTAAATATTTTAAACCTTATTTTTGTAATTTTGTCTACTAAATAATAACACACAGTAATAAATCTATGCCTTTCGTATGCCATTTTTCCCATTTGTTTGCTAGGTTCTCGTCTTTTAGTTTCCTTAGAAAGTGATGCTGCATGTGGTCTTAGTGCTGCATGAAATCTACTCAAGTGCCTGAAAATAATCACTTTGAGAGTTGAATACTTTCCTCAATCACCTTCTCCCTTCCCCTCTGTGGATATTATTGGATCATTCTTTTCTCATATATCAAAACAGCAAAAACTAGAGAATTTCACTGGATCATTGACATAACTGCATGAAATAATATGTATAATATTTTTGTGACAGTACCAGTCATGATGTAAAAGATTTACCTAAGATGATTATTTTCTTTTAAAATTGTCATCATCCTGAAAGCCGTGGTCTTTGAGAAGTGAATACAGTAAAAGGATCAGGAGTGAAAAACTTCCCTTGTCTCAACAGTATGTCACCATTGCTGTCCCCAGCAGGTTCCTTCAGACTTGGGCTCTCTACCATGAATCGAGTGCTATAACTCACAGTATTGAGCTATCAATGTATGTGCTAGTGAACACACCAACATTAGTTATTTTAAATAAATTAGGTACAGAGTGCAAATCATATGTACCTATATGTGTGTATAGAAAGATGTAAATGCAGAAGTCTTTTCCTGTCATGCCCCTTCCTCATGATTCCGTGAGCTTGCTTCTGTCTCAGGAGATCTGGGAGACAAAGCTACAACTATAGCCATGCAGTCTTATGTTCATTGCTATCTGTTCTCAACACTGAGAGGCATAGATTAAAAATTAAGTAATCTTTAAAACATTTGCCATTTATTTAAAATATTGCCATTTATTATCATTTGTCCTTTGGCCTTGGTCAACTTTGTTTATAAGTACACGAAGTCTTATGGTGGAGGAATCTGAATATATCACGATAGGAGACTGCTTTCATACTCTGTAGCTGGTTCACCATCCAATGTTACTAATCTTCTAAGGTAATGCCACCTTAAATTTTGGGGCACTGAAATTTGAAACCCATCTTAAAACATTTTAGATTGTTTTATTATTAGTTTAGTACCTTTATAATTCATATAATAATAGAATCTTGGAATATTTTGGTTATAATCATATTTTGAAAACAATGAGACTGGGCATGGTGGTGCAAAACTTTTTTGTTCATTTATTTGTTCTTGTTTGTTTTTACATCCAACCAAAGTTTCTACTCCCATGGGTATTCAGTCAGCCATGGTATATCAAGTTGCAGTGAGACTAGGCAGCTCCTCTTTCATTAAGTCTTGATGAGACAACCCAGTAGGAAGAATGGGTCCCAAAAGCAGAAAACAGAGTCAGAGACATCCCCTGATCTCACTGTCAGGACTCACACGAAGACCAAGTTACACAACTGTCACATATATGCAGAGTGCCTAGGTCAGGCCCATGTAGGGTCCCTGGCTGTCATTTTCATCTCTGTGAGCCCCAATGAGCCCAGTTTAGTTGGTTCTGTGTGTTTTTTGTGGTGCTCTTGACACCACTGGCTCCCTTACTCCTTTATCCCCCTCTTCTGCAGGATTCCCTGAGCTCGTCCTAATATTTCACTGTGGGTCTATGCATGGTTCCTTCAGTTTCTGGGCGAAGCTTCTTTGATGACAGTTGCATTAGGCACCAATCTATGAATATATCAGAATGTCATTAGCAATTATTTCATTGACTTTTTTCCCTTTTTGGTTTGTGTTTGGTTCTATTCTAGGTCTCTGGGGTATCTCCTAGGTTAGTGGGGGGGGGTGGCACTCACCTTAATACTAGCACTCAAGAGGCAGAAGAAGGTGGATCTCTGAGTTTAAGGCCATCCTGGTTTACCTAGTAAGTTATAGACCAGCCAAGGCTACACAGTGAGACAAGCACCTCCACAGCAAATCATGGTGGGGTGGCACTGGAAAGATTACTCCACGGTTAAGAGCACTTGTTGCTCTTGCAGAAGACCTGGGCATAATTACAAGCATTTCTAATTCTGGTTCCAGGGGAATCTGATGTCTCTTTTGAAATACTTAGTAGGCACCAGGCATAAACACAATGCATACACATACATCTAAGCAAAACACTCAAACACATAAAATAAGTAATAAAAAACATTTATTTGTGTGTTGGGGCACATACAAGTGTGGAGGTCACAGGACAACTTGTGGGAGCCAGTTCACTCCTATCACTGTAGGGGGCCTAGAGATCAAACTTAGGTCCACAGACTGGGTGGCAAGTGTGGGTAAACACTGATTTAGCTTACGAGCCCATATAATCATATCTTACATAGATAAATTTTAATACTCTCATAATGCATGTATTATAAGAATCTTGCTCTATAATTGTTTGTTATAATCAGATCTTTTACAGGTAAATGTTTTGCCTTTGTCTTGCAGTTGGTCACAGCTGTGAGAAAGAAAACAAGTCTGAAGGCCCTACTCAGAAATGTCTTCGTGAAGCCAGGGAAGAAAATGATAATAAAACAAAAATGAGGAACGAAAGAAAGGTATGCCAGTTGCTTATGTTCCTTCTAGCCACTATTTAACATTGTGATCATTACAGGAGTGCAATTTATACACTATCAGATTATGTACTGAAAAAGGAGTTCAGAGTTTACTACAAGCTCTTTTACAGGGAAAAATAGAACTTGGGCAAACAGTACTAGCAACTTGTTACTGTGATCACCTGCTTACTAGTGGTAAGGGCAGCTCTGTGAATCTGTAAAACAACCTCACCACAGTTCCAGGAGTCAGCAACCTGCTCATGTTTCTGCTTAGTTACCTCTGTCCTAAAGAGAAGCTTCCTTCTTTTCCTGTGGTCTATCATAACTTCCCTCATCTTCCTTTAAAAAAGCATAGAATAGAACTATGCATCATTTAATATGTATCTGTATATTAAATACATTTACATTGTAATCAGGATAATAATTAAAATCTATAAGGAATAAAAACACGAAAAAATGTAAAACATGTTGGGGGGTTGTATTAGTTATGTATCTGGTTACTGTGCTAAATACCCAAGGAAAACAATTAAAGGCATAAAGTGTTTTTTTATAGCCACAGAGTTAGGGAGTCATGACAGCAGGAATTCAGGCAGTTGATCAGATTGCCTCTGCAGTCAGAAAATGGTGAGCAATGGTGTTGTGCTCAGCTCCTTCCGTGTTTTATGCACTTCCAAGCTTCCTCCCACATTTAGGGCATGCTCCCCACATTTAGGGCAGGTCTTCCTATTGCAATTAGCCTAATGAAGACAATCCCTCATGGGCATGGGTGGCAGCTGAGCTATTCCAATAAACCACCTGTATGTGTACCTTGGCTTGTTTCCAGACCCTAAGAAGTTAACAGTCAAGACAAACTGTCAAGGGAGTATAGTATCTTGTTATAAAATTTCTGTAAAATTATGAATGTGGTAATAGTTTTGCATATGCAAATATCTGTTACTAGAGATACTATAACATCTGCATTCCTTTTTTCATTTTTAACGTTTAATGATTATTTGTATTGTGTGTGTATGTGTGTATGCAGTGTCTGTGTGTACACATGCCAGTATGTGGGTCTATGCAAGAAGAGTGAATCAGATGCCTTGCACTTGAGTTACAGGCATTTGAGGAGGACCCTGTCTGGTTATGTGGGTACTAGAATCCTAACTCTGCCCCTCACAATTGTGAAACATGTTCTCTTTACTACAGAGTTGTATATGTAGCCCTGACACTTATTTTCAAGTGAAAACATTTTCTTTTATAATAGCTTTTAGTAGTGGTCCAGAAGAAAATCAGTTTTTATAAGTTCAATGTATAGCATGTTTATACATAATATAACATACATACTTTTTCCTTTGGAGTATACATTGGAATCAGGTATTGTGTAAAATATTAGAGTAAAGTAAATAATATGCACTTTTAGGTTAAGCCTTAGATTCAGTGACCACTGATGATGTTAAGGTTAGTGCTGTTTTCCATCATCACTGTTTATTTGAGGTAGGTTCAGTTGGGTCAAAAATTTTGCTCATGGTAGTCCTCATCACTTAGAACTTTCTCTTCCCCTGATATACATATATACTCTTTCAGGTGGTATGCCATCCTTAGTGACAATTGGGTGAGATATTTATTAACTCCTGTAAGTTCTTACATTTATAATTCAAGGTTCACATGTTATATGACAAAAAGCTTTGGAAATACAGAACATATGAATATCAATGCAGAATATATTTTTATTTGGTGATGTATTACCACACATGACAAAGTATCTAAAATCTGAGACTTCAAAGAGGCTGAACTGTAGAGAGTGAATCTGCATCTTCTTTCTTCTTGGACCAATCATTTTGATTAATATTTAAATTTGCACTTATGCATTATTATATCCATCACAGTGTAATTGTTTTATTCACTTCAGATGGCACTATGGACTCTGTTATGGAAATAAAGACACATTTAGAGCATTTCACTGAACTGAATAACATTAGTATGCATATTCTCATAATTGGTAATGCTTGCATTTGTTTTAGAGTGCTAATTCTATTTTCTGTAAATTAATAAGTGAATTTAATAAAACACCAATGAAATGTCTTGTATGTAAATAAGTATGATTTCTTGCAGAATTAACTATTTATAATAGAGCCATGGAGTAGTAAATGGGCCCTGAAACATATCTTTAAATGTAGCTTTTAAATGTAGCTGCTCTTTCACACCTCATTACCTCCCTCTCAGCTGCCCTTCTTACTTAGTTTGTACATTGCTCTTTTTGGGCTGCTGGTTTCCTGAAGTATCTCCTGGAGTGCATTTCAAAAGGTAAATCATTTTAGTGTTTACACACCTGAAAAAAAATCTCATTGTGCCTTGAGTTAATATTTGGTTGATAATAGTTATCAATTTAAATTAGTTCCTCACTTGCATTTTGAAGGAACAGCCCTGTTATCTTAGATGATGCTGATGTTTGCTTTTGGTGTGATTCTTGTGTTGTGGGGAAATAAGCAATACTGTATGTGATGCAGCATATTATTGTGCCAATATTTGGAAAAATGTGACACTGATATTTAACTATATTTATATTAAAACTCTGTGTTTGATGTAGAGTGAACTTTCTTATCGATATGCCAAAAGCCACTGGGCTCGAGGTACAGAGATAGTGAGGGCAATGGAATGTGCTCCTTTTTGCTTTTGCCTCCTCTAGCTGGTCAGGTTGAAGTTGGAAGAGGCCGGGGATTTAAAAGGACTGGAGAAGTTATGCTTTGACTTGAACCACTTTGTGGTAACTTAGATTACTTTGGTCCTGCCAGATCCTGAAAGTCAGGAGGTCTGTGTCGTGAGGCCTTCCTAATACCTGCTTCTCCTAGAAACTCCTTGTCCTGTCACAGCACTTCCTAGTTTTTTCCCTGTCCATATTCCCCTTAAAATGCATCTCAGAACTTCTTTCCTACTTACCTTGTTTCCATTTCAGGCCACCCTCTTGGATACTTGATAAAAATAACTGTGGGTTAGTATTCCTCCTGGCATCAGAGTCAGTAGCCTTAGTTGGAAGGGAAGTTTGGATTTCCTTGTCACTGAGATCTTCACCTTGCTTTTATAGACTGCCGGTTAGGCATGGATCCCTACTGTGCTTTCCAGGCAGGAACAACAAGCATGAGACATCCTGGGGCAGGGTCCTCACACAGGTTTGGACTATGACTCATGTCAAGTCTTGGAAGACTAGGCCTCAAGTGAGGGCTTTCCCTTTAGAGGTTCTTGTGTACCCACCATCCCGTGTTTTCAAATGTCTTCTATCTTCAGTATATATGAAAAGAGTAAAAGAATCAACTCCTTGTAGTAAATCATTTAAAAATTTTCAAGGAGCCAAATACTTCCTCTGGGAAACAAAATGTAATGTTCTTTCTAAAAAGTCATATTGAAACATACTACTGTGGCTTGCTAAAACATATGTTTCTGGGAGACTTCTAACTTATTTTTCCTACTCCTTTAGGTGTTTAAAGAGTTGTCAATTATAACAGACCATATCAAGATGATGGTACAGTTTGTTTGCTTTTGTTTGCCATCTCTAAAATAACATGGAACATTTTATTCTTCAGCCCATAGTGCTATTTTGTCACATGGCATTTCATTTTTATTGTTCATTTGGATCTCTTTCCAATTCTAAAACTAGTAATAGGCACAATTATCTAGGCCTTAAGACTTACAGTATTTCATAAGTCTTAAGTTCCTTCCATATTCCCATCTCTTTGACTTGCATTTTGATGTATCATATGAACATTGCCTTTTGGTTGCCTATTGGGGAAATGACTTCATTGAATTTATTATGATCAAGTCACTGAATTTGTTTTTATTTTGAAAGCTTTGTTATTAATTTCCTAGATTTATTTCTTATTCATCATTGACTCTGTTTTCTTAGAAGCCTAATATGTCAGTTGATGTAATATTTACATGAATCTCCTTGACTTAGGGTTACTATTGCTGTGATAAAACACTATGATCAAAAGAAAGTTGGGGAACAAATGTTATATTTGACTTTATACTTCCATGTCACTTTCATCATTGAAGGCAGTCAGGGCAGGAACTCAAAGTCTGGAGGCAAGAGATGTTACAGAAGCCATCAAGGAGTGCTGCTTCCTGGCTTGCTCCCCATGGCTTACTCTGGCTGCTTTCTTACAAAACCCAGGATTACCAGCTCAGGGATAATACCTCCCAATGTGGCTGGGCCTTTCTACATAGATCACTAAGGAAAATATACTGTAGTCTTGCCTTCAGGCTAGTATTATAAAGGCATATTCTCATTTGAGAGTCCTCTTCCCGAATAACTCTAGCTCATGTCAAGTTGAACTGAAACTAATGAGCACACTTCTTCTTTAAGACTCTAATTGGACTTTTAATGGTCTACTGCTCCATTTGCTTCAGAATCTGTATATCTTCATTTTTTGTTTTTATTTTGCTTATTATTTTTCTCTTATTTGTGATTTTTTTGAGAATGTGTATAAAAATACATCATAGGTTATTAAACTGCCTACAGTCCATCGTTAAAGATACTTGTCTTTGTTTTGTCAGTACCTTGGCATATGGGAGTTCTGTACTGCTGGGTTAGCCTCAATTCTGAATAGTTGCCATTAGTGTCCCTGCTATTTTGACATTTATCTTTTACTATAGGAGTACTAAGGGGTGCCTCAGGTTTTCCCAGGCTTTCAGAGTCCATCTTTACACTTATGGTTTAACAGCAACCCAGTGTCTCCTTAGTAGCTGAGAGCAAAGTGGCAGAGAAACTAACGAATGACAGAGAGCAGACACAATTTTCCACTTGATGAATGTTTCTGTCATGGTAGAAACATTCTTTGTAGAAGAGGCCAGCATTTTTAGGACAGGAAGAAAAATCCTGGGAGTCTACCGTTTAAATTTCACAGTGAGAAAAAGCACTTCTGTTTCTGTGAGCCATTGGTTTTCATGACTGTGAGTAGAGCATTAGAAGCTATCGATCTTAAATAAGCGTAATAATTGAGCTTCCAGGAAGAGGGGCTACTCTTCTGTCTGTTGAGAAGCTAGTGCTAATTCAGTGGGTGTTAGATCCTAAACATCAGTTTGTTTTCTACAATGTGTATACTTCAACCAGAAGCACGTGTGTGGCATTCCATGAGAATAAATAAGGATCTTTGAAAATGTGTGGATCTAGCATATTAGTTTAGCACCATAGGCTTACAGTAGTTCACAAAAGCTCATAATATCCATTAATTTCTACTAAAACCAAACTACTGAGTTAGGTGGGGACATGAAAGTTCAGTGCTTTAAGGAAAGAAGCCTTATTTTCTATGGTTCCTGCAGATATGTACATTTATTTTTACTTATTGGTTGTTAAGAATTTAAAGGTCTAGGACTTCCAATGCATCTTTTATATCACAGTAGGACTTCATAAATCAAGGAATCATTAAGAGATTTTACTAATGAATTAGCATGTCTATTGCAAGTATATATAAAAATATAAAAACCTGGGTAAAACAAACCAAGGAATGTGTATATAGTCCTAAACAGAATTGTCTCACAGTGTTATCAGTCAAAAAGGAGTTTAGCACCTTGTTTGAATGGTACACACTGGTTGCAAACATTTGCATATATGCAAACATATATATATATATACATACATGCACACACACACACACACACATATATATATACATACATATATATATATATATATATATATATATATATATATATATATATTGAGGCCTGAAGAGGACATCTGGTGTCTTTCTTTATCTCTCTCAACTTTATTCCTTTGAACCAAAGTCTCTTCCTAACTTGAAGCTTTGTTGTAACCAGCAAGCTATTCAAATCCAGTCCTCCTGTTTCTAGCCAACATGGTGCTGTGCGTACAGGAACATGGATGGCCAGACTTGGCCTTGTACATGGAGGATGGGATTCAAACTCAGGTTTCCATACCTGTCTCACAAGTGCCTTACTGATAACAGCATCTCTCCAGCCCCAGGGCTATTACACCTTTAAAGTGAATGAGGGAGTTTACATTTTCCTGAGACAAAGGGATGAAGCAGTTTGCCAAATGGAGGAAATTTTGTTTAACTGTCTTACCTTGTGGGAACCGGAGAGAAAGCACTCATGGAGTCAATGCGACATGATTATTAGGGATGTTTGATTCGCACCCTCCTTATGGCTCAGGCAATCATCTCCTCACATGACTATAGGTTGCAGAGTATTTGCTTTACCTTCACACTCTGCTTGGTTTTGCAACTTTCATAATTCAGTGCTGTAGGAAGAGGTCTACGTACCCATAGGGCTGACCACTCCTGTTTGGGTGTGTTCACAGGTACGTAGAACGTAGGGGATATAAAAGAGCTAGGGAAAGGAGACTCTTTCTCTTTGGGTTCCGGTTGTGACTGTATCATCCCAGTTGTTTCAGATGCTGGACTGCCTGGGACACTGCTTCAAGAGGTCTTGCTTCATCAAACCATAGAAGTCTGAAAGGAATCCACAGCTCCCCATTTTCTGTGGAAACACAAGTAAAAACTCTCTTCCCAAGTAATCTGTCCTTATATTTAAATTTAGAAGTCAAAGCATTTTAATAATATATAAGTTGGATTAATTTAGCAGCATTGATAATCAAATGTCTTTTAGTAGTTTTTGTTGCTTCCACAGCAATTAAAGAATTCAAAGACAACACAATAGCATACAATATCCAGACTCTCTTTGTACTTTTCATCTTTATGTGGCTTTTTTATTACTCTATTTCTATTACTTTTGTTTATTTTTTTCTTTCTCTGAGGCAGGGTTTCTCTGTGGAAATCTGCCTGCCACTGCCTCTGGAGTGCTGGGATTAAAGACTTGTGCCACCACATACAGCCATTATCCTGTTTCTTTTTCTCTTCCAAGCCTACGTATATTTTTTAAGACACTATAAACCTTTTAGAGGTTTTACTTTATCTGAATCTGACTTTAGTGTAAATCTCTATGTTTTCTGGCCACGTGTCTGTTATCTGGTAAACAACATTGCTAAAATTAAAGCAGTAGTGGCTGTTTTAACTGCTGATTTTCCAACATGACGGGTGTAAGTTTACTGCCAGCACTGGGAGCTGTGCTCACAGCCTTAGTATATGCCGACATCAAGCAAATGCTGCAGGCTTGGAGATATAGACATTGCCAATGCCAGCTGCTCGTACACACCATTCTTGTTTAGTTGTGGGGTCTCTTAAAAGAGCCCTGCATATTTTTGCTGCTTATGCTGAGTCAGGAAGAATCCCTTAAGGGAGCCGAGTGAGTCTCTGCTTGTCTCTAACAAAACAGAGCTCAACTGAGAAAAATGCTGCAACCAAGAAGCAGTGTTTCCCTCTGTTCTTTTGATTGTAAAATCCCATTTTAAGCTTTTGTCAAGTTTTAAGTGGAAGTTCTTAATACATACCCTACGTTGTAGGTGCCATATTGTTGTGGAATCCTGCCTGTGTCCTGTTGCCGATTTAGCCCCCAAAATAACACATGGAGACCCTATTAGTTACAATGTTGTTGATCAATATCCAGGGCTTCTCATTGGCTAGTTCTGTCTTAAGTATCAACCCATGACTACTAATATATATTTCTATAAGGACTTCTCTTCCCCAGTATGGCATCCTAATGTATCCTCTCTTCCCTGGGATCACATGACAACTCTCTACCCGTGACTACATTTCCCAGAATCCTCCTGGACACTTAGTCCCACCTATCTTGCTTCCCTATTGACAACAGTGCTTTATTTATTAACCAATAAGAGAGACCTATACACAGAAGGACTGCCCCCATCACAGTGTAAAAGGCCTATAGTCCTAGATGAGTGATCCAGTTTTAAATCCTAATAAATGTATGTACAGGTCACATGGATCATCGTGACTTATGTTACAGACCACTCCTGAGAAGATATGAATCCTGAACATGTTATCAAGAGGTAGCCCTAGGTTCCTGTTATAACCTATATTATCTTACATTTTCAAGATGTTCTAAAAGTGTGTATCCTTAAGCTCATCTGTGGGCAGTCAACGACTGTGGGACAGGAACCACTGACCTCCTATTTGCACAAACCACTTCTTTGGTATATTTATCTTGAAATCCAAAATTTTTTACATATCATTGAATGTTTTATTTATCCATTCTAATATAATGTGTCAGACAGAACATCTGCAATGGGTGTGCAGCACTGTTGAATTTTAGCAGTTTACTGCATGCCTTCAGGATTGCCCCCCCACCTCTGAAAGTTAGACAGGAATTTTGTGGACATATCATATGTAATTTCTTCCAGCTCCCACCAGTCTTTCCAGGGCAGCTTTAGAAGTTAGCACCAGACCTTTCCCTCCACACTAATCTGTATCCCACAGGCCATGAACTAATTGGGTTATTTTGGCAACT
The DNA here is from genome assembly GCF_017639785.1 of Mesocricetus auratus. Classification (NCBI taxonomy): domain Eukaryota; kingdom Metazoa; phylum Chordata; class Mammalia; order Rodentia; family Cricetidae; genus Mesocricetus; species Mesocricetus auratus. Next base: position 38,294,784 of record NW_024429194.1, on the reverse strand, counting down.
GCCAAATATATTCTTTCAGTGATGTGGAATGTTTCTTCATCTCTGAACTCTTTCCTTAAACTAGTTAAGTCGATACATTTTGTGTGATTTAAATGTTACTTCAATTAAAATTTTGTAAAAATTAAATATTTCTTATCCAGAGGGATGGAAGCAGAGGGTACACTTGAGAGGATGTATGGATAGAAAATAAATGGATGGTTAAGCATTTTTTATAAGGAAACCTTAAATACATTGGAAAATTGAAATGTCAACTGTTAGAAACATTAAAAAAGTCATACCATCTTAATATTTAAATACATTTTAACAAAACTTTAGGAGACTAACTAAAATATGTGTACTAAAAGTTTTAGATTGTTTATTCAGGCAGCAAATTATTTAGCAACTATTATTTAGGACTTATTAGAAAAATAGTTGTTACTCTTAAAAATGGCTTTCAATCAAGCTGAGCATGTTACTTCTGTCATGGTCATCTATCCTACTTCATTGGCTGGGCTAACCTTTGTGTGGAAGACAGATAATGGGGTTCAAGCTGAAGACCTCTACCAAGGCTCAGACCAAAAGGGGTGATCCTGTCCTTAGAGTGACTGCAAACTGAATACACTGTACTCCTGTCTTCACATGCTATATATTCCTCTCTAGTGCTGAGATTAAAGGTGCATACCACCACTGCCCAGTTTCTATGGCTAACTAGTGTGACTGCTGGGATTAAAGGTGTACACCACTACTGCCTGGACTCTATGACTGACTAGTGTGGCTAGCTTTGCACTCTGATCTTCAGGCCAGCTTTATTTATTAGTTCACAAACAGAATGTCACCACACACTGGGAGATCAGACTTCTGCGAACCAACTTCCAGTGTGATGATAAAAGCAGAACGAGGGTGACACTGGACAGCTGTCTTTAGTGAGCGCCAATGGCATGGGGCCATTTAATCCCTTGATTGTCTGGTTAGTAGTTGCATGTTTGGTAGAAGAAGGTTCCTGTGAGCTCAAAGGAGTGTGGAAGTCCAGCACAGCTGTCTTCTGAAGGTACAATGGGGACATTTCTGGGATACTCCCCGGGTATGACACTCTCAGGTTTTGAGGGTGATGTACTTAGATGCTACACTGTGGGTAAGGGGTGGGTAAGACAGCAGGATTCTCATGTCTTCTCAGCAGTGTCTCCCCATGGTCTCTAACACAGTAGGATTGTGCCCCAGCAATAGTCACATAGTGTCTAAGAGACCAACAGTGACAAATCCTTTACCTGTGGCAAAACAGGATCCAGCTGTAGGCAGATGCTGTTCTTCCTTAGATTCTGGCATATAACTCCTAGGAACCCACTTGCATCTATGTGAATACACTGATTGGTATTTCTGCAACTGCAACCATACCATCATTGTCATAATACAAAACCTGGGTCTTCAATTGTGCTATGAGGTCAATCAGTAGTGCTTCAGATGTTCTGTTTGGAAATGAAATATATCAAATCCTCTTCTATATGTCTCCTGTTCTGTAGCTCCTATATGCCAAAAACATGTAAAGACAATAAAGGAATCTCACTGAAGGCTTTTCATGGACCTTACTTCAAAAAGTTAGTATAAGAGCATACAACATAATATGTAACACACACAGTAATGTAACAATATAGAAGAGATGGTGTCAATAATCACCAATAATTTGACATATATTTAGCTTAATTTTAATTGCATAAGTTATCAATCAGTAGCACATACAAGAATAGCTTTTTTGAAACTTGCCTTATGTGATGAATATAGGCAATATATCAGCTTTCTTATAAGCTGTAGGTGAATTTTCAGTTTTGTGTGTTTATTCTAACTCCTTTGGATACAATGTTTTCTTAAGGGAACCAAAAGGTATTATTTGACAGCTTCATTTATCTCTTTTGTAGCTTTTCCTCTTACAAGTAAGTTATCATACTCCATTCTCTTCAGAGCAGTTCCTACTAGCATTCTCCAGCATACATGTTGACAGAAGCTGTTTCAGCAGTTTGGAGGACTTTCAAGTCTAATCTGTATTTAAACTTAGATATCCCCTTGTTACCTGTAAAAACCCAGATATTACTTAGCTATGGTATATCTACCTTTATGAACCAAGAAGAATAAGATATTCACAATGGAGTTTTATTTTTATTTATTTTTTATCAGTATTAGGTTATAAAATGTAAAAAAGACCTCTTCTCTATCAAGTAATGATAACATTTCCATAAAAAGGTTATTTATTGAGGTGTCATAAATGATATTTAAAATTATTTTTGAAAATTTCATATATATAATATGAAATAAAATGAATCATTATATATACCATTTTTCTTCTCCAGCCTCTTAAAGTCCTCCCACTCCAACCACTCTGACTACATGTCTTTTTTTTGATAATCCATTAATTCCAATTGGTGCTCCCCATATGTGGATGAGTATAACACGTCTTTCTTGTTGGACTTTATTTTTGAGTTCCAGGGAGACTTATTATTAATTATGAAAGCTTGGCATTAGCTTAGACTTGTGCCACTAGTTCTTATAACTTAAATTAGCACATTTCTGTTAATCTACATTCTGTCATATGGCTTTTTACCTCTCCTCCATTCTGTATGTCTGACTTCCTCAGTGTCTTGCCAGCATAATCTACTTCTTTTCTTCCCAGAATTCTTCTCTCTCTCTCCAGAAGTCCTGCCTATACTATTGGCCATTGAGCTCTTTATTAAACCAATCAGAAGGCACCAGAGGCAGATGAAGTAAAACAGAGACACATTTTCACAATATACAAAAGATTATCCCACAACTCATGAGCAGTAGGGCCATCCACTGAAGCATAGGAAAGCTACCCAAATGAAACAAAAACAAAGTAATTCTACCCACCTCCAGCAGCTAACTACTGCTAATAGCTCCTCATATGATGTGAGGCAGAAGGAAGCTTCTCTCACCAAGGCTGAAATCAGTCTAGGTCTGTGGGCATGCATGTAATATTTAGAAGTCAACATGACCATTAGCAAAACGCTAGGACCTTCAAGCCATGGGGCAAGGCAGGGAATTCCCTCCCATGAACCAGGTCTCAAATCCAACCAGAAAGTGGTTAATTAGTAAGCATATAATAAGCATGCCACTGTTGCACCAGTGGGCATGTCTTGCTTGGCAGCATTCACTACAGGATAAGACCATTACCTTTCCTCCTCAACAGTCAGCATAGCACATTCAGCACTGTGAAAATTAGCCAGCAAGGAGGAAGTTCCCCTGTCTATTTGAGATTAATTTCTCTATGTTTTGCATCTGAAATATATGGTATTTTCAGTAGCTGGTGTTGTTTTGGAACTTTTGGAGCATCCTTGACCAATAACTGGAAGGGAGATATCCCACGCCTCTGCAATTTTCTTTTTAAAATTTCATGTTTTCTGGGAAGAACATTGTCCACCCATGCTGTTTGAGTTATATTTTTAGAGTTGTATTTCAAAATTATTTTACTGACCAGTGGGTTGATGTAAGGTTTTATTCATATATCCTTAGTTTTGGTTAACCTACCCCCTACTCTCTACTCTTCCTTATTCCCTATACCCCAGTCACTGCAATGCTTTAACACACAGTATCTCTCCTCCTTTTTTCATTTCACATGTATTCTGATAGCCTTTCAATTAATTATATTTGTCATGTTTGGCTGTGAGATTGTAGGTTTCCATATGGTAGTTCATATCTACTTTCTTTTGGCTTTGCAACCACTCCTAATTTTCTCCATATTCCCACCCCCCTTTTTACTTAAGTTTTTTGCCCAAAGCATTATACCTCTTTGATTATTACAATCTATTATTTCCTGCCCTCAAACTTGTCTCAACAAGCCAGTGTAAATTAAGTCTTAAGGTTCTGCCTCACAGGCCTGGGGAGATGGCTCAGCAGTTGAAAATACTGTCTGCTCTTCTATAAGATCCATGTTCAATTACAGACACCCAAATGGAAGCTCACGACCATCTGTAACTTCAGTCCCAGTGGATCTGACCCCCCCATTCTGGCTTCCTTGGACACTAGGCACACAGACATATATGCAAGTAAAACACCCAATACACATAAAATAAATACAGACAAAATTAAAAAAGATTCCCTCTCTCCCCAGTCAGAATGAGCATCATCAGGAATACGGATGGCAACAAAAGCTGGCATGGAGTTAGTGATAGGGGAATTCGCATGTGATGCTGTCTGTGGTGTTATGCCACTCCAGCTTGATGGTAATGCACACAAGCTTTATCTACCTAAGAGCTGGGGCCCTGCACTCTTTATAGTATAGTTGATGTCAGTACAGTATAGAATTTTTATTATGGATGTTATATTCTACCTATAGTAAGCTTGTTATGATGGTATTCACTAAATATCTGCTTAACATTATTCCAGTAATTGTATATATTGTATTACAACGTGCGATCACCATATTTTGAGTATGTAAAGTTAGGAAGAAATTTATTTTTCATTGTTTCAGAGTTTGAAAATATGGAAATCATTACAAAGTCTGTGATGAGGTCCAAGTGAGAATTTTCATATCAATAATTAGCAAATGGTGCCAAATGTCTTCCACAGTTGGAATAATTCATTTATAAATCCCCAAGGAAATAAATTAACACAATATTTATTCATAATATTGTGCTATAGCAAATTGATAAGGATTAAGTCAACTTGCTTATAATTCTTTTTTGGGTATAAAATTAAATAAACACAAATTATATTATGCTAAATATATTATGTTTATCTACTGAGACTAAATATGAATTGTAATATAAGTAATTAAGAAATTCTGGTCATTCTCAGGATTATGCTTAACTATTTACTTTGAATTATAAATGTGTGACTATTGATCATGAAAAATGCTCCCACATGAAATTGCAGTGGAAAGATGCTCAGGACCTATGTCACTATGGAAATAACAGCCAATACCACCACACCTGCCACTAGACATGGTTGTGCAACGCTATTTTCTCAGCAATCTAGGCTGAGACAGGAGCATCAAGAAAGTTCATAGTCACTGTGGTCTACACAGTGAAATCATCTCAAAAAAGTAATAAAAAAATTAAAAAAAATAAAAAAGAAACAAGAAGCTTCAATAACAAGAAGTATAGTATTTACTTCAAAGTACATAATTTATGAAAGTTATGGATTTATGCATTAAATGTACTAAAACAAATGTCACTCATCATTTATATTATGCCTTTTAATTTAACATAAACATAAAATAAAGGTTATTGTAAATGTAGTCTGTTGTAATTTGTCTTTTCTTTTACTGTTTTGTTTCTGAGACTACTCCACGATGTATGTGGCTATAATTCAGTTCCCATTTTCTTTTCTGTTTTTTTTTATTCATAATATTCAGGCTGTCTCCATGTTCTTAATCTAATGACTAAGACTACCATAATTGGTACCTATCACTGCACATTCATAGAAGAGCTTTTATGGGAAATTAACCTAGGTGTGGAATAAGGATAAGGATTTAATTAGCACAATTCTTCCAAACCTGTCGAACATATTTGCAAACTTACATGTATAATTCTTCCTCCTGTACAACTCTTCCAACACTTGGTATTACCAGGATTCTTTATTTTTGCCAGACTAATGTGTAAAATGTATTACTTCATTCTGCATCAATTCTCATTTCTCTTGTTATTAAATGGAACATGTACTTTTTTTTCTTTTTGCTATAGACAATTTATACTTTAGCAACAGTGAAATAACATTTTGCAAATTTTTGCCAATTTTACTCTGAAATTGTTGATCTTTGAAATATAATTCCTCTGAGATTCATCCAAGCTGTTGTATGGCTCATTAACCTGTTTATTTTTATTGCCGAGTAGTTATCAATTTGCTTTTTAAAGATTAAGTAAATTAACCAATACAATCACTTGGACCTTAAGATTTCTTTATGGGGAGCACTGGACTTACTAATACAATTTCTTTAATAATCTTATGGTTTTATGAGGATGATTTGTCTTTAGATGAGTTTTGGCTGTTTGTCATCTTAGTTGTTTATCTTACAGTCATAAAGCCATTAATGTCATCTTACTATTCTTTTAATGATAGTAGGGTATGCTGTAATTTCCTTTTCTCCATTCTTGTGATTTTAGTCTTCTCTCTTTTTTTCATCTTATTACATAGGTGTTTATCAACTTCAGCGATTCATTTTAAAGTACTAGTATTTTGATTCATTAAACTTTAGTATTGTTTTCCTGTTTGTATTGTCACTATTTTCTGCTTTTATCTTTGTTTAACTAAATCTTATGTTTCAGTGTGCAGTATTTCCTATCAATTCTATATATTTTCTTTACAATTTCCTTTTTTTGTCCCACAGATTATTTTAACAGTGTCCTGCTTAAATCTGTAGAGATTTTCTCCCTTTTTAATTTTTTTTCCATTTGTTGATCTTTCCATCTCCCAACTCAAGATTATCTTCATCTCCCTACACACCCAAATTTATGCTCTTTCTCTCTCTCTCAGTCTTTCAAAAAAATCTTCAGAAAAACTGAAAATCAAAAAAAAAGTAAAAGAAAAAAGAAGACACAAATGTTAAAACATAATGAAATAATGAAATAAAAAGTTCACAGAAAAACCATGGAGTTCTTTTGTGTTGGCCAGGCCAAATTCTCTTGAGCATGGACCTGCCCTGGAGTATGCATGATATATCCAGTGACACTCCATTGTTAAAAACTGATTTTATCTTTGCCAGCAACTATCAATTGCAGATAGCTTCTTGTTTAGAAGTGGGACCCTGTGTCCACTTCCTCCTTTTAGTTCTATGACCCTTTTTTTATTTAAATCTGGGCAGATCTTCTCCCGTTGCCACAGTCTTCTTTATGAATTCTTATGTACATTAGTCTTTTGTCTGGGAGACATTGTTTCCTCGAAGTCATCCATAACCCCTGGCTCTTACAGTCTAGGCAAAACCATTGCCCAACTACAAGTTGAACTCCTACTAACTTTCATGGTGCTAGAAGGGACTCTGCCAGCTATAAGAGAAGGTAATCCTCAATGTTACCCAGCTACAAACTGGAATCTACAACAGTGAACTCCTACAAGATAACCTGGTGCAGTAGCAGCATGAATGTAATGGAGGTAGCCAACACTTTCTGATTGGATTTAAGGACTACTCTGTGTGGTGAAACCTATATCTGACATCGCTAAAGTGGTCCAGAATCTGAGACTACATAGTTCTTGCACATGGGAAAAATCTGCTACTATTATTCTACTAAAGGAGCATAGCAATAAAAATGAATCCTAATGGCATACAAATGTGCCCCCAGATCAGTGCTTCACTCATTCCTCTTCAGAGAAGCTTCTTCTTGAAATAGATGATAATTAACATAAAGACCCACAGCTGGAAACTGTGACATGGTTGAGAGGCTTAGGATCACTCAGTCCTTGAATAAACCCCTCCCCCAAAGGCTCAAGGATCAATGTGAAAGACGAGGTAGAAAGATTTTATGTGTTTTCTAACTATCTTGTGTTGAAGTTCTGGCAGGGGATTGAAGGTGCTCATATACTCATTACTAAAGAGATTTCCTGTTATTCCTGAAATCATCACTATCTTATGATTTATCAGTAGATAGGCTGTAGATCAGATTCTTCAGATCCAATCAGGTTGCAAGGATTGAATCTAATAGGCAGTCACCAAGACTTCAAATATGAACATTTTCTGGAGGTACCTTATACCCAAATTATACTACCACATGTATACATTTTACTTTCTGAACTTTGCATTTGTGATTTTTTCTTTTTACTTCTATGGCAATGGTAAATTATGTATTTTTTACAGTATGTATATTATACAGAGTATATTTGTATATTATAATATGGTATATTATAATATGTTGATATTATATAACATAAATTTTCTATATTTAATGTTTAGATGTATCTCAAAACCTTTCAACCTATTTTTCTTCTTTAGTAGTTTTTATCTAGTCTTATACATTTATTTTTCTATGTATAATTTGAAAATGTTTTCCAAATTCCTTAAAGTGTTTCTTTTCTCATGACTTTTATAGACAGTATGTCTCTGATTTTATACTTTTGTTGTTGTAAGTGATCTTTTAAAAATTAATGACTTGTTTCTTTCTTGGCTTTAAGGCCTTCTTCAACAGAATTCAAGAGGGTGCTAATACGGTCAGTACAAGATCATCGTTCTGCCCAACTCCATGCCCCCATCATCAGGAGTGGAGAGGGAACTCTCAAAGTTGGAATAAGACCACGCCTCAGCAGGGCTCCATTAGCAAAAGAAGGCAGAGTACAGGGACACCCAGAATAAAGCCACACAGGTCATCTTGTCTCTATCAGCCAGAGCCAAACAGAAGATTCTGAGCAATACATCTTCTTTGGTTTCCTCCCTCTGTCCTGTCTTTTATCAACACCTGTACCTTCTTCCTTGTTCTTTTGGGACTTCTGAAGGAGCCTAAGGAGCTCATCATTGATTTTCAGAACTTTAATCTCATCACATCATCCTTCCTGACCAACTTCTTTTTCCCTAACTTGTCAAACTGTTTGTACTTAAAGGACTCAAGTTGAGTTTTCATGTTCTACTGTAGTGTTCCCTCTGTCCTGTGCCATGGGTAGTCTGGCTGCTCCAGTAATAACTGTGCTGCCAGTGGAGTCCTGGCCACTGTCTAGCAGTCAGTTCTTTAAAGAGAGGCATTGGGTGATGGCGTTAGACGCACAGTTCAGCAGCTGAAGTTTTAATCTAAAGTAACTGAATGTGAGTTGGGGACTGGTACTCACAGGCAGTCCCGGGCCAACTCCAGCACACAGCTCCAGCACACCATCACTTGATAGCACCATTAGGGGTGTTTATTTTCTCTATACTCAAGTCAGTGCACTGGACTTTATCTGCCTTTTGCTACTTCCAGCCCTGGTCCTTCCATGTTTCTTGAATATTCCTTTCCTTGCATCTCATTTTGATCAGATTGTCCCACTCATAAAAATTGTTTATTACAGGCACATCTTCCCTAGTGATTTTTTTATAAATGGAAAGCAATAAATCCCTGAGACATTGCCATTTTCTTTATGATTCTTGCCTGAATCTTCATGATTTCAATGTTTTCATGGATAATGCTTCCAACATTTTGGATTTTGAACTTCTTGACATTTGACCACACATTATCATTCTCAGCTACTCATTATCACAGCCATTTCTTAGGCCTTGTTGCTGTTCATAACTGACCTATAATTTCATTTACTCTTTGCACCACACTCCTAAACCCTGCATATAGATCAGCATTCAGTTTTTATATGTCTTTGGTCACTCTCTATGTGTGACAGGCCTTTGAGTTCTACTGACACATTTGTGAGTGTAATTTACATTATCCAGGACCAACTCTTCTCTGAGCTCTGATTTTAAGTACCCAGTCGCCCGTTCAACCTCTGACCAGATACTGATTTCCTGCTGCAGGTGCCTTCATTTACTTTCCACATTTCTTAATAGAAATGCAACCCTTCCCTCTCTTTAGCCAAAACACTTCTGCACTTATCCCGATCCTGAGGTGTCTGCCTGTCTTCTCTCACTTTTGATAAGAAATTATTTTGTTATGTTCTTGAAAATCATCTTTCTCTTTATAACACCAGTACTGTTTCCCTTCCTACCTCCTCTCCTTCTCCAGTTCTCACTGTAGCTCTTGCTTGTGTGTACACGTATAAGATTATTATAGAAATATAATTGGTCTCTGCTTTTGTCATTATTTTCCTGTAAACACAGTAGCTAGAGTCATCATTTTAAAGGTGTCAACCCATAACATTTCTTTGCTGAAATTTTTTCAGTGGCCCCCTATATTCATCATGACTTCTAAGGCTCTCTGCATTTCCACCCGTTTACCTCTCTTTCATTTTCTCCTGCTACATTTTGCATCCACAGACTAGCATTCCATGAGTTTCTAGAATACTATAGACATACTCCTGTCTTGTGACATTTGCATTTAAGGCTTTCTCTGTTTGGGTTGTTCATTTGCATATCTTAATGTCTCATGTCATTATCTCCAGTTAACCCAATTTCCTTTAATTTTTTTCCATAGCTATAATATCTAAATTATATTTGATTTTTGTTCATTTTTAAGGCAGGGTCTCAGTATGGTGTAGCTCTGCGTACTCTTACACATGAAACCATCCTTCCTTAGACCCCTCAGTACTGAGATCCCAGTCTAAATTGTTATGTGCTTGCTTATTTCTGGAAAATAGATGTCATAGTTTTTCACATCTGTATGAGTACTGCATGAGTAAAAGTGTTTTCTGAGATTGTCATATAAAACACATTTGCTTAAGAAGAATTAATCTGAAATAGTTACCTTTTTAAATTATTTTTTCATATGGTTTGTAGTTTGGTGGAACTTCCCTAGTAAATAGTGTGATTTTTCTCATCTATAACTGGATTTTTTTGTTTTACTTATGATTGCATATTGCTTAGAATCTCCAGAAGGTTGTTGTATATATGAACAAACATTCTTACCATGTTTATGTAAAAAGGGAATGTATGTGACGTTGTAACACAAGGAATATTTTTTGGTTTTGGTAGATAGAATTTATTAAGTTTGTTTCATAATGAATGTCTAAATTTTAATAGTATATTAGTGGCAATTTGTAAATCATGTTTAAGTGTTAAATTTTAATTTCATCATGAATATTGTGTCTTCTGGTTCTGAGATGATTTTTCCTATTAATATTTCAGTGTGGTAAATGTCATTGTAGATTTTCTAAATAAACAATCTTTTCAATATCTCGGGTAAAACTAATTTGTTCCTTGTGATTTGGTTTGTACAGTGCTGAATATCACTATAATTTTTATCATATGCCTTATTTCTACCAGGAAGGTCATTTCTATATTTTAAGATTACTCTTGAGCTTCTTAAAATTGTTGTCCTTTTAAAATTTTGAATTTTAACTGAATAGTTATTAACTGAATAGTATATTTATATATTTTTTTAGAAAAGACCTTTATTTTAAATGTACAGTAGAAATTTCAGTAAAACTAATTAAACCTTCTGTACTTAGAAGATTTTACATTGTGACTTCTGGCTCCATTTTAATATTCTACAACTATGGAGGTTATTCATTCTTGGATCAACTCTGGAAAGTTACTAAGAAACAAGTTTACATTAATTTGGACATGCTGTCGACCTTTTGTATTTACGAGTTTGCAACTGTCTATTGACTACATTTTGTCAACTGTTTAGTCAGTGAGCCACTGTTACAGCTTTTCTTGTTTGTGAGCTCTTGCCTTCTGTCCCTTTTCCCAGGGCTAAAGGCCTTCCTCATTTCTCAGCCGTGTGCCTTGGTCTATAGTGACTTTACTGTACTTGTAAGACTTACCATCATCCCATACTGTGATACTAGTACAACAGATGAAAATATTTGGCATTACTGTTTCATAGTATTTCTTTTTTTCCATTTTTATTTTAAAAATTATCTTATTTTACATACCAGTCCCAGTTCCCTTTCCCTCCTGTCCTCTCACTATCTCCCCACCCCCACCCACTCCTCAGAGAGGGTGTGGCCTCCCACGGGGAGTCATGAAAGTCTATCACATCATTTGGTGCAGGATCAAGCCCTCCACCTACCCCTGTATATCAACTCACTTGTAAATAAAGAGAAATACATAGTACTATGTATTTCTCTTTATTTACAAGTGAGTTGAGATTCCTCAACATATTATAGATTATTTAGAATCCATACTTATTTCTTTATGGGGTGGTATGGAGGCATGTTCCAGGACAGCTAAATGGCTGACTACACATAGAAACCCTATCTGCCAGTAGTGATAATTTTAGCTAAATTCATAAGAAATAAACAAATAACATAGATATTTTATAAAAGGAAAGCTCCAGGGACTGCAGAAAAGACTTAGTGGGTAAAGTGCTTGTCAAGAGTGCATGAGTTTGAATACTTAACCCCCATATAACAGTAGTTTATGATAATGTTTAACATAAATGTTTAAATTTTTATTTTGTCAAATTAATGGTTTTCATTCATTTATTTTTAAATATTTTCACAAAGCATTCTTATTCTAGGTTACTGAGTGATTACCAAATATTCTTGTAGAATTTTTTTGATTTCATATATTACATTTGCATCTTTATGTTAGATTTATTTTGTTATAACTGATAAAAATGTAATAGTCAATCTATTTGCTCCAATGGATAAGAAATTGTTCATTTTTCCAGTATATACAGAAAACCTGTAATGAATACAGAGAAAACATACTCCTCAATTTCCAACAGTGTATTAGCAGCTTTAACCAGTTACAGTTATGATATGATGATGTCTTTTCTGTACTACCCATTTTAAAAGGTCATAACCTATAGGATCTTTTCTTTAATAGTTTGGTTCTTACTTAAAGAACCAAGATATTTATATGAAGACAGTTCAGTACTGATTAAGAAATGATTGATACTGGATTTGTGACTGTAAGGACAGGGCTTCTGTGTAATCTTATATTAACTCTGTGGATAGTTCTCATGAGGTACCAGCTCTACTGATCATAATGGGACATTATCTGCTTTATAATCATTTATTTGGGAAATCTTGTTTTTTGGAAAATTGTTATCATTAAAATAGGCATAGTAAATTTAATTGCACTTTGTGGATGCTAATTTAATCTAAGAAGTCATGCATCTTGCATTCTAGATGGAAATGATAACAGAAATAGCACCAAGTAGAACAAAAACCTTGTTTCCTATGTGGTTAAAGATATCATCAGAAGCTGAAATTGGGAAATAAAAGAAGAATTTAATGATAATGACTATTATTATTTTTTTCTTATTTGAGCATCCTCATTCATATAAAGCTCAACATAATTTAATTTAATATTTATTATATCTGAAAAGATAAATATAATTATTTTATATTATGCCAGTTGTTCAGTTAACAAGTCTGAATTTACTTGACTTCATAAAATAATCTATTTTAATGTGCTTTATCAAATGTCATAGAACTAAATGTGTGTTTAGAGTAACCTCTAAGGTATGTGGAAGACTGTTTGCCAGCTCTGTAATCTCAGACAGGAAATTAGCTGTGTTTGTGTAATAAGCCAGTTCTTGGTGAGCTGCCTTTTACCAATATCCTTTTCCCTATTGCATTCTGTATGTCTTTAATTTCTATGCCGTAATTAAGATGGATATTAACTAGCTGGAGCCATTTTCAAGTTTGCAGCCAGTTACAGCTGAAAGTACTTTGGGCTTAGAGTCAGAACCCCAAGTTTCAGTCCAAGTGACACTCTTTATTAGCAGCTTAAGGCTAAGCAATGCCTGTGTGTTCATTTTCTGCACTCCCTTTCTTCACCAAGGAGGAGTATATAAGTAGAATCAAGGTTATTACACATCATCTCTAGGGGTTTTCAATTGAGGTAATGAGTAGAAACGCTAGTGTTTCTGGAAGTATTGAGGAAAGTGTGGATAACACAAACAGCTCAGTGGTGCTTGTTCTAAAACTAGTTAAATTTATTTGCATTTAATATGAAAAGCAATGAAGATCTTGGATACTGAGAATAATGTGAATTGTCCCATATCAAATGTACATAATGATGCAAGTGAATTTTCCTTGAATAATTATATTTTTGGATTGTTTCACTCTTTAGTGCTTAAAATTCATTTTAATGTCCCACCTTTTCAAGTAGGTTATTGGTTGAGAAACAGAAGTGCTAATTTTCTTATTTCCTGACTCACACACAATAAATCTTGGTAGGATGACTCCATAAACTGGTTTTCACTAAAAAAAAATTGTGGTTTGTGGGGATGGAGAAATGGCTTAGTGGGTAAGAGAACTTCTTGTTCTTGCAGAGGACCCAGACTCAATTGCCCTCATTGACGTGGTGGCTCACAGCTGTCCATTATTTCAGTTCTAGGGCATCTGAAGCCCATTTGTGACCTCAGGGACCAAACACACGTGTGTTGCATAGACACTCATACAAGCAAAGCACTCATACAAATAAATAAAAACATGTAGTTTATTAATTGCAAGTATTTGTATGGGCTGTTGTCATATCGTCTGTTTAATTATTTTTTAAAAATATCAGTAAGCTTCTTTTTAATCATGAATAATTGCACATACGGATTAAAAAGTCTAATGTTTGAATTTCTAGTCTTTTTATTTTCAGTATTGTCTGTAATACTATGTAAAACAACACCATAAGAAACTTTCAGTATGTATGGAGGGCCTCACCCTCCCTAGGGGAATGAGGGGATAACGGGGGGGGGATGGGGGGGAGGGCACGGGAGGAGGGGAGGGAAAGGGAGAGGGACCTCGTACTGACTTGTGAAGCAACCTTGTTTCTTATCTAAATTTAAAAAGGAAAATAAAAAAAATATTAATAAAAAAAAAAGAAAGAAAGAAAGAAAGAAAGGAAGGAAGGAAGGAAGGAAGGAAGAAAGAAAGAAAGAAAGAAAGAAGAAAGGAAGGAAGGAAGGAATTAAAGCAAGGAAGGAATGAAAGGAAGGAAGGAATGAAAGGAAGGAAGAATTTTGCATCTATGTTCATAAGGGATATTGCTCTATAATTTTTTGGTTGGAACTTTGTATAATAGTGTAATAGGGTAATAGTGGACTCATAAAAAGAATTGGGAAATGTTTCTTTAAAAAAAAAAGAAACTTTCAGTATGTAAATGTTGTGGTGAAAATATGAAAATAAATTTATATTCCCTGTGCCTTATTTCTTATGAAACTTGGGACCATATACAAATTATTTTCTCTGACTTTCAGTGTTCTCATGTACAAATTACAAATGATAATACCCATTGAAGGGTTCTATGAGAATTAAATAACAAAGTGTGCAACCATTCTGTTTGGTGCCAAGCACTTGGCAACCATTTATATTATTACTACTAATAAAATGTGCATCATTTATTTGCTTTTTGAAAGCGTCTTCACTTTGTTCTCGCTGAAGTGGAAACCCTTCTGTTATAAGGGAGACTAGAGGATCCCCGTGAATGGACCCCACATCTCAGTGTTACAGATCCTGACTTGTTTTGTGCCAGCATAGTTTGCCAGCTCCCCAATTCATCAAGAATTTATCTTGCATGTTCATAGAACCTTGGAGATTCGAGTTAGATAAATCTCAATTTGCTTTACCTTGACAGCAAGGCTCTCACCCTTTTATATTATCCCTCTCTGTTTCTCTTTGTGGATAAGCAAAGTGTGCGGGACCCTTTCCTTAGTGAACACAGCCCCTGGCTTGGGTCCCTTTGTGTCTTTTATCTCCAGCTCTTTTAGGTGCATATATTTTTGTTGTGTATAATATTAAATAAATATAAAAAAAACATGTATGCCTTTAATCTTTCTCATCTGGAGTGGCTGGCTTCAAATCTTCAGATGTGATTACAGTATATGGAGGAACCAAACATAGCAGGACAGTATAAAGTCACCAAAGGTGGAGATCTGGAGAGGGCTCAGCAGGAACCAAGTTATGTGAAGTAGGAAACAAACAAACAAACAAAAAACCAGGATGAGGTCTCCAACAAGCCAATACAGCAGGAGGAGACAGGCAACAAATAACACCAATGTTGTTTGAAAGCTGTTATTTTAATTAATTCTTAATTCACTCTAACTGAATGCACAATCTGTTCATCTAGTAGTTAGATGTATGATAGTTTTATATAATATTTTGCTTATTTTAGATTTCAACCTAGGTGACCATCTTGTTCCCATAGATTAATGCATTTTTCAGCCCTTGTCAGAGCCACTTCTATTTGTAGTACATGGCGATTAACACAGACACACAGTTCATCAAGGGACAGACAGTAAGAGACTGAGGAAACTCAGCCCTAAATGGGACATCTAGATCACATGCTCTCCTCTCCAGGCTCAGGGTTCATTGCAGAAGAGGGGTCAGGAAGACTGTAAGAGGCTGAGAGCAAGGAGGCTACAAGGAAACTTTTGTAGTATAGCACTTACACATCTGAAATCAAAGTGTGTGTAACAAAACCTGTGCAATTCAAGCCTCATAATCCTAGCATGGAGCAGTGGGGAGATGAGCAGGGAGTCGTCCCCTTAGTCGGGGAGGGAATGGCAACTGATAGCTTCTGGGAGAGGCTGTCTCTCTTCTTTAAAAGTCCATTCCCTTCAGTGGAGGCTCACATATCCAAGAACACGTGGGCAACTCAAATTGGACTTAGTTGGTCTAAAAATCAATAGAGGACACAAAGTTGGGTAGATAAGGAAGGGTGGTTAGATCTGAAAGGATTTGGGGAAGGGGTCAAATATGACCAAAACACACTGAAAGAATTTTTCAAAGAACTAATAAAATTAGGTAAATGTTTACAATTATTGAAATATGTGGATATATTTATATTCATTTATCTCAAGCATTAGTTTATATTAAGTGCAATTTGAGTTTATTTTAATCAATAATTTGTAGTAGTAGATTGCACTTAAAAATTAAAGTCCTTTAGTTCTTCATACTTAAGAATTTGTTTGAAAATCTGAAGAATATTTTCCCTTCTGCTGTTGAGTATGTGGGTGGACTGAGCACTGTAAAAAAGAATCGATTAAAGTTCACAACATTAAAAACTTGAAGCAAATTGATGTGATCTAGGATTATGTGTATAGCTATTATTAAATTATGACCCAATTAGGCATAAGCAGTATACATTTTACTTAGTTATCTTTTATTGAGTTTATGCAACAATAATCATTCCTTTGGTCTGTTGGGATATGACTCTAGGTGAATAATTTTCCACATTGTGAAGCATAATGAGATAATGCAACTATTATCTCATTATGTATATGAATAATTTCATTTCAGGATAGAAAGGAGGATGAAAAAGAATTTCGATGTGAAACATGCCTTTTGTTTTGGTAGATTTGAACACCTGCACTTTATCCTGAATTCTTGGATAATTTCTCCAGGGCCAAGGTTTTCTGACTCTCTCTATGTAATTAATTCCTAGTATTTTATTTACAGTTCACATATTTCCTTTAAACCCAGGTTATGTGAAGCCAATTATTAATTTCCCTTCCTATTAGATGTCTTAGCTTTCATGTTAAGTGTCTCAAAAGTATCTCCAACTCAGAACAGTCAAGTACGATCTCATGTTGTCACTTATCCCTGGCTTGGTAGCTGTGTCAGTGACTCTACCAATCACACACATTTGATGGGCAAACCAGAAAACTCAAGGCTCTTTAGATGTTTCCATGCTCTTTCTCTTGATGCCTGCTTATCACTTATACATTAATCATTTTTAGTTTTCTTTCCTTTTTCTTCTCACTTAGTGTACCAATGACTCTCCATGTGTCTGCTCTAGCAGTAGTCAATCACTGTCTTTTCCTGGATGTAAGTAACTGCATCTTTCTTCCACAACATTTACTCACTGTAGTAGAATGACCTTCAAACAAAACTCATTCTGGGACACATCTTTAGTAGTTTCCAACCACTGTGATGATAAGCACAAAACTGTAAACATACGAAGCAGGGACCGTGGTCCTTGCCTTTGCTTACTTCATCTTAGCCCTGTTTTTAAATTCTTAGTCAGGGGTTTCTGCTGCATCTTGACCTTACCCTGACTGTGTGTTTGCACAACCCCTAAAATAGATTATAATTTCCTGCTTTTAAATGATGTGGTTTTCATAAACAGGAATAACAGAATTAGTTCTCCATAAAATCATGTGTCTATAATTAACAAAACACAGAAAAACATACTAATACAAAATGTTAGAATTTGTGTTTCTTTAGCAGCAATTATTGAATTGATTTTTAAGGCATTCCCCTGTGTCTTTCAGATATCAGCTCAAGCCTCATTTCTTCAGAAACCTTCATTTGCCTGTTCATTATATCTCAGGAGGTTCTTTTGTTCCTTTGCATCTCTCAGAACCTAGACCCTTGTTTCTTGATTTACTGCCTTCATCTTTTCTTTTTACATGAAAGTCTCTCTTTTTCCTTTGCAGTTTCTGAGAGAACAGAACCACTGTCACGTCTGGCTCAGTGCTGTGTCTCCAGCCTCTCACTTTGTCTGTCTCATAATGATAAGTGATTTTTAAGTGGATGAATATGAAGAGCTACTAAGTGAGAGAGCTGGGATTTGAAATCATAGTTGACTCTGACACCACTGTTCTGCAGTGACTATTTTAGCAGCCTGCAATTCTAGTGTTCCACACTTGTCTTGGATATATTCAACCGCAAAACATTAATCTTTACCCTTTCTAATCAGTTAATTATGTTTTCTTGATCCCAGACATTAATAAAATGGGCCATCATGATGAGGGAGGCAACTTTTGTTGGAGGAAGTCCTTATAGGTATCCAGTGCCTATCTGCCTTTATGATCTGGTCTTGAGGGTCCAGTGGGCAGAACAAACCCCTGCGTGCTGTGCCTGAGTGCCTCTGTATCCAGACATCCAGTGTAGTACTCAAGGCCCATTGTCTCCTCTCTGATGCAACTGCAGTGGTATCACCAAAGTGGGGGGTGAGAGATATAGAACGGGTTCTATTGGCAGAGCATAAGCATACCTGGGACATGAATCTACATTTATATGTGACTTTCTGTTTGCAGTGGCACACAAACCATCTTAGAAGGAAGCAAAGGACTCTTGGTATTAGGAAATGAGTTAATTGACTGCTGACAAAATGCAAAACTCACACTGATTATGTGTCTTCTGCCCTCTTTGCCTCTTCTCTTACATTTCTCTACCTCTGTATCGTCCTATATCTCTGATTTTATGACTATGCTGTGACACCAGATCCTACAAAATACCAACTGAAATCACTTCAGTCCCATTGTTTTCTCTGGCATTTAATGTATATATTGCTATTCTTGTCTACAAGAAAGTATCATGATTACATTCTTCTTATATTTGGTTTGCTGTTTATAAGTGGTTTTTATACATTTACAAGACAATAACATTTAAATTGATATCTTCTTTGGATTCACCTTGGGAAAATGACACCTAAACTAATCATAGGCTAAATATCTTTAATCTCTTTACTAAGTAAAAAATTCTGAGAACTAAGTGCAAGTGCCTATCAGAGAGAAATTATGATGCTTGGGAATGATTGCCTGTGTAGCCCAAGGTTGTCATAAATTCCAGCTGGGCTTCCACGCATATTGTATTTAGTATGTAGTGTTGTTTCCTTTCATAAATTTGACTAAAGGGGTGAGTACTAGTTTCATGGTCTCTCTGTAACAAACGGTCAAACCTAGAAATGGAGAGTTGTGGTTCTATTGGTCATTATATCAGGACACATCAGGCCCCTCTTTCCAGGCAGTTCATTTTACAGAAAGCTACCTGGCTAGAGTTGCCTTTTCTTCTCCATATTTGTCTGCAAATATCACAGAAGCATCGCAGTGGGATGAAGCAATGTTGTGACAAATGCGATTAGCTGATTTTGACCATATGAGTAATGTTTGCATTCACTAAAATACAGGTATTTATGGATTATTGCTGCCTAATCTTATAATCTTTGATGTTGTTATGAATTCACAGCAAGTGTGTAATTTCTTGGTGAGAAAAAATAGTTTTAGTCAGAAACTCTGAAAAGTATAGCTAATATAAACTTTTAAAGGCATGTACATAGTATTACAGTTGGTCATAATAAATCAGTAAATGTATTTTTAAAGCTACTAAAATCTTTAACATTCATTTTCTTTCATTTTGCAGTACAAAAATGAATAATGTCTTCATCCATTCTCTTATAGAATTCACCACATAGTGGTCGAGTTAGAAAAATAAAATTCTTATGGAGTTCTGGAGAAAAATATATAAATCATGATGTTATTTTTTGCCACTTCTATCTAACAGGAAAGTGTTGACTGTATTTCAAGAATGAAATATATACAACAAATTGACCTGTATGACAGCTATATATTCAGCAAGTAGTCATTTATGGAGTGCCTATTATATATAATATTCCACACTGAAGAGATAGAAATGAATAATATATTGCTGTTTGCTGGTAGCTCATAGTTGAACTGAACTAGACAGTAACACAGTTGTAATGTCCTGTATAACACACAGTTCTACATTCATTAATAGCAGGGCTGACATAAGGAGGGGGACTTAAGGTTGGTTTATATTTAAGTATGAAGTGGAAGATGGGGTTCATTGGATCTGTTCATTTCTGAAGAAGGGATCATAGATGTCTTTAAAGTGAAAACTTTACTCTGCACAGTGGAGTCATCTAGCAGAGTGCATAGAAAAAAGGTAAGTGATTATTCCTGACTTCCAACTTGTCATTTTTGTGAGGGACTCACTTAGCAGAGAGACATTTGAAGGCAGCAACAATGTCATGTGGGAAACAATGACAAAGCAATGAAAGGGAGCAATGAACCTCAAATATCTAGTTTAGGAGTCACTAGAAGACAGTTAAGTGGCTTTAACCATGGCCATGATGTGAAAAGTGGAATTTGTGTGAAAGTTAAAACAAAAAAATGTAGGCTACATGGGGATGGAGTGTTTATGATAATTTGTTGTTTGTTTTTGCTTCAGTGATGATTAGAACTAACAAATGCAGACATTTCCTGAGTTCCAGTCTGTATCAGACTGATATGCCGTTTGGTTTGGGTGATCATCTTTGGGTCTATTTCTGGCTTTGGGGACCGGACCAGCTACCTTCCTTCCTTCCTCGATCCCCTCCCCTTCTCTCTTCCCCTCCACTCCCTCCCTTTCCCTTTTTTCATCTCCCTTCCTCCTTCCCTCCCTCCCTTCCTCCTTCCCTCCTTCCCTCCTTCCCTCCCTCCCTGCCTCCCCTCCTTCTGCCTGCTTCCTCTTCCCTTCCCTCCCTCCCCTTCTTTTTTTTTGTTACTTCCCTGTTTATCATATTTGAATTCATTTATCAGTCTGTATTATTCTGTGTGGGATGATGCTGCGGTCCATCCAGAGTCAATGATCATCTGCCTCCCCTTTCTCTAGGCATCTATTTTAATATCTTGTATTTGGTCTCTGACCATGTGAGGCCTCTTTTGCCAGTTGGACAAGAGGGAGCGTGAGTGCTCGAGCTATGATTCAAAGCCAGCAGCTCAACTGCTCCTGGCTCACATTCCTCCCCCGTGTAAACTATGACACTGTGAGCGCTGTGGGTTGTCAAAGCTGTTGAGGCCTTTGGAAGAGCCTGAACTCAGCCCTCCATGCTCTGACTGCGCATACTCCATCTTTGTGTCTTCCCAGAGATACTCTTTCATATGAGGAGGTAAAATTTACCAGGATACCATGTTACTACCGTCCGCAGTCGCGCAGGCTCATACCAGGAATTCTTGCCAAGCATTTGGCTGCTAAGTGCCACAAAGCAAAACAAACCACAGCAAATGCCCCACTCTCCCCTGTGGCTCTCTCCCAAGATCTGTAGCACGTGGAACGAAGAATGGTTAATCCTAGGCAATGAGGTACCAGTGGGGCATGAGATAGATAAAAAGCTACAAGAACAGATGTTGATTAAGAGGGAAATTATGAACTGCGAAAAAGTACCATGTTTACTGTACAAGTTTGTAAATAATATCATTAGTCTGTTCCACTAAACTAAGTGACCAATGAATTAACAGCCAGAACAATTATTCATTAATATTAGATCATCTTCCATAATTGATGTAATGAGATATTTTAAAACGGATTTTCCTTTTATTGAAAATAGATTTTTTTCTCACATAATATAACCTGAATATAGTTTCCTCTCTTTCTACTCCTTCTGACTCCTTACCTCCCATCTGAATCCACCCCTTTTCTGTATAACTAGAAAAAAACAAATTTCTGTGGTATAGTAATAAAATATAATAAAATAAAACAAAAGATGGTACATCAAAATTGGCAAAAACAAACAAACTGAAAGAAAAGGGCTCATGATACAGTCCAAGAAACAAGAGACTATACCCATTTGCACATTCCGGAAGTCCATAAAAACACTAAACTAGACAACATAGTATATTCATAAAGGACCTGTATGGGGAAAAGAAAAAAATTAAATAAAAGTTTTTAAAAAATCGTTTTTTAAGGAAGAGGCTGCCACATCGCTATGAGACATGGAAACTCCAAAGATGCCATCAAGCTGACTTTCTGTACGCCATCTTCTGCTGGGCGTGCAGCCTACAGTAGTTAGTTTCTACAGTGAAAAAACTAAATTTTCATTTGCAAGTGGTTATTAATTGTAGGTGATTCTGGATTAGCGATGGGGGCATGTGTCCCTAGATTTTGATTATTAATTGAAGTTCCAACTGTAATTGATTTGTAACAAATCACTCAAAGGCAAAAGAGGATGGCAAAATTTCAAGACTAACCTGTGAGCTGACACCATTTCTTAAGTATTGATGGGCATCTAGGGTGGGGATACAGAATCCCTCCCCTAGGAAAAGTCATGTTTTTCATCAGTCATAGCCCACATATTTATGGGAGTTAGTGGCAGGTGGATAAATTATATTATGTTCAGTCCTGTCTTAACCCTCTCAGCTATGAACATACTTTAGCAAGGTCCTTAGCAACTGGATGGCATCTTAGTCTAAGCATTTCTGTGATATTTAACAAAAAATACTGATTGCTTGGGCAGTATAATCTACTAGCTGGGTTGTTTCTATAGCCATACAGAGAGCAAAGAATACATTACAGTACTTCAACATTGTAATTAGCTTGTATCAGAGTATTCCTTCTTCAATAATCATTAAAGCTGTTTGGTTGCTTTAAATCTAATTACAAATCAAAACAAAAGTGGATGCAACAATGTACGTGAAAGAGTACTACTCTTACTAATAGAGTTTATAACAATATGACCTAATAGCAGTGCTTTCTCTTTATAAATATAATCTTCTGTCATGACTTCAAATGATACTTCACTAGCATGTTTCTTTGTAGGTGCCTATATATTCTTTCAGATCATGAACTAGCTACTCTAACATCCTTAGATCCCAAAGAATCCAGAACACCACTTGCACATTAATACTTTTTTTCCTGAGGCAATTAATAGAAAGTTTTTGGTGTTCTGGAAGCTTCTGTTTATTTTCACTTTGCAAGTAGAAGGAAGTTAAAAATCAAGGCAAATTAATTTATCATCTATTTATCTTCTGAATATCCTTAGACATTTTCTAAAGATTTTTATTGAATTTAATGAATCAAAGATAGGGTTAAAAAACTTGCAGTCCGTAGATATATTGTGCTTTATCTTCTGATGCCCTCATTATTTATGATTCTTTGATACACTTGCATTAAATTCTTTTCAACATTAAATTAATTCTAATCTGTCATATCATGCATGCTTACCTTGGTTCGTAGAGTAAGGTACCTGGTCTCTACTTTATGTTTCTTTAAGCTGGTTTTTATTCTGTCTGAGACTCTCTTCCCTTAGAGTTAAGGCCTTCTGCATCGCCACCTTCAAGTCTTCACTCTGGTTCTACCTCTTCTGTGAGGCCTCTTCCGGCTGCCTTTTCTGCATGTGCATGGACTGCACCCCAGCCCACCCTTCTCTGCACAGTTCCCAGTTCCTCTGTCTTACTACTCCATGTTCTTTTCTTTCAAGAGAAGTTTTTGTCTCCTAGCATTTCATATTTACTTGCACATGTTCACTGTTTATGTTTTTCTCTTCCCAGTATACTATTTGCTGTATCAGGTGTTTTGTTTTGTTTTGTTTTGTTCTTTTTGCTAGTGTATGTCAGGCAGTTGGCAGTGTTGGGTAAATTAGGATTATCAGTAAGTAGTTCACTGGCAAGAGTAATTACCTAGCATATCCAAGGCATTGGGTTTGATTCCCCTCCTCTCCAACCAACCCCAGGGATCAAGGAAGAAAGAACAGAGAATTTGTATGTTTACTGAAAAAGGGAGATAACATTTTATGGTAATAATAGTAGATTATATTTCTTTGTTAAATATGTAAATTATGTATGAACTACAAATCAAGTCATTAAGTCTTTCTCATGTTTGACTTTTAAATGCCATATCTCTTCTCTAAATAGTTACAAAAAATTTTATTTAAAATTCAGATATCAGAAGGATCATTGAACCTTGCACTAGTAAAAATAAGCTAAATGTTACAGGTGACATTAATAACAAGTCCCTTGTGTAGCTCAGAGGAGATGTTGTCTATCTTACTGTGGAGCTTTGTAAAACTGCCTAAGCAACCAAGCCACAAGTAATAGTTGTAGAGACGTGTCAGTCATCCGTACTTGGTACTGAGAAACAAATCACAAAATAGTTGACATTTACTAATGAAAATGTCCTAAGTTGAATAGTAAAGTTATAAATTAGTCTTATTTATTTGATGTTTTATGACCACTTTGATCACTACCCAGGGATTCTCTTTTCTGAACTTTCATGTGTTTTTTTCCTGTATTTCCATTTTATTTATTGTCTCGTGTATTTTTAAAATTTTTATTTAGAATTATCTTGCATGTAGTATAATTGAAACTTACTAATGTATAACACATTGAGTCATAATTTAAAAATTGAATAGCTTAAGTATGAGCTAGGGTTTTAAGGTTGTGACAGGGAAACCCACAGAGATAGCTGATTTGAGCTTATGGGAGCCCATCAACTCTGGACCTACAGCTAGGGATCCTGCATGGGACCCACCTAGGTCCTCTACCTATGTGTGACAGTTGTCTAGCCTAGTCTGTTTCTGGGATCCTAGCAGTGAGATCAGGATCTGTTCCTGGCACTTGAGCTGACTTTTGGGAACCTATTCCCCAAGCTGGCTTGTCTTGCCCTACCTTGACACAGGAGGAGGACCCTGATCCTGCCTCAACTTGTTGTGCCATGCTGTGTTTACTGCCCCTTTCTGAATGGAGACAGAGGAGGAGTCCATGGGTGGGGCGGGTGTTAAAAGGGAGATGGGGGAGGGAACAGAGGAGAGGAGAGAGAGGAAGTTCTGGTTGGTATGTAAAATAAATGGAAAAAATTAATTTAAAATTTTTTTAAAAATTTCATTAAGTTGCACAACAAATCTTACTAATTTCGCAACATTAAAGCCATGGTAGGACAACTGAACTGTGTTGAAATTTCAATTACAAAGAGGCATTCTTATTCCTCAGATTGGAAGCCTGCCAACTAGACACTATGTTAGGCAGTCAGTGCAACTGACAAACCACTCAGTGGGGGAACTGCTTTTGGCCAGATATATTTTCAAGCAAATTTAACCTTCCTAAGACTTGTCCTTTCTTTCTGGCTTGTAGAGATTATACAATTGTTTCTTTTAAATGAAAATTATAGAGAGGGATACCATCTAAAATTCAGTGAAATTTCTACTATGGATTTCAGTTTCTGTTTCTATCTGAGAGAAATTTATGAAGGCTTGGAACGTCTTTATTTCCAAGGTAACTGTTAATAGAGAATATCTTTACAAAATGTAACAGATTATGTCCTTTATTTATAAGTGTCCCTCTCATTGATTCCTATCATCTTTCAATTAATTTCCTGTATTTATTTATTGAACTGACCGGATTTACAGACCTATTGTAAAAATAAATGCCTATATGCTTATTAGATACCATCAACAATAAGTAGATTCTATATAAACCACCCCTAGCCTCCCTGAGTATTGTTTCAATTTTGTTTAACAACTATTTATGTTCCTGGGGATTATGGAAGCAAAGGGGATGGCTTCCAAAGACTTAGAAAGGTGTGTGCTCATAGTCTGGTTAAAAAGAGTTTGACACTTGTCTTCTTACTAGAGGACAGGCACCAAGAACTGGCACATATGTGCAGGTGTCTCATGCCTGACACCAGAAGTACCCCATGTTGTTTGACTCTAATCTTACTAGTGAGGTAAATCAAATGGCCATCCCATACTTGCCACACAGTGCACTGACATTTGTGGGTAGCCATAATATTAAATGGACTGAATCTCAATTTAAGGAAACTTCAGGACATTGGTTATTGACATTTGCTGATTTTAGGCAGGAATCAGATTATAAGCATAGTCTTATTTAATAGAAAGACAAAAATGTATGACAAC
This sequence comes from Mesocricetus auratus, assembly GCF_017639785.1. Lineage (NCBI taxonomy): Eukaryota > Metazoa > Chordata > Mammalia > Rodentia > Cricetidae > Mesocricetus > Mesocricetus auratus. The sequence goes on along the minus strand of NW_024429194.1, from coordinate 38,268,941 downwards.
AAATATCCTATGAGCCATGATTCTTCTAACTCATTCCTTTATTTTGCTGGTGTGTGTATGTGTGTGTATTTGTGTGTTTTATATATGTGCTTGTTTTGGTGTGTGCATTTACATATGTGTAGAGCCCCAAAAGGTCAACACCAAATGTTTCCCATCTTGTTTTTCAAGACATGGCTCTCCCTGAATTGAGTTCATCAACTTGGCCCCACTGACTGAATGGTGAACTCCAGGTATCATCCTGTCTCTGTCCCCCAAACCCAGGCACACATCACCACACCCAGTCTTTCCATGGTACGGGAACAATGAGTTAGGTCTTCCTGCTCACAGAGCAACTGGTCAGTCTCTGTAGTATCCTACTTTGTTTAAAATAATATGTGAAATTAATCTTGTTCTTGGATAGTACGAGCAATCAGTAGAACTTCAATTTTAAATATCTGAATACTCGTCCATGCAAATTTTATTCTATATGAGGAAAAAGCTTGCTGTGCTTAGTCAGCAAAGAACTATTTTGTTAATAAACTGGTAAAACTCATTTATGGTAACAAAGAGAAAAGAATGTTAAATAGTTAAACCATAAAGTTAGAAAATGTGCTTATATTCTTAGAAATGTATTGTTTCTGAACTATAGATGTTTAAACAATGCAATTATCCAAATGCTTAAGATTATCTCAATTTCTCATAGAAAAGTCAGTAAGGCAAAATGAATTAAAATGCAAGCCATAAAGAATTGCATGCAGTTAATGCCCTGACATGCACACATACATTAATAGCAGGAGCACATTCTGAGAGAAGCAAACTCAAGCAAGTCAGTTACTGTGAGAACACTGCAATATCTTCTTCTCCAGACCCTGAGGGTGTAAGTCAGTCACTCTGTGGGGCTCTTGATGCCTTAAGACATTTGGTAAGCATGAAATATTTAAAGCGGAGTGATTCTGACACAGCATACTGTTCTATAGTAATCATTTTTATACATAAAAGAGAAGAACCTTAAACTAATGGATAAAAGTATAATGTAGGCAATTCAGAAACTCACAAAGTCATTTATTATCACTACAACGTATTGTGTGCTATATACAACCTCTTGCTGTATACTAATACAGCACATGGCTTAACCACAAATACATGAGGAAGACGTTGCTCTTTAAGATAGCAACTGCACCATGAAACTAGGGAAGATGGTAGTAGTTATTCAGCTGCATTATAATTATTTGGGACTGTCATGGTATGTTAACTTGGCTATTGATCAAATGTTCTTATGTGGTCCAGAAATTCATTTCCTTTTACTTGTGTACACACACACACACACACACACACACACACACACACACACACACACACACACGACAATATGTCCTCTGCATCAAGTGAACACTTTTTGCATTTCTAAATGTTCTTCATGAATTGTTAATACTAGCACCTGAGAGCATGAGTTCTGTAAGTCAGTTAATGACTTCCTTTAACCGGAATTGAAGTGTTTCTACTTACTATATTAAGTTCATATATATCTTAACAAATTGGTCTGAAAACTTTGAGGCATATATTTTTGGAAGTGGAGTTAGTCATAGAAAGCATTTGGTCATTCAAAACTAAGAAATGTGGCGAGCACCAGCCACCTAAAGTTATGCCGTACATGGTACATGAAGGCCAAGGACTCTTCATATGCCCAGGGATAGCGGTGTTATGACAGGAAACAGAATGGCTATGGTGGGCAGACCAAGCCTATTTTCTGCTAAAAGGCTAAATCTACAAAGAACATTGTGCTAAGGCTTGAGTGTTTTGAGCCCAACTGTAGATCTAAGAAGATGCTAGCTTGTAAGGGATGCAAACATTTTGAACTGGAAGGCAATAAGAGGAAGGACCAAGTGATCCAGTTCTAAGATGATCTTGTTATGAAGGCAATCAAATAAAATCAAATCAAAATGTCCTAATAAAAATATATTTGAGGCACATAATAACAGACAGGCTAACCGAGCTCTGATTTGTAACCTCTGACATTCTAGTTGCCTTGTGGCTACTTGTTAGGAATCAAAATTTTTTCCTTTCCCTTCTCCCTTTCAAAGTTTCTCAGTTGCCAGACCCCCTGCCCAGCAAGGGACCCTCCAGCCTTCCCACATGGCACTGTCTGACTGAAAACCTCCAGTTGCCCTATCCAACTTGTCCACACTGTGTAGAGTTACTTATGCCTCACTCTTGAACAAATCACTGAAGTTGTAGAGATCATCTTCAGTAAATTGTCGTAGAAAATTTCCCAAACCTATTCAGGTACAAAAGTCAGACAGAACACCAGAAAAACAATACTGGAAAAAACTTCACTACATATTAAAGTTAAAATATTAAAAATCTGGAATAAAGAGTATTGAAACCTTCAAGGGATAAAAGTGAAGTCACCACTAAGGCAGGCCTATTAGATAATATCAGTTTACTCAACAAGTTGTCAAGTCAGAAGGGCCTCGACATTTTCCAACTCCTAAAAGACCACATCCAGATTCTTATACCCAGAAAACTATTGAAACTTTATTAGAAGAACTAAAAACTTTCAATGATTAAAAAAAATGAAAGCATTCATGACTAGTACAGAGGGTACTAGAAGGAATGCTTGGATCTGCAGAGGACAAACACATCCAATAGGACACAGGGAACAAATAAAACCTTTCTGTAAGATATCTGGATATTAGTGGTCTCAATTCTCCAATAACAACCTACTGATTAACAGATTGGAGTGGAAAGCCGTCAACTGCACATACTACCACACGGTGAAAGGGTGGAAAATATATTCCAAGCAAATCAGATGGAACTGAGAAACAGTCACCTACAGCTGTTCTAATACCTGACAAAGCAGATGTCCAACCAAAACTGGTCAGAAGACATAAGGGCTGATACTTTATATTCCTTAAATGACAAACGCCCCAAGAGTATATTATAATTCTAGACACATGTAAACCAAACACAGGGTCACCCATCAAATAAAAGTTGTTACATCTAAAACCACAGATTTATCTCACATAATGATAGTGTGTGATTTCAATATTCCATTCTTGCAGTGATCTAGGAAAAATAAATCTAAACAGAGAAACACTGGAGATAAAATAATTTCATAAGTCAGATAGACCTAATAGATACCTGCAGAACATACCACACATGCTGAAATATATGCATTATTTTCAGCAGGCCATGGGACTTTCTCAAATTTAAGCACATATTAGAAAACAAAGCAAGTCTTAACAAATATAGAAAAACTGAAAGGATAATAGCATTGTATCTTACCACAGTGGAATATAGGCAGGTATTATTATTAGTAGAAACTACAGGAAATACACAAACTCATGGAAACTAAACAAGACACTACTGGGTGATAATTGTTTAAAGAAGTCAAGAAGGGAACTTAAATATTCCTAGAGTATAATCAAAATAAAAAATGTTTGATCCATATTTCCAAACTTCTCTTCTTGAAGTTTGTTTCAGTTTATGTTATCACAATCAGTGAGTGCACGTGAATACCTGAAGTCATGTATGACCTCTATTTTCTCATTAACAACACATAATTTACCAATTGGCAAATAAATAACAGTTAAGCTTGTATTTAAGCTTCAAATTATTCGATGGGATTGAACCTTACTACTTGTTTACAATTTTATAGATAGTAGCCAGTACCTATGTAAGTCTATATTCTATAGTCAGTTTTCTTGAAAAAAATTAGTTTTCTATAATTAATTTAAAGTTATATAATTTTTATTATAAATGATTATTACCTAAAAGCAATTTCCTTGCAGTTTTCTTCTTTGCATTTTTATTTCAGAAGTTTAAAATAATATAAATCTATCTTTTGTTTCATAATTTATGCTTTGTTTTATTTTTATTTTATATGTATGAGTGTTTTTGCTTGCATGTATGTGTGCATACTATTTGCATGCCTGGTTCCAGCAGGGACCAAAAGGGAGCATCAAATCACCCTGGAACTGATGTTACAGATGCTTGTGAGCCACCATACAGGTGGTGGGAACTGAATCTGGGTCAGCTGGAAGAGCAACAAGAGCTCTTAATCACTGAACCATCTCCCCAGACCTTTATAATTTCTTAAGAAAAGTTTACATTATTCCAAGATCATTTAATTTTTTAAATAAATTTTATAAATATTTATCTTTTATGATTTTTGTAAAAAATAATTTACTTCAGTGGATATAAAATTAATTTTTAAGCAAAATGCAACATTCTCTTTTCCTAAATACTTGAACTAGCTGTCACAACATATCTAAATAATTGATATTGTGTCTGATGGAGACTTCAGTTGCCCAAAATATAGTCTTAGACCTCAAAGGGAGCAAAGGATGTAAGGTTCTCAGTGGAGCCAAAGCATGATAACAGCCAATGAATTCTAGTGTAGAAGGGCTAATCCTCCACCTCTCTGCCTCCCTGGTACAGTGAAGATGCTGTTCTTAATGATCCCAACTTAGAAACAGCAAGATGGAGATCCCTGACCTGGACCAGCCAGTCTTTCTTCATGGAGAGAGAAGATAAAGAGGATAGAATATAGAAAAGATAAAAGTTGGGATTGGGAGGTTTGGCACAAGCTGTATCTGATGTCAAGCATGCTTATTAAGAAGTATAGCACCTTATATATTATTCCCAGGGAACTGATGGGACAAAGTCAGCAGAAGACGACTAATCAAGCAATGCTACTCAAGAGTAATGCAGAGTATCTTAAGAACATTACAAACCAAACACACAGCTACCTTGGGAGTCATACTCACAACCTTTTAGGTTGTGAAGAGTTGACTTCTCATGTTCTGAAGCTACAGCACCCCCAAATCCCTGACTCCATGCCATGATTGACTCTATCAAGCATATTCCTGGTTTTAGAGAAGAAGCTGTGCTCTTTCTCCATACATCGGGGCCTCAGAGCCTCAGGGAAAGCCTCAGTTCATCAGTCCAACTTGTATTTTGACACAGGGTCTGTCTCAAATTTACTAGACTGGCTGGTCAGAAGTCCACAGGAATCCTTATGTTTCTACTTCTCCAACACTAGACCCAGAGACATGCCTACCTGTTTACATCTGTGCTGGGAATCAAACTCACATCCTTATGCTTGTCAGGGAAGTGCTTACTGACCGAGCCAATTCCCCAGTCCTGATCTTGAGATTCTCAATATAGTTAATCCATAAGATGAGGGAAATGATTAAGTTATTTCAATTTATATTTGTCTATTATGTAAAATTGGAGCGATATACAATCTACTGGCCTTGACAGTACTGTAATGAAAGTGACTCACAGTCCCATCATGCTTAACTCTCTTTTACTTTCTTCTCATCCTCAAACACTTTGCAAGTTGAGTATTCCAATTTAAGCATATGCCAAATGGACCATGTTCTTAGGAACCCTGGACTCTAACATTTGTCCTGTCAGATGAGTCAACTGATGTTCTTTACACGAGGTAGAAGGATAACCTTAGGGATTATTTTCCTTTTGTCAGTGGTATAGTGGTACAGTTTTGGAGCTGTGGTACAAAGAGGACATGGAGTTTTCAGGGACAGGTGGAATTCTGGCCACACTTATTGACCCTTTGCACAGCTTTGTGAAGGTTGCTGTCCTATTTAATCCACATCTTTTCCAAAATCACTCCCAGTATGCAGAATTGTTGTTACTATTTAACATAGTGTACATGTGGGTCATTAAATAAGTAATAGTGCTTAATTTTAATATTAATTACACATCCAGGCACACACATAGACTCTTGCTGTTTTTTCTGTTTACTCTGCTCAATCTAATCATTAAGTTCAAAATCATAAATGAAGTTAGTTTTGTGAATATAGTTGTATGTTATAAATAAGAGCTGAGGGGACCCTGTTCCTCTGCAATAGTAGGAAGTTTTTTTCCAATTCAATTCTTGAGTAACTAATATTTTATTACATTATTTTGATGATACTTCAGTGATATTAAAATGGAAAGTCATGATGACTCATTCAAATCCAGTGGTATTACATTTTTATTAACACAGTCATTTTAATATTGTAGAGATTATTTATGATATGAAATGGCCCACATTTGTTTCTTTCCTTAGGTTCTCTTTTCATGGTTCATATTTTTACAGCTATGACCTAAAAATCTCTTTGGTCAGGTGTGTTGGATTTTGAAACCTGGGGTTTCATGCAAGAGGCCCTTGAATGTCAGGGAGTCCTAGAATGGGCTGGAGAGCTGGCTAATGAACTGGTGGGAGCAGGTTATTGGATGGCATAGGTCTCCACCTTGTTGCAGTGAAGGTGGGATTGAGAAGTTATATCTCTAGAAGTTTCCTAGATAATGGTGTTTCACAATCCAGAGGAAAGATCTCTGATAACCCCTGACATTAACTAATGGTAGTCTCTTTCCAAATAATGTTCTTCACCATAGTAGCTATGTATAAATTTGTTTATTTATACATTTATTTAACTTTAGAAGTTTATATTTTAAGATGCCAACTTTCTGTGTTGCCTTTAGGCATATGCACAAAAGTTTAATGAATTCTTAGTTTTTGGCAATTTCAAACATGTATAAAATGCATTCTGATTGTTCTTTACCCTCACTCAATCTTATCGCTTTCCTAGCTCAGTCAATCTGTTTTCCTCCCTCCCTGTCTGTTTCCAAGATTTATGGGCTCTACAGGCTGGCCTATTTAGTTTAACCATGTGATCAGTATAGCCAATAGATTGGGACTATCTAGTGGAGCCTGGTGGTCACACAATGGAAGGCAATGACCTCCCCTAGTAGGAAACAATCCAGCATTGAGGGATAGGTATCCCTGAGCCCATCCTCCATTCATGCTTCACTGTGGTGGTCTCTTTCTTGTTCGGATCCAGTGTAGTCATCTTTAGCATTTGTGAATTTATGGTTGCAGTGGTTGTGAATTGTTCAAAAGATGCCATATTGCACTCCTCCTTCCTGTTTGCTGGCTCTGCAATTCTTTCTACATTCTTCTGCAGTATACCCTCAACCTTGGAGGGGGTTGTTTATATGTTGTTTAGAGGTGAGTGCTCAATTTCCACTTATTATAAACGTATGCAGCCATAGTCTGCATTCACCACAGTTCACTATAAGGAGATAACTGTAATTAACACTGTAAGTGCAAATTGTCTATGGGTATAAGCATATGTCTTTTGAAGTCAACTTAACACTATGCAAACTCACCTAAAGAACTGAATTAAGTTCTCCCTAGGGTCTATGGCTTCCACTGACCTGGGTTTTCAGTTGGATTATAGTACTAGATGTGGCTTCCTTTCCTTGAAATCCAATCAGAGAACAGTTTTTTATCCCCACAACATTCATATCACTATTGCACATGTGGATGCATCCTGCCTGGCAGGTTTCTGTTGTAGTTTTAGGGTTCACAACTGGTTAAGACCATCAATGCCTTTCCTCTCCAGCTATATGCATAGTGCATTCCAGCCCTATGATAACTACTTGGGAGGGAGGGAGCTTCTAGATCAGTGCCAACCAAAAGTGTTTCTTAAAATAATAATTCCTTTCATGAAAAATGCTATAAATATTAAGTATGCATCTAGTATAATTCACCATGTTTGTAAATCAAATATATCTTGCATCTTTATTCTGTTAGGTTATAGAACAAACAGGCCATTAAGTATAGAAATATATTTTAAAATATGGTAAAGTTGTATAGTTTTCAAGTGTAGTTTATGGCTGTCCACTTTGTTTCTGTTCATCTTTTTGCCTCATCCTAATTCCATATGAATCAGTGTAAGGAATTTCTTGCTAATAGCTTTAAAATATATGAAAACAACCTTATTTTATGCAACACATAGTAAAGACTTTAAAGAATGATTAGGAGTTTAGTAGCACTAAATACAAAATGCTTGTACTTGGGAAAACAGCATTTTGTAAATGTGCTGCTTCTTCCTAAAATCTAAAGCCCTAACAATGTAAACAAAAATAAAGGTCAAGAGAGCAAACAAATATATGTGTAACACTTTCCTGGCTCACTGTAATTTTCAAACTTAGCCTGTGAATGTCAATTAGCTCAAGCAAGTCTTGCTGATAATGTCAGCTGTCAGTCATTCCTAGGTAGTGATGTGTGGGGTTTGCCAGCAGGTAATGGACCAGTTGAGTGATGAAGGAAATAATGAGGACACAGATACCTTAGCAAAACTTTCTCATCTCTGGTAAATATCTTTCTATGAGGGGAATTAATAAGAGAAAGAAATGTCTCATTAAAATTTATCTCAATTTAGTTCATTTTTAATGAATTATACTTTAAAATGTTAATCTTTTAATGTTTAATTTTTTAAAAAGCATGTAAGTGACCAATGATCTACCATTTTTAACATGATTGTTGAATACAAACTTACAAGAGAAAAGCCATAATTTTATATTAAACTTTTGGTTTGAATTGAATTAAATATTCATATCAATTTTCATGAGATGTGTGACAAAGCCTTTTGACAGACTCCACAAAATATTTAACCTAATCAAATTCATTTTATTTGTATATGAGCAAAATATAATTAAAATATGTTATATTACACTTTAGTTAGGTATTTTATCTTATTAGAGTTAAGGGAATTTTCTTGTATTGTAGCTGTAGTTTTCTCACTGTTATATGAAGTTTAATTTTATCATTTATCAGATTTAATCATCAGTAATAATAAGTCTTCATCATCATTCCATTTTCCTTTAGACTTATGTCTGCCTACCCACCCATCAATGTACCACCCATCCATCTTTATCTTATCAACATAATCATAGACATCATTAATCATATTATATCAACTCAGATATAATTCTCTCATCTATTAACATAATTATATCTGTAATTAATGATAAATATATGCTTTATTCTTATAATTTTATTACTTATCTCTTCACTTTAATGTTCTTTACCTATCTCTCCTCTAGTTTTAAATATTACATGTTTTGTGTATATGTATGTAGGTGAAACTGTGTGTGGTGGTGTGCATACATGTATGTACATGCAAATATGGAGGTCAGTAGTCTACCTTGAGTATTGTCCTCAGGATAGATCTGTGAGGTTTGATGTTAACTTTCAACTTGTCATAATCTATAATCAGCTGGGAGACGAGGCTCTGGATGTATCTGTGGGAGATTATCATAACTATGTTGAGATGGGGAGGCCTTCCCACTGTGGGTGGCACCATCCCATGGATGGGATTCTGGAATTTATGAATGGATAAAGGAACTGTGCATCAGTATGCTCCGATTTTTGCTTGTGAATGCAGTGTGACCAGCTCCCAGAAGTTCTTGTTACTTTGACTTTCCTATCAGACTGGAATAGAGCCTTGAATCTTGAGCCAAATTAAACTTCCTCCACTAATTTGATTTTGTCAGGGTATTTTGTCACAACAACAGGAAAAAACCCTAAGGTACCATCTGCCTTGTTTTTATGGACAAGGTCTTATTGTTGACAAGGTCACTCCTTGTCCTGGAGATGTCCAGTAGATCTAATGCTGACTGGCCAGTAAGCTCAGATTTGCCTGTCTCTGCAGGTCCAGTACTGATGTTATAAGCTTTGCCACCAGGTCTGACTTTCCTTTGGCTTCTAAGGATTAAACTCTGGTCCTCAATTTTGGACAGTGAGCATTTTACTGACTGAAAAAGTAAAGTTATATAATTTCCTTGAGGAAATGTGACCTGATACTTTTTCTTTTTTAAAGATAATTCTTTATTGATTCTTTGGAAGTTTCACATCATGAATCTCAATCCATTTCAGTTCCCAGTCCTTCCATATCTGCTCCTCACCCCTGCAGTATGCCCTCCCCCAAAATTAATTAAAGACAAAACGAATCAGCCAGCCAACCAACCAACCAACCAAGCAAACAAGCAAGCAAGCAAGCAAACAAACAAAACCACAAACCCACCTCTCCCTTCCACCTTTCCAACCCCTCTTCATTTATCCTAATGGCATCAGGAGCTACAGTGTGTCACACGGTATACCCCCTTTGTTCAAGCAGCCCTGCCCACAAAATGTTCATCACTGAACCGTAATGGAAACTCCTCTCAGATATCCTGTTGTCCCAATTCATGGCCCTTGGACACCACATGGCCTATACCCCCAGCATCTATGGTGCCTTTGGTGACACCAGGGGCCACAGACATCACAGACCATAACTGTGATAGGACCATGGACCAGACATGGTTTCCTGAAGGAGTTTAGGCTCAAATATTACCATGGCCCTCGGTGGCAGCTCAGGCCAAGCAGGTCAGTGTGGCTCCATAGTCAGTGTGACCCTTGGAGACCAACATGGTCTCAGGTGGCAGCCTAAACTCATGGCATTGGGATTGCCTTGGATGGCATCAGGAGATACAGGCATCAACAGAGACCATGGCTGTAATAGGGCCTCAGGCCCAGGCATACTCTCAGCAGCCCTGGCCCAGATGAAACACCGTGGTCCCAGCTGCGGCATCACCCTCAGGCACCAACATGGCTGTAGAATTAGCCCAGAACCCAGGCGAGGCTACAAACATCACAAGCCATGACTGAGGTAGGGCCAGTGACCCAGACATGGTCCCTGCAGCAGCCTGGGCACAGATGTAGTCTGACACTTTACATAGTGCTTCATATGGACTAGATACTCAAAGGTGAATAATTTGAATTTATAGCTCAAAATAGCTTGAGAGTAATTCCATTCAATTGAAAGAAAAGAATAATGTAACAGTGGAAGAAAGACCTATGCTAAGTAATCTGGACTAACATATGTCTTAGGAGAAGCTTAGGTACCCAGAGACTTATGAGGAACGAATAGATATAGTTAGATACATATAATTAGATACATGGGGTGCCTGAAACATCCCAGATATGGAGAGAAAGAAACAACATGAATTCTATCCTTTGGAAATAAACAGCATAACTATATTGAATTATAACTGGATCATGAAGCTCAAACCTACTCATTATTTTGGGACAAATGAGATGGCCAGCAGGTAACTGGTGTGGGACTGAGGTTCCAAATAGTGACAACATTCTAAAATCAAGTCTACTTCTATCAATATTCCGAGTGACTATTGTACCTGTAATTTGATTAATACAGAATATTTGTAATAGAATGTGAAATTATTCAAAATGAATTTATTCACCAGTTGTCATTATCATGGGCTGCTAACTATAGATATGATCAAAACAGCAAATAGAGATGGTGAATGTTTACTTATAACATACTAGGTGCCAAGCTCTCGATTCCTGACTTGAAAGGATTATGTCACTTATCGTTCCCAGCAGCCTCTAGAAGAGGGAAAAGTTTGGTCATAGTTTACAGTTGCTAAAGTTTACCTTAAAGATCTGTTAAGCAGCTTGCCTAACTTTACATTTCAGTGTATAGCATAGTTGAATTGCTAAGGAGAGGCCTGCTTTTCAGACCTTCGTTTTACTTCACAAAGGGAGCCTCATTCTGAAATTGTTTCTATATACAAGGATATTGCTGCACAGGTGAGCTCATAAAGATTGTGGTAGCATGCACAAGGTCTACATAAGTTCAAGCCAGATGGGTCCCTGTGCTGAGAGGAGGAAGTAAACATAGATACCCACCAATCACCAAGAAAGTATCTGCAGTTGATGACAGTTGGCAAAGGGAGTGTCACTAGGTATATCAACTACAATGTAGGATGTTCCCCATGCCCAGGAGTATTTGTCCAGGAAAAAATGAATTCAGTGGCATGTTTATGGACTTTTTATTTCATTTTGCCTTTTCTATCTTCCTGGCTTTTCTGTTTAATTTGGCTTTGGTTTTTATAGTTTTTTTTGTGTGTGTCCTTCTGTTTTGTTTGTTTTCTTCTTTTTCAGTGGGGCAGAGAACATAAAGTTTAGTGTGTAGGGAGATGGTAAGATTCTTGTAGGAAACTTAAGTCCAAATGGATCAAAGATCTCAACATAAATCCATCCATACTGAATCTCTTAGAAGAGAAAGTGGGTGGCACCCTTGAACGAATTGGTACAGGAGACAGCTTCCTGAACATAACACGAGTAGCACAGACAGTGAGATCAGCAATGAATAAATGGGACCTCCTGAAACTGAGAAGCTTCTGTAAGGCAAAGGACACAGTCACCAAGACAAAAAGGCAGCCCACAGAATGGGAAAAAATATTCACTAACCCCACATCTGACAGAGGGATGATCTCCAAAATTTACAAAGAACTCAAGAAGCAAGTCTCCAAAACACCAAAGGATCCAATTAAAAGGTGGGCTACAGAACTAAATAGAGAATTTTCAATAGAGGAGTCTAAAATGGCTTAGAGGCACTTGAGAAAGTGCTCAACATCCTTAGCCATCTGGGAAATGCAAATAAAAACAACTCTGAGATAGCATCTCACTCCTGTCAGAATGGCTAAAATAAAAAACACCAACGACAATTTATGCTGGAGAGGATGGGGTAAATGGGGAACATTCCTCCACTGCTGGTTGGAGGGTCAATTGTACAGCCACTTTGGAAATCAGTATGGAGATTCCTCAGAAAAATGGGAATAAACCTACCACAAGACCCAGCAACTCCACTCTTAGGCATATATCCAAAAGATGCCCATTCAGGATGTCTGTTCCACTATGTTCATAGTAGCATTATTTCTTTGTAAGCAACCTAGATGCCCCTTAACCGAAGAGTGGATAGAGAAAATGTGCATTTATACAATGGAGTACTATTCAGCAGAAAAAAACACAATGGAATCCTGAAATTTGCAGGCAAATGGATGGCACTAGAAGAAACCATCCTGACCAAGGGAACCCAGTCACAAAAAGAGAAACACGGCATGTACTCACTCATATATGGATTTTAGACATAGATCTGGGGAGTGCCAGCCTACAATCCCATGGCCAGAGAGTCTGGGAAACAGAACCTTCATTCAGTGGCTGATGGAAGCAGAGGCAGACTCACACGGCTAAGCACTGAGCTGAACTCAAGAAATCCAGTGACAGAGAGGGAGGACTGATGACCAAAGGCATTAAGACTGGGCTGGTTTAACCCCCAGAAACAGCTGAACTGACAAGGGTTAGCTCTTGAATCCCAGACTGTTGCTTGGGAATCCAGCATGGGACTGATCAAGACCCCCTGAATGTGGGTGTCAGTGAGGAGGCCTAGGTAATCTATTGAGTCTTGGGTAGTAGATCAGTATTTATTCCAGGTATACAAATGGACTTTGGACTCCCATCCAACAATGAGAGATGCACTCTCACCCTGGATGAAATGACAGACTATGGACACCCCCATGGAGGTCCTCACCCTCCCTGGGGAAATAAGGGGATATTGGGGGAGTTGGTGGGAGGGCACGGGAGGAGTGGAAGGAAACGGAGAGGGACCTGGAATTGACATGTGAAGCAGCCTAGTTTCTAATTTAAATTTAAATTTAAAAATAAAAAAAATACATAAAAGATTCTTGTAGGAATTGGGAAAGGGGAAAACATGATCAAAATATATTGCATGATTTTTGTCAATAAAAACGAAACTACAACAACAAAATCATTTTCAAACAGAAAAGAAATTATGGTCCCTAGTTTACGAAAACAAAGGGGGAAGAAATTAAATAATTAAACCAAAATGTAGGATGACATGAGAGTAAGATTGATTCGTTTCTTTGTATTATCATGAAGTATGTAAAATTTCTATTTGAATACATATTACTTGGTTAATCAGGAAATAATCCCACCTACAGAGGTTGGTTAATATTCTGTAGCTCTTGCTAGGCGTTGGTAGTGGATGCCTTTAATCCCAGCATTCGGGAGGCAGAAGCAGGTGGATCTCTGTGAGTTAGAGGCCAGCCTGGTTTACAGAGTGAGTTCCAGGACAGCCTCCAAAACAATACAGAGCAACCTTGTCTTGCAAAAGCATATATATATCTCTATGCTCTTGCCTGCTTCTGCCTCCCGAGTGCTGGGATTAAAGGTGTGTGCCACCATAGCCCGGCATCTAGCTCTTATGATATAATGAGTCCATTAGAATGTAACATCCATGAAGATATCAGCTGTTATTAGCTTTGTTCATTGGTAGGTCTCCCATGTCAAGAATATTATTTGAAAAAGTGTGGCTTTTAGAAATATGATTTGAATAAATGACAGAGTGCGACAATGAATATATGCCTCCATTTCTAATGACAATTTTAGGATGTAAATACTGTAGAATCATTTCCTTTCAGTTAATATATAAGTCATTATGGATTTTGAATGCCTATCTTTAACATGCTTTCTCTGAGGAGATTCCTTCCATGTAGAGTTTTCTTGGGTGGGGGAAAGGGTTAACTCACAAATGGAGATATGAGTTCTAATGCTTGTGATTTGAAGGACTATTACAGAAATCTTTTACAATGGGCAAATATCTTTAAATCAGTCCCGTTTGGTTGAATTCAAGTAAGTAAACCATAATTACCCTGTTAGCAAGTGTCATTTTGCTATTCAATTAAAATATTTGTAGGCATATCATTTACAGAGGAAAAATGTGATTCATGAATCCTTAGGCTTTGATTGCTGAAATAAAATTGATACTAGGGTTGAATGATTATTAAAAGTAACAATTGACAAATCATATAAGACAGTATATTGTACTTCCAAGTCATCCACAGAGGGAAGTCTTTCAAGTAATTTTTTTTTTTTGGTTTTTACGAGACAGGGTTTCTCTGTATTGTTTTGGAGGCTGTCATTCCAGCCCAGCCTTGAGCTCACAGAGATCTGCCTGCCTCTGCCTCCCGAGTGCTGGGGTTAAAGGCGTGCACCACCACCGCCCGGCTCAAGTAATTTTTAATATGTATGCAACTTAGATATAAATCATTCATGAAGATAAATAGGTTCCTTATTTTAAACTTTGTCTTTCTTGCATATGTTCTCAAAATTGCAGTGGGATATGAGGGATTGATAGTAATTGTCATCTATAATGATATTTTTGTTATAACTTAGTGTTGAAATAAGATACAGTGGTGTGGCTATCTAAGAGAGAGCTTTTTCTTCATCCCCTCCCCCACTAGGATTCAGAGTTTCCCACAGATATGCAACCAGATCCAAACTTGAGTGCATGTAAAGAAAACCTTTGTCCAGCAAAATTTGACTACAAACTAAACAACATTTTCAGACTTCATGAACTCCCAGTGAGCTGGTAGGACTATTAAAATTTTATTAATGCTTTTTGAGATCTTATTGTCCTGTCTAAACTGTGGTGCTCTTTAAACTATTCATGGCTTATGTGACTTATTCTGGCTTGCAAATAGCTACTTGCAGCAAAGAAACAATCTACTTATGGCTTCTGGAAAATTGTCTAACTTAATTGATTTAGGCACTTGGTGGCAGTGTAGACTAAGTGCACTATTGTGATTATTATTGTTGAGGTTATAGTTCCAGCTTAAAATAACACACATGGTTCTAAGAGAGTTTTCCAGGAGCATTTAAACCTGAGCTCTGAGAAAACTATGGATATCATTTGTTTTGTTGATTTTATCAATTCAGATTTTCCTAGTAATGTAATTTTTGTTTTGTTCTTTTCAAAGTTATAATTCTATGGAATGTAGTCACAGTGATTTAAGAAAAAATTACATTCATTATACTATAATTACTTCATGAATCTGAACATTAATATTTCTGAAAAATGTATTTATTTTGTATCTTTGGACATTGATGGGCTGCTAAGTATTTTTTGAGAACATCTTTCTGTCAGTAATCTGTAGCTATAAAATATAACTTTGTGGAACACATAAACTTCAGTAAACAATTTTGGTTGATAATCATGGGTATTTATTATAGTTTCGGCAAATAGCATTTCTTTCTTGAATTTTGAAATATAATCTAAGGTATATGCAATTTTTATTGAAGAATCTATGATTTGGGTAAAATCATATACAGGAAAAGTTTTGCAATCCTTCACAAACTTTTTAAGCAAGACTAATGTATTGTACCTGACATATACATATATTTTACCTTTAGTTCTTCTCTTTTCCATTTGAATTATGTCCTCTGCTTTGATGATATATGGTATGGTATTTTAATAACTTTGATTATAGATGACATATATCTATATAAACATATGGATATATAGATATACTGAACACTATTTGTTTATATCTTAGGAAGAAGAATGCTACCTATAATGTTTTACTTATATGTATATAATAGATATGATCTTAGTGACATGACCAAAGCACATAAGTCAATGAATTGGAAACTTCAGTTAATATTTAAACAGAATCATAAAAATGATGCATTCATCCCTTAAGGTTCTATATACAATGAAAAATACACTCTCTGTGTGTGTGTATGTGTGTGTGTGTGTGTGTGTGTACATGCATATGTGTGTGTCATTTGAAGTAAGGTCCTAACTTTTTCATGAAACGCCTTTTAACTAGATGTGGTTCTATATGATATTTCTTAACATCAGCTAAGCCAATAGAGCATAATGTATAATTCTGATTAAAAATAAAATACTTTTTATTTTTACAGATTTTACTTATAATTCAACAGTAGGTATAATATGAATTGGTATAAAAAAAAGACCTGGCTATTTCAGAATTGCATTTTAAGAATTTTCCATAGTATACTCCACTCTATTACACCCAGACAATGGCAAGAATATGAAGAATTAATTTGATAATAAAAAAGAATTATAATAGAGAATGACTCTCTACTCCTGTTTGCAAAAATACCCAATGGTCTGTGTTCCAAAGGAAACATATGCATAGAGTTCTCTTTTTTATTTTACTAAAATGTTTTTTTTTCACACATTGCATTCTGATTATGGTTTTCTTCACCTTACTCCCCACAGTTCCTTACCAACTCCCCACCCATCCAGATCCACACCATTTCTGTCTCTCATTGCAAAACAAACTGGCCCCTAAGGGACAATAATAAAATAAAGGAAAAGGAATTTGAAATAGGACAAAACAAAAAGAAGAAAAAGAGTCAAAGGAAAGGACAGGAAACACATTTAGAAAAGGAGACATACTTGTTTGCTCACAGAGAAATCTCATGGAAACACAAAACCAAAAGGCATAACATATATGCAAAGGAACTGTAAGGTTGAAGAAAAGAAAAGAATGCTCTGACCCATCCAAGAAACCTCTAAAGATGCAGTTGAGTTTGTTTTCTGTTGAAGATGTAAAGCTGGGCATGCAGCCTACCCTTACGAGTGTTTTGTTTTCCCGTGGAGGAAACTGAATTTTCATTTGCAAGTGGTTATCAACTGGAGATTGTAGTGTGCATTCTTCCCTCCAGCCACCTGTGTCTCACTGCTGTCTCAGCCCCCAAGTAACACACAAGACACTATATTAATTATGAAGTTGGGGCTGTTTGCTATGGTTTCTCATTGGCTAGCTCTGACTTAATTATTAACCCATAACTAGTAGTATATATTTTTATAAGGTCTTAGCTTACCAAGGACACAGCCTCATGTGTCTTCTCTTCCCTGGAATCACATGGCAACTCTCTTTACTACATTTCCCAGGATCCTCCTTGACTCCTAGTCCCATCTATCTTGCTTCCTTATTGGCCAACAATGCTTTATTTATCAACCAATAGAACAACATATACACAGGACTTCTCTCATCAGGAGATAGCTTTGGGTCAAGGATGTTTTTTTGTATTTCTTTCAGCTTTAGGACCCCATCTGATGCAGACCTATGCAGACCCTATGCATTGCATTCTCCCACAGTCTTCATGAGTTCATATGCACTTCAGTCCTGCTGTGTCCAGATAGCTTTTTTCCTTGATGTCTTACATCCTTTGTGTCTCTTAAACTCTTTCTGCCTTTTGTTCCATAGGGTTCCTGAGACCTGAGGGGAGGGATTTAATGGGGACATTTCAGTTAGGGCCAAGTGTTTCAAGGTCTCTTACGCTTTGCAAACTGTGCAGTTGTGGGTCTCTGTATTTGTTCCCATCTTCTGAAGGAGGGAGCTTCTCTGATGACTGCTAAGTAAAGTACTGATCTATGAGTACAGCAGAATGTCATTTTAGTCATATTATTGTTACATTATTTTAGCAGAACAGTAGTATTTGGTTTTACCCTAGTTCCCAGTTCTGTCTAGTTTTAGGTTCTTGGTCACCCTAGTAGTGTCAATTGTGGGCCTTAAGTCAAATAAGATGTTTGTTGGTTACTCTGAGAAATTTTGTGCAACCATTGAACTAGCATATTTTGCAGGCAGATCACCATTGTAGATTGAGGACTTTATAGTTGGGTTGGTTGCTGGGGGATGTCCTTTTGGATATACGTTTCTCTTATTGTCTGATAAATAAAAACACTGTTTACCCAATAGAGGCAGGGAGATAGACAGGATTAGGAGACAAGGAGAATTCTGGCAAAGGTAGGCAGAGAGGCACTGCAAAGAGGATACCATGTAGACCACAAAAGAGTAACAGGTTCAGGCATTCTCTGATAAGCCAAGACCACATGGAAATACATAGATTTATAGAAATGGGTTAATAATTAAGACAGAGATAGCCAGTAAGAAGCCCTAGCCATCAGTCAACAGTTAATATAGCATCTGTGTGCTTATTTTGGGTTAAATTGGCTGTGAAACCAGACTGGAAGAAAACTCCAGCAACAGTTTGCATTTACCTTTATCCTTTGGTATCATGCAGTTTACCCTTGAGTGAATATTCTTCCATAGGGGAGACAGGTACCAGTTTGACTTTTTCATGTTCAATGAGTTGTGTAAGTTTTTGTCCTCAGCAATAGGGCAACCATCAGTTTGTGGAGAGCCAGAAATAGCTTTGGCAATAGCCAGGCTATTATCATCTACAATTTTAATTTGTGACTTCTTTAATCTAAAGTGAGAACCCTAGGCTCTCAGAGGATTATTTCCCCAGTTTTCATTGATAGCAGTTCTCTTTCACCTACTCACATTCCATCTCCTAAATTAATAGCTAATCACATTACAATAGCAAATCTTGGCTTACACAGACATTTGGTAATAAACTGTTTGACTCTTAATAGTCACCTGCATTGGCTGTGCAGTAGCTGCTAGCCATGACTACTGAGATCAAGCAGCTAGATGTCCTCAGAACAGCTGGAATGTTTTACAGAGAGAAAGAGCTGGTCAATTAAAAAGTTGAGTGGAAGTAAAAGGGAATATTTTTACCCAATGAAAGAAGAAAAAGAAAGAGGGAAACGGTTGCTTTTATAAAAAACAAGAACCCAGATTTCAACTCATTTTATTTCTAGCCACTACAAAGACAGCTGTCCTGTAACTACTAGTGCAGCCCAGGGAGGAATTTCATCATCTTTGCTAGTTATTTTATAAGGAGAGAATGGTCCATCTTTATGGCTTAAGCAGTGGAAAGGTGAACTAGTAGAAAGAATGGCGTTTAATCTTTCAGGGTACCTTAGATTAAGTTGCTGCTTTGGGACAACTGATTTAGGGGGTTGGTAGCTTTGTTGGCAGTCTGTTTATTTCTGCTTGTGGTACTACTGTTTCTTCTTTGCTATGTGTTTGCGGGGCTCCCATCTGTTTTATTTTATTTTATCAATTCTTCCTGTTTATTCTATTTTAACTGTCAGCTATTAACTAGACATAATATAAAATTTCAAAGTAATATTTAGTGTTTCTCACTTCCTTGAGGTGGGGGAACTGGAGAGATGGATCCGTGGTTTAAGAGTGATGTCTGTGCAATTCTGAGAACCATAATTCAGACCCCAGGGAACACTTAGCAAACTGGCATCCTGGCTACTCATCTCATTCCAGTTCTGAGAGATTATCCTGGTTCAGTACCCAGTACTACTGAAAACAAATACAAAGCCCTACTATTTTAATTCCATGTTATAACCCCACAAGCATAGACACACATGGAGTAGTGGTACTTAATGTATCTATAATAAAATGTTTACTAGTTTGATTATATCTTCTTTAGGCAAGATCATTTTCTCAATATCTAAGAATTAATTTTGTTTTGCTTGACAATTAATCAGTGGGGAAATGTTTTTAAGCTGCAGTTGGTACGTTTCTTTACTTTGAAATGTATAAGAAAGGCAATTAGTACTGAAGACAAAAACAATACGATTACTACTTTTAGTGTTTTACTGAGCACTAGTAAGAAGAGTCATTTGCTTTAGTCACTATCTGAGCACATTTCAGTAAGCAATTATGTTCTCTCTATTTTTGTTAGATACAAACAGAAAGACAGATAGACAGACAGACACACATGTGATGCTTGGACACAATAATAATTACAAGATTCGAATCAGTTATAGTTTTAGATGAAAGCAATAAGTAAATCACAAGTTATTTTAGAAAAATTTCAAAGAAAGAAATCTCTATTTTTACAGCTATGCATACAATTTACCAGTAATATAAAACCTTATAACATATGATTTAGGCCAAAATCTCTGTTTTTCCCTCTTGAGAATCATGACCCAGGATAATTGCTTTACAGTTGAATATTAAAATAATTAATTAGATTGTGTGTAAGTGCAAAAATGCTAATTATGAATCCTTTTTCTGCAAAAACATACATCAAAACATATTTTTACTAGCTTTTTTAAAACAAGGTCATAATAAAAACATGTATTAAAATCCAGATAATTTAAAAAGTCTTAATTTCTTACTAATTTGCATTTTTATAGAGGGCAATTTTATAGGTCAAAGAACCAGAAGGCCTTTAAATTAGATTAGTTAAGAGGATTTTTTAAGCTCTGGTTTACGTATATGTGTTTCTACTACTCTTGCAGGATGTCTTAATGGTATTCGTCCACTTAAAACGTGCTCTTCAATAAAATACATGAGTTAAAAATTCCCCTTTTGTCTAGATAACTATGTGGTAATCATGTTCTGTTCTAGTACCCTTCTTTCTCATGAGAAACCTGGGCAGAAATGCAGGGACTTATAATCGCATTTGTTTTTCCCATTCTCCCCACCTCCTGTCTGTATTTTTGTTACTTGCTTTATTGTCAGGGCAGGAAAGAGCGACCTTTGCTTAATTAAGGAAGGAAGACTGAATGTTTATCTCACATCTGAGAGTACAATCCATCATGGTGGGCAAGGCATAGTGCAGGAGATTGAGGAAGCTGGTCATGTTCCATCAGCAGATAGGATGGAGAGGATGGTAAATGCCTGTGTTCAGGTAGCTTACTCCTTTTGTTCAGTCCTAACCCTTGGAATATTATCTCCCCCTTTTTATTGAGTCTTTTCAACTCAGTTTACTGAATCTAGATATTTCTTCAATGACACACCTAGACATTTGTTTCCATGGCAACTTAAAATCCCAAAAAGTTGACAACCAAGACTAGCCATCTACATCTCTCCTCTGAAACACTTATCAGTCACTAGTAACGTCTTCTATCCAACCAATGGTCACTCTTAACTTCTTGTTTTCTTTACTACTCAGGTACTTCATAGAAAGATGTCTACTCCTGAGACTCCTGCTGATGTTAGTGTGTCCTGGATTTCCTCTGGACATCCTTGCTCCTCCCTCTTAGCTTGTTCAGTGAACTGCTCCTCTTGGGCCAGATATCTTGTTAAGGGACTGCCCCTTAAGAGCAGCTATTAGCTTTATCTTTTCTCTAAATGCATTTCTCAGGTGGCATCTTGTATTCTCTGAGTTTCAGTAGTTTCTAAGTGGTAAGATGTTGAAATTTCCTCTGAGCTTGAATATTGAATAGGATTCCCCAACTCTCGTGTCCAAAGAAGTGTGTGTCTGCTACCCTCCATATTCACAAGAGAACTACCATAAATAAATAGATACCAGCTAAAATCCTACAACAATTATGATCTTTCACCATTAAAGCTCCCAGACAGGAACTGTAAAGGATGTAGCTCAGTGGTAGAGCACTTGTGTGGAGATATGTTGTTTATGATCTACTAAAGCCACTGAAGATCAGAAGAAGCAAAGCAGCCAACCACTAGCTGTTACCTCTCCTTCAGACTGAAAGGGTGATCCTTAATCCTCGGTGTGGCTGGAAACTGAATCTCTTCCTGTCCTCAGTGTAGCTGGAGAGAAATTGCTAGCTCTGAGCCCCTGCTTCTATCTTACATATCTCTGTGGTGTTGGAATTAAAGGCACAAGCTCTGTTCCTTTTAGACTCTTATGTAGCCCTCGGTAGCCCTGAACTCACAAAAATCCATCTTTCTCTGTCTCCTGAGTCCTGTTGTTAAAGGTGTGTGCCACCACTGCCTGGCATCTATGGCCATGGCTAGCTTTGCATTCTGATCTTCAGTCAAGTTTTATTAGGTCATAAACAATATATCACCACACACTTGTCTAGTAATTAGATCCCCAGTTTGCTGGGGAATCTCTCAATAACTCTGGTAGCTCTTTGATTTATAACACATTTGTAACATGCATTCTTCCTGCCAGCCTGGTTCCAGAGTCATGTCAGTCCACACAGGAGGCTATAATAATTATGAAGCTGTTGGCCATTTGCTTGGTTTCTTATCAGCTCTGAATTATTAATTGATAACTGCTAATCTGAGTATTTCCATGTGGTCTTCTCTTACTGGAGAAAGGATCTGGAACTCTTATACCTCTGATGTCCTTTATCATAACTGACTGTGCCTCTGTTTCCCAGAATCCTCCTTGACTTCTAGTCCCACCTATCTTGCTTTTCTATTGGCCAACAGTGCTTTATTTATTCCACCAATGAGACAGCATATACTCAGAAGGACTTCCCCATCATCTCCTCTTTTCTAAATAAAAAGAATGGTTTTAACTTTAACATAGTAAAATATATAACAAGGCAGTTATTAAACAAGAAGTATAAATACAATATTTAGTCCATTAACATTTAGCAATATTTTTTTGTTTTGTTTTTTTAATTATTATTATTATTTTTTATTTTTTTCTTTTATTTTCCAGTTTAAATTTAGATAAGAAACAAGGTTGCTTCACAAGTCAGTTCCAGGTTCCTCTCCCTTTCCCTCCCCTCCTCCCATGCCCTCCCCTCAACCCCCCCCCCCGTTATCCCCTCATTCCCCCAGGGAGGGTGAGGCCCTCCATGGGGGTGTCCACAGTCTGTCATTTCATATAGGGCAGGGCCTAGACCCTTCCCCAAGAGTTCGGGGTGAGAGTGCACCTCACATTTTTCTATGGGAGTCCAAAGTCCGTGTGTATGCTTTGGATGGGTACTGATCTGCTGCCCAAGGCTCAATAGATTCCCTAGGCCTCCTCACTGACACCCAGATTCAGGGGGTATTTATCAGTCCCATGCTGAATTCCCAGGCTGATGCCTGGGATTCAAGAGTTAACCTTTGTCTGGTCAGCTGTTTCTGGGGGTTAAACCAGCCCAGTCTTAATCCCTTTGATCATCAGTCCTCCCTCTCTGTTACTGGCTTTCTTGAGTTCAGCTCAGTACTTAACCAAGGGAGTCTGCCTCTTCTTTGATCAGCCACTAAATGAAGTTTCTGTTTCCCATACTCTCTGGCCATAGGATTGTAGGCTGGCACTCCCCAGATCTATGTCTAAAATCCATATTTGAGAGAGTACATGCCATGTTTCTCTTTTTGTGACTGGGTTACCTCACTCAGGATGGTTTCTTCTAGTGTCATCCATTTGCCTGTGAATCTCATGATTCCATTATTTTTTTCTGCTGAATAGTACTCCATTGTGTAGATGTACCACCTTTTCTCTATCCACTCTTCGGTTGAGGGACATCTGGGTTGCTTCCAAGTTCTGGCTATTACAAATAAAGCTGCTATGAACATAGTGGAACAGACATCTTTGTTGTATGAATGGGCATCTTTTGGATATATGCCTAAGAGTGGAGTTGCTGGGTCTTGTGGTAGGTTTATTCCCATTTTTCTGAGGAATCTCCATACTGCTTTCCAAAGTGGCTGAACCAGTTGGCACTCCCACCAGCAATGGAGGAGTGTCCCCCTTTCACCACATCCTCTCCAGCATAAATTGTCATTGGTGTTTTTGATTTTAGCCATTCTGACAGGAGTGAGATGGTATCTCAGAGTTGTTTTGATTTGCATTTCCCGGATGGCTAAGGATGTTGAGCACTTTCTCAAGTGCCTCTCAGCCATTTTAGACTCCTCTATTGAAAACTCTCTATTTAGTTCTGCAACATTTAGCAATATTTAAAGAAAATATATTCGATCCTATCTTTGTGAGTCTAAAGTCTTAATTGTAACTTATCTTTTATCATAACTAAGGAAAACTATACTTATAACTATCTGTCTTTAACTCCATCAAAGAACACAAAAGGATAATATACAAATACTATTGACAGAGACATCTCGCTACCTGAATAGTCACCCTAAGTTCCTGTGTAATGTTGGGGCATCCATCTTTAGCCCATAGGCCACAGTGTGTCTGGCAGACTTTACAGCAAAGCAGGAAATTTTAAACTGTCCATCTGCATTGGCAGTTTGTCAATCATTTTTCTGGGTCCTCCAGAAATTCCAGCAGACTCTTCAATGATGTAGGAACGCTTTAGGACTGCTCATCAGGTTTAGCAGTCACTTTCCTGTGGGTCCTGTAGTTCCAGTCTATCAAACAGTAAAAACAGTTTCTTGCCCAAATGACTAATCTTGCCATGTTGAAAGCAAACTCCATAACAAGTTTCTTAGATGCCATTCTTCCTCTCAGATGTCAAGTAAAACCCTAAACCATTTTAAATGCCATTTTCTGAAGTTCTTTAAAAGGTTTGAAGACTATCTATCTATCTCAAATATATCTCTGTATATCTAGAAAACCTAACTGGCCTAAGTTTTGACTATTATAGGTAACTATAATCTATATTTTATTATGCATTACGTTTAAAAGATCATCATAAACACAATACTTAAACAAGAGGAGAAATATACACATCACAAAATTGACCTTAAATTTGTATCAGTAAATGAAAATCCATATCAATATAAAGTATTCATTTCTGTGTCATATCCTACTTCTGACACCAAATAATTTAGAAATATTAAGCCACACATTACAAGTTAAACTTAGAATGTAGTTTTGAAATTAAGGTCCTTTTAAATAACTATAGCTTTTAGTTAGCATCTCAATATATATAAATTTTTATATTGTGAATAATATGTTTACTTATCTTCAAAACCATTAATATACTAGAGTGAAGCATGCATTTAAAATTAGAATTATAGAAGGAAAGTACCCATAGTTTGCAGAGTTGACTTGAAGAAAAAATTCTTCCCTAGATGGGTAATTATTAGAGAGATACAGCCTACTATTTTTAAGATTTGGTACCAAAGTGCTAAGGGATAAGTATTAGGTAAGCTTCTATTATTTAATGATACAGTAATAACATTTGTACCATTAACTTTTAAGAAGAAAGACACATATGCACACACAATAAATGCAAGCATTAACTTTAATGAGCTATTTACTTTTGGGGGGTATGTTCCATGAATAAATGCATCATTTAATTAGCAGA
Source organism: Mesocricetus auratus (assembly GCF_017639785.1). Lineage (NCBI taxonomy): Eukaryota > Metazoa > Chordata > Mammalia > Rodentia > Cricetidae > Mesocricetus > Mesocricetus auratus. The sequence continues at coordinate 38,243,661 of NW_024429194.1, read as the reverse complement.
TTAGATTTTCAGGTTTTTTTCATATGTCTTTAGTGTCCTTTCCTGTCTCATTCCTTAATTTTAGACTAAGATTGTTCGGGCACTTTGGGTTTGTCAAGTAGTTGTCATCTTCCAGAAAGTGTTCTCATATTTTTTTGGTCAACTTACAGCTAAAAATTATGGAAGGGCTTTTCCGTTGGTCACAGATGATGCGTAAAACATTTTTAATTCCAGCATTTCATAGACTCAGTCAGAGACCGACAGTTGCCCTTCTGGGGCTATAACCATTTTTCATTCCCTTTTAATTATCTAGATCCATAGTAATAACCACGGTGACCTACAAGAAGGCATTGTTGGACATATTATAATTATATATAGCAATTATGCTTAGTGCCAACAATGCATAAAATCCTACATATTAACTAAGGATAGTAGAGATGAAACTTTGCTAGTCTCACTTAGGACATAGTTTCAGTTTGTGAAAAGCCAAGGCATTTACTTTTTGCATAAAACTTTTTTTCTGGAGTATATTATTATGTTAGGACAGGTCTATTTCTGTGAGATGATAATGCATTAATAATATTCCAGTAAATATAGGAAACACTTGTCACTTCAGCTCCTCCTTTCATTATATACTAATATTTTCTATTACCTGCTGTGTAATAGAAAGGGAAATGGAGTTCAAAGCAAAGGTTAATCTATATAGAATCCAGGAAAGGTTGTTCAGGACATAGACCAGTGAAACACATTTTTCTCTTGAACAATTTCCTGTTTCAAAATACTTATAATTTTCTTTAAATAATTAGACAGACTGTGACATTTGAACAATCAATGACTCTAGTAATTTCTGACATTTTTAGTGCCTCATTAAAATTGGCAAGTTTCATCCATTTTAAAGTTAATGTATATGGAATGACATTTATATACACATGTATACATACACAAACACTTATATATGAATTATATGACAGATGGGTTGAAAGCATCAGTTCTAAATCTTCAACCAATTCTGGAAATTTCGTTCATGGCCATGACTAGAAAAATATTGCCATGTTGGTTTCACATTATTTTTTGTATTCATAGTGATTTTTATAATCTAATAGAAGGCAATAAAACTTTTATTAGGCTTATACACTCCACATACATAACAATATTTATGTTCAGATCGCACTTTAATTTAAAACTACTGACATTATCCTAAGGCAATAACCATTAATTTTAGAGTGGATCATAAAATAGCCCATTTTAACTTGTATGTTTGTGAATACCTAAAGTTTATCAGTTTTTTTTGCCTACTATCTCATTTGGCTGCTGTCATTGTTTTTTTTCCCCAACTTCACATTTCTTCCACTTTAGTATAATTAACATCCATAAAGTAACCTTCGATAACTAAGCTATGATCTTATAAACAACCTCCTTACCACTTATTCACCAACTTAATTAGATCACTTAGGCCCATGGTTTAGTCTTGTGCTTGCTTCTTTCAAATTCTGTCAGACTTAATGCATGGGAGATGGATTTGACCCTACTCCAACCTACTGTATCAGATTTTGTTGACTCCTCATGGGAGTCCTTACCTGTGAGGAGAAGTGGACTAGGAGAGGACTGGGGGTGGCAACCGTGGGGTGGGAGGAAGGTGTGTGGGAGGGAGAACTGTGGTTGGAATGTAAAATTAAACTTCAAAGAATAAAAAATCTACTAAGAATTAATAAATAGAACATAGTTGCTAAATGTTTCAAAGAAAATAATGAAGTATATGCACTGGCGTGTTGAAGATTATAAAGGGTCATAATGGAAAAAAAAAGAAACCCAAACAACATTTTGTGAGTAGTTCTCTGAAGAGGAAGCTAAATATTTAAGACCTGTCCTCTCAGACTTGCTCCACAGCCTGAATAGAAACTACTGCTTAAAGAAGAATATTAACACACTGGCATGCATTCGCTACACCATTTGTACCATTGCCATTTGACTATTCATTGTCATTTAGAACAGCAAATGTTTTGTATAAACACAAGTAGATCTTTCTACTTGACAAATCTGACCTTTAGTTTCACCTTCATTGTGCAGATAATATATAATGAAGAGTTTAAGAGTATTGCCAAAGAAATGGATAAAGTGTGTCAATTTCAAATGTACAGTGTCAGATCTGATAGCCATAGTTGAAATAAGATTATGAGTGAAAAATATTTTTCTTTACATAGGTACAGTGTTTTTAAAAGATGTATTTCATCTTATTTTTAAATTATTTAGAGACACTGATTAAATTTAATTTTCTTTAAATTTTAAAATATTTATTTATTTATGTATATGTGTCCAGCCTGCACACCAGAAGAGGGCACCATATCTCATTATAGATACTTGTGAGTCCCCATGTGGTTGCTGGGAATTGAACTCAGGACCTCTGGAAGAGCAACCAGTGCTCTTAACCTCTGAACAATCTCTCCAGTCCCCCTTTTAAAAATTTTTTAAAAGATTTATGAATAAAATTCTACAACATAGTTGGGAGCTCTGTGTCTATGGGTTCTCCACTAGAAGATTGAACTAACCAAGAATATTCTGTAAACCTTATTTGATTGCATCTGTACACAAATACTATTAATCAATGATGGTTTTATTTGTACTATACACATGCCATTAGGCTATTTTGGTTACATTTGACCTACAAAGATATTGTTAGGCTATGCTGGTTATATCAGTACGACATAGATGCTTTTAGCCTATGATGCTATATCCTTGTACTATACGATATACAGACTGTTTCCTTGCCATTATTCTAAGCAATATCTTATAGGATCTGCTTATATGGTAATCTACATTGTATTAGATATTATAAGTAACCACAAGATGTTTCTACATCAACTGGACATATGCATATGTTTTATTCATGTTGCATATGCTATATAGTAGGTTTGTGTAGCCACAGAATTTGGCATTTGTGGAATGCCCCATTATGAATCCTCTGAGGACACCAATGGACAACTATACTAAATTCTTGAAACTATTGCTCTGAATGAATTTTGGAATTCAATGAAAATATGTATATATTTTCTTGGCTTTTTTACATTTTAAATGATTCCATATCTATAATGTTGAGATTGATATTATTTATAAGCAATGTTATAAAATATGAAGAATTATCTACTTTGAGCGAAATTGATAAGTATCATACAAGTATGTGGAACTGTACGTTTAAAGAAGGAACTTTGATTAAGTGTACTTTTTCAAAACTGAAAATAGGGTCAGTGATATTGGGTGGTAGATAAAAGCTATTTTCACAAACCTCACAGCATGAGGTCAGTCCTGTTCTTTTGTTTAAGATTAGTACAGTGAGATGGAACATGGGATATGAGAGATACATTAACCATAGTTTATTATAGGGCAGGAGAGCGAGAGGGGGACAGAGAGTCACGCGAGAGAGACAAAGAGAAGAGAAAGAGTGGCGGTAAGAGCAAGAGGAGAGAGCAAAGAGCAAGAGAGCCTGAGTGGGTGGGGTCTGTCTTTTAAAGGGGTCCTTTGCACCTGTGTGCAGACTAACTCTCATGGAACCCTGGGCTGACCAGAGTACTGCCTGAGTGCGTTTTGCCAGGTAACAGGGGCAGGCCAGCATAATGCCTGAACCTTTCAAGTCCCTAGACCCTACAGGGTAAAAGTGGAGAGCCAACTCCCATAAGTCCTCTAACCTCTACATGTGGATATTTAGAAATATATTGTGTCAAATTAGTTTATAGAATTAAATTGCAACTCATTTCTATGAATTTGTTTAATTTGAGGAAATTAGTTCTTGCAATAATTAAAATTTTTATTTTGCATAATATATGCAAACACTATACATTTCATATTATATTTTATATACAAAGGCTTCATATTTAGCCACTGACCTATAAAATTTGCTTTGTTCTTCTGTTGGCACATTAGCTTATAAAAATATTCATGCCACATCAATTTCAAAAATATGGATATAATGTATATTATTTCCACTATCAAGTATATGAACATTGTAGACTATTGGTTAACAATGTTTTATATTTTTATGCTGTGAAATATTTGTTTAATGTTGCAAAGATATGTTGCATTCTTTTATGTTGCCTTTGTTTAACTCTGTGAAGCTGTGTTACTTTGCCTGCCTAAAACACCTGATTGGTCTAATAAAGTGCTGAACAACCAACATCTAGGCAGGAGAAAGGTTATGTGGGACTGGAATGCAGAGAGAATAAATAGGAAGAGAAGAAAAGTAGAAACAGGGAGTGAGAAAAGAAAAAGGAGAGAGATCGCCAGGGGCCAGCTACTCAGCCACACAGCCAGCTATGGAGTAAGGAGTAAAGAAATGTACATAGAGTAAGAGAAAGATATAGGGCCTGAGGCAAAAGGTATATGGAAATTTTAAGAAAAGCTGGTTACAAATAACCAGAGCTAAGGCCAGGCATTCCTAATTAAGAATAAGTTTTTATGTATTTATTTGGGAGCTGGGTGGTGAGACCCCAAAACAGTAAGAGTAAAGAATTTTATAAAAGAACTACATATGAAGATACATTTTGTATTCATTTAAATTAGAAACAAGCTTGCTTCACATGTCAATCCCAGCTCCCTTTCCCTCATGCCCTCCCTTTCCCCAGTTCCCCTAGCCTCCCACCCAATCCCCACTCCATTCCCCAGGGAGGGTGAGGCCCTCCATGGGGGATCTCCAGAGTGTCATTTCTTTCAGGGAAGGGGCTAGGCCCTCCCCTAAGAGTCCAGGCTGAGAGAGCATCCCTCATTGTGGGATGGAAGCAGAAGCAGACACCCACAGCTAAACACTGAACTGGATTACTGGAACCCTGTGACAGAGAGGGAGGACTGATGAGCAAAGTGGTCAAGACTGGGCTGGTGAAGCCCACAAAAATAGCTGACCTGAACAAGGGGGAGCTCTTGAACCCCAGACAGATGCCTGGGAGGCCAGCATGGAACTGATCCAGACCCTCTGAATGTTGGTGTCAGTGAGGAGGCTGAGGCAATCTATGGGGCCTTGGGTAGTAGGTCAGTATTTATCCCTGGCACACATTTTTGTTTTTAATGTAATTATATATACTCCAACCTACTTTTTCTGTACGACATTTTACGTCTATACTGTTGCCATCACAGAAGGTCTCTCAGCTAAGGGTGATTAGGTTGCTTCCTCTCCTCAGCTCTTCCCACTCTGAGGCTCGTGGAATATTTGTTGGGGGTTGTCTCTTGAGCCGTGCTATAATCTGTTTGACACCAGTATAAACTGGAGAGCTTTACCTTGAGAGTGACCTGATACGTAAGGAACTTCCTGGATTAATTAGTGGAAAAGAGAAATGTCAGTAGCAGGTCGAATTTGATTTAAGGGTGCCACTGTATATTCAGCTTCACCTTTGGCTTTTCTGTCAGCATCATCCTCGTGCTCCTGGGTGTCCTTTTGTGTTAACAGGTGCTTTCATTTCCAGGTGCCTTCCAGGAAATGAAAGAAGGACTCTTGCCATAGCTCTCAAAGAAAGAGAATAGGATGTTGCATCCCTCATGTTTAGGTAAATGCTTCCCTCTGTTTTATACCCTGAGCAGATTAAAAGGGACCAGAGTTGAAAGCCCCAGAAAGAGTATCCATTGACTGAAAGCTAACAAGACACGTGCCCAAGAGTCTGGCACAGTATCAGAATGTCTCCTGGAAGCTGCTTCTGGAAAAAAAGTCATACTAATGTAGATTCAAGTACATTGTGTAAGTTTCTCCTTCACCGTTAGGTTGACTTGATAACTAGAGTGCTAACAAATGTATTCTCCTCTACAGTGCAGTGTATCGTGTGTCTCAGTTGCTGCTTCTTTTGAGCCTTTGCCTAAGATATTGTTCCTGCATTGTGTAGCAGAATGAGATTTCTCACTGTTGTAAGGCTGTTAGCAATTTATTAAATGGCATCTACAAAAGTACTTGAGACACTGTGGTCCTCTGATGTGGTAAGACCAAGCCAAAGAAAATCCTTTGGAGATAGATTGAGGATTGACTGAACTGCACATGTATAGTTCAGGGCACAATTTTCAAACTCTGTTGTATATTCAACAGATGATGGTCTTGCGTTCTTTTCCTGTGTATTTGGAATATACAGTCCGAAGGAACAGTCTAGTCAGTTAACACAGAGCCCCTACCATCTGCAAAGATATCTTTGAGACAGCCTATACCTAACATGGATCTCAACTGTGGCTGGCTATATTTGAAACTGACCTATAATTTGTGAGTGTTGTCTGCCTGCAGAGAAACCTAATTTGTGGACACAGTGATTTGCTCTCCTCACTGACTATTTGCTGGACCTGTTTTCTATCATCTTGGGCTCCAATCTGTGTGATTCTGGAAAGCAGGTATCTGTCCAGTTCTGACTACTTTATAGTCTTTCTTTCCTCTACATAAACAGCTGTGAATCTCTAGGGCATTATAAGGATGACAGTTTTAGATGGAGAAGTAAATTGCTCATTTATCCCTAGCGGGGTATTCATGCCCATTAATGATTTATGTTTATTCTTTATAAATAGAAGCAATACCACTCATATTGTGTGCTTGGATTTGGTTTTTTAAATGGCAAGTAAGAATAATACTTAGAAACTACACAGCCCTTAGCTGACTGAAGCTCATACTTTACATAAATATTTACAGTAAGAGTGATGAAATTAACATAACATCAAACATATATTTCATTAGTATCTCTTGAGAGATTCACTAACCTTTGTTAGAAACTCTCAGTAGTTAATTAGGGCAAATTAAAGTTAATAAATGGAAAGAAAAAAGGAAGAAACAGTTTTATGTATCTATCTGTCCATTCATCTATTAACAGATTTTAAGAATAATACTAAAATGTTGATGTCATATGTAATAAGAAAAGAGGCAGAGCCCCACTCCATCTCTTGCATTATCCTGAAAAGGTCACTCCCCTTTCCCTGGAGACCTCTGCTCTGAGGGGATTGCTGCATATAAAGGAACTTCAGGATGAGTCAGTATGAAGCCGAATTGGAGAATAAATAGAAGTGATTACAATGTAACTTCTAGGCCGGGCATTAATAGAATACACTCAGAGAAAAATAAGACAAGTGTGGGCATGGGCTTCTCCAGTTAGAGATTCATAGGTTTCTTTGCGTTGGGTGTATGTAAGATGTTTGTTGCCTCCAACTTTCTTCAGAAATAAGAAAACTCCCATTTAACAAAATATTGGTCAAAGATTGCAGTTTGCAAGAAAGTTAAAAATTAAAGAATTTCCTTTTATAAACGAAATTGTAAGTTTTATCTATGAGGGGCATGACTTAGAATTAGGAATGAGTTTAGGATTGGTGAGATGTGTCAGTGGGTAGAGGTGTTTGACCATTTGAGTTCTATCCCCAGATCCTACAAGATGTCAGAGAGAATCAACTTTTCTGTTGGTTCTACTCTAAACTTCACTAGAGTGATGTGGCATGCAACACACACACACACACACACACACACACACACACACACACACACACACACACACACGTAAATGCACAAGAATGAAAAATCAGTTGTATATCATTTGTCTCTATGTAAGCACAGTTTATTGTTTGACATCCCTGGATGAGATTTCTTTAGTAAAGAAAACATGCACTGCCTTTGTAAGCATTTAAAAATCATTATTCCTTTTATTTCTGAGGTTATAATATAATTACTTTATTGGTTTCCCTCTTCTCTTTCCTCCCTCCAAACTCTCTGAAATACCCTTCTGTACTCTTTTTCAAATTCATGTTCTCTGTTATCATTAATTGTGTTACATAATACCACTTGCATGTATATTTTCAAGGCTGACCATTTGGTATTAGATGACCAATTGTTGTGCTCCCTGGAGATGATTTTTACTGCTTTCAGCATTCCTTAGGTGCTTGTATTTCTTTCTGTAAGGTTGAGGCTTCATGGGCTTTTGCCCATCCATGTCTATTGATGTCCTTGTTGCTCTATAAGCATTTTTTGCTTAATCAGTGGTCCCTGAAGTTTTCTGACACTTAATAGAAAGGCAAAGCAGATCCTATGATGGCCTCTGTCTGTCCTTTCCAGAACTTTCTGTCCACTTTACCACAGTCTCCCTGTCATTCTCTCCCACCTCACTAGCAATGCCTTTGCCAACTGTATAAAATATTAGTCTATGTTATGTTTAATTTTGTGCTTTGAACAAACAACAAAAGTTGGTTGTTGGTTTTTTAGAGCATACTATTTAATTAATACATACATTCAGCAGTACACCCAAAACTTAGAATTCCTCCTGATGAGACTTTATGAATCTTGAAATTCTAATTATTCTCACATCATGTTAAATACTTCCTGGAGACTTTGTTTTATATGTAATGCCACAAAATCTTGCTGTGGTTTGTAGTTTACTCTTTAACCAGAAATAAAGGACATAGCTATAATTTGGTTTGATTTTAACAGAAGTGCTTTACTGCACTTAGACAAATTCTGTGGGCTTGATGAGAGAGCTCAGCATGGTCTGCCTTTCCCTCAATTCAGTTGTATTTGCAGTTGATGGCCACATGTGTCACCGACCTGTGCTGCCACATCTTTGTCAAGCAATGATGAAGTTTAAATTGCATTGTGTACTTGTAAGATCCCTGCAAAGTACAGATTTATATTATAATTTTATTACATTTCAGAATGGTATGGACTATGTTTGGCTGTGAATATGGTAAATGAAAACAATTTTATGTGGAATATTTATGAGGACTCAAGTCAGGGTCCAGAAGAATATTTTAGAGTTTGGGTTCCATGAACCATACTATAACTTGCTGTTGTGTGACCTCTATGATAATACTGATTGCTATAGTTTATATTGCTGTCAGCGGGACAGCATTAGAATCACCTTGGTGTAAGTCTGTACATATCTATGATGGAGTAGACAGGGGTAAACTAAAGGGGAAAGACTTACCTTGGATGTGAAGAACACCATTCCTTTATAGGAATACTGGAATGTATAAGCAAAGAGAAAGGCAGCTGTGCTCCAGGTTCATGGTTCTGTGTCTCCCACCTTCGAACACATCTTCACTGCTTTGTTGCCTTGACTTTTCCACCAAGATGGGCTATGTCTTCTCATCTAAAGATTTCCAATGTTGTAATAAAACACCAAAAGAAATGTGTGTGTATGTGTTGGGAGGAGGAGGATTTATTTTGCTTAAACTTCCCCATTGTAATCCATCATGGAGGGAAGTCAGGGCAGGATCCTGGTGACAGGAAGGAAAGCAGAGGCTATGTAGGAATATTGCTGACTGACTTGCTTCTTGTGTTTTCCTCAGGCTAGTTACCAGAGCCCTGGGATAGCACCATTCACAATGGGCTTGGTCCTTCCCCGTCAATTACTAATTAAGAAAATGCTCTAAGGCATGTCCACACGCCAATTTTAGGGAGGAATTTTCTCAATTGAGAATTCCTCTTCCCAAATAACCCTAGATTGTGTCAAGTTGACAAAACAGATGTTAGGGCAGCCCTTGACCTATAATTCAAAGGAAACCCTTCCTCCCTTAAGTCACTTTTATTAGGAATTTTATCACAGGAACAGAAAGTAACTAATACATGTCACTGAGGCATGGTTTTCTCACTTGACAATGGCTAGTAAGATCTGTCGTATTCACATGTACGTAATACAATGTGTCTATGCATGCAAGCATGTCTAATGAGTAATAATATTTTTCTAATAATATTTCTAATAATTACATATGTTTATAATTCTGAATTTCATATTTGCTAATGTTAATTCAAGCCAAAGTAGGAAATACTTATGTTCTATTTGATGCTGTTTGATCTAGAATTAAATGGTTTTAGATTATGAAAACAGATCAGCCACTGTACTTTAACATTTCAGTTTAAAAAGTTCTTTGAAAAAAGTTATTTTCTATATTAAAATGTAAATATACTACATATTGTACAGCTATATGGTTATTTGAGTGAAAGGACTGAAACAAATAGGACTTTCATGGAGTGTTAATAACACCTTACTGTGGACATGTGGAACAAAGTTCACTGGACTAGGCTCAATATAGGTTAATATAATTTTATTCTGGGAGAAGTTACTTAAACAGATGACCGCTGCAAGTTTGCATTAGAAGGATCCACACAAACAGGCGTGGTCAACGCTACAGGTGCGGGTATCTGTGTGTGTGTGTGTGTGTGTGTGTGTGTGTGTGTGTGTATGTGTGTATCTTACTACACTTTATGCCAACTACATAAGGGTAACTGTGTAGGTGGAACTAGATGTATTGAAGGAATAATAAATTCCTGTCCTCTTTTGACCTATCTGAAGAACTGTCTCAGAAAAAAAGAAAGATGATTTTGAAGAGAAATGAATTAGTTTGAAGTGAATTGGTGGTGTTTTTGTTTTGGATTTGGTTTTTCATAGTTTTTGTTTTGTTTTGCTTTCATGGTTTTGAGACAGGGTTTCTTTGTACAACAGTTTTAGCTGTCCTGGAACTCATTTTGTAGATCAGATTCTGCCTCCACAGTGCTGGGATTAAAGGCAGGTGCCACCATTGCTTACTTAATAATTGTTTAAGGAAGTTTGATTTCCTTTACAATTGCCACAAACAACATAAAGTACCCCGAGGTAACACAAATCAAACAAGTGAAAGACTTTGAATCTTTAAAGAAAGAAATCAAAAAAGATACCAGAAAATGGAAAGATCTCCCATGTAGGTAGGATCAATGTAGAAAAAATGGTACTCTTTCCAAAAGCCATATTCAGATTCAATGTAATCCCCAACAAAAGCCCAGCAAAATTCTTCACAGAACTTGAAAGAATAATTCTCATCTTTATATGGAAGAACAAAAGACACAAGATAGCCAAAATAATCCTGTACAATAAAGGAACATCTGAAGGCATCACCATTCCTGATTTCAAGCTCTATAATAGAGCTATATTACTGAAAACAGTTTGATATTGGCACAGAAATAGACAGATAGACCAATGGAATCTATTTTAAAACCCTGATATGGACCCACACACCTATGAACACCTGACTTGTGTCAAAGAAGCTAAAATTATACAATGGAAAAAAGAAAGCATCTTCAACAAATGGTGCTGGCAATAGCTGGATGCTGGCATGTAGATACCTGCAGATAGAACCATAACTATCACCATGTACAAAACTTAAGTCCAAATGGATCAAAGACCTCAAAATAAAATCCAGCCACACTGAACCTCTTAGAAGAGAAAGTAGGTGGTACTCTTTAACAAATTAGTACAGGTGACCTCTTCCTGAACATAACACCAATAGCAAAATCACTGAGATTGGCAATTAATAAATGGGACCTCCTGAACCTGAGAAGCTTTTGTAAGGCATAGAACACAGCCAACAAGACAAAAAGGCAGCCCACAGAATGGGAAAATATCTTCACCAATCCCACATCTGACAGAGGGCTGATTTCCAAAATATGCAAAGAATTCAAGGAGCTAGTCACTAAAACACCAAATAATCCAATTAAAATGTGGGTTACAGAGCTAAATAGAGAGTTCTCCATAGCGGAATCTAAAATGGGTGAAAGAAAGTGCTTAACATCCTTAGCAATAAGGGAAAGGCAAATCAAAACAACTCTGAGATACCATCTTACTCCTGTCAGAATGGCTAAAATCAAAAACACCAATGACAGTTTATGCTGGAGAGGATGTGGAGAAAGGGGAACACTCTTCTACTGCTGGTGGGAGTGTAAATTGGTACAGTTACTTTGGAAATCAGTATGGCGGTTCCTCAGAAAAATGGGAATCAGTCTACCAAAAGATCCAGCAATTCTACTCTTAGGCATATACCCAAAATATGCACATTCATACAACAAGGACATCTGTTCAATCATGTTCATGGTAGCAGTATTTGTAATTCCTGGAAGCAACCTAGATGACCCTCAACTGAAGAATGGATGGAGAAAATGCAGTATAGTTACACAATGGAGTACTACTCAGTGTAAAAAAAATGGTGGAATCTTGAAATTTGCAGGCAAATGGATGGAACTAGGAGAAACCATCCTGAGTGATGTAACTCAGTCACAAAAAGACAAACATTGTATGTACTCACTCATAAATGGATTTTAGACATAGAGCAAAGGAGTACCAGCCTACAATCCACACCGCCAGAGAAGCTAGGAAACAAGGAGGACCCTAAGAGAGACATACATAGTAGTCCCCTGGAGAAGGGGAATGTGACAAGATCACCTGAGCTAATTGGGAGAATGGGGGCAGAGAGGGAGTTAGAAGAAAGAGAAGGGGAGAAGATGAGGGAAGGGGAGGACATGAGAGAGCAATATAGAGTCTGGGGAAGAATAGAGAGCAGGAAAAGAGATACCATAAGAAAGGGAGCCATTATAGGTTTAAAGAGAAATTTGGCACTATGGAAATGTCCAGAGATCTACAAGGTTGTCTCCAACTAACAATCTAAGCAATAGTCAACAGGCTACCTTAAACGCCCTTCTCTGATAATGACATTGATGACTACCTCATATGCCATCTTAGAGCCTTCATCCAGTAGCTGATAGAAGCAGAAGGAGACATCCACAGGTCAACACTGAGCTGAACTCTGGAATCCAGTTGCAGAGAAGGAGGAATGATAAGCAAAGGGGTCAAGAACAGGCTGTGGAAACCCACAGAAACAGCTGACTTGAACAAGGGGAACTCATGGACCCCAGGCTGATTGCTGGGGAATCAGCATAGGACTGTCTCAGACCACCTGAACGTGGATGTCAGATTGGATGTCTGGTTAATCTATTGGGCCTCTGGAAGTGGATTGTATGTATCCCTAGTATACGAATGGACTTTCGGAGCCCCCTCTGCATAAAGGGATATTTAGCCTAGACACACAGGGGAGGGTCTAGGCCTTGCATCACATTAGATGATATTCCTTGAATATCTCCATTGGAAGGCTTCATGCTCCCTGGGGAGCAGAAAGGGAATGAGATAGGGGTTCGGTAGAGGACAGGGGAGGACGGGAGGGAGAGGGAACTGGGATTGACATGTAAAACAAGCTTGTTTCTAATTTAAATAAAAGTATGTGAAAAGAACATGAATGTTATATTGTTGAATAATTACTATTTTATTTCATTTTGAAATTTATACTTAACCTTACTTAATATGGGATGGATTCATTGGTGAGACAAGCCCTTTGTATCACAGTAAGTTACTGAGGAATATGATGATAACTTTGCTAATATAATTTAAATTTTATATTGGAAAATTATTCTAGGGACATATTTTCTATATTATATAGTTTTATGTAATCTTGTGGCCTCATTTCTTCCATTATACTTGATATCATGGGTTAGAGCTGTGAAAAATAGCTGAACTACATCAGCATATTTTTAAACTTTTATTTTTTTCATTAAAGTGCATTTGATCTCAAAATTTTGATTCTAGGTTTAATTTTAATTTTAATGTGAAAATTTTCCCCTTTGGGATAAAAGAAAAATGAGCATTGCATCATTTGTTTTTACAGAGACATGCATATTATGTGTTAGTTTCATTAGCTAAGACACCAACAATCACTGTTATCAATACTAAAAGCCATAGTCAGAGCATATTGTTGTAAAGTGCAGTGAAGTTTCAGTATTACTGGTGAAAAAGGGAAAGAATGTACTCTTAACAAATAAGTGACACTTTTGAACAGATATTGCATAAATGTGTTTGATAAATGAAAAGGAGAAAGAGGAGGAGGACTTAAAAACAGGAAGAAATATCACTTGTCAAGTCAATTTTGTATGAGGAAGTTATTCTGTGTGCACAAGCTGGAAAGCCTGAACCTATCAGAGCAGTTTTGGACCATGCTTCCTGTATGATTATTGAAGAAAATGATACAAGATTGAGAGCCATAGGTTACTATCACCTCATATTAACTGTCATTTAATGTATTTGTCATGTGTGTTATTTAGCTTCTTATTGCTGAAGCTAAAAACACCACTGCCAAAGAAATATATGGAAGAAACTGTTAGGGCCTGTGGTTCTATAGGGATGAGTCCATCACAGTAGGGAATTGTGACAGTAGGTGGCAATCATACTGGCAGCACATAGTTGAGAGCTCACATGTTGAACCATGAGCAGGAACCAAAGAAAGCAAACTTGAAATGATGCAAATGTTTTCTTCCAGTCATATAATTCCTCCAACAAGGCTACACTTCCCACACAATGCCATCAATCAGTGCCAGGAATAATTGGGGACATTAATTACTCAAACCTCACATCATTAAAATTCTAATAGAGGGAAATTTGTGCTGTTAATGGATGTAAAAGTAGACGGAATTTCACCATATAAATATGGGGGTTATGATTTTGGGTGAGTATGTGGGAGGGTTTAGAGGCAAAAAACAGAACAGGGAAACAATGAAATTGTATTTTAATCTCAAAAGAAATGAAAGATAATTTTAACAACTATAGTACAATTTGTTAAAGTCTACTAGAAATGTGGCATAGTGTTGGCACATTATTATAATTTTTAACTTTTAATTTTATATGCCTAATATAAAATATAATTTATAACATTGAAATTATCTCTGTGAGTGAAGATACATATCTATGCTAATTGTTCTAATAACTTAGGTAATTAATTATTATGCATTCTTAAAATGGAATCCCATTAAGTTACTTTACTATGATGGATGCAATCATTTTGGTAATGTAAGTAATCTACACATTTTCCCAGATTAATCACAGATGCTGTTCTAAAGTTGACTTAATGTGATGAATTATAATAACTCACTTATCAGTGTCAAGGGCCTCTAAATTCTGTTAATAACCATTCAAATTTTGCCACTTAGAAGAAGATTTTTATTATTTAAGATAATAAATCAAATGATAAGTGACTTATTTTCCACAAATTGGTTAAGACATATAATTATGAAATTAACTAATAGTTATTTAAGCATCGAATGGTTCGTTTGTAAAAAATGCTATATGATTCAATGTGAATTTATTTGGTTTAAGCTTTCTTACCCCTACTTATATCTCTTAATTTTATTCTCTGGTGAAAATTCTTTTTTGTCTTTAGGAAGTCCACAAAGCAACATCATTCTTTCACTTTTATATTGACGACTTCCTAATACATAAGGAGGAAAATGACTCCTTGTGGGGCTTTGATTCCTATATACTTTTCTAGACTCTGTCTTGTCACTATTAATCTTTGGGGTTTCATTATCCATGCATATTTGTCTATTGTATTCCTGTACACAAGCATAAGGGAGAGCATATGCTGTCTTTGAAGTTGTGAATGGGTTTGAAAATCATGACTTCTTTTTTTCCCTTAAATTATTGAAGTTGAAGCTGTTTGGCTCTGCACTTGTGAAGTATATCTTCACTACCGTAAATGAATGACAGAAAAGAATGAGAGGAGGGAAGTTGTCTTTCTAAGTTTGTTTTAAAAACACTTAAGGAAGTATGAAAAACTATAGATCTATGGTATAGTGAAAACACATCATACATGATAATAATAAGATGTAGTTTGACTCTTTACCACAAGAAATTTTGAGGAATTCAAAAGCAAAAAGAGACATGGTCTTTTCTATTTAAAATACAGTTATAGATATAATATCCCACAGTGACTCAAAGTGTGTATATCTAGGAAAACTATACATTTTCAGTGTCCAAAAGTGCAATAAAAATCACCAAATGAATCTTTGTTCCCATGAGTGAAGAAAATAATATCAGGAAGTGTGCTCTTGAAACAAAATAACCCAAAAGGATGGGGCAGGGAGTCTCCACTGAGATTGGGAACTGCTAAAAAATCTGTTGCAGTAATGTGTCCACCAAATGAGACCTGATTTTTATAGTCCTCCTTCTAGAGTTGGTACAAAACAGGAAGCTAAGAAATTATGTTCAAGGGAGAGATTTAACTGTTACGGAAAAAGAAAAAGTTGCATTCTTGCATCCATGAAATTCTACTCAGTAGAAATGTTCTAGCTGAAGGATTCCTGGTTCTTGTTACTTGAAGTGATAGGCTCTTGACAAAAGCTGACCACCCTGCACCCACTCCCTTTCCTGTACCAGGACACACTCATGAGGACAAGGAAGCCCCAGTTCTTCGAGGAAATATAATATTTTATTGAGAAATGACATGATTTCACAGATTTTAAAAACCTTTACGTTGTAACTTTATTTTGATAGAATTACTCTAGTCTAAAGATTTTTAGAAAGTTACAGTTTTTCAATTATAGACCTATGCATTCATTTTTACATCCAGCCTTAACTACTAGTTGAGGTATATGCATGGTGGAATTATACAAATAAAGGCAATCACTACCTTCAAATACCCAAAATCTAGGTGACTGATGTGTTTACAGATGGTTATGATGACCGCGTTTGGTCACCTACAGTCAGCCAACCATAGGAAGTGTGCAATTCAAAAGGTTCCTTGTTGTAAGATACCTTCCAGCACAGTGCTGAGAAAGTTTGTTAGGTGAGAAAGGAAACTTTTGCAAGAGAAAAATTTCTTTAGTTTAGCACTAAATCTAAGAGTGGGAAATTTAATGTAATCAGTTTTCACAGAAATGAATTGATTTAGTACACCATGATGACTATCACTTTTTGCATTAGTATGTTCCTGGAAAGGTGAACCTAATGCTTGTGATTTTCTCTGGACTCAGCCCTTATTTTTATTTTTTTATTTACTTGATGTCTTTGAGCTATAATTGTGTGCATAAGAGTTTTTAAATCGGTACCTAGAAACATTGTCTCTTTGCCCACATGGAAGGTTTTACATTAATCTTCACCCCAGCAAGCATATAAGACATATATAGTAGTGCTTGGTTTTGATTGACAGGTATCCCCAAGAATGCTGCAACCATAACCGCCAAGTAGGTACTGAGAGAATGACTATAACAGGAAAGAAAACCTTTGGAAACTGTAATTATGATAAGCACAAAGATATGGCACTCAAACCCTGATTCTAGGGCAGGCTTTTGGCCAACACTGTGGCATAGGAAGAATAGTTGCCAGGCGTCACTCCCCAGGCTACAGAGGACAATCTGTGGTCAGTCCTGGCTTCTTCATCACAAACATAGCATAACATTTTGCTGTTTAATGCTTCCTTTCACAACAAGATTTGTAAGGAACATTTATTTTAACATATAATTCTGTGACCTGAAGAGTGAGGATTATTTATTTAGTCAACATATTCAATTTTTATGTATTATTACATTAAAAGTGAATTTAATTAGGGGAAGAGTCTGGTGGTTCAGTGCAT
Source organism: Mesocricetus auratus (assembly GCF_017639785.1). Lineage (NCBI taxonomy): Eukaryota > Metazoa > Chordata > Mammalia > Rodentia > Cricetidae > Mesocricetus > Mesocricetus auratus. Next base: position 38,226,501 of record NW_024429194.1, on the reverse strand, counting down.
TCTAGAAACAATTTCAATGTATTGACCTGAAGTTTCACTTTATAGTGACTTGATTTCCGAACTTGAATATTGTTTCATAATAACCTATACTTTATTTTCTAATTTTTTGGTGCTAATAACGTAATTTCCACTCTCTCATTTTCTTTTTTAAACTATGTAATGAAACTTTTATTGTGCTACATTCCAATTATTCATAGTTGTTTAATTATTTAGCTACTTAAAGATTAACTCTGTATTTTAATAATCCTAAATAATTTATCCACAAGGTATGTGCTCATTTCCCCCCATAAATTATAGAAGTAACACAACAATAAAAGTCATAAATATGCTTTACATGATTTATTTTTATATATGAGCTCTGAATATAATCACAGTAATTATTCTCAGTCTCTATATATTCTGTAATATATAGAATATATATCTTATGTGTATTTGAAGCTTTTGTGAACATGTAATACTAAATGTAATTTACATGTTCATGAATAAGTCACTCCTGTTCAGATGTACATAAATCAGTTCGTATGCAGGTGTGTGTGTGTGTGTGTGTGGGGTATCAGTCCTGTCTCTGTTACTGTGTGTGCTCTTGTGTTTTCTAGGTCAGAATAAGGCCCAAAGCTCACATTGCCCTGCTTCACCTCAGCATTCCTGCACATGCATTGAGTGGTTCAGATTAGGTTAATGCATCTCTGGCTGAAAGTTAGAAAGAAGCGCTTATCATCATCGTATCTGACACTCTGCGTGTAGATTCCTGTGGCTATGAGATGCTTGCTCTATAGCAGAATTCATAATCTATGCTATTAAGAAGCACCTGCATTGTTTTCCATTCCCATACCCATTTTTCATGTGATAAACTAAATAGAAGTTGGTTGTAATATGTATTTTTAAAGTTTATGTGAAATTTCAGCCTCTTGACAAGAATTGTAGGAGTATTTCATATAGTTTTTAGTAGAAAGACTTACTATTTCTCCTCTGAACAAAACTGTAATCTGAGGCAGCAGAAATCTATGAAAAAAACGAGAAAACACCAATAATAGTTATAATACTTACAATCATACTAATTAGAGAAAATTGCTGTGGACGTTTTGATATTTTTATCACATTTATGCATAAATACGCACGGCAGATAGATTTAATTTTGCAGTTGTGCAGCTTTCGTATTTGAATCCTTAATTAAGTGCTTGTTTTATCCCATTCTCTGTGAAAACCTGGCTGTTTCTCACAAAGTTAACCATAAATCTACTTTATTACCCGGGAACTTAATTTGTATGCATTTATCCAAAGTATCTGAAAATGTTTGCCCACAAAACACATACACAAAAGTGTTCATTATAGCATTCGTCATAATAATAGACTACTGAAGTAACCTAAATTTACATAAATATATAAAAATATGTGTTATACTTAGAATGAAGTATTACCCCGCCTAAAAAGTATGAGCAGTGAATGGATTTACACAACACAGATGAGTCATAGACACATTCATTGTAAGAAGAAAGACAGAATGGTATTTACTGTGTGTTTCCATTTCCAGAAAGGTTATCAATAAATATTGAGGAAGGGTAAAGTCACAAGTTGGTTATGTCTGTAGAGAGGAAAGTGAGGGGATGGGGAATGGCATGGATTTTCACAGGCTTGGGGAATACCTCCCTTTCTTCTAGAGATCGGATTCCATGGTTTGTATCTATCATAGCTCATTGCATCTCAACATTAGGAGCTGAACTGTGTTCTTTTCAAAGTTTAAATTTTGAGAACACAGTTTCAACTACTTTCAGAATACATATGGCTTTATTTAGAAAGATGATTAAGGTATAGTAGGTTTAGCTAAGCAACCTTAATACAAATGAGCAATCTCTTAAAAGATTTATAATACAAATAGAGATTTTTTAAAAAGTGCAAAGGTCAAGAAATCCCCTATATGTGAGCTCAGCATCAAGGGAACCAGCTTCTTAACTGTCTATTTACTGCTTTTTTAATATATAGATTTCTATCTAAATTAGAAACAATCTTATTTTACATACCATCTACCCTGCTTTTGAACCTCTAGAATTGCCATAAAGTAGATTCCTGCTCTTTAAAACATGTAGTCTATATCCGGGCATTGGTGGCGCATGCCTTTAATTCCAGCACTCGGGAGGTAGAGGCAGGCGGATCTCTGTGAGTTCGAGGCCAGCCTGGTCTACCGAGCGAGTTCCAGGACAGCCTCCAAAACAATACAGAGAAACCCTGTCTCGAAAAACCAAAAAAAACAAAAACAAAAACAAAAAACAAAAAACAAAACCATGTAGTCTATAATATTTGCTAGCACACAGACCAAGAAAATGTTTAGAAATGTAAAAATACCTGGGACCCATCAAAAAGAAATCATAATGTTCATCATTTAAACTTGCCAGGCATGTAAGAAAACAGAAATAGATGACTCTGAGTGTTTGTGAAGCTACCAGTCAGTTACCTGTAATGTGAAAAGGCAGAGTGAGTAGTGCAGAAGGCTGTAAAAAGGTGGGTAAAGCCCCTTTCATTTGTGCAAGACCCTAAAAGAAAGCTTAAATGTTAAAAATAGGCATGAAAATATATAATGATATTTCGTATTTAGAGATAAAACTTGTAATGCCTCATGTGCAAAATGCCAATATATTTGTGTTTTCCTTTGCATTTATATTGTTCATGCATGAATGTGGGGTATATTCACACAGTGTCTAATAATCTTTGAAGTTTTAATTTTATATTGTAGCGTTAGCTTACATTGTGTTCTATAGTGTGAATTAAGTTCTAGTTTAATTGTGTTGTATTTAACAATTTTCAGAAATGTTTTCTAAACTTGTCATTTTCCCGTTGATTTTAAGTAGCAATTTTTAGCACTTATGAGTTTGACTCTGTAAATGTGTAATCATGAATCAAGAAAAGAAATGTCTTATGTTAATTAGGAATGCAGGCCAATGAACCGGTATATTCTTAATTTGACTTTTAGCAAACGTTTTCATATGATTGGGTAACAGTCGTTTTACACATAGTATCATGTGGATCACTGAACATACCCCATAGACTTGATTTGAAGATTTAGTGAGTTATGTGAAACCTTGTCAAGAGTGGCAGAATTCTGTACTTATCCTCTCATCCGTGTTTGTGCATTTGAGTCTTTAGATCAGAGCATTGGATTTTATTCCAGATGTTTTTATTTTTGCTCAAGTTCTGATGAGGCTTTATTCTAAAGTTCACATTCTTTTCTAAGAGGTTTTGATGCTCTTCTTATTTTCTGTACTCAAAGTTCGGTAAAGAACTAGCTATTTTGATAAAGTAAAAGGCTGGACTATTTGAAAATGGCATTTTCGTTAAAAAATTATCCCACATATCAGCAGTTTCACTTAGATCATATGAGAAATACCATAATAGAGGGAGTCACTATAGGTTTGCAGAGAGATCTGGCACCAGAGAGATCTCTAGCAATCTACAAGAATGACACCAACTGGCAAACTAAGCAATAGTAGACAGACTGCCGTAAATGTCCATCCCTGATAATGAGATTGACGACTACATTATATACCATCCTAGAACCTTCATCCAGTGACTGATGGAAGCAAAGGCAAACACCCACAGCTAAACACTGAACTGAACCCCTGGAAACCAGTGACAGTGATGAACAAAGGGGTAAAGAATGGGCTGGTGAAACCAACAAAAACAACTGACCTTAGCAAGGGGGAGCTCTTGGACTCCAGACCTACAGCTGGATGACTCCAGACCTACAGCTGGATGGCCAGCATGGGACTGATCGAGACACACACTGAATATGGCCCGGGCAACCTATGGGGCCATAGGCAGTAGATCAGTATTTATCCCTGGCATACAAATGGACATTGAGTGTCCATACTACAAAGAGGGATGCTCTCTCAGTCTGGGCCCTTGCGGGAGGGCCTAATCCCTGCCCTGAACGAAATGGCATACTTTGGATATCCCCTATGGGGAAGGGAATAGGGATAGGGTGGGAGACTGGGGAGCGGTTAGTGGGGGTGCGGGAGGAGGTGAGGGATGGGGAGCTGAGATTGACATGTGAAGCAAGCTTGTTTCTAATTAAAATATGTAAAAATATAAGCAAAAAAAAGAGTAGATACATGAAGAATCTCAGAGACAAAAGGGTAGAATTCTGCTTGCTGTAAGCTCAACAGAGAGATCAGAGAAGCACAGAAACTTCTTTCTCCACACTCAGGGTTTTTGTTTTCCTCTTCTTTCTTCCTTTAAAACATGTCTTCATGACAAAATTACCTTCATTGACATTTTTCTGTATCTTACCTTCAGGCACTCTAGTTTGAATTCTAGATGTTCACTGTCCTTTCATGCTTTTTCAGTTCCTCAATGTTATAGTCTGTTCTTTCATTCAGGACATAACCTCTTGGTATCATAATGTCAAGTAGCCTATGGTCCTGATGCTGCATTGATTATACTAACTTGCATATTAGGACAGATACTTCTAGGTGTAGTCATCTGCCGGGCAACAGGACTTCACCAGATCAACCTTGTTTATAAAAGTACATCATTACTTCAGAAGGATCAGTAGGTCTTATTCATTCACTTGAATTCTTTCATTCATTTTGGGCTTATTTCAATACTGAACTAGTATTAGAGTCATTAGGGAGATTGTGTCTTTAGTTTTATGGAAATGTTGTCTATAAAATGGGTAATAATCATAAAATAAATGAAAGCAATGCATTTATAATTTATGAAAGGGAGAATCTTCCAATAGTGTATTTCATGAACATTCATGGATTGTAATGATTCCAGTTTCTTTAATATACTCCCTACACCTAGCATAAAATTCCTTGAAATACTTGATGTTTTTTTGTTTTGTTTTGTTTTTGTTTTTTTCCCATGTCACATTAACTCCCTGTTCCAAATTCCTTTGACCATTTCATTTATGATGAGGAGAGATGTGGTATTTGATGTGTGAATTCCACTTGGGACCTCCTATAAACTTTACACACAGGCACACACACACACACACACACACACACACACACACACACACACCATATCAGAATACCAGGGTAGCATTTAGTGGAAGTCTTCCTGTGTCCAAAGAGTTAGTATGTTATGACTTACTATTGCAACTTTGATTATATTGTACAAGACAACTAAAATTTTTATATGTAACAATCCTAATATAATACAAATAAAATGGGGAAATTTATAGTTGACCATGGGAAAGTCAGTCACTATGCTGTCATAGTTGGTCATTGAATAAATATATTAATAAGTACTGTTTTTTTAAAAAAATTGTAATTTCCATACAATTTCTTCCATGGTTTACTTTTTCCCTCACTGGATAATGCATTTAATACTGAATTTTAATATATAAGGTTATTTACCTTTTAATTAAAATAATACAATGTAGTATATAACAGTCACAATATCATAATAATTTTGTTATAACTAATAATCTGACATCTATTCAGCACATATATTAATATACATAAAAAATCACAAATATTTAAGAAAATTACTTTCCATAGTCTTTTTAGATCTGATACATACAATAATTATCTTTTCACAGAAATAAGTACACTGTTTCAATATACTATAATCTGTGAAAATGTTTTTCATTTCAATCTGCTTAGCTTCTCAGAGTGCAGATGTACTTGTGAGGATCTGCCATTTGTTGTCTTCACTGCTTACTTCATCACTGTTACTTATTAAATTTGTGGTGAGGATACAGAGTGTTCCTAATGGAGTAGGAATACAGCTTAGTTCTAGAATGCTTACCTAACATCAAGAAAACCTTGTGTTCAATCTCCAGCACTGCATAGATCAGGTGTGATTGTGCACTGCTGTAGTATCATCACATAGGAGGATGAGGAGTCACTGAAGGTAATGAAGGTTGTTGTCAGCTATAGGAGGGTTAGAGGCCATCGTGGGCCACATGAGAACTCCTAAGCAGGATGACAGTGTGCTCTCAAACCCACTTTCTAGTAGCAATAATTTATCTCTTAGAAAGGGTTGGTTTTAGTACCTGTAGTGAATATCAAACCCAACAGTGGATGATCCAGCGGCAATGGGGTACTGCCAGTGGCATGCATTTTGTCAGAATCTACTGTTGATTCTATCTGAAATCACAGCTGTTTATAGACCAAAATGAAAGAAACCACCAATGTGAAGAAAAACTTGAAAATAACTACTCTTTCAAATGTTTTTTAAAATAACCTACCCTTTTTACAACACTGTCTAATTTAGTTGTTTCTGAGAAAATCCTAGCATGGAGAAAAATCTCTTTGTGCCTGTAGGCCATTTTTATGCTGAACAAATATGGTAGACAAGTGAAATTTTCCTTTTTCCTAAAAAGGCCTGGTTGAGTGACTTCTTTCTGCAAGAATAATTCAGTGCTTCACTGAGTTGTAGCCTGACAAAAGGTGAGAATTAGAGTCACTTGTTAATCAGTGGTAGTGTAAAGCATACTAATTTTGCTAAAAGTTTGATTACACCAACAAGTTATTGTACTAGTGGCAATCAATTGAGATTATCATTGATATTCAAAACTAAAGATAAATATAATTTGCCCTAAACCAGAGAGTAAGATACTAAATTTGACCCTGCAATACTTGTAATTTCATCTTTTTATACCAGTTTTAGTGAACTAATGGATTCTTCCATGCCACAATTTTCCTAATTAGTACAGTTCAGTACAATGACTTAAAATAATTATTATAATGTGTAAAACAACATATTCAAATCAGGTCGTGATAGAGTTAAACTCATAAGCCATAGGCTAAAGAAGAACGTATGGTCATTATTATTATTATTTTAGCTTCTGTTTTTTAAGCCACATTTAAAACCAATGAGGCAGGATATGGTGGTCCCTGCCTATAATCCCAGCATTCAAGAAGTGAGATGACTGTGAGTTTGAAACAAGTCTGAAAATTTTAGTTAAAAAATTCTGGAACCTGGGCAAGGTATGTCTGTAATCTGAATACCAGATCCGGTGGGTGGTGACTTTTTAAACTCAGGAGTATTAGACCAACCTGGATAAGAGACTAAGCCTCTACCTCAAAGCTAACAAATACTACCAGATAAGTCATTTTGTTTGTGACTGAATGTTTTTATCATTCAAAGTGTATATGAGTCAGACAATACTTATTTATATATGTGTGTGAATGTATGTATACACATAAATGTGGACAATTATATAACCTAATTTATGGACATATAATTATGCTCAAATACATATATGTGTGTGTAATCATTTATTTTCACAAATGGACACAACCAAAATGGCTGGTTTAGGATACCTAAGATAATAAACATTTCATAGTGCCTTAAGTTTTGTTTTCTGTTGTTTCTTTTCAACTTTAATTAACATGGGTTTCTCAGCCTTGGGTTAATTGCTTTGTTAATGATTTTTTTCCAGAAAAATAGAGATGGTAGAAGAACTTAATACTGAAAGTAATATTTCCATACTTTGAAAAGTATATTTTATCTTCTTAAAATGTTTCATTTATAGTTCTTTACTGTGGGGACATTGGAATTCACTGTACTAGCTTATAATTATACATTTTAATGAGAGTAGCCTGTGCTGTGACTTAAACAGAATATTTTATGTTAGCCTTTAGATTTCACAACTGTGAAAGTGTCAGGGAGAATGGGAAATGCTCAGCAACTTGAGTGCTCTATGAAAACAGAGAATATGAAATATTTAGGCGAAACACTGAGATTGCTGTTCATGTGTGTTTGCATGGAGTGGGAAAAGAGGAGTTTCAAGAGAACATAAACGGCAAAGGTCAGCTTGGAAAGATGTGCTACCATCATCAATGTCTGCGCCATCAGTGACAACACTGATTCTTTCTTTGTGGCTGAAGAGTGCTGTAGTAAATTGTTATCTAATGGCGGGGAGACATTGGCTAGAGAAGAATGTTAAGGCCCCATTACTAGATATATGAAAAATTAATAACAATAATGTCAGAAAAAGCTGAAATGAGAAAAATGGATTGTACTCATTCTGTAAAAAGCTGTAGATAATTAATACATCATTTTGTTTAGAGAAAGGAATGACATCAGTGGTTCAGGTACACTAACTAGGACTGGGGAGTGGACCGAGGCATCACCTCTATGACTCCCTCACTGGTCACTTTTGTTACTGCTGCCTAGTTTTCATAGTCAAAACTTCAGAACTAAAACTGATATTGGTCTTTAACTTTTGATGAGAATTTCTATATTGAAATACAGAATGAATGTAATAAGAGTAAAAAAATTTATTGAGGTAATTGTTTCAGATTTGTGTGGATAGGAAATTTTATTTTATTTTATTTTCATATATCATTTTTTATTTTAATTTTAAATAGCTTGTTTTACATGTCAATCCCAGTTCCCTCTCCCTCCCCTCCTCCCGCACTCCCTTTCCCCCCACCCTCCCACCCTATTGCCAAATCCTTCCACTTAGGGGATATCTAGAGTCTGTCATTTTACTCTGGGTAGGGTCCAGGCACTCCCCTAAGAGTCCAGGCTAAGAGAGCATCCCTCTTTGCTATAGGCACACGAAGACAGTTTGTATACCAGGGATAGACACTGATCCACAGCTCAGGGCCCCATAGGTTGCCCAGGCCTTCTCGCTGACACTCACATTTGGGGGGTCCAGATCAGTCCCATGCTGGCCTCCCCGCTGTCGGTCTGGGGTCCAAGAGCTCTCCCCTGTTCAGATCAGCTGTCTCTGCTGGTTTTGCCAGCCCATTCTTTGCCAATTTGCTCATCACTCCTCTCTCTCTGTCACTGGGTTCCTTGGGTTCAGTTCAGCGATTAATTGTGTGTTTGCCTCTGCTTCCATCAGTCACAGGATGAAGGCTCCCGGATGGTTATAGGCTTCAAGTTCATTATCAGGAATGGGCATTCGAGGTGGTCTCTCCACTATTGCTTAGCTTGCCAATTGGTGTTATACCTTTAGATCACTTGAGGTTGCTCTGGTGCCTGATCTATATTCGATCCTATGATTCCCTCTTCCCCCTATTCTACCCCCACTCCCTCAACTTCCTGTTCCCCCATGACCAACTCTCTTCCTCTTCACCCCCTCTCTTCTTCCCAGGTCCCACTCCCCCCACCCCTCGCCTTGTTCCCCATCCATTCAGGGGATCTTATCTCCATCCTCTTCTCTTGGGTACTATGCATATATGCATATCTTTTAGGTTTTTCCTGTTTCCCAGACTCTCTATCAGTGGAAGTGCAGACTGGCACTATCCTGATCCATGTCTAAAATCCATATATGAGTGAGTAAATACCATGTTTGTCTTTTTGCGACTGGGTTACCTCACTCAGGATGGTTTCTTCCAGTGCTATCCATTTCCCTGCGAATTTCAAGATTCCATTGTTTCTTTCTGCTGAGTAATACTCCATTGTGTAAATGTACCACATTTTCTCTATCCACTCTTCAGTTGAGGGGCATCTAGGTTGCTTCCAGGTTCTGGCTATTACAAATAATGCTGCTATGAACATAGTGGAGCAGATGCCCTTGTTGTATGAACTTGCCTCATTTGGATATATGCCTAAGAGTGGAATTGCTGGGTCTAGTGGTATATTAATTCCCATTTTCCTGAGGAATCTCCATACTGATTTCCAAAGAGGCTGTATGAGTCGGCACACCCACCAGCAGTGGAGGAGTGTTCCTCTCTCTCCACATCCTCTCCAGCATAAATTGTCTTCGGTGTTTTTGATTTTAGCCATTCTGACAGGAGTAAGATGGTATCTCAGAGTTGTTTTGATTTGCATTTCCTTCATGGCTAAGGATGTTGAGCACTTTCTTAAGTGTCTCTTGGCCATTTTAGCCTCCTCTACTGAGAATTCTCTATTTAGCTCTGTACCCCACCTTTTAATTGGATCCTTTGGTGTTCTGGAGACTTGTTTCTTGAGTTCTTTGTAAATTTTGGAGATTAGCCTTCTGTCAGATATAGGGTTAGTGAAAATCTTTTCCCATTCTGTGGCCTGCATGTTTGTCTTTTTGACTGTGTCCTTTGCCTTACAGAAGCTTTTTAGTTTCAGAAGGTCCCATTTGTTAATTGTCGATCTCAGTGCCTGTGCCACTGGTGTTATGTTTAGGAAGTGGTCTTCTGTACAAACTCGTTGAAGAGTATCTCCAACTTTCTCTTCTAAAACTTTCAGTGTGGCTGGATTTATGTTGAGATCTTTGATCCATTTGGACTTAAGTTTTGTACAAGGCGATAAACATGGATCTATCTGCAGTCTTCTGCATACCAGTACCCAGCTATGCCAGCACCATTTGTTGAAGATGCTTTCTTTTTTCCATTGTACAGTTTTAGCTTCTTTGTCAAAAATCAAGTGTTCATAGGTGTGTGGGTTAAAATTAGAGCTTTTGATTCGGTTCCATTGGTCTACCTGCCTATTTTTGTGCCAATACCAAGCTGTTTTCAGGACTATAGCTCTATAATAGAGCTTGAAGTCAGGTATGGTGATGCCTCCTGAAATTCCTTTATTCTATAGGGATGTTTTAGCTATCCTGGGCCTTTTGTTTTTCCATATAAAGTTGATTAATGTTCTTTCCAGGTCCTTGAAGAATTGTGATGGAATTTTGATAGGGATTGCATTGAATCTGTAGACTGCTTTTGGCAAGATTGCCATTTTTATTATGTTGATCCTACCAATCCAAGAGCATGGGAGATCTTTCCATTTTCTGGTGCCTTCTTTGATTTCTTGTTTTAAAGACACAAAGTTCTTGATATACAGGTCTTTCACTTCCTTGGTTAACATTATCCCCAGATATTTGATGCTGTTTTTGGCTATTATAAAGGGTGATGTTTCTCTGATTTCTTTCTCAGTCACTTCATCATCTGTATATAATAGGGCCACTGATTTTTTTGAGTTTACCTTGTATCCTGCCACATTGCTGAAGGTGTTTATCAGCTCTAGGAGTAACCTTGCGGAGTTTTTTGGGTCACTTATGTAAACTATCATATCATCTGCAAATAGTGAAAGTTTGACTTCTTCTTTTCCTATTTGTATCCCCTTGATCTCCTTTTGTTGTCTTATTGCTGTAGCTAGAACTTCAAGTACAATATTGAAGAGATATGGAGAGAGTGGACAGCCTTGTCTTGTTCCTGATTTTAGAGGAATTGCTTTGAGTTTCTCTCCATTTAGTTTGATGTTAGCTGTTGGTTTACTGTATATTGCTTTTATTATATTCAGGTAGGCTCCTGTTATCCCTGATCTCTCTAGGACCTTTATCATGAAGGGGTGCTGGATTTTGTCAAAGGCTTTTTCAGCATCTAGTGAGATGATCATGTGGTTTTTCTTTTGCAGATTGTTAATATGGTGGATTACATTGATAGATTTTCTAATGTTGAACCATCCCTGCATTCCTGGGATGAAGCCTACTTGATCATGGTGGATGATTTTCTGATGTGTTCTTGAATCCGGTTTGCGAGTATTTTATTGAGTATTTTTGCATCAATGTTCATGAGGGAAATTGGTCTATAGTTCTCTTTCTTAGTTGTGTCTTTGTGTGGTTTGGGTATCAGGGTAATTGTAGCCTCGTAGAAAGAGTTTGGCAGTGAGCCTCCTGCTTCTATTGTGTGGAATACTTTGAGGAGTATTGGAATTATCTCTTCTTTGAATTTCTGGTAGAATTCTGCACTGAAGCCATCTGGGCCTGGGCTCTTTTTATTTGGGAGACTTTTGATGACTGCTTCTATTTCATTAGGGGTTATAGGTCTGTTTAGATGGTTTATCTGTTCTTGATTTAGTTTTGGCAAGTGATATCTATCCAGGAAATTGTCCATTTCCTTTAAATTTTCAAATTTTGTGGAGTACAGATTTTCAAAGTATGCCCTGATGATTCTCTGGATTTCCTCAGAGTCTGTTGTTATGTCCCCTTTTTCATCCCTGATTTTGTTAATTAGCATGCTCTCCCACTGTCTTTTGGTTAGTTTGGACAGAGGTTTATCTATTTTGTTGATTTTCTCAAAGAACCAACTCTTTGTTTCATTGATTCTTCTCAGTGTTTTTCTGGTTTCTACTTAAATGTTTGGCTGTGACATAATTTAAACCGTGTTAATGTACATTAAAGCCTTTTGAGGATGGTAGTGGTGATAAATTTATCATTCTGTTCATATTTTCATATTATATAAAATAAAAAGTATAAGTATCTTTATGAATCTTTACTTTCTAAAAACATTTATGGTGCTGGACAGTTTGCTTAGTGATTAAGAACACTGATGACTCCTGCAAAGGACCAGTTTGGTTTCCAGCAGCGACAACAGGTGACTTGCAATTGCCTGTATACTCCAACCCTAGGGCATCCAAAACCCTCCTCTGGCCTCTGTGGTCACATCCATGTTTGTGTACACAAACACACGGGCACATACACATCAATAATAATGAAAGCAATCTATATAAAATAAGAAAACATTACTCTCCCATTATAATCCTATTGGAAAAATGCAATATACTTAAATAAAGAAAAATGCAAGACAGAATATGGTGTTGGAGCCTGCTCCAACAAATCAGCTAGGGTACCTGAATTGGGTTGATAGGAGGGAGAAAAACAAAGAAGACAGGATAGAGTCAGCAGGATTGCCCAGTTAATGTCAAAGAGCCATTAGTATATTTCAGAACCTGACAGACCAAAGGCAAAGAACAGAACAAAGAGCAACATAGTCAGTTAACCAGCTCCCTGCTCTGTCCTTGAATCAAGGAGCAGGCAGGCTTGCTATCTATTATGTGAGTCCTCCACTGCTATATGGTATTGTTGCTACTTAAGTTTTGCTTACTTTGTTTGCCTGTAAATCACTGCTAATAAAGCCATTTTATTAGCTCGGCTTCCTCAATAACCTTCCCTTGTTGATGTATCATGAGGATGTGAACACAAGGGCCAGAAAATATGGACAACTCATGTCAAGTAGAGCCTTACTTAATGAAAATGCAAGCCTTTTCCTTTTAGAGTATGCAAATGTTAATAGGAAGAGTGAAATGATTCAGTTTGTGTGTCTCTGACAGTCACCCTAGCACTACTGATTGCTGTTCTTAAATTATTATTCTCCTTTTATTCATTGCCATGTATTTTCTGGTTTCGCGTCTGCAAAAAATGGCAGTTGATTTCAAAGTAAGCATAAGAAATAGAAAAAAGAATAAAAATAATCAACCAAATAGAAAACAACTAACAGAGTCATCAAGGACAGGGAAAATTGTTACTGCAGGAAGACCAATACATTTGATAGATGTCTAGGCAGGGTGATCAGAAAAGTAGAAGGGTTCATATTACCAATATCAGGAAGGAGTGAGGGTATCAGTCACAATTCTACATTTAAAGGCTTATCACGGAAAATTAAAAATGATCTTATCACATGGAAACTTTATAACTTAGATGAAATGAGCAAATGATGTTACAGACATAAGCTACCTGAATTTACTCAGCCCTAAAGTAGAAGGTACCAGTGAGATGGAGCAGTGGGTAAAGTGCTTCCCACTCATGACTGATGACCTGAGTTCAAACCCCAGATCCACTTATGCTCCCCAAAGCATGTACAAACCCATCACATAAAGGTAAATACAATTTAAATTTAAAAGATGAAGATGACCCGAATATCCCTAAGAAAATGATGAAACTGAGTGTCTCTTCAAGAATTTTTTTCACTTTTGTTAATATTCTTATGTTTTTCTTGTCAGCTGTCAGTATTTCTGCCTTTCATTTTTATTTTGCTTTATTGTGTACACAGAATGCTTTCCACTTTTACATATTGCAAAAAAATTCTTAATTTTCTGTTGGTTAGTTTCATGTATGGAGTCTTTTATTGAATGAAAGTACTAATTCTTGTGTAGATTTTCCCCTTCCGGATTTTACATTTTGCAGTATTATTTAAATCTTTCCATATCCCTAGATGAAACAACACTCTCTTCTGTTCTCAAAAGTCCTCAAATTGTTTTGCCTTTATGGATGGATATTCCATCCTCTGAATTCCAGTTTGCTTGGCTGAGTGCATCAATATGTCATTGATCAATTTTTTTCTCGAGTGAATACACATTCTTCCATCTCTAACATCTGCCAGATGTGGATCATTCTTCTTCCTTGTTTCCCCATGGTCCTTATGTTTAGTGCTGTGCATTTCAAACAATATCATTGTAAAGTGGCTTTATTAATCCATTTGCTGCTTGTATTTTCATTGCTTAGCAGATCATTGCCTCATAAGGCCAAAAAAGTATTCCGATATCTAGACAAACCACAGTTCAGTCATTCAGCGACTGAGGGACAACTCATTAACTTTCACATTTTGACCTTTATGAATAAAACTGTTATTCACATCTATATTTAAGTTGTTTTTATTCTTTTTGTTTGTTTTTAAATTTAAGTTTTCCATTCCTTTGGGCAAAGGCAAAGGAATTTTGATTGCTGTGTTGCATGGTAAGATCATCTAATTTTTAAAAGAAACCATCAAAACCTTTCAAAAATAGTGTTCCCATTTTGCATTCCCACCAGCAATGGATGAGCAGAATGAATACTTCTTACTACACATTACTACACTTTGTTAGCAGTATCATTATAGACTTTGGCCATTGTGCCATGTGTGGGGGTATTTGGCTTGAGCCATTCTAACGGCTCTCGGGTTAGCTCATTTTGTGCCCACTTCCATGTTGGGATTTTGTTTGACTTGAGAGGACACAAGTCCCGTGTATTCTGTCACACTGTTGAGCATTCATATGTACCGCTGCCCTGTTGTATCCAGAAAAGTGATTCCTTGTAGTCATCAACAATTCCTCAATCACAGTTGTTCCATTTCCTGTTCTGTAGTGATTCTTGACACTTGGGAGTAGTGGTGTAATATTTCTATTTAAAGCTGAACACTCCTCAGTTTCTTATTTGCTGTGCTTTGACCAGTCATGGGTCTCTGTGTCAATCACCATCTATTGCAAAAATGAGCTTCTCTGGGGAGTTTTGAAGAATGTACCAATCTTTGAGATAAGGCTACGTCACTAGGCACTGTTTTGATACTATGTCCATTTATCAAAGCAATAGTTGTAGATTCTTTCCTAGGGCCTAAGCTTTGTCTAGCCACAGGTTCTTTGCCCCAATAATTGTATGGAAAGCATCTTGTGGAGCTGGTCTTAAACCAGTCAGAAAGTTGTCAGTCTCTTCCATGACCTTATGCTACTAGTGTACCAGTAAGCTCCCATATTCCCTCCACTACCCTACCCTTCATCCTCCATCACATGTAACCCTTCCTATTCTATTACCCCCCTTTCCTCTTTATAGTAGTCTTTTAGGGATGTATTATTTGATCCAGAATTATTGTTTCAAGCTCTATCAGCTTACCTGTTAATTTAATACATTTCCTTTATCTGAACAGCTAAATTTTCTACTGTGTATATGTACCATATTTTCAATAACCATGCATCTGTTGATGGATAGGTGTAAAGAGAAGCTTTTTCCTTGAGAGAAACCTTTCCGCCAGCCTGGTTCTACAGCCGCATCAGTCCCAAATAAACACACAGGAGACTATAATAATTATGAAGCTGTTGGCCTTGCTTGTTTCTTACTGGCTAGCTCTGACTTAAGTAATTACCCCATAATTGTTAATCTAAGTATGTTTCTTACCAGAGAATAGTTCCGGGCTTCCTACCCCATGGCGTTACATGTTGACTCTCGTGTTTCTCTTACCCAGAGTCCTTCTGGACTCCTAGTCCCTCCTATCTAGATTCCCTATTGGCCAGACAGTGCTTTATTGACAAATGCACAGGACTTCCCCAACACCTAGGATTATTAATTACTATTTACTTAGTTTTTTCACACATATACTATACATAGAGTAGTTATTCTTACTCTCCCTCTCCATCTCATTCACTCCTTTTCTCTCCATAAATTCCTCTGAATTATGTTCATGTCATTCATTTTATTAGTGATCCCCTCAGATTAACCAGGGGAGTTTGTGTAACTAAGGGTTTGGAGCTATCAACTGGATCCTCGTGGATTCAGTGAACATAAAAGAAAGGCAATGATTCCCTCTCCCAGAATCTATCAATAGGCCATAGTTTGTAAATAAAGAGGAGTGTTCCATGACTCCTCCCACTCCTGAAGCGACTGTTTATAGGGCTAGTTTTGTGTGGGCCCAGTATAAATCGTGCCAGTCTTTGTGAGTTAGTGACTGCAGTGTTGTATCCACTATACAGAACAGCATTTCCCAGCCTTTCACCTTGCCTTCTGACTTTTACATACTTCTGCCTTCTCTTCTATAAATATGTCTCTGAAGATTAGAGGCGTGGTATAGATATCCTGCTTAAGGCTGTGCTGACATCTGTCACTCACTTTTTACATCTTGAGCAGCCACTAGTCCCTGAGTTCACAGGCATTCATGGTCACTGGAGTTTAAAACTTTTTCGTGTGTATTCGAACATATTTAGATACACACTTTGCAAATATTTTCTGTCAGTCTATGGCTTCACTTTTATTATTTTTCATGTATCTCACATAGAGCAGATACGTTCATTTTAAATGAAATGCAGAATATGAATTTCTTTCCCAGATTACAGTTATTGGTGTTCTTCCTAAACTGTCTTCCTCAAATCTTACACCATCAAGAGTTTTCCGTATGTTATCTGGTAGAAGTTGCCTTATTTTACATTTTATTCTTAAGTCTGTGATTATGATATTTTTAATTCCTCATTTGTCTTACATCACTTCTTACTCTGAGTTGCTTTTTATTTGCTTATTTGTTTTGGTATCTATGTTTTATGTATGACATTTGCTTTCCTTGTTTGGAGGCAACTGCTTCAGTACATATTCTCAATACCATTACTTTCATGATAGTTTTGTGTAATCTAGCAATAGAATAAACAAACACTCTCTAAAACACTGTTTAATAGGTGGCATACCAAGTGGTAGTGCCTCTAGGTCTTGCTCTGAGGACTAAGCTTCCCCCTGGAACTTCTAGAAACAAAACCTGCCTTCTGAAGTCCATGAGCTGGCTCAAAGTGTGTTTGTCTGGGTAAGAAGAGCTCTTTAGTTTATAGACTGTCACCTCATTTTATCTATTTTCCAAAACCAAGACTTATTTTCCTGTGAAATGTCATCTCTGAGTGTATAGCCTCGAGCATTCAATTTACTCAGAAGACATAGCATGCCATTTCTGTGATCAGAGAGATAAGAAACAAGCAGGACTCTCAGACCTAACAGCCTTTTCAGGTCTGGTTTCAGCCTTTACCTGGATAGGTCATGTTAAGTTTTCTCCTTCGGGTTCCTCTGTCACCGCCACTCCACTTTCTGTCTCTGATGCTGCGGGTCGAAACTACAGATATCTCCTGCTTTCATCGACTGTAGAGATAGATTATGGCTTTTTCCATTATGACACTTTAACATAACTGTGGTAAAATTAGAGGCCAGAGAAGTATTTTACTTATTTTGCATGTAGACCCAGTGCTGAAATAAGAATGGAAAAATTACAAGAAAGTTTCAGGTTGAATATCTATGAAGACATGTATGGACATATAGTCAAAATAATTGAATTAAGCTGATATGCTACCATCATTAATCACTGTGCAAGATAACTGAACTGCTTTCTTGAGGGAAGAAACAATAGTTTAAAACTATAACAATTAACATGAATAAACACACATCAGATATGAGAGAGAAATAGAATTTCTG
Organism: Mesocricetus auratus; assembly: GCF_017639785.1. Classification (NCBI taxonomy): domain Eukaryota; kingdom Metazoa; phylum Chordata; class Mammalia; order Rodentia; family Cricetidae; genus Mesocricetus; species Mesocricetus auratus. The sequence continues at coordinate 38,208,893 of NW_024429194.1, read as the reverse complement.
TTTTGAATATTTTCTTAACATGGAAGCAGATGAGTTACTGAAAACAAAGCCCACCCAGAAATAAGACAAAACATGGAATGGTGAGCAGGAGTCATAATTGCCTCACCAACAGTTTCTCTCCTCCTGTCTTCCTGCCTTTAGAGAACTGAAGAAATAAAGTTGTTTAACGAATGTGAGGTTTAAATACCCTTTGGAAATTTAAGTTTCTATTGAAAAATCGTGTGTAATGCAGTTACATTTCTTTGCTCAGAGAGTGGGAGGAGAGAGGAAAAGGAACCTGAGGCTAATAGAAACAGATTACACCTCACCTATGGAACATAGATTAAAATAATGCATTTCATTGTGACTCTCCCTTCAGAATTCAAACTAAATTTCATTTACTTTTTCTATTTAAGTAATAACCTCAGGGCTCTTTTAAAAAATCATTATCAGAAGATAACCTAATACATCATTGATATAGTTTCTTCCTATGACAGTATCATTGACAAAATAGCATGTTGGCAATATCACTCTTTTATAGTCTCAAAATGATAAAATACAAAAGGGTTCCCAAAATGCAATTTTCCTCATAAAAATAGTCAGGATGGATTCTTTATTTTCTTGCTTTGTTTTATTGAAAGAGAAACAATATAAAATACATCCTAGCACATTGCTTTGAAAATGAATATTTAGTTACTCTACACAAGTTCATAATGTATTTTCTTTTTTAATATCTTACAGTTATTTATCATGTAAAAGAGGCTTCATTTAAGGGAGCTTTCCAATGTCAAGGCTTTCACTAAATGTAAACATTTGAAATGTAATTTAAAGAATAGTAGAAATGGCTTTGAAATCATCATATTTTCCATATTGAACACGTGTGCTTTTAAACTAAGGGATATTTTTAATTTGAGGAGTAAGTTACAACATCATATGGTTGTGCAATTGTTCATATACAATTGGGTACACAATTTAAATACTTCTTTGTCAAAAAATCAGGTGTTCATAGATGTGTGGTTTAATATCAGGGTGTTCAATTCGATCTCATTGGACTACCTGTCTATTTTTGTGCCAATACCAAGCTGTTTTCAGGACTATCGCTCTATAATATGCTACTCTCAAAATTAACTACTTACTCAAAAAGACTGAAATTATTTAGGAAGTCATCAAGACATGTTCCCAGAAACTAAACAGAACTAAGAGAATTCAAATCTCACAAAAGAAACCAAAGGACATAGACATATCATCTTTAAGACAAACTTGAAAATGATTTTTAAAGCATTTAGAACAATGAACATTATATGTATATATAATGTGTTCATTGTTCACATACATAATATTCATATACATATATATATATCAGGTAAATTTTACACAAGTACCATTAATGAGTGAGCTCTTAGCATTGAGAAGTGGCTATTGTTTACTAAATATAATTAAATTTAGGATGCAATCAATGGAAATTAATAGCAAGTGTCAGTCACTCACAGATTGATGTCGATTTCGGTGAGTTTTATTTTCACTTTCTTTTTAAATAATGTTTTCTTTTGGAGAACAGAGGGTTTTCAAAATTTAGCACAGAGAAACAAAATGCTTGCTTTATATAATTATAATTAGTCAGGGATTAAAAACTGAAATCTGCATTGATTAGAATCTATGCTGATTAGGAAAGAGCATCCAACCACGTTCCCAGAGTTTTGGTCAAGTGATCACCTTTCTTTTTGCTGTGACTCTCCTAATCAGATGACTACAAGAACCCCAGTTATGGCAAAAGATGAGCAGGGGTGAAAAGCACATCATCAATATTTAATCATTAGGGGATTGTTTGAAACTGCAAACTATAGAAAACAGCTTATTAAAAATAAACCTTAAATTCCAGCATTACAAGAAGTATACAAAAAATGTTAAGATGATTCTGGTATTGGGCCTGACAACCTATTAAGACACAGCATGCACTGTGAACCATAAGTCAAGTCTATCAATAGAAGCAGGGATGGCAAGTGAGAGAAATCCTATTCCCCAAGCAAGGGCAGCTTTTCTGCTGCCACTGTGTCATTCTGCACCACCATCATTTAGGCCAGTTCATTTGGCTTAGAATCAGATAGCTATGCAGATGTTGCACAAATATAATAAAAAATTCTAATTGATTTTTAGTTGACAGAGGGTATGCCAGATGTTCCACACTGAGCTTGGATAATTATCCCATTGTTAAAAATTCTGGAAAGAATATTAATGTACTATCAATTTTGGTAAAATAGCTGTGAGGCAAGTGATTTACCTGTCAACACACTTGAAATACTAAATTATTGATAAGTCCCTTATCCTTGGATTATACTATTTAAAGTTAAAAATTAAGAATAAAACAACTGAAAGGGGAGAAGAAAACTGATTTCATAAGGATCATTATTTTCTTTACCAATGACTCTCCAATAAAACCTCCTTAAATAAACTAATTAAATAAGTTTCTAATACTTAAACACTTTGCTCTTCAATTTCAAATCGACCAAGGCTCTTTGCAATTTCACCATCAAATGTGCACAATTCCTCCAGGTTCCTAGTAACATCTTTAGCACATGTTTAATGACCTTCTCTTCAATCACCCTTTGTAAAATAGCCTGGAATTTCTCCTGACTCAGCTTTTACACTATTTAAGTGCAGCCCATCACCATGATCTCTAATTTAAAGATATTCCCATTGTATAAGCTTTCATGCTTCCTAAAGTAATATGGGTCTTGCAATTCACGTGGGGGAGGCTCAATACGACCAGCATTTCCCTTCCCCTGGTTGCTATTTTCATCAAAAACATTTTCAAAGTTCCAACAATCCCTCTATTTACTTCAAACCATCAAAAAGCTTTCCTCTGATTTAGCCTTAACAGGGAAAAGGACAGACACTTTAAAGAGCCTTGACTAATAAGAACTGCCATCCATTCTGTGGTCTGAACTCAGAATCACTGTATTTTGCTCCTCCGTTCTATTCTCTTGTGACCTTGGTCAAAAGCAGGGACTGTCTTTCTCTGTCTTTTCTGTTAATTTTCTTTCTTTTTTAATTCCCGAAATCACAGTCTTTTCTTGCCCTCCTACTGCCATTTCCTCCACAGCACCTACTGCTCCCACAGCTCTTTAGACTTGACGTAGGGGAGGGTCGCTCCTCTCAGCTGCTGGGTCCTCCTTTTAGGTTGCCCTTTTCTCCAAGATTTGACTCACACAAATCCATGGCTCCATTAGCTGCCTAAAGTTTTCTAAGAGGTATGTTCTGTTTTCTTGTGTGTTTGGTTCTCAATGGAAAGGTTGCTTAAAAACAAAATAATTCAGAGTCCAGAGTGCCCACCATTACATCTGTTCCACTATGTTCATAGCAGCATTATTTGTAATAGCCAGAACTTTGAAGCAACCTAGATGTCCCTCAACCGAAAAGTGGATAGAGAAAATGTGGTACATTTACACAATGGAGTACTATTCAGCAGAAAAAAAAATGGAATCCTGTAATTTGCAGGCAAATGGATGGCACTAGAAGAAACCATCCTGAATGAGGTAACCCAGTCACAGAAAGAGAAAAATGGCATGTACTCTCTCATATATGGATTTTTAGACATAGATCTTGGGAGTGCCAGCTTATAATCCCATGGCCAGAAAGTCTGGGAAACAGAACCTTCATTCAGTGGCTGAAGGAAGCAGAGGCAGACTCCCATGGCTAAGCACTGAGCTGAACTCCAGAAATCCAGTGACAGAGAGGGAGGACTGATGAACAAAGGCATTAAGACTGGGCTGGTTTAACTCCCAGAAACAGCTGACCTGACAAGGGTTAGCTCTTGAATCCCAGACTAATGCCTGGGAACCCAGCATGGGACTGATCAAGATCCCCTGAATGTGGGTGTCAGTGAGGAGGCCTAGGTAATCTATTGAGCCTTGGGTAGTAGATCAGTATTTAATCCCCAGGTATACAAATGGACTTTGGGCTCCCATCCAACAATGAGAGATGCACTCTCACCCTGGGCTCTTGGGGGAGGGTCTAGGCCCTGCCCTGGATGAAATGACTGACTATGGACACCCCCATGGAGGGCCTCACCCTCCCTGGGGAAATGAGGGGATATTGGGGGGGATTGGTGAGAGATCACGGTAGGAGGGGAGGGAAAGGGAGAGGGACCTGGAATTGACATGTGAAACAACCCTGTTTCTAATTTAAATTTAAATTTAAAAATAAAATATAAAACCAAAACCAAAACCAAAATAATTCCTTTACTGGAATCTACAGTGAGTTCATATTCACTCATAGACCTGTCTTTTCTGGCAACAAAAGTTCACTGAAGAAAATAGCTTTTTCATCAGGCCATTACTTGCTCTTACACCCTTATAAAAAAGTCCCAGAACATGGCCTTTAGCATACATAGCATATACTGAGGGTAGAGAAAATCATGTAAAAATGACCCTAAAGAACACGAGAGTAGGAAAAGAGTCCCTGAGTACTTTGTAGTCACACTGCAAATGAATCTAGATTGAGGCTGCTGACCACAGAAAACTACACTGACTCATTCCATTTAATCCATTATTCAAACATATTAATAAATTTGCTATGAATCATATTTACTTATTAATGACAATGAAGCAACAAATTTTTAAGTGTTCAAATATGTTTATTTTATGGTTATATTTCCCCACAGCAATGGTGTGACTACGTTGTGGGCTCAGGGGAGAGTTTCAGACTACATCTTGATTTGGTGGCTCAGTAGCTGTTTCACCTGAAGGAAGTCATAAGTTCAATTCCCTAATATAAGTAATAGAGTGAAACATGCTATAAAAATTACAAGATTCTACGGTTCTAAGTACGAAAAATGCTGCCTGACACATGAGGTGTGTTAAGTGAGTGGTAGGAAGCCTTACTTGTTGTTTATATCAATAAATGCTGCAATGTTTCATGTAACAACATGTTACCATAGTGACTTACCAGCAATTCCATTTAAATTATGCCACCTTTATATTCATTTGATTCAGGTTTGTATAACCAGAACATTTTATAATAGTCTCAGGGAATTTTTCAACTGTTTCAGGATGATCAACTAGACACAGATATATTCTCCTTCTTCCTATATCTGAGCCAGCCACTTGAAAGGCCAACAAGAGAGAAAATGCCCCCTTTTGTGAGACTACCCAGAAAGTAACTCTGAAATAGAAGGGTGGATTATCCCAAGCAGAGAGAGCCAGAAGTAGTTGAGGACAAAAAGCCTTACTCTAAGTGGATGCTATTTTCTCTTTACAACTGGAAAATAGGAAGGGCAACCAGCGGTGCTGGCCACCCATATGCACTTCCTTTCACATATATGGTACCTGTGCTTAGCATAGTCATTCAAAGGTAGCCATGCAGCAGCAGAACAGAAACAGCACATTTTCATCCCTCCTATGTCCCAGCAGTAAACACCGAGGAAGAAGAATAGAACAAACACAAGGGAAACAGAAAACAAAGATAACATGCTGCAATGTACCACACTTGTCCTTCCTACATCCATTTTGTTAGCACACTAATTTTCATCTTGCACTGAGAGAGGGTATGCCAATGAGGTAATCAAAGTTAAAGAAGATCACAAAGTGGAGTCCTGCTACAACAGAATTGCTTTGCTTACAGAGAGAAGTTTCCCCTTTCCAGTCTCCTCTCCTTTTTGGGCCCTTTCCCAGCTCATGAGGCCACAGTCAAAAGATAGCCACCTTCAAAGCAGGAAGAGATGCCTCCCCAGAACCTTTCCATTCCAGGCCTCTGACTTAAGACTTTCATGCTCAAGGACTGTGGGGAAATAAATTGGTGATTAACAGACCAAGTCCATAAAATCTGGGTGATGTTTTGGTCTTTTATGGCACTCCAACCTATATACTAAAAAGAGAGGAAACAAAAATAACTCAAAATAAAAAGCTTCTACCATGTGAAGCTGCCATTTATGATGAGATATTGTCCCCCACCAAACACCACATCTGTGATCTTCCCATGGGGACTTAAAGCCCAGTCCTAACAAATGTATAAATAAATTGAGGATGTTTGCAGACTCCAGTTCATAATATAGTTTCTGTTCTGAATTAACTAACACAGTGACACATATACACATATACACATACCCCTATCCCTCCATAAAGAGAGAGGAAAAAGAATGGCTAAGTTATAAGAATGAACTCTACTGAGGTTGAAAATCGCAGTGTGCAGAATGGAAAAATAAAATAAAATGCTCACACCAAACTACATCTGTGCACCATGTGTGTGCCAATGGAGGACAAAAGTGTGTGTTAGATGTCCTATATCTGGAGTTAGGAATGTTTGAAAACTGTAATGTGGGGGCCTAGGGACTGACCCAAGTCCTCTGGAAGAGCTTCCATTGTTCCTAACTGCTCAGGCATCTCTCCATTCCTGCAGAGGGCATTTTCACTCAGACGAAAAAGGTTTCAAGAAACAGGTGTTGATTTGATCGAAAAAAGGATTCTAACAAAGAGAAATTCCAGACTGACAGCTGGCCAGAAGATCCAGCAGGAAGTCATTACATATGAGCACATTCAAGACACAAAGTGATAGATAAGAGGGAAATACATAGTCATGTAACAGAAGGCCCAGACTTTCCCTGAAAAGGAGCCAAGAAGGAAGCATTTGTATATTATTTTAAAAAGCAATATTGTTTAAAATGTTTTGTTGAAATAAAGCAAATGAATTTATGACATAATTACAAACATGAGACAACATATGAGGAGTGTGAATTCTCTCACTCTTGATTAATCATAATCTTCCCAAGGCAGCAAAATTGTGTTCCAGGTGAAGAAATGTGCATTGCATTGCATGATCATGATCATAATGTCTAGACAGTGCCTAGTTATCAATCTTAACATTAGAGTTAAACTTACTAAAATTGATTCAGGGGATTGGATAGGTGGCTCAGAGGTAATGAGCACTGGATGCTCTTCCAGAGGTCCTGAGTTCAATTCCTAGGAACCACATGGTGGCTCACAACCATCTATAACAAGATCTGGTGTTATAGATCTGGTGTCCTCTAGGCATGCAGGCATGCATGCAGGCAGAATACTGAATATATAATAAATAAATAAATCTTAAAATTCCTTCAGAATGAATAGATAATAAAATTTAAATAATTATACCTAAAACCTACTCTATTACCTGAAGTAATTAATGTACTAATACACAGTCAGAATTTAGGATGTGAACAGAAACTGGTAACAACCTAATGTGTATTAATTTCCTTATCCTTGTAATCAAAAGTATAAAGAGGTGGATACCAAAACAAAAGCTAACTCTCACTAGTTACATTGGTAACGATAATACAACCAACGTAGATGAACAAGCACAAGGATGAGTAGTCTTAATCCTACTGTGGGAAAATCATCTTTCTTCTTGAGGTAGCATAACAAGAACCGCAGAAAATTTATTCTGTGACCGCAGGATTAAAAGACTGAAGGTGACCAAGTCACATTTGTGCCAAAGGACAGGAATTAAGAGCACAGGCAGAGAGAATTGCTTGTTTTGTCCTTATATTGTTAAGTTTTGCTTCACTTTCTTAACATTACTTTACAACTAAGTTCATTCTCATGTCACATTCATTGAAATGAAAATGTATTATTAGATATCGAGGAGAAACAGCAAATTATGCTAGTTCAAACAGTTAAGAGACAATTTATAATAATTTCTTTTCCTTTCCATAAATAGTTAGTATTACAATACTTCAGTGACATGCTAAATTCAAAATATTTCATTCATTATATTCCAGAATGTCTTAGGATCCATATTCCTTTTATCTTACAGAAAGCGCCTTTCAAAATTACACAGGAAATTGTAGGATAGACTTAATGCAATTTTACATTTCTAACTTTTCTGATTGTCCTAATTAAAAGCACAATTCTCATAATATATAAGCAATATATGAGTGTCATGTGCCTATGCACCAACAGAAAGGGTAGGACACTGTCTGCCTGCTAACCACTGTATCTAATTTGACTTTGTAACTATTTTCATAAAAGTAGTATTTATGACTAGTACCACAAGATACAAGAAAATATATGCAAATTATAAACATATTAGCCTAATACTATGGATAAAATACTAATTTTCACTCACAAAAGTAATGTAAGACTAATTATGTTAAGTGCTCCCATGTTGACAATGAGCCAATTTTTGGTCTTGTATTAGCAGTAGTATATATTTATGTATTTGTAATTAGAAAAACATGTTCTCTCTGAGTTCTTAATCTAATGCTCCACTGGGAAATTACATCTTTACATTTAAAACAGCATTGGAAATTTACAAGATTTGAGTTATTTTTAAGCCTTGTTATACTTGTTAAACCTCTCTTACTGTGAGAGTAATTAGATAAAAATATGAGCACTCTAATCTTACATGTATACTGAGGAACTGTTTAAATATAACCAGTGAAAACTAGAACCTAGTTTGTGGTACAGATTAAACCTGTAAGAAGTCAGACAAGCAAATAGCAACACTAACATTATGCCTGTCGACGTTTTAAGTGAAAAATTCCCCCTTGTTTCTCTTTAAAATTATTTGCAGGTACCAGCAGAAGTTAGGAAACTAACAGTAATTCCATCCCTCCTCCCTGATGGCTAAGTATATTGAACACTTTTTGCCTATTTGTTGATGGCCAGTTTTTCTCTTTGGTATTTAATTTCTGAAATTCTTTGTACTTTCTAAATATTAGCCTCTTGTCTGAAGTGAAGTAGGTAAAGATTTCTCTCAATCTGTGGGCTTCCAACTCTGCTGATTGTGTACTTTTCTGTATAGAAACTTTTTATTTTTATGTACTTTTGTATATTGTTATTTGGGGTTACTTCCCATGCTTTTGGTGTACTATTTAAAAAGGTCTCATCTACTCCAATATCTTGGAGGATATCCTGTGTTTTCTTCTAAAAGTTTCAGTATTTGAGGTGTAAAATTAAGGTCTGTTATTCAATTGGAATTAATTTTCATACAAAGAGAAAGTTATAAATCAATATCATTCTTCTGCAAATAGAAAGCCAGTCTTGCCAGCACCATTTGTTGACTAGGGTATCTTTTACACAAAGTTCATTTTTTTCTTCTTTTATCAAAAATTAACTGGGCAAAATTAAGCTTTTCTCTCATTTCTGGGTCTTATATTCCATTTGTCTTCCTGTCTGTTTCATGGCAGTACCAAACTGTCAATATCACTATAGCTCTATAGTGAGGCTTGAAGTCAGATGTTATTTTACCTCTAGCATGTAGCATTCAGACATCCAGAATCACACCACTGGTTGTGTAATGCTCTCCAGCTTGAGCATTACATTTTAATTCTTGTGATGCCTTAGCCTTGAATTCCACAGTTCAAAGGGGACTGGGTGTGATGGATGCTTATCTATCTCAAACCAGAGTTTACAGTCTCTTCCGGTAGCTGTGCAATGTGTACCTGCTGGCTAATCTTGCTTTGGAAACTTTGTGGTTCGATGTGTTTGCTAAGTCCCTTTTTCTCTGTGTCTTTTCCCATGAGTCCTTTTCATTGTGTGCCTCATTTCAAACACAGTAGTACCGGTTCCCAGGTCTACAAGATATACCTTGGTGGATTTTCAAAAGGTTCCAGTCTTGACTCCTAGGAGTCTTCCAGTAGTGACAGGGATTGTATGTATTTATCATATTGTTTTGCTTTTTGAGTCATGAAAATTTTGTGGAGCACATTTTAATAATTTCTGATTTACTCAAGGCTTGTTGGTTCTGATGCACAGAAACCCACTCAGAGCATATAAATGTGGTAGGAATTAAATTTTGGGCATGCTTGGAGACAGAGGCAGAGATGTTGGATACTCCCAGAGCATGGGATGCTCTGCTAGATCTTTTGTGTTTCTTCATCATTTTTCAGAATGATTTTCTTCTGAGAATACACCCTTAGCTCGACAGTAGCCACAGCTGTGAGGGGTTTCATTGTCATGTAGAACAGTGTGGTCAGATGCCAGCTACTGCTCTACCAACCACAGCAGGGAAAGAAACCTCAGAAAATGCAAACAGTCAAAAACCACAGAGGCTTTTGGACCTCTTATACCCACTCCGACCTGACATCTTGAGCCACATATTTCCTAAGAATACAGTTATTCACAATCCATATTTTCTTTTTGGGAAATAGCATAGATGTTCACAGATCTTTAGAAATTTCATTTTTGGTAATTTGACCTTTAGAAATGATGGCAAGTATCTGTGAAAAATATGTGATATGAGATTGTTTAAGTGAGAGAAAGCAATTGCTATCCACTGACAATGAAATTACTAGATTGTATTTAATGACTGGAACTGTATCAGCTGAATGATAGTAGACATATTTATTAATGCTACTGTCATATTTTTCTTGCATGTTCTATATTACTTTTGAAACATTTGTATGTTTCAAAACTATGCAACAACTAATTGATGGAATTTATTGTAAAATTTTTATAGAATCATAAATTGAACCAAATGATGTAGATTATTTTAGTTGATATTGATACTTTAGTGAAATGAGTGACATGGAACTAAAGACAGTCATGAATCTAGGACCTTAAACCCACTGTTGGTGTGCTAAACTGATGTACAATCACTTCACATACTGGTTGTTTAGTAAAGGTTTTTAGTTTGTTGTGTTTTAAACCATAGTAATAAATGTCAGCTCTTTCTTTTTTGTTTCTTTAAAATTCACTCTTTTACATAGATGGCCCGAGTTCCATCCCATTATTTCAATATATGTTATTAATATAACTTAGGGAGGATTACAGATGTTTCCTAGGTAACTTCTTTCATGCTTTATTACAAAATACAATTTAAATCTTTCTCAGTGTAAAGCAATTTTAAGAGCCTGCATTGTTTTTCAGATAATAAAATAATTGAATCAGTGATTTGTTGTTCATATTTTAGAAAACCTTCTTCACAGGCTTTAATATATATCCAGTGTTGTCTATTTAATGTGTTGTTTCTTTCTTTTTCAATACTGTCTATGAGTTATTTAATTTGGGTACTTTTTGAACTATGTTGTATATACTAAAGTCATTGCTTTTATATTATAACAAAAAGTTTTGTTCTATAATACGTGCAGACAGGTTTGAGTTGGCCAAATGTGAAATGAAAGTTTTATAGATGCCAGGTTCATAGGTGGGGCACAGCATTGCTGGGACTCAACAGTGTGGTAACAGGATATTATGTATACTATCTTATTAAAATAGTGATTAAAAATTTCTTATTTTATCTCTTTCAAAACATTTAAAAGTAAACTTACCTAGTAAATGTCAGTTCTTATAATTTATATTTAAACAGAAATAAATATGGTCTCCTCATATTTTATTCTGACAGAGCAAAATAATTCATTAGTAGATCTCTACATATTGCCTCCTACCTTAGCTATTCATATAAGAGGAAAACAACACATCATTTTTTTCATTTAGAAATAATTTAACTCTAATGTCCCTTTGATAATTAACATCTATGAACTGATTTGACTTATAAAAACTAGAGTTACATATGCAGCTTTTCAATGATGTATGCCATTAGTAGAAGCAGTAATGTTAGAATTGATGCAACTAAATTTTCTTCTTGTTAGCTGTGTTTATATTATACTAGTAAGATGACTTCCAAATAAAATGTTCAATAGTACTACTGATACTGACAGTCCACAAGTATCATAGAGATACTGGTATTTTCTAGATATTGATGAGATTCAGAACATACTGGCTCTGTGTGTGGAGCTTGAACACTGAGAACCCAGCAGGAAAACCTTCTGTATTCCTTTCAGTCTCTTAACTTCTAAAATACCCTTGAAGCCTAGTTTAATTTCCCCTCAGGATAGGTCATGAGTTGCTCATTCAGAGGTGTCCATTTTACAAATAAAAGAAACAAATGCTTCTGTATTTGAAGACACAGGAACACAGAATGAAGACAGATTGGCTTTGAACAAGTGTTGTGTTGATGATGTATCTATGCTGTAAAAATTCATTCATACTCTTGCTTACAGTTGTTCGCTAGTTTGCCATTTTAGTATTAAATTTATAGGTACAGTTGTCACACATGACATGTTGAGCCCCAGCCCCACAGGGTCTCTGTGAGTTGCTGGTCAGCCTACAAGTGCAACTTGCTGGTATTAAGTAAAAGAAAAGGAAAAGATAAAAGTATATGGAATGGAAAATACACATTCCCTAATATTGTTTATAAATGTTTGTCTACATTTATACAGGGTTGGTTATTGATACTAAGATTGGCATTAACGTCTTAGTCACCTGAGATAGGTGCTAATTTATATATAAAGAGAGGGGAACCTGAGAGATCGTCCTCAGTTGGAGCTTGGAATTGGATTAAACCTCCAGGCCTTCACCTGACACCAAGGTCAGGAAAGAAAGGGGAACCTGAGAGATCACCCTAGGTTGGAGGGTGAATTGGGTTAAATCTCCAGGCCTTTGCCTGACACCAAGGTCAGGAAAGAAAGGGGAACCTGAGAGATCACCCTAGGTTGGAGGGTGAATTGGGTTAAATCTCCAGGCCTTTGCCTGACACCAAGGTTGGGAAAGAAAGGGGAACCTGAGAGATTGCCCTCAGTTGGAGGATGGATTAAAAGTGGGTAAATTGAAAATTGGTAACAGTTAATAAATGAGGTACTGGTATTAAGTAAAAGAAAAGGAAAAGATAAAAGTATATGGAATGGAAAATATACAGACAGTCTGGCAGTCTGGATACTGTGTACAGTTGTGTTGTCTTTAAATTGTATAATTGCTAAGAAAGGAACAAAAACTGCTAAAAGACATTTAATTATTAATGCTGCTAAATTAATCCAACATATATTTTGGAAATGCTTTGACTTCTAAATTTAAATACAAGGACAGGTTACTTGGGAAAAGAATTTCTGCTTTTGTCTCCACAGAACATAAGCTGTGGGTTCCTTCCAGACTAGTATGGTTTGATGAAGCAAGACCACCTGAAGCAGTGGCCCAGGTGATCCAACATCTAAAACAGCTGAGATGATGCAGCCTTACAGACCACAAAAACAAGAACTTCAATAGGTTTCTGGTTTTTTTTTTTTCATGATCCCCATGGTATTTCAGCGCCCTTTAACAGCAGGAATTAGTTTGGAAAGAACAACGCCCACATTCCCAAAAATTGTTTATAAATGTTTACATTTATACAGGGTTGGTTATTGATACTAAGATTGGCATTAATGTCTTAGTCACCTGAGATAGGTGCTAATTTATATATAAAGAATGGGAGAGATGTTGGACCCCAGCCCCACGGGGTCTCTGTGAGTTGCTGGTCAGCCTACAAGTACAACTTGTTTTCCAGTCCAAGTGCTTCCTGTTTTCTAGTCCTGGCTTACTGCCCTGGCCTTGAACCTCTGACATCAACATTCAGCAGGAGGAAAACACGCTCTCTTCTACCTGGGGTTTTCCCACTGTGCTGTAAACCTGGATATAAAGCTCCTCCCTCCTACAAGAAAGAGACCTCGTAGCACTTGCAATGAAGACACACACACACACACACACACACACACACACACACACACACACCTGGCAATAAAGGCAGCACATGCATTCTCCTAGTACAAACCAGTAGACATCTGGTCTTTCTTTTCCTGATACCTCAGAGTTGCTTGTGGCGCTGGCGCCGCATGACAGAGTCTGTGTAAGTTCCAACCCTGTTATTTTCTTGTTACACAACAGAAAAAATATACTTTTGTAGTTAAGCAAAACTCTCTTTCCTTTATGAATGTCTTCTATATGGCTTAGGAACTTCTTGCTGATTCATGTTTTTTTTGTGAATACTTATATTCTATTGTAAAAGTATCACCAGATTTAAAAATTAAAGTGTGTAGACAGCATTTTATAACTTTGTTGAGTAATTCTGTAACTATGTGTGTTAGTGATTATCTTTCCTATAATTTTAGAAACAATTGGAATAATCTATGGCCTCTGTTGATCACCTGTTATATGGTGCCTGGTACCCTTTCCATTTTTGGTGATAGCAGGCCTTAATCTGTCTTGCATACTATTCTTCACAGTCATGTATTTTTCCTTTCATTGAAAATATTTTTTGTTGATGTTGTTTATTTTTCAGTAAGGAGTGGATTAGGGGGTGGAAACAGGAGGGTTGTGGGAAGGGACAGGGAGGATAGAAGGAAGGGGAAACTGCAGTTGGGATGAAAACTAAATAAATGGTATTTTTTTCATACAATATACCCTGATTATTATTTCTTCTCCCTCTGGTCCTCTCTGTTATTCCCCTCTCCCTTCCCATCTAGATCTAAACCCTTTCTGTATCTCATTAGAGAACAATCAAGCTTCTAAGGTATTTTATACATATGTATCTAATATAAAACAAAAGCCAACACATTTTAATTGAACAAACCAAACCAAAGGAAAACAGCCCAAGAGAAGGCAAGAATCAGAGTCCTACTCACTCATTCACTCATCAGTCTCATAAAAACACTAAACTGAGAGCCATAATACAGATCCAGAGGACCTGGAGCAGACATCTGCAGGCCTTGAGCATGTTTTCCCGGTCTTTGTGAATTGATAGGATCACACTGGCAGTTCAAGGCGTTGTTGAATATTTGCTTCTTTTCAGCACAAGAGTGAGTTCCACACTAGGCTGTTTGGAATGGGATTAGCTGAGGAGACTTCAGGCCTCCCATTGCTTTGATGATGCTCAGGTGTAACATTTACGTCAAATGTGCTCTGACGAGGGTGACAGAAGCAAGTGAACATGGGGACACTGCTCAGAAGATGCTCAACTGAGACATTAGATGAGTTAATCTGACCCTACTGAAACTTAGTCCTTTAGTTACAAAGCCAGTGTGTCCTTTTCATACGAAGCCATTTTCATATGTATCCTCTTCAATCCTACCTATACACTGTAAGACTTATAGGGGGCATTCACTAACTAGGACCTGTGAATTGTAGAACAGAAGGAAATCTCACATTTACTGTACTAATGTAAGCTCCTCTTTGAGTTGCTTTGATATAGATTATGTACTTAATTTGCTATATAAAACATTATCTTTTACATCCTAAATATTTTACAGTGAAAATGATAGCTACCTAAAAGTTGTGTATTGTGTTTTTGATACCATCTCTTTTAATTTTATAGTTTAGACATGAATTTCAATCATAGTACATGCTTGAAATTTGTTTTGAATGTCACCATGGGCTAGATAAATATACTTATTGGCATAACCCCAATTTTATAATGTGAAGTACAATATAGAGGAAAAAATAAACAATTGATCTCAGATGCTTTCTCAGAAAAGGGGGCAGGATTCTGTAGTTGGCAGCACTTGAGTATCCATGTGTAGCTGTGGAAATGAGGCCATACTGAACTGTGTCTATATCAAATGGAAGATGGGATAAGAATAGGAAGGGATTGGGACACAGGGAGATGTGAGAGCAGGAGTTTTTGATATTCAGTTTAAGTAATTTTTCTGTGATATAGAGATGTTCAGATAAAGGACACTGAGTATATATGATGGTCTCTTGTTCAATGTGCTGAAGCAACTTCACCTGTTACAGACTATAAGTGATTGCTGGTAATTGTTGAAAGTAAATTTTTCTAGAGGAAGATAAGAACCCGGGTTCCTTACTCTATACAGTGTGTCTATGTTCCAATAGAGGAAGCTCTTTGTTTCTATTTTATTGCTGGAGATTAAACACAGGGAACTGCTTGTGCTGAGTGTCTTATGTGCCCTCTAGGGTGTTCACCTTTGCTTAGAGGCTGTTTTATGTGCCAGGAACAAATACATAAAGAACTTTCTTTCTGGATGCATGTCAGAGCACTGTTTTAAAAAGATGGTATGAAACAACACAAATGGAAAAAGAGCACTAGCATAATAGTTATTATTTCATTTTTATTTATTGGCAAATTCATAGCAACATCATTTTAGCAAATTGCTCTGTAGTCTATATATTTTTTTC
Organism: Mesocricetus auratus; assembly: GCF_017639785.1. NCBI lineage: Eukaryota > Metazoa > Chordata > Mammalia > Rodentia > Cricetidae > Mesocricetus > Mesocricetus auratus. The sequence continues at coordinate 38,193,000 of NW_024429194.1, read as the reverse complement.
TTCAAGTATGGGTATTTTTACATTCAACATAGAATACATTTTTTGAGCTACTTATGTTTATTATTATTTTAAACTTAAGTTTTGACAATTTCATACATGTACCCAATGTATTGCAAACACACTCACTATTACTCTTTTATACCTCAACTCCTACAGACACCTTTCTTTTTTTCTAACTCATCCATCATTTACAAGTCTTATTTTTGGGAGGGTCTTGAACAGGTATCCGGAGCTGTTGTTAAGTCCATGACTGTATCAGTCATGTCATAGCCAGAAGAGAACTCGTTAGTTCATCAACATCTCATGCAACCCATTATTCAGTTTTATACTCACACTTCCTCCATAGGCTTCTCATTTTGCTGAATTTCTTGGCCCAGACACTCATAGCTACTCTTCCAACCTGAAACCAATGAGTTCTACTGTTTCCTCTGCTACAAGTTCTTTTCTCTCTGATTTTGATTTCCTCTTTTCTTGAACCCTCATTCAATATATTTGTACTATCAAGACATACTTCAAATTGACCATCACTGTCCCTACCACCACTACTCACCAACACCATAATCAACAACATCCATTCACTACCAACATCATCTACTACCACTACCCATCATCGCCTGCATCACAAGCATCACTAGCATCACCAACATTACCCTCATCACCACCACTACCACCACCAACTCTATCAACACCATGACCATCACAAACACCACAACCACTACTACCTTCTACCTTCACCACATCACAATCAAAACTATCACCACCTTCTCTACTGCTGCCACCATCACTGTCCCAACTACTACCACCACCATCGTCATCACTGTCAACACCACCAAACCCAGAGTCTTAGGAGACATAGCCTTTCTTTCCTCACTCCCCTGAGATTCTGTGTCTCAGTGAGTAGTATAGAATACATTTTAAAAGAAAAAGTAACTGTAAGGATTCAGGCATTTTGCTGGCCTGTTCCTTGCACCTGGCAGAATGCACTCAGGCAGTACTCTGGTCAGCCCAGGGTTCCTTGAGTACAAGTCTCTTTGCAGGTGCAAAGGACCCCTTAAAAAGATAGATCTCTGTCCGCTGATGCTCTCTTTCTGCTCTCTTTGTCTTTCTGCTCTTTTCCAGCTTTCTTCCCATTCCCTCTCCCTGCTGTTCCTCTGGGGCAGACAGGACTTTTCCTGTCTCTTTCTTCTCTTCTGTCCTCTCTGTGTGTCTCTTTACCTCTTTTCTCTTTCCTTCACCTCCCTCCCCTTCCTAATAAAACTTCTCACTTAAGCTCTATCTGCCTGGTGTGTTTGTCCCTCCACCTCGGTCACCCTCCAATGCCATGGAATATGACAAGTTTCTTCTTGCACTTTATCATAACACTAACTGTATGATATTGATATATAAATTAAGTGAATGTTGGATTCTAGATGTTTTGCCAACATTTATTCCTTGAAAAACAGAGAGTGAGTTTTGTTCAAAAGAAATGATACACCTGTTATTGTGAAGAACAGGTATGTTGTGTTTACTTGAAAAAGTGAGTTGTTGCTCTGAATCCCAAGTAGAAGTCCACAGTATATCATTCTGTTTTCACTGTCACTAAATTTGAAACTAAATAATTGGTGAAATAAATGGTCTTAATTCCCTTACCTGTTTTGGGCACCTTTGGAAGTAAGAGAAGGTAGAAAACCATCTTGCTTTTCCTCTGTTCTCCTGTTTTATATGTTCCTAAATCTTGAGGAACTTTAGTTTGGATGTATGGAGACTGTATCTGAACCAAACAACAAAGTAGATGTTGGCTTTTCCTGTGGTAACCAGATCAAAAGACACCACTTTGATGGTGGTTTTTCTAAATCAGTGCTGAAAAATCTGTGTTGCCTTTCTCAAGTAAAGCATAGCAAGAAAGAGATGATTTCCACAATATTTCCTCCACAAGTCTGATTTTTCTGTTTGGAATATTAGTTTAAAATATAATTCAGTTATGCAATTAAAATGGAAATTTATCTTCTGTAAAGTATAAATAATTTTTGTTATTTAAAACAAAACTGGAGATAGTATTAAAAGTAGATGTGTATGAATACTTTCATTTGTTATTTGGTTAATTTTAAAAAATGTACCCAAAACTTACATATTTTGTAAAACTTTAGAGAAACTTAACTGTTAAAAAGACAGAGAGAAGAGGAAGAGAGAGTAGGCTATGGGGGAACAGGAAGGTTGAGTGGGACATAGAATAGGGGGAAGAGGGAATCATAGGTTAGAAGACAGATCAGGCACCAGTGTGACTTCTAGTGATCTAAAGGGATGACACCAAATGGCAAGCTAAGCAATAGTGGAAAGACTACCTCCAATGCCCATTCCTGATAATGAACTTGATGTCTATAACCATCTGGGAGCCTTCATCCAGTGGCTGATGGAAGCAGAGGCAAACACTCACAGTTAAACACTGAACTGAACCCAAGGAACCCAGTGACAGAGAGAGAGGAGCAATGAGCAAATTGGCAAAGAATGGGCTGGCAAAACCAGCAGAGACAGCTGATCTGAACAGGGGAGAGCTCTTGGAACCCCAGAACGACAGTGGGGAGGCCAGCATGGGACTGATCTAGACCCCCTGAGTGTGAGAGTCAGTGAGGAGGCCTAGGCAACCTATGGGGCCCTGGGCAATGGATCAATGTTTATCCCTGGCATACAAACAGACATTGTGTGTCCATAATACAAAGATGGATACTCTCTCAGCCTGGACTCTTAGTGGAGTGCCTGGACCCTGCACTGAGTGAATGACAGACTCTAGATATCCCCTATGTGGAAGGAAATGGTGATAGGGTGGGAGGCTTGGGGGTATGGTGGGGAGGTAGGGGAGGAGGGGAGGGAGAGGGAACTGGGATTGGCATGTAAAACAAGCCATTTAAATTGAAATTAAAAATTAAAAACAAAAAAGTGGTGTTAAAAATATCTTTGAAGTTAGGCTCTATGTGACACCTCAGTTCTGATACCTTGACTATCCCTAACAAGTCATGTGAGTTTACTGAATACTGGTGACCCACAGTGGAGATTTTATAAAAAATGCAGTGGGGGACCAATAGTAGAGTCTGCTATCTACAACAGGATATACTGAGAATTTTACAAAAAATGTAGAGACAGTGGTGTAAGCCCAAGGAAAGTTAAGACTGGGTTTTTGAGTTGCATGGAGGTTCATTAATACCAAAGGGAAGGAGATCAGGGAACTTTAAGAGAAATACTACAGAATTTAATGTTTATCTGTCCATAAGAGTGGGAAACTGGATTATAGTACACACATACACATAAGCACACACTTTATACAGATGTGGAGAGCACGTTAAAGAGTCAGGAAAGAATAATTTAGATGAAAGTTTTTAGAGAACTTTGGCTTTTCCATGGCAGCTACTCAGTCAGCGTCATGGCTTCCTGAAGCCGTCATTGTAAGAGTTTATTTGTTATCTGACAAATCCAGAGCTTAAACAGAAAGGAGTTCAGTAACTTGTGTGCCATGTGGAAAAAAGCATGGCTAAGAGGCAGTCCTTTTCTACTTCATGCCTTAATGGATTAATTATCATCTTTGAATTTTTGAGATTTCTTAATTTTATAGATAAATGAATAAAGACTTTTAAGAGTATTAAGATGTTTAAAGGAAACAAAAGATGATTTTATTTCTCCTGTTACAATATTAATTTCATTCAGGAAACTCATAACAAGGTTTGTTTGGTTTTATTGTGATTCATTCTAAAATATGCCAGTGTCTCCATTCTTAAGAGGTAAGGTAAAATTTCTGTCAAATCAATAAATTGTAAACATTTATATTTGCATAAGTTAACTTTCACAAATCATTTTTGAAGTGACAGAATTGTCATCACTGGTTTGAGTTATGACTCCTGCTCATGAAAGGAAACACCACTCAAAGGACTGCAAGCAACTGCTTTTGAAATACTTTAACCTCCTCTTTTTTCTTTTTCAAAAAATATTTAATTCCATAACATATTCCAGTGCGCATAATGATGAGTTTTCTAAACTATACTATGTATACAAATTCCTGTTTGGCAAATTTATAAATCAAAGAAAAGACATTGAATTAACATGCTTCTTAGCAGCAAAATTTTAAATTTAGAATCATTCCAAAGCGTTTTTCAGTAAGAAATTGGCTAATTGAATTAGCCTTTTTAAACAGTTTCTGCAAATGGTCAAAGTTTAATTTGTCATTGATGGGGAAGTCCTGTGTATATGTCAATAAAGCACTGTTGGCCAATAGGTAAGCAAGATAGGTGGGACTAGGGGTCCAGGAGGACTCTGGGTAGGAGAAACACAGGGAGTCATGATGTAGCCTGCAAGAGAAGTAAGATGTCTGGAACTTTTCTCCGGTAAGAGAAATACTTAGATTAACAATTATGGGATAAATACTTAAGTCAGAGCTAGCCAGTAAGAAACAAGCAAGGCCAACAGCTTCATAATTAATACAGCATCTTGTATGTTATTTGGAGACTACAACGAGGCAGAGCCCAGGTGACTGGTGGGGAAAAACCAAAGCTGCTGGCAAAGAAAAGACCTCTCTACAAATGGTGACAGAAGTGAGATTGTAAGGTATACCAGTTACATGTTTTATATTATAATATTTGAAAAATTGTTCCAATTTACTGGAGACATATGCTGGAGCATTGTCAGTTTTTATTGTTTTAGGTATACCCATAACAGCCGTCACCTCTAAGAGGTGCATAATAACAGAATCAGCTTTTTCAAAGCTGAGGGCAGCAGCCTATTGGAAGCCTGAGAACGTGTCTATGGTATGGTGTACATATTTGAAACTGCAAAATTCTGGGAAGTTAAATACATCCATTTGCAAAAGTTCATTTCTGTGAATACCTTTAGGATTACAACCTGCTGGTAATGGAATTTGATTGTAGAATGAGCAAGTGGGGCAATTTCTTACTATTTCTTTGGCTTGTTGCCAGGTGATAGAAAAATCCTTCTTTAAACCTTTGCTGTTAATATGGTGTTTCTTATGAAATTCTGAAGCTTCCAATACATTACCTATTAGTAAATGATTAATTTCATCATTGCCTTGTTCCAGAGGACCTGGCAGACCTGTGTGGGATCTTACATGTGTTATATATATAGGATGAGTCTTGTTTCTGATGGTTTCCTGTAATTGTAAAAACAATGAGGTTAATTCTGTACTATCAGGAACAAATTCTGCAGTCTCAATGTGCAAGACAATTCTCTCTACATACTGAGAATACGTGACTATATTGAGAGGCTCTGTAACGTCTTTAAGTACCATGAGAATGGCATATAACTCTGCCTTTTGAATGGAGCTGTAAGGGCTTTGAACTACTTTACTTATATTTCCTGATTTATACCCTGCCTTACCTGATTTGTTTGCATCCATGTAGAAGATAAGAACTCCATAAATAGATGTTTGCCTCACGATACACGGAAGAATCCAAATTGTTTTCTTTATGAATTTGATTCTCTCTGTTTTGGGATAGTTGTTACTAATAGTTCCCAAAAAGTCACTGCAAACTATTTGCCAATACTCATTATCCTTCCATAAGGAGGAAATTTCCTCATTAGTTAAAGGTACAATAATTTCAGCTGGGTCTTTCCCAGTCAGTTGACGAAGCCTTAACTTACCTTTTAATATCAAATCAGAGATTTTTTCTATATATGTTTTCAATTTTTATTCTGTTTATGTTGCAGAAATACCCATTCTAGTATGATGTCTTCCCTCTGCATTAACATTCCTGAGGGGTAATCTCTAGATGGTAAAATAACCAGAATACAGTCCAGTTTTGGATCCACACGGTCCACATGTGCTTCTAATATTCTCTTTTCTACCCATTCTAATTCTTTTTCAACCTCAGCTGATAGTACTCGTGGGCTATTTAGATCTTTATCTTCTTTTAATGCCACAATACAGACTATAGATAGTTACTTATAATAGTCAGATCTTATAGATTTACAGAGATATATTTGAGATAGATAGTCTTCAAACCTTTCAGATAATGGCATTTAAAATGGTTTAGGGTTTTTCTTGACAATGAGAAATGTCTGCTTCTGGCATCACCAATTATGTCTGAGAGGAAGATGGGCATCGAAGAGACTCATTATGGAGTTTGCTTTCAACGTGGCAAGATTAGCCATTTGGGCAAGAAACGGCTCTTGCCTAGACTGCTTGACTGTTGCTATATAAACTGGATATGCAGGACCCACAAGAAAGTGTCTGCTGAACTCAAACAGTCCTTCAGGGTTCCTGATTCATGAAAGAGTCTACAAGACTTTCTGCAGGACACAGAAAAATGACTGACAGACTGCCAATGCAGATGGACAGTTTGAAATTTCCTACTTTGCTAAAAAGTCTTCCAGACACATTGTGGCCTGTTGGGATGAAGACAGATGCCCGAACGTTACAAAAGAACTTCAGGTGACTGTCCAGGTACCAAGATATCTCTGTCAATTCTAGTGTTTATATCCTTCTGTGGTCTTTGGTGGAGTTGAAGACAGATAGTTATCATCATAGTTTTCCTTAGTTATGATAACAGATAAACTACATATAGGACTTTGGACTCACAAGGATGGGATAGATGATATTTTCTTTAAATCTTGCTGAATGTTGATGGACAAAATATTGTAACTTTGTTCTTGCTTGATAGCTGTTCTGTTATATATAATTTGACTATGGTAAAGTTAAAACCTTTATTTTTATTTAGACAGAAAAGAGGAGATGATGGGGAAGTCCTGTGTATATGTCAATAAAGCACTGTTGGCCAATAGGGAAGCAAGATAAGTGGGACTAGGGGTTCAGGAGGACTCTGGGTAGGAGAAACACAGGGAGTCATGATGTAGTCCGCCAGAGAAGTAAGATGTCTGGAACTTTTCTCTGGTAAGAGAAATACTTAGATTAACAATTATGGGATAAATACTTAAGTCAGAGCTAGCCAGTAAGAAACAAGCAAGGCCAACAGCTTCATAATTAATACAGCATCTTGTGTGTTATTTGGAGACTACAACGCGGCAGAGCCCAAGTGACTGGTAGGGAAAAACCAAAGCTGCTGGCAACGAAAAGGCTTTTCTCTACATGTCATACTACTAAAAAGCACAGTATAGCCCAATAATTTTTAAACCAAAATTTTACAAACAATTATTTCTCAGAATTTGCACAGGTCATCATGTCACTGGTGCTAGACATAGACTTGCCCATTGTGACAGCATGGCACCTGAATCATGGTGAAGAAGCCTCCACCTCAAAGATAAGCCTTAGGTCAAAAGTCATTCTCAACTTTTAATGTTTTTAGTGTTCCTATTCTTTTCTATCTTTCTCTCTTGGAAGCTCAACACATCTCCCCTATCTTTTTACAGAGTCACCCCTATTTCCCTACTCACCTAAGTTTGAGGATTTTTAAAAATTTTGTCTTTACTTTTATGTGTATGAATGTTTTGAATGCATCCAGTATCTTTTCAGGCTTGGCCTTGCACAGGTTTTGTGCATATTGTCCCAACCATTGTAAGTTCATATGTGCAGCTGCCCTGCTCTGTCTGTAAGACATCCACCACCTTTTTAGTGTCTTCTTGTCCTCTGTTTCCAAATGATCTTTGGACTGATGGCAGGGAAGGTGTGAGTATAGATGTTCCCTTTAGGGCTGAATATTTTGCATTTTCTTATTATCTGCACTTTGTCCAGTTGTAGGTCATTGAGTTAGTCAGCATATACTGCAAGTAGGGGCTTCTCAGATTAGGATTGAGAGGTGTATTTATCTATGAGTATAATGATAGCTTTTATTAGGAGAGAGTCATGCTTTGTCCATTTGGCAGCATAGTCATAATAGATTCTGCTCTAGGGACATATTGAGCCATAGATGCATAGCCTGAAAGCAGTGCCTGATAGCAGTGCTAGGTCTGAGTTCATTTTGAGAAGTTAGTCCAAAATTCCACCAGAAAGTGCTTGGTTATGCTGAGAATGTCTGTTGTCATACCAGTCATTTCTGTAGCTCTTAGAGTTCATAGTGCCATTATTATACCAGAAACTAATAATCGGCCACTACCTGATTAAAATTAATTTTGTGATAATATTCACATATACACACATCTACACACACATAATAAGGTGAGTCTTGAAGGTGGTGTTCCAAGGAGAATGACTCATTATAATTCTTGCAGTTCTTAAAGTACATTTGCATTAATAATCTACACAGGTGCTATTTGTGGTTATAAAACTACAGGCACACACATAATTCAGTTTTCCAATTAAAGCTCTTGAAGTTAGTGTGGTTATAATGCTGCTAATTCAAAATGATTTCATGTTTTTCAGTCTAAATTATAATCTGGAGATGGGATAATGCTGAGGTTCTAATTAAGTTTCTTACGTAACTGTTAAGTAATCCTTAAAATCATTTATTAAAGTATTTCATACTTAACTCCCTGAACTATCTTTTATGTGTTTAGAGATCTAAGGGTTTTGACCTTCAGCAGCTCATGTGGGAATTGAACATGTTTAAACATCCAAATATTACAGACCCTTAGTCAAACAAGTAAGGCATTCCTATGTTGGCCTGAGGCTAGACTCATTCAGAGAAAGCATAGAATTGAGGGTCTGATAGCCTAGCTCAGAATGTTGGCAGGCTGGATGATTGTTGAAAGGAGAGAAACATGTTTCAGAAATATCTAGAAATGTACAGAAGTATAGTTGTATAAACAGTACTGTGTGGCACAGCTTAATGCAAAAAGAAAAAAAGAGCTGCAAAACGTTTAACACAATTGGTACAAACTGTAAATATGAGGGATGAGAATAAGGTACTATGTAAGCATCCTGAACAATTGCAATTGATGCCGAATGCTGCTCCTTAGGAGTAGGACCCTGGAAGTTGATGGCTTGTAATCACGGAAATGAAATGATGTTATGTACCTTATAGAGGAGAGGAACTTAGAGTTATTAGTAGGAGATGCTGAGAGATATAGAGAATTATACTTCTAGTGAGAAGCAAAGAGAATCTGAACTCATGCAGCAGTTTCATGGTGTAAAAGCCAGAGTACATTTTGAAGCCAGGATCTGGTTGAATTCTTGGAAGTCTTCGTATCTGTCTTGGGTCACTGAGTACATGAAAGAAATACTCATTAAAATAAGAATGTGAGTGGAAGACTGGATGAGGGGTAGAATAGGGAGAGATACCAAGTATTTTAAAAAAAGAATACTAGTGGGAAATTGAACATATCCAAAGAACAGGAGAAATGTTTGAGCTTTCAAGATACAAATTTGGGAGTCGCCTTGTGTTCTTATGTTTATTCCTTCATATTTGTAGTATTAGAGAGAGAAAATTATTTTCCTGTGAGTTTTAAGAATGTAACCTGAGTAACATGTGCAAAGGACTTTATTTTACTTTGTTTAAGTAGTATATTAAACATCAAAGGCCCATGAATAATTTAAAATAGTTCCAGTTCATTTCCTCCTTTTTATCTTTTTAATGGAATATTTATATGTTGCCCATTACTTATCTTTCAAGAAGAATGCATCCTCATATCCTTATATTAACAGGAAATTGAATATGGCCCATTACAATGAAGGCCTGTAGTGATTTACTATGACAATGACTTAGTAGAAAAGCTTTAAAATTGTTTTTAGGCAAAAAAAAATAAGTAGTCACCTCATATATTTCTGATTTTTTTGCATGAAACCTCAAAGGTACAACATAATGACATCGTAATCAAACTTTTTTATGTAGAGAAACTGCAATTGAACAGTGAAATATCTGAAACAGATGGATGCTTGTAAATGAGGAATCTTGTGCTTTCCAGTTAGAAAATCTGCTTATATTTAAATAGTAACACAATCAATTGTTTTTTGGAAAGTAAAGGCATGTTGATAATTATTCTTTAGTGAAATGACACTTATTGTGTCTCATGAAGAATAAAATGTAAGTTGCAGATGTATTCTCACAGTCTTTACCTATTAGTGTATGGTTTCATAAATAGACTTAATGGTGGCAGGGGGCACCATGCCCTGTTTATTAGATGTGTAGAGGGTTTCATAAATAGACTTATGGTGGCAGGGGCACCATGTCCTGTTTCTTAGATTGTAGAGGGTTTCATAAATAGAGCCTAGGTGAAAAGAGAATTCAGAGGAGCCTGGGTGGAGTTTGGTTAAGGAGAGGACAATATTACCACAACTAACATTCCTTGTCTCACTTATCTCTTGTGTTTGCCATTTTATTTATATTAAAAGGCAGTCATGCAATGGAAAGGTTCTGAGCCTTAGACTTATACACAGAACGAGGAAGGCACTGTAATTCTAGCAATGAAGGGACTATGTTTTACTCCAAATTCTGGAATACAACTGTGAAAAATCTATATTCAGTCCCATGTGCACATATATACACCTACAGAAGTGCATATTGTAAAATAATCTCTGACTAAATCAGCTTAGCATTTAATTCACTTTGATCAATTGTATTTTAGATGTGTTTTTGAATTTATTCTTCTCTCATATACTACATCCAAACTGAAGATTCCTCCATGTTCTCTCCTCCCAGAATCCTCCCACACCTCCCATCTCCCCAGAATCACTCCTCTATTCTATTTCAGAAAAGAGCAAGCTTCCCAGGGATATCAACCAAACATGGCATAGCAAGTTATATACCCTCATGTTAAGGCTGGACAAGGCAACCCAATGGGAAGAAAAGGGTCCCAAGAGCAAGCAGTCAGGCTCCCTGATTGTCGCTTCAGTCTTTGTGGGCCCCTATGAGCCCTAGTTAGTTGATTCTGTGGGATGTGTTCTTGTGGTGTTGACCCCTCTAGCTCGTACAATCTTTCTTCCTCCTCTTCCATGGGATTTTCTGAGCTCTGCCTGAATTTTGGCTGTAGCTTTCTGCATCTGCCCGATTAGTTGCTAAATGAGGCCTTACTGATGATGATCATCTAGGCTCACTTAGGTCTTCAAATATAACAGAATATCATTAGAACAATTTCATTGCTTTATTTTGCCAGTCTTATTTGGTTTCATCCTAGGTCTTTGGGCAATTCAGTCTCTGATTCCTGACCCTCCAGACAATGTCAGGAGTGGGCTCCCTCTCGTTGTATGAGTCTCAAGTTGGATGAGTCATGACTAGGCTACTCCCACAAGTTCTGCATCACCCTTACTCCAGCACATCTTACAGGCAAAACAAACTGTAGGTCTAAGGTTTTCTGGCTGGGCTGGTGTCTCAGTCCCTCCACTAGAACCCTTCCCTGGTTACAGAAGACGGCTTGTTTAGTCTCAGTATCCCCATTCCTATTAGTCTTCACTAGTGTCAACCTTGTAGATTCCATTGCACTAGGTTTCTGCCTTACCCCTGAATTGCACTCCAATTCTAGTATCACTCTCATTCCATCCCTCACCCTTACCCTATCCCTCCTGTTCCCATATCCACCCATGGCCATTACACCCGAGGAATCAATTCTGTTTCCCCTTCCCAGGGAGATCCATGTGTCCCCACTTGAGCCTTCCTTGTTACTTAGCTCTCTGGTTCTATGGAGTGTAGAGTGATTATCCTTTCTAAGTTTGTAATTCTGTATGCCAGATATACTTGCTTGAAATTTTAGAATTTTACAAATGCTTCATAGTAAATAAGTCAAACGGCTCGGTGAAAAATGCAAATATATTTAACAAATGAAATCTACAATACCATCCTTTTTCCTAACATTCCGACATGAAAAGCATGTGGCAGTTGTATCATAGGGAATAATAGTTTAGATGACTCTTTGGGCCTTTTAGCCATGCAGTTCTTTGGAGAGCTGTGGGAAGTCCCTCTTCACAGGCAGGGTATTCATCTGAGGGTAAGGGCTGTCTGTTCCCCATGAAAAAAGGAAGTTCAGCATTTGAATGGCGCTAATGAAGTTCCTTGCTGTGCAACACAGAGCATGAAATTTGAGGTTGTTGGTGTGAATCAGTCTCTAAATGGAATAGCCACTTTGTCAATTGGAAGTGTGCAGCTTCTCTAGCAGATGCCATGCGCAGAGGCTAGTTCTCCATTCCTTCTTCCATGTGAGAGCAGCCCTCCAAACACACTAGCATCATATACTTTATAGTGCAGTTTAATATTTTAAAAATTATGAAAATTTTCTACTTTAAAAAATCACACACTACAGAAGAACTACCATGATGTCCAGAGATTTCTGCCTCAATCTACTTACCCCTACATTTAGAACAATGCCTAATTTATCCATTTCTCATTCAAACATAAATCAATGGCCTTCCATTGATTCTAATTTAGAGTTAACATAGCCTTGTGTTATGGCACATTGGCATTCTATTTCAGTACCCCATGTGATCCCAATCCTATTTAGGTCTAATGCCACTTGCCTATCAATGTCTGTCTTTTCCTGGCAACTGACAAGATTTACAAACTAACATTTTATGTGGATCATGCTTAAATTCATAGGATAGTCATTATAACTTTGATCATCTAGAAAACATCTCTCCATAGAAGAGATGTACCATCTGGTCTCTTCTATACACATGAGCTCTTAGTATAACCTACAATATATGTGTTTAGATATTTAGTGCAAAACTGTTTAACTTTCAAGATTCACATCGTCTAATAATGTGTGTTTATATTTGGGTATTCCCTGAAGATTTCTTCAGTAATTCTGTACTGTTAGTAATACAATGCTAATATTTCCCCCTTTTATTGTTTAACCCTTAAGACAAAGTGTTATTGTACTTGGTAGTTTGGAACTTGCTTTGTAGATTAGGCTAGTCTTGAGCTCATGGCAATCCTCCTGCCACTGATTCTTAACATATGTGATTATAGGCATGTACTGCCATGACTGGTACCCTTTCTATTTTAGTTCTGCTTCTTCATCTATGTTCTCTACTAGTTGATTGGCACATTTGGCTGAAGTGTAGCTGTCACCTTATACCCTCACCCTGCAACACTATCTCTTTGGCTATGATTCAGGTGAGTAGCTGAGTGTGTAATGGTGTTCCTTTTACTTCTACTGGTGTTTCACGGATCAATCCCTTTTCTCAATGTCCACTCTTTCAGATGCCTTTTATTTCTCTACTTTCATTATTCCTGTTTTTTTCTCAATCCTGTCTCTGCTTTCTACTCCATGGTAGATCTCTCCCCTTATCTCTGTTATCTGTGTGCTCAATTTTGTAGAACTCCATGCGGAACATTTTATGACCTTCAGGAGTGTTGCTGTAAAAGTTCCTCTGAGGTCTGGTGAGATGACTCAGTGGTTAAGAGCACTCACTGCTGTTAAAGATGGCCTGGATTTGGTTCCCAGCCCCACATGGTGGCTCACAACCAAAGGTCTGTATTTAAATCCAGTTCTAGGGAATCCAATGCAGTACTGGACACTCATGTGGTTTGCATATGTGAATGTAAAACACTCATACTCATGAAAAATAAATCGGTAAGATAGAAAATAATGAAGGTACCTCTGTATACTTTCTATGTCACTTCAAGTTCCTCTGCTTTATTAATTACTAGAAAGTTGCTTGTAATTTTCCCTGTGACCATGTCGTAGTGATATATTATTTATTAAAGCTTGTCTGAGGTCTCAGAAGGCAAAGCAGTTACAAGCTATAGAGGACATTAGGTGGTGGCACATACCTTTAATCCCAGGATTTAGGAGATAAAGGCACTTGGATCTCTGTTAGTTCAAGGCCACCCAGGGATGCATTAGAGTAAATCAGTCTAAAAGAGAATTACAGCTCACACCTTTAATCCCAGGACTCATGGGAGGTATATAAGGTAGGAGCATTCACTCTCCAGCCTCATTGGCCATAAGAGGGAATTATTTTCCAGCTACATTGAGGATAGAAAGACATTCAGTCTCAGGATTCTTCAGCCATGCTGAAAAGAGGAAGCAGAATCGGTTCATTCAGCTTGAGGTAGAGGTGAGAGCTATCTACTGGCTATTTTGCTTTTCTGATCATCATCTTGAAGTTTGAAGCCCAACATCAGCCTCGGGGTCTTCTATTTTTTGTGCTGCACCATGTTGCTTTCTTTTTTATTGTTATTTACTCTCTTTTTCTTCTTCTTTTATTGTGTTATTTTATGCAGTGCTAGGATTCAAACCAGGGTGTCATGTGTTAGCCACCGCTCTACCACTGACCTGTATCCCCTCCTATTTCCCATTTTCCCCTATATGGTCCCTACTCATCTCATACATTTCAAATATCATAGCTTTTAAAATGTGTTTCCCATTTCCTCTTAGTGTGTGTGTGTGTGTGTGTGTGTGTATTCATATGTGTGTGTGTGTGCACTTTTCGAGTCAGAAATCAATGTCCTGTGTCTTCCTTCCTTGAGTCCTACTAAGTGATCTTTCCTCTTGGCTCTTAGAAAACATTATTGTAGTTAATCATTTTCTGGTTTGGACGGTTTCAGGTTTTTAAAAAGGCTAAGCAGAACATAATTTCAAAAATAGAAGAAATAATTTGAAAAACTATTTTAGGATGTGTTTAGTTGTATTTGTGCTACTTTAATGGTATTCCTTGGTACTTAGGGTGCTGCAAAGTACTTACTGTTGTAATGTCTGTATTTGTTACTATGTCTGCCTATCTGTCTATTTATATACTTATTTATTAAATGATCTCAAGGTTTTAGAAGCATTTCAGAGGGCTTCTTAGTCAACCATCAATGAGTAATACATTATACATGTAGCTGTACAATTAAACAAGTGTATTAGATGAGTGTCCTGAGAGAGGGAAATTCACATTTAATCTAGAAGCATGGTGTAACTCTGTGCAAATGATAGGCTGCTATCCCATCAAACCCAAGAAGAGTAAACTCTGAATGTTGTAATCTCTGAGCTTCTCTTCTCGACGTTTCTACATAATTCTCATGCGGCTAATTACAACACAGGGATATTGTGAAGTTCACCATCAAGTGCTTAGTTTTATTAATAATATGACTGTAGATTCTTTAGGACAACTTTAGTAATTATTGAGTTTATGCAGGTGGAAAACTTTGAGACTAAATTACCTTGACAGATAATACTATTGTCCGTCTGTCTGGGAAGAAAGCAGGTTTTCAGACTTAACATTTATCAAGTGACAGAATTATTTTTGAATGCTTTATATGATAATTATCTGCCAATTGGATGCTCTGAATGTTTAGGGAGGTTTAGTGCTCAGAGATTAAGACATATCTTTATATATCACACAGATTTTTTTTTTTTTGGTTTTTCGAGACAGGGTTTCTCTGTGGCTTTGGAGGCTGTCCTGGAACTCTCTCAGTAGAACAGGCTGGTCTCAAACTCACAGAGATCCACCTGCCTCTGCCTCCCGAGGGCTGGGATTAAAGGCATGTGCCACCAAAGCCCGGCCTCACACAGATATTTTTATACCACATACAAAATCATAAGAATACAAGAACTAAAGTAGTTCTTTAAATTTAGCTTATTAAATTTTGCCTGAGTCAATAGAGTAGATCTTCAGTTACAAGTAGGTAAAAATAATAGGAGAATGGTATAGCTTAACATTTGGAGATTTGTTTTTGCTTTATAATTTAGAAATACTTCAGTAAACTTTTTATGTAAATGGTAAAAAACACGGTTATGTGAATTAAATGGCAATTTTTATTAAAGTTGAATGGAGTTGTTCATCAACTTATTGCATTTATTATCTGGTAATATATTAGAGCATACTTTCATATACTTCAATAATGTAGTACTGTGTGCCATTAACTAGGAGCTGACTGGAAACTAATATGCCTCCATGCTGTTCTTCTCCAGATAATCATTTTACTATCTTATTCCAAATCACAGAATGTTTATAAATGATCATGAGTGTTTTTCCCCTCTCCTTCTTAGAGAAAAGTCAAAGATCATGCTGATAGTATACCTGATAAGTAAAATCATACAGTAGATTTAATAAACAAAAAAGCAACAGGTGCATTACTTTATGGTAATCATACTAGATTGATTGAAAGCAGGCTTTGTGTAATGGTGCAGAACTCTTAAATATTGATTTAAATCTTGAATAAATACATATAATCCTTGTGTCTCTCATGGAATCTTATTTAATTTACATTTTTGGTTTATTTGGGGACATTTAATGGTAAAATTTTAATAAGTTATCATTTAGAACTCAACTTATACTGGTCTGTATTGTTCGTTTTTGCTGTTTACATTAGATCAACGTCACTTCAAAACCTGAAAATATGTGATTAAAAAATCACTGTAAGCTTTTTCTAGCTTAAGTTTCAAATGATATTTATTTAGGGCCATCATTTAGAAAAAAATCATTATCATGTTTTCAAATAATGCCAGCTGAAGTGCAAAAATCTTAGTACTTTCCAATATTAATTTTCTCACCTTTCCAGTTAGGGAAATTATGGTAAATTAATATGAAAAATTCTAAATGGGACTTAGTATCCTCATGGGTGAAAGTTGAGGAAATGGAGAGACAAAAGGTGGGTGTGTATTGAGTGCTGGGACACATAGAATTGCCAGAAAAGTACAGCTGACTATCATACACTGGTGTTTTTCAATTTGGCATCCCTCAACCTGATTCTATAGTTCCCCACACTTTGGGTTATATAGCCATGGCTTATTTCCTTACAAAGAATGAATATTTGCTCAGATCCTTTGCTGGATAGCTAGAATGAGAAAGCATGCAGTTTGGAGTTTAACTGGTGCCTTTATGAAACAAAGTTAGTATGTATTTTAATGATGTCTTCTTTTCTTAATTTACCTCAAGGATTTTTTTTCTTGCTAGTCATAGTTCTGCAAGCACCAGGTTTTTTGAATGGTTGTATTATTTCTCAGAATTATTCAAAGTATAATGAATCACAGGCTCAACTATTTTTACATTTTACAAATTAAGTATGTGCATATTTTTAAAAAGTTGTATTTTAATCCATTATAGTTTCCGTTTTGCATGTTTTTGTTTGCATTATTGTCTTTCATGGGCAGTTCAAGTCAGTTGAATTTGGTATGTAAACTAATGTTTCTCTAAAATCTTGACAAATAAAGTTTTATGAGGTTTCATAATTTCTAAAGACCAGAATTCCTGATAATTTGCCTATATACTGACAAGTTTTAAGATGCTTTTTTAGATAACCACATTATTCACTATGAAAAATGTAGCAAGTTGTATTGTACTGGTTACAGAGGTCAGTCTACCCAAGCCAGCAACAATTATATGTGAAATCCAGATTACCAGGTTTTGAGACCACGAGGAAGAAATTCCAGGTGATTAAAGACTGTGAACACACTTGCACTTCCGGATTAAATGAAATGTTGCAAGAATAATCTGACCTGCTCTTCACTAAATAAGTCAATCATTAACTTAAATGAAATGAAACTGGAATTGAGGGTGGGACAGTACTGACGTACTATCTGTGGGAAGGGGTCTAGACATAAAGCTCCACTGTCGTGTTAGATTATCTCATGTTCATAAGCTTTGTTGAGGGAGCACACTCTAGACAATCTACAATCCACTGACTTATGTCCTTTGACTGTGAGATGTTTGACTCAGAGAACTGACCTTTAGAAATGATGGGTTTTGTGTCATCCAGCTGGAGCAAATGCGTGTTAGGAAAGGTTATGTCTCTTTGGTGTCATTCTGTCAGACTGCAAAGCTATGATGTGTTTACTTGTTCTTTGAGAAAGAGCCTTCTCAAGGACAATGTTCTTTCCAGAATTTAAATACTTGGTAAGAGAAAGAAAGAAAGAAAGGAAGGAAGAGAAAGGAAGGAAGGAAGGCAGGAAGAAAGGAAGGAAAAAAGAAAGACCCAGTGTTAAGACTCAGTTTTCCTACAAGAGCCCTAATATGTCACTGAAAGAATGGTCTCAGAGTGAGGTGGTAGATCTGTTCTTTAGGTGTACATGGTGTGAGTGTGCGAGAATGGTGAAGCCTGACCTACAGTTGTGAGTCATTGGCTCTCTCTGCTGAATAATCTTCACTCACATGTCTTTTAAAACTGAACTGAGAGGCAGCTGGGCTCCTGATCATCAGTCTTTCATTTCTTTCCCCGCAGACTGTAGGGAACTTTGTTATTTTTCTCTGGAGAAAATTGTTAATTTATCAAGTGTGACTGTCTCTGATTCCAGGAAGTCATTTGTATTGTTTTCTGTCTATAAAGTCTAACAGGAACCCTTTTTGGTTGTTTAGTTTTATGTTTTCCAGCCCTCAATTCATTTTTCATAATTTGAAACTTATTAAATTTTACCATATTTTTCCATGTGTAACTATAGCACTTTATTCTTCACATGAGAAATTATTGCTACTAAGAAATCTGAGTCCACAGGTTCAAATCAGTATCATTTGAATATTCGCTGACCCACACATGTCATGTGTTTGTGCATGTGTAAGTGTGTGAGCATGCATGCATACATATGTGTGTGTGTGTCTATGCGTGTGCTCACAGGCAGTGATACACATGTGGTAGAGGCCAGAAGAGGAAGTTAGGTGTCCTTCTCTGTCACTCTCCTGTTTATTTCCCTCTGGCAGAGTTTCAGAGTTTGCCACTAAACTTGGAGCTAGGCTGGTAGCCACCAAGGCAAGACATGTCTTGTCTCTGTGGTCAACAGTACTGGGGTTGCAACCATGCCCTGTTTGGGTCACTATTACTGGCAATAAAGAGCAACAGTGATCTTGCACGTTAAACCACCTCTATAGGCCCTAACTTCACTTTTACTGATGGTAGAAGTGGTGACATTCTTGTAATGGGCTTTAAGTTGAATTCTATTCACAACATTTTCTTGTTCTCTAAACTAAATGTCTCATTATTTATAACTGATTGTAGCCATAAATTCATTCCTCAATTAAGGCTTCATGACCACACCTCAACCCATATACAAAAGAAAGCAAAAATTAGATTTAAGTACATTTTTTTTGGTACGGTAGTCAAGAACAATGATTAAGATCAATTTGTAAGTACATTAATAGCCTGTTTAATTATATATATATATATTATATATATATCATTGATCAAAACTCATTATTCTACTTGAAAATAAATCTAATATTTTCATGCTAAAGCATGAGGAACATGCAAATATATTGAAAAGTATCATTAAATATAGTACAGAGGATTCTGATAAATTTTTCTGGCCTTTTTTGGCTCAAACAAAGTATTTGGTTAATAATATGTTGAATTTCATCCTCTGTCTTATACTCTTTACAGACAGTTACACCACTAACTGCACCATTTCAAGCAGATTTTTCTATGTAAACTAGTAGTAAAGTCCTGAAGAAATGCTAACATTCATTGGGAAATACAGTTTTATTCACTTGCCTATTCTGTTATTCATTGCATTAGGTGCTGGCATGAAGTGGCAGAAGACTTCAGAGGAATTAGGGAGTTTCAATTTAGAGATATAAGGAGCTTCTCTGCCTCATAGTAACATCTGCAACTGAAACCAATACTTTATTTTCCTTTCTCCCCCAAAAAAGTTTCCTTACTTAGGTTCACAACTGTTAGAAAACTACACATTTATAACTACTCTTAGAATGCTCTCTAGAATAAATATTTGGTTTTAGTAGAGATACAGAAATCAAGAACCCTGGGTTAATGGTAAAATGATGAAATTGGCCATAGTGTTTCAGTACTTCATATTACTTATTGAGTGACGTTTGTTCATTGGCCTACTCTGTCTGTGTCTTCTTATCCTTGTCTCTGTATTCCTATTGTATAGATTATAATGTTGACTAATTCACATATATTAGCTATGTACAGGAATACTCAAGATTTCATGTAATTGATTTAAGTATTTCCATGTGAGACTATATACCCTTTATTTTAGATTTGGATAATTTTCTTTTGATTTTTTTTCTTAGCAAATATCTATTAAGTAACTAAGTAGTATGTTCAAATAAGTTCCAAAGAAGGAAACTATTACTGTATTTCACACATAGGATTGGAACAGCTCTGTTTAAAGCTACCTCCACAGGACAGTCAATGGTAGTGACAGTTGAATATACTTACCCAAAGCAAACCAATACCAGTCCCTCAAGGTTATTATTATTAGAAGCATTTCTGAATGATTAAGTGATTCACAGAAGATTAAATTAAGTTTACTAATCAGATTATGATTGAATACCTACTGTGGCAGTTATTCTGGTGCGATGATATAAACATGATTTTGCAGAAGATAAATCCTACCAGTAGGAAAATTTAAATTGTCATTAGAAGTGAATAATTCATTCAGTTCTTGAGACTTTGTCCATTAGCTCTATTATGTAAAAAACAAACAAACAAACGAATGCCTGGCCTGGTGAGATTGCTCATCAGCAAACATGCTTACTTTGCATGCTTGAGAACCCAAGTTTCATCTCTGGGACCCACATGGAGGCAGCAGGAGAAAATTGACTCTACAGACTTGTTCCATGACCTCCACAGGAGCACCATAGCACACAAAGATACACACAGACACAGACACAGACACACACACACACACACACACACACACACACTATACACAACAGTGCTAAAGGAACTTTAAAAACTTCATTTTGTGTCAACACAATTCTTACTAAGTGTGTTGCTGTATTGTCATAAGAACTTAGAAAATGTTATTGTATATATGACTATAATTAGAGAGAATAGAGAACCAACCTATAGAAATAGACAATAACATATATACTTTCATATATTATACAACTTGGTTGCTACCTTGTATGGTTTGCCTCTGAGTAAACAAGAAATCAACTCAGGACGGGGATGCTCCACTCCATGCTGACGCTGAGGACCATAATGAGAATTCAAACCCATGTCTGCATTTGCCCAGCCTCTATTCAGGACAACGGAGTAAAGGAAGGTTACTTCCTGGTTCTCTACAAGTAAAAAGTCATACTCTGAAGCAAAATTGTTCTACTTTTCCTACATAATTAAGCAAATTATACTATAAATTAATGTTTTGGCACAGTTAACTGCTTCTTATTTACTTTTCTTTCCCAAGTGAGTGTGCCACTCTACAGGAGGCCTTTTAAACAGAAATATCCCATTAGCTTCCTTAACACAGAGGTGGGAAGCAGAAGGATGAACAGCTGGAACATCTGCCTCAGGCATCCTGGCAGGGTGTTACCCTGAACTAAGAGCTGCAAACTGTAGAAGTGGTAGTAAGAGGGAGTTGGAAGATGGACAGGCTAGGTTCTTTTCCAAACATCTCCTCCCTTCCTTGTAAGATGCTGTATCAGAATCACAGATGGCCATATTTGTGTCTTTACATAACATCAGAATTTAATGAATCACTATAAATCTATAATATTTTGTTGATGGTAATTAGAGAAATAATCCAGATTTCCTTGATAGGTGATAATCTTCAATTCAAATTTTAATTACTAATCTTAACCCTCACATATTTGTTTTGACTTTTTTGTTTTATTGGTCTTTGTTTGTTTATTTTCATTTCATGTATGTTTTTATTCATTTTTATTTTTTGAGAAAGAAAAAGAACATAAAGTTGGGCGGGGAGGGAGGCAAGGAGGATCTGGGAGGTGTTGAGAAATGGAAAAATGCATCTGCAGGACATGCAAGCTTGTGAGATAAGCAATGATGCTGTAGGTTGGATGCTACTGCTTAGAGTCAACACTTGAGTAGAGTTCAGTGTCCAGCTATACTGTTGAAACATGGTAGGGCATGGTGCAAGCTGTATAGGCCAATGCTAGGGTGAGTTCTAGAAGAACAAATAAGCAGATGCATTGAAAGCATGCTGATCTAGAAGGATGAATGTACTGATAGCAATTCAAGTATTCCATGTCAACACTAAGTATCTCTTGGAGAAGAAACCTCTGGAGAACGTAGAATTCTCTTAACTGTTGGTTCCTTGATGCATACATGCTGGCTAGTCAAAATGTCAGGTTAGGGAGGCCCAAGTCATCTCAGTGTTTGATGTTCTCTTTGTAGGTTTTAGATGAGAGACTTTCACCCTTTTGTGGGCCTTGCATGTTTATTAAGTTTTTTGGACTAGTTCTCATAATGTGATTTAAATATACCTACATGCTCCTACATGCTCTGGGACCCACATGTATATATATATATATATATATATATATATATATATATATATATATATATTCAGAACCCTTTTTACTTTTAGGAATGAGTTATTTACCAGTGTGTTACTCAGCGGTGCCAGGCAGTGTTAATAATGTCTCAGTGCATGGCTGGAATCGGTGCTAAAAACTACAGAAATAATGAAACAATGTGATGTACAGAAGAGAATGAATGCTGGACACTCCAAACCATTGCCCTTTCTGCAGCACATTATCAAAAAGCATAGTTTCAAGTGATCAAAGTCTAGTGTTGCTATCCCTTAGTCATCCCTTCTTAACACTTAGTCTAGGAAGGGCCCAAGCTTTCTGAAGCCCAGGCAGTTGTGTGCTCAAAGGCTCGGGTGCAGGAAAGTGTGCAGGACATCCTGAAACCTACATTCGAGCTCCCCTTCCCTTCAGTTGTTTTGTGTTCATAAAGCTTCCCTTGTACTGAAGACATGTAAAGTTTTACACTGTAGTCTCCTAGCTTGATAGGTAAAATGTTTGTTGTGAATCAAAGCAGGGGTTCATAGCTTTTTCTGTGCCTCCCCTTACTCAGCGGCTCACATGCACATTCTGAAATAAACTATAAAGTGCCTGCCTTCTTCAGCAGGGTGTGACTCTAACTGCTGGTTACTTTGAAGAGGAATTGATGAATGAACATGTGTTTTGTGGTTGCTATTGGCCTTAGTAAAAGAATAGGTACCTTCCCTTTAACGCCTCACCAGGAACTCAACTCCTTATCACACCTTTGTCACTGGAGTGTGCTGGAAGTACTGTTTGTCTTGCCTTTCCATGAGGATTTTACCCCTACCTGTAACAGCCCACAATTCCCTTGACAATTTCATTCATAGTTTGAGTTTAGAGTCCCTTGCCTTTCCTTTAGTAAGAGTAAACCATGCCACGGTGCAAAGAAGTGATATAAATGTAGTTACTGTCTTAGTAACCACTTCTAAAATATTATTTGAAACAAGCATAATTTTGAAATGGAAACAATTTAAAATAACTGAATTGTGGATTGAAACTATGAAAGAAAATAAACTCTTACATGTATAAAACATAATGTAAATTAATTTAATTACTAATGGAGAGTGTTCATACAGATAGGCAGTAGATATGCATTATAAACTATGCTGATTAATGCTAACAATTTCATTATCAAGTTAATATATATTTTAATTAATTAAATTTAACTTTTTCTTTCAAGAAATGGAATCATGCCAATATATTTCACATGTCAATGCTTGAGTCTTTCTTCAAGAATTTTTTAAGTCCATTTTCAATTGTGAAAAAAATGTTGATTTAATTAAAAACTTGATTTGCCTTTTAATATTAAAGTCCAGTTTAATTTCTTAGCTTTAAAGTTTTAAAGGAAGTTAATAAACCTTAAAGTTTTAAAGAAAGTTGAAAAACATTTTGGTATGAAAACAGAATTTTGATTAAAAAATCCTTCAGATTTCTTCATTTATTTTATTTTTGAGACAGAGTCTCATCATGTTATCATGACTGGCTTAGAATTTGCTGTGTAGACCAGGCTTACCTACAATTCACAAATATCTGACTCTCCCTGATTCCCCAGTGCTGGGGTAGAAGGTTTGCGCCACCAAGTCTGGCCCACATTGCTTATTAAAAACAATAAAATTACTGATAAAATGTTAGATTGATCTTCTTTGCTATAGCAGTCTAATAAAAGTTAACAATGTTATAATTCTATGTATTCAGAGAATAGGCAGTAGAGATCGAAATCATAGTTTAAGAAGACAAATTGCAGATTTTTTAAATTTACTGAATCACATTTAAAATTGGGCTAACAATTTGAAAATACCAACTCATCAAATTTTAATCAGTATATCTTCATTATAATTACAGTTTTCTCAAGAGAATAAAGCAAAGTATATCATCATTAGTTAATGGGGGAAGTTCTTCTGTGTATATGTAAATAAAGCACTATTGGACAATAGGGAAGCAAGATAGGTGGAACTAAGAGTCTAGGAGAATTCTGAGAAATGTAGTGAAGATAGTCATTGCCATGTGACCTCCCAGGAGGAAAGGACACATCAGGAAGGCCATCCTTGGAAAGTAATTATGGGTCAATAATTAAGTTGGAGCTAGCCAATGAGAAACAATAGCAAATGGCCAACAGCTTCATAATTAATATAGTGTCTCGTGTATTATTTGGAGATGAGACAGCAGCAAGACCGAAGTAGCTGGCAGGAAGACTACATTACAATTAGTCTCCCATGACTATTGACATTCTTCAGTGAAACAGTTGATATAAGAATACACTTAAGTTCGTAGTTTTTTTCAATGCCATGTATCTTTATTTATGTGTTGAATTTTTAAACATTTTTAAAAATTTTTAAATAGCTTGTTTTACATGTCAATCCCAGTTCCCTCTCCCTCCCCTCCTCCTGCACTCCCCCCACCATCCCCCCAACCCTCCCACCCTATTGTCAATTCCTTCTGCATAGGGGATATCTAGAGTCTATCATTTCATTCAGGGTAGGGTCCAAGCACTTCCCTCAGAGTCCAGGCTGAGAGAGCAACCCTCTTTGTGTTATGGGCACACGCTGACTGTTTGTATTCCAGGGATAAACACTGATCCACTGCTCAGGACCCCATAGGTAGCCCAGGCCTCCTCACTGACTCTCACATTCAGGGGGTCTGGATCAATAGCTCAGCTGGTAGAGCGGAGGACTGAAGTTCGTAGTTTTTAAATATAATACTTATGGTAGAGAACCTTAAGATTTCTTAACAGTAGCAACTATAAGTGGAATGTAATTGTCATAATAAGGAACATAAGACAGGATATTTAAATTATAGTTAGAAACTAATATGCTAACGTTATTCAAATATGTCAACATAATGTAGTTGTGTTCACATATCTACACGTAATAGAGTTATAAAGCACGAGTACTAATTATTGTTAATGTTAACAGTGCATTATGTGAAAAAAGAGCCTTACTATTAATATGTGAGATATTTGAGTCATAGAAAGTTATAATTTCCATAAAGCCTAATTATTAAATGTTATTGTTGATAAAACAGATATATACTCAAAAAAGAAAGTTATGTAACCAACATGAATGAGTTAAAATAATTCTTGTATGTCTTTTTATGTCTTTTTTTGTTTTTAAATTTAATTAGAAACAAGGTTGCTTCACATGTCAATCTCAGCTCCCTCTTCCTATTCCTCCTCTCTTCCCACACCGTCCCACCAACCACCCTCCCCCAATCTACACTCCTTTCACCAGAGAGGGTGAGGCCCTCTATGGGGTTATCCATAGTCTGTCATTTCATCCAGGCAGGGCCTAGGCCCTCCTCCAAGAGTCCAGGCTAAGAGAACATCTCTCATTGTGTGATGGGCACCCAAAGTCCATTTGTATGCCAGGGATGAATACTGATCCACTACCCAAGGCCCCATAGATTGCCTAGGACTCCTCACTGACACCCACATTCAGGGGGTCTGGGTCAGAATCATGCTGGATTCCCAACCATCAGTCTGTGGCTCAAGAGCTCCCCCTTGTCCAGGTCATCTGTTTCTGTGGGTTAAACAAGCCCAGATTGATCCAAATGCTCATCAGTCCTCCCTAGCTGTCTCTGGGTTCCTTGAGTTCAGCTCAGTGTTTAGCTGTGGCTGTCTGCCTCTGCTTCCATCAGTAATTGGTTGAAGGTTCCATTTCCCAGACTCCGTGGCAGTGGAATTGCAGGCTCCTGATCCAAGTCTAAAATTCATATATGAGTCAGTACATACCATATACTGGGTTGCCTCACTCACTTGACATTTGCCTGCAAATGTCAAGATTCCATTTTTTTATTTTCTGCTGAATAGTACTCCATTGTGTAAATGTACCACATTTTCTTTATCTACTCTTTAGTTGAGGGGCATCAAGTTTGCTTCCAGGTTCTGTCTATTACACATAATGCTGCTATGAACATAGTGGAACAGATGTCCTTGTTGTATGAATGTGCATCTTTTGGATATATGTCTAAGAATGTAATTGCTGGGTCTTGTGGTAGGCTGATTCACATTCTCCTAAGGAATCTCCATACTGATTTCCAAAGTGGCTGTATGAGTTGGCACTCCCACCAGCAGAGGAGGAGTGTTCCCCTTTCTTCTCATCCTCTCCAGCATAAACTGTCATTGGTGTTTTAGATTTTAGTCATTCTGACAGCAAAGTGGCAAGATACAAGATCAACTCAAGGAAATCAGTAGCCCTACTATATACAGCCTGTAACAGGACTGAGAAAGAAATCAGAGAAACATCAACCTTTACAATTGCCACAAACAGCCTAAAATTCCTTGGGGTACCACTAACCAAACAAGTGAAAGACCTGTATCACAAGAACTTTG
The DNA here is from genome assembly GCF_017639785.1 of Mesocricetus auratus. NCBI lineage: Eukaryota > Metazoa > Chordata > Mammalia > Rodentia > Cricetidae > Mesocricetus > Mesocricetus auratus. The sequence continues at coordinate 38,166,700 of NW_024429194.1, read as the reverse complement.
AGTCTTTAAAGAAAGAATTAAAGAAGACACCAGAAAATTGAAAGATCTCCCATGCTCTTGGATAGGTAGAATCAATGTAATAAAAATGGCAATCCTGCCAATAGCAATCTACAGATTTAATGCAATCCCCAATGAATCTGTTTTTAAGAGGAGTTATTATATCCACAAAAATAAGCCACTGTTGGCTTATTGGTCTGAAAAACTTCATGATGAATGGTGACTTTTCAGTGAGCAGAGAAACCTGATGGATGATACATTCAATAAATGGTTGACAAAGAAAAGAAAGGAAGGAAAGATAAATGGTTCATGAGAAAGAGCATGTGAGCATGTCCAGAGTGGAGGATTGATTACAGGCCAAAACCTTCAGACATATATATATTGAAAATTCTCACAATTCTGAAGAGTTTAGTACCAGGATTGTATCCTATTTCAGTCAGACCAACTCACAAAAGCTTTAGAATCCTTGGAACAGAATGATTTCATGCATAAAATTTTAGTGGGCAGTTGTCAGACTACTAATGCAAGTTCCCTACATTCAAGTGAGTTCAAGATCCAGGACAATGTCTTTGGCAAGATCTTGAATTATTTTCTTTTTCACAACAAATCCCAGAACTTCTGGAAGAGAGAACACAGCAAGTGAGTTCTGACTTTTGGTTGCTAGTCAATTCCAACTCTTTTAGAGGGTGAATTTCCAACCTGGAATATCTCATCCCAAATCAAGGACACACCTTCAAAATTGAAGATCCTAAATCTGAAAGGTCAATTTTTTAAAAATTTTGTTACAATCTTTACTGAATGCCAGGATTCTCAGAAAACCAACTAGAGTTGTCACCATATTTTTGAAACCTCAAAATGTTAATTCTTCAATGAATTGATTTCATGGAACATGATGACTAGCAACTTCCTTTATCTGTGGTTAAAAAGAAACAACTTTTTGTAAACAAATTAAGATTTTCACCTATCTTTTGGATTTTTAAGATATATCTGAAAACTTTAGGAAAAGAAATTTAACTATATATCTTTAAAATATTTGTTTCTTGTGTGTGTGTGTGTGTCCCCGTCTGTGTGTGCATGCGTGCATGCATGCTTGCCTGCATGCATGTGTGTGTATCATGGTACATGAGCAGGAGTCAGAGGACAGCTTGCAGAATAGAGTTCTCCTAATACATGGATCCATGAGAACAGACTGAGGCCTTCTGTCCTGATGCCAAGTGCCTTTACCCATGAAGCCAGCTCCCTGGTGCCATACTTTTCAATGCTGATCAATCCTGTATAATAAAGTCATGAATTTAGTCCTGTGTGGAATGCAGGTGAAAAGAGTTTGAGTTTGTGCTCACAAATCTATAAATGTTTCTCCTTTCTATTTGAAAAGTCAGCTTGTTCTCGTGCCTTCCATTTGCAAGGTGTTGACATTCAAATTTGGAAATCTCTGCACATAATTTATTGATGTGTGTAAAGCTGTCATGGAAGTTGCCATCTGAAGTTAATTGAAGAATTTGTTTTCCTCATGAATCAGCTGTTCACGTAAAATCATATTTTCTACTGTTGTGGGTATTTAATACACAAACCTACTTCTTTTCTTTCAAATAATGAAACAATTATTGGTTTGACACACGTGTAAAACTTCCCTTTCAAGAGGTTGTCACTGACTAAGAGGTAAAATTATGTTTTTGCCTGAACTGTGAGTTTTGTGTTTCCCTTGCAGTCGGTAAAATAGATGGAGATTAGAAGAGTCTAGAATATATTCATGCAGAATCTGCCTTGAGGTTTATTCTGGAGCATTTGGAGTTTTGTTTTAAGTATTCCACTTTTATATGGTGTACCTAATTGAGATCATGTTCTCGTGTTCCATTATGGAAATCGTAATTAAAAAATAGTAGCAACTAGTCTCCCTTTTGATGGGTGATTTCCTACTGAGCTTAGTTTCATGAAAAATAGTTTAAATGGATGAGGAGTAGATTGTGCTAGCAGTATACATACAGTAGGCACTTTAAAAATCTGTGTTAATACACCATCTTAGTTAATTAAAAAATCTCATTTATAATCATAAAGATAGGTTAATCATAAGCAAAGATATATAGTGTAAACATCAGTAGATATATTTCTATTTCTACTAAATTTGTCTCAAAAACTGAAATTCTGTAGCATTAAATATGCTCTTAAACATATTTTAGACATTATCAAATTTTCTAATACAATGACATAGTACTAAATCAACACATTTTATCTTATTAATTTTGTGAGTATTAATTAGCAATCAAACAAACTTGCAGCAGTATAAGGTAAATGCTTTTGCTTGCCTTTCAGTTAGAATTTATACTCAAAGCAAAGATAGGAGTAGGTTCTCCTCCGGGGTCCATGGCTTCACCAAACACAGTAGTGGGATGTGTTTATAGTAGCTGGCATGAATTTCCTTTTATCAAGTGAATATTATGTCCAATTAGATGACTGTTGTTACTTCCAGGAGATTAAGTATAACTATTGTACCTTTCAGGATACCAAGCCTTCATGGTCATTCTTGGGGTCTAGAGGCGTTATAGTTGGGGAGAAATGTGGTGATTGCTTTCTTCCCCTGGCAGTTTGCATAGTTCTTTCAGGTACTGTGAGAGCTAGTCCTTAGAGAGGAGGTGTCTGGGTCAGTTCCTGCTTGATTCCCTAAATCTTCTCTGTCTGAAGTGGGTGATGTCTTCAGCAATACTCATTTACACCAAATTCTTGGATGTTAAGAACAAAGGCAGCAAGTATCCTGCACTGTTCAAGAGATTATTTCAAACATTTAAGGCATGAAAGGAATACATTTTGTATGTTTAAGAAGGTGTCAGCTTAGGGAAGTTTTGATGGTTTTAGCATGAAGCCTTAGAGGAAAATGTTGAAACTGTTTATAGGCAAATTCTCAACTACAATGATGAAAACCAAATGTCTCTCCATTACTTATGAAATTATACTAAAATGTTGCTTGATGTGTGTCTTGGCTGGGATTTGGACCTAGATTTTCTAAAGCTACCAGAGTTTTGATCACAATACCTTATTATAGTGGTTAAGAAGATATTTGAGGCAGATTGCCTAGATTCAAACATTTACTCTGTATTTCTTAGTGGTGTAGTTTTGGATATTAACTTTAACCCGATGTCTTAGTCCAGAATAAAGATGATAATATTAACCCAGCATAATAATGAAGAAAAATAAATGCTGACATTTAAAATATTCATAAAAAATGAAGGAATATAGTAAGTGCTCAAGTAATTTAGCTAAGGATGGGGATTACCAAGACACTTAATTGGTTTTCTGGGACTCCATCATGTTCAGAATTGTGTGCTCTATGTAGCTTTTTTGTTTGTTTGTTTATTTTTGTTTGAAATGACTTTATTGCCATTGGATACAAGATGAATTTATGTTTCAGTTTACTTTTTTGGTATGTTTTGACACTTGAGTAACAGAAAATATAAGTTAGGCACTTGGGCCTTCTTATTACACTTCTTTTTCCTTACTGTCATACTTGGCTGTGGGAAAATAATTTTAGAGGTCTCTGAGTTACCTGATGTGCTTTTCATTCCTGTGGGTATTTTAGCAATGATACTATTTGACGTTCTTCATTTTGTGGCTCTTAAATTACACAACAATGTTTACTGAACTGCTTGCATGTTGTGCCATAGTTCATACAAATGAGTGTTATAAGGAACATTGCCATTCTTATGTAGGGCTAGATTCCAAATTATTGTTATGTTTATAATAACTTTCATTATGTCAGAATGGTGTATTTTTGGTCTAGTTTATGTATCAGGTTTTATTGTCTGTGAAAATAGAAATAATATTAAATAGTTAAAATGAATAATTTAATGCAGAGTTGTAGTTGTGTGGATAATGGACTCCTGAGACACCAAAAAAATGTCAATGAAAAATAAATGCAGAGTAGTTACCACAATAAAACTGGAGAGATAAAATAAAATGGCAGCATTTCTGAGTGCATATGTCAGGGTTCCCTGGAAGGAAAAAGCTGTGGTTATGTTCTACAGGTAGGATTGAGGTCTGGGAAGGACCTCTTGGGAGGACTGAGATGCTGGGAGAATACCCCTGCTGTTCCTTTCAGGTCCTATTGAACCTGATGAACAACTTCTGATGTGAGATGAGCCAAGAGTCAAGAACTAGGGAGCCTGGAGGAAAACAGTTTTCATGAGAGCCCTGGGAATCACTTAAAGCAGAGGAGGCATGAGAAATAGAGCTGGAAAGGAAACCATTGAAGACTGGTATTTATTTCATGACCAAAGAGAAGTGAAACTTATGTTCTACCCATATGTTGGGAACTCGGTGTTGATCTTCTTAGCAACTGATCTGCTTCTGTACACGTGTCGTGATTATTTTCCTGTTGGCTTCTAAAGAATGGTTAATAATGCGGTGATTTTAATATTGCACAAGATTTTTTGGGATATTCTGAGTAGTTTTGTGCCAACTTGACACAGGCAAAAGTCATCTGAAAGGAGGTTGTGGGCAAGCCTTTGAAGCATTTTTGTAATTAGTGACTGATAGAGAAAAACCCAGCCAATTGTGATCTTGGGTTCTATAAGAAAGTAGGCTTAGCAAATCCTCAGTGGCCTCTGCATCATCTCCTGCCTCCAGGTTCTTGCCCTGTTTGAGCTCCTTTCCTGACTTCCTTCAAAAATGAACAGTGTGGTGGAAATAATAAATAAACCAATAAACCCTTTCCTTCTCAACTTGCTTTTTGATCATGGTGTTTTATCACAGCAACAGATACAATAACTAAGACAGACAGCATATTTTGAATGAGTTGTACTCTAACTCCCAGATTAATTCTATACATATTATCATTCACTTGTAAGATGCAGTGGCTGCAGCTGTGAGCTATTACACACATCGTCTTTCAGTTGGAATCTATAGAAGGAATTATAATCTCAAGCCATCACCCTGTCCAGTTTGCCATTTTCCCCTCAGAGAAGTATGTTGAGGGAACAGATCATTTGGTCTTCTGACTTCAGCATCTGAGCTCTATCTCACGATGATATACAAGACACACAGGCGGTTCTGTGCCATGGGAGGTGCCTGGCATTTGGCACTTAGGCTTACTTGCTTACTTTACTAAATCTGACACACACCTCATATTGTTCTTTTAATGAATACCATACAGGCAGGCAATACTTTTCATAACTTTAAGTACACAGACAATAAGGAGGACAAACTCCCTCAGTACATAAACCCTGTAAAGGACTAGCTGTATTTTTCAGTGCACAAAAGGGATGTAAGTGGCTGGAAATGCTTTGTGCTTCAGTAGACTCCTGAGAGAGATGAGAGGCCCCATTGAGCTTTTGGGGCCTTGGTGAAACTGGAGATATGTGCATCTGGGGACACACACAGGACTTTTGTGACCTGTAAGAAAAGAATGCAAATCAGTGGATAAGAAAACTCAGTCCCTCTGTTGAAGGGATTCCTGGGTATTGACAAATTTGTGCAAAATTTATGACATGCTGTGGTTAAAGGACCATCCCTCACTCCCTGGCTTCTTCAGCAAGAAAGGCTGGGGAATGAGGTGTGAGGACAACACTGAGGCTTCAAGAGATGACCATGGGGTTAGAAGATAGACAAGTACTAGTTTGGACCTAGGTGACTGGGTAGAAACAGGGAGGAAGGAATTTTATCAGTGATTTTGCAAGGTTTTCATGATTTTTTTAGTTACAATATTATGTTATCTTTAGATATAGTGAATAAAACTCACCAGAATTAAGTTACTTTGACCTCTTACTAATTCTAAATGTTGTATGAGTCTTTTAACAGCACTAATGTTTTCTCACATATAGATAGATAGATAGATGATATAGATATAGATATAGATATAGATATAGATATAGATACAGATATAGATATAGGTGAGGCCAACTCCAGTGGTCCTAGGGTGAGATTTCATTGTCACTTTGATACTTCTACTTGAATTTTCAAAATATGTGTCATGGAAAGCAAGCATTTTTTAAAGACATGAAATTCACTAACTTTAACTTCGAAGATTGGTATATTGGCTTATGTTGGAACTAACCATTTTATTTATAAATATATAGTAATGATGAAAAATATATATTACAGATTGGGAGAAGACATTTGTATTCCCTACATTCATCAGAGTATTAAGTGTCAAGGATATACTAATAAGTTCTACAAATCAATACAAAAGCATAGGCAATTCAACAGATAAATGGGTCTAAATCATGAATAACTTTTTACAGAAAAGTGGATATATATTGCCAATAAACATATGAAGAGATAATTTGCACTCAATAATGACCAGAGAATTACATATCATGCTATAATGAGGTCTATTTTACATTCATTTGATTGAAAACATAAAATAAAAAGCTCATTATACTAAGTGATTAAGAGGATGTGAATCCCTGGGGTCTTTTATGCATTGTTTCTTTAAACATAAATTGGTATAAATGCTGTGGAAAGCAGTTGGATATTGTTTTGTATTTCTGCTTACTGTGTGAGAAAGCGATTTTGTCTGTAGATTCAGTAGAAAAATTCTTCCACCAGACATAAACAAGGTTGCTTATTGTGGTTCTCTTTCCAGTAGTCTATCTGTAGAGGAAAATATAATGCTTTCCCAGTAGGCAAGTGCCAAGTCCAGTATAATGGACTGCTAAAAAACCAGAAGGGAACAAACAGAATGGACATGCTTCCGTATAGATGAAGCCTAGCAGAACCTTGTATTTGTATGTCCTCAGCAAGTAGTAAAAAAGGCAATTAACATGGAAAGAAAAATTGAGAAAAACAGAGAGATGATAAGGAATGACTGACTGACCTGTTTCTCTGGATGAAGGGAGTAAAAGGGGTGGAATTGGGGAAGATGAGACCAAAAGATGGGAATGATTATAAGAGCCTGCATTTTTTATTGCATGATGGGCTCTCATTGTTCATGCTGGGTAAACAAAGGGATACTACAGAAAGACCCACATAGACCAAATATGACAATATTGTATACCAGGACTGTGATGAACAAATTATGAAAAAAATGCTATTTAAGACATTTTTTTCATGAAACTCTGGTAGAAACTTTTTCTTGCCTCAAATAGCAATACTTTGACTTCTTCTTTTCCAAATTGTAACCCTTTGATTTCCTTAAGTTGTCTTATTGCTCTATCTAAAACTTCGAGCGCTATTTTGAATAGACATGGAGAGAGTAGATAGCCTTGTCTTGTTTTTAGTATAGTTGCTCTAGGTTTCTCTCCATTTAATTTGAAATTGTTTTGCTGCATATTGCCTTTATTATGTTTAGGAATATTTCTTGTATACCTGATCTCTCCAACACTTTTATCATGAATAGGTGTTGGATTTTGTCAAAGGCTTTTTCAGCATATAATGAGTTGATCATGTGTTTTTTTTCTTCTTTCAGTTTTTTTGTATTTTGTATTATATTGACAGTTTTTCTTATGTCATTGGCTGGGGCAAAAACATCTAGGGTGCTTAATTTGCAAATTCAGGAGTAGTAGGGTCTAGGGGAAGGAACCTTATAATATCTCATAGAAAAGAAGGAAGTCCAGCCAGTGATGTTTCAGTGGTTAGATAAGCAACAACCAGTCTTTATATCCACGGAGATGTATGAACTCAGCATTTGCTATGTTCACCAGGGCACATCAGATCTCAGGGAAGCCAAACTAGGGGTCTGCTAGTACCTGAGCAAGGTAGGGGAGCAGCCAGACTCCTGCTGCTCTCAGGATGAGAAAATCCAGGGTTTTAGACATGCTTCAACCTTTTCTTAGCTTCAGGCAAGCTCTGGTCCGACTGACCATTCTTCTTAGGGTATAACTGTCCCTTACTCCCTCCAAATAAAAGAGTTTTCCTCCAACACAGTCTCCTGAGTGCTCTCTTTCCTGTCATGCTGTCCCAGCCCTCACCACCATCCTCCATCAGGCTACTGTGCATTAGTCCTTCCACAACATCCTGGAAATTTTCTACAATGTGAAGGCTAGGAAACTCTAAAGAGAGTAGGGACACCTTCAAATTTTTCTAGAGTTGTTGCCTGATACCAATCTATTAGTCTGTATCTTCATTAGAATTACAAGGTGAGAAGTTTGCAGTCCACAGCACACCATTTCCTTCCCTCTGCCTCCCACATGGGTTTTTGTATATTTTCATATCTGTAGAGGGTATGAAATTGAACTAGGTCTTTAGAAGGCAGGAAATAATCAAACTGAGGGATTAATTCAATAAAAATAGAAGCAAAGAGAACAATACAAAGAATCAATGAAACAAAGAGTTGATTCCAGTCTGCCTATCACATGATCACGGGTCTAAAGGTACACACTAAACCTACCACCAAGAGCTCTAGCCTTCACTGTAATTGTTGGAAGCTTCTTTTCTACATCCCAACTCTTAAAAAATCTCAATAAACTCACCTCTTTTTGTGGGCTGCCATGTCATAATCCAGGCCCTTATCTCCCCTAGCACAGACACCTGCAGTGCTTACCCTGAGGTATGCAAATCACTCCCCATTGCATTCATCAGGAGGTAGGAAAACCAGGAAGCTCCATTACCTCTTTCTATTTATTGCCTCCATTCACTCCATAGTAGATTGGTGGGGCATAGCAGATGTGTCAGACTTGGGAGTGAAGGATGGTCCAGACTTTAAAAATTACAGCTGCAAGGTTATCTGGTGCTGTTTTCTGCTTGAGTCAGAGAGCAGCCACTTTAACTTTTCTTCCCTGTTTAATAAAGGCTCTCTCTGTGAAAACAGGTGTTTAGGTGTGTTTTGTATCTAATCCTGGGTCCAGGAGGGAACCTCTGATGTGCAGGGGTCTCCTTCAGGTATAGTCTGTTGCATTTATTTCTCTATCCATTCACTCACTTAGTTTCATCAGCAAGACCTGGGTATTTTTCAAGTCTTGCTTTGGAAAAAAGAGGAAAGATGAAGCTCCAGGAATAGCATCCACAATCTTAGCATTTTCAGTTGGCAGAGCAGGTTTGAGAATAACCTAACTTTGTGAATGACTACAAAGGGTGTTAATTAAGTAGCAGGTGTTTTATCACCATGTCTACTTAAAAAAATGTAGCACAGATGTAGAAAGCTTAACTACATCTATAGTTTGTATAACAAAATTCTCTATTCACTGGGTTCCATCTGCCGCAATAACCTCAAACCACACTTAGTGCCAGCCAATTAGCACCTTGATTAAGCTATAGACCACCTGCAGCTTCAGTGCCGGAATGAATTCAGTAACTTTAACAGGAGCGCATTGTGGAACCTGGACTAAAGCAGTGTAGCAAAGGGGGAGACAAGATTCAGTTTTGTCGTGCTTGTGCACACTCCCTTAATTACACAGGTTCACATGTCAGTCGTTTCATCTCTGCTTTGTTCTTCATTTTCTCAGACATGGAAATTAGGCTGAAGTCTTTACAGACATTATACTTTGTTGTGTCAGCTCAAATTTGAAAGAACCCGTGGAAATGCTCCCATTTGCTCAGCTCAGGGCATATGCTGATTCTGAATAGGGTTGGGTATCCCATCCCAATCAGAACAGTTTAGGTTTGGTAACTCCATATTGTGGCTACAACTACAGAGTATGTTAGGCAAACCATTACGTGACTCTCCCTGGGGAGATATGAACAAATGTTTGTTTATGTTGCATAGAAGACCAAAGACAAACCAAAGAAACATCTTCATTGAAGTCTAGTCTAGGGGACTAGTAAATCTACTGGAGTTACTTAGAGGAGGAGTGATTGTGGCTTAGAGAACCATGGGTGTCTCGCAGGCAGTGCAAAAATAATAAAACTCACATCCTGGGAGCTCTATTCACAACTTACAAGCAGCTTGGCCAGTCAGAGTCCCTTCCCCCAGCAATTGTTAATGCTGCATAATTCTGGAGAGGAGCCTTGTGAATCTTGAAAATTCCAAGAGCTTTCTGAGTCCTGTAATTGCAATTGCTTCCTGAACCTTGCCTGCTTTACTTAGTCCTTAAATATTACAAGCCTCCTTCCCCCTACCAGGAAGTAATGTTTCAATTTGAAGGGATCAACTGTACAAAACAGAATCATAAACACCGACAGAAATAAAACAAAATAACCAAAATCCTCTATTTTGTCTTATGAATTGTGGAGGAACTTTTCATTGCCAACAGTGACTTTTCTCTCAATAGAGAAAGCTTTCAGCTAAAATTGTGTGTGTGTGTGTGTGTGTGTGTGTGTGTGTGTGTGTGTGTGTGTCCTTTCTTCATTCCATCATTGTCATTAGCCAGGTCTCCAGTACCTAAGCCGTGTAAGGACATAGCATTAGGAAGTTGCTATGGTCACCCAAATGTGATGTGGAGAAGGGAGGAGAGGTAGGGCAGAAGGCCACGGCCTCCAGAGACCGTAACCCAGTGAGAACACACATGTGCTAGCATTCCTCTCTTTCTGCAGCGCTAGCGGAGGAACTGTTTCTCGTGTCAGCGCAGCCACACGTGTGCCCTTTGTTTCAAGTAGAGTGTGGAAATCATGGGAAGTAGAAAAATAACAACATAAACTGGGGTGAAAATGGGTTTCACTTTGAACAGTTCCTTTTAGGTTCTTAGTGTACAACTACAAGAGACTAATCAGCTATCTATCAGGAGCTGGCATGCACGTGAATTCTCAGTAAAAGGGCCTCACGGCTATTATGAATAAGTGTTGTCATTCTGTGTAGATCCTTTCTTCCAAAGGCAGAAGTGCTCAGATCTTATTATATTCTCTTAAAGGCAAAAAGGGGTAGATTTAGCTTAAATTATTAGATAATTTTTAACACTAAATTTAGAAATTATTTACTTACCTTGAAATGATATGTGGAAAATTGTGAAAAGATCAATAAATAACCCCTGAAATTCAATAAAGAACATGATTTGTAAAGGTGAATCGTGCAATTTTGGATGCTGATTATATATGCTGTATGAAGTTTGTTCTCCTCTTTTATTCAAGAACTTGAAATGTTCAAGGGCAGATAGAAGATGGATATAGAGTAGGGGAGAATGAAGGGAAGGGGGAAGCCATGTGTAAGGGGGAGAGATACAGGAAGGGCTGGACCCATAGCAGCTCTCACTGCTGGAACCTGACAGCAGGAATGCCCTGGGAAAGGAGGTGCTGTTCCAGTCTGATAACTGATATTAATACTGGGATTGTTACTTCTACACTCCAGTAATTAACTTGAGAACTCTTGCTAGGATTTCATATTGTCTCTGTATTTTATCTCTTCCAAAATGTAGTAACTAGTGGTGATGGTTAATATTTGCAGTCTTCCAACAGCTTATGATTTTAGTATTTTCATTTTTTCTTTTGAGGCTTTTTGTCTTCTCTGGAATTGTGTTTTTGTTATTGTTTTACTTCTGAATCTCTTGTCTTCTCTTTGTCACATAGATGTTTAGAAACCCACTGGTGTCATCCCTAATTCATAGATTGTCTTTAATTCCAGTCTTATGTAGAACAAAAAAAGTAACAGTGATTGAAGAAGCATTTATTGCTTGCTTTCATGGATCATGATTTTTGGTGGTGTGTCCAGGAAGTATGGCCAAGCTCTTGTTTATTTATTTTTTATTGTTTTTACTGGGTCCACTTAGGATTTTTATTTTAAGATTATTCACTATAAATACATGTCTTTTGAAAATGTTTTGGAAGCCAGTATCTTTTTTCCTTAAGGTATTTTTTATTTAAATTAAAAACATGCTTGCTTCACATGTCGATCCCATCTCCCTCTCCCACCCCTCCTCTCTTACCCCGTTACAAGCTCCCCAAACCTTCCAGCCAATCCTCACACCATACCCCAAGGAGGGTGAGACCCTTCATGGGTGATCTCCATAGTCTGCCACTTCATCTGGGGCAGGGCCTAGGCCCTCCGCCATGTGTCCAGGCTGAGAGAGCTTCCATCCATATGGAATGGGCTCTCAAAGTTTATTCATACGCTGTGGTAAACACTGATCTACTACCCAAGGTGCCAGAGATTGCCGAGGCCTCCTCACTGACACCACATTCAGGGCGGTCTGGATCAGGCCCATGCTGGCCTCTTAACTATCAGTCTGGGGTCCAAGAGCTCCCCCTTGTCAGGTCCACTGTCTCTGTGGGTTTCACCAGCACAGTCTTGACCCCTTGGCTCATCACTACTCCCTCTCTGTCACTGGGTTCCAGGAGTTCAGTTCAGTGTTTAGCTGTGTGCGTTTGCCTCTGCTTCCATTAGCCATTGGATGAAGGTTCTAGGATGGCATATAAGGTAGTTGTCAGTCTCATTATCAGGGAGGGGCAATTAAGATAGTCTCTCCACTATTGCTTAGTTTGCCAGTTGGTGTCATCCTTTTAGATCTCTGCAAACCAACAGCCAGCATCAAAATGAATGGAGAGAAACTCAAGGCATTTCCTCTAAAATCAGGAGCAAGATAAGGCTGTCCTCTCTCCTCATACCTCTTCAATATTGTACTTGAAGTTATAGCTAGAGCAATAAGACAACAAAAAGAGATCAAGGGCATACAAATTGGAAAGGAAGAAGTTAAACTTTCACTATTTGCAGATGATATGATAGTTTATATAAGTGACCCAAAAAACTCTACCAGGGAACTCTTACAGCTGATAAACACCTTCAGCAAAGTGGCAGGATACAAGATCAACTGAAGAAAATCAGTAGCCCTACTATATACAGACAATAAAAGGGCTGAGAAAGAAATCAGAGAAACATCATCCTTTACAATTGCCACAAACAAAATAAAATACCTTGGGGTAATGCTAACCAAACAAATGAAAGACCTATATCGCAAGAACTTTGAGTCATTAAAGAAAGAAATTAAAGAAGACACCAGAAAATGGAAAGATCTCCCATGCTGTTGCATAGGTAGGATCAATGTAGTAAAAAATGGCAATCTTGCCAAAAGGAATCTACATACTCAATACAATCCCCATCAAAATTCCAGCACAATATTTCACAGACCTTGAAAGAACAATTCTCAACTTTATATGGAAAAATAAAAAACCCAGGATAGCCAAGACACCCCTGTACAACAAAACAACATCTGGAGGAATCACCATCTCTGACTTCAGGCTGTATTACAGAGCTATAGTCCTTAAAACAGCTTGGTATTGGCACAAAAATACACAGGTAGACCAATGGAATCGAATTGAAAACCCTGATGTTAACCCACACACCTAAGAACACCTGATTTTCAACAAAGAAACTAAAATCATATAATGGAAAAAAGATAGAATCTTTAAAAAATGGTGCTGGCATAACTGGAAATTGGCATGTAGAAGACTGCAGATAGATCCGTATCTATTACCGTGCACAAAACTTAAGTTCAAATGGATCAAAGACCTTAACATAAATCCAGCCACACTGAACTTCTTAGAAGAGAAAGTGGGAGGTACCTTTGAACAAATTGGTACAGGAGCCTGCTTCATGAACATAACACCAGTACCACATACACTAAGATCGACAATTAATAAATGGGACCTCCTGAAACTGAGAAACTTCTGTAAGGCAAAGGACACAGTCAACAAGACAAAAAGGCAGCCCATAGGATGGGAAAAGTTATTCACTGACCCCACATCTGACAGAGGTCTGATATCCAAAATTTACAAAGAACTCAAGGAGTAAGTCTCCAAAACACCAAAGAATCCAATTAAAAAGTAGGCTACAGAATTAATAGAAAATTCTCAATAGAGGAGTCTAAAATGGCTGAGAGACACTTAAGAAAGTGCTCAATATCCTTAGCCATTAGGGAAATGCAAATTAAAACAAATTTGAGATACCAACTTTTTCCTGTCAGAATGGCTAAATTCAAAAACACCAGTGACAGCTTATGCTGGAGAGGATATGGAGAAAGGAGAACACTCCTCCACTGCTGTTGGGAATGCAAACTTGTACGGTCACTTTGGAAATCAGTATGGAGATTCCTCAGGAAAATGGGACTCAGTCTACCATAAGACCCAGGAATTCCACTCTTAGGCATATACCCAAAAGATGCCCATTGTGTTTTTATTTTTTTATTTTTCATTTTACATACCAACCCCAGTTTCTCCTCCCTCCCCTTCCCTGGTGCCACCAACTCCCTCCTTCTCACCCACCATCCACTCCTTGTGTAGTGGTAAGGCCTTCCTTGGGGAATCAACAAAGTCTAACATACCAAGTTGAGGCAGGACCAAGCTCCTCTCCACCTGTATCAACGCTGAGCAAGGTATCCCAACATGGAGAACAAGCTCTTGTTTTTGAAGGCTAATATTCTTGTTCTTCTAAGAGTTTTACTATTGTAAATACTTTATTTTCTACGTATTTCTATTTTTGTGTAAAGTGTACTTTGTTTCCATCTTTGTCACACCATTAATGTATATGCTAAGTTTTTTCCTCCATTTCTAGCTCATATTCTTGCTATCTGTTTGGAACCCTCCTTTTCCCAATAAGCCATCTCCTATTTTCCTGTCTTTTACTCCAGGGAGTTTAATTGCTATTAACAACCTGTAGTCACTCACTAAGGGGTAGGGCCTAAGGAACGCCTCTCACTTGTGTGTTTAAATGGTGATGAGACAAATCTTGTGCTAGTCTGTGAGGTAAACACAGCTGTAGTGAGAAGACAGTCTCCTAGCACTCCTCCTCAATCTCTCCCTCTTCCTTGATGTTCTCTGAGCCTTGGCTAGGGTAACACAGATGTCCCTTTGGACATCTATTATTTGGTGCACTTTGGCCACATGTAAGTCTTCACTTCTGATTAACTTCTGCCATGCAAGTCACATTGTTTATATTTTATTTTAGTTTCTTTCTACACTATATGTATATTATATACAGTTAAGTTGTAATTAAATTCATCTTTCATGTAGTAATTGAAATATATTTGACTATCAAAAGTTGCTTTTATTGTTAAGTGAGTCTTAAAATTTTATGCTTCTCATATTAAAAGATATCTTTGAGAATTTGGAGTAGCATCTAAAAACATAAAATGAGTCATTTTGTGACTATAAAAATGAATTGCTATATTCCAAAGTAAATTGAATGTTTGTATTTTAGATTAGAAAGTCTGCTACATTTTCCATAATCCCAGTAATAACCTGTACTAAATCAGCAATTTGAGCACTATCAACCTCGACAATAGCTTTAATCTATATATTTACTTGTTCAGCTATTGCTTTTCTTACCCTTAAAATACTGACCCCTTAAGTAAAACAAGGTATTTAGTGTAAAGGGCACATAAAACAACTTGTTTCAAAAACCATCAAATAATACTCAAGAAAATTTCTCGGGGTAAATTGTAGGTTACAATGTAAGGTTAAGGAGTCTTAAAAAGCAGAAATTCTTTTGCACCTATAATTTACCTCTATATTTATCATACTGTATGTCAATGGAGTGAGAATGAGAATAGCAGAGAAATCAATTAAAATGATATAGGAATTATGGAATTGTAGGGAGTGTATTTAAAGAGTAAACAAATAAGGATACTCTGGGTCAAAGCTCATAGTAGATGGTGGAGCCTTTTTTAAAAATATTTTGTTCTGATGAGTAGTTTGAGTCCTAAGAAAAGAAACAAGGATCATGGCATTCTTTCTCAGCAGATCAGGTAAGAAATAAAAATAGAGAATATATATCATGATCAATTTGTATAGAAGCCTGTAATACACACACCAAGTATACCTCTGAGTTCCTCAGATGTGCAAAAGAACATTACCTCTCTGATCCAGGGTGCTGAAGAGTGACAGCCATAGGCAGATGGAGGCAGGGTCCACAGGAAATCTCTACCTGGTTTTCAGTTTTGCTGTGACTATAAAATGAATAAAATAAAATGTATTTAAAGGAAAATGTAGGCTAGTGTCAAAGGCATATTCCTGAATCCTTCATGTCTTTAGATTTGGAGTGAAGTTTTACTCAAAATATGTACTTCAATACATTTCTTATTGGCATCTTGGATGATCAATTCCTGATAGCTGCTTCACAATTGCAGCACTCAGTCTTTTTTATTAATGCATTTTTTATTTTTAAATTTAAAATAGAAACAAGGTTTCTTCATATGTTAACCCCAGCTTCCTGTCCCTGTCACTCCCCTTCTCCCATACCCTCCCACTAGCTCCCCCCTCCCCCTCCCCCAATCCCCACTCATTTTACCAGGGAGGCCCTCTATGGAGGATGTCCATAGTCTGTTGTTTCATCCAGGGCAGGGACTAGGCCCTCCCCCAAGAGTCCAGGCTGAGAGAGCATCTCTCATTGTGGGATAGGCACCCAAAGTCCATTTGTATGCCAGGGTTAAATACTGATCTACTACCCAAGGCCCCATAGATTGTCCAGGCCTCTTCACTGACACCCACATTCAGGGGGTCTGGATAAGTCCCCATGCTGTTTCTGTGGGTTGAACAAGCCCAGTCTTTTTTCCCAGTGATCATGGATGGAGCCAGAATTAGTGGCATTTGTATTCACTGATGTTCATGTATTCCAAGTTTCTTTTGTTTTCCCAGTAGAGTCTGAAGAAAGCCTTCACCTTGAGTAACAAAAAATCCCACAGGAATTACACAGGAAACTATGTTCATTTACACCTTGTTGAGCAAGCTCCATTGAAATGGAAGGGAAACCACTCTAGTTTGAAGACTCTAAATATCACATATGCTTCACAATGGACAGTTTAATTTCACAGGGAATTCACAAGAAATCAGAACTCAATAAGCATCCATTCCTATCAAAATATATGTCAACTATCCTTTAAAAACAGATTAAAATAAGACTTTTCTATGCTTATCTTGTCTTTGCTTCTTTAAAACTTGGCATGACTGCAATGCAAACTCTCTCTGAGTTTACCATTTCATTGGTGCCCCTACAAAGTAGTTGATGTGATAAAGTTCCTTTGCAAGGTTTTGAATGATTTGTTGAACTCCTGTGTTTCCTTTTTGCCTAGTTCAAAATATAACTTGTTTAGCTTTTGTTTTCCATTCTATTTGATGCTTCCTATTATTAATATATATTCTATAAAGTTATTAGTGAAAGCCTTAATCTGTGGACATATACTGATGTCTGTTTTCCAAGTAACATTATAGAATCCCAAGGATACTGTATTTTTCAAAGGTATGAATTCTGTAGTCTTATTTAGAGGATTCAAGCATCAGCTAGACCCTTATAATTGGTCATTTCTTTCTTACTTGTCAGTAAGATGGGACAATCATAGTACTCTTGGGCAGGCCCTAACCTCCAGCAACCCCAGCTTCAGGTGAGCCTGGGTCTCCGGGGGGGGGCACTCCCCATCCCCTGCCCAACACCCATCCCCTCAATCTTCTGGCGGTGCACTCCTGGCATCTAGAAGACCTACACACACAGGAAAGGCATCAGCCCTTCCAGGCTCCAACATCCAGTGACCCCAGCTTCAGCTTCAGCTTCAGCTTCAGAAGAGAAGGATACCAGTGGAGACAGAAAGACCCCACCTGCACCACTGGAAGAAGAGATGGGAAGAAGACAGAATAAGAGCTCACTCAGCAATAGAAAGACCACTAGAATCTAGAGAACCAATGCCAGCAAGACCTGAAAAGCACTACATAGATGAAGCAGAGGAGACATACCTTAAAAATTATGTTATGAAGATGATAGAGACCCTCAATGAGGAAACGAGGAAATCCCTTATAGAAATAGAAGAAAAAAACAAACAAAAATCCATGAAATGGGGGGAGGAATTCAAAAAATAAACAAATCTCTCTAAGAATCTAAAGAGTACCAAGAAAAAACAACCAAACAAATGAAGGAAACGACTCAAACAGTTGAAGGATTGAAAGCTGAATTAGAAACAATAAAGAAAATACAGAACAAGGGGATGCTGGAAATAGAAAAGCTGGGTAAATGATCAGGAACTACAGATGCAAGTATTACGAATAGAATAAAAGAGATAGAAGAGAGAATCTCAGGTGTTGAAGACTCATTAGAGGATATACAGTCATCAACCAAAGAAAATCTCAAACCAACAAATCCCTAACACAAAATATACGGGAAATATGGGACACTGTGAAGAAGCCAAACCTGAGAATAATTGGTATAGAAGAAGGCAAATAAATACAGCTTAAAGATACAGAAAACTTTCAACAAAATCATAGAAGAAAACTCCCCTAACCTAAAGAAGTATATGCCTATGAAAATACAAGAATCTTATAGAACACCAAATAGCCTGGACCAGAAAAAGAAGTCACCTCGCCATATAATAATCAAAACATCAAACCTACAGAATAAAGAGAAAATATTAAGAGCAGCTACAGAAAAAGGCCAAGTAACCTATAAAGGCAGACCTATCCGAATTACATCTGACTTCTCAATGGAAACTATGAAAGCTAGAAGATCCTGGACAGATGTTCTACAAATGCTAAGGAAACAAGGATGCCAGCCCAGACTACTATATCCAGCAAAGCTTTCAATTACCATAGATGGAGAAAACAAAATATTCCATGACAATGCCAGATTTAAACAATATGTATCCATGAATCCAGCTCTCCAGAAAGTGCTGGAAGGAAAACCTAGACCCAACGAAGATAACTACACTCACAAAGACACAGGCAATAGATAATCCCACTTTACCAAACACCAAAAGAAAAAGGGTGGAGAACCTACACACAATAACTTCACTACCAATAAATCAAGCACAAACAAGAATCTTCAATCAATGGTCATTAATATCCCTCAATGTCAATGGTCTCAACTTGCCTATAAAAAGACACAGACTAACAGAATGGATACAAAGACAGAACCAATCCTTCTGCAGCATACAAGAAACACATCTCAACGTCAAAGACAGACATTACCTCAGAGCAAAGGGTTGGGAAAAGATTTTCCAATCAAACGGACCCAAGAAAAAAGCAGGTGTAGCAATCCTAATATCTATCAAACTAGATTTCAAATTAAACTCAATCAAAAGAGATGAAGGAAGACATTTCATATTCATCAAAGGAAAAGTCCATCAAGATGAAGCCTCAATTTTGAACATCTATGCCCCAAATACAAAGGAACCCACATTTGTGAAAGAAATATTACTAAAGCTCAAATAGCACATTAAATCTCACACACTAGTAGTAGGAGACTTCAATACTCTGCTCTCACCACTATACAGGACCTCCAGACAGGAACTTAACAAAGAAACAAAAGAACTAATAGAAGCTATGACTCAACTGGGTTTAACAGACATCTATAGAACATTCCACCCAAACACAAAGGGATATACCTTCTTCTTGGCACCACATGGAACCTTCTCTAAAATTGACCACATAATAGGAAACATAGCAAATCTCCACAGATACAAAAGAATTGGAATAACCCCCTGTATCTTATCAGACCACCATGCATTAAAATTAGAATTCAACAATAACACAAATCGCAGAAACCCTACAAACTCATGGAAATTGAACAATGCACAATTGCACCATCCCTGGGTAAAGGAAGAAATAAAAAAAAGAAATTAAAGACTTCCTGGAATTCAATGAGAATGAAGACACAACATACCCAAACTTATGGGACACTCTGAAAGCAGTGCTGAGAGGAAAGTTCATATCACTAAGTGCCCACATGAAGAAACTGGAGAACAGTCACACTAGAGAATTAATAGCACAGCTGAATGCTCTAGAACAAAAAGAAGCAAACTCACCCAGGAAATAATCAAATTGAGGGCTGAAATCAATCAAGTAGAAACCAGGAAAACATTGAGAAGAATCAAATGAAACAAAGAGTTGGTTCTTTGAGAAAATCAACAAAATAGACAAACCTCTGTCCAAACTAAACAAAAGACAGAGAGAGAGCATTCTAATTAACAAAATCAGAAATGAAAAGGGGAACATAACAACGGACACTGAGGAAATCCAGAGAATCATCAGGGCATACTTTGAAAATCTGTACTCCACAAAATTTGAAAATTTAAAGGAAATGGACAATTTCCTGAATAGATATCACTTGCCAAAACTAAATCAAGAACAGATAAACAATCTAAACAGACCTATAACCCTTAATGAAATAGAAGCAATCATCAAAAGTCTCACAACCAAAAAAAGCCCAGGACCAGATGGCTCCAGTGCAGAATTCTAACAGAAATTAAAAGAAGAGCTAATCCCAATACTCCTCAAAGTATTCCACACAATAGAAGCAAGAGGCTCACTGCCAAACTCTTTTTATGAGGCTACAATTACCTTGATACCCAAGCCACACAAAAACACAACTAAGAAAGAGAACTATAGACCAATTTCCCTCATGAACATCGGTGCAAAAATACTCAATAAAATACTAGCAAACTGGATTCAAGAAAACATCAGAAAAATTATCCACCATGATCAAGTAGGCTTTATCCCTGCTGGTTCAACATTAGAATATCTATCAATGTAATCCACCATATAAACAAACTGCGAAAGAAAAACTACATGATCATCTCACGAGATGCTGAAAAAGCCTTTGACTAAATCCAGCACCCCTTCATGATAAAGTTCCTAGAGTGATCAGGGATAACAGGAACATACCTGATCATAATAAAAGCAATATACAGTAAACCAACAGCTAACATCAAACTAAATGGAGAGAAACTCAATGCAATTCCTCTAAAATCAGGAACAAGACTAGGCTGTCCACTCTCTTCATATCTCTTCAATATTGTACTTGAAGTTCTAGCTAGAGCAATAAGACAACAAAAGGAGATCAAGGGGATACAAATAGGAAAAGAAGAAGTCAAGCTTTCACTATTTGCAGGTGATATGACAGTTTACATAAGTGACCCAAAAAAACTCCACAAGGAAACTCCTAGAACTGATAAACACCTTCAGCAAAGTGGCAGGATACAAGGTTAACTCAAAAATATCAGTGGCCCTAATATATATATATATATATATAGATGATGATGTGGCTGAGAAAGAAATCAGAGAAACATCACTCTTTATAATAGCCCTAAACAGCATCAAATATATGGGGATAATGTTAACCAAGGAAGTGAAAGGCCTGTATATCAAGAACTTTGAGTCTTTAAAGAAAGAAATTAAAGAGGATACCAGAAAATGGAAAGATCTCCCATGCTCTTGGATTGGTAGGAACAACATAATTAAAAATGGCAATCTTGCCAGAAGCAGCCTACAGATTCAATGCAATCCCTATCAAAATTCCAGCACAATTCTTCACAGACCTTTATAGAACAATAATCAACTTTATATGGAAAAACAAAAGGCCCAGGGTAGCCAAAACAACCCTATACAAGAAAGGAACTTCAGGAGGCATCACCATACCTGACTTCAAGCTCTAATATAGAGCTATAGTCCTGAAAACATCTTGGTATTGGCACAAAAATAGACAGGTAGACCAAAGGAACCGAATTGAAAATCCTGATTTTAACCCACACACCTATGAACACTTGATTTTTGACAAAGAAGCTAAAACTCAACAATGGAAAAAATAAAGCATCTTCAACAAATGGTGCTGGTATCACTTGATATTGGCATGCAGAAAATTGCAGATAGATCCATGTCTATTGCCTTGTACAAAACTTAAGTCCAAATGGATCAAAGATCTCAACATAAATCCAACCGCACTGAAACTCTTAGAAGAGAAAGTGGGAGATACTCTTCAACGATTTGCTACAGAAGACCACTTCCTGAATATAGTACTCTTGGACAAGGCAATGTAATATATTTCTTTTAAACCAAATGTAAAAAGGATATGTTAAAGAATAATTTGGTAAAACTTCTCGTACAAGTGTGCTTTTATAAGTATTTTGTGGTAGAAAAACTTTGGGTACATTTATCAACTTGCCATGTTCTTTAAGATCATGTTTAAATAAAGATTTATATATTTGTAAGTATATGTGTGAATACATGAATGTATGTCTGTAAATCACATATGTGCCAGATGGCCACAGGGACCAGGAGATGGCATCGGGTGCCCTGGAACCATAGTTCCTTATGTTTTTGAGCCAGCATGTGGGTGGGTGCTGGGAACTGAACCTAAATCCTTTGCCAAAACAGTGAATGTTTTTAACCACTAAACCCCAAGAGCATGCTTAATAAAAGTTATTAGTTTCAAGGTCTTGGAATATTTTTCTTGGGAAAAGTATTTACAGAAAGGAAATGGCATTGATCACAGAAAACCTGTTATTCTACATATGTTCTTAAAGTCATTTTCTTTCTTAGTGCTCTACTGAAAAAGTTCGAAGTCCACAAGGGAGAACAGATTTATCATGTACTTATTTTATGTTCTCTGTAGTGGTGTTTATGAAAATCAGTCGTGGTAGCATCCCCCTGTGTCTCACAATTCTGTTGATGGAGGGAGGCAGATCCAGGAGTTCAACATTATTTTTAACTAGGTAGCAATTTCAAGTCCCCCCTCCAGGCTATGTGAGACTCTCCGGTAACTAAACATGGGTTGGTGAGATGAACCAGTCAGTAAAGGGGCTCAGTGCACAAGCCTGATGACCTTAGTTTAATCCTGGGATCCTATGTAGAGGTAGAAAGAGATGAGCTTGGCAAAACTGTCCTAAGACTCCCACATGCCCATCCACAGAGGCAAGTGAGAACTTTTGCACCCTGCATCATCATAATAAATTAATATTTAAAAAGGCAACATGCACATAAAATGACAATGCAGAAGTTTTATTAGAGGATTCAATATTCTGTTGCTTAAAATTAAGAATGAGTCTGTTTATCTGAAATTTGCTTCATGATTTCTTTCTTCTAAGAAAGAAAATGTGGCATACACATCCAGACCCCTCCTCCCTTTGTCTTTGATTTTTAGAGTCAAACTTCTGCTTTCAGATGACCAGAACTTCCCTACTTTTAGAGTCACTCGTATTCCTGAGAAGTGAAAGCCACACAGCACTCAGAGAAGTCTGTTGTCTCTGAATAAAAATCTTATAGGACAATTTCTTTAATCTGATACCGATCCCTCTTCTTCTCTGCCTGGGCCAAGTTTCATCTCTTACCGGATATAAATGTGCCATGTACCCAGAATCCCCTCCTCAGCAATCTTCCATTTGGGCCAGCATTTTGGTTTTCCTTCATGGCCCACCTTTTCCCTTTTCTCTACCCTCTCTCCCTCAACTTCTCCAAACTGGACCAAACTCCTTCTCTGATGTACTATTTTTATGTAGCCTTCATTGTGTTTTTATGTGTGTGATGAAGTACTTGGCTACAAGCCACAAGCAGAGGGAATATCTATCTTGTTTATCCCTTTTGCATAAAGAACCAACGTTTAATGATGCAGGTATCATGGGTCAAGCACAGTTCTAAGCACTTTACATGTATTAACTTATGTTGTGTTCATTGTAATATATCATTTGACAGCTAAGGCAGCAGAGGTAGTAAAAAGTGAACCAGTAAGTAGGCAACAGAGCTGCATCAAATGCAGGAAGCCTTTTCCAGGGCTTTGTACTCAGTTGAAGCTACTCTGAAGTTACATCTCTAGATTACTGCTTCAGTGTATTGAGAGTCTGAGGTATTTCATATGAAAATGAAGACTAAGAGCCACCACTATACTGTGAAATCAGTGTCCGTTTAAATATTTGAAAATTTTAGCTAATTTTGTGTTTTCTTATATCCATTAGAATTATAAATTTATTTTTGCTCTACCTCTTTGCTTTATGATGTGTGAAGACAATTATTTTCAAGTATTAAAATATATGAAAAATGCTTAACTGTTTAGAAAGAATGTACTCTCAGTACAGTCTCCAGACATTCTGATTTAGCAGTAATAAGTTGGGGACCCAGACACCAATAAACAGACTAGCAAAAAGATTTTTTATTGATTCATTCGTACTGAACTTTAATGATAAACCTTTAGATAGCAAAATTTACATTAATAAAGATGTTGGAAACCAAAACAGACTTTGTTCTCTAAAAAAATTCTATAGCTACAATGTTAGGCAATTTACATCATCTTTTGAAACACAGTACTCACTTACAAAAACATCCTACAGGATAAAGCTATACCTTTCCTCTAGATACCCCTTAGAATTGTACAACTCAAAATGGCACTTTTAATATTGAAGAGCAGGTTGACTAGCCAAGGCCCATTCTAGAAGATCTGCAAAGCAACTTACTGGCTTTTGAAACAGTTAAGCATAGTGAACAGTATCAGATTAAAGAGAGGAGAGCCATACTTTTCACATCCTTGTAGAGGTGGGCTGAACTTTTTATATTTTATAAAAATTATTTTAACCATATGATCATGATTATATTTAATTTCCTGAATGAGCAAAGTCAACCTTGCTCTTTATAAAGAGCTGCTCATGCTATCTGTAAGTCGGCCATGTCCCTGACTGTATATGTATGTGGTTACATAGTTTGGTCCTTATAATGCTATGAATTTGGCTGAAGTCTGATATCTTTGCTTGTGTCCTGTGACACACAATTCTACTTTAAATAAAAATTGAATATGTAGCTAATTTTGAAAGCAGAAGTTGGGCACTCTTTTTAAAACATGCTTTAATAGACTTAAGTGAAAAATTTCACAGCTATTAATAAGCAATTACCTTGGTTCTCAATGACATTATAGATTGCTTTCTTATTGAACTGAATAGATTTTAGTTTGAATAAAAATTGAAAATATGTATTCTAATAATTATCATAATACTCTTGTTTAATTAGAATTCATCCTTAACTTCATATTCAGCCTGTTCCAGAGATTTGTCATTCTGTGATGTGAATACCATTTTAGAGAGCTCTTTGGACCTCTTGCTCCTAACTTAGATATACACAAACATAGATTCATAAATATTCAATGTGCCTAAAAATATGAAAATACATAACATGATGTTTCTTTTCATCTATAAATTATTTATGTTTTAAAACTATTATCAAATATAATCTTAAGATTCTAATGCTAATTCGTTGTGAAAATATACCTCATCATTCAGTTTTGTATTTTGTTTAAAGGTTGTTTTAGAAGTAGTGACATTTTAATGACAATGCAATTGTTTTACCGTGAAGGCTAATGCTAAATATTTAAAATCTTCACAATATTCTAGTTTGTCAAAAGCTGTGGTTTCTATGTTCAGTTGTTGCATAAAATATAGACACTCAGTGCTGATTTCATTGGTTATCTGAAGATGTTTCAGTCCCATTATCTGTAGAAGATATATGCCAAGAGAACAGTGGATGCAGGAAACCATAGGTAGCATGGATCCTTGCCATACACTACAATTTGCCGTTGTACTTGATTACCTAGGATAGAGCTGAATTTATGAATCAGGTACTGTGTGATATTAGCAACAACAAATAGCAAAATATACCACTTATGACAATATATTCTAATAACATTGTGTAAGTGATGCTTCTCAAGATAATTTTTTATCAAGTTCATGGGTTGTTCATTCTATACAAAGTGTGACTTTGTTGCCTGCCCTATGACACTACCATATTGTGCTAGAGCTAGTCATTTCTTCTGCTATATGCCACAATATTCACTCTCATCCCTACTTTTGTACCTTGGGCTATTATTAAGTAAGCAAGGGCTACGAGACTGTAAGCACTGTGATACTGTGACAAGATTATGAGATAACCAAACTGCTGCTCAGTGATTAATGGGAAGGTAACATATATAACATGGATACCGCAGACAAAGGATGATTCTTGTTCTGCATTGGATGGAACAGAACAGAGTCCAATTTCACCATCCTAATTAATCAGAATATAAGTAACTAAAATTTGTGTGCTTTTATTTCTGCAATTCTCCACATACTCTTTTCATATCTTGAAAGTCCACAAATAACTACCTTTTGAGAAAATGAAACCATAGATAAAAGGGGAACAGGAAGACTGTTATTTATACAGTAACCACTTATTATAGCTTAGATTCCACTCAAGAAAATAGAACATCTTTGTTTCTCAAGGACTGAGCTCATGTTCTCCTAGCATCTTGTTTATCAAGAATAAGTTCCAGTAATTCCTTTCCAAGGATTTCTAATATTTATTATGTCTTTTCTTTAGAAGTTATGTTAAATGACAAAATGTTGGATCAAACTAGGACATTGGTTAGACTAAATGCTAAAGTACAATGATAAACAAATGAAATGGTATTATAAATTTCCTTTGTTTCTTCATTAAAATCCAACAAAATAAATTCATGAATATAGTGAGTTAAAACAATAATGATCCATACAATTAATGGGTTATTACTCAAAGATAAGAATGTTATATACAAATAATTAGGTGGTATTAGAAAGGTTTCATGTTAATTATGTACTAACAACAGAGTAGAAATTAAGTTTTTATCTGGTCTGTGTAGCATGTAAGTTTTCCGTTACTGCTATAATGAACCAGTACCAACAATAGTATAAAAGAGCACAAGCTATCTTGTATCTCCAGAAGATATGAAACAAGAGACTGAGGTTAGAACAGTGTTTTAAAATGCCTCACTTGGCTAAGCTGAGAAATACAGGTTCCTGGGGGATTGCAGCTTGCTCCCTCTGCAGAGCCCAGGCATTTATTTACACACTCAGTGCTTTCTGTCTGTGCTGTATGGGACTAAGCCACTATCATGTGAAAAGAACATTTTATGAGAGGCTTCCTCATTTAGCAATTTGTGGAAACCCTATTACCCTTGAGCTGGGTGGGATTTTAGCCATCAGAAAACTTAGTTTGAAGATGAATAGACAGGATCAGATAGGATGAATGTCCATGTTTATTTACTACAATTTTAATTCTTGCTTTGCTTTCTTAAGGATGCTGGACTCTCATCCACCCCTGTCTTTACTTCCTTGTGCTTCCTATGACTCTTACATCTGAAAAGCTAAATATTATTTTATTGTTGATAGAGTGATGTGTTTAAGACCCATTTCAGAAGGTGAAACTCATGCCTGACACTATCCTCAGGCCTAAGAACCTGTGGCTAGACATGTCCTTAGTTCTAGGAAAGGCAACTATTGCTATTCTGCTAAATAGACACAGAATTAACTGATGTCTAATCATTTATACCTGTATACTAATGAATCTCTCAAAACTCACCAGAAGGAAAGCTTATCTTTGCAGTGGATGGTGCTTAACTGTGATCAATAACTAATGTGGAGAATCAGAGATTTCAGAATACTCATCCCTAAATAGAGTATCTTCATCACTCATTGTAGAATTGGGGGTGGAACTAGAATAGGAGCCCGAGCTGGTGGATGGCTACAAGCAAACATTGTCTCTGGAGACATAAGGGCAGCTCCACATATGAACTCACAGTGGTCATGACAGCATACACAAGATATATGAGCTCAAGCCAGACAAAATTTTCAAAAGGAGAAGGAAGCAGGAAAGCCCTACCACCGAGCTTAGGAGGCATTGGTAGTTGGTGGCTTCTGGGAAATGGAGATTCCATTTTCTTTAAAAAAAAAGTAGCACCTAATACTGGTACCATACTCCTAATAGTGGAATGGTAGATACCTAAAAGTATACAGGCAGTAAAATTTGAACTTGGTGAGTTAAAAAAGGGTTTCTTAATATTGAGTATATAGGAAGCCTAGATTTCTCCAAAGGTCTTCTTCCCTGACTACACATACAGACACACACACACACACATATACCACACACACACACACACACACACACAAACACACACACACACACAGAGAGAGGCAGAGAGAGAGAGACAGAGAGAGACTACATCATTTAGAGTAATTCGTTCTGTATCCAGTATTCTTTTAAAAAAAACAAAATTATATATAAAAATTCCATATCATTGTGACATCAAAAATATGAATGAAACAATTATATAGACAAATATACAAATGGATATACATTTCTCCTCCTAAGAAAGGAGGAGAAACAATGTTCAATATAAAGTATTAAGTGTGTTAATGACTTGAATTTGGTCAGCATTAGAATTCTGACAAAATGTTGTTTTAACATCAAAGATGAGAAGCTTCAGTAAAGTATACAGTTATGGAAAATATGTCCTAGGTATAAAAAGCCAGAATGCACCAAGTGGGAAGACTTAAACTATGTTTAAGAAATTAATAGTAAGAATTGTCGAATGAACCATAATAAGCAATGGAGAGAATCACGAGACATTACACTGAAGAAGGGCAGGGCCAGGAAATCAAATTCAGTTCAAGTCAAATAAAAAGGCGCTCAAGGATTTAAGCAAGAGGGTTACACTGTTTGCCTTTAATTTAGTGATACAAGAGGAGGTCAGAACAGGTGAATCGCAGAAGTGGGAAGAACAGTGTAAACTAAGGTGTCAGTTCTTTTGTGACTAGCTGACGCTTCAGGGAGCTGATGGGGTCATGGAGGAAGTAGGTTTTATAGAATGGATTTAGGGACATGGAATTATCAGCCAAAGTTTTCTGACTTGATCAACTTGGTAGATGGCATTCACTGAGTTTACAGGGGGGATAAAAGAGCAGTTTCAGGTTGGAGCTTGGGCCAGAAGCTCTTGGGTGACAGGTGGGTCTGGAGATTATCATTACCTTTCAGTTGACTGTTTACAGCTCCATTCTTCTGTGGCTTGCACTATTGCATTGTGGAATGCTAAGTGGAGAGTGTGAATGAATCTCAATGATGCTTTCTTCTCCTTCCCCCCTATGTTGGTTATGCTTTTCTTTCCTCCAAGCCCTCAAGTATTTAATTTAATATATATGCTATTGTCTGTATGACCTTATATTTACCATATGCATGCAGGAGCCCAAGGAAGCAAAAAGATGTAGAGCTGGAACTCCATCAGTAGATGGATGTGAGCCACAGTGTAGGTGCCTGGAATCAAACCCAAAATCCTCTGCAAGAAGCAAGTGCTCTTAACCACTGAGCCATCTCTGCTGTCTCTTAAACACATACGTTTATGTATCAGGCAATTAACTCTTTAAAATTTTTTAATTTACTTGTTCATCTATTGTTTGTAGGTGATTGGGTGTGGGTGTGTCACAGTACTCATGTGGGGGTAGGAGGACAATTTGTGGAAGTCAGTTCTCTCCTTTTACTCTATAGGACCTGTTGGTAGACCTAAAGTCATCATGTTTGGTGGTAAGAATTTTTACCTTTTCCCAGGAACATAGCGTATAGTGAATTCCTTAACCTGGCTAAACCACTGCATATGTGAATCTGCAAGTACACGTAAGTCTGTGTCACTGGATGACCTCACTGGCTTTGCAGATGAGAAGTGTATGGTGTTTTTTTTATTTAACTAGAACATTTTAGAAATTAGTGCTCAGGTTCTATCAGTAGACTTATGTTTGCTTCTATTTGTCTTTATTCTGTTGCTAGTCAACTTTCTATTCATATAGGCAAATCACATTTAATTGCAATCCTCTTCATATTGAAATCTTTTGAATATTACAGTTTTTAATATCTTCCTTAAGTCTAGCTTTCTACTTTGTCACACTAACTGCATTTGTTTTTGGAGAATATTTATTATGATATTCATTTTGTTATCATATAACTTCTCTATTTTCTTACTCTTTTTATTCATCACTTGTACCAGTTATCCTCACATAGCTGTAATGTGCTAAAACATTTATCCCCCATTCGTAATAGATGGGTGTAGATTTTTCCCTGCAGTCTTTGTGTATGTGTAAATGGACACTGTAAATATGTTTCTGGACCTGGTCCCTTTTTATCTGTGTTTAGTCACTTGGCTTTCCGTTACTAACTCAAGTGTTTGGGTTTATGCTGACATAAACATCTGTGAGTAGAGGCAAGGTGCTGGGTCTACCAGAGAACCCTCAGCAACAGCTGTTATTCCATCCTTATACCCAGCCTTACAAATGCTAGAGCTATGTGACTGTTGTCTATATGCGCACATCTAGCTTTGCCTGAACCCAGGATCTCAGGAACCGAGTTTTGCCCTTGCCATGCATGGGCCCTTTTACTTTTCAGGTGGTGCAATTACAGAACTTCATGTTCCTGACTTTGATCTAGAAACCTATCAGTTTCTAAAGTCAGAAAACAAGGTCAGTTGGCACTTATTACATACCACTTATATTTGTAAAGAATTTGATGTGGTTAATGCAAATGTCGGGGAGACTTTAAGAGTCACGCTGAATCTTGGCTATGTAGTCTTTAAGTTGGGGAATATTAACAAAAAGTAACATGTAGTAATCCAGATGTGGAGTCAGATTAGAAAAGGCATGCTTACGGTCCTGGAGAGTCACCCTTGTGATGAGTAGCACAGCATACACTCTGAAAAGGAGCACCACAGGTTTATGGTAAAATTTGCCATATGGTTTAAAAATCTACCAATGTACTAAAGAACTTTTCCCTACTCAGCTCCAAGTGGTTGAGAAAGACAACAAAGAAATGGCTAATTGTTCCTACTTAGCCATCTTTTCCCCTCTTGATTAAGTAAGTACCTATTTCAGATTTCCGATAGCATGTTTAGAAAAAAACACAGAAAAGCAAAAGCAGAACATGAGTATCTTTTTGTCAGTCATATGCTTGAACCATGGGTACCTGATGTTGATGATAATATAAAAATTTCTAACCCTACAGGTCTGCTTACATATTATGTTTACTGACCATGACTTTATGTGATTTCTGTGTGATCAAATGTGTCTCTGCATCTATATGTGTTTCTTGTAGTTTCTTTGGCTCTTTTCCCCCTATTCACTTGTTTGTTTTATACCATTAAGACTTAGAGATTTGTTTGTTTTTATTTTATCTTACTGCATTTTATTTTATTATTTTTTTCTATTTTTTAGATGCTTGTTTATTTTTAAAGGAAAGAGAGAAATAAAGGATATGGATTTAGGGAGGATCTGGGAGGAGTTCGGGGACAGGAAACTCTGATCAGAGTATACTGTGTGAAAAGAACTACTATACTCTGATGTAAAATAAATCCTTAGGCAATTCAGAAAGGGGTATGGAGCACAGAATTCTGGAGGTGTGACAAGAAAATTAGGCTGCACCACCCACTTGGGACCCTCTGAAAGCTAGCTAGCTTTTTAGTGCATTGGGTCCCTTATTTGTAAGTTGATGTAGGTTAAGCTAAGTGACCTCCCTGTCTTCATAGCTAATATCCAACAGGTCACAGTGATTTCCAGCAGAGGGGTAGGGAGGCTGTGTGTTGAGTGAAGGTCTCCCATGCTGTGAAGAATAAAGAATGTGATCCAACTTCAAAGCTAAGCAGGTTGAGTCTGGGGAGCTGCCCTTCAGATCAGCACTGGCCACTGACTGAAATCTTTTCTGCTTTGGGTGTCAGCTTAAGTTGCAAGCTGATGAAAAACTAGAAAAGGAGTAAGAAAAATCTGAATGTCACACTGACAAAATATATTGGAAAGTTGTTTCTTAGATACATAGGCATGAGATGAAATGTCATCAGTGGACTTTTTTTGGGGTGGGATCCGTTTTTATAAATGTTTTCTTTATGTTTTCCCAGAGGTAGTGTAGTACATATTTCGGTTAGGGTGTATAGTTAACTTGTATAATTGCAACTGAGCATATTCACATAAAAGTTGCTTTTTTGTGAAGAGTATGTCTCATGGATATTCAGCTACTTCTTTTGATGTTTCTGTGCTAATATGGGTGAAATCTTTAAAAATCAATCCATGACTGGCCTTGAAGACTCCAATA
The DNA here is from genome assembly GCF_017639785.1 of Mesocricetus auratus. Taxonomy (NCBI): domain Eukaryota; kingdom Metazoa; phylum Chordata; class Mammalia; order Rodentia; family Cricetidae; genus Mesocricetus; species Mesocricetus auratus. The sequence continues at coordinate 38,135,272 of NW_024429194.1, read as the reverse complement.
CACTTTCTAAATTCTATTAAAACATTTCGGGTACTCACTCATGTGTGCAATAATTATAATTGTGAGCATCCATGGAAAATTAGTGTGTAATGTCTTAATTAAAGCTGGGCATCATAATTGTATTTACAAATTGAATTCTATTAAATCCTTAGAGTGGCACATTTTCATCTCACTTTTACATAATTAATATTTAGCACAGCTCTTTTGGTAGCACATTGTATTATTAATGCACATTCTTTTGAGAAATGTAATAGTATGTTAAAAAGTCTCTTTGGAAGATAGCCCATAAATTTTGTCATTATATTAAAATGCAAATTTTGCCTCCAATTTACCCATTGGAAATACTTATGAGTTGCATATGTGCTTATTTACAGTTTTACTGGGCAAAAATCTTTAAAGTTAGTTTTTGCTTAGTAGGAAGTTGTTTTCATGTTTTTAAACTGAAGCAGGAACTCTTTCCCAGGGGAGTTCTTCACTTAGGAATGTGATGTGAGTATTGTGTTTACCTTAATCCTGGTCATATTTTCTTAGAGAAATTGTGGCTCATATTAGTAGCATATTACAAAGTCACATGGCTGTTAAAGTGTGAGGCCTGGGACATAAAAAGTAACAATTTTGTGTTCTTATTACTGCTCTTGTCACAAGACATTATTGTTTTGGCTGTAGCACATTCTCTAAGGCAGCCTCTAAGAAAAACATCATTTATCTTAGTTTTGCTATGAGAAGTCTACAGAAATCTGTTCATTAAAAAAAAAAAGAGTTCCCAGAGCTATCCACAGATAGAAAATGAGTAGTTAAGCAAAAAGTCTGTGCTCTTCAGTGACACCAAGTAGTTGTTTTGCTGAGCTTTGTCTATTGAGAATAAGTGAATCTGAGGCAGAGAAGGGAAGAACAGGGAGAGATGGAGGGAGATGAACAGGAAAAGGAGGAAGAGAAGGAAGGAAGTGGGAGAACGGTAAGGATTCCCCAAAGTTGTCTTCTTTAGAGCTCAAGCAAGGTAATGGGACTCCATGGACAGGGAGGAAAAATTCCTAAGTTTCAAGAGCATTCTGTCAGAGCGCTCTGTCCCTCCCTTCCCTCTCCTCCTGACTGTCCCTTTCCACTTTATAAGCTGTCTCTTAGGGATGTCTTCCCGAGGGAAACTAAGCCAAGCAGCAGACTGAGTCAGTTTCCATCTGGTCTTTTAGAAATCCCTCAAACTACAAGTTCCTAACTCCTACTATTTACTTCGTAAACTTGATTTCTCTTATTCACAATACCACTTGGAAATGATTTTGGAAGAGTGTTCATTTGTTTTGTAGGTTAACATTTCCAATCATTCATTTTCTTAAAATATTAATAAATAATAGCTTCATATCACAGAAGTAATGTTTCTCATTAATTGTTGTATGGTTGATATAGTTTAACAGTTATGAAGAAGTTATTTTATTATTTATTAATCAGTGATTTGTAAAATTATTTTGCAAAAAAGATTATTGTAATGTGACCATTAGGTATCTCAAAATGAAATTTTTCTCCTTGAATGTTTAAATATTTAGGATGCTTTATGTACCTAGTAACAAATATGAAACAATTTCCAATACTAATAGTGTAGATATTAATATTCCAAACCTGACTCTCGACTGCTGTAGATTGATTGTCATTTTACTTACTAATGTGCTCCCTGCGTGCACACAGATATGAAATTTTTTGCTTAAGTATGTTGTTTCTGGGTTTTACATGTGCTTTTCATGATGTTTCAAGTTAGCTTTATTCTTTTAGATTTTCGGATGGTATATGTATCATTAATATAAAGATCTTTAGAAAATAAAATAAATTGGCATGATAAGGCAGACTCAGATTAATTTTTACATAATAATGCTAGGAATTCAGAGTCATCCCTCTCACTGCTCTTAGAAGCTCTACACAAATCAGAAACCACTACATGGAAACTTGAAAAGTGTGTACATATTACAATCAATTACCAGATTATTTTCAAATTGAAAGACTCCACAAAAAGATGTAATTTAATGTGGTAGTATGGTATAATCTTTCTGACAAATGTGTGTTTCACAATTCAAATAGTACAACATTTGAGAAAACCTTAATTGATATTGCTTAAAGTAAAAGAAAATTCATTAGAAAATTAGAAATTTGATATCTAACATATCAAATATTTACATTGCTATTCATAACAATAGCAAAAATTACAGTTTATAAAGTAGCAACAAATGAGACAGCCAGCTGTGTGTGTGTGCGTATGTTTTATGTACATGAATGTGATATGACCAGAAATATAAATAGATTAATATAAGATAAGGAATGCAAAATACACATGCCTTGAGAAAATATTTAAAGGAACAAAAAAGCAAGAGCCTCAAGTAGAGAGCCATGTGGAGGTGACAGACAGGCCTGGGCAACCTATGGGGCCCTGAGCTGTGGATCAGTGTCTATCCCTGGCATACAAACTGTCTTCGTGTGCCTATAGCACAAAGAGAGATGCTCTCTCAGCCTGGACTCTTAGGGGAGTGCCTGGACCCCACCAAGAGTAAAATGACAGACTCTAGATATCCCCTATGGGGAAGGATTTGGCAATAGGTTGGGAGGGAGGGGGGAAGGGGAGTGCGGGAGGAGGGGAGGGAGAGGGAACTGGGATTGACATGTAAAACAAGCTATTTAAAATTAAAATAAAAATGATAAAAAAGAAAAAAAGAGTTGGGAAGATGATACAGTGGTTAAGAGAACTTACTGCTCTTACAGAGAACCCAAGTTCAGTTCACAACTTCCTATAACACCAGTTCCAGGGAATCCAAAGCTGTCTCCCAGACTCTGTAAAATGCCCTTCAGGGGCCATATACACAAAAAAACATATACAAATTCACATAAATATAAATATAAATATAAAATAAAACCAAATCCTGAAACAAGTTAGTTTCTAAATCCACTGAATTTCATTGAGTTGCTTTCTTTTTCCCTTTTGACTTTCATTTCCCTGCTAGGAATTTAGTCCTATCATGTTTTGTCCTGCTCTAGAATTCCCTTCATTTCCTTATCCATTCCCTGTTAGAATTTACATGTGATTCTTTCCATTAGAATATATGTTTCCCTCTGCTGATTTCTTATTTTTTGTCACTGCTCATTGACAACCATTCCTGAGTAAAATTTATGCCATTAGGGAATCTCTAGTCCTGAGCCTGTATCTCAGTATCACTGATGACCATTTTACTTCTGTTGTAAATCACTTCTGTCATGAAATGGACTGGCTCTGTCTGTCACCTCCATATGGCTCTCTACTTGAGGCTCTTGCTTTTTTGTTCCTTTAAATATTTTCTCAAGGCATGTGTATTTTGCATTCCTTATCTTATATTAATCTATTTATATTTCTGGTCATATCACATTCATGTACATAAAACATATGCACACACACACACACACACACAGCTGGCTGTCTCATTTGTTGGCTCACTGACAGAGCACAATGTCCTGCCTCCTAGTATGGCTCCTCCAGAACAGGAAATTTTCACTGATGAAGCCTCCACTTGGTCCCTCATCTCTTTGTTCTTGAATTTCAGTATCCACCATTCTTTGCCTTGCCTTCGATTATATTTATTAATCATGTTAATTCATACATGTTTATTCATAAAAGTTAAATCATTTTCTTTTATATTCAAATATGCACAAAATAACCTCAGACTCATGATAATATCTGAATATTATACATTTTTTTGGGGATTTCCTAGACAGAGTTTCTCTGTGTAGCTTTGTAGATGAAGCTGGCCTTGAACTCACACCTTCTTCTGCCTCCTGAGTGCTGGGATTAAAGGAATATTCCACCACTGCCCAGCTGAATATTATACCTTTTAATTATCTATGTATTTCTAATTTTCTTATACCAAGAGCATTGCTCAGAAATCACTAAGTAGAAAAAAATAGGAAGTTATTTCTAGAACAACAGATTGTCTCAAAAAAGTTCATTTAGACTAATTAAACCTACTTTATTTTGTGAGTGGGTTACCTCACTCAGGATGGTTTCTTATAGTCCAATCCATTTGCCTGAAAATTTCAAGATTCCATCGTTTTTTTCTGCTGAATAGCACTCCATTGTGTAAATGTACCACATTTTCTCTAATCACTCTTCAGTTGAGGGGTATCTAGGTTGCTTCCAGGTTCTGGTTATTACAAATAATGTTGCTATGAACGTAGTGGAACAGACGTCCTTGTTGTATGAACATGCATCTTTTGGATATATGCCTAAGAGTGGAGTTGCTGGGTCTTGTGGTCGATTGATTCCCATTTTCCTGAGGAATCTCCATACTGATTTCCAAAGTGGTTGTATGAGTTGCCACTCCCACATCGCCTCCAGCATAAACTGTCATTGGTGTTTTTGATTTTTAAGCATTCTGACAGGAGTATGATGGTATCTCATAGTTGTTTTGATTTGCATTTCCCTGATGGCTGGGGATATTGAACACTTTCTTAAGTGCCTCTCAGCCATCTTGGACTCCTCTATTGAGAATTCTCTAGTTCTGTAGCCCACTTTTTAACTGGATCCTTTGGTGTTTTGGAGACTTGCTTCTTCAGTTCTTTGTAAACTTTAGAGATCAGCTTTCTGTCAGATGTGGGGTTAGTGAATATCTTTTCCCATTCTGTGGCCTGCCTTTTTGTCTTATTGACTGTGTCCTTTCTCTTACAGAAGCTTCTCAGTTTCAGGAGGTCCCATGTATTAATTGTTGCCCTCAGTGTCGGTGCTACTGGTGTTATGTTCAGGATTTAGACATGGATCAGGAAAGTGCCAGCCTACAATCCCACTGCCAGAGAGTCTGGGAAACAGAACTTTCCACCAGTGACTGATGGAAGCAGAGGTAGACACCCACAGTTTAACTATGACCTGAAGTCCAGGAATCCAGACACAGAGAGGGAGGACTGATGATCATAAGGGTCAAGACTGGGCTTGTTTAACCCACAGATACAGCTGACCTAAACAAGGGGGGGGAGCTCCTGAACCCCAGACTGATGGCTGGGAATCCAGCATGGGATAGATCCAGACCCCCTGAATGTGGGTGTCAGTGAGGATGTCTAGGCAGTCTATGGGGCCTTGGGTAGTAGATCCATATTTATCTCTGACACATAAATGGACTTTGGGTGCACATCGCACAATGAGAGATGCTCTCTCAGCCTGGACTCTTTTGGAGGGCCTAGGCCCTGTTCTGGATGAAATGACAGACTATGGAAACCGCCATGGAGGGTCTCACCCTCCCTGGGGAAAGGAGTGGGGATTGGGGGAGGGGGGGATGGTGAGTTTGGTGGAGGGCATGGGAGGAGGGTTGGAAGAAGGAGAGGGATAGGGAGAGGGGGAGGGGGAGGGAGCTGAGATTGACATTTGAAGCAATCTTGTTTCTAATTTAAATTTAAAAATAAAAAAGGACATAAAAATTCAAACCATAAAAAAACCCTACTCTAGCTATTACAATGTTTCTTTAAGCAGACAATCTTGTACTATTAGTGTAATAATTTCAGGCCATGTTAGGATATAAATTCTAATATGGGGGACAAATTCAAGTATCAAGAATATGAGGCTGGAAGCATGCTTGTCTATATTTAGAATGTTTCAGACTATTGTAAGTGTGCCCATATTGATGTAGGTTCCAATATATTGTTGAATTGGGGAAAAGCAGATTGCAGAATAGAGAGCATAGTGTGGCATAATAAGTGTCAAATTGTGTTTCACAGATAGACATTCATTTCAGATGGGTGTAGAGGCCAGCCTTAAACATGATGAACCAATTGTGAATAACAATGACTACTATGGGAATACTGTGGTTAACCTTATACATTTTACTTTAGCTTGAAATTCCGCAATAAACCTAAATTAATATTATCATAAAACTAATTTATTACATAACAAAATATGTGAAGGTCATTGAATTATGTGACAATTATATATATATATATATAAAATTTGATAAGTACAATGTTAACTTCCCTCTGCTCATAAATGATGTTAGTTCCAAACATCATTTATGAGCAGAGATTATAATCTTAAAGCATTTCCTTATGTTGGTTCTCTTTCTATGGTGTTTGGAAATTGGTCATTTATTTCAGAAGTCATTTGCTTATCTTTACCAAGGAGAGGTTACATAGTTTAATCAAGTATAGTATACTATATGCACTTCAGTTGAATGTGGAGGCTCGAATAATATGAATGTTTATTCTAAGTCAATCTGTCAAAAATAATATGCTATTACCATTTACAATCATAGTATTTTTTTTTTTTGGTTTTTACGAGACAGGGTTTCTCTGTATTGTTTCGGAGGCTATCGGTCCAGCCCGACCTCAAACTCACAGAGATCCGCCTGCCTCTGCCTCCTGAGTGTTGGGATTAAAGGCGTGCACCACCACCGCCCGGCTACAATCATAGTATTTTATAGCTTGCAACTTGACTCAGTTCTTTACAAGAAGAAAAACTAAATTCATTGTGCTTATACTTCGGAACAAACAAGATGTGATCTTTTTTCCTTCAAAGTCATTGCAATCTATACGTGTGCAAGGGGTAGTTGGTAGACTGGAGACATGGCTCAGCAGTTAACAAAACTGGCTGCTCTTCCAGATGATCTGGGTTCTTTTCCAGAACCCATATGGCAGCTCATAACCATATGTAACACTGATTCCAGGAGATCAGATATCCTTCTCTGGCCCCCACAGGCACCAGGCATGCACAGTGATGGTACACAGACGTACATGCATGCAAAGCACCCATACACATTAAAATATAATAAAGTAATTGGAAACTATAGGCTTCCCAATTTTGGTGCTCATAGGCTAGCCTGTGTACCTTCAGAGTGACAGTCTCTCCTCTTTATCAAAGCTTCCCATTGTTTTTAGCTAGAGGTTCATTCAGTGCCTTACCTTCATTCTTATCAGTTCCTTAGGGTCTACTACTGAAAAGTAGCTCACTTGAAGCCAGTCAGAGCTGACCTTGGAAAACAGTAATTTTCTGCCCCAGATGTTGTCTTCTGGATCCACAGTGAAGAAAACTAGACAGATCCAAATAAGCAGCATTCTGCAATTTCTGGTTTTACATGAGAAAACAAGGGCCTTGTGATACAGAAATAGACCATAACACTTGCTCTCCAATGCTGAATCATTTTCTCTTCCAAGATCCCATTCCAGCATTTCACCTACAACCTCTTCCTGCCAGGGTTTTTGAGGGCTGTAGGCAGAGAGTACTCCTGGGAAAGTGGTCCTCTGCTGCTGCTACTTCTTGCTTTCAGGCACACCCTAAACCTCCTCTTAACCATTTACTTGCATTCAATGCAGAGTTTACAAATGAACACCAGGGGGCAACAATTTCTAAGATGGATCTGAATACTAGTGTATAAGCTTAGCCTAAAGTTCTGTGACAAGCATCAGATTTATGAGTTTGTTTAGCATTCTCTACATACTGTAGTTACCTAAAATCGCGTTTACTGGAAGCTTTAACAACAAAGCATTTTAATTAGAATTTTACATGGCTTTCTCCCTACTGCAATTTGGTTGCTAGTTCGAAGAACCACACAATCATTAATGATATCTGAATGCCTTCTTCCTGCTTCTGTGAGTCTGGTCCCCAATAGAGTAGACTCAGCCAAAATAAAGTGCAGTTTGGTTTAGGTTTGCTCGTGGCCTTGGTAGAAAGAACAACTGTAATTTCACACTTCTTCCTTCACGCTTACCAGATGTCACTCAAACTGCGAGAACACCTTGAAAAAAATGGAGAAACTTTCAACTTCCTTTGTCCTTTCTCTTAATTGTCTTTCAGAGTTCACAGTTGTTTCAGTGACTATGTGGTTGCCAGTTAATCTGCGATTAAATATTTTCAAGAAACATTGGCTAGGACTATCTCATCCCATTAATTCTATGGCATTAAGTTTTTAAATGAATATAGTAAGGGAAATGTTTTAAAGAAATACAGAATGTATGTAATTGTTCATTTTTCAGTTAGGAGGCAAGATTTTAATCATAGAATATGTGAAATGGAATGCTAGAACAATGGACTATCACTGTGACTTGCACAAAAAGGAGGGATTCTTACTTTAAAGTAATTTGGTAGTTGTTTGAATATAGGTAGTCCTGATTTTAAGTGGTTCAACTTACAATTTTTCAATTTAATGATGGTGAATAAACAGTATATATTCAATAAATCTCATCTGGAACTTTGCATTTGATATTTTCTCTAGGATAGCCATAGTTGAGAAGGAACTCTCTCAAGATGCTGAGCCATAGAGTAGTTGATCATCTGATCCAAAGATAAAGAAGACAGCACTAGACACTCAACTGTGTAGCTTTCCTCTTGTAGAAACAACTGTCTAATAGATTGCACAACGTAATCACATAGAATTAGAAATCATGTTTAGATATTGCCAAATGAAGATGCTAGTGTTTTCAACATGTTCAAATTAGATTTGTTAAGTCATAGAGTTTGGTAGTTTGGTGCATTATATACATTTCCTACTTCCAATGTATTCCATTTATGATGGGACTATGGGGTCATACCCCATTGTAAGTTAAACATCTGGGCAGTTACAAATGAGCTGCTTCTGATACATGCACCCAAACTTACTATACTTGTCTTAGCAAGTAGAGATGTGGGGTCAGATGACAAAACAGCTTAAGAAGCAGAGTTGCAGGGCATAGAATTCCCCAGGAATGAAAGGTATGAGAAGGAAGGACTAAATATGTAGAAAAAATTACCTCTCTATACCTTGTCTCAGAAAATAATACATTAATTTGTTAGTCATGGACTCAAGTAGAAAATGAGCCTTGCATCTACCCTTATTCCTGTTCAACATTTCTCTTCTAATAGTGGTACACTAAACATTTTAAACCTTTTTTTCTCAATGTTTATTTCTTATCTTGACATACATAGTTACAGATCCTGTTGGATCCCTTTCTCTGTGTCCCTATAACTGCAGTCTGTTATAGTTGTCCTTTGATGTTGTTCTGTACCCTGTGTCTCCAGATCATGCTCCTCTTTTACACATTGAAATGGCCACAATGAAACACTCACTTCAGTGGAAACTCTTATGCATCTTCTCATACTTCCAGAATGGTCCTGGAGGCAATACTTTCCCTACTTCTTAAAAAGAGGGAGATAACTCTAGCTAGATTTTACATCTAAAGACTGACCACAATTACAAAACAGGAAATCAAGATGAAAAATAAATGAATAGTCCTCAAGGCCATTGCATGTTCTGATTTTCCACATCAGATGACAATATCCTCAAGGGTAGGATTTAAACCTCAGTACCTTTTCTATCCCATGTTCACTCAGTCTGATGCACGTTTGATGATTGTGGTAATGCAGACTCTCTAAACTTTGACAATATTTATAATTTTTATATTATTCATTTGATTCAACTGTTTATAGCAAATTAGGCATGGATACTTTGTTTTCTCTCCAGTGTTCACAGAGTATAGATATGAGTTTTTGCATGGCACAGCAACATCTTTAAGTAACAAACTGCATACCGCATCTAGATGATGAGTTCATATTGATGATCTTTTCAGTTTTGTTGTGAAGAATGACTTTACCCATTAAATACAGCTTTTTATTTTACTAGCATGCATAGAAACCTCATAGAATTGAGTAATAAAGATTTTCCCGTGCCAGAAATTACCTAATCAGGAGATCTAATTATTTTCTGTACACTAATGTTTTCACATTAAAGTGTGTTTTATTTCAGTTTCATTTTTTCAAATCGAGAATAAAGGCTATACATATGCAAATCATATTTTACTTTTTATTTATTTTATTTATTTATTTATTTTTTTACGAGACAGGGTTTCTCTGTATTGTTTTGGAGGCTGTCGGTCCAGCCCGGCCTTGAACTCACAGAGATCCGCCTGCCTCTGCCTCCCGAGTGTTGGGATTAAAGGCGTGCACCATCAGCTGGAGACTCTGGAGCCTTTTAGCTTTCTTATAACACAGCACCAACTCTATATGCAAGTCTAAATAATTTTGTAGATATTGAGCAACACTGCATTTTAAAAAACTAGGGCAAAGTGTTATGATCAACTTTAGAAATTTTTTTCTAAGTAGACTAGCAACTATTTAGCTTATACAAATGTTAGAATATTCTAACTTCAGTTTTTGAAAAGGATTCTGTGTAACACTAACTGTAACTTCCACTCTGTGGCTTCACAAGTACATAGGAAACATTCATTCTCACTCCAACTTGACAGTGCTGGATTGACAAATGGAAAAAGTTGTCAGCATTGCCTGTCAGATTGAAACTTGGCAGCAGTTACAAGGCATGTAAAAGCATGAAGCTATCCTCTCAGTATTAGCATCTCACTAAGGATTAATTACACTAAATTTGTTTGTTATTAAAACTCAGAATATCAATCAATTCTATCATAAAATATGTGATTACATGTAAAGTTTTGTGTTGTTTATATGCATGGTCTGGGTTAGGAAATGTGATAACATGCTTTTTCTTTTCCAGTTCATACCTAAGGCAGCAGTATGCAAAGGAATATGGAAGATTTCAATTAACAGTAGATTAGAGCATGCACATATCCAGGGGTAATTTTAGTATTTGTCAGAAAGCAAAATATGGAACAACAACCTTTTTCCTTTGAAAATCTTTCCAGAATTGATTTTACACACAACTTCTCATACTGATTTATATATTATCACAAAATTCATATTATTTAGAACATGAAAGTATGTATACTTTTCTATGATATGGATATCTAAAAACTTACTAACAATTAATTTAAGGAACTTGTACAAAATAAGTAAAACGAGTACAATTTGAACTATGATGGCTATGTTTTTCTAACAGAAATTTTTAAAATCTTTGAAATATTCTATTATTTGAATTAATCAGTGAACATCTTCTTTAAATACTATTAAGTTTTTATGTAATGTGATTTTTCTAATAATACATTGTGTTTTTCAAATTAAGTGCTTGAAGGAGTAAAATGGCAAATAAAGCAAATATATGACCTATGCTCATGAATTTAATAATCAGTTTGAGAAAATAAACATATTAAATAATCCTTGATGTCACTTAACATGTAACACTGCTATCCTGCCATATACCTAGCTGTTTGTTTAGACTGCCTTTAAAGGAATAATATAACAATAAACTTGACTTGTTTTGGATTTCCCATGTAATAAAATTTTATAACCTAAGCTAATGCATATGTCATGTACTCTTCTGTTCCCCTGACCTAGAGAGATGCATATGTGCTCTAATAATCTTTGCTGAAAGCAGCAAAAGTAGATTTCCTAAACATGACACCAACACATATTATTGTTTCAGAATCTGTTATTAATGCATTTAAACTAACTGCAACATATGGTTGTGCATCATGTAACTTTAGGTGTGCGTTCTGGGAAATGTATTCTCATGAAGATTCGTTGTATCAGTACCATAGAGAGCATTTACACACCTAGATGTATATTAGTCAACAACTTTATGAGGCCTTTTGATATAACCCAGAGACAGAGAAAACCAGAATTCTATGAAGTTATAACCTGTGTAATGTGACTAACTCTTTCCTGTAAACTTTTATAATATATCATCTTCCTCACCACCTATCCTCATTACTTTTCTCTTGATATGCTAAGATATCATGACCAACCAAACATAGAAGAAACAGTTTATTAAGGGCTTAAAGTTTCAAACAGTGAGTTCATGGCCATCTTGGTGGCAAGCATGGCAGCAGGTGTGTAGGCATGGTGCTTGTCCACTAGCTGAGAACTCACATCACACAAGCATAAGGCAGAGTGCTAACTAGGAATGTCATGGGCTTTTGAAACCTCAAAGCCTGCCCCCAGCGACATGCATTCTCCATGAAGGCCACACCGAATCCTTCCCAAACAACAGCAATTGGAGACCAAGCATTCAAATATAACAGACTATGGAAGCCATTCTCATTCACATCACCATATCTTTTCTTGATTTACTTTCTAAGTTTTATAGCATAGTAGCTCTTATACTTTGAGGAACTCTTATACCCTGTTCAGGGATACATTTTAGTCAAGGATTACATATGAAAGAAAAATGTGGGGTTTGAATAACATAGTTTACTTTCTAAGTCTATACAATTTCCCACAAATTTGATTTATTTACAGTTGAGTAATATTCCATTTTATACATTCATCACATAGTTTTTATTCATCTGTAATGAAAAATAAAAATGTGTTACAAATGAATTAATTAATTTCTTAACTTTCCCGTGAATTGATACTTGGTCACATGAAGTCACTTACAGACACTGTCTTTCTCATGCACAGGTCTTCCCCATTCCTCATGTTTCTCTATTGTCCTTTGGTTCCTGGGTTTCATGGGGTCCTCTCACCTGACTAGCCATAATTCTCTGGATTCTCCGACCTGGAGCAATAGGCTTATACCTCTAAGGGAATAGAGACATCAGTGTAAGACTTCAGTGTCTACCAGTCCAGAGCACAGATACTGATGACTGAGGGCCTGGATTGCCAACACTAGAAGAAATTTTCTTCATCCACTCATGATCTCTGGATGGGTAGAGCAGATCTGCTGGAAACAGCCCGTTCAAAAAGTAGGTACATGATGGCAGAAACAAAGTTTGAAGTGGTGAAATCATTAAGTGAGGAATGTGGAGAAGAGACTTGGATGGATTTTCCTCCAAACCTGCCCAGAGAGAACCATGCTAGCCTGGAAGTTTCCAGATCTGACACCCATGTAACTGTAACTGTGAAGTACATGCTTGTGTTGTTTTATGGAACCCACTTTGAGGTATTTGCTAGAAAAGCTATTGGAAGCTAAAACAATCCAGTAATTGATTGACTGATAGATTTCTCTTCCTCTGTACCTTTAAACTCTCCCTTTGCCTGCCTGTTAGTATGTAAACATGCTCAAGGACCTTCTTCAAAACTAATGAGTGGAAACAAAACTTCTTAGCTTCCCTTGCTAGCTACCATATTTAAGAGTTTATTTTGTAGCTCTAGCATGTTCATTGTCTCTTGTTCTTCACTTCTCATCCACTTCTCAATCTATGGCTCTCTTAACTGTTCTTACTCTACAAAACTGTTCTAAACTTTCAGTGTTAGTTTAAATGAAAAGGCATCCATTTACAGTTTACAAAACACAGAAAATGAGCCCTCAGTCTGGCACAGATTGTGCAGTTACAAGGCATAGTAATTTAAAAAAATCTCAAAGCAGATTTTCTTGGCTAGTCTTGTCCCTCCTTGGTGGATAGTATCCCTAGCACAGATGCAGCCTTAGGTTCTATCTTCAGCACTGAACAAAAAAAGGTAAACATTATAGTTGTTTGACACTAGTGTTGGTTTATTGCTCAGGTTTAGAACAATTGCTTAGTACTTAGGTTTGATGCCCAGCATAACAGAATGCTGGATTTTCTCTTCTTTGACAATGCCTGTTTCTAAAGTAAATATAAGGATGATCTAAGATTTGACTAAAATTAAACAATCTTTTCATGAGTGTTACAACCATTCAGTGACATGGCATCCAAGCCCAACGAGTCACACACCTCAGCTATCTCGTGTACTTTCTATGCTCTGTCCTGCACTGTGAAAAGATCCATCTGCCTACAGTGTTGATCTGACAGCTTCCAATGCCATGTAATGTGATCTGTGACTGCCTGGAAAGAGCTTTAAGAGTCTGTGTATAATTTTCTCATAGCTGCTCCCCCCTCCACCCACCACTCTGATAACAGATATCTTGTATTCTGAAAAGCTATGGTGAATTGGCATGAAAATACAAAGTGTGACAAATGAACCTATGAGCTATAAGTCATTGATGCTTGAGAGTCTTCTTTGTTGAATCACAAGCTAACCTATGTTGATTGAAACAGTTTGCTCAAGCATTTTATTAGATGCTTCTTTAGATGCTTTTTCCTTTTTGATATTACCTTAGAAATGTGGTCATGATAGCCTTGCTGATTCCCAATACAAACACTTGATTCACTTCATGTATTGGAAAATTGTAACCAACCCCAAGCGTAGTGTATTTCTCATCTTTTTAAAACCAGTCCTTCAATCATATATGGAACACATCAATGAAAACATAATGAATGACAGCCTTTTTTTCCTTTATTGTACCTGGCTGGCAACTGAGTAATTCTTTGCATTTGTGGCAGATACTGCAGGGAAGCACAGATCAACACTTCATTCAAGAGGGCATTCAATGCCTACCTTTGAAGACCATCTGTCACCTCCTTTAGGCCCATCTCAGCTTGAGCAGAGGCCATAATCTCTTCAGGCTAATTACTGTATCAATGGAGATGCCTGAATTAGATAATCTTTGATCCAAGGCTCTCTATTTGGCTGACAGAGACCTTGCCAAGTCTGTGTTGTAGTCTGTTACTTACTGATACCCATGCCTGCCACATTCTATCCATTATTAGACATTGCTTCCAGTAATATTCTGTACTCTTACCTTTAGCATGGCATCTACTTGCTAAGAGGCAAATTTGCCCAGTGCTGACCCACTTTGGGGTAGTGCCCTCCTACTTACACATTCGAGCCTCAAAAGCTGTGTATCCTGTCTTTTGATTGCTATTGTCAGTTCCTTTCACCTGCCTGTGTTTGTTCATTGGGTAGCTTTTTTTAAACCCCAGCACGATCGATCACATTCAGAAGAGAGCACTAATGCACAACAACCTTTAACAATATAAGCAAGCATGCATCATTGTTTCTGTGAAGATTTTGAAAATAAATGCTCTCCCTTATAATATTCTCAGTGTAAAGAAAAGATAATAGATGTAGTTTTCTGTAGAATATTGAGAAGAATGAATGGTAGTAGTTCAAGTGTTTACTTTAGGACAATCTTTCCAGCTACTAATTAATTTCTGCTACTGGGGAGAACGAAGAATACATAGCCCACAGCTCATCATAAGCTGAGTTGAAAGTGTAGATTCTGGAGTTTAGACAGAGACATCACAGCCCAGTTAATACTCATGCTTCCATATTCCCTCTCAGAGTAAGGCTTATATAGACCTTGTCAACATTGCTCCTGTGGATTTACTTAGTAGTTTACTGGCATAATTGTAAGACAAAGACTAGTCATGTGATTTGTTACCTGTTTCCAATGTTGGGGGTAAAATGAAACAGTAATTTAGACAAGCAAGTAGAAGGTCCTTTAAAGTTGGGTTAATAAATTTAAAAGTTATCCAAAAACTAGGAACATTAAGAGGAAACTGGCACTCAGGATTGATTAAAGGTGACTTTTCTAGTATGCACAGTGAATTTAACTAGGTCTTCATAGAAGATCAGTGATGGAATTTATGGAAACACTAGGTGTCTGTCCTGTGGTAGACACAACAGCTTTAGGGAGAAGAAATATATTTGAAAGGGAAATATTCACCAGGTCTACATCCTGAACAAAGGTCTTCAGGTACCTTAGGAATGCTGAAAGCAGGAGAAATAGTCTTTGCTAAGGAAAAGCACAACAGTTGGTTTTCCAATACCAAATGATCAGGTTGAAAACATGCATACTAGTAACAGTATGCAGATTGAACAGATCAAATTTATATATTTATCATTGCATATATATTATATATAAATATTATGTGAATACATATAACATATAACAACAACAAAATAAAAAGAGGTATATATTTCAAAGAGAACAATGGAACTACCTGGGAGGTGTTAGAGAATGGAAAATGAAAGGGGAAATGATGTAATTATAATCTAAAAAAAAACCATACTGAAACTTTGTATTTAGATTTAAGAAACAGCCTAAACAAAACTTTAGTGTTAACCCTGTCATCCAGTTGTGTCATATTGACTGGGGAATCCATGTTTCAGTTGCTCATTCATGAAGGTGAGTTATTTACAATCGAAAAGTGCTAAAGATTATTTTCCCAATTGTCAAACTAAATGGAAAGAAACTCAAAGCAATTCCTCTAAAATCAGGGATAAGACAAGGCTTCCCACTCTCTCCATACCTCTTCAGTATTGTACTTTAAGTTCTAGCCAGCGCAATAAGATAACAAAAGGAGATCAAGGGAATTCAAATTGGAAAGGAAGATGTCAAATTTCACTATTTGCAGATGATATGATAGTTTACATAAGTGACCCGAAATACTCTACCAGGGAACTCCTACAGCTGATAAATACCTTCAGCAAAGTGGTAGGATACAAGATCAATTCAATAGCCCTACTATATACAGACAATAAAAGGGCTGAGTAAGAAATCAGAGAAACATCACCCTTTAAAATTGCTACAAACACCATAAAATACCTAGGGGTAACCCTAACCAAACAAGTGAAAGACCTGTATCACAAGAACTTTGAGTCTTTAAAGAAAGAAATTAAAGAAGACACCAGATTTACTAAGAGAGAAATGGGCAAAGAGAGATGAGAAAAGGGTGGGGTTGTAGACCTGAATGCAGTGAAAGGGATTTAGAGGAACTTTTTGGGGAACTTGGTGCATTTAGGACAGTACTGAGAAATGCTATATTTTTTAGCCAAAAAAAAAAAAAAAAAAAAAGAAGAAAAAACCTAAATAGGGACTATTTAACATCCAGCTTTATGTTCTTCTTTAGCACAATAATCATAATCTTATCTTTTGAGAGAGAATTGCAAATGTCTGGAGCTGTCACTTGAATAGCAAGGAGGAGCTCAGTCATGGTGTTTGCTAAATTTCTAAAACCATTGTACAAGCTCACCCTGAAAACAGCTTTTCTGAAAATAAATAAATAAAAAATAAAGCAAACCAACAACCAAAAACTGGGATTTATGCAAATCCTATATGGGATTTATGCAAATTCCATACACTTTGATAGTCAGAGAAAATAGGTTTTTTCCACAAAGAGCAGCGAGTTGAGTCTGTCACTCAAGCAATGTAAGTAATTGTGTAAAAAGCAGAGAATCAAGATGCTTCTTTCCCACGCACACATTCACAAATTGTGTTGCATCTTCTTCAGACCTGTCCAAGTACATCATTTTGGAAACAGCTGCTGAGTATGGCTTTTGCACAGAACACAGCATAGATGCTAAAGTTGTCTGGAACTGAGGTGGCGGGGTCACTGGGTACTAGCTCCATGGAAGTCATTTGTTAGAGGCAGTGCAATAGCTGACATCAATTTCAGAAGGCAGAATTTGTTCTTACTTGGCAAACCCTCAAGAGATCATGATGGAATGAACAAAAGTTCTCCTAACAAGCTTGCATTTCTAGTTCTCCATCTTGTCCTCATGTTGAATTAAAGGAGGAAAATGATCAATGATCTTAGTTTTCTTATGTCTAAATATTTTTCTGAAAAGTATTATAGGTACACACACAAATATATATATATATATATGAGAAGAATAATGAAATACTAAATATTTACATAGGCTTCAGTTCCTGGATGAAATAGTATTATCCTCATATCTCAATTTGGCTTTCTTTACTATTCTATGCTGTGAAACCAGGGAGATTTTCTCAAAGGAAAATCTAGTCCTTGCACTCACTGTTTAAGTATCCAGTTATCTCTTTAAAAATCTTTAATTGCTTAACCAATTAGTTGAGTCTATGCAAAAGCCCATACAAAGATTTGTTTTTTTAAAGTGATAAAAGCTCTTAAAAAAAGGAAATGTTTCCTGTGGGCTTAGAACTGTGGTAGGTATAGTGTAGCTATGTACTCCAGCTTGAGAGTTCATGAGGATGTGTGTGAGTATGAAGGCTTGACTGAGGCTACAGTTCCATTTTTTTAAAAAATAATATCTTATTTATTGAGTATTATTATAAATGAACTGTTTCATAAAAATTGATTTAAAAAGTCTACTCTTTAAAGTGACAAAGAGGTTGTTATTTTTTAATTTTATTTACTTATTTTCATTTTTTTGTTTTCAATTCATCCAACATCAGTTTCCCCTACCTCTACTCCTCTAATTCCCCACCTACCTATCTGACTTTCCCTCTTCTTAGATCCATTCCTCCTCTGTTTCCCTTTGGAATAGAGAAGGTCTCCCATCGATATCAACCGGACACAGCATAACAAAATATAAACCTTCATATGAACACTGGGTGAGGGCACCCTGTAGGTGGAAAAAAGTTCTCAAGAGCAGATCAAAGAGTCAGAGACACTCTGCCTCCCACTGTTAGGCATCCCACATAAACACCAAGCTAACAAACCTAATATATATGCAGAAGACTAGTGCAGATCCATGTAGGCTCTGTGGTTGCTGCTTCAGTCTCTGTGAGCTTTTGTGAGCTCCACTTAGTTAGTGTCTGTTGCCTTGTTCTTCTGGTTAGAATCTGCTTTTGAGGAGACTCAGTTACATGTTTGCCAAGCTGTTGCCGACAAATGGGTTTTCCTCACAACATTCTCTGAGTATGCTGACAACATGGTGGCTATCACATCCCAGAGTAAGTGAGTTGAAAAAGCAAGGCAAAATTATTCACAGATGTTTATGACCTATTCTCAGAACTTTCTTCATTGGTTATATAATGGAACACTGATTAGTTATAGAAAATGACCACATGACATAATAAGATTCAAGTATTATTGGGGACTATCTTAGAGTTTAGTTATCATGGTTGACTTTCGTTTACTTTGAAACAAAGTCCAAAGTCTTAGACACTGGTAGCATAACTTTTTGGTGTTATGATCAATTCTTTTACTTTCAGCTTTATTTTGCCCCTCTATGAATCATGTTGTATTCACAACAACAAAACTTTTCTTCAGTGATTCTAAAGGGTCATGTTTTTATCACCCTTTTCTTGGGTCTTAAATCTGATTCCCATTTTTCATTCTTTAGGTGAAATTACTAGATATTCTATTTTCTGAAATGTTTCCCTTGACCTTACAATCATTGAATATGCCATAGAATCTTGCTGTCTTATATTTCATTTATGTGTATGTGCCATGTATCTGCAGGTGCCCGCAGAGGCCAGGAGAGGGCATGGGATTCACTGAAACTAGTGTTATAAGCATCTATGAGCCACATCATGTGGGATCTGGGAACCAAGCTCAGGAACCCACTATGATCTCTCAATCCCTAATATTTCTCTAGATGGATCATAAAATTAGAAAAATATGATATAGTAGATCAATAATATGGTTTGAATTTCTGTGAGATAATATTGTTAATTTTTGAGCCCAGAGATACAGATTAAATTTCATTTCAATTACTAGTGACAAACCAGTGAAATGACTTATTTTTCATGGTTACAAATCAGTACTATGCCATTCAAGTAAATCCATAAATTTTAATTAAAATTTTTCTTCCAAACTGTATTTTTTAAAAGCTGTGAAATTATAATATCCCATTAAATATAAGCTGACCCATTGCATATATTTAAACTTAGTATCACTCATATATTCTTTTGCATATTCTCATTTTAAAGATGAATTATTAATTGTGTGAAACAAAGATAATTTGATAGGTCAGTGAATTGCAGGTGCCTTTAGTTGCCAAGCCATCATGTTAACACTGGAAAAGCCATTTTTCACCAAACAATACATGTTGACTGTATGGAAATTAATTAGCATATTAATACATAAAGGTAATGTGAAAATACTTTTAAATATAAACAATTTCATGCATGACTATACATGTATAAAACTTAAATTGAAAAGTATAAAATATTTACTTCCAGTTACCCTAACAAGATTATTACTTCTTAACATTTATTTTACTTATTGTTCTGTTTCTGTGGTTACATTTTACATATGCTTCTGACCATTGCTAATTGTTTAATATTTCAACTCTACATTTTGTTTTACTTTATAAAAGTCTAACTTGATAAGTGTCATCTAATGTCATTCCTGGTAAACAGGGCATATTTATTAATGTGATATATGAGATTCTTAGTTATTTCTAGATGTTGAAGGATACACATTTCTGCTTAGGTCATGGTATGTCCTGGAGTATGCACTATTCTAAAAGATAGTACTTTCATGAACAGAATGCAAGCACAGGCTGTCTTAGATACTTTCCTATTGCTGTGAAAAGATACCATGACCATGACAATTTGTAATGGAAACAGTTTTCTTTTGGGGTTTACAGTTTCAGAACTGAGTCCATGAGCATCATGATAGGGAACATGGCAACAGGTAGGCAACGTACCGAAGCAATAGCTGATCCTCAAGCACGAGACAGAGAGAAAGCTAACTGGGAATAATATTGGTTTTCAAAACTTCACAGCTCATGTTCAGTGACACCTCCTCTGCCAAGACCACACTTCCTATTACTTTCCAAAGAGTTCTACTAATTGGTGACTAAGTACTCAAGTATATGAGCCTATGGGGACCATTCTCATTCAGACCACCACATAGTCTAATAATGATGTGCAAGACTATGGCTCTGTATATATTTAATTGATGTTTCTACCTGAATGCATACCCATATAGTCAGAAGTATTCTGAGCCACGTAAAAGACCATAGCTAATTGTCTCAATTCACTTGTTTTTTATTTGGTAAATTATACTTATGCATTTCTACTCATTTGTTACTTCTTCAAAAAGCTTAAATGCTCATTTATCAAAACTTAGGCCTATAAAAAGCATATAGCAGTAAAAAAGTCATTATCTGTGATCTCTTGAAAATGTCATAGGCAATATAAGAGGGCGTTGAGTGGCTACTCTTGTTGGTTTCTCAGCTTTGAGATTCTTATTAGCCCTAAAGTTGTAGACAGTAGTCAGGAAACAATCCTGTCATCTTCCAAACCTAGGTTATGATACATCCATGTGAGTCTTGAAATGGTGACAGGAGATATGCTTTTGCCAACATCACCTAGCATTTCCTCCACCCTTAATTACATGTGGCTGACAGTTCATTCAAATATGAAGTTTGAATGAAAAAATTCTTTATCAAAAGTCAGAGAGCAGTAGACTTGCCACTTTTGACCCCTAGAGAAAATGAAAGTAAGAATGTCTCCTAGAAAACCATTCTAAGAATAATCTTAGCATCTCTAAAATCTGAGAGATACTATAGCTGGTGCATGACTTATTTTAAAAAATGACAACAACAAACTAATAAATATCCATGAAAGTATTTTTTGGGCCAGAAAGCATAGACTTTTCCCTAAATGCTTAATGGTTGATCAAACAGATACCTTACAGGCAGGAAGGGCTTGTGCTATGATGAAAAATATGTATCTTGTTTCTTGGGGATCTGATATAGGTGCCACGCGAGACAGAACGATGGGAAATAATGAAAACCGCTTAGACAAAATGATTTGAGCTCAGAAAAGTGAGTCAAAGGGAAGAACACTGAGAAACATTAAGAATCCTGCACAATAGGGCATCACATAGAACTCTGCTGTGAAGGGATTTTTGAAGTGCCACAACTGTCAGAGAAGTAACAAATCCAAAGCAAATGGAGTGATTTTGGGTATCAGCCACTATAGAAGGCATTATTCACAGGACAGCTTTCCTCTGGTCCTTAGCTTCTTTTCATGCTATGCACAGGAGCCAAAGAATTCGCAGAAAAAATGTTCCACTGAAGAAAGAGACAAGGAGTGACAACTTCATGATGCAGACATTTCAAATCAACCTGGAAGACAATGATGAAAGTAGGAAAGATCTTGAGGCTTTTATGTCAGATTTGAATAGGATGTTTTATTACCATGAAAAAGAATGAAATATCATATTAATTTCCATTATTGACAGGGAATAAACTGACTAAAGGAGAACCTGGACAAAGTAGCTAAGAACTTTGAAATTCTTCTTATCTTTCATTTCTTCCATGTCTAACCAAAGAGGAAAGGGAAACCAATCCCCATTTACACAGTGCAGTAAAAGTGACCTCATTGTTGAACAGGAGAATGTTGGCTGAACATATGGAGCATGATATTAAGTTATTACATTTCCATTAAATTCCTTCTGACTTTAAAGTCACTGTCATTTTCTCACCCCCTTGTGCTAACTAATACAGCATCCCTACTATGTGTTAACTAATTCATTGCCCCCACTATGTGCTGAGAGTAGTTCTAAAAGCTTGTGTGTCTATTAACTTCTAATTCCCACAATAACTTCATGATTTAGGAATAGATAGTATTCTGAATTTTACAGAGAAAATATTGAAGAGGGTAGAAAAACAGCTTAAGAAAAACTATATAGCTTGTGACAATTTGGGGTTTATACTAAAGGAATCTGGTTCCAGGCACATGATCCTAACTGCATTATATATTATACATGAAGGTAAACTTTATGTATCTAGCTTTATTTATTTATTTTTATGAATTTCAGACACAGGGAATATACTACTTACTGGGATTTGGGGATTTCTTATCTTTTCCCTTCTTCTGCTCAACCTCCTTAGGATTTGAATAGACAAAAAGACACAATAACAAATTGCTGCCACAACTATAATTCTTTGTTCAGGGTACTGACTGCTGGAACTGGCTGTCAAAGCTATTGAAGAGCTTTAAAATGATTTGTCCCTCTGATAGAATTTGCTTTGAGGTTTGATCACACTGACTTCTGTGATAATAATGACTTAGAAGAGTTCACGAGCAGAAGATAGGTAGGTTAGAAAGACTAGTGTGAATTGATGGTTGTTCCAGTTAGCTAATAGAAATGAGAAAGATAGAGAGGAGACAATAGACAGACAGACAGATGATCAAAAAATGTATTTATATATATGAATGTCTGAGAAAGTGAAAGTAGGTCAGATTTACATATTAAATTGGAATGGAAAAATATTTTTGTATTAAAACTGTAAGACTACCTCATGGAATAATGATTAGATTCTATAATTCATCTAGAAACCAGGCAAGATGTACTTTAAATGGTTTAAAACACTTTCCAACGTAAGAACAGTTCATATTTTAACACCATGGCTGTTCTGAGGAAATTCGTGCACTCCATGTTCCCCCACAGCCTTGCTTATCAAACACCAATGCTTTCAACAGAGCGTTTTGAGCACCATATGAAGGCATCTGACTGACAATGGTGCTGCCCCTCAGAGGAAGTTAATGTGACACAAAGAGAATTTACCACTTTCATGTCGACAGGAAGATCCTGAAGCCATGGACAACACTATTTTGGGATAATACAGAGAGGACCATCATGTCCTGAGATACCATCCCTCCATATGGATGAAATAATCAGATAACTGGAAAAAAACTTCAAGTTAACTAGAATGAAATATTGGGTGAAATGGGTTAAGATCAAAACCATATCAAAGGAAAATATTATCTTTATTGACTTGTGGCCTTGAGAAAAACTTTGGCATTGTGGGAAATTTTCAGTTGCTAATAATTTCTTGGTTGGGGTGGGACTTTGTGTGTACTTCCCCTTCTCAGTGCTAGAATTTTTTGACTTTTATTTAACTTAAAAACCAATCCTGTTTTACATGCCAATCCTAGTTATGTCTCCCTCTGGCCCTCCCATTCCCTCTACCATCTCCCTATCCTACCTCCCATCTACTCCTCAGGGAGGGTGAGGCCTCCCATGAGGGATCATCAAAGTCTATCACATCATTTGGAGCAGGGCCTAGGCCCTCCCCTGTGTATCTAAGCTGAGAGAGTATCCTTCCATAGGAAATGGACTCACAAAGCCCATTCATTCTGGTTCCATTGCCAGCAGCCCCATAGACTGCTCAAGTCCCCCAACTGACACCCACATTCAGGGTGCCTGGTTTGGTCTTATGTAGGTTATCCAGCTGTCAGATTGGGGTCCATCAGCTCCCACTTGCTCAAATCAGCTGTTTCTGTGGGTTTTCCCAGCATAGCCTTGACTCCTTTGCTCATAACTCTACAACTGGATTCCAGGAGTTTGGCTCAGTGCTTAGCTGGGAATCTCTGCTTTTGTTTCTACTAGCTACTGCATGAAAGCTCTATGCTATCTAGTTTTGGTTCCCTTGACTCAGATATAAAACTTGTGACTTGCTGAAGCCAAATCAATATGTATTTTCTTCCCAGTTTGTATGTATCTGAAATGCATTATATTTTGGAGACATACTCCTGTGTTTTTCAAATTACAGACAAGAAGTAATATAATATTTAAGTTTCTGCACAAACTTTGTCTATGTATCAAAATAGTGACTTTATGATTATTGCATAGCTCCAGAAACTCATAGAGTAGTTTGTGAAATATATGACATACAAGCTAATTTTTAGGTGCAAGTGAGTAGTACACAGAAGTGTAAAGTGGAAACAAGTATTCTTAGTTTGAGAGCTATGTAACTCTAGAAAGAAATCTCAGAAACTTCCACTTAAGGAAAAACACCATGAGTAATGGAGTGATTATAGCTATGACTTCTATGGTGAAGATAGACGCTAATAAACTTAGCTGACCAGGACGTTGATATCTTTTTTTCCCATTTATAACCATTTACCAACTCTCTTTTCAGGGGAAACCAGCTTTATCTTTGGCTTGTAATTCTTTCAAGGTCAATTTAACTTCTTTTCTTTAATCTGGCATGCCTAATTACCCTCAAGATTAATATTGTGTAAGTGAAATCACATTGGGCTGCAAATTTTAGGTCCTGGAGTTTTCATGTCAGGCTTTGTCATCAGTGTCACTCAAAAATTTCTACTTTCAGCTTGTAAGACATGAAGTGGTAAACACAGTCAGAATTAAAATATGACAAGTGAAAAGAAGTCCTTCGGTCTTAATGGGGAAGAGAGGAAGGCAGCTATACTCTTGAGCTCCATTACTTCCACTTGATTAGTTCTTGTTCTCAATTATTTATCTGTTAGAGTTGGTTGATAGAAATAGAAAGATGGGATGGTATTTAACTTGGGTAAAGGTAATTGTTTCCATGGAAAAGCCATTAAGCCCCCCTCTATCCTGTGTGCTCTCTGCTAATCTCCACTATATAAGGCAGTCACTTTCTGTCTTCAGTGTCTCTAACAACCATTGTGATGAAATGCAGACCAATTCAGTAGGGCTGGAAACCTCAGATTCTGGTTTTCTTGTGCATTTAGGTGCTCTTTTGAGAGCCATATTGTGAGCAGTACTACTGAGATGAAGAAAAGGCTAACAGTACCATAAATATATTACTATATTGTGCTAACCATGCTAGACATCTCAATCTTTTATCTGCTATTAATTCTTAGTATAGTTCTAGAAAGTATCTAGTATTATTCTGAGAGTGTAGAAAAATAAATGGACATACATTTACCTTAAAGAATAACAAACTGAGCTCTTTATTCACTAAGATTGTAAAAGTGCTAAACCTCTGAGGGTTTCAGTTTCCATTTTGTAAATTTAGGATAAAAATATCTGCCTTGCAGGATTCACAGAAGGATCTGATATATGTGTGGAAACACTAACTCCACAGCCTGGTCCAGGAAAGCTCTTAAAATATTATTTATAGATATTTTTATAATAATTCAAATATCAGCAAAATGTATTGCTAAGAAAACAAGAGGAAAACAAAATTTTCATATTTAGTTGTGGTCATACAGATGATATAACTTGAATTATATATGTAATGAGCAAATTTGTGTTTAGTTGATCTGATTGGTCAAGATATTTAGTCATATATCTTTTCATGTATTAATCTTGATAATATCCATTCATTTCAAATTGTGAATGTACTGACTTATATAGTTTTCATCAGTTAGTGTTTGGGCATACTGAGTGTATTTTTTCCTTCAGTGTGAAAAAGTAGAAATCAAATTGTAAACCACTGTGTGTAATCATTTAGTCATTGTGAGGTTGCTAATTGGCCTGTGTTGAAATGTTAAGATTATCAGTGTATTCATGTTGATGACTATTAGATCTTATACTACCATCATACACATATCTCTGGAAATCAAAAGAATGAAACAATTAGCTGGAGTCTTTTGTTAAAGACTCAATGCATTTAGATGAATGGATAACCTTCAATCACATAACAAACACTTTATTTTAAAGAAAATGATACAAGAAAAAGAATAATATTCATAAAAAGTAAAAGCTACTTTTTAAATGTAGCAGGCATTTCAGCACCTGAAACAGGAGGCCCAAAGAAGTGCAATAAGCAATAAGCATCATTTTCTCTTGATCATGCAGAAAGGTTTACACATTAATAATTACAGACTGATTATATTCAACTTCATTGACAACTACATACAAAAATGAACTACAAATGTCCAATTAGGATATGAAAAAAATAATCCTCAAAAGTCAGCAACAGAACTATAAATTAAAGCTACATTAAGAAGAGTGAGGGCCCCTGTTTCAGGCCAACTGTCTTTGTGCCTGTCCTCTTTGGGATCTCCTAGCTTGGGGACTGCTGGCAGGTCCACTCACTCTCAAAGGTCAAAGCAATCAGTCTGCTGACATTGCTGTGTTAGTCCTGCCCCCACTCAGGGGAGAGATGAGCAAGGGCCCCTGTCTCAGGCCCAACTTCTGCTTGTACTCTTTGGGATCTCCTGGCCTGGGGACTGCTGGCTGGTTGACTCCAACCCCCCATACCCCTGTCCAAACAAGCCACAGTCTGCTGACATTACGGTGCTAGTCCCACCTCCATCAAACACGAGAAGGAGTGGCATGGCCTGCACCCATGGTGAGACCCATCGGCATATTAGACCTGCTTGCACCCACCAAAAGAGAACCTTGGACCCATACCCACCAGGAGAGGAAAAGAGCCCATCTGTACCCACTGGAAGAAGGGATGGGAAGATAACAATATAAGAACACATTCAACAACAGAAAAACGAATATGAGGACCAGAGTCTATGGACTCTATACCAGCAAGACCTGAATATTCCAAGGCATAAGAAGTAGAATAGAAAAACCTTAAAAACAACCTCATGAAAATGATAGAGGCCATCAAAGAGGACATGAGAAAATCCCTTAAAGAACTGGAAGCAAGAAACAAACCAAATAATACAAGAAATCAACAACTCTCTTAAAGAAAGCAAGTAAAGCCAAGAAAAAAAAACAATCAAACAGATGAAGGAAACAATTCTAACACTTCAAGACTTGAAAACTGAAATAGAAACAATAAAGACAACACACAATGAGGGAATGCTGGAAATAGAAAACCTGTGTAAATGATCAGGAACTACATATGCAAGCATAACCAAGAGAATACAAGAGATAGAAGAGAGCATCTCAGGTGTTGAAGATACACTAGAAGAAATAGATTCATTGGCCAAGGAAAATCTCAAGTTCAACAAATTCCTAATACAAAATATCTAGGAAATTTGGGACACCATGGAAAAGTCAAACCAAAGAATAGTAGGTAGAGTAGATGGTGAAGAAACCCAACTCACAGGTACAGAAGACATTTACAACAAAATCATAGAAGGAAACTTTCCCAACCTAAAGAAAGACAGCCAATGAAAGCACAAGAAGCTTATAGAACATCAAATAGAGTGAACCACAATAAAAGTCCCCTTGACGCATAATAATCAAAACAAAAAACTTACAGAATAAAGAAAGAATATTAAGAGCAGCAAAGGAAAAAGGCCAAGTAATGTATACAGGCAAACCTATCAGAATTACACATGACTTATTCATGGAATCTCTGAAAGCCAGAAGGTCCTGGATAAATATTCTACAATCACTAAGAGACCACTGATGCCAATCCAGATTACTATACCCAGCAAAGCTTTTAATCACTATAGATTTAGAAAACAAGATATACCATGACAAAACCAGATTTAAACAATAAATATCCACTAATTTAACAAATTAGACTTCCAACTAAAATCTATCAAAAGAGATGAAGAAGGTCATTTCATATTTACAACAGGGAAAATCCATCAGGATAAAGTCTCAATTCTGAACTATATGCCCCCCAAACAAACACATTCATGTTCTTAAAAGAAACATTACTAAAACTCAAATCACACATAAAACCTCACACACTTTTGGTGGGAGACTTCAACAACTCACTCTCACCACTAGAAAGGACCATCAGACAGAAACTTAACAAAGAAACAGAATAAATATCAGTAGTTATGACCTAATTGGGTTTAGTAGACATCTATAGAACATTCTCTCCAAACACAAAAGAATATTCCTTTTTCTCAGTGCCACATGGAACCTGCTCTAAAATCGACTATGTACAGGGCAATATAGCAAACTTCAACAGATAAAAAATTGGAATAATCCCCTTTATTATATCAGATCACCAGGCTTTAAAGTTAGAATTTAACAACACATACTGCAGAAACCTTACAAACTCATGGAAATTGAACAATGTGCAATAGCACCATTCCTGAGTTAAGGAAGAAAGAAATTAAAAACTTACTATTAATTCAATGAAAATGAAGATACAACATACCAAAATTGATGGAACATTTTGAAAGCAGTACTAAGAGGAAAGTTCATAGCACTAAATGCCCCCATGAAGAATCTGGAAACAAATAGTCACACTAGAGAATTAACAGCACAATTGAAAGCTCTAGAACAAAAAGAAGCAAACTCCTCAAGGAGAAGTAGAGGACAGGAAGTAATCAAATTGAGGCCTGAAATCAATAAAGTAGGAACAAATAAAACAATACAAAGAATATTGTACAAGAACAAGAATATTCTTGTATTGTACTTGAAGTTCTAGCCAGAGCTATAAAACAACAAAAGGAGATCAAGGGAATACAAATTGGAAAGAAAGAGGTCAAACTTTCACTATTTGCAGATGATATGATAGTTTACATAAATGACCCAAAGAAATCTATCAGGGAACTCTTACAGCTGATTAACACCTTCAGCAAAGTGGCAGGCTACAAGATCAACTCAAAAAAATCAGTAGCTCTACTTTATACAGATGATAAAAGGGCTGAGAAAGAAATCAGAGAAACATCACCCTTTACAATTGCCACAAACAACATAGAATACCTCGGGATAATGCTAAACAAGCAAGTGAAAGACCTGTATGGCAAGAACTTTGAGTTGTTAAAGGAAGAAATTAAAGAAGCCCTCAGAAAATGGAAAGATCGCCCATGCTCTTGGATAGGTAGAATCAATGTAGTAAAAATGGCAATCCTGCCAAAAAGCAATCTACAGATTTAATGCAATCACCATTAAAATACCAGCACAATTCTTCACAGACCTTGAAAGAACAATAATCAATTTTGTATGGAAAAACAAAAGACCCAGGATAGCCAAAACAACCCTGTTCAACAAGGCAACGTCTGGAGGCATCACCATCCCTGACTTCAAGTTCTATTATAGAGCTGTAGTCCTGAAAACAGCTTGGTATTGGCACAAAAATAGACAGGTAGACCAATGGAATCGAATTGAAAACCCTGATATTAACCCACACATGTATGAACATCTGATCTTTGAAAAGAAGCTAAAAATATACAATGGAAAAAAGGAAGCATCTTCAACAAATGGTGCTGGCATAACTGGAGGCTGGCATGTAGAAGAATGCCAATCGATCCATGTCTATCTCCATGCACAAAACATAAGTCCAAATGGATCGAAGACCTCAACATAAATCTAGCCACACTGAACCTCTTAGAAGAAAAAGGGGGTGGTACCCTTGAACGAATTGGTACAGGAGACAGCTTCCTAAACATAACACCAGTAGCACAGACAATGACATCAACAATGAATAAATGGGACCTCCTGAAACTGAGAAGCTTCTGTAAGGCAAAGGACACTGTCACCAAGACAAAAAGGCAGCCCACAGAATGGAAAAAATATTCACTAACCCCACATCTGACAGAGGGCTGATCTCCAAAATGTACAAAGAACTCAAGAAGCAAGTCTCCAAAACACCAAAGGATCCAAGTAAAAAGTGGGCTACAGAACTAAATAGAGAATTTTCAATAGAGGGGTCAAAAATGGCTGAGAGGCACTTGAGAAAGTGCTCAACATCATAACATCATTAGCCATCCGGGAAATGCAAATTAAAACAACTCTGAGATACCATCTCACTCCTGTCAGAATGGCTAAAACCAAAACACCAACGACAATTTATGATGGAGAGGATGTGGTGAAAGGGGAACACTACTCCACTGCTGGTGGGAGTGTCAACTTGTACAGCCACTTTGGAAATCAGTATGGAGATTCCTCAGAAGCATGGGAATAAACCTACCACAAGACTCAGCAACTCCACTCTTAGGCATATATCCAAAAGATGCCCATTCATACAACAAGGATGTCTGTTCCACTATGTTCATAGCAGCATTATTTGTAATAGCCAGAACTTGGAAACAAACTAGATGCCCCTCAACCGAAGAGTGGATAGAGAAAATGTGGCACATTTACACAATGGAGTACTATTCAGCAGAAAAAAAAAAAAACAATGGAATCCTGAAATTTGCTGGCGAATGGATGGCCCTAGAAGAAACCATCCTGAGCAAGGTAAACCAGTCACAAAAAGAGAAACATGGCATGTACTCTCTAATATTAGATCTGGGGAGTGCCAGCCTATAATCCCATGCCAGAGAGTCTGGGAAACAGAACCTTCATTCAGTGGCTGATGGAAGCAGAGGCAGACTCCCATGACTAAACACTGAGATGAACTCAAGAAATCCAGTGACAGAGAGGGAGGACTGATGACCAAAGGGATTAAGACTGGGCTGTTTTAACACACAGAAACAGCTGACCTGACAAGGATTAGCTCTTGAATCCCAGACTGATGCCTGAGAATTCACCATGGGACTGATCAAGACCCCCTGAATGTGGGTGTCAGTGAGGAGGCTTAGGTAATCTATTGAGTCTTAGGTAGTAGATCAGTATTTATCCTGGGTATACAAAAGGATTTGAACTCCCATCCAACAATGAGAGTTGCACTCTCACCCTGAACTCTTAGGGGAGGGTCTAGGCCATGCCCTGGTTGAAATGACAGACTATGGACACCCCCATGGAGGGCCTCACCCTCCCTGGGTAAATGAGGGGATATAGGAGGGTTGATGGGAGGGCATGGGAGGAGGGGAGGGAAACAGAGAGGGACCTGGAATTGACATGTGAAGCAACCTTGTTTTTAATTTAAATTTAATTAAAAAAATATATATATATATATAAAGAAAAACAAAAAGAAAAAATAATGGATGTAACAAAGAGTTGGTTCTTTGAGAAAATCAGCAAAATAGACAAACCTTTATCCAAACAACTCAAAAGGAAGAGAGAGAACATGTAAATTTACAAAATCAGAAATGAAAAATGAGACATAACAATGGATTCTGAGGAAATCCAGAGAATCTTCAGGCCATACTTTTAAAACCTGAATTCTACAAAATTTGAAAATTTAAAGGAAATGGACAATTTTCTGGATAGATATCACTTACCAAAATTGAATCAAGAACAAATAAGCAATTTAAACAGATGATAACAACTAATGAAATAGAAACAGTCATCAAAAGTCTCCCAACCAAAAAAAGCCCAGGGCCAGGAGGTTTCAGTGCAGAATTCTACTAGGAATTCAAAGAAGAGCTAATACCAATACTCCTCTGTAAAGAGACGCTTTTTCCTTGAGAGAATCCTTCTTGCCAGCCTGGTTCTAGAGCCACATCAGTCCCAAATAAACACACAGGAGGCTATATTAATTATGAAGCTGTTGGCCTTGCTTGTTTCTTACTGGCTAGCTCTGACTTAAGTAATTACCCCATAATTGTTAATCTAAGTATGTCTCTTACTGGAGAAGTTTCCGGGCTTCCTACCACACGGCGTTACATATCGACTCTCCTGTGTTTCTCCTTCCCAGAGTCCTCCTGGACTCCTAGTCCCTCCTATCTTGGTTCCCTATTGGCTCAACAGTGCTTTATTGACATAAGACTTCCCCAACACACCTCAAATTGTTCCACACAATAGAATCAGAAGGGACATTGCCAAACCCTCTTTATGAGGATACAATCATCTTGGTACACAAGACACAACTAAGAAAGAGACCAACATCTCTCATGAACACTAATGCAAAAATAATCAACAAAATATTGACATGTCAAGTCCAAGAACACATCAGAAAAATCATCAACCATGATTAAGTAGGCTTGATCCCAGGGATTCAGGGATGGTTTAACATGAAAATCTATCAATGTAATCCACCATATAAACAAAATGAAAAATAAAAACAAATGATCATGTAACTAGATGCTGAAAAAGCCTTTGACAAAATCCAACACCACTTCATGACAAAGGTCTTGGAGAGATCAGGGATAACAGGAACATAAATATGATAAAGGCACTATATAGCTAACCCGACAGCCAACATTAAACTAAATGGAGAGAAATTCAATGTAATTCCTCTAAAATCAGGAACATGACAAGTCTCTCTACTCTCTCCATATATCTTCAAAATTGAACTTGAAGGTCTAGCTACAGCAACTAGACAACAAAAGGAGATCAAAGTGATACAAATTGGAAAGGAAGAAGCCAAACTTTCACTATTTGCAGATGATATGATAGTTTACATAAGCGACCCAGAATACTTTACCTGGGAACTCCTACATCTATTAAACTTCTTCAGCAAAGTGGCAGGATAAACTCAAAAAAATCAGCAGCCCTACCATATATAGATAATAAAAGGGTTGAGAAAGAAATCAGAGAAACAGTAACCTTTACAGTAGCCACAAACAACATAAAATACCTTGGGATAATGCTAACCAAACAAATGAAAGACCTGTATAGTAAGAACTTTGATTCAAAGAGAATTAAAGAAGATACCAGGAAATTTAAAGATCTCCCATGCTCTAGGATAGGCAGGATCAACACAGTAAAAACGACAAACTTGTCAAAAACAATCTACATATTCAATGAAATCCCTATCAAAATACTGGCACAATTCTTCAGAGAACTTGAAAGAATAATACTCAACTTTATATGGAAAAACAAAAGACCCAGGATAGCCAAAACAACTCTGTACAATAAAGCAACTTCCATAGGCATCACCATCCCTGACTTCAAGCTCTATTATAGAGCTGTAGTCCTGAAAACAGCTTGATATTGGCACAAAAATAGACAGCTAGACCAGTGGGATCGAATTGAAAACCCAGATATGCACCCACCACGAACGCCTGATTTTTGACAAAGTAGCTAAAATTATACTATGGAAAAAGAAAACATCTTCAACAAATGGTTCTGGGAACAAATGTGTGTCTGTGTGTGCATACATGTACATGCTCATTTTGAAGTACTGGGTAGCAGTTTCAAATGAGATCAAAATGTTCATCTTGGAAGGGCTCTCATTAAGGCACAGAAGATTTTAGAGGAGATAAAACATTCTGTTTTAGAGGAAGCACCTTTTTCTTAGGAGCTAAACAACTTACAGACTTCAGGAGGTTTCTTAAAACTGACAGGATTGGGCTGGGCGGTGGTGGTGCATGCCTTTAATCCCAGCACTCAGGAGGCAGAGGCAGGTGGATCTCTATGAGTTCGAGACCAGGCTGCTCTACAAGAGCTAGTACCAGGACAGCCTCCAAAGCCACAGAGAAACCCTGTCTCAAATAAACGAACAAACAAACAAAAACAAACAAACAAAAAACTGACAGGATCCACTGACTCTATTCTGTGCGTTAAGGAATGTTGAATTACACTCTCTGAGAAGACAAGCCTCCTAGCAAAAGCAGATAACAGCTGAGCTGGTTGAAAGAGGCTCAGCCCAACCGAGTTACCTGAGAAGCAAGTTTCCAAGCTGTTGAGTTCCTTCAGGTTGTACAGTGTGCTCCAAATTTCCTCCTTTTACGAGGTGTCATCACTGTTGGGGTGACTTTTGATGTACAGGTGTTTGAGTCATTTCTGCTCTCTTAAATAACCCCCATCAACTCATGAATTGACCAAGTTGTACATTGATAGTTAGCATGCATGATTTCTTCCTAAAGTGTATTCTTGTTTACCTAGGAGGAGTGTCCTATAGAAGGAGATCAGAAAATAATTTCCATAAGTTTATTTTCTCTTTCCACCATCTGGACCCTTGAACCCAGGTCACCAGGCTAACAACTCAAGTCTCCATGAATCCTCAGAGGCAAAAGTTCTGAAATCCTGTCTCCTCCTGCCATATATTCCTTTCTCTGCCAAGCCACATCACTCCTGCCCTCATCTCCCAAGCGCTTGGATCAAAAGTGTGAGCTCAGGTACTCTTCACTTCTGTGTACGTCAGAGTGGCCTTGGATTTAGAGAGATCCATCTGCCTGTCTCCTGTGTCCTGGGATTAAAGGTGTATGCTACCACTGCCTGGCACTGTGACTTGGTAATATGGCTGCTGGGATTAAAGATGTGTATCACCATTGCCTGACTTCTGTGGCTGGTGGCTGGCTTAGCATTCTGAACCCCCAGGCAAGTTTTAATAAATCATAAATAATATATCACCACAGAAAAGTCCGAGGACTTCCTCCTACTGAAGAAGTTCAAATGTCTACTAGTGTAGCAATGGAAAAGTGACTGGACATTGAAGTCTACTTGTATCCATAAGTGACAGATAGTAGTCAGTGTATAAATATCGCAGCTCCATCAATAATACGGTCACTGCTAAGGTTACCAGTAAGGTTGATTAATAGGGAGGTGTGTTCTATAGGGCCAAACAGTAGCTTACTTAATAATAATTATGCTCATTAACTATCTTTTCTAGACTTATAATTACTATAGTCACAATAACACACACATGTATTATTTATGAACTATGTTTAGCTGTGTTAACATCTTTATAGAACATTGGTTGCTAGTTCTTGGTTTGAAAAAATGTCTGTGACAGCCATTGCAGTCAAATATTGTACAGTGTAGAAATGAATTGGCAGCTCTCCTGTCTGTGTTTGAAATTGCCCCACAGGCATCACACTACACTGGTCAGTAATTGGCATTTGGCATTCATTTGGAAGGTTTCAGTAGCAAGTGTAGCAGAAGTAGCAGTGTCAAGGATGAGTGGTATTTGGTTTCATTAGTGTGATCACACTCACGTGGGTTGTTTAAAAATGCCTGGTACTGCTGGAGGAACTAATGATTCAGACTGAGGTAGAGCACATTGTTAGAAAGTTATGAGTCTCCATGTGGGAGGGCAATGTCACATTGTTTGTTACAATTCAGTCCGTCCAGTGTAAGGACTTTCAGAAGAATGTGAGGAATACAGAAATACTAATTTTGCTCTGCAAAATTAACCTTGAACACATGCTTAAGGAAAATTCAACTTTGGAGGAGTTGATGGACATTGTTTCAGATACACTCAATCTCAATCTCAATAATTGTGTTTGTGATTGTTTGATAGACTTCAACATTATAAAATCACTATCTTTATTTCTTAAGACATCAAGCATGTGGATTGAAAACTTAAGGTAACAGTGCTTACCATACACTCACAGGGTAAATAATTCGTTATTGCATTGTTTTATAGAATGTGGATATGCTAGTTTTTCTATACAGTTTCATTCATTATTATAATATGTCATTTATACTAGGAACTCAAAATTAAGGTAATGCAAAGAAATACAAAATAAAACACCCACCTTTGTGAAGATAAATATTAGGGACTTTTAAACAAAAGTTAAAAATAATATATATGGTTGATACATGGTACAAACACACACACACAGACACAGGGATGCCTAGAGATTGTGAATGGACACATAGACATGGGTTTGGAAGTCTGATTAGCAATTTTAAAAGGGCAATCAGGAGGGAAATCCATCATGAGGAATGACCAAAACTAGGAAGGGCTGAGAGAGTGGCAAATAG
Source organism: Mesocricetus auratus (assembly GCF_017639785.1). Lineage (NCBI taxonomy): Eukaryota > Metazoa > Chordata > Mammalia > Rodentia > Cricetidae > Mesocricetus > Mesocricetus auratus. The sequence goes on along the minus strand of NW_024429194.1, from coordinate 38,099,815 downwards.
CAGGATGGCAGAAGACATAGCAACCAAAGGGGGAACAACCAATGCCGGAGCGCTAATGTGAATGTTTAATTTCTGCATAGCAGTAAGTTTGGAATGACATGAATGAGAGAGGGAGACACAGAAGGTAGGAGAGGCAGCAATGGACCTGCTCCTGTAGTACCCTGAGAGTCATCTGTTCTACTCCACCTTCCGCTGCTATGAAAATACATTATGGTAACCAAAAGAAACTTGGGGAGGAAAAGAGTTTTTATGGTTTACACTTCCATATTAAGGTCCATCACTGAGGAAGGTCTATCACTGAAGTCAGGGCAGGAACTGAAGGCAGGAATCTAGAGCAGAAAACATGGTAGAAGGCTGTTTACTGGATTGCATACATGTTTACTTTCTGTTGGCTTTATTATGGAGCCCAGATCTACCTGCCTATTGATGGTCTTACCCACCATGGGCTGTTCTCTCCCACATCAATCATAAATAAAGACAATTCCTAGAACATGTGACCATGGGCCAAGACAACGCCTCAGTTGAAGTACCTTCATGCTTGATAACTTTAAGTTGTGTCAAGTTGACAGTAATAATTCATTAGAACACCATTTTTAAGGACTTTAGGTTTAACACTGAGTTAAATAGGAAACCACCTAAAGTTTATAATGAGTTGACATACATCTTAGTATTATTAATCTTTTCAATCTGTTCTTATCAAGAATTGCCAAATGGCTTTTTATTTTTATTTTTTTATTTTTTATTTTTTGGTTTTTACGAGACAGGGTTTCTCTGTATTGTTTTGGAGGCTAGCGGTCCAGCCCGGCCTCGAACTCACAGAGATCCGCCTGCCTCTGCCTACCGAGTGCTGGGATTAAAGGCGTGCGCCACCACCGCCAGGCTCGCCAAATGGCTTTTTAAAAGGAAAACATTCACTTGCAGTGGCAACACACACACACACACACACACACACACACACACACACACACACACACTCACCAAGTTGTATTTGTTTTTCCTGTTCATGTTACTAAATGAATGCATGTTCAGTCCTAGGGAACTCCACTCCAATTCATAGCTGAGAAATCCATACTTGTGCATTATTTAGTCTCTCAGAGACCCAACCCCAGAACATTTGCTGTTTCTTCCACCTGCCCTGCTTTCCAGGATGAGAGAAGCCTTGTCAAGTGTTGTGTTATTTCATCCAACAATTCAGTTACAAAAATTCAATAACATTGGTGAACTAACTGAGCAGGGAAGGAGGCTGGGAGGTGTCATCTCAATGTGTGTTCGGGGAAGCAAAGCATTTTAGAGAGCACTTACTGTTTCTTCCATGGGGAACAGGAACACTGGCACAGACATTAATTAGGAGGATGTTGCATTTATCCAAGAGAGAGAAAGAGATGATGTAGTGTAGCTACTCTGTAGCAGTAGAGATAGAATTCCCCAGACTAGACTATGTTTTGCCTGTGTACCTGTTACTTGTTTTCTAGTTGGGAGAAATAGTATTAACAGACACTTTCTTAAAAGTTACTACAGATTTCAAGTTCAGCAAAGTCTATATTTTAGTCTAGAAGGAGTTTTTCAACTTTCATTACATTTGTGTTTTCACTATGGGAAGTAACATGTGACTTTATAAAAAGGACAAGTTTAAAAATGTAATAGCACATTCATAATATTCCATAAAGTATTCTTTGAAAAGTTGATCAAAATGTTGGGTGTTGGAATTATCACACAGAGAACTTCAATTAATGTGTTTAATATACTATTTAATACCTTCTGGAAGATGTAATTTTGTGTTATGGTATTTTTAAAATTTTGCTTCTCTTTTGTTAAAGGGATTTTCATATCTCTAGTTATACTTCTTTATTCTATAATATTTACTCAAAAGCCCTTACAATATTAAGCACATGATAATTGTTTTATTGTTCACACACACACACACACACACACAATGTAGTATGTGGCCTTGGATAGCTGTATTCTAATTGAGTTTTATTCATTACTGGAAGTGGACGCAGTATCATTATACTACTTACTTCACAGGATAATTTCTCTCTGTCTCTATCTCTCTCTAAGAGAGACATAGAAGTGTGTATGTTTCTTTCAGTGCTTTCAACACTTCCTCAAATGTCCTTTCTTGTATGTGCTTTGGCTACTCTGGAACTTGATATGAAGAGCAGCCAGAATCAAATTTTCAGTGACCCTTGTGTCACTACTGTTTGAGTGTTTAGATTACAAGTGTATTGGTATACCCCTAGCCTTGCTTGATGTCTGATATGATGCCATGTTATTTTTTGTTAGCTTTCCTCTGTGTATTAGATATTTATTCCTGAGTTCCTTTGAAAGATTTATTTTTATTATGTTTATCACATATATTTGTGTATTGTATATGTGAATATGAGTGCAAGTGTCCATGGATCCTGACCTCTGATCTCTAGACTGAAGGTCCAGGGGGTTGTGAGTCACCTACTTTCAGTGTTAGGAACTCAATTTTGTTTCTTTGTAAAAGAAGTATATACTGTTAACCATTGAGTGATCTCTTTAGCCACCACCATTTCTGGATGCTTTTAAACTTTTGTCTTTATCTTTGGTTTTCAGCACTTCCTGCATAGGTGATTTGGACATATTCAAGCCACTTTACTTTAAATGTGTTTTTCCCCTTTTTTTCTGTCTTATCCTCACTATATTGTAGCTATGCCTGTATTGTGAGTCTTTCATTACTAAAGTTCCTCGGGTTTTTTTCCCTTTGATTCTTTATTCTCTGTGCACTCCAGTTTGGGGTGTTTCTATTCACTATTTTCTGATTCTGTCCTTTGCAAAAGTGCCAAGTCTACTGACAAGCATACTGAAGATGTTCTTTGCTGTTGTGGTATTTATTTCCATTTTTGTCTCTTTCTTGTTTTAAAGTGTTTTCATCTCTTTATTTATACCTCTTTATTACATAATATTTACTCTGCTACCAGAGCCCTTGCTATATTCAACTTAGTAACTGAAGTTTTCTGTGTGATAATTCCAACATCTGTCGTACCTTACTTCAGTTTACATTTTTCTACTGAGTTCTATTTTGCCCTTTTATGCTTTGTTTAAGGTCTGTTATTCAAAACAAGAGTAAATTAGTCTTTAGTGTGGGTGTATTTTGTTAATATAGACAGAACTTTGTCTATGTTTAATTCTTAAGAAGGCTGTTGGTTCAAATTAGTGTAAGTGTGACTTCCATTTTATGTATTTTTTATACTGGCTATATTTCTTTTAATTTCTGAAGTACAATCCACACTTACTATGTAAAACCCTTAGTGATATGATGATAAGTCATATGTAATGGGAAGCATCGCTGACCTTTGAATTAAATGTCAATGTTTTGGGAGTTTCGTTTTTGGAGATGTGACTGCCCAAAACATAATTGGAGGCTGCAAGACATCAGCTCCCTTTCCTGTCTTCAGTATTTGCAATTTATTTACTATAAAACCTTCACTCACCTCTGTAATACCCAACGGCTGTCTTAAAAAAATAACTGATCGAATTTGATTTGTGCTATCCATATATAACTGAGTGTAACCAATTGACTGGAGTGTGATCAACATATCAGGAACCATTCTCTTAAAATGAAATGATTATTCTTTCCCAGAAGCTACCAACTGTTCTTACTCCTCAGTTGGGAGTGGGGACTCATGAACATTTTCCAAATCTATGAATGTTGATTCTCTTTTTCTTATTCAGACAACCTCAGCTTCTATGAGCTCATGATTTCAGTTGTCTTGAAATTTGCAGAAGACTTTTTTCTCCAGTTTTCTCCAATCTCTAACTCTTACAACCTTCATGCCTCTTCTTCACCATTAGTCTTTGAGCCTGGAGGGTATGTAAGTGTATAACATTATGCCTTAGTGTTCCATTGCTATTTACTATCTTCACTTTGACCAGATGTACATTTCTGTATTTATCTACATTTACTGCACCACCAGAAATGCAGCAAGAAAGCAGTTAGCTAGCTCTATACCATTCTTGCCACTATGTTATTACTGGGAATATTTTGGTATTCTCGTCATTATTACAGTTCACAGGGTTGACATCTGGTTAAAACTACTGATGACCTCATTCATAAACAACTCTTATAGTACCAGAAACATCTTGCTGGTTATCTTTCATACTACTGGAAGGTGTTATCAAGCAGAGAGGAAGCTTCCTGGTCAGTATTGATTTTCTATGTCCTGTGAGCAATATGTGTGGTGTCTTCAGCAATAGATGTTACCATCTAATTCTTATTTTGAGAGATCTCCTGGACAACGCTAACCAATAACTCAAGGGGATAGCAACATATCTGGCACTGGGATTTCTTAACATATTAACATAAGTGTTTATGTTCATGTAAAATAGTTAATTGGAACTATCTTACATATAGAATTCCAGAAACATTTTTTGTTGTTGTTGTTTGAGGATAGAAAGGACTCCCTTGCCAAGAATGAGATTTTCTAGGAAAAGAAGTTATTATCCCACAGGCAATCATTGTGAATATCATCTCTAATATATCATGCCTATATTTAGGAAGTTTCAGAATACATACTTTTGACTTACATACTTCTGTAGCTGAGACTCACTTAAGTCACCTAACGCTTTGCACTCTTAGTTGAGCAGTGGGTGGGAAGGATGGAAAGTATCATAAGAGGAAGTTGCTGTGGACAGAGCCCGATAGAGAAAACAGTGATGGGTTAAAATTTCATTTAGCCTAAACTCTAGCATGCCAAATTTGGTTCTAATGTACTGGATGCCAAATTCTAGATGTAAGAAATTTATATACTCACACATCAGGGAGCATGGTATCTTTTTTTACATCAAGGAACCAATAACAATAACGAAAAACTGAACAATGTATTTTCTTTTTAAAAAATAAATTTAAGCTAGCATTTTATGAAATGTACCAATGAAATAAGCATGCTGTGCAAAGACTGGAAATCAGAGGCTTATAATTGACTTTGTGATGTCAAATTATCAGAATTGGAAGGAAGGTTAAAGGTCGTTCTTTTATGAAATTTAAGCAATTAGTTTTACTTTAGTTGCATATATCTGAAATTTCATGACTATTTTTCTGATAATTTCCTTCTCGTTCTTTCTCTTTATATGCAAAAACAAAAGTGGTTAACATAAGGCTTACTGCCATAAATACCCACAAATGTTTCAAATGCAGCAAGAATGTACTCCTATGTGAATTTCAGAAAGTGTTCCCAAGTTTCTGTTTGCTCGACTCCCACCATCAGTTTCTTCTATCATGTGTTGAACCAAACTTAAGCAGAGATAACACTTTATAGATGGCATTTGGAGAACTTATATTTGGGATAAGCCTTCAGTTAAGATAATATAATGGAGAGTTACTCATGGGCAGCCTGTATGGACCAGTATGGAAGAGTAGACATTGCCTGTGATCAGAAGGCAGGCATGTATTATTATCACATGTGACTGTAAAGGAGGCCAGGAAGTATGATGCTCCATCATCATGCTCATGAATTATAAGAAATGGATTTCATTAATGGTTCAGCAGTCTATGCCATGGAAGCTGATCTATAGCACTGTGGGGATTATTAATGTGCAGTAAGTAGTCCCTCATTATTCACTGGTGATTAGGATGCTGGCTGTCAGAACTTCCACAGATATCAAAATCTGTCCCCTTCATGAAATGGTGCATATTTGCATATAATTTTAATATACATTCCTGTATACTTTAGAACAGTGTCCTCAACCTGTTTGTCATGACACCTTTGAAGTTGCGTATCTTATGTCCTACATATCAGATATATACAATTCATAATAGTAGCATAATTACAGTTATAAAGTGTCAATAAAATAATTTTATGTTTTGGGGTCACCACAACATGAGGAACTATATTAACGAGTTTTAGCATTAGTAACGTTGAGAACCACTGCTTCAGAACAACTCTACATTTTTATAGTATTATAGTATTATGATATAGTGTCAATATCATACAGTTTATAGAAAACAGTGAGGTGACTGTGTGTTCATGAGTTACACATTTGTTTTCAAATATTTCAGTGTGGTAGGTTGAATCTCTGGATGCAAAATGTGGGAGAAGGAAATCCGATTGTGATACTCAAGATATAGAATATTTAACATTGTCTTTAGTACTTTGTGATATTTTAAATGTGAATGAAGTATATGAACTAAATTTAATATTTCTTATTCAGATGAATATAAATTGAGATTTATAGCAATTAAGTAGCTTTCTCAGTGCTACCCATGCAGAATTTGCACCTAATTGTTTCAAAATTTAAAACCTGTTTTATTTCCTTACTTCATTGTGTTTACTCAGTTCTGTTATTTAGTTATTTTGGCATTTCTAAAGCACTCCTATTCTTATAATTTCAACTATGAATCAAGGGACTCTTAGTATAGTGACATAAATAATAGGGCTACTTTATCAAATACTTTTGGAACTTCTTAGTTCAGAAATAGGTTATAACATGAATTCTTGTTGCTAATAGCCACAGGTTCAGTCTTTATTTAATAAGACAAAAATCAAAGAAAGTAGATTTCAGAGGAGTAATAAATACAAATTGTCAGTGTTGAAATGGAGCTCTATTTCTTAAAGGTTGTAGAAATTAATGCAACCGAAGTAGACACATCATCAAAATGTTTTTTGCCTTTTCGATGTTGTCAGCATTTTGAGGCCAATTAATGTAGCCTAAAACTTATCAGTCTGAAAATAACTCAGCATCTTCCAAGGTGATATCTGGTTGTATATTTAATCTTATTCCTTGCTTTTCTCTAGAGAATTTGTGAGTTTTTAGCGATATTTTATAATGATACCTTTTAGAAAATAACATCATGCAGGAAAGTACAAAGGAGGAGGGGATGCAGCTCAGCTGGTAGAATGACTAACTGACATACCAGAGCCCCACATCCTGTTCCAGGCACTGCACAAACTGGTTACGGTGATGCACATCTGTAATTGCAACACTCAAAGGTGGAGGCAGGAGAAGGGGAAGTCAAGGTCATCCTTGAGTGCATAGTATCATTAAGGCCAGCCTGGTCTATATGAGATGAGAATCTTTCTCTGTACAGAAAAAGAACACAGAAATAAGGAAGGGGGTCTGGGCATGAAAAGGAGGAGGGTTGAGAAAGCAGAGGAGGCATTTAAAAAGAAAAAGGAAGGATATGTACCTTTGTACTATGCATATCTTCTTTTCTTTCTATTTGTGTCTTCATGTGTATGTTCTCTATATGGAACTGCAACATACTTACCTCTTTATTTTTCCATGGAGTTTTCAAAATAAATCGTTTAGTTACATGTAATCTATACCAACTTTCATATCTATTGTAGCAGGTTTTCTTTTGGGTCACCACCAGCTTTCAAATCATGACATGGAGATTTAATATTAGTTATTGTAGGAGTGAACCCCACAAAGCTACCCGCCCAACTATATAGCCTCGATTACCGCGATAAGTTATGAATGCTTGGCCTTATCTTAAGCTTGTATCAGAAGCTCTTATGACTTAAATTAACCTGTTTTTCTGCATCTATGTTTTGTCTTGGGTCTTTTTACCTTTCTTTCATTCTGTATGTCTTAGTCCATGTCTGACTGTCAGGCAGCTGCCTGGCTGGCTGGCCCCAGACATCTCCTCTTTTTTTCTCCCTTGTTCTATCTTCCCTCTCTTTTTTCCTGATTCCTCCTAACACACTCTCTGTCCACTAGTCCTGCATATCCTTCCTCTGCCTAGCTATTGGTCATTCAGCTTTTTATTAGACTGATCAGATGCCTTAGGCAGGCAATGTGAAGCAGCAATACATCTTTACATAATTAAATGAATGCAGCATAAACAAATGTAACACATCTACACATAAAGTAATATTCCTCAACAATCCACCATACTATTTTCTCATATATGTATTGTTTCTTAGCATTAGTAAACAGGATGGAAAGATATTTTCAGTTGTGTCAGCATGGCATTCTGGCTTAATTTTATTTATTTCTTTAGTTTCTACCTATTCCCGTTTAAAACAAATTCTATTCATCTTTTTAGTCTTAACTACTATTTCTTCTTTGAATTTATTGAGTATCCTTCCCATCTGTTCTCTTTCTAAATACTGCTTCACCTTCAGTATTCAAATATTTTCTTTCTATCTTCTACTACAAGATCTAGATTGTAATATTTATGATTTCATTGCCAGCAAATTGATTTCATTTCAGAGTCTCAATATTGAATATTTTAGAGCCATTACAATTAAATACATTATGTATTGGGCTCTAACTTGACTAAAAGATCATTATAGTGTGTAAAGGTGAAAGCTAATAAACTTGTAAACCTCGTCTCAGATTCTTTAAAACAAATGATTTGAAGATATAGCATTTACTTGGTGGTTAAACTAATAGTGTTAAAATGTTAACATTGTCATCATTGATTTTTCAGTATTGTATTTTCTCTCACCCCCTGCCCCTATATAGGTTCATGTTGATTAGACTGTTTTTGAACTCTTGAACTCATGATGTAGCCAAGGTTAGCTTGTGCTTCTGATCTTCCTGCTTCTACTTCCTGAGTGTTAGGATTAAAGGTATGAGCTACCATGCCTAGTTTAAAGGGTGCTGGGAGAGCATCATAGGCAAGCATTATTCCAACATGTGCCACCACTCCATTCCTATTATTGTATTTGTTAATTTGCTATATATAAAGTGAGCTTTGTGTAAGATCTGATGAACATGATTCTATTGTGTGATTCCTGCAGAAATGCCTTTTGGCCACATCTCATTGCCTGTTTGAGTCTCTAGGGCTCAACGTGCTTCTGCCACCACAGTTTCTGAGCATAAGCCTCTGTCTATTTAAATAGCGTGATTGTTTCTATAGCAGAAGCAATCTGATCATTCTCATAATGAGTAACTTGGTTCTTATTTTATTTGGGGCATTTGATCATCTGATATTTGTTCAAATAGTTCATCTTAATAGATTTTTATGATCATTTTCAAATGATTATTGATGAGTTCTGGTTTGGATCTTTTGATTGATTTATTTGTGGACTGAGTAGGAAAATGTGACTTGGTTCATCTGGCTGCATGTACTTACTCTCTGAAAAGTTAATTTCATAACCACTTATTTAAAAATGTAGATTTATTTGCTTTTGTATGATTCATTCAAAGTCATAGCACATATTTTACCTAGTAATATTTATTTACAGAGTACATATTGGTTGAATAAATAACTTGTACATGCATATTATTATGTGTTTAGTTTGTCTATGATTATTTTTAGATTTTTATTATTATTATTTTGGTTTTTTGAGACGGGGTTTCTCTGTGTAGCTTTGGAGCCTGTCCTGGCACTTACTCTGTAGACCAGACTGGCCTTGAACTCACATAAATCCACCTACATCTGCCTCCCAAGTACTGGTAATAAAGGCATGTGCCACCACTGCTGGGCTTTATATTATTATTAATAATAAAATTCAACTAAGATTTTCAATTCAACTAAGATTATTAATCTTTGATTATTCTGTGTACATAGTATCTTTAGTTTGAATTTACATTACAGCTACAAGTTATGAAAAGTCCTTCGTAGACAAACTTCCTCATAATTTACCTACAAGAGAATTCTAGGAGTGTGCTATGTGAAAAGCTATATACATTGGCATGCATCTATGGAAATTTTGACACTGTGTCCTTGTGTGAATTAATTTAATGTTTCCATATTTCTCTCAAAATACTTATAAATAATGGAACTTAAATTGTAATAGTTGAATTTTAGTGCATTGAGGGAATCTTATAAGATATAAAGTACCATAAAATCTTTTGTGCTGGGGAATATTATTTTAAGGTATGTTACTTTTGTTTATGTTGCATTTGTTTAACTCTGTGAAGTTGTTACTGTGTCTGTCTAAAACACCCCATGGTGTAATTAAGAGCTGAACAGCCAATAGCAATACAGGAGACAGGTGGGACTGGTAGGCAGACAAGATAAAGATGAGAACAACTGTGGCAGAAAAGGATATGCAGATCTGAGAATGAGAGAGGAAGGAAGAGAACTTTAGGGACCAGCCACCCAGCCACCGAGCTACACAGCCAGACATGGAAAAAGAAAGAAAGAAAAGGTATACCGGAATAGAGAAAGATAAAAGCCCCAAAGTCAAAGAAAAATGGGATACTTTGTTAAGAACAGCTGGCAAGAAACAAGCCAAGTTAAAGCCAGACATTTATAATTAAGAATAAGCCTTTGGTGTGATTTATTTGTGAGCTAGGCGGTGGGTCCCCCAAAAGAATAAAATATCGCACCTATACTTTTAGACACCCAGGATTTATTTATCTACTATAACAACTATAACTTCACGAATCACTTTCTTCTGAGTCAAAAAACAGCCTTTTGTTTATCTAAAAGTGAACATCAAATTCAATGTTGTATTGTTTCAAATAATTTCTCCTAAATTAGGCCTAAGAGTGAGAAGATAATTTTTGTAACTGTTTTTGTGTTTAAACCTTTGAAGAAATGTAGCTAGATACTAACTAGTTGTGGGAGGTTTCTGTAACAAAGAATGTGTGAACACAGGCATGACATAAAGCGTGAAGGTGCCGAAGGGACACACCAGCTACCAGGAAGAGGAGTGTGAACAGGACCAGCTACCAGGAAGAGGAGTGTGAACAGGACCAGCTACCAGGAAGAGGAGTGTGAACAGGGCCAGCTACTAGGAAGAGGAGTGTGAACAGGACCAGCTACCAGGAAGAGGAGTGTGAACAGGACCAGCTACCAGGAAGAGGAGTGTGAACAGGACCAGCTACCAGGAAGAGGAGTGTGAACAGGGCCAGCTACCAGGAAGAGGAGTGTGAACAGGACCAGCTACCAGGAAGAGGAGTGTGAACAGGACCAGCTACCAGGAAAAGGAGTGTGAACAGGACCAGCTACCAGGAAGAGGAGTGTGAACAGGACCAGCTACCAGGAAGAGGAGTGTGAACATCACCAGCTACCAGGAAGAGGAGTGTGAACAGCACCAGCTACCAGGAAGAGGAGTGTGAACAGCACCAGCTACCAGGAAGAGTAGTGTGAACAGGACCAGCTACCAGGAAGAGGAGTGTGAACAGGGCCAGCTACCAGGAAGAGGAGTGTGAACAGGACCAGGTTTCTTTGCCTTAAGTCTGGTCTTCTGAAAGCAATGTGCTAGAAGCCCAGGCCCTTGAAATTCCAGCCCCCACCACAGTGGCTGAAATTATCAAAAGGAAGAGAATAAGCACCTGGCAGTAGCCGGTCTCAGTTCCTGTCAGAGTGCCATCCTTCCTAGACAGAGTGTATGCACTACTTAAAGTGCAAGTGGCCAACAACTGGCTAGTGTCTACCACTCAAAAGTTGTGTGAAACAACAGCAACAACAAACCAGCCCAAACCACAAGAGCAATTGTTGACTAAAAAGCCACAAATATGGGTGAAAACAGGACGTTGTAACTGCAAGGCTGGCCTGTGGACTAAAATTAGGGGTTACGCACTCAGAATCTTTACACTGTATTAGATTTATTATCTGCATCAGAGGTCCCTGAGACCATAGAGCAAACCTGGGGAAAGTGTGGGAGAACAAACATCTAGTACAAATTAGCTATTTTCTTCCATCATTGAAAAAGTTTCCTAAAAGCAGAGCATAGCATAATACCAAATTTTCAAATTAGGCCTACACTGAGCATTAAGTGCCCACAACATTTCCCCCAGAGACTGAGCATGCTCTCTTGTCCTCAGTGGCAGGAAGAAATTCAAATGCATTTGTTAGAACATAGTTCTAAATGCATGAATTTCACCTGTGAAAGTTTAGAAAAGTAGGCTGTTAATTTTAAAAACCTGTGCAGAGATTATAAATTAATGGCCAAAGATGAATTAACTAAATAGAAATCAAATAAAGTGGAGATTATAACATTGATTTTAGATATTTTTCAGTTGAGAGAAAAATAAAATGGTATGTTTTCAGAACCTTCATTTTTGAATAAAAAAAAATCAAACTCATGTCCTAGCTAGTGAGGCATGTTTATGTTTTAGGTTCGGCTATGTCTGTTTAGGGATTATGATGGAAATTACATTAAGTTTTTCACTTACATCTATATTATGAATTCAAACTTTTATGATTTTGAAATTATTTTTTTAATGTTTCCTTAAAATGTCATCTGTCTGATGTCTGAAGTTAATACAAGATGTTGGTGGGGTGTAAGTTATGTCTCTCTTGATCTCTCTGAGATTCTCCTGTATAATTAGACTTTAAACTAGCCCTTTGGTAGTGGCTTGTGCTTTGGGCTTTTAAAACATCTTTGTTAATTTCTTAATTAGAGAATTAAGTCCAGCTATAGTTTCTGTGCTCCCGATGCCCAATGCAAATTTGCACCTGGCTTTGACCTTGTCCTGAGCATTCAATATTTCTGTGACTCCCAGTTCTGCCTTCCTTTTTATATAAAACTATCCTAGTTAAAAAGTTCCTTCAAAGTTTAGGACTTATAAATTATTGATTAGGGCATCAGAAAGTATAGTGTTGGTTTATAAAATTAAGCACTTTTATTCTGCCAAATGGAGGAGTACATAGGGAATACTTGAGTCCCACTTGCCCTTGACCAATATGTGAGCCTGCTGTGTTTGTCTCATTCCCTTCGTGGGTGGGGAAACAACAGGTGCTGTTCTTGCTGTTTAATTGACCTCAGAAATCACTCAGGTGTCAGTTGTGCCCTCTGACTCCCTCACATGGAATTGTGAATCCCTCTTTTAAACATTGTGTGTGTGTGTGTGTGTGTGTGTGTGTGTGTGTGTGTACAGGCACACACTCAATACAGCATCTGAGGACATCAGAGGACAACCTGTAGAAGCTTATTTGCTCTTCCCCTCTGTAGGTTGTGGGGATAGAACTCAAGTTTATCTAAGGCCTGATGAATAGAATATGCTTTCATTATCAATCATCAGATTTCCATATATGATGCAATTACTGACATCTGGATAAACAGCTTATTTACATTTTCTTCTTAAAAGGAGCATGGTGACAAGTCTAAGATAGAGTCAAGTGTCATATGTTATTGCACTTGAGCTGCATAGGAGAATGCTGTGACTGTTAGTTTTCTCAGTAAAGCATACTAACTCACTATTATTTGTATTTTTGTGTCCATTGTTTTTTAGTTACCTGGGCAAAGAATCATTTTGTATCCCGAGTTATCTCTTGGACAATTCTCCTCTTGACTAACTTCACCTACTTTTGTCTGTCTTGAGGGAGAGCTATCTAGGTGTGTCTTGTTGACAGTAGGTTCTGTTCCTTTTCATCTTGAGTATTTTGGTTTGGGCAGCCTGATTTTCTGCTCTAACCCACTTTCAGCCAGGTGTTATTTTATATCTGGTAACATTCATGCTGAGCCAAGTAGGGTATTATATCCTAGAAACATTGATTATAGTTACCGATAGAGACAAAAACAATTAAGTTTGCTGGGTAATATACTGGCAGAAAAGGAACTTCAGCAAACATCAGCTAATGCAGGAAGTAGAGAAGGATGATAGAGAGAGTCTTTGTAAAGGTTAGTGCTGCTGGAGCTTCCGAAGAAAGTTTCCCTAATAAGATCAGTAATGCCAGCTGTCTGCCTTCAGAGAAATAACTTATGTTCAACATTAAACAAAACACTGAGTAAAATGACAATGACAGTTAAATTAAATTGAAATATGCATCACAGTTGCAAATGAGAAAGAATGAAGACTTACCTTCAAGACACCATAATAGCTAATATAAATGAAGAGACTGGAATCTGTGAATTTGCATTAGAGAGATTTGTTTGCAAAAAACCATTAAAATCAAAAAAGACTGAAAATATATACTTGGTAGCTACAGTGTATCAGTGAGTCTTCATTTCTATTAGACTGTGAACAGTCTACCTCAAATGCCGAAGTGTGAAATAGTTATATTTCTCAGGACACTTGAAGTTTGAGGCCTTTCTGATTGGGATTTTCTAATTAGTTGCTCTAAGTAAACACAGGGAAGAGATGGAATTTATATTTCATATTGCATCTCTTCCTGCTAATATTATAAATAGACATTCTTTACTTCAGCAGTAACTTCTTTATTATAACATTTAAATTACACTTGCTTGTCTAAATAATTAGTAATAAAAATTATGTAACAAGTGAATATCATGGACCTATTTAATATAAATTTGTTTAGCGTAAACTGATTGAAATGTAGCCAAACCCCTTCATTTAGTTAAAACTTCCTTCTGGCTTGTGCTGGTTGTTATACTGTCTGTGTTTCTTAACATGCTGGCTTAAAACTCAACATACCTCAGTTTTGTTGGCTGTGACCTAAACCTGATGGTAACATCAGAATGATATAAAGGTTATTTCTCTAACCTTTTACTGAATTTATTGATTTATATTGAAATTCACTGTCAAGTTTTATTCAAACTCAGCGGGTTGCAATTTATTTTCCATTGTATGTCATTTAGCTATAAATGTTTAAGTAAAATTTGTATTTGAGAATTTGTATGTGTATACTTCTTCCAGATTATTTATGACTATACAAGTTATTTATATTTTTGTATGCAAGTTTAAATGTAATATTTAAAATTAATTTAAAGTGTTAATTTTAATATTAAAATTAAATATTAATTTTAAATGTTACCACATATTCTAGTAATCATTAGAACAGGTAGCACGTTAATGGATACTATTTGCTGTATTAACTTTCAGTTATATTGAAATCTTTGTACTTTCATTTCGGGAAATGGATAGGAAGGAGCAGGGTCAGGTAACTCAAACAGTAAAGGGTTTCTTATACAGGAACCCAGTAAAATGACCCTCCCGCAGTATCCACATAATACACAGTGGGCAAATCAAAATGACTGTAGATTGGGGGTTTTTTTGGTATTTTTTTTACTATTATTGAGACTTCATGGTCACGGTAAGATGGGTAGATAGCAAGGTTAACCTAGATTATTAGGAACCAGGGGTTGATCTACCTCTCCAAGACAATGGACTGCAATGAGGGGAAATAAAATTGCAATTACATATCCAAGATACTATGATGCAGTCCACAAAAGAATCCATGAGGTACAGGGCAATACTGGAAGTTAATTGTAATCTACTGTTTATCAAATATCATCTGTTGTTGCTAACCCTAAAGTTCTGGCTGAACATTTAGAATATCAGAACTCTTCCAGTTTTTATTAATCCTAAAATAAGGCTCCAATCATTTATATTGAACTCCCCAAGAATACTTATGAATCTTCATATTTGGGTAGCACACTTCTGAACATAGCAAATACTGAGTTTAGGACAGGAAGATTCATACCAGCCATTTCCAGTACTTTCTTACTTCCCTTTCTTCTTTCAAAAATTAAGGAGTTTTCCTAAGCAGGACCTGCCACTATTTTCAGCATGGTCCAGCCCTGACAAGACGATAGAGCCACTGAAGAGAGTCTCACCTGTGGTGAAGAGGAGCTGGAAAGGATAACCCTCATCTTTCTTCACATGTTTTTCCTGTTTTAGCTGAATGTGGCCATGCATATGAAAAGTCATTTTTACTTCATCTTATGCTACTACACTTTCCACTACCCATCAACAGTACCTAAAGATGACACATAGTCCCCATCTAGATCAGCCCACATTTTATAGGTGGTGAGATCATTTTGTCCTTTATAGATTTGAATACTCTCATTAATTTCTTTAGCAAATCTAAAATGCAGGGTGGCTTTATATTGGTTAAAATATTAAATATAAGGTTGACATGAAATAAAAATACAGCTCCACAGTTTAATGACTGGTTTCTTTTCATTCCCTGATGAATGCAAGGGGTTCTATTAGCTGGAGTAAAATCATCTGGAGTGCTGAGCAGCATTAAACTGTAGAGGCTTAAGGAGATGTTAAGAAATGTGATTTTAATTTCACCCGCTGACTGTCTGAAGGCAACTTAATATAAGAGAGTTGAATGGTGATATCATGCTGTTGGCACTTGAGCTTTCTGCTGGAGGTGGCAATCCAGTCTTGGAAACCTATAATTACTATTTCTTGAGTATTTCTAGGTTTTGATTATTCAATCTGGATACATCTAGTAGGCATTTAAGAAGTGATACACAAATAGGCATGGACAAAATGCAAACATATTTGTTTCAATACTGTTCAATGGGTATCTTTCTGATGCTATAATAACACATTAATGGAAAGCATGATGAGTGTAACTCACAAGATAAATCTCATTATTTCATGTTGTAGTTGTATGTAGCTACCCAGGTTATTACCCCTTCAAAAGAAAAGGCATTTTATTCAAAATTATGAATTTATGAATCTATACATTTCATTTTAAATGACATGGAAACATTCCACTAATATTAAGTATTTACCCACAGTTGTTTAAATTCCATATTTTAAATAGCAGTGGATTCTTAACATGTTTCATTGGCAAGGTAATGGTCACACATTTCTATATAATGGAATTTAAAGGCATAAATGTTTATTTAAAGAAATAGAATGCTGTTACCACCATTGTTGCCTCATTAACTATGCAGATAATTTATGTGACTTGATAAACGGGCAAATGTCAAATACAAAATTCAGTTCTGCGTGTGAAAACATTACATACATAACACCTTCTTTTGTAAAAATGAAAGCACTTTAAAATCATTTAATCATCTATTTCCTTAAGTATCTATTTATTCTTCCTTCTGGTATGTGTGCGTGTGCATGTGCGTGTGTGTGTGTGTTTGTGTGTGTGTGTATGGTGTGTAGTGTGTGATGTGTGGGGATGGTGTGGGGATAGGACACATGCGAGGTGTGTGTGTGTGTGTATGTGTGTATGTGTGTGTGGTGTGATATGTGTATGGTGTAGGGATGGGGATGTATTTGAGGGGTGTGTGGGGGGTGTGTTTAAATGACATGGATTATGTGGCTCCCTGTATCTCTGTCAATATCCAAATCTATGTGTAACAATATAGTTCTAAAATCAGTTAGAGCTCATCCAGCTAATCCTCTTACTGATTGACAACTGGATATAAGATCTAACAGCAATCTTAGGTATCAGTAGTAAGGATCATTCAGGGAGGAATTCAACTGTTCAAATACCAAGATTTTAGTACTATAAAAGTCTGACATTCCCAGATAAATCTCTACTCTAACTGAGCCTTTAAAACACTGAGGGTTTTATGTGCAGTAAATTACTACGAATTTTGTCAGTTTATAACTACTACTTATGAAAGAGTAGGTACCAGAATTTTCCAAATGTATCAACGGATTTGTAGGGGTTCTAAGAACAGGCCCCAGCATGTGGCTAATATATTCCAAGTTGTTTATAACTTAATGACCTAGATATGTGTATGTGCATATCTTTACTCATAAAAGACAATAAAATATTATTTTCTAAAGACAGTGAGTAAAGTTTGAACACATAAAATAAAAGATGCTTGGCATGATGTTGTATGCCCTTAATCACGGAATCTGGGAGGTAGAGGCAGGCAGATCTCTGACTTTGAGACCAGCCCAGACTATGTAGTGAGATCCTGTCTCAGAAAAAAAAAAAAACAATGGTGTACTGAAATTATTTTTAATCAGTCTCAGTTTAGGTTTCAAACAGTGGTATTAGCTAGCCTCTTATAAGTGCTCATGAAGGCTTGGACACAGGGAAGCCTATAGGTTACCTTCAAGAGAAGAAAAAAGGGCACGTTAAAGAAATAAACTGAATGTACAAAACCTGAAGGACATGTATATGTTCAAATTAACAAATGTACTGATGAAAGTCTCAGGTTACAAAGTCAACATCTATAGATCAATTGTTCTTTGAACTGACAGCAAAATTCCAAAACAAATGAAAAAAAATCATTTGTAAGAGTATCAGGAATATAAAATATTTAGAAATATAAGTTTAACAAAAGTAGAAAACGCTTTTATACTAAATAATGAAAAACATTTCTAAAACCTGAATAAAGGCTGAAAAAATATCCCCATGTCCCCTCATTGGGAAACTTGATATTAAATTTTAATTGCATTAAACCTATCTCTGCCTATAATGTATTCTTATAAAAATAACAGAGGTATTTTTTCTGAACTAGAATCAATAGTCCCAAAATTCATATGGATTTTTTAAATTTTTATTTTTTAATTGTAAATAGCTTGTTTTACATGTCAATCCCAGTTCCCACTCCCTCCCCTCCTCCTGCACCCTCCCACCATCCCCCCCATCCTCCCACCCTATTGCCAATTCCTTCTGCATAGAGGATATCTAGAGTCTATCATTTCACTCAGGGTAGGGTCCAGGCACTTCCCTAAGAGTCCAGGCAGAGAGAGCAACCCTCTTTGTGTTATGGACACACGATGTCTGTTAGTATTCAAGGGATAAACACTGGTCCACTACTCAGGACCCCATAGGTAGCCCAGGCCTCCTCACTGACTCTCACATTCAGAGGGTCTGCTGTCTCTGCTGGTTTTGCCAGCCCATGCTTTGCCAATTTGCTCATTGCTCCTCTCTCTCTGTCGCTGGGTTTCTTGGGTTCAGTTCAGTGTTTAACTGTGGGTATTTGCCTCTGCTTCCATCAGTCACTGGATGAAGGCTCCAGGATGGTTGTAGACATCAAGTTCATTATCAGGAATGGGCATTCGAGGTGCTCTCTCCACTATTGCTTAGCTTGCCAATTGGTGTCATCCCTTTAGATCACTAGAGGTCACTCTGGTGCCTGATCTGTCTTCTAACCTATGATTCCCTCTTCCCCCTATCTTACCCCCCCCCGTCAACCTTCCTGTTCCCCCATGACCTACTCTCTCTTTCTCTTCTATTTCCCAGTTCCCCCTTACCCCCACCCCTTGCCATGTTCCCCATTTGTTCAGAGGATCTAGCTCAGAGGTTAAGAGCACTGGCTGTCCTTCCAGAGATCCTGAGTTCAATTCCCAGCAACCACATGGTGGATCACAACCATCTGAAGTGAGATCTGGTGCCCTCTTCTGGCCCATAAGCAGACATGCAGGCAGAACACTTTACACATAATAAATAAATATTTAACCTTTTTTTTAACGTATGTCACTTGAACACAGCACTTTTTAAAAAGGAGAACATTTAATTGGGCTGCCTTACAGTTCAGAGCCTTAGTCCATTATTGTCATGGCAGGAAGCATGGTGGCATGCAGGCAGACATGGTGCTGGAAAAGGAGCTGAGAGTTCTACGTCTTGATCTTCAGTTCTCTGACACTGTTATAAATCATGATTTTATATGTCATTTAGTGTTATGTTGGGGTTGCTGTGCGTTTCAACAATTTTCAACCACTTAGAGTTATTGTGTGGGTTTTTTTGCCAACAGATACCTTAAAAGAAGTAAATTCCCTCATAGTTCTATTTTTAACCAACTTTGCTTTTTAAATTATATCCATTTGTGTGTGTGTGTGTGTGTGTGTGTGTGTGTGTGTGTGAATGTATACATGCTTGTGTGCATGGAGTGAAAATGGAGGTCAGAAGACAACTTCATATCACATGGTTCTTGGAGACTGAACTCAGTTCCTAAAATGCCTTTGCCTGCTGAGACATCTCATCAGCTTACATGAAAACAATTAAGTAATTTTGTTCTTCAATTTCATACATGTATAAGTCATTCTCATTATTCTCACTGCATGCTCTCTTACCTCCCCTCCCCCAGCTCACCCAACTGTTGCCCCCCTTTCCAATTTCCAGTTCTGTTTGTGTTGGTGTACGACCTATGGTGCTTACCCAGAGCTTTTGGTGTTACCATTGTTTGAATCAGTTGTCTCAATGGAGCTTATAGTTATCACAAGTGGCTTCACAACCCAAAGCAATGACTTGCTGTCCCCCAGAATCTTTCAAGTAACACGCAATTCAGCAGGAAGTTTAGGGTAGAATTTTTCCCCCTTAGAGAATTTTTCTTCCTGAATTAGAAGAGCTTGTGCTGTACAGGAGTGCTAAGAAGAAAGAGTTCTTCCTGTCCTCCTGTCTCCAAAAGAGACTGAGATCAACTGCAGCACACAGAACTGAATGCTCTAAGTTTCTCCTGCTTCACTTTTTCTGGAAATATAAGCCATCAGTTTCTGAAAGAAAAAAAAATAGAGAACAAACAAGGGAACAAGGAAACAAACAAACAACAAATCTTACTTTTCAGGGCTAATGGTTTAAAATTTCTGCTTCTCAGAATTTGGTGGGTGGTGCTACTTTGGGCTTTCATGTATATTGACATATTTGTAATCTTGTTTCACAATGAGTTTTGCTCTGTCTTGATTGTGCTGAGTGGGCAGACAATTTCAATTACTTCCAGTTCCACAAGGTCACTCTTAATGCTTGTCACACTGTAAGTGCTCAATAGATTCTCAGGTTTCCCATATATCTGTCACTACAGAAAAAGGCACACATCATATGCTTTTATTGCCCAGAGGCAATCCCTGATGATTTTTTCTTTTGGTTTTTTGAGACAGGGTTTCTCTGTGGCTTTAGAGACTGTCCTGGAACTAGCTCTTGTAGACTAGGTTGGCCTCAAACTCACAGAGATTCTCCTGCCTCTGCCTCCCGAGTGCTGGGATTAAAGGCATGTGCCACCAAAGCCTGATATTTTGACTCAAAACCTCTTAAATATAGATTGCCTATACATATATAATTGTTTAATTACATTGTCAACATCTAAATATGGTTTGAAATATAAAATATTTTTTAAAAGAGGCAACATAAGTGATTTAAATCCTAAATCTATTTTGTTATATAAATCAACTTTAGTGCCTCCTGAGAAAATTAAACACAAAACAAAAATCACAAATAGAGTACTGATCATAAACCTTCAAAGTTATATTGGGATCAATAGCATCCTACATGTGACACTGCCAATAATCATTTTATATCAGCTTTCTGTTTTATATGAATTTTCATTTTTCTAACATTAATCATCATTGTATTTTGATTTATATCATAACATTGTTGTTCAAACAACCAATCTAATCATTTCTTTCTAATTTTTGAACTAGTGACTTGCATGGCAATGCTGCCTTGTAAAGTTTCTTCATTCAGTAATGGAGATCGTTCTTGGTCCTTTGAAAGATATTATAAAAACTGGTCTGAAGCTCTTGGAAGTCATAAGCCTATGGTGTTGGAGTTTGTTGCAAATTCTGTAGTGTTCCTTATTTTCACGTTCTAATCTTATATGATAATTATCTAATTAGAAACACTAAAAACAATAGTTTTATATGATTTATAGATCTAATCACCAGTCTCCAAGAAACCTTGCCATTTGATGAGGTTCTTAAATCCCCACTCCACCCCCTCCAACCCCCCTCCACCCGCTCCCACTGGAGGATGTGACTGAAGTGCCCAGTTCTGCAGCAGGTCTCAGCCCTGGATAGTTAGTTATCTACATCAGGCTCATTTGGTCCCTTTGCTCCCTGTACTGTGGTGGGTTATCATGAGTCTTGACAGGTTAACTGCTAAGCTAGCCTCTCAGCTATCGCTTGTGTTTTTGATTGTTTTGTGCATCTAGCAAATGCTTATGTGCATAATGGTGAAGTGATCACTCCCAGATCATTTACCAGGTCCTGAGCAGAATCCCAACTTAATATACTACATAGGTTATTCCCTTCTCTCCCTTCCTAGTGTCATAACTGTTCTAGAGGAAAGGTGGATAATTGGATACCTCAATATTATTATTATTTCTGTTTGCTTACTACTGAAAGCAAGATGAGTGCACATACTTTTGAAGGGCCAATTAATTCATTACAACTTTGGTGGGACATTTAAAAATGACTGTAATTTAATCTTTTAAAAAAGTCTTCCCGAAATGACAGACTCTGGAGAACTCCCATGGAGGGCCCCATTCTCCCTGGGGAACAGAGTGGGGATTGGGAGGGCCTGGTCAGGGTGCAGGGGAGGAGGGGAGGGAGAGGGAGATGGGATTGACATGTGAAGCAAGCTTGCTTTTAATTTAAAAAAATCTTCCAATAAAAGCACTCAATCTTTTGATTAACTTATGGAGGAAAAAACTCCAAAGTATTCTATTTGATGTTAATAACTGAATAAAATGAATTTTATTCTTGATGTTAAATATGGGTCTTGATGTTACATCAAATATTTTAATGAATGTGACTTGAACAAATTATGTGGATTCTTCATTGAGTTCTGCTCACATTGTCGCTATTTGATAAAAGATATCCTAGGATCACAGAAACTCATCTGAGACAAGATCTGGCAACCCCATAGATGCACACATATGTGGTATTTGATTGGAGACAGAACATATGAACCTTGAAAAATAAAGGTTTATAAACTGTGCCAAAACACTCACTTTATTTTGAACAAAAGCTTTTTATCATTTTTATTCTATTTATGTAGCTCTTTTTAAAATATACCCTACAGAGATAATCTTTATTTTAGCCCTGCATCTCTCATCTTTTCTTATTTATCCACGTTTGTCGTCACTCCTCACTGCCAGATAATTTACAAATTATCTTTTAACTCTATGATGTGGTCCAATCTCTTGCTCTTTCCCATGAATCTTCCATCTTGCATGGTCAAAACTGTTAAAATATGCAAACATCAACGATGACTCAGCAGTGAATCAAAGGTTAGGTACAATTTAATTGAAAACTCTCAACAATACCCAAGCTGTCTTAGTGTTCTATTGTTCATTTCTATGTTCCCCTCACCACAACTCTCAATGTTGTCATCTTGAGTTGGTTCCAGTACTCTTGCTATTTTCTGAACATTTCCTCCTAAAGCATCATTTTTCACTATCTTTAATGTTCTCTGTTCATCTAAGCATTATAGCCAAAAGAACACTCATATGTATTTTTGTTTGTCTAATACAATATTGTGCCCTCCACGAGAGTTTGGTTGGAATTTTTCTTAATTTTTTTTCAGTTTCTCTCTTTAATATTTAAATATCTTAATTTAGTCAAAGTATTATTATTGGTCCCTTTTGAAAAGATTTATTTATATTTAATGTCTACAAGTGTTTACATGGGTAAATATGCATGAAATATGTACAGTACCGGCAACATGCCAGAAAAAGATGTCTGAATCTCTGGAACTGGAACTATAGATGGTTGGAAGCTGCCATGACTGTGCTGTGAACTAAACCTAGGTTCTCTCCAAGAGCAGTAAGTGCTAATAACCAACAAGCCATCTCTTTAGCCATTTTTATTAGTGTCTTATTATAATATACAGTTTATGATATTTGCATGGCACAATTAAATTTTCTATGGAAAGACTAGCATCCTTGCATATACAGAGTGATTCTTAGGAGTGAATGTATATGTGCTAGTGTGTGTGTGTGTGTGTGTGTGTGTGTGTGTGTGTGTGTGTGTGTGTAGAGGACTGAAGGTGGCTTAAGACATAGGAGTGCACTTCTGATTATTTAACTCTTTTGTTGTGTTCCAATTCTGGATTTGTCATATCAGTTGCTAGTTTCACATTACTATGTCTTAGAAATTTCCTTCTGTCTATTCTGAACTATACTGTCTCACTTTAAAGCATCATCTGGCAGCTCCATTAATATTTTGCTTTTATCTGTTCTTTACTCAGCCAAATTAGGAATGCTATTAGATTAAAATGGCACACACACACACACACACACACACACACACACACACACACACACACACTGAATACTTTCTGGTGGTTTAATTATCACTGATATTTTTTAAAAGCAATTTGAAATGGTCTCCAATTGTGGCTAATTTAGCAGTAAGTTTTCAAAGATGTGGGCAGAGAAATAAGTGTTAAAATATTAAGCAGACCTACATCTTGGTTGTCAAATTTTAGAGCACAATTAGTATAGAAGTCCTTGCAGTCAAGTCTTTTAAAAGCCCAAACTTTTACTGAATGTACGTCTATTTGTTTTAAAGCTCACAGTGGAAAAGAAATTGTTTGTTGGAGAAAATCAACAACTGAAAGTGAAAGTTAGTCCTTCTCAGTTTTAAACTATGAGATATTTTCCATAAAAGTAGAAAGAAATATTATCAGTAATCTTTAGTTCATCTCCTATTTGTTTATACTAAGAAAAGCAGATTTGGGAAATGAAATGGTACATTGGGTTCACCTCCTGGCCAGATAATCATAATTTGTAGGGGACACTATTTGATAATAGCTTAAAGGATATATGTAATAAGAGCATTAAACCGTGTAAAGCGATTAGAGTAGGGTTTTCACAGTAATGGGCTAAGCACTATAATTTTGGTGCTTCAAGGGAGATGGAATTTGTATATTCTAATCTAAAGCTGGAAGAGCAGGTTTACTTTTAATATGTAATAAATTATTTAAATAACAAAAATATTTTACTAATATCTTTATGGGTTTTCTAGAATCTATTATTTCAAAATGTACTTTAGCAGAGTGAGACAGTCCCTTATCATTTAATGAAACAGGTTAGAAGTCTGTAAACATGTTTTAAGTCACATTTCTCAAAGTTTGTTCTGTTCTGGGAAACAAGTCCAATGAGACAAAAGAAAATAATAAAAAGAATGTAAATAAAATGATAAAAAGAAAATAATAAAAAGAATGCTCATGAATAAGTGTTTGAAAAACATTATGCATATAATGTTAAATCTGTGTCTCATTAATACCTTGGAAGTCAATTTCCCTTAGAATTATATCAAAGTTAGATATTGTCCCAGTGACTTATATACTTTGCCCCACCAAGGAAACCAACAAACAAAAAACACTGTTTTCCAACTTACTTTGTGTTGGATGATCTGAATTTTTCAAGTTCAGGATCTCCTGTCTAAATCACTGTATGAAGTGGATTCTGCTTCTCCCTGATCTTCCAAGGACCTGCCCAGGTACCCTGCTCATCAGGTGGCATTATTTCCAACATCTCAGTGAAAACCTCGATCTTGATGGACGTTCTCAGCATCTCATAGCCACCTTCCTGAGGTTCAGTTGCGTGCTGCTTGGTTTCATTCTCAGTGATTTGGTGGTGTGTATCTTCAGTCACAGGAAGTTCACATCCTCCTTCTCTAAGATTTCTAAAATTTCTACCTCTTCTCCTTCTCTTCCAAGGGCTTTCTTTAGTCAAGTAAATTTTGTCTCCTTTTGATTCTCACTACCAACACATAAAAATGCCAGTTGTTCCTAGAAAGTAACGTCAATGCACCAAAATTGTAACAAAACAGCACAACTACTCATAAAACCTCCATTCTATTCCCTTTCGCTATCGTTATAGCTCTTTCCGTTTAAAACTTTGAAATAAATTTTTGCATTCACTTTCTTCATTCCAATCATGCAGAATGAATAAATCACAAATCTAATTTTGATTATACAATTTACTCTCAAATCGATTTTCAAAACTTATCTACAACTGTTTCATTGTTCTACTATCAGTTGAAAATACTTTAAGAAAACAAATTTCAAGCTTTTCAGTTTCTTTTTTTATTTAGTTGTTTTGAGTATTGAATTCATACATTTCCATCATTTCTACTCTTCCCTCCCTACCTTCTAGCTCCTCCCATGTCTCTGTCCTACTTTCTCTACAGTCCATGACCTCATTTTCTTTATTATTGTGTTATATATATATATATATATATATATATATATATAGAGAGAGAGAGAGAGAGAGAGAGAGAGAGAGAGAAATGTAGAAAGATATAGATAGGCATGCATATACATCTATAGACAAATATATGTCTATATAAAATTATGTGAATACAGCATGATGAGCGCATCTAGTGTGTTGCTTGTATGTAGATGTGTTTAGGGCTAACCACTTGGGATTGGACAACCTATCCTATCAGAGCACTGGAAAAGACTAATTTACCTGCTTTCAGTAGCCCTGAATTGTCATTTTCTTTTCACCCAGAGATAAGACCTTCTGAAAGTTTCCCTATCATTTTGGCATGTCAAATAGAGTTATTATTGTACAGGCTTTACTTAGGTGACCATATAGTTGACATATCATGAGTGTTACTTCCTTGATATATCTAGAAGATATATCTCACAGCAGATATCAGGGTCCCCTTGCTTTTACAATCTTTCCAACCTCATATTTGCAATGTTTCCTAAGCCTTAAAGTGTAGGAATCATGCTATAGATGTATTAATTGGTAATGGACAACCTGTGGTCAGTTGTTCTCTGTATCAATATCTATCTGCTCCCCTGATGAGGAGTGACAGGTACACTTATTTGTAAATATAATCAAAAGTATTACAAGTACAGTTAGAAATTACACTGGTTTAGAAAATTGGCAGTTGTAGTTCTCTTCTAGGTTGGTTCTGTGTTCTCAGCAACTGCAGGTGGTTGGACAGATTCGCAAGTTTATTCCTTAATTACACTACCAGGCGAGAGTTGTCACCTAGTAATCAGGCCTTAAATCCAATCAGAGGGCTGTTGGCAAGCATGCTGGTCATTGTTGTGGTCCATTGACTCTGAAGCTATATGAGACTAAATATTGCTTTTTCCCTTGTAAGATTACATAGTATCAGATACTCTGAGAGTTAGAGCCCAGAGAGGACACTTCCATGTCAGTTCCAGCTTGATTCCACCAAGTACTGTGTCCAAAGTGGCATCTTTAGCAATAAGGGCTGACCTAGTACAGAGGGCAACAAAGGGTAACAACAATGGAATATATTGAGAGTTTCATTCCCAGCAACTCAAAGTAAGGATTCCCATGACTGACTCTGGGTTTTTTGTTAGACTATGGTAAAGTGGGAGGTATCTCTGTGATGAAGTCAGGTTTATTAAACAGGTGCAGACTATAAAATATACTCACAATACAGAACAAGGCTGAGGTGTTGCTGCCATTTCAGCTGCTGGCCCTCTCTCTCCCAAGTTTTACTGGGGAGGTCCAGAGAAAGTCACCAGACAGCAGCTTCAGCCAGCCCACCTCAATCCAAGAGAGCACATGACCTTCCCCTTGGGTTTTATCAGATCATATATTTCCAGAGAAGACGATGCCCATTGGGCCAAGGAGTCCCCAAGATCATTGGCTATCAGACCAAATTGTTACAAAACTGTGCCTATTGGGATGAACATTATTTCCCCAAGTGGTACAACTTTGTTCAAACTGCATGTGTGTATGCATATATGTGTATTTTTAATTTTTCAATTAAAATATAGTTACACAATTTACCTTTCCCCTTCTTCCCAACATCTCATAACCCCCTCCATTTAATTTCACATTCATGGCCTCCTTTTCTTTAGTTATTGTTGTGTGTATAAATATACAAATGATACTTGCTGAATCTGTTTAGTATTACTTGTATGTACATAGTTTAGTGCTGACTAGTCGGGATTGGATAACCATTTAATGAACTCATCGTGGGAGAGTAACTAATCCTCTCAGGAGTCTTTAACTGCCTGTAACTCTTCACCTGGGGGTGGAGCCTTGTGAGATTCTCCCACCAGTGTTGACAGTCAACTAGTGTTGTCATCATGATGGTCTTGTTTAAACAAATTCTTGAGATTTCATGGATGTGGCTTCCATGCTGTAGCTAGAAGATACAATCTCGAAGTAGACTTCCTGTTTCTCTAGCTCTCACAAGCTTTTTGCCTGCTACTCTCCAAAATTATCCCTGATCTTTAAGCATGGGCATTGTGCTGTAGATGGATCAACTGGAGTTGAGCTACTGTGATTGTTCTCTTCATCTTGACCAGTTGTGAATCTCATCAATAATTACCATCTGCTATAAAAAGAAGTTTCTCTGATGAGGGGCAAAAGATGATTTTATCTTCAGGTGAAAGGTTAAGCATTTAGAATGGAGTTAGGAATTATACTGGTTTAAGAGAACATCTGTATTTTTAAGCAAACGTAAAAAAA
Organism: Mesocricetus auratus; assembly: GCF_017639785.1. NCBI lineage: Eukaryota > Metazoa > Chordata > Mammalia > Rodentia > Cricetidae > Mesocricetus > Mesocricetus auratus. The sequence goes on along the minus strand of NW_024429194.1, from coordinate 38,072,138 downwards.
AGTTTATGTATGTTTTTTCTTTTCAAACTCACTTGAGTGTTATTTGTCCTTCCTCTTTCCCTACCCCTCTGAATAATTCTACCTCCCCTTTTACAGTTAATTCCTCCCCTACTTCCCCCACTACCACCTTCATAGCACCTGTGATATATTATCCTCTTCTACCCCAGCCGCCCTGGTTACTTTTCACTTTCCATACTCTGTGTGATTTGTATAAGATGAGTAGTCTATCTGAACACATTGATCTACAACTATTGTTTGTCTGGTCCTTTTTTTTGTTTTGTTTTGGTTTCTTTTTTATTTTAGAAGCACTCTTATTTTACATATCAGTTCTCTCATTCCCTTGCCCTCCCCAACCCACCCCCCCACTCACTTCCCAAAAGGAGTGAGGCTTTCCACATCAAAGTCTTTCACTTTGGGGGATGGCCTAGGCCCTCTTTCCTGTATTTGGGCTGCAATAGTATCTCACCATAGGGAATGGATTACCAATGTCCATTTGTGCACTAAGTATAAATACTGGCTCCACTGTTTGAGGTTCCATAGACTGTCCAAGCCTCCTAGCTGGCATCCACATTCAGAGGGCTTGGTTCTGTCCAATGTTGATTCCCCAGCTTTACAACCAATGTCTCTGGGCTCTCACTAGGTCAGGTCAACTGTTTCTGTGAGTTTCCCCAGTGCAGTCTTGGCTCCTTTGCTCTTCCCTCCTCCCTTTCTGCAACTGGATTCCAGGAGTATGGCTCAGTGTTTAGCTGTGTTTGTCTGCTTCTGCTTCGATCAGCTACTGGATGAAGACTCCAGGAAATGGCAACCAAGGTAGTCATCAATCTCATTATAGGGGAAGGCATCAAAGGTAGCCTATCCACCATTGCCTAGATTCTTAGGTGGGGGGTCATCCCTGTGGATCCCCAAACATTTCCCCAGTGCCAGACCTCTCTGCAAACATATACTGGCTCCCTCTACCAAGGCATCTCCTTTATTGCCCTCCTCTATTCATCCCCTGTCTCAGTCCTCTTGATCTCTACTGCTATCCTCTGCCCTCCCCTTTTCCCCTCTCCCTTTCTCATTTCCCTCCTCTTGCCCCAGTGCTCCCAATTTGCTCAGGGGTTCTTTTCCCCTCCCCTTCTTCAGGGAACCATGTGTTCTTCTCTTGTGGTCCTCCTTGTTTCTTACTTTCTCTGGTTGTGTAGATAGTGGGTTGGTAGCCCTTTGCACTCTGTCTAAAATCCATATATGATTGAGTACATACCCTTCTTGTCTTTCTGTGATTGGGTTACCTCACTCAGGATATTTTCTTCCAGTTTCATTCATTTGCCTGTGAATTTGAAGATTTCATTGTTTTTTTTCCACTGAGTAATACTGAGGGGCATCTAGGTTGCTTCCAGGTTCTGGCTATTACAAATAATGATGCTATGAACATAGCTGAACATATGTCCTTGTTGTATGAATGCACATTCTTTGCGTATATGCGCAAGGGAGGAATTGCTGGATCTTGAAGTAGACTGATTCCCATTTTCCTGAGAAACTACCACACTAGTTTCCAAAGTGGCCATACAAATTTGCACTCCCACTAGCAATGGAGGAGTATTCCCCCATTCTCCACATCCTCTGCAACATAGACTGTCATTGGTGTTTTTGATTTTAGCCATTCTGTCCTGTGTAAGATAGTATCTAAGAGTGGTTTTGAGTTGCATTTCCCTGATGTTTAAGGATATTGAGCACTTTCTTAAGTGTCTGTCAGCCAATTTAGATTCCTCTTTTGAGAATTCTGTATTTAGTTCTGCATCCAAGTTTTTAATTGGATTGTTTGGTGTTTTGGTGGCTAGATTCTTGAATTCTTTGTATATTTTGGAAATAAGCCCTCTGTCAGATATGGGTTTGGTATATATTGTTTTTATTATGTTCAGGTATATTCCTGTTATTCATGATGTTTCCAAGACCTTTATCATAAGTAGTGCTGGATTTTGTCAAAGGCTTTTTTGGCATCTAGTGAGATGATCATGTGGATTTTCTTTTTCAGTTTGTTTATAGGGTAGATTACATTGAATGATTTTCATGTTGAACCATTCCTGCATCACATGGATGAGGTCTAGCTGATCATGGTGGATGATTTTTCTGATGTGTTCTTGAATTCAATTTGCCAGTATTTTGTTGAGTATTTTTGCATCAATGTTCATGGGGGATATTGATCTGTAGTTCATTTTCTTACTTGTGTTTCTGTGTGGCGTGGTTACCAAGGTAATTGTAGCCTCGTAAAAAGAGTTTGGCAATGTCCCTTCTGCTTCTATTGTGTGGAACAATTTGAGGAATACTGGTATTAGCTCTTCTTTGTATTTATGGTAGAATTCTGCACTGAAGCCACCTGGCCCTTGCTTTTTTTGTTTGCTTGTCTTTGAGACTTTTGATGACTGCTTCTATGTTATTAGGCATTATAGGTCTATTTAAATTGTCTATCTGTTCTTGATTTAATTTTGGTAAGTGTTATCTAGCCAGAAAATTGTCCATTTCCTTTAGATTTTCAAATTTTGTGAAATACCTGTTTTCAAAGTATGACCTAATGATCCTCTGGATTTCCTTCACTTCCGCTTCATTTGCTTTGTAATTTTCAGGTCTTGCTGGTGTTGGGTTCCTAGATTCTGGTGGTGTCATATTTGTCTTTCTGTTGTTGAGTGTATTCTTACACTGTGGTCTTCCCATCCCTTCTTCCAGTGGGTGTAGTTGGGGTCTCTCCCTCTCCTCTAGTCTCCTGGTCTTGTTGGTGGTTCAAGACTTTAGTGTTGATAACTCTGGATAATCTGGCCTCTCCTGGTGTTCTCCTCATTCAATCAGAGGGCATAGGGAGGCCAAGACTTATTTGGAGGGCAGAAAGTGGAGGGGGAGGAAAAGACTGTGGTGTGGATAGACTCCAGGTGCTCTGTTAGGCCAGGGCGGTTCCACCAGAGCAAAGCATTCCCAGCAAGTTCCAAGAGGAGACAGAGGGAGAGACCACATTCACCTCAAGGAGAGTGTGGAGGGCAGAGGGGATCTGAGACTGAGGTTTGGCCAAACACTGGGTAGTCTGTCCTGCTGGTTTGGGTCCACTAGAGCGGGGCAGACCTAGCATGTTCCATGCAGGGAATGGCAGCAGACCTATTTGTTTTTGTTTGTTTATTTTTGATATATATTTCTCTTGATAGAATTAGAGGAAAAACTATTTACAAATAGTAAATGGGAAGTAAAGGAACAAGTTAATGTTCATGTTGCTTTTTTGTTGTCATTGGTTTGTTTTCTGATACAGGGACTCAGTTTTTAACATAGTCTGGCCTCCTTCCAACTGACCATCCTCCTGCCTTCTCCACAGTTTGGAATTATGTACATGAGTAACCAAGTCTGTTTCTCAAATGCTAATTTATTTCCACTGTGCTCTAATTTGGAAGTCCCAGAAGTGATGAATATAACACCTTAGGGTAGGTATCTATTTTCTCTCAGTAACTTCTTGATGGGCCACATACAAATTAAACATTTCTCAATGCATTGAGATTAGGCACTGCTTTCTGGAAACCTAATAGCATTACTTTAAACTGATCTGTTACTCATATCAGACATGCATCAAATTCTTCAGTCTTACATCCAGATCCTTAGAAACTCGTGTACATTTTAACAAGCTCCATATAGAATTCTCACATCCTTAGTGAGGTATTTTTAAAATGCAAAAGAATTCTGAATTAAGGTTTTAAATTTACCCCCAAACTGTTCATTTTCTTCCTATCTGGGACCCTCTTACCATCAAGGTATAATTCTCCTTGTGCTCTATAAAGCCTCACTGAATTTGTAAGGAAAATAATTTTAATTATGGTGACAAAAAAGTCAATATATTTCCTCTCAGAAGATTGTTCCTTATAAGCTCATTTAAGAAGTTAAATTGTATTGGGCATAACGTATATGCACATTATACAGTTTAGTATGTAAATGGTATCTCCTATCATAATGGTAGCCAGTTTGTATGCAGTATTTAAAAGCAAGCTATCTTGGCTCTGTGCATATAGAAATCCTTCCTACAAATAGAATTTGTTTTCTGCATATTGCTTTTCTCGGTCTTAATATTTTGTTTTGTCTTTCCCCCCTCCTGTATATTAACCATATACTTTACCTTTAATAATCTCTCCAAAATGCTTAACTCCTATTACAATTGTTAATATAGGACAATATAAATTTTGAATGGGTAGCAAAAATACCCTTATATTTCAGAGATTGAACTCACATTATTTTGCATTGAGACCAACAAGTTATGGGTGTTTCAATTTCTCCCACCCTCATCAACATGTTTTTACTGTCTCTTCGGATTATATTCCAGGGAGTATGAAATAATTATGTCTCTGTGGCCTTTATTTCATTCCCTGGCACCTATTGTAGCCCTCCGTATGTCCTAATTGTGCTCTCTCCTTCTCTCTCTCACATACACACACACACACACACATACACACACACACATACACACACACACACACACACACATACACACACACACACACACATATATATATATATATATATGTGTGTGTATGTATGTATACACACATATACATATAAATAAAGTCTATATAATTCCTTTGCCCCTTTCTGGGATACTACTTTTACTATTGAACTTAAGTGTTATTTGTGATATATGTGATGATAATATATACATATAATTTCATAGCTATATATTACATCCATTCATGTGTGGGATAAAATATACATAATAGATCCATAGATATGTATATATGTGTGCATACTTATGTATGGATCTCATATAATAATGCATACAAGTATGCATATAAGGATATATATATATATCATCACAAACATGTACATATTTTATGTATGTAATTCTTTTGCCAGATTTATGACATGCAAATGTTCTCTGCCATTCTGTAATATCTTTGAATCATACAAGTTTTTATAAGGATAACTTTGGGTTTTTGTAAAATCTAAGAACACATGTGGGACTGTGCATACCCTCATGTTCATATACACACATGAATGTACATACACTTGTACAAATATATAAATACAGAGTTAATAAATTGACAAGGAACCACTAGCATGGAAGATAAGGATAGTTGCTAAGTTTAGGAATTTGTGAGTCAAATCCACTGAAACTATCTGTATTACCATTTCCTTTTGGTGATACCATAATACCTTAGAATGCGTAGTGTATCATGAAAAGAACTCATTCATGATCTCTCCACCCTACATCTTCTAAAGCTAAGCTCTTCCCAGAAGCCTTAATTAACTCTTAACAGCATAGTCATATCAGGTTCTTCCCCCTTCTTCTGTCTCCTTCCAGCCTTCCTTTTGTTTTATGCTAGGAATAGCACCAGGTCTCCTATATACCACTGAGTTACACTGGTGGCCCATTTCTTTCCATCCTCACAATATCACACAATGAGCAGTAACTTTCACCACACTGAAAACTCTGACAGTGTTCAAACCATATACCAAGCTTTTATTTAATTAAAAACACGTATTCTTCATTTTACATACCAACTTCCATTTCCCCTCCCCCTCCTTCCATTTCCTTCATCCCACCTCCCACCTTCTCACCCATCTTATCCACTCCTTAGAGGGGGTAAATTCTTCTTTGGGGAGTCAACAAAGTCTGGTATACCAAGTTGAGCTCCTTCGCCCCCAGATCAAGACTCACCAAGGTATCCCACCATAGGGAGTGGACTCCAAAAAGCCAGTTCATGCCCCTGGGGTAGGTCCTGGTGCCACTGCCAGTCCCCTACCCCAACAGATAAACTCACATGACTCCATGACTGTCACCCACATTCAAAGGGTCTAGTTCAGTCCCATGCAGGTTCCCCAGCTGTCAGATCATAGTCCATGAGCTCCCTCTAGCTTGGGTCTGCTATCTCTGTGGTTTTACCCATAGTGGTCTTGAATCCCCTTATTCATATGATCCCACCTCCCCTTCATCAACCCACACTTTGCAGTACCAGATATCTTGGTTTGTATTGACAGAGCTGAGCTGTCCTAGAATACATTTAAGAATTTGGTAATTAGCTTCATCCTTTGAGACCTCAGATTTAAATTTTTCTATGCAAACCCAAAGTATTGTTTACTTCAGGGCTAATTATGGCAGACCACTTCCAAATACATTACTAAGTGGCTCATAATCGGGCAGTTTCCTGTTGAGTAGTTGGGAACAGTCACGCCTCACCTTTGTTGCTTCTTCTCACCACCTAGCATGCTTGCCTTTCATACAGGCACTCTGTGTGCTCTTCTAAATACTTAGATGGCAACTTTGTCTCTACTATTGCTTTGACTTGTATGGCTTGATTCCAAATAACAAAGCCAGAGAGAAGTTACTTCAGACCTTTGGGGCAATCTGCTGCAAATACTTTATTTTTCTGTTGTTGTAAAAAGACATCTACATTTATGAATAAATAGGCACAGTAGATGTATTGTGTTTGCTAAAACAAGTAGCTTTCCTGTGTTGACCCCTTTCGTAAATGTAGTCTTTTTATTACTTTGGATACTTTTGTTGAATGAATATAGAAAAACTGTTTTTCCTTTTTTTTTTCAGAGTCACAATGTGACCCTCATTTAAAACCTGTAATTCACTTATGGCTTTTGTTTTTGTTTCTGTATTTTAGTACTGGGAATTGAACTTGGGCCTTCAGCTTGCTATCTGGATTCATGAATTTAAAATAATTATGGTAGAATTCTTTGACCTGACCAAAGTGTAATGGAACTCCTCACCTCCTAGTTGGGGATAGTCTTTACATTTATAACCACAAGCGACAATAGTATCACAGCCTTACCTTCTATTGACTTCATGATTATCTAACATCCCAGCTCTTTCCCTTTAGTAAACCTTTGTGAGTCATGTTTATCTCATATTTCCTCTATTTTCTCTCTTCTGCCCTTTTGTATCTTCTAGTTGATTCTATCCCACAGGAGCGTAATCTTAAAAATCCACAAAGTGTTCTCCATCACAATAGTTTCACATCTCTTGCCAAGGTCACAGAAGTTCTAGATGATATATAGTTATATATATATATGTATATATATTACATTATATATAACCGTTATATGTTATTATCATATATATATGTAAAATGTCATAGTCTTTCCAGAGTTTGCTCTGATTGCTACTTAACATGATAGAGTGAATTGTGTCAGCATTTTTCTATTTCCGATATACATTCTGAATTGATGAAACTTAAGAATTTTATCACCTTGTCTCTGATTCTATTCTCACATCACATAAGTATTTGGATTCTTTAATGTTATAATTGTTATTTGTCATATAAAACCAATAATGCTAGTGTTATGAACAGTAGGAAATTGGTTTATTGAAATTGCATAAGTAGGACCCAGGATATGGTTTTGTGGTTAAAGCACTTACCCAGCAAGCACTGAGGTTCTGAGTTCAAATCCTCAGAATTCATCTAAACTGCTGGGTGGGTATGTTGACCCATTAGCAATTTCGGTCTTAGTAAGCAGAGGCTTGATCCCCAGAGCAAGGTGGCTTAAAGTGTTAAGGGTAGCTTTATCACAATCTCTAAGTTAGAATGAGGTACCATGCATCATGTGTAAGAAATACAGAGGATAATGATCAATGTCAGAAGACACATTTAAGGACTTACAAATAGTGACCATTTACTACCTAGGGAAATCAATTTACTACCTAGGGAATTAGATATCCTAGTCTCTTCATAAAATATTCTACATTTTGAAAAGCTTTGCTCATAAGTTAGAAAATTTCATGTTTCCTGTTTTCCAGTTTTTATTCTATATTTGTTGTAAGTATGAGTTTGTATGCATGTTTTCACATATGGGTGCTTGTATGTGTCTGCATGTATGTGGTAGCATGTAGACATCTTCTGATGTACTCTAGCATTCTTAGAAAATATTTTTATTTTCACAGAAATCATAAAAGTTATTATAAACTGTAAAAATGAGGTTACATCTGAATAGTCTTATGTTTTTTAAAATATTTTATTCTTTGAAACTTCTATTTAATGTATTTTGAACGTGATCATTTTCAACTTCTCCCCTTTCTCCTTCCTCTCCCTCTCATTCCTTTCCACTCAACTTTGAGATTCCTTCTTTTTTGAAGATTTATTTATTCATTGTGTATACAGCATTCTCAGTGGTAGAACATTTGACTTCAGAAGAGGACAGCAGGTCTCATTATATATGGTTATGAACCACCATATGGTTGCTGGGAATTGAACTCAGGATCTCTGGAAGAGCAGCCAGTGATCTTAACCCATGAGCTATGTCTTTCCAGCCCCAAGATTACTTCTTTTGTGCTGAGTTTTTATTCGTTTTTCTTCAAATCCTACTTTCACTGTCCCAATGGTTTCAGGATTTTGCTCTGGTGTGTGGTCTTATTTTTGTGTAATGCTGACCTTTAAAAGTTTTTAATCTGTGTTTCTAAAAATTACCTTAAGATAACAATACATTCTTGAACAATACAAATTTGAACATTATCATCAAATACTTTTATTTATTCTTATTGTTTCCACCCTGTACTAAAAGATTAAAAATTGTGGTACCGTGTTTTAGGAATTGAACAGACTACAAGGGTATGTGAAAAATTATCTACTGAACCAAAATACATGTTCTGGTGAACATGAAGTGTGCAGTTATTTCTGGGCTACAAAAGGATGGATCTTCATTTTCCCGACAGCCTTTGTCCAAGTCAGGCAGAGGAATGGCCTAGAGAAAGCATAGGTAAGAATCATGAGAGAGTGGGCTGAAAGGCACAGCATCCTGAGAGAAACAGGCCATCTGTGACAGAACCATGAGGACAGGGAAGGTTCAAGTATATACATCTCTTTAAAACTGTAAAGTCCAATTTAGCCATAAACAGAGGAGATGCCAGTGTTCAAAGCATAACAATGATTGATCCCATGACAATTACTGTGAAGATGAAAATCATAATGTAAAAAATGACTCCTTTATTTGTCGAGATTTGAGTTTGCTCTGCTAATTTATAAAATCAGAGAAAAACATTTTCTAAATGAACATCATGTTGCTGTAACGTGGAGGCACTTACCTGAGCAGTATGATTTGGCAAGTGACCTCTCACATCTTCAAGTCACAGCAACTGAAAACAACACAGAGAAAGGACTGCTGTTCTTTGATATTTTCCTTTATTTCCTGCTGTCATGAAGAGAAGCTCTACATTTCTTAGCTCCCTTTCCTATACCTGTTGCTTTTGTGTTGCCTATTGTGGTTCAGAGAAATGCACTTGGCACTGAGAGAAGTGGGGAATGAGTAGACTCTGGACATGGTGCTAACACACTTTGGTATTGAGAAAAGAGACCAAAAGGAGATGACAGAGAAAGGGGGAGGTGACATTGCCTATTATTGGCCTTCATCTGAGTTATAGATTTCTGAAACATCAAAATTTTATTTAAAATATAAACAGATCCAATGATCTGTATTCTCCTAGACATATTGAGCTTCAAATTCAGTTTGTAATCCTGAACTAAATATTTAACTCCATAATTTTCAACAAGGCTACTTGTATTTTTCCGGAGACAGTGTGAAGAAAAGTGTAATTTATTTTTTAAAAGAATAAAAATAATTCCTCACTTTGATTTTGTAAACAAAGCAATAATAAATATTTTAATATTTTGCTAAAGGAACCAATGTTAAATTATCTAAGAATAATATTAGTAATAATCTTTATTTCTTCGGTTTTCAAAAAGTGGATATGTAAACTGATCATTCAGTGTTGAATTTGCTCATTGTTCCTTTGATGACTCATTAAGACACTTTGTTTCTCTTTCTTTCATAATCTGAATTGTTTTCTTTATGCCACCAGGGCCTAACAATAATGTACAAGAATATGAAAGTATTCTGATATATTAAGGGAATATAATCTTTAGCCTGCCATGGGTCCTGAGGACTAATACTTTCTATTAAGCTAATAACTTTATTATAATGTAGATGTCACCATCTAATACTTATGTAAGGAAAACCAAATAAATAACAAGAAAATAACTTAATAGTGAGCACTTTGAGTGTTATATGATCCCTGAAGGATAGAGGATAACATTTTATGTCTTATAATCATCATTACCATCATGTCATCATCACAAATATAACCATCATCATTACCATCACCATTATTATCATCACAATCATGGTCATCACCATCACTATCATCAGCAGCATCAACCTCAACATCAACACCATCATCCGTCCTTTATGCAGTACTGAGGATAGATGGTAGGCAAACTCTACATCACTGAGATACATCTTCAGACATATAGTTTTAAATGAAAAGGTTATGAGGAAACTGATGTGACGGGGTGTGAGCAATAATTGAAGGAAATAGGTGTCAGTTCTAAAGAAGAAGAAGAAAAAAGATAAGTGACAGTATATGGCTCAGTATTATAGCACTTGTGAAGCATGTACAAGGGCCGACTTGCCATAAGTGTGCCAGGTGTTTTCCTGGTGTTACAAGAATGTGAGCAGTAAAGATAAGTACTCATGTATAACATGTTGCCTTGGTAGAAATGTTTTTTTTTTGAGATTTCCAAGGGCTCTTCAGGAGCCTTCAAGAGCCTTTCCAGCGATAACATTTTGTAGTTTCTGATAGGTACCAACACATAGGCTTTCAAATTTATTAAATAAAGAAAGAAACCAAATAAGAAACATGGCACAATACCTGCGATTTAAATGAGCTTGCTGATAGTTCAAATCATTTTTAATTTTTAAAACTTCTTCATATAACAATGGTGGGCACAATTCTTAAAGAATAGATAAAAGACAAGTTTCTAGATATTGTAGCAAGTTATAAATACAAGATTATAAATAAAACAGTAATCATTTTGAAATAATCATTAATAAATATTGATGGTTATTAAAACATAAGAATTCTTCAAATTACAATATATATAAAATAAATGGAGAGTTGAATACGTTTTATTTTTCTCATTCATTATTCTTTTTTTCAATTAAAAACAATTGAATCTTATTTTACATACTGATCCCAGTTCCCTCTCTCTCCCATCCTCCCATTACCCCCCACCAATGCCCCATCCCACCTCCTATCCATTCCTCAGGGAGGGTGAGGCTCCCATCAAAGGCTGTCACATCATTTGGAGCCTAAATGCTCCCCCATGTTTCTAGGCTGAGAGAGTATCCCTCCATAGGGAAGGAGCTCCCAACGTCCATGCACTAGGAATAAATACTGGTTCCATTACCAGAGGTCCCATAGACTGCCCTTATCTCCCAGCTGACACCCACTTTCAGGGGGGCTTGGTTCAGACCTTTCTTGGTTCCCCAGCTGTCAGACTGGAGTCCATGAACTCCCATTTGCTCAGGTCAGCTGTTATTCTGAGTTTCCCCAGCATGGTCTTGACCCCTTTGCTCATCACTCCTGCCTCTCTACAACTGAATTCCAGGAGTTCAGCTCAGTGTTTAGCTATGGATCTCTGCTTCTGCTTCTATGAACTCTAGGATGGCATTTAAGGTAGTCAATTTCATTATATAGGAAGGGTATTTAAGGTAGCCTCTCTATTATTGCTTAGATTGTTAGTTGGGGTCAATTTGTAGATCTCTGAACATTTCCCTGGTGCCAGATTTCTCTTTAAACCTATAATGGCTCCTTCTATTAAGGTATTTCTTTTATTGTTCTTGTTCTCTATTTTTCCCCTCACCTCAATCTTCCTGATCCCTCGTGTTCTCTTTCACCCACCTCTTCATCACACCTTCCTCCCCATCCTGTCAATTCCCAAATTGCTCAGGAGATCTTGTCCCTTTACCCTTCTCCAGGTGTTGATATACGTCTCTCTTAGTATCCTTCTTGCATCCTAGCTTCTCTGGGATTGGAAATTGTAGGCTGGTTATCCTTTGCTTTATGTCTAATATCCACTTATGAGTGAGTACATACCATGTTTTTTTTCTGTGTCTGTGTTTCCTCACTCTGGATGGTTTCTTCTAGTTGCATCCATTTGCCTGCAAATTTCAAGATTTCATTGTTTTTGGTTTTTTTCTGCTCAGTAGTACTCCATTGTATACATATACTTCATTTTGTTTATACATTCTTCTTTAAAGGGACATCTAGCTTGTTTCCAGGTTCTGGATATTACAAATAATGCTGCTATGAACATAGCTGAACAGATATCCTTGTGGTATGAATGTACATCTTTTGGGAGATGGCTCAGAGGTTAAGTCCACAGTATAGGGTTTATATCTGACTTGATTACTGGTTTAAGATTGATGACTCTTTTGTTACTATGAGGTGTTCCTAAGGGGTTAGCATGGATATCAAAGTCTTTTAAACAACTACAGATAATACTATCATATAAGAACAAATCCACCTGTAAATTTTTGTTGTATCTCAAGTGAGATGTAAAGTGATTTACCATTTGGCAGATTATGTAAGGGTCACAGCTTGAGGCCTGGGTTATTTCCTTGATGTTAGCCATAAATATATCCTGTAATTTTTGCTACCAGATGTCAAAGTATGCATTACTCTGGTAAAAATTAGAATAAGTCACTTTAAGGTTTTCTTGCATAATTAGATTGGATCAGCCAACATACTTTTTGTATGATGAAGTTCCTGGTAACAAGCATGATATCATTAAAAATGGGAAAATGCTGGTAAAGTGATATTGGGAAATTAAATTTATTATCATTTGTTTCAAATATTTCCCTAAGCTAGTATTTTTCTTTATTAAAAAAAGAAACCTCACAAGAAATTCCCACTGATGTATCTTAATTCATGAGGCAAATATTTGTCTCTTATATATTAATAATTGTTATTTTCTAAAGGTCAATGGACTCATAAATATTTGTAATTTTAAAGCATTATGTAGATTAAGTATAAGCCTAGAAATATACAATTATTCAGGTAAGACATAAATGATTTTTAAATAGTTACAAATATGACAAAAGCTATTAAAATCATGTTTAATTTAATATAAAATTACCCACCTGATTTTAATTAATTTAGCAAGTTACCTCATTTATAAAGGAAGGGTTTTTAAATGGACAAACTAAAATGATACCTGTGTTTCTTTACTAAACTGTACATGCTATAGCTAGTTAAGAATGCTTTAGATGCACATATCTATACACTACATTCCATATGCACTCATATTGTTCATGTGGTATTTTTTCCAGCCCTTGACATCATCCCTTCCTTCATATCTCACTTGCTCTTTAGCCCTGCACATTCGAAATATCACCTTATTATGTCAGGAAATACTTGTTTCCGGTTAATTTGTTAGAGTTATTTGTTATAAATCCTGAATATACTTTGACATTTGGTCTTAATATCTAAGAATGGGGTGACAGAACAGGATATACTTCACTTTTTTTTTTTTAGTTTTTTTGCGGGGCCACTGGCCGTGGGACAAGGATTTATCTCTAGTGCTTGATCTTGCATTTTGGAGCCCATTCTATTTGGAGGGATACCTTGCTCAGGGTAGATATGGGGAAGGGGGCTTAGTCCTGCCTCAAAAAAGGATCATTGTCTATTTATACCAGAGATAGTATCTAAAGTTAAGAATTTTAAAAAATTCTTCTAATAAAATTTCTGTAGCTTTTGGTGGGGGAAGGCTACAGAAATTAACTGATAATATGAAAGTTAAGTAAGGCATTTGATGTAGAAAGGAAATGGAGAAAGAGAAATCATTTAAGTAAATAATGTTCTCTGTGAAACACACAGTGGAGTAGAGAGTTGTGTTGAGCTTGAGGCCCATAGCAGAGGCTGAAAAAAATCTCATAAAAGAAGTGAATAAAGTCAAGAAGAAGCAAAATTGTTGATAAGAAGCAAGTAGGTCCTCCATGATGTGGTTTTATTTAGGAAAAGGAAGAACTACCAATTTGTTGACCTTTTGTTTACATAAATGTGTTTACATAAATGCATACATATTTTCCTGAAACAATGTTTAATGTTTGTAGAAATTAGGTAGGTAGCCATAGAAACAACCCATATTTGAGTATTCTCAGAACATATATGATGTTTGAATAAAAATGTCCCCCATAGGCTCATATATTTGATTGTTTTGTCACCAAGGACTGGCACTATTTAAAAGGAGGATTAGGAGATGTTTTCTTGTTGGAGTAGGTATAGCATTGTTGTAGGTAGTGATTCAATGTGGGTTGGTCTTTGAGGTTTCAAATGTCTTTGGCAGGCCCAGACTCTCTCCCTTTGTTGTTGATGAGGACACAGCTCTCAGATGCTGTTCCAGTACCTGCCTGCCACAATGTTCCCAGTCATGGTGATAATGGATTAATCCTCTGAAACTGTAGGCATTTCCTCAATTAAGGGCTTTCTTTCACAAGAGCTGCTATGGTCATGGTGCCTCTTCACAGAAATAAAACAGTGGCCTAGGCCTAAACAGTACATAATAGAAGGATGAGTCCTAGAATAATCAAGGATGCAGTGTGATACTAGTTTATATCATGCATATATCATATGCCATGGACACTCCTTGAGGTCAAGGGGAAAGGTTCACTGGAGGGTAAATATTCTTTCTGTTTTAAGAGACACCTATATCCTAAGAATGTGGACATGAAAGACTAGCTACTTGGAGGCTTTTGTCAGACAGAGGAGTAATGGTATTCTCATTGTTTAGTAGAGCAGGTAAAGTCAAAGTTAGAATGCAGTGCCAGGATAATGTTGCCAAAGTGAATTGAGAATAAAATCAAGTGTGTTAATAATAGGCCAAGATTTTAGAATTGGGATTATATTACTGGGCTCTGTAATGTTATAATGAGAATTCTGATGAGAATAATGCATGGCCTCCCATGTTTGGCAACTTCTAAGAATCTCTGGGAATTCAACTGAAGAAAGTGACTTAGAATGCTTTTGATACCATGGTGCTACACCTTTCCTGGAGACAGCTATTCAGAGAGATGATATATTTAACCAAGTATGTTGTCACTCCAACACCTGCAAACGCCAAGTTTTCAGGGGAGTTAGTTCCTCAGAAAACAGAGGAGTCTGCTCAGGCAGCAGATAAGGTGAGACAGTGGAGACACAAGACACATGAGAGGAGTCCGTGGGAAGAAGAGTGGCTCAGCAGAAGAGAAAGAAGTGATAGAGTCTAGCATCAAATTCTTGGCTAGTTTAGTGGAAGGCCGTTGGCTAGGACCACTACTAACCAGACTTTGCCTTTACTTTTCCTCCAAATTTAGGTTGTTTAGTTGTAGAACTAGCTAAGGAGTCCAGATAATGTCTTTCCTACTGTTAGAAATGTGGAAATAAGTTTATTTCAAAGTGTTGTCAAGGTCTCACTTTGTTGAATGAATGATGACTGTGATTCAGAAGAATTCCAACTGGAACCAGGGCTGAGGTGAGAACTGCTGATGAGCTGGTCCGCATTAAGGGTTTGGGGAAGTATAAAATGGGGAGAAAAAAAGCAATGGTGAAGTCAGGATTGTACAAATTTTGTTGTATTGACTTTTATTACACTGGAAAAGCAAACAGGAGCTATTGCACATAATTTAGGAATAATTAAAATGTGCACTGATATTCAACTTCTGTGGTCCTGCTTTTCAAACAGACTTTGTTCTTGGTTTAATTCCATGAGTGTTAAGATTTGTATTGCTGTCATTGTAGCATAACCCTTAGAAGTGCAAATTTCTTTCATTTACTAATGACTATGACTAGGGCACACCTTTTCTAAAGGATTAATAATTAGATTCAATAACAAAGATACCATAACATTGTTAGGTTATGACAGATAAAGCCTGGTGAGATGGATGTCTGCCTTTATTTTCTTTCAGTTTACAAATGAGTTTACAAAGAGTTTTTAAAACCATTAACTAGTATATGTTTATGAATATGCAATCATATATGTGCTTCTTCATCTATTGTTGAAGATAGTAGAGAGCTTGCAAGATTGCTAAGAGGGTCAGCTTCTCACTGGAAGGCAAGATGGGAGTTTGCTCTTTACATTTCTTTTCCTTATCCCTTGCCATCCTTTTGAACCCTATACACTTAACTGCTGACAATACAAGAAAATAGAAGAAAATAAAATGGAGAAATAACAAATGTGTGAAGTAGGCTATTCTGGAAAACAACAAGGAGCAGATGTTCCCTTTCTCTGGTAGGCAGCAAATCCTGTCCTCGCAACCATGGCATTTAATTAGTTGGGCATTTAGAACAGAAATGGTTTCTCTGATAATTCACAGTTGCTGTCTTCCTGTTATGAAATAAGTGCTATGAGTGTTGTGGCTGAGAGACATCCTTAACTAAGCAGGTGATGAAGTCAAACAATCAGGAGCCAGTACTAGAATTGCATGGAGACAGCTGGACGACATGGGTCAACAAGCCTTAAGAGGTTAGAGTGTTAGTAGGGTTGGATGGAAATGAAGCACAGAACTGGGCAGAGGTTGAAGCTGTCATGCAGAGAATATGCAGCTGTCTTGGGAATCCAGTCAATGAATTCTGGTCTTTGAGAAATCATTAGGACAAGTCAGGGGCACAGAATGAGAAAAACTTCAGCCTTGGCATGATCGCAAGGCACTTGGAAAAGGCAGATAGACCAGATGACAAGAACAAAGATGTAATAACATGACGAAATGTCCATCGGTCAAACCAAGACTCAAAAATAGAGCAAAGTTACAAAGCCCATGCGATAATGAGTTGTCTATGCAGATAAAAGGCATGCTTGGCCAAAAAGAGTGTTTGTCTGTGCAATGATCTGGGATTAAATGCAGCTGGAACTAAGTTCCAGTGCTGGATAAATGAAAGAGATAATACTGGTGAACCATCACTATTAAGTCCTTCTTTTGAAATGTCATCCCATGCCTGTTAGTGTGTACAATTGTCACAAAGTTAATTAAAACAACAGAATGTTGTTCATTTTGCTGATGATTTCTTAGATATAGACAACAAAAGAAAAAATAGATGAATTGCACCTTACCAAATTAAAATCTTTCCCACTTTACCCAATAAATGTTCACAACTGTTGTGTGCCAAGTAGAAATACATGTATACTTTTAAAGTGTAATTAGAGTTCAGTTTAAAAGGGAGTTGATGAGATGTTTACCTCTAAAGAGATGTGTGTTTGCTTGGGGAAACAAGAGAGTATACTAGCACTTTGATCCTTGGAGAAGAATAGTGTAATTTAACATAGGACAATCTTGAATTTAAACTTCTGTTTTCTTTCCTTGTGTTTGGAACATTTGGTATCCAAGTGACTTTAAAGCAGCTTAGTCTAATAATAGATAGTTTCATTCATTAATTCATTCATTAATTCACAGGAGGAGGCTGGGGCAAGAAGTTTGCAGCAAGTTCTTGACCATCCTAGACTATAAACTAAACAAATTAAACAAAAACCCAGAAATTATTTCAAGCCTTTGGTATATTGTTTACATTACCAACCTCTTGAATTACAAATAATATGAAAGAAGACCATGAAATTTTTACATTTAGGCAAAAATTATTGGGTTGTTTAAAGACTGGGAAACTGGTTCTTTGATATATACTGTCAAATTAGATAATCAAAAGATGTTTTAAAGTTTCCTTTGAAAATTCTGTTTTACTTTAAAAATAGGCAGCCTAGAAGAATGTCACTCCAACCCTAAAGATGAAAACAACAAAGTATAACTTGATTTGAGTTCTTCAGAGAAGTGAAGTACTTGGACACCAAGTAAACTGAATTCAGAAAGGTGATACAGCCTTAGGAGAGAGAGAGAGATCACACAGAGTAACAAAGGATAGAAGAAAGGAGAGTGTCAGGATGGTTTAGAAGAAAAAAAAAAAACCAGATACCACAGAACTATTGCCATCCAAGCATGGTGTCTTATGGGTATTGTTGCTGTGATGACACAATAATGGCCAAAGCAACATGGAGAGGAGAGCATTCATTCAGCTTACACTTCCTCAACACAGTTCATCATCAAAGGAAGTCAAAACAGAACCTCAAGCAGGACATCAGCATGGACACAGGAGATGATGCAGAAACCATGGAGGGGTGCTGCTTACTAGCTTGTTCTCCATGGTTTGCTCAGTCTGCTTTCTTATAGTACCCAGGACCACCATCCCAAGGGTAGCACCACCCACAATGGGCAATCTCTAATTAAGAAAATGTCCTTTATAGGCTTGCCTACAACACAACCTTATAGAGGCACTTTATTTGAAGTCCCCTCCTCTTGAATGTATTTAGCTTGTGTCAAGTTAACATAAAGCTACCAAGCACACAAGAATCTAGAGGTCGGTAAGAATCTAGGAGTGTGTGCAGCAAGAAAGACAGCTCTTGCTCTACAGATTCACACCATAGCTTTACAAGAGAGATGTTGTGGTGGTGTTGGGAGAGTCAGGAATTTCAGTGATTCCTTCATGGCATGAGCAGAAATTCCCTGTGTTTCCTACAAGTCTATTTAATTGAAGCAACAGTTGTATTCTGCCAGAGGAGGAGCAGGAAACCCTCTTGTCCTTTGCTTTTATATAATGCTTAATAGCCTGGAGGACAGGCAGGCACAAAATCAGCTGGCTAATAATCCAGGAGCAACAAAGAGCCCCAACTTCCACATCCCTTCATTACTCACTACTAGAATAAACAGACATCCTGCTACTGAAAAAGGTCAGAGTATCAGGGTACTACTTCCAAGCATGAGGTGCTATGAGAATCCTGCGTATATCAATATGAACTGGGAGAAAAGGCATTCTGGGAAATCAAGAGGCTGAGGTTCAGCTGCACTAGTTTGTCTACCATTGAGGTTTTCGGGAACTCAGTTGCACTACATTGTTGTAGGGGGAACTGAAACACAGTTTTGTAAACCATTCTGGCAGGAGAAACTGTATTGATACTACAGTCTTGAATCCCAGTCTGCAAAATGGAAAGCTTAGGGAGGGCTCTAATTCTACACTGTTGTGACTGGATCGCCTTACCAGGGAGCTAGCTCTGTTCTTTAGGCCTTCAACTAGTTGGATGTGAACCATCCTATTATAGGAAAAACATGTTCTTTTAAGTATCAAGGGATTTCAGACTTAACATCTAAAACCATATCTCCAAAACAGTATCCAGACATGTATTTGACCACACTACTGGACAATATAACCTACTGTGGTTCACACAAAATTTAGTATCGCAAGGAGTGTCAGAAAACGATACTCAGAAAAAAGACCATGAATAGTGAAAGTGAAGACAGGGAAAGGAGTTCATTCCTTAGAGAAGTATAGCAATCCTAGGCAAGAAGTCTAAATGCTTGGAAGAAGAGACTTAATCTGTCCTCTGTGTAACCAGCAGAACATGTAAGCAGAAGAATGACAAATTATAAATGTTTGGACAGCACAGTCAACCATTTCTGCCTAATTAACATGTTTAGAACACAGAAATCAACAACTGAAGAATCATGATTTTCTGGAAAAGCTAGTTTCATAAATTTGAGCAGATTTAACAATTGATAGAAGTGTCATTGTATTTGCATGGTGAGAGCATCATACTGAATTATAAGACAGCTAAGAATGGCTGCAGACTTACTGCTTCATTTATATGACACTCTACAAAAGGAAAGATGATGGAGACAGAAAACAGATGACAAAACTGACTAGTTGGATTTGCATGACTAATAACCGACTACAAAAACATATAGAGAATTTGGAGAATTATACAAATTTTCGGTATGGTAACATTCCTGTGGGGGCTACAGAAATGTCTGTGTTTGTCAAAACAAATCAAATTATACAGTTATTAAATATGTTTTTTATTCTTGGATAATCCATATGAAAACAAATGCAATTAGTAAAACTAACTTAAGGTAAAAGTGTTCAGTTATTGGTTTTATGTGTGAATAGATGCGTAAGCCTGTATGAAGATAATTTAAAACCATAAATGAGCCCATCTATATGGGATAACATTTTAATTGGAAATATTTTCATCTTATCTATATTTTTACAGATTCATTAATAAATTAGTGAAAGGACTCTGATGGAGAAAATATAGAACACCTTTGGGTTTCATGGAGACCTCTTCTCATCTTAAATGGTCTTAGTTCTTGGAAGAAGAGTCCAGAAAACTCAGGGGCCATCAAAACTGTCACAATCCAATAGCCTCTGAGATTATGACTCGTGAATTCAAAGAAAGAAACCAATGAACCATGGAAGGAGAATTTCAGATGTTTACTATAGATTCATGGGTGGAAAAAAGTGAGACAGACAGCGACAGTGAAAGAGACAGGAAGGGCAGAAAATAACAAGGCACCAGGAACCAGAGCCATCTCCTAGCATTCTTGGTGTGTAACAGGACAATCCCTGGAAGGGCTTCTTTGAGGTCTCTGTCCCACCTGGCCACTTTTCATCTCCTGTTTCCATCACTCCCTACTCCACACACACACACTCTAAAGAGGTAATCCCAACCGTCCCTAGGGAGTTTTGGTGACATTTGATCTTGTATCTTCAAGATGAGTCTTGTGATCAGCTGTGACAATTGAGGTTATACCCCAGATGTCCTATCTAAGAGACTCTGAGAATGCTGAATACAGTTCATTGTCTTTTTATGGTGCAAGAATATGAATGCTATTGGTATAATAAGACTCTAATTTACAGTTCTCTTACCTTAAAAGTCTTTCATTTGTTACTTCATTTGATTTAAAATATTGTTGAAAAGTGAAGTCTGCTTTTTGGCCTTTGAGTGAGAAATATATTTCTCCTGCCAAATGATGAAGATTTTTAGTTTTGTTTGACTATGTTTTGCTTTAAAAATATTTGATAGTGCTCCCTGGTTACATTTTTATTTAAGTAGATCAATCCTGTAAATGAAATTAAATTCACAGTTCTTCCTGGTCGAGAAAATGAATTGCAGTTTTGGACCATGATCTTTAAATCATTATAACTAGGCTTAAACACGTCTTTATTAACCAAAACAGGAACCATTGCAACCAACACATTTTTCTGTTGCCAATGAGAAGTAAGCTTGTTTGTTTCTGTAGTATAAAAATCCATGCTTTCTGTGTTTTAATTTTTTTAGTCTGTTTGGTATTGGAAGCATTTCCCTTTAAAAATGTTATCAGGCCCAGCCTGTTTGAAGAAGTGCGAGTCAGCTGGTAAGAGGTCTGGTGGTATAGTAGATGATGTAAAATTTAGTAATTTGTTTGACCATGGGCAAACTGTTGTGCAATGTATACTTGGGTCTATCATAGAGAAGAACTGGGCCTTTCCTATTGAGTGATGTAGACCGTAGGTGTTTCATTTTCTGTGCATGGTGTTCATTTGTGTAGCAGACTTCTCAGATTATATTTATTATTTAACAAATAAAACTTGCCTAAAGATTGGTGTGCAGAGCTAAGATACTAGAGGTCAAGTAGTGGAGGACACACCTTTAATCCAAGCATTCAGGAGACATAGGCAGACAGAACTCTGTTAGTTCAAGGCCTCCCTAAGCTACGGGATACTGATTCTTTCTAAAAGAGAAACAGAGCTCCCATAAAAGTGATCCCAGCACGTGGGATCCCATGCCTTTAATGGCAGCACTAGGGAGGTGGAGACAAGAGTGAAGTGGCTGGGCAGAGAGAGGAATGTCAGGCAGGAGAAGACAGGACAGCAGTGCAGTCTGAGGAACAGTGCAGTCTAAGCAGTCTGAGGATACAATCTGCTGAAGATTTGGTCCAAGTATTGGTAGAGGTGAGCACTCTCTAGTACCTGGTGTAATGTGATCTTCACATTAACCCCAATATCTAATTCTGAGTTTTTATTACTAAGAACAATTGGAATTCATGCTACACCATAACTGTTTTATCAGAATTCAGAACATAAAGACTGGCAACAGACCACTGAACAGTGGCCGTAGGAATTTTTTCTTCTTCTTTTTCTTTTATTTTTCCTTTTATTGTGCCTTTGACTTTGGGAAGTGTTTTGGAGCTTCTTTAGTGGCCAGGTGCGCTGAATTGGTCATCACCAGTTGACATATATGATCCACTTTTCTTCATTCTTTAAATTGTGATTGAGAAATACTTTGTTATGCACGGAATAAGAGTGACTATTCTAAATGGCAGTTTTCTTTTATTTTTGCTCAACACTACTCTGTGAGCTGTTTTACCTTGCTGATTTGCTTTGAGTCTCCAGAAATTATGGAGACTGGTTCTGAAGTCTTTGGTGACCTCACCATGTTCCTAAAGGGATCAGTTTTGAGGATTTCTTTCTGTCGCCCATTTTGAACTTTCACCTTACAACCACTGATCTTCAAGTATTAGCAAAAGGAGAAAAAGAAAAATGCATTTATTTAGTAAAGTTTTACATGATGCAGGTGCCTCCCAAAGCAAGACTGGAAAGCTGTCTATGTGTGGCCGGATGACAGAAGTAGACAGGCTAACAGAAACAAAGGGGTATAAATCAACAGTGATAAATGAAAAACAATAGGAAAATAGGCAAAGCTGATGTGCTCAGAGAAGTCACTGTTGTAAAATGGGAATACCTTACTGGGAGATTTAGACCTAGAATTTTAGCCAACATATGTTACTAGGTATATTGATTTAATATATCAGTATACTATAATTGTATTGGAAATTTCTGACCAATTTAGTGTTTATGTGAGAACAACCACAAACTGAAGTGACTCCTGTATTTATCAATTTGCTTTTTATTTTCATATAACAGCTATAATTTTATGATTAAAGCTAAGATTAGATGAATGGGACTCTTGATAACATTTTTATGGATTTCCTTCTGTGGTTCAAATAAAGTTCAACCTCTGTCATTGTTTCCCATGTGCTCTGAAATGTAACTTTTATTTTTGTGAAGATTTAGGCTTTTGTATATAGAGTAAATTAATAGAGATTGAGTCACTAAATACATTAATCACTTTTCTGTTGCTGTGATAAAATACCATGTCCAGACACAACTAACAGAAGGAGTTTAGCTTATGGTGCCAGAGACCTGCATGTCCATACTGATAGGTGGGTATAGTAGCAGGAGCAGAGACTAACGCATCACATCTCAAACACATAAAAGGAGAGAGCAGGAACTGGAAGTGAAGTAATATTTTCCAATTTTGTCTTACCCAAATATGTGAGACATATGCTTCTGTAGAATAAAAGGCTTCATGCATTTTTAAATGACGTATCTTTATCTCATTCAAATATGAATAATGTAAACCATCATTGTTGGAGTTTACTACATTTGCAATAAGTGCCGTGCTGTTTCTGAGTTACTATTATTAGTCTTTCATGTTGACAAATGGCCATCCAAAGGATGTTTATGAGTTTCCCATACATCCTTCATAAACTGACTTTATATGAACTTTACAAAATAATTTTCTCTTCCTCCTTCTTCTCTTTCTCTTCTTCCCCTTTCCCTATCCCGTTCCCTTCCTCCTTCTCCTCCTCCTCGTCCTCCTCCTCATCCTCCTCGTCCTCGTCCTCGTCCTCGTCCTCCTCCTGCTTCTTCTTCTTCTTCTTCTTCTTCTTCTTCTTCTTCTTCTTCTTCTTCTTCTTCTTCTTCTTCTTTTGATATCACTGTGTATCTGAGGCCACTGTGAAATTCACTATATAACAGAAGCTAGCATCAAATTCATGGTAATCCTTCTACCTTACCTTCTGAATGCTAAGATTATACACACATGTGACAGAATGCCTACATCCAAAATTTATGTTTTCTTCTTCTAGCAAAGCTATTCCTCTGTGAAATGAATTTTATGTCAACTCCAAAATGTGTATTTATTCCTACTTTCTATCATTCTCAGAAGTACATAGACATACGCATGTCTTTTGCTAGTGCTGTGATGAAGTATCATGGCCAAATCAACATAAGGAAAATGGGTTTATTGTGGCTTATACTTCCAGAGGAATAGAGTACAGTATAGCAGGGAAAACATGGCAACAAGCAGGAGGTAGGTACAAAAAGCTGACTGATCACATTTCCATCCATACACAAGTAGAGAGAAGGAACAGGAAGTGGGAAAAAGCTGCCAAGCTTCAAAGCCCACCCCCAGTGACACACTTTCTCCAGAAAGAATGCATACCCTTTAGAGATTCAATAACTTCTCCAAACAACAATAGCAAATTGGGACTAACCAGATGTTCAAAACAGGAACCTGTCTATGGGGGTATTTCTCACTAAAGACACCACTTCCAAAGGGGTACTCGTGGTTTCTCTGTATTGGCTTCAGTCATCTTTCTGATAGTCTTGAACGTTGCAATCTTTATTTTAATATTCATTGTTTTAGATACCACTGTAGTTACTTTAACTCTCAGTGGTCAAAGGAGACATGGAAAGCATAAGAATTTATACACAGTTTTGGCCAAAATGGAGCAGAGAAAAATTCTCAGCTTGTCTTGCCCCTAGCAGTTTTGTAGTTTATAGAAAAAAGATTAAACACAAGGTAAGAAATGTACATATGTAAATTTAGAGGTTGGTTCCAGTTACTAGAACTGGTAGAGAGATTTAACAAAGATAATGAGTGTTTCTCCTGGTGGTGGGGCTCTTGAGATGAGAAATTTTTTTCTTAGTCTGATTATTTCCTTCAGGGATCCTAATTCTTAGAGCTCCCACTATGCAGTCAATTATTGCTTTCATATCTTTCTGCAGAAGACGCTGTAGCTTCCTTTCTTTTCAAATGGCATATTTTTAAAAGATGAGCATGAATTATACTCTGATTCTCTAATACCACACCCCATTTTCCTGGACAATCAACATACTAGATAACAACTTACTGCTGTTCCTGGGAACTACATAAGAGAGGAATAGAATGTATTTACAGGCTAGTCTTTAAATCAAGCACAAAGGCAATGAGTTGTTAAGTCATACACACACACACACACACACAGAGGGAGAGAGAGAGAGACAGAGACAGAGAGATACAGAGAGACAGAGAGACAGAGAGAGAGGGGGGGAAATGAATACAAGGTATACAAATGAATCTGATGAATCTGCAAGGCTAAACTTTAAGCATGAAAAAACATGTTTCTCAGAATACTTAGAGGTTTAAAAATATGCTTTTTCCATATAGCTACAGTTTGCTGCTCTTACTTGTGATCTGTCGGTACTCTGTTATTTTTCTGCCAGTACTTAAACTTTCAGTGTTTTATTTTTTTCATTTCTTCCTGAGGGCAGAATAGAATATTGTGTTAGTTAAGTACATGATTCTGAGGGCTCTATGTATGGAGTTAACCACAGCATCCTTTCCTGGAAGTTAATATTTCATAGGGAGTCAGTCTCAAGTAGTTAAATAACTCCTGAAAGGACGTCCTTTAAAAAGAAACTTCAGAGAAAAGCCCTCTCTGCTTCAGAGTGCCTTGAAAGGAAAAGGCCAGAGAGACCTTGGTTCTAGGCTGGGTTTTGGATTTTCTTCACTGTTGTCGGCCATCCTACATGTTTCTGTATTAGGCAGTAGTATTCTGAGAATAATCTTGACAATCTGCCAAATAGCATATTCTACTCCCCAGAACTAATGGTCTTGTGTTCTTTAGGTTTTAGAGATATGGATATTGAATATTGAAAGTAGGAATGCCCAGATTATTAGGGAAACTCTGTTTATGATGACCAGTACATGAAAGAAAAAGAGTTTAAAATTGGGGAAAGGAAAAAGTTATGCTTTCCTGAGTAAATGAGAAAAGTAACCAGGCACTAGAACTATGTGGTGGGACTTCTACAAGGGACTTAGGAAACGTTAGATAAATTTTCTTGGAATATAAGTATCATTGAAAAGATAATTGTTCCTTTTGTCCCCTTAGGGTGGCTTCAGGTGAGCCACCTTTAATATAGCATGGACACTAGGCTAGGTGATTGACAGGCACAACTAGATGACTTCTCAAAAGAAGGGTACAGCACTATATCATATTTTGGTTTGCCTAAAAGTTGAGGTCTCCTGGAAGGTTCAGAGATAAAACCTGCATTCTAAGAAGTAGCTTTGCCTTAATGTGCCTAGACAAACCCCAGTTCCTCTTGCATTTTTGTATGGTGATATAAATTCTAAGAAATGGTAAAGCCAAAGTTTACCACTCTAGTATTTCTAGAGAAAGCAGAAAGTAGGACTATGAGCCTCCAATTGCCATTTTTCCTGTCTTGGCCATCTTGGCCTTTTTGCTGTTTTCTGAAAGTTTAGTGTTTATGGATCCATCTAGATTTTCCTGCAGTCCAAGATGACTAATGAACAGAGACTTTTAAATACCTTTGGAATGCTTTAAAATATGCCTAAAAATAGATTCAAACTGAAGGCTGAGGGCCAGGGGTTTACACTATTTTAGGTCTCTTGTGAACCAAGTGAGTCCCAAGTGAGTCGATGTATTTTGCCAAATTCATTTCTAAGTGCCTGTTACTATGTAGTAAAGGAAGCCTAAAACGTTCCTATGAAGATGTCTACTATCTCAATAAACTTTTTATTTAAAATAAATGTTCTTTAAATTTCTGTAGGCAAATCAACTTACAAAACCCTAAAACCCTCTGGGAACTCTCTAACGTATTTCAGCTACCCAAAGACAACAATTCTAAAAGCACTTTCCTTTTTTAACCATGCATTGCAAGTTTCCTTAAAAGAGAACATACTTCACAGCCTGAAATATGACATTATTGTTGCTCAGCAGTAAACTTGGTGTGTACAGTGTGTGGCACTCGTCCAACCATACCATCAGTCAATGAAGTTTTGGGGGTTGATTGTAGTCCAGCTCAACCCCACAGTGCAGAATTGCTCCTTTCCCTATGAGCTACAATTTAAAGCATGTCTTTTGAAATGAAATGTGTGATTTCCTGATAACAGCTGTAGAAAGGAGATGGGGAAGAAAAGGGGGAAATGTGTCACTATGCTGAGAGGAAATGCTGACCCTGTAGGAAGAGAAGATTTAAGCTAACAATGTCCCCAGAGGGACAGGTAAATGTTCAGCATGCTCTCTATATCTACCATTTGTAATTACCTTGATGTGCCCTATCAGCCTCTAAAACAGGCCATTTCCAAAATAAGGCATAT
Source organism: Mesocricetus auratus (assembly GCF_017639785.1). Taxonomy (NCBI): domain Eukaryota; kingdom Metazoa; phylum Chordata; class Mammalia; order Rodentia; family Cricetidae; genus Mesocricetus; species Mesocricetus auratus. The sequence continues at coordinate 38,045,295 of NW_024429194.1, read as the reverse complement.
CTCTTCTTAGTGTGGTTGCCTCCAATTGGATAGTAATTCCACACAAGAGAATTGGCCATTAAGATTCTGATAAGGAGTGAATTAGAAGGAAAAGGAATTTATATTTTTAGTTATTTCATGTTAATAACTATCATATTCAGGCCAGGTCTCTGATGCCAAAAGAAGTAATGACCCTGATAACTGATGAAAATCATCCTGAAGACACTGGAAATTTTAGTTAACATTGTAAGAGGCGTGGAATTTATGGTGCTTTATGAGAAGGCACTCAGTTACTCAACATGACAAAACTCAAAATGGAATAAAAGCCATGTTCTTTTCCTGTCTGTGATAAACTCTAGCACTGGTATTGTTTGAATAGAAACCATTGAAAGTATGAATAAGAAATGAACTAATCATTGTATAATTTTGGAAAATTTGAAAGTTTGATTACTATTCACTAATTTGAGAAGAATAATCCATTCAAAGCAGAATAAGTAGACTTATTGTCTGAAGTTAACAGTGGACATTCAAGTCTAGAAAATGACCTGCTAAAAGAACTCAAATAGGTTTCCTGTAGGAAGTCTTCCTGAAGATAAGATTGAAAAATTTCCATTGTTAGTAGTGGGTGATATTTTACCTCCTAGAAAAGATCAGGAACAACAGAAGCAGGTGGTGGTGATGGTGGTGGTAGTAGTGGTGATAATACGATGATGATGGTGCTGGTGACCGTGGTGATGGTGATGCACATGTGCCATAGTGCATTTTTTAGTGTAATGGGGGGTATTGCAGTTTGTTGTGAAATTGTTGGAAACAAAGAAGAGCAAAAGCTTGAACATTGATCATTACAAGTGGGTAAAGAGGATGCAGTGGTGTGTGAGTGAGGAGATGATCCTGGAGTGTATTTCGTCCTAATTTTGGTCCCTGCTGTTGTCTCAAACAGGCTTAATAACCATAGCAAAGTCAATTTACTGCCAACTAGTACATCTGTGGATGTGACATTTCTAAGTCCTGTAAACAAGACAAGCTTTGTTGCTTTATTGCTTGTGTAATAGTTTTTACAAAAATTTGTATTTTATAATGTAATAGTTTTGAAAAAATGTAATTTTTTAAAATTGATTTTCCTTGGAAAAGAAGGAGAAATGCTACCTATATTCCATTTGCCATTTTCCATGTACTAATTAGACTTGAACATGATAGAGGTAAGAGCAATGAGTAAGCTAATGATAGACACTTACATGGTAGCTTCTTCCCTTGGGAGATGAGTGGGAACAAGAGTGGTTACTTGGCAGCACATAGTGGTGGTAGGAAAGCAAAGAATTCAGTTTCCATTTCATCACTCATTGACTTAGTGTCATGGATGTTTGTGTCATTTTCCTTCCCTTGAAGAAAATTCTTCCTTAATAAAACAAATAAAAAATTCATTTGAATGGAAATAAAATTCACTTTTGAAAGTCATTTAACTCTAGCATTAATGTATATCATATTTGCATTATTATTTTGGTGTGTGTGCTTGCAGGTTTGCTTTAACTGTTAATGTGTTTTCTGTTTCATTCATTTTTTGTTTAAAATAAAGTTAAAGACAAGTTTTTTAACATAATGCCAAGTATTACTTAATTGATGACTTAATTTTTGAATATATGGCATACTTGTTCTTGTAGAATGTAATTATTGCTGATCTATTGAAAACATTATAAATTCAATAGTAGATCTTCAAATTCTTTAATAAATACTGTATGTTAGTGTTTTGAGGCTGTAGCTTAGTGACAAAAATATTTAAATATTCATTGAATTAGTGATGAGAAACAGAATATTTTAATGGCAAACCTGGATTAATATATTACTCAATGATTTTAAATTCAGAGTAAAGCATGTATATGTATGCATTTCTAACTTCTTATGAATTGGAGCCATGTCATATGACCTTCTAAGACTGATGTAATAAGTCCACTGTAATACTGTTCATAATAAAGTTAGGATGGCAAATTTTGAACAACTTAATCATAAAATTTTTCTGCCATGGATAATACAGAGAAGCATCTGCTATATCAATAATGCATACAAGGGACTAAGATTTTAACCATAATATATTATATATGTATATATATAGTATATTATAATATGTATCATTCATTTTCAATTGTACAATTTTAAGTAGACCTCTTTTGCAGTTTTCTCTGAGTTATTTGTTATCTATTTTTATTTTCCCTTTTTGTGATTCATTTAATAGCAAGAGATAGGGTATGTTTATTCTTTAGAAAGAAAGTATTGGATACAATTTATATGTAAGCACTTGATACTCTTGCATGTATTTGTCACATGTGACAGGGTTTCTCAGCCATGAACTGTTTGTTAAAAATGAGATGTGTATATGTTAGGCTTTATTCATTGCTTGGTAAACTAATATTTTGATTGCTTCATTAAGAATGCTCCACACTAGATATTAGAGGTATCAGTTCATTGTAAAATGAAATTCTAAGGTAATTTGTTCTGTCTTTGTGTGTATTAATTGTCTTTGGATGGGGACTTAAATATTTATCTGACAGTATGTATTAGTCTGCTGTTTTTCATGGGGATATTGAATAATAAAACTAATTTATCTGGATAATATACATCTTTGTCATGACAAAAAAGAATCTTAAGAAAATAATAGAATAGAAAATCTTTGCTTCTTATATATAGAAAAAGGTTTATTATTATTATAAGCAATACTAATGCAAACACATTTTAAGGATTTAATGTGTTACATGGTTAAGAACCTAGTTCATAGCCAAACCAAAGGTACTATAATAAATATTGTTGTAAATCTATGTACTTAGTTCACAGCATTGACCTGTGAGTCAACAGAAGCCCCAAAAGCCCCAAAGCACAAGACAGTATAAGTTCTAACTAAAAATACCAAGGCCATATATATACTGCATGGTCAGTCTTATTAAAACCATGTCCTTTCTGTCCTCCAAAGACCCCTATTATATTTATATCAAGCTTTAAAATCAGGAAATGAATAAACACTATTTTTTGATGAAGTCAACAGTTTGTTAAGAGCTGTCATTGTTATGATAGTAAGTATAATGTGAAAAAATCAGTCTTAATTATTTGTGTTTTTTGCAAAAGCATCTACTGCTTATTGTTCAGACTGGAAGGTTTGAGGAGCAGCAAGATCAGGAATAAGAAAAGTGAAGCCTAAAGGTCAAGGAGCTGCTTGCCTCCTAATTGTTACCCTTATGTCTTCAGACTGTCAGAAAACAGGCGAATAGATGAGGGAACACTTATTTTACATGAAAGTTTCCCACTGCTCTTGACATTTCCAATACCTTAGCAGCGAGGCCAAAGGAAACTTGAAGCAATGAATGGGGAAAATGAGGAAGGATCAGCCTACACAGAAGAGCTGTCTCAGCCTAATTATCATTCAAAGATTAGATGGAAACATGAAGCCAAAAGAAAGAACAAAAATTATAGCGAAATTATGGTACTTGATAAAGACGGGCTATAGTTGATAGACAAGGTGAAAATGGTAAGTTCAGTCATCTCTTGTTTCTAACAAGACTTCAAAGACTTACAAAAAATTTTTGGAATTTTTGACAGATTAGAGATTATTAGGTTAAAGAAAATTAATATACATGAAACTTGAAGAGTATAATATTTTTATGATATTCATAGGACTCATCAGTATTCAGGTGTCAAAAAATTAAATAAGTAAGATGACACATCCAATAATGCAGAAAAGAAATTTTACAACCTTTTTGTATTGGTAAGACATCAACATATGCTAATTGGCTATGGATAAGATATGACACAAAAGAAGAGATTGTCTCAAAATTAATTGTAAGTAGGCAAAGTTTTTACCATGACAAAGTTTTTATTATCTTATTAGTATATAGAGACATGCCATAAGTAATACTTGAAAAGTATCTTCCATTCATTCATTCATTCACTCATTCATATGTCACAGATATTACCTTATTTGCTCTCCAGTCCCCTCAAACAACTTTTAATTCATAAGATAGTTAAAATACTTCTATTGTGTAAACTCATTAAAAGCAAGCTCATAAAATACTAAATGTAAAAATTTTAACATCAAAATCATTTTAATTTGCTGACTCAAATTATTTTACTTTGCCTAACTATGTGTGCTGACAATTCATGTGTGTATGTGTGTTTGCATGTATATTGGTAGATGTGTCTGTGGGTATGTTGAAGCACAGAGTTGATGTTGGTTATCTTTTTTATTGCTATCCACTATATTTTTTGAGGCAGACTCTATCGCTGAATTAGAAGGTTCCTGATCAGCTATTCTAGTTAGCTATCTTACCCCAAGAATTTCCTGCCCCCCTCAAAGTGCTAAAGTTATGTGTAACCAACAGGACTCTCCAGATTTCATATAGAATCTTCAAACTGTAATCCCCATGCTTGCATGCCAGGTGCTTAACCAACTGAGAAATTTCCCCAGTCTTCTAATTAAACTCTTACTCATAATGCACTTAAAATGTGTTAATAAATTCTAAGTAGTATAAGGAATTTCTTTATTTTCACAACCATAAATGGGTGAAATATGAAAAAGAACAATTTTCAGAGTAACAAAGATCTTCGAGACAGGACCCGACATGGCAATTATTGATCTGGTGAAGCATGTTATAAACACTCTACCCATGTCATTAAATGTCTGGTCCTTCATGCTTATACTCAGGGAAAGTCAGCAAGACAGTGGTTCTATTTATAACTAGACACCAATGTCTGTACCTAAATGAACTAAAGTGTCAGGACAGCTGGTTTGATACAGAGTAAAAACTATCCCCTTTTGTCTCTATTCCACACTTTCTCATCAAAGACTTCTGCAAGACTCATCCTGGGCCACATTTTCTAGAGTGGAGGTTTGCAAGAGAATGCCTCCAACACCATATCCACCATGCCCACCACCCCCCATGGGTCATTATATTTGCATTTTGGTTCCCAGCTAGTGGAACTTTTTAGGAAGGATTAGAAGATATGGCCTTGTTGGAAAAGGTGTGGCCCATGAAATTCTCAGTGAGCTCCTGCTTGCCTCACCCCTCTCTGCTTCCTGCTTGTGGGTTAGATGTAAGCTCACTTCTATTTCACCAGCCTCACATCTGCCTGCCTGCTGCCATGCTCTTTGCAATAATGGTCATGGACTCTAACCCTCTGGAACTGTGAGGCCCCAAATAGAAAGTTTTCTTTTATAACTTGCCATGACATGTTCTGTTATAGCAACAGAAAACTCAAAAAGAATCGTAGCATCCCATTTGTTGGCAGAGGTTCAGCATTTTACAGAGTTTGCTGAGATACTACAAGTTATATTGTGAAGAGGTCAAAACAAGGAATGGATGATGGGGAAAGCAGAAAGCTCTAAGAGCTGATATTCATCTGCATACTATAGAAGGTGATAAATTTGGGAGGGCTAGAACTGCAACAGTAAGAGTACAAGCACATGAGAGTAGCAAATGCATTACTTTAAGAATTTCTTCTTCTACCAACTGCTTTAAGGTCAGGGAGTTAGAAACGCTATTGTCAAACAGGGTTCTAAGTTCAAGGCCAGACTGGGCTACACAGTGAGTGAGGTCATGTCTCAAATCAGAGGAAACAAACCAAAGATAAAAATGCCTAGTGGCAAAGACAAATACAAAGATGAAATATTCATAATGATCCTTCTTGATTACTTATATTTTTTATTTTAAGGCTGAACCTTTGGTCAAAATGGTACTATCTCAAGGTTATTTGAGGAAAAGTATCCACCTGTGACAAAACATTAGTCAGTGAGATAATTAACATGAGATAAATCATGATTATTTTCTCACAGATTAACTATCATAAGCATATTTTCACTGTTTAGGTTATAAGGAAGTCTGAAAATTACTAATTTGAAATGTAGTTTCACCTTTTAGTTTTAGGGAAAGAAAGCTTACAATATTAAAAATGGATAAAATCAGTTGGAAGACATTTAGAAAATGTATACGTATACATTGTAATGCTATAAAAAGTAAGGTATGTCTTAATCGTTAATGCTATAACATGACACACACTGATATAAATTAATTATAATATATTTTAATTTAAGTTAATTACACATCAATATTGGAATTATCTGCTGAGAGCATCTGAAAAAACCCTTAAAACAATGTATTTCTTGTTTTGTTTTACTGAGCATGCACTTAGGTTCTTATTTTTCAAAACGTGCTTTCTTTTGTCATTTTTATTGGATTGCAATATTGTCCTGAGTCTCAAATTTATTAATAATATCATTAAAAAATAAATGAGTATGTGAGATTATATTGTTCAGTCCAGGTTGTTGAGTTTGACACAAATAATATGATTATGAGTCAAATAATAGATTGGCTTTTATTGAGCGCATCTAATCTAATTGAATGAGATGTTATACTAGATTAAACTATAATCTATGAAATAAGATTATCTATATTTTGAATTAAATTTGGCTTCCTTTGTTACTCCACTGTTTGGCTCACTTCATTTTGTACTGATGATATGAAAACTACCATAAATATAGTGATTAAGTGTGAAGTTTTTCTCTCAAGTTACCAGGTATGGAATCTGACCAAGTCCAGTTCTTGCTAAATTCATAACAGTGACTCAGCAAGTCTTTGTCGTGTCTTTCTGACTAGCCACATTCTTTGTGAACTTTCTGATTATATCACTCCTCACTTTCAACACAATTCCCCAATTCCAAGTGTTTTCTCAACTCCAGGGACTTGGGCTTGGATGGATATATTTGGGAGACATAATGTTTCATTATAAACTTCCTGAACATTTACTGTTTGAGAAAAGGATACTTAAGATAAACAACTTAAAAATTAGAATAAACAATACCTAATATTTACTGTTTAGGTACACTTTATGAATTATCTAAAGTTATATATAAGATATGTAGTATACCCATTTTTACCTAAAAAGAAACTGAGGGTTCTTTTCAAAGTCCTAAACTCAGTGTATGTATGTTAGTCTGAGTTACTACAAACAAATACCTGAGAATGGATAATTCATAAAGACAAAAGCATTTCTCACAATTCTGGAATCTGGAATGTCTAAGTTGGAGGTGATACGTTAGTGAGGGTTTTCCTGCTATCATGCAATATGGTTGAAGGTGCCACAAAAGAACAGTAGCTTGCATTCTCAAATTTCTCTCTTCTTTTAAAGGCACTTTAAATGAGTATCATGGGATACTCATTTGCATGGCCTCCTATTATTCTAATCTTTGCAAAGATCTCATTTTCAAATACTATCAGTGTAAGCATCTGAATATAAAGCTTCTAACGAGTGACTCTTAGGAACATACACCAACATTAGCAGAACACACACTGCAAAACAGTCAGGTGACTTGGACTTGAAGCAAGGAGAAAGGGGAATGTTTAAGATAAACTGACATGATCTGAGGCTGAGTCCAGGCCCTCTAGTAAAGGAATGGTATTTTCATATCAAGGACTCTTGAGGAAAAAGGAGTGTGGTGATCTTGTACCACAAGGAGTCAGACTTATTATTGAGTGAGACATGCTACATGATTCACATAGGGAATCAGAGGGAAGGCCATATGACAGGGTCACAACGATGCTGGGAAGAAGTTTGGGGCTTGATTTTTATGTGACCACAGCTACTTTAGGCCTCTGAAGGCAGAGGGTTTCGGTGCTAACTTGCCCTACTCACAGAATCTTCTACATAGTTGTAGTTGTTTTTTTGATTGTTTGTTTTTAAATTTTTATTTTTAAATTTAAATGAGAAACAAGGTTGCTTCATATATCAATCGCAGGTCCCTCTACCTTTCCCTCCCCTCCTCCGACACCCTCCCACCAACCCTCCCCAAAAGCCCCTCCTTTCCCCAGGGAGGGTGAGGTCCTCCATGGGGGTGTCCATAGTCTGTCATTTCATCCAGGGCAGGGCCTAGACCTTCCCCCGAGAGTCCAGGGTGAGAGTGCATCTCTCATTGTTGGATGGGCACCCAAAATCCATTTGTATGCCAGGGATAAATACTGATCTACTACCCAAGGCCCAATAGACTGCATAGGCCTCCTCACTGACACCGACATTCAGGGGGTCTTGATCAGTCCCATACTGGATTCCCAGGCATCAGTCTGGAATTCAAGAGCTCCACCTTGTTTGGTCAACTGTTTCTGGGGGTTAGGCCAGTATTAACCCCTTTGCTCATCAGTCCTCCCTCTCTATCACTGGGTTCCTGGAGTTCAGCTCAGTGTTTAGCTGTGGGAGTCTGCCTCTGCTTCCATCAGCCATTGGATGAAGGTTCTGTTCCCCAGACTCTCTGGCCATGGGATTGTAGGCTGGCACTCCCCAGATCTATGTTTAAAATCCAAATATGAGAGAGTACATACCATATTTGCCTTTTTGTGACTGGTTTACCTCACTCAGGATGGTTTCTTCTAATGCTATCCATTTGCCTGCAAATTTCAGGATCCATTGTTTTTTCTGCTGAATAGTACTCCATTGTGTAAATATACCACATTTTCTCTATCGACTCTTCAGTTGAGGGGCATCTAGGTGGCTTCCAAGTTCTAGCTGTTACAAGTAATACTGTTATGAACATAGTGGAACAGATGTCCTTGTATGAATGTGCATCTTTTGGATATATGCCTAGGAGTGTAATTGTTGTGTCTTGTGATAGGCTTATTTCCATTTTTCTGAGGAGTCTCCATACTCATAGAAATAGTTTGGCAAAGACCCTTCTGCTTATATTGTGTGGAATACTTTGAGAAAATTGGTATAAGCTGTTCTTTGAATGTCTGGTAGAATTCTGTACTGAGGACATCTGTACCTGGGCTTTTTTTGGTTGGGAGACTTTTGATGAATGCTTCTATTTCCATAGGTGTTATAGGTCTATTTAAATTGCTTATCTGTTCTTGATTTAATTTTGTCAAGTGATAGCTGTTCAGAAAATTGTCCATTTCCTTTAACTTTTCAAATTTTGTGGAGTATAGGTTTTCAAATTATGACCTGATGATTCTTAGAATTTCCTCAGAGTCCGTTGTTATGTCCCCCTTTTTGTTTCTGATTTTGTTAATTTGCATGTTCACACTCTGCCATTTGGTAAGTTTGGACAAGGTTTTTCTATCTTGTAGATTTTCTCAAAGAACCAACTTTTCGTTGCATTGATTCTTTGTATTGTTTTCCTAGTTTCTACTTTATTGATTTCAGCCCTCAGTTTATTTCCTGGCATCTACTCCTTCTAGGTTTATTTTTCTTCTTTGTGTTCTACAGCTTTCAACTGTGATGTTAAATCTCTAGTGTAACTATTCTCCAGTTTCTTCATGTGGGCACTTAGTGCTATGAACTTGCATTGTAGCACTGCTTTCAAAGTGTCCCATAAGTTTGGGTATGTTGTATCTTCATTCTCATTGAATTCTAAAATTTCTTTTTTATTTCTTCATTGAGCCATGAATGGTGAAATTGTGCATTATTCAATTTCCATGAGTTTGTAGGGTTTCTGCAATTTGTGTTCTTGTTGAATTCTAATTTTAATGCATGGTGGTATGATAAGATGCATGGAGTTATTCAAATTATTTGTACCTGTTGAGGTTTGACATGTTGCCAAGTATGTGGTCGATTTTTCAGAAGGTTCCATGTGGTGCTGAGAGGAAGGAATATTCTTTTTTATTTTAATGGAGTATCCTATAGATGTCTGTTAATCCCTATTGGGTCATGACTTCTATTAGCCCCTTTGCTTCTTTGTTAAATTTCTGTCTGGTATTCCTGTCTAGTGGTGAGAGTGGGGTGTTGAAGTCTCCCAATATAAGTGTGTGGGGCTTTATATGTGATTTGAGTTTTAGTAATGTTTCTTTGGAGGCATAGATGGTCAGAACTGAAACTTTATCTTGGTGGATTTCTCCTGTGATGAGTATTTAATGACCTGCTTCATCTCTTTTAATTGATTTTATTTTAAAGTTTAATTTGTTAGATATTAGGATTGCTACCCCGCTTGTTTCTTGGGTCCATTTGATTGGGAATTCTTTTCCCAACCTTTAACTCTGAGGGAATGTCTGTCTTTGAGGCTGAGGTGTGTTTCTTGTATGCAGCAGAAGGATGGGTTCTGTCTTCGAATCCATTTTGTTAGCCTATGTCTTTTAATGGGTGCATTAAGACCATTAATATTGAGGGATATTAATGATCATTGATTGCTCATTCTTCTTTGATTTGGAATAGTTGCTGGTGGAATTATGTGTGAAACTCCAGCCTTTTTTTCTTTTGGCTATTGCTAAGGTGGAATTATCTATTGCCTATGTTTCTCAGGTTGTAGTTAACTCCCTTGGGTTGGGGTTTTCTTTCCACAACTTTCTTAGGGCTGGATTAGTGGATATGTATTTCTTGAATCTAGTTTTGTCATGGAATATCTTGTTTTATCCATCTATAGTGATTGAAAGCTTTGCTGGGTATAGTCGTCTGGGCTGGCATCCATGGTCTCCTAGTGTTTATAGAATATCTATCCAGGACCTCCTGGCTTTCAGAGTTTCCATGGACAATCAGGTGTAATTCTGATAGGTTTGCATTTATATGTTACTTGACCTTTTTCCTTAGCTGCTCTTAATATTCTTTTTTATTGTGTATATTTGGGGTCTTGATTATTATTTGTTGAGGTGACTTTTTTGTGGTTCACTCTATTTGGTGTTCTGTAAGCTTCTTGTTACCTTCATTGGCATGTCTTTCTTTAGGTTGGAAAAGTTTTTTTCTATGATTTTGTTGGATATACTTTCTGCCTTTTTGAGGTGGTTTTTGTTCACCTTCTTCTATACCTATTATTCTTAGGTTTGGTCTTTTCATGAGGTCCCATATTTCCTGTAAGTTTTGTGTTAGGGATTTGTTGAGCTTAAGATTTTCTTTGGTCAATGAATCAATTTCTCCTAGTATATCTTCAACACCTGAGATTCTCTCTTCTATCTCTTATATTCTGTTGGTTATGCTTGCATCTGTAGTACCTGACCATTTGCCCAGCTCTTCTATTTCCAGTCTTCCTTCAGGTTGTGTTTTTTAATTGTCTCTATTTCAGTTTTCTATCCTTGCAATGTTTTAATTGTTTCTTGCAATTTTTGCTTTACCTTTTAGTCCATATGCTGCACTTTTTGATTTTTTTGGTGTGTTTTTTATTCCCTTTCTTGCATTTTTTTGGTTTGCTTTTCTTCCATTTCTTGCATTTTTTGGTTTGTTTTTTCTTCCATTTCTTTGAGGGATTTTCCTATATCCTCTTTTATGGCCTATATCATTTTCATGAATTTGTATTGGAATGTTGGAGTCTTGCTGGTTTGGAGTTGCTAGAATCTGGAAGTGTCATATTTGTTTTTCTGTTGCTATGTGTATTTTTGTATTGTTTCTTTTCCATCCCTTCTTCTAGTGGATGTAGAAAGTGCCCATTACTGATCTTGTGGTTAGGGTACCAGAGTTTCCTTTCGTTGGGTAGTTCTCTTCCTGGTCCTAGTCCTGGTCCCGTGGGTGGAGAAGAAGACTGGGAAACTGGGGTGCATAAGTCACTCTGGGAGGGAAGGCTCACTGGCAGTCTGTAGGCACAGGTCCAGTGGGTGGAAAAGACCAGGAAACTGGGGGTGCCTAGGCTCCGCTGGGAGGGGAGGCTCTCTGGTAGTCCCCAAGCACTGGAAGGCAGGCCTAGATACAGGGCCTGGTTTACCTGGTCCCCTGGTCCCATTGGTGGAAGAGAAGAACAAGAATCTGGGGTGTGTGGCTCCTGCCAGGAGGGGAGGCTCTGTAGCAGTCCCCAGGCACTGGAAGGCAGGCCTGGATACAGGGCCTTGTTTACCTGGTCCCCTAGTCCTGTTGGTGGGGGTATAGATGTTTTAATAGGACTAATCTCTGTACATCACTCCACATCCAAATTAGTGATTATCTTAACCAAAAACATGTTTGAATAAGACATCTGAAGTCTTTTTTATTTTCTACAAGCTAATTCTTGTAAATAAAATAATTTCCTTTGTCAAAAATATGCTAGGGCAAGAATTATTTCTATAATTCTATGAAACATTCTATTTTGATTTGTCAGTAACTGTTTACCTAAAATATTCTCAAGTATTTCACATTACTGCCTGACACTAAAACCCCCCAACCTTTGAACATGTCCTAAGTGAATGCATTAGTAAGTATACACTATTAACAAGGACGACAGGGTCAACAGATGATGAATACAAGGCTTCCAAGATACAATATTTGGTTAAATTTACTGTTAAGTAGGTAAATTTATGTAAGTCACCAAAACCTAAGGTTGAGAAAAAACAAAGCAGGTTACTCCATCACCCAAAGCAGAGGCTTATAAATTCTCCAACCTGCATGAGGTATATCAGAGGGCAAGAGTATAGAGGGTATAATCAAGATTAGGTAAGCAGACTTAAAGGGATGGTAGGCTCTGTAGCCAGGTAAGAGCTCTGTTCTTCAACTTTGCAGTGAGCACCCCTCTCCGTTTTAAGGACAATGTTTTAAAATGCACCCAAATTGCACACACTCATACACATACACATGCATATAAGGCCCAAAGTAACTAAATATTATGCTGTATGTTACAGTGGAGGCTTCAGTGACTTGGAGAAGGGGTCTGTACTTCAGACGCTGAATGCTGTAGTGAAGTGCATGAGCTTCCAATACAAAAGGAAGCAGTGCCCTTGAAAGAACTGGATGTGGCATTTACCTCTTACTTTTCTCTGAATTTGGTAGCTCTCAGTGTAGCTACAAAGTCAAGTAATTGAGTATCTCTGAAGTCCTTTATGCTTTCACGGATTGTAGGTCTGTGTTGGGTAAAAAGAAATTTGGGCACACACTGGATATTGAAATACATTGCTGTTTGAAAGCTCTCCCAGTCATGTTTTTGTGGTTTTTTTGCTTTGTTGTTCTATAAAGTGAATAGATACATGCAGAATAGGATGTCTACAAGCAGCTCTTCATTTTTACTTCTTCCATATTTGATAGAAGGGACTACAGCTACACTACACAATTGTAAAATTAAATGCACAGGACTTGAAGAGACAAGGTGGGAGCCTACTGCTGAACTGTTTCAGAGTTCAGTTCCTGTTTCTGCTTTTTGTGAGTTTGTCATTAAGCAGATGTACTTCCAGCTACCTAGTCTTCTTTTGTAGACATATACCACCAGTCTTGTGTGTTCGAGTCTCATGTTGGCCTAATTGAAGAACCAGTTCTGTTCCTTCAATGTGTTCTTTCCATTTTACCCATCTGATGACCACTCCTGAATTCAACTTACATAACTGCATGCATTAGTTAGTGAAGCATTTGTGCAAACTCAGTTTTCACTTCTGTTTCTTATATTCTACCCCTACTTCCTGTGTCCCATCCACTGAACACTGATGTACTAGGCTAACACAGTTTTTTTCATGCTTTAACCAGTGTCAAAAGTGGCAGTCAGTGAGTGTCAAACTCAGAGATCAGGTTCCTACCTTTTGTCTCCATCAGTCCTTGCCAATAAATGAAAACCTAAATGAGATAAGATGGTAGAAACTTGCAGTCTGAGGACATTTTTTTCGCTTAAAATTAAAGAACCTATATTGGTTTAATTATATGATTCCAAGCTATGTTTTGTTAAAATTACCTGCTGAATTTTATTGGACATATTTGAATAATAAGACTATATATTACTAATTATTTTGATTTCTAAGAAACTTATAAGGAAGATACTAAAACTGTGATCAATATTTAAAAAATTAAAATAATACATTTAGTTTAATGACACATGAGAAATTAATACCATGCTCAGATTTCTGTAGAAACTTCTACATATAAACTTACCCCAAGTACATTTCAGAGATATTAATTTTACCACTTTTCCCTGTATTATATATAGGTAATATTTCTAAATATCCTTCAGGGAAAGAGATTTGTTATGATAAAGCCCTTACTGAGAAGAAATCTGGCTTTACATTTTAGAAGAAAATCAATTCTGTGTCACTAATATATTAAAGGGGATGTGAAATGGAAATTTTTATATGCATAACAACACAGAATTCTTGTAAATTGCTGAAACATGAAATAACCAAATAAACTTTATTATTGAAATGGGTTTCTTAAGAGCATAAATGTGTAATATAACTTCTCAAACTTGTTAAACCATAAAGAACTACAGCATTTTCCTAACATGGAGTACAGTGCATATAAAACCATGTAGCATAAAATGTTCAGCTGCTCAGGTAGCAAGAAGGTTCCTGGAGACAGTTTCATAGACCTGCAAATACTGCACTTGTTTCCTTGACTTCCTCATCCTACTTAACCAAAGTTGTAGTGTTGATTTTATCTGCCCCTCAAAGGTACAAATTCCTTTAGTTGTGTGCAATTTTAAAAGTAGATTTTTTTCACTAGCATACTCAACAACTTATAGAGGAAAGCTTCATAATATTGGGTAGACGGCAGTGCTCCAATGGAAGATCATATACCCATGAATATAAGATAAGCAGCAAAAACTGGCCTTGGTGGCTGAAACAAGTCCAAGACACAATTTTAGGTGAGTAGAGTCTAGGGCGAATGTCAAAGAAATTGAAGGAGAGAGTGAATATGGTCAAAACTCATTGTATAAAATCCTCAAAGATACAATAAAATAAGTAAAATTGGTGCTCTGGAGCATACCTTAAAAATGAATGACATGAAATGAAAAAGTTCCAATATGTATCCAGAAGTAAATGATAAATGTAAACTGATAACGTGGAAGAATATTGTAATGCTACCTAAGTGGGTGAGTTTCAATGATAAAATGTGTCTAGGAACATACACTTCAGTGTCTTCTTATCTTGTCTTCTTGCCAGTATTGTGGTTGACACTGCCATCCATGTGGCAAAGTAAGAGAATTGTTGGTATCTCTCCCTGTCCCTGAACTGAAAAATGTTCAACAACAAAGTGATTTAGCTGTTATGATTCCAATTAGAGCACTGATAATTAGAGCATGAACTATGGAAATCCCCAACCTATTTAGTAAAAAAAAATTAATGTGATGCTATCCCAACCTTAACAAAGATTTTAAAATTTGTAATACCAGAGAAGTGGTGAGTGTTCTCTTACAAAATCTTTCTTAGTATCTTTTGAAATGAATGAGACTCAGCAACTTAAATTTCTGCTTACAACCTACTGTGCTCTGAACACACAGTAGTTTTGTGACTTTTGTGCATTTTCCTTTGCACTTTACACTTGTTTCTAATGTGCTTTAGTTAGGCATTGGATTTTCTTCAGAGTGGTGAAAACATGAGCACACCAAAGTAGCATCTGCATTAATGATGAGCATCTCTAGTGTAAAAAATCTAAAACCATGATCTTGAGTTACTACTGTACACTCTTAGCTAGTATTCTCTTTGCCTACTTGTTCCACAATTCTCATTTTCTACACAATGGATAGAGATACCTTTAAAAATAACAGCTATGCTCCATTCATATACTGTATTTATCAACTTTCCATGATACCTTAAAATACCCAAGTCTAGAAAATATGCAGGTCAAAGAAACTCATTTCCTCATAGATCAGTGAATCAGAAACATGTGGATTCTGCACAAGTCTGGCCAGGGTCTCTTGGCAAACAATATCACAGTGGTGAGCGTACATGTAAGACAGGATGCCACAGAAATGCAGCGATCATGCACATCTCAACACTCTGCAACAAAGCATTCTAAGGAGGATCAGCTCCACAAGACTGACTGAGTGCCTTCTAACATCTAGCCACATCTTTTTAGACTTACTCCCTTAAGAGTTCTATCAGCTATCACCCTGCCACACTGTCCCTTATCCTCCATCACAATAACCTTTGAGAAACAGGAAAAAATATTCAGATACTTGATCACAACCTTAAAATTATCAGGATGAATCTTTGTTCTTCAGCCTCCATGACACTGTATTCCGTGATACTGACTGTTCTCTCATCCCTCTCCATTCTCATGTAATTCTCTTTCTTGATTTCCTCTTACTCTGCTTAGATTTCTTCAGACTTCCTCAATGCACTAACTTCCCTCAGACTTGTCACTTTTTCAACAGTTATCTGTGCCTGGAACTCTCTGTACTGAGATCACCATGAAGGTGCTTCCTACTGCTT
The DNA here is from genome assembly GCF_017639785.1 of Mesocricetus auratus. Taxonomy (NCBI): domain Eukaryota; kingdom Metazoa; phylum Chordata; class Mammalia; order Rodentia; family Cricetidae; genus Mesocricetus; species Mesocricetus auratus. The sequence continues at coordinate 38,029,273 of NW_024429194.1, read as the reverse complement.
ACATGGGTTTAAGTTGGAATTTCAGCTCTATAATGAGAGCTCCCCTCACTGACTCAAGAAAAAAGACATCTTTCATTCAGTCATGGTCATATTACATTGTTATGGTTGTTTTGTAGCTAGATAATTTTGTTTATTTTGTTTTTCTTTACTTATTCATAATCCCATGAGAGAGACTGTACCTGTCTGTTTTTCACTCTATTCTATAGTCTCTCAACACATATTTGTTTAAATAACGGGAAAAGTAAATGTTCATATCCTCATGCATACCTAAACATAAGATGCAGTTATATATGAGCAACAGTCAAGGGAATGGTATGTGTATTTTGTCGTGGCTGGCCAGAGGAGAGCCAGAAACTGTGAGTATATGTTTTCTTTAAGAGAAAATAGGTAAATTGTAACCTAAGGTCATAGGACACAAGTTACTTTAATGTTGATTTATTCTCAACCCACTCTCCACCTTCTGTTTGACAATAATTAGAGCCTGTGAACCAAAGTGAAGGAAACATTCACATATTTGAATTACCTAAAGCAAAGACAAGGGTATCTAATTAGTCTTTCTTGTGACAATCTTTTTTGGAATAATATTCTTTTCTTTGAAAAGTCTAATTGTGGCACTTATGTCACCAACTCTACTGGTAATTAGCAGTGTTCTCCATACACCTACACATATTCCCTACAAACTATCCTATGTGACTCTACCATGAAGAAAGAGTTTCAATACAGACAAGAAAGCATTTGAGTAGCTATCATGTGGTCTTGAATAATGTTTCCTATTATAAAAGAGAAAAAAAAACCACTCAGCAACAGGACATTATTTTATGTAACATGCCTAGTATATTATTTAACAAAACACCTCATGGATACTTCATCGGGACATGGCTTGATTAAGATTCAGAATTAGCGTGCACCCACATCTTCTTTTTTTGAACCTCAAAGATGTTTTCTTGTGCTATTTCCACCCTAGTCACAAGCTTATTAACTTGGGAATGAGGTGACAGGGCCTTTGTCTTCATGTCTTGCAATTATAATTAATAGTAAGTTAAAGAGAAGCAGAAAGCTTATATTCAAAATTTAAAGTAAAGTGACTATGTGGCACTTGGAACAGGTGCTGTGAAGACATTAAGTGGGAACTTATTATTCTTCTTAATTAGAACTTTTGAAAACATCTTGGAGAGGCAAGTCAGTATGTAGTTGTAGAAAGACATGTATTTGTGGCAGAGACTGAGGACAGGACTCTTCTGTCTTCATCTGGGAACCCACAGCCTAGCAAGGGTCCTGTTCCTCCTCACCACCTGAACTGATTGGAAATCTGACCTCAGATGTAGATGTGTGAAGTCACTCCAGAGACACCCCCCCCATGAAAGAAACCACAGAAATCTCCTTATGGTCACAATGAAATAGTTATTTACAGTAGACTAATTTTATCAGAGAACTTATAATTTGTGGATATCTGACCATAATCTGTTGGTGTTTTCAATGTGTATGTGTATATGTACTCCTTAACATGCATGCATGTATGCCTACACACATACACACTCACTCACTAATTTTTCTTTACAAAACTTTGATTAACAAAATCTTTTATGTATGTTGTTTGGTTTGGTTTTTATTGAGACAGAGTCTCACTACGTAACCTTGGCTGGCCTAGAAATCACTACATAGACCTGTTAGCTTCAAACTCTTAGGCATCTATTGTAAAGAGAAGCTTTTTCTTTGAGAGGAGCTTTCCTGCCAGCCTGGTTCTAGAGCCACATCAGTCCCAAATAAACACACAGGAGGCTATATTAATTATGAAGCTGTTGGCCTTGCTTGTTTCTTACTGGCTAGCTCTGACTTAAGTAATTACCCCATAATTGTTAATCTAAGTATGTTTCTTACCAGATAATAGTTCCGGGCTTCCTACCCCATGGCGTTACATGTTGACTCTCTTGTGTTTCTCCTACCCAGAGTCCTTCTGAACTCCTAGTCCCTCCTATCTAGATTCCCTATTGGCCAGACAGTGCTTTATTGACAAATGCACAGGACTTCCCCAACATCTCCTCTTTTCTGTTTAAACGAAAAGAAAGGTCTTAACTTTAGCATAGTCAAATTATATATAACAGAACAGTTATCAAGTAAGAACACAGTTACAACATTTTTTCTATCAACATTTAGTAAGATTTAAAGAAAATATCATCTATCTCATTCTTGTGAGTCCAAAGTCCTATATGTAGCTTATGTTTTATCATAACTAAGGAAAACTATAATTATAACTATCTGTCTTCAACTCCATCAAAGACCACAGAAGGATAATATATAAACACTAGGATTGATAGAGAAATCTTACTGCCTGGACAGTCACCTGAAGTTCTACTGTAATGTTGGGGCATCCATCTTCAGCCCATAGGCCACAATGTATCCAGAAGATTTCTCAGCCAAGTAGGAAATTTCAAAACTGTCCATCTGCATCAACAGTCTGTCAGTCATTTTTCTGTGTCCTGCAGAAAGTCCCGTAGACTCTTCCATGAAGCAGGAACCCTTAAAACTGAGTTCAGCAGTCACTTTCCTGTGGGTCCTGAATGTCCAGATTATACAACAACAGTCAAACAGTCTAGGCAAGAGCAGTTTCTTGCCCAAATGGCTAATCTTGCCATGTTGAAAGCAAACTCCATAATGAGTTTCTTCGATGCCCATCTCAGACGTAATTGGTGCTGCCAGGAGCAGACATTTCTCATTGTCAAGAAAAACCCTAACCCATTTTAAATGCCATTTTCTGAAGGTCTTTGAAAGGTTTGAAGACTATCTATCTCAAATATATTTCTGTATATCTAGAAAACCTAACTTACCTAACTATAAATTCTATTATAAGTAACTATCTATAGTCTGTATTCAATTATGCATTAAATTTTAAAAGATCAGTATAAGCATAATACTTAATCAAGAGGAAAAATATACACATCACAAAATTGACCTTGAACTTGTATCAATAAATGAAAAACAATACCCATACCATAATTCCCCTTTTTACCATTAAAAGGAGATTGGTTGTGATCATTAACCAATTATAAACAACCCATTTAAATGAAAACAAAGATTTATAAACAAGATGGGAATTAGGACGTTGCTCATTCCAAACTGCTTCGTGCTGGAAGGGGGCGCTGTTCATACCATGGGGATCATGACAAAACTCATAAACCTTATAACCTGTATAAGTATTTTCAGGGTCTGTAAAGCTCCATAATCTTAGCTATTTCAGTTGTTGGAACACCTGGTCCACTGCTTCTGGGGGTCTTGGTTTGTCAAACCACAGAAGCCTGGAAGGAATCCTCAGCTTTTCATTTTCTGTAAAAACATAAGTAAAATCTCTTTTCCCAAGTAACATATCATTATACTTAAATTTTGAAGTGAAGGTATTTTCAAAAGATATAAGTTGAATTAATTTAGCGGCATTTATAAACATGTGTACTTTATCAGTTGTTCCTTCCTTAGCAATGAAAAAACTGAAAAACACAATAGCGTACAGTATCCAGACTCTCTGTGTATTTTCCATCTTTTTTTATCATTTTTTATTTTAATTTTAAATAGCTTGTTTTACATGTCAATCCCAGTTCCCTCTCCCTCCCCTCCTCCCGCACTCCCCTACCCCCCCTCCCTCCCACCCTATTGCCAAATCCTTCCACATAGGGGATATCTAGAGTCTGTCATTTTACTCTTGGTAGGGTCAAGGCACTCCCCTAAGAGTCCAGGCTGAGAGAGCATCTCTCTTTGTGCTATAGGCACATGAAGACAGTTTGTATACCAGGGATAGACACTGATCCACAGCTCAGGGCCCCATAGGTTGCCCAGGCCTTCTCACTGACACTCACATTTGGGGGGTCCAGATCAGTCCCATGCTGGCCTCCCCACTGTCGGTCTGGGGTCCAAGAGCACTCCGCTGTTCAGATCAGCTGTCTCTGCTGGTTTTGCCAGCCCATTCTTTGCCAATTTGCTCATCACTCCTCTCTCTCTGTCACTGGGTTCCTTGGGTTCAGTTCAGTGCTTAGTTGTGTGTTTGCCTCTGCTTCCATCAGTCACAGGATGAAGGCTCCCGGATGGTTATAGACATCAAGTTCATTATCAGGGATGGGCATTCGAGGTGATCCCTCCACTATTGCTTAGCTTGCCAATTGGTGTTATCCCTTTAGATCACTCGAGGTCACTCTGGTGCCTGATCTGTCTTCGATCCTATGATTCCCTCTTCCCCCTATTCTACACCCACCCCCTCAACTTCCTGTTCCCCCATGACCAACTCCTTCCTCTTTACCCCCTCTCTTCTTCCCAGGTCCCACTCCCCCCACCCTCGCCGTGATCCCCATCAGAGGATCTTGTCTCCATCCTCTTCTCTTGGGTACTATGCATATATGCATATCTTTTAGGTTCTTTCCTGTTTCCCAGACTCTCTATCTGTGGAGGTGCAGACTGGCACTATCCTGATCCATATCTAGAATCCATATATGAGTGAGTACATACCGTGTTTGTCTTTTTGCGACTGGGTTACCTCACTCAGGATGGTTTCTTCCAGTGCTATCCATTTCCCTGCGAATTTCAAGATTCCATTGTTTTTTTCTGCTGAGTAATACTCCATTGTGTAAATGTACCACATTTTCTCTATCCACTCTTCAGTTGAGGGGCATCTAGGTTGCTTCCAGGTTCTGGCTATTACAAACAATGCTGCTATGAACATAGTGGAGCAGATGCCCTTGTTGTATGAACCTGCCTCATTTGGATAAATGCCTAAGAGTGGAATTGCTGGGTCTAGTGGTAGATTAATTCCCATTTTCCTGAGGAATCTCCATACTGATTTCCAAAGAGGCTGTATGAGTCGGCATTCCCACCAGCAGTGGAGGAGTGTTCCTCTCTCTCCACATCCTCTCCAGCATAAATTGTCTTCGGTGTTTTTGATTCTAGCCATTCTGACAGGAGTAAGATGGTATCTCAGAGTTGTTTTGATTTGCATTTCCCTGATGGCTAAGGATGTTGAGCACTTTCTTAAGTGTCTCTTGGCCATTTTAGCCTCCTCTACTGAGAATTCTCTATTTAGCTCTGTACCCCACCTTTCAAGTGGATCCTTTGGTGTTTTGGAGACTTGTTTCTTGAGTTCTTTGTAAATTTTGGAGATTAGCCCTCTGTCAGATGTAGGGTTAGTGAATATCTTTTCCCATTCTGTGGCCTGCCTTTTTGTCTTTTTGACTGTGTCCTTTGCCTTACAGAAGCTTTTTAGTTTCAGAAGGTCCCATTTGTTAATTGTCGATCTCAGTGCCTGTGCCACTGGTGTTATGTTTAGGAAGTGGTCTCCTGTACCAACTCGTTGAAGAGTATCTCCCACTTTCTCTTCTAAAAGTTTCAGTGTGGCTGGATGTATGTTGAGATCTTTGATCCATTTGGACTTAAGTTTTGTACAAGGCGATAAACATGTATCTATCTGCAGTCTTCTGCATACCAGTACCCAGTTATGCCAGCACCATTTGTTGAAGATGCTTTCTTTTTTCCACTGTACAGTTTTAGCTTCTTTGTCAAAAATCAGGTGTTCATAGGTGTGTGGGTTAAAATTAGGGCTTTCGATTCGGTTCCATTGGTCTACCTGCCTATTTTTGTGCCAATACCAAGCTGTTTTCAGGACTATAGCTCTATAATAGAGCTTGAAGTCAGGTATGGTGATGCCTCCTGAAGTTCCTTTATTGTATAGGGATGTTTTGGCTATCCTGGGCCTTTTGTTTTTCCATATAAAGTTGATTAATGTTCTTTCCAGGTCCTTGAAGAATTGTGATGGAATTTTGATAGGGATTGCATTGAATCTATAGACTGCTTTTGGCAAGATTGCCATTTTTATTATGTTGATCCTACCAATCCAAGAGCATGGGAGATCTTTCCATTTTCTGGTATCTTCTTTGATTTCTTTCTTCAAAGACACAAAGTTCTTGATATACAGGTCTTTCACTTCCTTGGTTAACATTATCCCCAGATATTTGATGCTGTTTTTGGCTATTGTAAAAGGTGATGTTTCTCTGATTTCTTTCTCAGTCACTTCATCATCTGTATATACTAGGGCCACTGATTTTTTTGAGTTTACCTTGTATCCTGCCACATTGCTGAAGGTGTTTATCAGCTCTAGGAGTGACCTTGCAGAGTTTTTTGGGTCACTTATGTAAACTATCATATCATCTGCAAATAATGAAAGTTTGACTTCTTCTTTACCTATTTGTATCCACTTTATCTCCTTTTGTTGTCTTATTGCTGTAGCTAGAACTTCAAGTACAATATTGAAGAGATATGGAGAGAGTGGACAGCCTTGTCTTGTTCCTGATTTTAGAGGAATTGCTTTGAGTTTCTCTCCATTTAGTTTGATGTTATCTGTTGGTTTACTGTATATTGCTTTTATTATATTCAGGTACGTTCCTGTTATCCCTGATCTCTCTAGGACCTTTATCATGAAGGGGTGCTGGATTTTGTCAAAGGCTTTTTCAGCATCTAGTGAGATGATCATGTGGTTTTTCTTTCGCAGATTGTTAATATGGTGGATTACATTGATAGATTTTCTAATGTTGAACCATCCCTGCATTCCTGGAATGAAGCCTACTTGATCATGGTGGATGATTTTTCTGATGTGTTCTTGAATCCGGTTTGCAAGTATTTTATTGAGTATTTTTGCATCAATGTTCATGAGGGAAATTGGTCTATAGTTCTCTTTCTTAGTTGTGTCTTTGTGTGGCTTGGGTATCAAGGTAATTGTAGCCTCGTAGAAAGAGTTTGGCAGTGAGCCTCCTGCTTCTATTGTGTGGAATACTTTGACGAGTATTGGAATGAGCTCTTCTTTGAATTTCTGGTAGAATTCTGCACTGAAGCCATCTGGGCCTGGGCTTTTTTTGTTTGGGAGACTTTTGATGACTGCTTCTATTTCATTAGGGGTTATAGGTCTGTTTAGATTATTTATCTGTTCTTGGTTTAGTTTTGGCAAGTGATATCTATCCAGGAAATTGTCCATTTCCTTTAAATTTTCAAATTTTGTGGAGTACAGATTTTCAAAGTATGCCCTGATGATTCTCTTGATTTCCTCAGAGTCCGTTGTTATGTCCCCTTTTTCATCCCTGATTTTGTTAATTAGCATGTTCTCTCTCTGTCTTTTGGTTAGTTTGGACAGAGGTTTGTCTATTTTGTTGATTTTCTCAAAGAACCAACTCTTTGTTTCATTGATTCTTCTCAGTGTTTTCCTGGTTTCTACTTGATTGATTTCAGCCCTCAATTTGATTATTTCCTGGCGTCTGCTCCTCCTGGGGAGTTTGCTTCTTTTTGTTCTAGAACATTCAGCTGTGCTATTAATTCTCTAGTATGACTGTTCTCCAGTTTTTTCATGTGGGCACTTAGTGCTATAAACTTTCCTCTCAGCACTGCTTTCAAAGTGTCCCATAAGTTTGTGTATGTTGTGTCTTCATTCTCATTGAAATCGAGGAAGTCTTTAATTTCTTTTTTTATTTGTTCCTTTACCCAGGGATGGTGCAATTGTGCATTGTTCAATCTCCATGAGTTTGTAGGGTTTCTGCGATTTGTGTTATTGTTGAATTCTAATGTTAATGCATGGTGGTCTGATAAGATGCAGGGAGTTATTCCAATTTTTTTGTATCTGTGGAGATTTGCTATGTTTCCTATTATGTGGTCAATTTTAGAGAAGGTTCCATGTGGTGCCGAGAAGAAGGTATATCCCTTTGTATTTGGATGGAATGTTCTATAGATGTCTGTTAAACCCAGTTGGGTCATAACTTCTATTAATTCTTTTGTTTCTTTGTTAAGTTTCTGTCTGGAGGTCCTGTCTAGCGGTGAGAGCGGAGTGTTGAAGTCTCCTACTATTAGTGTGTGAGATTTTATGTGCATTTTGAGCTTTAGTAATGTTTCTTTCACGAATGTAGGTGCCTTTGTATTTGGGGCGTAGATGTTTAAAATCGAGACTTCGTCTTGATGTATTTTTCCTTTGATGAATATGAAGTGCCCTTCTTCATCTCTTTTGATTGATTTTAATTTGAAGTCTAATTTGTTAGATATTAGGATTGCTACGCCCGCTTGTTTCTTGGGGCCGTTTGATTGGAAGATCTTTTCCCAGCCCTTTACTCTGAGATAACATCTGTCTTTGTTGTTGAGATGTGTTTCTTGTATGCAGCAGAAGGAAGGGTTCTGTCTTCGTATCCATTCTGCTAGTCTGTGTCTTTTTATAGGCAAGTTGAGGCCGTTGACATTGAGGGATATTAATGACCATTGATTGGTGATCCTTGTTTGCGCTTGATTTATTGTTAGTGAAGTTATTTTGTGTTGTTTCTCCTCCCTTTTTCTTTTAGTGTTTTGTAAAGTATGATTATATATTGCCTGTGTCTTTGTGAATGTAGTTATCTTCCTTGGCTCTAGGTTTTCCTTCTAGCATTTTCTGTAGAGCTGGATTCATGGATACGTATTGTTTAAATCTGGCTTTGTCATGGAATATTTTGTTTTCTCCATCTATGGTAATTGAGAGCTTTGCTGGATATAGTAGTCTGGGCTGGCATCCTTGTTCCCTTAGCGTTTGTAGGACATCTGACCAGGATCTTCTGGCTTTCATCGTTTCCATTGAGAAGTCAGGTGTAATGTGAGGGCGATCTGGCTGCGACATCTGTCACCCCATTGATCGCCAGGGTTGATTCGGCTGATCTGGCTGGCTAGGCGGGTGTCCCCTTCCTCCCTCACCGCTCCATGTGTGTCCCTCCCGAAGCTGCGCGCTCGGTCGAAGAGGACGACCTTCCCCGAATAGAGGAGGACCGGTCTTCTGTCAAGGGTATACGAGTAGCTGCGCTCCCCTGCTAGAACCTCCAAACAAGCTCTCAGGGTATTTTCCATCTTTACGTGGCCTATTTATTTATCTATTATTACTTTATTTATTTTACTTTTATTTATTTTTCTCTGAGACAGGGTTTCTCTTTGGAATTCTGCCTGCCTCTGCCTCTGGAGTAAATCCTACCGGCGTGCGCCACCACAACGCTGGCTTTTCTATTTATTTACCACTTTGCTGTTTCATTTTCTCTCTCAATCTCACGTATATTTTTAAATACACTGTAAATCTTTAGAGGTTTTGTTCATCCAAGTCTGACTTTACTGTAAATCTTTACGTTTTTCTGGCCACGTGTGTCTTATCTGTAAAACCGCAGCTGTTTTAAACTGCCTTTTTTTTTTTAAGATGGCGGGTGTAAGCATGACTCCAGCTTACCGCCTCAGTCCATGCTGACATCCAGCAAAAGCTGCCACTTCCAGCTGTACGTACACACCTTTTAATCATTAGCAGAGTCTCTTAAAACAACCTTGCTGGGTTTTTTTTTTTCTTTCTTTCTTTTTATGCCGAGTCAGGAAGACTCCAGTAAGCGAGTCCCGTGAATCTCGGCTTGTAGCTAGCAAAACACCTGAGAAAAATGCTACTATCAAAAATCTGTGCTTCTCTCCATTCTTCTGTTTCTAAAATTCCTTTAAAGCTTTTGTCATTCTACATGGAAATTCAATCCCGCTCTGACACCATTCTGTAAGAGAAGCTTCTTTCTTTGAGAGGAGCCTTCCTGCCAGCCTGGTTCTAGAGCCGCATCAGTCCCAAATAAACACACAGGAGGCTATATTAATTATGAAGCTGTTGGCCTTGTTTCTTACTGGCTAGCTCTGACCTAAGTAATTACCCCATAATTGTTAATCTAAGTATATTTCTTACTGGAGAATAGTTCCGGGCTTCCTACCCCATGGCTGTCTTCATACTACTATGGTCATACTGAATAGTTGCATCAGACATTCAGGGCCTATAGATTAAAATGCTTCTAATCTGCCCCTTTACAGTAAAAGCAAGCCAGCCTCTTCTTCAGACCACAAGCAGTTCTTTCTTAGTCAGTTTTATTTGATCCATCGTTCTGTCCATCTGAACATAGCCAGTGTCCAGTTTCCAGACAAAAATCAAACAATTTTAGCCTTCTATATAGTGTTATAGATATCTTTAAAATACATACCTATTCTTTAGAAACTTCAAAGGACATCTTAGTAAATCCCCTAAGATAGCATTCTCTGCCCTTGTTATCTAAAAAGAGAAAAGGATAATTGACGTTCTGAGCTCACTTTACTGAGGAATACACACTCTGGAGGCAGTCCTCTTGTAGCATTTCCTGGCTCTGTCACCTCCTGAATTCATGACCTTGTTTATCATCTAACCTCCATGCACTCTAGTAACTCCATCTGCAAAAATTATGACTGTGCTTAACCCATTTGATAGGAGTATTGTAATGATAAAATAATTGATTCCTATAAAGTATTGGCTACCACTCCACCACTCCATCAGCTTCTTAAAAAACGGATTTATAAATAAACAAAATTATATAAGCTGAAGCCTGCATATGATGGGGAAATATTCAGTGAATTAATCACCTAAAGAACTGATGTATATCAAATACACTTCTACATGTATTATAGATGTCTACAGGAAAAAGTTGAATAAAACATCAATTGCTTCTGACAATGCAAAACTCATAATATTGGAATAAGAAAAGAAGGTAAATATGATCAATGCAACTTATAGTCCATATTGGCAAAAGCCTCTGTAAATGGTTTAGGATAGTTAATACTCACCTAATTTCTCTAGTGTCTACAGAAAGGGCATCTTAGCTGCAAAGGGTAGGTCTTCTAGTTTAAGACTATTATATATTATGGTATTGCTCATCTTCCAGATGAGTTCTTTAATTTGTATTTAGCAATGACTAAATGACATGAGCATATAAAAGGAATGATAACATATAAAAGCTCTCCCAAATAAATTGTTGGTATTTGTAATGTACTTACAACTAAAGATTATTAAAATGCATATATATCAGCGGCAACTAATGTCATAAGCCATGAAACTAGACCATCTGGAATTCAAAGTCAGCTTCTATGCATTTCCAACTGTGAGACTAAGCAACATACACACTCTGGAAATGTTGACATGGAATCCAAAGAGTAACATAAACAACACCAGTATTAATTACTCAGTCATATATCTGACATACATTTATTAAGTAGGTTTTATGTGCCACACACTGGTGAGGTTGAAAATATAAGGAACAAAACAAGCAGAAGCCCCTCTTTGTGAGCTTTCTGTACAGTTGTAAGAATTAAACATTTAGTACAAAGTGTGGTATTTTAAGGGAGTTTGATATCATTACCATTGATGATGATGATAGTGGTAAGATAGTTGGGGATGGTGCTCTACTTCTGTTTGGGGAAATATCCCTTGCTTCTTGGCCTCTAAATTATTCATGTTTGATTTTCACCTCTTGTTTCAGGATAGATGCTTTCAATGAATAGTTAGAACATGTCCTTATTGATTACTCTTTACTTCCAGCTATGCTTAAATATTTCTACTATTTTAAATATTTATTCATGGATAAATGAAATTGTTACATTCTTTGCAGAATAGATTATCAGTGCTTGAGTCATATATCAGTGTTCATATATTTATCAGAAAAATATAAATATTCATATTTCATACACACAAACTTTGAGAGATATGTTTCCAAAATGACTTTTGTGAGGGGAGCTATTTGTAGAAGGCAGATGGCAAGATATAAACAGAAACTCAATAAAAGCAAATCAGCTTAGAAATGTCCTTACATGTGTATACAGAGTGTATATATATATACATATATATATATATATATACAGTGTACATATATACATACATATATATCATGCATACATACATTTTCACTAATTTACAGGAACAGAACCTTATCCGTGATTTTGCCTAACATGACATTATATATTCAATGCTAATCATGATCCAAAATGTTAGACAGAAGCAATATGACATATAAAATGCTTATGATTATATGCATATAGCAACAGAATCTTATGCTAGACTGCTCCATCTTGGCTGGAATTAGAAATATCTCTCTTGCCAACAAATAGACTCTGTGTGCACTGCACTTAGTCACTTTGTGTTAGAATTCACCAGAGTCACAATATCAAAGTGCTTGTGATTAAATAAGCATTTTTAAAAACTTTACAATAGCCATAAGTGCAAAAGTCCTTGACAAGTCAGATGTGTCCCATGAAGTACCTGGGTTAACTGAAAGGGAGGGCATTATTTGCTTACTAAGAGAAGACAAAATTGCTAAGAATAAATAAAAATAAGTTGCCAAAATCCAGGGTAAGAGCATATGTGTTCATAAAATTGTGGAGAAAAGTACAGTTGTGCTGGTTTAGCTGCCAGATGTCCTGCTTCAAAATCTGTGGTCATAGTGCATGGAAAGTGCTGAGAGGAGTTCGAAAAGACAGTCATTTGTGAGTGGAAGATATGAGCAGAAAATGTGCTATATATTTCTATCTCATCACTAGCTATTGCTGCAATCATTTTCTGCACCTAATTTCTAAATTTAACTTTATCATAAATTATGTGCATAGAGGAAAATGAAAACAGTGCCAAGGATAGAGAGTTCAGTGCTATACGTGGTTTTTGGTGTTCACTGGGTAGAGTGACTTGAACTGTGTCCCTTGCAGATAAGTGGGGACTACTATGCAAGCATACGTGCACATGTGCGCACATGTGTGCTCACACAGACACACACACACACACACACACACAAACAGATATGGGATAGTAGAATTTGTTGCTATGTGACACAAGAAGCATCAGAGTGGAAGGAGAGCCAGAAAGGACATTTCTAAGCTGATTTGCTTTTATTGAGTTTCTGTTTATATCTTGCTGTCTGCCTTCTACAAATAGCTCCCCTCACAAAAGTCATTTTGGAAACTTATCTCTCAAAGTTTGTAAAGACATCAATGATTTTAGTTATCTTCACTTAAAGAGGGTCATTTATCATCTAGTCAAGTGTGCCAGTGTCTGCCAGGAAAGCTGTGAGGCAGCATACATCATACTTGGTAGCTCCAAGGATTTGCTGTGCCTTCTAGTGTGCGTCTGAATACAGAATTCGTTTCAATCTGACATTTTTACCTCTCATCATATTTTTCTTCTAATTAAGTTCCATAAATGCATCCTTTAGCTGTTGGAACTTTAATAAATTTCTTTCATGAATTGGCCTTCTGAAAGTCAAAACCAACATTGTGCTGAACTGTAGTATGAATAATTTCCCTTCCGTTGTCTTTATTTTGAGCAACAAAGTACAGAAAAAGGTAAGTGAAACAGTTTCACTAGACCTAGAGCTTCCACCATGGTGAATGCATGTTGGTGAACTCTGACACTAGTCTACTTCCGTTCATGATCTTGAGGCTTAAATATATTGATGTAAGCGATAGATAATGAGAATATAATTTTTAACATGAAAGACCTGGAGTAATAGATCAGACACATAACTTCCCCTGCAATTGATTCCTTAAAGTCCCTATTCCAGAACAAAATAACAAGACTAGAGAAATGACTGTGCAGTATTATTTCTTAATTATGTTTTGTTTCATTGTACTGTCTAGGTAAGCAGGCATGTTATACATTGGGACTGAAATGACTGAACAGAAATTTTGCATTTTGTTGCATTGGTTACTTTTTTTGAAGTTGGCATTTACTTAACACGAGACTCATGTGCATTCACTGAATCTTAAGGCATAGATGGGACTCTGGATAAATAAGATTAAAGCTTTGCCATAGACAGAAAATCAGTCATTAACTTGGTAGACACCATTTTACAATAATTTAGTTCCTATATTTAATAGTCACAGTGATGGGTCCAGCTCAGATAGTGTTCAATGTGTTAATCACTAATTTTATATCCTTCCTTTTCATTTCCCTCTAGGCCTTTATAAAGTGGGGATTGCTTTATACATCTCGAATTCATTTCCATAATTTGTATACTTCACATTGACTGAAGTTAGCTTAAGTAGCATGCTACCAGAGTTGAGTTCCTTTTCACTGAGAAGTTAGTGGATCACTGAGTTAAGATTTCAATAGTATTTATTAAAAAATCATATATATGTATTTATTATTGATTAACTTTTTCCAAGATAATACCTGTTTGAAGACAGACTGTACTATGAAAATGATTTTTATTGGTAATAAATTTCTTTTTTTTTTTTTTTGGTTTTTCAAGACAAGGTTTCTCTGTGGCTTTGGAGGCTGTCCTGGAACTCACTCTGTAGACCAGCCGGGCCTCGAACTCACAGAGATCCGCCTGCCTCTGCCACCCAAGTGCTGGGATTAAAGGCGTGCGCCACCAACACCCGGCTCGGTAATAAATTTCTTATTGGGCCAAATATCCTAACACAAAAATATCATTGGTGCATTTCTCTCCCCTAAAAGAAAAGCAATCTATTGCCTTAAACCCTGATTTATATACACATGATCACCCAAATCCAGTCATTCATTTTGTAAATGAGGAATCTGAGGTCCAATGACTTGATTAAATTGATGGCAATTAGAAAGCTAGTAAAATTATAGCTGGGGTATATAGTCTGTTTTGGGTAAAGACTCTAAACCTGCCCTGCTAAAGTGGGGCAATCACTGACGTTTCTTTATTCACACTGGGAAATTTCTTGCCTTCATCCAACCATAATGCCCCTTTTCTCTCTCTATGCAGTATCGTCATGCACCCCAGCAAAGATATTCTGGTCTCCTGTAGCGAGGATCGCCTCTGGAAGATGGTGGGGCTCCCAAAGGGCAATGTACTTCTTACCGGATCTGGCCACACTGACTGGCTGTCAGACTGCTGCTTCCATCCTAGGTCAGTAAACACAATCCCTACACAGCCCGATTCCTTTAGGGAAAGTGACTCGTCTGTTGACACACTCCATAGCTTAGAAAGAAAAGCTGTTTATATTCTCTGAAATTTTACCCCTTTCTCACAATGCAGAATGATGTAGGTAAATGTGCCTTTGGCTTTCATTTTACTAACTGTAGATTGGTTTCCTTTGATATTGATAGGTGAAACTCAGTCTACATGTTGACACAAGAGTAACCAGCCTTCTAGGACAATCATTATTAAGGCTGTTTATGTGTACCGGCTCTGAGAGGGCACATGGGATTCTAGTCAATAATGCATGTCAGTGTTTACTGGGTCTGTGTTAATCTTTAGGTTTTCCTTTTGGAATTAGGCTATCTATCTGAAAAGACCAGGAAGCCATGGTCAATTTCTGTTAAAATTCAATGGTATTCAAGATATTAAAGAGAATGAACAGATCTGAACACACTTCAGAATTCACTGACATTATGTATCCAAAAGAGTCAGTGAGGGATAGAGTTCTAGAATGCTATTAAACACACAGGAGACACAGAAGTCTACCTGTGCCTCATTATCAACTAACACCAGCAAGGGTAACTACTTCAGCTAGCCATTGTTATTCATTAACAGTTTTTAAACACCCTTTTTACTCTAGCCTGATCACTTTTGGTTTTGGGGTTCATTTCTAAACTATTCCATTTGTAAATTTGTTCCTTATTGAATCATTCTCATGTTTTCACCAAGTTCCTTTTACATTAACCATTTTTAAAATTAAGTAAACAAGTTATTCAGAAATCTGAAAAGGCAATGATAAGACTGAAGTAGTTTTTTGGTTTTTTTTTTATTTTTAGAATTTTTTGAAACCTTCCCATGGGTTTAATTTATCCTCAGTACTGTGTACTTGAACTTAATTTACGAACTTGTCATACGTCTGTCATCTGATCAACACAGCCTTGCTACCCTCTCACCCCTTAGAAACGCAGAGCCCATCTTCTAAGTAGAAACAACACAATTAGAAGCGTAGCCCATCACTTCAGTGGCTCCTAGGCATACTGATCAGATTTTGATAATGCCCTGTTACCATGACAGCCAGGGACTCAGATGTTTTCTCATTAGTGCCTGACCAGCAGTGGTCCTTTTAATAGATCTTTCTATTTCCCCAGTCAATTTCTGAAATTAAAATTTTTTTAGATATATGATTATTTACTTTTAATAGAAATTTATATTCACATTCAGTTTTTCTTATAGAAAGAGGGTTATGAATGGCGCTGCAATGGTTTTCTACAGTGCATGGCATAAAAGCAATGAGGGAAATGCATTGTTAAGTGAGACATTTTAATGGCAAATATTCTTCTGGTATACTTGAAGACAGATGATGATTAAAAACAATCACCAACAACTAATTTTGGAAATGTTCTTGGGGTAGTGATAAATTCTGAAAGAGTTTGTAGTTAAGACCTCAAACATTTTATAATACTTAATATTCATAGATCATTATTGGAAACTGTATTCATATAAAACATTTCCCTAGAAAGCTACAGAGAGTAATGATTTCTGAAATTTAAATAATTTAGATTTGTGACATTTGATTTTTCTCTTTACCTGCTTAAGTTAGTCTCTGAAAACAGTTTATTGTTGAAGATACTATTTTCCTGCTTTTATCTGTATTTTTTCTCAATATATGTTTTAATTTAAATTAGAAACATGAATGCTTCACATGTCAATCCCAGCGCTCCCTCTCCCATCCCTCCTCCCTTGTCCCTACACCAGCCCCTCTCTCGTTCCCCACCCAATCCCCATATCATTCCCCAGGGTGGGTGAGGCCCTCCTTGGGGAAATCTCTAGTGTCTGTCATTTCATCCAAGGTAGGACTTAGGCTCTTCCCCATGTGTCCAGACTGAGAGAGCATCCATCCATGTGGAATGGGATCCCAGAGTTCATTCGTACGCCATGGTAAACACTGATCTACTACACAAGGCCCCAGAGATTTCTGAGGCCTCCTCACTGACACTACATTCATGGAGTCTGGGTCAGTCCTCTCTTGGCCTCTCAGCCATCAGTCTGGGGTTCAAGAGCTCCCCCTTGTCTGGTCAGGTGTCTTTGTGGGTTTCACCAGCACTGTCTTGACCCCTTTGCTCATCACTCCTCCATCTCTTTCACTGGGTTCCAGGAGTTCAGTTCAGTGTTTAGCTGTGGGTATCTGGCTCTGCTTCCATCAGTCACTGGGTGAAGGTTCTAGGATGGCATATAAGATAGTCATCAACCTTATCATCAAGGAGGGGTGCGGCGCCTTCTGCACAGCCTGTATCCAAGAATGCGGAGAGGGTGTGGGGATTGACGACACAGAGACCCATCAGTGGCTTCCAGAAGGCTCCTAAAGAAGGCTTTCCTTTATTCCTACCCTGGCTGGTTATTATAAACCCTGACACCAGAGACGGTGGTGGGTGGGTCAGAAAGAGGCAGTTAGTCTTTGGAAAAGGTCAAGTTCAGGGCATTACTGTGGGCCAGCCTTTATCAGGAACTTATGGCCCTGGGCACTGTATTGTTTTTAGAAAACATGTTTTTAGTAAACATTGTCTTACAGCTTCCTGCTCCCAGGCTGATGGGGAAGTGGGCCTCAGGCCAAGTTCTGTTGTTCCCACAGAGGGGCTATTAAGGTAGTCTCTCCACTATTGCTTAGTTTGCCAGTTGGTGTTATCCTTGTAGATCTCTGGAAATTTCACTAGTGTCAGCTCTTTCCTCAAAGCTATAATGACTCCATCTATTATGTTATCTCTCATCCTGCCCTCCTCTATTCTTACTTCAACTCAACCTTCCTGCTCTCCCATGCTTTCTTCTCCTCTCCTCGTATACCCCTCTCTTTTTCCTGATTCCCTCTCTCCTTCCCTGATGTTCCAAATCTGCTCAGGAGATCTTGGCTCATTCTACTTCTCTGGGATATCATGCATATCTCTTGGGAACCTCCCTGTTTCCCAGACTCACTGGCACTGGGATTGTAGGCTGACACTCCCGTTTCATATCTAAAATCTATATATGAGTGAGTACATGCCATGTTTGTCTTTTTGTGACTGGGTTACCTCACTCAGGATGGTTTCGTCTAGTGCCATCCATTTGTCTGCAAATTTCAGGATTCCATTGTTTTTCTCCACTGAGTAGTACTCCATTGTATAAATGTACCACATTTTCTCTACCCACTCTTCAGTTTTGGGGCATCTAGGTTGCTTCCAGGATCTAGCTATTACATATAATGCTGCTATGAACATAGTGGAGCAGACATCCTTGTTGTGTGAATAGGCATCTTTTGGGTATATTCCTGAGAGTGGAATTGCTGGGTCTTGTGGTAGACTTAGTCCCATTTTCCTGAGGAATCTCCATACTGATTTCCAAAGTAGCTTTACAAATTTGCACTCCCACCAGGAATGGATGAGTGTTCCCCTTTCTCCACATCCTATCCAGCGTAAGCTGTCATTGGTGTTTTTGATTTTAGCTGTTCTGACAGAAGTAAGATGATATCTCAGCGTTGTTTTGATTTGCATTTCCCTAATGGCTAAGGGTGTTGAGAACTTTCTTAAGTGTCTCTCAGACATTTTAGACTCCTCTATTGAAAATTCTCTATTTAGTTCAGTCCCCCACTTTTTAATTGTATCCTTTGGTGTTTTAGAGACTTCCTTCTTGAGTTTTTTGTACATTTTGGAGATCTGCCCTTTGTCAGATGTGGGGTTAGTGAATATCTTTTCCCAATCTATGGGGTGCCTTTTTGTCTTGCTGACTGTGTCCTCTGCCCTACAGAAGCTTCTCAGTTTCAGGAGGTCCCATTTATTAATTGTCAATCTCAGTGTTTGTGCTACTAGTGTTATGTTCAGGAAGCGGTCTACTGTACCAGTTTGTTCAAGGGTACTTTCTCATCTAACAGGTTCAGTGTGGCTGGATTTATGCTGAGATCTTTGATACATTTAGACTTAAGTTTTGTGTGTTTTAAAACTTGGCTTGTGGGGAATAAGAAAGGTTTTGGTGGGGGATGTAGTGGGGTAAAAATTACTGAAAGTTGTTATATAAATGTAGGATATGATCAATCAATTTTCAAAAGTGAAAAATATCAAACTTTAAAAGAATGTTTTAACCAACTGAATTCAATGGAATCAATCACTGGTAATGAATGTAATAATAATCTCCCTCGGTGCAAACTATGATCAAGTTTTCTTCCACAGACAACAACTTGGATGAAAATAGGATGTATTAGCATTGGCTTACCTCCTGTTCTAGTTGTATATAAATGAACTTGTAAATTTTCTTGTCAGTTTGTGTTGCTCTTTTTTTGTTGGCTTCTATAACTTTTAGCTGGATATGTTCTCAGCCAACTTGAGAGCTACTTTAAAAATATTGTACTTACAGGACGGATTTTTTTTCCTAAAACATATTTGCCACTAAAGCCTTTGTAATTGAAAAAAAGAATATTTTTACTGATTCAAATCTTTCATAGAATGTATTCTGATGATATCTAACACCATTATTCCCCTTAACATCTCCTCGATCCATCTCTACCTCCCCAACCCTTCCCAATTTCAGCTTCCTGTTGTCTCTTTTAAAATGAACCCCTCAGAGTCTAGTTTTTCCTATCCATATGTGTGGGGCTGTCCTCTGGAGTGTGATTACTCTCCCAGGGGCCACAATCTTAAAGAAAACTGACTTTTCCATAGCAGCCATCTACTGTTAATATCTCCTGAGTTGTGGGTAGAGTCATAAGCTTACCTCCTGCTGCTATGCTAGAATGTTGGCTGTCTTGGTTATCTGCAGATCTTATGCATGCAACCATAGCTGCTGTGGGTTCATGAGTGTAGCTGTCTTGTCACATTCAGAAGACACTATATCACTCTGGTCCTTTCTGATCTCTGGTTCATATAACAATTTAATTCTGTTTTCCATGATGCTGCCTGAGTCTTGGGGATGGGAAGTCTGATAAAATTGTTCCATTTGTGACTGAACAAGCTACTAACACTTATTCTCTGGATTTTTATCAGTTGTGAATTTCTGAGTTAACCACCATTGACTGCACAAGGAAACTTATCTAATGAAGTCTAATTGGTATACTAATGTTTTGTACAAAGATATTAATTTAAAGAGCATTTTTATATGGTATCTATTTAGCAGAATAATGGTAGCAAGTTTACTCATTGGACCTGTGAGTTTCCAACTATGTGCTCTTAGTCAAATTTAAAGTACCAGCGTACACATCCCCTTGTGCAGTGGGCCTTAAACCCAATCAGAAAATAGTTGGTTACCCCATAATATTTGTGCCACTATTGTATATGTGGGCATATCTTGCCACACTGGTTGTTATTGTACTCTACAACATTCACAGATGGGTAATTCTGATTTTCCCCTTCAACAAACTTCATAGTTACCAATAAGGAAAAAGCTTCCTTGTCAGTACCAATTTGAGAACTATGTCCCATGACCAAAGAGTGTGGTAGTTTCAGAAATAGGGTCTTAGAGCCAAGTTCTTTTTGACATCTAAGAGCTGTTTCAATGGCTACTTTTCTTCAGGTACACTGACTTATGTAAAAAGAAACAAAAACAAAACAAAATACAAAATGCAAAAAAAAATACTCCAAAAGCTCACAACCTAAGCTGGAAAGATGAGTCGGTAGTTAAGAACTTGTGTTTGTCTTCCAAGGGTTCCAAGTTTGTTTCCCAGCACCTGTATTAGGTAGCTTATAACTGCCTGTAATTCCAGCTTTAGGGGATTCAATAACCTCTTCTGATCTTCACAGTTTCCTACATATATGGCATATAAAGACACAGGTACACACAAACATACATATAGAAAAGTATAGAAAAATTTAGAGGTCAATCCTACTTGATCTGACAGTAGTACACCTGACCAGCTGAAGTTGCTCTCTGTTTCCTGTTCCCCTTTGACAGCAAACATCTCAAATATGTAAACAGTTTAACAGTTATCACAATGCTAATAATGGAAAAAGAAGGGTTACATGCAATAAAATAAATCTAATGTCTTTTGAAGTCTCAGAGAATATAGTAAAAAAAAACAGAATAAGGAGAAAACCTTACAAGCAGGACTCAATAATGAAAAAATTCAGTCATTGGACTCAAATATTAAAGCCTTGAGAGAGATACAGCCTGTGGAGTAATTGAAATTACACAGACAATAGAGGAATATTAAATATATTCATCTGTATAGTTCTTCTACTTCATTAACTGAGCACACAGAAAGCTTTAGGTCATTCATGATCTATTTAAATTTTTTATAATTTCATACATGAGTACTGCATTTACATCATTTCCATTACCCCTTCTTCCCTCCAACTCTTCCTTGTGTCCCTTTACTCCCTCTAAATTCATGATCTCTTATTCTTTATTTATTATTGTTGTGTATGTGTTATCTTCAATAGGACATGTGCTTGGGATTGACCCCTTTGTATTGAATAACCTACCAGAGAGCTCACTAGTAGAGAAAACTGGATTCCCCATCTCTGAGCAGTCATTGAGTGACTGTAGCTCTTAATGTAGGCATGGGACTTTTTTTTCCTCTCCTCCATGTTAGCATATCAACTGGTGTCATTATACAGGTAATGTTTATGTAGCCTTCTTGTTAAGATTTCAAAGGACCGGCTGTACTAAAAAAACAAAAAACAAAAAACCAAACCAAAACAAAAAAACACCATGGGAGTGAAACTGTCACAAGTCAACTGAGAAGATAGACAAATAAGAAACTTGAGACAATTTGTCACTCATGTCGCCAATGAAAGGCTTATCATCCTCTTAAGTAAGATTGCATCTGTCATACAAACAACAAAAACAGACAAAAATGGAAGCTGTCAGTGTAACACTAAACAACCAACTCCCTGTGCCTTCAAGATATTTTCTTAGCCTGGCGTTGATGGAGCACGTCTTTAATCCCAGCACTTGGGAGGCAGAGGCAGGGGGATCTCTGTGAGTTCGAGGCCAGTTTGGTCTACAGAGTGAGTTCCAGGACAACCTCCAAAACAATACAGGGAAACCCTGTCTCGAAACCACCCCAAAAATTCTCTATTTTTGAGAATTTTGTATGTGTATGTAACTAAATTTAATCAGATCTGTCCCCTACCTTAATACTCCTGAAACTATACCCAATTACAGTGTCAAGTCTTTTAACTTAACTCACTAGGCCCAATTAGGTCTGCCTGTTTGTACATGGATATGAGCATGGGTCATATATTCAATAAAGGACTGTCCCTCCCTCAGCTATCAACTGCTAGTAATTCCTCAGTAATGAGTAGGGCCTGGAGTTAATGTGCCCCTTCTATATGAGGATTTTGGTTGGCTTGATCTTGTGGATATTGTGTGCATTTAAACCCAGCTTCTGGGAATCCATGCTTGTGAGAGCCATGGCATTTCCAGAAGCCAGCATTTCACAGCCCCTTCCCCCATCCTCCAACTCTGTGTTATTTCATCTCTTCTGCAGTGGCGTTCACTGAGCCATGGGATGTTGTGAAGGGTGTGTGGGGGATAATATGGAAATCCCACTTACAGCTTCTCATTTGGTCTATTTCCCTAGGCAGTTTGGCCAGTTTTTTTCTTTCCATTTACTGTTGTCCATTGCAAAGTGAAGCTTCTCTGACCAACGCTAAGAGCAGCCCAGGCCTATGAATATAAACATAAATATTCAGAAGACTGTTTGACAGCTTGACCATTTATCAAAATCACAATAACGGGTTCTACTCTAGACTATATGGGGCCTTAAAAAAGACATCATCCAAAGGATTCTTACCAAGACTACAGCACCAATCAAGGAATCTCTTCCTGTGGCACAAACCTCAAATCTAATGATGAAGTGGTTAGCTACACTATAACACTCGTGTCTCTATTGCTACAGTAGAGACAATTTACCAGATAGGTTTGAATTACAGCAGTCCTAGGAAGTTGGATTCAGTTTCATGTTTATGAGAATACATATAATATACAATGAGAAGATTTGTGATTGAAAAGCATAGGAAATATAGAGCAGGCAGCTTTAAAGACTTTACCATCTGTTAATAGATAGTAGATATAGAAATACACTTTAAGTGATTACATGCAATCAAGTACTTAGATCTCCTAGACTACATAGGTTTGTACAAATCTTGTCAGCTTGGTGTTGAAATGACAACAGACATGGATTGAAACAGTCAGAAGTAATGATCAGGTTCTCTGAAGCCAAAGAATGTGGTACTGACTATAGAGGTTAGGCTGAAGTGGGCAGCACAAAGTCAGATTGATAAAATCATAGACATTACCTAAACTTAAAGCAGGTGTCTGGTTGAACCCTACTTATTTCTCCAGTTATAGCTTGTTCATCAATATGCTGTCTGCATTTTCTTTCTTAACGGTTATTTATGAAATAATTGTATTTCTAGCATTTTGTAAAATAAGTATACTGAAACAAAGAAAAGTGTGAAAATTTTAGCTATGATTTTTCCTCCTCCTCTTCCTCCTCCTCCTCCTCCTCCTCCTCCTCCTCCTCCTCCTCTTCTTCTTCTTCTTCTTCTTTTTCTTCTTCTTCTTTGTGTGTGTGTGTGGGGGCACATGTAGTTATTTGCATGCATACAGAGCAAAGAGGATGTGTGTGTGTGTGTGTGTGTGTGTGGGCACATGTAGCTATTTGTATGCGTACAGAGGAAAGAGGATGTTGGGTACCCTTCTTGATTGCTTTCTGCTCTCCACCTTGTTCTTGTAAGATTGAGCTTGCAGCTTCAGGGTGTTTTGCCTGGAGTCCTAGGATCTGCCCTCCCCAACTCCAGGCACTACAGGTACCTATGGCAGTGCCACAGCTTATAACCAGGGCCTTCAGATTTTGCACTCAAGTTCTTATGTTTGCATCCTTTCCCATCCCTGCCAGCCCCTTTTTTAAAAATAAATATTAGACTGTTATGTAGGTTTTATACCAAATGAAGGCATGTTATTTTTTTTCATATAATAACCTCCTGAGTCTTTATCAAGCCCAGGTAGTACAATTCACACAGCTTATCATTGCCATGTACTTACATTTAATTGGTTGTGTATGAATGTAAGTTCTTTAGTGGGATTTGTATCTGAAAACTTGTGGGGAGAACATCCATAACTCGTTAGAGACTATCCCATTGTTACCACATACCTACCACTAGATGGGGATCGTGCATTGATAAGGGAAAAAACCCTTTGCATTTACTCGGAAGACTGATGAATTGGCCCTAGAAAGTGATTCATCAGTTGCTGAAAATGATAGATGAATGGAAAGATGGGAGGAACGTGCACTCGGTTGTCTCTGCACCATTGAAAGAGCAAGATGGATAATTCCAGAAGGTGAGAACATAACCTAACTCCACTAGGAGACAGCTGTTACGCTTCGAAGCAGCTCAGAGTCAACATTTCAGATACACATATTAGAATCCTAGACACAGCAGCTGCTCATCATACTGGTTTTCTTGCCTATAACCTGTTAGTTATGACAAAAGCCTCCACTGTAAGTTGATTTTGGAAGTCAAAAGCTCTACCAAAATACACGAATGCTATCACCTTAATCAGTAAGGGTTAGCTACTTTCACTTGTTATTTCTTAATTGGACTCTTGAGAATTTAGCTCAGCAGTAGCCATGGATCTGGTACCTCAACACAATGCTAAGAAGACTCCATCGAAATGCCTGTGTCATTTATTAAGTTCCTTAAGGAAGCTATTGGGGAGGCTTAGACAGTGAGATTATGCTTCAACTTCTCCCCATGTTAAACAGAAAACTAATTATAAACTGAAAAAGTGAATACGATTGATGTAAAACTATGTATGCTATGCAACTGTTCTTAGATGTTAAATCTATATTATTTTGAAAATTATGCCAAATTCATCATTTACACACACAGAGAGTTCTAGATCTTATTTTCTTTAGATTTAGGCTACATTTTAGAATCCTTTGAACACCGACAAAATTACTTTTGGGAATAGTCTTTTTTGCTTTAGAAATTCAAAAATGTATAGAACCTGTGAGCCTTTACTCACAGGCCTGCCCTATTATCTGGCCCTTTTAGAGTACCCTGGGCCACTGAAAAGCAGAAGTGAATCAATCTGCAAGTATGTATTAACAGGCCAGTGATGTTCTTAGTTGGCCATGACCTTTAGCAGGACACTGTTGGGTAACAGCAGTGTAGTTCTGAATGTAAACCTAGTGTCCAGTGCTGGGGTTGCCTTTTCTGCTGCATGACCAGTGCTTATTATGAGAAACAGCACGCATGTTCCCACAATACTCTATAAATAAAAGCAGAAGGATTAGTGGCTTCAACAATTTCGCAGCACTGCATTTTATCCTGCGTCCACTGCCTGAGGCAGAAATGGAGCTGACAGCATCCTGTTAAGCATAGCATCTGCCCTCATAAGCTGATTTATGAACTGAGAATAAATGGTTTCCTCTGTCATTCCTCATCGTCACTTGTCCCTGTATAAGTTGCCTACTCATGTATTTCCATAGTGCCTGCCACCATAGTGCAAAGGCTGCTTGATAAGTATATCATTTAGTTATTTTACAAAAGAAATGAGGGTAACTTTTATTTGATGTAAGCCTAAAACCAAGAGTTCGAATTTCTGATCCTATGGAATTATTGATGTGTCACCTGCCTAAAGGTGTGGAGTCCCACACTCTCTTCAGGTGCAGAATGGATGCTGTCACAATCTTTTCAGATTATTGAAATGATAATTTCACCATGCACTTAAAAATTTATGCTATTCACCTTTATATTCTTTGAAGAAGTATATGTTATACTTCTTTCTTGCTAAGATTTGTCACCTTTATGTGAAGGAACTTAGCACTGAGGGCAATAATGTACATCTTTAAATAGTTCCGTTGTCAAGTCCTACAAGTAATGTATGAGAGTAAAGCTTTGATAAAACATTTCCCATAGTACCACTGCCAGTGAGAAATAACATTCCTGTAACATCAACATTTTAAAAATGAATTCACACATTTTCAGATACTAGTTCCTCTGGAATTATCTAATTATTGGACACATTACACTTTATTCATTCACACTGTATGTATGTATTAGTTGTTTGTTTAATATTCAATCCGTTAGTATTATAGGAGGAAATTCATTTTGAGAGTGAGCCTTCAGATCTCTCTGTTCTAGAAGAGAGGATCTAAATGCCGATAGCAGTTACAACTTAAAGAGGATCTGATATGTGTCATGAATTACAAGTGTAAAGCACAGAAGACTGTCTGTGTTTACACATGAGTCCTCCTTCTCCAGACACAGAACATATAATTCCACCATCGCCCCTATGGTTGAATGAAGGTCTTGTGGCCAAGTTAAGATGAGTGAAGTCTTAAGGAATGGTCCACTATGGCAATTGAAGCACAGAGTGTGTTTCTCCATTGTCCTTTCCCTGCTTTCAGTACTAAGTGGCATTGTGGCATAGATTTGTGGTGGATCAGGGAACCTCCTTCTGCACTAGACTGTGATACAGTCAAGACAAATAGGACATCTTTGCAATATGTTTCAAGTGGAAGGCCTTGTCTATTGTGACTGCTACTGTTAATTAGTTTTTAAAGCTAATTTTTCAACATAGCAGCGCTAAAGCCCTGAGGATTTTTTTTTTCTGTGTGTGACTACATCTGGTTGTTCACATATGCAGCCTTAAAGTCAGACTTAATTTTGGTGTACAGATGACAAGTACCTGATCTCTTATTTCATTCATCTGGGAGAGTCTTGGCTAGCATTTGAAAGTGGGAATAAACTGCAAGAGGTTTTCAGGACTGTTGCACGGGGAAATCTACGTACAACTCTTGGCACAGTCCCGGGCTCAGTGGTAACATTATTACATAGCATTATTGCTCTTTGTCTCAAGCAAGATTATAATGTAGGCCAGTTTTTTTTTCTGAAAACAATATTGTCTTCAGGTCTACTGGCATTTCTCCTTTGTTTTCTGGCAAAAAATAACAAACTCCTAGGAATGTCATAATCTCATTAAGGACAGATTCTGAATCATATCTGTCCTGTGTCCCTGAGACCCAGTAGCCCAACTGAAACATTGCTGAATTTTATTATAATTAAGATGAACAAAAGTGAGGATGGTGGACCAGAAGTGTGGATATTTTGTCTCCCCATTCCCGAAGGTACTTTACAATGTTAGGGATAAATATACACATACACATACATTAGCACTCACACTGGCCGTCCTTGTTTGTGAAGCCAGGCTTTGGGCCACCATTGCGCTAAACAGCAAATGTTAGTCAATTATGTCAATTGACATAAAGCCAACAAATTCAAAATCTTCTGTGAGTTCTGTCCTGAAAGTAAATTTCAATCAAAAACCCTTAATAGGGGGAAACACCTCCAGAATTTCAGAACTACAGAATAAGGACATTTAAGATATACTGCTCTGCAGATGCAGAGTGAGCAGTGAAAAACTTCTCAAGGGGCTGGAGAAGTGGCTCTGCAGTTAACAGCACTAGCTGTTCTTTCTGAGGACCAGGATTTAATTCCCAGCATCCACATGGCAGCTCACACCTGTCTGTAACTCCAAGGTGTGATACCCTCATAGAGACATACATGCACACAAAATACTAATGAAAATGAAATAAAAATAAATTATTGAAAAAGAAAAACTTGTCAAAATCACATCGTTTTGATCCCTTTGGTCATCAGTCCTCCCTCTCTGTTACTTGCTTTCTTGAGTTCAGCTCAGTACTTAACTGAGGGAGTCTGCCTCTTCTTCGATCAGCCACTGAATGAAGTTTCTGTTTCCCGGACTCTCTGGCCATGGGATTGTAGGCTGGCACTCCCCAAATCTATGTCTAAAATCCATATATGAGAGAGTACATGCCAGGGCTGGTTTAACCCCCAGAAACAGCTGACCTGAAAAAGGTTAACTCTTGAATCCCAGGCATCAGCCTGGGAATCCAGCATGGGACTAATCAAGACCCCCTGAATGTGGGTGTCAGTGGGGAGGCCTAAGTAATCTATTGAGCCTTGGGCAGCAGATCAGTACCCATCCCGAGTATACACACGGACTTTGGACTCCCATCTAACAATGTGAGGTGCACTCTCACCCTGAACTCTTGGGGAAGGGTCTAGGCCTTGCCCTATATGAAATGACAGACTATGGACACCCCCATGGAGGGCCTCACCCTCCCTGGGGAAATGAGGGGATAATGGGAGGTTTGGGGGGAGGGGATGGGAGGAGGGGAGGGAAAGGGAAAGGGACCTGGAACTGACTTGTGAAGCAACCTTGTTTCTTATCTAAATTTAAACTGAAAAATAAATTAAAAAATCAAAATCAATAGTTTTGCAATTCTAGAACTTTTTTCTATAAACTTTTCCCCTTTCATTGAAAATAGATTTTATCTCCTCACATGATGTATCGTGATTACTGCTTCCTGTCCCTCCTGCTCCTTCCAGGTCCTTCCTGTTTCCCTCCCTATAAAACAAACAGGCTTCTAAGGGATAATAATGATGAATTAAAATATGATACTAATAAAAAAACCCAAAACTAGCACAGTAGAACTGGGCAAACAAACCAACTGAAGAAGAGTTGTAGAGAAGACAAAAGAATCAGATACTCACTTGTTTGCACACTCAGGAATCCTACGTAAACACTAAACTGGAGGCTGTAATATATACATAGAGAACTGGTGCAGACACATTGCAGGTCCTGCGCACTCTGTCTCAGTGTCTGTAAATTCATAAGTGCGTCAATCTTTTGCTTCGGATAGCCTTATTTTCTTGGTGTCCTCCATCTTCTGTGGCTCTTACACTCTTACCACCTCCTCTTCTGTGGGGTTTCCTGAGCCCTGACGGAAGGGCTTTGATGGAGACCTCCTATTTAGGGCTGAGTATTCCAAGGTCCCTCGCTCTCTGCATATTGTCTGGCTTTAGACTTCTGCATTTGTCCCTATATGCTGCAGGAAGAAGCTCCTCTGGTGATGGCTGAGCAAAGGCACTGATCTATGAAAGTAGAATGTCATTAGGGGTCATTTTATTGCTATGTTTTGAGAACGGTACTCCTTGGTTTTACCCTAAGTTTCTGAGATATCTACTTTCTTGTTCATTAACTGTTAGTTATAGGATCCATCTGGTGGAGTGTCTTTAACTAAAATCAGACGTTGGTGGGTGACTCCCTCAAGTATGTCTTGGCAGATGGGATAATATCCATCAGAGGATTGATTTTCATGTTTCTATTTTGATATCATGCAAAGTACCTTCCTATACCAAAGATGCTAGAAGGGTGAAAGCTCTATGTATTCATCAACTTGAATTTTCCATATTCAATGAGTTGTATAGTTGTTTTCTTGAGCAATGGGGCCTTGCTGCCAGTTTGGAGAGCAACTAATATCTGGGGCAACTGTCTGGGTTGTTTAGGGATTCCCATGGGACTCTTTGGGCCAACAATTCAGTTAGATGGGACCCAATCCTGATATTGGAAGCTTCATTTGGTGACAAGAGATGGTCAGTTGGGGCGCTATCTTCCCATTATTTGGCAATTTCATTTATATTGCTTTCACATATGTGAACATATTAGTAAGGGTCTACTTATTAGATTTTCTTATTACCCCCAAATCACCCTGAATTTTAGCTGTCTACCCCATATTTCCTCTCTTGTTTCCCTCTCTTCTCCCTTTCCTTACCTGGTCCTTCTGTTTTAACACCTCCCCATCCTTCAATAAGTATTTTATTTCCATAAATAAAATCTATCTGTCTCCTTT
The DNA here is from genome assembly GCF_017639785.1 of Mesocricetus auratus. Taxonomy (NCBI): domain Eukaryota; kingdom Metazoa; phylum Chordata; class Mammalia; order Rodentia; family Cricetidae; genus Mesocricetus; species Mesocricetus auratus. The sequence continues at coordinate 37,999,867 of NW_024429194.1, read as the reverse complement.
AGTCCCTTACTCCTTACCTAACTTCTGTAGTTCAATGGATTGCAGCTTGGTTTTCATTGACTTAACAACTAATATTCACATATTAGCAAACACATGGCATATTTGTGTTTCTTCTGGGTCTGGGATGCCTGAATTAGGATAATTGTTTTCTATTTCCAACTATTTATCTGTATATCTCTCTTTTCTTTTTTAGCAACTAAGTAATAATCCATTTTGTAAATATACCACACTTAATTGTTTTTCTTCTGTTGATGTACATCTAGACTGTTTGCCATTTCTGGGTATTGTGACTAGAACAGCAATGAGCATGAGTGAGCCTGAATCTCTATGGAAGGAAGAAACAAGAGTGGAATAGTGGTATCTTAAGGTGGATCAATTCCCCATGTATTTAAGGAACTACCACACTAATTTTCATAGCTTACATTCCCATCAGTATTAGGTGGGGTTTCTCTCACTCCACATCCTCATCAGCATGACTGTCACTTGTTTTATTAATCTTAACATCATGACAGGTGTAAGATGGAATCTCAATGTTGTTTTTATTTGCATTTCCCTGATGGCTACGGATGTTAAATATTTCTTTAAGTGTTTCTCAGCCACTTACAGAGCTTAACTAGTCCAAGAATCATGCATTCAAGAAACTTCTGATTAATAACAGGGAGTAATTTTCTTGTCATGTGTTAACCTTGTTTCTAGACAGAAAATCTGCAAAATGAATTGTCCTGCCATGCCTCTAGTATAGAAGACACCAGGACAAATAGAGTTATGAATATGTCTAGGAAAGTCTTAAGAGGGTGGAGTCACTCATCTCCTGCTAACTTTGAGGAATATAGCAAGCTGAAGCAAATGTCAACAGAGAAGAGAGTACCCCCAGTGACAGCATTGTGTTAGAGCATGCGCACAGAATTACCCCATGAATGGGTAGATGATTGATTCAAAGCATTTGATTTACCAGCTCTCCAGTGAACTAGCCACTGCTATAAACTGCTATAAACACATGAGGCATGGACTGCATATACCTCAATGACTTATTCCTAGGAAGATACCAGCAAAAACCAAACAACAGCACCCAAGAGCAGTGCTAAGTCAGACATGTGATTTCTAACATGGACAGATCTCAAACTGCTATGTAGTTGAGGCTGAAACTGAACATTTGATCCTGTTTCTATCTCCCAAGCTATGTGATTACAGGTATGCAAAAGTACACCTGGCTTTTCTTCTTGACCATTTTTTCAGTATGGAATGTAACAGAAACTATAGTTTTGAAATATATTTTTATTGTTTATCTCTATAAACTAACTTTTTAACATGAGACTTTTAAACAACTTTATAATTAGTTAACAATATCTTTTGTATATTTACTTCTTGATGATTATTGGGTACCTAACTTCTGAACCAATTATATTTCTTAATTTAGTAATTCTTGATGAATAAAAATATTCCCCTTATGAATCAACTTGTTGACTCTATTTTTTTGTATCTTCACCTTAAGGTAGTTTAAAATATTTTATGATTATTATTCTTATTCCTATACATACATACATGTGTGTATATATTTGTGCACGTGTGTGCATGATCATGTCTCCTTAAGTACTCATGGAAACTACAACACTGACTGTCATCTTCAAAATTTCTATCTACCTCCTTTGAGACTGGGTTTTTCATTGGCCCAGAGCTCACCATTTAGACTATACAGTTGCACCTGTGAATCACAGTGGCCTGCATCTCAGCATTGGGAATTAGAATATTGTTTCATTTTACATAGCCTTTTACAGGGTGCTAGGCTCAGTGTCAGGTCCCCATTCTTACAAGACAAGCACTTTTATTGACTGAGATGTCTCCCCAGCCCTACAATTCTAATTCTGCTTCATTTTCTTTTAAACATGTATTTGACTTCTTAAATATATAATCTGTTTTTGGCTGGGCGGTGGTGGCGCATGCCTTTAATCCCAGCACTCTGGAGGCAGAGGCAGGCGGATCTCTGTGAGTTCGAGGCCGGGCTGGACCGATAGCCTCCAAAACAATACAGAGAAACCCTGTCTCGTAAAAACAAAACAATATATATATATATATATATATATATCTGTTTTTATCATCAACAACTAATTTGTCTCTTTCCACATCTCTCAGGAATGAAATTAAAAAAATGTTTTCTCCATCCTTTGTAATTAACATTTGTAAAAATACCCCTTTCCCTTTTTAGGATCCTTTTCCCCTAATAGTATACCCTTCCATTTGAACTCTGCTGCATACAATCTTTTTCTTTCTGCTATTATTTTTAAAATTAATAGTATCTCTTTGTTTAGCCCAATATGTAAAAGCATTCTTTTTAACACACATTCGACATAAATACTTTTGTGCTTTTTTATTTTATTTTTCCTTTTATTATTATTATTCTTTTTACTTAGGTTAGAATCAATCTTGTTTCACATGTCAATCCCAGCTCCCTCTCCCTCCCCTCCTCCCTGGCCATCCTGACCAGGTCCCCCAGTCCCTCAACCAATCTCCACTCTGATCCCCAGGGAGGGTGAGGCCCTACATGGTGGATCTCCAGTGACTGTCATTTCATCTAGGGCAGGGCCTAGGCTCTCCCCCAAGATTCCTGGCTGATAGAGCCTTCCATATTGTGGCATGGGCACTCAAAGTCTATTTGAACGCCAGGGATAAATACTACCCAGTGCCCCATAGATTACCTAGGCCTCCTCAATGACACCCACATTCAGGGGGTCAGGGTCAGTCCCATGCTTTCCACACAGTCATCAATCTGGAGTCCAAGAGTTCCCCCTTGTTCAAGTCAACTGTTTCTGTGGGTTAAACCAGCCCAGTCTTAACTCCTTTGCCCAGCAGTTCTCTTTTTCTGACACTAGATTCCAGTTCAGTTCAGTGTTTGTCTTTGGGTATCTGCCTCTACTTTCATCAGTTGCTGGATGAAGGTTCTGTTTTCTAGATTCTCTGGCAGTGGGACTGTATGCTGGAACTCCTCTGATTCATGTCTAAAAACCATAAATGAGTAATTACATAACATGTTTCCCTTTTTGTGACTGGTTTACCTCACTCAGTGAGGTTGCCTGCAAATTTCAAGATTCCATTGTTTTTTTCTGCTGAATAGTACTCCATTGTGTAAATGTACCACATTTTCTCTATCCACTCTTCAGTTGAGGGGCATCTAGGTTGCTTCCAGGTTCTGGCTGTTACAAATAATGCTGCTATGAACATAGTGGAACAGACATCCTTGTTGTATGAATGTGCATCCTTTGGGTATATGCCTAAGAGTGGAATTGCTGGGTCTTTGGTAGACTGATTCCCATTTTCCTAAGGAATCTCCATACTGATTTACAAAGTGTCTGTATGAGTCGGCACTCTCACCAGCAGTGGAGGAGTGTTCCCCTTTCTCCACATCCTCTCCAGCATAAACTGTAGAACTCTTTCTGCTTTTTACAAATTACATCACACACCTCCTAATATTTCTAATGCATTCCATCAACTAGGAAACATTTTTTTTCTTTTTTCTTTTATTATTATTATTATTATTTTGGTTTTTACGAGACAGGGTTTCTCTGTATTGTTTTGGAGGCTATCGGTCCAGCCTGCCCTCGAACTCACAGAGATCCGCCTGCCTCTGCCTCCCGAGTGCTGGGATTAAAGGCGTGTGCCACCACCGCCCGGCACTATGAAACATTTTCATTCAAACCATCACATAGTGTTGTTGAAATAACCATTTGTTTCAACCGGACATCAAGGTTTAGTTTCAGTGTGACAGAATACATTCCCACATACATATTTAAAGCACAAATTCATACAAAACAGACTTTAGTTGAATATATTCTTTTCACACTGACATTTCACTTAGGAATATAAGGCTGAGTCAGATTGCAAGACACTTTGTCCAAGACAGCCTAAGCTCCCTCATCTCTTCATCTTAGCTTTATCTGCTTGTTCAGTAATCTGCTGCAATTCTCATGTGGACAGCCCCAGAACCAACCCAAAGACTAAATAAATCATACACCGTGTCTGGAGAGGTGAACTGAAAATTTACTTACCAATTAGTGGGAAAAATTTAACTGGGTGTAATTGATACATTCACTTTACCAAAATGTATACTCAAGCGATATACAAAATATTGGGTTTGAGGATATAGCTCAATGATATGGAGCTTACCTAAAATGTGCAAGGCCTTAGGGCTAATCTGTAGTACCTCAAATTTGGAAAGGAAGAAGAAGAGGGGGAAGCAGAGGAAAAGGAGGAGGAAAAGACGGAAGAAATGACTTGTGTAGTCTTCAGTGCAGTTTTGAGCTCAGTTTGATACTCTGGTAGCCTCTTCATAAGCCTCCCATTCCTCACTGTATTACATTTTCTCCATCTCAGAATTTTTCCAACTTAATACTAAATTCTCTAATTTTGTTGGTAGCAGTTGTTTTGATGTTCAGTGATCCCTAGCCTTTGAAATTAGGATATTGAAGCTTTGCAGTTTTTCCTTTCTTGGGTAGTGAATACATTTCAGAGAGAAGTATTTTTCTCTGAGTTTTTAAGAGTCCTCCCTTCTTTTGATTTCGAGCATTATTCTGAAGGTTTTATTTCTTAGGAAAAAGAAAATCTTCCTCATTTGGAATTCATCTAAGTGTTCTGACTCTGCATTTATTGTGTCTTGCCCATTTCAGAGAGAAATGTTATGTTTTATGACCTTTCTGCCTCTGCTAGTCCCTTGCCCAAAAGGAGGACTTATGTCTGAAGCTCACAAGTCTTTTAGTCTGTTCACACAACTCTATAGGGCATCAACACTGAAGATTCTGTGTGTCACTTCTTCCAGAAAAATAGCCTGCTCACAATATTTTTCTACATATTTAAAAAAAGAAAAAGAAAAATTCTCATGGAATCAGTGGTTTCTAGAATCTTTGCCCAGGTTCCTCCTAATGCTGCTGCATTGACTCAAAGGAGAAACTGCAAACTAAAGCTTTATGCGTTTTCAGTTCACTTGCTCTACAGTTCTCTTTGCAGCTATTTCTTGACACCTTGGGTGTTAGGTGACAGACATTCCTATTTCATGGGTTTAGAGCATGCTGCTCCTTGTTTTTCACATATTCCTGGTCATTCTTGTGAATGCTTCCTGGTGAAGTGAGAAATCTGGGTTCATGTCATCATTACTCAGAGAGCAGTATTTATTTTTTAATAGATAATTAAGTTTGACCTTTTGGGTCATTCTTACTCTTGATACTTTTTGTAAGCAAATTTTGCCCAAAGAATATTTCTATAGGCAGGATGCTTCTCAGGTCAAATATGTGCTGTCAAAATAATGGCATGAGGAACTGTTAAATGTCATGAGGAACTAACATTTTTTGTCTGTAGTTAAAGCAAGAATCATCTAACTGCATCTAAGTGGTAAATAGATATTAACTTGTATGACCCAACCTTGCTGATTGATTAAATTAAAAGGAAATCTTGGCAAGTTACTGCTATTCATAGCAAATTTTGTTGCCACACAAAATGTTAGTAAGTCTCCCAATTCTCACCTTAGAAAGGCATTTTAGTACATCCAAAGGAGTTCTGATTGAGGGGACATCACACCTGGAAAGACCTCACTCTCGGATTAGGAGTTTGCATCCTGTGTCTACAATGCATTTATTGTGAATATACTTTAGGACTACACTAATTACTTTTTTGTTTCTATCATAAAATAAGATGACCAATAGCATCTTAAGGAGGAGCTGATTTTGACTTCCAGAAAAATAGACACTAATAATGATGGGAAAGGCATGACAGAGAAAGCATGGTAGCAGGAGTAGGATACGGAGAGACACATCTCTATTTCAAACCGGAAGTAGAGAGAGCAAGAATGGGATATGGAACAAGGCTGTTAACATCCAAAGCCTGCACACAGTGACATATTTCCTCCAGCAAGCCAACATCTAAAATTCCATAACCTCATCAAATAGCTCCACCCCATGGGGACCAAGCGGTCAACTGTATGAGCCTACTGGAAACAATTCTCATTCAAATCACCACAAGATCCATGTCTACATTTACAAGCTGACCTGTGACAGTTCTTTCCTTTTCTTTTCAGCTCTCATAAATGACTACATCAAATTCTCAGTAATAGCTCAGCCAAAACTGAACAGTAGCCATAATCAAGATAGTGTCACAACAGCAAGCACTCCTAGTTGGTATCATTGTCAATATGAGGAAAGCCTTGCAAAGTCTTAGTAATCTATTAAGTACAGTATATATTATTTTTAATTGTCATTTTTATGGAGAACTAAAAAATTTCTTAAGAATAGTGAAGAGCAATGCCAAAGTTTAAGCAAGTTGTAATTCTTATATACAAGACCAATTAAAAGAAGGTGAAGTTGCAGAGACTACCTACTAAGTTGTATTACTATAATCCAGGTAATGAATGAGAGAAGCCTGTCAACCCTTTTCAAGCTTAATTTTTTAATGAAATTTACCTAGAAAATTATTTGAATGACATGCTCTCCATCTCCCAATTCTTACTGAGTTGGAGGTAAGTTATATTCGATATTCGATATCTGGATTTACTTACTGCAACATAATGCTCTGGCTAGCACACTGTGGTGAAATCAGCTGAAACAGAGGGGGAAAATGTCTTACAAAGAAGCATCAGAGACTGATTGAATATGACAAGAACTCAAACTAAAATTGGGAAAGAATAAGAATTTCATAGACTCCTTGTTTTTAACTCAGACTTTAACTCCATAATAAGATCTATATGTAAAGGAAAATATCAGTAGAAATTTCATAATTTTATTTTGTATTTATTGAGTTTTCAATCCCTGTGTGATGTTACAGGAAGTCATTTAGTGTATATAAATCTAATCCCAAAGAGAGATTTAATCTTGTGTATGAAGTATGTACTATGAAGTATATACTAGTGCAGTGATGGTGTGCAGTAGACCACACCCTTCAAACTTTAAATTGCAGAAAATATATTTAGGCAGCTTATGGTACTGTATATGAAGACCATATTGGGCTTATTTGTAATGAACTTCCAGTATCACCTGGGTTTCTTCATGTAACTGGGTTGATGTCAAATAATGTGGGTGGTTCAATGTCTTGTAGCATCAACTAGAGATACTTCAACATCTTCCACATGTCTTAATTTCTTTGGTTTTCTGCATCCTTCCCTTAGGCTCTAAGCCACGTGTGTTTTCACATAAAAGCTCAGGTTCAAACACTGGCAAGTCCAATTATGTAGAACAAGCAGACATAGGCTTGGGAGACAGGGACTGTGAGAGCTGTAATCAAGGGCATAGATACAGATGAAATTTAGCAATTTAAACAAATTGCTGAATTTTATCCTTTTTATGAACAATTCAATCATGCATCAGATTTGCTCCTAAACATCTCATTTTGTTCTTTATATCCTCATAAAGATACCAGTGTCATACTCTGATTGTAAAATGGGATAATTTGGTAACTAAGGCAAGCATTCCTTTTGTGGGAGGCATTGAATGGACAAACTTCTCAATAAAGTAGAATGTTCAAAGTGGGAAGAAGAATTAGGTTGAAATTAGAGTCCCTGAAGGAAGAGCCAGGAAGCAAGGTGTGCTCCAGTATAGAATGGTTGTGAAAAGAAACAGACATGAGTGCTATGTGAATGAAGGCTAATAACAAGGCCAACACCAGGAAAGTGTGAAAAACATTATGGGATGAAGATGTCTGCTGTGCTTGTCAACCTGAAGAGTTTTGGCAAATTTAATGAGAGATTTCAGAGGTGTTGTTGCAGTGAGCTAAAGAGGTGGCACCAAGTCTTACTTCTTTGAGTTTTATTATTGAAACTTTTAATTAGACTGTCCTGGACCTTCTGTGTAAAAAAATCAGAATCAGAGTCTCAGAATTTCTCATATTTGAATACTAACTGCTGATTGCTGACTAAGAACTAATATGTAAGATCCAAGTCATATAGCCTTGATTTCTTCCCTGCCCATCATTTTTATTATTATTTATTCAAATTAGAAACAAGCTTGCTTCACATGTCAATCCCAGCTCCCTCTCCCTCACCTCTTTCCCTTCTCCCACTAACCCCCCAACCCCCCACCCCATCCCCATCCTGCTCTCTAGGGGTGATGAAACCCTTCATGGGGATCTTCAAAGTCTGTCATATCTGGGGCAGGGATTAGGCCCTCCCCATGTATTCACCTGCCCATCATTTTTGACATCAAATGAAAATAATCTGATGTGGCTCCATTAGAAATTAGTTTAGTTTAGTTAATTATGACTAAAAACTAACTAACTTTTCTTCATGTGTTTTCTGTCTTTGATTGGCATAAAATTCAACAATATCTATTATAGTTCACTCGGCACCATTTGGGAAGCTACTAAATTTTAAGCTGATCCAAAAATCTTGCTTAGGATATGAAGCATGACATATTCAAAGCTCACCAAGATGTTTTTGACAATTGTCCTAACTTTGACAAAGCTAGTAAGAAAATACATATACCTCTGGTAGATTTCCTATCAAAAACTTTGATAATTTGATATTGTATAAAATATTCCCTCTACAAGCAGGTATAGTCTTAATGGTAGTAAATGACATTAAAATTCTTGAGTAACAAAGCCTAAAATTGAATGTGGAATGATAACTTTTAGTGATTTGCAGCACCAAAGATAACTAACTGCATAGCACATATAAGAATGTAAAGTAAGACTAGTTTTCATTTTACAACAGTAAAAAATAAATAAAAGGAAGAAAAAAGCCCACGATCTAACATCATCACACTTTGCAAACCTATTTTGTGTAAGTGGATATCAAATTCCCTTTGGGATTTTCAATTTCATTTATTTTATCAATAAGAGTCTGCTTTTGGAGAAAGGAATAAATCACATTTAAATGAAATACAAGAGATTATGCCAGTAGCCGAGCTCTTTGCCTTGACTAATCCAATAGCTTGGGCCAAATATCTCAATGTCAAAAGCATTATAAGTATTCTACAAGGTAAGTCTGACAAGGAGAAATCAATAACAGTGTATTGGATTTGATTAAAATGTTTACTTCCCCCTTCCAACCTCCCCCTTCCCAAGCTAAGTGGCCCTTCCTCATGCTGATCTGATCTGTGTGATAGTAATTGGCTTCCCCATCTGTGTCATGATGCCTGAGTCTTAGAACTCATTCCTGAATCATACATTTTCCTGTGTCTCCATAATCAGTGTTTAAGGCTCTTACTTTTTGGTGGCATAGAACTCAATAACAAATTAAAAGAGATTTTTACAAATCTTTTGACAAAAATAGTTACATTGAGTTTGCAACTTTCAAATATACTGAGTCATGTTTGCAAGCATGTGCTGTGAAACAGCTCTGTCCAGTGTTGAAAGATGAGGGGTGGTAGTTGCATCTTTCAGCTATTTTGGTCATAGAGGATTCTCCAGTGTCATGGGAACCCAGAAAACTGATGTTGGGGTTTATTTCACCCATCAGGGCCTTCACAGGTTCTCTTCCTTTTTCCTCAAATATTCTTGAAGCATTCTTCACCTTAGCATTCATGTACTTAATTCTCAAACTTCCTCAGGGACTGCTTTCAAATTTGCTTCCTAAGGCCATTTTTATTAATCTTTCTAAATTAAGACATTTTATCCATAACTTTCCCACTCAGAATTTGCCCACATCCATTTCACAATATATCTCTGAAGACGGGATTGTGAACTCCTGCAGAGTGGGTCTGAGAACTATGAAGTCCCCTTATTCCTTTGTGCCCCTGAAAACTATCTTTTACTTGACTAATAGTTTTTTTTTTACTGTTCTGGTCTTTCTGGATGTATGGATAATGCACAGAACAGAGTATAGTCCACATCTGACTTTTTTTTTGTCCTTGTATACTAGTTTTATCCTAATGAGATTGAGGGCAGGCAGCCATGCTCCCACCATCTACTTTTTTATAGAAAAGAATAAAGTTCTAGAGGGTGATATTCAGGGACTTTCAGAAGCAGGCCCAGATAACTTCTGATTTTGTGACATCCCCTCTTTGCTACCTGGTGTAGCTGGTGAGTTGGCTACAGAACAGCTCATGCTCTCTTCCCTGTGCACTCATCTTCCTTCCTCATCCACTCTTCACCCTCTCACCTGTCCATCAAAATCATTCCCCTTGTGAGGTCCTGACACATATCAACCATTCCAGGAGTATTTTCTGAAAGGGCCCTGCATCACTGATTTCTTCTTTTCAATTCCCATAAATATCACCGTTTCAATTGTTTCCCCTATGAAACCTTGTCATTTATCTTGAAGAAACATTTGGTTTCTACTCCATCACCTCAATGCTTCAAAGGTTTGGAAAACTGAATAGCAAACAAAACAGTTACCTGTGTAAAATGAATAGTTGCCCTTAAAAATCAACTGATAATTTGTGACTGAGTACATACTTTTGGTCAAGATAGCACCACACTTGACGGGATTTAGGAGAAAAAAGATATTGCTTAGAATAAATGCAGATTGGGGTGTTTCGTGTAGCATTTTTGTCACTGTTGCTAGTTAAATGCAAATACATATATGTCAGATATTTCACCAAAATTTATTAAAAATAGAGATCTGAGTATACTGACATGAGCTTTCGTAAAAATACTCAAAGAAGTGTAATATTTATAACTTCAATGAATTCCTCAATCCTATACATGTTTTCAGGAAGTAAAGTTTCAAAATATTACGACTTTCCAACAATAATCAACAATGCGGAGATATGTAAAGGATATCCAAAGAAGACTTCACAGCAGAAATATGCCACCTACTACAGTTCATTTTCATTGTGGAAGTGACTTCATCTCCCCGAACCCATGTATATCAGTAGAAAGTCCCAAGTGATGAACCCAGCCTCAAGAAAATGCAGTATTCTAGAATGCATGCTTGGATGGAAGAAAGTCCATCTCCCAAGATACTTCTCTTGTCTACCATCTATAACAAAAATTCACATAATCAAGTTAAGTACCCACACCCACACATATGCACGTACCAAATATACTCTGTACCTAAACACAGTTGTCCACATACCCATATACGTATACCAACTACACTCTGCACTTAAATGCATATGCCCACATACTCACATACTAACTACATACCACATACTACATACACTCCTCCATATTTCATACACACCCTGATTGCCCATGCCAACACCAATGTCCCCTGACACTATGTATACCTACACACCCAAATACATTACATGTACACATAGTAAATATATACCCAGATTCCTCTCTCACCCACATGTATCAGCAAATACCCTTACACGATATAATACACACACCTACACCTTCCATACATACCTAACCCACAGTTTTATTACAAAAATACACACATACTAAACACAGCCATACACACACATCTCCTACCCATTAATACTCAAAATAATTCATTTTTGCATTCTCATATTACCCATATAGAACCATTCACCACACACACACACACACACACACATACACACACATACACACCTCCCAAACCCCTCTCCTTGAAAACTGTGTAGACATGAAGTACACACCATCTTTGTCTACTAAAATCTAGTAGGAAGGACAAATCTTGAGTAATTAATTAAGAAAGTTGAGGAGAATTTACTCCCACCATATCAAAGCAAAGATTTTAAAATAAAACATACAGTATCTAAAAATATGACAGACAATATAAAACAAATTCTTGCTGGGGGTGGTGGTGCACACCTTTAGTCCCAGTTCTTGGGAGGCAGAGTTGGGCAGACTTCTGTGAGTTCAAGGTCAGTCTGGTCTACAAAACAAATTCCAAGACAGCTGGGCCTGATACACAGTGAAACCCCGTCTCAAAAAAGAAAGCAAATCAACCAAACAAAACAAAATAAATTCGATCTCAAGGAAACTTGTGATTATCACTGTGACTACAGAAAAAAATGAGAAAACTGTTGTAAACGTTGGGGAGAAGAGACCAAAAGTGAAAGACGATTTTTCCCACACAGAGCTACTGTCATTTTCCCAAAACATAGACACACACTCAAATCCATTGAAAGTTTCCTTAAAGGGAAAGTCAATTTACAAACCAAAATGGAAGGTTTAGGACATAACGCTATGAAGATGCAGCATTGTTAATTATGGAACTCCAGTGGTAAAGAAGCCCACGAATGAGCTGAGAAATTATTTACAATGAGATAGAAACCAGAAGCAGGCTATTTTCACATTTTTTACATAGCAGCCATGACTGCCAGAAAATGAAAACGCCGTGTCTCCAAAGCGTTAAAGAAAACTCCCCTCCCTGTGTGCCATGTCTGTCCAAGCTCTGTAAATCATCCCCAGATAGTAAAGAGCTAAGAAAACACAAATGCAAGCGCCTGCCCTCATTGAAGGAAACAAACACAGCAGCAGCACAGGAAACATCTGCTCAGACAAATGAAGGTACTGGGACAAACGGCTAGAGTAACATTCCGTGTGAGATAATGCTTGAGCCTGGTTAACATGTGAGTGAAAGGAAGCAAGGTGTTCATGGTGTCCCATAGTTCATAAAATGTATTAGAAGAGCCAAGGGTGTAAGCGCCCCTTAGAGAGAACAGCAGAACGCTTGGCAAGCATGCTATCCAACCATAAAAACAGACTAAAGGTAAAGACAGGAAAGTGAACCTGTGGGTAAAAGACTGGAAATGCCGATGCTGTTTAAGATTAGATCCGAGTGTGTGTGTGTGTCTGCTAAGAAGAGAGGTTTAGCAGCATGCCTCATGTGTGTGTCAAAGCTGGGCGTTGACAGGCATGGTGTGAAAGTGAAGCAAAATTTCTCAGGTTTGTTGTTTTATCCATTTTAAATATTTTGGACATAATTTTATACCAGAGGAGTGCTCCAGTCAATTTACCTAATATTAATATCTTACATGAAGTTAGTAAAATTAGCAGTTCTGCTTTTAAATGTGTATTTTCATAAAAACTAACCATGCTCTCTACCTCCGTGTACTGTGTTCCATAACCCAATCTGGGAGCCATCATCGCGTTGGCCTCAGATGCCTCCCATCTCTAATCTTTGGTGGTCCATCCCATTCTGTCTTCCTGGCATTCTGGGTAGGATGCTGGCAATGCGTTTTGTAAAATGACCTTCAAATTGCATTTGTCTTATGTTTTCTCCTTATCAAACATGGGGACTTCTGAAAAGATATCACAGAGTTGAAGGATCCTCAACATATCATATCATGTGATACTTGCAATTTAAAAATACTAGCAATTTAAATTTTCATAGACTAGAGTGAAAGAAAAATATCAGCTCAAAATTTCTTACACTGTGACTCATTCTGACTTTAGAACTCAGCTGATAGCAAATATTAGAAAAATATAAATTTAAAGGAATGTTTTGTGTGGTTCCAATTTTGATAAAATGCAACCTAAAAGTTAACACAGGTATAATTTATTTTTTCATGTCTATCCATCATCTCTTTGTCTATTTCTGTACTTCATTTAATTCCTGTTGGAAACAGGTACAGAAAAAAAAATCCTAGAAATGAGTTTAGTCAACACTGACAATAGTTGTTGCTGGTTGATAGAATTTTGGTGTATATTAGTAAATTTACTTTTTTTCATTTTCCTTATGGTTTTGTTCTGTTTAATTCACTGTATTTATATGGAATGTTATAAAGAACATATTCAGTAACTTTATAATAGATAACTCACCCAACATGTGCAAGGCCTTGGGTGTGATCTTGAACAATGTAAAACAAACAAATAGTGGCAGTAAATTTTTCAGTGGATTCATCAGTATGACAATATTGTTCTGGGAGAAGAGAGCATTGCTATCTTAATATTGAACCCTTGTAAGTGAACAAGTTGACCGTCACAATAAAGATATTATTTAATACTTTTATAATTATATTAATCTGCTCTGGTAAATCATGCACTTTAAAAGACACCCCACTTAAATGATACTCTTTTTTAAAGGACAAACATATGTAACATTTTCTTTTATGCATTTTAGCATGTGATAGATTACTCTAGGCTTAAAAGCCCTTTAAATGTAAGCACCATCATTGAGAATTTATATGAAATATTGTAATATATAAAATATTATCCTGTTGAATATTAAGAAGCAATTAGATAGAAAGAAATCCTTTTGTAAGCTGCTTGAAACAAACTCCAGGCTTCATATGTAAAGATATTAATTAGTCATTTTATATCCTACTACTGATGGAGATTAGAACATTTTCCCAAACAGTAATTGTAGAAAAGTACAAATGGAAAAATCTTCTTAAGTGTAGTGTAAATCATCTGTAGAAAATGAATGTGAGCAGAAGAAGGTAAGTATTCTGGAGTTAGAGGAACCTAAAGTAGATACTTGTCAGCTAGGACAGATGATCATGACTGATACTTTGGTTAAGTCATGAGGGAATCCATCTTGTATCATAAATAATAAATCAATCTAACATCTTTATCCTAATTTTATGACAAACAAACAAAATACTCAACAAAATTTGGCTTTCTTGAGAATGGGAGGAACAATGTGAAAAATTGAAGGTTTATGTTATTGTTGCAGCTGTATTGTTCACTACTTAATATCATTTTGCTTTAGTTTGATGTAGGCATTTTGTGAGCCTGCTTAGAACGAATCTGTCTATGTCTGTCTGCTCTTTTCCTGGTCTACCATAGTGCCAACACTGTCCGGTCCCAAGCCTGAGACATACTGTAAGTTCTGTCTTTGATGTGTTTTCCTGTTGATAGACACCACAAATCTGTGTCAGTTAGATTCACTACAAGACCACATTTGAGTCTTTTAAATTTTATAAAAAATAATTATTATTTTTTTATTTAGGTTAGAAACAATCTTGCTTCACATATCAATCCCAGATCCCTGTCCCTCCCCTCTTTCCCCACCCTCCCCATCAGGTCCCCCAAACCTCCACCCAGTATCCACTCTGCTCCCCAGGGAGGGTGAGGACCTCCATGGTGGATCTCGAGTAACTGTCATTTTACCCAGGGCAGGGCCTAGGCCATCACCCAAGATTCCTAGCTGAGAGAGTATCCCATATTATGGCATGGACACTCCAAGTGGATTTGAACGCCAGGGATAAATACAACCCAGTGCCCCATAGATTACCTAGGCCTCCTCAATGATATCCACATTCAGGGGGTCTGAGTCAGTCCCATGCTTTCCACACAGCCATCAATCTGGAGTCCAAGAGCTAGCTCTTTGTTCAGTTCAACTGTTTCTATGGGTTACACCAGCCCTGTCTTAACCCCTTAACTCCATCAGTTCTCTCTTTTTGACACTGGATTCCAGAAGTTCGGTTCAGTGTTTGTCTGTGAGTATCTGCCTCTGCTTTCATCAGTTTCTGGATGAAAGTTCTGTTTCCTAGACTCTCTGGCAG
Source organism: Mesocricetus auratus (assembly GCF_017639785.1). Lineage (NCBI taxonomy): Eukaryota > Metazoa > Chordata > Mammalia > Rodentia > Cricetidae > Mesocricetus > Mesocricetus auratus. The sequence continues at coordinate 37,984,568 of NW_024429194.1, read as the reverse complement.
TGGGATTGTATGCTGGAACTCCCCTGATTCATGTCTAAAATCCATAAATAAGTGAGTACATACCATGTTTCTCTTTTTCTGACTGGGTTACCGTACTCAGTAAGGTTTCTTCTAGTGCCATCCATTTGCCTGCAAATTTCAAGATTCCATTATTTTCTTCTGCTGAATAGTACTCCATTGTGTAAATGTATCACATTTTCTCTATCCACTTTTCAGATGAGGGGCATCTAGGTTGCTTCCAGGTTCTGGCTGTTACAAATAATGCTGCTATGAACATAGTGGAACAGACATCCTTGTTGTGTGAATTTGGGCATCTTTTGGGTATATGCCTGAGTCGAGTTGCTGGGTCTTGTGGTAGACTGATTCCCATTTTCTTGAGGAATCTCCATACTGATTTCTAAAGTGGCTGTAGAAGTCAGCTCTCCCACCAGCAGTGTTCCCTTTCTCCACATCCTCTCCAGCATGAACTGTCTTTGGAGTGTTTGACTTTAGCCATTCTGACAGGAGTGAGATGGTATCTCAGAGTTGTTTTGATTTGCATTTCCCAGATGGCTAGGGATGATGAGAACTTTCTCAAGTGTCTCTCAGCCATTTTAGTCTCCTCTACTGAGAATTCTCTAGTTAGTTCTGTACCCCATTTTTTTGATTGGATCCTTTGGTGTTTTGGAGACTTGCTTCTTGAGTTCTTTGTAAATTTTGGAGATCAGCCCTCTGTCAGATGTGGGGTTAGAGAATATCTTTTCCCAATCTTTGGGTTGCCTTTTTGTCTTGCTGAGTGTGTCCTTTCCCTTATGGAAGCTTCTCAGTTTCAGGAGGTCCCATTTATTAATTGTCAATCTTAGTGTTTGTGTTACTGGGGTTATATTCAGGAAGCGGTCTCCTCTACCAATTGGTTCAAGTATGCCTCCCACTTTCTCTTCTAACAGGTTCAGTGTGGCTGGATTTATGCTGAGGTCTTTGATCCATTTGGATTTAAGTTTTGTGCATGGTGATAGACATGGATGTACCTCCATTCTTCTACCTGCCAGCATCAAGTTATGCCAGCACCATTTGTTGAAGATGATTTCTTTTTTTCCATTGTATATTTTTAGCTTCTTCTCAAAAATCAGATTTTCATGCATGTATGGGTTAATATCAGGGTGTTCAATTCGATTCCATTGGTCTACCTGTCTATTTTTGTGCTAATACCAAGTTGTTTTCAGGACTGCAGCAGAATTCAGGGATAGTGATGCCTCTAGATGTTGCTTTGTTGAATAAGGTTGTTTTGGCTATCCTGGGTCTTTTGTTTTTCCATACAAAGTTGATTTTTGTTCCTTCAATGTCTGTGAAGAACTGTGCTGGGATTTTAATGGGGATTGCGTTAAATCTGCACATTGCTTTCTGTAAGACTGCCATTTTTTACTACGTTGATCCTACCTATCCAAGAGCATGGGAGATCTTTCCACCTTCTTATGTCTTCTTTAATTTCTTTCTTTAAAGACTCAAAGTTCTTGCTATACAGGCCTTTCACTTGTTTGGTTAGTGTTACCCCAATGTGTTTTTTGTTGTTTGTGGCTATTGTAAAGGGCAATGTTTCTCTGATTTCTTTCTTAGCCCTTTTATCGTCTGCATATAGTAGGGCTACTGATTTTCTTGAGTTGGTCTTGTATCCTTCCACTTTACTGAAAGTATTTATCAGTGGAAGGAGTTCCCTGGTAGAGCTTTATGGGTCACTTATGTAAACTATAATATCATCTGCAAATAGTGAAAGTTTGACCTCTTCCTTTTGTTGTTGTATGGCTCTGGATAGAACTTCAAGTACAATATTGAAAAGGTATGGAGAGAGTGGACAGCCTTGTCTTGTTCCTGATTTTAGAGGAATTGCGTTGAGTTTCTTTCCATTTAGTTTGATGTTGGCTGTTGGTTTGCTGTATATAGCTTTTAGTAATTTAAGTATGTTCCTGTTATCCCAGATCTCTCCAAGACCTTTATCATGAAGGGGTGTTGGATTTTGTCAAAGATTTTCAGCATCTAATGAGATGATCATGTGATTTTTTTCAGCTTGTTTATATGGTGGATTACATTGATGGATTTTCTATGTTGAACCATCCCTGCATCCCTGGGATGAAACCTACTTGATCGTGGTGAATGATTGTTTTGATGTGTTCTTGGATCCGATTTGCCAGTATTTTATTGAGTATTTTTACATCAATGTTCATGAGGGATATTGGTCTAAAGTTCTCTTTCTTAGTTGTGTCTTTGGTGGCTTGGGGATCAAGATTATTGAAGCCTCATAGAAAGAGTTTGGCAAAGACCCTTCTGCTTCTATTGTGTGGAATACTTTGAGAAGAATTGGTATAAGCTGTTCTTTGAATTTCTGGTACAATTCTGCACTGAGGCCATCTGGACGTGGGCTTATTTTGGTTGGGAGACTTTTGATTACTGCTTGTATTTCCATAGGGGTTATAGGTCTATTTAAATTGCATATCTGTTCTTGATTTAATTTGGGCAAGTGATAGCTATCCAGGAAGTTGTCCTTTTCCTTAAAATTTTCGAATTTTGTGGAGTACAGGTTTTCAAATATGACCTGATGATTCTCTGGATTTCGTTGGTGTCCTTTGTTATGTCCCCCATTTCTGATTTTGTTAATTTGCATGTTCACACTCTGTCATTTGGTAAGTTTGGATAAAGGTTTGTCTATCTTGTTGACTTTGTCAAAGAACCAACTCTTCGTTACATTGATTTTTTTGTATTGTTTACCTAGTCTCTGCTTTATTGTTTTCAGCTCTCAGTTTGATTATTTCCTGGCGTCTACTCCTCCTGGCTGAATTTGCTTGGTGTTCTAGAGATTTCAGTTGTGCTGTTAATTCTCTAGTTTCTTCCTGTGGGCATTTAGTGCTATGAACTTTCCTCAGAGCACTGCTTTCAAAGTGTCCCATAAATTTGGGTATGTTGTGTCCTCATTCTCATTGAATTCTAGGAAGTCTTTAATTTTTTTATTACTTCATCGACCCAGGAATTGTGCAATTGTGCATTAATCAACTTCCATGAATTTGTAGCGTTTCTGCAATTTGTGTTGTTGTTGAATTCTAATTTTAGCGCATGGTAGTCTGATAAGGTGCATGGAGTTATTCCCATTTTTTTGTACCTGTTGAGATTTGAAATGTTGCCAAGTGTGTGGTCATTTTTTGAGAAGGTTCCATGTGGCACTGAAAAGAAGGTATATTCTTTTTTATTTAGGTGGAATATTCTATAGATGTCTGTTAATACCAATTGGGTCATAATTTCTATAAGTTCCTTTGCTTCTTTTTTAAATTTCTGTCTGTTCATCCTGTCTAGAGGTGAGAGTGGAGTGTTGAAGTCTCTCACTATAAGTGTGTGGGGCTTTATATGTGATTTGAGTTTAAGTAATGCTTCTTTTACAAACATGGGTGCCTTTGCATTTGGGGCATAGATGTTCAAAATTGAAACTTCATCTTGGTGGATTTCTCTTGTGATGAGTATGTAGTGCCCTCCTTCATCACTTTTGATTGATTTTATTTCAAAATCTAATTTGTTTGATATTAGGATTGCTACCTCGCTTGTTTCTTGGGTCCATTTGATTGGAAAATCTTTTCCCAATCCTTAACTCTGAGGTCATGTCCTTCTTTGAGGCTGAGGTGTGTTTCTTGTATGCAGCAGAAGGATGGATTCTGTTTTCGAATCCAGTCTGTTAGCCTGTGTCCTTTTATGGGTGAGATAAGATCATTAATATTGAGGTATATTAAATACAAATGATTGCTCATTCTTGTTTGTTTTGGAATAGTTGATGGTGGTGGAACTATATATGGATTTCTACTTCTTTTCTTTGGGTTGTTGGTATGTTGGGGGGTTATCTATTGCCTATGTTTTTCTGGTTGTAGTTAACTCCCTTGGGTTGGGGTTTTCCTTCCAGAACTTTTTGTAGGGCTATGTATTTTGTAGTGGATATGTATTGTTTAAATCTGGTTTTGCCATGGAATATCTTGTTTTCTCTATCTAAAGTGATTGAAAGCTTTGCTTGGTATAGAAGTCTGTTAGTGTTGGTAAAATATCTATCCAGGACCTTCTGGCTTTCAGAGATTCCATGGAGAAGTCAGGTGTGATTAGAAGCCATTAAAAATTTATACAATGTATTTTGATCATGATTTATCCACCCAACTCCTCCCAGACCCTGCCACTTTAACAGTTTACTTACTCAGCTTCTCTCTCTCTCTCTCTCTCTCTCTCTCTCTCTCTCTCTCTCTCTCTCTCTCTCTCTCTCTCTCTACCTAAACAAATGAAAAACCAGTAAGGCAACAAGACAGAATGAAACAAGCATCTCACAGAAAAACATGGAGTTCATTTTGTGTTAAAAGACATGAAGTCTGTTTTGCATTGGTCTGAGCATTGGGTCTGCCTTAGACTGTGGTTAATATACCCAGTGACACTCCCTTGGAGAAAGCTGATTTTTCCCTTGCCGGCAGTATTAATTACAAATAGATTTTTAGTTAGGGATGAAACCCCACTGCTTCCTTTTAGTGCTGGAACCCCACCTGTGCAGGTCTGAAGCATGCTGCCACAATCACTGTGTGTTTATATTGGTGTTAGTCCTGTAATGTCTGGTGGACTCTGTTTCCTAGGAATCATGCAGCACCACTGGCTCCTATAAACGTTCTTTCTTCTCTTCCACATGATTCCCTGAGCCTTGAGGAGAGGGTTTCCTGTCAGAAACTCTTACATTGGGACAACTCAGTATACAGGGATTCTTTATTTCTCCAGAGACATTTTTGTCAAACTTCCAATAGTGTTTCAAACAAATTAGTTATGCATTTAGGTATCTTTAGTATTATCAGTACAATTCTGGTATTCTTAAAATATTTTTTAATTCCGATATATTCTTTGTCTTAGTAATTCTAACTATTAGTGTATTGTTGTTTCGTCCCTCCAAGTTAAATCTTTGATCTCCTTAGGGGTGTCATCACCTTGAACACATTGATATGCTTTGCACTCAAGTTGTATAAAAGGGTCACTGTTGTAAAAAAAAAAAAGTTAGGTTATAAAGATGCCCTAAAGATGATAGCTTCTCGTACAAGAGAGTTAGTGTGCTGTCTCTTCTGAGATATTTAATGGACATTTTATAGATCATGAATACTACAGAATCGTTTTATTATCACTTTGTAGTTCACATGTATCCCCACAAGAATCTAAAATTAATTATAGATTGATATGTGCATAGATATGTATTTATATGTGGAAAAGCAAGCATGTAATTGTCAATGGGATTTGCTAAATTCTATGATGGAAGCCATGCTTTGGATTGTATTAATATATCCATATAGCTTTACTCAGATGGGTCTTTTAAGAGGTCCAAATAGTGTACAAACTATATGATCTAAAAATGAAACAAATTATATTCAAAGAAGTGTGTGGTGAGAGTAAAATTCTCTGTGCTTTGAAGGCTGTGTTACAGTATTTTAAATTTTTAGCATGCACTGGGGTGCTTGTTAAGACATGAATTTAAGTCCCAAGTTCTAGTGTATCTGATTCAAATGGTTTGTGGCATGTCAGAGAGATTACATTTCCCCAAGTCCTTCCAAGATGCCAAATCTGACTGTCAGGGACAGGTATTAAGAAGTCCTGCCCCAGAACACGAAGGGTGGATCTACAAGCTAATTTACAGTGTGGGATCAAGTTACACCATCTTTCCTAGTGTCTCCTTTGATCATAATTCCTTTCTGGAGGAGGAGGGTTTTTCTGGACTATTTTGTATTATGTGCTGATAAGCTCATAGTTGTGTATCTACTCTTTTCAGAAGAGAAATGCTATTAAAGTAAGACTTGAAAAGCCATCTGCTTGCTGACAGAGCTAAGGCTTAAGCCCACCCCTAGTTTTTATACATTTATTTATTGATGTTATTGTAAAAAACCAAAAAGCTAATCATTTTGACACTGTGGCTGCTCTGCTCAATCTGTTTGTTGAAAATTGTTCGATCATTCTGTTGACGCCATGGTATTAGTGGCAGTCTTGTATATCAGTAACTTTAGTCTTTCAACTCTGCATCAGATATTTTTAACACACCTTTGCTTTATGAAAACAGGAAAGTATTCCTGAATCATCTTATTTTATATTGTTTCCAGACATAAATTTAACTACCTGGCAAAGACTGCTGGTCCTTTTTGTTGAAAAACCACATTAAATACACAGGATTGAGAGTCAGGAGCACATATGAACAATAACGGTGGTAAAGTTGTCATTGTTGCTACAGTGGCCCCACGGGTTATAGGGACAGAGCAGTAAGCAGCCACTTCTCTAAGACAGAGATTAAAGAAGCTTGCAGCTGTATATCCTGATAGTCAGAATCCCACTGCTTGTTTTTTATTGAGAACACACTGCTATTGTGTAACTTGTGTTCCTGAGAAGATGAGTGCCAAGAGTCCAGGATGAAAATATTCGCTCCTAGTAGTACCAGTGAAGACTAAATGCATAACTACAGAGACTATTCTTTCCCTCCCTCCTACAATGGGATATATTACTTTATCCCTAGTGAATGAAAGAAGTTCAATCCACTATGTACATTGAACTACTATTTACATGGATGATCTGGGACAATATGCTATATTTCTGTTTCAGGTTTTTATTTTCTTTTAATTTTAACTATATAACCTTGTAAGATAGAAAGGATGAAAGAATTATTAGTTGGTATCATAAAGGCAATAGTTTGGGTAACTTTGCCTCATACACTTCATAAGCTGTATTTCTTATTCATGGACAATTTTGCAGCTTGTTTGAAATTTCAGAAAGTTGTGTTTTTCAATGATAAAATCATTTATATTTAAAATATTAATTAAAAATACCAACCTACTAAATTGTTTATGTTCATGATTCTTCAAAGTTACAAAAGTGCACTGCTATATTCACAATATTATATTTGAGAATTGAAGAGGATAAATATTGAAAATACTTAAATATTTATTATACGTAAAATCCTTTAATAGATGCCAGGATTCCTATGTAAACTATTTCCTCAACACATTACACTACAGTGCAGAATAAAACTTCATAAAATTTACTAGATATGTAATTATTATACTGAACCACAAAGAAAGCCTTAGGCTTGTATTTCTAATATTCCTATGAACAGCAGAATGGTTTATTTTTTCTAAGTATATTTCAATATAAGGGAGACAGTAATTCTAAAAGCTAAAATTATCTTCAGGAAAAACTCCCTATCCTAATTCCTCCTTCCCTCTTTCAATATTGAAATATCTAGCTATATCAAGTAACCTACCAAATTTGCATAGTTGTACTTCACAATTATTTTGGTCATAAACCTCACATTTCTGCAATATGGACAGTTTTCCTGGGACATGGAAGTAGGAATTATTTTCTGTTTCATCATTACTTCAAAGGCTTAGTTGACTCCCCATGGGAGACCTTACCCTCTCTGAGGAATGTATGGAGATAAGGAGAGGAGAGAAAAGGGGAGGGAAGGGGAGCTGTTATTTGGGTATAAAATGATCAAAAATTAAAATAATACAAAAACAAAAAACCTCACAGTCTCCAAAGTCATATTTTCTGTACAAAACACAAATTCTTACAGAGAATCTTCAGGGTGTCCTCATTTGAGAACATAGTCTTAGTTTGACCTGCCCTATAGGGTCACAGTGAAGGTATAATTTGTCTTTTACAGATAATAATACTGAAGAACTAAATGTTTCAAAAGAAGCAAGGCTTTTACATGACAGAGATGTGACTAGAACAGATAATTCTATTTGCTGTTAATCTCTGTTTTATCTTTTATACTCTTAGTGGACAGCTATTGAGTATTAAACTTGATTTCACTTAAGCTGGTGGCGATCATGTTTCAATCATGTTAGAAACTTTCCATCTCTAGTGAATAGTATGCCACGGTGATGGGTAGTATCTTATATGTAGGTTAAGACTTGCAGTATTGTGAAGCAATATGGTGTGGTACCTGCCTAGTCACAGCTACAGCTTCCCTAATTATTGGTGGGACTTATTGTATTCCAAGAAGACCAGAGAAGAGAAGTGTTCAATGATGGTGAGATCTTCAGATTTGTTTATTCACATGATGTTCTTATTGCTTCTTTCTCTCAGCTACATCTGCAGTAATGGAGGGACAGCAGAGTAAATTAGCTACAATTAAACATGTCTTAGATTAATGGTATTTATGTTAGATAAATGGTCCTGAAGTCTCTAAAAATGCTTTGAAAACTTAGTTGCTCAATGGAGTTTCAGGGTAGGAATGCCATATAACTCTCATGAGAGTCAGCCTTGTTTATCTCGAAAGAAACTGATATCATCCATAAAATGTGCTCACACAAGGCTAAAGAAAATAATTTGAAAAATGAAATGTGAGAAACAAACAGTAAGAGTATTTACTGCCTACATGGGAGAGTTAAATAAAGTGAATCTCATAATTTAAAATGTGGGCATCAAGTATAGTCTTATATTAATTTCCAGGATTTAAGGTAGTGGGAAAAAGGTTGAAAAAATGTTGACAATATATGTGCTGTTGAATAAAGATAACCCAGTTATGAGCTGGGATAGACTAGGTGCAGTTCTACTGGAAAAATGCTTTCTATGCAAGCATGAAGATCTCTTTTTGATCTCCAGAACCCATATGAAAAGGCAAGCATGGTAGAAGACACTTGTGATCCTAGCACCAGGTAAGTGGAGTCACATTTATGCGAGTCCCAGGTCCCACTGAGAGACTCTGCCTCAAAGAAACAATTTGTATGATGCAGTAGCACTAGATACTGGCCTCTGGCCTCTATGTGCATGGGCATGTACACTTGCATACACAGGAACATGCACACACGTGCACATGTGAACACATGCATGCATGCAGACACAAACCCATATGCACACACACAACCTGGTGAAACAGTGTACACAGCATATGGCAGATGGTAATTTTCCAAAGAGATAAAGAAAGAAATGCAGTTGTTCTTCCACTCTGTTATAAGACGCTACGAGCATGGCTCACACTCTAGTGATGAGAAAATGTATGACAAACTACATGGTTTTGCTCTATGTGAAACTATCAGATATCTGGAGTCACAGTGGACTCATGGAACCTAGAAGTCAAGCTAAAGTAAGTGCATTGCAAGGGATAGAATGCAAGTGTGCTATCAATGGCAGAACAAAAATAGAATTTGGGTCATACCTGAGAGCTGGAGGAATTTTGCTAATGTCTTTTATAAACTGCTGAAGTCTAAACTAGACAAGACTACCCCTGCCTGAAAGTGGTAAATGGAAATAAAATGCTTTGCCATTCAATATTTGAGAAGGGACTATTGGTGCAGGGCTCAGAGGGACACACTTGACACAGCCACTATTGAGAGCTCTAATGAGTAAGGTCAAATTCCCACCATGGTACCAGGGGCAACACTGTTTCCATTTCTGGAATTGAATGATCTGTAAGTTCTGTCAAGTCTGACTTGACAGAAGAGAATCCCTGAAACTTATAGATTCTTCCAAACAGATCCCTTTGGGGATCTTGGAGGAAGGCTGGGTTATTGGAGAGAATATGCCTGAGAAGGGTCAGGGATCTACTGGTATCATTCACTCTGGAGAAGGAAATATAGAAGATATTTTAGAGAGTGAGTGATGAAAACAATAATTTGTAAGAGTAATTAAATTTAAGAATGCATGATTCAGTTAGATGGATTTCAGTGCTCTTTGGGTTGAGATTATAAAATCTGAAACACTGTCACTGTGATAGCATCATTATGGAAAGCATCTACTTTTATACCAGGAATAGAGACAGTGTTGCTCCTGGTACCATCAGAGCTCTCAATAGTGGCTGTGTCAAATATGGGTCCCGTCACTCTAAGCCCTGTGCCAATAGTCCCTTCTCAAATATTAATAACAAAGGATTTTATTTCTATTTACTCTTTATAGGTAGAGGTAAATAAAAATTGCTGGCAACTGTTGTCTCTATTGGCAGATCCCCAAGTATGGCTGGGTAGCTAACTAAAGAGTTCCTGGCCTAATTACAGATTCCCAAGCCCAGAGAGATTCTGTTATCTTAAAGTGACCACTGACCTCTATATATATGTGCACACACAGACACACACAGACACGTGGACACATGAACACATAAACACACAATGACACAGATACACACACACACACACGTATACACATACATGTACACACGGACACAGACAGGAAATACTGTGTCTAATTTCATTTGGAATTCTCCCAAAGTTTGTAAAAGGCGTGACTCTTCACTGTTCTTATCTTGGAACAGCTTTGTGAACGAGTTGTGGCAGCAGTGTGGAGAAAGGAATTGTAGTCCATTCCACATTTATTTTGATCTGCAGGTGTTGGACAGTATATCCTGTCTCTGTTGACCTAGAATATATTGTCAAATCAATCCTCATAAGACTTGAACTTGATGCTGCACTCACGATTTTTTGGTTACCATGTTCTCCTAAAAGTCAGAACAGAGTATATTGAAAAATTTTGAGACTTGGGAATTTTACTCACTCAGCTCAGAGGTCAAAAGCAGGTGCAAAAGCAGCAGCCTCCCAGGAGCACTTTTCATTGCAGAAAGAACACATCGGCTGTATTACAAGTTAGACTTGGAAAAATGCCTTACCTAAGTAGGAAATACACATTCGGGACTGAGTCCTGGTCTTGAGACTCATTTCCCTCACCCTGGAATGAATGTTAATATGCAAAGCACAGATATCAAAGTAATTAGGTTCAATATTACATGCAAGTCTACACTATAAACGTTTATAATTCCCCCCATGCAACTTCTGTCTTGCTCCTGTATCAAGTCTGCCCTTCCTTCCCCTAAAATTAACATCTGATTACACCTCTCTAACTTGTCCTGTTACCATGCTCAGAGCCTCATTCCATAGGACTGCAGGAAAGGCCTGTAGTATTTGCTTGTAGCTTGTGTACTTCATCTAATTTTCTGTTACTCTTCTCTTCTTGAGTGAAAAAAATATTTTAAACTCTGTGAATATACCATAATTTCCTGCATAATAAACCCATGCTTCTAATCTCCTAATTTTATGTTGTACACATTTGCTTGTATGTATACATGTGTCACCTTTTAAAGATTGTCCTGGTCATCTCTACCCATTCTTTGCCCCGTCACTTCCATCCTCTATATTCAGTTGGTAAAATTTTTGTGGGATACTGTAATTAATTGGTTATATACTTACACAGTGTATTAGAACATGAAGTCATTGTATTTGTAAAAGAATGTACATTTTGTGAATGTTAAAATATATATTTTTTTATATTTTATTTTCCAGTTTAAATTTAGATAAGAAACGAGGTTGCTTCACAAGTCAGTTCCAGGTCCCTCTCCCATTCCCTCCCCTCCTCCCGTGCCCTCTCCCCAACCCCCCCCAGTTATCCCCTCATTCCCCCAGTTAGAAGGCAAGCCTCATGAGAACGAAGAATTCATTTCTCTTGTTTAACCCCCCTCCCTTTACGAGAACTGTGGATCTAGGCATAATGCTAAATATTAACTGAGTTTTCCTAAAAAGAAAGTAAATATATCCTTCACATCTTTTTTTTGATAAAGGATGGGTATTATAGAATCTGTCAAACATTGATTATTTTCTTTATCTGCTATCCTATGTATAATAAATAATTCTTAAGTAATAGTAATGCATATATTAAAAGAAAATAAATCTTCAACTATAATATTCTTCAGATAGACCAATTAACTTTTATTCATAAAATGAAAATAGACTTTAACTATGCATAAACATCAAAATATTCTGACTAGACAGGATTATGTTTTACAAGAAAATTTTATTTAAATATTAGGTCTATACACATGTGTTAATGACATAAAATACCCAGGAGGATAGCTAATGTAATCAATAAACAAATTTGAATGAATTGCAAATATTTCAATTTTTAGAATCTTGAAGGGAATTCTAGAACCCCTTTATCTTATTTCCATGATAGAATCATCAGTCCTGATCTGTTGAAAGTTAAGTTAACCAGCCTATAAGCTTTCCTTTCCTTCTGCAACCTAAAACATTGCATCAATGCAAGATATGAAACAGGATTAAGAACAGAATTTACTTTTGTAATTCTACATTTTTATACTGTGTAGCAATATGTTTTACTGTACAAAAATTGTACCACACCAATACACCAGTTTCCTCTTGAAATCTCTCTTTAGATACACTTCCCTTATCAGCCTTCATAGACCATGTGCTTGAGGGAATAGAACTCTGCCACTGAGGCCCATGTGACCAAACCTCTTCTGGTAGCTGCAGAATTGCAATAGCTGGTTGGGACAGTTGTTGCTTAAGCTGTAGCCACTATACTAAATGCAAAACAACACTGTGAATATTCTTTGAATTTTATTTTTGCTATAATGTATTTTCCTTTCTTCATTTCTCTGTTTCTTTTTTGAACCCTGCCCCCTTCTGTTACCATATACCCTTATCACCACCAGCCTTGGGATATGGCCAGGCCTAGTCTTTTCATGGGCCTCTCTTGTTATCACAATCAGTACAGTCTGTCCACAGTTCTACCTTTCCACTTCGTTTTCTTTGTGATTCTAGATCATTTCTAGGTTTTTAGTAAAAAAAAAAAGGGGGTGTCATTTGAAAACTGTAGCAAGAACACTTGGACAAGGGCAGTTTTTACTTCAGAAAACCAATAAAGATCATTCTCTGTACAGATGTATACCTAGCTTGATTTACTCTATCCCATAGAATGCTTCCATTCTGCAGGCCCATGTAGCAGTCTGTTAGTCCTTTATCTTAGGACAGGGTATAAGAACTTGAAGACATTTCTTCTCTAATATACCCTAATGTTTGAGGGTTATCATAAATAGGTTATAGTAAATGTATCATAAGTGTGCCTGCATACTTTTCAAATAATTTGCAATCTAAATATGGATGTTACTAATATAAATATATTATGAGCTGAGTAAAACAGAAGGTAACATATTTTACTTATACTGTCTCAGGGTGCCAATACCTGTAAGCCATGAACACCATGACCAAGGCAATTCTTTTTTTTCTCAATATATGTTCTTATTTAAATTAGAAACATGAAAGTTTCACATGTCAGTCCCAGCTCTCTCTCCCAACCCTCCTCCCTTGTCCCTCCACTTGCCCCTCAGTCCCCCACCCAATCTACAAATCATTCCCCAGGGAGGATGAGGCCCTCCTTGGTGGGGATATCTAAAGTCTGTCATTTCATCCTGGGCAGGACCTAGGCCCTTCCCCATGTGTCCAGACTGAGAGAGCATCCCTCTATTTGGAATGGGCTCCCAAAGCTCATTCATGAACCATGGTAAACAGTGATCTAATACTCAAGGCCCCAGTGATTTCTGTGGCCTCCTCCCTGGCACTACATTCATGGAGTCTGGATCAGTCCCCTGTTGGCCTCTCAGCCATCAGTCTGGGATTCTTATATAACAACATATTTAATTATGGCTAACAGTGTTCCAGAGGTTTAGTCCACTATCATCATGGAAGCATACAGACAGGCATTAGAGCAACATCTGAGAGTTACCTCCTGAGATCTGGAGAGAGAGAGAGAGAGAGAGAGAGAGAGAGAGAGAGAGAGAGAGAGAGAGAGAGAGAGAGAGAGAGAGAGAGAGAGAGGATGAGAGGGAGGGAGAAAGGGAGGGAGGAGAGAAGAGAGGAGAGAGGAGAGAGAGAATACACAGAGAGAAATACAGAAAGACAGAAACATACACACACAGCATCTAAAAAGAAAGAAAAATACCTGGTTTTTTTTGACCCACCCCTCTGCATAGCACCTGAAGGAAATGAGTAAGCTGAGCATTTGCATGTTATCACCTTTTGTGTCTAAATTTGTTGACCCTGTAGTGTCATGCCTGTTTTATATGTTAATACATTGGGAGTTAGAACTTTTGACATAAAGATCTTAGGAAGGAGGGGCATACTTGTCTGTTCTTTGGAAGGTTTTGGCTACCCCTGGGGATTTGGCAAGATGCTGGAGAAACAATAACTTACATCACTGAAAGATATACCCCTCTCACATGCTCTCTCTCTCTCTGTCTCTCTCTCTCTGTCTCTCTCTCTTTCTCCCTCTCTCTCAAAGACACACACACACACACACACACACACACACACACATAAAATTCTCTCAGGAATGTCCTCTGTCTTCACAAGAACCAAAGTCTACTGTGTTTAATATTGTGATACACATAATTTAAAACATGAACATATTTTAAAACAATATTCAAACTTGTATTTCTTGTTATTTAGAAGTGTTTACATCCATGAGCTGTAATTTTTAAAACTTCTGAAAATATTTCTTGTTTTTATTATTAAATATCAACTTGTGGTACTTATAAAGAAATGGCTGTACAAAACCCAGTTGTATTTTAAATTAAAAGAGAAGTATATTAAAGTTATGTGGAGAGTTCTTTAGCCACAGGCAAAAATACTCAACAGTAATTCTTATCCTACACCAAGACTTTGATCCCTGATAGCCTGGTAACCCATTAGAAATAGGTTAGGGAAAAGGAAAAAATTGTCTCATGATTGTTTAAACATTTTACATAAATGTATTTTTTTCTTGTTTGGTCTTTAATACCAAAAACTAAAAGTATAAATGGCAAGTATGTGAATGAAGAAACAGTTGCTACAAAACAAATGATATATTTATTTTCTATCTAACTGTGAAACATTGACTGTCATATGGCAGTTTTCAGCTATGTCAATCGAAAGGTGAGTAGATACCTTTTCTGTCTTTAATGGGAATGTCTTCAGTCCATATAATCCACCTTGCCTACAGCATTTATAAGAGCTCCCTGTCATTGCTTGCCATTTCCTCTGTAAAAATGAAAATTTCATGTCCTACTTAAAATAGAAAGAAATACATTATTAAAAATAAAATGCTGTTCCTAATATTGACATTTACTTCTGTAATTTAACTAAAATATGATTACGTCATTTCTTGTGTCCTTTTCCTCTCTTCCTATCTCCTGTGTCTGACACCCCTTCCCTTCCAAATCCATGGCATCCCCTTCTTTGGCCATTATTGCTATGTATACATACAAAAAAATAAGCATATGTCGCACCTGCTGTGTGGCCTGCACCCGAGAATGTAGCGAGGTGGTCGGGATAGATGACACGGAGACTGGTTGGTTGCTTTAAGAAAACTTTATGCTTCCCAAGTCAGCTTAGGAGGAGATTCCAAGTCCGCTTAGGAGAGAGAAGTCTCAGGAGAAGTTCCCTCTAAGAAAAAGGAGCTTTCCTTTTTAAGGACTTCTGCCATTCATCTACATACCATTCTTTCCACTTCTCACCCTCCTGGCTGGTGGTTTAATCTCCGGCCCCAGAATCAGGGAGACACCACAGGGGGGACAGGCAATTACCATTTAGCATGTGAAAGCTACCAAGGGAACACAAAGAATATTCAAAGTCAACTCACAAAGAGGATGAAACTGTTGTTTGCTTGGAGCTGATATTTTGCCCCTATACTCCAGAAAATCTAGCTGCTCCTGATCATTGGCAAGCACTGGCTCCTTAAACTGTATTTACTGTCCACTCTTTGAAAGCCACAGCTTTGAAATTATCTGCTAATAACTTCATTAGAAAAATTCAATGATTCATCATCAATTACTCAGTACCTTAAAAATCTAATTTTAGTGATGTAGCACAAAAAATCCCATTCCATTTCTCATCTTCTTGAAGGATTTAATCAGTGTGACATAGGTCAATGACATCAGCTTTCTACCTATTGTATTTTTAAAGGGTCTCAACACATCTAGACATCTTCATTTTGAAGTCTCTTTTTTTTCATATAGTGTGACACATAACCTTGAATTCAATTTGGGCTAAGAAAGAAAGTGCTATTTTGATAAAGTAATCAGGAGTACTCTAGAAGATCTAATTTAAAAGTACACATTAGTGTTTGTCTCATAGTATGAATTCCTAATCAATCCAGGTAAATAATTGTGTACACTCAAATATTATCATGAAGTGCAGCCATTTAAGTGTGCAACTAAAGCAAACAAACATTAATTAAACACACATTACTCATAACAGTATATATATGTATATATATACATGTGTGTATCCTTACATATATATATATAAATAAGTATATATAAATATGTACATATCTTAGAGAAAACCTTAATAGTTTTTTAAACAAATTGTCTTCTTGTTTTCTTGAATATAGTGGCAACAAGTTGGCTACTTCAGGAGGTGATACCACAATTAAATTATGGGACCTTTCAAAAGGTGAATGCATGCTGACCTTTGAAGGACACAACCACGCAGTATGGTCCTGCACATGGCACTCTGGTGGTGATTTTGTGGCTTCTGCCTCGCTGGATATGACTAGTAAAATCTGGGACGTCAACAGGTAAGAACTCCTTTTAAATATTATTGATAAACCTTTACATGAGTAGAGTGTGTTGTTTTTCACAATGTTGCCACTGGGAAATAATATAAGATACTGTTCATTGCTAAGATTATAGAGGATGAAATTAATAATCTTTATGAAATACATTTCCAGTTCTATTGATTTTGTTGATATAATAACAATTTTTTCTGAATGTTGAGAACAAGATGAAGTTAAGAGATAAGGGAAGCCCTGTGTTAGAAGCTTATAGAAATGAATATTTATTTTAAGTAGATTTTTTGTTCTGCTTAGGATATGGTTGTTGTATCTATTCACTGTTGAAGTTGGGTTAGCAGTCATGAATATGGTGGAATTGGCTTATGCTCAATTTTTATTGATACCTTGGAATGTTTTCCCAAGCCAATAATTTTTAGTAATTCACAAAACGTAAGAAATTATAGGCATGAAACCTTTATATTTATCTTAATTCAAAACAGATAGCCATTTCATTTTCAATATATGTAACAATATTATAATATGTTAAAATAGACAAGTAAGTTGCAAAAAGGTACATTAGACTATTATCAAATATGTTGTTTTGGCTTAGAGGTTATTTATCAGTTTTTGGGCCTCCTTTGTTCTTAACTGATGTCCAGGTTTCAAATTGTGGATGATGGCTCCTAATGAGACAAACTATTGTCATCTTATATACAATATAATGTATTTTAAAAGAGAATTATGGTGCCACCATAAAGGCTGAGGCTTAGAATCACACATACAATTGGTCCTCCATCCTTCCTTGAGTTATGAGTGGCATCTTGAGAGCAGAGAGCAATTGGGAACTTGTGACCATTATCAACATTTGTGAAATATTCAGTCAAAGGTTATCATAAGTTCCATTTATAAAAGATTTCCTAAGGTTGTGTAGCAGTTATTAGTGTCCATTTTCTGCATATTGTGTTTTGTTTCCTTGATGCTACCACTGGGCTCTGTAATCTTCGCTTTGCTGGCTGACACGTCTAGCTCTACTATTGCTGGTGCGTGCAGCAGACTGAGTCTGGCAATGGGAGAGGGCTTCCTTCTTACTATTCCTTTTCCTCGAGGCATATGGTAGACTTGCCATCACACCACTGGCTTTACCTCAACTATACTGTTCTCATCATAGCAGCAGAATCCAGTGACAGGTTTCTTTCTACAGAAGTAGCCTCAACCACGTAAAGAGGAAACGCTTAGCTAGCAGATATGGTTTCCTCTTCGTCTGTGTTCTCTGTCTCCCTCAGAATATAACCTCTAGGCAGAAAAGTTCCACCACCAGCATAGAAATGCTATCTCCTCTGAGGAATGACTTGGGCCACTTCCACTGTGGAAACATCCTCCTCC
The DNA here is from genome assembly GCF_017639785.1 of Mesocricetus auratus. Classification (NCBI taxonomy): domain Eukaryota; kingdom Metazoa; phylum Chordata; class Mammalia; order Rodentia; family Cricetidae; genus Mesocricetus; species Mesocricetus auratus. The sequence continues at coordinate 37,966,862 of NW_024429194.1, read as the reverse complement.
AATTCTAGAGATTTTGTGAGTGTTATGCAGTTGAGCATTTATCGTTTATACTTTATTTTCTTTGTCATTTCAGTGTTTAGGTCGTAGGTCTTCTCTGTTGGAGCTTAGCCTGTTCCTTAGCACTCTTTTCTTCTCATTAGTTAGTGAAAAACTTACAGAGTTATAAGTCCTGTCTGGAAAGCTTTGATCATTCCGGTAAGAGAAGCAGTTTCTGGCTGCTACTAGACCTCACCAGATTCAAACATAGCCAGATAAATAATATAATCCAACTTAAATGAACAATAACCTGAACTTTGCTTACCCCGTGTGAGAATGCATGACTCTGAGTCATAGATGCATATGTGCCTAATCCTATCTAAAACAGTGACAATTGTTTTCTTAGTGGGGTATGATTCTATGGTAATAATCAATTGCATGCAAAATTTTTAATTCTATTATGCTTCTGTATCATATGATCAGATTCATTAATATTTACAATACTGAGTCACTGAAATTTCAGGACAATTATCTAATTTTAATTTTTATCACATTTGACTTAGATGAAGATCCTAATAGAAGACTGTAGTGCATTTGGAAATGTATCTTCAAATCTATTAACCATCCAGAATGTGTAAACCTACTATGATTAGATACTACTCCCCAATGAAGCTCAACCACGATAGAATAGTTTCAAACAATGTGATTTGACAACCTTCCCTTTGACTCTGCTGACAGAAATATTGTCATCTAATTGATGCCCAGTAGATATTGACATAGCAGAACAAAATTACTCTTGATTAATGTCAAAAGCCTCTAAATTCACATTTTCCATCAATATCAGGACCGCAGTCAAATTCATCACCAATGACAAAAACTGATACTGACTTTGAAGCTGAAGTACTGCCCATGGCGACAAGTAATGGGAGACATTGATTACTTCTGAAAGGCTGTTGGTACATCTTTCAGAGTTATAATCAAAGCATCAAATTCAAATTTGTAATTACCCAGGGGTGAGACTTATGTAGATATGTTTAAAATATGGGAGGCTTGCCTTAAAACCTCTCAGCTTACTTTAAATGGCTTAGTGACTTCAGAGGAGATGTTACTTGCCTGAGTAATTTGGGTGTTGACAGCTGTGTCTGGTTGTGTAGCTTACTGTTTTTTGGATGCCCTATGGTTCCTAAGGATAGAATATTTTGAACCGATATGTGTCATTGTCATTTATTTGGCTGTTTGCCAAAATGTTAAATCACTGGGGAGCATAACCCTTATAAGCATAACCCAGATACGGCTTCTTGTTTACTAAGCACTATTAAGATTTTCTGAACACTAAGGTATTCAGTATGGGTAATGTGTCACTCTACAGAGGTTCTGTAGCATATTTTGGTGGTCTTCTCAAGGATCAGGCATATGAACTAATGGATGTGTGTGTTTCAGATAGAAATACTTGTTTCCTACATCAGTTTTAAACTATGCCCTTTAAGGTCAATCACTAAGCACTCACATGCACTTGAAACACAAACACATGCACACATAAACATATGTGCACAATCACATCCATATTCACATGCAATACATGCACACATAGTGCACATACATTCATGCATGCACATGCAGTGTTTCCTGAAAGTAGAGTGCTTGGCATATGACTGTTTACTTGCATGAATGAATAAAGAGTGTTCCACAAGTACCCATGAAGTGTGTAGAGTAGAAGTTTTCATTTTCCATATCTGTATTCAAGCCGTGTTACAATTTGCTGTCTTATCCTCCACGAATCTATAAATGAATGAAATTGGGTAGGAGTATTAAAAATGATCTCAAGCACCTGTAAAAAATAATTTATGTTTCTTTTCCTAGGCATTTACCCATAGCACTAATGAGTAAGTGTTCATGAGATGACTTAACAGTGTTAAGCTGTTACAGACATGAGACGTTCAGAGTCAATCACTGTCCTCTATGAGATTATAAATCATAAAGATGTAGGGGTTGTGAAGCAATCAAAGAATTTGCAATGCATCTGCTCTCTGTATTATTGCATCAGGTATTCTGGGAGAGTCCTAGCTGTTTTTCTTCCAAGGTAACTGTATGTGGCTAGGCAGCTTTATCACATTGTCACTTTACTATTTGGAAGGCAGGCCATGTGCCTGGTCCACTCGTAGCTGGAAGGGAAGCAGTTGGAAACAGCCAAAACGTTGCTCACTGTAGCTGCTTCAGCTGCTTCAACAAGACAGCACAAGGGCAGGAACAGAGCAATTTGGATTAGGATAGGATTTGTACAATTCAACTGCTTCTCCTCCCAAATGATGGGAAGTTAATACAATGGCCTTAATTCCCTGTATTGTTTCAGATGCTCCTGAACGTATGTGGAAAAAGGAAAACAAAGCAATTTTAAGAACCTCGTTTAATTTGTGATTTTCACTGTACTTTGTTACTAGGAGAAAAAATTTACCAGAAACCTGGGTGTGTGAGAAAATCATGTTGACAAAGAAACCATGAGCCTATAGTGACTAACTCACCCATTCTTAGAATAGTCCTTGAAGCCCCAAATGTAGATCCAAAGGAAGTGGGCTTCTTGTGTCCCCTAGTCACAAGAAGAAGGTAGAGAGCACAGAACCTCCTTTAGTAACAGCCATGGAAATTAGCGCAGAAGGGAGAATCTGTTGTGAAGTGAAGTCAGAACCCATGCAAGAAAGATGCAAACCAAACCAAACCCTAAAACCACAAAAGAAAACAAAGTGGAGTGGGAAAAGGGTTCCCATTTGAACATGCCATGCTTCATATAAGTAACCTTCCTTCGTGCTTTGGAGAAGATCCTTGTTTTGCTTTCTTAATATTTTAAGGCAAGCCACAAAGCAGCTTGCTTGTATTTCACACTTTCTTTTTCTCTTTGTCATTTGTACAGCTACTAGCCCTTCCTTGCCCCCGTCATTGTGCACTGCATTTGTGGTAGTGGAGGCAGACAGCAGAAACTTTGCTTTACCTAGTTGATCAGCATGAGTGAGCCCTCTGACCCATTGGAGCATATGGAATATCCAGAGAACACGGACTGTAGAATACATGCAGGGGCTGACTGTGATTTGGGATTGACTCCATTTCTGGACTGTGAGAAAACCAGCAAATACTTTGTTAGGTGGAGGAAAATGTAGCATCATTATTTGGTGGACAGAAAGCTGTAGTAGAGATGTTATTATTCATTTTTTTCTTTCATTCTTTCACATTCACTAGACACTTGGATATCTAAGTGTTATTTCTCAGCTTTGCTATTTTTTAATTGTGGATGCCCCAATAACTACTATACAGCAAAACAACAGTTGGTGTTGGCAAAATTCTCTTTTTGGATTTCTAGGGTATCCAATGGCCGCAATAACCTCAGAAGCCAGTTATTTTCATTTTAATAAATGAGAGAGCAACTCTCCCCCTGCTTGGACTACATGGTCCCACTGCCTCCCTCCAGTTAGCCTGTCCCTTTGAGTAACTCAGGAACAGGAGAGAAACTCTATTATTGATGTCATTATTGCCAGCCTCTGTTAGGGCACTTGCTCCTGCTAGGCCAATAGAGACTTCCTGTGTATATTCTGGGAGATGCATTGTCTTAAGGCAACTGTGACAAGTTTGAAATATTTGCCAATGTTTAGAGATAGGGTCACTTTGTGAACATCCTGTGCTGGTAGTCAATGGCTCTTTAACTCTCCTTCTCCATGTTATGGCCTTAATATGCGTTTCAATACTGCTGGAGCCTATGAAATTGTAATTGTCACCAGAAATATCTGTAAGTATAATAATGGGATTGCATAAGTTAAAATGCTGTAAGAGTAGTTGTAGATTGTTAGAAAAACGTATAGCTATTATGCATGTGCCTCCATTAGTAGAACTATGATTTAATGATGAATTAAACAAACACAAAGATTTATAGTTTATGGTAGCTGTGACTTTATTTATGGGGAAACTTCGGAGACTCAGTTTTAATGATTATAGTTAAGCTTATAAAATATACATAACATCTTCCATATGGATGATGTTCCAATTTTCTTTTCCTCCCTTCCTTCCTTCTTTCCTTTCTTCCTTCCTTCTTCCTTAACTATGTATTTTCATTACTTTAAAACCCTGTCTCAAAAAAACAAACAATAAAAGAATAGTAAGTGTTCTTAAGTACTGGGTCATCTCCCCTCTCCCCAGGATTATTATTTGCTTATAGATCTAACAAACATTCAATTAAACCCTTATCTAATGTGTTACTCTAATCACTACAGTACTGTAGTGGTTTCAATGAGAATGTCCCTAATAAGCACATATATTTGAATACTTAGTCACCAGGAAGTAGGACTTTTTGAGAAGGATTAGAAGTACAGCCTTGTTGGAGGAAGGATAAATGCTACGGTATCAAAAGTCAGTGTGAGAACCTGTCTCTGTCTTTCTGTTTGCTGCCTGTAGTTCAGAATATAAAGCTCTCAGCCACTTCTCCAGTGCTCTGCTGTAAGCAAGCCTCAAATTACATATTTCTCCTCTAAGTTGCCTTGATCATAATGTCTCCTCGCAGAAACAGAAGAGTGACCAAGACAAGTAGTAAAAGAGGTAGATGAATTTAGATGGCGTTGTGTTGGGAATAAATACATAGCAAATGGGTATTAATGTGTTAGTTAGAGGTGACAGCTTTTGTAGAAAGAAAAGCATGGGAAATGATCAGAAATTATGGTTATGGAAAAAATATTTTTTCAAGGGTTATAAAGCTGATTGATATTTGGAAAGTCTCACTAAACTGAGACGACTAGCCAAGCAGATACCCAGGCTCTTCTGAACTTTACTATGGTGATGTCAAAAGCCATGTGACTGATGGAAGGCAAATATAAGTGGAGCAAAATCAGCGAACAGTTAAGACCCCTGTGGATATGTGCATATTGCAGAAGGCCTCACAACCCATCTAATGCTTATTAGCTTCATTTTCAAAGATATGTCAGACACCTGGTAGCTTTACTCACAAGGTTCAGTCTGTTTTATATATTAATAGATGGCTATGGTGAGTTTTGAGATTAGACTATGGAGAGGAGTGGTAGAAAACAAATAAAAGTAGAACTACCCACTAAAAAATCACTGCCAAATCCAGGCAAAAGATGAAAAAGCCTTGATGGAAGCTGGATCCAGTGTCAGTAGTAAGACTCCTCTTATCCTGGGCTAATAGGGAAAAGAAAGCCAACAGGAGTTCTTGAGCTATCATGATCTATAAGCAGCAGAGAAAACAAAAGACTTGTTTACATATTTAGATGGCTGAAAAGGAAAAGCCTCATTCTCATTATGCAGGCACATCTCAAAACCAAGCATAAAGGGATATGGCATCTGATTGTTCCTATAACATTCCTAGTGAATGTACCTTCTGCCCACTGGCATCGCTTCCTACTAAATTTAATAATTCATCAGTCAATCAAAATTTTGGCCAGATAAGAGGAGAGAAACAAAAGGAATCAGTTAAAAGTAGGAAAAGAAAATGTGAAACATTAAGATTCAGGTTCAGCGAGTTATTTCCTGTTAGTGAAATGTAGTATTCACTTTCTTTTGGACAAATAATGTGCTAAATTGAACTTCAAAAGGAGAGAAAATTCTTTATTCAGAACAACAGTTCATTATTTAAAAGTAATAAGACTGGGGCTTGATATTTATAATATAAAATATTCCATTAGTATATTTCATGTTCATTGTGGCTCACTTGCAAAGTTGCCTGTGCTGGTAAAGAAGGACATATTGTACCATATTAATGATTTTAAGACATAATAATGTAGAAAGAAATATTAAGACTCAAGGGCATGGATTATTTCTGCATTAATACTTGTCTTGTGTTGTGACGGTCTCGAATTTGCCTTGTTATACTCAAAAAAGCTCCCAAGGCATGTATCAACCAATTGGTAAAGTAATTCTTGAAAAATGATTGTACTATATTAAAAGAAATGCTTAGGTATCCTTTGTGATTAATAAGTCTTGCTCTACCTAATAATGAATCAACTTTTCTGTCTGCAAATGAATAGTGCCTCCTCTGAATATGGGTCTAAAGAGATAACTAAATATGGAACATAAACAGAACATGAAAATCTTGATTTTAATTTCTCTCTTAAAGAGAGGACACATTGCATGATTGAAGAAATATCTGTTTTATAAATAAAAATATTAAAGCTAAGGTTCATACTTTATTCAGGAAATTTTAGTGTGATTTAAAAATTTAACAGTTCTCTCATAACTAATATGACTTTGTCTATATTTGTTGAGAATGCCTACAGCAAGTGCCCATTGCAATAAACTTGATGCAAAGGTTCTTTCATATCAATATGAATGAATCAACACCTAAGAGGATATATTTCATGAGTTCTTTGAAATTTATTTCTATCCCTTTACACAATAATACTATTTCATATAAATGAGTTGTATAGTTCATATATAACTTATATTAAATGAGATGTACTTTCTCCTGGTTATCTTATATGCCAAATGAACTAGATATTAAAATGAATTTGAGTGAATAAATTATCCTTTTGCACAACAATACTATTTCCTATAAATGAGTTGTATAGTTCATATGTAACTTATTAAATAAAATGTACCTTCTCCTTGTTTCTTATATGCCAAATAAAGTAGATATTAAAAAGAATTTGAATAATTAAATGAGATTAAAGCTATTCTAAGTGAATGAATACATTTTAATATATCTTTACTTTATTAATGCCAGTCAAAGCAAATATATTTCAAATCAAATATTCTATTCTAATTAAAATTTGACCTAATATACGAATTTTTATTTTCCTAATGACTATGAATATATAATATATTTCTTCCCTACTATCTTTTCATATAAGATTATAGTAGTCACAGATGACATAAGATAAAAGAGAAAAGTCACATTTTTTAATGGTTAAGGATTATATACGTATATGAACAGTTGAATATGTATAATTTTATTGCTTATATTCATTACTTTGAGTGAAGTAAATTTAAATACTCAAATTAACATTAAAATGACCTATACATATTTTGTTATTTTAAGTATCTAATGAAAATTAGTTTTTACTTCTTTATCATTTATGTCAGCTCCAAAACACAAATCATTTTAAAACCATTCACCTGAGAAAACAAACACTAAGTGTTATAATATCCCAGAAACATTGCTTAAAGCTGATTAAAGCTACTCGAACCAAAAGTAAAAACTAACATTCAGTTCAGTTGCTCGTGATTGAGTTGGAGTTCCATGTCCATCAATTCAACATGTAAAAAATAAATTGCAGTACGAATAGCAGAAATTAACATTTTGGAGAAAATGAATTTTCCTTCGTGTATATCCTTTGTGTTAGGGCAATACTTTTTATGTTGAAAATAAATGTAAAACCACTTAGTACACTAGGAAAAATAATGTAATAAAGTACTTAAATTATGGCGCTTCACATTGCCTGACATCAGTTGTGAAAATCACAACTGTTACAAAATTGCTGAACTTGGTAATAGTTCCTTGGTGGAAAGTGGAATTCAAGAAGGTGGAAGGAAAATCCTTTGTCTGAACTTAGGTCATCAGTCACTTAGAAAATAATACCCTATGAAAACAGTACTTCTAGCAGAGTTTTCCCTCTAAAGGCCGTCATCTATGTATATTTCCCTTGTATTTTCTTGTGTTGTTTAGTAGGTTATATTAAATTACTACTACAATCTTCTTTCTTGGGTGTTTATTACTCATTAAATAATTCAACATATGTCCACTGTTTTTCTATCCCTGGATACTCTATGTCCATATCCCCAGAGCTGAAAATACAACCCAGAATCTAAAGTCTCTTACATGACTCACATTACCCAGTTCATAACAGTAGCTGATACCCACACTATATAAATTATTAGACCAACTACTGTTCAGTCACTGACATGAAACTTAATTTCTTCTGTCTGTATATCATAAGGGAATACCAACCAGAGTGTAGGCTTCCTGCAATCACTAGTTATCTTAGTTCTCTAACTACTGCAAAAATTGTGGAAGCTCAGGAGTACACAGCAATGAGGTGGACAGTTAAAGTGCCAAGCCTTCCAGTCTTTCTATAATGTGCTTTTCTCATTGGAGTTTTGCTTTCACCAGCTACTAAACACTTACCATATAAATATCCATTTAAGGTTCCACATGAGAGTGGGCTTTCCTGTGATCTCATTATGGATTGGGGGTAATTATATGAGTTGCCTTTTTATTTTGAGTGAGGAAGAAATTGTAGAGCATTATAGTATCATGTTACCAAAGATGAATCTAAAACAAATCAGAAATAGCAATACTAGAGTGAACTGTGCCCTACCTACTTATGATTGAAATACTTTTCTTCCTTACAACAGTCATTATCTAAATTTTGTAGTTTCCTAAATAATATTGTCAATGTTGAAGCTGCAGGATGAGTTAAACATGGGTGCTTGTGTGTTACTATCTTAACATATGTCTAAGGAACACTTCTTTTCCACAAGTTCATAACTTAAACTTACTTTTTTAATTGTTGGTATCTATCATCTATCTATCTATCTATCTATCTATCTATCTATCTATCTATCTATACACCTATCTGTCATTTGTCTGCCTGTCTATGCAAATGGCCCTATGGGGGGCATATCGATGCAAATCACCACATGATCTAAATATGCATTTACTTGCATGTGTTCTTCAGTGTGTGGACTTGTGTGTGCACATGTGTGAAGGACAGAAGTCAATGACAGGAGTCTGCCTCACTCATTCTACATTGTAGTTTTTGAGACAAAGTCTCTCACTGAAACCCCAGCTCACTGATTTAGCTGTCCAAGTAGCCCCAGGTATCCTCCTGTCTTTCCCTCACCAGTGCTGGGATTATAGATGTGCACCATTGCACCAGGGTTCTATGTGGGTGCTGGGAACCTGAACTCAGACCTCAAGCTTGCACAGCCAGTGCATTCCCAACTGAATCATCTTACAGCTTTCATATATATGTATATGAAACATTTCAATATAGGAACCTCGTATTAAAGCCATAAATACTAGAAGAAAAAGTGGACATTTATTTTTTTCTTGATTTACTTCTCCCAGAACGCTGACAATTTTATAATAACATCTAATGAGTTCAGCCTTAGGGGTGACCTTAAATTTATTTCATTGTCTACTTTCTAGTTATGTGACAAATTAAATATGCTTTTTAGAAAACTGTTATTACCAACACTTCCAAAATAAATGGAAGTTAGCTGTTTTACATATATGAATTAATGTATCAAGGGCATATGAAAACAGTAATAATAAATATGTCCATAGCACCCAAATGCTGCCTATGTGCTTAATATAAATCTGTCATACAAATATTGTTTCATTTAACAAACTTCTGCTATTTATATGTGCAATCACATTTTGTTCTTGCTTTCATTTCATAGTAAGTCACTTCTAGACTAACCTTAGAATATAGAATTTAGTGACATCTCTAACAATTATTCACCCTTCATTATCTGTATTACTGTGGTTTTCCTTATCTTTGTTCATATATTTTCCATCACAAACCAAAGGGAAACAGACTCTTCTCATTTTCTAAAAGGACATTGGGATTAATCCCATTAGGCTAATAGCCCCGTTTACCTGGGTCACCACAAAAATGCTAGCCACTGTGTTTTAGACATTATCCATACGGTCAGCAGTCACACTTCAACTGTCACTCACATTTGATTGCCTTTTCACTGCAGGCTTTGGAATTCGATGCCTCTCATCAGCAAACCGTTCTCTATCCCCAAGCTCTTCAGTGCACTATTTATCTTCTCATTGAAGCAGGTTCTCCCTGGAGGATATCGATTCCCTTTTCTAATGGAGCCTGTAACTCCCTCCCTTTAATCCTGCTCAAGAGATTTGCAGCTAATAATGAACAATAAGCATGTACAATGAGATACATATAATTTATTTTGGAATGTTCATACATCTGTCATGGTGTGTGTGTGTGTGTGTGTGTGTGTGTGTGTGTGTGTGTGTGTGTAATTTGTTCTTGGAATTCTAACTCAGATTTTATCCCCTTGAACCTGGAGGTTTTCTGTCAAGTATGTTGACACTAGCTTGAATGGGGCTTCAACTGTAACTGGGACGCTAATCAGTGTTCATTGGAATAATATATAAAGTTACAATTTGTATTCCATCTTTGCTCTTTATTGTTTCTTATAGACCACATTTCCTTCCCCTTAGTTCCCCTGAACCATGCTTTATTGTAAGCACATTCTTCAAGATAGCACCATTAGCCACTTTTTAATTTTATCATAGATACATATATCCTTCTCACAACATCACATTTTGAGTCATGTGGTGTTTTATTTACTATCTTTATTAATTTCAACATCAGCTTCTCAAAATAACCTAGATTCCTAACATATTAACTTCCTAACTCCCACCACCACTTTCCTGCTTAGTTTCCTCTGTCCAGCATATGTACTTTAATAGTACTCATTGCACAGCTCTTGCATTCAATAGTGTTAGAAACAGTTTCCGCAATGCCCCACCACTTAAAAAGAGCCTTCTTATCACATGGCGTGGTTTGAATGAGAATGACTCCCAGAGGTTCATATAGTTGAGTACTTAGTCCCCAGTTGATGGACCTGTTTGGGAATGATTGGGAAGTATGGCCTTGTTGGAAGACATAGGCCACTTAGAACTTTGACATGTCAAAAGCCCAAGTTATTCCTAAGTTATCTATCCCTGCCTGGTGCTTGGTGCAGCATCTGCCTGCCTGCCTAATGCCATAGTAACTAGCCATTCTAGTTACTAACTAAGCCTCTGAAATTGTAGGTCTCTAATAAGCTTTTTCTTCTGTAAGTTTCTCTGTCATGATGTCTTATTGCAGTGACAGAAAAGTAACACAGACACTGTGAGTAGATTCCAACTGCCATCAAAATGGTCTCTTCCTTCTGAATTCACTTATCAACCACTTCCTCCGTGTCAATTCTCTATGAATTCTCTGCTGATGCTTGTCCTGAGCTCGGTTAGCTTCCAATGGCTAAGGAAAAAAAATCGCATTCATGCTTATTAGTTTCACTTGATATGTATAACTGCAATTCTTAATTGAATTCTACTTCCTTTCCTTTAGCAGCTTATTCTACCATGTATGTATGGAATAACTTGCTCTTCTGACTTCATATCATTAGCTCTCCCGAGTTCTTTCCTCTTTGAACTTAGGAGCTTGATTTTTATTTCATTGAGAAAATAGGTCATATCAGAAAACAAATCCATTTATGATTATACCAAATCCATTTATGATTATAATTTTTCTCCCTTTCAGATCTTGCGTATGCAGTTCTATTATAGAATAGCTTGGATTAATTAATCTGAAATAACTGTATTCAGATGTCTGAACTTCAGCCAGAGCACCAATGAGACTATTCATACAATATATCATCTATCAGTAAGAATGCCTCCATTTGCCATCAAACATAGCTCAGCAACATGAGAGAGTAGAAGATGCATCATCTAAGCTTCTATTTGTCATGGTGTTATTGTCCAAAATGGGTCAGTAACATGGTCCATATTAGAGCTTACTTGACAATACATATCTGAAAGCTGACATATAGGAAAGTAAACCTGTCTCTGTCAATTCTAGTGTTTATGTATTATCCTTCTGTGGTCTTTGATGAAGTTGAAGACAGATAGTTGTAATTATACTTTTCCTTAGTTATGATAAAAGATAAGCTACCTATAAGACTTTAGACTCACAAAGATAGGACAGATGATACTTTCTTTAAATCTTACTAAATGTTAATGGACAAAATATTGTAACTATGTTCTTACTTGATAACTGTTCTGTTATATATAATTTGACTAAATTAAAGTTAAAACCTTTCTTTTATTTAGACAGAAAAGAGGAGATGGTGGGCGATGCCATTCTGTAAATCTGTCTCTTATTGCTTGTTGAATAAAGCACTATTGACTAATAGAGAAGCAAGATAGGTGGGACTAGGATTCAAGGAGGATTCTGAGAAAGAGAGACACACCATGTAGGCACCAGATGAATAAGAGGTCCAGACCCTTTTCTCCGGTAAGAGAAATACTTAGATTAACAATTATGGGTTAAATACTTAACTCAGAGATAGCCAGTAATAAACCAAGCAAACAGCCAACAGATTTATAATTAATATAGTGTCTTGTGTGTTATTTGGGGACTGCAACTGTGGCAGGGCCTAGGCAGCTGGCAAGGAAGACAACACTCTACGTAAGCCTAACAACTGTTCTGGATTAAATACTTGGGTCCCAACCAAAAGTCATGTTGTCACACAAGCACTTAATATGCTGGGATTTGGATACAGGAACTATGGGAGACAATTAAGTCATAAGGATGGTGCTGTCATTGAAGAGATTTAGTGGCTTTGGGAAAAGACATGGGAATGTTGTCTTTACTGTCCCGTGTAAGTGGGTGTAAGAAGACAGTTATCAACTAGCTACTGTCTTCTAGACTAGAAATTTTGTCTAATGACAATTTGACCTGAGGTTTGTTAGCCTCCAGAACTGTGAGAAATAAATATGTGTCTTAGCTATACATTGTCCACCTTAAAAAATCCCATATACTCTAGGGCAACAACCATTTGCAAAGAAAATGCCTTGTTTTTCCATTGTTGTTCACACATCAGTACTTCTCTTGTAATTATGGATGTGTATCCATCTTTTATTCATAGGTCATAGTATGGAAGTGGTGTACCTAAGTTGATCTAAGATTGAAATACAAATTTTGGCACAATCCCTGGGCTACATTGAAGTCTGACTTAAGGAAGGTTTTTGGAAAAATACTTAAAAATTATCACCAGAGTAATTTCAACCTATGTGTACATGTCTCCTCAGTAAATTTTAGATGACCCCTATTATTTTACAGCTTTTTGTTTTGGACATATTTAATACAGTAAGTTGAAATGGAACCACTTTTCTCAATGATAATTACATAATTTTGCTTCTCATCAAACCTAGAAATGGACACCATTAAGTCAAGCAGATATAGTAACTGAATTTAATCAGGTGTTTTTATTTGTTCTCCTTCTCTCTTCCTCTCTCCCTCTTTCCTTCTCTCTATCTCTGTTTCTGTCTTTGTCTCTCTCTCCCTCTCTCTCCTTCTTTCTGTCTCTCCATCTTCCCCTACCCTTCCCCCTCCCTCTCTGTGTACGTGTGTGTTTCTGTTTGTCTGACGATGCACGTGTAGTTTAAAACCTTATCAACTTTGTAGGTAAGGATAACCAACACAGGCAATATCAATAGTCAGATATACAGAGGTGCATAACCATTAAATTATTTATATATCTCTTCAATCCATGCTCTATCCCCAGCCTAGCTCTTGGAAACCACTAAAATGTACCTCTCTATAATAGCCAATTCAATATCATATAGCTAAGAATCATATATGATGGCACCAATGAGGAACAGCTTTTCATTTTTCCAAAATATGGCACCATAACCCAGAAATTCATTCAACTGTTATACATAGTTTTGGTTAATACTTCATTCTTATTTCTTGCTGAATAATAATTTTTGTGTGCACAGTTCAGAAATTATTTGTTCATTCAACCCTTGATGGACATCTGGTAAGATTCTATTTTGGGAATTTTAGAAATAAAGCTGCAGTGAACATTTATGGGCAGATTTTTATGCAAATCTAAGGCATTATTTCTCTGAACTATATATCCAAAAAAGTAATGGCTAGGTCACACAGTAAGTGTATAATTTGATGTTACAAAAAAGTGTCAGATTTTTCCAGTGTGTATTTTATGTTCTCATTGTCAATACCTGAGAAGTAGGGTCTCAGCATCCTTGCTATCATTTGTTACTGTTGATGTGTATTCACTGCAATCATTTTTAAAGATATATAGTAGCTTCTTGTCATGATATCAATCAGAATTTCTCTGATGGCTGATGATAGTAGATATACTCTTGCATATTTATTTTGTTTGGCATATCTTCTTCATGAAATATCCACATACATTTTTGGTACTTTTTCTGATTGAATTATCTTCTTCCAATTATAAAATAAGTTTTCAAATCAGGCCATATGATTCCAAATTCCACATTTGTCCTTATTTATTTGTATTTTGCAAATTGTGTAGTGTGTTCTACTTCCATCATCTTGACAATACTTTTTTTCCTTGTCTGAAAATAATTTAGTCTGTTTTATTGGTAATCATGAAACTTCATATTCCCATTTTGTTTATTTCTTACATTAGCCTCCTTCTCCTCATTAGTATCTATTCATCATGTCCTTGATTCATTCATGATGACTCTATCCTCTTCTCCAGAAATTTACCTATACTCTCTCCCTATAGACTGGAAGATGGCTCAGTGATGAAGAGCACTGACTGCTCTTGCAGATAATCTGGGTTCAATTATCAGGACCTACATGGCAGCTCACAATTGTCTGTAACTCTAGTTCCAGGGGACCTAACACCTTCATACCGAGGAACATAAAAGTAAATAAATTATTTTAAAATTAAAAAAGATTGAGTTGAAAACTCAATTGTCCTTGCTACTCTTAATTTCTGATGGCTGCACTTTACCTTTTTTCCCATTAACTATTCATATTAGTGTAAAATTGAGTTTTAAGACATTAAGCACACACAAAAATGTACTCATTCCACATGTAATCAAAACTTAAAAGGAAAACAAAAATGGAAGTAAGAAAGCACATATAATTTATCTTTTCACCAAGGTCATATTAGTGTGACTATTTATTACATTATCGATATTGAATTATTTTAAAAGCCCCCTCTCTCTCTTTAAATTTTCTACTTCTGTCTCTGCCCTTTTGCCCCTTCAGTAATTTGATGCAGATGCTTCACTGGTGCCTAAGGCACAGACTTTTTTTCTGTTGTGTTTTTGTGAATAATTTGTTCTATGTCATAAAGCATTCCTGTTTCTGCTCTAGTTGTCATTCTCTTGATTGTTTCTCTGTCACATCTCAACAATTTGTTAACTCCCTTTTAAACTCATAGTTAATTATGAGCTATAATAGCTCCTCCTCTGTCTCATTGTTTCCCTCAGCATGTATTCTTAAAACTTTACACCATTCCAAATAATAGTTATTTTAGAAAATTTTCCATGTGAATTTTTTTGCACATATTTAAACTGCCCCCACCTGTATAACATTATAGATCTCATGGTACCTCAACCTAAAGTAGTGGTTTCATACAATCCTTTTCATCCATTATCTCCTGCAATGTGGTCTCTATGACTTCGTCTTCACATAGCTATATGGAATGTGAACTAAATAAATCTGCGTACTTTTGAAAAACTCTTTTCAGATGATTTGCTAACATAGTATTTACAATATCTTGCAACAAGAATGTTCGCATTGGATGAAAATAGTGTCTGAGATTGCTTATGTCTAGGGGGGAAGTGCACCACTCAGCCGTAAGATTTCTCTCTGATGTGCAATTTCCCCACATCCAATGCTGCAAATATCTAATGAATTAAAAACATCTTGTCAAATAATCACAACTTTTCACTTTCAAATATGTATCTGTTTGCACTGTAAGAGCGTTTTCCCCTACCTTGCTCATCCGAGCATATAAGCTACAAAAGATCTGAGAGATTGCACTTGCTCGCTGCATATTTAACTCCAAATAGTACTGCCAGGCTCATGTGTGCCCTGTATTTTGATTACATAATGAAGCATATGAAATCAGGTTTTAGCCTGACAAATTTGAATCACAGAGGAACCATGTGCAGAAATGCTTGTGATCCTGCAATCAGGCAAGGCATATGAATTGGTGGATTCAGGGTATTTCCAAGCCTAACATTAATTAAAATGAGTTCTCTCTTCCCACGTAGCAAATCTTTGTTGTGTAACTATGCTTTTCTGAGTACAAGCATGTATGTGCAAATGTAGCTGTCATCCAGATGGCACAAAAATATAGGCTGCCAGATCAGACATGCCGAGGCCTCTCTCATTGCATATATCTGTGCTTAGGTGACACAGACTGACACCTATTTCTTATTCATGAGTTCTGCTGCATGAGGCAGCCTTGCCCAAATCTTAAACTGTTATGGCATGTGACTATAGTCTATCTTAGAATTAGGTAAACTGGTCATAGCATATCAGGGAGAAGTTGATGGAAGAGTCACTGCCTGCATAACATGCTTTTCATATAGGCTCTGCCTCTCATGGCTCTCCCAAAATTTGTAAGTTCATTTTTATTGTAATGAAGTGAATTGTAAAGTTCATTTAAATATGGCAGGAATAAGATGTTAGGTGAACTCAAGATCACAATAGTAGCATGTCTCTTTAAAATAGAGTAACATTTATGATTATGATGGCAACATAGAATGTGACATTACATGTCTGCTTCTTAATAAAAATTGCTATTCTAAAGGCACAGGCATGCAACCCACAGAAATTATTAATAAGGGGAAAGAAATGCCTGAACTAGGATTTCTGCTTTTTTTATATTTTATTTTCCAGTTTAAATTTAGACAAGAAACGAGGTTGCTTCACAAGTCAGTTCCAGGTCCCTCTCCCATTCCCTCCCCCTCCTCCCGTGCCCTCCCCCCAACCACCCTCTGTTATCCCCTCATTCCCCAGGGAGGGTGAGACCCTCCATGGGGGTGTCCATAGTCTGTCATTTCATATAGGGCAGGGCCTAGACCCTTCCTCAAGAGTTCAGGGTGACAGTGCACCTCACATTGTTCTGTGGGAGTCCAAAGTCCGTGTGTATACTTGGGATGGGTACTGATCTGCTGCCCAAGGCTCAATAGATTCCCTAGGCCTCCTCACTGACACCCAGATTCAGGGGGGTCTTGATCAGTCCCATGCTGGATTCCCAGGCTGATGCCTGGGATTCAAGAGTTAACCTTTGTCTGGTCAGCTGTTTCTGGGGGTTAAACCAGCCCAGTCTTAATCCCTTTGATCATCAGGCCTCCCTCTCTGTTACTGGCTTTCTTGAGTTCAGCTCAGTACTTAACCAAGGGAGTCTGCCTCTTCTTCGATCAGCCACTAAATGAAGTTTCTGTTTCCCAGACTCTCTGGCCATAGGATTGTAGGCTGGCACTCTCCAGATCAATGTCTAAAATCCATATATGAGAAAGTATATGCCATGTTTCTCTTTTTGTGACTGGGTTACCTTACTCAGGATGGTTTCTTCTAGTGTCATCCATTTGCCTGCGAATCTCATGATTCCATTATTTTTTTCTGCTGAATAGTACTCCATTGTGTAGATGTACCACATTTTCTCTATCCCCTCTTCGGGTGAGGGACATCTAGGTTGCTTCCAAGTTCTGGCTATTACAAATAAAGCTGCTATGAACATAATGGAACAGACACCTTTGTTGTATGAATGGGCATCTTTTGGATATATGCCTAAGAGTGGAGTTGCTGGGTTTTGTGGTAGGTTTATTCCCATTTTTCTGAGGAATCTCCATACTGATTTCCAAAGTGCCTGAACCAGTTGGCACTCCCACAAGCAATGGAGGAGTGTCCCCCTTTCACCACATCCTCTCCAGCATAAATTGTCATTGGTGTTTTTGATTTTAGCCATTCTGACAGGAGTAAGATGGTATTTCAGAGTTGTTTTGATTTGCATTTCCCGGATGGCTAAGGATGTTGAGCACTTTTTCAAGTGCCTCTCAGCCATTTTAGACTCCTCTATTGAAAACTCTCTATTTAGTTCTGCAGCCCACTTTTTAATAGGGTCCTTTGGTGTTTTGGAGACTTGCTTCTTGAGTTCTTTGTAAATTTTGGAGATCAACCCTCTGTCAGATGTGGGATTAGTGAATATTTTTCCCGTTCTGTGGACTGCCTTTTTGTCTTGCTGACTGTGTCCTTTGCCTTACAGAAGCTTCTCAGTTTCAGGAGGTCCCATTTATTAATTGTTGATCTCATTGTCTGTGCTACTGGTGTTATGTTCAGGAAGCTGTCTCCTGTACCAATTCGTCCAAGGGTACCACCCACTTTCTCTTCTAAGAGGTTCAGTGTGGCTGGATTTATGTTGAGGTCTTTGATCCATTTGGACTTAAGTTTTGTGCATGGCGATAAACATGGATCGATCCGCATTCTTCTACATGCCAGTCTCCAATTATGCCAGCACCATTTGTTGAAGATGCTTTCCTTTTTCCATTGTATATTTTTAGCTTCTTTGTCAAAGATCAGATGTTCGTACGTGTGTGGGTTAATACCTGGGTTTTCAATTCGATTCCATTGGTCTACCTGTCTATTTTTGTGCCAATACCAAGCTGTTTTCAGGACTATAGCTCTGTAATAGAGCTTGAGGTCAGGGATGGTGATGCCTCCGGACGTTGCCTTGTTGAACAGGGTTGTTTTGGCTATCCTGGGTCTTTTGTTTTTCCATACAAAATTGATTATTGTTCTTTCAATGTCTGTGAAGAATTGTGTTGGGATTTTAATGGGGATTGCATTGAATCTGTAGATTGCTTTTGGCAGGATTGCCATTTTTACTACATTGATCCTACCTATCCAAGAGCATGGGAGATCTTTCCATTTTCTGAGGGCTTCTTTAATTTCTTTCTTTAAAGATTCCAATTTCTTATGATACAGGTCTTTCACTTGCTTGGTTAGCGTTACCCCAAGGTATTTTATGTTGTTTGTGGCAATTGTAAAGGGTGATGTTTCTCTGATTTCTCTTTCAGCCCTTTTATCATCTGTATATAGTAGGGCTACTGATTTTCTTGAGTTGATCTTGTAGCTTGCCACTTTGCTGAAGGTGTTAATCAGCTGTAAGAGTTCCCTGGTAGAGTTCTTTGGGTCATTGATGTAAACTATCATATCATCTGCAAACAGTGAAAGTTTGACCTCTTCCTTCCCAATTTGTATCCCCTTGATCCCCCTTTGTTGTCGTATGGCAATAGCTAGAACTTCAAGTACCATGTTGAAAAGGTATGGAGAGAGTGGACAGCCTTGTTTTGTTCCTGATTTTAGAGGAATTGCGTTGAGTTTCTGTCCATTTAGTTTGATGTTGGCTGTTGGTTTACTGTATATAGCTTTTATTATGTTTAAGTATGTCCCTGTTATCCCAGATCTCTCCAAGGCCTTTATCATGAAGGGGTGTTGGATTTTGTCAAAGGCTTTTTCAGCATCTAGTGAGATGATCATGTGATTTTTGTTTTTCAGCTTGTTTATATGGTGGATTACGTTGATGGATTTTCGTGTGTTGAACCATCCCTGCATCCCTGGGATGAAACCTACTTGATCGTGGTGAATGATTGTTTTGATGTGTTCTTGGATATGATTTGCCAGTATTTTATTGAGTATTTTTGCATCAATGTTCATGAGGGATATTGGTCTGAAGTTCTCTTTCTTAGTTGTATCTTTGTGTGGCTTGGGGATCAAGGTTATTGAAGCCTCATAGAAGGAGTTTGGCAAAGACCCTTCTGCTTCTATTGTGTGGAACACTTTGAGAAGTATTGGTATAAGCTGTTCTTTGAATTTCTGGTAGAATTCTGCACTGAGGCCATCTGGACCTGGACTTTTTTTTGTTGGGAGACTTTTGATGACAGCTTCTATTTCCATAGGGGTTATAGGTCTATTTAAATTGCTTATCTGTTCTTGATTTAGTTTTGGCAAATGATAGCTGTCCAGGAAGTCATCCATTTCCTTTAAATTTTCAAATTTGTGGAGTACAGGTTTTCAAAGTATGACCGAATGATTCTCTGGATTTCCTCAGAGTCTGTTGTTATGTCCCCCTTTTCATTTCTGATTTTGTTAATTTGCGTGTTCACTCTCTGCTGTTTGGTAAGTTTGGACAAAGGTTTGTCTATCTTGTTGATTTTCTCAAAGAACCAACTCTTCGTTGCATTGATTCTTTGTATTGTTTTCCTGGTTTCTACTTTATTGATTTCAGCCCTCAATTTGATTATTTCCTGGCGTCTACTCCTCCTGGGGGAGTTTGTTTCTTTGTGTTCTAGAGCTTTCAGCTGTGATGTTAATTCTCTGGTATAAGTGTTCTCCTGTTTCTTCATGTGAGCACTTAGTGCTATGAACTTCCCCCGTAGCACTGCTTTCAAAGTGTCCCATAGGTTTGGGTATGTTGTGTCTTCATTCTCATTGAATTCGAGGAAGTCTTTAATTTCTTTTTTTATTTCCTCTTTGACCCAGGGATGGTGCAGTTGAGCATTATTCAATTTCCATGAGTTTGTAGGTTTTCTGCAATTTGTGTTGTTGTTGAATTCTAATTTTAAAGCATGGAGGTCTGATAAGATGCATGGAGTTATTCCAATTTTTTTGTAGCTGCTGAGGTTTGATATGTTGCCAAGTATGTGGTCGATTTTTGAGAAGGTTCCATGTGGTGGTGAGAAGAAGGTATATTCTTTTTTATGTGGATGAAATGTTCTATAGATATCTGTTAATCCCAGTTGGGTCATTACTTCTATTAGACCCTTTGCTTCTTTGTTGAGTTTCTGTCTGGTATTCCTGTCTAGTGGTGAGAGTGGTGTGTTGAAATCTCCCACTATAACTGTGTGGGGCTTTAGATGAGATTTAAGTTCTAATAATGTTTCTTTAACGAATGTGGATGCCTTTGTATTTGGGGCATAGATGTTCAGGATAGACACTTCATCTTGGTGGGTTTCACCTGTGACGAGTATGTAATGACCTCCTTCATCTTTTTTGATTGATTTTATTTTAAAGTCTAGTTTGTTAGATATTAGGATTGCTACCCCTGCTTGTTTCTTGGGTCCATTTGATTGAAAAATTTTTCCCAACCTTTAACTCTCAGGTAATGTCTGTCTTTGAGGGTGAGGTGTGTTTCTTGTATGCAGCAGAAGGAAGGGTTCTGTCTTCGAATCCATTCTGCTAGTCTATGTCTTTTTATGGGTGAGTTAAGGCCATTAATATTGAGGGATATTAATGCCCATTGATTGCTCATCCTTCTTCGATTTGCGATGGTTGTTGTTGGTGGAATTATGTGTGGAATTTCACCCCTTTGTTCTTTTGGCTGTTGGTAGAGAGGGATTCTCTAATGCTTATGTTTTTCTGGTTGTAGTTAGCTTCCTTGGGTTGGAGTTTTCCTTTGAAATTTTCTGTAGGGCTGGGTTAGTGGACACATATTGCTTGAATCTAGTTTTGTCATGGAATATCTTGTTTTCTCCGTCTATAGTGATTGAGAGCTTTGCCGGGTATAGTAGTCTGGGCTGGCATCCATGGTCTCTTAGTGTAGGTAGAATATCTATCCAGGACCTTCTGGCTTTCAGAGTTTCCATGGAGAAATCAGGTGTAATTCTGATAAGTCTGCCTTTATATGTTTCTTCCAATTCTTGCATTTTTTGGTTTGTTTTTTCTTCCATTTCTTGCATTTTTTGGTTTGTTTTTTCTTCCATTTCTTTGATGGATTTTCCTATATCCTCTTTTAGGGCCTCTATCATTTTCATGAAAGTGCTTTTAAGGTCATTCTTTTCTGCTTCGTTCGCATTGGAATGTTGGGGTCTTGCTGGTGTGGAGTCTCTAGAATCTGGCGGTGTCATATTTGTTTTTCTGTTGCTGACTGTGTTTTTGTATTGTCTCTTTCCCATCTCTTCTTCTAGTGGGTGCAGAAAGAGCCCCTTACTGGTCTGGGGACCAGAGTTCCCTTTTGGTGGGTGCTAGCAAGTCCAATAATCTGGTGGTTCTTCTATTCCTTGTCCAAATGCTGGTCCCGTGGGTGGAGAAGAACAGGAATCTGGGGCGCTTAACCTCCTACCTGGTCCCTGGACCCTATGCTGGGTCCTATTGTACCTGATCCGGAACAGCTACTCCCCTGGTCTCCCTGCCTCCTCTGGTTTCCTGGTCTCATTGGTGGGAGAGAAGATCTGGAGTCTGGGGTGCTTGGCTCCTGTCGGGATTGGGAGCTCTGTGCAGTTCCCAGGTGATCTGCAGGCACTAGAACACAGGCCAGGAAGCCGGCCTGTTTACCTGATGCTGCCAGAGGAACAGCTGCTTCCCTGGACTCCCAGCCTCCTCTCATTTCCTGGTCTTGTTGGTGGTTGAGAAGATCTGGAGTCTGGGGTGCTTGGCTCCCGCCAGGATTGGGAGCTCTGTGCAGTTCCCAGGCAATCTGCAGGCACTGGAACACAGGCCTGGAAGCTGGCCTGTTTACCTGATGCTGCTGGAGGAACAGCTGCTTCCCTGTACTCCCAGCCTCCTCTCCAGGATTTCTGCTTTTAATTTGATTTAGGTCTGTACTATTCTTTACCAGAAAGGAATTAAACCAGTCCAAAAGGATAAATAAAAACTGGCAAAAATTTAAGTTGACATTGGAAGAGAAAACAGAAGATAAATACTTGGGAAACAAAACAGAACCTGGAATATATCAAAATACACATTCAATGTGTTGATATGTCAAAATGTGTTCTGTAATAAAGCATCTTCATTGTTGATCTAACACTGAAATTTAGGCTTTAAAATAAGAAAGCAAGAGCAATAGACTTTTTATTTGTATAACAAAGGATGTTTGAGATGCAACCAAATTAGGATAAAGAAACAAATATGATGGAAAAAACAGATTTTTAGCTAAAATTGCTCATCAGAGAACAAATGTTCTCAGTAGTAACCTCATAATGAACCTGGGAGGCAGAAGCAAGAGGACCACTGTAAGTGCAAGTACAAAATGGCCAGCATAGAAAGGTCAGGGAAATCCTAGACCATATTCTTATACCCTGTAATGAATGTAGAAAGCTATATATACAAATAAGAGAGTACAAAATACATAAAAAGTAAACTAACAGTATAATAATACTAGAAAAATTGAGTAGCTATATGTATAGCATATTAAAAGATATATAACAATGCAGGAAAAATGTGAAGACAATGAAATATTTCAAAGGGTAGTAAATAAGAAAATTTAGGAAGGGCTTTTTCCCTCCAGAGAGCACAAATTGCCAAAGAAATTTCCAAGATCCATCAATAATAACAGATAACAATCACCCATGTATAGTGTTGCATAGCTGGAGCCCCAGCATTTGGGAGACTGAGGCAGGAGTATAGGTTCTAGGCCAACCTATGGTATCTATCTAACAAGGCACTGTAGCACAAATAATATAAACCAAGAGACAGATATAAGAGCTCAAGCCAAAGATCAGAAAAGCAAAGCAGCCAAGTCCCCAAAGAGGTCTTACCCTAAGGCTGGCAAGTTCTTGTCCTCACTGGGCTGGGAGACTAATTGCCCAAAACCGAATGCCTAAGACTAAATACTAAATGCCTGAATGAGACCCTAAGTTTCTGTCTTATATACTTCCCTAGTGCTGGAATTAAAGGTATGTCATCTCTAGTGCTGGGATCAAAGACCTCTTTTTCTCATTTACACTGATTCACTCTCAGGCAGCCCAAGGTGGCCTTGAACTCACAGAGATCCATCTACCTCTGTCTCCTAAGTGCTGGGATTAAAGGTGTGGCCACTACTGTATGACTTTGATGGATGTGGCTAGCTTTGCATTCTGATCTCACACAAACTTTATTAGATAATAAACAATGTATCACCACGAGACACTGTTTCAAAATGAAGCATAGAGACAAACAAGTTGTGAGACAGACAGAAATCTTCACTCACCAAATTTTACCTTAAAAGTATATCAGCAGCAGAAAATCGCATATATAGGGTAAAAAAATAATACCCATGCCATTCATTCATCTCTGCATTTGACATGGCATTTACTGAGGAGAATGTGAAACAGTGTTCATTGGCTCCACACTTTCATATACTGAAATTTAGGAGAGTAAGAACTGAGTTCTCAGGCAAGCTTTGAGATCAGCCTTCATAGTGATGTTGATGACCACTGTGTGATATATCTTAGAACTCATTCTAACCCTGTCAGTTGGCTAAGAAATATAAAACAGTATTCATCGGAGATGGAGTTAAATGAACTAGTAACTGAAATAGGACACTGTGTGGCTTCTGTTGACTTTTTTCCTTTTATCATAATGGATTTATCCATATGCAACTATGTATTTTGATTCATTTCCCTATTTTAACTAGTATGACTTCCATGAGCATAAGACATGTATGTGTGTGGACATTTGCTTTATTATTATTGGATGCATGAATAGGAATAGAATTTCTGGGTCATATACTAAGTCTGTGCTTAACGTTTAATATGAGTAGCAAGTGATTTTCCAGGTATCATTTACATGCCTGCCAGCAATCTATGAAAACTTCCCCTCCAATGCACCCTTGTCAATGTCTGTTGTTACCCAGTTTTAAAAATGTGTTCATGTCATAGCTGTCTTTCTTAGTAGTTACAAAGCTAATCTCACATTGTGGTTTTCATTTTTCATTTCCATAATGGATAGTAGTGATAAGTGGTTTTCATGTTTATTATTGACTTGAATATCTTTTTTCAGTAAATAAAGGTCTATTGAGTTCCATCACCTACTGAAAATTCTGTTATTGAGTTAGTTGAGACAATATATTTATGTACTGTGTATATTAGAGGAATGCTATTTCGAAATATTTTCTTCTATTTTGTAACTGTCGACATTTTAGAAGAATTGGTATTCATTCTTTAAACTTTGCTAATACCTATATATGAGTTCCTCCATACCTCATTTTTTCTTTGAAGAAACACATTTCCAAACCGATATTACTAGACATTGGAGCTTATAGGGTTAGTAAGCTATTGCAAAGACACAATTCTAAGAAGTCCTTAATTTTTGCTAAGAAAGAAATGGGCTTCAGGAGATAGCTAATTATTTTTCTCAGTTTCCATCAGAAGGAAGACTCTGTTAGTATTTGGAAGTTTAAAAATTGAATGGATGGAAGTATTTCCTCCCTAAATCTGTATGTTAAACCCCTCACTCTGAAGTAACTTTGTTTGGAGATGAATAAGTTTTAATGACTGTGGAGAAGTTCTGACTAGAAAGGATTGGTGACCATATAAGGAAAGGAAAATATCTGTGCACACTGAGGGTGAGCATGCTAGGATATGAAGATGACCACACATGAGGTAACAAAGAGAGGTCTCAGGAGAGATGGACACTGACACAAGTGGGTCCCAGTCTCTCACTTCCAGAAATGCTGCTTAAGCTGTCCAGTAAATGGTAGACAGCAATGGCTTATTTGTTGCATGCCAGTTTATATATTTGATTTCTTCTTGGGGCGGTTTCAGGAATTATCTTTCTACAAAGAAAGTTGTCTTTTAGTTATGACTGTGTCTTCACCATAGACTGCAGTCAAACCATGTCATGAAGCCCCATTCAGACGTGGGGTGGTAGTGTTATTGACTTTGATTTAATGTCAATATATCCTTGTAAGCACATCCAGAGAAAGGAAGGGACAGTTCACCAAAGCATGGATAAAGAGGCCTGGGCCTGTGCTGACATAGTAATGACCATGTAGGATGAGGCTAGGACAAGAGAAGCAAAGATGTCCAAGCATTCTATAGTTATTACTCAGTGTCAGAAAAGTATTCAGTATGTCCTTATTTCATTTTGTCATAAAGATGTATGACACATAATTACTCATAACTAATATGGTAAATAGTGTGTGAGTGGTATGTTTTTAAATAGAAAACCATGAAGCAAGGTTATATTTCAATTTGTTGATAAAATGTGGCAATAAGAGGCTCACAGGGACCTAACCCTGTGTTCCCACTAGAAAATTATGGCTAAGACTTTCCTAATTGAGTGCTACCAGTGACTTTACAAAACAAAACCCTGAAAATGAATGGTCTCTACAGGCTGTTTTATGTAATTTCCTTTTAATTGAGGTAAGACAAGGAGCAAGGTGCTATTAATATCTTCTTATTAACTTACCGTGATTGGTAGTCTGTTGCTGTTAATGCATATATGCCTGCTATTACTTGCTTTCAACTTGAAGAACAATATTTACTATTTCTTGCAAAACTTAGTTTGCAAGCAATAAATTTTCTTAATTTTCATTTATGTAAGATTCATAATCTTGATTTGGTTTTCAGTCTTGATGAATGTGAATTTTTTGATGTCCTGTTTTTTCTTCTTTTACTTGAGTACATTAACTTTATCATGTATAGCCTTTCAATGTTTCAGATCCAAAGTCAGCTGTTAATATTTTGAGATTCCATTAAATAATCAATATAGTGTTTCTGTTATTTCTAAGACTATCAATCTGGGTGTGAATCTTTGTTTCCACCCTGATTTGTTTGAGCTTCTTTAATGAGTCACATCTGAGATGATCCTGGATCTCCCTTTTTTTATCCCCAGTGTATGGGTGTAGATGGGAATAACATCTCATGTTTCTTCAAGACTGTATTCACTTTTTGTAAATGTAGTTTTAATTATTTTCTTCAAATTACATACACTGGCTGTCTTTCCTCAAGTCTGTTGTTTCTTCTTTCTGACAACTTAAAAACTATTGGTAAACCCTTCCAGTGTGTATTTTTCATCTAAATTACAGTATGTGAAATTGTGAAATTGCTGGTTTTTTTCACCACATCTGTCTTTTTACTGACATATTTGCTAAATCAGATCTTGCTTTAATTATCAAAAACGCCCTTCAGTTTTAAGAACTCACTTACAGTCACTCTTTAGAAACCCTTGTTTGGTGAGTGCAGTATCCCTACTCCTCAGGGTTCTCGCAGCCTCCATAATGACTTGTGGACAAGTCACTCTGCTTGATTTCTTTGTGCACCTCAAATCTTTTCTTCTATAAATTGGACATTTGTGATGATAAAATGCAAACTGGGCAATGATTCCTCTCCTCTCCTCTCAGGTCTATGGATCAATTTTGTATTTGTCAGTGACTATGTCAATAATTCAGTACGGCCTGTTTTCCCTGTGCTGTGCAGCTATTGAAGTCCCTCAGCAGAAGATGTTGTCTTTGGCCCCAAGGTGAATATCCAACCATGCCTAAGTTTCTAGGTTCTTCCATCTTCGATTTTAGTATATTTCTTTATCTTTTTCCCCTTTTCATAAGTCTCTGTGTTTTTCCTGGTATCAGAGTCAGCTATTCACATTCACCAAATGGTAGCTGACTGCTCTTAATTTAGGTAGTATCTCAGCTCAGAAATAGTTTCACTGTTTATTCTAGTTAATCTCTCAGTGTCTTTGCCATATCAACACATGTGTAATCCTGGGCCTTGCTCCCTCCCATGTGTTATTTTTGTTTTTAGCATCCCTTTCTCTCTCTCTCTCTTACATGTTTTACTTTTGTTATCTTTGGGCTGCAAGCCTTCTCCTATTTGCTTACTATCAACCCCACCCCCACCCTACTGTTTTCCATAGCATTCTTATGTCTGAATGGTCTCCATACTTTAGTCTATATAGAATCATACCCCTTAAATAGAGCCATGGAGAATTTCTGCTTTGTGTATTGTACTCCCTGGATAGAATGGCTGGGTGCTGTCTAGAGAACAGTTGCTTCATGCTTAGAGTAACATACTTGTTTTATGAAGAAGATCCACATTAATGGTGGCACTAGTCTCCTGCATGGTATATGCATCTTAAGAGAGAGATGGACCAATATTGTCTAGGGCCCAGGATTTTAACTATTGACTTTGGAGTATAACTTCAACCCAACACTAAGGGCTTTTATTTTCCTAACCTATAAGAAACTGGAGCTCTGGTCTGGGATATGGAAGTGCATGGGATCTCATTCTTATAACATTTGAGTAGAGTAGGGATTCTATGATCCTTAACCTGAGGATTATAGAATCAAATTTTAATACAAACACTGTTGCCTCTCACTTTTAAAAATTAAATTCAATATTCTTTCTTAAATAGCTAAGGTTATTGTCCTTTGTACAACTTCCAGTTTCATTGCATTCATAATCATTTCAAAATTATTCACTTAAGCAAAAATGTATGTATAAATAACCCATGTACATATAAACACATGGTTAATAAACATGTGGTACACTCGTTCAATGGAACATGATGAAGTTTTATAGAGACATTATAAAATGTCTGACACACGATACCACATTGATGACAGGATGCTACATCTACAATAAGTTAAATAGTGCATGGTTCTACGTCAGTGAGTTACTGTTAGTAGTCAAAGAGATAAAAACAAAATAGATTGCTAGAGACAAGAGGAAAGAGGGACTGTGCAGTTTTATTTAACAGTGGTATGAAGTAGGCTATGCTGGGCTATGCAAATTGCAAAGAGTTCTTACATATGTTTGCACAATGCGAATGTACATAGCACTATTCCACTGTTTGTTTAAAGTAGTTCAGTTACTAGATTTTAAGTTACATGTACTTCACAGAAATTGGAAGGTACACCATTAGTGACAAAGAAAAAGTTGAGTGGGATTAATTTAGTAGAAAGCTTGTTTATGGGAACAATATTAATCCAGTTTTTAAATTTCCCCCAAAGCATGGATCAAACCCAATATATTCCTGATTCAGAAGGAAAATATCTTACAAGCTGATAATAAAGAAAATGTGAGGAAAATCAGGACACTTTGGAACTGTCTTTGCTCAGGAAATCAGGTATATTCAATTTAAAATAAAGTGGGTTTTATCACCCCAATTATGGGGACGACCATACAAACTCGTTTTGTAATTTGGTAAAATGTCAAATATAATTTCAGGAAAAATGATATGTAGAAATGGTAAATATGATTGCATAATAGAAAGCAATAGAAATTGATTAATTTCATATAAAGAAAGCAGTGTGTTGAGGAAATAAAAAGTATTATACTCTACAATAATTAAAAGACATGTTAAAGCAGCTAGTAAGCATTTAGATGGAAAAGTCAACACTTTTAAATCCTAACATAACATAGAAGATCAAAATGTCACTAATTAAAGAGCCAAACATGTACACATGCATCATGAACGATGATCCTGATATTAAACTAGATAGAAAAACAGAAGCAAGTTTTCATATGCCATAATCCCTTTAAATTTTAATATAGGCAGATCTGAAATAAAAATACCAAAGGAAGGAATCATTTTCTTAAATCTGCCAAATGTTAAACATAATTATTTTTGAGCCCCATGATTAATAGTGAGTCTTACTTCCTTTGATGCATCTTTGCATATTTTTAATTTTTGCTTTGTTTTTGGAGACAGGGTTTCTCTGTGAAGCCTTGGCTGTCCTGGAATTCACTTTGTAGACCAGGCTGCCCCTGAACTCACAGAGATCTGCCTGCTTCTGCTACCCGAGTGCTGGGACTAAAGGTGTGTGCCACCACTTCTGAACTATTTTTTAAATCTTTTATAATACACATTTAAATCTTTAGTAATTAGAGGATTAAACATTTTGGGAGAATATTGATGCATGTTTCAGACCTCACAGTGTTTAAGTGATTTCTCTAGTGAACTAGTCACTTGTTCCCTTTCTTCTGAGTGTGCCTCTGCAGACTCTGCTGTGGTATGGGGCCTTTCCTCAGCAAATCTGTTCTATTCATTAAAGGAAGCTTGTGGAGAAGATGAGACTCAAGCCTGAGTAGTTATTTCTTCTGCTTCTTTCTGGCTTGAAGCTGCTCCAGCTCTTGCAGATCACATGAAGGACTCTATGACTCCAAAGCTCAGCTGGACCCAGAATGAGGGAGGTCCAAGAGACTATCTCACCTCTTGAATAACTCCACTTCAATTGCCACTCTTTTGCCTGTAAATTCAACCCATCTTCTTTACTTCCATTGTTTTTAACTTTTACATTAGAACTCATTATGCTCAATGTAACTAATACCACTATCCTAATTTACAATCTTTTTAAAGGCCATATGAAGTATACTAGGTCCTAATATTATTTCAACTCAAAATGAATCTGACAAAATCATCCTTCAGAACCTTCTTGTTACAGACATTAATGAGCTATATTATGATGTTCTCACACATGTATACCAGGTACTATGAACATGCAATGCTCCAAACCTCCCTGTCCTTACACACTCTTGTCTCCACTGCCTGATCCAACTAGTTCTCTCTGTATTCACAGATAGCCCCTTTTCTTTCTTCATTTTTTTCCAGTCTGGATTCCAAATGTGAGAGAAAACATGCAGTATTTGATTTTATGAGTTTTGCTTATTTCTTAAGAATGTTCATATAAGAATGGATGCAATTATGGCCACCATCAGCAGCTTCTTCCTGTGGAACGCCTATGAAAGCGCCTCTTCTGCCTCTGCTTAGACAGCCACTGGGGAATTGGTTTTTCTATCACTTTGAATTTTACTCTGTAAACTCTTTCAAACTCAAGAGCCAGGCTTTAAAGGTAAGTATGCAAATCAAAGAGAGAACAAGAGATAAACATCTTAAAACCCCACATGAAATAATTTATAAAGCTATAAAGTGTTCCTATACAAATGCAGCTACTTGAAGGGAAGGAAGAAAAGAACCTCTTACTGTAATTTAAAAATCAATGTTAAATAGCATCTACTTTTAGGCAAAATTTGTCTTGTAGCATCACAGCTGCTCATGGGTTTTCTGCTATGTTGAGGTTGTCCATATAGCACCTGTGTGTGCTGATTCCCAGTCATTTTGAAGGCGAATAGTATCCCTGTTGATAAAGGAGATGCAGTGGGATTGTGCTTCCTTCATAACATTTCAATAGTTACATTTCTACCTTTGTGTCCTTTTAAATCTAAACCTTAAATAGAAAAGAAAATATGCAATGAAGTCTGAAATGTTTCTCTCGGCATGTGATGGCCAGCTACAAAAACTCCTTCCTATAGTGGAACTTATACAAAGTTAGGCTTCACTTGACACTTGATAGCCAGCAACAGAAACTCCTTCCTTTCGTTGAATTTATACAATGTAGTTACAGCAAGTGCCTTTGCTTAGATTTCCATTAGGAAACTGGTTTCTTGTCACAATGAATTTTACCCATTAAAGACTATGATGCATTCTTTTACTTTGCTAAATTTAATTTGTCTTAAAAATGACAAAACATGGCCAGGTAGTGGTAACACACACCTTTAATCCCAGCACTCAGGAGGCAGAAACAGGTGGATCTCTATGAGTTTGAGACTAAACTAGGCTACAGAGGGACTTCCAGGACAGGCTCCAAAGCTACATAGAAACCCTGCCTTGAAAAACCAAAAAATAAAAATAAAAACTCAAATGAATGAGATACTTCATTTGTGATGAACATCATGTGATGTTTCAGGACACGAGTTGTTTCAGATTTAAATCAACTTAACCAAAAAGTATCTCTGCAAAGCTTCATCATTTCTTTATGGTGAAATACTTAAATTTCAGGCATTTTAAAAGGTTAATTTCTTCATCTACACCAGAATCTTACTCCTGCTTAAAATATGATTAGCCAATGATTAATCTTTCTTCATCTCCCCTACCCCCATCAGCTTATTTCTTCAAACCTTTGGTAGTTATTCTAGTTTCAACATCACATGATTTTTGCAATCCCACATGAGTGAGGTCATGTGATACCTGTGTTTCTATGTTCTGGCTCCTTTCAGTGAACACAGTGGTCTTCAGGTTCAACTATACTGCCTCAAATGACAGGATCGAATTATTTTTTGTAGTGCACACTTCTCAGAAAACACCCATGCTGTTTTGTGTATCTGAACAGTATATTTGCACATTACATTTTTTATCTACTTTTCAGATACTGGACACCTTTGTTGTTTCTATTTCTTGGCTGTTGTGAATAGTGTTAAAGTAAGCAAGAGGGTGCAAGTGTCTCTAGAATGTATATGCTGTTTCCCGTGACTATGTGCCTGCTAGTAGGATTGCTATAAGGCATAGAAGTTCTAATTTTAATATTCCAAGTTAACTTGGTAATGTTGTCCATAATTATTGTACTATTTTATAATTCTGCAAACATTGTGCAATGATCTCCTTCCCCCATATTTTGTGATTTTTATCATCACTTGTTAACTGTAGTCCTTTTCATAATAGTCACTGATAGATTAGATCATGGGGGCTCCTCCCTTGTGTATACATTAGAGCATTTATAAAAAGGGACTTCACATAGCAATGGGCCTGTTTCTCTTCATATCCTCCCTGGCCTGTAAAGATAGAGGACTTGGAAGTAGGACCCAGGCCCTCACCACACACTGAACCTGTTGACTCCTTGATTGTGATTCCTGTCTCATTTCGCCAGTGAGTAGCGATTCTGAATGTGCTTATTTGTTTACTTATCTATCTATTTATTTATTTGTTTGTCTATGATCTATCATCTATATATCTATCTATCATCTTCATCAACTATTTTAGAAACAAGAGTTCTCTGTGTAGCCTTGACTGCCCTGGAACTAACGCTTTCTGTAGTCTACACTGGCCTCTGCCTCCTGAGTACTGGGATTAAAGGTGTGTGCTACCACTGCCTGGCTAATCTGAACATTTCAAAAATAGTCTTTTTAGAGATTTCTGTGTGTTTATAAAAGTCAAATATTAATATCTTCAAATTATAAAGGTAATATAATTTTTCTAATGTTCAATATATCATAGGGAACTGCACATGTATTTGTCTTAAGTCTATAGTAGCGGGACTCGGCTAAGAATAACTATTTCTCCTGGCTCAGAATTGGAAGAGTGAATTCCTGTGCAATGTTACTTACCTTTTCAACTTAGTTCTCTTCTCTAAGTGATAGCAAATGGAAGTTGGAGCCAGAAATCTAAACTTAAATCTTGCCACCACCAAGCATTGCTAGACACTTGACTTTGGACACATTACCACAGTTCTAAGAGAAACTTCTCATCATATTAGAAACAGATTTCTCTGTACAGATTACCCTGCTCAGGTAATTTGTTACAGCTGTCCAGAAAAACTGAGAGACTCTCTAAGGCCCGAATGCCCAAATTCAAATATCACAGCAGAATTGAATTGATTGTGGACAAAATGTGGAAGAAATAGCTTAGTTTTATCTTCATTATTATAATTTTGTAGCAATAAAAGTAAGTGAAGCTTTGTTTCAGTCTGTTGATACTGCTTTAACAAAACAGTTCAAAGTATTGGACCCAAATAGACCCTTTATTTACTCAAATGCTGGAACAAGATGTGGCATGATGAGCCAGCAGATGGGAAAATGCTACATGCTCATTGTCTGCTTTTGAGATGGCTGAGGGCTCATATGGTGGAGTGGGTGAATACTTCCATTAGACCTTTTGAATAAGTATGCAACTGAGTTTTTAAGGATATTGTGTTCCAACTTCCTCACTGCTGGATAGTATTGTAGCTACCTTCTCAATCTAGGACCAAATATTTGGACAATCAATTTTAAATGATAGCTAGACAGAGGATGTATAAGCATATACTGCAGAAATAATTGAAACCTCACTTCAGGGGAGTATGTTATAGAATGAAGATGAGCACAGACACAGCAGTGCTCTTCAAAGGTATGTGTGCTGAATAATATATGTAGAAAGTACCTTTGCCCATTCCTTTCACATAATAACCCACTTTTCTCATAATACTGATATGTGACCTAATTTCCATTAAGCCTGACTACCGTTTTCCTAAATTAATCATATTAATGTCACACTTGTTTTGATATCTGAGAAAGTAATTAGGTTGTTTGTGATGATAAAGAATATATATGAAATCAGCGTATGCTTCGGTTTTCATTTAAATGTGAATTTAATCAGTTGATTGTGACCTCAGTCAGCTACCTAATGATGAACATAAGTACTATTTCTTGAAGCTATTATATCTTATTATCCTTAGTCACTATTTAATAAATTTTTAAAAATATAAACTTCGACATTTTAAGGAAAATTAAGCTGTCAGTATTCTAAGGTTATCTTGGAAGCACACTCAGTCAATGTGGGCTGTCATCTGTGCACAACTGCATTTTGCTAATTATTTTTGTTACATTCACGTTGAATAACTGATATATAAGAATCAATTTTGAGAGAACTAATTGTTTATGAAATATTCTTGTATTTGCAATGGAACTCTGTATTTGAACTGAAATTATATATGTCCACTTCTAATTACGTAAATGCTATATATCCTATTTGAATATAGGATTAATGCTTTATATTTTTATCATAGGTAAATGTAAGAGGCGTAAATTTGTCAATTTAACCATTTTTACTGCTTGATTTTCAATGTCATTAATTACATTCACCTCACCAAAACTCTCATAACCATAAACTCTTTGCATTTAAAAATTAAGCACAGATGGCACACGTCTGGAAATACATGTAGAATATTTGGAAGCAGGTATTCAAACAGCATGCACACTTTATACATATGTTTAAAGCTTTGAGGAGATTCTCATGGCAATTACATTATTTCACATTCCTACCAGTATAGTACCAACATTCAAAAGCATGGATTTCCCCCCTTGTGTTTTGCTAAGTGACCCCAGAGTATATAAAGTGATATTTCACATTTTCAGTTTCATTTTACTAATGACATAAAATAGACATGTGTAGGATATGTAGATATACAAAAAAGGACATTTACTATAATGAAATTATTCACACACATATGGAGACAAAGTTGTTCCTTGGTCTAAGCACTGTAAGATTCAGACACAAGAAACATGGTGGCACAACTCTAGACAAACCCCAAGCTCTGGAAAACAGAACATTTGTATCTAGCTGAAGTAGAGAGCACTTTCAACCCTGTTTCCTTTTACTTATACCCAGATCCTCAACAGATTGGATGATGCCTACATGAATGATGAGTTTAAGCCTGCTGATTAAGATGCTCACTGATCTAGAAACACCCTTAAATGATACCTTATCACTGTCTGAGCCTCCTACAGCACAGTTGAGCCAACACAGAACATCAGCTGTCACAGAGTCCATTTCCCAGATTTTGAGCCATCTTTTCATCTTTGAGCTGTAAAGTTCCTTAGATGTTCTGGATTTATACTCTGCATATAACTATATCAATTCTTATCAGATATATGCTTACCAGTATTCTACTCCACTCTGTAGTTTGTGTTTCCCCTCCCTTACTGATGTGTGTATTGATGATTCTGTGTCCTAAGTGGGAACCAAGAGAGACAGAAGTGCCTTGTGTTGGTCTTTGAGCAGCTCACAATGAGGTTGGAACAAACAGACACAGTGATTTTCGATTACCCTGGCTCTTCTCTCTACAGATCCAGATGTTGTAATTCCTCTTTGGGAAGGAGGATTATACTCTTCAGGATAGGGGTGGAATCAGGCCTAGTAAGAATGCCACAACTTTTTCTTACTGATTTTTATTTTGTCTCTTCCTTAATTCAACATTGGCTCGGTTGCTATGAGCCTTGACTGTTTTCTAAAGTCCTGAAAACATTGATTCTAACAGCAGCTGTTTGTTCCTTTTGTGAAGGGACAGGTTTTGGGGACTGTCAATTCTGATGCTAAACTGATAACATGCCCCTGTACTGAGATTCTATGTTCCAACTTGAGCCAACAGAATTAATAAACAACTGACTAACTGTAAGACAGGCAAAAACCAAGTACTAAGGAAGATATGTATGTGGAAGATCAGCCCCCAAGGGCTTGAAGAACTGATGAATTATGTGTGTAAATACCTATTATATAAGGTAGTGTTATGACTGCAATGAATCAGGGGGATGAGGCAAGGATTCATAAGCATAGCTTTTAATGTGGCCTTTAGGGGTAAAGTGGAATTTTAACAGTTGATGATAATCATAATAAAAGAAGATTCACTTGGAAGTGTGAGCTTGATAAGTATAGTATCTAGAATCAGTAAAAAACCTGTGTCCTATGTCATGGTTTTACCTGCTATTTTTAGATGATTGTGGAAGTAAGAGGAGAGGATGGCAGTTTTGCTACTTTAATTTAGATGACAATGAAGATATCAACTTTAAAGCACATGCTACATTTGAAGGTATTGCATCAAGGATAATTTGAAGGTGATATGCAGATTGAGGTTACAAATGGGTATAGGGAACAAAGATGACTAAATTTAACTTTGTTGGTATATTCTTATATTTTGTATAAGCATTTAAGAGTTTGTTCTAATTTTGTAATTAGGAACTGAAGTTTGAAATAGTATAATTGAAAAGCATAAAACAAAAAGCCACCATAAAATGTTTCAATCTTTAAAAAATTTTTCAGTTACAATATGATTATATTTTGTAATAAGGATTAAATGCTCTATTAATGATTGTTCCTGCCAACAACGGACATTTTTGTCCCTGCACTGCAAATATTTTTCTTTTATAAATGTCACTAAACTAACTTTAAAGGTCAAAAAGGAAGAGCATGGGGAAATTTCAGTGCTTTCTAATTATAGCACTTGATTCCCTAATTAGAAATGCTAGCATTATTTTCCCTATATACTCGTGAATTATACAACTATGGGTTTAGTCAAGATGTATGAAAATATTCAGAAAATGTTGCATCTGTTTTGAACATGTACAGATATTTTTCTTGTCTTTATTTCCTGAGCAATGTCTTTAAACAACCATGTACATAGTATTTATACTCTATTATGTATTACAAGTAAGCCAGAGGCCATTTAAAATATACATGAGGATGTGTGATCTGTATGTGGGGATATTAGTCTATTTTCATAAGAGACTTGAGCATCCACAGATTTTTATCTTCTCTAGGGGCCCTGGATCCAATTCCCATGGATAATAAAGAAAGACTGTATTTTCTATTTAAATATACTCTGAAACACTAGTTAGTGCTATTATATAGTTTTGTGCCAGGAAATAGCATAAATTATTAATAGAATAAGTAATAATTTGTTACTTTGGTCTAATTAATTGTTTTGATAATATTTCACACATACTTGATATTTAATAAATGCTATTTTCTGACAATCAAATATTAAGAAACTTTATTACTACAGTCCTCATAGTTATAGAGATAACTTATTGTGTTTGATCTTTAACTATCTTTTGGTTCTGTTTCCCATCCATTATAATGCTAGATGACATGATGTACCAGAATATAACAATGCAAATTTTCAGTGTTCTTTCAGATATTGAGTACATTTTACTTCATTTTACAGCAACCCTTCATCTCCAAGAATTTGTGTTGACATAGTTGGATTTAGCTGGCCCTAAACAGATGTAAACATAACTCGTGAACTGTAGAGGGCTAACAAAGTTCTTCAACCTAGACAGTAAGTCAAAGATAGAGTGCATGCTTGCTACTGTGAGTCTCCAATAGCTAGCAGAGCTGAACTGCCCTCAGGAAGATGCGGTTCAGACTACAGATAACACTAGCACATTACAACCGTTTCAGGCAGCAAGCCAGAACTCTCTTGTGAGCTACTCCCAGCTCATGAGATTGACCTGACCCATGGCCATTCTTTCCTGTTTAAAATTTCTTATTACAATACCAAAGGGAGATGGAGAATGGAAAAAAATAGTACCCCAATTAGGAAAATGTAACATCCAAATTCTAAATTTTTTGTTGTTGTTTGTTTTTGTTTTTTGAGACAGGGTTTCTCTGTGGCTTTGGTGGATGTCCTGGAACTAGCTCTTGTAGACCAGGCTGGTCTGGAACTCACAGAGATCTACCTGCCTCTACCTTCTGAGTGCTGGGATTAAAGGCGTGTGTCACCAACACCCCGTCCAAATTCTAAATTTATAAAAATTTTATTAAAAGTATACATGTTTAAAATATATTTTAATTTGTTCTCTTATAATTTATACATGTATACAATGTATTTTGAACCTTCTCATTCCTTGCTATAACTCACCAAATTCTTCCAGACACCCCACATTCATTTTTATAACACACTAAGTCCAATGAACACTGCTTTTATGAGCATGGGTAGAACACCATCCTTTAAACTATCAGTGGCCATATTGCCGGGGAAAATTGATTCTTTCTTCCCTAGTTGCTCTTCTAAAACCAGAATGGAACAAAAGCAGTTGTGCACATGACATTAAAATTAGATAGATAGTTAGATAATTAGGTAAATAGATAGGTAGGTAAGTAAGTAAGCAAATAAATAAATATGACAACAATACAGGCTGCCAAATGAATAGTAAAACAAAAATGATAATTAGCCTAGGATTTTATTTATTTTTAATATGACCATTCTGTTTCCACAAAATATTTCAATGCTCTAATTTTAAAAAAATGAATGAAATGTTAATCAAATGCTAGAGCTGACTTTTATGAGGCCAGGAAGCATTTGAAGACTTTGGAGAAAGGAAAATAACACAATGTATTCTATAGAGGTACATTAATAACTATACTTTTATCATAAATGAAGCAAAAATATTGTTTATATTTTCTTAATTGTTAAACAAAGAACTCAAATCCATATAGTAA
The DNA here is from genome assembly GCF_017639785.1 of Mesocricetus auratus. Classification (NCBI taxonomy): domain Eukaryota; kingdom Metazoa; phylum Chordata; class Mammalia; order Rodentia; family Cricetidae; genus Mesocricetus; species Mesocricetus auratus. The sequence continues at coordinate 37,928,856 of NW_024429194.1, read as the reverse complement.
GAGAAAGAAACATTTTTAAATATATAAAAATGATAAAGAATGCTTCTGAGACATGACATGGAGTAATACCCATGAGCTCTTAACAGCTCTGGTTGCCTGCACAAGATCTTCACAGAACACACCATTCAACCTTCGAGCATGGATGGAAGAAGGGTTCATAAGTTCCACTGTAGCTAAGTAGATATTGACAGCTGAGGCTGCTTGGGAGAAAGAGAGTCACTTCTTTCTGTAGGTTCTCCATCCTCTACTGACTGAGTAATCCATATATGGGCATCACTAATTGGACTCTGGGAATTATGTTGAGGGAGGGTAAGAGAGTGAGAGGTTGATATGATCAAGAAACAATGTATTTAGAGAATAAAATAATTAGCACAATACACAATCAGGAATTAGACAATAAAAAGCAAATAAAAACAAAATGACAGCAGCATAATTAGAATAAATATGACTAGATTAAGCCTTTTAAAATCTATTATGCCAATAAATAATGAGTTTTGCTTATTAATAAAACTATCCAACCATCACAGCACCTAAAGTCACAGAATACAAGGCAAAATCAATTAAAATACAAATTATGTAAAAATATCAGTATTAAAGGAAAATAAAGGTTCTTGCATAATGCATAACTAACATCTAAAATCTCAACACAGATGACCATGTTCTGAGCCATGTTTATTGGGTGACTTTTGTGTTTCATGGAGTCTGAAGGGCTAACTACTGTCTGCTTCCTGAAAGCACAATGTTTCAAGAGCTTCACAAGCAGCCACTTCTGAAACTCACACAGTAGCCCAAAGTCAGGGACCATTCGTTGTCACCTGCATTTAATGACTGAGGATCGTGGCATCCAAATAAGTTAAAGGCTTTTTTTTGACATATACCCAACAAACAGTATCTTGAACCATTCACTCTAACTTTTCAGAATTTGAACATATCTGACACATGACAGCAATTATTAAGTACCAAGTGAAAGTGAATATCAAGTACAAAGAGGCATCAACAAAAATGCTTCTATCTTAGTAAGGGATAGCAAGGGCTAATTTTTTATTTATTTATTTATTTTTTTGGTTTTTACGAGACAGGGTTTCTCTGTATTGTTTTGGAGGCTATCGGTCCAGCCCAGCCTCGAACTCACAGAGATTCGCCTGCCTCTGCCTCCCGAGTGCTGGGATTAAAGGCGTGCGCCACCACCACCTGGCAAGGGTTAGTTTTTTAAACTCTTAATAGGTTGAAGAAGTGTGTGTGTATTTGTCTATCTGTATATACATAGACATATATGTATATAAACCCAACTTCTATGAAAAATTCATAATCTTTTCAAATACTAATAGAACATTACAAACTAATAAAATGAATAAATCCTAGAATAAAAAGTTAATATTGTGATTTTTCAAATATTTTAAATTTATTGGCCATATTCTCAGTTTACACTGACATAAAAGAGGAAAAGAAGAGCAAAGCCTAAACCAAATTGTCAATTGATTAATACTTGCCTAAAATGAATCCAAAAACATATAATTATATTATTTTAATTAATTTAGGGAATTAGCCATGTATATTTCAAATTATAAATAATGATAAAGTAATTATTGAAAAAGTGCCTTAAAGACTAGATAGATAATTTTAAAACAGTTCAGCTGATAAATGCTCATCTTGTAAGCATAAAGATTCCAACTTGCAAAAGTAAAAATACAAACAAACCAAGAAAAACATCCATCCCTGACATGACAGTGTGCACCATGTAATCCTAAACTTGAGGAAGGTCACTGGGAATTCCTTGCCAGCCAGACCAGCCTAGTCACTGACTTTCAGGCAAGTGACAGTTGTAGTCTCAAATAAGGAGGTGGATGGCCCCTAAGGAAGGATTCCCAGGATTGATTTCTAACACACACACACACACACACACACACACACACACACACACACACAGAGAGAGAGAGAGAGAGAGAGAGAGAGAGAGAGAGAGAGAGAGAGAGAGAGAGAGAGAGAGGGAGAGGGAGAGGGAGAGGGAGAGGGAGAGAGAGAGGAAATATGTTACACACTTTTGTAACTGTATGAAATGTAATGAAAAGTAACATTTTAAAGAATATACAGAAGAAAATGTGGAAATTAGCATATACTTTAGGAAAAAAATGAAAATACTTGTAACACAAAAAAATAAAAGACCTAGAGACAGATATTGGAGTTCAAGCTTCAAGCTGAAGATCAGAAAAGTAAAGCAGCCAGCCACTACTTCTTACCTCTACCTCAGCTCAGACAAAAGGGAACATCCTCAAACTGTTCCCGACTTCACTGCTCCTCAGATTCACTCAGACTGCTATACTCTCCTCAGTGTTGTTAAAGACTAACTCTCAGACTGAATGCCAGCTCTGAGACCCTGCCCCTGTCTTATATTAATGCTGGGATTAAAGGTGTGTGATCCAGGTGTTGACATTACCTTGTGTAAACAGTTTCTTTTAGGACTACATCAATTTCTTGTAGTCAGTGTGGCCTTGAACTAACAGAGGTAATCTACCTCTTAATCCTGAGTCCTGGGATTAAAGGTGTGAATTACAACTGCCTGATTTCTGTAGCTTGAGACTGTCTGAATCCTCAGCCAAGCTTTAATAAATCGTAAATAATATATTACCAAAAATACTTTTTGGAAGAATGGCTATTGTCAAGGGAAAGAAAATGATGCCACAACAGGTTACAAAAACCTTCTAAGCCATACCATTTAAAACATAGTGTCAAATAGTAAATGGTAGCATTTAAACCATATTTCCCAAACTCTAGCACCCAAAGCACAGCAACGAAACCAGAAAGCATAAACCATAATATAGAACCACAGTACCTAAGTCATCATGTCTAAACAATACTTCTCAAAGCAAAGATCAAAGTTATAGCACAGAAAGTAAAGCACAGAAACCATAGGGCTTCAATCACAGCAACAACCATAATTCCCAAACTCAGGGACCTAAACCATAGCACCTAAACCATAACACCTTAACTATAACATCTAACTTAGCTGAAAATCATAGCACCCAAACTGTTGCAATGAAACCACGCACCCAAACTGTGGTGCCTAAGTCATTGCACCTTAAGCATAGCTCCTGCATTCCGATTTTATATCTTTGTGCCTACAAGGGTCTTGTTTTTCATTTTGGGACTATCTCTGTCATGTTTAAAACCATGCAGTTATGGTTGAGACTCTATACTGATATTCAGGCTCATATCTTTCCTGTCAGCCCTACCTCTACATTGGTCTCCTGGTGTTTTTGAGATGCAGTACTCTTTTTTTTTGTTTTTACGAGACAGGGTTTCTCTGTATTGTTTCGGAGGCTATCGGTCCAGCCAGGCCTCGAACTCACAGAGATCTGCCTGCCTCTGCCTCCCGAGCGCTGGGATTAAACGCGTGCGCCACCACCGCCCGGCGAGATGCAGTACTCTTAACCACCTCAAAAGTATATATAAATAGATAAATACATGCACACATTTTCTTGAAACACTTATGGAAGGCACACTTAAATTATTCAGATGACTGTTTTGACTACAACAAACCCACACTTGATCTTTCAAAGTCTTCCAGGATTTTAGTGTTACATGACTGTTTCTTCTTTCCCATGTTTTTTTTTTTTTTCGTTTTTCGAGACAGGGTTTCTCTGTATTGTTTTGGAGGCTGTCCTGGAACTTACTCTGTAGACCAGGCTGGCCTCCAAACTCACAGAGATCTGCCTGCCTCTGCCTATCCCTCCCTTCTTCCCCCACCCCATAACCCTCTCAGCTCCCCTGAGAGGGCAAGGGCCTCCATGAGGGATTTTCAGGGTCTGGCACATCATCACCTGAAGGGCCCAGGTTCTTTCTCATGTGTCCAGGCTGAGAGAGCATCCCTCCACGTGGTATGGGTTCCCAGAGTCCTTCTGTATGCCAAGAATAAATACTGCTTCACTCTCCCAGGTCTCAGAGATTGCCAAGGCCTCCTCTCTGTTACCAGGTTCGGTGGGAGGGTGTCTGCATCAGTCCCATGCTGGCCTCGCTGTCGTCAGTCTGGGGTCCTTGTGTTCCCGCTTGTTTAGGTCAGCTGCCTCAGTGGGTTTGCCAGCCTGATCTTGATTCCTTTGTTCATTACTCTTCTTTGCAACCTGGTTCCTGGAGTTCAGTTCGGTTCACAGCTGTGGGTGTGTGCCTCTGCCTCCACCAGCCATTGGATGAGAGTTCTAGGATGGCATATAAGGTAGTCATCATTCTCATTATCATGGGAAGGCATTTAAGATATCCTTAATGCCAGTTGGTGTCATTCTTGTAGATCTGTGAAGATCTCACTAGTGCCAGATCTCTCCTCCAACTTATACTGGCTCCCTTTTTCATGGTATCTCCCAACCTTTTCTCATCTATTCTTACCCTGGCTCAACATTCCTGCTCTACCATGTCCTCCTCTTTTCTCTCTCTCTTTCTCCCATCTCCGTCTACCCTCCCCTTTTCCCCCCATATTTTTAATTGAAAATATTTTTCATACAATATATTCTAATTATGGTTCCACTCTACCAGCTCCCTTAAGAACCTGTCCACCTCCCTTCCCTCTGGAATTCATGCCCCTTCAGTCTTTCTTTAGACCACAAACAGGCTTCTAAAGGATATCAATAAAATAGAATAATATAAAACAAAAGCAAACTAACCTGAATAGGACTAAACAAGCAAAAGATTTTTAAAAAGCTTTAGGAGTGTTTACTACTTTCACATATATATTTGTGCCATGTGCATGCCTAGGGCCTGCAGTTGCCAAAAGATGACCTATGATCTCCTGAAACTAGAGTTACAGATGTTTGTGAACTGCCATATGGGTTCTGGGAACCAAGTACAAATCTTCTGCAAGGGCAGCAAAGCCCTTAATTGCTGAACCAACTCTCCAGCCCCAGATTCTTAATTTTAATCAGGTTTTCCATGTCAAAATACAATGAATTTTCAAATCCAGCAAGGTCTACTTCCCTAGGTTTTGAGTCCTTTATTTGCTTTGTAGCTCATCCTCTTCACCCCTGCCCTGTGTATCTTAGAAGCATGCCAAGAAATAATGGACTGCAGTGCAATCTGTTTTCTGATTGGAATCCTAATATCTAGAGCACCCAGGCCATCAGCTAACATTTTTACCTCCCACATCTCTCTGGGAACCACTATCATGGATGGCAGGGAGACTCCACCAGGTTCCAATAAAATTTGATTCATTTCCCAAAGATCTTCACATGCAGCCCCTCAAGTCTATCAGTATGTTCAAAATTTTCATTAAAACTTTTTGTAAAAAGTTACCTTTTTAATATATGCATATGAGGAATGTAGAACACACATGTGACATCATGTGTGGAAGTCAAAGTACAGCTTGGGGAATATGGATATATCCTTCCCCAAGAAGGTTCAAGTAACAAACTTAAGTTTATCTAACCTTGCCCTCCAAGGTTTCTTGCTGGCTCCCCACTAAAAGCTATGAAAAAAGACTTATAGCTACCTTGTATTGCATGATACCTACCTGCTTCTCTACATTAGGTGTTTACTTGTGGGGTCAGGCTACATCCACTGTGCAAAATCCATATCTTTTATCTATTATAACATTAAAACCATATTAAAACATGATGGCTTTGAGAAGAACATATTTACTATCTCCTAGATTTTGAGTTTCAGGAGTCTGAGTGGCTTAATTTACTGTTGCTGGCTAAGAATCTCTTATGATTTTGAAGGCCAATTATTACATGGTACAGTGGTGTTGAACAAATAATAAAAGACCCAGAGACTGATATTGGAGTTTAAGCTGAGGGTCAAATAAGCAAAGCAGCCAACCACCATCTCTTACATCTACGTCAGGTCAGACGAACAGGGTAATCCTCAAACTGCTCCCAACTTCACTGCTCCTCAGATTCAATCAGTCTGCTATCCTCTCCACAACATGGCTAACGACTAACTCTCAGACTGAATGCCTCTACCTTTTACACCGCTCAAATCCTGGCATTTAAAGCATGAGCTCTGATTTACTCTCTGGTAGCCCAAGGTGGTCTTGGATTCAGAGATCCATCTGCCTTTCCTTGAGTCCTGGGATTAACGTTGTATGCTACCACTGTCTAGCTCTGTGGCTGCTGGAATTAAAGGTCTGTATCACCACTGCCTAGTCTCTGTAGCTTGAGGCTGACTTTGCTTTCTGAATCCTCAGGCAACCTTTAATAAATCATAAATACTATATCACTATACAGTAATATTCTGAAAATGTAATGGAGCAGGACAGTTTGCTTCCAAGCTCAGTTACATGACTATTGACAGATGTTTCATTATGGGATCTTTCTGTGCTGCTATGCATTATAGAGTGCCTGGCTTTTCCTAGGATGAGATGAAATTTGGAAGAGTATAGATGGAAAGAGAGGCACAGAAGGGTATCAGGAGGGTGGAGGTCATTTAGAGAAGTGGAACACTTGTACACCAACCATTGCAATGCATCGTTGGCCCTCAGTGAGTCATATCCTTCTTTTGGTTTGACTAAAGATTTTTTGTTAGTCTGTTTCGGTTATAGATTATATTCTGTAATATAAGAAAGTTTGTTTCTAGCAAATTAAGATTCTTATTCAACATAGAATTGTTTAAACAACTGAGACTTAATCCCATCAGGACCTTCTTCCTGACCTCATATATTTTCTACTAAATAAAACTGAGTGTCTAAGGAATTCCTGAGGTATGAGACTGAGTTCCAGCATAAACAATGTTGCTTATACTACCAAGCTTTTGGAATTGTCCTCCTTCACCCTTATAGCTCTGCCCTGTCTTCTAGCTTTTAACTTACCTTCTGTCCTACCTTTTTTGGAGTAAGTGTTCAGGCTGATAACTTTTTCTCTGCTTTTCACATTACTGTTTTTGTCGGAAATAAATATATTCCACATAAAAGCAGCCTTGTTAGAATCACCTGAAACCAGAGCTTAAATAAATTCTGACATCTAGCTTCCTATTTTTGCCTGTACAAGCTGCCATGACACAGTGTCACAGACTGAGTAATCAAACAATAGGCATTTGTTTCTCCTAGTTATGGAGGCTGGGAAATTAAGTCCAGGACCCAAGTGCCAGCTGGTCTGGGTTCCCAGGGAGACTCTCTCCTGGCACAGAAGACTAACTGCTTATGGTCCTTACATGCTGAAGCTCACTGGTTCCCTGGGATGCTTTATAAAACCAATCCTCCTATCATCTTGGTACCTTGTCTTTGTTAACTCATTTAGCCCAAACTCCTCACTTGAAATAGTCATAATGGGCAGTTAGAGTCTCAGTGCATGATATAATGTGTCTTTTTTTTCTGTCCAACCGGCCAGGTCCCAAATAATGACACAGAGACTTATTACTGATTATGAAATCACAGCTTATAGCTTAGTCTTGTTCCTAACTAGCTCTTATAACTTAAATTAACCCATTTATATTAATTTATGTTCTATCATGTGCCATTACATCTCTTTCATCTTGTACCTCCTGTTTCCTCTGCCAGTCTCCTGGTGACTCCTACATGCCTAGATCCCTCCTGCTATTCCTTTCTCTCCCTGGAAACCCTGCCTATATCTCTTGCTTAGCAATTGGCTGTTCAGCTTTTATTACAACAATACCTTCACACCATGTAAAAATACCCCACAACATTTGCCCCTTTTAGTATAAATAAAAAGTGAAGATTTTAACTATCACAGTAAAACTATGTACAATATATACAATAAGAAAAATTATCAGGTAACAACATTTACAATATCCAGTTCATTTGTATTTGGAAAATTCAGAGAAAGTAATGTATTATCTGTCTTATCTTAGTGAGTCAGGAGTTGTATATCTAAACCATTTTATCTCACACTTGTATTACCATCCTAAAAATATCTTTGTAGACCTTAAAACATCTTCTTACACATTTTAAGCTTTCATGTCTCTTAACCTTATAAACTTTACATCTCTTAAGAAAGTTTTTTTCTGAATATTGTAACAAAGAAAACTATAACTATCTAGTCTTCAATCCCCACCAGATACCCAAAAAGGGTATAATATTACCTGAGTAGACAGGAATACAGAGCAAATATCTTCCAAAAGTGTAGACATGACAGATATATTTGGCTGCCAGGACCATCTCAGAAGGTTCCTCTATAACACTGGGGCATCCATCTTCAGCATGCAGAACAAAAATACCTGACAGACTTTTCTGCAAGAAAGGAATTTTGAAGACTGTCCTACTTTGTCTTGACATAATTAGGCAGTTGTTTTTTTGTGTGTCCTGTTTGTCCAGTTTGCACAGCACACTGTCAGCAGTCAAAGGTAAGGGCAATTTCTTGCCCAAATAGTTAGCTTTTCCACATTGAAAGCAAACACCATATGGAGGTTCTTCGATGCCCGTCATTCTTTTTGGAAGTAAATTGATGTTATCAGGAGATGTGTCTCACTGTCATGAAAATCCTTAGGTTATTAAAACATTTTAAGTGTTATATTCTGTAGGTTTTTGAAGTGTTTGAAGACCATCTATCTAAAATATATTTCTGTATGACCATGAAAACATAACATGATTACAAATTTGATTGTTATAGATGCCTATCTTGTCTGTCTTTATTATCCAAAATAGCTTTTGAAATCTAAAACATTTCATTTTTAAATGATCTGCGCAGATATAATACATATATAGTGTGTTAAAAACAAAAATAACCTTAAATTTGTATCAATATATAAAAATACATAATAATTTAAATATTTGAGAACAGAAGGCATTGATGTCTTAGGATTCTCCAGCCATGCTGAGGAGAGATTACAGTTTGGTGGAGCCAGGTTCAATCTTTTCAGCTGAGGTAATGGTAAGAGCTAGTGACTAGCTTCTTTGTTTTTCTGATCATTAACTTGAAGCTTTAGCCCCAATATCTGTCACTGGTCGTTTACTTTTCATGTTACAATCCCAGAATCTAATGTCCTTTGTTTAGCTTCTTTCCTGACCAATAACAGCTTTTAGCCAACTCCCCACTAAATGATGACAAGCATTCATACCCCACTGAACAACCAGAAACTTCCCACCATACATCTTGGGAATGTGGGTGTAGTGTTCTCTAGAATGCTTCCCATTGTCTGGGAGCTATGGCATATTTGGGAGACCCTATGAAAATTGGGATAATGGTCAATTCCTGTGTCTCTCTGTGATGGGAAAGTGGTGAGCTTATCTACAGTTTTGGCTGGATAGTCTGTGAGGCTGGATCATCTCAGCTAGCAGCATTGAAGTTGTCTGGATGCAGAATTTTGAGGAAACTGTAACAGTGGCATTCTGAGAGGCTGGATCACCTGGGCTACTTGTCTTTATTGGTGTCTGGTCCTTTCATTTTATTAAAGCACATAAACTTTTAAAGGTAACAGATATATCTGTATTAAAACAAGTATGGACTGTACATTGCGTACAAGTCAGCTAAATATGATTTTTTTATGTTTGAGCCGATAAAAGGTATCTGTTAACTTTATAAGTTCATTTGGATTGTATAACCAAACCTCAATCTATGCTGTATGAACAGATAGGATATAATAATAAGTCAAGAGGATTCTATAAACAATAAGGTTTGTCATGTCTCATCCAGTCTCACCCAATCAAATCTGATATTTATTCATTTTGAAGAGAACTATAACTTTTTGCTTCCTGTGAAAGCAAAGGTATAAACTCTCCCCCAATGCAACCAGTATGGATTCTGGAGGTAGAAGGCACAACCTCATCATAATGAAAGGTGGTGGTTGGGTATGGCAACCCCAATTTTTTTTGTTTATTTACATTATTTTTCTCAGGCAGTAAGCTTAGCCAATATGTAAGTGGCTCGTATAATGTTTCATCATTCTGTTATTTATAAATATATATATTTTTGAGTTTTGAACAATTAAAAATTTCTTAATATTGCATGCAGCATTTAAGAATACCCCTCCTTTAAATTAAAATAGACCAAAGTCACCTCTACAAGGTCAATAGTAATGAAATTGCATGAAAATAGTGTTTTATTGGTGGGCTTGAATTTGTTTTCTCTCACTTAGCTTATTCTTAACAATTGATTTTTATGTTAATACAGTAGACAAAAATCCATTCCATGTGATTGTATCATACTTGTAGACTGTCAACAAGTTATCTCTCTCTTAGACACACATGCTCATGTACCCAAAAAGAGGTAGCATGCTTGAAAACAAGTTTTGAGAAAATCAGTTCCATGCTTGAAAATGTCCATTTGTTTGGATTTTCATATTGGATTTCTGAATTTTATATTCTAAAAATTCTGCATTTTACATTATTTACCTTCTATTTCTTAAAAAATATGAATCTTATAATTGAGACATAGAAGAATAGAAAGTAAACTTAACTAAAGCTAACTAAATTTTAAGAACAATCTTTTAAAATATTGCAATTTATTTGTTCATGGTTGGTGTGTGTGTGGGGGTGTATTTGTACTATGTGTATGTGTGTGTGTGTATGTATGCTTGTGTGTTTTGGGGTATGTGCATGTGTGCATGTGGGGGCTTTGTGTATGTTTCTTTGTGTATGTGGAGTGGTGTATTCTGGTGTGTGTGTGTGTGTGTGTGTGTGTGTGTGTGTTTGGTGTATATTATCTCATGTGTTCAGGTGCTGGTGGGGCCTGAAATTTCGTGTTAAAGAGTAAGTAGTAGATAAACCTTAGCAAATGTTATTTTCATAGTCTTCTGATAATATTTTTATCAATTTTTTGTTTTCACTGAGTGTTATATTAACTATCTGAATTTTAATTCTTAGTGTTCAAAGAAAAATATCTAACAAAATTCTCTTCTTGAATATTTACTTGAAATCATAGTTTATTCAATGAACTTAAAATTTTTGAATAATCATGTAGGCTTTGGAATAAATATTAGCCATTATTATTAATTTTGGGAACAAAAAAGAATAATTTTTAAGGAAGTCTTAAGCTTGTAAATTTTTTTGCTTATTACCTAAAAGATGTAACAGAAGTCATTTTGCAAATCCAAGATCATTAAAAATAGTTGGAAATGCTAAATATATCAGTCATGTAAAGGTCATTAGAAACTGCTATTTTTCTTTAAATTAACAAGTTTGGAGTTAGCTCACTGCAGCCTCATTACCTCAGACTGTTAGCTGGGAAACAACCACAGGACTGTCCCAGACCCCATGAAAGTGTATGCCAGTTTGGAATTCTGGTTAATCCATGGGATCTCTGGTAGTCAGTATTTACCCCTAGACACATGGGGGGGGAGTTCAGGCCCTGCACCAAATGATATGACAGACTTTGAAAATTCCCCATGGAAAGCCTCACCCTCCCAGGGGAGCAGAAAGGAGATGGGATAGGGAGTTGATGGGGACCAGGTGAGAAGGGGAGGGAGAGGGAACTTGGGTTGATATGTAAAACAAGCTTGTTTGTAATTTAAATAAAAAAGACCAAACCCTGCAATAGGATTTTTTCCTAAAATAATAAAGGAGGTAACTCCTGTCAGTCTCAGGTGACATTTTATACCCAACTTTCCTTCTGTCCTTCTTGTCACTTGGTCATCTCTTCCTTAACCTTTATTTCTCTAACAGAACAGCCATTTAACACTCTCAAACACTTTTAAATTACATTATGTAAGTCAGCCAACTGAGCAAAATTTAACATAGTTGCGAAAATACTTTCAGGGCTATATCTACAAAAGAAGCCTGAAGGCACAAGTTGTTCCTTACTCTTTGAGTAGCATGTAGTTTCTTTCAATTTTTAAAATGTATTTTTTCCAAATAAAGGTTAAGCAGAGGCAGACACCCACAGCTAAACACTAAGCTGAACACAAGGAACCCAGTGACAGAGAGGGAGGACTGATAAGCATAGGGATCAAGACTGGGCTTGTTTAACCCACAGAAACAGTTGACCTGAACAAGGGGGAGCTCTTGAACCCCAGACTGAAGGCTGGGAATCCAGCTTGGGACTGATCCAGACCCCCTGAATGTGGGTGTCAGTGAGGAGGCCTAGGCAATCTATGGGGCCTTGGGTAGTAGATCAGTATTTATCCCTGGCATACAAATGCATTTTGGGTGCCCATCCCACAATGAGGGATGCTCTCTCAGCCTGTACTCATGGGGGAGGGCCTAGGCCCTGCCCTGGATGAAATGACAGACTATGGACACCCCCCATGGAGGGCCTCACACTCCCTGAGGAAATGAACTGGGCTTGAGGGAGGGGATATGGAGGTTTAGTGGTAGGGCATGGGAGGAGGGAAGGGAAAGGGAGAGGGAGCCAGAATTGACATGTGAAGCAACCTTGTTTCTAATTTAAATTTAAAAATAAAATAAAATAAAAATATACAAATTAAAAAAAGGTTATTTCTCTTGAACATTATTAGCTTATTTTTCACAAGTAAGCAACATGCATTGAATGCCATGATAATAGAAACACCAAGGGAGCCCTCTTCTGCCTGTTGTTTTGGTCCTCAAGTTTATAGAGCATGATGTAGATAAGAAAAAATGGTAAAGATGGTACTTTAACTTGGTAAGCAGAAAGCTTGGCAATAGGGTCATAATGGTGATGCGGAAGCAAGCATTTAAGGTACTGGAATTCTTGCCTATACCATGTGCATTCAAACAGAACAGATAATGGATATAGACCTGAGTAAGATTAGCCTGAGGATTGTCTGGGACTCGTATAGTAGTCTAGCTGCAAGTCCCAGTGGAGAATTGTAATGTTGCATTTATCATTATATACATGGATAACTATGACTGAAATAACTTATATCTTATTCTATCAAATTCAATTCTATCAAGTTCAATACATGAATATTATCAACTGATTAATCTAATTGCTGATTCAGAGAACATATTGTTCAAGTTCTTTATGGGTTTTAAATCAAAATCACCTGAGGAGTGTATCTTATTTATGGTTTATGGGGAAAATGTTCGGTGGTGTACACATAAATACACATCTATAAGCTATCAGACACAAGTCTGTATATGTACATGTGTACACAAAGATCATTATATGAAGACATGCAAGACTGTAAAGCCTTCTTTGTACTCTTTAGACTTGGAGAGCTGGATAGAAACTGTCTAGTTCCACCCATTCTCTGCAAGAGGTCCTTTCCTCTTTTGTAAAATGTTGTCTGTCCTAAACCCACTGTATCAAGGGACAATAGCAGATGACCTTTTGCAAGTGTTTACCATTACAAAACTAGGTTTCATGGGACTGGAGTTGTTTTGAAGCGATACCATATACACAGCTTCACTGAAATAACTGGAGGGGAGAAAAGGTACTATCACTGGCTTGCTTCTGATAACCACCCCTCCCTAATAAAGCTGCCATTCTCAAATATGAACATAAGAATTAAAGCTTCAACAGGGAGATGTGGTTCTTAGAATTTTAAGGGTCCTGTTGTTTTAACGAGGGAATAGGGAAAAGGAACTTTTCAAAAGTATTTGTTGAACGAATGGGTAAATTTTAAATTGTGTTATTTTTAGCAATATCAACCTCTCTCCCTCTCCCTTTCCTTCTACTCCCTCTCCCCTTCTCTCTCCTTACTCACTCACCCCCAATGTGTCTGTGTGATGAGCATTGTGTTTTTCTTTTTTGACAAAGTAAGCTACTACTAAATAAAATTTACTTTCATTAAAATACTTGTATTATTTTGTGTGCTTGTGTATGGTATGCAGTCTGAAATTCAGAAAGGGTAAATGGTGGTGTTAATTTTATCCTCCAACCATGTGGGCCCCTGGGGATCAAAATGAAGTTGTCAGTCCTGACATCTTTACCTGCTGTGCTGTCTAACCATCCCTGGTGCAATTTATTGCGTAATACCTCCTTTGTGCCTGTAATTAATTTGAAAGAGGCTTGACTTATTAAGTGGGTGATGCTAGCCACACAAATTTTAAGTAAAGTTCATGCTACTGAAACTCACTACAGATAGTTTTATATCAGTGTGTAAAACTAGAATAAAAATACTTCATAAAACTATTCTAGTATCCAAGTATGTCCAAATATTCTTTAAAAGAGAGCATAGTGGACCATGGGCTGAAATTGAATTCTCCTTTTTTTCAAGTGTGTGCTACTACATCTGCCTAAAAGGCTACTAAATTTGCTATGTGTAAAGATAAAACTCAGATTATTTAAATGACTTACTTTATTTTGTCAGGGAAGTAGTATTTCCTCGAGTCCTCATTTTTAAGTTACTGTCTATGTGCAAAGTGCTTCACTGATTTATGCTCCAGATCACCAAATTCAAGGGGACAGAATCTAGAAACTGGCAAGGGGCAGATCACTTCCTACCCGCGAACTGAAGCCCATCACTCTGAGTGTGTTCGGGGATGGGATGAACAGGGTACCAAATTGATATTCATTGCACTAATGCATTCCATGACATGGAGGAGAATGGGGGCAGGGGGCAGAAAGCCAGACAAGAGGATAGCAGAGGCTGCCATTTTATGAGCTTAGAGAAGGAGCAGAGGTGTGTGTTTATAAGCATGACCCGCCAGTGCACAATGACATCAGTAACCCATTCTTCTTTATGTCACAGATGTTAGTAATTGACATTGGAAACTCTCTCTGTGTAGCGATGAGGTGAAGGAGTTGTTTTCTATGCTGTTAAGAAATATTGTTTCAATAAATGAATTGCCTCTAGTGAGTAATGCAATGCATAGAGTAGTCACTGCTGTATTAATGGAAAGATCAGTAGTCCTATGGAAATACAGACAATAGAATATTACCTCTTTTGTGACATTAAGGGAAGATCCCATGGATGCGACATTAGCCCCAGAGACTATGTTGTCTCTGAACAACAATGCCAGTTGTTCAGAACACTGGGCAGCATGCTAAGACAGCAGAGGTAAGCTGTGTTGTAGATATATGCACAGGACCCATGTGTAGATAACATTAGCTTAACTATATTTTGCTCACTACCTCTTTTAGATTTGTATGCTGTGTCTAACATTTACCTAAACTAGCCAATTCTACTTTATGTACTTGTCAGGATAAAAATTTACTTGACACATTTAAATGCAATGATTTTAGAGGACCATATCTTAAATTATATTGATAACTTAGCTTAGAAATGCACTGAAGTCCTTGTAAAACAATATGTATCAGTAGCATGAAATAAGACCTCGTCAAAAGTCTGATTTAAAATGTATGGAACACTAGATCAGTTACAAAGGAACAATTAAGATCACATGTTAGAAAATTTCAGTGAAAGGCATAGCATACAGCAGCAGGGAGAAACTGTGCCCACAAATAACTCTTTTAATATTACTCTCAAATTGAAAAACTTCTCATGTTTTTCTGTTTCTTTAGGCAATGTAACCATCTTAAACCATGACTTATTACTAACTTGTGAAGCTGGGGAAAAAGAAATTAGGTTCTCTCTATAACTAACATTTAATAAAATGCAATGTAAATATTTGTCTTTTAAAATATGGAAGTCAGTGTGTAGTTTTTGATCTGTTATGACAGAAGCACTCAGGAAGTATCCAAAGGCTTTCTGAAAATCAAATTTAAGTTATGTTAAGAAAGGTTCAAAACCATCTGCTACAAAGCATTTGCTTTCATTGACCATATGATCTGATGATATTTCTACACAGTGGGAGTCTCTGCATGTGGAAAGAGAACATCCCATACTCATTACTTTGGAAGATTTTTGAGCCACACATTATACCATCCATTCTTCAATTCTGCCATTCACACTCCAGTTAACCTGAAATATTCCCATATCCTGGGTAGTTTGATACTGGTATTCAGACTCCTTTTCACCTAGTCCTAAACTCGTCCATATTCTATCCATTTTCTGCCATGCCTTGCTCATTTCTGCTTCATTCTACATTGCTCATGTACAGTATGACCCCAGAAGCTCAGTGACCTGAAAGATATGAACAGGTCAAAAGTTAGCTCAAGGGTTTGGACAGCTCTGGCCTGATCTGATAGTCTGTACTTGTTCACTTTCAATCCCAGTCAGATTTTTCTTATACACCAAGTCACATTTAAAAACAAAATAATTTAAATTTTTAATGTTAAAAATTTAAATTAAGAACATTATCTTGGCAACAGTCTTAATATATAGGCCTGCGTCTCATAATAATGGGTTTGGATTTTAGGAGTATACCTCCATGTTCTGGTCAAATTAACTTTTAAAAAACGGGGGTTATAAGCCAAATAGATTCATCCTCTCATCAGATGGAGTTCCCTGAAACCCATCAACCACTGTCCCATTTCCAGCTCTCTGGCCTCTCTCCACTTCTAGAACCCTGATCATAAGGGATAACATAATAGCCCACTTGTGTGAGATTTAATTTGTCTCTTGAGATTTAGTTGGCTCCGTGATAAAGAAACTAGGTTGAGTTTGCATATATCCAAAAATTCTTACTCTAGTCACTGAGGGATTAAATTCTAATAAATGGCATTGAAAACAACATATGTGAGAGGAATGTAATTTGAACAGATTGTAAAAACTTTCTAGTATGTGCAGAAACACCCCATTTTAATCACATACACATTATAATTTTAAGAGCTAGCCAAGTGAAGTGTAAGATTAAAGAGACTGAAAGTGTGTAGGTTTGAAATGACTATACAGTAAGCTGTGGGTGTGTAATTAGTGGGCCAAGTGCCTAAGCTGTTCTACGGGGTGTTCTAATTCCTTTAAGTAAACCAAGCTCATTCACACCATGAGTGTTCCAAGTACTCGGCAGCACAAATACATGGAAATCCAGTAAAGACATTAAAAGAAGAAAGATTTTTTAAGCAACACTGTCTACCAAATTTCATTGTTCATTGTGCACTTCATCTCACAGGAGCAGAATGCACATTTCTTTTGGGTACACATGGAACACCACCAAGATACATTGAATGTTAGGCCATAAAATAAGATCAATAAGCTTAGAGTGATTTAAAGCTTACAAGTGTGTTTCCTGAATAAAACTGCATTAAATTAGAGATCAATAATGGAAGGATATCTGGAAAATCGCCAGACACTCTAACATTGAAAAAGATATGTAAATAATCCCAAAATTGAAGAAGAAATTTGAGTGGAATGAGAAATAATATGACCAGAATAAAATTAAAAAATCATTTTAAAATTGGATAGCATTCAACACAACTATACAATGCAATGTTACCAGGCAAAATTCAGCTTTATTTATGTGTACTAACAATGCAGATTGTAAGAAAAAATGTTAAAGATATGAGCTGAAGACATAGCTATTTCAAATACAAGAGCCTGAGTTCAATGCCCAACCCCACAAAAAATGCTGACTGAGGTGATGGCTGGTTATAATTCCTGTGCTTTGGAAATAGAGAAAGGAGGATCCCTGTGTTTATTCTTCAGCCTCTTTGATCTAAGTGGTGAGTTTTAATCCAATGGGAAACACTGTCTCAGATCAAGAGGACAGTATTTCTGAGGATAAAAACACAAAGTTGTCTCCTGGCCTCCACACAGAACACACACACACAAACACACACACACCAGACATGTGCATGTATACATATACACACCTCCATAAAAAGATACAATTTGCAATTGTTCCAAAAATAAAATCATTTAACTATAAAATTAACATGAAATGTTCAGAATTCATTGCTGCAAACTAAAATGTAAGCAGAAAATGCTAAGACTCTGGTCAATGTAAAGCATATAATATTTGTGGCTGAAAAGACTCAATATAATAAGTATGTAAATTATTACCAAGTTTATATTCTGGTTTAATGCAATTTCTACTCAAAGCTCAGCAATATTTTAGATAACAATTCATTTTGTTAGATCTACTGTAGGATTGCCCAAATTTTTCTTTTGTTTTTCGAGACAGGGTTTCTCTGTATTGTTTTGGAGGCTGTCCTGGAACTTGCTTTGTAGACCAGGCTGGCCTTGAACTAACAGAAATCTGCCTGCCTCTGCTGGGATTAAAGGCATGGCCACCAACGTCTGGCCTGGACTTCTTGAGAAAAGAGGCGGGGCTGTAACTAAGGGGTCCTAGGTTTCAAGAATTCAGCAGCTGAATTCCAAATTTTGCCAGACCAGATTGTTGGAATGGTGTCAGATGATGGAGATTTACACTGTATGACTTATCAAACAATGTCTGATTTGGATTCTACAGTGGGATGAGACTCCTGTAGCAACAAGAATGATAGCCCATTGAGCTGGCCAGATTGTTCAACCCTTAAGAGTATTTGCTGTTCTAGATGATCCAAGTTCAGTCCCCAGCACACACAACCTATAGTTCACAATAGTCTGTAAGCCCTTCCAAGGAACCTAACATTCTCTTCTAGCCTCTAAAGCATACTGCATACATGTGGCATATACTTACACAGACACACATGCACATGCATAAACACAAATAAAATAAATTTAAAAGGCCAGGTGCTTGCAAATCTGTCTACTATGGAGGAGGCAGGAGCTCTGGACAGTCCAATTTGCTAGCGGGAAGGGAATACCAGTTATGTCATATCTGCCTTTGCATTTTCACTGTAGAATAGTCCTTTTTGTTGACTCTTTCTATAGCTCCACTTGCATCATTTTGCTGGAGTGTTGGGAGCTAGGTATGGCCAAAAGCCCTTCAGGATCCTGTGCATGAACAATGAGTGCTGGACTCTTATTTCCTTCCAGGACCAGGCTTGTCAAGAACAGGAATGGACTGGCCCCAGGGATCCAGGATACTTGAGTCCAGGACCTGGATCTTGACATGTTCACTGTATAGCTATAATCAAATATTCCAGAAACTGAAATGTAAAATGCTTTGCTCACTGTAACAGCATGAACCGTGCAAAACAGGAATGAGAGTTTCCCTGAGTACTCTAACTCCACAATAAACCATATTGCTGGCCCACGGCTGTTTTCTTCTTATGAAGCCTTGCAAAGGAGAGTTTCATTCAATAATTGCAGCAGTATATAGCACTTGTGTTCCACACTTAATCACATTGGAGTTTAGAGTAGCTGTCAGTTTGTTAGGTTCTTCATTTATTTCAATGATTGTTAGGCTATCCCTTCACGGTATTACAAGGGATCCTACATGGTACAACTCTGAGTCCAGTGGGAAAGTGTCTGATCTAAATTAAATACCCCTCCCATTCATTTCTGTATCTTCATGTCTTGCACTAAAATAAGGTAATAAAAAATATGCATGGTTATAAGTGAATGGTTACAAAAGCATAATATACCTATAGTTATGTTTTATATTTACATTTGAGCATTATCTGAACATGAGTGATAAATTTTTCTTTTGTAATGATATTAGGTTCCTTGTGCATAACATTCCATACCGAAAGCTAAGAAATGATTTACTTTCTTATAATGTATTCTTGTCTGTGAATCTGAATTTGAAAACTCCTGTGACATTGTGTTATACAATCTACTTTCGTCACAGTGGCTTTAATGGCAAACCAGCAAAATTATCTTGTCAGGATGACCTGCATAAGGCCCTTTCCATTTTCTTCCTCTTTGGAACTCTTGTTTGTGTCTGGCTTGGCTTCCTTATATTCCATTTCTCTGCATAGTTCCCATGTCTGTGCCTCTGTGTGTCCCATGATGGTTTGCTAACTCCTACCAACTACAACTTCAGCCAGCCTGTGTTTGGAGCCAATTTTAAAAGAAAAGTGAACAATACATAATTTCCCTTAAACAGATGAGTGTCCAAGTCCTTTTTACTAGGCAAAATACTGAATAACAAGAATAAACAGTAAAGTCAAGAAGTTCAGAGGGATAGTGGTTCTCTTGGACACTGGGCAGCGTCAGGCTCCCACAATTCCAATTCCAGGGGATCTGATGCCTGCTACTATCTTCTTCGGCACCTGCATGGATGTAATAGACATGCAAACATTTAAGCAACACAACTGCACACTATAAATAAATAAATAAATAAATAAATAAATAAATACATCTTTAAAACCAAAGATAAATTGTTTAAATGAAATTTCCCATTTTTCACATTATTTTGAAGGGATACAAGTACTATGTAAATCAAATGAGTGTTTTATTAAATTTAGTTTTTAAAGTTTGCTAAGAGTTGTTTACTATTGCAGAAAACCACCTCACTGGCCTCGGCTATGTACCCTAGACAACACACCGTAATGATTTGTATTTATAGCTGCTTCATGATGGTCCTGTCTGTAGGTGCAATCACCTACCTTGTTGTTACATGTCATACACTGACCTGTGCACATCATTTGTATGTTTAAATATGGATCGCTGTCATTTGTTTTCTAGCTTTTTAATATTACACTTAGGGAGAATCTTCAGTATAAAATTATTATCTAGTAATTCATTACAGTACAGTAGATAGTTTAAATTGTACCTTTTTTCAAAGGAACCAATAAATCTCACAGAATTAGGAATTACTGCATGAAGGAATTAAGTAGACTAGTACCAGGTAATAGGTACAGAAATTTCATGATAAGTTATTTAGCTGAACAAAAGAGGTGCTAATTATATTAGTCTGAAGATTTGTTTGAAATAATCGATGTACTTCTCATCATCATTTGATATTTGTATTGTGTCTAATTGGTGCTATATACAAACACTAAAACAAAGTCATATAAAAGTTACTCTTCTAATACAGATGTCTAATAGGCTTATATGCCATCCTTATCAACTTTCGGTGGTACTGACCAGTCATGTAATGAAAATGGATGGTACCTGAATGAGAAAACAATTATCTGGCAATCTAAGGAGGGTAGTCATATCCAAAGGATGAACAAAATACTCCAAGCAAAACTAACAGCAGCATAATGAGCTAAGGAGTGACAGGCACAGACATAAGCAGAGTTGGAGCCGCTTCAGTGCTTCCTTTAAACAGGAGAGTGTGCTCAGCATGAAGCTAAGAGGCTGCTAGCTGACAGTGACACCGTGTAGGTAACAGCTGCTGCCAACACCCAAAGGACAGACCATCTAGGCAGCATATTTATTCATGCAATTTTGGAGGAAGGAATTGTCTGACATGAATCAGCCTTTTCAGGCCCAATCATTTGACCAAAATACACCAAGGTTAATAGCTAAATCACACAGTACAAAAATTTTCTGCCCTGCATAGGATTTAATGGAGTAGCTGAGTTAATTTTAACAGAAATGCTGTCACTGTGTCATCCACACGTGTACATGTAAACAATATGTTGATTATCATTGATACTAAAAAATGGGTACTCAAAATTAGATGCTGGAGGCGTAGTTGGAATAACACTACACATACATATGCAATTCTGTTCTGGAAATTGTATCCTATTGAATCTACTTCTTGGTTCAGGTGAAAAAGCAGGAGGTAGCCACTAAACTGAATGCAATGCTGACTCTGTAAACACCTACATAATTTTAAAGAAAGATGTGCTTAATAGGAAAACAATGTTTTCACACATAAAATAAAGTTTTGCCTAAGGAAACATACTGAATCCAAAGATAAAGTATACTAAGCCTGCAAGAGGACATGTTTCTTTGTTGAAACTGTTTTACATCCTTGCCATGAATAAGTGGATGTGTCATATATGAATGTACCGCAAAATAAAACAGAGGTCATAAACTGTAAAGACATGATCAGATATATTTACAACCTCATAAAACAAACTGACATTGTAACATCTTAAGTGGACCACTTTGTTGCATCTGTATGTGTCCTTCCTGCAAAAACTCCCTTCCTGATTTGGACACATCGCTCATGAAAAGTTAAAAACACAGGCAACTGAAGGATACAAGAGTCATTCTATTTATGATCCCCTTTGAACTGGTGACATTTAGTCTGTCAACTGATAAATTCTATCTACCTGCTTAGAACAATCAGTTGAATGGCACAGAACGCTCCCAGTGATGTATTTAGATTCTA
This sequence comes from Mesocricetus auratus, assembly GCF_017639785.1. Classification (NCBI taxonomy): domain Eukaryota; kingdom Metazoa; phylum Chordata; class Mammalia; order Rodentia; family Cricetidae; genus Mesocricetus; species Mesocricetus auratus. The sequence continues at coordinate 37,907,099 of NW_024429194.1, read as the reverse complement.
GCAGGTAAATTATTGTGCAGAGGCAGCAAGCAGTAGAAAACATAGTATGATGTGCTACAGAAAATACAAAAGTAAGAGGGCAGTTATGTCTACTTTGTTCAAAGTTCTATTTATTTGTTTGTTATTCACTTGTTGTACAGGTGGCAATTTTCTTTACTGTCTGTGTGACTGTACAGGAGGGATATGTAAATGGCCATTAAGGTGATGGCAATATGCCATTAGTGATGGCGAGGAATACACAGCAGAATTTAATGAGCTAATCAACAGTCAGGAAAGAGAAAATTTCACCTTTAATATAAAGAGAAGTGAACATTAACTAGGGAAAGTAGAGACAAGAAAATAGTTACTTTAAAACATAGTAGGTCATATCCTGACTCAAAATGATATATCCCATCAAGTAGTTTAGTGACTGAGCACCTGTTACGTTGTGTTTGTGTGTGTGTGATTGTGTGTAATATGCCACAATTATTACCTAGATATTACAGAAAGAAATGTTTTTCTTCAAGTTTTATTGAAAATTATTGAGAAAGTAGGGAGCGGCTGTGATTACCATTAAACCTTCTGCTTCCTTTCATGGTAAGGATCTGATTCAGTTGCTCATCATGGCAGCCTTAGCCAACCACCCTCTGTTCACACTATGTTGCTTTACATAGTACATAAAACTCTTAATGGAATTAAATTATTTCACAAAGTCACTTGATCACATACGAGCCACTACAAGGTAACCTATATACCCAATATTTCTTTTTTTGTACCAGAGGATGGTCTCATGTGTTTTTTTCATAGTAAAATTTTACCACATAGAATATTTTTTCTTCATAGAATAATAAAGAAAGAACTTTTTCACAGTACTTTGTCTATGCTTATATGTTTGTGTTTGTGTGTGTATGCATATGCATGTATATACAGGTGCATTAGTGTACACATGTGTGCAGAGGCCACAGCATATCCTTGGCCTTAGGTTCCTTAGGTACCACCACTATGATTTAGGGGACAAGGCCTATGAAATGGCTAACATTGGTTGTCAACTTGACATACCTGAAAAGAGGAAACCTTAATTGAAGATTTGCCTCCATTAGATTGCTCAGTGGACAGAGTGTCTGTGGGATATTTTCTTGATTGCTAATTTATGTAAATGGTTCAAAACTCTGTGTGTAGTAGCATTATTCCTTGGCAGGTGGTCCTGGGTTATACAAGAAAGGTAGCTGAATATGAGTGGGGAGCAGGCCTTTGAGCAGCACTCCTCCATATGGTCTGCTTCAGTTCCTGCCCTGACTTCTCTTTTTTTATTGTTAAATTTAAATTAGAAACAAGTTTGCTTCACATGTCAATCCCAGGTCCTTCTCCCTTTTCCTCCCCTCCTCCCCCACCCTCCTACCAATGTCCTATACTCCCTTCCCCAATCTTCACTTCTTTCTCTAGGGAAGGATGAGGCCCTCCATGGGGGCAGAGTCCATAGTCTGTCATTTCATCCAGGGCAGGGCCTAGACCCTCCCTCAAGAGTCCAGGCTGAGAGTGCATCTTTAAGAGATGGACCTCAACCCCTAAGATGAAAAAAAACCTATATTCTCCCAGGTTACTTTTGAGCATGGCACTTATTATACTATCAGAAAGCAAATTCAATTAGCCTCTTATTCTCTTGGAACTGGCCAAGTAGGCTATGTGAATATATCCCCTTCTGTGTTAACATGACAATTGATATTGCCATTGTTCTGGTTTTCATTATGAGACCATTTCTAGGAGAGACTTTTCACAGCATACTTCTGGGTATTCAGGCTCTTATAATCTATCTATTCCTTCTTCCTTGAAGTTATCTGGACCATAGATGCAGGACCTGTTATGTAGGGATGTCTGTTGGGACATACCTGATCTATTGATCTTTGTATTTTGTCTAGTTGTAGTTTTCTTTTAGGTTCTCCATTTGCTGTGAAGAAAGGTTTCTTTGATGAGGGGTGATAGCTACACTTACTTGTATGTATAAAGATAAGACTAGAAGAAGATATATCAAAGAATTGTGCTGGTCTAAAAACGTGCTGGTGGTAAATCTTTTCTAAGGTCCATGGTCTTATTACCCTTAGAACCTTTCTAGATATCCAGTGCTGGCTGTGATTTCCCTCCTTTTGAGGGAAATCCATGCTTGTCGTGGTTGTGTTTCATAGATGTAACAGGAAGGAACGATTTAATTGCATCCCTCCCTTTGCACTTTACATATTGTTTTCTATAGTACAGAAATTTGTATGAAGAAAACTCTTCCAGAATAGATCCCACCAATAATAAACACACTTAAAAAGAGATCATGGACAGATTCCCATTTACTATAGTGCCAAAGACAATGAAAAATCTTGGAATAAGCCTAACCAAGAATTTGAAAGACCTCTACAGTCTTAGCTTCTACAGTGAAAACTTTAAATCTCTAAAGAAGGAAATATGTAAAAACACTAGAAAATGAAAAGACATCCCATACTCATATATTGGTGGAATAAATATTGTGAAAATGAACATTGTACCAAAAGGAATTTGCAGATTTTATACAAACCCAATCAAAATACTCACAGCAATAGATTCTATCTCTTCATAGAAATAGAAAAAAATCTCAAAAGTCATATGAACCCAGAAAATACTCTGGATAGCCAAGACAATCCTGAGCAAAAAGAAAAAGAATACTGGAAAGATTTCTATCACATACTTCAAAGATGTATTATAGAACTATACTAGTAAGAGCAACATGTTACTAACACAAAACATATCTGTAGACAAATGGAATAAAATAGAAGACCCAAACGTGAATAATCAAAATTATAGCCACCTATTATTTGAAAAAGAGATAAAAAACTGGACTGGAAAAAATACAGCATCTTATCCCAGTGCTGGGATGTGACACTCAGAAAACTAATTTTATATTCAGAGAATCAAACTAGACACATATTACCCTGAACCAAAATTCTATCCAGACAGACCAGAGATCTCATTTTGAAAGCAGAAACAGCAAGATTTAGATATAGGCAAGATCTTTCTGACATGACTTCATTTGCCAAGTACTTGAGGCCAACAAGCATGAACTGGGATCCCATAAACTAAAATGCTTCTGTGCAGCTAAGAGAATAATTTGGTGAAGAAGAAACTCACAGAATGAGAGAGAGAGTCTTTACCACCTGTGCATCTGACAGGATTGATGCCCAGGATAAACAAAGATGTCAAAACCAAATTAGTCAATCAAACAAACAAACCAATGGCCCAATTAAAAACTGGAGTAGGGAATCTAAACTCCTCCTCAACAAGGGAAATAAACATAACCAAAATATACCTTAAAAGAGGTTGTGGTAATAAATGGGACCTCCTGAAACTGAGAAGCTTCTGTAAGGCAAAGGACACAGTCAGCAAGACATAAAGGCAACCCACAGATTGGGAAAAAATATTCACTAACCCCACATCTGACAGAGGGCTGAGCTCCTAAATTTACAAAGAACTCAAGCCTCCAAAACACCAAAGCATCCAATTAAAAAGTGGGGTACAGAACTAAACAGAGAATTCTCAATAGAGGAGTCTAAAATGGCTGAGAGACACTTAAGAAAGTGCTCAACATCCTTAGGCATTAGGGAAATGCAAATCAATCAACTATGAGATACCATTTTACTCCTGTCAGAATGGATAAAATCAAAAACGCCAATGACAGTTTATGCTGGAGAGGATGTGGAGAAAGGGGAATACTCCTCCACTGCTGGTGGGAGCCCAAACTCTTACAGCCACTTTGGAAATCAGTATGGATATTCTTCAGAAAAATGGGAATCAGTCTACCAGAAGACCCAGCAATTCCACTCTTAGGCATATACCCAAAAGATGCACATTTATCCAACAAGGATGTCTGTTCCACTATATTCATAGCAGCATTATTTGTAATAGCCATAACCTGGAATCAACCTAGATGTTCCTCAACTAAATAGTGAATAGAGAAAATGTGGTACATTTACACAATGGAGTACTATTCAGCAGAAAAAAACACAATGGAATCTTGAAATTTGCAGGTAAATAGAAGGCACTAGAAGAAACCATCCTAAGAAACATGGTATGTACTCACTCATGTGTGGATTTTGGACAGAAAGTCTAGGAAACAGAACCTTCATTCAGTGACTGATGGAAGCAGAGGCAGACACCCACATCTAAACACTGAACTGAACTCCTGGAATCCAGTGACAGAAAGGGAGAACTGATGAGCAAAGGGGTGAAGACTGGGCTGGATTAACCCACAGAAACAACTGACCTGAACAAAATGGAGCTCTTGGACCCCAGAGTGATGACTGGGAGGACAGCATGGGACTGATGCAGACCCCTGAATATTGGTGTTAGTGAGGAGTCCTAGGCAATCTATGAGGCCTTGGGTAGTAGATCAGTATTTATCCCTAGTATACAAATGGATTTTGGGTGCCCATCCCACAATGAGGAATGCTTTCTCAGCCTGGACTCTTGGACAGACTCTGGAGATCTGCCATGGAGTGCCTCACCCTGGGGATCTGAATGGGGATTGGGAAGGGGGCTGGGGAGCCTGGTGGGGGACGGATGGGGAAGGAGGGAGTGGGGGGGGATGGAATTGACATGTGAAGCAAGTTTGTTTTCAATTTAAGTAAAAACATGAAAAAAAAAGGTTTGTGGTGGTTTAAACAAGAATGGCTCCTATAGATTCAAGTTTGAATGACTGATTCTTGCTGGTGAAAGAATTAGGAGGTGTAGCTTTATTATATTGGAGATATAAAGGAGGGATCAGGCTTTGAGGTTTTAAAAGACTCATGGCTCGGGTCATTCCCAGTGTGCTCTCTGTCTATTCCTACGTGTTGATCAAGATGTGAGGTCTTAGATGTTCCTGCAACCATACCTATGCTCCACCACCATGGACTCTGTCTGTAACTGTAAGCCAAATTAACACTTTATTTTATAAGATGGCTTGCTTGTGGGGTTTTGTTATAGTGATGAAAGTATAACTAATACAGTGTGCTTCGTCCTTAACAATTAGGGAAATGAACATTAAAGAAACTTTGAGATTTCGTCTCACTCCAATCAAAATGGCTAAAAATCAACAAAACAGCTAACAAAAATTCTGGGAGTGTTGTGGATAAAGAAGAGCCCTATTGGTGGGAATGCAAACTGATGTAGCCACTCTGAAAATCAGTATGAAATAATCTCAAAAACCTAAAATTAAATATCCCATATGACCTAGCTATACCACTTCTTTGCATATGACCCAAGGACTGGACATCTACTCCACAAAATACCTGCTCAGCCATATTCACTGCTTCTCTATTCTTGTGAGGAAACAGAAACAACCTAAATGTCTTTAAACTGATGAATGGATAGTGAATATGTAGTACATATACATGATGGAATAGTATTCATCTGTACAAAAAACAAAAGAAAGAAATTTTCAGGTAAATGGGTGGACCTAGAAAAGATTATTTTGAGTGGTAAAATCCAGATCTATAAAGACAAACAGTATATGTTTATGTAGCAGAAAGAAACTATCCCATTTTTCATTAAGTCATTTCTGATAGACCACAGCAACGGAAACAGGAAAAATGTAGTCGAGAAGATTGTTGTACACTTGCCAATCCTGACAGTCCTCTGGAAGGCTTCCACGGGTTTCCTATATTTTCCTTGACAGTGGTTCATCCTCATTTGAGCATTTAAGCAAGCTCACCATTGCTGACATTTTACAACTACACATTGTAAAGTCAGAACCCTCAGACTAATAACATCAAGGGTGGCTACAAAGGACTTATAAGTTAATACCTTTAAATGGGTTTTTAGTCTAAGAATAGGCATTGAACTAAAGGCAAGAACATTATGAAGCAAATTAATCTAAAACACTGGCAGTTTCTGTGGTTCTTGTAATTATAGTCTTTTAATTTATATGGAAGTTTGTACTCTCCCTCCCCATTTCTCCTTCCCTACTTCCCATGACTTATATTTTAAGCACTGAGGATTGGGCCTGGGACCTTGTGCATGCTGCATGCATGCTATATCGCAGTCCTCATCCTTTCACTTTCTTTTATTTTAATTGTTGCACTTAAATATCAGCCATGTTCACAATTGCTAAGAAATGGAAACAACCTGAATATCTTTCAACCAAGGAGTGGATAATGAAAACATTGTGCATATAGGTGATGGGATATTCTGCAGCTGTAAAAAAATGATCAAATACTTGTAAGTTTATGACAAATGCCTTAAGATCTTAAGTTGAAATACAACATAGAAGATACTGGGTTTGAGAATTGGAAAATAATGATCTTTCATTTGAGATTATGACAATTAGTAGGTTGAATATTTTCACTGGGCTATTCAGGGGACATGACATATAATGTTGCAGTCTTTATTAAGTGAGCCTAAAGCAGGACAGGCATAGGCAAGAAAATGGAATGCAGTAGGTAAATCATGAGTCAGATTTCACTGGTGCTATGAAGGAAAGAAACAAGGAATACAAGAGTAATTGTTGCTCTGGATCGGTTCAGGCTGTCACCCTGCTTTCATTGGAGGCTCTGAGCCTGATATGTAACTTTCTCTAGAAATCCAGTCTTTGAATTATGTAATCATTATTGTTTCACCCACATGTCTTTCCAGCACTCAGTTCTCCCAGAGTCCACCTACTGTGGCTAGAGATCTTGCATTTTTATCACTGACTTACTCTTCCTGATACGCACATTCAGACTCAGCTATCTTTCGAAAAACTGCTCTAAAAGGATAGGACCTTCCTTGTTTGTATCTACTAATGTGGCTTTTTTTGTTAGCATAGAATATCAAAATACTTGGTTAAAAGGAATTTAAATGGAATATTTAAAATTAGAATATTTAAAGTTATATCTTTTCTCAACTTTACAGTTAAAAATAAAATTAATTACAATCATCCTTAAAGAGAACAACTTTAAAATTTTAAAGTTTTATTTTTATGATTCTCAATGATAGGTAAGTGTGTGTGTGTGTGTGTGTGTGTGTGTGTGTGTGTGTGTGTGTGTGTGCAGGTGCACATAAGTGCAGATGCCTCTAGAGGCCAGAGGCATCTGATCCCCTGGAGCCAGTGTTACAGGCATTTGAAGCTCCTCAACATGGGAGCTAGGTGCTACACTTGGTCCTTTGGTCCTAATCCCTGAGCCGAGTCTGCAGCTGTCAATTAGAAAAACGTGTAAGATATGTTCAAACAACCCGCCTAGACCTATATGGGTATATTAAAGAACAAGGCAATAAGTGGCTATTGATGGATTAAAATTTTGAATCTTAAACCGGGTGGTGGAGGCGCATGCCTTTAATCTCAGCACTCAGGAGGCAGAATCAGGCAGATCTCTGTGAGTTCCAGACCAGCCTGGTCTACAAGAGCTAGTTCCAGGACAGTCTCCAAAGCCACAGAGATGTCTTGAAAAACAAAAACCAAAACAAACAAACAAACAAAAAGCTGGGCTTTTGTTTGTTTTTAAGTTGATCTAAGTCTGTGAACAGTAAAAGTCAACAGCAGATGATCACTTGCTCTTCCTCATGTCCAGAAACACGGCAACATTCATAGTTCCATCACAAGGCTGCTGCTAAAGCACGAATAGCCATTTTACTAAGTCTGTGAATAGTGAGAAACTCAGACCATCTCAATCAACCCAGCAATGTGACATTTTAATTCTGGCTCTTTATCATAGTTATTTTATGCCAGTATAAAAAACAGAGTGTCAAGTCCATACACATCTAAATGCAGCAGATGGTGATTAACAATAAACCCTGAAAGAAAAAATTGTTTTCATGCTATCAAAAAAGTAATAATTTGCTATTTCATCACTAATAATAGGGTGACTTGTAGTTATCCTCTTATGAATTTGAATGGGCTGGATTTATTTTTCTGAGGCTAAGCAATAATAGTAAAATAAGGAAGGAAAACATACCTTAAAATTAACACAACATGAAAAGTTTTATCAGATGATTTTTTAGAAAATCTTTATGCATTATAAAATTAAAAAAGGAAATAAGCTGTAGGAAAGCAGAGTGTATTAAGTTTCTCCAGAGAAATAAAAACAATAGAATGTATATGGATATAAACAAATAGAAGTGTCACACTTTTTAGCCCATCTGATTACAAAGGCTCAGAATTGTGCAGTCCCCTGTGTACAAGTCACAGATCCAGGAAAGCTTGTAGTGTCCTTATGATATGTTGCTTTTTAAAATCTAAATCCCAATCTCTGGATTTTTATCAATAAAGACTCAGGAGCCAGATTCTTGGGTGAAACCCTGCTAGTTCAGAGAAATCACCTGGCTGGCCTTCCTCTTCTGCTGACATCCCAGAAAGAGATTTCTTGCTCTTCAGCCTTCTCAAACAAAACTCGAGCTGAATGTCCCTCATATACTTCATATGTGTCTCTTTCTATCTTCCTTACTCCCTCTTATTCTCTATGGTTTTTTCCTGGCAGCTAGTTGCTTGCTCTGCTCCTTAACATATGGTTGAATTTCTTTAATCCTGTTTACAATATTTAAGCAGGAAGATGTTAGATTAAAGGTGTGTTCTTGGTCTGAGCCACACAACTAGAAATGTATTTTGTCAGTAAATCTTGGGATTCACCCTGTGATGAAATGTCCTGCAGCAAACCACAGCACTGAGAACCTGGACCAACGGTGCAAGATTCAGAATTCTGATGTGTGATGGACATCCTAGGGCAGAGAAAAATCTCATGTTACTTATTTTTTTATTCTGTTCTGGCCCTAGAAGGATTGGGTGTATCCTACCCATTTTTTCTTTTCTTTTGTTTTTAACACTTTTTATTATATATTTAAATTAGAAATAAGTTTGCTTCCCATGTAAGTCCCAGTTCCCTTTCTCTCCCCTCCATGCCCACTCCCCTCCACCAGTCTCCCCAGCCCTCCACCCAAAAACCTACTCCATTCCTTATGGAAGGGAAGGCCCTCTATGGAGGAATATCTAGTCTGTCATTTCTAGTCTGCCTAAGACTCCTCACTGACACCCAAATTCAGGGGGTCTGAATAAGTCCCATACTGGCCTCTCAGGCATCAGTCTGGGGTCCAAGATCTCCGCCTTGTTCAAGTCAGTTGCCTCTGTGGGTTTCACCAGCCTGGTCTTGACCCCTCTGCTTATCGCTCCTCCCTCTCTGTCACTGGGTTCCAGGAGTTCAGTTCAGTGTTTAGCTGTGGATGTCTGCCTCTGTTCCCATCTATCACTGGATGGAGGTTCTAGGATGGTATGTAAGATAGTTGTCAAAATCATTATTAGGGAGAGGCGTTTAAAGTAGTCTCTCCACTCACTACTGCTTAGTTTGCCAGTTGGTGTCATCCTTGTAGATCTCTGGAGATTTCGCTAATGCCAGATCTACCCTCAAACCTAGAATGACTCCCTTTATTATGGTATCTCTCATCCTGTACTCCTCTATTCTTCCCCCAACTCAACCTTCCTGCTCCCCTCCTCTTCTCCCCCTCTCTTTTTCCTGGCTCCCTCCCCCTTCTCCCCCCCCCTGCTCCCAATCTGTTCAGAAGATCTTGCCTCATTCCGCCTTTTCTGGGGTACCATGTATATCTCTCTTAGGGCCCTTCCTATTTCTCTGACTCACTGTCAGTTGGATTGTAGACTGGCACTCCCCTGTTTCATGTCTAAAATCCATATATACGTGGGTACATACCATGTTTGTCTTTTTGTTACTGGGTTACCTCACTCAGGATGGTTTCTTCTATTGCCATCCATTTACCTGCAAATTTCAAGATTCCATTGTTTTTTTTTCTGTTGAATAGCACTACATTTTCTCTATCCACTCTTCAGCTGAGGAGCATCTAGGTTGCTACCAGGTTCTAGCTAGTCCAAATAGTGCTGCTATGAACATAGTGGAACAGACATCCTTGTATGAATGTGTCTGTTTTTCCCATTTTACTCAGGAATCTCCATACTGATTTTCATCGTGGCTGTACAAGTTGGCCCTCCCACAAGCAGTGGAGGAGTGTTAACCTTTCTCCACATCCTCTCCAGCATAAACTGTCATTGGTGTTTTATTTTAGCCATTTTGACAGGAGTAAGATGGTATCTCGGAGTTGTTTTCAGGACTATAGCTCTATAATAGAGCTTGAAGTCAGGGATGGTGATGCCTCCGGACATTGCCTTGTTCAGCAGAGTTGTGTTGGCTATCCCGGTTCTTTTGTCTTACCATATAAAGTCAAGAATTGCTCTTTCGAGGTCTGTGAAGAATTGTGCTGGGATTTCAATGGGGATTGCATTGTGTCTTCAGATTGCTTTTGGCAAGACTGCCATTTTTACTATGTTGATCCTACCTATCGAAGAGGATGGGAGATATCTCCATTTTCTGGTGTCTTCTTTAGTTTCTTTCTTTAAAGACTCAAAGTTCTTGCAATACAGGTCTTTCACTTGTTTGGTTATGGTTACCCCAAGGTATTTTATGTAGTTTGTGGCAATTGTAAAGGGTGATGTTTTTCTGATTTCTTTCTCAACCCTTTTATCGTCTCTATACAGTAGGGCTACTGATTTTCTTGAATTGATCTTGTATCCTGCCACTTTGCTGAAGGTATTTATCAGCTGTAGGATTTCCCTGGCAGAGTTTTTTTGGGTCACTTATGTAAACTATCATATCATCTGCAAATAGTGAAGTTTAACCTCTTCCTTTCCAATTTGTATCCCCCTGATCTCCTTTTGTTGTCTTATTGCTCTGGCTAGAACTTCAAGTACAATATTGAATTGGTATGGAGAGAGTGGACAGCCTTGTTTTCTTCCTGATTTAAGAGAAATTTCTTTGATTTTCTTTCCATTTAGTCTGGTGTTGGGTGTTGGTTTGCTGTATATAGTTTCTTATTATGTTTAGGTGTGTTCCTGTTATTCCTGATCTCTCCAAGACCTTTATCATGAAGGGGCATTGGTTAGCATTTTGCTTACTTTGGCTACTGATATGAATGCTAAGTAGCTATAGAATCAACTTCATGACATAATGTTTATCAAATATTTGTGTAGCAAGCTTTCTCATCAGACTTTCTTGGACTGCTATACCACACATAATGACATGGAGACTTCCTATTAATTTTGAAAGCTTGGCCTTTAACTTATAATTGCTTCCAACTAGTTCTTATAACTCAAATTAACTTGCTTCTATTAATCTACATTATGCCAAAGGCATAATGTCTAACTTGCTCTAAGTCTGCTGGTATCTCTCACCTTTCTTCCTCCTCCTCCTCTACTTCCCTAGAAACCCCACCAATCCTCTCTTGCCTATCTAATGACCATTCTGTTCTTTAATAAACCAATCAAAGCAATACATAGTCATACAGTATACAAATATCCCACAACATATTTGAGCATCACCAATTAAGCTACCACTTGAAAGTAATCAGTTTACTGATACTGGGCTGTGATTTTTATCTTTAAACCAGAAATTAAAAGTTCTAATTTGACACATTTGCTGACCCTGCTAGCAAATACTCCTGATGTGATAGCCTCAGTGTGCCAATGGGAAGTCTATGATCCCAGAATTAGAAAGGTAGTGTGCCATTGTCTTTTGTGATCCCACACACATATGTCTCTATATCAGGCTAATCACCACTTTATCTAAATTTAAAATGTTTCTAATTGTTACATATTTGTTTATTACACATTGAAGAGACTCGCTTAATATAAACTAATTCCTAGATAACGCTTCTTTACCTATAAACGCTGAATGATTTCTCAAGGCAGTTTGTTCTGTCTGCACAGTATAATTTCATCAGTTGCTTATGATTTAAGATCCTAAATTGTGATTTATTGATAGTGGCTTAAAGTACATGGTCTTAAACCAACTATTTGGGAAAACGTTCTGTCCCCAACACTCACTATACCAACTGTTATACTCCACTGTTTTTATATTTGTTGTTGTTTTTTTTTAAATTAAAGATATAAGTGCAGCAAATTTTTGTAACTGAAAGTAAAAGCACTGAATATTAGATATAAATCTTTACTTCTATAATAAGTTGGGTTTAGTTTACCATTAGCTGATTTATTAACCAATTATTGCATGTGTTGGTTTTTGTACATTTATATTTAAATGCACCTTATTTAATAACTATCACTGAATCATTGACATGAATCCCACACAGCAGCATTATAACTCACACATGAATGAAATTTATCTAACATATGTGACACCACAAACTTTGCAGACTTGGAAAAGGCTAGACATCATCCCATCACCTGTCCGTGGTCATTCAAAATAGTGAATCATCAAGGAAAAAGCACAAATATGCGGAAGAAACTTGGCACAAAATAAACTATGAAAGACACAAGTAGAGAAAGATTTACCTAGCTTGACCACAGATAGAAACAAATTTTCACTACTGTGTTCATGTCCATGTGTTCAAATAACCACAGAAGTACCCCAGGTATTGATTTGGGAGTTAATTCCCTGTCAAAGGTAAGTGCAGCCAGACACTCATTAATGTAACAATCAGTAGTGTACTGCTGTCAGAAGGATAGGATCCTGCAGGACCTGAGCTCTACTATGTTTTACACAGACACTTTCAAGAGAGTATTAGGACAAAGGATAATGGGCACGCAGAGACCTTGTAAAGTCAGGACAGTGAGAACTCCCAAAGACCAGCTTGATTAAACAGATCATTCCTCCAGTTAAAACAGAAGGTCTCTGGCATTTCTGTTGATTACTTCTTAAAATGATACAAATATTATACATATTTCTGGGTGCCCTATGATATTTCAATATGTGTATACATTTTGCAATGTTTAAAGTAGGTAAGCATATCAATTTCCTCAAATTTGTTTCATTTCATTTCTTTTTGGCAAAGACATTGAAAATCCTTTCTCCCAGTTTTTTTGAAATGTTCAACCAGTTATATTGATCCATTGTCTTCCTGCTGTGCAATGTAACACCACAACTTATTACTCCTACCAAAGTAAGATTAGCTGATGTTTATGCTCTACAGGGTGACCTTTTGATACATTTCAAGGTTGCGGAAATATATACACCCATTCACACACATTTACACACACACACACACATACACAAACACACACACACACACACACACACACACACACACACACACACACTGGAAATACTGAGAATGTAAACCCATTTTAGTAAACTGTTAGGAAGAGTGGTCAGGTGCTTACCAAGTTTGAACTTTCACAGCTGTGACCTTTCTCTGGCAGCCACTAGGAAAGGCCATCTAGGAAAGTTTTCTTGCAAACTGGGGTAATTTTTAAGTTTTTGTGATGGCAAAAACAGTGAGTGGAACCATATCCATGATAATAGTTACATAAGCCAAAGATCAAACTATTTTGAAGATGGCTCATATGACTTTGACTAGAATTTGGTCAAATAGAAAATCTTTGCTACACAAATAAATTTTAGCAAGTAGTAAAACTTGCAAATATGAAGTCACAAATAACAAGGGCTGATTTAACTTGGCATTCTTCTGTGTAAATGTTTTAGAAGAGTAAGGAAGAAATGTCATCATAAACTATAGTCAAAATAGAGAAACTTGTCATAAAATTACTTGCTTTGGCCTTTATATTATTTTGTCTTGAATTTCCATTTCTATTTTTAAAATTTTCTACTTCTGTGTTTTGTGCTTCAGCTTTTTTATTACTGTTATTAGTGTGTGCTACTCTGACATCTTTACCCCCACTAGACTCTTTTATCAATTTCCAACAGAAATCTGAAGACACTCACATCTCTTGTATAAAATGGCATTGTATTGACATATGCAATGGTAATCTTGACTGTCAACTTGGCTGGATTAAAAATCATCTAGGACAGTGTTTCTCAACCATTGGTTGCAACCCCATTGGGGGTCAAATGACCATTTCACAGATGTAGAGATGTTTGCAGTATCATTTATAACATTATCAAAATTACAGTTATGAAGTAGCAATGAAAATAATTATATAGTTGGGCATCACCACACCGTGAGGTTATAAAGGTTGAGAACCAGTGATCTAGGAGTCTAACAATTTACCTAGGGGTGTCTGTGAGGGTGAGTCCACAGACAACTGAGAGAAACACTTCACTCTGAATGTAAGTAACAGCATCCTGGGACCCAGATCAAATGAAAGGGGAACAGGGAAAAGCACACTAGCTCAGTGTTTACCTCCTTATCCATCTGCTTCCTAACTGTCATGAAGTGAACAGCCTCCCTCACTATATGCTTCTTCACCCATGGTATCCAACCTCACCTTAGGCTCTAGGCAATGCAATCAGCTTCTAGGACAAGGTGAAGTCTTGAACCAAAACTAAACTTTCCACTTTTTAATGCTATAATGCCAGGTACTTTGTCACAGTAAATAAAAGATAATGTAGCAAGTAATCTACACATTTTCCTCTCTTTTGAAATAGTCTGAATTGCCTCTGGATAACCTAAGTTATATAATACAAAGTAAATGCTATATAAATAATTGTTAGACTTTGTTGGTCATATAATCAGAAACAAATTGCTATCCATTACATGTGCAATTGTTTTCAAACACTTTCTACCCCTGATTGTTTATACCATGCATAAACAACACAGAGATCTCACTGGATTTGATCTTGTCAAGAATCTGCATTTTTAGCATGAATGCAGGTTTACAGTCAAAGGAAAAAATGTTAAGTTTGTGTGCTTGCCGTTCAGAGTTTTGACAAAGAACTTGCCTGAATGATGCTCTAAGAGCATTTGTGTCTCACTCTTGCATCCACCCAATAATTTGTAGAGAAGTTTTCAATGTTGTTGTGGTAAACTCTGTAGTAGATTTTATTTAGAGGTCATCAACTTTGTTACATAGTCAATTGAATTCCATATTTGCAAACAGAGAATTTTCCCTGTGATTACATATTTTATATAATTGTTCATCTAAAGCAAAGAACTTTTGTTAAAGAAATGGTCTTGATTTGGAAATAAAAAATGTGGAGGTTATTGTAATTTATTCCACTAAGGTGCAGAATTCTGGAAGGTTTTCAAATAGCTTAGATATAAAGTTTTATAAATAAGAGAGAAGGTGAGGGAAATGTCTCACCTTCCTTGGATGTTGTGAACCACAGTGTGGGGATTGTTATTAGTTCTCTTATGTTCATGTTGAATATATACATCACAAAGTTTGGTAGAAAGAATGAATGCATTCAAGGGTAACTTGGGGAAAATGGATAAGACATTTCTGTCTCAAATCCATCCTCAAAGGTGGGCTATATTAAATGTGTAGAGAGAATTTGTGGGACAAACTGATTTACAGTTATAGAGTGGTGAGGATCTCGAGTTTGGGCTTAGTTTTCCTCTAGGGCTCTGCTTCTTTTATTTTGATTTCAAATGAATGTTGATGGAACCTGGGACTCCCTGGGTCGGGTCCAGAGGCTGTATTTTATTTTCTTTATAGATTAAAGGAAAGCCCTGTGTTTTTGCAAGTCAGTTGATATGAGAAGAGGGGTAGATATTCCAGATGTTTTCCTTTAGAGATAGATAGAGAGAAGGTTAGAGAAAATATCAGAGAAGATAGAACTAGTAGGTTCCCCCCATTATATATTAATATTGAAGGTCAAAATAAATCAAAAAGGAAGACAAACCATCCTTCTGACAAGGCACAATTTGCATGACTTTCTTATTTCTTACAGAGTCCCTAAACATTGGGTGAGCATGATAAGCATGTCTAGAAATCCTCACCCCTATGGCCCACATTACACATTCAAAAGAAGTATAGATTCAAAATCCTTTTTGCATATCCTCTTAAAAGTATCTCTATGGATAGCTTTCTGTGAATGTTCTGTAATCAATTGACTACATTTTAAAAAAATCTGTATGCACATACAAGCTTGAGATTTTAAAGGTATCACTTTAAATTAAATATCAATGATATTAAAATCTGTAACATTAAAGCCCCTCACATAAGACATTTGTATGCTAGAATGATTTTCTCTTAGACTTGACTTATATGTGGAAAAATACATTATAAACATTATTTGTTTCCCAATAAATTAAAAGCTAAAAGTAATAATTATTCAGTTATCAAAATAATAAAATCAAAGACATAGTAAATGGAATAGAGATAAAGGGAAATAAATGATAAAACATGAGATGTAAGCTAAGAAATATCTGTTGTTGGCCATCAAGATGGCTAAGTTGGTAAAGACACATGATGCCATAATTGGGCCTTAAACGAAGGCAAGAAACAGCTTCACAAATTCTGACCTCCACACACAAACTATGGTAAAATAAATAAATGTGTACAATAAGAATGATTAAAAAAAAAGAAATAGCTGTTGCTTGAAAACTAACTTCTTCCTACAAGATGATAGGAAAACAGCAGAGGGAGAAAAAGAAAACTGCATCTGGCTACAATGTTGTTTCGATAGAAATATGCAAATCATTTCCATTCTTCCTATACTTTAGGCCATTTTTACACACTGAAGGAATTTTGAATGGGTCCTCCTCCTCTAGCAGCTAATTAATCTCTCCCAAATATGCTCCTTCAGCTGAGTGCAGTGGATGTACCTTACCCACCTCAGCTGGTGACTTCTCCAGATGCCCTATCCTCTTGAGCAGTTCTTTCTTTCCCCAAGCTGTGTGAAAACCTACCTTTTCCATTTTTGGGGGAAAGCATATGAGTTATATCATTGAAGAGTTTTCTCTACCACTTCTCTGCCAACAGAAATGAATATATTCTCAAATTATTGAATTGAGTTTTAATGATAAAAACAAAGTCTATATATGAGTTATGAATTTGACTATAAGTATATTTAAAATGTCAGGATACAATTTACCAAGTTACATACCCTTCCTGTGCATGCATTTATTCAATAGTATCATAGCCAATACCTTTACATTTGCCTAAAACAGTCCTAAAGTTTGTAAATAGAGAGATAGTTGATGCCATGGGAGATATGTCAAAATATATACATATATGTACATATACACACTGTATACTTGGTGACATATTATTGACAATTATAGACATTTCTGTGTTAATTCAAAAACCAGTTTTTGAAAAAATGTAACATTTAAGTTTTTATGCATGAAAACAAAATATTTGGATCATATTCAACCTCCTCTCAAACCTCCCTCCCACCCACCACCAGTTTCATGTTCCCTGCTTTGGTTTTGTTTGTAAATAACCCACCGACTCCAGTTAGTGCTGTCAATATAAGAATGGGTATGGGGCCATCCACAGTAATGTGGATAATCTGCCTGGAACTACATCCTTAAGGAAAACTGATTCTTCCTCCTCTGGTAGCCACCAGTTTTCAGCAGTACCTTTGCTGGGTGTGAAAACTCATTAGTTCCCCCATCCCTCTTTGCTGGAGTGTTGACTGGTTGATCTTGTTCAGACCTTGCATTGGCAAACACAGTGGCTGAGAGTTTATAAGTATAGCACTTCTAGTACAGTCAGAAGGCACTATTTTTCCTCAGTCTTCATTAACTTCTGATTCTTGCAATCATTCCTACCTTCTTCTACAATGTTCTTTGATCCTTGTAGGAGGGAGTGTGTGTGTGGTGTGGGTGTGGGTGTACAATTGTATAGCCTCAGATGTGAACCTACTATTTGCTAAATGAACATAGCATTAAACTGCCCTCTAATTTGTGTCTTATACCCATATGTCAGTGCAGTTTTCAGTATCCCTCAGAAACTCACATCCCGTCAAAGTGAACAGAATGGATATCCATAGACTGCTCATCCACAAAGAGAGAAAGTTTTCATTTAAATAAAGACAAATACTATATACAAAGCTTTTGATGTTATAGTATAATTCTTATAGGTTGAATTGCTTCTACTAGGAAAAGAAAACCTATATTTTATGTCTATATCCTCTTTTGCTCTATTTCCAGTAGTTATCAAATTAGGAAATGGCATTTTAGATGTGTTCATGTATTGATTATCTCAGATGCTTTTGTTCTTTTCATACACTAAAGTTTCTGCCTGGTGTCATTTTCATTCAGTATGAATAGCTTCAATTCAACATGTCTTGTAGGAAAGATTTCCTAGCAATCAATTTTTCAGCTTTTATTGATCTGAAATTTTGTTTCATCCTCATAAATAAAGGTATTTTTAGCAGAATATCTAAATCCAGCCCTTTTGAAAACATAATTCTACCTGTTTTTTTTTTTCTGGTGAGAAGTCAGCTGCCATTGGGAGCCTTGTTCTTTTGTATGTGCTTTTTCTTTTATCTATGACAACTTTGGGATTTGTTGTTGCTGTTGATTTGTTTCATGCCTTGCTTTGATATTTTGACTATGATATGCTTTGGAACATTGTTACTGGATTTTTTTAAAAAAATTGGATCAGAAATATGATATTTTCCTTTAAATTGGAACAATTTTAGCCATTATTTCTCAAAATGTTTCTTACTCTCTAGGCTTCTCTGGAAACTCAAGTATATCTGTATTGAATATTCTCATATTTTCCTACTGATGATTGAAGCTCTCTGAATTTTTATTCTTTTCTGAAATGTGTGATTTTTTTATTTTACCTACTTACCTCACTATGAGTTCCTACTTTTACAGTTTTTATTTATTTTAGATTATCTCTACAAACACTTTAATGACATATTCCTTTACATAATTGAATATTCTTTTAAATCTTTTTTAAATCTTGGATGTCAATAATTAATTCATAATCTCTTTCACTTGATTCTTTTTCTAGATTTTGATTTGTATTTTTCTATATCTTCATATGCATAGCAGTTTTTACTTACATTGGATGTTCCTCATGAGTATGGATCTGTATATAGATAATTTTCATATATAAGGCAGGGTGCTGTTCTAGTTAGTGTGCTTTTATGTTTAGTTTTATTATTTGGCAAAAATATCTACTGTAGCTTTAAGCTCAATTCATGAACCCAATATCTACTCCTATAGTAGAATTTTTCTGTAATCCCAAGTGGAAGTCATGGGTATTCAGTAAGGTCTTTCCACTCGAGCTAAAATTAGCTCTAAAACTTTCTAGAAGTCCTCCATCCGTGGTGGCATTGTTATGTTTTTGATGATAAAGCAGGGGTTCCTTCTACACCTTGTTAAAATCATAGTCTGAGGAAGTCTTATCTAGACCCTTGCCAACAAGTCATGATGGGTTGTTCTTACAAACTACTGCCAATCTCAACCTAATTCCTTTAATACAGAGTTCCTACACTGCAAATTCCAGGAAACTCTGTACCTAGAGAGTAGTCTCACTATCCCATGATCATGAGCTTAAATTCTCTGAGGATTTAATTCCTTTAATACAGAATTCCTACACTGCAAATTCCAGGAAACTCTGTACCTAGAGAGTAGTCTCACTGTCCCATGATCATGAGCTTAAATTCTCTGAGGATTTAATTCCTTTAATACAGAATTCCTACACTGCAAATTCCAGGAAACTCTGTACCTAGAGAGTAGTCTCACTATCCCATGATCATGAGCTTAAATTCTCTGAGGATTTAATTCCTTTAATACAGAATTCCTACACTGCAAATTCCAGGAAACTCTGTACCTAGAGAGTAGTCTCACTATCCCATGATCATGAGATTAAATTCTCTGAGGATTTAATTCCTTTAATACAGAATTCCTACACTGCAAATTCCAGGAAACTCTGTACCTAGAGAGTAGTCTCACTATCCCATGATCATGAGCTTAAATTCTCTGAGGATTTAATTCCTTTAATACAGAATTCCTACACTGCAAATTCCAGGAAACTCTGTACCTAGAGAGTAGTCTCACTATCCCATGATCATGAGCTTAAATTCTCTGAGGATTTATTTCTATATTTTTCCAACATAATATTTTTACTGATTACTTGGGAATTTCACATCATGTACCATGATGACACTCACTTCCCAGGCCTCCCAAGTCCACATCCAAGTCTTGTGACCTCCCCTGCATTCTCCCAAGAGGAAGAAAAATAAACCATAAATAGTATATGTTACCCATACTCACTGGATTATGGTCAAATCCCAAGTGGCCAGCCAACTCCCCTACGCACACCCTCCCCCCCAAAAAAAACAACTGAGTGCTTTTCCACCTGCACTTTTGCCAAAAGTCATCAGTTATGGAGATCATCCTTATCACAATTTTTAATAGTTTTCTTTAATGGGCCCCTGTATAGGCTGTTACTTTTGGGAGGAATGTGGGGATAAGGATTTTCACAGAAGACTTCCATTCATTTCTAGGTGTAAAGTCATGGTCATCAAATAGTGAGCAACTGAGATTTTTTTCCTTTCCTGTAGTATATGACCATAGTATACTGTGTTAATTCAGTAGTAGAAAAAGTATGGCCTAAATAATGTATGCCATTTTATATCTTTTTTTGTTGGAAGAGAATTACTACATTTCTTCTCTGTCCTGAGTGGGAGTCTGAATCTTAAGAAAACATTTTTTATTGTTCCCTAAAAGATGTAATGGAGACTAACACAGGGTCATGATTATTTGCAACTAAGGTAGAACACCCATGACCTGAGAAGTTTAGCAACTAGTCCCATATACTATATTTTAAACTACAAAAATATAAATGAACGTTGATCATCAAATCTAATAATACACTTGTTGAGAAGTTTGGGGATGATGATAAGTCTGAGTAGACTTTGTAGAATATCTTTCCTTCTGTCAATAAATCTGAATGTTCTTAACGTGTCAATACTCAGTAGCCTGTAGGTTTTCCCATAGTAAAATATATCAAAAGTATAGAGAACTAAATCCAGCATCTATGCAGAATTTTTAAAAAATGAAAAATAAGTTGATGCATTCCAATTCCAATGGAGAACATAGTAGACAAATAATTGCTGTGATAGAAAACCCATAACTCAGACAAAACTTCCCTGTACTTTTAAAGAAATTACAGAAATGTTAGATTTTTAAATTGCTCTTACAAAAGAAAACAGCAAAGTAACTAAAGCATTTTTTTTGAGAAACAGATGTAGGTCAAAAGGAAACTGAAGGATATTGAGAAATGACTGAAATAAAATTAATACTGAAAAACAAAATGAAATTAGGGAAAATGGAACAAAACTGATGTTTCCCAAAATATATAAAATGAATGCAACAAAATAGGTATGGGAGAAGACCTAACCTTAAACTAACAAAAATCCAGAATATTAACTGAAAATTCTTATCAAAACTTGCTGCATTAAAGCTTTGCATCTCTCATGTTTGTAGTGAGTCAGAAGCTGCTGTTTATAGCAAGAGCATCATCCACTGTGATTGGCTGGGGATTAGTGGTAGGTGATAAGTTTGCCTCAGACTTTATCAATGGAATGAAAGAGCAAAAACAGTGAGAAGAAATAAGAATACATTTTGGTTTTGTTCACTATGTCTTCTGGAAATGAAAATGATTCTAAAGTCAGTTTTCATTTTAATTGATTATTTTTTCATTCTGAGATACATTTTAAAGATTTTCATTTCCTTTATTTTTGATATTATAATACAATTATGTTATATATTATATATATTAATTAATATAATTTAATTGCATCTCTTTCCCTCCTTTCCTCTCTCCAAACCCTCTGACCACTCTCCACACCCCTACCTGCCTTTTTTCTAATTCACAGCCTCTTCTTTCTTTAACTGTTGTTTCATGTATATATGTATATACATATATCCATAAGTATATATATTCCTGAATACACAAATATACCTGCTAACTCTATATAATGTTTTTTGTATGTATGATTTCAGGGATGACCATTTGTTATTGGATAGCCAAATTTGTACTCTTCTCTAGAGAAGACTGTTTCTCCCACTCTCAGCATCCCTAAGTGGTCTATGATTTGGTATGTAGGTGTGAGGACTCCTGGGCTTTTCCCTGCCCACTTGTGCATGCCTATTGCTGTCATCCTTGTCTAGCTTCTGTTTGGGTAGTAATGAATTATTTTTAAAAGGTGAATTCTGAGTCCAAAAAAATTGCACAGCAGGTAAAGGCACTTCCCACACAAAAGTATTTTATTTACTTTCAGCAATAAGTGACTATTTGACAGATTAAAATTTTTAATATTAAACCAGGTGTTGGTGGCACACTCGGGAGGCAGAGGCAGGCAGATCTCTGTGAATTCAAGACCAGCCTGGTCTGCAAGAGCTAGTTCCAGGACAGCCTCCAAAGCCACAGAGAAACCCTGTTTCAAAAAACCAAAAAAAAATTATGAAGTGAGGAGAAAACTTTTCCAAACATCTCTGAGGCACCAGGCTCAAAGTGACCTCTCTCCTTCTGTCTCGTCTTTGTCCACGCAGTCAAAGACTCTTACAGTAGAAATGTGTTCAACATCTGAGTGTGTTCAGCTAAGTCATTTCCTTTGTCTAAGGAGGAAATCTGGCACCAAGAGTCAACCCCTTATCCTGCTGGTTCTTGTCCATGTCAAAGCTGGCATCTAGCCTGCTGCCTCTGGTGCAGGATTTCCCAACACATCATATGATCACAGGAGGCACAGCAAAGCAAGAAAGCAGGGGTCCATGATGCTCCCGTTAGTGGTGTGTTCATGCTGACTTCTCTTTTCCCAGCACTTTACTCTAGTTTCACAATGGGCTCTAAATAACTGTTTTATTTTTTTAAAGATTTATTTATTTATTACATATACAGTGTTCTGCCTACATGCCAGAAGAGGGCACCAGATTGAATTGTAGATGGTTGTGAGCCAACATGTGGTTGCTGGGAATTGAACTCAGGACCCCTGGAAGAGCAGTCAGTGCTCTTAACCTCTGAGCCATCTCTCCAGCCCTAAATAACTGTTTTAAAGTCAGTTTCTGTTAGGTAAAATGATTCTGTGCAGTGTGTGCCCTATTTTAAGGGAGAGTCCATCCATAAACTGCCAAAGGGTGAGGACACAGTGGCCTCTCCTTCCCTCTCATTTCCTGTAGTTCAGATCAATGGTTCTCAAACTTCAGTGTGCATCTGAATTCCCTGGAGTGCTTGCTAAAACAGATTGCTAGGCCCCACTCCAAAGCTTCTGATTCAATAGGTTTGAGATGAGGCTGAGAATTTGCATTTTGGATCCGGTCCCAAGTGATGCTGATACTGCTAGTCTGAATGAAACACTCTGAAAAACACTTGTTTAGATTCTCATCCCCAAAGGCAATTTATAATTACCAGAGGAGGCATTAACACACCAATGCCTGCATCCATCATGGATCAATTGGAAGGGAATATTTTGGGCTTGAAAGTGGAGATGAGTAATTCCACAAGTATGGCCAGTCATTGTAATGTCGAAAAAAAGATGAGAAACCATGTGGGAAAATGGTGACCTAAGTAAGTTGACTTGATCTTAGGGATTGGTGGGGGATTTTCTTTTCATAACACATTTTTTATTAGTTGGAGACAATTTTCATGTAGTTATTTCAAAACGTAAATAAAAGGTATAGAGCCAGTAAGATTTTCCTAGTAGATAAAAGTGCTTTTGATAAGGCTGATGACCTCAGTGTGATTGATAGAATCCACAATGGTGGAAGGAGAGAGTGGACTCCCAAAAACTATCCTTTGACCTCCCCATGTGTACCTAAAGAAAACATTTTAAAAGTAGGGTAAAGATAACACAACAAATGGTTCCATAATTTGAAGGTAATTTAAATTTATTTGATCCTGCTAATTGTCTTAAGTACTTACATGGTTATAACATGTTTCTTTGAAATTGTTCTTTGATTTGTGACAGCCTCACACTGTAACCCATGCCATCTTGGAAATGACGGCCACACCTTGCCTCCAAAGTCTTATATTATAGGAATGTGCCACTCTGTACCTAAGATATTATTTTTGTAATTGTGCTCGCGCGCGTGCGTGCGCGCGTGCGCGTGTGTGTATGTGTGTGTGTGTGTGTGTGTGTGCGTGCATGCACACATTCACATGCATGTGTCTGATATTTTTAAAATAATGTTGCATTCAGTTCTTGGGACGTTTTTTATTAGCATTGCATAAGAAGCAACACCATTTAGATACAAAGTCCTAAATCCTTGTTCTGAATCCCTCTCCACAGTGAACGATGCAGATATACATTATATGGACACACAGACTCGGTGAACAGCATTGAGTTTTTCCCTTTCTCCAACACTCTACTCACCGCTTCTGCAGACAAGACGTTGTCTATGTGGGATGCACGAACAGTAAGCAAATCACCTGCCCTTTCTCTAGGTTAATTAGTGTAACATTGGTAGTCACCCTTTAAGCGATAGGTACAGTTTTAAAAGTGTTGAAAGGAATGCAGGATTAAAGTACATTGTTAGGTGTTTGTGTGTGTGTGTGTGTGTGTGTGTGTGTGTGTGTGTGTGTGTGTGTGTGTGTGTGCTCATGCTGGGGGCACTATGTCATATGCGTGGAACTCAGAGGACAGCTTTTCAGAGTTTGTTCACTCCATAAATATTGAGAGTCAGGAATGAAACTCCGGTCCTCAGGCTAGGCTTACACACTGACCATTTCACTGCTCCCCAAGCAGAAGGAAACCGCAATAAAGAAACGAAGAGATAATGCATAATTATTTTAAACACAGGCTATTAGGTTGTGTTTTCATTGTCATTTTAGCAATATCCGATGAAGGTTATGAGGAGAATCAGGGCTCTAATTGATTGCAAGATGAAATATTCCTGGTTTCTGTTTCCTCAGTAAATGAGGAAATTCTTTATTTTTAAAATTAGATAATTCAAATTGTGAAATAAATGAAAATGTTAAAAATATTGATATAAAATGACAACTCTACTCAAACAGTGCTTTCACCAAGGTCACACTAATTCTATTGACTTTGTTACCAATTTTTAAAATTTATTTAAGAAATAAAACGTAACAACCTCTCTTAGGAATCACTCATGATTTAAAGCTCAAACTACATATGTTATTCTGAAGCTATTTGTTATATTTTGTCTGTACACCATGAGTCATTGCTGTTTTTTTCAAATTATTCATGAAATACTTAATGTAAACTGATGTTTATAGTTGGATTTTACAAGGTGTTGAAAGGGTGACCAGAGTTGTAACTTCTTTCCTCCTTGTGGTAGTAAGAACTGTGACAAAGGTCAGATTGTTTGATTTGCTTGATTTGTAACATTGCTTCATCCCTGGTATTATTCTTCCTTTTAATCATTTAAATATGCAAATTTCTTAATAATGGATAAATTATCTGAGTATACGTAAGGCCTGGACCTAAAAGAAGATGAATGACTTCCTTTTCTTATTAGAGAAGCATAAGCAGTTCACTTTTGTCACCTCAATGTGATCAATTACTCTTGAGGCACCTCTAAAATATTTTTGATGAAATAGAAAAATGTCTAGTGGATTATATTCCCATAAATTAGTTTTAAGCTTCCTTTTCCCACAGTGAAACATATACTAGTCTTAAATCATTAACTCACCATAGCAAGTTATCATTACAGGTAATGAATGTGGAGACCTCCAAGTCAGTTTCCCAATCAACTAGACAGATCCGCTCTAATTCTATGGGAGATGAAGATTGTGATATAAATCTTTATAATTACCAGAAAGAGATCGTGAAAGAGTACAGAGTTTTGGAAACTCATGAAATTAATGTCCTGTGGGGTTGAATGTCTTTTTTCTCAATGCTATAAAACTATTTTATTAAAATTGAAAGCTAAGATTGTTTTCCTGTCAGAAAATGATATATTTTATAGTAAATTTGGTGAAAAATTATGATGCCTTCCTAAAAAATCAGCATGAAAAATCCCCATCCATGAGTAACTTAAAGAACTGTTTAAAACAAATGCAGCAGTGAGGTTATTTAGTCACTCCCTAGACCAGTGATTTTTAAAGGCAAGGAATGTGTCTGTTGGACAGGAAAATAGAAACGATAAAAGACAAGATGCAGTTCTGAGCGTCAGAGCAGGGCTGGCAATGGACTTCACTCAGCCAGTCCACAACCAGGGTGGCATCTGGTAGCCTTAACTGTGGCACTTGTCTAGAGATACCCTGGTCTTGACTTAGTTTTAAGATCCAGGAATCAAGATCTCTGAGAGCCTATGAAGTGGAGAAACTAAGAGGTCACAAAATATGTAACCTATTGTAACCTGTCTGTGTGACCCCTGTCTTTCTCATAGTTCAGCCTCCCTCTCCCAGGAGTGTTGGCTTAGACAAGAACTGTGTTCTCTGAAAGGAGTGCCACAGCAGTCAGAGCTCAGAGTACAGAGGTCTAGGAAAACAGAGCACCATTTCTCTCTGAGTTATAGTTCTCTTTTTTTTTTTTGCTTTTTTCAACAGAATTTTTCTCTCAGTCTACTATATCCTGATTATTATTGCTCCTCCCTCTACTTCTCCCAGTTTCTCTCTACCCCCCTTCCATTCATATCCACTCCCCTGTCTGTCTCTCATTAGAAAACAAGCTCCTAAGAGATAATAATAAAATATAATAATATAAAAGTAACATATCAAAATTGGAAAAACATCAGAAGGAAAAGAGCCCAAGAAAAGGCACAAGAGAAGCCTGTTGTTCATACATTCAGGAATCCCATGGAAACACTAAGATGAAGGCCATACTATACACACAGTGGACGTGAAGGGTTCAAAGGGATAAGAAAAAGCATATGTGGATAAAATCTTAAGAAAACAAAGGGAGCAGGAAAATGCCCTGACTGAATGCTATGAGAAAAGGAACTTCCAAAGATGCCACTGAGTTTGTTTTCTTCAGGTCATCTTTGGTTGGGCATGCAGCTATGGGATATGGAGTTAGTGAAAATCTTTTCCCATTCTGTAGGCCAACTGTGACCTCATAAAATGTCTGGGCAATATTCCTTCTATTTCTATTCTGTGGGATAATTTGAGGAGCATTGGCATCAACAGTTCTTTGAAAGTCTGGAAGAACTTTGTGCTAAAACCATTTGGCCCTAGATGTTTTTTGGTGGGATACTATTAATTACTACTCCAATTTCACTAGAGTTTATGTATCTATAAAAATTGCTTATCTGATCTTTATTTAACTTTGGTAAGTGGTACTTATCAAGAAAATTATCTATTTCTTTTAGATTGTCCAGTTTGGTGTGTACAGTTTTCTGAAGTCTGTCCTTATGATTCTCTAGATTTCCTTGATATCTATTTGTATGCCCTTCTTCATTCTAATTTTGTTCATTTGGATATTCTTTCTCCACTGTTCAGTTAATTTGGATAAGGGGTTATCAGTATTACTGATTTTCTCCAAGAACTGTTTGTTTCATTTCCTTTGTATTGTACTGTTGGTATTTTCTTGATTTCCATCCTTAGTTTGGTTATTTCTTGTCATATACTCCTTTTGGAGTGATTTTTTTCTTTTTTGTTTTAGAGTGTACAGGTGTGCTGCTAACTTACTAGTATGAGATTTCTCAAATATTTTTTGTATCTTTATTTAGTACTATGAGCACACCTCTTAGAACTACCTGCATACTCAGATCTTCTGTGTATCAATTTTCACTGAATTCTAGAAAGTCTTCAATTTCTTGATTTCTGTCTTACTCATTTTCCATTCAGTAGAGAGTTGTTTATTTTCCAGGAGTTTGTAGGATTTCTATTGTTTCTGATGTTGTAGAAACCCAACTTTAATCTGTAGTATCTTATAGGATGCAGAGGGTTAGTTTATTTTTTTAACCTGTTGAGACTGGCTTTGTGACCTAGTATATGGTAAATTTTTGAGAAAGTTTCATGAGTTGTTGAGAAGAAGGTATATTCTTTTGTGTTTGGGTGATATGTTCTTTAACTATCAGTAAGGTCCCTTTGGTTTATAATGTCAGTTAGCTTCAGTAATTTTCTGCTTAGTTTTTGGCTGGATGGCAAGTCTGTTGGTGAGAATCAGGTATTAAAATCTCCCAGTATCAATGTATGAGTGTCAGTGTGTGATATAAGGTTCAGTAATGTTTCTTTTAAAAACATAAACATGACTGTCTTTGCATTTGGGGCATAGATGTTGAGAAATGAAATACTATCATGGGGTATTTTTCTTGGATGAGGCATGTTCTTCCATATCTCTTTTGACTAATTATAGTTTGAAGTCTACTTTTTTTTAGATGTTCAGGTAGCTACATCAGCTTGCTTATTTGCTTGGCATACCTTTTTCCATCCTGATGTAATGTCTATCCATCAGGTGAAGATGTATTTCTTGGATGCAAAAGATTTATGGATCCTGTTTTCACATCCATTCTGCTAGTCTGTGTGTTTTTTTTAACAGGAAATTGGGGCCATTGATGTAGAGAGATATCAATGAGCAGTGTTTGATAATTACTATTATTTTTTGCAGTTTTGGCTGTGTGTATGTGTGTGTGCGTGTGTGTGTATGTTTAGCCTTTTTGATATGGTGGTTCTTGGGTGTGGCTAACTTCTTTGGGTTGGAGTTTTTCTTAGTGCTGGATTTATAGACAGATATTGCTTAAATTTTGTTTTATTGTGAAATGTCTTATTTTCTCCATCTTTTTCACTGAAACTTTTGTTGTGTATAGTAATCTGGAATGGCCTCTGTGCTCTGTGAATCACCTGTCCAGGCCATTCTGGGTTTTAGAGTGCCCATTGAGACATCAGGTATTATTCTAATAGGTCTGCCTTTATATGTTACTTGGTCTTTATCTCTTTGTGGCTTCTAATATTTTGATCTTGTTCTATGGGTTTAGTGTTTTGATTACCATGTGCCAAGGGGACATTCTGTGTGGTCCAGTCTATTTTGTCTTATGTATGCTTCTTGTACCTTGATAGGCACTTTCTTAGCATAGGAAAATTATTCCTCTATTATTGGTATTCTTAATATTTGATCCTGTAATATTCATAGTGTTCCAGATTTCTGAGTAAGTTTTGTTTTATTTAACATTTTCTGTTACAGAGGTATCCATTTCTTATATCACATATCCAATGCCTGAAATTTTTTCTTCCATATCTTGTACTTTTGTGGTAAATCTGGCCTCTAAGGATATTTTCTAAGTTCCTAAAAATTCATTTCCAGTTTTCTCAAAGTTTGTGTTTTCTTTCTTGATTCTATTTTCACTTTTGGACCTTAAACTGTTTATTCATTTTCTCCCCATGTTTATTTGTATTTTCATAGTTTTTTATAAGCATTTTTTTATTTTCTCTTTTAGGACTTGTATTATAAAGGCTATTTAAAAGACTATGTTTTGTGTTTCAGCTATGTTTCAATAATTATCACCTACTCTGGTAAGGTTGCTTTCTGTAATGGAGACATATTGTTGTGGCTGTTATTGATTGTGTGTATATGTTGGCATTAAGACATCTATGATTGGGAACATTATAATTCTAGGTGCTGATGCCATGTCTTGTCTTTACTGTTTGGAAGATTTGCTTCTTAGCTTTTGTTGCCTTCACTGGTGTTTAGGAGAGTGTGGGGGCTATGTGTTGCCTAATAAATTCTTCTTGGATCCTGTCTTAGGCATTTACTAAGGAACGGATCTTGTGTATATGTAAACACACATTCACAAATACACACATACACACTCTCTCTAAAAGAAACAGGGCTATATAAGTGGCAGTATTAATATAACCTTTGGTTTTGGTTGGTTTTAACAAAGATACTAGTAATTCTAAAATGGCACTTACTTTTTAAAGATGACTTAGTATGCTTACATTTTCTAAATTTTAGGATTAAATGATTAATTATTATAATCTTTAAATCACAACTTAGACCTGTGATTAGATTTGTCAGCTACAAGAGCTGCAAATAATTCATTGCAAAGATAAGAGAATCATAAGAAGAAGAACTCTGGGCTCGTGAGATGGCTTAGAGGACAAAGGCACTTATGCAAAGTCTGAGGTTCTAAGTTCAGTCCTCAGGATCCACACGCTGAAACAGGACAGTGAACTCCTCCAGGTGTCCTCAGACTTGTTCCACATTGTATCACACACACACAAACACACACACACACACACACACACACACACACACTGTATCTACCAACTAAACAAAGTATTTTAGAAAACATTTTCAAGACATCAATTAGTCTCATAAAACACTTAAAGATTTTAAATATTTTAAACAATATAGATAATTCTTCAACTGCAGAATAAAAGTATTTGGTACAATTTGTAAAAATTACTGCCCTTGCATATATTTGGCAAAAGAATCTCTGAAAAACATGTTATCTGATGCTCTTAGTAGTTTCCTTTGAAAATGGTACCTTTTGTACCCCACAATGTCACCATCCTTTGAAGGGGTGATTAATGTATAATTATTTTCTAAAATTATTTTCTGATTGCACACTCTTAACATACACTTGCCATCACACAAAATGTCAACAAACTAGGAATATGTATATACCTGGCAGCAGTGGTAGGCTCTGTGTGCATAATGCACTAGTCATCATTACAACTTTTTAAAAAAGTGTTTTGTCATAAAAATCTAAGTGTGAAATTCTGTGGGAGCAGAAAACATCTTCTTGGCATTCTCTGACTTGCCAGAAAGATTGTGAAGATCCTAGTAATCAAAGCACAAGCTAGCATAAAATTAACCAAATTAAAAATACCTCAATTTCTCTTAACTAACTGCTATGATTATTTCAGGGTGCTAGCCCTGGAGTTGTCCCCATAGACTGCTCATTGTACTCCTGGCTTGGAGAGCTTCGTATTTTACACATGTACTCTACCAAAACTCACTACTCTGCCAGTAATTCCTACAAGTTACCTGTTGTTGGTTGTTCTCACTCTTTGGCTTGTTGCTCTTTGGGGAGCCTACCACCCAGCTTTCAAATAAATATGCACAGAAGCTTCTTCTTTCTTAGGAATGCCTTTCTTAGTTTGCCTTATTTCTTGCCAGCTTTTCTTAAATTATCCTGTCTACCCTTTGCCTCTGGTCTTTTCCTTTTCTTACTTCTGTGTCTCCTACTTCATGGTGGGGGGTGTGACTAGGTGGCCGGTCCTTAGCATCCTCCTCTCCTCCTTTTCTTGCTCCTTAATCTCTCTTGCTGTCTTTTCTTCTCCTATTTATTCCCTCTGCCTGACAGCCTCACATATTCTTTCTCTGCCTTGATATTGGACTTTAGCTCTTATTAGACCAGTAAAGTGTTTTAGACAGGCAAAGTAACACAGCTTCACAGAGTTAAACAAATGAAACATAAAAGAATGCATCACATCTTTGCATCATTAAAAACAATGTTCCATAGCATAAACAAATGCAATATATCTTAAAATAATATTCTATGACTCTCAGTTCTTAAGCACACCAGCTCTTCAAGACATAGAGTTAGCCATAGTATGCATAACAATCGATCTCTCAAAAACCCTCACTCTATCATTCCAGCTACATAACTGTATCTTCCTATTATCCTTGGTGAATTTGTCTGTCTTTAAAGGTATACTTCATTCTCCCACAATAATTTCTCATGCCTCATAGGTAAGGTATTTGGAGAGACAACCAAGGAAATTTTATATGCCTTTACAACTTTGCTAAAATGTTTAAAGTTGAATTGATAAATGAGGTATTATTTTCCCCACCAGATGGCAAATCTTGCCAATTGGTTAACATATTAGACAGTGAATAATGGCTTTAGTGATGTGGTAGAAACATGCATTTAAAAAGTGAATGTATGTATTGTTAAGCTCTGAGTCCCTGACTCAACCTACTCATATGCACTTACGTCACAGCACAGCAGCACCACATAATCTTTAGGCCTCCATCCAAACCCACTATCTATAGCTTATTATCAGGGAGGCCTTGAACAAAATTTATAAATATATTGGTCTCAGTTTCTTCATTTATAAAATATGTGCAATTGTGGTACATATCATACAACAATGTAATGGATGTAAAATAATGAATCACACGAAGGTTTTACAAGCAAAACTCCTAAGAGTTTGAGGTTACTGCTGTTTTGGAAGTCATACCATGCTATAGTTGTTTTTCTATAATGAATCTCTTGAGAGTTTCCCCCTCAACTTTAAGAATAGTTGTCATAGTAGGGGTCCAGAGGTGGAGGAGGAATGAAGACATGAAGGAAAGTGATAGGGAAAGTGAGAAGACAATGTTTTTCCTAACTCGAGGCTTATATCATATTCTTCAATTCTTCATGTATAGTCTATTCCACTTACTTTCCTTTATCTTCTTATTGATGCCAGTGCACACACCATTGAATATATACCATGACTAACTGAATACTGTATGAACAAATGACTTATTCCACTTACAAATTTCCTATAATCTCATAAATTGTATCCATTTTCAGGCAATAACAAAAATCATTCTTTTATTAATGAAAATGGTATTTTCCAAAGGCTAACACTCTGATACAAAAGTGTCTTCCAATTGTCAGACACTAAAATGTGGTTTATATTAATTATTATAAAGTAAAAGAGAGAGTGATGTTATTTGTGATATGCATGAATAGATTTTGTATGGTAAGCTTACATGTATAAATAAATGCAATAATTTATCAGAATTAAATAACATTTCAAAGACATTTAGTTTATATACAATGATTTATTGTTATTAAAACTCTGATTTACAATTTTTAAGATACAGTGGTTTGTTTTAATAAAATGATGTTGTATCAGAAGAACAAACAGATACTAGGTGTTTTCTGTAGGGATACTATGAATGATGGTAAGATAAACCAAACCATCTATGTTTACTGCAGGCCAAGTTCATAGACTTCTAAACAGTATTTGCCAAATGATATAAACCTCTCAATTTGATATAAAAAACAAATTTCAGTTATAAAGACCAACCAGGTAAGTATCTATACCATAAGGAAATTATTGTGTGGAAGTAACACTTTGTACCGTGTTACTTTTATAAGTTTCTGGTAAATTTTTATCATTGTTCCTTATAACTCAGAAGTAAATGCAATCTGAGTTAAATAATCTGGCTATTTGTTCTTTCAGACATTTTAATTCTCATAAGAAACACTGCAAGTTACAGAGTAATATTAACCATATATATTACTGAAGAAAGTGCAAACAAAATAAACAATTTTTGAAAGTGTTCTAGTATTAATTGTCCTTTAGTAATTGCAGCCTAGTCCCATGAGCATCAGAGTCCTTTTATCTGTTGGCTATATCATACCATTTCCATTTTGAAGCTATAAAGTAAAGAGAGCTTGGATATCCAGGCCTCTCTAGGCAAGTGTTTATCCCATTGATCTTGTGTTGATGTGAATACACTGAGAACATTCTGCCCTCAACGTACTACTTTGTCTACTCTGTCATCTTTTTTAGTCAGAATCAATGAAATTATATGGACAAGCAATTGGTGGAGTTAAACCAAAGCAGAGGCCATGGTTTTAGATGTGGTAGAAGTTTTAACCTACATGATTGAATGACTAGTAAGACTGATATAATAATAATGAGATTACCTTAATCATATAATGTGATGTGTCACTCAAAGATAGTCTTTTATTACCTCTATCCTTTTCTGCATTATATGTAAGAAGAAGTTGGTTTGAAAATCACACAGAAAGAAAATTAAATCCAGGTTCTGTAACTTCCTGGTTGTGTGTGGTACACTTGGCTGTTTAATATCTCTAAAGTTCAAGATTCTATTTTTAAATGAGAATAAAGTTTAAATAAGTCATGTATATATGTATAAGCCTTATGTAAATTATACATAAATATATATGGTCCAAAAGTCATTTATTTCTCCCTTTGTAGTCATCTGAGAATTGTGGCAAGTTCTTATCCTGAGTTGCACTTCTGTCTCCTTGGAGGAGAGGTTGAATTGAATGGTGCTTAATGAAATTAAATGATTCCATAACACATCACTTAGCTCGGTGTTTGGTCTCTTGCTGTCACTTGGAAGAACACAGTGGCTGTTACTTGAAAGAGCACGTGGCCAAAGTCAGCAGGCCACCAGTGAAAGAGCACGTGGCCGCGAGAGAAATCTCGGAATACCACTTAACCTTAAGGGCATGTAGAAGATGCTGGTTCCCGGCGGCGGGAATCGTTCCTTGTGGAGCAAAGTGGTGGGGAACTTAGTGAAAGTAGAGTCCACATGTGCCTAGAGCTGCCTGAGGTGGTCTAACCAAGGAGCAACTGCTTTCTGGGTGCCTGGATCCGGGTTCAGAAACTTCTGACACCAAATGATGCTGCAACGATTAATGGCACATATACTGAAAGTAAAACTAAGTGTTTATTGTAGAAATTACTCACAAGAGACAAACAAGTAACCCAGATGAGCCCAGTAGTTTTCCGCCGCCGAGCTGGAAGCTGGAAAGCCAGAAAAAAAGAGCTAGACTTCCGCTGTTCAGTCTTTTATACCTTCCTCCATAACACCCCTAGCCATGCCCAAAAGTAGGCCTGGCTAGTGACGTAGTTCACCGCCTACACCTGTATACATCTTTAGTCATGCCTAAAGTGGGTGTGGTTAGCGGTTCAGTAAACTGCCCTTTTATTACCTCATCTGTATGTGCCTCTAATAAATCACATGGTTAATGGTGGAACACTGTTTCCTCCTACAGTTACTCATTGCACTAATCTGTTATTCCACAGCTGTATAGTGCTAATTTGACCACCTTGCTGCCTATAATTCCTTAATTTCAGTTCAACATGTAGAAATTACTTAGGAATAATCTTGTCACTGTTAATTATTCTTTTGCATATTCAGTCTAATAAAACTTCAGTGATGACAGGTTGGCTGTACGTTGTGTAGACTTAACATACTGGCTTAGGTGACTGTATGTCTTGGGCATAGAAGTAAAAGCTTCTAAATTTATTGAGACAACGAAATTAAATTATATAATTTATAAAAAATCACAGTGATCACTTGGTGTTGTTTCTATTGCATAGTTTAAGTATTTTCATTTGTGTAGATATCATAGGAAATGGGGAGAAGCAGAACAATAATATTGGAAAATATATACTAATGGTGATAAAAGAATTAACTTGTTTGGATGAGGAAAGTAGAGTAGTATTTATTGCTGTTATGTCTTGCACTAAATTTATCATCTTATAATTTATATATATGCACCTGAAACTTAAATCTGATAAAACAAAAAGCATATTTAAATAGAAAAATCAGCAGCTTTCTTTTCAGATAATATAAAGTTTTAAATTAAACTGTAAATTAATAATATCAACTGCAGATATGCTATATAAACAAAGGATAGTTTACATTATTAAAGGATGCATATCAATATCAGTGATAATATGTAAAGTAATATTGACACATACACAAATGATATTCCAGATTCTTCAATTTAAGGAGGCAAGACGACCACAGCTTCACCATAAAGTAATATGTAGACAGAATGAAAGCCAAAGGGAGATCTAGATATTATTTTTGATTTGAGTGATTTTTGAAACTGAAAAGTTATTCAAATTTTTCTATATGATTAGATAGAAGCAATTGATAAATAAAATTTTAAAAGAAGACAGCGTCATAGGCATTTAGTTCTGAATACAGGTGACACATTGATAACACTGCTGAGGAAACAATTCAGAGGTCAAAGATAAATCAAAGCATGAACTGTGTAACACAACCCTTTATTTGAAAAGGTTAAGTCTCCTGCTCTCTGGTTTTTTTTGTTGCTATTGTTGTTTTGTTGTTGTTGTTTTTGGTTTTTTTGTTGTTGTTTGATTGGTTTGGGGATTCGGTGTTTTGATGTTGATTTATTTCTTTATCCTCCTTTCTCCATCTCTGGGACTGCAACTAATGATATATATTCCCATATGCAGTTATATTGTGGTGATGGGGTGTGCAACCAGAGCTTTTTGTATTCTAAAGCACACTGCTAACTGAGCTCTGTCCCCCACCTCACTCCTTGACTTTCACAAGAATCATGCCATCACTATTTTCTCTCAGTGTCTATATTTTAGCTATTTGTCACTCATTCCTAAATTCTTATGCTTCTGTTTCACATATGTCTCCAAACCTTAGATATCTGGTTACAGTGTCATGTAATTTGAAGACTCTTTGTGTCACTTCGTCAATGAATTCTTGCTTGAATGTTTGTTTTAAATTTCTTTATTATGCAACCAATATTGTGTTCAACAGAAGTGGACTTTCAAACACACCAACAAAACAAAGCAACCTTAAATAAATGTAGTTACCTTTCAGTATTATAAGTTTTCAAGATTTTATGTATTTCCGTTATATTTGCTCTGTTCAAAATCATATACATGGTTTTCTATGCCTTTTTTCATTTTTTTATTTAAACTAGAAACAAGCTTGTTTTACAATCCTAGTTTCCTCTACCACCCCTTCTCCCCTGCCCACCAATGACTGCCTATCCTATCCCCTTTCTTCTCTACTAGGAGGATCTTCAAAGTCTGTCATATCATTTGGAGCAGGGCCTAGGCCCTTCCCCATGTGTCTAGGCTTAGAGAGTATCCCTCTATGTGGAATGGGCTCCCAAAGTTCATTCGTATACTAGGAATAAATTCTTACCCACTACCAGAGGACCCTTAGTTTGCACAGGCCTCCTAACTGACACCCATTTTAGGGGATCTGGAACAGTCCTATGCTAGTTTCCCAACTATCAGTCTGGGGTCCATGAGCTCCTACTTGTTCAGGTCAGCTGTATCTATGGGTCTCTCCAGCCTGGGCTTGACTCCTTTGCTCATCACTCCTCCCTTTCTGCAACTAGACTCCAGAAGTTCGACTCAGTGTTTAGTTGTGGGTGTCTGCTTCTGCTTCTATCAGCTACTGGATGAGGGCTCTAGGATGGCATATAAGGTAATCATTAATGTCATTACAGGGACATTTAAGGTCACTTCTCCACTATTGCTTAGATTGTTAGTTGGGGTCATCCTTGTAGGTCTCTGAACATTTCCCTAGTACCAGATTTCTCTTTATGCCTATAATGGCTCCCTCTATTATGGTATCTCTTTTCTTGCTCTCCTCGATTCTTCCCCTGACTCATTCTTCCTGCTGCCTCATGTCCTCCTCTTACCTCCTCTTCTCCCCTCCTCTTTCTCCTAACATCCTCACTCCTCCCACCACACTCCCAAAAAGATCAGGAGACCTTGTCCCTTTCCCCTTCTCCAAGATAAAATGTATATCTCTCTTAGGGTCCTCTTTGTTGCCTAGCTTCTCTGATGCTATGACTTGTTGGCTGATAATCCTTTGCTGTATGTCTAAAATCCATATATGAGTGAGTACATACCATGTTTGTGTGTTTGGAACTGGATTACACCACTCAGGATGGTTTCTTCTAGTTCCATCCATTCCCTGCAAATTTCAAGATTCCATTGTGTTTTTTTCTTTCTGCTAAATAAAACTCCATTGTGTAAAATAACCACATCTTCTTTATCCAGTCTTAGTTGAGAGGAGTCTAGGTTGCTTCCAGCTTCTGGCTATTACAGACAATGCTGCTATGAAGACAGCTGAACAGATGTCCTTCGTGTATGAATGTGCATCTTTTAAATATATGCCTAAGAGTGGAATTGTTGGCTCTTGTGGTAACCAGATTCCCATTTTCCTGAAGAACCGCCATAGTGATTTCCAAAGTGGCTGTCCCTTCTCTCTAGCATAAACAGTCTTTGGTGTTTTGATTTTAGCCATTGTGACGGAAGGAAGATGGCATCTCAGAGTTGTTTTGATTTGCATTTCCTGGATGGCTAAGGATGTTGAGTACTTTCTTAAGTGTATTTCAGCCACTTTAGTTTCCTCTATTGAGAATTCTCTATTTAGTTCTGTACCCCAATTTTTAATAGGATTATTTGGTGTTTTGGTGACTAGCTTCTTGAGTTGTATTTATATTTTGGAAATCAGTCCTCTGTCAGCTGTAGGGTTGGTGAAGATTTTTTCCCATGCTGTGGGCTGCCATTTTGTCTTGTTGACTGTGTCCTTTGCCTTACAAAAGCTTCTCAGTTTCAGGAGATCCTATTTATTAATTGTTGGTCCAATTGTCTGTGCTACTGGTGTTATGTTCAGGAAAAGGTCTCCTGTACCAATTAGTTAAAGGGTACCTTCTACTTTCTCTTCTGAGAGTTTCAGTATAGCTGGATTTATGTTGGGGTCTTTGATCCATTAGGACTTAAGTCTGTGATAGTGATAGATATGGATCCATCTGCAATCTTCTACAGGCCAGCATCCAGTTATGCCTGCACCATTTGTTGAAGATGTTTTCATGTTTCCATTGTATAATTTTAGCTTCTTTGTCAAAATCAGGTGTTTGTAGGTGTGTGAGTCTATATCAGGGTTTTCAATTCGGTTCCATTGGCCTACCTGTGTATTTTTGTGCCAGTACCAAGCTGTTTTTAAGATTACAGGTCTATAACAGAGCTTGATGTCAGGAGTGGTGATGCCTCTGGATGTTCCTTTATTGTACAGGGTTGTTTTGTCTATCCTGGGTCTTTTGTTTTCCCATATAAAGTTGAGTATTGTTTTTTTCAAGAATTGTTTTTGGGATTTTGATGGGGATTGCTCTGAATCTATAGATTGCTTTTGGCAAGAGTGCTGCTTTACTATGTTGACCTATCTCTCCAAGATCATGGGAGATCTTTCCAATTTCTAGTATCTTCTTTAATTTTTTTCTTTAAAGACTGAAGGTTCTCGTTATACAGGTTTTTCACTTGTTTGGTTAGCATTACTCCAAGGTATTTTATGTTGTTTGAGGCAATTGTAAAGGGTGATGCTTCTCTGTTTTCTTTCTCATTTGATTTGTCTTCTGTATATAGTAGGGCTACTGATTTTTTTTTAGTTAATCTTGTATCCTGCTGCTTTGTTGAAGGTGTTAATCAGCTGTAGGTGTTCCCTTGTATAATTTTTGGGTCACTTATGTAAACTCTCATATCATCTGCAAATAGTAGAAGTTTATCTTCTTCTTTTCCAGTTTGTATCTCTGGATATCCTTTTGTTATCTTACTGCTCTAGCTAGAACTTCAAGTACAATATTGAAGATATATGGAGAGAGTGAACAGCCTTTTCTTGTTTCTGATTTTAGAGGAATCACGTTGAGTTTCTCTCCATTTAATTTGATGCTTGCTGTTGGTTTGCTGTATATTGCAATTATTATATTTAGGTATGTTCTTGTTATCCCTAATCTCTCCAAGACATTTATCATGAAGGGGTGTTGGATTTTCTTAAAGGCTTTTTTACCATCAATTGGCATAATCATGTGATTTTTCTTTTTCATTTTGCTTATATGTTAGATTTCATTAATGGATTTTCATATGTTGAAACATCCCTTCATCCTTGGTATGAAGCCTACTTGATCATGGTGGATGATTTTTTTTATGTATTCTTGAATTCGATTTGTCAGTATTTTGCTGCATATTTTTGCATCCATGTTCATGAGAGATATTGGTCTGTAGTTCTCTTTCTTACTTGTGTCTTTGTGTGGCTTGTGTACCAAGTTAATTGTAGCACCTTAAAAAGAGTTTGGCAATGACCCTTCTGCTTCAATTGTGTGGAATACTTTGAAGAGAATTTTGTATTAGCTGTCCTTTGACTTTCTGGTAGAACTCTGCACTGAAACCATCTCGTTCTGGGCTTTTATATTGGAATACATTTTATGATCGTTTCAATTTCATTAGGGCTTATGGGTCTATTTAAATTGCTTATCTATTCTTGATTTAATTTTGGTAAGTGATATCTGTCTATAAAATTGCCTATTTCCTTTAGATTTTCAAATTTTGTAGAGTACAGGTTTTCAAAGTATGATCTGATGATTCTCTGGATTTCCTCAAAGTCTATTGTTGTGTCTGCCTTTTCATTTCAGATTTTGTTAATTTGCATGTTCTTTCTCTGCCTTTTGGTAAGTATGGAAAAAGGTTGTTCTATCTTGTTGGTTTGCTCAAAGAACCAACTCTTCAATACACTAATCCTTTTATTGTTTTCCTAGTTTCTACCTTATTGATTTCAGCTGCAATTTGATTATTTCCAGCCATCTACTCCTCTGGGGTGATTTTGCTTCTTTGTGTTCTAGAGCTTCCAGTTGTGATGTTAATTCTCTACTGTGACTATTCTCCAGTTACTTCACATGGTCGCTTAATGCTTTGAACTTACCTTTTAGCACTGCTTTCAAAGTGTCCCATAAGTTTGGGTATGCTGTGTCTTCATTCTCATTGGATTCTAGGAAGTCTGTAATTAATTTTTTATTTATTCCTTGACCCAGGAATGGTGCAATTGTGCACTATTCAATTTCCATGAGTTTGTAGGGTTTCTGCAATTTGTAGTGTTGCTGTATTCTATCTTGAAAGCATGGTGGTCTGATAAGTTACAGGGATTTATTGTAAAATTTTTGTGCATGTTGAAGTTTGCTGTGTTGCCAAGTGTGGTAGTAGATTTTAGGGTAGGTTTCATGTGGCACTGAGAATAAGTTTGGGTGGAATGTTCTATAGATGTCTGTTAAACCAAATTGGGTCATAACTTCTATTAGTTCCTTGGTTTCTTTGCTAAGTTTCTGTCTGGTGGTCCTGTCTAGTGGTGATAGTATGGTGTTGAAGTCTCCCACTATAAGTGTTTGGGGTTTTATGTGTGTTTTGATTTTTAGTAATGTTTCTTTTATGAATGTGGATGGCTTTGTATTTGGGTCATAGATGTTCAGAATTGAGACTTCATCTTGAAGGACTTTTCCTGTGATGAATATGAAATGACCTCCTTCATCTCTTTTGATTGATATTAGTTTATAGTCTAATTTGTTAGATATTAGGTTTGCTACACCTGCTTGTTTCCTACATTCATTTGATTAGAAAATCTTTTCCCCACCCTTAACTCTGAGGTACTGTCAGTCTTTGAAGTTGAGTTGAGTTTCTTGTATGTGATAGAGGATGGGTTCTGTCTTTATATCCAATCTGTTAGCCTGTGTCTTTTTTAGGCAAGTTAAGACCATTAATATTGAGGGAAATTAATGACCATTGATTTTTTTTCATAGGTTGTTTCGGGTTTGGTGGTGGTGGTGATATTGTGTATGGATTTCCACCACTGCCCCTCTTTTGGCTGTTGGTACAGTGGGATTATCTATTGTTTATGGTTTTTTGTGGGTGTAGTTAACTTCCTTGGGTTGGACTTTTCCTTCCAGAACTTTCTGTAGGGTTTGTACTATTGGATATTTATTGTTTAAATCTGGATTTTTCATGGAGTATCTTGTTTCCTCCATCTGTAGTTACTGAAATTCTTGCTGGGTATAGTAATCTGGGCTGGCATCTGTGGTCTCTTAGTGTTGGTAGAATACCTATCCAGGACCTTCTGGTTTTCAAAGTTTCCTTGGAGAAGTCAGGTCTAATTTTGATAGGTTTGCCTTTATATGTTTCTTGACATTTTTTCTTTTTCTGCTCTTAATATTCTTTCTTTTTTCTGTATATTTGGGGTTTTGATTATTATTTGGCAAGTGAACTTTTTTTTGATTCACTCTATTTGGTGTTCTGTAAACTTCCTGTGCTTTGAATGGCATGTCTTTATTTAATTTGGGAAAGTTTTCTTTTATGATTTTGTTGAATATGTTTTCTGTACCTTTAAGTTAGGTTTCTTCACCTTCATTTGTACCTCTTATTCTTAGGTTTGGTCTTTTCACAGTGTCCCATATTTCCTGAATATTTTGTGTTAGGGATTTTTTTGGACTTAGATTTTCTTTGGTTGATGAATCTATTTCTCCTAGTGTATCTTCAACGTCTGAGATTCTCTCTTCCATGTCTTGTATTCTGTTGGTTATGCTTGCATCTGTATTTCCTGAACGTTTACCCAGCTTTTTTATTTCCAGCACTCCCTCAGTTTGCATTTTCTTTATTGTCTCTATTTCAGTTTTCAGTTCGTGAACTGTTTGAATTGTTTCCTTCATCTGTTTGATTGTTTTTTCTTGGCTTTCTTTAAGAGATATTTTGATGTCTTTATTTTTTTTGGTTTGTTTTTTCTTCCATTTCTTTAAGGGATTTTCTCATATCTTTTTTGAGGGCCTCCATCATTTTGATGAAATTTTTTAAGGTCATTCTCTTCTGCTTCATCTTCATTGGGATGATCAGGTCTTGCTGGTGTAGAGTCCCTAGTCTCAGGCAGTGTCATATTTTTTTTCTGTTGTTGAATGTTTTTTGTTATATATATACTGTCTTCTTCCCATTCTTTCTTCCAGTGAGTACAGGTGGAGTCTCTTCCTCTCCTGGTGGGTATGAGTATAAGGTTCTCTTCTGGTGGGTGCGAGGAGGTCCAATACTCCAATGGCTTTTCTTTTCCCGTGGGTGGAGGCAGGACTACTATGCTGACAGACTCTGGATGGGCTGGTCCACTGGGATGGGTTCCCTAGTGAACAGTCCTCAGGCCTCAGGAAGCTCCAGCAGGACACCAGAAGGCAGGCCAGAAACAGGTCCATGCTTTCCTGTGGGTGGAGGTGTGACTCAGATGCTGGCAGACTGCGAATAGCCTGGAACACCAGGTCAGGTTACCCAGTATGCAGTCCTCAAGCCTCAAGAGGCTCTGAGCAGAGCAACGGAAGGTGGACTTTATGCCTACTTTTACATAAACTAATGTTCTTCCCTTGCCTTCATTTCCCTAAATTATCTTGAATATTTTATATACTAGTATAAGCCCATTCTCATTCTTAATTTTAGTGCAGTCACTGACATAATACATTTTATAGAGATGTCAGTGTTTGATATTGGCACTGTATATATATATATGTGTATGTATAAATATATATACATATGTATATATGTATATATGTATACATATGTATACACAGCTTTATTCAGCATATCATTGTTCATGATAGTTGAGCTCTGAAACCCCAGGTTCACTTTGACAGATAGATAGATAAACACCCTTACTTCCTGTTTAACTTTGAAACTATATACAGTTCTGGGGAGGAAAACAACTTCTAATGAATTACATAAAGGGCTACTGTTATTTAATGACATAATTATGAATTTGAGGCATATCTGAAATCTGTGTTCCAAAGATCTCCTCCAATAGCCCCTGTCTTTTTAGTGAGATCTATTCTTCCAGTCTTCACTGAATAGCCTGGCCCAGAACCTGTACTGGACATCTCCGAGGGCCACCTCCCTTACAAGGCATTTTTTTCTGCATCCCTTTGCCTGGGGCCTTCAGTTAGTACAGTTTAATGGTTCACATTTAAGTTGAAAGCAGCTAATGCTCCTGAGAGCAAATGGAAGACAGAGGATAAATAGCTCAACATCACTTTCCCTCAGAAGTGAAGTAGATTTTATATAACATATTTAATTAGTACAAACTTTGAAGTTTTTCTACAACACTCACATTATAGACTTTTGTAATTTTTCTTTCCCTTTTATCACAGTTTTGCCTTTATTTGCTAATTCACCTCCCAAAGAAAATCTTTAAAATATTATATTGACATATTATTTATGATTTATTAAAGCTTACCTGAGGATTCAGAAAGCAAACTCAGCCTCATGTTATAGAGATCAGGCAGTGGTGATACACACCTTTAACCCAGGACTCAGGATTAAGAGGTAGATGGATCTCTGTGATTCGAAGGCCACCCGGATCTACACAAGATTGATCCAGTCCTAAAAAGAAACAGCTCACACAAAGATGATCTCAGCACCTTGGGAGCACACTTCTTTAATTCCAGCATTAGGGAGGTATATAAAACAGGAGCAAAGTCTCAGTCCAAGGTTCATCTTGCAGCCACATTAAGGATAGGAAGACATTGAAGTCTCAGGATTCTCCAGTCACACGGAGGAGTGGCAGCAATTTGAGGTTTGGTGGAGCCAGGATCACCTTTCATTATGCAGTAAAGTAAGTGATAATGACCAACCAGATCCTTTGCTTTTCTGATATTCACCTTGAAGTTTGAACCCCAATATCAGTCTCTGGGTATTTTTATTTTTCATGTTACAAATATATACTGCTACTATTTTGGTGGGATCTTCCCTAAACTGAATAGAGACCCTCATCCTCTAGCTGCATATGGCAGGAATATTGCTCATGATGAAGTAAAGGTGATTGGGGCATTTTGGCTTCTCCTTACCTCTGTGTCCTTATTGGTTTCACTCTGTCTAGCATTGATAGAAAGAAAGAGTCTTACAAAGATCATAAAGCACTTAACATATATTTCTCTTTTTAATTATTTTTTATTTAAATTAAAACAATTTTATTTTATATACTAATCCCAGGTCCCTCTCCCTTCTGTCCTCCCATCCTCCCACCATGTCCCCATCCACTCCTCAGGGAGGGTGAGGCCTCCCATGGGGGATCATCAAAGTCTGTCACATAATTTGGGGCAGGACCTTGGCCCTCCCCTGTGTAAGTAGGCTGAGAGAGTATCCCTCCATAGCCCATCCATGCACCAGAGATAAATATCAGTTCTACTGCCAGTGGCCCCGTAAACTGCTCAAAACCCCCATCTGATACCCACGTTCAGGGGAACTGGTTTGGTCTTATGCAGGTTCCCCAGCTGTCAGAATGGGGTCTATGAGCTCCCACTTGCTCAGGTCAACTGTTTCTGTGAGTTTGTTTGTCCAGCCTGGTCTTGATCCCTTTGCTCATCACTCATACCTTTCTACAATTGGATTCCAGGAGTTTGGATCAGTGCTTAGCTGTGAATCTCTGTTTCTGCTTCCATATGCTACAGGATGAAGGCTGTATGACATATATTTCACAAATGGTGAATCCCATTTTGTCAATAGTTACTAGTAAACACATTCATGGCATTCAAAATGAAAAATAA
This sequence comes from Mesocricetus auratus, assembly GCF_017639785.1. NCBI lineage: Eukaryota > Metazoa > Chordata > Mammalia > Rodentia > Cricetidae > Mesocricetus > Mesocricetus auratus. The sequence goes on along the minus strand of NW_024429194.1, from coordinate 37,862,702 downwards.
ACTGACAATACATGAACACAGAGGTGTGGTGATTATTTGGATCAGGAGAAGATAGAATACGGATTCTGGGAGGGAGAGGAGTCCAGGTTAAAGAAAATGGGCAAATTGCCAGAGAACCACTGTTCTGTCCTCTAGAGTAAAACTAGGAGGCATCTATGTACAACTCACGCTAGAAGGTACAAATGGATCCAGTTTATCTGACCTATAAGAAACCATGTGTTCTAGATCCTTAATAAAGACTGGCTCCAGAAACTAATAAATCAGTATTTTAGAGTATATGAAAACATATTACCCCTATGAATTATTTATATAGATGTACTTTGGAGTCCTATCAAGTGTGTGGCTTGGAAAAGCTGACATTTACACACTATAGGGGAACAAATACTGACTTATAAACAGGAATAATGAAAGAAACAATGGTTTTGTTTTATGTAAAAAATTAAAAAGACAACACCTCTTCAGAAGTGTGAAAAATGTTGACAGGGAACACCTATAATATTCCATGGAAAGACATTAAAATTAAGTTAGCAGAGGAAAAAAACTAAGGTTCCCAATTCACCATGTACACCATTGTGCTGCAATTAAGAGAAAAGTATTTGGGGTCAATGTAGATTTAAAAACAAAGACATTAAGATACAGGAATTGTTGTAAGAAAAGGGTGTGTCACCAGGAGAAATTAGTAGTTTTAGAGGGAAGTGGGGGTGAGAACAGATGTGAAATTATCAAAGAGTAATAAAAAATGAACTGGATCAGTTGAAGGTGATAGGAATATATTAACTAATGAATGTACAGCCACTCAGCAAAGGCCACTCAGATATTTCAGATTGGTGCTATGTAAATCAGTTTCACAAAGAAACATTTACAGAGTGTCAGTGTCCTGATGAGTGTGTGGGGGTGAGAAAGAGGAATAGAAGACAGCCCAAATGAATTGCAGTCCATTGCTTGAGGAATTTACAGTGTGGTGTCTAATAAGCCCAGTTATCAAGGAACTTAAACACAGAAAGAACAAGGCACTGGGTCTGGAACAGCATTAGAATGACTTAGTCTGATTTTAGACTTTTGAGAACCTACTCTGGCTGTCCTGATGACAGGAGATTGAGAGAGGCAATTACAGAGAATGGCAATTATAGCTGCAGACATTGGTGGGCATCAAACAAAACAAAACAAACAAACAAAAAAACCAAAATCTAAGACCCATGGAAGTGATGAGATAAAAGCCTTACATTTTACTCTTCAAGGAGTTCACCCATTTTTTTCACTTGTTTTTTGGGACTTTAAGTTCCTGTCTTACTAACTAAAACCTCACAAAAATAACACAACCTACACCTCACCTAATAGTTCCAAGTTTTAACATTTTGTTCTATGCCTACATAAACATATATAATTTCTCCAAAACATGTTAAAGTATAAGCAAAATATCCCTTTGTTTATAATTAAAACATTATGTTTTATTCAACAGGTGTATATTTTCTTATTCTCAGGAAAGTGGGTCAAATCAGTAAGTTGTCATTGGTGTAATATTAGTCTAACCATCAGTAGACATTTTTCAAATTTTGCCTATGTCCTGACACCTCTGTAAGAGCCATGTATGAATATCTGGTTTATACTCCCTTTAATCTGGAAGAGTTCCTCACTCTTTCATAATGCTTCATGACATTGAGATTTGTAAACTATTTATAGATAGTTTCTGTGGCAGTTTGAAAGAAAATGGCCCCCACAGGGACTGACACTATTATTAGAAGACAGGGCTTTCTTCAAGTAGGTATGGCCTTGTGTGAGGAAGTATGTCGCTGTAGGGACAGGCCTTGAAGTCTCTTTTGTTCAAGTTTCCCTTAGTGTGACATGGAGTAGACTTCCTATTTCTTACAAGATATAGAACTCTCTGATACTTCTCCAGCATCATGTCTGGTTGCATACTGCCAAGCCCCGCCCCATTATGATGCCTTTGTCATGGTGTCTCTTCACAGCAATAGAAACCCTAACTAAGACAGTTCTTTAACTTTTATTTGGCATATATTACTTATTGGTTAGATTTGTTGCATGCTACTTTTATAGGAAAACCTCAGCCCTGGTGATTTTTTTCAGAAAATTATAACATGGAGACACATGCAGTTGACCTTCCTGGTGACTGTTGATAACTTTGACCATTCAATGAGGGTGGACTGTGTTATGGTTCCCTGCTGTACAGATGAATATTTCATTTTGAAAATAATGAACATCTTGTACTTTGAGACTTTAAAAAATTCTCACATCTCATAATCCCCTCATCCAGTTTTATTCTCTACAGATGACTTCCAGCTTTGTTACCATGGATGCCCTAGGTCATTTTAAAATTCTATCATTTCCTCTTCACTTACTGTTTGATTTTCTTTTAATTTTATGTGTGTGGGTGCTTTGCTTAAATATGTATGTTGATGTGCCACAAGCATGCCTAATGCCAGTTGTAGCCAGAAGAGGGTATCAAGTGTCTAGATGATTGTGACAGGCCATGTATGTACTAGGAATTGAACCTAGGTTCTGGAAGAGCAGCCAGTGCTCTTACCTGCTGTGCCTTCTCTCCAGTCCCTAGTTGTTTAGGTTTTGTTTGCCTGGTTATTTGTTTTATCCTTTAAGGTGAGATCTTTCTTTTCTCCAACATTGTTTATACATCATTTCTATTTACTAAGCTAGAAATCACTCTTGTCATTATATAGATGCTTGGATTGTCTCATTTTTAGTCCATGGGAAACTCTGTTCAAGGCAACCATAAAGTGAATTTAATTTGGCCTATAATTCTTTAATAACGTCCCTCACTCCCAACCAAATATGCTTCAGGTTCCTCTTGTACTTTGCCTTACAAAGCAACTAGCTGTTTATCCACAACTATGGGTCATTTCTGTACCATAGATGAAGATCTTGGTTCTACAGGGTTTCATCCTCTTCATGGGGCCATTGTATCTCCTCATTCTCAGTAACCAGAGTGAGAAATGGATTTTAAGACAAGAGGATGTGTATACTCTTGCTTGTATCTATTTATACAACCAGTTAGCTCTGTTAAAACTAACTTTACTGTGGTATCTCTCATCAACATGACAGAATTCATCATAATTTGACCATTTCCCATGTTAATCACCCCCTCATTAGTGATAAACAGTTATTAGCTGCAACAAATAGACTAGCATATATTATTCAAACTTATATGTACAGAAACTAAACTTATTACTGTTAAACCAGGCATCTTAGGAAGGAAACCTGGTTACAAGGGTTAAGTACTGATTCATGCATAGTTCCTTGGATCTTCAGCCATAGGCTTGAAGTCTCAGTGATGTCTTTTTTGGAATTTCCCTCCTACAGTGTACATTAGTGGGACTTACCTAAATTATTCTTTACTTAATGATGGTTTATGATATATTCAGTTTACGTTTCTACTTGATTTTTGTCCATAAACAGATTCTAAAGGTCATAACTGTATTAGTTTTTACTTTCATTTAATTAATTTAATTTTTCATGTGAGTGTGTGTTTTATTGTTTTTGGTTAGGTTTAGTTTTAAATTTTGTTGTTTTAAATTTTTTATTTAAATTAGAAACAAGTCTACTTCATATGTCAATCCCAGCTCCTCTCCCATCCCTCCTCCACTGCTCCCCACCCACCCACCATCCCATCTTCCCACAGTTCCCCAGGGAGGGTGAGGCACTCCATGGGGGATACCCAAAGTCTGTCATAGCATCCTGGGCAGGGCCCAGGACTTTCCCCTATGTGTCCAGGTTAAGAGCACATTCCTTTGAATGGAATAGGTCCCCAAATTCCATTCATACACCAGGGGTAAATATTGAGCCACTACCAGAGGCTCCATAGATTGCTAAGGTCTCCTCACTGAAATCCACATTCAGGGGATCTAGATCAGTTCAATGCTTGCCTCTCAGCTATCAGTCTGGGGTCCAGGAACTCCCCCTTGTTCAGGTCAGCTGCTTCTGTGGGCTTCACCAGCCCAGTCTTTACCCCCTTGCTCATCACTCCTCCCTCTCTGCACGTGGGTTCCAGGAGTTCATTTCAGTGTTTAGCTGTGGGTATCTGCGTCTGCTTCCATCAGCCAGTGGGTGAAGGCTTTAGGATGGCATACAAGGGAGTTATCAAATCTCATTATAGAGGAAGGGCATTTAAGGTAGCCTTTCCACTCTTTGTTAGGTTTCCAGTTGATGTCATCCTTGTAAATCTCTGAAAATTTCCCTTGTACCAGATCTCTCCTCAAGCCTATACCAGCTCCCTCTATTATGGTATTTCTCATACTGCTCTCCATTATTATTCCCCAGACTCAAACTTCCTGCACCCCCATTTCCTCCTCTCCCCTCAACTTCTCCTTCTCTCCTTCTCCCATCTCCCTTTTCCTTCCCCCATGCTCCCAATCATTTTAGGAGATCCTGTCTTCTTCCCCTTCTCTGGGGTAAAATGTATGTCTCTCTTAGGGTCCTCACTGTTTCCCAGCCTGTCTAACAGTGTGGCTTGTAGGCTGGCAATCCCCTGCTCCATGTCTAAAATTCATAGCCACAAGCAACATAAAATTTCATGGGGTAGTGCTAACCAAAAAAGTAAAAGACCTGGATAGCAAGAATTTTGAGTCTTTAAAGACAGAAATTAAAGAAGATACCAGAAAATGGCAAGATCTCCCATGCTTTTGGATAGGTAGGATCAACAGTAAAAATGCAGATTCAATGCAATCCCCATCAAAATACCAACACAATTCTTCACAGACCTTGAAAGAACAATAATCAACTTTATATGGAAAAACAAAAGACCCAGGAGAGTCAAAACAACCCTGTGCAATAAAGAATCTTCCAGAGGCATCACCATCCCTGACTTCAAGCTCTATTATAAAGCTATAGTCCTGAAAAGAACTTGGTATTGGCACAAAAACAGACAGGTAGACCAATGGAATCGATTGAAAACCCTGATATTAACAAACACACCTACGAACACCTGGTTTTTGACACAGAAGTTAAAATTATACAATGCAAAAAAAAGAAAGCATCTTCAACAAATCGTATTGGCATAACTAAATGCTGACATGTAGAAAACTGCAGTTTTCAATATTTATAAGCATATAATCTAACTTATTTAAACATGTTTTATTTGAATTGATAAAGTATTTAAGGCTATCTGAAATATTTTTGCCCCTGTTCTGTGTCTCAATAGTTCTTAAATAGAAAAAAATACACAAATATATGCATGTGTTGTTAATATTTTATTAATTTTAAATAATTATTGTTTATTTTCCACATTTAAACTACACTTCTCTAATATAATGTATTTTTTGTTATTGCAAATGGCATTTCATTTATTTGTTTTGAAATAATTCTGAGTATTTATCTTATTAATGTCTTTAATTTTATGATTTGTATTAAATAAGCTTGTTTGGGGACCTAGTATATAATCAAACTTTGTATACACCTGATGAGTGTTTGAGAATTACACATGTATGCTACTTCTTGGGCATGTGTTTCTTTGTTTCTGTCTCCTTTTGCATGTCTTTATATCATGCCCTGTCTCCTCTGAGTGATTTGATCCTAATTCTAATTTCCCAGTCTATATGTATCTCCCAAGTTTTACTTAATGAAACTGTTTGCTTCATTACGTTGGCACACAATGGGTGCCAGTTTTATCATTACTTTGAATTGAGGTTTTCAGTACTGAAAAACGTCTTGTTTGCCACCCTATGTCTCCTGCATTTGGAAGGAAGTTTCTTCATTAGGGCAGCTTTGCTTTATTATTGTTACCAGAAGCCTGGTGTCTCAATAACTATCTCCTTCTATTTAGTCTTGCCAAATTATCTTAACTGTCCTATAAACAGAATACTATTTGATTTCTGCTCTGTGTACTAAATTAAAAGTCATTTACTTGTAATGGAAGAACTACCCTAGTCATTCATATTTACTGATGAGTACTAAACATCTGAGTACAATACTGTTGTATTATATTTTGTAATAATGGGATGCTTTATGTTTGCTTTTAGTTTTCTTCCTGAATGTTTCTTTTGATGTATGTTACTTTTATTCCAAGACTTAGCATTTTACATTTTTTACTTCTCCTTGTTTGCTAGCATTATTTTTGATATGTTACTATTTTCCTACATTTTCAGTGGCATAGTCTGACCTAGTATCTGAACGAAATTTCACTTTTTCTTCTCTTAAATATTAGTTCTTTTTAACTATTTTGCTTTTATTCTTGAAATCAAAATAAATTGCATCATTTTTCTTCCTTATCTTCTTTCCATCCAACCCTTCCCATAAAACCCCTGTGCGCTCTGTCTCGTTCTGTCTCTGTCTCTCTGTCTCTCTGTCTCTCTCTCACTCTCTCTCTCTCTGTGTATCTGTCTCTCTCTCTCAAATCCATGGCATATATCAATAAATATTAATAAATATATAAATCTGACATCTGACAGAGGGTTGATCTCCAAAATTTACAAAGAACTCAAGAAGCAAGTCTCCAAAACATCAAAGGACCCAATTAAAAAGTGGGCTGCAGAACTAAATAGAGAATTTTCAATAGAGGAGTCAAAAATGGCTGAGAGGCACTTGAGAAAGTGATCAACATCCTTAGCCATCTGGGAACTGCAAATCAAAACAACTCTGAGATACCATCTCACTCCTGTCAGAATGGCTAAAATCAAAAACACCAAGGACAATTTATGCTGGAGAGGATGTGGTGAAAGGGGGACACTCCTCCATTGCTGGTGGGAGTGCCAACTGGTTCAGCCACTTTGGAAATCAGTATGGAGATTCCTCAGAAAAATGGGAATAAACCTACCACAAGACCCAGCAACTTCACTCTTAGGCATATATCCAAAAGATGCCCATTCATACAACAAAGATGTCTGTTCCACTATGTTCATAGCAGTATTATTTGCAATAGCCAGAACTTGGAAGCAACCTAGATGTCTCTCAACTGAAGAGGGGATAGAGAAAATGTGGTACATTTACACAATGGAGTACTATTCAGCAGAAAAAAACAATGGAATCCTCAGATTCGCAGGCAAATGGATGACACTAGAAGAAACCATCCTGAGTGGGGTAACCCAGTCACAAAAAGAGAAACATGGCATGTACTTTCTCATATATGGATTTTAGACATAGATCTGGGGAGTGCCAGCCTACAATCCCATGGCCAGAGAGTCTGAGAAACAGAAACTTCATTCAGTGGCTGATCGAAGAAGAGGCAGACTCCCTCGGTTAAGTACTGAGTTGAACTCAAGAAAGCCAGTAACAGAGAGGGAGGACTGATGACCTAAAGGATTAAGACTGGGCTGGTTTAACCCCCCAGAAACAGCTGACCTGACAAAGGTTAACTTTTGAATCCTAGGCATCAGCCTGGGAATCCAGCATAGGACTGATCAAGACCCCCCTGAATGTAAGTGTCAGTGAGGAGGCCTAGGTAATCTATTGAGCCTTGGGCAGCAGATCAGTACCCATCCCAAGTATACACATGGACTTTGGACTCCCATCCAACAATGTGAGGTGCACTCTCACCCTGAACTCTTGGGGAAGTGTCTAGGCCCTGCCCTATATGAAATGACAGACTATGGACACCCCCATGGAGGGCCTCACCCTCCCAGGGGAAATGAGTGGATAATAGGGGGGTTGGGGGGAGGGCACAGGAGGAGGGGAGGGAAAGGGAGAGGGACCTGGAACTGACTTGTGAAGCAACCTTGTTTCTTATCTAAATTCAAACTGAAAAATAAAAATATATATATATATACATATATATAAATACAACTTGTATGGTCCATATAATGTTATTTGCTTGTATATTATTTCAGGGCTGACCATTTGGTGTTTGTTAACAATTTACTGTGGTGTTCCCGGATAAGATTATTTCTCTGACACTCAGCATTCTTTAGTTGCCTGAAGTTCTTAGTTTAGGATTGAGACATGAGATTTCCATGTTAGCATGTTTGTTGGTGTCATCCTTGTTCTGGTCTTTTTTAAGACCCATGTTGATGAGACTTTATTAGGGTAGACTCTATGACATTTCTAGGAGACAAAAAGTAGTTCTTTCCTGTTGAATAAGTAACCTTCCTTAGATACTCCAATGAAACTAAATTGGATCTCCTTTATTTGTATCCCATTTTAAACACTTTGATGGCCACCTTTGTTTCTTTTTTATTTTCATTTTAATTTGTTTAAATTGTTATTCTATTCTATTATTAATTAACTTCACTACCTTGGCAGATGGATCTATTTTAGTCTTGGCTAACACAATCATTTTTTTCATATTTTTATTTAACTTTTTATACATGTCACTCCCAGTTCCCTCATCCCCTCTCCTCCCCCAACTTCCCAATCCTCCCAACCTCTCACCCCCACTCCATCCCTCCTATGCTCCCCAGGGAGGGCAAGAGCTTCCATGAGGGATTTTCAGAGTTTGTCACATCATCTCAGGCAGGGCCTAGGTTCTCCCCAATGTGTCCAGGCTGAGAGTGCATCCCTCCACATGGAATGGGTTCCCAGCGTCCATCCGTATACCAGGAATAAATACTGCTCTACTCTCCAAGGTCCCACAGATTGCCAAGGCCTCCTCTCTGACACCCAGGCTCAGTGGTGGGGTGTCTGGATAAGTCCCATGCTGGCCCCTCAGTCATCAGTCTGGGGTCCATGTGTTCCCCTGTGTTTAGGTGAGCTGCCTCTGTGGGTTTTACCAGCCTGATCTTGATTCCTTTGTTCATAACTCCTCCTTGCAACTGAGTTTCAGTAATTCAATTTGGTTCACAGCTTTGGGTGTCTGCCTCTGCCTCCATTAGCCACTGGATGAGTATTCTAGGATGGAACATAAGGTAGTCACCATTCTCATTGTCATGGGAGGGCATTTAAGGTAGGCTTAGTGCCAGTTGGTGTCATTCTTGTAGATCTGTGAATATCTTACTAGTGCCAGATCTCTCCTCCAACTTATAATGGCTTCCTCTTTTATGGTAGCTCCCATCCTTCTCTCCTCTATTCTTACCCTGGCTCAACCTTTCTGCTCTCCCATGTCCTCCTCTCCCCTCCTCTTTTCCCCTCTCTTTCTCCCATCTCCTTCTGCCCTCCCATCCTCCCCCCAATCCAATTGGGAAATCTCATCCCATAACCCTTCTTTGGGTTACTATGCATATCTCTCTTAGGGTCCTCCATTTACCCCAGACCCTCTGGTGGTGGGATGGTAGGCTAGCAATGCCCTGCTCCATGTCTAAAATCCATATATGAGTGAGTATATACCATTTTTGTCTTTTTGTGACTGGGTTACCTCACTCAGGATGGTTTCTTCTAGTGCCATCCATTTGCCTGGAAATTTCAAGATTCCATTGGTTTTTTTCTGCTGAGTAGTACTCTATTCTGTAAATATACCACATTTTTCTATCCACTCTTCAGTTGAGGGGCATCTAGGTTGCTTCTAGGTCCTGGCTATTACAAAAAGAGCACTGACTGCTGTTCCAGAGGACCTGGGTTCAGTTCCCAGCACCTACATGGCAGTTCACAACTGTCTGTTCAGGGCACCTCACAGTCGTTTTTCAATATAGCTTGGGGATTTTTCCCTTTTTTTGCTGTCCATATTTTATATTTTGATTGAAAATAGGTTCTTCTATCATACAATACCTCCCAATAACAGTTTCCCATCCTTCCACTCCTAGATCCCCCCTCCACTCTCGCTGAAAAGGGAAGCTTTTCCTTGCTAGCCGCTTTGGTTTATCACCTGCCAATAGCCTGGGATCTGCTGCGTTGTAGTCAAATAGCACACAAGACGCTGTATTAATTATGAAGCTGTTGGCCTTGCTTGTTTCTTACTGGCTAGCTCTGACTTAAGTAATTACCCCATAATTGTTAATCTAATTATTTCTCTTACCAGAGAATAGTTTCCTACCCCATGGCATTACATCTTGACTCGCTGTGTTTCTCCTTCCCAGAGTCCTCCTGGACTCCTAGTCCCACCTATCTAGATTCCTATTGGCCAACAGTGCTTTATTGACATAATCACAGGACTTCCCACATCACACCCTGCTCCCATTTCCTCTTCAGAAAAGAGCAGGCCTCCAAGATATTACACCCAAGAAGAACAAAACAGGATAAGTTTAAAGCCCTCATATCAAGGCTGGATAAAACAAAGCAAAAGGAAAAAACAGTTCCAACAGCAGGCAAAAGAGTCAGAGATAGACCTACTCACACCATTAGGGGTCTCACAAAAACACCAAGCTAACAGGGATAACATATAAACAGAGGACTTAGTGTAGACCCAAGTAGGCCCTATGCTTGCTATTTCAGTCTCTGTGAGCCCACATTGTGAGCCTTGTTTAGTTGACTGGATGGACCATGTTCTGTAAGTGTAGTTTTCCTCCACCAGCAGCTTTGATTTTTCCCCTGCCATCCGCTTGGGCTCTGCCAAAGTTTTAGTCCCCAAATACACACAGGAGGCTATATTAATTATGAAGCTGTTGGCCATTTGCTTGTTTCTTACTAGCTGACCCATAATTATTAATCTAAGTATTTCTCTTACCAGAGAAAAAGGTCCAGACATCTTAGTTCTCTGGCGGGCACATTGTCTCTGCTGTTTCTCTCTTTCCCAGAATCCTTCTCAACTCCTAGTCTCACCTATCTTGCTTCCCTGTTGGCCAGCAGTGCTTTATTGACATATACACAGGACTTCCCCATCAATGTTCTCCTGATGCCCACCATCTCCTTTGACTTCTACAGTATTTTCTTCCCTTTTCCCTTATCTCCCAAGGGAGAGAACTGATGTAGATCTCCAGTTTACCCTTTTTCTTCATAATGTCTGACTGTGGGTCACTGTATCTACTCTTGTCTGCTGACAGAGGCCTCTCTAATGGAAACTGGACAAAGCACTAATATATGAGAATAGTAGAGGGAAAAATCAGTGAAATCATTCCTAAAAAATAAACTTATTTTCATTTTAGGGCTAAACTATTTCTTTTAACCCATACATTGCAAAATTCTTGTCGTATCAGTTGGGTTTGATATATTGCATCACACTTTTTCTCCTTTTGCTGTTGGTTTTGTTGGGTCACAGGAAATTCTGTAAGCTGAATCACTTGTGTTCTCATCCTCTGATTTATTTCTGTCATAGATTTTTAGCAAATGGACACTGTATTTCTGATTTTAAATAGCCTGAGTTGTTAGTTTGTCCTGGTGTTTGAGACCTAAAAGGACCCTATTCTGTCATTATGAAAAGCACAGTTCATTGTGTGGATTTGGAGAATGTGGTATTCAATATGAAGATTATAAATTATTAGTCCTTCTCCAATCATCATCTACATTTGTATTATTGCAATGTGTCTAGTCCCTCCTTACCCTGCACTTTTCTTTTCCTTCACTCCTGTTTTGTAAGGGATATTATTTCTCTCTTCTGAGTCCTTTTTTACAAATATCTTCCTTCTGTGTACACTTTTTCTTCCCCAACAGTCTTGGTTCTGATTTTGACTTTTACAGTATTCTCATTACAGGGCATATTTTCATCTTGACTTTAGATTAAACACATTGCCTGCCTTATAGTAGATGTCATTTAATAAAATATTTCCAATTTTTCTATGTTAATGTTTCAATGTGTTTCAAATACTATCATCCAAAAGCCCTAACAACATTGCAGATCTAATTTTCTTTGCTGCAAATCCAAAATTTTACCATATAAAGAAGCAAAAATACTTTGTATGGGGTGCAAATAGGTAGTCCATCAGTTCCTATTAATATGCAGCAATCATTGAATACTTAAGCATCCCTAAACAAGGAGGAATGACCAAAGCTCTGCATTCTCCTTTCATGATTTCTCATTCTATACATCTCTATTTATATTTCCAACCAAAAATATACCTTTCTGATATAGAGAGTAATGCACTCTCTGAAGAGTTTCACTGGGAGAAAGACCTTCCCACAGTTTTGGTTCATAGCTGTAATTATAAAGTATTAGCAGACTTCAATTTTTTGAATGTAGTCAGGTGGATATCTTAAAAATCACTTACTGATAGTGCACAAAATAAAGAAATTATTTTTTAAATTAGACCTACAAGAACCTAAGATCTTATGTGATATTGATATTTTATGAAATAACATATTATTTTATCTCTAAGTAGATGATAATAGGTATGATCTAAAAAATGCAGAATTTGATATCTTGCCTTTTTTATATTAGGCTTGTGCTTCTGACTAAGGATATTAATAAGAAACCTGTATGAGGACCCTGGGATCTCTCAAAATCAGAACACATAGAAAACCTCCCTTTACTACCTCTAAACATACATAATGTACTGTTATAATTTCCAGGGATCTGTGCCTCACACCTCTTGGGTATTTTTTTAATTCTTTGGTGAGAAAATATTGCAAAGTGCATTTCAGAGATAAATTCTTCATAGAAATATAATTAATCTATTTACCCATATGTCCAGTGAGCAAGGAAACTGGACATATTTACCTGCCAAGATTCCCCAGGGTACTCAGCCACCTGAAGGTATTTGCTGGAAGACAGGACAGCTGTCTCTGTACTTTCCTCCCAGCAATTTAATATGACTTTTCTCTTTGTATTTTTCATCCTTTACTTGTAGGGTGCTGAAGGTGTAGCTATAAGAATAGTGCAGTGGAACTGGGAAGGAATTCTTGGAAATGGAGTTCAGGAAGTTGGAGCACTTACTCTTAGCTTAAATCTCTGGCCCAGATGCACACAGGCATCAAGCCCGCTTTATGTCAGTGGTTCATCCATCTGAAGGAACAATGCTATGGTCTAATTGTTCAGGTCACTGGGACTTATTCATTGTATATGAGCCTGGGTTCTCATTTTATTACACCTCTTTGAAAATTTGAAAACAATACAGGGAGTTAATGTAGGTATAATGGTGAATATTATATTTAAAAACACCATATCATATACATATGTGTGTGTGTGTGTGTGTGTGTGTGTGTATGGGTTTCTTTATATTCAATAAAATAAAACAAATTCCTAGATCCACATATTACTAAATCTAAACATAAATCCCAGTTAATTCCGGTAAATTATTGAAGTAAAAATATACTTACTGCGCTCTTACTTGTCCCCATTAAAGACAGAGATGGACTAGAGAGACAACTCAGCAGTTGAGAGCACTAGGGGCTCTTACAGAGGACCTGGGCTAAATTGTCAGCAACCCACAGCTGCAGTTCACAAACGTCTGTAACTCCAGTTGGGGGGACGGTGCATGATCTGACTCCCTCTCTTGGTCTCCGAGGGCGTCAGACACATACAGGGAGCACAGATGTACATGTAGGCAAAACCACCCCTACACATAAATGATTTTTAAATGGTGATTTTTGTATTAATAGTAGTTGTGGTTTTTGTTACCTGATTAGAAGCACCTCTAGTTTCCTCCTAATTTAGTTTTTCTAATCTAGATTATAAGAATGATATATTCAGCTCCATACCCAGACTAGAACTATTTCTTTAAAAACACATATCCTAACTATACTAATACTGACATTTTAAAATGTCAGCTTCAAGAAAATAATATATTCGTTATATATAAATTATATACATATATCGTTGATTTTCAATTACATATTTTTCAGTGTACCTGTGGAGTTATTACTAGTTCATTAGGGAAGTTTAAGTTGATATACATGGTACATTTTAAATATCTATGTGGTTATAGATGAATGTTACCATGCCACTTGGAATTATTTTTGATAGATATCTCAAAAACATATCTTGTTAGTATATATTCAGTGTACTCCAGAGAGCTGGGAACTAGCAGTATAGCCCACAGTTATAGTGAGTTTATTCAAAAAAAGCTAGAGGCAGCCCTAGGAACTCCTAAAGGCAGAATCCTGCGCAGGCAGGACAGGACCAAGGTGGACCTAATTTTTGAGAGAAGTTATATAACATACCTAAAATTACAAGGCAAAAGAGAAAAAATAACTTGTAAAACCCATACTAGGCTAATGTGCATTTTATAGAAATATCACTCGTAAAAATGCAAAAGTGATGAGTGTTTTATATTAAGAAACATTTTATGGGAAAATATAGAAAAGTTAGATTCCATTTGCACGTGTTTCACCTACAAGTGTTTATGAAGAGAGTCTTTGGCAAGGAGATCATTCTTATTTTTCATATCCAATATTTACAAAATGTGTAGCATTGAAGTAATTTATTTTATTCCTGTAACTTTAGTGTGACTTGATTTCTGTTTTAAATGTGTCTGGCACAGCCTCTCTCTCTGGATTCAGTGGTGAACTCCAGAAGGTGGGAAAGGGTGAGAAGTAAAGCCAGGCGTGGTGTGGCTTTCTGAGGGACAGGATTGCGCAATCTGTCACTAATGTACAGATAATTTGAGACTCTGGTATGAATAGATTTTAGTTTGATTGTATATAACACTTGCCTAATGTGGTTATTTTTAAATATAGAGCACTGGGCCCCACTCAATAAATTGTAATTCATTTTACCCTAAAAATTATAGGATAGTAGGTTTTTTAAAAAAATCCTAAATATGTTAAATTAATATGGTTGTCTGATCATAAATTAAAAACTACTAATTATGTTGATACCAGTAGATGAATTTCATGATTTTATTCTTTCTTTTTTGTTTAAATTTTTCCAGGATTGGGGGATGGAAATCACCTTAATGCATAACCCAGGCTGGCCTGGAACTCAAATGCATAGAGAAACTCAACTCTTTTGTATGCATTTATCAAGTGCTGGGACCAGAAGTCTAGGTTACCACACCCAGATATTCACATTCTTACTTGAGAACTTTTCATAATGATATTTCTAAAGTAACTAATGTTATCTGTGGAAATCAAAGACTAGAACTTGGCCTTATATGTATTTATAACAGTGTTGACATTCTGACATAGATCACCTCATTCTTTTACAAATAAAAATCCCAATCTGTGAAGCATCTGATGGTACTTATGAAAGCTGGAGGAAGGCTGGTATGTGGGGTAAAAAGATTGACAGGATCTAAGTGAGATGACAATGTTTTGCACCAAATGGTGTAGTGGTGAACTGAAGAGTTAAGCAAGAGAGTGGGAAGGAAGTTGCAATGGATTGGATTGTGTCCTCTCAAAATTTATATATCACATTGAAAACCCCATAATGTTATTACATTTACTGACAGGCAACTTAACAAGCACTTAAGAGTGAGGTCAGAAGCCGGGCGTTGGTGGCGCACGCCTTTAATCCCAGCACACGGGAGGCAGAGGCAGGCGGATCTCTGTGAGTTCGAGGCCAGCCTGGTCTACAAAGTGAGTTCCAGGACAGCTTCCAAAGCCACAGAGAAACCCTGTCTCAAAAAACAAAAAACAAAAACAAGAGTGAGGTCAGATGGATGAAACTATTCCAGCCTATACTCTGTCTTCAAAAGAGGGAGGAGGAGAAGGAGGAGGAGGAAGAGGAGGAGTAATGAGAATGAGAAGAAAAGCTCACAGACAACAAAAACCCATTGACTATATTGGGTTGGTAATACAGCTGAGTCAGTATTTAGCAAGCATGAGGGCCTAAAATCAAGCCACAAGGCACATACTTGTAATCCCAGCAATAAGGAGGGAGTGACAGGTGAATTCCTGAAACTTTCTGGTAGCCTTCATCTAGTCTAATTGGAGAATTCCAGGCCAGGGAGAAACTCCAGAAAACATGGATAGTGTTTCTGATGTTGTTCTCTGATTATACACACATTCTCATGCATGTACTCCCATTCACACACACACACACACACACATACACACACACAATCTATATGAGGTTTCCATTTTTAGGTGATACATAGTAGCTTCACTTTACATTCACAAAAATTCGTTAAAGAGCCATATAACAACAAACGGCAGGAAGCATTCTCCTTTCATGGAGAATCTGGAGAACTTAGGTTATGTGTCTTTTGTCTCCCTTCTTCGATCTTCTCTAACCTCTCCTTTATCAGCAGACTATTTCTTATATCCTATTATTGAACTGTATCTTATTCTGTCCAAAAGCCATACAGGATTTGATGTAAGAATTCAACTGTAGAAATATATTTTAAGTTATGGCACAAACACTGACAGTCATTGATGAGATTGTCTTTAATTTTTATTTTGAAACTGTTGAATAGACCCAAAATGCAGATGTGTGACCAGATAAAACGGGGTGCTCATTTCAACGAAGAACAGTTATGACCATGGTCTTGGAAATATATACATAGCAGTGTCTTCACTTTAATATTGACAACACACCTGGTTGATTTGCTTTCATTGAATTCAAAGAACACCTGCCTCTGGCATGTTAGTATGATATCTCATACGGCTTCCTCCCAGAAGTTACCTTTCCAAGGACTAAGGACCATATCCAATCTAATTCTATAGTTCTCTGGGTTTTATATACATCTCTGACATATTTATTTCTTTATCTTTAAAATATTTTTAGAAAATCAATGAAGTATAGAGAAGGAAAGTTAATTATCATAATAAGTATAGAAATAAATAGACTGAGGAAAACTCCCAAGGAAAACTTTCCCTCCCTCTTGCTCTATATGAGCATCATTAAGCCACGGGGTCCAACAAATGATGAAATAGCCACATTTGAGGAAGGAAGATTGCAGTAAAATCATTTACTTTTGTATTTTCCATTTTTGTTCCATTTCTTTCACTTAAACATTCTTTTACTCCCTATAGGATATTGAATTTCATTTTATTTTCTAAATTAGGTAGTATACATGCAGAAACATTCCAATTAGGCCCTTTCCAGTTTTTCTTAGAACACTGTAGAGTCTTAAGATACAACTTTTTCTGCACCTGTAGCAGATGGCCCATGATGAGAAAGTTCAGATAGAAACAGTTTCATCAGAGTCAGCAAGATGCTTGACACAGCCCAGGGCATCTGCCTACCAGAATCTGATGATGACAAACATCCCTACAGAAGATCAGCCTTGAGGGCTGATGTTCATCACTTTCACTTTCCTTGGTAATCAGATGTCAAGCTGCAAAAAGTTGCATAATACAGGCTTTTTACCTATATTATTAGATGTACTTGATATATTTTGGCCAACCGGCAGACTTAATTTTAACATACTTCTGTTTAACAGTTTATGATTAACAGATTACCCCTTTTCCTGTATGGTTTTTATATGTTGGCATATTAGTTGATCTTGAATGCTACATACTTGGATATTATTTCCAAGCACCTGACTTTAATTCTATTGATGTCAATTTAAAACAATGACTTTCAATTACTTCATTTTATTATTGTGAAATCATTATTTATTGGTGGAATAACTTTTTAATATGGAAAAATATATGCAATTTAAAAAGTTTATTTTTTTCTTATTTATTTTTAAGTTTAAATTTAGATTAGAAACAAGATTGCTTCACAATTCAGTTCCAGGTCCCTCTCCCTTTCCCTAACCTCCTCCCGTGCCCTCTCCCCAACCCGCCCATTATCCCCTCATTTCCCCAGGGAGGGTGAGGCCCTCCAGGAGGGTGTCCATAGTCTGTCATTTCATCCAGGGCAGGGCCTAGACCCTCACCCAAGAGTTCAGGGTGAGAGTACATCTCACATTGTTGGATGGGAGTCCAAAGTCTGTGTGTATTCTCAGGATGAGTACTGATCTACTGCCCAAGGCTCAATAAATTTACCTAGGCCCCCTCACTGACACCCACATTCAGGGGGTCTTGATCAGTCCCATGCTGGATTCCCAGGCTGATGCCTAGGATTCAAAACCTTTGTCAGGTCAGCTGTTTCTGGGGGTTAAGCCAGCCCAGTCTTAATCCCTTTGGTCACCAGTCCTTCCTCTCTGTTACTGGCTTTCTTGAGTTCAGCTCAGTGCTTAGCCATGGGAGTGTGCCTCTTCTTCCATCAGCCACTGAATGAAGTTTCTATTTCCCAGACTCTCTGGCAATGGGATTGTAGGCTGGCATTCCCCAGATCTATGTCTAAAATCCATATATGAGAGAGTACATGCCATGTTTCTCTTTTTGTGACTGCATTACCCCACTCAGGATGGTTTCTTCTAGTGTCATCCATTTGCCTGCGAATCTCAGGATTCCATTTGTTTTTTTTCTGCTGAGTAGTACTCCATTGTGTAAATATACCACATTTTCCCTATCCACTCTTCGGTTGAGGGGCATCTAGGTTGCTTCCAAGTTCTGGCTATTACAAATAATGCTGCTATGAACATAGTGGAACAGACATCCTTGTATGAATCGGCATCTTTTGGATATATGCCTAAGAGTGGAGTTGCAGGGTATTGTGGTAGGTTTATTCCCATTTTTCTGAGGAATCTCCATACTGATTTCCAAAGTGGCTGAACAAGTTGGCACTCCCACCAGCAATAGAAGCAGTCATCAAAAGTCTCCCAACCAAAAAATGTCCAGGTCCAGATGGCCTCAGTGCAGAATTCTACCAGAAATTCAAAGAACAGCTTATACCAATTCTTCTCAAAGTATTCCACACAATAGAAGGGTCTTTGCCAAACTCTTTCTATGAGGCTTCAATAACCTTGATCCCTAAGCCACACAAAGACACAACTAAGAAAGAGAACTTCAGACCAATATCCCTCATGAACATTGATGCAAAAATACTCAATAGAATACTGGCAAATCAGATCCAAGAACACATCAAAACAATCATTCACCACAATCAAGTAGGTTTCATCCCAGGGATGCAGGGATGGTTCAACATACGAAAATCCATCAACATAATCCACCATATAAACAAGCTGAAAAACAAAAATCACATGATCATCTCACTAGATGCTGAAAAAATTTCTTAAGTATACAGATTTGGGCAAGGTTTCCCATCTGGTACTGCCTGTAGTATTTCTTGAACTAAATTGACTAAAGTTTGGTGACACGTTTATTTGGGTTATTAAGTAACCTTCCTTAAGCCAAAATACACCTGTTAGAAGTCCTATATGTTTTGCAACCACAGCAATTTTTTTTTGCTTTTTTCCATTAAATTTGGATTGTGGCAGAGAATTACAAAAAAGGAACCCTCTTATCCTGAGGGAACAACCAGTGTACTTCCCGATGATTCATTACTGAAGGACTCTGACTTGCCTGTAGCAGCCCCTGGCTCAACTGTTGAGTGCAATGCTGAACACAGATTATTTGCAGTCAAGGGCTAGCCACTTTCCTCCTGATACACTCTTGGAGGTTTGTCATATTGTACCGTATAATAGCAATAATATTAATTTAATCTGGAAGAGCTATCTTTCCTACTAAAATGAAAAATCTGGGCACTGGTTTTAAAAATCGTCTCTTTATTATTGATATTGCAATATAATCACACCCTTCCTATCCTCTTTCCAAAGTACCCCATGTTTTAAGTAGGCTTTGTTTTCTTCTGCATGTTTAGAGACTAAGTCCTCATGCAAGCCTGATTTTGCTCCTATACATAGATGGAAAAGTTGAAAGCACATGCACACACACACCACACACGAATTGAGTCCACAGTGAACTAAAGCAGCAAGGCAAATGGCTAGCAGAGCTGATTTTCTGTGAAATGTCTTCAAGTCTCTGATGTAATGTGCTGCGGGTAGGCAAGTGGGAAAAAACCTCGCACATCACTAAAATGACAAAACTCTCCTGATTTCAGCCTGGGAGACCAAATGTTCCCTCCTATGTTATAGTATAACTGTGCTCAATGAGGACCGAAAACATGACTTAGGACATGAAATATAAAATGTAGTTGTGTGTGTGCATGGCCAGTGCTTACTGTGGCAGACTTTGGCAGCAGGACTATGACTCCTGCATGGACTTATCATCTGTGACGACTACTGAATTAACTCAGTATGTGGGGAAGAAATGCAAAGCAAGAAAATCTTTTTCCATGCCAGGTAATTCAAACCTACTTGGTGACTGAAGACCCCCTTAAATTCAGTGCTGCACACAAGTGCTTTGGAGTAAGTGTTGATTCTCATAGAGATTGCTCTGGTGGTGACTGTAAACAATAGAACTGGTGACATGAAAACCCAGAGAAGAAACTTGAGCTGACTCTCAACAGCAGTCATGGTCAAATCTGGATGGCAGTCTCAGACACTCTTCTGTTATCTTTATGATTCTGCACAGAAAAACCTATTGGAAGTTTAAAGGTATTTTCTGAATGCCCATTTTAAACTTCAGATTTTATTAGTTTTGTTTGGTATGCTAGGTGATAACCCGAAGTTGAGGAGTGAAATGATAAGTTCCCTTTTCATTCCAAAACCTTTTATTGCTTAATGAGTGGATACAGAAACTTATGAATATATGTGGTAACATATTGTGTGTGACCTAATAAAACTTACCTGGAGATCACAATGCAAAGCTAGGCACATCCATAGAGGCCAGGCAGTGGTGGTACGTAGCTTTAATCCCAGCAACCATACAAGTTAGCCATAGAAGCTGGAGGTGGTGGCATACACCTTTAATCCCAGCACTAGAGATGTATATAAGGGAGGAACAGGTTCTCTAAACTGGCAATTAATCCACAGCCATATTGAAGACAGGATTGCCCCAGCTCTGGTAAGAGCTCTCTGGTGACACGGTTGCTGTCTCTGGATTTTTATTATTCATACTACAAATATAATTGTTTTATACATCATATAAATGTGTTATAGAGCAAAGGAGATCAAAACAGAGAAAAAGGAGTTAGTAAAGTGGTTTCTTTGCCATTCTAAGTATAATTTAAGGTCAATCGGTAACCAACATAAAGATGTATACCACCCTGCTAACTATGCACGAAAAAGAAAGCTAAACTCTCTCCATGACCTTTTGCTAAACATACCCAGCTTTGATAAATAGAAGGAAACAGGACTCCTTTCAGAATATCTGCATCTCAAGAAGCCATGTACACCATTTCAGTCCAAAAAGATTGTTTGTGCAAATTTAAGATTATTAAGTGATTTTAATTACAATGCTTATTATCATGAAGAATTTAATATAAATACGTGACAATTAGCATGCTCAGGGGAAAATCAAAGATTATTTGTACCACTCAAGAATTTCTGAAATTAATAACTTTTCTGTATACTAATTCCTTAGCTCTAAAAGTATCAGCGGGCTATCTTTGTATAAATGAAAAGGTTGTTGTACAGTTCACCACCAGAAAGCAACAAAGGAGTGCAGGGTTCCACTCAGCAGGATGAGATCTCATCCCCTGTACATCACAGCAGCCCCACTTACAGACTTAAAGTTTATTCTTTAAGTTTATTTTTCAGCTGAGGTATATATATTCTTAATGTGTCCAAGCAACAAATTTCTCTTCTCAAATCCTACACTATCAGAGATCCTACAAGAATTTTCATTTCCATATTGATTAATTCCATTTTTGATGGGTAGTTTCTGTGAACTATAAAAACTGTAAATTCAATAAAATAACCTCACGGCTCAATCAGGGCTCATGTCTATCCAGCATCTGGTCAAACCTGCGTTGCTCGCAGATTAGTATTCTTACTTAACTAGTCTTAGCACATAAAGAAACAATAGTGCTTCACTACATGCTGGAATTTCAGAAAAAAATCCCTTTTATTTTCAAGTGTGGATTCTACTTCTTTGATTTTAACCTGCAAAAGTTAAGTAAATTCTTATGGAAAATAATGACTTTGCTCCTTCCCTGCTTCTTAATTAACTTTTAATCTATGGTATTACACTGGGACATCTCTGGATGCTGAATGTGTCTAATGTGTAAATGACAGAGATTTAAATGATTTAGATAAACATCTGTGTAGCAGAGAGGCATGAAATTAGGATATAGGTTAAGTGACTATTGTCTGAAAAATTAAAAGGGATGTTACCTTTATTAAAAAAAACTTGTGTTTACAAATATGTGTTCCAAACATACATACTTAATGTTATACAAGTTCTTACTTTTTCCTACACAAAATTCTAAAAGTATTAGATAAGAACTTGCAAAAAGATGCTACCTAGTCATTCATGAAAAACATGTTTTAATAGATAAAAATTCAATAAACTGGGAAATTCCAGCATGTAGTGAAGCACTATTGTTTTGTTTAGTTGGAGTGGATTCTGTCAATAGCAATTTATAATAATCAGTTAAATGATATGATCCTTGGTTGGTGTTCAGATAATTACTATTCTCATGTCTAGTAATTCTCAGCTATTAAATGGAGTACAAGTAGCAAGAACAGACAGGAAGCTTTGCCTCTTAATATCCCCTTTACTATATATGTGCAATTTGTCTTCTAAAAACAGAAAGGATGTGGCAGTCAATGCCTATGCATAAAATGGAAATAATCCTATCTACATAATGCATGCCTAGGTTTAAATAAAAGCACCTTGAGATTTGGGCAGTATGTAGCATAAACAGAGAGTTGGTGAGAGGATTAATATTGTTCATGAATGCTGAATACAGTGGCCTGTGTCAATAATCCATCACATGAAAGACAGGCAGAAGTAGGGTGAGTTTGAGGCTTTGGCATAGTGTCTCAAAACAATAACAACAAACATACACACACACACACACATACACACACACACACTAACACACACCAGAATATGTGCTAAGAATAGAAAACCCCAAAAGAATCTCAGAAAGATGATGCTATCAAAAAGGCTTTGACTTGTTACAGAATTCGTGCACATGCGAATGCATGCAAGCACAAACAAAATTTTTCTTGGAAATACTCATAAGGTAAATATGGACATACAGATTATAGATTTCCAGAAATCTTTGAAACACAAAAGATTGAATATGTGCTAAGAATAGAAAAACCCAAAAGAATCTCAGAAAGATAATGCTATCAAAAAGGCTTTGACTTGTTACAGAATTTGGAATCGTAGACCTCTTCCCCCACAGTTTATGAACCCCACTCTTCCTGCTCTTGGTAGCATTCATGAAATCAAAGGCCAGCATATGTTTTCCTTTTTACTATTTATTGAAACACTACAATTAAAATATAATTGCACCACTTTCCCCTTTCCTTTGTCTTCCCCCAAACATTCCCATAATGCCTTCCTTCAACCCTCCTATACTCCCAATCACTCACCCTCAAATTTATCCTTTTTATTATCATTATTACATATTTATATAATATACATATAAATAAAGCCTGCTGATTCTATTTAGTATAGGCTTTCTTTAAGATCCAAGGCCCCACTAGATTCAGGTAGTTGGCTAGTAATCTAGTACCAGGCATGCTAAAAGGACCTTAAGTCCAAGTAAACAGCTGTTGGTTATGACCAAGATATGAGTGACGCTATTACACCTTTAGGGCTATCTTACCATGCTGGTCATTGTTGTGGCTCATAGGCATCACAACTGAACGGGGCTATCGATTACTTCTTGCCCTTGGCAACTCACATAGAACTCTCATATTTTTTTCTTTTTTTCCTCACTGTTGTAAATTATTTCTTCTTGATCTTCTTCTTACAAGGTTAGAGAAAGAAAAAGCTGACTCTTTTTTTTACATAATTATTATTGTATTTTACATTTTACCCATCATGATCTGATTTTTAAACTATAATATTTTGATGGATCTGCCTTATTTTATATTAATGCTTTCTTTGACATGTTTAGTGGCTGCCACTTATTAACAGAATTTGAGCCCACTGATCCATACCTAGCATTCTGAATACCATCCAAATATTTTTAGTTGTTTAATTTTATTTTGTTTCTTTTTATATGCTTTTAGACGCCACAAATATGGTAATATTGGAGACAGTAAACTTTCCATTGGGTATCAGAATAAAACGACAGGTATAATCATTTCTATACTTGGGGTCAGATTACATTGTCTGTCTGTTGGGCTATTCTCTCTTGGAGTATGTGACAGACAACAGAGTCATACATCAATCCTAGGCATCATAGGTAGTGAAGACTATGGATGCGTATGTGCCAGAGTAACAAGGTTCCCTCTGTGCTGAAGAGCCTGACTAAGATCAAACAATCTTGAAAAGATGAAAGGCTTTGTGGGTTTATTTCAACTGATCCCACACAGGAAGGTATCTTTGTCTCTTTCCCACAATGCAAGTACTATATTTGCCCTCCATTTATAGCCATGCTTTTCAAAATTCTGTGTCCTGTCTTTTCATATACTCCAGAGAATTAAGAGACAGAAGGAATCTGAGTTAAGGAACAACTACCCAAAATCATTGTTTTAAAAGTAAGAAAATAATCTTTATTATAAATAACATTCTTCCAGACTTATAAAATCCAAGCAAATAAAATGAAATATCATTTTTAAATGGTGGTGGTGGCTCATTCTTTTAATCCCAGCACTAGGGAAGCAGAGACAGGTGGATCCAGTTCCAGGGCATCCAGGGCTCCATAAACAAACCTTTTCTAAAAAAAATAGAATTTAATGCAATTGCAGATTACGAGATATAAATTAATTTTTTAAAAAGATTCCTAATTGTGTTTATCCATTTTATGTTATTGTATAATTGAATGTATAACCGATGTTCATTTCTCTCCCCAAAACAGTTATTTCTGTTCTTATTTTTCCTGTTTCATTTAACTTTGCTTCGTTTTTTCATTTTCCCTTCTTCCTTCTTTAATTTCTTCTATTTATTATTTTTATTTTTACTCGAGACTTTATGTTATGCTTTCTCATTATTTATGCTATTACCTGACCTATGGTCAGCAGTAGTACATTAATTGTCTTTAATTGATTTTAGTGACTTAGACTTATATTTGTTTAATCTGGTAATGGTACTGTTATAGAGGTTTGTTTTCCTCTCTACAAGTACTACTGGGTAGTGGGCACTCAAAGGAAGACTGTTCACAATGAAATCCTTAACAAAACCAAAATTCACCCTTCTCAACAGATGCACAAATCACAAAATTAATATAAAAGACACATGAAAAGGGAGTTAAAACAACTAACTCCTCAATTACCAAAGCCAAAGATACTGAAATGGTTGTCTTAAGAGGATTTAAGATTCTACTTGTAAATGTGATCAGCGTTTGTAGAGAGAACATAAACAAGCAGGTAAATGAAAGAAAGAAATTAAGGACTTGGAAGGAAAATGAGCAACACAGATAAGAAAACAGCAACATGGGTGATAAATTCACCAGGAAAGTTTGGTTTTTGAAATGCAAACAAAGTGAAATGGTGGATACACAATCAAGACACACAACGGAAATGTTCACTGGAAGAGTAGTTCAATCAGAAGAAAGAGAGGGATGGAAGACAAACCCAGGGCAATGCTGCATTCAGGTATCAACAATGGGAACTACACTTATACCTCATGAGGTCTCTACAGTCTGGTAGTTTATATTCAGTGCAAGTCTATTTGCCATGTGAAACCACATTGTAAAGCCTCCATCTCTTAGCACTCACTCATTGCTAATTAAATTTCATAGTATGTATCTGAGGACATTTGGACTGCAGCAAAGTATTTACATTTTCACCATTTGTTTAGAACTGTTTAACTTGGTTTGTACATAGCTTACCATCTCACTTCTGATTCTCAAAATTCACCATTTCAGTTAGGTCATGACTTATTACTCAAGTTCGTGCCATCTACCTCATTTAACCCTGACACTTTCTGTTCTTCTTGCCAGATTTAATTTTTAAAAAAATGTCTTAATGGTATCCAATCTTTGCTATTTTTCTGGCATATTTATTATCTGTGCTATCACTAATATCTCTTTTCTGAAGATAGGAATTTTGAACTTCTTGGTTGATTTAATTCCTGCCTTCTCAAATAATGACTCATAAAGAATAGCTCAGAAAGTGCCTGTTGAATGAAGAAAAGAATTAACATCCATAGGACTATTTGGTCATATAGCATGGTCACAGAGTCAGGTATGTTTATAATGAAAGATATTCAAAATAGATATTCATATAAAAGAAAATAATCAAATAAAAATTACTAACATGTTGAAAAAACTATGTAACCTTTTGTTTTGTCATGTTCTGAATATTAAACCATTTAGAGTACTAAAATCCATTTCTTAGAGGTTAACATTGTTTAAAGGAAGTATTCTGGTATGTGTACATGGTGCATGCATTATTCTGTCATCTTTGTTAATATGCATGTATAACTGTATTAATTTAATCATTTTTATCGCTTAGAGTTAACTTGAGAAGTTTCTAGTTTATAGTCATTGCAATGGTATTGCAAAGTGACTTACTGAGTTACATAAATCAGATATAAATAAATGAGCAAATTTCAGTTGACAAGTTGATGAAGTGGTCTGGATTAGTTTTAATAGGTTCTGAGGCAGTTTCCTAGACTGAAACTGCTATTAAACTGAATACTGTAAATTCACTGAAGATGTTTAAATATTGCTTTGTTTTTATTCAAATAGTAATTATGCATTGAATTAAAATGTAAATATGACCCCAAAGAAAGGTGGAACTATTTGGTATCTTTATTTTATCATGTTGTAATATTGAGATATTTTAATTACATTTTTATTCTGAAAATTGAAGGTGATAATATCTACTATTGTCTCTATGGTAAGATGTTAAATATTTTATTTCATGTGTTTATAATAAATTCATTAAGTTGATTGCAACTTATCTCCATTTTTATAAAGCAAATAGCTGAGCTCATGTACAGAATCAGCACATGAATATTGTTTAACTATACTCCTAGACTATGTTCTTAATCACGATGTCGCAAACAGTACCTCTAGTGAAATAAAAAGTATCGTAACCTTTAAAAATTGTTCTTACATTAAATTTTTTAACCTGAAACCTCTTCTCAGGTATATGAATCTCTGTCAAAGTATTCTGTCTTCATTCAGAACAGGGACCAAGGCATTGGAGGTACACAATAAATAATTTTTAATTAATTTAATCAAGAAAGAGTCTATTTCTTGTAATGTTCTGGTTCTCCCAGGTGAAACTGAAAAAGCCTTATGAAAAGGGATATACAGAAGCAAATGGGACAGAGGAATTACAGGCATTTGAGATGTAATAGTCAAAGGTAGGAGATTAATGTTCACTTAACTTGAATATGAAACAGCAAAAAGATCTGGAATGTGCCAGGATATGCCACAGAATGCTTGCTCTCTGTAAGAGAGAGGGGAAATATCTGAGTTTGTAATACTGACAGAGATATTTATTTCCTCTGTTAATTTTGTTGATCTTGAATATGCCAGGGCCTATTTAAAATATGAACCTCTCCAAAAGACAGATATAATGAGTGCCCCATATCTTTCCATTAAATTAGCAGACCTTGCTTAGCTTTTGAAATATCACTCTGACCTGGTCAGACAATTCTATGATGTTCCATTTTCTCCTTGATTGTTCCTCTCCTTGAACCCTGTCAGACACATTCAAGACATCATACGTCATATTGAATCTGTGGGGCGCTGAGGGAAGAGGGACTTTGTTTGATTTTCTGATTCCCAATATATATTCTCTTTCACCTGTGTATCAACACATCGGGTAGATCATCATTTACAGCCAGAATACATGAAATCACCTTTAGATTAGTCTGCCTGTGTTATAAATCTACCTTCCTATTGTAACCATATTTATCTCCCTCCACCCACACACGTTATTAAAACATGCTTATTTTGGCACCTATGCATTTAAGATGTAATAAGAATTCCTTACACTCGTTCTTTAATTTCCTTCTGAATTTAAAGAAGCTTTCCTCATCTTTCTTCCCAGGATCACCTTCCCACAGTCCCCAGGACTTTTATCCACCTTCTGTGGAAGGACAGATTTGTGATCATGAAACCACCAACCACTCACCACTCTCATATACCAAAGTTTTGTTTCTGAAATAGTGTGGCATTTTGCCAGTGAAAACCTTCTCCAAACATCAAAGCTCAAAGAAAATGTCATCTCCCCCATGATACTATTCCTGGACTCTGCCTTTCACACCAAGCTTGGAGTGAAATTCCCACCAAACTTTATTCAGCTTGTATTTTCTGCATCTTCAGTCTGTATTTACTATACTTACAATTGCTCTTTTATTAATTATAGAGAATTATTTATGGACAAGGATAATGGCACATTTAAACTCTGCCTATAGACCCTAGGTGGGAACAATATTTATAATAAAATTTTCTAGTAAATATATTTTTTCACTGAAAAATATAAACCACGATACCTACAACAAAATATTTTTGAATATACAGAATAAGGACAGCATAAGAAAATATATATAATTTCTATATTACAAGAATGGAACATGACAACACTTGTGTTAGTAACTGGGTGAATTTATATGGATGTCTTATTGGAAATGGGAAATAGATGAGCCAAGAGGAAAATAAATCAAAGTTATTCTTTGATGTCAAGTTTTTAGGGGAAAATGATTTTCAGGTACTGTATTGGCAGGAGTGATTTTGTAATTTCCCCAACTGTCTTCCTTTGTTACATTACTGTCCTTCAGCCACTAGACTCCTTAGGGGACATAGGCAGATTACCCACCAGGAGCAATGGTGCTGAACCCAGGTAGTCCGGGGAGGTCGGAGAATCAATTCCCCCACTTACCAGGTGGTGTGGCTGGCTACATTGACATTAACGTTTCAGCATCGTATATGAAGAAAGCCTCCAGGTAGTGCAGAGGGAGATAGTAATGAGACCAGCAATGACAAATCAATTGTGTTGATTGCTGCCAGATCCAGTACGATAGATGGAGCAATAGTTTTGTTTAATAATTGAGTTGTTTCTTGAGGGAAGGTTTACAGCCTTTCTCAATATGCCAATCTTTTAAGAAAATACACATATCATTTCAAGCACCTAGTATAACACCATGGAAGTGGAGGTGTTATTAATGGCTTTTGTTATTAATGACAAATGTTTTAATACAGCTTTGATTAGAATTGGGATAGGATTGGATCATCTGCCACCACATAGAGTATTCAGAACTACTGACCGTGTGAAAAATGGAAGGTGAACATTACCACAGTAAGAGTGATTCTGTTAAGATATTGCACTCTTTGGCTATAAAATGGCCTCAAATTTCAGGCCAACCCAAAGAAAATGATTTTTATACATGTGAATATGTATGTCTATTCCTTTATGGAAAATAGCAACAAAACACCTTACAAAGATGGCATCAGACCTAGAAGTAGAATTGTCAAATTGAATACATCAGAGTTTGTATAGGAAGGACTTGATTGAATACCAGCTTTGCATTATCAACTGTCCCAAACAAATGTTGCTGCAATTTTTGTTTGCTGTTCAGGCTCCTACTCTCACATTGTTATCACTAAGTGTAACATCTACTTGAACTGTGAATGAGACAAAGGGATACAGAACACACTCAGTGTTGAGACAAAGAGTACTTCCATGGAGAATGGAAGGCAAAACCAAAAAAAAAACCAGAATTATGCTTTGTAAACAGAGTTCAAATTAGGGCTCCAATCTCATATTCCCCTCTTTTGAAAATGATGATAGAATATTTAGGTTTGTAAATAAAAATAATTGTAGGAGAGAGCATGTATTACAATGCAAAATGGATAACCAAAATGATGCCCATGTCAGTCATTGGCTCCTATAACATTACAGTCACCTAATCTCTGTTGTTTTCCTGTCATAGTTTTAAATACAGACAGACTGATACAGATTTCTCACAAGAGATGATGAGAACATTGTGCTAGTGTTGATAAATGAGGAACAGGTGATTTATATATAGGATGCCGTGTTTCTATTAATCTACCCAGATGATCTACTCCCCAAAGCAAATGACTATTGCTGTGTGCTATACTAGTAGATATTTTAACATAAACCATCATCCTGAAATCAGAGAAAGCATATCTTAACTAGATATAGAGACTGGACTTGTTTTAATAAAACTCTGATTTGCCCAAATTCTCTCAGTAACCATGGTTTCCACATAGTAGACACAGAAATGGCTGTAGTTTTTATTTTCTAATAAGACTCACTGGGTATGAAGTCTGAGTAAGAACTTTTTTCCTGGGAATACAAAAGGGATAAATAAAAATGTAAAAGAAAAATTACTAAACTGTCCCTTGACAACCAAATGGTGGATCATAAATTGGAGTGTCTATGCAAATGAAGTAAATAATTAAAAACTCCAAGAACAGCATTGACTAGGTGGTTGATGACTGGCAATTATAAAAGCTGAATTTTTAATATGCATACATCTAAGAAGCCAGTAAAAATTAGCTCCCAGACTAATGGACTTGCCTTTCTTCCAAAGCAGAATTTTAATGAGTGCATTATTTATAACAGGAGCCCAAGAACTGAGGTATTCTTGCTTAGTCTCATTTTTTAGATTCCCTGACACCTTATCCATTAAACCATGAACTTCTTTACAGGAAAGTAATACTTTATACACTGGGAAGTAAAGGTCAGAATGACCTAGGAAATTAGTCATACTATATATACTCTGAAGATATGCAGCACGGGATACCATATACAGCTGGCTTTTACTCAAGGTACATACACAGCTTCTTTGCATTCCTCATGATGAAATTTCACTCCATGCAGATTTTGTTCATGGTGCTAATAAATTGTTACTTTTCCACATACTGTCTGTGTGGTATGTGCATGATAAATGTAGTATCATAGATAATATGTAAATTTATTTTATAATATTTTAGGATGGTCTTAATAATTCTGATACAGGTATCGTGTTTAAAGACTAATTCTCTTTTCTCTCAGAATAGCAATTTATTATTTTCAGTCTATCTTCTGAACACTTCTGAATCTTTTGTTGTTTTCCTTAAGGTTAGAAGGCTGTTTTTCATCTGAAGATTTCAGCCAAGGCTGTGTCTGGTCTTGCTCCCATGACTTCGTTCCCCATTATTGTGACTAAGCAGCATTTGGCAAAACACATCTGAGGAGATTTTATTGTCTAGGTGACATTCTCCCCATAAACTATGACTCAGGGAAAGCCAGGGCCAAGGATGAGTCAGGAGAGTAGATTACTCAGGACTGCTATAAACAGAAATCCAAGTCCATCCTCTCACCTTCACCCCAGCACTGACCTAAACCCCTGTGATCAAAAGACAGGACTGAAGGAAGCATCACCAAGTGGAACATGACAAATGAGCTCGCAATTGTGCAGGTTTGTCTTCTGCTGCAGTTTCCAGTCCCTCAGCATTCTACAAACTTGTACATATGCTCATAGATGTGGAACTGGACTTTCTGAAAAATCACAGGGTAATTTCAGTACTTAGTTTTCTATCTGATTCCACCACAGGACAGACAACAGGAAAATAGCCACATCATCCTAGATGGGCCAGGGCATTTTCAAAGGGCATTTTTGAGTAGCAAGGTAGAGACTATACTGTTGTTTGGTAACCCTGGGTGGTAAGTGCAGTTAAGATTTTGTTATTATTCTTGCTTCCAATAACCCCCTTTTCTCTTTTCTTCTCCTTTGGGCTTGTTCTTTTGCCTTTAGCCCATTTTCTTATTGAGGATTTCATTTTCTGATTTGTGCAGACACTTTGTATATAAAACCATTGTTTATTTCTTTGCTGAAAATACTTTTAACAGATTGTTATATCCTTTATATTTGTGTGTACATATGAGTGTGTTTGGATGTGTGTTTGGTGCAGATACATGCATAGGTATGTGTACATAAATGTAGAGGCCAGAAGTAAGCCTGGCAAGTTGTTCCTCAGGAGACATCCACTTTGACACACACTCCAGCATGAAGTTGGGAATTATTAGTGGAGCCTCCTTACTGATTGTGTTGATTGCATTCATTGCACACGAAATGCATCTGGCACTTCACTTTTCCTACTCTTTCCCTTCTGTTGGTATCATGTGTTTCTGAAAATTTCAAGATGCTTTGGAAAGGCACAGGTCCATTCCTTGGTTCCCAGCTCCTGGTTGCTGCAGTCAGGATCTAAGCTGAAGACACACTCATTGCTGTATCTTTGTACTTGAGTCCATTTTCTATTTAAGAGGGGCAGGGAAGGCTGGAATTCAGTTAGACATTTACCTCTTTAACTTAGAAATAATAAACAATTTAAAAATCCTTAAGATGACTTTTAATGTACGGTTTTTCTTTGGTCTGAAAGTCAATTTTTCATCGGTGCATGCAAATTGTTATTTTGTATAACCTTTTACATATGAACAACACAGACTGAGCAGGTTGTAGTGTGTGTGTGAGTGTGTGTGTGTGTATGTGTGTGTGTGTGTGTGTGTGTGTGTGTGAGAGAGACAGAGAGAGAGAGAGAATACTAACTAAAGACGATCTCATGAAATTAAGGAGTAAGGAATTAAGAATATGATGTGGAAATGGTGTAAATACAGTTATACAGTATTCATGTTTGACATTATCAAAAGTAACAATAAAACAAGCCTTATAAAAGAAACAACCTCTTATTTAAGGAAGTAACAACTTGAAACTTTTAAAGCATTCTTCAAAAGAAGTGGCTTTTTCATCCTTGCTACACTTTTGTAAGTATAAATATATGACCCATATCATTCCCAGCTTTCCAGTTGTCACACCTTAAATCAGCAAGCACAAAATTTACACCTTTTGGAGGAGAGAAGCAAATGCCCTTTAAGA
Source organism: Mesocricetus auratus (assembly GCF_017639785.1). NCBI lineage: Eukaryota > Metazoa > Chordata > Mammalia > Rodentia > Cricetidae > Mesocricetus > Mesocricetus auratus. Next base: position 37,830,362 of record NW_024429194.1, on the reverse strand, counting down.
CACTCTCTGACTGATGTGGGAAATATAACAAAATAAGGAAAGGCAAAGTTTTAAGTTTCATGTACAAAAACCATGGCTTTCTAGTGAAGGGGTGAAGATTCTGAGGCTGAGTCTGGTCCAGTCTGTCTGTCTGTCCTCATAAGGATGTTGTATTGTTTCAGAGTCTCAAACTCTATTAATGAAAAGTGCCAGCAGATATGTTCTATTTTTTGAATGTATTAGTTTTATTTAAATTAGAAACAAGCTTGCTTCACATATCTGTTCTTATTAAACAAAATGTATCATCACACCACAGCTACAGCCCCCCCACAACCTGCTCACCCCAGAGGCAATGCTTCTTCAAAACAATGTTTATTAAAATCTCAATTATATATCATAGAAGATTGAGTATAATAGGAAATATAAACCCTAGAATCTGTTTAGGGATAATTGCTACAAAATAAAGTTGCCACAGATTGGATACTTTTCATGTTTAGAGAACACATGGAGGTGGTTGGTACACAGAACAGTGACAAAAATGAAGGAACTTGAAGATTAGAATTTAAAGTATTTAGTAATAATGTCCAAGATGATGTCATAAAAGTTGACTTTTTAAAAGTGAAAGACAAATTTAAAAATTTGAATGGAATGCATTTCAATACTCATAGGAAACTTTGGTTTTCTAAAATACATTTGTATTTCTAATGTAGTCATATTTGAAGACATGAGTAATTCCAAATATTTATCATAATGTTAAAAATTATGATGGAAATTTCTGGATACTCTTTCCCTTTGAATTGAACCTTCTGGGTATAAGATTAATATGAAAAATAAATTATAAGTTTGTATATATAACAAAATAAGCTTGGTTTAAAATGCAATGTAAAGTAGCATTAAAATTAAAATATATTACAAATAATAACAGGATGTATATATTTCCTATTCTAAAAAGTAAAATATAATATTGGTGTAAATTTTTAAAACTTAAATACATATAGGACTATTCCATGTGTGTACATATAAGCATATGTATATATAAACATACAAAATGGAAAAAACAATGTCATAATGTTATATTTTTTCTAAAGTTGAGCTACAAATTCAGCAGAATACCTATTTAAAAATTCAAGGCAGGTTTTTTATGGAAAGTCAAATATATTCTAATAGTCATACAGAAATTCATAATAAATCCAAGTTAAAGCAATCATGATGGAGGTTGCCTTTAATTCCAGCACTTAAGAAGCAGAGACAGGATGATCTCTGTGAGTTCAAAGTCAGTCTGACCTACATAGTAACCTCCAAAACAGCCAGGACTATAAAGAAAGACCCTGTTTCAAAAAACCAAGGTGGGAAACAACAGGTAAGAAAGGAATGAGGAGGGTAACTCAGATGATAAAGCACTTTCCTTGCAACACATGAAAGTTGGAATTATTGGCAGGAACAATCATGACTGTGTCCTACTCTTAGGCATATATCCAAAAGATGCCCATTCATACAACAAAGATGTCTGTTCCACTATGTTCATAGCAGCATTATTTGTAATAGCCAGAACTTGGAAACAACCTAGATGTCCCTCAACCGAAGAGGGGATAGAGAAAATGTGGTACATTTACACAATGGAGTACTATTCAGCAGAAAAAAACAATGGAATCCTGAGATTCGCAGGCAAATGGATGACACTAGAAGAAACCATCCTAAGTGAGGTAACCCAGTCACAAAAAGAGAAACATGGCATGTACTCTCTCATATATGGATTTTAGACATAGATCTGGGGAGTGCCAGCCTACAATCCTATGGCCAGAGAGTCTGGGAAACAGAAACTTCATTTAGTGTCTAATCGAAGAAGAGGCAGACTCCCTTGGTTAAGTACTGAGCTGAACTCAAGAAAGCCAGTAACAGAGAGGGAGGACTGATGACCAAAGGGATTAAGTCTGGGCTGGTTTAACCCCCAGAAACAGCTGACCAGACAAAGGTTAACTCTTGAATCCCAGGCATCAGCCTGGGAATCCAGCATGGGACTGATCAAGACCCCCTGAATCTGGGTGTCAGTGAGGAGGCCTAGGTAATCTATTGAGCCTTGGGCAGCAGATCAGTACCCATCCCAAGTATACACACGGACTTTGGACTCCCATAGAACAATGTGAGGTGCACTCTCACCCTGAACTCTTAGGGAAGTGTCTAGGCCCTGCCCTATATGAAATGACAGACTATGGACACCCCCATGGAGGGCCTCACCCTCCCTGGGAGAATGAGGGGATAACGGGGGGGGTGGGGGGAGGGAAAGGGAGAGGGACCTGGAACTGACTTGTGAAGCAACCTTGTTTCTTATCTAAATTTAAACTGGAAAATAAAATAAATTAAATAAAAAATGAAAGGCAGCATCAGGAGATTTATAGGAAGATTACAGACCATAACCAGAGAGATGACTACAGACAAGGTGGGGGAGGGGAGATCAACACTCAAATAAGTCCTCTAACCTTTCCATGAATTCTGGGGACATGTATATCCACAGTCACAAATACAGGAAAATCACAAGCATATAGACAGACAACTCACATATACACTAGTCAAGACTTAAAAGACCAAAGAAATATCAAATCTTGAATGCCTCATTACGTTGGATAGTAGTTCACAAATGGACAAATGGGAAAATTAAACAAAACAGACTGCAAAACATAGACACAATTACTTGTCACTAATTTTACACACACACATACACACAGACACTCACTCACACACACACCACACATGGCATTGTATTTGCAATGGAAAAAAATTGTTGATAATTTGAAATGTTAGTGGCTCTCATGACAGTATTCAAAGTAGAGCGTGTTTGAAATAATCAAGTCATGTGAACAAAATTACATTGTCATCAATAAGAGTCATGTCCTGAAAGAAAATATGACCTCCAACAAAAACAAACACCCTTCCACCAGAAATAATCAGGCATAATAGTTCACATATGTGACCCCAGTATTTGGGAGGCCTAAACATACCAGCATGGTTAGCTAGCTATAGAACTCAGGCTTAAAAACAGAACAACAGCAAAAGCCACTATCAGCACAGCAAAGAAACCCAAAACAATTAAATAAAGCAAAATAGAGGGGGATCAGTTGTCTTTGCTTTCCTTCTGCTGTGTAAGAAGTCAGTGAGAAATGGCATCTGAATCTTGAGGAGGATTCTTGACTAGACTGAATGGAGCTGGCATTGATATCAGACGCCCCCCTTCTCCAACTATGAGAAACGGGTTTATGTTGTTGATGAACCACACAAGTACTGTGTTTTGTTTAGCCCATGTAAATTAAGATGCAAATATAAGGAGAAAGAGGACATCTGTAGGAATGGTGAAGAATCTATTTCATTTCCATATGGAAAAAGAATGAATTTAGTTCAGGTTTTGTAATAGATAGAAATTAACTCCAAACATCACACAGTTAAAAATTAAATATGAAGCTGCATTTTCTTTTCTGAACACTTATTTGTGTGTGTATCAGAGAGAGGGAGAAAGGGAGAGAGAGAGAGAGAGAGAGAGAGAGAGAGAGAGAGAGAGAGAGAGAGAGAGAGAGAGAGAGAGGTGGGGGAGGAGAGAAAGAGAGAGAGAGAGAGAGAGAGAGAGAGACAACATGCCCTGTGTATGCAGGTGCCTGAGGAGACTGGAAGAGGATGTTGTATTCTGCATCTGGAGTTACAGAGAGATGATTGGTAGTTGTGAACCTCTTGTAGATGCTGGAAAAACCCAGGTCCTCTGAAAGAGTAGGGAGCACTTGTAACTGCTGGGCTCGCTCTCTAGCCACTAGAATAAAACAATAACTTTTCTAGAATGTCTTAGAAGCATATTTAAATAATCCTAATTTTTAAATAGGAAGAGCTTACAATGCATGCCACAAAACGTGTTCTAAAATGTATTGATGAGTTGGATATTACCTAACAAATGAAATTCTTTTAAGAAATGAAAGAGACACCATAACGAGAGAAGATATCTAAGAAAAATAAATGCCAGAATACAAAAATATAAAACATTCATGTGTCTCTGAGGGAAAAAAAGATAATTTTGTAATTGAAGATTTGAAAGGAACTTACAGATGAAGATATTCAGGAGACAGATAGGTGACAAGGCATTCCGGATTCTTGGTCACTGAGAAATACCAGTTAAACAGGATGAGTCGCTACTACAAAGTTACTAACACATCTGAAAGTTACTAAGATGGAAACATCAGATCCTATCAAAGAGGTAGAGAAAATGACAAAACAATATTCAAAGTAGAATTATTTACAACAAACCTAGAACAATGTCAACAATAGAATAAATAACTAAGGCAATCTCATCCACTTTGATGCCATGAAAAAACTACTTATTCTGCATACAAGAGTTTTACAAATATTGGACTGGAGAGATGGCTCAGCCATTAAAGGCTGTGCTCACAACCAAAACTATAAGAGTTTTACAAATATAAATTTAAATAAGACTATTAAATTGGTTATTTTATTGATGTAAAATTCAAAAGAACGATATCGATTGGTACTGGCAAAAATAAAAATAATGGTAACTTTGTGAGGATTCTGGAGTTGGAAGGGGCAGGAAGAAGGTCCCACCGCTGTTACAATCTACCAGCCACTTGACACTAAACTCAACCTTCAACCACCAGTGACTCCAGCACTTGCATGCACATATGTGATACATTTCAAAAAAAGTGTTTCGTTACAAAATAAAATAGAAATATGCAAAGAAGCCCTGCACATCCTTGGGGGGAAATCAAACATAGATCCTCAAGACAAGCAGAATTTACAAGCAGCACCCACTGTTAAGTCCAATGCAGGGAAGTGCAAACACTGAAGATAACTATATGAACCTGATTTATGTTTATCTCAGTGTACAGGTCATGTGTTGTGCTCATGTGTTGTGCTTAAGGGAAAATGCATCCTAATGTTTGCAGCGACAAAGAACAGATTGTAAATTCAAAAACTGTGCCTGAATTGGAGACTTTTGAATAGTAGTTGTTAATTTTCTTAAGTAATGATTTCTTCCTTGATTACGACTGATTAGCAAATGAAAATTTCTTTCCATCAGGTCCATTTATATGGAATTTAAAACTAATTAAAATAAGTTACATATTTTATGTTCGAGTACATTTTATATGTGAGCATCCATTTTATATAGTTAAATGTACATTTTATGAAGTAAATACAGACTCACAAAAATATATACAAGTAAGTGTATCCAGGTTTTAAATAAATGGAAAGCTGTGCTGTGAGTAAATCCAGAATCATTTCTGTTTGAATTTAGAATGCCTTGCATGATTTTTGAGGCATATTTATCTTCTTGATTAGAGCTTGTTTAGACTGATATTAAAATTAGCCTGCACTTCTTGAAGATACCACACCTGATCTTGAAGAATTATATCTAAAACATATTAGTTAACAGAGGGAAGTTATCTGGGGATTAAGTATTTTACACTAATATCCATCCCAAAGAACATCAACATGCTGATAAATGAGAATTAGCTGTAAATTAAAACCAATCATTAAAATAAGGACATGTGGGAAAGTTAAACAAAATTAAGAAAGAAATTGGCCTAAAGTGAAAATTAGTGTATGCTGATTAATTTAAATTATTTGCAGTATTACCCCAATGAGTGAGGGGAAGGATGGAGAAAGAAAGGAAGAGAGGGAGAGACAGAGACAGAGAAAGAGAGAGAGAGAGAAAAGGAGAGGAAGAGGAGAGAGAGAGAGAGAAAGAGAGAGAGAGAGAGAGAATGAGAATAGAGGGAGGGAGAGAGAGTGTGTGGGGTGGTTGAGAGAGTATATGCTGAAATGAAATAAAAACACAGGGTCATAATGTAGCCAGCAGGAGTTTTGATCTGATGCTGTTACTTTTACCAGATCCCAGCAAATTCCTTGACCTTTTGATGTTCTGATAACAGGAAGTTCCTTTTTTTGTGACTGGGAACAATAGGCTGTGATGATATTCATGGTACCACTGGGAAGTATGTCTTCCTCCCTTGTGCAGACATTATTCTGTGGCTAGAGAATATTGAGAACTGCTTTCCACCCAGCACTAGCTGAGAAAGACTAGTATGTAGGATTAAAGGTTCATTCGGTGATTAGCCATTACCCTTTTCTGTGGGTCTGATCAAGGGAAACATATCCATTCACTTTATATTTTCCCTCCTTACTCAACTGAGTAAATGGAATCTATTACTAAAAATATGTTGTATTTATGTGAGAAAATATTTCTTTGGATACTTTATTTAACTGACTGTTTCTAGATGGAGGCAGCAACATCACATGGGTTTAGTGTACTTAATAGCCGGGGTCAGAGGTGTGCACCACCATGCCTAAATGTTACTAGATTTTTCTTTAAAGGATGTGCCCAAGAAATTTTAAAACATTTACAGATATGTTTCTACTCCCTTATCAAAATAATATTCTGAGGAGTGGCTATTATGGGTTTCTAGAAACTACAAATTCCTGCCTCAAGTCAACTGACCAGTACAGAATAGCCTGGACACTTGCCAAGTTGCTTCCTATCCCAAAGAAAGGCAGAAGTGACCTCTGAGAGGATGGGATCAGGCTTGGCAGTCATTCTCTGTGTGACCCATGGGGCCAGCATTTCATCTTTCAGGATAGCTCAAACCTCTGCCCACTGGCAGCTTTTTATAAGCCTAAGGTTCAGCTAAGCTTAGTCAAGGGTAAAGACAGTCACAGCAGGATAGAAAACCACCAACGACATCAAAAACAGATGTTCCAACCACAGAGGAGGGAAAAAAGATGTAACTTTGTTCTGCTTCCTACCTCACCATCAGAAAGCACTGGTTAGTTTTCTTGCTTTCTCTTTCATGCATCTAGAAAACTGTATGAGGCCTACCACAATAAGTAGGGTACCCTAGAAAAAGCTATAAATACCAAATTATTATCCTCTGCACTTGAGAATATCAATTTCACAATCCGGTAGGGAGACCACTGTGCTTAGACAATTTGTGGTGTCTTAAATGGATGGTGTCTAAAGCTCTAAATTTTACTACTGTTCACTTTTATGAATATAATTTCTTAATAAAACCAGTTAGACAATTAGGATAATAGAGAATGCATCGATGTCAGAACTTGAATGCTGTGTTAAATTTTCCACTAAGTTTCCAAAAAAGTTCCTAGAACCTGTAATTTCTAGTAAAATTGCTATACCCACAGCAGATTGAAAAGCTGTGTAAGCATTTTATTTTATTCAGGGTCTCACATAAATCAAAGACTGTTTTGTCAATTTTATTAGACTCCTTTATTTTGAGAGTCAGATATTTATGTCTATAAAGCCCATGAACTAGAGACCAGCGAGAAGACAGTGTCTCTTTTAGTCTGTCCTTGGTCCCAAAATTTATTTTTTGCTTAGATAAGAAAAAAAGTTTAGAAAAGCAAGCTATTTAGACAACAATTTATGTGTCTAAATGTAAGAACAGAATGCAATGTAATCAGGAAGCTGTGCAAACAGGGGCAAGGGCTTAGCCTAAGAGTTTCCCATGAAACTTAGGTTATAGCTGAGTCAAGCTTTTAGTGTACTTACCTGCTCTGTGCAGAGAATTTGAGGATCATGGTATAAGATATAGTAGTGGGACTGTAGTCTTGTGATTATGCTGGACAGTGGGAGAAATATTCTTCCCCAGGGAAATGTGCACACCAACTGATTGTCCACTACCAAATAGTCAGCCCTGAAAACATACATACAAGTAACATTATACAGACTGAGCTGCTTATATTTAGGAATATGAATGCATGTACTTGTACATATATGAAGGCAAATAAAAATTAATAAAAAATAGGTCATGAATTTGAAAGATATCAAAGACACACGTGTCAGAAGTTTTGGAGAGAGGAAAGAAAAGGAAAAGAAAATAAAGTAAAAAAATGATCAGATACTTTCAAGCACACATCTAAAGGAATGCAAAAAAAGTAAGGAGAGATATTTATATACTTTTAAAAATATAAGAGCATGTGTGTGCTTATATTTGTATATGCATATGTGATAAATTACATTTAACAATCTTTCCCCTCATTAAATGCTACAATTAATCTGAGAGATCCTCCTAAGGATAATTTTTCCAGAAGTAGGATTACAGTAAGACTTCAAACTACATATAAACAAGACCTCTGCTGGTGGTGAAATTGTGCCTTTTTAAATGACATATTTAATAACTAGGTCCCCAGTACTCGGGTGTGTCTTTCCAGAGGTTCTGCTGTTAAAACAATGATGTCTGCAGATGTTATTGGTTAAATTGGGATGAAAACATTCTGGAGTAGATTACACTCTGATTCAGCATGACTGGTACCTTCATACAAGGAAAGAGCATGCCGACAGAGTAGACAGAGACCTGACAAAGTATATGCAAGCTTCAAGCCAGCCAACCATTACCAGATGTTGAGAGAAAGACAAAAACCAGATTTCTTTTCAGGACCCCATAAGCCTGCACACACCCTGACTTCAGGGTCCTCATGTCCAAAAAGAATGCATCCCCATGGTTTGTTGTTAGCTTGCACATGATGTTTATTATAGCAACCCCAGAAACTGAAACATTCTCTGCTGTACCTCACCATTTTGAACCTACTTCTTAAAACTGCTGCCCATTTAAATATCTGGGTGGTTGTTTTCAGAATTTTTAATACTAGTTTAACTTTTCTCCATTAAGAATGCTTCTTAAAGAAACAGTATATAGAAGAGGGTTACCATTGCAGTCTCCAATCATCAAATTTAAGAAATCTATACACGTTTAGGATATTCTTCTGATCACTTTCCATTGACTCCGTACCCAGGATCTCAAGCTCTGGGTCCTGTTTTAATTGCCCATCCTCAGCTTTAGCATCCTGGCTCAATATATTTGGTTTTTGGCGCTAATCCTTGGCTTTCCTCCTGAGTCCTATTGCCCCTTGCTCTTGGCTCTGATGCCCCTGCAGTGTCCTGCAGCTGCAGCTGGTAAAAGCTTTCCACTTGCCCTTTATTTTTGGCTCTTTTCATTTGGTCAGCTCTTCCCAATCTATCCCAGAGTCTACTTGTAACAACATAATTGTCTCCTCATTGAAGAGGTCCCTTCAAGTTTTCTTTTGCATAAACAAAAATTATCTTCATGACGTCTCTTTTATTAAGTTAAATCTATACCTTGAAACAATATAATTATTATTACATCTTTCTCAGCGTCATTTTAGAATCATAATAATTTTACTGAGCAGGATGTTATTTCTACTGCCTTTTGCAGGCCCTTTGCCCACTGTTTCTACTCGGCCCTTCCAAAATTTTTGTACCATTACCTTTTCCTCTTCACCCTCCTCTATCTGTTTGGTCTTAAGACTTCACACTGTGTTCACTGTTGCCAGCATTAATTCTTTCATTCCATTCTTCTTTTTACTGTTAGCAGCCATAGTGCATTCAACACCAACTATCTGTAAAAATTACCCTAAAAGCTTAAAGGAAGAGAGACTCATCCATTATCCTACCCCACAGTTCTAACTTAGTCAAAGTCATAAGAATCTTTTCTTCATGAAATAATTCACTAAGTAATAATTCCCAGTCTAGGGTAATGCTCGGCAGTTCAACATTTGTAAAATGGATGATTTCCCATACTTCCTAACTCTGTAGTCCTTTACTTTTAATGCGACAATACATTGGATCAGCTAATCCCATAACTTACATGCTTTATAACCCACCATTACTTGAAATAGCTCTACCATCTAATGGCATAATCGCTAATCCAATGTTGATTGAACTGCAACTTTATGTTTCCATCTTTCCCACATCCAGTGAATCAGCTTCAAGGCATTATGATTATTTTACCCCTTGACATTTTCCAAATCATCAAACCTGCTTGCTCTACTTTCAGTTTTGCTCAGCCAGACCTAGTCACCCATTTCAATAACATTTTTCTCATGTAGCATTGGAAAGCATTGGAAGAATACTTGAGTCATAGTCTGTAAAGCTCCCTGTAGGCACTTCTTTGTGACTGGCATTCACCTGATTCATCAACTGGGAGAAACACGTACATCTGTGGGCCAGTTTTCATTTCTTCCTGATTAAAGAATACAGATTTTTTTTCTTCTCTACTGGTCAGTCAAAAATATCAGTTTTTCAGATTCTCTGATAGTTATGTGCATAAATTTAATGCACTGGTGACTACATGGGTTTACAATAGATATTCCAATTCACCTATATTGGTAACATATCTTGTTGTTGCTGTTGTTGTTGTTGTCTTAATGTTTTCTCCATGATGGCTCATGCCATTGGTTCTCAACTCAGGAGAGACAAAACTTCACTCAGAAACTAACTCTATTCTCCTTCCTCCTAAATCTTATCTGGAAGGCCACTAAATAAATTTTCTCCCCACCAGCAGTATCATTGCAACACACTGTGAAATGAATGTGCAATACTGGGATAGGCCTAGGCTACTACATCTCTTTCTAATTTCTTTATTGCTTGTGTGTTGGTTTCCAGCCTTTCCTGTAGATGCTGGATCCACATCACCAACTGCATCCCCCTAAACTGATTTTCGACGATGACATTCAGCTTACACTATTTTGAGAACATGAAGCATTTTTTTCCTGGTCTCCATGTTAATGATTCTTTTTCCATCTTCACCAGACTCCTCATCTCCCTAGGGATGATTATCTCAGTGCTTCCTAGGATTCTCAACATACTGATTGATTTTTAATACCTTATTCCATCAAGCACTTGCATTTGTTTACATCCCTATGTTTTCCCCTTTCCACGATGTTTTCTTCCTGAGAACACAGGTACAACAAAACCATCCGGAGTTCAAAGACCTCAACTCTCTTATACCTCTGATGATTTTTTTCTGTTTTTGTTTTCTTCCCTTTGGCACATTCTTGAGTCATCTAGATTCTATGACTTTACTTTTTCTTCCATTTTTGTGAGCCTCACACTATTTAACAAATTTAAGGAGTAGAGATATCCAATATTAGTTCATTAAGAAAATCATGGACTTTCCATGGGTAGTCTTTTCTTTTAAGTCCTCACCTTATTTCACCTTTGTTCCTTATACAAATTTTTCAGATAACCCATGTTCAATTACCAGTACCTACATAGTGACTCACAACCATCTGTATTTTAAATTACAGGAGATCTGATTCCATACATGCAGACAAAATACTTACACATAAAATAAAAATAAAATAAATCTTTGTTTCAAGAGGATAAATAGACCCAAAGCTATAGAAGAGTGTGTGCGACTCAGTTGCAATAGTGGGTTTTCCATGGTCTAGCCTCTGCCCAATAATATGAAACATGTATATAGTATTATGGTAGGATGAACATTACTTTGTATGTTTACCATATAATGTACCCATATTCTATGTTCATCACCCCTTGTAAGTTATCATCATTGCTTCCAGTTTATACTCACATATGTTGCTCTTCACCCAGCCCTGTGTTCAACTGGTTTCTAACCTAATTTCTCAATATACTCTTAATTTCCTACCCCAATAAACAACAATTTCATTTCCTAATGACTCAGGCTCAAAATGTCAATGCCTTTCCATGCTTGCATTGATTCATTTATTCACCAGTCATTATGTACCTGCTTCTTGCCAAGGAGTACATTACGTCCAAGGGGCAACAAAGGAGAATAAACAATATTACTCCTTAGTGCTCTTGGTTCTACTGGGGAAAAAGGCTGACAACCAAACAAATGAGGTATGCAGTAAGTGCTGTTCTAGGGGGTACTACTAAAAGGCTACCAGAAATTGAATACAGTGATTCATGTGTGAAGGACCTGAAAGAACTGCTTTATAGAAGACAGATACTTTACTTGAGACTTTAGTAATATCCATGTATTTAAAAATAGAGGTAGTAAGTTCAAGAGCCTATTAAAGCAATATTTATTACATCGGAGATGAATAAAATAAAGTTTAGTTTGAATAAAGTATGGAGTAAAAGGGATTTGGATTTTTAAAAATCTAAGAATTATTACAGAAGGCCTGAATGTTCTCAGCCTCTGAGGCTGGATCAAAACTGGTCTTAGGCCTATCAATATAGCAACAACATGCACCAGAGCAGCTTTGATTCTTATTCTCGTGTTTCTCCAGGATTCAGATATCAGTTAAATCTTAGTGGTGTTCCCTTTATTGTGGCTTTTTCATCCTACCCTCATGTCATTGTCTATAATCTATTGTTCCTGATTCAGCAGCTCATGACTTTTTCCTCAAATGTCCAGACTTATACCATGCCACTCACATAAATCATAAACCTTCCAAGACACCAACTCCCTACACCAATGTAGATAAATTGTTCATTGTGACACTTAGGGCCTTCCACAAAGACCTAGCCATCTAATTATGTGTTAATATATACTGGTCATGTTCAGTGTTGTAGCAAAGCAGCTTCCCTCCTCATATTCATATGTGACAGAGACTTGCCCTCCCATGCACATGTAATTTGTTCTGCTTTTATCTTGGTCACTGTCTTCCCACCTGTGCATTTTGAAAGCCTATCCACCCTTAAAATTGGATCTAAATACACACCTCCTTGCAAGGTTAATTTTTTTTGTTTTTACGAGACAGGGTTTCTCTGTATTGTTTTGGAGGCTGTTGGTCCAGCCTGGCCTCGAACTCACATAGATCTGCCTGCCTCTGCTCCTGAGTGCTGGGATTAAAGGTGTGTGCCACCACCGCCAGGCGCAAGGTTAATATCTTAAAGGATTCCAAACCTATGTTATATTTTTCATGAATTAGTCTACAAGTTTACTCTTAACAGATACATAAAAATACCTTAAAATTAGCATATTAAATGGATAACATGTAATATTTTGATGCATATGTACATTATATAAAATTTAAATGTGATGATGCATTCCAATCGTATCATTTGCTTATATGGAAAACTGTCAAAATCCTTCCCAGTAGCTTTTGGAATGGTGTGGTGCATGACTATTGCTTGTGGTCACTCCACTCTCAATAACATATCAAAACTCCTTGTTCCCTTCTAACTCTAACATACATGCAGTGAGGAGGTTCTCCCCATGGCTCCCTTCTCTCTGCCTCTACTGAACTGCCAGTTAAGGAGATCAGCATGTTTAGATGCACATTATGGTAATTAAATTTTTTGAGTCTAACTTGTTTTATGTAACATAATACTCCACTGCACTATCTGTGTTATTATAAATAATGGGAGTTAATAATTTTAAAAATAATTTTATTTATTTTTTTTGAAGTAACAAAGAAAATTTTTTTTATTTTTATAGCTTGTTTTACATGTCAATCCCAGTTCCCTCTCCCTCCCCTCCTCCCGCACTCCCCTTCCACCCTCCCTCCCAACCTATTGCCAAATCCTTCCACATAGGGGATGTCTAGAGTCTATCATTTTACTCTTGGTAGGGTCAAGGCACTCCCCTAAGAGTCCAGGCTGAGAGAGCATCTCTCTTTGTGCTATAGGCACATGAAGACAGATTGTATACCAGGGATAGACACTGATCCACAGCTCAGAGCCCCATAGGTTGTCCAGGCCTTCTCACTGACACTCACATTTGGGGGGGTCCAGATCAGTCCCATTCTGGCCTCCCCACTGTCGGTCTGGGGTCCAAGAGCACTCCCCTGTTCAGATCAGCTGTCTCTGCTGGTTTTGCCAGCCCATTCTTTGCCAATTTGCTCATCATTCCTCTCTCTCTGTCACTGGGTTCCTTGGGTTCAGTTCAGTGCTTAGTTGTGTGTTTGCCTCTGCTTCCATCAGTCCCAGGATGAAGGCTCCCGGATGGTTATAGACATCAAGTTCATTATCAGGAATGGGCATTCGAGGTGGTCCTTCCACTATTGCTTAGCTTGCCAATTGGTGTTATCCCTTTAGATCACTCGAGGTCGCTCTGGTGCCTGATCTGTCTTCGATCCTATGATTCCCTCTTCCCCCTATTCTACCCCCACCCCCTCAACTTGGAGACAAGATCCTCTGAATGGATGGGGAACAGGGCGAGGGGGGGGGTAGTGGGACCTGGGAAGAACAGGAAAATAATTTTATTTTTGAGGTTATAGTTGGACCATTTTCTCTTCCCTTTCCTGTACCCAAATTCTCCCATATACCCTTCCATTGATTGTTGGAACTTCACGATAACTTTTTAGCAATGTGACCACACTATAAACTTCTGACAACCATACTACCTCTTACTGGCTTTTTTATTCTCTTTTATTTCATTTAAGAACATTGCCTTCCATAAAAGTATGTATTGATTATGGCTATTAATTTCAACATGATTTCAGATACCAGTAAGTGACATTTTCCCTAGTTCAAGATAATAATGCATGTAGACAGGACAATTTGTTGTGTAACAAGAAAAAGTAAGGTCCTTCAAATTTTGTATTTTTCAGTTGTATACTCCAGTGCCCCAGAAAGAAAAACAGCTACAAAAGTAACAGCAACAACAAAAAATCCAAACAAAGTAGATCTGTTATGTGATCATGTGCCAAATTCTATGTTGGAAAAATGTCTTCCAGAATGATAGTATGAGGGAAAAAATGAATGCAAATTTGATAAAAGAATATCGCATTTAAAATTTTTAGCACCAAATAAACCAAGTTAATTACTTTTTGTGAATTCCAGTCTTTGATGTCATGTAGTAACTATTTGATGCAGATAAACTGTGTCCAAGACTGTGCTCTTGCTTGTGAATTTCCTTTCTGAGTCTCTGTGACAGAGCCTAGGGTATTCTACAAGTAAATATCTCAAATACTTTCACTAGTTCAACTCTAAATGAATTACAACTGAGAAAAATGATAGTGAAACTAGGTCAAACAATTAAATGTAATTTTATTTTCTATTCTAGCTTTACCTAGGTAAGACATACAACAATGCAGGAAATATATAGCAACATGTACAGACAGGTCAAATGAAATAAGACATTGCAAATAAATGTAGTGTACCTTGCTTGACTCTTCCTTTTTCTTCCTGTTTAACCTCTCTGTGAATTAGTATTAAAGAAAGTATTAAAGCTCAACTATTAATCTTATTTATATATTCAGTATTCACTATGTCTCTGAGAACTATAGAAGTTACTGTGGTTATACATGTAAACCTGTATGGACACTAACCTGAAGGAAGTCACATTGATAGATATAAATAATAAAATGAAAAATGACACTGGGCAGAAATTGGAACATGGTGCAGCTTGGAAACTAGGTCAATATTCCAAAGTACAAAAAAATAGCAAAGACTCTGGTGAAATGGGACAGAATTCCTATTCTAAAGCTAGCCAAAGATTAGAAACAAACTTCTAGGTATAAGTTTTAAAATAGAAGCCAAGAATTTGAGGTCAAGGAAGAGATAGTATGCTATCTAGAAACAGTCAAAATAGATATCTACACAAACTTGCACCTTTCTGATCCTGAGTAAAAGCTAAAGCACGTAGAGATGATGAAGAAGAAAATAATCTTACAACTCAGAAAAAATGTATACTCAAAAGATACCATCAAGAAAACCCAAGAATATATTACATTTACTTAAAAAGAACAAATATAAATAGAAATACATGGAAAGAAAATTACAATATGAAAAAGAATAAAATTTTAATTATAAATATAAGTGAATCATAATTATAAATTGCAATTATACTCTGTTGTTAAGAACAGATTTATTACCACAGATGATTGAATCAATATGTGAAAAATATCTTTGTAAACCTTAACCAAAGAATAGAGCAAGGAAAGAGAGACTTTATAATGAACAAAGGGAAACAAAGGTAGAAGAATGATGTGGAAGATGACAGCTACAGTGGTTTGAAAACAAAGATCTATCACACAGATGTATGCTGCTTCAGAAAAAAAATGCCAGAACACATGTGACACAATGCACCATCAACCTTAATAGACATCCGTGTACAGTATGAACCAAGCATAGCAAGACTTCTGCAGACATAGATGAAAAATAAAGATACCTAACCTTATCCCATTGTATTGAGTACTCATGGTCAGTACTGAAGACACCATGTCCATTCTCTTTATTTAAAGGATAATACTCTGGGCAATCACAAATTGAAAAGGTAGAGTAGATCACCTGGATGGAAGAATTTTAATAACCTGGAGACATAGCCTTCAAAACAGGTGCTGGAAACAGATGGTTTTAAAAATGAGGCCCCTCATCCTTCAAAAGCTACAATAATGCCAGTGATGCTGAAAATATCCCAGGGCCTGTAAAACATGAACAATAACCTGGTAACTACACAGTACCAGTAGAGTGAGATACTGAGACACAGAAAAGCAATGAAATTGCAAATGGAAAACCAAGTTCACACTAGAATGTAAAAGTTAATCTATCATTTTCAAACTAAACTCTAACAGTATATAGAACCAAGACAATAGTTAACAGGTCTTAATAATAAAATCATGATCTCCATATTTCTTCTGTTCACACCTTTTCAAATTCTTCCCTGGACAGTCAATCGAGGACAGTCAACCTTTGGACTGCTGCTGCATCATCTGTGCAAATAAGTTGTGAGAGAAATCAATAAATCTCTCTTACTGTGTGTACAATTGAATGCAGAAGTTGCCAAGGTTGAGGCAAAATATTTGTAAGAGATACAAATAAAATTTAGCAATGATTCAATTACTAGATTGAATTAATGGATTCAAGGAACAAAAGAGGCCAGTTGATAGTTGACAGATATGAGATGTGTGACATAGAAGTCATCGTGACATATCACCTTGACATAGAAGTGAAATGACAAGCAAAAACATAATACTGTAAACACAGAATCCTAATGTGACTCTAAATATTATGTTAGGAATATGGAGTGATGACTGTAAGATGTTTTGAAAACTATATGATTATAAATAATGATGAATAAATAAGAACCCAATGTATATGGATGTATCAACTGACAAAAGTTTATGTACTGCATTTAGGATATGGATGAAAACACGCAGAGTGTGCAAAATAAAACAATTGGAGGAGCTGCAGTCTAGCACTCTCTAGGGAGTAGAATAATAGCAGCTGAGGCAAAAGGACTATTATTTTTCAGTGTTGTAAGCATTATTAAGGATTATAAGCAAGATCCTAAGTGCTTAAGTTACTTTAAAAATGATGCTTGTACTTGGAGAATCTTGACCTTAAATTTGGTAAAATAAAAACATAAATTAATTAAGCTAGAGTACAACAATATTAATTTTAAACAGAAAAGCTATTTGGGACAAGAGCAAAAGAATTATCTTTTTTTGAAACACCTTTTTTGTTATATTGATGATTGATAGGAGGTTCCAGCTCACTGTGAGTGGAACTTCCCTTGGGCTGATGGTCCTGGATGAGCAATCCAGGTAAAGCAAGTTGCTCCATCAGTTCCTACCTCCAGGTACATTCTTACCTTGAGTTCCTGTGGTGACTTCCCTTTATTCTGGACTATATATAAACTTTAAAATGAAACAAACAAGCCAACAAATAAAACCCACTTTCCTCCTCCAGTTATTTCTGGCCATCGTGTTTTATCCCAGCACTAGAAAGTCTAAGTAAATCACTTCCTGAACACTGAGAGCTCAAGAGGTCTTTTGGACAGCTCTTTTTGTTTCTTTCTGGTTTTGTTGAGACAGGGCTTCTCTGTGTTAGAGCCCTGGCTGTTCTGGAACTCATTGTAGACCTGTGTCACCTCAAACTCACAGAGATCCACCTGCCTCTGCTTCCCAAGTGCTGGGATTAAAGGTGTGCACCACCACCACCTGGCTAGAAACCAACTCCTAATCATCGATCATTGAATCTTCTCCAGTTTCCTCTGGGAAAGGAACAATCTCTGTACTTTGTTTTGTTCTGTCAGCCACAGAGTCAAGGATCAAAGTGGAAAAGGGCAGGGTGAGCCCAGAGCATATGTTAAGAGTTGAGTGAGTGAGAGTTTTCACATGTCTTCTTTACCAGTTTCTTTGCACCTGTAATGCTCCCTCAGCAGTCCTTCCCACATTGATTGCCTTGTTGATAATATTTAAAGCATATTTCATTTCAAATTAGCAATTGTGCCCAGTATGCACTTCAGCAATGGAGCACATCCTTGCCATATGTGAGTCCATGGGTTCAGTCCTCATAAAAACAAACAAAAAACACATTCAATCAATAGACATTCTATGTCTCTCTTCTGGACCTTTACTGTTGTTGATGTTGTGGACCAACAGCATTCCTATAGCCTGACAGAGAGTGGTGCGTTGAAATCTTCACAATGCTTCCCCAACCTGCATGAGTTTGTAACTTGAAAATTGTCCATAGAGGTTTACACCATAAAGTATGACAAATGGCACCAATCATATTATTTTGCTTTGTAATGCTACTAATCAACATCATTGAATACTTGAACACTGGAGTATGAGAGGCGTTAGTTGGACCATGTAATTTCTTTTTTCAAAGACATATTATAATCACATGACCTGTTGATAAGCCTGAACCCCATGGATAATACTGATATAGAAACTCCTGAGGGAGATCTTTCTTCTGTAAAATATATGCACCTTAAACAAGTTTTCTGCATGGTTCCTACACAGCTAAGTGATTGATGACTGCCTCCTTAAAATACCTGATTCCAGGTTATTCCTTAATTCTCAAATTATAATATAAAGGATTTTTTGAGTAAAACTAGTGACATAAAACAAACAATACTTTTATTTTAGTATTTATATTTTAGTATGTTTTTCTTTCTAGGTATATATCCCCACCGAATTTTGCCAATAACCTCAAACATTCAAAATGGGTACCTTAAAAAACCAGAAAATTCATAATTTGAGACAGAAAATCTATCAAACGAGCTCTAGCTCTTAATGTATGTGGTTATATGAGACAAAGTGAGTTTTGGAGACTGTTGTATAACATAGTCTAATAGTTAATAATAAAATTCTGTCCACTTAACAGTGTTTGTGTGTGTGTTTCATGTGTTTAAACCACAATAAAATATCCTAGACATAAGTCTCCCAAGCTGAGACAAAAAATAGTTTTCCATTGAAATTTTTTATTAAAAGTATCAGTGAGCCTCAATTGGTAATAAAATCAATAATAAAACATACTTTGCAAATTTTGGACACCTGGGTT
This sequence comes from Mesocricetus auratus, assembly GCF_017639785.1. Lineage (NCBI taxonomy): Eukaryota > Metazoa > Chordata > Mammalia > Rodentia > Cricetidae > Mesocricetus > Mesocricetus auratus. The sequence continues at coordinate 37,811,359 of NW_024429194.1, read as the reverse complement.
ATGAGGTATAATAGTAAAAAGAATTGAGTGATGTTTTGTTTTGTTTCTTTGTGTGTATACCTGCTTTTGCTCATTCTGTTTTGCTGTCTTTCCCTCTTCATATGTGTTTCTTGTTGAAGCTCCCCACATGAAGCTGGTAGCTCAACACAGGCAAGTTTGTTTTGTTCATTCAGGGAAATGTGTACGTTTTGTGGTGGAGAAGCCATTACCACAGATGCTGACACACTGTTCAATCACTGTGCTGGACATACTGGGACAAAAGACTCGTTTCCATAAAAAGGAAATCCCAAAGGTTTTCTACCTTGATGAAATGGAATTAATTAAACACAGTCTAGCATAAGGTGGCTGGAAATACCTACATAGAAATAACGTTTTAATCAATTTTCATTGCCAATGGGAGAATGCTTACTAAATCTCATTGCTAAATAGTGGGAGGACCCCGCATGCAAGTGCCTGCTCCTTTGGAAACTGCTTGTTTCTTCAGCAATTTTAACTTCGAACAAAGAAATAAAAAATTCCGAGTGCTAAAAGAAATCCAAGGAGGAATTTTGTCGTAGCAAGACAAACTAACGTTAATAAATGAAGCTAATTAGGCTTGATTTGCATATTTAACTCATCTTAATTACACATGGATTCAGCAAACATTTTAAAAGCTGCAATCAATCTTTCACAGACATGGTTAGTTATTTAAATGAAATAACAAAAACTCAGAGCCTCATTAGTGATCAGTCCTTATCCAGTTTACATGCCAGTGGGATTAATTCAGTAGTAATAATGGAGTATGTTTTCTTTAACGGTTTGTAAGCCATAACATTAAAAGTTCTTTGGTCTCTCTCTCTCTCTCTCTCTCTCTCTCTCTCTCTCTCACTCACTCACACACACACAGACACACACACCACACACACACTCACACACACACAGTTTGGAGGTTAGATTACTCTAGTACATTAAAATACTTGTTTCCTCAAGAAAGAATCTTCACCAATTTCTCGTGACCTTGACCTTTAAATTATTTTTAATAAATAATAATGTAAATATTTATATTCATTTGTATATAAATAATAAATATTTTATTTATTCATCAAAACTTTCATGCACTTGTACAATTTGATAGCTCAGGCAATAGCTATGGTGGAAATAAGCTCCATCTCAGTGGAGTTGTGTACAGGAATGTGCTTTTAAAGGTGGAATGAACTTTAATTCTGTTCATTCTTAGACATAGTTTACTTCCTCTTTCTAGGTCATAGAATTTGAAATACTATTCTATAATCTCCTATTTTTTATATTTTAACATGCTTTGTTTGAAGAATTTCTTAGGTGTTTTACAATATGAAGACATTTTCTGAAGGCTTAGGAGAAGTCGTCCTAAGATGAAAGGTTCCCTCTCAGTCATTGTATGTAGGCCTGACAGGTGTGATAGGAATGGGCAAGATCAGGAAAGTGTCATGGTGGGACACAATGATCTTTATTCTGCACTGCTGTTAAATGAGTGTGAAATTCCAATGTAAAAGGTCCATTGATTACAATTCTCCACAGATTCCTGTCATGAAATCAGAGTTGCCTTGAAACTCCAGTGAAGAAAGGAAAGTTAATGAAGAACTTCTTACCAAATGACACAAGTTTCCAAGAATCAGCCTCTGCGTATTTACGAATATAAAAATATTTATTCAATACCCCCAAAAGCCAGTTCATCACTGTGGTTGTCAATGAAGATAATAGTGTTCATCCTGGCCATCATAGGGCTTGGTGTGTGCATACTGTGACCATGTGATAATGAAGATTTATTGAAATTCGCTGTGTTCCAGGAAGTAGGGCATAAGATCTTTGCTGTATTGTTAAGTCTTCAAATGGAATTATAAATACTACATTGCTGTATTACAAATGAGAAAACTAAGGGTCACAGACTTCTAATAACAAAATTAGCTGTCACCCTAAATCCAAATCCAAGCAATTTCACTGTGAAGCCACTCTTAACAGCTGCATTTTGTACATTAGTAATCAATTGTGTTGGCATATATTCAAATATGGCAGAAAATACACAACTTTTCACTTTAAATTTCTTGCATATGTGCCAAGCTTCATTTATGTAACATATACAATCTCTACTTCAAACTATATGTATATATATAATAAAGTAATATCATAGTTTAATTTTTGCAACAAGCTAATGCAAAGTAAAGACAGGTTGAATAGCGTCTTTCCAAGTCTACATGCTGATATCCAGTTCTCGGTATCTTAGAAGGGTTTAAGCTCCATAAGAAAATAATTAAGGTTGTATGGGTTCTTTAGAGTGAGCATTGCCCATTATGACTAATAGAAAGAGAATAGGATTCAGACACACACAGAGAAAAGACTGTGTGGTTATGTAGGAAGACCATAACCATGTACAGACCAAGAAAGACTTCCTAATGAAGCCAAATTTGCTCATGCTTTGATCCTGGCCCTTTGTTGTCAAGATCCATGAGAATCTGCATATCTTTTGCTTAAGCTTTTGCAAACCAGCACAGCTGGGACTATGTCAAAAAGAAAGACTACACACACTGTCTTTAAAAGCTGGTTCCTCGTAATAGTTAAGCATGGATGGCTTATAGGACTCAGTGATACTGTCTTTGTAGCAAACCCATTTACTGACCTGATATTCACTCTGTAATGAGTTTACTGAGACAGATGTGGTATGGGAATAGAAGAAAAACCTGTCAGTGTTGAACATTACTTTTAATCAGTTAAAATAGCAAAATGTTGATAGCAACCTTCTGGATAGGTTCACCACAGTAAATCTCTGTCCCATGGGCTGAAATCATGAGCCTCTTGCTGTTTGGCTTTTGGGAGAGTGTTCACTTAAGTTTGCTGTCATTGATTAATTAGATAGTTTTAAAACCAGTGCTGATTGCTTACTTGCAAGCAGGGCTGTAGAACTGTTACTAATTGATCTACTTTACAGCCAGCTCTGGTACTTGTTACTGGGGATATAGATCATATAGAAGAATGGTGACTGTTAAAGCTCTTAGTGGCCACAAACATTAATAAGTTGGCTATAGAGTAGAAAAACACAAATTGATCCACAAATGCCAAATAGTTTAGTAGTGTAGACATTAAGTGGACTGTTTTTACACAAATTTCTCCAATTATAAGAGGATTTAAAATACTATTTTCATATAGTATAAAGTTAGATTTATTATACATAAAGTATAAGGCAAAGGGTTTATACAAATGAGAAATTCTAATATTTTTGCAGTTTCAGTTCACTACTGCAATCCTTCACCAGTCTACCCTAATCCTCGAAATACACATCCAGTGTGGTTCTTTTACATAATAACTGAAATAGGCATATAAGATGGAGGGGGGAAGGTGATCGCAGGGGCACAGACTTGTTCATAAATATACAGAACACATGATTTGCTGTGATTGCCTCTGATGTAAACCTGAGGTCAAAGTCTAATTACATTATCTTTCTTAAAATTGATTTTATAACCACATTTCATTTCTCACAAAATAGAAAAAATAAAACATTTTATCAATTTTTAAACTGAAGAGGGTATGCAGAGATTTGTAGAATGACGATGATATTCTAGTTCCTAATCTGAATATTATTCAAGTATACACGTGAATAAATGTCATTAAAGTAAGTTCTTAAGATTTGTACATTTTGGTGGCAGGAGAGATCACTCAGTCCTTAAGATCCAAATTTGCTTCCTAGGACTCACTGGCAGACAGCTCACAATAACTTGTTACATGACTCCTAGCCTGATCTGCACTCCCAGGGTAATCTCTCTCTCTCTCTCTCTCTCTCTCTCTCTCTCTCTCTCTCTCTCTCTCTCTCTCTCTCTCTCTCTCTCTCTCTCTCTGTGTGTGTGTGTGTCCCTCTCTAATTCACACTCAAGCACACATATAATTGTATAGATTTTAAAGACTTAACACATTTCACTCTTATGTGTTTTGCATCCCATTAGATAAAAATCCTAGCACATCAAAAAATCATTTTATAATATAGTTTGGGAGCTGGAGAACGTTTCTACAAATTTCTCTTCCACAGAGATGTCTCTGCAGTTAGTAGTGCAAACAACTACTCTTCAACAGGACCCACATTCAGTTACCAACACTCATGTTAGGCTGCTCACACCTGCCTGTAACTCCCTTTGAAGGAGATACAATGTCATCTTCACGTCTCCCCAGGTGCTGCATGGATATGCATATATAAACCTAATTAAAATAAAAATAAAATTGTTTAATAACATAGAGACTTGGCAGCTAGTTAAAACAAATTTGTTTTATGTTAAAGTCTTAATTTTTTTCAAAATGCGGTCAGATTTCCTGGCTAAATAAGAACCATTATAATATTAAAGGAAACATATCACCCCTTAGCTCTGTGATAATTTTGGTGATATTATAAGTGGTTATTTTGTAATTTTATCATAGACCTATTTTTTTAATGTTCCTAAGTTTGGGGTTGTTTGTTGTTTTGTTTGTTTTTATTAGACAGGGATTGTGGTATCCCAGGTTGGTCTTCTCCTCCCTCTGCAGCTGAAGACGACCTTGAACTTCTGAGCCATGTGTTCCCACCACCACCCTGTCCCTCAAGTGCTGGTTTGGGCCTCTACACACAGTTTCCTGCGGTGCTGATGGTCCACTCCAGATTTTTGTATATGCCAAGTAAGCTCTGTACCAACTACCCTGCATCCCAATCCCCTGCTTTTTAACTTGTTTTTATCTCGAATTAGACCTTTAATGTGCTGTTTTTGCAGTCTTGTCAGCTTTTCATACTGCACTGTTAACAGTAGCAAGGCTTTTTTGATATTTTAAAGAGACCAGTGAAATAAACAGTTTTTGTCAGGTAAGGGAAGTTTTGTTGCAACTATCTGTGAACATCATGATGTCTGTATCCTGCTTCTGTTCTATGTTCTTCATAGTTGGGAGGTGGGGCATCTCTGCTTATATCTCTCACTCATATCAAGACCTAAGAGAACTTCACACACCATTGTGTGTGCTGCAGATGCATGCTGAACAGAAAGGGACCCATGGGGCAGGGGGTATTGCTCCCATATCATATACCACATAATCCTTGAACCAATTTCTCCATTTCCTAGGTTGAAGATTGAAGCAGTGAATGACAGTGAATATGTGATCTCCTAAGGCTAGGAAGATGAGGACAGGAAAAGAGAAGTCTGTATTTCCTGTTACTTACCAGTCATTTCACTTTCTTGCACACAAAAGCTTTAAGTGACTTTTGAATAAGAGGTCGCAGCCTTGCTTCTGGTTGTCTTTAATATGTTGGCATGGATTCAGTACCTGTTTGCTTGCCTCTCAAATGAGACCTATAATATCGCCCATCTCACAGAGTTGTGCCCTTAGCACAATACTTGGGAGTCACAACAAATAGTAAACCTACAACTTCTCTTCCAACGATACTCATCGCTGCCCTGTTTAGAGTGTTAAGAGGGCATGGCAGCATCCAAGAGTGAACATACTCTTGGGCTTGAACCATCTTGCACAAAAGTGAAGGAATCAGGCTATTCACCCATCCAGTGACTGAAGCTGTTGAAAACAAATGACCGAGAAGGATATTTTGTATTTGTTGCTCTTTTTCCATTTTCATTTGTAATCTCAAGGCCAATTGCTTACTCCTTGACTGAGCACCTGTTTACCAAATTCTACAAAAATTGTCCTAAGCCTTGGAAATAGAACAACAGTAGAGAAGACATGTTTTTCTTGTGGGGCTTTAGTGACAGCTGGAATAAACTATGAGTCATTGTACTTAATAGTTACAGGCAGGTGATTTGCTTGTCCAACACCTGTTGTACTGTTGAGACCAGTAAAAAGAGTCAACTCTTGAACTTTCAGGACTTGACACAGTAGAAAATTGCTTCTCACTCACTAACTGTTCCATAGGAAGTTGATCGTTTATCTCTTGTGGTTGGTCAGAAATGCAGGCTCATTTTGCTTTATGTTCCCCTATCATTCATGGCTTCAGTCTTCAACCTATAAATGGAGAAATTGGTTAAAAGATTATGTGGTATACTTGGGACTTATTTTACAGTGGGCAAGGAATAACTTAGTTTCATGGATGTGCTTGACCTTGATGCTGTGCCCAAGGGGAAGACATAAATTTCATGAAAAACTTCCTGCTAATGTGAGGGGAGGCTGTAAGAGAGAAGTCAGGAATATTGATCTGAAACACCACCAAGTTGAAAGTGGGATAAAGATTGGTTTGAGTTGAAATAAAGTTTGGAGTAAAGTTTGAGCTTAAAACAGAGTAAAGATGAAGATACATATATGTTTAGATAAGAAAACTGGAAGCAGAGAAACTGAAGACTGTGAGCGCACTGGAACTATAAGAAATGCAGGAAAGGCAATATGACAGTTTCATGTTTTTATGACATTAGTCACTTGGGATTAGATATAGATCTTGCAGGCAAACAACTGCTCAAGGTTCACAGTGACTATTAGCCATTCATGCCAATAGTCAGTGAGCTTTTTCCTCTGTGAATAGTTTCATACGATTATTTCTCTATCCTTTCCTTTGCTCAGGATCTTATTTTGTTGCCTAGACTTACTCTCCTCAGACTCCTGGGCCAACGTTATCCCATATCAGCCCTCTGTGCACTGGGACAGGCACCCCATTGTACCTGGCCTCTGAGCTTTCTTCTTTTTCAGTGTATTTTTTAGCCAACAAAATTGCAAAGCTTTTTGGATTGAATATTTTTGCCCTCCCCATCCATATGTTGAATCAGTGAGGAGGCCATGAGGTCATAGTGGTGTAGCTCAGACATCATTGACCTGTTTCGGTTTTGTTGTTGTTTTGTTTTTGCATGAAGAGGAAGAAATTTCAGGTGATACTACACACCAAGAATAATAGAATGATAGCATCACCAATTAGCCAGTGTATTTGTGAGCCTTTTTTTAAAGGTGATAGACCAGAAAACAAGAGAGAAAGAGATAGATAGAGGAAGAGGGCAAAGAAAGTGTGAAAAGGGCATTGAAAAATGAGAAAGAAGAAGAGAGTTGGACGCAGAGGGAGATTGAGAGAGAAGAGGGGAGGGACAGGAAGTGGGAGATTGCAAAAGAAGAAAGAGCAGAGAGAGAGTGAGAGAGAGAGAGAAAGAAAGAGAGAGAGAGAGAGAGAGAGAGATGGGGTAAGTAACAAGAACAGATATGTGACAGGTCATACTAAAGAAAGCCTTGCTCTGATATACAGAGGAGGGGAAAACAAGCTTCAGGTTAGATGTATGCAAGTCTCTCCAGAGGCCTCACCAGTGTTACTATTAAATCACTCTTTTACCTGATGTGTCAGTGCCGAGCTTAGAAAACTCAGTCAATGACCTGTATAAAATAGTGAGGGAGCAAAGCTAATGGAAGAGAAGAATGGTAAAGTATGTGTTCAGATTGGAAAGTTGGGCACCAGTGACTGGATAATTCAGATGTTAGGAAAGAACCTGGAATTTGATTTTGTGTCACTATAATTGTTAGGATGATTACACATAGGAGACTTGTGTTATGTAGTCAAGGCTTTCCTGATTCCATTTTGCTTGTGAGAAGAATGTGTGGCATGTTGGGTAAGAGTCAGAAATGAGACTAATGAGGAAACTCCTAGGATTCTGTCCCCCACCAGGGAAGCTAAGGTGGAGAGGGACAGAGTGAAAGGGCAATGGCGAGAGGTATTCCACGGCACTTGGAGATCACGGTGAGGGAGAACAGCCATATACACAGCTTTGTGGTTGTCTTCTTTTGTGCTACAATTGGTGATGCTCCATGTGTCCATTATGACGGAATGATTTGCTGAGGGTGAGAGAACCAGTATACAGAAAGCTTCCCTTTGCACATTACATCTGACGTGCTCTACTGGTCCCCAGTGGTAAGAGATGTCATGCAGAGCACTGGACAGGGTTCAAACATTCAATGATGAGACTCCATCACTATCCCTAGTGATTCAGTGTGTGCTTCAGCCACAGAAGAAAATATGACAGAAAGATGGAGTTTGGACCACTTGAAGAATAGTAGCTGAGCTGAAGGGAACAAAAGTGGTTATTTATCCATCTCATACTTCTGTTGCTCTCTGAATCATGAAGGCATTTTCCTTTTGGGGAGAGAGGTCCCAGGGGATATTGTTTAGTGGGGAGCAGGTCATGGATCAGGGCAGTGGTCCAAGGGGAGCAAACCAGAGGTTATACTTTAACCACACAGATGACCTTTTAAAAAGAGAGAAGGGTGAGGATGTCCATCTGGAAGTCATGGGCTTTTCAGGGGTCATATATATCTGGCATGCACATGTTCTGTTTATTTGTCTGTTTCAGCTTGACTCAAGATAGGTGTACCTGGAAGAGGGACTCCCAGTTTAAAACATTCCTCCATAATATTGGATTGTAGGCAAGCCTGGGTAGCATTTTCTTCACCAATAATTGATATGGCAGGGCTGATGAGCCTGAGTGGTATAAGAAAACAGATTGGGAAAGCCATGAAGAGCAAGCTAAATAAACAGTACTCTTTTGTATCAGTTCCTGCCTCTAGGTTCCTGCCTTGAGTTCTTCCTAAAGCTTCCCTCTTTGATGGATGTCAACTGGTAATTATAAACAGATAAACATTTCCTCCACAAGTGGCTTCTGGTCATGGTTTTCTCATAGCAACAGAAAAACTAAGACAGAACATAATTGCCTGATTTCCTATATGTGGACCACATACGTACAGGTGCTTTGGAAGTCAGAAGAGGGCATTAGATCCCTGGGATTGGAGTTCTAAGCAGTTGTGAACCTCCCAGTGTAGGTGTTGGGAATCAAATTCAGGTCCTCTGCAAAAGTAGGAAGTGTTCTGGCCCTCTGAGCCATCCCTCCATTCCAAGAACGAATATTTGTTAAGCTCTTTCTAACAGGAAGCACGCTGCATTCCAGTTCATCTTAGCTCATTCCTACTAACAGAACTAAAAGTTAAATACTCTTACTTCATTGCATTCATGCCAAGTAAAGTAAGGCTATTTGTTTAAGACCAAACAGCTATTGTGTGTCAGATCCAGAAACCAAGGACCAGCCATCCCTAAACTCAGGGTGCTGACAGAAACCACCTACCATACATACAGCTTCTCTATGTGAGAAAATTAAAGGCCCAACAGTGTGCATAGGTCATGTGATGGTTTTTACAAAGTCTTCCTCTTTTTCATTTCCTTTGAACAAAAACAATTTTGACAGGAATTCATCAGAGATGTTATTCCATGTTTCAATGTACCATTTTGGATATTGCTATTGATAAGGCTGTTTTCAGACTAGACTATTAGTAACCCTCATATTCTTTCTACCTCAAAAAGAGTAGATTCACTTTTATCTTGGGAACAAAGCTCAGTTGAAAAAAATTTTAATCTTTTCTTAATTCATGAAACATTTATCTTAGAGTCAGCTTTTGTTATAGCAGCACAAATGTGGTCAGTCAGCATTTCCATTATACTGATACTTCCAGGGATATTCAAGAAACCTCAGAGACTCTCCTTTGAATTAAAATTTGGCTCTCAGGATTTGTAACCAGAAACTACATTTTCCTTACCAATTAATCAAATAATTCAGAGGTTCTCAAATTGGAAACAGACAAAATGCAAAACTTTACCTTGCATAAAAATGTTTGAAGGTAAATCTTACAGCTTAAAACTTTGTATAAATGTTAAGCATTCATTGTGCAAGTATAATATTGTATTTATGCTACAGTCATCCTCAAAGAAAATGGAGGTGATAAGCATAGTGATTATAACATCTCACACTCAACCTGTTTGGCTTTGTGAGTAATTTACTTCTACTTTGGGAATTGAGGTGATTTGTGGTCCTTGGCATAATTGGATTAAAGGGCAACAGCATCAAGAAACTGGATCAGAATAGCAAGAGGAGGGGAGCAGCCCCTTGGAGACTGTGAACTTGCTTCTCTGCGCTCTTTTATGAACTCCAAATTTCTTTGGAGAAATTCTGAATCCTGTGGACATAGATTAGTAGAGTAGCATGCATTGATTCTATAAAGAGACACTGAGAATTTAAAATGCTGAACACAATGGCAGCGGTGAATCCTAAATGCGGCTTAGTGACAAAGGACTTGCAAGATTGCCTAGTTTAGGAAAGTACCAAAAGTGACCAATAACATTGAAGGAACAATGTAGAAATCTGCCTTTCATCTTATTTTGTAGCTTTTCTCCCTCTTCAATCTTTTAAGACTTCAATATAATGAATGACAATAGACGTACTGCCCCCACTTATCAGTGCTCAGCCAGTTACCCTGACCTTCCTTGCTCTTCCAGAAACATGCCTGTAGTCTCCACACCTGGGAACTTTTCCTCTGGCTTTTTATTGTTTGAGGAACATTGGCCAAAGCAGAAAGCTGCTCTGACTCCACTACTAACTTCAGGCTTTGTTTAGAGTTTACTTTTATGTAAGGCCAAAGGGGTCACTCTGTTTTATCGTGTTTCCTTGTAGTTCCTTATAGCAATAAGGAAAATTTCCCTTATGTTCACTGAAGGTTTGCTAAACTGAACCAGTACAGACAGTTTCACAGGAGAAAGCACATGCAAAATTATTAACCTGTCCTTTTGTGCAGGGAGCTCAAAGAAGGGGCAGTTGGCTGGGGTTAAATACCTTCTTTGTAGAAAAGAAGAAAGTAGGGGCTAGATCAATTTTTGAGGAATAGCAATGGCTTTTAGGGAAATTGATTGGGGCCAATGGAGAGACAGGAGTTGACAAGTAATTGTGGAGTTGGAAAGCAGAAATGAGCATACAAGAGGAGCTTCCTTGATATGATGTCATTCATCTTCCTTCCTGTCATTCTGGCTTTCTTGGATAAGGAGACTTGATGAAGGTCTAAGGATGATGGCATTACTTTGGAAGATCTTCTTCAGTCAGACATAGGAGCTTCAAAGAGGGTCCCTCCTGTGCTTGGAGGAGGGAGGAAGGGAAAATAGGAAAATGAAGCCATCTGGATTCTGAGACCCTGTCTCCATCTCCGAGTGCTAAAATGTCACCCATTGCTGTCATTTTCTGAGCCCCAATATGTCTCAGTCCCAAACTAATGCTAAGTTTACCTGGTTAGATGTTTTCTTATCATTTGCTTACACACTTTCTTTTAAATAAAGTAGCTGTCTCTTCTCACTTACAGTCCAGGAGCATGAAAGTGTGATTCATTTTGTAATGTAGGTAGCAGGCACACAGAATTATTCCAAGCAATGCTGGTTATCCAGAAACTGATTGTTCAATAAATTATTCAATGAAATCAACAAGAATCTCCAAATAATAGTCCAGCTGTAATCCTCCCTGTCTAAAGATGTTATTTTTCAAATAGAGTCAAGATTCCCATTTGAACATCAGTTTCAATATGAAAGACTTCACATGTAACTTTCTCACTGTAATATCCATGGGTCCATCTCTCCTAAAAAACATTCAAACTGAAGCTTTGAGGTTTTCATATTTAATTTCAGCTACATTTTAGAAGAGGTAAGGTGCATGGATAAATGTCTGCCTGTGCCTGTCTATCACAAAATAAATAAATTCCATCACACATGTTCTATAGTGTTTAATACTTGTAATAATAATATTAAAATTGAGCTTTGAAATCTGAAGTTTAATTCTGGCCTCATAATTTTAAAATAAAAAGAGATCCACATCCCCAGCCTCAGCGATGGTAGAGATGCTATGCTGTTAAACAGATCACCAATGGAGCGACAGGTAGAGTTTCCTTCCATCCCCATGGTCTGAAACAGGAAAAGTAGACATCCAGAGCAAAGATCCACAATGTGAAATTTCAAGGAAGCTCTGTCATGATTGTTCTGAATAGTACCCAATGGAAGTCTATTATTTTATTTTCCATCATGAGAATGCATCTTTGTATAATGAACTAAACATTACTTAAATAAAACCATCTGTGCTTTGTCTCCTAGGGCAAATGTGAGCAGTCTCTGTATGGTCATATGCACTCCATCAATGATGCCACCTTCACATCTAGGGTGAGTAAAATTCTCCCAATAAATCCATACAACTCTTCTTATGTCAAAATCAGCTTTAATGAAAGTCATTTATCAGGTAAAATAAAACCTTAATAAGCTAAGGACAATAGGAAAATGTGTATAAAGGGAAGATGGGTGCAGATCTTTATAGGTCAAATAAAAACACATCTGCACACATGCACACACACACACACAGAGACAGACAGAGAGAGAGAGAGAGAGAGAGAGAGAGAGAGAGAGAGAGAGAGAAATAGCAGTAGCAAGAGAAGGAGGAAGGGGGAGTAAGGTGTAATTTCTTCCTAACCACCTCCCACAGTGTCTTTTGGCCAGCACAGGCTTCAGAATATAAATGAGATAGATGATACATTAACTTAGCAACTCTGGAGACTGACCTGGGGGTCTTGTACGTATTGGACAAGCAGCCTAGATTGCCTTAGTTCTTAGAATCAAAATGCTGCTATGTAGCATGAGTTGTCTTTAAACTAATAATGGGGCTTCCTCAAACACCTGTGTGATTCTCTTCCTTGGGTAAGTACTCCTGTGTCTGAAGGTTTCAACCTAAAATGCAAAATCTTAAAAGTGGCAGGACTGAAATGTAGAAAGTAACAGTAGAAGAAGAGCAGATTCTCTTCGCTCACTACATTGGTAAGAGAGCCCTGTATTTGTGGATAGATATATTCAGATAGAAGGATGACTCAGCATTGCTTAAGTTGCTAAGCTAATTGACGATGTCTTTAAAGGGGTTCAGATAATAATAGGAGCATGATTTAAGTTTGTACCTTCTCACATGAAAGCAGTTTGACTGGAAAGATGACCTCTCAAAGTTCCTCAAACTCCGTAATTTAATTACATCTAACATCTTAATTTGTCTCCAAGATCCCAGTAGAGTGAAAACTCTTAATTCTATATTCCTCCTCTTTTCCAATTAGCTGAAAAGGAAATCTGATAGATTGCTCATTTTCAACTTCAAAATGACAGCATAGTCAAAATTCTGTTACTGCCCTGTTCTTATTATTCTTTAAGAAAAAAGGGAAAAAAACACTCACTAAAAATTAGATCTTCTGAGGAAACGTTGAGTGCTCCTACTTAAACTGTATGGCTGTGGCTGCCACTCCCGAAGGTTTTAATGATAGGCACTACCACAATTAGATTGTTACAGATTTGTCTCTGTAAGGAACATTCCATTTAATTGGGTCTAGTAAGCCAATTAGTTGAAAAATATTATGTTATGGATTGGTGCTAGATACCAAGTAAAATTTTACTTCTAACAGAATATCAAGAAAGTTTAGCACCATGTGCCACATGATATAGGATATTTATGCTAAAACTTTATTAAGCTCTTCTCACGCTCATGGAAAATTAAATGGAAGCTGAAATGAAGTAATTTTATATTTCACAAGTCTGGCATTTTATTTTGGTGAGTCATAACATGGTGAAAACGGTATACCATTCAACATAATGAACAGTAAAATGAATAAATATGGAAACTCCTAAATTAGATTTGCTGAATTGGCCATCCCAGCAGATACACATTAATTATATGTATTTCAAGGGGCCAGATGATATGAAATCCAGGTCCAAAGTGAAAGTGAAAGTGAGTAACTTGTTTCTCCTTACACCTACTACTTATAGGAAAAGGAAGGACAGCTTCATCATTGTTCCACACCAGTGTCTCAAAGACTTTCTGAAAACTCCTACTAATTAGCTCTTCAAAAGGATTTAAGTATCAAGAAATGGAGTTTTGTTATGATGGCTCACATGCATGGTAAAATTTATGGCCACCAGTGTTAATGGTTTGGAAAATGCATCTTATGTAACACACCTGCTAAAGAATGTCAGGAGAGTGGGGTAGCATACTAAGTACAGAACACAAAGCCATAGTGACAGTGTTAACACTCCGGCAGGCATCATTAGTCAAGGCAATAATAACAGTCATGCTGTACACTGCTCATACATACCACAAACAGATTTTAATTTTGTAGAGCCTTGCTAATTGCCTCTAGAAAAGGCATTGTTAAATTCATAGCTCAAATTACATTACACTGTATAATACAAGCACAGTTTCAGTAAGCAGACATCACACGTATAACAGTCACTGCCAACAGCCTTGAAAATATTTACAGAAACAATTTGCATATGTCCCTAAAAACTGTATGAGTTGAATTTGATGTCATTGTTTATGAACATTCTAATGTCTTCAGTTGTGACTGATTTCTGCATTGGAAGTAGATATCTATTTCAAATATTTTAAGGAAACATGAAAGTGTTTTGTTTTTCTTCCTAAGTCCTTCTAATGAAGCAATATCAAACTATCAGAAAGGAAAGAAGTGGTTATTTCTGCAAAAAATATTAACTGACAGAAAATGTAATGAAAGATTAGAAACAACAACTATGGAGCACTTTGACTTGTATGTATCATCTATAGAAGAAAACTGAGAATGGAGGTCCTATCTCCCTTGGCATCTGTTTTCCCAAGAAATCAATCTAGGATTGACTGGGATGGAATTCCTTCAGGTGCTTCAAAGTATCTGTTGGCTTCTTTCTACTTCTTTGGTTATTTTTTATTTGCATTTTAGTCATTCTTAGAAATTGACCATGCAAACAGTTGGTGCTTATTAGACATACCAATGCATGTTCTTAGTTCTTTAACTACAGTTGGCCTGCCCCCTTCCTTCAGTGTACTATTTTCTGTTTGCTGAAGAATATTCTCCGGTAGTTCTTTCAGGGAGAATGTAAAATTCTGAGTCTTTGCATATCTAATAATTCCATTGGGGTTTTATTTTTTTCAGTGTTCATTTTTTTCCTCTTGGCACTAATGTTGCCAAGGAACAAACTGATTCTTTGTAGATAATAGTTGACTTTTATCACTTATATGTTGTGATATCTTTACACTGTCAACATAGTAATGGCAATCTTACTGATTGTAATATACATATTTAACAGATTCCCCATTAAAATCCCAGCACAATTCTTCACAGACCTTGAAAGAACAATTCGTAGAAAAACAAAAGACCCAGGATAGCCAAAGCAACCCTGGTCAACAAGGCAACTTCTGGAGACATCACCATCCCTGACTTCAAGATGTATTACAAAGCTATAGTCCTGAAAACAGCTTAGTATTGGTACAAAAATAGGCAGACCAATGGAATTGAATTGAACACCCCGACATTAACCCATACACATATGAACACCTGATCTTTGACAAATGAGCTAAAATTATACAATGGAAAAAAAGAAAGCATTATCAACAAATGGTGTGGACATAACTGGAGGCTGACATGTGGAAGACTGCAGATATATCGCCATGCACAAAACTTAAGTCCAAATAGATCAAAGACCTCAACAAAAATCCAGCCACACTGAACCTGTTAGAAGAGAAAGTGGGAGATATCTTTGAATGAATTGGTATAGAAGACTGCTTCCTGAACATAACTCTAGTAGCACAGACACTAAGATCAACAATTAATAAATGGGACGTCTTGAAACTGAGAAGCTTCTGTAAGGCAAAGGACACAGTCAGCAAGACAAGAAGGCAGCCCACAGAATGGGAAAAAATATTCACCCCATGTCTGACAGAGAGCTGATCTCCAAAATTTACAAATAACTCAAGAAGGAAGTCTCCAAAACACCAAAGGATCTAATTAAAAACTGGGGTACAGAAATAAATAGAAAATTCTCAGTAGCGGAGTCTAAAATGGCTGAGAGACACTTAAGAAAGTGCTCAACATCCCTAGCCATCTGGGAAATGCAAATCAAACAACTCTGAGATACCATTTTACTAGTGTCAGAATGGCTAAAATCAAAAACACCAATGACAATTTATGCTGGGGAGGATATGGAGAAAGGGGAACACTCCTTCCCTGCTGGTGGGAGTGCTGACTCATACAGCCACTTTAGAAATCAGTACGGAGATTCCTCAGGAAAATGGGAATCAATCAACCACAAGGCCCAGTAATTCCACTCTTAGGCATATACCCAAAAGATGCACATTTATTCAACAATGACATCTGTTCCACTATGTTCATAGCAGCATTATTTGTAATAGCCAGAACCTGGAAGCAACCTAGATGCCCCTCAACTGAAGAGTAGATAGTACACGATGCAGTACTATTCAGCAGAAAAAAAAATGGAATCTTGAAACTTGCAGGCAAAAGGATGGCACTAGAAGAAACCATCCTGAGTGAGGTAACCCAGTCACAAAAAGAGAAACATGGCATGTACTCTCTCATATATGGATTTTAGACATAGATCTGGGGAGTGCCAGCCTACAATCCCACTGCCAGAGAGTCTGGGAAACAGAACCTTCACCCAGCAGAGGCAGACACCCACAGCTAAACACTGAACTGAAATCCTGGAATCCAGTGACAGAAAGGGAGAACTGATGGGCAAAGGAGTTAAGACTGGGCTGGTTTAACCCACAGAAACAGTTAAACTGAACAAGGGGGAGCTCTTGGACCCCAAATGGATGCCTGGGTGGACAGCATGAGACTGATCCAGAACCCCTGAATGTGGGTGTCAGTGAGGAGGCCTAGGTAATCTATGGGGCCTTGGGTAGTATTTATCCCTGGCATACAAATGGACTTTGACTGCCCATCCCACAATGAGAGATGCTCTGCAGCCTGGACTCCTGGGGGAGGGCCTAGACCCTGCTCTGGATGAAATGACAGACTCTGGAAATCCTCCATGGAGACCCTCACCTGACCTGGGGATTGGAGTGGAGATTGGATGGGGGACTGGTGTGCCTGGTGGGGGGAGGGTAGAGGAGGAGGGGAGGTAGAGGGAGCAGGGTTTGACATGTGAAACAGGCTTGTTTCTAACTGAAACTTTTTAAAAAAAGGAAGAAAAAAAACCGAGCAAACAGATTTACTTACTTCCCTTAATCCCCCAAGCCTTTCATAACCACACCTGTCATCTGACCTTCATGGTCAAGAATAAACACACCCGAGTCTGTTGTTATTTAGATAAGACATCCACTACCAAGGCCAAAACATCTTGCAGTAGCCATGCCTTAAACTTTTATGTCTTTTGAATTATTAAGGACAGTTTGAACTCTCTGACTGAGGCAACTCTCTCACCACTCAGCAGCCTTGTTTTATGAAACTAAACCTCTCACTTGTACCTGCAGCTCACCAAGTATGCCGGCCCTGTGAACTCCAGGGATCCTCTTGTCTCCATATACCCGGTGGTGGGATGAAAACCAGTGCCACCACCACACTCAGTATTTTCTGTGGATACTAAGGATCAAACGAATTTCCTCATGATTATACTGCAAGCATTTTACTGGCTGAACTATCTCATCATCACTCTACTTAAATTATTATTATTTGGGGGGGGGGTTTACGAGACAGGGTTTCTCTATATTGTTTTGGAGGCTGTCGGTCCAGCCCAGCCTCGAACTCACAAAGATCCACCTGCCTCTACCTCCATTGCCCGGCTACTTAAATCATTTTTAAATTACCTACAGTTTCATTTTTGTGTCTGATTTGAAATAATTTTACCAGATCTCCCATGACTTCTCTGAAACTTCTCTGAATCAGGCGCAATTCTCAGTGGAAGTTATGCCTGTAACCTAGTACATTTTAGATTCTGACTATGGCATACGAAAGTTAAAAACATATTCATTCAGCATACAATAAATAACATATGTATAAAGCCACAATATGCAGTTTGCACATTAACCCAATAAAAACACTAAAATTATTCTAAATTAGTTATGCAACTATTGAAATGGAGTATTTTGTGTCTTTCATATTGGAATATGTCATATAATTATTAGTGTAAAGATTTTAATTTTTTGACTGAAGGCTTATGACAAAGAGCCTTACTTATTTACTCTTTCAGGGAACACAAGTTCAGTTCCCAGTACCACAACTGGTGGCACATAGCAGCTATAGCTATATCTGCAGGGGATGGTGTGTCCTCTCCTGGCCTCTTTGGACATACAACTCATATACATATATATGTATGTGTGTGTGTATGTATGTATGTATACATGCACATGCATACCAATCTTTTTAAAAAAGACTTCAAGTGTGAACTGAAAAAGTTCAGGTGTTTTCCTAAGTGGCCTCTATGTACACATATATGCATTAATTTTATTGTCCTTTCTTTAAAAGTCATCTATGAACAATGTTCTATAGTTGCCTACTTAAAGTAATTATCCTCACTTGATTTTAACAATGAAAAATGAATTTCTGTTTCAGATGTGTGTGTGTGTGTGTGTGTGTGTGTTTGTGTGTTCTAACAGACTCACGCATAAACAAGATTTACATAGTTTCAATATCTGGCCACTTTATATTAAAATGCAAACTAGTTAGGTTATGCAGCCATTGATCCTGAGAAGAACAATGATGTCAGGCTGTATTTACACACTACAAACATTTCAAATTTGTTTACTTCTTTAGCACTCTAGCTGGGTGTCAGTCAGTATTTAACTGGGCCAATAATATTGATATTTGATGTCAGTTTGTATTCATTCCTGCACCTACATGATACATAAGTCAAAATTTTATGTGTGCTGCAAAACAGTGCTTTAGATCCAGTCCATCTAGGGAAATGAAAACAAAGCAATGGAAAACAAAGGGCTAACATGCTATTTTAAAGATTTCAATGTTCCTACATAGTTAAAATCATTTAAGCTTATATAATACAATTTTAACTAAATATTTTATTAAATAAGGTTTTGCCCAAATCATCTACAAGGAAAATAATTTTAATAAGAAATGAAACATAATTACAGGTAAACAAAAGAATATTTATACCCAGACATTCAAAAATTATCTAGAAAAGACAGGATTGATTATTTTCTCTTCTACATTGCTCTGTTCTTAGAAATATTACAGTAGAAATAGCTTAAAAAGGGTGTATTTAAGATTATTTCACACAACCTCTTCAGTAGCTCCTATCTATAGACAGTGGTGATTCTATATAGACTTTAATTTCCTCTAAAGCACATGAAATTCAGGAAGTTTTGTGATTTTCGTGTCATAGTTTATGATATTTCTACCTTCGCTATTAAGATTAATAGTTTCTATTTGTAATGACATCACCCTTGAGTGTTTATGACAAAAATTCAATAAGCAGATCATCCTTAGTCACCCTTCACTCAGCACCTATTTTGTCCTAGGTACTGCTTTCAGTGTGGGTTCAGGTTCAGTGGTAAATTCCAAGCCCTGTCTTTATGCATAGTCCTCAGATCCTTATAAGAACCAGAGGCACTAAGAAAACAGTGTATACTTAGTAAGTGCTGCTTATCAAAAATAAGCCAGTGTAAAAACAAGTCATGGGGGGAAAGCAGGGACTATACTAGTAATAGAGGCACACAGTAAGAAATGGTATCTGGGGGAAACATGCAAAGAGTAGAGTAGAAGGAAGAAAAATCTCAAGCAGATGCCTCAAGGCCAAGTTCCCACTGTGGCAGCATCATGATGTGAGGGAATAGCAAGACCAGTACACATGCACTGGACTCCATTACATCTAAAAGATGACAACTAACAGATAGATAACTGACAACTTAGGCTGTGGTACTGGTCAAACATGGTGTGATGGTGGCCACCTAAAATTATCAACAGAGCATATTCTGTGGTTCCAAAAATGTTTCCTTATACAGTATGGCCTGGATATAGTAATTATACAAGAGACTTTGTGTAATGCCTCAACATGTTAATGGCATGGTTCTTGGCATGATTATTGTTATAGAAACTAATCAATAAGTATTGGTTGATTGACAAGTACCAGAAAGTCAAAGGACAACTAAAAAGACAGGACAATGTTTGCTATGGCAACATTGAATACCTTAATTTTCTATTTTTTATTTTAAATTTTGTAGCCTCCCCACGACTGATTTGAAAGAGGTATCCAAAAATGTTGAAGCTATGTTTTATGTTTACAGAAAACAATGTCCTTCTTCAGAATATTTAGCCCTTTAGTCAGCTAATCTTTAATACCCAAAAGTCCCAATTAAATAGTTTCACAATACAAATATGCTCTAAAAACATCAAAATAATAATATAAAATTACACATCTCTCATGATTGTGTCCAGTCTTGCGTTTCATTTAAAGGTGTGAAAAAGTACATATATGATAAACAGCAACTTAAGAGATTACTTTCTGTATAAGGATGGTGCTTAATGCACCCGACATTGTCCCGGAATCATATAATTAGAGCAAAAAGAATTGTCACACCAATTTACTCATAGCATAATTACAGGAACACTTGATTATCTCCCTTAATGTAATTTTCCTCACTTAATTGTGTGTTCTCCAGTGAATGTGACCTACCGAATCCACACTTTAATAAGTAACTGCCAGATAACACGCTATACCACCAACAGAGCCTGCCCTTCCTGTAGAAGGGATTTAATTGTATAACTAAGTATGACCCTTTGGAGAAAATACATAAAACCTTCTGTCTCTCAGTACAGTAGAAGGGCTGGAATGACCTGGGACAGACTTGACTTGACTCTGGGTTTGGGATCTGGCATGACAGTTGTCACAATGCTTGATTTTTCAAGCCTATTCTGTTTATCAGCTGAGTCAGCACACTCAGCCATCTTCCTAGTCTGTGTTTCCTAGGGTGTCTAAGTTTATTGTTCATGCTTTCCATTCTAGGATAGGAAGATAGATAGTCCTGACTTGCTACTTGGAGTGTTACACAGCAGACCTGTTTCTGATTGGCATACCTGATGCCTTCTCCATCTGAGCTGGAAAAAAAAAGGATAACAAGATACCAGTTCTTTTTTTATTGGGCTTGATACTAGATTTCTTCCTAGGAGGGTGTTTTTGTTTTTTGAGAAATAGGTTTCAATTTATATATTGAAATAGAACTATGAAAGAAACCAAGTCATTAGCTTGTATAGTCCAGATTACTGCCCCATTGGGTCATTAAGGTGATAAAAATAGATCCAAGAATAAATAAAATCCATGCAATTCCAAGATTGTAATTTTTGCTATCTCTAAAGAATATTCCAGGGATAAATAACTGTATATTCAACATATATGGATATCTTACTTGTGAAAAAAATCAAAAACAAAACTGTTTTATTAAAATTGGAGGTGACTGGGCCAGGGTAAATGGTTTGTTAGGTAAAGGTGCTGGCTACCAAGCCCAATGATCTGAGCTCAACCTCAGGGTCCAACATGGTAAAGAGAACCACTGGTCTCCTGAAAGCTATATTCTGACACCTGTATCACATGCACCATGAAACATGTTTGACTCTGCCACCTCACCCATACACAAAATAAATAAATTGGAAAGTGTAAAAAAAACATAATTAGAGGTTAACAATGGAAAAGTACAGCTTAATAAACAAATTCTTACAAAATTAAATTGTCAAAGAACACATATGCAAATGCAAGACATAAAAATAAATCAGAAGCACCACTTCAATAAAAACTAAATAGTATTTATAAGTGCTATGGATTTCATTTAAATATGAAACTTTATTCTCTAATATGTTTTATTAATATAGCTAGATTTTAGGATAATTGTTTCAGTCAGTACATTTTGGTAGATGCACTATGGGCTCCTTAGCGTGGTCCTCACAAATGTAAACATTATGATGGTGCAAACCTAATTCATGAATCATCTTGGTATGTACAGGGAAGTACTCTGAATTTATGTGACTCTACTTATGTTCATATTAATAGGAAATTAATTTATTGAAGGTTACTCCCCGCAGTGTTACTACAGTGAATGCTATATTAATCAATAATAATTGGCCACTTGAAAAGAGACTTTTGCCAGGAAGAGTAACACCTTACGTTACCTTGCAATAAATAAACTGGGTCTAACAGGATCTGTGTGGATCCGCTCCTAATGCCTTTTAGCAGTGGTCAGAGAACAAAGAGACATTGCTGCTAAGGATAGTCATTAACATGTTGCTCCTAATTTTGCTAGACAATGCTTTACTTCTCCAGAAAGTATATAAGCATCTATTTTTTGAGTTACTTATATGTGAGCCTTTAAATGACTGGCTTGAAATTATTAAAAATAAGTTACATATTTTTCATAGGAATTGCATTGTGTGTGTGGAATTATATTAGGGGAATAAAAATAACCATATCTTTATTTCCAACCTGGAAAGAAATAGATTTGTCTATTTTGCCACTAACTCTGCTGCTAATGTGGTCATCCAAGCTCCCAAGTCCCTCTGTCCTCTGGGAACTACAAGAGAAACCCTGTGCTCGTCCCCTTTGGTCGTCATTCCCCACCTTCCCTCTTCATTACTCTGGGGATATAAAAGGACTGGCTTACTCCCTTGGTAAAGGACAACACACTAATGAATTTAAGTGCCTGCATCATTAAAATTGTCATCCATGGTACAGTATTTCAAGTGTAGTACCAAGGGTGGCTAGCTTTTACTCTTCAGGGGGTCCAAAGATATTCAGTTTCTTATGTAAATTTATGCAAAAAATGCTGCAACAAAATCACATGCTATTTATTTCAAGCCTCAAAAGGAATGCTTCATTTCCTGATTTGGTAATGGAAAGAACGAGAACAGAGTGGAAGTGAGCTGAGTTACAGGTTAACAAATAGGATATTTATTCATTCAGGGCTGAAGAACGTTTGGGAAGAAAGCACAATGGCACTTTTCAACTTCATTTTCAGATCTTGACCACGTATCTATTTTATCTATAAGCCTTCCTAAAACATAAAGTTTCAGGGTAATGCCCATATCTAGCTTGGGAGGGTTTGTTCATTAGCTTCCACAAGATGATCCCACTACTACTCCATGAGGTCTAAGAACATATTTCATTCCTTCCTAATTGTACACATAGTCCTTTTCCTTTCCACACCCCATAACCTGGCAGTTCTGACAGGGAATGCTTGGATGATCAATAATTAATGAATCGTTTTTACTGAATCCCTTTACAAGAAGAATTTCTGCATCTTTTCAAAGTATGTATAAGTTTCTTTGGTCAGCTCATCATAACACAAGACTAATACAGTACTATGGAATCAAATGTTCCAGAAAACATCAACTAGGGCACTTTGATTAAATGGATTAAAGTATTTTAGCATTTTCTAACTGATATTTCAAAACATTTGAATGGTCTTAAATCTGAAGTTGGATAACCCACCATCAGGGGACGTTTTAGCAAGTACATTTGAGGCTTCACTCCAATGTAAATCTATGCAACAGCAGTGTTTTATTTAAAGATAATTGTTTAGTTCACAGAAAGAGTTAAAAAATCTCACCATTGTAATCATCTCAAGAAAATGTGTTCTGTATATGTATATGTCTGTTTGTATAAACTGTATGAATTACGCAGTGGATGGCCACAGTAACTGTAGACGTGTGTGTGATTCTATGATTGCTTTATGATGGGGTTGGAGAGCTATTAGCATATTTTAGTTAAATCTTACATTTCTAAGTTTAGTAGGAAAAGGCACAAAAACACTTTGAAAAGTGTCTAAGTTCTTCTGGAGTTCTATTCCTCCCATCTCCCTTTTCTTCAACCTCTTATTTTAACCTACAACTTCTATTCCAAGATCACTGTGCCCAAATTAAACAATAGCATTCATCAAAATTAATTACAAAGCTAAGAATAAGGGCATTTCTCCTGAACTTCATATTTATTCCCAACTTTTTATACTGAATTTGAGCTCTTTCTGGCTGAGATTGTTGTCCTAGCTGTTGGTAGCCAGACATGCAAATTAGAAACAGCCCCATTTTCTCACATTTAGAATCAGATATTGCTTAATAGTTCAAAAAATCATTGACTTTATGATTTTTGATGATACATATTTTTGCATTCCTAAAATATTGATTGCTCTTTTTCTGAAGTACTGTCACAGTACTTAGAAGCCATGAGTGCTTCTAGATCTACTTCTATTATTCATTAGGTGGGATGGGATAATGCTCTGTGTATGGCTAATTATTTCTTCACTACAGGAGCCAGAGACATCTCTGTAATCTAGTCAATCCAGCCATTGACCTAGATCCTGGAAATTTTCAGTCTGACTCCTGGAAAGGCAGCATTGTGGGCAGGACTATGTGAGCACTTTCCTTATTGATCCCTCTAATCCTTTCAGGTGGTCCTTTCCAAGTCCCTAGGTAGCTTCCTTATATGCATATCTCGAATCATATCTCCATGCTACAGATGTCTACTTACCATGAAATCTCAAGCTCAGTCCCACAACCAAGAAGGATGCTATATCCTGCCGTTCTTCTCTTTCCGAAGCTGTCACAGCAGTGTCCCATTACTCCTAAGACTTCCCTCAGTGACTTCCTATCTCTTAAACATTATTGTCCCTTTTTGTCTGATGCAGTCTTCTAAATCATTGTCATTTTTTTAAAGTTAGTTTCATGCAAAAAGGTATGGTTGGTAGTGTTTGTGACTTGCTTTTTTAGTAATAAATCTAACCATAAGATTGGTAGTTGAAATTATTTTAGTATTCTTTAAAAAGAAAAAAATCTTCAGGTAACCCTTCCTACGAGTAAAGATAAAAATTAATGCTGGGCAGGTATGGCGTTATACGCCTATAATCCCAGGATTATCTAGAATTCATGGTCAGCCTTACCTATAGATAGAGACTTTACACACTTAAATAATAAATAAATAAATGAATGAATGAATAAATAAATGAAATATTTTTGGAATCCCGAGAGTTTATGGACCAATACTTAGTAGCAGGCTCAACCACAAAAGTGAAATCTTTCCATTAAGTTATATTACAATACAGAACTGGGAAATTCAACAGAGATCTCTATGTATGGAACACCAAGCTTTACTTCATACTCTATATATCTCTGGTTTATTACTTCATACTAGAGATCTTACTTCCCTACTTGGACATCGTAGACTATCCCTATGTATGGTGGTTTGAATGAGAATGGCCCACATAAGCTCAAATATTTGAATGTTTGATCTCTCCTGTGTCCAGTTCATGGAACTGTTTAGAAAGGATTAGAAAGAAGTGTGGACTTATAGTGGACTTTGAGGTTTCAAAAGCTCATCGATAACCCACTCTTGCCCTTTTCTCTTCCTACAACTTGAGGATCAAATGTGAGCTCTCAGCTCCCGAGCCATGCAGGCTTGCAACCATGCTCTCCACCAAAACTCTGAAACTATAAGCAAACCCCCCATTAAATGCTTTCTTTTATGTTATCTTAGTCAAGGAATCTCCTCAGAACAATAGAATAATAACTAAGACACTGTGTAAATGCATCATGAAAATTGCTGAAACACTACATGCCCCACTAGAAGGGAATGCCATGGGGTATTATGGCAAGGACCTAGTCCACAGATATCTGCTGTAATGCCAGGAATGATGGTAAAGATGAAATAAACTCATCTGAGAGTTAAAACGCCATCTTAGTGCTGTAAAAAGAGACTCATTGCCAAAGGTAAAATACATATTTTCATATTCCATGCTAGGAGTTTCTATTTATCCTTGAATGAGATTATGGTTTCTCTCCTTCATCTCCAAAGATCCACTAATTCTGCAGTACATTTCCTGTGTTGGACTGATCTTCCCCAAACTCTGCCAGAGCAGTGTCTCCATTTTATTTAACACCCATAAAATAAAAGTACTATAGGTAAACATGGGAGAATTTTAGGGAAATGGGCATACTGTATGTGGTATATAAAGATCTACATGTTTACCTGTGTACAAATCCACAGAATGATGACTGAATCATAGTGACATTAGGAAATTTTATGATTGATGTGCCAATGTAGATTCACCAGATACAAGTGTAGCACTTGGGAGATGCTCATAGTGGGAGACCTTAGCTTATTAAGAGGTTGGGAATACACAGAAAATCTTCCACTCATCTTTTCTAAGAACTGAAAACTATTATTTTCTTGTGAACTTTTAAAAAAATTCCAAATAGACTCTTCTCTTATACAATACATTCCAATCACAGTTTCTTCTCCATCTACTCTTCCTAACTTCCTCCTCACTCTCCCAGACTCCCCCCACCCCCCACCCTGTTTCCTCTTAAGAAAAGAGCAGGTCTCCAGGAGATGATAGCCAAAGAGGAAAAGAAATGATAAAGTAAGATAAGGCAAAAGCCCCTATATCAAAACTGGACAAGGTAACCCAATAGGAGGATTCTCAAGAGGAGGCAAAACAGTCAAAGATACACCCACTCCCACTGTTAGGAGTCTCACAAGAAGCTAACAGCCTAGCATATGTGCAGAGGATCTGGTGCAAACCCATGCAGGCCCTGTGATTGCCAGGAAAGTCTCTGTGAGCCCATATGAGCCCTGCTTAGTTGATTTGGTGGTCCATGTTCTCCTGGTGTCCTCCATCCCCATAGGTGGAACTGGTGACTCCAGTCTTTTCTCTCCATTTTCTATCCTTCATCTCCTAGGAGACGGACCTGATAGAGGCCTCTAATTTAGATGCCCTCTCCACATAATGTCTGCCTGTGGGCCTCTGAACCCACTCTATCAGCTGCTAGAGGAAGCCTCTCTGATGATGACTGGATAAGGAATCTATGAGTATTGCAGAATATCATTAGGAATTATATCTGTCTGTCTGTCTGTCTGTCTGCTATCTATCTATGTGTCTGGTCTATCTATCTATCTATCTAATCTATTCATTTATTTATTTTCTAGTCATATCTGGTTCTACCCTAGGTCTCTGGGCTATTCAGTCTCCAGTTCCTGGTCAACCAGGAAGTATAACACATAGGCTTCCTCTCAGGTATGGGCCTTAAGTTAAAGTCAACACTGGTTGGCCATGCCCGCATGTTCTGTATGTCATTGCCCTATCACATCCTGCAGGCAGGAGAGATTGTAGGTGGAAGTTTTGTAACTGGGTGACTGTCCAGGTTTCCCTTTCTATAGCCTGCAGGATACCTACCTGTGAAAACTATTCTAAAAATGTAAGTACTCAAATTAAAAAAAAAACAATGGTAATGTCTGGTGTTATTGAGACAGAATTTAATCAGTTACTAGAAGAAAGTTTGAAAGTTTGCTTTGACTCCCAGACACAGGCATGAGTTTTTCATTTATTCATCCATTTATTCAAGTATTTTTCTAGTAAGCCTCAAACAGTACACATAGTCTAGAGCAATTCTGTCTAACTTCCTACAAAGATAGAAACGTCTTTAATTTGAAACCTCTAATGTGATACTCACCAACTACAGGAAGAAATGTTAATTATGGCTAATTAAAATTAAACTAAAAATTCTGTTCCTTAGTTGCCATGGTTACTTTTTTTAATTACTCACAAGTTACATTTTTTGACAATGTAGGACTGGGAAGAAAAGACAGATTTGCACAGCAAAAAGAAAATTAATTTGCTTTCTAAGGTTTGTGACTCTGTTTTATGAGAGCTAGAGGATGGATCTAATATATAACCCAGAGGACTTTAAAGAGCTGTGTTGGAACCAAACTGCAGACAGATTTGATATCTACAAAGCAAAGAGACAGGAAATAAACATTCCCGGCAGTCAAAGGAGCAAGCAGAAATGTGTGTGTGTGTGTGTGTGTGTGTGTTTATGTATGTGAGAGTGTGAGTAAGTGTGTGTACATGTGTGCACCTGTGAGGGTGTGTGTGTGTGTGTGTGTGTGTGTGTGTGTGTGTGTGTGTGTGTGTGTGTGACTGTGTGGGCGTTTCAGCAACAACAAGTTGAGTAACATGCTAGGAAATTGTGTGATGATAAGCAAGAAGGAGACAAGCCAAAGGGACTCAAGTTTGAACTGTAGGGGAAAATAAAAGATGTTGCCATTAGTACAATAATGGAGAGCAGTTTGTGAGCAATGGAACTGTTGGTTTATGGACTCATATTTCCATGCTGAGGATGAGTCAATGTCCAGGGAACTACTTATCAGTATCTCTCAGCCCAGTTCACTACATGGTGCTCACCTAAGTTGGTAAAATCAAAGGTGTCTCTAGGCATTGTCCAAAGTCTTCTGGGAGAAGTTTCACTATAAGAAAGGCCAGCAAAGATACAAGGTTGAAGGCAGGGAACTTGCTTCAGGGCCCTTGTATGAGGTGATGGGGGATTGAAATAAGGGGTTCTGTAGAGAATGACTCTGTCTGCCTCCCAGCAACCTAGACTTAGTGAAGACTAAATAGTTTTCAGATGCTCTCCAGATACAAGCTTCTTTTGAGTCTGCTTTACACACAGCGTCAGTTAAGATTTTGTTGTTTGTTTTCTTCCCTGAGTTTCTATGCAATCAATGATCATGAGAAACAGGAACAGAGGGACATTGGCCCTCTTTTCGCCCTTTCATTTCCTTTCATTGCTCTCTTTTTTCCCCCTTTCATTGCCTTTTCCCAGGTGCCTTGATCTTTAGTCTGTCTCTGATTGGAATACCCTCTGTGCACTCTTATGTATAGCACATCTTCTGCCCATAAACCCTCTAGTTCTTATCTCAAAGGTCATATTCTCACTCTTTCAAACACATTATTCCTTGCCTACAATCTTCAAAATGTTCTTTATTGTTAGTTAGTATTAACATACCTTAACATATGGTTCTCACCAGAAGTGTTGATACTTGATGGAACAGGGACTTGTGGCTGCTATGGTCACTCCTGAATATCTACCACATAAAATAGTGCCCAATACCTAGGATGCTGTAGATTTACATGAGGAATGATAGAATAGGTTTTCTACTGGCAGAGATATATTCCACTCAGTTCAGTCTCTTTGAGTCTTAAGACCAATGGGGGAAAACATAGGAAAACAATGATCATTTGCATGGGCCTCACAGAATTTGACTTACCTCCCTGAAGGTTTTTGCCTTCGAAATTCTCATTCAGATATCCATATTTATGTTTAAAATTTCTAACATTTTCTCATACATATTATATTATCATTCCTCCATACATGCTCTAAAAACTCAAGATTTTTATACATTGTTACTCTCATCATGGATTCACCTAATTTTCTGTGTAATAGCATGTAATCTCTGATTTATGCTGTGACATGCCATGTTCACAATAAATCATGTCATCATCTCTCTGCTTTTCTCTGATATTTGTTCTTGTTCTTAATCCGTCTAAAATAGTATCATTTTCAGGAGGCTACCTTTCTCTGATGAACCTAAATTGTGGTGCTATTCTCCTAGAAGAAACCATTTCAGATCCCACTCTTGTCTAGGTGGTCAGTTTGTAGTCTCAACAACTAGGTACCTAATTCTGGCATTTAACTCCTCTCTTGTCCTTGCTTGACTCTCTCTAATCATCGACTATAAGGTGACTGAGGTCCCATAGCTATTTTGTCTCCTCCCTCTAACCCCAAGTAAAGGGAACAAAGCCCAGAACATTCTTGTTACCATAGGTTCATTGTCTCCACAGATTTTAGGCTTCTCTCTGCCTTATATACGTATGCCCCACTTGCTAAATTTGTTCTTTGTGAATACATACTTGCTGGTATTCTGTTAGCTTTATTATCTATTTCAGCATGCCCTACCTCCACGACAGAACATGCCCTTTAAGAGCTGAAATGGTATTTTAGGAGCTTCACTTCCACAGAGTATCTCAGTCAAGGCAAAATCTTTTCCATATTAAGAGCTTCAATGTAGCCACCTAGGTCAGATTGTCATGGAGTGAATTCTCAACCTGTGATTTCACTAAAGATAAGGTTTTAGGCAAGTTATATGACAAACTTTAAGCTTCAGTTTTTCTATGTGATCAAGTAGCATGAGCCTTAGCCATATGGGTGAAAGACTGGATGAGATGAACATCATGTCACTTTAAATTTATAGAAAACTATGCGATTGTGTAGTTGTGTCTATATAGTTTCAAGGTCAATGGTTTTTTGTTAGTTTGGTTTTTTGTTTTGTAGCCACCACACTCACATGAATTATAATATATTTATTAACATCTAGCAATTGGTTGAGAAAATGTATTTTTTAAAACAGAAGCTTTACCTACTTCTTTCAACCCTTCCCATGTGTCCCTTTAGTCTTGTGTTCATTGAGGTTCCCAAATTTTACCTTTTCTCTCCCTTTGAATTCCATACTCAGTTGCTGTAGCTGTGCCATTGGTTGCCTAAAGAATTGTATAATGAGCTATTGTTTAATGCTGCATAGGCCTGTCCTAAGACACATGCTAATGTATCAGTACTAAAAATGTTTGAAATACTAATTTTCCCCCTAATGATCCTCAGCATTTTCTTATAGTTATACCTTAATTCCCGAGCCTCAGGTCATTACCTTCACACATTGAATGCAGCTGATGTTTCTGTGGTTTAATGTTCCTACCATTTGCTTGATAACCCTGTATTCCTGTCTGTCTTACGAGAAGAATCTTAGGGAATGAAAATGAGGTCACCCAGCGAGCGTCCTGTACAAAGTTTGCATTTCAGTGTTTATTTGAAAATATTTATGGTGCTAAAAAATGGTAACACAAACTCTGAATTTTCAAAATGCAAAAGGATAGATAAAGTTGCAGTGAATCAGTCCAATGCTTAAGACAAGTGCTACAGTTTGAGTTCCATATTCTTTTCAACATGTTTTCTTTTCCCTTGTGTACCATAAAATAAAATACAGATAACTTTGTTTGCTGCTTCTCTGATCTTTTTGCTTGTGTATATGTATATATAAATTCTTGTGACTCTAACATACAGTAATCATTTACTTTCTGGAAGTTTTATTAAATATACTGTCTGTAAGTACATTATATGGTCTGGTGAATAGAATTTAGTTTTCATGGATCGTCTTTACTTATATATTGTGAAATGTGATTGAAGGTTGGCAAACTATGTAGTTGTGACTCTTATCTGTGGTATTATTTACCAAAATACTCTAAGATAAATGGTGATGTATGATGCAGCTATATAATTGTGATTCCTCTGATCATAAAACATTTTTTTAGAATTTCTGATACCTGAACACTGCTGTGAATTTGAAAAATATTGTTTTAGGTCAAATGCATTTAGCATTTACTCAAAGTATTATAATTTCCGGAAGACTATACCCATGTTTTCCATGATCAATCAAAAACATGTAATCCTAACTTATAATACAAGCTCTTTTCCATAGAAAATTGTGTCTATAAATGACATTCCTTAGCATATCTGTAGTTCAACCCTTCTATCCAAGTTGGTGGTTAATGTATGTCTTGGTTTATAAAACCTGCACTAAAAAATTACACATGCACATGATTTTATATATACATATATATATATGGTATTATTGAAATATGAAACAGTCTTACATTTGCTGAAATTGTAGATGACTCCATTAGCATTCCAGTTATTTTTTATATTTTCTTACATCATACAATGAAGCTGTGTTGTGAGAGTGCAGTCAGTCAGTCATCTCCCTGCAGCTACGGGCATCAACTTGGCATCAGAGAACACTCTGTAATACTGAAAGTGTCCAAAGTATTAATCTTTTTGTCATCATTGATACATATTTTTAATTTCTCTCAGTATATAATCATCATATATTAGTTTGGCCTAATGGCCCATGCCTTACACTAACTAAAAATTACCTTCCTGTCTGTATAACACTTTCCAATACAGGTTCTTGATTTTAAAGGTTGTCAGAATTGGTAGCTATTCACTTTCTACTTTTGATTTAAGCCATTTTGCTAAATTCTTCCTGTATTATTTAAATAATTTGAGTATTTCTTAAGATTTTTGAATTATTATTAGTGTTATTGCATTGCTTTATTTGATATATTTATTTATTTTATATCCTGTGTCACAGTTTCCCCTCTCTCCTGTCCTCCCAGTCCATCTTCCTCACCCAACTCCTGTTCCCAAACTCTAATGCACTCTGCCTCCATTTCTGTTTAGGAAAGCCCAGATTTTCTGTGAGTATCAACAAAACATGACACATCAAGTTGCAGTAAGACTAAGCACCTACCCATGTATTAAGGCTGGGCAAGGCAATGTAGTATGAGAAGTGGGGTACCAAAAGCCAGTAAAAGAGCTGGGGCAGCCTGTGTTCCCACTGATAGGAGTCCCATAAAAGGACCAAGCTATACAACTATAACATATATGCAGAGCGCCTAGCTCAGCCCCATGCATGCTCCCTGGTTGTCCTTTCAGTCTATGGGTGAATGTGTGCCACAGTGAGGGTATGTTTGTGTGTGTGTGTGTGTGTGTGTGTGTGTATGTGTGTGTGTATGTGTGTGTGTGTGTAGATCAGAGGACAACTTTTGGGTGACAGTTTCTCCCTCTACCATGGCTTGCAGGGATCCAACTCGGGTCTTCAGGCTTGCATTGCAAGTGCTGTCTACCTACTGATCTATTTCACCAGATCATTTAAGTCTGACGATAAAATTTATCTGTATAGCCACTAGCTTCTTAACATTTCTGCAATTTAAAAATATCCTTTAAATCACATACACTCAACCCTGATAAGTCTATACTCCCTTCATTCTCATTTGTTCAATTATTTATTTAGAGGTCAAATGCTAGCACGTAACAGAAACAAAGCAGAACCCCAGGAATTATAGACACAGCCCCATGCAGAAATGAACTTCCTTTTTTGTTGTTGTTGTTTTGTTTTGTTTTTTTTGAGACAGGATTTCTCTGTATTGTTTTGGAAGCTGTCCAGGAACTGGCTCTATAGAGCAGGCTGGCCTCGAACTCACAGAGATCTGCCTGCCTCTGCCTCCCAAGTGCTGGGATTAAAGGCGTGCACCACCAATGCCCAGTAGAATTGAACTTCTTTAGTAGCTCAGTACTTGATCATTCATTTCTGGACCCTACATCTTTTGTAGTGATGGTTCAACAGTACCTAACCCAGAATTGCATTTTAGAGACATTGCCAGAGCTTGTGAGTTCTCAATCTTTTAAAGACTGTCACACAGCTTCATCCACCTTCTTTTCTTTGAAATCTTGCTTAGTTTAGGCTAATGACTGTCACTATCCTTTGCCTCTACCTGTTGTAAGTTTTAGATGGCATGACTTTTTCCCCAGGTCACCAGGTAATCCCTTTCACATTTCTCTCTACTTCAGGACTCCTCAAAACTCACACTTGAGTTCCGTAATGCTATTCTAGATTGCTGTCCTGTTTTACAGAGGGAGGTAGACTGATGCCCTTCTGATTTGACGGAAATGAGAAAAGGAGGTTTCTGGAGTCTTTAGGGTATTTCAATTTTTATTAAGTCTTTCATCATCTACACTATTTATGACTCAAATCATGAGTGATAAAATTAATATCAGTCTTAAGATTGTTAAGGCTTGAGTTGGAATAAACCAAAAGATTACAAACATTTCCATGATTTTATTATCCACCTTCTAATTTAATGGATATTTTCTCAGGTTCCATTATGCTACAAACTCCATGCTAGGCTCTACATGTGCCCTATTTGCCTATATAACTAAGTAGTTAATAATTAATGTCTTGCAGCTATCAAGTCTCAAAAGCAATGACTATCTCTTAAGTTACTATGCTGATTTCAACACTATACAACCTTAGTCATAGCTTCTAATTTCCTAAGGCAATGAAAAAACATGCTTAAATTATGTTCATTGTTCAAAAGTTTGTCAATATTTCTATCCATTATTTTATTGAATTGTGTAACATCTTGTTTTTAAAAGCATGTTATAAATTTTAAATCATTTTAATATTTTTAAACTACAAAATATTGAAAATGGACAGCAGCATCATTAGATATTAAAGATAAAAACATCTTAATAATGTTTTCACCAAATATAGGCGAGGAGGCCATTTTTAAAAACTTTTGGTGTATTTCCTTATGCTTTAATACTCATTTTGATAATATACATATACACATATATATATACAAACATACATACTGGTTATTTGTGACAGGGTTTCTCTATATTGCTTTGGAGCCTGTCTTAGAACTCGTTCTGTAAACCAGGTTAGTTGCAAACTCACAGAGATCCATCTGCTTCAGCCTCCTGAGTGATGGGATTAAAGGCATGTGCCACCAAAACCCAGCTGATAAGGTATATTTTTAAATCATCTTTAATTTCAAGTCTCCAGACAAAGTTCATGTCAATAAACATGCCCGCGATGAGAGGTGCACCCAAATTAAATTCTGATGAAAACTTATCTATTATGGTCTCCATATTGAAAAAAGATTCCATTTGTGATGTGTCTGAAGATGATTGAAAGTCTTTATATTTGGAAAGAACTTTTTCTAATTTGTGACATTAATAACCCCTGTTAAGACAAATAAAAAAAAAGACCCGTGAACTGATCATTCATTTTTCTGTAATGAAACTCACTGACTACTCGCAATTCTTGCAAAATGTGTTTACATACTTGAGGGCATTCCAAAGTCTTGCTGCTCCTTTTAAGTCATAAAAGATTGAGCATCTCATTGTTTAGATTAGGGACACAGGTTTCATATTGCTTTGCCAGTGACAACAATTACAGAATTGAAAAGTAATTCCATCCCTTGCATGGCTGGTGCATTCAGGTAAACAGAAAAAAAAATCCCTTGAACTCTTATACAGGTTGTTCAGTTCTTACAGGAAGGATATACACCTGGTAGTAAATAAGAAAATGGAAAATATGACCTTGATTAAAATAGCAAAGAAAATTGTTTAGTAAGAAAGTTTTAAAATTTTAACAATTTTAAAAAATTAAAAAAGAAAGGAAAAGGAAAGTTTGATGTGATGGTGAAAAATCAAGATTGAATTTAAAGGGAAACTGCAAGACAAATTGAAAACTCTACTGAGTGTGAACAGTGATGTGGCCAATGCCTTGCATTTATGAATGAGCTCAGACACTGAATGCAGAAATAATGAGAATGAACACAGATGGAAAGCAGGAGCCCCTCTTGCCCGTCACCCCACCTCCAGATACTGATGTGGAGGGGGCCTCAAAAGTTGGTTTTTTTCCTGAGAGGCCAAGGTCTAGACAAGAAGTCTAGACTTCTGTGGACCTCCCAATGGATAATCTCAAGCTTGTTACTGTTCTGGAAAAGTCCCAAAGCTCCTTCACGTCTTCATTACACTTGAGTCAAACACCTTCTTCTTTGTTCTAATACAACAGCTATTAATTGTAATTAAGTGGTTTTTTTTTTTGGTTTGGTTTGTTTTGGTTTGGGGGTTTTTTGTTTGTTTGTTTGTTTTTTGAGACAGGGTCTCTCTGTGACTTTGGAGGCAGTCCTGGAATTAGCTCTTGTAGGCCAGGTTGGTCTTAAATTCACAGAGATCCACCTGCCTCTGCCTCCCAGGTGCTGGGATTAAAGGTGTGTGCCACCACCACTCCACTTGTAATTAAGTGTTTTATGGTCTATAAAATTGCTTTTATCATCTTTCCTGCAATAGCAAAAGCATTATCACACAAATACAGTATGTTAACAAAATAACCCAAATATCTCTATTGAGAAGTTTGTCTAACCCTGATCATTGCATTCATTTATCTTCCTAACTCTTTTTTTGGGGGGTAGGGGTCTGAGACAGGATTTCTCTGTATAGCTTTGGAGCCTGTCCTAGAACTCTGTCTGTAGATCAGGCTGACCTTGAACTCACAAAGTTTTGCCTACCTCTGCCTTCCAAGTGCTGCTATTAAACTTGATCAACACCACCACCTGGATTTATCTGCCTAACTCTTATTTTCACTTCATACATAGCATCAATTAGCAGTACTAACAAGTTAGGAGCCTATTACATGAAATGCACATATGAAGTAATTTTTCCTGTTTCTAGTTTTATGTGTCACATATCTCATACACATATAATTTGCATAATAAAACAAAACATAAATGTTTATACTTTTTACGTCTTTCCACAGAATTAAAATTTAAGTACTGCCTTAAAAAGTTATCTTCATAATTTTCATGTAAGACTTTATATCTTATTTTTTAATTTTTTAAATTAGAAACAAGCTTGCTTCACATGTCAATCCCAGCTCTCTTTTCCTCCCCTCCTACTCTGCCCCCCACAAACCCTCAATCCCCCACCCAATCCACCATCCGCTCCCCAGGGAGGGTGAGGCCCTCCGTGGGGGGGGGTCTCCAGAGTCTGTCATTTCATCTGAGGTACTTTATATCTCAAGAAGATAGTTTGATATAATTTTATATCCAAGATGACAACATAATGAATTCATGTTGGGTTATATAAAGATGATTTTGAAACATTTATAAAACTATAACATAAACCTCACATTTATGTTTTTATCGTAGGTGGCTTTATATTTCTTTTATTATATGTTTTAAAGGGTCACATAATAGCATCCTGTGACGCCCGTGGAGTTACAAAGTTGTGGGACTTCCGGAAGCTCATTCCAATTGTGTCCATTGATATGGGTCCAAGTCCTGGCAATGAGGTGAACTTTGACTCAACAGGTAGGATCCCTTTTGTTTCACTCTTGTCACCAAACTAACATAATATTTTATCTTTCTGAAATGCTTCTTTCTCTTAAAGGTTTTGGTAATACTTTCTAATTTTTTGTTTTGAATATATCAACTATGGTGTTCATACTTTATCAATATCATGAATCTTATTACAAAAGAATTATATTGATCACAGAAGGACATTAATGACAAAGAAAAAGTCATACTAATGTAGATGCACCATAAGTTTGCTGAAAGTGTCATGTGTACCCTTATAGTCCACATCCCATAGAGTCATGTCCAAGGTAAGCTAACTGGGATTCCTGAAACACTGGTAACTGAGTGGAGAAGAACAAAATTGTATCAAGATGAACTTGAAACATTTTAATGAGATAGTTTAATTATAAGAATTAATAAATTGCTCATAAATGCTCTAATATTTATATACATATTCATCTATTATTGTAATTAAGTGCTTTATGCTTTATAAAATTGTTTGTAGCATTTTTCCTGAAAAAGTATAAGAATTATCAAGCAGATAAAACATTTTATCCCTACTGATGATGAAGAGTGGAATCTGCTGTTAAGCAAAGTAATTGCAATCATCCACTTGTCTCTGTCAAATGAGGAATGGACAATAGATATTACTTACCTCTGATAGTGTTATACATATTTAAGATTTTTGAACTTTTGAGAATTCCTCAAAATCTTTGAGTTATTTGTGATAGGTTAAAATTTAGATATGACAAAATTTCCATTGTTAAGGAAGAAATAAATATGAAAGAAGAAATGATAATGCTTTATTTAAAAATATAGTTCATATTAATTCTCTGATATAGAATTACCAAGAGTGATTCTGAAACTATAAGATAATTGCTATATGTTTCTTGGACTTTTTTGTGTAATGGTAAGTGATTTTCTTAAATGCATATTGTATTTTCTTTGCATATGAACATATAGTTACTGGATGTGGTGGCACACATGTTTAATGCTTAGCAGGTAGAAGGCAGAGGATCCTGAATATAATTGAAAGTTTAAAAAGAAAAGGAAGATTTTTAGTAGTATAGATGGCATGGTTATGACACTTATGGTCTTCCAAAATTCAAAGATAAGACAATATGAAGAATAAAAGATTCCAGCTATCAGTATTTCATTTCATACTGCTCTACGTAAGAAATTAATATTTCAGTGTAATGCTCTGACATGTAAATTTGCATTGGCATCAGATCTCCATGGGAGTTTCTCCTATGGTGTCAAACAAGTCACATGCTAAACCCTTTTTGATTATCTTGAGCAGGTGTTCAACTATTCATGTCTTTGAACTTTGAATGATAAAACCTAAGGCTGTATATTCTAATAATGGGAGTCAAGGGCTTTTACAGGAATATTGCACAATTAAAAGTAGCTCTATATTTTATCATCATTATTAGATGTGTTGCTGCTGACTTTTTACTGACCTGTGTTATCCAGTTGGAAAGTTCTTTGTACAACTAGGCAAACATGATTTTAAATAAATACCAGCATCTATCTTCTGCTGCAATATTAGAGTCTAGGTAAAGCAATTCCATTTTCTTCTCCATGACTGCCAAGCTCCTCATCATACACCAATGTTAGGAAAAGTATAGAAAGTTGATGGTAGAATGATGAGAAACATAAAAGACAAAGACCCTGTCATCAGATCGAGGAAATGTATTTTCATTCTGACCTTCCCATCCCTTTGACCATTTCTTCAAGGAAAATATGATAATTAATTTTAATTCAAGATGCTTGAGACATTACTGTCATAAGACTTTTCTCATTGAATAATGAGAAACCTGTGCTTCTTTACAGGCATCCTCACTGACCCAATTTAAAAAGGTTAAAATAACCCAAAATTTGGATGACCTGGGGAAGTTCAAGATCAAATCATAAAATGAATAGAAAGATAGAAAATCAGGAATATATTATTTGGGATTTTGTTGTCAAGAGAGTAAAGAGTGTAGATGGCCAAAATTGCAATAAGGATACATCTCTGCTACTTGTTATTTATTTGGGATAAAATATTCAGTAAAGAAATGTTACAACACTACATTATGAAAATATCTGAAATATAATGATCAAATAGAGTCTGACTTAATAAAGTCAAAATACGAATTCATCTGAACATGACACATTTCTTTTTATTGATAGGGTAAGCTAATGAAAGCTTATATAGTATAATGACTCCAAAAGAGCAAGAGAATATTGACCTTGCTAGAAATAAAATCTATTTATTGTGAGCACACATTGAGTCATGCCAAGTCATTTCTGGTCACAATATGTGACAGTATTAGTTATACAATTATATGCAGTCAAAGTGTTTTTAATCACAGCTTCACTAATGAATCCCTGTTAGAGCACCTGCCACTACTGTGCTCTGGGTCTAAGGAATGTCACCATCAGTAAACATACAGTGCCACCATGGTGTTAAGTAGTGCATGTGAATATTTGGGTAACGTCTTGGCTAAGTTGGTTCAAACAAAAAAAGTGTTGATTTTTCATATTCTAAGTAATAACCATATATCTGAGTCAGTTTCACTGAAGGACATCTGGAGAAATGTTCTGTGCTACTGCCTCTATAAACTGTGAGAAATTTTTGTAAATACTAGATTCCTAGTAACTTTTAGCCTAACACAGTGTAAGAAATAAACTGAAGATCATAACACAACTGAAATCACTGTCTGCAGTATTAATTCCAATTTAATGAATATAAAAAACAAATGATTATATATAAGTTGTAGGCAAATATTTTCATTCCAGATTTACAAAAGCATGTCCTAAGAAACAACTCATTGTCTGTTTTGGGATCGATGCCCTTACTAGTACATCATTTCTAACATGCAATTTTGATAGAAAAGTTCACACCCTAGAAGTGAAGGTGCAGAATACATACTACAGTTCAGACGCACAGATTTAACAGTATCTTCAGCATCATTTATACCATAGGCAAATTAATTAATCTCCCTGAACTAGCTTTCCTCATGGAAATAATAGAGTAGATAATCGTCTTAGTGTTCAATGGAGATTCAAAGGGATAATGGTGTCCCGCAATAAGGACATCTGAGTTTGGTCCTCCACCATGCTTCTTAATGCTGGAGGGGATCTCGAAGACCATTATATTTACTTTAGAAGTAAGAAAAGTAATTCAATCTGTCTGTGGGTGGGTAAGATGTCCAAGAATGTGTGCCAGTCATGGATAAAATTGCAAGGCTAAACCCTAATTCTCATATGATATTGAGAGAATGTTGAAATGGTTAACTAGGGATGCTTTTATTTTTTATGACATGTACATAGGTATTTAAATATTTCAGCATGTGCAAATCATTGTGTGTGACTTTGCTTTCTACTGCTGAATCAGCCACTCGCACAACACTGTGTGTGGCATAACATTGTTTACATAATTTTTTACAAGTACATCACCTGTGACAAATACAGATTATCTGTGTTTATAGATGTATCCATATATTAGTATAAACTTATAACATTGTATCTGTAAGAGGATAAATGTTCCTTTCTCATTAAGCAAAGAGCCTCCTGGGAGTGTAAAACAACAAGTTTTTGTGAATATTCACTATCTAAATAATATCTCTAACTTGGCATATTTAAAATGTCGTATGTTTTTTCGTTCAAAACTTTGTTGCTGTTTCAAGAAAATGTTAAATGCATTTACATGATGAAAGTAATAAGAGTGAACCGCAAGGATTTATACATATCCCTTTTGACATCTCTTAGTTCATTTTGCTTATGTACATCAGTAATATTTTTTGCTCCTTTGTAAAAGATAATTCTAGAACATTTGTAAAGAAGTCATATCTCTAGAAAATGCAGCGGCACAAATTTAAGCCAGATGGAAACTCTCCCGTGAAAAGCCTGTGGGTATCTGATCACTAAATTGGGCAAAGTTTCACAGCCTTTGGAGATAATCCCAAATATACCCCAGTAGTAGAACCATGCCAGAAGCACTAAAATGGGAGCCCCCTCTCCCCCAAAAAATCTTGAACAAGATTAAAAATAACAGATTGCCTTTACCCTAAGTTTTCAAAACAAAATATCCCCAAACTCTTTGGCTCAAATTGATCGGTGTTGGTTAATAAAGCTACACTGCATTGTTGTGTATTTAAGTCAGTTTCTGGTTTGGCAGTGGTGGTGCATGCCTTTAATCCCAGCACTTGAGAGGTGGATCTGTGAGACTGAGACTACCCTGGTCTTCAGAGTAAGTTCCAGGATAGCAAGGGCTAAAATGGAAAAAAAAAAAAACCTGTCTTAGAAAGAAAGAGAGGGGGGAGGATGGATGGAGGGAAAGGAAAGAAAAAGAAAG
The DNA here is from genome assembly GCF_017639785.1 of Mesocricetus auratus. Taxonomy (NCBI): domain Eukaryota; kingdom Metazoa; phylum Chordata; class Mammalia; order Rodentia; family Cricetidae; genus Mesocricetus; species Mesocricetus auratus. The sequence goes on along the minus strand of NW_024429194.1, from coordinate 37,770,889 downwards.
GAAAGAAAAAAGAAAGAAGAAAGGAAGAAAGAAAGAAAGGAAGAAAGGTCAGTTTCTGTTTAACTCCTCTGATGTAAGCAGTGAATGGCATTAGAGAGAGCATACACGTAGAAAAACCCTGTTTTGGAGGTTGGTCTTTGCTTATTTGCTTGTTTTCCTCCAATACTTAATGGCTGAAAGAATTGGGTAGAATTTATAAATATGCAATGTCAGATACTTGTAGCATCTTCCACTCCAGCCATGAGTGGGTACCAGGGACTGGCCAGTTATAGCTCCAAACAGTGAAGGAATGGAAGACTAGAGGGAAGGGGACTGTAGGTAAAAAAAAGGTTGAAACAATAGCAGTTTCAAACACTTTATGGTAAGAAACTAAAAAGATAATACAACAAGGGTCCTGAGACTGGGTGAATCAGGAAAGCCACGTGACTGACCCCAGATTGCTGCTCAGATTCAGCTTAGTAGCTTCTGGAAGACTGAGGAAGGGGAACCAGGCAGTACAGGCATTAGGGGTCAGAGCAGCTCCTGCTTGCAGGACAGACTACAGCAGGGTGAAGACAGCACAGTGGGACTCTGGAGACCTGCAGAGGCTTCCCTGTCCCCTCTACTTACTAGCTGAGTAATGATTTGTGCATGGGGGCTTAAAGCCAAGGGGAAATGGTCTAAAGGTATAGAGGAGAAAAGTCCAGGAGTTCACACAGACTCACATAGGAAGAATGTGTGTTTCCTCCAGCCAGAGTGGAAAATCCTGCAACTCCAAGGCCAAAGGGGAGAACCACTGCCCAGTGGGCAACACAGCCTCTTTACAAGAGTGGAGAGCTTGCAGATTCAAAATCCTTATTATCAAGCTTTTAACGGAAAAAATGCACTAAGAAATGCACTAAGAAATGACAATTCAAGAGAGAATTGTCTCCATAGTGAGGCAATCCATACCTGTGGAGTAAGTCTTCCACTCCTTTCCAGTTAGAGAGGGGTCTTGTGTCCTATTTCATTCTTTCTACAAATTTAATAGTGTTGTTCTTGTCCCCTTTTAACAGATGAAGAAATTGAGATACCAAAACTTTATTCATCTCGTTGTGTACCACTGTCCAAAGAAGTGTTTGCATTCAAAACCAGGCAGTGTGCATCCTGAGATATAAGTTGTATATTCTCTGATTCTCTTCATTATATGCAGTTATGACTCATTTGCTCTAATACTGAAATCTCTCCCCAACTACTGATCACATGAAGATGTTTTACACAAAGCTGACTGAGACACGGAATCCTGTTATTAGCATTATTTACCAACTAGTTATCTCTTGAATTAAAAAACAAAAACTACCAAAAGACAAATCTCTGTTAACATCTGCCAAATTTCCTACATGTTCTCTGAGTAACCTGAGCACCTGCTCTTTGCTGAGGGACTGGACCTTCAGCCTCACACCAAGAATCATTTCTTATGCCTGCAATTAACACTAGATCATGGCTACATCTCAGCTAACTTCCATACATTTCATGTGGCCCATCAGAAAGTCCTGGAGCTTTACTTAGGCTTTTATATTTTCACTATCGATTACATTTCTATTCATGAGCCAAGAGAAAAAAATGTGAGGGTTTTTTTGGCCCTAGTTTCAGCTCTGTGGCCCTTCTTTCAGTCTTTTATGACCAAGTGCTGTCCAGTTTTTATGTGCCTCATACAACACGTGACAAATAGTAGTCACTTAGTAAATGCTGTAAGTAGGAAGGCTACATAGAGATATCGGAAGAGATGGTGGTAGTAGTGCTTAGAACCAAAACCTAGAGTCTCATATGTGCTTGGCAGGAGCTCTGCCATCAAACTATACACTCAGCTGTCTATTATTTAATTCTTGACTTAATTAGAAATAAATACTAAAAACTTAAATGAGAAAGGAGGGAAAAAAGTCAACTCCTTTTATGTCTCAAGCTTAAGAGGATTGAACTAATCCTATAACATGGATTTCTTGGGACACAGAACCATCAGAATAGAGGATGAAATATGAGGGATAGATGGCCACAGGACCCTGTTCAATTATTATATGGCTCTATTATTTAATCTTTGGTCCAGTGGTCTGGTAAATACAAAAATCCATTTTGTTCCTAACTGAATGCAGATTTCTCTGATACTAGACCAAAGAATGAGGATAACATTAAGAAGTCAGATTCTAGCCCTTTGGGTATACAGGCTGGAGCAGATACCTGCAGGGACGTGTGCCGCCCTTCAGGTATGCTGTATGGAGTGAACACCTTCAGGGACATGTGCAGGACTTTGGGATACAGAGGAGAATTATGGGGAGACATGTGGCATGTATAGAACAGGGCTTTCTCCTTCAGTCATCACAAACCTAATGCTTGGGTTTTAATTCTCCCACTTGGAAGAGTTTGAGAGCTTTTATTACTTATTTGTATAAATAAATTTTCATGCTCTTACGGTTCTGTGAACAGTTTCTCTTAATTACCATAAATTGGGAATTCTATTAAGAATTGGAGATTTATGGGGACAAACTTCATGGTTTCTTAATAGCCCTTTTTTCTGTTTGATTTTTTGTCTTAGTATGTTTCATGATAAAGGCAACTTAATTTACTAACAGTAAACACAGAAAGTAACATGCCAATACTAATGTGAATTTCTTGAAAATTTCAATTAAAGACATATTAACCACAAATCCATTAATTCAGGGACAGCAACCATCATTGTAGAGGGCATTGTGACCATGAGCCTGGATTGACACACTCTCTCTCTCTCTCTCTCTCTCTCTCTCTCTCTCTCTCTCTCTCTCTCTCTCTCTCTCTCTCTCTCTCTCTCACACACACACACACACACACAGTCTCTCTCTCTCACAGTCTCTCTCTCACAGTCTCTCTCTCTCTCCCTCTCCCTCTCTCTCTCTGTCTCTGTCTCTATCTCTCTGAATCTCTGTCTCTGCTTCTCTGTCTGTCTCTCCTTTGCTTCCCCTTCCTCTCTCTCTCTCTGCCTCTCTCTCTTCTTTTCTGCCACTCATGTCCCCAGTGGCCAATCTCTCCCCTCCCCCATTTTCCCATTCACTTTGCCCCAATAAAAAAGCCCTCCACCCAAGCTCTGTTACATGTTTCTTTCTCTCAAGTACCACTTTTTAAACAATGGGTAGATTATTGAAAATATTTTTAAACCAAAAGAGCAACTACTAGTCTTAGATATTTTTCATTGGTATGGAATTTTGTATATTGACACAAATTTTAGGTAGCTTTTGTTATACTGTATATAAATTTCTACTCTTGTTTAAGTTATTTTTGTATATTGACAATTTAAGGTTATTTTGTTAGAAAATACTGTACATAATGTTTCCACTCTTGTTTAAGGCATTGTACCTATACCGTTCATTTAGCAATGTAATGTAAATTTCTAGTTCTTTAAAGTTATTATTATAAACTTTTTGTGATAATAAAGAAATTCGCATTAGCAGTTAGTCACTTATTACTGTCAAGCTTGTAGTCATGGTAGGTATGTTTTCAAAGTCAAACAGAGTGATCTTTTGTCAAGACAGATGATCTTAAAACACTTCAGAGATCTACAGAATATGGCATTTAAGATGTTTAAATCACATGAGGGTTTTTTTTTATAACTGTGAGACATGTCTGCTCTTGGCAGCACCAACTTACTTCAGAGATTATGATGATCAAAGAAACTCCATATGGCATTTATTTTCATTGTGGAAAAAGTTAGCCACTAGTCTAGAAGCTGCCTTTGCCTCAACTGATGTCCAAATTGGACAAACAGGACACAAAACTTTGCTAAGACAAGACAGGACAGTCCTTTAAAATTCCTGCTTCATAGAAAAGTCTATCAGATATTCTAGGCCTGTAGGGTAACTATGGATGTCTTGGGTGACTTTCAGGCAGCCTGTTGTTTCTGTCATTTCTTAGTTTTGGAAATTTTTTGTTCTGTATTTCCTGTTTACTCGGGTAATAGTGTATCTTTCTAGGGTCTCTGGGGAAGTTGAAGATCAGATAGTTATCTAGTTTTCCATGTTACCAAATTCAGAAAAGAAACTCACAAAAGAAGTATGAAGTGTATAAGGTTGAGAGGCAAAATGATAATTTTGGGTTAGGATAGAAAGTGAATTGGCTACAACACTTTGGACTCACCAAGATAGGATAGATAATGGAGTGTTTTCCCTGAATTTGTCAAAAGCAAATGAACTGAATATTATTAATGTAATTCTTACCTGTATATATTTGTATATAGTTATTGTATTGTATATACTTTTATTATGTTAATTAAAATCTTTTTATTTGGACAAAAAGGGGGAAATGTGTGACAGTTTGATTGCATTCTGACAAATAAAGCTTGCTAGCCCTCAGAGGATGAAGTTAGTCACTAGATGACCAAAATTAACCATAGAGGCTTGGAGAATTGATGATGGACAGGAGACAAGAAGTGGTAAGACAGGACTGAGAAAAGCTCCTGGCCTTTTGGGAGGAAGGAACAGAATGGGTAGGAGTCACCAGTGGTTGCTCCCCTGCTCCTCCAGTCGTTCGGGTTCTTACCCCAATATCTGACTCCTGAATTTTTATTGATAAAGAATAATTAGTTAAGGCATCAGACCTTACTAGATTTTTTCTGCAAGGTTAATGTCCCTGCCTAATGGTTAGAGACACCTCTTTTTGCAGTGGATAGTTGCTAATGGGGAGAGACACAACTGATCACAGTGCTGAGAACAAGTGACTGTTAAGTGCTGGGTCCTGAACTAGAATGTCTGCACCACCCCCTTGAAGGGCCAGGGAACATCTTGGAGAAAGAGAAAAAAATGCAGGGCCAGATGATGGGAAGTGGTGCTCTGAAACAGTCTTCAGGATGTAACATGATCATGTACTCATTAACTCACGACCACTGTGGTAACCTACACAAGATTAAAGCTGTGAACATTTCATCATGGGTAGGGAGGGCTCATGAGACCCCACCCCTCTGTGGGGGACTATGGGCAGTGACTGTGACTCACTGCTAGGGAAGGGAATATCATTCCCTTCAGTGTTGTGAGATCCTGCAGCTTTGGGTCTGTAGTACTAGCCCCTTCACATGCTCCAGCAGATAATATATGGGGTGTATTTTGGGGTGGGCCAACTAATAACCCTGGTTCTGGGCCTGGGTTTTTTTGTTTTTGTTTTTTTTGTTTTGTTTTGTTTTTTTTGTTTTTTTTTTGTTTTTTTGTTTTTTTGGTTTTACGAGTCAGGGTTTCTCTGTATTGTTTTGGAGGCTGTCGGTCCAGCCCGGCCTCGAACTCACAGAGATCCGCCTGCCTCTGCCTCCCGAGTGCTGGGATTAAAGGCATGTGCCACCACCGCCCAGCAAGGGCCTGGGTATTTTTAAGGTGGGTCAGCACTTCAGCACTCCCGAAATTCACCACCAGAGTGAGCCCTCCAGCATTGCCCTGGCTAGCTCACACCTTGCAGTGATGAGCGAAGGGCGGGGCCAGTTCTCCTGCTTTCTTGCCCTCAGGGCCAGCTCTACTGTGTTACCCAGGTGAGGTACAGGGGCCACTCTCCCAAGTGTTTCAGCTGACAAGGGGCAGGGACAGACCTACCATTATGATCTCGGGACCAGCTCTCCCACCTGTCACAGACAGAGACAGCTGGATCAAGGGCCGGGGGAGCATCTCTCCCCCTCCCACACCACCATACGACAGATGAGGCATGGGGCCAGATCTCCCACTCTCATGTTCTTGGGGCTGGCTCACCCCTACCCTGTCAACCTTGTCAACAGGGTCAGCTCTGCTGTGCTGGCCAGATGAGGTGCTAGACCCATTTTCCCTAGGGTGGCAGCTGGAAAAAGGGAGGGTCAGCTCTATCACCAGCTAGGGGCGGTAGGGGCAAGGGGGGAGGACACCTTTCCCTGGATCCCACCATTACACTGCAGAGGAGGGAGGTGGTACCAGCTATGTCCCTCTCAATCTCTCAGGGATAGCTCATCTGTACCCCTGTCTACAGGGTCAACCTTATTGTGGTGCCCAGGCTAAGTACAGGACCTATTTTCTCTAGTGTTTTAGCTGGTGAGGGGTGGGGTCATGTCCCCCACCCACTGCAGGTGGCAAGGGGTGAAGAGAGCCATTTTCCCCTTCCTACAGGCATGACCTGCTCTCCCATTCTCAAGGGCTCAAGGCCAGCTCGCCCATGTCCCTGTGAACAGGGTCAGCTCTGTTGTGCTGCCCAGGTGTCATGTAGGACCTTCTCCTGCTCAGGAATAATTCTCCCTACTGTTGCAGCCAGTGAGGGGGCAGAGCCAATTCTGAATAGCTCTATCCTCTTGGCCTTTGGTATTATCAGGAGTCAAGGACATCAACACAGACAGAAACGACTGCAGGGCCATGAACCCAGACATGGGCCCTAGCAGCAAGCAGTTTAGGCCCATACATCAACATGGCCCTGGGTTCGAGAACAGACCACAAGCTATACAACAAAACCTGCCTAATGAGTTTTATTAGTAAACAGTAGGGAAAGGAAAGGCGTGTGTGTGCAGGCCTGTCTGGAAGAAATGTGGCAAGACAGGGAGTGGGGTGTGTATCTCTGCTTTGAAAGGTCACATAGAAAATGCATATGGGGGCTTACATAGCCACCCCACACATGTGCATACATTATGTAAGGCCCTGGAGGACTAGGTATTTTGCCTGAATACAGACCCAATGCACTCCCAACACCGAGGGTGACTAAATATTTTGGCTGAATGCTGATGGCCACATGTGCAGCTGGCCCTGAGACTTTGCTGAAAATGACAACAGCATCAACCTGAGTCTCACTTCTTTACTTCTTTCACCTATTCAAATATGCTTCTCTCTCTCCTTCTCCCCCTTCTCTGCTCACTCCCCCTTCCGTCTCCCCCTGTCTGTCTCCCCCCCCCCCAGATACCACAGCATGCCTTTGCTCACCATAATAGTGTCCATCTTCCCAGCACCTCAAGGCAGGACCTGTGTGGGGGTCTTGTCTTGCTCAGTCTATCATGCCACTGGGAAGGACCATGCTTCCCCCTTGGAGTCCAGGGCAGTCCCTGTGCTCCAAATTTAAATTGCAGCCATATTTCGTTGAAAACTGACCTGTTAATCTAACATTTCTAGCTGTAAGAATTTTGGAAAAAAGATTCATACATTCAAAAACGTTAATAATTTTAATAATTTGACCCATTCTGTTCAAATTAGAGCAGAAATCGTTAAGTATTACCAATTACAGCACTGTACAGCTGTGATTAGCTATTGCAGTTTCCTTCTCATGGATAATACAAAGACACAGATTCACACCCAAGCTTACATAGTATTTTAAAACAAGTGAATTTGCAATTATAGCTTACTTATCTTATGAAGGACTACAATGAAGTATATTTGTAACAGGATATACAAAGACAATCAAAGAGCACTTTAATTGCTTTGTTGAATAAATAAAATATCTGTTCAGAAGTTCCTTATGAGCCGGGCGGTAGTGGCGCACGCCTTTAATCCCAGCACTCGGGAGGCAGAGGCAGGCGGATCGCTGTGAGTTCGAGGCCGGGCTGGACCGATAGCCTCCAAAACAATACAGAGAAACCCTGTCTTTAAAAACCAAAAAAAAAAAGAAGTTCCTTATGAGGTATACATATATATATATGTATATATATATATCATTACATATTAACAGTTGGAAAGGATCTTACATTAGCTACTACAATAGATCCTGCTTTGGATTTAATGAAGACTTTCTGTGGTGTTATATTAGAACTACTTTCAAAGGTATACTTGTAAACAAATAATGTGCTGATGTCAAATATTTTTTCACCACACCTAAGTAAAAAATTCATAAAGCTTTGTATCTATGAATCAAGTGTGAGGGGTAATGTATATAATATATATATATAATAGTAATGAGCTATGCTGATATGCTTACTGACATAATGAAAATTACATGTGCATGCCAGTATAGGTATCTTTGAAGTACAGCAAAATGATAGAAACATGTTTGCATAAAGCACTATGTCACATCAGCACTTTGAATTTTTCCAAGGGATGCACAGTTTGGAATCCTACAATGAATGGATGGTTTTCATTTAAGAGTGTACACTAGTTATTAGATTAAATGGTAATAGAATTCAATATGCACATTACATGGTCCAGAGCCAGTACCCGAAGAATTCGCCTTCTTTTTAATAGTCTGTTATACAAAATTGAATAGATAATCATCTTTAATCTTCCAAGATGATACTTTTTAATAGGATAATCCTTTATGGGAATTTGCAGTTCAACAGATGTGCAAATCAAACCAGAACAAACAGCACACTCAGCGTGGTGATGGAGCTGGTACAGTTGGCACTTGTGATAACCTGCAGTGCTAGTTATCTGAAATTGAATTTCAAAAAATATTCAAATATGATTTACTCAATCTGATTGAGCTCCGAAGTGTCTCTTCTCACTTGTAATTTAAGAGTGTATGTAAAAATTGCTCAAAACCATCATGCCAATAGAAAAAAAAAAGACAAAAAGAAAACAGTGTATTTTATTTTAAAAAGGAACACTAAACATTTTTGCAATAATTAATTTGATAAACATTCATCATTTTCACACTCATATTTTTGTTGCTCTAATAGTAGAAAATATATCCTTTCAATTAAAAATTATTTACCATAAACCTGTTGTATGCCTTGTACTGAACTAAATTCTGGGGATATAGTGGAGAAAAAGTAGGTGAGATTCTGTTGTATAAAGGGAATGACAAAAGCCTCCGTGGTTTTGGAGGAAGCAGAGAGTGTCACAAATTTTAACCCATGCTGTACCACTTGTACTATGCTGTGTGTGTCACTCCACAGCTGTTTGTAAGGAGGATACCTTGTGTCTGTGTATAGAGGTAGAGAAAAAAATACAGGCACTCAGAAGATAGACTAAGTGCACCCATCTCTGTTTTAATAGATTGTCTTTACTATGCTCATCACTCTCTTTTATCATCCTTTCCCAATTCTTACATGCTGCTCCATTTGTTCTATAGTCACATAGCATTAATGACCACTTAACCTCATCCAAATTTAACTGTAACCATGGATGCTATGTTTCTCCAATTTCGACTCTCTTTTTCTTCTAACTTCTCTCCATGTGTTAAATCATTTTTGGCACAAAAAAATCCCAATCTTACTTTTCAGCAAAAGATAAATTAATGTCATCAAGTTATACTATTTTACAAATTTTGAACCTCATCTTTACTCTTTCAATCTTTTATAACATATATTATATACATATATATATATCCTAATGTCTCTGTAGCATTCATTAAAATTCCTGCTTTAATTCTATACTACATTCTTACACTTTCCAAATTTATATATGATGATCAGTTTTATCACCCCTGTCTCCTAAGTAATCTCTCCCTCCCTAATCTTTTCTCTTTAGTACATTGTGGCACACTGTTTCCTAGGTTTTCTCTAAAGGTATTGCTGCAGGTTATTCTAGGCTAAATACCCTTATCCCAGTCTCTCTCACTGAACAGCTACAGTTGTCTTTGTAGCACTCTCTCCTTCCAGAGTCTGCTGTGATGGTACTGTGCACGAATGCCACTCATTTGTTGAGAAGATATAGTTCATGAATTCACTACTCTTGAGTCAAGAGACAGTAACCAAGTACCACTCTAAAAACTTAGAAATGTGACTCTTGCTAACAGTTAGAGATGTTTAACTTTCACTACCATCAGGCTGCTCTGTTCACTTTGTCACGTGAGATTTTAAGAATCTCCTTGAAGATATTTGCAACAGCATAACTTATATGAAGGACATATTCCACGGTCTACTTTAAATTATTATGTCAGCGAGGCAGCAAATTTTGCTTATGCATTCTGAAATTCTGAGGCAATGGGAAATAGTGATCATGGACCTCATCTCAAGAAGCACAGTCTCTTGATAATCCATTATATCCATCTCATAATAACACTATAACTGTCTAATTCTCTGTGGATTTTAATGCCACTCATTCTACGAGCATGTCTTCTAGGCCTTAGTCCTGTAGATTTTGCTAACACCAAAAATATTCATTACCTTTATTGACAAATCAGATACCTAGTTTGTTTTAAGATAGTTAAACTAGGTTATATAGTTATAGAATTAGTTCCCTTACTCTTTGTCTTCCCAGACACAAACTTTTCTGTAACTTTTCTCTGCCTACCCCAATGTATACCCAAGTAAATGTTGCTTCTCATAGGAAAGCCTAGACTGGCTTTGGACTCTGGGATAGCAAAATTTTCATGGTATGAATGTCAAGTTAATAGTAGTACTTAAAAATCTAATCATATGTCTGTCAGCTAGATTTATATATTCTGTTTTTAGTGATGATTGCTGAACTTGTGTTAACAAAGCTATATTTGCTATAATTCAAAATCAATTATCTCTCTCATGTGATGTCGTTATATTAGAGAGCCTCATTTAGGTGTTTAATGATAAAATATGGACAGCATTATTTACATTAATTATGAAATAATGTTAAAATGATTCGAATGGACATCTTTGAACACCAAACATGAGAAGATAATCACTGAAGACACTTGAATGTCTAAGCATATATCTTGCCCCCATATGGTATGTTGAGTTTACATGATGGAATGTAATACGATCTTTAAAACACAAATGTGTTCTAATAGAATGCAAACACAGAAGCTCATGATGTGTTCAGTAGTGTGCCTGTCTCTGCTGTGTAGATTTTGTAGTTTCAGTTGTTCATGGTCAACTACAGTCCAAATATATTAATGCCAATTTCGAGAAATAAAGATCGTATGTGTTTTAAATTGTGTGCTCTCCTGAGTAACATTATGAAAAGTCACATTGTCCTGTCAGTCTTGTCCAGGAGACCAATGTTTTCTTTTTCACTAAATATCAAACTGGGATAGGCAGAAACCCTATGCTTGTAACTCATTTTACATATGTTCTTCTGTCTATTTTATTGTTTAAATCTTCTGTTATCTCTACTTCATGAATTGTTTCATTACATACATACATACATACATACACACATACATACATACATAGGAAAACATATAGCACATGTAAAGTCCCTTCTGTCTGCAGTTTTGGACATCAGCTAGGAGTCATTTAAAATATATCCCCTGAGGTTAAAGAAGACAGTGTAATGAAAGCCAATGCACTGGCAAAATATAGCCCCTAATCCCGGCCTGTAACCAGGTAGGTGGATGAGCAGACAGATTGATGGGTGGAAGCTGAGCTGTTCTTCATCCATCAGAGTATCTTTCTGCTTATCATTCTCTGCTCTCCATCTTCCTTTGTTCCACACAGAAGCCAACTTGCCCACTGCCTTACATTTGGAATGACCAATGGGAGATGCAGATACAAGAGCCAGATTTGAGGTTGAGGGAGAGGACAGAGTAGAACATGGCTCATTTCTCTCCTACCTTGCTTAGGTGCCTTTACAAGCCAGCTGTTGTAGTGCAACTCAGCCCACAGATACAGCTGTGTTCCCGCAGTCCCACAGCTGTGTTCTTCCCTGCTGTGGGACTCCAGTTCCAGCCGGTCTTCTGAACAGGTCATTTCCTCTCCTGTTCCTTTTAAGCTTTATGCAGTAAGAATTCACCACTGCTTCTAATTATGCATGTATTTTCTCAATTATTCCCCTATATTTGCTTCATTGGTAAATAGTCCCTTCATTTATAATTCTCTTTATATCTTCTGTACAAATGAGATGGTTTTGTTTCCTGCCAGGGCAGTGACTGACACAGATGTGCATATAAAGTTTGGCATGGTATCCAAAGAAATGAGTGTAAGCATTCTCTGTGCAGTGCTTCCCTTATATCTGATTTTTCTAGACTCAGTATGCAATTAGTCTTGGATATTAGTAATATGCACCTGTATGTGAAACAGAAGAAAACATGAAACTGAGCAGTGCTGACAGAACTGGTATATTTAAAACTGCTTGTTGAGTATAGAAATTGGAGCAGTGATTTCTAGTATGTTGGCTAATTCCTATCCATCTCTTACATATGCTGGAAAGAAAGGAAGAGAAAAGTTAAAGTGACTAATTGGAAACAGTTGGAAGCCTATGTATATACCTGTTAGAGGCTAATACCTGACCCCTTGACAGTCCTTTATGTGTAGGAGGGAGACTTACCATTCCATTCGCTGATGGTTGCAATGTCTAAGTCCTAATTCCTAATGTCCAACTCATCTCCATTCCTCTATTTTTGCTTTTGCCTCTGTGAAAGGTTTACCTTGTTTGGTGGTTTAGATGAAAAGTGGTCCCCAAACTCTTAGGAGTTTGAACACTTGATCACTATTGGGTGTTCTGTTTCGAGAGATTTGGGAAGTGCAGCTTTGCTTGAGAAAGCATGCCACTGGACAGGAGTTAGATTGAGAATTTTAAGCTTCTCCTAATTGCAGTTGATTCTGATTCCTGTTGATGATCCAAGATGGGAGCTCTCAGCATCCTGGTCCTACTGCCATGCATCATGGTCTCCAACACTCTGAAACTATAAACCAAACTAAAGCCATTCTTTGATGACTGGCCATGGTCATTGTACTTTATCACAGAAACAGAAAAATAATAATACATCTTGATAAGATAGGATTTCAGACAGAGTCAAACAGGTCCTGCTGAATAGCCTCTACTGATTGCCTTCTCATCTTGAAAGCCCATCGCTGGCCACACAAAATCTTGTATCCACTGCTGCCTGCAGATGAATTCCAACAGTAGAGGTCTCAATTACTTCAACTCTCCCAATATGGGGTGGGTTTGTTCATTGTGAGGAAATGGTAGAACACATGTGAAGCAGCAAATTGATGTTCTGGTTTAATTGACTCAGAATCTAATCCTGCTGATATTCTGTCATTCATATGACTCCTCAAGAGGTTGTAAAATGAGAGGAGAGAAGAAAGGCTATTGCACTAACTCTTACAAATCACAGTAACATTCAGACCCATTGATGTGGCTATATGAGGCATTATCTTTATAAGATTTATATTTTTTGTTATCCTAAATAACTCCCAAAAATAAAGAGAAAAATAACCTGTTTGATATCACACAGATCAGAGTTAATGATCTGTATTTCTTATACACTACATGTCAAATTACCAACTAATATGTATTTGATAATATATTTTAATTATAATTTTCACATTAATTATAAGCAGAGGCAGCAGAACAGGCAAGAACAAGAGTATTTAAAGATATGGTTGTTTTTTTAATCCAAATTCTACAACCAATTAGTTTTCTAACTTCAGACAAGTTTCCAAATTTCTCTCTGCCTTAATTTCCCCCTTTGAAAATTGAAAACGATAGTGTACCTCCTATGTATGTTGTAGTGTGTGTGTGTGTGTGTATATTCCTTAGCTAAACCATGTAAATTCATGCACAAGACATAACTCTGTGTAAGATGTTTAAATGCCAATTTGACCAATTTCTGCTATTAGTGACTCTCAGAAACACCAGCCCTTCTTTTGTAGGCTCATATGACAGAAGAGAATCTTTAGAATATAACTGATAATTTGATAATCCTTCAGTACTTACAGTTGTATCATATAAGCCATTGTTCCTTGGAATATAGCTGTATCTGATATTTAAGGAAATTTATTTGATTTGACCCATATAACTTAATTTTGTGCTACTGAAACTTCATTTCGAATAAATTATTGTTCATAATTTAACTCCTATTCTAAAATATTGATTAAAATTCTAAGAATGGAGCTAACAAGTAAGTTAGTGAATGTTTATTTTAACTTTCTGTAGAGCATGCCTATGCCTAGAAATCAGGCAGTATTTTGCATTTTGGTCACTTTTCTTTGCAGAGATAATGAGGGTAGGGACTGTTCACAACTGCAGGCAACTGCTTTGAGCTCTAAGCACTTTGAAGATATTAGCCCCATTGATATTCTCTTCATTTTTTAGAGAGCAATGCTGTCTTCCCCTGAGTACAAAAAGATGGACAGTTATTGAATAGAAAAGGCTTTTGTCTAGTCCATAGTATGGTGTTAAAATATCCTCTTCTGTAACACATACACCAAACATCAGAGAGTTCTTAAAGATGTTGAGAGTTTCATCACACTGGCTCATTAAGTTTTTTGAACCTGAAAGTTAAATTTGTGTGGAAAACATCCTTAAAGGGGGCTAGAGCATGGATTGTATTTTTTCTAAGCTAATCAACTTGGTGATATGTAAGTTACTTATCCTAAGGATACCCCCCAAAAGAGGAAAAATATGACTTCATTTCTGCCAGCAATACATACAATGAACCATTTGGAGGCCTACCCATTGGAAGAACACAGCTGGCCAGTGTTTCTCTCTCCTGTGTGTTCATAAAAGTTGTCTTTCCTTGTAAAAATATTATAGATTGCTAAAATTCAGAGGAAAAATATAAATGCTATGTTTTACTCAGGATTGATTCTATATGCATTGGGTTGTTGTTATTGTTAGTTTGATAAATTCAACTGGCAAAAATTTTGATTCAAAATGATTCTTCTGTGTCATTAAAAAGTGGCATATGCATATATATGCAGTTTTGCCTGGTGTCTGGCTTAAATACAAACGCCTCATCCATGGATGAGCTTGCTCTTACAGTCAGATCCCAAAGGCTTCTGAAGGTCACCACATTCTTCTGAAAGCTTTCCTTCAAGTTCAGCAGCTTGGCAAGTTCCTTCGGCTTTTGTGGTCTTATACATACATAAAAAGTAATATTGCTTTCACTCAGAGAAGGTGATAAAAGCCTATGATTTAGGACACAAATAAGCCATTTATTTATTCTATTCAGACTACCTATCTTCAGGGTATCACAGTATTGATCGACTTCAGGTCAATTTAATGTGTAAAATAGAAGTGGCATGCTGTACATCCATGATTATATCTTGTGGTTTGTATCCGTGAGTTAGATTACATGATATGGTGAACTACCTGCATTTTTCTAATTGCTTGTGCACTTGAAATAATCAACCTGTATCAATTCTAGAAGACCATTATCTAGGAAATAACCTGATATATAATTCTAGCCATTTCTTAAAGGGGTTAGAAATTAAAGTCAGCCAGCCCCTCCATCCCCAGAACATCTTAATTCCAGTTGCAATTACTTCATCTGAGAGGTGTGCTAGCAAGATGGCTTGGCCAGCTAAGTCCTTGCTGCCAAATCTAACAACTGTAATCTGATATGCAGGAACCACATAGTAAAAGGAGGAAAGAAACTCGACCTATGCACTTAGAAACACACACAGAGAAAGATAAAACACAGAAGAAAACAAATAAATAAATGCAATACTTTCCCCAAAATGTCTGAACAGTCTCCAATTTGCCATTGTGATATGTGTGTGAATCCCTGAAAAGTGTCTAGGGTCAGAAAATTGTATTGTGTCCTATGGGAATCTCACAGGATCTCAATGTTTTGTGACTTCTTAGCCCTGGAAACCAGAATTACGTTTTCTCCATCATTGCAGCTTTCAGGAAATGTGGCAATATAAAAAAAACCCTAACTTTCAGGTTTAGGCCACAGAACTACCACCATATTTGAACCTTAATTGTGATGGTAGAATATTGAAACCCAATTTTTACTCCTTTATATAGACATAGGTTACTCATAAATGCTAACAATAGCCAACCTCTCCTTTTTTGGAATTCTTTTATCTAATTAACAAATTAGAGAATATTTATCTTTTTCTACATTTGCTGAATTATTGATATTCCCTTTGTACAGTGTCAGCATATCAAGAAGTGCCTGTGAAGTGATCATTCATACAGCATGTCTGCTGCTGGTCTTTAGCTCTAGCTATTTATCCCTACTTTTCACAAACTTTTCAAATGAATTCCTGAGTCTTCACTAGACTCTTACAGATCAAATTTTAACATAACTTGTAGAAACCATGCTTCATTTTTGAGGTTACACGTTTTGAAGTTCTGATTAATTACACCATTTCCTCTATTTCTTTTCCTCCCTGCAGTCCTCCATGTTTCCTCCTTTCAACAGCCTTAGGTCATCCATCATTCAATCCCCTCAAATCCATGACCTCTTTTTCCTTGACTGTTATTGTTGCAAACATATGTACAAATATATGAATAAACCTTTTATGTTCATTTAATCTAGCATATATATATACACATATACATATACATATGCATATGAATATGCATATACATATGCATATATATATGACTGGCCACTTAGTATTGGTTTACCAATTAGGGAGCTTTTCCCTGGGGAACAGAAGATGACTGTGTCCTGTCACCTAAGAAGGGAAGGGATCAAAAGGAGGTGATAAAGTTTTCAAATTCTAAAAGAAGACTACACCTAATTGCCAGCTATCTAAAAATAATGGAACCAGAGGATTGAGGATGACAGGATTTAGGCTAATGAACATGATTCTCAATTTGCTATCAGCAAGATAAGATAAAGCTTTTAAACTTGAATAGAAAGAGCATCTGAGTATTATGAACACCACTCTCTCTTGATTAGTGGTAAGTGTGTGTGTTGGAGGGGAGTACCTCCACAATTACAGTTAGTTGGGCCAGTGTAAAACAAGGCAACCACTGTCTTAATTAGGGTTTATTGCTATAATGAATCACCATGACCAAAACCTTGGGAAGGAAAGGGTTTGTTTTGTTTATACATTCAGGTAACAGTGTTATCGCTAAGGGAAGTCAGAGCAGAAACCCAAGAATGGCAGGAACCTGGAGGCAGGAGCTGATGAAGAGACCATGGAGAAGTGCAGCTTACTAGCTTGCCAATTATTGCTTTCTCAAACTGCCTTCTTATAGAACCCAGGACTACAAACCCAGGAATGCCCCACCCACAATAGGCTGGGCCCTCCCTTATCAATCCCTAAAGAGAATGCCTTACAGGCTTGCCTCCAGCCTGATGTTTTGGAGGCATCTTCTCAATTGAGATTCCCTCCTCTCAGAAGACTCTAGCTTGTGAGCCAAAAGGAAACACAGAGAACATCACAAGAAATGATAGAAGATAGACACATCAAACACTTTACATACTTTTGAAAATTCCCATCTGTTTTTTATCTGATAAGTTCAAACATAAGAAAATTGTTTCTGAGATAAATAGCAAGAAGAAAAGATTAATAAATCATTATCATCTGCTGTTAAACCCTTACTTTTTGTCATTATCTGTTGACTTTGGATATACTGAGAAACCCCCAGCAGCTGGATTGCCTTATTTATAGAATTATTGGTGAGTACATTTTTTTTAAGTAGTGGCCTTTGGTTACAGGGAATGGTAGGGAAGCAGCACTGAGAAGTGATGTGTATATGCTATTATATTGTGATTTCCTTGACATACACTATATAAAAACGAATAACTATTATTTGCCAATGAGTGTATATTTTGCCAGAAGATATCAGTATAAATTGACTTGTCTCCCACTGATAAAAACATTTTGAACTTCCTTTAGGATTCTTTAGACTATATTTATGTATATTAAAGGCTTACTGATGACAGTATACTCAAACAAAATGTTCACCACCATTCATTGCCAAAGAACTATGGGGTTAAACAGATTCAAAGATATACTATCCAAGTAGATAGATTTTTCAGATATAGGAACCAATAGGAAGTTGATCTTAATCACAATGTTATTACTAGAATAAGAGGGACTGAAGGGTCATCCCTAAAAAGGAATGTAAGGTTCAAAATTACAAGATAGTCCTGTAGGAAACTGTAAAATTTTACAATGAAAAAAATCCTCCCAACACTTAATAAAAGGCTTCTTTTACTGGTTCTCTCGACCCTGGAGCAATAGTTTTCTAAGTCGGTTTCAAAGTTCTCTTCCTTCTAAGGTGTATTTTAGCATATGGCTACACTATCTGTGCACAAAGGAACTGAAATAGCCCTATAATTTTGTGGATTTTTTGAAGGCAAGCTAACAAAAAGTCTTTTCCTTTTCCTCTGATTCCAAAGACTGTAGAGTTATATATTCCTTTCCTCTTGGAGCTCAATAAGACAATCTTCCCTTGAGTCTTCCTTCAAGTGTCCTGCCCCACCCCTCTCACACTCCCAAGCTTGCTCACACTCCCAAGAGAGAGTATTTACTTTTAAAGTATATACTTTTTATATAAATGTTTATGCTAGACTTATTTTTTACATTTCTATTTGTGGAAATATATATTTGTTTATAATTAGACTTGAACCCTGACTCCAGGAGAGATCATAAATATGGAGCCATTATTATAAAATTGAGTTCACTTTAGAATTATATTTAGAATGATATTGTTAATGACAGCTTCAGATTGGAATCGCCTGTTAAATATGTGTTAGATATACGTTAAACATATGTGTGTTAAATATAATTATTTATGCATATATATCCTGTTCCTGTATAAAGCATCATTCAACCATTACCTAAAATTAATTTAATTTAATTTTTTCTTAAAATATGCAGCATGACCAAGTTCTATTCTGTTATTAAAATAGCCAACACATTGGAACCCCAGGATAAATTGTCTTTAAGAGCATGGCAGCTACATTCTTTTAAATCTTCAATGGACCCTATCATTCTGACATGTACACATGTCTTAGTTTTGCAAGCACTCATCTAATTCTAGTCTTAAAGTTTTTGCCTTGTGTATTATACTCTTTCTCCTGACAAGCCCTCACTCATGTGCATTTTTTCTCAGGTTTTTAGTTCTGGTGGAGACAGTAGTAATGGTTTACATGTGTTTGTTTGCTTTTGTTGACTTCTCAGCAGACCTGAGCAGATTTTGTCTGCTGGACCTGGAATCTGAGGACTAGAAAGAATGGGGAAGGTTACAGTCTAATGCTGTAGGCAACCTTAATTCAGTTTCAATACACTGTTATACAAGAATGAAACAAAGAAAGCAATGATCTAGGCAAGGTTGTTTGAGTTCAGAAAATAATGATCAGAAAAACATGTAAATAAAGGTCAGTAAGGGCATACTAAGTATTGACTCAGCATGCCTTTCCCAGAATTTAAACACAATTGCCTGGCATGTACTATAGATTCTATTTGGGAAAGCATGAAAGCAAGGCAGAAAGTCATACATAAATTAGGGTTCACTGATCAAATTGGCTTCTATAGCTATGTTCGGACATCCAAGAAGAATATGCATGTCTTACAAATAAAATGTAAATGCCTGTCACAGGAGTTACAAAATCTCCTTCAAAAACAATCCAGGAAATAAAATGCACCTGAGGTAAAAGGTCCTCTGCCTTTTTTCCTGGAGCCTCTCTCACAGTTCCCCAAGGGATTGTGCATCATGCATCATACTTTTGATCTCGTTCCTACCATTTTTGAGATAATCCAACGACACTTTTCCTACTCTCCTCTCTTTGATTCCTAATATCATTCCCTGTATTTTCCTTCAAATGTCATTCATCTAGTCAAATAAATTCTTATCTTGCCTATGTTAGCTTTATGGTCAAAGATAGTTTTTTTAATCCTAAGGTAAAGCTCTTGTGGTAGCTATTAAGTATTTAGTAATTTGTTTTCTGATTATTGGCAGCATTTTCATTATCATCAAGTTTTCATAAAATTGTCATTAATTAAAAGCAAAAAATGTTATTGTTAATTAAAAATATAATTTTATTCCTGTAAACAGATAGTTCAAAAACCTACAATATGGAAAAATGCTTAAAATAAATTTCAAATGAAACAGATAGATGTCAAAATATTCGATCCTAAAATTACTCTGTATAATTTTTAAAATTTTATGGGTATTTTGTTCTTTTATTTTGAGAGTAACATAATTACATCATCTTGTCTTTTCGTTCTCTGCTTCCAAACCCTCCCATACACTTCTTAACTTGCTCAATTTCAAATTCATGACCTCTGTTTTTGTAAATTCTAGTTAGAAATCATTATACAACTCAGTCTGTTTACTGTTACTTGCATTACTTCAGAGCTGATTATTTGATATTGGTTAATCAATTGATGTGTTCTTCCCTGGGAAAAGACTGTTTCTCCCATTCTCATCATTCTCTAGTTGCTACTAGTTCTTTGTGTAAGGCTAAGACCTCCTGGGCTTTCTCCAGTCCGTGTTAGAATTCTATCGCTGTTTAGTTCATGTTCAGGAAGCTACACTGTTGAGACAGCAATGGTGCAGCTCCCCTGTCCTTTCTAGGAGGCACAGTCTCACAGCAGGCTTCCTAGTCCTCTGTCTCTCACAATCTCTCCACCCTGTATTCTACAGTGTCCCCTGAGCCTTAGGTGCAGGCTCTGTGTTACTGGTGTATCCTTTGGGACTGGGCTCTGAAATTGTTTCTTTTTTATTTATTGTAGTTTTCTGGGGTGATCTGTTTTGCAAAGAGAAGTTTCCTTGATGAAGATGAGGACTAAACTTACCTGTGTATCTAAGGATAAACATTTAGGATAATATTTAGAATATAGTTAGGGATTATGCTGGTTTGTTAAAATGACATTTGTAGGTTCTCCTCTGAGACCCATTGTATTTGCACTTTATTTGTGTCACCTAAACTCAAATGTATATTGAACTGCTAAGAGTATGTGTTAACATATATGTATATTTTGAAAGAGGAAGTAAAAAATACACATTTTTTTCTGTTACCCAGAAAACACATTTTAAAATGTTATTAAGACTAATTAATATATTTTTGGAATAAATATATCTAGTTTGAGTTGCCTTTCCTTAGAGAAGAGATGCTAGGTGCTTTTCAAAACTGCTTTTTTTTATAAAGAAACAAACATATGGAATTGGAAAGCAGGGGGTCTTCTGCTGTCATACCCTGTAGTTTATAAATCATTGAAAGTGATGGTGATTAATGTGGAGACTAAATATTGGAAACAGATGCTTATGCACACATCATGAACACAAAACAGTATGACCTGTTCACCACTCTTGTACTATAGGAGTGTCTGCTTGTGTGTTTGACACCAAAGATAGGACTTGTTAACAAGGAACATAATTCCTCAGTGAAAGAGTTGCATCATAAAATGAATTTGAAGATCGTTTCTCAGAGTGTTTTGCTTCTGAATGTTCATGATGTAACAAAGCTGGTTCACATTAGCTGTGCATGGAATTACAGGTCCATCTCATAGACTGATGGGTTGCACATGGAAATACAGCTACATCACATGTGCATGTGCAATGATAGAAAATAGCCTTTTGAAAAATGTCATAGTAATGATACGTATCTAATCTAATATCTGAGGTTAAACTTCTTAAATCTTTCATTCACAAATAGCATGTTCTGGAAATATATTTTTAGAATGAATTGTTCTGAAAGTCCCTCCCCTGAATCCTGTTTATTTTCTGTTTGAGACAGGACTAAAAGTACAATGTGTCTTTCATAAAGTAGAATGTTTGTAAAGTTTACTTTTGACTTGTAAGCATTTCTTTTGTAAGATGAGGTAGCCCACATAATCTGAAGGCGAATAATATATGTGTCTAGGACAAGCCACCACAAGCATGATACCCCAAAAATGAGAATACTGATTAACTCCAATTCAAGAATAGTACATAATATAACCTAAGGATAAATATAAGACAAAGCCCAAATCATCTGATGCCTAGGTATTAAGTATTATTTTGTCCTCACTATTTCCCAAACTTCTACTTAGGAAAGACCACCTATTTGTAGCCTCCAGGACATCAAAATGCCTTTCTCTGCAAAACAATCTTTTATCTTCATGTCTTTCCATTCCTGCTACACTTGGATTTTTACTGTAGCATCAATAGAAAAACAGGAGGAAACGTAAGGAATAAAATAAATTTAACTTGCTAGACTGATACCTTCTTAAGAATAAATAGGTTACAAAATTTATGAGAAGGGGATTTAGCTGCAGGAAACTATGTTATAGACTCTGTCAAAAATATGTACATATTATTCTAGATTTGCTGTCAAGAGAAATCAGTTAACATTTATAAACAACAGGCAACAAGTATATTTAAAATTGACTTAAACTGGAAATATTAAGGAACACTATGGGGCTAAAACTTATTTCATGAATCAAGAATTTAACTATTGTTATTTATTATTATTATTATTATTATTATTATTATTATTATTATTATTATTATCATTGACATGGGGACTCATATGTACTTCTGGTTGACCTAGAACTCACTATGTAGGCCAGGCTACCTTCAAACATAAAGATCTAACTGATTCTTCCTCCACCTCCTGAATCCTAGGATTAAAGGTGTGCACCACTATACCCAGTGCTTTAATGTTATTTTTCAGATCAAACATGCACTTGATATTACCATTTTTCAGATCGAACATACACTTGGTACTATACTAGTAAAGAAACAAGATAAGCATTGTTAAGAAAATGAACATCAAATATATATATATCCCTGAGATAAACATCATTGGTTTGGGGTGAGCAGGTAAAGCCTTAAGATCTGAAATCAATTCCAAGGATCCACATGGTGGAAAGAGAGAAGCAATGTGCACAAGCTGTCCTCGGGCTTCCACACATACAATTTGGTATGTACCTGTTGGCTGGCATACATGCATGCATAAATACAGACACTCAATGAAAGTAAAAATAAAATTAAAACAGCCTGTTTCTGTGCCAAGATCTATAGATGAACTTCACTCAGCAGCTTGCATTCTTCTTCCCCATCTCATAAAAACTTAACATCTGTATTGCTAATCATAAAGATTTAGGTTTTAAATCAAAGGAAACCATAGAGTTTACATATCTTACAGCTAGGGAATGATCCAAAGGGAAATTGGGAACTTGCCTGGTAGCCCATGCTAATGGAATATACACTGAGGGTAGTAGAATCAGACAGACCTGAAATCTCTGTGTATCTCATGAGTAAGAAGTTTTTACTTGACCACTTTTTGAATAAAATAAAAAAACACTGAGATTGTCTAAGCAAGTTAACCAGTAGTGACTATAGTACCATGACAATTCAAATCACAACAATTGACAGTCATCAGTATACAGAACTTAGAATTACTATATAGTTCTTTTGTCATCCTGGAAATTATATTCACTGACATGTTCAAGATGAATTTGAATGCGGCATAAGTGGATCATGATGTCTACATAATTTGATTGGTAACAAACTTTTACAAACTAGTACGTATTAGAAGGACAAGAGGGCAAGCCCCTTTCTGTGCAATTGCTCTCACGATATTGTGAGTTGGTGGGAGGTCTTCCTTTTAAATGTCCATTCAGTAGTGTAACATGCATTCTTTTCCACCAACTTGGTCCCAGAGCTGCATCAATCCCAAATGAACACACAGGATGCTATATTAATTATGAAGCTGTTGGTCGTTTGGTACGGTTTCTTAAGGGCTAACTCTGACTTAATTATTAACCCATAATTACTAATATATGTTTTTATAGGGTCTTATCTTACCGAGACTGCCAGACTTGAGTTCTCTCCTCCAAGGATCACATGGTGACTCCCCACTCTAGACTACTCTTCCCAGAATCCTCCTTGACTCCTAGTCCCACCTATCTTGCTTCCCTACTGGCCGACAGTGCTTTACTTATCAACCAATCTAACAAATATATATACACAGAAGGACTTCCCCATCACTGTAGAGTAAGAATGAGGCAGCACCCAGAAAATTAACACCAACATGCACTTTAATAAGTCAATTGGCAGTTTAAGGAGAAAAATTGAAGCACTGAGTCAGGCCAATGAGCCATGAATAATCACAACTGCAATCGGTGCCTGCTGTTTTTGCATTGTGGTGCTAATGGGATATTCGGAATTAAATTTTTCTTAGACCTAAAAAAATTCCAGAAAATAGCAACAATCTGGTTAAATGTGAAGTACTCTAATGTTAAAATCAGTTATAAGCTAGACATGGCAAAATGTTGTTTATAAATACTAAATTAGAAATGTTTTGAGAGTAGGGTGACAGAAGGCACTAAGTTTGAGAAGCAATAAACATGGAAAGATGAAAATCATACCTAAAATGAGAAAAGTGATTTTTATATTTTACATTTGTGCTCTTATACTCCATCTCTCTCCACAGCAATAAGTGATAAAATACATCAGCTGACCAGAATGACACAAGCAAAGGCCAAGGGGATCATGCCTTTAAGTTAAAGATTATACAAATCATACAAATACATATCTGTGATGGATGTATACTTGCAAAGTTGACTTGAATTTTTCTACACTTTATTGATAATGGCATCAGTTACTCATCCAAACCTAGTCTCTGTAAATACCCCCCTTTTTTGACTAGACTGTTTTTAATGATTTGGTCAGAAGGGCTAACCCATAGAGATGACATTGATGAGCCAGGGTGAATCCCAGCACCTATGAGGCAGAGGCAGGATGATGAGGAATTCAATGCTATCCTTGACCCTGTCTCAAATAGACAAGAGAGAGAAAGAGAAAGATTGATGTCTAGACCCATTATTCTACCTCACAAGGCAACTGACTGGGAGATGCTTTCTTCTTCCACTACACACAGTCTCACAGTTTGTTCACCAGCACATGGCCAGCTAGTGGCTGGATACCACCTGTACATTACTTCAGGGTTAAGCTGCAAAAGGGCATAATTTGATAAAAAAATCTTATTGCCGAATAGCTTGCCGACATCTTACAGCAGTTTGGGTTCCTTTTAAAGGGCAGCACATGGTTGATGAAACTCATAGAAGGATTTATAAGTATAATTACTGCCATGTAATTCACAAATCACCTTTATCTTTGAGATCCTAATGCTTTCAATCTTTTGCATTTTAGTCATTGAGATTTTAGCAATGAAATATTCCATAAGATGAATCCTAACTGTACCTGAAAGCCTTCAACAAATTTTAATTCATTAAATAATAAAATAAAAGGGATTCAAAAGAAATCTCTAAAAGTTAACTTTTTACATTTATAATATTACAAATGCTTAAAACCCATGTCGGATGTAAATCTTAGCATCTCCTAGCTTATTAACATTTACAATCAAAATATATATTTAACAAACTTGTATATATTACTACTAATAAATAAATAAAATAATAAAAATACCTCACAATGTATTCTCTCTAGAGACAGTTTTGCATTTTAACAAGTCCACAATAACCAAGATCATTAGACAAAAAACAACGTCTCTGAACTGGGTCCGCTTGTCTTATCAGGTATGCATGTAATAACACATTATAATTTATTGAGCACAATTCTGCTACATAGTATGTACCTAATAATTTGTAGTTATTATACGCAGCTTATTTTTTGATTATTGGGTATAAGCATGACACATTTGGAAAACAAATTGCCAATTTGCAGCTAAATAAGTAAAACAAAACATATCAACAAAAAGTATAGAACTGTTGTTAATGTCCCTGAATGAATTCCTATCTGATAAATATATAGGATAATGAGATACAAATTACATATTTAAGTAATAACAAATTTTGAAGAGGCATTTGCTTAACTATTGAACAGATCTCTAAAAAGCATATATATTTGATCGCATGATCTCAGAGTAGAGATCTGTGCATGTGCTGGAATCACCGAGAAGGTTTTACAGAGCAGGCAAACCTTGAGGGCTATTGACAGAATGGATGTGGGAGACCCTCCCAAATGTGTCAGGCAGTCCATGACAAAGGGAATATGGGTAAATGAGGTAGATACATAGTCATGTGGAAACGGGAGAACAAAGACTGACCCTAGCACTGCATTTAAGCATCATCCAGGGTCCACCCAAGCCCTGCATTCTGTGGACTTCTCATTTGTCACTGTCTGCAATCATCTTTTCCTATTATTTGTAATGTATCTTCTCCTGCTAAAGTGTAAGCTTAATTAGGACAGAGACTTTGTCAGTCCTCGGCACTCATTCAGATACACACAATTATGAACCAGATAAGAAATAAACAATGTTTAAGTGATACAAACCAAATCAATAATTATAATAAACATGGGATGAGATAAGAATTATTCTTCCAGTAGACTCTATTAAGTAGATTGCTGAATGATATTCCTAAACATTAAAGGGTCCATTCTCCAGGAGCTCTACAATATACATGTCAGCTGGTAAGGGCTGATGGATGGAGGAAACGAATATGCTAAGCATACCATGAAATGTCAAAAAGACTTCTTTATCAACAGATGGGAAAGAGGTTAGTATAGAAATAGGCAATGAGTAGATAACTACAATTAAAAGGAGAATTAGAAGGTTTTCAATGTTTACTTTAGCAGAAACTACTATAACGGACAATATATAGGCATAGGCTATATTTGGCAAGAATAGGTATATTCCAGTTATATGTGCATGCGTCAATCTATACTCATATAATGTGCAAAGTTCCATTATATTCCTGTATTAATCAGTAAGAATATAATGTTTTAAGTACCTCCCAGTTATTCTTTGATGTTGCCTGAGCCATTCATCAAGTGTCTCTCAGTTTTTTCAGAAAACAATAGTCCGTTTCTTTTATTATAGCTCATGAGAATAATATGACCATTGGCATGAGAAACTGGAGGAGAGGTTCTTCTGACCTCTATAACAGAAGTGAACAAGGAAGAAAGAGGTCAGGTATTAGTCATTGTGTTATGGGTTTCAATGCTGTGAAGATACACCAGGATCACAGCAACACTTATAAAGAAAATATTTAATTGGTGTGTCTCTCTTACAGTTTCAGACCATTATCATCATGAGGGGGTGCATGGTAGCACGCAGGCAGTCATAGTGGTGAATGTGTTTTGGCTTGTAAGTGACTGGAAATCAACTGACTGTCACAGTGAAGGATGCTTGAGCAAAAGAGACTTCAATGCCCACCCCCCACAGTGACATACTTCCTCCAACAAGGCCACACTTCCTGACAGTGCCACTCCCTTTGGAGGCCATTTTCTTTCAAACCACCACATTCTGCTCCCTGGCTCTCAAAGGTTTATAGCCAAATCATAATGCAAAATGCATTTAGTTTAACTTCAAATGTCCCCATATTCTACCACAGTCTCAATGTTTCAAAGTTAAAAGTCTCTTCTGAGGTTCATGCAATCTCTTAACCATAGTCCCCTATAAAATATAATTAAAAAATACAAATTACTTACTTCCAGCATATAATGGCACATGATATACTTTACTATTCCAGAATGTAGGGAAGGGAACATATTAAGGAAATACTGGACCAAAACAAGTCTGAAAACCATGTGGGAAAACTACAAACTTTGTATCTCCATGTCCGATGTCAAAATGCTCTTCAGAACTCCAATTCCATTCAGTTTTGGTTGCAACATATTTCTTTCTCTTTGACTGATTCCACTCCCTATTGGAAGTTCTCTTTGGCAGGTATTCCATGACTCAGGCATCTCTAACATCTTGGGTTCTCCAAGGCAATCCAGGCTTCAACTTCACAGCTTCACACAATGGCCTCTCTACTAGGCCTTTATTCACGGACAGCCCTGAAATATGTCTGGCCTCAGCAACTTTATTCCATAACCCCTTTCTTCTATCCTTAACTCTACAACCAGAACCATGTGGCCAAAGCTGCCAAATTCTACTGCTTATTGGGCAGGAACATGATCCTTCATTCAATTACATCGTCACCAGCATTCTGTCTTTCACTGCCTAAGCTCAGCTGTCCTGAAATTTGCTCTGTAGACCAGGCTGGCCACAAACTTAGAGATCTGCCAGCCACTGTCTTCCCAGTGTGGAGATTAAAGGTGTGCCCCACCACACCCAGCTTTAAGGTTTTCTTCAGTTACTTTACACAAGCAGGAAATTTAGCCGGGTGGGATATTGCCCTGAGGTCACAACCCCTTTATTCCAGTTCTTAATACATTTATCAACTTGAACAGAGGATTTAACTTCATTCCACTTTCTAGTACCTGTTTTCTCTTCAAATATTTTTCTTTGCTCAGGTTTCTCCTATTCATTATAAATCTTCATTAGAATTACCTCTAATATCCACACAATAGAGTGTATACTAGGCTGTTTTGAGATTTCTTTTCCCAATGGAATTAATCCAAAAATCTTCACTTCTGTCTTAGACAGACTCTTTAGACAAGGGCAAAATGCAGCCATTTCCTTAACCAAAATATACAAGAATAATTTTTAGGCACCAAACTAAAATTCTTCTTCTCTGAAACCCGAACAGTTCAAGTACTTAGCACCTCTGTCTTTCATGCTTCTGTTAGTATGGCCCTTTATGCTGCTTTGTAACCCAAAGTACCAAAGTCTAAATTCCTCCAAGCAAATACATGGTCATGCCTATCAGAACAATACCCCAGTCCCTGGTACCAACTTCTGTCTTAGTTAAGGTTTTCATTACTGTGAAGAGATACCATGACCTCAGTAACTATTATAAAGAAAACATTTAATTGTCATAATTTGCTTACAGTTTCATAGGTTCAATCCAATTTCATCATGATGGGGAGCACACTGGCATAAAGGCAGATGTGGCGGTGCCTACAACTTGGCTCACAGGCAAGAGGAAGTCAACTGACTGTCATACTAAAGGAAGCTTGAGCAAGAGTCCTCAAAGTCTGCCCCCACAATGACACACTTCCTCCAACAAGGCAACACCTCCTAATAGTTCCACTCCCTGTGGGGGAACATTTTCTTTCAAACCACCAAAGTCATGAAATGACCAGACATGCTAGAATTAAGAGCTGTGAGAATGCCTACCCAAATCTCTACCTCACACCATTTCCTGGTAGCCAAGGATATAAAAAATTAATTAATTACACAAAAGAGTGAAATAAAATGTACAGAGTAACTTGGATCTATTCTAACTGTGACCTCCTTTATTTATCATCAAAATGTGTTGCCAGGGACTGAAGAGATGGTTGAGTGGTTAAGGGAAAGAGCAAGTATCGCTCACACAGAGGCCTCAAGTTTGGTTCCCAGCCCCCACTTTTGGCATCTCATGCCTGAAACTCCATTTCCAGGATATCTGTTTATGTTGCCTTTGTTTCTCCATGTACACCTACACTCAAATGCATAAACCCCTCACATATATCCTGACGCCACACACATAGGCATAATGTATTAAATTGCATTGTATATACTTGAAAGATTTCATATTATATAGACCAGAACTCAGAAACATGAAAGCTCAGGCTTTATTCAACACCTCCATTACAGAAGCCGAAGTTGAAATATTGAAAGGACCAGATTTCCTGTCCCATGCCTATCACTCTTTCATTTGCATCTTTGCTTCTTGGATATCTTTCTCAAGGAGCTAAATCTCTGGCTTGACCATATGAGACTGATTCACTAAGGTCAGCTCTGGTCCTGAATGCTAATTTTAGGAATTCTTCCTATCCTAAACTTCCATTTTTCAAATGTGAAAATCTCTGTTAATGCAATTAATCTCACACTTCATAAACAACACATCTATCTATCCTTGTACCTCATCCTTTGCTTATATCAGAGTCATCAATTAATTTCATAGTTCAAATATGGGGTTTCTCTCCTCTCTGCATTCTTCATTTATAGCAAGGCGTGAAGTCTGTGTGTGATTTATGAGGAAACTCGGTAACATTTTATACTTAGAAACATCTCTAGGCCAGGAAAGAGCTAAAACTTTCACACAAAAGTCAGGCTTTTTTTTCTTTTCTCTTTTAGCCATATGAATGCTCACTTTCAGAACTAAGAAACTAGTCAATCCGTGTAATTATCTTGCTTCCCTTATGTTTGCATAGGATTATCTGCAAGCTCTCAAGCTTCTGGCTGAGGCATTCTGCTTGTTAGATTAGCATCAGAAAGCAGAATTTGCATCTGGTCACCAAGCCTTTAGTCATCAAATCAGCAAATGGAACTAATGTGGGATAATAATGGGAGAGCTGGCTTTTGAGGAGGGAGGGCCAAACTGGATTTTTATAAAGCTCCCAGTTCATATTTTCTAAACTCCCCCATGCCATTAAATACTGAATGAATCTTATCTTTTATGTCAGGTGGAGTTATCATCTCCTCTTCCAAGATAGTAATGATGTCTCATGATACAATCATTTTGTGGAGACACTTTGACCACCATTTCAAATGCTAGTCATGTAAACAATGCCCTTTCCACCTGTGGATAAAAGACCTATATTCTACCTGGCATTTTGTTCATCTTACAATGTGGGCTTGGATTTGAATAATATTTTTTTTCACCACATTGCAATGTGATCCTAGGAGACTATCAGAAAAGGAGTAAATGCTAAACATAGTTTCTCTGTATTGAATACATAAACACCTTTTTTTTGCATTTTTCTCCATATTTTGATAGTGATTGGAAATACTTCAGGGGAAAGAGAGGCTTTAGAGAGGCTTCTTTTGGAAAAATCAGCATAATTATACAGCTAACTCCTTTACATGTAAATTAATTTATGGAACTACTTAACGTGGATATATGTTCTTCTATTTCTACCAAAAGAGGAGGTAATCTGGGTTATATTTTACATAATCCAATCTACCAACAAGTTTATTTAAAGTTGGTAAATGCTTCTTAGAATTTCCATGTGTCAGAATCTCGTGGTTGGAAGTACTAGAGTGATTAAAGATATGCGCTGAAGGGACTGATGTACAAAAAGACATGTACCCAGAGCTAGCCTTCACTTCTCTATTCTGCATTACTTCTAACTCCTGTGACCTCTTTCCTCTTTGTTGTTCTACCTTAACTCATCCACACAGACAAATACAGTTCAATATCAATCACTTTTACCAGTTAGTTAAATACCAATCACCAAAGAAGTTGAGTGTTTCCTTTGGGATTTTCAGTCTCCTTAATAAAAGAATTTAGGAATGAACTAGGAAAGAAGTTGGACAGGTTTGTTTGTTTGTTTGTTTGTTTGTTTGTGTGAGTTTCAAAGAGAAACAAAGTCAACAAGCTATCAATCCTGGAAGCAGAGACAGATACCCACAGCTAAACACTGAACTGAACTCCTGGAACCCAGTGACAGAAAAGGAGAAATGATGAGCAAAGGAGTTAAGACTGGGCTGGTTTAACCCACAGAAACAGTTGACCTGAACAAGGGGAAGCTCTTGGTCTCCAGATTGATAACTGGGTTGAAAGCATAGGATTGACTCAGACCCCCTGAATGTGGGTGTCAGTGAGGAGGCCTAGGTAATCTATGGGGCCTAGGGTAGTATTTCTCCTTGGCCTACTAATAGACTTTGAGAGCCCATCCTACAATAAGGGATGCTTTCTCAGCCTGTACTCTTGTGGTAGGGCCTAGGCCCTGACCTGGATGAAATGACAGACTCTGGAGATCCACCATGGAGGGCCTCACCCTCTCTGGGATTCAGAGTGGAGATTGGGTGGGGGCCTGGGGGCCTGGTGGGGAGGGCCGGAGAGGAGGGGAGGGAGAGAGAACTGGGATTGACATGTGAAAAAGCTTGTTTCTAGCTTAAATAAAAATAAATAAATAAAAATTGGAAAGAGGAAAGAGAAAAAAATAAATAAATGAATAAAAACTAAAAAGAAATGCTAAAATATTAGTAGTTTTTGAGGTAGTTACATTTTTTAAATCTAAATTACTATTATAAATCATGAAATACTTTCTCCAAATTTGTTTTGCTACATCATTTTTTAATAAAGAGGCTTTTATGTGAAAAAAAAAGATTTGCGACTCATGCCTTAGGATTTTAAATGTCATATGAAAAGGTATAGACAGCAAGGCTTTGATGAGTCCAATTAAGGCAAGCTACTTTTACCTTGTCTGGCCTCAGATATAAACTAGATATTGCTATGAAGTCTAAAGATTAGGAGAGTACAGACTATCATCTCCTTACTAAAGAACGACTCTGACTAAGACTGCCAATCATCTGACCAGGAGACTGCCCTATAGGAAACCAGAATCACCTGAAGATTTGCTAAGGCTAAATTGGGGTGTAAAGGGATTTAAAGTGGACCTTCAAGCTTTGAGGGAGTTACTGGGGACACCCACATAGATAAATCTCAGCAGGATCTGAATACATGTCAACTGTAAACAAGGAGCAATAAAATTAATGCAAAATATTAAGTAGATGAGGTCCAAACATTAATAGTACCATTACTAAGATTATAATAGCTATAACAAATTTTTACCTTGCTAATCCAGTCTGGACCAGAATTTGGTTCACGCTGTCACACATGGCTTCCAGGCACGGCTGCCAGTTT
Organism: Mesocricetus auratus; assembly: GCF_017639785.1. Taxonomy (NCBI): domain Eukaryota; kingdom Metazoa; phylum Chordata; class Mammalia; order Rodentia; family Cricetidae; genus Mesocricetus; species Mesocricetus auratus. The sequence goes on along the minus strand of NW_024429194.1, from coordinate 37,738,959 downwards.
AGCAGAAGTGAGAAGAAACCAGAGCACCCTTCAGGCATTCCTGGCCTTGAGCCAGGACAGAACCAAGGACATATTTGGCTTCTGTCTCATCACATGCATGGAAATGCTGCTTTTAGGGTCCCATCCTAAGAAATTTTTGACTAATTTCTTTTGTTCTCATTCCATTTATACTACATTGTTCTGGTATTTTCTCCAAGCCTTTCCTTTTCCTCTGGCTCAAGTAGATCATTTCTCTTCTCCTTCGAGTACTCCTCTGAAACTTATAAGAAAAGAGAGATACAAATTCTGATGTTCACAAGCTTCCAGAGTATGTTGTTGGCTTTGAAACTTAACCAGCAAAGATCATTTGAAGGAAACTGATTTTCTTCCGTTTAAATACTTCTATTTCAATTGTTGCCCACATGTACACCTGAAAAAAATTGAAAAATAATATAGACTTTTTAAACAAAGTTGATAGCTAAGATTGCTATTTATTTATTGGTTTTTGGTTTTTGAGAGAGGGTTTCTCTTTACAATAGCCCTAGCTGTCCTGGAACTAGCTCTGTAGACCAGGCTGGCTTTGAACTCATAGAGAACTTCCTGCCTCTACCTCCTGAGTGCTTGGATTAAAGGTATGCACCACCACCTCCCAGTTTCTTTGGTAAATTTAAATGGTCCTAAAGGTGTCGTCCCCATAGTGTTCTATAGTATACATTATAATCAACCAAATGTTTGTATTGCCACCACATTTGTATGGTGAAGCCTTGTAAGTTAAGTTTTTAGAATAGTAATAAAACACATGAACTAACAAATCTTTATTGCTTATTTGTCTGTGTGTTCTTTTTTATTTTTTATTTTACATATCAACCCATTTCCCCTCTCTCTCCTCCCACCTTGTACCTCCCCCACTTCCCACCCTGCATCCACTCCTAAGAGGGGGTAATGTCTTCCTTGAAGAGTCATTAAAGTCTGTCATATTAGATGACTCAGAGCTTAAGAGCAGTGGCTGCTCTTCCATAGGTCTGAGTTTAATTCCCAGCAACCACATGGTGGTTTACAACCATCTATAATGAGATCTAGTGCCCTCTTCTGGGTTGTAGTATAGGCATATATGCAGGTAGAACACTGTATCCATAATAAAATAAATAAATGTAAAAAAAATAGAAGAAACAAATCTTAAAAGAGAAGTTTATTTTAGCAGTGGTTTCAAAGGTTTTGGACCATGGTCTCTTTATCCTGTTACTATGGGCACATAGCAGCAAGTTGTAAAATTTTGGGAAAATAGAAATAATGTGTTTATAACCAGATATAATGATATTCGATGCTATATATGGAAAACAATATATTTATTTACCAGAGAGAGAGAGAGAGAGAGAGAGAGAGAGAGAGAGAGAGAGAGAGAGAGAGAGAGAGAGAGAGTTGCACAAACCAAGAGTTAGAAGCGTGCTGGCTTCCAGGAGAAAAAGGGAGGTCCTTTTCCTTTCACTTCCTTTTATCTCTACCTGTGCTAATTTACTTGTCCCCGCCTTATTGGGCAGATAGCTTTGTGGGGTTCACTCCTACATGTGTTCATCTCATGATGACGATGAAGCAAGAGACTAACATGAGGAGCCTCGTGTCCCAATGTCCCCTCCATTGGCACGCCACTCATGCGCTGACTTCTTCCAATGATTCTCCTTCTTAAAGGTTCCTTCTGAAAATTCCAACATTTCCCTCTTTTACCAACATTATATATCTTTGGAGGGTAATATTTAAGGTCCAAACTATAGCAAAGTTTTAACACTATGTGTGATAGTTTTGAAAAGTGGGGTCTTTGAGTTATAATTAGATTTATAAATGATAATTAAGATGGAACCCTGTAACATGAAAAATAAAAGATCCAGAGATAGATATTGGGGTTCAGGCTTCAAACTGAAGATCAGAAAAGCAAAACAGCCAGCCACTGTCTTTTACCTCTAGCTCAGGCTGAAAGGACTGAAGCACGAGCTCTTCACCAAGCCTCAGACAGCTGCTTCTCCTTAGTGTGGTTGGAGAGAATCCAGAGACTATCTCAGAATGCCGCCCTATCTTCAGTGTGACTGGAGAGTCCTGTCTTAAATACCTCTCATGAGTCCTGGGATTAAAGGCATATGAACCCAAATGTTGAGATCATCTTTGTGTGAGCTGTTTCTCTTTGGGACCGGATATATTTCTTGTAGCCCAGTGTGACCTTGAACTAATAGTGATCCCTCTACCTCTTCCTCCCATGTGGTGGGATTAAAGGTGTGTACCACCACCACTTGGCTTCTGTAGCTTGTTGCTGGCTTTGATTTCTGAATCAGGCAAGGTTTAATAAATCATAAATAATGTTTCACCACAGAACCCAATGACTGAATTCGTTCTGTATGTAAGGAAGATGAGATTTCACTTCCCTGTGTTTTCCTGGTGAGGGAACACAGCAAGAAAGTATCTGTAACCAGAAGAGGATCTTTCTCCCACCCACAATGCCACCTTGATCTTCAAATGTTAGCTGCTGCCTACAAAGTACTTCTTATATCACATTGTGTTATCACACATGAGCTGAATAACACAATCAGAAATGCTAAAAGTACAAGACTGCAGATAAATATTCAATTTATCATAAATAATAAAAGGCTTACTCTGATAAGCAAAATGATGAGCCAAATAAGACTCAACATCTCTCAGAAAAAATTATAACTTAAGTAAAAATTCAAATAAAATTCTTTATTTACAAGATGGTGATTCGTCTTAAATTCTAGAAGGAATTATCATGATAGAATATACAGATAATTGACCTTATAATCAGAAGGCTGGAACTTTGCTTTAGTTTGTTCAGGCAATATGTTACAACCACCCTCACTATCTCATTCAAGATTATGGCTTCCCCTTATAATTCTCTTCCAGTGGGAACCATGCATTCTCAAGATACCCCGTTGGTTAATTAAAGGGAGTCAAGTAACAATAAACAGCAAACTTGTTGAGTGTATAGGTAAGTGTTTATTGTAGAAATTACTTACAAGAGAAAACTGACAACCAAGGTGACTCAGCAGCTTTCGCCACAGAACCAGAAGCACGCCTCTCTCCTGCAAGGTCTTTTATTACCACCTCTATACACGCCTCTTTGGGTGTGGCTAGTGGCATAGGTCACTGTTCTTTCACTACCACATCCTTATGTGCCTCTAGTCACACCCAAAGTGGGTGTGGTTACCAGCACAGTCCTAAAGTATCTTCCTACAGAGTCATATATCCTGTTTAACAGAGAAAAAAAAATGGTCTTAAGGAAAACTAAAGTGAAAATCAAAAAGCTATGGTGCTGTAAGCGAATTTCAGAAAAGTAGCCATGCAAATTCCCATATAAGTATGTATCATATGAAATTCTCAGTGATCACGTGGTATGTTTGAAGCAATCAGAAGACCATTGCTCAAAGTGCCTTTAATGTACATGTTCCCTAAGTTTCAGTTCTTCCTTCCTCCTTTTTCAAGATTCCATAGACAGCAGAGAGTGTCATTATATTTTCATGCATGGTTATCACTGTATTTTGTGTGTGGAAGTTTATGATACTTTGAACAATAATAAGAAGTTGACAAGGAACTAAACAAGTCTGCCTTTGTAGTCACAATGTTCCTGACGGTAAATGGTTAACAAAATATGAAGCAAGAGATGGAAATGACTGATACAATACAGGACAATGTTGGGATTTTCTCCTCATTGTATTTTCATTAATAGTGGTTTATCCTAATGCTTTAATATTGTTTGTATGAATAATGTTGAGTTTGCTGCTGAGAAGTTTTACATTGCTAATAAACCAGTCTAGTTTCCATTTCTCAAGAAGAAATGGAGATTTGTGCCTTATGCTAAAGGCTGCACCTACCATCTCCAGAAACAAAATTCGAAGAGAAACTAGCATTTTGTTTACCTAATTTATTTAGCCACATTTAGGTCCATTTTGGTAATATTTCTGCCAAAAGCTGTGCTCCTTTTCTCTCTGTGAAATACTACAGTTTGCTTTGTTTATTGCACTTAGTAGTATTGTGTAATCCTTTACTTCCCCCTTTTCAGTTTGTTTTTGCTCATCTAAAGAGATGGTGGTGATATTTTATAGCACCCTGCATGGTTTTGTTTTCCTTAATGTCTTTCATACACTATTTCTTCTTGTTAACAGTGAGCCATTGGGAAAGCAAAATATTCTGTTTGCCAGATTGTGCCAATATATGATAGCTGCTCTGTTACCCTGATGCACTTTTGAAAATAAGTAATGAAAGTTCTGTAGCCTCAGTGCTACAGCGTATTTCCCTAGAAAAGGAGCTCATGACCTTGCAGTGAGGCTGTAACTCCATGACTAGAGCAGAGGAGAGAGATCCTGGGAGAAACTTCTGTGAGGTGAGAGGACCTGATCAAGGAAGGGGCCAAAGCTATTCATGAAGTCCACTCTGCTGAAGTCCAGCATAAGCCAGTATCCAGGGAGCTCTACAGAGGAGTCATACTATTGAGTTGTCCATCCTAGGTGAAGGTGTAAAGGGAAACCTTTTCCTTGAGAGAAGCCTTCCTGCCAGCCTGGTTCTAGAGCCGCATCAGTCCCAAATAAACACACAGGAGGCTATATTAATTATGAAGCTGTTGGCCTTGCTTGTTTCTTACTGGCTAGCTCTGACTTAAGTAATTATCCCACAATTGTTAATCTAAGTATGTCTCTTACCAGAGAAGTTTCCGGGCTTCCTACCCCATGGCGTTACATCTTGACTCCTGTGTTTCTCTTTCCCAGAGTCCTCCTGGACTCCTAGTCCCACCTATCTTTGTTCCCTATTGGCCAACAGTGCTTTATTGACAAATACACAGGACTTCCCCCATCGTGAAGGAACCAAACTCTTTGTCTGTGAATCACTCATTTCCAAAAAAAAAAAATGGTTTTTAATAAAAGATAATGGAAGAAGGAGGAGAAGGAGGAGAGAGAAAAGAAAGACAGAAAGAATGGAAGGGAAGGAGGGAGGAAGGAAGGCAAAAGAAAAAAAAGACAAGAACCCATAACCCAGTAGCAAATACCAACCTACCATCTTAGCACTTGGAGAATTGCTCCTCTACTGGCCAGAGAAAAGCACCAGCAAAGTGCCACCACAACACTCAGATGTTTTTGTGAAATTAAAGTGTTGATTGTTTTTTAGTAAAATTCAATCTTAAGTAAAATCCAGACACATACATGAACACATTAACACACATACACACACACAGAGAGAGAGAGAGAGAGAGAGAGAGAGAGAGAATAAGAACAATTCAGTGGTCACACTTAGCTACTAAGGCCAAGGTTTTAGGCAAAATGCAGTTTAAAAGAGAAAGAAAAGTCTACCCACAGTAATATGTCTCTGTGATCTATGTAATTTCCCTGTTTTGTAGCCTTGGGTATTTTCCCAACTCCTCTGAATCACACACATCACTCCTGCAAGCTCAGTCATAATACCTGCATGTAGACTGGAGGGAGAATGTGTACAAAGATCATTAAGTGGAGTCCTTTCCTTTGTTTAGCACAAATTATTGTTCTCCATTTCATGCCATCAGACACTTGCTTTGAAAACAAAATTAGACTAGGTGAGAAACAGTGGCAGTGTAGGCAGAAATATCATCGGTGGGGGAGGGGATGCTCATCACCTCTGTACAAAGTAACAACTTTTTTTTTTTTTTTTTGGTTTTTATGAGACAGGGTTTCTCTGTATAGTTTTGGAGGCTGTTGGTCCAGCCCGGCCTAAAACTCACAGAGATCCGCCTGCCTCTGCCTCCCGAGTGCTGGGATTAAAGGCGTGTGCCACCACCGCCCGGCCCAAAGTAACAATTTTTTACAACTTTTTATTTTTTATTGCTGAAAACATGTCTTTCTATATGATCCAGATTACCTTCACGTTTGTGAGCCTCCTGCAATCCTCTCCAAAGTCTTGGAATTATATGCATGTGCTGTAACACCCAGTAAAGTTTTACTTTACATGATAAAAATTCTCAGATATTAAAATATTAATGCAGTGCAGTATTGCATCAGAAAAATTAGTTGGCATCCATAGAGATTTATGTAGAGAGTTTCTCTTTATATAATATGAAACTATTATAGTCAGCAACTTTGAACAAGCAATAGATTATTATAAAAGGTCATGGCATGCTTCAAAGGCAAGGAGTGGTACAAGACAGATCATCTGAAGTATGGAGCCTGCCCTAAAGGGGTTTGCTTTCTGAATGGTCACCACTACATGGAGTATCTGAATGTTCACTTTGAGCTTATTTAGCGATTGAGGAGATGCCTTAGATGCCCCAAATCCACTACAGGCAAATTCATGTATTTCATAGTAATCACAAAGTGTGTGCATCAATCCGCATACATTAAGTCACATTCTGCACCCCTCACACCCACTAGAGACACTATACTTTTACTCTACAAATTGTTCTTGTAAGCTTTGAATATTTGATATCTGAAAGTGTAAGAAAAATTTGAAGGAGCAAAATGAGATAGAAGGTAACCATAGAAACATGCTCATTGTCAAACTGACATCCGATAGCCCAGAGCAATAATTCTTCACACGTGTGCATATTCTAGGAGTCCAAGGCACATTTATGCACAATTACACTTCAGATCTTTATAATATGCTAGGGAAATTTTTAGACAAATAGTCTCTTTTCACTTGTGAAAAAATGACCCCATGCATTCGACTTTTAAAAAGTCACAAAGTGAGTAAATGGGAGAAAAAATGGTTGTCTAGGGTTGTGTGGTTGTCATGTTTCTAGATGTCAAAGAAATTATTTGTGCTAGGGTTTTTTATTTTAACACTGAAGATCTTGCATTGGAATCCTTTTAGAAAAAGGATAAATGCCCATTACTTGGCCTGGAATACAAAACCATATTTTTTAGTTAATGCAGAGTATTTTCATGGAGTAATCATTGTATTGCAATGAATAAAAAATTATAGTCTAACACAATAGACAGACACATCTAAAGAACAAATAGCAATATTATAAAAGATGTTTATGTGAAAGGAAATAAGTGGAGGACAGAGAGAAATATCCCCAAACTCCCAAGGATGAGCTCTTGGGAAAAGGAGATTTAACATTGGACCTAATACATGAGAATTATTCAGGAGACCAAGAAACAAGGTGGACAAGCTGGCACTAGAAAAGAGGCCAGAGATGGAGGCAGGTTGAAGTGGACATATTAGAGCAAACTTTTAGAGGAAAAACTGAAATCCGATGGTTATGGATCATGTAGAGAGTGAGACATGAAGAAAGTAATTAGACACAGGTATACCTGGGATTGTTCTGTGCCAGGGTGCTGTGTCTTCCCAACCCTGAAGGAATGTAGGAGGCAGCTTCTAGAGAGAAATCAGCAGTTCTTGCTGACATCTGGTCACTTCATTATTGTGGAACTAAATGAATTTTTAAAAAGAAAAGTGGCTATGCGTTTTCAGGTTCTGAAGGGGAATTTCAAGTGAGAGTCACAAACTCAAATTCTCCAGTTTCATAGTTTTATTTGAAATCAAGCAAATAATTTTATCCTGGATGGATAGAGGAGAGAGGAGGAGACAGGGAGAGGTGTGGGAGGGAGAAAGAATTGACAAAAATGCCATGAAATGAGCTCCTGGAATGTCATTACCTACATTTCTTTCTATCATTTTGTATTACTTCTCTATAATAGTCATAAAATAGTGCAAAAAATATTGGGCCAGAATAGCATTTATAAATAATGAAAATTTGGTCTCTAAAAGAATGACTTTTCTCTATGCATGAACAAAGAAAGTGGAGGTATAGAATGGAGGAAGAAAGCATCTCAGTGGTAGAAAACAACACACTATGGAGTTCCTTTCCTTTGTGTTCTGAACCTCTCTCTCATTGTGGAGCCCTGATAGTTTGAGATCTTTAGCATGAGAACTGAAGCATGCATTGACTTGAAATCTTAATGCTGCTTTGATTCTACCGCACCCAATCTATCATTATGATGGTTTAGATATCAATTAACACCCAGGATAAAAAGGGAAGTCGTGCTCTTTTTCATGACTATGCCAAGATGAAGATGAGTATCTCCTTTGTGCTGTTAGCTGCCAGAGACTCACTGGGGTTGGTGAAGAACACAAGCTTTGTACTTCTCATGAGAAGCCACGGCCACAGGAATAGCTGCTGATGCTCCAAGCAGTGATAGAGTTGTATGGAGGGAGTGTCCCCATGAACCAAATATCTGGACCCGTAGAAGAGCGCGCCTTCTCTTGAGTAAGGGGTATTCTTGCTATTATCCAAGGAAAAATGGAAGCATAACAAGATGCATAAGTCTGGTCCAGGATGTAACATGGATGACAATCAGAGTGTTCTTAACTTAGTTGTTGTAAATACAGGAGAGGAAGCTAATTCTAGATTGACAGACACTACTGTGCCTCAGGAATGAGGACCCCAAAGAGCTAGCAGAATCCAAAAGCTTTTAAATTTCTTTAAATAAGATGATGTCCACCGGTTTGTTATCAAAAAGCCCGTAACAAAAAATGTCAGAAGCCTTGGGCCAAAGTTCTAAAGATCCACCATCTTGTTACTTCAAGTGTCCTGCATTTATTGCTCTGAAGAAACAATGTGCTAAGAAAAACAAGGAGGAGGCCGCATAACACAATAAACTTTTGACCAAGAGAATGAAAAAAGCAAAAGAAAAATGCTAGAAACAGATTTCCAAGAGATGTCAGCTGTCCTCTCTGAGAGCTTCTGCTTCTGAGGTAGAGTCCAGTCAACATGGAGCTTTTAAGAGTAGCCAACCCTGAGATGAGACCCTGAGAAACAAAATAAAATAAAGTCACTCTAAGATATTAGGCGCTGTGTATCCCTAGATGATGGTATGATAGTTAAGGAAAGGCATAACAGGGATATCTGTCATTCCAGTTATAATGTAAAAGTTAGTTCCAGAATAGTCTCCATCTTCCAGCTGAAAATCATCCTACAAACCACACACACACACACACACACACACACACACACAAAATAGATGCTCAGAATCTTTACATAAAATCCTTACAACAGAAAGGTGAAAAGACAAAACCAGTCTCTATGCCTACTACAGCTGTAAGTGTTGAATAAAAACAAGTGTATCATATTCAAAACAGGCAGCCTTTTCTAAATTAATTCGATTTAACAGTCAACTATCAAAACAAAAGCTCCAGTTTCAGCTTGGGCTACCATATTGAAGAAGTGAGTCAAAGATGGTCAAATGCAGCAAGTTACAGAGTACAGCTTAATCCATCAAAACCACAGGGCCTGTAATTTTCTTGTTTTTATCTTCGATTGAAAAATGACTCAGGCTATGTTCTTATGCAGATAAGTGATGTGAAATCTCAGCTGAGAGAAAAACCACTCAGTGCAGACTCTCTATGATAATGTATGAATCCTACAGACATAATTAATAACAGTTAGGTGCTTCAATGGCCCTGGGATTCACAGTTAAACAGGCACACCTGTCAGCGTGATGCTTTGGAACATCACTTAGAGGATGTTACAGCAATTAACCTAACTAAAGTCCACTCAGGTTCTGGGCACAGATGAGTGTTATAAATATAATGTAAGCTGGATATTTATTTACAGTGTTATCCTGACACAACATATTTTAAGTTAAGCATTATTCAGTCATAACTTTGAAATCAGTGAATAAATCTGAGCCTGCAGTTTTCACAGACAAAATAAATGGGGGAAACTCCTTGCTGGATTTATATTCATAGTTTGTAATTAATACAATTTTAAAGAGCTTTTGAACCTGTTTTGAAATCATAGTTAATATAATTTAATTTTAAATAAAACATCATTTCCTTGAACTGCAAATTTCCACAATGAATAACCCTAAATTTCTTGCAAATGAAAATGATTTTGGTACCACTTATGAAATTGTTTCATGGATTTCATGCAACTTCATTTACTTTTCTCAGATGTCTATCTTATTAGTGATCTGTTATTTTTACAATAATAGTTGTTAGCATAAATTATGACAACTGTATGGAATGATATCACTGTCTGTCACAGTCACCCTGGGAGATTATATATATATAGCCTGGCCAGCAATTCCAGAGACTCACTTTTCCTTCTTACCTGGCATTGTCTGTGTCACTCTTCTTGAGTTTTATTTGCATCATGGCTTACAGGAATCAAATTCAGTTCCTCTTTCTTGCAAGGTAAGCACTTTTACCTACCGCTGGTCATAGGTGACTTCTTGAAGCCTTTCAGCTTATTACTTCCTGTATTATTACACAGTATTTTACCTCTCCTTAAAGCATCCCCTTGTTTCACCTCCCTGTGGACATCCTACCTTAAGAAGTTTCCCTCCCAGGTGGAAGATTTTAATGCAGGGAAAACTGCTGCACATAGTTGATGTGTGTTCTGTTTGATTATGTACTTAATGGAAAGACATGCTTATTTCTGATTCTGAAATTTGTGTTTCCTTACCTTAGCAACACATCCTACTTTTTCACCAGTGCTATGATCAAGCTATGTGTTTCCCTGATGATGCTTTTCAGTAGCAGCTTCAAAGTGATAACTTCATTGTGATTAAGGATCCTGTGTGTCTCGTGCCTAGAAATTCTTTATATACATTACACATGCTCTGAGAAATGGCTGGCTGTGCAGAATCTTTTTCAAATTATTTCAGTCAAATTATTTTGTGCTGTGAAGTTATCAAAATAATGATTACAATACAGTTGAATAGTAGTTAAAAGCACTCGTTTTTGTGCTATAGTGCCTACATCTGAATTGTAATTCCCATTCACTAGCTGGACTGGTATGTATTTGATCATGAGAAAAACATAGCCTTTTTGTGCTTCAATTTCTTATATAAAATTGAGACTGTAATAGTGCTTTCCTTGAGAAATAAGACACATTATTATAGCATCACCTATAACATAGTAATGTTCAATAAATTAGCATTTTTATTTTCAAAGATACTGAATGAAGTTTTCTATTTTTCTCTCTTACCATAATTTATCCTTATGCTGTGTTTTTTTCATTTTTTCAAAGTTCTCAGATTCTAAATTTTGAATACCACTGACTGAAAAGATCCTTTTCTAACTAGAGTCTAGATTCAAAACAGATTGTAAAGTCTTCTTCATCCCTCCATATGACACCCTGTGCCCACTATAGTAGGTGACATGGCTGCTATTGCATCTCTCCATGCTCAGTACCCTGAGGACACACATGGATTTTTAAATGGGACCAATAGACAGTCTCCAGCTAATTGTACTGAAACCTGTTAAAACAGCCTGAGACATTGCCCTTCATTCCTGCCCCCCCGTACCCCTTATCCAGAGCCATAGCAGAAGCATGAGTCTCATTTATTTGAAACTGTGAAAGTGTTATTAACCAGAAGTTGTTTCATTCTCTGAGAAAACTCTTCTAATAAAAGCATATCCACTTAGGAAATCCATAGGGAGGTACTCTGGGCTCCTGTCCCTTGCCGACAACTTCGGGAAAGAGTTACAGACTATCAAGAGGATGTGTATTTGCAACTGACCTTGTGTTCTTACCACAATTGAGGTTCTTCCAAGTAGAGGATTCATGTATTGTTGTCAGTATAGCCAGTGGTCTCAATTGGGAAGTTACTGATGCTGATGCCTGCAGGGATAATGTGTTGATCTGGGTGCTAAACAGTAGCACTTCTGCCTTTGTCCAACCCAGTTAAAGGTATGTGAGCTGCAGGCTTCCTCAAATACCAGCATTACAGATTGATTAACCTGACACCTAGGGCCCCTATGTACTTATGTAAAATTTGTTTTAGAGATAGGAATAATACCAAGAAACATCCTTAAACTCAGTATGGCAGCTAACCTTTACCAGGTTTACCCTTGCACTTCCTTGTTTGTCAAGAAAACTGGAGAATTTAATGTTTGCAACAAATCCCAGATGGTGATCACATTTACCATCTGGAATCAATACTCCCTCCCACAGTTTTCTCAAACTGCTGGAGGAGCTTGAATCACCCGTATTGCACAAGTGAACTTCAAGACAGAGTTAGAGGATAGTGGTAAGAGGAGGGAAAGGATTTCATGTACCAGCTGTATTATGGAGAGAAAGCGTTTAAAAAGTATCCACTAGGCTGGTAAGAGAGCATGTTCTTCTTGCAGAGGACCCGAGTACAGTTCTGAGCATTCACTGCCTATAACCCCAGTGCCAGAGCATCTGACTGACACCTTCTTTTGGTCTCCAGAGGTCCTTTATCTCTCTGTCTTTCTCTCTCTCTCTTCCCCTACCCTCTTATATACATACCGAAATAGAATATTTCAAAAGAAAATATTTACAAAAGAACCTGATTTGAGGTTCTCATTATAATTTAAGTATTTGGTAACAATATTTGATCTACATAATATAGTACCACTATTTTAACACACTCTAAAAAATTGTTTTTAGCATCTACTTAGAGCGTGTCATAGGAACGTACTTAATAGAGATGAATAGATTTATATGACTCCAAAAGTACTCCTTGTAAGCAGTGCAAATAACTGGAAAAAGGAAGGACCATTTACTAAATGGTTTGAAAACAGAAATTGCCTTCCTGTAGCTGCAAAGGTTTTGGTGGGAGTAGTCATGAATTATTCCTATTTATACTACTCAATAGCCAATAGAATGACATATATTAAAGACCTTAATGTTGCCAACTCATTCTTGAGATATTTAGAAAAAACAGGAAGAAATTGCCTTGATGTTTTTGTTATAACATTAAAAATATTTTCTCACAATCTGACACTAGGAAATTGTACAGAGATCCACAAGGATGTTCCCAACTAGGAACCTAAGCAATAGTGGAGAGGCTATTTTAAATGCCCTTCCCCTATAATGAGAATGCTGACTACCCTAAATGCCATCCTAGAACCTTCATCCATTAAGTGATGGAAGCAGAAGCAGAGATCCACAGCTAAGCACTGAGCCCAACTCCTGGAATCCAGTTTCAGAAAGTGAAGAGTGACCAACAAAAGGGTCAAGACACTTCTGGGAAAACCCGAAGAAACAGCTGACCTGAGAAAGTGGGAACTCATGGACCCAAGTCTGACAGCTGGGGAACCAACATAGGACCAAACCAGGCCCCCTTAATGTGGGTGCCAGCTAGGAGGATTGGGCAGTCTATGAGGCCTCTGGCAGTGGAACCAGGATGTTTCCCTAGTGCAGGGATGGACTTCAAGGGCCCATTTCCTATGGAGAGATATACTCTTTTAGCCTAGATACACAGGGGAGGGCCTAGGCCCTGTCCCAAATGACTTGACAAATTTTGATAATCCCTCATGGAAGGTCTCATCATCTGTGGGGAGTGGATGGGGATAAGATGAGGGTGTTGATAGGGGAAAAATATTTTCTCACTTAAAGTAATTGCATTTAAAACTATTAAAAATAAAAATAAACACTGTTTGAGGAGAAAAGTATTTGTTACTCATACAAGAAAAGATAAGAGTCCTCAAAATATAAAAAGCAAATTCTGTGAAAATAATTATTGAAGCACACTAGTTAATAAGAAAATTTCAAAATAAAACTTTTTGTAAAAGAGCTTGACAGACAACTAAGGAATGCTAACCACATGAACAGTCGTCTTCCCCAGAAAAGAGCGCACTGATTGGTTATTAATATCAAATGGTCAGCTCTGAAGACAGGCATGCAAGTAAACATTCTATATACTTAGCAGATTACATTTAGGAATACACACACACACACACACACACACACCAACAATTAATGAATTTGGAAGAGAATAAAGAGGGATATATGGAAGGGATTGAACACAGAAAAGGAAAGGGGGAAATGAATGAATTATATTACAGTTTCAAAACTAAAAAATATTTTAAATGGAATTTGAACAGAATTGCCTTACTTGAGTGGACAAAGTGACTTCCAGAATATCTGTGTCACTCAATAAAATTTACAGTTATTGGTCAGGAGCCCAGAAGTCTCCAAAACACCACAGGCTATTCCCATTGCCCTTAATTTTCCATCATAACTACATGGTTAAGCCTCTATTGCTAAAAGAACCACACATTTTGGCTTCAGGATACAGAGAGATCTAAAAAATAAATCTGAAATCAACAGAGAACCTTCTGCCTGCTACCTGGCTTTTATCATTCTAGAAGGTGCTGTAGATGCTTTTGAAGGAGACAGGGTATCAATGGACTTACTCAGTACTGGACCTTGCATAAGGCGAGGTGTGCCCACTGTGCAATTGTGGCACAAATGTTTGTGGTAATTATGTTCTGATTAGGGTATTTCAGCCTTGGTTCTACAATCCTGGCCAACCCATTTCTGGGAAGAACATAGTCCCTACAGTAGGAACTGCTGTTATAATTTCCTAAGTAATCTTGTTGTCAAATCACCTTAGAAATATATTTATGCTCATTGACCCAGACTGCTCTCAGTCTTGCTCAGAGATACATCTTATTGTGGTGGGCACAGTCAACACCCAGACTCATAATTATTTGAAGTTGAGGATAAGAAACTGAATTACTCAGCCTTAAATTGGACAATCTTTCTCACCCTCCCCCAATCCTTCACTTCCATCAAATCTCAGAGTATATCACCAAAGAGAATGCAGAAAAATGTGTAGGACCTGGAGGCTAGGGAGAAGTACAGGTAAATGCTGTCTTCTGGACATGATGTGGCTATCACACTCTTAAACCCACAGCAGCTGTTGTTATCTGCTTAAGAGCTGCAAAGGTTAAAACCAACCAAAATTCGGAAATATGAGAAAGCTCCTCTCCAGGCTCCATCAGGTACTGTTTTTCTATTGATAATTGAAAGATGCTGGGAAAGGTGTAATTATTTACATTTTAGCATTTTCCCACTGATAGGGAACACGTGCTCCAGTAGATGGCTTCACATCAATGCACATATGGGCAGTACTAAGTGGACTCAGTGAGTTGGGAGGGGAATATGTTAAGGGATATATGGCTGGAGTTGAAGGAGCGAAATTAGGTGAATATGAACATATTTTATTATGTATATATTCTCAATAAATTATAATTTTGAAAGTGAATAATTTAAATCTATGAGAGGTCTTATAGGTCAATAAGAAAAAATGCAATAGGAAAATAAACAAACGGATCAAAGAGAGGATCAATGTTGAGCACTATAGATGGAAAACTTCATCTTCGGTATTAAAAAGCAATTTGCAATAAATAAAAACAGACTGTTAAATAATAGTTTATTCCTACAGAGAAGGGAGTATTTATTCTCTATGTAGGAGGTATTGTTTTAAGATAATATTCCTTAGATACATTAGATCCTATTTAGAGACATGTATAACTTTCACACATCAATTGTTTGCTTTGAGAAGTGATAAAGTTTAATCCAAGGTTATATGTAATAATGAGGTATCTGAAAACTATGTGATTTAGAATTTGTGAATATGTCAACCATGTATATATAAATATAACATATAAAAATACAGTATGACTGTTTGCAACTATACTTACATAGAATACCTAATCACATAGGATAGACAATATAATATATTTAGGAGATGAGCCAAGGCAATAGGCTTTTGTCCCATCAGTCTTGAAGCTGATAATAACTGCATGAGTGAGAGTGCATTTTATTTTTATTCTTATGCATAGTCCACTATTCTTAGATTTAGCATGGTGTAATTAAAATCATTCAAATAATTGTTTTTATCAAGGAGACAAAAATAAAATTATATTGAGTTTATTAAACCTTGACTATAATGTGAAAAAAAATGACTCATAGACTGATACTGGGATTCGAGCTTCAAGCTGAGTATTAGAAAATCAAAGCAGTTGGCCACTAGCTCTTACCTCTAGCTCAGGCTGAAAGGGCTTCACCAAGTCTCAGATTGTAACCTTTCCTAAGTGTGTTTGGAGAATAGATGCCTCCTATTGACCTTGCATCAGTCTTATATACTTCCCTAATGTTGGGATTAAAGTTGTGAGCTATAATTCTCTTTTAGACTTATTCACTGTTGTGTAGATCTGGGTGGCCTTGAACTCAGAGATTCATCTGTCTCTTAATCCTGAGTCCTAGGTTAAGGTGTATACTACCACCTCCTAGCTTGTGGCTTCTGAGATTAAAGGTGTGTGCCTGACTTTTATAGCTTGTGGCCGACTTTGCTTTTTGAATCCTCAGTCAAGCTTTAAAAAAATCATAAATAATATATCACTATACTTTACCATTTGACAAGATAGTAGAATGACGAGGGTGTCATTAAAGCAAAAGACCTTGGGCTAAGGTTGCAGAGAGCTTGTCTAAAGACTAAAAGACCTGAGCATTAAAATAAATAATTAAGCGAATCTGAGACTCATCCTAATTTATGAGTCAATTACATTTGTCTGTTAGTTTGTATGATTTGTTTCTTATGTTTTAAACTTGGCTATCAAATGATTCATAAGTGACCAGGCCAGCATCTGCCTACATGTGAGTGCAACTGATATTGGGGATATTCCATAGGGTGTTATTTTAAGATCAAATGAAAGGGTGTAAATGAATGATAAAGGAAGGGTACAGGACTGATTGTTTTATGCATGTATTCAGTGAGATGACATGTCAGAGTCTTTGCTAGCTAGTTTTGAAAAAGATTGCCTATGTGACCATTTGTTAAAAGTACCCAGTTCCCTCTACTAAATCTTCACTCTCTTCTTCAAATGACATAATCCACTTCCCTTACTGTAGAGCAAGAATACAACCATTACCATAGTCACCTACCAAATCACATTCTAACTATGACCCAAGGAACAGCTAGGATTTGACCAGTCACCCATGACCAGGGATATTTCTGAGCATGCTCACAAAGCTGTAACACAAGCCTGCTCTATCTAGACAACATCACTGTTATTCCCTCTATCATTCTGCACTTGGGTGAAATGGAACTCATCCTTCGAGTCCTCTATTCAACCACTTGTTTTCCTTTATGGTATATCCTATAGATCCTACTTCAGGACTCAACTTAGCACTCTGGTACCCTAAGTGGCCTTCTTTTCCATTCAGGTTTAGCTGAAATCCCCTGTCAAAGGAGGCAAACATTAAAAATATATAAACTGCATCGTATGTGCAATTCCTTAACTCAGACTTCTCAGTAAAATCACATTATGCTTAGGCCTGTGTTTTCTGTGCCCTAGCATGCCTCTACATGCTTCACAACTTGATCTTCTCTCCAAATCATCCACCATTCCCATCTGTCTCTGATTTGGACATTTTTATTGTACCTTGAATGTGGCAACATTCCTTGCCTTTACATTTACCCTGTCCTTTGCCTAGATTGCTCATCACCCAGACCTAGACATTATTCTTTCTTTATTTAGTTCAAGTCTTAAATGTCACCTCTTCAGAATAGTCTCTGTGATAACTTGACAAAAAACAAATTCTTCATTCTAAACCACCTTCAGCATCGGTGCCTGGTCTCTGCCTTTGGGTTCACATCGGTTAGCAGTAGTTGATATGTCAATTGAATGCTCATTGTTTGACTATTGTAAAATGGAAGATTCTCCTGACAGGTGACTTCTCTGTCTTATTTATTGGATAGGTCAGTGTGTCTTTACATAACTGAGAACTATGATGCATGCATTAAATTAAATCTGCACTGTATGAATAATAATGCTGGAGGGCATAATGAATCTCCAACAGAGTTGATCTCGTACTTCTTTTTCATCCTTTGGTCAGGGGATCAAAAAAGAAAGACCTGTCTGTTTGCTTTAGTTTGTATGTATTTTCTGTCACTTAGATTAGAAAGATCCACGAATAATAGCCAATTGAGGGTTAAATTTCAGAACATAAATGGTTGCAAAGGAAGAACAATTCAACCCACATATCTGTATCTAGATCATGGCGATGGAGAGTCAAAGGTAGTAGGTACTTTTAACCTACTGGGTTAACCTTTGATTGCAAGATGAGCCACCATTATAATCAGTGTAATCAAAGACTTCCCCTCTTTGCCCTCTCCATTCTTTGTGTGACTATATATTCCCTTCATTTGCTGTCTGAACAACAACATAGCAGAGGCTATGCCACAACCTCAATGACATTTCCTTTACCCTTCTAAATTTACAGACCATTTCATAGTTGTAAAAGATACTTTTATCTTAAATAATAGATCTTACCCATCTGTATCTTTTATATATTAGTCAAAAAATACATGTACCATATTCTGTATCAAAATGTGGTCTTATTTCCTACAATGAGTTTGTGTTATTCAGACTTTCATATGCAGCTGACACTTGTTCCTCATTTCCAAGCCAAGATTATGACTTCACAAGCTCCATAAATTTAGCAAACTTATATATTCCTTGTAGCAATATATGGTAGCTTGAAAAGTCAAGAATCTGTGCTAAGGTCAAAGGCAGGTACCAGATGACAGCACTCTTTCCCAAGCTTCTTGTCTTCATTAGTGTTCTATGTCTGTGAAGAAACACGATGACCATGACAACTGTTATAAAAGAAAGCTTTTAATTGGAGATTGCTTACAGTATCAGAGGTTTAGTCCATTCTCATCCTGGAGAGGAGCATGGTTGCACTCAGGTAGACATGGTGCTGGAGAAGTAGCTGAGAATTCTACAACTGGGTCTGCAGGCAGCAGAAAGAGAA
The DNA here is from genome assembly GCF_017639785.1 of Mesocricetus auratus. Lineage (NCBI taxonomy): Eukaryota > Metazoa > Chordata > Mammalia > Rodentia > Cricetidae > Mesocricetus > Mesocricetus auratus. Next base: position 37,720,433 of record NW_024429194.1, on the reverse strand, counting down.
ACCAAGCCACCGGGCCTGGCTTGGGAACTTGAAATATCAAAGCTCACCCTCAGTGACATATTTCCTCCAACAAGTTCATACCTCCTAATCCTTTCAAAAAGAGCTACTCCCTGGTGACCAAGAATTCAAATGTATGAGCCTATGGGGACCATTCTTATTCAAGTCATCATACTTGGTAACAAGCTTCTCAATTGTGGCAATATGGCTGACATTTTGGATATCAATGCACAGGTCATATGTATAGTATAAGGCTTAATAGAATTTCTGGCATCTACCAACTAGATAACAGCAGCAACATCAACACAAAGCTAAAAATATTTTCACATTTTGAGAAACATCCCCTGAAATGTATATGATTCTGTTGAGAGACATGTGCCTACAAAAAGGAAAGGCTGTCCTCAAGATGAGACACTCTCTGATCAATATTATTATATTACCCTCCACTGTTTCCCCATACTTGGTTCTTTCTACCTTTGCGTATCCCTTCAGAAAGGTGCAGATCTTATGATCACATCCTTACCCCTAGTACATCATTATCTTCCAGGTCTTAAAAGAAGTCGTCTTTGGCATGTGCATTCATCATATCTGAGTCTATATCTGTCTGTCTGTCTATCTATCTATCTATCTATCTATCTATCTATCATCTATCTCTATCTATCTATCTACCTATCTATCATCTATCTCTATCTATCCATCAATCTATTATATCTATAAAAAGATTTATTAGAGTGGCTTATGGACTGTGTTCTGGATAGTTCAACAAAGATTATCTCCTAATAGAAAGAAAAATAATCTTGTAGTTTTTCAGTCCTTGAGGTTGCGTGTTTAAGCAGGTCTTTTTTGGTCCACGTTGAATTTTTTAGATCTTTCCCTACCTTGGATCCTAAGAAAACTTCACACCTGTTCTATAATTAAAGTTATAGACATGAGAAAGTTTTAAAACTGCAAAAAAATTTAGGCTAGTTTATTGCAAATTCAGACCTTGGTGTATGAAATCCTAGAGGTAAGAATTGGAATGCAAGTCTTCAGGCAATAAAATTAGCTCAGTTTCCATTTAAATTGAAAGAATAATGAAGGAAGGTTTGAGAGTCAGCTAATCTTATTTCATGGAAAGCAGAAGCAATTGAAGTTGACACAAAAGACCAAAACAGTAAAACACTGAAGGCTCTTGATCTTGATTTTGACATGATAAACCTCTTCAGGCTTTTAGGTTCACTGCAGACAGGAAGAAGTTGAAGATCAGAGTGAGGTGGGGAGGAGGAGGGGGTCTTCCCAGTCTCAAGCAGTGCTGTGTTCACAAGGAGAACAGAATCCTGTTTACAGGACTGCTGTTAGGACAGCCACTGTAGGAATGAGTCTCAGTTGGGTCAAAGATCATGAGCAATCTTTCAATGTATGAAAATTTTGATATATGGAAAATGGGAAACAACAGCATGCTATAGTAAATAAAATGTAATTTTGAAGGTACTTGGATTTCATCATTCAAAATCGTCAAACAAGTCCCCCAATTCTTGAACACAACTTCTAGGACACAGAAAGTCTTTGAAATAAAAATTTACTTCTTACATTTGTGGGAAAGACTAGTATTTTCTTACTTTCTTAACTACGGTAAAAGAATTCTAAACTGATTAATTAATGTTAACATACAGTCAGGCATATTTAAAAACTGAATGCTTTTAACAGTAAACAGTTGATAATATTTAAACATGTTATGTACAGTTGGAATTTGTTGTTTGATGTTATTTTAGTCATGTGTCTTGTTGCTGGAACAAATACCATGAAAAAAGTATAAACAAAAAAACAACTTTAAAAAAGGTGTTCTTTTGATTCACAGCTCCAGAGTATAGTCCAGGATGATGGGGGAGTCTTGATGGCTTGACACAGGGGGTCACACTTCATCTGTAATCAGGAAGAAGGAGAGGAATGTTTGTAGTCAACTCATTTTCTTCTCCTTGTACAGTCTGGGACCACAGCCCACAGAATGCTGCCACCCACAATGACATGCATAGGTATTTTTCTCTAAGGTGATTCTTAGGCCCTGTCAAACTGACAATCAGTATTAACTATGACACTTTGGTTGAAGATACTGTGTTTGAGAGAAGTGAGAAAATAATGACGATTATGTATTGTCACCTTGTGTGGGTAATGGGTATATAAAAATACAATTAAGTTAATTTTAAGTTACAGGGTCATTTTTTTCAACCACTATTTTATAGATTAACAAATACAAACTTCCATCACACATTAAAATTTATTATTTCAGATAAGGAACATTGATTTATAAAAGCCAAATGGCAGGCTTAACACATCCTCACATTTTAATAAAAGTATTACAAAGTTTTAGTTATTAAAAATTCATAAAGGTTAACATTTTAGATATAAAAAGAGCAAGGCACCAATCGATTTAATGGGAGATAAAGGGTAAAGCACGCAATGCTTAGACTTTAAAAATCCAATTATTCCTATTAGCCTGCATACATTAGGCAGTCATATTTTAGTGCTATCCCATGCCTCACTCGTCTTGCTTCTTCTTATCAAACCTCCTGCTTGCATTTTAATTGACTTGTGGGAAGAGCAAAGAGAAAAAGAAAAAGAAGTTGTGAAATTAGAGAAAGGGTTCTGCATATTTATAAGCACAGAGTAATCCTCTCTGAAGGCTTCACCTGTACTTTAAATACTATGATGCTCCAAAAGTCAGTTTCCTACCTGCAGGATCAGTTTCTCGTGACCACTTCCAGGTCTGAATGTGTTTTGTGAGTATTTGTGTGGCCACCTGTAAGAATGCCCAATAAACAGAGAAGTCATGTTGGATGCGAGTGAACTCATGGGGGGGGGGGGGCGGAGGGCTTACACACTTCCCTGTGATAAAGAGCAGGTTGCACTTGTTGGTTCATGTTTCACAGCTGCTTGATGTCTACAAAATCCCATGATTTTTATATGACAGTGGGACTTCTGAGAACTACTTTATAAGAAACTCACATGACTGAAAGAAAAGGTAATGCCTGGGAATAAAATACCTAGAGGTCTGCCATGCTGATTTTCCCTGAAGGATTCATGTTAACTTTCGTGAGAACTTTTGAGTGTGTTTGGAATTGCTTGTGGGGCACTGGCCAGACTTCTCAGTCTCGAAACATTTTAGGTTTTTAAATTTATTGCATAGTCCTAAAGACCTTCTGTTAATTGGCATTATATGTTTTGATAGAGCAATTTAAATGAAAATGTTCAGTATCCAAAGTAAGTACAAAGTCAGTTCATCTTAGTATACACATTTTATGAAATACATATTTAAAATAAATAAGAAATGTCTTGCATTTTTTCAAATCTCTCTCCTGTGTAGGATGATAAATCTAGAGTTTCTGATCTGTTGCCACAGCCAATCTTTTGTGATAAATTATCCGTGTAGAACCATAGCAATGGAGAGGGTGTGCAGAGACTTGAGGCTATTGGCTTTGTATCAACCTGAGGGAGATTTGATGGGAGTGCTAGGAAGTGTACGCCCACCTTATGCCTTCAAGCTGTCTTTAATCTGGTTCTCTATCATTGCCCTGCTGTACCCACCTCAGCCTGCTGCTACCACAAAGATCAAAACTCCAGTCTGCATTTTTCTGACAGGAGAGAGGAGCAAGACATTCATACTATGGGAGGTTTCCTCTCACACATGCTGGGAATAATGTGCTTTGAATCGCTATCAAACACTGCAGACCTGTATATATACAGACACGGCAGCCATGAACATGTATGTGCAGAATCATTTGTAATTGTCTTGAATGCTTGGTGTGGAAATAGCTTCAGGGATAGAGTGTGGGGGTGTGTGCTTCATTGACAAGATGTTTAATGTCTCAGTCACCCCCCCCTCAGAGTGTCATTCACCATTGGCCAGTTTCATGCATGAACTGCTCTGACAACAACTAGACAGCATTGCTGGAAGTGTTAGGATTGAAGACAGTGGTTCATTGTTTGGTGAGGAAATAGCTTTGAAAACTTAAAACTTTAACTACTGATCTTGATACGAACAAATGGAAATGAAGCTATAGTGTTTGCTAAAAATGACTTTTATTTTGGTTTAATATTTATGAAATAATTAGCTATCCAAAGATATCACTTAAATTTAAACGTCTCTGCATTTTATTTGGATAATTAGGTATAATTGTGATATTCATGAATTGGGACATTTGGAAATGTCAAGAGTTTCATATATTAAATCAATATTTAAATCCAACATCAGAGTAGTCTGGGGTGTTTTTTATTTAATTGCACCTTGCAAGGTTTCCAGAGTTTTGCTTAAAATGTAATATTCAGAAACTGAATACTATTGTAGTTATATATTTAAACTGCATAAATTAAAGAAGAAACAAATGATCAAATAGGGATTAATTTTTCTAGTTGAGAATTGCTATATTAGCTGTCACAAGATTATCCATGAAGACCTGCCTCAGATTACTGGAGTTTCCAGGTATATATAGAATGGTAGGCACATTTTGTTAATTCCATACTTTCTGACAACTATTAATAGAAAGAAAAGGGTGATCATTTATTGATTGTCCCCTCTGTGTCTGTGCCTTCCTAGGCTTCAGGGGCAGGATCTAGAAAAGAACCACTGAATTCCATGGTATTCTTTACATTCTTTACAAATCTCCAAATCTTTAGAAAATAATCCTTCTTATTTCAACCTGTCTAATATTCACTGTGAGTTACATGGACTTGATCACATAGAAATCATTATTGATTTCTCAATATGGCAAGCTCCTAGAGGTCTGTTTCCATCTGAGGTGTGAAGCCAGCTCTTCCTGTAGTTGCAGTGAGTTAGTGAAGAATGCTTATGAGTAGGCTCAGGCATGTACAGAGATAATTCAGCAAGACCTACTGGCTAGTTTGCCTTCAAAATTGTGTCGTAATTATTTTTTTAATTTATGTGTTATTCATTTCTGATAATTTAGTTTATAAGATCATTTAATCTATACTGATGAAAACATTAAATACAACACATTAACTTTGATAGATTACAAGATACAGAACAGTATCTTAGGAGAAAGAATACAAAGTTTTAGAAAGCCTTGATCCTTGATCCAGATGGTTTTATTTTTAACTTACTAGGAACTTTTACCTAGAACTGTTACCTCTCAGTCTGCTCTCAGCCATCTATAAACGTTTGTCTTCAAATTCTGGGTGTGTATCAATCACAGTGGGACAAGTTTCTGAGGCAGAGACAATGCTTAGTTAATTTCTATTTCATCTAAGCTTGCTAATTTTTAATCCATAAAACTCTACACATTCTCACTCAGGCCACATTTGTCTAATCCTTCCATATTCCTGTATTACTTTAAATTGAGGCATGCATGTGTGCATGCGTGCATGTGTGAGTGTGAGTGTGTGTGTGTGTGTGTGTGTGTGTGTGTGTGTGTGTGTGTGCTTGCTTGTAACTGAAAAATCAAGCTCAGGGTCTCTTGCAATCTAGGCAGCTGTTTTACCACTGGTCCACATCCCCAGTTCTGGCATATTTCACTGTTAAAATATACTAGAAGGAGGTTGCACATTTTAGGACATCCAAGGCTTCTGCTTTGTCTACTTCTCTGATGAACAGTGCTAGGAGATGAAAACCAATAAGAGCTCATTAATTGTGAAGGATGTTGCCATAAATAAATTGTTGTCATTATTGAAGGAGAGTTCCTAGGGCAATGGAGTTGTCGCAAAAGCAACTTCATCTCACTTTGCCTGTCACCCTCTCTTGTGCTTTTACCTGGGAATGGTGCAGCAAGAAGGCCCACCATAATCTAGTAGCTTCTTATTGGACTCACAAGGTCCAGAAGTGTGAGAAACAAAACTCTTTATATCTTTAGTATTAAGTTATAGTAGCACAAAGACACTAAGAGATCATCTACTTTCCAATTCAGAGAAAGAAACTTTGTTATATATTATTTCTGAGTAAAAGAAACTTATTTCTTTATTTTACTTTCAGTAATTTCAACAAGGTGCAAGGTGGTTTCAGCACCATTTCCTTAATGATCACAGGTTGGTATGTGTGTGTGTGGAACTGTTCTTTATTGCCTCTTCTCCTTCATTGTTTTCAGTTCGCACACCTACTCCTACTTATTTCTTCCACCCACAATGCTTTTTGTGTTCCAACCAAGCCAATGTTTTCTTTTAATGCAGTTTTACACACTTGTTTTTTGTAGTATTTCATCTCTTCTGTGAATTTCCAATCTGAGTATTTCCTACCCGAATTTTCTTTCTCAGGCCTGCCACGTGTCTGCTGATGATCTTTCTTTACTCAACACAAAGAAATATTTCATTCAAAAACATTAACTTATCAAAACAGAATAGTATTTGAGCTGTGGCACCATACACTTCAGATATTAGTAGTGGTTTGTCTTTGTCTCTTTTAACATTCTTTATTAAAAAATGGAAATTGACTTGAAATTAAGTACTTTAAGTGCTTTTCTTTGGCGTTTGATGCTTATCAGCTCCAGTGTTTGAACTATGTCTCTTCAGTTTCATTCTTCTCATTGTGCATTTTCTGAAATAATGGATTGATTTTGGTGAGTAGAATAGCATGATCCTTCATTTTTAGAATGAAAAATTAATTGTAAAATCAGGCAACAATGTTTAATAAATCCTTCAGAATTCTTAACATGTTACCATAGGAAAAACACACTAAAGATCTTGAAATAAGAGGATATATGTGATTTGTGACATTCATGATCATTTGAAAATACTGTGGAATGTTAGTGATGTGTGATATTTCTCATAGAAAATCTCTATGATAATCTGTGGGATGGATGAGCAGGGAAGGGTGCCTGATGCCAATCCTGACAATCTGAGTTAGATCCCAGGGCACACATAGCAACCTTCACATGTATCCCTAACACATTTATATCCATAAACTCTGTCTCTCTCTCTCTCTCTGTCTCTCCCTCCCTCCCTCCCTCCCTCCCTCCCTCCCTCCCTCCCTCCCTCCCTCCCTCCCTCCCTCCCTCCCTCCCTCTCTCTCTCTCTCTCTCTCTCTCTCTCTCTCTCTCTCTCTCTCTCTCTCTCTTTCTGTGTGTGTCTCTCTCTCCCCGACCCAAATAAATGTATCTAAATTTTAAAAGAAAATAGCCTTGGTCGTCCATCAACTAAAGTAATTGACATGTTGGAAAAGTAGTTTGCTTACTGTATTATAGCGTGATATACTAAATGACCTGTTTCAAGCCAAGCATAATCTGGCCAGCCAAATAAACTCCTGGAACCCATTTTAATCAAACTATAACCTCCAAATTTAATCTTAAAAGTTTATCATCCAATCTGTGAACACACAGGATCCAAGTCTGTGCTTTTTAAGTCATATTTCTGTTTGAATTTTATGGTGTAGTTTAGAGGGAGAATGCTTACTGCTATTAAGCTGAATATCACAAATGGTGACCAAAGCATCCAATTCTAGCTAACTTCTGTGACTAATCTAGTTACATAATACAATTTCAGGAGATATTCCCTCAGATTATCTATCTACTGCTGGCTAGAGATACTAGCATTGTCCATAAAGTTAAATAGCTCATATTGATTAAATATCTTTGCAGGTAGAATTTTGAAATGTGCTTTGTAAAATTCCAGATAATTCTAAAATACAAGCAAAAGGGAGTGCTATTTATTTGGACAAAATGAATGTTCTAAATTGCGTTATTGAATTTTTAGTCATTTCTGAGAGTCGCTCCCTGCTATAAATAAATAAATAAATAAATAAATAAATAAATAAATAAATGCTTTCTCTGGATATTGATGGGTTATGCCAAATGGTTTTTCCTTTGAACTTTTCAGTATGAAATACATTACAAAAACCTTTGTTTTACAAACACCTGAATGCTAAAATTTTTCCATTGTTGTGAACTGTCTTTGACCATTTGGATCTTCTTGGGGGGAAGGCTTTCTCAGTGGGGGTTATGCTCAGTCTCAATTCAAAGCATTGGAAGCTTCTGAGAAAGTCTTATAGCACACAGGTCACTAGGAAATTGCTACAATCAAGACATTTATTGAAATGCCCATTATACTCATAAGTACTATGTTCCTATGAAATTTATTTTAGCAGAATAATAATTTTCTGACACAAGTTCTCTGTTCTATATTATATTAATAAGTATACTTCTAAAGTTATTTTTGAATGTGAGCTGGGTACAAAAGAACCAAACATATAATAGTAAACATGGAAGGCAAACATCCTTTATAAAATGCTGTGAACTTGGCCTTTTGCTTTAGAACAGCAACATGCTTGGTTGAAGAGGAAACTAGTAGTAGAATTAAAAGCAAAAGGAATGATTCTGATGATGGTATTAGTTAGTGCACAAGATCCAGTACTTCCTCTGACCAAAAGATGCTTCTGTTATAATAAAATATGTATTCCTAATTATAATTTTAAACTATTAAGTTAGACATTTATTCTAACATTGTACCAGAAATACAAACATGAAGAAGCAATGGTTCCTTTTCTGAGATGATTAACCAGGATGTAGATAAGACAGACCTATGTGTGAAAATCACAATATAGAGAAGGCCTGGAGATCCAAAGGAGGGCATCTTTTGTCTTCAAGTCATTGATTAAGGCATCACAACAAAAATAGACTGGACAGGGATTTCACAGAATGGTAAGTCCTCCACAAGGAAACAATGAGCCAACCCAATAAAGATCCAGAACATCCTGCAGCTATGTAAGCTTTTCAATCTGGCCACAACCTAGAGAGTATCAAAAGACCAGCTGGTAGTGGCCTGCACACTTTGTCAGGCCACCAAGAGCCTTGAATATCAAGCTCAGATTTCTGTTCTTTCAGTCATACAATGTAGTTTCAAGTTCAATAAGCTTGTGGATATTTGGAACACCTTTCTTGTCCTGACACCAAGCTGACTACCCAATGCTATAATTTCTCTATCATATTGGTCAATTTATTAAAATAATAAAACCATTTCACAATGACATGTTTTCTTTAAAATTAAAAGAAATCAAATGTTATATATGATGTCATAATATATATTATATGTGTAATATTAGTATTTACTATTTCTATTAAGACTAAGTCTTCTTGAATGAGGATTTTGATGTCATCTTATGCATGTTTACCATGATTTTGGCAGTCACATAACAAAAGAAATGATTTTAGTAAAAAAAAAACCCTAAAATTATTTTTCACTTTTCCAACTAATAAATAATATGTATACTCTTGGATATTTTTTCCATAAGTAGCCACACTGGTAAATTCAAGGTAACTACCTATCCAGGGACAACAAGTATGCAAGCTCAAGAGTACATATGTGTTCTATTGTAGACAGAAGTTTCTGTCCTGTCTAGACACACAGCTGTTTAGTCCCAAATAAATACACAGAATCTTATATTAATTATATACTGTTTAGCCGATGGCTCAGGCTTCTTATTGACTAGCTCTCGCTTAATTGTTAACCCATTTCTATTAATCTATGTATCTCCACGTGGTCTTGGCTTACTGGGGAATGCCCAACATCTTATCTTCCTGGTAGTTACATGGTGTTTCCCTGTGTCTCACTCCCTGTGTTCCTTCTCCCCCAATTCTCTTCATCTGGTGGCCCCACCTATACTTCCTGCCTGGCTACACCCTGCTTGTCCATTGGCTGAAAAAGCTTTATTCATCAACCAATAAGAGAAACATTCACAGCATACAGAAGGACATCCCCCATCAATATGTGAAATAGTAATAGGAGAAGTATCTCTTTATGTACTACAACTATATGTATACAAGTCTTATTATCATAAAAACCACAACAAATCATAAATGATTCCTCATTGTCTAAACAGATCCTTGTAATATTCCAGACATCATGAAGGAGAGAAGAAAGATTCCATTTGTAGTTGCTGCATATCTAAGATATGTGCTTGCCTTATATGATATTTTTTCCAGAACTAATGTTGAGATAGTTACTAGCAATTATTTCATTCCAATTATTTTAACTGTGTTGTTGAAATCAAACTTAGCAATGTAATGACCAGGTCAATAATCAGAAGCAATTACAGTAAGTTGGTATTTCTATAGAGTCCATATGGTCTTGACCTTGCATATGTTTTTGGTTCCTGGATAGGTGGTTACTCTGAATTACCATTCTGGCTACTTCTAGAAAAAAACCTAGGAGTGTAACTTTCAATCATCATTTAAATATAAGTTAGAGACAGCATGGAAAAATGATTTGATTTGCAAATAGCTAGGTAATTCACACTTCAAATCCATTGGCTTAAACATAAAACATTTATTACTTCTCACAAATTTCTGTGGTTCTTGACTGTGCCTCCTCATTTATCTACAGTTAGCTACTGGGTCAGCAGAGACATGCAACTTTGGCATAAGGTCTGACTCTACCAAGACCTGTTGTTCAGCAATGTGTTGTAGATGTACAGAGCAGCAGTTTCATCTCCAGGCTGTTTCCAGCACTAGCAAATGCTCTCTGTTAATCCTATCCCAGAAAGCACACTAATAATAAAATGGAAGGTCATAGTTTCAGCACTTGGTTGAAAAACAACATGACATCATAAAGCATGAGGTCTAGAAATAAAGACACTTGTCATGCTGCATGATGACCCAAGTTCAAGTCTATCAACCGTGCCAAAGTGAAAGGATAAACCTCCACAAAAGGTTTTACTAGACTCTACATACATACAATGGTATATCATAATGTGTATACCCAGACAAACACATACACACACACACCCATGAAGTTCAGTAGTTGTCCAGGTAGTAGCTCAGCCTAGGAAAATGATTTTTAAAAGGTTTTCTTACTAGAACAAATTCCATGGATCTTAATATGTGCTTGACCTCTCTTACCCCAACATTAATAGTTAGAGCTTTGAAATTTTCACTCATTGCATTCTGGAATCTTAAAATTTTGATGTGTTACTGATAGGAGATAATGGCTACATAGCTAATAAACAGAACAATATGCACTCCAAGGTCATTAAGACAGCACAAATATGTTTAGTAAAGAGAAAGGACAAAGTTTGGTAGATATGGAGGTGGGAATTATTTAGGAGAAATTAGAGGAGGGGAAAACATTATCAAATGTACTATATGAAAAAAATTAAAAACCAACAGCAAAAACAAAACACAACAAAAAATATTAGGGGAATCTCAAAGCCCTGACAATATATGTTGGTCTCAATGACCAGAAAATACAGATGAGTCTAATATGGTGTTTTCCACAAAGATGTTTTCAATTAATGGAATTCATAGGAACACTGTATCTTTATTTTATAAATTTGTTTTTTAATTATTTTAATGAATCTATTATCAAATAAGAGTGGTATAAGGAAAGGTTGGTATGGCAGCTATAGAAATTCTGCTCCATATGCTGACCATAAGCCATGATTTCAATATGTTACCACATTAAAATTTTCCAAACTCAACCCTAGGACCAATTTCAACATTTCCTGCCAAATACATTTAAAAAACGCATTTTAAGGCAAGATAGCAATAAATACATAAAAGCCCCAAAATCTTAAGTTTCCAGTTCATTACCCATAAAAACTATGTATATAGTGCTTCCTATCATTCTTTCTTCAATATCTTTGCCAGATGGGACTGTAGTCTGTACTCAGCAGTCTCTGAAAGACTAGCATGTTGAGCTTACACAGTCTGCTCCTGATAGGCCATGATGCCTTTCATCCCCATCATGAACTCATTACTGGCTATACCTACAGCAGTGGCTATTATAGCAGTTTTTTTCTCTGTTATGCCCCAAATGGAGAGATTTTGAGAATCCCAACTTCATATTGGACAGCCAAGACTTGTTCTGTTGAGAAAATTTGTTTCCTGCAGATACTACCTATATATTTGTAAGAATGCATTTAAAAATCTTTAATTTTCTTATCTTTTCCCCCTCTCAGCCAACTTAAGGGAATTTCACTGAGGGGAGGAACTGAGAACAACTGTGTTAGTAAAAGAAGTCTAAAGCAGGGCGTGGTGGCGCACGCCTTTAATCCCAGCACTCGGAGGCATAGGCAGGCGGATCTCTGTGAGTTCGAAGCTGGGCTGGACCGACAGCCTCGAAAACAATACAGAGAAACCCTGTCTCGTAAAAACCAAAAAAAAAAAAAAAAAAAAAAAAAAAGAAGTCTAGAAATCAACCTCACACAAGCGCTTAGCTTGAAATGTCCCTTCCTTCTACAAGTCTCTTGCTGAGACTCTGTGCTGTGACTATTTGTAAATATAAAAATGACTCTCCAGACAGATGGTTATTTACTGTGTTTTCTCTATTATGCAGGATAAATTATTAACAAGAAAATAATTGAATATTGAATATGCCCTGGCAAAGAAATAATCTTTCACCAAGTCTGGCACATACTATGCTGTAAGTGTGCATTCCAATTAGGAGAGTGGGTCAAGTAGATTAATGTATGAAATTGTTTAAATTCATGATCCAAGCCCACTTTTCTTAAGAACTTAGTACCATTGTGAGTCAACTATTATTTAAGCTTGTTAGCTTTCTTTGAATTTCAACTGTATTTTATGACTCATGGATTTAAATCATAATTCAATTATACATATAACTGAAAAATTCTTCAAACATTTTCCTTTTTAAAATGTTGATGGTATTATATCCCAGCTGATCAAATAATTTGTCATTTTGACATATTAAAATGTACAGCTGAGAAATATTTCATCTCTTACTGAAGACTGGAAAAAAAAAACAGAGCTCAGAAAGCAGCCTAGCTAAGCCATTGAATATCACTGGATTATAAGAACAAACAAAATTGTTTAAGCAATATGTAACTACAATGCCCTCCAGCAACAGCTCCCAAAGTGTGGCCCCCTGACTGGCAGCAACAATGCAGCTGGGAACTTACATGTTAAAAACAGTGCTACACCCCGTCACCAGAGTGTCTGAATGAGAAATGCAGTAAATGCCACCCTAAATCTAAAATGTTACCGATTAACATGAAAGTTGATCAACCCTATATATACATTTTCAGTCACTTTTACTGCTGTAAGATCCCTTGTGTGACTTCAAATTACAAAGCACCATTATCAATATTGTTAAATGAGGAGCTGGAGAGATGACTCTGAGATAAAGAGCACCTGTGACTCTTCCAGAGGATCTAGCTGAATCCCCGCAGCTATGTCTAAATGTTCACAGCTATTTGTCTCTTCCAATCCTCGGGAATCTGATCCTCTGTTTTCTCCTCCGTGGGCACATGCACACACACAAAACACATGCAAACACCCAAACACACATATATACACTTTAAAAGTGAAATAAAACTTTGGGAAGATCAAAATTGACTTCTTTAAAATTACAAGCCTAACTTGACAGCTAAATGAGTAAAATGGGTAATTCATACTATACAAAAAGTGTAAAATACATAAAAGTCACAATAGGCACAGGAAAAAGATTTTTTTCTGCTTAGGAGTTTGAGAGGGAAGGCAATTGTTGACAGACCACTTCTGAAGCACAAAATATTTAAAACATGGCAAACAGAACCTGTTAATGATGAAAGATCTTGATATATAAATGTAGCTAACGTCATAAGAAATAACAGACACGAGTCTTTATGTCTTGACATTTGTTATCTAAAGAAAGGCTCAAAGCTTGTTGTACATATCATTGATCAGGACTATTGAGCACAGAATTATTTGAAATCCAGAACAACATTTTCAAATTGAGTTTTTGTATCAGGATGCGGCAATTTAAATATTTTAAGGCATAAACATCAAGCTCACATTTGCTTTTCTTTCAGGTACTTCAGAAGACTGAAATAAAAAAATCATGCTCCAGTACACATTTTATTTTTTTAGAGAACCAATGTAAACCATGCCTGCATGCAGTCTGCATATAGCCAACAGAAAGTAGAAGACAGTCTTCAGAGGCTGTGGTTAAAACTAAATACCCTCCGCCATACAGAACTTTTGCTCTGCTGCTGAGTTCATGTATACTTATAAAATTAAAATATAACCAACTTTGCAGATTCAAACTCATATTGATCTTTCTCTTCCTGCCAATTTTATGTATGATAAATTTAAAACAAACACTTAGTATATTATAAGAATAGGCAGAGAAAACTATTGTTAAATTGTAATGACTTGCATTCAAATTATTCTATAATAGTTACCCCATGGTGATTATTAGGGTGTTTTGTATATTCGATTATAATGTTTGGCATTGTTGTTACTGATTCTGAATAGTCTTCATGTTGCCTCAATAACCTCTACATTAATTAAAATGTGTAGTTAATAGACAAACAAGACAGAGTGGGGCAGATGTTCCTAACCAGTATTTAACCTAAAAAACCAGTAATTAACAGTACTTCTGAATGATACATGGATTTCACTGCTAGTCAGTATTGTCAACATGGGAGGCAAGTCTTACCTTGTCTAAATTTTTTTCTTTTTTGCAACAAGGAGAAAAATAAATGAGTTGTCAGTGTAATACTAAATATTTACAGCATTAACTTTTTAAGCATGAGAAACAATGGTGAATCTCATTAAGAAATAAGGTAGTTCATAAAGAATTAGATATTTATGGAGCATCTTGTTTCTAGAGATTTCTCTAAGAGGAGAATTAAAACACACCTCTGCTTTGGGTTGTGAGCACAACCTTTACTGCTGCTTGGGACCATGTCAGATGTGAATGGCCTGTACAGGCACCTGAGGCCATGTTGATGTCTGTGATCTACACTGCCACTGTCCGCGTTCCTGGTCTTACTGCCGCTGGGAACCCTGTTTACTGCCGCTAGGAACCGTGTTGATGTCCATGGCCTGTGTTATCACCGAAAGCCATGAGAATATCGGGTCTGTGGTGCTTCCAGAAACTATGTGGATGTTCATGATCCATGCTGCTGCTGGCTGTAAGGGGGAAGCATACTACTCTTGCAGTGGCACGGATGGCTGAAGACTAACAGTTGAAAAGGAGGGACATAGAAGGTTTCTGTGACAATCCCTACCCTCCAAGCAACTCTCCCCACAAGTAACACCCTAGACATGAAACCATTGAAGAGAACTTTTAAAGCTTATGCAAAGAATGCTTAAGTGTAGACTTTCACAAACAATGGCTTGTGGTGGCTGTGCAGGTAGGGAAGGATTCAGCTTTCTTGAAGAGGCTGGCTAATGGATTTTGATGATGCTCCAGTGAGTATATGAGCAACACAAACCAGACTCTTGCTTTATTTCTCTTGTCTTCCTTCCTTCCACTCTTTCTTTTTTCCCTTGTTTCTTTCCCTTTTTGCTTATTTTGGGGCAGGGGAGGTCACGGGTAGGGGCTGGACCTGGGAGAACTGGAATGTGAGTATGATTGTTGTTCATGATTTGGAACAAAAACAGAAATAAATAAAACACATCACTATATACACATTCTCACATTGAAGGGATGAATGTAGAATCAAGAACTCTACAGAAGACAACATTTACATTAGACCGAAATAGAGGCAGGAAAGATTGGCCAATTCTCATTTGGCATCTCGCATTCCAGGGAGAAGTTTGCTGTTATGAACATAGTACGTGGAAGGTAAGCAGTAGGGGAAATGTAGAAATAGAAGGTGTGGCCAGCATCTCTGAGCCAATTTTTTAAAAAATTAAGTTTCAAAATAAATGGAGCAAACAGACTCAACCCATCTCTCCACTGTCCTAAGTGTCAGTGTCCATGGTTGACTGTCTATTACCTGTCACATTTCACAAATGTCAGTGATGTCTGTAGTGATCCCCAGTGTTCCATGTCACTAGACATAGATATGATTGGAACAGATAGTTAGGTCAAAGAATAGTGCGTATGGGGAATAAGTGAGTCTAGAAATAGATCAGGGTTCCATACAAACACATATTTATTGACAAAGAGTTTCTGCCTGGAATGAAAAAGTGGCCAAGTCAATCTTAAGTAACAGCAGCATGTGATAACATGCTTTTAGGTCAATTAAGACTTTCCTTGCATATGGATTCGTACTATTTGTTAGATTGTAGAATGAACTGAAGACACTTGTGGTTGGGAAAAGAGGAAAAGTTTTTGTCTACCAGAAGTAGCTTAATCAAGTAGAAAATAACTTCCCTAAAGTTTAGGGGATTATATTTAAACATACTGTGTATAAGAATGTATTCTGTTTCATATTTATAATTATGGAACTCCTGTGTAAATAGAATCTTTAATCTTATTCATTATTGTATTTTTCAATATATTTTATTATTGCTGGTGTATGGAGGGGATCATGATGTGTGTGGGTGTGCATGTGTCACTGTGCATGTGTGAGATGCTGAAGATGAGCTTTGTGGAGTGAATTAGCTCCTCCAAACTCAGGTCCCAGGCCTACACAGCAAGTGCATTTATCCACTGAACCATCTCACAGGTTCCAATTTTGTATATGAAAATGAAAATAAGGAAAATGTACCAGGTATGTCAGAAGGCTTCATGTAGTCAGGTAATATTACTCTAGTATTGCACCCCAAAAGGAGTAGAGTGATGGGATAAGGAATAAGAAAAATAAAATACACTACACCCACACTTGTTCTTTAAGAATCATCACCCAGTCCTTCACATACAAACACATTTCCAATACCCCTTTCAGACCCAAGAACACTGAGAAAAATTCAAGAGCAGACATATGCAAATGTTTTTGAACTCTTAACCAGGATTGTATTTCTAGGAACTTGCTAGAGGAATTCACTTCTATAGACAAACAGGTAACTTCAATATTCACATCATATAGGAAGAAAAGAAGAATGATGATTTGAATTTTTTTCCTTGCTATTGCCATGAACTTTGCTAAAGTCTTTTTGTTTACTTTTTTACAATCTCATAGCAAATGAAAAACAGAGTCTGGATTCCATCCAGATTTATCTGATTCTGATGCAGAAAAATAACTCCTATCATCCAAATTTCACACACACACACACACACAAGCACACACACACATGTGCACACATACACACACACATGCACACACATACATGCACAAACACACTCTTGTCTTTTAACTTTTGTGGAAATTCATGTCTCCACCATGCCAAAAAGAGTTGCCTGATGATCCTATACCAGTTCTTGGATATTTTTAGGTCAGAATCTTTAAAGGCACAAATGATTCTTTCAAATAATGATTTTTCTGAAAGTGCTTTGGAAAGAAATTCATTCTCCATTTAATTTCAACCATGGATTAGTAAATTAATAAATACCTACATTGTGTGGTATTTATTAAAATGTTGTACCTGAAAGTTTATGAAGAATCGATTTAGTTGACTTTAATTTATAGCCAGCTAAGAGTTCTACAGAACATTTAACAGAAGCAAACTTACAGCTGGGATAAAATGGGAGTTGGTTTTATTAAATAGAAGCCCAAACTTGACATTTCAGTGATTTTAAAACATTTTATCAAATAAATACTATTTTATACCTTTCTCAAATAAATATGTATTTATGAAATAAACATTGTGCATTTGTGTTTCTCAAATTAAATATGAGCTGTGTTTGTCCTTTGGTTATTAAGATGCCCTGTACCAAATACCTGAAATTCTGCTTTGACCCCTGCATACAATTGACTCAAAGCACATGTATTAAAAGGAATTTTCCAGGCTGAAGAGATGACTCAGTGGTTAAGAGCACTGGCTGCTTTTCCTGAGGACCCACCCAGGTTTAATTTCCAGCAGCCACATGACAACTCAGAGCCATCTGTAAGTCCATGTCGAGGAGATCTAGTGCCCTTTCTGATCTCTGAGGACACTAGGCACGCACATGCTTGGGACACATTTGGATGTAAAACACTCATAGATATAAGACATTTTTAAGAAATGAAAAGATCCTTTGCTAAGACGTTTCTGCCTACTGGTATACTCCATTGATGATCCTGTCACTAGAAGAATGCAAAGGGGTTTGTTTTCACTAAAGTTTTTGTTGGGTAGGGTGGTACACATATATACATGTGACTGTAGCAATCACGGATCAATCAGCCCCAGTGTCTTTTATCAGAAGCTTTACATGGTATTTTGGTTTTGTTTCTGTTTTTGGACACAGAGTGTCCACCTGGCTTGGAATTTGCCAAGTAGGTGGTGCTGCCTGGCAAGAGACACTCTACTCCACCCCTGGATCAGCTTGTCTCTGCTCTCTGTGTCACCATATCCAGCTTCTCAACATGGGTCCTAGGGACTGAACTTAGGTTTTCATGATTGCACAGCAAGCATTTTACTGACTGAGTCATCTCTACAGTCCTTAATCAAGGTTTTATTAATATTTACTTAGTTCAATATTTTGTTCAGCATCATGCCTATGGACAAAGTAATAAATTGCCATGGTTAGACATTTATATTTTTTTCTTTTTTATCACAGCACTAGCATTCATTTCCAACAAAGTGCTAAAATTCTTTTATTTACTTGTTATAGCCATGACAACAGCACAATATATACTGGAGCCTATCATTATCTTCTGCAACCACTAATACATTAGAGTTTTGTGCATTTTATTTGTTTTAGGTTTTAAACTTACTTTATATAATATAATTGATAGAGTTAAGTGAGGTAGAAATGGATTTTTGTTCTCAGGAAGCTTATGCACGTTAGATTCTTTCTGCTCTATTAACAGAATATAGAAGGGGTGGGGATACTCTTATTTCATCTGTGCCTTTGATAACTATGGCCTAACCATCTGTCACACTATATTATTGTGTAAATAATTCCCATCAGGTGTCCCACTAACAAATTCAAATTAATTAGTACTTGTAATTGAAGCTCAATAATAATTGCAGCTACTGCTACTGAGCATTTGTCTCTTGGGTTCCAGGGAGTGGTAGGTATATTTTAAGTTGTTAAGGTCTAACACAGTGAAAATCCTAGGAACACAGGTATTTGTAAAGGTTGCTAATACAAGGAATCCAGATGTGCATAGATTCTGTGTGTGTTTTTACTTTGTCTCTTATATCCAATAGTCCAGTTTTTATCATCATAATACCAAATAATGTCACGAATGTACACAGAGATTTTTACCAATCTTGAATGTCCTTTGGATTCATGTGACTTCCCTGAACACATTCTGCAGCCTCAAATTACCTTTGCAATGAGAAATAATCATAAGACAACAGCAAATCTGTGGATAGATAGCTTATGGTCTTTGGAGTCATCTTCCTTGCATTCTGCTATTTTACAGAATTCATTCTTCCAAGGTGATTCCTTCTTTCTATAATTATCACATGTGCTTCTGATCCTTAAGTTTCAAAACAGAATAACAGACAGTCATTATCTTAAGAATATTATGTTTGCTTAAGAAACAGGCACATAATGAACCCTTATGAGACCTGCAAACTAAGGTACATCCTTATCACCTTTGTAGCCATATTGTTGTGGTCTGGGATTAAGCTCTTTTCTCTTTATTTTTTAAAGACAATTAAAACTCTGCTTATGAGAATTCTGGCTTGTGATCTCTAGCTCCCTTGGAAAGTCTTTAGAGTTTGTAGTATTTAATAAATCAGCTACCAACCCTAAAAGGCACAGGGTCTCTATGCATTGATATTTCTTAGTATTTTGTTCATGAGATAAGTAACATGCATGTAATAATAGGAGCCCATTTCAAGGGGCATATCTTTCTATGTATTTCTGATATGTTTTCAGAATTCTATGTGACTTTCAAAATATTAGTAAGGTTAAATAAAGAATATATGTAGTATTCTTAAAAACTGGAAAATTTGTCTTCTCATAGCATTTATCACTTCAAAACTCAGTAACCATCTAGGAAGGACCATCTTGTTGATTCAACTTTATCAGTTACTAAATCAAATAAGGGTGTTATAATAAAATTTTATTTTTATGTTTTGATTATTGTCTTTTGGAAATACTCTATAACCATGGACTATATAATTTTCTTTATAAAAAGTCATTTAGGGTATAAAATGAGATTTAAAATATGCTGGTGAAATAATGTGGAGATGGGAAGAAGATTAATATGACTTACATAAGACTCTGTATGTTCGGATTGAAACCAATAGTCACACTATGTTGAATTCTCATGTTTCTTTTCAGATGAAGCATTGTTTTCCTAAATCTACAAGCTTGTTGCCATAGATTTAGAGTTAAGGCATTACATCTTATTCTAAAACAAACATTTGAAGTAGGAATTAGACATTGTTCTACAGACCTTTAAATTAGAATCATTAAAAGAAAGAATATTTCATAAATTATTAATAGCCTTAAACTGGTAGAGTCAATGCCCTTTAAACCTCAGATTTTCTCATGTCTCAAACTCATCTCACCTCTGTCATATGGTGGATGGATAAGAAAGCACAGTAAATAAATCAATAATTGGCATTTATATAGAACCCCCTTTAAAATAACCCAATTCCAATTACATTGACTCACTATCTAACACACATAACTATCAAAGCAAGGTTTAGAAAGCGTGCCTTGGAATAAAAAGCAAGCTAGAAGCTTTAAGAAATATTTTCTTTCCATGAGTTCTCTAGAGATTTGTGCAATTCATCTATTCAATCCATCAGACAATGGCTTCTAGACACTATTTTTAATCTGGCCAGTTTTGTCTGAGAAAAATCATCTGAGATCACAATGCAAATCAGTCATCATCAAAAATGCATAATAGAGACCTCCAATTTATATAACCTCTACTAACATTTATTTTGCGTAAAAGAAGAATGCATTCCACAGCACATACATAATTAAATGTAAATGTATGCTGAAAAATCTCATAATCATGAAAAATATATTACCTGATGGACTACTTATGTTTGGCAACTTTTTCCTTCCAATATCTGTCTTAATATTTAAGAGCAGATTAGAAATTATAGCCACAGTCTCAGCTCTTTCTATGAAATATGTATAGGGGTAGGTCCAGATAATTTATTTTCCTTCAACTATACATGGAGATGGATAATTACATCTTTCTGAAAAAGTGAAGCCATTAGATCCTGTCTAACCTTTGGTTTTACATTGGTAGATTTCAATGCTGTGAACTATTATGCTATTGTTTGAAGGTGCTCACCCCATTTTCTAAGCATCATTGATATTGCTGTAACACCAAGAAGCAGTATCAGCAAATACAGCGTTATTGTTTGGTTTGGCACCATTTTTAGTGGCTGCCTTTTAAAAGAATAACAGTTTTGCTACTTAGCTCTTATTTTTCGATCAATCTAAAACTACTCTAAGTAATAAATTTAATTTAAAACTTAATATAAATTATAGGAAGTTCTTTAAAGTGTTACTTAAATTGGAAGAGAAAAGACATGTGTGTTGTGCGAGTTCTAATAGGTATTAAAAAACCCGGAGAGTCAAAGAAATAAGCCATGGCCACCTCTTATCTCACCAACTTCTTAGCAGAAAAGAGAGGTGGCTACACATGTGACTACTTTAATAACCTATCAGTTAATTGTTTTATAAAGCATGCCATTATTTTTCTAAGGCATAGGACAAAATCACCCTATGTGTAATTTTCACATGTGTAAAAGCATTGTGATGGCCAGGGTCAGATAATGACATCCAAACTGACTCCTGGATGGAACTCCTAGAAGTTGGTATCCTAGAGGCATGAGAGTCACACAGGATGCTATTTATTGAAACTTGAAACCTTTTCCCTAATGTCTACTAATTTATATCTTTGACTGTAGCTGAGAGAACCTTAAGATGTGATAGCGTCCTGTGCTTCCCCAACTCATTTCCTCATCAATTAGAAAATGGGAACGTTAATGAACTTAAGGGACAGATCTGATGTTTATTTCTATGTGTTAGCTTTCCATTCTTCTGAAATGAGACAGGGCTGTACTCTACACTGAAGACAATTAACCTGTAACTTTCATCACCTCACATGAATGTATAGGCACCTTGTGGTCCTTCCAAAATCTCTGAAAGTGTAGGCTGTGCTCTCACTGTTATAGGAAGATTGAGGCAACTACAAAGGTGACTCAGTATCATTTTGCTTATTAATATTATAGGAAGACTTCGTCTAGCCTGTCAAAATCGGGGTCTCCATATCAAAAAAGAGTAGACACTTGTAGCTGTTTTCACTTTCAGAGTTTTATAAAATTGTACTGAATTTTGCTTCTTTACCAGTCTCTAAATTCTGATCAGCGAGAATTGTCCAAACTGTAATCACTTAAATGCATTTCTTTACACTTTTCATCTGTTATGAGAAATTCAAAATGTAACCAAAATGGTTTATGTTATAAATATCTAAGAAAATATAATGTAAAATCCATACTTTTTAAAATCACCATAATTCAAATTCATAGTCATCCTAGATTAAGCTTTTCTCAAAATGTGTGATGATGTCTGTCAAGACATACTTGCCAACTCCTAATCAGAGAACAGGATTTATCTATTAGCCATCATTTGGGTAGCTACAGAATTAGTATACAATGGTTAGTTTCTCCTATTGGCAAAATAAAAACTTACTTCAAGAATGACTTGCTGATTTAAAAAGCTGAATTCTCTGAAACGTAG
The DNA here is from genome assembly GCF_017639785.1 of Mesocricetus auratus. Taxonomy (NCBI): domain Eukaryota; kingdom Metazoa; phylum Chordata; class Mammalia; order Rodentia; family Cricetidae; genus Mesocricetus; species Mesocricetus auratus. The sequence goes on along the minus strand of NW_024429194.1, from coordinate 37,698,044 downwards.
GATATAGAAAAAAATCAATAACTGGAAAGTTAAATGTTTGAGGTCACAGTGAGAAACTTGTATGTTAAAATGGTAAGAACCCAGGGTGTCATCAGAATTTATAGAAATGTTCAAACAACAGAGGATAGAGAAGAAATCCCATTCTGTTGTCTTCAAATATCTTTTAATCAATTGTAAGCATATCAATATTCAGATAAAACATTAGTATTATATGCCCAGCATCTTTACAGTAGCCATTTGAAAAGAATTAGAACTTTGGACAAAAATAACTGTTCCTAACACAAGTCAGTCCATATTTATACATAAAATATTCTTAAAGTATAATAATTTGTTTACAGGATATAGTTATATCCCCATGTTAAAGCTTCATAAATTAAACCTACAGAACCTGATATAATGTTTTATGAATTCATATATTAGTATGAATCATTTATTAAACTCCCATGTTGTTGGATCAAACAAAATATGTTTTTATGATATTTTCAATATACAGGTAAACCAATCAATGATGACTAAATAGTTTCTGATGCATTTTATGTGTTTCAATATCAAACTTATATATTTTATATGTTACTTCTTTTTTTTTTTTGGTTTTTTCGAGACAGGGTTTCTCTGTGCCTTTGGAGGCTGTCCTGGAACTCACTTTGTAGACCAGGCTGGCCTCGAACTCACAGAGATCCGCCTGCCTCTGCCTCGCAAGTGCTGGGATTAAAGGCGTGTGCCACCAACGCCCGGCTATATGTTACTTCTTATTTGGTAGTTTGATTACAATGTTTTTAAGTATTAATCATGACTTTCTATAGTGCATAAATCATATGTCATCAATATTTATAGGCAAATAATTTTAACTTAATCAGATTTTTCTAGGCTGCGGTTTACTCTAGGCAAAGGGAAGTTTAGTATGATACCAGGAAATAGAACAAAACATCTCCATGTTCCCATAACCCTTCTCTGAAGATGTGTTCATTGGAGTTGTGATTTCTGTTCAGGCCCAGGTACACTGACTCATCAAATCCAGTGGTGAATCAAATTGAATACTTTCCTCAGATTTTCAGTCAGCCTGGGACTGGGACAAATTTCATTACCATGATTCCCAGCTTACAGATTTGACACAACTATACGGAATTACAATTTGGTTGCAGTAATATTTTCTTAACTTCAATTTAATAACATTTTCTGGGTATAGGTTTGTATATACTTACATAAATAAGTGTTGGTATGTGTGCAAGAGGGTACACACATTATAGAAATGAAAGGTCAATATTCAGTGTGCTTCTTAATTGTTCTCCACTATTTTTAATAGTCAGGGTCTCTCTGAAACTGGATCTCACCAATTTAGGTAAAAACGCTGGCCTTTGTGTTCCAAGAGGTGTGCTTGTCTCTACTTCCCTGTGCTGAGATAGTAATTATGAAATCATATCAGGCTTTTTGTGTTGAAACCCAGGCCATTAGGACTCAAAATTTCCTTGATGTAAATCAAGCAATTTTCAACTGAGCTATTTCCCTAGCCTCACAGTTAGAAATTTACAGCCATTTATATATACTTTTATGCTTTTAATCATATATATTTTGTATCACACCAAATCCTATTGAAATAACTTTATTGAGAATTCAGTCAGTCAGCTACAATGTCTAGGGCATGAAAGAAAGACTTCAAAGCCAATCAAATATTGAATATAAATACATAAATTGGATATATCTGAAATAATTGCCTATACATATATCACCATGGATCTGTATCCATATGAAAATTGGAGACATGACCTATTATTTATCATCTCCCAATGCAATTATAAGTAGATTTAATTGGCATTGGGATTAAAAGCTTACTTACTAGTGTGTAACTAATTAACAGAATTTTCAGCTCACTCAGCATGTGACTTCTTCAACGATAAGCTGAAATTCTAAGAAAAATTAAAGACTTAAACTGGCTATGCATATAATTTTCAAATTACTCTCCATATTTGTACAGACATTAAGAAACCAAGCTTAGTAGTTTGTGAGGCTCTATGATAAAGAAAAGGAAGATGTAATTTTTAAAGCTAATGATTATAGGTAAGCTAAACAATTATTTTAACTCTAATTTGTATTATTAAAACTACCTGAACTACAAAAACATTTTAGTTAAGTTTTTCAAAAGTTACATAAAATTCTGTACCTTGCTTGTGAAAATTACATTATGACTGTCTCAGCTTTATTGGTGTTTAATAATATTGAAATTCTATTTGTATTGTAATGTTCTCCCACTTGACTAATGTGACTGGTTTTTGTCTTTTGCATTCATCCTTTCTTTTCACTTAGGATGCACCAGGCATGGGGAACCATCCTTGAAGTCTCTTTGACTTCTCTAACCAAAAACTTCAAGGATGGTTCCCCATGCCTGGTGCCGGTGTTTTTGTTAAGTACTCTATGTCTCTTAAAGTAGTATAATAACTTCCATCATGTGATTCATTTAAATTATTCATAAATTTATATTCATATACTCACATATGTTGTGTATGTATTTTAAATAAACATAAAACATATTTCCTTTGTTTTTCATGTATCCTAAGTGACATTAATCCATCCTGTCTCCCTTTCTCTATGTATTTTGCCCTCCCTTCTGCATTCCAAATTAAATTCTTCTATTTTCCCCTTAATAGAGTGTATACCCTCTTATACCCATCTTGAGAGCTCCTTCTGCCCCTCTCCCAGGTATCTATTTACATTTCCTTATTACTCCAGGTTATATACTCATATCTAAAAATTAAGAGCTAGGATTTACAAATAAGAGAGCTCATGCAGTGTTTGTCTTTCTGGGTCTAGGTTGCCCAAGCAACGTGGAGAAAAGTCTCCTGATTTGCCACGCCCAACAACCCACCTGTTTAATAATCATGAGAGGTGCAATTGTAGAACTCTGGCATTATACCAACTCTGCCCCCTGATGACTGGCAGCCACCCCTTGCTCTCTCTCTCTGTCTCTGTCTCTGTGTGTCTCTCTCTCTCTGTCTCTCCCTCTCAATGTCTCTCTCTCTCTTTCTCATATCTTATTTCTCTCTCTCTCAGATCTGCACGGGTTGGTTATCTCTCACGCCCCCTTTCCTTTCCTGTCTACCAATAAAACTCCACTTGGGATCTTTGACTCACGGTTGTTGTTTAGTTACTGGGTAAACTTAGACATTTTAACAACAGAGTCCTTTCCTGTGCATGCATCTTGTAGGTTATGCCTGTTCCCTAGCAGTTTTACTGTTTTGGTTTTCATATTAAGGTCTATGATCTTTTTGGCGTTTGTACTGGGTGATATATATGAGTCTAATTTTATTCGTCTAGCTGTGAACACCATTTGTTGAAGATGATGTCTTTTCTCCGGTCTGTGATTTTGGTATCTATGTCAAATAGATGAGTATAGTTAGCTGTGTGTGATCATTGTTGAATCTTCTATTTTGTTTCATGTATGTCTGTCTTTATATCTGAAGTTTCTTAGTTGATTTTCAGATTGTACACTATGTTTTCACATTGTTCACTTTGTGGCACCAATGGTGTCTGCTTCTTAGTTCCAATATCCTTGAACTCCTATTGTTTGGCTTTGCATTCTAACTATAAATTATGCTTGCTGTCCAGCACCACCTACAAACCTTCTTCTGCATGCTGTTGTATAATTGCCAAATTACTTACTATTCTGGCTGCACAGCAGCACTCTAAATCACAGACTTAGGATTCATATAAACTTATATCGACACTTGTGAAATCTACGCCATCCCAAAGTGTTTGTCCTCTTTATGTCCTGTGGTTCTGCTAATGACTGTGTGTGTCTTAGTGAACATCCCTTCTCCCCACCCTCTGAAGATAGCTTTGGCTGAAATGCAAATGTACCAATACTTTGAGGAACCAAACCCTGTTTATGAAGACTTGTGTCTTGAATTATTTGAAGTTTCAGATGGTAAGTGGACATTGAACACTTTTCCTGCATGTAACCAAATAACTAATGATTATTTTAGGGAATATTTGAAAAGAGTTTGAAATCTTTTTTCCACTTGGAAAAATAAACTATTCTGACTTAAAAAAAACTCTTTTTCATAGATTACAAAGATATTTTTTTATTTTATAGATTAAAATGAACATAAATTCTAGTGTATACACAAGGCTGCATCTAACCATCTACTAGTGAAATCTAAGGGCATTTCAGGTCAACTAAATAGAGTTTTCTTCTTCAAATTAGGTATTCCTATCAATGTTTTATTATATTTGACACTTGCATTTTCTTTAAAATGGGATTATAGCCCCAAGAAGAAGAAATTTCTTTATGTCTTCAAATATCCTCTGGCATACTTCAAAAGGTCAAAAGCATAAATGCATCAGAAAAAAATAATAAATTTTATGAATTTGTGTTCAAGGATATATGTATTCAGATAAGCTATGGCACATACAGTTAAATTTCTAATATCTGTCCCCATGGGGTATGTATTATATACAGTTTTCCATGCATCAGTCTCATTCTGCAATGCTTAGGCCTTTCAAATGATCAAGACACAAATATGTGTCCATATTTTTAATTTTCTTGTAGTCTGTAGGAACCACTGTGCTGACAAAGAAAAGAAAATTGGGGGGAGGTTGCTGCTAACTTGGTATCTAGACAATTTTAGTTTCATTTATAAATTTTTTCTCCTAAGATTATGTTACAGAGCAGGGCATTGATGGCACATGCCTTTAATCCCAGCACTCAGGACGCAGAGGCAGGCAGATCTCTGTGAGTTCGAGGCTAGCCTGGTCTACAGAGTGAGTGCCGGTACAGGCTCCAAAGCTACACAGAGAAACTCTGTCTTGAAAAACAAAACAAAAACAGACAGACAAACAAACAAAAGATTATGTTACAGTTCTTTGTTTGTGTATATATATATATATATATATATACACATTGGATTGAATATTTTGGATTTGATTAACAAGAGTATGTGAAGGTTCCTCCAGTCTGATTTATTTTCGTTAAAGAGTATTAACTCATACGGTTTTAATAAGCTTTTAGTTTTGATGAATCCATACTACAAGCCTTTTCCACCTTACAAGTGAAGAAAATAAATGCATTTATCTGGGATTAAAAAAATTAACAAATATTTAAAGATTTTTATTCTGATTATTTGACAAAGTTATCTTTCATTCACTAAGTAGTAAGATCTTTATTCATAATTGCAGACATGGAAGAAATATAGTTTTAAAATAATTTCTAAAGTCAACTTATTTTTTATTATGAATGTATGTCAATAAGTAGAACTTCATTTGAATTAATTTAATTGTTTCTATATTCTATTCCTACTCTTCCTAAGTTTATTGCTACATTCTATTAGGAAAATCCTAGATGTCCAAAATAGATAGGAAAAATTTTATCTTTCATCTATATAACTAAATGTACCCACTAAAAGATCATATATATGTATATATTTATATATATACATACATATATCTTTGTTTGGTTTTTATGAGACAGGGTTTCTCTGTGTAGCTTTGGTGTGTGTCCTGGAACTTGCTCTGTAGACTAGGCTGGCTTTGAACTCAGAGTTCTACCTGCCTCTGCCTCCTGAGTGCTGGGATTAAAGGCATATGTCACCACTATCTGATAAGGTTTTTCTCTCTTATCCCTGGGATTCCTTGAAGTCTCTGTCTTTGATTCTGAGCTGAGGGTTTTGTCTGTTTCTTGTTTCTGCTGTCTTACACTGGTACATAGAGCCTGCATATCTCCAGGTCCTTCTCCCTGAAGATCAGCATATAACGTATCATCCATTTCTACCTATGCTGGCAACAGAGGGTTCAGAAAGCTCAGAGGTCTTACAACTTTTCTAGAGCTCTCACTATACTATAGGAAATTACTTAGGATCTTGATTCAAGCCTTTCAAAACTACTTGGGACCAGTTCTGCATTCCTCTAACCTTTAACCAAAGCATCTCATCACCCTGGATACACACACACACAGACACACAGACACACACACACACACACACACACACACACACACACACACAGAGTCTGGTTAAGCATCTTTGAGTCTTTGATTCGTTCTGATTGTAATTTAATCATAGTATTTCTCCCTCCCCTTTCTTTCCTCCTTCCAAATCCTCCCACATACCCTCCCCCACTCTCCTTCAAACTTGTGACCTCTTTTTCACCAATTGTTATTGCATACATATCTGTATTTGTATATACATTATGTGTTCCTATGTATAACCTTTTGAGTCCATATAATGTTACTTGTATGTGTGTTTTCAGGGCTGACCATTTGGCAATGGAGCACAGTTGATGTGCTCTTTCATGGGGAGAACCACCTCTCAATCTCAGATTTACAGTTGCTGATAGTTCTCTCTGTAGGATTGAGGCCTCATGTGCAGTTTGGCATGGTTGTTGATGTCCTCGTTGTTAAGCTCCCATTTGGGTGCTCATGATGGTGAAACTTCACCAGTGCAGCTGGTATATTCTGATGTTGTAGGAGACACAATCACAGAGCAAATTTCCTGATTATCCAGCTCTTACTATCTTTAGGTCATACTTCAAAACACTCTGTCCTCTGAGACCCTCAAATATTTGACCTATGAAAAACATAGAATCCAAAATCTAGCTTGAAAAGAGAAACACCAGAAGATGGATAGAAATGGTGTGTGAAAAGGCACAGATTAAAAAAGAAGTGAAATGTTATACAGCATATAACTTCTCATTCTCATTTGTATAACTTTTGCTACCAAAATAAAAGTAATATAGATTTTTACAATTTTTTCTAAAATTTTTCTTATCTTTGATCTGTTGGTCAATTGCATAAAATGTCTTCTATCCATCTCATTGAAAATTTACCTTATTATAGTTAAATATTTAATTTTAGTTAAATTTGGAAGATTGTTACATATTGTAAGTTACTTCATCTGTAGTTGTTTTTCTAAAAGTCCTGAACTCTTTCTGTAAAAAATTTATGTTTCAGTGTGATTTTTATGCAAATATCCAAACAGCAAACGTTGGTAACATTGACCATCTACGTCATCCAAGACACATGTTGAATTATGAAACAAGCATTCCTCTAAGTAAGATTGTTCAAAGTGTGCATGATAAAGGAAGACATTCACAGTGTCATTCTTTTTTATATATAATATAATGTCTAACTTTATAAAATTAGGTATCTAGTCAGATAATCATTACATTGGCTAGTGAATTTATGTTATATAATGTTCCTTCTTTTAGATATTTTCTATTATTTATTTTAAAGTATAAGAGTATATGTCTGTCTCTTTCTCTTTTTCTCTTTCTCTCTATATCCCCTCTGCCCCCTTCACTTCCTCCTTTCTCCCCCCTCTCTTTCTCTCTCTATCTCTGCATATAGGTATGTGCACATAGCTAGTGCACACAGAGGCCAGTGAAGTCAAGTACCTAGGATTTGGTGTGGCCTGACCAGAGTGTGGAACCAGCTTAGAATATCTGAATGATCAGCAAGGGTTAGCTTCTCCAGAACCATGTATGTATGTGTGTGAGACTATGTGTGTAACACACACACACACTCACTCACACACACACTCTTCTTTTTTAAGTTTATTTTACATCTGGGCAGAAATTTTCCCCTCCCTCCTCTCCTGCCAGTTCCTTCCCCTTACCCCCTTTTGTTTCTTCCCCCAAATTCATTCCTCCCCTGTTTCTGTTGAGGAAGGAGAAGGTCTCCCATGAATATCAGCAAAACATGGCTTATCATGTTGCGAATTTTTAAAATTCTTTTTTTATTTAAATTAGAAACAAGCTTGCTTTACAAGTCAATCTCATCTCCCTCTCCTCTTCCCCTGTCCCCCCACCAGGTCCTCCAGCCCCCACCCAATCCCCACTCCCTGGGGGATCTCCAGAGTCTGTCATTTCATTCAGTAAGCTCCCAGTTTATATTCTCATAAATTCCCTCTTATTATCCCACCATTGTCTATTTATTTTATAAAAAATCTTTCCCAAATTATCTTTCCCATGTTAAAATACAGTGAACCAAGGATAGAAGTGAAAGCAGATCAATCAAACTACATTTTTGAGCGAATTTTTATGTGAGAAAATATTCCATGTTTAGGCAATTTTTTGAATACCTGTCATACGTTGTCATTGATTTTATTTTGGTGTGTACTTACCAATTTTTTCTTTTACATTTCAAGAACGTTGAAGAAAGTAGCTTTTCTTTTTATCATTGTCTTAGTAAAGTGTTATTTTCATTTCAACCACTAGTAGAGTGGCCACATTCCTAAATACACAAACTAGAATAAATAAGCCTTAAATGTTACCATGCTGTACATTAGTTGGTTACTAGAAATTTTCTTAGGTGATTTTAAAGTCACATTTAATTAACCAAAATTTTAATGGTGTCTCATCTAAGGTTATTTTTCTTATATTCTCAATCTCCACATCTTTACAATTGGAACAAGTCTGACTATGTGCTCTCAAGCTTTTATTAGTTTTAAAAGTATTTGATTGGTAGGCTGGAGAGACGGCCTAGTGGTTCAGAACACAGGCTGAACTCTCAGAGGATCTAACTTTGGTTTCCAACACCCATACCAGGAGTCTCATAATCTTTGTAACTCTAATTTTGACCTTTTTTGGCACCTGCATATATGTAATATATATGTAAACACACACACTAGTAGATGAAAACAAATCTTTCAGAACATTGTATTCCTATAAACACTTTGCAGGCTACTGAAAGAGAATTATGGACACCAACCCAGTCACAAAACCTCTGACCTATAATCTGTTTTACCTGCAAAATATATTAGGACAATGGTGGCACAGAACTTGTGGGAGTAGCCAAACAATGTCTGATTTGACTTAAGCCCCATGCATGAGAAGGAACCCATACCCAATACTGCTTGGGTAACCCAGAACCAGAGATTAGATAGCCCAGAGATATAGAGTAAAATCAAATACAACTGGTCTAAAAGAAAGAAAGGAAGGAAGAAAGAAGGAAAGAAAATGAGAGAAAATACATAGTTGTAAAATATGCTCTGTGATGTTTCCATCAATACGTACATTGGAAAATCACTGCTCCAATCAATCTGATTAATATTCCAAAGTAACCCATCTTTCATAGTGTGGAAACATTCAATATGTACTCTCCTAACAAATTTCAGTGTATCATATTATCTATATCCACCATCATGCACATTAGAGCTCTGGAATTTACTCATGTTATAACTAAAAGCATGTTCCTGATTGAATTGTCCAGGGAGAGACCTGGTGCAGTGGCCCCACACATGAGAAAACTCGTTTGCATTTCAGTTCCTTGACTCAGCAGAATTCTCCCTCCCATCCTTTCCAGTGACGTCTCAGTAACTGATTATTTATGTCTTTATCCATTTTGTATTTATGACTTTGTATTGTTTTCAAGGTTTGAACGAACCTGCAGGGTTGCATAGGATAATTTCTGTGTGCAAGTGCAATGAAGACATGTAGGTTCTGAGCACTTAAGAGACCTGCGTTTTGACATCAGCTTTGCAGTTTCAGGAAAACCTTGCATGTTTAGGAGATTGGCGGTTCGACTTGAAGGTCTCAGGTGTGGGGTCATTAGTGGAACAGAATAGATGAGAATTGCATTACAGCTGCACAAAAATCCATGTTTCTTCAGGCTTACCATCAGCATCTGGAGGGCTCCTCATCATTTGCCTGCAAAGAGAGTTAATTTGGAAGCTTTGAGCTTAATTCCCATAGAGTCACTTCTTCAAAAGATTTTTCAAATATAAAGCATATTTAGGAATAAATAAAACAGAGAACAATAATGTGAACATCTCTAAAATTAATGGGTTACTTTAAAATGACTTCCATTTCAGTATGTACTTACACTTCGGGGACATTTACATGTGCACGCATGTGCATGCATGTGTGCGTGTGTGTGTGTGATGTGTTCATTTTTGTGTGTGAATGTGGGTATGTGCATGCCATTGCATGTGTGTGAAGGTCAGAGAACAACCTTGTATATAGGTCCTGTCCTTCCAACTTCTGGGGAACAAAGTCTTTTGTTGATACTTGCATGTGCCAAGCTCGCTGGCATGTGGGGATTCTCCTGTCTTTGGCTGGGAATTTGTGGTAGGAGTGCTGATGCTACAGAAATGTGTTATCACACCCAGCTTTGTATGGGATCTAGGCATCTTAGGTCCTCAGACTTACATAGCAAGTGCTTTACTCGCTGAACCATTTCTTCAAACTACCTAGGGACAATATTGAGCTCAGTGACTCCTAGATTTATCAAGCTGGTAATAGAAACACATCTATGAACAATGTATCAGTATTATCAACTATTTTAAAATTAAGCACACAGTAGAATCTCTCATAATTATAGAGAAGCAGGGAACTAAGATTACCGAAGTGTTTCTGACTTTTTGTACCTTCAAAACCACCTCCTGTCTTTCACACTGAATCCTTCTTGCTTATCATCTCCAACACCCTTAACTCAATGGTTCTTCAAAAAGACAAACTGGTCTTGGAGAAATCAGGTTCAGTTTCCTGTGTAAAAACTCTGCTACCTTTCCCACCTCACCTGGCACAAACTAAATGGCATCTCCATGGCCTTAAGAGCTGCCATGTCAGTATCTACCTCTTACTCCCCTTATCTTCTCTTCTCTGGATCCCAGCAAGTGAATTTCTGATTGGCTTTTGAGTCCTTTCCCTAGAATGTCCTGCTGCTATGCATGGTCAGAGATATCTTCATAGCTTTTCAAAATCAAGCAACTTTATTTTCACATCAGTTTTAGGTTTACAGAAAACAGTAGCCAAGATAATATCCCCATATATGTCCTCTTCTTGGATCTCTCTACACCTTCTATATTATTAACATTTTTCACTAGCATTATGTTTGGTATTTATTACTGAATATTGATGCATTGTAAAGTGAATTTCATACTTGCATTTGGAGTCACTCTTCAATATATACAGTTGAATGAGTTTTGGCAATTATATGCAAAATTTCATTATCATAGAGGACAGGAATTCCCTGTATGTTCCTCTAGTCATCCTTCTTCCTTTATTCCTCCAGAATCTGTGGCAACCACTGATAATTTTACTATCTCTATATTCTGCCCGTTCCAGAATGTCATGTACTTGGACTCAATATTGAGCTTTTGCAGACTGACTTTGTCACTAAGCAATATGCACCTAACATTCTTTTGTATCGTTTTCATTTTTGATAGCCCATTTACTTTGGCACTGGATAATAGTCCACTGCACAAAAGTATCACCATCTATCCATTCACCTATTGAAGAACATCTTGGTTGCTTTGTATTTCTGCAATTATGGAGGCCATAAACTTTCATGTGTAGGATTTTGTGTGGGCATAAATTTTCCACTCCTTTGAATAAATACTGAGAAGTACTGCTGATGAATATTACAATAAGATTATGTTGAGTTGCACAGTAAACCATCAAGCTGTCTTCCAAACTGGTAGTATCATTGTGTGTCCTCACCAGTAATAAATGAGAGATCCTGATGGTGCCATATCATTTCCAGCATTTGCTATTGTCTTTATGAATGTGGGACACCCTGGTATGTACATAGTCATGCATTATTGTTGTCTTAATTTGTAATTTCCCAGAGGCACAGGATCTGAGAAATCCTTTCATATGCTTATTAACCATCTGTATATCTTTTTTTGATGGAGTATAAGTACAGATCATTTGCCCATTTTTTAATTAGGTCTTTGTTCTCCTTTCTGTTATGTATTTGATGGTCTTTATATTTTGGATCATGTCCTTTATTTGATACATTATTTAGGTAAATATTTTTCCCAGACTATGGTTATCATTTTACACTTTTGTTCTTTGCAGAGTATAAAAATGTCATTTTAATCAAGTCTAGTCTGTCAACTCTTTCTCTCACAGATTTTGGTTTTGATGTTGTGCATATAAAAACTATCACCAAACACAAAGTCACCTAAGTTCTTTCTAATGTTAGATTTTAGACACATGATGTTTACATGTTAGTAGTCTTCATTCTACATTTATATCTGTGATCCATATCTAGGTCATTTCTGTGATTTCTACTGGCAATGTATTATTCCTTCTCATTTAAATTCTGTTGCTACTTCTGATGGGATTTTCATGGTTGTTCTAGTTAATTCAGTGCCACATCACAAAGCAGTCACTGATCTAGTATTCTTCCTTTTACCTATCACTGTCATATCCAAAAATTCCTATTGCTCCTTGGTTGTTAGAGCATAAGTGCCAAGGGAGCCAGGACTCAGTCGTTCCTGTCAACTATTGTGTCTAACAGACTAGTGCTCAAGAAATACGATGTATTGGAAAGTATTTACTGAATAAACAAGTAAATGAGAAATACACAAATACTCTCATGGTGTTGCAGTTCTTAACTATGAGTTCACTTTTAAATAACAATAACAGAAAACTTACAGGAAAGAAAAAGAATATTAATGAATTGGAATCAATAATATATAAAATTCTGCCTATTTTTCTTATTCTGCCTGTACCACATGTAAGTCAAGCTGAATGCACAATGTGGTGATACAAAAGCAATGTGACTCAAGAAAATTAAATGATTAGCCTGGAAGGTTTTAGCATGCCTGGCCTGTTGCCAATATACTTTATTTTTGGTGAACATCTATTTAATCGTTCTGAACAGTCAATAGAAGACTCAGATAGATTGTTTCTCCTTTCTACAAAATGCAAATTAGCTTCAAATAATTTTGCTTAAGTTTTTATTAACTAAGTAATGGAAAGGAATTTATTTGTAATCTCAGTTAGATTACATGATAAATTATCCTATCTGTTCATGACATAGGAAAACAATTACATGGCAAAGTCTATTCATAGCTTTTAGTGAATCTTGGAACAATCCAAAATTCCAGAAGGTTTTGTAATTGATTCCTTGACTGCTAATGGGCCATTAAGTAAAGATTCTTGAGTTTAGAAACATCTATATAAATGTGCCTGCTATGGGCAAAAGATGAGTGTCCTGGTTTCAGTTGTGATTATTATCATCATAATATTAATATACTTAATGGATAGACTGGGGTGAAGTTCAGTTGTAGAGCAATTTGCCTAGCACACTTGAGCTTCTTAATTTGATCTGTGGCACCTCAGTGAATAAATCAATCAATATATATCAATAACAAACCCAATCACACCAACTAAACTGTATCTTTCTGGTCTTTTTTTAAATTACAATCATATCTATAAAAAAAACAAAGAGTGCATGGTCATTTCAGATTCCTGTAGTGAGTCAGATTATCAATCACTCTGCATGTGTTGATTCCAGAGGGAAGAAATAGGGATATATCTCTTTCCATGGTTTGATAAGGCACACGAGAGTCAGTAACACCTGTTCAGAAAACTATTTACTGCAAGATTAAAACTGAGACTGGAGAGACGGCTTAGTGGTTAGGGAGAATAAACACTGCTCTTGCAGAAAACCCAGTTTCTGTACCTAGCACCTACATCATGAAGCTCACAAGTGCCTTTAACTAAGTCCAGGAATATTGAAGGCGTATTCCCGCTGTGATAACTGAATTTATGTGACATGCACACACAATACACATACTTCATAATAATCTTTTATTTTTAAAATTATAGTTTAGTTATATACTCATTTAACCTTTCTCCCTTCAAAGCCTTTCATATGTCTCTCTTCTCTCTACTTCAAATTCATGACTTCTTTTTTCATTAATTGTTATTGTATACATTACTGTTTTTGTATATATATATGTGGACTCAACAGATTTTATTTAGGAATAAATCTTTCAAAAAGATGAAAACTGGTCAAAGTACTGTTATCAAGTTATCACGAAATACTATCCTGATAGATACAACTGAAGTACTTTTAAAAAAGGAAAATATGCAAAACACTACAAAATAATTGAAAATATGCTTAATTCTGTTTAATTCTTGTGTGTGTGTGGTTTTTTTGGGGGGGTTGTTGTTTTTTGAGGTTTTTTATTTTTCTTTCAGGACAGGATTTCTCTGTATTGTTTCAGAGGCTGTCCTGGAACTCACTCTATAGACCAGGCTGTCCTAGAACTCACAGAGATCTGCCTGCTTCTGCATCCTGAGTGCTGGGATTAAAGGCATGTGTCACCAGTACCCGGTATTTAATTCTTTACAAATAATTGTTTTTACATTTATTATTTAATTGTAGCAATAGTTTTAAATCATAATTACACTTAATTCTAATACTGGCCAAAGGAAATAGAGTCTAGGTGTGTTTGTCAAAGTCATTCTGTGGCCCTAGACAGATAGTAATACTCATCATAAAACAATTTCTCATTGAATATATATTTGATATCTAAATAAACCACAGTCTGAGTTTTATCCAGTGGTGTGCTGATTATGTAGACTCCAGATGTGGATTGTTTTGTATTGGTCCTATGATCACATGAGTGGTACTCAATAATGCTTGGTGATTACCAGAACAGTGTATATTCATGCTGTACACCAGAGACAGAGAGGGCAGTGAACTCACTCACAAAGACATTATAAAGAAACACATGCTTTGACAGTTTTAGGGTAGGGGTGGAAGATAGAACTCAGGGAATGTACATTCCTGGTGCAAAATGATATGGTGATGATTTGCACTGTCCTGAGGCTTACTGATTTGCTTTTTGTATGGTAGGAGAAAACCCTTATGATGGAAAACAAGCAGATGGGGTTTGTAAACACAGGAAAAGAAAACAAAATAGTGGAGTCAGCACTTAGTAAATATTAGGAAGGACAGCAGGAACCTGGGGTCAGAACATGTGTGTGTCCTCATTGTGCACTTACACCACGTTAGACACTCTGTTGCATACTAAGTTTATACGTTAGTAATTGCCACACACTACAAACATTATAGGATTCTCCCTGTCATATTCAGCAGTTTTTTTTAAAGAAAAAAAAACTTGCTACACATAAATGTTAGATTTTTTTTGAGTGAAGTTGTAATTCAACAGCTTAACTATTCTCTTTATCTTAGTACCTAAAGTTTGGTGTCTTATCATTAAAATAAAATTGTTATCCCCTAAAATTTTACTTGGCCAAATATATGAAGTTTTTTGCTTTGTTTTGTTTTTAATTGGTGTTATAAATGCAATACTTGGCTTCTCCTGGGATAATGTGAGGATTTCTAAAGCCCACATTAAATTTGATAGTTCATGTTTACTTTCAATTTACTTTGTGTAAAGGTAAAACATATGTCATGCGACTGTTAGAGGTTCCCCCCCCCAGGTACTTGAAGACTTTAATGCATGAAAAAATACAGAGAAAGTCTAAAAGATAGGACTACCTCAGGCACTTAGGCTGAAGGCAGAGATCCAGATAATGCCTGTCTGATGCCTGCAAGGGTCTGTTGGCCACCACTGATTTTAAATCTAAGCTCTTCCTGGAGCATTTGCTTAAGGACAAATGTTATTCTCTGATCAAGATCTTATAATAAATTAGTTGCAGCAATGGAAGCTGGAACAGAGAGGAGAAAACATCCTGTCTTTCTATTCACTCAAATCTTTTTAATTTTGTAGTTTATCTCCCACATCTTACTCTAATCTATTTTTAAAATGAAATGGCTACCAACTCAACTTTCTGTCCATTAAAACACAAAATGTAATAAAAGTTATATTAGTTGACTAACTTTCCAGTGGAGGCAACTTTATTGACTACATAAATACTCAACTGGCAGATCAGACATGAAGTGGTAAAGTTGGTAGCCTCCACTGCATCTTAACAACTGCTCTGCTGATGCCATTTGCATAGACTTTGTTCAAGAACTCTCATTTGGACCACAATCCAAACACATTGAAAATGGAAAAATTAAGTCCTTTGTGGGTGTTTTTGACTTTCAGTACCAGAAAGTGAAGCACTAAATCTGTTGATGGATAAATGAAAGAAATATCTAGGGATCAGAATTTTCTTTGTAAATGTAAATTTGGGTATTCTAGTACTTTAGATTTTGAACATGTTATACTACTGTCAAACACTGTCCACAGGAGCCATAGGATATGACGCTTCTCATCATGTGCAACTTCCTCTCAAGCCACCCTATGCTTTTTTTCTTCTACGTTTTAACATCAGCCACCTTTATGTTTTGAGAATACCATAACTCTCCCATTTCACAAAAACTCATATGCTCACAGTTGTTCTCCTTTCTGTGGTCCCTGATGCACACCATGGTCATATAAGTCTTAGCTAAAACACCCCTTCCTCTAGGAGCTGGTTCAGGCTACCAAGTATTCCAAGCACTTTGAGCCACACATCTCCAGCCACTCTGTGGTTTAGCTTTGGCAAAATTCATGAATTTAGAATTTGTTGTCTTCATTTTTATACTCTAATGAGTTGGAATTAAATTACTTAAAATAATATGTTAAAACAAATTTTGGATTTTCTTTAGTTTGGACAAGACAAACATCAGAATTTAGTATTATTGGAATTTCATTGGACTTAACAATATTATAGTTTATCACTGTCTGTGTGATCCATGTACTTTCTATCTCATTACAAAGAAAATCAATGAGAATAATTTCATATAAGTTTCAAAACTATGACTGTGGGTGATAGCTCAATGGCAGAGTACTTCTTAGCATGTTTGGGTCCTGAACTCTATGACAACAAAAATAGTTTTATACTAGTAAAAATGCTATCACATTGATAATACTTTAGTTAATGGCTTTTCTTTAGAATTATTTAATATTTTTGTCTGTGTAGCTATTAAAATCATACTGTTTACCAGTTTGCTATTTTGATATAGTGTAGAATATTAACTAGTTTGTTCTTCAGTGGTGGAATTTTGCCATGTAGTAGTAGATTTGAGGTACTACATAGTCTATATACTATATATTGCTACAGATACAGTCCTTAATTATGAGACAAAAAGGAAATAGTCACGTTACAAAAAAAATAAATAAGATCAGCAACTTGACTTTCTAAGAGATTATCTTCTGGAACTATGTGGAAAGTTTCTAAAGTCCATTGTAATTTTGAACCATAGCAGGGAATGCAGAGTTTCTAGAAATTCTATGATATTTTTGATGATAAATACATTTATCTAGGTTTAAACTTGAAATGCATATCATCTGTAAATTACCTGCCCACCCTGGTTTTCCTGAGGACAAATAAAATTTATATGGAAGCATGGTTGACATACAGTGGGCCACGCAATTAAAGAAAATATTTTCTTCCTCCTAGAAGCCATCTATTAATTGCTAATAACTCCTTAGTTATGGATACATGTGATCATTCATCCCTTCATCTTTAGATATTGTCTGGCTTGAGATTCTGCATGTCTGTTTTTAAAGAAAGGTCTAGATATGTGATGAGTTGAAAAGTGAAGGGGGTAAAAGCCTTTGCACAAACTTCTCAGGAGGCATGGGTGGTCTGGTGGTCTATGGGGACCCTGGTAATGGAATAGCATTTATACCTGTTGGGAGCCCATTCCCCATAGAGGGATACTCTCTCAGCCTAGATACATGGGGGAGGGCCTAACCCTGCCCCAAATGATGTGACAGACTTTGATGATCCACCATAGAATGTCTCACCCTTTCTATGGAGCAGAAGAGGGATGGGATGGGGAATGGTAGGAGACATGGGAGAATGGGAGGGAAAGGGAACTGGGGTTGACTTATAAAATAAATTTAAAGAAAAATTTAAAGAAAAATTCTCAATGAATGAAAGAATTGCAAGAGATTTATTACAAAATATTTTAATATTAGATATCCTGCAGTTTATGATAATGGTTTTGAAAGCACAAAATAAATTGCCTAGCATGAACCAACCCCTTAAAGTAAAAACCCTAATACCTTCCTAAGAAACACAATCATTAAAAATATTTATTTCTGGGGAAATAAAAGCAAAACTGAGAGTCTTCAGCTTTAAGCCTCATATTTGGTTGGGGTTTGATACAGAACACACACTATATTTTGTCATTCATATTGAGTCTAAGGAAATTGTTATAGTTGTGGTTGTTGAAGTTCATAAATGAGGATTATTGAATAATGAGAAATAAATAACTGTTGACATAAATATGGAATTGTTATCACCAAGCAAATGCTGCATTTCCTGGTTCATCGGCTATTTGACTTTACAGAGTTCTATCTTCTTCTTCTTCTTCTCCTTCTTCTTCTTCTTCTTCTTCTTCTTCTTCTTCTTCTTCTTCTTCTTCTTCTTCTTCTTCTTCTTCTTCTTCTTCTTTTTCCTCTTCTTCTTTTTCCTCTTCTTCTTCTTTTTCCTCTTCTTCTTCTATTTCCTCTTCTTCTTCTTCTATTTCCTCTTCTTCTTCTTCTACTTCTTCTTCTTCTTCTTCTTCTTCTTCTTCTTCTTCTTCTTCTTCTTCTTCCTCTTCTTCTTTTTCCTCTTCTTCTTTTTCCTCTTCTTCTTCTTCTTCTTCTTCTTCTTCTTCTTCTTCTTCTTCTTCTTCTTCTTCTTCTTTTGTTTTTGGAGACAGGATTTCTCTGTGTAACAGTCTTGCTGTCCTGGAACTCACTCTGCAGACCAGGGTGGCCTCAAACACAGAGATCCACCTACCCTACCTCCCAATTACTGGAATTAAAGGCTTACAGCACCACTACCTGACCAAGGTTCTTATTTTGAATGTGGCAGTTGACTTCTGCTCAATCCCAAGGTCAGGAAACAGTAACTGAATTTACCTACATGCCTGAAACAATAACAACATGAGTAACAAAACCATATAGAACAGATAAAATAAGCATTTTCAAGCAATGAACATCCAGCAATACAGCAAAGTGATCTCAAAGAGATGACAGGCTATTAAAAGAGGTGAATATTTATATCAGTTAAGTATTCTCAGAAAATTTATAGGTCATAACTCAAAGAAGAAGAGCCCAATTTTGATAAATTCTAATATACAAAGGGGTGGAAATGAAAATACAATGTTAGCAAGGCTTCTGGAATCCATACTATAGACTTCTAGAGAGGCGAATCCTGAAAAATAGAAAATAATTGCATGAAGTGCCTTCCATATATTCATCAGCTTAGGACCATGCAGATGTAGAACCACTGAGGATTAAAGGAAAGCTCATTCACATAAAGTGTAGAAGAGTTTACCCTACTGGAAAATCTCAAAATATGTGGGGCAATGCACAGTGTATCTGAAAGGACATTGTCCCAGTAGTGGGAAATAATTATCACCAAAAGAAATGGTGCATAAGTCAAAGTAACAATCATTAAGAGAAAGACACAAAAGGATCAAACTGTTTCCAAGTACATCACCTACATACCAAGACAAGTTGTGGGGACATTCCAGTATGTTTTAAAATGAGCAGTGTTTAAGGAAGAAATGAACAGTCTAGCCTCTTGATTGGGAATAAACAGTTGAAGGAAGTACAAAAATATAACCCACAATTAAGAAGGTTAAAAAATCATTTAAACCAAAGCAGAACTGAGATACTCATAAAAATTTCAGACATGACTTAGAAGCTTATTTCAAATACATCCCATATGTTCAAGATGTTAATTAATGCATAGGAGATCTAGGGGAAACATAGACAAAAATCCTAAACATAAAAACCACAATGACTAAGGTGAAAAGTAAACTCAATGGGATTCAAGGTGATTTTTCATATGAGAAAAAAACCACAGAAGTTGGAAGGCATGGCAAACAGAACTATCCAGAATGGAACCCTACAGAGCCTAACGAATCAGATCTGATGATGCTCAGGGCTCACACCCAGAAAAGACTCTCTCAATCTCAGTGAGATACTGACCAATAGTTTTCGTGTATTCATTTTTAGTACAGTGTTTTTTTAGAGATTTTCAAGAAATGTATTTCCATCATAGTTGAAATATTCAGGCATTATTCTGGCCTGACTGTTAGGGACCTCTCCTGTCTCCAGAGGCTGCTTTCTCTCTTCTCTCCCTTTCTAATTCCCGTCTCCCAATAAAACACCCCATGTGAGCCCTCCTGCTGTTTTTAAAATTTTATAATACTCACTTCCCACACTTTTCCTGACAAACTACTCCCTCTGGTTTTTACTATCTAACTGCCACCTTTTTCATTATGTTACCTGAGCTTTCAGTGTTTCGTAGATATATCAGTTAGAGACAAATTTAATGGCTATGGTGTGTGTGTGTGTGTGTGTGTGTGTGTGTGTGTGTGTGTGTTAGACTCCCTAGTAGCAAGTGGAGTGGGACAGAAAGGTGTAATTGTTACAATCTTAACAATCAGTGAAGATAAAAAACACATTTATTTTTAAAAATCCAGCTTTGCTTACCTTATAAGAAGTATGGTTTAAATGTGAGGAGACAGAGGTTTTGTTGTTGTTGTTGTTGTTGTTTTATTTTTGTTTTTGCTTGCTTTAGTGGACAGATGTTGTAGATGTTGTTTTAGTGGACAGATATTGTAGATGATGTTCTGGTTGATCTTCATTATCAGTGTCGCTGGATTTGAACAACTTGGTCTTACCTTGGGATGTGCTTGCGTTTCCAGA
The DNA here is from genome assembly GCF_017639785.1 of Mesocricetus auratus. Lineage (NCBI taxonomy): Eukaryota > Metazoa > Chordata > Mammalia > Rodentia > Cricetidae > Mesocricetus > Mesocricetus auratus. The sequence continues at coordinate 37,677,663 of NW_024429194.1, read as the reverse complement.
GAACTTTAACTGAGGGAGGAAGACCCATTCTAACTGTCGAGGGGAGTGGCACAGTCCCTTGGACTGGGCATCCAGATTCAACAAACATTGAAAATAAGAGAAAGCAAAATGAGCATTGGCATTCATTTTTCCTTGGCATGAGTGTGGATGCATGTGATCAAGGCCTCAAGCTACTGTAGCAGAGCCACAGGTAAAAGTCACCATCAGCCCTGTGATGGGCAGCACCATCATACTTTCCTCCCTTAAGATGCTTGCAAATTTTGTCACAGAAATGAAAAAGGAACTAATACAGCTATGATACTGATTAAGAGAGGCTGATTGCCTATATTACTACTAAGCCTGGTAGGTTTCAGAGAAATAAACAACATGAGGCTGTTTCATAATAAGGCTGTTACTATTATTAACAGAAACAGCTAATGATCAATAGTTTTTTAAGAAGATGTAATCTTAAGTTTTGTTCTGTATAACAGAGCTTCAAAAGCACACTACAGATATAAATATACAAAAATGCAAATATACTTTCTAAATAATTTATAGAACCACTGAAATACAATACCATGGTCATGAATACTATCATCCACTTGACTTAGTGAAGTTTATAGAACACTCCACCCACTAAGAGCTCAATTCATATTCCTTTAAAGCATACCTGAAACATTTGTCAAGATATACCATAGTATGGGCCATAAAATATCTTAAAACACTTTATATGTTTCAAATCACATGATTATTTCTCTGAAGAAAATAAAATTAAATAAGAATTCAATCAACCCCCAAATATGTACTGTTCAAATAAGCAATGCATTAAGTATAGAATTTAAAAGTTAAAAATGTGAATAGAAGGTTGGAGGTTGGTTCACTGGGTAAAGTGATTGAGGACCTATATTTAAATAGTCACCTCAAAGGTAAAACCCAGGAATTGTAGTATGTGTTCTTAACCCCAACAATCGGAAGACAAGCTGTTGATCCTGGGATCTTTCTGGCCAGTTAGTTTGACCTGACTGGTAAGCTAGAGATTCAGTAACAGACTGTATCTAAAATATAAGTGGAGAGTGACAAAGGTACATATACAACATTGATATCTGGCTTCCACATGCAAAAGGACAGATGAGTACACCACATATATGAATGCATCACACAAAAAGAAAATAAAAAGAAAAAATACATTGAGCCAAACATTACTAAGTAAGAGTGTTTATTGAGACATGATAGTTTAATTCTTAAATTCATTTTTATGATCTTTAAATAAAGTTTTGTAGATGAAAAATATGATACAAATCAAGTAGTCTATCATTCAGATATATAAAGGGTAAATCTGAGTGATGGGAGATGTCACTCTGCAAAAATGTTTATCTTATTGATTGATGAATAAAATGCTATGGTCAATAGGGCAGCAAGATAGGCGAGTTTAGGGGGTGAGGAGGATTCTGGTAGGTGTAGGCAGAGTGTGGTTGCCGTGTAGGACCCCAGAGGAGTAACAGGTCCCTGTACTTTTCCCTGGTAAGATAAGACCATGTAGAACTACTTAGATTAATAGAAATGGATTAGTAATTAAGACAGAGCTAACTAATAAGAAGCCATAGTTAATGGCCAACAGTATTATAACTAATAGGACTCTCTGAGTGTTCATTTGGGGATGACGTGGCTGTGGGACCAGGCTGACAGGAAAAAGTCATCATAACATCTGCGACAAATTTAAATGCCTATCTTGGGATCAGGAAAATAACTATTTGCAGGGTTGGAAGCAGAATTCCGGTCATATAAGATCACTACCTGTATGTAGAGATATCATGCAGTGAACTGGCTTGATATGTTATTCGTAGTAACATACTGGATTTCCTAAATAGGAAGAGCAAGCCTTTGCCTTGGAGTGACAGATTAGTTTTTAAAAAGACTGAAGAATCACAGCAGGTTCGGATAAAAACTGACAGGTCCCACTCTCTAAATCTGATGGTGACTCTGTGTGAGATATATAGATGAGAGCAACTAGTAGACCCAGGTAGATAAAAGCAGACACCTCCAAACAAAAGCACACCAGTGTACAACTGTGGTAAGTATTAATACTCAACAGCAGTTCTAAGACTCGTCTGCCTTACTAAATTGATAGTACTCGACCTCCTTGAGACTTTTATTGTTGTTGATTTTGTCTTACTTGTATTAAGTAATTTGAGCTCCTTTTTAACTTATGATTTGGTGAGAGCAACAACAAATAGGAAATACTTACAGGAGTGGAATATATGCCTGCTGTGTGTCAGGGTCATGCACTCCTTTAAATGCTTAGCATACTTCTAAATATTTATATCTTAGCTCTTAGTTGCCATGGAACTTCATGTTTGGTGTGGTCATCACCCTCACTTTGAAGCTGTAGAGCACAAAAAAAATGTAGACAACGCATTATTAACACTACTTTTTGGAACTGTAAAATTAACTTTAAAAAAGACCTTCTGCCACTTGAGCCAAAGTGGAAAGACTGCATACCAATCCAAACTAACAATTTCTGCTGATACTGGCAGAAGTTTTAGTGCTCTATTAGTTTCTGTTTAACCAGCAGATTTCCTTAAGTACATGTATAACACTACGGGACCAAGAAGGGAGATTTAGCCAGTTTCTTTATCAACTGTGATAATTTTTACCCTTCCTACTTATACAGTGGCACTTTGGATTTAATTTAACAACAAAGAAGACACCACTTGAGAAATTAACAGTACAAACTTTTTAAAATTACCATTGCATACAAGGAGCAATAAAATCAGTAATTAAAGTAAAGCACATGGAAACATCCATTAGGACGTTGTCACGAGGACATTGATTAATATTCAAAACTCATCTTATTGATTGGGAAGCTTTTCAGTAGGGACACTACATGGCAGCATTTAGAGTTAGCACCATCCACACTTAGGGAGAAATTTCATCTCTCTTTCAGGGGAGCGTATACCCAATAATAAATGCCCTCTGAAAGGGACTTGCACTATTGGGAAAACTACTCTCTCAGCTATGGGTAGGCTCTCCATGTTCCAGGGAATGAACCAAGCACATGTGCATATGAACAGCACTAATTTGGACTTTTTGGTTATTTTCATAAAGGTTTTAGGTTGCTAGGGAAATATATCAGGTGGAGGCTTTTCTCTACATCCTTGTTAATAATTGCCAGATTTGTTTTCTTGTAGCAGCATTCTAACAAGCATGATATGTGATCTGAGTTATATTTTCTCGATGAGTAATAGCTTTTACTTTTTCATTTATCTATTGTCTATCAAGGCTCTCTGCCTTTTTTAAAGATTATTTGGCGGTGGTTTCTTTTGTGTGTTTTTGCTAGAGTCATAGAAGATTTTGTGAATTTGAGTAGTAACGCCTTACCCAATATATGACTTGAAAAATAACCCCTTTATTCCACAGGTTTCAACTTTCCTGTTATTTCTTTTACCATGGACATTGCACAAGCTTTGCAGTTTGATATAGTCCCACTTGTTAGTTTTTGGACTTGCAGCTTGTGCTTTTTATGTTGTATCTAAAACAAGCCTTTTATAGACTAAGCATTCATTGCCCCATATTTTCTACAATTCTGTGGTTTTATCAGTTCATGTTTAAGTCTTTAATGCCTATGTATTCCATTATTCATATAACTGCATATCCAGATACAAAAAGATAAATATTAAATAATGTCATTTATAAGTAGAATCTAAGATACTCAAACATGAATGGGTCATATAGCTCAGTGGGTAAATGCCCTTGCTACTTAGCCTGTAAATCTTAACTCAGTCTCTGAATCATACACGTGGGAAGGAGAGAACTGACTCTTGCAGTTGTCCTATGACCTATACAAAACCTTTTAGTAACAGGTCAAACACATGATCAGTGGAGTATAAAATGATGATGATTGCCAGGGACTAGACACAGGGAAAAAGAGAGATTTCAATTAATATGCACAAATGTATTGTTATGCAGCATAAATGGGTGCTGGGTACCTAATGAATAACAATGTGACTGTCTTAACAATACAGTATATTGACTTTGAATTCACTATAAAGTTTCTCAACACACACACACAGTCTTCAGAGATCTTAAAATATTTATACCCAAGGTCATGTAATTTATTTCTCCAATATACATATTAAGCCTAAATAATAGCATAAAGAACTAAATTGTGTTTTAAATGGCATAGTAATTTGTAATGTTCTTTCATCATATTCATTAGATATTATGACTGAGATGTCCATGAGAATATTAATTTTCTCCATAATAACCTACTGGTGGATCCATTCTTCCATGTCTCATATATTTAATAATAATTCCATTAAAAGATTACATTTGAAAAACAAAAAATACTGCATTCTAATTATTCAGAGTCAATAAATAAGGCACGCATCATGACTAAAGAGATGGATTTTGTAGTTAGTAAAATAGTCCCTAGGAAAGATTATTTGTAATTACATGGTCATGTTGGTATAACATTTCTTAGATCATTACATTACACTATCAAATGCACAAGCCCTTTTTTTCTTCCTTAGATATTTAGCTGTGCCAGCACCTTGTTCCATTTGTTGCTACCTACCACACCACTTCCTATCAATTGCGTCCACTGAGTGCTAACTTCGAATGACTACAGAACTCTGTATAAGCACTGAATATATTTAAAGGAGCAGTAAAATTCTATTCTTAAAATTTCATCTCTTTTTATCTTTTTTCTAAGAACTTATCAATGATTTCATTCTGTATCCCATTATAGGAATAGCAATACAGAATAAAATATAAGCTGACAGTTCACAGATTTATTATTGTATTTGATATATTCACATTTTCAAGAGTGATGTTCTACAGTTAAATGAATTCAGGGAGATTAAATCTCCTTATAAGGAATCAATCCTCTCAGTGGGATTTTCCTGCCAATGTGGCTTGATCAAACCCTAATTGGGTGTGGACTTTTGGAGATTGCAACAATTTTCATTTGCTCATCTTCTTGAAGTAGAGTTATTTTATTTTGAGTCTTAATATCTTCATCTATTGATTTTTCTGACTTACTATTAAAATTGAATGCATTCACATTACTGCTTTGCAATGAAAGTATCAACCCCAATAGCAAATTACATTTTGGAAATAATATTTAACTCGTGTACTTGAAAAATCAGTGTGTGAGGAAATTAAAACCTACAATTTTCATAAATATTAGCTTCAAGTATTATAATTAAGATGCCAACTAGACTCTCAAGTGTCCTGGCTCGAGGGTAGCCAGTGAGCACCTTCCCATTTACATGCCATCTCACAATGTGTCTCATGCATAACTCAGCTTTTCAGCAGGGAACCATGGACTTCACTTCGGGGATTCCAGCGAAGACTTCGTGTTTGATTGTTAATCATCCATCCTGATTTAACTCTAAGAAGCCTACTTTATGACTACCCATATTGTCCCTTTCCTCCCAAGAAAGGGATTTATCCCATAAAACACAATAATGTTGGTGATCTCAGTGTCTTTTCCAAGATATCAAGTGGTGCCAAAATACACATCCATTTGGATTGGACACTTGATTGTTCAGCCAGCATTTGTTAACACTCTTTTATTATATGGTTGTATAGAAGACTGACAGTCATGGCAGACATTTGAAAGCATGGGATCCAGCCACAGAATCAGTGATGCTGGCCAACAGTGAGGTGAATAAGTTCCAGGTCCTTAGCCCCTTGGTGAAGTTAAGAAGCAAACAGACAGAACCAGATTTAGTTTAGAGAGTTATGCCTTATATGTGAGAGTTAATGTTGAGGTCTTGACCTCACTCCCTTTCCCAGTTCAGCATCTCTACGTTTTTTGTCATTTTCTGACACATAGAGTTGGCAACTGAAGGACAAATATGGACAGGACATTCATTGGTTGATGAATAACTCTGTGTAATAACTTCCTTTTGAAAAATTTTTGCAAGTTTTAAGCTAAAATATAATTATGTTATTCCCCTGCTTCCAATCCTCTCTCAATCACTCCCCTTCCTAGTCAACCCAGGTCACTCCCTCTCAAATCCATGGTCACTTTTTCTTTTATCACTGTTGTTACACACATATGCATTTACAAATATATATGTGTATATAAAATATATAAACACAACCTCTTCTGTCCATATAATGTTACTTGTATGATATATGTTCCAGGCTGACTGCTTCTTGCTGGATAACAAACTGTGGCACTCAGCCTGGGGAAAGACTATTTCTTTTGTTGTCAGTATTCCTTAGTTGTGTGTAGTACTTTGCCTGGTGGTGGAGTGCATCAGATTTCCCTCCTATATATTAGCATTTCTATTGATATTTAGAAACTGTTTAGGCAGCCATATTGTTACATCATCATGGGCAAATCTTCCATGTCATTTTTAGGAGACACAATCTCACAGAAGATTCCCTTGTCCTTCCTCCTACACTCTTTCTACTCCCTCTCTTGTAGTGCTTTCTGAGTTTTAGGTATAGGAGGTAGTACAGATAAATCAATTGGCACTGGATATCCTATAATCAGTTGTTCTCTGTATTTTGACCAATAGAAAGTTTCTAAATGGGTCTTCATCTACTGTAAACAGAAGCTTCTTTGACAAGGGGTAAGTACTTAGAATGCAGTTAGCAATTATACCAGTTAGGTAAAGGGACAGTGTGGTGATATCTTGATTGTACAAATTAAGCTTATCTGAAGATTAGATGGTGGAGCTTGCCACTAGATAAGCATAAAGGTTTCAAGGTCCTTACAGACAGGCAAGAAGTGAGATGACTGGACAGAGACAGGAAGTGATATGACTGGGCAGAGAGAAGGTAAGGGCAGGAGGAAACAGGAACTCATTATCTTTTCTACTGGAAAGCTAATGAGGTTCAGGTAGCTTTGGCTTTCTCCTTCTTCTCTTTCATCTCTCGTTTTTTCTTTATATCAGACTCCAGGATTTTATCATTTAGACCAATTAGAACTCAATTTACAGGGCAAAATTCACTTGTAAGATCCATGACCTCACTAATCCCAGGAAATTGTCCAGGTTACCATTATCAAACATGATTTAATTCCTGTCAAATGAGCCTTAAGTTCAGTTAGACAGCCATTGGTTACTGCCAAGAGATGAGCCTCACTATTGTACCTTCAGGGATATCTTTCCTGTGTTGCTGGAGTTTCTTGTGCCACATGGTTCTACAGCTGCCTTGTTCTAAATAAGCACACAGAGATGCTACATTAATTATAAAATTGTTGACCAATGGATAGGGCTTCTTATTAGCTAACGCTGTCTTAACTATTAGCCCATTTCTATAAATCTAAGTATTTTCATGTGGTCTTATCTTCATGTTACTCCTTCCTCCACTATATGGCATCTCTCCACGGACATTCTCTGCCTAGCTTTCCCAGAATTATCCTCGTCTCTTAGCCCCGCCTATCTTCCTGCCTCTATTGGTCAAACCAATAAGAGAAACATATATACCGAAGGACATTCCCCATCTGTCCTGGCTAGTCATTGTTGTGATTCATAGATATCACAGATGGGTAGCAATACTGCTTGCTACCTTCCAGGGGCAGATTTCATAGCATCTTCCAGTAAGACTCAACAAGACTTTTAGGTCAGATCCAGGTAAAATCCTCTGAGTACCATGTTTGAAATACATGATGCCTCCATCAATAGGAACTTACTTTCAGCCTCTGGTAGGCAATCCAGAGTCATAGAGATACCCTATATTGTTTGGAGAATCTACTATGATCAACAACTGGCAAGAATGTTTCTCACTTTTGATACTGAGGCTTTTGTTAGCCTGTGGCTCTTAAGGGAAGGACATTGTAAGTCCAAAAGGCACAGCCTCGTTGAAGCTATATACATATTTTATATTTTAAGTAAATATAAAGTAATTTTGTTCCATCTGGCTTTTCCAGGTACTCTTAGTGTTGTTTAATACTTTGTCTCCACTTCTCTTTTGAACTTCCTACCCTGCCACAAGTAAGTCTACCCCTGTTTTACCCATGTCTCCCTTCATATCACCTGTGCCATGCTGTTTGTAGTAACTTTGATCACTTCATGTTCCAACCCATAGTCACCAAAGATTTTAACAAACTTCCTATAGTCTCTATTTATTAAGCATGTGTTTTTTTGCCCTTTATAAACAACATATGTAAACATGGGTCTTTAAAGGAATTTGAATGCCTTCCTCATAAGACAAGCTACACAGTAAGCAGTCCTTAACAGAATAGAAGGAGCATGAGATCAGGCCAGGTAAGGAATCTCTTCCATATCCTAAAGCCATTTTCTTGGCTATCCCTTTTTAATTAACTTTTTAAATATTCTCCTTCAGTTAGACAAATTCACAATGTAGTGATCTCTAGAAAATAATGCTATTTTCACTTTCTGAGGTTGAAAATATTAACTTAGTTTTCTCTGTCTACATGAGAGACTTGGCATTGGCATCATTGTAGAGTAGTATCACACAAAAGACACTAATATAGATAATATAGAGCTAAAATATAAAATGATAAGTCTACAAGTATAATCATATTTTCTTACTATTCAATGAATTATTTTAAAGAAAATCAAAATATTTTTTACATAGATTTTAGAGTGTGAATCATTTTCTTGGCTGTAAAAATGATCATGTTTAATGATGTGAGTCACATCTTTTAAGAGCTGTGATAAATATTCTACATGGAAACTGAAAGTTATGTGTCAGAATCTCCCAAATTAAAAACAAAAGAAAGTCCTTACCAGTGAGCATTAGTAATCTTCAGCTATGCATTGTCTCCTGGTTTATGAATGAAAGAGCACCTGCTATGCTTACCTGATGCACTAAAGTGTGCTTTGGCGTCATGCAGAGGTACGGATCACTCATTATAGCCTTTTAATAACTTGAACGCAAATGACTACTGAGAGAATAATTTTTATCCTTTTGGCCCTACTCGTGCAACGTTAAGTAGATTAATCTCCCAAGTGTTCCTGCTTCTCACAGAGACACGATTGCACTGACCCGCATGTTCCCCCACTGCTGGGTTGCACTGATTTTATCACCTCATGAATGTGGCACCAAGGCTCCTGGTGATTAGCCAACTGTCATTTGAACATAAAATTGATTTGTATTTATTTTTCCCAAGTATCGTTTAGCTGCTCCAAGGAAGACAGTCTTACAGTGTGATGTAATTAGTACTCCATTATTGGACAATTTTTTTTTCATTTCTTGTTCTCTCAGACAGATGCTCCCAGGCTTTTCTATCGAGGTAGATCCTGCTGACAAAGCATTCACATTAGGGTTATTGCCATCCAAGCAAAGTAGAAAATGGAAACAACTCCCTTTTCCAACCCAAGCCAAAACAAACAAAGAGAAAATAACTTGGAGTGAAACAATCATGACACAGGAGAAACAACCTATAAGAATCCCTGTAAATATCTTCATGAGTAATTTAAAATGCATTAGCAATGGTAAAATTTTCAATTATTTCAAGTAAACAAGATATACTTTCTTTTCTTTAGAAAAAGAAGATAAATCAAATCAAACATTACTTAAATGGAAATTCCATTCCTCCTAAATAAAATGCCATCATCATAAAAACAAATGTTTCCATTAATATTCATCAATGGTTCAACATACATTAATTATCTACTAACAGTTAGGTTAACCTTCAAATGATATGTGCTCCCTAAAAGTCCTCTGTTAATTTAATATAACTCTTGTTTAAAGTTCCATTTACAGCTACCAAACCATTCCTGAGGATTCAATTATTTTTCATTGTATTTGGGTTATTTTTAAAGATGTATTTGAGAAAACTGAAACACAATTGTATTTTTAATGACCTTAGAATATAATCAATCTTACCTCAAAACTTTGTTGTAATTTTGTTTTTGTTTTGTTTGGGTTTGGTTTTGTTTGAGGTTTTCTGTTTGTTTTGAGGTTTTGTTTGTTTTCAAAACATCCCATCTGCAGTTTCTTCTTCTTCTTTTTCCTTCAAGTCACTGTACTACCACCCCCAGATCCACTCCTCCATTTCTTGTCAGAAAAGAGTAGGCCCCTTGGGGTTATTAACTAAACATGGCACAACTAGGCACAAATCCTTACATCAAGGCTAGGCAAGGCAGTCCAGCAGGAGAAAAGGGGTCCCAAGAACAGGCAAAAGGGTCAGAGACAGCCCTACTCCCACTTACAGGAATCCCACAAGAACACCAAACTAACAACTGTAACATAAGCACAGGGCTTAGTGCAGATCCATACAGGTCTCATGGTTGCCACTTCAGTCTCTGATACCTTGTGAATCTTGATTAGCTTATGTCTGTGGACTGTGTTCTCCTGGTGTCTTTGACTTCTCTGGGTCCTATAATTCTTCTTCTCCTTCTTCCATGGGATTCCTTGAATTCCAAGAAGATAGATCTGATGTAAATCTCTAATTTTTATTAGAATAATACAGAAGAATTTCATGTATAGTAGTTATTTTGAAAATAAATATAATTCCTGCTGGTTAATTTTAGGATTTATTAGTTTAAATGTCTCTCCATAATAAATGAATGTATGCTTCTTATTATCTCTTTTAGCCCTTTGTGATATTCACTGTGTCTTTTCCATAGCCCATAATTTCTCTAAGTTCTTCTTTCTATAAAGATTCACATGAAAGATCATACAAAGATTGAATTTGTACCTAGTTCTAAAATAAAGTTCCTGAAATAAACAGGCACTTGTGAAAATCACATTCACAGTAATTATCATAAGGACTGCATGTTTGTTAACATGAAATGCTTTTTCTCTTGTTTTATACTTTGAAATTTCTTTTTAATACTTTTATCTTCATAACATACTTTTGTTAAATATTTGCAGTGGTTTTTGAGCATTTTAAAAGAAATTCCTCATTTAAACTGTGTCACTATATGCTAGTAATTATTTAAATTAAATGTCCCTAAGAATGCATTATTGAGCCGGGCGTTGGTGGCGCACGCCTTTAATCCCAGCACTCGGGAGGCAGAGGGAGGCGGATCACTGTGAGTTCGAGACCAGCCTGGACTGCCGAGCGAGTTCCAAGACAGCCTCCAAAGCCACAGAGAAACCCTGTCTCGAAAAACCAAAAAAAAAAAAAAAAAAAGAATGCATTATTGATATGTCTGTTTGAGGCATTATATGTACAACCAGACTAATAATTTTGTATTCATTCCCAACTTTCCTATGATCTAATAACCACATTGTGTTACTACTTTAGCAGTAATTTACAACTGGTGAACACATGGTTAGCTTATCCTATTGCACTTTGAAAACTCAATATATAGCATTAATTTTGTTCAAATGAGCTTTGCTAGACACAGAGTCATTACTGTCCCATGAATAACAGTTTTTACATATTTAAATATTTTTCTTTTGAAATTAGTTCCATTTATGTAATTATGGTTGAAGCTGCCTAATGCCAAAACTTATGGGTTAAAATTAGTGCTAATATTGAGTTCTACTTATTTATGCAAATTTTTGAAAATTACTTTGAGAAGCCAGAAATTCACACTAAGCGCTCAGTTAATCAACATCTCCATATTCTAAAACATGAATGAAATCATAAAATCTCATTTTGAATTTTTGGTTTCAATATTTATCAACAAGAATGCAGCTTAATGCCCTTGTAAATATTATTGAATTTAGGAGTACTATCCTTTTATCAAGTGAAGGTGAGAAAACAGCACTTTCCAATGAAGACATGAACTAGATATTATTAACCAATGGAGGGTGCATGTGTTGGGATGAGGCAGGACCACGGTTGCTGGATGAATGCTATTCAGAGGCCACTACAAGAGCGATGCAAGCATAACTAAATAAAGGATAAGTACATTAGAGCAAGAACATACTACTGGATAATCCTAAAAGGTAACAATGAAGATCAACCAGATGTAATATTAACTGTAATGGATTTGAGGGATTTCCCACGTGAAGCTTTTCCATCCAGGCAATTACCATTTGGTTTCATTGTTTCTTTCCAGTTAACAGGTAGTACACACAACCAGGAAGCATCAGGAGTAGAGGGCAAAGAATGATAGCAATGTCATTTCCAGTGACCTCCCTTTAGGCAAAGCTACACACACACACACACATAGATCAGAAAATTTTAAAGAGCCACACACCACTACTTTATGCAACTATTAGTATCATTTCTGAAAATTAAGCCAACAGATGATTTATGAATAGCTGCTGTTTATTTCTGATTTATAGACTCTTGATCCCTTTTACTGCCTCAGTTGTCTTATTCTCAACACAGAAGTGGGAGAAAAAATTGGTGACAATCCTCTTAGGGATGAGGTCACCTAAGGAGAGAGCTGTAGTTCTGTAATTCACTTGAAGTGAACACCCCCACCCCCTCTCTCTCTCTCAGCTGTAGTTCACTTGAAATGAACACCTCTCTTTCTCTTTCTCTCTCTCTTTACTCTCTCTCCCCCTTCCTCCAATCAAGCAAGAAAGCCAGCAGATTTTGCCTAATTATTTCTCTGACCAGCTCTGTCTGCTCAGACTCAGTTTAAAATGGAAACCGTGTTGCAAGGCAGAGCAAACACATGGTTGCTCATCTGGTGACAGTAGTAGATACAATGATATTTGGAAATATCTTGTCATTCAACAGCACTCACTTGTTCTGTTCCTGGAGTATTGATAACAAAGAGGAGCCTGCATTGATTTTGTAGTTCTTTGTGCTACCAGCTACTTTATAGTCTCATATTACACAAGCCTCGGTCACCTTGGTGACCACATTCCCTTTTGAACATTTTTTTCTAAAGGTTTTCTTCACAGCTTATGAATCCCAAGTACCTTAATGAGTGCCCTGTAGGTAGCCTGTGGTGCGGGGTTGCAGTAAAACAGAACGGTGTACTAGAGACACAATGGCAGTAATCCCATTAGTAAGTGCAGTCATAGACACCAGGAAAAAGCAGTTTCAATGCAATGGGAAAACATGTTCAGCATGGGCTGCTGAACATGAGGGGTATTGTCATCCTCATATAGCTATTGAGTTTAATATGCGTCTTCATTCTCATGTGGGGACAGACCGCCCTGTTTATGACATTGTTTGTCAATAACAACCAAATTTCTTCTCATATATATGGCTTCTGTATATTCAGGATTGTTGACCATTAACAAATTTATGAGCAATAACTCCAGAAATTTCCTATCCTTCATTTCTAGACCTTGGTATTGAAGACATATGGAAATAAATCTTATATTAATTTCTGTTATTTTAAATCATGCTTGTACTTCCTAGTTCTTAAATAAACATCTTTCTTCAATTTCACAACTTGGATATTTTTATTAGTATTATATAAGCCTTCACTTCTTGTCCTCACCTCATAGCTTCACAAACAACTGACACACTTACCCAATTTTGGCTACCCTTCATGCCCTCCTTGTACACAAATGTCTCTGCTACAATCGAGAACTTTACAAACTGGTCAGGAAGTCTTCCTTTGTCCAGTCCTGGTCATAGAGCACTTTGATCACATTAGTAGATAAGAAAGCTCTAATTGTTTTAATAAGAAAACTTTATTCAATAGGCATAGCATAATGTGACATGGACAATCAGAAGGACTGTCCCTGTTAGATACAAGTTGTAGGACCTCTTGGTACTTGACTGGAGGTAATGTATATGTATTTTTGGGCTATGTGATATTAGAGCCAGAAATCCATTAGAAATGACCATATGTATTTTGCCATTGAGAGCATCACTTAACAGAGTTTAATTTTCTGCCAAGGTCAGACAAAGACTGTATCAAGTTAAGGCCCAAGTCCCAATCTTCTGACTTCTAGCCTAGTGCTCCAAGCCTTTGCAACCACAAAGTTCAAGTCATTAATGCTATCAAAACCTCATGCTCTATTAAAAACAAAATAAGTTATAGCAGCAAAAATATGACAGATGCACAGGTCTCCCAAGTGGAGTGAGCACTGTTCTTGAATCAGTCCCCATTTTAAAAGGTATCTATTCATCACTAAAGACTCCTGAGAATCCCAAACCTATCTTATTATATTTTTAGAAAAAGTTGGGCAAGTATACAGTGACTGGTTTTTTAAATGTGAGATAAACAGGAGGAGATTATTAATTCCTTCAGAGTTAGGAAGGCCCAGTGTTGATTAGTTAATCAATTTAAGAATGTTGGTCTTCTGGTTCTCTGGTAGTTTGTCAGTTCCATCAGCACAATTCCATAATGCTTCTAGGTATCGAGTACTGTTCCATGCCTATGCCCCTTCAACACAGAAGAAAACTTTTCTAGTCTTCTTCTCTAGTAATTCCAGCCCATTAATCAGAATTGTATCCTGTGTTCTCACATCTACCATTTACTCTCAAGAAACAAAATGACTACTATGTTGATGTTCGAGCCATCAACATTCAGTTCCTGTGAATCGCAAAATCTCCATGTTTGCTCTAAATCAGAGTCCTCTCAAGAAAAAAAAAAGACAGTTTAGGAAAGGGTGGAAGCAGATTCATTTAATCGGAGCATCTCTCTTAATTATTTGACACTGTCTTTAAAGGTATTTAGAATTAGAATGTGGCTCACTGGAACTCAGGAGTCATCAGTGTATGACCAGTTACTAGAGTTTGCTACAAACTTGAAAAGCGTCTGCTGCAGACAGTAACACGGCACCTGGGAAAATGCGCTTCTGTGCGATTATGATTGATATGGCACAGTTGGGAGGATCATTATTCCGCTCAGAGAAGCAGGAACCCTAGCCAGCGTTAGAGAACAGGGCTGTTCACTGAAGCAGTAGTGTGGGAGTTGATTTACCCCCTCCCACCTCTTCCTTGCCACCCACCCTCCTGCTGCACTTGAAGAGGAAGGCAGCAGATAGATCACAAAATCTTGACCAGGTCACTTGTAGAGAAGATGCTTTAAGTGCGGCACGTGGAGGTAAACATACATGATGACAGGTACCATGTCTTGCAAACACACCATTGTAGATTACCTTGGCACTAGCACGGAGTTCCTGACAGGTGTTGTCAAAACTGGACCCAGAAGAGGAGAAGCTCAGAGAAGGGGCTGCTAACTTCCTGGGTGCTTATAAATGATGTACTTTTTCAGTTTCATTGTTTATCCAAATCAACTTTTTACATAGACACGCAAAGTCCGGCATTCTGTTGCTTGCCTTTCTGATAGACACATTACTTTAATGTCCTTTTGAAACAAGGGCAGTTTGAGAGTGTGTTCAGGGTGAACAATTTCTCCCCGACTTAGCTTCAAATGAATGGAGAAAAGATCTGAAAGATGGTGTTGGGCTTAGATTCTGGAGAGTATCTTCTTAATGTTAGGCTCTATTATCTTATTCTGCATCAGTGTATTTGGAAACGCAGAGACTGTGTGTACACAGCAGTGACAGCCAGCAGGCGTGTGGTGCAAAAATGTCAAGGACAGGAGAGTGAACCAGAAGAGTCTAGTGCAGAGATCCAGTAAAATACAAAATCCAAACCCAAGTGCTAACTGCGGCAGAAGGAGTCATTACAAAAGAATGATAGTAGCAATGAGTGCAGATATGCATTTGACATGGTTCAAGAGGCTGGAAACTGTGATGGAGGGTGACTATAATGAAAAATTAATTAATGATAAAATATAATTTTGTGAAGTGCTTTACAAAAAAACCCATATCTCCAGCTACCCTTGGGATGGCACCCCCATGGCCATCATAATGTGTCTTTTCAGTGCCTTCTCTGATGCCATGAAACCATGAACATTATGCAGGCCCTTGTGATGTAGGTCTGCATATTTCAGTTGGCCTGACATAAAATTTATTTTAAGATGTTGGGTGGAGATGGAGAGATGGGCCAGTGTTCAAGAGCACTTGCTGTTCTTTCAGAAGGCTGGAGTTCTGTTCCTACCTCCCTATTGGAAGGCTCACAAGTACTTGTTCCTCCCAATTCGTAGGATCTGACACTGTTTTCTGGCCTCTTCAGGAACCAACACATAAGTGTCCCATACTCTTATACAGACACATAAATTCACAATGAAAAATCTCTTTTTATTTTTTAAGATCCTGGGGAAGTCTATCTCCTATTGTTTTCTAGCCTAGTATCTCCCCATACTCCACCCACTTGTGAACTCCCATCCATATACAGTGTCTCTGGTACGTGGTCTTTACACTCCTCTTTAAGTCTTTGCCCATCTTTAGGTAAGTTTTGCTGGACATTGCTTTCTCCTTTTAGCTTTCTTTGTCCCAGTCTTGCTCATCCTTCAGATCTCAGCATCCCCCCATGACCTAACTTTATTTCACTGTAACTAACTTCCTGGAGGTTATGCCACCTCCAGATAATGCTGTGGCTGTTAACCAAGCCTTGGATCCATGGACCTTCTGAGTACATTTTCGATACAAACCACAGCATCCTGCCATTGCCATCAGTGGCATATCCATATTACGTAGTATATCTATTGCCAAATATTTAGCCCTACTACCTCCTAGCATATAGATGGCTACATAGCAACTGCTCAATAAACATTGTTCATGTATCTTAGTAAAGAAGAACTTAAGGTATATTTTGTGACAAGCTTAAAAATATTTGCATATGATACCTCCCAGAAAATGCCGAAAGCCCATTTATATATCAGTGCTATGTGTTATCTATAGATTTTAATAGGATGAAAGAACTGCAGCAAGTGGTATTTTATCATCTTTGTTTTCCTTTAGTCTGGTAAAAGAAAATGTACCTCCTTCTAGTGGAAGAGAAGAGTGGACAATGCTTATCAGAGAAGGGGTAATGAAACCCTCTTAATCTTATGTAGGATTCCTTCACAAGAGTGTGAGTAAGAGACGTTCACACAGGGCATGGGTGTAATAAAACAGTAAACAAAAGGAGAATGTGGGCCCAAGATAAAGAAAAAAATTTGCAAAAATATGTGAACTCTGTGGCCAAAACAATGGTTAAATGTTTACTTTGACCACTGAATACATTAGCATGCATTTGCATAGAAGATAAAGAAAGGATTGTTTGGTTTGGTTGATGATATTAAAATTCAGAATAGCAAATTGTGATCTGGTGTATGGAATGTGCTGTTAAGTGGCACAGTTTCAGATGGGACTCTGGTCTACCATATTTTCTGTTGCTGAAATCATTTTCATTTACCTAAAGTCACTGCATAGTCAAAAAATGTGATAGTCATAGATTGTACTATGTGCCTCCCACACTACAGGATACATAAAGCGACAAGTCACTAGGAATTGATTTAATATTATGTCTATTACTCCTCCCCCCAAATAGTACTAGATTCTCTACTAGGGTCTATGATCTATCTATTCATTGGTTTTTGACCCTCTCTAATAGGGAAAATATGGATTTCATCTTATGATGTGTACCTTAAATCCAACCAGGAAATGGTTAGTTACTTCTTTAATGTTTGTGCCACTGTTGTACCGGTGAGCATGTCAAGCCAGGCTGATTGTGATTGTTACTGCCACTGATGGGTATTACACCTGGGTAAAGTGATGATTACTTTTCTCCTCCATTAACATGCGTAATACTTTCTAACAGTATAAAAGCTAGCCAGTAGTGATGAAGCTTCGAGGTCAGTACCAGTTTGATTCTTCTGTGCTTTATGACTCAAGTATATGGTTTCTTCAGCAATAGGGTCTCTTATGGAGGGGACTTGCACATGTGAACTCACATTGGGGACTGGAGAGTGGGGCATGAGAGTCTCAACTAATTATGGAGCTATTAGAAATTTAGCTGTAGGAAGAAGAGGAGATAGTTTGCTCTAAAAGTGCAACCTCTGATAAGTTGACCATGCCCCAACAGAAGGCTATACATTCAAGAATATTTGGGCAGTTCAAAATTGACTTTGATGTTAATAAAAGCATACAAAACTAAATGAGAAAGGAAGGAAAGCATATCTGGGAAAAGCTGGAGGAGGAATGGGAATGTTATCAAAACATGTTGGAAGCCATTTTCAATGAAATCATTTTTTAAAAAATTGAATAAAAGAATTGGATGCATGTACCCTATTCAGAAAACAAAGAAGTAAGCAAACAAAGAAACTGCTTTCCTCATTTGTTTGTGAGACCATTTTTTTGGTTTTTTTCAAGACTAGGTTTCTCTGTATTGCTTGGAGCCTGTCCTGGAACTCGCTCTGGAGACCAGGGTGGCCTTGAACTCACAGAGATCCACCTGCCTCTACTTCCGGAGTGCTGGGATTAAAGGCATGCTCCACTAACCCCTGGCTGTGAGACCATTTTTAAGACTGGTATTAGAATGTCCCTAAGAAAATAATTTGCATCTGTATGTGGATAGACATGTCAAGTATTAGTTATATTTATCCCTACGCAGGACTTGAGGCATATTTTAACTGGCTAAGTAAATAAAATAAACTATTGTTTTTTGAACTCCCACACCAGCCATCCCAAACATATTAAATCAAGGTATTTTTCTTAGCCTGGAACGTTAAATAGCAGGTGTGGTACTTAATGAGCTGCAGCCACTTGGACTCATTGGTGTGGCAAATAGATTGTGATATTCATTTCCAATTAAAGTTCCTTTGCAAAGATCAATGAAGCACATTTTCACAAATTGAATCACACTAAACTAATAAACAAAATTCTCTCAACCCTGTTAAAGGAAAATTATTATTTCCTTAACATTTAAAATCCCATCCCAATATTAATTAAAAGATGCAAGGGGTAAGAGAGATCACATATTTATTTACTTATCTGTGTTTCACTTCAATTTTTAAGAAAGGTTAGGAACACTAGCTAAATAAGAATAATTTTTCAGACTTGAATTTTTTGGTCTTTGAACCATGAGCCTTTTTCCTTACTAAATAACATGCTTGTGCTAATGAGTAAAGGTCTGATCTTTAGTAAATTAGAAAGAGTCTTTTATGGAGTAACCTTTAATTAATGAATTCACAGTGTATATTTGCATTAAAAACAATGGCATTTATTGAAAAAAAAGGAAAATGGCTTAATATTTTGCCTCTAAACTCATTGAGCTGCTCCAGAAAAATTAAGATGTTAATTCAACCACCTTAAATGTCACTACTTTACTCAAAAAATGTACAAATGTTATGATATTCATTTTCAAAAACCTCCTAACCTTTCACCTCCCCTTGATATTTCTTTCAAAGTAGACTTTTTCAAACTGTTATATATTATCAGGTTTTGTTTAGAGTTTTCAAAATGTTGCTATGAATGAGAGAGAAAAAAATGGAGTTGCTCCGGAAGCAAAGGGTAAGGTCTTACAAGAACAGGACAGTCTCAAGCAGAAATATACAGGAACAATTTCCTGTCCAGGGATACCCAAGATCTTAAGAATGTGTATCAATGCCATGATCAACCACTTCCAAGGGAATTTCCTACCAGATAGGTTAGTGATCTGTCAATGTGAGCAGTGCTAGAATGAAAAGGTATTTACCAAATAACACTACCAAGTTGAACGGCACTGAAGTTCCCGTTAAGAACTCTGCTGGGAGAGGGGGATATAGAAAGTATTTTTCACTGCCACAAAATGACACATATCTATGTGGAACAGAACAGAAGAACCAGAAAGAAACCCAGGCAACTGGAACTAACTTTTTTGTCAGAGATGGCAACAGTACACAACAGAGGCTGAGACACTCTTTTCAACAAACAGCTGGAGGTGCTACATAACCACAGGTAGAAGGAAGAACCTGGTGCTCTGCGGCTCATCCTGCATAAAATCCAAATTTAAATAAATAAAATGCACTAATATAAGACCCAGAATTCTGAATCTGCCAGAGGAAACCATAGCAAGAACACTAAGTTAGAGACATATGCAAGAACTTTTGTCAATAGTACTCCAGATGCTCAGGAGATAATGATCATAATTGACAAATGAGGCCTCACCAAGTTAGAATGCTTTGTTACAGCAAAGGGAAAAGTCACACACGTGTGTGTGTGTGTGTGTGTGTGTGTGTGTGTGTGAGAGAGAGAGAGAGAGAGAGAGAGAGAGATGAAAGGAGAAGTAAAGTATGTAGGGAGAGAGAGGAATAACAAGAGACAAGGGATGGGAAAATGGAGGGTAGAGGTATATGGAAGTAAAGTGAGTGTACTGAACATACAATGTACATACATGTACATAAAACCTTTATAAAGCATCAAATGAAAGGAGAAAATGTACTAGAAAGTTCCCTTCTGGTATCTATCCTACCCATTCCTTTCTCTAGTAATTCTCTCTTTTTCTCCTGTGACTTATCTACTAAGGATTCTTTAACATTTGTGGAGCACTAATTGTGATGGTTGAGAAGTGGTTATCAGTAGGATCTGGAATCACCTGGAAGTCAAGCTTCTGCGCACCCCTGTGAGGGATGTGCCTAGATTAGGATAGCTTCTCACCAATGCCCATAAGAGATCATTATTTTATTATTATCTTACTATGTTAGGGAAGATGGGAAGTCCTATCTTAATAGTAGGGCGTATGCTCCTTAGGACTTTAGTGTGGTATTGAATACAAAGGAAAAAGCTAGCTAAGAGCCTCAGCCATTCTGTTTCCTCACTATGATGCAATGTGACCAGCTACCTCTAACTCCTGCCACCAGGACTTCCATGCTATGATGGAGTAGCCATGTTGCTTTTGCTATGGTATTTCTTTACAGAAAAAATACTCTCAGTTTTCAATAGAAAAGTAAATAAGACTAATTTAAACAGGAAGAAAATTGTGGATACTTGCCAACTTTATCTTGCAAAAAAGAGTAGGAGCAAAAACATTATAGAAACCATAAGTCTAGGACAATTCCTTCTACATAGTGTCTTCTAGGCATGACAGGGAAGCAGCAACTATTAATCTCGATAATATAACTTCTTAAATAAAGTCTGCATAATGACAACACAAGTTGACATGCTAACATGAATGAAGAAAATTGCATAGTATCAAATGTGACCCCCTAGATGAAGAAATTCAGGCAATTTGTGGCTGCTGCTAAATGGGAAACCAGTACTCTTTGGGAATGAGCACCCTGATAGGTTATCCAATCCCAAGTGGTCATCCCTAAACATGTATGCATATGCTCATCACTAAATGAACTCAGGTTGAATATATATGTATATATGTTATATAATACTCAGGAGCCTGAAGAGTTTGATAGGGAGGGAGGAAGGATTCAAAATGATGCAAATACAGTATTCATGTATGAAATTATCAAAAACATATAAAATTTAAATTGTCACCCCCAGTTGAGATGATATCAGCCACAATTAGTTAGCTGTGGATAAAGGAAGAGTCAGTTTAAATATTCAGCTCCTGGGGAAGTTGACCATGCCCCACTGGAAGCCCACACAACCAGTAATATTTGGACTTAATGAATAGATCTTGATGAAGAAGAAAACAGACAAAGTTGAGTAAGAAAGGAAGGGGATATATTTGGAGAGAGTTGGGATCATTTCCACACATGGCAATGCGGCATCATTTCATGTAGCTGTAAGTATAAATGGCATACTTGTTGAGGATATAGGTAACTGTTTATTGTAGAAATTACTTACAATAGAAAACGGGCAACCCAGATGAGTCAAGTAGTTTTTGCCACTGAACCAGAAGCCGAAAAGAGAGAGTGCAGCTCTGCTGCAGTCTTTTATCAGAACCTCTGTATATGCCTCTAGTCATGCCCAAAGTGGGTGTGGTTAGTGGCATGGTTCACTGCACTAATGGCACAGTCCTAAAGTCTCTTCCTACAATTGCCCTTTTAGTCTTAAGAAGATATTTAAACTTAAAACAAAACTAACTTGTGTCAATGAACAATATGTCTCAAACATCTATGCCATTTAAACCTAAGCTTATCTGAAAGAATCCCCCAAGTCTGAACACCTCCTTCTAATCTCAACTCTAAAATAATCTAAAACTAACACTAACAGTTGTAAACTATCTTGCAAAATCAACAGTAGGGAGAGGGGGCATGGAATTCTCAAAACTACTTCCTGATGAAATGGGACGATGGCAATCTCATGGGAACCTTTGAGAAGAAAAATGTTAGTGTAACAAAATCTTAAGTAGATTAGACAGTCTTTGTTTGGCAGGAGACACTAGATTGAAATTCCTGACTGGAGTGCTAGTGTTTATTGTTGCTCTCTTCTGAAGCTCTGGCCAGATTGTAGAAGGTGCACTATATCTGTTCCTTGGTCTGGAGTTGTGTTGAGTGATGTACTTCCAAGCTGATTTCAGGCTGGTGCTTGTCAGGTGGAGTTGGTGATGTGGGGCAGTTCAGATGCATCAAGTCAAATCAGGTGCAGTCGATGAAATGGGGCCCCATTCTCTTTCTGAAGTGGTTGAAGATTGCTGCCAGGAAATCCCTTGTTCTCTGGAAAACTCAACCATTAATGTTAACAAAGACATTTTTAACTTTTATCTGTATGGATACTGAGAAAGGCAATAATAGGAAGATGTTAAACATGAAGGAGATTAGACTTTTCAGAAAAAGAAATCCACAGATGATAGCCCCTAATTTTGTTTTCCTCTGTCATAGGCTCTTCGATATAATACAGAAATTCTGAATTTTATTTAAACAATATGCTTGAATTTAGAGTAGGAGAACCAATCCAACTCCAAAGCCTACTTCAGTTGAATGAATGGGGACTAAAGCATATTAAGAAACAAAGACAGCTGATCTGAACAGGGGAGAGCTCTTGGACCCCAGACTGACAGCAGGGAGGCTAACATGGGACTGATCTGGACCCCCCCAAATGTGAGTGTCAGTAAGAAGGCCTGGGCAACCTAAGGGGCCTTGACCAGTGGATCAGTGTCTATCCCTGGAATACAACAGTCATTGTGTGCCCATAGCACAAAGAGGGATGCTCTCTCAGCCTGGACTCTTAGGGGAATGCCTAGACCCTACCCTGAGTGAAATGACAGACTCTAGATATCCCCTATGTGGAAGGAATTGGCAATAGGGTGGGAGGCTGGGGGGGGAGGGGAGTGCGGGAGGAGGGAGGGAGAGGGAACTGGGATTGACATGTAAAACAAGCTATTTAAAATTAAAATAAAAAATGATATATAAAAAAACAATATAGAGAGATTTAGACTTTGATACCACACAGTGAGTTATTGTTTGGTTGATGGTCCACAGGGTAGCTATCCATTCTTCTTTAGGTATCCATACATCCAGTATTTTTGTTGAGTTTTCCTATGAAGACAAAAAAACAAAACACTTCTCTTTCCTTTTATGAGGTCACCTTACCCATGGTAGAATATAACCTCGTAAATGAGCTGTCAACTTTCCTTCTCCTGAGGTGTCCTCTGTTTAGATTGAATCTTGATTAACTTTGATATAATACAAAGTTTTTCTTCTCCTGTGGAAACAAAGGCAAAAACACCTTCCCCAGCGTAACACATATCCTGGTTTCCAGACTGAGGTCATAACATCCTTAAAATACACCAGTTGATTCAGTTCGAAAGTATTCTCTGTAGTCCAGTGTCTTTCTGCATCAGTTTGTCCTTTTTCATTATCATTAAGAAAATTCAACATTAGTAAAGCATTATGTAACCTGTGTTTGGGTGTCTTTGTTCACCCTGGCTATTTTTGAAGCATTTATTTTAAGGTTCGGTTAGATATTTCAACCACCGCTTGTCCTGTGGGATTGCTTTATAATATTTGAAAAACTGTTCCAATTTACTGGAGACATATGCTGGAGCACTATCAGTTTGTATTTGTGCAGGTATACCCATAACAGCCATCACCTCTAAGAGGTGTATGATAATAAAATCAGCTTTTGCAGAGCTGAGGGCAGTAGCCCATTGGCAGCCTGAGAACGTGTCTATGGTATGGTGTACATATTTCAAACTGCCAAATTCTGGAAATTGAAGAACATCCATCTGCCAAGGTGCATTCCTGCTAATACCTTTGGGATTACTACCTGCTGGTAACAAAGTTTGATTGCAGAATGAGCAAGTGGGACAATTTCTTACTATTTCCTTGGCTTGTTGCCAGGTGATGGAAAATTTCTTCTTTAAACCTTTGCTGTTAACATGGTGTTTCTAATGAAATTCTGAAGCTTCCAACACACTTCCTATTAATAAACAATCAATCTCATCATTGCCTTGCGCCAGAGGACCTGGCAGACCCGTATGGGATCTGATGTGTGTTATATGTATAGGATGAGTCCTGTTTCTGCTAGTTTCCTGTAATTGTAAAAACAATGAGGTTAATTCTGTGCCATCAGGAACAAATTCAGCAGTCTCAATTATTAACTTACCTTAATATCAAATCCAAGATCTTTTCTATATATGTCTTCAGTTTTTTATTTTGTTTATGTGGCAGAAATACCCATTCTAGTAAGATGTCTTCTCTCTGCATTGAAATTCCTGAGGGGTATTCTCTAGATGGTAAAATAACCAGAATGCAGTCCAGTTTTAGATCCACACAGTCTACATTTGCTTCTAATATTTTATTTTCTACCCATTCTAATTCCTTTTCAGCCTCAGTTGATAGTACTCTTTGGCTATTTAGGACTTTGTTTCCTTTTAAGGCCATTTTCAGGTGTTTAAAATCATGCCCTTCTACACCGATAATTGTCTATAGTTGATAGATTTCTCCTAATAGCTTTTGAAGATCATTAAGTGTCTGGTAACGATCTCTTTTGATCGGTACTTTCTGCGGTCTAATTTTCTGTGAGTCTATATTATAACCTAAATAATTAATAGAATCTCTCCATATTATTCACTTAAACTGGCAACTTGGGTCTGTGATCTTGTATAGAAGCTTGCCAAAATATAGGTTTTGTATATCCTCCTGTTATAATTGATTCATCTTCTGTAGCTAATGTATTATCCAGTGCCATATTATTTGCAATGGGCAATGATCTTCTAATAGTCCTGGGAGAGGCTGTCCTCCACTGTTACTGGGAAATTGTGAACCACCTTGGAGCTGGGGGCCCCCAAGAGGCCCCTGGACCTGTTTCCCAGCTGTAAAGGTTTACCTTGTCTGTCTATGGTTGACTAGCATTCCTTGGTCCAGTGTTTGCCTTTGCCCCACCTCCTACAGAGACCAGAAGGCTGAGGCCTTCTGTCTGAAGCATTCCTGGTAGAAGCATTATTTCTAGGAATGCTTCATCTACAGTTCCTACTCAGATGTCCTATTCTACCACAGTTAAAGCACTTAGCCTTTTATGTCTGTTGAAAATTTTGGAGATTGCCTCCCCTATTCAGGCCTCTATATCATCACGGGTAAGGAATTTAGCATTCTGGTGCCTCTTCAAACATGTAGAAATCGCTTCAAGTACCCAAGCTCCTGTATCTTGACTTTTATATTCAAGGTTAGCTGTATATAGGACCCATTCCCCCAATGGTGCTGATCTTATTTTTAATGGCTCAAGTACCTGCTTGCATTGTGGATTTGCATCCTCATATGCCAAAGATTCTATAAGGATTCGCCTAAATTCTGGATTTGTTACTTGTACTTCTATTGCTCTGGACAATCTTTCTAAAAATTCAATGAACTTTTGCCTTGGACCCTGTACTACTTTGGTATAGGGTTGCATTGTCTGTCCTGTTTCATAAACCTTATCCAAAGCAGTCAAAGTGTCTGCACAATATGCATATGTCTCTTCATATGCAGCCTGAACCTGTGGGTCAGCATAAGCACCCTCCCCAATAATCTTGTTTTGGGGCACTTCATAGCCGCTCTTTAATCCCCGAATCTCTAGAGCTTTTGCCTCTTGCCTCCATAATGCTCTCCATTGAATTTGTCATGAATTTTTTGAGCACTGCTGAGGCCAATTGGCTCCAATCTCTAGGGGTCACTCTATTTCCAGTGTTCCATAGTTCAGGAGCTCTCTGACATAGGGAGAATGAAGACCATATGAAACAATGGTCTCCTTGATTCCCTTTAGGTCCTTCATCTGTCCAGGTTCCCAATGAGAAGCAAGGTGCTTCTTCGTTGCTCATTTTTCAGTTACAGATACTGGGAAGACCATAGGATAGGGCATAATAACCTTAGGGAGGTCTTCCTGGCATCTGAGAGGTATAGGGAAACCTCTGTCATGACCTGTTGCTTACATGTCTGATTCTGAAGTATCAGATTGGATATCTTCTGAGACCAGCAATCTATTTGTCATTGTTTCTCTGAGCTCTTGAAGTTCTTGGGTCAAACAAATTCACAAGGACGTCATGGAATCATTCATTTTTTTGCATTCATTATTTATCGTGATTCCAAATGTTTAATATTCTCATCCTTAGAAAGTATCTCAATAGCATGTAAACTGCCTTCTAGAAATAACGTTCTATCAGCTAGTTTGTCATTGCTCTTAGACATGGAACAAATCTTTTCTGCTAGCATTTCAATTCCAGTCTTTGTAGTTTGCTAGTGAAATAATCAAACACGACCATTTTTTTTTTGGTTAAGTGTTTCAACATTATGTTCCACTTTTTCTATTCTGTTTGTTGAATCAGTAGATATGGAACACATTTTTCCTGAAAGTAATTCAATTTTATGTTCCGTCTCTTTAAACCTGTTTGTCAGATCTACATTATCATTTTGAATATTCTGAATATTTTTCACCAAACCTTCCTTACTGTCCTGCAAGGAATTTTCCATTTTCTGAATTCTTTGTACTAGGATTTCATAACCATCTCGTGATGACTGTATGATCTGTATAAGTTTGTCATTTTTCCCCCTATTCTCGAACCACTTCTTTAGTAAAATTATATAGATTATCAAACTGATAACCACTATTGTAGGTAGAAAGTACATTCCAGGTAGGTTCTCAACACTTTCCAACATCCCATCCATACAAAAAAAACAAGAAAATTCTTAATGTCCTGCATTGTAATGCTAGTCGCCACATGGATAGAGCAGTTAAGCTTATTACCAGTGGATTTTTATTCAGGCTGAATTCAGCAGGCCACCAGTAAAGGAGCACGTGGCTGCAAGAGAAATCTCAGAAGATCATGTAACCTCTACCGGCAGGCAAATGTAGAAGGTGCTGGTTCTCAGTTGATATCAGTGGCAGGGGCGATGGGAATCGTGCCTTGCCAAGCAAAGGGGTGGGGAACTTAGTGATAAGAGAGCCCATGTGTGCCCGGAGCTGGTGGTATTTGGGCTGAGGAGGGTCAGCTGCTCCCAGGGTGCCTGGATCTGGGTTCTGAAAACCCTGACACCAGATGTAGCTGTAACAATAAATGGCACACTTGTTGAGGATATATGTAACTGTTTATTGTAGAAATTACTTACAAGAGAAAATGGGCAACCCAGATGAGTCAAGTAGCTTTCGCCATGGAACCGGAAGCCAAAAAGAGTAAGTGTGGCTCTGTTGCAGTCCTTTATCAGAACCTCCATCCACACCTCTAGACACGCCCAAAAGTGGGCCTGGCTAGCAGTGTAGTTCACTGCCCTATCATTACCATATCTGCATGGCTGTTGGTACAGACCTAAAGTCTCCTCTACAATTTCATAAAAGTAATTTTCAAGGATGGAAGAATACTCTTTTCAGGAGAGGCTTAGCTTCTTCACATTAACATTTAGTTTCACGAACTCACAAGATGAAATTATAACTCTCATTTTCTCATTCGCCTGCTGTAGTCTAACATAGGCCTATAGTCCTATAGTCCAGCTTTTAAAAACTATTGTATGAGCTGCCTATTTTAACCTAAAGGAGCAGGTGAGAAGTATCACAGCTGTTTCTCAAAGCATAATACACCTAGTGCTTATCAGGAATATCACTCAACATATATGCTGGGATGGTAGGTCTAAGTGACTTCAGTCTATATTTTTGGCAATGCAGATAGCATTAACCCTGCTTATCAATGGACCAAACTGAGTACCAAGGAACTCTCTCTGAGTCTCTCTGTGTCTATTTGTCTTTCTGTGTGTCTCTGTTTCTATCTCTGTCTCTGTCTCTCTCCCCCTGTCTTTCTCCTATTATTTGCTAACATGTAAAGTATTGCTTTTTAAGATTTTGGCATGTAGTGTACTGATTATGAAAAGCCTTGAAGCTCAAAGTCATTAAGCCGTAACAATGATGTCATCGAGGCATTAGCTGGAAGGATGTTATCCTCTGCCTAATGCAGAGAGGACTTATTTCATTTCCAAATGATTTTGTCCTGGGGTCAAATCACACCAATTTAAGTATCATTACTCTATTCTGCTTGGAAAATATCCACATCAACATGTGTTCCTGATTCATCTTTTTCTCAATTAGTCTCAGACATTTCTATATTATTGATCAACTTCTTTTTACATGAATTCTCAGCAGAGAAGAAAGATAACTTTTATTTGATATATAACTCTTTTCTTTTATTAGTATATTGAGGTAAAAATGAAAAAAAGAAAAAGGTATTATTTTAAAGGGATAACAACTTTTGGGATTGTGAATTTTTTTATTTCTAAGGGTTTCATGCAATGTGATTTGATTATATTTATTTCCCAATTCTTCTAAGACCCAGCATCCTTACTTCCTCACTAAACAGTTTGTCTTTTTTTTTCAAATCCTTCAAGACCAATTAGTGCTACCCAAATATTCTTGGGTGTGTGGTCTTCCATTGGAGAGTGGTGAGTTTATATGGGGCTACACTCTGAAACTCTCTCTTCCACTCTCAGTGGCTAACAATTGCCAGTAGCACCATTGCTAGAGGTGGAATTTCATGCTGAACTCCCGTCTCTATCCTGGGATTTGTTTGACTTAGGTTTGCACGGGCATTGTTCATGCTGCTGCAAATCTAAGAATTCATTTATACACATACACTGCTATGTTCTGAAGGTAATATTTTCATGTATTCTAGATAGGGAAACAAGTATTCATTATTTGTATCACTTTTTAAGTCATGAGACTTTTATAGGATTACAATTAAAAGAGATCCTACCTTTGCCAAAGAGTAATAAGGAAAAACCCAATATAGATTATCACTTTCAAATGCCCATTTCTCCAAAATTGATTTCCTTTCTTGGTTGAAAAGTCTGAAATTTGTTGGCCTTCAGGGGACTTTGCAAAATGCCTATCTAGTTAATCAGTCACTTTGTGATTGATACTAGAGCATCAGCAAGGCTGGTTGTAGATCAAGAAACAAATGATCTGACACTCAATTAATTATATGTCATGTGTGTACATTCCTGGAGGCTCTGTGATCAGATCAGGCTTCTAAATAAAAAAATGAACAGAAGCTATTTATCTAGGGTATTTTGGTTCCGTTCTGAATTCATGTTATAAAGTCGTTTGTAAGTATAAGTATGTTTGGGGGGGTTGTTTGTTTTTACTTTGTTGTCTTGTTTAGAAAATATTGGTCAAGAACATGATGTTGTATCCTACTGTACACCTGAGGCCCTGTCATTGTCTTTTGTGCACTTACTTGAAGATGAGAGGCACACATTTCGGTGCTTACTAGAGCACAGGAATATTAGATCACCTTTAAGAAATCTATTATTTTGTGAAGTTTTTAAGTTGTTGAATGACTAAAATCCATTCATATTGTGATGGATACTAAAATTTCTAGAACAGATGAATGAATTTGTCTACTGCACATATAAGGGTCAAAAGAAACTACTTAGGAAGTAAAAGATGGAAAGGAAGTTTCACATTGTGGCATTTTTGTCTTCTGGCTGATCTGTTCTGAAGCTTTGCCTTCAGTTAGGATTTTCTTCCAAGAAGCCTCCCTAGGGTATATAAATCAATCCATTCTGCTCTGTAATATATCCTAACCTGGCAAGGTATCACAAGACTACAGAAGAATGCTTTTAGCAAAGGTCTCAACTTTGCCCCATGTTATCATTGAGATGTCAACTTGAAAGCTGGGTGTGTTTGAACCATTGCAGAGGGTATCACAGTAACCAAGATGAAAGAGGCAGAAAGTGGACAGTTTTAAATGAGAAGCTTATGGGATAAGCACAAATAGATATTTTAGCTCCCTGGGAGTAGATTTGGGAGATAAATTTTGGAAATAGAAATGTTTCAAGAAAATGAAAGACAATATCTTAAATCCTATTTTCCAAGCAGTGCTCTGAGATGGAGATCTTTAGTGAAGACGTGAAAGAGAATGAGAGAAAATAAATTAGGCAGAGGGAGATTGTGTGATGAATACTTTGTCTACTTTTTCTACTCTGGGGGTTGGAGTGGCTCTTTGCAGTTGTTCAGATCTATGTGTTGGGCTGGGCTCTATCAAGAAATTACTCTAGAGTAGCTGGCCTTAAGAATGGAGTGATGAATTCTTGACAAAACAGCTTCTTCTAGCTAAGGACTATTCTGAAGCTTAACTTCACTGTGGCCCTAGAAGACTCCACTGCTCATATTCCTGCAGCTAAAGGAGTGTGTGCCATGATCAGAAGAAAGGGTGACAGGAGTATTGCAGTGTTTTCTAGAGCTCAGCCCTGTGATTTCAGATCTGGTCACTCCATACAGTAAGTTAACCCTTTCTGGGAGCAGCAACTCATGGAATCTGGCTGTTCTCTTTCACGAATAAAACTAAAGGATATTTCTTGCTGGGCGGTGGTGGCGCACGCCTTTAATCCCAGCACTCGGGAGACAGAGGCAGGCGGATCTCTGTGAGTTTGAGGCCGGGATGGACCGATAGCCTCCGAAACAATACAGAGAAACCCTGTCTCGTAAAAACCAAAAAAAAAAAAAAACCAAAAAAAACTAAAGGATATTTCTTTAAGGCAGGCATAGTATGCACTTCTTCTATTCTTTCCATTGATTATTTTCCTTACTATCATTCTATATATCTACCACTCTTGAGTAATCCTCCCTACAAATCTGATGGAGAGACCCACGTCTTCCTGTTGCATCTGAGCATCCAGTCCCTCTGCTGGTTTCAGCTGCAACAGCTTCACTTGCTCATTTCTTGTCAAATTGGACAGAAAGAGAGAAACACAGAATATCATGATGAATCGCATGAGTCCAAGACATGCTACCCACCTCTTTCCAATCATAAAAATCACTTTCTCCAGTCTAGAGGGTGACTCCTCTTCTCCCCCTGTTGCTTCTTAAAATGAGGAGCCTAAAACAACCAGACAGCAGTAATAGCCCAAAGACAAATGGGACCATTGTTGTGTTTCTAATGAACTTTTTTTTTCCTTTGTCAACAACATGTACAGTGACAAAAGCTGAAAGGCAGAACTTAAAATTTCTGCAAATACGTCCTTGGACTCAGAAGTTGATACTAGCACTGCTTGTTCTGCCTTGGTCACAAGACTAGTCATGTGTTCCCACCTACTAGAACACTATTTCATGTGATAGTCATTGGTTTAGTGTATATACTGCATCCTGGATAATGGTGCCTCAGTCATGCACAGTAATGTCTCCAACCCAGCCTCTCTGCTGTGTCTTCAAAATGCTATTCTGTAAATCCCCCAGGCATACACTTGCACTGTGATACTTTCATCTCATTAACATTAGATTCTCTTTCACTAGCACACTTTCTGATACTTGGTTGATTGTGGGCCTTATGCAATAATCCAGGCAAAGTTGTAGGCAGGTGGCTTTCCCGATATTATGAAGCAACTAACTCCAGCACACCTACTCTGAGGCTTTCAGAGTAGGGCTTGAGCCATGAATCTCAAGCAAAGTTAGAATTCTTTTGTTCAGTAAATGTACAACATCAGGTTCAGAGCTCTGTCTGGTATAGATAAATGAGACCCAAAGACCTGGGGTGAGGACATATTCATAGCACTTAAAATTATTCAACTCTGGACTCTACCATGCACTGTGGAACTTCTGACATCTCTCATTAACTATTGTGGCCTACTCAGTCTGTCTTCTGAGAATCATTGCCATATTATTATCATTTTATATCATAAATGTTGTTCAAAATAGCATTCATTTTTTTTCATTTAGCATACCTAGAACTGCCTCATTATACATCATACTGGATTTGAGCCTAGTTATTGACCAGGTAGCCAACAAACAAAAATAAAAGTGAGTATTATAATTTAAATGACAATTTAAGATTACATATTCAGAATCCACTTACATATTCCTAAGGGATTTCAGCCATCATGTTCCAGTAGTAAGCAATAACTTTGGGTTAGCATACCTATAGTCTTGATGAATATCATACAATGAATTGACCCAATGATACATTTATGTGGAAGGCCTTCAGAAATATATTGTATTATTTTCTGTGGTGACACATGGGTGTGTCTCTGATTTGGAATGGAAAGTGCATTGCTTACACATGATATTCACCTGATTTTCCTTTGACATTGTCTAGGCCATACTGAGCCATGTGTATGATTTTAATATTGTAGGAGAGAGGAATAAAACAGGCCATCTAAAAAAGTGTGACATGGAAAACTACCCCGTGCTGACTAACACTGGCATATGTCATCCCATCATCTTGATTTGGGCCACACTAAGAATATTTGCATTTTCTAAATCAGCAACACTAGGAATCAAGGTTTACTTTTTTTGTGTTCCTACTTTCTTTTTTAGGCCTTATGTTCATTGTTTCTATAAAACAAGTAAATTTTCTAAAGAATTAGAACACAAGCTTTAGGAGACTTTTTTTCTAGAAGAACTTATATTACTTTTTACTAAACACTATTTCTTCATATGAATGTTATGAATGCTAGATATCATGAAACACTAATATATAAATCAAAATCAAATTCTCTCTCTCTCCCCCATAAAGGAGAGAGAGAGAGAGAGAGAATGAGAGAGAGAGAGGCAGAGAGACAGAGAGAGAGTTTGTATATGTGTTATAAAGCTGAGTGTCAGTTACATTTCTTATCAGTAACAGCTCATTTTAACTTGTGCATTCTGGAAAGAGAGTAAATGGTAGAGAGATTATGCATAAAATAAGTAGAATACATTTTCAGTTGATAGTGCATCCATGTCACACAATCTCCAAGATAGGGAGGGATATCTTCTGATAGGCTTGTATGATTAAGTGATTATATTATTGATCCCACCTTAGTTTCTTTCTTTTCTGATACTTCTTTGGCACTTTTTAATCAACTTACTTTAAATTAAGGAAGGGTTGATATTCAAGGGCAGGTATACCTCAATAATGTCATCTTTCTCCCTCTAATACGGTCCCAAAATATTATGAAGTAAAATATTCTGAAGTATAACTTTAATTATAAAAGACCTCAATTATTTATCAATTCTCAAAATGCAATATCCACACCAAGAACAATTGTTTTTTTAAAGGTATTTGTTAGACAACTCTGATATGAAATAGTTAGGTAGAACATGAATTTGACATGTGGTTATATCCACTTTAATGTTTTATCAACATTGCTATGAATAGTATTCATTTCTGATATGTATAAATGACATTTCTGCCAACAGAGAATAATTTTGATGTTTCATGATGATCCAATCTCAACATCCAGAAGGTCTAAGATTACAAAATCAATACATACCCAGTCGTATGGAGCTATGATGATTGCTTTCTGCTCAAAGAGGGTTAGAATTAAGTAAGGTGCTGTTTGGACGCTCTGCTAGTTTCATTTCTGTTGCTGTGATAAAATACTCCGATATAAAGCAACACAGGGGAGGAAGAAGTTTATTTCCACTCACAGTTCCAGGTAATAGTCCATCACTGAGGGAAACCAAGGCAGAAACTCAAGGCAATATCTTAAAGGCAGGCCTGCTTGCTATTTTTGTACCTCACTTACAGCCAAACAAGCATACCAGGAACGATGGTGGATGCTGTTTGCTAGATGATATGCAGGCCTACATCAAGCTAGCTTCCTTATATGGCCCAGGATCACCTTCTCAGTGACTGCTTCTGTCACAGTAGGTTGTGTCCTCCTATATAAATTAGCAGTCAAGGCAGTCCCTCACAGATATGCCTACAGGCCAATGTGGCTTAAGTAATTCCTAGAGGCTTTCCTCTCAGATGACTCTGGGCTATGCTCTGTTGACATCTGGGACAGGTGATGATCATGTTACAAATCTAGTTAACAGGAAGAGGTAGCTGAGAAGCCATTTTTGATAATTCTACTGTAAAGGAAAACTGAAAGTCCTTTTACCTCCAAACAGTTGATTACTGTATTATCAGTATTACATTAATTGATTTATTTGTGTCTTTCAATCTACAGTAAACCAAAATATTAGGCTATCATTGATAATATAGCAATAAATAAATATAATAATTGTTTGTCTCACTACAAAATGAGCACAGAATTTAGGCATGATAGGTACTATAGTGGTTAAATTAAATAGTACAGTTTAATTTAATTCTGTCTTAGTATTTCATCTCTCCTCAAGACAGTTAAGCTCTTCTTGGAAATAGTTGATAAAGAACTGATTGTAGGAGAAACTTCCAAGGCTTAAATATCTTGAATTTAACCAGCTTAGAGATTCAAGAAGACATGCTTTCTGGTTCCTATGGATACATATTATACCACTTTCTGAAAAAGAAGCTTCTCAAAACAAGCTCCTCTCCCTTCTAGAAGGGAACTGAAATTTGTACTTATAATCCAATGTTATCTCCTACTATGTATAATTATTTTTATATGGTATGCACAGTTATTAAATGACCCACACTGATGCTGACCATCTGTAATTCCCTTATCATAAGTATGGTCTCTCAATTGTGAGATATTGCTTACCAGAAAGTGTTAGTATTCAGATGTCTGTACTGGCATGGCCCTAGGCTTCTGACAGGATATGCCCTCAGCTGCTGCCACTACCATCTGTACACATCACCTTTAAAAGGGCCCTGCCCACCTTCTCTCTCTCTCTCTCTCTCTCTCTCTCTCTCTCTCTCTCTCTCTCTCTCTCTCTCTCTGCTTCTCTGCCTGTCTCTCTGCTGTCTTCCCCTCTCTCTCCCTCCCCCTCTCTCATTCTCTCCTCTGTTCCTCTGCCTTCTCTTCTGCTGCTCCTGTCACCAGAGACCAGGTCTCCCCATTTTCCCATTCCCTTTCACGTAAATAAAAAACCCATCCACATGAGCTCTATCACATGGCATCTTTTTCTTGAGGGCTGCTTTTTAAAATTACAACAGAAAGGGTAGGATGTTGCAGATGCAGTTTAAAGGTCATTACCCAAGTGATCCTGACCTAATCACAGGAATCTTCAATATATTAATCTGAATGTCAGAAACAAGAAAGGAAAGATTGAGAACAAGAGATATTTACTCTCGCCCATGGAGAGGGCTGTATGCCAAAGAAGAGAACAAGGCCTCCAGGAACTGCTAATAGTTGGGGGTGGGAGGAAACACATAAAAATCAAATATTTTGTACTACAATACAGGTACAAGCAATAGAATTTCACTCAGATATATGATCAAACTTGCACAAGGACATCAAGGCTTAGGGAAGATATTAGTCTTGTCCAACACCTCAAACACAAACAGGTCTCTTAAGGAAGAGACCTACCTACATTATCATGGATACCTCACCCACAAAAAAATGTAAAAGATGAAAGTATTTGTTATCTAAAGCTATTGAGTGTGTTGGTGATTTGTCAGGTAACATCGACAAATGCACTGTTCATCCAAAAGACACAAGAGTCATGAGAATAAGAAACAGAAATAAGTAGTCATAAGTGATTGTCCTTATTCCAATTTCTAATGCTTTAATTGTCTTTGGGTCATTGGCTCACTCTTACATGCTCCATTCACAGTACACGTAGAAAAGTACAACACATTGATATTCATTTCATTTTTTTGTATTACATTCATTGAATGTGTGAATGTGTGTGTGTATGCAACATGGCTCTCTCCCTCTACCATGTGGGTCCTGGGAATTAAAGTAACATGACCAGTCTTTTCATGCTAAGCCACCCTGCCAATCTTCCATCCAGTTTTATGCACATTTCACATACCATTTTATCTGCTCCAACATTATGTTTCCAGTGATATCACTTAAAATTATACTGAATGCCACCAGGCACTGGTGGCACACACATTTAATTCCAGTACTCGGGAAGCACAAGTAGGTAGATCTTTGTGAGTTTGAGGCCAGCCTGGTCTACAAAGCTACACAGAGAAACCATGTCTCAAAAACCAAAAAAAATACTGAATGCAATTCCTAGAGAAATTCATATATCTTTTCAAAATAAGTTATGGAATTATAAATAAATTTGAAAAACAACAGGATATAGGAAATAGGAGTGTGAGGAAGGGAATACAGAAAAAAACTGAAACAAGGGCCACATGAGGGGTTGTATAGACAATACAGTAGAAGCTTCCCAAAATATATATGTGTATGAACATGATATAAATGAAATGCCAAACAACAGGGGAAATGGAACCAAATTGGTTATCTCTCATGACCGAAGGAAACTTCCAGTGCTAGGAATTGGTTTAATTTCATCAAGTTGCTGTTAAAGGGACCCATAGGAACCCACAAAACCCCAGGCTATTAACAAGGCTATTAGCTACTCTGTACTGACAGAAAGGCCCTATTTTTGAAGACAACACCTATTCAAGTTATTGAACACAGAGAAGTCAAGCTGGTGCTTACTTAGAGCCTTCACCCCTATGGACTACGACTAGTATTCATGGTGCTGAATGGTACTCTGCACACTAACAAGGAAGAAACGTAAACACCAAACCAGCTATCAATCCTTCTATCCACAGTTATGACTTTCCTGCAAGATGTGCTAGTACAATAGTGACACAAATGTTGCAGGAGTAACCAACCAGTGTCTGATTGGTTTTAAGGCTCAGTCCATGAGATAGAACTATCCCTTACACTGCTTGAGTAACCAAGAACCTGGGACCACATAGGCTAGGGACCCAGGGAAAACTCAAATACTACTGTTATGCTAAAGGAACATAGTAATTAAATGACTCCTAATGAAATTCTGTAATACTAAGAGATCAGTGTCTTCTTCAACCATCATCAGAGAAGCTTTCTTGTTCAGTAGACAGGAACAAATATAGAGACCCATAGCTGGACAATTTGCAGTGTGAGACATTGAAACATTGGCCCTAAATGGAATTTCCCCATCAAACTCCTCCCCTCATGGCTCAAGGTATACTGTGGAAAAGGAGAAAAAAGATTCTAAGAGCAAATGAGCCATGGAGAACACACAAGGTCTTCTAAATAGAGAAGAACTGGTTCACACAGGAAGTCACAAAGGCTGTGGCAGCATGTACAGGGCTTGCACATGTCTGGGCCACAAGGGATCCCAATGCTCATTGGAGAAGTAGACACAGATGCTATCCTTAAGCCAAAATCCATATTCAAAGGACAGCCACTTGCAAATAAAAAACTAGTTCTCCCCAGTGGAGTCTCACTGGGGATACAAGTCTCTCTCGAGGCAGGCCTCATCCTCATAAGCAGATGACCAACACGAAATGAATGCAGTGACATATTTGGCAGTTCTCTGGCTCATAATGTTTTGTCAGAGTTTTTGTTGTATATTATAGATCCTTTTGTATATACATTATGGTTTCTAGTTTTGTGCTTTTATGGGATAAATGTGTGTACAAATGCGTGGCCTATACATCTATCTATATGTGTTTCTTGTACATTTTCTGTAGCTCTTTCTCTTCTGTTTGTTAGTTTTGTCCTATTCTGGTTTGTTTTTCGTCTCATTTTATGTTATCTTATTATTCTTTAGAAATCTGTTGGTTTTCTAAGGAGACTAGATAGGGTGGAGAGGATCTAGGAGGATTTAGGGGAGAAGAACGTTTAATTAGAATATATTTTATAAATAAAATGTATTTTCAATTATATGTAGAACACTGAAATAGTCTTATAAGAATGGGAACATAACTGTTTGTCTTTATTGCTTGATTGAAATGCACCATCCCTGAGCATGATGGGCAGTAGAAACTGCACATCTGATAGTGCTCCAGCAGGCCTGGAATGTGGTGGCTTGTTCTTACCTCCTATATTCCTTACCAACATATACAGGTTCCATGTGGATCTTCTCATATACACTAGGAAAATCTTGCCTGGAAGTCCAGTAAAATTTTCTTAGCCTCTGGAGTTGTCTTCCTCTCTATTAAGGGTGAATCAATCATTAATATGAGAAGGGAACCAACATCATGAAAGAAAACTATTGGGATAATAAAAAGAAAACAGTATCTGGAGAGCTCAAGGTCATCGCAGAAAAGAAAAGGATATTTTTAGATATCTAAAACAGTTCAAGTTTTTGCATATTGTCACTAAAATAGAAGCACCAGAGATGAGAGGAACTGTTTGGGTTCTGAATGATGGTTGCCAATTTTAATTTTAAACATAAGGTATATAAAACCTAAGTTTAGGAAAATACAGAAAATTGAAGGAAGGGAAGCAAAAAGGGACGAAGAAGAGGAGGAAGAGTACAGACCAGGAAAAGGGAAAGTGTTGGAATTTACAAAAGGCATGAAAGATCTCCTCTAGAGGTCCAATGTTCACTCAACAACAGTGACATAATAAACTAAGTAGAAGAGAAGATAGACAAAAAATAAAATTTTCTGTAATTGACACAACACAACGAATGACAAGATGGAATTATCCTTGAACTACCAATTTTCATGGAGTCTTCAGAGACAGAAACTTGCAAATGAGAATATTCTAAAACTTTCGAGATAAAAAAATCACTTGCAAAGGAATGGGAATCAGATTAGAGTCTTGGCTTCTCATCTGCAGACTCTGGGAGAAAAAAATGAATAAAAAATTTTAAAGTTCTGAAAGAAAATGCTTTCAGTCTAGAATTCTCTAGCCAACTAAATTGTCAATATTAAGGGATGTTGGGACAAACACATTTTAAGGCATGAAAAAAATTTTGGTTTCAATGCAATTCCTTCATGGCTCCTAACTAAGGATTCACTAAAGCAAAGCATCTTCTTCTGTACCCAGCAGAATGAAAATATGGTATCCAGGAAATAGTTTCATCCAAGGATAATGATGGAAGAATGTTCTAAATATTTATGTGTAGACATAAAGATCAAGTTTCAAGATCTAAGAGTTCTTGACAAAAGATCTTCATGGCAAAAAGTAAAACCAGTAAAAGATTTGGTGACTCAATTAATTTATTTTCCCCCTAAATTGGGCATATTAGAAATAAAATATGTCAAATAGCATATGAAAATGAGAGAAAAGTAAAATCACTCAAAACACTTTGACCTACTTGTGTTAAATGATTGTGTGTGTAAGTGGAGGGTAGAAGACAATCTCGAATGTTGTTCCTCAGGCACTGTTTGGATTTTCTTCTCCTTTGATTTTGTTATATTTCCTTTTCCTTTCTTTTCAGCAGGGTTTCTCATAATTGTGGAATACACCAGATAGGGCCCATTGGCTAGCCCAAAAGATTTGCCTATCCCCACCTACCCATTGCTGGAATTGGAAATTTTCTATCAAACATAGATTTTTTAACACTCATACTGAGGGGTCAAATTTAGACTCTCATCATGCTTGCAAGAAAAGCAATTTATGGATTTAGCTATATCCCTAGACCACCTCCTAATACTTCTTAAGGAATTAATGTGTTAAGAAAGTAGAAATGGAAGAAAAAATGTTTTTTTTTATTTCAGAAACAAGCTTGCTTCACATGTAAATTCCAGCCCCCTCTCTCTTCCCTCCTCTCCTGCCCCACTTCCCCCAAGCCCCAATACCCACTCCACTCTCCAAGGAGGATGAGGCCCTCCATGCGGATCTCGAAGGTCTGTCATATCAACCTGGGCAGGGCCTAGGCCCTCCCCCATGTGTCCAGGTGGAGACAGCATCCCTTCATGTGGAATGGGCTCCCAAAGTCCATCTGAATGACAGGGATAAATGCTTATCTATTGCCCGATGCCACAAAGAATGCTGAGGCTTCCTCACTGAGCCCCACATTCAGGTGGTCTGGATCAGTCTCATGCTGGCCTCCCAGACATCAGTCTGGGATCCATGAGCTCCTGCTTGTTCAGATCAGCTGTTTCTGTGGGTTTCACCTTCCAAGTCTTAACACCTTTACTCATCACTCCTCCCTTTCTGCAACTGGGTTCCAGGAGTTCAGTTCAGTGTTCAGCTGTGGGTGTCTGCTTCTGCTTCCCTCAGCCACTGGATGAAGGCTCCAGGATGGCATACAAGGAAGTTGTCAATCACTTTATCAGGGAAGGGCATTTAAGATAGCCTCTCCACTATATCTTAGATTGCCAATTGGATATATGGTGAGGTATTTGGTCCATTTGGACCTAAGTTTTGTGCAAGGTGATATATATGGATCTACCTATAGTCTTCTACATGCCAGTATCCAGTTATGCCAGCACCAGTTGTTGAAGAAGCTGTCTTTTTTCCAATGTATAATTTTAGCTTCTTTGTCAAAAATCAAGTGTTAATAGGTATATGGGTTAGTATCAGGGTTTTCAATTAGATTCCATTGGTCTACCTGTCTACTTTTGTGCCAATACCAAGCTGTTTTCAGGACTATAGCTCTATAATAGAGCTTGAAGTCAGGGATGCTGATGCCTCCTGAAGTTCCTTTATTGTACAGGATTGTTTTGGCTATCCTAGGTCTTTTGTTTTTCCATATAAAGTTGGGTATTGTTCTTTCAAGGTCTGTGAAGAATTGTCCTAGTAATTTTTGTAATGTTTTTATTTAAATTAGAAACATGAATGCTTCACATGTCAATCCCAGATCTCTCTCCCACCCCTCCTCCCCTTGTCCCTACACAAGCCCCCGACCCAATCCCCACATCATTCCCCAGGTGAGGCCCTCTTTGGGGGATCTCTAAAGTCTGTCATTTCATCCAGGGCAGGACCTAGGTCCTTCTCCATGTGTCTAGACTTAGAGAGCATCCCTCTATTTGGAATGGGCTCCCAAAGATCATTCATAAACCATGGTAAACACTGATCTACTACCCAAGGCCCCAGGGATTTCTGTGGCCTCCTCACTGAGACTATATTCATGGAGTCTGGATCAGTCCCCTGTTGGTCCCTCCAGCATCAGTCTGAGATTCAAGAGCTCCCGCTTATCCAGTCAGCTGTCTTTGTGGGTTTCACTATCATGGTCTTGACCCCTTTGCTCATCACTCCTCCATCTCTGTCACTAGGTTCCAGGAGTTCAGTTCAGTGTTTAGCTGTGGGTATCTATCTCTGCTTCTATCAGTCACTGAATTAAGGTTCTAGGATGGTATATAAGGTAGTCATCAACCTTACCCTCAAGGAGGGGCATGTAATGTAGTCTCTCCACTATTGCTTAGTTTGCCAGTTGGTGTTATCCTTATAGATCTCTGGAGATCTCACTAGTGTTAGCTCTCTCATCAAGCCTATAATGCATCTCTCTTTGGAACCTCCCTGTTTCCCAGACTCACTGGCACTGGGATTGTAGGCTGACACTCCCCTGGTCCATATCTAAAATTCATATATGAGTGAGTACATACCATGTTTGTCTTTTTGTGTCTGGGTTACCTCACTCAGGATGGTTTCCTCTAGTGCCATCCATTTTCTTGCAAATTTCAAGATTCCATTGTTTTTCCACTGAGTAGTACTCCATTGTGTAAATGTACCACATTTTCTCTATCCACTCTTCAGTTGTGGGGCATCTAGGTTGCTTCCAGGATCCAGAGCTATTACATATAATATTGCTATGGACATAGTGGAACAGACATCCTTGTTCTGTGAATGGGTGTCCTTTGGGTATATGCCTAACAGTGGAATTGCTGGGTCTTGTGGTAGACTGAGTTCCATTTTCCTGAGGAAACTTCATACTGATTTCCATAGTGGCTGTATGAGTTGGCACTCCCACCAGCAGTGGAGAAGTGTTTCCCTTTCTCCACATCCTCTCCAGCACAAACTGTCATTGGTGTTTTTTATTTTAGCCATTCTGACATGAGTAAGATGATATCTCAGAGTTGCTTTGATTTGCATTTCCCTAGTGGATAATGATTTTGAAATCTTTCTCAATTGTGTCTCTGCAATTTTATACTCCTCTATTGAGAATTCTCTATTTTGTTCCGTCCCCCACTTTTTAATTGGATCCTTTGGTGTTTTGGAGACTTCCTTATTGAGTTCTTTGTAAATTTTGGAGATCAGCCCTCTGTCAGATGTGGGGTTAGTGAATATCTTTTCCCAATCTGTGGGGTGTCTTTTGTTTTGCTGACTGTGTCCTTTGCATTACAGAAGCTTCTCAGTTTCACTAGTTTCCATTTATTAATTGTCGATCTCAGTGTTTGTGCTACTGATGTTATGTTCAGGAAGCGGTCTCCTGTACCAATTCGTTCAAGGGTACCTCCCACTTTCTCTTCTAACAGGTTCAGCGTGGCTGGATTTATGTTGAGGTCTTGGATCCATTTAGACTTAAGTGTTGTGCATGGCAATAGACA
Organism: Mesocricetus auratus; assembly: GCF_017639785.1. NCBI lineage: Eukaryota > Metazoa > Chordata > Mammalia > Rodentia > Cricetidae > Mesocricetus > Mesocricetus auratus. The sequence continues at coordinate 37,635,644 of NW_024429194.1, read as the reverse complement.
TGTATCTATCTGTAGTCTTCTACATGCCAATATCCAGTTATGCCAGCACCATTTGTTGAGGATGCTATCTTTTTTCCATTGTATAATTTTAGCTTCTTTGTCGAAAACCAGGTGTTCATAGGTTTGTGGATTAATCTCAGGGCTTTTGAGAATTGTGCTGATATTTTGATGTGGATTGCATTGAATCTGCAGATTGCTTTTGGTAAGATTGCCATTTTTACTATGTTGATCCTACTAACCCAACAGCATGGGAGATCTTTACATTTTCTGGTATCTTCTTTAATTTCTTTCTTTAAAGACTCAAAGTTCTTGCTGTGCAGGTCATTCTCTTGTTTTGTTAGCGTTATCCCCAAATATTTTATATTGTTTATGGCTATTGTAAAGGGTAATGTTTCTCTGATTTCTTTCTTAGCCCATTCATTGTCTGTATATGATAGGGCTACTGATTTTTTTAGTTAACCTTGTATCCTGCCACTTTGCTGAAGGTGTTTATAAGCTCTTTGAGTTCCCTGGTAGAATTCTTTGAGTCACTTACGTAGACTATCATATCATCTGCAAATAGTGAAAGTTTGACTTCTTCCTTTCAAATTTGTATCTACTTGATCTCCTTTTGTTGTCTTATTGCTATAGCTAGAACTTCAAATACAATATTGAAGGGATATGGAGAGAGTGGACAAACTTGTCCACTGATTTTAGAGGAGTTGTGTTCAGTTTCATTCCATTTAGTTTGATGTTAGCTGTTGGTTTACTGTATATTGCTTTTATGATGTTCAGGTATGTTCCTGTTATCCCAGGTCTCTCCAGGACCTTTATCATGAAGGGTGTTGGATTTTGTCAAAGTTTTTTTCTGCATCAAGTGAGATGATCATGTGGGTTATTCTTTTGCAGTTTGTTTATATGGTGAACTACATTGATAGATTTTTTCATATATTGAACCATCCCTGCATCCCTGGGATGAAGCCTACTTGATTATGGTGGATGATTTTTCTGATGTGTTCTTGGATTTGATTTCCTAATATTTTATTGAGTATTTTTGCATCAATGTTCATGAGGGAGACTAGTCTGTATTCTCTTTCTTAGTTGTTTCTTTGTGTGGCTTGGGTAATACTATCCTTTTGTATCTAATATCATAGATGATGTAACATCTCAAAGAAATATTAGGAGAGAAGAATGAGAGATACCATAATAGAGGGAGCCATTATAAGTTGGAGGAAAGATCTGGCACTAGTTAGATCTTCACAGATATACAAGAATAACACCAACTGGCATTAAGGCTACCTAAATGCCCTCCCCTGATACTGAGATTAATGACTACCTTATATGCCATCCTAGAATCCTCATCCAGTGGTTGAAAGGAGCAGAGTCAGACACCCACAGTTAAAACCAAACTGAACCCCTGGCACCTAGTTGCAAAGAGGAGTGATGAGCAAAGGTGAAGCCAACAGAGGCAGCTGATCTAAACAAGGGGGAAATGCATGAATCCCAGACTGATGACTGAGAGGCCAACATGGGATTGATTCAGACATCCCCTCCCCACCCCAAACCTAGTTGTCAGAGAAGAGGCCTCAGCAATCTATGGGTCCTTGGATAGTAGATCAGTATTTATTCCTGACATACAAATAGACTCTGGGTTCCACATGGAGGGATGCTCTTTCAGCCTGGTCACATGGGGGAGGACCTGGGCCCTTCCCGGGATGATATATGACAGACTTTGAAAATCCCTCATGGAAGCCCTTACACTCCCTGGGGTGCAGAGGGGGAATGGAGTGGGGTGGGGGACTGGGAGGATTGGGAGGGGTAGAGGAAGGAGGGAAGAGAGAGGGAACTGAAAATAACATGTGTAAAAAGTTGAATAAAATTATTATAAAAAAGGAGAAAGATTGGAATCTGCTTGGCTTGTCATTAGTCACAATGTGGTGATTACCAAGTAAATATTTCTCATTAATTACCAGCTTTGAGAGCCATCCTGCACATAAAGTTGAAAGTATTGTGTAAAGCCATAGAACTGACTGGAACTCTCAACAATTAACTTCAGGATAGATGAAACCTGAGAGATGATGAAGAACAGGGTTGAGGGCAAGAAGGGAGAGGAAGGCAAGCACAGTGTTTAAGGTTTACATCTTGAAAACAGTCAAGTCAGAAAAAGTAAAATTATAGCTCTAAAATTATTTAGGAATTAAAACTGCTATGAATCATTCGTAAAGGGAGAAAAAGAGCATGGTAAGAAGAAGAAAGCCTTAATCTCCCACACAGGAATTAATAGATACTATCTTAAGAAAGCAAGTCAACAAATAGAGAGTCAGCTTTTAATGAAAAGGGCCCAGGCACTGTCTTGTAATCATGAATTATCTTGCAATGCTTAGGTTTTAAACATTTATGGGGATAAAAATACAATAGTTTAAGCTTCCCTGAATCAGAGTCATTTGAAGTGACAGAAAAGAATTAAATTAGAAATCCAAAGAATAAAATGCTTAGCAAAGTGTCACAAATTCTGTAAGGTTTGTACAGTTTTTGTTTGTTTCACAAATAGGTATATATGCCAGTGTGTGGGAGTGGCATGTATGGCACATGTACGTAAGTATAGGTATGCTTATATGTGTACACACATGCAAAAACTGGGAAAGAATGCTGACTGTGTTCTCTGTCACTCTCATCCACCTAATGTCTTGAGGCAGGGTCTCTTGATGAATCCCCAGATTGCCATTTTGGCTAGACTGGCCAGGCACTAAGTTCTTGGGATCCATGTTGCTCTCAGCAGTGCTGGGGTTAGAGGCACGCACAACCACGTCCCACTTTTTATACAAGTGGTGGTGAGTCAATTACTCACACCCCTTGAGCCATCCAGCCTTTTTACCACTTTTTGTTATGGGAGTGGTATGTCGGTGTTCATCTGTTATCTCTAGCAACTTAAATTGGTTAAGAAAAACCCAAATCCAATGTGGAAATAGATTGGCAAATGAGTTGGATATTCTTTCTTTTTAGTTTAGTTTCTACTGAAGAATGGCCTCTAAATTAACTTCCAAATTTCTAATACAATTTAACTGAAATAATTGAATAATTCCTATCTAGTAAATAATTGTATTGAGCAAAATTAATACAATTGTTACCCCACTTACTGAAATTAGAATCAGGGGAAATAAACATTGGGAGAAAAATAGCCATGGTATGTGTTGAGACTTCTGCTCTGAGCCTTGTACTCCACCCTATGCAAATGTACCAGGAAGAGCTAGGTGTGTGTGTGTGTGTGTGTGTGTGTGTGTGTGTATGCGTTTTTTAAGCACGAGTGGAATTATATTTCCACCATAGAATTTTTCTTTTTTTTCTTAATCCACATGCTTTCCGTAAAAGCACATTTATCGTCAAGCATCATTTACTGAAAACAGTGTTCTATATTCAAGAGCATATCAGTATGTATCGAGACGGGTGATAGCTGCCACGTCGTGCATTTGGATGACCTTTAGAGCCTTATTTCCTGGTGTAGAGAGCAGGCACTTAATAAAGTCAAAGCTCTCTCAATTGTTTAACTTTTTGAAATCAGAATGTCATAGCTTTGAAGTATTTGAAATAAAAACTGGCTTTCCTAGTAATGTGGAAGCTTCATCTTGACTCTGCTTTTACAGTTTAAAAAAAAATCTAAAGACTTTAGTTGGAGTATAGAATTCCTAGCTTTTTGCTAACACAAATTGCAGAGAGAAATTATCATTATGCTAATATAATATGAACTTCTGACAGGCTCTTTTGAAAATCTTTATTGAATATTCTTCTCTGGTATTCTTTAATATTAGCCAGAACCAAAGTCGATAGTAGTTTGAAGTTTAATGTTTATTTTATTTTTATTAAATAAGGGACAGCAAAGTTAAATATTGTTTTTTAGAAACATCTAAAGTGTTATCTAAGTCATAATTCATTTATGGCTTATAACATGGAATTTAATATAAATGATTCTATATGCACAATTCTGTCCTTGCAGTCAAATACTATTACTGCTGGAGTCACTGAAAACTGACTTGAAGTTTCAGGTCAACTGTCCAGTGTCATCATCCTTGTCAACTAGGAAGGAAACACACACTCTTAGAATTATCTGCTCCATCACCACCACCACAGTTTTTACCCTTACTCCAGTAACTGGGTTCCTTCATGCACATTTGAAAAGCCCTCCTGAGTATCTCTGCTGAAACAAATGGGCTTTTTCTTTCTTCTCCCAGTCATTTATTCACCAACACACTTTCTTTTCCACTGTGTGTCTATGGCACTTACCCCTTCTTAGACTGTTGGGCAACAAAACTTAAACTGTAGTCAAGAGAGTAGTGAAGGGCACTCACGCTAATTAGCCTAAGAACTTAGCATCTCAGCTGTGGTTCCTGAACTCTGCCTTTTCATGCTTGCAGGGCCAAAAGCCTACCCACAGCCTTGTCCCTCTACCCTTGGATCTCCACAGCTTTCTGGCAGACTTTGTCATTCTCCTGGATGCGACATCTGGCTGTTATCTGCTGTTAGTCTCTGTCCTGATCACAGAAACAGACCCTATGAATATTTCTGATTTCTTAGATGTGCTAATTCCCATGCTGTCTGTCTAAGTGACAGGTAATTAAACCAGCTTCTGGCTGATGGGCGTCTTACCCTTTACCTACTTCCCTACAGCCTTGGCTTCAACTCACATTCCTTTCATCTCTTTCCTTGACAAAATTTAATCCTAAACACTCTTGCTAACTTGTTTCTTTTATTCCAATGAAATATAAACCTCCAGTTCCACTAAAAGAAACTTACCTACAACCAACATTGAGAATACTTAAAACCCAGTGTGAAAATTCTTTTACTAATGTTCAAGTGAATATGTAATTGAAACCAAACCACCACTGGAGTTAACAGTAGAGTATTACAGCACCTTAGAAGCCACCCACAAGTACACTTGAAATCACTTCCTTCTTCTCCATGTGTTCTGTAGCATCCACAGTCCTGATTGCTAACAACATACAGTCATTTTCCTGAGTTTTTAACACTTGCACTAGAAGCACATCATAGATATTCTTTACTCTCCTTCTTACATTCAGCATCAAAGTTAAGAGATCTGTTGATGTTTTTCCTTGTGTGTACAAGCCCTTCAGTTCTATTGCTGTGCAAGGTTAGATTGCTTAAGAATGGCACAATTTATCTCCTGTAATACAGATTAATATTTCACTTGTTTCCAGCTTGGCTTGTTATGAGAAAATACTGCTTCTAGCAGTCACATGCAAAATTTTGGTAAATCTGCACTGGAATATATGTTGGTTAATCATTAGATATTACTTTTCACAGTCTTGTCTATGTACTTAATTACTGATACTAAAAACTTATCCTAAGTGGTTATTCCAAATATTCATATTCATCATACACAGTTATACCCCTCTGTGTGAGAGCACTTAGTCTTGTCAGAATTTTAAATCCTAGTCACCATCAGCATATGGCAATTTCAATTGATCCTCTTCCTTGCCAAGATTTAACATTTGAACATTTGAGGGTTGCACCTATGGAGTCTCTGGCTGCTACAGAGTGTCCCAGGAGAAAAACCAGGGAATACATTTATGTGTGCTCTGTTCTTTACCTCTTCCTATAAAATCATTGATATTTAGCCACATAGGACCTACTGTGATGCCCCAACCCAATTCTAACTACCTCCAAAATACTCAACTTAACTTCTAAAGCCTGGAGGTCGATTAAGATTCCCCCTTTCAGCATCTCACAATGAGCATCCCATTTTAGCATGAGTTTGGGAGAGGATGAACATATTTGAGCAGAGCATACTCCTCTCTACAAGCATCCAGACTGGTTCAGGACTGAGCTCAACAGGAAGTGTTCATTAAATCAAGGTGTATAATTCACACTGTTTCCAGAAAGGGATAGGTGATAAAAGACTGAGAGATTTGCTGTGAATTTTTCAGAGGTGGCAAAACTATAGGTTGTTTATAATGCCTAAAAAGCTGGGATGAAAGGAATGAATGAACAAACAAATTTGAATTTATTGAAACAGAAAGCAAAATTGGTGTATGCTTGAATATTTGTGAGTGTGTGCACATGTGTTTTTTGTCTTTTTATTTTTAAATTTAAATTAGGAACAAGGTTGCTTCACATGTCAATCCCAGGTCCCTCTCTCTCTCCCTCCCTTCCTTCCATACCCTCCAATCAAACCCCATTCCCCCTTCCCCAATGCCCACTCCTTTCCCCAGGGAGGGTGAGGCCCTCCATGGGGGATATCCATAGTCTGTCATGTTATCCAGAGCAGAGCCTAGGCCCTCACCCAAGAGTCCAGGCTGCAAAAGCATCTCTCATTGTGGCATGGGCACCCAAATTGCATTTGTATACCAGGGATAAATACTGACACCCACATTCAGGGGGTCAGGAACAGTCCCATTCTGGATTCTCACCATCAGTCTGAGGTTCAACAGCTTGTTTAGGTCAGCTGTTTCTGTGGGTTGAACAAGCCCAGTCTTGACCCTTATGCTCATCAGACCTCCCTCTCTGACACTGGGTTACTAGAGTTCAGCTCAGTGTTTAGTTGTGGGTGTCTGCCTCTGCTACCATCAGTCATTGGTTGAAGGTTCTGTTGCCCAGACTGTCTGGCAGTGGGACTGTAGGCTGTCACTCTCCTGATCCATGTCTAAAATCCATATATGAGTGAGTGCATACCATGTTCTCTTTTTGTGACTGGATTACCTTACTCAGGGTGATTTCATCTAGTGCCATCCATTTGCCTGCAAATTTCAAGATTCCATTGTTTGTTTCCCGCTAAATAGTACTCCATTGTGTAAATGTACCACATTTTCTCTTTCCACTCTTCAGTTGAGGGGCATCTAGGTTGCTTCCAGGTTCTGGTTATGCTGCTATGAACATAGTGGAACAGATGTCCTTGTATGAATGCGCATCTTTTGGATATATGCCTAACAGTGGAAATTCTGGGTCTTGTAGTAGACTGATTCCCATTTTCCTGAGGAATCTCCATACTAATTTCCAAAATGGCTGTACAAGTTTGCACTCCCATCAGCAAAGGAGGAGTGTTCCCCTTTCTTCACATCCTCTCCAGCATTGGTGTTTTTGATTTTAGCCATTCTGACAGGAGTTAGATGGTAGCTCAGAGCCGTTTTGATTTGTGTTTCCCTGATTTCTAGGGATGTTGAGCCCTTTCTTAAGTGTCTCTCAGCTATTTTAGACTCCTCTATTGAGAATTCTCTATTTAGTTCTATAGCCCACTTTTTAATTGGATCCTTTGGTGTTTTAGAGACTTGCTTCTTGAGTTCTTTGTAAATTTTAGAGATCAGCCCTCTGTCAGATGTGGGGTGAATGAATATCTTTTCCCATTCTTTGGTGCTGCCTTTTTGACTTGCTGACTGTGTCATTTGCCTTATAGAAGCTTCTCAGTTTCAGGAATCCCGTGTATTAATTGTTGACCTCAGTGTCTGTGCTACTATCGTTATGTTCAGGAAGCAGTCTTCTGTGCCGATTAATTCAAGGGTACCTCCTCCTTTCTCTTTTAAGAGGTTCAGTGTGGCTGGGTTTATTTTGAGGCCTTTATTCCATTTGGACTTAAGTTTTGTGCATGGCGATAGACATGGATCTATCTGCATTCTTCTACATGCCAGCATCCAGTTATGCTAGAACCATTTGTTGAAGATGCTTTCTTTTCTCCATTGTATATTTGTAGATTCTTTGTTGAAGATCAGATGTTCATAAGTGTATGGGTTAATATCAGGGTGTTCAATTCGATTTCAAAGGTCTACCTGTCTATTTTTCACGCAAATACCAAGCTGTTTTCAGGACTATAGCTTTATAATAGAGCTTGAAGTCAGGGATGGTGATGCCTCCAGACGTTGCTTTGTTGAATAGGGTTGTTTTGGCTATCCTGTGTCTTTTTTGTTTTTCCATATAAAGTTGATTATTGTTCTTTCAAGGTCTATGAAGAATTGTGATGGGATTTTAATAGGGATTGCATTGAATATGTAGATTGCTTTTAGCAGGATTGCCATTTTTACTATGTTGATCCTATCTTTTCAGGAACATGGGAGATCTTTCCATTTTCTGGTGTCTCCTTTAATTTCTTTCTTTAAAGGCTCAAAGTTCTTGTGATACAGATTTTTCACTTGTTTGGTTAGCATTACCCCAAGGTATTTTTTGTTGTTTCTGGCAATTGTAAAGGGTGATGTTTCTCTGATTTCTTTCTCAGCCCTTTTATCATCTGTAGGTAGTAGAGCTACTGATTTTCTTGAGTTTATATTGTATCCTGCACTTAGCTGAAAGTATTTATCAGCTGTAGGATTGGATTTACCTGGTAGAGTGTTTTTGGGTCACTTATGTAAACTATCATATCATCTGCAAGTAGTTAAAGTCTGACCCCTTCCTCTCCAATTTGTATCCCCTTGATCTCCTTTTGTTGTCATATTGCTCTAGCTAGAACTTCATGTATCATATTGGAGATTTATGGAAAGAGTGAACAGCCTTGTCTTGTTCCTGATTTTAGAAGAATTGGGTTCAGTTTCTCTCAATTTAGTTTGAGGTTAGCTGTTGGTTTACTATATATTGCTTTTATTATGTTCAGGTATATTCCTGTTATCCCAGATCTCTCCAAGTCCTTTGTCATGAAGGGGTATTGTATTTTGTCAAAGGCTTTTTCAGCATCTAGTGCGATGATCATGTAATTTTTGTTTCTCAGTTTGTTTATATGGTGGATTTTCATATGTTGAACCATCCCTGCATCACTGGGATGAAACCTATTTGATTGTGTTGAATGATTTTTTTGATGTGTTCTTGGATCCGATTTGCCAGCGTTTTATTGAGTATTTTTGCATCAATGTTCATGAGGGTATTGGTCTGAAGTTCTCTTTCTTATTTGTGTCTTTTTGTGGTTTAGGTATCAACATTATTGAAGCCTCATAAAAAGAGTTTGGCAAAGATCCCTCTGTTTCTATTGTGTGGAATAATTTGAGAAGAATTGGCATAAGCTGTTCTTTGAATTTCTGGTAGAATTATGCACTGAGGACATCTGGACCTGGACTTTTCTTGGTTGGGAGACTTTTGATGACTGTTTTTCTATTTCTATAGGGGTTATAGGTCTATTTAAATTGCTTGTCTGTTCTTGATTTAATTTTGGCAAGTGATATCTATCCAGAAAATTGTTCATTTCCTTTAAATTTTTGAATTTTGTAGAGTACAGGTTTTCAAAGTATGACCTGATTACTCTCTGGATTTCCTCAGTGTCTGTTGTTATGTGCCCCTTTTCATTTCTGATTTTGTTAATTTGCATGTTCACATTCTGCCGTTTGGTGAGTTTGGATAAAGGTTTGTCTATCATGTTGATTTTCTCAAAGAACCAGCTCTCTGTTACATTGATTGTTCGTATTGTTTTCCTGGTTTCTGCTTTATTGATTTCAGCCCTCAATTTGATTATTTCCTGGCATTTACTCCTCCTGGGTGAGTTTCCTTCTTTCTGTTCTAGAGCTTTTAGCTGTGCTATCAATTCTCTAGTGTAACTATTCTCCAGTTTATTCATGTGGGCACTTAGTGCTATGAACTTCCCTCGTATCACTGCTTTCAAAGTGTCCCATAAGTTTGGGTATGTTGTGTCTTCATTCTCATTGAATTCTAGGAAGTCTTGAATTTCTTTATTATTTATTCTTTGACACAGGAATGGTGCAATTGTGCATTATTCAATTTTCATGAGTTTGTAGAGTTTCTGCAATTTGTGTTGTTGTTGAATTCTAATTTTAACGCATGGTGGTATAATAAGTTGCATGGAGTTATTCCAATTTTTTGTACCTGTTGAGGTTTGATATGTTGCCAAGTATGTGGTAGATTTTTGAGAAGGTTCCATGTGGTGCTGAGATGTCTGTTAATCCCTATTGGGTCATGACTTCCATTAGTTCCTTTGCTTCTTTTTTTTAGATTCTGTCTGGTATTCCTGTCTAGTGGTGAGAGTGGGGTGTTGAAGTCTCCCACTACAAGTCTGTGGGACTTTACATGTGATTTGAGTTTTAGTGATGTTACTTTTACGAACATGGATGCCTTTGTATTTAGGGCATAGATGTTCAGAATTGAAACTTCATCTTGGTGGATTTCTCCTGTGATGAGTGTGAAATGACCTTCTTCATATCTTTTGATTGATTTTATTTTAAAGTCCAATTTGTTAGATATTAGGATTGCTACCCCCACTTGTTTCTTGGGTTCATTTGATTGGAAACTCTTTTCCCAACCCTTAACTCTGAGGTAATGTCTGTCTTTGAGGTTGAGGTGTGTTTCTTGTATGCAGCAGAAGGATGTGTTCTGTCTTCGAATCTATTCTGTTATCTTGATGTCTATATGGGCAAGTTATGACCATTAATATTGATGGATATTAATGACCATCAATTGCTTGCTCTTGTTTGTTTTGGAATGGTTGGTGATTGTAGAATTCTATGTGAATTTCCACCCCTTTTTCTTTTGGCTGTTGGTAAGATGGGATTATCTATTGCCTATGTTTTTATGAGTACAGTTATCTTCATTGGCTTGGAGTTTTCCTTCCAGAAATTTCTGTAGTGCTGAGTTAGTGGATATGTATTATTTGAATCTGGTGTCTTGATTATTATATGGCAAGGGAACTTTTTTTTTGGTCCAGTCTATTTGGTGTTCAGTAAGCTTCTTGTAGCTGCATAGGCATGTCTTTTCTTTAAGTTGGGAAAGTTCTCTCCTATGACTTTGTTGAATATGTTTTCTGCACTTTTGAGTTGGGCATCTTTACCTTCTTTTATACCTATTATTCTTAGGTTTGGTGTTTCTATGGTGTCCCATATTTCCTGAATATTTTGTGTTAGGAATTTATTGGACTTAAGATTGTCTTTGGTCAATGAATCTATTTCGACTAGTGTATCTTCAACACCTGAGATTCTCTCTTCCTTCTCTTGTATTCTGTTGGTTATGCTTGCATCTGTAGTACCTGACCGTTCACCCAGCTTTTCTCTTTCCAGCCTTCCTGAACATGGTGTTTATTTTTTATCATCTGTATTTCAGTTTTCAACCCTTGCACTGTTTGCATTCTTTCTTGCAATTATTGCTTTGTCTTTTGTTGCATTTTAGGATTTTTTGTTTTTTTTTTTCATTTCTTGCATTTTTGGGTCATTTTTTTCTTCCATTTCTTGCATTTTTTGTTTGTTTTTTCTTCCATTTCTTTAAGGGATTTTCCCATATCCTCTTTGAGGGCCTCTAACATTTCATGAAGTTGTTTTTAAGGTCATTCTCTTCTGCTCCATTTGCATTGGAATGTTGGAGTCTTGCTGGTGTAGAGTCTCTAGAATCTGTAGGTGTCATAATTGTTTTTCTGTTGCTGGGTGTGTTTTTGTATTGTCTCCTTTCTATCCCTTCTTCTAGTGGGTATAGAAAGAGCCTCTTCCTGGCCTGGTAGTTAGGGGACCAGAGTTCCCTTTTGGTGGGTGTAAGCAAGTAAGAACTTTGGTAGTTCTCCTCTTCCTGGTCCTAGTCCTGGTCCCATGGGTGGAGAAGAAGACCAGGAATCTGGGGTGCTTAGTCTCCTGCAGCTGGGAGGGGAGGCTCAGTGGCAGTCCCCAGGCAGTCCCCAGGCACTGGGAGGCAGACCTTGATACAGGGCCCAGTTTACCTGCTCCCATGGGTGGAGAAGTAGACCAGCAATCTGAGGTGCATAGTCTCCCGCCAGGAGGGGAGACTCACTGGTGGTCCCCAGGCACTGGAAAGCGGGCCCAGAAACAGGCCCCAAATTGCCTGGTCCCATTGGTGGAGAAGAAGACCAGGAAACTGGGGTGCATAGGCTCCCACCGGGAGGGGAGGCTCAGTGGCGGTCCCCAGGCAGTCCCCAGGCACTCTGTACATGTGTCTTTAACATGCATTTTAAAGTATTCTAGGACTACATGTCAATGAATCAAAGCCATCCATTTATCACAGGCCTCCATAACATATTTATGCATGCATGCATATGTAGCATTCTTTACATTTACATGTGGAATGCTGCAATATTGGTAGTAGTACATGATGATATGTTATTCATATTTTTCAGTTTTTGTTTTTCCTAATTGTTTACAAATGACATATATTGTTTACATCTTGGGAGAAAGCAACACGAATTCTTTTTAAATGACATATTGGTACATATAGGCTGTCAGAACTACTACATCAAAATTCCCTAAATGAGAACAACTATTCCAGAAGTTGTTATGCCAAAGATTAATATACCACTGCCTCAGTGCTTATTAGGGCCTGTTTCTGAATCATAGATAACACTTGTTAAGTCCTTAAATTGGAACGAGCAAAAATTGTTCCCCTGGTCTCTCTTTTAAGGGAAATAGTCTAATTCTCAGGAACCAATATACTTCCAAAGGCTTCAGTTCTTGCTATTGTCATGTTTAGAAATATTATTCCAACATGTGACTTTGGTAAGAACGTAAGCATTGAAAACATCACAGTGAATTTGTATATTTCTATGAGGTACCAAACAACCCATTGGATCCTCAAGATATTATCATATTCAAGGTTTTAATTTTAGCATTAGGGAGAACAAGTGTTTTGTTGTCCTGTATTTAAAGAATAAGTCACAAGCTCATTTTAGTTCTTATAACCTGTTTGACCTATTACTCAGGCTTATTGGTAACAAACTCTTACAACTTACATTAATCCATAATTCTTATCTATGTTTAGCCACGTGGCTGGTACCTTTTCTCTGTAAGGCTTTTTCATCTTACTTCTTCTGCATCTGGCAGGCGACTGCTTCTGTGACTTTCCTCTTCCCAGAATTTTCCTAGTCTCATAGCCCCACCTATACTTCCTGCCTGGCTACCAGATAATCAACATAAAACTAAACCAATATGAGTGACAAATTTTTACAGTGAACAAGAACATTTTTTCTACATCAAACATACGTTCTGTTTTGTGGTTAAATTTTTTCAATTAAATCTTGTAATATTGTCAGAAAGTTTTTAAAGATACATGCACAAACTCTTGCATCACAGACGTGACACTAACTTTCCTCTGCATGTGAACGTAAGTGTGTGGTGTGCTAGGACCCTCTACTTCTCTTCTTTTCCCCATTATGAATCCTCCAGTACATCTCATATATGACTGACTGCCTTTCTCCAAGCATCAACCCTGATATGAGTTGAAGTGTCCAAAGGAGTTCTTTGTCATCATGCTGTTACATATGGGTCATGATATCAGTATTGATTTAATCTGCCAATGTTTCTCTATTACATAGAGCTCATGCTAAGCAGTAGGCAACTGTGGCCAAGAATGATGGAAGTAGTTTACTGAAAGACTGAAAAATCAAGCTGATTAATATATTTCACAAACTTAACAATAATTATAGATGAAATTACTGATAAAAAATCAACTCTGATTTCATTTTCTAAAGCCTCTAAAAGGAAAAATCTGTATAATAATTTCCTAAAGCCTAACTACTATGCTCAGATGATAATCAAGGATTCTTTAAGGCATATTTTTTAAACCTACAATTTAGGGCTTAAAGTGTGCAATACTCTGGTTCATAGATCAATCTGGAAGAGATACAGCAATCCTTGATGAAGGGCTCAGCAAATATGTACTTTTATTCTAGAGAGACGGCAGCAGATCAGCTAGTTGCTTTATGAATTAGGCCCTGTGTTTCTTAGATAACAAAAGAACCAGAGTCAGTCAAGGATTAAATGCTAATAAGAAGAGTTGAGTCTATCAGAAATAAACTATGTGATTGCATAAAGATGTTCCACCTCCCTCAAAGTTCTAAGATATTTATGTTTCCTCTGAATCTCAATTGTCTTTTAATCAAATGAAAACAACATGTTATTTATATGGCCAGGGATGACCTGTAATTGCAGTTACTATCGTATAAAATATATCAAAGCCACTGATTTCCAATCGGCTTCACTTACATCTCTGTGGCAGCACATCTCTTAACTATGATCGAATTATGTTAATGAGAAATATGCATCTAAAAATTATTTCCATTGATGATAATATTTATTCATTCACGTCACTTAAGAAAAGCAATCATTTTTCCCATGGAGTAAAAATGTCAAACAAATATATTTTCCATCCTGTTTAACAAAGTCAGAAATTATGAGAATAATAAGAGAGAAAAATTGTCCCCAGGTGGTTTCTCTCACAAGTGTTTCCAACTAAGTTTGAGAAATAAGTTCTCTTAGTATAATTTATCATTATTCTTTTAAAGGCCATGTTGTCCCAGACAAAATAATACAAAATGGATGTCAAATTTTAACATTTTTAAATGCATACACATTTTTCTTTTACTATTCTTTGGATATATGGGCAGCCTCATCTCTATAACTTATTTCCTTTCAATGCAGAAGTTAATTTCTTTTTATTCTTTTAGTACTTATTCTGGAAATTTCAACATAGATAGTCAGCATAAAGATAATGTGTGGCAACTAATTCTCAAAGCAATGAAACAATTTAATTCAAGTCATTTCTTTAAATCTCAGCTATACTTATATCAATTAGCATTTAATTTTTTTTTTTTTGGTTTTTCAAGACAGAGTTACTCTGTTTTGGAGGCTGTCCTGGAACTTGCTCTGTAGACCACGCTGGCCTCAAACTCACAGAGATCCACCTGCCTCTGCCTCCCGAGTACTGGGATTAAAGGCGTGTGCCACCAACGCCCAGCTAACATTTAATTCTTATTCTCTAATTACAAATCATGTTACATGTTGAATGTCCTTACCATGAAAGTCTTAGGTCTTATGTTTTCTTATGCTATATCATACCATCCTTATATAATCATTATTATTCTGGAAAATATTATGGCTGCTCTACCGGCCCTTATTCTCAGTGTTTATCTCTAATATCCTCACACTGTCTGCTCTTGAAAATGGTTTTAGAAGAGATGAGCACAGCCACTCTTTTCTTGCAATTACTCTCCATTTGAAACCTAAATCTATGGGAGATATGACTTGAAATCTAGCAGTCATTTTTTAAATGGTATCTATTTGCCCTATGTTCTGTTTCTGGAGTCTTCTGTAACTTCAATCACTTTATTCCTAGATTGAAATTAGTTATTTTTAGAATTGGTGGTTTTCACCAAGTCTGGAAAACTGGCAATTTTTTTCAAATAGTGCTTTGTTGTAAGGTAGAGATATTCTAGAGTTAGTAGAATGCTTGAATAACATTCACCACACCCTGAGTTTAACTTCCAACACCATGTAAACTGTGCTTGCGGAGGCATACAACTATAATCCAAAACTGGAGAGAGAGTGGAAGGAGAATCAGAAGTTCAAATTCATCCTCAACTACATAGTAATTTTGAGGAGGTGCACTGTATAATATTTGCAAATCTACTTTGTGGCCTTGATGTCATTCCATGGGTAACTGGGTTACCCAAAATGACAGTCATTGACATAGGTGCATACCTCATTTGGATAGATCCTACCTAGGTTTCCTTCCTGTATGTTATTGAATCCATTAAAAGGCAAGTTTTACTGACCTTAAAGGAGCATGTAGATCACTTGGACAAGCTCCAGAGTTAATGATCCTCTTTGTGTTCAGAGCTTTATTTGTTTGTGTGTGCTTTTGCTTCTGAATCCCTACTACATATTCCACTCTCCTATGTAGGCCATGTGGTACATTTAATAGTACTTTTGATACAGTCTATATAACATTGTCCCATGTCTTGTATAGAAATATTTTTTCTGTACACTGGTCTATTTTGTTATCAAAAGCAGAGCTTATAGGACCTGCTTCTAATGTTGAAAACCTAGTCATAGTGTCACTGCCATTCATACCAACCTTTGGAGATAATCTTCCTAACTGTGCCACTAATGTGGTGCTCTGCAAATTTATTTCATCATGAATAATCTATAAAGACTAAGGATTATTGGGGTCAAACGCTTTGGGTAAGATTAGAAAGAGAACAGAGAATAGGATGAATTCGGAATTTGTCAGGCTGACCATCTATCCCTGTTGGGTAGTTGCACTTTCACTTAACATATGTATTATTGTTTCACATAGTTACAAAAATCATTCCCCATTCCCTGTCAAATATATTATCATCTATGACTTCATAAGAGGATGCCTATTTATATCAACCTGTTGCATTTTCTCATAATGACTCATTTGTTTCATACTAGTTTAAGTGGAAAAGATGAATTAGTAGAGGTACTATATTCTAAGTCCTATGGGAAAATTGTTTTATTATCCTTGTTTTATAGATGATGATAACAGCTACAGTTGTAATAGTATTAAGAATTTAAAGACTGAGAATGTATTATGTGTCAAACACTATTCTGTTTTCCATATATCAAATTATGTATCATCACAACACCATCAGTTGTAAAGACAATTTCCATCTTCATTTTATAAATGAGCAGATAATCCCAGAGATGCACAAGATGAACAATGAATGACAAAAGAAAAACAAATGCATGTCTGTGGTTATAGGAAACCCAGAAGAACATCTTAACAACAAAATGGTTGGGTTCTTGCTTTTTAAAGAGCATTTAATTCTCATGACTATCTATATTTTGTGCTTCTACATCAACTACAGATGAACGATTAACTTTAAAATTGGTTGCTCCAGGGCTCTATTTATGTTTTAATAGAAGATATAGCAGGAGAAAATAAGGACTAAGTTAAGTTTGATAGGATTTCCGAGAGACATGAACAACCAGAGGAGTGGAATATATCCTTGTGCCATACATATTATTAAAGAATTAATTAAATGTATTAAGGGAAATGTAGTGTCAATTTGCTCTAATTGAGAAAAATCTGAGAGAAATTATTGAAATCAGGGATAAATGAAGAAAGCATGGTCTGCATAATTTGCATGAGACTTGTTTGACCACCGAGGACCTCTTGTTAATGAGCTCAGACTTAGTTAAGGTCCTGGAGAGGTGGGTAGATGAATGAATTGACAGTTGGTTGATTAATGAGCACTGTCTGAATATAGATTGCTCTCTGGTGCTCTACAGTACATTGAAATTGTCCCCTCACCTCCACTTGTTGAATAGAAATTCATAAGCAACTTCACCCTGTTACTTTCTCCCAGCCACAATTGCCATTGTTGTGTCAATTCTCTGCAAAAGACAAAAGGGATAATTGTCCAAAAATGAGATTAATTATAAGATTTCCCTTTAATGAATCTCCAATACAAGTAGCAGATGCACCCTGAAATTTTAAGAAATAAATATGATTTGATATTTTAATAGGTTTTAATTATATAAGAAAGTTCTTTTGAAAAAGAAAAACAAACATTTTGGATATCCAAGTACCCATCTTCAACTCTTGAGCCACAACAAAGCACAATGTCACTTAGGGCCATGATAAAAATCCTGATACATGAACTAACTTGTTGGAGTCCATTCCCTATGGTGGCATGCCATGCGCAGTCTTAATGTATGGGAGAGGGGCCTGCTGAGCCTGCCCAACCTATTGCTCCAGAATTTGTTGACTCTTCATGGGTGCCCTAACTCATGAGGAGGACCCGCTGAAGGAGGATATCAGTTTGGAGGTCTGATTAATCTATGGGGCCTCTGGTGGTGGATCAGTATTTATCCCTAGTACATGAATGGACTTTGGGAGCCCACTCCACATAGAGGAATACTCTCTCAACCTAGACACAAGGTAGAGGGTCTAGGCCCTGCCCCAAATGATGTGACAGACTTTGAAGATTCCTCCATGGAAGGTCTCACCCTCCCTGGGGAGCAGAAAGGGGATGGGATAGGGGGTCAGTGGAGTACAGGTGAGGACAGGAGGGAGAGAGAATTGGGATTGACATGTAAAAGAAGCTTGTTTGTTTCTCATTTAAATTTAAAAAGGGGTGAATAGAGCAAGTGTAAGAAGTCCAAACCTAACGAGGAATGAAAGATTTCTAGTACACTTTAGTTGACGTATACTTTGCACACTTTGTGCACTTTAACTGTCTCCAGATGGAATGAATATTAAATAGGGAACTCCAAAAGGATGCTTCTTACGTGTGGGTCCACAACTTTACCTCTTGACCCCTATCCTTACCCAAAGCAAAATGAAGAAAGTAAATATTTACGTTGAAACTTCCCACAGTTTGGGTCATATTATAATATTTGGTATCCTTGTAGCATTCATTTTTTGGACTACAATTTTTACCCATTAATGTTACATGAGAACAATGCATGAATGTTCTTTTTTTGGGGGGGGGTTTACGAGACAGGGTTTCTCTGTATTGTTTCGGAGGCTATCGGTCCAGCCCAGCCTCGAACTCTGCATGAATGTTCTTAACCAGTAGCATCAAAAAAAAAGTACAGACATTGGTCTCAGTTGTCTACTACTGAAGAATAATAAACTTTACTTCTAGTTGGTGAGCTTAGGTCACTGGTTCTCAACCTATGGGTCATGATCACTTAGGAGATCGAATGACCCTTCCACAGTGATCTCTTAAGACTGTCAGAAAACAGATACTTAAAATTACAACTCATAACAGTAACAAAATTACAATTATGAAATAGCAACAAAATAATTTGGTTGAGGGGGGTTCACCAAAGCATGAGGAATTGTATTAAAGGGTCTCAGCATTAGGAAGGTTGAGAACCACTGACTTAGGTTATTATTTTAAATAGTGAATTGCTATTCCAGCTCTGGTCTCGCTGTGGAAACTGCTGCCAAGAGCAACTCACACAGTCTACACAAGTTGTATTGTTTAAGCAGAGACCAACTGCAAAAGATTATTTGAGTAGTATTGTGGAATTAAGGTGTTGTGTTGCTTCTAAACATAAAGTTTGCAAAGTTGTAGAGATTCTATCCATAAATTTCATGTACTTAACATAATTTTCCAATTCTTCTCTTCAGATCGTTTGCAACTAGACTCCAAATATGTTCTTTTACTTTGAAGTCTTTTACTTATTTACCCCACTCCTTCTCAATTTTTATATATAAATATTCATGTATGTTTATGTAATAAACTTAGAGAGTATTATATCTTATATAAGATACCTTATGCAAGGCATGCATATGTAGTACTCAACCTTAAGCGTCTTGTAATTTTATTGTTTAGTTAAAAATATAAAGTACAAGCAGTATCAACTCAGGGAACACATGATAGATGGTCAATAAAAGTAGATAAAAAGCCATATTAACATAAATGGAAACAATTCCCATGCACACACACACATAGACAGACAAACAGGCAGACACGGAGACAGGGAGAGAGGGAGAGAGAGAGACAGAGAGAAAGAGAAAGAGAGAGAGAGAAAGAGAGAGAGAGAGAGATATCTGGAGATATTTAATATTCCACTTTCCTTATTAGCATTCCTACAGATCAATAAAGTTCCATCATCTCTACTTGTCTTTGTTCAATTCCATTTTTCCATTTGGACTCTCCATTTTATCCTGTCCCACTTCTTCACAATCAGGCCCATCTTTTCGCTCCTTTCTTCCATATTTTTTAACTTCTTTCTGATGATAGGTTTTCTTCATCTTTAATCCTTACCCTATATAACTCTTTTCCCTAACATATCTATAGTTCATCTTCCTTATACTTAGAAAGCATCTTGAAATAGAAGTCTCAGAGTATCTCCTGAGATTCCTCAGTTGTCACTGTAATCTGCCTCTGCCATCACTATATCAAAATTGTGCTCTCAGTTAAGGGACCTAAACAGGCTTCTAAGTGGCTGGATCCAATTATTGTATTACTACTACTCTCCACCTCTAACTGCTGACTACTCCATCTTTCCTTAAGTCAATTCTTCTCTTTGTTTCTGAGGCATATTCTCTAATCTCATATTCTCTAGTCTCAGTATGCACATTTTATTTATTTTTGATACTTATTTATATACAGTGCTAGATATGAAACCCAAGGGTTATGCATATAGGCAAGTGCTTTGCTACTCAGAAATACCCTCAGCCTAATTGTTTAAAATCCATCTCCATGCCTTCTACTCCTTTAAAGGTGGATGAGCCCTGTAGACCTGCATTTCCATTCATACCATGTGAATATATTATATATTCTTAAAATTAACTAGGTTGAGAAATTGCTCAAATATATACCTTCTCTGTTCACTAATTTTCAGTTGGCTATTGGATTACCATTTCCTTCTCATAAAGAAACCCAAGGCCATAGTGGACATCACTGCATTCACATCACGAGACCTGGGACATCATCCCATTTTCCATTCTATGGAACCATCTTTCAATTCTCCCCCTTCCTTTCCTTTTGTCCTGCTATATTATCCACAGTTACTGATGTTGTCTAAAAAACCCACTTAAGTCTCTGTAAATATTTGGTAAGTAAATTCACTGATTACTGTCTCTGAGCATTATTTCCTCTCTGTCAAATTCCCATCTTTCATTCTATTTTTAGAAACTTCTCAAATAGCACTTTTCTAGAAAACCGTCTGTCTCTCAAATGAAAAAGTAGTTACTCACTTGTGTTCTCAGAGCTCTTCATTAGTTAATCTACCAAAGGCAAGACTTACATGTCATTTATGTTATACTGGTTTTCCTGATCATTTTCATATTTGTTTCTTATTAACAAGCATCAGAGATTCATTTCTTTATGGTACCCTCACCATCTTTTTAAAACAATGATGAATCTGTGCATGGTTGGATGTTTGTATGGACATGAGTTTACTGAAAGTTTCATATAAGAGACAGCATTGAAACAAAGGAGACATAGGTATGGATTCTGATTGAACTAAATGTACTTTTGAAGAATTTCCAAATACTAAGTCAGTTACACTATGAAGTAAGAATTCATAGTAAATAAATTTGTGGTGATAGGTGAGAGCATATTTGGGGGTGTGTTGAATGATGGACAAGTATGTTCCCTCCTTAGTACTGAAAACAGGTGGGTTACATATAAATTTAGCACAATAAAGAGTAATTTACTTATGTGTATATCTTAACAAGATAACATCAGCATGCCTTACAGGAAAAACTGTAAATGAGAAATGGAGAAGGGGAAGGAAAAGAATGGTAAAGGAACACATAATAAAGTTTATTAGAGTACCATCCAGATAACTGAGAAATGTGACTGCTAGAGAAAGCTAAGGTTTCAAGATATTCCTAATTTCAACAAAGGCAGGGAATACAAGAAGAAGCATGTTTGTAGAAGAAGATTATGAATTCAATTTTGTATATACTAGTTTGAAAGCAAACATGAGTTTGAACTTGAATATAGACACTCCCTTAAAAACATTGTGCTAGGACTGCTTTTCTGCTCCTATAAAATTCCTTGAAGGGCGGTCATCGGGTAAGACTTTTAAGACCTTATTCTTCTGCTACCAGCTAACTTTGATGAAACATTGGGGCTGTGACTGCATGAAAGGCAATGCTGTGGTTGGAACATAAGGCACCACTCCTAATTTTTCTAATGACTAGAAAAATTAAAATAAGACTTGCAATGTCTAACCTTATGAATTTTAAGCAGAGTCTACACTTTGGTATTATTCCTTATATAATATAGAGTGGCACTATGTAAATGAAAAAAATCTTAGCTTATCCAAATTTATGAAAATCATGACTTTTTACAATATTTACAACAAAAATATGAAGGTTATTGCTGACTCTTTCCTATATTTTCTATCCTTTGAAATATATTAGTACTTTTTGTTGTGAAGAATGACATTCAAAAGCAGGATAGAAGGGGGAGATGACATCTTAATTATTCTGTCTCATGAAGCCAATCCTTCACTTCTTCAAGCTCTGTTTCTTTTCAAAAGTAACAATCTGATGTATTCTGTAATCAAATTCTAAGCAGCTTTGCTAAAGCGCTAATAAATTTGTTCTTACAACTGAAAATAATTCTATAAGTACATACCTAGAACAATAGGAAAGGCTGACCAACAGGCAGCAATTCTTGTCAGATGCCTTTTAAAGACCCCCTCACCATCTCTAGATGACCTCGAGCTGTGACAATTGTCATCATATAGATCCATGTTTCTGCTGAGTTTTTGTACTAGTGAGGTTTGCTATACCCTACCTTTGTAAATCATTATCATAACCAGATATATTTTTAGTTTAATTTGACACATATATGTTCAATAATATATTATAGAATCACATGGTATAGTATGTATACTATACATAATCTTATGACATATGCATGTTATTCATAAGATATATGGCACACGTCTTGTTTATTTACTTTTATGGATGTTATGACAAAATACCTGAGCGGTGAGGAAGCTAAGGAAAAGGAGGCATATTTTGACTCACAGTTCAAGGAGTTTCAGTGTGTCTTGATGGGAAAGATTTGGTTTTAGAAGCTTGTGGTGTCTGGCTATGTCACTCCATTCCTCTGGAAGCAGAGAAAGAACACTACTACTATCTAGCTCCTTTTCCTCTGCTGGGTTCAGAACAACAACCCATGAGATGATACTGCCCATATTCAAGGAGTGTCTCTTATGTTCCGTTAAAACTTTTTATATAGCAAATTAAGGTTAGCCTCTAGACATATAAAATACAAAAAAATGAGAATTTCGTTGACAAACTCAGGTGATATTGGGATTTATGTCCAATTTAGATTTGTTCATTATATGGTTTGTGAATTGAATATTTTAAGTTACCATTAAATGAACCAAGTTATGGTTTGAATGCTGCTCCCACAAGTTTCCAGTTCTGGTAGGAAACGACTGGAGAAATGATGTGGGATAAGTAACTGCAGGAATGCAGAAGTCATGTGACTCAAAGCCAGGTATGTAACTCCTGCCAACTGTTGTAAGTTAGACAACGTGGAGTAGCTGAATAGTTCAATATAATTGAAAAATCTGCATTTGTTGGCGTGAGCGTTGCCCCTATGCAGTTAGCCTGTGCCATCTCCTGTTCCCGGAGTCTGTTGGGAAGACTCAGTTTCAAAACCCTAAATCCGGAGAAGAACTGAACAGAGGTGGTAAAGGAGCCATCATTTGCTGCCTTGAGCCCTTTCTCAACTGCTTTAGTTTGGCCTGCACTACAAGGCAGTTTATGTTGGAAATAAATGGTACAGTATGGAAAAGTAACAGACAATATTCCTGTTTTACTAGAGCAGCATGGTGGTGAATTCAATCTGGGTCATCTTAGTGCCTTTGTACAGAAAAAAGAAAAAAAAAACACTTTCAAATAATTTCCACCACTTCAGAAAAAAAACGTATGAATTATCACAAAGTAAGCCATCTATTGTTGGTTGTTGTTTTATAACTCATTTTCTGAAAAAAATCAATTATTTGTTTATCTGCTATGCATGTCTGAAAGAAATTTGTTTAATATGAAGGATGGGAGGAGAATACTTCAAAAAAAGTTAAACTCTACATAAAACTCAACTGATCCTAATTTCTTGTAGAGCAGTGATTCTTTTGCAGATGATTTTCCTTTTATAAGCTGCTAAAAACACAACAACTAAAGGGTCCTGTGATGTGTGACTGGAAGTAGCAATTCCACAGGGAAGAGGGGGGAAGTATGTCTTAGCCCAAAGATGCTCCGTGCATTTTTGAGTGAACTCTGAAACATGTAAATCAATGGGTTGTAAATGATGTTGCTATCACCTATGAGTGCATCTGGAATTCCTTTCTATCCTTTCCTTTCCTACTATGTGACTCATTACCTTCTACCCATAATTTGTTTCAAAAAATTGTACTTTTTCCAAGAAATCATGTTACTGATAGTTATCTAAAGTTTTAATACTATCATCTCTTTGTTTTCCCATAATGTGTATCATTCTAAAAAATTGTATGTATTTTCTCTGACCCCGTCCCTTGAAGTCCAGAATGATCTAAATACATGGCAGAAAGCTTTGTTTGGATGTACCAGATAGAAAAATAGTCTCTTTGAAAGGATAATGAGAAGCTCTCTTATCTGTGCAGGAATTTTGGATGTTTCCTTTTCTTCAAACCTCTTGGTTAAAACTAGACTAAAGCAGTCTCCAGCTGTAAAGCAAAGCTCCTGCCTGTACCAACTTAATCGCACTCTCATTAGCCATTGCTGGGCCACTATTCCTCAATGGGGAAGCACTAGCTTCCTAGTTCACAGTTACACTCTCTATTCCATCACCATCACGCTGAGAGAAAATTCAGAAACATGTATTTGATTTGTTAACTCCCAGTGTCTTTTTCCTTGAAATCCAACAGTTCAAAGGATCTTTATAATATACTGAAACCTTCATCAGCATGAAAATTGGAATTCTGAAATCCCGTCTCTGTCTATATCCTGGCTTTCCAATTCTCCAATACCCTTGCTCTTCTAAACCTACTCAATAGCCTTCCCATAAACCTCTACTCACAAATTTCATCTGTCCCTTAGGACTGACTTCTCAACATCTACAATAGCACCCCAATGTCACTTATTTATTGTGATATTTCCTATGTCCTCAGGCCAATCAACTCACTTATCTCTGGCACCCTTCTTGTCAGTCTCTAGCTGAGAACTAACCTTGAAGTCATCTCACTGTATAGATTGTATATAAAGACAGCAAAATATAACGTGCTGGAAATTCTAACTTAGACTAGAATCTTGCTTTTATATACACTTGTTCCATGGTGTTGAAAGTTTCACTGTTCTTTTAAATGAAAGTGACTTTGACTGTCATGTTGTAGGTTTTTAATGAAAATTACATGTTGTAAATATTCTGATTCAGAGCACTCAAGAACGGAAGATTCTGCTTTCTCTACCCCTTTCCTCCACTTACTTGCTTTTAGCTTCTCCCAGTATTGTCCTTTGAGTAGTCTTTATTTTCATTCTATACAATAATTTATTTTATTTTTTCCATAGCATGCCTGCCTTACTTATGGTCTCTTATTCTCAACAAATGAAATATTTTCTTATTTTTTATATTCAAGATAATATAAATCATGCAGTAGAAAACATTCTCAGTTCTATTTCTAAACTAATCTAAATATAGTAGTTTCTTAAATTCTATAATCCCAATTGGATATGTAAGTAGTACTGAACATTATCTGTACACTCTATATATTTCTTATACATGGACACCTGTGATAAAATTTAGGTTATGTATTAGGTTCTGTTAGAGATTAAGAACAATAATTTAATTAAATGAGATAATTATAACAATACTTCCATAGAAATTATATAGATGTGGTCTATATAATTCCCGTTTGTGTGATGGTGCGATACTATAGCTGCATGATAAGATACATACAGGAAAACCAGCATGAGCACTATGATATAGTGTTAAGTTACTATTTACCTTATTAACTGAATATAAACATAATATCAACAGTAAACCTGATAGTCGAGAGAGCTACTGAGTTACTAATAGGTGAGCAGTATATACTATGCAGACACACTGAACAATAGGCTGACTTATGCTCTAAGTGTCACAGTATACTACAAGGTTTCCTTCTTTACCTCAGAACAGGACAAAATTTAAAACCTATGACTGGTCTATTTCTGAAATTCTTTTTTTTTTTTTTTAATCATTTTTTATTTTAATTTTAAATAGCTTGTTTCGCATGTCAATCCCAGTTCCCTCTCCCTCCCCTCCTCCCGCACTCCCCTTCCACCCTCCCTCCCACCCTATTGCCAAATCCCTCCACATAGGGGATGTCTAGAGTCTATCATTTCACTCTTGGTAGGGTCAAGGCACTCCCCTAAGAGTCCAGGCTGAGAGAGCATCTCTCTTTGTGCCATAGGCACATGAAGACAGATTGTATACCAGGGATAGACACTGATCCACAGCTCAGAGCCCCATAGGTTGCCCAGGCCTTCTCACTGACACTCACATTTGGGGGACCAGATCAGTCCCATTCTGGCCTCCCCACTGTCGGTCTGGGGTCCAAGAGCACTCCCCTGTTCAGATCAGCCGTCTCTGCTGGTTTTGCCAGCCCATTCCTTGCCAATTTGCTCATCACTCCTCTCTCTCTGTCACTGGGTTCCTTGGGTTCAGTTCAGTGCTTAGTTGTGTGTTTGCCTCTGCTTCCATCAGTCCCAGGATGAAGGCTCCCGGATAGTTATAGACATCAAGTTCATTATCAGGAATGGGCATTCGAGGTGGTCCTTCCACTATTGCTTAGCTTGCCAATTGATGTTATACCTTTAGATCACTCGAGGTCACTCTGGTGCCTGATCTGTCTTCGATCCTATGATTCCCTCTTCCCCCTATTTTACCCCCACCCCCTCAACTTCCTGTTCCCCCATGACCCACTCCCTTCCTCTTTACCCCCTCTACTCTTCCCAGGTCCCACTACCCCCCCCCTCGCCCTGTTCCCCATCCATTCAGAGGATCTTGTCTCTATTGTTTTGAGAGTTTGCTTTCATTTTATGTGTATGAACGTTTGAATATATGTCTTATATAACATGTGTGCAGTGCCTGTAGAAACCAGAAGAGGGTGTTGAATCCCTTGAAACTTAAGTTAGACATGGTTGTGAGCTGCCATGTGGGTCCAAGGAATTGAATCCAGATCCTCTGAGAGAGCACTCAATGCTCTTAACCAGTGAGCCATCATTCCAGGCCCTGATATTCTCTACTTGGTAGTTATGAAATTACCCACGGGTCTGTAAAAAAAAGTAAAATAAAATAATAGATAAGTGTATATAAGAGTTGCAGAGATGTGGTGTAATCAGACTGTCTCTTTCCTTAACTATTTCTCTCTTCATGAATAATGGTGATCTTTTCACCTCCTCCGAGGTGACAATCAGTGATTTCTTTCCTAGTACTAGTAATCTCTCATCTTTAGAATATTTCTCACTTTATCAATTCATTTCACTCTATACAATAATTTTAAACTAAGTTGTGAATGTCTATTCTTTCCTGAATATTACAATTATTTATCCAAGTTAAAGATGGCATACCCTAACACTTCACCTGGCTCTTACCTCTGAACCTCTCGACATTATTGTCCTGAACCTACTTTTTTGATAATATTGGCCCTTAATAACTATAATGCATCCTTTTGGGTTATTTCTTTCAGTGTCTTGACTAATCTCATTTTCCATCTTTATCAACTGTTCTCTTTGTAATCCTGCTATAAATATCCCCACAATAAATTGATATTTCATATAGAGGTACTACAATTGTGCCCAGTTTTCTCTAGGATTGCTTATAGAGAAAGAAGTCACAAAGTTAAAGTTATTTCTATCTGACTTTACTCTTCTATGCCTGGAGTCCAGTCTCCAACATATTTATCATTTTAATTACCACCCTACATATTACAAAGGTGTTCTCTTCTCAACAAAATATTCCTTCATTTTATTTAGGTATAACTAACAAATAAAATTATATGTAATTATAGTGTGCAATGTGACGGTAGATATAAATTTATAGTTAAATGCTAACTAAAGTCAAGATAGTAGAGTAATTAACACATCTGTTATCTCACCTAGGTACCATTTTATTTATCGGTTTATGGTAAGTATATTCAAAATCTACTGTTAGCAAATTTTAAGTACATAATATAGTATGATTAATGTCACCAGCCCTCACTTATACATGGAATCTTACAAATCCTAACACAAAGAAACATGGGAGAATGGTAGACACCAGGAGTTGGTGAATGGGGGAAATGAGGAGACATTGGCCAGAGTACTAAGTTTTCAGTCGTGAAATGTGATGATCTTTATTGAAGGGCTCCATTTTCTAAGAAAATCAAATGCATTATCTTTTGAGGGATGCACAAAGGAATTCTGACTTCGAGCATGTCTTCTCCTCCAGGTGTAAAGTTGCCAAGTCTCATTGTAGCTCAATGTTGCACTACAACTTTGAAGTCTTATCTACTTTCAAGGTTCAGGTTACTTGTAGAGCTCTTCAGAACTCTTTTCTGTAGTGTTTATCATCAGGTTCACAGACTAAAGTATACTACTGATATAGTGACCCATTATATCTGACTGAAGGCCCCCAAAATGCAGAATAACTAGAGATGCTCCTCGCTTTAGTGACACTTTGTCATTCCTATGTAGTAGCAGTTACTGTGTTTTGTGATGCACCTGTTGCATACTGGAAGATGCCCTGTGTGAGGAAAATCAGCTAATATAAGTCAGCAACATAAAATGTGACATACATGTCTGTGATGTAGGGTTTATTATTAGGGCCTCCTGTCTTCTCATAATATGAGATGCATCTTTGTCTCATTGGCTGTTCTATGCCTTCTTTTCTATTTTGTGTCAGTAAGTGAATGCATGCATGAATCGGATAGGAGTGATTATCTACACATGGGGTCTGAAGTTTGAGAATCATAAAGCTGATGAAGGACCCCGAGTTCCTTACTGGTTAAGTTGTATTTCTATAATAGGAATAGTGTGGGTAGTATACAGTTTTATCTATTTACTTTCCATGCAACAAGTGGGGTAAACTGTGCTCTCTGCTCTCCTTGGAGTACTGTGACAGCGTAAGTACCCATCACCATCATTTTTGCTTCACAATTCAGCAAGCCCAGACCTCCTTTTCTAAAGTCAACAGAAAAGTTAAGCCATATGTGATCATTGATTTAACAAATGCTTGAAGTTAAAAGTGAGAAACAAGTAATTATTCTGTTTAATGAGACTTGAAATGTACCTCTGAGAATTGTTAAAAAGAAAAAACACCAGTTTTGTGGCAAAGATTCAGAGGTGGGTGTCAAGGTCAGCACTAAAGTACTTTCTCTGATATTTATCCATATGTTCAGAGAGAATCATGTAGATTTCAGAGACTTGGTTCAAGAAGGTTACAGTTTTCCCCCCAAAATATGCTGTTCTGTCTATAGTATCTTCTATATCAAAATTTCTAGTTAGAAGGAGTATCTATCGTCTATCTGTCTACCATCTATCTAAACCCTATCATCTATACATATGTGTGTATATAGTGAAGCAGAAACTTCCACTTCTCTGTTACTGCTGTCCACTGTCCTCCCAAATAATTGCCATGAATCCATTCACTTTTTCTGTTATTTTAAAGATTAGAAACAAAACATTTACAGACATTGAAAATTTCAAAAAATATACACTAGCAAATGTGCACCAGAGCTGTGGACTGACAGAACAATATTCAAGTAGGAAGTCCAGTGACAATGAGCATTCTGGGTAACTACAGGTGGAGGTGACATGAAAAGGTCTAGTAAACATGTATGTGTTCATCATTATAAAATCTTGGTGATATTAAATTGAGTGATAATGTCTTAATAATGAGAAATAATTACTCCAGAGAAACTATTTTCATAAAAAACCCAGTAACACTGAGGAATTCGGGTAATTTTATGTACTTTTATAGCATCTTTAAAATCTTGCTTTCTTATAGCTAACAGGCATTATGAAGGGGGATAGAGAAATGCTGTATACCAGAGCAGAAATGCAGAATTTTATTTAATTGTTGTGGCACTATTGATCATAACATATGTGGTCACAAAGCAGTGAGACTGATTGTAAGAGCCACACATTGTACCCTACTTACACAGATCTACTCTCAGAACAATATCAAATCAAGTGTATTCATATAGGATCAAACTTAACAAATCATCTATTAACTTTGAAGAGAGAAATATCTAAAATTGTTATAAAGGCATGGCCTGGAAGACTCAACTATTAACTATCATTTATCCAGCAAGGAACATAGAAATCATTCTCCATTAAAATATTAGTCCCTTACATACTGATTCTGAAATTCTGGTAGATCATTCAATGAGAGGGAGAGACAGAGAAAGAGGGGAGAGAGAGAAAGAAAGAGAAAAGAGAGGAGAGGACAGGAGAGGACAGGAGAGGAGAGGGAGAAGTGTTGCTGATATGAAGGCAGAACTAGAAAAGGAAGAGTTTTTTTTTCTCTTGAAGGGTAGGCAGACAGAAAGTGGCCAATTTACTACTTGAGCTTCACAATTTTTTAATCTCTTGCCAATGATGAATGAAAATAAATGGATGTCAGATTTTACTTTCTCATCACAGTGGTTCCATTAATCATCATTATAATCAAAAGAATATGAAACTCTTTCTTCATTTATCAGCAACCCTTTGCGCATCCACTGTGCACAAAAACTAAACTGTGTTCCAGGGATTTGGAGGCAAGTGAAACTGACATGGCTTGCCTAAGGGCTTGTGAGTCAAGCAGAAGGCAAAACCTCATAAATTAGAATATTTCTGGATAAATGAGGAAAGACTCTAGAAGGAGGGGGAGCTGAAAAAGAGACTCACATAGAGTAAGGACAGGTTAGCAATGAGCTACTCCTGTTAAAGGAGTTGCGTTTTATTTCCAGGACAACTATACACATTACTTTTAGACTAATTATTTTAAATGAATTCCCTGAACTGTCATGTGCCATGAATGGAATCTAGAAATAAACCTAAAGATCTGTATAATGATTTTCTTCATATCAAATTCTCAAGTTAAGCCAATTCGTCCCAAACATTTTTGTCAGAGTCTGATCAGTATCATGAAATGTGACTGATGGTACATTGAGCAAGATGGAGACTCTGAGGTGCCACCCGAATCTTGAACCTTTCTGGGTACATAACAGAATTAAAGGCCATGTCCATATTGAAGGTCATTCCCAACTAATTCCTGTGGCTACCATTGCTGACAAACTTGCTCTCCTAAAATATTTCATAATGTCTTTTATCAGATGAATTGAAGCCAAGCAGAACATTAAGAACCAAATTTCTCAAAATGTACAAAATGCTGGAGAGGCAGCCTGCACCTGCAGCCCCAGGAGCAAATGTGTTGAATAATCAGGGATCCCAAACAGCCGCACTAGGGTAATTTACTCAGCTAATCATTATATGAAATAGAACATTTGATTTCCGCACCAAAGTTGCACTGAAGTAGATGCATTCCTCATTCGATTAAATCAGACACCACAAACAAAATCATCTCACTCAACGGGTAATTCTTAGTATGCACTCAATAAATCTGAATTCCATCCTCAGAGCAGGCATTTCATCTTTCATTTTTGTGCACATAGGAGAGATGCTGCCTGCTTGAATCCTCAACTTTTGAATGGCACCCGGGCTCTTAGTTTATTGTTGGAAGATTCATTTTGCTTTTAGATATGTATGTTTAAATATGCTCTGAAGAGAGTCATGATGTTAGTCTTCTGGAATGTAACCAAGTCTCTGAATGCACATGTAAGAACACAGAACAGGCTTTCTTGTCTTTATTCATCTACAAAATTAGTGTTCAGCTTCTGTTGTTAACAATTAAGGAGTACAACCTGCCTTATAGAGTTGAAGTCATTTTATAGTGTTAATTCTAAAAACACATTTTAATTTTGAAGGAAACATGAAGAAATATTTTAAAATGTAAAAGATAATGAGTCTGTGAAATGGGCTACAATGAGTTCTAAGATGTTTCTCCATGATAATTGTCACATGATAGTTTAGAAAATGGAGAGAATAGTTTCCTTTTTTATTTGGTTCCCTTTTCCTTGGTTTGGCATTTACATTCTCTCTTCATCTGAAGATACTAGAAAATAGTTCCTGCAACAAGGTGTCTCTCAGCCCATGAATAAATTCATACTAGACACCTTGACACTTATACAAATCCCAACACACATAGGCAGGTAAAAACACAAACACACATACACATACAGACTCATCAAAATACACATACACATATACTCACACAAGCACATATATGCGTACATGCACACACATATACACAAATACATGCACACATACATATACTTACACAAGCACTCACATGCATACATATACACACATATACTTAGACACACACGAATGCACAATCTTCACATACACATGTGCAAACACATACATACACACACATATTCTGTATCACACACACATTAAATCCTGATTGCAAGAAAAAATGTTCTGCTCCAGCACTCTTCCTGAAATGTTTATATTGGTCAAGTTGTAGTATTAAGGAAAAGGTCAACCTAGTGTGCTTAGTCATCCATTATTGCACTGATAGATTTTAGATATTTAGATAATTTCTTGTAGAAAGTTAGAAGCTATGTAACATCATTCCTTCATGCTTTGTGTTCCTTGTTTTTACATGTCTGAAGTTGATACTGAAACAGACAGTGGTTACTGCTGAGATATGAAGAAGGGAAAGGGGGAGAGGCCAGAATGCTATGATGTGTTTCCTCAGTTTCACACAACAGCATGTCTACAACTGGACACCCTATCATAACTAATAGTCTATTGATTTACCTGGCCATCTTCATTTAGTCTTTTTCGGTGCTGCAGACCCAGTAACACCTCTTAAGTGTTGAATGGTTCTAAAAAAAACAGGCTATTTTAAAAACAGTCACATTATGGGTGATATGTGCTTTCTTGTGATCCTCGTTCTTTAACTTTTTGCATTAAAAAGAAAGCAAAAAGATATGAAGTAAATTAATTTCTAAATATATTAAGCAGGCTTTTTCCACACTACTCCCATTTCCTAAACATTTTTTTGCAGTTTTGCCTTCCTCTCTTAAGAAAAACAGAATTGCTAGAAAAAAAGTTTCAGAGTCATTTAAAAATCATAGGACCAAAATGATGACTGCTTACCATTTGTTTCTTGATAATAATCTAGTGTTGCAGGGACATTGTCTGTGGTATCTGTGATGAAAGTCAATCCTCCCAACAGAGCAACCCAACCAGGAATCCTTTCTGTGTGTCTTTGGCTTCTGTTTAGTGCTCAGTATTATGGTTCTTGCTTGGGAACACACCCATGTAGCTATGCTCAACAGATGCAGACCACAAGATAATGGCCATCCAATAGAATACCCATCTCAATCCTCCAAATGTGAGAATGTGTCACCATACAGAGAAGGGGATTTCACAGGTGTGGCTAAAGTAGAACTCTTGAGATGAGGGATTCTCTGGATTATCTTGGGGTCTCAACATAATCAGGCAAGGGAGTCAGAGAATAGAAGGTATGTGAAGAGAGAAAAAAACATAGGAGTGATACAGGGCCACAAGATAAAGAAGGCAAGCAGCATGTGGGAACTGCTCAAGTCATGAAAATGGGTTCTGCTACAAATTTCAGGCTTTTGCTCTCCAGAGCTGTGGGAGAGCAAATTTGTGTATTTGAAGCCACCGTGTTTACGGTGATGTGTTAAAGCATGACATTAAATAAAGATTACAGGCAAACCAAATCGTAGGAATCTACTTTTGGGCTTCAAGTAGTTGGAAACTTAATTGGTTACATGGTAAAGTGGCAAGAAAGTACACTGAAGGACTAGGACATCAGATACAGGAAGAGCTGTTTCACACGTTCAATGATGTCATCACTGGTACTCCTTAGATTCTCTCCCTATCTGTGTTTTGTATTTCTGTTCTATTGGCTTCATCCTAAGAGCAATACCCTAATTTAGCAGGGAGGTTACCAGGAAGAATTGGAGTTGTACTTCTGGTTCACATTCAGCAAGCAAGAGCTCAGATGCTCATCATATTAGTTTTGAAAGACTGATCCAGGCTCATCCTGGGACCCTTCCTTAAGGACTGCCTGTGATAGGGTAGATGCTCGCACAAACCTGGGTTATGTAATGAGAGAGAAAGAGGATGCATGCCAGACAGGATACTAGCAATGCCAGTGCTGTGATTAGGAAGATGACACTCTGCCCTCAGTGTTTGGTCTAAGAAACACACTCCAGCTTCTCCTTGGCAAGGTTTCCCACTACTATGTAAAGACACTTGTATATAGAAGGAGCAGGGGCAATTAATATAATTTCACAACTCACTCTGCCAGGCCCTGGCAATTCATCTGGACTTTTCTCCACCTGGGGAATGGCAGTATGCCTAGCACCTTGGCTCATCAGACTACCCTCTGGCATACCTCACTGAACTATAGATTAGATTGACAGCAGATAGCCTCATGTGACTCACCCCAGGATGTGGCCTATTCCCTTTGAAAACTGATAACCACCATTGCTATCTATGCATCACTGCATTTCTCTTTTATTGAAATCTGTTTTCTAATATGTGTTTTACAGCTATCTGATATGATAGTTCTGAGGAAAGTCCAACCCACCTAACTCTGTAGCAGAGCAAAGTAATACATGAAGAGAGGGGCATAGAAAACTGAAATTAATGGTGTATTTAGAAGTCTGGAGTGGGCTGCACACCTTATGTGTTAAGAGAAGCTTTTTCTTTTGCTAGCCGCTTTGGTTTATCCCCTGCCAGTCGCCTGGCCTCTACCGCGCCAGCCTGGTTCTAGATCCACATGAGTCCCAAATAAACACACAAGAGGCTATATTCATTATGAAGCTGTTGGCCTTGCTTGTCTCTTACTGGCTAGCTCTGCTTTAAGTAATTACCCCATAATTGTTAATCTAAGTATGTCTCTTACCGGAGAAGTTTCCGGGCTCCTACCCGGCGTTACATGTTGACTCTCCTGTGTTTCTCCTACCCAGAATCCTCCTGGATTCCTAGCCCCACCTATCTAGATTCCTATTGGCCAGACAGTGCTTTATTAGCATAAGACTTCCCCAACACTTATGAAATATTTCATTTACTCTCCAATTCCTGGTACATTCTTTTCTATCATTTCACAGAAGAAAATACTTAAGTGTTAAGCCAGGCTTGTAAATATCAGAGTTTTAGGTTGTATGGTTCCCTTGTTCTTCCTTGGTGCTCATAGAGGCTATCAAAATGGCTGAGTAACTATGTATGTAGGGTTGACCTACCAGACTGCCCTTTCATGTGATTTCAGGCTTTTTTGGGGGGGGTTTACGAGACAGGGTTTCTCTGTATTGTTTCGGAGGGTATCGGTCCAGCCTGGCCTCGAACTCACAGAGATCTGCCTGCCTCTGCCTCCCGAGTGCTGGGATTAAAGGCGTGCACCACCACCGCCCGGCCATGATTTCAAGCCTTTTAGAAAATGTCCTACTGAGGGATAGACATCTGAGAAGAATCAAATTTGTGCAACATTTGGTTGGATTAGGGATGACAGACGGTCTCTCAAGACTGACTTCATGAGAAGGTGGCAATGTATCTAGCACCCTCTTGACACCTTTAGGCCATTGCTTCCCCAAATCAATAAAAAAGAAAACCTAAAGTGGCAACTTGATTTTTGGGTAATGGGTAACGTGTTTTGCCAAATGGGTATGCCTCCTGCTATGGTCCCAATCATTTGCAGAAGATGAACTTTAAGGAAAAAGAATTACAGCCAGGCAGTAGGTGTGCACGCCTTTAATCCAATCACTTGGGAGGCAGAGGTGGACATATCTCCGTGAGTTTGAAACCAGACTAATCTACAGAATAAGTTTTAGGGCAAACTCTTAAACTACACAAAGAAACTCTATCTTGAAAAAACCAAAGAATAAGGAATGAAAAAGAAAAGAGGAAGGAGTAGGAGGAGGAAAATGAGGAAGAAGAGAAGAAAAAGAATTACACTTTTTTTTCTATATCTTTACAGAAACAGCACACAGTTTGCCACAACCCATACATAGATTAAGGTAGGCACACACACAAAAAACAAACAAAAAACAAAAAACAGCTCAGGCTGGACTACAAGTTTCAAGAGGACAAACACTTTCATTTTATGAATAATGCATTCAAACACAGAGGGCTGACAAACGGCAAATTATTTTTGTTGTATGAGGAAATGAACTAATAAAAGGACCAACTTTGAAAGTCTACCTGTTGCTGGCCGAAGGGAAGGTAATGGCAGAGCAAGGCAATCAGATAATGGCAAAAGATGGTAAAAGATTGACAGTACAATCTGCAACAGTTGTGGACCATTTTAGTGACCTCAGTCAAGGCAGACCACACCTACAGTGCTGACCTCTGACACAGTGTGAGTTTCAGTATTGGTGTTTATGGAGTCTTTCTTACCCAATAGGCATCACATGAATTTTCAGGTTTTGCAGAATGTTAGTGTTTGAAAAGCATTTTCCAGTTGCTGGCAATCTGCAGAAAATGCCTACCACAATTTTCAGAAACACTTCTATTGAACTACTGAAGTTGCATTTTATGGAGTCCTGTGTGATTGCCTCTGATTTATTGTTCAAGAACTGTTAATAATAAGTAAGAGCTTTAATATGTAGAAAACTAGCAACAAAATTAGACTAGAAATTCTTTTTATTTTATTTTTAATGAAAAATAGAAAAGACCCTATTAGAGTCAATTTCCAGAGATAATTTGCTAGCATAGTTTGTTTAATTTATTTCTAATTTAGAGACAAACTAGCAGTTAAAGATGAGAAAATGAGATGGGTTACAAGCTCTAGGAATTCCCTAAATATCCTCTCACAGAGGTTGAAAGTCAAAATTACAGAACAGAAATGACAAATGTCACTGTGTATGTCAGCCAGTGACTATGATTTGGACATGGTCACCCCTATTTGCATCACCAGTTCCAGTGGGTGTTTTCCATGACACGAATTTATTATTGTTCTTCTCCCACATTAATGTAATTGGTTCTTGCTCTCTGGAGGAGGATTTATTAAGGCAATTTCAGTAAATAAGGGAAAAAAAGGTCCTGACTTGATACTGAATCCACTGACTGTGGGTAATTTCTCCACTCTGCCTCCAGATCCTACAGACATTGGTGTACATGGAAAAATGTCCTCTCGGCTTTACAGAAGAAGGCAGAATAGAAGCCATTCTGCTTAATAAAAAGTTCAAAGGAGCGGCATTTATCAAACAGTTGATTATCATTGTGTTTTAAAAATTATTTTGCATGTAGTAAATGTATTATGTGTACATATGTGTGTGAACACACCTGTGCTTATATATGTGAGGTCATTTCATACAGTAGACTTGGTTGCAGAAAGCCAGTTTTCAGGGAGGTTGACATCTAATACTCACCACATTATATTTGAGACAAGGTCTCTCCCTGAACCCAGAGCTCACAATTCACTGGCTGGGCAGAGAGTACTGGAAGCCCATCTGTCTTGGCCTCTCTATGCAGGAATTGAAAGCATGCACAGACACAAACAGTTTTGATGTGGGTGCTGTGGATCTGAACTCAAGTTGTCAAGCTCACATCAAAGGCATGTTACAAACTGAGCCATCCCCCTAGTCACTGTGTGTTTTAAAGCATATGAAAGACATTTTCAGGGAATTATTCAAATGAATAGACAGAGAACATACTCTTTAAAAATAGTTTAAATTCTCAGTTACTATTAAGAACATAAATGCTAAATCAAACTTTCCAACAGCTTCCAAATCAAACCAGATCTCTTGTAACTTAACAAAATCATGAACTGGTTTTCTTTTAGTAAAGTGCTTCCAACTACAAAAGAGCAGCCACACTTCCCCATGTGGGCAAAGGCTTTTTGCAGCAGAGTGCGAGACGTGAGGAGGCATACTTCCCACAGACAGTTGCCTTTCTACTGCCAACATCTTTCAGTTCTAGTAAAATATTTTCAGAATGCCCAAGAAATTACATTATTCCAGCAGATAGATGGAACATCCCATTTTCAGTGTATCTGGCACCCTTTGAAATGGGATGTAGAAATCAGAAGCATCCCATATTGACACTGTGTTCACAACTTTCATTGCTGAGTGTGGATGGAGTCAATGAAGGAAGGCAGCTTAGGATGTGCAGGTGAGGGTAGCATCAGAACCTACATCACCTCTTGGGATAACCGGGTGACCATAGGATATCTGGCTCTAAGGAATACAGCTCAAGTAATAGGAGATTCACTGCTTAATTCAAACTAATCAAAACAGAGCAAACTGAACAAAATCTGTTGGGTGTCATGTGAACATATGGCTGGATCACCTTTATTCCTGGTTAGGACCAGTTACATGGAGTGCTGCTTAACACACCACTTTGCTCTGAAAGTCAGGCTTTGCTCTGTGTCTTCAGAGAAACATTAATTCAGATCTGACTTGAGTTTGTTCCTTGGACAAAAGGTTAAGTGATCCATAAATTTATTTCCCTGAAGATTTGGAAAAAGAAAAGTAAATATCACAGTGATTTGCTAGCCAAGATCTGCAGCAACAGAATCGTCGGATATCCACCCTGTAGCCAGAGTCAGAGATGTGTGGTGAACAGAAAATAATTAAAATATTTACAGCTTGCCCTCATGAATGATGTCAATGACCAGAAAGATCAAATCCAGCAAGAAATCTGATTAATAAGGAATAGCTCTCACTTGCTGTATGTTTGACTAAGAAGTAAATTCCATTACAAATGGCAAAGAAGCATAAATCTTCCTTGCAAAATAGCTTTTTGTTAACAGAACTTCCCTGTGTAAAAATGTTCAGTATTGCTAAGCTGAAATATATGTGTTGCAAAATAGAACCTACACTTTTCATGACCTAACCTTAGATCTTGTGGGACCATATCCAGAGGCTCAACATTGGGATAATAAGAACCTTTATAACACATGACTGTTGATGCTGTGTACAGATGATTTTGTGATTATAGGTAATAGCCTTCAGATGGACATGCTTCTGTGGAGGAGGGATGCTTAAAACGATAGCGGTAGAGAGATCCTTGGAGAAGGCACTATCCTCTCTCAACCACAGTGGCTTGGTTGTTGAGAATCCATGTAGCACATGGCATGGGTCTGTGCTCACTGAAGGACTCCATATTGAAGCCTAGCCTCTTTTGCTAAATAAAGAGAATAGCGTCCTTATCCCTTTGTATCTCCAAATATTTCTCAATATGCAGCCAAAGACTAGACTTTTGCTTAGGAAGCTGTGGAGAGATATGCCAGGTGTAGAACATCCTGGAACAGAAGAGGCCCGTGAGATTGGCTTGTTTGGGCTTCTCTATCTCTTGTTGTTACTAACGCATTTCATAAAAGAACACCAAGTATCATCAAAACCAGTATTGGCTATGCCTGCTCACACACCTGGGTCTTTGCCCATACTGAAGACTATGCCCTATTTTGTCACAGGTGTCTCAGAGGTGCAATTATAGTCAATCAGAAAACTCATTGAGTTCAACACATTGTGCTTCTTCCCTGGTCCAAAGAGATGAACAAACACAATAACATGCCAGCCTTCACTGACTTGTGGTCTACTAGAAAAGACAGGCATTGTGTAAGATTGTCAAAAATAATTATCTAAGCAATTATATGTTGCATTGCACTGAGAAAGGGTATCAGAAACTATTGCAGGTTGAATAGGAAATGTCCTGTAAAGTTCATTTGTTAAGTACTTGGTTCCCAGCTGATGGTGCTACAAGGATATAAAGAGATCAGTAAGTAGGGAAGTTACTTCCATCAGTGACTTGATCTATTGATAGGATCCTTAGTCTAATACATTATTTAGAATGTGAGACATGATTGGCAGAAGTAAGTCCCAGTGACTTATCATTGAAGTGTACATTTTGATCATTACAGTTTGTGACTTTCTGCTTCCTATCTGTGATGAGATGAATAATTTGCTCTATGTAGGGATCTCTGTCACAGTGTTCTGCCCACCACTGGCCCAGAAGGATGGAGTCAGCAGACTCTGGTCTGACACTTCTTGTGCTCTGAGCCAAAATAAATCCTTCCAAAAGAATGAAATAGTTGTTTTGCTAGGTGTTTGCATCCCAGTGATGGAACATGAGCATAGAGAATGTGGAAGTATGCCATAAGAGTTCATAGGCATAGTCTGAGAGATCAAAGCATATGTCTTAGAGCCATTTAGATTATACCTTGAAGAAAAATGCTTCTAGGAATAAATCCTTTTTATTTTAATTAGAAACAAACTTGTTTTACAAGTAAATCCCAATTCCATCTCCCTCCCCTCCTCCCCTGGCCCCCAGTAACTCCCTATTCCATCCCCTTTATGATCCCCAGGGAGGGTGAGGCCTTCCATAGGGGATCTTCAAAATCTGTCATAACATTTGGAGCACAACCTAGGTCCTCTCCCCACCCCAACGTGTGTCTAGGCTGAGAGAGTATCCCTCTATGTGGATTGGGCTCCCAAAGTCCAATCGTGTACTAGGGATAAATACTGATCCACTACCAGAAGCCCCATAGATTCCCAGGCCTTCTAACTGATGTCTACAATCAGGGGGTCTGGATAAGTCCTATGCTGGTTTCCTAGCTATCAGTCTGGGGTCCATGAACTCCCCCTTGTTCAGGTCAACTGTTTCAGTGGGTTTCTACATCCTGGTCTTGACCCATTTGCTTATCACTCCTCCCTCTCTGTAACTGGATTCCAGTGTTTAGCTACAGGTGTCTGTTTCTGCTTCCATCAGTTACTGGATGAAATTTCTAGGATGGCTTATAAGGGAGTCATCAGTCTCATTATCAGAGAAGGGCCTTTAAGGTAGCCTCACCACTTTTGCTTAGATTGTTAGATGAAGGCATCCTTGTAGACATCTGGACATTTCCCTAGTGCCAGGTTTCTCTTTAAACATATAATGGCTCATCTATTATGGTATCTCTTTACTTCCCCTCCTCTGTTCTTCCTGACTCAATCTTCCTATTCCCTCATGTTCTCCTCTACCCTCCTCTTTTCCCCTTCTCTTTCCCCTAATTCTGTCTCCCCTTTCCCATGCTTTCAATTAGCTCAGGAGATCTTTTCCATTTCCCCTTCTCCGGGTACTCCTTGATTCCTAGCTTCGCTGGTGGTGCGGATTGTAGGCTGGTAATCCTTTGCTCTGAATCCAAAATGCATATATGAGTGAGTACATGCAGTGTTTGTCATTTTGTGACTGGGTTACCTCACTTAAGATAGTTTCTTCTAGTTCTATCCATTTGCCTGCAAATTTCAAGATTCCATTGTTTTTTTTCTGCTGAGTAGTATTCCATTGTGTAAATGCACCACAGTTTCTTTATCCATTCTTCAGTTGAAGGGCATCTATGTTGCTTCTAGGTTCTGACTATTACAAATAATGCTACTATAAACATAGTGGAACAGACATCCTTGTTGTATGAATGTGCATCTTTTGGGTATATGCCTAAGAGTGAAATTGTGGTAGATTGATTCCCATTTTCCTTATGAACTGCCCTACTGATTTCCAAAGTGACTGTATGAGTTGGTACTCCCACCAGCAGTGAAGCAGTGCCCCCTTTCTTCACATCCTCTCCAGCATAAACTGTCATTGTTGTCTTTTATTTTAGTCACTCTGACAGGAGCAAGATGGTACCTCAGAGTTGTTTTGATTTGCATTTTCCTGATGGCTAAGAATGTTGAGCAATTTCTTAATTGTCTTTCAGTCATTTTAGATTCCTCTATTGTCAGAAAGAATGCAAATTGACAAGTGTAGGAGGTGGCAGTGGAGGATTTTCTAGACAGACATCATTTTCATCAGAGTATATGTAACTACTAGTATGCAACTGTCATTGGGACTATTTATTGTTGATGCTCCCTTGTGGAAGGACAAGGTTAGAAGCATCATATACAGATACTGACAGGGTAATGGAAATGGGTCTTCATCTATGTAGCTATGGAAAAATTATCATTCATGATGGAGTGACACTTTTCAGATATATGGTGCCTTGGATCACCTACATACCTGTTAAGTAACCCCTCACACATGACCTAGAAGTGAGTCCAGGAAACCCATTGATTCCACTGTAGAACTTTGATAGAGTCCTACTTTG
The DNA here is from genome assembly GCF_017639785.1 of Mesocricetus auratus. NCBI lineage: Eukaryota > Metazoa > Chordata > Mammalia > Rodentia > Cricetidae > Mesocricetus > Mesocricetus auratus. The sequence goes on along the minus strand of NW_024429194.1, from coordinate 37,594,363 downwards.
GTTTGTTCTTGGTACACTATAAGAAGGGGGACTTTTGGTTGTATCTTCCCAGAGAATAAGTTCTCCCACAACAGGTGGAGCCCACTGGCATGAAGACTAAGTGGAGATTATGTAAAACACAAGGTAGACAGTAAATCTTCAAAGATATAAAGTGATAGAAGTCTTAAAACACTCAGAATATTACATAAACAAATAAGAGAAGACTCTGGAAGACACAAGCAGAATCTGTAATGACAGTTCATGCCCTGGGCAAACTCTTGATCAACCTTATTGATAAAACAACATTTTTATATCAGCCTGTTATCACTGATGAATTACCTCTACCCTCAAGGTGAGGTATACATATTTAAGACATTGTCATTACTTTGAATTTGAACTTCTAACTTGCTAAAGATCAAATCACAACTTCCCCTTGAAACCAAGTCTATGTTCCTTCACAGATGAACCAATAAAAGACACAGACAAGTCTAAATGAAATAAACTTGATTTGGGCTACATAAGATATTGAGCCGTGAATCTCTGTGACATGCTTTGTACCAAGGCACACTATGTACCACCTATACTATATCTGTTATACATTTTCCCTTAAAGCTTCTTTTAAATAGAGAATCTTTCTCATTTTCTACTAAAATAATATCGGAACTTGTGGTCAATACTTTTTCTTAAAGTGATCTTGTGACATATCAGGTTATAGAAGGTAAACAGGACAACTAATAGGAGTATACCTCTGCCTCCAGAATGACCTTTCCTTTGGGAAAGCCTTCCCGACTTCAGCATCACACAATGTCTTACACAATGGAGGATGTTTTGAACAGTGTTCTTAAATACAAGAAGTATCTGCTTTCTCCCTCCCTACCCTACTTATACAAGAATGTCTTTAGTATTTTGGATGCCCTCCTAAGGAACACTCCTTGTTCTTCTCCAAGCAGAAGGTATGTGCCTACATGCCAGTGAGAGAGCCTGTCTTCTAAGCAGGAAAACTTTTCCATTTCCTCAGCTTATGCAATAGATCGTCCAACATGCCATCTGCTTATCCGACTTTTGAAACATATGGCTCTTCCCTCTGTCAGCAATACAAAAGAGTAACCAAAGAAGTCATGCTAAGAGAGAATAACTTGTTGTGCTCACAACCAAGGCATGACCCCTGGGTCAATGTGTAATTTAAAAGTCCTCCTCCATGGATTTCCCATCACTGGGTTTCATTTTAATGTTTATACTTTTAATATTCACAGCAAGAGACAGCCATAGAAATCCAGAGTTCACTACCAAATAGTAGTAGTAGTAGTAGTAGTAGTAGTAGTAGTAGTAGTAGGACAGTCCATTCTTAGCTACAGCAGTAGGAATCATAAGTTATTCTGTTCTCTTGGTGTGCCAGGCCTTGTCTCAGGTATTCCTTGTTTGGGACCCATAGAACAACTCTAGCACTGGGCCACCTGGGCTCAAAAACACTGACAATATGTTCATGGGAGAGTTATTTAATTTTCCATTCCTCATTTGTAAGCCAGACAAAAGATAACAATTCTCATGTTTGAGATTACTGTATGACTCATGATGCTATGTAAAAACTTAGATTAGCACACACTCAACATGTTTTCCACAGGAAGTCTCTGATACATGGGAAAACTGAGGTATGGGGAACTCCAGTTGCTACCAGTTAACTGTTCTAATCCTTGGATTCATGATCTCAACAGTGTGTCTTTACATGAGATTCAAGAGACTTTTTTATTTTTAGACTTTTTTCTCTTCTTATTAAAATTGTCTATCAACAAGGAGATTCAGATGTGGAAATTCAATAGTGAAGTCATTGCCTAAAATCTGTTGATTGCCGTGCTTTCCCTTTTCTCCTCATCTCTATTTTCTTCTACTTGTAATTTGTAATAATCACTTCATAAAATAACACCAAAAGAAGAGGAGCAATAAACACTGTTCAAGAACATTTTCCACTGTAGAGAGGAAATGCTAGCTAGCTATGGAGAACAGTTTTCCAAAGGAAAATTTTATTGTAACAGTGACCACTGAAAAATGAAAATACTAAGTATGAACATGAATCATAGAGAGCTAATTTTATTAGGTTCCTGACCTCTACTCACTCTCTCTAGTCATAGAGAGTGCCCTGCTCTGAAACTAAGCATTTTAACTCCTACAAACAAGTCAAACTACTTCACAGATCTATATGTTTCTAAATACCACTTCTTTTTTACCAAAAAATCTCTATTTTTCCTCTTGAAACTCACTTATTATTTAAAAAATAGCTTAAGCATAATATGTTTATGATACAAGCATTATCTGACTCCAAGTCATTTAGTAATCTACCCTCTTCCATCTTATCATGATGTCATGTAACACCTGAGGAACTTTAGCAACTCACTCGTTTGTTCTTTTAATAGATTTCCATACAGGTTCTCATGCCTGATTCTGCATTAAACTGGGATTGCTGTGTATGTATTGTTTTCTATTTTAAAAATGTTTTACTCACCAGAAACCTAACATAAAACAGATATATTATTTCTGGTTGAAGGAAGGAGTTGACTAAATAACACTATCCTGTAGTTTATATTTTACTTTTTTAAACAAAAATAATAGCATTGCAGTTTGCACCTCCTCTTCTGTCACCACTTTAAATACCTTATGGCTGTTTCAAAAACCAACAATCCCATCTTTAGAACCAATAATTTTCTGGCACTTAGTAAACATAGAAGCCTACATGCTGTGTTTCAAGGAGTGGCTGTTTTAACTTCCCCAAGTAGTAAAAGGACATGTTGCTATGTTTATAATATATTAAAATGCCACCATTATCTTCATATACTTTTTTCCTGTTGAAAAAGATTCACATTAGTGGAAATGCTAGAACAAAAAGAATGCATGTGTTCCAGATCTACCTGCCTGGAGCTCAGGAACAGATCCCGCTCTGAGGAAATATAAGGTATAAAACATCAGGGATCATCATTCAGAAAAGTAAAAATAAAATTGTTAACATAAAATTGTTAGGACCTTTATTTCTCAGGTACATGAAGGTGCCGACAAAAAAAGATGAATCAGCCTAAATTTATGGTAAAGCTGCCAAGTCCATTATTTATTGTTAAAAAAGAAAATACTTAAGCTAAAAAAATACATATAAAGTTCAAGGGTGCCTGGACTAGAGTATGTAATCAAGACCAGCCCCGGCAGCTTATGAAGACTCTGTTTCAAAATGAAAAGAAAAACATGGAGGAATACTTTGGGGAAAGGAGGAATCCATTTGTGTGTGTGTGTGTGTGTGTGTGTGTGTGTGTGTGTGTATGATTAGGTTCATGGAAAATGACAAAGCCTTCCTCCCAGTATGATTGTGACTGTTGACCAGTGTGTACAGAGAATGTACACTGTAGCTGCCCCCACCCCATGATTATGGGCGAAAGAGGGTTTCCCCTACAGAGGCTGCTCCTACTGCTTCTACTGAGATTAATTTAACTTTCTTCCTGGTTCAGCTGTGTACTGTAAAGACTGCTCCCCTTTTCAGCCCCACCTCCTTGTTTATCTGTATATAATAATCCCACCTCCCTGTGTGGATATATATAATAAACACACTGAGCTTTCAGGGTGCAGCAGCATCTCCATATGAGTGAGAACATCAATTCAGTCTCAGCTTTTTTTTTGCATGTACATGTCTGCATGTATACATGTACCTGACATTTCTCCATTTTCTTGTCACCCTTAGTCAGGGTTCTGGTACTGTAGGTGTACATGTCACCACAGGATACAGATCAGTGGACTGGTATATGTAAGTTGGATTCAATGTTCAGTGCAGAAGAGAGAGAAAGAGAGAGAAGAGAGAGGGAAGGAGGGAGGAAAGGAGGGAGGATGGATGGAAGGAAGGAAGGAAGGAAGGAAGGAAGGAAATGATGGATATAATCTACATACTTTCTTTTAAATTGTGACTAGAAAGAGCACTTGTTACTCTTTCAGAGGAAACAAGTTGCAGCTCACAGCTCTCTGTAACTCCATGTCCAGGGAAATCAACCCCTCCTCTTCTGTCCTCTGGGTACACTAAGCACACACATAGTACACAGGCATACATGCAGTCAAAACACTCATACACAAAAATAAAAATGAATAAATCTAAAACCAGTTTTAAAAACTTAAATGCTCATGGAGTTTCTGTCCTGCCTGGTCCCCCTAGCCTTCAGTCCCAAATAAATGCACAGAGGCTTATATTAATTATAAACTGTTAGGCTGGGGATCATTTCTATTAATCTATGAATCTCCACTTTGTCTTGGTTTACTGGTAATGCTCCAGTATGTTATTCCTTTGACAGCTACATGGCTTCTATCTGCATGCTTCTCTCTGTGTCCTCTCCCCAGAATTCTCCTTGACTGGTAGCCCAACCTATACTTCCTGCCTTGCTACTGGTCAATCAGTGTTTTATTCATCAACCAATAAGGGAAACATATATTCACAGCATACTGCATGACATCCCCGACCACTTAAGGCTCCATGTATTGTGTATATGCTTTTCTAAACAAACGAAACAACTAGCAGGCTGATAGAAACTAAATTATTAACATCAGTCCTATCAAATTACATTTCAACCCAGGGTAAGATTAAGTAACATAAGGTATATGCATGTGTGCAATCATCATTGTTATTTTAGATATTTTTCTCCAAGTTCCTGGCTATAATGTGTTACTTTATAATTTCAAATGCTGAAATAAACTTTGAGTGGCAAACAGCACTATGACTACAGTCAAAGAAGTAGTTCTCTGCTAAGTCCATGCTGTCCCAAGGTGACTGTGACTGTACCGTGTACACCAATTTTAGAAGTTCTGTTATATTTGCTACAAAATTAGCCACATTCTGTTTTTGAGAGCAGCGCCTGTATTAATAGTCTGCTCCCCAGGCCTCTCATAAACACATGCCTCTCCTGGAGGAGGTAAGCAGACAAATCACAAAGGCTCAATGACCTACCAATAGGATGCCAGAAAATGTCTCTGGTGAATAAAAGACTGCCCAGTATATCACACTGAAATTACTTAAATCAATCGCTTTTTGAAACCAAGAGAGATAGTCCTCTGTAGATAAGACAAACTTAAGATGGATATAGAGGCATATGTGACCCACAAGAGTAGAATATAATCAAGACCAGTCAAGTTTAGAAATATATATACTTCCATGCGGCAGCCATTCACTGTGGCAAAAGAAAATACATGTTTCTAAAGAGCTTATAATAAAGAAAAATTAAGGTAAAGTCATACCAGAAAAAAATAATGCTTTTTAAATTAGCTGCTTCAATCAAAAGTTATACCACCTGACCTGGGTGATTCATTTATGCAATAACATTTTCCAGCATGAGACTTATTTCTTTATCAAGGCTGTGGTTCCAAATGGCAGGGTTTCACTGCAGTCTGAGGCCAGTGATTACACTACATGTGATGGTCCTCCTTGCTCCTCTCTGAACATGAAAGTAGATTCCTCTCCCAGGTGTTCTGACAGGCAGATATTAAGAAGCAGCATGTGTCAGGAGACATAGGAAATCACCTGGCCTTTTTGACAGGTTTTATGGTAGGATGTCTGTTTTGTCAGGGCAGTGGATATGACAAACCTGAAAGGTGACAGTAATAGGAGTGTTTAGGTATGAGAGCAAACTGAATAGAGACGCTGCTGTTGACAATAATGTGCTTCTGCTAAAAGAGGAATATTTGCTTGTGCTTTACCCTAGGGGGGAAACCCCCCTGTCTTTTAGGCATGTTTTACATATTTTCTAAATCTCTCTAAAACATCTTTTAGTTATTGGCAGAGCCAAAGACTAAACTGCCAGTCACATAGTTGCTTCTGTATTTGGTACCTCTGAGTATCTGGCCATTGCCATTCTTGATTCAGTCAGAGCAGCAAGTTGTATAGAACTTACACAGAAATTTGAAGTGACTGTGAGATGACTGTCTATTCTCTGGAGTTTGTTTCTCATTAACCTTAGCACCAAAGTTCAAGAATGGTCATTGTTCCACTGTTTACAATCCAAGTAATATGTGCAGGGTGCATTACATGCCATCTAAAACCAACCATGCCATTAGTATGTACCACACATAAAATGTGTGGAACAATATAATCTTCCTTTCCACAAATAAATATAAATTTTATATTTGTTATACTGCTATAGATATTCAAGTTAATTACAGAGTCTATCTCTCACCTCCAGCCATGGCCTACTTCCTAGTTATTTGAACTATAGATATATTATACTCTAACTCTGTATGCATGCTCAGTGGTAGAGCATTTGAGAAAATGAACTGCCAGTTGTGAATTGATGCTAAATGAAAGGGTAGGCTTTTAAAAAGAGTCCTTTTCACTCGTGGGCTTTAATACTCATCTAATTATAATGATTTCAAATTCTCTCAAGGCTAAAATTAAACTTGGCTTCCTGGATAGCCAAACAAGTGACTATTCTTCTATACCACCCAGTTCCCATTTTATCTTAAGCTTAATTTGAACATAAACTGGTTAAAAAACAGTCATATTCTGAATGCCGAATTGGATACTGCTTAAAAAATTATAAACTGAGGGACCAGTTAAAGTTCAGCACCATCCAATTACATCCATAATAAAGCATAGATAACTCCCTCCCTGATGAAGTGAGAGAGGAAGTTGGTGTTAGGGAATAGAAGATTGGTTCTCTCTAGGAGTGTTGGTCACGATGCTGATGTCCAACTGAGTGGACTACATGGAGCCAAAGGGAAAGTTACCAAAATCACAGTTGCAGAGGAAGAGCCAGAACAGAGTCAAAACCAGATCCAAAGTTGAGCTGCTGAGCTGTTGAAGGGTTGCCAAAAGAGACAAACTGATGCATAACACTGATGGGCAGTGGGGTTGGGGATTGTTTTTCTTTTTCATGAGAAAAAAAGAGGCTTGAAGCAAGTGCGTAGGAACCTCCAGCTAGTTTGAGGAGACAATCTGATCAGAAACTGGTGACCTTGGACAAACATAGATTCTGAGAATGCTTACAGGGTATTTCAGACACTATTATTACACAAGAGATGCATGTTGTTTAGACTGTTGACCAAATTTCCTGCATGTAAATCTTGACCATGCTACTTCCTAGCTGTATGACACAAGACAATTAATTTCTTGCTATACAGCTTTAATTTCCACATTTCTATGTAATTCAGAATATTATAAGGATTATTTAGAGGCACAAACTGATTGTTGAATGTAATACGGAGAGTGTAAAGGCTAAAAAAATATTTGGTGCTATTTTTTCATTCAAATGCATATTTCTTAGCGTCTTGTTAAATAATTTTGACAGTACAAATCATAAAACATAGATTTCTTATGTTATTGAACAGAGTATAGGTAAGAATATTTGTACAATTTATCAATCAAAATGTAAATTGCATATTGAAGAATGTGATAAATGTGAGAGATGAAATGCTAAATGCTCAACACAGCTAGCTAAATAGATTCAAATTGGATCACCGGGAATGGACCTATATAGAAAGAGAAAATTTTAGGAAAGAAATTCCTTTTTATAATAGACCTTAGAGATTTTGGGATCTCTTAGGTAGTATCATGCATTTCCTCAGTAGGACTTAAAATATACTTGAATATAAATACCTTGTTAAAAACAGTTTTAAGTGGAAGACCTAGTTCAGTAGGTGAAGCACTTGCATTGAAGGCACAAGAACCTGAGCTCAATTCTCAGAACCTGCTTTTTACCTGTGTGTGGTGATACGTTTGTAATCTCAGGATTGAGGAACCAGGGATAGGCAGAGCGCTGGGGCTATGTGGTCACCCAACCTCAGCTGGTTGGCCAACTCAAGTCAGTGAGAGACCCTGTCTCAAAAATACAAAGGAAAACAGCATCTCAAAACAATGCCTGGGGTTATCATCTAGCCTCAACTGGCATGTGTACACATGCGCATGTATGCTGTGCACACACTTGTGCTTGCACACACAAAAGAAGCAGTCTCGAATCTCCTTTTGAAACTTAGTTGACTATGCTGTCATGACTTTCAAGCAGTTGATGAAAAGATAATACCTATCTGGGATAAGGGTTATAAACTCCTTCACAGGTATCCCCTCCTCTGACAAGTAGATTCTGGAGGAAGTATGCCAGATTTGAGTCTGCTTTGCCATATGCTGTCTATAATTAGGTGGAAAAGTTTGGTTTAATGATGTATAAAATTGAGTCTTAAAGGTTACTTTTTTTTCTAGACTGGTTTATAGAAGAATAGCATAAAAAATAAGATACCAGATGAACTAGGTATATAATAGGAAATAGTATTTCAGAAAAGAACAAAGTATTTTATAAATATTCTTAGTAAAGTGTCTGAGTAATCATGTGATACATGAATTATATGCATATCAATTAAAACCATTTAAGTCAAAATATGCAGGTTCTTTATGTATAATACTAAAGCTGATCCCTGTGGGTATTGTGAAGTACTTCTCATATAGTAGAAACTAAAATGGTTTTAGACTACCACATTATGTCCAATCCTCATGGAGAATATTTATGATACTGATTAATGCCTGAAAGAAAAGAAATATATCAAGCTTAAAATTTGTTCCTAAAAAAGTTTTGAAAGATTACTGTGGTACGATTTCAAAGAGAATCCAAATTATTGAGGGTTTTAAGATTTACTTATTTGAGTGTATGTAGGTATGTGTCGGTTTATACATGTGTGGGTAAACACCACACCTGTCTGTGCACACAGAGGCCAGGCAAGAGTGATGAGCATTTTCATCATTCTCTAGCTACTCTTGTGAGGCAGGGTCTCTACTGAAAACTTGAACTCACATCCTTTTACCTTGCAAAGCTTGAAGTTACCAAGCAGTGGTGATCCTCCTGTCTCTGAACATGGGAGTTGGAATTCAGCCATTGTGTTGGAATGCTGCGATACAGTCTGTCTTCAGCATTTCAAGGCGTTGCTCTTAACTGCCAATTTCTTCAGTTCCCAGATTATTTCTAATGTTGACTTAGTGTTTATTGTTGTTTGGTGTGTTTTTGTTTTGTTTTTATGGGATCCCTCTCTTGACCTAGGAGGAATACCATTAGGAATATGTGATCAGTGTAAAGCAGATGGTAGAACTATCTTTTGTATTTGAAAAACACCATTGACCAATCCAAACAGTATGAGCCAGGGATTTCATTTACCTGTTACATTTTCAATCTGTCTTCAGTTATCATAGATAACCATATTTTTAATAACAGTAATTGTAGTAATTTACTTTCTGTATTATAATCCTCCCTCTTCCTCCTGTCTTCTCTTTCTCTTCTTTCTTCCATTCCATTCAGTATCCTCTTCCTTTCTCCTTCCTTTCCCCCCTCCCCTCCTGCTCCCTCCTTGTCTCTGTGCCTCTGCTTCTTCCTTTGCTCCTATCTGTCAGGCAGAGCTGAACAGTGGTGCTTTTAAGAATCTGGTAGTTTGTTCAATAGGAAAAAAGAGATGAGGATAAAGGGAAGACCCCCCTCCCCCAAAAGACAGCAAAGTTCATCATTTCACAGCATGTTAATGTAGGCAACTGGGACAATCAGACAAGGAAAAATACCATCCTGATGTAAGTAGCTATAGTGTGCTAAAGGGGACTGATTTGGTTTTTGATTTTGCTTTATTAAATCAGCAGCACTAATGATGGTACAGCGCAATCAGCAACTTCTGGAACTTCGTGCAACACTTAAGTTGGTGTATTGCTGTTGACCATTTGCCAATACTGAAATCCTTAAAATGCCTCATCATGTAAAAAGTATGTATCTATGTTAAAGAAATAATTATTAATATGTGTAAAGGCATAAGCTTCAGCCTTATATATAAGTAAAATCTGGGCATGAACTACTGATCCAATAGAAATATCAGTACGTTAATGCTGTGATCATGAGAACTATGATCGTATGGAAGACATATAAAGGCATGAATAAAAAGGAAACTATAGATGGGGGAAAATCTGGCAGTTTGAGATATTGTGTGTGGTTGATTTCTTAATATCAGCATTGCTTATAACCTACATTGTGTGCCAATTTGAGTATTTTATTATTTTAAATATTATTATATGGCTAACAATTTAAAAAGTTATTATTTTGGATGCAGATTAGAATTATGTACAAGTGTATATAATTATATACAAGTGTATATATCTTTAAGACTACACTGAGCATTTAAAATCGTGGCATCCTAAGACTATAAGCGATATAGGTTTTTAAATTATAATTGAAAATGAGCTGTTAACTTCACTTTGATTTCACTTTTGTTTTTAAGATTTCATTTTTTAGAACCATTTTAGGTTCATAGCAGAACTAAGAAGATTCAGGACTTTGCCCTGCATCTCCTATCCTTGCACATGCAGAGCCCCCACGCCCAGTCATTAACATCCTCTATCAGATGTTAGAACTCATGAGCCCACTAGCACATCATTATCATCCAAAACTTACGTTTTCCTCAGTGTGTTGTATTTTGTTGGTTCAACAGAATGTTGTGTCTGCACCATTATATTGTCATATAGAAGTTTTTATTATTGTTTTACTACTCTAAAGATTCTCTGTGTTCTACCTGTTCATCCTCCCATTCCAACAGCTACCAGTCACCATCTCCGAAGTTTTGTCTTTCCCAGCATGTCATATAGTTGGAGTCAACTAAACCATAGCACTCTTTAAAGTGTTCTTTCAGTTAGTAACATACGTTTGAGTTTCTCCTATATCTTTTTGTGGCTCCGTAACCCATTACATTTTAGGACTGAAGAATATTTGGTTGTTCTAATCTATCAGAGTTTATTTACTTTGTCACTTACTGAGGACATATTGGATGCTTCCAGGTTTAGCAATGTGACTAAAGCTTTTCTACACATCTTTGATTTGGTTTCTGTGTGTGTGTGTGTGTGTGTGTGTGTGTGTGTGTGTGTTTACACGAGTGCCCGTGAGCACATGCACATTTATTTACATATTTTTAGCTCTGCTAAATAAATTTCAAGAGATACAATGATAGGATACATATTGTAAAGAGTATGTTTTACTTACTTACACAAGAAACTACCAGAACTGCTCTCCAGAATAAATGTGCCACGCTGCACTCCTTTCAATGCTGACTGGGAACCTATTCATGCTTCAAATCCTTCCCACTGTCTGCTGTTGTCCATATCTTCATTTAGGGCTATCCTTATAAGTGTGCAGTACTACCACACTGTTACCCATTTTTGCATTTTCTGCCTGACACATGACACACAATGTAATCTCAAACATTTATTTATCATGTTCATGCTCTGTTTAATGATGTGCCTGATAATGTACACACTCCAGTTCAATCAGGTCATTTGTTGTTATCTTACTCTACTTTAGAGTTTTGTGTTTTCTATCTAGATTAACCTTTATCATGCATACCTTTTACAGATATTCTCACTGTGGCTCCTTTGCAAAGCAGAAGTTTTTAACTTTAACCCAGACATGTTTACATACTTAATATTTAACATTTATGATAACAGCATTTGCCTCTATGTGTTAGCACAATTATTGCAATGAACTGTTGATATACCTATTCTAGAGACCTCTGAACATCTCTGATGATTATGAAACATTTTAGCTGTACATGTAAGAAATGACCATATGATAATATAACAATGTTTACCTTATCATAAGGGTAATATTTCTGAAACATTCCAAGAGAGGTTCTCACTGTGTATCCCTGGTTGGCTTACATCTTTCTATGTAGACCAGCCTAGCCTTGAACACACAGAAGTTCATCTGCCACTCCCTCCCAAGTGCAGAGTATAAAGGTGTGTGACACCAGGCCAACCACTTTTAATGTCCCTTGTTATTAAACAAGCATGTATAAATGTGGGAAAATTAATGTAATATATTCATCTGCTCATCTCTCAGATTCAGTAACCATCAATATCTGGCTAGTCATGGTTCACTGATTCCTTCCTCTGACATTTTCATGTTTTTTTTCAATTTCTGAAAACATATTCCAAAGAATATATTTTAAAGTCTCATGCCAATTTTAGCAAAATAATGTAGTTTTTTTCCAAGATAACAACTTCACAAAATCAGTGCAATCTTGTTGCATATATTTTGAGTGGCCTAGTTTAGAATTTTTTGCAATTCATTTTTTCCCACCCTACATTCCAAAAAACCACATTAAGATCTTATGAAGGTGTGCAGATTTCCCAATGAAATGTAAACTATGCCAACTATGATCGAATAGCCCTTAAAGAGAGCTTTCTTGAATTTTTGCCTAGGCATACAAGAATTATTAAGATAGAGTTACAGAACTATAACTATGCTGTATATTCCAATTGCAGAGACAATGACTCTTTTCATTGAATTTAATAAATAAAAGAACTTGCTAGGATCATGTTTCTCTGGGCTTGCTATATAAGGGCCCAGTTGTGTTAATAAGCATTCATATGGAGATAATGCAGAAAGGCCTGGGTTTGTGGAATAGCTTCCTTATTTGCCCTTAGATTGACACTAACATGATGTTCAAGCTCTTTTTTTTCCTCTGCTATTTTAATCCCCCCTTTTACATCCTGTCACCTCATAATTTCATTAAGACACCCCAAATATTGTTCATCTAGTAAAACAATTATGCTGATTACTTGACAAGTCTCTTTTAGGAGAGAGGAGGCTTGCATGAGACAAATCACTAAGAAAAGATCACAGCAGGAAAATCATTATTTTAAAGACCTCAAATGCAGACATTTCCTGATACAAAAACTGACTTTGAACTGATTATCTAAAGCTAATATGATTAACTTCAATTGTTGATTCTTCCTAAAACTGCAGCATTTTTAATTCAATCTGACAATATTTTATGTGATAGACACTCAACCACACCCTTCTATTCATCAGATATCATAATCAACCAATGATTAACATGTAACTGAAGTAATATATTAGGAACATTTACCAATATGAATCTGCTTATAAATAGAGGTACTCTTTCATGGGCTTTGAACTTGAGAAGCTATGAGTCTGTCCTGCCGGGATGAACATATAGAGAAAACCTGACTAAAAGTCAGTTCAACCTAGATGGCAGAGCTGAGAGACAGAGTGGGAACACTTATGGTGGTATTCTAACCACTGATGCTCAATTAACACATTTTAAACCATTTGCTTCTTTGCTATGTTGGGTAGATTTTCTTTCGTTTGCATCTGAAAAGGTCCCAATATTTTCTCTATTTAAACAAGTCAAATTACTGTCTCTATGAGCTTTGTCAAGGTTCCACTTCATGCACAAACCTAAATCCTGTCTGCCTCATTACTCGATCCAAGTACTCACCAGTGTCTCCATTCTACAATTGTCCATTGACTTTTAGCAGAAGCCTCTTGACCCATGCAGTATGGCAGATTAAGGGACTGAGATGAGAGGGTGTAGTGGAGAAACACTGAATGAAAATAAAGTATCCACATGTTTCTTTAAAGTTTGTATGAGGTGCATAGACAGACCAAAATCATACAGCGCTGAAGGTTAATTCAGATTTCCAGAGATGGGTTCACAGAACTGGAAGTAAAGATGTGTTCATTTCTCACATCATGTAGCAATCAAATTAGCTCAACATTCTGTCATAGCTTTCAATTTCCTTCAGTCTGTTAGAAAGAGAAGACACTGACTCTATAATCTTGAAGATATTGCATCACATCCCTATGATTCAGTACATTTGTCTGTGACACAAAAATGATGCTCTTATCAGATATGACTATGGGATAATACATAATACAAAAGCGTCCTCATCTCCTTCCTGTGGCCATGATAAAATGTCCTGACATAAAGCAAATTGGGAACAAACGGTTCTTTCACATCCCAGTTGCAGGTTACAGTCTGTCATTGCCTGAACATCCAGGTGGCAGGAACTTGAAGCAGCTGGTCAACATATCCTCACTCAAGGGTGAAGAGAAAACAAATGCACCCTTGCCTACTTCCTAGTTCACTTTCTCTACTCTTATACCATTCATAACCCAAACCCAGGAAATAGTGTCAGCCACACTTAGACTTCCCATGTCAGCTAATATGATCAAGGAATCCCCCACAAGCTAACCTGATCTAGAAAATCCTCAGGCAGATGCTCTTCCCATGTGATTCTACACATGTCAAGTTGAAAACAAAACCTAGTCAGAGACGATAAAAATTTCCGGGTCACATAGATAACAGGAGGAAACTAGTGGCTTCATCTTTCTTTTACTAACTACTTCATGCCATTTTGAAGGTGAATATACATTAAATGGCAAAGTCATGGGTCTTTCCTGGGTAAGGAATTGTGGAGGATTTGGAATTCAAGGCTGACCTTTGATAAGGTTGAACTCCTGTCCTTAAATTTAACATCTTACAAATCAATAAATTATACTCTATTTAAACTAAATAATTTGCCCACTCCTAATTTATATAGAAGTGTTATGCTTGGTTTCCCACTTAGGAAACTCAGGTTGGCTGTATTTTGTCATGTATTCCCTCTTTTCAATCTATTATTAAGGTGGTTATATTTGTGTTCATGTAACCCCTTTGACCCTTTGCATTGTTACTGTTGATGGTAAAGGATAAAGTTCTAAAAATAAGGATGTGATTATTAACAATTCACCACTTCAACATTAAGAAACAGGAGTCTTCAGTGTCCTTTTTTCACAGGCAAATAATGAGGGATTCATTTGTGGCAAAGTTGGTTCTGATACAAGTTTGAACATTCTCAAAATATCAGAACTTTGACTTTTAGAGTCTTAAAATGTAGTTATTGTTATAGTCTAAATAATAAAAAAATTCAGACTATTAAAAATGATTTTATTGCTTCAAATAATAAAATTAATTAAACTTTTAATTAAAAGGTTGGTATCAATAGAAGCCTTTGGATCCTTTCCCTCTTCAGGAACAATGGGGAAGAATCTATCACAGTCTTCTCAGAGCTGTGCTTTGCCCCAGTTAATCTAACTCTCAGAAATGAACCAAATCTCAAGTTTCCTCCAACATCGGCAGACACCTTTCTCAAATGTTTGCAAACCTCCAGGTGTGTGGGGTCCCCACAAAAATAGTATCGCAATATTGATCAGCTGCATAGGGAATGACCATGTTAGGAAACGGGTCTACAAGGATTTCCTAATGAGAGCAGGTGGCTGTTAATAGTCTAAAATAGATTCAATAAGTAGTTAAACATTTTTAGGACTTTAGGTGCATCTCACAAGGGATTTCAGTAATGTTCAAAAGACAACTCATGGAAGAAAGCACTTGTTCAGGAATTTCTTCATAAGAGAGGGAAAATATTTTGAAAACAACACACTATAGAAAAGATTAATTATTTTTGAAATTTACCTGCTACATTTTATAAATTTTTGGAGCATTGATGAACTGTCCCTACGATAGATACGGATTTTTTTATGAAAGACAAAAATTAGTGTATCTATTTGCTTACTTACTTCTTGTGAAAACTTATAAAACCTACAGAAGGGGCTAATATTTAGCTATTTAATAAGTAGTTTTTCAAAAAAACAAAGTTAAGTGATAGTTTGTTTTATCTTCAACATCCCATCTGGTTGTATAATTTAAACATATTTGTTCTAAGTAAGGCAAACATCCCTTTTGGTCTGAAATCATACAGTAGGTCAATGCGACTTAGCCTGCCATAACTACTGTCAATTTTATAACATGAACCACCAAGAGAATTTTTAAAACCATTGTTTACATTTGCACACATGTTTACAACATCAAATGGTCTCAATTCAAGCAGTATTCCATACAAAAACAAAAGTTAGGCTTCTTTAGCAAGAATATGCACAGTATGAAAAAGCTGGGAAAGCTTATAAATTGTTACTATCAGTTAGCCAAGTTAATTCTTAATATTTTTATAGAAGTATTGTATTGATCGGCAACAGGATGAAAAATAAACTAAATTGCATTTCATATTTCCTTCAACGGTGTTTTTGAAGTTCTGAGTAATGACCCAGGTAGAGCCATTAATGCAAATCCTCAAAACTTAAGTAGTTTCTTGATACTTTTCATTTTGAGGCATCTTTTAAAGAAACAACAGATGGCTCTCCACATGCATTGAAAAAATCAATATAATTAATCAATAGCACTCTCCACAGGTAATAAATGCTGAGAAGCATTTCTGCCTATCTGTATTGATCGAGAGAATTGCTTCAAATTGGTTCTGATGTGTATAAAAATCATTTCCTTATTGATCAAACCTGTCTTCCCCTCTCTGATATGTTATTTCATATTGGGCACACAATTGTTTTAGTTTCCATTCTTGTACTTGTGATAAATAAATTTCCTGTGATCTGTATATGAGATTAATTTGAATGAAACAGAAAATGAGTATTTTTGTGTCTTTGAGGAAACATATTGCTCAAAGCTTAACCAAAGCATGAATAATCATGAGAAATTATTATAGTAATTCTAATGAGAAATGGAATGATGAATTTCATTCATATTTTCATTATTCATGATAAGTTTGAAAATCAGCTTCTATAACATTAAATTATCTGTTAGAAATCTTGTAACAGAATTCTGTTCCTAAAACTACATGCATCTAATCTAGAATGACACCTCCAGTGATGAAATGATAAAAATTCATAGTTTTACTCAAAGTTTTATTTGTGATGTTCCTATCAAACTGTATTTCTATAACATGTCCAAACTATTAAGAGGCTGTATAGTTTCTTGGCTAATAATGTGTGTATATGTATAGATGCCAAATAGTAAGAAACGTGTCTTCTAAATTAATTTTCTGAACAAAGATATTTGATGTTTCATTAGATACAGAATTTAATAAGCTGCATTAAAAGGGGTCCATGTAATAGTTCCCCGAACAGTATCTGATAACTGGTAGCTCACAGGAGGAACTTTTATTGATCAAATAAAGACTTCTCCAATGTAGCTTAGCCCCTAATGAGCACATTACTGACTATTGTGAGTTATTCTTCTAACAACAACAACAACAAAAATCAAAGTGCCCTGTCAATGTGATTTTGGTAATTTCATAACTAACATCACTTACTTTCCTTCTCTTGGTGTTCCATTACAAAATTACCTGGGTATACTGCCATGGGACAATTAGTATTCAAACACATTCTTAAAACATGTCTTGATTAAAATGTTTTCTTCATGTCAGTGGCCTTTGCTTTGCATCCATGGAATATAAATTGTCATATTAGCATCTGAGTTCCAGTTTACTTTGTCAATTTAGAAAATAAGTTTATTTTAGTACTGAAGAGATATTTCATGTAAAAACAAGCCAAGTTGAAATCACTAAAAAAAATCTGTTGTCTTGGTAACAATTTGCATATAGACATACCTTCACTGTTTTAAAAAAATAAAAGCTACTCACTACACTCATTATTTGAGGGTATGTTTGCTACAGTTAAACATACCAGAATGTGGATACATTCTTATTTGTCTTGCCTAGAGCAAAAACCAAAATGTTAATTCTTGTATAGCATATGAATATTGAATACATACCAAAGGTTGTGTAAATGACTTTTCTGATCACCAAAGGACTGTTGACTCTTAGAAATGTTGGATTGTCTTCAGGATTTCTAAGAATAAAGGCAACTCTCCTAAATCCAATGTTTAATCCCACCAAGGCAGTTGTACTATCAGATCCTTAGGAGTTCACAGATGCTATCAAAACATTTAAAAAGATTTCTTATACTTAACTCCAAATTTACTTTAATGAATTTCCTAGAGACACACATATGTCTAGCTGGAAATTGGGGCTTCAAGCACAAGGATGTTTACTCTTAGTCATGATGAAATTTAGTAAGGGAAGCTTAGTCATAGTGGGGAGATGACATTGAGCCAATCAATAAAAATTCATCCAGAGGTATTAAAGCATGACACAGAGGATAAGAGCAGAAAACATGAAGTCACAGGAATCCAAAATCTGGATTCTACTAGTCATATACTGTGTGGCCTTGGAGAATCTGATCTCTCTAAACCTGAATTTCTTTCTCCATAAATCAAGATATGTACCAGCATTGTCCAACAGAAAAAAAAACTTGTAAATATTATTGTGGTGAAATTAGAAATTGTTTAATATATTGTACATATTTCAATATAAGTCAGTCCATTTTATTAAATATCATTGATTTGAAGCAATATTATTTTAATATGTAATTAGCATAAAGTTATTCATGAAGTACATAGCATTATTTATTCATAAGAAATCTTTGAAATCAGGTGAGCATTTTGCAAACACAATGCACTCCAGTTATGTTAGCTAAATTACAAATGCTCAAAAGCTGCCATAGCTGTTATGATTCATAGCACAGGTATATTTCTACCCCATAGGGTTGTTGTGAGGACTTAGGACAGTGCTTAGAAAACAATGAGCCCTAAAACTTGTAGTTGTGACAACTTTAATTATCACCCACTGAGAGTATTGATCACCACACTCTTATTGTTAAGTTGGTGAAATGCACAGGTCCTGGCACTGGTCCCTGAGTAAATACAAAACTAAGAATATAGAACATATACATGACTGGGGGTCTCATTACCATGTAAAAAGTAGGAATAAAATGATGCACATATTCCCAGGAGGAGAGACTTCTAAGGATGTGTGTACCAAATGATTGAAGTAAATAATTTGAACTGGGATTTATGCATAGCCCAGCTTCTGTCAGGAATATATAGCCAGGGACCATGCAGACAGTTAAGGAAAATATTCCACAAGAGACATTAATAAAAGAAAGAGTTCAAAGGTGATAAGGCTATTCTTGAGTGTGCAAAGAGAGTTTAAATTAACTGTGGAGATATTAAAAAGCACACCAAGATGCTTGACGTTCTCTATCGTCAAAATAGAAATACTGACCTGTAAATGAAGAAATAACAGTGTGTGTGTGTGTGTGTGTGTGTGTGTGTGTGTGTGTGTGTGTGTGTGTGTGACTTTTAGCTGGAGTTTCCCTGCGTTTCATTCCTCATTTGTCCTGAAGAAAGGCTATTTTCATCATAGAATTGAGTGAAGAACATAGGATGTAAATGGTAGGACTTCATTCTTCCTGTTCCTTATTTTCTAGAGGCATAAGTGTTTTATGAGAAATATACCCAAATATATTTTTAATAATATAGCAAGCTCAACCCTCTGTCAGATGTGGGATTAGTGAATATTTTTTCCCATTCTGTGGGCTGCCTTTTTGTCTTCCTGACTGTGTCCTTTGCCTTACAGAAGCTTCTCAGTTTCAGTAGGTCCCATTTATTAATTGTTGATCTCACTGTCTGTGCTACTGGTGTTATGTTCAGGAAGCTGCCTCCTGTACCAATTCGTTCAAGGGTACCACCCACTTTCTCTTCTAAGAGGTTCAGTGTGGCTGGATTTATGTTGAGGTCTTTGATCCATTTGGACTTAAGTTTTGTGCATGGCGATAAACATGGATGGATCCGCATTCTTCTACATGCCAGTCTCCATTTATGCCAGCACCATTTGTTGAAGATGCTTTCTTTATTCCATTGTATATTTTTAGCTTCTTTGTCAAAGATCAGATGTTCGTACGTGTGTGGGTTAATACCCGGGTTTTCAATTCGATTCCATTGGTCTACCTGTCTATTTTTGTGCCAATACCAAGCTGTTTTCAGGACTATAGCTCTGTAATAGAGCTTGAGGTCAGGGATGGTGATGCCTCCGGACGTTGCCTTGTTGAACAGGGTTGTTTTGGCTATCCTGGGTCTTTTGTTTTTCCATACAAAATTGATTATTGTTCTTTCAAGATCTGTGAAGAATTGTGCTGGGATTTTAATGGGGATTGCATTGAATCTGTAGATTGCTTTTGGCAGGATTGCCATTTTTACTACATTGATCCTACCTATCCAAGAGCATGGGAGATCTTTCCATTTTCTGAGGGCTTCTTTAATTTCTTTCTTTAAAGATTCAAAGTTCTTACGATACAGGTCTTTCACTTGTTTGGTTAGCGTTACCCCAAGGTATTTTATGTTGTTTGTGGCAATTGTAAAGGGTGATGTTTCTCTGATTTCTCTTTCAGCCCTTTTATCATCTGTATATAGTAGGGCTACTGATTTTCTTGAGTTGATCTTGTAGCCTGCCACTTTGCTGAAGGTGTTAATCAGCTGTAAGAGTTCCCTGGTAGAGTTCTTTGGGTCATTGTTGTAAACTATCATATCGTCTGCAAACAGTGAAAGTTTGACCTCTTCCTTCCCAATTTGTATCCCCTTGATCCCCCTTTGTTGTCGTATGGCAATAGCTAGAACTTCAAGTACCATGTTGAAAAGGTATGGAGAAAGTGGACAGCCTTGTTTTGTTCCTGATTTTAGAGGAATTGCGTTGAGTTTCTGTCTATTTAGTTTGATGTTGGCTGTTGGTTTACTGTATATAGCTTTTATTATGTTTAAGTATGTCCCTGTTATCCCAGATCTCTCCAAGACCTTTATCATGAAGGGGTGTTTGGATTTTGTCAAAGGCTTTTTCAGCATCTAGTGAGATGATCATGTGATTTTTGTTTTTCAGCTTGTTTATATGGTGGATTACGTTGATGGATTTTCGTATGTTGAACCATCCCTGCATCCCTAGGATGAAACCTACTTGATCGTGGTGAATGATTGTTTTGATGTGTTCTTGGATCTGATTTGCCAGTATTTTATTGAGTATTTTTGCATAAATGTTCATGAGGGATATTGGTCTGAAATTCTCTTTCTTAGTTGTATCTTTGTGTGGCTTGGGGATCAAGGTTATTGAATCCTCATAGAAAGAGTTTGGCAAAGACCCTTCTGCTTCTAATGTGTGGAACACTTTGAGAAAAATTGGTATAAGCTGTTCTTTGAATTTCTGGTAGAATTCTGCACTGAGGCCATCTGGACCTGGACTTTTTTTGGTTGGGATACTTTTGATGACAGCTTCTATTTCCATAGAGGGTTGATCTCCAAAATTTTCAAAGAATTCAAGAAGCAAGTCTCCAAAACACCAAAGGACCCTATTAAAAAGTGGGCTGCAGAACTAAATAGAGAGTTTTCAATAGAGGAGTCTAAAATGGCTGAGAGGCACTTGAGAAAGTGCTCAACATCCTTAGCCATCCGGGAAATGCAAATCAAAACAACTCTGAGATACCATCTCACTCCTGTCAGAATGGCTAAAATAAAAAACACCAATGACAATTTATGCTGGAGAGGATGTGGTGAAAGGGGGACACTCCTCCATTGCTGGTGGGAGTGCCAACTGGTTCAGCTACTTTGGAAATCAGTATGGAGATTCCTCAGAAAAAATGGGAATAAACCTACCACAAGACCCAGCAACTCCACTCTTAGGCATATATCCAAAAGATGCCCATTCATACAACAAAGATGTCTGTGCCACTATGTTCATAGCAGCATTATTTGTAATAGCCAGAACTTGGAAGCAACCTAGATGTCCCTCACCCGAAGAGTGGATAGAGAAAATGTGGTACATCTACACAATGGAGTACTATTCAGCAGAAAAAAGTAATGGAATCATGAGATTCGCAGGCAAATGGATAACACTAGAAGAAACCATCCTGAGTGAGGTAACCCAGTCACAAAAAGAGAAACATGGCATGCACTCTCTCATATATGGATTTTAGACATAGATCTGGGGAGTGCCAGCCTACAATCCTATGGCCAGAGGGTCTGGGAAACAGAAACTTCATTTAGTGGCTGATCGAAGAAGAGGCAGACTCCCTTGGTTAAGTACTGAGCTGAACTCAAGAAAGCCAGTAACAGAGAGGGAGGACTGATGATCAAAGGGATTAAGACTGGGCTGGTTTAACCCCCAGAAACAGCTGACCAGACAAAGGTTAACTCTTAAATCCCAGGCATCAGCCTGGGAATCCAGCATGGGACTGATCAAGACCCCCTGAATCTGGGTGTCAGTGAGGAGGCCTAGGGAATCTATTGAGCCTTGGGCAGCAGATCAGTACCCATCCCAATTATACACACGGACTTTGGACTCCAATAGAACAATGTGAGGTGCACTCTCACCCTGAACTCTTGGGGAAGGGTCTAGGCCCTGACCTATATGAAATGACAGACTATGGACACCCCCATGGAGGGCCTCACCCTCCCTGGGGGAATGAGGGGATAACGGGGGGGGGTTTGGGGGGAGGGCACGGGAGGAGGGGAGGAAATGGGAGGGGGACCTGGAACTGACTTGTGAAGCAACCTCGTTTCTTATCTAAATTTATACTGGAAAATAAAATATATAAAAAAAGAAAACTAACGATAAAAAATAAAAAGGGTTTATAAAAAAATAATAATATAGCAAGCTATAACTCCAGAACAAAGAGGACCCTGAGAGATATGCATGGTACCCCAGAGATGTAGAATGGGACAGGATCTCTTGAGAGGATTGGGAACATGGGGAGAGGGAGCAGGGAGAAAGAGAGATGGAGAAGAGGAGTAGAGATGAGGACATGGAGAAGCAGGAAGGTTGAGTCAGGGGCAGACTAGAAGAAAGCGCGATGAGAGATATCGTAATAGAGGGAGTCATTATGGGTTTGAGGAGAGATCTCGCACTAGGGAGAAGAGGAGGGGAGAGGAGGACATGAAGGAGCAGGAAGATTGAGTTGGGGAAAGAACAGAAGAGAGCATGAAAAGAGATACCATAATAGAGGGAGCCATTATAGTTTTAAAGAGAAATATGGCACTAGGGAAATGTCCAGAGATCTACAATGATAACACCAACTAGCAATCTAAGCAATAGTAGAGAGGCTACCTTAAATGTCCTTCCCTGATAAAGAGATTGATGACTACCTTATATGCCATCCTAGACCTGATGGAAGCAGAAGACACCCATAGCCAAAACGGAACTGAACTCCTGGAATTCAGTTGCAAAGAAGGAGGAGTGACGAGCAAAAGGGTTAAGACCAGGCTGGTGAAACCCACCGAAACAGCTGACTTGAACAAGGGGGAGCTCATGGACCCCAGACTAATTGCTGAAAGATCAGCATGGAACTTATACAGACCCCCTAAATTTGGGTGCCGGTTAGTTGGCCTTGACAATCTATGGGGCCACAGGTAGTATATCAGTATTTATCCCTGGCATATGAATGAGCTTTAGGAGCCCATTCCACATGGAGGGATGCTCTCTCAGCCTAGATACATGGGGGAGGGCCGAGGGCCTGCCCTGGATGATATGACAGACTTTGGAGATCCCCCATGAAGGGCCTCACATATCAATTTTAACGGGAGTAATGTTACTGCAAGTTTCACATGAATTCTAGTGGAACTATTTCATATTATATTTCTTTATTATCATTCCTTTGTCCAGGTCATAATATAGATATTCTTAAAATTTGTTGACTTGTGTGAGGGATTTACATGTGTACCATAACACACAGATGGAGATCAGAGAATGACCAGAATTGTGTTATAGTGTTAAAACTTTATTTATAGGACACAATCATTGTATATTGATATACCAAAGGTACACATATATATATATATGCATATATATATGAAATGTTTAAAGATTTATTTACTTTTAATATATTGTGAAAGTAGAAAGGGAGCATAAGAAGTATTAGCATATAACTCTGCTAAATTATTGTGTAAAACTATTTTAATTTTTGTACAAACTTTCAAAAATTACTTAAATACCTCTTAATATTCCTAAATGTGATTTTTACAGATTTGACCACAACAAAATGGCTTTTCTTCTCTATGGGTCCAAATGCTTTTAAAAATCCAGTACTCTTTCATGGCTATTGTATAAAAACTGCAAGAAAAAAAATCTTTTGTTGAGTTCCAGGAAAGTCACAAACAGCGGTGGAATCTAGAGTGAGGCTGGAGTGGAGGTCCATGTGTAATGCCTCCGTCAGCAAAGACTTTAGGATAAGAGGGTTTATAATAGATATTCACATCTGCTGCTTTGGACAATCTAATCCATCCTAAGAGTGTTTGCTGTGTCAGGTTTTGTTCTAGATAAAGAAGCTCAGTGGTTATAAAGATTTGCAAATAGGCCATTATTTATCATGCTTCACTTCCTTTTAAAACTGCTCTCTGTTTCAGAGGCAGCAATGACTATTTGAGGGTGATAGGTGATCAGATATTTCACCATGATTCTCATGGAGGTAGCACTGTTGAATCCTTACTCTGAAATGGACAAACTCCCTTCCAGGATATATCACCTACTAAAATTCTGTCTAGAGGCATGACTGACACAGTGTCATCTGGATGTGGAAGCATGATGATTACAAGTCTGGGCTGCACTTTTGATGTATTTGTGTTTGAATGTTAGCTTCTTTCATACATGAGGATAACTTTTTTGTCTTCCCAAGCCTCTTTCTTCATCTGTTTGATGGAATTACTGCTATTTCTTCTATCCTTGGATCCTTGTAACAATTGCACAGAATGATTCCTATCCAGTACTCAGTGTGGTACCAGCATGTTGAAAGAGTTTAATAAGTTTTAAATACTATTGTTGGGATGATAATATGACTTCTAAGTATAATTAGATAACTCAATGGTTAATACTTATGTCTAAGCTCAGGTGAGCATATTCTTCCAACTTTACCTGCCTCCACATGCCCAGATAATTTCCTACTGGGATTTATCAATAAAACTATTAATTAAAATTAGATTATTTTAATCTTTGTTATAATGTTATAAAAATTTCAAAGATTTCCCACACTATATTTGGGTTACCTGATACATGTTAATTTGCAAGAACTTTGAAATTTAAGTTAAATTAAATATCATGTCATTCTGAGGTAAGAGATATTAGCTTTTTCATTTCAACTCCAAAAAGTATGAAACTATAAATATTCCTACTGTTATAGTTTTACACATAGCTTCATCAGAATTATAATAAAGTATTTAAAGCTGGTAAATACATTTTAAATTTTCTAGAATAAATATATAAAGATATATCTATGCAATGCATGTGTTCTATAACCTACTTAGGTAACTATTGCTTTAAAATATTTTAATATATTCATTTGAAGATTAAGTTGCCCTCTTCAGTTACTCTCAATCTCCTTTCAAAATGATCTGCCAATCACAAATATAAGAATGATGGGGCATGTAATGACCTCTGAATGTTAAGCAAATAGAGCTACATGCTTTTATTCTAATTGTATCTTAATTGTGGCTCAAATTCTTTTTATAGATAGGATTTAGTTCATATTTAACGAAAGTCTAACATAAAAATGAGTCTGTTGAATCACAGTCAAAACAAGATGAAATATTGTATCGTTTACATACTGAGACTGCTTGAGCTAAATCTCTCTCTGTCTCCTTGTTTTGCAGGTCGAGTTTTAGCACAGGCGAGCGCCAACGGGGTAATCCATTTGCTGGATCTTAAATCTGGGCAAATTCACAAACTGGTGGGCCACGAGTCTGAGGCGCACACTGTGGTGTTCTCCCACGACGGGAACAATCTGTACTCGGGAGGTTCTGATGGCACCGTTCGATTGTGGTTCTGATCAGCAAGAGCACACCCTGCTGCAGAGGGCTTTCCCTCAAGGCTTAAAAATGTTTCACATAGTCTGCTCCCAAGCCAGCAAGCACCTGGTTAAAACAACCAATAAACAACATATTTGTTTAAAACAAGCTTTGGGTGAATATTATATGGTTCAAACTGTTACAAATAAAAATTTTAACTTTTTACTCATTTATCTGTCTGGTTTCTCTCCCCCTTCCCCTCCCATTTTCTCTTTTTGTCTCTTTCGCATTTGGTTATGAATTTAGAGACAGGGCATCTTTGCTAGGAGGTTGGAAGAAACAGCTTTACAATGACGCCTAATGACAGAGTAGATGAATTACAAGACATTGATTTTTTTACCGTTAGAGAACAAACTGCAGGAAAACGCGGCTACTTTTTTTTTTTAATCAAACCCGAGCTGCAGAAGACCCAAAGTTGAATTATGCATAGCACAAGGAAAATCTTTCTATAACCAGAGGGTCAAATAGAGTCGGCAAGCATACGTTTTCACAGATTCTTTGACAATGAGTGTGCTTTATCTATTAGTAATAACGAAGGACTGCAGATGGCTTAAATCTAAATGCAAGTCCCTGGAACTTTCATCTCTGCAGCCCATCCAAGAATGCATTAGGCGAAATTACATCTTTCTAATTTTTATTGTGATTTAAATGCAAATAAGTGTCTCGCACGTAGAAATCCCCCCCCCTCCCCATTCTCGCATCCCCTGTATCAAGTGACTGCTTAGACAACACTCTAGCCTGGTCCGCGGAAGCAGCTGGGGCTTCAACCAAGCTGGGCACAGAAACCAGTTGTTGGCGCTGTCCGTGGTGCTGAGGAATTCCCGGCTGCCGGCAGGATGAGCTCCGAATCAGCAGTCTGCAAACTGCTCCCACGGATGCCAAACCCCAGCTAAAGTTGCACCTTTGTTTCACGTCCACAGTTAGAATCTTCTGGTGTCTGAGGAGAGATTCAGTCAACATATTGTGGACGATGCTGATGGTTCTGCTGGTGGAGTGGGCTTTAAGCTTCAGTATGCTGTTTCTGTTTGTGATCCTCAGAGCCTAGCCAAGTCACCTCTACTGCCGTAGCAAACACTGTGTAAGTGAACCCATGTGTGGAGGAGGCGTACGCAGCCAGGAAATTTCATAGAAGGATCTAAGAAAATGCTAAAAATAAGTTCAACATGATTCTGCTACCGGGGTCCGGATTTCCACAGGACCAGCATTGCTTCTTGCTTTGAATTCTGAAGACAGGTCCAAAGCATATTTCTTATGTGTGTCTGCTGTGTTTCTCTCTGGAAGGGTGGGAGACTGCTTCTTGGCTGTGTTTTGAAATGGGAGGTAAAGAGGATGGATTGCCTTTAATTCATGCCTGAAAATGCATCCTTTGGGTGACTAAAGAGGACTGGCTTTCCTAAGACATACCTGACCTTTAAGTTCAGATTGGTCTGTGACCCCCAGCACCACCATTAACCCCAGAGTGACTAGGTAAGTGAATCTTATGACATGAGTTGTATTTGCTTTCTCAAAGAAATAGATGCAGTCATTTTAAATCATATGTAGCAATACAGGGAGGGGGGAAAGTTTAGCTGGGAAGTGATCCTCAGTTTAGCAGTGTTGCATTCCTATTTAAAATCTTCAGATAATGGTGTCATTTGTTTTCTATACCCTCCCTCGTTTTAAACAGTATATTAAATGGTACTAAAGCATATTTATTACACCGAAGGTTCTTTAAAAATAGCCTAAGAACTTTGTTTCATTAAAAAGGTATGTGTTTCTCACAATAAAACCATGCTTAATGCTAATATGAAGCAGGCACCGCACCCCTGTTTTTATCTTTAAGTTCACCTTGCACATTAATGCCTACCTGTGGCTTACAAAACGATCATTTTCTGTCTGGGTCATTTTAAAGCAGAATCCTGTGTGTATTTCACATGGTTTTTCTTGCACGGATTGATAGACACTGCCGGATACTGCGAAGAGGCACAGTAGCTTCCTTGTCTTGCAAGATAAACTTTCTACATATGTTAGAGGTGCATAAATGTATACTTTCATTAGTAAAAGATTTATATATGCTTTTCCAGAAGCATCTACTATGTTTGTGGCCTCTGTAGTCATTTAGACGAAAAGAAATGCTTTGTCAAAGGGAGCTCCCAGCTTCTCAAGTAGAATTATAGGTTTGCATTTTCTTGTTCTGTCATGACTCATTATTTTTGACATATTTTAAGAGAAATCCATCTCCTTTATCATTACCCCAAAGGAATTCACCCAAAAGGAATTCTAATATCAGAGACTATTGAAGGAATACTAATATCAACCTTCTCTGAAAAGAGAATGTGAATACATTGCCTTCCATTTTACTATTACTAGAATTTGCATATCTAACTTAAAATGCAAATACGTTCTAAGAGTTTATGAAGTTTCCTAGCATCATCTTCATCATATTTAAAATTATCATAATTATGTGCTAGCATGAAAATAAGTAGTTTATCACTGTTTTTAATATAGTTTAGAAATAAACAACAAATGAAACTTATATATCTTAAAATGTCCTACAGACAATCTTAGTGATATTGGCATGAAGCCAACAACATTTGAATAGATAAATGAAATATATTAAATTAATTTTCCTCATCTATGACTCACAGAAATTATAGTTTAACCAGAAACCATAAGGTATATACTCTAAATAGCCAAAGGAGATCTCACTACCTACATTTAATACCAAATACTTAACACCCTGTAAGTCTATAACAGTTATTACCTAGGTAATAGTGTAGATAGTCTGTGAATATCAATGCTTCATTATTATCTTAAGAAACTTCCACAGGATTTTTTCTGGCATCTTTGCACAAATTATCTAAATTCAAATATCTTGGTCATTTCCAATAAAATGTGAATGGCAATTATGTCATATGGAAATAATCAACTTCAAATAACATCACATGACCATTAGATCTTGGCTGCCATAAAAATTTATAGCTATGTCTTTCCTGCCCACTAGGAGCTTATCTCCAGCATAAAAATAAAGATGTGGACAATAGTATAAATGACTTTGTTTTTTAAGAATTCCATTTCAATAAATTAAATTTTCTTGTAATACTTAATTTATATATGTATTCTCTTATTCACCATGATTTGTTATGCTATTTCTCATATTCTGTGTTTTCCAAAAATCCAGATTATGGATATGGGAAAGAAAGCCTTTACACTGTATCCATCTCATTTAAACTTGCATCCAACTGTTTTATTTTTGGGGGGTTCTCTTGCTTTTAGAATTTAATGCTTCACCTTAAACTCTTGTTTCTATCCAGAATATTGTAGCATCTGCATTCTATTACTGACTCACCCGGTTTAAAGAAAAATATGGATGCGGTTTGAAATAGCCTTTAACTATGAACTTAAAATCACTTTTTAAGCTTCAACAAAACTGCTTCTTACAATGTGACAGACCATTGAAACTCAAAAGAAAATTATAAGCTTAAGGTGCCTAAGTAAAATAACTTCAGAAATTGCCTTTATATATTACCAAAATCCACTATTCAAACTTTACAGTAGAGACAGTTGGATGAACATTGTTTAATTGAAGTGCCAGTGTCTTCCAAAATTGAACCCATATAAACAATTTAAGAGCATGGACTAAGTGCATCTTTACTCTTTATATATGTCAAATTATCTTTTAAATATTTATTTTCAGCCCACCCCTCTTGCATTCCCATGGAAGGAGCTGAGTGTATTTAATATTAGGAGAACATCCAGAAGCCTGTGAGGAGGGGGATGGCTCTTCATATTCATGAAGCTTGCATACTTCTATTGGTCATCCCTGGATTGGTCACCTCTGCTGCCATCAGTCACGAAGACTATCCTGCTGATGAAGGTGACCAGGCTTCCAGTAATGACAATCTGATCTTTGATGACTATCGAGGGAAAGGGTGTGTGGATGACAGCGGCTTTGTGTACAAGTTGGGAGAACGGTTTTTCCCGGGGCATTCCAACTGTCCATGTGTCTGTGCTCTAGATGGACCTGTTTGTGACCAGCCAGAATGCCCTAAAATTCATCCGAAATGTACAAAAGTGGAACACAATGGATGCTGTCCAGAATGTAAAGAAGTGAAAAACTTTTGTGAATATCATGGAAAAAATTACAAAATCTTGGAGGAATTTAAGGTATGACTTACCCTCCATATTTATTGAATTCTAATTTTTTACTGCATTAAAGTCAAAGCTAGAAAACACATCAAAATATGACTCTAGGTAGCATGAGTAGTACCGTGGTTGGCAGAGGATCAGTTAGTTCATCGCTTAGTAGCTCATAGTAATCACTTTGTTCAGACGTCTTCAGCTCACATTTAATATCTTTTCATTTTTAAGCCTTAAAAACACTTCATCTGTGCTTTTACACAATGTGTTTTTGGAGGGAGATTGTTTGGAAGATATGCCTGTTAAATTAATTTTCATATTCTGTGGTTTATTCGTCTGTATTTAGAGCCATTTACCAATGGCCTTGACATATTTGTTTGTCATGTAGAAATGTACATGATATAGAAAAGCACTCTAGAACTGTGATCTCTACTTTAAGAAAATGCATTGGGCCTACTTGTTATAGAGCAGGGCTCTGGATTAGCTCTCAGCCTGTGAGATGTTTTTCTTACAAGACTTCCTAGAGACCTGATTTATTTTATTATGGCCTTCAAAAAGGAAGTTAACTTCTCAGTGACATATTCATTTTCCTTTCACCTTTGTGTCTCACTTTAAATAACAAATAATGTGGAGTTTGTTTTTATTTATTCTTGAGTTCTCATTTCTCTGATGGCTAATTTTAATTAGAATGTCCTACAAGCCACATATGAGTTCTGGGGGCATGAATCAAGAATATCTTAGCTAGTTGTAGTGACAGTTTGTGTCTTTTCATGTTGAAAGCTCATTATTAAAGGTTCTAATTTTATCAATATCCTGTGACATGGTCCTTATGGTGTTTTGGGTAAAAGAAGTCATAGTTAGCCATAAGTATGTTTGTTTATTTTTGAAAAAAGAATGTTAAGTTTTTAGAACAATGTAAAATGGTGCCAGGAGTCAGCATATGGCAGAAAGATTTGAGCTGATCATCATTAGGGCTTTTGGTGTATGGCTGTATTCAGTTCATTCTGGGCCATAAGTTCTAACTCACTTTATTTTATAAAGGAAGGCCTGACTTTTTTCACTACATTCTTTTGACTACAAAAATGATTAATTATATCAACTTTGTTTGATGGAACTGTCACTGTTATTCTGGACTTTTTCGTGTATTATAAAATCATGTCATGAAATATTAAGAAGTAAAAGTTACCGAGTTTAGTCAAGCTACTCTAATAGCAAATAACAGTCAAGAGCATACTTTCAAACTAATGGCAATATAGTCTTTAAAACATTATATACATTATGTCATTAGCCCTTTTTATTTTCAGGTAGTTAAAATAAATATCGTATTAAACATAATCTGAAGAAAATATAATGAACAACATATTATGAACAAACTCAATGACAATCCCTTCTAATATGCACCTAAAATTAGAGTAAAATTTCAAGAAAGTATATCTAACCCCAAAACACAGGAGAAACAGTTTTGACAGATAAAATTTGGCAATTGGTACTTAATATATAAAAGAACAGATAGTCTGGTTTATGAATTTAGGCAGCTTATCCTTAAAATACTGTAGTTTTCCCTCTACTTACCAGATTTGTTTACCTAAACAAAAATATAACTTTGAGAAGTAGGGAGAATCTGCACTGGTTAGAAGCATTGGCTGCCCTTCCAGAGGACCTGAGTTTGATGCTCTGCACCACATCGCAGCTCACAACCATCTATACTTCCAATCTCAGGAAATCTGATACCTTCTTCTGGCCTGCCCAGGTACCAGACATGTGTGTGATATATAGACAAACATGGAGGTCAAACACACATACATAAAAACAAGCAAAAATTTTAAAAACTACCTGAGTTACCATCTCAAGCAACACAAAAACATATGAACAAAACCTTGATTATTTTTGTGTTCCTAGTTATACATCCACCATAGGATAATTCTTCATGTAACTTCCGTTAATAACAAAGCACTTACTTGTATATATCTGTGCCAAAGATTATTAAATGTATTTTTAAAAACAGATTCCATTTTTTCACAAATACATGAGCACAAAAATTCTGTAGATACTATCTAGGAAAAAATATTAGAATGAAGAACTAAGACCAAGAAAGTTTAAGTTACCCCTCACCCAAAAGTCATCCATTTACTTAACTTGCTTTGTAACACTGTTTTCTAGCAATTATATCTATTCAATTCTCAGAGCACTTTTATGTCAAGGTCAGAAACAGTTGAATTTGAAGCCCAAATTCCTCAGTGGAATGTAAGATCTGAGCTACAGTATTAAGACTATAAAATAGCCATTTTAATAATTAGTTCCCTTGAAAATATTTAATGAACTATTAGGCCTAGAACAACCAGAACATTTAGGAGTTAAATAAATTGATGTTCTCTAGTCTCTCTCATTCTCAAATTCAGGGATTTACTCTATTTTTGAAATCCTTCTAATTCTTCATCTGTATTTTTATAATTGAAATTTAACTTTAAAATCATTTCAAATGAAGGAATGTTGTTAATACTGTACTTGTCCATATGAACCGTATAACTAAGGAAACACTAGCCATAGCCTTCCATCTTCATTTGCTCCCAACTTAGCAGCCAAGAACAAACAACTAATGTTTAAAGATTTGTAGAACTTCTTATAATGCTGATGATATATCACCAAGGAGGTTGTAACATGAGATATTCTTTACAATAATATATTCATCCAGTGAGCGTTTGTTGTACCATTTGATATTCAAGATACTATAGAGTCACTCGTTCTGGAAATCAAGGTATGTAGAAGTTAATGTGCTCCCAAGAAAGGCATGATTGATGAACAGCTTAAATGAAAAGAAAAGCAGTCAAAATTGAGTTGATGAACCTAAGTCTGGTGGCACAGACTTGTAATCTCAGAATTTGCAAATCGGAGGCAGGAGGATCATAGAATCATGAGGCCAGTCTCAGCTACACAGCAGGAACCCAGGCCCCAAAGTAGAAATAGAGTTTCATTTATGACTATACAGTCCCATATCTGCCCAAGTTTTATGGTGTGAAAGCTTATCAATATAGGATGAGGCTTGGAAAATATTTTTTTCTTCATGATGGTCAGTGTTGAGGTTGTCTTTTAAAAAGTGACTGCAGTTGATCTGGGAAGATCAAACTTCCTAACAAGAAACCCCTGGAGCAAAGTAGAGACTGGGAAGAGCAGGGTTTGAAGAGAGTGGAAGTGTGTGAATAACTAGAGGCTGGATCTGACATAAATGACACTTGTGTGCTAACATTATACGATAGCAACTAGGACAGAGAACTGCAACATTAAGAGAGGATTTAAATATTCTTTTATTCCCCAAAGAACATTAGGAAAATACATACAATGGGAAAGTTTCTAAATTACCAACATTCCTGGGGATGGGGGACTAGTTTACCCTTTCTAATATAGTTCTCATGTATGAAGTTTTCAATGAGGATAAAGGTATTTGGATAGTATTCTGGGTAAAATCTCACTTCCTGTGGAGAGTCTAGAGCAGTGATTCTCAACCTCCCTAATGTTGTGATTATTCACTACATTTTCTCATGTTGTGGTGGCCCTCCCCCCAACCATAGGATTATTTTCATTGCTACTTCTTAACTGTAATTTTGCTACTGTATCAATCATAATGTAAACATATGCTACTCCCAAGACACTTAGCTGACCCCTGTGAAAGGGTCATTTGACCCCTGGGGTCATGAACCACAGGATGAAAACCACTCACTGGTCTAGAGTTGGATCATCAACATTTTCTAATTCTTCACTGTCAGGAATTCTCCCCTGTATGCTCACATGTGCCATTGCATGGGGTGGGGGTGGGGCACATTTGCATCATAGCTCACTTGTCTAAGGCCTATTTCTGCTAAAAAAAAAAAGTTACAGGTAAGGAAACCAAAGCATCAGTCTGTAAGTTTGCTTAACCAAGATCATACAGCTGAAAATGGGGAAGCTGAGATTCCTGCCCAAGAGCTCCCCTCACCTCCTCTTGACTGCTTCTATCGCATTATAATAGTGAATGTAAGATAGAGGTGACGCCCGCAGCCCCAGTCCTTCTACTAGAGTCCACTTGTTTCTTCAATCACAGTGAACCCATTGAGACCGCGGATAGTGGTTTTCTTTTCTGTCTTGTTTTCATCCCCTTTATTCCTAGCACTGAGAATCATGAAAACATAATAGTAGGCATTCATCATTTTTTAAAATGGTATCTCAAGCCAGATCATGACTGAACATATGCAAGTAAAGAGATTAACAAGAGTGCCTTCAAATCCCTTGGTTCTATTTTAGTCTCTATGGGTTTAGAAAGGGTGAACCCCAGACAGCCGAAAATGACACACACTGTTCCCAAGTGAAACATCCATTGTCAGCTTGCTTCTTTACTGTCTGATGTCTCTGTCTACTGCTTCCTGGAACTGGTCTTCCATGTGTTTCCATCCCATCCCTCTAGGGTTTTAGTTGTGAAGTTTCATTCCAAAGGAATGGCAAACACCTTGTTGCACTTCAGTCTTTTCTGATCAGTAAAGCTAAGTGCAAATTGATTCCACATATGTGTCCTGATGGGAAGAACAATGCTCTTTGTAAAGGCTGTGAGAAGTTTTCTGGCTATTGATGCAAGGTGTAGGAGACATCCTAAATTCTCCATTGTTTTGCTAATATTGTATTTAGATGAAGATCACTGCATAGCAGGTTCTCTCATGTTTTGTTTTGATGTGTACCCAATCAATATGGAATCGGAACCTACTTTTTAATAAGCAAAGTTTATAAGAATTAAATTATAACAGTATGATATAACAGCATACATAAAAACATTGATTAAAAATGTAAAGGGCTGTTCCAGCTCCATGTTTCACCATCTTATTCTGAGTTGCCCAAAGAAGAGATAATTTCTTAGATTGCACAGTATTTTTAGAACTCTCACTCTGATAGATTTAGCCTTTGTGGATATTTCTTTATACTTTAAATCCTGTACTAATTTAGTTTCAGGTCATATACCAAAGGTTAGACTACACGCAGCTGAAAGCACTGTCAGCATTAGCATAGCCTGTTTTACTTTGAAGTGACTCTGCAGTCAAAACTCAATGTCCCAAATTCAGGATTCAGTTTGTCCAAGGTCCTTCCTTCCCTGTTGGGTGTGACTTTGGTACTATTCCTGTTAGTGGACAAAGACAATTGATAAGTCCTACCTCATCTTTTTATATTTGAAAGACTTTAGTACAAATGTTTTCTCTGGTATAAATTTTATGTGTCTTTAACAACTACAACAACAAATGCTTACTTTCATGCTATGGCAACCTGCCTTGAATTTTGCAGTTATTTTTAAATCCTGAGGAATTAATCAGAGGAAACAAAATTATTCAACACTCAGAATGTTTTACCCGATCATCACATCCATTAAAATGAAAATGTGGATGCCAGTTGGGTTTTGAGTTGCCCTAGCTTGCCAATGGGAATATTCACAAGGAGATACAAATCCCAGCTCTGTCTTTAACTAGTAACCCATCATTAATGTCTGATATTATAATATTCCATCTATTAAAATATTTAAATGAGAAGTATTTTTCAAATTCAATTTGGGAGATGTGTTTGTTGCGTGGTGATTATTCAATATGGAGACAGAATGGGAGACAGCACATTTAAGGAGCTGAGTACCAGATTTGTTAAACATGAGGACAAAGTAAAGCTGGAGGAAAATTTCGGCTGAGCGATCTAATTGGTAGCAGCCTGAAAATCCTACTCACTGCACCCTACTCATCTGCTATCACACCTGCTCCTATGCAAGGCACAGGAACAAAGGAGCATTTTTAATCACAAGGTAAAGGCACTCAGAAAGTGTTTTTGCAGAACTGTTTATGTGGAATTTATTTTAATAACAGAACTGGGTAGATTTTGAGACTATAGGAGAGATTTTCTTAATGTTATCTGTGAGAAAGTCTGCATAGTCTCAAAAAATAGGAAGTAGAATCTCCAATGGATATAGCAATCCTATCCAAAGAGAGTCCAGTAGAAAAACCACACTTTCATTTAACAAAGATAACTAAAGTCTTTGTAAAGAGGATTGGTAACTATTAGTTCTGAGAAATTCAGTTTCTGATTTTCAGTATATACTAGACCTTTGAACATGAATAATGTCTTCAGTTGAGTTAAGGAATAGCTTTCTAGCTACCCACAGTACAAGAGAATATACAGACTCTGAGTGGAGATGCTCACCAAGGCTTTACGTCCTTTTAATTAGGGACCCTCTGGTCAACTTCAGATGTTAAAAGACAATTTTTATGGAAACAGTTTTATGGAATTCATTGTGCCAGTTTTTCTTATGAAAATGAACTAGAATTTTTTGTAGTTTGTTTCACAAAATACCTTAAGCCTAGGAAAGAGTTCAGATTTTTTTTAAAAATCAGTTTTGTTCTTTAAAATTTTTTCAAAATGAGAGAATATTTTTTATGAAGAAATGTTTTTAAGTGCAGTCAAAATCCATTACCTGGTTTTCATTATGGGAAATGATCCTCTGGAATGGGGGTGGGTACCATGAAGGCAGATTGTGTGGCAGTTTCTCACACTCACATATGTAAATTTCTGCTATCCTTTCTATTGGAAAATGTTACTATTAATGGTTGTAATTCTGTGGTAGGCATGACTTCAGAGAATTGTGATGGGATGTCTGTGCCCTGTGGACATGAAGAGGCTGCTGTTTGATTTGCAGCCACTTCTGAGATTTGCAGAGTG
This sequence comes from Mesocricetus auratus, assembly GCF_017639785.1. Taxonomy (NCBI): domain Eukaryota; kingdom Metazoa; phylum Chordata; class Mammalia; order Rodentia; family Cricetidae; genus Mesocricetus; species Mesocricetus auratus. The sequence continues at coordinate 37,558,186 of NW_024429194.1, read as the reverse complement.
TGTTGCTGTTAGTAGCTTACTGAAGTCAGCCTTGAGAAGTCTTCAGTCATTACTGTCCAATTCTTATTAATGCAACAGCAGTTCAAAAGACAAGAGAGAATGTCTACCTGGTAATCTCTCTTCTAAATTCAAAGTCCAACTGTATATACTAAAAGTTTGCCTGTTTTTACCTGTGTTTTCACTTACCAAGATATTCACAAACATTCTTCTCCTTCCTATAACTTATTTCCTCTCAACTCTACACATTTTGCACAAACATTGAAGATTAATATATATATTCTATATAATCTTCATTGAAGTTGCTACATACATTAATATGTATGTGTGTGCATGCATATATGTTCTTACCTTATTTGAGACATTTCTACTTGAAAATAATGTGAATCTTTTATTTTTAATCCTTAAAGTACTGACCACATTTTTAAAATTTCATTCTGTTTTCCTACTCTTCATTTATCTATCAGGCAGTAAAATATGTTTTGTGAAAGACAGCACAAGAAAAATCTATCAGTGTGTTTTTTATTTTCGCTTGTCTAACTCTCAAGTAAAGGCTTCAGACAAACCAGTAAGAGCCAATGGAAATTTCATTGGGCTTGCTGTCTCAAATAACAGCTCTTATTAATTGAGGACCTGCTTATTCTAGAGTGTACACTTTGGACTTTATCATCACTGCAGATTAGCATCAGTAATTTCATTCTGACACACCTATATTGTTGCTCTCCTTGTCTCTAGTCTGCCATAAAGCACATCACAATAAAGTTATCTTCATAAGGGTTTAATGACATCATGAAAAGAATGAAAAAAACTACTAAAGAGCCTAAGAAAGCCATTTATATCCTTAAAAAGATTTCAGATGACCTTATTCCATGCTGGTTAAAGTTGTCTAAAGGTATAAAAGTACATTGAGTGAAACTCATTTTTTTCCATAATGTTCCATCTGGCAATGAGCTCTTCTTGATCTTTCTGTCTATAGAATCAAAATGAAAATGTCACCACATACATCCCTTAATAATAAAGACCATCAATAATTTGAAGGGCATAGTATTACATACCAGCTTATATTGCAATTATGACAATTCAAAGAGTATCTTTGAAGAGACCTCCACATAATACTACACATATGTAAATACATATACACATATCATACCCAACTCACACATATATATGCAAAAAAGTACATCTCTTATTAAACAGTATTTGGGTTTGATTTTTAAAATGATTTCTTTACCTGACTTCTTACTCTATTTTCTAAGCTTATATAATTTTTTTATAAAAATGGAAGCTTTATGGTATTTATGTGAAATTATATATATGTGTGTGTGTTGTATATATAATTATGTGTATACATAGCATATATAAAATTATATGGAGATATACATATGTGTATAAGTACACACACACATATATACATACACACATTTATATATATATATATATAAACCCACTCTAGAGCTTTAGTTTCATGAAAAAAAGAAACCTTTTAGCTTGTTGAATCACTTTGTTGTGGAAACGATAATGCAAACACTAACCAAAATTGCACAGGAAATGAGATAAAGTTATAGCTCATTATTTGCAAAAGCAACATTAATATATAACTTTCCTGTGCTCTTTTTGCCAGCTTTACTACCTTCACATTTAATAAGAAAATTCAAGCCAATTTGCGTCATCTTTTCCAATAATTATGTTGCATGCATAGATTTATTGTTTATGGAAATGTGATATCAGGGCTTGTCACCACAGCAATCCAGAGTTACAAGTACACAAGAGCAATAAAATAAAATATTGACACAGCTAAAATCCATCTTTGATTTAGATTGAATACACTTTGTGAAACAAGCCTAAGTTTGCAAAGACTGTGAGAGAAACAATGTCTCTTCTGTAAATAAGTGAAAATTTCTGTAATTAGGCTACATTTTATGTGTTAAATATACATATATATATTACCCGTATAATATATTGTAGTGTTTAAATATATGTGGTGTTTAAATATATTGTTGTTTAAATATTTAAATTCACTTTTAAATATTTACATATATAATAGATTCTACTTATAATTTTTTACTGAGACAACTTTACACCAGGAAATAACAAAAAAATTAAATATATGCTCTTGAAAAATATTTTGATAATTTTTAGAACCAGAACCAAGTGGGGAGGGGAATTTGGTGTTTTTTTCACTGAACAAATCTCTGCCTCTCACTAGATTGTAGGAATAACTTGTGAAAAATGGATGTCAGAGCACACAATAGCCTGTAGCTATATAGTGTTAGAGACAGGATTACTTCAGCTGGCCATAGTCTATACGGTGCCTGTCACTACTGTCAGTCCCTTAGGAAGTTATGATGCAATCATTTACATCCCTTGATTTCTTTCGGTTTCCTGTTGAATTTTAAATAGTTTAAATCTCAAAAGAGAGACTACAGCTTCCAAGATTATTCAGATTTCCTGCCTTTGAATATTCTGGTGCTAATGTACACTTTCACAGACTATTTTGTTGTCATCTCATATGAAACTCTTAGTAACAGTTTCCAAAACTTTGATGACACCTGAAGTTGGAGAAGTGATGCATCTTGAAAGAGCCTTTGGAAATGCATAGTATATATGGAATACTGAGATCAATGGATTAAGTTTCAAAGGTCTGATTCAAAGCTAGTATGGATCCCTCAACTGCGAAGTACTCAACAGTCATTTTAAAATGGATTTTAGAACAGGCTCTATCACTGAGCTGCTAGGTGACTTAGGCCCACATTCCTTTTCCTTTTGTCTTGATGTTGATGTATACCAAAATAAAAATCATAGGAGATATTACTTGACCCATAATAAATGATTCATAAATGCTGTTTTTACTATCATAGCTACCAACCACATTTATGTGACAGTAGAACAAAATTTTTTCCTCAGACATCTATTAACATCTTAAAGTTCATACAACTTCAAATGCAATTTAGGAAATGCCCTGTTAATTATTTCAGGTAGTCTAATTCTGTTTCTTGACACAGAGAAGCAATTAATGAAGAAAAACTGATCTGAGATAATCTCTTCTTTCTTTTTGAAATTACAAAAATTGTATCTGTGTGATTACTTATAGTGATTTATAAACCTGTATTACATATAATAGTTCAATTAAAAAGTGACTTTTCAAGACAAGGATAATAGTAATAATGCCAGTTCTGTATTACCAATTATCTTAGACCAGAGTTGGTACACTACAGACCATGACCAAATATGTTCCACAATTTTTTATTAATAAACTTTTATTCGAAACAGATATGCTTAGTCATTTATATGCTACCCGTGGCTCCTTTGGGGGTATCCCAAAACACTATATCTCTCTAGAGGGAAAGTTACTGTTTGACTTTTCCCTTTGTTCTGTAACCGTATTTACCAAAACCTACAAACTTGGTGCTGATAGCATTGGGTCCTGTTTCACCTGAGAGTAAACAAAAGTTTCACTTTTCAAATATGAAAATTTACAAATACATACAGATTTGCCTATTTACTGTATGTGCTTAACAGGCACATTGAGCCATATATCTTTGTGTAGTTGAAAGATATAGTTGTACTCTTTTCGTTGGCAATCAATTATAAATCCATTTACTGTCAAATAAAATGAAACAACATTTATAAAAGGTCTATCTTTTTATTCCCTTATATTCCCCTTTGTTTGTATAACAACTTAAATGTTTTGTTTTTAATATAACACAATGTATATTTAGTATTGTGCTAGTAAGCAAAGGTGTATACATAGTCTATGTGGGTACCAGTCCATTCTTGATTCTTAAAAATCAATTGTTATAGTCATTACTCTATTTTCATTAAGGTGGAGCAACGTATCAAAATAAAGAAGGCATCACATTTACCATCACAAGGGCTATGGTTATGGTATTGCCTTCTTATGATTGCTATAGGAATTTGAATAAATAAAGCAGAGATTGCATTTGAAAGCAAAAGGAAAATAACATGAGTGGAGATGTCCAAGTATTGGAATTTTTGAGAAAACAGTAGAGTTACTGTAGAAAAAGAAAAAATTGAATAGAGAGAAACAAACCAACAGGAAGGTCAGAGCTGCAGGGTCTAGAGTAACAAAAACGGTGGGAACATGGTAAAATTCCAAAGTGTGATGATCTGGTGAGGCAGCCAGGTCAGATTCGGGCAAACCAGAGAGTCACATAAGGGTGAGTGGAGGAGAAATTAACAACATTAACATAAGCACAAACAATGATAGTCAGATTTCTGTGTTCTACAAGTGCATTCGCCCACTGAATTATTTATGGACTTATCCTCATTTTCCAAATTGCATTCAAAGAAATCTGTATTTTTCTTCTTGCTATATAAATAGAGATTTTTCAAGATTAACAAGGAAGCATTTTTGACTCTCATAGGGCTATTTTTTTCTACACCTCATTAGCCTGGTGAATTCTTTGTAAGACATTCTGCAAGAAATAGAGTTGAGAGCATTTGATTTTCACCTGAATGTTTGTGTGTATGTGTGTGTGTGTGTGTGTGTTTCCTTTATTGTTGACTATTCAGTTACAAGTCATTTTATCTTTAGTCTCATCTTTTCCACGAATCCAGTACATTAACAATACGAGGAGAATTGTTTCCCAGTTCACATTTTGCACATCTGAGTTGGGTTCATTTTAAGATTCTTATTATCAAGATGTATACAGACATACATAAGGAGCATTCTTATTCGCTGAAAGCAAAGAGGACATGCACTCTAGGTGCAGTGAGGGGTAAGCAAGATTATTTTTGCAAATTTTTATGCATTGGAGTTAGCGAAATGGTTCAGTAGGTAAAGAACTGACCACAGAACTGTAAAATCAGGAGTTCAAATCTCCAGAACGTATATAACAGCTGGGTACATTAGCGTGTGTCTCTAATCCCAGCTACCCCTAAGGTTGAGATGGGTAGTGGAGACAAGAACTTCCCTGGCAGGCAGGCTAGTCAGGCATACAGGAGCAAGAGTCCCTGCTTGAAACAAGGAGGAAGGAAAGATCAAACTCTTGAGGTTGTCTTCTGACATCCACACAATTGTGCACACACAAATACATGTATGTCAGATACATGTGTTATACACACAGAGCTAAAAACAAAATTATCACCAGAAATGAATCATTACTCTGAAACTCCACTTGTTTTCACTATATACTGACTTCAGTGCCTCATCCTAAGTAAGGCAGTGGAAATTAAAAATGTTCAGTATAACTTTAATATCTCTCCAGCATTAAAAATAAATACTACTAAAATAGCAAACCTTTGATGGCTGAAATTTAGAAAGCTTCATTAAGGAGAAAAAGGACAATCATGAAGAGTATTCCTTTTGTTAATGAGACTCCAGGACATTCCCATTAAAACTGGAAGATATGAAAATAAAACTCCAACACCTCTGAACTACAAGTTCTCATTCTTTTCAAAATCTGTTTTTACAATGAATACAATGAAGGACTGAAATTTCATCATTAAATAAGGATTCATTTAACTGTCTAAAAGTGTCACCCAACATCATTCTCAATCTACTTACTCTTTGAATGCAAACATTGCAACATGTAAGAGTTACAGCATGTTTGGATGGCTTTCAAACTTCTGACCGATATCATTTTCAGAAATGGAACATTTCAAATAATTCATGATAGAAATAAACATGTCATGGTTTAATTAAATGATCTATGAGTAGCGTGCTTCCTTGGGAAATTCAGAGGCATTTAAAATTATTACACGAGGTGTAGGGGAGGATGAAGTGCCAGTCAGTTGGGGCTATGATGAGGACAAGTCCAAAGTCACATAAAAGGCCTGCTTTAACACGTACTGACTGCATCACCCCCTTGGAGTTCTGAAACAGTCCATTGAGAAAATGAAAGCACTGTTAAGGGTAAGGGAACTGATTCCTTCAACTTATTCTATGACTTCTACCTGTACCCTGTGGCATGGACACCACACAACACACACACACACACACACACACACACACACACACACACAGAGAGAGAGAGAGAGAGAGAGAGAGAGAGAGAGAGAGAGAGAGAGAGAGAGAGAGAGAGAAAGAAAGAGGGGGAGAACAAATAAACTGTAATGAAATAAAAACTTCTTTAAAAGATTATATATTTATCAATGTCTTCTTAAAAATGAGAACACCCACACTGAAGAAAGTTAATATGTTGAAGGTTAAAACAAAGGCTGCTGATGGCAGAACTTCTCCAGATGTCCTTGTTCTACATGATCATACAACCATTTCCCACTGCAGAAAGCACAAACAATGGCCATTAACGTTTCCAAATCACATGTTAACACATGGAAGTTTGTCAAGAAATTTCTCAGTCACGATTTTGTTAGTTAAAATATACTTCGGTTTCATTGCCCATAAGTCATTCCAGCATATTTTCTTAGAGCGGGGTAAGCTATGAACTAAGCATTTAATAATGAACTATAAAATTCAGGAGGAAGTTGTTTGGCCTTCCAATTGGAACCATGATATATTTCAGTATTAACAATTATAAGGCACTTAATATAATTAGCTTTTAATTACCTTACTGCATAGCATGTCCACATACAATGTTATTGCCAAATTGAAAAGAAAGAAAATAGCTCAACTTTCAGAAAAATTTTGCCTCGTGAAAACTGAGACAGTGGCAAGAGTTTTTAGGAAGTAATCTCTATTTCTTCCCAGATGCAACATGTCTCTTAGTCTCTGACGGACATGGATTCTCTACCAACTGTGCAATGCTAGATGCCTGTGTTATTATACTCTCTCTTTTCTGACACCACTTCCTTTTGATGATCTCTGTAAACTGTTACTGGTGTTATTTGTTTCTTATATGATTCTTTGAGAGTATATAATTCTCATGACCTTACAGTCTCCCATAACTACGTTGATTTTTTTTAATGCTCCTGCTGATGACTACTCATAAGCTGATATGAACAGTCTGTCCTTTCTGGGGCCATCAGGAACATTTTGAAATTATAAAGCTGTGTATATTTTCCTAGTACATGAATGTGTGGTCCATGGAGCATCCTCATCACAGAGATATCCAGGCTCTGATGAACATTGTCAGGGGATGTTCATATACCAAATATAGCATCCCACTAGCGTGCTGGGAAGGGACTGCCTGCTGCTGCCTTTCTAGAGTACTTCACAGGTATCAGTGTGACACTTCACAGACTTTTGCTGTGACCTTTCTCTATATTTTCATCTGAAGATTTTAGTGGCAGCTAAAGAACAGCAAACATTTTGTTGATAAGTGTACTTTGCCTATTCAAAAAAATGTGCCTGCTACTGCACCTGAAGTGACACTTTCTTTGTCTATACTTAGTTTTTTATGGAAACTATTTACAGTTCAGAAAAGTTGAATTTTGGTCATGGAATTTCTTGAGAGTTTAAAAATGCATTGATTCTACTACACATCAGACATTTATTGGAATAGGTGGTATCAAGTCAGCATTGCAAAATGTCACAAATTGGAGTGGATGAGTTATTCTTTTGTGTTCAAAATAAGAACATCAAGTTGTGGGAGAGGAGCTGGGAAGGTTGATGAGGAACTGGGTGTAAATATAACTAAAATGCATTGTGTTAAATTCTCAAAAATTATAAAATATTTGAAAAGATCCCAAAATGTTTACTGTTTTCAGAAGAAACCTTCTCAAGTAAGCAATATAATTTAAAATAATCTTACATCATACTATAATGCTGAGCATTTCAAAGCATTGTGCTTTGTGCTTGATAATGACTTTAATGTTGCCATTTCATCTGTCTTCTGAACTTTTCATATTTTCTTCAAGCTCAATTAAATAATAATAAAATTTAATCCCCCATTATAGCAGTACCAATAATTATTCTAAGTAAACTTGGTTAAAATATCAAAATATACCTGCTCAAATCCTAACTTCTGGGTTGTCATTCATTGAGAGCAGGATAGATGGATCATTTCTAGTGCTATCACTTTATATACTTTATGTTATATAATACATGCTGATAACTATTTGTAATAAACACTGTTTTGAATTTATATATTTCTAAATTATATTTATTAGCTATCTCATTTATTATAAATGTATTAGCAAGACACTTTTCACAACCATTTTTATAAAATGCTTTTATTTTCAGCAAAACTGAAATGTGTTTTGATAAAGCACATACACAGTAATATCCCATGATATATTTCCAAATCATAAACTCCTTCAGAAAAGCTAGAACTGTTGCTACTTAAAACATTATTCAAATAATGCATGCATACACATTTGCTGCTGGATATATATATATATAGAGAGAGAGACATATGTAGATATAGAGATATATAGAGATAAATATAGATAGGTAGATAGGTATGTATATAAAGATCTTACTATGCAAATATAGATTTGTATAAGGTACATAGATATATGGATATACAGAGAAGATAGAGATATGCAGGCATAAATAGGTATATGTTGATTTGTATCAGGTTTTCCTTTTTGCTTCAGCAGTATTAATATTCTTAAGGAAGTGTCAGCCAAATCTCTGTAATTTGATGAGTTTCAACCTCAATATTCCAAAACCACTGCAGTCAATAGGGCAGCTCACTGGAGGGATCATCACAAGCTCATTAGATCAGGAACACAAAGAAGAATTTTAATCAGATGCTATGGGTCATCTTTCACATGACTGCGAGTTTGGATTGAAACCCATCAGGTCTGCTGATTATTTGGTGGCATCCGCTGCATTCAAATCCCCATCTACAGAAATGGCAGTGGGCACTAACTACCCCTGCACTTTGTAAATTAATGTGTATTTTAATGAAATGAACAGTGAGATTGCTGACAGGCATCAGCAAATTTGAAATGGAGTCTTCCAAATTTCTCATTCAGTCTGGAAGTAATGAGACTTATTCTGTAGTGATAAAATTTATGCCATAAATTATCTCCAAAAGAAGGGTGCCTCACAAAACAATGCTTCCCATTTGTTAGAATTAGATTTTTAAATACTTGTTTGAATAGGTTGCTTTGTAAAAGGGGGCTGAGCTGTATTTTCCCTGATAACTTTTGCTCAAGACCAAAGAAATGAAACAACCCATAGTGCATGGAGCTTGGTTGGTATCAATCAGTCAGAAAGAAAGTCACTGATTTAGGTATTGCAATAAAACTTGGCCCCCAGAATCTATCCCTGCATTCACTCATCAGGTTTTAGCAGGATTCTCAGAGACCTTTCGAGGAATCAAGTTTCTGTTTCTCAGAATACTCAGGAGGTGTTTTGTTCCATCTTTAAAAAAGAAAAAGTATGTTTCAAACCAGGACTTTTTGTCAAGAAACATATTTTACAATATACTAAAATCACTATGATAAGTGAGTGCTATTCATCTTGGCACACATTACAGATAGGACTTGCTTTCTCTCATGGCTTTAGTAATTCCACTGCATACACTCATGCCTTAAATTTAGTTAGCACAGTATTTTCTAATGCAATAAAAGTCTATGATCATCTGCTGCTAGATAAGTTAGTCAATGTACTGCTTGTAGACTGGCTTACCTGTTGTCTGCACAATGAATGTTATGAATTTAAAATTACCTTTACAGAGTGAGTTTATGTTCACCGACATAATATGGGAACCCAAAGAGTTATTTCATGACTTATAGTCAAGAATCTCCCTTCTCAAAGTGTGCTTTATAATATTTAAATAAAATGCTAACATCCCATTGAGTCAAAATCCTTTCTGCACACGATAAGCACAAATAAAGCTGCTAGAGGTGTGGCTCAGCATATAAGAAAGCACAGATTCTGCACAGATGGTTGTATATTTATTGTCATGCTAAGATGTCTTCTAGATGCTGAGAATTCAGGAATTAACAATATATTATAAGCAGCTTAAAACTATAAAAGCAATAGACAAGAAGAAGTGAAGAATTTTCAAAAGACAGTAAAGTAACTTCATAAACTAAAGGTGGTTTTTCAAAAGACACCACAGGTGACAGAAAATGTGGGGCTACTGTATGCTTCTTATAACTTTCAGATTGGAATGTGTATCCCAAGCCTTATTGACAGTGATGATTTCTTCATGAATAGTTGAAACAATCGCACAAATAGATACCCAGAACTCCCAAAGACTCAATTGTCATATATATCTCATATTCAGTCTTTCCTCAGATGTGGAAGGATGTGGCTCAGGCATTCAGAATGCAAAGCAATTGTGCTTTTCTATAAACATGTGGGCAGTTCTAACTAGCCAGTATGCAAAATCATATTATTGCAATCTTACCTTGACCTTCAGTGATGACCACATTAGTTCCCATACTCTCAAAAAGAAAATATTTGACAATTTTCTAAAATTATTTTGTTATTCCCAATAACTTAAGTTTCTGATTCTCAGGCTACTTTCCCGATTTAAAATGCCATGAATATTCAAGACACTGTTTCCAGGGTTCCAATTCATCCCTCCTGTTCTCCAAACATTTTCAAATAATGGTGACTTTGCAGTTCAATTTCAGCTACAAGGCTTTTGGAAGCTAACCATTTTTAACCAGATGTATCTTCCCATGATTCAGTTTGTGCTACCAAGAAAGAAAATATACCTTCTAGTTACCTAAGTCAACACTTAAGTCACTGGTTTCTTTATCCAGTCATACTAATCTAATGTATGCACATTCCCATGTACTAGTTCATGAACAAGAGAAATTTGTAATCTAGGATTAATTGTGACAGCATTATTCACAGATGCAATGTATTTCGCAACAGTGGGAATTACAAGTGAATTGTATAGTCCCTCTTACAGTTCCACATTAGCCATTTCAAACCACTAAGGTAGACATGTAATAGATTTGTAAGGCACACGTGGTACTCATAGCACCTAATATGTGCATTAACAAATAAATATTACCTTAATACTAATTACAAGCATGTTTTATGAAAATGTCACAAGTATTACATTATTTTTCAAATATTGCTAAGAAGTGAAACATTTTTGGGGATTTCTTTGAAAGAAGAAATAAAATTTTAGGATGGCATCACTTCATCATCTGCCTTTCCAAATACCTAGCTGACAGAAATAGCTCCACATGTTCTTATTTTTAAAAATATATAAAAACTAGTAGAATATTTTGCCATCTGCTTATTTCAGTATTCCCTGTTTCCCCAAAGACAGCTTTATTCCTTAATCTTTGATTTTATGGGAACATTTTTAGGTTTAATCTGTAGCTTTAACACTGAAAGATCCAATAAAAGGAAATTTGTAGCCATCTCAGTGCTTAAGACAGGAATTTTTATCAGAAATACCAAACCTTGCAGTTTTACACTAGAAGGTGGGAGGGATTTTAAAAATCTGAGCATAACACCAAAGTAGCAGATTGGTTGCTTCTACTAACTTACCACTGTCTAAAAGGTATCTATTCAAACAATGCAAAGGAAGGCAAAGGCCAAAGAAACATCAGATTGCAAGAGAATGACAATATCATCAGAGCCAGTAAGTCCTGGCAAGGTTGACAAGGTCAGGAAGGGGCCTCATTAGGTCACTGGGTGGAATTTCACTGAATGTTGAGAGCTGGAGGCTTAATGTTTGAAGAAATAAAGGTAGGGGAGGGTCCAAGAAGGACTCCTCAGACTGTAGTGAATCACACTCTGAAAACTTGGTAAGTGAAGGCAGGTTAGAGGGCAGGCATGCCAGGCTAGGCTGAAGTACACATACCAGCCACACTGAGCCTGGAGGATGGATATGTTGGGGAATGACAGGATAAGGTCTCAAAGAAAGATAACTTGAAAGAACAAATTAATAAAATTAAAAGATGAAATAGCATGACTATGAGAGACTTATGGCCAGAAAGGGATAACCATAGGATGTAAATAAGCCAAGTTCAAACATGACTGACTAGGTGGCACTGAGCATTAGGAAGATAATTTTGTCTTCCTAATTTGTTTTACTACTCAATATCCTTTCAAAGTCTTCCATATACTTTTATCACCAATCTTTGAAGTCTCAGCTCTCCCTAAGAGTAATTCTTGGGATTCTAAGGTGGGTCTCTTCACACAATGTCCACCGTTTATTGGTTTCAGTCTTTGTCTGTTAATTCCTCTATAAGACATCACCAAGCATAAATCAAATCTTCATACTTGAGGATGCCACAATCTCCCAAAATAAAAGCCACATGAACAGATAAATGTCCCTCCTGCACTATTACAACTCACCTTCTCACTGATAAATTACACAATAACTATTATACACTAACTGCAAGCATTAGTAATTTCCCTAAGAAGTACATAAGCTCTAAAAGATTGTTTTTCCAATGTTAGTGATTATTCCTCTGGACCTGGTCTCTGTGAACAAGTATGACAATCGTGAGAGATCAGCAAATCAGATGGGGACATGATGAATAGTGCTGTCTGTTGTCAAACAACAGGATGGAATCAAGTCTCACTCCTACCTTCAAATCTCTTCCCTTTGCTAATTTATAGGACCCAGAAAACTTCTGTCAACCTATTCAGTCATCTACAAGATGACAATAAAATGAATTTTCCTTTGTTAGACTAGGATAGAGATAAGAAAATTGGTAATATGAAATTTCTTAATACAGTAATAATTAATAAAGTTCAAGTTCATGAGAAAGCATGGAATATTGTGGTGGATTGTTATACAATGCTTAAACTTAACTGGTGGAGAGTTTATGTGCTATCTTGGATAAACTGGTCTATCACACTTAAACAGAACAGCATTTCACCACAGCTCCTATTAACTTGTATCCAAAAAACTAAGACAATTAGAGTGGGCTATCATTCTTCAAGCACAAAATGGAGATTAAATGAATTTTAAAATAATCAATGCACTGGTTTCTATCTCACTCAAACTACTTGAGACAGGGAACATTGATTACCCAAATTACTTGGATAATTCCTTCTGAGAGAACCAGAAACGGATCAGAGTTTTGAACAGTAACCACAGAGAAGGAAAAAGGGTTTCGTTAGATCACTTGGTAGGTGTAGAACTGCAGCATCATGATTAAGAAGGAAGTTCCTGACAGTAAATAGCTTGCTTGGAAAAGTATGGAAAATTTATGACTTCTACGAGTGCCAACCTTTCATCCTAGGGGTGTAAACCTAAAATTCTTCAACTGTGGAGCTTGAATCTATACAGGATATAAGGGTCATGGGTATTTTCTATAAAGGAAACTGAAAGTTCACTCATTCTTGGTTGGTAAGTACTGTAAAGATGAAAATTCTTTTCAGCTTTGTATTATTTTAATTATTTTCCCATTTTCATTTTAGAGTCTTTGACTCTTGCTTAAATGGTAGCTTTTTAGGTCAATTGATTTTAGTTCACTTCTCAAAGCATGCAGGCCAGGATAAGGTAGTAAGAAATTATTTCAGGAGGATAAATCTGCATGTTTGAATCCTAAATAAAATTTTCTATAATATTCACACTGAAAAGGTGCCATTTAAGCTTAAGTTGCCCTTAACAAGCATTCATAGAAAGGGCCAGAATAACTACTTAACATTAACCTTTCTTAGGAAGCAAAAATGACCAATGGCAAATTGATTTCATATGTTCTAATACCATCTTTATTCCCAGAGGAAGGTAAAGCTTCCAGTGCATCTAGAAACCAAGTGGCAGGTTTTCTATCCAAACATATCTCTGCAAAGTAAGGTGGTGGTGTACAATAACTCATTATTCACAGAAACCTGAGCTGTGCTTCATCTTGACTTGGTTATATAGGTCGCCTTCCTTTGTGGGCAGAATGATTATACATGTGGTAAATGGAACTAAAGTCAATATAAACACTGATGTCTTGTCTTCTGACAGCATTTAAATGTGCAAGCATTAAGTTATAGGAGAAAAGGGGCTAATTTGAGATTTGTTCCTAGCCCTCTCCATGTGAATGGTGTCGCTGTGAGCCCAGCAATGAAGTTCACTGTGTTGTAGCAGACTGCGCAGTTCCTGAGTGTGTCAACCCAATCTATGAACCAGAACAATGTTGTCCTGTCTGCAAAAATGGTAAGAATACCCTGCATTAGCTTTCAAGAAGGGCTTAGGACAAGACACCAGTATTTCACACCTGCATGTCATTCAGTGCAAGAGCCCTCTAAGATCTACATCTGGCTTTTCAATATGGGCAGCACTGGCATATATGTTTTTCTGAAGGCTAAAAGTGAAATGTACTAGGGTTGAGTGAATTGAGTAGCTTCTCATCTGGGGAATCATTGATCTTGCAAGCTGGCTTTGTTGTGACCCCTGTTATTTATTGTTGATTTATAAAGAGACTATTGGAGAGAACACCGTCCCATTTTTTTTTGTAGTGATTGAATTTCTCTTTATTTTGGAGCTTGTAAAGAAGTTCCCCAAATTTCATAGTGTATAGTGCATCCTAAGACAGAGATTGGAGCAAATATCAGATATTTTTGTTTGGATGTAAATAAGGCATCAAATTTAAAGTTGTCCAAAGTATATAAATTCAATTATAAGTATACTTAAGCTCAAGCTGAAACTGATGCATTTGGAGGGGCAGGAGGGTAACCAAGATTTTCATTTTAGAAGTGTGCTGTCCTTACAGAAAATGCTATAGATGAGGAAGTAATGCGTATATAAGATTATGAGTTCATTTCTTTCCCCTTATGAAATGGAATAGTTGGGAAAATTATGTATCTTACTCATCTGAAATCTCCATAGTGCCCTAGAGATTACATTGCAAAGCAATGATCCCCCAAGACACTATCAGCAAGGATCATACAATCACACTTTTCTTAGTGGTTATGTTCTGCCAAAGGAGAATAAATACTTCACTAGCCCCATTGGCATTCGCATGTGCTTGGGGTGGAGGGTGGTTGTAGACCTTGTCGTCAAACACTATAATGCTGAATTGATGTGCTCTCTGATGAGGTATCAGTGGTTATCTCATATATATATTAAATTTACATTATCTCATATACTAATCTTTTCCTTGACAGATGGATAATTTGTTTATAAATAGCATCAAGTTATTTAAAGAAAAACAAAAGTGACAAAACAAAAGTGACTCCTACTGTTTTAAAAATAAGTGTTGTGGTTTGGTATCTTCCCAAAGCACTAATCATGAACCCTTCTGACTTTTTTTCTGGACATAGGCTTTCCTGATTCTTATCTTATAAGTCCATTACATTATGTTACTAAATTGATCGTTTGGCTTCTCTTTTTCTTCTTATTCAACTGACTTATGTTGGCAATCTCTGACTCAAGAGGTGGAAATAAATACACCCCAGAAGATCTAACATGTCCTATATATGCAAACATACACGATTTAAAACTTCATATTTCTAAAAAGGCTTAAAGAAACTGGAAAAGATAAAAGAAAGAACAGTAAGATGATTTAATGGCTAAAAAAAATAGGACCTGGGAGGATAGACTGAAGGAGTTAGCATAATTTGTCCAGAAGAGAGGGCTCAGGGGAGAAGTAACTGTCATGAAGTATATGAATGGTTAGTCTAAAGTAGAAGAGGACTTGTTATTTTTCATTTTCTCCAAGGATAGAAAGAAGGAAAGCTCAGCTACCCAATCAATCTTTAAAAATGGGATTGGCAAGTCTTTAACTGGAGACCTTTTTTAGGGGGTGGAAGTAACCATCTAAACAGGTCCTTGAGAATATTGTCTTCCCTGGGTGGCCCTAGTTAACTTTGCCTTGCTTTTAGAGTAAGTGCTTACAGTTAAAATCTTGTCTGTGCATACTCAGGGGAATTCAGAGAATCATGTCCATGTATTTAGGATGCAGGATTAAAGTATGCTTCTAATAAATCACTCCAGATACCCAACACAAGTCTGCACCATATCTAGACTTCATGTCTAGTCAAATGTTATGACAGCCACTTCAAACTAGTCATATTTAACATGGCATTACTCAAGATTAGCTTGCATTTATCATATATTAGAAATTCATCTTCAAATAAAACTCTTTGTGCATATGTAATAAAGGAACTTTGAGTCACCTATTTGTATAACCGATGAGTTCATGCTAAGTGCACACTGTGTTAATTAAGTTTTGTGATGCTGTGTCCATGACACTGTATACAAAGACCACTTCTATTTCATCCTGCTACTTCCAAACAAGTTAATAGTTTTTAAAAATAATAAGGGAACTAAATCTGTATTTAAATAAGTAGAAAGACTAACTGTTGCAATAACATACTAGTAAGAGATGTTTTATTATTAAATATCATTAATTCAACAACTGTTCTCAAAACATAAGGTATGATCACTGCCAAAAGGCATTGATAAAAAGGGTTAGAAACCCCTAAGACCTGTATTTCATTAATGAAGCAGACTGAGCCCACACTTGAAGTTGCTAACTTTCTAAGCATAGTTAAGAAAATAGATGAAAAATACACATATGTAGAAGAGCTGGATGGAAAGTAAATATGACAGACTATAAGAAGGAGTGTTTTGAAAATTCCAGTGCATTGTAAGCTGAGCTCATTATATCAGATGATATATTTGTCCATTATAGTGAAAACTATTGCATAAAAGTATGTCTGATCCTTTAACATTCAATCTTTATAAATGATGATGACTTTGGCAGACAAATTTATTTTTTGGTTTACACAAAGGCTGATTGTCTTGGCTGTCAAATCCTTCCCCTTTTGTATAACAAGATTGATTTTTCTGACTCCCTGAGTTAGAACTTGCCCAAAGAAAGATGCATTAAAAATAGAAAATAAATGCTTAAACTGATAGAATTTATCATATTTAACCTTAAAATTTAGTATCAGGTAATATAAAAGTCCTTTCATTGAGCTTATTCATGAGCTGACAAAGCAAAAAAAAGTAACTGAGAAAGTACAGTCAAACGAGAACTGTAACAATTGTTGCAGAAGTGAATGCTCTTAATTTTATAAAAGGCAATTTAATTTCTTCCCTAGTTAACAATGATACACTTTTCTTTTTCTTAATATAATTTGTAAATATCAATTTGGTAGCATGACACTTCTAAAACTTTTCTCTAATTATGTTAAGAATGAAGGAGAATTTTAATTTCTTCATCTTGATGATTACCACAAGCAAGATGTCTGGTGGTTCTAAATAAATACAAGCAAACAATAAAAAAGACTTCATTCTTACTCAGTTTGGTTCAGCACTAAGAAAAACTGTGGGTATAATCAGAGCAAGAAAACATTAGGGAAAGATATAACTGGTCAAGCATGGTATGTATAATATTCATATTAGAGGAAAGAGAAGTATAAACTTTTTACTTGGCACGTACGCACAGAAATCCACTGTTTCTCAAACAGTTGCTTCTCTTTCCTCTGCAGACATGAAATAGCTGGTGACCCAAATGCCCTCTTGAAAAAAACAGTACTTTCTCAAACTCTGCCACTCCACTTTTCATAATACTGTATTACTTTGACTTATCTTTTAGCCACAGGCCTTTCCATGCTAATTAATAAGCACTATTTTTCAGGGGTAATTACTTATTTGTTCTAATAATATGCACATATAAATTAGAATTGGATAGTATTTGCTAACAAAAAATATTTCAGTTTAGGGTATGATGTAAATATTATAATATTTGGAAATCTACTCATGATATATATAGTTAGTAACCAATAATGTATATTTTTAATGTGAATTAACATTCATTGCTATTTCTTATTCTTAATCATTCATGTGACTTTTGAGTTTTCCATTCATCTTAATGCGTTCCTTAGAAACCATGTTTATAGATGACAAATTTATGGCTTTGCCAATAAAGTGTGCGAGCAGTTATTAAATATTTGATAACTAAACCACCAAAAATGTTAAGTTCATTTTTATAGACTTTTTTTCATTGGAATATAGTTGGTCATTATTTATGCCTCTGAAGGACAAATTATCTCATGATATCTGGGAGAGTCAGGACCATCCCCTAATCCTCCATACATGGGAATAAATTATTTATGCCTCTTATGCCTCTGAAGAAGAAGTTATTTCATGAAATGTGGAGGAGCCAGAACACTTCCCTATCCCTGTTACATATCAAGTGAATCTCTTCTAACTAAGCTAAAGCTAACAAAAGCCCTATTCAAATAGATAGCTCCATTCTCCTTACTCTCTTCTAGTTTAGTGGTCATGAAAGTCAGGCAGGTAGTTGGCTAGCCAGAAGGGCAAAAAGAAAAGAAAAATGCATCAGAGTGGCAGGTTATGTATAAACAAAAGACTAATACTCTTTATAGTATCTAACACATTCTAAAGATTACCATGAACAATTGCTAGTAATTCTAATGTATACACAGTGTTCCTTGACATGAATAAGAAAGAAATAAAAATCAATTCCATGAAGTAAGAAATGAGCATATAATTAATAAAGAAATTGTCAGAAAACCTTGTGAAATAAATTGGGAAATAAACTTAACCAAAAGGAATCAGAAATTACAGGAACGAGATACCAATTTTGCATTGGCAATATTATAATATTGGCAACACTTCTTATTGACAAAGATTGGCAGAAGACAAATTTGAGAAATGTTGGACAACTTTTAAGACATTTGCTATGAATGTTTCCATGTTACTTAAAATGAACTGCTGTAAAATTTGTACTTTGTTCCACATTCATGCACAGAATTTTCACTGCATTTTTGAGTGAGAATGTGGCACAAAACCTTATTGTTTTCAGTGGGGTGGTGAAATATAACACAGCCTTTAAACATGTACTACTGACATTTTCCTGTGTCATATTAAATAATAGAATGCAGCAATGCATGCTATATCTATTATATTTCTTGTGTATTGCACTTAATACATTTGAAATGAGATATGTATGCTAAACATACATTAAACTGGATGGGAGTAGAAAAACACCTAATATTATATAATGGAATTGGTTATGGTGAGAATTAGGGAGATGGCTCAGTTGGTAAGTGATTTCCATACAAGCCTGAAGGCCTGGGGTGTGACCTGCAGTACCCATGTAAAAAGCAAGGTCCAGCACTATACATCTGAAATCCAGGCATTTAAGGAGTGAAGACAATCAGATCTCTAGAGCTCACTGGCCAGTCAGTCTAACTCGATTGGTAAGTTCCACCTTCAGTGGAAGGCCTGTTATCAAAAAGTTTGATGAAGAGTGATTGGGAAAGACACACAATATAGAATTCTATTTCCATACATCCACACACATATGCACATGCAGGAATACCTAAAGAGAGAGAAGAGTGGAAAGGGACATAAGGAGGAGGCAGAGGAAAAGGGATGGGAGAATGGATCCAGTGATTCAATTGCACTTGTAGGTGTTAGAAATTAGAAGGCAAAGGGAAAAAAGAGCTAATATCTTTAATGCAGTAAATATACAGATTATAAAAATAACAGAGTCATGGGGAAAGTCACAAGTACAGTGATGTTCCAAAATATAAACAATGCTCACTCTCAACTCACTGTTAATCAGATCTGAGCATAAGCAAATACTTTTATTATATCTGTACACCAACTTTAAAACTATGATTCAGTAACTAGAATGGGAAATAGAACCCAAGAGATGTGAAAATAGGGGACTTTGGCTTTCATGCAATAAGCCTCCATATAGAGTTAGTGTTTTAGATACCTATTGTTATTTCACATTTAAAATTTTTCATCATACATTTAAGAGAAAAACAATGGAAATGCCACTAAACTTTTCCAGGGAAGATGCAAGAAAGAGGTATCTACTTTTTGTAATAGAGCATAATACTGATTAAAGAAAAACAAAGATTTCAAATTAAAAATAAAAGCAACTATATTTATGATTCTAAGCAAAATGTTTTAAATAAAAATACAATTAACTTTGTAATATCTTTCATTCATAGATTTTACTGGTGAGTATGGTTTATAAGCTATGTATCACTAGTGGCAAGAAGTAACATTCTTCAATGAGTAACATGACATTTTTGCAAAATATACAATAACCATATTGTAAGTATTGAGTGAAGATAAGGAATCTCACATTATTTCATGTCAAGTTTTAACCACATCTTAACTGTGTCATGGGTCATTGTTGTATCATACTTTGTTCACAAACAAGCCAGCAGCCTTTTAAAATCTACGCATTCTGACTAAGTAAGGTTTATAGCAGATTTGGGAATAGTTAACATAGAATTCTACCCATATAATCTCTCTTATTTCTAGATTTCAGAAAAAACGATTCTATTATTTCTATATACCAAAGACATTATATAAAGGTCAGCAAAGCTAATGACAATGCTGTTAAACGGAGCATGCCTGCAGTCCTAGCTCCTGGAAAACTGAGGAAGCATAAGTTTTCTAACATAGGAACTTAAAGCCAGCCTGGAATAGACTTCAAGACCACAACTCCACCTTCTACAGTCACGCCACCACCACACAGCCACAGTCACGCCACAACCACACAATCACACTCACACCACAACCACACAGCAACAGTCACACCACAACCACACAGCCACAGTCACACCACCACACAGTCACACTCACACCACAACCACACAGCCACAGTCACACCACCACACAGTCACACTCACACCACAACCACACAGCCACAGTCACACACAGTCACACCACCACCACACAGCCACAGTCACACCACCACCACACAGTCACACTCACACCACAACCACACAATCACACTCACACCACAACCACACAGCCACAGTCACACCACCACCACACAGCCTCACTCACACACAGTCACACCACCAACACACAGCCACAGTCACGCCACAACCACACAGCTACACTCACACCACAACCACACAGCCACAGTCATACCACCACACAGTCACACTCACACCACAACCACACAGCCACGGTCACACCAACCCCACACAGCAACAGTCACCCCACCACATACAGCCACAGTCACACCACCACCACTACCACTACCACCACCACCAAAAAAAAGGGACCAAATGTTTTGATAATGTAAAGGGATAGTTTTACACGGTAGGATTCATCAACGTCATCCAAAAGGAACAGAATCATAGTTGATAGATAACCAATAATGACAACCCTATTAAAATCTTGTAAAATGATATAACTTTTACTTACCATCTTAGATAGATAATAGACAGATATGTAGTGATAGGTAGATTATAGGTGATACAGATAAATGGTGATTAATGAGGAAAATGTAGATAGGTAATAGAGAGATGAGAGTCATATACATACATAGATAATAGGTAGGTAGAGATTTGCAGAAAGATGAGAGGCTCACTTGTGATAAGAACAAGTTAACACAATCAGAAAAGGAACGGCTTAGAGAAAAAAGTTAGTAACAAGTAAATCTCTCCTCATAAACAAAAGATGGAATTATATACTTGGAAACATAAGAAAATTAAATATTAAATATGTTGGAACTGAGTAAACTGGCAAGGTACAAAAGGAATGTACAGATTTCTATATATGTGTAAATGTGCATACAGTATAATAAAATATATATCATTACAATAAAACTAACATTGGTGCCCAAAGCAAAGGATATAATAAAAAGTTCATAAACAGACTTAACTATGAGAGAAAGTTCTGTACATGATTAAATCATATCTGAGATCACTGGAGAGATGGTTCATAGGAAGAAAAAATATGTTAGAATAACTGGATAGTTATCTGAAAAATACTTTTAAATTCATATCCTATAATTCAGGACACATTTCATCAGGTTAAGCATAATTTTCTTTTTATATCTTTGTGTGTGTGATATGTGATATATATGTTTGTATATGCATATTTTGCCATGTGTAGTGCATGTATGTGGTTGCACATGTGTGTGGATGCCTAAGGTTGATGTTGTTTTCCATGGACCTTCTACTTTATTCATTATGGAAGGAGCTCTCAGTCAAGCCCAGAGCTTGAAGATATGTCTAGGCTTTCTGGATAATTTGATCTGGGGATACCCTGCCTCCACCTTCCACATCTGGATTACAGGCAGCTGCCTTGACTGCTCAATTTTAAGTGGCTTTCTGAAGAACCAAACTTCAATCTTCTATGTCCCCAGTCACTAAATATAAATAATTTTCTTAAAAGAAAATCTGGATAAATGGATTTTTAATCTTAAAATGGCAGAACAAAAATCTCTATATTGTGTAAAAGCACAAAAATATTTTATACCAATTTAAGGCTTGAACAAAAATTAATCTTAATACTGCAATGTTCCTTGCTTCCATAAAGGATTTTTAGAAATCCATAAAGGAAAAACCCAATGTCTCTATTTTTTAAATTGATGAATAATTGAAGACATGTTCCAGAGAAAATAAAACAAAAACTGTCCCATCAATATATGACTAGTTCAAATATACTTGTAAGAACAAATATGAAGTTTTTAGTTGATTTATGTTTTCACTCTAGTATAATGCCAAGAATTTGATAATCTACTTTGCTGGGTGAAATAGGTACTATTCCACATTGTTGATGGATATAGAAAGAGACTTGCTAATATATACAAAATTCAAACACACATAACTATTGCCTTAGGAATTCCACATATGTGAAGTAAAAAATGAACAATTTTGTTGATATTCAGGGTTTCTAATTAATGAGATATCATCATAAAACATTTATAAATAACTGTAGATTCAAATTTTAGTTTTTAAATCCAACAGTAGAAAACAGTCTACATTTAGATTAAAAAAAAGAATAATACAGAGATAATTAATGGTATTTTAGGGAAAATTTTAATTAAAGTCACAACAAGTTTACCAAGTGCTATAAAATATATCTAATAAAACAGGGCCAGCAAAGAGGCTCAGCTGATAAAGACATTTCCTGCCAAGTTTGCTAAACTGAGTTTCTCCCTGACACCCATATTGTTAAGGAAGAGAACAACTAACTCCTACAACTTGTGATCTGACTCCACACACACCATGGTGCACAATCCACAAACACACATGAATATACCACCACAAACACACAAAAAATAATAAATGCATAAATAAATAAATAGTAATTAAAATATCATAAGACACACCAGGTTAAAATGAGTCAAAAGTTGTTCCTAATTCTCTCTCTTATTATAAAAGGAAATATCAAATTTTCTATGTGATATAATATTTTTATAAGTTGACAAAATATTTGGGTTTTTGTTGTTATTGCTTTTGTTTTAGAGACAGGTCCTGCATATGTAGCCAAGGCTGACATTGAATTTGTTATCCTCCTGTCTCTGCCTCCCGAATGTTAGGTTACAAGTATATACTACTGTGTCTAATCAATGGAAATAGAGGATGCATTTAGTAGCAGGGAAGAACCCAATTTATGAACTATAGAAAAAATAATGCATAAAACTATAATATTAACCTTTCAAATGTAATATCTGAATTGAAATAGAGAAATATAAAGTAAATAGAAAATGGAAACATTACCTAAGTATATCAATTAGTTTTCTTATTGTTGTACCCAATTATTTGACAAAAGCATCTTAAGGGTAGGCATGCTGATTTCAGCTTGATTGTGGCAAAAGCTGTGAGACTGTGCAGAACTGTTCACATCGCAGAGAGAGATGGATCTGTAGACCCTGCCCATATGACAGTGCCACTCGCATGCAGAGAGGGCCTTCCCATTCTAAATTAAGACTCTCTGGACATCATTGGGGATTCTAAATCCTGTCAGCTTGATGATCAAATATATATATTTTCCCAGAACCAAGTATCTGGGAAAAAGGTGTGGTTATCCAAACATAGTCATTTTTTAAAATAAAATTGCCCTCCTACATAATCTACTATGTAAAAATATAAATTTTAGTTGGATTAAATCTAAATTTAAAAAATAAATACTAAAAGAATTTTTAAAATAACTGTATGTCCACTTTTCAGAAAAATGAAAGTATTCCTAAATATGTAAGCAGGTGAAGAGTTGTGCACAGGAAAATATATATGTGGATCAAGTAATGTGTAGTTCTGTTAATGTTTCTGAATGCATTAAAGGAAAGCAATAGCTAGTTTGGAATAAGATATATGTAACAGACCATCATATAGAGGTGACCAGAGCAAAGTACATTTCCATTCTGAAAGGCAACGACAGTATATGACTCTTTGATCTAGCAATGACATTTCCATAACTTGGTAAGAAATGGTCAAGTAAGAGTATAAAAGTGTCTGCATGGTGATTGTTATTATGAAACTGTTTCATGACAGAACTTGGGTTCTAAATATTTAATAATACCAATTATTTGCCAATGCTGAGGAGCTCTGAACCCTACCTCAAGGGTACTTGTGCACCTGTACGTATTGCTGCACCACTCACTCACAACACAAGAAATGAACCATCCCATACGATGAACTGATAATGAAAATGTGGTACATAGGCACAATGGCATCTTATTCAGCTATAAAAAAGGAAATTAGTCATGAAGGTTTTAAGAAAATGAAGGGGTCTGGAAATTAGCATATTGAGGTAACTGTCTCAGAAACACAAATGATGCAAGTTCCTTTTCACATACAGACCATAATTTTACTATTAACATATTTGAGTAGATTTGATGTGGTCTGTTTTATAAAACTAGAAAGAGAACATGAGTGGGAGTAGAATACTTGTGACAGGGGACTACTAAATAAGGGAGGAATGATTTAAGGGAGGTTCAGCAAAACAGTAAAACACATTATATTTGAAAATGCCATAATGAAATGCATTATGTATGTACTAATTTATGACAAAAATAAATCTGTAAAACTTAAATCATTAAAAGTAAATAAAACCATAGTATATTGACACAAGTACTAAGAGAACATTACATATAATGGTGCAGAAAAATGAAGGCCTGTCTCTCCTGCAAAAAGGGATATCCATAGTATATTATTAAACTATTCAGATAATAGATGATAAAAGATAAATGAGTAAATAGGTAGGGATAACTATATGTACATATAGATAGATACATAAAACTATATGTACAGGTAGAGAGAGAGGGGGAGGGGAAGGGACCCTATTTTGTTTTAAGAAGCTGGAAGAAAATATGCAAAATATTAATAATGGTTGCATTCTTAAAATAAATGTACAGAATACTTGTAATTTAAAATTATGATTTAAAAGAGAAAACAGCAAAATCTGAACCCAAGGTAACATAATTTTTCCTATTTTTATAATTTTGTGATTAAATAATTAATGGCATGTCACTTGTGGAAATTGTGCTGTGATTCCTTGTTATAATTTGTACTTTGTAAATTAATTAACCAACTAATAATTTCTTCCACTTGACTTTTTAACTTCTTTATAAGAATATTTTCTTAAGCAAAGGGAAGCTTCATTGCCCATTTTATGTGCCTATTAGGGAAATTGCTAAAATATGCACTTAAATAGATCCATTAACATTTTCATGAAAGTATTCTGAAAAATGGGTCTTAACTGAGTGCAAGTCTTTCACCTTAATTTTTCTCACTTCCTCTCAGGTAGACAATGCTTCATACCAAGCATTACACAGTTGTAAAACAAACATACTCGAGTTGAAGCCCTTCTCTGGGAACTGCAGTGCCCATATCATTTGGCTTCAGAGACCCCCATACTGCTCAGGATGAATGTGTGTCTATGTTAGGCAGCTTAAATTCTGCATTTCACTGACTCTTCCACGGAAGGTCAGAATTAGCCATATTCCTTTAAAGTAGACAGCAAAACAGAATAACAATAGATAACTACTTTAATTATCCACAAACAATAATTCCCTATTTCTTTTATTAAAAAAACCTCCAAGATACAAAGGAAATATTTAAGTTTATATTTTCTTAGACCAACTTTTTAATTCATCAGCAAACTAGATTTCAAAGGCCTTACCTTACAGTGTTGACACAATGAGAATTAACACTACATTCATTCTCCATAAAACGTATCTGGATAACTGTTGTGGCTACCTGGTCTTAAGACAAAGCAGATTAGAAAGCCAATGTGCAAAAATAATTTGAATTTTTCTCACCTTATTTCCCCTATCACATGGGGACAGCTTATTTAGGACAATGACTCTGAATCCTGCACATAGTATTAACCTTTTCGGTGATGCAAATGCATTTATGAATAAATAAATGAAAAATTCCATATTCCACCTGATTAAAGAAGTTACATTTTTTAAATTTTTATTCTCTGAGTTATTTTAACTTTGGAATGTGTAATACCCTCTGTTTTATAAGAGGAGATTATATATGGAGAGCCTGGGATGCATTCTGTGGCTGGAAGGAAGGTTTATTAAGTTTGGTTCAGCAAAGGACCAGCCCACATGCCTCAAATGACAGAAGACATAGCAAGGTAATCTACAAGAAATAAACTGATTGTGTCAGGAAGTCAAGTATACCTTGAAATTGTACTGCTTTGTAAACTCACTATGGACACAAAAGGTTTTTACTGTTAAAAACAGACTTCTTGTAATGTGTCAGTCATTTTAGTGCAAAATTAATGACACGGTTTAGCTAGAATTATTCTTAATGATGTATTTTATCTAATTATAAAGACTGAGTGTGTTAATGACTGAAGCATCCTCAAATATATAAGGCTAAGGGCTTGATAAATGAGAGCCGGTGTTACATTTAATAGTTCTTA
This sequence comes from Mesocricetus auratus, assembly GCF_017639785.1. Lineage (NCBI taxonomy): Eukaryota > Metazoa > Chordata > Mammalia > Rodentia > Cricetidae > Mesocricetus > Mesocricetus auratus. The sequence goes on along the minus strand of NW_024429194.1, from coordinate 37,531,778 downwards.
GATTAATTATCGTCATTACACCAGGGACTGAGAAAACATGTGAAAAGGGCAAACACTTTCCTCAGCATATGTAATCAGGCATCCTCCTCCAGAGCTGTCTCCCAGCGTCCCCTGCCCCTTGCAACACAATATAGCACCTCATCTAGGTGTGCCTTCTTCTCCGGACCAGCTCCCCCTGCCATCTAGGCTATGTATGTTCTTGTCTACATGCAAACAAACTGTCTGCCCCTGTTTTATAAATTAGACATCTGATGAGCCCAAGATTCCTCAATGGCAAGAAAATGTTTGTAACTTAACTAGGGTCTTCAATAACCAAAGCCTCAATATTTCCTTCAAACGTTAAGGGACATTTTTAAAATCTTATGAATAAAACAGATTTTGAGTGTGAGTATCCACGCCCCCTGACTCTCTGTGTGTGTGTGTGTGTGTGTGTGTGTGTGTGTGTGTGTGTGTGTGTGTGTGTAAGAGAGAGACAGGGACAGACAAGGGAGTTTGGGCTAATTTTGTTTTCAATATTTCAGTCATATCACACTATTGCACGTAGCACATGACTTGTTCAATAGTTAAAAAAAGCAATGATGTTTTGATGAGGACATGTCCATTACATGATTTGAAAGTGTTGATCAACACTTTAGCGTGAAGAAAAAAAAGCAAACTCAGAAAATATGTCTTGGTATCAGCATGAAGAAAGAAAAGTGCTTGTGGGAGGCATTATTTAATTCCAGACAGCAAATGAGACAAGTAGAAAGTAAGTCAGAACTGTGACGTGAAACAGAGACAAAGGACACTTATTAACCAACACTTCCGTGCCATACAGAAATGCTAGTGGTTGAAGCAGAAAGGCCTGGCAAACACCTGCGATATTTAAGTATAGCTCTGGGCTGCTTCAGATCAAGCTATCAGCAATGTCAGAGCTCTTCTGAAGCATATGGCTGGATGAAAAGGAGAGTTGCTGTATGCTGCTCATGTTTGCTTCCATGAGCCTCATCCCTATGAGGCAATGGCACAGAGATGCAGTAAATGCTCTTGTTTGTCAGGGTAGATAACCAGCCAGCCCTTCCTCCTTCCTTCCTCTCACTCATCACTTTTATGTGTTTTTCAGAAAGGTCCATAAAGCAATACACCTGCCTTCTGGAAGTCTAAGCTCAGTTAGTTTTCAGCATCCTGTAATGACAAAATAGTCTGTGGTGTTATATCCATATGGCAGAAGACTCCTTCATTCAACTTCCTGTGGCAAGGTTTAAAGTAGGGGCAGTGCAGGGAAAAAGACTCAAAAATCTCTCTTTTGAGTCTAGGCATCTTCAGTGTTTGTTTGCTTTTCTGGGCTTGCTTGGATTTGCTCTGTGATTTCATGCATGATGCAAGGTGACCGCTAACAGCAACACAGGAGGAGAGGTGCTAGGGAGATGAAACCACATAAACATTTGAAGCCAAGAGTCCTGCAAGTTGATGGATTAAAAACTCAGATTCTGTTTCAGACCTCAATAAACACAATAGTGTTTGAGTTGAATGAAATAACTGACCCCCTATGCAGAGGCATTCCAAATGAACTGAGAAGTGTTCTAATGACAAGTAATTAATGCAAGGCTACTAATTAGAACACCAGATTTCATCTATTACACCCTGATATATATTAGGGCATCAAAGGTGTTAACAGATTTAATTGTTACAACAACCGTATGAAACAGAAACTATTACTAATTTGCAGAGCAGGAAGGAAGCTGAGCTCCAGTAGGTAAATTGCCTTCTGAATGTTGCTGTGCCTTGTACCCTGTTACATCAAAATTGAAAGCCCAAGGTCTCCAGCAGCCATTCCTAATATGTAGTGTCAGACCAGCATGGTCAGCACTGCCTGGGAGCTGTTTAGTTTGAAAACCTTTGAACCACCCAATCGGAATCACAACTTCTGGGCGTGGTAGTACCCAGTCATCTGTGTCTAATCAGGCTTCCCAGGTGTGATGCTCATCACTCAGAACTGTGTGCTTCCTTTGAGGGACTTACACAATAGGTAGTCTGTTATCCTTCAAATGAAGGGGAACAGGACAAACTGAAATGATCTCTCTTTCTCTCTCTCTCTCTCACACACACACACACACACACACACACACACACACACACACACACACACACACACAGTTACCACAAGAGACACCAGGGCAAGAAGCAGCATAAAGCATGGAAGAGTTGGACCAAAATACCCTGGTATCAATGGAAAACCATTTGTGTTCAGGAGGGGAGAGTGACAAATACTGGTGGGACAAAAGGGTAGATATCTAAGTACTACATGTGAAATGGTGAACCTTTAATCCCAGCACTTGGGAGGGAGGGGAAAGTGGTTATCTGTGAGCTCAAGGTCACTCTAGTCTACATAAGGAGTTCTGGGACAGTCAGAGCTATGTAGAGATATCCTTTTAAGAGAGAAAGAAAGAAAACAAGAAAGAAAGAAAGAAAGAAAGAAAGAAAGAAAGAGAGAGAGAGAGAGAGAGAGAGAGAAAGAAAGAAAGAAAGAAAGAAAGAAAGAAAGAAAGAAAGAAAGAAAGAAGGGAGGGAGGGAGGGAGGAGAAACAAAGAAATAAAAAAGGAAATAAAGAGAAAAACCAGATAACTATGTAAACATCTTTACTGAGGTACAACAGCAAACTGTCCATTTTTCAAAGCAGGCAACTAGACATTTCGATCCATATGCACAAGGAAAACTATTTCCATAATCAAGATGGATCATGTACCCATCACCTCCAGTAAGTCCAATAAGCCCAAGGTAATCTCTCTCTCTCTAGCCCTAATTCCATATCAGGCAATGATGCTCAACTTTTAAGTCTCACGCATCATTCTTCACATCCTAGGACTTTGTACAAGTAGATCTTTCCACTGTGTGCTTTCATCTTGCCTCTCTCAGTCAGCACAATTATTTTGAAGAAATCTACAGTATGTAGATGTATGTGTATGTAACTCACTCTTTTCTAATTGCTGAATACTTCCCCCAGTGTATGTGAATAGCTATAAATAGGATGGAATGTGTGTGTGTGTGTGTGTGTGTGTGTGTGTGTGTGTGTGTGTGTATTCGCTTAGGAGATTTCTAGTTTTATTATAAATCTGCAATAAATATCCCTACACATGTCTTGCATAGATGCATGGATTTTTTGTTTGGCTTGCTTTGTTTGTTTTGGTTTTGAGATGGGAAGTTTCATATAGCCCAGGCTGGCCTCGAACTTGATAAGTAGCTGAGGATGGCCTTGAACACTGTTCTTCCTGCCTCCACCTCCCAAGTGCTGGGAAGAGTTTTGCACCATTATGACTGGCTTCTCTTTCTCATCTGTTAAAAGAATACCTAGTATTCTGGGTCATATGGTTGGAGTATGCTTGCTTGCTTGCTCTTTTTGCAAAATTTTACAAAGTGGCAGTAACATTTCAAATTTCCATGAAAATATGTGAGTCATTTCATGAATATACTCAGCAAAACTAAGTGCTGTTTCACTTTAACCTTTCTAGTTAAGTCCCGCTGTTATCTCATTGTGCTGTTAAGTACATTTTGCTAGTGACTGGTGATGGTGAGAATCTTTTATGTGTCAATTTTCTATCCAGGTATCTTGAGTAAAAGTTCTGTTCAAATATCCCACTCCTCTTTTTTTTTTCCCTGAGCAGTTTTCTTTCTTGCTATGAAACTAGATGACCTTTTTGATATTTGGTACATGCTTCGTTTCTTTTCCTGGCTAGCTGTATTTCATTTGAAGCCAACCACTAAGTTTGTCCAAAAGAACAGAAGTCTTTAAATTATGATGAAGTCTAATTTATCAATGCTTTGTTTTGTGAATTGTGCTTTGGGTTGTAGCCTAGAAATGTTGGCACAATGCTGGGTCAAAAAGTATTTTCCTTTGTGGTTTCACCTTTAACTGTTTAAGATCCCAGTTTGATTCATTTTTATGTTTATGATCCATTTAGAGTTCAGTTGTGACTGTGAACACTGGTTATTTCACATATATGTTGATAATGGAATGTGCTTGCAGATACCCATCTCATTATATATTTAGTAATCTTTCAGAACACTCTAGTCATCTAAGTTGTTTTAACTGTTTTAGGTATCTTGAATTTATTTCCAAATTTTAGAACTACTTTTTCACTACCCCCTCAAAAGTATATTGGAAGCTTGACTGAAATTGCATTTCATTTGTCCAACTTAGCAATGTTCAGTTTCATTTTTCTCAGCACTATTCTATCCATTTTATCCAAAGTTTCAGTATATAGGCCTTTTACATACATTTATCCGTTTTATTCCAAAGGTTTTTTTAATGCCATTGTCACTGTTACACACTTAAAATATTTGCATTAATTATTTGAGAATTTCAAATAAATGTTTTGATCATTTTCATCTTTTCTCCCCCAGTTCCTCCCAGATCCACCCAACTTCCTACGAATTCAACATATTCTCCCACACACAGCTTTTTTTTAGACTCATCAAGTCAAGTTCATGTTGGTCAACTACTCTTGGGTTTGGGGCTGCCCTGGAGTGTGGTTCATGTATCAGAGGTCAAAACTTTAAAGAAAACTGACTCTGCCTTTCCCAACAGCTATCAAATGCCAATAGTTCCTAACGTAAAGGTGGGATTATGTGCTTGCCTCCGCTGTCTGTACTGGGATTGTGTCTGGCTTGAACTTGGGCAAAAGATACTTGAGTATACTGTCACAATTGCTCAGAGTTCATATAAGAATCTACCCTGCTTCTATCTGAGAAAGACTGTTTTCTTGAAGTCATCCACTATCTCTGGCTCTTGCAATGTCTCTACCCCCTCTTCTAGGGATGAAACTTCTAGGTCAGGACCCACATCATTTCTCCATGTTTATGACTCAAGTGTGTGGTGTTTTCCACAATAGGTTCTTATCACCTAGCTCTAGAGATTAACTAAGAATAGTAGCAATATCCTGTAATACTTGGGGATCCCATTGACCAAGAACTCTACAAGAGGTAAGCATTGTGGGTTCTAGAGTTTTTATTTGGTACCATACAGCTATGGTTTTCCCAGTATAAGGTAACTCCATTTAAACTATTTTACATAAGTATAGAATTCAGGAAGCTTCTATTTCAGTAGGATTACACATGACTTTTTAAAAAGGCTTTTGGTCTTATTTATTCCCACACTGACCTTCCATCCTCTACCATGCTCTCCCATCCCCCATCCCCTTTAATACTTTCTAATATGCATTTTTAAAAGGTCTTATAATTTACTGTTAGTATATTAAAGTAGAATTGAAATTATTGTATTTACCTTAGGCCCTAAAATACTGCTAAACTTAATTACTGAATCCAGTGGGCTTCCTTGCAAATTTTTATTTTGTACATGTTGTCTATGAATGACTACCGTTCCATTGCCTCATTACCCATTTGCATGTCTTCTGGTTTTTTTTTTTTATTCTGCTTGCTAGGGATTCTCACACAATGTTACAATGTTGGCTAGAGCAGTGAATTGAACATCCTTGTATTATTCTGATACAAGAAGAATTTCACACATTCCAGATAAGTGTCATTTACCTACATATTTTGTGAGTACTTCTTTACTAAAATTGTCATATATGGGTTTTTATTAATATAGTAATTTCATTAAATTCTTCCCAAATTTTAAGTCAATGTTACATTCAAGCTGCAAACTGCATTTAGTCATAGGTTTTTATATTTGCATTTAATTTGCTTTAAATTGCTCAAAAATTTTATCAGCTAATCTTACAAATCACATTACCCTGTATTCTTTATTATTTATGGATTTCCAGTTTGGAATATTAAGGTATTGCTATTATATATTATGAATTATGAGAGTATTTCTTCATTTTCAACTTTCTAGAACAGTTTGTGTAGAACTGGCAATAGTTGTCAAGAAATATTTTATAGAATTTACCAATAGTAAGTTGTTAGAATCTAGTTTTCTCTATGAAAGTTGTCATGTGAAAAGACATGATATTTGTCTTTTAAAATCTGTCTTAACTCACTTAGTATGATGATCTATAATTCCACTCATTTTCCTGCAAATATCATCATCTGAATAATGAGTTTGTGTGTGTCTGTATGTTTGTGTATGTTTCTGTATGTTTGTGTGCGTGTATGTGTGTTAAGAGAAGCTTTCCTTGCTAGCTGCTTTGGTTTATCCCCCGCCAGCCGCCTGGGCTCTGCTGCATTGTAGTCCCCAAATAACCACACAAGACGCTGTATTAATTATGAAGCTGTTGACCTTGCTTGTCTCTTACTGGCTAGCTCTGCTTTAAGTAATTACCCCATAACTGTTAATCTAAGTATGTCTCTTACCGGAGAATAGTTCCGGGCTTCCTACCCCATGGCGGTTACATGTCGACTCTCCTGTTTCTCCTTCCCAGAATCCTCCTGGACTCCTAGTCCCTCCTATCTAGATTCCCTATTGGCCAGACAGTGCTTTATTGACAATTGCACAGGACTTCCCCAACATATGTGTGTATGTGTGTGTGTGTGTGTGTGTGTGTAGGCATTTTAATGTAGATTACATATAGTTCAATCCTTTAAATACAGTCTATTGATCTCTGCTTTGCATATTTTGTGTAACTATTGATACATGTTTAGGCTTAAATCTTTTATGTCTTCTTTGTTTACTTCTCCTATCTTTCTTTTCTCCTTTTTCTTCATTTTAGGTAAATCAAACATTGAATTCCTTTTGTCAACATTTAGGTAGTAAATAGCAATTGTTTATTTGGCTATTCTCTTGGTTGGTGTGGAGTTTAAAATGTAAACTATAACTTTTCAAACATACATTTTAAGTATTACTTCTCCTACTTCATATGCAGTGTTGTCTATAAGGGTAACCCAAATTAAGATTGTCATATAATTCATTTGTAATTTTTATTACATTTTTCAACACTTAGTTTTATTTTGTCTCAGAAGTAGATAACTTCATAAACAGGGGTAATAAATCTATGCATTCATCCTTGAATTATTTTTTAATGATATCAACTTCTTTACAGTAATCCCTCATTTCCACCTCCTCTACTCCTTCAGCTGGAGCTGCTTATTTTATCATTTTTTTGTAGTAAAAATGACTGGTGGATTCATTAAGCCTTCCCATGTCTAAAAATTTAGTCTTGGTACTCCAAAGATATCTGGTTTACAGTGCTTTGTTGTTTGCGTTTTATTTCTTTCAATATTTTGAAGATGATGCTCTGTTTCTGTCTTATTTGTAGATTTCATTTGTACAAAATACTGGCTGTCATCCTTGTCTTTGTTCCTGTAAATGCACAGTACTCTCACCCAGTGCTGTAAAAGTTTTCCTTTTATTCATATTTGTGTGCCTCACGAAAGTGTTCCTTGTTGATTTTGTGTTTCCTGTGCTGGTTTTCTGAAGGTTTTTTTTGACCCATATATTCATACTTTCCATCAGATTTATTTATTGAAATATATCTACCTTCTCATTTTTGGAAACTCTGCCATAATTCGTTTTCATGGCTCATGATTCTCTGTTTCTCATTTTGTGGAGAATCTGCTGTTTGCTTTTTTAGGTCACTATTCTTTGCTTCCTGCAATATATGATCTGTCAATCATTTCTCTTGTGTTTATGTTCTAATTTCACTGTTTTACTTATATAGGTGAGATTTGTATGCTACATGACTTTCTTGTTTACACTTAAGATCTATGGCTATAAAACAGCATTTATAGCTTTTTAATATTCCTGTCTGTTTATCCTGACATCTTTGTAGCTCTGTATAATTTTTATTGGCTGCTGCATACCCTTGCTTTGAGTCATATAGTTGCACCTCTTGATGTGCCTGGTAATTAAGAATTACATGAGATGTTATAAATACTGCATACTTTTGAATAAGACAATCTGGTTACCTGTAAATATTTTATTTTGCTGCAGGAAAAGTTGTTTGAAAACACATTGATCTATTTACACCTGGCTTTTAAGATTTGTTGATACAGATCTGAACAATACTCAGGCTAGGATGATCATTTCCTAACACAGAAACAAAATCTTTCAAACAATGTACTGGATACCTTATTGTGTATAAATAGTTTTTCCAGGTCATTTCAAACTCTAGCATCTTCTCACTCCCAAGAAATTTTAAGTAAACATACTGATCAATAAATATCCCAATGAAAACTTGACCATCTCAGCTCTCTCTCTCTCTCTCTCTCTCTCTCTCTCTCTCTCTCTCTCTCTCTCTCTGAGTGTGTGTGTGTTAAAAGATCTCTCTTTACCAGTTCTTTGACCTCTAATCTCTCTCCCAAATCGCAGCCCAAATTCTTCAACTTAGTGATACACCTGAGTTTCCCTATCCAATGTTATGCCTAGAAACTCTCAAGGGAGAAACACGGGGAAACTCAATGAACTCCCTTGCTTTTCCTGCTCTGAAGATTCACTGCCCCTCACTGATGTGCAATGACACAAAAGCCCTTGTTTCTTCCATGGTTCCTAATGGGAAATTCATAGCTAGCCAAGTTCAAATACTCATTTCCCTCACAATTACCCTCAGATAGTAGTCACTGAACACATGCTGAGTGCCTCTTAAGTTTTCTCCACTAAACAGTTCTAAAATGTTTCTGTTCTCTAATCCTATAGCATCTTATAAGGTTTCATGTTTTCATTTTATCATTTAAGTAAATATGGAAGGTAGGAGTTAAAGTTGTGGAATGCTGTGACATATACCTAGTAAGTTATTAATATAGCCTTCAAATCTATATTTTTAATATTTTAAATACTGTGTTTTGTAATGCTATGGTTATTATTATTCATAAAATAGAAATATGACATTTAATAATGGATTTTTAATTATGCTTTTCAGCTAAAGACATTAAAACATTTCTAATTTACCACCTTAAGAATTTAGCTGACTAGTAGACTTTTACAAGAAATTTTCTATAGATCAGCAGGAAAAGAAAATTTATATTGCAAGAACAAAAGTGATAAAATGAAAATAATATAAAGTGATTAACTTTATCACTCAACTCCATGCCAAATTCTGAAAATAAGAAGCTGCAGTAAGAATAGAAGGCATTGAGAATGGGAGAGAACTGTTATTTGACAGACCATTAAATATTGCACTTAATTGCTGACCTAAGGAAAAAACTGTTGGACATTTCAATTACCTGCCGGCTTGTGATTTCTCTCTCAACAATGCTGAACAGACAAACTTTGCAAAAGAACTAATATAACCAATTTAATCTTCATTAAATTTTCCCAATAAGTTTTTACTTAAATATACTAAAAAATCATATGGTATGATAGTCACTTAATCTCAGATCATGGTGTAAATATTTTGACTAGATAAGCACTTGGTATTTTCAGGACTATAAATAAACTTTGTATCTTGCAATATCTGCAAAAACATCAACTAATTAGATCTACTACTTAACTAGACATGATAAAAACAAACAAAATGTTACAGAGAAAAAACATTCCACATACATGTATATACATATATATGTTTATTTTGCTGATTGCTATATGAAATATGCAACAATAGCCAAACATCTCTAATGCAATCCTTCCTGCTAACCACATCCTTAAAGGAGAATCTGGGTGATTTTAGGGCTATACCTCCTCACTGACAGCTCTTTAAAACACAATGGTTATGCCATATTTAAGAAAAATCTATAAGATATTTAAAATCTATATATCTCCTTAGGCATAGATAGAAGTAGACTATCACTTTAAAAGTCATTTGAACAAAATAATGAATTTTCCAGAACCTCTTTTTATTCTGTTCAGCTATTTAAAATTCCTGTACTGAAGCAAAATGTAAACTTAAGGCTATTCAGTTCTGTTGAAGAAGGGACTTAGAAAGAATCATGGCCCTACAAATGAATACTTATGGTATGATTATTTTTCTTTATAGTGGCTGTAAAGAACAGAAATGAAAATTATCTTGCCCACACATCAGCATTCTCCCAGCATCCAAAGAACTTAGAGCCAGCTTCATTAGAAGTAGGATAGACTTTGATACTTTTAAAAAGAGTTGATTCTATGAAGTAAAAAAAAAATGTTGAATTGGCAATGGTCAGAATGCTATGACATGTAAGTACTTGGAAGGAAAATTAAGATATGCAAAATAGCATGCACATATGAATCTATGCATAGTTCCATTACAGTGTAAGTATATTGTGAGGAGAGACTGGACTACAGACTCTATGAATAAATTATTTTCCCAATGGCTTCCAGGATAAAATTAGAGATCATAAAATAATGGGATTTTAAAGCCAAAGGGAGACTTTAGAAACCATTGGGTATAACTCTTTTATTTTGTATTTGAGAAAAGAAAACACAAAGATGAAAGGTGACAGGGGGGTGTTCAAAGGACTCTGGCAACAAAAGCCAGGAATAGAACATAGCTCTACTCACTCTCAGGAACCCAAATTTTCAACTAAATGAACACATATTCTGTACGATAGCCCACAGGTACTTCCTGGTTTCTTCTCACCTAACAGGATTTCTCATATAAGTTTGTGACAAGTATTATATAGCTTTAGTTTTACATGCTCCTGGGTGTTAAGTGTCAATGAAATGATTCTTAACGTTAGTTTTGATTTTGCGGATGCTTGTGCAATTACAAGTAAAAATATGTGGCTAGAATCTTAATAACAAAATTTTCACTGTAAAGGAAAAAGTAGAAGCAGCAACATGACCATATATTTGGAAAACATCATACCCAAGTCCATCTTTAGGGATTAAAAAAAAGTCAAATTACTTCTTGGGAAGAGATGGCAAATCTTTGTGATGGCAAATCTTTGTGTTGGAATAATGGCAGTCCCTTTTCAGCATTTGCATCTCTCATGGAGTGTGTTTTGTTATTGTGGTGAATATAACTCACCATACAATGAATTAAAACATCAATTTTTTATTATTAATGCCATTTAACATATTACATATTGCCTTCATTCCTGTTTGTTTGTTAAATAATTTGCTCCAGATATTGTCCAATCCTAGAAAATTGCAGGAACAATGGGAGTTCAGCAAAGAAAACAAAATAAAGAGGCAATGAGTTTATTGTAGTATACACCAGGAAATTTAGACAGCAATTTTGTCAAATAGTATCTACAGGGATAAAAAAGTAAATGAAGAATTAAGTTACTTTGGTTCTATTTTACAAAATTAGTTACAAGAAGTCAATATAGTAAAAATCTTTTGGTGCTTATGTTTTCTGCACAGCAGAATAGCTGAGGTGTGTCCTCTTCCTTCAGCACAACTGCAAATAAACATTTCATGCATTTGCAATCTAATCGATGTTTTTGCAGCTTCTCCTTGGTGCCTGGATATGTGGATAAAGATTTATATAATGTCAGGAATTAGCACTTGGAATAATAAATATTTGTTTTTATTTTTATTTAAATTAGAAACAAGCTTGCTTCACATGTCAATGCCAACTCCCTCTCCCTCCCCACCTCCCCTGCCCCCACCAGACCCTCCAACCCCTCTGTGCTCCCCAGGAGGGATGAGGCCCTACATGGGGGTCTCTAAAGTCTGTCATAGCATCCAGGGTAGGGCCTAGGCCCTCTCCCCATGTGTCCAGGCCAAGAGCACGTCTGTTCATATTGAATGGGCTCCCCAAGTCCATTCTTACATCAGGGATAAATACTGATCTACTGCCTGAGGCCCCATAGATTACCGAAGCCTCCTCACTGACACCCAAATTTGGGGGATCTGGGTGAGTCCCATGCTGGCCTCTCATCCATCATTCTGAGGTACACGGGCTCCCCCTTGTTCAGGTCAGCTGTTTCTGTGGGCTTCAGCATCCCGGCCTTGACCCCTTTACTCATCACTCCTCCCTCTCTGCAACTGGATTCCAGGAGTTCAGCTCAGTGTTTAGAAATGGGTGTCTGCCTCTCTTTCCATCAGTCACTGGATGAAGGCTCTAGGATGGCATAAAAAGTAGTCATCAAAATCATTAGCAGGGAAGGGTATATAAGGTAGCCTCTCTTCTATTGCTTAGAATATCAGTGGTGTCATCCTCGTAGATCTCTGGAAATCTCACTAGTGCCAGATCTCTCCTCAAACCTATAGTGCCTCCTTCTATTATGGCATCTCTCATCCTGCTCTCCTCTATTCTTCCCCAGAATCAACCTTCCTGCTCCCTCATGTCCTCCTCTCCCTTCCTCTTCTCCCCCTCTCTTCCTCCCAGATCCCTCTTCCCTCCCCCCCCCATGCTCCCAGTACACCCATTCCTCTTCTCCAGGGTACCATGCATATCTCTCTTAGGATCCTCCCTGTTTCCCCGACTCTCTGGCGGTGGAATTGTTTCATGCCTAAAATTCATATACGAGTGAGTATATACTGTGTTTGTCTTTTTAAAACTAGAATACCTCACTCAGGATGGTTTCTTCTAGTGGCCTCCATTTGCCTGTGAATTTCAAGATTCCATTTTTTTGTTGAGTAGTATTCCATTGTGTAACTGTACCACATTTTCTCTATCCACTCCAGTTGAGGGGCATCTAGGTTGATTCCAAGTTCTGGCTATTACAAATAATGCTGCTATGAATATAGTGGAGAATTCGTCCTTGTTGTATGAATGCACATTTTGGCTATATGCCTAAGAGTGGAATTGCTGGATGTTGTAGTAGACTGATTTCCACTTTTCTGTGGAATCTCCAAAATGGTTGTACAAGTTGGCACTCCCACCAGCAGTGGAGGAGTGTTCCCCTTTCTCCACATGCTTTCCAGCATAAACTGTCATTGTTTTTTTTTTATTTTAGCCATTCTGAAAGGAAAAAGGTGGTATCTCAGAGTTGTTGGATTTGCATTTCCCTGATGGCCAAGGATGTTGAGCATAACTTATGTGTCTTTCAGCCATTTTAGATTCCTCTATTGAGAATTCCCTATTTAAGTCTGTGCCCATTTTTCAATTTGATTATTTGGTGTTTTGGAGATGCCCATATTTCAATTGGATTAATTGGTGTTTTGGAGACTAGCTTCTTGAGTTCTTTGTAAGTTTTGGAGATCAATCATCTGTCAGATGTGGGGTTGGTGGATAGCTTTTCCCATTCTGTGGGCTAATGTTTTGTCTTGTTGATAGTGTCCTTTGCCATACAGAAGCTTCTCAGTTTCAGGAGGTCCCACTTATTAATTGTCAATCCCAGTGTCTGTGCTACTGGTATTATGTTCAGGAAATGGTCTCCTCTACCAATTCATTCAAGTGTCCTTCCCGCTTTTTCTTTTAAGAGGATTTATGTAGAGGTCTTTGATCCATTTGGACTTCAGTTCTGTGCACGGTGATAGATATGGATCTATCTGCAGTCTTCTGCATACAAGCATCCAGTTCCACCAGCACCATTTGTTGTAATTGCTTTTCATGGCATAGTTTTAGCTTCTTTGTCAAAGATCAGGTATTCATAGGTGTGTGGGTTAACATCAGGGTCTTAATTTCTATTTCATTGATCTACATGCCTATTTTTGTGCCAATACCAAGCTGTTTGCAGGACTATAGGTCTAGAGTTGAGCTTGAGGTCAGGGATAGTGATGCCTTCTGAAGTTCCTTTATTATACAGGGTTGTTATGGTTATCCTGGGTCTTTTGTTTTTCCATATAAAGTTGAGAATTGTCTTTTCAAGGTCTGTAAAGAGTTGTGTTGGGATTTTGATGGGATTGTATTGAATCTTTGGTTTGCTTTTGGTAAAATTGCCATTTTTACTCTGTTGATCCTACCTATCCAAGAGCATGGGAAACCTTTCCATTTTCTGGTATCTTCTTTAATTTCTTTTTATAGTGACTCAAAGTGCTTGTCATACATACAGGTCTTTCACCTGTTTAGTTAGAGTTACCCCAAGATATATTATGTTGTTTCTGGCTATTGTAAAGAGTGATGTTTCTCTGATTTCTTTCTCAACATATTTATTGTCTATATGATGTCTCTGCTTTTTGGTTAGGTTCTTTTTAGTTAACCTAGTATCCTGCCACTTTGCTGAATGTGGCAGAATACTAGGTTAGTTGTATGAGTTTCCTGGTAGAATTATTTGGGTCACTTATGTAGACTATCATATCATCTTCAAATAGTGAAAGTTGAACTTCTTTTCCAATTTGTATTCCCTTGATCTCCTTTTGTTGTCTTATTGCTCTATGTAGAACTTCAAGTAGAATATTGAAGAGATATGGAAAGAGTGGACAACCTTGTCTTGTTCCTGATTTTAGAGGAAACATCTTGAGTTTGTATCCATTTAGTTTGATGTTGGCTGTCGGTCTGCTGTATATTGCCTTTATTATAGTTAGGTATGTTCCTGTTATCCCTGATCTTTCCAAGACCTTTATCATGAAGGGGTGGCGAATTATGTCAAGGGCTTTTTCAGCATCTAGTGACATGATCATGTGGTTTTTCATTTTCAGATTGTTTATATGGTAGATTACATTGATGGATTTTCATATGTTGAACCATCTCTGGGATGAAGCTTACTTGATCATGGTGTATGATTTTTCTGATGTGTTCTTGGATTCGATTTGCCAGTATTTTATTGAGTGTTTTTGCATCAATGTTCATGAGGGAGATTGGTCTGTAGTTCTCTATCTTAGTTGTGTCTTTGTGTGATTTGGAACTCAGGGTAATGTTAGCCTTGTAAAAAGAGTTTGGCAATGATGCTTCTGCTTCTATTGTGTGGAAAAATTTGAAGAGTATTGGCATTAGCTTGTCTTTGGATTTTTTGGTTGGAAAACTTTTGATGACTTCTTCCATTCCTTTAGGAGTTACAGGTCTATTTAAATTGTTTATCTGTTCTTGATTTTAACTTTGGTAAGTGATATCTATCCAGAAAATTGCCCATTTCTTTTAAATTTTCAAATTTTGTGGAGTACAGGTTTTCAAAGTATGACCTGATGATTCTCTGGACTTCCCCCAGTGTCTATTGTTATGTCTCCCTTTTCATTTCTGATTTTGTTAATTTGCATGTTCAGTCTCTGCCTTTTGGTTAGGTTGGACAAAGTTTTGACAACTCTTTGTTTCATTGATTCTTTGCATTGTTTTCTTTGTTTCTGCTTTATTGATTTCAGCTCTCAATTTGATTATTTCCTGGCACCTACTCCTCTGGGGTGAGTTTGCTTTTTTTTCTTCTAGAGCTTTCAGGTGTTCTGCTACATCTCTTGTGTGGTTACTCTCCAGTTTCTTCATGTGGGCACTTAGTGCTATGTACTTTCCTCTTAGCACTGCTTTCAGTGTGTCCCATGGGTTTGGTTATGTTGTGTCTTCATTCTCATTGAATTCTAGGAAGTCTCTGATTTCTTTCTTATTTTTTCCTTTACCCAGGAGTGATGCAACTGAGCATTGTTCAATTTCCATGAGTTTGTGGGGTTTCTGCAATTTGTGTTGTTGTTGAATTCTAATTTTAAGCCATGGTGATTCAATAAGATATAGAGGGTTATTACAAATTTTTTCTATCTGTTGAGGTTTGCTTTATTGCCAAGTATTTGGTCAATTTTAGAGAAGGTCCCATGTGGTGCTGATAAGAAGTTATATTCTTTTGTGTTTGGATGGAATGTTCTATAGATGTCTGTTAAACCCAATTGTGTCATAACTTCTGTTAGTTCCTTTGTTTCTTTGTTAAATTCCTGTCTGGTAGTCTGGTCCAGTGGAGAAAGTGGGGTGTTGACATCTCCCACTATAAGTGTATGGAGTTTAATGTGTGATTTGAGTTTTAGTAATGTTTCTTTTACTAATGTGAGTGCCTTTGTATATGGGGCATAGAGGTTCACAATTGAGAGTTCATCCTGATGGATTTTTTCCTGTAATGAATATGAAATAATTTTTATCTCTTTTGATTAATTTTAGTTTGAAGTCTAATTTGTTAGATGTTAGGATAACTACAATCTCTTGCTTCTTAGGTTCATTTGATTGGGCTTTGATTATTATGTGGTGAATGCACTTTTTTTTTGGTCCAGTCTATTTGGTGTTCAATAAGCTTCTTGTACTTTCATAGGCATGTCTTTCTTCAGGTTGGGAAAGATTTCTCCTGATTTTGTTGTACATATTTTCTGCACCTTTGAGCTGGACATCTTCACCTTCTTCTATACCTATTATTCTTTTTTTTTAGCTATTTTTTCTTTTTTTAAATTTATTTTCCAGTTTAAATTTAGATAAGAAACAAGGTTGCTTCACAAGTCAGTTCCAGGTCCCTCTCCCTTTCCCTCCCCTCCTCCCATGCCCTCCCCCCACCCCCCCGTTATCCCCTCATTCCCCCAGGGAGGGTGAGGCCCTCCATGGGGGTGTCCTTAGTCTGTCATTTCATATACGGCAGGGCTTAGACCCTTCCCCAAGAGTTCAGGGTGAGAGTGCACCTCACATTGTTCTATGGGAGTCCAAAGTCCATGTGTATACTTGGGATGGGTACTGATCTGCTGCCCAAGGCTCAATATACCTATTATTCTTAGCTTTGGTGTTTTCATTATGTCCCTTATTTCCTGGATATTTTGTGTTAAGGATTTGTTGGATTTAAGATTTTCTTTGGTCAGTGAATCTATTTCCTCCAGTTTATCTTCAGCACCTGAGATTCTTGTCTTCTATCTCTTATATTCTGTTGGTTATGCTTGCATGTGTAGTTCCTGATCATTTACTCAGCTTTTCTATCTATTTCCAGCAATCCCTCAGTTTGTGTTTTCTTTATTGTCTCTATTTCAGTTTTCAGATCTTGAACTGTTTGAATTGTTTCCTTCATCTGTTTGATTGTTTTTTTTCTTGGCTTTCCTTGCTTTCTTTAAGAGATTTGTTGATTTCTTCCATTTTTGTTTGTTTTTTCTTCCATTATTTAAGGGATTTCTCATATCCTCTTTGAGGGCCACTATCATTTTCATGAGGTTGTTTTTAAAGCCATTCTCTTCTGTTTCATCCACATTGGGATGTTCAGGTCCTGCTGGTTTAGATTCCCTAGACTCTGGTGGTGTCATATAAGATTTTCTGTTGTTGAATGTGTTTGTTCATTGTCATCTTCTCATCCCTTCTTCCAGTGGGTGCATGTGGAGTCTCTTCCTCTCCTGGTGTGTACTGGTCTAAGGTTCTCTTACAGTGGGTTCAAGCAGCTCCAATACTCCGATGTGTCTCACAATGGGTACAGGTGGGTCTGAGACACTCTAGGCAAGGAGCAGGCCCAAGAATATCCAAGGAGGGGGATGTAGGGAGTTGGGACCCTGAGCAGAGCCCACACTCACCTCAAGCAGAGGGCAGAGGGCAGAGGGGGCCCAATAATCAAGCAGAGGGTGGAGTGTAGTAGGGGCAAAGACTGAAGCATAGGCAGACTCAGGGTGGTCCTTTCTAGTGGGGCAGGTCTACTCCAGGATTAGAGCAGGCCCTAGAAGATCCAAGGCATGGGATGTACAGAATTGGGGCCTCAAGCAGAGCCGACACTCACATTAAGTAGAGGGAAGAAGGGGGCCAAGACTCAGGGCAGGGTGTTCCTTTCTGCTGGGGCGGTCTGCTGGAGCAGGTCCACTCTAGGAGCAGAGCAGGTCCAGGAAGATCCAAGGAGGGGGATGTAGGCAGTTGGGGCCCTGAGAAAAGCCCATACTCACCTCAAGCAGAGGGTAGAGCAAATAATAAATATTTGTGATAAATGTCTAGCACCTAATCCCACAGAAAGGAACAAAGACCTAGTACAGGCATTGAGTAAATTGTAATATTATGGTTTAGGATTGGATTCTAGGAAATAAGACATGAATGGGAAAGTTTATTTGAATTTATTTGTGAATCTCTTTTCTTCTTTCCCCTCACCTTCATACCACTTGCTGTTTCTCACCATCATCCCCCATTCTTCTATAATCTGAATCCTTAATGCATCTACAATTTACCACTGAAAAATCAACTAGGAAAGAACAATCTCATCCCCAATGATAGCATCTGTGGCTTGTTCCTTCGCACCTCAGAAATTGAAAATACTGAACTCTTTTGTTGCTTTTGGATTCTGAGGAGCAAATACCTAGAGTCTATTGCAAAATTCTTCACAGATTAAAAAAAAGAAGTTTCACTTGTCAAAGAAGAAGAGAGCAATTAAAAGAGGGATATGCAGTTATGTCACGAGCAGATTGAGACCTGGTCAAAATTGGACTCAAATGTATGCTGTCATGAAGTATATATTCCCTATTGCAACGTATCTTTCCCCAATGAGTTTAAACTAATTTTAAGAGGCAATCAACACTTGTTTTTCGATAACTTTTACTGTATTCAAGAATATTTCAGTAATCATCCCAACGAATGAAGATGACTTTATGTGGGTTTGCCTACCTAAAAATTGTTGGAAAGAGAAAAATTTAAAAGTCTAAACCATGCCCTCTTTGATCATGCAGTACTCTTATTCTGCACCTGGTCTGTCTATGATGATGTGCAATTACAATGGAAAAGTAGGTCACACAAAGAAATTCATTGGATGATGAAATTGAATGAATGAGCCAACTAATCAATTAATCAAAGGGTAGAGACAAAATGGGTAAGGTAGAATTATTTTGTGTGCTGAATGCTATATAGATCACATGAAAGTTAAAGCTTTTATGAAAGTAATTTTGTCTGTGAAACAGACATCTATTAGGCAGCTATGTTAGTCACTTTATACATGGAGCCTAATTGCATCTTCACAATAGCCCATTTACAGAGGAGACTGAAGCATAGAAAATTACCTTCTACATAATCCATGGAGAGAAACTTGCAGCACAGGTATTCTCTATTATTTCCTATCCAAAGCCCATATTCTGTTTACATAGTCAAAATGCATGCTCCATGAACACAATACCCAGATATAACAGCTCATTGATAAACTATATTAACAAAGAAGAAGATCATATGGGAAATTTGAGGTTCTAGAACAATTTCACAGAATGAGGTAGGTTTTATAGCTATGCTCCACACTTTTTTCAATTGTCTCATTTTTCTTTGGTTATATTACTGAATACCTAATTACAAATGACAGGAACACCAGTTCTAATTGTCGTAAGTCCAAAACTCTTAAGTATCTGAAAAAAACAAATGTACCTCACTTTAACCCTACATAAATCATAAGACCTTGACAATGGAGAAGAGCTGAGGTTCTTTCTTCTGCATTTCTCTTATTGGCTGGTTTTTGAGCACTGTTATGTTGATATGATAGTTTCCAGAACTGTAGACTTTCTTACTTCTCTGTCTATGTTCAGTTGTGGAGAAGACATCATATGCACTCTTTATTCTAATGTAAATACCAGATTTGATTTGCATTGACTTGAGGTAAGGAGAAACCATCTTCTGAAACAGTCCACTTGTACAAAAGATGTAATTCTTGAGGAGGAGGAAAAGAAGGCATGGGGGAGCAGGAAGGTTGAGTCAAGGTAATATAGAAATACCATAATATATCGAGTCATTATAGGTTTGAGGGGAGAGCTGACACTAGTGAGATTTCCAGAGATCTACAAGGATAACACCAACTGGCAAACTAAGCAATAGCGGAGAGACTACATTAACACTCCCTCCCTGATGATAGGGTTGATGACTACCCTATATGCTATCCTAGAACCTTCATCCAGGGACTGATGGAAGCTGAGACAGATACCCACAGCTAAACACTGAACTGAACTTCTGGAACCCAGTGACTGAGATGGAGGAGTGATGAGCAAAGTGGTCAAGCCCATGCTGGTGAAACCCACAAAGACAGCTGACGAGGCAAAGCGGAGCTTTTGAACCCCAGACTGATGACTGAGATTATCCAGATTCCATGAATGTAGTGTCAGTGAGGAGGCTTCAGAAATCCCTGGGGCCTTGGGTAGTAGATCAGTGTTTACCCTGGCATATAAATGAACTTTGGAAGCCCATTCCACATGGAGGGATGCTCTCTCAGCCTGGACACATAGGGAACGCCCTGGGTCCTGCCCTAGATGAAATGACAGACTCTGGAGATCCCCCCAAGGAGGGCCTCACCCTCCCTGTGGAATGATGTAGGATTGGGTGGGGTGCTGGGAGGCAAGACTGGTGGAAGAACAAGGGAGGAAGGGTGGGAGAAGGAGCTGGGATTGACATGCGAAGCATGCATGTTTCTAATTTAAATAAAAACATACATTGAGGGGGAAAAAAGATGTAATTCTCAGCTTGCCAGTCTGGGGCCACATTATAGTTCCTGAAGCTGGGAATGGAAACAGCAATACTGCGATCTTTTGCTAGTGGGATCATATAACATTCCCAAGAGAAAAAGAATGTTATATTCAGTGGGGGCAGTGATGAAAATAACATGAATTAGTGAGCAAGTATAAATACTTTTTATCTCTAAAATCCTGTATAAGGGATGAAGAGATAGCTCATTGAGTCAAATGCTTGCTATGCAATCATGAGGACATAAATTTGAATCCCCAATATCCTTGTAAAAGTTTGGACATAGTGGTGTACATCTGTACCAGTGCTGGGGTTAGGGGAAGGATGGGAGGATCCCTAGGTTTAGTAGTCATTCAGCCTAGAAATTTCAATGAGATCAGGTGCAGTGTAATGTAGAAATATTAAGCTATACAAAATAGGGATGTCCTATATTTTATTGAGGGAGAAATCACTTATGTGAGAAGTCAAGAAAGCAGAGAACCAAAGGTCACATGCTGCTCTCTGGGCCTCAACCAGAACCCAAAAGAGAAAGCATCTCCTCCTCCTAGCTCTTTTATCCCCCATACATTCTACATACATGTGACCACACCCAAACAGGTGTGGTCAGCGCTACAGGTATGTAGAATAGCAGTATCTCAAAACAGTCCATGAAGGATCCAGGGAGATAGTTCAGCAAGTACCAATACTTGCTGTGAAACATGATGACCTGTATTGGCTCTTTGGAGGCCACAGACAGAGAACAGAAACCTGCAAATTGCCATCTAACCTCCACGTACCCCTGCCTCCAAACAAATAAAATTAAAATATAATTTTTAAAGTTTTATAAAAAATAATGGAGAGAATGACTGAGGAAAACAACCAATGTTGACCTCTGACCTCCATATGTACATGCATGAACACAATACACCTCCATAAATCATAAATACATTAACCCCTATACATGAATATGTACATACATACATACATGGACATCACACACACACACACACACACACACACACACACAAATGATCTTTGTGTGTTCATGTGCCAAAACTATAGATGTGTGAAAATAACAAGTGAACAAAATAACTCCAAACTAATAAATATATATTTACATTCCAATCTTGGAATTCCAATACCATGGTCAAGCTTCTGAATTTTCACCTCATACATGACTAAAAATCAGCTTTCAATTCAAAGATTCTTGTTAAAGGCACAATTATTCAGGAACAGACAACAGGCTGAAAAGTCATAAGTCACAAGTCCCAGCTCCCGTCAGTGAACATGCCATGTCACCATAGAAATAAAATGAAGCCTGACCAGAGAGGCACTTGAGAAAGTGTTGAACATCATTAGCCATTAGGGAAATGCAAATCAAAGCAACTCTGAGATATCATCTTACTCCTGTCAGAATGGCTAAAATAAAAAACACCAATGACAGTTTGTGCTGGAGAGGATGTGGAGAAAGGGGAACACTCCTCCACTGCTGGTGGGAATGCAAACTTGTACAGCCACTATGGAAATCAGTATGGAGATTCCTCAGGAAAATGGGATTCAGTCTACCACAAGACCCAGCAATTCCACTCTTAGGCATATACCCAAAAGACACCCATTCACAGAACAAGGATGTCTGTTCCACTATGTTCATAAAAGCATTATATGTAATAGCTAGATCCTGGAAGCAACCTATATTCCCCACAACTGAAGATTGGCTAGAGAAAATGTGGTACATTTACATAATGGAGTACTACTCAGTGGAAAAAAAACAATGTAATCTTGAAATTTACAGGCAAATGGATGGCACTAGAGGAAACCATCCTGAGTGAGGTAACCCAGACACAAAAACACAAACATGATATGTACTCACTCATATATGGATTTTAGATATGGATCAGGGGGTCTCAGCATACAATCCCAGTGCCAGTGAGTCTGGGAAACAAGGAGGTTCCCAAGAGAGATGCATGATACCCCAGAGAAGTGGAATGAGGCAAGATCTCCTGAGCAGATTGGGAACATCAGGGGAGGGAAGAGGGAGCCAGGAAAAAGAGAGGGGGATAAGAGGAGGGGAAAAGATATTATGGGGGAGCAGGAAAGTTGAGTAAAGGTAAGAATAGAGGAGAGCAGGATGAGAGATACCATAATATATTGAGTCATTATAGGCTGGAGGAGAGAGCTGACACTAGTGAGATTTCCAGAGAACTATAAGGATAACCCCAACTGGAAAACTAAGTAATAGCGGGGAGACTACATTAGTAACTCCTACATGGTGATAAGCTTGATGACTACCTTATATGCCATCCTAGAACCTTCATCTAGTGACTGATGGAAATAGAGATAAATACCCACAGTTAAACACTGAACTGAACTTCTGGAACCTAGTGACAGAGATGAAGGAGTGATGACCATGATGGGGTCAAGACCATGATGGTGAAACCCACAAAGACAGCTGACTGGATAAGGGGGTACTCTTGAATCCCAAACTGATGCCTAAGAGGCCAATAGGGTACTGATCCAGACTCCATGATTGTAGTCTCAATGAGGAGGCCACAGAAATCACTAGGGCCTTGGGTAGTAGATCAGTGTTTACCATGGTTTATGAATGAACTTTTGGAGCCCATTCCAAATAGAGGGATGCTCTCTCAGCCTGGACACATGGGGAAGGGCCTAGGTCCTGATCTGGATGAAATGACAGACTTTAAAGATCCCCCCAAGGAGGGCCTCACCCTCCCTGGGGAATGATGTGAGGATTGGTTTGGGGGGTGGGGGACTGGTGGAGGGGCAAGGGAGGAAGGGTGGGAGAGGGAGCTGGGATTGACATGTGAAGCATTCATGTTTCTAATTTAAATAAAAACATTCCAAAATATGGAGCCTGATCCTGACACTAGCTATCCTCACCTGATGCTGTAAAAGTAGAATTTCTGGTACCATCCATTACAGAACTCATTCAGAGCTTATAATTTATACATCTGTCCCATGCTTATTTCTAGGGGACCCTAAAGTTTGACTGACATATTCAGTATGATAATGTGTATGTAATATGGCATAAGTAGATGTGAACTTAAGTGATACACTTCATGGGTAATCGGTATTTTTGAATGGCAAAGCTTTTGTTTTGTTTTTTCAGTGATGACTTTCAAACATCATATTATGAAATCTCTTTGGAAATTTAATTATTATTGTAAATAATTAAATTGGATGCTATTTGGTAATCTAAAGTAAGCAGGTGGCAATATTAATTGAAAACTCTGGCATAGTCCTAATGTCATCTGAAATGAAGCTAAACCAAAAGTAAGTCCATTTGACTCATATCCTAATGGGTGGTACCAAAGACAAAGAAATGGGCAGTAATCACACATACATACCAAAGATGCCAGGAAACACACTTGGTGTCACCTATGCCAGGGCCAAGTGCTTTAAAACGCATATAACTCATTATTAGGGCCTAAATATATGCTCTTTATTAGTAAATAGCCCACCTGAAGGCTGAGATTCTAAGGCCCAGACTACATCTCTCTCTCTCTCTTTCTCTTTCTCTCTCTCTCTCTCTCTCTCTCTCTCTCTCTCTCTCTCTCTCTCTCTCTCTCTCTCTCTCTCCCTCCTTATCTTTTAAGAGTCTATCAACAGGAGGTTCAATGGTGTAGTGGCATTCTGTATTCTATATTCGTCCACCTTCTCATAGAGTCCAATGGAAGAATGT
This sequence comes from Mesocricetus auratus, assembly GCF_017639785.1. Taxonomy (NCBI): domain Eukaryota; kingdom Metazoa; phylum Chordata; class Mammalia; order Rodentia; family Cricetidae; genus Mesocricetus; species Mesocricetus auratus. Next base: position 37,508,083 of record NW_024429194.1, on the reverse strand, counting down.
GTGCAGGATTGTCTGTGGTAGATCTCTAATGGACTGGGCCAAGAAGGGGACATTTTACTCATATGCAAAATCAAATAATATGTTTGATTATAGGGGGAGGATTGGAACTATTCTGCCAGTATGTGTGTTTTTAGAGGAATACATATGACTCGCTGAACCATCCAACCCTGCAAAGTGTTAAACCCATAATCATAACCTTTTTATGATACGGTTTCTTATGTCATATGTCAACATAACTTAATAATTTCAAGTTTAACCAGATGGAAAATAAATGTGTTTTAGAATGGGAAAATAAGGCTTAAACTTTTACAAAGAAAACTATTACCTTTTCCTGAATCCTGTTTCAAGAAATGACACTTTTATTCCACCTCCTTGGTGAATATTCATGTAGAAATGTATACATAGGGACACACAGATGATAATCTGTTGTATCTAAGTTTTCACAGTGACTAGTCCAGTACCATGAGAATGTCATTAGTCGTTAGTCTTCCTTAATGACCCACTCACCTATTAAAATGCCTACCATTTCTCCACAATACTAAGAAAAATTTAATCTAGTTTTCTGATGGGACATAACATACTCAAACACTATCAAGTAGGAAAGTGCTAAGTGAGCTTCATCATTTAGACAGAATAAAAGAAGAAGAAAAGAAAACTAAAATCTATCCAGAGATACCTTTTTATATTCATCATAACCTCTGCAAAATGTGGTAAGGGTCAGCAGGGTGTTCTGTATCTATAGACCAGAGCAAAGCTCAGCCATCATCTGCATCTCATTAGTTCATGTCTAGGTGAGATGATCAATTATGGATTTCCTGATTATGTGAGAAAAGAACTCCATCATCACAGATAGTTCTTCAAGGTGTCATGCCAGGTCTGACAACCTTATACATGAAAGATACAGCATGCGAAGTGAAACACATGGATGAGTCATTACACCCTAATTTCCAATAATAGCTCTAAATCACAATCTACATAGCAACCCTGAAAGGAAAGAGAAGAAAATCTTTTACTATTTGCATTGAAGTCATGTGACTGTCTCTCATTTGGTAAAATGAGTGTCTTTCATATTCAGATGGTCATCATCTAACTTAAGATCACAAGAAAGGAGCAACAGGCAATAGAAAATGGAATGTAGGTGACATCATTGACTGTGGCCAATGCTATTTCCGGTATAGACCTGATCAAGTCAGTTTATCCCTCTGGGGCTACACATTATAATTGTAATGTGTGCTAACAATCCCCACCCCTACCTACTCCTTGGGTTTGTTGCAGCATTAGATAAGTATACAAGAGTTTTGCTGAATAGGAACTACTGAAAGGGCAAAATATGTATTTTTGGAAAATAAAAAATTATTTAATGAGGATAATGAATGGATTGCCTAAGTAAGCCACTTCTTTTGTTTCCTGGTATTTCTCCTTTGAAACCATCAAGGCCATTATAAATACAATGAAGTCGTTTTGATCAGGGACTATCCCAATTGAGAGAATAGCTCTCCCGTGCAGCCTGTATGACCTTGAACCATATCCTTATCCTTCCAGCATCTTAGACTCCCCAGGCAAGTCAGAGAAAATAACCTGTTTTTCATAAAGCAATTATGAGACTAAATGAGATAGCGTATGTAAAATGCCTTGCATAGCACCTGACACATAGTAAGTGCTAGTAATTTATTGTACCTATTACTAAAGGAAGATATTAGATGCTATTTATCTTGGGCTAGCTTCTCCCTGCTTCCCAATGCTCATGTCTCTAAGATTAACAGAAATCTTTGGATTGCTGCATCTCAAAGGAAAAGTGGGAATCTGCTTTGGGAGAACTGCTCTCGGTTGCACAGTGGCCTCAGGTGGTCCTCACTTGATGAAAATCACTTGCAGCATGGAGATTATCTGACTTGAAAAGTGTTTCCTTGGAAAACTTCACATCGCACATGTAAAATGTCCTTCTCATGGCTTTTGGACCCAGAAATATTCTCAAAGTAACTCTCTCATTGTTCTTTATCAGTGGAACATTAAACTTAGGCATCTGTTGAGAAATTTCTTCAAGAGTTTGTAGAAATGATCTTTTCCCCTAAACGTCTCAGGAAAGCCTAATACAAATGCTGCACTGGCTGACAGAGTAACACAAGAAAGGGAAGTAAGTCCTGGATTCCTTCAACTGGTGCCTCGTTGGTAGCAAATTAAAACTAAGGGGATAGATTTCTATTTAGAAGAAAATGCAACCTTCTCATGTGAGTTTGAAATCTGTATATATCTGTGACATTTGTTTCTCCTCACTTTGGATAAAAAATATACCAAGTAAAAAAAAACTTAAATATGTGCAGGCATAAATAAAGGAAACTATTATTTTAGTCCCATTGTTGGGAGAGAGATTACAGTGGAGAGTGATAAGAAAACAAACTCAACAGAACTCACTGGAGCCACCCTCTGCTGGTGACCATGTTTCCATGTGGAATGCAAGGTTGATATTATTTTCCTTCTGGTTAATGAATAGAAATCTTGAAATTTGACTTCAAGCAAAATATTCCAACTGTCAAATGTTATCCACAAAATAAAACAAAAACGGAATGTAATTTGAGTTAACAAGATGTAGCCACAATCCCCACAACAGGTTTTGAGATGGCTAAAAGGGACAAGAACTCCCTTTGCAGAAGCTGACTGGTCAAAAAGAGACATTCCCAGGATCATACTGGTGCTATCAAAACTGGAAGTTGGATGTGGATCTCCTGAGCATCCATCTGAAACAAGGAAGGCCAGTCTGTGTTCTCAGAGTCAAACAGGGGCAATATTGTTAACAGAACACCTGAAAATAAAACAGAACATCTAGATGTATGTGAATATTGTTTCTGCTCCTCTACTTTTTTTTGTCTCAAGAGGTCTTTCCATTTTTCATATATTATCGAGAATATGATAACTCATCCTGTCTCACTCTCTTAGGATGATGATAATTCTCACACTCAGAGGAAGTAACCTTCAGATTGATAGCTAATGTTTTGTAGATTTAAGTAACTAAACTGCAGTCAATATACCGAGTGGTTTGGTACACAAAGGATCATATATCATTCAAATCAATATCTCCATGGTGCATATACATAACAAGTACCTGTATATTCAACTCCCTAGCTTGCCTCATCCTTAATACACACTGTAAATATACACATTGAATTTTAACATTCTGGCCAAAATACTAATATCCATATATTATAACAGTTATAAAAAAACGCTCCCTGGGTTACAGATCAGGGCATCCATGCCAAATACTAATAGAAAGAAATGCATTTGGACACAGTGCACTTGATTTCCTTTGCCTCTCATGCTCTGATGCACCACAGCCATCAACTGAAAGGATTACTTGTGGTTACCTGGTGAGTTAATGCCACCCAACCAAAGGCTGGATGACAGACAGCAGGCACTGAGGAGCAAATTAGTAGGTAGTAGGGAAATAATGATTAAAACCAGAAGTTGGCCCTGTTGCATCCATAATTATATTCATTCAATGCCTCCATGCATTTAGATGAAATAGCTCTCTCTCTCTCTCTTGTTTTCTCTCTCTCTCCCCCTCTCTTTCTCTCGTCTTATATCCCTGTGTGTTTCTGCATCCCTCACTTCTCCCTAACCCCTTCACTTTCTTATCATCCTCCTCTTTCCTCCCCTCTTCTTTCTTTTCTTCCCTTTCCCCCTTTATGCTATTGGAGAATTTTGATATTTCATCTACTTATAATAGGGTGAAAACTCAGGAAGAAAGTTCAATGCTTGAAACATTTATTTTGTCACTTGGTTAGGTAGAGGGGGTATGAGGTGGGTTCTTCACATCCAAGGACATTGATCAACTACCCTAAGAAGTCTTAGGCCATTTAGAAGGAAGACTAATTTTTTAGGGTTTTCAAGATACGGTTTCGTTGTGTAGCCTTAGTTGTCCTGGAACTCACTCTGTCTACCAGAATGACCTTGAACTCCCAGGAATCCATCTGCCTCTGCTTCTGGGATGCTGGGAATAAAGGCATTCACCACCTCTCCTCAGCTAGGAAGATTCATTCTTATCCTGCGATAAAACATAAAGTTCTAAAGTAAGGGGAAGTTGCCATTGTTGATTTATATTGAAGTTATTGAAATGGTGGCATATCTCTTCATGTCCAGTTCAGAAGAACTGAATCATCATGATTGTGTATGAAAGGTAAAAAGGGATGAATTCCAATTAATAAGAGCATATCACAAGTGTGACCACTCAACTCCCTCAGTGAGACTTTGAACAGCAATAGCAATGGGAGAAACCAGGATATTAGCCATTAGTTTCCTGGGAGGCATAGCTGTGCACCCAAATGACCACCAGAAAGCTTTACAAATAGACAGTGGCCATCCTTGGTTCTCTTGTAGATTCGTTTGTCTGGTACTAATCTGTCACACAAATTTTCCAACCCCTTTCTGGTTTATAGGAATAATCTCCTTTGCTTCTGTAAAAGCAGACTCTAAAAATGTGTGACACCTACACAGTCATCCTTAGAATATAACAAAACAAAGAGCCAATACATTTGGAACACTGACCACTTCAGGGAGGATCTCACTCAAGCCTCCTGAATATTCTTAGGCACCCATGATTAGTATGACCATTTCTCAGCTAAAGATGCAGAGACTTAAATATATTAAGTGTCTTTTGTAAGATCAAGCAACTAGTGAATGACATCAAAGAGTTGGCTCCTAGACTGGCTGCCTTAACAAAGCCTTGGTTGTGTTCAATATATAATGGATGTCACTATCTTTTTTTGAGCTTCAGTCACCATTCAATAAAACAACTGCAATATTGAGGGAGCAGTTTGCAGCAGCAAACAGCTGTTTCAGAAGTTAATTTTTGTGCTTTTCATTAACTAATACCAGCAAAGATTAAGAACTAATGTGGCTCTATCTTTGATTCTCACTTTCATAAAACTTCAATGGGACTTACTTTGCCTTGCTCTTAAATTAAAATTTAGATAAGACTTTGGGCGAAAATATATTTCACCTGGTTAATTAGATCAACTTAATATCTTGATTGAAGCCCTAACCCTGACTTAATGTTAAGTGTCCTCTCCTCTGGCTTTGGCATAAGAAGTAGGCACAGGGAGAGGGGACAGTATTCCTGCTCTGTGCTGTCACATGTTCCCCTTCCACACTATCCCTAATTGCTCTATCTAAAAGGGTAGGAAACATTCTAAATAGCACTACTAAGCAAAACCCCAAGAAGCTTATTGTGCCTTTTCCTTCTTAGGAACCCCACAATTGCACAAAAAGGGGTGTTTGAGCTTCTCTGTCTCCTTATTGTGCAGCAAGAGTTGGTTAGCCATTCATTCACCCACATCAATTTCCAAGCTTCTAATTAATAGGGCCTTCTAGCTTTCCCAGGAATCAGCCAGATGAGGATCATTTTTATCTCCTAAATGTAAGAAATATATTTTATGACTGAGTTACCTCACTTAGGATTGTTTCTTCTAGTGTCATCAGTTATCTGCGAATTTCAAGATTCCATTGTTTTTTTCTGCTGAGTAATACTCCATTGTGTAAATGTACCATATTTTCTCTATCCACTCTTCAGTTGAGGGCATCTAGGGTGCTTCCAGGTTCTGGCTATTACAAATAATGCTGCTATGAACATAGTGGAGCAGATGCCCTTGTTGTATGAATTTGCCTCTTTTGGATATATGCCTAAGAGAGGAATTGCTGGGTCTTGTGGTAGTTTGATTCCCATTTTCCTGAGGAATCTCCATACTGATTTCCAAAGTGGCTGTATGAGTTGGCACTCCCATCAGCAGTGGAGGAGTGTTCCCCTCTCTCCACATCCTCTTCAGCATAAATTATCTTCGGTGTTTTTGATTTTTTCCATTCTGACAGGAGTCAGATGGTATCTCAAAGTTTGTTTTGACTTGCGTTTCCCTGATGGCTAAGGATGTTGAGCACTTTCTTAAGCATCTCTCAGCCATTTTAGACTCCTCTATTGAGAATTCTCTATTTAGTTCTGTATCCCACCTTTCAATTGGATCCTTTGGTGTTTTGGAGATTTGCTTCTTGAGTTCTTTGTAAATTTTGGAGATTAGCCCTCTGTTAGATGTGGGGTTAGTGAATATCTTTTCCCATTCTGTGGACTGCCTTTTTGTCTTGTTGACTGTGTCCTTTGCCTTACAGAAGCTTTTTAGTTTCAGGAGGTCCCATTTGTTAATTGTCGATCTCAGAGTCTGTGCCACTGGTGTTATGTTCAGGAAATGGTCTCCTGTACCAACTCGTTGAAGAGTATCTCCCACTTTCTCTTCTACGAGTTTCAGTGTGGTTGGATTTATGTTGAGATCTTTGATCCATTTGGACTTAAGTTTTGTACAAGGCGATAAACATGGATCTATCTGCAGTCTTCTGCATACCAGTACCCAGTTATGCCAGCAACATTTGTTGAAGATGCTTTCTTTTTTCCATTGTATAGTTTTAGCTTCTTTGTCAAAAATCAAATGTTCATAAGTATGTGGGTTAAAATCAGGGTTTCCAATTTGGTTCCATTGGTCTACCTGTCTATTTTTGTGCCAATACCAAGCTGTTTTCAGAACTATAGCTCTATAATAGAGCTTGAAGTCGGGTATGGTGATGCCTCCTGAAGTTTCTTTATTGTATAGGGTTGTTTTGGCTATCCTGGGCCTTTTGTTTGTCCGTATAAAGTTGATTATTGTTCTTTCAAAGTCTATGAAGAATTGTGCATTGGTATGTATTCACTCCTATATGAATTTTAGACATGCATCAGGAATAGTGCCAGTCTGCACTTCCTCTGACAGAGAGTCTGGGAAACAGGAAAGAACCTAAGAGATATGCATGGTACCCGAGAGAAGAGGAATGAGGCAAGATCTTCTGAACAAATGGGAACACTGTGAGGGGTGGGGGGAGTGGGAGCTTGGAAGAAGAGAGGGGGAGAAGAGGAAGAGAGAGTAGGTCTTGGGGGAACAGGAAGTTTGAGTGGGGGGTAGAATAGGGGGAAGAGGGAATCATAGGTTAGAAGACAGACCAGGCACCAGCGTGACCTCTAGTGATCTAAAGGGATGACACCAACTGGTAAGCTAACCAGTAGTGGATAGACCACCTCGAATGCCAATTCCTGATAATGAATTTGATGTCCATAACCATCCTGGAGCCTTTATCCAGTGACTGATGGAAGCAGAGTCAAACACCCACAGTTAAACATTGAACTGAACCCATGGAACCCAATGACAGAGAGAAAGGAATGATGAGCAAATTGGCAAAGAATGGGCTGGCAAAACCAGCGGAGACAGCTGATATGAACAAGGGAGAGCTCTTGGACCCCAGACCGACAGCTGGGAGGCTAGCATGGGACTGATCCAGACCCCCTGAATGTGAGAGTCAGTGAGGAGGCCTGGGCAACCTATGGGGCCCTGGGCAGTGGACCAGTGTTTATCCCTTGCATACAAACAGACATCATGTGTTTTTAACAAAAAGAGGGATGCTCTCTCAGCCTAGACTCTTAGGGGAGTGCCTGGACCCTGCCTGAGTGAAATGACAGACTCTAGATATCTCCTATGTGGAAGGAAAAGGCGATAGGGTGGGAGGTTGGAAGGGAATGGTGGGGGGTGGGAGGAGGAGAGGGAGAGGGAACTGGGATTGACATGTAAAACAAGCTATTTAAAATAAAAATAATAATAAGAAGAAGAAATATATTTTAGCTGTATCCCTTCCCAGTCCTCATCCCTGTTTCACCCTGATCCATCTAACTTCTGGCTACTGGGTAGCCAGAGAGTCCAGGCCTCATTTCCCTGTTCTGACTTCAATAAAGACTTCTTTGCATTAAAAAAAAGAAATATATTTAAAATCTCTCACATAGCCCTCTCATTGTTTGGAATTGGAGTCAAGTACCACCAAAGTTGGGCATGTAGTTTCCAACAGATCAGCTGTTTGCACAAAGGTCTGTTCATTGGGCCCACTTTCTGACCTCTGCTAATAACCACCATCATGTAGGACAGCCCGAGAATTATGAGATGCTATTTAACTTTCAGCTTTTGATTGCTATCACAAAACAATTGCAGTAAGGTGGGAAGGTTACTTGGGCACATGGCTTTGGAGGCTTTAGTCCAGGGTTATCTGGTCCCACTCGTTTTGGCCTGTGGCCAAGCAAAACATTATGATGGGGAGAATTTACAGAGCAATCTTCACAACTCTTGATGGCCAAGAAATAAAAAGAAAGGAGAGGCAGATGTTTCATAACCCTCTTTGAGGACATATCCCCAATGCCGTAAGGCCTCACACCAAATTCCACCTTTCATAAGTACCACCTCTTTCCAAAACTGCTAAGTAGAGTACCATCTGATGTATGTTTAGAATCCACATCCAAACATTAGCAAATAGATTTTTTCTTTTGTTAAAACTGCATTTGTGTGAAGTCATCTCAAGCTGACTTCACAATGTATTAGTTATGATTCTCTAGGAGAACATTACTGATAGTTCATATATTAGCATATAGAATGAGGTCCAGGTAGTCTAACAATGGCTGTCTTGCAGGAAAGAGGCTAAAAATCCAATAGTTGCTTATTTAAAGGCTGGATATCTCCATAGTCCCAATCTGGCATTGAAGACCTAAAGGATTCCTGATATGATGATAGCCTTTTAATCTATGTTGGAATACAAAGAAGTTGAACCTAATATTGGTGAATGAATGTCACAGCCACACAGGATAGGTGAATTTGCCAGCAAGAGTGAAAGAAAGCAGGAAAAAAGCCAAAGTCCTTTCTGCCATGTCCTCCTATCTACCTTCTCTGGCCACAAGAAAATTCCCCACAAGAATATCCAGTGCCTTGTATTTTAGTTTATTCCAGATGGAGTCAACTTGGAAACCAAGATTGGCTCTCAAACACAATACCTGATATTTATAATTGATTAAATAAACTTCCCCTTCTGGTATCTTTATATTGTAATAATATTTTCCTACATTGTTACTATGTTTATTATTTTAGTGAACACGTAATATTTCACTTTTACTTTGCATAATTGCTTATATGTGTATGTGTTCTATAGTTAGAGGGTTAGTCATATTTTTAATAATGATGAAAAGTACCTAACCAAAGCAACAGAAAGGGGGAAGAAATGATTTGGGGTTATTGTTTTAGAAGTGTCAGTTCATCATGACATGAAAGGTGTAGCATAACAGAGCAAATAACACCAGGGTTGTCAGGAAAAGGGGCATCTGACTATGCTAGTGGGCATTCAGTCACGCAGGCCATCAGCCTGTGAAATGCCACCTTTTAAAAGAATATGTTCCATCCCTATAAAAATGACATCAGACACAACCAGACATGAAATTTACTAATCTGCTAGGTATCTCTCAAGTATATCAAGTTGATGATCAAGAGTTATCATTACATTTGGATTTGTAGGTTTTACAATTTTGAACTTTCATGTCATTTTCATCTACCAAAATGTAACAATCAAAAATTATGAAGCTTGTTCAAGGCCCGCCCTCTCAAGGGCCTTACTGACTGTACCTCCACTGATTTTTCCATGTAATCTAGAAAACAAATTAACAATAGAAAAATTATAAAGAACTAAATTGTACTAATTTTCATGTTTTATTATTTTGAAAATGGTGACTAGGTCCTGATTTTGTATACTAATAAAAGAGGTAGATAACTTCAATGAACAAAACCAGAAAAAAGCTAAAAGTTGTTAGTATTGGTAAGTTTTTTGTTAAGTGTGCTTGACTAAATGAAAAATAAGATGATCAAATTCCATCCCTAAATGATGCTTAAAGATCTATAGGCCACTGATTAATGGATTCAGACGATTTGGAGTGACTCTGTAATTAGAGAGTGGGAGCTACCTAAGAATCCTGATTCATCTGCAAATACTTGAAAATCCTGAAGAATTATGCACAACTTAGAACTGTGTATCTCTTTTCACAATCAAGTAAACCAGAAATGAGTCCAGGGTTGATTTATTGAAATTAATAAAGAACACTTATTGAAATTAAGGACCCTATTTCCTATATCATATTGTTCCTCTGTGTATTATTACCTTTCTTGAGGTCACCTCATAATCCAAGATGGTTATGTTGGATCAGGAGTCAAAGTATCTGTGCTCCCTGACTGAGAAAGGAAGAAGCAACAAAAAGAGACAATTCCTTTCTTACTATACACACATCCACCTACATGTCATTGGACACAAATTAGTCCTGTGACCACAGCTAAAAAAAAGTAAGAGGATGAATAATGATCATTATTCCGTAGGTCTATGTGCCAAGCTAAACAAAGCGGAGATTTATTTCTGATGAATAAACAAAGACATAGTAGTCCCTGGCAACAGTAGATAAAGTGATTTGTTTACTCATTGTACTAGTCAGGACTCTCTAGACTAACAGAAACTATAGAATATATCCCCTTCTCTCTCTCTCTCTCTCTATATATATATATATATTCTAATATATATTAGAATATGTGTATGAATATATATTTGTATATATAGAGAGATAGATTTTGATTATATACATATATATGTATGTGTGTGTGTGTGTGTGTTGGTCTAGCTAATCTACCAATGGATAACTATGTATAGAAGGTCCAAGAATCCAGTAATTGTTCAGTCTACAAGGCTGGATGTCTCAGTTAGTCTTCAGTATATGCCAGAACCCTGAGGAGCAGGTTCTAATGTCAGTGAAGGAATGAACTTGCTAGTGAGGCAAGAACAAGCAGGCAAAGAACAAAAGCATCCTTCTTTCATGTCCATATATAGACTTCCAGCAGAAGGCATGGCCCAGATTAGAAGTGGGTCTTCCACCTCAAAAGGTCTGGACTAAAGTTGTGGTTTCCCACCTCAAACATCCAGATCAGAAGTGGATATTCCCATAAGCAAAAGTCACTCATAGGTGTGCCCCCAGTTTTGGATATTCATTAATTCCAAACATAGTCAGTTACACAGCAAAGAATAGCCATCATACTAGGACAGCCCGGGGCCAAATAGGAGTACTGGGTCAATGGGAAGAACTCTAGGGACAGAGAGATGTGTACCTCCAAAGAAGTCATCAGCTTTGAGCGTGACACTGGGGATTCACAGTCATCACTCCCAAACCCTCTGAACCCTGACCTGCAGACCTCCTGATGCTTCTGTTGTCCTGACAGCAGGAATGAATATCAGGCTAGATAAGTGAATTATAAGAGACCATGAGAAACTAAAGGTCCAGCTAACAGCTAGTCATAGACCTATGAATGTTGCTATTTTTCCATTATTTCTATTTTATGTGTTGGGTGATATGCTTGCATATATCTGCACCCTGCACGCATTGAGTGCCCACAGAGGCCAGAAGGTGGCATCAGATCCCCTAGGACTAAAGCTACAGATGGTTGTTAGCTTCCATGTAGGTGCTGGGAATCAGACTTGGACGCTATGAGCAGCAAGGGATCTTAATCACTGTGCTCTCTCTCTAGGTTAATGACACTATTTAAGACCTTCTAGCACTGAGGTGACAGCTGAGTGAGGCATTGCGAGTGAGCTTAAGGCATACCAGAAGAAGAGCTTATGACACAGTGTGCTCAAAAAGTACTACACATAATAATGGAGTCTGATACACTTCATGGGAGATACTGGCTTTTACATTGTATATAGACTATATTGTCCAAATGAGATACAACCCTGATTTCAATTACTGCATTATTGACGTGGCTTGTAATTGGCAATCTGATAGCATCGGTGCTGTCATGTGTACATCCTTACAAAGGCATCACTGATACTTTATTACATTCTTGAGACAGAATAAAAATCTTCATTACTATGTTTGTGGATGGTGTCTCCGATACTGATGCCTAGAGTATCTTAAATTTTTGTTTTTGTTTGTTTGTATAAGAGAAATGATGCAAGAAATGAGAAAATGTGTCTAAAAACAAACTTCCCATCTTACAGCACATACCAAATGGAAGGCAATGCCGATGTTTGGAAAATGGACATAAATATTTTTTAGATCTATGGATCTAAAATATGATGAATACAAATATTATAAAAAGCCACAAACAGTTCAAGCTTAACACTGAAGGTAACTTTGGGTGAGTCTGCCCTGAGATGTATTAGCCTTAGTCCCACTGCCCCTGCCCCCCACGCAGTTCTCCAATGGAATTTGAGCCCATGTCTAATAAAGATTTGTAGTAATATTAGTAGACTTAAATAGAATCCCAAAGGTATGTAAAGCAATTTAATTCCTACCAAATAATCTCGATTTCCAATTGCCCTTGCCTCCAGGAGGATTCTTTGGCACAGGAAACAGTCCCTTCCTCCCTGACCCCAAAGGTTTCCTGCTTCTTCTTCATATCATACTTAAATATATAAGTAAATGAAACGAATAAAAAAACAACAGTTATGCTTCCATGTTTCTGCAAACCGGTTGAAAACCGTCATTAAGACATTTTGAGTATTCATTTACCACTTATTTTAATCTACCTGACAGCTACTTTGTTTATTGGTTACTTGGCGCTCTCTCTCTCTCTCTCTCTCTCTCTCTCTCTCTCTCTCTCTCTCTCTCTCTCTCTCTCTCTGTCTGTCTTTCTCTCTCTCTCTTTCTCTCTCTCTCTCTCTCGTGTGTGTGTGTGTGTGTGTGTGTGTGTGTTGTCCTAGATATCTAACCACAGCCCAGTGAAGGCAAGTGTCCAACAACTTCACTACTTGGGTATGGATTTGCAAGCTTCTGTAGGTTCATACCTACCTGTTCTACTCTGTTTTCAACTGTAGAAGTACCTAAGATACAGTGGGATTCAAATCAATCTACTTTCCCTTACAACGTCAAGTGCTGACCAGCTGCTTGTTTATGTGTCAAAGCTAATGTGCTGTTGCATGAAATGACATTTCTGGTCAGAAGCCAGAACTGTGCAACCTACCCTACTTCCGCCTGACTGTGGATTGAGTACAAAGGAAGTGCATTGCTCCTGCATCCAAGGGAGCAGATAAATAGGGATCAGAGGATAAATTTAGACTCCAACAAACCATAAGACAGGAATCTGAGTCAATGGCTTAAATAGTTTGGTTTTCTCTGTTATCCCTTCAACTTCAATTACTATGACTATTATAACATATCTGACCAAAATAAGTAAATAAAAATTTAAAAATTGAATATTGCAGTATGAGAGTCAATACTTTTGCTATTGGATTTGATACCCAGAATATCAGTGTTTCTCTCCCTCTAACTTTCAGGAATTTGTACTTTACCATCAGTTCTAGATCACAAAACCCCAGGACACCTAAGAAGTAATTTCTCCACGTTTAGCCCTGTCTGATATGAAAGCAAGCAATGGTGCATTTACATTGAATTTTAAATAGATTGCTGCTTCCTGTGATGAGATTTAAGGTGACTTGTAGCTAATTGGAACAATAACAATAGTAAGTGTGTTTGTCAGGTGTGAGAGGGAGAGGTACTCTGTTTACAGACTCGAATGCTGTCCTTCATGTTTCAGGATGAGACTCCTGACTGCAGGCGTAACAGTTTACTTGGGGCTCTTTAGTAATAAGGGCATACACATGAATATTAGGGGTTGTTTTGGTTTCTTGAGACTATTGTTTAGAAATGCTTCAGACTTAGTTAAAAATAACAGACATTTATCCTCCAATCAATTTTGAGGTTGGAAATCTGTAGTGAAGATGTTAGAGAAGGAAGCTTTCCTTCCCCACTGAGTTTCTGGTGGTTTCCAGTGTCTTTCCTAGTCACGTAGAGTCATCACTCCTGTCTCTGACTCCCTCTTTGTATGCCCTGCCCCCTCCACATGGTCCTGTGTCTTCTGTCTTTCCTTCTATGGACACCAGGACTAGAACTCATCTTAACCAACCTCTCCTTACCTATTATATAATTATATCTGCAAAGGTCTTATTCTGAGACTGTAGAAATCGATTTTAGGGTGCATGCTTTTCACCCCAGTACACAGTGTCAGGCATTATCTAAGGCATGGCACTAGCTAACCGGGTGGCTTTAGCCAACCTGCTTCACCAAGCCAGTTCTCAACAACTTGCCTTACAACAAAGTCTTTCCATACTTTCCTTTGACAGTACTGGAGACTATCCCAGAATGTAACACATGCAGACAAATGATCTGCTGCTGAGCCAATCCCTCAGTCCATTCTATACTCCTCCTTAGTTTAAAATCTGAGTAACTAGGATTACAAATTGCACCAATGAGCCTGACTCAAAACAAAAACTTTGAACCAGATGTTTTTAAGACAGCCTTCTGAAGTCTAGCCATTTGAGATTATCCTAAGTACCTAGTTGCAGCTTTCCTAACTTCCTCTGTCAAAAATGGCAGACACTTGCCAGCCAGGGCAGAAATATAGCTCCTATGATGGTACCAAGGTTGTTTGTCCTCCTAGTGGCAGCTTCATGGGGGAAAACCTGGTTTAGTGAGGCCTATTATAGGTTCAATCCACAGATACTGCAAATAGTGGATATCTAGCAGATTTTAAAATTTAAGAATTTGACTTCTGGCATGATTATTTTAAAGTCCTATATAACAAACATTAATAAAAAAGGAGGCCATGAAATTGAAAGAGAACCAAGAGGGACACATGGGAGGGAAGATTTGGAGGAAAGAAGGGGAAGGGGGAAATGATTTAATTACATTGTAATCTCCAAAATTAAAGAGATAGTTTTCAAAAGGAAAGGTCTTGAGATGGTAAAAATAAGTGACGTGAAATGGTGAGATTTGGGTTGTATTTTTCATAACTGATTTTTTTTCTTCGCAAGATCCATGGTCTCGAAGATTCTTGGCATCGGAGTAATGATGCTGTCAAAGCTTGCATACCAGTGAGGTTTTAAACAACACTCTTTCCTGAATCGTCTCCTCTTTTATAAGACGATAATTGTCAAGAACCTGGGATAAGCAAGGATACAAATAGCAAACACCTCCCGCTTGTAGAAGTCTGTGTCTTAATACAAGAAAACATGGCTGATATGGGACATAGAGATAAAGAAAAGAGCCTGGATGTGGCATCTAGTTGTTTCATTTATTAGCTGTGTGACATTACACTAGTTATCCAACACCTCTGAGTTTCTAATTCCTTATTTGGGACATAATCTGATAAAATATGAATAAAAATTTTAAAAATCTAATAAAAATATCTTCATTACAAGTTGATCATAAAGATAAATATGTATCACTTTCAGTTGTCCCAATGGCTACCATGCCAGGAAATTACATGCTTACTGAGAAAATTTGCCAGGAAGTGAAAACTCATACATTTGCCTCCTTCTGAGAAATATATTTCTTCCCCTAGGAGTACTACTTAAATATGCCTGTCACTGTACTCCAGTTTGAGATTATAATTGTCCCCATGCATTTCTCTGTCCTGGGAGGCCCTTCAGTAGGGTATCCAGGTTCGTTTGTTTCACCTTTTTAAAAGGCATTTTTACTTTTAAAAGATATTTTATGTGTATGAATATTGGCCTGCATATATGTTTGTTTACCATGCGCGTGCTTAGGGAGCATGTAGGCCAGAAGAGGGCATCGGATACTCTGGAAGTAGAATTTACATCACTTGTAATCTGCCATGGAGGTTCTAGGAACTAATCCCAGGTCCTCTAAATATCAGCAGCAAGTGTTCTTAACCTCTGAGCAATCTCTCCAGCCCATATTTGTTTCATCATTTGCTTTCCAGTGTTTAGGTGAGTTAACATTCCAACGCCAATGAATCAGTGCATTATAAAGAATTAAATAGTAGGGCAATGTTAGTTCCATGCAAAATATATCAAACATACGCTAGAATCTGAAGGCCTTAATTTGCAGAAATAAATGATTAGAGGTACAACAGATTATACCCTGCTTATAACTAGTGTGTTTCTTATTTGGCCAGCTCATATGGAATAATAAATACAAAGTGGACTTTTCCTTCCTTTATTATATATGGTAGTCGATCCTGTGTGAATGAGAACAGAAACTACCCGTAGCTATGGTAAACTGTAATTACATGCCCAGGTCCCTCTTAATTGCTTATTTATCACAACTGCCTGACCAAGAGTGGCACAGACACTACCATTTATTACAAAGGGTACCTTGAGCCACAGAGAGGTCAAGTGGCTGGCTGAGGCGCATGCAGTAAGTGAGAAAGAACAACAACTTGCAGCTCTTGGTTCTCATCATCCCCAAGCCCTGTTTACAAGGACACTGCACTCTTTTCATAAGAAATCTTAGGAGACTGCGGGCGAGATGGACCTAAAACACCACCTTTAAATTCTCCCTTTGCCCCAGGCAGACCATCTTCTTCAGCTGCCAGTGTCATAGCTGCTTTTAACACCATCTATTGCCCCATGACTTATACCTATCTGCATGAACTTGAAATCAATCACTGCAAAGAGGTCCCAGGACCAGTAACCTGCTGTCCCCCATGCATGGCGACTAAAGGAGATGTTAACATACCAAAGCATATTGCTTTTATACTCAGCTAGCTGCTCCTTGCAGATTTGTTTCATAATATAGTTTTCACTCACCATCACATACAACCTCTACAGTTTATTACTGCCTCTGATTTCAATTACCTTTACTTTCTTTTGACTTCTTTTCTACTTTAGTATAAATTAGAGCCGAGATGGTCCAAAAAAATTAAAAAGAGCCAACATAGTGTGGACCCCAATAACATATGACTAGTATTCCTGTAAGAAGAAGAAGTCTGAGCACAAACACTTACAGAAAGAAAAGTTTGTGAAATTTCAGGAAGAAGGTAGTCACATATGAGCAAAGGAGAGAGGCTTCGAAAGAAATCAACACTGCTGACCCCTTGATCATAGATTTCTAGTTTTTGGAATTTGTAGAAAAGAAATAATCACCAGTCCATAAATTTTGTTAGGATTCCTTGAATAAATATAAATGATTTCCATATGATACTCATTACTATACAGCTGTTGGCTTAAAAAACTAAAGATATTTAACTGTCACTTGGAGATCACCTAATGTATTCAGTTTCTGGATACAGCTAACCCCTTAGAAGACTTGTGAGCCTACAGGGGAGACAAAGAGATTAGCACAGTGTGATAAAATTGGCAACAAACACCAGCATACCCAGAATGCTGTGGGTGCTGTGGGGCAATATACAATCCCAAACACTCAGGAGCAGATAAGGATAGGCAGTGCTCCCAGGAGATATTTGCAAAGAAGCTATGTTTAAGAATGAATAGGAATGAAGAAAAAATGAAGGGCCCTTCCATGAAACAAGATGCTACATATGAAAAAAGTAAGACTCCCTGGAGGACAGAGTATTCAGAAGGCAGTGGTACCCAGCATGACTGATGCATCTGATGAGAACAGTTTCAAGAGGGGAGATAGAAAACAAGCAGATGCCAGGACATGGTACCTGGTAGACTGTGGTGTTTTTAAGGACAAGCAAGCAAGATTCAATGCTCAGTCTAGTTCATGTGATGGGAATTTATTAGAACAGGTGGAAGGATGAAGAAATGCAAAAAATATATCATAAAACAAGCCACCAAGTTTCACTTGAAGGCTACTTAAAGAAAACTCATATCCAACATGGCCAGCTGTGGTTCCAGATCCCAGGATGATGCTCTCCTTGGTCTTGATGGTGTCTGAATACAAGTCTTCTGCCCCTCCAACTCTTCCCTCTGACTAGCAGCCCTGGGGTCTCTGACTGCAATCTTTACTGCTTCCTAGCCTCTACTTACAATGCCTTCATTCAGTAGACTTCAATATAAGTATCTTTTCTATGATTATGTTTCTCTTATTGCCTAGACTCCCTGAAATAAGGAACTTGATTGAGTCGTGATTTTTGACAATATGATGTTAAAGAGCCATTTAAACATTTTCAGGAGAAAATCAGCACAAATTATTGCTTTAAGAAGGACATTTTATGTGTTTATCTAATTATTCTTCATCAATAAAAATTTGGGAGACAGATATTGGGGTAAGAACCTGAATGATGAGGGAGGCAGTAGAGAAGTGACCAGTGACCTTCTATCTCTGTCCTTCCTCCACCCATAAAAGGGTCAAGACCATCTCTCAGTCCTGCCCTACTACTTCCTTTTTCTCTGTCTTCAATCCTCCAAAACCTGTATCGTTAACTTTGGTCACCTAGTAACTAGCTCTGCTCTCTGATTCAAAGCAAATCCTGTCAGAATGTAATAAAAATATCACATAACATACTTTTAAGTGGTTTTACCTAAAAAGAGGGATTTTGTTCCAAACCTGTTCTAATAATCTACCCCAAATACAAGAAATAGACAGATGACCTCCATAGTAATACTGACAAAAAGATGAAAGATTTTAAATATGTCAAACAAATATATAACAGTTGGTCAACAAATGGATACAGAAATTACAGAAATCTCAGAACATGGAAATTTTCATTATTACAGGACTTCTGACTCAGTAGACTTTAGAGACATTTGCTAGAATAGGGAATACAAAAGAAAGATCTTGGCAGTCTGGATTCTGTTGAATTTTAAACAAAACCATAGTTATAGCAGGTAATATTTTTACAGCTGCAATAGCTAATGCTTCCAAATCTCAGAGGCTTAACACGACTAGTGTAGTTCTTGTTCAGTTGGCATTATCAGGTTTAGAATGTGTGTCGGAGGAGGGGGGTGCTCTACCTCATATAGTCATTTAGAGACTACCATATTTAACATGTATCCTCCAGGTTCCTAGTGTCCAGAACTGGATAGGGGGAGAGAAAATGAAGAAAGTATACCTCCTCTTAAGCATCAGTTACCGTCACATTCTTTTGTAAATAACTAACTACCCTGGGCTGATGATAGATTTGGGAAATTGATCAGCTGGGCTCCAAAAGCAGGGATGCAACCATGCTCAGGAAACAAACTAAGATTTAGGCTTAGAAGGAATTGCTCTCTTGATACCTCTCTCTTCATTACTTAAGCCACCTGACAAAATACATGACTTCTAATAGCAACTAGCCTCATTTTCAGTAAGACTAGGTGCCTGAAAAAAGACTAAATAGACATCTCTCTTTGGGTCCAATGACAGATTTCTAGGAGCGTCTTCTGACTGTTCCAGTGTGAGTCATATGCCTCCCTTCTGTCTGTTCAGTGGGCTGAATCAAGACACAGGAGCTTGTCTGCTGAGTCACATCAAGCTGTGTGACTGGCTGACAGAAAGAACAGATAAGCCCAAGAGATACAGGATTAGTATTTTATTGGGGCTAGGAATAAGCAGATGAACGCATAACTACTACCAGGACTGGTTAAACCCTTGGAGTGATGTAAATAGCCAAAAGGGAGAATCCAGAGCATAACTGGCTCCAATGATAACTCTGCAAAGTATCAGTATGTTAAATGCTGGGAAAAGAAAGATGAACTTGCAAAGAACTTCACGTTCTTGTCATGCCCAGGAAGGAAACAGCCTCTGGAATGAGGTGTCAAGGACTCCACTGCAGAAGTCAAGTCACATGTGCACAGAGTAAATGGAGATGAGGAATTAGAAACCATGAGAGTTGGCTGTAAGTGTTAAAAGCTAGCCTATAAGTACAAGGATGAACCTTGGAAACATTATGCTAAGTGGGAGAGACAAATATAAAAGCCCACACAGTCTATGAAAATTTCAGATGAGGCAAATCTATAGAGATGGAAAACAGGCTAGCTGTTGCCTAAGTTGGGAAGGGCAAGGGGCAGAAGGGAGAGTTAGTGGGAATGACTGCTTAATGCTTTTGGAATTTCTTTGTGGGGAGGCATTTCTATACTGAAATGGTGCTAATGGTAGCATAAGCGTGTCAGTGTACAAAAGGCCAATGAATTGTACACTTTAAAATGAGATAAAATGGCAAATTTTATATTATCTGGATTTTACTTCAATTTTTAAAAAAAGCTCAAGCTAGCCTATAAAAGTCCATAATACAGCATAGCAATGAGTTGGAAAAAGACTGACTATTTTAATAGCTAGAGAAGTTTTGGGTGTGTTGTATGTAGAAGTAAAGACTCACTAGGTAGGGAGAAGTTAAATATGTGGAAGTAAGGACAATGATCAGGTGCACTGAATAAATGGGAGTATTTAGAATTCAGGCACTTAGTAATGGGTTAAATGCAGACTGAAAAGGTTATATTACCAGGTAATAGAATGACTCCTGGAACCCAAGCATTGGCAGGAAAAGAACAATGGACTAAAGAAATATCTCTATTTTTCTCTCACAGAATCAAGTATTCAGGTTTGAAGCATTGATTTCAGATCATAGAATGTTATGGTACCTTAGAGTAAAATACGCTCAACTTCTCCATTACTGGGAAGATTAAGTAACTTGCTCCAAATCATGGATAGTCTTGCATTTTCCCTTGTTTAATTCTTAAACACGGCATCACGTCTAAGAAGATTAGAGCCATATGGGAAAATGCTTCCTGGTTCCACTACTGATAGGCTGTGTCACCTTGGTCAAGTTACTACAACCTTTGAGTTTTGTGTTTTCTATGCGTAAAGTTGAGAAAATAATGTCACGTTTCAGTTATGCTCTGTGTTGATGGCAGCCACATCAATAATAGTCTTCTCCTTTCATCTTGCACTCCAACCTGGCATTCTGGTTCCCTCCCAATTATGGGGTAGCTGAAATTGGGAGAAATCTAGGAAATGATAGGGAAAGGGTCATTGTACTTTTATTTGACACATTTTCATGCCAGGGATATAAAAGAGAAAGTGGTGCAATTCAAAATGACTGTAGGGCCCCTGGAATATAATGGCAAAATGATGAAAGCAAGCATGATGACAGCGGATCTGAGAAAATTAAATGTGGTGAACAAATCTGAGAGGGGAGAAGTCAGGAAGTTATGTTCTATGTATAATGCACCTGGCAGGCACCAAGTGTCACACATGACCCAGTGGGTAGTACAAAGCCCCTGGAAGCAAGAGAGTACACAAGTGACTATTCCCAGAGGTGGGGCAAGCTTCTGGAATGCAAGACATCACTGAGAATCAGAAAGTTGGCAATAGGGAGCGACTGCTCAAAGAATTCCACGATCCATCAAAGGAGGTCCTATTGAGATAAGACCTTTCTCTTCCACATCTGTTGGCAGAGCCTCGGTTTAGAAAAACAGTGCATCAGAGAAATTTACCAAATTGACAATCTCACCCACCCAGAGGACAGTATCCATGGGACACGGAACCAATTAAATCCTAAGAATGACAACCAAAGAAATACTTGGGATCACAGAGGATTTTACATTGAGTATATTTCTTTACATTGGGTTAAACTGTATATTTAGAAGTTTATCAGGGAAATTTTGAATATAAAGAAGACATCACTGCTACTATAAATCACTAACTTTAATTACTCTTCCCTAACTATATCAGTGTTTATTAGATGTTACTTCAGTAATAAATCAACTGTATCCTAGGAGCTTTAAAAAAAAGTGTCAAACTTGGAGTGTAGAAGAATCCAAGTTTTGTATTCACTATACATGGCAGATACAAGTTTACCATAGATCTACAACTCCTAATTTCTTCATAAAGCTTAAATGTCCATCTCCAATGTGTTTTTCTTAGCAAAGGTGGTAAGAGCAATGGCCACACAGTGGGATGGCCACCAGGAAGTTCATTACTTCATCCATGTTCTATTCACCAAGGCAAATCTCTTGAGGATTCACACAGACTGGGGATATGGAAGTATTATTCAAAGAAGCAGTGAAGAAAAAAATTGATGCTTCTCTCATGGATGCATCTGCATGTATAAGCAGAGAGAGAAAAATCAAATTTGCTTGCTTTCTCACTTTTATTCATTTTTATTCCATCTAGGATCCCAGCTCATGAAATGGTGGCACCCACATTTAGGTGTGTATTCTTACTCCAGTTAACTAAAATTAAAAAAAAATGCCTCACCGACGTGGCCCAGAGTTTATCTATCAGGTGAATCCAGATCCCCGTCAAATAGACAATCAACATCACAATAGCCTTTCGATTAAGGACTTAGCTGGCTTTTGAGAACAATGTTTTAAAGCCTTGGAGTCATTTGATGAATATAATTTCTGCTAAGCCATCCATTCTTTAGCTATTCAACTATCCTTTCGAAAAGAACAAGGCCTCCTGTGGTGGAAGGGAAAATTGAGGTCACCTGGTCTTCCTGACAAAACAGGGTTGGTGTAGTGGGGACCAAGAAGTTGATGACTAAGGGGATGCTCCACACAAAACAAGCAGCCAGGAAGAGAGGTCCATCTGCTACTTACCTGTAGACATTTCTGGGGCGAGTTTCCATCCTGCCCTGTTCACTGTGTCTCAACACAATGCATGCCTTTTGTTTCTCCCATTCTTTTTTACATAGTTAATCTCATACCATTAGCCCCAAGTAAGCTGAAGAATGACTTCCACCATCAAGTTCCATAGCTGAATTTTCAAAGTCCTGAAAATCAAAACTGGAAATGAGACAGCCACTACACTTTGCTAGAGTTGCTGGATTTCATGCTGAATACTTCCACCATAATGAGGCTGTGGTATTTACCATGACCCGGTTCACATGTGATGAAGAGACACTGTCAGTTTCTCATCGAAGGTTTTCTTTCTTACTACTAGATCTTCAATTATTTATCCAGTCCTAAATATAACAAAATATTAAAATTTATTCTCATTTTTTGTTTTTTGTTTCTTTGCAAAGAAAGATGTTTTCGTAAATAGGATAAGGCTAGCAGAGTGACTCAAGCAGAGAGATCTGCCAATCACGTTGGTGAGAGATTTCTGCATCAAACTGACCCATACATGCGTGTCTGAAGCATTCCTTAATCAAGAATGGGGAGTGATATTGACCCTTGTCTCCTCCAAGCCAGTCTTCTTTAATCACCCATGTCTGTGGTCTGTCTTCCATTTTGAAGGAAAATCTCTCTGCTCAGCTTTGGGTCCCTTGAGATCAATGTTGTTTACCCCTTTCCCCCAGACATTCTGAAAGTCAAATCAGAAATTAAAGTGTATCAGAACTAGGCAGGTGTTGCCTGCCTCAAGACTTGAATGTACTTAAAATTCATCCTTGGAATGTTATACAACTAGGTTTTTTTATAGCACTAAGTAGTTCTTTTTTTTTTAAGTTTCTAATTTGGTGCCATGGGTGCTTTCTTCTTGTTTTTCCCTCTCAAGGGCATATTTCAAGTAGAAAAGTTCCAGGAAAAAGGGACTAGTATACTGGCATTCTCAATTTTCCATGACGTAATATTCCCATACCGGATGATGACTCTCAGGCCTGTGTTTTACGTTGGTTGTTTCCAAACTGACTTCTAGCACAGTGCAGTTGGGACTTTCAAAGTGGTTTAGTGTATGGAGAGTTTGTGTAAACAACTATTTCATGCCTTCTTAGTGATACCTAAGTCCATGGTCTGGGTTGTTTTTCTTTCTTTGACTTTTTTTTTACACTGACATGATGTTATGGTTCTCTATATCAGAAAATAATTACTTAAACTTCTTTAGTTTCTTTTCTAGTACTTTTTAAAAATACTTTCTTCTTTCACTACCAAGTCATGGAGTTAAATGGGAAAGGCAGCTGAATTAATAATTCCTGTTCCCTATTGGTTACTGATGCCTCACTGTTGCTGCCCTGGGTCATTCCCATTTTCTGAGCCAGCTGTGACTAGACACATGCCCTTCCCCATGTTATTCCAGTGGGCTTTCTCAATTTTTCCTTAGAGGGCCTTGAATTCCCATGTGAGAGAGGTTGTGTTTTCTCAATTTTGCTTCATCTGAAAAGCCAGAGAAGTTTTTCAGTGGTCATCTCTTCATGATCACTGGATCAATTATTTCATTGTTCTGTTCCTTGTCAGGACTTCAGCTCAGGTGGCTCTTTCAAAGTTAGTGTGACCCAGTCCTCTGTCCCTCTTTTGTGGACCACTGTGACAGAGCATTGCTGCTACACCGGGTAAGATGATAGTGAGATTCCTCAGCAGATCAATTGTCTTTCTGTTATATTGCCATCAATTGTGAAATGAAAACTACCATATCCCACCAATATAACCCAATCATCTACTACACAGGGCTTGGATAGGTACACAAATTATCTCTGTAAAAGTATTTGATCACTTTGAAAACACTGTGACCATTTTTGGTTGAAGGAATGAAAAGCCTAAGACATATACCATGCTATGTCATTTTTATGCATGAAGATATGTTTTTTGTGGTTTTTTGTTTGTTTTTATTTCATTTTACATTCCAACCACAGTTCTCCCTCCCACCCATCCTCCCTACCACTTTGCCTTCTCCTAACTCCCCCTTGCCTCCTCCAATTCCCCCTTACCTCACCCCTAGACCACCCCAGTTCATCCCTCCTCACAGGTTAGGGCTCACATGAGGAGTCAACATAGTCTGCCAAAATGGGATGGGATGGGGCCAGGCCATTCTCCAATGCATTAAGACTGAGCATGGTATACCACCATAGGGAATGGGCTCCAACATGGTACATGAGGATATATATTTTTAAAGCATATAAATCAAGCAAAATAATGTGTTAATTATCTATTTAGTGCTTTAAAGTAGCTATTATTCCTATTACAAAAGACATGTTTCAATAGCTAAAATGATAAAGAATGGGAACCCTAGTAATACTAGCAGATGTCATAAACAGGACATTCTTAGAAAAAGAAATATAAAGTCTTTTAGAAGTAGTTTTGATATTAATTGTGTATCATGTACAGTAATGAAAACTTCAAGACATCTCCAATACCCACTCACTTGGTTAAATAGAGGATAGATCCATTATATGATAGGATTTAAATGACCTGTTCTTACTAATATGGAAAGTGCTATAGAATATAATATTTTTAAAGAATAAAGAAGATGTTACATGATATATTGCACTCCCATTTTTGTTTGACAGATATTGAACACAGGGCTTCAAACACACTAGAAAATGTCCTAAGACTGAGCTACACCTCAGCCCAGTAGAAACTGTGTGAACATGTATCTCTATGTGTTTGTAGAGAGGAAAGTTTTATGAGCCAAGCCACAAAATGATAAGAGCATATGTGTCAATTGTAGGTCATCTCAATTTTTGTATTTCATTGTTTTTTTATAATGCATTGTGGAGTCTTTCTGTTTTGTTAAGCCTGACGAATCTATTTACACATTTTTTAAACTAAACAACCTATACGTTTGAAAAGGAAAATACAGAGGAAGAGCTACACAACACAAAACACCTTCCTTCCCACAGACCAGTTTTCAGTTCACTCCAGACATCAGACATCTGTCTCAAGACCGTGACATCTGTCTACTGCGCTGTGTTATTTCACAAATATCGTAATGCTGAGGTCTCCAACCCATCCATCTACAAAAGCACCAGCTCTCAGAGTATTGATAGATTCCTTAATTAATTTGCTATTTCTGAGAACATGCTTACTCCCTTGCTCCATCCACTTCAGGGCTTGATTTCAACAGCACGGAGCAAAGATGTTCTTAACCCTAGCACCTGACTTCCCAAAGGATGTACAGATTAAGGAGAAATCTGAAGCAGTTGTACCCGATTGCTCAGAGTTGTCAATGACCAATTAAACCTTCAACAGTTGAATGCTGTTTAGTTGATTTGAATCAAAAACCATGTTCTAAAAGCCATCATCTATTATGGACATACACTTCTTTCAAGTTCTTATTTCAGACTCTTAGTTCCTAACTAAAGAATAGTAATAGGCTGGGAGACGGCCTAGAGTTCAAGGGAACTTGCAGCTCTTTAAAAAGACACAGTTTCCATTCCCAGTACCCACATGGCAGCTAACAACTACCCATCAGTTCCACTTCCAGGGGATCCAATGTGCTCTTCTAGTCTCTGTGGGCACCAGGCGTGCACATGGCTCACATATATACAAGCAGACAAAACACCTAAGACACATGAATTTATTTTTTAAAAAAGGATAGCAGTGTCAGCATCTAAGATCATTCATGTCAAAGATAGAGGAATGTTTTCCATTACTTTATGATTTTACTGTTTTTGATTAAAACGAAATAGAATTACATCAATTCTCCTCTCCCTCTCCTCCCTCATTCCCCTCCCAGTTACCCTCCTTCAAACCAATTCCAGAGCCCTGTTCTCAAGTTAATATCCTCTTTTTATTTGGCTATATTTGTACATATGTGTATATGTGTTTGCACAAATACATATAAACAGAACCCTCTGCATCCATTTTTCTGTTTGTGTGAGTATTGTATCAAGGCTGAGCACTCTGCATTTGACAACCCATAAATGGGGGTCATCCCCAGGTGATGCTAATTCCCCTCTCTGCAGTCAACAGTTGTCAATAGCTCACTCTGTGAAATTTTCTCTCTTTCGTCTTTACATATACCCACTGCTCCAGATTTGTTTGTGTAGCCATTTCTAGGAGAGACTGTTTCCCAGCAGGCTTCCTGGTACTCTGGTTCTAACCATCTTTCACCCACCTCTTCTGTGATGTTCCCTCAGCCATAGAGGCAGGAGCTGTAATGGAGATGTAGTCACTGGGACTGTGTTACCCACCATCCATTGATCTCTGCATTGTGTCCAGTTGTGGTTCTCTATGAGGGTCTACATTTGCTGTGAGGAAAAGTTTTTTTGGTGGCAAGGGGTGGCAGCCACCCTTGTCTGTGAGTATAAGGATAAGACTGAGAATGTTGTAAGAAATTATCCTGGTCTAGAAAAGTGCAAGTAGTGGGTTCTTTTCTGAGGTCCATGACCTCACTAGTCCCAAGAAGTTGCCTAGGTTTCTAGTACTGGCACGATTTCCCTACTGTTGCGTGGGCTTCAAGCCCAGTTAGACAGCTGTTGCTTGCCACAGACGTGTGACTACCACTTCTTACACTTTGATGCATACCTTGCCTTGATGGCAATTGGCCTGGTTCATAGATGTTGCAGCTGGCTAAGACCATTTGACTGATTCTCTCCCTTGGCAACTTGCTTAGTATTTCTGGAACAATGGAAGCTAGCGTGTGAAAAAAAGGCTTACAGATCAGATCCAGGATCTTCAGCCATAGAGGCCCATCCTTAACCCCTGAAAGGCAACTGAAGACTGAAACGATAATTAGTATTTTGGGGGGGAGTCATTTGAATCATGCTAACCGAACCCTCCAAAAGGTTTCTGATGTCTGGTATGGGGAAGGGGGGCTATGGTGAGGAAGGAGGGAGGTCAATACAGAAGGAGAGGCAAATAACACTGAGGTTATTTGATAAAACTTCAAGAAATCATGTCATTTTATATTTATCTAAAATTATACACAATGCATACACAAGTGTGTATAAATATATATGCATGTGTGTATACATATATAATATATATACATTATATATACATATATATACATATATATATGTTAAGACACCTGGGGTGACAATGTTTCCCATAAGACCAACATGCCTTATTGTGTGCATGTGTATTTGTATGTGTTGGCTCCTGCAAATGTTATTACCAGCTTTTAGCCCTGCTTATTATGTAGCTCTAGGAGATGATATTTCTTTGATATGGAAGCACCATCTTTTCCACTATTGATGTGAAATTCAGATTTATTATTCAAAGACAATTTCTATACTTCAAAAGGTTGAACAAGCTAGCACTTAAGAATCCCAGCTGGTTAAATTTAGAGCATTGGAAAAGATCCAGTCCAAGAATAATCTTTGGCTTTGGGCCTATAGCATTTGTATTCGATAGTATATTGGAAAGGAATAGAAAAACATTCATTTTAAGCCCTTGCTTTTCCATCTACTGTTCTTCATTGATAGGAGAATTGGTGTTGATAGTGGTGGCGGCCTCGGAATCATGACTCTCTTGTGTGTTCTATTTCAATTACACTCTGCCCATTTAAAAAGACTTTTGTTTATAAATGTTCACTTTAAAATTCTCTCTCCTTCTACTCTTAATTCTTTCTTCTTGGCTTCCCCCTATTTTTGAAATCTCTATTTTGAGCCATTGTTCTTCTTGAAGGCTAGCTGGCTCATAGGTACCTGGGAACTAGCATTCCAGATCTCATAGAATCCCAGAAACTTCTGTTTCCATTATTGTTGGTGATTTTTCAAAGCAGAGTCTCACTGCTTAGCCCAGTCTGGCCTGTAACTCACTATATATTGTCACGTATGGCCCCAATCTTGTGGCCCTCCTGCCATCAGCACCTGAATGCTGGGATTGTAGGTGTGTGTCACATGCCATACTGAATCCTCACATTTAATTTGCTGTAACATTTCTGACAGTCTTGAAATAGGTAGATTTTATTATTTTGGAATTGGGAAGATGTGATAGTAGAGTAATATAATATAGAAAATCAGTTAATGGTGTTTTCTTTTTATTATTTTAATTTTAAATAGTTTGCTTTACATGTCAATCCCTTTTCCCTCTCCCTCCCCACCTCCCACACCCCCCCATAATCGCCCCAGCCTCCCACCCTATCGCCACTTTCTTCCACATAGGGGATATCTAGAGTCTGTCATTTCACTCAGGGCAGGTCCAGGCACTCCCCTAAGAGTCCAGGCTGAGATAGCATCCCTCTTTGTGTTATGGACACACAATGCCTGTTTGTATGTCAGGGATAAACACTGATCTACTGTCCAGGGCCCCATAGTATTTCTCATGTTGAATAGCAAGCTACATAATGATAATAACCATATTTATGTTATTCATGCACATATTTGTGTCTATATCCACAACATGTGCATATATGTGCATTATATATATATACATATATATATACATTTGCCATTATGTGTATATATACACATGTCCATAACATATGTACTGATATAAAAACAAACCCAGTGGCAGCTAGGTTTTTTATTATTGCAAACTATTGTTTATACTGATTGTATCTACAAAAGAAAAGGCATATAAAGCCAAGAAAAATTAGAGACTATGTGGTCAGTTCAACAGAAAAATTACTTACAAACACTTTCATGTGCCTATAGAGAATTGTATCTTCCAATTCTATTTCTTTCAGATAAAATTGAAGGGAAGACATCAGCCAAGTTTGCAAAATTGCCTTCTAGCTTAAACACTACCAGTTACATGGAACAATTGTGAAAGCAGTATTATTTCAATGGGTACCAGGCAATTCAGAAGTTTAGTATTATATTTCAAGTTCTTGATCTGCAGCAAGCTGAATCATAATTTTTATACATGCACTGCTATGTTGATAGTATTCTCAATTTTTTTCAAAATCAAATGCAGATCAATTTTGTGTTTATTAGGTCATTTAAGAAAACCTTCCAGTACATGGACTAAATATCAGACTCCCTTCTTAGCATTGAAGAGACAATAACACATTAGCCAATAATAATGCTTAAAGAAACCACTTCTCAGTGTAGAAGGCCCTTGGTTGGATCCCCAGTACCACAAGAAGTTAATTTGTATCAAAAGAATAGGAGGAGAAAGAGAAAGGAGGGAGGAGGAAGAGGAGGCGAGGAAGAAGAAGAAGAAGAAGAAGAAGAAGAAGAAGAAGAAGAAGAAGAAGAAGAAGAAGAAGGAGGAGGAGGAGGAGGAGGAGGAGGAGGAGGAGGAGGAGGAGGAGGAGGAGGAGGAGAAGAAGCAGGAAGGAGGATGAGATGATAAAGAATGATAGGGGTTAGCATTGTACATGGAGTTTTTAGGGAAAAAACTTTCTTAGCAACAAGGATGTCCCTCTGTATGCAGTGAATATGTTTTATTACCATTTGTTAATACAGAAGCTGATTTGGACAGTGGTGAGGAAGGACAGAACCAAGCAGTAAATCCAAACAGAAAGAAGGAGAGAAAGAAGGCAGAGTCATGGAGACGCCATGCACTCACCAAAGGAGTAAGATGTCAGAATATTACCAGTAAGCCACAGCCACATGGTGATACACAGACTAGTAAATGTTGGTTAATTTAATGGTGAGAGCTAGTCAGTAATATACCTGAGCCATTAGCCAAACAATTATAATTAATATTAAGCCTCTGAGTGTTTATTTGGGAACTGGCAGGTGGGAGAGAAACCTCCATTTACAGACATAAGAAGAAGAAACAATGCTTTATGAAAAAAAATATGTCTTTTAACTGAAACCTCTTCTCTCATATGCATACAGAAAGATCTGCTCCCACAGTTCTGAAGAATTATTTCACCTGAACAGCATCATCTTTCTTGAGGAAGGCAGCAACTATGTACTTTCATTTTTATTCTTAAATAAAGTGGTCATTTGGGAATTGTGTACAACTCAAAAGTAATAGGAACATAAAGAGATAGGAGCTTAAAGGAAAGAGTGTATTTTCTTTCATTTACAGAAGCCAAAAGGAAGAAACAAATATCACACAGCTTGAGACTGTGGCCCCTATCTTTTCCTTTTACTGCTCTTAGTGCATGGATTCTACCTTCGTGTTTACTGCATGGCCATGATCTGGCCTCCGTAACCATTTTGTCTACATTCCAGGTAAGAGAAAGGTTAATAACACCCTCTCATCTGAATGTTCACCAGCTCACCACCCCCAACTACAATATGAGCTTCTGACAATTCTTTACACATCTTACCTAGCAATTTTTCCTATCCTGCCTTAATCAGTTGGGTTACATGGCCCCTTTGTCTGTAAGAAAGCCTGAGACATATGTTTGCTTGGACACATAGCTGCCCCCAACAAGAGTAGCTCTCTTAACAAGGAGTAAGGAGAGGATGGACACCAAAGATACACATGCCCCAGTCAGTAAGGGTGTACACACAATTGTCTTCCTCCTACAACCAAATGAGTCTAATCCTGTTGATAGGAAGTACCTCAGACCTTACTTAACATCTCCATCATTTTGCTATCAGTCTCCACACAGCTCATACATTTACAACCCCATCAGGCTAGCTCACTCCTAAGGAATAGACGCAGCGTCTCTCCTCCCTGCATCTCAGAAAACTTAAATGACACAATAGGATGGAAACCAGATCATTTTGGTTACAGAAACTAAGCATGTGGATACGGTTTTAAGTTCACTGAGTAATACCGCCAAAGTATTCAGATTTACCTGCAAGCAATCCTGGATTCCTCTTACAGATAAAGGACGCTCCCAAGAGGAGGACAGAATTAGTTATTTTTTTTCATAGTTTAGACCATTAGGTGAGCCACTCTGGCTATCTAGTAGCAGAGTATTTCTCTGGCTATTGCCAGAGAAACTTAAGATCTAAACGTTTTCCCAAGCACAGCAGTGTCTCTTTACTGGTGGCCTCCCAAAAATATATGCCCATATATATATATGCATGTATGTGTCTGTGTATCTCTCTGTCTCTCTGTCTGTCTCTGTCTGTCTGCCTGTCTCTCTCTCTCTCTCTCTCTCTCTCTCTCTCTCTCTCTCTCTCTCTCTCTCTCTCTCTCTCTCTCTCTCTCTCTCTCTCTCTCTCTCTCTCTGTGTGTGTGTGTGTGTGTGTAATCGTCTTTGAATTTGTTTGAACCAAGAAAATCTGAGCCCTTTAAAGGCCTTTTATAGCTTCCATTGCTCTCTTGGCAGTCATGTGTTACAGTTCTGCTGGAGAAGCCACATGCCCTGGCCCCTTTCAGAGGGAACAACCCTGAAATGGCAGAGAACAAGTCAGTTGTCTGGCGTTCCACCTAAGTCAAGCTTAGTAAGGAGTCAGTTGTCAACTTGTAGCCACCAGCCAGGCAGGTAGAACTGCTCAGTTGAACCAGCACTAACAGTGGGATTATTAGCAAGTACATAAAAGCTCTGTTTTGAGGTCATTTGATATAGAATGCTCAATAACCAAAGCAGTTCAGTATTGCTGCTCCTCAGCAGTAGTGTTCATGCTTGATCCCTTCCTATCTACAGATCCTGAAATACTGACAAGTGCTTGGCAAATATTGGTTATTATTTTATGTTATTTTGCTAATGTCAGGTGTGGGACTAGGAAGTGAGCAATCAGAAAATTACCATTGCTTGCTTCTTCTTGCCTCAAACATGAAAATGACACCTAGTCTATTTCAAGATGGTCTGAAGTGGCGGTGTCTATGCACGTCTGTCCACCACAGTCCCTTCCCTGCTGTGTCCTTTGTCTTCTTTTGTCATCCCTGCTTCCTGTCAGGAAATGTCCCTTCTTCTGTCCCTTCTCCCTCATGCTCTTCTGCTCTCAGAGAGAAACTTCACCAGGGCCTCACATTTGGTAATTCTCATTGCCTAATGGTTCACGAATATGTGTTGGTATAAATCCGAGGTATGCATTTGCATTTTAAGCAGCGTGGTGATGTTTGAGCAGAGCCAGGATCATCTTCCCTCACAACTTCTGCATTTGCTAGTATCAAGAGGCCTGCGGAAATCATGCCCACTGCTTTCATGTGTACCTATCTAGCTCCAGACACACGAACAGCCTGTACTCAAGAACAACTCTTGAACTCAAGTAAGAGTTTTGACCAGGATCTCTTCATGCTATGGTAGAATAAATATATTTAGAAACTAAATTTTCAGAGTATTAGATGTCATTTTCCCCTAAACTATTTAGCTCAGCACTGATCTACAAAAAGAACAGGAGATAGGGTACATAGAGTTAAAAATATTTTCAGAGATAATGAAAATGTTTTAATTTTTAGATCAGAAATAGAACTCAGCAAGAGTTTAGAGAATATATTAATATATAATATAGACATTCATTCATCTTAATACCAATGTAATATTAAAACACAGTTGCTAGTATTTTTTATTTCTTTTAGGGAAAAAGGAAACCATGAAAGAAGAAACGCCTATAGTCACGAAAGTGGTTCCAAGATTTTTTTAGTCCAATTGCTCTCAAAGTTTAGAAAGCATTAGAATTTTTAGGATGCTTTATTATTATTATTATTATTATTTAATAATCCAGACCCTCAGCCATAGTAGGAGTGAATGTTCTACAAGCAGGAATGTAATAAATCTCAGAAAACTGCCCTCTTCCCAAGCAATTTAGGTAATTCTACTACACACTGAATCAGAGGAAAACAGAACAAGTCAAACCAGAAATAATGGGAGTTTTGCCACTCTACAGCAGGGCTGCCAGATAGGACAAATGATGTGTGAGAGCACTGCTTTGCTGTCTTTCCTGTCCGAATTGATTGGCTCTCACCACATGCTCCTGGCCAGCATTAAACTGTTAGCCCTGTGAACAACAGCTGCCAGCCACTCCCTTGAAGTTCTCCCATTTGTGAATAGGTTATTTCCCAGGGAAGAAACACAATTTGCTGACCACAAGAAAACCACTTAGAATTGTATGCTAGCTAAGTAAGACTTATTGGTCTGGCCTTGAAATCACCAGGAGTCCACACATCATACAGATGGTGCGCACAAAAGGGAGCTTTAGGGTAGAGGATTGAAATACTAAATAACACTTGTAGAAGGGAGAGAGGAAATAGGAAATAGTTTGGTTGGAATAGGAAATAGTTTGGTTGGAATGACTGATCTTGGGCCAATTTCCTATAATCCATCAACTCATGAAGATGAAACAAAGGCTCACCAGGCACAGGATGAGCTGCATTTCATAAATGAGTGTTTTGGTGTCTATCTAGTTGCTTGCTTACAATGGACCGTATAATGGTACCTTTATAAGCCTATATGTCTCATGTTTGGGGGGGGTGAAATTTGTTAACAAGTTAAATCAGAAAGTCAGCCTCCATCCAAGCTGCTTACACATAGGCCATCAAATGATTCTTTAATTAAGATTAACTAAATAGCCACCAAGGCACTGTCAGTAAACAGCCCACACAAAGCTTAGAAATCTCACCCCATTATAAGCAGTGGCATCTTCTCTAGAAGATATTATGTGTTCTCCGTCATGAACTGAGTTACTGGTTGTCCTCTCCAAGTCCTGGAAAGTGTGATCTGAGCTTTGTGGCGTTGCAAAATACCTTATTTTATTCATTATTTTATCTCTACAACAATCTTGTTGGGCACCCTGGTGATGTGATTCCCATTTTACATAGGAGAAAACAAGCAGAGAAAGAAATACAGTTGTTCACTCAATGTTCTAGAATAAAAGAGTTAAGCAAGTCCAGTTTTGACCTGCAAATTGCTAGCACACGACTGAGCTCATTGCCTTCTTTGTCTAAAATATCCAAATAAAATTGACTGGTCTAAACACCAAAAATGATAATTAGTTAAGGATGTTTTGGTGGGCATGAAAGCTATTTCGTGTGTCTCTCATCCCCATGGACACTTTGTGAAATTTCTTTTCTCAAGGACAGAATTGATTTAATTGGAAAGAACTATGTTCTCATTTCCTATTTTGGCCAGCACAGAACTCACAGCCATATGCACAGTGGCCATCTGGAAAAAATGCTTTCCTGACTTCCAGGAAAGAGAGTAATGCATCAGTTTGCCTTGAAAATGTTTACCTATTGGCACTGCTCTACGTGTTCAGAGTTAGAGTGATTTCTACATGGATTTTTTTTTCGAGATTCTGCCTAATAATGAAAACAAACAGTGCTGCATAAGCCTGTGTGAGAATCTGCACACAGATTTACAGGACACTCCCTTCCCAGTACTACTCTATAATTTGTTTCCTTTTTCTACAAAGAGATGGTGAATTCAGCTTTTGTTCATTGTATTCATGACTACAACACTTGTTTTTTTTCTTTTTCTCAGACTAAGAAATACTCAGAGGTATAATCAGGTCTTCCATAGTATTTAATTAGGCATAATTAAACACCATCTACACAAAACTCAGTGTTTTCAAAGTCCTTTCTTCTGTTACATTGCTAATGAATTAACAAATTAATTGGCATTGTGAGTTACAATAGAAAATGTCAGTGAGAAAATTTTAACTGTCTTACAAAATTACCCTCTTTTTGTAGACTGTGTTCTGTCACAGTATAAAATACAATGTCATTTCCAACAGCTAAGAGGGGAAAAATACAAAGCAAAAGAATGAGAATGGTGGAAAGGGAAAGACAGATAAAAGGAGAAAATTATTCTTCACAGGTTCATATTCTGATCTTATAAGAAGATGATTAATATCCCAGTTATTATGTTAGATTTTGCAGATCATTTTTACCCCCAAATCTCTTAGAGATGGTAGTGTTTGAGGCAGGACTATAACCATAGTCTTATTTTTATGTATGTCAATCTGATTTTATTGCTTAAGAATGTGTATAGAAATACTGTCCATGATTGTTCTAATAACAATGTTTCTTAAAAGATAGTTTAATAAAGAACTTGGCTCTCATGTTTCCATACTTAATCTTGCACAAAGCTGTTTTCTACAGACAGTTTTAAGCAGCATCTTTTCACTAAATTATTTAATATGGGCAATATAATGGAGGGCAAACATGGTCACTACCTCAGAAGTGATAGGTTAAGGATTTCTCTATTTAGCATGCAAAAGCTTTAGTAATGCTTAATACACTAAAAATATGAGTGCTGATGGGCAAAAGGCATGAGCAAAGAGAAATACACATGAATAATAATAATAACCAACAAATATATAATAGGTAAGTATTGCAAGAAATCAAAGAAGTATGGCTTGAAGTGAAATCTTCATTCCTAAGGATCCCTTAGTCTTCACAGTCAGTCTTGGAAGAAGACATGCTGCTCCGTCACTGCTGGTACTGCAAACTGACAAGCCTTAATGGAAAATAACTTAATTACTATTCCCAAAAACTTTAGAAAGCATCACAATCTAGCTCAAGAATTTTACCTTGAGGAATTTGTAGCCTGGTAAATGTCATAGTAAATTTGTAATATCAGAAAGTTAGAAATAACTAAATGTCAACAGGAAAGTGTAAGCGTATTCAGTTGACATTGCAGCAAATAAGAATGTTCCTGAAGAATCTATAGCAACATAGAATTTTATAAACAATAGACTTGAAAAAGTATATTTTTGAGAAGCCAGTAACAGTGGTGTATACCTGTGATCTGTAATCCCAGCACTCTGGAGGCTGAAGCAGGATGATGTCCAGGGTAAGGTCACTCCAGAGTGAGTTACTGTTTGAAAACAAACAACAGCTACAGCTAAAGCCTAACAGTATCTCACTTGTTTAAGTTCATGATACATTTATAGAAACTAAAAATATTAATAGCTGTTGCATCTGAGTTGTTCAAATTACTGGAAATTTTATCTTCCAAAACTGAGAAAATCTACATAAAAGTGGGCTATTTTATGGTCACAGAATATGAAATTGATTTTATAAATTACAGTCACCATTAACACATTTCTTTGACAAAACACTAGGGCAGAGTCATATTTTAGAAGTACAAGTTATAAGGGTTTAGTGATAATTCATCCAGTAAAGTGCTTGTCATGCAATAATTGAAGACTTTATTTCAATCCTTACTTCCTGTGTAAGAAAATCCAGGTACGGTGGGACCAGCCTGATATCCCAACATTGGGTAGGCAGAGATCAGAGATCCTTGGTGAGCAATCACCATCTAGTCTAAGTGAATGAACAAGATTCACGTTCAGTGAGAGACCTGGTCTAAAAGAGTAAGGTAGATACCAATAGAGGAAGATATCCATTGTCAACCTCTGACCTCCACATACATGTGCATTGCATACACACACCACAAACATACGTGATCTATAGAAAGGAAAATTATATATCCTTATACATATGTTTGACTCTACCAAACTCAAACATACCTGAAAGCTGTCTAATAGTTTATTATCACTTAAAATCTAAAAATATCTGTCATCTTTAAAATGTATGTCTCGAGACCTTGATGGCTCAATATTCAAACTGCTGAGTTTTGTATTGATATGGAATATTGATATTAAACTTGCATCAAAAGGTAGCATTATCTACCCAACAGTATCAGATGGAATTAACTTCAAATTGAACTTTATTTGGGGTCACTGATTCTGCAATAGACATTTCTGAATTTCACTGGTTAGTGAATCAGGTAGAGCAACTGCACTTATGTAAGGATCATAGACATACAGGTTGATAATCACTGACAATCACTTCACATATATGGCTCCATTACATCTTTGCATTTGTAAGCATGAATAATGGTCCTATAAGCACATCAAGTTACTAATGCAGACTTGAGGGCACAACCCCAGATCTCTTAGAGGAATCAGTGATAAAAAAGGACTTTGACTTAGCACCCCAGATTTCAATTCCATGGTCAAAACCGCAGCTTTTGCCATTGTGTTATATTTACCCCCTAAAATAATTACCACCTTGAATCTATGTATGTGGTTAGCTATCAGAATAGCATCATCTGTAAGTGCTGAGCTTAAGGGACAGTTTTATAACAACATTTCTGTCATGAGCTTGACACTGGCACCAATTGACAGTAGAATCAGTAGTTCTCAACCTTTGGACCATGGCCCTTTAGGAGTCAAATGACCCTTTCACAAGGGTTGCTCAAGACCATTGGAAAACACAGATATTTAAATTATGATATATAACAGTAGCAAAATTTCAGTTATGAAATAGCCACAAAATTAATTTTGTTGTTGGGAGTCACCACAACATAAGGAACTGTATTAAACAGTCACAGCATTAGGAAGATTGAGAGCCACTGCTATGGCATGTAACCCACTGTTCTGGGGAGTGGATTTCAAGAGGTTTGTTTCTATTAGCATTCATCTTTTATGTAACTTAATTAAAATCATACGAGACATTGCATTAACTACCCATCTAAAGATGTAAACTAGCACTTCTCCCTTTACTTGCTTTACTTTCATCTTCTTTTCCTTGCTTTCACTCCATAACTGATGATGTACTGATGTTTACATTGCAAGGTCAGTAATGCTCAGAGTGTACTAAGCTTTTCCATGGGAGAATTCTTAATGATGGAACTGTAAACAGTTAACAACATAAAAAAATCCACTAAACCAAGGAGTAACTACATTATATCCCATTTCCCTCCCAGTATATCCATCATGCATTTGTTTTATCTGGGTATTTCCCATTTCTTTCCCTCTT
Organism: Mesocricetus auratus; assembly: GCF_017639785.1. Taxonomy (NCBI): domain Eukaryota; kingdom Metazoa; phylum Chordata; class Mammalia; order Rodentia; family Cricetidae; genus Mesocricetus; species Mesocricetus auratus. The sequence goes on along the minus strand of NW_024429194.1, from coordinate 37,470,379 downwards.
TGTATTTCTTTTGTCATAAAATTTCCCAGCTCTTCTTCTAATATTTCTCTTTTTAAATCACATATTAGTTTCCAAAAAATCATTCAATACCTTGTTATACACACTGTTTTCACTTTAGATTGGTTTTATTGTTGTCTGGAAAACTTGAGAAATTAATTTGAATTTCCCTTCTGGAGCTGTGATCCGTTCCCAGACAGAGATGTATCCCCAATGTATGTTTCTTTTCTTTTTGCCCCTTTCTCTCCTTCTTCAGTGTCCTTGCTTGGACCTTTGTCTTATTTTTTTACTATAGCAGACCCTAAGATCCTTCTGCTTCTCTGAATTACCCAGAGGCTAGTTTGCCCTATGTGCTGGTTCCTGGCAGGATTCAGCTCCAACTGCACATGGAGGTAACTCTTCTTCTGGTGTTTCTGCCTCCTAAAAACAATTCTATACATTCATGTTGGCTTTGCCTGAGACTGCATGCCATGAAAACAGCATCTAAACCAAACAATGTGCTTTTCAATGTCTGTCTTAACTGTAACTGTACATCCATATTTTAAAATGAATCAATTAGATAAATACTAATTGGACATTTTGCTACACAATTGCTACTTAATAGTACTTTGATTGCTTTTGCTCTTGAATGCTAATACTTACACTCCCTAGTCTCTAGTTCCTAAAAAACCAACCATACAAACTTCCCCCATCTTTAAAATTTGTGCTTTTTAAAACACGGGTTATTTACTGTTGGTGTCAAATTTTCCTCAAAATAAACTCCTTGACTGCTGAATAATATGGATTTGAATGGCGAACTGTAGGACATAAGGATATGGATGGGGCCGCCCAAAGCCGATTGGATGACAGTCACGCTCACTGGGCCTCTTGCTCATGGCTTCTTTGATCTACTTCAGGTATTTCCCTGCAGTGGGGTGCTTTGAGTTCTCTAGGGCCTAGTGGCACTGCGTCACCACATCCCCTAACTATTTACAATAGATTTTACCTCCCCATCTGTTAAAATTCTTAATCTTGCTTTATTTTTTGAGAATTTCATAAAGCGATACTGTCTTTAAATAATTTCTACCACTTCCTTTCCCAATCCAACTCCTCCCATGTTCTTCCCAACTCCCTCTCAAATTCATTATGTTTTCTCTTAATTTACCTATATAAAATTAATTACATAATGTATGGTTAGCATTTCGTGCAATTAATACATAATAACATATAAAATGTGTAATTATATATATTTTTTCAGTAGGATATGCATGTGTGTTTAGGACTACCCATTTTGAATTAGGTAATCAGAGAGTTCATCCTTGGAGAAAATTAATTCTCCCTTGCTAAGTAACCATTGACCGCCTGTAGCTCTTTATCTAGGGGTATAGCCTTGTAAAATTTGCCTCTTGTGCCATTTCAGGTGGTATTGCCATTATGCAGGTCTTGTTTGGGCAACCATATTGTTTAGATATCATGGGTGTAGCTTCCCCATCATGGCTACTAAAAGACATTATCTTGTACATGTGTCCTGACCGTCTGGTATTACAATCTTTCTGCTCATTCTTCCATGATCTTTCCTGAGCCCTAGGTGTATTGTGGGTGTATCAGTTGTGGCTGGGCACCCAATGGTCATGTATTCTCTGCATTATGACCATTTGTGAATGTCTGTCATCATCTCTATCTTCAGCAAATGGAAGCTTCTTTGATGAGGACTAAGAACTATACTTATCTGTGGATCTAAGGATATGTATTTATAAAACAGTTAGAAAGTATGCTGGTTTAGGAAAATGGACCGTGGTCTCTCTAGCCTTGGCTGGGGTCTTAGAATCAGGCATGAGTTCCCTTCTCTTGAGTGGAACTTAAGTGCAATTAGATAACTGTTGGTGTTGGTTACCTTCAACATAAAAGTGCCACTATTGCAACATTGGGTACTTGTTCAGTCATTGTTGTAATTCATAGGTATTATACATGGGTAAGGGCTATCATTTGCTTTTATCCCTTGACAACTTGCGTACTACCTTCTGATAACATGATAGCCAGTCCTTAGTGAGGAGTCTTCTGAGTCACTTTCAACTCCAAAGTCCTAGTCCAAAATGTTCGGTGTCTTTAACAATAGTCTTACCCTCAACTTCTCTTGCTTCTGCATCTTAATAGTTACTTGCTTTCCTTTCAGAGAGCCAATGAAATGTATATTAATGTATGAGTCCCATCCCTTCATAATTGCACATGTATACATTTTCACTTTTCTATTGTTGATGGATGATCTCTTGGAAATAAAGGAAACCAACAAGTATGATCAGGGTGCTGTATTAAAATGAAAGCTATCTATTTTATAAAAGAAACTCAATGCCAAAAAGCACTTTATATCTTATATCTGAGAGCTATTAAAATAAGAACTCATTTGGAAATTATATGGTTTTAAGTATATGATTTTGGTGTAGAAGGCATCTAGCTCAATTTTGCTTTTGAATTAAATTCCTGTTCTAACATTTTTGTTGTAATCTTATTTTGTCTCTCTTTCTTTAGGATCAGAAAGTCATTTTATACTTGTTCTGAAAACTTTGGAACCCTAAAAAGTCATTAACAGGATGTAGATGTAAGCTAAATTAACTATTGGAGATCAGGATAATCAATTATATTTGTACTTCTGGGCTTTCTTTGTGCTAAACTGTTCACAAATTACGATTCATTCCCATTATTCACTAAGAACATGAATGAAATATTAACTCATGTATACGTTATCTTTTACTTCACTTAGAATATGTTTACTGTTAGTTCTAGAAACTCTCCTAGGAAGACTTTTTTTCCATTTCTCCTCCACATTCTATCCTTCAAGGTCAAGTGCACAAGGTAATTTGTGTTTCTTGAATCTTTTTTCTCTGATATTTAAAAGGAGACTTTTGCAGAAAATTAACTTACTTGATGTCTCCCTACTCTCAGTGCTAGGAAGGGCTCTCAATTTAATGTAAAATATTGTGAGTTTTGTCATAAATTTGAGGTTTCTGCTGGCCTTCACAGGCATGGTCTTTCTACAGCCAGCAAGAACCACATCATTAACTACTTAAAATGCCCACAGGTTTTACCCACACCCAGAAGATATATCACTGAATAAACAGTTGAATTTCTAAATAGTTTTATGTTTGGCCCCTTTGATAGGCAGCATGATGCTCCACCCGCTTGAGTAGACAGTCTCATCCTGTACCCAAACCTGTAACTATGTTTCCTGACAGAGAAGAATGTTACTTGCAATTTCAGTTGAGATTTGAATCTAGGAAGAGACATTATTCTGGAATATTCAGTGGGGAATCAAACCTCTTTACATTGCAAATCCCTTAAGAGCAAGAATCTAGCACACTTTACTATGATATCCTCAAGAATTCAAATCCTATTGTAGCAATTTTTTAATACACTAATGTAATAACTTGAGTCTATGTAAAAATACTTATTAATGTCACAGGTAAATCTGTGTATGTTTAAGCCCTAATGCCCAATGTGGTTACATCTGGAGACAGTGCCTTTAAGAGAGCATGAACATTAAATGAGGTCCTATGGAGAGGACTCTATTGAAAGGACTCTATGGGGATGACTCTAGGCTAATAGGACTGTAACCTTACAATAAGAAGAAAAATAAAGTGCCATGTAAGGGCACACAGAGCATGTGACCAACTGCCAAGCCAAAAAAATAATGTTTTCTTTGAAATTCTCAGGCTGTGCAGTTTTGTACAATAGTCTAAGCAGACTAATACACACACTTGAAAAGGATACATATTTCTGCAGAGGAGCATGTAAGTTCCTGACATGCTTCATTATTTTAACTGAAAGGAGATTGAGTCAGATGAAAAAATAGCCATACATATCTACATCTATCTGGGGTGTGTGTGTGCACGTGTGTTCATGTATACAATGTGTTGGTCCGTACTCTCAATAAGCCATGAGCCTGATGCTTATCTTTGATGCTTGTGCCACTTTTATTTTTGAGACACATTATTTGCCAACCATGTTCTGCTTCCAAATACAGTGTGTATTTCATTTGATTTTATTTGATGGTGATTTCTGATAATTCGTGTATGGGAGATTAAAATGAATCTGACATTGTACAATAAATTTTCTAGGAAGCGACTATATTTCTGTCTGCTCAAGCAAAAACAAGCCAGCAGGTCTTCAGCTTGTCACATTCATTCTGCCACCAGGGAATCTACACTATTGGGATGTGTTAAGAGTCATTTGCACTTTAAAGTCATCACTAACATTTCTAGAAAATGTTCTCATCAATGTAACAGATACCTGCCAAAGAATAATAGGTTTTATGTTACAAACCGAAGACTAACACTATCAGGTCAAAATGCAAAAACCCAAGAGTAGATGCATTAAATTCAGCACCGAGTGATTTCAAACCTAAGGGATGTCAAAAATAGCACTTAGTTCCCCCCACCAAACAAAACTGATCGACCACAAGAAGAACGTCTAAGTGGGTCTAACTGGAAACAATCATTTATGACTGGATAGCTCAAGGTTGGCGTGATGAATTATAGCTGGAAGTAAAATGATCACATAAACTACAGTTTCTAAGTGAAATCCATGTTAAGAAGTTCCTCATGAAACATCACTGATATCCAAAACTGTCTCCTTCCATTGAAAACTGCTGACTTTCAAGGTTGAAACCCACTGCAGTGATGACTCAACACCAGTTGCTAAAAACATAACTACCCTTTATCAAAAGGAACCTGCTTATTGGCTATTGAGTTCAGAGAGATGATTACACAGATCTAAACAAAGGTCACTTATTAACCAGCCTAATCTCAATGGCAGTGTTTTAGAAATAAATACCGTTTCTGTCAGATAAATGATTCCTTTCAAGTCAAGGAGGAACAGCAATGTCTTGTCAATCATCGTGTATTTCACCTTTACTGTGACATTTAAACTCCTCCTTCATCTTGAAACTCATTAAACTTGCCGAACAGGAACATACAACAGTACTTTGTTACTAAATGAGGTTTAAGGTTCCAAAGTCACAGGGCTGAGTAACACTTCTGAAGGTACAAAACTATGACTCATCTTTTTCACAAGTTCAAACTAGATGGAGAAAGGTCATCATTGTCTGACACACATTTTCAGTGAATGCATTACATACAAATATTTAGAATGTGCCAATGAAGATGCTTACTATTGCTAATCCACAGAATGTGCAACAGTTCATACAGTATGGCTGTCCATACTTTTTATTCATTTATTTATTTGATTCACACAATCAACACAGAATTTGGAAAGCCCTAAATAATTTCTAAACTTTCTGCCAGTACTACTACTGCGTCGTGCATCTTATTTCTGCAATACAGTATGTTCAAGTGCAAATGGGGGCAATGAACTTCAAACTTATACATTAGAGAACAGAGGCTTATGCCCAACGCAAGAGCATCCTAGCTAGTGTCCCCCAGCAAGCAGTCATCCAAGTTTCTGCTTAAAATCTTCTACAAATCTCTAAAGACAAATTCTCAGATATATGAAATCTTCCCACAATGTGACCAGTAACAGTCCTATGGCATTCTCAGCTCATTCAGAAACTTGAATGAATGTCAGATGCCAAAAGTGGTCTTTAGGAATGACAAGGGATATTGGTGGAGCAACTATTTTTGGCTGTGGGTCTTATTTATCAATGAATATTGACTGATGATTCAGCTAGATACAAACACTCAGACTTATGGCTCCATCTTTAGAACTGTAAATGTGTGGGTTCTCAGTTGTTAGGGTTCATTTAAAAGGTTTATTTATTTCTATAATCATTTACTTAGCATTTGAATTTTTCCCTTTTCAGCCTTCCAACTATAGTTGTTTAAAGATTATCTCTGTAATAATATCAGTCATAGAAAGAAAGCATTTGTACTGTGTCAAGTGTAAACAATAGATCCATTAAAGCATCAATTTCTCATCTCTAAGTAATATTTTTCTTCCTCTTTCTTGACAGCACTTTATGTAACACAGTTCAATAATACATTTTAATATTAAAGCCAATTTTTGCAAACATACTTGAAACTCCCTTCCCTATTCATTTTAGTCATTGTCTAGAAGCAGACATATAATGGAATGGTAATGAACCTAGTTATTTCTACAACCAAATATCATGACCCAACCCAGAATATTCAGTTGCTAAGCAGCTGTGTTTTTAGCAAACAAATAGCAGAGTAAGAGCAATAGATGATGCATTTTTGCCGTCTTAAACCCACAGAAGTATGATATTAGTTTCCTATAATGCTTTACCTAGATATCTTTTACTGGGTCAACACCAGCAAAATCTAACAATGAGTCAAAGAGGGCTGTATCCTGTAAATATACGCACATGTCTGAGCACAGGCAGGCAGTTTTTTTTTTGAAAATGCGTTATTCCAAAATTGGCATAATCACAGTTTCTACCTCGTTTATGACCAGCATAAAAAATTGCATAAAATATCATGCACAGCTGCAGTCAAAGGGAAGATTCAATTTGGGCTTTGTGTGGACTTGACTTGCTGCCAGTGCAGCTACATACATCATCTGGGGCTGCATTTAAAAGGATAAAATACAGTTTTAATTCTTGTGAAAAATTTATATTTTCAAAGTGAAATAAAAATGTTCAAATAGATCATAAAAGGCATTAAGTCCCTCCCTTCCCCCCTCCCAGTCCATCTTTTGTTAATATAATGTTAAAGGGTTAGCAAAAGATGGGAAGGCCATAAAATTAAAGGTTAGGATGCAGCTTTAGCTGTCCTCAGAACAAGAAGATATCTGGCAGGATCGCATACACCTTTTCATTATTCAGACAGCCCTGTTGGGAATATTATACATGAACAACCTCAAACACCCCTGCTGGTTTCTTTGAGAAATCTCAAAGGCCACAGTGATAGAGAACAGCATGAGAAAAGTTACTGAGGAAAGGCGACATTTTCATCTCAAATCCAAAAGCACAATATATAGCACACAGTTTTACAAGGCGATTTCTTCATCCCTGCAGAAGAGAGGGCTGGCTTCAAGCATCCTGTGTGCCCCTGCATCACAGCATCATCCAATGCTCAAGAGCCTTAAAAGGCCGGCTACTTCATTTCCCTTTTGAGGTCCAATGAAAGTGAGTGAGGTGGCAACTGTGGAAAATTACTGACAGAGGCAAGCCACCCTTCTTTAGACCTTAAATACTTCTATCTCTGTCTTTAGACTTTCTATCTCTATGTGATGCAGGAAGTATATGATACCTCTTAAGAAATATAGTATTAAGAAATAAATGCAAAAATAATTTATTCTATTATTGCTTCCCTTGTCTGGGTTGTAAAGATTCTGGAAGAGCTGGCTGTTCTTACTGCTTCCTGACTCACATTTAGAAACTTCATTTTAGTAACTTGAACTGACCAAGGTGGGAATATTTATACCACTGAAATTACAGGTCAAACAAATCAGGGATCCTCCTGAGCCTGACACAGAAATTTATCAGCACATCACTCTTGTTATTGTACCACACCAGGAAGTAGCTCATCTGTGACCCCAGTAGTGATGATGGCCTACCAGTACTCACCTGGTATCTGACAGCCTCCACTGTGAAATCCCCACCCTTCCCAACACAGTTGGCCAAGAGCTGCTATGAGGCTCCTTCCAAATAAAAACTAGTCTTGAGTACCACCTGCTTCTGAATAATAGGGCAATCCCAGGATGCTAGAGGTCAACAGATTCCAGAGCAGGCAGTTTTTACAGTGATTTACAGAAAGCTAATATGCCTGATGTTTTATTCAAAGCTGGAGGTTCCAAAGATTTGTTTTTTAATTGAAACAATACATGATAATTTGAATCTATATAAATCATACATAGTTTATCATTAGATGAAATTTTGCTACACCAGCAGACAGTTTCTTTTAGGGATTAAAAAAAAAGAAGCCAAGAGAGGGCTGTATGTATGTAGGGTGGATTCCACTGGAAGCAGAAAAGTCATTTTTGTCAACTAGGAACAAGAAAACATCTTTAAGTTCAATGAAGACAGGTAGGATGGAGTTCGATCTCAGCTGTGCCTATGAATTCTATACTTTGTGCAAGTTACTAGCTTCTCTAAGCCAGATTTTCCCCATATGAAAAAATATGTTAGACCTAATCACTTTTGCCCATCCGAGGATGTTTGTCCAGGCAATTTTCCATCCCCAACCCCCACATCATCAATTTTTTGCTCCCAGAATTTTATGTCCTACTACCATTCTTTTTAAATACTTAGCTCTTTGGGAACTTCATACAATGTCTTTAGATAATATCGGTGCCTTCCCCCTATTCTTACCAGATCCATGCCCTCTTCCCCATTCAACTTTTTGTCCTTTTTTTTTCACATTCATTGAGTACCAATTTGTGCTGCTCATGTACTCTTTCTTGAATGTGTAACCTTCGACTAGAGCAGCAATTCTCAACATTTGGGTCATGGCCCCTTAGGAGGTCCCATATCAGATATCCAGAGTATCAGATATTTACACTGCTATTCATAACAGTAGAAAAATTACTGTTATGAAGTAGCAACAAATTAATTTTATGATTGGGGTTGCCACAACATGAGGAACTATATTAAAGATTCATAGCCTCAGTAAGGTTGAGAATTACCACACTAGAGTGCACAATCTGGAAGCAGTCTGACCCTCTGTCTCCCAGCAGCTATCAATTGCCTTAGCCCCATGGCTACAAATGGGACTTGACGGCCACTTCCCCTTTCCATGTTGAGATCTGATCTGACTTGAGGCTTCACAGGTCTTGTGCATACTACCACAGTCATTGGAAGCTCGCATGTGCAGCTGTCCAGTTATGTTCAGAAGATACTAATTTCTTGTGGTCCTTGGTGCATGGCCCTTACACTCTTTCTGCCCTCTCTTCTGCAATAATCTCCAAGATTTGGGAGGAAACAAGTGTGGTGTAGATGTCCCATTTAGGGCTGGGAATTCCATAGTCACTTAGGTTCTGTATCTTAATCAGTTTGGGGTCTCCATGTTAAACTACTGCAAATAGAAGCTACTCCAATGAGGGTTAAGAGGTGCACTAATCTATAAGTATAGTAATAAGCTGGTTTAATACTCTGTTCATTTAGCAATAGATTGTTCCCTAAGGCCTATTACCTATCTAGGCATGGATTCTTGGCACTGATAATGGTGCTATATGTGGTTTTTGTTTTGTGGGTGAGCCTTAAATCCATTTAGAAAGTAGTTGGTTACTTTCCTGCTGTTTGTGCCACAATTTCACCCATGGTCATTGTATTATAAGCCAATTGTTATTATAGCTTGCAGGACTCATAGCTGTGTAAGATTAGTGATTCTTTATCACCTCACACAGTGTGCACAGCATCTTCCAGTGTTATGAGCCAGTAGCCAGTAGAGATAAAACTGCATCTACTTGATGTCTTCATTTTTATGACATGAGTACATTGTCTCGAGCATTCTGGTCTTACCACCAAATTTAGAAGGTAATCAAGGGCATTGACAGTAGCTTTAATATTTTGCAGTCAATGAGATCTCAATGGTCAACTACTCCAAAAAAAGGTAACACATTCTTGGTGTTGGGCCATTTATTTGTTATCCTATTGTGTCTAGTTGGGACATTACTGGCATTATAAGGTAACACACACGCACATATATATATATATATATATATATATATATATACAACATATATATTGAGTCCATGTTATCAATGAATCTCTATATGATTAACTCCATTGATCAAATCTTTGTTCTCATTTTTCTTGACATGGAAAGCCAATCCTTGCATTTAAATTACCTCCTCCATTTGAATTTCAGTATTCAAAACCGAGGGTTTCCTTTCTACACATAGGTACTGCCAATTCTAGAGGTCTCAGAGCTATAAAGAAATGAACCATATGACATTATGCCAGATGGTTATGGAGACATTAAACCCAGTGAGGAAGATGGAAGTATAGGTAGAAGATGTACCAGCCGGTAGTTTCCAACTACTACATTTGAATTATCAGGGGAGCTTTTGGGAATTGTAGTGTACTGGCTGAGGCAAATAAATCATCTCTAGGGTGAGACCTGAGCCTGTTGTTTAAGACTCCCTGGGCAATTCCTTTCTACAGCCAATGTTGAAAAACTAATTTAGATAGAAGAAGTAAAGATGCTGAGTTAGGAGGAAATAGTTGAAAGAAAGGCTATATGAAAGAGGCAGTAGATAGATGAACACAAACTAATGTTAATTACACTAGTTCAAGGAAACAACAGAGACTATACTCTATTGCTGGACAGAATGCTATTTAAAGATTCCACAAAAGTCATCACTATAATGTACTACTTAAGAGATTTAGAACAAACAGGAGAAAGTATATAAAGGTGAAAATGAATGAGTGATTCTGTCAGGCTGAAGAGATGGCTCGATGATTAAGAACACTTGCTGCTCAACCATGAGGACTGGAATTCAGATCCTAAAATCCAAGTCAGGCCACGTATGAATACCTGTAACTCTAGGTCCAAGAGATCTTATGCCCTCTTTAGGCCTCAACAAGCACCAGCAAACACTTGTTTGCATACACTCACACAGATGTGTATTCTCACACCTACACGAATGAAATAAAATACTTTTTAAACATGAGGAGTTATGTGTGTCATTAGATAGGAACACCAAAATCAGGTTGATTTGATACTTAAGTCACCAGTTTCTTTACGCTAGGGCAAAATTTCAGTTTCTTCAGTTGTGATGTTTATGTAATGGTAAATTCATCTCACAAATTTCTTGGAAGATTAATGTAGATTAATTCAGACTAGACAGTAAGAACAGCATTTGGCACGTATTAAATACACATTAAATTAAATGCATATGATAATGATGATGATGATGTAGGTCTGTGAAAAAGTTGAAGAAATAGAATTGGGATGTTGACTGAAAGAATAGGCTTTCTATTTGGGAAAATTATAATAGACGCTAAGTTGATTTCCCTTCCTCTAAGCAGAAGTAGCACAAGGTACATTTTGAGTCATGAAAGCTTGTCTCAGTGTGTCACCTTTTCTCTTTTATAACCATTTTCTCCTTCCTTGTGCCCATGATTTTTCTACCTCCTAATACTTCTCAGGAAAAAAAATCCTCAGGTGGCCATACCAGGATAAGGATTCCTTTTTTCAGCTGTACTCTACCTCAAAGGCTTGTCTGTTAGCAATCAGCAAATTAAGTGAGATAATTTAGATGAAATCACTTTTATTTTATAAATTGCAATGCAAAGATTAACCTTCACCTCAGATAATGCATATCTGCAAAACCCTCAAATTACTCAGTGGAACATCCTCCTACTGGCCACATTAAGAAGTATATTGGGTTGTGTTGGAAAGTCTGCATTTCTCACTTCCAGCCCATTAACCCAAAGCCAATGGAAAGGACTTGACTGCAATGAACACTAGGGGAGGAAGGGAGAAAGAAGGAAAAACACAAGTAGATTCAAAGACTGCTTGTAAATGCTGTCAGCCTTTGAAAAAAATTAGCCCGAAAACTGCTGATTTGCTCTTAATCTGTGCGATTAGGAAACAAAGGAAGATGGGAAACATGAGAATGCATGTGTACTTAGAAGCCCAAAGACCCTGTAAGATCCCATCCTTTCATCTGCAGTTTCTATTTCCTTTCACATTATTGCTATAGCACATGCATGTGCAAATGCACATGCACATGTGAGCATACACAGGCGTGCGCGCACACACACACACACACACACATACACACTCACGTTAAGGAAGACTCAACTAGGCAATAAACACTTTTCATGGCTCTAGAGATAGAAAGATGCTAAAATATAGTCTCTACCTTTAGAAATCTGAAAAAGAGGAGGAGATGCCTATGGTTTGAATGTCACGGAAATTATCAAGTGTCAACAGTCGGTGCACTGTGCCGAGACAGCACCAGTCTTAGCCCATTTTGCGAAGCATGATGCTACAAGTAACAGGAACAACAATCCTCGTGATTTAAAAAAAGCATCATAAACCCAGCCACAACAATGACTCCTTGACAAAGAAGTAAACCAGAACACCAGCGTTTCCACCAGTCAGAAATATTATCATTAATAAAACACAGACATGTACTTTTCCCAGCCCATTCCCCACAATACTTACTGTAAAAAAAACATGGAATAAATGTTGTATCCTTTTTTTCCATAACATATGTTCATTTCATCCAAAATCCTGCCAAGGACACTTCCCCACATGACTTCTCTTTGAGAATGATTTTGAAGTCAGTAGATATCTCATTCTTTGAAGGTAGAGTAATTTATTTAGCAGTTTCCTTATGGTGGACAGTAATGATTTCTGACCTCTTGTTACAAATGGCTCTCCAATGAACTTCCCTGACCATGAGTCTTTGTACATATATTCACTTAGTTCCTTAGACTGGCTGTACAGAAGTAAAATTATGAGGTCAAAAGGTAGAAGAGTTTTAATGCTCTTGAAATATTTTTACTAAATTGCTTTCCAGAAAGGTTATACCCGCAGATACTCTAGCCAATGATGTACAGCAGTGCTCATAACTTCATTCCTGCCAGCACCCAGTGTTATCTTTTACTGTCACTGCCAAGTTGATGGATGAAACTCAACATCTCTTTTTCATGGTATACCACCCTGGCAAATGCAGCAAGTATACAAAACTGTACATGTAACACAATCTCAGCAGTATATGCATATGCCTAGAAAAATGAATTAAAGGAAATATATGAAATTGTTAAAAATGTTAGCAGCTGGTGGTAGACTAACAGGTCACTACTCTTTTCCATATAATAATAACATTCACTGTTTATTCAAAGCTAACACATTTCAGAAAGTATGCTAGATAATTTGCATGCAGCTTTGTTTCATCCTAAAAATTCTACTAAATTTTCTTAGCAGACTTGTGGAAGAAAATGTGTAAGCCAAGAAAATTAGAGAAAGGCTGAGCCAAGATTTCAACCCTATCTTAACTAATTTCACAGTTCCTGCTTTTTATTCTGTTTTGTCTCCTAATTTCCATACTTTTGCTCTTTTGTATATTAGTATTTGTTCTCTTTTAAATAATCAAATGCAGTAAGTGTATATTTACTGCCTCAAATAGAGGTGCCCTGTACCCAAACTGTTGCAAATAGACTTTGAGTTGCTTCCTGCTTTGGCAAAGAATCTATTCTCCATCTCAGAGAGGTGAGTATAAGATATGTGGAATGTCACTGGAGAACCATGAGTTGGTCCAATACACAGCATTATCTGCATCATTGCCTGGAAGATCATTCCTTGCACTACTAAAATGACACCCCACAGACAGCTACTTTTCCCATAGGAGATAGGAACTCGTCCTTGTCTTGGAATATGTGACTCCAGGCATGTGAACAAAGGAGCTGCATTAGGGAGAGGTGCAGAAAGCCATCCAATGCTCTTGTGTCCTGTATGCTTGAGATAATCAGAATGCCTCTGTGTTGGTGTTGATTTCCATAGTGTTATGAAGGCAGAAGACAGAGGACAAGGATGAGAGTAGCATGTGTTCTTCTATTTACCAATGACAATTTGCTTCATTATTATTAAAATCCAAGGAATAACTAAATCCTTTCATGAAAATCTTTGAAGTAAATATGCAATATTTTAAGTGTATCATGTCTGTCCAAACCCAAGAAGACCTTAAGAAAAGACAGTTTAATTCACTTACAAGGGTATATCTGGTTACATTTAAAAGAACAGGGTAATGATTGCTATGATATACATATATGTGTGTGTGTGTTTGCACATATGTGAATAAATGGCTATATAAAAAGATATGAACCTACATTTAAAATTATTTTTGTTTTGGTTTTTATTAAATTTTAATATCTTAAATATTTATACTAAGAACACAATACACAAAGCAATAAGGAGGAAATGAGGAATGTTTTCATGAAGGTAAAAAGTCCCAAAGCTAAAAATTTTAATATTCAAAGAACACACTGACTACTTATGCATATATAGAACATATTCAGACATATCATCAGATTTTTATACTATATAAAAATAAGCATTAGTAAACCAGTCTTTATTAGTAGACTCTCAGATGGAAAGGGCCAGGTGAACATCTGTTGACTTTTGGCAAAAGAAAAATAACTTTGTTTAATGAGTTTGTCATTTGTTAATGATGCCTTTCTGTATTTAAGACTATAGTATCAATGCCCAGGACCTACTTCTTTGGCCCCACATATGAATCCATATCAAATTCTTTCACAGAGAGCATTTTTTAAAAAATCTAATTACTGTAATATACACAACATTGCGAAGTAGCCGTAAAACTCAAATTTAATGACATTTTCCTTGTCTGTCTGACTTGTTTCTTGCCAACATCTCAGTTTTCTGGTTCTATCCTTCCAGACTGTTCTCAGCTGAGAAACATGTAATTAAATACAAAATAACATTCTTACACAAAGAACAATGACACCCTGCTCACCTGAAAATGCCTTGACTTGGTTCTGGTCACCAATATCTAAGTCTTCTATCCTCTGTGAAATTCTTAGATCTCAGATAAGTTCTGAGGATTTCTCTACTTTCACCTGAACTAGAGACTAAGTTTTCTCATATGTATAAATGAAATGAAGCCACATTTGCTCTGTAGCAATAAAAAAGACAATTAACTCCATTTTATTTTAATCTACAGTGTTTTCATTTCACAAGTATTTAATAACTACCACTAGGTACCAACCCATGTGCTAAGAACCTATGATGAGTGAGAAGCATAGCATCACTACACCATTCAAGCTCATCCTCTAGTGAGGGAGCAAAAGATGTGACATTTTGGAACTATAAACTAGAAATTACTATTTCTCACTAATGCCCTATGTCTTCAAGTGAAAGATTCTACCATCTGTTCTTATTAAAATGATCAGACTATTTGAGCATCAATCCAAATGCACTGTGGACAGTTATCATATAATCTTGATTCGAGCAAAGGTTAGAGGAACATATACACAAAAATGATCCCATTCCTATTTCTATTTCTTCCCTGATAGCATCAGAGCCAAGGGCACTTCAGCTGACTTTTTGCTTCTTATAAGTGTCAAGTACAAGTCAAACCTACACATCAGTCAAGTAGTTTGTATTTAAAAAAAAGCCTGGATGTGGTTAGAAAGAATCTGTAGATATATAGGCAAACAGATATACATAGACAAGAGATAGATAGATAGATAGATAGATAGATAGATAGATAGATAGATAGATAGATATAGATAGATAGATAGACCATTACTTCCCAATGAATTTTTTTCACACTAAAAGGGAATTCTCAACTCAGTCCATTTTTAGGCAATATAAACTCTTACCTGGAATACTTTTTTTAAAATTTGTGTGTGTGTGTGTGTGTGTGTGTGTGTGTGTGTACATACTTGTGCTGCTCAAAGTGCATGGTGATATTCATATAGAGGTCAGAGGAAATCTTGTGGGAACCTGCCCTTTCCCTCACCATTCAACTGGTACTGAAAGATCAAACTAGGGTGATCAGGCTTAGCAGCAGGTGCCTTCATCCACTGAGCCACCTTCCAGCCCCCATTTGGGATTCTTTTTTTTATCATTTTTTATTTTAATTTTAAATAGCTTGTTTTACATGTCAATCCCAGTTCCCTCTCCCTCCCCTCCTCCCGCACTCCCCTTCCCCCCCCACCCTCCCACCCTATTTCCAAATCCTTCCACATAGGGGATATCTAGAGTCTGTCATTTCACTCTGGGTAGGGTCCAGGCACTCCCCTAAGAGTCCAGGCTGAGAGAGCAGCCCTCTTTGTGCTATGGGCACACGATGACTGTTTGTATTCCAGGGATAGACACTGATCCACAGCTCAGGGCCCCATAGGTTGCCCAGGCCTTCTCGCTGACACTCACATTTGGGGGGTCCAGATCAGTCCCATGCTGGCCTCCCCACTGTCGCTCTGGGGTCCAAGAGCTCTCCCCTGTTCAGATCAGCTGTCTCTGCTGGTTTTGCCAGCCCATTCTTTGCCAATTTGCTCATCACTCCTCTCTCTCTCTGTCACTGGGTTCCTTGGGTTCAGTTCAGTGATTAATTGTGTGTTTGCCTCTGCTTCCATAAGTCACAGGATGAAGGCTCCCAGATGGTTTTAGACATCAAGTTCATTATCAGGAATGGGCATTCGAGGTGGTCTCTCCACTATTGCTTAGCTTGCCAATTGGTGTTATCCCTTTAGATCACTCGAGGTCACTCTGGTGCCTGATCTGTCTTCTATCCTATGATTCCCTCTTCCCCCTATTCTACTCCCACCCACTCAACTTCCTGTTCCCCCATGACCAACTCTCTTCCTCTTCACCCCCTCTCTTCTTCCCAGCTCCCACTCCCCCCCACCCCTCGCCGTGTTCCCCATCCATTCAGAGGATCTTGTCTCAATCCTCTTCTCTTGGGTACTATGCATATATGCATATCTTTTAGGTTCTTTCCTGTTTCCCAGACTCTCTATCAGTGGAAGTGCAGACTAGCACTATCCTGATCCATGTCTAACATCCATATATGAATGAGTACATACCATATTTGTCTTTTTGCGACTGGGTTACCTCACTCAGGATGGTTTCTTCCAGTGCTATCCATTTACCTGCGAATTTCAAGATTCCATTGTTTTTTTTCTGCTGAGTAATACTCCATTGTGTAAATGTACCACATTTTCTCTATCCACTATTCAGTTGAGGGGCATCTAGGTTGCTTCCAGGTTCTGGCTATTACAAATAATGCTGCTATGAACATAGTGGAGCAGATGCCCTTGTTGTATGAATTTGCCTCATTTGGATATATGCCTAAGAGTGGAATTGCTGAGTCTAGTGGTAGATTAATTCCCATTTTCCTGAGGAATCTCCATACTGATTTCCAAAGAGGCTGTATGAGTCAGCACTCCCACCAGCAGTGGAGGAGTGTTCCCCTCTCTCCACATCCTCTCCAGCATAAATTGTCTTAGGTGTTTTTGATTTTAGCCATTCTGACAGGAGTAAGATGGTATCTCAGAGTTGTTTTGATTTGCATTTCCCTGATGGCTAAGGATGTTGAGCATTTTCTTAAGTGTCTCTTGGCCATTTTAGCCTCCTCCATTGAGAATTCTCTATTTAGTTCTGTACCCCACCTTTTCATTGGATCCTTTGGTGTTTTGGAGACTTGTTTCTTGAGTTCTTTGTAAATTTTGGAGATTAGCCCTCCCCATTTGGGATTCTTAATCACTTCAAGGGCTAGAGATTTCTTTGAGATTCAAATAAAGGCATCAAGCCTAGGCCTGGGAGGAAAGAAAGCCTTAGAGGCAGAAACAAATGTCAACTTCACCTGGTGCAAAGATCCATGGTTATGAAGCTCATGGCCCAAGTTCAGCTACTCAGTACCAAAATATTAAAAATATTGCATTTCACAAAGTATATCTGACCTAAAAATGGCATTAGTGTTGATTGTGGGAAGGGAAGACATGTTTCTGTAATGAAAATGCCTGGAAAATGCTAGACTTGAAATTTTTTCAAAAATATGCCAGTATGGGCCACACCTTTATAAAATGATGATATGCATAAGAAAGTCCCCTAACAGCTCTGTTTAAGAAATCTCTTACCACATTTACTCTTTCTGATGGTGTTCTCAAGAGCCACTGAGAACCCCTCCTCTTATACAGATTATGTTCCTGGATCCATCAGTAAAGAGGATCATTTACAATTAGAGAAAAAAATCAGTCAGCATCAATATTAATAGCATATATATTAGATTTGATTAACTCTGAATCATATGTAAAGCCATAGAGAAGTGACTATCATTGTCAACCATAGCATATCAGACTATAACATCTGGGGTTGGAAAGCTAGATATTTTGGAATACAGCCATTTCTTATCCCAGAGTTAGTTATAATTATATATATGTTAAATATTAGTTATAACATAATATTACTAGTTATATGTCATAGATATATACTTTGTATTTAAAAAAACAAGTAAAAATGGAGCAACTCTTCCCACCACCATCTCTCTCTCTCTTCTTGGCACAGTTTAGCTCCTTCACGGTGGAAAAAAATGGATGACATTATTATTGGTTAAGACATTTAATGACAAACCTATAGCCTTTTTACATGAAGTTGTCACAACTTATATGAGAAAAAATTCATGACACTGACAGGTGACCCCATTGTGAGTGGATTCTACCTTTGCTACTTAGACTAGAGGCAACCAGAAAAAAACTGGAAAGTTCTGTTTCTCTCCTTTGCAACTTTCCTTCCTGTTCACCATGGACAAGCTAGCTTGCTTCCATGCTCAGATCTCTCAGTGACTTCTACTGAACTTAGAATGGAGCCCTTAATTTAATCTACAAGTCCCATGTTATGTGCCCTGCCTCTCACTTCTCCTCTCACATTACTCTTCCTCAAGTTATTCTTTTTTGTGATTTCTTGAACTACTTCTTACCCTTGTGTCTTTAACCTGTCACCCTCAGAGACTAGAGTACCATTTGTTGACTATAAGTGACCTGACTTCTTACCATCTGAGATGGTGAGAGGTGTATCTTCTGCCTTAAGGTAACGCTCCTTTCCTTTCCCAGATTATTGCACAGTATTATGTTAGATTATTTTTCCATAAAGTGTATGTATTTATTTAAAGTTAACTAATTGGGTACTATTAGCATCAATTGTTCTAGCTAGTTGTCTCTCTCCCATCAATGACGCCTTTGTGAACGTCTGTGCTTCAGTGAGTATGGACCCTTACTTGGTTGCTGTGCTCTGTCTGTATTCACCCTATCACTTGGCTGAAATAACCATCAACTCATTTTTATCTCTTTTCACAAACCCAAGGTAAGCATCTCTTTGGGAATAAAAATAATAGTAACAGACAGAGAAAAGAGAGGCATATCTATTACATCTGTACAGCCTTTATAATTTACAAAGAGAAGACCTGTTCTCTCTCTGGTTGAGCTTGAAGAAATCTGGTATCAGGACTTCATGTCTGAGTCTGTCGTTTGTGACATTACAGCCAAAGGATAGTTTCCATTAGTGAGAAAGTTGCCATGTCTGGAAGCGTTCCTTTTCTTCTTTTAAGACTTCTGAATTTTGAAGTTCCCTAAAAGATGAGATGAGATGGGCTTCATAATAACTTTGATCCATTGGTCCCTTTTAATATCCAAATGCAAGTGGAATAGGCCTAATCTCTCCTACATAGAGTGGTCATAGGGTTTTTGAAGAAAGCTGTATTATCTCCCTAATGTCTCTTTTCTCCGAGGTAACATTCTTTTTAACTAGTCTTCTTTTCTTTTAGACTAAACAAACTTTTATTTTATAACAGTATTACATAAAGAAAAATACCATTTAGTACAACTTGAAGTTGCTATTAATCTAATCTGGCATCATAACTATACAGAGTCAAAAGCAAACGGAAAACGTGTTCAATACAGTTAGTAAGTCCCTATTATGTCTCTGGCTGGCATCAGTTTTAAATGGTATAGCTTTAATATAACCAACAAAACCCCACCACTGTCCCTTCTCTCCCCAGCATCTTGAAACCTTCAAGTCATCAAACTATCTTGAGGGGATATACCTGCTTAGTGACAAAAGGTCAGTTTTACATGTAGACAAAGAAGTTTAATACAGATGCCATTGTTTCAATGGCATGTTTCAATTCTCACCAGGGAATAATCCTAATTTATGTTACTTCTTTTCTCACCTGCTTATCAAATATATCCCAGAAATGAGACACTGACACTTATTAGAAGCAACTGGGTCATTACAGAATGAAGCAGTCTTTCAAACCCATGTTCATGGTGGAAAAAACATATAAAATGTCAACAAGGCATATCGATGTAGTCAATTAACACACAATGAGCAGGCATAAAATGTATCTGGAAAATGCTGGCTTCTATTTGCCAACCACCCGAGATCCCTAGTGGCTTACAGTCTTTATTTGATTGTTTTTCAACTAAATCCATACACAATCTGTACCCAAAATTTTGGAGACAGAAAGTCTATTCAGAATCATATATATATATATATATATATATATTACTAGGTATTTCAAATTTAACTAAGAAAATAGTCATTTTTAGGGTCCTAGGTAATATACCAGGTACATATAAACAAGAAGCTCTAAGGGCACTGTTCAAGTAAGAAGCTGGTTGATGTATATGAAGGACTGTTAAGGTCACAAGTGAGATACTGGCAAAACAAAGAATACATCCCAAAGTGATTGCCACCAAAGCACCTTACCTTTCTCTAAGAGACCATTAAGAGTCCTAAAGAGAATGTGAGCATTATGTACTGTAGGATAGACTCTGTCAGCTTTCCCACACTAAACATGTAGAAACTGACTCTTAAGTAGCTCATATCACAGACTGGGGAATAGGGAATGGCCACGGGCACCCTAATTCCAGGGCAAGGACTTGTAACAAGATGGTAGTTTTGATAAAAAAAAATTCTACCATTTGCCTTAGGGGTTTGTTGTCCTTTGTGTTTTACTTTAAAAGTAGTCAGTGTAAAGTAGATGATCAGAATAATTATCTTAATGCACTTTTAAAAATCATTTCTTCTATGAAGTATGTAGCAATGCATATCCAGTTGATATTCTTAGGCATAGAAATAACGGAGATGATTTGTATGAGGCTAAGGGGCAAAACTCCTTGTATATTCTTTGCATAGGGTTGAGAGTGAGAAAAATAGTTTCCAGGGAAGAGTGGACCAATTGATTGTCTGCCACCAAGTTATCAGCCCTGAAAACATACATACAAGTAACATTATACTGACTGAGCAGGTTATATTTAGAAAAAAGTATATATGCATATAATAATTAATTGAAAAGGAAGCCATGATTTTGAAAAAGAACAAGGAGGCATATATGGGAGGGTTTGGCAGGAGATTAGGAAAGGGAGAAATGATGTAATTATATCATAAACTCAAAAATAAAAGAAAAAAATTAAAAATACTTGTACCAAAGTCAAGTTGTGAAACTTCCCTACAAATTGTGTTTACAGTGAGGCTGAGTCACTGTCATTATTGCATTGTTCCAACACAGGGGCGCCACCACAGTATTTGAGGAATTCAAACAGTAGCTGTGTTTTCTTTAATTTTTATCAAAAGTGGAAGGTCCAGATTGTCAATCTCCTGTGCTCATCTGTTAATGTGATACAAACTTAGGCTCAGCTCATTGCTGTCTCCTCCCTCCCCTTCGATCAGATGAAAAACTGTCAGTCTGAGAAGCCTCCATCACGAGATAAAAAAAAATCACTGGGTACCACAGCATCTCAAGTCCTACAGGCTGCTGTGTCTTCAGGTCTCCTGACTGCAGAAATAAATAGCAATAACCATGTTACAGTCATGAGAATTACAGCAGTATTCTCAGAATAACTCATTGTGTCGGGGAAAGTGAAATTATTCTGCACTTCAGTTTCCATTTCCTTTGCAAAGTTCTTGAAAAATGAAGGTGTGCCAAGTGGGGCCCTGGCCAAGCCCTGTCTCCTCCACTGCTCACCTCTCCCCAGCTAAAATACAGACGTCATGACAGTGCTGCCATTGCCATGGCACCGTGTTACACGGCTAACAGAGACAACCAGCAATTATTTAGTGAGGAGAGAAAGTTAATGCCAACAGCAGAGAAGGTCAAGATTACCGGTGAGCTCAGCCATAAGTAATGGCAGAGCCGTTGCTTTCTAATGGTGAGAACTGTCAATAGCCACTTAGTCATTTCAGTACGACACACATTAGGTGAAGTCTGTCTCTCCTCCCATGCTATGGTGGCTTATGCTTTATTAATAATACATTGTTATGACTAATAAAACTGAAGAGACACATAGATAAGACCATCCGTTCCTGCCTCATTGGCTAATGGCCTCCTGAAGGATTTAAACAAAGGAGCAACAGAGAAGGAGACTCACAGAGAGCCAGATGGGCAAGCATTCAGTTACAAATAGGAATTAATTCCCACCAATTACATACAGCTCAAGTAGATTCTAAAAATAAACTAGTGTCACAGGTACCTGGTTATAAATGTTCCCATCACACAGTGAATTAACGACGTATGCATGTGTAAGATTTGCATACTCCTAGATAGTGTTGACAACTTAAACAGCATTAATCTGGTAACAGCAAAAACCCTCACAGCCTCTCTTTACACAGCCATATGAACTCCATGTGTGGGTGTGTTGACTGCACTAGTAATCACATTAGGATGAGTAGGAGAAATGAAAACTACGGTTATTTCAACAATAAGGCTAGCCTGATCCTTTCACCTACACAGTCATTTTAATTATTGATAAATCTAGGATGTTTCCATTCTCATCCTTAAGTGAACTTTACTCTGTTTTGGAATCAAAACTGACTCTGCTTTTGTGTTGAGAAGGTAAGATTGAAAAGGAACGTGGCCACCCCCTTAGACCCTTCCCACCAAGGCCCCTTAAAGTTTTGCAAGAATCACAGACAACATGAATAACGCAAATAATCGAGCCAGGAATAGTGGCTGTGTTTATAATCTCAACACTAGGTAGGTGAAGCAAGAGAATTAACAGTTTGAGGCCAGCTGGGATTATACAATGAGTTCTCAGGCAGCCTGAGATATAGAGCCAGACCCTCCCTTATTAAATAAATATTGTATTAGATAAATAAAATAAAACTAATAAAAAAGAATCAGCAGACACTGCCTAGCAAGCAAACACCCAGAGGCTTCCTGGCATGTTAAGGCCTCTGATCCCTTAGGAAAGACAGATTTTTCTGCTGAGGGTGTAAGGAAACACTGCCAAATAATTATTGCTTGGTAGTAACTGATGTTTTTTTAAAATCAAGTTTTTTTTCTTAGTATGGCATTCCTTCTTCTAAATGTATGGAGTTACAGGTAATTCATACTGGCACAGTGGGAAAAATTAGGAAATAAAAGAAGCAGTTTTGCATTTGCTCTGCGTTGAGTATTGGGTCTATTCCGCAGGTAATCAACTTTCCTGCGAGTTAAGTGTTCTATTTTTCAGGAAGGGTGAACTCTTCTGTCGGCAGATGTCAAGCAAAGCCATTTCTTAAGTGGGCTCTTTGCAGAAGTGGTTTGCTTCCCATTAAGGCAGAGTTAAAGCTACAGTGGCCCACAGGACACTACAACCAAAGCGCTGATGGACTAGGTTGTAGAGTATTAAAAAACTGCATCTTTTGCTGCAGCTACTGAGATCTTTTCGTATGGAACAGAGCAATTTTAAATGCTGGTTATCTCACTTATCGTGTTTTTTAAAATGAATATAGATGAAAGCTAAGCCACATATTCATGATGTTTCCATTAATGTAATGATTTCGTGTTTATGCAATCTTTTAAGCTCCGCTCTCCCTAAGGGGTATTGCCGGCATTTTTACTATTTCTCTCTGGACTCTGTAAGGTTAGGAGAAGAAAAAGAAGTCTACTTTTTAAGAAATATTTATTCTTCTCTCATTCATTGCATACCGACTGCAGGGTCTTCTTCCTCCACTCTTCCCAGTCCCCCTCCAACTTCCACTGTCCCTCTGAGCCATCCTTCTTCCATTTCCCTTAAGGGATATCAAACAAATACAGCAATAAGTTGCAATAAGACTAGAAGATCTCCAAAAACATGGCTGTAACCTTTGAGATCACAAAGTGCAAAGGGAGCCATGGAGATAGGAACTAGAGTAGGGTCTGGGGAACACCCTACGTCTCTACCTGATATAATCCACTTCTGGCCACACCAGTGCTTGCACAGCACCCGAGACAGACCAACAGTGCAACACAAGGATAAGACTCATAGTGATGACAGCAATGGTAGAGTTATCATTTCTTCAGATTCTAGGTACAAAAGCTGGTAAAGGCCTTTTTTCCTTGCTCATAGGGGTGTTATGGAGGAAATATTGTGCTATTTCTATACATGTAATACTTTTTTAAAAACTTATTTTTTTGTCCCTGGTAATTTTGTGTGCTTTTGAAAAACTATCAAGTTTTTTTCTGAGTTTGTATAATGACCATGTGTTTATTTTTAAGTCACATCTGTAATCATAAAAAGTAGACACTGGCCATGTCTATCTTGTCTATTTTGGAAGTTTCAAACAACTGAGCAGAACTTGCTTAAGGTATTGGTGTGGAAGCCAAGCTTTCTTCTACCTGAGACTGAACAGGTCCATACAGAATGCTGGGACACTGAGTTGGGGGATATATAGATGACAAACAGGGTCCTTGTCCTGGAGAGGTGTTTCCAATAGACTACTTCTGTGTTTTTTGTATTACTTCCTCCTCTCTACCCAATTCCATTCCTATCCCTCTAACAGTGACCAAAATTACAGTGCCAGATAGAGAGCAGAACCCAAGAGAGTCCACAGCCTCTCCGAGCAAAGAGAACAAAACTCAGCCTACACTCCAAGTCTGATCCACATGTTCATGATTACCTGACAAACCACTTACCCTCCATCATGCTCCAGTTTCTTTTGTGACCCAGAACACAATAATGTGTGAAGCTACCTGTGGAATTGTTTTGAACTGTAATTATACCGTATGTATATGTGTATGTATATCTAATTGCACGTTAAAAAGTCCTTTAGCTTTATAGGGTGCTCTGGCAATATTTAAAGATAAAGTTGGAAAAATGGAATAAGTGTGCAGCAGTAATGGGTCTGCTCTCTACGTGAGGCTGCCAGCATTAAGCAGCATGAGGTGCAGCTGGCTTTCCAGGTCTCTACCCCTAGGCTCTGCCACCAACTTGCTGTGTAGTTTCCACTTCAGATCCTGTCTGTGCATCCTTAAAGCAATTTCAAGTGATGAACTCCTTTGGAGGCTATAGAGAGGGAGAGGGAAAGAAACAATAAATAAAATCCAAGAGATTTAATAAGTATAATGGGAAGAAACACAAATAATAGACAAGATCCAACTCTCAAGCACACACTTGTTATTTCTCTTCGTATAAATGCAAATTCAGCTCAACAGGAAGCACTCCTGGAATGCTTTGATTTAGGGCATTTGCCTAGCGAAAACCAGATTTTTTTCTGATTTTAGAAAAACAGGAGGTTTTAGGGAATGCCCATAACTTTGCCTTGAATTATGTGTGTGTGTGGCTTCCATAATTTAAATTGCCGGGGTTATCTGTGGGTAATGACAGTTAGACTTTAGCCATAAACCTTCCAAGTAATGATGACTGCCTGAGCCCCTCTCCTGACGATATTTTTAAACTGTTTTCCTTGACTCTCTGTCAATAAAACGGATGGAAACGCTTTCAATTCTCTCTTTTTCTTTCTTGGTCATAGCTTCAGAGCCCTAGTGCTGCTCCATTCCCTTCAGTTGCAGATAATGGTGGCTGGAGTCAAGGGCCAGGCCCTAGAAAAGTCTCACAGAAGGGACATACATAGGGCCAAAATGGACCCTCCGATTCACATCGTGTATCTCTGAGAAGTGTGGTAAGTGTCCATGGTACTGATAATGTCACAGCCAAGATGGTAAAGTAGAGCCAACTGCCACTCATTGTATCCGGAAGTTGGAACCTGGTACCAACTGTGCTGCAATGCATATCGCTCAGGCATCGTAACCCTGAATGCTATGCATTTTAATTGCACATGCTGCAATTAAAATTTAGGGTTAAAGAAATTAACATTTCCTCGTGCTTTCAGTTCATTGAACTTCTGCATTCTTTGACAAAAACACTTAGCAATTGAAGTTGCAATATGAAAACAAACAAAAAAGTACATTCGAGACTTGCTGTGCTACACTGAAGGGTACCAGTCCCTCACTGAAGATGTGAATAGTACCTCTATAGCTCTGCAATTAAGAAATCCTACACGATCACAAACACCACTGAGGATGTTTCCTGGAGGAAAACCGAGTCCGGGGAATTAGAAATGTCCATCAAGAGAACAAAATTGGGGGCAAGAAGATTGGCCAGTGGGTTAAACACTTGACACAAGCATGGAAACCTGAGTCCAAGTTCCAAGGCTCTCCATAAAGTCAGCTGAGATTGTCCATGTCTGTAATCTAGGCACAGCTTACAGACGGAAAACAGAAATAGGAAAATTCCTAGCAGCTCTCAGGCCAGCTGTCCTACTATACACAGTGTCACCCAACAAAGTAACTCTGTCTCAAACAAGGTGGAGGGTGAAGACCTACAACTATGATTGTCCTCTGACTTTCACCCATGTGCTATGGCATGGGCATGACTGGCATCAGTCTATTTTAAACATTTACATTAAATCATCTCTGGCATTAACTCCAGCTCTGAAGAGAGAATAATTTGTAAATGGGTGAGACAGACTAAAGAGATGTTTGCCTTGGGCTCGCCTGGCTCATGGGAACTCAGAGTCTGAACCAACAACCACAGAATCTGCATGGGACTGACCTAGGCCCTCTGCATATATAAGACAGTTGTGTAACTTGGTCTGCTTGTGGGACTCCTGGTAATGGGTGCAGGGGCTATCCCTGGTGCTTTGAATGGCTTTTGGGAACCTTTACCTCCAGGGATACAGAAGGAACTATCCCTTTGGGCAAGTCTGGATTGCCTTGCCCAGCTGAACTCAGAGAGAGGTGCATTTTGCTATCATAGGTTGATAGGCCATGCTTTGCTAATGCAGAGGAGAGGCCTGCCCCTTTCTGAGCAAATACAGAGGAAGGGTTGATTGGAAGGAGGCAGAGGGGAGAGGAGAAGGAGTGGGAAGAAAAGAAAGAGGGGAGACTGTGGTCAGGATATAAAATAAGTTAATTATTTTTAAAAAAGAGAGATGTTTGCATCTTTCAAGCAGTAGTCACAGCATTTGTATCCTCTTAATAAAAAGATAAAGAAATGCTAAATAACCCTTAGTTGGATTACAGTGGTCTTTAGAAAGAAATTAATTATTTAGGTTGTTAATTTATATAGACTGCTAATGTTATCTAAATAACTTCATCTCAGTATCTCAGGCTTTCATTCCAAGGCTAAACTTTACCACTGGCACATATGCTAAGTGTTACAATCTACACAGTCTTTAATGTCCTATATTTGCACAAAAGAAGCTCTGCTTCTCCTAATACTAGACTCAGCCATCTGTTAGACTGTGAGACCATAAGGACTTTTTTGTCCACTACCAAAGCCCCAGTGTATATAGATAGTAAATACTCAGGAAAGACTGGTTTATAGAATGAAAGGTTTCGGTTTTTTGTCTCATCATGTATATACTTATTGCTTGCCTGATGCAGCTGTTTCCTAGGATATTACAGAAGTAAGCATGTATGTGAATCATACAGAAGTATATATTCTATACTGGTATTTACTATGAGCATAAACATTACAATGGACTTACAATGAAGAGTTAGACCAGCAGAAATTTTTGCATCCCCCATGGTCACAATGAATTGAGATGAATTTCAAGGCCTTGAAAACTTCCTGTGTTTACATATTTATAGCCAGCTAAGAGAATGATTCCTAGCCAGCAAACATTCCGTCCACTATGGGAAAATGCTTTTCCTTCTGTAACAAAAAGTGTTAATACCATTATCGTGATTGGGTAAGTTCTCACTGCTTCTGGAGAGAGTTTTCTGGAAAAGGATGGCTGCTCTCTTCACAGCATATGACTTAATCAATGACCTATTACTGTGAAGAGACCCCATGACCACAGCAACTCTAATAAAGGGAAGCATTTAACTGGGACTGGCTTACAGCTTCAAAAGTTTAGTCCATTATCATCATGGCAGGGAGCATGGCAACACGCAGGCAGACATGGTGAAGCTGTGAGTTCCACATCTGGATCCACAGACAGCAAGGACGAGAGTGCCACTGGGTCTGGGCTGGGCTTGGGCTTCTGAAACCCTAAAGCCCCACCCCCCAAGTGAAACACTTCCTTCAAGGTCACACCTCTAATCCCTGTCATGTAGTTCTACTCCCTAATGACCAAATAGTCAAATATATGAGCCTATGAGGCCATTCCTATTCAAACCACCACACCATGTTTAAAACACTCACAAATGACTTCGGCATTGTTTGTTATGAAAGCCACCACCACCCTACAAAAAAAGCCTCATTAACTCATCACAAACACATACACACACGCACACATACACACACGCACACACACGCACACACACACACACACACTATGAGGATAGCATTCACTAATATTTCTAAATAGATTAGAAATCTTTCTGCCCAAACACTAACAAGTCCTTTCCCACCTACCCTCTCACGTTAGGTTTCCCTCTTTATAAAATGCTCTGTATTGCCAAAACCTCTTGTTTACTCGCCCCTTCTTCCAAAGTCTAGAAACCCTCAGAATGTCCACCCAAGGCTTCAAGTTCCTTAGATCCCTAATTCCAACATAATGTCTTAATGACTTACAATGACTTAATAAAAATAGTGGACTGTACCATATATCCTTATCCATTCACATACTTGTAGACACGTAAGCTCCCATCATTCTAGAGCTTTCATGAATAACTGTCTCATTTGCAACACCACGGCTGAACTTAGAGGCTATAATTCCAGATAATAAGCTAGGTACAGGAAAACAAAAACTTCCACAAGTTTTCACTTAATGTGGAATCTGTAACAATCGAACGCATAGAAACAGAAAGTAAAATGGTGGTTGCTGAACTGGGGGTGGATAGGAATGTATTGCTTAGAAGCTGAGGGCAAAGGAGATAACTCAAAGGCTAGTGTTTGCTATACAAGCACGAGCACCTGAGTTCAGCACCCACATAAAATCCAGGGGTGGTAGTTTATACCTGCAACCCCAGAGTGAAGGGAATATGTATATAGGTGAATCTCAGGGACTCCATGGATAACTAATCTAGCCCAAACAGCAAACTATAGACTGAGAAACAAAAATTCCTTAGGCCTCCCCATATATGTGAATGGTTGGTTCATTCACATGCATACATACACGTGCATGACTGTACCACATTCACACAGACACACATACAAAGATTATATAAAGTTGAATTTAGGAGAAACACATGACTCTGTGTATCAACTAGCTTCTTCCATCATTTTTATACTGAGTACATATTTCATAACATCACTATCAGCCCTATCACTATTGTACAAATTTTACAAGAGTATAATTTGATAATTTTTAGAAAATGAAGGGAATAGATAAAAATTAAATTAAATAAAAATGCCCATGCTTTTTATTTAATTATATATCTTCCCAAAAGAGTCTATATGTATTTATTGTTGAACCCATTAACCCAATTCATAAATCCAAAGTGACCAAAGGCCAGCAAGCTACTGCTTCCAAATGGACTAGCAGTGGCTGTTCTCAGTGACCATCCCATGGGCAATGTTTTGAGAAGAATACTAAACAAACAAGTGTATCAACATGCATGAGCCTTACTCCATGATTGGTCCTGACCATTCCTAACAGCTTTACTCTCACTAGACTCTTTTTTATGTGTGTATGTGCCCCTGGTGCTATCTTTCATATATGTGGACGAGGGCATGGAACAATTAAGCTAGAACCAGACTGTGAGAAGATGAGGTAGATAATGTAGCAGGCATTTACCTCAATGTCTGCATGGCCACGATTAGAAAATGACACATGGAGAAACACCCTTGAGTGGCTCCTGGTGAACTATAAATTCCCATTCAAGCCTGGAAGTAGTTATTGATCTACAAAATTATCATTTTGTTTACACTCTTCCATAGACCACCTCCTACATGTGTAGGTGAATATAAATGGCAGAATCAGTGACATGTTCAGCTTATTTTATACAGGTCAAACTGAGCCGATCCTTACAACAAAGATTTGCTAAGAGAGTAGCTTGAAGTGGCATAAGTAAGAATTCCACTTGACAATAATTCTGTTGAATAGAAAACCCTTTTTATTGCAATGTAGACTGAAACAAAAATAAAAACCAATTTAGAGTTCATGTCCATATAGTTTTAGAGTAAATTAACATGTATATAGATTGGCATGTATATTTACTATATAGAATGTAGAATCATGGTTAATTTTATTTAAAGAATATCCTAATAGAAAGTTTTCTCTACTTACCTCCAAAGACACTCTTAGTATGTGTTATTACCTCAATTTTGACATTCTATTTTATTTACTTTTCAATCACTTAGGAGCCAGAAGCGGTTAAGTAGGTAAATCTGGGATTACTTCTGTCAAAAAGCATCCAGTTCTCTGTGTTGTTTGAGAGAGGAATTAGCTGTCTGTGCCTTCTGCACAACTGACATTAAAACTTCCGCTGGGGAAAAAGTCTCATAATTTCAAAACTGAGCACTTTTAAATTGTATCTATATATCTTCCTTGCATGGATGAATATCTGGCATTAAATCTTTCGGTTCTTGTTGCAAGGCCTCCTCCCAGAATCAAGAGACTATATAAGCAATTAAATTGTTAAGAAGGCAATGTGGTGATGCACTCCTTGGATGCCATACTGTGTGGTTTGTTTGAGGATCTCCTTGCTCAGTTGAGAATAATAACAATGCTACCACCTCAGAGATGTGAACCAACTCAGGAGTGACAAAGCATGATCCAGCTGGTGCCTAGAAAAAGTATTTTGCAGGCAAGTTTATAAAAATATTTTGATGGACCTTTTCATTCTTTTTTCCTAAAAAAAATGGCACAAACAAATTGCAAATGCAAAATAAATGTTGTGATTCTTTATTGCTAGTAAGTTTGCCACTGTTTGCTCAAATTCTTGTGTGTACCTTGCACTATTAGGAAACAAGGAATCAATGTCGATGAAAGAGAACTCTTAGTTATAACGCTGTTATACTACTTGTTATTCTAAACCATCAAATTGAGAATCTGCCATTTCCACACATAGTTTTGCTCCATGTTGGTGAATGATGATCGAACATGACCTTGCACAGTAGACATATCCAAGCAGAGGGTTTTAGTTCATATTATGGTTTTGGTTAATGTCTATTGCTTTGGATAGTCAATGTCTAAATTCCATGGCATAAACATATGTGTTGCCAGTATTTGAACAAAGACACTAACTCTTCTGAAATTAATTTTCCTTCATTTAAAATACATTTCATAAGCATCTCTGATGTTGGGGGGGGAAAGCAATGTATGCTGCAGTATAATTAAAATGGTTCAAGTCCTGCCTCTAAAATGATAAAAATTATGACTCATTTGCATCTTATATGTAGCTTTTAGTGCTTCATGGGCCTTGCTTGTATTTCACTGTGACAATTAAAAGGTATCTTTAAAACCTTAGAGAAGTTGGTTGAAGAAATGACATTCCAGATTTAATATTGACACTGTAAGATTTCTCCTCTCCAAGAAAATTGAGTCAGAATTGGGTAGCACCCTGGAAGTGTTGATGGCTGCTTGGTGAGGGCTGTGTTTGAGAATAATAACCTCTGCTGTTTCTTGACTAAAATCCATTTGCTAAGAATACAAAATAAATCCTTTAGTGTTTCAAATGTTGGTTTTCTTAAATGTACAAAAGAAGATAATAGGTTATGCCATAGAAACTGTATTTAAGAGATGGCAAGGATAGTCAGCTGGTAAAGTGTCATGTAAGCACAATAATCTTAGCTAGCATACCCAGTACCACTGTAAACAGAACCCATATGTGGTGCATGTCTGTAATTCCAGCCCTGCAGATGCAGAGACAGGTAGATCCCTGTAGTCCACTGGGCAGCCGGACTAGCTGAATTGATGAGTTCCTAGTTAAGTGGGAAACTCCATCTCAACACAGGCAGAAAGTGTGAGAAAAATAACCTCTAGCCTCCAAATACATGCACATGTGTGTGTGTGCCCATACACACCTCTCCACACACCATACACATACAAAAAATAACAATAAAAATACTTAACTTTGGTTGGGTGTCTACTGGAATCTTGATGTGCAAACTTCTTCTAGTCTTCACAGTAGCCTGTGAATCCAGTGCTCTAACTTAAAGGTGAGGACCCTGAAGCAATAAGCAATTGAGTAATATCAGTGTTTAGCAAACTCTGGAAAAGATCCAGACCCCATATGACTGCCATTTCCCTACTGTGAACCACTGCTCTCACTGAAAATCAAGTATCACACTTCCTTTGAGAGGTGGTTTCTCCTTGTATGGAATGGAAAGTGCCGTGAGGCTGGTACCTTTACATCTTGCAGAT
Source organism: Mesocricetus auratus (assembly GCF_017639785.1). Taxonomy (NCBI): domain Eukaryota; kingdom Metazoa; phylum Chordata; class Mammalia; order Rodentia; family Cricetidae; genus Mesocricetus; species Mesocricetus auratus. The sequence continues at coordinate 37,438,460 of NW_024429194.1, read as the reverse complement.
GTCAACGTCTGCACCTGGATGGAAGTTTATTTTTAGAGTCCTCCACCTGCTGATGCTCATGGACATTCTCACTGAGATTTATCTCAGATGAACCTCTTCCAATCATAGGGACATCACTTTGCTCCCCAAGAAACACTTTAAGCTAGGCCTGTCTGAATTTCATGCCATAATATGGGACCTTAACACCAACAAACACTGTCTCCTTCACATGTGACAAGCACGCGAAAAGAAGCCAATGGACCTCCCTTCATTCACTTCATTTCCACTAGTTTCTTAATGTCTCTAAATTTATGGGTGCCCCTCCATCCCAAGTGGCACTTTTTTCTAGAAGCATGTTAGTTAGCTAATAACATTTAGAAAAGACGTGACCTCAGAAGATAGGCTCTTTAGCTAGTAAAATCTGTGTCTTGTCTACAATGGTTCAAGAAATGCTTAGGGATGCAGCTGCCGGATGCTATGGAGGACAATGGGCTGGGATGAGATCCTCTATTTTTTCCTTCCTTTCCTAAGATCAGTTGTTTTGCCATGCACTGTCTTCTTTTCATCTAGTCCCTCATTTTGTTTTTAGTGTTGATGCTGCCCAAATAGGCAAATACAACCAGGTTTGAAAAAGAGAAGGTGGAGGGAAAAAGGGAATAAGGTAGAGAGACAGGGGAGGGGACAAGATGTGAAGGGAGGAGACAGGAAGGGAAGGAGATGGGAGGGGAGGAGCCTGTGTGACTTCTCCCTGTTTGTTTCTGAGTGGTGGCATCTTGCTATTTCCACATCAGGCTACACCAGGCAGGATCTAGGCCTTCGGATCCTACTCCAAGACAGTGCTCTGCCCTATTGCTCCATTAACACACATTTCCCAATAGACAATAGAACATCATTTGTCAAATAAATCACTAGACACACTTGAAATTGATAATGGAAAATTAGTATGTGTATAATATGACAATAGGAATACCACCTCTGAGGTAAGATGGTTTTTATTTTACACCCCTACTCTGCCACATGCATGCTGAAACTTTCCACACCATGGCTTTCCCATCTCCCAAACTGGGACTAAGATAATGAACCTGTGCTAAGCTCGTCTGTGTGCGCGATATATTGCAAACAGGCAATGACACTTTGGGGTTACTTATTTGGTGGTAAGCAAGTAATATTTTCTCACTAACAGCAAGGATTTTAACAGGAGTCATTGAGACTGATAGATTGTAGGTAGATTTTCGATGGCGTGTGAGTGCCAACGGAAGAGTAAGCACTGTTTATTCTTTTCCTGTTTCCCTGAGGTAAAAGTGTGGAATCTAATTCAGAATAATAATGAACAACCACCAGAAGGGGAGTTCAGCTGCCGAAGAGCCATGCGGTCATTTTATTTTTGCTCAGGTGGAAGAGGTCATTCATTATGGGAGAGTGTTGGCTCCCTGAGTGAATGTAATGACGTTGACAGTCTGCCTGGCTTTAATGGCATCCCTCATTTCAGGTGGCTCTCAACCACTAGACTATTAACACTCCCTCCAGCTTGTCCTCGTGTGTGCCATGCAGTAAAATTTGGAGAAAACAAGCTGTGACCACTAGGGACTATTTGCATCTGATCATTTATACACAACCCACAAAGCTTCCAGGCAGCCTGGAGGATTACATAAATACCTCCCAAACCTACCCGAATGGCATTGCTTCCCAGGTGCCCCACACCAGCTGTTGTGCCTGTCTGGGGACCAAAATTGCCAATTGCCTTTCTGTCTCCCATGCTGGCTGCATCAGTGAGCAACCATTGCCGCCGACAAGACTTTGCTGGTCCTAACACAGAGGTGGGAGCATAGGTCAAGTGACTAGAAACTTCTCCTGCCTCTGCCTGGCTCTGATTGGCCCTGACATTGTTGAGAGATGTATATTTAATGCATGATGTAGATCCGGTTCTCGAGTCCAGTTTTGCTTCTGTCTTAGCTAGTGTCCCCCCATGCAGTGACATGGGTGCCCTAGGCAGAGAAAAACTGCTTCAGACACTGGTCAAAACAAGTTCCCTGCATTTCATTATCCCGCCAGTGTGTCTCTCTTATGTCCTTTCCAATCTTTTACCCTTCATATTCCCTCTGCCTTTTCTACTGCAGGAATGGATTTATCCCAAGGGTGATTACAGCTAATGGCTGTACAATTTTCGTACACTCTCATCCAAGACATATTTACATAAACTTCCCCATTACTAAAATGTGTGCATAATTTAGAACCCTTGTACCGACTCAAAGTTCATGTCTTTGGCAAGCATTTATTGCACACCCACCCGGTGCTAGACTCTCATTGTATTACAGTCATGTCCATTCCTTCCAAGTTTCTGATCATTCCCACTGAAATCTAAATCCTGCTGGAAGGGCTACACCTGAAAAACAGTATCATTCATTCTGCCTGAATAGCATTGGGCAGGAATTTAATGAGAAATCTCTTTTAAGCAATATGAAATGCTATCTTCTAGGTTAAAGAACGGAAAAAAACACTCTCCTGTTCTGATACACCCTGCCTTCCCATAATGTTTACATACTTTTGCTAGCCAGGCTCTCACTACTGTGCATCTGAAACTGGCTTCCAATTTGTGTTTTCAAATGATTTTCCTGCCTCAGAGTTTTACAGGCGTATGTCACCCCATCTACTCCCCAGAAATTCTCTAAAAGGTTGAGTGAAGGTATGGCACCATTGAAATGTATTCAAGCCTAGATTTCAGTATTTCCCACAGTTAATTCATTTGGAGCATTTTGGATGTTCGATGTTTACCTTCAAATATAGTTCAACCTCATGAAACACATATACAGTAGCATCAATTTCATATGGTTATGATTCCACCAGACAGAAGACAAAGGAAAGCTAGCCCATTTCACAGCTTCAAAAGCAGTCATGTTTGTCTAATTGATGTCATCATGTCTTCTGCTTCATATTTCATAACCAAGATTGTTTGAAACCTAACAATTAGGTGTAATGGCCAACAAAAATATGTTTCTGTTAGCCACAGCATTTTCCAGAAAATCAAACTGTGTTCTCTTTGCCCCCAGAAAAAGTAGTCATCTTCTAGTTGAATATTCTGACCAAAGAAAGGAAGGCAAGGGAAGACTAAAGGAAGAAAATGAAGGTAGTTCCCACAGTCTCTATATTGGCTGGAGTAAACCAAGGCATTCCAAATCGCATCCTGCACCACTTCTCAAAGCCCAGCTGGCTTGACTGACTCTGAAGTGCTAAGTGGTTTCTATAGGACAGAAAGATTTTCTGGCTTTGAACCAGATCTTCCCAGTGGCCTCACTTCCACTGCTGCTGGGTAAAGGAAAGTCTAAAGCATTGACGGTATGCCCAGAGTGTGATGATTTGCTAGTATCATGGCAGTTTTGCTTTGTAGGTTACAGAGATGTTTCCTTGCTTAGCATTTAACTTGGCACTCTCACAACCCTGTGGGGATGAACGTGGAGGAATAATACTGCTCTTACTTCCTAAAATTGGAGAGTGGATCTTGAGAAAGCACATCCAAGTAGTAAGACATGGACCAAAACTAAGTCTGACTTCTTATCCAGTCTTCTACTCCTTCCTTGTCCAAGGCGTAATTGCAGGCATGAATAGCCTTGCTGTGTCCCTAGCATTCTGGGTCATCTGGGTATTTGTTGGAATCAAATACCCAGAGACCTTTTGTTGACTGATTTATCTCTTTTTTTGCCAGAAACACATGATGTGATAATGTGAGATCTGGCTTGTAAAACCTTTTAAGAAACTACTGTTCAAATCCATGGAGGCAGCATACATAATCAGCTGACCCAGATTAGCCAACACCATCTCGCTGCATACTTTCTACAGCCTAGGTGTTGCTTAGCTTGGTAGTTTCTCAGGAGCATCCCCACACTGCTGGATGTCTTCCCCAGAACATTCCAGCTAAGAACAACTTTTAGACACTGGAACCAGTTCTCACAAGGTAGAGTCTTGAACCAAGATGTGACAGCCAACTGTTGATAAACAAAGGCAAGTCTCATAACCTGAGCTTTCTTATCTGCAGTGAACATTGCTACTATGGTCATTGAAATTTTGCTGAGAAAAAAAGGACAAATGGTTAATGAATTAATCTCTCATTGGCATGGTGGTTCATGCACTATGTTATGTTCTGTGACAATCCTATGATATCCAATTGTTATTACCCTATTTTGAAGATACAAAGGCATGGAGCACAGCACAGAGTTTTGAGATTCCAGGCTGTACAACTAGAAGAAAAACAGAAATCTGAACCCAGGGTCCTAAATTAGCTACACTATGCTATATCCCCATTATCCTGATTCTTCACAAGTCCCATACTGCCTCAACTGCCAAGACCTTTACACTAGCTCCCTTGGATAAAGTGTCTGGAATTCCCAGGAATAAACAAGTCTCCTAGGGTGTGCTGGCAAGTTTTCTGTCAACTTGACACAAACTAGAGTTCTCTGACAGCGACCCAGTAAGCAGCCTGCATTCTTGGCCTCTGCTTTAGTTCCCACCTCCCGTTCCCGATCCTGCGTTCCTGCCTTGTGTTCCCATGTTCCCTCAGTGATGGAGCATGACTAGCAAGTTGTAAAAAAATAAACCCTTTCCTCTCCAAGTTTCTTTAGTTATGGCGCTTTATCACAGGAGTAGAAACTCTAACTAAGGCATACATGTTTCTATAACACATAGTACATGATGCATTTAGAACAGTGAGGGATTATAACCACTAAGAGTAAAGTAGTGAGATAGCCTATATCAGCCTGCAAAGTTGACTTACTGGCTACAAAGACTAAATAGAAAAAAAAAGAATACAAGGATCATTCCAGAAGCATGGGTGTGCATCCTTCCTTAGAAAGCTACTGCTATCAATTGCGCATCTCTAAGTAGTGTATTTGGGAGTGCACACTCAGCACTGAGGAAGCTGCCACAGAAAGCAGAGAAGGATATTCAGCTGTGCTTTTTGGATTAATGATAAGAAAATTTAAAACAAATATCACAGTAATTTATGATCGTTACACAATGTGGGTTTTAAGTAAAACAGCAATCTTGTTCGATATACAAAAGAGATCTGCGACAGGGCTACTAAGTCCAAATTATGTGTGTTGTGTCCTACAGAACACAGACTATTTCAAAATACCAAATGGTTGCAAAACTTCCCGTCTGGAAGAACCCCTAGGAAAAGTGTTGATCTCTCTGGAAGAATAAAACCAGTTTTATCATATTCTGATAGTATACCTTGGTGGTAGAGTACCTGCCTTCCACAAAGGAACTCTGGGATTCAGTCCCTCATACCAACAAACAAACAGAATCCTTGTGGCACTTTCTAAACACCACAGATTTCAACCAAACAGAACCTACATCTTAAAAATCCTGGTATGATCAGGCCCAGGAGATGTATCAATGGGCAAAGATGCTTATTTTCAAAACTGACAACATAAGTTCAATATCCAGAAGGTGAAGGAGAAAACTGATTCCTGAAAATTATACTCTGACCCTGCATACACATCCCTACACACATACATACACAAACTAATGTACATGTATATACACAAATGAACACAAAATCACACATGTACTCACATACACAATAAAAGTTTTTTAAGCTTTCTGTATTAGGAAAATTGGAAGAAAAGTCATGAATACTCACAGTCATAAAAAGAACTACCTGCAATATCTCACAAGTCCTCATAACACAACTTGTGGGGAAATGCCTGGATTTTTTCATGGCCATTCTATAAAAGGGAAAGAAATGCATGAACTAAAATCTTCACCATCAACTTATTCTGTTCTGTACACAGGTTGGGTGGGAATGTGAACAAAACCCAAGACTCCTCTACATTTCTAGAAAAATTTCTAAATCCCAGCACCCAGGAGGCTGAGGCAGGAGACTGTCCAAAATTAGTGTTGTCACTGAGTTCATGTTTAGTCTAAGCTATATAACAAGACCCTATCTTAAAAAACAGTAACAATAATAATAGTAACAGCAATATTATTATTATATCTGCTGTCACCTCCTTCTCAACTTTTCTCTCTAGTTTCTGGGTTTGATTTAGGATCACACGTGAAAGGTAATGTAGAAAGGGCAGAAGAGATTTGGGAGTATTCTACTTTAGCCTAGGAGATGGATTACTCTTTAAAAATAATCTAGGGCCACAGAGATGGCTCAGGGGGTAAATGCCTAGACCAGAGCTCACTCCCTGGGACCCACATAAATGTCTAAAAAAGAAAAAAGAACTCCCTCATTTACACCACAAATCAGTTCTCTAACTTCTACATATGCAGCTGCCCATGAGCAAGTATACATGTGCACGCGCACACATACACACAAATAAATAATAATAATAAATAATGATAATAAAATAAAACAGTCTAGCAAGCTAAGCCCAAATGGTCTTGGCTTCCTCACCGCCTTGACTCATTCACTTCCTCTATGGTCAGCCCCATTTACTAAGCCATGTAAAGGAATTACTGTGGCATTTGGTACATAGCTGCCAAGATACACGAAATTTCAGTTTGATTACCATATGTTCACTGTGATAATTTTCTTGTAGTCAAATGCTCCCTAGATCTTATTTGCTGTCCCTTTTTCACTCCACCTAGATTCTCTGGAATTCTAATGTTTTTCACTTCCTTTCTCCATAATGCTCTAGTGGGGAACATGCAAAAACACGGTTTTATTCTAGAAATGGCCACAGCAGGAGCAATACTGCACTTTGGTGCGGCAGTTGTCCTCATTCCCAGTGACTGTTAGCTTCATAAAAATGAAGTGTAATGTTCACAGGCAGGCTGAGCAATTATTGCAAATATCAAAATTTTAGCAACAGTAAAACACATGCAATTGATCAAATGCCCCATGATTTAGTGTCATGTTTGCCTTTGTAATGTGAATAGCATTCTTCCACTCCAAAGCCTCAATTTTTACACAAATCACTTTTTACCAAATGCTGGGAACACAACACTTAACAAACAGCATAAGTGGCTGAGTAAGAAGAGTACACTTGGGAAAAATTGCCATGTTCAAAGGACTCTGTGCCAAACATCACACAGGAAACTCCGAGGAGGGTGATACCCTCATTTTAACCCAGGAGGCAGAACCTACTTCCTGGAGTATCACTGAAGAACACTATAGTCATTTCCTGTTGCTACGAATGATTTTCAGCTATTACCATGTAAAGTGCCGAGAATCTTATTGGTACCAAATCCAGTATAGAAACTGTCAGATGCTCTCTGTTTCATATCCCACTGTAGAAATAAAGACATAGCAAAGGAAGGCCCACAGGGGAGACCCAGGGAATAAATGGCCATCTCAGGATGGTAGCATCTGTTTATTTAGCAGGATCTTGTATATCATCGTATTTCTAGTCACAAGCTTTGGGGCGGGATAAGGAAATAGACAGAACATGTGAGTTTCAAGCCTCACACATTTAAATTTACATCCTCCAGAAGTCTCTGAGACAACTGTAGGACTAAAGCAAGGATGTTCAGAGCAGGACACCAAGGATAGGACAAAATAGAAAGTTCTCCATGTATGTGGCTTTAGGTATGTATGGCTTGGTGTCAACTAGAGAACAAACATTATAGAAGGCAAAATGGTATTGACCTGAATGGAAAAGGCAGCAGGAAGTCAGCTTTTTGCCACATTTCCTAACATCTGCCTCTTGTATGTCTATGAGACACCCACATGCCACCATTCCTTACTTTAACAAGAAAGACTCATCAACATGAAAGTTCCTGAGGGGCAGATGAAGTGAGCAGCAGACACTTAAGATCATCATTGGTTATAAAAACAATCCAACTCAACTCCTCCCAGCTTTCTCTGCTAGTGACAGGATGACATCACTGAAGTGACATAGGTGTATGCAATCCCATACACGCTTCAAATTAGAGTTTCCAGGAGAATCAAGTAAGGAAGCGTTCATTTCCCCCAAATAGCTGTGTTTTAATGGGAAACAACCTCTTGAGGGCTTCATCGGTGCTTCCTCACTGCCTTTTTTCCCATGTGGAAAGTCAGAAGCAAAGCAATGGGGTTCTGAGGCAGCCCAGGACACAACTACAGCAGACCACCAAGCTGCACTTGTGAACAAATCCACGTGTTTGAAAATCTACCTCTAACTACTTCACAAATGCGTGCATTTCCTCCTCTGGCTTTGTTCATTGATTTTTCTTTCCCAGTGAGTAAAACACATTCATGGGGATTCTGCTTCCTTGAGTGTTTTTGCAGCTTGGGGCAATGCCATTGTGACTCCAAAGTTCTCATTACATCTACAGAAACCATGTCACAGAGCTTCTTTCCTCTCTAGGTATGCAACAGTAGTGAACTAGAAGAGTCACTCGGACAACTCAGTCCTTGTTGACATTGGGCACATGGCCCAGCATCTCTCCTATGCTGTGAGTGTCCAATCCATGCTTGAAAACACAAGGCATATTATTTGAAGGCCTAAAAATATTGACACCTTTTTTCCCCTACTTTGTGGCAATATTCTCTAGAACCTGTGTGGGCTTTTTTTCTTAAGAACTGAATGTTGGCAGAGAAGATGTACGTTTGATTTCTGAAAATGAACACTGCAAGCCAGGACTTACAATTCATAAATAAATTTCCATGTTTTCCCTGCAGGATATAAAGACTCTGCCTAGAAATTCAAATCTGAGCAGGGAACTCAACCAAATCCAGTGGATTGAGGTACCATTCTGGGAGCCTTGAAGCATCTAGTCTTTTTAATATATAAAAAGCAGCTAAGGGCAGGCCATAAATGCGTCAGCCAAATCCTTCAACGTATTATTGCAGTTGATTTGTACTGTGTGACAAAACCTTTTCTGGGGAGGCACAATATAAATTCCTACTCACCCCAGATAGGGAACCCATGGCAGATAATACCAAAGTTCAATTTGGTAAACCAAGGAGTTTTATGGTGGTTACTTACAGGAAAATGAGTGAGGGGTATGGATGAGGGTTTACATACAGGACCAGAAATGACCCAAGGACAACTACATCACCAAAACCTACCCCAGCGTGAATGATGCCTTACAAAAGCTGGGAACATGAAGCATACCACACAGCTGGCAGGCAGCTCAACAGTTTGGAGAATGTTCTTTCCAAGTCACATACACCTCTTCCAGGAAGTTCTGCTAGTTTTTTGAATCTCTCAAGCAATCAGTCTATTCTCAAGTTCTTATTTACAACTTTTCTCTTCTCAGAGTGTTTACAGCACAGCTTCCTCCTCTGAAAGGGACTCTTAGATTTTATTGCTTACTCTGGCAGGGAAGAGTCTGGTGAATCTAGGCTGTTTCAGGAACTTCCTGGAGCTCTTTTGTTTACCTAACTGCTTAAGGAGCATCCTGCAGGATGGGGTATTTCAATCTCAGAGGAACCTTTGTTAATTTTTTTAATTTTCCTTTATTCTCTTCTCATGCAATACATGATGAATGTAGCCCCCCTCCCTTGATTCCTTCTAGTTCCCCCACACCTGCCCTCTCCACCAGATCCACTCCTCCCCTCTTTCCCATCAGAAAACATCAGGCTTCCCAGGAATAACAATAAAACATGACATAACAAGTTAAAATAAAATTAGACAGAAACCCTCATATCAAGGCTAGTCAAGGCAACTCAGTAGGAGGAAAAGGCAACCCAAGAACAGGCGAAGGAGTCAGAGACACCCTCTCTAATCCCTGTTAGGAGTCCCACAAACACCCCAAGATAAACAACCACAGCATGCATGCACAGGACATAGGCCAGACTCCTGCACACCTTGTGACTGTCACTTCCATCTCCCCTGTGAGCTCCGCTTAGTTTATTGTCTGGGCAGTATTCTCAACCCCTCTGGCTGCTGCAATCCTTCTGCTCATCCAGTGGGTTCCCTGAGCTCCCTATTGGCTTCCATAAGCTGCTGGAGGAAGCCTTTCAGAGGAAGTGTTTTACACAACAATTGGTCAAGTGTACTCTTGATAACAGCTTACATAGGTGGGTGTCTACCTTGATCTACATTTAGAATGGACCAAGCCTATCTCCCTGCAGAGATTCTATTGAACAGCATTAAAAACAGTATCGGTACTCTTCAGGTTTGCATATAAAATGACCCTACCCCACTGTCATAGGTTCATGTGTTTGAACACTTGGTGCATAGCTGAAGGTACTGTTTGGTGGGGTCTGGAATTGTAGGGGAGAAGTGGGCCACTAGGGGTGGGCCTTTGAGCTTTTATAGTGGAACTCCACTTTCTAATTATTGGCTATGGATGCAATGTGATCAGCTGCCACACAGTCCTGCTGCTATGATACCCAGTTCTAAAGGTCAAAATTCAGTGATGAAGGAATGAGCAGAACTATTGCCTTCATTCAGAGAGCAACTGTTGCCATGATTTTCCCGGTGTATAGAGGATTCTTGCCTTGCTTGCCTTATGGTCCCTTGTTCTCTTTCACCCAGCTCACTGCTGTCTTCACTGGTTTTCCTGCCAGTGCATTCATGCTGTATGCCGCTTGCATACAGCCTCTCCTGGGTGATCCATGATAAGGTCCCTTGACTTAATCTTGTGTTCAAACATTATCATGTAATGCTTTCCCTAGGTTTCAGGAAATAAGATGTAGACCTGTTTTGTTTTGTTTTTAAATGATGCCACAGAAAAAAAAAGTTAAGAATTTGGCTTAGCCATATGGTCATGTCACAAAGGTTTGAGATCTTGGGTAGAATTAACAGGATACATTTCTTTGGTTTCCCTTTTTGATTGCCAGAATGTAACAGCCTTGATCATTCTATCACTCTATCTCTTTGTCTCCACTAAGGCTCAGAGCAAAAACAAAATGAAAGAAAAACAAACAAACAAACAACACTAAATTGGTTCAAGAACTTCTTAATGCTCTTTGGGATCACTCTGCAACTGTTCTGCTGCAAATAAACAAACCCAAATATGTAAATGCTTAAAAAGTGCCTAACTCAGTGTTTAGAATCAAGTTGGCTTGAAAACCTGCATGGAAAATGCAAGTGCTGCAAATTCTCTTTATTGTTCAAATGCTCCAGAAAGTACAGTCCCTGGGGCTGTGTAGTGCCATTTGGAATGAAAATGTGCATCGTATGGAAACTTGGGTGTGTCTAAAGGTCAATGGACTTTCTGCTAGATATCTCAGTCCCTCACAACACATTTGGCTGCAGGAGTGGTCAATTTCACTTGGGAGAAATGAATGAAAGTATTTTTAATAACGCAGTTCTGTTTCAACTTTGGCTCTTCCTTGAAGTTCCAACCCACACTCTTATTTTTTAATGTACTCAATCCATATTTATTGCCAGAAGCAGAATATTCTTAAGCATCTGAAACAGAACTCAAGCCCCAAATGTCACAGGTGTCCCCTTTTCTCTTCTTTGACTCAGTTTCCATTCCTGTCTCTCTCGCTATTTGGTTTTGCCTGTTACCCAACTCAGAAGCTGGGTATGAATGGCAGAGTTACTCCTCATGTTCATTCTCTGCACCCAATGTCATTAAATACTAAACTGTCACCAGGGGTGATGTCTTTGTCAACACCTAAAGTCTTGCCTCAGTTCTCATCCATTACTGTTGGGGAATGTTTTGTACACTGGGTGAAGAAGTATTGCTGTGATTGGCATAATAAGCTGAATGGCCAATAGCTAGGCAGGAGCTATAGGTGGGAATATCTGGGTCAGAGAGGACTCTGGGAAAAGAAAGATGGAGATGTCAAAAGACACAGAGCAAGCAGGATGTGCAGGAGGAGAGGTAGCAGCCACAAGCCATGGATGTGGCAGAATACAGAATAATGTAATTGGGTTAATTTAAGTTAAAAGAACTAGTTAGAAACAAGCCTACACTATAGGCCAAGCTTTCATAATTAATAAGTCTCATGTCATTATTTGGGATATGAAGCCCCCCCATTCCCCCACCCTTCCAGCCCCTTCACCCCCCACCCCAAGCCCCCACCACCCCCCCCAAAAAATACAACTACACTTCACATTTTCCTCTCGGATCCTACACACCCTGTTCAGTCCTCCAGACTCTGGACAGAGGAAGCAGAGGGAAATGCTCCACTTCCTGACTCAAGCACCTCAGCTGTTCACCCTTGCCACCTACTCCTGTGGCCCACCCTTTCACAGTGCCTACAGGTTAACCTTCTAAAGCTTCATTTTAGCATGAAAACCCTTTTATAATCTTCCCTCAGCCTTCCCTTTGGCACTTTCTCTTTCAGAAGCTTCCTACCCCATGTCTTTATGTCAGTGGCAAACCTCTTGGAAACAAAAATTAGCAGCACAAATACCTGTTTTCTGAGTTTACAATAGAAGGGATCACACTGGGTTGTTAATAAAGATAGATAAATAAAGTCACAAAGGAGGGGCAACACGCTTTGAAGCTGGAAGGCTAAGGAAAGAACCATAGTGGAGAACCAGGGTGGCATTCTGGATATACTTCTCTATAACGTTTACAAGCACTTATAAAGCAAGTATAGAGGAACATCCTTTGCATCTTATAAAGGCTTCAGTCCTACTTTACAAGTCTTCTCATTTTAAGGACTTTGAAACTGTATGGGATTTAGTCATGCAAGGGCAGTCGCCGGCTAGTTAACTTCAGAGGCAGTATCAGACTAGGCTAGGTGCCTGGGTTGGGGAGAAAACACTGAATGCTTTAGTGACGTCATCTGTGAAACATAAAAGTCTATTGCAGAGAGTCATCAGCTCTTTTTTGATTTGCCTCCAAGGCTGCTAGCAATGCAGTGTTTCTTATTTTTATTGATGACTATGATTGATCCCATTCTCTTTTGGCTTTCATTGATCCTCATTGACTCTCTTCTTCAACTTATATCCAGCAGCTCAGTAATGTACCCTTTGTTCTTGCCTACACCCAGTGGCCTAGCAAAACACCCAACCTACATCAGTGTAAGCACATGGCACCTCAGTTGGATACACAGAAGCATACATTTCACACCAGACCACACAGATGCCAGGTTTTTTCTCCCCGTAAAGCTTTCAAGGTCCCGAGAACTGGCAGACTTCTCCCCTTCAAGAAATCACTCATTCCTTCTCAGAAAAACAAGGGAGAATCACCTCACAGCTCTTCAACAACAAAAAAAACCACCCGCCCTCACCCTATTCTTTGTATCTTAGAGCAGCGGTTCTCACAACCCTTGTCACATCAGAGAAACCAGATATTTACTTTGTCCTTTATAACACTAGCAAAGTTAAAATTATGATGTAGCAACAAAAATAAGTTTATGGTTGGGGTCACCACAACATGAGGAACAATGTTAAAGTGTCACATCATTAGCATGCTTGAGAATACTAGAAGAATGCTTCCTCCTATTTAAAGAGGTTCTGGCTTGGTATGTTTTGAGTGTGGCCTGATATGACTGGTCCACTGAGCTCCCTGGTGATGCTGCTGTGGCTGCAGCCAGTCCTGAGATCCTGGAAGTCATCTCCTGCATAAAGATCCAGAAATTCTAAAAATTTATCATCTTCTGGCCTCTTCTCCACATAAAGGCATATATGTAAAAGAACATCACTAATTCAGAAAAGCAAGACTTCACTCTTGTTAATTTAGTCTACATGTTAATTTCTATTCAAATTGAGCCTTTATAAATGTCTCTCTCTCTCTCTCTCTCTCTCTCTCTCTCTCTCTACACACACACACACACACACACACACACACACACACACCTACATAACTTCTAAAAGCCCAGAGGGACAACTTTCTCCCCAAATGACATGACATTTGCCTTTGCCAACACATTGCTTCCAATTCACTTCCTATTCTCTGGGTTTTCCAGGAAGCCTTCCTCTTCCTCAACCTCTCCCCTCCTTCTGTTTTGATTGACACTGTTCCCTATCACCTTCCCCACACCTATTTCTAACTCTACTTGTTCCTCTGTTTGCTAGGATATAAACCTATGAAGGTCTGGAAACATGTCATGTATTTTGTTCTCTGTCATATAAGGAATGTGCAGTAATGCATTTGAGGAGAAAGGAATAAATAAATGTCATTGATAGCTGGCACCTGTTCACTGGCAGTGTCCAGGGAGGTGGCAGATTTGGAGATGTCTTTTGAAACAGACTTTTCCACACAAGACTAACTACCCTCACCCCTACTCTCATCCAAAATTCAAGCTAAAAATCAATTGCCTAAGCAAGAATAAATCAGATTTGTATACCCCCCCCGATTGCCAGTCAGCACCCACTCCATAATTGTGTTCTGTTTGTTTGCTTGCTTGTCACAACATAGAACTGTTTTCCTCATTTTACAGCACTCCATGGATCCTGTAATGGTATTGCACCAAATAAACCTCAGTCATTGTCCTACCTGGGAGCAAATGTTGTCTACAATCCACTTGTGTTTATGATAAATAGCCAGGGTCTAAATCCATGATCTGAATGACCATATAAATGCATTTTCTGAGGGGACAATCACACCTCTGAGTGTCTCAGCACATGGGTGATGCAGACAGTTCCTTTTAAAGTTCAATTTTTGAGGCTGTTTATTCTGCAGCAATTCTAGCTCAGACCAAACTGATTGTTTTCCTAGCTTAAATTGTATTGCAGACCTCGAGGAAAAGAACATAAACAGTTGCCAAATTTACAGCCTTTAAACAACATTGCCTTAACTGAGAGAGATTCCCTTAATATTGCTTCTTATTTTTTTTCTCTCCTTAAGAAATTTGCCATTTATCAGGCATTCCAGAACATGGAATGTCCACAAGAACTACTTCAAACTAAATCTCTCAAAGAAAATACGTTTTTAATGTAAATTCCGTACGTTGTCGGTACCATTGCCAGAGAAGAAGAGGACTTCGGGTATCGGAGGCTGGGATACTATTATTCATTTGTACCAACAGTTTGAGTCTATCAGCCAGATTAGCATACTATAATCCAAGGCCAGGAATCCAATAGCAGAGGACTTGTAATACATTCAGATCAGTCTAGTGAGTTCCTGAAATTCAATGTCTTCACATCTCTTAGTTTTCAGTTTAACTCTTTAGTCTGCAAGTTCATTCATTCCTTTGTTAATATTATCCATTCCTTTGCTAGTGCCATTGTCATTTCCTGCCAAGCTGGATACTAGCAAAGCACTCATAGAGAGGCACGGTGAAGTCCTTATGCTTAGCACCTTATGCATATTAACTCTTCTGATGGATGTGAGGGAGGTAATCTTCTTTTAGTTCATAGATGAGAAAACAGTGCGGAGGAGGAGAACAGACAAAATAGGTGCTTTGCCAGAGGTCGCAAGGCTATTAAATGCTGTCTGCCTGGAGCTCTCTTTGACAATATTGTTGGGCTCTGGAGAGAAAGATCACAGAAGCAATCAAATTGCTACCACATAAATTGTAGCCATTTTCTTCACTTGGGCCGTCAGCCCTGTTCAACAATTCTATTATACCTCCCCAGTCAGCTGCCTCAGCCCTTTTCCGTCCCCTTCCTCCTTCCTTTCCCTCCACTCTCTGCAGGTTCATGTCCCACCTACTTCCCAGAGAAACTAGAAATTACCAGACAGAAACCCTTTCAGCTTCCGATGGCTGTGATAAATGAGTCTGCTTCCCATCTAAGAACATAGAATTCAATGTTCTCAGCCTTTGTAAAGGGTGCTGTTCTATCAAGGCACCCCACCCTCCCTGCTACCTAAACACCTTCTCCTCCCTCCCTCCTCTTTTCAGCCTGCACCCCTCCCCCTCTCACTGTGCCGTACTTCCCTCAGTTCCCTCACTGGTTTCCTTTACTTCCACATTCTTACCCACCCCTATTCCTCAACATATTCCAACATTCCAACATGGGTTTTGCTTTTGCCACCCCAGAAACTGCTCTTGTCAAGGTCACAATGAGCTTGGCTCAGTCCTAACTTCAGGAGCCATCTCAACTGCATTTGGCCTGAAACGTTTGTTGTTGTTGTATTTTGTTTTGTTTTTCTGATATTAGCCTTCTTTGGGTTCTTCTTAGTTGCTCTGATCAGTTCCTTCTCCTGTGTCTGTACTCCTAATGGCAATGCTGTCCTAGGCCCTTGCTCTTCCTGCTTTGCATCAAACATCCCTGGGAAACCATACTGTCTTGGCTCCAGTAACCGTTTATGTGAGGAGGTTGCCACCTCTCTGTCACCTACATAGGCCGTGTTATTCCTCTCTTCATCCCTGTGTAGACAGTTTGTGGTTCCACCAGCTCAAAATCTCCAAGATTGACTTCATTCTTTCTCCCCAAATCCAACTTCTTCATCCTGGTTCCACAGATGTGCTTACATCAGAAACTTAGGTGGTACCTTCTCCATCAATCCCCTGGCTCAGGTTATAGCAAACATGAAAAAGCTACACTGATAAGGTTCCCTAGACTTCACACACACTGATGTACTTCTCGCTGCTCCCCGTGGCTGTCATCCTAAACTAGCTTACCATTATTTCTAACTTGTATAAGAAAATTTTCTTACTTTTCTCTTTACTTTCTTCACCATGGTAACAACTTCTGATTCAGCTGTTACCTATACTGAAACCAATGTAAAAATTAACAAATTTTAAATAAGTCTAGTCACACAGTGGTTTCAGTTGCCTTTCGGACACAATTCACAGCCCCCAAATAGCTCTTAAAAACAGTAAGAACTGGTTCAACTTGGCTCTTAATTTTTATCTCCTACCCTCTTACTGCCTCTACTACATAGAATCAAGAAAGTTCTCCAAGTTCCATGTCTCTGATAACTGCACTTAGGAGAGGCTACAAGGACAGTTCTCCTTGCCTGGGCTCTCCTTCCTCCCTGAACTCTTCTCATCACCCAGCACTTCCTCAGGGCATTTTTCTCCTTAGCCTCCTCTCCTACACTAGATCAAAATCTCTTAGTATACACAGTCCTTATTTTCTTTTTTATACGCTTTACCCATTATTATTTAGTTTTCGATTATAGTTAACCATATTCACAAATGGATAAAATCTATTTCTGTCATCAAAATTGTTTCAAGGTACTCAAACAGTGGTGGATGGTAAATATTCACTTGTGGAATTTTAAATTATCAGTTCATTGTCATTCTCCAAATAAGGTAACTAGTTTTATTATATACTTGTGGACTCTGTTTATATAATCATGCCATCACTTCTATTTCAGGGTCAATGTCTACAGGCATTGTTAGTTATGCATACCAAAAAACATATTTTGTGTCTTATTGAACCTATGGCATGTCTAGTAATACCTTACTATCCTACCCAGGAAAAGACCATTGTTTTTGTCATACATTCTGTTAATGAAATAAATTACATATCATCTCTGATTTCTGTTGTTTTTGTAAGGCATTCCATGTCTTTGAATACAACTAAATTTTTTCTGTTTCATCTCCATGGTGGAATGGAATGGTGTGTGTGTGTGTGTGTGTGTGTGTATGTGTGTGTGTGTGTATGTGTGTGTGTGTGTGTTCATGAGCATGTGCCTGTGTGTGTGCGCATGCGTTTGACAAGCATAACCACTCCCCCATCAACTAAAAAGGCATGGCTTCCATCCTAACATGTTTGTCCATGCATATTATTAAGGAAATGAAAACAGAAGTGTAATTCTATCATTGATAAAGTAATACATAATATTAAGCAAATGAAAACAGAAGTGTAACTCTCTCATTGATGAAGTAAGAAGTTTTCAAAGACTATGTGAGGATTAAGTTTGTTTAAAGAAAACAAATTGTATATGAAAGTTGAGAAAGGCTGAATAACATTGTTTTCTAACTTATTTCAAATATAAAGATAAGTATATACCATTTTGTTTCCAGCAAATGCTGCCTTTAAAAAAATAGTGAGGTCATGAAAGCATCTAAAATAGTTCCAAATGCCATGTCTCATACATGTCTCCTTGATTTCCAAGCTGTCGTGTGGGTAAAAAAAAAATCACACTTATTGGAAAAACACAGTAATGACATCTCAGAGGCTGAGGCTGAAACTTCAAAGTAATTGAACCATTTAACCACTATTTACTTGCCCAAAATTCCTCCTCAAAAATGACCCTTTGCTAAAAGCCTATGTTTTTGTCCTATGCTGAATTCATCGCCTTTTGGATACGCTCAGTGTGCAGCAAGGCTCGCTCCCAAACTGACACTAACTACGTTATCTTCTTGGCTTCTGGTAGCATGGCTTTCATCCAAGCTCTGTATGATCTTCAGGCAGGAGTTCTCACATTTGAGTTGGCACTGGAATCACTTAGAATGTCATGAATTATGGGGGCTCCACACCCACATTTTCTAGTTCAGAAGGCATTCAGTTGGGGCCCAAGGATTTTAATTTCAGTGATTCCTCTGGTGATGATGATAAGATTGATAAGCTTTCATTTGAACATTCTTCCATCCTAAAGAGGAATCATAACATTTCTTGCACCCAAATTGTCTAAAATGTAGCTTCCTTTTGAGATCGTGGCATCTTATTCTTCCCTTATTTCTAGTATTTCCCAATAGACATACCATGTGAGCTATCAGGAAATGTTTACTTATTCATTTATCTACTTATTTACTGATTGATTTATTTGGGTTTCTTATTGTTTGGCAGGGGTAAGAAATGATCTCATGTAGCCCAGGCTATTCTCAAAATTGCTATGTACCTGAGTATGACCCTGAACTTCCTTTCTCTACCCCCTGAATGCTGGGATTTCAGTTCAGGCAGTACTAGAGATTGAACCCAGAGCTTCCTACTTGCTAGGCAAGCACATATCAACTGAGCTCCACTCCAGCCCCACAAGCATGAATTTAATTAGCAGCAATATTAAAAAGGTAAAAGATTAAGTCAATTTTAATAATACATGTTTATGTAAATATAAATAAAGCATTTACTAATATATTTTCACTCTTCAACATATAATCAGTATAAAAATACCAATGAGCTATTTCACCTTCTCGCAGTTTTGTGTTCAGTTACAGATTGTTGTTGAAATTTAATGCATGCTTTTTTAGACTTCCAGTAGACTGCTCCCTAGAGTACCTATGTTTCCAGTGTTGCCGGGACACACATGCCCAGTGTCTTCTGCAGTAGACAACTACAGTCCTAGAAGTCCAGGATCAAAGAAACTAGAATAGTGACATCTCCCCTTGTTCTGTCCCTTGCTATGCCTGTCCTCACTACACTCTTCAGCTTCAAACCATACCAGCTGCACTATCAAATTTTAAGGAGAAAGAACCATATCATTAGGTATACACATTGATTTTAAAATGCATGTTAGTATCAGAATTTATTCTTTCCTCTTACATACAGAACCAAATATAAATACGTCAAGATGCTTCCTTGCTACAGAGTTTTTAAACTTCTTCTCCAGCTGTACACCCTGGTCCTCCATCTTCATCAGCAGCTCCTCCCCCTAGTAATGCAGGCCTTGTTAACAGTACAGTATTTATGCCTCCTTATTCTCCCCATCCTCCTGGAATCTTCTATAAATGCACACACAGACATTGTTTCATCTGCATTTGTTTTATTAAACTAGGATCACATTGTACCTATTTTCCTACACAACTGCATTCCCATTCAATAATATGCCATGGAAATCCTTGTAAGCCAGCTGCAGCTAGTGATTCTCTCCTTTAATGGCTGCAGAAGGACCCACATAGCCTAATGTGCTCAATATGTCTGCCATTGGTCACATGTGATCCTTTTTCAAGCAGTAAACTGAGATATTTCCCACTGTATACAAAATGATATGCAACATCTACCTTATGCCCATTTTTCTTTTTCTTGAGTTAGCAATCTCACTTTTAACCTTTAATCTCAACTTTTTCCTACCACACCCATTCCCTCTCTTCCCAAAGAGAGCACTGTCCATTAGCAGTCTCAATAATTCATTTTAAGTCATTTCCTAAAAAATCCTGACTCAGTCAGCAAAGGGCACACACTGGTGTCCTCTCAGGAGAGCCACTGTATTTTCTCCATTTGCCTGCTTCTCTGAAAAACAGTAAACAGGACTGAGAGAAATCCACAAAATTTTATTGCTGTATGCCCACTCTGTCTGCAAACAAATATCAATTCACATAAGTAGAAGAAATTTCCTTATATATTCTTTGAAATGGTAAAAAATAAAATTAAAAGAGCTGACTTGAGAACCTAACCAAAGTTACTCAGATTGCAACCCCAGTGATAACTAGCAATAACTATTCAACTTCACTATGTGACAGGTGTGATCTTGGTGCTTTGCAGATAAAAATTCATTTGTCTCTCCCATACTTCTCTTATTTTGTTATGATTTCCTTCATATCTAAGGACACTTGGTTCACAGAGCCAGCCAATGCCCAGGTAGGACTGAAATGGGAGTTGTCTAGCTCCAGGGTCTTAAATTCTCCACTTTACCTGTCTCCTTGAGTTTTGGCATCCTCATATGCAAATACTATAGGACCATAATAACCCTGCCTAGGATAGCTGTGGGAAACATGGTCATGATTTGAAAATCAGTCATAGTTCTAATGAAGTGCCACAGTCGTGCTTCAGTGTGGAAAATTTGACTAAGCAGATGGCCAGATAGTCAAGTTTGAGCCAGCTAATGCTGAGCCCTAATGTCACCCCATGCCCAGGGCTGGCTGATTAGCCTGTCTTTGGAACAAGAGTGGTCACCTCTCTCTAGTGTGTCTTGACCACATTCTTCCTCTCTAAGCTTTTTCCCTTGCGTTTTACTTAATTGGAACACCAAGCAATAAATCTTATGTACTGAGGGGCCAGAAAACTCTCGGGAGTTCTTGGACTGAGATCTGTGTGGGAGTTTGGCAATATTGAATTTTCAAATAAAATGATTAACAGTCACCTTCAGGGCAGGCTCTGAGAAAATAATCCTTCCTGAATCTTGCCACCTTAATCTAAGGAAGTTTTTTGTTTTAAAGTTTAATCAAAACCATTGGGAGCTAACATAGGGATGAGTGACTGGAAGCAGGTGGAGAGACCCATCCCTGTCGAGTCCAAGGTTCCTGTTGGCAACTGGAAGGTTATCCCTGTTCTCTGTCTATGCCTAAAAAGGCCCCTGGGACATGTCACCAGGAAGGGCTAAGGCATTTCATTGCATTTTAACTGTGCTCATCTCTAATTGCTGGGTTTATTAGCAACATTTTCCCAAGATTGTAATAATTGAAAAGGTCCACCTGATCAGAAAGACTATTTGCTTTTCAGGGCACAATAAGTTCCATCAGATTTGGTGAAGCAGAGAATTAAAATCTGAAGGAAGGACATAACCCAATCCAATTCAATTGCACACTGAAGCCTACAAGCCTACTATTAACTGAAACAATGATTTAGATGATCTGAAAAATAAATATAGTATGTTTATGGCTTTACACAATATGAATTGGCCTCATTTATGTGGCAGGAAGATCATTTACAATTAATTTCTAAAAGATTCCAAGTGCTGATGATGAACTTTCAAATCAAGGGTAGAGACTGGAATAATCTAAAGAGGACAGTTAGATAGCACAAAGTTGTTTTCAGAGACAGAATTTTCAAGGAAGCCATACTAGTTTATAATCATGAAGTGCAGATAGAGATGACCTGACCAGCCCAGCTTTATAAAAAATATCTGTGTGATAAGCAACAGAAACAGAGCATCATGTTCTGGGGTGTCTCCATGCCACCCTAGCTGTCTTCTGCACTCATCACTGGAGACATTCTGCCTTTTCCAGCATCTGTGCCTCCTGGGACAAAATCCCACTCTTGGGAAGATGCTCTACAAAGCTCTTTAAGGGGCCAATTCCCTGCCTCACGTGTGAATCTTATGCCCTTCCCATTCATTTATTCTCCCATTCATCGATTCCCTCCATTCACCCATCATCTCTTTTGCCTCCTCACTCACCCCAGGAACTTAAATATCCATATTGACCTCTACTGCAACCTTGTCATCCCAGGTGTTGTCAAAATTGGGAAGAAATGAACAGTGGCTCTTATTCACAGGAGGGATGCTTTCTGAGTTGGAGCAAGCAGAAATTGCTCTGTGCTCCTCATCTCAATGTCTTGTCAGCTGTGAGACTTTGGGAAAGTCACTCGATATTTTATGTTCCCATATCCTACTTAAAAAGTAAAGAAAAATAATTCACTAGGATAGAAAATAAGATCATGCAGGAAGAGCTCTTAGGAAGTATTTAAAAGTCAAGGAGTCGTGTCACTTGCCTATAATTCCAGCACTTGGGAGGCTGAGGCACAAGGATCTAGGGTTTGAGGCCAACCTGGACTATGCAAGTGTGACCTTGTCTGGAAAAGAAAGGAAAAGGAGAAAAGAAAAGAAGAGAAGAGAAAAGGAAAGAAAAGAAAGGAGACAATTGGAGCAATGTTCACTAAATTAAGACGTATCCAATGGTTCTGGATTTTACCAGAGCTTTTTACAAGAGAGAGCTGCAGCATTTTAGCTGGCATTTTTAATGTCTTAGAACCAAGGAGGGAAGCATAAAATCCTGGCTAACATTTATGGTGAAGAAAAATGCTTTGAAATTCAGCCTCATTGGTGCCCTTCAGAACTGAATTGTGTCCTCTCTGTGAGTGGGAAAACCACGTACATAGGAAGAAACAGTTCCGTCTCCCAGAAAAACTACAAAAAACAGAGTTTCATATTCTATCCCTTCTTACAGTTGGGGTGAGGACTTGACAGGGTCCTGTGGCTAGATAAATCTGCCACAGGTTCCAGACGAAAAGTTAGTGTACAAGTACAGCCCATCCTGGTAGGGCTGGTAGAACAAGAAGCTGTGTGGCTGGTTCTAGCAACAGAATCCAGAAGCCCATGCTGGTGAAATTGATGGAGTCACCTGCTCTTTCTGTGTCTAAGGTAGGTCTTCATTGCTCCTTGTCTGTGGCTTTTGATCATTGCTTCAAATGTCTTACCTCCAGCTTTGATCTTTGGCTACCGCTGATATCATCTGGATATCATTTCCTTCAGTAAGTGCATTTCCCTCTGAAACGACCCAAGGCTAGTTTTGTTCACACCAAGATGGCTCCTTCTATGCTCTTTGAAACACAGTGTCTCAGTTACCTTGTATGCAGTTCTGTGGGATCCCAAGACAACTGCCCTTCTAAAACCCACTTCAGCCCTCCAGCTCTTTCCTTTTACCCTCTCTAAATGAAATCACATCATCTCCTGGGGGTCTTTTCCTTTAGGATTTTCTATTCTATAAGGGATAATCTAATCTGATCAATTAAATCAAGCCAAGTACTAACTGCTGAAACTAATGTAAATGTTAAGGCAGAATTTTGGCTGGCATTTCTAATGTCTGAGAACAAAGGAGGAAGAACTTTTCCCTTGTCTTCACATATTGTCAAAGTCTGCAAACTGACTAAACTTTTCAACAGCAGAAGCCCTGCATCTTCCAAGATATGTCCTCTCTAGAGTATCCACAGGTGTCTGTAGATAAGTCATATTGTGACAGCAGTGAAATTTGCATCATTAGTGTCTTTATCTTAAAGGTCTCTCTGTCTTTCTGTCTCTGTCTCTCTCTTTCTTTCCTCTCTCTCTCTCTCTCTCTCTCTCTCTCTCTCTCTCTCTCACACACACACACACACACACACACACACACACACACAAAGGGAGAGAAGGGAAGGGAGGAGAGAGGGAAGAGAAGGGGAGGGAAGGGGAGGGGAGAAGAGGTATAAAATGTTTAGCATGGCAAATAGCCCAGCATCTTGAGCCCTAATGTAGTAACATGCTAATATATGTTTACCAACTCAATGAGAAATGGAGACTTAAACTCTGATTTGTAGTGTTTTCTGATCTGCTGTGCATTGTGTAAACTCATCTACCAACCATGTCCAGTTTTACGTCAACAAAACCATGTTAATAAGATCATAGAATTCTTGGATATGTCATGATTTCTTCACGTATTCCAGTGTTTAGTGACTCTCCCAGAAGTTTGTCACTGACTTCTTTTTGTGTACTCCACCCCTACTGTATCCAGCACAAACCCTCCTCCACTGGACAGAGTTAGGTTCTCTGCTACATCTCACAGCTGTCTGTTTTTTCCTTCAGAGTACTTATATATTTGCCTCTTAATATCATCATTGTGTGGTGTTTAACATTGCAAGCAAGCATAGCTGTGTAGTGGTATGATCAGACTAGCTCTCAACTCCTTTCATCACAGATATTCTATACATCTGTCTCGTGGCACCTCAGGAAAACTGGGATGGAAGGACAGGAAGAAGTGTTGCGCAAAGACAAGAGTTCTTGGCTTGCCTCCATCACAACTCCAGAGAGTTCCCCACTTTCACACTTGATCTCTCTCTCTTCTTTATGAGATTTCTCTTGAATCACTTTGGCTGTGGAAAGGAAATTCAGGCTAGTTTTTGTTTTATAGATATGCAAAATAAGTGATGGGAGAAGCACAGAATGGGGGGAGATTATTCGTGGATCTCACAGGGAAAATGTCTCCTGGTTTCAACACTCTCACTTTCACCCCTTTCCTCCTAGCCCCAAGTCTCAGCAAAGTACACAATTTCCAACTCCACCACATTTCCAATATGTGGAGGTCTTTCCGAGACTGTTCCATATGGACCTCACATTTTTATCTTGCTAACAAAGTGTTTGTCTAAGATCATGCTCCTTGTTCTAAACCATTTTCATTGTGTTTCTTTCCACTGTGCACACAGCACCAGTGGAAACTTCACTGCTACCTGGAGAAAAGTCCCATGGTCCACACGTCTTCTCCATGGAAGTCTTCCTTTAGTTTTTAAACAAATTATGCTTTTTTAGAAACTATACAAATACATAACACAAAACAGTATATAGATAATGATCTGAAGAGAAACAATCTTGACTCTTGCTGTCCACATCACATTTCCTACCTCAGTATTCATCTGGATGCTTTAATCTACTAGACTCTTACAGTTTTATCAGAAACTCAGGATCTGGGACAAAAAAAAGTGACAGTACACTTCTAGAATACTATTTCTTTTTCTGTGCAACTAGGAACCTCTTGTAGGCCATAGAGATTTTAATTCACTTCTCAGTGATATCACATTCCAGGCATGTAACCTCTGACTAGTCATTTTCTGTCTCTGAGGCTCAATATCAAGAGAGGAAAAGCATGTGCCTTCTATAGATTATTGAAAAAGCAATATGAGACAAGTTCTGGCATAAAATAAGTGTTCAACAAATGATTTCCACATGTTTCCAACTGTAAGTGAATATTTCTATACTATAATTCTGGCCCTGGTAATCAGATAAGGGCTTATCTATAGGTTCGGTAACAAGTTTGCCTCTGACAAACACAAAGTTAGCTACTTTATCCTATTCCATTCAGCTAAACAAACTACATATTGAGTTCTTAATATGTGCTACATCCCAAGGGTATAAGAAATAACAGATATTCAGTTCTTACCCTCAAGGGACTGACAGTATAACCCATACCTGAGGTAAGAGCTTACACATTGTAAATATCTCAAAGACAGACAGAGAGAGAGAGAGAGAGAGAGAGAGAGAGAGAGAGAGAGAGAGAGAGAGAGAGAGAATCTTCTATGTCTCTTAGTCTAGACTGTAGAATGAGTGTCCAGTTGGTCACCTTTCCTCTCTTAAGCCACTACTCTCTGAGTGTTATTGGGCTGTTCCTCTATCTTCCCTTTCTGCATTAAATGATTCCAATCTTTCAATGTTCTCTTGGAGGTCCTATCTGCCAGCCTTCACTTCAATCATTTTCACTGTTCCCTCTGGAGTTGCTCCAAGTTCTCTACATTCCAGTGTGTTTCTTTGTCATTGAATTCAGTCTTCCGAGTAATTTATCCCTTCATATAGACAAAGGAAAAAAGGAAGAAACCTCTAGATAGGAGGAAGGCAGGTAGAAGTGAGGATGATTGTGTAAGTAAGGGACTCATGGAGAACATTCACATGCTCAAAGAGAATTAGCTCTTACTGTCATCAGCGGGGGGGGGGGGCTAAAACCAGAACAGTTTTTAAATAGTGCCAACCATTCTACTCACAATTATCTAAATTGCTTTTAAGTATATGACTTTTAATAGCAAACTTGATACTTGCTGTGGTTACATATGAGCTAATCAGAACAAGACCAATAAGAACCCTGACGTACAAAAGTTAAGGATATCAAACAAGAATGCTGGATTTGGTAAAATGCCTCTGGCCATCAGGTGGACAGATGATCTCTTTCTATGTCATTCACAGGCAATGGCTTGGCACCTGCAAAAGATCTTTCATTTGTGCTCAATCCATCAACATAATTAATATTTCTTGGGCTGGAAGTGCAGCAAATTCTAAGTGATCTCTTAAGAAATGATAGATAGAGGTTAATCAAATGCCTGCCGATCACAGCATGCTACCAACACAGGCAGCAAGAAGAAAATACAAAAACAAAGCTCTAGTAAAATATCCCTTCCAGACATACACAGCAGCTTGCAAGAAGTCTCTTTTCATATATTCTACCTGCCTTCTGTTATTGTGCCAGTGAGTTTTTCCAGCATTCTGAGAGACAGCAGCACATCTACTAGTGCATGCACACGCACACACACACACACACACACACACACGAGAGGTGGAAAGAGAATTATGTTTCTTCTATCACATTTCCAAATCCTCTAAAGAAGCAGTGAAAATTCCTACTAGTTAATGGTCTGTCTTTGCACATCTTTGTTTTTTAAACCATGACTTAAAAATGAAATGGTTTCTTTCCCCTACTGGAAAAGCTAAAAATACCTGCTGAGAGTGAAAGTCTTGGTTGTGTGTATATGTGGGGGATAGGGAGTAAGCATTTATCTTCTGTGCTAACTCCAGGCGAACAGTGTTGGCCAAGTCTAGTATAGTTTCTAAAGCTATTTGGGCCCCAACAAGACCCCATCTGGCCTAAAACTGGTTGGGCTGGCAGGTATCTATCAGGAAACAGCTCTGAGCAACAGGCATAAGAGAACAAGCTACATTATGGGACATCCTTCCTGCCAAGCTTTCCAAAGACCCCTCAGATCTAGGTTCAGAAGAGACTCATGGTTTGGTGTTGAATTGTCCCACAGAACTGTAGTTATACAAGTAGTAAGCTATACCAACTAATTCCTTAAACCCTCAGATAAACGCACTTAATATTGCAATTGTGAAATATTAAACACTTGAAGAAGACCAAGAACTTACCACAGAATCAGAACAAGAAAAAGCCTTGTGGATATGGGGAGAAAATTGTGAGATACTCCATTATCACCAGAGTTGAGTTGATTCATCACGTCTGCTCTTGACAATCCCCCATGTTCATCCATGGACTCTAGATGTAGCAGAGTAAAGGAAAGGCATATGAACACAACTACAACATGTTGGTGCAGTAACACAGTGAGAAGCTCTAAAAGAAAGGATATTGAAGCTGTGGCATGCTAATTGTTCCTTAACAAATATGCAGCATAACTCAGTAGTTATAATTTTTACAAAAGGAAGCCTCCACTAATGAACTGGCACTACAAATAGCCTCTGATTTCATTGTTTGGCAGTAGAGAGAGTCTTATAAATTCTGAACAACTGTTGAGAAAGTGAAAGCAGGCCTTTGATAGTGACATGTCACCAGATTGCCATGTAGTTAGTGATTATGGCAAGTAGCCAAAACCAATGGCTTAACAAATCGTTACTGGACACAACCCAGTATTTCCTTCTTTACCCAAATGTGTTCTTCATAGACTCAACACCAAAATAACTCCTAAAAGTCAATAATTTGCACCATCCCTCTGCAATCCACAATGTGTTGGGAAGCCATTTTTAATATAGTTTCAACATTGGAAATAACTTCCAAAAAATGTGATTTTGTTCATCAAACACACACACACACACACACACACACACACTCACACACATCTAGAGTAAGCAGGGGTCATCTGCTATATAGCTTTTTGGAACATGAAAGATTAAAATAATATTCCTGCTGACTTTCAAAAGCCAACCATTTGGGTCACTCCTTTTTTAAAAAAGGAAGAAAAGATAGCCAGCAGATTAAAGGAACTCCATTTATAAAAATCAAATGAACCTCTAACAAAGCTTATTTGGGGACATGAATAAATCATTCAGCCATGAATTATTCATTGTTATCAAAAAACAAGCTGGGGATTCCAGGAACCAGGCAGGATCTGGGTAGTGAGCAAATTTATAGTCTCACATCCTCCACAGGAAGGGAGAGGACCCTGCCATAGGTACTGTCATGTGAGGCCAACTGTGCCAATCCTCCATTCTTGGGACACGTTGCCAGTTTTACACCCAGAGAACAAAGCAAATAATGTTTCATCCATAATGGACTTAGTAAGAAGATGGTAAGAATGGTCTTCCCCACACTGTCTCTCTGTGTCTCTGTCTCTCTGTCTCTCTCTTACACTCTTGCTCTATCTCTCTCACTTTGACATACACAGCAAATATGAGATGTGTGCTAAGGGTTATGGGGCTGAAAGCTTGAATCAGAGGAGGTTGACTGGAAAACTGCTTGATGACAAGCTGTTGGCCCAGTCTGACCTCATTCACGACTTGGAGGTCTTGGGAAAGCACAGGAGAGGGGAGGGGAGGTTCCCAGATTTAATGAACTAACCAATGCATGTGTGTGTTCCAGGTCCAAACTGCTTTGCAGGAACTACAATAATTCCAGCTGGCATTGAAGTGAAAGTGGACGACTGTAACATCTGTCATTGTCACAACGGGGACTGGTGGAAACCCGCTCAGTGTTCAAAGCGCGAATGCCAAGGCAAGCAGCCTGTGTAAGGCAAATTCCCGAATGATGACAAGTTCTAGGAAGGGATGCTATGGTTTCTACACGGCACATGTTTAACACTCAACAAAATGAGCAAACAAACTCCTGCCAGCTACAACAGGGTCACCAGCAAAACCTTCTGGGGTTGACAAAGGTGATTATTTTACCAAGAGGAAAATTCTCTTTCTCTTGCTATATAAAATATACATAGCATACAGCCAATGTTTGATGGTGACTTGACGACCAAGATTTCTGGGACAAGAAAGAAAGAAAAAAAACAGCCTTGGACAGGCTCCTTCCCAGGTGATGCCTCTGAGCTGCCAGCTCATTTCCCCTGATTTCCTCCATTTTTACTTGGCTGTGCAGACTACACTTTTCTCTTGTGTGTTTTCTACCTTTGGAATCTAAAGAGGTCAGATTTGACTGCACAGTAAAGATTTGTGTGGCATCAAAAATGTTTGATAAAGGAACTTTGGTGGGAAATATCCTTCCAGAGGGGGAAGATGAAAGGGTGACCATGCAGTGGCTCTCTTGCAGGCAGTTATCATGTCTGTAGGCTGAGAAATACAGTAGTAGGCTGACTCCTCTGCAGATCAAGCTGAGGAACAACTGTTTTGTCCACTATGTTGGGGCTCACTGTTGATTCTTACAAACCACACATTTCATACATAAAACTTTGAAACTGCCAATCAGAAACAAGTAGATGAAGAACACCATGAGTTGACTGAAGAACCCAAAGAGACAGGTATTTAAAACACTAGCATTTAAATCACCAGACTTCTTCGTGATGCCAGCCTTGAGTCTGGTTTATAATTAAACATAACCACAAAGCCCACCTTGTCACCAGGCAATATAAATACCAGAACCAGGGTGAGTAGCCCCACTGTGAATCAATCTTTCTAAACACTTCTAGCTTTCAAGTTCCAATTTGGATGAAAGGCAGTCCTATACACAGCAGTTTTTATGATTTGGGACTGTGTTTACCATGTTACAGTAACCACCACTCAGCCCTCAGATCCAGGACACTTTCCACCTTAAGTGCTGATGTAAATTAAAGATTAGGGTAGAGTGAGTCTTGCACAATACAATGTCCTTAATTGAATATTTTTAGTGTATATATTAGATACTTAACTATTAAAATGAAACCTTTGAAGAGTTTCAAGGTTGCCCTGGTAATGCTGCTAGTATAATAATGGAAAAAATAATAATAAAAGAAATACACAGGGTATCTGATGCCACCTCCAGTCAAGTGCAAAATTCATAGTTCTGAGATCCAATGACCCAGTCACTTACTCCGCTATTCATCCCAAAATCCCTGGTGCAGGTCTGAAAGGGAAGCTTCAAAGTTTTCTTCATGTCCAGTTGTCTTTTCTTTTCCTGTTTTCTGCTGCCAAAGCCAGTCTGGGTTTCATGGGGCTTCTGTGGAAGAACATATTATACAGAAGGATGTCTCAAGCTCAATCTCTGACATTTGGGGCCATATTGGTAGGGGCTGGGCTGCACACTCTTAGGGTGATGCTAGGTGGAATTCCTGAATGTCACCTGCTAGGTACAGGAACATCCACCGAGTTATAGCAACCAAAAGTCCCCAGACATTGCCAAAAGTCCTCAAGGGGTATGTTAGGAAACAAAATTTTACCTGTCTGAGAAGCTGTGCCATACAGCTGTATCATTTCTACCACATGACATGCCAGGCAGCTCCAACTAACTTCACACACATGGCTTTATGGAGCCCCTGAGACCTTTGGATCATGAACAAACAGCACCCCCAGGAGTCAATCTCCTCCCTACCACAGGGTGCTTCTAAGGCCCACTCTCTGGACACTAGTCTCTATATTGTCATAAATTAGTTTTCTCACTTAAAGTTGTCAGGCTCTCCTCCCTGGAAGCACTACCTGTCATCAAGAAAGAGTTGTCATTTCCAAAATTAATGTGCTGACAATCCAGATCTGACACTTTTACACACACTGTGCTTGTGTTATGATACAAATAACCATCCTGGTGCCATCCGAGGAAGAACATCCAGCCGCCTTCCTTTAGAACACCAATTTGCTGCAAGGTTGGTGCCTTTCAGTTGCCACTATGGATACATCATAGAGACAGCCATGAATCATTCATGAGCAATTCTACATGATTTATGCCTGCACTCAAAAGCAAAGACACTGCACACTTCAGCCTGTGTCTAGACAAAGTCATATTATACAGCTTTCTTTGCCCTGAGGTTGCCTATTGACAGTCCCCAAAATCCATATTCTTGAAAGAAAATAAGAATAATAATAATCATTATTATTATTATTACTATAAATGACAGGAATAAGGTCTAAAACTGAAAAAAATTACTAATACAGCCATGTAGCATAGACCCTTATCTATTATTAAGGAATTTCTATGTTCTTGTTAGAAACAAAGAATGTGCAACTTGGAAGCCAAGGTGTAGGAATTCTGCATCAATGTCTGAGCCCCCTGATTCTCACAGCAAGAATTCCGTGGGGTAGAGTGTAACAACCATCAAAACTCTTCAGAGAGTTCACCACTGGCAGCCATTCAATGGCCTCTGTTACAGACTTGAGAAGGGGATTTTCATCATTGTTCATGTTGGGTTGGGCCTAGTTTCTTTTGTCTGTTGGGTTATTCTTATGTTTTTTCCGTTTCACTACAACATGTCTC
Organism: Mesocricetus auratus; assembly: GCF_017639785.1. Classification (NCBI taxonomy): domain Eukaryota; kingdom Metazoa; phylum Chordata; class Mammalia; order Rodentia; family Cricetidae; genus Mesocricetus; species Mesocricetus auratus. The sequence continues at coordinate 37,407,250 of NW_024429194.1, read as the reverse complement.
TCAATACTCCCAATCACCAATGCTTTCCCACTTTTAGGGAAGAACAAACCTATACTGTGAAAGAATTTCTCATAAACTGACAGACATTTAACAACTTTCTTCTAGCCAGGTTGACGAAAAATAATTTCCAAAGCTCTGAAATATCAGAGTTCTTCTCATCTCATCATGTTGTTGTTGTTGTTATTTCGTTTGAAGGCTTTGATTGCAGCCACACAGTCACCTCAGTGTTATCCTTTCTCTTCTGCCTTTGGGTCTTGGCTTTAAATTCAGCTTTGTTTAAATAAGGCATCAGCATCCTATTTATCAGCTGATGCCTGTTAAACTAATTCAGTTTCTAAACATCTTTGAAAAATGGTGTGCCTGAAAACTAGTGAGAGAGAGAGAAAAAAAAACACTGACCTGTAAAAAAGGGGGAATTCTAGCAACAATATTTGATGTGTAAAAGAATATATTATTAAAAAATTATTTTGTTAAATATAAAGTGTGTTAACCAGTGAACATTGTTTGTGGTATATTTCCTGCCCAAGTTTCTCATTCCTCCTCTCCTTCTTATTCAATGATGGACTCACAATGGCATCTGTCACCCTACAGCACATATGTCATTACAGCTGCAGCCAAATAGAATTAAGCTTTAACTCTAGTATTTGACTGAGTACATTTCCATTTTACAAAATATGAGGTAAGGCTGACTTTGGGGGTGTCACAAAAGGAGGCTAACTAAACTGCAAGTGGGAGTGTTTCAGATGGTAGGGTCAAACACCTTTCCTCACTCCACACCCATGTTCGGCACCACAGTGCTTAAGTGTGCAGGCATGCCAAGCACAGTGCCAGGCTCAGAGAATGCAGCATCATGTTCTGTCTCCATAACACACCTGAGAGGAAGGAATCCTGCCTGTGTTCTCACTACTGAGAAGGTAAGAATGTAAAAAAACCAAATGTTTTATCTAACATCCTGAGATGAGAAGTAGCCTTGAAGAGGAAAATAGCATCAGTATCCTTTACTTCCTGATTGTCCTGATCCAGTAGTTACTACAATTTTGCAGAATAGTTAACTATTTTCTATACATAACATAAAGCATGAATCCATTCATCACTAAAATGAAATAATCATCTCTTTTTTTAAAAAAGGTAGCATTTTCTTACAAAGGTATGTTATTATATTAAGAGATCTAGCAAAATTAGTAACTTTAAGACTGTCCAATATCCAGGCCATATTCAAAACTCTTAGATTTTTTAAATGAGAAGTAAGTTTGTTTATATAATCAAAAATGGCCTTATATTTGGTTGGTATACCTCTTAAATATAGAATATAGATTTGAACTTTGCCAACCATAGCTAAAATCTCTGACAAGATTCCTGGATTTGTTGTTTTTTGAAAATTTTTACTGAGAATATTATTCTTTTAATGTTCATGTTCAACCGTAAACTCACCGATTGACTTACAATAAGCAACAAGGAGCAAGGCCCAGAGAAAACATCATTGCTTACAACTAGTAGCCAGAATACATACCTTTGTCTTTCATGTATACAAACTCTAATCGGGTAGTAAGAATGAACTCTTATTGTCATGTTCTTTGAGACAAACTCATTGCCTAACACAAAACTACGTGGGTAGTATTGTATAACAGCCGTCAGTTTCTGCATTACTTGAGAAGGGAAAACATATCCACTAATAAAACATCAGCATGGCATACCACATAAAGACACACCTGTATCATGGTAACATTTTCATAAAACAAAATTAGACTTCCTAGCACTTAAATTCCCATACATTCAGTTTTCTACTCCCTTTGCCCTCAAAGTTTCATAGGGCTGACACCTTAGAAGTATGGGTGAGAACTGTGAATCAAGGCACAGATTTGAAACATTGATGGTATTTGAAGTTTTATGTGAACAGTACTCTTCTAAAAACAAGTATTTCATGATTGTGAAAGGCAAAACCTTGTCTGTGAGTCACCAAACTTACCTGTGTTTTCTGACCATATTTTTTTAATACATGAATGGGATTAACACTCAATTGTCCTTCTGGTATAAACACCTGAACGTCCCTGATCAATCTTATGTACAAAGAAGGCAGAATATTCAGTACATAAAAGTTAAATGAATGGAATTGGGGGAGGGGGATACAGCTCATTGTGTAAATGTTTGACACATAAGCAGGAAACCTGAGTTCAGATCTGCATCGCCCAGGTAAAAAACTGGGTATGGCCTTCCTGTGAATAAGGAAGTGAAAATAGGAGGATCTCTGAGGCCTATGGTCTGACTCATCTCATCTGATGATGAACAGGTACAATAAAAAGGGAGGAAGCAATATGGAAGAAATCTGAAGTCAAATTACAGTCTCCATCTGCACATGGCCGTAAACAGTTTGTGTACCACAAAGATACAAGCATATACCCACCACACCCCTTTTCACACAATGAATCCATGTGAATTTTTATCACTGGACTTTAAGGGTTCAATTTATTTTTAAATTACAAATACTTTCAGTGGAGGCTATGACAGGACTTGCGTTGACTTTTCAAAATGTTGAGCTCATCATTTTTTCCATTCCAGATGCTAAATACTTCCCATACTCCCATTATAAATGGATTTTTAGTACTTTCAAACAGCTACAACTGCTTCAATTAATTTTAAGTTAAAAGTCTTCCAATTAAAGACATTTTTCATATTTGGTACCATGCATGGGAGGAACTGGAATATAAAACTCAGATACCACTACTTGAGTTTCTTGGTGTGTTAGACACTGCATTGGCTGCTGCACATAAGACAGTGACTTGAATTTATTGGTTCAAGCATTTTCACAGCTATAGTGAAATTATCACCATTTTACAGGCTATAACACAGAATACAGAGAACATTTTGGTTTCTCTAGGCTTACATGCCTAGGCAGAACTATCTTCATATAGATTTGAAAGCACTAAATAGAAGAATCACATAGGGTAGTTTAAATGAAAACCTAGAAGATCTTATTGTAGATTAGCTGCCATTATCAGGACTTGGGGAGATAGAAAAGAGATAGATGAAAAGATACTGGATTTGAGTATGACATCTTATGTATTATTTGGGTATTTATTTAGAGAAATATTATTGTAAGACAGAAAAAACAATGGTATATTTTGAAGGTGACAAGCAGTCAATAATTGCTTTGATTATGAGGCTACAGAGGCAGGCATATACTAAGAGATGCATCTGGGAAGAAAATCCAATTTTCATGATCTGGAAACCCATACTAAGAAAATTGGACTTATTGACATTGTGGAATAATTATAATAAAATCAGAAGGTGCATGGCCATATTCATCTTTTCTTAAACAATTGGGACAGCAGATTAAATAATGAATTAGAGACCAGAGAGAGGCAGGAACAGTAATGGGGGACAATTACAAAAACCCAGGAAAGAAATAATGAGTATCTGATGCAGTATGAGTGAGACTCAAACTAGGCAGCTGATACAATAGCTCTTCACAGAAGATCAAATGGGGAGGCTAGAGTGAAAACAGTCACAACACTAGCTCACGGGATTAGAAGGATGTTGTTACAAACGGCAATAATCAATGACATGAAACCCACACTTTACTTGTAGTAGCACCTGTTCTCACTTTAGGACCCTGTGCCAAAGTTGCTAGTAACATATTAGATCTTTAGGATCAACTATATATACAATTGTCTCCCAGACACCACAACAATTGCCAGCTTATTTTCTTCTTGACTTGAGTAATTGCAACTTGAATATCCAAACTTCAAAACTGATCAAATGGGCTTTTTTATATAGTAATCTTGAGAAGAAAGTCTGTGTTCAGAAGGTAAGGAGAAAGCAATTGTTTCACTAGTTTTCTACAAATGTTAGTCTTATACTAAAATTTATCTGCATACTGTCAGACAAAATTACCCGTGGACTTCTAACATTTGCCTCTACACATATCTCTCTAGAAAACAAAAGGTTGGCTCTTTGTTTTCCACATTGTTGTTCAGCAAGATCCCTGAAATTAAAAAAAAAGAGTTGGTCAAATACCCATTGTGGACATCTGTTTTTGTTTTTTCATGGAACATGTAAGGGTAAATGGATAGTTAGGTCCAAAGAAGACCTTTTAATGTGAGGTCTCTTAAGATACCTAACTTTCTACATGCACATAGATGCACGCACACACACGCACATGCACACATACACACCAACATCACTACCACCACCACATACACATGTACATGTATGCTTTTTGTTGTTGTTTAATTTCCTATTAAATTAATCACAACATTGGGTCAGTGAGACCCATTAACTGCATTTCTCATTTAGACCTTTCAGAGAGGCAGCTGAAAATGCAATTTAATTTGTTGACCCATGATCAATAGCAATTAATAGTATCTCTTTAATCTTGTTGAAAGGCCTATCTCTGGCTTTCAGTAGCCACCATGTCAAGGGACACGTATCCACACATGCAGGCAGGTTAGTTTCTAGTTACCTTCAACCATGTACTTTTTCAGGGATGGTGTCCCTTTTAAAAGTTACTTTTCTCAATGTTTTCAGCCATCACTCCAAAGTTCATCTAGGTTGTATTTAAAGTTCCTCCTGTATAAGTCCATGGTATAAGTATGAGGGACCTGTACTGCTGAGGACAAACACCTATAAAATACATTTTAATCCAGAAAATTGATATACTATTTTAAATGTAAATGTTAATAAAAGTATTATATTTCCTAGGACTTTGTGTTATTATGTAACCAAGACAAATGATGCGATTCTGTCTTTTTCTCTTACTTGTCATATTAATTAAAAAGTTATCCCTTTGCTCCATAATTAGCTTTCCAGTAGAAAAGGAGATACTGTGGTTGAAGTGAGTGGCAGATTATCTTCCTACTCTTAAGGAGGGCACACTGTGACAAGGCAAACAAAGCAGATTTGTAGTAACAAAGGGATGTGTCATGATCTTAGTGTGAACACGGACAATGGCAAATAGATTGGCATAGACATGTGGGAAGACTTCCTGGGACATGGAACTTGCTTTTTTTTTGAGCTTTAAAAGAAGAATACACCAGCAGCCAAGAAGAAAGTAGTCAGTGTCCTCTTGCAATTTGTAAGGGGAGAGTTTCTTCTAACATAGCTCAGAACATGTAACTGTCCCATTTTGCTAATATAATCTATTCAAATCAGTGACCATGTGTCTGGCACAAAGTCAGGGCCTTGAAACAAATCAAAAGAGGAAAAATTGGCCATTTATATGTTATGCAAGAATCATTTATCTTGTCACTTCAGCTATATTTTCTATAGTCAGCTCACTGACCAGTGAGATTTTCTCCCTTCCTCTTTCCTCAGATACCAAGAGCACAGCATTTTCCAGAATTTGCATGTGCTTCTACATAGCTTACAGTGATTTTTCCTTCAATGGTCTCATCAACAGGCCATCTATATAGTAATGAACTAAGGGATGAGAGATGGAAGAAACTTATTAAAGAATCAGTAAGCAATCAGAGATATGTTATGTAGCAAGTATACTTTTTAAATGTATGTAAATGATATCAGGATAGTTACCTGCTCTGCAAACTCACAAGATTAGTTTTAAACCTAATACCCAATATATTTCTTGTATAATAGTTTCACAAGAGGATAATAAAAATATACTAGGCAGTGTCTTATACATAAATTTTGAGGTCAAGTGGCTATGTAAATATGAAATATATAATGTGTAAATTGCAAGTATAAGATGTCTTTGATACATATATATATTTGTATCTGTATAAATATCAAAATCTTATATAATTGTAAACAGCTATAAATATAATGGTAGACTAGTGGTTGTGTATCATCACGATCAAAAACTTGCTGTTTCCATCTGTCTCCTAAACTCTCTCTTCTATACCTAGAATTTGCAGGCTCATCTAGCTAACAACAATTCTTACCTCACCTTTGCTTTGCTGTGAAGCATTTCATTAGTTCTGCTTGTTCATAGATTTAATTTCCCATCCCTAATCATTTGTGCGTCACGTGCTCCATCGATTTCAGAGGGAGGCAGAGAACATGAGCAAAGGAGAGTTACAGAAAGGCATGAAACCCAAGCTGTTGGGGAGTCTAAAATCACTGCAGTGACAATGAAATTTATGTATCTATATAAAAAAAGGAAAAAGCATTTCTTATTAAATGTGCAAACTGCTAAGCATATGGTTGGGAGATTTTGTTTGTTGCCTTCAGTTGGGGTTGTCTTGCCTCTTCATTTTCAACCAGAAATATTTCCACTGAGAGGGCTTCTTAGTCACTCATGTGTCCTATCTGTTATCTGCCATGACCCTGAAGGGTACCATTCCCATGAGATGATCATTTCCCTGGGCATACAGATGTGCAACAGGGCACTTTCACACAGGTAGAAGCAAGTCCTCTCCATGCCACTTCCTTTGTTTATGAAGGCATTCTTGTATCCAGTTGCTTAGGCTGACAGTATCTTTGAGATCCCCAGAGAATCCTGAAATATTCCAGGAGCTTCTCAACACTCAATTGCATGTTTGTTCGCTGTGACAAGTATTCTGCTGTCAGGAATGTTAACTTTAATTGCTTGGTTTTGCTTTAGATGCCTACCTGAATCCCTGAGTTCACGAGTTACTGAGCACAAAGTCTACTCTAAAAACGCATAGAAAAGAAAGAGGCCCCTGTGCTACTTGTAAGTGAGAAAAAGAGTCACCAAGGACCCCATTTCCCTTTCCCATTCCTTCACCAAAATAACTTTTAGCAGTAGTCAGGCCACTGACTACCTAGACTCTAGGGTTATAACTCCAGGTTATAGTTTTAGGAAACATCATGATAAGATGTTCATTTTTCATAAAACATTTTGGATTCAAGTTGTCCTCCAATGAACTGGGAGGCCAGCCACTCAGCAGCAACACTGCAAAATGATTCATTTGTAAAACTGCAACTTTAAAAAATGAGGCAGTGCAAAGAATTATGATATTTCACACCATCAATGTAGCATGCAATGATACATTTTGCTCTTTGCACTGAACAAATAAAACCAGGGTATACATCTGTAATCGCATGTCCTGCCCCATTGACTTGCTCTTTCAGAAGAAAAGCCAGTCATCAAACTCATGCATCTATTGAAACAATGTCAACTCAGAAAAACACTCTTTGTTTACCATGTATCCATATTTCAGTGTGTATAAACCCACAGTATATAGGCTGTTGACCAGCACCATACTGTTTCTTTCACTGCTTTCCAGAGATGTAAAAGGACATCTTAGACCTACAACATGTCTGCACTGAAATACAGTTAGAAACACGCTCTGCTCAATGCTTAAGAGAAGTTGCTGTGTGTCCATGAAGACTTGAGTTTGGATCCACGCATCCATAATACCAGGGGAAAAAGGACATAGTTTCCCTTGTGTATGTAACCCCAGTGTATGGAAGCCATAGGCAGGAGGATCACTGAGCCTTGCTGGCTATGAGTCTAACAACAACAACAAAAAGTTAGCGCCAGGTTCAGGAAGAGAACCTGCCTCAAAGGAGGGAAAGGATAGTAGGCCACCCAGTGACCTCTGACCTCTGTGCATTCGTATTCAAAGATGTGCATATACCATAAATACATACACAGGATTAGAAAAGCAGTTTCTAGAAAAAGAAATGGGGAGGTACCCTAAACCATTCCTCAGACAATGAAATACAAATTTTGCAAAGTGATTAATTTGAACAATTGTATATTTAGAATCATAAGAACTGGGATTAAACTGAATAGTCTGGTCTAAAATAATTTTCATTGAGACATGATTTTATGTCCATTGATAGGTTAAATAAATCAAGTCACTATAAAGGTTTATCATTTTATTTTTATTTTTTACTTTTTGTTTTTCAAGACTGTTTCTCTGTGTAACAGCCCTGACTGTCCTTCAATTTGATCTGTAGACCAGGCTGACCTCAAACCCACATAGATCCACTTGCTTCTGCCTCCCAAGTGCTGAGAGTAAAGGCATATGCCACCACTGCCCAGGTAGGCTCACTTCTTAAAGGCTCTGTAGATTTCTGTGAATCGTTTCTATAAGGCCAAACACTTTCCTCCTTTAGATGAAGAATTTATTCTACATGACTATCTCATTTTATATTACTGTGGCAAGAACCCTTAACATGATATCAGCCCTCTTAATGAAGCTGTAAGTGGGCAATACAGTAATGTTGGTCTAGGTTAAAAATTGTGTGGTGTATTTAGAATTTAGTTATTTTGCTTGCCATTCATTTCATAGCTGTTGACCAGTATCTCCTCCTTCTCTCCCATCTGTACAGTCACCACTCCGTACTTTGATTTTATGACTTAGACTCCTCTGTGGTAAAAACAGAATCACATGGTGCTTATCTTGAGAAACTGGCTACTTTCACTTAGCACAGTGTCCCTCAGGGTTCACCTCCATTACCATACCCTGGAACATCTTCCTTTCTAAAGGCTGATTTTTAATCCATTATATGCACTTACATTTTCTTTATTTGTCTACCAACAGACATTTTACATTATGTCTACTTTTTCTGTTATGACTCTTATTATAATAAAAGGGGGCATCGATGAGCATTTTTAAACTTTGAATTGCATTAATGATACAGAAAAGCACACACTGTAAATCATACTTACAATGTTGGATTCATAATAAACGAGTCACAAATACCCCAGAAATCATCATGTCTTCCTTATCAGTACCATCACCACCATCAAAGGAGATCTCTCAACTAAAGTTGGCTGAACTAACAGCAAAATTAGTTTGGGGCCTGTTCTGAAACCCTATTTAATAACCCCATACAAGTAGGTATCTCCCAAACTTTTCGCTCAACATTTTGTTAAAATCATGACCTTGATTCTTTTTATTCCTCATAAGAAAAATATTTAATTTCATTATCCATTCATTTCCAAGGTGAAGAATAATTATTAACATTTAAAATTAATATGTCATTCAAAGATCAGAAATCAGAGAAATCTCTGCAACCTAATTCTTTTCCTCTTCTAGGGAACTTTTAATGCATAGGTTAATATAGGAATTTGCTGGACCCCTGCACTGGCAGGCTGAGCCAAGGTAAGTGAGCATGGGGCTGAGTTTCCAGCTTTAGAGAGAGCTCGCTCTTCACTGTAGTATTTGCAGCTGGATTTGTTACACATCACTTTCTCTACTTCATTCTTCAGTAAAGTCTTTTGCTAGCCTAGAAAGAGAAATGAGACTTCCTGACAATTGAGTGGTCATCTCTGGAACAGAGAGGAAAGTGTCATGACATCTAGGGAAGTGTCATTTGAGCCTTGAGGGATCCAAGAACAACTTATCCCAGCAGCTAATGTGTGCCTTGAAATATTGCCTTGCCTACCACATTAGCCAAACCTCCCCATGGCTCCCTCAGTTCTAAAATTCCTCACACCCAGTTTGGACCAGACCGGTGCTGTTCTTTCAATTTTCTAAACTGTTATTGAAAATCTCATGATTCCGTAATTACTCCTAAGGGATAAAAGAGCTCCCTTCCACAGAACTACAGGTTGACAGGGCACTTAGCAAGACCCTGGACACACAGTAAATGTTCAATAATCAGCTCTTGAATAAAGAGGTTAATGAAGAGAAAGTAGTAAATAAAACCGTAGGCATCCTCAAAACATACAATTTTACCCCTGAATCTTTTGGCTTTTTCCTTCTCTTGGTGTTATATCAGGAGAAATGTGCAATTGTTTCTAAACTAATCAAAAAAGAACTCTCCAGTGAGAATAAAATTACATTTGAATTTAATAAACACAATAGACTACTTGTTTCCAGAAATGTGTGTGCTATAGTTTCCTTAAATTAAAGGTCCAGTTTAGTATTGGGGGCTAAAGCCCCACAAATTAATGGAAGGTCTACAAGGCAGGGATAATTCATCAAAAAGATACATATTAATGCATCTCAGGCATTGGATCAAATGTCTGTTGAAATGACATTTTATAAAAACCTATAGTGTGCATACTTTCCCTCACATCTAGTATTAATAGATCTACCTAGGATGAATCATTTGGCAGAGAGAGGAAATGAAATAGGCAATTTTATGTTTGTTTATTTTTATGTTCACCTACTGTTTCTTCAGAGAAATTAGACTATTTGGCTATGCTTCTGGGAATCTTAGAATGATCAAAAGAGAACATCCATTCAAAGAATTTTGGTTTTCTTTCTAAATGGCGCCAATAGGTACACCATGATTCCACTCTTTGCAAATATAGATGGCCATTCAGCATACTACATGTCTCTTTTTTCTGTCTATCTGTCTGTGTATGTGTGTGTGTATATGTGTGTGTGTGTGTGTGTGTGTGTGTGAGAGAGAGAGAGAGAGAGAGAGAGAGAGAGAGAGAGAGAGAGAGAGAATGTGGGTGGGTGGGTGTGCATATGGAGGTCTGAGGTGGATGTCAGAAATTATCTTCAATGGCCAATCTACTTCAGTCACTGAAGTAGAATCATACCAATATGGTATCTTCAATAGCCAATCCACTTCAATCACTGAGGAAGACTCACACAGATATGATAGCCTCAGTGGCTCCACTTCATTCACTGAAGCAGAACCACACTGATATGCTATCCTCAATGGTTTGTCCACTTCATTCACTGAGGTTGAAGCAGACCAATACAGTATCCTCAATGGCTTGTTCACTTCATTCTCTGAAGCATGGTCACACCAATATGGTATTCTCAATGGCTGGTCTACTTCATTTACTGAAGTAGAATCACACCGATATGATTTCCTCAATAGCTGGTCTACTTCATCCACTGAGATAGAATCACACAGATAGTGTGTCCTCAATGGCTGATCCACTTCATTCGCTGAAGTAGAATCACACCAATATGGTATCCTCCTCAATGGCTGGTCCACTTCATTCACTGAAGTAAGGTCACACCGATATGGTTAGTCTCACCAACAAGTTTGCTCTGAAGATGTCCTGTCTCCACTTAGACACTGGAATTGCAAGCAGGTTATCATACCCACCTGGCATTTTATGTCATTTCTGTTCACCTCAAACCCTTGTCATTATACTTGTCAGCAAACAAGCCCTTTAAGCAATGAGCCATCCTCCCAACCCAGCACATTTTTCTTATGAAGTTTTTTTTTATGGGACAGATTCCAAAATTGGAATGGGGTTCACTCTGGAGACTGTGAATGACTTGATCTGACAGTCATTAGTTATTAGCAATAATCTACACATAAATTTACATGTCTAATACATCAAACATATTTATAGTGCTTATTATTATGTATGACAGCAACAAATCACACAATCCTGGAATTTTAACTGGTTCCCAGAAACTTGTAGCTACTATCTTAAAATTTTTACTTTGAACTTTGATGTGTCTCCATCAGGAATTTTTAACATGATGGTTGTTCTCACCTCATGTTTTTAACTTGACGTTGACATGGAGAACATCTCATTAAGAATTCTCTTAAGGATTTTCATTAATCTACTCAATTATCCAAAACTCTCAACCAAAAGAAAGGGAATGGCATGTGAAACTATTGCATGTATTAATTTAACTCAAAGACAATTTAGCAAGTATTCTTAATTATTAACCACATGGAAGGCACTGAGTTTGATGTTTTGAATGAAAAGATGAATACAAAACTGCCTGTTTCTTTAAAATGTTGTAGGCCATTAAAGTGGAGTCAAAAGTTGCCAGCAAAATTCCAATACATAGAGGTTTGTATCCAATGTGTGGGAAACATGAAAGAGCATTTGCTATTTCAAATTGAGTTTGAAAAAGGGGATTTCTTGAGAACTCTATTGAGTCTTGAAAAATGAGCCAAGGCTATATGCAAAGAGATTCAGCTGAAGGTGTAGCATGAGTTGAGTAAAAGATATAAGGTAGGAGCAACATGGTGCTTATGGAGAGCTTCACACCTAGCACCTCAGACTGAAAATACAAGGTAGAGAGGCAGGTGCAGGTCAATTCAGAAAGGATGCTGTGCCAATAAAGTCACATTTCAAAAAGCAGAAATTAAGAAATTACCCAGAGTTTTCATAGAGGGAGCTGTGTAGCCAAATGTGTACTAGAGAGGGTTGTGATGTATAATTATATCATGAAGATGTGTTTGTAGGAAAGAGACATTAAACTAACCAAGACTATATGTCAGCTGTATGGGGGAGGAGTGGGGAGGTAGAGGCAGGAGAAGAGAGAGGAAGAGGAAAGGACTTACACTAGAACATCCTCATACAGATAAAATTGTGTGGGCCATGGGAGTTAAATTTAGGCAATGATGTAAGGACTTGGCAGTTGACTGAATATGGGAGCTGCACGGGAAAGGTCACACCAAGAATGACACCTGAAGCACAGTATAATAAGCTTGGGTTTGGGGAATATAATGAACTAAATGTTAGGTATGCTGAATTATGTGTTAAAACATATTCAAGTATCTGCCTCTAGTAATCCACAGGATATATGAGCTTCAGGTCCAATGCTTCAATTTAAAATAATGATACAGCTTGAAGTACATCTGTTAAGTGCACTGATAGGTATTTAAACTGTGAAGCAGGTGCAATAACACAAGAGAAGATTAGAAAATTCATTAATATTAATTGCATACAGAAACAACCCAAGTGAAGACGTATTGTAGCTATGACCAGTAGATCATAAATACAGCATAGTCATCCATATTTGTACATTGTCCTCATGCTAAGACTCTTAGTGTTTCCAATCACAAAAATATTCATTAAATCTTGTTCACCTGCATTTAAGAGAAACAAAGCCAAGAAGTGATGAATTAATGGTGAGAAGTTAAGTGTCCTGAATGAAAATCAATTCTAGTTATTTTAGAAATAATCAACCTAATTAATGTTTTAGTGCTATATATCATTGTAGACTGATACATATATTACTGGATAAAGGGCATGTGAGCAGTATATCCTTACACAAGTAATTCTTACCTATATATGCTGCAGTGCTCATTTCTCAGTCCATTAGGTTCGATTTAATGCATATAGAACATGTCTAGAATCAATAGGACTTTAAAGGTTTCATTTCTAATTTTACTCAGATGGAAAAAAATATGAGCAGTGCTTGATATATACAGCCCTTAAGCAATTTCAGCAACAGTCCTCATAGGAAGCATGAAACTAAGGTTAAAGCCTTGTAAGTCAAGATGCTATGATACCCAAAGAGCCGATTCTTATTGTATTTTTTGTCTTTTGTATTTGATTGGCACCCCTGGAATCTGAAGGAAGAAGTGGTACATTGGGACTAATTTAGGTTGAAGATGTAGAACTCTTGCCATTAAATTTTTCTGAATGTTCACAAAACCCAAGTTTGATGTGGTGGCTTATGAGTTGTTTGATAGTTTTGTACTGTGCACAAGAAACAGAAGTAAGAATGTTAGTCTTTCTCTAGGTGATGTGGGTCCCGTTTCTGCTGACTTAGGAATTACACTCTACCCTCTGTATCTGTGGATGCTTCCTCTGTGGATTCATCTAACAACAGATGGATAAAAATTAAAGTATATCAGTACTGAACATAGACAAACACTTATAAATGACATTATTCCTTAAACAACACAGTATGTCATGTGTACATACCATCAACATTCCACATACCATTTACATTGTGTTAAGTATTGTAAGAAATCTAGAAATGATTTGGAATATACTTATTAGTATAAAGGATAGGCATGGGTTATATGCAGGCAAATTATTTAATGTAAGTAATGTTAGCATTCCCCCAAGAGGTCCCAAAAGATTTTTTCATGAATATCCAAGTATGACTATACTTCCTAAAGAAGGAATCGCTTAAATAAAATCACATTTCTTCACGACTAAAATAGTTGTCCCCATACACAGGTAGCAGATCCTAACACTTCTGTCTAACTGGAAGATCCCTACATTGATTTTAGTGATGGATCTGTATACCTCCAGCTATGGTCATCATCAATCTAATGCAACAATTTTCTGAATGCATTTTATGTACATACAATATGCTGAATCCATACAATGGTTCACAATATAAACACATTTTCAAATAGAATATTTAACTTATATTTAAGAGCTCTCTGTAATGGCAAAGCTATCATTGCCTCAGGTTATTGAAGAAAGTTTCAAGAGATTTAACAGTTCAAGAGATTTAACAGTTTGTACAAAATTACAGGCTTAGTAAATAGCAGAACCCATCTCAAAGCTAAGTATCTTCCATCTTTTAAACAAGTGTTGTATTCATTCTATTCCTTGCACCTTAAAAAACAAACAAACAAACAACTCTGGTGGTCTTAAACTGAAGTTGAGGTCATACTCAGTCTCTCAGGATAGTGCCTAGTGTTGTGATACAGTCATAACACCTGACCATTTTCCAAGAACCCTGTGTCTCTCTACTCCTTTCCATATTCCAGAGTTGTACTTCCATCCTCTATATCTCAATGTCCACCTAATTTTCATCTTTTGCAAGGGAACAAAATCCTACCACTCTTTCATATTACTCAAATGTGACATGCTCACTGAAGATCTTGTTCAACTTTCATAGACTCATTTACTATTCCCTCTTCAGGATATCAAGACATAACTTGATGCTCCCACATCTACACAGCACCTATTACACAGTGTTGTAATATCTCATACAATCCATCCTTCTCAGTACAGTAAGTTTCCAAAAACAAGCACTTAATTTTTATATTTGAATAATCCACAGTATAAAGAAGAGACCATTACATAGAGAGAGCCAATAAATGTGGGTGAATGGATATGAACACTCTTAACCGCCAGTGCTCTTGATAATGTGCTCACTTGCAGCACAGTAGAGATGAATACAGATGTTAAGGTATTTATCAGAGAGAGTACACTGTCAGCGGAATATTTTACCAATCCAAAATGCTTGAGGTTAGAATCATTAGGACTTGAGAATTGGTTGTTTTATTGCTAGTTTGTTTGTTTGTTTTCTATTTTGGAATGTTTGTGTATGCAAGAATATATATACATACATATACATACATACATACATATATACATACATATTTGAGGCAGGGTTTCTCCGTGTAACTTTGGAGTCTGTCCTGGAACTAGCTCCTGTATACCAGGTTGGTCTCAAACTGACAAGAGGTCTGCCTGCCTCAGCCTCTCAAGAGCTGGAATTAAAGGCATGCTCCACTACTAACTGGCAGTAAGGACATATCTTATGGATGGGACTAAAATATAAACACAGAGTTCATTTGTTTCATACACAGGTCATGCACACAACCCAAAGATATTATAATCCAATACAATACTCTTGGTGAGCTTATATTTTGGCTACATTCTACCCTCGATATATGGAATTTTCCATCTGGGGGTTAGATGTCAGCAAACAACAAATTTTAGATTTCAGAGAATTCTGAATCTGGGATTTTTAGATAACAAATGTTCAATCTGTACTGACTATAAATTAATGACTCTTTCACAATACATAATAGGCAGTGTGATAGCCACTTGGTGGAGGAATTCAGAGATTACAGAGTCTTCCTATCTTTTTTTCTTAAACAATATCACACAGGCATAATCCAAGACCAAATCAAATTATTTCAAGTTAATAAATATTTATAGTGAATTATTTTTAACATAGGATCTTGTTATGTAGTCCTGGATGGGCATGTAACTTACTTTGCAAACCAGGATGGCCATGAACTTATTGCATTGCTACTGTCTCTGTCTTCCAAAGGCTGAGATCACAGGTGTGTTCCACTATGCTAAACCACAGCATGAACATTAAACACTAATACGAAACACTTAAAGTCCTCCACATAACCTTGAATTCACTATTTCAGAATGTTTTACAAAGACTGTTAGTCTCCAAAATCATAGCCTACTAAAATCACCCATTTACTTTCTATACCTAATCCATATGTTTGCCACTTTCAATTTTATGTCAAGTCACATGTCTTATTTCATCACATATTTTTTCATACATATAAAAATCAGTTGTGAGTACTTGCTGATGTATAATAAAAGTCATATGATAAAGAACAAAGAGGCACAATCACATTGAGATGTTAACAGGGGGACAATAAGAAGTCAGGGCCGGCTAGCAAGCACTAGAGAAATTCAAAACAACAGATGTGAAATCTGTATCTGCCAGACTTTGATGGACACTGAGGGCCAGTTACAGGTAAGACACTACACAGACTGCAACAGAGGATTCAATGTGCATAACTGTGTTTGTTGTAAACATTCTAACTAATGAATCCACTACCTCTACTTCCTGTATTATTATGTGAGTGACAGTTTTATCTAGTAGAATTTCTTAAAGAAATACTCTAAAGTCAAAGTGGCACTTTGAATTAGCATGTGGCCTTCTCTGACACTCACATACATAGTTTGATATTTTAAAATGGTTAAAAGCAAACTTACATCATATACAAAACATCCAAGATCTGGACATAGAGGGAAAAAGAAAAAACAGAGGCAAGCAAAGGCATCAGACTCTGAAACAACCTAAGCCAAGAAATTTCAGAGTACATTCATTCATGTGTGTGTGCCCATGTTAAAATTTCTCCAGAGATTAGCTGGTGAAAGACTTCTTACCAGAACTGTCATTTTTCCAGTGAAACCAAAAGGCAAGTGCATATAACCACAATGTAAAAATTGACTCTATTTAGATAGGATAAATCAAGTTCTCAAATTCTCAGGCAGGAACGAGTGGGCACAAAGTCACAAAAAGGAAGTGTTACTCAAGGTGAGCTTGCAAACTGAAATTTCAAACATATTTAAAATGGTAAAGCTAAGAAATAAAATACAATCATGGAAATGTGGGACAAATTGACTTCAATACACAAATATTCCATATCCTCAAAGAAATAAATAATATCTGTAATGTAAGAAAAATATGCAAATAAAGTATTCAAGTATGAATAGAAATATGAAAAGGAAACAACTGGGATTCTGAAAATTAAAATTAGGTACTAAAATGATATGGAATAATCTCTTGTACACTGTAAAGATTTGTCACTCGAATTGGTTTATTAAAATGCTTATTGGCCAGTAGCCAGGTAGGAAGTATAAGTGGAGTGACCAAGCTAAGAATGATGAGAAGGAGAAGGGCAGTGTCAGGGTACTCCAGCTAGATGCAGAGGGAACAAGATATGAACTTGCCATGCTAATAAAGGTACCACCACTTGGCAGAGCATAAATAAGGAATACAGGTGAATTAAAATGTAAGAGCTAGTTAGTAATAAGCCTGAGCTACTGGCCAAGCATTTATATGTAGTTAAATATGTGTATTAAATCTCAGTGTGTTTATTTGGGAGTTGTTGGAGGGACAGAAACTTCTGCCTATATATGGGGCTCAAATATTTGGCCCGAATTTCCACATAAAACTTGACAGTTTAACAAATGATTATAAACGTACGAAAGAACAGGGTCAAGCACAGCTTCTTGGTAGCAGCATTTTCTTGGATTGGCTCTGTTTATTGGCTGTAAGCAGAGACATGGCCCCTTTAAGACAAGGATCCCTGGTTCAAGCTGATGGCATGGAGGGCTCTTTTTGGGAGGTCCTGCTACCAAACACTTAAATGGAATTTATAAGCAGTGGATGGCATGCTACTCAGTGGAAGCATACACCAGAAACTCTCCAGAGTTGGTGCAGTACAGTTGGCTCCTGCCAGTCCCTCTGCCATGAAGCTAGGCTCTCACAGACCAAGGAGTGGGGTGGAGCCAGCCACCAAAGCTGAGACTTTGGTCCTAGCCATACTGCTTAGCAGGTTAAACATTCACAGATATGCAGTAAGACAGATTCAGACCAAAAAAGAACAAAAACCTCCAAATGGTTTACAGTGTGTTTAAAAATATACATAGGCTTTGGGGAGAAAAGAAAAGGTATAGACAGTCATAAAAATATATAGTTTTAATGTTGCTGACAGTTGACAGTACATCAGCCAACACCATGTATCTTATCATCTGACAGTCACATAATCATTTTATGTTCTCCCTGAGCAGTCATACTGCTTCTTGATCATTACTCACTAATGGGGTAAAACTTAAAAATTAAGATGATATTTGATCTAATATGCTTGTATGTTTATCATATTATCTACCCAAAGCAGAATAAAAAGACCATCATAAAAATATATATATAGTTTTAAAATAATAATGTATTTAAAAAGTGAGTAGAGGAGTAGAGTAATAAAAAAGCCACATAAAGATGAAAAATATACAAAGAGTATGAATACTGTATGTGATTTGGTATCATTAATTTTATTCAATCTTGAATATATGTCTTTTTAATAGTGTGACAAAATGGAGGACACGAACAAAGCACTTTCTGCACAAATTGAAGTATTTGAGTTGTCAGGAGAAAAAGCTATTGTTCAGGTGTTCGTATTGTGACATGAACTACTACACTTCCCAAGACAAACCATTTATACTTGAAAGAATGAGCAGTTGACAAACTCTAGTTATCAGTATTTGGCTTTTAGCATACATTTTTCTGAAAAATAAATGTAGTAGTTCTGACATGTCAAGGAAAACAACTGACAATTAACAATATCTGTAGCCAGTGATGAAATTCAAGCTTTCAAGTGAAAATTAGAAAATTAGAGTTTTGTAAAATTGGCATTCATCACCATGAGCTTGAAAGCTTTGCAATATTTTAAAACTGTTCTAAGAAGATCATCGTTATATTAATAAATGTGATTTGTGACACTATCTAATGAAATTTTTCACTTGAAAGATCTGTGTAACTCAGTGAACCAGTATTATCCTAAATGCTGAGTGTTACAAAATCACAAAGAAGTAAATGGAGAGTACAAGACAAGATGGAGACCCTTAAAGAAAACCACAACCAACCAAAGTGTAGATGTGGGGCCAAGTCCCAATAGATTCATCTGATATGCAGCACAACTCTTACATTCAAGGCTCAGGGATCATTGTGGAAGATGGGGCAGAAAGATTATGAGAGTCAGAAAAACAAGAAGTTTGCTGTGATATTGTATCTCCTAGAAATGCCAGAGCTATACCTGCTGAGTCTCATCAATATGGATGCCATAACCTGAACAGAGACAGTATCAATACACATGCTAAAGTGGAAGGGTAAATCTCATGAGGCTTCAGCCCTAGACAAAGAGCGAGAAGCAACTAAGGAATGCTGAGATTGCAAGAGATATTCTTTTCCAGGGAAGACCACATTAAATGTGTATACAGTACCAAGTGGTCAGCTCTAAAGGCATATGCATACAAGTAACATACAGATTGAGCAGGTTGTAGTTGGTCATATTTATGTAGTTAGGGAAAAAATACACACACACACACACACACGACAATGGGTAAAAAGAAAGGACTGTGAATTTGATAGACAGCAAGAGAAAGTTAGATGGGAGGGGTTGGAGGCAGGAAAGGGAAGGGAAAATGCTGTAACTATATTATAGTCTCAGAAATTTTTAATGGAAGTTCAAGATAAACAATGGTTTTTAGCATAAAAGAACAATGCAAAGAGTTTACTGACTTGATTTGTATTTACCTTGCTTCTAACTATCCACATGATAGTTAGGTTTCATCATTCATGTGACTCAATATATTCTTGGAATTCCAAGTCAGTATAAAAAACAATAAAAAGAAATTACACCCCCAGAAACAGCTGACCAGACAAAGGTTAACTCTTGAATCCCAGGCATCAGCCTGGGAATCCAGCATGGGACTGATCAAGACCCCCTGAATCTGGGTGTCAGTGAGGAGGCCTAGGTAATCTATTGAGCCTTGGGCAGCAGATCAGTACCCATCCCAAGTATACACACGGACTTTGGACTCCCATAGAACAATGTGAGGTGCACTCTCACCCTGAACTCTTGGGGAAGGGTCTAGGCCCTGCCCTATATGAAATGACAGACTATGGACACCCCCATGGAGGGCCTCACCCTCCCTGGGGGAACGAGGGGATATTGGGGGGGGATGGGGGGAGGGCACGGGAGGAGGGGAGGGAAAGGGAGAGGGACCTGGAACTGACTTGTGAAGCAACCTTGTTTCTTATCTAAATTAAAAAAAAAAAGAATAAAAAAAATAAAGTCAAGAAATGTCCTTCCATTTCAAAAAAAAAAAGAAATTACATATTAGTTAGATAAAAATAGGACATAACTGCTATGATTTGCCAAGTGTGTTATTATTTACATAGAAAACCCAAGGGGATGAGAATGTTCCTTAGAGGATAAAATGCCCAAAGCATAAGGAAGACCATCGAAGTTCAGAAAACCAGACTCACTGACCCTCAGCTATACCTACAACGTAGAGAGACTGAGTAGCAATCATGGTATACTTGGAGCTCACTGGCCAGCTTATCCAACTGATGAGTTCAGTGAATTATCCTGACTCAAAACCAGAGTGAAGGGCAATAGAAAACACCTAATGTCAACCTCTGGTCCACATAAACAGGCACACACATATATATTCATAGTCGCATACACATGTGCACACATCAGCACAAACATACACATATTCTACACACATGGTGGGCCTGCTGTACAGCCTGTGTCTAAGAATGTGTTGAGGGTGTCGGGATTGATGATACAGAGACTTCAAGAAGGCTTCTCAAGAAGGCTCTACTTTATTCCTACCCTGGCTGGTTATATATACCCTGACACCAGAGGCGGCAGTGGGTGGGTCAGGAAGAGGCTGTTAGTCTTTGGAAAAGGTCAAGATTAGGGCATATCCGTGGGCCAGCCCTTATCAGGAACTTATTGCTCTGGGCACTGTATTGTTTTTGTAAACATGTTTTTAGTAAACATTGTCTTACCGCTGCCTGCTCCCACACTGATGGGGAAGTGGGCCTCTGGCTAAGGTCTGTTGTTCCCACACACACACAACATGCAAACAAAAGAAAATTTAAAAATAGAAAAATTGGCAAAATATCAGGTTACAAAATTTGATAACATTCAATAATAAGGTCAGCACACAAAATTTAGTGGATCGCATATATACAGCTACAAAAGAATAAAGAGTGCAACAGAAATAAAAGTTCTCACACATAATAGCAATAGAAAATACATGGTAACTAGGCATAGTGCTAATATGCCTTAAATAACATCCATAAAGGACTGATAACCTGAGTTCAGTACTCAGGGTTCACATAGTGGAGGGAAAGAACTGAATCCTCCAAGTTATCCTCTGATGTGGGTGTATGTGTGCACGTGCACATGTGCACATAAACTGCACACACACACACACACATACATAAAAAATAAATAAATGAATATTTAAAAGATTCTAAACATATGAGAAATATATCATGTGCAGAAAGAAGAGTAATTTCCAAAATTAAACTACAAAACTTGAGGAAGGACATCATCCCTTCCAGGCCCCAAACTCTAGCGATCCCAGCCAGTCAGGTGAGCTTGGGTCTCCAGGGGAACACTCCCCATCCACAACCCAACACCCATCCCCTCGTCCAGGGCACTCTTGGCATCCAGAAGGCCCGCCCACACAGGAAAGACATCAGCCCTTCCAGGGCCCAAATTCCGGCCATCCCAGCCAGGTGAGCTTGGATCTCAGGGAAGGGGGGGATGACACTCCCCAATCGACACCCATCCGCTCAATATTCCTGGGACACTCCTGGCATTCAGAAGACCCATCCACACAGGAAAGACATAAGCCATTCCAGGCCCCAAACTCCGGTGATCCCAGCCAGAAAAGACATCAGCCACTCCAGGCCCCAAACTCCAGCAACCCCAGCTTCAGCTTCAGGAAGGAAGGAGACCAGTGGAGACAGAAAGACCCCACCAGCACCAACTGGAAGAAGAGATGGGAAGAAGACAGAATAAGAGCTCACTCAACAATCAAAACACCAACATGACTCCACCAGAACCTAGGGAACCAACGCCAGCAAGACCTGAAAAGCACTACATAGATGAAGCAAAGGAGAAAGACCTTAAAAATCATTTTATGAAGATGATAGAGACCCTCAAAGAAGAAACAAGGAAATCCCTTAAAGAAATGGAGAAAAAAACAAACAAACAAAATCCATGAGATGGGGGAAAAATTCAAGAAATAAACAAATCTCTCAAAGAATCTAAAGAGTACCAAGAAAAAACAACCAAACAAATGAAGGAAACAATGCAAACAGTTGAAGGATTGAAAGCTGAAATAGAAACAAGAAAGAAAACACAGAATGAGGGGATGCTGGAAATGGAAAAGCTGGGTAAATGATCAGGAAGTACAGATGCAAGTATCACCAATAGAATACAAGAGATAGAAGAGAGAATCTCAGGTGTTGAAGACTCATTAGAGGATATACAATCATCAACCAACGAAAACCTCAAAACCAACAAATGCCTAACACAAAATATCCAGGAAATATGGGACACTGTGAAGAAGCCAAAACTGAGAATAATAGGTATAGAAGAAGGTGAAGAAATACAACACAAAGGCACAGAAAACATATTCAACAAAATCATAGAAGAAAACTTCCCCAACCTAAAGAAGGATACGTCTATGAAAATACAAGAATCTTACAGAACACCAAATAGGCTGGACCAGAAAAAGAAGTCACCTTGCCATATAATAATCAAAACATCAAACCTACAGAATAAAGAGAAAATATTAAGAGCAGCTAAAGAAAAAGGCCAAGTAACATACAAAGGCAGACCTATCCGAATTGCACCTGACTTCTCAATGGAAACGATGAAAGCCAGAAGATCCTGGACAGATGTCCTACAAACACTAAGGGAACAAGGATGCCAACCCAGACTACTATATCCAGCAAAGCTTTCAGTTACCATAGATGTAGAAAACAAAATATTCCATGACAAAGCCATATTTAAACAATACGTATCCATGAATCCAGGTCTACAGAAAGTGCTAGAAGGAAAACATAGATCCAAGGAAGATAACTACACTCACAAAGACACAGGCAATAGATAATCCCACTTTACAAAACACCAAAAGAAAAAGGGAGGAGAAACTACACAAAATAACTTCACTACCAATAAATCAAGCACAAACAAGAATCATCAATCAATGGTCATTGATTTCCCTCAATGTGAATGGCCTCAACTTGCCTATAAAAAGACACAGACTAGCAGAATGGATATGAAGACAGAACCCATCCTTCTGCTGCATACAAGAAACACATCTCAACATCAAAGGCAGGCAGTAGTATCGCAAAGTAAAGGGTTGGGAAAAGATTTTCCAATCAAACGGAACCAAGCAGGTATAGCAATCCTAATATCTAACAAAATAGACTTCAAATTAAAATCAATCAAAAGAGATGAAGAAGGACATTTCATATTCATCAAAGGAAAAGTCCATCAAGATGAAGTCTCAATTTTAAACATCTATGCCCCAAATTCAAAGGGACAAACATTTGTGAAAGAAACATTACTAAAGCTCAAATTGCACATAAAATCTCACACACTAATAGTAGGAGAGTTCAACACACTGCTCTCACAACTAGACAGGACCTCCAGACAGAAACTTAACAAAGAAACAAAAGAACTAATAGAAGTTATGACCCAACTGGATTTAACAGACATCTATAGAACATTCCACCCAAACACAAAGGGATACACCTTCTTCTCAGCACCACATGGAACCTTCTCTAAAATTGACCACATAATAGGAAACATAGCAAATATCCACAGATACAAAAAAAATGGAATAACTCCCTGTATCTTATTAGACCACCATGCATTAAAATTAGAATTCAACAATAACACAAATTGCAGAAACCCTACAAACTCATGGAAAATTTAACAATGCACAATTGCACCATCCCTGGGTAAAGGAAAAAATAAAAAAAGAAACTAAAGACTTCCTGGAATTCAATGAGAATGAAGATACAACATATGCAAACTTATGGGACACATTGAAAGTAATGCTGAACAATTCTTCACAGACATTGAAAGAACAATAATCAATTTTGTATGGAAAAACAAAAGACCCGGGATAGCCAAAACAACCCTGTTCAACAAGGCAACATCCAGAGGCATCACCATCCCTGACCTCAAGCTCTATTATAGACCTATAGTCCTGAAAACAGCTTGGTATTGACACAAAAATAGACAGGTAGACCAATGGAATCGAATTGAAAACCCGGGTATTAACCCACACACGTACGAACATCTGATCTTTGACAAAGAAGCTAAAAATATACAATAAAAAAAGAAAGCATCTTCAACAAATGGTGCTGGCATAACTGGAGACTGGCATGTAGAAGAATGCGGATCGATCCATGTTTATCGCCATGCACAAAACTTAAGTCCAAATGGATCAAAGACCTCAACATAAATCCAGCCACACTGAACCTCTTAGAAGAGAAAGTGGGTGGTACCCTTGAACGAATTGGTACAGGAGACAGCTTCCTGAACATAACACCAATAGCACAGACAGTGAGATCAACAATTAATAAATGGGACCTCCTGAAACTGAGAAGCTTCTGTAAGGGAAAGGACACAGTCAGCAAGACAAAAAGGCAGCCCACAGAATGGGAAAAAATATTCACTAATCCCACATCTGACAGAGGGTTGATCTCCAAAATTTACAAAGAACTCAAGAAGCAAGTCTCCAAAACATCAAAGGACCCAATTAAAAAGGGAGCTGCAGAACTAAATAGAGAGTTTTCAATAGAGGAGTCTAAAATGGCTGAGAGGCACTTGAGAAAGTACTCAACATCCTTAGCCATCCGGGAAATACAAATCAAAACAACTCTGAGATACCATCTCACTCCTGTCAGAATGGCTAAAATCAAAAACACCAATGATAATTTATGCTGGAGAGAATGCGGTGAAAGGGGGACACTCCTCCATTGCTGGTGGGAGTGCCAACTGGTTCAGCCACTTTGGAAATCAGTATGGAGATTCCTCAGAAAAATGGGAATAAACCTACCACAAGACCCAGAAACTCCACTCTTAGGCATATATCCAAAAGATGCCCATTCATACAACAAAGATGTCTGTTCCACTATGTTCATAGCAGCATTATTTGTAATAGCCAGAACTTGGAAGCAACCTAGATGTCCCTCAACTGAAGAGTGGATAGAGAAAATGTGGTACATTTACACAATGGAGTACTATTCAGCAGAAAAAAACAATGGAATCATGAGATTCGCAGGCAAATGGATGACACTAGAAGAAACCATCCTGAGTGAGGTAACTCAGTCACAAAAAGAGAAACATGGCATGTACTCTCTCATATATGGATTTTAGACATAGATCTGGGGAGTGCCGGCCTACAATCCTATGGCCAGAGAGTCTGGGAACCAGAAACTTCATTTAGTGGCTGATCGAAGAAGAGGCAGACTCCCTCGGTTAAGTACTGAGCTGAACTCAAGAAAGCCAATAACAGAGAGGGAGGATTGATGATCAAAGGGATTAAGACTGGGCTGGTTTAACCCCCAGAAACAGCTGACCAGACAAAGGTTAACTCTTGAATCCCAGGCATCAGCCTGGGAATCCAGCATGGGACTGATCAAGACCCCCTGAATCTGGGTGTCAGTGAGGAGGCCTAGGTAATAATCTATTGAGCCTTGGGCAGCAGATCAGTACCCATCCCAAGTATACACACGGACTCTGGACTCCCATAGAACAATGTGAGGTGCACTCTCACCCTGAACTCTTGGGAAAGGGTCTAGGCCCTGCCCTATATGAAATGACAGACTATGAACACCCCCATGGAGGGCCTCACCCTCCCTGGGGGAATGAGGGGATAATGGGGGGGGGGCACGGGAGGAGGGGAGGGAAAGGGAGAGGGACCTGGAACTGACTTGTGAAGCAACCTTGTTTCTTATCTAAATTTAAACTGGAAAATAATAATAAAAAAAAGAAAGTAGTGCTGAGAGGAAAGTTCATTGCACTATGTGCCCACATGAAGAAAATGGAGAACTGTCATACTAGAGAATTAATAGCACAGCTGAACGTTCTAGAACAAAAAGAAGCCAACTCACCCAGGAGGAGCAGATGCCAGGAAATAATCAAATTGAAGGCTGAAATCAATCAAGTAGAAACCAGGAAAACATTGACAAGAATCAATGAAACAAAGAGTTGGTTCTTTGAGAAAATCAACAAAATAAACAAACCTCTGTCCAAACTAACCAAAAGACAGAGAGCATGCTAATTAACAAAATCAGAAATGAAAAAGGGAACATAACAAAGGACTCTGAGGAAATCCACAGAACCATCAGGGCATACTTTGAAAATCTGTACTCCACAAAATTTGAAAATTTAAAGGAAATAGACAATTTCCTGGATAGATATCACTTGCCAAAACTAAATCAAGAGCAGATAAACAATCTAAACAGACCTATACCCCTTAACGAAATAGAAGCAGTCATCAAAAGTCTCCCAAACAAAAAAAGCCCAGGACCAGATGGCTTCAATGCAGAATTCTACCAGAAATTCAAAGAAGAGCTAATTCCAATACTCCTCAAAGTATTCCACACAATAGAAGCAGGAGGCTCACTGCCAAATCCTTTTTACGAGGCTACAATTACCTTGATACCCAAGCCGCTCAAAGACACAACTGAGAAAGAGAACTATAGACCAATTTCCCTCATTATCATCGATGCAAAAATACTCAATAAAATACTAGCAAATCATATTCAAGAACACATCAGAAAAATCATCCACCATGATCAAGTAGGCTTCATCCAAGGAATGCAGGGATGGTTCAATATTAGAAAATCTATCAATTTAATCCACCATATAAACAAACTGCGAAAGAAAAACCACATGATAATCTCACTAGATGCTGAAAAAGCCTTTGACAAAATCCAGCACACCTTCATGATAAAGGTCCTAGAGAGATCAGGGATAACAGGAACATACCTGAATATAATAAAAGCAATATACAGTAAACCAACAGCTAACATCAAACTAAATGGAGAGAAACTCAAAGCAATTCCTTTAAAATTAGGAACAAGACAAGGCTGTCCACTCTCTCCATATCTCTTCAGTACTGTACTTGAAGTTCTAGATACAGCAATAAGACAACAAAAGGAGATCAAGGGGATACAAATAGGAAAAGAAGAAGTCAAGCTTTCACTATTTGCAGATGATATGATAGTTTATATAAGTGACCCAAAAAAACCCACAAGGGAACTCCTAGAGCTGATAAACACCTTCAGAAAAGTGTCAAGATACAAGGTAAACTAAAAAAATTCAGTGGCCCTATTATATACAGATGATGAAGTGACTGAGAAAGAAATCAGAGAAACCTTACCCTTTACAATACCCATAAACAGCATCAAATATCTAGGGATATTGTTAACCAAGGAAGTGAAAGACCTGTATATCAAGAACATTGAGTCTTTAAAGAAAGAAATCAAAGAGGATATCAGAAAATGGAAAGATCTCCCATGCTCTTGGATTGGTAGGATCAACATAATAAAAATGGCAATCTTGCCAAAAGCAGTCTACAGATTCAATGCAATCCCTATCAAAATTCCGGCACAATTCTTCACAGACCTGGAAAGAACATTAATCAACTTTATATGGAAAAACAAAGGCCCAGGATAGCCAAAACAACCCTATACAATAAAGGAACTTCAGGAGGCATCACCATACCTAACTTCAAGCTCTATTATGGAGCTATAGTCCTGAAAACAGCTTGGTATTGGCACAAAAATAGGCAGGTTGACCAATGGAACCGAATTGAAAAGCCTGATTTTATCACACACACCTATGAACACTTGATTTTTGACAAAGAAGCTAAAACTATACAATGGAAAAAAGAAAGCATCTTCAACAAATGCCCAGTGCTGGCATAACTGGGTACTGGTATGCAGAAGACTGCAGATAGATACATGTTTATCACCTTGTACAAAACTTAAGTTAAAGTGGATCAAAGATCTCAACATAAATCCACCCACACTGAAATTTTTAGAATAGAAAGTGGGAGATACTCTTCAACGAGTTGGTACAGGAGACCACTTACTGAACATAACACCAGTGACACAGACACTGAGATCCACAATTAACAAATGGGACCTCATGTAACTAAAATGTTCTGTAAGGCAAAGGACACAGTCAACAAGACAAAAGGCAGTCCACAGAATGGGAAAAGATATTCACTAATCCCACATCTGACAGAGGGCTAATCTCCAAAATATACAAAGAACTCAAGAAGCAAGTCTCCAAAACACCAAAGGATTCAATTAAAAGGTGGGGTACAGAACTAAACAGAGAATTCTCAATAGAGGAGGCTTAAATGGCCAAGAGATACTTAAGAAAGTGTTCAACATCCTTAGCCATCAGGGAAATGCAAATCAAAACAACGTTGAGATACCATCTTACTCCTGTCAGAATGGCTAAAATCAAAAACACCAAAGACAATTTATGCTGGGGAGGATGTGGAGAGAGGGGAACACTCCCCACTGCTGATGGGAATACCAACTCTTTGGAAATCAGTACGGAGATTCCTCAGGAAAATGGAAATCAATCTACCACAAGACCCAGCAATTCCACTCTTAGGCATATATCCAAAAGATGCCCATTCATACAACAAGGATGTCTGCTCCACTATGTTCATAGCAGCATTATTTGTAATAGCCAGAACCTGGAAGCACCCTAGATGCCCCTCAACTGAACAGTGGATAGAGAAAATGTGGTACATTTACACAATGGAGTATTACTCAGCAGAAAAAAAAAACAATGAAATCTTGAAATTTGCAGGTAAATGGATAGTACTGGAAGAAACCATCCTGAGTGAGGTAACCCAGTCACAAAAAGACAAACATGGTATGTACTCACTCATATATGGATTTTAGACATGCATCAGGATAGTGCCAGTCTGCACTTCCAATGACAGAGAGTCTGGGAAACAGGAAAGAACATAAAAGATATACATGGTACCCAAGAGAAGAGAAATGAAGCAAGATCCTCTGAACAGATGGGGAACAGGGCGAGGGGTGAGGGGAGGAGGATCTGGGAAATAGAGAGGGGGAGAAGAGGAAGAGAGAGTAGGTCATGGGGGAACAGGAAGGTTGACTGGGGAGGTAGGATAGGGGGAAGAGGGAATCATAGGTTAGAAGACAGATCAGGCACCATTGTGACCTCTAGTGATCTAAAGGGATGACACCAATTGGCAAGCTAAGCAATAGTGTAGAGACCACCCTGAATGCCCATTCCTGATAATGAATTTGATGTCTATAACCATCCCGGAGCCTTCCTCCAGTGACTGATGAAAGCAGAGGCAAACACCCACAGTTAAACACTGAACTGAACCCAAGGAACCCAGCGACAGAGAGAGAGGAGATGAGCAAATTGGCAAAGAATGGGCTGGCAAAAACAGCAAAGACAGCTGATCCGAACAGGGGAGAGCTCTTGGACAGCTGGGAGGCCAGCATGGGACCAATCCAGATCCCCTGAATCTGAGAGTCAGTGAGGAGGCCTGGGCAACCTATGGGGTCCTGAGCAGTGGATCAGTGTTTATCCCTCGAATACTAACAGGCATCGTGTATCCATAACACGAAGAGGGATGCTCTCTCAGCCTGGACTCTTAGGGGAGTGCCTGGACCCTACCCTGAGTGAAATGACAGACTCTAGATATCCCCTATGTGGAAGGAATTGGCAATAGGGTGGGAGGATGGGGGGGATGGGGGGTGCAGGAGGAGGGGAGAGAGAGGGAACTGGGATTGACATGTAAAACAAGCTATTTAAAATTAAAATAAAAAACAACAAAACTTAATAAGGTTCCTCAAAATATTATCAAATCTAAGTTTAACTTAACTTTGTTACAGTAAAATGTCTAAAATTCTAAGATACCATCTATAGTGATGAAAAATGAAAGGCTCTTTATGTGAAATATGACAAAAAAGCTATCTAGATATTATAAAGGTAAAAGTTTTTAATATACAAAGAAATATGATACTTACAGACAAAGGAAACCTTGATATCATAAAGTATCCCCAAAACTAACATAGAATAAAAATGTGGATATAGTAATTTAGGAAACCTGATAGGCCGATTCCAAATTTATTTAAGGAGTACCAGCATTTTCTGCTAATCAGGCACTTTTATAAGTACTTTATTTTTATTTGTGTATTCTTAAATTTGGTGTGTGTGTGTGTGTGTGTGTGTGTGTGTGTGTGTGTGTGTGTGCTTGTATAGTTCATATACATGTTTGGGAACACATGTCCAAGTAGTTAGATGTGCAAGTCAGAAGATGACACAATCTCTTTCCTCAACTGCATCTTCAAGAAACCCTTCTTTTGGTGCAGAGTCTCTCACTGAACCTGCGCTTTTCTTTTCTACTAGTAATCTGGACAGAGAAGCTTGAAGATGCTTCTGTTTCCACTACCCAACATTGGAGTCACAGGCATGGACTAGGCTGCCTGGATTTTACTTGGCTTTAGGCATCCAAAATCAGGTATTCATGCTTATGCAGAAATCATTTCACTGACTGAGCCATTTGCCTAGCTCTCTAAGAGTATTAACTACAACTCTGCAATACCCATGACAAGTACCTCTCTAAGTGAAGTGCAACACCATTTTATTTGGAAAAAAAACAGAACATACTCTAGTAATAATAATAATTTTTAAAACTTGCTCAATTTTCTTCTAGTGCCTATGCCCTTATTACTATACCATAACATTAAAAGTGTCAAATTAGATGGATTCCTTAACCTTCCTCCTCACAGAGCTGTTTGTTCAAAGGCAGACCGGGACTTTGAAAGAAACACTCAAGGACATAAAGGAACTATGCCACTCATATGCATTCATGCAGTGGTCCTTTCCAAACATGCTTTGAGATCATCCTTTGTTGCCTCAAGAAACCTCCATGCCTGAGTATAATCTTGTTGTTGCATCCCTGTTGACTTTGAAGAGACTGAGGGTGTCTCATATATTGATGATATGTCCAGTAAGTGGGATGAAGAATGTTCAAGAGAAAGAAATGGTAGTGTTTTTGTCAAATGTAAGGATTATGCCCCTAAATCTAGAACTAGACAATGCCGGTGGTGTTCTGTCCAGGAATGATGAACTGCTTAAGAAAGGAACTAATGAGAAAAATACAGCAAACACTGTGGATGCCTCACACTGTCAAGGAGTTGTTGAGTCCCATACTAGATGCTTCTTGTTATGCCACTAATATATAGGGTCTATGTGGCTCCACAATTCATAAGCAAGTTGACCTAAAGGCCCTGGAAACATCCCTTAATTTCCTATAGGGGAATCTATGCAGGCTGGTGTCAAAGACATGGACAACCAATTACTGATTGATTGTGGTCAGTGTGAGGTGATTATTGGCAGCAGACAAACTGAGAAAACACCAATCACTACCAACATGATCACTAACCAGAAACATGTGAGTAATAGAGCTGACTACAAAGAGGTGTACTGGATCTGTCTTGCTATTGGCCAAAGTGATCCACCATGAACCCAGTGGGTGAAGTGACTGAATGCTATGGAGGACACCCCTGTGAGATCAACTATGGATTCAGGGGCTGCTCTTCTGTTCCTTAATCCTTAGTCTGGCTGGTTTATGGTGACTACAGAGATAGTGGTAAGCATTCTTTGATCATCTGTGATGACATTTACAAATAGTCTGATGCTTGCTAAAAGTCCCTGTTGCTCTGAAATCCCCTAGAAGGGAAGCCTAGCTTGGTTAATGTATTCTGTTTGAGAGAACAGTCAAAGGAATGATCCTTTTGGTGTTGACTCCTTAACAGTTTGTCAGTCATAGAAACACAGACTGGCAATGTGCTTATTTTCATTCCAACAAATGTCATTATCATCATTGATGGACAGATTATAGAAACAGATTTATTTTATCAAGGCATCTGCCCTGCCTTTATTATTGGCTTGACTAATTCTGATACCAGCTCATCTGCTAAAATCAAGGCTATGTGGGAGTGATATCATCATGAAACTACAGTTTGATTCTGGTCTTGATGCTGCCACTCAATAACAATGAGTTGTGGTGTGTGCCTTAACAGAAGACTTCCTAGGCTATTGAGATCTAAGTGGCTGATATCTATATAAAATAGAAATATCCTGGTAGGGAGCAGATCCAGGGAGACCAGGGGACCAGCTGTTCCGGCGGAACCAGGTACAACAGGCCCTGCATCCAGGCCTGTGTTCCACTGCCTGGGGATCACCTGGGAACTGCACAGAGCTTCCAATCCCTGCAGGAGACAGGCAACCCAGTTTCCAGGTCTTCTCTCCCACCAGCAAAACCAGGAAACGAGAAGACCCAGCAAAGTGACCAGGGGACCAGGTAGGAGGCTAAGCACCCCAAATTCCTGGTCTTCTTCTCCACCCATGGGACCAGGACAAGGATGAGGAATAGAAGAACTACCAGATTATTGGACTTGCTAGCATCCATCAAAAGGGAACTCTGGTCCCCTAACCACCAGACCAGTAAGGGGCTCTTTCTGCACCCACTAGAAGAAGAGATGGGAAAGAGACAATACAAAAACACACTCAGCAACAGAAAAACAAATATGACACTGCCAGATTCTAGAGACTCCACACCAGCAAGACTCCAGCATTCCAATGCAAATGAAGCAGAAGAGAATGACCTTAAAACCACCTTCATGAATATGATACAGGCCCTAAAGGAGGATATAGGAAAATCCCTCAAAGAGAGGGAAGAAAAAACAAAGCAAAAAATGCAAGAAATGGAAGAAGAAGAAACAAACCAAAAAAGGCAGGAAGTGGAAGAAAAAACAAACAAAAACAAAAAAAAAAAACAAGAACTGGAAGAAAAAGCAAACCAAAAAATACAAGAACTGGAAGAAAACGCAAACCAAAAAATGCAAGAAATGGAAGAAAGAACAAACAAAAAAATTCATAAAATGCAGCAAATGAACGAAAACATAAACCGAAAATTGCAAGAAACAATGCAAACAGTGCAAGGGTTGAAAACTGAAATACAGACAATAAAAAAAAAACACAATCTGAAGAAAAGCTGGAAATAGAAAAGCTGGGCAAACGGTCAGATACTACCGATACAAACATTACCAACAGAATACAAGAGATGGAAAAGAGAATCTCAGGTGTTGAAGATACACTAGGAGAAATGGATTCATCAACCAAAGAAAACCTTAAATCCAACAAATCCTTAACACAAAACATCCAGGAAATATGGGACACCATGAAAAGACCAAAACTAAGAATAATAGGTATAGAAGAAGGAGAAGAAAACCACCTCAAAGGGGCAGAAAACATATTCAACAAAATCATAGAAGAAAACTTTCCCAACCTTAAGAAAGAAATGCCAATGAAGGTACAAGAAGCTTACGGAACACCAAATAGAGTTGATCACAAAAAAAAGTCCCCTTGCCACATAATAATCAAGACCCCAAATATACAGAATAAAGAAGGAATATTAAGAGCAGCTAAGGAAAAAGGCCAAGTAACATATAAAGGCAGACCTATCAGAATTACACCTGACTTCTCCATGGAAACTCTGAAAGCCAGAAGGTCCTGGATAGATATTCTACCAACACTAAGAGACCATGGATGCCAGCCCAGACTCCTATACCCGGCAAATCTCTCAATCACTATAGATGGAGAAAACAAGATATTTCATGACAAAACTAGATTCAAGCAATATTTACCCACTAACCCAGCCCTACAGAAAGTTTTGGAAGGAAAACTCCAACCCAAGGAAATTAACTACAACCAGAAAAACATAGGCATTAGAGAATCCCTCTCTACCAACAGCCAAAAGAACAAAGGGGTGAAATTCCACACATAATTCCACCACCAACAACAATTCCAAATCAAAGAAGAATGAGCAATCAATGGCCATTAATATCCCTCAACATTAATGGTCTTAACTCACCCATTAAAGAAAACACAGGATAGAAGAATGGATTCGAAGACAGAACCCATCATTCTACTGCATACAAGAAACACACCTCACCCTCAAAGACAGACATTACCTAAGAGTTAAAGATTGGGAAAAAATTGTCCAATCAAATGGACCCAAGAAACAAGCAGGGGTAGCAATCCTAATATCTAACAAATTAGACTTTAAAATAAAATCAATCAAAAGAGATGAAGGAGGTCATTACATACTCACCACAGGCAAAATCCACCAAGATGAAGTGTCTATCCTGAACATCTATGCCCCAAATACAAAGGCATCCACATTCGTAAAAGAGACACTAAAACTTAAATCACATATAAAGCCCCACACACTTATAGTAGGAGATTTCAACACACCACTCTCACCACTAGACAGGAATACCAGACAGAAACTCAACAAAGAAAAAAGGGTCTAGTAGAAGTAATGACCCAACTGGGATTAACAGATATCTATAGAACATTTCACCCACATAAAATAGAATATACATTCTTCTCACCACCACATGGAACCTTCTCAAAAATTGACCACATACTTGGCAACATATCGAACCTCAGCAGCTTCAAAAAATTGGAATAACTCCATGCATCTTATCAGACCACCATGCTTTAAAATTAGAATTCAACAACAACACAATTGCAGAAAACCTACAAACTCATGGAAATTGAATAATGCACAACTGCACCATTCCTGGGTCAAAGAAGAAATAAAAAAAGAAACTAAAGACTTCCTAGAATTCAATGATAATAAAGATACAACATACTCAAACCTATGGGACACTTTGAAAGCAGTGCTACGAGGGAAGTTCATAGCACTAAGTGCCCACATGAAGAAACTGGAGAATAGTTATACTAGAGAATTAACAGCACAGCTGAAAGCTCTAGAACACAAAGAAGCAAACTCCGCCAGGAGGAGTAGACTGCAGGAAATAATCAAATTGAGGGCTGAAATCAATAAAGTAGAAACTAGGAAAACAATTCAATGAATCAATGCAATGAAGAGTTGGTTCTTTGAGAAAATCAACAAGATAGACAAACCTTTGTCCAAACTTACCAAACAGTAGAGTGTGAACATGCAAATTAACAAAATCAGAAATGAAAAGGGGGACATAACAAAGGACTCTGAGGAAATTCAGAGAATCATCAGGTCATACTCTGAAAACCTGTACTGCACAAAATTCGAAAATTTAAAGGAAATGGACGACTTCCTGGATAGATATCACTTGCCAAAATTAAGTCAAGAACAGATAAGCAATTTAAATAGACATATAACCCCTATGGAAATAGAAGCAGTCATCAAAAGTCTCCCAACCAAAAAAAGCCCTGGTCCAGATGGCCTCAGTGCAGAATTCTACCAGAAATTCAAAGAACAGCTTATACCAATTCTTCTCAAAGTATTCTACACAATAGAAGCAGAAGGGTCTTTGCCAAACTCTTTCTATGAGGCTTCAATAACCTTGATTCCCCAAGCCACACAAAGACACAACTAAGAAAGAGAACTTCAGACCAATATCCCTCATGAACATTGATGTAAAAATACTCAATAAAATACTCGCAAATCGGATCCAAGAATATATCTAAACAATCATGCACCACGATCAAGTAGGTTTCATCCCAGGGATGCAGATTTTGTTCAACATATGAAAATCCATCAATGTAATCCACCAGATAAACAAGCTGAAAAACAAAAATCATATGATCATCTCACTAGATGCTGAAAAAGCCTTTGACAAAATCCAACACCCCTTCGTGATAAAGGTCTTGAAGAGATCTGGGATAACAGGAACATACTTAAACATAATAAAAGCTATATACAGTAAACCAACAGCCAACATCAAACTAAATGGACAGAAACTCAACGCAATTCCTCTAAAATCAGGAACAAGACAAGGCGTTCCACTCTCTCCATACCTTTTCAATATTGTACTTGAAGTTCTAGCTATTGCCGTACGACAACAAAGGGGGATCAAGGGGATAGAAATTGGGAAGGAAGAGGTCAAACTTTCACTGTTTGCAGACGATATGATAGTTTACATCAATGACCCAAAGAACTCTACCAGGGAACTCTTACAGCTGATTAACACCTTCAGCCAAGTGGCAGGCTACAAGATCAACTCAAGAAAATCAGTAGCCCTACTATATACAGATAATAAAAGGGCTGAGAAAGAAATCAGAGAAACATCACCCTTTACAATTGCCACAAACAACATAAAATACCTTGGGGTAATGCTAACCAAACAAGTGAAAGACCTGTGTCACAAGAACTTTGAATCTTTAAAGAAAGAAGTTAAAGAAGCCCTCAGAAAACGGAAAGATCTCCCATGCTCTTGGATAGGTAGGATCAATGTAGTAAAAATGGGAATCCTGCCAAAAGCAATCTACAGATTCAATGCAATCCCCATTAAATTCCCA
This sequence comes from Mesocricetus auratus, assembly GCF_017639785.1. Lineage (NCBI taxonomy): Eukaryota > Metazoa > Chordata > Mammalia > Rodentia > Cricetidae > Mesocricetus > Mesocricetus auratus. The sequence continues at coordinate 37,371,151 of NW_024429194.1, read as the reverse complement.
GCACAATTCTTCACAGACCTTGAAAGAACAATTCTCAATTTTGTATGGAAAAAAAAGACCCAAGATAGCCAAAACAACCCTGTTCAACAAGGCATATCCCAGAGGCATCACCATCCCTGACCTCAAGCTCTATTATAGACCTATAGTCCTGAAAACAGCTTGGTATTGACACAAAAATAGACAGGTAGACCAATGGAATCGAATTGAAACCCCGGGTATTAACCCACACACATACGAACATCTGATCTTTGACAAAGAAGCTAAAAATATACAATAAAAAAAGAAAGCATCTTCAACAAATGGTGCTGGCATAACTGGAGACTGGCATGTAGAAGAATGCGGATTGATCCATGTTTATCGCCATACACAAAACTTAAGTCCAAATGGATCAAAGATCTCAACATAAATCCAGCCACACTGAACCTCTTAGAAGAGAAAGTGGGTGGTACCCTTGAACGAATTGGTACAGGAGACAGCTTCCTGAACATAACACCAGTAGCACAGACCTCCTGAAACTGAGAAGCTTCTGTAAGGCAAAGGACACAGTCAGCAAGGCAGCCCACAGAATGGGAAAAAATATTCACTAATCCCACATCTGACAGAGGGTTGATCTCCAAAATTTACAAAGAACTCAAGAAACAAGTCTCCAAAACACCAAAGGATCCAATTAAAATTTGGGCTGCAGAACTAAATAGAGAATTTTCAATAGAGAAGTCTAAAGTGGCTGAGAGGTACTTGAGAAAGTGCTCAACATCCTTAGCCATCCGGGAAATGCAAATCAAAACAACTCTGAGATAACCATCTCACTCCTGTCAGAATGGCTAAAATCAAAAACACCAAAGACAATTTATGCTGGAGAGGATGTGGTAAAAGTGTAACACTCCTCCATTGCTGGTGGGAGTGCCAACTTGTTCAGTTACTTTGGAAATCAGTATGGAGATTCCTCAGAAAAATGGGAATAAACCTACCACAAGACACAGCATATATCCAAAAGATGCCCATTCATACAACAAGGATGTCTGTTCCACTATGTTCATAGCAGCATTATTTGTAATAGCCAGAACTTGGAAGCAACCTAGAAGCTCCTCAACAGAAGAGTGGATAGAGAAAATGTGGTATATTTACACAATGGAGTACTATTCAGCAGAAAAATAAACAATGGAATCTTGAAATTTGCAGGCAAATGGACGACACTAGAAGAAACCATCCTGAGTGAAGTAACACAGTCACAAAAAGAGAAACATGGCATGTACTCTCTCATATATGGAATTTAGACATAGATCTGCGGAGCGACAGCCAGCCTATAATCCCATGGCCAGACAGTCTGGGAAACAGAACCTTCATTCAGTGGCTGATGTAAGAAGAGCAGACTTCCATGGCTAAGCACTGAGCTGACCTCAAAAAAGCCAGTAACAGAGAGGGAGGACTGATGACCAAAGGGATTTAGACTGGCCTGGTTTAACCCCCAGAAACAGCTGACCTGACAAGGGTTAACTCTTGAATCTCAGGCTAATGCCTGGGAATCCAGCATGGGACTGATCAAGACCCCCTGAATGTGGGTGTCAGTGAGGAGGCCTAGGTAATCTATTGAGCCTTGGACAGTAGATCCGTATTTATCCCAAGTATACAAATGGACTTTGGACTCCCATCCAACAATGTGAGATGCACTCTCACCCTGAACTCTTGGGGGAGGGTCTAGGCCCTGCCCTGGATGAAATGACAGACTATGGACACCCCAAAGGAGGGCCTCACCCTCCCTGGGGAAATGAGGGGATATTGGGGGTGTGGGTTGGGGGGGAGGGCACGGGAGGAGGAGAGGGAAACGGAGAGGGACCTGGAACTGACTTGTGAAGCAACCTTGTTTCTAATTTAAATTTAAATTTAAAAGTAAATAATAAAAAAAATTTTTAAAGAAATATCCTGGTAGGATCACAAAGTTAAGTGTGTTTTCTTGTCTCCTTTGTTAGACAAACCAAGCCTCATAGGGTAAAATAGGGGACATGAGATCTTGAAAGAGCAAAATGAAAATCTGAAAGAGGCTATAACAAACTTCTTGGCTGCATTTGAAACCCTTTACCTATATGTACTAGGAGTCATATGTAAGTGTGTAGCAAACAGGAACAACATAAATATCTATAAGAGAATAATATGGGGTGATGAGAAGGGGTAATTGTGGGGAGAACAAAAGAAGGAAGACTAGATCATCAAAAGATCTATATTTACATGATGGACTATTACACAGCAGTGAAACTTACTCACCTACAACAGTGAGTATGACAAAGTTGATAAACCTCATGAATACACCAAGAAAAGCAAGTTGCAACACGGTTTATAAAACATAATATGATTAATACATAACATTACATGGAAAATGACATTTTACAGGCATATATTATATAAATATACATCATATGCATAGTATGTATATATGTACACATCCTGTTTTTGAAGTTTAAGAGTTTAAAAGAAATCCTCAGGGCACACAAGCTGTAATTCCTGGCAGCTGCCCAGAGGAGAAGGAAAACAAAGAAAAAGGGGCATGCTGTTTGGGGTAAGCTAGCCTGGAGGTCAGCCACAACTGGCAGACAGCCGCTTGGTAGAGTGGGGAGTTTTAGAGAAAGAGTTAGAAAACCCAAAGTACTGGGTAGGCACAAAGTGTTATGGGAAGCATTCTCAGAAAAGAGGTAGAAAGAACAAAAGGGAAAGTTTGCTTTTCTGGGTAATTCATAGTAGCAGGCAGACTTATGAAGATGCATAGCTGTGGTACTGCAAGACTGCATAGGCACAGGGATTCAGAGATGAAAAGTGTATTTATCATTAAGGAGATAATTATTCTACATAACTCTTTAGCACAACTTAAATAAACCTGCCTTCCTAGGTGTGGTCCCACCTTCCAGAGGGGGTCAGCCCAGTCACTGACCCCACCCAGATGAACTGTTACATATTCACCCAGGCCACAGATTTCATTCTTTGACCAGAAGTTTTCCCATAATAGGCCTTTAGTAATGCTGTGGTATTGCCAACTCTGAAGATGAGTACCCCTTCAGAGAACCTACCTAGAAGACCCCAAAAATGCATCAGTAGTTCAATGTGTATAAGGGTCAGATGTAGGAAGGCAAAGAAGTCCTAAGCTTGTATTTGGATACAGAGTAAATATATTTTTTAATTAGAGCAAGATCAGATGGTATCAAATAAGGAAATACTTATTATCAAGTAAGCAACCATAATCCATTTGATGTTCAGTTTGGTACTACTAGATGAAAATACAGAAGTATTGATCTATGACCCATCAATGTGACTGCTAGGTATATTACACACAAAAGACAAGCTTAATAACTGTGATATTAGCTTATATCACTTTACTCTTCCTATAGAATAAATCTCAAAGATTATGACTGAACAACAAATCTAGTTCTATGTATGTTTTCATAGATATGCCACCACATATCTATGTTATAGATGACATGATGATGACATGCCATTTACTTTGTTTATTAAGAGCAACAAAATATTATATTATTGGTAGATAAATACATATAAAGGGGCAATATTAAAATATGGACTAAATGTAAATCCAATTAAAAGTAGTGTTTTCCTTTGTGGTGGAGGAGAGGGAGTGATTTAACGGAGTATAACTGAATTATATGCAATGACTTATTCCTTTGAGGAAAAGGATCTGAAGGAAATATGAAAATATGCTAGCATGTGTTAAGCTTGGGTGGCAAGCACATGGGATTTTATACTATTATCTTTTGTCTATACTCTTAATATGTTTATCTTCCCTCTTTAAGAGAAGCACTATATCCCTTTTAGCTTCTTGAACGTGTTCTGAATAGAAGGAGAAAAATACCTCACTAATCTAGAGTCAAATCCATGAGTTAAAACCCAATCTTCTCTGTGAGTCGTGGACAGATCTTTTAGGTCTTGAGTTAGGCTATAGTGATTAACCTCAGAAAGCAAGGACTAAATGAGCACTCTGAATTACAGAACTTGCAATACTACTAAGATCCTCTGTTAGTTTGCAAAGATTATCAAGGAATGCACCAAGAAGCAGATCCAGAGGCAGGAAGCTCAATCCAAGACTGGTTTCCATGGAGAGCAGAGGGAGGAATGTGGTCCAGATTTCTCCCCTTGGTTTCTAAATGTGTGTCTTCTCTCTGTTTCTTATCTTTACCATACCTGGATACATGGCTCTGTCCAAATTTTCCCTTCTAATAATTATACCCATGGTGTTCATTAAAAACTTGCTCTAATCACCTTCCTTGAATAACAAAGCTTTCATCTCCAGATATGATAGCATTTGGAGGTACAAGGCATTAGGATTTCAATTTTGAAGGAACATGATTCAATCCATGACTAACAGAATATAGTCAGTAATTAAAATATAGAAGTAAGATCTTTCTTTTAAGAAAGGTAAGGTCACTATCAACTAAATGTAACCTTAATTTATTGGAACTGATGAACTGTTTAGAAGTCAAGAGGAGAGGTGTGAGGATTGGCAGAATGAGGTTATGGACTTCAATTGTTTCCTTTTCAAAGACAACATGACGCTTGCTTGTGTGAGTCCTCTGGCTAAAATAAAGCTGGCCCTGCCAGCTTCTCACTCGTCATGAGGCATCCATTTTGCTCAGATGGATAACAGGGGATGCCAGGGACACAGAGATCCTACACTCAAGTCCCACCTGAGCTAATTAGCCTCGTTCAGCCTGCCAAACAGTCAGTCCTAAGCAGTTGCCTGCTGACCCAGAGAAAGACTAGGGCCAATCAGAAGCCAGGCTCTGACGACTTTCAAGGCATGACTTCTATTCTGCTTCTCAAAATTTGTAAGCAGAGAGTAAGAGTTCAAGGGAGACTAACTTTATCCCAGCTCAAAGGACCCACATGTGCTATTCCAGACCTCCATAATCAGGTGATTAATGCAATGCCAATAAAAGTTCTAACATGAAAAACATCAATAAAACAACAAGAAAAGTTAGCTGTAAATTCAGATAAAAAAATGGAGATGGCTCAGCCTGGAATAACCACTGTTATCATAAGAAGAGTTTTTCCCACTTAAATAAATATGTTCTATTTAATTGGTATTTGTTGCTTACAAATACTCTACCTTCACTGACAAATCTTCCTATCTCCTCCTCTATAGGTATCAGTGTGTAGATAAAGTGATTCATAGACCTTGTGAAATTATTTCTGGTTTTTCTGTCTTCCTTTTTGTTGTTTTGTCATCACAATAGTCATTTGCAATGAAACAGAGGAAGAAGCAGCAATTCTCCAAATGTCCCAGGAAAGCATACTGAATTCCCAAGTGTTTCCTCTCTGAAGTGAGATCCCAGTTTCTCTTGCCTCTGCAGATCTTGAGTCTTGGACTCTGAAGATTGAACTTTGAGGAAATAATCCAGAAACACAGTATAGTAGACTCCAATTCACAGGAATAATCTTTAGAAACAACCTACAGAATCATCACCTGTTTAATTTGATGAAATGATGACAAGGAAACTTATGAGAGAGGACCTCTTTTGGTTACAAGTAACAGCATCCAATTCAACCTAAGAATCAGAAGACAATTTGACTCTCATCATTTTAATGCATGTGTCTGTACCCTACCATCTCTCCAGTGTGTTTCTTCAGATAACTAGCACACAGCCCAACAGGGACTCTCAAATTGTAACCTACCATATAGTTATGGGATACTCTTTTTGGTTTTTTTTATTTTTGTTTTGTTTAAGATAGCATTTCTCTGTGTAGCTCTGGCTATACCAGAACTCACTTTGTAGACCAGGCTGGCCTCAAACTCACAGAGATCTGCCTGCCTCAGCCTCCTGATGTGATGAGATTAAAGACATGTTTTAACACATCCATCTTTGGATAATCTTTTGTACACTATGAAGATGTTACTTTACAAAGGAACCTTCTGACTAGTTTAATAAAGAGCTGAATGGCTAATAGCCAGGCAGGAAGAAGTTAGGCAGGACTTCTGAGCAGAAAGAGAAGGAAAGGAGATAAACCTGGGTAGGGAAGAGATGCCAGAGAACACATAGAGGAAACAGGAGGTAGAAGATAAAGGAGAAGTAAAAAGCCACGAGGCAAAAAAATGTAGATTACTATAAATGGGTTAATTAAAGTTATAAGAGCTAGTAGGACAAGCCTGAGTTATAGGCCAAGCATTCATAATTAATACTGTCTCTGCCCTTTTATAAAAGTTAGCAGCTCAAAGAAAAATCAGTATATACCACATTATTAAGGCTACAAAACTATAAAACATAGCATATTTAAAATATTGAGCATGAATTACAAGATTCATAGTGACATACCCACCCCTGAACTATTCCATGTGTCTCAGAGGATGCCAGGCTTTACATACTATAAGTTCCAGGAAGATGGTAGGCCTTCATCCAATAAGAGATGCTAGTCCCTTCTGTACCAATCCTGGTCCAGTCCATGTACTCAAAAGAGCATAAGAGAAGGGTTAATTTCCAGACCAACCATAGAGAAATGAAATAGGGTTAGGAAGCTTCTCCAAGGATAACTGAAGAGTGGTTATACAAAGATAAGTGGGAGACAAAAGCAATAGCCAGACATGATGGCTCAGACCTGTAATTCTAACACTCAGAAAACTGAAGGAGACAGATTACATGTTCAACACAGTCTGGACAACACAGTGAAATCCTCTTTCAAAAACAATAACACAACAGAATATCAGGGCTATGGAGATAGCTCAGTCAGTAGAGAATTTATTTACCTCAAAAACATAAAGACCTGGCTTCTATGTCTAGTGCCCATATAAACATGAGTCTATCCCTAACTCTGAGTAGCTCGAGAGGGCTTAATCCCTGGGTTTACTTTGTAAGCCAGGCTAACTTAATTGACCAACTACTGGCCAATGAGAGAACCTGTCACAAAGGAGGCAGTGTTCCTGAAAATTGTACCTGAGGGCATCACATCTCTACAAACATACACAAGCATGTGTGTACATGAACTCACTAAAAGACATGCGCACGTGCACACACACACACACACACACACACACACACTACTAAAATAAAAGCAAAAGATATTGAAGGCCCAGGCTCTCCGCTCTGATACTATTAGTCACAGAGGAAGTAGGTCTGAAGGCATGGCAAACCCAGTAAACATTCAAATTCAGCATTATGACTGGGAAAATAAATTAAAAATCCATTTTCCACTGCTATTAGGTCAACATTGCATTTTCACATGGACACATAATTATGACAAGCCACAGTTAGCATCAGAGAGAGAAGCTCTTGGGGGTATTGGAAAACAGCAAATGAAGACGGACATTGAGAGGTTGTTTAGTTCATCCCCAGCTGCTGATAAAAAAGAAAAAAAATCACACCTAAGCCTTCAATTTCAGAATCTCTGCAGGAACAAGGTGCTATAATGATTATTCCATTATAATTAAATGACTAAGGAAAATGATATACTCTGCCTTTTCTAGCCCTCTCCAAGCAAGGGAACAATTCCTTCTGTACATGTAATTCATTCATCTGTTGTAACAATTAGTTTCAGTGCTCTGGTGAGGCACGTTAATCTTTCACCAGGATAAAACTCCACACTTAGATCAAAATTGTACTCTTCAAGGGAAGGTGTGGCTTTCTAAGCATGATAATGACTTTTGGATCTAAACATACTCCTGAGCATCAAGGACTGTTCATATGGAGTTCAAAACACTGTGCCTGGAAAGATGCCCTTACCAAAGATGTCTGTCTGCTGCCACAATAGAGACCTTATCTGTTTGAAACTTTGCCTGACTGGACTCCCTGGACAGTAGTAGAATCAGCCACCAGAAATCAGCATCTTTGTTCCCTGGGGAAACTCCTCTATTGTAATCAATGACAGGACCATGCTGCAGTTAAAGTAAATGAATTCTCTGTTTTTCCAAATGGCCTGGTACCATTAAAGTTTCTTATGTAGACAGTTTGGGTTGTTGTTGTTGTTTAATACAATATCTAGAAGACAGAAACAGCATTTGGCTGCAGAAAATCTCGGCATTTCTAAAACCAAGAATTAAATAAATAAAAGCTTGTCACATGTACAGCCTGGGACATTGCTTGCTGCATTTAGCAGGGTCAGATGATCAAGTTTCATTATTTGATACATTTTCAGGCTTGCAATAGAGTCGCAAGGAATTGATGGGAGCAGCAAATTCATTTTAAAAAGGTTTGTCGCTTCATCAGGTATTCATCTGAGCAGAATCGACAGTGTAACTGGATCTCATTGGCCCTGTGTGACATGTTTTTCCAAATGGAATGGTAATAAGTACAGAGACATAGTAGTTAAAGCCTTCCCCTTCTCCACAAGGCACCCAGATAGCCCAAGTAAGAAATTGCTTTCATTCTCAAGCAGTTGCTCATCAGAGGATCAATGCCCAGATGTTTTAAGGCCCATAAAGAGAAACCCAGAGGTACCATAATCCTTTTGGTTTTCAACATACAACATTAAGAAAAACCATCATGAGAGCTTTTGTTTCTGATGGGGAAAAATAATACTGTGAGCATTTAAAGAATATTCTAGTAATGTGGCCTTAGAACTGCTAATTCAGAGTATTGTAAATCATACACAGGATACACACACCAATCTGTAATATGATTGTCCAACTTCAAGTCATAGATAAAGAGTTTAAATGTAAATTCTTGTAGATGGTTGTCTATTTAATCAGTGGTATCATAACTCCAAAATCAGCCACCTCAATATATAAAGTTTGGTTTTCCAAATACATACTGATATTCCATTTTGAAAATATGGAGACACAAAGTGTTTCCTACCACAAAGATTTCCCAGTCCGTAGATTTTCTGTATTATCCTTATCAGAATGCCAAGATTTGTACTGGAATGACATCGCAACAAAAACTACGTGAAATGTCTCCTTAATTACTGAAAATGCTGTGTTGAAGGGCACAACCTACATAAGTAGTTGTTTTAAAAAGTTCTAATCCTGAATGTGTCCCATAGTGTACACCACTAGATCTCGACCTGGCCTATAGGTTAGAACCCTCTGGAGATCTTGTGAAATACTCAGTGCCCTAGCCTGCTCACAGGGAAAACCTTCCGAGGAACACTACTGCACTAAAGTTCCTCCTGTGTTTACTGTGAACCTCCGGATTTGAACCCTGGCTCCCCAGCAATGGTCCTTCAGGAGCAGCCTCAGTATCCTCTGAGAGGTCTCGTGAGATATGCAAATCAGGCCCTATGGATAGTCACCCTGGGTGGGAGTACTATTTACAGCTCCAGCCCTAGAAAAGGAAGGTGACAGGGAAACTAAGGAGAGTGTGAGGAGGAGCAGGTGCCAGCAGATGCCCAGGGACACACAGACACACTCCCATGCGCACGCACGCACACACACAAGACAGGCCCACAGAACGTGGAGGCCCATAGGCAGACATGAGCATACTCAGGTAAGGGAAAAGACTAATGCCTCTCACCTCAAGATCATATTTATATAAAACCCACTACAATGTCCCAAAAGTTACATAAGTGATTACATCACTGTTTATTTTGGGGTTTCTCAGCCTCCCAATGTCTGCTAATATTAGCTGACACATGATCCTCTGGATAGTCTATGTCAGCCATGTTTTAGCTGACTCATACCAGATATCTATATCAGCACCATGTTATCTAAAGTTAAACTGATCTGAACAGGCCTCTGGTTTCTTATGCCCCACAGTTAAATACTGAACAGAACCCAAGGAACCCAGCAACAGAGAGAGAGAAGCAATGAGCAAATTAGCAAAGAATGGGCTGGCAAAAACAGCAGAGACAGCTGATCCGAACAGGGGAGAGCTCTTGGACCCCAGACCGACAGCTGGGAGGCCAGCATGGGACCGATCCAGACCCCCTGAATGTGAGAGTCAATGAGGAGGCCTGGGCTACCTATGGGGTCCTGAGCAGTGGATCAGTGTTTATCCCTCGAATACTAACAGACATCGTGTGTCCATAACACAAAGAAGGTTGCTCTCTCAGCCTGGACTCTTAGGGAAGTGCCTGGACCCTACCCTGAGTGAAATGATAGACTCTAGATATCCCCTATGTGGAAGGAATTGGCAATAGGGTGGGAGGATGGGGAGGATGGTGGGGGTGGTGTGGGAGGAAGGGAGGGAGAGGGAACTGGGATTGACATGTAAGACAAGCTATTTAAAATTAAAATAAAAAAGAGTCAGTAAGACAGATTGGAATGTGCAAGGGCACACACTCTGCTCACCGTTCATAGCTAGAGAGACAGAGCAGAGGCCAGGGTGCATATAGGTGTGTGTGGGTGCTTGGAGATTATACAGTTTCAATAGTTTTTTTTTCTTTTCTTTGTCTTTTCTTTTTTTAAGAAAAAAGAATATCAATTAGCTACAAAAGAAAAGTACCTATTTAGGTGAAATTTCTTCATGGTAACTGTCTTAGGTAGGGTTTCTATTACTGTGACTATGGCAACTCTTCTAAAGGAACACATTTAATTGGGGTGGCTTACAGTTTCAGAGGTTTAGTCCATTATCATCATGGTGGGAAGCGAGGCAGCATCCAAGCAGACATGGTGTTGGAGAAGGAACTGGGAGTTCTTAAATCTTGACTCACAGGCATCAGAAAGTGGTCTTTCTCACTGGGCATGACTTGAGCATATATGAGACCTCAAAGTCTATCTCCACAGTGACATATTCGTCCAACTCCACACCTACTCCAACAAGGCCACACTTCCTAATAGTGTCACTCCTTTGGGAGCCATTTTCTTTCAAACAACCACAGCAAATGACACAAACCACAAAATAATTTAATTTCATTAATCAGTTGACTGGAATACATTTCTACCAGTCTTTTCTTGCATTTGTTTTCCAAGAATACATTTTGTTTGACTTTCTAAAAGATAGAATTGTTCCAGAATTTTCTATAGAAAAATAAATGATAATTGAATCTCACTTGGCATGATGATTATGTTTTCTTGTATGGACAATTGAGGAAAGATACCTACAGGATTGTAGTTGGCTTTATTTGTATATATGGTGTAAGATTTTAGTATATTCTAAGTATTTCATTGTAGCAATTAGTCTTGCTCACTCTTTTAATTGAAGATTCTCTGGCCAAGGCCTTGGAGATGTTCTGTGCAAATGAGAAGTCTTATGTTTTATTCACACCATGCTAAATCCGCTTTGCATGAACTTTCAATAAATTAGCTTCTCCAATCAACCTACAACTCGTCACCTACATAACTCATTCCACTTCTGTGAGGAGGGGCAGATACTGTACAGAACCCAGAATGTTAAGAGGAAATCCTTTCCAATCCTTCCCAATGTAAACCAAATAAAGAAACTAATTGTTCCCCTGAAAGAGAGGTGGTCTCTGATATCTCCATATGGAGTAATGATGTGGTGACCTGAGCTCACACAACCAGGATTCCTCTCTTCTTACAATCTAAAAGTATGATGGTTTGGTTTCTGAAAGTGAAAGGCCATCTAGGACTCGTGTAATTACAGATTGTAAGGTTAGATTAGGATAAGGATGGAGGCTGAACTCGAAAGTTTTCTCTCTACATTTGTGGGATTGATTGTTCAAACATAAAATAATAAAGTTCCCCACTATATGTATCCTGGGCGACAATAATCATCTGGACACAGTTCAAAGTATGTTTGTAATGCCTTTCCCCTTAAAGAATAAATAAACAGAAGACAATAAATACAAGGGACAAAGGAATAAACACTGAAACAAAACACATCGTTCCTCACTGTGTCTGTTCCTACAGGTGCAGTAAGCTAAGTGCCACTTGATAGGATTGTGTGCTCTGGGCTTGCTGCCTTTCATACCCCCAGCCACAGCAGCATCCAAATCCATCTCAGTAAATACACAGTCTCTAGTTGTTAGAATTCCTGGTGTTTGCTCAAGGAATGAATCAGTATTCTGTAGATAACTGCACTCTCACGCTTGTTTTATCACTATTCCCAGCATCTGAATGTTTTCCAAAATGTAGAATCACCTAAGAGACCAGAGATTAATATATAAAAATATATAATGCACATACACACGCATGCACACATACACTTTTCACACACAAACTACTATTACACACACAAACATACTATTTCATATATACACACTACTATTTCACATACACACACTACTATTTAACACACACATTACTATTACAAATACACTACTATTTTATCCATTAAAAACATAAAATTTTGTTTTTTGCAAGAACATGGATGAACCTGGAAAATATTATATTAATTGAAATAAGTTATTGCAGAAAGACAAATACTCCAACAACCTCCTTTATTTGCAGACTCTAAAAGTGTTGATCTCATAAAGTGAGTTGAATAATTGCCAGAGACTTCAGAAAGAAAAAGGAGTTAGGATTAGAGATAGAATCAACACCAGGTACAACAGTACAGTCAGGCAAGAGAATTTCCAGTATCCTCCTGCATGGAAGCATTGTTATAATTTACAGTGTTATATTCCAAACTGACTACAAGATAGTGACAAAAAAAATAAAAAATGTTAGAGGTAATGTGCATTCCAAATATTATAACTTATCCCTGTACAATGTATATGTGGACCCAATCAATTAAATGTGTATCCATAAATATGCATAGTTATGTTAATTAAAAATGAAACTCAAAAAATATAAATGCATAAAGGCACTGCCAGGTCAGCACTAAGACTGTAGTTCTGTACATGAATCGTATGTATGTATATATGTATGCATGTATGTATGTATTTGTGTATAAATAGACTCATGTTTTTTTTCACTTTTGTTCAATGAAGAGTAGTGTTCTAGGACAGGGTGAGCACTCTATAAAATATCCATGGAAAGGAAGGATAAAGTTTCAGTGTCGTGGAGTATTTGACAGAATGTGGGAGTGTTACATACTGACAAAGAATTGAATAAACATCTATGAAAACGAGCATCTGCTTACAAACTTCTTACATCTGCATTTGCCTACTTAGTAACAAACTGATATAGACGCAGGGAGACGGAGAAGGAGAAAGATGAGAATAAGGGAGAAAGCTCTTATTTTGGGAACTCAACAGCTGGACAAGTAGCTGGCAATATTTGTGTATCTTGAAAGATAGAATTTGACAGATAGCATATTGCTAGAAGGCATTACACATGGAACAAATCTCATTAACAAAAGAGACAGAAGTAACAAAGCATGGGCGTGTTTGGAGAAAAGCAGCAATAATTGCACCAAAATGTAGGTGGGTTGAAGAAGAACTGGGATTGAAAATTTGAGATTTTGGTTTCAATTAAAAAGCATAATTCTTCACTATTGCTACCAGAGGCCCCATAGATTGCCCAAACCTCTTAACTGACAACCAAATTTAGGGGGGTCTGGATCAGTCCTATGCTGGTTTCCCCGCTATCAGAGATCCATGTGTTCACCCTTGTTCAGGGAAGCTGTTTCTGTGGGTTTCTCCAGCCTGGTCTTGACCCCTTTGCTCTTTATTCCACCCTCTGCAACTAGATTCCAGGAGTTCGGCTCAGTGTTTAGCTGTGGGTGTCTGCTTCTGCTTCTATCAGCTACTGGATGAAGGCTCAAGGATTGTATATAAGATAGTCATCAATGGACTTTGGGAGCCCATTCCACATAGAGAGATGCTCTCTCAGCCTAGACACATGGGGGAAGGCCTAGGTCCTGCTTCAAATGATATGACAGACTTTGAGGATCCCCCATGGAAGGCCTCACCTTCCTGGGGAGCAGAAAGGGGATAGGATAGGGGGTTGGTGGGGGGCAGGGGAGGAGGGGAGGGAACTGGGATTGACATGTAAAACAAGCTTGCTTCTTATTTAAATTTTTTTAAAAAGTATAATTCTTTTAGTAAGAATGTAAATGGCACAGAAAGTCTGGGTGAAGAGAGGACAGGATCAATATATGCTTTAAGAATACCTTTCTCAGCCTAGATTGGGGGGGCTCCTACCCCAAATGATGTGACAGACTTCCATGATTCCATATGGGAGGCCTCACCCGCTCTGAGAAATGGATAGGGATTGTAGGGGGAGAGGGTGAGGGGAATGGGACTAAGGGAGGGAGATGGAACTGGGGTTGGTATGTAAAATAAGATTGCTTTAAAAATAATAAAAATAAATATGAAACAGAAAAAAAAGGAAACCCAAAAGCTCAGGAAAATAGGAAACCCAAAGCTCAGTGGATAAGAGCACTGGCTGCTCTTCCAGAGGTCCTGAGTTCATTTCCCAGCAACCACATGGTGGCTCACAAGCATCTGTAATGAGATCTGGTACATTCTTCTGACATGTATATACATAGTAAATAAATAAATTTTAAGAAAAGATGTCTAGATACAGATCCTCCTAACTATTTAAATAAAAAAAAAGAAATCTAATATGCCATTCAGGATGAAGTAATGACTGCAGACCAATAGAACAAGTTAGTATATTAAAACAATAACTCAAATATAGAAGTACAAATTATAACTAAGATGGTAAATCTGAAAATAGAAAGGAGATGAATGAGAGGAACAAAGCAAGAGAAGATTCTGCCAAATGTCTGAATTGGGACAATCTGTGAACAGATGTAACTAGGACAGAGAGTACATAGTGGTCAGAGTGTCATTCAGGAAAGCTCTAGGCTTGAAATCTGAAATCGTTATGGCAAATTTGCCATACCCAGACCTAACTCTCAAGCCCATGACAATAGTGGTGATGTGGATATTTTTTCATTACTTAATACTCCATGGATAATCTAGTGCCTGCTGAGAATAGTTATTTAAGGAATACTTGTTGGATAAAATAATAACAATTATAGTTGAATCAATGGAAAATATGTAATGAGTATATAAATTAATGATATTGATCAAACACAGGATGTGACATTTATAATGTCTCATCTGCAAGAGGAAGAAAGTCATCTTAGAAAAGCAGGAGAACTCCGACAATGTTGTGCTAAAAATATAATAGTTCATATATTAAAGTTCACTGGAAATAGGTGAAAATTATAAGTAGGATATTTGTGGACATCAGGAACAAAAACCATAGCATTAAAATTCATGCTGGTACTTCTTACAAAGTTATGACTAGGAACTGGGTGTGAGGAAGTCTGAGTTTCCATGGTGCCTATTCTGAAGGATAGCACCTCCAGAGGCTAGGAAGTGGATACAAGGACATCATGGTGCTGAATGGTCTTTTCACAATATAGACCAAAACTTGTACCCCAAGTTAAATGTCTTCTTGTTATATAGGAAAGAAATTCCAAATTCTAGCACTGCCCACATTGTCCTACAAAACCTAATCTCTATAAACTTCTCATCCTCATTTTGTAGCTCAACCTCATATAGCCAGGACTACAATCTTTCACTTCCTCAAACAAGCTTTTCAAAGTTTAGAAAACTCTCTTGGAAGCACAGTTACCATACCTACACTCTTTATCTAGTTAACACGTGCTCAGTCATTAATACAATTCAAAGATCCTTCTTAGCCCTTCACTTTGGTTATTAGTTTCCTTTGCTAAACTACCAGAGTTCCATGTTGCTTCCTCCATAGTTTGTTCTGCAGTTTATAATTAGCCTCTATGACGGTTTCAGTGAAAATGGCCCCGATAGGCTCATATATTTAAATGTTTGGTCCCTAATAGGTGAAACTGTCTGTCTGGGGGAAGAATTAGGAGGTGTGGCCTTGCTGGAAGAAGTATATCATGGAGGGGAGGGTTTTGCAGAAGATTGCCAGGACCAGTCATCTCTCTGCTTGCTGCCTGTAGACCATATGTAAGTTCTGAGCTGCTGCTTCAAGGCCATGCCTGCCTGCTCTCCTGCTTCCTGCCATTATATTTATAACTCACCCTCGGAAACTGTAAGCAAGCCCTTCAATAACTGCTCTCTTTTCTAAGTTGCCTTGATCATGGTGTTTCTTCACAGCATTAAAAAAAAGGAGCTAAGATGGAAGTGACAGACACTAATTTGTCACTCTGCGAATCTACCATCATTCTCACAAAAGTACTGTAAGCTTTGGTTGACTTTTATACACTGCACAATTAGTAGAATACCTGTTCTCTACATCATGTTTGCCTCATAATCGTTTTCTACAAAATGTTTGCCAATATTAACAATAGCAAAAGCATGGCAAACTCTCTCATCTACTGTAAGCATAAATTAAATTTTCTAATTATATACATCAGCTGAAGTCAGTAGACTTCAATGTAAACATGTATTTGGAAACTGGCAGCCTAAGTTCAAACCTCAGCTTTACCACTTATTAAATGTGCAAGCTTGGTGAAATATTTAATTATCTGGGAATGAACTTGCCTGAGAAGAATATGGGAGCTGGTGAGATGGCTCAGCAGTTAGGAGTATTTGCTAAGTAGTCATAAAGACCAGATTTCAGATCTCTGCACCTACATAAAAACCAGGTGCCTTGCACACACCTATAGTCCTCATTCTGAAGGGGGAAGGCAGAAGAATTGTGATTCCCAAAAATCATGAGCCCCAGGTTCAAGAAGGAACCCTTCCGTGAAGGATTAGGAAGGCAGGTAGTAGCTGAAGACACCTGAAATACTTTCCTGTCCTCTGTGGAAGTCCACAGGCATGTATGCCTGATCAAACACACATACATTTACACACAGAGACATAGAGACATACACAGAAACAAATAAGTATTTTTAAGTTACTAGGGGCTGGCAGATGGCTCAGCAAGTTTGATCACCAGAACCCACATGGTAGAAAGTGAGAACCAACTTCTGTAAGTTGTGCTCTGACCTCCACACATTTACCATAGCAGGCACACATACACGGGTACACACACAAATCAGTAAATAAATACAACAGTTTTAAGCTACTAAAATGAAGATAATGGATAGTTGTGTGATGATTGGGTAACAAGAACCAGAGATTGAATTGCTGAAGAAATGGCAGAAAGAATGTAAGAGCCAAAGGATGGGAAGGAATTCTGAGAGCTATTCTCTTCTGGATGTGACATAGTCACTGCACTCATGAACTCATTGTGTATTATTACCTTCACAAGACCCACACAAGGGTAAGACAACAAGATCATCCAGCATTCCAGCAGACATCACTAATAGACTGAGTTTTTTTTTAAGGGGAGGACATGAAGATGGCAGGGAAATATGTTTGGAGGTATTTGGAGGAGTGAGAGGAGAGATTAGGAGAGACCATTAGAAGTAGGTTTGATCAAGATATATTGCATATATGTATGACATTGTCAACGAATAAATAAAAGATATTTTAAAAACAAGAACCAGAGATTTGTTAACCTACCTGAGGTTCTAAAGCAATAAACAACATAGTTGGGACCAAACATGAGAAACTTGAATCTATTATTAACTACTACATGAAGGAGCAATAATATATATTATACATAATACATAAACAAATTTCATCTCTAAGATAACTAAATAGATGGGTAAAAACATCCATAAACTCCCGAAAACCTCCCTCAAGTCTCAAAGCAACAAGTAGTCACAATTCCCAGACCTATAAGGCAATATCGCAAAAAGGAAACTCATACCAAGATAATCTTTACAATCAATGCATAGTGTCAAAAATAGAGAATGACCAATAATCACAGTGTCCCAGAATGTACTGGTGACAAAGGTGTTAAGCTTGTGCCTTGTTTTTAAAGGGAATATTTCTTTAATAATTAATTTCAAGTCCCACTTCTCTGCACAAGCGCATCAATGTGCTTTATTTGTTATTTACTGCTTAATAAACACATGAATGATTACAAAAAAACTCAGTTTTAAGTGATCCTTCCTCTCAGAGCGTTAGTGACTCAGTCCTTTTCCAAACCTACCATTTCTTGCTCCAGAAGCCTAGTGATACAATGCCAGTTAAACAAATGAACCACCTGTGCATAAAATTGATAAAGGGAGCTCTCCATACAGGGGTAAATTTGGAAAGAAAACAAGCCCACATAATCATTCCAGCCTTTTCAAAGGCAAATTTGCCACAAAACCTTGAGTCACCTGTGTCCCGACTTAGAAGACTCTTAGAAATTATGTTATAATCTCCCAGGAGACCAAGATAAGACATGTCAATCAAAGTAGACCTAAAAGGTGTGATGAAGCTGTGAAGATGTTTAGAAATATGAATAAGTCATCATATCGGAAAGATTATTGATCTCTAGGCTTGGAAAGAATTCTCTACTTGTCCTTTAAATCATCCCCAAAGAGCTCTTTCCAGTTTGTGACTACGTCCTGAATGTCCTTGTATAGCATGAATAGTAAAAACACAGAGACATATAAGGGTTCAATCTGAAGATCAGCAAAGCAGTCAGCCACTAGACAGTTCTCACCTCTACCAATGGTCAGAGAGAAGGGGGATCCACCAAACCTCAGATTGCATCTCCAGACTGCAATGCTCTCCACCAAACCTCAGAATTCTAGACTGCTATGCTCTCTTCAATGTGGCTGGAGACTAATTGCCATATGTGACCCTTTGCTTCTTCTTAGTGCTGGGATGAAAGGCATGTTCTCTGTCAATCTTTTAGATTGATTCACTCTCATGTTGCCCTGGGTGGCCTTGAACTCAGAGAGATTTATCTGCTTCTGTCTCCTGAGTCCTGGGACTAAAGGTGTGTGTAACCACTGCCTGGCTTCTATAGCTAACTGGTGTGACTGGCTTTGCATTCTGCTCCTTCAGGTAATATTTATTAAACCATAAATAACACCACACTCTTGTGTTATGAAGGGTAGCTGAAGCTGTTTGCATGTATTGAACAGCAACAGTATCAGGTACCATGTTGAACAAGCTGGGCCTCCTTCATGTCTTCAGTAATTGCCTGTACCTCTGATATAACAGACTCCTAAGGAAGTTCGCAAACTCTCCATGAATCCCAGGAAATGCACAATAAACTGCACTGTTAAGGTTTGGGAAGAAAAATCTTTCAAAGTATGTCTTAATTTTTGAAAACTGGATGATATTGGGTTCACAATTCCCCATCTATAGGGTTGGAAGAGCAAATGGGGCAATTATTTCCCCCAGTCAGCCTCCCCAGAAGAGGAAAAATAAAGAATTTCATGTGTTTCATGAATGTATTATTAATTTGCTGCATAGGTCCTGAGTGAAATGACGAATTCTGGTTGCAGTGGTGTAAAAGATGAAGATGTGTGCATCCCCTCACCAGGTTCAACAGCATCTAGTATGAACTCCAGGTGGCTGCTGAGCTAGTTTCTCTTCTCACAGCAACTCCACTTGTAAGAATGAGTTTCACAGAGCACATATTTCATGTTATTACTATACACTCAATAAAGTGTGTGTGTGTGTATGTGTGTGTGTGTGTGTGTCCCTTTGACATCATCAGAATTTAAGTTTCTTGTGTCGTTTTGAAGATGAAAATGAAAACTGAATGCTGTTAGAAGAGACTCCCTTTTCCAAAATGGGAACTGGCAAATGTTCCCTTTTGACTCTCTGCAGGTAGAGTTCCAAAACAGTAACAGAGTAGTTTACATATTAAATTGATAACACAAGTGTCTGATAAATGAAAAGCCAACTAAAATGCACCCTGGAAGGATGCTAAAGCATGGGGAAATGTCTTGTTTATGTCTAACAGTGAACATTAATATTAATAGTGAGTTGGGTATATTCCCCTAGGAAACATTCTTCTCCCCAGGGTGTCCTAGTATTTGCAACACCTCTCCCCTTGCTTGGATTCTGTTTCTTACTTGAAAATCCAGACACTAAAATGGCAAGGTTTTCTTGCAGAATGCTTGGTTGTCTTATAAATGTCAAATTCTTCCTTCAGGATAATAAATACAGCTACTTATATATTACTTAATGGCAAAGATGCTATGGCAAATACCTTCTTATCTGATTTCATCACTATTCACACATCACAGGACACACATCAAGCTAGAAAGTATAACATAATATACATCTAAGTTTTATTGTATATATAAACATATATTGTGTGTGCCATGCCATATAATCTATCCATATATGTAAAACATAGTACACATATACATATAGCATAAAGCACTGTTTCTAGTATCACAATAAACAAAACAACATAAGATTAGATCAAGGACAAGAGAAAAATAAGTCAAACAGGAGATAAAGTTGTTGTGCGATAAGACTTATCTGGGGAGAACACCCACAACTACTCATTCCAGATAGGAAGCCCACAACAGACCAACTTAGCAATGCCACCAAAGTCCAACTTGATGAATCAATTAATTTTGTTGGAGTTACTTACAGAAATGTGGGTGAGGGGTTACATACACGAACTGAAATGACTCAAAGATAGCTGCAACAACAAAGTCCACCCCAGCATAGGTAACAGCTCACAAAAGCTTGGAACCTGGCACACTGCATGCCTGTAGGTTGGAGAGTATCCCATCTGAGCGACTCCGTTGTTCAAAGCCTCTTCTGGGCAACTTGGCTGGTTTCTGCTTTTTCCAGGCTTAACATGTGGTCTGAGTCTTCAGTCATCTTTATTATTTACTCAAGGATGGAGGAGCCTAGGAAATCTGGTCAGTTTTCAGAGACTTCCTGAAGGTAGTTTGAGTTGTTTTCCTTTTATCCATGGGAGATGGAATGTTTTAATGTGGGAGGAAACTGCCACACAACACTGCACCTCTATTCAGACATCACAGAATACACATAATGTTAGGTGGTGCAGCCTGCTATATACTTAAGCTATATGGTGGGAGTGTGCGTGTGTGTGTGTGTGTGTGTGTGTGTGTGTGTGTGTGTGATATAGTCTATCCATATATACAAAATATATGCATACACACACATATATATAACACATGTACATGTCTACATGGTTTCTATCATTGCTCCTAGTATCATAAAAAATGAGATTAAATCAAGCACAAAAGAAAAATGAGAGAATCATGAGACACAGTAAATATAATATTCATGAGGTACAGCTTGATACTTTATACTGTTTTACAGTTAGCTGGTTTCTAATAAGTAGATGTATACTCTCAATAAAGATAACACCATGGTATACTAAATATATAAATTACTGTTGATTATGTATTACCACTGTCACATATCTTCTACATTAGCATCTGAACAGACAGGAAAAGTTGGAGAGAAGGTAAATGAAATATTGGCTTCCTATTTTGCCATTTCTTGGGGGCAATAAGAGAAAGAGACATCTGCCAAATAGCTTCACTTTCAATCAAAAACCTTTGAACTCAAGGGAAGAATTAGACAGTGAAAATGGAGGAAAAGCAAGGTAGAAATGATAGCAGATGGGGACTTTAATAATGGCTCAGTACTGATAATAACCAGGGAGTATTCTCCATTTGAACTATGTGCATTAGGAAAGCCTCTTAAACAAAAAATGAAAGAGCCCCTCATAGCCAAGACTATAGGACATGGTGGGGTGGGGACGTTAATCTGAGGGGCAAATTGAGTAATATAGCCAAGCATCCCTCTTTGAAATAAGTGCTGCATAACCTCAGCCAACACAAGGGAAATCAGTTCTGGTCCAGCTAGCTAAAGTGAACCATTAGACACTTGATTATTGCTTGCTGATTTCTCTATATGTATCAGAGACTAAAATAAAACAGAGCAGGGTCAGGAATTGCTAAGGAAATGGATATGTGAGAGACGGTGCTTGAATCCCACTTCACTGGACAGATAGGACTATGTGCACAGCAGAGTTAAAATTCATTCAGCAGTGACCTCAGAATTGGTATGGGGCTCTAATGGCCCTGCTCAGCATCATGGCAGGACAGAGATCTCTCTGATAAGACAGTTAAAATGGAAAACAAAGACAATTAAAATGTTCTGATATCAAAAAATATAGGAATTTTAATCTTAGAAGACTATCATGGTATGCATAGTCTGTTCTTGACTACAATATTGTACTCACTACATGAATGTACTTAGTTCCATTTTTTCTGAATGTGTTAATTTCCTCTCCCATCAAGAGTCCTTTCTATTCTTTCTATTCCCAGCCTCATGTTCTGTTGAATACTTTTAAGAGCAACACTTGAAGCTTCCAAAAAACTATCTACCAGAAGATCTCTGTGATGGTCAGGATGTCCACTCTTATGAGAACAATTTTCTTTATTACAGTGTAAATGGTTTATGCCTTTAAAAACTTAGAATTATATAAACAAATATGGTGATAACTGATACATAATATACATGTGGCAGTGCTTAGGATGGTATAATTTTATAAGGTACTGCTTGTGTTTATTAATGAAGAATCTCAGTGAACAACTAAAATCCCCACACACACACATACACACACTTTGAAAACTACAAACTTCATCCTAAAGAGCTCTTGTTAGTGTAGCCTCAAGTACATTTTTTGGTTATTTGAGGGCTATGAGTGATTGATTCTGCTTCTTAAGTTCTCATGGTAGATGGAAGGATGATCAGGTCTTTGTGAAAAATAAATGTAATAACTTTTTGCATAAAATAAGAGAACACATTCATCCACCTCACCATGGAAATCACTGCTAAAAGATACTGTAGACTCACTCAATCTGTATTCTTCTTCTCCCCACCCCTGTGTCTTGTAGTAGCTGTGTACAAATAAATAATTCATGGTATTAGAAAAAATGTCTATTTACTTGAATCCTAGTGCACATAGAATAATAAATGTGACATTATATTTTAAGGCTTATGTTTTCTTATGTTATATCATTTTTATAAATGGTGAAGAGAAGCTTGAAAGAATGGAGTCATTTTGTAAAAACACTAATGCAGAATCAGAGCATAGTATATAATTATACAAGATTTGGACATATAGAATACAATCATGCCATTAAAGAGAAGTCTTTGAGCCCATTTGTTTTTACTGAGTAAAAGTCTCATAAAAAATAATGATAATAAAGATGACAGGAAATAAGAAATTGTATAGAGGAGAGATTTATAAAAAATGAAGTAGATAAAGGAAGAATAATTAATGGAACAAGACAGAAGTAGCTAGTGCTCTCAGTTTTAATATGTGGGGCAGGTAACAAGAGTCAAGACAATCTCAAAGAGGCCAAAGATCAGCGAACCAAGAGAAAACCCTGCTAGTAGCAAAGGCACAGATGATTTTCAGGAAAGCTTCGAGACTAAAAGGTGAATGCAACCCAAATGGATATTTGAGAACAGGGAGGAAAGGTATTTATAACAAGGAAGTCATGTAACAAGATAAAAACAAAGCTAACTTTCAGTTTTATGGAAAATAGATGTCATTTTTTTAACACGAAAGGAAGAACATAGGCATGATTAGCCATCAGATCTGATCTGGAACTAGATTAGCCAAAACACTGACGACTGTTTACTATGTACATATAACAGTTTAGGTTCTACATAGATTCATAATACCACGTGTTCTCAAAGGGGGAAGATTTATTCATAGAGACTAGCACATATAGAAGACATATACTCTACTGATGTTTCGAGCCCTTGCTGTGGGAACTCAAGAAGAGAATGACTACCCAACCTCTAGAAGCCAGAAAGGATTTCATTAGACTTGGCCCTTAAAAGACAGAATGAGTTCTGAAAAGTAATAAAGAAGGGGAAACCAGGCCTGGAGACTAGGACAGAGGACTAGGTCTAGGAATAGTGAGCATGAATGGGTGAACAAGGAGAGCCAATGAGTAGGGTTTGTCATAAAGAATATATTTCCCAGATCACAAAGAGCTTGGAATCCCAGAAGAAAAACTTGATCGACATTTTAATATATATGCAATGTGGAGCCATCGAAAGTATTTGGTGTATTAAAGAAAGTAATTCTGTATTTTAAACCGATTTTAATTGTTTTACTTCCAATGAAATGCATTTGTTTTAAGGGATCAGTTTGACTACTCTTCATAAATGTATACTTGTGTAATGATAATTCTTATTTTTTCTTTTCAGAGTTTTTATTTAAATTAGAAACAAGCTTGCTTTACATGTCAGTCCCAGTTCCCTCTCTCTCCCCCACCTCCCCGGCACACCACCAAACCCCTATCCCCTTTCTGCTCCCAAGGGAGGGTGAGGTCTTCCATGGGGGATCTTCAAAGTCTGTCACATCATTTAAAGCAGGGTTTAGGCCCTCCCATGTGTGTCTAGACTGAGAGAGTATCCCTCTTTGTGGAATGGTCTCCCAAAGTTCATTTGTATACTAGGGATAAATACTGATCAGCTGCCAGAGGCCCATAGATTGCCAAGTTCTCCTAACTGACATCCACATTCAGGGGTCTGGGTTGGTCTTAAGCTAGATTCCCAGCTATCAGTCTAAGGTCCATGAGAGACCCCCTTTTCAGGTCAGCTGTTTTTGTGGGTTTCTCCAGCCTGGTCTTGACCCCTTTGCTCATAACACCTACCTCTCTGTAACTAGATTCCAGGAGTTCAGTTCAGTGTTTAACTATAGGTGTCTGCTTCTGCTTCCATCAGCTACAGGATGAAGGCTCTAGGATGGCATATAAGGCAGTCATCAATCTCATTATCATGGAAGGACATTTAAAGTAGACTCTCCACTATTGCTTAGATTGATAATTGGTATCATCCATGTAGATCTCTGGACTTTCCTCTAGTGCCAGATTTCTCTTTAAACCTATAATGGCTGCCTCTATTATGGTATATCTTTTCTTGTTCTCTTGTTGTTGAAGAAGGCATCTTCAACAAATGGTGCTGGCACAACTGGATGCTGGCATGTAGAAGACTTCAGATAGATCCATGTCTATCGCCATGCACAAAACTTAAGTCCAAATGGATCAAACACCTCAACATAAATCCAGCCACACTGAACCTCTGAGAAGAGAAAGTGGGAGGTACCCTTGAACGAATTGGTACAGTCGACTGCTTCCTAAGCATAATACCAGTAGCACAGACACTAAGATCCACAGTTAATAAATGGGACCTGCTAAAGCTGAGTAGCTTCTGCAAGGCAAAGGACACAGTCAACAAGACAAAAAGGTAGCCCACAGAATGGGAAAAGATATTCACTAATCCCACATCTGACAGAGGGCTGATCTCCAAAATATACAAAGAGCTCATGAAGCAAGTCTCCAAAGCACCAAAGAATCCAATTAAAAAGTGGGCTACAGAACTAAATAGAGAATTCTCAGTAGATGAGAATGAAATGGCTGAGAGACACTTAAGAAACTGCTCACCCCAGAAACAGCTGACTAGACAAAGGTTAACTCTTGAATCCCAGGCATTAGCCTGGGAAGCCAGCATGGGACTGATCAAGACCCCCTGAATCTGGGTGTCAGTGAAGAGGCCTAGGGAATCTATTGAGCCTTGGGCAGCAGATCAGTACCCATCCCAAGTGTACACACGGACTTTGGACTCCAATAGAACAATGTGAGGTGCACTCTCACCCTGAACTCTTGGGGAAGGGTCTAGGCCCTGCCCTATATGAAATGACAGACTATGGACACCCCCATGGAGGGCCTCACCCTCCCTGGAGAAATGAGAGGATAACGGGGGGGGGGAGGGGAGGGCACGGGAGGAAGGGAGGGAATGGGAGAGGGACCTGGAACTGACTTGTGAAGCAACCTTGATTCTTATCTAAATTTAAACTGGAAAATAAAATTAAAAAAAAAGAAAGTGCTCACCATCCATAGCCATCAGGGAAATGCAAATCAAAATAAATCTGCGATTCCATCTTACTCCTGTCAGATGGCTAAAATTAAAAACACCAATGACAGTTTATTCTGGAAAGGATGTGGAGAATGGGGAACACTCCTCCAAGGCTGGTGGGAGTGCCAACTCATACAGGCACTTTGGAAATCAGTATGGAGATTCCTCAGAAAATGGGAATCAGCCAACCAGAAGACCCAGCAATTCCACTCTTAGGCATATATCCACAAGATGCACATTCATACAACAAGGACATATGTTCAACTATTCATAGCAGCATTATTTGTAATAGCTAGATCCTGGAAGCAACCTAGATGACCCTCAACTGAAGAATGGATAGAGAAAATATGGTACATTTACGCATTGGAGTACTATTCAGTGGGAAAAAACCAATGGAATCTTGAAATTTGCAGGCAAATGGATGGCACTAGAAGAAACCATCCTGAGCCAGGTAACCCAGTCACAAAAAGACAAACATGGTATGTACTCACTCATATATGGATTTTAGACAGGATCAGGGGAGTGCCAGCCTACAATCCCACTCCTAGAGAGTCTGTGAAACAGAACCTTCAACCAATGACTGATAGGAGCAGAGGCAGACACCCACAGCTATACACTGAGCTGAACTCAAGGAACCCAGTGACAGAGAGGGTAGATGATGAGTGACAGGGTTAAGACTGGATTAGTTTAACCCCCAGAAACAGCTGGCCTAAGCAAGCAGTAGCTCTTGAATCCCAGACTGATGGCTGGGAATCCAGCATGGGACTGATCAAGACCCCCTGAATATGGGTGTCAATAAGAAGGCATAGGCAATCTATGAGGCTATGGGCAGTAGATCAGTATTTATCCCTGGCATACAAATGGACTTTGGGTGTCCATCCCACAATGAGAGATGCACTCTCACCCTGGAGTCTTGGGGGTGGGTCTAGGCCCTGCCCTGCATGAAATGACAGACTATGGATACCCCCATGGAGGGCCTCACCCTCCGTGAGGAAAGGAGTGGGTATTTTGGGGGAGTGGGAGGAGGGGAGGGAAAGGGAGACAGACCTGGGATTGACATGTGAAGCGACCTTGTTTCTAATTTAAAAAAAGTTTGACAACGAACCTTCTCCCCTATTCTGTAGAACAATTTGAGGAATATTAATATTAGCTCTTCTTTGAATTTCTCATAGAATTCTGCACTGAAACCATCTGGGACTGGGGTTTTCTTTTTGTTTGTTTTTGTGTCATTTTTTTGGTTAGGAGACTTTTGATGACTGCTACTATTTCTTTAGGGGTTATGTTTTAACTTGCTTATCTGTTCTTGATTTAATTTTGTAAGTGATATCTATCCAGAAAATCGTCCATTTCCTTTACATTTTTTAATTTTGTGGAGTACAGGTTTTCAAAGTATGACCTGAAGATTCTCTGAATTTCCTCAGTATCCATTGTTTTGTCCCCCTTTTCATTTCTGATTTTGTTAATTTGCATGTTCCCTCACTGCCTTTTGGTTAGTTTGGATAAAAGTTGTCTATCTTGTTGATTTTCTCAAAGAACCAACTTTTTGTTTCTTTGATTCTTTGTATTGTTTTCTTTGTTTCTACTTTATTGTTTTCAGCCCTCAGTTTGATTATTTCCTGGCATCTACTCCTCTAGGGTGAGTTTGCTTCTTTTTGTTCTAGAGTTTTCAGTTGTGTTGTTAGTTCTCTAGTGTGACTATTCTCCAGTTAGTTCATGTGGGCACTTAGTGCTATGAACTTCCCTCATAGTACTGCTTTCAAAGTGTCCCATAAGTTTGAGTATGGTGTGTCTTCATTTTCATTGAATTCTAGGAAGTCTTTAATTTCTTTTTTTATTTCTTCCTTGACACAGGAATGGTGCAATTGGGTGTTGTCCAATTTCTATGAGTTTGTAGAGTTTCTGCAATTCGTGCTGTTGTTGAATTCTAACTTTAAAGCTTGGTGATCTGATAAGATACAAGAGATTATTCCAATTTTCTTGTGACTGTTGCCGAGTATGTGCTTGAGTTTAGAGAAAGTTCCATGTGGCAATGAAAAGAATGTATATTCTTTTGTGTTTGGATGGGATGTTCTATAGATGTCTGTTAAACTGAATTGGTTCATAACTTCTATTTCCTTTCTGTCCTTGTTAAGTTTCTGTCTGGTGGTCCTGTCTAGTGATGAGAGTGGGGTGTTAAAGTCGCCCACTATAAGGGTGTGAGGTTTTATGTGTGATTTGAGTTTTAGGAATGTTTCTTTTATGACCATGGTGCCTTTGTATTTGGGGCATTGATGTTCAGAATTGAGACTTCATCCTGATGAATTTTTCCTGTGATGAATATGAAATGACCTTCTTCATCTCTTTTGACTAATTTTTGTTTGATGTCTAATTTGTTATATATTAGGATAGCTACACCAGCTGGTTTCTTGGGTTCACTTGACTGGAAAATCTTTTCCCAACCCTTTACTCTGAGGTAACATCTGTCTTTGAACTTGAGGTGTGTTTCACTGATGCAGCAGAAGACACAAGGCTTACACTATTGTTCTAGCCACTCCTTCTGGTCCCTACCCACCCAACTATTGATCAGATTCTGTGACTATAAATGAGTAGTGTGTACTTTTATAGAGGCCTTTGTGTTCTCTTTTTTCAATGTTTCCCGTGCATTCTTTTGGACATGGACCTCAAATGAAATTGTACTCAACAGTTTGCCCATTTTACAGCTCCTGTAGTCAGTCTCTGTCCTGGTTATCTATTGTTATATAACAGATGACCACCGAACTCAATGTTTCCAAGCAGCAATAGACGCACTGTATTTCTTCTCATACATTTTGAGCAGGACTTGATGGGAATGGCTCGTCTATGCTCCACATGGCCCTGGTGTTGCAGTTCACCTAGAACTCTTGCAGCCAGATGATTCAGTGGCATAAGTGGCCTCTTGATGTTGGCTTCTGAGATCTTGGCCAAGGGTCTCAGTCAAGGGCACCTTTTCCATTCATGAGATGCCTCTCCACAATTTGGTTCAGCCTCATTTTTAGTACGGCTTCTAGATCCTGGAAGCTAACAAAAACAACTGTTTTCTCAGGCCTAGTCCCAGGCTTGGCATAATCTAATTTTCACTGTATTTCATTGGTTAAGAAGTAATGAACCTTATCCAGGATCAAGAGGTAGAGATTGTACATATCTTCAGATGGAAGAAACACCAAATAATTTACAGCCATTTTGAATCTACTATACTTTCCATTCAGAAAAGAATTCGTTTGAGTAGAAAGTTTATTTCATGGTATAGAAAACCTATATTACATACCCAAAGGAATTAATGTACTGTTGTTGCCTAATATTTGTTGAAAACAAATATAGAGAGAAGAATGACCAAAGTGGGTAAACAGGATAGTGAAAGAGAGGAGAGAACACATACACATCACTAAAAATAATGTTTTATTCTAATTAAATCACAATTTATCACCAAATATAATAGAGAGACTTAGATAAACAAATTCAGTGCTGGCTAATATTTCTTTTAACAGGGATTGAGGTAGGGGCTAGAAACCAAGAAAAATACCTTTAATATATATTGCATTATCAAAGTATAAAACTCACTGGAGAAACTGAATCTTAGAAGGTGGCTGAAGACCAAGTTAAACATTTGAAAATAACACACACCAAAAAAATCCAAATCTTAAAAGAAAAAAAATGATAAAGTAGAGAGAAATTAAAGGACACAGAAACTGGATCCAGCAGGTACAACATCTGTCTACCTAGCATTCCACAAAGAAAATAGAGAGGATTGATCAAAAGAGAAACCCAAGAAAAACTGTACTCTCCCCCAAAAAAGCATTCTCAGCTTGAAAAGCTGCCAAGGTCAAGAAAAATAAATAAATGACAAAGTATAAATAAATAAATAAATAAATGACTCCCACTGAGTCATCTTCTTATAAAAACATTTAAGCATCAAATTTAGAAAGATAGCTCAAAGATTTGGGCAGGCTCAGGGAGATAACTAACAATAAAATATAATCAGATTAGAATTGACTATAGTATCTATAGTATAAGTAATGTCAAAATTTTCAGTAAATGCACTGTTTCAAATGCCAGTTGGAAATGATTTATGATTAACTAAACTGTGAAGTGAATGTACTGGTGAACTAGTTACATTTTTTGGACAGACGAGGAACTCAAAAAACTTATCCTCCAAAACCCCTTGGTCAGAAAAGCACTTAAAGTTATTGTCTACTGCAGTAAAAAAGAAAGTTCAAGAAAGAGAAATTGAAATTAAAGAAGTGGTGGCAGAGAGCCAGGAGCACCATGAGACAGTCGCCCCGGGTTTCAACATCAAAGCAAGACGTCCAACGCCTTGTGGAAAGTGAGTCAATTACATTACTCAAAGGATATGGAACAGCTTAATGAAAGCTCCATAAAAATGAAAAAATATATATATTTAGAACTTCTAGGGGGTGTGGCGACGAGCTATACAAGAAAGTTATCATTCAAATATGATGCCAACTATAAAGTAAATGAATCTAAAACTCCACTTCATCTTAATACTGAGACAGTCTCCTTCAAATGACATAGGAGTACTGGCAGAGCACTGTTTGTCCTCGCTATGAGAAATCATAAGCACACAGAATTACCTCCCTAATGAATAAAATCTACATAGTCACAATATATGGTGTATTTTTTATTACTTTATTTTTACAGGCAGCCTGTGGTAAGATCTTCACAGTCTAGACAGTGACAATCCCTCATGAATATATATACATATATGAATATATGTACATACCAACATTAAAGATAAAGTATGTATAAGTGTATAAACATGCATGATGCACACAAACATATATACACATACTTTTACATAAACACAATTCTTCTGTAAAATTGGTGGGAGAGTAGAGAAGAAGTGAGAAAAAACCATGGAGATAATAGGTATATGAATGTCCTGACTTTTATAGTTTGACATAGCTTAAGATGAATGGATCAACACCCAGAGGATTACATGTGTGAACTGCATTTCTAAAGTATCAATTAGAACTAAAAAGAAAAATATCGCTAATATTATGTAGAAGTGAGTGGGAGATAGCAAACAAATAAATATACATTCCTCCCGTCTCCTAGTGGATAGCATATAACATCGCTATGGTGTTATATGTGACCAGTGAGCCCTACTGACGTGACTGCTGATGTGGTATTCGTGTAAAACAAGTCCTAGAAACATCAGATTTTCTCAAAGGGGGACATTTTGTGACCACTTTGAGGTGGACACCTTCCTGGTAAACAGCCAGGAACTTGTATGCTGGTGTCCTGGGTGAGAATATGTGTGATACATTGCAGCATCCGTTACCATGAATGACTAGCACTGTTGTTGATGCCTCTGAGTTTATACATTAAGGACATTCTACATTATAAACTTGGAGATTGTGTATAGTTTTCTTGTTATTCAGTAGAGGCGCCGTGACTATATTTCATTAGTTTGAAAAATGCTTTTAGTATTAAAAATAGCATAGGACTATTTTCAAATCATTCTGTCCAACATGCATATCTTTTGGTAACAGATGATATAAAACTATATGCAATTAAAATGCATTTGCACCAAATGTCCAAAATATATGACATGTTCCTCCTCTTTGCAAAATGAGACTTCTCAAATACATGGAGCAATCCATCTCTCCTAATTTCAAATTCTGTTTAACCTACTCCATTTCTTTTCCGTATCATCGATAGATAATAGTTATATTCAATTACATCACTTCTTTGCTTTTAAAGTTTAAAATATTTGTGACAATACCCTAATTTAACCATTCAAACCATTGTGCTGTGTGACCTTTGGCTTTTCTCCGGTGTAATTTTAAACTGTCTACAACAAGTGATTTTTTTTAAGTTCATAATTTATGTTTCATAATAATAAAGAAATACAGTTAGCATGGATTATACATTATAAAGTATCAGGTACTATATTTACTACTTTTTCAGGTATCCCATCCACTGCTTCCAATATGCTTATAATAAATCAAGTCCCAATAGTCATGTGTTTCAGGCTCACAGCTAAGTGTCAGATTGGATCAGAAGCAAGGCATTCGAACTCCATGGTCTACACTTGTACACACAACTCCATATAAAACTCATAAACCTCTTGCTAAAATAACTCACGATAAGATCAGACATTCATCATATGACCTTCCTTGCTTGTGACAATCCACTGCTATATAATCATTAAGAATCTATCAGACACTACTATGAAGCAAATAAGAAAGGGAGATCTTTATAGAAAGTATCTTATAGTGAACAATATATGGAGCAAGGGAATCACTTCTATATTTTTACTAACTAAAAAATGAAATGTAAGGACGACCCCAACTAACAATCTAAGCAATAGTGGAGAAAATACCTTAAACGTCCTTCCCTGATAATGAGACTGATGACTATTTTATATGCCACCCTAGAGCCTTCATCCAGTAGCTAATTGAAGCAGGAGCAGACACCCACAGTTAAACACTGAACTGAACTCCTGAAATCCAGTTGCAGAGAGGGAAGAGTGATGAGCAAAGGAGTTAAGACCAGGCTGGAGAAACCCACAGAAATAGCTGACTTGAACAAGAGGGAGCTCACGGACCCCAGACTGATAGCTGGGAAACCAGCATAGGACTGTTCCAGATTCTCTTAACGTGGATATCAGTTTGGAGGTTTGAGCAATCTATGGGACCTCTGGTAGTGAATCAGCATCTATCCCTAGTACATGAATTAGCTTTTGGAGCCCACTCCACATAGAGGGATACTCTCTCAGCCTAGACATATGGGGGAGGGCCCAGGCCCTGCTCCAAATGAAATAACAGACTTTGAAGATTCTCCATAGAAAGGGAATGGGATAGGAGGTCGGTAGGGGGTAGGGGAGGAGAGGAAAGAGAGGGAACTAGTATTGACATGTAAAACAAGATTGTTTCTAATTTAAATGAAAAAAGAAAAAAATGAAATGTGGTTGAGAGGTGATACACATCTATAATCCCAGAACTCAGGAGGCTGAGGCAGGAGGATTGCATGTTAGAGGTCAGGATGGCTGTGTACTCAGACCTCACCTAAGAGAAGAAGAAAGGGAAAAGGAAGGAAGAAAGTAAAAAGAAAGAAAGAAAGGAAGGAAGGAAGGAAGGAAGGAAGGAAGGAAGGAAGGAAAGGAAATGCTATTTCCTGTCATTTCTCTAAGCAAATGTTGTCTTTGTAAGACTGAAAACATATTCCCATATGCATTTTCACATAACATTAGAGATGAGTGTGTTCAGTGTCATTAAGTATCTTTCTGAAAACATGACTCAGTGGTGCTTTGGATATAGTTTTAATGAGTACATGCTAGTGTATGAGTGAGCTATAAAATACTTTTATTAATCCCCAATTGTTGAATTTTATACTGTTCATTTTTTCTGTTATAAAAAAGTATATTTAATAAACTATAAGAAAGTCTTAGGACAGAAATAAAATGATTCAAGGTTTTCAATTATTCAACACAAGAAAAGCATAACAATATACTCAAATAAAATGGTTCTCTGATATTTGGAATGCCACACTCATCTTCAAAGGATGGCTTTCGAGCTGAGAATGTATCATTTTTCTTATAGTTCTATGAACTGCAATTTGTTTCTCCTTTACATCTTTTCCCTACTCATTGTATTGGTTTCTGCATTATGATCCAATATACTTGATTGTTAATATTAAATTAGGTTCACTACAAATATGCCATTAAAGAATATCTCACTTCCTAGAAATAACAATTCTTATTCTTTCTCATTGTGTCTTCATCTTTTCTTTTCTAATAAACACAGGAAGATCCATTCAGTATTAGTCTGTATCCATTCGCCCCAGCTGAACATGGATCATCATCAACAAATACATTTCTACGCTTAGGTTTAAAAAATTCATGCACTTTCACTGAGGTCCAATTCTTGTAAAGTAAAATGATATTAATGGTTTTGGTTGTTTTCTTTCCCTGAGCAGGGGGAAATAGCTGAGTGACTTAATTTTTTATGCTCTCATAAATTTAAAAATAAATATATAAATAAAATTATCCAAGGTGATAAATTATTCATCATGTTGTTTTGTCCTAAATCCCTGTTTAATTTTTTTCTATAATTTCCACATATATTATTTTCTCTGCCCCATAACACTTCAAATATCAGTAAATAAATATGTGTATTTGTGTGTTGGCCACTGGGTTAAATCACATGAATGTTTATCAAATCCAAGGGACTAATTACTACAAGCTTTCTATTGCATTGTGGAGAATTTCGCTGGGAATTGAATATTAAAAATGCAAAAGATCTCTATGCAAAACGTAAACTGATTTCTTCTCACAAGAAAACATAGTAGAAACTAAAAGAAAATTGACATAAGAAAGGAAAATACATTTTAATTGGCTTCCTCAAACCCATTTTGGTCTTCCTTCTTAATAAAGGGTTGGATGAGGAGGAATTTAAAGTAGTATACACACACACAGAAAACAGAATACAAAAGTTGATGTGATATTAAAGGCATTTCTAGAATTCCATCTAGCACATTTGGGATTTGTATCATAGTTATAATCATTTGAGTAGAGATGTAGAAACCAACATTTAAAAATAAGGGGCTGTGACCTTTCATGTATGGGAATGAATCCTCATGGGTCACCTGTTTCAGAACATTTGCTCCAAGACTTCCATGGATAAATTTAAACTTTACAATGAGAAAAAAAACCAGCCTTACACAGTTCATTAAACACTGCCTAATTTTAAAGGATGTAATTTGACTCATGTGCCATCAAGGTTATTTATCAGAGCAACTGGTATTAGGAGGGCATTTATGTTTACAACATTGGACAAGTTTTGAAGATAGCCATTTGCACTATTGCTGACTGTGACTACTGGGAATCAATCTCAGGGACAATGCTGAGTAGTGTTTAGATTGTGTTTTCAGTACCCCAAAGGAATGTCCACAGAGATGACACAAATGACATGGGAAGAGGAAAAGTAATTAGGTCTACCTCTCCTTTCAACCAGCATGCCCAGTTTTCATCTGTCTTTTTAAAAATATTATTGTTTATTATTTTTATAAAACTTTATATTACTGTTAGTGTGTGTGTGTGTGTGTGTGTGTGTGTGTGTGTGTGTGTGTTTGCATGCACCATAGCTCACATATGGAGGTCAGAGGAAAACCTGGTGGACCCTATGGAGAGACACAATGGTGACTACAACTTTTAAAAAGGAAAACATTTCACTGAGGGTGTGGCTTACAGTTTCAGAGACTGAGTTCATTATTGTCATGACTGGAGCCATGGCAGCATGCAGAAAGACATGGTGCTGGTTACATCATGATCTGAAGGCAACAGGAAGTGAACTGACTTACTGGGTGTAGCTTGAGCATGCATGAGACCTCAAAGCCCCACCTCCATGGTGACACATTTCCTCCAACAAGACCACACCTACTTCAACAAGGCCCCATCTCCTAATAGTGCCACTTCCTATGAGCTTATGGGGACCAATTACATTCAAACTACCACAGAGTCAGCTCTCTTTTTCCACCTTCACATGGGTTCTGGAGATTAAACTCAGGCAGCAAGGGCCTTTACTCACAGTCATCTATCTCACTAACCCAGCTTCTATTCCTTCTTATACATTGGGGGAAATGTAAAATTTCATTTCAAAAAGAGAAATAAAATTCTCAAGATCAACTTAATCCTCTTACAGGTAAGAAGCCAAGTAACACACAACCACTTACCTACTGCCGTTTCAACCTTCTGTGGTTAAAGCAGACACACCACCCAAGCCTTACCTCACCCAGTACCGATTTCTCCATTGACAATAGCATTTTAACATTCTCAAAGTCTCCTGGGAATTTGGAATATTCTAGAAATCATATTATGCATGCCATACTTCTGTTTGTAACTTGCCAGATACAACTGGAAAATTAAACTTCTTGAGACTTATCAAAAGAGAATGAAGCATTATTGCAATCCAACTTTGATTTATGATGTCCCATGGGTCTCTGCCAGGTTTGCTAAATCAAACATATGGTAAAAATTTGATTACCTTTAATAGTTTCCTTTATTAAATGAGGATGATACATGATACCAAAAAATGAACCATTTCATCACACTAGCAAAGATTTTGAAGACGGATTGAATTAACCGTGGCTGAGAACAGAGACCAGCAATTTGAAGTATTGCTCACAGAAGCAGGACTCACTTTGACCATTAGGGAACAACTTAGTAAAACCTAGTGCACTGGCTAGAGATGGTAAGAGTGCTTGCTGTCCAAGCATAAGGACCTGAGTTCCAATCCACAGTGCCCACATATAAAAATCTGACCTAATCAGGAAGGCCTGTTTCCCCAGAGACAAGAGGATCACTGGGCTGTGGTCCAGCCAGATATGGCCAAAAAGAAAAAAAAAGTATGAGGTCCAGATTCAAAGAGAGATCCTGTCTCAAGGGAATAAGGTAGAGAATAATAGAGTAGAACACTTGACATCCTCTACTGACGTGTGTGTGTGTGTGTGTGTGTGTGTGCTAGTTACATACTCATATAACACAAACATACACACAGAGTTGCGGTTATATTCATATAACACACACTCTAACACCAAAACGTAAGTACAGATATATTTATGTATCCTTTTAGATTTATTTTATTTTTATTTATATGAATATGTGTATTTGAGCATGTGTGGGAAGATACCCATGGAGACCAGGAGAGGAGATAGAGTTATAGGCGATTGTGAACCATCTGACAAAGGTACTGGGAACTAACCTGGGGTCTTCTGCAAGAACAACAAGCATTCTTAGCTGCTGAGCCATCTCTCTTGTCTATCTATGTATCTTGTCTCATTGGAGACCTGTTCGAAGACACTCACCGTGGAATTAGAAACAGATGTCCACTTGCAGGAGAGTACAAACTGATGGCAATTCAAAGGATAAAGTACTATACAGAATTTAAAATACAGAGATTTCATGTATATGTATCAATGTATGTATAAAGTGGCCACAAACAAGCTACACGGTCCTTCTGTCCCCTAGCTTCTTCCTATAAAAAATGATAGTCTATGTACAGGCTTGCGATGGAGGCTTTGAATTAATATATGCAAAGCAGTTAGAAAACTCAGATGCTGTAAGCACTTTGAAAGTGTTTGCTTTTGCTAACGTAAGTCTGAAAACAACATTGAATTAGAAAAGCAAGCAGCAGAAGCCACCAAGTATAAGCTTGTCTCTCTGTATTCTGGCCTTGTATTTGCTGTCAGCATTTTGGACCAAGAAATTGAAATTCTCAGAAATTCTTTTCATTTATTTATTGTTTTCCATAAAACTATTTCACACATTTTAAAAGTATAGCATTACATAGCTTCATGAAAGTCAGGCCTTTATACGATGAAGCTAGATATAAAAGGTTAAAGGTATCTTGCTAAACATTAATATAAGTTTTGTTATTATTCTCTATTTTTATTGCAACAAAGACATGTTTAAATCAAAAGAAAAATTATCTCAACCTGGGGTTAAACAAAGGTCATCAGGCTTGACAACATGCACTTTTACCTTCTGAGTCAACTTGTCAGGCCAGAACCATTTTTTAAAACATATCATTAGCATAAGAACACCCACAAAAGTCATTCTGAAATGAAATACAATAAATGTTCCACATATAGAGATTACTTTTGTTCTGTACCAACACTCATTAAATACTATATATATATATATATATATACATATATATATATTTAATTTTGTTTATGGGGGAGGAACTATGTACACCTAAGTGCTGGTGCTTATGGAGGCCAGAGAGGGCACTAGATCCCCAAACCTGGAGTGGTTGTGAGCTATCTAACATGTATGTTCAAAATTTACCTCTTCTCCAAGAGCCTCATTCTCCATTATCTACTGAGTCATCTCTCCAGACATGACGCTGGTTACATTTAAGAGTAAAATTGACTTGGACATTGTAGCATATGTTGCCAAATATGGACTAGTTTGTATTTTTAAAGGAAAACATTTACAAGCCTTTCCAGTGAACAGTAATTTGTAACACACATTCAAATATTGGAAAATGTCAGCAAATATCATTGAACAGTATTCAAATTATGTAGTATTTAAATCTCCTAGCAAGATTAACATCACTACACAGAGGCATGTGCCAAAATTGCCAGTTTAAGAACTTCGCATCTGTTGCTATTTTTTACCATGCCCCTTAAGGATTAGTCTTACTATGTCGTGTACATAAATTTATAAATATATACTTGCATATCAACTAGAATTAGCAGCAGATATGACCATGAGCATGCACTCAAGATGCATTCACAGTGGCAAGCAGGACTTCTGAGACCATGGCCACTGACCTCCTACATGTGACTTTTCTGAAGCTGCAAGTGTCAATTTCATCTCACTACTCAGCATTTATTGCTATCTACTTGGTAATGGATTCCTCCCAGCCAACAATATCTTTATACTATTCACTGCATTTTAATTCCCATAAGAAAATTATATAGCTTTTCTTTTTCTTAATTTCTTAAATAGCTTTTCTCCAGATTTAGAATCTGAGGGAAAAAAGTATATACATTTACCAAGAAATACCCTAACTGAATTCCCATATGGAAACCCTAATCTATGCTATGTAATTTGTGAACTAAAGAGATGCTTACTGTCTTTCTGTGATTTAAGGAGAAATTCCTTGCTTCAAGCTGATCAGAAAGTCCAGGGTATGGACAAGGAATCCCTGCCTTTACCACCACCCCAGAGGGCTCAGAGGGAGATAAAACACTAAGAAATCCAGGTGACTGCTGCTAAAATCCAAAGAATACAAGAGAATCCTAGGTCATGACCAGATAGGATTAGAAAATGACACCCTGTATTAATTGCTTTGCTCAGAGATATACAAAGTACCTGAAAAAAGCAGCTTAAGAAAGGAAGGGTTGGCTTGTTACTGCAAGGATACAGTCCACGATGGTGGAGAGTCATGATGGATGGATACAGTCCATGAGGGTGGAGAAGTCATGATGGATATGGTCCATGATGGTGGAGAAGTCATGATGGATACAGTCCATGATGGTGGAGAGTCATGATGGATGGATACAGTCCATGATGGTGGAGAAGTCATGATGGATACAGTCCAGGATGGTGGAGAAGTCATGATGGATACAGTCCATGATGGTGGAGAAGTCATGATGGATACAGTCCATGATGGTGGAGAAGTCATGATGGCTGCAGTCCATGATGGTAGAGAAGTCATGATGGATGCAGTCCATGATGGTGGAGAAGTCATGATGGCTGCAGTCCATGATGGTGGAGAAGTCATGAGGGATGCAGTCCATGATGGTGGAGAAGTCATGATGGATACAGTCCATGATGATGGAGAAGTCATGATGGCTGCAGTCCATTATGGTGGAGAAGTCATGATGGCTGCAGTCCATGATGGTGGAGAAGTCATGATGGATGCAGTCCATGATGGTGGAGAAGTCATGATTGATACAGTCCATGATGATGGAGAAGTCATGATGGATGCAGTCCATGATGATAGAGAAGTCATGATGGCTGCAGTCCATGATGGTGGAGAAGTCATGAGGGATGGATACAGTCAATGATGGTGGAGAAATCATGATGGATGCAGTCCATGATGGTGGAGAAGTTATGATGGATGCAGTCCATGATGATAGAGAAGTCATGATGGCTGCAGTCCATGATGGTGGAGAAGTCATGATGGATACAGTCCATGATGGTAGAGAAGTCATGATGGATACAGTCCATGATGGTGGAGAAGTCATGATGGCTGCAGTCCATGATGGTAGAGAAGTCATGATGGATGCAGTCCATGATGGTGGAGAAGTCATGATGGCTGCAGTCCATGATGGTGGAGAAGTCATGAGGGATGCAGTCCATGATGGTGGAGAAGTCATGATGGATACAGTCCATGATGATGGAGAAGTCATGATGGCTGCAGTCCATTATGGTGGAGAAGTCATGATGGCTGCAGTCCATGATGGTGGAGAAGTCATGATGGATGCAGTCCATGATGGTGGAGAAGTCATGATTGATACAGTCCATGATGATGGAGAAGTCATGATGGATGCAGTCCATGATGATAGAGAAGTCATGATGGCTGCAGTCCATGATGGTGGAGAAGTCATGAGGGATGGATACAGTCAATGATGGTGGAGAAATCATGATGGATGCAGTCCATGATGGTGGAGAAGTTATGATGGATGCAGTCCATGATGATAGAGAAGTCATGATGGCTGCAGTCCATGATGGTGGAGAAGTCATGATGGATACAGTCCATGATGGTAGAGAAGTCATGATGGATACAGTCCATGATGGTGGAGAAGTCATGATGGATACAGTCCATGATGGTAGAGAAGTCATGATGGATACAGTCCATGATGGTAGAGAAGTCATGATGGATACAGTCCATGATGGTGGAGAAGTCATGATGGCTGCAGTCCATGATGGTGGAGAAGTCATGATGGATGCAGTCCATGATGGTGGAGAAGTCATGATGGATGCAGTCCATGATGGTGGAGAAGTCATGATGGATGCAGTCCATGATGGTGGAGAAGTCATGATGGATGCAGTCCATGATGGTGGAGAAGTCATGATGGATGCAGTCCATGATGGTGGAGAAGTCATGATTGTCCATGATGGTGGAGAAGTCATGATGGATACAGTCCATGATGGTGGAGAAGTCATGATGGATGCAGTCCATGATGGTGGAGAAGTCATGATGGATGCAGTCCATGATGGTGGAGAAGTCATGATGGATGCAGTCCATGATGATAGAGAAGTCATGATGGATGCAGTCCATGATGGTGGAGAAGTCATGATGGATGCAGTCCATGATGGTGGAGAAGTCATGATGGATACAGTCCATGATGATAGAGAAGTCATGATGGATGCAGTCCATGATGGTGGAGAAGTCATGATGGATGCAGTCCATGATGGTGGAGAAGTCATGATTGATACAGTCCATGATGATGGAGAAGTCATGATGGCTGCAGTCCATGATGGTGGAGAAGTCATGATGGCTGCAGTCCATGATGGTGGAGAAGTCAAGATGGATGCAGTCCATGATGGTGGAGAAGTCATTATTGATGCAGTCCATGATGGTGGAGAAGTCATGATGGATACAGTCCATGATGGTGGAGAAGTCATGATGGATACAGTCCATGATGGTAGAGAAGTCATGATGGATACAGTCCATGATGGTAGAGAAGTCATGATGGCTGCAGTCCATGATGGTGGAGAAGTCATGATGGATGCAGTCCATGATGATGGTGAAATCATGATGGATGGATACAGTCCATGATGGTGGAGAGTCATGATGGATGCAGTCCATGATGGTGGAGAAGTCATTATTGATGCAGTCCATGATGGTGGAGAAGTCATGATGGATACAGTCCATGATGGTGGAGAAGTCATGATGGATGCAGTCCATGATGGTGGAGAAGTCATGATGGATACAGTCCATGATGGTGGAGAAGTCATGATGGATACCGTCCACGATGGTGGAGAAGTCATGATGGATACAGTCCATGATGGTGGAGAAGTCATGATGGATACAGTCCATGATGATGGAGAAATCATGATAGATACAGTCCATGATGGTAGAGAAGTCATGATGGCTGCAGTCCATGATGGTGGAGAAGTCATGATGGATGCAGTCCATGATGATGGTGAAATCATGATGGATGGATACAGTCCATGATGGTGGAGAGTCATGATGGATGCAGTCCATGATGGTGGAGAAGTCATTATTGATGCAGTCCATGATGGTGGAGAAGTCATGATGGATACAGTCCATGATGGTGGAGAAGTCATGATGGATACAGTCCACGATGGTGGAGAAGTCATGATGGATACAGTCCAGGATGGTGGAGAAGTCATGATGGATACAGTCCACGATGATGGAGAAATCATGATGGATACAGTCCATGATGGTGGAGAAATCATGATGGATACAGTCCATGATGGTAGAGAAGTCATGATGGATGCAGTCCATGATGGTGGAGAAGTCATGATGGATACAGTCCACGATGGTGGAGAAGTCATGATGGATGCAGTCTATGATGGTGGAGAAGTCATGATGGATGCAGTCCACGATGGTGGAGAAGTCATGATGGATACAGTCCATGATGGTAGAGAAGTCATGATGGATGCAGTCCATGATGGTGGAGAAGTCATGATGGATGCAGTCCATGATGGTGGAGAAGTCATGATGGATGCAGTCCACGACGATGGAGAAATCATGATGGATACAGTCCATGATGGTGGAGAAATCATGATGGATACAGTCCATGATGGTAGAGAAGTCATGATGGATGCAGTCCATGATGGTGGAGAAGTCATGATGGATACAGTCCACGATGGTGGAGAAGTCATGATGGATGCAGTCCATGATGGTGGAGAAGTCATGATGGATACAGTCCATGATGGTAGAGAAGTCATGATGGATGCAGTCCATGATGGTGGAGAAGTCATGATGGATGCAGTCCATGATGGTGGAGAAGTCATGATGGATGCAGTCCATGATGGTGGAGAAGTCATGATGGATGCAGTCCATGATGGTGGAGAAGTCATGATGGATAAAGTCCATGATGGTGGAGAAGTCATGATGGCAAGTGAGTGAGGCATCTGGACATAAGGCATCCCATAATCAAGAGGCAGAGAGATGAACACTAGTGTTCAGCAACAGAAAAACAAATATAATACCACTAGAGTCTAGAGATTCTACACAAGTAAGACCTGAACACCCCAATGCAAATGAAGCAGAAGAGACTGACCTTAAAAACACCTTCATGAAAATGATAGAGGCCCTCAAAGAAGATGTTAGAAAATCCCTTAAAGAAATGGAAAAAAATCCAACAAATGCAAGAAAGGGAGGAAAA
Source organism: Mesocricetus auratus (assembly GCF_017639785.1). Lineage (NCBI taxonomy): Eukaryota > Metazoa > Chordata > Mammalia > Rodentia > Cricetidae > Mesocricetus > Mesocricetus auratus. The sequence continues at coordinate 37,328,812 of NW_024429194.1, read as the reverse complement.
CATGAAGCAAAAATTACAATAAACAATTCAAACATTGCAAGAGTTGAAAGCAGACATGGAGACAATAAAAGAAACACAGTCTGAAGGAATGCTGGAAATAGAAAAACTGGAGAAATGGCCAGGTACTACAGATGCTAGCATAACCAACAGAATACAAGAGATAGAAGAGAGAATCTCAGGTGTTGAAGATACATCAGGATAAATTGATTCATAAGTCAACGAAAATCTTAAGTCCAACAAATGCCTAACACAAAATATCCAGGAAATATGGGACACATGAAAAGACCAAACCTAAGAATAATAGGCATAGAAGAAAGTGAAGAAACCCAACTCAAAGGGACAGAAAACATATTCAACAAAATCATAGAAGAAAACTTTCCCAACCTAAAGAAAGACATGCCAATGAAAGTACAAGAAGCTTACAGAACAACAAATAGAGTGGACCACAAAAAAAAAAGTTCCCTTGCTACATACTAATCAAGACCCCAAGCATACAGAATAAAGAAAGAATACTTAGAGAAGGTAAGGAAAAAGATCAAATAATATATAAAGGCAAACCTATAAGAATTACACCTGACTTCTCCATGGAAACTCTGAAAGACAGAAGGCCGTGAACAGATATTCTATCAACACTGAGAGACCACAGATGCCAGCCAAGACTACTATACCCAACAAAGCTTTCAATCAATATAGATGGAGAAAACAAGATATTCCATGACAAAACCAGATTTAAACAATACATATCCACTAACCCAACCCTACAGAAAGTTCTGGAAGGAAAACTCCAGTCCAAGTAAGTTAATTACAACCAGAAAAACATAGGCAATATATAATCCCACTTTACTAACAACCAAAAGAGAAAAAAGGTGGAAATCCACATACAATTCCACCAAGAACAACCATTCCAAAACAAATAACAACGAGTAATCAAAGGTCATTAATATCCCTCGATATTAATGGTCTTAACTCGCCCATAAAACAGCACAGGCTAACAGAATAGATTCGAAGACAGGACCTATGCTTCTGCTGTATACAAGAAACACACCTCAGCTTCAAAGACAGATGCTACCTCAGAGTTAAGGGTTGGGAAAAGAATTTTCAATCAAATGGTCCCAAGAAATAAGCAGGGGTAGCAATTCTAATATCTAACATAATAGACTTTAAACTGAAATCAGTCAAAAGAGATGAAGGAGGTCATTTCATATTCATCACATGAAAAAAATCACCAAGATGAAGTCTCGATTCTGAACATCTATGCCCCAAATACAAAGGCATCCACATTCGTAAAAGAAACATTACTAAAACTCAAGCCACACATAAAACCTCACACACATCAACACCCCACTGTCACCACTAGACAGGACTACCAGACAGAAACTTAACAAAGAAACAAAGGAACTAATAGAAGTCATGACCCAATTGGGTTTAACAGACATCTATAGAACATTCCATCCAAACACAAAAGAATATACCCTCTTCTCAGCGCCACATGGAACCTTCTCAAAAATTGATCACATACTTGACAGCACAGCAAACCTCAACAGGTACAAAAAATTGGAATAACTCCATACAACTTATCAGACCACCATGCTTTCAAGTTAGAGTTCAACAACACAAATTGCAGAAACCCTACAAACTCATGGAAATTGAATAATGCACAATTGCACCGCTCCTGGGTCAAAGAAGAAATAAAAAAAGATATTAAAGACTTCCTAGAATTCAATGAGAATAAAGACACAACACACCCAAACCTATGGGACACTTTGAAAGCAGTGCTACGAGGGAAGTTCATAACACCTAAGTGTGCACATGAAGAAACTGGAGAATAGTCACACTAGAGAATTAATAGCACAAATAAAGCTCTAGAACACAAAGAAGCAAACTCATCCAGGAGGAGTAGATGCCAGGAAATAATCAAATAAAGCAGAAACTAGGAAAACAATACAAAGAATCAATGTAGCAAACAGTTGATTCTTTGAGAAAATCAACAAGATAGACAAACCTTTATCCAAACTCACCAGACGGCAGACTGTGAACATGCAAATTAAAAATTTGGAAATGAAACATAACAACAGACACTGAGAAAATCCAGAGAATCATCAGGTCATACTTTGAAAACCTGTACTCCACAAAATTTGAAAATTTAAAGGAAATGGACAACTTTCTGGATAGATATCACCTGCCAAAATTAAAGCAAGAACAGAAAAGCAATTTAAATAGACCTATAACACCTAAGGAAATAAAAGCAGTCATGGAAGTTTCCCAACCAAAAAAATCCCAGGGCCAGATGGCTTCAGTGCAGAATTTTACCAGAAATTCAAAGAACAGTTTATACCAATTTTCCTCAAAGTATTCCATGCAACAGAAGCAGAAGGGTCTTGGCCAAACTATTTTTACAAGGCTTCAATAACATTGATACCCAAGCCACACAAAGACACAGCTAAGAAAGACAACTTCAAACCAATTTCCCTCATGAACATTGATGCAAAAAAACTCAATAAAAAACTGGAAAATCAGATCCAAGAACACATCAGAAAACTCAGATCAAGTAGGCTTCATTCCAGGGATGTAGGGATGGTTCAACATATGAAAATCTATTGTAATCTACCATATAAACAAGCTGAGAAACAAAAACCACATGATCATCTCACTAGATGCCAAAAAAGCCTTTGACAAAATCCAGCACCCATTCATGATAAAGGTCTTGGAGAGATCTGGGATAACAGGAACATACATAAACATAACAAAAGCTATATACAGCAAACCAACACCCAACATCAAACAAACTGAGTGGAGAGAGACTCAAGGTGATTCCACTAAAATCAGGAACAAGAAAAGGCTGTCCCCTCTCCCTATACCTCTCAAAGTTCTAGCTAGAGCAATAAGATAACAAAAAGGAGATCAAAGGGATACAAATTGGAAAGGAAGAGGTAAAATGTCACTATTTGCAGATGATATGATAGTTTACATAAGTGAACCAAAGAACTCTATGAGGGAACTCTTACAGCTGATTAACACCTTCAGCAAAGTGGCAGGATACAAGATCAACTCAGGAAAATCAGTAGCCCTTCTATATACAGACGATAAGAGGGCTGAGAAAGAAATCAGAGAAACATCATCCTTTACAATTGCCACAAACAAGATAAAATACCTTGGGGTAACGCTAACCAAGCAAGTAAAAGACCTGTATTGCAAGAACTTTGAGTCTTTAAAGAAAGAAATTAAAGAAGACATCTGAAAATGGAAAGATCCCCCATGCTATTGGATAGGTAGGATCAATGTAATAAAAATGGCAATCCTGCCAAAAGCAATCTATAGACTCAATGCAATCCCCATCAAATTCTTCACAGACCTTGAAAGAACAATTCTCAATTTTATATGAAAAACAAAAAACCTGGATAGCCAAGATAACCCTGCTCAACAAAGCAACATCTGGAGGCATCACCATTCGACTTCAAGCTCTATTATAGAACTATAGTCCTGAAAACAGCTTGGTATTGGCACAAAAATAGACAGGTAAACCAATGGAATCAAATTGAACACTCTGAGATTAATCCACAAACCTATGAAAAGCTTATATTCAACAAAAAAGCTAAAATTATACAATGGAAAAAGATAGAATCTTCAAAAAATGGTGCTGGCATAACTGGATATTGGCATGTAGAAGACTTCAGATAGATCCATATCTATCGCCATGCACAAAACTTAAGTCCAAATGGATCAAACACCTCAACATAAATCCAGCCACACTGAACCTCTTAGAAGAGAAATTGGGAGGTACTCTTGAGCAAATTGGTACAGGAGACTGCTTCCTGAACATAACAACAGTAGCGCAAACACTGAGATCGACAATTAATAAATGGGACCTCCTGAAACTGAGTAGCTTCTGTAAGGCAAAGGACACAGTCAGCAAGACAGAAAGGCAACTCACACATTTGGAAAAAATATTCACTAACCCCACATCTGACAGAGGGCTGACCTCCAAAATTTACAAAGAACTCAAGAAGCTCCAAAACACCAAAGGATCCAATTAAAAAGTGGTGGAATTAACTAAATAGAGAATTCTCAATAGATGAGTCTAAAATGGCTGAGAGACACTTAAGAAAGTGCTCAACATCCTTAGCCATTAGGGAAATGCAAATGAAAACACTCTGAGTTATCATCTTACTCCTGTCAGAATGGCTAAATCAAAGACATCAATGACAGCTTATGCTGGAGAGGATGTGGAGAGAGGGGGAACACTCGTCCATTGCTGGTGGGAGTGCATACTTGTACAGCCACTTTGGAAATCAGTATGGAGATTCCTCAGGAAAATGGGACTCAGTCTACCACAAGACCCAGTAATTTCACTCTTAGGCATATACCCAAAAGATGTCCATTCATATAACAAGGTTGTCTCTTCCACTATGTTCATAGCAGCATTATTTGTAATAGCAACCTAGATGCCCCACAACTGAAGAATGGATAGAGAAAATGTGGTATATTTACACAATGGAGTACTACTCATTGGGAAAAAAAAACAATGGAATCTTGAAATTTGTAGGCAAATAGACGGCACTAGAAGAAACCATCCTGAGTGAGGTATCCCAGTCACAGAAAGACAACAATGGTATTTACTCACTCATATATGGCTTTTAGACATGGATCAGTGGAGTGTCAGCCTACAATCCCAGGGCCAGTGAGTCTGGGAAATAGGGAGGTTCCCAAGAGAAGTGGAATGTGGCAAGATCTCCTGAGGAGATTGGGAACATGGAGGGAGGGGAAAGGGAACCAGGAAAAAGAGAGGGGGATAAGAGGAGGGGGTTAGAAGAAGAAATGGGGGAGTAGGAATGTTGAGTCAGGGTAAGAATAGAAGAGGCCAGGATGCGATATACCATAATACTTAGAGTTACTATAGCTTTGAGGAGAGAGCTGATACTAGTGAGATTTCCAGAGATCTACAAGGATAACACCAACTGAAAGCTAAGTAATAGCAGGTAGACTACATTAATAGCTCCTATATGATAATAAGGTTGATGACTACCTTATATGCCATCCTAGAACCTTCATCCAGTGAATGATGGAAGCAAAGACAGATACTCACAGCTAAACACTGAACTGACCCCCTGGAACCCAGTGACAGAGATGGAGGAGTGATGAACAAAGGGGTCAAGACCATGCTGGTGAAACCCACAAAGACAGCTGACTGGACAAGGAGGAGCTCTTGAACCCCAGACTGATGGCTAAGAGGCCAATAGGGGACAGATCCAGACTCCATGAATGTAGTATCATTGAGGAGGCCTCAGAAATCTCTGGGGCCTTGGGTAGTAGATTAGTCTTCACCATGGCGTACGAATGAACTTTGGGAGCCCATTCGACATGGAGGGATGATCTCTCAGCCTGGAAGCATGGGGAAGGACCTGGGTCCTGCCCTGGATGAAATGACAGACTCTGGAGATCCCCCCAAGGAGGGCCTCACACTCCCTGGGGAATGATGTGGGCATTGGGCTGGGGGGGGGCTGGTGGAGAGACAAGGAAGAAGGGGTGAGAGAGGGAGCTATGATTGACATTTGAAGCATGCATGTTTCTAATTTAAATAAAAACACAAAAAACACTTTTAAAAAACTTCTCTTTGCAACAAATGGAGATCATTACAGAATACCACAACTGACCAAAATGCAGAGAACAAGAGATCATGGGGTATGCAGTCCATACAGAAACAACTAAAATACAGTTCTAGTACCTATGCCTCAGAGATTATTAAGGAAGAGGGAACAGAAAGAGTATAAGAGCCCAAGAAACAGGAAGATTGTTATGAGGTTGTATATCATAGAAATGTGAGAAATGCTACACCCATGAAATCTAATTGATATGGCTACTTACACAAGACCTGCACAATGAAAACACCAAGGGACATCACTGTGTTTCTTCTAAAACCTGTTTGTAGTACTTAATATTTTCTAGTTGCTTTACAATTGTGAACCAGATAATAACTAAATCATTAGTTTCAAATCCGCATTCAAAAAGATTGTGTCAACTTCTTTGTTTTGATGATTGAGCTAAAATTTTATGATAGTGTGTGCATCTGCTAATATTTGAGAAATATTTATACTAAGATAAATTGATGTGTGTTTTATGATATCATTAAGCAGCAAGAAGAATGCCCTGGGGTTTATGATGGTTAGAAAATCTCCAGACTCCTGAATTCTAAGACTAAAATGCACTCTTTCAGGCCTGGAAAGATGTCTCAACAGTTAAGAGCAATGGAAGCTCTTCCACAGGATGCAGATTCAATTCCCAGTACCCACATGGCCACTTAAAACTGTCTGTAAATTCAGTTCTAGGGGATCTGACACCATCATACAGACATACATCATGCAGGTAAACACCAATGAATATGAAATAAAAGTAAGTAAATCACTTTTTAAAAACATACCAAAGAGAGAGAAAAAAGTGTGTGTGGAGAGAGAGAGAGAGAGAGAGAGAGAGAGAGAGAGAGAGAGAGAGAGAGAGAGGAGGATGAAGATGGGGGTGGCAGACCGACACTGAGATCTGGAGTCCTGCAGTCAAGTTCTCAGAAAGACCCTGAATTCTGGATCTTATCCCTGACAACAACCAGTGAATTTATCCTAAGCTTCTGGCATCTTACCTAAGCCTGGACTGTCTTCCTTTCTCCTACCTCCTTCTGCCTATTGACTTCTGATGACAAACCGAAGAGGATTCTTCCTCCCAAATGCAACTGACAAACCTGACTGTCAACCACCACACAGAAACTATCTGGATATTTACCCAAATGCTGAGGAGTAAAGGGAATGTGATACATTCTGGTGAAGGGGTGTCTCAGCTCTCATTGAAGCTTTTGAGCAGTTGAACAACCTGTTATCCTTCGTGGCTTAATGAGATACACCAGCTACAGACACAAACTTCAATTATCAAGAATCGTTAAGCTTATATATTGCCCCTCACCAGCTTCTATTAGAGAAGGACAGCTGCCAAAGAGAACTAAAAACACAATTTTCCCCTGTTTCCCATGTTACAGGTTTGATAGTTAAGACCTTTGCCTAGTATATTGCCATAAGCTGCATGGCCTTTACCCCAACTCTGAGGCAGGTAGACTGAGATACTGGTTGTGATACTACATGGATGCTTAGCTTCATGAAGCAAAAAGGCTTATCAGAGTTCCTAGCTTGGTCCCTGACTCATACACTCTAAAGTTAATGCTAACCAAAGCTTGTTGAAAACCAGCCATTCTTCAATTGCATGCAGCTACTGTTGTGTGAGATACATGAAGCACTGAATTTATAACTCTGTCCTCAACATCATCTTTTCACTGTGCTTGAAAGATAGCACCATCTAGAATGTGACAAGGTAACAGCAAGTTCTGGTGAAGACATAATAGGAACAGACATGTTTTGATAATGAATAACCACCAGGAACCTCATCTACTCACAGGAAATGTGCTACAGTGGGAATGGAGAAAGAGACAATGTTGATGACAATTTATGCTGAAAACACTGTGTTTATAACCAATGGGCATAGAATACTTGAGATAAAATAGTGGGTGTCCAGAATCTTTGGGGCACTTGGTCCTATATGGGCTGTCTTTACCATACCCCTCCATCCAAGGCTCAGGGATCTATGTGGAGTTGGAGGCAGAAAGATTTCAAGGAAATAGTGTCGCCAGGGCCCAGTAGTCACAATACTACTAATGGTCAAAATTCATAGGGACTGTGATAGCACATACAGAATTTGAACAGGTTCAAATCAGGCAAAATGCAAGCAGTGAGAGACAGGGAAGTGAATATAAAGTCCCACCCCTGTTCAGCTATTTGCAACTGATACCTCCTGAGAGGAAATCAGTTTAATTCAATGAAATAACATTAAGTATATCAACAACACTCCAGGGCAAGCCCACACCCAGGAGTAGTTGGCTAATACAAATGTGAATTCAATTTTATTGTTGCTGTTGTTTTTGTTTTGTTTTGTTTCGAGAGAAAGAACATGAGTTTGGGTGGGTAAGCAGATAGGGATGTATCTTGGTGGAGATGGGGGAGAGGAAAGAACATGATCAAACTATATGAAATCCTAAATAAATAAATCAATAAATGTGGGGAAAGATGGTCTCATAAGGCAGAATAAGTTGCATTATCGTACCATAGTTACATAAATTACACACCATGGTTAAAAAAGAGGACTTCTTTCATAAAATGTAGTCAGATTTAGCCTCAAAAGCCTTTGGAGCCCTGCCTATAAAGATGCAGTCTTTTGGGGAAATAGGGAGCCAAAGCAGAGAGTCATGTGGTTTTCTTGTCCTTTCATGCTAAACTCTCCAAAATTAAAAGTAACTACAACACAAAATACAAGTCAATGGCCAGAGAGAAGTCAACACAAAGTATTACAAACATTCAGAGAAGAAAATAGAGCATTTCCAAGACTTAAGAATAGCTTCATTGGAATTTGAGAGGAATCTTTCATTTTAAGTGTATTGTTGTGGAATATTTAACTATACAAAGATGTGTTACATTTGTTTAATTATGTAAAGATGTTTTACCTTGCCTGTCTAAGGCACCTAATTAATATAATAAAAAGCTGAATGGTCAAATATATGAGGGAGGAGTTATAGTCAGGGACTTCTGGGCAGGGAGAGGAAGTAAGTGGAGGAATTTAGCTCAGTGAAGAAAGAAAAAGAGAGGCCAGGGGCCTGCCAGCCAGACATGGAGGAAGTGGGTAAGTAGGACATACAGAATGAAAGAAAGGTAAAATACCCCGAGGCAAAACATAGATGAATAGAAACCGGTTAAATTAAGTTAAAAGAGCTAGTGGGAGCTGTTCCTCCAGCAGCATCAGGTAAACAGGCCTGCGTTCCAGTGCCTGCAGATTGCCTGGGAACTGCACAGAGCTCCCAATCCCTGCGGGAGCCAAGCACCCCAGACTCCAGATCTTCTCTCCCACCAACGAGACCAGGAAAGGAGAGGAGGCTGGGAGTCCAGGGAAGCAGCTGTTCCTCGGGCAGCATCAGGTAAACAGGCCGGCTTCCCTTCCTGCATTCCAGTGCCTGCAGATCGCCTGGGAATTGCACAGAGCTCCCAATCCCTGCGGGAGCCAAGCACCCCAGACTCCAGATCTTCTCTCCCACCAACGAGACCAGGAAACCAGAGGAGGCAGGGAGACCAGGGGAGTAGCTGTTCCAGATCAGGTACAACAGGACCCAGCATAGGGTCCAGGGGACCAGGTAGGAGGCTAAGCGCCCCAGATTCCTGTTCTTCTTCTCCACCCACGGGACCAGCATTTGGACAAGGAATAGAAGAACCACCAGATTATTGGACTTGCTAGCACCCACCAAAAGGGAACTCTGGTCCCCAGACCAGTAAGGGGATCTTTCTGCACCCACTAGAAGAAGAGATGGGAAAGAGACAATACAAAAACACAGTCAGCAACAGAAAAACAAATATGACACCGCCAGATTCTAGAGACTCCACACCAGCAAGACCCCAACATTTCAATGCGAACGAAGCAGAAGAGAACGACCTTAAAAGCACTTTCATGAAAATGATAGAGGCCCTAAAAGAGGATATAGGAAAATCCCTCAAAGAAATGGAAGGAAAAACAAACCAAAAAATGCAAGAAATGGAAGAAAAAACAAACCAAAAAATGCAAGAATTGGAAGAAAAAACAAACCAAAAAGGCAGGAAATGGAAGAAGAAATGAAGCAAAAAATGCAAGAAATGGAAGAAAAAACAAAGCAAAAAATGCAAGAATTGGAAGAAGAAACATACCAAAAAAGGCAGGAAATGAAAGAAGAAACAAAGCAAAAATTGCAAGAAATGGTAGAAAAAACAAACCAAAAAATGAAAAAAATGGAAGAAACAAACCAAAAAAGGCAGGAAATGGAAGAAGAAACAAAGCACAAAATGTGAGAAATGGAACAAAAGGCAAACCAAAAAATGCAAGAAATGGAGGAAAGAGCAAACCAAAAAATTCATAAAAGGCAACAAATAGACGAAAAGATAAACAGAAAATTGCAAGAAGCAATGCAAACACTGCAAGGGTTGAAAACTGAAATGAGACATTAAAAAAAACACAATCTGAAGAAAGGCAGAAAATAGAAAAGCTGGACAAACAGTCAGGCACTACCAATACAAGCATTACCAACAGAATAGAAGAGATGGAAGAGAGAATCTCAAGTGTTGAAGATACACTAGGAGAAATGGATTTATCAACCAAAGAAAACCTTAAATCCAACAAATCCTTAACACAAAACATCCAGGAAATATGGGACACCATGAAAAGACCAAACCTAAGAATAATAGGTATAGAAGAAGGAGAAGAAATCCACCTCAAAGGGGCAGAAGGCATATTCAACAAAATCATAGAAGAAAACTTTCCCAACCTTAAGAAAGACATGCCAATGAAGGTACAAGAAGCCTACAGAACACCAAATAGAGTGGACCACAAAAAAAATTCCCCCCGCCACATAATAATCAAGACCCCAAACATACAGAATAAAGAAAGAATATTAAGAGCAGCTAAGGAAAATGGTCAAGTAACATATAAAGGCAGACCTATCAGAATTACACCTGATTTCTCCATGGAAACTCTGAAAGCCAGAAGGTCCTGGATAGATATTCTACCTACACTAAGAGACCATGGATGCCAGCCCAGACTACTATACCCGGCAAAGCTCTCAATCACTATAGATGGAGAAAACAAGATATTCCATGACAAAACTAGATTCAAGCAATATGTGTCCACTAACCCAGCCCTACAGAAAATTTTGGAAGGAAAACTCCAACACAATGAAGCTAACTACAACCAGAAAAACATAAGCATTAGAGAATCCCTCTCTACCAACAGCCAAAAGAACAAAGGGGTGAAATTCCACACATAATTCCACCAACAACAACCATCGCAAATCGAAGAAGGATGAGCAATCAATGGTCATTAATATCCCTCAATATTAATGGCCTTAACTCACCCATAAAAAGACACAGACTAGCAGAATGGATTCGAAGACAGAACCCTTCCTTCTGCTGCATACAAGAAACACACCTCACCCTCAAAGACAGACATTACCTGAGAGTTAAAGGTTGGGAAAATTTTTTTCAATCAAATGGACCCAAGAAACAAGCAGGGGTAGCAATCCTAATATCTAACAAATTAGACTTTAAAATAAAATCAACCAAAAGAGATGAAGGAGGTCATTACATACTCATCACAGATGAAACCCACCAAGATGAAGTGTCTATCCTGAACATCTATGCCCCAAATACAAAGGCATCCACATTCATTAAAGAAACATTATTAGAACTTAAATCTCATCTAAAGCCCCACACAGTTATAGTGGGATATTTCAATACACCACTCTCACCACTAGACAGGAATACCAGACAGAAACTCAACAAAGAAGCAAAGGGTCTAATAGAAGTAATGACCCAACTGGGATTAACAAATATCTATAGAACATTTCATCCACATAAAAAAGAATATACCTTCTTCTCACCACCACATGGAACCTTCTCAAAAATCGACCACATACTTGGCAACATATCAAACCTCAGCAGCTACAAAAAAAAATTGGAATAACTCCATGCATCTTATCAGACCACCATGCTTTAAAATTAGAATTCAACAACAACACAAATTGCAGAAAACCTACAAACTCATGGAAATTGAATAATGCTCAACTGCACCATCCCTGGGTCAAAGTGGAAATAAAAAAAGAAATTAAAGACTTCCTTGAATTCAATGAGAATGAAGACACAACATACCCAAACCTATGGGACACTTTGAAAGCAGTGCTACGGGGGAAGTTCATAGCACTAAGTGCTCACATGAAGAAACAGGAGAACAGTTATACCAGAGAATTAACATCACAGCTGAAAGCTCTAGAACACAAAGAAGCAAACTCTGCCAGGAGGAGTAGATGCCAGGAAATAATCAAATTGAGGGCTGAAATCAATAAAGTAGAAACCAGGAAAACAATACAAAGAATCAATGCAACGAAGAGTTGGTTCTTTGAGAAAATCAACAAGATAGACAAACCTTTGTCCAAACTTACCAAACAGCAGAGAGTGAACACGCAAATTAACAAAATCAGAAATGAAAAGGGGGACATAACAACAGACTCTGAGGAAATCCAGAGAATCATTAGGTCATACTTTGAAAACCTGTACTCCACAAAATTCAAAAATTTAAAGGAAATGGATGACTTCCTGGACAGCTATCATTTGCCAAAACTAAATCAAGAACAGATAAGCAATTTAAATAGACCTATAACCCCTATGGAAATAGAAGCTGTCATCAAAAGTCTCCCAACCAAAAAAAGTCCAGGTCCAGATGGCCTCAGTGCAGAATTCTACCAGAAATTCAAAGAACAGCTTATACCAATTCTTCTCAAAGTGTTCCACACAATAGAAGCAGAAGGGTCTTTGCCAAACTCTTTCTATGAGACTTCAATAACCTTGATCCCCAAGCCACACAAAGATACAACTAAGAAAGAGAACTTCAGACCAATATCCCTCATGAACATTGATGCAAAAATACTCAATAAAATACTGGCAAATCGGATCCAAGAACACATCAAAACAATCATTCACCACGATCAAGTAGGTTTCATCCCAGGGATGCAGGGATGGTTCAACATACGAAATCCATCAACGTAATCCACCGTATAAACAAGCTGAAAAACAAAAATCACATGATCATCTCACTAGATGCTGAAAAAGCCTTTGACAAAATCCAACACCCCTTCATGATAAAGGTTTTGGAGAGATCTGGGATAACAGGGACATACTTAAACATAATAAAAGCTATATACAGTAAACCAACAGCCAACATCAAACTAAATGGACAGAAACTCAACGCAATTCCTCTAAAATCAGGAACAAAACAAGGCTGTCCACTCTCTCCATACCTTTTCAACATGGTACTTGAAGTTCTAGCTATTGCCATACGACAACAAAGGGGGATCAAGGGGATACAAATTGGGAAGGAAGAGGTCAAACTTTCACTGTTTGCAGACGATATGATAGTTTACATCAATGACCCAAAGAACTCTACCAGGGAACTCTTACAGCTGATTAACACCTTCAGCAAAGCGGCAGGCTACAAGATCAACTCAAGAAAATCAGTAGCCCTACTATATACAGATGATAAAAGGGCTGAAAGAGAAATCAGAGAAACATCACCCTTTACAATTGCCACAAACAACATAAAATACCTTGGGGTAACGCTAACCAAACAAGTGAAAGATTTGTATCGTAAGAACTTTGAATCTTTAAAGAAAGAAATCAAAGAAGCCCTCAGAATATGGAAAGATCTCCCATGCTCTTGGATAGGTAGGATCAATGTAGTAAAAATGGCAATCCTGCCAAAAGCAATCTATAGATTAAATGCAATCCCCATTAAAATTCCAGCACAATTCTTCACAGACCTTGAAAGAACAATAATCAATTTTTTATGGAAAAACAAAAGACCCAGGATAGCCAAAACAACTCTGTTCAACAAGGCAACGTCCGGGGGCATCACCATCCCTGACCTCAAGCTCTATTACAGAGCTATAGTCCTGAAAACAGCTTGGTATTAGCACAAAAATAGACAGGTAGACCAATGGAATCGAATTGAAAACCCGGGTATTAACCCACACACGTACGAACATCTGATCTTTGACTAAGAAGCTAAAAATATACAATGGAATAAAGAAAGCATCTTCAACAAATGGTGCTGGCATAATTGGAGACTGGCATGTAGAAGAATACGGATCGATCCATGTTTATCGCCATGCACAAAACTTAAGTCCAAATGGATCAAAGACCTCAACATAAATCCAGCCACACTGAACCTCTTAGAAGAGAAAGTGGGTGGTACCCTTGAACGAATTGGTACAGGAGACAGCTTCCTGAACATAACACCAGTAGCACAGTCAGTGAGATCAACAATTAATAAATGGGACCTACTGAAACTGAGAAGCTTCTGTAAGGCAAAGGACACAGTCAGCAAGACAAAAAGGCAGCCCACAGAATGGGAAAAAATATTCACTAATCCCACATCTGACAGAGGGTTGATCTCCAAAATTTACAAAGAACTCAAGAAGCAAGTCTCCAAAACACCAAAGGACCCTAATAAAAAGTGGGCTGCAGAACTAAATAGAGAGTTTTCAATAGAGGAGTCTAAAATGGCTGAGAGGCACTTGAGAAAGTGCTCAACATCCTTAGCCATCCGGGAAATGCAATTCAAAACAACTCTGAGATACCATCTCACTCCTGTCAGAATGGCTAAAATCAAAAACACCAATGACAATTTATGCTGGAGAGGATGTGGTGAAAGGGGGACACTCCTCCATTGCTGGTGGGAGTGCCAACTGGTTCAGCCACTTTGGAAATCAGTATGGAGATTCCTCAGAAAAATGGGAATATACCTACCACAAGACCCAGCAACTCCACTCTTAGGCATATATCCAAAAGTTGCCCATTCATACAACAAAGATGTCTGTTCCACTATGTTCATAGCAGCTCTATTTGTAATAGCCAGAACTTGGAAGCAACCTAGATGTCCCTCACCCGAAGAGTGGATAGAGAAAATGTGGTACATCTACACAATGGAGTACTATTCAGCAGAAAAAAATAATGGAATCATGAGATTCGCAGGCAAATGGATGACACTAGAAGAAACCATCCTGAGTGAGGTAACCCAGTCACAAGGGGAGAAACATGGCATGTACTCTCTCATATATGGATTTTAGACATAGATCTGGGGAGTGCCAGCCTACAATCCTATGGCCAGAGAGTCTGGGAACCAGAAACTTCATTTAGTGGCTGATCGAAGAAGAGGCAGACTCCCCTTGGTTAAGTACTGAGCTGAACTCAAGAAAGCCAGTAACAGAGAGGGAGGACTGATGATCAAAGGGATTAAGACTGGGCTGGTTTAACCCCCAGAAACAGCTGACCAGACAAAGGTTAACTCTTGAATCCCAGGCATCAGCCTGGGAATCCAGCATGGGACTGATCAAGACCCCCTGAATCTGGGTGTCAGTGAGGAGGCCTAGGGAATCTATTGAGCCTTGGGCAGCAGATCAGTACCCATCCCAAGTATACACACGGACTTTGGACTCCCATAGAAGAATGTGAGGTGCACTCTCACCCTGAACTCTTGGGGAAGGGTCTAGGCCCTGCCCTATATGAAATGACAGACTATGGACACCCCCATGGAGGGCCTCACCCTCCCTGGGGGAATGAGGGGATAATGGGGGGGGGGTTGGGGGGAGGGCAGGGGAGGAGGGGAGGGAATGGGAGAGGGACCTGGAACTGACTTGTGAAGCAACCTCGTTTCTTATCTAAATTTAAACTGGAAAATAAAATATAAAAAAAAAAGAAATATTTAGAACTTGGTACTTCTAAATAAATTTTGTCCCCTGGTGATTTTCTGCATTAAAAAAATAAATAAAAATAAAAATAAATAAAAGAGCTAGTGTGGCAAGCCTAAGCTAAGTATGAGCATTCATAATTAATAAGTCTCCATGTCTTTATTTGTGAGCTGGTTGGCAGTTCAAAGAATTCCAACTACAGTGTTTGTGTGGAGGCATGGAACAAGAGTTTCCTAGGCCAGGGCATCGACAGGAGCTGAGACAAAGTATAGCAGGAAACAAACAAACAAAAAAGTGAGACTGTGGAGGCAGGATTGGCCCACAGGTGTGGAGAGAGCGAGACCTGTATGCAGAGAGAGGCACCAAAGAGTCCTGAACAATAGACTGGGAATATCTGGGCAGTGCTTCAAGCACCAATAGAGAACATACTGTGATCTGGACAGGAAAGGATGATTCCAGGAAGCAAGAAAAAAGTTTATGGAAGTATTCAAGGAAATTTACAAAAAGTCTGATTCAGGATTGTGTTATATCTTATAGCAAAGGGAGCTAAAACACAGAAATTAAGAAATACTCATAGTCCATACAAGACTTACACAATGGCAAATTTTTAAAACAACCTGTTAAATCTGTGGGTAAAGTAAATATGGTAGATACTTTAATGGCATGTCATTTAAACTTAAAGAGAAGAAGATTGTACAGTATATGATAACATGGATATCTTAGTTAGGGTTTCCATTGCTACTATGAAACATCATGACCAGAAAGCAAGTTGGGAAGGAAAGGGACTATTTGGCTAACCCTTCCACATTGCTGTTTATTACTGAAGGAAATCAGGACAAGAATTCAGAGAAGGAACGTGGAAGCAGAAGCTGATGCCAAGACCATGGAGTATAACTTACTAGCTTGCTTCCCCTGGCTTACTCAGCCTGCTTCCTTATAGAACCCAGGACCATCATTCCAGAGATGACCCCACCCATATGGCCTGGGCCCTCCCACATTGACCACTAATTGAGAAAATGCTTTTCAGCTGGATCTCATGGAGGCATTTCCTCAACTGAGGCTCCTCCTCTCTGATGACTCTACTCTAGCTTGTGTTGACACACAAAACTAGCCAAGACAATGGATAAATCTGGAAAACATGCTAAGAGAAATAAGCTAGTCACTGGGAACAAAGATTCACTTTTACAAGGGGCACTCAGAGGTGCAAGGATTAGAATAGTGACTGCCAAGGACAGGGGAAACTGTCCATTCATCTCAGCACATTTCCAATTCTAGACAATGAAAAGTAGTGCAGACCTGACAAACACTGTGCCTAAATTTCAGAACACTGTGCCGTACACACAAAACAGCTCTGTTAAGTGTTCTTTGCACAGTCTTTGAAATTCAAACTTAGTAACTTCCATAAAAAGTATACAGTTTGGTAGGGATATAGCTGTGACTCTCATCTGAGAAACACAATTCCAGAGTCTATGTTTTTCTTCTGAAGATTTTAGACTAATATACTGACCTAGCCAGCTGTTCCAAAAGCTAATAGCATAGTGACTGCATGACCTTTCAGAAGCAAATATTTAGGCAAAAATGAAAAGAAAAATTACAGTGAGTCAACCATGAGGCATCAATTTTGAAACATTCAAATACCATGGTCACTGACCTATTGAGGGCTAGGAATGGGGCATTAGAAGTGAAATAGGAGGTAGATATGGCCACGATACATTGTACATTTGTATGAAATTCTCAAATAATAAATTTTTAATTTTTTAAAATTGTATTTAATGAAATATTTGACAGCATAGATATGGTTTTGTAATTCACCAATGAAAAGAATCAGATTGCCAAGCTACATCTTTATGTGTATAAACATAGGAACGGTTTACATTAAAATATTTATAGTTGTTCTGATTCTGACTATATTAATTTTCTGCATGTTTGAGCTACGACTTGACTTCTGTAATAAATCTGTTTAGATTTCTAATTCTTTGTGACTAATTTTCTCAGATTTCTACCTCTTCTATAGCCAGACACTCACGTAGTCAGATACTCATGGCTCAGGGCTTCAAGGTTAGTTTCTATTGCTCAGTTCCAGAGCTGATACTGTAAGAGAAATGGAATCATGAACCTTTCAGCTTAGTGGAGAACAGATAAATTTAAATGTGCATTGTTACCAAATGGAAATTACAGATGTTATATACCCCAAAGAAAAGAAGAGCTGGCTGAGGAAGAACTTATGATGAAAAAAAAAGATAGGTATGGGCTTCAGTGCCAGGGGCCAAGGGTATAAAGATTTCAAGATGAAAGAACATCAGTTGTGCCATCAGAAGACAGAGTGGAGGAGGCGGGCAAGAATACTGGATGGCAGTGGAGACAGAGGCAGGGATAGAAGGATCAAAGTCTTTGAAAGAGGATGCTTACTGTGAACTTCACCCTGAAGATGATGGCAGCCACTGTTACATGAGGAGACTGCACTGCATAAGGTGAGAGACATTGCAAGGAGATGGGTTAAGGTTTTTGTTGTTGTTGTTTTCAAGAAAGGACAGAAAGGATGATGGCTTGAACCAGGAAAGGAACAGTGGTTGAAGAGAGAAGCAGATGGATCCTGAGTATGTAAAAACTAAAGATCAGAGGACTTGTGTGGGTGTGGCTGATAGGGGTGTGAACCTTGACAAGCTCTCAGTCTGATAGGAGCCACTGGGGAAAATGGCTATAACCCACTAGGCCACAAGGAAGGCACTAGAAGTAGAGGAAATGGGCAAAGAAAGCAATGAACCTTCACCCCTAAAGTCTAAACGAGCTGTATAAAATTCCAAAATAATTTCTGTTTCCCAGTGAGATATTTGGCTGGTGTCATAAACTGCTGGTCTAGGACATAATTGTGGAACTGAAAGTGAATGATTAGCTCTCAGAAAAACAAACTACCCTCCTGACAGCTGGGGTTTGAAAGGAAATGCATAATCCTAACTCCTTAGATAAGCAATGGCCTTGCAGAGAGCTTGCTATAGCCCGATCAGCCAGAGTTTCACCCCAGCAAACAACAGGTGCTGCTTTCTACATCCGTTTTATCGAGAACCCACATCATGGCTCAACACAGTATAGTAGTAAGCCCTTCGTTTTTCAGAAGTTGGCAGGTTATTGCCTCAGCCTAGTGTCTATTTTCATTTTGTTGGTAAGAAGCTTTAAAGAAACTTCCAAACCCTTTTCTAATATTTCAAAATCACCTATATTACTATATCATTGACTTAACAATTCTGCCATGAAAACCTGTTTGTACTTCAAAAACATTAGGTTAGGAACATCAGGAAGACCACATGAATGAAAATGAATGTCCCCACCCAAATTATAATGCTTTCAGAAACAAAAAATATACACAAATGATTGACACAGGATAAATATAGGGTAGGGATGGAATGCAAGCACAATGGTGAGCGGTGTATGGCCCCTTGCTTCGCAGGTGGTAGTACACTAGAGGTTAGGGGAAATTGTAATGTGTATAGACCTTTATCCAAAAGCAAAGCAAAAGAATATGAACTTGTGAGTTGGCAATCCCTTTCTACTTCTAATCTGTTTCATTTCATCTTGAAATGTTGTGAGTCTCCTGATTTAAGCACATCTTCTCAAAATGTATTTTTTGCATGACATAAGATTTTAAAATACCTTTGTTATTTTCAGTCTTTGTAGATAAATCCTAAATAGGCAAAATTCATTATTTTTCCAAATTACATTTGTTGGGCAATAACATAAGACAAGACACAAAGGCATTTGAGCCTCCTGCCCAACAGGCATGCGGTCTGTACAAAGGAGACAAAACACTCCTAAACAAAAAAATGCCAACTGGGGCGGAGGCATAGCTAATGAAATAGCAGCGGGATCCTTGTCCCGCTGCAGTTACCAGTGTTTCTGATGGTTCAGCAGAGACTGGTGGCTTGTGGTTCACGAGACCAACTTCATGTCATATCTTCTGGGTACGCTGTAGGGCTGAAGTGGAGACTAAAGGTCCCGTATGCAGCAGCTGGCTACACACAGCAAGTCAACTAACTGATTTTCAGAACACAGCAATTGTCCTTCATGGCAGCCCTCTACAATCAGGCCATCACCTTGTCCTTTATAGAAAATAATAGCGTTAAATTGCTTTACATTGTCCCACTTTGTCTCAATGTCCTTTTCAAAGGGTTTTCACTCTTGTTACTGGATATTCTTTTAAAGACTTTAGTAAAGGTCTGAGAAAGGGACACAGAACCATAACATGATTCCAATTTTGTTTCTATAAAAATGTGTATGGGAAACTCAAACAGGCTGAAAAAAAATAAACCATTGTGCACTGGCTGTCACCAGGTGGTCATAACATCAAGAAGATTGTTATTATGACAGAAAGAAAACCTGATCAGATGAGGTGCATCTCATAACTTCTGGATAGATAGGTTAGGATGACTATGAGAGGGAACGTGGGGCACTTAAGAAAAGATATGAGCATTCTAGAAGGACAATGGAGATAGAGTTGGGCATGGAAAGAAATCAATTCCTGGAGACTTTGTTCTGAACATTGTGAAGCTCTACTGCTGTGCTGTGGAGACTGGTCTATGAAAAGAAGAGAAATCACAGGAAAGAGAATTAGGAAGTGTCTTCAGAAAACGTGGTGGCTTCTTGGAAATACATTCCATGAATTCACTGTTCTCTGCTCCTCAGGTGAAATGCTAGAATTTCCATAATTTTCTGGTGCCTCCTTAATAAAGGCATAGTCTCTTTTCTAGGATAATAAGAACATCAGAGAGCCTATCTGAAGATGACACAGCTACAATCAGGACTAGTATTAAAAGTCTACATCCCCTTCCAATTCCAACCTCTTGGCTTGAACATTAACGTTCTGGTCTATGTTAGATCTCAGATACAATGTAGAACAGGATGACAGCCCAAATGCTTCTTTCTTACTCTGGATTTTTGCAGCTTGCTGGTGGTAACGTTAGTAAAGCATCTTCAGGACTGGTTGAGAGTGAAGCTGAGGAGTGGTAAAGGTATTCCCTGAATAAGTTACGTGTAGCTAGGTGCTCTGAAAATGACAGTCCTGGGCCAGCTCTTTCTTTTATATGAAGCCTTTGCAAATTTCTCTGAAATCCCTTTCTATATGCTTAATCACAGACTTCCCATTCCCCCCTCAACCCCTTGTTTTGAAGTCCAACGCCTGATTTTGATTAAATTGCTACCTCACACATGATTCTGGACAAAGTCTTTTAGACTATAACCCGAGGATAACTCCTTCAGTGGGACATATATCTGCTCAAAAACAAACACCAGCAACAACAAAAACACCATACCTTGTCCTACCTTCAAAGAAATCAGATTTCTTAGCCATCAGGTCAGTCTTTTGCCTTGTTTTTTTATGAATGACTGAGTTCACTAACTCTTTTCCACCACACTTGTATTTTTTTAAATGCCCCCTCATTCATCTCTTCATAGTTTTGCTTTTGCCCACATAGGCATGCTAGCCTACCTATTCAGCAGGTATGCGATGTGCTTCCATTTTGATCAGCTTTTGCTTTCCACATACAGGCATATATGCTTCTTAGCATAATAACAATCTTCTTGACATTATGGCTACCCAGTGACAGCCAGAGCACAGTGGTTTATTTCTTTCAACCCTTTTGCATTTTCTCCGCACATTTTTATAAAAAACAAAATGGTGGGTCCTCCAACTAGACCTTCTGAAACCCCTCCCCTCATGCAAGTTTCCTGTGTCCTCCCAGTGGGTGAGCATGCTGGTCTGGAGCTTGTAAGGTGTTCCCCCACCTCTTGGTACATGCTCAGTGTGTGTTGTGATGCATAAGCTGAAGGTATAATTCTTAGCCTTTGCTGCTCCTCTTGGTGTTGATTGGGCATGGTAAGACACAGTTGTGCTATTTCATTTTAGAAATTTTTCTTTTCCTAAATTTTCATCCCTTGCATTATTTGCATATAAATGTGGGGGGAAGTAAAGATGATGCCTTCTTGTGGTGCTGGGCACCAGTCCCAGGGACAATCACATACTAAGCAAATTCCCTACCATTTAGTCCCTAGGAGTATCCAGTATGGACTTTGTAGAAACAAATTAGTTATAATTGAATATATTTATTCAGCAAAGTGTTTAAATGCTACGTATTAGCTAAATCGATGACAAGGTAATTCCCTTGAAATTTGAAGCTGTAAAAGATTTACAAAGTCTCAAAGTTTGTACCATGCACCTATAGCAACTGATGTCCTCTCTTGTCACCATGTGCAGGCCAATTTCTGGTGGCTGGGGAAATGGCTCTGGTGGCTAACAGCATATTGTTCTTTTAGAGAATCCAGGTTCCATTCCTGGGAGCTGGGGAGATGACTCTGGTGGCTAAGGGCATGTTGCTTTTTCAAGTGACCCAGGTTCCATCCCTAGTACCCACATGGTAACTCACAACCATCAGGAACTCCAGTTCTACAGCATCTGATGCCTTCTTTTGGCCTGCCTGGTCAACAGTCACACAGGCGATGCACAGACATCCACACAGACAAAATATCAATGCATGTAGGATAAAAAATAAATAAATAAATCTAATTTAAAGAGTCACAGTAATGAGGGTAAAGATTTGCCTAGTGGAGGCTAAAAGATTGAGCAGAGAAGATTATCAAGAACAGCTCATCCATTCAAAGTAACTATTAGGCAAGGATTTTAGAAATTGAATGTTAGCATAGCCAGCAGTTATCATAATAACTAGATAATCTAACAAAACCACCTAAGGAAGACATATCTAATATGTACGTTATAGGTCCAAATCTGAGATCACAATTTTCATTGTTCAAGAAGTGCTACTTTGTGTTCTACTTAAATTTAATTTCTATCTTATGCCTGCTTGGTGGGAAATTTTAATATTTGTCATTTTGTGATAATCTGTTGACTTTGGTTTTCTCTAATAGGTTCAGGGCAGGCACAAAGGATAGGATAGGAGGGTGACTTACATACTGGAAAGAGCAGGCTGGCTGTCTGCTATCCTTGGTGAAATGTTTATATGCCTAATTGGGTGAGGAAACTTTACCTATGCATTCTTTCCAAGATCTCACTCATTTTTCCAAATACTGTCTTATCTTTATTAATAGAGGTTGACAGTTCCCTCAGCTGAAACACAAAAGATAGCCCAGATCCAACCTATGCAAGGAAAACATACAAAAACAAGTCAGTCAGACAGGCAAAGCATCAGAGGGGGCAGGAAGTGAAATGTGACATGAAGTTCAGCATTGATTTTACTGACTACAATTTCTGTTTCAACTTTTTTTATTTATTCTTTGCGTCTTTCACATCATGCCTCTTGTTCGCACCCGTCTTCCTGTGCCCCAGAATAAAACAAAATAAAATTTATGAGAAGAAAAGAGAAAAAAGGGAGGAAGGAAAAAATCTCATCATAGAAACTGCAGTGTGACACAGTGAGTTAACCAGTAAACCCCTTTACCCATACATTTTTACACACAGGCGCTCATCACAAAGAATCATTGGCCTAGTTCAAGGCCCCTGGTCTCTACTATACCATCCATACTGAGCCCTCATGGAACTCTTCCTAGGTATCCTGCTGCTGCCCAGTGACATGGAGATCCTGCAGCCCTGGGTCTACAGGACCAGGACTGACCCCACACCATCCCTGTGTTCCAACAGGTCACAGATGGGGTGGATGTTGGGGTGGGCCAACACTTAACCCTGGTTCTGGGCCTGGGTTAACAACAGTTTCTAATGGCATTGATTAACTACTTACAATTTGCTGGCCTGGAAGACATCCAGATGGATATTTTTAGGGGTAGGAACACAAAAGGATTCCCACATTCCTCAAAAGGCAGTATAGTTTTAATGATGGGCAACTCATCTTAGAGAAAATAGCTGGGGCTGGCAGAGGCCCACTTAATAAATTGTAACCCTCTCTCTCTCTCTCTCTCTCTCTCTCTCTCTCTCTCTCTCTCTCTCTCTCTCTCTCTCTCTCTCTCTCTCCTCCCTCCCTCCCTCCCTCCCTCCCTCCCTCCCTCCCTCCCTCCCTCCCTCCCTCTCTCTCTCTCTCTCTCTCTCTCTCTCTCTCTCTCTCTCTCTCTTTCCCTCTCTCCCTCCCTCCCTCTCTCTCTTTCTAAGAGCTTAATAGGCATCCACCATACAGCCACCCTGGTGGGATGTAGCCCAGAAACAGTGTTGGATACAATTCTTTAACAGCACATATTTATTACAGGCTTATAATAGAAAATACCGAATCACAGCAGAGAGAATACATTCATTGTTGGGCTCCTGAAGACTGCAAATCAAGTAGCAAGTAGGTGCTCAAGAAAGGGAGACAGACTGTTATGCGGGAAGCAGGCTATGAGATAACACACAGAGGAGCCAAGAGATGGGAATTGAGAATGCTTTCCTAGGGAATGAATGGAGTGCTGGACTTCCAGGATACGAATGTGTAAAAATAAGGGAATAGGGCAGGCAACGACAGAAATGCCAAACAGCAGAAAAGGAAGGGATTTAGGTTGGTGAACCAACCAAGAAGGTCTTGAAAATTCACCCAAGCACAGTGGACTGTGTTCCTTCCATTCCTGCCTATCCTTGTTTCTCCATATTCAAAAGGGTGCAATTATGGGAACTATGCTCCAAAAAACAATGAGAAGTAGTGTAGATTGGGGAGAGGAACTGGAGACAGTGAAAAATAAGAATTTGTTGAAATGGTCCCAGAGAGACTGATCCAGCCCTGTGTCATCATCATCATCTTCCTTGAACAGTCTCAGACCCCCACGGCAGGAAATTAGTGGGGAGGGCTTAAATAAGATAGTGGAGAAAGGACAACACTGACTCCTCTGAGAAACCTGAAGTTATAATAGAAACAAAAAGTTAACACCAACTAATACCTTGAAAGTTAATGTCGCTCTTCGTCTTCCCTTCGCCATCGTGCGTTGTACGCCTGAATCGACTTCTCACCATGTCTTCTCACAAGACTTTCAGAATCAAGCGATTCTTGGCCAAGAAACAAAAGCAAAATCGTCCTATTCCTCAGTGGATTCGGATGAAAACCGGTAACAAAATCAGGTACAGCTCCAAGAGAAGACACTGGAGGAGAACCAAGCTGGGCCTGTAAGAATTCACACAATCAATGGCAAGAATTGAGAGTTTGCACTGAATCATGGTCAACGCAACCAAAGCTACCAGATGACGCTTAACATTTTTGACGTGGAGATTTGGTCATATTTAAGTTGGGAATGATTTGTCCAGTAATAAAAGTATAGAGCCTTTCAAAAAAAAAAAAGAAAGTTAATGTCATGGATGACCAAAAGGGTCTTGGAACTTGAAACTCTTTCTTGACCAGTGTCTTTCTGTGTCTCTGTCTCTGTCTATCTGTCTATCTCTGTGTGTGTATCTCATCTCACCTACTCACTCCAACCAAAGTACAACTATGATTTAAAAATAATTTTCCAAGAATTTTGATTACCAATTGTTCTCAACTTTCCTAATGCTGAGACCCTTTAGTATAGTTCCTCATGTTATGGTGACCCCATAACAATTAAATTATCTTGTTGCTACTGTAATTTTGCTGCAGTTATGAATCATAATGTAAATATCTGATATGTAGGATAGCTGACGTGTGATGCCTGTGAAACGGTTGTTGGCCCCAAAGTGGTCATGCCCCACAGGTTGAGAACCACCAGATTAGCCTTTGTAGATACATTTAAGCTTTGCAATAAAAGTTACCAAGCTAGTACATTAATAGATAAACTAATATGTATGCTAGTAAAGATTTCATTTTGAGTGGGGATATAATTCATTAATTGTCTGAAATAAACTCCCTCCTATGACTTGTGGATTTTTTTTTTGTGCTATAATTTAGCTACTGTGACTTATACATCTCTCAAAGTCATCTGAAGATTAAAATCTACACAGGAACTAAAGAACTTTGTTTAGCTCTCTCCTAAACCTTATTGTCCTTACTTTAATTAGTTATAATATGTATATAGGACAATCGCTGTGAGGGAGCTGGCAGCCCTCATCAAACTCCAGGAAGTAAATAGGAGTCCCTTTAATCTCATTGCTCAGATTCATAAATGGAGGCATCCAGCGGTTCATAATGAGTCCAAGGTCACCTGGTACATGAGAAGCAGATCTGGAAATCAAAGCCAGGATTGTGCAGCCTGAATCTTTTCACTAAGGATAGAAACCTCTTCTAAAATGTTCATTTTTGCAGATCTGGACACACAAGAGATTCTCTCAACCTCTTAGCTTCACAGGCCTGGGACTTAAGGTGGTTATGTTTGCCTTCACCTGACACTGACTAAAGATTGGTTCTATTTTTTGATAACTATGAAATATATAGAATTTCCTAAATCATAGGAGAAGGGGCCACATTAAAGTAGCTTTTTGCTGAATTTTTAAAAGTTAATTAATAACAAACCTTTATCAAGTCAGAAATTGAGTTTATTAAAAATGAAGAAAAGATAGCCTAATTATTTTTGATTCAATGAAAGTGATTTGAAAGTGAATTTCACTTTTTGAAACTTAGGTTTTTGTTTCAATGAGTTTTTAAATGAAGTTATTAAGACAATATGTGCTTTATGATTCTTAATTTACTTTTGAAGCAATATCCAGCTTTAGTGCCCAGCTTCTATCTTCTATTTTTAAAAGTGGGGGCTGTCAGGAATTGTACTAATGGGTGTTTGAAAGAGCATAATATAGTAACAAAATTAATTAACAAACCACTAATATCAGATGACAGAATTTCAGATGATAGCATTAGCTTTTTATTTCCTAGGCCAGTGGTTCTCAACCTTCTTAATGCTACAACCCTTTAATATAGTTCCTCATGTTGTGGTGACCTGAAAGTCATAAAATTATTTTCATTGTTACTTCATAAATGTAATTTTGCTACTGTTATGAATTATAATGTAAATATCTGTTTTCCTAATGGTCATAGGAAACCCCTGTGGAAGGATCATTTGACTCTCAAAGTGGTTGCAACCCACAGGTTGAGAACCACTGACCTAGGCTTACTTATTTGCCATTTTACTATAAAAAATGAGTAAACATTTATTAGCAATAAGAAAATGCCTTTCCAGTAAATCAGCAATCCCCCCATATTTGTTGGGAAATAATAATGTGTTGCATTTGAAAAGTATTGCACTTAAGCTGGCTGTGGTGGTTCATACCCATAAAAGGAGCATTTGTAAAGTATATCTAGGAGTTTCAAAAGTTCATGGTCATCCTAGGCCAGCCTGGAGTCCATGAGACACCATTTCTAAAAGGAAAAAAAAGAAAGAATGGAAATATGGAAAGAGACAAAGACATTGTGTTTTTTGCTTATTGAGATAGATGTCATTTGACTTGCCTACTAACATTCATGGGAGCCTCTTTCTGGTACCTCTTCCTATACCATGTTGTTTGGAAATTTGAGGACTACATCTTTATAGAGGCCTCTGCAGCTAGAGTTTCAGATCAGACTTTGGTTCTACCAATTAGACACCCACAAGCCAGCTTAGATCTATAAATAAGTTAAATGGGGAGGGAGATAAATCATAGGGTAGAGAGCAGAACAGATCACAGCAGAAGTGGTATGATCCTGTAATGTCCAACTTTCTGACTCATAGCTTCTTGACGTCATAGATAACAACTTCTCTGATCACAAAAAAAAAAAGGTGGTAGGGTTCACAGGCTTTGGGGTTTTACAGAAATTGCATTAACCTCCACACTATTGTTTGAATGTGTGTCCTAAGGCTCCTGTGTTGCAAACCTCATCCCTGAAGTAATAGTGTTCAAAGTTGAGGAATTTTTTTTAAAGATGACCAGGTCATGGAAGGTTTGAACTCTTAAATGCATTGACGACGTCACCTCAGGAGTTGTTTTCTTACTAGAAAGTGGATCTCTAATGTAGTCAGTCTTGAGCTGCAGCCTCTCTCTTGTACATTGTCTCTTGCCCTTCAGCCACCCTTGATGGACTGATTCAGCAAGATGGCCTACATCAGATGTTGGCTTCTTAATCTTGGACTTCCAGCTTCCAGAACTATGAGCCAATGAAGGTTTTATAAATTATAAATTACCTATGCTCAGGAGTTTGTTGCAGTAGCACATGCTAAAACAGTCTGCTTCTCCAGTTTATCTAATGATACAATAAGGCATCAAATCCATGAAGAATTCCACCACTCTGCTGCGAACTGCCTGTGACTATTCTGTAGTCTGCAAGTGAATACTAAGTCACACTCAAAGTGTTTTGTACATCCTCCTTCTAATCCTCAATTTCCCCCTTTTACAATAGTATTAATATCCATTGAACAAATAAACAAATTATAAAAGTTAAGCCATAGAACCTATGTTAAAAGTGAATATCTGTCTCCATGTTCCTCACTTTTCCTCCTTTACCCAAGAGCAATTCCCCATTTGTTGTTGTTTGGTATCCTTCCAGATGTTATGCCCACCAAGGTACAAGCACAGAGATGTTGTGGTTGTTCATGCCTAGAATGCAAGTGCTTATGGGGCTGAGGCAATAGAATTGCTAGAAATTCAAAGCTAGATGGGATATGGGCATGGTAATGCCAGGAAGGTGGAGACAGGAAGATCAGGAATTCAAAATGGTCTTTATCAACATTGAAAGTTCAAAGTCAGCCTGCCGTTACATAAGATTTCTTTTTCATTTCTATAGTATTAAGATGATGCCACATGAACATTAGCCTTCAACATTTTTATTTATTTCCTATTCACATACACTCAACTGCATGTTTTTTTCTAATCACTATGTTATGTCCTACTGTGGAGAAATTAAACATATTTCAACATCCTCCCATTACTGAGCATGTTCATAAATAATATAGTAATGATCCATTATCATATATCCTTGTGTGTATGTTTTTAATATTTCTTGAGATAGAATCTCAAATCTAAATGCAAAAGACTAAATAGTAACAGATTGCATTTAATAGTATTTAAAAAAATAATGACTGCTTTGCTTATTACTGTGTCGCTGGTGCTCAAAATGGCATCTGCTGCATAGAGGGTACTAAATAAATACATGTGAAATGAATGCCAAATGAATGATTGAAAACAAGCTAGAAAATAAATTAATGCAATTCACCACATGTTCAGATTAAGGCAGAAGAATAAATAAATACATATATAATGATTATTATGGCTATCCCCACAAATTAAGTAAAACTCCACACCCATGTCTGATACTTTAAGAAAAATGATGCAGCAAGAAATAGAAAAATATATATTGTTAAACTGATAAGAAAGGACTTACCAAAAAGCAACAGCAGAATAGCCTTGTAAATATTCATAAAAGAAAGAAGAATTTCTACTTTCCGGGTTTCAAGAATGAGTGAAAATAAAACCACACCCCTAAGATAGGAAAGAAGGAAAAAATATTAAAGTAAGGCATGAAATATTAAAAGATCTACTGTCTTCCACAAAGAAATGCAAAGCAGGACTAATCACACAGCAAAATCACCAGCCATAAAGCTGCAGTGAATTAATTATGAAGTGCATCACATCAGGACAGGCCTGGTGGCCTGACTTTAATATCCTAAAATCAACATGGTCAGAAAAGGAGAGATGCCCAGAAGCAAATGGCTAAGCTGCAGCTCTTCTCCCTGCTCTCCAGGATTCCAGACTTCCAGGAGGGATGTGAGCCTATTTCCCTCCCTCTGTCACAATTCTCACCTGTCAGTTATAAATTCTTCTCATCCTTCTCATCTAGCCATAGGATGTGAAAGAAAAAAAATACTCTTTTCCAACATCAGGAAACTCAGTCAACCTATGAAATAACCAAATATCTTATCATCTGGACAGCCCACATCGTAACATTTCTCTTACGGCTCAATGGTGTCCAAGTACATGATTATTTCCTTTATCTAGATGTAGGTGATGGACATTTGAGTTGTTTCTACTTTTTACTTACTGAAAATAATGCAGGTATAAATGTCCATATGCATGATTCTGTATTAGCATGTGCTTTTATTACTCTTGACTAAGTATGTCTGGGTGGAATGGTTGGGTCAAATGATAGCACAGCTTACCATCTAGAGAAGTCGTTAGAGTGTTTTTGAAAATGGCTGCACTCTACATTACTAAAATCAGGACATGAGGATTCCAATTTCCCCACATGCTCAACACATATTACTGTCTGTCTCTTTTGTAACAGTCAGCTCAGTGATCTCAAGTGGCATCTAGTCTGGTTTTTGTATATGTTTCCCTAATGGTGAACAACGTTGAGCATTTACTCATATGCCTATTAACCATTTATAGCACTTCTCTGGAAAAATCACTCAAGACAGTTGCTCTTTCCTCAACTGGGTCATTTGTCTTTTATTATTGAGTTATAAGAATTATACTTATATTTTGGGTATAAGTCCTTAATCAGATATATAATTTGCAAATATTTCCTGTGACGAATACTCATTTTCATATGTTAAATGATGTCTTTTAAAAAGCAGATTTTTTTATTTAAAGTAAGTTATATTTCATAACTTGTATTTTTGGTATCATTTCTATGAAATTCTTGGCTAACCCAGAATATTTGTGTATACTTTCTAAAGCATATTAATACTTCTAGACTCTAATATGCCTTTTCCCTTAAAGGGTGCAGGAAGGTTCATAGCAGATAACTTTATAATGAGAGACAGAGAGATGAAAGGAAAAGAAATCTACCTTTTGTTTTATTCATAAATGTAGTTTGAATTTATTTACCAACCACTGGTTACTTGTATTTTAGCATTCTTCAAGTCTATATTAAATACTAATAAATAACTATTGATTGCTGATGTTTTAGAGGATTTAAAAATAGCAACATCCATTGAGGGGGGGCTGAATTCAGAGTAAATTGAGATCAGTTCCAGGAATCAGAAAGTGGAAGTTGTTGTGATACTGATTTCTGATAAAGCCAATAGGAGGCAGAGACTTAGTGTAAGAGTCAAGTGTAATTGAAGTCCCAGAACATCCTTTCCCATTTATACTTTGGAACAGCTGATTCAAGTAAAAAATGATATATACTCATCCCAAAACTCAGTGCCAGAAAGAGACAGGACCCTCCATGGTGTAACTGTAAGAGAAAAGTTTCATGTCACTTCATTTCAACTATCCGCTTATTCCACCCTACTTATCCCACAAGAACTATTAGCTGGGACAAGAGGGATGCATTATCTCAGGAAAACCCACTTCACCAACTAAAGAGAAATAAAACCCTCACCCACAATTATCATGGAATATTAACACAAAGCAGCTAGATACTTGTACCTAGATTTATTCTTGTATTTTGAGTCTAATGATCCACTATAAAATTGGGACAAACATACAATCAATCAGTAAGTAAGCAGCAGCAAGAGGTCTTGCCCACCTTAGAAGCTCCAAGACACTTACACAAGTTCCTAGGTGAGCCATACTGTCTTACGAGAGACAGTGAAAGAAAAAGGGTTCAAGATTTCATTTTGCACTTTACACTAAAAAAGTCAGAATGAAATGGGGCTTATACTTTTGAGTACCAGAATGGAGTTGGGAATGGAAGTCTTTACAAGGCAAAAATCAATAGTGTACTGTGGTGCTTGAATGAGAATACCCTCTATAGGGAAATATATGGGGATACTTGGACCCCAGTTGATAAAGCCATTAGGGAAGGATTAGGCGGTGTGACCTTGTTGGAGGACATTATGCTAAGAGGTAGGCTGTGAGGTTTTAAAGACTCATACTATTCCCAATCTCTCTCCCTCTCTCTCTCTCTCTCTCTCTCTCTCTCTCTCTCTCTCTCTCTCTCTCTCTCTCCTACTTGAAGACAAATATTTAAGTACTCAGCTATTCCTACTGCCATGCCTTTGCTGCTCTGTCATGGACTCTAACCCTCTGACACCATAAGCCCCATATTAAATGCTTTCTTTTATAAGGTGCCTTGATCATAGAAAACTAAGGAAGACAAACATTTATGAAGTATTACTTCTTTACTACTGAGTCCAGCACTGGGCAAGGTCAGAGTTCCCTAAATGGTGCACCATACATATTTCTTGATGTGCCCTGGATTAATGCTCCAGATCATTAGGAAAACTGGTTAATTTGGGGGTTACAGGAGCCTGCAGAATGGTCACTTCCTTCCAGATCAGTCTTCTTTATTAGCATGCTGTGTCACATAAACATTAAGATATTGCAGCATTTGCCTTGACATGGACCACGCTAAAGACACCATGACATTGATACCCTAAAAAGATAGTCAAGGCTTTCAAAGCCTCCAAATTCAGTGAGAGAAGCAGATGTGTAAGCATTAAAACTCATGACAGTCTATGCTGGAGAGGATGTGGAGAAAGAGGAACATTCCTCCATTGCTGGTGGGAGTGGAAACTTGTATGACCACTCTGGAAATCAGTATGGTTGGTGGGTGGATTGGGGGATCGGTGGGAGGATGGGAGGGCAAGGGAATGGGGGGATGGATATGTAAAAAAGAGTGTTTCTATAAATAAACAAACAAACTCAGTGCAATAAGTGCTAAAGTACTAATAATCTTGAGGAAAACGTTTTTTTTTGGGGGGAGCAGTTTCCAGACAGGGTTTCTCTGTGTAGTGCTGGCTGCCCTGGAACATACTCTGTTGACTAGGGTGGCCTTGAACTCACACAGATCCCCTTGGCTCTGCCTACTGAGCCTTAAAAGAGGAATGGATATATGTAGGAATCCAAAACAGAAAGTGAGTACTACCTTGTTTAGCTCTGGTAACAGAAAACATACGTTAAATGACCTGCAAAGTTCACGAGTCTGTGGTGATATCTTGCTTGTACAAATCATACAAGTCTGACATTGAATTTACCATATTTGCATTCAGACTATTAATATGTACATATAAAATACATGCATCTGGACTTAGGTTTGAAAGCATCCCTGTTATCTAACTGAACTAGGACACTATTTGAATACAAAGACCAACAAAAGTTGCTTGTGGAAATATTAAATTGTTTATAACACTTAAGTTTTCCCTATCTTGACTCATTCCCTTCTCCTTCTCACCTCCATCTTCCCTCTCTTCTTCCTCCCCCTCCCCCTCCTCCTCTTTTTTTCTTTTTCTTCCTTTCCTTTTTGGGGAAAGGAACTTACTATATATACCAGGTTACTATCAAACTTTCAAACATCCTGCCTTTGCCTCCCTTAAAAGTGCTAGGATGACTAGCGTGTACCAATCATGCCTACCTGCTACATCTTTTTTCTAGTTCTAATTCCACAACATGAGCCCACCCAAAACAATCTGATCATTCTCGAGTATTGTGGCCTGCCATGTATCTTTTTTTTAGATGTATTTGTTATGTATATAGTGTTCTGCCTGTATGCATGCCTGCATACCAGAAGAGGGTACCAGATCTCAATATAGATGGTTGTGAGTTACTATGTGGGTGCTGGAAATTGAACTCAGGACTTCTGGAAGAGCAACCAGTGCTCTTAACCTCTGAGTAACCTCTTCAGCCCACCTCATCATGTTTCTTATTCCTACTTTAAGAGTATCACTGTCTCTGAGTACCACTTACTTACATTGATTTAATATGACGTAACTTGGCATGTGTTTTTTAAGCAGGATAGTGACAGGATTGATGGAAGGTAGCTATGGTCATGGTTAGAGCTTCACAAAATCCTTTAACAGACTCTCTTAGAGGAAAAAAAGTGTACATTTCTGGGTAATCTCCAGATCCCCAAGTTCACCCATGGAAAAGGTGTCAGTCATCCTGACCCCTCTCCTCAAATAAAGGAGTTCGCCACACACAGAAGTTTGCTTTTCAATTTCCTTGCAGATGGTTTCTATCCTCATGACTTCCTATACACCTACCTATTCTTCAGTCTTTGATAATGCACTCAATGGATAAAATAGATGATACAATCTGGCACTCAATATTTACTCTGAGACCACTGACAGAAATGCCAACTGTTCAAGTACATCTCAACTAATAAACCTACAACTCACCCCAGGGTATAGTCTTTCTCCCAGCTCTTCTGTCACTGTGATATCCCTCCTCCCTGTCTTTTGTGAGTTTTCTTCTAATACCTAGTTTCCATTTGACAGGCAATGACAAACCCAGAACACATACTGTGGGTTAAGTCAGTACTGCTGTGAAGCAACTTCAAACTCAAAAATATAAAAACAAGACTGCTATTTATCAAAGGTACCCTGCACAGAGAAAGGAGGAAAGAAGGACGCTCTGCTCGTTCTAACGTCAATATGATGGTATTTGGTTGATAAAGTGAGTATTACCAGGACCCTCACAAATCTGCCTTGAGGTGAGGAAGTGAACAATGGCATTTAGATAAGAAAATGAGATCTCGTGACGTTTGATAGGTTAGGAGAGGGCAGGTTGCTGTACTTGAAAGGAAGGAAGAATGGGACACTAAGAGCATATACTTGAAAGAGGTCTCAAGATGTCCTGTGGAAGGAAGCACATGGGCTCTGTTTGTACAGGACAAGAGCATATGGCAGCCTTATGTGTTTGGAAGAATGACTCACTAAAAATCTCTGTGGCTTGGGATCATTACATGTCTGAAAACACGGAGTCAAGTTTGTGGCTCGTAAAGCCTGCCTCTCTCTTGGTTCAAAAGAGGCCGTTCAGCTCATTTCTCAAGAACTGCTGTTCTCTCACCTCTCTCGAGAGGAGAAAGTTCCCTGATTTCACTGTGTGGAACCATCACAGCACCTACTCTCACTCTGTTGCCCTTCAGCCATGAAGGGATTTTGGTGTTCTAAGGGAGGCAGGTAGTAATTTCAAACTGTCATTCCTGAACTGAAAGCACATTAAAAGTGACTTACAGAAGGATGACACCAATGAACATGCCAAACTAGACTGGAAAAAGCCCACAAGGCCTCAACCCTACACAAGAACTGCAGACAACTGAGGAAAGCTGTGGGCAGGGGAGGGTCTTTCCAAAAAAAAGAGCACACCAATTGGTTATCAAATGCCAAATGGTCGGCCCTGAAAATATAAATACAGGTAGCATTATACAGCATGAAAGACTGAGTAGGTTACACTTAGGAATACATGTGTAAATTCATGTATATGTGTGTGTATATATATATACATACACACATATATATACATATATATGTATATATATACATACATATATATATACATATGTATGTAAGCAATCCATTAAAAGAGAGAGAGAAAGGAAAAGTGATGCAACCTGATGAAGTATTAGTAGAATGATGTCTCATGATAGGCAAGATCTGATATCTACTAATGTTATAACAATTCATTAAAGACAAACAAACAACCATAGGCTACAAATTAGAAGGAGAGTGAGGAGTGGTATGAGGGAGGGGTAGGAGGTAGGAAAGAAGGAAGGGAAAGGAGAGAAGGGAGACATGTTGTAATTAAATTACAATCTCAAATACAAAGGCTAAAGGCAAATTTTTAAAAGGGGGAGGAAAATAAGACATGGTAGCATCTGCCAAAAGAAAACAGAAAAAAAGAAAGCCTACTGTCTCTACTTACCTGGCTGTCTAAATTAAAATTATGTTTTAAAAGACTTCTTTTCCTTCTTGCGAAGTCATTTTTTGCCATTTAGTAATGAAACATAATTTTTTTAAAAATCAATGTTAATTTATGACAATGATACTATAAAATATTGATGAAATAAAAATTCCTAGGCTTCAGTAATGAGAACAGACATTTAAATCAATTCCACACTCTGGCAACAAAGCAATCTTTGCAGAAATACTAACTGGTTTACATTTCTGGTTTTCAAATCCTTTACTAGTTTTCTATCATTTGTCAAGCAGTCTAAATTAATTAGTAAGACCAAATATATCCTTCATTGTTGTCTCTTATTTACTGTTCATCTCCCATTATTTTATGCTATCAAAATAGAAATCCATTCACAGTTCCCAAAACAGAGTAGGACATTTTGTACTCCTTGTTTCCATGGCTATCATTACAGAAGAATTTCCTATAAAATCCTACCTATCCTTCAAAATGAAGGTCAGGTGTTTTCCATCCCAGTACATAGCTTTACACGAATATTTTGTCAGACCACATCACCATTCCATTCTCTCTTCCTTCGGTATCTCAATCATAGAGCTATGTTTATTTTTCACTTGGCTTATAGAACATGCTAAGTGTAATTTCATGCTGCCTAGACTACTCTATAAATATCTGTTAACTATATGTCACAAGCATTATATTCTCTCATACTGCAACATTAGCACAAATTCTATTACTTCGGTGTTACATTGCTTAAATTTGATCTTTCTGGTAACCTTACAAAGAAAACAAGATACTTTTATGCCAATAGTATATAGCTGCCAATAACTAGAACTACTTTAGACTCAGAGTCCATGATTTTCTACCCCTGTATGTTCAATGATGTAGACCAGTGGTTCTCGATCTTCCTAATGCTGTGATCCTCTAATACACTCTCTTGTGTTGTGTTGACCTGCAAATACAAAATTATTTCATTGATAGTTCATAACTGTAATTTTGCTACTGTTATGAATCATAATGTAAATATCCAATATGCAGGATATCTGATATGCCCAAAGGAGTCTTGGTCCACAGGTTGATAACTGCTTATATAAATGCATACATACTTTGATGGCAAACCAAGTACTCTCAGAGACTCTTCTGATCAGGTAGCTTAAGGAAAAGAATCTCTATGGTGTAAACCTGCAAATAATTGTGCTGAAGGAATAGAGCCACACAGTAAAGCACACACAACCTGGAGTTCCATGCCTATAAAAGTCTAGAACAGTGCTTTCACAGTTAGGACCAGATTTTCCTCCCAGGTAACATCTTTTTGTGTCTGGTAACATTCTTGGTTCTTAAAACAGGGGCAAATGTAGTGAAAACAGATCAGAGATGGTAATAAATCTCTGGCAATCAACAGGGAAACCCTCTATAACAAGAAATTATCTAGTACCCAAAAGTCAACTGGGCTAAGGTTAGGAAACTCTTTCTAAAACACACAAACTAATCTACATTAACAAAAGGCTAATATCAGTGGTTGGTTAGTGATGGAAGGCTGGGGAAGGAAGGGAAGAAGACATTGCAAAGACACATGACCAAGTTTCAGAACTTTTGGTCAACCCAAGCTTACCACAGATTCTAAGGACATAGTGGTGTAAGTATGATGCCAACAAATGCAGTCCCTGGAGTGCTATTATTATTCTTCCCACAGCTATATGATTCCATTGGTGTTTCAGAAAACAGCTCAGGGTCTTACATTTTCACTATCAATTACATTTTATGTAAATTATACACCACAAAAAAAAAGTTTCCAGCTGAAACTGGAAAAACAGTTAGGTTTATATCTCCTCTATGACTCCTGTCCTTTTGCCTGCATTTCAGTCTTCATCACCTAATGGTACTTTTTCTTGATTGCCTTTCTTAACGTTATTTTCTCTTGGCCCTTATAACTGTATAGAAACTCACAAAGATCTGTAGCCTTTGGGACTGGGCAAGTATTTTTTTAAGTGACTATCATAATCTATCTGTGTGATGTGGTTGTTTGTAAGTTCATTAAAATAAGTAATTTAATTAAATTTAAAACAAAAAAAGTTTATCATCTAGTCTAGCTAGATGATAAAGCAGCTAATTATATGACTTTAGTTAATCCTCATTTTAGAGGAGAAAAACTTCAGACACAGCTTGGCAACTCTGCCCTAGAGTTGACTTTCAGGTATGTCAGTCCTAAACCAAAATCCTTCTATTTGTACTGGCAATGTACTATTCTTTTAATTGTGAAAATTAATGTATTTTATTTTATCTGATTTTTAAATGGGTACCTCAACTATACAGGTCATTTTTAAATGACTACATGTAGGGAAGAAATTACATACTTGGGGAAAATAATTATTCTGTAAGTCATTTAGCTTGAGGTAATGGTCATTTCACTTTGTGACTCAAATCTTACTCAAAATAAGACAATTTTTTTCACCAACAAATAAGTGTTACATATAACAGAAAAGAAAACATTCTAGAGAGCCTTTTCTCCTCCCTCCTTATAGAGCCATCTGTCTCTCCCCATCACCAGGATTTGCTATGCTGTGACCTAACTGGGACTCTGATAGACTTTCTCCAAAGATCTGGTCCTAGAATAGTTTCCACTCTCACGAAATACCTCTTGGGTTATCAATTCTGAACGTTTGGGGGTTGTTGTTATAAAAGAAACACAATGGAGCAAGCAAGATTGGGAAACTCTCTGGACGTAGATAAGGAAAAAAAAACAATTAACAATCAAAGCCTTGGGAAAAACTTAAGTTCAGTGTCATACACAATGACCTTTCATTGCAAGGAGTTAAAAATTATTTCATGTCCAGACTCTCATGTGTCTATCAAGAATCTTTACATTACAAAAGCCAAGCTTCTGCTTTGTTTTAGTAATGTCTTTAGGCTTCCACTGGGAATTCTTCAATACACAAAGTTGTTAATTAGAGAGAAGGAAAGGTATTTGAATGACTTCACTACTCCCAATTATTCTTTGGTGGAGTTGAATTTTTTTCTCTTAACATATGAAGGAATGCATGTGCCTTATCATGCCAGGAATGACTTGTTGTAGCCTTAATTCTATCAACATGATGCTACTACGCATTTTTTTAAAAAAGTCAACAAGAGTTTCCTCAGTTAGGAGTGATGCCCCGAGACAGCTTAATGAGAAAATAAAGGCAAGACAAAAGCAATTCTCTGGTTAATGCAAGCAGCCAATTTAATGGTTTACACAGTAGATTAGATTCTAAAAAATGAGGGGAAGCACCCATGAATCTAGCTTTTCATTTATGGAAGTATGTTTTTCCTTTTACATATGCAAAAAGGCCAACATTTCAAGCTTTTCTTTGTCTAATCCACTGATCAAAACAGTGTAAGGGTATAATTAACTTTCTTTTAAAAAAAAAACTTATTACCACATATTATCACAGGGAAGCCCCTGAGAAGAGACAGTGGATTACGAAACACAATAATCTCTTGGGGTAAATTTTGTGCCTAAAGTTTCTTCCTATACTCATTTAACTTGGGAAGATAAAATTATTGTGCAGTATTAAAGGACCTCTGTGTTGAAAGGCCATTTGTATGTTATCTATTTAGTACTATGCCCCATTCGGATGATGAGTTTGTGGCACATGGACACACAACACATGCAAAGCTCTCAATTGTACTCTTCTTAATGACAACTGCAGAAAGGAAACATTCATAAATATGAAATACTTTTAAAGAAATTATGGTATATTCAATGAAATATTGGACCACTGTTAAAATAATGTTGGTTCATGAAATTTTCCTTTAAAATATACAAAGATGCATTTTAGTATACACAAATACAATTGCTAGTGAGACAAAGCAGAATTAACTATTTGCATGGAATTTATATATGCACGGGCAGTTAAAAACAACAGTAACTATAAGGAAGCTGGTTGAGAAAGCAGCAACTTTTGTAGTGTTGCATTGTCTCTGTTTTTTTTTAATAATTCAGTGGCTCAGTGGTTAACAGCACTTGGTGTTCTTACAGAAGACTCAGATTTGGTTCTTAGCACCCTTAAGGAAGCTAATCATCTATAACTCCAGTTATAGGGCATCCAACATCCTCTTCTGGCCTCTGTAGGCTCGAGACATACATGGTACTCATACACAGAGGAGGCATACACTCATGTGCATAGAATAAAATTTCTAGCTGGGTAATGGTGTTGCACACCTTTAATCCCAGTACTTGCGAGGCAGAGACAGGTGAATCTCTCTGAGTTTGAGGCCTGCCTGGTCTACAGAGCAAGTTACAGGACAGGTTCCAAAGCTACAGCAGAAAAACCCTGTCTCAAAAATAAAAACCAAAATAATAATAATAATAATGAAATTTCTAAAAGAATGTTGACAATTTGGCATATATATAGTGTTTTAATTATTTTATATCCTGACATACCTTATATTATGAAAGCTATTAGTTAATAATTGAAGTGTCTTTCTTTTCTTTTTTTCATTTTCTAAAATTTAAATTAGAAACAAGCTTGTTTTACATGTCAATCCCAGTTCCCTCTCCCTCCCCTCCTCCTGTACCCCTCACTAATCCCCTATCACATCACCACCTTTCTGCTCCCTAGGTGAGGCCTTTCATGGGAGATCTTCAAAGTCTGTCAAATCAATTGGAGTAGGACCTAGGCCCTCCGGATCAAGTTTAGGCTGAGAGCCCTCTATGTGGAATGGGCTCCCAGAGTCCATTCGTATACTAGGGATAAATACTGATCCACTGCCCAAGGCCCCATAGATTACACAGGCCTTCTACCTGACACCTACATTCAGGGGTTCTGGGTCAGTTCTATGTTGGTTTCACAGTTATCAGTCTGGGTTCTATGAGCTCCCCCTTGTTCAGGTCACATGTTTCTATGAGTTTCTCCAGCTTGGTCATGACCCCTTGGCTCATCACTCCTCCTTCTCTACAATTGGATTCCAGGAGTTCAGCTCAGTGTTTAGCTGTGGGTATCTGCTTCTGCTTCCATCAGCTACTGGATGAAGGCCCTAGGATGGCATATAAGGTAGTCATCAATCTCATTATTGGAGAAGGGCATTTAAGGGTAGCCCCTCACTATTGCTTAGATTGTTAGTTGGTGTCACCCTTGTAGATCTCTGGAAATTTCCCAAGTGCCAGATTTCTCTTTAAACCTATAATGACTCCCTCTATTTTAGTATCTGTTTTCTTCTGTTCTTCCTCCAACTCAATCTTCCTGCTCCCTCATGTCCTCCTCTCCCCTCCTTGTGTCTTAATCAAGAACATGGATCTAATAGCTATTAGCAATGAGTGGCACTTGAAAGCTGATCAGCCCATGAACACACTGCAGCAGTGGCTATATGCATAAGAAAGTTGCAGAGGAGTGTCTAGCTGGAGGAAGAGGGGGCCGGCAGGAATGGAATGGGAGGGGAAGGATATGAAGATGAATAAGATCACAATCATTGAATGGACAGGAAATGAACAAAAATTTAATAGATAAAAGTTGATTACTCAGTCATAGTGACATGCCTGTAGTGGGCAGCTTAAGCAGAAGCATCCCTTTGAAACCATAATGTTAGAAACAGCCTGGGGAATATATTGAAATCTTGTGGCAAACTAACTGATATGATTGTATCATTAGGCTTTCTTTCTTATCAATAGCAGAGGTCCACCCAGCTTTTGAAAAATTCAGTCATTTAATGAATGCTTACACAAGAATTTTAACCTTGTAGGTCGGGCGTTGGTGGCGCACACCTTTAATTCCAGCACTCGGGAGGCAGAGGCAGGCAGATCTCTGTGAGTTGAGACCAGCCTGATCCACCGAGTGAGTTCCAGGACAGCCTCCAAAACAATACAGAGAAACCCTGCCTCGAAAAAAAAAAAGAATTTTAACTTTGTAGTAATAACTTATTTTAAGGTTTTTCTCTTGATAAGATTGTAAGATATGATTTCTGCTTCTAGTCATTAAATAGTACCTGATATCTTCCCAACAAAATTAGCAAATGAAGCATAATGTCAATAAAAGTTTATACACACACACAGACACACACACACAAAAAAAAAAACAGAACACAATAATATAAGCAGGTATGGAAGACTCTGAAATTGCCCTGGCTTTCTTTATAGGCTGTGTAGCACAGACAAGGAGAAAACCCCTTTGCTCAATGTAGGGTTCATGGAGGCAAGTGAACTTGGCAGCACGAGTTCTGGACAGGAGAATGCTATTCAACAGCTCCAGAATTCTCCAAAGGCTTCTTCATTAAAAGAAACACTATTGCACTGTGAGCTGAGTGACTCTCAGTGCTGACTAGGGACCAAGAAACATGTGAGTTCCAGTCAGCTTATAGAGAGACTTCCTTACAGCACTAGAACAAACCATGTATTCCAAAAGTGTCATGCCTTAACATGGAACTAACCTAAGCCCACTGTAGGAAACCCTCATGACTCAGACTACAAGAACAAGTCTAAAACAAACATACCATTGCCTCTGCCCAACAAAACAAAACTCTAAATTTTAGAAAATACAAAATCCCAATTCTAGATCATTCCTGAAGTTCTATTTAAAAGAATCCAGAAAAGGAGGAAAGTGTTGCAAAGAAAATTAGAAATTAAAGGGGGGAAATTCACACTAGAATACAAAGGGGAATACAAATAAAACAAGGAAAGACATGGAAATTACAGAAAGGACTAATTAGGAGTTCTAGAAGTGAAAAGTGCAGTATCAGGAATGTCAGATTCTCTCAGATTGCACACCACAGTGATGCGGAGACATGGTAAAAGAAACCGTCTAAACTGAACGAAGAGTGGAAAAGCTCTGAACAAAACGGGAATTTACTTATTGGGCAGTGTTAACATCCAGAACATACATGGAAATAAAATACTGAAATTCATGAGTGTTGACCCTAAATTTTCAAGTTTAATAAGAACTACAAACCCAAAGAAGCTCAAAATGCACATGTACTCAGTGGCATCACTAATGCCAATGCTAAAGAAGCAGTGTGTTTCATGAAAGCAAAATGAAAAAATACAGTGACTTCTCATCAGAAATAGTCCAAGTCAAAGACAATAAAATAATACTGATACATTTAAAGCATAAAACATCAATCTGAAATTTTATATTTAATAGAAAACGTATTTCCAAAAGTAAGACAAAGTACAGACTTTCAAAACAGAGGAAGACACACACAAAAGTGTGGTCACAGTATTGAGTGAGTATGAATGCTGACTGAAGTCCATCTGGCTCATTTTAAAAACTAAAAATAATGCTGCTATGATGTCTGTTCCACTATGTTCATAGCAGCATTATTTGTAATATCTAGATCCTGGAAGCAACCTAGATGCCCCACAACTGAAGAATGAAAAGAGAAATGTGGTACATTTACACAATGGGATACTACTCAGAGGGGAAAAAAAAAACAATGGAATCTTGAAATTTGTAAGCAAATGGATGGCACTAGAAGAAACCATCCTGAGTGAGGTAACCCAGTCACAAAAAGACAACAATGGTATGTACTCACTCATATATGGATTTTAGACATGGATCAGGGGAGTGCCAGCCTATAATCCCAGTGCCAGTGAGTCTGGGAAACAGGGAGGTTCCCAAGAGAGATGCATGATACCCCAGAGAAGTGGAATGAGGCAAGATCTCCTGAGCAGATTGGGAACATGTGGGGAGGGGAGAGGGAACCAGGAAAAAGAAAGGGAGAAAAGAGAAGGGGAGAAGAAGTCATGGGGGAGCAAGAAGGCTGAGTCAGGGTAAGAATAGAGGAGAGCAGGATGAGCGATACCATAATAGTAGGAGTCATTATAGGTTTGAGGAGAGAGCTGACACTAGTGAGATTTCCAGAGATCTACAAGGATAACACCAATTAAAAACTAAGCAATAGTGAAGAGACTACATTAATAGCCCCTACCTGATAATAAGGTTGATGACTACCTTATATGCCATCCTAGAACCTTCATCCAGTGACTAATGGAAGAAGAGACAGATACTCACTGCTAAACACTGAACTGACCCCCTGGAGCCCAGTGACAGAGATGGAGGAGTGATGAGCAAAGCGTTCAAGACCATGTTGGTGAAACCCGCAAAGACAGCTGACTGGACAAGAGGGAGCTCTTGAACCCCAGACTGATGCCTGAGAGGCCATCAGGAGACAGATCCAGACTCCATGAATGTCATGTCAGTGAGGAGGCCTCAGAAATCTCTGGGGCTTTGGATAGTAAATTAGTGCTCACCATGGCGTACAAATGAAGTTTGGGAGCCCATTCCACATGGAGGGATGCTC
Organism: Mesocricetus auratus; assembly: GCF_017639785.1. Classification (NCBI taxonomy): domain Eukaryota; kingdom Metazoa; phylum Chordata; class Mammalia; order Rodentia; family Cricetidae; genus Mesocricetus; species Mesocricetus auratus. The sequence continues at coordinate 37,285,778 of NW_024429194.1, read as the reverse complement.
TCTTGGCCTGGAAACATGGGGAAGGGCCTAGGTCCTGCCCTGGATGAAATGACAGACTCTGGAGATCACCCCAAGGAGGGCCTCACCCTCCCTGGGGAATGATGTGGGGATTGGGTGGAGGGCTGGGGGAGGGGAGGCTGGTGGAGGGACAATGGAAGAGGGGTGGGAGAGGGAGCTGGGACTGACATTTGAAGCATTCATGTTTCTAATTTAAATAAGAACATAAAAAAGGCTACCCCAAGAAAACCAAATTTATCCTAAGAATGAGGACAGCTAGAAAGCCATTATATGCCTAATATAAAGCTTACATTTTCTCTTAGTTTATTTAAAATGTTAAAAACATGACAATATTATTGTCAGACAATAACTTAGGGGTTACAACAGAAAGAAAATAAAATAATTGTAAGACACTATTACATTATAATAATGATGGAAGATATGAAGGTTATAAGATATGAGTAAATCTAATGCTAGAAACAGCAAAAAAAAACTAACTGAAGAGACAAATGAATATACATAGAACTACAGCCTTATTTTTTTCAGTGAAGGCATGTGATATTTGGAATCTCTCTATGTAAATAGAATGTCCATGGGCTGGAGAGATGCCTCAGTGTTTAAACAAATTTGTTTCGCTGGTAGAGGATCCAGGTTCAATTACCAGCACCCACAAGATGGCTCATAATTGTCTGTAACTCCAGTTCCAGAAACTCCAATACCCTCTTCTGGCCTCAGAACACACACACAAGATAAAAAGAAATCTGAAAAGAGAATAAACAAGAAAACTCTTTGAAAGCAAACTAGAAAGGTAGATACTTGTGACAAAGTGAAATAGTAACAAGTAATTTATAATTTGCTATTGCATGAAGAAATGAACAAGAAGTTTCCAAGGGAGATTCAGCAAAAAAGTCAGAGCACTGACCAGGCTGTTATGCTATGGTCTGGGGTTTTGTCAGATGCCACCTGTCAGCTCTGTGATGTGCAACTTTACTTCCTTTGTTCTTGCTAGATGAATATTCATTTTTATTGCTAGGTTTGTGTTCATCATCTTGGATTGCCTTTTTTATTATTAAGGAGAGCACTCAGAATTATTTATGCTTTAAGTCTCATAAGAACTTTAGACAAGAAATTGCCTGAAGTCTGTGAGGACTAAGACATGGACCCTTGTCAAGCTTTCAGAGCACACGGTATCATTGTTTTCACGCCTTCTTGCTCATACAAGTTTCATACTTGGTGAAATGGGCCTTAAGATTTGTTTGGATGTAATATGCATATTGTAGGAAACCAAAGGAGTAGAGACCAAAGCAGAGAAACCCTGTAATTTTTCAACCAAACCAGGACACTTTTAGGAGTCCTGGCCTACCAAACTGAAAGGGTAGGAACATAAGATACACAAAGAAGTGTGGTCCAAGCAACTAAGGCAGCCACCCCATGCCCTTCCTCTAACTACAAAATATTATAAAACAGAATTCAAGTTTTAGGATTTTAACAGGCCACGTGGGTTGATAAAGTTGGAGTAGTTAAATTTTATGTCCATGAATTATACAAACAGGTCCATATACACACAGAGGATGTATATACATGAGTATATGTACATGTTCATACCTTCAAGTACATGAACAAAGTCTAACAATTACAAACTGTTATTTACATGTGTGTATGTTTTCTACCTATGCAAATACATAAACTGTTGGAAGCTGTTCATACATGCTTATGTGTTTGCATGTATATTTGAATTTTTCAAAACTGAAAATAAAATGTACTGATGCTTTGCTTTGTATTTTAAGTGACCACATTTCTGACACATAATCTGTAGGCACAGCTGAAGATGCAGTTTTATAATTAGTTCACACTCCAAAGTTACAAATAGCCAAGCACAGTGTATTAGTTTCCTCTTGGATATGACCAAATGCCTGGCAGAGGCAATGGAAGGAAGAAAAGGACTGTTTTGCTCACAGTACAAGGGACTACAGTTCATCTGGAGGGGAAGCTATGGTAGCCAGAGCTTAAGGCAACTGATCACATTCCATCTTCAAGCGGTAAGCCGAGAACTGGTACTCAGTTCCTTCTTCCTCCTGTCTGGGACCTCAAACCATGAAACGGTACCACCTACATTTAGGATGCTCTCCAAGCCCCAGTTAATCTAATCTAGATAACCAATCACAAACACACCTGGAAATTTGTTTCCATGGTGAAATTCCACAAGGTTGTCAGTTAAGATTAACCATGACAAAAAAAGAAAAAGAAAAGAAAGAAAACGAGAGGAGAAGAAGACCAGGAATCTGGGGTGCATAGGCTCCCACCGGTAGGGGAAGCTCAGTGGCGGTCCCCAGGCAGTCCTCAGGCACTGGAAGGCAAGCCCAGATACAGGTCCGGGTTTACTCTCTCTACAGTCTCTCAATACCTGCTCAAGGCAGAGGTAAGGCACTAAGAGACCCCTGTAGGAAGGAAGGGCATTAAATGTTTCTGGTGTCTTCACTCAATTCTCGAATCTCTGCTCTTACATATAACAAAGCTGAATATTCCAGGACCAATGCTAGCTTCCTTTCTTATCATCCCATAACTTTAATATACCCAGAACTCTCACTACATTCCATTTTAGAATGATTTCCTTGGAGTAGTATTTGATGCCAAGCATCAACATTAAAAAAAAAATCACCAGAAGTTGGACATTATAATTTTGTGGGTTTTGTTTTGTTTGTTTGTTTTTTTTAATTTTACGACATTTTAAATTTCAAACACAACTGATTCTCCATGCCCATTTCCTACTTAGGAATCTATCGGCAGACATCCCCCCAAGCAGTTGCCAGTGGCCTTTCATCAGAATAGATTTTGGGCACTTAGGTCAGCCAACATCCAAATTCAAGGTGACAACAGAGTCATTAGGAGAAAATATAGACTAGGTGTGACTTCGCACTCCAGTATCTTGTTGGTTTCTGGTCTGACAGGTGTAAACAGCAGCGAAGAAACATTCACAACACAGAAGCGGCGAAACCTCCCTGGCTTCCTGCCCACAATCACTTTTACATTTATATCAAGACAATATTTAAAGCACAGAGGCTTCTGCCTATGGCTATAGGGGAAAATGTAACTCAAAAATAGTTTTCTCTTAATGTAATCAAAAGATACGTGTCGTTTTGAGGGAGGCTTTTGGAAAGGGAGTGTTGGATTATTTCTACTGAGGCTGTTTCTACTGAGTCTGATTGCTGTTATCCCAGATGTTGTCATCAAAACAATTCCAGAGGGAAGTTTTCTATGCATCAGGTGATGGCTTACGTGTGTGAAAGGGCATAAGGAATGCAAACTAGTGGTTTGTGCTGCTGGTTATTTGGCCCAGATGGTAGATCGGGTGCCTCCAGAAGGCCCTGCTTCCTTCACACACTTGCAGCCTCTTTTTTCTGTCTCTACTCATCTCTATCTCAGGCGCACAGACACAAGCCAACGAGACCACCGCCTATAGCTTATACACTTGCTTTCATGTCATGATCATTTCTCTTCTCCCATTCCCCGTGTCTTATATCTGGTGGACATTTGTGGCATACACCCCTCATGACCATATTTGTGTACATAGGCTGATATGTAATATTAACATACATTGGAAGATATAAAAGTTTATGCACTATATTATATTGGATTTGAATCACATTTTACGTCATTATTTGGGGTTTGCTTTTTAATTTAACATTGATCTATAGTTCTAGTTACGTTACTGTTTTTCAACAGAGTTGGCTAATACTGGAGCAACGAAGTATTACGTTCAGAAAACAGCTTGAGTGCTGATTCTCCTAGAAGGGGTGGTCATCTATCACATACAAACTCTTTTCTCCAGCACATCTCCTTGGGAGTCTATAATTGAGTTTCTCATACAGAATGAGCTAACTAGGGTCTCAGAGTACATCTACATTAAATGACACTAGAACTGGCGTTGCATAGCCTTAGGATCTATGTCTAACTTTTTCATACAATGGGGGGGGGCAGTGGAGTCTGAGAGTATTACAGCCTTATTGTTGTCACTAAATACTCAAGACATTCTCCAGATGACTATAATTCAGGATTCCTTCCTTTACAGCCTCCATATCTATACCATGACTACCTGTTTGGACACCCGGCAAAGTTAGCAGTATCTGTACATTTACTTTGCATTTCTTCTGCATTTTCTGTATACATTCTTAGCTCTTACTTCCCCTTCTCTAAATTGCCCACACTTGTTATTTTTGTGCAGTTTTCTATTCACCTTCTTTCTTTCATGTTCATACGATATATATGATGTATCCTCTGTAGTTCCCATATTTAACGTCTTGTTACATCTTAGATACAGTGCAAATATTCTTCCTCCAGTCTCTCACCCCATCTTTTTGTTGGTGTTGTTGTTTAAGACAGGGTTTCTTTGTGTAGCTTTGGAGCCTGTTTTGGAATTTGGTCTGTAGACCAGATTGGCTTCAAACACACATAGATCCACCTGCCTCTGCCTCCCAAGTGCTGGGATTAAAAGCCTGCGCCACCACCACCCCGCTCTCACCACATCTTAACATAGGTATGGAAAAGTGTTAGAAAGAAAAACAAAACAATAACAATAACAACATACCATGGTGAAAGTCAAGTACATGAGGGTTTTTCTGGGTGGTTTATACTTGGGGTATCTAATTGGTTTAGTCTTTCTACTAAGTCCCAAAAGATACTCTTCTCTGTTTTATTTCCCATAGCTTTCAAATCTATCTTCAGCATTTAAGCCTTTGATTCATTTGAGGTTCATATAACATTAATCCATCATTTCTCTTCATGGAGGGACAATTTCTCCAACTGGTATTAAAAATATATGCTATGATTTGTAATGACATCTGCTGATTTGTAATGCCATGACTGTCATATGTAAATGGCAAAGCATGTGACTCCATTTCTGGGTCTTCATGTTGGTCCTTTAGCTGGTTCTTTTCCTCACCAGCGTTACACTGGTTTTGCTTCCTTGTACTAAATTATAAGGGTTGATATGTAATGCCCTTCTGGATTTGTTTAAAGTTTATATTTATTTATAAAAGTCTTGCCAATGATTTACCCATAAGAATTTTAGAAGGCCATACAAAGGTTATGAAAGAGTCCTTCAAGAATTCTAAATAGAATGGAATTAAATTGAAGATTCATTTGAGAAATAAATTAGCTCTTTCCTGTGTTAGGTGATATCACTTTTAAAATTTTGTTTTCATATAATATACTTTGATCTTATCACTTGCCCGTTCCCAACTCCTCCTAGATCCTCCCCCACCTTCCTACCCACCCAACTTCATGTTTGTTCTCTCTTCCTCTCTCAAAACAAAAAGCAAAACAAACTAAAAGACAAAGAGACAAAAACTACCAAACAAAACAAAAGGTTATACACATACAAAAATAAAATATAAATAAACTAAATCAATGGATCTAATATACATGGAGTCCATTTTGTGCTGACCAGCTACTGCTGAGCATGGGACCTGCCCTAGAGTGTGGTTGATATACCCAGTGACACTCCATTAGAGAAAACTGATTTTCTCTTTCCCAGCAGTTCTCAAGTACAGATAGAGTCTTGGTTAGGGATGGAGCCATGTCTTAAAAATACTGTATATCTTGACTATTTATATCTTTGTTTAACCAACCATAAAACTCTCTATGCTCGTGTATCTTCTGTTAAGCTGATTCCCAAACATTTTATATTTTCTATTGCCGTTAGGAAAAATAATTTGTCTTATGCTAGTTTCTACCATGTTACTAATTGGTAGCATGTCACAGATTTTTGTATGCTGAACTTACCCTCATCATTACTTATTTAAATGTTATTTCCTGTCCTTTAATGTTTGTTTGTTTTACTTTCTGGGTTTCATACTGCAGGGACATTGGCCTTTCTAATTATGCCTTTCAAATCTTTTCTTGTTTTGTTTTGTTTTTCATCCTTTCCAACTTTTAATCCTTGTCTGAGACTTTCCCAGAGAGTTCCCTGACCTACTCTCCACTTGCTAATACTTGAGCGCATTCTGCATCTCACCCAACATCCAGTTCTTATCCAAACCCAAACTTGATAGCACAAGATAGAGTTCAGTCATCTTCTCGAGGTCTTCCAATAGTTTGCTATACTAATCCAGAGCTTATTTAATATAGAGTTTAAGACTAAAATTAAAGATGCTAGCCTGAGCCAGGTGGTGGTGGCACACGCCTTTAATGCCAGCACTCAGGAGGCAGAGGCAGGCGGATCTCTGTGAGTTTGAGGCCGGGCTGGACTGATAGCCTCCAAAACAATACAGGGAAACCCTGTCTCATAAAAACAAAAAACAAAAAAAAAAAACAAAACAAACAAAAAAAGATGCTAGCCTGACTCCAGTGGGGAGAAAAGGACTCTTACCACATGACATTGTTTAGTCTTAACAGACAGAAGTGCGAGGCTCGCAGGGTAAGCTCATCTGTGGGGATCACCAGAGGGAGGCTTCTATTCATAGTGCTTCAGCCTGTTTATTAACTGGAGTAGCTAGCCTCATTATGGATACATCAAAAAATGCTTGGGTTTGCTCTTTTGATTTTTCAGAGTGATTTTTAAAACACCTTTTTGATATGCTAAGAGCCTCTAATGAGGACAGAAAACATCAATTCAAAAAAAAAAAAAGGTTTCAGTAAAGAACAGCTATCTGGTTTGCTGTTAGTTAGCAAACTGCCCACAGGGACTGCAGAATGGATTTTTATTCAACAGCAGGTCTTGCCAAAGAAAACAACAACTATGATTGACCTTGGAGAACTCAAACATGCATTTGCCTTTAATTTCCCCTGATTTTAGAAAATTCAAACTCCAGATGTCTGGGAGACAGGGCTGAGTAATGATGAAATAGGAAAAGGTACTGAGATTTGATTTGCAAAGACCATTGTTGCTCCATAAAGAAGCAGAGGGATCATTGGGAAATTGTGGCTGGTTTCTGTTTTGTTTCCCACTTAGCCTCAGTTTCCCCATCCATAAGAAGATATTTCCCATTTCTCAGGGTTAATGTAAGAAACTGTTTCTAAGTAGTGTGACACAGAAGAGTGCTAAGTAAATGCCGTCTGTGAGGTCTACTCTTATTAAAATATAGTAATATAGAACAGCTAAAATGCAGGGACCATGAAAAGAAAGCCCTTAGACAAGAGGTCACTCCAAAACTAGTCGGGAGAGATTAATTAGAGCAAACACACACACACACACACACACACACACACACACACACACACCGAGAGAGAGAAATATAATAAGAAAGTTATGTGAGGTACAGATTACAATCAGTGGAGGCAAGTACTCCAAAGGAGTTAAGACGGTGAAGAATTCGTGTAGACAGGACATCATGAACTGTTTAAACCATCCCACTTGCCACACCATTTTGAAGACCAATGTGTCCCGATGAATAACCATCAAAATAAAGAGAAATATAGAAATCTCTTGATGGCATAAAATAGAAATGGCATTGTAGGGAGAGATGATGTCATCCAGAACTCCTCCTGGTGGGCCAGTGAGATGGCTCAGTTTTTCATTAAGACACTTGCTACCCCAGAACCCATTCAGTAGAAGGAAAAAATTGACTCCCATAAATTGTCTTCTGACCTTAATTTGTGCTCTGAGTCACATGCACCAACATATTAATAAATAAACAAATAAACAAAATGCAACAAATAAACGCATTAATCAATTAATCAATGTAAAAACATCCTCCTAGAGCTCCCCTGGAAAGGGTACTCAACATTCAGTAAGAACACTTTGATAAATGAAGCCAATGTTGTCACTGTACATCTATCTCCAGATTCTATACCCTGTGTCTTTGTGCCCCAGCACCTCAGAATCAATGTGTACTTTTACACCTCAGGGCCATAGCAGCATGTCTTTGAGGGACCACTCTTGGCAACTAGAGTCCAATATCTTTACATGTGGAAAGTCTCAAGTATATACGCCTATAATCCTGGTCCCGCACTTGCTAAGTGATGAACACTGCAGAGCATACAAACCACTGTGATCATTCATCATTCACAGGATCTGGTGTACTTCAGGACTCAACCAGATCCTTCCATTCTGTGATCTGCTTCTTCATTCCTTCTGTAGTCTCTCAGAGGTGGGGGTGTGATAAGTAAATCACTTATGTAGGTAAGTATCCTCATCTCCAAGTTTCTTTTGGGGACTCCTACTAGGAGAGTGAGCCACTGAAGGGATGCAGAAACATTGAAAGCGACTCTCTCTGTGTGAGTCAAGTTCATCAGAAAATTCTTTGTTTTATTGAGTTTGAGAATAAAAAAATAATAGCAGTTACTGAAAAAAAGCAGTTTTCCGGGTTTATTTGTGTGATATAACAACCCCCACACACACACACAGGTGCATATCACCCATTAGGTACTAAGGATGCCTCTGCTACTCTAAGGTGTTCACACTTGAAATAGATTATTTTAAGAAATTGAACCAAGTGCTGAGTTCCTCACTGGAATGGATACAGCACATGAACAGGGAGGTTGGTCTGATGGTCCAATACAGGAGCAGAGCATAAGGGCACATTTCATTCTGGTTGCACACAAAAACAAGAGTTCAGCTTGCAATCAATACAGCGGGATGGGAAAATGACACAAATAATACTAGTCTAATCTGAATCTATTTGCTCTCTGCTTCCATCAACTCTCTATGCAAAATGTTTAAGCCATTTGTGCCAAGCTCCGCGTTATGTTACACAGAATCTGACATAATTTAAACATTTCCTTTTCTCCTTTGTTCAGTGATCAAATGCCACCTTCTGTCACCCTGACTCCCAGGTGGCTTTTCTCCCACCTTTTCCCACTCTCCTTCCTTTGGATGTCCTCTCATCTTCCCATAATTGAAGGCTGATGTCATCTGGAAGACACATGCACTCTCTATTTTCAGAGACTCTGTCATCAACACAGCTGTCTGGCATCCTGTCATTGCCCATCGATGTCAGTTAAACAGGAACACAAACCTTTGCTGACATTATGCAAATGTGTAACCTTCCCTGGAGACTTTCTGCCTCGATGCCAATGTCTAGGTTGCACTGAAATAACACATTGTCCATGTAGACAGCTGTAACCTACTCTAATGTGTGTCACAAAACAAGTAAAAATTATCTTCATCTCATTTGCTAAAGGAATCTGCAATTTCTAGACTGAGGTAGCATTCTGGAAACAAAGGTCTCACAAGAACAAAAACATGTCTTTAGTATTCTCTACTCCATAGCATTGAGGAGGAACATTTCTTTTGGTAGAAGCAAAACTTAAATACTGATTATTGGAGTCTCCTCATATATTGCTTCAATAAGCAGTATAGGCTTTCCATAGTCCATCCCACATCCACCTGCAAGGACAAGAGGATATCCACTTTGTCTGCTTTGGTCAAGAACCCCCATCCTCTCCTCTCTACCATGTTCTTTCTTGAAGATTCATCAAGCCAATGTAAGTACCCCAGATGCACTAAAGTACTAACTATGGAGTTTACTAACTATGCTCATTGTTCAAGCATCCCAGGAGACTTAGGTACACTTGCTCTCCATGACCATTTTAGTTTTCAGTATCCCCTGTGGTTCCTTATTTCCTGTCTTCCTTTCACTCAACACACATTTTATAATTATTGGCTATGCTCAATCACTTAATAAGGTCTAGGACAAATACAACATTAACTCACAAATGGCCTGTTCTCAATAACCTTGCAATCTATGCATACTTCTAGAGTCAGTGAGACTCTGCCTCGTGTTGGTGACCAAGAAGTTCTTCAGGGAAAAGGCAACATTTATATGCCAAATATACAACTTGTAGTGATTTTCTTGCTGTAGTTATAACAGTTGTGTCTTAAGAATAGACTAAATGGGCCGGGCGGTGGTGGCGCATGCCTTTAATCCCAGCACTCAAGGCCAGGCTGAACTGACAGCCTCCAAAACAATACAGAGAAACCCTGTCTCATAAAACCAAAAAAAAAAAAAAAAAGAATAGACTAAATGTAATCCATTCAAATTCTAAAGGCTGGAAGTCTAGAATCTGTCTCAAGAAACATTGATCCCTTCTGAACCTTTATCTTCTGCTGTGCTGCTAGGTCTCCTTGGCACTATTAACTGTGGTGCTATACTATTTATGATTTATTAACGCTTGCCTCAGGATTCAGAAAGCAAAGCAAGCCTCAAGCCATCGAGAACAGGAAAGGGTGGTACACACCTTTAATCCCAGGACTCATGATTAAGAGGTAGACAGATCTCTGTAAGTTTAAGGCTACTATAGCCTACACAAGAGTGAAGAGTAACAGAGCTCATGCTTGAACCCCAATATCTGTTTCTGGATCTTTTATTTTTCATGTTACAACTAACTAACTTTGTAATATCATCCTCACATCATCATCTCCAAGGCTGATCTCCTGTCATAGAGAGACCAACTGAGTAATACAGAATAATACCACATTCCAAAAATCCTTAACTAGATAATACTACAACATTACCTTTGCCATATAGCATAACCACAGGTTCCAAGGATTAGGGCACATGCATCTTTTGGGGCCAGGTATTATTCAGACGTCCACAGAAATATTACATATAAAGGAAGTTTTCTGATCAAAGTCCTAAAACAAATATGTTGTCACTGGGACATGGCAAGAAGAGTATGCAGTAGACACTGGGAATCTTCACATCCAGAACAAAATGTTACTAAAGATGTTGGAAATATTTAAAGACAACTAGAAGCAATCAAAAACGTGTGAAGTGAAGACTGTTGTCAAAATTGAATATGGCCGTGATATACAGACTGATTTGACATCAGTCTCATCTTTAAATAAGACAGAGCCCAACAGGTGCCTTCAAGGAATGTAATACTTTTGTGTAGGAAGACACTGGTCCTAGCAGCTTAGTGGAGGTCACAAGAGCACAGACTCCATTCTACTAGTCCGGTACCGGGTAACCCTGGCTAAATCACTGCCCTGAAGGGTATGGGCACAATGGTGTCACAAATAAAAATTTTCAAAGGAATCTGGCATTTTAGATATATCCTAACTTTTAAATGCCAATAACAGCTACTAAACTGAACAAAATTATTATAACGTTGAAATAGTACATCTTTGACTCACAAGATACCTGTGGTCATTTGTAGCCTCTGGCTTAGAGGACTGCAATGCCAGTCAGCAAACTTTATCTGATGCTTAGGGCCAGTTTCTGCCAATAAGTGAAACTGAGATCAAAAGTATGATTCTAGATCTAGTCCAAAACAGCCTTTTTATTGATTTCTCTCTGCCAAAATATTCTTCTACATATCATCCAGCTGGGTAAATATTATATAAGAATAAGATAAGTGACTCCAAATGGTCAGATTACTCTGTCAAGAAGTGTTATACTAACAACTACAACAGGAACAAAATGGTTGGTCTAAGCTCACCCACTGGAATTTCATTCTTACATATCCTTAAATTCTACAAAATATTTGGCTAGCCTACATGATAGCCAATCCTGTCCTGGAATATTCTCCATCAGTAGAACTAGGATTCTCCTCCATCAGGGTAAATTTTGTTTTGGATAAGCCACTCATGATGAATTTGTTTCCTTCCTCAATGACTGATTGCTTAATTTGCCTATCAGTTCAGCTCTAGCCACTGAAATGGGATGATAAATCTGCTATGGTGACTCATTTTCTGGGCTCTTACCAAGAGGGAACACTTTTCAGACACTGGGATTTTCTGTGTGACATCTGAAGTTTTCAGCAGTCTTAGTATGTTTATGCCAGGGCAACTCTACCAACATGTTGAACACAGTAAAGCCAAAAGACAACATAAACCTATATACAGGAATGCTACAGAAAGTGGCACCCACTTGATTGATTCTCTCACAATAAGGAAAGACATATGTTCGCTTATATTTTTCAGAAAGAGAAAAATAAGAAAACAAATGAGTCCCAGAAAGATTCAAGAAAGTGATGAACGAACCTGACTGTAGAGATCTGAAGCAAAAAATCATTTCAGCATCAGTGGCGGGTACCAACCACAGCCACACAGGAAAGGAGCAACCTACATGTTTCAGATCCTGGGGACACTGCTAAGAGCATACTTATCCGGGCAGCTCTGATATCTGGAGGGTGTTTGGTGGAAAGGGAATTTTTTAAAAAGGAAAGCCTCACTCACCACTTAGATGACTTTAAACAATGCCATACTGTCGACTAGTTACTTTTCTTGTCACTGTGACTGGGCACCTGACACAAACAACCTGAAGAAGGAATGATTTATTTTCTTTATAGCCTCAGAGGTGTCATTCCATTAGTGGGAGAGGCCATGGCAGAAATGCTCGTATGCTAGTGGACGGGAAGCAGAGTACAGCCACAAGAAGGGGCCAGGACAACATATAGCTCCAAAGACATGGCCCCAGTGAACTCTGACCTCCAGCCGTACTTTACCCTCCACAGTTCTCCCACCCCCAGCAGTCTATTCAAATCCTAAATCCTCAAAGGATTGAGCCATTCATTGGGTCAGAGCTCTGTTGATTTGACTATCTCTGATAACTCTGGAGGGGGGGGCACAGCTGCGAGTGTGTCTAACTAACCTTCTTACCACCTCTCAATCCAATCAAGACTGACCCTCAAACAGTGAAACTCTGCTGTCTACCAGCAATATCTGGGGCTTATTGTGAGTATTCTAGATATTTTGATAACAAGTTAAATTTTATCAACTCAAATACTGAAATAACTATGATTACAGCAATAAAAAATGGCACATGCAGCAGTAGGTCAGACAGTAACACAATGTGACAAAGCAGATGTGTTCAGGAGGCAAAAGACCAGAGACAAGAAAGAGCCATGAGGTTATATTAATGTCTAACAAAAAGAAGCCTGAAATTAAGGAACAGGTTGAATATAATAATTTAGGGTCTGGAGAGAAAGCTTAGAAGAATTCTTGTTCTTCCAAAGGATCTGAATTCAATTTCTAGAGCCCACATCAGTTAACATAAAACTGCTGGTAACTTGGGAACCCAGTGCTGCCTTCTTGCCTCCTTGGGTACTTCCATATATCACACACACACACACACACACACACACACACACACACACACACACACACAAATAAATCTTAAAATAGTTTAATAAGAAGCTTTGGTTAATAAAATTTTACAACATTGGAATACGACTGATAGGTCAAGTGGAAATAGGCTAGTCAAGCTATGAAAATCACAGTCAACTGAAGGCAATTAAAGATGCCTATTAGACAGAGGATGTGAGAACTTTGACCATATCTTTCTATACTTGATTCTCAGGGGGGAAATGTAGACAAGTTTCCCTCTACTATTATGGATAAATGGATATATGTTGTGTTTTATGTGTTCCTCCTCTACAGGGTGTAGTTTCACAACATGCTGACACTGTCTGAAAGTTCAAGAAGGCTTTGGGAAGTTTCCTGTATTTAGGAAAGAAACTATGTGCTAAACAAATTTCTTAAACTTCAGACATAGCAATACTACATAATCTTCCCATTCCGCAGTGTCTTAGTTCTATTGCTGCAAAGAGATGCCTTGACCATGTCAATGTTATAAAAGAAAGCATTTAATTGGGGTTGGCTTACATTCAGAGGTTTAGTCCATTATCATTATGGTGGGAAGCAGGGCTTGCAGGCCAACATGATCCTGGAGATCTTTCCAGCTAAGAGTGCTACATCCATTTCATCAGGCAGCAGGAAGAGAGAGACAATGGGCTTGGCTTGAAGTTCCAAAACCCACCCTCAGTGACATACTTCCTCCAACAAGACCACACCTACTTCAACAAGATCATACCTCCTAATCCCTGTCAAGTAGCACTGATCCCTAATGGCCAGGCAATTGAATCTGTGAGCCTATGGGTGTCATTCTACAATAAACAACCCACAAACAAGTTAAGATAGAGTCTGTTTTAGTAACTACTTTTCCCTGGTAGAGATCAATGAATTAACTTCTTAGGGAATTTAACCAATATGAGATAAAATTTGCCTAAACACCAATGTTTCAGGTATCTCACCAGAGGTAATCTTAAACATTCCTAGGCATGCATTATCCCATTTACACTAGTGCTTCTCCATGCATACTTGTTTTGGTTTTAATATATAAAATACAGGATGGATCATGTTCACATCACCATGTTCATACAGATTTTTCTGATTCTCACCTCCCCCCCCAAAAAAAAGAAAAGAAGAAAATAACTAGGACCTAACACAATTTTAAATAGTCCCATGAGTGTAATGTACAAGTAAGATGTATTTTCCTATTTACATGTTCATTGTACTTAATTTCTTCCTTATTATAAATTTGCCCATTTGGTAAAATTAAGTAATAAAAAATAATTAAAATTGCAACTTACAGGAATTTAAATGATTTGTAATCCCTGAGGAATTACCAGCACATTAATAAGAGCTACATTCCAGGGAGAAGGCTTTGAATTATGAAGAACTTCTACCTTGCAAACTAATTACAATCCAACTTACTTTTTCCTGCCAATCCAGAAAATCAGTGAGAGATACTGATGTGTCCACCTTAACTTTTCACAAAAGAGTAGCTCTTCTTAAAACTCTAGTACTCTTGTTAGGACTAAAGCCTTTTCCTGGGTTTACAGCCTATTTCATTGCACACATATACATATGGCTTCGTATCATTTTTAACAACTACTGGCTTCATAAGTGCAAGCTGTATGTGTCTGCAAAAGGAAAAAATTCAATTTCATGTGTTTATATCTACCTGTAAAGAACTGTTCAATGTAGTAATTCCGAGTCACTATAAAACATCAATTTGGAGACCAAGGTCAGCGTATATTAATAATTTTTATTATTTCTTTTCTCCCAGAGTCACGATGTTGATTCTCTCTGTGGATCAGATTAATGAAAATATGAAATGTTATTACAGAGGAAACTGCATACAAAAATTTGCTTCTCATTCAGATCCGCTATACACTTTGCTGATCTCATTATAACCGTAAAACCTAATTTCTGGGGTTTCTGGTGCCTGGTGATATACAGTGCTGCCTGAGAAGGGAGGCGGGAACTGCTGGGAGAGGAAGTGCCTCGAGGCGCCACCACTTCACTTGATGATGAAGCTCTGAGTAAGTCAATAGGGGCAGGATGCAATCAAGGGGATCTCACATCATCTTCATTAGACATGAAGCATCCTTGGAGAATTCCCTGCCTCACAGAAGGTGCTTAGACTAATGAATGGATTTGGACCTCCCCTTCTTCAGTGGAATGTGAACTAACTAACAGCATTCAGAGAAGAGTGTCTGGTATAGCCGGGTGGGGTGAGGGTGGGTGGGGGTGAAATAGAAATACAAACTCTGTGTGATTCTGTTCATTTAAGTGCTTAACGTCGAAAAAGTAGGATGCTTTTTGCAGGATACTAGAAAGAGGGGAAGCAGGAAGCTGTTTAATTGATATGGAGTTTCCCTTCTGCGAGATGAAGAGAACTGTGCTGCTCCTCTCAGTCCTGTTTCTTTCACTTAACACGATGCTTTCAAGTTTCTTCTATTTCACAGTATTGCCAAGGACTTCATTCCTTTCTATGGCTGAATGGTTTCCACAGCATGGATTACTATGTTTTGTTTTGGCTATTATTAATAATGTCACTATAAATATTTGTGCGAAAGTTTGGTGTGGACATGCTTTCATTTCTCTTGGATTTATACCCAAGAGTTAGACAAGTGGATGGTAATATTATACTTCATCATTTTAGGAGCTGCCAGGCTGTTTTGCACAGTGGTTGTAGCATTTTTCACTGTCAGCAGCAGTGGACGTGTGTTCTCATTTCTCTGTAGCCTTCATAACTATTACTGTCACTTTTACATTCCAGGCATCTTTATAGGTGTGAAGTGGCATTTTGTTATGCTTTTGTGTTTCCCTAATAACTAATGATGTCAAACACCATTCATATACTTATAGGCTACTCATTTATCTTCCGTGGAGAAATATCTACTCCTTGCCTTCATACATTTTTATTTGGGTTATTTGTCCCTTTATATTGTCAAGTTATACAAGTTCTTTACCTGTCATGGAGACAAGCTTGCTAACAGATACAATATTTCAGATATTTTTTCCCTTCTTAGACTGCTTTTCCACTTTTTTAGTAGCTTCCCTTGAAGTAAAACCTTTCGAATATTGATGTTGTCTAATTCATCTGGTTTTTTTTCCTTCCACACATTATGAATTTGGTATCATATCTATGAAATCATTGCTTACCCCACAGTTGTGGGGTTGACTATTTTATACCTCTATGAGGATTTTACAAGTTTGGGTTTTAGAGTTAAGTCTATAGTCTTTGAGTTCACCTTTGTTTTTGGTCCAACGTATCCTACTGCATTTTGTTTGTTTGAGACAAAGTTTTACTATGCTAACAGCTTGAAGTGTCAGAGACGTCACCACAGCATACAGGCTGGCCCCTAACTCTGAAATTCCCCTGAGTCTACATCCTAAGTACTGGAACTACTGGCATGTGCCCCAAGTATTTAATAGCATTGACTATTATTTATGTTAATATTACTTGTTAGCTATTATTAAGCTATATATAGCTGCTTATGTGTGTAGGTATATATGTGCACATGTATGTGTATATATATTCACACACTTTTCAATGATTATTATCTGGAATCTAGGATTCTCATACCTATATTTTAAAAAACTATCTACATTTGGACATTAGCTTCCTGAAGTCTTCTCGTGTTTTTAAAAAATATTGAAAACATTTTTAGAAATTGATTTATTTTTCCTTCTGGGCATGTCATGTGTAAGAAAGTAAACTTCTGATTTGAGGAAGAGTTCTGTAAACTAGGCAGGACCTGACTCCTTAGCAAGGAAGAGATAACCCATCCAAAGTTACATGTCATAATGGATTTGTGCTTGTGTAGTTTCAGGTAGACTCAATTCCTCACTGGCCGACTCCTCATAACATTTTGATTTTTTGAAAACTCTTTTTCTCTGAACTCCGAATCTTCGGCATGTCCTTTAGCAGAGATTTTTGTCAGAAAATCAAAGTATGCACTCTGAAGGACACTGGCTTTCTTCTATTTACCCTGCAGGTGAAATGGAAGCTGTTTCGTGTTACGCCATGAATACAGCCTGTCTTGAATTGTACAGTGGAGGACTAAAAACAAAACATTTTAAAATTAACACGAACAGCTTGCTGTGGCTAATATCTTGCATAGAAAGTAAATTAGGTACAAGACTTTGGACTCATCAAGAAAGAATATAAAATGTAGTATTTTCTTGGGATTTGTCATATGCTTATGGACTAGACATTGTTTATGTATATATTGCCTTGCACATATTGTATATGGTTATTGTACTTATATATAGATTTTCTTATATTAGTTATAACCTTATTTTTAATTATAGACAAAAAAGGCAGATATATGGAGATATCTTGCTTGTACAAATAAAGCCTGTCTGGGGGTCAGAGAATGGAGCTTGTCACTAGCAAACCATAGAGGTCTGGAGGTCTGTACAGACAGACAGGAAGTTAGGTGTCTGGGCAGAAACAGGATATAAGTGGAGAGAAACAGGAAATCACTCTCTTGTCTCCTGAGTCACTAAGGAGGTAAGGTGTGCTGTGGATTGCTCCTTCTCTCTGATCTCTCAGCATTTTCTTCTATATTTGACTCTGGCTTTTTATTATCTAGAGAAATTAAGAATTCCATTTACAGCTTGTGAGTAACCTAGTGCACACTTACTTCCTTGCAACCTTTGAAGTACCAACAGTTTTCTTTAGCAATTGTACTAGAATTATAAAATTATAGTGATCAGTGTCTAACCTCAGTATCCTCCTAAATATCTAAACTTAGGGTTATGCATATATACATATATCACCCAAGCTTTGCATACTTCTTGTGTCTGTGTTGTTGATATCCTGATCATAAATATTTGGACTAGTAGGCTTAGTCTTCATTTTTATGTATTTGTCTACCTTATGGAGATTTTCTTGCCTTATTTCCAACTTTTCTATTTCAAAGTTTATTTGAAAAAAATCACTCATTCGTAGGCACTTTTCCCAAATATTATAAATTCTGTTCATATCTTATGCATGAAATATCTTTGAGATTACAAAAAAATGGGTTCTGTTTCATCTGCAGGCAATCTTTCTCTTTATTTGTTTTCATCTCTATGTTATATATTTTTCACAGCTTTTGGTGATCTCATATTTACAATGGGAGTTGGTGAGCTTTGGTAGCACCAGGCTTTTTTCACACATGTCTTGAAATAGCTATCTATTATTATCAAGCATCAAACTCAAATAGGCACTACTCAACACACTCAAAAGTCATCCTAATTATGCCCACACTTAAAGGAATCTAACAATGATCTCTATGCTTTTCCTCTTGTCCACAGAGGGAAATATAAGCTACATATTATTGAAGGGGGAAATAGAGCAGAGTGTGATGATAGGCAACTTCTCAGTAGTATACACAAGCCTACTAACATAGCTTTTTGCTTTTCTCTACCTTCTTGCTTATTGTCTTAGGTCTGTGGCTCTTGAACAATTTTTATTGTACTGAGCCTTGTTTTATTTAAACTCCAAGTTACATCTTCCACCATTTCTTCCCATTGATCAACATTACTTCATCTGATTTTTCACTTGTAAAAATGTACTGAAATGGCGCATCTGCTAAAGTCAACCCCTGTTCCTGCATGCCACAGGCCTTTAATCCTTCATCATCATATTAATGGGGATTCATTAAAAAAAGGAGAGGAACTGCATACACAATTGACCTCCATCTTGGACAGCTGATCTATAGTTTCTCTGCAGTGACAAAGTTATTTCATAGATATTTCCCATCTCTTTTAGGATTCAACTTTGAATTCAGCTCTGACTCCTTAACACTTGGAACTTCCACAATTTCTCACTAAACCACTAATATCATCATATTCATCTTCTTCATCATCTTGAAATTAAATTTATTACATTTAAAGTGTGTACACAGCTTCAGGAGTTGGTTCTCTCCTGCCACAATGTAGAACTCCAGGGACCGAATGCCAATCATCGGGCTTGGTAACGGGCACTTGTTGAGCCATTTCCATCTTGATAGTCCTGCTAAGTGTCTTCTTACAAAGAAGCATCTTAGCTCTTCTTACCCATAGCCACACCTACACTGAGTCATTTCAATAGGGGTGTCATATAGAATTCGACGTTGGTTTCAACCACCATATAATCAAGAAATCATTTCTATACACAATCTATTGTGGGCTGTATTGTGTCTTTACCCTATCTTTCAATTTAAATATTAAAACCCACCTGAGAATGTGACTCTTAGATGGGAATAGCATCTTTAAGTAGGTAGCATATATATGTAAATAAATAACTCACTGTTTTGTATGCTAACCCAAAAATTAAGTATTGATGCTTGGGGGAAATACAGTAAGTTAAAATGTGGTCATTGGGGTGAGTCCTATTCCAATGTGACATGCCTTTAATCCTAGCACTCAGGAGGCAGAGGCAGGCAGATCTCTGTGAGTTCAAGAGCAGCCTGGTCTACAAGAGCTAGTTCCAGTACAGCCTCCAAAGCCACAGAATAACCCTGCCTCAAAAAAACAAAAACAAAAAACAAACAAACAAAAAAAGAATATATTACACAAAATAATAGGTTTCATTGAGACATTTTCACACATACAGGTAACACACCTTGTCAAATGTGTCCTCTCTTGTCCCTTTTCAGACACTCCTCACTTAGTCTTTTTGTCTTTGATGTATTTTATTTTTAAATTTAGGTTCACTTATGGGAGATGATATGTCATTTTTCTTATAGGAGATTAGGACACAGGTATGCAGAGGGAGCATCATGTGGTAGCATTGAAGATGACTTCTGCAAGCCATGGAGAACGTTCTAGAAGAAAGCAACCTTTATAACACTTTGATCTCAGACTTTTACTTCAGGAACTATGAAAAAATAAATTTTTGATGTGTCCACTGGCTGTGGGTGCTAATTTATTATGAAAGCTCTAACACATAGGTCATTAATTCATAAGCAAGCACATCAAGATGTAACTAGTAACATGGCTGACAGGTGGCAATGGTTTCTTGCACTCAAACCTGTGACTCCTGACCAGCACTCTTTCCTACTACTCGATGTCTACTTTGCTAATGATGCTGTCCTAAAGAATGCATTAGTCCAGGCTCACTATACCACAGGCTTTAGGGATGCATTGATTACATACATACTTTTGTGTCTTACATTCTGTCAAATTGTTATGATGTTGCTAAAGCCCAATAGCTAACACTGATTGTTGCTAGTTTTCCTTGAACTCATAGAACAAACATTAACTTTCTTGCGGGATTCTTTCTCCCTCCCCCTTTCCCCACTCTTGGTTCCTTCCTCAGTTTAAGGTTTAAGTTCAGAATGAAAAAAAATAGATTATGAGGTGGATCAGTATGAATTAGACTGCTTCTTTATAATAATAAATGTTCACATTTAAAGTGGTTTATTGAGACAGAAGCTCACCTATCTCACATGAAAGAGATCTCAGGGCTGGCAGCTAGGATCTGGCATATGGGTTCCAATGTCATGGAGAACAACCTCCTTTCATTCTCTCACTCCATATCCAGGCAGATCCTTGCCTGATAGTTCTCCACTTTGAAGAGGAATGTGAGGGAAGAGGGGGGAAAAAAAAGGCGTTTCCTGCTACTCATGATGCTCAATCACTGGCTCTTAGTCACACCACTAATTACTGCACACACTGGGGAGTAGAGCAGGCTAGCTCAGTTACAAGCTTATAAGTTTCCACTAAGGAACAAGAGAAGTGGAGTAAGAGGCAACATCTAGGTATCTCTAGAAACTGTATGTACCACAATCTCGAAGTTTCTGGTGGCCCACTAAATCCAGTGAACAATGAACACAAGCATTTATGTACTGTCTGTTTTTTCTTCTATTTTTATGTGATGATGGAAATTGTTTGGCAGCCTTTTTATCTATCTATTTTATTTCAAAACTGTGTGACAGATCAAAAGATTTGGTTTAAGCATTATGCAATAAGGGATGTTGGTAGAAAAAGGCAAGTCGTAAGTACTAGCCCAATATGACACAATTTACAGAAGACTGTGACAATTTGTCACCAGACATAGAACATCTCCTTCGTTTGCCTGGGTGACAATTGCTGTAAATATCTGTGTCCTTTCTTCTGTTCTGACAAAACTCCTTTCTTAACAACTTATCTGACTTTGCAGCACAGACAATACAATGTAACCTCTGAGCCTAAGCCTGAAATGTATAGTTTTTTCCTTCACTACTTGAAATATGTCTTTTTGGAACCTAGCTGCCATATTCTTAGAAGTCTAATCCAGAGCGAGAGGCCAGGTGGAGAAGAATCAGGATCCAAGGAGGGTGCGCAGCCAACTACTGGCCACGGACTGCACTCCATTGAATGACAGCACAGTCAAGACTGCAGATGTTTGCCACCCAAGCTGACACATGAAGAACCATCCAGCTGAGTTTGTCAAGATACACATTCATAAAATGTGGGACATTTCAGACATCACTTTCTTACATGATAACATCTGATGCATACACTGTAATGATAGAGTACGATAAAATACAATTTGGTTTCTCCTAACTCTAAGTTACAATATTTGTTATCTTAAAATAATCATGTTTAAGCTTATTAAATCATCAGGAAATACCAATTTATCCTCTTGAATCATCTTTGAATTCACATTGCCTTGACTAATACCAGACCTAGCCATTATGTAAATATTTATTGAAAAACATGATGCTCTTCAAGACATATGCATTTATAATGTCAAAAGTAAGTGAGGTATAAAGAATGAAGACTTTTGGACAAGCAGTGTGAAAATTTCAATAAAATATTTATGCATTTAGAAATTATTTTGAGCATTTGAAGGGAATGACATTTACAGATAAAATGTTTTCCTTCAATATAAAAAGCAAGAAAAAGCAAACCACTTTTGGTAATCTCTAATTTTG
Source organism: Mesocricetus auratus (assembly GCF_017639785.1). Lineage (NCBI taxonomy): Eukaryota > Metazoa > Chordata > Mammalia > Rodentia > Cricetidae > Mesocricetus > Mesocricetus auratus. The sequence continues at coordinate 37,263,878 of NW_024429194.1, read as the reverse complement.
TTAGTCATATTGAATTGACCTTTGATTTCTGACTACTTTTCAAAACACATTTCCTGTACCATTGTGTAGATTTTGCAGGTTTATAAGTTCAGAGCCAAATTTGGAGTTCAAATATTTTTACCACACTGAAAACAACAAAACCTTAGACTGCAGACAGCTTTGGGGTCTTTTTTGTGTGTTTACTTTGAGAACTTAATAGACTATGCCATTTAAAGTCCTAATTTATAAAGATGCTCAGGAATCTATGCATGACTGAAAATCTAATGCAAAGATTAATCTTGATTGTAATTCATGATTCTCTTATACTATTATGTGATTATGAGGAATGGCTCAAGAAAATATTCTCTGTATTCTACGAAGTAAAATATATTACAAGATTTAGGATAAAGAGAATCTACATATAATTTTCTCCTTAAGAATATAAACAATATCTCAAGAAAGTACTTACTTCCATGAAATCATACGAAACCATAAGGAAACACAGTCTGAAGGTAACCAACCAGTAATACTTTGTATATAATAAAAATCATTCCATAGTTTTTAAGAGTTTAAGATACTTGTTAAAGATATTGTTGATTTAACCTATGTCTGTGCAACACAGATAGCTTGTGATTATTCTGACAATATCATTATGATTATTGCAAACTTGCATTTTGATCTGGTGAGCTTCCAGAGCACCTGCATCTAAGATATCAGGCATCAGATCAGCAATGACATTTTTTCCCATTTCTCTTAATAGCTGAGAACTTGGTCTGCCTTCAACAAGTACATCAATTTGGGTATTTGTTTGTCTGTTTTTATTTTTGGTTTCTTTTTTTTCAAATTACTTGGAATAAGCCCTGAATTTATAATGGAGAGTATGTCAAATACCTCCTACATCTGAAAACAAAGATATATAACCTACAGAGAGAGAGAGGAGAGAGAGAGAGGGAGAGAGAGAGAAAGAGAGAGAGAGAGAGAGAGAGAGAGAGAGAGAGAGAGAGAGAGAGAGAGAGAGAGAGAGAGAGAGAGAGAAAGAGAGAAAGAGAGAGAGAGGGAGAGAGAACGACTCTCTGAAGGTCTGGGTGAGACTAGAGGGACTGAACTAGAACCTCAGACACTGAGTTTGCTGAGTCACTCTGCTTCTAACCACACAATACACCTTAACTTGAGAGATTGATAGCACAACCCACACCTGCTGTCTTTAAGAAGGAAGTGTAAATTTATTTTATGCTGTATTAGAAATTTCAGAATATTGTAAAGGACAGGAACATAAAGTGTGGTTATTGTCATAAAACACCTTGGCAAAACCTGTTTTGGAAGAACATATATTTCTTTCCCATGTGTCCCGATTCATGTCTGCTTAGTTTACTCAGAAAAATAAATATTTTACAACTACCTCCTCTACTGAACTAATACTGCTACAAAAGAGGAAAATGTATAATATTCTGTCTCATGAATCAATAATATTGCTGACTAAACTCTGATTTAAGAGTCACCATTATTGGCAGTGACACACAAAGCAAGAGGAAAACAAAACGATGCTTTCAATGCCAAGCTCTAAATAGATAAGATAAATATAAATTTCTGGCAAAATGTGAAATTTGAACCTCACTTCAGAAATGCTAGAATTTATTCTGATAGAGACAGAAATACTTGACATCTCAAAGTCTCAGATATGGGAATGTGCTCTGATATGAGTGGCAGTCACAGATCTCATTATCAGGAGACAGAGATTTAATTTAATATATCCTTGACTTTTATGTGGCAGCTCCAAGAAATTGAGAAACATTGTACAGGCCCAATCATGCCTAGCAGTGATGTGAAATTAGGTAGCACACAATCCACCCTGCTGTGCAGAGCACATCTACATAAATATCAGGGGCTCAAGATGACTGCCACGACTCTTATCTTCATAATGGCAAAAAACCAGCAGCCAAAGCCAGCACTCAATCATTACCACAGTGAAAGAGGCTCCACTCTGAATGACAGGGCACAAGTGTGCCTATCTTCCTCCAAGGACAATGGCAACAGGACCCAGCAACCCTCAAGGTGAGAGTTCTGGGATTCTGGTAAAAATCCAAAGGCAGCCCAGACTTTAATTGTTCTCTAAAGTTTTGAATGCTTTTTATTTGATGAAATAAATTTTGGACCTTTTTCTGCATTTTTTTCTTGTTAACTTTTAACAGGCAGGAGAATGCTAATCTTACAAACATGATAAAAATATCAGACTTGAAGCACATGTTTGAGCACACACATTGGTACTGATCCTGGACTGCTCAAGTGTAGCTCTGTAGTAGAGTGTGGGCTTAGCCTTGGTGTTCCTTTTAGCATGACACACTAAAGACCCTAAAGATCCTTGTCATTTACTAGCAACAGGCATTTCTATTTCTCTTTCCTTCTTTCCCTCCATCCCTCCCTCCTTCCCTCTTTTATTTTCCCCCCCTTCGGGGATATTTTAGATACAATCCAAAACCAGTTACAAACCTATTTTTTTCTCCATTTTTTATTTAACTTAAAAAACAAACTTTTTTTTTACATGTCAATCCCAGTTCCCTCTACCTGCTCCCCTGCCCCCCACAAACCCCTATCCCATCCCCTTTCTGCTCCTAAGGGAGGGTGAGGCCTTCCATGGGGGATCTTCAAACTCTATCAAGTCATTTGGAGCAGGGCCTAGACTCTCCCCTGTGTGTCTAGGCTGAGAGAGTATCCCTCTGTGTGGAGTGGGCTCCCAAAGTGTCTCAAAGGGATAAATACAGATCCACTACCAGATTAACCCAACCTCCAAACTGACATCCTCGTTCAGGGAGTCTGGAATAGTCCTATGCTGGTTTCCCAGCTATCAGTCTGTGGTCCATGAGCAACTCCTTGTTCAGGTCAGCTGTTTCTGTGGGTCTCTTCAGTCTGGTCTTGACCCCTTTGCTCATCACTCCTCCCTCTCTGCAACTGGATTCCAGAGTTTAGCTTCTGCTTCAGTCAGCTACTGGATGAAGGCTCTAGGATGGCATATAAGATAGTCATCAATCTCATTATTAGAGAAGGGCATTTAAGGTAGCCTCTCCACTATTGCTTAGATTATTAGTTGGGATCAACCTTGTAGATCTCTGGACATTTCCCTAGTGCCAGATTTCTCTTTAAAACTATAATCCCTCCATATATTATGGTATCTCTTTTCTTGCTCTCCTCTATTCTTCCCCTGACTCAATCTTCCTGCTCCCTCATGTCCTCCTCTCCTGCCTCTTCTTCCCTTCTTTCTTCTAACTCCCTCTCCCCTTCCCCCATGCTCCCAATTCGCTCAGGAAATCTTGTCCCTTCCCCCTTCTCCAGGGGACCATGTATGTCTGTCTCTCTTAAGGTCCTCCTTGTTTCCTAGCTTCTCTAACAGTGTGAATTGTAGGCTGGTACTCCTTTGCTCTATGTCTAAAATCCACATATAAGGGAGTAAATATCGTTTTTGTCTTTTTGTGACTGGGTTACCTTGCTCAGGATGGTTTCTTCTAGCTCCATCAATTTGCCTGCAAATTTCAAGATTCCATTGTTTTTTTTTTCACTGAGTAGTACTCCATTGTATAAATGTACCATATTTTCTCAATCTAATCTCCAATTGAGGGTCATCTAGGTTGCTTCCAGGTTCCGGCTATTGCAAATAATGCTGCTATGAACATGGCTAAACAGATGTCGTTGTTGTATAAATTTGCATCTTTTGGGTATATGCCCAAGAGTGGTATTGCCGGATCTTGTGGTAGACTGATTCTCATTTTCCTGATGAACTGCCATACTGATTTCCAAAGTTACAGTGGAGGAGTGTTCCTGTTTCTCCACATCCTCTCCAGAATAAACTGTCATTGGTGTTTTTGATTTTAGCCATTCTGACAGGAGTAAGATGGTATCTCAGAATTGTTTTGATTTGCATTTCCCTGATAGCTAAGGATGTTGAGCACTTTTTTGTGTCTCTCAGACATTTTAGATTCCTCTATTGAGTAATCAGTCCTCTGTCTGATAAGGGGTTGGTGAATATCTTTTCCCATTGGGTGTCCTTTGCCTTACAAAAGCTTCTTAGTTTCAGGAGGTCCCATTTGTTAATTGTCGATCTTGGTGTCTGTGCTACTGGTGTTAAGTTCAGGAAGAAAGCAATATACACCAAACCAACAGCCAATATCAAACTAAATGGACAAAAACTCAACACAATTCCTCTAAAATCAGGAACAAGACAAGACTGTCCACCCTCTCCATACCTCTTCAATATTGTACTTGAAGTTCTAGCTAGAGCATACGACAACAAAAGGAAATCAAGGGGATACAAATTGAAAAGGAAGAGGTCAAACTTTCACTATTTGCAGATTATATGATAGTCTACATAAGTGACCCAAAAAACTCCACTGGGGAACTCCTACAGCTGATAAGCACATTCAGCAAAGTGGCAGGATACATGATCAACTCAAAAAAAAAAAAAATCAGTAGCCCTACTATATAAAGATGATAGAAGGATTGAGAAAGAAATCAGAGAAGCATCACCCTTTAAAATTGCCACAAAGAAGATAAAATATTTTGGAGTAATGCTAACCAAACAAGTGAAAGACCTGCATCGCAAGAACTTTGAGTCTTTAAAGAAATTAAAGAAGATACCAGAAAACAGAAAGATCTCCCATGCTCTTGGATAGGTAGGGTCAGTGTAGTAAAAATGGCAATCTTGCCAAAAGCAATCTACATATTCAACGCAACCCCCATCAAAATACAGGCACAATTCTGCACAGACCTTGAAAGAATAATTCTCAAATTTAAATAGTAAAACAAAAGACCCAGGATAGCCAAAACAATCCTGTGCAATAGAGGCATCCCCATCCCTGACTTCAAACTCTATCTATTACTGAGCCATAGGCCTGAAAACAGCTTAGTACTGGAACAAAAACAGATCGGTAGACCAATGGAATCAAATTTAACACCCTGATATTAACTCATACACCTATGAACACCTGATTTTTGACAAAGAAGCTAAAATTAGACAATGGAAAAAAGAAAGCATCTTCAACAAATGGTGCTGGCGTAACTGGACACTAGCATGTAGAAGACTGCAGATAAATCCATATCTACCGCCGTGCACAAAACTTAAGTCCAAATGGATCAAAGACCTCAACATAAATCCAGCCATATCGAACCTCTTAGTAGAGAAGGTAGGAGGTACCCCTTCCTTTCTTTTTGAAGTAAGAATTTGCTATAGACCCAGGATGGCCTCCAACTCTTCAGCCTCTTGCCTGTGCTTTCCAAGTGCTAGGATTAATGTTGTAGACCACCACACCAAACTAAGATCTGGCACATTGAAATTATGTTATAATAGTGTTTTAAAGAAAGGAAGACATAAATACCCTTTTCACCTGTCTATTCCCCAGCATATAGAAGTATTTACCATAAGCGGTGAACTTACACAGTATCATTATGTCAACCCTGGGTATTGCTCCACAGGATGTCCACCTCGTTTTTTGTTTGTTTGTTTGAGACACAGTCACTCACTGCCCAGACACTCACTACTGGGTTAAGCTGCCTGGCCAGTGAGAATCAGGAATCCATCTATCTTTACCTCCACATTGAGGGGATTCCAAGCACATTCAACCACACTCATCTTCAAAGACAAAACAACAGAATGGCTTCTGGGCATCAGATTGAGCTGCTTTCAATAGCAAGAACTCTGTCTCTGGAGCCATCTCCCCAGTCCTAGCTGGTTTTGCAATTAATTTACTTGATATTAACATCTTCACTATTAAATATTACACAATAAAATTTCATGTAACTTTGAAAAAACCATCTTGCAATGTAGAACTGTCATTCCCTTATTTATCCGAGACTTGAAATGACTTATCTATGTCTTCACATGGAACCAACTTAGCCAAACAAAATTACACCAATATGGTATCTAAATGTACCCAATCATATATACACTCCAGGTTAAATTAACCTTTGATCATACTTTTGGTTAGAACAATGGAGCCTGTGCATTGATTCTATTTTTCACTACAAATAAACTGCTTTGCAAATGCCAAGTAAGCCACTAAATCATTCTAATTTTAGAGACTTCTAAACAGTTGCTCTAGAAAGGATCAAGTCTGCTGCAGTTTAGCAAATGAGTTCCTTGTAATATTTCCATATCCTAAGTCAATGATGTGGTCTGTCATCATAAAATATATCTTATCTTGATTGTCAGGAGTATGGTATCAACCATTTTCTACTCAGTGAATATTCTATGCTTTTCCCTTGGTTATGGGACTACGTTGAAAAAAACATTCCACTTTATTGTCAAGTCTAACTTATGTGGTGCATCCAGGTTAAAGGATAAAGTAACAGATGACAAATCCCTATGTAGTCCAATCCCAAGCCAAGACCTGGCCCTATCACTCCAACCAACATAAGATGTGACTGTGATCCTTTAAAAAATATTGTCATTACTTTGAAAGGGCCAAGCTCTCTTTACCTATCTTACTTATATTTTATCATATGTAGCAGGCACATTTTCCCACTCTCCAACCTACTCCACCTGAACTAATTAGCTGCTGCTGCTCAGGTTTGCTACTGGCAGTAGGCCACTCTCTTCTGCCACAGTTTTTGTGTATGTTAGGCTGCTTCTTTGGGTATCTATTCTACACATTTAGTCACTATGTATACACACACATGCTGGCCCTTCTCCCATGCTAATTTTGTTGCCAGTCAGCACTTGGTAGATGTGTTGATCATGTGACTTTCTGGGCCTTAAGACAAAGCAATTGCTGGGCGTGGCTGTCAGAGCTCCTTTGCCCTCTTTCCCTCATTTGGTCTAAAATGCAGAAGTAATAGTTTTAATGCACATCTGTACCAATGATGCCTGGTGAGGAAGGAGAAGCAGTGTATACCATGCTGGACCACTTTTTTATAGACTTCAAGCTATGTAAGACAAAAAAAAAAAATCCTCTGCTGTTTAGGCAGTTACCCTTCAGAATACATGCAATTGCCTGATCTCTGAGATATGTACCATATTATTTATGCCATGTACTCATTTAATCTTCAGAGTTCCTCAAGGTATCATTACCATCCTTAAACAGAGGAGAAAACTGAATGCCGAACATGAACTTACTCGCCCATATCATTCAAATGCAAAGTGTTAAGTTAAAGCTAGGCCATCTCTAAAACACTCTGGCATGCATATGTGTCTGCTGTCTCTTCCACAGTATTTTAGAGCTCGTTCCTCTGGGTTTTCTTCAGTATGCTCCCATCTGCAGGGCTTCTCCTCCCTCCAGTCTTCCAAAGCTTCTGTGACAGGCCAGTAGTTATTGTGGATGGCAAAGGAGGTGGTTAATATGTAGAGTTCTCAAGTCTGAGGGACTAGGCTCAACTCCCGGAAAGACTAAAGACAGCTCAAGCCCTTGGTCAAGTCTTAAGAGACTCATTTTCTCATCTTCCAAGTGGGCCAAAGGTAGTTCCCTGGGAAGTGAAGGTGACTGGAAGAACAGCACACAAAATTACCAAACACTGCCTGATCCAGCAGGCATGCAACAAGACAGCACTCATTGCTGTCAGCACTGCACAGTCCCTGCTTTATGGGACACATCTTATTAAGTCTCAGATGTTTTACAAAGAGCCAAAGGACCACTGACTCTTCCCAGAACTTGCAAACACAAATTTTGGTAACTTTGCCAGCAACACTGAGTGAATGTTGAAGACGTATTTGGATGGCAGTGGAGATAAAGTAAGGGGACTAATAAGTGGCAAATAAAACAGGTGTGTTCCATTCTGAAGGCAGATGACCTGGGGGAAGGGGTATAAATGTGAGGAAATCCAAGAAATTAATGAACACTTCTTTTCTCTGGGCTGGCAAAGTCAGAAAGGAACTGGAGAGTATGTAGACTCAGAATATGAGATACTATTAACAGTCAAAAGGGACTTCAAACAGCAAAGGGGTACATGTAGCTGTGTGAATGGAACAAAACCAAGTGACAAGCCAAAAGACAATACAGCCAGTCTTCTGTTCAGTATATAAGATGAGGACAGAGGCAGAAACACATGTAAAGGGAAGATCCCAATAAATATGCCTAGTGACAAAGTTAGCAAGAAAATGTCTAGGAACAAGATGGAGGGGAAAGGGAAATCTAAATCAGGAATAATTCACCATTTCCTGACATTCCCCACATGCTGGTGATCTCAGAAACAATGATCCTATCTCTTAAATTCCTTGTTCTGCTCTGTAGATTCCATCAAAAATTACTATATAATTTTTACAATTTTCCTCAGGAGTAACCACCTGAACGTTACTTCTGTGGACTATTTACTACTCAAAACAAGTGAAGTGGTTTATTGCTCCTAACTCCCACAACACAGAGATGTAATGAAATTTAAGTGGCTACATTTTCCTAGAGGAAACGCACAGAAGCCCAAGCTCATCTTTGAGGGAGGGCCTACCTGATGATCCCTCGAGGAATTGGAATCCAATCAGACACAAAGCAATATGTCTACTTCAGTACGTTCTCCTTCTCCTTTGAAGTTTCTGCTTGATATTTCATCTCCTTTAAATTGCCATGGTCACCAACTGAAAGAGACTTGACTCTTAGTTCCTCTTAACTGGTAACTTTCTGTTCTATCCTTTAAGTCCCCATGCTATCCTGACACCTAGATGGTGTGTATTAGCACTTTGGCAGACCTCTTGTGAATGTGGCCTAGAAGGACTATCTAAAGGCAAGGGCCAGGCCAGAAAATAAACATAAGACAGAAAGGCTTGCTCTTAACAACTCTAATCATGGAGATGCTGACATTTTTGTATGCTGAATACTTCAGAGAGAATTACTGACCTTTTCTGGGCAGGAGATAACTTGGAAATTCAAGCTCATGGCCTCATGTGTCATTTGGAGAAAAAAAAATGTTTTCTAAGTTTTGTAGGCAAGTTGTCCCAAGACACACAGATGACTTCTTGGTTTTGCAAATATTACTTTCAAAAAGCAAGGCTGCATTTAAGGAAAGTCTGTGCTATTATTCCTAAATGGCATTATGTTAAAGCGCTAGTAAACATATAGAGAAGATTACGACTTAGGTTTTCAAAAAATAAATGAAAATGGATACCAAAGGCATTGCTCAATTCTTTACCTGGAAACATAAATAGTGCAATCAACAACTGGATATTGCCCTCAACATAACATCCACTGGGTTACCAGTCACTTATGTGAGGTATTCAACTATATCTGCCAAGGGCAACAGACAAGGAAGAAGCAGGTTGATTCACCCAAAAAAAACTCACTCAGAGGGAAGCAGCTGCCCCATAGCACTATTAGAACCCCCATTTAGATTATGGCACCTGTCTCAAAGCACTCCTGAAGCCAAACCTGTCCGGTTATGACAGCAGAATAAAAGTACAGTGCTCAGACATGAAATTCTCAAAATAAAAACAGAAAATATTGCAGACCAAATATTTACTGATTACACTCTGGTGAAGATACTGGAGGAGAAATTTCAACAAAATACATATGTAAAAGAGTGCAGAAAATTCAATAGGGAAGAGAAGCAGTGGGCTCCCTGATTTGGGAAGAGCTCACAGCATGAGCACACCGGCAACCAGTCTGCATGGGAGTGGGACAGAAGGCTTCAGAAGACTTGCTTCCACTTCCAGGACAAACAAAATCGAGAATATTATAGCAACAGCTTTGTCTTCTTGCAGAGAAGTAAAAAGTCATGGAACAGTTACACCCAAGCTTTAAACAGATTGTTTTAAGTAATAAGTTTGAGACAAACACTAAAATTTATCCCCCCTATGAAAAACATTCACTGCACATAACCTGAAATATAAATATTTCCACAGTAATTTTGTTGAAAATTCTGGGAAGAGATAGAAATGATCTGTTAGGAAGACAGAGGGAAAGGAATCTGAGTTTTCAGACCATTGTGTACTAGAACAGAAAAATCAATGGCTAACTAAAACACACAACTCCAAAAACACAGGACAGTCGTCCCACATGGGAGGTAAATACCAAAACAGTACAGGTGACACTGCAAGTGGTACAAGAAGCATGTTTTAGATCCACCACCACTGGAACTAAACCCAATAACGCTTTTAGACCATTTTCAATGTGCACAAAATCATTGTTACAAAATAAATTCTTCAAATGCCAACATTCTATTAAAAAAAAAACTGACATTAGGAAAAAAAAGCCAACCCTCCCAGTTAGTAACTACATCTGTATTCATAGAAAGCCAGGATGAATATTTAAAAGCATTTTTAAGTTAGATTTGACGCACCTGAATAGATTTTACTGTTTAAATTATCTTCAGATTAAATTCATTAACTTAGCAAATTAAACATGGGTAGCCAAAAAAAAAAAAACAACTCATTTTCAATTCATAGTTTTAGCAAATAGCATTTCTCATTTCTGACTTGAGTTTCTCTTCTACAAAAGACTAAAGTATCATTTCAATGGGAATTTTAAAAAAGCAACAAACTAAACCATTTCCTCTGAATTCTTAGACAAATCCTATGGACACAGCCTCCCAAAGTCTTCAGGGCCTGTTCAGTGGTTCCTATGGTGCATCTTCCCAAAAAGTACCTGAAAATGTCTGGAGCAGACACTGATTAATTCTTTTACCAACTAAGGCATGTGTGGCACGATAGGTTGTTTAATGATGTCCTAAAAAAACATTAAGTGTTCTTGCATAGGACAAATGTGTGTCTTGCCAGGAGGGTTACCTGTGCAGTCAAGCTTGTTCCTTTGACTCTATACCATAAGGAACCGTTCAGCGATGGTTGTGGGCATGAGTCATTTAAAGCCCTATATCTAGTGGGTGCTCAATAAATATTCAGTGAACCAGTGAATGGATTGCTCAGTGAGTCAGTGTCAGATTCTTGTTCGGTTTCCTTTTAAGATGTAAAAGCCAGGTCTACATTTTTAAGAGAAAGGATAAAATGCTTATGCACACATGAGTCTCCACACCGAGCTAAATAAGAGTACTTACTGGAAGTCAATTACCTGCCCTTCATGCTTTCTCACAGATGAGCAAGAGGGCAACAGGAACAACTCTGTAGACTTTCCTTTTTAGAATTCATTTCTTTTAACAGAAATTAAACATCACATGCTAATCAGTACTTCCACAGCTAGAAAAGCAATCTGAATTTACCACCAGGTCCAGGACTTCAGCAAGAAGAGAGACACTGCCATGGGAATAAGAATGCAATGACTTGAAAGCAAAGCATTAATCCTCTACTGCATATTCCAGAGCTTTGTCTCAGAAATGTGAGTCCTGGGGAAGTGCACACGCTCGCGCGCGCGCGCGCACACACACACACACACACACACACACACACGGACTTGGTTATGTTCAGAGAAGAGTGTGAATGTGCACACACACACACACAAAACTTTGCCTGACTAAATGAAAAATGCAGTCTCTAAATTGTGTAACCATGTTATAGGTAATTCCAAAAATAAACGGTGCTAATGCTGCAACTTGCCACAGTGGAAACTAAAGGCACAGAAAATACCTGGGAAGCCACATTTCTTCCTCTTCCCTTCTGAAAAGTTTTGAGGGTACATATGTGCACATATGTAGACATTACCCTGCCACCCCAACTAGAGACACTAAGCCCCAGGTAAGACCGACTTTGAATTGAGTGAGCAACATGGAATTGACTGGGATTGTCTTTTAATTATTGTTATATTTTTACTTGTTGTGCATGTGTATACGTACTTACCATGATGCACATCCAGTGGGAAGGGCTCTCTCCTTCCACCATGTGGATTCTAGGAACCATGTCTTCATCCTTGCACGACAAATGCTTCATCCAGTGAGCCATCTTGCTGAGCATTCTGTTGCTGTTTGCTTTCTGTTTATGAAACCCTATCTGACCAGGAATTCACTATGTGAACCCAGCTAACCTCTGGAACTGAGACTCGCCCACCTCTGTATCTTAGTGATAGCATTAAAGGCACACACCACAACTGGCTGTCAGTCTTTTCTTATTTTTTATTTCAATGTAAAGAAAGCAGAAAGTATATCAATGTTAACATTAAAAGATTTTATAGATGAGTATGTTGTATGCTAACCATGCGGAGCTGAACTATTTCAGTTGTACAGTTTCATTTTGTTTAACATAGGTTAGCTTTAGTTCTCAACCTGTGGGTTGTGATCCATTGAAGGGCTCAAATATCAGATTATTTATAATTCAGGACAGTTGTAAAATTATAATTACGAAGTAGCAACGAAAATAACTATGGTTGGGGGTCACCATAATATAAGGAACTTGTATTAAAGAGTCGCAGCATCAGGAAAGCTGAGAACTGTTGCTTTAGATGGTTAAATTCCAGCTAATGAACTTGATCAATTAGCTGCAGGTGTATAAAAGAGTAGAGCGGTGTTAAGATTGGTTTGGTCTCAAAATCAAAACATGGTAAATGATCTGCTCAGGTAGACAAGGTGGTTATAGCAAATGTAGAATACCATGTCTGCTTCTCATTGTCCCAGCCCAGTCCAGTAAATCCACAGGAATACATGGCAGGCCACAGACTCCCACAAAAATTCCACTTTACTAGACAGCTGTGCACACCCTGGCCCTAGTGAGTGGCATGACTTACGGTGAGCCTCTGCTGTTCCATGCCTGCATCCTCAACCCACACTCTACACAAGCAAGGTCATCTCAAATTACTACCAAATACTACCAAAAGGCTGAACCCACTCACTGTAATGTCTTGTACCTTACAGCCCAAATCTAATCAACCAGTAACATTATGGCAATGAAAAGGGGATCATTTTCTACTTCTGATGTCTTAAGCCTAACTTCAGGACCTAATTTAAATGTGAAGGATGTGCAGTGTGCTCTGTAAAGATGACAAGCACTGGCTTAATCTGACACACTGAAAATACTTTCTCCATAAAAATTGACTATAAGCCTAGACACAGGAGTGTGGGGGTGGAGTGGTACCTTGGTCCTGCCAAGGAGATGATGGGACAAACTTAGTAGACTTCCTAGGGGCGGCCTTACCCTCTTCAAGGAGCAGATGGGATGTGGGGGATGGGGAAAGAAGGGTAGCTGGAGGAGAGGATGGAGGGGGAACTGGGATTGGAATGTAAAAAAATAAATTAATTAAAAAATGACTACAATAAAATATTTTTAACCAATTTATAAAGAAAGTCCAGATAACCAGTAACAGAGATCAGACTGATACAGCCTATTAGCAGGGAGCTGTAACCATTTGAAATTATATATGCAATAATATAGGAAATAAATTTATATGTAAGGTTATTCCCATAATTATGAAGGCTACTGTCAGTTTTTCATTTCTAAGTTCTGCATCCATAACTTAACATACCAAAATACTTAGAAAAGAACATTCCATCTGTTCTATACATTTTTTTCCTCCCCTCTTGTCATCATTTCCTAAATAGTATTTTCATGGTACTTGCACTGTATTGGAATGGAAGCTAAAGACAATGTAAATCCTACAGGCACACACAGAAGTTACATACAAACATTACATCCTAACATTGTTTTCTATAATGCACTTAACCACCTGGAGGTTTCAGTTACAGGGGTTCTTGGAACAAATCCCAGTGATCCTGAGGACAGACTATGTGCATGATTAAAGAATAGGAAAAAGCAGGTGTGGCAATTGTTATTCCCAAGGAATGGCTTACCTCTGCATTTCCAAATCCTAGCAAAAAGAAAAAAACACTAGACAGACTTCCTAGAGAGGTCTTACCCTCTTCAAGGAACAGATAGGAGGTGGGAGGGACGGAGTGGGGAAGCAGGAGGAGAGGAGGGAAGGGGAACTGAGATTGGAATGTAGAGAATAATTTTTGTTTTTGTTTTTGTTTTTTTTGGTTTTTCAAGACAGGGTTTCACTGTATTGTTTTGAAGGCTGTCCTGGAACTCGCTTAGTAGACCAGGCTGGTCTTGAACTCAGAGATCCTCTTGCCTCTGCCTCTCGAGTGCTGGGATTAAAAGGTGTGTGCCACCAATGTCCAGCGGAATGTAAAAACTAATTAAAAAATACACACTAGAGTGGCCAGAATTCTGGTGAATGGACTACATACATGGTCCTCTCAACAGTGTCAGGTTATTTTTAGTGCTACAAAGTATCATAACTTGGTTTATAAATCCTATATTAGAGACCACTTTTTCCTTAATTTTTTAAAGAGATTTTATTTATTTTTATAAATTTTTGCCTGAATATATGTCCGTGTACCACATGAGTGTAGTGCCTGTGAAGGCCCAATTACAGGCAGCGGTACTTTCATGTGTGTATTGGGAATTGTTACCAGATCCTGTGCAAGAGCAACCAGAAAGCTTAACCCATGAGCCATCTCTTCACCCCCATGCCATCTTTTTTATTGTTTCTTTTCAAAATTTCAACAACAATTATCTAACACTTATAAACAGTTTCTGAGAAATCCAAAGCTACGTTAAGCTCAGAAGAAGACCTTCAGATCCCAATCACAGGATGTCATCCAGGTCACACTGCTTTAGGCAGCAGGGTAGATGAATAATTTCCCTTTGTATGTCTCACAAAGTATGAACTGACGTTAGAAACAAGCTCCTCTTTGGTCGCTTTTCTTTAATTGATGAAGTAAAGTCATCCAAGGGTACCCTGGGCTCATGCTGAGACAGCTTTGCTTGTGGCATCATCATGCCCAAAATGAATGAGCAGGCCTTCCTATGGTCCATCACTGCAGTGTGGAAGCCTACACAGTTTGGATATCAACAATGCTTACATTTAGGGATGAAAATTCAACAGAACTTTAGTGGAATGGGTAAGGAAAGGCTACAGATGGGAGTAGTTGGTCAGTGTGGATGGGATAAAGAGAATTCAGACAAGAAATTCACCAGACATGCCAGGCTCTTGTTGTTAAGACTTATTTCAGTAAAGCATAGGACAGCCAGCAGTCAAACTGGGAAGAAAAGAATAGCCATCTGGTTTGAGACAAGCTACTGTTTCCTAAGCTGCACATAGAGATGTCTCGGGGCCATCACCTCAGGGTTGTCCTTGAGTTGTCCTTGAGGGTGATCCTGAGTTGCCATATGCTCAGAACACTTGAGATTCATGAAAGGAAAATATACCTTCAACTCTGCAACTGGGGGCTCAGGTAGATAAACTAGAAAACAAACAGTAAAGTCAGATAGTCTGGCTTCAAAATCTCTATAGGAACCTCCTTGTAAGCTGCATCTTAATCACAATTATATTAAGCCTGGCCAAGTCAGAATAACCCAGTAACTTCAATCTCACACATCACCATTCAAACAGAAGTTTCCCGGCACCAAAAGCCACCTATGAGGGTTAACACTGTCAGTGTGACAAGGTCAGAATCAGCTAGTATAAAAGCTCTGGGCATGTCTGGGAGGGACTGTCTAAATTAGGTTAAGTGCAGTGGAAAGACCTTTCTTGAATAGGGGTGCCGTGGCATCATTTCACAGGTTGAGGGCTTCACTGGATGCAGGGAGGGAGAGAGAACACTGAGAACCAGCATCCATGATTCTGTTTCCTACCAATGGATGTGTCAGTTGGTTTAAACTCTTACTGACCCACCAGGAAGAGCTGGACCCAGAACCGAAAACCAAAACCTAGAATAATCTTCCATCGTAAGCTGTCAGGTGGGAGAAAAGCAATGAGCAAAGTAAACTAATAAGGCACCTTGGGCTTTATGAAACCACACAAACGCCACAGCTGGAAGACTTTTTCAGAAGTCTTGTTGAGTCTCATTCTTCAATATGGAAATAAGCCATTTTTATAGAAGACACAGATATAAGCACAAATAATTTTAATGATTTATGTTAAATAAGAGTAAAAGTTAAATCCATTAGGAAAAAATAAAAATTATAAGCATTTCTATAGAAGGAAGTACAACCTCAAGTGTTAAAGCTTAACATAAACCAGTTCGGAATGCTGAGTGACGAATAGGGAATTTGACCAGGAGAGCAATGGTTCAACAGACAGTTATGCAGCTATTTCAGAAGTGGATCTATTGCAGTCAGAGACTGAAAGTATCCGCAAATGGAGAGAAGAGCAAAGGGAGCACCTAGAAACACTTGATGCTAATTCTCGGAAGCAAGCAGCAGTGTGGAAAGAAAAACAATAAAGGAGCTAGAAGGATGGCATTCAGACAGGATGAGCAGCTACAAAAGCAAACAACAGGGCAGCAGAAGTCTTTGTAGACAACATTATGAGTCATCCCTAGTCACTGAGTGGGCGTGCGTGGCTCAGCTGTGTGACTTTAACTCCAAGTCCAGCAAACAGGCCAAAGATATATATACTCAGCCCTCACTTCCCTTAAGCAGCACCCCACCCCATCCCCAGCACATTGAAGAGTATCCCTATGGAAACACTATGTATGTCTGCAATATCCTATATCCTAGTCCTACTCGGTGAAGCTGGATATAGATCCTGTCCACTCACAATGAGGACACACAGGATAGACTGGGTAAGCTGCCAGTGTGCCAATGCTCAGGCAATGCTCTCCCTACTTCACTGCCTTGGCTGCTTCCACACCAAGAGGAAGCTTTTCTCACTCACCTCCATATTTACTGTGAGGGCCTATGTGTAAGATACGGTGAAAATGATATGAGTCAATTCATTTCCAACTTTTGCCTATTCACCAACCTAAAACCTTTATAGAGAAATAAAAACCAGTGAGTTCAAGGCCAACCTGGCTAACCTACTAAGACTGTCTCAAAATAAATACAGGGTTAGTAGTGTAGCTCAGTTACCTGACATGTGCAAGGCCCCCACTCCAACCCCTTACCCACCAAAAATAAATAAATGAATAAAAAGGAAGAAAGAAAAGACCAAGATCAAACCTGGGCTAAAGATACAGTTCTATGGCAGGTAACTGCCTAGCATGCAAAAGATCCTGAGTTCCATACCCAGTCTCAAAAATAAAAAGAAGGAAAGGAGAAAGGGAGGGAAAGAAGAAAGAAAAAACAAAGGAATGGGGAGGGGACTGACCCTTACAGAGACTTAATTTAGTAATGCCCAGAAAGATTGACAACACACAGACTGCTTCTGATAGAAAGAAGTGATGTTTGACAATTTTCTAAACTGGCAAGACCTTCTAAGAAATAGTCACACTAAAGGCAGTTACAGAAAATAGAGGTATGCACAAATGCACAGTAGCCAGATAGCAAATATGTACAAAGAAAGCTTGCACACTTGTATACCGATGATTTTGTCACTAACACCCAATGGTTCATATCATGATTTCCTGATGTGTATACATATTTTAAAAATAAATAAACTTGAAGGCCAAGAAAATAAAAGAAACTAAAACACAATGTAAGAAAAAGGTAACTGCATATAGAACTTTTAAACTATAGTGGCACACTTAGACAGAAACTCTATTATCATTATAACAAACGTAGAATAAATCATATGATAATCTGTTTACTAAAAGATGCTTAATTAGTGATTGGCCACTTTTAGATTTAACAAGTAGTTCTGATGCCATCTCACTTATTAATCTTTAATGCTGATAAAACTGAAAGACATGATCAATCAAAAATCACAGGTCACTTGTAAAACAAAAACTCCCTTTCAGTTCCTAGTGTGGAACCCAAGCCTCATGCATGGTTCATGAAGACTCTACCACTGAGTTATAGCCCCAACCTCAAGAGAACTAAAAAATCTTAAAAGCAATTTAGGCATTTAAATGAATTCCTCATCTAGCATCAATTATTTTATTTTGCAATTCAAAGGGGGGAAATATAAATGGCTCTATCTATCCATAAAAATGTGAATGATCAAACAAATCACAATGGCTATGTTCTCATAAACCATGCATGTTCAACTTAAAATGTTCACCGTCTGACACTCAACTGTCAAGTGGAAGCAATTCAAAGGCCATCACACAGCTGATAAGCCAAGTGGAAGGAGCCATCCAGACTTTGCCCTGCCGAACCCTTTCTGGGCGACAATTAAACAGATCTTCATAGACGATGTACTGTGTACAGAAGCGCTGGTCAGAGTCAGGGTCAGCATGGTACGCAACAGTGTTGATGGTCTGAGTCACGTCACTGTCTGGCTTGGGCTTTCTACTGAGTACCTTGCCTCCTGCTGCAGCAATGAGCTTAAGGAGGTCATCCTTTGGATGATGCTTGAAGGTTCCCCCCAAAAAGAAGTGACATCCATCAAATAGCTTTGGCAACTGAAATAGCAAGAAAACAATTGTTAAAAGTAGATCAAATATTTTAAAACACTGTATATGAATGTAAGACACAAAACCTATAGTCATGAGTCAGTAAGAAGCATCCTAATGAGCTACTGGCATAAACTGTATTTCAATCAACAAACTGGATCAGGAAAGTATACTTAAGAAAATATGTTTCCTTTTTTACTTCATGATTATTTATTCTTATTTTATGGACATTGGTGTTTTGCCAGCATGTACATCTGTATAAGGGTTTCCGATTTCTTGGAACTGGAGTTACAGACAGTTGTGAACTGTCATGTAGGTGCCAGGAATTGAGCCCAGGTTCTCTGGAAGAACAGCCAGTGCTCTGAACTGTTGAGATATCTCTTCAGCCATGAAAATAAGTGTTTCTTATTTATGATTTTTTTCATCTAATATTCAGCCACTGCCTGATTCCTTTTAATTCTCCTAAAACTTCAGATGTGCTTTGTAGTAAAAAAAAAAAAACCAAAAACAAAAACGCTGTAGCAAGGCATGGCAGTATACACCTAGCATTAAGGCTAGCCAAGAAAGAGTACAGCAAGTTCGAGGTCAGTCTGTACTATATAGTGAGACCCTGTCCAAAAATTAAAAACAAAATAAAACGAATCATACAACTCTTCATCAGGATGCTTGTACCCATGGGTAGGATCTAAATCTCCCAAAATCCAAGACATCCAAAGCAAGCATTAGTGATGTCAGGATGCATTTAAACTGTCCCACAGACAGTTCAGTTCTGTTCCTCTACATTCAGGTCCCTACATACTACCGAAGCTCTCCTGGGCAGCCATGGTAGGAGTGTGTCCTCAGGATTCCAAAGCTGCGTTGTCAGTATACGACAGATTATGAAAAGTCATAGCTACAGATCCAATTAGAAAATGTCTGTCATTTCTACCATATACACCCACACACAAAATGGAATATTGTCCATTAAAACTGCAATATGTGGCAATAAAGACATATGGTAACTAAATCCGAGCAACAGCTGTAAGTCTTCTTTCAAGATCCTTCCTGTATCTGAGATTTACCTCCGATTCTGAACACTTTATGGGCATGTTCAAGATGCCAAAAATCCATTAACAGTGTGAAATTATTACCTTCTGGATTTTACTGCACACCGTGATCATCTTTCAGAATCAAGTGCTTGAAATAAGCACAATTAAAATTTTAATCAGTCACCTGTACTGGCTGAAAGGGCAAAGATTTCCCGATGGTGATAATGACGTGAAGCCATAAGAACAAGCAAGTAGTATGTAAAGGAAAATACCAGCTGCTCTCTGTTGAGCCTGCTCTTCTGCGGACCTCCAGGGACTTCGTACTTTTCTTCCTGTTCACGAACTTTGCTGTGCAGACAGGCTTTCACCCCTGACAAGAAATGAGGGCTAATCAAACAAATACCAAGTAAGCATTTGTGATCTAAGTTGTCTGTTCTTCATGGTTGCCCTAAATGTCCTAAATATTCTGAAACCTTAAAACTCCAATTATCCCAAAAGAAAACAGTAAGGCTAGGGCTAGAGAGGTGATGAACACTGTGCTGCGCAAGCCTTAGGAACTGTGTCTGGATCCCCAGCAGGTGTGGCAGCATGCACCTGTAATCCCCAGTACTAGGGTTGTGGAGAGCAAGCAGATCCCCAAGAAGCCATGGGTCAGTGAGCCTAGGCAAAATGGTAAGCTCCAGGTTCCAGGAGGGACCCTGACTCAAAAAATATGGTGGAGGATGACAGACGAGACCCAAAAGTTGCCTCTGACATCTACATTTGCACACATACCACATAGGAAAAAAAGAAAATGTTAAAGTTAGCTTTCTAGAAATGCTTTAAAAATGTAAGAAATCCTTCCTTCCTATGGAAAATTTTAGGCAATTAAGTGTAGCATAAGTTCTAATAGGTCTTAATAATAAAAACCTAAAGTCAGATATTAGGGTAAATGCCAAAAGGTCAGAGAAGTAAAGGAGCCAGCCACAAGAGAGACCTCTTACTTCTACTGAATCTTCAGACCAAAGGGATGATCCTGTCCCTACAAATCCTCAAGCTGAATGCAATGATCTCCTGTCTCCTTATATTTCTCTGTCCAGCCAGTCATATCACTCCTGTCTCCACCTTCCTAATGCTGGAATTAAAGGTTTGAGCCACCACTGCCTGATAGTGTTTCTGTTTTAAACTGGATCAATCTTGTGTAGCCCAGGGTGGCCTTGAACTCAGAGATCTGCATGCCTATGCCACCTGAGTGCTGGGATTAAAGGCATGTGCCCCACTGCCTGGCCTCTATGGCTAACTAGTGTGGCTAGCTGTGCACTCTGATCTTGAGGAAAGCTTTATTTGTTAGATCACAAACAGAATATCACCACAAGTAAGTTTGGTACACAGTCTGAACTGAGCATTTAACACCTGTGCTCATTTTGCCAGTTGCATAAGTGGTCTCCTGTTAGTCTCCAGTGCTGCAATGTTAGGGAAGTGCCTTTGTGCAGAGCTCCTTCCTCAGCAAGCCACACAACAGGGGCTCAGCAGGACCCGTTAAAATAAATACTGAGCAGAGCCCATGACATGCCTGGGCGTTGACACCATTCCTGCAGAGAAGTGTGCTTGATATTCTCTGGAGAAAGAATTCTTCCTATGAACTGGCAAGGGTGCTTACAGTTTCAGCTTAAAAAGCATGAGCTATGGCCGCGTAGCAGGTAGGAAAGTCCTAAGCTGACTGCATCTTAAAAATAGCATGACCAAGACCAATAATATAGGAGAATACAACATCTTAGGACAGGGTGTGTGTGGTGCGTGTGTGTGTGTGTGTGTGCGTGTGCGTGTCTATGAGTTTTAATGTGTACAACTAAATTTGGAATTTAAGTCAAGTGACTTAGTGCTTTGGTATAATTACATAAACTTATAAGGCTTAGTTCTGTTGCCTATGGAAAGAAATAAAAACAAAACTAACAATACCACCTGTCTCATTTTCTATGCATAAAATACAAGAAATGGAGTAATCCAGACCCAGAAAGACAAACTATCACATGTTCTCTCTTGTCAGCCTAGCCTCAACTTCTCAGATCTGAGTACAAAACATGTAGTAACCACAGACACCAGAAAAGCATGAAGCGCCTTCAAGCAGGGGAGGCCCTTAGTAAAGAGTAGCAGGGTATAAGTGATATGAAGTGGGAAATGGAATAACTAGGAAAGGGCTCCAACTGGTGAGGAGAGAGGGAGGTTAAAACAGATGGAGAATGCGGGATGAGGGACAAATAAAAATATTGCTAATGTTGATTGATTAAACTTCAAGGAATCATATTAGTTTGTATATACCTAAAACTATACATAATACATACATGTACGTGTATACATATATACTTGTATACACATATGACGGAGTTAAGCCATTTTGGCTGACAGTGTTCTTCCCAAAACCACAAAACAAAACAAACAAACAAAAAAAAAACCCACTACCAGACACAAGAAACCTCATTTTGAAGACTTGAGATCAGTATTGTCCAAATGACTTCCAAAGCAATGGAGATCATCAATGAAGCCCCTGGTTGTCTCTCAGGGGTTGGGCCCCCACAGCTGAACAACACTGCACACTTGGGATGACTCAAGCTGAATGTGACCTGAAAGCGTCTTCCCCTCAGTATAGCTTTCATGGTTCCCGAAAATGCTTGAGACATAAGCAATTCAACAGTCCTACCCAGCTATACCACCTATGAACCATGACAACTACCAGCATGACAAGGTATGCATAAAGGTGTCAATCAACAGCTGTCTGGTTGGACTTATGGCCCATTCACCAGGAAGGAAATTGTGCCTGGTACTGGAAACCTAGCTAGTTCTGGGGCTAGTGAGGTCATGGACCTTAGAAAAGAATCTTCTACTGCCACTTTGGTAGACTTACTTCATTCTAAATCCTATCCTTATACCCACAGGTAAGTGTAACTACTATTCCTCATTTTGTGATGGAGACCATCACAGAAAAGCATAGCTGGATACAATGCAGAGATCAAAAGATCATAGGGAGGAGTTCCTGCATTTATGGCACAGGGAATATCACAGAAGAAGAGCCAGAATGCCAATAAGTATGCTGTGAAACAGTTTCTCCTGGAAATAGACAGGAACAATAGTTCTATCATGAACACATTAACATGGAAGAGGGAACATTTTGTGAGGGAGTTCTCACCCTACACAAAAAACTACAGGCGACTATTGTCTACCGGGAGGAGAATCAGCCTATCCTAGGGATGAGCCTCCTGACCAGTACAGAGTGATCAGCTTGAAACCACAAACACACCAACAACAAAGGCAGACACAGCTCTGTGTGTGTATTTATTTAAATATAAAAGCAAATGAGATGATCAACTTGAAAGTGGGGGGGGGCATTAGAGAGATTTTGCAGACGGTGACTAGGAGGAGCTGGAGGAAGGAGAGGGAAGGAAGAACTGATATACTTATACTCTGATGAAAGACATTAAAAATAATAAACTTAAAAATACAAGGTCTATCAAAAGCCTGAAAAAAAGATCTCAAAATGGATCTTATAGTAAACTATCTTCATTATACGAACAAAATCTCCAGACAATTTTCTATTGACCTTTGAGATTATTTCACTCAATGACCTCAGTTTCATCACTGAGAAAACAACAGGAAAGTAGAACAATTAAATAATAATAATAATGAAATAGAGTTACAGTTCAAATTCTTAGCTATTTCAAAGTAGTTTTGGATATCAAAATTCAATATCCTCAACCACTGCTATCTACAATTTACCCGGAAGAAATATCTATCTATATAAGCATACACTGAAAATTAGACACATGCTAGCATCCTAATAGGGGAAAACTGCCAGTGACTGAACTCCAAAGAAGGGTGACACCTGGACTCTGCAGAGGTACATAAAAGGCTCATTTCTAAGTAGGACTGGTCCAGAACCAAGTGTCAATCTGCTGCTAGCACCAGAACCATCCCATATTGTGCTTGAAATAAACAGAATTATGTGAGGATGAAAAAAGAAAGACCATGTTGACAGACCAAAGGTGACATGTAAGACAATGCGTACTTCCCAAGAGTAACAGTTCACTTTATGCTGACCTAGGCTATTTTTAAGCTTTCTTTTCTCTTACCCCAAACTAGAATAATATAAAATGTCTATGAGTCAACCTACAAACATGGAGCAAAGGACAAAAACTGAAGCTCATGACATCTTTTACAAAATAAATAAATAAATTTAGTCTGTGCTTTGATTTGCCAAGATCACTGATAAAAAAGGAAAGCAGAAGCTACCCACTTACTGACACAGCCTTCCCCTTTAGGGCCTTCTGCAGCTTTATTATTAAGTACCTACTATTTACAAGTTGAACTAGTCATCTTTCTATAAAAAAGTTCTGTACTCTTTTTTGCTGCAAACCTTACCTTGGACTTTCATTAAAACTGGAAGGCTTTAAGGGAGTACTCAAAATGAATGTAAGATCACAGCTCTACTGTCCTCTGTCAATAAATAATTCATTATAAAACATCACAGGTACACATGTGTTAAATATAAAGGATGTCAATAGGATGACAGGCAGCTCAAGTCAAGGCACATATGACCAGCCGAAGTGCAGGCTCTACTCTTGTTCAGAAACTCACAGGGCTCAACAAAATTTGCATTTCTGTTACAAAGCCAATTCTGGAACTAGGGTCAAGGATACAGTCGGACAACCAGATCCTCGCTTTTGAGATTCACCTTTTCCCCCTCTCCAATCTAATTAGAAACCTTCAGAAGAATAGGTTACATCAGATTGACAGAGAGGTAATTTAAAAGAAAAAAAATGCCATTACATTTCACATTTAGTTCAGATATACTAAAAGCAAAAGTAATTGGATTTTTTTAGTAAAAATGTTTGAATGCATACTCATTTCTAAAACACAATTCTAGACCAATTTACCTCCTTTTTTAAAATTGTTGCTGAAATATTCTAGAAGTATTAGTGATTTGGCAGTGGTAGGGAACTGAAATGCAAAATTTGTAGTGAGGTAGGAAATTGTGCACAGCTAGAGTTTTAATTCTTTCATCTCTGGTACTAAATAAAAAATGAAATATTAAATGTTAAGAGGAAAATTAGAATATCATTAAGGAAATGTGGAAAAATCAAAAGGTTTCATTACTTCCTTGGGTATAGACGAGTAGACTGAATAGTAGGTATTTGCTTATGTGCTGTTTTAGTCTTAACACCTGTAAATCTTTTTCAACACATCTCTTCTCATCTATTTTCATTAGTGGAAAGCCACACAGAAACATTCCTTTATGAAATCTACAGATGCTATGTAATCTGATATCCATCCCAGGAACAGATGCATTGTTACAACCCAAATGCATAAACATTGTCTAATACTCCAAAAATATTAATTCCCACTAATGAGCACAGGGCCTACCAAAGAACATTAAAAGAAATGTATTTCTTAATGAGCTACAACTATATACTAATGTAGTTTCTGATGAAATTACAGGAAAAATAGACAAAACACTACCAAGCACAACTTATTGCATTTTCTTTCTTAAATAGCTTAACTTTATTTTTAAAATCGTTTAAATTATTTTTAAGATTCATTTACTTATTATGTACACAGTGTTCTGCATGATCGTATGTATGCCTGTATGCCAGAAGAGAACACTAGATCTCATTACAGATGGTTTGTGAGCCACCATGTGGTTGAAGGGAATTGAACTCAGGACCTCTGGAAGAGCAATCAATGCTCTTAACCTCTGAGCTATGTCTCCAGACCTCATTTTAATTATGTTTATTTACTTTGTGCGCGTGTGTGTGTGTGTGTGTGTGTGTGTGTGTGTGTGTGTGTGTGTGTGTGTGTGTGTGACTGCGCATGCATGTGGAAGTCAGAGGACAATTTGCAGGAGCTTGTTCGCTACCACATGGGTGGGGGCCCAGGGCTCACTCAGATCATTAGGCTTGATACCTGCTGGGCCATCCTGCTTCCCATTTAGTGATGCTGGCGGTGTTCCAATGAAAGACCTGACAGTTGTTTTGGGTTGCAGCTCCCACCTGTGTTTAACTGTGTGTGCCGTTCCCTGTATTCAGTCAAATTGGTGTGGTTGATGTTCCTTGTCTACAGTAGTCTGTTGTAGAAGGAAGCTGTGAACGCTGAGTGTGGAGATACTCAGATTACTCTGGAAATGCAGTGCTGGGCTTTGGTTCCAACCTTTTTGTAAACTGATGAATACTTCTTGTTCTGTGCATGTTTAGAATCACCATCATTCTTCCACCGTACCATTCATTAACACTGGAACAACACTAAAATCTGGGCATGAATAAAGATCTCCCTCCAACTGTTTTCTCTAGAAAAAAGTCTTTTTGCATCTGGAATGGTGGACAGCATGGCAGCACTATACATGGGGACTATTTTAAACATGGGCTCAGCAACACAAGTACATGTGAGAAATGTGCTCTGCGTACTCAAGGAGCCCCTTCTTGTTTAAGGTGTGCAGCTGAATGGAGAAGGCAAAGACTCACAAGCTTTATCTCAGCCAGGAGCATGCTCATCTGCATCTCAAGTTCTACAATATGCCACATAACTACAAAGGCTTTTTGAATACTGACTTGGGAATTACAAAATTCAAAAATGGAGAATCCACAAACAATAGGATTTACTATGCATTATTTCCGTTTCAGAAGGAGAACTAAAGGACACAGCAGTTAGCTGGCTCAAAGCCATTGAGCTAGTACATGTGGCAGAATGGGAATTTGAACTCAAGACTGCTGAGCTTTCTAAAGCCTGTGTATTTTACATAAAAATATATTTTTTGGTATGCAAGTTAAACCTTGGACTCTTAAAGACGTGATTCTGAATATGTCAAATGATTTTAAGCTGCTTTGAATGTTCTAAGAACTTGCATATTATTAAAAAAGAAAATGTTAGCAACTGAATATCCCATTTCTCCAAAGTTGAGAGCCTTCAATAGACTTTTCCCTCCATTCAGGATTGTTAAAGTGCATTAAAATTCAACAACAGGGACTAGAGAGAGATTTAGAGCCCTAGCTGTTCTTGCAGAGGATAAGAGAGATTACACACCCACATCAGGCAGCTCACAACTGCCTGTGCTGCACATCTGGAGGCTCCCACACCTCTTCTGGCCTGTGGGAGCACTGCACATATACTCATACACACACATAAACAAAAATAAAATACGTTAAAAATTCAACACTTCAGAAACTTCCCATAATTCCCTATTTGTATGATTATTAATTTGTTGGGTCTGCCTGTGGGTTTTTTTGTTTGTTTGGGTTTTTTTCAAGACAGGGCTTTTCTGTGTAACAGTTCTGGCTGTCCTGGAATTCACTTTGTAGACCAGGCTGGCCTCAAACTCACTGAGATCCACCTGCCTCTGTCTCCCAAGTACTGGGATTATTAAAGGAGTGCACCATCACCAGCTAGCTTTTGATGTTTAAATAACTTTCCCCCGGTTTTTAAAATTCTATCATTTGAGTTTGTGGAGCTGAAGTCCTGAATCTTATTATTCTAAGTTATAAATTGTTTGGCAGGCAATAAAGTATTTTAAACAGCATTATTTTAAATAACTGATGTATCATGTTTTCTCTCTATCCACTCTTTAGTTGAGGGGCATCTTTGCTTACTAATGTAGCTAATATTAACTTGGGCTGGGTATGATGGCTCATATCTAGAATTTCAACACTGGTGAGGCTGAGGCAGGAGGACAGTTGTTGAGTTTAAGGCTGGCCTGGATAGCACAGTAATTTCTAGGAGAGCCTCAGCTAAGTGAGACCTTGTTTCAAAAGAAAGGATAGTGCATGTGGAATGAAGTTACTGGAATGAATCTACTCAAGATTTGTGACTAGGTCAAAATACTATCCTAGCAAGAATGCACAGGATGCTGGCCACATACTGTTAGTATACAAACTATGAACCTAAAAGGTTATCAACATTCTAGCAAAATCACCAACAAACTTACTCTTTTATATCTAAGTTATTATTTTCATTTTTATCACTAGCATACATATACACACCCACTCCTAATTTTATCTGCAGAGCAATCCAATCTTTAGCTGAATACCAGTGCAACAATGCCTACAGAGTGGCCAGTAGACAATTACAGAATAAGGTGGATGGTACCTACAGAGGCTGTTTTACCTGTCTGATGGGCTTATTTGGTGGGTTAACTCTCAGAGTGGTATCTGTTTATCTAACAATATGCCATTGCCAGTCAAGAGAACACAAACTCAGCCTGGGTAGACTAGAGTTTGCTAAGTATAGCACTGCGAGATGTGAGATGGAAAACATCCACCGAGAGGGTAGCATGGTTTCCTACCAGAAGGCACCAGTGCTTCTGCCCTGGTTCACAAACTCCTCAACTCTGTAGCAGTTGACAGGTAAACTTAAGTTATTGTTTTAATTGCAAAAAGTCAGAAGAATGTTTACAAGTTGGAGTGAATACAGACCCTAATTCCTGCAGACCAAATTTCATGGCTGTACTTTGAAGTCCACAGTTACAGCCTACTCTGCTGGCTTCATGGCATGGGTGCAAAGGTGTAAAAGCAGAGTCCAGAGAGGTCCCTCTGGTAAGGATGTCTTACTACCATTGAGTGACAAGCTGACATTCACCTCATTCTAGTACAATACACACAGAACTAAATAACATGCTGAGGCCAGTTATCAGAGTGTGTCATTCAATAATTCAACTGTAAAGGCAGAAGTTCAGTGCTCTAGTCACAACTACTGAGCTAAACCAACATTCCTTTGATATTCTTTTATTCTAAAAAAACACCAAGTGCTTATGCCGCCCAGCACCAGCTAAAGAAAACTGAGTACATTTCAAATCTAGAATTGCTTGAATGATAACAAAGTCCTTTTATAAAGCTGCTATCGTGGCACTGAAATCCCTGGGAAGTTTGGCAAAGCTGAGCAACATGCTAAGGTTGCAATTCCAATGCCTAGTCATGTCAAAGAGAGTATAGAAATCCTGAAAGGCATAAATGGTTTTCCTGGGACACAACTGAGGTTAAAAAACTCAGATATCCTCCAACTCCTGGTCAGCTTTTCCTTAAGTCTTTCTCCTTGGATATAAAAAAAGATCACCTAAAGAAACACCAGTTATCTCTATTTAAATAGAGTTGATATGTTCTATTTCTCTTACTGTAGATCACATGATCAATTTCTTAAGAATTAACAGGACAACAGTCATTTCTGAGAGATGAGCCAAAAAGGACAACGCACAGTAAAAAAGTGCTGAGAACTCGAACAGGAGAAAGGATGGAGAACAACAAATACATTTATCATTGCCTTCAATGGGTTAAGGAGTTTGTTTAATCTGATGCCAAAACTGCCACTGTCAAACTGGTACCCCGAGTTTCAGAATGGAGACAAACACTATTCAGTAGATATTTGCCCAAACGTCTATCTTTGTGAACCTTCTTTA
The DNA here is from genome assembly GCF_017639785.1 of Mesocricetus auratus. Classification (NCBI taxonomy): domain Eukaryota; kingdom Metazoa; phylum Chordata; class Mammalia; order Rodentia; family Cricetidae; genus Mesocricetus; species Mesocricetus auratus. Next base: position 37,235,339 of record NW_024429194.1, on the reverse strand, counting down.
ATCAAATAAATCGACCTACTAAGCAAGTAAAAGAACACAGATAAGATACTCTAAACTTGCAGTATTTAAATGACACAGTAATATCACCATGAAATGAAAGAATCAACCAGCCAAATATTACTTACTTATCAAGTCAAAATAATGGCTATTTGAAAGTTTTACTTATTCCACAGAAATCAGGCAAATGACAACAGGAATTCTTAACCTATTTTTCCATTTGAAGATTTTTTTAATCTCTATGATAACTTAAAAACATTCCTATTCATTAACTCATATAAAATATAATATATACCATAATTCCTGATCTCTATATTTTACATCATTAGTTCAAAATCAAGCCATTAAAAACTTAATGCTACTTCTTAAAAGTTAATCCAATCCTTTTATATCTATCATAAAAGCTTAATAAAGTCCATCACTATGCTAACATTTGCTATTAAAATTTTGGCAGAAAGATACTTTTATTTGTCCTTTTGAAGAAAAAAGAAAAATTCAAGATCATAGTTTTGCTTGTTTTCTCCACTAGTAATTTTCAAACTAGATTAACTTGATAGTTATATATGTAAACACATATATTCCAATCTACCATAATCATACATACTTTGAATGTGTTGAATCACTATTCTTACATACTGTACACTTTATTTCATCTTTGTTACCTTAAACATAATATTAAGATTTTAACTGGAGCTATCACTTTGCAGAGACAAGGGAACAAATCACCTATACAGACAGACTTCCTGAGTACAGATGGATTCCTGACCATACCTACTATTTCATGTTAGTTTCCTTTTGGCCCAGAAATTACATTATTTTTCCATGCACGCAGGATAAGCACAATTCCCAAAGTATTACAAAATCATTAATGTGAAGTCATTAGAGTAGCTCTGGACAACCTTGGCAAAGTCAGGGTTCTTTGCATATCCAGACAACTTATGACTATCAGAGCTACATCAGTATTTTTAAAAAAGAGCTTTATAATATAGAGAAAAGTATTTCTTTATTCTAAACTGCTAGCATCCATTCCTGTCTCCAGCTCATAACAACATAATTTATAGATAAATCTTCATTGTAGGTACACGGATGCTCATCAATTTATATTGAGCTCAGGAATTTTTCTGAAGCTTGTGAGAAAGGGATCAACAAAGGAAACAGAGTTAAAAGGAGTGCCACTGACTCTGTCTTTGTCCGGGTGTTTTAGAGATACCAGGACCACAGCAACTCTTACAAAAAAAGAAAAAAAGAAAAGAAAAAGAAAAGTTTAACTGTGGTGGCTCACTCATACTTTCAGAGATTATCACCATTATCACCATTATCACCATTATCACCATGACAGGGAGCACGGCATTGTGCAGGCAGACGTGTACTGGCTATATCTTCTATGCAGGCCACAGGAAGTTGACTGAGACACTGGGCAGTATTCTGAGCATAGGAAGCCTCAAAGCCCACCTCCACAGTGACACACTTCCTCCAACAAGGCCATAGCTACTCCAACAAAGCTACACTGCCTAATAGTGCCACTCCCTATGAGAATATGGGGGTCAATTAACATTCAAACTATCACAGAACCACAGCTACACAAAATTATGAAATAATACACAAACACGAATAGGGCTTAAAGATATAGATCAATAGTGTCCACAGGAAGATAAGCCCTATCTTTCATGGGAAGCAAAACAGTGTCTTTACTTTTCCAAAAGTTAGAGGAATACAGAGTCATTGGTTTTTACAAACTGCAATTGTTCTGGGGCTTCTGGCTCTTCCTAACTGAAAGCATGGAATTAAATATCATTCTCGGTCAACAAATTTCCTTTAAGAAAGTTAGAATACATAAACATCACTCCATGTCAAAATCAAGAGTCTGAATAGATATGGCATTAGAACTAAACTAGGAATTTATGTCACTCAGAATGACAATAAAAACACATCCATGGAGCTCCTGTCTGATTCAGTTAAAAATCAACACTCAGGCTGTAAAACCAAAGGAATCTTTCATTGCAAATGAGTATATTAAAAGTTTTAGTCAAATAGACTATGGTTGTGCTACACTTAAAAAAAAAACTCAGTTTCTACACAAAGACAAAATGGAGAATAAAAAAGTCCACTGTGACCACAATCTCTCAAGGGTCAGGTGGCAGTTAAGTATCAAAGAAATGAGCTCACTGTGTGAAATGAGTGAAGCGATGATGAAATGAAGGCTGAACGTGTAAAAGGAATCCTCAATGTTCCAGTCATGTTATCCTAGGTGAGTTTCTCCCCTGCCATGATCCAAAGGCAACACAGAAAGGAAAAGGTTTATTTGGCTTACATGTCCTGATCACTCGGGAAGTCAGGGCCTGCACTTCAGGGCAGGGGTGAGGGTGGGGAACACATGCCATGACACTACCAGTATCTGGGGGCAGGAACTGAAGCAGAACAATGGAGGAATGCAGCTCTCTGGCTTTCTCCCTGACTTACTCAGCCACCAGGTCCATCTACCCAAGGGACACCACCGACAGTGAGCTGGGCTCTTCTACTATAATCATTAATGAAGAAATGTCCCGTTGACTTGCCCAAAGACTAATTCAATGAAGGCATTTTCTCAACTGAGATTCCCCTTTCCCAGATGACATTAGCTGTGTCAAGTGACAAAAAACCTAAACAGTACATGTGTTATCGTAAACATCCCCTTTGGAATATCACTGAAAATACTGTCATAGGACAGTAGATTGTCTCATAAATACTATCATTCACTTTCTTCCTATACTTCAAGTTAATATTCTACTTATAAGTATATTTATTCACAAATATATACTTCTTGAAACAAAATGCTGAATTTATTTTCCTTAACACATATAAAAAAACAAACCAATCCTATCACAAAATATATTAGCATATCATAAAAATTTTTTAAAGAAAACTTGCGTCTCAGTACCGACACCTGTACACTGAATAACATCAAAACTACCTGTTTAAAGAACAAATTGTCTAATGTCCAAAGATTCTTCTAAGAACTAGAAAACTTAAGTTCAGCATCTTACAGTCAAATATTTAACTTGCAAAACAAATTTAAAAATCTATTATGGTAGGTGGGAAATAACTACAAATACAGGTACTAATTTCTCTTTTTAAGATTAAAGTCCTGAGCAGTCTAAAACCGTTTTCTAATTGATATTAGAACATGAAGGCTTGAATTCATTGCTATAAGAAGTAGATTTAATACAGTAGACAAGTTTTCTTTTTAAAACCATTAAAAATGAATTAGAATATGGGCACCCTGACTGTAATCCCAGCATTCATACTCAAGGCTCAGGCAAGAAAGATCAAGGTTTGAAGCCAGCCTGGATTATACTGGAAGCCCATTTCAAAACAGGAAAACAATTCTCTGCTTTAGGCCCCACCATGCATTTTTCTTGTGCACTTACCTCCCAACAGTTGTCATGAGAAAAATCACAACTGTTTTACCCCTACCCGGGTCCTTCTCCACTTCTTGCTACTGTAATGCAGATGCATTTTTATTCCACTTGTATTACCTAATTCAGGCAAATTATCAGAACCCCCAACCAATCAGAAAGCAACACCAAGAGTTGTCCTCCCTGCTCTTCCTTATTCAGTTCACAGACGAAGTCTAGTGGTTCTCAACCTGTGGGTCATGACCCCTTTGGGGTGTTAAAAGACTCACAGGAGTCACTTAAGACCATCCTGTATATCAGATATTTACATCTCATAACAGTAGCAAAATCAGAGTTATGAAGGAGCAACAAAAATAATTTCACGGTTGGGGTCACCATAACATGAGGAAGTAACTGTATTAAGGGCATTAGGAAGGTTGAGAACCACTAGTCTGGAATAACTCTAGCACAGTGAAGTAGGAAAGAGTTTGAGAGGCAGGCAGATCTCTAGATGGCGGTAAGCCTGTTCAGTTAATCTCTGAGTGCCTGGTTCACTGAAACTCCAGGACTATGTCTCAAAAGGAAAGGTGGAAGCTATCAACCTCTAACACAAGGACATGTACACAGCCGACGAAAATTCTTCTTCATTTGGTTTATGGGAAGCATCATAAAAAGTTAATATTAAATTTATAAGAAATCATTCCAATTAATAATTTTATCTACCAACAAATCCCACCCAAGAAAGTTTTAGTAAGTCATGCATCTTTATCATTAATTTATAGTTAATTTTGAAAGCAGAAATCCCTTCATTTTTCTTTAATGTATATGATTTTCAGATAGTTCTAAATCCAAATTTTCCAAAAAAAAATCGAGGTGCCTGACACTGAAAAACAGACTGAAGAATCTATGTTAGGAAAGAAAGACCTTAAGAGTATATGACTTATTTTTATAAGCCCAGTGACCAGGTAGGTGACTAATTAAATACTTGTCTCAAACTTTGAACTTATTTATCTTTGGGCTCTACATTAGAAAATATGAACATGTGAACTTCAATAAGAAATCCTATCCATCCTTTATCCCAAAACCACCATCAGCACTAGAGGATTCTCACTACTGAGAGAATCACCAAATACCACACTATTAAGTCAGCTTGAGTCCATCAGTGATTCTATAAAACTGACATGGCCAAGCCATTAAGTGACAAAACTCACATTTCCGACAGAAGGTAGGTTTTATGGAAATGGATCATAGCCTGTACATGTAACCAAATGCCAGTTCAGCAAATTCTTAAGAAATAGACTCAAAGTTCAGAAGCATCAGATTATTCAAAGTCCACATGGTTTCTTTATTAATATGAAAATCGAATCATTCTAACCATTGGCAATGGTTCTGACCCAGGCATAGTACAGAAGAAGCCATAACCTTGGAGGCATTTGAAGTTTTTAAATACTGAGACTCAAAGAGGTTTTTTACAGACAGGAAAGGTAAAATAAAGTTCAAGCACAGACATTGCTAATGATATGCCAATCAATTATCATGCTTCTCAAACTGGTTTTGACTGGAAGCAACTATCAATGGAGAATGAGGAGAAAAGATGGCGTGGTGTCCCCTCATAGCTAATCACACCCATGAGACCTGACTAGTACCATAGGGAATAAGTGGAAGCCAATTTTAAGAGGACATGAATACGAACGGCTGACATTGAACTGCTCTTCAAAGCAAATCAACTTCAAAGGTAAGATCTAGATAATCATGCTACCATAAGGCCTTCAAAGCACAAAGCTAATATTTTTAATGAATTTTAATATGCAATGTGCTTCTTAAAACCAATATACTTATTTTTCAGATTTGGTATAGTTATCATTTCAGGAAACTGCAGCTCTACAAGATTAACAAATTACAATACATAGCAACTCCATGTGCACAGGTTAAATTTTGGCCCTCAATCATTCTTGAGCATACCAGACATCAAGCTTCTCAACTACATATCCTAAAACCTCCCTGGTCAATCCTCTGCAGCCACTTAACTTTCTAAGGAAACACTTAGTAACAACTTGTGCATCTGTCATCATAGTTTAGCCTATAGTACCAAAAGGCAGACACTTCAGGTACCAAGGAGTAGAAAATAGCTAGGAAGAAGGGAAAGGGTTTGGAGGGAGGAGGGGGGCGGCGTGTTTTAAGAGAAGTATATAGCAACATTAGGGAAGGTAGGAGGTAGCCACAATCTAACTGCCAAAAAGAGAGAAATGGAAATATAGTTTCAATGGAAGCCGAGGAAATGGCTGCTATAATAGGATCAGGTAGAACGAAATGGTAAATTCCCCAACATTTGCCCAAAAGGACTGAGTTAGCCACGAGATTAAAAGCATGTTATTATGGTAAAACTGCAGAAATTTTAAATGGAAAGCAATAAATTAATTTCACTTCATAGTTACACCACGCAATGGATTTAAAACATGAACATATTTTGGCAAATACGTCATTTAACATTAATGTGGACTGTTCAGACTTCAAAGTTAACAACAAACTACATTAATTCTTTAATAATATACTTGATATTGCAAAATAAGACTACCTTAAAAATCAAAGTATATTTAAACACATTTATTAAAAATATCTGCATGGCACCAACGATACCTGAATCATTTTCAAAACAGTGACTGTCTCAGGGGACAGGCATACACTAACTGGTCTAGTAATCTTCCCAAATCAGTACTTACAGTCAAACTTCAGGATCCAGCACCCATTAAGAATCCCAAGCATACACTTCAGAGTACTTTGAGCTTCATCATCAGGAACAATGACATGAGTTACTAAGATACAAAAAAGTAGTAAGGAAAACCCCGAAATAATTCCCTATTTTTTATAACCAGTAAAGTCTATTTTATTAACTTTACATTTAAGTTTTTATCAAAGGCAACTTTATATTGAGTATAATGTTTCTTTTATTCAGTACCTTTTAGCTTGGCCATCACCATGCAAAATAGATCATAAAAGCATATTAACAAACACAAATTTTCCAGCTATTTTCAAATGATTTGTGGTATCACACTGTGTTATACTTTATTAACAAACTCAAATCTGTGCTTTAGCAGTGTTCCATCCTAAAATATGTATAAGGGGAAACTTTACAGTTCCTGTTAAGGATGCAGTTGTGTGGTACTGCACTTGCCTACCAGCATGTGAACAGCCTGGGTTTTATCCCCAGGACCCCAAACAAGCAAAATAAACATTTCATACCTCTTAAGTACATTAAAACTATAAAGTATAGAAAGACTCTAGATTACAAGATGAAAAATATCTAACCATAACCCAATGCTTAAAACTTACACAAATTATCAAAGGCTGGTCTTTAAAGAGACTAACTTAAAATTATTTTCTACCAAAGACAGAGAGTGAGAGAAATCCAATGACTCACCTGTACTGTCAAACTCAGCACATCTTTTAACCTTGAGAACTGTCTCAAGCTTGCTGAGCATTTTCTGCTGTTGGGAAGAAAGCCCACTGCCTATAAGCACCAGCGGCCCATCCCTTCGCTGTCCAGCAGTCCCCTGTTAGTGAAAAATGGAGAAGCACCATGGTAAAACACACAAGAAACAGAGAGAAGGCACACACCCACCACATGGGGGATTTATTTTATGAATTGCCTTGTTCCAGTTAATAATCCCCAGTAATTCCTACCAAATCAGTAACCATAACTCTTAATACTCAATCCATTTAAATAACTATTCTTCTAATTAGTTTCCTCCCAAGTCAGTGTCAGCTGGAATAGCTCTCTTCATGCAGGTAAGCTTTTCCTGATGCTGAACTGAATTCCTGTACAATTTCATAATTTCATTCTGCCCCCAATAACCTAAAACAGCCATTAAAAATGACCAATTTTGCATCCCTTTTCCAAAAAGTTAAAGCCGAACTTGGTTGATTCAGTTTAAGCTAAGATTATTTTTAAAATACAACACTAATTTTAAAGGAAATGAATTTTTTGACACTAAACAAAAAGAAGAACATGGGCAAGTGAACTGAAGAGTGCAAAAAGCAGACCCACAAACAGGAAGGAGTCCTGTTGCTGACAAAAAGAAAGGCTAGCTTACAGAGTCTAGTGTGTTCAGCTTAGCATCTCCACTGAGCATTACAGGAGACAACAGCACTGGTGGACAGCATGTGAGCTGACAAGAGACATGGAGAACAATGACACGGTGGAGCATGCAAAGAAGAGCAAACAGAACTAGCACTGGACAGAAGCTGCCTGTGAGGGACGGGGAGTGACCCAGAGAGGAAACCGAAAACCAGCACTGCTGCACTGAGGACAAGACGCAACACACAACACAAGACACTGGGCCTCCACACACAGTGAGTAAAAATGTGCACTGGAAAGCTGGACTTTCAGTGCTCTGCAGAGCATGAAGAAACAGCAAAGGCACCATTGAAGTTCAGCAACTAGGTGAGAGGAAGCTAGCTAGCATTAAAACATTAACTTCCCGTAGGAATAGTGATAATTCATTCAGACTCTCTCTATATATGACAGCGAAGCTATACATGAGGCAGCTGAACTCAATTCATTCACAGTAAATTAAATGAGATCTACTATATAGTACATAAGTACACAAAAATATCACAAGGTTTTTTTAAAATGACAAAGCTTGGCAATTAAGTTCAGCAAGCTAAATTTACTCACTTACGGCTCTGATAACAAAGGTTTGGCTAGACACACAAACATTAAAACATTCCCTTACTCTTTCTGTAAGACAACACAGCCAAGCCAAATCCAAACAGTGTAAATACTCTGTAACATGAAAATAGTTCAGTATATTTTTATAATTGTTCAATTACAATGATATTAAAAATCAATTGTCAAACTTGTGCAGCTTAGGCAGTCCATGGGGCCACTGGCAGTGAGACGGGGATTTAGCCCTAGTGCTTAAATTGGCTTTTTGGAACCGGTTCTCTTTGGAGGGTTACCCTGCTTAGCCTAGATATAAGGTGGAGGGCCTTGGTTCTGATTCAAAGTGATATGCCAGACTTCACTGACTTCCCATGGGGAGACTTATCCTCTCTGAGGAGTAGATGGGGGGGGGGAGGCAGGGGAAAGTGGGGAGAGCAGGAGGAGAGGGAGTAGGAACTGGGATTGGTATGTAAAATGAGAAAAGACTTTTAAAATAAAAAATAGATTTAAGCTGGGCAGTGGTGGCACATGCCTTTAATCCCAGCACTCAGGAGGCAGGCAGATTTCTGTGAGTTTGAGACCAGCCTGGTCTACAAGAGCTGTTAGGACAGCCTCCAAAAACACAAAGAAACCCTGCCTTAAAAAAAACAAACAAACAAAAAAATAGACTTTAAAAAAAGCAATTGTCAAATATTATTCTCTGTTAAATAAGTGCCATCAAAATAACTCTGCAGAGCCTACAATCCTATGGCCAGAGAGTCTGGGAAACAGAAACTTCATTTAGTGGCTGGTTAAGTACTGAGCTGAACTCAAGAAAGCCAGTATCAGAGAGGGAGGACTGATGATCAAAGGGATTAAGACTGGGCTGGTTTAACCCCCAGAAACAGCTGACCAGACAAAGGTTAACTCTTGAATCCCAGGCATCAGCCTGGGAATCCAGCATGGGACTGATCAAGACCCCCTGAATCTGGGTGTCAGTGAGGAGGCCTAGGGAATCTATTGAGCCTTGGACAGCAGATCAGTACCCATCCCAAGTATACACACGGACTCTGGACTCCCATAGAACAATATGAGATGCACTCTCACCCTGAACTCTTGGGGAAGGGTCTAGGCCCTGCCCTATATGAAATGACAGACTATGGACACCCCCATGGAGGGCCTCACCCTCCCTGGGGGAATGAGGGGGATAACGGGGGGGGGGATGGGGGGGAGGACACGGGAGGAGGGGAGGGAAAGGGAGAGGGACCTCGAACTGACTTGTGAAGCAACCTTGTTTCTTATCTAAATTTAAAATGGAAAATAAAAAATAATAATAATAAATAAAAAATTGAGGAATCAAAAAAAAAAAGAAATTTATTGTGACTTTCATATAAAAGGAAGAAAAAAAATAACTCTGCAGAGAACACATTGCTTCTTGATTTGCATGACTCCACTTTAGGCAAAGTAGGTCTATGTACAAAATAAAAAGAGTGAAAATATATCAGTTCTAAATATAGCATACAATACTATTTGTGCCAACCAAGGGAAGTATCAAAGTGGGTCAAGTATTTTCCTATCAGTCTTTTTTTAAATTTGCATAAAATAGAAAAACTGGTACCAATTTCTTATAGTTAAGGAATACAACAAACAGCTGCCAAAGTCACATGGCAACTTGGGATTGTACATCATAGGGACTGCATGTTTAATTCAAGGGGATCTTGAAACCATGATGCTCAAAAGAACCCAAAGGTAATAACCTCCCTTTATAGAGACTTACAGATTATGTTTCTTGGCATTAAATAAACTCAAAACTTAAATTCAATGTGGTATTTTTCTTAGATAAAATTGTTATTATTAATAAATTTATCAATAATCTAAAAAGAGGGCTAAAGAGATGGCTCTGGGGGAGGAGGAGCTTGCAGCCAGGCCTGACAACCTGAATTTGATCCCCAGGACCCAAGTGGTAGGGGAGAGCGACTCCTGTTGTCCATCTTCTGGCCTCTACAAGTGCATATGGTATGCACATCTAGGCATGCACACACACGGAGTCACACCCACACCCACACCCACATATAAACATAAGCAAATACAATAAAAAAATTAAAGAATCAGGAAAAACTAGAAAAGATAAGCATGCTGCTTTAAGGGACGTGGGCACAAGTCCCTAAATGGACATGGCAGGAAGCTTTTGGTTAAAACCAGAGGTTGCTTCTCAGCCTCGAAGCAGGGTCATCAAGTCTTACTTGAAACAATTCCGAATGAAACACAGATAGATTCAACTGCACCAACTTATCACCTTTACCCACCTGCACATTCCCTGAAGGAGCTACTCAATACAGCTTACAGTATAAACTAAGTATTCCAGATGCCACATCATGTGGGGACCAGCGCACAAGGCACCCACCACTCTCAGACATGAAAGCTTGCTCAGCCAACAAAATTTAACTGAGACTCAGTACTTGCCACACTGTAGTCCATGCAAAGACCTGTTGTAGTGAACCAATCCCTACACTCACACAGTACATTCTAATGAGGATGAGAAAAATAAACTAGAGGAAGAGCATGATGCCATTTCTCAACTGTGTGGTAAAAGGGAACAAGGGGGTGAGTGAGATGAGCAGCACTGGGCGACTACTAATTTTAATAAATGGTCCAGAACTGGGGATGTAGCTCAGGGATGGACTGCAAATATAAGGTTCTAGTTCCAGCTCCTAGCAGTATAACTAAATAATTCCCAGGTATAATTAGTTCTGAATGGTGTAAGGAAGTGGGATAGGAGGACAGTGGCTCCTCAAATCTGTTCATGTCCTTAGCTAAGCTTAGGACATGAAAGGGAACATACATGATAGACTACAGACACAGCAAAACAGCCAGGTTGAGCGAGTGAAGTCCGGTAGTAGCGAGGGGCATCACGTCCTAGACCTTATCTTTTAACAACTGCAATAACCTACCATTCCCACTTACACAGATTTGTTTATCATCCATTAGCCTCCTTATCTACATATCAATCACTAAGAATAAATAACGCAGTCATGGTGTTGTACACCTCTTACCCTTTGAGGCAGCGGCAGGTAGGTTTCAAGTTCCAGGCTATCCTGGGCTACATAATGAAGGCCTATCTCAAAACAACAAAAAGACATAACAATAATGTCAATGCCACATGGCACACAAAAACTGTATGTTTTTTAGGTTTCAAAATAAAAATCCTTTTCTCAAAGTAATTATCATAATCAGACTCTAAGGATAGCATAGAGGTATTTGTATTCCTGGCACATTTAAAATAATCTATGATGACAACTTAAATATACTATGTTCTAGCAGGGAGTTCAAGAATAAATGAGTAAAATAAGTACCAATCTATAAAGTATGATGGAACCGAATGACTTAAGAAATCTGAGTTCTAACTGGTCCATTAAAAAAATGTTTTAATGTCTGGTTAATAATCCTGGGCAAATCAAGACCTTTCTAGGTCTCAGTTTTCCTATTTTTAAAAGGGAAGAAATTAAAGCGCTGACTTCTGGGTCCTTTTCATTCCCAAACTATCATTTGGAATACATTTATCAGACTGTGGTCTAAATCAAAAGATAAAGGTTCTCAGGGTATAAAGGTAACTATCCATGATAGCACCTATGACCACACCAAATTATAAAGACCTTAGGCTAGATCTGTAACTAAGCAATGGCATCAGTCATTACTGCACTGTCCTTTCTGGACAAGAAGGGCTTTGCAGAACAGTTATGGCTTCATCTCAGCCTGACAAAAGCCAGCAAAGCAGCCTGGGTTGAGTGAGCAAAGTGTGGGGACAGTTAGAGGTATCACATCTCAGATGTAAATTAACAATTGCACATGGCCAACTACCTCCACTTAACACAGATGTGTTTATTATCATGAGCTTCTGTAGCCACATATCAGTCATTAAGACAACAGGAAAGTTTGGTCATACTGTTGTAAGCCCCTCATCATTTGAACACATGAGCATTTGAACAGTGAGCTCTCTGTGTCTGTCTCTCCTCTCCATCCTCATCTCACAACCACCACCCCTCATTCCAGGCCTCATTAATCCTAGCCTTTACCACAGCAGACTCCACTCAACCTAAGTTTCTTCTGACTCCAAGTCATCCTGCAAACCATCTTGCTCCAGGTATAAACACACTGATGATGCCCCATTAAATCTAAACTCCCTATTAAGAAAGCTAAGGCCTTTCATAGGCTGATCCCAATCTGGCTTTGCACCCTAAAACTCTTTAACATCATTCATGCTCCTTGCACACTAAACCCAATAGTTGTTCTTTATGTGTCTGTTTTTATGCTTCCTTTCCTCTCAGAAGCTGAAGCAGTAGGCACTGCTAGCTTTCTGCACAAAACCCACTCTTCCCATCTTCTACATGAAAAAGCCAAATTTTGTTCTGGTAGCTCCCCTACAAGATCTGGCCCATCTCTCTCCCTCGATACATCAAAAACAGTATGCAGCCAGTTCTAACCAATAAAACACAAGAAAGAATTCAGTGAAGGCTCCAAGAAAATGCTTTGATGTCCTCTTCTAGCTGGCCACTGTCATATGTGGAACAGCAGCAACCATCCTACAGACATAAGGGCACACAAGTAACACCAGAGCCACTAAATCAAGCATGGCGAGTAAAGGAAAAAAAAACAGGTTCTCAGTGCAGTCACAACTGCCAATGGGATGATCTTTATAACGGTCAAATGTTTCTGATTAGGAGTTTTCTGTCACTTTCCACACCTGCATCCATCAGCTTTCTCTCAGACACCCTCTGTCACCTTCTAGAAGTTCTTCCTGACAGTTTCTGAAGTGAGCTTCCTTGAGAGTCTACTGTACATATTAATTTTTGCATACTTCATTGCTTACATTACAAATTATAACAAGCATTTTTACATTTATATTTTCTACTTGGCTATGGGATCACAAGGCATGGATCTTTTTTCTACCGTGTCTCTAACTTGTACCTTTTATCTAACTCACATGCTCACATTTCTAACTAGTATTTAACAGCTCCGTCAATAGATGTAAAACTGGCACCTAGGATAAAGGATCCCCTTTCCAATGCCAGCAAATGGCACCAGCTCATCTATGGCTCCAGTAATACTAACTCTACTCATTCCCCACTTGTCATAGAAAATCCAAGAGAAAGTACTGTTGGGAAAACTATACCCTGAACTTCACTCTTTCTTTCTTACAGACCTTCAGCGCTATTCGCTTAGTTTGTGCCATGTTGGCACTTGCTTGTCACAATCCTAAGTGGTATTTCTTTCACTCTTACACACACTCCACAGATTCCCTTTGTAAATCAAAAGAGCAAATGTCAGAACAAAATTCAACTCTTGTCTCTCCTGCACTCTGAAACCTTTCAATGTTTCTATTCTCAGACTCTCACTATCTCTAGCAATTACTAGCTGTAATCTCCAAGCATGCCCATTTCATCTATTTGAGGGTTTCTATACAATGTCCTTTATGTGGCCATCTGGCTGCCTCCCCGTCATAATTCAAGTTTTAGTTCAAACCGATTCTTAAAAGGCCTCACTAATCAGTGTCCTTCAGGAGGCTAGCACGTCCCACCAGGTACACAACACAAAACCATCCTGAAGGCACTTGTGTGCCCACTTCTGAAATGACTGCATTCTCAATTTACATTCTCTACCTCTCACTGGCAAGCAAGTTCCCTGAATAAGAGTTGCTTCAGTCATGTTCATTTTTATATGGATGCTGCCTAAAATATACAGGGTTCAATAAACATTTCTTGATAGATATATTCTTATTATGTCTTTGAATCCATAGTAGTCAGTACTCCAGAAGGGCACAATAATTGGTGAATGAAAGCTGTCTGCTAACTGGAAGCTTTCATATTATGGTCCTTTCAAGTTCAATAAAAGATATAAATGGTCCCAAAGCTAAATCCATACTTACGACTGAGCACTGGCTAGTTGAGGATGATTCATTCTTCTCTGGTAGCAGCAATAATGATCTTATATTTTCATTGTCTGTATAATCCACAGGACGTACACCAAATATGTTACTGGTAAAACAAGTACAGATGTGTTTACGTAAATAAAATGTATAACTGCCTTCTTAACAAATAGATGTACTTCCACAACCAGTTTTCAACATCCTTAATAACACACGATTGTAACTGTAGTGACTCGGAGCTCACTTAGTCATGAGGATCTACTATCAGTGAGGAAACAAAGAAGGAACCCGGCCCACCTCCATCCTCTAGGGACTTAGCCTCCTGCTGAGGGCCCAGGGTCCCCTAGTTCTTTCCTGCAGTCCCTTTCACCCTTCTCTTCCTCTGTGATGCCACCAACCCACAGAACCACTCTACCAGAGATCCCCAGTGTCCACAGCCAAACACATATAGCTGGGACTCAGAACGTCCTTCCAGTCGATTCCCATCCACTAGGGACTTGACCTCTTAATGTGGACCCAAGGTCTCCCAAGTTCTCTAAACAATGAAAAGACAGCAAGGACAAACAGATAAGGAAGAAGTCAAAGTATCCTTATAGTCTCTTAGAACTGTGACCCTACCATAGTGATACTGGGAGACTTGAATACCCACTCTTGTCAATGGACAGGTCATATATTCTCACTCAGGACAATAGACAGACAAAACTAATGCTGTAGTTAATAACATCATAAGTAAAATGAACATAGATGACATTTATAGAATATTCTACCCAAACACTAAAGAATATACTTTCTTCTCATCAGCCCACAAACTTTCTCCAAAATTGACCACAAATAAACCTTAACAGACAAAAGAAAGTTTAAATAACACTCTGTACCCTATCTGATCACCATGGGTTAAACCTGGGTATCAACCTAGAAACCACAAAAAGTATACAAACTCTTGGAAGCTGAACAACTCCCTACAAATGGAAAAAAAATGGATCAAGACTAAAATCAAGAAGGAAATTTTATGACTGGATGAAAATGAAAACACAACACCCAAACCAATAGGACACAAGGGCAGTACAAAGAGGCAGGTTCACAGCACTAAAAGCCTATATCACAAATTTGAAGAGATCTTATACTGGAAATTTAGCAACACACCTGAAAGCTCCAGAACAACAAGAAGTTAACACCATAAGAATAGAGGGAAAGGAATAATTAAGTCCACGACTGAAGTCAATGAAATAGAAACAACAACAAATACGAAGAATCAATTAAGTAAAAATTGACTGGTAGGGAGGTAGGGAGACTCTGGGAGGAACTGGGGAAGGGGAAATAATATGATCAAATATATTCTCTAAAAATATTTTAAATTAAAATTTAATTTTAATGGAAATTTTCATTTTGAAACCAATAATTATAAGGAGTATCTTTAACCGAATATAACTTACATGTGAACTTTTCACAATTCTGTATTCTTTGTATTCATATTTTATTTCCTAATATTTCATAGTCATTAATCACCAGAGGTGAGATGCTTTCATGTGCAAACATAAATCCAATTTACTAGAGCTATTACAGATGCTATTGTCTATATATAAACAAATACAAATTTACATATAGCCATAGGAAAGTCATTGGGAAGCACTATGAGGAAAACTGTATCACAGAACAAACACTAAAATAATGGATAGGTTACTTTTATATACTATCATTGTATATGTGGGGGGGTTTGCATATGTGTATGTATTCTAAATAAATCATGGCCACTGTAAAGCTAACTACTGTGATTCAGAGAACAGCCTGATGCAGATTTCTGAATGCATACATCTTTACAAATCACAGCGTGCTATACTAGAAGAAATTTCAAAGATGAAAGTACGACCCCATCATTTCACAGAGTATAAAGCAGCAACAGGTTTTAATGATCTATTTAGGTGACATTTGCCTTGTATTCTCAGTAACATTCAATATAGCCCATGCTTAACAAGTCCATTGTAAATAATTTGTTAAAGTTACAACACATGGTCAACCATCCCTCTTCTTTATAATTTAAGAACATTTCAAAATATATTTTAATATACCATACTGTGGTATTAAACTTTCAAAATGAAGTTATCTTTTGTAAACTCTTACAGTTTTTAAGAATATGGTATATATATATTCCATTAAAGTTCATGAGGGCTGGGTATATAGCTCTGGGTTCAGTGCTTGTCAAACATGCACA
Organism: Mesocricetus auratus; assembly: GCF_017639785.1. Taxonomy (NCBI): domain Eukaryota; kingdom Metazoa; phylum Chordata; class Mammalia; order Rodentia; family Cricetidae; genus Mesocricetus; species Mesocricetus auratus. The sequence continues at coordinate 37,219,194 of NW_024429194.1, read as the reverse complement.
GTACTCAAGCACTGAAAACAAAAGTGAAAACACGGTGTGTTAAATGAGATACAAAAAATATTAACAAGGTACTATACTAATCTTATAACTTTGAGTGTGTAAAAAATGTCTTAAAGGAAAAAGAATGAAACATTAAGGGAAGAAGGAAAGTGTCAACTTTGTTTGAGGAGTCACAGAAGTCACACACATTACGATCTAAGCCTCTCCGAGTCAACGACCTTAGAGAAAGCTATTATAATGTCATCTTGGGAAAAGAGAGCTAGTGGATTAAGATAAGAAATGAGCCACAGCAAATCTCTCATGACAGTATTCATGACAACAGGCTCAATTGCTGTCTTCTTTCAACGGTACTGACTAAACAGTGATAAGGCTGCATTTTCAGGTTACCCTTTAGGCCCAGGTCCACACCATTCTTTCTCCAGTCAAGGTAAAAAGCAACTGCATTTTAGGTTCCTGATTTACAACAATGTGGCACGAGCCATTATTTACAGTTAGAGTAAGTAATGTCAAAGCATTGCAAAAGGATCTCATCCATTCTACTGGAGACTTCCCAATTTCATATTCAAATCCATATTGCTTATATACCAACTATATGCCTCCTCATAGACATATGCTATAAATGACAACCACAAAATAGAAGCCTGATTTGAAGAATCAAGATTTTACTTTTTTTTTTTTTTTTTTTTGGTTTTACGAGACAGGGTTTCTCTGTATTGTTTTGGAGGCTGTCGGTCCAGCCTGGCCTCGAACTCACAGAGATCCGCCTGCCTCTGCCTCCCGAGTGCTGGGATTAAAGGCGTGCACCACCACTGCCCAGCTAAGATTATAATTCTTAAACCAACTGCAAAAATGGATAAACAAAGTCATAGTATATGTTTTTACTTAAAATATGTATATGCTCTAACACATGAGGACTTTCTAACAAGTACAAGGAGATTTCAGACCTCAGAGAAAAACCTTAGTCAAGTGAATTTAACACACTAACTGATGACATGAGCATAGTTATTTACAATGGCAGAGGTAAAAATCCCCTATGACAACATGAAAAAATGCCAAATGAAAGTACTCCGCAACATATCATCACCATAGTGTGACTATGGCAGACTTCCACATGAATAAATGGTCTGGAGCAATCAAATTCTGAAGAATTTCTTCACAAACTGCCTAGTAGTTTTATTAGATATTTATTATCTACAGATACCACACTGGAAAGGTTAAGCCCAGTCCCGCTGCATAGAAGACATGGCCTACTGCACTGTCATAATTTTACATTTGTTGTCATCAACAGAAATACGGAAACAGACACAGGTTTACCAGCAGAAACTTAACCATAGCAAGCAAACATGAGCTATATTCCACTCTTCTTATGTGGACACATACAAAATGTGCTCTTTCCAAAATATATGGATGGATTAACACAGGTTATAGGCATAGTATGAAAACTCAATTTAAATATTCACATTATTTATTCCCTTTGTGTAAAGTAGATATCTGAAGGAAAAGAAACAAAGTGCTGCATACCCTAGTCATTAACACTGTGACTGCTAATCAGAACAGAGGCAAATTAGTTATCTTCCATCATTGTAGAAGGACATATTAACTCAAAATAGACATAATTTATTATTTTATTGGAAAGGACAAGGAGCTTGCACAATGACTCTTTTCCCAAATATAAACACAGCGTTCTCTATTGTCTGGCATGACACATAAGTCTTAACACTCACATCAAGTATCTAGAATAGAGTGTACTAAACTTTCCCTTCTCCACACACCACTGAAAGCAAATACTAACTCAATAAATAAATATGAAACTGATCAAGTATATATCAAAGGTAAGTAATGGGATAAAATGGAGGTAAAGAATATACATTGGTAAATGAAATGGCCCTGGGCCAAGACTGGAAAGTGGCATTTGGTAGATGAATGTGAAAAGCCTGAGGAGGAAATAAGCAATATGGCTGCTGAAATGTATGCACCAGATGGAAAAAAGCCTTCTACTTCTAGGGAGCTGAACTCTTATCAGACAGAAGGCAATGAACATTAGAGAAAGAGACACAACTGTGAAAATGTAAAAGCAAGTGTGTCTGGGTCAGTGGAATAATTAAGATATTTCTAGAATACAGGTTCCTGACAATGTACTAACAACTGCCACATGTGTTACCTCTAACCATTCCTTATATCAAAGAAAATCTCCTAAAAGACAGTGAACTCCAAGAAACAGCATATAGTTAATATTCTTCATGCATTAGAAATCCTTCTAAAAGCGCTGTTTTCCTGGTTACTGAAGCATATCATATGATCACTGACCAAAAAAAATCCTATCCTTTTTATTAATTTTGTCTATTGGTTTATAGCACAGTATATTAGCAGATTTTCCTATTTCATTTTCTCTAGTACATGCCTTCCCCTACTGACTGCCCTGTGATTTTACTTTTAGAGCTTGATTTTTTTTTTCTTAGACTCATTTATTTGTGTGTGTGTCTGTGTGAAGACCAGAGGACAAGTGGCAAGAATTGGACTTTTCCTTCCTATACCTGGGCCCCATGGATGGATGGAAATCATACCAATCAGGCCTAGAGGCGAGTGCCTTTCCTCTGTGCCACTAGCCATTTTATTGGCCCTTTTCCTTACTTTTGTTTGGTTTTCAGTTTCATGAGACAAGGTTTCACGGTGTAGTCTAGCCTTGGTTGACCTAAAACTCACAGACATCAGCCTCCCTCTGCTTCCCAAGTGATAGGATTAAAGGTATGAGCCGCCATGCCAGGCTCCTTTTGGAATTTAAATCATAGTTCAGAAAATACATTTCATTTAATTTTTTTTTTTTTTTTTTTTTTTGGTTTTTCGAGACAGGGTTTCTCTGTGGCTTTGGAGGCTGTCCTGGAACTCACTTTGTAGACCAGGCTGGTCTCGAACTCACAGAGATCCGCCTGCCTCTGCCTCCCGAGTGCTGGGATTAAAGGCGTGCGCCACCAACGCCCGGCTCATTTAAAATTTTTAAAGACAAAGATAAGGATTTTACATTTTCCAACTTTCTCAGAAGATCTGAGAGTTCCTAAATTACTGTGTTTTGCTAACTAATAAGTAGTAAACAAACAAACAAAAAGTCCTGGAAAATCAGTACCACTGAAATACTGACTAATAGACTGTATGAAAACAAATAGCACATGTGTCTATGTGATATAATAAGCAATCATTTCTGCAGTTTACACACAAAGAGTATGTGTATACACGCATAGAGGTGATAACCACTGCTATGTAATCAGCTTGAAAAATATTCAACAAGGTGGGTTTTCCCTCTCTTTTAGGCACTAAGGAACCAATGTAGTTTGCATCTTGACAGAATTCAATGAAAAGCACACTGGGAGAACTTGTAAGTCTAGTGAAAACTTCCAAAGCTAGAAAGGGGAACAGAGGCAGAATAGGAGTACTCCAAGCAGAGAGAAGGATGTGTGGGTACTGTGTGATAGTCTGGCAAATCTGCAATCCTGAAAATGACGAGAGGAGGGAGAAAACAGATAAAGAAACGGGGGTGAGGTAGAGCACACTTGTGTATCACAGGATATAAGGGATTTGAGAAGCTGGAGCTATGCCCTGATTATGAAACAAAAAGAGATAGTGTTAAAGGGTAGATGTTTCTCCTATCGCAACAAGACCCTGAAGAGTTCTCTAAGCAGGTGTGAGCAAGAGGAATGGCATGGTCGTGCATGATAGCTAGGAGCCAGGTTACAGAGGAACACTGCCCTAATTCAAGTTTTGGGTCTAGGATCATTGTGTGGCCTTACAAAAACTACTTCAACCTCTAGTGCCTGTTTGCCACCTGTAAAATGGGATTGATACAGCTTGCTTTCTAAGACTATTAGGAAGACCAAATGAATTAATACATCAAAAGTCCTTAAGATGGTGCCTAGCAGACAGTACCAGTACAGTGACGGCAAACACTGCTGAATTTGCTCTGTTGGGAGACTACAGAATAAAAAAAAAGAATAAGAAACCATGGTAGGTTATGCCTGAAGTGCTAATCGTATCATAGTTTCCTCCACTTGATGATACATCACATGATCAATAAGGGAAAATATATCAAGCATGCTTTTTTACTGAATATAAGAAATGTTCATTTCTCTGTACGGTACCATCTAAAGATAAAAGAGTATGAGACAGGAACTGAAAACCCTTTTCTTGGCCAGGATTCTTTCTTACCATCAAGACTGATTACAAAGATGAGTTTCATTTCTTGAAGGGTTAAGCTGAGGTGTCCAATGCTTCAGTTATACCCCAAAGACAGTGTTCAGACAACAACAATAAAATTCTTTAATGTCCTTTCCCATACAGGAGTGACATAGTAGACACCTACCTACAGCTGTGCCTTGAATCAGCTGTAGCAACAGGAAAAAGTAAGGATGAGCAAACAAAAATTTATGTCTGCACGTGCAGATCATCCAACATGCAAAAACATAAGCTAGGCACTTTAACAAAACTAAACCTACAGGGCATGACAGAATGTCAAGAGAGTCAATGAATGGAATGCTTTATGAACAACTATAAAACTGCATTCACAAAGACTTAATTTTTCATATCACTTTGCTTGCTGTGAGCAGGCAAAAGCACAATCTCTCAAAAGAGCAACATACTTTTGAATGCCATAAAACAGTTACCTTTTCTGTAGAGGATTCATTCTGTTAAAAATTTACTAAGGCAGGAAGACAATTAATAGGTCCATTGGTCCATATAATAGTTTTCTACTTGAGAATGCAATGTCCATTCAAGGAAAAGTTCTCAACAGCAGACTAAGCACTGGTTCCACATTTGAAAAGGAGGGATAGCATGCCTTCCTCACAACACATTCCAAACAGTTCTAAGGTGACAGCACGAATTCAAAGGATAAATCTACCCAATTAACCTTTATCCAACATCAATCTCAACTTCTGTTCCCAAATACATCCTCCTCCCCAACTGTCCTACCCGTACCAGCCACCTGACCAACGCAGGAGGCACTGGACACATGTGCTATTTAAATTTTAATAAAAATTTAGCACCTCTAAAGACTGTTTTGGAGTAGTGGTTTCCAAGTGTCTGTAAGATATAGATGGATACTGGCTCATCAACAGCAGACACTGACACTTAAACATTTTCTTTAATGTGAAAAGGTTTATCAGACAGTGCTTAACTGTGTCTAATTGTGTCACTTTGCCAAGGCAGGCCACTTATTACAAAATGGCAGGCACCTGATCTCTGAGAAAGCACCTGTGAAGGCAGACTCATTCCCTGCCCCATGCCTACTCCTTGTATATTAACGAGTCTTCACAGTACAGTGAAGAATCATGGTGTACAAACCACAAGACAGGCTCTGTGTTTTGGCTCATTAATCCTCACTATGCTCTAAAGAAATAGAAAAGCAGCAGGCAGCACCCATGTTTTATAGGTGAGGACACCAAAGCACAGAAATTAACCTGCCTGCGGCTATAAAGTCAATAATAGAGTCACAAATAAAAGCTGGATTCCCTAACACCATGACCAGTGCTCCATTCATTAAAGTAGTCAGGGCTGATTTAAGAACCCTGGGTGGAAACTACAGGTTTCACCTGACCCAAGCAACCATTTGCTTTATCAAATGGCTTACCACACCCACAGGAGGGTCATATTTGTATGGTATTCACATAGTTATATATTACCTCTATGAGATTCCTGTATACAAATACATACGGACAGAAAAACAAAACACGCACACACAAACACACACACACACTCACATTTTCCCCCAGAATTTAACCCAAATGCCTTACAATTTGTGATGGGAAACAAAGAAGGACTGACATACTTAATGAAGTTAGAAGCACCAGGTTATGTTATATTCTTCATTAGTGATTTATTTTTCAACTGTTAAGTGGCTACCTATTAAAATTTACAAGTCAAAAGACCTACATGGTGTGGTTCTTACATATCTTTCTACTAAGGGGGAGGCTACCGTTGGACTCTTTTGAAGTCTACAAATGCAATGAGGGCAGAGAAGCAATTTTTGCATTTTCATTTCAACTACCTAATTAACTGAAGAGTAAAATAACATATAGGGAGACAAGAGCCAAGTTCCAGATTAAAGATATAAAATTCTGCATACGACATTTGTTTGTGATACTCTTGACAATAGCAGTTTTAAGATGCAGCCGCCAGCATTCACTGATGCTCCTCTGTGCCCTGACACTGCAAAACAATTTGCTCAGAGTCTCATTTGAATAATGTGAAAAATCTGGGAGAAAATTCAACTGCACTTGCCCAATATCTGAATTCTTATACACTTTAACTTTTGTTGAACTAATATGCAGAAAGAGCTAACAGAATATTTAAAATGAGTCTAAAGTATTAAGTACCACAAAAATTAAATATCTAATTTGTATTAAGTATAAAATATTAAGTAGCATCTAATTTTTATTAAGTATGATTCAATCCACAAGATATAAACCACTAAGTGAATCTGTCTATGAAACAAGGGTTTCTAAATGAAATTGATATTGTTTCTGCAGAGAAGAAATCTCCTTCAAATGCATGAGTTTTGAAAAAGAAAGCATGAGCGTTGACTCTAACATGCATGCTGATTACCACATCTAACTTTACCTGTAGAAGATGAGAGACCAGAATGCCAACTTGAGTAGTTATTGCTTCAGTACATTCCTTCATGCAAGAACATAAATCCATTCAGAAAATTGTAGGCAACTACTTACACAGCATTCCTGGAGGCGCCATTGGACAGTAACACCCTGACTATATCCACATGGCCATTCTTGGCTGCATCGTGCAATGGTGTGTCATTCTGATAGCCTGTGGTATTCACCAAAGCATTATGCTGGAGCAGCAATTCCACTACCTTCAGGTGCCCATGACTGCAGGCTTCATGCTAATAAAAAATCAGTTTTAGAGGGATAGTAAAGAGGATGGAAGGAAAAAGTGAATTAATAAATATACTTTAGAAAAATTACTGATAACAATAAATCAATAAAGTTATTCTTATATAACTACCATCAAACCTTAGGCTGTTGACAAAGTCAAAGCCACTAATCGTCATTTTCATGGTAAAAAGTACACAGTGATGAAAATATGTGTACTTCATGAGAAAGGACAAGTCTTTGATCACATGCTTTTCTTTTTAAAATGTGCTTTAAAGCAACTACAGCTGTGAAATTTTTCTACAATAATTTTACAACGCTAGAAAAAAAACTCTTAATGTGCAACAACCAGACCACATACAGAGCTGGAATGCTCCAAGCCTGAGGAGAATTGAGTGCTTCGAACCACGTACCAACTCAAACTGTACATCAACATTCACACATAATCACCCAGCAAAGTGACATCTAGGACGATTTACAAGACATGTTCTCTTTGCTGATGGACACTACCGGGTATCTGGTGCCAGTGACAACAGACGTAACAAGGGGGTGGCTTTCAAATGTCCTTTCTGAATAGACAAAAATGATGGGATTAGTAACAAAGGAAAGAGCAAGAGAGTTAGGAAAGACTAAGACAGCCAACCTTCCTAACTGATGTTAGCTAGCCTGTGACACACGATGAACTGAATCCTGATTAAGCCCTCTTGGCTTAAGAATTTGTCAAGAAGTCATTTTATATATGCTACACACTTATTTTAACACATATAAATATTACATATTTATATATTATACCTTTAAGCCATTTTTTGTACCTGGCCTAATGAGTTTCAATTCTCTGCTGAAACTCTAGTTTACAAGATAAAGGCACCCACCTCCCTTGTGGATGCTTTGGGGCTACATTATAATCCAATGCTTACTGTCTTCATTAGTCCATGTTAAAAGTGGTTCCAAATGTGTTTTCCAATCTTTTTTCAGACTTTTCTTCCCATTGCAATTGATGACAGCAATAATGAACAGACTTTTTAAATGTTTACGAGAGTCTTCTACTGCTACTGCCACTTCCTCAACTCACAAATGGCTAAAATAAGAAAGAGGCCAAGATCCAAGTACTCGCTGGCCATCACATTCCATCCTTCCAACTACTCTGTTCATGAAACCAAAAATCTCTCTGGTTCTAGTGGCATGCATGGGCAATGAAGCCTGATGTCCACTGTAGGTAGCAGTTACCACCACACATGAGCTGACTTCCAACAATGCAGTGAAACTGTACTCCTATATCTAAAAGTACTCAAAAGGTAGTCAATTACTTTCCTGTCACAACTGAAACAGCTAGATGAAAAATAACTTTCTTTTCATACTTGGTCAAAACATAAATTCTTCAGACTAAAGAGTGTAGGTGGCAAAGCATGATATATGAACAACCACGAAACCATAAACTAGAGCCATAAGCATAAAAAGGATGAAAAAACAAAGAGATCCACAACACAGCAAAGATACACAAAGGAAAACTACCAACGGTGTCCATCCAGCATGATCTTTAACATTGGGGTCGTTTCCATTTTGCAAGAGGTATTCAACAGAAGGTATATCTCCCTGGTAGAATAACGGGAAAAAAAATTAAAGGACATTAAAATATATCATGAATGAGATGAAGTTACTGAGTCTTTTTTTAAAGATTCTGTCTTCTTCAAGGTAAATGAATCTTTCCCTTACGCCATGACTGCTGCTCGTGAGTCAAGAAATATTATGTCTCTAAAATCCTGAGATGCCAAGTCATTTTGTCTGCACTTGAATATTACTAACAATCCATACTGAAAATTCAGTTCAAGAAAGAAAATGAAGACCTCTAGCCAGAGACTACCCTAAATTTCAAGTCATCATTTCATTTGTAAAAACATCATTTTGAACATATATGAAAATAATTTTTGAGCATCAAAATAAACAAAACTGTTTACAGCAAACAAGCTAGTCAATGAAACCAATGTTAAAACTGCCAAAAAGTCCTGCTTTATTGGTAGTTACTCAATTTACCCAAAGTCACTAATTTAGTTTATAGGCACCAAAGGTATCTTCATGGCAGAAGCAGGTGTTCTGTTTAAAATTCCAGGAAAGGGATTGAGAAAAACAGTCATACAACACACAAAATTGGCATTACTTTTTTATTTTCTGCTATGGAACTAAACAACTACCCATTATCAATTAACTGAATGGTAGAAAATGCAGTTTCCATCAAATCCATACTATTCCTTATATATTTTTCTCACTAGCTGAACAGTTTTCTATCTTTCTCATTTCTCATAGACCAGCAATCTAGAGATCCATATAGTAACTTTTCAACAATGGCTCACTGACACAGGGAAGGCAGAAGGAAGAGAGGAGAAATAATATAGCATCAGAGCCTGATTTCAATCTAGATGAACAAGATGTTGAAAATAAGAGTATTAAGATGAAATAAAGGATCAGCAGATAATATTCATTCTCCCTTCAAGCTATTAAGATCTTTTCAATTATTAAATGACATGAAAATTAAGTCTCCTTGCAGTTGGGCAATGGTGGCACATATCTTTAATCCCAGCACTAGGGAGGCAAAGCAGGGGAATCTCTGTGAGTTCGAGACCAGCCTGGTCTATAGAGCTAGTTCCAGGACAGCTAGGGCTACACAGAGAAACCCTGTCACCAAAAAAAAAAAAAAAAAAAAGATAAGAAAAGGGAGAGGGAGGGGGGGAGAGGGAAGGGGGAAGGGAGACAGGCAGGCAGTAAAGTAAGTCTCCTCCCAATTCTGAGCTTTCTGTATCCTGATATAGTTGGTCAATAAGATCCCCTCTGTTGCTATCCTTTAACAGAAGACAGCCTTGGCAAAGCAGACAAGGCTGAGAATTAGGCTTGCATTCTCTCTTCTCAAGCATGTCCTTTACCACTTTCTAACATTCCCAACCTTTCTATTCCTTTCCCCAGAAACACAATCTCCAACCTATACAACACTGCAGTCTCATTATCATATGCATTCCTTATTCAATGTGGGCAGAAGGCTCTAGCCTCGTTTGCCATAGTTGATTACCTATTTAATCAAAGTATTGGTCAACCCTCAAAGCCATTTTTAAAAAATCTCTAGCTATAAAAGGTATCATACCCTCTTAAAAGCAACACAAAGCTTTAGGAAAAGCTTTTATACAGTGGGATGAGTTTATGCAGCCACTAGAGCCACAAGAACTGGTTCTCTGCAATTCTGAGATTCTAAGCTCTGCAAACTAGGCAAGCACTTGGCCCTACTGATCTACATCTTCAGCCCCTAAAATTTCCTTTTCTTATTTCCATATTTGGGGCTACTTCTCAAGTAGAGAACATCTTCACATGGTAGCTAAAAGTGTTTTTGTTTTAATCCATGTGCAACATATATTAAAATGTTATAAATTAACCAAATGACTAAATTTTAATAGCCTAAAAGAAAGTTATAAATACATTTCAACTGAGTGAAATATTGAATATTTTGGAAATGGTCATACTACCAAAAGAGATTTCATAGACTCAATGTAATCCCCACCACAATTTCAATGACAATCTTCATTGAAATAAAAAATAAATAAAATAGGGGCTAGAGAAATATGTTTGTTCAGAGTGCCTACTGTTCTTGCAAAGAATGTAAGTTTGGTTCCCAGCAGCCACATCAGGAAGTTCACAACTGCCTACAGCTCTAGCCCCAGGTAAGCGGATGCCCTCCCTTCTTCTGGCCTCTTCAGGAACCTGCACTCACATGCACCACCACTACCACTAAGTCTCACACACAAACACATGCACACACACATGCACGCAAGCAAACCTTGCTTTAAAAGGAATAGGAAAAAAAAAATCCTAAAATTCATATGGAGCCAGTAAAGACTAAGGAGATCCAAACAATCCTGAGCAAAATCCCAACCAAGGCAGACAGATAGGCCTGAGCTGTGTAAAAGTTCAGCATGAGCCAGAGTGTAAGTGAGCCAGTAAGCAGCATTCATTCCTCCATGATTTCTGCCATCAACCAAGGACAGACCCAGAGGGTAAGTAGAAACAAACTGTTTCCTAGCCTGAGCTGCTTTTGGTTATGCTTTTCACAGCAAAAGGAAAGACATTGGAACACGAAGAAACAGCTGACGTAATGTTAGATACTGTATGAAATGTCATTATGAAATTCATGACTATGTATAATGGATATATGGGGGGGGGAAGACTGCCCAGTTAGAAAATATTTGCCTCAAATACCTATGGTATAAAGTCCATACTTCCTGTGCAAGTTAACACAATTTAGCCACTTTTGTTTCACACTCAAGTTCCAAATGAATTTAGGAAGCCCTACCAACATAAAATTTGAATTGTTTAAATTTCCCTGAATACTGTATATATGAATTGCCAGGACCACATCTACCCTACCTTCAACAAGAAAGCATCCAAAAAGTGTACACACACACAAAGTGTACACACACACAAATTCTCAAAACTTCTTCTCCTTTAATTCTTTATTAACAAACAAACAAACCAGACAAAACAGAATAACCTAAGAAGCCAAGAAAACACTAGAAACAAGGGAGAAACAGAAGCCACATGTGAAAGTCCAATAGGAAATGAGTGGCAGTGTTAGAGACACGAGCAGACTATTTCCTAGACGCCCCACTTTGCTTTCATGTCACTTTTGAGTATCATCAAAGGGAGGCCTTCTATTAATAGTATACCCCTAAAACATACCACTGATTAGCAAACTGCTGCTTTTTAGACCTTAGCTGCTTTCTCCTCCCTAATACTTTAAAGTTTGTCTTATTTTCATCTTTTCTACTTCATGTAAATTTAATGTCATGCACATAAATAAAATTATGATAATTAGGAAGGGTCCACAGTAACTGGATAGGTTGCACCAATACAAAGTTTCCAGGAAATAAATTAACTTCTGCTTCTGGTCACTTTAAATTACTTTCTTCTCTAACAGAATTATTATTTTTTTTAAGTAGAAGCACTCTCTCACTCCTTACAACTTAAAAGAATAATTGTGATTTCCTTAAAGCCCTGGAAAGAAAAATCATCTGAGGAAAGTATTTATGAAAACTTAGAAGAAATCTTAAATGCTTTGGTATTTTCAAGTGATACTTTAAAGGCACAAAAAAAAAAAGAAGTGTGTGCCCAAGTCAATTTATGTCTCTGCAACTTTGCAATAAAAGGAAAGATTCTTTATGTCTCACATACTGTGAATATGTGCAATTCCAGCAATATAAAGTAACTCTCCATAAGCATGCAAACAATTCATTTTTCCTATTAGAAGACTGGCTCTTCAAAAACACCACTAAGAAACAAATCTTCATAAAAACTATAGCACATTACAATTAAGTACAATAAAAATTATTTACCCATTGTACTTAACATTTTCCAGCTAATATAACTGGCTGAGCAGATAAAACTTTGCCCCATTCAGCAATTAGATGTCATTTTAAACAGAGAGAACAAAATGACCTTTGGGAATGGAGTTTTATAATATAGTAAACAGTTCTCTTGGTTCTTAGAATTCATGGAATAAAGTAATTTCATAAATAAATAATCCTGACAACTCAGCCATACAAAAAGCTACTAGTATTACAAAGGGAGAGATGGGTAGCAACTGAAGGAGCTGGACGCTGACTCCACATGGTACTCCAGAAATAAAATCTTCAACATACCACAAATCCCAGTTTGTTTGTATGCTTACTTGCTTGATGCTAGTATGAAGGAAACAAACAGGACTGCCTGGAAGTATAAGTTGCAAAGCCACACTCTAAAGCAGATCCTCTTAGTTTCTGTCTCCCTACCCAGAATTAGAATTCATTAGATTCTCAGCACCTTGCCTTCAAATTGCCATCTTAACATCTGTAACGTCTGCATGGCATCATGAAATATCAGCCTCTTAGATTCTCAGAAAACCGAACAAAGTACAATCAATCAATTTTGTGTTGCTTATTTTTGCAACACAGAAACAACTTGGAGGGAGAAAGGTTTATTTTTCCAAGTGGTTTTGGTTCATCATGGCAGAGTTAGCATAGAGCAATTCATATCAAGGCAACTAGGAGGCAGAGAAGTAGAAGTAACAGAAAAAAAGCAAGCCTGGAAAGGTACTCTCAGTGACCCACTTTCGCTAAACAGGCCCTGCGCTCCACAGTTCTATAGCCTCTCAGAAGTCGGTTTAAAGACTGACTTTCAAACAGTGTTCAGACTGAAAGACGATGGAGACATTTGAAGTTGGGTTAAATTCATTTTACATTGTGGTATGGCTACAAGCCTATGAGGGCCAAAGGGTGAAATGTGTGATGGTTTAAATGAAAATGTCTCCCATAGGCTCATATGTTTGCATGCTTAGTCCCGAGTTGATCAACTGTTTGTGGGAAGGTGTGTAATTCCTGGAGAAGATGTATCATTAGAGGTGGGATCTGAGGTTTCAAAAGACCATGCCTTTCTCTCCCACCTCTCTCCCTCCTCTTCCTTCCCTCCCTACTGTCTGTGGCTGAAGAAGTAAAGCTCTCAAGCTACTCCTCTAGCACCATGCCTGTCTGCTTCTAAACATGACCTCTGAAAGTGTAGGTGAGCCTCCAAATAAATGCCTTCTCTAAGAGTTATCAGATGTCTCTTCACAGCAATACAACAATAGCTAAGAAAGAAGCTGGTACCAGAAGTGGGGCAATTGGGGGGGGGGGATCTGTTTTCTGTCCTAGCTAGTCTTGAACTAGCTACATAATCCAGGTTGGCCTCAGTCTCCTGAATGCTAGAGTTGCAAGTGTGAACTAGCAGATCCAGCTCCAAAAAGACTAACAATCAAGATTAATCATCTCAAAAGTCCAATGAACTGACAAAACTGCACATCTACCTATATGCTGTGGGAAAAGTTAACAACCACAGCAGCAACCCTGGGAAGCCTTCCTTTTGGACTTGCATAAACCTGTTACTTCCCCTTCTTTATTTTGGGTGCTTTAAAGGTCATCAACTCTGAATTCCCTGTGCAAAATGAACTCATTTCCCTGCTCCTTGCTCCATTTTATGGTAGCTTTAACATTAAGGCCCATTCAAATCTTTTTCTGAAGATGAGCAGCTGAAGTAAGACAACAGAATTATAGTATTTGGTTTCCTCACATATCTAGACAATTGATTCTTGCTAAAATGAGTGATTTAAGGTGAGAACTAAATAAAAACTATTTCTAAAAAGAAAACTATGTTGATAAGCCCACTGATATTTTTTTCTTCCTAGATAATGTCTAACAAGTCAAACACAGAAGTTGAAAGCACAGTGACTTGGTAAGAGTGCTTGAGTGAGTCCCTGTGTTTGTTTCCCAGAATTGTAAAAACAAAAAAAAAAAAATCAAATACACATCCAGCTCATAATAAAAATTTTAAAAAGATGGTTAATGGTTTAAAAAACAATACAAATCAATTCATGTTTAAGTGTAATAAATCAATTAACTAATAATATCTGATAACTGGGCTGAAGAAAACAAAACAGGCAACTTTAATTTTCAAGCAAATGGTCTTATTGAGATAACTTACACAAAGCAATCATGAACACATCAATGAAGAAGTTTTTTTCGTATCCTACTGCGGCTATTTCATGCCTAGAACAACAGAATATAATCTACAGTTTGTGGGTAAGCCACCTGAAAGTGCCTGTCAGATTTTATTAGTTTATTTGTTGCTGTGGCTATTTCTGCTCTAGGGTGATTTCTGATACATACGATATAGTTCGTATAGTTGGATGGAGCATAATAATTATTCACTACCTATGTCTGGGAAGTACTAACAGCACAACAGTTTATGTATAGAGATGTTTTATAAATATGACAAGATGACCAAAAGACTAATGTTATAAGTCAGGCTTAGCAGAAATCACCTGAAACATAACCAGACATAAGTCCAAAAATTGGAGTTGTTCCAAGAGTATGGGATCCCTAGAGTACAGTTAATGGAAGGGTTCCCTTCCCCCAACCTCTCTCCACAATCTTCTACTTTGAGATCTTCATTGGACATGAAGAGAGAACAGGATTTCCACCCCTTCCTCATTCCCTCTCTTGCGTCTCAATGATGAGATGAGCAGCTTTGTTCCACAAAACACATCTACCATGACAAATTCAAAGCAGCACAACCTATTGGGTATGGACAGAAACTTATAACACTGTGAAATAAATTAAATCTTTTCTCTTATTATCTCAAGTATTTGTTATAGTAATAGCAAACTAATATGGTCTCATTCCAAGATTTAGTTCAGAGTAGGCAGCCTACCTTAATAGAAGCAATATGAAGCAGAGTCTCTCCTCTGTGATTTCTTTTCCTGGCCGTAATACTGGGTGACAGCTTCACTGTGGAAGGCTTTGACATCATTTGTCTGTGAGTTGAATTATTCAGCAGAGGTGGGGGTGTGCCTGGTGAAAGGCTAAAGGAGTTATCTGACATGTTACTGTTTCTCCTGAGTGTGATATCAACTTGAAGCTGGTCTGAAGGCAGTGAAGAACAATCAACCAAGAGTATATTTTCTGCAAGCACTGTTGGTTTAATGACATCGCTGCTGGGGCACAGAATGTTGCTCTCACAATTCTTAGAAGCAGGATCAGGAGGCCTGCTCCAGTCTTTGTGATTTCCATTTTGCCCTACTGAACGAAGATCTTTTACACAGACCTTCTTCTCAGGAGTCTCCTCACTCTTGCTCACAGTGCCTGGAGATACTATATGCTCAGCCAATGGTAAAGAGACGTCAGTCAGTCTTCCAGAACATTCAGATTCTGCAACAGAACCACTAGCTAATAAGTCTATTTCACGATTTACCTGTGGACTTTCCATAACTGGTACTTCAGTACAGGAGTCAACCCTTTCCTCCTTCAGTTCCTCTTTAGAATCAAACCTACTATCTTCTGTTTCTGGCCTTGAATTCCCCTCCTGGTTGATTTCAGCTGAAGATTTCTTCTGCTTCTTTTTTGCAGATGTTCTAGAAGCTGTTTTAGCCCTCTTAGAAACAACTTCAGGGGGACTTGTGGAAACAAATTCATATATGGAGGCTTCCTGGGTTTTATCATCCTTTGCCTTTTGAGGCTGGGTTGGTACTGACACTTTATTCACAACATATCTAACCTTCTTACTTCGAGGACTAAACCACATTTTTACTGAATTCTTCTTGCTTTCTTCATTACCAAATGAACCTGTCCTAGATGTATTGTCTTTTGGATCTGATAGGGAAAAAAAGGAAAAGAAGCATGCTATGAGGATTAATTTCTCCAGTTTTACCTACTGATTAATATGGCTTTTAGTTCTCCTAATGACAGTCAACTTTTATTTCTCTACTGCTACACTACCTTTTTTTTTTTTGTTTTTTTTGTTTTTTTTGTTTTTCAAGACAGGGTTTCTCTGTGGCTTTGGAGGCTGTCCTGGAACTAGCTCTTTTAGACCAGGCTGGCCTCGAACTCACAGAGATCCGCCTGCCTCTGCCTCCCAAGTGTTGTGATTAAAGGCGTGTACCACCACCACCCGGCATACACTACCAATTTTTAAGTGCCTAGAATTGCTTTGTCTATAATTCACCTCCCATCTTATAAACACATCCACCAGGTAAAAATCACCCTAGGAAGGAAAGAATAAATGGAAAATACTGTGTTTTAATAAGTAAGTAATTTTTAGTTTTTAACCCTGCAAGACTGTCACATAGGATCCAGCCTAACAATAGCAGCATTTAGGCTATGCTCTAAAGCGGCTGCCACTTCTTCCTGGTGACAAGGGAGCACAGTAAACAGATAAGGCCCAGTACAAGCAAAACTATGTAAATGAATGAGGGTAGATTCCCCACAGCCATCAAAATAATTTGCTGAGCAATATATGGTCTGCACAATGTTCCTGAGATGGAATCTTGAAAATCAAAACAATGAGAATGAGGTTTCCATTCACAGAGAGACTACACATCTAAATTCAACAAGGTCTTTTCTCTTCAGTGATAAGTAGATTTTGAAACCCAGCCACTTCTGATACAATCTCCAGTCTAAAGAAAGGTCAAAATGAAATGTTACCAGGGATTACTTCTTAAGAAGCCCTCAGGATTACAAAGACTTAAAGGTTAATCCTCAAGTAGCCTGTGAAAAGTTGTATTGGGTTTTAATTTACTATTTTAAATGCGATGATGACATTTTCAACTAAAGAAACAGTCAAGTCTTGATTTCTCAGTGTTTATAATACTAATAAGAAGCAGAACTGGACAGCTAAAGGGAAATCAAAGTATGTGAGCGGTGATAACACATTCAATAGACTAAAAACCCCAAATCTAAAGAAAATACATTTCAACCTTAGCAGAATGTTTCCTAACCTATAAAGCAGCGAATGAGAGTACACACCATGCAATTTATATGTACACAATCATTTACTGGCTAAGATGACACCTTTGCTCAGGAATTTTAATTACTTCACTTGGTCTAACTAAGCAAGGAGAACCACAAATAATAACTGTAAATTCTGGACTTTATGCAGCATATTTAAGATAAAAAGCAAAACAACTCAGTTGCTACAACATAAATCATGTTATTAACAGCTACAACTGTTTTATGGATGAATGCGTCTAAGCTTGATAAATTATCATATTCATTTCAAGAAGAGAAACAATGGTCCTTCCTCTGCATAGCAAATTTCTTAATGATGACATTTAAAAGAATCTTATTCTCTGAATTTAAATATTTTAGAATATACTACAAATTATCAAGAAACGCAGACATATGTCTTACTAAGATGTTGCTTAGCCGTGCTTTCTTTTACTTAAAATTTAATAATAAGCATAGAAAAGAGAAGCAATTAGAAAATGTGATTTCACTATCATTAATCTATATCAAAGGATTGTAATGCTGTACATTGTGAGCTTTCCAAATCATTCTCTATTATAAGTTATACAACAGAAGTTGAGAAATCTCTGACTAGCTAGTTCCTTATTTAAGAAAAAATGAAAGCAAACACTCTGTTTACCATCTGTGTAACATTAACACCTTCACTGAAGAATAATTATTCTGTAAATTAAGATGTATTTAGGCCTATTTAAAATAACAACAGCAACATGGCTATCCAAACACTCCTCTCCGTCTGTTATAAAGTCACAGCATATATGAAACACTGTGTAATCACTTTAAAAGGACTAGCAGCATCTTTCCCTCAACTAGAGAAGGGAAATGCAAATTGTGATCCTATGAAAGCACAATCAAAGTTCTTTATTTTAATGTCACCAACACCAACACATTCCACAGAACTTTACCAGCACCTGCAAGGGCTGATTTAATACGATGGATTCAAAGGGAAAATAGAAACTTTAAATTTAACTCTATTAGTAGAAAATATATTGTTATAAAGAATAAGCTAAAATTATCCATAAATGGCCATCAGGAAAATATGACAACCTCTTCTCTTTAAAGTACACTGAACTGAAAAAAATTTGTTGAAATGTTTAGAAGCTCATCTTTGCACGCTTCCTATAAATCAGGGTTCTTCATCTCTAGTGTATCATATACTATGTCCATGATCTGACAAGTTCTCACCTTAATTATAATAATTGCATAGTTTGTAGTAAATGTAAGTAACAAGGTTCATTTGAAAGACAAATTATGAACTACAGGTTTTTTGTTTAAAGATCGAGCAAACATGAGAGCTGTTTAACCATTCTACTTAGTTCAGCATTTCAACATGTGATCATTTAACAGTAACAGAATTTTGGAGTTAGCTAAGGCTTCAGGAATCACTCAGTCTGATGTCGTTGTCTTAAGGTGAGATCATTTTCATACAAGAGCATTCTTACTTGTTCCAAATTCCTGGTTCCTTCTACCTATAAAACATTTCACTCCAAAAAGAGAGAGAGAGAGAGAGAGAGAGAGAGAGAGAGAGAGAGAGAGAGAGAGAGAGAGAGAGAGAGAGAGAGAGAGAGAGAGCAGGACATTGGTGGCTCACGCCTTTAATCCCAGTACTCGGGAGGTAGAGGCAGGAGGATCTGTGAGTTAGAGGCCAGCCTGGTCTACAGAGCAGAGTTCCAGGACAGCCTCCAAAACAATATAGAGAAACCCTGTTTGGAAAAAAAAAATTTCACCTTCTATCATTTAAATTTAGTTTTAAAAATACTTACTAGATACACTAGCACAGGTCCTCACTACCTATACTAAATGGACTATAAAAAAAACAAAGGAGCTACTGGAGAGGGGACTTAAAACTGAAACGCTCGCCAGAGCAGGCTTGTTTTGAGAAGACTTAGGGAAAAGTTGATAATGATAAAACTTAAAATAGAAACAAAATATGTACTATAAAAAGAAGTATACTCAGTAAATTTTTCTAACATTTCTGTGATTTCCTATCAAGGTAGCAAAGACACACTGCTGGTTTTGTTTTCTTCTTTTAGATTACTTACATGTGTGTGTGGAGGGGGGAGACAGAGAGACAGAGAGAGAGGAGAGGAGAGAGAGGAGAGAAGAGAGAGAGAGAGACAGAGAGAGAGAGAGAGAGAGAGAGAGAGAGAGAGAGAGAGAGAGAGAGAGAGAGAGAGAGAGAGAGAGAGTGCAGACATTCCTGGGCCTGTGTGTACAAGTGCTCACACCTGTACAGCAGGAAGGCCAGAGAAGGCTGTTAGATCTCTCAGAGCTGAAGTCACAGGTGCTTACAGCATGGTCAACTTGCAGTGTGAGCCGGGATGTAAACTCCAGTCCCACACTGCTGATTTCTATCCAACTTAATTCAACAAATTTAGCAAATACCTACCAAACAAACAAATGTTCAAAATAGGAAAACAATAGCATATTCTAAAAGAGCCCAGATACTATCCTAAACCTTGTTTGAAACTCGCTTTTTCCACTGTCCACAAAATACAAAAACTATTCTACGGTTCAAACACCTTTCACTACAGTAAAAATCTAGGAATGTCATTCCTTTTTTGTACCCCAAGGTGCCTAATACCCTAGTGAGCCACTGCAGATGGCATTTAGCTTACAAAGGCAAGACCACCCTCCTCCCATTTTAGCACCATTTAAACTGTCAAATTATGTATTTATGCATTAAACTGTGATATTTCCTCTGCTCTCTAAATCCACATGCAGAAAACATAACTAATACCTGGTACCCAAATGTAATCTTAATGAAAGTTTATATTAGACAGACTTCATACAAGATGAAGCTGCACTGCCATGAATGCCCTAAAGCAGTATGAGGACATGAGGTAACCATGATTACAAGTCAAGGGTCTCAGAGAGGACACTTCTGAAACTAAACTTCAAGCCTCCAGAACGGAGACACTTTCTTTTATTTAAGCCATCTGGTTTGTCGCTTGTTGTTATAGCATCTGCCTTAACTTAGCACATTATTGCACAGTATTAGAGAAGAATCAAGTTAAAATATGACAATCTCAAAGTAGAATCCCACATTTCAGTGCTTGGCCAATAATCTTAACAATCAGAAACAGCCATAAAAATCTAATGAAAGCAACTTTCAAAGACATATTGTTCCTACTGTCCAAGTAATTCAAGTGACTCATTGATTCTTCTCCATTCCCAACTCTGACATTGTCAAAGACCCATGGGCCAATATTGGGAATCACTACATCAATTTAAAGTACATATGAGGAATAGACAGAGGTTGATAAGATCAGATACACAATCTTTTCAACTTCCAAATACACACTTCATCACTGTTCTTAAGGAGGAAAAGTATTCAGATGAACTAATGACAACTCTTTTCCCAATGCAGTCTTTTTCTTTTTTTTCAGGATTTAATTTGATATATATATGCACACACATGAGTACAGGTGCCCACAGAAGTCAGAAATCAGATCCTCTGGAAACGGAGATATAGAAAGTGCCAACTAACTGACCTGAGTAGTAGAACTGAACTCATGTCCTCAGCAAGAGTAATACATACTCTTAACTGGTGAACCACCTCTCTAGGCCCCTTCAATACATTCTTTTTTATAATCTTGATTTTTCTTTTATTCTTTTTTATCATAATTACATCATTTCCCTTTTCTCCCTCCATCCCCTCCTAATTATTCTCCCACCCTGCTTTCTCTCAAATTCATGGCCAATTTTTCTTTGTTGTTGTGCACATACACACACAGTTGTTATTCATATAATAAACTATATACACAAATATATGCTGCCCAAACAAGACCAGAACCAACGACTCCAACAGACATGATAGCGTAAAAGGGAAAATCTCATGAGGCCTCAAACCTACACAAAGAACTACAGAAAATTAATGAACATTGGGAGCTAGAGAAGTGTCCCCCAAGTGGTTATCCAATACTGAATAGTCAGCCTTGAACTCAATACATTAAGAGACTTACAACTACAGCCGGGGCGGTGGTGGCACACACCTTTAATGCCAGCACTCGGGAGGCAAAGGCAGGCGGATCTCTGTGAGTTCGAGGCCGGGCTGGACCAATAGCCTCCACAACAATACAGAGAAATCCTGTCTCGTAAAAACCAAAAAAAAAAAAAAAAGAGAGACTTACAACTACAATACTTTTTAAAGCAAGCACTTTATAAAATATATGTACAGACCTGGATACCATAAGTCACAGTACTACAATAGCATATTTTGTCATTAAAAAATAGGAGTCTAAGCTGGGCGGTGGTGGCACACACCTTTAATCCCAGTACTCGGAGGCAGAGGCAGTTGGATCTCTGTGAGTTCAAGGCCAGTCTGGTCTACAGAGCGAGTTCCAGAACGGCCAGGGCTAGACAGAGAAACCCTGTCTCAAAAAAAAACAAAAAGAAAAAAGGAAAAACAGGAGAGTAATACAATGGCCAAAGAACTAAATGTAAACATGGCTTAACTATGACTTGCATTCTTAAAAATACAGACTTGTCAATAATACTTGACTTACTTAATTTTGTTCAGTCAACTTTACTAGTAGAATCACATCAGAATCCAAAGAACAAAAGACTTAAAAACAGAAAAAGAGCCAACAATTTCATATTACCACTATCAATCTTCCATGGCATTCTGCCAGACAGGTTCTCCTATAAATTCATGCTAAAATGATATGATTTGGTCAATGAAAACACAAATCCGACATCCAATTATGAAAATTCGAAGCACTTTAGTTTCTTTTCACAGCCAATTAGTTCTCAGCAGAAAGCACAATGGGAAGATATATAGTTAATACACAGAGTCTAAGAACAATTTGAAAAACATTAACCCCCATTTAAATAGAAAAGAAAATGAGTGTTAGATTTTTGCTCTTTCAAAATGTATACCCAATTAATTCAGTCTAGAAAAGTGATCCTTGCAGAATACTGTATTCTATCTTGTAACAAGGGACTTGAGTGAATTAAGCACTATTATAAATAAAATCACTATAGCATCCACAGTCTACAGAAAATATCCCAGCTGTAGAAAGCCATCAGTGCAAAGCGAGACTCTCTGGACTGACATGAAGAAATGAGCACTATTTCTCTTGCTTCTCATATTAACTATACATGTGACTAGAGGCAAGAACATTTCACTTCTCTGGACCTTGGTACCTAATCTATAAAGTTGAGACTTAAATTATCTCATTTCTCAAGATAACTTTTAAAAAACCTACTAATCTTAAAATCTGAGCAACATTATTCAGAATTCTTTATCCATTCTTTCTTCATGTAAGCATTATCATTATTAATGTGTCCACTCTTTAACAAAACAATAACGGTATGTTACTCACCTGAAAGTTTATTGTCATGTAGCAAATTTTGAAGCTTCCTATAAAGCTGAATCATGCTGTCCAATTGTCTATTTATCTTGAGGTCCAGGATCCAAGCTGGTGTGTAACACACAGGGCATCCTGATCCAACACAGTCACTTATACACACACTTGAAAACATTAAAAGAAAATTCAGTAGAATCTGAACTCCAAACACTAGAGACTATGAGCAGAAGAAAAACAGCAGTTGTTTTACATAGAATGGTAAAGCAGTGTGCTTTGAGAATATAATATGCACATATATGTAAAGTCTCTGATCAATTTACTGTGACGGGACCTTACTTAGCATGACAATCTCTAATTTTTCCCATCAAACAAAATCTATGGCTCCTAAAGGGTAAGGCTGTATAGATGTGAACAAATACAGTCTCAATATTAAGGACTATGAATTAAGAACCTCTAAATCTATGAACCAAAATGAATTCTTCTCCGGTTATATATGAATCTCAAATGTGTGTTTTAGAGGCTATGATACAAACATAACATTACCAGTATCACTGACAGACTCACTTTGAATACTTGGTCCTCAATCATGAAGTATTATTTGGGAAGAAGATGGACCTTTAGGAAATGGGGCCTGGTTAGAAGTCACACAGTTATGCCTTTGAAGGTTCTACCTAGTGCCAAACCCCCAGTCCTTCCTCTTTCCTGACCGCCATGACCTCCATATGCTCCTACCACCTCAGTGCCCTTTCACAGGTTCTCTCACAAGACCTTTGAAGGATGAACATGCCCTGCACTTGGCTTGTTACACTAACCCCAAAATGCAAAATCGGTGTCCAAGCAGCAAACTCACCAAAGTCAAGCACTATCCCT
Organism: Mesocricetus auratus; assembly: GCF_017639785.1. Taxonomy (NCBI): domain Eukaryota; kingdom Metazoa; phylum Chordata; class Mammalia; order Rodentia; family Cricetidae; genus Mesocricetus; species Mesocricetus auratus. The sequence goes on along the minus strand of NW_024429194.1, from coordinate 37,195,794 downwards.
GAAACCTCAAGCCAGTCTTTCCTCAGATAACTTATGTCTGGTATTCTGTCACAGTGACAAAAAGGTTGACTAATATCCACCCATCAACTGCTTAAATCAGATAACCTGTCACAGCAATGGAAAAACCTCACTATCAGCCTACAAGAAACTAGGCAAGCAGAGTGTCCCTGGCAGCCTTCAGAGGGAACAATGTCTACCACCATGTATCAGAACTTGACCTTCTGCCCCTGACCCACAACAATAAATGCCTAAGTCACCCTACCTTGGAAATTTGAGAATTAAACTTCAATAAATTTTGAAAGATTAGTATCTCAGTCATTCAAAACTATGATATTTAAGAGAACATATGAGAATTATGTCAAAGGCATCGCTGCTTTCCAAAACCTTAGCAGAGTTACTTCCTTTGGAACTTCCCCTCTGGGCTTTATTTCTTTTATTTTGGTTGTAAGCCTAGTCTTTAATGGCTGAGCCATCTCTCCAGTTCTGGGCTTTATTTATTTGTAAATGAAAACAGTTCTAAAGAACAACTCGGGGAAGATAATACCCAGACATCACTATACACCAGAGTGCACACACACCAGGACAGACATCACTGTTACACCAGAGTGCACACACTTCAGGACAGACATTATTATTACACCAGAGTGCACACACACTGGACAGACATCACAATTACACCAGAGTGCACACACTTCAGGACAGACATTATTATTACACCAGAGTGCACACACACTGGACAGACATCACGATTACACCAGAGTGCACACACACTGGACAGACATCACGATTACACCAGAGTGCACACACACTGGACAGACATCACGATTACACCAGAGTGCACACACACTGGACAGACATCACGATTACACCAGAGTGCACACACACTGGACAGACATCACGATTACACCAGAGTGCACACACACTGGACAGACATCACGATTACACCAGAGTGCACACACACTGGACAGACATCACGATTACACCAGAGTGCACACACACTGGACAGACATCACGATTACACCAGAGTGCACACACACTGGACAGACATCACGATTACACCAGAGTGCACACACACTGGACAGACATCACGATTACACCAGAGTGCACACACACTGGACAGACATCACGATTACACCAGAGTGCACACACACTGGACAGACATCACGATTACACCAGAGTGCACACACACTGGACAGACATCACGATTACACCAGAGTGCACACACACTGGACAGACATCACGATTACACCAGAGTGCACACACACTGGACAGACATCACGATTACACCAGAGTGCACACACACTGGACAGACATCACGATTACACCAGAGTGCACACACACTGGACAGACATCACGATTACACCAGAGTGCACACACACTGGACAGACATCACGATTACACCAGAGTGCACACACACCGAACAGACATCACGATTACACCAGAGTGCACACACTTCAGGACAGACATTATTATTACACCAGAGTGCACACACACTGGACAGACATCACGATTACACCAGAGTGCACACACACTGGACAGACATCACGATTACACCAGAGTGCACACACACTGGACAGACATCACGATTACACCAGAGTGCACACACACTGGACAGACATCACAATTACACCAGAGTGCACACACTTCAGGACAGACATTATTATTACACCAGAGTGCACACACACTGGACAGACATCACGATTACACCAGAGTGCACACACACTGGACAGACATCACGATTACACCAGAGTGCACACACACTGGATAGACATCACGATTACACCAGAGTGCACACACACTGGACAGACATCACGATTACACCAGAGTGCACACACACTGGACAGACATCACGATTACACCAGAGTGCACACACACTGGACAGACATCACGATTACACCAGAGTGCACACACACTGGACAGACATCACGATTACACCAGAGTGCACACACACTGGACAGACATCACGATTACACCAGAGTGCACACACACTGGACAGACATCACGATTACACCAGAGTGCACACACACTGGACAGACATCACGATTACACCAGAGTGCACACACACTGGACAGACATCACGATTACACCAGAGTGCACACACACTGGACAGACATCACGATTACACCAGAGTGCACACACACTGGACAGACATCACGATTACACCAGAGTGCACACACACTGGACAGACATCACGATTACACCAGAGTGCACACACACTGGACAGACATCACGATTACACCAGAGTGCACATCAAGCTCTAACTACTCACCTACAGAATATGTGCTCACACCCTCCTAGGCACACTGGCTCCTTCAGAATATTAGTGCTGATTGAAGAAAGGAAGATACATCATTATTACATAAACATTTCATGCCCAATATGTTACAAACCCAAGCCCCAACGCTACCTTGTTTCTCTCTTTATCAAAGTAGAAAATATTAAGAATACATTTATTGCAAAGGATACACACACACACACACACACACACACACACCTCATATACATACTTGCTACATTCAAATTCAACATCATGACAAGTTTTAGTACTTTTTATAATGCATTTGTTGAGAGGCTAGGGAAAGGGATGAGTGTTCAAGTACCTCTAAACTTCAACTTTCAACAGATAAGGCACATCTTCCCCAACTGAATTGAAGTGAAACCCATAAATCTCAAAATGTGGCCTGTCATCCAAATGAGAGCATTTCTCAGAGTCAAGAGGGTTGCTGAACTGAACAGAATGTTGGGACCAGAGATACAAACCAGAACTGTCCCAGAAAAGTAGGACATTGGGACACCTCGACCATAATAATACACAGCTTCCCATTTAAAAACAACAAACAAAAACCCATTGTTTAAGTTTTGACCAAATATGATCATTCATTTAAGTCTACAGCTAGTTGATCATTTAAACAATTCCAGACACAAATCAAGCTGGCAGTCTTCAGACTGAAGGAGATTCAATACATGGAAGGAAGGCAGAAGAAAACTTCCCCAGTGCTGTCCCTCAGAATGCCTACTGCCCCTGGAAGTCATGGAAAGGACAGGCTCTTCCTAACACACATGTGCTAAGCCCTGCAGGGCAATGCATGGAGAACATAGCACACAAGAAGCTTTCAAAGGATGACCACTTCCTGGTTATTACACCAACTCCAAGACCTTTAGGTGTTTCCACCATTATTATCCAATTACCCTAAACACAAACTACATAGCAGTAAAAAACAGTTCTCCACATCTCTGTTATATATATGAACATTATGGTGAAATGGAGCTTTCAGGAAGGGACTAAGAAGAAAGTTATTCTCAAGCTCCTAAAAGTGCTGCTCGCTGACATTATAAAACCCATTACTTTCAAAAAACTCATTTTTTGATCACGCTATATAGGGTAGATTAACAAACATGAGTTTGGTGACTCTAGCAATAAGATCATTGTAACCAGTTTGTGTGTGGCTCCTGTAATTTGTATTATATGAACTACCAAGCCTAACCACCTCTCTCATAATGGCTAAATTCTACTTGGTCCCTACAACATGGATTTCCTATACCTTGTCTGTGTATCTAGCATCACCCTAGTCAAAGCCTATCTTGATCTACAGTGAAACTGATCATCCTTGTAGTTCACTGGATGCCATTTACAAAACCACAAGATTTAATGACTCAGAGCCACTTTTGCTGATATAAGACCTTTGTGAATGCTAGACAGGCCCAGAGTTCTCTGCCTTCCAGTTTCGGATACCACAATAACAACAGAAGGAAGCCCAGGGTGGCAACGCAGGTCTTTAATCTCAGTACTCAGGAGACAGAGGCAAGCAGATCTCTGTGAGTTCTAGGTCACCCTGGTCTACAAAGTGAGTTCCATGACAGCCAGAGCTACACAGAGAAACCCTGTCTCAAAAGCAAAAGAAAGACCGGGTGTTGGAGGTGCACGCCTTTAATCCCAGCACTTGGGAGGCAGAGGCAGGTGGATCTCTGTGAGTTTGAGACCAGCCTGGTCTACAAGAGCTAGTTCCAGGACAGCCTCAAGTCACAGAGAAACCTTGTCTCAAAAAAAAAAAAAAAAAAAAAAAAGACAGAAAGGTGGCTGATGCGGTAATGCACACCTAATTCCCCTACACTCAGAAAGCAGAAGTAGTAGGATCCTAGGTTTAAGGACAGCTTAAGCTACAGAATGAGTTCCCAGACATCTTGGCATAAAAAAAAAAATAAGATTCTATCCCAAAATAAGGGAGAAAAAGAAAAACTGTGCCTCTAAAAAGCAGTAATTCTTTACCTTTGTATCTCTATAATGATGAGATGATTAATAAATTAAAACTTAAACAATGACTGCATGGTTATTCAAAGCCACCTGTGCTCCTAAGAACCTCACATGGCGTGTGAACCTGTGACCATCTAGACCCCTGCTACCTGTTCCATAACCTCACCCCTTCCTTCAGTCTCATAGAAGCCCTTCCTTGGGTACTCTTCATTCCTGAGATGGGCTGCTCTCAAGCTCCCATATCTTCCCTGTTTGAAGTTTGTGGTCATCATTGTTTGAACCACCTTTCTTTCACTAACATGTAAGCATACACAGGTAATGTGGTGGCTTGAAAGAAAATGCCCCACCCCATAGGGAGTGGTATTATTAGGAGGTGTGGCTTTGATGGAATAGGTATTGCCTTGTTGGAGGAAATGGGAAACTGTGGGGGTGGACTTTGAGGCCTCCTATGCTCAAGCTACACCCAGTGACACAGTAGGCCTTCTCTGGTACAGGTAAACTCAATGTCTGCATTCAGTTTCTAAATCTATTTCCTTCCTAAGATAACTCTGAACCTTTTCTGAAGTTCTTATCCTTCACCCTAGCAATATGTTACCGTGTAATTAGCAGTAGTATGATATCTATGAATAACTGATCAATGGAACGATTCTAATTAGTGGGATAGATGGGCTTTTTTAAGGTTTTTACAAATAAGAAAAGACATGGGCAATGTGAGTGAATTCTGTATGGGTTCTAGGGAAAAGAGCAATGAGGGAAATGTGATGGCTAAATGGAGAGAAGGCAAGGCCAACTTCAAGGGAAGGTACAAGGCAGACACTGCAGAGGTGGAATTCATCTATGTCAAAGCCTAACTTTTGGTTAAGAAGACACCAAGAGTGAAAGAATTTTATCTTACAACTAAGAGATACTAACCAAGCTATTCAAGCTATTCTGTTGAGTATAATAGATGCTTGTGAATAATAAAACTTCAGAACACCAAACATTATCTAGGTAAGCTTTTAAAAGCTTCCAGAGAATAAGATCAAGACAGCAGAAGCACAGAGGAGGTACATGTTCTTCGGGCCTCAAGCCTTACAAAGGAGCTATACAGACTTACCGACTTGCTGAGGAAAGGAGAGGAAATCATTTGAGGGTGTGGCCACTGGTAGGTTCCAGTGCTTCAGTGGATGGCCCCTCACTCATATACATAAGGGCAGCACTAATGGGACTTAATGGACTAAAGAAAAAATTTAAAATGATGACGTTGGAAGCAGGGTAGGTTGAGAGAGTATAGGAGGAACTGGAGGGGAAATAGGGAACAACTATGCTCATATTTCATTGAACACATGTATGAAATCCTCAAAACTAAAGAAAAATGTTTAAAAAGTAAAACATCTTTGCTGCCTTCAAGGACGCATGATGAAACTATTTGAAAATTTCAAACTATGAAAAAGAAATCCAATTAAAATGTCATATTTATTGTTTAAATAGAAATAGTCACATAGGACTTTTCAAAGGTTGTAAGAGATGTGACAGAATAGTGGAGTGAGGACTTAATTAATAAAGGAAAATTACTTTGGACTTTGAATGCTATACCCAGGCACCTTCTACAGTACAAGGTCAATACAGAATAAGAAAATTCAACTTTGTAAGAATAAGAAGAAAGGAAATAGCATCTAAACTAGATAACAACCTAGAAATGGGGTTATAAATGTTATTTGAAAACCTAGAGGTAAAAAGAATGAATTGAAGCCCAACTGTAGACCTCAGGAGTGATGAGAGATAAAGAATGTATTCACTACAGGCGTTTACCTTTGTCAACTATGCTAAGGCATAAGCCTTTAAAATTAAGGTAAAAATACTCACTCCAGCACTGAGTGTTACTACAAAAGACTACAAGCAATTACCAGGCATGTGAAGAACACTAAACTTACTCTGCCATTTTTCCTAAGGGGTTTGCAATCTAGTGGGGTATTATAAACACAAATTAATATAAGACTTAAGGGAGATATAAAATGTTCTAAAGTTCCAAAGAGCAGTAATGGCATCTAATTTGGGACTCTGGAATTTAATGCTGAAAACAAACACTTTTATTTTAACTGCCAGATACTCATTTCCTTTAACTCCAAATACACTGTAGCCTTTCACATGTGACTTTTTTTAAGCTCCCCAATCCCTTTTACCCACATAGCATGGATTTCAATAATCCTTAGTGGATGAAGCAATTGGGAGACTTTGTGCAAAAATTCATCACTCTACATTTACCCTATTTTCTAGGATACACAAATACATGACAAAGGAAAAACTTCAGCAAAGACACTTACTTGATAACAAGATCTTTTAAAACCCCATCCTCTTAAAAACTCAGCTTTATGACTCTCAACTACATTCACATTTCTAACTTTATATGTAGTGGGTTTGACAACAGCACAACCCATGTGTTATAACTTAGAGACAAACTAAACAGTGAGAACAAGAAATTCTAAAAAAAAAAATCCTACTGATAAAATGTTCTTTAAAAGGAAAATTGAATTCAGTTGAGATTATACTAATGAAGCAGAAGTATTTAACTGAAAGGCTCCCCTAAAACTCCCATGAGGTACCAATTGCTAGTTAATATTAGATGGAACAAGGACTCCGGTGCTCTTACATGATCCTCAAGGTATTAAGTTGTAGATCAGTGTGTTTAACATGAAACTGTACAAATTTTCCAAGCCAATTAAGCAATTTGTTATATCTCCCTTTAAGGGAATAAGCGATGCCTTTAATAAGTAAGGTAAAAGGTCCTTAGTCATTTGGTTTGGGCTGTACGGTCCTTTGTTTGAGACATCCTTATTGTATAGTTCAAGCTAAACTCAACTCATAATGCTCTTGCTTCTACCTCCCAAGTGCTGTAATCATAGACATGAGCCATTATGCCCAACTAAGCATACTATTCTTTGTAACTATTTCTTTCCTTTTATTCAAGAGATTTATATCTCACATAATACATCCTGATTAGTTTCCCCTCCCTCTACTCCTCCTCCCACCAAACCCCCTCACCCAGACCCACCCCCTTTCTCTCATTAGAGACAAACAGACTTCTTTGGAATGATAACAAAATAAAATAAGATTAAACAAAGACTAACATATCAGAATAAGACAAAACAAACAACCAGAAGGGAAAGAACCCAAGAAATAGTGCAAGGAAGACACAAGAGGAGAGACGATACATTCACACTCAGGAATCCCATTAAAAACAATAAGCTCACAGCCACAATGTAAGCACCCAGGTGCAGACCTTGATGAACACTGCTCCAGTCTCTCTGATTTCTTATAAGTTTTAACTCATGATGATTCACTGGGCCTTGTTTTCTTGGAGTTCTCCATCCCCTCTAGTTCTTACATTCTTTCTGCCTCCAAAGGTCCCTGAACCCTAGGAAGGGATTTGATGGAGACATCCCATTTTGGGCTAAGTGTTTCAAGGTGTCTACTCTCTGCATATTGCCTGGCTGTGGGTCTCTGTATCTGTTCACATCTGACACAGAAAGGAAGCTTCTCTGATGATGGCTGAGCAAGGCACTGATCTGCTTCCCTGACCAGAGTCTTTTGGTAAATCACATGGGAAAACCTTAAATTTGTATGTAATTGCTTAGTGTTAGCAAATGTTGAATGAATGAGACAATTATCCCAAAAGTAAATGCACGTCAGAATTTTAATAATGACTAATTATAGTAGATCCTATCCTAGGAGACTAGGCTATACAAGGCCCAGTGACTATCGGGTAGACCTGATCCAACAGGGTCGTGTCTGCCTTCTATTCCTTTTCCTCCAAAGTAAAACAACATCTAGGCAACTGCTGCTCTGGCTGCCTGTTAAAGCTGCATCCCTTTCATCTGCCATTCGAATGTTAGATTTCAAGGCTCACATCCAGGCATTCCTCTCTTCCCTTCTCATTTCTAGAAATAGACTTCAAACACTAGCAAGTAACTCTTGCATGTGTCCATTGTCCCTCTCTAATGTCTCCTCTTAGCCCAGATCTGCTTACCAGTGATACTTTCACTTGTGGTATAAGGGACAGAAAAAGGGGCATCAAGCTGTACTCAGTGGCATGCACTGGCAATCCCACCACTAGGGAAGTTGAGGAGTGAGAATCTGTGAGTTTGAGACCAACCTAAGCAACATAATGAGACCCTATCTTGAAACTAAAGAAAATAAAAGGCGCCCCATGTGCCTGGTAAATTTCTCTAGAAGTCACAAGCCCTATATAACATCAGCAGGGCCTTCACCCATAATGGGGCTGCATATATGGTACTTTTAACTCCAAATCTCAGAAGGCAGACTGACCTACATGTACAGCTGCCTTGAGACCTTAACCACTGCTCAGTACTGGTAATTAACACTAGAAGCCAATAGAGGATTCTCTTGTTCCCTTGATGCATTAAGTAGTTCATCTTGGTATTGAAAATGGGACCCACTTGACCTAATTTTTTTCATTTATTATTTTAACACTAAGAAACATTATATCTGGCACTTTGGCTAAAAATGTGAAGCTGTCTTTATGAGAACTATACCATAATTGGAGACAGATATCAAGCAAATAAGTAAAATAACACATAAATAAATGACATGAATAAATGAATTCTAGAATGGAGAATATGGTACAAGCTGGACACTATCTGTGCACCTCTTTACATATGTGTTAAATGTTTATTAAAAGCTTTAAACAATACTGTCAATTATGAAATCTATACATTGGAGACAACTTTAAAAGCCAATTCATTTATGTTCATAAGGACACCAGAATTCTAGGAGGTCACATGAGTAGCTTTCCTTAGGAAGTCAGCTGTGCTGGTTTGTTTTTTGTTGTTGTTGTTGTGTTGGTTGTTTTTTTTTTTTTTTAACTGTCAATTAGATACAGCCTAGAGTTAATTGGGTCAATGCAATGTCAATGGAAAACCTGCCTTATCAGATTGGCTAATTGTGTTGACTGATATGGAGAGCCCTGGCCACTACGGGCAGCAACATCCCTAGGCAATTGGGCCTGGGCTAGATAAGCCAGCCGAGCTCTGTTTAGAGAGCAGGCAGTAGTCCACAGTTTCTGCAGCAGTTCCAGCTTCTAGTTTCCTGTCTTGAGTTTCTGCCACGGTCTCCCTGGGTGATCAACCCTTACCTAGAAATATAATCTGAAGTAAATCCCTTTCTCCCCAAATTGCTTTTGGTCATGGTGTTAATCACAACAACAGGGAAGCAAACCGGAACATCAATTATGTAAACTGAATGAACTCTTTGTTGTTAGGCTTTATTCCTCAAGATCTAATTGCTCTTAAGTCCTAGACCATCTCACCCATTCCTGTTTACCCTCCCATTCCTAGCATACAATCATTTGCTAATATCTCGCCACCATCACTGTGACTAATGGGTCTAGTAATAAAAATCTACCCACATCTGAAAGGTACAACTGCAAAGCCCATGTGGCTTTCCTCTGCCATACAGACCTAAGCAAAGTCCTCTCTACATCTCTTGGGCCTTCATCATCACTTACCCTGAACTGTTATCCCTTACGCTCCTTAAAATTGAGCACATACGCTTTGCGGGTAGAAAACGCATTGTGCTACTATGCCTCGGTAGTTTCTAGTTCTAATGAATAACCAACCAGTGCCACAGCAAACCAGAGGGAGCAATCATCCTACTTAAGGATCATTGACCTGTAAGAATCACTCTGAAGATCCTAAACTCCTAAAGAAAACTAAATGCTGGAGTCAGGAAATCTGTGCTTTATTTTAGGAACATTCATATACTATTTAGTATAAAACAGGCAATCCTGTTAACATTAAGTAAACAATGAATAAACAAAGAGTAACACTGACCCAGGACCTGAAGCTGGGCCGGGCTGATGGGTGTCTATCCATCTCCTTTCATTTGTATGTATACTTTTAAGTTATGCTGTATTTATGTGTGGTAATGCATGTGTAGGCACATACAGAGGCCAGAGTTAGTGCTAGGATATTCTCTCCTCGATCATTTCAGTTAATTTTCTTGGGACAATCTTAGTTAACCTGGAGATAATCATTTCAGCCAGTGTCCACCACTTTGGGGTTACAGGTGTGCACAGCCAGCCTCACTTTATGTGGAAACTGAGGATCTGAATTCAGGTCCTCACGTTTGAACAGCAAACATGGCAACCACTGAGCAACCTACCCAGCCCCTAGAATCCATGTATAGTGTGTGGTCCCTGCACTCTCAAGGCTGAGGCAGGAGGATCCCAAATTTAAAGCACACATGAACTATACTGATACCTCAAAACCTCCCAAAAAAGACATAAAAGAAAGCCAAGTTCACGTCTACAATCACTAAATTTGGGTGGCTGAGTCAGAAGGATCACTATGTGTCTAAAGCCACCCTGGGCTACACAGTGAATACCAAGACAGTTTGAACCCAGAGCAAGAATGTCTCAAGACACATGCACATACACACACAGATTTATCTATATACACTTACATATAAAATAAATCATTGTCTTTTAAATGAGGGATACCTTGAAAAACGAAAACCAACTACCTTCAAAGTTATGATTACTTTTTAATCTTCTCTAAAGAGATATAAAAAGCTCAAAGGCCCAACCTTCCTCACCCCAAAGATATGATGCCAGGAAGTACCTAGTTAATTTTAATTCACAAAAGAGCACCAGGGACACATGGAGCTTTGACAGGGCAGCTCCTATATACATTTCCTGCTTCCTTTAGGAACACACTCGTATTCTGCTTCCTGCTAGTCTCCTTTTCCCCCATCTTTAAATAAATAGCTTCTGCTTAGTTGTGAGGCTTGGCCCTAACACAGACGTCACACCTGGCCTCTTGAACACTTTCACCAGCATCACCTCGAAGCCATAGTCATGTTAAAGGTTAGGAAAGGATGAACTGCAATGTAGCCAATCCGCTCCAAGAGCAAGTCCTGCTTGCTGCAAAACAGATCCAATGTGCTACACAAGACAGGTGACAGCTGGGAACACCAGAGAGATGACAGCTGCAAGCTGAATATGAGGGTAATCGGGGTAATCACCAGCCTACTGGGGAGGACTCTGAAGCTCTGTAAAAGGACATACACGATTTCAAAGAAGACAAGACGACACTCTGGATGATGATGAGCCAAGCCAAAGCAAGCAGACCATCCTGGGTGGCTCTTTTGTAGCAAGTAAGAGGGTGGGGACAGGCAGAGAGAGCTTGAAGGAAGGCAAAAAGGGAAAAGCTCTCCCAGTGTGACGTAAACCATTCCCAGTGCAATGTAAAACTGTTTGCCCAGAGGGTCTTTAAACTTCAGTTCCTTTGTTAAAACTGAGGCTGGACCGACAGCCTCCAAAACAATACAGAGAAACCCTGTCTCGTAAAAACAAAAAACAAAAAACAAAAAAAAACTGAGTCTGGAGCTGGGCATGGTGGGAAACATCTGCAATCCTGGAGCTAAGGTGGCAACAACAGGGGATCACTGAATTTAAGGATGGCATGGGTATAAAAAATCTTTCAGGCTAGTCTAGGCTTCACAGCAAGTCACTGTATTAACAGAAAAAAAAAAATACAAAACTATATTTGGAAAGTTGTCCGTAGTTCAAATCAAGCCAGCAGCCAGCTTCTCTACAGCATGAGCCACCTGCTGTTTTAACCTTTTTAAAGAAAGAAAATGGACTATTTGCAAAACTTAAGTAATATTTGCTGACACTTCAGAGGAAAACATTAACTCAAAGCCCTATATGAAATTATATCCCTTAATAGTTAAATTTAGTTCATATACCAGAGGTTCATATACTAATTTAAAAAAAAAAAACAGGAAATCCAATACTCTCTGACTAACTGGATGTAATATATTAAAAGTCTAGGCCTAAGTACTGTTGTCTGTCTTCAGGCTCTTGACTGGTAAGCTCACTTAATTTATATGGTAAAGAAATAGTTGGCAGTTGGTAAAAGGGGAAACTGTTTAATTTTAGAGCAATCTATAGGTTGTTGATATACTTTACCTAGTTAGTCTTTTCCAAATAATTCAGCAAACAGACTAAATCATTTTTTCATCACCTTTTTTGTAACCATATGATAATCACCACAGGAAACAATTTACAGGTATAGTTTAGTTTTTTTTTTTTCTCTCCCAAATAGAAGGTATGGGACCCCTGTGGCAGAGTGACAGAAACACTGGGGTTTTTTGTCAAGCTTTGCTTACTAATGACTTCTCCACACTCAGAACACTGTCTGGCATGCCTTAAGTGTTCAATAAGTGTTTATTATTAACAAAATAACACACAAGTGAGCAAATTATTGTTACTGAGGTACAGAGAGGATCAAAGATGTGGCTGCAAGCACATTCTAAGTGAAATGCTCTTTCCATGTTAGTGTCTATCTTTGGTTCAACTCTTTCAAGTGTGAGCCATCATTAGCTTCTGCAATTGCAACTAGAAATACAGTTCCAGATGATGTCTATGCCCAGAAGGATGACCCATATGCTTCAGGAGAACATAAGTAGAGCTCAGAATGTCTTCAGGATAACAAAATCTCCAGTTTTTCTAAGGACCCTATTGTCATTCTTTCAGACACTACGATTGTGTAAATAATAATAACGTACGAGCAAAATTCGGTGTCAGTTGAGTCTTTCTGACTTAAAAAAAAAGTTACTGTTTAACACTGCAGCAATTGAGTGCTAGAGGCCAAAGGTTCAACATTCACTACTGCCAAAGAGAAAATTGGGAAACGAGGGGCACTTCCTGGGTCGTACTCAACAAACAGTTACAGGTAGGGAAGTCCCACTCACCAGAGTATTTTGGACAGAATAAAATCTTTTGATAGGGCGTGTTGGAGATCAGTGGTCCAGTGCCATAGTCTTTCCATCAAGCGAAGGAAAACCTGTGATGCCCATCCACACTGCCGTCTTCAAAGTACCCCTAAGCAGGTCACCATCTCTCCCACCCGTTCTCCCCCACACCGAGACAGCTACTAGGACAAGGTACAAAAGGTCAGTCTCAAGGGGGTATTCTAGGCTCTGCACGAGGGGACCACCGACCTAAAGACCCCGGGAAACCTTCATCCACCCAGCTCGCAGCGTCACCTTCGGGGAGGAGCCAGAGAGCTGGGTTTTAGGCCACGCCCCCAAGGCTGTTCTCCCGCGAAAATTCGAAAAGTGCCGTTTGGACCCAGTTTGCCGCTTGTGACTGGAAAGCCACTCAGATGAGACAGGAACGGGTCAGGAGGGGCAGGCGACAGCAGGTCGCCAGGCCGGTACTTACCAGCGGGAGCAGCGCAGCAGCCTCTCCAGGCGGGCGAGCGCCGCGCGGCTGTGGGCCCAGGGGCCGCCGTCAGCCGGCTCCATGGCGGGCGCGGGAGAAGGCTTGTTCCCGGAGCGGACGGTCGGCGGCCTGCGCGGCATCCCCTAGGCGAGGAGCCGGGGGACGGCGGGAGGTCAAGCTTGCTCGGGTGCCGCACCCCGCTGCGCGCCGCCGGATCCCGCCGGACGCCTGGGGCTGGACTGCCGAAACGCGGTAAAATTGAGAGGCCACGCCCTCAGGGGCTGGGGGCGGAGACTCAGAGTTCCGGAAACGGAGGGGCGAGGCTTGCGGCCATGACCTCAGGGGTTGAAGAGCCGGATTGCTGGAACGCAGTGAAGGTCCCTGTGCGCCGGGATGAGAAGGCGTGAGTTGAGATCTCCACCTCAAGCCCCAGGAGGCGGGACATACCGAGCTCGAACTTCCGGAGAGCGAAACAGAGGAACGCGGCCCTAAGGCCACGCCCTCAACGTCAAGGGGCGGAGCTCCTCGTGGGTTTCTTTCCAGAGCCGGACTTGTGTACCTCCTACCCAGAAGTCCAACCACGCCCCCAGAAAGTTGACTCGGAAGCTTTCAGCAAAGGTAGGCATTTTCCTAACTGTTGAACTTGGAAAAGCTTTTCCCATGACGATAAAAGTACTTACCCTCTACATAAGAAATATGTCGTTTTCTCTTTGCTGTAAGATATAATGACCCGGTAAAAAGAAGGTTTCAATCTAATCTTTACCCAGCTGTAAATATTCGATCAAAGGCATGTCTTACAAGTTCCGGTTTACTTTTAAAATATGGAAAATTACGTAAGATGTTTTTGTTTGCTAAAGAGTGTCCCCCTTCCTCAGGGATTTTTTTTTAAAGCGGGGTCTTTTGTTTTCCAAACTTGCTTAAACTGTAGCTAAGGATGACCTTGAACTTCTCAATTGCTGATCTTACTCCAGGTGGTGAGCGATGTAGGATTACAAATTATGTACCACCATGCCCAGTTTCCTTGGAGCTGAATTGAGCCTAAGAGCTTCCTTCATTCTCGAAGCACTGTACCAGCCAAATCCCCAGACCTCCTTGGGATCTGAATATTTTACAAGCAGCACTAGGCAAGCAAAACTGAGCCCCTCCTCAGTTTCCAAGCTATTAACACATTCTTGAGTTTCCCCCTACTTTAATCTAAATCCTTCTTTCTCTGCTTAAAATCTCCAGCTGCATCTATTTCCCCAGAATTGTTGCTATACCTTCTTTCTGGGATCCACACATCTGCCTAGGTCTCCTCCAATCCTTAGACCTCACTAAAGCCATCTAACACTTTGTCAAACACAAAATTCGTCTTGGCACTACCCTGATTAATCTGTAAATATCAGCAAGGCGGATGGCAACATACCTTTTAACCCAGCACTCTGGATGAAGAGACTAGCCCTGCCAGGCCTTACCCTTCTGCCATTTGATTACATTTCTAAAGCTAGCCCCCAAGGTCTATTCCCTTATTTGGCCACTTCCTCCACCTAAGGCTGACAAACAAGGTCTAGCAATCAGAAGCCCCCTTTGGTTCACCTAATTAACATGACAAATTAAAATTAAACACCTCTTCCTAAAACACTTTATAGCCCTCCATTTGCCTGTATGCCTCCTCTGTCTCCTCTCTACCCAAAGGCAGTCCTTTGTCCCCTCAGGACAAATACCTCTCACCCCCCTTCCTTTGTCCCCTTCCCCTTCTCCCTTATCCTCTATCTCCTTTACCACCTCATCCTAGATAATTCTCTGACCCCTTCTAACACAGATGTCCCCTTTTCCTCCTCTTAAAAGTTACACCTGCAAGGTCATTTGTTGCTGTTTCTGCCTCAGTCAGAAAGCAGCTACTTTAACCTTTCTTCCCCTTAATAAAAACATCTCTCTGGAAAACAAGTGTTTAGGTGTGGTTTGTTTCTAATCCAGGGTCTGGAAGGGCGCCCTTGCAGTGCTGGAGTCCCTCTCACCAAAGACAGAGGCAGGTGGATCTCTTAGTTCAAAACCAACCTGGTCTACAGAGTTCCAAGACAGCCAGGGCTACACAGAGAAACCATAAAAATAAAACTCTAAACGTATTTCCATGCAATCTGATAAGATGGCCTGTACCAACCTGGGAAACATACCATTGTTATTCCCATGGGGTCTTCAAGTCATCGAAAATCTCTGTCTTGCTGCCACTGGGTTTTTTACACAAAAATTCACTTTGGAACCTGGAATTTTCCTCTTAAGTTAACCAGGTTCCTTCAGATCTTCAAGAACAAGAGTTCTTGAAAGGTTTTCCTGATCCTCCATTTAGATTCTCCCATGTGCTTTTTTTTGTTTTTTTGTTTGTTTGTTTGTTTAGTTGTTTTCCAAGACAAGCTTTCTCTGTATTGTTTTGGAGGCTGCCCTGAAACTTACTCTGTAGACCAGGTTGGCCTCAAACTCACAGAGATCCACCTGCCTCTGCCTCACAAGTGCTAGGATTAAAGGCATGTGCCACCAATGCCCAGCTCCCATGTGCTTTTAACATCACAGTTTGTAGCATGTATATTTATATGAGTATGTCTCCCATCTTCTCCCTCCAAGGCACAAAAGGCCAGAGATTCACTACATCTGTCTTTTCCTGTTCCTTAATATAGTGCTGGGATGTCCATGTAGTGTGGGACTCTAAATCAGGTTGAAGACTTGAATTCATATGCACCAGTGTAGGGAAAAGGGACCAGTCAAAGAAACACACCCTGAGCAGAGCCAAAGAAACACACTTTGGCCCTGCAACCAGAACCAAAGAAATGTACCCTGACCCTAAAACCAGTGCCAAAGGAACACACTTTGTCCCTGGAATCAGAGTCAGTGAAAGAAATGTACCCTGGCCCTAAAATTGGAGCCAAAAGGCTAAAAAGGACTAGAGAAAGAAACACACTTTGGCCCTGAAACCAGAGCCAAATCTGACCCTAATCCTGTGTAAAAACGTAACCAATCCCGGAGCAGAGCTCTAGCCAATCTGAGCTCAGCACTGAAATCGGACCAATCCCAACTCTGGAAAAACTTCCCCACCCCCAAGAATCCCTATATAAACCCTGTGTATGTTCAGCTTGGCTGGTCCAGCTGTCTTCCAATAAACCCCTTGGATGAGCTTCGGGTGAAGATCTTTTGCGGCGGCGACAAAGCAGAGGCGACCCTGGGCATAGCATAGCGAGCAGCGCTGTAACACTTGCCCGGGAAACCTTCCTCGGCAGAGCGGAGTTTTACACTCTGCTCCCCGCTCCCCTGCAGTTTTACACTCTGCTCCCCGCTCCCCTGCTCTCCAGGAGCAGAGCTGAACTGTAGCAACTTCGCCCGAGAAACCTCCTGCGTAGCAAAACTGCTACACTAGGCGAACATCCCCAGCTGGAAGACCCTGTCCTGCTGGGCAGAGCTGATACAGCGGAGAAGCCTTTCTCTGAGGCAAGGCTGTAAGCTGCCAAGCTTACTGCAACCTGTGGTGGTCCTTGGCTCCCGAGCTCCAGGATACCTTTCCACCTGAGCTGTGTAACACTCAGTATTCTGTGACTCCCGAGTGCCAGAATACCTGGCCCACTCCTGTTCCATCCTGTCCCGAC
This sequence comes from Mesocricetus auratus, assembly GCF_017639785.1. Lineage (NCBI taxonomy): Eukaryota > Metazoa > Chordata > Mammalia > Rodentia > Cricetidae > Mesocricetus > Mesocricetus auratus. The sequence goes on along the minus strand of NW_024429194.1, from coordinate 37,178,705 downwards.
CCATCCCGAAATGCTTACAACCAGGTCTATTGTAAATGCTTCACTTAACTATCTGCTTCAAGCCTTATAGCGTACAACTTGGGACTGAATCATAGTGTCTGTCACAAGTTCATGAGCTGAAACCCTAGCCACTAATAGGATGGCATTTGGAGGCAGTGCCTGATGGAAACACTTAGGTTTAAGTGAGATTTTGAGAGTGGAATTGATGAACCAACCTGTATTAGGCTTGAAAGCCATCTTACAGTAAAGACAAACCAGCTTCGTTCCTGTTTATGATTAAACTTCTCTTTCTCAAGGTATGGGCTATGTCCCACCTGTAACCCCAGCTACAAATGGTTCTGTACAGTCTGTTCCATGTCACAAACGTCTTTGTCTCAAAAAGTTGTGACCATCTTGCAACACCTACCTCTGTTTCAAAAGGTTGTTATGAAAACCTTTTTATGACTACCTCGCAGTCATTTCTTTGTTTCAGGAGCTCATTATGACTAACTTTGTTATGCTTATGTTCTGCTCCTATAACCCCACCTATTTTCTCCACCAAATGCCCCATTTGGAAACTCCCTATCCCTGAACTATGAAAACCTTGTCTTCCTGGTGTCTAGTGCTGACCTTTAGAACCTTACCCTAGGGGGAGGCAGCCATGTATGCAAATAAAAATGTTTTCTGTAATTAGTTTGACCATAGTGATCTAGTGGTCTTTCTTCTCCCATCTTTGAGATTAACAGAACCACCATAATCTTCAGGTGAGGAAGAATTTGCTCGCTTTCTACCACAGAAGAACACAGAAAGTGGGGAAACTGCTCATCTGAACCTGGCCATGCTGACAGCGACCCTGGATGTGTCTTCAAGGCTGTCATAAATTCCGATGCTTTGGTCACCAAAACTATGATTTTGTCATAGCAGCCCAGCCAAACAAAACCCTTTGTAAAAAGAAGCATTTAGGGTGGGGCTCAGAGATGTTAATTTTTGACCCTGATGCTTTTATTTTCAGAGCAACTTCAACAATCCTCTATGTTACAAAGGCCCAACAAGTTTGAGTGACTTAGCAAAAAATCCACCACTTGAACAAAACTAAAATCAAATCCCAGTCCCAACCCCACCTCTAACCCCTGTGACTCTATCACTGAGTCACATCCCAACCTCTCCTGTTGGGGCTCATAAAGCTTTTCATGAGACTTTAATACAAACAAACTCACCACACAGTTTTCTGAGACTCAGAGAAGTTAGTCCCTGATCACAAACTCGGTCAAGCCATTGCTTACTCTTTGCTGAACCTCAGGATAATCAAGTCCTAGGTAACTTCAAATGTTAAAACTAAGAAAGCCACTGCAGCGTTCACTACAGTAAACAGGTAATTTCAGGACTCAGTTCCACTATAATCCCATATGAATGTGTAACCTATATCAAATTTTCATTTTTGAGATAGGGTCTTGCTATGTAGCCCAAGCTGATTTGAACCTTTCATCTTCCTCCCTCAGCCTCTTGAGTACTAGGATTATGGACGTAAGTCAAATCTTCAACTCTCTAAGCATTAATTTTATCTGAAAAAATGAGAACAATAATTAATATAGATTTTTGATACTATCACAGGAGCATAAGTGTGAATCCACTATAATGATAAGCATCCTAGAAGTGATAGCAGTGAGGACAATCCCATACTTATTAAAGAAGAACATGGAACACATCTATCAAATGCTTTTTTAATGATGGCACTATTTAACTGTGATCAGGGTAAATGAAAATTTCACATTTTGTAAAATACTTTTGGGAACAGATGATTGCAATTGGGCCATTTCTGCAATGCTGCCGAAGCAATTGTGATGCGAATGCAATGGGTTTTCTGCTAGTTTCCTGGTTTCTTTCCCTCTGCCATGGCCCAGATACCTCTCTGCAGGGCTCATGTCATTCTCGTGGCTGTGTAATGGTGGTAATAGCAGCCTTAAAAAGAATAAACAAGGTTACCCTCCTGTCTATACCTGTCCATCCCATAGCTTCCAGCTCACTCTGCTATCACTCAGGTTGCTAGTTCTCTGCTATTACTGGAGATGAGTTTTACTGGAGATGAGTTTTATATTTAGAGACCAGATCCTCCCGTCAACCATAAATGCTCAATTTCAAGAGTCAGTTCTTTCGTGTGTGTGTGTGTGTGTGTGTGTGTGTGTGTGTGTGTGTGTGTGTGTGTGTTAAGCACAAATAACCTTTTTAGGATGAGGTGTCCAATAATAATGAATTATTGTAATTCTTGAGTGGTGATAGAGCCCTTCACAATACCTATTCCACCCCCAACAAGAATGAGGAGAGTATGAATGAATACTAGAATTACTCTCTTAGAGGAAGAAAAAAATCTATACAAAACCCAGTACACCAATAAGGCATTACTAAAGCCTTAGTTTACAACACTTCTCACTTTAAAGGGGCTAAGTGGTTTCCTATTTACCATTCAGAGTTCCTTCCTGAGAACCAGCTGTGCACACAAAAAGTTAGGCTTGTAGCTCCATTTCACTTGCATATATTCTCCAACTAAGTAGTACTCCAAAGTTCCTGAGACTTAAAACTGTTCATCCTCTCCCAAATTAACACTGTGATCCTAGGAGGATTCGGAGGCATACAAACTGCTTGCTTTAACCTATTTACCTATCCTGTGCTCCCACGCTCTCCCACACCTTCCCCAGAGGACTTCCGTTATCGTTGGCAATGCCTCTGTACACAAAGGCATCTCAGTCTGGATCTCTTTCCTGATCTTCAGGTTCAATGTCACAGAATAGTTTGTTGGAAATTGTCACATTATTCCTTTTCTCTGCCTGTGTTGTGAAGGGTTTTATAAGTGGTAAAGCTTTCTCATGGCCACTTAGATAAGCATATATAGCAAAAAAAAAAAAAATGGAATATATGAGTATTGGAATCCAGACAGACATTCCTCCCGTGGATAATTTACAAATTGGTGAGGATATTTTATGAATCACTACCCTCACCCTCAGTCTTCTCTGGATTTCCATTATGGAAACATGCAATGGGGTTAATCACCTCGATATTTTGAGAGGACATTCTCTGCCTGGGCAGTAATGGCTCACACCCTTAATCCCCACCTGGGAGGCAAAGGCAGGCAGATCTCTGAGTTGGAAGTCAGACTAGTCTACAGAGTTCCAAGACAGCAAGAGCTACACAGAGAAACCTAATCTCAGGACAGGAAGCAGGTGTGGGGGAGGGAAAGACTTTTATGACATCCGAAGCTTTTTTTAAAAATGCAGTTTGAATGCAATTGATTAGGAGCAATCAAGTATGCTAATTAATGAACAAGCAGCCACAGAATTTAGGATCATGGTGTCTGCTGTGCACATCTGACTGAGCTAGCCTTCCTGTGTAAAAATGCTATTAAAACAAGCTAAAGTAATATGCTTTATGCTGGCTTTTCTCCCCCTGGAATCCAATGTGGCAGAATGATTAAGCACACAGAGCTTGGAGATCAGCAAAACAGTGTTAGAAACCAGGCCCTGCCATTACCTAGGATTATCTCCTTGGACCCATTTTTTTTTTCCGCCTAATTTAGGATTAATTTATATCAGTCTCTGAGCCAGGTATATAGTCTAGTGAATAAGTACACACTTCACAAATATGAAGTCCCACTTAGGATGGTGAGACGTGGAGAGGACATAAGGACAGGAAGAAACAGGGGAGATGGAGAAGGAGAGGGAAAAGGGAAGAAAAGAACAGAGGAAAAAGAACTACCGACTACACACTGACAGGGTTGTTGAAAGGAATCACAGAACGTGAAACTGCCCAAAGCCCAGAGTGTAACACAGTCAGTGGAGCCCCTATTACCATGGACATTACAGAATTAAACTCATACAATTAAAAGATAGTTCAAAATGACCAGTCAGTATATTTGCTCACATTTAGCACAGGTTGAATTATTGTTGAATTGAACTAGGCCAGGTATATATACTTATAAATTCCTTTATGAAAGAATAATTATTCCTTGCAAAATCCAATTCATTCTATTAGGAAAGATTCTTCCTATAGCAATTCCTTTGTAAAATGATGCAATAGCCTTGAAAGGAAAGTGAAATCCTATTTAATGATCAGAAACACTTTTAGTATCATCTTAAATAAAGCAGCCACTGGATCCCTAAGATTCCTTGGCTTGTCATAAGGACCTGGTAAGAAGAATCTTCATGACTGTTTAATTAACTTCTTTTGTTTATATCATTGTATTGCTGCTTTATGAGAAAAACATGCTCAGCAATTGATGCTAGTTTTTCCTAAGTAAAATAGACAGAGTATGAAAACACACATGCACAGAAGCACATGTGCGTGCACGTGCGCGTGCGCACAGCCACACACACACACACACACACACACACACACCAGTAGGATAAAAATTAGTCAATATCCACCACCCGTGGATATCATAATGATTAATGTGGCTCTCCCCTTGATCCGGTTGGTTGTGCCTGTATATATTGATCAAGATATGGGCTGCAGCGGACTGTGTGCATAACTGCACTGTTTTGACAGGCTGCAGTCTCTTTGACTTGCACATACAGATTAGGTCTCAATGTCATGTAGACCTTGGCATTCAGTGAAAAGTTACCCAAGGCTCCAGAAGCGTCGGTTTGATGTTTTGAGATAGTCTTGGAAGGATGTAAACAGCATTATTGTGTGGCACTCCCACATTTCTGTCATAGGATCCAAAGCAGCTAGTTTAAGGGTGTAGTTACAATAGGCCCCTCTAGAAATGGCTACTGATAGACTTTCATGTATCTTCTGTACTTCCTGGTCACTTGTCAAATTCCATCTGGCACTGATAACTCATTGGTCATTGCTTTTTGTTCAACAGATGTCAGAGTCCGGCCCATTCCACTGCTCTTTATTACTTGCTGTTTTTAAGGAAATACCTCAGGAGAAACCCCCTTCCCGCCCCTTTTCGGTACAGTGTAATTACTGAAGCACATAAAGCGGTTATAGCAGAAATTTATCACTTTCAGGTGGAAATACTCCCAGCCAAATAAAAGACAGAGTAGCAATGCCAGAAGCAATTTATAACAGGCTCACTGACATTTTGTGTTGAGGAACCCCACCACTGAATAAGCATTAAGTCGTAAATCTCAGTAAACGTGATTAAGGCGAGCAAGTTATTCTTTGAAGGGACACTGTAATAAAAGAGTGCCGTGATGCAAAGCAGGAAAATTCTGTTGACAAAAATCACCAAAACCAGCTGTCAGTAAAATTTAAAAACAGCTTGTTTAAGATTCTGTTGGAGTCCAGCAGCTGTTTGTTGGCACATAAAGTGTTCATTTAGGAAATGAGCACTGGCCCTACTTGGGTTCCATTGTACTTCAAAGTTCCATAGCCAATTTAATCAAATCCATGCAATGATTGAAATTTCTTTCAAAAGACCAGTTGGAAGTAACCAATATATTTGAATATACCTCATAAGCAATGTGTATTCCATAAATATGACTATCATAAAAGTTGTGATCAATTATAAAGTGCATTTCAGCTCTGTTATTCCCCATCCTTATATACTATCTGGGGGATGATGCGTTGTTTGTGTTGGGTTTATTTCCTTAGTATTGGTAGAGCCCTTTAAAGGCAATGCACTTAGACTTTAGAAGAGTGTAGTAAAATTTAGTTACCTAAGTCTCACCAGTTTGTGAGATTTAATAATGTTATTGCATATGCCTTTATTTAGTTACTTTTCTCACTACCTGAAATGATGCCTTATGTATTTTCCCATATAAAATAATAAACAATAAAAAATGTCTTATCACCAGCATATGGATGGATAAACCCATCCACAATGGAGGGCTTGCATCATAATGTTATTGACACATCCTAGCACTTAGAGCCTTCTAGTAAAGCCTAGATTTAAGAACTATAAAATAATGAACCCATTATTTTATTTAAAAATTAAACAAATTAGTTAATAATTAATAATAAGAGGAAAAAGGAAGTCACTGTGTTGTGCATCCCTCTAGTCCCACCTACTCTAGAGGATGAGCCATGTAAATCCAGAATTTAAGGTCAACATGGAGCACATAGAGTATTTTAGACCAGCCCGTATTACAAATCCCTACCTCAAAACAATCTAAAACAAAGCTGGACTAGGCGGCACATGTCCTTAGTCCCAGCACTGGGAAAGCAGAGTCAGGAGGACCACACTTCTGAGATGAGCCTGGGCTATAGAGAAACCCTGTCTCAAACACATAAATACACATACATGCACATACATATTCCACTGATTTTAATCCCTAGAAAGAATCTGTATAACCCCAAATCATTATGTAATTATGTCACTCTAAGCAGTGGTTTTCAACCTCTGGGTTGCAACCCCCTTGGGGGCTCATATGTCAGATATCCTGCATTATCAGATACTTACATTGTGATGTATTGCATTCGCAAAATCACAGTTATGAAGTAGCATTGAAATAATTTTATGCTTGCGGGTCACCACACGAGGAACTGTGTTGAAGGGTTGAAGTATTGGGAAGGTTGAGAACCACAGCTCTATAGTGTGGGTACCATCATCTGTCTTGGCGGAGAGGGAAACAGGATCCTAAGTGGTTAGTAAGTTTCACAGGGATGTACAACCTACAAGCAGCACAGCACAGAACTAGATCCAGGTCTCCCTGACTTCAAAACCCAGACTTTTGTAACCTAGTTTGAATTCATTTTAACTTCAAAGGATGCCGTTTAAAGCCAAATTGAAATACTAAGAGTGCACACCAATTCCCAGACGACTGTGCATTGTACATTACAGAACTTCTTTGTTTTTAGTATAATTTTTATTATTAAATTTATTGATACATTTTGCAACCTTTCCTCCCTCCTCCCCTGTTACCCCCTCCTCTCCCTCCCCCTCCTCCATAGTCACACAGAAAGGGTCAGGCCTCCCATGGGCTTCAGCAAAGCATGGGATATCAAGCTGCCATAAGACCTCAGAAGTTTTAAGTTACTGTCTCTTCTTGCAGAAAGGCTGACAAGGCTAATAAAAGAAACAATGGAAATAGGTATGCGGCATAATACTTTTGTTCAGTTGTGTGGGTGTGTGGTAACAAATAATATCATGAGAGAGCAGGGGAAAGACTGTTTAAAACTGCTTTAAGGAAATTGGTGTGACAGTGGGTAGCTTTTGTGGGAGAGGGAAAGTGGAAGCTTAAGCCTGGAAGACAGAGTGGTTGGAAATAGTAGAAGGAGGAGGATTATTTCAGAGGGGCAAAACTGTGGGCATCCCCACAGACAAAGGACAGGGAAACTGCATCCGTTTTACTGAAGAGCCGAGACACTGAATTGAAGCACTTCTTTTCCCACAATCCAAAAAAGTCAGACAACAGCAATCCATTTAGTTCAGCCTAGTTCATATTAGACAGCAGTGGCCATAGCAAGCACACAACTAGTTGCATTAAGGAACTGATAAAATTTGGGGAGAAATCAGTGGAAATATCACCTTTACAGAGGAGGCTCTCAGGAATCAGCGACTAATGGCTGAGGCTTTTGTCTGTTCCTGTTGTCACCCTCAGAGAGAGTTGGTAATGTGGTGTTTAGATATTCAGAGAAAACTGCCTAGTCGACTCAAAGGAAAGAGAGTAAAATTAAAGAACTAAAATAGCTCAGGGACATCTGAGATGGGAGATAAGCATTGCTACATCCAAAATAATCATTATTTATTTATTCGTAGTTTGGGTTTTAGTTTTAGTTTTTTCTTTTTCAGATAGGTCTCATTATGCAACCCTAACTGACCCGGAACTGGTCCCAAAGTTACTGCAGCCTGCCTGCTGGTACCTCCTAAGTGCTAGGATTACAACCCTACAGCACTACCCCAAACCCAACTACACTGGTATAACTTTGCTATCATCCAAGTCATGAGCTATGCATGGGCTCACAAGAATCATGGGTTAAATCTTCCAGGAATTTTACAAGCTATTTGTTTAATTTAACTGTAATTTAAAGTCACTTGGAAATATAAAATTCACAATGTATTCCTATTGTCTATTTTGATTTTCTTAGGCGATTTCCATGTAGGCCTCAAACTCATGATGTAGTTGAAGATGTCCTTGAGTTCCTGATCCTCCTGGCTCTACCTATGAGTGGTTGGGACTCTGTATCTGTACTACCATTCACAGCTTAAAAGGGATTATGATATTTTAAAACAAATGTAATAAATATTTAAAACTTATCACTTCCTAAATATTTTACCATATTTTCTTATTATTTATGCTCTTGATAATATTTATATTTTTATTGTTATGACTAAATACTGTAGTATTTGAAGGGATATTCTTAAACATCTCTTGCCAGCCCAATTCAATGAAATCACCATGGTAGTTTGGAATTAGCCTTTGTGGGAGCATTTACACCTAACATGCACAAAGGCATGGGTGCATCATGTCTGTTGCTGTTGTGTTGGGAGTAGCCACCCCACAAAAGTCAGCCAGATCTCCTCCCAGTGTTCAAAACAGAATCAGAAGAACAACAAACAAATAGAAACGATAAGTTTTTACTAATTTTTTCTCACTAATTCAATGTATCAACCAAGATATTGAAACACACTCAGAAAAGTCACAATCCGATGTTTACCAGCACATCAGTGCCCCTGCCTAATGTGACATTTAGTGCCTTCACTGACCACCACCCTGTAGAAAGTCAGTACTGCCAGAATAATATGGCATATTGCCCATGTCTCAGGGTAATTGAAGTCTATAATTTTTGTTTGTTTGTTTGTTTGTCTGTTTGTTTGTTTTTCTATCTAGGTTCATATGCTTGTCATGGCCTGAAGTCATGTGTCCTCATTTTGGGGGCTTTATATCCCTCCAGTACAAAACTAATATTCTAGACACACAATGATAACAATGTTCTATTCAAACAGAAGACTGCCTTTTCCTGCCACCAACACCATGTTGTGAAATAGTTCTAGGTTTTTGTTGCTGTTTACATGCACAGGTCCATAGAGGGCTGCTTTAGAAGAATACTCCTGCATCGCTTTTCCTTTTTCCTTTTCTTCCTCCATCCTAGTGCTAGGGATAGGCCCCAGGACCTTAGTAGGGAAGTGATCCACAAATGTTCTCCAGCCCCAGATTTCTTTCCGCTCTATGTTGAGTGTAGGTCTCACTGAGTTGTCCAGGTTGGCTTTCAACTTGCGCTGTAGTCCAGGCAGGCCATGGACCTGTGGTCCTACTGCTTCAGCCTCCTATGTAGCTGTGATTACACATGTGCCATCAGGCCCAGTTCACTTTTCCTTCTTTAAGTATTTCCAACACACATCAGTAGTTAACACATTGTATATTTAACTTGCTCCTAACTTGCCATCTGTATTTCTTAATAATATGTGCATGCTAAAAGAGCAAGGATTTCTGTGTACCCATCATAATACCTCTAGTACCCAGATAGCCCAAAGTATACTTCCTATGTATATATGAGTCAACTAATGAGGATGAAGTAGAAGAAACCAGGCCTCAGCCTAAACAGATCTGACCTTTTGATCCTACAATAGTTTTATTTCTGTGCCTAACTCTCTTTTCTCCTGTGATGTTTGTTCTCTGTGGATACTCCCAGGTAGTTTGTATTCAGCAAGCTCTCTAATGTGACCCAATTTGTCAAGCTCCTTAGCTTATCTTCACTTCATGTCCTTTCCACACACCATCTTCTCCCTGGACATACAGTTGCAATTAGAACAATTATAATGTAACCTAAGTATCTGGAGAAAAATGAATGGAACCTGACAATGGGAATTGTAGAGGACTGGGGGCAGGCACTAGAAAGCAAATCCAGCAGGAACTCACTATGAGCAAATGTTCTAACATTGAGCTTACAGCTCAGCACCCAATTTTTCTTTTTAAAGTATCTTTAGCATATTTTTTAAAAGGCATGGTACCACAAACCCAGCAAGCCCAGCACTCAGAAGTTGAGGCAGAAGTATCAGGAGTTAGAGTCCTGCCTGAGCTACAAAGAGAGTTCTAGGTCATCCTGGGCTATAAATGGATACCATGCATCAATGAAACAAACAATGCATTTTCCAAACATTCCAGAACAAATTTCTTTGATGGGATGGCATGAGAAAATTCTTGATGTGGCTAGGGGATACATATTAGCAAAATCCAAAGCAGGAAAGGGCAATGTTTGCACCATTTTTTATGATACCATGAGAGAAAAGTCAATTTGGGAGCATGAGGAAACAAGAGGAGAAAGGGGTAAGAGGGGAGTCCTGCAATGAAAAAACACAGTCTGCTAAAAGTTCAGGAGTTAGACAGCTAAGCACGCCAAGAACAAGAGGTTTTCATCGCATAATGCTTTTTAAGAAGTTTGTAAGTACTTCATGGAAACAAATCTGAAACCCATACACTTGTGAGACCTGGAAAATGCCGTATAAACTGCGGAACTGAGTATAAGGGTGAAGAAATTTCATATTCCAATAGGTCCTTTTGTGTAAGCAGAAGTAACTGCACTGCACGCATTATAAATAAATCATTAAGTTATTATAGAGGGAAGGAGGGACAGAGGAAGAGTGGATATGAAAAGAAACAGAAGGAAGAAAGAGAAGGGAAAAGAGAAGAGAGAAGGGAGGAGGGGAGAGTCTTGTTGAAATCCAATCTTTTTTTTCCAGTTTTCCAGTTATCTGATTATTTTATTTAAATTAGAAACAAACTTGTTTTACATGTCAATCCCAGTTCCCTCTCCCTCCCCTCCTCCTCTGTCCCCCACAGACTCTCTATCCCATCCCCTTTCGGGTCCCCTGGGAGGGTGAGGCCTTCCATGGGGGAATCTTCAAAGTCTGTCATATCATTAGGAGCATGGCCTAGACCCTCCCCCATGTGTCTAGGTTAAGAGAGTATCCCTCTATGTGGAGTGGGCTCCCAAAGTCCATTTGTGTACTGTGTACTAGGGATAAATACTGATCCACTACTAGAGGCCCCATAGATTAACCAGACCTCCAAACTGACATCCATGTTCAGGGGGTCTGGGACAGTCCTATGCTGGTTTCCCAGCTATCAGTCTGGGGTCCATGTGCTCCCCCTTGTTTAGGTCAGCTGCTTCTGTGGGTTTCTCCAGCCTGGTCTTGACCCCTTTGCTCATCACTCTTCCTTCTCTGCAAGTGTATTCCAGAGTTCAGCTCAGTGTTTGAAATCCAGTCTTTTACTGAGTAGAACTGGGTAAGACAGGCCTATTTTTGTTGTTTTGTAAGTGGATATTTTACTTGGTTTGGTTTGATTTTCAGGCAGGGTCTTACTATGTAGCCCGTTGAATAGAACTCAATAAGCAGAACTGGTTTTATCTCACAAAGATCCTCTAGCCTCTGTCTTCCTAGTGCTAAGTTTGCAGGTATTCACTACCATACCCAGCTGTGTTTCTGTTACTGCTGCTGCTGTTATAAACATATATAAGTATTGTCCCATCCCAACTGGAAACAAGATGATCAAAGGCTCCAGAACTGGTTAGATTTCTAGATTTCTATCATCCAGTTCTCAGGACTCCCCCACCATCCCAAACACCATAGGATCATCCTGTCAGAGGCAAGAAATGACAGTCCTGTGGGCATAGGACCTGATTGTTTTTTCAAACAATCTTTTATTTTCTTTTATTTACAAAATCAGTGACTTCATGGCAAACATTGCCACATCTTTCTGGGTTAGTGCTATCGGTAAAGGTAGAGGTTGTGAGAATAATCATCAAAACAAGGAATGGTCAGGAAAAAGGGAAAATACCCTTTGTTTTCTAACTAATCTTTAGTGGTGAAGAGTATTTAAAACTAAGATGAAAGATGCATTTTTAAGTATTTAATAAAAATGTAATGAATACCAATGGTGGTGTCAGGAGATGGGGACAAGAGATAACTACTGGAGAATAGGAAAAGAAAGGCTATGGCAGTGTTCTTGGAGCTCTAAGTTGTGTGTTCCTACCCCATCTGTATGCTGTATTTGTTTCCCTGGTTAAGCCATTTAATGTTTAATTTTTCCAACTAGTCTCATGCCTCAAATGATCTTCGAGTGGTGGTTCATCTGTACTGTCAGTTAATGAAATCTAGAATGACATGGAAGATGGGTTCCTGGGCCACCTACGGGAAATTGTCTTCATTAGATTAACCTGCCCACTGTGGGTGGCACCATTCCCTGCGCTAGTGTCCTGGACTGCTCAAAGAAAAGGAGAAAGTGAGCTAATTGCAGGCTCTTCATTCTCCTCTACCTGACTACAGGTACAGTGTGACCAACGGCAGCTTTTGCCACTGCAACTTCCCCACCGTGATGATTTATATACCCTTGAAGTGTGAGCCAATTCTCCCTCAAGTTGCTTTTGTCAGCCTGTTTTATCACAGCAACAGGAAATGCAGAACACTGCTAAGGTGCTAGAAGGACAAAGGTGAGTGAGTGACAAGGAGTTGGCCCTGTCCTCAGAGCTCACAGCTGCTGCCTTCCTTTCATGGACTCTGAAATAAGGAAAATAATAATTGCCTTCTCATCATGTTGCTATGAAGATCAAATAGGCATACCTTATATAAAAGCGGTTTGTAAACCATACGTGTCAGAGATGATTATTATCCTGCTCTTTGTTCAAACTTTAAAATAAGAAGTACTCAGCCAGCCCCACCTTTGTTAAGTTAAAACAAAATTATTAACTTTAATTGTCAGCGTACAATTGCCTTCAGAAAAAAATATCTCCTTTTAAAAGCTTCTGGAGGTTTTGTGCAACTCCCATTGTGATCAATAGATAATGCGGCTTGCTCTGAAATTTCTATATTTCATTTCCAAGTAGGAATTAAATTTCCTTTTTTGAATTATAGGGTGCCAGAACAAACAGTTGAAACATTGTGCGAGAGTCACAAATTCTAACTATTTCTATCCTAGTAGGTGAACTGCAGACAAAAGGAAAAAAGAAAACAAAAAGAGCCCTGTAATTTAAATAGAAATATCCTCAGACTTTAGGTAATTTTTTATTATACAACATTCATATAAGGTAGTAAAAGATCCACCCCCTAAAAATAAGTTTTAAAAATATTGAATTAAAATAGTCATTTTATCCGCTCATTTGGGGAATAAATTTAGTATTGAATCAAACAGATACACAGCTTAATGTCCTCTTCTGGTATTTATATACTATGTCTCTTTATATGCAATAGAGCTTGAACATGCCTGAAGACATGCAATCTTGATGAACTCAGTTCTGTTGAGTACTTTATAATTATTCAAAAAGGTTAAGCATTGCTTAAAATGAGTATTTCTTGCCTTTCAAGTACTACTTGGCTCAAAGCCTACCAGTTTTGGAATGATGTTATGACAGTGTGACAGGGGATTGTCCTGTTCCTATTTCAGCTCTTCTAACCCTTGTCATTGTCTAAATGATCTGAGCAATAAGTATCTTTTATTAAAGCGCGGGTCTTAAACAGTTCTTGAAGAACTTCAAGATAAACGACAGCTCTTTGATATTTACTAAGCCCCTTTCAATCACACCTGAGTTTATGATAATGTGGCCATTTTTCAAAAGCCCTTGTAACCCCAGAATGGGGAGGAAAACCAACCAAGTTCTCAAAGTTTCAACCTCACACTTTCCCCTCAAGCTCTTCAGAAGGGAGACAAAGGGATAGGGGAACTGGTTAAGTTCATCATTGGTGGATATTGAGGGATACTGGGAGAACCTGGCAACCTGCTTTGGGATGTTAAATAGTCACCTCAGCCATTTGTTCTGGGTTTGAAACCTAACAGACATGAGTTGGTCAATTGTTCTTGCATAATGCAACCTGCATGGAAACCCAAAGCAGCAATGTTCAGAGAGCTTCCACCTAATTCAACACTTGGAGACTCCTGGAGGTCAGGGAAGCCACACCTCCTTTCTCATATACCTTGTCTAATGCATCTCTGTTAAGGGAAGCTTTTTCTTTGCTAGCCGCTTTGGTTTATCCCCCCGCCAGTCGCCTGGGCTCTGCCGGCCAGCCTGGTTCTAGAACCGCATCAGTCCCAAATAAACACACAGGAGGCTATATTCATTATGAAGCTGTTGGCCTTGTTTGTCCCTTACTGGCTAGCTCTGCATTAAGTAATTACCCCATAATTGTTAATCTAAGTATGTTTCTTACCGGAGAATAGTTCCCGGCTTCCTACCCCATGCGGCTACATCTCGAACTCTCTTGTGTGTCTCCTTCCCAGAATCCTCCTGGACTCCTAGTCCCTCCTATCTAGGTTTTCTATAGGCTCAACAGTACTTTATTGACATATACACAGGACTTCCCCCAACATCTCCTCTTTTCTGTTTAAACAAAAAGAAAGGTCTTAACTTTAACATAGTCAAATTGTATATAACAGAACAGTTATCAAATAAGAACATAGTTACAGTATTATGTCTATTAACATTTAGCAAGATCTAAAGAAAATATCATCCATCCCATCCTTGTGAGTCCAAAGTCCTATATGTAGCTTATCTTTTATTATAACTAAGGAAAACTATAACTATAACTATCTGTCTTCAACTCCATCAAAGACCACAGAAGGATAATATATAAACACTAGGATTGACAGAGACATCTTACTGCCTGGACAGTCACCCGAAGTTCCTCTGTAACGTTGGGGCATCCATCTTCAGCCCATAGGCCACAATGTGTCTGGAACACTTCTCAGCAAAGCAGGAAACTTCAAACTGTCCATCTGCATTGGCAGTCTGTCAGTCATTTTTCTTTGTCCTGCAGACAGTCTCGTAGACTCTTCATGAAGCAGGAACCCTGTAAGACTGAGTTCAGTAGTCACTTTCCTGTGGGTCCTGCATGTCCAGTTTATACAACAGCAGTCAAACAGTCTAGGCAAGAGCAGTTTCTTGCCCAAATGGCTAATCTTGCCATGTTGAAAGCAAACTCCATAACAAGTTTCTTCGATGCCCATCTTCCTCTCAGATGTAATTGGTGCTGCCAAGAGCAGACATTTCTCATTGTCAAGAAAAACCCTAAACCATTTTAAATGCCATGTTCTGAAGGTCTTTGAGAGGTTTGAAGACTGTTTATGTCAAATATATTTCTGTATATCTAGAAAACCTAACTTACCTAACTATAAATTCTATTATAAGTAACTATCTATAGTCTGTATTCAATCATGCATTACATTTTAGAAGATCAGTATAAGCACAATACTTAATCAAGAGGAGAAATATAAACATCACAAAATTGACCTTGAATTTGTATCAATAAATGAAAAACAATACCCATACCATAATTCCCCTTTTTACCATTAAAAAAGATTGGCTGTGATCACTAGCCAATTATAAACAATCCCATTTAAATGAAAACAAAGATTTATAAACAAGATGGGAATTGGGACGTCGCTCATTCCAAACTGGTTCCTGCTGGAAGGGGGCGCTGTTCACACCATGATGGTCATGACAAAACTCAGAAACCTGTATAAGTCCGTATTTTCGGGGTCTGTAAGGCTGTATCATCTTAGCTGTCTCAGTCGTTGGAACACCTGGTCCACTGCTTCCGGGGGTCTTGGTTCGTGAAACCACAGAAACATGGAAGGAATCCTTAGCTTTTCATTTTCTGTAGAAACATAAATAAAAACTCCTTTTCCGAGTAACATATCCTTATGCTTAAATTTTGAAGTCAAGGTATTTTCAAAAGATATAAGTTGTATTAATTTAGCAGCATTTATAAGCAAGTGTACTTTAGTAGCAGTTCCTTCCTGAGCAAGCAAAAAACTGAAAAACATAATAGCGTACAGTATCCAGACTCTCTGTGTATTTTCCATCTTTACGTGGCTTATTTATTTATTATTACTTTATTTCTCTCACTTTTATTTCTTTTTCTCTGAGACAGGGTGTCTCTTTGGAAATCTGCCTGCCTCTGCCTCTGGAGCAATTCCTACCGGCGTGCGCCACCACAACGCCAGCTTTTGTATTTATTTACCACTTTGCCGTTTCATTTTCTCTCTCAATCTCACGTATATTTTTAAACACACTGTAAACCTTTAGAGGTTTTTCTTTATCCAAGTCTGACTTTACTGTAAATCTTTATGTTTTTCTGGCCACGTGTCTTATCTGTAAAACTGCGGCTGTTTTAAACTGCCGTTTCAAGATGGCGGGCGTAAGCGTGATTACAGCTTACTGCCTCAGTCCATGCTGACATCCAGCAAAAGCTACCACTTCTAGCTGTACGTACACACCTTTCAATCGTTAGCAGAGTCTCTTAAAACAACCCTGCTTTTTTTTTTTTTTTTTTTTTTTTATGCCGAGTCAGGAAGACTCCCGTAAGCGAGCCACGTGAATCTCGGCTTGTCGTTAGCAAAACAGAGCACACCTGAGAAAAATGCTGCTACCAAAAATCTGTGCTTCTCTCTGTTCTTCTGTTTCTAAAATTCCTTTAAAGCTTTTGTTATTTTGCGTGGAAATTCATGATCCCACTCCTGACACCATTCTGTTAAGGGAAGCTTTTTCTTTGCTAGCCGCTTTGGTTTATCCCCCCGCCAGTCGCCTGGGCTCTGCCGGCCAGCCTGGTTCTAGAACCGCATCAGTCCCAAATAAACACACAGGAGGCTATATTCATTATGAAGCTGTTGGCCTTGTTTGTCCCTTACTGGCTAGCTCTGCATTAAGTAATTACCCCATAATTGTTAATCTAAGTATGTTTCTTACCGGAGAATAGTTCCCGGCTTCCTACCCCATGCGGCTACATCTCGAACTCTCTTGTGTGTCTCCTTCCCAGAATCCTCCTGGACTCCTAGTCCCTCCTATCTAGGTTTTCTATAGGCTCAACAGTACTTTATTGACATATACACAGGACTTCCCCCAACACATCTCTTCACCCTTGTCCGGTGTAACGTCCACTATAATAAATGAGTAAATGTGCATAAGTATGTCTCTGACTTCAGTCAGCCACCTCTACAATATTAATCAGAGTCATCGGTAGGCTTGCAGTCACTTAAGTGATGGGGAGAGTGTGCACAGTCTTACAGGACTCAGATCCTCAACCAGGGCATACAAATGCTGCCTCCCAGTAGATACTATGCAAATTGAAATGAATTGGCAAACTATGGCAGTTGGCCACTATAGAACTGACTGGTTGCTGGAAGACAAAGCTCCTATACACTTACTTCATGGTGACTGGAAAACACAGAAGTCAGCTGTGTTTATTGCTGGGTGACAGAACTAAAGATATTTCTGTCACCCATAAGTTGCCTTTGTAATGGTCTTTTATCATAGCAATGAGAAAAGTAACTAAGACACTTTGGTGGGTTGTAGTGATATATTATTTATGATTTGTTAAAGCTTGCCTGAGGATTCAGAAAGCAAAGTCAGCCACAAGCCATAGAATCCAGGCACACAACTTTAATCCCAGCAGCCAGAAACTAGGAGGTGATGGTACACACCTTTAATCCTAGGATTCAGGATTAGGAGGTACAAATCTCTTTGAGTACAAGGCCACCCCAGATCTACACAAGATTAATCCAGTCCTAAAGAGAAACAGTTCACACAAAGATGATCTCAGCACCTTATATCACACGCCTTTAATCCCATCATTAGGGAGGTATATAAGACAGGAGCAAATTGTCAGCGTCAGGCATTCATTCTCCAACCATGTTGAAAATAGCAACACCCCATCTGTAGTTCTTTTAGTTTTGTGTTAAAATGGGTACCAGACATATAAAGGTGAAGGAAAACCCAACCAAGTTCTCATAGAATTTACATCCCATGCTGTCCAACTCTATCTCAAGGAAAAGAATCATTTCCTTCCTATCACATGAAGAACAAATGAGAATACTTTACTCCTCTATTTTCAGAAGTGTAGTATCATTTCAGATGATCTCACTGATCACCATTAACTGTAAAAAACAAAGTCTACCATACAAACCTCTTAGAGCACAGATGAACGTATCATCTTCTTCACAGAGTAAAGTCTGTCTTCATTTTAGCTGTCAAGTCCACATCAGAATGCATTTCTCCATTGTTCTCTAACTTTCCAACTGTAATGACAGAACAGAGCCACTATATCATACAAAGACATTATTCATATGAATATTACAGTACAGAATCCAGATGTACCACTACAGGGTATAAGATTAGACTAGATCGGGCAAATTCAGGGTGGTATGGCCATAGGCAGGGTATAAGGTTAAATTTATTCATTATTGGTCAATTAATAAGACTAATGAGGAACAGAATCTAGCAGCATAGGAGGCTTTTCTCTTTACTCGGGAAATTACTACAGACACTCAGATATTTTGAAAGGCTAAACCATGTGGTCCATTCCAGCGAGAAGGGATGGGGGAAGAGCACTAAATAAGGTTTATGCAGTATTTAAGCGCTTTGCCTTCATAGAGCACAGGTATTTTAAAATCAGTTTATAATAGGACAAAAATCTTGTGAAACAGCTTTGGTATAGTGTCATGATATACTGTGCTGCTCTCATTCTATATCCACATGAATCAGGAGTTCTGTGTCTTGTCAAGGCAACAAAAATCTTACCCTGGTTAAGATAATATGAATTCCAAGCAGAATGATAAATGCCAATACCCTTTTGGGTAAAGAGAAGTACAACCATTGTCAAGGTAGATTTTTTTTTAATTTAAGTTAGTAACAAGCTTACTTCACCTGTTAATCCTAGCTTCCTCTCCCTCGCCTCCTCCCCGACTTCCCCTCACCCAATCTCCACTCCATTCCCCCATGGGGATATCCAGAGTCTGTCATTTCTTTCAGGGCAGAGCCTACCCCTTCCCCAAGAATCCAGGTTGAGAGAGCATCCCTCATTGTGGAAGGGGCACCCAAAATCCGATTGTATGCTGGGGATAAATACCGATCTATTGCCCAAGGCCCCATATACTGGCCAGGCCTCCTCACTGACAGCCACCCACGTTCATGGGGTCTGGATCAGTCCCACACTGGCCTCCCAGCTATCAGCCAGGGGTCCAAGAGCTCCCCCTTATTCAGGTCAGCAGTTCCTGTGAGTTTCACCAGCCCAGTCTTGACTCCCCTGCTCATCATTCCTCCCTCTCTGTCACTGGGTTCCAGGAGTTCAGTTCAATGTTTAACTGTGGGTATCTGCCTCTGCTTCCATCAGTCACTGGATGAAGTCTCTAGGATGGCATATAAGGTAGTCATCAAACTCATGATCAGGGATGGTCATTTAAGGTAGTCTCTTCCCTATTGCTTTGTTTGCCAATTGGTGTCACCATTGTAGATATCTGGTAATCTCACCAGTGCCAAATCTCTCCTCAAACCCACAATGGCTCCCTCTGTTACGGTATCTCTCATCCTGCTCTCCTCTATTCTTCACCCGACTCATCCTTCCCACAACCCCAATGTCCTTCTCTCCTCTTCTCCCTGTCTCCTTTGCCTGGCTCCCTCTCCCCTCCCCCCATTCTCCCAATCTGCTCAGGAGATCTTGTCTCATTCCCTTTCTCTGGGGTACCATGCATATTTCTCCTAGGTTCCCTTCTGTTTCACAGACTCTCTGTCAGTGGGATTGTAGACTGGCACTATCCTGAGCCATGTCTAAAATCCATATATGAGTGAGTACATACCATGTTTGTCTTTTTGTGACTGGGTTACCTGGCTCAGGATGGTTTCTTCTAGTGCCATCCATTTGCCTGCAAATTTCAAGATTCCATTGTTTTTTTTTTCATTGAATAGTACTCCATTGTGTAAATGTCCCACATTTTCTCTATCCACTCTTCAGTTGAGGGACATCTAGGTTGCTTCCAGGTTCTGGCTATTACAAATAATGCTGCTATGAACACAGTGGAACAGACATACTTGTTGTATGAATGTGCCTGTTTTTGGGTATATGCCTAAGGGTGGAATTGCTGGGTCTTGTGGTAGACAGATTTCCATTTTCCTGAGAAATCTCCATACTGATTTCCAAAGTGGCTGTACAAGTTGGCACTACCACCAGGAGTGGAGGAGTGTTCCCCTCTCTCCACATCCTCTCCAGCATAAATTGTCATTGGTGTTTTTGATTTTAGCCATTTTGACAGGAGTGAGATGGTATCTCAGAGTTGTTTTGATTTGCATTTCCCTAATGGCTAAGGATGTTGAGCACTTTCTCAAGTGTCTCTCAGCCATTTTATATTGCTCTATTGAGAATTCTCTATTTAGTTCTGTACATCAAGGTAGATTTTTACTGAAGTTAAGGCATTTTGTTCCATGTTTTATTTTTCACAAGGAGCTTCATATACATGGCTTGTTGTTTAAATATCTAGAAGAAATGTGGAACAAAAACAACATACTTATTATTTATGAGGTTTAATATAATTTTAAGTACAGTAAAAAGTAAAAGATGTTTGTAGAAGATCAGTATTTTAATTCAAAAAATGGAAGAAAGGGGAAAGAAACCTTAAATTATGAGTTGCTTTCCAATTTCTAATTCATTTCCAATAGGACTTTAGTGAGATGCAATATTCTTTCTTCAAAAACATGTGTTCTGTATGTGAGAAATTTAAAATATCATGAAATTATTGATAAGAAAATTCATCACAAATAGTAGTCCACACTTTACCTAGTAACTCTTTGAGTGAAATATAATAAAATCCTTTATAAAACGTGTTTCTATAAAGAGTAATCATTTTACATTTTGTATGTGAAGGTTTGTTACTGGCCACAGCAGTCCATTAAGATCAGTCACAGGGTATCTGAAAATATACTTTAAAATACAGATTGTTCCTTAAGAATGAACTTCAACCTAATTGTGTGCTCAGTGCTTACTTGAACAATAAGTATCCAAACAATCATGTACTCATTACCCGTGGTTCATTAGAATGTACTGGGAGCAAATGTACCAATATGGCTTGTTCCTCACTTATGGAGGGCCTTGGCTGAATCATAATAATCCTCTTTTCAATTACTCAGTACAGGAAGACGTCGAAATTTATTCAAGCAGTGGGAGTCTCCGATGCTTAGAATTTTCTTTAAAAAGTGCATTGGATAGGGAAGAGATTAAGTTTCAAATCCAGAGTGAGGAGATTTGTTTTTACATAGAGGAAAATAATAATACAATAGGGTCCTCCTGAGGTTTTGTGTGTTCTGCTAGGTTTGATTTGTTAAAACTTGATTTTCATGTAGAAAATGAATTTTGTTTGTTTTCTTCAGAAAGTATTTTTTAAAAATTCCTGCAGTGTACATTTTTATCAGGTAATGTAAACCGAGTATGGTGGCCTGTGCCTGTAATCCCAACACCAGATTGAGGCAAAGGGTCGCTATGAGTTTGAAACTAGCCTGGGCTATAGAGTGAGGCCTTGTCAGAAAATCAACAAGCCCTATATACATACATTCATACATAAATCCACTTGAAAACACATTCCCTTATCTAAATAGCTTTTAAGAAGAGAGTTCTTGTGTTGGTAAAACGGCTCTGCAGTTAGGTAGTGACATTTGCTTGAAGTTCTGATGACAGGAGGTCAATCAATCGATCATACTGGGTGTCAGGGGATAAATGGCTCCCTAAGAGTTGTCCTCTGACCTCTTCAGGTACATTAAAAAATTCTGGGAATATGCTCTTAGTCTTTGGGAGTCAGTTGCTCATCTCAAAATTTAACCTCAAGATATACAGTAGAAGCCAGGTGGTGGTGGCAACACACATTTTTAATCCCAGCACTCAGGAGGCAGAGGCAGATGGATCTCTGTGAGTCTGAGGCCAGCCTAGTCTACAGAGATAGCATGGGCAAGGCTACACAAAGAAACCTTGTTTTGAAAAATACACACACACACACACACACACACACACACACATCACATATATATGTCATATATATCATATATACATTCTATATATACAGTAGAGAAAAGTAATTGCTTATTCATTAAATAGGGATAGCCATTTCTCAGCAAATAAAAAGTTTTATTTTAGCAGATTTTCTTTGTGATTAACTTAAATTTGTAAAAATTGGAGCTGAGAATGTAGTTCAGTGAAAGAATATTTTGGCTTGTGTCATGAAGCTTATTTGTTCAATCTCCAACACAGAAAAAAGAATGAATGCATAAAATTATTAGTTTTTAAGATTGTTCTTTGTTAAATTGTATATATATGATATATATATATGGAAAATATTATGTTGTGACTATTTGAAATGTAATTATAGCCAGGTGGTGGTGGCACATGTCTTTTATCCCAGCACTCGGGATGCAGAGGCAAGTAGATCTCTGTGAGTTCAAGGCCAGCCTAGTCTACAGAGTGAGTGCCAGGATAGGCTCCAAAGCTATACAGAGAAACCCTGTCTCTAACCCCCACACACAAAAAGAATGCAATTATGTTTATGGTTATTTGAGGCCAGTATATGCTACCCTACAAAATATACCTTTGGTGTAATGATTTTAATCTATAGGCAGTTAAGAAGAGCAGATTAAAGAGAAACTCTCTGTCCTTCTCCTGTCTGGCTTATGAGCACACCTTATAAAGAAAAAGGAGTAACCTCTTCCCATCTCTACTAGGAAGTGCAATTGTTGACCACTGTGAATAATTATTTTTATTAACTTACTCTTGTTTGTGAGACAAGATCTCCTTAATGTAGCTAACCTCCCTGAGTGCTAGAAATGCAAACCTGCACCACTGTTACTGTCCCTAACAAATTTACACTGTATCAATCTGGAAACAGCACCATAGGACTGTATTAGTTACTTTTGTGTAACCACAGCAGCTTTTAGAAAAGTTTATTTTGGCTCATGGTTTTAGAGGGATGACTATCCACCATGGTAGTGTGGTACAGCAGCAAACATTAGGCATGGCGGCTACAGTAGACTTCTGAGAGCTCACAAGCATGAAGCACAGAGAGCAAGCAGAGTAGATGAGGGTTTCCACTCTCAAAGCCCCCAGCCCATCCAGTGGCATACTTCCTCTAGCAAAGCCACAGTTCCTAAGTCTCTCCAACACCAACAGCACCACAAACTGGGTATCAAGTGTTCAAATGTTCAAGACTATGGGAACATTTTCATTTAAACCACCGCAGTGACAACCTTTACTAACTAGCTTTTACCTCCCATTTCTTCACATTTCTGGAATTTTCCTCCCTTAAGACACTCAGACTTATACTTTGATTCACCATTACTCTAAATGCTTACTGTTTCTTTATTGAAGATATTCTGTAAGCCAAATTCAAAGCCATCTCAGAGAACTTCTAATTTCCTAAGTGTCTCCATGCAAATCTGTTTATCTCCCTGAGCAGAGGATTTAGCTCCATTCCACTTTCTGGTGCCTTTTTCTCCTCAAATGCTTTTCCTTGCTCAACTTGCTCCTTTTCATTAGTTACCATTAATATCCACATGACAGAGTCTATACTAGGCTGTTTTGAAACTTCTTCTGCCAATAGAATTAATCCAAAACTCTTCACTTTAGCTTCAGGCAGACTCTTTGGACCAGGACAAAAGACAGACTCTTCCTTAACCAAAATATTACGAGAATGAGCTCTAGGCAACATAATAAAATTCTTCTCTGAAATCTCTTGAGCAAGCCCCTGACAGTTCAAATAACTCTTAGCTCTTTGTCTTCCATGCTCCTACTAGCATGGCCCATTAAGCATCCTACTACTACTTTGGTGACCCAAAGTACCAAATTCCATATTCCTCCAAACAAACACATGGTCTAGCCTTTCATAGCAATACCCAATCCTATAGCCAACTTCTATCTAAGTTTGGGTTTTTATTGCTGTGAAGAGACACCATGACCATGGCAACTCTTATAAATGAAAACACTTAATTGAGGGGCTCACTTAACAGTGTCAGAAGTTCAGTCCATTATCATCATGGCAGGGGCGCATGGCGGCATGCAGACAGATGTGGTACTGGAGTGAGAGTCTTTACTCAGAGGCAACAGGAAGTCAACTGACAGTCATACTGAGGGAAGCTTGAGCAAAAGTTGACCTTAAAGCCAGCCTCAACAGTGACAAACTTCCTCCAATAAGGCCACACCTCTTAACAGTGCCACTGCCTTTGAGAGGCATTTTCTTTCAAACCACCACACATGATAAAAATGTGAACTAAATTTAGGTCTTTTAAATTAATAATTAAGTATGGTTTGTTAGAAGTCAAACTGTTGTTGCCGAATAGGGATTTGCTAAATGAATAGGACAAGCTTGCTCTGTGGTATCACGAGTGTGTACATCTTCTAAGGTTTGATCCATATTGTGCTCTTTTTGGAACACTATTTTATTTATTTTTTAATTTAGAGTTATGAGGATATATTTATAAGTATTTGCTTTGACGAGAGGAGATACTCCTTAAAGTTTATCTTTTTTGTACTTTTTTTTCACTGTTATCTGCCACACATATGCTCTAACAATATCAGAAGATGTCTATCAATTCCCATAGGGTAGTGGATATGAGAGTTTTGGCATTCATTTATTGAAAGGGCAAAATATATTGTGTCCTACATGCAAAAGTCATTTCCCCCAACTAATGAACATGAAAAAAGTGTTATTATTGAAGATAAGCCAAGGGAGTGATATTAATAACAAGGTTGCCTTAAAACGATTCTCAATTACCATTAGTCTTGCTTTGTACTGAATTCATCAATAAACTCATCTATATGCTAGGTTTAATTTATGTTTATCAAACGTTTGTAAGTTCCTAGAAACTTAATTGTGCATAAACATCACCCAATGATTAGAAATTATTCTAAACAGGTTTTTAAAATTTATATATGACTCTGAGAAGAGTGTGAACAACAATGATGGTATGCCTAAGGACTTGATACAGGAATGTCTTTCAGAAAGTTCTCAGCCGTGTGCCCTAAATGCAACCACATGTGTCCTTATAAGAGGGAGATGGGAATTTGTTCACAAATAGTATAGAGTAGACCCTATGAGGTGAGAAGAGATTAAAAGATGCTGTGGCCAAAAAACCCAGTGGAAGTTCATGATCCAAGATGATGCTGACTTCTTTTGCAGTGGTATTGATGACTGCACACCCACAGTTGAGAATGAGAGACATAGACAGCTTCTGTGACAATCCCTCCCCCTGCACATACACACACACACACACACACACACACACACACACGAGAGAGAGAGAGAGAGAGAGAGAGAGAGAGAGAGAGAGAGAGAGAGAGAGAGAGAGAGAGCCATTGAAGAGAACTTTAAAACGTTATGATAAGGATATTGAAGTATAACTCTTCATAGTTTATGCCTTCTGGTGGGAATTCTGGTGGGAATAGGGGTAGGAAACACACAGTTTTCTTTAAGGGGCTGACTATGGGGAGTTTGATCATGCTCTCCAGTGAGTACAGGCAACACATATTGCAATATATATATTCAAGCCAGACAAACTAACTGATTGTGTACTACTGTCTCTAAAAATTGAGAAAGTACAATACATGGTGTTTTACCTCACCAAGTTGACAATCAGGGATTACTCTGGCAAAAATTTGATGAAGCATGATGGTATTTGTTTGTCTTCAACTAACAAGCAAATTCTCGAAACTACTAATACTAGTGTGAATGGCATTTTCTGTATCATCTTTACTGAGATTATACCAAAAATGTGAAAGCTGGCTGTCTATATCATTCTGACCTATTATATAGTTTTTGTTTGTTTTTTAAAGATTTATTTGTTTGTTATGTATACTGTGTTCAGCCTGCATGTATGCCTGAGGACCAGAAAAGGACACCAGATCTCATTATAGATGGTTGTAAGCCATCATGTCATTGCTGGGAATTGAACCCACAACTTCTGGAAGAGCAATCAACGCTCTTAACCTCTGCGCCATCTCTCCAGCACCCATTATACAGTTTTAACAAACTAGTAACACATTGTTCCGAAGTTCCATTCATTGTACACTTTATAATTAATTGAAAATTTTATCTGTACAGTTATTTTTAATTTATAAAGAGTCTGTGATTATTCCTTTATTTGTACTTATTTAAATCAACTTTGAAGTATAAAACCTGTTTCCTTTCAAATTTATTCTAAAGCTATTAGATTTAAAAACATTTGAAGGTTCTGTCCAATTTACCCAAACAGTATTATGTTCCTCTATGCTTCCCAATATATCGTTTCTCTACAATGTGTTAGTCAGTGAAACACCACCGTAGTGAAATAACTAAGACAGTCAACTTACAGGGAAGAAAGGTTAATTTTGGCTCACAGTTTAGAATTTTTATTTCATGGTCTCTGGATGGTGTTGCTATGAACACAAGATAGGTAGCCCAGTTGCATCACAAGGAGGGAAGGTGTGGGAGAGGAAACCTGTTTACCTCAAGGCAACCAGAAAGCAAGAAAGACAGGAATAAGTCATGGTCCAAATATTCCTTCAAAGCAATCACCCCGATGACCTATCTTCTCTGTAAACCTTATTTTTCCAAGTTTCCACCACCTAATAGGCCCCAGTGACTTAGGGACACAGAATATAAATGCTGTTAGGAGGAGAATCTGGTGGCAGCTGGCAGACCTGGGTTGACATAATCTTCACTGTGGTGACCATTTGGGGGTAACTAGTGTCATGGGTACCCATGACGAATATTTAGCAGTCGGGTATGGAAAATCGTGGGATACTTTGCCCTTGTGTCTAGCTATTCTGTATTGGCAAAAGGGGGTGTCCAAATGAACAAGGTACCGCAGCCAGCAGTACTCCAGCGAGCCAGAATGATATTCATATTCAGACATGTGCCAGCGCAGACAGTTGTTCACTTGGTGCCTGCTGTTCCTGCAGGAGGAGGTAAAGCTGTGCCACCAACATGATGAGTTTGCCATAGGTGAAATGTTGCCAATGTGGGAAGAGGAACAGCAGAGCCATGGGGGCGGGGACCCAGTGGAAAAGCAAGCCGCAAACGCAAGATGTGCTGCAGAGAGAATAAGTGGTTGGAAGCAAAACCTCAAGTCCTCAAAAGCAAACAAAGCACTGGGAAAGATCTGTGTTCCTTCGCATGCATCCAACTAGGTAGCCAGTGTGCAGCTGCCTAGCACCAGAAGTACAATAGGCCAAAACTACAGGTTGGTAGACCTCACTCTTTCCAGTGAGGCTTAAGAATAAAGTTGTCACCATTCAATACCTGGATGATGTCCTGTTCTGTTATTCAAAGACCCATTGGAGGGCCTGTCATGCTTATTGCTGACTAGCCACAGAATTTACATTTGTTGGGGTAAAAATGTGAAACCCAAACTTTTAAGATACATGGGGAAAGATCCTGGGCATTGATGTTCTTAAGAAATCCCAGCTCCCTCACTAATGCTGCGAGGCTAGGCAGACAAAAGAAATGGGAGCCCGAGGTCAGGCAGAATGATCTTGATTCTAATGGATCAGATAGACTAGATTAAGAAAAGTTGGACTCAGTCTATGTTGATGGATTTGTGATTTTATTCTAAATTATGTATCATGCATCCTAGGGCTAGAGAAACCAATCACATTGTAATGTGGTGGGATTTTATGTATAGCATAAACTTTGAACATTATTAATACTCTTTTCCCCTAAAAGTGAAGACATTTTAAATAGGGATATCAGATTAGGAATGGGAAAAATATTATTACATCCTAAAGGCAATATTCAGCTAACTATCTGAAAAAAATACAAATTGTAATTAAAAAGCAAAGAAATATATAATGTAATTGAAAAAAATGATCTATGTAAAACCCAATACTACAATGAATACATATCATTAAAAATAAGGGAGGGAAGAACAGTTTTTGTTAAAAGACATTAAAGTTTTATTTTTAGGATACTTTTTAGGTTATTAGATAAGAATGCCTTTAAGTTCTAAACCCTGAATAATCTCACTTAAGCATTCAAATTTTGGATTCTACAGATTCTAGTGATCACTTTTATATTTATATTTTTATATTTTGAAGGTCAAATTATGAATAAAGAAGCCTAACAGTTTGATGACATGAGCTTGTGGTTAGTGTTTGGAGTATTGTGTGACTCCTCCCGGGGAGATTCAAACAAAGGTCTGTTTACCCCAAATGGAAGCAATTTCACTCCAGTATGGCTTGACAAACCAAGGAATCTATTGGGCTTATGTAGGTTTTAGGTGCAGGTGTTTTCTAGGGACCTGCCTCAAATGCAGCTGCATCACCAGACGCACTTCCCCAACACCAGCATGAATGAGCACCCACAAAAGCCGCATCCCCAGATCTCCCTGCTCAACCTGCAGGGTCTTCACTGACTGCACCCCTAGAGCTCCCTGCTCAACTTGCAGGGTCTTCACGGACCCCTAGATCTTCCCCACTCAACTTACAGAGTCTCCACTGACTGCATCCCCAGATCTTCCTGCTCAACTTGTGTGAGGCTCCACTGACAGCAGAGTCTCCTCTCTTGCAGTAATTGCTCACTGCAGCAATGAGGAGGAGCTTGGAACTTTCATGAGTTGCTTCAGCCTTGTAATTTTCTTTTCCTTCCTGAGTCTTGTAGCTCTCCTTGCCTTCAGGAGGGACCATTTCTGTTCAGACATGTCGTTACACAACGAAAGCTAAATCAGCGAATAGATTCTTCTGTGCTCAAAATAACTGCCCCAGGCTATGGTATTTTAAAGGCATATTTTCATATGACAAACAATTTGGTATTTGATTTTTTTCTTTTTTTCTTTTTTTCTTTTTTTTTTTTTTTTTTTTTTTGGTTTTTCGAGACAGGGTTTCTCTGTATTGCTTTGGAAGTTGTCCTGGAACTCGCTCTATAGACCAGGCTGGCCTAGAACTCACAGAGATCTGCCTGCATCTGCCTCCTGAGTGCTGGAACTAAAGGCTTGCACCACCAACACCCAGCTGGTATTTGATCTTAACCAAGTGATTATTAGAAAAATATATTTACCCCATGGCTTGTCCCAAGCTTCTAATCTAAAACAACTTGAAAGTATAAAATTTTAACCTTTAAACTATACTATTTAATTATGTGTGTGTGTGTATGTGCGCGCCCATGTATGCAGGCTGGGGGGATTGAAAGAGGGAGAGAGGGAGAGAGAGAGCAACAGACAGACAGATAGACTGACTGACTTTTCTTTCTCAAGAGTGCAGCTGTTTTCCAAACTCTGTGCAATATCTTTTGCACTTATCTTCGTTCTGTAAATTATTTTAGAAGGAAGATCCTGATGGAACTCAGGATTTGGATCTGGGGAGACAGCTCGGTTGATAAAACACTTGCCTCACACGGAGGGGACCAGAGTGTGATCCCCAGAACCCACTAAAATTCTAGATGTGATAGTTTGTGTTTGGAACCCCATGTCCAGGGAGAAATAAAAATTTAAGACGTAATAGATAATAGACTATTCATAGATGATGCTGATGCAGTACATGAAACCGGATGTAAGGATACAGCTCAGGAACGGAGCAAATGCTTAGTATGTGCCAGACCTTGGCTTCCATCGCTAGAATCCATCTCACTAAACAGAAAAAAAAATCAAAAAATCATCATAAGTCTATGCTCCCGAAAGGCTTCGTGGGCCAAGATCCTTTCATGGGCATGGAGTCTTTCTTCATAGTTTCCTGGCACTTGTCCCTTGTTTCTTCAATAAACAGTGGGAGAGAAGAGAGGCAAGTGTTTGCTCTTTAATGGTCCAGTCTCACTGCCTCCACTGACTTAAAAGCAGGAGCTTCTTCCTTTCCATCCTTGTGTGCCTCATATACGGTAGGCACTCCATGTTAGCTGAAAGGAGGCTAGCCCTGGGAAGTGCTGCTTTGTAAGAGGAGGCACACTTTTAATAAGAGGCACTTTCTCAGGGGCTACTCAGCAAATGTCAAACCTTTTAAACTGCTGCCTAGAAAAATCTGACACTGGCAACGTTAACCTTTAGAAGCCATATTAGCATTTTCTTGAAGGCTATGTTTTGCAGTGAAAAGCAGGTGACACCCAAAGTCTAATAAACTTCTACTCCAACAGCGCAGGTTTAATAAAAATGTAAAATGAGTAGGTAAATTATCAGAAGCCATAAGTTCCTACCTTACTAGTCTATATTAAAGAACGTATTCCCTCTTTAATCTACTGCTCCGCGTGTTCTGTATTCATTTCATCATGACTGGAATCCACTCAAATCCTTACAGCATGAGCCCTTACGGCTTCCAGAAAGGAATATCTTTCACCTACCCATACCTTTAGGTTCCCATGTTCTCATTGCATCACCAGGTGTAAACTTTTTAACAACTGACATTTCTGTCAAACGATTTTTGCTCTCTTTGATACAATTATAATAATTTGGAAAACTAGGAAGCTCCGAGTGAGAAGCAGTTCGAGCAATGCCTACCAAGCCATCCTCACCACTTTGCTAGGTGCCATGAAGTTTATAAATGTGGGGCAGTGGTGGCACTCGCCTTTAATCCCAGCACTTGGGAGGCAGAGGCGGGTGGATCTCTGTGAGTTCGAGGCCAGCCTGGTCTACAAAGCAGGCTGCAAGACAGGTTCCAAAGTTACAGAGAAACTCTGTCTCGAAAAAACAAAAAACAAAAACAAAAGAAGGACGAGGTGCCAAGCTTTGAGTAGCATCATGGCACAGTCATGTTGTGGAGCAGTGACGTTACAATGCAGAATGTGATCAAGGGTCAGAAATGAGGCATACAGTTAGCAAAGGCTTCTGAAATTCTGCTGAAAGAGAAAGAAATCAAAAAAGGGCTAGGAAAGTTGGCCCAGCATGGATTTGTGACCTAGATTGCTGCCACAAGACAACACGTTTCAGTTGTGAACAACCATGGCACACTCTGCGGAGCTAAGGTAGCATGGGAGCAGTTAGGAGGGCTAATAGAATACCCACAGAGAAAATAACAGGGCAAGAGAGAGGTACAAGGACCCTAGAGACAAACTGTTCTTTGTTGATTGTTTTCAGTTTTTTATTTGGTACAAAATTATGTGAATACATTTTTATTACTTGTATTGCAATTTACTGTCATTTCTTATTCATTTATTCGCTTATTTATTGCTTAACTAATTTTGGATGGACTGACTACAGAAAAATGCAAGCAATAAAGCAAAAAACAATAAACAGAATGAAAGGGCTATTATTTAAGGGAACAGAGGAAATAAAATACATGATCAAGGGCATGGAGAAAAAATCAAACTGAAAAGCAGACATTTAAAGTTTTTAATTATTTATTATAATTGAGCCCAGATTTTGGTCTGAAATTCCTGGGAATTAGAAAAAGATAGGCATTGTTATATTTTAGTTTTGTAGTTGATTAAGCCAGGGAGTCTTTGACTTGATCCATATGATTCTTAAAAGTTTATTAACAACCTTAAGGGAGCCAGTGGATACTCTGAAATTTTATCCCAAATGCCGTCACTGAGGAAATTTAAGAAAAGTACTCATACTTCCAGATTCTTTTATTTTAGTTTTTGGTTTTTCGGAGACAGGGTTTCACTATATTGTTTTGGAGACTGTCTTGGAACTCGCTCTGTAGACCAAGATGGTCTTGAACTCATAAAGATCCGCCTGCCTCTGCCTCCCAAGTGCTGGGATTAAAGGCATGTGCCACCACTGCCTGGCAACTATTTTTTTTTCCTTTCACGTCCATTAAAGGAGCTGTAATGTAAAATGTTAGAAATCACTCGTAAGTGGCATTTTCCTTACACACCACTCACCAACGCCTTTATATGATTGGGAACCCAGAAAGATTAAGTTCCAGGTCAAAAATAAGAGTCCAAGAGTCAGATTCTAATCAATATGTTTATTTGCCCCATGAGGTGAAGAAAGAAAGAAAGAAAGAAAGAAAGAAAGAAAGAAAGAAAGAAAGGAAAGGAAGCAAGCCACAACAAAACCTTCTGGATTTAGTCATGCTTTGTTTTGTGTTTTTTTCTGTCCTGAAAAATGGAAAAAAGAGTCATAGTAAGATTCTTCACTGCATGGTAGCAGTTGTCTGCTAAAACTGAGAACAACCTGCCCTTTGGGACCAAGCACAGGTTGGTCTGCGCTCGCCACTCCCAGTACTGATACGGAGATTCAAAGCCTTCAAATTGTGAAAACTTTGAGTGGCAGCAAACCATCACATGTAGGACATTCCATACCTGACCTCATATAAAAGATTGCAGCCCAAATGCAGTTCTCATTTTTTTTTCTAGAACAGAACCAATGAATTTTTATGCTTACACTTGGGTCCTAAGATAGCTCATGGATTTGTATTTAAAAATCTGAAAAAAATCCATAACCTGACATATGTCTAGTACCAAGCAGTTTTAGAAATGATAGGGGACAGATAGGGACACTTTTTCATGTTAAGGACACATTTTTACTTCATATGTATACACACCATGTAAATAGCTCAGCATGCACTCACTGTTAAAGATTTGTTGTGGTTTAACCTCTAGCCAAGTGACCCTACTGGAGAAACATGAGGCTCAATGGCTCTAGGATGTAACCCCAAGGGCACAGAGAGTGACCATGATGAAGACAAAGAGCATAGATGCAAATGATAAGAAGAGAGCCCACACCATGAATCTCAGAGACAGGCAGACCACCTGGACCAGAGTGGCAACAATCAGCTGTGGGTTTATCCGCTGCCTTTTTTTTTTAATTCCCTATAAAGTTTGCTAGCAGACATCGAGACATGCAGCAGACTTTTAAGATGTTAATCTGCTGTCTGGGGTCTAGGCTGCATCCTGTGGCCATGTTGGTGTCTGAGGGCTGTATTGTCACTGGGACCACAGTATTGTTTGGGCCAGGGCTGCTGCCGAGGGTCATTTCTGGGTCTGTGGCCCAACAGCAGCCAGGGTCTGGGCTGATGCCCATGGCTCATGTTGTCACAGCGGATCATAGGAAACATGCATGTTAAAATCCAGGGACATTCTGAGCCGGACCTGTCCCCCATTGGCCCGGGTATAGCTGGCCCTGGCCCGTAGCAATGGAGCAGGCATATACCCACTCCCTGCCATGGGAGAGTAGACCCCAGCATTTAGGAGAGAAGGCCCCATGCTGCACCATAGGCATGGAAGAGGTGGCCCCAAAGTCATGTGCCTAAGAGAGCTGGCTCTGCCCCTTCACCTGAGGGGGTGGTTCCAATGGCCCCTGTCGACCCACCAGCTCTACTACCATCCAGACCTACATCCTGGATCTTGGGTTGGCCCATCCTAATAGCTGCCCATCTTTGACCTGCTGGAGTGCACAGAGGGACTGGTCCTATAGAATGATAACCACAAGATCTCCATGACTCAGGGCAACAATAGGATATCCCAGAGGAGTTTTGAGGAGGTCCCAGCCCAGTGTTGGTGTACCGGAAACCAGTGGTCTTGAATTCAACAATGATTCACTGCAACGAACATTTTGCCAGTGGGGCTGATTGGACAAAAGGGGTAGGTATACTTCAAGACACACCCCACCTCCTCATGCTAATGGAATGAATAAAGAAGTGTTGGAAAGATGGAAGAATGAGGTATTTGGAGTTTTTTGTTTGTTGTTGTTTTTGATTAATTTGAGGGGCATACTGCAGGGGTTGGGGCAGATATGGAAAAATTGGGAGGTGAGTGGGTTTGGAATGCAATTTGTGAAATTTCCAAAGAATCAATAAAGAATTATGTTTTTTTTTAAAGATGTTAATTTGTTGCCTTCTCAGATTGCTGTTCCTCTGAATAAAGCACAATTTAACGACTTAATCCCTGTACCTACTCATCCCCTTTGTGGTGATAGGCAGCAAGAGCTGTGACATTCTGGGTCCAGTTACCAGATCCTTAGTCTCCAGTCCCTTTGCTCCCTCATGTCTTGTCTAGCTCCTGAAAGAGTTGTGCTTGCTGTCCCAGGTTAGAGAATACACACAAAGTGAATCTAGGTTTTGCTCCAGTTCAGAATGGGTCCATCTAATAACTAAGGCAGATTAGAACAGTTATAGATAACTGGCCATGCTTTCTTGCCTTTTTCATGGTCACATGTGCTTACAATTATTTTATGTTTCTCACATACATGCATTAATTCAGTAAATATTTCTTGAGCATAAAGTATACGCAAGGTTCTTTCCAGTTCTGTGTGTATATATAGATAGATATGTATGTATGTGTATATATCTTTCTACTAGCAAAATATTTCCAAACTTCTATGATGAAATTAAACGCATCAATGTTTTATGGTGTTCTGTCACACAGCTATGAACCTATTTTCTTTTCTGCCTTAACACAATCGCTGAGCTCCCAGTTCTATAGTCTACTGAGTATTTGTGCTTATTCATTAATTTATTAATATTCTGTGTTTAAGATAACTTTGAAAGAGGGGCTGGAGAAATGCCTCAGTGATTGAAAGTACTTGTTCTTGCAGAGGACCTGGGTTCAGCTTCCAACACCTACAAAGCAGCTCACAATGGCCCATAACTCCAGTTCCAGGGGAACCAACACTCTATTCTAGCCAGTGTGAGTACCAGGCACCCATGGGGCCACATACATATGTGTGAGCAAACACTCATGCACATAAAATAAGAATAAACTAATCTTTAAAAGATAACTTTGAATGACCCATGTATCCTGGTGGATTGCAGTTTTAAAATGCTGGCTGATATAGTTCATTCTCCAACATGACACTTGCAGATTCTGGTATATTACATTTCCTAGTTGAGGTTGATCTAAACGAAACCAGAACCCATTAACTACTGCTTAATAGCCTCTCAGAGCTGTCTCTAAATGAATAAATAAACTGATACGGGACATGCTGCTCCATTTTCTGGTGTGCAGACTGTGGAGTACATTCACAGTCCCTTGAGGTAGGTTGGTTGAATTTGAAGACTGACTGGATGGTTTTATTTAAACACATCACGATGGCTCAGAGAATTTTACCTGAGAGAGCCACATCAAAGCAGAAATACTCTTACCCAGTGCTTATCATTTTACGAGAAACAGGGCCTGGATGCAGCTAAGCAGCAGAGCCCTTGTTAGTGTAACAGGATCTAGGTTTGATCCTTAGTATGGCCAAAACACTAAATAAAACAAATTAAAAGAATAAAATAAATGATAGATCCTTATATTTTTCCCCTAAGGTAATTCATTGCCAATTTGAAAGTATTTCTTGTTCCAGGGGAAAAAAGATTTATAAGGACACTAATAGGAAAACTTAAACCACTTGGAAAATTTAAACATCCAATGTGAGTAGGCAATGATTATTTTTCATGATGCAAATTCATAATATTTGATGAATAGAGAAACATAATGCCTTGGTGGCAGGCAGGAAATGAAGTACATGCTAATGTTTGATAGGACACAAAAATGTAGTTTTTTAAAGATAAGTGTCTACAGATCTATGTAATTTTGTTCTCTGTTTTTGGTTTTTGTTTTGTTTTGTTTTGTTTTTGAGACAGTATAATATCCCTGGCTATCCTGGAACTTGTTCTGTAGATCAGGCTGGCCTCATACCCATGGAGTTGTGCCTTACTCTGACTGGGATTAAAGGTATAAACCATCACTACCTTGTCAGATCTGTGTAATTTAACTAAAAGAAATAATACATAAAAATACTTTTCTCTGGAAGAACTAATTGATTCTTGCTGAAAAATGAAGCAATGGCTTATTTTTAATAAACAATCAAAATTCAGCTTATGAGTCTGTCAAAAAGAATATTTCAACTTATGTGGGAAAATAAATATTCTCTGGTGAAAGTGTAAGGAAGGCTCAGAAGATTCCCACTGAGACCAAGAAGAAAACTCAACAGGATTAGGAAAAAATCATTATGATACACTTGCATTGTTTTAAGGGGAAAAATGTTTTCTTGCTTTCTGAAACTAGTCTGAGCCTGTTCTTATATCTACATGGAATTACAGTTCTACTGAATACAGAATAGAAGGAAGCAATGTATAGACCTGGGAGTTATGAATAAGAAATCTTCAGATTGGCCATGAATGCCAATGAATGTTAAACTCACACAACTTGCTAAGAATAGACTCAGTGCTAGTGTAACACTTTATTCTTATGGACACTTTCAAATACGTTATCTCATTTGGTTTCCAAAATAGCCCCTGGGAAAGCCAGAATACATTCAGCACTATTTTACTGATAGCGAGGGGTTAGGGCTGGCTCAAAGTCACTTAGGACCAAACTGAAATAAGTAAAATATGTCTTCCTGCAGTTTAACTCCATTTTACAGACGAACAAAGTATCTCTATCCACATAGAGCCTCCTTTAGTCTGCAATTGCCCTGGAAGGCTCAATACAACTTACAGAGACTTTGGAAAGAAAAACTCACCCCTGTAAAGGGACATCCTTTCAGAAGGAGATCCCTGGAAGGAAGGAGGATCTCACTCACAGGCCACCAGGTTTCCACCTTGACCTCACTCTGACAGCATACACTATGGATGAGGAAGTAAATGTTCTTGAAATCGCTAATCACTGATTTTCTGAAATAACCAAGCTATAGTTTAATGTTGCCAATGAGATTTAAACTAGGATGTGGAGTAAGTTGGAGTTAGCTAGCTAAGAAAAAAGGAAGCTATATAGATGAGGGTCAAAGGCAAGAAATGGTGTTGCCTATTTCATTGCTATTTATTGGACTCAAGATATTAAGTTGTATTTTGTTTGCATGTCTATAGATGAATAAAAAACATAAAGTGTTTCTGTTTAATTCTCCTCTTTGCTCTATCAAAGTTACAGAGTAAGTTAAAATATTGTTTAAATAAAAGAAAATAGATCAAGGGGATGGGCATTACCAAGTATGAATTCAGGAGCAAGGTGTGACAGGAGTTTAATGAAGCTCCCAGACATGGAAATGGAGGTGACTAGAGATTCTGCAAGTAGCATGCCTGCTCCTCAAGGCATCCAGAAAGGTATCAGAACCTTCAAGGAGAAAGCCTGGGCCCAATTATCGAAGTCTGCGGCCTCCACAGGGATCTCAGGGTGTAACTTTGTCATCAGGACAGAGGAGACAGAGCTTTACCTCTAGTTACATTTTTCAGCTGAGACCCTTAGTAAATGAAAATTATAGAAATCCACTGATTTGGACTACAGCTACTGCACTGGATCCTCCAGATCAGACTTGAAGCCAAAGCAGATTCATTTGTACCAAAATTTCACATCACCAAAGCAAAAGCATGTTATTATCTGACCTTCTAAGAAACAAGGAAATTGATACATGAATTTCTGAACAGCCCAGAGTTGGCACAGCAGTAAGGTTCTCTCTCGCATTAATCCTTACCAAAAAGGAAAAAAACGAAACAAAACAAAAACCTTGGCCCCAAACAAGCAACAATAGAACTAAAACAAGAAGTCACCGGAAGTAATCTGCTATTAGTCCATCAGCTGTGTTTCTCTTTCCTTGTTTCCTTGTGAGGGAAGTGCTTTTGAAATGATGGTCTTTCTGCTCTTTGTTTCTGCTTTCGTCAGCCTTTGTCAGGCTATAAAGCCAGTCTGTTGTGCTCAGCTCATCAGAGCACTTATTGTAGTTTGTAGAATGAAGTGTTGCCTGATTTAGAATCACAAATAAAATCAGTTAAGAGCTTTAAACCAAACTGTTGTTACTTCTCATTTTTATATTCTTTAACAACAACAATGAAGGAACTAAGCAAAGGAATATGCAATTCAAAAACACATATGAGTGACACAGAAGAAACAGTGAACAATCACTTACCGGTGCCTTGGAACTCTGACTTATATAAATATCATCAGTAAAGAACAACACATTCTAGAAAAGGACAGGGAAAGGCACTGAATAGGAACAGACCATCTTAGATGGACACTTTCAATACCCAGAGAGTTTTGGGGTCAGAGGGATGGCTCAGCAGTTAAAAGCACTTACTGCTCTCCCAAAGGGTATGAGTTCAGTTTAAACATCCATGTTAGGTGGCTCACAACTCCTTGTAACTTCAGTTCCAGGGATCTGTCACCCTCTTTGGGCTCCCAGAGTCCCTTGTACACATGTGGCAGACACACAGATACATGTATAATATATATGATAAAAAATAAATACCACAGACCCAGAAAGTTGAGGGAGGTTCATTAAGACACAAGAAGTAGATAACTCAGAAGTCTCAGGGAGTCCCTGAAACTGAGCAGATTTATAAGGTCTCTCCATGTTTAAGGTCATACAAGCAGGAAGAACTGCTAAGGATACATTCTCTTACCTCTGGCCTGCAAGTGGTGCAGAGAACTCCAGGGTTCCAGCCTTTGTGAGTTGTGACTCATGCTGGGGTGGGCTTTTGGTCATATGTTGCTTTTCAATCATCCATGTAAGTAACCCCTTACACATATGCCTATAAGTAACCCCAAGAAAGTTCACTGGTTCATCAAGTTGGGCTTTGGTCTGTTACCAGTTCCCTATCTGGAGTAAGCAGACATTTGTACACATTTCCCCCGGAAAAGGGGGAGGAAATGAATGGTATAAGGTTGGAACAAGTTTTGTTTATAGGTTCCTGTGGCACCTCCTGCTAAGGAGACTTTATCCCCTAATTCTAGGCAGTAAAAGGAGGATGGAAAGAACTTCTCTTGTATTTGCTACTTCTTTTCTAAGAGATTTTATTTTATTTTATTTTAAATTGTGAATTTAGGCGACCATTAGATCCCCCCTGGAGCTGGAGTTATAGACAGGTGTGAGCCTCTTCATGTGGGTGCTAGATTGTCACATGATCTTCAAGGACCAAAAAAAGGTATAGGCATTTTGCCTTGAGTATGTTTACTGTCAAGAGAGTGGAGGAGGCTGTGTTCTCCACTAAGAAAGAAGAAACTAAATATTGATAAAGTCAGCTAAAGACAATTCCTATATCCAAATCAAATGTTGTCATTGTAAAGAAAAAGCTATTGCATCAAAGTTAAAACTAGACCTAGAATAAATTTTTAATCACATAATAAAAATGAATGAAATGATGATCTGGATTTATTTTGTTCTCTGTTTTGGGGGAGTTGATGGGGAATTGAGTTGGTTTATTTTCATGTATAGCATATTTCTTGGGGGGTAAAATTTATCCTTTTTGAATTCTCATTGAACAATTCATACCTACTGCCAACTGGCTTCCAGTGTTATTGTCAGTGGCAGTACCAAACTGAATCCAGCCATCATTTCCAGGGCACCTAGGGGGCTTCCCATTGATTGTAAGTAGCCCAAACCACTTTGAAATTGGAAACTTTTGGTACTATTGTTCAATTGAAACTACTATCCAATTTATTTTTACAGCGAAATCTATTGTAAGAGCATTCAGTAAATTAATCTGGCTTGACTGCCAGGAGAATCCTAGTGTTAGTGTATTTTTCCCCTAAGGCACCAAGGCTGGCTGTTCATCTGCCATTCATATTATTCAAGTGTTTATCGCCAACAATGAGACTAACCTTAGGCAAATTGCAAAATGACTATAGTTTATCCTAAGAGTCCTACCTTCTGTTCATGTATACTTTTCTCATATCTTTGAGAAAGTCTGTGTTGTCTTCAGCTCCAGAAATACTAACATGTTCACTGAGCCTCAGTAGATTCCAGAAGTGATTCCTTATAATATAGTTGGAAACTAAAATGACCTTGGCACTGCTCAATTCACTCATAAATGACCAGTCGTTTTTGGGTTGACTTAGCAGCACTAGGAGAGCGTTTTCCTCTTTTTTAATTTACATTTTATCACCCATTGGCCTCCTGGGCTTTCATCCATCCTGCTGACATCCTCCTCTCAGTCTCCTTCATCTGTGTTTCCTGCTCTTTCAAGCTCTTAGCATTTTGGTTTTCAATGCCCAGCCTTGACCCTCTTTTCTTTATTACTACATCTGCTCCTGTAGTATACTCATTCACTCTCATTATTTGAAAAATTATCTATTTGCCAGTGGCTCCTAAATTTGTATCTCTTTTCTTTTCGTTAGTTTCTAGATTTATTTATTTGTTTGTTTGTTTGTTTATTTATTATGTACAGTGCTCTGCCTACATATATGCCTGCACACCAGAAGAGGGCACCAGATCTCATTATAGATGATAGTGAGCCACCACGTAGTTGATGGGAATTGAACTCAGGACCTCTGCAAGAGCAGGCAGTGCTCTTAAGCTTTGAGTCATCTCTCGAGGCCCCAAATTTGTATCTCTTATGTGGATTTCCTCCTGAATTCTAAATAGATCTAGCAAACTGTTCACTTGAAAGCATATGAGTGTTTACTAGTTCTCTTCAACTTAAGCTAACAGAAATCCAACTCCTTGTTTTCCAGAAAAATCTGCTTTCCCTGAAATCTTGTCCATTCTGTCAGGCAGATACTTAATGATTCCAGCTAATCAGGGGAAACTTTTGTTTTGTTTTGTTTTGTTTGAGATAGGGTTTCTCTGTATTGTTTTGGAGGATGTCCTGGAACTTACTCTGTAGACCAGGCTGGCCTAGATCTCACAGAGATCCTCCTGCCTCTGCCTCCTGAGTGCTGGGATTAAAGGCGTGTGCCACCAATGCCGGGCCAGGGAAAACTTTTTTTTAGACATCTAGACAACTTCCTTCTCCCATCACTCATCTAAACTTCAAAATACATCCAAAATCCAGCCATTCTGGGCAGTATCAAATTACCTTATGTGGCAAAAGATAACTTGGCACATTCAATTTTTAAATAATTCATCTAATCAAAGATGTATGCCATGAATTACACAGCTACAGACTACTAGGGAAGTTCAGGATTCCATTAAAATGGCAAGAAGACTTTTGTAAAGTAAATGAGGAAGTAAGGTGAAGAAACTTTTGACTTTGTCCCCATTAGGTATTAGATGGCAGTTTCTAATTGGACAACTGTACTCGTAGAAAAATCTTTAATTATAACTTAATTGACAATTCCTAAATGAGAAACCATTACAATGAATTATTTTATTTCTAGCTTTTAATAAACAATTAATTGCTATTGGTGGCTTATTTATCTAACTCCAAGAAGTACTCTTTTGGGAAGAAAAAAATCAACAGATTAGACTTTAAGGAAAGATGGTTGAACTTTTAAAATCTCAATGTAAAAATTAATTTCTCAGTTTAGCATATAAAATAATTGGCTTCATTATGGCATTTTCACATGTATGTGTCATACTTTGTGCTCAATTACTTGTCTTCCCCACTATTCCAACCAACCAGCATTACATTTCTTGTTGGCCAAGTTTCCTTGGCTAGTATATGCCCTGTGTCTACTATATAAATTATGTCAACCTCATCACTAATTATAAAGTGATGGCACCTGGGTTCTGTTATTCTAAAATCATGTTACTTTAATTATTACCAGGGCACTCGATTTTATAGCTGTGTCTTAAAAAGTGGCATTTTCATCATTTGTTTTTCACTCATGCTATTACTCCCTTACTGGCATATTGTTTATAGTTTCAGTGGCAAATAAATTCCCAGGTTTTCCAAGAAACAAGATAAGCAAACAGGTTTCTGTTCTTATGTAATGACCACATCTCTGAGCCTCAGAACTCTGCTGAGACAGTGCTGGTTTCATCATGATAGACCATCTTTATCTTCAAGTTTCAAGGATTCATTCTAGTAGCATATGAAGATTGATTCTAGGCACTCTTGTTTTTTTTTGGGGGGGGGGTTCCAGGCACTCTTGTGTTATGTTCTGAGTCAAGAAGAGGGTTGAATATCAATAAATTCTTCCTACTAAGCTCTCTCTGTCTCTCTCTGTCTCTGTCTCTGTCTCTCTCTCTCCCTCTCTCTGTACACACACACACACACACACACACGCATGCATGAATGCACGCACACACACAACATTGATAGGGACAATATTGTTCACTCAGCATAGAGACTCAAGTGCCAATCTCTCCCCAAAATATCTTCACAGACACAATCAAAATAATTTTGTTTGAATCCTTTTACCTAGTGAACTTGACACGTAGAAATAATCATCACATATGCTAGCTCAAATATCTGACAGATAATTCATTACTTCATTACTCTGGGTTTTACACACACACACATCCTTCTACAAAGATACTAATGAGAAGTGCAAGATTTACAAGTAATTTTGTAATGGGACTGGTGGAATTCTGCACAAGTCACTTAGCCAATGATTTAATGATTTCTCTTTTCCTTGACATCTGATAAGCCAGACAATTAAGTCTGTTGTCCTGTCTTCCTGAAAATTTGTTTTTCCCAGATCCTATGCCTATCCCCTTTCTCCTGTTACATCAGTTACTGCTTCTCCTACCAATAAATTTTTGGAGATAACAAGAGTGCTTCATGGGATTCCATTATGAGCAGAATATTACTGCAACAAAACTGCCCATTTTTTCCTACAAAGGAATTCTCCTGAACTAGCTGCTGGGAAAAGAAAAAAAAAAACATTTTGTCTAGGTTCTATATATTCCCCCTGAGAAAATATTTGTCATCTTAACAAATCATTTATCAACTTGATCCCTTTAGGCTGAATTCATGGAAGGAAAACACAAGCTTTATAAGTGGTTCTCAAGTTTCATTCATCTCAGGACTCAGCCATCACTCCAGGATGAGCAAGCTTTGGGATACAGGAAGTATTTCTACTTCTTCCCCGTGGCATCTTGCTCACCCTAGCCACCTCCCGGTCTGCAATTTTTTTCTGTAGTTCTTGCAGAGTGGATAATCTGAATTTTTATTAGCTCGTTACAAGCACCTGGGGACATAAAGCTACTAGTTAGAATAGGTTCACAGTCTCAGCTGGGTCCTCAATTAGCCCAAAGCCAGAACCTTCATCTCCATGCTTATTTCCCTTTACTACCTCCTACTGTCTTTAAAGCTGTACTTTGGCATGTCAATCTCTATCTTGGTCTCCTTGCCACTAGCAAGGGAACATGGAGTGAGAAGACCTAGCAAGCCAAGTATCCTTTGGCCTTCTTCCTCTCTCACCGTCTGGTCTCAATATCCGGAGGACAGAAGAGCTCTTGCCTTACAGGTACACTCAGAGAGACCTACCCTTCAGTAGTGAGTCTGCTTCTCATTCTCAAAGAGAACTCTCCACTCTGTTTTTCTCAGGCTAGCAAGCATTATAGACCGAATGAATTAATAAATTGAAATTCCTATCCCCAGTGAGGTAGTATTGAGAGATGCAGCCTTGGGAAGTGCTTAGTCATGAGTGTGGTTAGTGTCTTTATAAGAAAGACCTTTAGAGCGTGGATTGAGTCTCTATTTTCCAACAGTGTCATAGTGAAAACATAATCATTTAACTGGAAATTTTCATACCATAATTGGAGCTTGACCTTGGCCTTGCAGCTTCCATAACTGTGTTTGTTGATGAAGTCGCCTGTTCTGTAATGAGCTGTTAAGGTAGCATGAGCTAAGACACCACGTGTGGTAGTTTGAATGTAATTGGCTCCCATCCTCTCATAGACAATGGCTCTATTAGGAAGTGTGGCTTTGTTGGAGTGATCATGGCCTTGCTGGAGGAAGTGTGTCACTGTGGGGGTGGGCTTTGAGGTTTCCTATGATCTGGATCCGCTCAGGGTCTCAGTCAATTTGCTGTTGCCTGCAAGACGTAGGACTTGCAGCTACTACTCTAGTATCACAACTGCCTGCTTGCCCATGCTCCCCACCATGATGATAATGGACTGAACCTCTGAAACTGTAGTCAAGCCCCCTCAATTAAATGTTTTCCTTATTATAAGTGTTGCTGTGAAGTATTTATACAGCATGAAATTTCTGTCAATAACTTTTATTGGTGTTGTATTGTATAAACTCCTTTAATTCTAAAGAAAAAAAAAAGAGTTGCTGTGGTTATGGTGTCTCTTCATAGCAATAAAAACCCCAAGTAAGATGCCATGGGACTAATTCTCTGGTGGGTTACCTAACCTGTTACCTCCACCTTGGTCTAGGACTACTGACACATTAGTGAGTGCATCCTTTTCAGGTTTACTTTTCCTCTCTTTGAGAAATATTAGTGCAGGCAGATGAATGGAAGCTGGGGCACTAAATCATGCTAAGTAACTCTAGCTGCCCAAGTTGAAATGGGAATTTTCCTGCTTAAACAGTATTCTAGGCTGTATAATTTGAAACTAGCCAAATAAATGCCTTTCCTTCCAAATTACCTTTATTCACACTGTAATTTTGTAAACTTCTTTCTCATGGCTTCTGTCTCATAGGAAACCTGGATGCTTCTTCAAACACAAAAGCTGACTATAAATTCCTCATGAATGCATAGCAACTGGAATCCTTTTTCTGACTTTATTGGAAACCATGGTAGCACAGGCTCTATTCCTAGCACACAGGTGAAGACCTTGCTTCCTTATAGTTGAATGCTCAAAATTGGAACACTAGTTCTTATAAATTCTGGTATTCTTTGATTTTGTTCAGCCTGTTACTTGTTTGAGGTGGCAGAGGACATTTAAGGCATACGACCTGTTCAGAAAACACACGCGCACGCACACACACACACACACACACACACACACACACACACACACACCAGAATCTTGCTGAGTATCTCATGTATCTCATGCTAGCCTTGAACTCTTAATACTCCTGCCTTAGCTTCTTGAGTTCTGAGACTGTAGGCATGTGCTACCATGCTCAGCCTGATATAGCTTTAAAGACTGTTTATTTTTATTTCATGT
Source organism: Mesocricetus auratus (assembly GCF_017639785.1). Taxonomy (NCBI): domain Eukaryota; kingdom Metazoa; phylum Chordata; class Mammalia; order Rodentia; family Cricetidae; genus Mesocricetus; species Mesocricetus auratus. Next base: position 37,134,440 of record NW_024429194.1, on the reverse strand, counting down.
GTATAAGTGTGTCCCCTGTCTACATGTATGTATGTATATGCATCACATGAGTACCTATAGAGACCAGCAGAGGGGGTCAAATCTCCTGGTACTGTAGTGATAGGTTGTTGCAAGCTACAGTGTGGATCCCAGTCACTCGAACCAGGCTTTCTGCATGAGCAGCAACTGTTCTTAACCTCTAAGCCATCTCTCCAGTCCCTCATGCTAACATTTTAATTTTAATCAAGCTAGCCTCCCTTCCAGACTTGTATCTCAAAAATGCTTATATTTATTAGTAACATGTAGTTTAATAGATTTTTTCTGAAAATCTTTTCAATCACTGAAGGACTAAAGTATGCTCAGTCTACCTGTCTTTAATTCTCCTGGTTGAGCTTTACCCCAATCAAAATTCCTTATTAGAGAAACTGAAGACTGGAGTACCATCACTTTCTGCTTCATTGCATGGTTTCACAGGCTTCCTCAACTTTGGCAATGTTCTTGATGCTTCATTTGTCTGATTCTTACTTGGGTTTTACAAGAATATTCTTGATCGTTCTTCATCCATCTAAAGACTATAATGCTAATTTCATTACACTTATCTGACTCTCTTGGGGAATTTGAAAAATTCACAATAGCTGTGAATTCTTCATTGCAGGTCTTAGAAGATACACTCTTGATTCATTTCCATAAACATATCAGGAGTAATGACATAGAGAAGAAAAGAATTCTATCCCAGAAACAGAAACCTTTCTGTTCTAGCCTTAGCTTTAATGTTAATTAAATGGATAACTAAAAACACACCAAGAATACTTGAAGCCTCCTTTCACTTGTATATCAGAAGAGAAACAATAAAAACTAGATTTGTTGTAAGACAAAATTGAATAAGGTAAAAGTGCTTTGAAACATATAAAACTGTGCCAGCATAGGGTAATTTTATTATTAAATAGCCTAAGTTGCTTTGGTCTCCCAATTTCAGTTGAAGTTAAACAATTGAAGGTGAAGCATTGATCTCATGGAGGGAATATGGCAGAACAAACAGTAGTAGGGAGATCAATTTCATTTGAGCTCCATATTCTTATTATGTAAAGTCACTTTAAAAAGAGATGACTTTTTACTCATAACTGTAGTTTCATAAAGGAAGACTGTAGTAAGATATCTACCCTGTAGTGCCGACCATGCCCATTTGGGCATGGTCACATGTTCAGACCTGACAGAGAGTGATTTTAGATCTGGGGTCGGGGCACAGGTGGCTCTCTCTTGCTTCCAGTCGGATCGACTATTGAAAAAAAAGAAGAAAAGAAGACTTTTGAAACAATTTCCAAAAATTGAGCCACGAATTTTATTACATTTTGACATTGCTTAAATGTGCTTCAGGTAAGCTGTATTTATTCCATGCTAGAAAAAAATTATTAAAAACTATAAACCAAAGCTGAGTAAAAAACATGAAAAATTTTGCCATACAAACAACACTGAAGCAAGTTCCCTTCTCTATTTCTAATTTAACATTGATAATTTCATGTTTATATACTCCATCACCTCCTCTTCTCCCTCCTGGGAAAGCCCTTTCTTGAAAGACAGTGACACTGCTAAAAGATTGCACGCATTCTCCCTGTGATCTGCTACAAATCACACAACCAGAAGTAATACTTTCCACACTTTATAATTCATTACAACTGAAGGGTTTTAAATTCAGCTTTGTAGTCTTTTTTTTCTTAAATTCTAATTGAGCATTTGATCATTTCCTTCTCCTGGTTGTCCCTTCAAGTTTGTACAGCTACAGTCAAGGTGGTCCAACAGCTCCTCTGCTTGCTTAAAACAATTGGAATTCCACTCACAATCACCAGGGTGAATAATCACAATGTAAAGAAATCCCCGAGCAATCTTGTTTTCAGGCAACCTCATCATCTTAATGCTGTGGATAGCCTGGATCAGAACTCCTCCTCAGAGCTGACTGGGTGTGTTGTGGTACACCAGGGTCTTTCTATCAGGCAGGTTATGGAAATGGTTTGTTTATCCAAGTGAAATTTAAAGTTGTTTCAAAATCTGGCGTCTATAGCATGGGCCTCTAGAGTGAAGTCAATGAGAAAACAGTAGGATATTTGGGGTTATTTTTCCTCTTAAAAAATAAGGAAGAAATGTAAGCTTTTCTTAGTAAGAAAATAGCATTTGATACTGGTATCTTCATATAACAAACTAACAGTTCATGTAGATCATTTCCAAACAAGAAGCGCATATGTGTGAAGGGCACTGCTCATGTTTTTATTAATAAATAATTCACATATTTCAATTTTGTTAGGGAATTGCTTTAATTTGAGGAACTGCATGATCTGTATTTTCTGTAGAAAAAAAATGCTGTTGTTTGCAGGTAAAGAATGGAAAAGAAGGTGGCAAACCTAAAATGTGGATTGAATAATCGAGATATAGTAAGATCTGTGACAATGAAAAGGAAGAGATAAACCATCAACCATCCAGGTCCTCTATTGGTTGGAAGAATTTATCTTCTAAGCTCCAGGGAATGCAACTGACAGGCAGATCTCAGTTCCCAGTTGCCAGCCCACTGTGGAATTGCTTCAGCTGCACAGATTAATCTTTCCCAAGGTCATTCTACATACTCATGACAGCCTACATCTAATATATTACTAATGCAAGGGAATAAAGGCTCCTTGCCCTTGAAACAGGAAGAATTCTAAGATTGCCTTGAAGACCCCTGAAGAGTACACCTACCTCCTCTCAGTTATCCAACTAAACTAAACACCAATACGAATATTACTATGAAGGGATTTTGCAGATTTAAGTAAGGTTTTAAATCTTTTTGTTTGCTTGGTTGGTTTGGTTTGGGTTTTGTTATTGTTTTTAGAGACAGGGTTTCTCTGTACAGCCCTGGCCATCCTGGAACTTGCTCTGTAGACCAGGCTGGCTTTGAACTCAGAGATCCACCTGCCTCTGCCTCCTGAGTACTGGGATTAAAGGCATGTGCCACCATGGTCAAGCTTAAATCTATTCCTTTTTATTTTCAGACTTTTTTATTTATTATGTATACAGTGTTCTGTCTGCATGTATGCCTGCATGCCAGAAGAGGGCACCAGATCTCATTATAGATGGTTGTGAGCCACTTTGTGGGTAGCTGGGAATTGAAATCAGGGCCTTTGGAAGAGAAATCAGTGCTCTTAGCCTCTGAGCCATTTCCCTAGGCCCTTAAATCTATTTTTAAGGTAGAGACCTTTTCCTGGATGAATTTGACTTATGGCAGCAACTTTAATATAATTTTATTTTATTATTCTTTAAAACTTACTATACAACTCAAACCCACAGCCTTCATGCCTCAGCCCACAAAGTGCTGGCATTACAGACATGTACCTGTGAAAACAAAGTTTTTCTAGTGGCTCAGACCTGAACTCTCAGCTCCTTGGGGAGGTTGATCCAAGCAAATTGAAAGTCTAAGGCCTCTTTGAGTAAGTTCCAGAACAAACTCAAGGCTAGCCTGGACAATCTCTCAAGATCTTGATTTTTAGCCTGACAGGATTTAGATCCACCTAAAATATAAACTTCTGGATATATCTGTGGGAGTATTTCCAGAAGTTTAAATGAAGTGGGAAGACTTACCCTGAATGGCAGTGGCATCATTCCATAGGCTGTGTCCTAGCCTGGGTAAGAAGGAGAAAATGGGGGGAGCACCATCATTTATTGTTCCCTATTTCCTGACTGAGGATGCAATATCACCTGGTGCCTCATGGTCCTGACACCATGCCTTCCTCACTGCAATGGAGTATTTTCTCAAACACCATGAGCCAAAATAAACCTCGTCTTCCTGAGATGGTTAATATTGACAGTTGATGGGAGAAGTCCTTCTGTGTATTTGCTGTCTTATTGGTTGATAAATAAACCACTGTTAGCCAACAGGGAAGCAAGATAGGTGGGACTAGGAGCTGAGGAGAATTCTGGGAAATGTAGTCACGAGTGGAGAGTCACCACATGATCCTGGGAGGAGAGAATGAAGTCTAGTGTTCTTGGTAAGATAAGACCTTGAAAAAAAAATAATACAGAAAACTGGTTCTGGGAGGTGAGCTGTTGCCATGATAAATCTGATCACATGACTTTTAGGGTGTGGAAACTGGTTTGTGTGAGCAACATGGAAGGGTTTGGAACTAGAAAACCCTTGAATATTGTAAGCAGATCTTAGTAGACTATTCTGATAGGGGTTTGGGAGCTAATACTAAAAACAGGAACAATGCAAGTCTACATCAGAGGTTTAAGAGGAGACCAGGATTCTATTAAGAGCTGACTTTTCTAGAAAATAGTCTGGCTTTATCCTGCCTATACCTGGAAGTTTGGGTGAGAATGACTTCAAAAATGATGAATTAATTTTTTCAACTGAGGAAAATTAGGCCACTGCATTCAGGACCTGCCATTGATCATGCTCATTGCTTTAAATGGGGGGGGGAGGCAGTTAGTTATAAAAATTGCACAGTTGTGTGAGGAAAGGAGCAAGAGCCAGTTAAAAGTTGCAAATAGACGAGATCAGGCGCGTTCAGGGTGGTATGTGACTGATGGAAGCAGAGGCAAACACCCACAGTTAAACACTGAACTGAACCCATGGAACCCAGTGACAGAGAGAGAGGAGCGATGAACAAATTGGCAAAAAATGGGCTGGCAGGACCAGCAGAGACAGCTGATCTGAACAGGGGAGAGCTCTTGGACTCCAGACCGAACTGCTGGGAGGCCAGCATGGGACTGATCCAGACCCCCTAAATGTGAGAGTCAGTGAGGAGGCCTGGGCAACCTATGGGGCCCTGGGCAGTGGATCAGCGTTTATCCCTGGCATACAAACGGACTTCGTGTGTCCATAACACAAAGAGGGATGCTCTCTCAGCCTGGACTCTTAGGGGAGTGCCTGGACCCTGCCCTGAGTGAAATGACAGACTCTAGATATCCCCTATGTGGAAGGAAGTGGCAATAGGGTGGGAGGCTGGGAGGGGATAGTGGGGAGGTGCGGGAGGAGGGGAGGGAGAGGAAACTGGGATTGACATGTGAAGCAAGCTATTTAAAATTAAAATAATAAAATAAAATAAAATAAAGAATAAAAAAAAGTTGCAAACAAAGCAGGTAAGGGAAAGCAGATGTAATTGTTTAAAAGGCCAGCACCACTAAAGAAAAGCCTGGGACTGTGCTATGGGACAAGGAGAAAGCTACTCGAAAAGAAGACATCAGACACCAAAATCCAACTTGTGAAGGTGTAAATTCATTATAAGGGAGATTGTCTAAGTTAAAGATGCAGAACTATCCTGCTCCAGAATGACCATTGAGGGAATTGTTTCCCCAGGCTCATCCTAAAGTTACATAGAGATTGCTGCAACTGTGGTCCAGGGAGTCAGGTTACATCACATTTGGTCTGGTAGTAGAACTTGGCTAAGTCATCCCCTTGGTACTGCCTTGGCAAACATGAATGATGTAAGTTTTAGGGGGTTATGGAAGCTCGCAACAAGTTTCCTGAAAGCTGTTGAGGTAAAAAAATTTGTGACAAGGTTGAATTTACTGCAAGGGTGTCCTGAGAAATAATTTTGTGAATTTGTAAAGGTGAAGCCTAAGAGGCAGCATAGACCCCAAAATGTTGATGATGTCAAGGCTATGGGATGTCTGCTGAGGAAAGCTACAGGTATAGAGTGGAGTCAGCTCATGAGAAACATCACATGTCTTCTGCTCATCAGAGCCAGATGGGTAGGGCTGTTCATAGCTATTAGAGTCCTGATGGTTCTATCACAAACCCAAAATACTGGACATGGAGCTACAGACTTGGATGTTTGTCCTTCTTTGGTATGATAAGTCTATGCTGTGCTCCCATCCTTCATTTTTTTTTGAATGGCAATATTACTGTGTACCATTTTACATTAGAAGTGTGTAAGTTGCACTTTTGATTCTACAGGGGTTGACAGCGAAGAGATTGCCTTAGTCTCAGTAGAGACTCAGTACTTATACTTTTGAACAATGAAACTGTTATGACTTTAGAGACTTTCAGAGATGAAACAAATGCATCTTGTTGTATGCAATGAATCTGAGACTTTGGGGATCAGAGGCAGAACACAGTGATGAAATAAAGGTGATGTGTTTGGGTATCAAGTTGACAAAGGGTAGACGTTTAGTGGAATGTCTTTATTGTCAATGTAGTGGGATTTAAAACCACCCAACAGACAAAACTCTGGGGGTATCTATGAAGATGTTTCTAGAGAAGCGTAACTGAGATAAGAAGACACAGTTCATAGTCTGAGGTCCCAGACTGAGAGAAATGGGAAAGGTTTGTGGAACACTAGTGTCCATCTCTATCTTGATTCCCAACTGAAGATGAACTGTGACCAGTGGCTTCACATTGCTGCTGCCATGGCTTCATGTTGCTGCTACCATGGTTATAGTTGCTCTCACTACACACCTGCCCAACCATGATGGACTGCACCCTCAACTGTGAACCAAAATAAATCCTTCCTTCCTCAAGTTGCTTCTGAGACAGATACTTAGTCGAAGGAAAGAGAAAAGTAATTAGTTTGCCCTATCTCCAAAGAAATGGCTAGGAATTTAAGCAAGTGATAGAGTAGAATGCTAGTTTAGCATGATAAAGAACCAAAGTTCCATCTCAAGGGGACACAAAAAGAAAAAAATGTTTCTTCAATTGATAGGGAAGTAGTAAGTTTGAGATTTGAAGCAAGAGAGAAATGAAACACAGGACTACTGGTTTGGAAAAGTAGAGAGGTACACATGTCAAGGGATGCCAAAGATTTCTAGCTGCTAAGAGAGGCTGATCTTTAGGAAGCAGGAAAAAAAAACAGGGACCTTAGTCCTCCAATTTCAAGAAATAAATTTTGATCGTGGAAGCAGATTTTCCCCGAATGTCCAGATGAGAACCTTGCCTGGTAGGCACATGGTTTTCAGATTTCTTGAGTCCAAAGGAGACAGCTCAGCTACTAATTTGATATTCATTTCCAGCAAATAGAAAACTAATAGAACCCACAAAATGCTGAAGGATTTAGCCAAAATACACATGGGAATGGATTCACAAAGTATTAGATCAAAGGAAGGAAATCCAATGTTGTTTATTGATTTGATAGATCTTTCCAATATATAGAATTTAGTACTTGGAAAAGACCATAAGGCATGATTTTTTTTTCTAGAGGCATGGAAAAAGTGATGACCTATAATAACTGAGGTATTAGATACCTGAACTGTCCTACTCAACAGTGGAAGTTTAAAATACTGTTCCCCTCCTCAGCCCATATACTAAAATCCAAAACAATATAGCATCCCAAAGAAATAACATAGACTAGTGTAATCCCCCTCAAGGTCTGCAGGATGCAAAGGTAACTGACGTTCCTATTCATGTCTCTGTTTAGTGCACCAGCCTCACCCCTACAGGAACTAGATAGCCTATCTGAAGGATGACACCTGTCTGTCACAAGCTCAACCAATCAGCAGCTCTGATTTTGGCTGCTGTGCCAATATGGGCTTTTGCCTTATTTATTTATTTATTTGGGCTTGAATCCGGGGCCTTACAGATGCTATACAAATATTCTGACACAGAGCTACAGCCCCACATCTAATGGAATGGGAATTATAAATGAGAAGCTAAAATAATCCCATTTACTGTCACTATGGTTGAATGGACTTGGGAAGAATTTTCTGTTTTTCTCAACTCTTGGTTTCATGAATTTAGAAGGAACCCTGGTTCCCAAAGAGAGAACTCTACCTCAAAGATACCCGAGTCCATTATACCTGTTGCTTAGAAACCTTAAGCTCTTCATAACCAGGAAGCAGCAGGCAAGAAACGCAGTCATCCTGTTCATAAGAGTAATTCGCCCTAATGGTCAGCAAAGTTTAGAGCTGCTTTTACCTATTGGAGTAATGAGGAGTTTATTTGTCATCTAGAGAAACACTTCACTATCTCTTGGTAAACCCTTTGCCGATTTTAATGTTGAAAGACACTACAGCACTTGTGATCTGGGAAAGGCGAAGTTACCAGTCCCTGACCTCAGAATCAACACCAGAACGGACTTGACTGCTGCACCAGGAATAGCTGAGAGGAAGAGGGCTATCTTTATGGAACAACAGAGAAGAAGGGCATTGCAGAGCAATTGTAGCTTCGAGACTAAGTACCAAGGTGAAGATAAGGTTTTTGTTTCCATAATTTCTTATGGAAAAGGTGACTGCGAGCACCTGGAGGAACTGACTTTGGAAGTTTAATGAATACACAATCTAACTGTCCATATGGACTCTAGTGGATGCTGTGATGCAACACCTATGTATTTCTTTGGAAGTGGGGAATTCATCTTCTCATCTGAGAACACAGTCAGTAACAGCTAGCATATGACTTAGACATTGCATCATAGAAGAGAGCAGCCTTCCCCTAAGCTTTGTCCTTTCCCAGACTGCATTCAATGAATTGTTGATGCAGAGACAGGGAGGTTTCATCCCTTTTCCCCAACTTGGCATTATTCACAGGGGCCACATCAGCTTTAGAACACCTTGTGGGATGCTGAAGCTTCTCTTAGGATACCATAGCCCAACTTTCCTTGCCTCAGTCCTGCTCACATCTCTTCCCTCAAAACATGGTGCAAGATCAAGGATGTTCCCAGATAACCACCTTTATGCAATTTTATCTTAGACAACTTCCTTGGAGACCCCATCTATAGCAAATTACATTTGAGCCCAGGAGGTGGTAGTAGTAACGGAGCCAGCATAAAATTAAAATTAAGGAGAGATGGAGATCCTTAGCCACTGGATGCAAGAACAAAGTAAAATTATCACTTAGCTACAGGCACCTGTTCAACATGGGGACCTGAGTAACCAATGGTACATCCATTAAGATGAGTAATACAGAAGTATAAGCATAGTTTGAGGAAGAAAAATGATCAGATTCTTTTTTAACATTTTCATTATGTACACAGAGAAAAATACAACAGCATAATATATGCAAAGTTATTTAGTTAAATCATATGAAATTGCTATTTTATAGGTCAAAATGGTTAAATATTTGCAAATTCAAAAGAATTGGCTTAATAATTAAATATTGGCTTCTACATTGGGAAAATTTACTATTTTTATTAAGACATATATAGGCCATATAAGATTTTAGAAAGGTAATATCTGTCAGATTCAAAAGATAGTCTTTTGGCTAATGATATATCATTTATATTTAAGCTTCTGAAGCAAGAGCATAAGTCACATATTATTGCTTTAAGACACATTAGGGGATCTTGATGAGATTGGGAACTTTGATTTACATCAATTTTCTTGTAGAAGTTGAGACATAATTGCCCTAAGTAGAGCATGGAAAGGTCACAGACAGCTTAATTTCTATGCCAAAGCTTTCTAAAATATGCCATTATCTGTCATAGGAAAAAAATCCTAGGACAAATTTGGTTTCCTAGTAAGACTCGTTGTCTATCAACAGGCTCGTTTGCAGAACTCTAAATGTCTGCTTGCAGGTCTTCAGTGTCTAACTAGTTAGCCATCCTGCAACTTTACCAGGAGCAGAACGTATACCTGGCATAGCCGGTTGACTTAGTGTCCCGTGGTTGTGGCGTGTATCCTGACTACTATAGGAACACAGCCACTTCTCCTTCAGCTCCTCTGTCTCTCCAGCAACAGGCCCCTACCTGCCCCACTCTACTTCCCACTGTAACTCCACCAGCAGCCTTCAGCTCACCCTGCCCCCGGCCACCCTCCCTCCACAGTGGGACCCCCTCTATCCCAGGCTTAATTCCATTGTTACCATTCTTCCTTTGTGGGAGATTGCTGGGGCAGACCTGCTGGTCAAGGTACACAGCCCCTTTTCATTAAGTGAGCTCTTCCTTCTGCTCTCACTCAGAGACCGCCTCTTCACCCCCCTCCCAACAAACTTCTTATGTGAGTCCTGTTGCATGGTATGACTTGTGATGTCCCTTAACCCCTACTGTTAAACCATTACACTGACCTCTTGGGATAAGTAAGTCCACAGTAACAACCACCCCTTCTGCTCTCCGACTCAGGCTTATCTGATGCAAATTCAAAGTCATGGATAACTCCAAGAGGGATGAGAAGCCACAAATGCACAAAGCACCAAGTAAGGGAATGCGGGAATGCAAAGATTCAGAGGGAGGCACTCACAGTAAACCAGGGTGCCTGCATCCCGATCTGTAGTAAGCTGAAAGAATGGCGTGCTGGAAGAAGGAGATGCAGAAATGATAGTAATCCTGGATAGAGCACATGAAAAAGTGACTGTAGCCAGATGAAGGACATTGATAAAGAGTTGAAGTTCCACGTGCACAACAGAACTTGTGATTTTATCTTAGACAATTCCCACCCCCAGAAATATGAGAGAAACCATTTTCCAGTGTATAAGCATAACCTCAGGCTTTACTATACACCTAACCTTTAAAAAAGTTATCAACTGTATTTTAATGGCATTGTACAACCAACACATCATTAAGGATAAGAAAAACTACTGTAAGATTAAAAGGAAGTCAGCATCTTTGAAGACAATGATTCATCAAATCTTTGCTCCGTGGTAATGCTGAGAAACTCCCAGGATTTCCACTCATCTCCAGTGAGCCTCATTTGACTAATTTATTGCCAGGAGCTACCCACCAATTAAGACAGAATTTTAACATAAACAAATATTTACTTGTATTTTGATTCTTGTGAAAAATCTCTACTTTTTAACAATTCTGTATTTGTTGGCTTTTTCTAGAGTTTATACTCATATCCATGATTTATTAAAACCATCATACAGTCATTTATTCACCTGTGGGGCGAGGACTATTCTGCAGGAAGCTGTGAAGTATGACCAATCTTCAGGTTCTTACTTAAAAATGGTCACAAAACAAGAGGCATCATCTGTTTTCTTCAGCTTTACATTTGATTTATGAATAGGACTTATTAAGAAGCAAAATGATATGATTATTAAATTCTGGAGTGCTACATTTAGGTGTATTTGTAAAACAGATTATTAAAATTTGGTTGCTAAGTGTTGTGATGAAGACCAAGTCAAGGAAGTCTATGAAGAAACCAAATCAGATATTTCTTATTTAAAATAAACAAACAAAAATTGTGATGCCTTTTAATACTTCCTTCAAATCTCAAGCCAAACAACAACTCCCTTGCTTTATTTATTTGCAAATAGTGTCTCCCTATATACTCCAGGCTAGCTGACCTGCAGATGACACTATGAAGACCAGGCTGCCCTTGGACTGGTTATGCCCTCATCCGTGGCACCATTTATGTCGTAACTTAAAAATCCAACATGTTCATCACACAGGTAACAGCGAAGACATACCTTAAAGTGGTTAAGTGGATGACTGCTTTCTTTCTCATAGTGTGTGAAATGTGTTAATAAAAGACAGGAAACCTTTCTAATGGTGACCTGTCCCTTTAACTTGGGAGGCAGAGGCAGGTGGATCTCTGTGAGTTCTAGGCCAGCCTAGTTTACAGAGAGAGTTCTTGGACAGCCAATACTGTTATACAGAGAAACTCTGTCTTGAAAAACCAAAGGAAAGAAAATAAATAAATAAAAGACAAGCAGAGAGACAGAGAGGGAGAAAGAGACTTTTTTTCTATGTATCATTCATTTGTTTTTTTTAAATTTAAGTTAGAAACAATATTATTTTACCTATCAGTCCCAGTCCCCCTCCTCCTGACCGCCCCCATCCTGGGTTCAATTTCTATCACGCACATGGCAGCTTACAACTGTCAAGTTACAGAGAAAGAGACTTTATAGTCTGAATTATTCCAGTATCTAAAGAACCATGTTGTACATATTCAGTCCTGAGTACATGTCAGAAGGAATTGAACTCAGAGATAATTGATGGGAGCTGCCCTTCTGTGTGTATGTTTCTCTTGTTGGCTGATGAATAAAATACTGATTGACTGATTGGCCAGGAAGGAAGTATAGGCAGGGCTAGGAAATGTAGGCAGATGAGTCATCATGTAGAGCCTGGAAAGAGAGGACACATGTGCAAGGTGTTCTCTGCTAAGCCAAGACCACATGAAAATACATAGATTAAAACAAATGGGTTAATAATTAAGAAATGCAAACCACCAGCCGATAGTTTTATAATAAATATAGGTCCTGTGTGTTTATTTGGGGCTTTCAAGGGTGGCGGGACTGTGCTGTGACAAATAATTTCTCTCAACAGCTAATGACTATATATATAATGTTATATAATTTATTGTATTTCTTTTATTTTATTTTGAATGAAATTAAACTAAATTGACAGCTTTAGCTTTTTTTAAGATCATTTTTCTTTATTTTATTTGTGTGTGTGTCCACTTGTGTATATGTGTATGCCTGAGGAGGCCAGAAGAGAACATCAAATCACCTGGATGGGGACTGACAGGAAATTGTGAGCTGTCCCTTGGAAGGGCAACAATCTCTCTTAACTGCTGTCATCTCTCCTGCTCCTCCTTTTCCTTTTGACTCTCCTTGTGTATCTCAAGCTAGCCTCTAACTCCCTAAATAGCCTAGGCCTCAGCCTCCAGACATAATGATTACAATATGTCTGACATATTTCTCTTCATTCTTTTCATTTGCTTAATTTCTCTTTTTTCTTAAGTTCTTTGGGTTAAAGCTTAACTTACTGATTTTAGATTTTTGCTCCTATCTATTATAAACATTAATAATTACAAATGTCTTTCTGAGTGAGTCAGAATAAATAGGCATAGGAAAAACAAGAGGCATGGTGGCTGGAGGCTACTAACAACTGTAGAGTAGCATATCACATGACAGCTGAAGCTATGGACACACGACCACTCAAAAGCCATTAGGATCCAATATGGTGAACCATAAGGACGTCTCTCTCTTCTCTGTTACATTTTAATTGGCATCTCTGCATCAGTATCTGACAAAAATGGCCTGATTTTTGCACCTGATACCAAGTCACATCCAAAAACTCAATATAAGAGGAAAAAAGCGTATTCTTGGAAAAACCAACCTTGGTCCTAGAATAGTCCCTCACTTCCCCTTACTTGCATAATCCTCACCTTCATTCAAGTTTACCCATGCAGATGCACTAGCCAAAAGTCCAGTGATGCAACTCTCTCTTGAGAGGCCAGAGTTTCCTTTTGAATGCATGATCACAACCTGCAATAAAACACTCCTAACATACCCTCATCTCTGACTTCTTTTTCTAGTGGTACCAAGCACATGGAAACATTATCTAGAGGTCTTGATTTGCTCTAGTTCTGAGACTACAGTTAGTAGGCTGACTTTTACCTTCTACCTTCTACCTTCCCTGGCACATTTTCTGGACAGACCTAGGTAATTCAGACAAGTACAGAATATAAGCAAACATCAACTCTATCTACAGGTAGAGTTCATTTTCATTGAGTTTAAAGTATTTTTTAGTCTTCCTTGCTTCTTCTAAGACTCATGGGATATTTACAAGGATGTTATTTAACTTCAAAATATGGGAGGATTTTTAGATGAGTTTTTGCTCTTGATTTCTAGTTTGATTCTATTATTCTCAGTGAATATAGTCTATTCTATTGTAATCCTTAATTTAGACAATCCTTAAACAATAAGAATTGTTTAATAGATCCATTTATAGCTCATCTTGGTGAATGTTCCATTTGTGCTTGAAAAGAATGTTTACTATGTAATTGTTAAGTAAATTGCTGTATAAGTGCCATGGACCTAGTAGAAAGCATTATTCAAAGTTTTGATGTCTTCTTGGTTTTATGTCTTCTGTGACCTAGGGAGAATTACAGAAGACTTAAAGATGAGGTCTTATGGCCCTGTCATATCTCTGTGAAATTCACTATTTTGGCTCTTGGAAAACATATCTAGGTAGATTAAAGAAAATTAGCAGAAACTCAACCAAGTAGTCCAAGTAGTAGCAAGCTTCTGTTTGTTGGGGTTGGAGAGATGGTTCAGCAGTTAAGAGCACTAGCTACTTTTTCAGAGAATCTGGGTTCAATTCGCAGAACACACATGGCTGTTCGTAAGTGTACCTCCAGTTCTAGGGAATCAGATACTCTCTTCTGCTCTCCAAGGGCACCACTCAGACAGCAGGCCCTGCACCTCTCAAGAGCAGCCCAATGGGGCCAACACTGTTAGTGCAGGTGTGGGTGAGCCAACCCCATAGATGTGAGCATAGGAGAGCTGCTCCCATTTCTTATCTGTCTTGTGGCAGCATGGTTGAGGAGAAGTACCCTCCTCTGTCCATGCTGCCACAAGGCAGATTTGTAATGGGGGCAGATGTCCCATGCTCATGATTTCAGGCCGACTCACCTACACTTCTGCTAACAGGCTTAGCTTTGTTGTGCTACTTTGGTGAGGTACAGGGTCTTTTCTCCCGAGGGTTGTTGCTGGTGGGAGTCAGGGATAGCTATCCCACTGTTAGGACCATAGGACCAGCTCTCACACCTGCCCCAGGCATTGATGGGCTTGTGAAGGGAAGGCTTCCTTCCCCTGCCCATGCTGCCACAAGACAAATGAGAAATGGGTACAGCTATCCCATGTCCACATCAGAGTGGTGCTGCTGGTGGGGGTCAGGGACAGCTCTCCCACTCTTATGACCATAAGGACAGCTCTTCCACCTGCTCCAGGCATTGATGGGCATGGGTTGTAGGGAAGATAGCTCTCCCCTGCCCAGGCCACCACAGGACAGGTGGGTAATGGGAACAGCTCCTTCACGTCTTTGGGGTTGGCTCACTCACACCTGCGCTAACATGGTTGGGCTCTATTGTACTGCCCTGCCAAACCATCTCTGAACTCCACCAGCTTCAACACTCGGGAGATAAGGCCCTGCACCTCATGTGGCAGCACAGTTAGCGCAGGTGTAATTGAGCTAGCCCGAAACTGTAACCATGGGAGAGCTGTACCCATTTTCCATCTGGTGGACTAACTCTACACTGCCAGACCGAGACGCAGGGTTATGACTGGCCTACTTCAACATCCACACCATCTATGATCTTCTGGAGCATGTGAAGGGACCTGACCCGCAGACCTGAAGCTGTAGGATCTCCACAACACAGGGTGCCAGCAAGATATCCAGGAAGAGTCCTAGTGGGGGACCAGCATAGAACATGTAGTGTGGAGAGGAGGGGCCTTGAATCAGACCAGTGACTCTTTGCAATGAACACTTGCATGTAGAGATGTATGGACACAGCCGAATTCGGTGTGACTTGTTGGGTCACACTGCAGCTTCCGTTACGAGATCTTTAATTTTTTCCCTTTTTTTTTTTTTCATTTTCTTCTCTTGAATTCGGGGAAGGAGTCCAGGGAGGCAGGGCAGATGTGAAGGGATAAGGAATGAATGGGACCAAGATACATGATGTGACACTTAGAATAAGTAAATTGATTAATTTTTAAAAAGAGCTAGTGGGACAAGCCTAAGCTAAGGCTGGCCTTTCATAATTAATAGTAAGTCTCCAAATCATTATTTTGGAGCTGGCTAGTGGGACAGAGAAAGACTGGTTACAGATCAGAAACAGTTTTTATTCATATGAGGTAAACTTCCATGATTTGTTTCATATCCAGGTCTGCATTTTGTTTTTATTGGGGGGGGGGCTTACCGAGGAGCAAATATATGGCTGCGTATGCATATGCAAGCCCCCTTAGCACCTAATTATATCCACAGCTACTAGCTTAATTTTTATATATCCTAGCACATTTTCTGGATGGACATAGAAAAACGAATACACTGGAACACACATTAGTGCACTATGTTCCTGGCACATATTACTTCAACTAGGCCATCCAAATGTAGCAACGTAAGAAGTATGTTAGAAACTTAGGTAAGAAACATGCTGGGGTGTAGTTGCTGCATGGTAGATCCCATGCTTAGTATTCCCAAGGCCACTGTTCAATAACCAGGGCATATATTTTAAAAAGGAACATGTTGTAGAACCCACATTCTTTTTTTTTTAATTTTATTTTACAAGCTCTCTTATTTACATATCCATCTTCCCATTCCCTTGCCTTCCCTTCCTCCCATGCTTCCCAACGATGCCCCAACTCAACCTCTCACCCAGTCCCCAGATATCGTAAGGCCCTCTACAGGGGACCATCAAAGTCTGTCACATCATTTGGGGGAGGACGCAGACCATCCTTCCCAGATCTGGGCAGCAATAGTATCCCTCCACAGGGAATGGGCTCCGAAAGTTCATTTGTGCTCAAGGGATGAACACTGGCTCCACTGTTAGAGATCCCATAGACTGCCCTGGCCTCCTAGCTGGCACCCACATTCAGAGGACTTGGTTCGGTCCAATGTTTGTTCCCCAGCTTTACAACTAGGGTCTTCGAGCTCTCACTAGGTCAGGTCAACTGTTTCTACGGGTTTCTCTAGTACCCTCTTGGCTCCTTTGCTCATCCCTCCTACCTCTCCGCAACTGGATTCCAGGAATATGGCTCAGTGTTTAGCTGTGGGTGCCTGTTTCTGCTTCATTCGGCTACTGGATGAAGACTCTAGGAATGGCAACCAAGGTAGTCATCAATCTCATTATAGGGAAAGGGCATCAAAGGTAGCCTCTTCACCACTGCCAAGATTCTTAGTTGGGGTCATCCCTGTGGATCTTCTAACATTTCCCCTGTGCCAGACCTCTCTCCAAGCCTATACTGGCTCCCACTATCAAGGCATCTCCTTTCTTGCCCTCCTCTATTCCTACCCTGTCCCAGTCCTCCTGTCCTCCTTCCCCCTCCCTTTCTCCCCCTTTCCCCTTCCCACCTTCCTTTCCCCCCCCCTCCCAATTTGCTCAGGAGTTCTTGTTCCCTTCCCCTACTTCAGGCTATTCGTTCTCTTGGGGACTTCCTTGTTACCTAGTGTCTTTGGTGGTGTGGACTATAGGCTGGTAGTCATATCCATATATGAGTGAATACATACCCTGCTTGTCTTTCTGTGATTGGGTTACCTCACTCAGGATGGTTTCTTCCAGTTCCATCCATTTGCCTGTGAATTTGAAGATTTCATTGTTTTTTATCATTTTTTATTTTAATTTTAAATAGTTTGTTTTACATGTCAATCCCAGTTCCCTCTCCCTCCCCTCCTCCCACACTCCCTTCCCCTCCACACTCCCACCCTATTGCCAAATCCTTCCACATAGGGGATATCTAGAGTCTGTCATTTCACTCTGGGTAGGGTCCAGGCACTCCCCTAAGAGTCCAGGCTGAGAGAGCATCCCTCTTTGTGCTATTTCATTGTTTTTTGTGTTTTGTTTTTTCCGCTAAGCAATACTCCATTGTGTAAATGTATCACATTCTCTATCTACTCTTTAGTTGAGGGGCATTTAGGTTGCTTCCAGGTTCTGGCTATTACAAACAATGTGCTGCTATGAACATAGATGAACATAAGTCCTTGTTATATGAATGTACATTCTTTGGGTATATGCCCAAGAGAGGAATTGCTGGATCTTGAGGTAGACTGATTCACTTTTTCCTGAGAAACCACCATACAGATTTCAAAGTGGTTGTACAAGTTTGCACTCCCACAAGCAATGGAGGAGTGTTCCTCTTTTTCCACATCCTCTCCAGCATAAACACTTTGGTGTTTTTGATTTTAGCCATTCTGGCCAGTGTAAGATGGTATCTCAGAGTTGTATTTCCCTGATGGCTAAGGATGCTGAGCACTTGCTTAAGTGTCTTTCAACCAATTTAGATTCCATTATTGAGAATTCTCTATTTAGTTCTGCACCCCACTTTTTAACTGGACTGTTTGGTGTTTTGGTGTCTAGCTTCATGAGTTCATTGTATATTTTGAAAATCAGCCCTCTGTCAGATGTGGCGTTGGGGAAGATATTTCTCTATCCTATGGGCTGCTGTTTTGTCTTGCTGACTGTGTTCTCTGCCTTACAGAAACTTCTTAGTTTCAGGAGGTTCCATTTATTAACTGTCGATCTCAATGTTTGTACTACTGGTGCTATGTTCAGGAAGCAGTCTCCTGTACCAATTCATTCAAGGGTACCTCCCAGTTTCTCTTCTAAGAAGTTCAGTGTGGCTGAATTTATGTTGAGGTCTTTGATCCATTTGGACTTAAGTTTTGTGCATGGTGATAGGTATGGATCTATCTGCAATCTTCTACATGTTTGCATCCAGTTATGCCAACACCATTTATTGAAGATACTTTCTTTTTTCCATTGTATAACTTTAGCTTCTTTGTCAAAAATCAGGTGTTCATAAGTGTGTGGGTTCATATCAGGCTGTTCAATTACATTCCATTGGTCTACCTGTCTATTTTTGTGCCAATACCAAAATGTTTTCAGGACTATGGTTCTATAATAGAACTTGAAGTCAGGGATGGTGATGCCTCCAGAAGTTGCTGTGTTGTACAGGGTTGTTTTGACTATCCTGGGTTTTTTGTTCTTCCATTTAAAGCTGAGAATTGTTCTTTCAAGGTCTCTGAAGAATTGTGCCAGTGTTTTGATGGAGATTGCATTGAATCTGTAGATTGCTTTTGGCAAGATTGCCATTTTTACTATGTTGATCTTATCTATCCAAGAGCATGGGAAGCCTTTCCATTTTATGGAATATTCTTTAATTTCTTTTTTAAAAGACACAAAGTTCTTACTATACAGGTCTTTCACTTGTTTGGTTAGTGTTACCCCAAGATATTTTATGTTGTTTTTGGCCATTGTAAAGGGTGATGCTTCTCTGATTTCTTTCTCAGCCCTTTTATTTTCTGTAATAGTAGGGCTACTGATTTTTTTTAGTTAATTTTATATTCTGACACTTTGCTGAAGGTGTTTATCAGCTGTAGGAGTTCCTGTGTAGAGTTTTTTTTTGAGTCACTTATGTAAACAATCTTATGAACTGCAATAGTGAAAATTTGACTTCTTCCTTTCCAATTTGTATCCCCTTGATATCCTTTTGTTGTCTGATTGCTCTAGCTAGAACTTTTTTAATTAAAATATTGAAGAGATATTGGAGAGAGTGGGCAGCCTTGTCTTGTTCCTAATTTTAGAAGAATTCCGTTGAGTTCCTCTCCATTTAGTATGATGTTGGCTGTTGGTTGGCTGTATATTTCTTTTATTATGCTTAGGTATGTTCCTGTTATTCCTGATCTCTCCAAGACCTTTATCATGAAGGGGTGTTGGATTTTGTCAAAGGATTTTTCAGCATCTAGTGAGATGATCATGTGGTTTTTCTTTCTCAGTTTGTTTATATGGTGGATTACATTGATAGATTTTCGTTGAACTATCCCTGTATCCCTGGGATTAGACCTACTTGATCATGGTGGATGATTTTTCTGATGTGTTCTTGGATTTGATTTGCCAGTATTTTGTTGAGTATTTTTGCATCAGTGTTCATGAGGGATATTGGTCTGTAGTTCTCTTTCTTACTTGTTTCTTGTGTGGCTTGGGTACCAAGGAAATTGTAGCCTCATTAAAAGAGTTTGGCCTTGTCCCTTCTGCTTCTATTATGTGTAACACTTTGAGGAATACTGGTGTTGTAGCTCTTCTTTGAATTTCTGGTAGAATTCTTCACTGAAACCATCTGGTCCTGGGTTTTTTTGTTTGCTTTTTGTGGGTTACTTTTGATGACTATTTCTGTTTCATTGGGGTTTATAAGTCTATTTAAATTGCTTATCTGTGATTGTCCATTTTCTTTAAATTTTTGAATTTTGTGGAGTACAGGTTTTCAAAGTATGACCTGATGATTCTCTGGATTTCCTCAGTGTCAGTTGTTATATCCCCCTTTTCATTTATGATTTTGTTAGCATGTTCTCTCTCTGCCTTTTGGTTAGCTTGGATAAAGGTTTGTCTATCTTGTTGATTTTCTTGAAGAACCAAATCATTGTTTCATTGATTCTTTGTAATGTTTTCCTACTTTCTACTTTATTGATTTCAGATGTCAATTTGCTTATTTCCTGGCATCTACTTCTCCAGGGTGAGTTTGCTTCTTTTTGTTCTAGAGCTTTTGGTTGTGCTGTTAATTTTCTAGTGTGGCTATTCTTCAATTTCTTCATGTGGGTACTTAATGCTATAAACTTTCCTCTTAGCACTGCTTTCAAAGTATTCCATAAATTTGGGTATGTTGTGTCTACATTCTTGTTGAATTCTAGGAAGTCTTTAATTTCTTTTTTTAAATTTCTTCCTTGACCCAGGAATGGTACAATTGCACATTGTTCAATTTCCATGAATTTGTAAGGTTTCTGAAATTTGGGTTGTTGTTGAATTCTAACTTTAAACCATGGTGATCCAGTTTGTTTGTATCTGTGGAGGTTTGCTATGTTGCTGAGTATGTTGTTGATTTTAGAGAAGGTTCCATGTGGTGCTGAGAAGAAGGTATATTATTTTGTGTTTGGATGGAATGTTCTATAGATTACTGTTAATCCCAATTGGTTCTGTTAGTTCCTTTGTTTCTTTGTTAAGTTTCTGTCTGGTGGTCCTGTCTAGTGGTGAGAGTATGGTATTAAAGTATCCCACTATAAGTGTGTGAGGTTTTACATGTGATTTGAACTTTAATAATGTTTCTTTTACAAATATGGGTGCCTTTGTATTGTGGGCATAGATGTTCAGAATTGAGACTTCATCTTGATGGACTTTTCCATGATGAATACGACATGCCCTTCTTCATCTCTTTTGATTGATTTTAGTTTGAAGTCTAATTTGTTAGATATTAGGATTGCTATACCAGCTTGTTTCTTGTGTCTATGAAGTTTAGATATGTTTCTTGTATGCAGCAGATGGATGGATTCTGTCTTCATTTCCATTCTGTTAGCCTGTGTCTTTTTTTCAGAAATTTAAGACCGTTGACATTGAGGGATATTAATGACCATTAATTGTTGATTCTTGTTTGTTTTGGATTTGTTTTGGTGGTATTATTGTGTGTGAATTTCCCCCCTTTTTTTCTTTTGGTGTTTGGTAAAGTAGGATTATCTATTGCCTACTGTTTTTGAGAGTGTAGATATATTCGTTGGGTTGGAGTTTTCCTTCCAGTACTTTCTGTAGGTCTGGATTTGTAGATATATATTGTTCAAATCTGGTTTTGTCATGGATAATCTTGTTTTCTACATCTATAGTGATTGAAAGCTTTGTTGGGTAGAATAATCTGTAGAGCCCAGATTCTTTAAACAATTTATTGTTTGATATTTTTTCTATTATCATTACTTGACATCCATAAAGTTTTGTGTCTTTATATTATGCCATATTAGAATGATTGGTTTTAAAAATGTTCTGTTTGAGTTGCTTATATAAGTTTTACAAAAAAAATATCTTTAGGGATTAGAGAGAGTTGGTTCCCAATTAAGAGCATGTGTTGCTCTGCAGGGGACCCAGGTTTACTTCCCAGGACCCTCTTGGAGGTTTACAGCTATCTGTAACTCCAGCTGGTAGGAGTGCCAACTCATACAGCCACTTTGGAAATCAGTATGAAGATTCCTCAGTTTGAAAAAGGGAATCAGTCTACCACAAGATACAGCAATTCCACTCTTAGGCATATACCCAAAGAATGCACATTCATACAACAAGGACATCTGCTCCACTATGTTTGTAGCAGCATTATTTGTAATAGCCAGAACCTGGAAGCATCCTAGATGCCCCTCAATTGGAGAATGGATAGAGAAAATGTGGTCCATTTACACAGTGGAGTACCACTCAGAGGAAGAAAAACAATGGAATCTTGAAATTTGCAGCAAATGGATAGTACTAGAAGAAACCATCCTGAGTGAGGTAACCCAGTCACAAAAAGGCAAATATGGTATGTACTCACTCATATGTTGGGGTCCAGCCTGTATCAGTCCTAAGCTGTATTAGGACATCTATCCTGGAACCAGCTGAACACCCCTGGGTTCGACCCTGAGTGGGGGAGTGTGGATCAGGGAAGTCCTGGCTACCCTGAGACAGAGACATCTTGTCATTTCAGGAGGGCTCTCAGTCCATACTGGAGACACCAGTTTATTCAAGCATCTTCTTAAATAGCTTTCCAAAAGCAGGGGTACTGCCATAAGACATCTATTATCATGTATATAGGGCTAACTAGGAAACACTTCCTTTAACCCTAGAGAGGGTCCTAGAATGCATGCACACAAACCCTGAGACCTTCCTTAATGCAGGTTTCACTAGTCTTCAGGTAAAGCTCTCTGGCCCCCATGCATGTTCCACTAGCACCGATGATGGGTGAGGGGTCTAGATCTATTGTTATGCACACTAGAAGGCATTCCCCACTGTGGCCAGGCCATCCAAAGGTACCAGCCTACTCTAAAAGACAATAGGAGATTAGAGCTCCTGGAATTGAGCTGAGGCCTATATTGAAGTATCTTATTTGGGCCCTGACACTCATATATGGATTTTAGACATGGATCAGCGCAGTTCCAGCCTACAATCCCACTACCAGAGAGTCTGGGAAACAGGGAGAACCCTAAAAGAGATATGCGAGGTACCCCAGAGAAGGGGAATGGGACAGGATTTCCTGAGCAGATCGGGAGCATGGGGCAGGGGAGAGGGAGCTGAGAAAAAGAGAGTGGGAGAAGAGGAGGGCAGAGGAGGACACTGGGGGGGGGGCAGAAAGGTTGAGTGGGGGGAGGGAGAATGGAGGAGAGCAGCATGAGCAATACCATAATAGAGGGAGTCATTAAAATGGTTTGAGGTGAGATCTGGCACCAGTGAGAATTCCAGAGATCTACAAGGATGACACCAACTAGCAATCTAAGTAGTAGTGGAGAAGCTACCTTAAATGCCCTTCTCTGATAATAAGTCTGATGACTACCTTATATGCCATCCTAGAGCCTTCATCCAGTGGCTGATGGAAGCAGAGGCAAACACCCACAGCTGAAAACTGAACTGAACTTCTGAAACCCAGTTGCAGAGAGGGAGGAGTGATGACCAAAGGGGTCAGGACTGGGCTGGTGAAACCCACAGAGGCAACCGACCTGAACAAGAGGGAGCTCTTGGACCCCAGACCAGCCTAAATTTGGATGTCAGGGAGGAGGCCTCGGCAATTTATGGAGCCTTGGGTAGTAGATCAGTATTTATCCCTGGCATACAAATTGACTTTGGGAGCCCATTCCACATGGAGGGATGCTCTCTCAGCCTAGACACATGGGAGATGGCCTAGGCCCTGCTCCGGATGCAACATCCAGACTCTGGAGATCACCCATGAAGGGCCATACCCTTCCTTTTAAATTTAAAAAAAGATAAAAAAATAATCTATTTGTCCCTTTAGGACAACTGGTTCAACTGAAATGTGTCCATTACCTCCTTCAATGAGCAGCTCTGTCAAGGAGAGCATCATGCTCTGATTGTCCTGGAAACAGCAACATCACTGGAATTGGGGACCAGATCTGGAACCTGATCAAATCAGGAGTGATGAAACAAGAAGGAAAAAGAGGAAAAGAAGTGAAAGTATCTAAAGTAAGAAAAAAAAATCATGTATTAGTATAAACATTAGAATTTGAGTGTAGCCGGGCGTTGGTGGCGCATGCCTTTAATCCCAGCACTTGGGAGGCAGAGGCAGGCGGATCTCTATGAGTTCGAGGCCAGCCTGGTCTACAAGAGCTAGTTCCAGGACAGCCTCCAAAGCCACAGAGAAACCCTGTCTCGAAAAAGCCAAAAAAAAAAAAATTGAATTAGAATGTGCTATTTTTAAAGTTTGAAAGAGAAATGTTTCAAGGTGTTTTTAGGGACTGTTGCTGGGAGAACAATAAAATATTAGAAAATAAGAATAAAATTGCCAAACGAATTTTGCATTGTGATTAGAACAGAATTTTCAATAATTTCTGAGATCTCCTAATTGGACTTCTGCCATTTTGTACTATATATTTAAGAGAAGCAGCATTCTCAGTGTTGACTATTATAAAATCAAAGTACCAAGCAATTAAAAAAAAAAGAAACCAAAGATGCTCTGTATCCTAAAGCATGAAATAGCCAAAATTAATTCTTTATGTAAAAATAAGGTAACACATCAACTTTGTAAAATTTGCTCCTGCCTTTGATAAATGGTAAAATTGTATGTATGTCAAAGGATTAACTTAAACTAGATTTCTTTATGGTTTATCATCAGTAAATGTTTTATTTGTTAATAGTTCTGTTTTTATATACCCATATTCTTTATGGTTTATCATCAGTAAATATTTCATTTGTAAATAGTTCTACTTTTATATACCCATATTCTTTACAGTTTATCATCAGTAAATGTTTTATTTGCAAATAATTGTGTTTTTATATACCCGTATTCCCAGGGTCACCAGTAGAAAACTCTTAAGAATCCCTGTTCTCGAGGACCCAGAAAGAGGCTGGAGGAAAGCCTACAACGGTCAACTTTCTCCTCCATCATACATGCATCTTGGGCCATCAGGCTTTGGTTGTCAAGTGCTTTCACCAGATGAGCCATCTCACTGGCTGTCAAAAACTTTAAGGATGTTGAGGATGTGCTCCATAAATTCTCATTACACACGAGAGGCCTCCAGAAAGTTTAATAAGCACATGGCTTTCCAGGCTTTCAATAGAAAGCCTGAAAAGAGAAAAGATCTTTTACAAAGAGCCTCATTAGTTAAGGTGTGACCTTGTTAGACAAGGTGTGGAAACATCGGGAAGATTCACAGAAAATGCACAGAATTTTGAGGAACTATGTTAGCACAAAAATATTGCCACAGGATGGTTTCATATATGCACGGTCCCCAGACATTGATCCTAGGGGCAAGAGGATTAGCAATTTCTAGGTCATCCTTGGCTGCATAATGAGTTTGAGGCCAGCTTGGACTAGGTGAGATAATGTCTTAACAAACAAAGGAGAATTCAGTGAGACAGCTCAGTGGGCAAACCTGCTTCTGAGCAAGCCTGATAACGTGGGACCCACGTAATTCAAGGAAAGAACCAACTCCCAAAAGTTGTCCTCTGACCTCCAAACATGTGCCATGCCCAACACATGCCTAAGCCCACAACAATTGTAATAAAAATGAAAACAAATGATGAACAACCAATCAACCACATAAAAAACAAATTAAAATAATATTACCAACAAAATCAGGAACAGACAAAAGATTGATATAAAATCCATCTTGACCCAGGTTTTCCCCTTTTAATATAAGAATATTTATTTATAATACCTTATGTCTACTTTGCCACGGTTTTGCGAGTATATGGGAGTAAGGCAGACAGCTTTTGGGGGGGGTATTACAAGCTCACAGACATGGATGAACAGTATTTCTGCAATTGTTCCTAAGAAACTACAATCACAGAATCAAGACTGTTCATCTATATTTAGATTCAAAGTTTGAAGGCATTGGCTTTGATCTGATGCTGTAACTGATGAATTTTAGTGCATGAGATGTGCTGGGTATATGCTTTATCTGTAAGAACTGAGAACTATTGAAGGTCAACAGCTTGTTTTTAATAACAGAATCTGCTACCCTACTTTTTAAAAAATCTTAACAGTGATCAGCTGAAAAGACTCCAGAAGGATCAGTCAAACATATGGTCCCATAGTTGGGCTGACTATGTGTATGTGTGTCCTATGCTATCACTCAGAAGGTTCCCATGCAGTTTACTGAGCTGTGATGCTCTTGGCATGCTTTTAGAGAATTACCTTGATTAAATTAATGGAGATAGGTAGAACCACCCACTGTGGGTGGCACCACCCTGGGCCATCTGAAAAGGAGAAATTGAGCTTAGCAAAAGCATTCATCACTCTGATTCTTGACCAGGGGTGGGGGTGTATACAGTAATCAGTTGCTCTAACCTCCTGATGCTGTAATTTCCCCACCATTATGGACTTTACCCTTGAACTGAGTCAAAATTTTCCCATTCTCCTAATGTTGGTTTTGTCATGGTAACTTATTACAAGACATGAAAAGTAACTAAGATACTAGTACATTAGTATATCATTGTACAACTGGAAGGTCATATATTCAAGAGATTCTCTCATTTTGTGGCAGAGGAAAATGGATTTTAACAATAGCTACATACATTGAACACATTCATGTTGTGTTAATATGGTTGATGGTCTCTTGAAGATTAAAGAAAAGTTTTCAAAATAAAATATAAAAAATAAGATTTTTTCAATCACATTGAGGTGTTTTATTTTCCCTCAAAACAGTGGTAAATCTTTCAGAGGTACTCAAATAGAAGAATTACTGAATTCCAGGCTCATGGGGCTGGAATGAATTTAGGGATCAGCTAGTGAAATCCACTTATTTATGGAGAAGAGAATTGAAAACCTACTTTCAAAAGTTCACTGTTGTCACTAGCAAGGGAAGCGGGTAGCATAACTGATAATCTTCATCATTCCCTCCTTCCCTCCAAACCCAATGCCCCAGTCTCACCCCCATCTCTGTAGCAGACCAGCTGGCGTGGCCTCCCCTTCCTCTCTGCCCCCATCTCCAGTGGGTAACTCAGATCCCCTTCAACCCTCCTCACCTTGGTATCTCAGCTCCCAGCTCTAGCAGGAATTCTCTGAAAACCAGGCAGCCAAGCCTGCCAAAGAAACACATAGGAGAGGCAGGAAGGCTGGTTTCACATCTTTACTCTCCCTCCTCTTCTCCATATCTAATCCCCTAGTTTCATCCCAAGCTTTGCAGCAGACTACTGACTGTGGCCTCCCCCCCCCACTCCCTCATTCTTTTTAAAGCAGATCCTGGTGCAACACTCTACTTTCCTCCCTCATGTGGAGCCCTTCAACACCTGCCTCCCAGTGCATTCTCATTTCTGTGTGTCAATTCTCAATACCTAGAAGCATATTTTACCCAGAACCCCCAGTGACCACATCTATAGGGTACACAGAAGAATTTTCTACCAGGTGCCTAGACTCTAACTCCAGCATAAAAACACAACAGCAGCAACAGTCAGGCACTATGTCTCCATTGGAGTTTAGAAATCCTGTACCACAGTAGGCTCTAAGTATTGAGACATAGCTGGAGCACAGAACAAAGACCTTATAGCCTTTATAAATATGATATGGATCCTTAAAGAGGAAATAAATAAATCTCTTAAAGAAATCTACAAAAACATGAACAGTAGAAGGAAATGAATAGACTAGTACAAGACCTGAAAGTGGAAACAGAATCAAAAAAGAAAATACAAACTGAGGAAAACCTAGAAATGAAAAATTTAGGAGCTCAAACAGGAATGTCAGAAGCAAGACTCAACAACAGAGGGATGGAAGAGGGAATCTCAGGCACTGAAGACATTATAGAAGAAATGGACACCTCAGTCAAAGAAAATGTTAAATCTTAAAAAATCCTGGCACAAGACATTCAGAAAACCTGGAACACTAGGAAAAGACCAAATCTAAGAAAAATGGGAATAGAGGAAGGAGAAGAAAGCCAGGTGAAAGGTTCAGAAAATATTTTCCACAAAATCATAGAAGAAAATTTCACTAGTCTAAATAAGGATTTGCCTATCAAGGCACAAGAAGCATACAGAATACCAAGTAGATTGGACCATAAAGAAAGTCCATGGGAGCATAATAATTAAAACATTCAATGCACTGAACAAAGAAAGAATATTAAAAGCTGTAAGAGAAAAAGACAAAGCAACATACATATAAAGGCATATTTATTAGAATTACACCTGACTTCTCAATAGATACTCTAAAATTCATAAGGGTATGGACAGATAGGCTACAGATTTTAAAAGATCATAAATGCCAGCCAAAACTACCACACTCAGCAAAACTTTCAATCACCATAGGTCAAAAAAATAAGACATTCCATTATAAAACTAAACTTAATCAAAATCTATCTACGAATCCAGCCCTACGGAAGTCACTAGAAAAGGAAAACTCCAACCTAAAGAGGTTAACTATACTAAAAAAAAAACAAACAAGCAAACAATAACAATAACAAAACAGAAACAAACAAAAAAACAAAGGAAACAAATAATCCCTGACCAACAAATCAAAAGAGGGGAAACACACTCCCCACACATGAGCAACAGAATAACAGGAATCAAAACCCACTGTTTACTTATATCTCTCAACATCAACGGTCTCAGTTATTCTATAAAACGACACAGAATAATAGAATGGATACGAAAACAGGATCCATTCTTCTTCTGTATCAAAGAAACATACCTCAATATCAAGGATAGATATCACCTTGGGGGGAAAATGGAAAAAGAGATTCCAAGAAAATGTACCTAAGAAATAAGCTAATGTAGTCATTTTAATATCTGACAAAATAGACTTCAAGTTAATCAGAAGCCATAGGGAAGAATACCACATCCTCATCAAAAGAAAAATCCACGTAAAGACTATTGTAATTTTTTTTTGTTTTTCGAGACAGGGTTTCTCTGTATTGTTTTGGAGGCTGTCCTGGAACTCACTCTGTAGACCAGGCTGGCCTCGAACTCACAGAGATCCACCTGCCTCTGCCTCCCGAGTGCTGGGATTAAAGGCGTGCACCACCAACACCCGGCTGACTATTGTAATTCTTAATATCTATACATCAGACACAAGGAACATTACTACAACACAAATCACATATTGATCCTCATGCACAAATAGTGAGAGACTCCAGTATCCCACTCATGTTAATAGACAGGTCATTGAGACAAAAAATAAACGGAGAAATGCTGCACTAACCAATGTTATAAACCAAATGGACCCAAGAAATAGTTACAGAACATTTGACCCAATATACCTTCTCAGGACCTCATGGAACTTTCTCCAAAAATAATTCAGACACTGAAACACAAAGTAAGCCTTAACAGATACAGATAGCTAGAACAATAAGACTACTGAAGAAGATTAAGGAGATACAAATAGGAAAGTAAGAAGTCAAAATATTTTTATTTAAAGATGATATACTATGCATAAGTGACCCTACAAACTCTACTAAGAAACGTCTAGAGCTGATAAACACTTTCAACAAAGAGGCTGAAGACAAAATTTATTCATAGAAACCAGTAGCCCTCCTATATGCAAATGGACTGAGAAAGGAATCAGGGAAACAGCACCTTTCACATTGGCCTCAAATAATATAAAATACCTTGGAGTAACTCTAACCAAGCAACTATGTGCCTACATAAACAAATTGGAGGGATCTCATACTAGTAACTTGACAGCACATCTAAAACTCTAGAACACAGGGAGAAATTACACCTGAGACCTTAGAACACTTAGCCTCAAAAGGGATGTCTCCATCAAACTCCTCCCCTCGGAGCTCAGGGAACCCCACAGAAGAGGAGGCAGAAAGAGTGTAAGAGCCAGAGGAGATACAGTATACCAGGAAATAAAGGCCCCCCGAATCAACATGAGCAAAGCTCATATGAGCTCACAGAGACGGAGGCAGCACTAATAAGGCTTGCACAGATCTGCACTAAGTGGGTTCCTAGAGCTGAAAGGAGAAGTAGACACATGCCCCTAACCCTAGCCCAGAAGCAATCTATGACTGATAACTACTTGTAAATGAAAATTTGTCTCCCTCCAACGGAATCTACTGGGGAAACAATATACTCTTAAAGTAGGTTGCATGCCCAGTGGCAGACGATCAACAGAAAACAAACACAATAGCATCTTTGGATGTTCCTTGTATCAAAATGTCATATCAGGGCTTTTCATCAAAACCAAGTTGCTATGTTTTTATTTTATTTATATGTGTGATTTTTATTCTCTGTTTTTACACTGCAGGTCCTTTGTGTATCAATTATGGCTTCCAGTTTAGTACTTTTATGGTATTCCTGAGTGTGCAAACCAGTTGTTTCTTGTACCTTTTCTTGGGCTCTTTTCCTTCTGTTTGTTTTGTGTAATTCCAATGTGTTAGTTTTTGCTTTATGTTACTATATTTTATATTACTATAACTATATATTATTATTATCTCTTAGAAGGCTGTTGGATTTCTAATGAGAGACAGAAAGGGGTTGAATCTGAAAGGGAGTTGAGGTCATGAGGACCTGGGAGGAGTAGAGGGAGGGAAAACCACATTTAGGATATATCATGTGAGAAACTTTTCAATAAAAGGGAGAAAAATCTCTTTTGTAATTGCCTTTTAAAGTGGTTCAGGAGCTACAAGAGAAAACCAGGCAGATAATTCTGTCCCTTACCTTATTTCTGAAACCCAAACAGTATAATCCAATTCAGCCAACTACTTTATTCACTAGTCTTGACTTTTGGCAAACTCCAAGAAAAAAAAAAATCAAATCCCCTGTCAAAGGATGGAGATTTGTCACTATTGAAGATAGTCAAAGAAATTAGCCTCGGGCTCTGAAAGCAATTTCAGGAAGACTTCTCAAACTATGTTAAGCAACGGCTATGCTGTTGGAATAAATGTGTCTCCTGTCAGGGCAGCTACTTGAAAAAGATATGGTAATTTGGATCTGTAATTTCTGCTTTGTTTCTTAAACAGTCGAAGCACATTATACATCAAGTGTGCAGGAAATGATGGCCATCCATTCTGCAAACAACCATAACAATAAAAATTTAAATAGTTTCAGTCAGTCAGTGTGCCAGTCTTTGCACGACAATTGACACCTAAGATTTTGAATGGGATTTCTACTGTTCCTGTTAATGGCTACGTCAGTCTATCTTACCCTTACCAACAGTTCCCTTGGTAACTATCAATTCCTTTAATGCCATACTTCAACATCATAGTAGATACAGAATTTGATACAGTTATGTGGTCTTTCCAACCCAGTCATCACATCATTCCGTATATTCCAGGTTTTCTCCACATCCATACACCTTAATTGACACTTGTGATGCAGTTTTATAGCATCGATCCTGAATTTTAAATAAAACCAAAGGCTGGACACCTTTAACCCCAGCCTTCAGAAGGCAGAGGCAGGCAGATCTCTTGTGAGTCTAAGGCCAGCCTGGTTTGCATAGCAAGTTCTAGGGCAACCAAGACTATGCATAAAGAAACCCTGTCTCAAAAACAAACAACAAAATCTTTAATTCCTTGTTCACTTTGTTCGGTTGTTTGTTGCTACCTGAAACACAAATTCTGAGGTAAATTCTATGACTTTATCTGGACTAAGTGTGAAAGAATTCCATGGTGTTCTATGTTGTCATGATCGAAGAATACAGGGAGACACATTATATTTTATGTTAGTATTTTTTATATTTTATTACTGCTTTGATTTTCTTGTAAATACAAATTCCTCTAGGGTGGATAGTGATTATCAGTTTTATCTAGGGAAATAAAGTTTGCTACATTGTGAGAGGAAACAGCACGGAGGGCTGAGTGTATGTTGGGGATAGGACAGGTTATCAGGGGAAAAAATGAAGCAGAGTTATGGCAAAGATGGGCAGGAGCTCCATGTGTCTGTTTGATCCTGACTCAGAACCTAATTGCTTTTAAATGTTCTTCAGGTTGACATCATTATGTCTTCTCACTGTAATGGACATTGCAAAAATGGAAATATTCATATCATCATTATTATGTTTTTTGGATATTGGTTCCATTGTGATAAAACAAGTTGTTTTTTAAAGTCATCACCTGCCTGGGGTGAAGGGGCACATTTGCCATGGTCATAGCACATGACAAACACCCTTAGTAGAAGGATTTTGTCATGCTGCTGGGTGTTGAATTTAGGAAGTAATAATACAGTATTGTACCCTGCTCACATGTGTGGCCAGTAACCCATCTGTGGGTGCCATTATCCACCTTCCCTTGCCTAGGATGCAGACACTGGGAACTGGACATGACTTCCTTCTCTAGCTGCTGTCTTTACTGTGCACAAGAAAGTAAGTAGGGAGAAGAGAAGAGTCAACCCAGATGCACTAAAACTGGGAGTCAGCTCATAGCCCCCTAGACTGACTCTAATGTCACTCCTTTTCCATGTTCACCCTTCCCCCCTCTTTCAAATGGTTTTTCTCTCTCTCCAAACCTTCTCTTGCTGTTCCTTTCTTTGTCTTGTTTTTCTGTATCACTTAGATGTAGTTATTCAGAACTAAATAGAGTGCCAACCTCTGAACTAATCTATATTATATTGCTGTGACCTGAATCCTATTTTCTCAGTTACCAATAAATTGAAATTCATTCCTCACAGCTTCCCGACATAACCTCTGACTGGTTCATACTAAATCTTTGCTGTATACCAGAAATATAACCTGGTTTAGACACCGGTTTACTTTCATGTTAGTTCGGTATGCCTCTCTATGAGGAGTTATCCAAGGTGGCATCATCTAAAGTTTTTATTAAAGTTTAAGACAATATGCCTGAAACAACTTGGGAAAAACACCAAAGTATGCAAACTTTCACAGTTCAAGACTTTGCTTGGGTGTGTTTATTCCCTTATGAACCCTTTCTGGGAGAAGTAATTGGATGTGTATTAAAGATGGATCAGGGTTCACAGCCAGTATGGACATACCAACAGACTTGTCTAAAATATAACTAGTGGATTAATGATAGAGCTTCAAAAAGAAGTGTGGAAAAATTAGTAGAAAAAAATCTCAGCTGCATATATCACTCTTTATTCAATGTGCTAATTTGTTTGTATAATTGAATATTTACCAGTGATACAATGTAATTGTACTTTATAACAGATGGGAGACTTCACTTTGTGAAACATTACATCACATCATGGTCACCAGTGGCCACTGCCAATGAAGACAGCATTTTCTTTTACAAATGCAAAGCTTCCTCTCAATTTTATGTAACAATCTTAGTTACAGGGATTAATGAAGATCTTGGGTATAAGACAGGTTATAAATTATGTGGGTTGAGAATGGAAGACAAAGATCAGTGTGGACAGCTCATTTCCACACAAATCTAGGCTAGAGTAACAAATTGGTGTTGTCTATACATATATATATCCGTGCCTCCAATAAGAAAGGAATTCCTCATGAATTTATAGAGGGCTTGGTAGCTCCACTAGAAATTCTCCTTTGTTAGCCAGCTGTCTTTTTTCCAGATATTCTCAATTAGTGCATATTTTAAAATAGTTGCTTGATTAGGAAAAGCTTAAAGAACTTCCCAAGTGGAATTTCTATCTGCCTCATTGAACACCAGTATGCTTTAAAGTGACTAAGAAAATGAATACTCCAAAAGGGTAAAGACAGTGCCTAGAAAGCATAGTGTACCTTCCTTTGAGCAAGACTGTGAGGAGCCGCCCTCACTATCGCTATCGCCATTAGAAGATGGCGCTGACATCTGCTGTCAGTTGGAGTTTACCGTTTAAGCTGTGCCTCACCCGTCATCTGGGGTGATGAGCAAACCACCAATCCCGGCTCTACACGTCTCACTCGGAGCTCCTAGGCTTATATAAGGGGCTGGGTTTCTTAGCTTGGGGTCTCCCTCTCAGAAGCTGATCATCTATCTCTCAAGATGTATTAAAGCTTTACTGCAGAAGGATCCGAGTGTCCTGCGTCGTTCTTGCTGGCGAGACGGTAGCGCGGGACATCTGGTGCCGAAACCCGGGAACTCTTCAACATCGCCGGCGCCGCGGGAGACCCCTCGGAAGACGGGGCGGATTCAGAACTGCAGGGATGTAAG
Organism: Mesocricetus auratus; assembly: GCF_017639785.1. Lineage (NCBI taxonomy): Eukaryota > Metazoa > Chordata > Mammalia > Rodentia > Cricetidae > Mesocricetus > Mesocricetus auratus. Next base: position 37,101,138 of record NW_024429194.1, on the reverse strand, counting down.
TTCAGAGAGGTATGCTTTATCCTGAACACCCCTTTTCTCAACTTTGGCCTTAGTTTGTCATCACCGTGGGACGGGTCAGTGGAGGCTTTGGTGCTAGTCCTGTTTGTCCTTCTTCATCGTGGCTGGTACTGACAGAACGGTGCTGTCAGTCTGGTAAGTCGAGCGCCGTTTTTTTAGATAAGCCGCTAGCGCGATGGGATTGTCACAGTCAGTGGTTACTGCTCTGTGCTAAAACAAAGAGATCTCAAAATTGCACCACGAACACTTCAAAATTTTGTGAAGGAGGTAGATAGAGTGGCACCATGGTATGCTTGTTCCGGGTCCCTCACTGTGGCCTCATGGAACAAGCTAGGTAAAGAACTAGACAGGAAGCATGCAGAAGGAGATCTCCGCTTAGGTACCAAAGCCATTTGGAAGCTAGTTAAAAACTGCTTGGAGGATGAGGCCTGTCACCCTGCTATAGTAGAAAGTCAGGGAACCTTAGAGGAAGTTCAGGATAGCATGTCAGAAACTGAACGGAGTGAGAGAATGGGAGCTCGCAAAAGGAAAGACATGTCTAAGAAAAAAGGCCCTCCCAAGAAGTTAAGAAAGGGGAGAGAAAGAAGGGAGTGATCATTCACCCCCTAACAAATCTAAGAAAAAGAAAAAGCCAGAATCTAGCCTATACCCTACGGTAGAGCTAGAAGCCTTGGAGCTAGATAATTCCGATTCTGACACTCTGGATTCTAGCGAAGAAGGTGGTCTAGAGGAGGAGGTGGCACGGTATGAGGAAGAAAGATATCACCCTGATAGACACCGGCCGCTGAAAACAAAAATGAATGTGAGGCCACCGCCTATAAATCCGGCGGGCTCACGCCCCTCGGCGCCTCCGCAGTATGAGCTTCGGCTGAATACTGGTACTGACTCCTTTTTACCTTTAGAGGAACGGAGAAAAATACAAATGGCTTTTCCAGTATTCGAGAATGTGGAAGGCGGAAGAGTACATACTCCCGTAGATTACAATCAAATCAAAGAATTGGCCGAATCCGTTCGTAATTATGGGGTCAATGCTAACTTTACCACAATACAGGTAGAAAGGCTTGCTAATTTTGCCATGACTCCCACTGACTGGCAGACGACAGTGAAAGCAGTGCTTCCCAACATGGGACAATACATGGAATGGAAGGCTCTCTGGTATGATGCAGCCCAGGCGCAAGCTAGAGTTAATGCCACAGCTGAAGATGAGAATCAGAGGCAGTGGACATTTGAAATGCTGACAGGTCAGGGTCAACATGCCCTTAATCAAACCAACTACATCTGGGGCGTCTATGGTCAGGTGTCGGCCGCCGCTATTAAAGCATGGAAGGCCCTCACAAAAAGGGAGAATCCAGTGGACACCTTACAAAGATTGTCCAAGGACCCCAAGAGCCATTTTCAGACTTTGTGGCCAGAATGACCGAGGCCGCCGGTCGCATCTTTGGTGATTCAGAACAAGCTATGCCCCTGATTGAGCAACTTGTCTATGAACAAGCAACCCAGGAATGTCGAGCGGCTATCGCCCCTCGCAAAAGCAAAGGTTTACAAGATTGGCTCAGAGTGTGCAGGGAGCTGGGGGACCCCTAACCAATGCAGGACTAGCTGCCGCCATTTTACAAACGCACAGGCGTGGAGATTTATCTAGTCGAAAAGCTTGTTTTAATTGTGGGAAAATGGGGCACCTTAAGAAAGATTGTCAATCCCCTGAAAGAACAAGAGAACTGAAGCTTTGCCATCGTTGTGGTAAAGGTTATCATAGGGCTAGTGAGTGCAGGTCAGTCCGGGATATGAAAGGGAGGCTTCTGCCCCCTATTGAAGAACCCAAGGTACCCCAATCAAAAAACGGGTCACGGGGCCCATGGTCCCAGGGCCCTCAGAAATATGGGAACCGATTTCAGAAAAGCAATCAAGAGGAAGTAGAGGCTTCCGAGGAACCCCCGGAATGGACTTGCGTGCCGCTTCCGACTTCTTACTCATGCCCCAAATGAATGTTCAACCGGTCCCAGTCCATTCCCCTGGACCTTTGCCCCCTGCCACCATTGGGCTTATTCTGGGCCGTGGCTCCTTAACTTTACAGGGACTCATTATATATCCTGGGATTGTTGACCCGTATCATAAAGAGGAGATTCAAGTTCTCTGTTCTAGCCCTCGGGGTGTATTTTCTATAAAGCAGGGAGATAGAATTGCACAACTGGTGTTGCTGCCCTCCCTCGGGGATGGAGAAACCTACACTTTACAAAAAAGGGCTATGGGATCTTCTGGAAGTGATTCAGCCTATCTGGCTATACCCCTAAATGAGAGACCTACAATAAAATTGTTAATTAATGGAAAAGAATTTGAAGGGATAATGGATACGGGAGCAGACAAAAGCATTATTTCACTCCATTGGTGGCCGAAGTCTTGGCCCACTGTTGTTTCATCTCATTCTCTACAAGGTCTTGGATACCAGTCCTCTCCTGCCATCAGTGCCTCAGCCTTAACCTGGCGGAACGCTGAGGGCAAACAGGGATGTTTTACCCCCTATGTGTTGCCACTCCCTGTAAATTTATGGGGACGGGATGTGTTACAAGCCATGGGCATGACCCTAACTAATGAATACTCCCCCCAGGCATCAGCCATTATGGCAAAGATGGGGTATACAAAGGGTAGAGGCTTGGGTAGGCAAGAACAAGGCAGAATAAAACCCATTACACAACATGGAAATCGGGGTAGAAAAGGACTGGGTTTTATTTAGGGGCCGTTGAGGCTTCACGACCCATACCATGGAAAACAGAGGAGCCGTTATGGGTCTCTCAATGGCCTCTATCCTCTGAAAAATTAGAGGCTGTCACAAGATTAGTGCAAGAACAGGAACGGCTGGGGCATCTAGAGCCTTCTACCTCCCCATGGAATACACCAATTTTTGTTATTAAGAAGAAATCTGGGAAGTGGAGATTACTCCATGACCTGCGGGCCATTAACAATCAGATGCATCTTTTTGGCCCTGTTCAAAGAGGACTTCCTTTGCTTTCTGCACTCCCTCAAGATTGGAAGCTTATTATTATAGATATTAAGGATTGTTTCTTCTCTATTCCACTTTACCCACGGGATAGACCAAGGTTTGCCTTCACTATCCCTTCTCTTAATCATATGGAACCAGACAAGAGATTTCAGTGGAAGGTACTGCCGCAAGGCATGGCCAATAGCCCAACAATATGTCAGCTGTATGTGCAGGAGGCTTTGGAGCCAATTAGGAAGCAATTTACATCTTTAATCATGATCCATTATATGGACGATATTCTTATTTGTCACAAAGAGTTAGATGTTTTACAAAGTGCTTTTCCCATGCTGGTGGCTGAATTAAAACAGTGGGGATTAGAGATTGCCTCAGAAAAGGTTCAAATTGCAGATACAGGGCTCTTTTTGGGCTCAATGATTACTCCCAAAAATATAGTTCCTCAGAAAATAGAAATTCGCAAAGACCACTTACAAACATTAAATGATTTTCAGAAACTTCTGGGAGATATAAATTGGTTGAGGCCCTTTTTAAAAATTCCATCTGCTGATCTAAAACCCCTCTTCGATCTCCTGGAGGGTGAGCCTCATATCTCCTCACCCAGAAAATTTACCCCTGCCGCCCACCGAGCCTTACAGATGGTGGAAGAGGCCTTACAGGAAGCACAATTACAACGTATTGAGGAGTCACTACCTTTTAATCTGTGTGTTTTTAAGACAGCTCAATTGCCAACTGCAGTCCTGTGGCAACATGGACCATTACTTTGGATTCATCCAAATGCTTCCCCTGCTAAGATTATTGACTGGTACCCTGATGCTGTTGCACAGCTCGCTTAGCGGAATAAAAGCAGCTGTTACGCATTTTGGCAGGGATCCTGATTCCTTGATTGTGCCTTATACTGCTGCACAAGTTCAGACCTTGGCAGCCACATCTAGTGATTGGGCAGTTTTAGTTACTTCCTTTTCAGGACAAATTGATAATCATTTTCCAAAGCATCCAATTTTACAGTTTGCCCTAAACCAGGCTATAGTGTTTCCACAAGTGACAGCTAAAGACCCACTCCCAGATGGGACTGTGGTGTACACTGATGGATCGAAAACTGGTATGGGAGCTTATGTGGTCAAGGATAGGGTTATATCTAAACAATATAATGAAACTTCACCTCAAGTTGTAGAATGTCTGATAGTACTGGAGGTTCTTGAGGCTTTTCCAGGACCCCTCAATATTGTATCAGATTCCTCTTATGTGGTTAATGCAGTTAATCTCCTTGAGATAGCTGGAATAATAAGATCCTCCAGCAGAGTTGCTAACATCTTTCAGAAGATACAAGCTGCCTTGTTAAATAGGAGATTTCCTGTTTTCATTACCCATGTCCGAGCACATTCTGGACTCCCAGGTCCCATGTCCTTAGGGAATGACTTAGCGGACAAGGCTACAAAGCTGGTGGCCGCTGCCTTGTCTACCCACACACAAGCAGCAAAAGAATTCCATCAGCGCTTTCATGTGACGGCTGAGACCTTGCGCCGTCGTTTTGCTCTATCCAGGAAAGAGGCTAGGGAAATTGTTACTCAATGCCAGAATTGCTGCGAATTCTTACCTGCTCCCCACGTGGGAATAAACCCACGTGGCATTAGACTCATTGCAGATGTGGCAGATGGATGTTACTCATATTCCCTCTTTTGGAAGGCTTCAATATGTTCATGTTTCTGTTGACACCTGTTCTGGCGTAATGTTTGCCACGCCCCTAACAGGGGAAAAGGCCTCATATGTGATTCAACATTGCCTTGAGGCCTGGAGTGCTTGGGGAAAACCCAGAATTTTAAAAACAGACAATGGACCAGCATATACCTCTCAAAAATTCCGACAGTTTTGTCGGCAAATGGATGTTACCCATCTAACTGGCCTACCTTATAACCCTCAAGGACAGGGCATTGTGGAACGTGCCCATCGTACACTCAAATCATATCTGATTAAACAAAGGGGAGTATTGAGGATGTTCTACCCTCGGTACCAAGAGTTGCTGTGTCCATGGCACTTTTTACCCTTAATTTCTTGAACTCTGATGCCCAAGGCCACACTGCGGCCGATCGCCACAGTTTAGAGCCTGATAGGCCAAAAGAATTTGTAAAATGGAAAGATGTGCTAACTAATGAATGGAAAGGCCCGGATCCTATTCTAATAAGATCCAGGGGAGCTGTGTGTGTTTTTCCACAGGAGGAAGAAAACCCCCTGTGGATCCCTGAAAGACTCACTCGAAGAGCTCCTTCACAACTCCAGAATAAGAAGGATGGAGGCCAAGTGGGTGATGAAGACTCTCCTACTCGGGATGATGGTTCCTAGTATGATGGGAGAGTTACGGTGGGCCATCATGTCTACCTTCCCCCTACCGATGCCAGTGATGCATAATGCCCAGGAGTTCCCTAGATTTTTCACAACTAATAGAGAGTTGGGGCTTGCCTTTTTGCCTTTAGATCCTCAGATACAGAGTTTTCAGGATGAGAGAACCTTGTCATTGGTAGGAAGCTTGTGCTTTACTGTGATTTCTTCATTAAAGGATAATTTTATTCATATGGATCCAGAAAGATCTAATGCTAATCCTTTTGAATTAATGGAAGCTGTACTGATCTTTCTCCTATGGCAATGATTGCTGGAGGATATAGTGAGAAGGGACAGATTACTTTTGATTGGAAAGGGGCATTAGGCAACAGTCTGAGTGAGGGACAGAGCTCTGGATCATCTGATTGGTCCTCCTCCAATGTTAAGTATACCCCTTTTAAGAGAACTAATTATTCAGCTGCTCCAATTTGTGTTTGGCTGCCCTTTATTTGGGTTGTGAGTAATGATACCTTAGGTAAGAATCAGAAAGAAATAAATTGCTCTGCTTAGAATTGTTTTTATGCATTATGCTGGGATGCTATTAAGCACCCTTTTGCTTTGGTAATGCGCATGCCTCGATTTGTTCCAGTTCCTGTTGAGGTGCCAAGTAGTTTGAGTTTGTTTAGGGAAAAGCGAGATTTTTGGGATCTCTGCTATTATTGTGGGCCTGATAGCTGCCGCCGCGGTTACTGCTTCGGTTACCGCCTCGGCCCTTGCACTTTCCGCCACTGTGCAGACAACTCAAACCATTAATGAACTATCAGCCACTGTGACCATGGCCCTAGATAAACAGGCCACTGCCAATTCTCAGATACAAGGAGGCCTGATGTTGGTAAACCAACAGATTAATTTGGTTCAGGAACAATTGGATATATTGTGGCAGATGGCCCAATTGGGATGTGAACAAAAGTTGCCTGGCCTTTGTGTCACTTCAGTACAATATGAGAATTTTACAAGAGCAGCTAACCTGTCAAAAGCTCTGTCTCAACATTTATTACAGAATTGGACTTTTGAGTTTGAGCAGACACTCCGTGAGTTGAGAGTGGCGATCCTGCAAGTGAATTCCACGCGTCTGGATCTTTCTCTGATGGAAGGCCTCTCCTCCTGGATTTCATCTGCATTTTCTTATTTTAAGGAATGGGTGGGGGTGGGATCATTTAGCCTAGTTCTCTGCTGTGGAATAGTGTTGATGCTTTGGATGGTGTGTAAGCTCAGAGCCCAAACAAAAGAGACAAAGTGATGGTGGCACAAGCACTTGCTGCCTTAGAACACGGAGCCTCCCTGACATTTGGTTAACCATGTTAAAGCAATAGGTCGCTGGCCTCCCGGCTCTTGCACCCCACGAGGCTAGTCTCATTGCACGGGATAGAGTGGGTAGGCTTCAGCAGCCCAAGGAGTTGCAAGGCTAAGCACTGCACAGGAGAGGTCTGCGGTATAACGACTTTCTCCTGGGAGATAAGTCATCTTGCATGAAGGTTCTATGTCATGATCTCCTTCCCCCAGAAAAACGACATCGGGACTGGTCAGGGCTCCCTCTGGGGATAAGACCCTGGAGAGGAGCTTTGTACATGTTCCAAATTTGCACATGGGGATTTGACCTCTATCTCCACTCCAAAGTTGTGGGTGTCCTATGGCTTCAAAAATAAAGGAATAGGGGAGATGTGAGGAGCCGCCCTCACTATCGCTATCGCCATTAGAAGATGGCGCTGACATCTGCTGTCAGTTGGAGTTTACCGTTTAAGCTGTGCCTCACCCGTCATCTGGGGTGATGAGCAAACCACCAATCCCGGCTCTACACGTCTCACTTGGAGCTCCTAGGCTTATATAAGGGGCTGGGTTTCTTAGCTTGGGGTCTCCCTCTCAGAAGCTGATCATCTATCTCTCAAGATGCATTAAAGCTTTACTGCAGAAGGATCCGAGTGTCCTGCGTCGTTCTTGCTGGCGAGACGGTAGCGCGGGACACAAGACAGTCTGAGTGGTCACATCATGTCCACTTGCACTGAGAATGAGAGTCATTGGAAGAAAAATCTAGGCAAGAACACATAAAAAGCATAGCCAAAGAGCAAATACCAAATAGCAAGGGGAAAACCCGTGGAAATATTAGAAATAGCATAGAAGACACAGACTATCCAGAAATGAATGAATAAATAAAATACATGAGCCACGGAACTAAATATGTTAATGCAATAGATGGCAATTTGAAAGAAACAGAATGAAAAACAAAAAACAAGCAAACTTACAAGGATTTATACAAAAGATGGCAAATATCTAGTGAAATGATTCGATACAGACACTGCAATTGCGTAGAAAGTATATTGTATCTTAGCAAGATTGTAGATATAGATAAAAGCTCTTATAAAGTTGATGGGTGGATATATATATATATTATTTTTAAATTTAAATTAGACACAAGGTTGCTTCACATGTCAATTATAGGTTCCTCTCTGTTTCCCTCCTCTCCTCCCGTACCTTCCCCTCAACCCCCCCAATATCCCCTCATTTCCCCAGGGAGGGTGAGGCCCTCCATGGGGGTGTCCATAGTCTGTCATTTCATCCAGGGCAGGGCCTAGACTCTCCCTCGAGAGTTTAGGGTGAGAGTGTATCTCTCATTGTTGGATGGGAGTCTGAAGTCTATTTGTATACCCGGAATAAATACTGATCTACTACCCAAGGCTCAATAGATTACCTAGGCCTCCTCACTGACAGATGGGTGGTTGTTTTAAGACATGGGATGAATTAGGATTTTGTAGGAAGAGTTAAGACAAAGCAGATATATAGACACACTCAAGAGCCTTCAAACAATGGCCAGCTAAATTCATGGTAGCTTTCTTACTAATGTTTAACACCTTATCCCCTGAGAACTAGTGAATTTTCAATTATTCTCATACAAGAAACCTCCAGTTTAGAAATATGTGCTGAATATTTGACACAAGGGGGCATGAGTCATATCTCTAGCTCTTCCTCATATAGTGACTTTGTTAGGCATCTCAAAATGAGGATGAAATGTCTGCCTTTCTATTCCCAAATAAGCAAAAGGGAAGCTTTAATTGCTTTTTATTAAGTCCATGTATTTTGATGCTGGGTTTAGATGCTGAATATTCCCCAAAGTTCTCACACAGAACCTTGGTCTCCAGGGTATTGGGGTTGGGGAGTGTTCTGCACCTTTAAGAGGCAGAGTGTTATTGAACTGAATTCCTGGAACCCAGTGACAGAGATGGAGGAGTGATGAACAAAGTGGTCAAGACCGTGCTGGTGAAACCCACAAAAATAGCTGACTGGACAAGGGGGAGCTCTTAAACCCCAAACTGATGGCTGAGAGGCCAACAGGGGACTGATCCAGACTCCCTGAAGGTAGTGCCAGGGAGGAGGCTTCAGCAATCTCTGGGGCCTTGGATGGCAGAACAGTGTTTACCATGGCGGACGAATGAACACCACATGGAGGGATGCTCTCTCAGCCTGGACACATGGGGAAGGGCCTAGGTCCTGCCTTGGATGAAATAACAGACTCCGGAGATTCCCCCAAGGAGGGCCTCACCCTCCATGGAGAATGGTGTAGGGAGTGGGTGGGGGGCTGGTGGAGGGATAGGGGAGGAGGGGTGGGAGAGGGAGCTGGGATTGACATGTGAAGTGTGCGTGTTTCTAATTTAAATAAAAACATATATTGAGAAAAAGAGAAGGTAATCAAGCATTGTCCTTGCACAAAGGGAGCACAAGATACCTCAAGGGCATCACAGCCCAAGCACACAGTAGTAGTAGCCTTTGGCCCAATAACTCCAGTTTCTTCAGGGGAAAAGCCAAGGTTCCCAGGAAACCTTAACGCTTATGAGGCTCTGGCTCCATCCCCAGACTGCCCTGGCTCCAGAAAAAAAAAAAAAAAGAGGCAGAGTTTTGTGGGACGTCCTTAAGTCAATAAGGTATACCCTTAGAGAGATTCTTCCCTTCCTTCCCTCTCCCCTCCCCTCTTCTCCACCTTCTCCTCTACCTCCCTGCTCCTGTTTCAGAACTGATCATTTGCATACATTTTCTGTTTCTGTTCTTTTTTTTCAACTCTTTAAAAATTTATTTATTTAAAACAATCTTATTTTACTTACCAATCCCAGTTCCCTCTCCCTCCTGTCCTCCTATACACCCCCCCGTCAATCCCCCATCGCCCCCCATGCACTCCCCTGGGAGGGTGAAGCCTCCCATAGGGGATCATCAAAGTTTGTCACATCATTTGGGGCAAGACCTAGGCCTTCTCCCATGTATCTAGGCTGAGAGACTATCCCTCCATAGGGAATGGGTTCTCAAAGCCCATTGGTGCACTTCTATTTGGTGACCAAATAATCTATGAATTTGACCAGTTTTTATCCCTCTTGTGTTTTGTATGTAGATTTCTTATGCAGAACAGCTCAGTATAGACAACCCTAAGCCTTGATATCTTGTTTTTCTCATGCTGTATGTCTAAGATTTGGTTCAATACCAACAGACAATTCTCCCCCTCTCTCTGGATGGTAGTCATGCAAGGTTTATTTTTGTTGTTGTTGTTCTTATTTTATTGATGCTTAAGCTAGCACACAAAACAGTAGATTTCATTATAACACCTTTTCACAGATATCAGTGTATCTTGTTTATATATGTAACACCCCAATACCCTCCGCCATTCCACTTTTAATAAATACGTTTATGTGTGACAAAAGCATTGCTGTTTACGCAGTCCGAATCGTGAAGAATTTGAAAACAAGAATTACTGCCTATGCAGTTTAGATCAATTTCTATCATTTCTCATATTTCTAACTGAGATATTTTTAAATTGAATATGGCATGGGATTGTAAACAAGGTCATTTCTTTCTGTCTTTCCTAAGGGTCGCTGTATAAGGATTTTATTAAGTTCTAAACTAATCAGTCAACACTGCTGGGAATCCAGCCACCAGTAGCTCTCTGCATCATATTTCCTGGTTGTACCTCTGTAGAGCAATTGTCCCTTTGCCTCACCCTCTTTAAAGACAAACATGGCTAAGTTAGACAGTTCAGCAATATAGCACTAACATAGCTGGGATGAGGCCCTTGATTCAATCTTAACATCACAACAGACAGTAACAACAAACACTGAAGGAGTAAGCCTTTCATGCTTTATTTTTAGAGTACCTTGAGCATGTTTGCCTGGGAATTTATTTTTCTTACAGAGGACTCTCAAGTTATGAAAGTTTCAGGACCATTTGGTTTCTGTGAGTACATCAACTGGGATTTCGGGAACCAGTTGCCTACTTTTGGGGTGTGTTAGCTGGGAATTAGGGCATCAGCAATGGTTTAAAAGTCTGCCTTTAATTAGATGACTGAAAACATTTTTTGTTGTCATCTAGACATATAGTGATGTGGCACCTGATGAAGAAAAAAGACTAATGACTTCCTTTACCACACAGGTGTAAGGAAACTACTGTCAAAACTAGGGATGGGGCTGCAAAAAAAATGTCAGATCTTGTAACAAAGAATCACACCAGTATAAAGAATTACTACAAGTAAAGGTTGGGGCAAGGGATGTGAAGATTTAATGGCATTACAGAAAAAAATTGTATGTATTTAAACACTCTTTAAAATTCAAAGGTTGTTTACCATATTTTTTTGTGTGTGTTTTTTTTCCAGACAGGGTTTCTTTGTGCAGCTCTGGCTGTCCTGGAACCCAGTCTGTAGACCAGGCTGGACTCAGACTCAGAGAAATCTGCCTGCCTCTACCTTCCAGATGCTGGTATTAAAGGGGTGCACCACTACCATCCAGCCATAAGATACTTATTAAATCATTTTCAATATATAAGCACAAATGAAGAACCCTAGGTTATTATAGTATTGCTTAAGATAGGGTGTGATGGTTCAATAGATGTGGTAGTTTGAATGTAATTGGCCTCATAAGCTCATAGGAAGTAGCATTATTAGGAGGTGTGGCTTTGTTGGAGTAGGTTCCTCCTTGTTGGAGGAACTGTGTCACTGTGGGGGTGATCCTTGAGGTCTCCTTTGTGCAAGCTACACTCAGTGTGGTAGACAGTTCACTTCCTGTTGCCTGCTGATCAAGATGTATAACTGTCAGCCAGTTCTCCAGCACCATGTCTGACTACTGCCATGACCCACAGTGATGACAATGGACTGAACATCTGAAACTGTAAGCCACTCCAATTAAATATTTTCCTTTATAAGAGTTGCCTTTGGTCATGGAGGCTATTTATAGCAACAGAAACCCTAACTAAGACAGTGGGTAAAAGTGTTTGCTTCTCAAGTCTGATGACCTGAGTTTAATACCTGGGATTCATGTAAAGTTGGAAATGAAGAAGCCAACAGAATAAAATTATCTTCTGACCTCCACACATACACTTGAGTATGCTCCTGTCTATAACACACACACATACACACACACCAATAATAATAATAATAATAATAATAATAATAATAATAACAATAGTAATACAGTTTTCAAAACTTAACACATAAAAAGAAGGAAGATTTAGAATTGGTTTTGTAATGAAGGTCATATCTCAATATCTTTATTAATTTGTAGAGAAAAAAATTGGCAAACACTACACTTTCCACATACTGGGAGATGGTTGAAGTGTAGGAATTAATCATAACTGAGAATCACTCTAAGGAACAAATGGGAGTCAATATTAAAGACTGATGTAATTATTATTCAGATGGAACATTTGGAGTAAGAAGGAAACTATATGTTACTCAGTGTAATTATGGGGCTGGGAAAATACCAAGGTATTTTGGCAACTATGGATGCTACAATCATTTCCCAACTTAGGGTTGTTTTTGGAGGGAGTATTTTTCAAACTCACAATGGTGTTATAGCAATACACATTCAGTAGAAATTGTGTGTGCATTTAAATTTAACTTAAAATCTGAACGTTTGTCTCTTCTCTCATAGGATGACCCTGGGCAGTGACAACAAGCCACAGCTCATGTGATCATGTGAGGAAATGACTGTGATCTACAGTGCATTTTGTTGTTAAGATATTCTGTAGGTTAGGTGGCAGTGTCTGTGAGTTTTCCTGAGGAGATGGAAAAACCATACTTTCACCAACAGCTAAAAAACAATTCTGACCAAGCATAGTCTGGTGAGCCAGTGAGTTCACTGCAATACCCAGAGGAACAGATGCAGTTGACCCAAAGGCATGTTCATCACTAGGAAGTGCCCTGTGCAACAGGCAGCTGTGCCATGGAAGATTCATAACTTATAAAAAACTGTACCATTATAGGCCCCTGGGAAACAAGAAGGGAGCGTGTGAGTCTTATCAGGCTCATGAGTCTTATGGGTCGCTAGAGCCCCAAGAGCCCCGTGACTCTGTGAGACCTCCTTCACTCCCCAACTAGGAATCTTCATAGCATCTGGCAAGGGTGATCACAACTGCTGGTTCAAGATATTGTAACCCAGGAGGAACAACAACAAAACTGATGTACTTTTCAATTTATAATTTATAGTATTTGTAATATATAAGTTTATCAAAATGTAACTCATATCCCCACTGAAAATTGAAGAGCACACTTCTCAAAATTGTTCAGTGTGCTAAAGAAAGCATTAAGTAGGAGGAAGAATTGTTTAGGGAGGCAAAGGGGAGCAGAGGAGAGTGGGGACAAAAAAATAATAATGGCAGGGAGTGGACATGCTGTAGGCATGAAAATGTCACAGCAAAATACAGTCCTAAAAAGTCAGGTGTTTGGTTTGGAAGTTAGTAGGTGACCCTGCATGAGGCTTGAACCAAAGTTCAAATGATTAAAAATGATTAAATATAAACTACACTCATTATTTTCAATCCTGTACAGTAAGAGAGCATCTGAAGGTATCACCAACTAGCTTTGGGAGAACCAATGCCCTCTTCTGGCCTCCATGGACACGACATGCTCATGTAAATATAGACACAACACACACACACACACACACACACACACACACACACACACACACACACACACACCTGAATTCAAGCATATTGCTTTCCACTAGCAATGACTCAGAGCCATTCTTTCAGAGCTGTTCTTCTTCACCTACTCCATGAGGTGAGTAGCCACCTGTTTCACTGGTCATCCTGTTAAATCCTGGGCCTGCTACTCCACTTCAAGTTCAGGCATGGGAGTTTATTTTAAGGCAAGGAAGATGGATTTAGGGAGAGGTGTAAGTATCTGGGGTGCTAAGTGGGAGAGTTCAGGCAGGTTCCTAGAGGCTGGAGCTGGGGAGCTTAATGCAGCACAAAGATACCCTTGGGGTGACATTCTTTGCAAGGCTCAATGTTTAGATGTATCTTCTCGTTTAGTTCTTGTACATGACCTATTTGCCATTGATGCTAAACTTTCCTCCTGAAATCACCCTAGCTTCTAATTAAGGAAATTTTCATTCAACTGAATACCTGGTGTGCTAATCTCAAAGATTTTTAATCTACACATTGATAGTGCCATTGAAGAGAAAGCTGTTCAAGTTGTCAGCTTGCTGTATGACAGCCAGTTCCAGAGCAGAAAGCTACATAATAACAAGCATGTTGGTTCTTGCAGATCTGGCAATTGGACAGGACCTCTGCAGGAATAGTTGATGGTCAAGGGCTGAGAGCTGGGGCAGCCAAGCATGAATGTCTCTCTCACACGGTCTCACAGGCTCCTAAAGTGCTCTCACAGAGTCTGCCAGTAAAACCACCTCTGGGATGTCAAGATTTTTCCACAGAAGCTATGAATGTGAGAGTGAGTACTAAGCTCCTTATATGCCCACCTTAGGAATTCTAAAATGTCATTTCTGCCACGTCCTCTTATTTAATAAGTCTCTACGGCCAGTGTGCATCCAACAGTAGAGGCATTAAATTATGTCTGTCAATGAGAGAGATGACAAAGCATTTGTGGAAATATGTGACCCTTCACTGTGACCTTCCGAGCTTACTGGGTGCACCATGACACAGATTTCAGGACACGGCTGGCATTTTAGAAGGGCAGCATCCCACAAAGCTGGAAACTAAGAGGGATGATCCACAGCATGACATGGTACCTCTGAAGGGAGAGCATTCAACGGAGACAGCAGGAACAGACTTCAAACTTTCCTAAAAGGGAAAAACATGCTGTTACTGTGCTGGGGGAGGGAGAGAGGCTGAGTCAATTCTGTGAGACTGTTGAATGGAAAACAGGGAATACATCGAAATAATGTCAACATCACGCCGCATTGACAACTCTTAATTGGCTAGCTCCAACATACAGGTGATATGACTTCAGTACAGCCAAAATAGCAGTATAAGGTCTACACACTCACCATTATCTATTTATTCATTAGAGGGCCAGTCTGGCCTGACTCAGAGCCCATTCCCTTTTACCTGACACGCCATTAGAAGAAAAGCAGTTGGTGGCATTTCAACAGATAATGCATTTAATAATAAATCCCCTGAAATGGAGATGCTGCTAGAGGCGAGTCCATGACAATGCTAAGAAATAACGCAGCTGTTAAGGCAAACAGCTTGCAGACCCCATTAACTGTCTCCCCTTTTCCGCAGTCTATTATTCCCCACCATGCAAATCCCCAGAGCCCACTAGTAATTCTCTGCAAGCTCAGCTTTACTTCCAATTCTCAGGTCAATAGAAACTTAAAAAACTTGCACAAACACCTCCTGAGGTTCAACATTTTGCCATCTGTGCAGTGGATCCTGCAATGAGGATTTTTCTTGTAATTACATGGGATCTTCTCTTCTTCCTTGAGCCCCTTGCCCAGGTCTTCTAATTCCTGTTATTTGGTTCCATGGTAGACTTCTGTTTTTAAGAGGCCTTATTTTGCTACCTGATGTCTAAATCCTTCATAATCAGAGTTCAGGGTAGAACTCAGTGGCTGCATACTGCACACGAATCAGATCACTCTGTGACCCATTTTATGTGGCATCATTTCCACTGCCAACTTCTTGATGACTAAACTCCTACATGGCTCTAATTCAAGCTCTTGTCAGCTTCTCCTCAAGCCAGGATGGCCTGCACCTTAGTGGTTAAACTACATTGTCAGTAGTATCTAAGATACTCTGAGGCTGGCCACTTCTTAATTGCTTCTGTGCTTGTCACTGTGTTAACCTCTGGTGTTAACCATTTGCTGGTGGTTTTGCTTAGCTATCTCCTTAGTAACAGGTCCTATGCTTGATGACAAAGGTCACATTCCTCTCCCTGCCTTCCCGTCTTGCATTAAATGATTGGCTTATGTGCATGTTCTGTAAATACCCAAGATAGGACCTTTAGAATCTCCAAATTGAAGAGGAACAAAAAAAAATAAATGTCTATGAAACAAACACAAAATTAAAGGGAAGGAATTTTTTATTTTTTGCATGTTTTTTATTTAAATTAGAAACTTAGAAACATGCATGCTTCAAATGTATATCCTGGCTACCTCCTTCTCCCTCCACCAGCCCCACCCCCCACCCCAAACCCAATCCCCACATCATTCCCCAGGGACATTAAGGCCCTCCTTGAGGTGATCTGCAGAGTCTGTTATTTTATCCAGGGCAGGACCTAGGCCCTTCCCCATGTGTCCAGGCTGAGAGGGCATCGCTCCATGTGGAATGGGCTCCTAAAGTCCATTTGTATGCTATGGTGAACACTGATCTACTACACAAGGCCCCAGAGATTTCTGAGGCCTCCTCACTGACACTACATTCATGGAGTCTGGATCAGTCCCCTGTTGGTCTCTAAGTCATCAGTCCGGGGTTCAAGAGCTCCCCCTTGTCTAGTCAGCTGTCTTTGTGGGTTTCACCAGCATGGTCTTGACCGCCTTGCTCATCACTCCTCCATCTCTGTTACTGGGTTCCAGGGGGTCAATTCAGTGTTTAGTTGTATCTGTCTCTGCTTCCATCAGTCACAGGATGAAGGTTCTAGTATGTCATATAAGGAAGTCATCAACCTTATCATCAGGTAGGGGCTATTCATGTAGTCTCTCCACTATTACTTAGTTTTCCAGGTGGGGTTATCCTTGTACATCTCTGGGAATCTCACTAGTGTCAGCTCTCTCCTCAAACCTATAATGACTCCAAATATTATGTTATCTCTCATCCTTCTCTCCTCTATTCTTAATCTGACTCAGCCTTCCTGCTCCCCCATATCCTCTTCTACCCTCCTCTTATCCCTCTCTCTTTTTTCTGGTTCCCTCTCTTCTCCCCCCATGTTCCCAATCTGCTCAGGAGATCTTGCCTCTTTCCACTTCTCTGGGGTACCATGCATACCTCTTGAGAACCTCCCTGTTTTCCAGACTCACTGGGCCCAGGCTTGTAGGCTGACACTCCCTTGATCCATGTCTAAAATCCATATATGAATGAGTACACACTGTGCTTGTCTTTTTGTGACTGGGTTACCACGCTCAGGATGGTTTCTTCTAGTGCCATCCATTTGCCTGCAAATTTCAAGATTCTGTTGTGTTTTTCCACTGAGTAGTACTCCATTGTGTAAATGTACCACATTTTCTCTATACACTCTTCAGTTGTGGGGCATCTAGGTTGCTTCCAGGATCTAGCTATTATAAAAAATGCTGCTATGAACATAGTGGAACAGACATCCTTGTTATATGAATGGGCATCTTTTGGGTATATGCCTAAGAGTGGAATTGCTGGGTCATGTGGTAGACTGTTTCCCATTTTCCTGAGGAATCTCCATACTGATTTCCAAAGTGGCTGCACAAGTTTGCACTCCCACCAGCAATGGACAAGTGTTCCCCTTTCTCCACATCCTCTCCAGCATAAGCTGTCATTGGTGTTTTTGATTTTAGACATTCTGACAGGTGTAAGATGATATCTCAGGATTGTTTCGATTTGCATTTCCCTAATGGCTAAGGATGTTGAGCACTTTCTCAAGTGTCTCTCAGCCATTTTAGTCTCCTCTCTTGTGAATTCTCTATTTAGTTCAGTCCCCCACTTTTTAATTGTGTCCTATGGTGTTTTGAAGAATAGCTTCTTGAGTTCTTTGTAAGTTTTGGAGATCAGCCTTCTGTCAGATGTGGGGTTAGTGAATATCTTCTCCCAATATGTGGGTTGCCTTTTTATACTGACCGTGTCCTTTGCCTTACAGAAGCTACTCAGTTTCAGGAGGTCCCATTTATTAATTGTCGATCTCAGTGTTTGTGCTACTGGTGTTATGTTCAGGAAGCGGTCTCCTGTAACAATTCGTTCAAGGGTAATGCCCACTTTCTCTTCTAACAGGCTCAGTGTGGCTGGATTTTTTTTTCAATATCAATCTGTTTATCTTTATTATATCTTTCAGTTTTTATCTTCATCAAAGAAGGTAACTGATCAAGAAGAAAAGAATTATTAAGGATTTTTAGCTTTATGCCTAAATCACAAGTAGAATTTAGTTATAATTAAATGACAGTGGCTGGATTTATTTTGAGGTCTTTGATCCATTAGGACTTAAGTTTTTTTTTGTTTTTTTTTTTTTTTTTTTTTTTTTTTTTGGTTTTTCGAGACAGGGTTTCTCTGTGGCTTTGGAAGCTGTCCCGGAACTCACTTTATAGACCAGGCTGGCCTCAAACTCAGAGATCCGCCTGCCTCTGCCTCTGCCTCATGAGTGCTGGGATTAAAGGCGTGCGCCACCAACGCCGGGCTAGGACTTAAGTTTTGTGCATGGCGATAGACATGGATCTATCTGCAGTCTTCTACATGCCAATATCCAGTTATGCCATCACCATTTGTTGAAGATGTTATCTTTTTTCCATTGTATAATTTTAGCTTCTTTGTTGAAAATCAGGTGTTCATAGGTTTGTGGATTAATCTCAGAGTGTTCAATTCGATTCCACTGGTCACCTGTCTATTTTTGTGCTAATACCAAGCTGTTTTCAGGACTACAGCTCTATAATAGAGCTTGAAGTCAGGAATGGTGATGCTTCCAGATGTTGCTTTGTTCAGCAGGGTTGTCTTGGCTATCCTGTGTTTTTTTGTTTTTTTCATATAAAGTTGAGAATTGTTCTTTCAAGGTGTGTGAAGAATTGTGCTGGGATTTTGATGAGGATTGCATTGAGTCTGTAGATTGCTTTTGGCAGAACTGCCATTTTTACTGCATTGATCTTACCCATCCAAAAGTATGAGAGATCTTTCCATTTTCTGGTGTCTTCTTTAATTTCTTTCTTTAAAGGCTCAAAGTTTTTGCGATACAGGTCTTTCACTTGTTTGGTTAGCATTACCCCAAGGTATTTTATCTTGTGTGTGGCAATTGGAAAGGGTGATGTTTCTCTGATTTCTTACTCAGCCCTCTTATCTTCTGTATATAGTAGGGCTACTGACTTTCTTGAGTTGATCTTGTATCCTGCCACTTTGCTGAAGGTGTTACCACTTTGCTGAACGTGTTAATCAGCTGTAAGAGTTCACTGGTAGAGTTCTTTGTGTTACTTATGTAAACTATCATATCATCTGAAAATAGTGAAAGTTTTACCCCTTCCTTTCCAATTTGTATCCCTTTGATCTCCTTTTGTTGTCTTATTGCTCTAGCTAGAAATTTGAGTATAATATTGAATAGGTATGGGGAGAGGGGACAGCCTTTTCTTGTTCCTGATTTTAGCGGATTCGCCTTGAGTTTCTGTCCATTCAGTTTGATGTTGGCTGTTGGCTTGCTGTATATAGCTTTTATCATGGTTAGGTATGTTCCTGTTATCCCAAATCTCTCCAAGACCTTTACCATGAAGGGGTGTTGTATTTGGTCAAAGGCTTTTTCAGCATCTAGTGAGATGATCATGTGATTTTTGTTCCTCAGCTTGTTTATATGATGGATTACATTGATGGATTTTTGTATGTTGCACCAACCCTGCATCCCTGGAATGATGCCTACTTGATCATGGTGGATGAGTTTTCTGATGTGTTCTTGGATCCAATTTGCCAGTATTTCATTGAGTATTTTTGCATCAATGTTCATGAGGGAAATTGGTCTGAAGTTCTCTTTCTTAGTTGTGTCTTTGTGTGGCTTGGGTATCAATGTTATTGAAGCCTTGTAAAAAAGTGTTTGTGAAAGACCCTTCTGCTTCTGGAATACTTTGAGGAGAATTGGTATAAGCTGTTCTTTGAATTTCTGGTAGAATTCTGCACTGAAGCCATCTGGCCCTGGGCTTGTTTTGGTTGGGAGACTTTTGATGACTGCTTCTATTTCCTTAGGTCTATCTATTTAAATTGCTTATCTGTTCTTGATTTAATTTTGGCAGGTGATATCTATCCAGGAAGTCACCCATTTCCTTTAAATTTTCAAAGTTTGTGGAATACAGATTTTCAAAGTATGACCTGATGATTCTCTGGATTTCCTCAGTGTCTGTTGTTATGTGTCCCTTTTCATTTCTAATTTTAATTTTCCTGTTCACATTCTGCCGTTTGGTGAGTTTGGACAAAGGTTTGTCTATCTTGTTGATTTTCTCAAAGAACCAACTCTTTGTTACATTTATTCTTTGTATTGTTTTCCTAGTTTGTGCTTTATTGATTTCAGCCCTCAATTTGATTATTTCCTGGTGTCTACTCCTCCTGGGGGAGTTTGCTTCTTTGTGTTCTAGAGCTTTCAGCTGTGGTGTTAGTTCTCTAGTGTAACTATTCTCCAGTTTCTTCGTGTGGGCACTTAGTGATATGAACTTTCCTCCAGCACTGCTTTTAAAGTGTCCCATAATTTTGGGTATGTTGTGTCTTCATTCTCATTTAATTCTAGGAAGTCTTTAATTTCTTTTTTTATTTCTTCTTTGACACAGGCATGGTACAATAGTGCATTATTCAATTTCCATGAGTTTGTAGGGTTCCTGCAGTTTGTGTTGTTGTTGAACTCTACTTTAAAGCATGGTGGTCTGATAAGATACATGGAGTTATTCCAACTTTTTTGTACCTGTTGAGGTTTGCTATGTTGCCAATTATGTGGTCAATTTTTGAGAAGGTTCCATGTGGCGCTGAGAAGAAGGTATATTCTTTTGTGTTTGGATGGAATGTTCTATAGATGTCTGTCAAGCCCAATTGGGTCATAACCTCTATTAGTTCCTTTGTTTCATTAGTCTGTCTTATATTCCTGTCTAGTGGTGACAGTGGGGTGTTGAAGTCTCCCACTATTAGTGTGTGTGGTTTTATATGTGGCCTGAGTTTTAGTAATGTTTCTTTTACGAATATGGATGACTTTGTATTTGGGGCATGTTCAGAATTGAGACTTCATCTTGGTGGATTTTTTTTCCTGTGATGAATACGAAATTACCTCCTTCATCTCTTTTGATTGATTTCAGTTTAAAGTCTAGTTTGTTATATATTAGGATTGCTACCCCTGCTTGTTTCTTGGGGCCATTTGATTGGAAAATCTTTTCCCAACTGAAGGAATTTTTTAATAGTGATAACAGTAACACTTTTAGGTACACTTGTAAACATTTTGCATGTATCAATTCATTTAATCCAATGTCAATTTGGAAATCTTGATTATTCTGTGGATACGGACACCTGATGTTATTCAAATTTCCATTGCTTTAGCCATATACCCAGGTTAACAAGTTTGAAAAGAGGAAGGCTTGATTTTAAGTCTGTTTCACAGGCTCTCATCTGAGTTGACTTTGGGGGTGCAGTGAGGGAGCACATTAGGAGAGGGGGTTCTGCTAGATTAACCCCTTCACCTCATGGTGCCAGGGAAGCCAAGGGAGACAGAGGAGAGGCTGGAATCCTGTATCTACTTTAAGGTTATACCCCCAGTGATATAATTTTCTTTTATCTGGCCCCAATTTCTAAAGAATCTACCATTTCACTTGAGTGCTATGAGCTGGGAACCAGGCCTTCAACACATAAGTCATTTGGAGCTATTTAAAATCCACATCATGGCAGACAGGTAGAGGAGAGTGACTATCCAAGGTTGTACATGTTGGTAAGTAGGAGATTAAACTGTAAATCTGGCAGTTTTGCCCAAGAGTCCTCCATTGAACTTTTTCTTATTCCTACTTGCTGACACAAGGCTATTGATGCTTTTACTGTGTTATTTAACATATGAATCATAGCTGTCTTATTTACTTATATACAATGACCCCTGTAGTTTACAGAAGAAGCGTTTATTGGGAGTTACAGTTTTAGAGGGTGAGTCCTTGAAAATCACGGCAGGTAGCAATGCAGCAGATAGACAGACAGACAGACAGACATGGCAATAAGAAGTACCTGAGAGCTTACACTTTATCTGCAAGTAGAGAACATGAGACTTGGAATGGTACTAGCTTTTAAAACCTCAGTGTCCTCTCCTACTGACATGCCTTCTTTAATAGGGCCACACCTCCTAATCCTTTCCAAACAGTTCCACCAACTGGAAAGCCAGGAAATTTCAAACACATGAGGCCTATGAGGGCAGTTCTCATTCAACCACTACAAAGGCACATCTTTGAAATCAATGCAAATCTTTTTCAAAGTATAAGAGCATACATTAATGTTTCTCAAATAAACCAGGAATACTTTAATCCATGGATTAACACATTTTGTACTGTGAAGAACTTTTCAAGATTGCAATCAAGAATCATCATAAATAGTATATTGGGTTCATATTTAAAAGACAACAAACCCCAAAATGAAAATAATTTGTGCATTTTCCCTTAAAATTGATTTAATGCTAAATGTAGTTAGTGATTCCATTTTAATAAAAGTTTATTCAGGTGACTAAAAAATCTCTGTCTTCTATCTCACATTTCTTTAAAAACGTGAATTTCAATTACCTTGCAATTAAGGCACAGTTAGCTTGTTACAGGTCATGATTTAATTGCATCAGTCTGGAGTTTATTGCCAAATTATCTTGTTAGCATTCAGAGCCTTTAGGCCACTAGAAGTCTAACTAAACAAAACATGTTGTCATAAATCTTTACTAGGAAGGGACAGACAAGGGTACTAAAACCACATAAAAATAAAGAAGGAACCAAGACATTCAACTGTTCCTTCTTAAGAAATACTCAGTCTTAGCCAGGCATAGTGGTATGCACCTGTAATCTTACCTCTCAGAAGGCTGGGAAAGATAAAGCTCCAACCTGGGCTATAGAGAGAAATATGCAGTAAGCTATCTCAAAACAAAACAAACAAACCAGGGGCTGGAGTAATAGATCAGCAGATTGGTGTAGCTGCTATTCCAGAGGACCTGGGTTTAATTCTCAGCACCCCCACCTCCCGTGTCACCTCACAACCCTCCATTAACTCAAGTTCCAGGGAATCTGATGGTCTCTTTTGGGCTTTGTGGGAACTGCAGGCACATGGTACCCATGCACACATTCCAGCAGAGCAATTCATACATGTAAAGTAAATAAAAAATAAAAAATGGGTTACTTTTTAAGAAAAGAAATGTTTGACATTGTCAAGATCCAACCCCTTTTAGTGTCTAATTAGAAGACAACCAGACTTCTGGGGGATAATAATAAAATATAACAAAAACTTACACATCTGAATTAGATAAAACAAATGAGCCGGGCAGTGGTGGTGTACACCTTTGATCCCAGCACTCAGGAGGCAGAGGCAGGTGGATCTCTGTGAGTTCGAGACCAACCTGCTTTAAAAGAGCTAGTTCCAGGACAGTCTCCAAAGCCACAGAGAAACCCCATCTCCAAAAAACAAAAAGCAAAGACAAAAACAAACAAAAAACCCCACAAATTAACAGAAGGAAGAGAGCCCAAAAGAAGGCACAAGAAACAGAAACCCTCTTATTTGCACACTCAGTAATTCCACAAAGACACTAAACTGGAAGCCATAATGTATACACAAAAGACCTCCAGGGTAAAAAGAGAGAAGAAAATATATAAATGATTAACAATAACAACAATAATCTATATTTTTAAAAGGGAAAAGGAAAATCCCAGATGAACTTCCAAAGATACTACTGAGTTTATTTTCTAGTTGCCATCACTGCTGGGCATGCAGCCTACCCTGAAGAGAAGTTTGTTTCCCCAGTGAGACTCCCTTTGAAGAAAGTACATTTTCATTTGCAAGTGGTGATCAACTGGAGATTGTTTCTGGGTTAGGGATGGGGACATGTTTTAGTCTCTCCTTTTAGCTTTAGGACCCCATATGGTGCAGACCCATAGAGGCCCTATGTATGCTGCGTCAGCCTCTTGTGAGTTCGTTAAGTGCATCAATCTTTTGACTTAGAGAGCCTTGTTTTCTTGGTGTCCTCCTTCCACTAGCTCTTACACTCTTTATGACTTTTTCTGCACGGTTCATGGAGCCCTAAGGAGAAGGATTTGATGGAGACGTCCTCTTTAGGGATGAATGTTCCAAGGTCTCTCACATTCTGTGTAATGTCTGACTGTGGGTCTCTGTATTTGTTCCTATCTGCTGCAGTAGGAAGCTTCTCTGATGATGGATGAGAGAGGCACTGATCTGTGTATGAGTATCGCAGAGTGCCATTAGGAGTTATTTTATTGCAACTTTTTTGTTTGCTTTTAGAACAGTAGTAGTTGGTTAACATCTCCAGATTATGTAGTCTCAATGTCAGGTATGGGTTAAATGTCATGGAAATGACCTTAAGTCAAATAGGATATTGGTTGCTTCTCCTACAAGTTTTGTGTCACAATGGCACTAGTATATGTTGCATGCAGGGCACCACTGTAGATCAAAAGGTTTGTGGAATGGATTGGTGTTTGCACTCCTCCTTTGGTAGTGTGCCGAATACCTTCCTATACCAAAGACAGTAGCATGTAGGGGTGAAATCTCTATGTAGGCATCAGCTCAACTTCTCCTCATACAATGAGTTGTGTAGGCATTGTTTCCACCAATGGGACCTTGCCATCAGTTTGTGAAGAGCAACCTAAAGTCTTGGGGACAGCTTGGGTTGTTTGGGTATTCCCATAGTACCCCTTTGGCCAACAACTCAGTTAGATGTAACACAATCCTTTCACTGGGAGCTTCATTTAGTGGCAAGAGATGCTCAGCTGGGGCCCTGTCTCCCCCATTATTTGACCATTTTATGTATATTTCCTTTATATATGTATGTATTCTTGGAGGATTTTACTGTATTAGGTTTCCATACTGCCCCTCAAAAGACCCTTAATTTTAGCTGTCTCTTCGATATTTCTTCCCTTATCCCCCTATTCCCTCCCCCTCTTTACTTGATTATTCCCTTCTAACCCTTCCCATCTATTAATAACTATCTACTCTATTTAATTTTCCTATGGAGATCTATTTCCCTACACCCCAGCCCCTTACTGTGTTGGATAGTGTGGTGTCAACTTGACACAAGCTAGAGTTATCTGAAAGGAGGGAACCTCAACTGAGAAAAAATTCACTGCTTCCAGTAAGTTTCAGCTGTAGGTCATTTTCTTAATTAGTGATTGATGGGAGAAATCCCAACCTTCTTGTAGCCCTGGGTTCTATAAGAAAGCAGAATGAGCCATGGGGAGCAAGTCAGTAAGCAGCACTCATCCATGGCCTTTGAATCAGTTCTTGCCTCCAGTTTTCTTTCCTGCTTTGGTTCCTGTCTTGGCTTCCTTCAATGATAAACAGTGGTATGGAAGTTTAAGCCAAATAAACCCTTTGGCTCCCCAACTGAGACACTTACTGTATACTTAACCTCTGTAGTTTTATGGATTTTAGCTTGGTTATCATCAACATAACAGTTAACATTCACATATAAGTAAATAGATACCATATTTGTCTTTCTGGATCTGGGCTACCTCACTCAATATGATTTTTCTCCTCACTCATATATGGATTTTAGACATGGATCAGGATGGATCAGACAGTGCCAGTCTGCACTTCCACTGACAGTGAGTCTGGGAAACAGGAAAGAACCTAAGAGAGATATGCATGGTACCCCAGAGAAGAGGAATGAGGCAAGATCTTCTGAACAGATTGGGAATATGGCAAGGTGTGTGTGTGTGGGGGAGTGGAAGCTGGGAAGAACAGAGGGGGATAAGAGGAAGAGAGAATAGGTCATGGGGGAATAGGAAGGTTGAGTGGGGGGTACAATAGGGGGAAGAGGGAATCATAGGTTAGAAGACAGATCTGGCACCAGTGAGACCTCTAGTGATCTTTAGATGACACCAACAGGCAAGCTAATCAATAGTGGAGAGACCACCTTGAATGCCCATTCCTGATAATGAACTTGATGTCTATAACCATGCTGGAGCCTTCATCCAGTGACTAATGGAGGCAGAGGCAAACACCCACAGTTAAACACTGAACAGGACCCATGGAACCCAGTGACAGAGAGAGAGGAGCCATGAGCAAATTGGCAAAGAATGGGCTGGCAAAACCAGCAAAGACAGCTGATCTGAACAGGGGAGAGCTCTTGGACCCCAGACTGACAGCGGGGAGGCCAGCATGGAACTGATCCAGACCCCCTGAGTGTGAGAGTCAGTGAGGAGGCTTGGGCAACCTATGGGGCCCTGGGCAGTGGATCAGTGTTTATCCCTGGAATACAAACAGACATCGTGTGTCCATAGCACAAAGAGGGATGCTTACTCAGCCTGGACTCTTAGGGGAGTGCCTGGACCCTGCCCTGAGTGAAATGACAGACTCTAGATATCCCCTAGATAGGGTGGGAGGCTGGGGGGGGATGGTGGGGGGTGCGGGAGGAGGGGAGGAAAAGGGAACTGGGATTGACATGCAAAGCAAGCTATTTAAAATTAAAATAATAAAATAAAAAAGATTATTTTTCTCTAACTCCATCCATTTACCTGCCAATTTCATGTTTAAAAAACAGCATTACTGTGCTCACTTCGGCAGCACATATACTAAAAAAACAGCATTACATTACTACATTTTGTAGAAGTTTTCTTTACCCATGCATCTCTTTGGGGATATCTAGTTGTTTCCAATTTCTGGATATTCTAAATACTGCATAAATGAACATGCTTGAGCAAGTATCTTTGTAGTAGGATGAAGCATCCTTTGGGTATATTCCCAAGAGTGATCTAGCTGGATCTTGAGGTAGATTGATTCCCATCTTTCTGAGGAACTGCCACATGGATTTCCATGGTGGTTGTACAAGTTTGCAGTCCCAGCAGCAATGGATTGATGTTCCTTTACTCCATATTCTCATCAGTATGAGTTGTCAATTGTTTTGTGGAATGCAGCCATTCTGATGGGTGTGACATGAAAGTAGATAAAGCTTTACTGGAATACAGCCAAACTGTACGTCTTTAAATTTATCCCAAACTTGTGGTCTATGTGGAAGCCAAACATATATCCATAGGTGCCAAAAGCATAGGCAACACTGGCTATTAGACAAAGTTCTGCGTGTTCTTTAAGGATTCTGGTATCAGTATGTTATAGAGAACAAAGGTCTTTCAACAAGCCAGGTGAGTTTTAGCACTGAAGACTCAGGCTGTACCACTTTATACTACCACCAACCTTTTGCATTATATCTCCTGCCATCATTTGATTTGTGTTCTGTGTGTCTAATACATTTACCTCCACATCCATGAATCACTTCGTTCCCATGGCAAGTTCCTTCCCTCTGTTTCAGGACTGAGACCACTCAGGTCCTGTTGCAAAGTAAAAATACACCACTCTTGGTTCAGAAAGCAGGGAAAATGGCATTTAAGGCAATGAAATAAAAAGTGTTTTCCTTCCGTAATCTATTTCAACTTAGCTTGGTACTTTTATTTGCCATTTAATGTTTTAAATGGGTAACATTAAATTTTTTTAATTATTAGAGCAAATGCTACCATCCATTTTATAATGTAAAATACCAGCTTTAAATGTAAATTTTAGATTGCAGAATGGCCAGAATTATGTGCAATGTACTTTATGACCCGTACAAACATGAAGGCTGCAGAGAACCAAGTCATCTGTGTGTATTTCACTTCTTAGTATGCATATACACTACTAACAGTGTAGTGGTTGAACTAGTGCGAGCTCCACCCCCCATCATTTTCAACATAATATGTGAAAGTTACATAATTAAGAAGGGGCAAAACTGAGGTCCCTGGACCTTATTTTAAGACACTAGGGTCTACTTTTCTTATTTTGAAGTATCTCTGCTTCTGGAAAACACCCTAACCTCTGAGGGCAGTCACATGTATAGAAGTTCCACACTCTGTATGTGCTTTGAGTCATGTTGAACTCCAGTGCACTGTGGGTTAGCTAGAATCCTGTGCTACTACAACATTATGAATGCTGTAAGTACACAGAGTCTGTAGTATTTTAGGATGGCTTTCTCTCAGTTACCATATGCTTCTGAGATTCACATATTCTATGCTTGTCAGAGATTTGATGCTTGTTACTCCCAAGTGGGAGTCCATTATACAGATATGCCTAATCTGCTAAGTCCATTTGAGAACTGAAGAAGAGTTGGCTTCATTCATTTGCAGTTTGGGTCTACTTTAATTATGCTATATGAACATCTGCACATGAAGCTTCCTATAGGCATGATCTCATGTTCTTAGGCAACTAGCTAGGAATGAAATGGATGAATCATGTTGTAGGTTGATGTCTAACTTTCCAATAAACTTCCAAGAGGTTTTCCAAAGGTTTTTTTGCATTTCTGCATGAGTGCCTGAGAATTAATACCTATTCCATCTCCTCATATTTTACATTTTAATTATTTTAACCCTTCTAATAGTCTAAACCATGAGACTTTAATTTATTTTTTACTAATGACTAATGACAGCCTTTTACTCGTTTCACAATACTTCCAAGTTAATAGCAGAAACTGTCTTTCTCTCTCTCCCCCTGCCTTTCCCTCTCTCTATCCCTCCCTTTCTTCCTTACTTCCTTTCTTTCTATATTTTAGACTTCTGGACCACCATTTGTCTTTGTTATTTTCTTTAAAAAATACCTTAATGCAATGTCTCAAAAGTAATCAAACAATGAGTAACAAACTCTCAGGAACTAATTACCCGTGTGTAACAAAATCACTAAAAAACCCTTATGTTTCATATATTAATATCTCCTAAATCTACCCACCCGATCATACTGGTTAATTTTATTTTATTCTGTCTTTTTTTAGTTTTGTTTTACTTTTGATTTTGTGAGGCAGGATCTAGCCCAGGCTGGTGTCAAACTTGCAATCCTTCTGCTTCAGCCTCCTGAGGGTTGGGGTTTACAGACATGCATATTAAAGCAAACCTGGAACTGTATCTCTGTTAGTCACATATATAACTCTAGTATTCAGAGACATGTCCAAAGTATGAGGGATATGCAATGTTTAGGGAATGACCAAATATTCCATTTATTTGCAAATCATTTTTTTTTGGCTAAGAAAAACTATTTCTATAAGTGAACTAATAAATGAATTCAAGTTTTACGGTCAATTTAAATATGAATATCATAAGCTATTTTAAAAACTATCAATTTGGCATTTATATCTGTTGTCAGAGGGCTGGTAGGAGCCTAGAAACATTACACTTTTTTTTCTAAAGCTGAATATCTTTTAATTAGTTGCTGGGATTCTTTGGTTGTGAATTAATACTTCTGGATAAATCAGCCATGAGAATGACCTTCAACTATGGTAGATTTCTAACCTTTAGAAGCTGTTTACTAATGTCCATCTTAGGCTGAATACTGAAAAGTCCATCATACCTATAATGGGGCTAGAACAGAATTGCATGACTCTAGTTCAATGCTACTTTAATAAAAGTGTCATAAAACTGACTGTCAAGATGGAATAAACAATCAGGGTAGCCTGTAGCAGAAAAACATTCACAGGCTGATGATTGGGAGAAAGTAAAGCAGATATAAGTCAAATTCCTGGAGCCTGCTTCTCTCTAAGGCACAATTCAAACTGTAGAAACCCTCCACGAAACTAGTTCTCCTAAGAAGCAAGAGACAAATAAGACTACCTGAGAAGCCAGGCAGAAAAATTCTCCTCCTACATTGATTCACTTTGCTTCTACAGTTAATTCGGAAACTAAAATGATTCTGAATCTTCTAGGGAATTTTTTTTAGACTAAATGCCTGCAAGAAGGACATGTTTGCAAAAATATAGTTGCTGTACAATGGTCACAGCTTTGTTTTCCAAAGAATAACAGTCACATGACTGTAGAATCTTGATGAAGAGGTGACATGTGTTCGTGACTTTCAGTTTGTTTCTCAGTTTCCCTGCCAAGGTGATTCAGCCGATTCAAGGTATGTTTATTCGTTGACACAATTCTCTCACACAGCTGGCTTTTCATGCTGCTGGCTGGGGAATACATCACATAACAGTATTACACTAAAAAAAAAAAAAACAAAAGCAAACAACCCCCTCCCCAGCAGTTTAACGATTTTGGTTAATCCTTATGTTGTGGTTAGATGCCAAAGCTCCATGAAGGCTACAGTTTAAAATAGCAATTATTTTAAAGTATATCTCTTTTGTACACCACAAGTAAATTGGATTATGTTTTCTGAGCCTCCCAGGAGCATTAGCCAAAGCTTTTCCAGTGTTATAAATCATCTTTATAGGCTCACAGATATTTTATAATAAAGGTCGGATTTCCCTAATCTTTTTAATGTGAAATTCATGTTTCTTTCTCTCCATTAATCCTTATCCCATTTCTATGACTCCACTCACACATCCAATTTATCTAGGCTATCTGCCAAAGTGGAACCCTTGTTTACTTCCTTCCTTCCAGTCTCTTTATCCAAATTGCCCATGGTAGAGTAGCCCTCTCGTCTGACCTTGCTGCAAAAACAACCAGGTAAACTCCATTACTGTGGGCTGGAAGTAGGTGATGGGCTTTTTGGGCATTATCTGTGTGGAGTGTTGAGATAAACTGAAGGATATTTTCCTAGAAGCACATATTAAAGAGAAGTAACATCAGGGTTCTGTTTTATATACCTGAACTGAACCAGAGGATAATGTTCAGTTGCACTGGATAAAGAACTTAGTCACTGGCAGTCTGCAGCTTAGACTATTGGATTTATGCCCCTCCTATTAAACGCTACATTAATTAAGCCAGTGCTAGATGGCAGATGATTTTAATGCTGAGCTCCATTTAGCATCATAGATCACCCTCTCTCCCGACCCACGTCCCCCCCCCCAGTAACAACAAATCCGAATAAGTAACCCAAATCCATTCTACAAGGAACAAAGTGTCGTTAGAATCTGAATAGACTTAAATAAGATCCTCCACACAGAATCAAAAAGATAATTGTCAATTCAGAGGTTCCTTGTAGTTTAAGTAAGAAAATATACTGGTTCCCAAATAAATAACGTAGAATTTTAGATCAATATTATTTGATAGGGATATAGCTCTGTGATACCTGCCAGTTAGTGTGGAGATTTTTCTATTGTATTCTTTTGGGTAGAAGTAATAGAAGGCCCAACTTAATTGATTCTCAAACTCATCATCTCATTTGATGATGATTCAGGATTTGCTCAACAAAGTAGCAACATCATGGTGGACTCAGGTGTGTCTGTATTGCAAGTCTCAATGCTTGGAGTCTTGGTTCCTAGCTTTACTTAATTTCTTGGTTCTAAGGGTACATTTGTAGCTTAGCTGTGACACGTAGTGATGACATTGTCCGCCATGGATGATGGATACTCTCCTGATAAATATCTTTGCAAAAAAAGAAAAAGAACCTTTCCTCTGAAGCTTCCTAGTAGACTCTCCTGTGAGTCTCTTTTGTTAGAATTGGGTCACATGCTTATGGCAACCTGCAAGGAAAGTTAAGAAAATGCAGTGTGACGTTTTGTCAGTTTTCAGCAGAATGATATCTGGGCCAGGAAGGAAATTTTGGTAAGAAGGGAAAATATGACAGTTGAGGACAATGACAGCTGCCTGTCAATAATTTATAACACATTTTAAAAACATTTTATTTTTATTTTTAAATTTTGGATACATGTGTATGTCTGAGTGTGAGTTTGTGTGCACAAGTATAATGCCCAAGGAAGCCAGGAGAGAGCATTAGATTTCCCGTAGCTGAAGTTATAGGCAAATCCCAAGATGAGTTCTGGGAACCAAATTCAGGTCTTTTGAAAGAATAACATTCACCCTTCACCCCTGACGCATCTTGCCAGTCTCTTATATCACATTTTTCACAGTTTTTGTGTGTGTTAGTCAACTGTCATGAATACAAACACCCATGATAATAAATTACAAGGAGTGAAAAATTGTTTGTGGCAGTTGTCAATGGATCACATCTGGAGAAGATTAGGGAATACAGTAAATAGAGTAAAACTATTTACTGCAGGGGCAGACAGACAGACAGACAGACAGACAGATGATAGGTAGATAGATGGATAGATGATAGATAAGTAGATAGATGGTAGGTAGATAGATGATAGGTAGGTAGACAGATAGACAGATACATACATTCATTCATTCATACATACATAGAGATATTAAGATTGGTCTCCACCTACTAAAGGTTCTACCACTTCCAAGTAGTCAGTTGGGATCAAGCCATTAACACATGGTCTCCTGGAATACATAGCATATATGAACTATAGCAGAGTAAGAAAAAGTTACTTAGAAGTAAGTATAATTTTGTTTAAAATAAACTTTTGCTTGGTTTTTGAAAGGAATCTGAATCATTAAATGACAGATATGTTTTGTGGGAGATTCACAGTTTAATTCTAATTAAACCTTTTGAATTTCTCTAAAATGTTAGATCCCCTTTAAACGTTCCTAGACAAAGAAACCATATTGAGATGTTACAATTACAAATAATAAAAAACAAAAAGATGTGATGAATTGAAAAACTAAATCACATTCTTTCAGTGGGACATGGCAAAGACCAAACGACTAGTAAAATGATTAGGAAACCAGAACTCAACACAGACAAAGGCACAATGGAATCCAATCAGATGGAAGAGACAATCAATGCTGTAATTATATTCCTCAGTAGACACAGAACTGAAAACATCAGTGCACCTGTTCTGCACAAGCCAAAGCTAGATTTGATGGACACAGTTGGAGAGGCAGAGGGCAACAAAAAATAATCTCTTCTTCATTTGCCTTGATTCACTCGAGAGGCAAGTTAGATTTTCCCAGAGTGGGATACTTCCATTCAGGGGAAAAAGTGACAACAAAAGCAAATCAAATAATAACAAACAACAACAAAAAAGTGTCCTCTTCTGAATCTTCCCTTACTGAAATTTCCCAAAAGCTTATTTCTTTGGTCATGAGCTTCTAGTTTTAGTCTAAAAGAATACAGTTATTATATCCAAAACAAACACACTTTAATGTAAAATGTCAGTCAAGAACATTGTATCAACAGGGATTCACAGATTCATCCCTGTGATTTCTTACTTTGTTGTTCACATATTTTGACCAGAGGGAAAACAATTCTGAGAGTTGGGAAGGGACTTAAGATAGCTTAGAAAGTCCCTAAGTAAAGGGACAGAAATCTAAAACCGTCTATATTTTCATCAAAGGCAGGGAGTTGTCAAAATTTCTCCTAAGCAACCAAATATCAGCATCGCAGCTGCATTTAACCAAGGATTGATAGAGAGCACAGAGATTAGAGAACATAATTCAGGATCTCTTCCACCTACTGAAAGAAAAGATGCTTTTCCCACCTGAGCAAGCACAGTACATCAAACTTTATTTAAAAGAGAAAAAACACCCTAATGAATGTAGGGAAATGCCATTTTACTAATCTATTAATTTTTCAAGAATAAAGCCTCTTAATATTCTTCATTATCCTGAAAGTCAAAATCTCCGTTTCAATGGAGTGTTTTTAAGGGGAGGTGGGGGAAAGTTCTAATGAATATTTATATCTAAATCCACCTAGATTTACTTGGTGACAGGACACAGAACCTTTTTATATGCTTTAAAACATCATATGGAGCCCAACGTGTTAAACCAAGATGGAAATCGTGTTCAAGTGGCTGGAGCTGGGTGCGTCCCAACAGGGCATTCCAGAGCTCTTAAGGCAATCACATTTATCATGGGGACAAATGATCTCCCTTCAAGACACAACATAATAAAGCCAGTAGTTATTACATTGTAGCATAATTGAGCTGAATGTATTTGTTTTAAGCCCTTGAAGCATTGGCATCAGCACCAGTCATTAAGAATACAGCCATTGATTGCTTCATCTGTTAGTCTGTACGTAAGCAAATATTTATTGAACACCTACTGTATACTAGTGGATATTGGAGCACCAGCAGTGAACTGATTGGAGTTTCTGCTCTCAACTTGCCATTTTTTTTCTCTTTTATCATTCTATTTAGGGTCTAGCGGAGAATTCTGAAACTTGTTTTGTGATTCTCCAGTGACACTAATAGACTGAGAAAAAGATACATACCACATATATATGTATAGTCCCTTCCAGTTTCATCCTAAGTATAACTTTTAACAGGAACTTGTTTGGAGCATTCAATATCACTTATTTTAATCAAATTCTGTTGAACTCTATGGATTCTAATATTTAACATACTAGCTGCCTCTTTAAGCCCTCAAACCATTTTGAATCGGCTTTTTAAGATTTAATTTTATGTGTGTATGGATGTTTTGTTCACATGCATGTATTAGCACCTTGAGTGTGCCTATTGCTTGAGAAGGTTAGAATAGGGTTTTGAACCCCATGGGACAGCAGTTGCATAGTGTTGTGAGCAGTCATGTAGGTGCTGCTCATCACAATCTGCTGATCATTTGGAAGAGCAGACAGTGTTGTTAACCACCCAGCCATTGTTCTAGCCTTCTTCCTCAGTTTGGTTACTTTTGGTAATTTTGGAGATACAATGCTGTCAGGATGATGATATCTATGGTTGCAAGAAAAGAGAGAGAGACAGAGAGAGAGAGAGAGAGAGAGAGAGAGAGAGAGAGAGAGAGAGAGAGAGAATACTATTTACCTTAAAAACAACATCCTTCCATTCATGACAATCTGAATGAAAGCAGATATAATACTTAGGGAAATCAATAGGCCCAGAAAGACTAAATACTAAATGATTTTGCCAATACGTGAAATCTACAGACATGACACTTGTAGAAGCAGAAAGGAGCACACGGCAGCTACCAAAGTCTGTGAGTGAGGGTGGGAGGAGTGCAGAGATGAAGGAGACAAAGGCCTCACTTGGTCATATAAGTTTGAGGTTTACTGAATGGCGTGGTGGCCACAGTAATAATATGTATCTCAAAATACTAACAGAGTAAATTTCAAGCGTTCTTCCCACAAAATATAAATTTGTGATGAGATGTTTAATTGGATTCATTGACTCATCCCATATTCTACATATACCAAGGCATCCCATTGTATACCATAACTGTATATAATAAAGCATAATTTACCAATTAAACAAAAAAATTAAAAATTTAACATCAGTAGAAACACTAAAAGATGAGGTAATCCAGTTAAAATCCACATCGATTTCACATATATGCCTATCAATCTCTGAATGACCTTATTTGTTATTCTTATTGCTATCGATTTAGCTATCATTGTTTTCACATGTAGGCAGTGGAGCGACCTGAGAAGAATAGAATCTCTATCTCCTAAAATGTAACTCCTTCCTCAAGGCCTTTAGATAAAGGAATGGATATATAGAAAATGATTTCCCTAGTCTATGAAGAATGATGACAATGGTTAGATGATGAAGTATGTGTTTATCTAACAAATCAGATTAGAGTACTTGTCAGGTACTCTCATTCTAGTACCATTCTAGAGCCACGGTCGACGGAGAGGGACTGGGGAGATGGCTCCTTCAGCAATGTGCTTGCTACACAAACACGAAGGCTTGAGTTGGGCTCTTCTAGCATCCGTGTAAAACATGTCCACGGATGGTGCAGACAAGGGGATACCCAGTGCTGGTCAGTCAGCCAATCTAGCCAATCTATGAGCTCCCAGGGTCAGTGAGAGATCCTGTCTCAAAAACAAAAACAAGGTAAAGAAGTGATTGAGGAAATGGCCTCAAGTAGACCTCTGGCCTTTGCACAGGCATGTACATACATGCATACCTACTGTGGTGGTTTGAATAAGAGTGGTCCCCATAGGCTCATTTGCTTAAGTCATCAGAGTGTGGCCTTACTTGGGAGGGGGTAGGAGGTCTGGCATTGTTGGAGAAAGTGTGTTACTGGGGGTGGGCTTTGAGGTTTCAAAAGCCCAAGCCAGGTCCAGCAGTTTTCTCTCTTCTTGCCACCTGTGAATCCAGAGGTAGAACTCTCAGCTTCTTCTCCAGCACCATGTCTGTCTGAATGTCACCATGTTTCCCAACATGATATCAATGAACCAAACCTCTGAAACTGTAAATAAGCCCCAATTAAATGCTTTCCATGGTAACTCAATAAGTGTTACTGTGTTCATGGTGTCTCTTCACAATAACAGAACACTAAGCTACCTACCCACACATGTAGGCTACACACCCTTCCCAAAGAACACCCCCCCAAAAAAAGCCCTACACAAACAAGAATTAACAGGTAGACTAGAAACAAGAAAGGTACCTTCAAAAAATGATAAGCAACAAGGAAACAGAAAGGAGTAACATATTAAAAAGTTGTCAGGTTTCAGGAATTAGGGAGTTCTTCAGTCTGAATGGTGAAAATGTCCTTAGAAAATCTGACATTTGGCATCGGGATTGGGAGAAATTCAGGGTTTGAAACAAGCAGTGACATTGAACTTCTGCAGGCTCCTTCCACTTAACTTGGCATTGGGAGAAGTAATGATGGCAGATATGACTTTACAGGCCAAGTTTTAAATAAGGTCTTCATGAGAAATTTCCTTTCTAAATGTTCACACATAAAATAAAGGACATTTGCCAGCCTATACTGCATCATGGGAAACTGTGTCAGAGTGCTGGATGAGGGTGGAGGAACACAAAGCCTCCGAATTTGTCTTCTGCTCTAGATGATCTTAAGGCTAATCTGATAAACTGGCAAAGCTTATATGTTTAAGGCCAACACTGGCTTAATGTCTGAGGTGATATTTAAAATCTAGCTGGTCTTTTCAGAAATACAAGCAGTATGTCATACCGGAAAGAGAATTCATCCAACTCTTCATCTGCTCTCCTCCTAGGAATACTCAATAATACATGATAGTTGAGGTTATTTGGAAACTTTATTATGGTCTACTCCATAGGTATATTTATGAATGTATTCATTTCTCAATTATAGCCCTTCTCTGGCTGACATGAAAATAAAGGGAAAGAAGGAACATGCAAATTGTAGATACTGGTTCTCCAATTTAATAAAGGAATCGCCTGCTCTATAGCTATTGTTTAATAACTTTATAATATAAATTTAAACATATGATTTATGGGAAAAAGTAGATAATAACTGGCTTTAAGAAGTCTCCTTTGCAAATAGGAATCATTTCGCCATCACTTCTTTATCCAACTTTCCATCTCAGCATAAATGTCAGCAAACTTTGGCTCTGATTCTTGGGGAAATCATGTGCATTGTGTTAATGCCTTGTTTTATCTAAGAGAGTCTTTGCTTCCACCCCTGAAGCCTAGAGCATCATAAGCAAGTCTCTATTCTATTTTCCAGATAAGAACCAGCATGTTTCTACAATTAAGAACTTCTTAATTATGTTCTTTTGAAAATAACTGGCTGAAAATTTCTGCGATATTTGACAAAGTTTTATTTTCTTTTTAAGTGAAGATGGAGTTTCTTTCCCTCCTGGTCCCAAAAGCCCTGTTTAGTCCCAAATAAACACACAGAAGTTTATATTAATTATAAACTGTTTGGCTGATGGTTAAGGCTTCTTATTGGCTAGCTCTCCCTTAATTATTAACCCATATCTATTAAACTATGTATTGCCACCAGGCTGTGGCTTACCCAGAATGTTCCAGCATGTTACTCCTTCAGCCACTATTTAGAGACTCACTCTCTGGGTCCCACTTCCAAAATTCCTAGTGTGATAGTCCCACCTGTACTTCTTGCCTGGCTACTGGCCAATCAGCATTTATTCACACATACAGAAGGGCATCCCCGTCATTTAAATGTAAAAAATTTTAGATCCACAAATACTGATGAAAATGTGTTGCATTATAAAACATGTTAAGTGGTGGGATATTTTATAATTTCTTAAAATAATTAGGTAAAAGTAATCAAGGATCATCTCTTGGACTAAGAAAGTAAAGATGTTTGACTCCAAGCCTGGCAACCTGAGTTTAATCCCTCAGGTCCATATGACCAAAGGAAATCCCACTTCCGCAAGTTGTCCTCTGATTTCCAATCATGAATAATGACATGTGACACAAATGTTCATACACATTCACATGCACACACACAATAAATAATAAAAATTAGAGAGTAAAACCAATTGCACTTTTAGGAATTGTACCTTATTTTTTTAAAAAAAGAAAAAATCTTATTGGCAGAAAGAATTATCCTTCACAGAGCAACACTTCAGCCAGGAGTGATGACTGTGGGAAAAGGCTATCAGATCGTTTTGGGTGCTAAAAGCAGCATGGGGAGAATGGTAATAGAGGTAAGAAATTAAACTTTGCATATGGTAACATGCACTTAGGACATGAATCATCTCACTTTGAATTAAGCACCCAAGCATCTACTATGAGATGTAAACAGTTACGAAAAGCACACCTAACTCAATGGCTTTCACAAATCTTGGGTATTTGTTGTAGTTTCTCATTTTCTTTTCTTTCTTTCTTTTTTCTTTTGCTCACTCTGCTCAGTCCTCTGAGTGGGAAAGGTGTATATTGTTTTGGTCACTAATTTTTATCCTGGATCCAAACCATTTAGAAATTACCTGGGCTATGTTTCTTTCTTTCTTCCTTTTTCTTTTGAAAGTCCTAGTGAATGTTATGTCCTCTGAAGAGGTTAAAGCACATAATATTGATTCTGGGAGAAAAGTAACCTTCTGCATAGACTTTCTTTTCTGAGAAACCGGAGAAAACTGTTTGTTCTTGGTAATGGCATTTGAACCTCTCCCTTAAATGTCTATTTGGAGGCATGATAAGCCACAAGCTGTTCTTTCTGCAAAATGAGCTTGTTCTGGGTTAAAAGGTAAGGATTTGGGGAGGGATTTGGGCAGACCAGGATCCTGGAGGGTGTGGACTTGTGTGCCAGGATGCAGTTGCCAGGCACGTTTGGGTCTTGGTAGGGAAGCAGATATTTAAGGAGCTGTTCCAATTGCAATCTGGATGTGAGAAGGTGGCTTGATTTTCCTTTAGTAATTTACAGGGAATAAGCAGACATGAAGATGGCTCGGCTGGGAAAGATGCTTGCTGCCAAGCCTAAGAACCTGAGTTTGACCTTCAGCAAAGTGGAAGAATACAAGATTAACTCAAAAAAAATCAGTAGTCCTACTATATACAGACAATAAATGGGCTGGGAAAGAAATCAGAGAAGCATAGCATCACCTGTTACAATAGCCACAAACAACATAAAATATCTTGGGGTAATGCTAACCAAACAAGTGGAAGACTTGTATAGCAAGAACTTTGAGTTTTTAAAGAAAGAAATTAAAGAAGATACCAGAAAATAGAAAGATCTCCCATGCTCTTGGATAGATAGGATCAACATAGTAAAAACGGCAATCTTGCTAAAAGCAATCTACAGATTCAATGCAATCTCCATCAAAACACTGGCACAATTCTTCACAGACCTTGAAAGAATAATACTCAACTTTATATGGAAAAACAAAAGACCCAGTATAGCCAAAACAAGCCTGTACAATTAAGGAACTTCTGAAAGCATCACCAATCCTGACTTCAATCTCTATTATAGAGCTATAGTCCTGAAAACAGCCTGGTATTGGCACAAAAGTATACAGGTAGACCAGTGGAATAGAATTGAACACCCTGCTATTAACACCTATGAACACCTGATTTTTGACAAAGAAGCTAAAGTTATACAATGGAAAAAAGAAAGCATCTTTCAACAAGTGGTGCTAGCATAACTGGATTTGGTCATGTAGAAGACTGCCAATAGATCCATATCAATTGCCATGCACAAAACTTAAGCTCAAAGGATCAAAGACCTCAACATAAATCCAGCCACACTGAACCTCTTAGAAGAGAAACTGGGAGGGAGGTACCCTTGAACGAATTGGTACAGGAGACTGCTTCCTGAACATAACACCAGTAGCACAGACACTGAGATCCACAATTAACTGAGAAGCTTCTGTAATGCAAACGACACACAGTAAACAAGACAAAAGGCAGTCCACAGAATGGGAAAAGATATTCACCAACCCCACATCTGACAGAGGACTGATTTCCAAAATATACAATGAACTGGAGAAGCTAGTCATCAAAACACCAAATAATCAAATTAAAAGGTAGGGTACAGAACTAAATAGAGAATTCTCAATAGAGGAATCTAAAATGGCTGAAAGACACTTAAGAAAGTGCTTAGCATCATTAGCCATTGGGGAAATGCAAATCAAAACAACTCTGTGATACCATCTTGCTCCTGTCAGAATAGCAAAATCAAAAACACCAATGACAATTTATGCTGGAGAGGATGTGGAGAAAGGGGAAACACTCGTCCACTGCTGGTGGGAGTGCAAACTTGTATAGCCACTTTGGATATCAGTATGGAGATTCCTCAGGAAAAATGGGAATCAGTCTACCTCAAGACCCAGCAATATACTCTTAGGCATATACCCAAAACATGCACATTCATACAACAAGGACATCTGTTCAACTATGATCGTAGTAGCATTATTTGTAATAGCCAGAAACTGGAAGCAACCTAGATGCCCCTTAGCTGAATAATGAATAAAGGAAATGTGGCACATTTACACAATGGACTATTATTCAGCAGAAAAAACAATGGAATCTTGAAATTTGCAGGCAAATGGATGGCACTAGAAGAAACCATCCTGAGTGAGGTAGCCAGTCACAAAAAGACAAACATGGTATGTACTCACTCACAGACATAGAGCAAAGGATTACCAGCCTACTATCCACACCACCCAAGAAGCTAGGAAGTAAGGAGGACCCAGAGAAGAGGAAAGGGATAAAATCTCCTCAGCAGATTGGGAGCATAGGGGAAGGGAGTGGGAACTAAAAGAAAGAGAAGGGGAGAAGTGAGGGGAAGAGGAGGACATGAGGGAGCAGGAAGATTGAGTCAGGGGAAAAATACAGGAGAGCAAGAAAAGAGATGCCATAATCGAGGGAGCCATTATAGGTCTAAAGAGAAATCTGGAACTAGGGAAATGTCCAGAGATCGACAAGGATGACCTCAACTAAGAATCTAAGCAATAGTGGAGAGGCTACCTTAAATGCCCTTTCCTTAAAATAAGATTGATGACTACCTTATATGCCACCCTAGAACCTTCCTCCAGTAGCTGATGGAAGCAGAAGCAGACACTCACAGCTAAACACTGGAATCCAGTTGCAGAGAGGGAAGAGTGATGAGCAAAGGGCTCAAGACCAGGCTGGAGAAACCCACAGAGACAGCTGACCTGAACAAGGGGCTGCTCATGGACCCCAGACCAATGGCTGGGAAACCAACATAGGACCGACCCAGACCCCCTGAACATATATGTCAGTTAGGACTGGGTAGTCTATGGTACTGGTTCAGTATTTGTCCCTAGTGTACAAATGGACTTTGGGAGTCCATTTCACATAGAGGGATACTCTCTCTGCCTAGACACAAGGGGAAGGGCCTAGGTCCTGCTCCAAATGATGTGACAGACTTTGAAAACCCCCATGGAAGGCCTCACCCTCACTGAGGAGCAGAAAAGAGATGAAATAGAGGGTCATTTGGGGCAGGGGAGGAGGAGAGGGCGAGGGAACTGGGACTGACATGTAAATCAAGATCATTTCTAATTTAAATTTTAAAAATTATATATATATGAAGAACTTGAGTTTGGTTCCAGACCCACAGTGCTAGAGAGAAAGAACCAACTTCCACATGCTGCCTTCGAACTTCTGTGTGTAAGCTGTGACATGTGAGCACCCCTCTCCCTACTGGCACACACTACATATATAGTTCTTTAAAAAGAAAATAAGTGATCATCTAGTGGAATCCTTTGATCCTTCTTCGTTGAGATTAGATTTCTTATGTATGGTTTCTGTGTGAACTTAGAAAATTTAATTCCTCGTATTTAAACTCTATAATGTGTGATTTCAAGTCACTGTTAATTTCCAGAGCATATCTTTCAACATAAACTAAAATTCGATCTACAACTTCAATTAATACTGCCTGTCTAGTGTTTAAACATGGCACAGAAGGGAATTCTGTTCTCCTTCCTACTGTCCACCTTCTAGTATTAATGACCTGAAATGTTCTTGTCAACTCCAAGCTGTCTGTCCTGTGTCTATCCAAGGAACAACTAATAATGCAGTCAGGACACACACAGTCAGCAGTTATCAGCTATTGAGAATCATACAATTTCTGACAACAGAGTTCAAAATTAAGGCAAATTTCATGAGATATGTTTGACACCATTAATAGTTTATGACATATCTTACTAGTTTTTACACAGTGCAAACACAAAATTTAAAATTTTGGGGGTAAAATTACTTTCTCAACACTGTCATCTTCTATTGTCCTGTCATTAAATGACAGATCATGTATCATTGAGGTCATCATTATTCACTACGGAACTTGCCCCAGAGGTGGACAAAACTGTACTGTGTATATTAGGATACATGCTCTCCTTGCCTCTGAAAAACTTGCTCAAGATTAAGAAGAGTGAAGGCTCCTGAGCCAATGAAGCTACTTCCTCTGTCTTTCTAGGCTATATAGATAGATTGCAAACAAACACATAAAGATATTCAATGTTCCTTCTCTAAAATAGAGAAACTTCATGCAGTGAAAGTCTGCAAAATAATCCTGCAGCGTGCACATATCTGCACATTACCTCCACCTCCACCATGACTACACCAAAGCAGGGTACTGATGAAGTAATGATTTGCTAATCCGGGTTGCAGACATAAAAAGATCCACTCTCGGGGTCAAGTATGCTAGATGACCCATCCACCCTACATTTAGTCTTCCAATTACTGAAGGTGAAAGCTAAAGAAGTTTTAATGTAACAAAGGAAACTCAACAAATATTTGTTAAGCAAAAAGAAGGTTCATGTGTGACAAGGACTAAGTCAAAAGATAAAAAGAAAAGCCTAGCATGGCAGAAGGCAGAGGTAGGAAGATCTTTCGTCTACATATTGAGGCCCAAGTCAGACCAGTCAGAGCTACACAGTGAGACCCTGTTTCAAAAACAAAAGTTAAAAAAACATTAAAAATAAGATATGTAAAAGTTGTTTATCAGCTGTAAGAGTTCCCTGGTAGATTTTGGATCACTTATGTAAACTATCATATCATCTGCAAATAGTGAAAATTTTACTGCTTCCTTTCCAATTTGTATCCCCTTGATATCCTTTTGTTGTCTTATTTGCTCTAGCTACAACTTCGAGTAGTTGCCTTGAGTTTCTCTCCATTCAGTTTGATGTTGGCTGTTGGTTTGGTGTATATAGCTTTTATGATGTTTAGGTATGTTCCTGTTATCCCAGATCTCTCCAAGACCTTTAACATAAAGGGGTGTTGGGTTTTGTCAAAGGCTTTTTCAGCATCTAGTGTGATGATCTTGTGATTTTTGATTCTCAGCTTGTTTATATGGAAGATTACATTGATGTATTTTCATATGTTGAACCATTCCTGCATCCCTGGAATGAAGCCAACTTGATCATGGTGGATGAGTTTTCTGATGTGTTCTTGGATCCGATTTTCCAGTATTTTATTGAGTATTTTCTCATCAATGTTCATGAAGGATATTGGTCTGAAGTTCTCTTTCTTAGTTGTCAACTCAAGAAAATCAATAGCCCTACTATATACAGATGATAAAAGGGCTGAGAAAGAAATCAGAGAAAAATCACCCTTTACAATGGCCACAAACAACTGTCAAAGTTATATCAGTTAAAACTAATAAATGTAAATAATAAAATAAATACCATCAACAAAGAATAAAGCAATGATGCTTTTTCATGCGTTCTTTAAAGGGAAAACGAACATCTAGATATTGGTCTGTCACTCAGTGAACTACATCAAACAGTTTCCACATTCAAGTCTTCTGCAAATTTGTCAATGACTATCATTTTTTGCATATTTAAGCTCATTCGCAAGGACAGGTAAAATACTTATGCTATCTTCACTCTTAGCTTATTCATTAACATGTTTTATTAATTTTAATTTCAAAACATTTCTCTGATACAAAGCAACAATTATATAAATAAGAGGAATAGTCTTAGAAATGAACTTAACTGAGGCTTATAAATATCTCACTTCATAATAAATTTTAGGTATAACAATATTCTTCTTGTTTTTCTTTAGAATTGATTGTAGCAGTTTCAAATGACTTTTCAGTCAAAAAATGTTAAACACAGAATGCTCCACAAATATGCATGAGGTCCTGGATTCTATCTCCAACATCATAAAAATAATTAACTGGGAGCTGAAAGAGCAACTTGGTGGCAGTGCACCTGCTTAGTATGAAGGAGGCCTTGGGTTTAATCCCTAGTACTAGATAGGTAGGTAGGTAGAGGGGTAGACAGATAGATAGATAGATAGATAGATAGATAGATAGATAGATAGATGGTAGATAATTTGTATTACAGGACAAGCCCAGAATTAATGAAATTTGGAACTTATGAATAGTAGGCCTGAGTGGTTTCTTGCTTCTTTATTTTCAATATGATTTACTTCTATAATGTATATGTTGTAAGAGATATCACATTTACTATATATGTAGTATACATTATATTGTTTCTCAAAACATGGTTTAGTGCAGGCAAGATGGCAAATTGTCTTGCAAAAAAATAAACTGGGTTATTTAAAGAACATATGTTTCAGAAAGGAGGTCCTCTAGAAGAGAAGCACATGCTCCTAACCACTGAGCCATCTTTTCAGCCCCTACTTTAAAACTTTTAAGTGCAACACACTAAACCCATTATGGTGGTCATCCCTGAGGAGGTGAACAGGGCACACTAATTGGAGCACACTCAAAATTCAACTTAATGTTATCTGAAACATGTTAAGTTTAAAGGGAGATTTTGTAATATTCAACTTGAAACTCTAACATCAATAAAATGAAGCACAGTATAAATTTCTGCTGTT
This sequence comes from Mesocricetus auratus, assembly GCF_017639785.1. Taxonomy (NCBI): domain Eukaryota; kingdom Metazoa; phylum Chordata; class Mammalia; order Rodentia; family Cricetidae; genus Mesocricetus; species Mesocricetus auratus. Next base: position 37,056,949 of record NW_024429194.1, on the reverse strand, counting down.
TTATTATTTTTGAAAATATTTTTGGCTTATCTATGTGGTTTTGTCTCTATTAAATCATACTCCATCAATTTATGTGATATACCTCTAATAATGCTTTTATATTATACTTCGCTTCAATCAAAAGATACTTAAACTTAAAAAAAATCAGGAAGTCACTCAAGGCATTGCTTGCTGAAATATGGCAAGGGAACCTCAATCTCTCTGTTCCTGATACCCACAGAAAGAGGCATGTGTGTCTGCATTGCCATGTTGCTGGAAGTTTTTGACTTACTAAGAAATCTCTCTCTCTCTCTCTCTCTCTCTCTCTCTCTCTCTCTCTCTCTCTCTCTCTCTCTCTCTCTCTCTCGTGTGTGTGTCTCTCCCTCTCTGTCTCTCTCTCTCTCTCTGTGGTAGTTCCTGCTCACTGATATCATTGATATATCACATAATGCCCTACTGGCTTAGTTGGATTATTATGCAGGATTTAAATGATTCACACATGATACTGAGACAAAGCCTCCTCCCCAAGAACAACACAATATGGTTCACAATCTGCATTATAGTGTAAGAAAGCAAGAAAGAATAGATCAACAACTTCAAAGCCAATGGGAGAAACACTCGAGAAGCTCCTTGGGTACCTCAGAGTATTGCAGACCTACCTGGCTAAGAATAAAAGTATGAGAGTTTATCATTATAGTTTTATATATCCTATCTGGGTGAGAGGTTGGGGGTTGTTCTGAATATAACGACTGTGAGTGTGCTCATCTGTTTCTTTCCCTTGTGTTTGGCAGTTAAGCACAGTTCTGTTTTTCAGTATTAGTTCTAAAATATGGTTACAAATATAAAGGGTAGAGGATAACTTGATTTTCACATTGTTTAGAATCATTATTTGATTTATCTAAAAGCTCTTCTTTCTAACTGCAATTTGGTGGATGATTGTAACATAAGTTTTAGTGGGATTTATATGGAGGCAAAGTAATTTATAATCCAATCTGTGGAACCAAAGGCCAACAAATTTAATAAGGTTCTGGAGTTGCATATTGTGTTTGAACCTACATTTTTAGTAAGGTATCAGAGCCGTGGGTTTCAGCCTTGGCTACTCATTAAAAACACCTGGGGACTCCAAACGCTCCTGAGCTCATGCCACATTGTTAGTAATTACTTTACATAAAGTTTTAAGAAGAGTGAAACATTCAGGTCAGTATAATTTCTTCAGTAATTTCAACATGAATCCAAAATTTTGATGTAGAAAATATTAACATTGGATCCAGAGATAAGGCTCAGCTTTTGCTCTTTCAGAAAACTGGGGTTCAGTTCTTAGCATACACATTTGTCAGCTCGCCATCTGGAGCTCCAGCTCCAAGGGGACTGGGTACTGTCTTCTGGCCTTTAAGAGCACCTGCATGTAAATACACACACACACACACACACACACACACACACACACACACACACACACGAGAGAGAGAGAGAAACACAAATAAATATTAAAATAAACCTTGTTTTTTTTAAAGAAAATACTAGACTGAAGAAAGGATGCCTGAAATTTAGTTCTTATCCTTATAAGATATAAATATAAAATACAATATGTGAAATGCCATCTCAGATTTTGTGGAAAGGAAGGTGGGATAGGACTCTTAGGAATTGTTTTATTTACCCATAATTTATCCAGAAGTTTACAGAGTCCCACATAAGCTGACTCAGTTTGTCTAGTTACCTGTTTATATTTTTGTTTTTGCACCGTGATCTCAGTTTATTCTGTCTCTATTGTGGCACATGTATAAAGAATATTCCCAATAACAACTTGTGATAGCTGTCCGTCTCACTGAGCATTAAGTTGTTAAACATTTCAGTGGGCAAATACAACCACAAACCCTTTACCAATTCCAGTACCATTAATGGGTTTAATTAATAGAACGTCTTCTATTCCTATATTGAGTAATGCATCATTTGCCAGCCACGTGTCAGTTTTAATTTTAAACGTGTAAACTTGATTGAAATTTAGTTATGTAGAATGCTTGTTTGGCATGCACAAAGCCCCAAGTCTTATTATGGACACCATATAAGACTGAGTGAAGTGGTACATACTTTCTGTCCCCTGAGGGCATGGAGGCAGGAAGATCAGGACTTGAAAGGCACTCTCAGCTACAAGTTAATTGCCAGCCTTGGCTACGTAACCTTTTTTTCCAAAATAAACAACTCACAAACAACACACAATAAAGTTAGGTAAAATTCCGAGTGTCTGTATTGCAACTGCTAAGAAGCTACGTTGTGGTTAGTGGTTGTTTTGCTGAACAACACATGGACAGAGAACACTTCCATCATCCCAGAGGAAACACACAGGATAGTCTTGTTACAAAGTTTACCAATTTGTATGTCCCAGAAACTGGGTAATTTTACTAAATCAGTACCTAACCTGAATGTATACTTTTAAGACAGGAAGCACAGGGAATTGCTGAGCAACCTGGACCTCCACTTGGTTGGGACTATACACACCCATGTGCTAATAAAGCACTTGTTGGTTTAGTATTCTTATCAGCATGGACTATTTACCCACATCTGTCTAAGAACAATGCACTCAACAACCTATTAGCAACCCAGAACTCCTACTTGCTTCCAACTACATGGATACCTGAAATATGTTTTTTCTCCTCTTAATGACCAATAAACATAGGTAGGTTGTACTTGATCATATTCAATTATGAATATGAAAGGGTACACTGGATTGGGGGTGCATATGAAACAAAGGGAACTATGTCTTCTAAGTAAAGTTTTATTTTTTAAAGTAAGTGCATGTATGATGTGTGCATGCATGGGTTCATGTATGTGCAGGTGCTCTCAGAATCCAGAAGAGGGTGTCAGATCTCCCAGAGCTAGAGTTTTAGGTTGTTCTGAGTCCCCTGATGTAGGTTCTGGAAACCAAACTCAGACCTACTGCAAGAGAATCAAGTATTTCTAGTTACTGAGTCATTTCTTCAGTCCTCCTCTATTAAATTTATGCTGAATCCCCTATTTTCCATCTTATGCGTATTTGTAATTAGGCTTTCATATGCTTATTATCAACTACATCATGAGAAAGGATATGAGTAGTAGGGAAAGGTTTATGTAACCCCAGACTGTCAATCAAAAAAACAAAACAGAGCAAACAAATTCCTCATTCTTTTGAACCCCATAGAAGGAACCCCAACAATAGTCAGGGTCCTTGAATCTTTCTCTCATGTGGCCTGATGTCATTCAACAGTGTATTCTCTTGCTGGTCTGTCCTATCATTTGGCTTTGAATAAAGTTCTCTTGCAACTCTGCAACCCATGTGATCCTTTGTTTCAATGTTTTTGAATAATAGGCCAAGGGCTTAGAAATGCTCAACCAGACTCCGACCTCTGATGACAATCTTAAATTATATAAACTATCTTTTTGAAAACTATAAATTTGATCATCACTTCTAAGAAAAACCCAAAGAGACACAGCAAAGCAAAAATAAATAAATACAATATTTAATGAATTGAGGTTCAGAATAAGATGTAAACAATTCTTTCAACTAGAGACCTTAGGCTCTGACTGTTCTACAAATACTGAAAATTTGAGGGGACTCCTGGAATCAATACAATGCAAGCTCACTATCTGCTCTATGTAGAGCAAAAACAGTCATCCTGTCTTCCATAGAAAATTTTGGCTTCAGGAGAATTCTTTTGTAGAATTTTAATTTTGTTATTATTTTATTTACTATTTGAATGTATGCACATGCATTATATGTGCATGCTCCATGACATGTGTATAATGATCAGAGGACAACTTTCAAGAGTTAGTTTTCTACTTTCACTATGGGTTCGGGTGATAGAAGCCAGGCCATCATATTTGTATGACAAACACTCTTTTACTGGTTGGGCCATTTCACCAGTTCAAATTTTTCTTTTGGAAAACACTGAGCAATGGTGATGTTAGTTCTGCATCCATTATTAGCAAGCTGTAGCCAATCCATGGCACAACAAAGTCAAAGTTAGCTATCATTATGCAGAATTTCCCATAGGGCCTCACTGATGCACTTTTAGTATTCATTCAATCTTCTCTATAAAACAAATCCCAAGAGGAAGACACTAGCATTTATTCTCACTGTAAAATCAAAGAAACTGGTTGCAGTGATATAGAAAGTTGTTCAAAGTCACTTTGATAAGAATGATGGACTTTGAAACTGGAAATTGAAGCAAGGTAGTGGTTCAAAGGCTACCCCCAAACTGTCCGGCCCACAGCCTGTCTGACAAGGCAGCAACATTGATATGCCTGGGCTTGTTTTGGAAATACAGAATCCTGGGCTCCAACCCAGACTTATGATCAATATCTTCATTTTAATAAGATTTCTTGGTGATTTATGTGTACACTTGTTTGAGAAGCAATTCTCTAAACCCCTGCTTTATAATGCCCCTCAGATGAGAAATAATCAATGTTTTGAGTGCTTCTAAAAGTACAGTTGAAATGAGTGTGCACATGGAGGAAATGAGTTGGCCGTGGTGTGGTGCTCAGTAAAGAGCACAGGCACAAGGTTCATCTGGTTGTTTGGTAACAAGGCCTCCCTAATCCCTTTGAAGACAGAAATTCTTAAATATTTGTCAAGAATGCAACTTATGCCCTAATCACCAACTCAGTCAGGAGCTTTATTTGTTTGTTTGTTTGTTTGTTTATACTTATTTTTAAGAAAGGGCTCTAAATGACCCCTATGTGGAGGGAAGTTTGGAAACACTGCATTGAGTTAAGAATTAAAATCAATAAATAACGAAGGCAGAAAGTCACTACAGATGAAAAACTGTATCTTAATTCGAAGTGCTATATTATCATGCTTAAAAGAAGTAAGGGCCCATCAAAGGGAGGTTTATTAGCCAAAAAGGCAGTAAAAAAGACCTTCTAGGTACAAAAGATGGCAGGGCTCTAGGTCCACACAGCAGCGATGAGAGCTTTTCAGGGGATAATCAAGGCTACATCTTTTTACGCTGTATCCTACCATAGAGATGGGGGCTTCAGGCTTGGGAAGCCTGATGACATTAAACACTATCATCACATAATTAACTTAACTTGCCCCAAGTCTCTGCTCAGCAAGCAACCTTCTGATTAGAGCTCAGTTTCCTGTGTAACATGCTTTCAGGGAGAGAGAATTTGTTGGCTGGAGGATAGACGTGTTCAGTTTGGGTTTTTGTTGGAAATCAATAATCTAGCACTCACATTTCATCCATCAATGTTCCGAAATTTAATGTGAGTTTATCCATGGGAGAAGGGTGTTAACCCCTTGGTGCTATTAAATGACTCAGAGGATATATAGAGAGCTGGGGTTAGTGACAGGCTATACTAACTGGCTAATACAGGAAAGGTCTATCTAGATGACCTACCATAGCCTATCTGCTTTGATGCCATTGTCAAGCTAAGATGCCCTAGAACAGTGGTCCTCAACCTTCTTACTGCTGTGACACTTTAAAACAGTTCCTCATGTTGAAGTGACCCCCAACCCTAAAATTATTTTTGTTGCTACTTTATGACTTTAATTTTGCTACTGTTATGAATTTTAATGAAAATATCTGTTATGTAGGATATCTGGTATGTGATCTCTGTGAAAGGGTTGTTTGATCCCTCCCCCAAGGGGTTGCAATACACAGGTTTAGAACCACTGCTCTAGAGGAAGAACACAGATAAATTAAGTACCTGTTTAAATGGGATTTATTATACTGGCTTAAACAATGTGGTCTGTGTGGCCCAACAATGTCTCTCTATCAACACTGGAGAGGCTGAGAACCCAGTAGTTGCTCATTCCATGAGGTTGGCTGTCATGGTAGTCACAATATGGTACCAAAGGCTGGAAAGATCCTTCAATCTATGTTGGAAGGCCAAAGAAACTAGACTCTCATGTAAGTGAAGGAGAACAACAGCAGCAATAGAGTAGATGCTCACACCAGTAAGACACTAAGAATCCATGCAAAAACCAGCTGCTTTTCTTTCCTACCTCATTACATCTGAGCTGCCATTGGAAGGAAATGTCTACTCTGTGAGGAGTGTCTCCTCCCTTCAGTTATTTCTTCCATGAAATACCCTCAGGATCTGGCAGAGGCATAACTCTTAGTTGGTAACAGATCCAGTCAAGTGAATAAGACTAACCATCATGGTTGTGTAGCTGGTTCCTCCTGATTAAAACATTCTCTCATGGAGAAATCATGGGGCTACTAGGATAAAGACATTTACCAGACCCACAAATCCCCTTCTTGATCTTGTTTCAACAGCAAACAATTGTTGCAAATGCCTATATCACCAAGAACTTAGTGATGCAACTTTTATGAGTTGTCATTCTGCTAGAGTGGGCTTTTGGTGACATAGTTGCTTAAGTCAGCCACTTCCTGTAAGTAGTCTTAGTAAACTCCTTTCTTTACCAAGCTGGGCTTGGACAGAGCTATATTTTCGGTCTGTTGGTGTCCTATCTGAGTGAATTGTCATTTCTTCACATCTTGGCAGTAAATGTGACACAGCAGATACTTTTGCTTATCTGCTTCCCTAACTATGTAGCCCAAGATACTTATCCCTGGTGAGTAAGAGTCAGGAAATAATAGAGGAAGAGGTTATATAACTGGAAACCATCCAGGAAAAAGCATGAAGGAAATACTAAGGTAATACATATTTTTGTATAACAAGCAGGATTAGGAATATGCATCTGGGAGATAATTATGAAGTCTGAAGTGCTGGCTGAAGAATTTCTGTGAGGTGCTGGAGAGATGACTCAGTGGTCATGAGCACATACTGCTCTTGCAGAGGGCCCAAGCCCAGTTCCCAGCACCCACATAGGTCAGCTTATAACCACCTGTAACTCCTGCTCCTGGACCTGATCTTCCTTCTCCTCTAGCCTCCATAGAGACCTACACACACACACACACACACACACACACACACACACACACACACACACACACGAGAGAGATACATGTGACTTTTTTTTAAAAAGAGTTGATTTGAAATTCTTTGAACAGTAAATTTCTTTACCTTTCACCACACCCTCCTCGTACTAAATTAATCATCTATCTCAGGAAACTAAAAGAATGATTTCAAGATCCATGAATGTACACAGATGTCAGCTCGAGAAAACATTCTCCAAATATCTAGTTTACTTTGCCCCATTCACAAAGTTCTCCTGAAACAGGAAGTGGCTTTCCATCTTTAATTTCACTCTTCCTTTGTAGAAGGAGGTAACATGCAGAGAAATCCTACCTGTTATGCATCTCGGAAAGTTAAGGTCAGGAGTAGCTAAGAATGTCTGGATGGACAGAGTAGTACTTTGGGGACCTCAATGTGTAAGTATGTGACCAAGTATGTTAAGTATGTGTCAAAGGAATTTACTGTAAAAGGTGAGCTACTGTTAAGCACTCTAAGGCATGCCACATAAAAACAAATTGGATTGCACAAGATGAAACAAGAAAGAAGGTACTGAGTTTTAGCCAAGCTGCCTGCAGTTGAGTGTACCATGGTCACTGACTTGAAAGGAGTGATCTGTCACAGTACTCCTGGCTGAATTAGGTGCCCATGAAAGAAGAGGGAAGTGTAACAAACACCCAACAGAGAGTTGTAATCAGTTGGGAAGAAGCCAAAAAAGAGAAAAAATTATAATTATGTCCAGTCCAGACTTCAGCCAAAATTCATGGAAAGGAAGACATGCCCAGGAAGAGGGGGCATTGTTCACCTCCAAAATAAGCAGAGACAAAGGATGTTATGTCTAGAAAACCTGATATTTTCCTTTCTCAACTAGAGCAGGTAGGCTCCCTCTTCTATTATTCCTGCAACCACCCTGCAACTGTTATGTCTCTTTACCTCCTCTCCATTGAGGAAGCCAGCTATGTACTTCATTTCCCCTTTCTGTCCCAATTTTTATTGAATTCATTCCAAAATCTTTATTCTTCTGATTACACAGAAACTTCCCTTGCCAAGGTCACTCATGAATATGTCAAACTCAATGGTCAATTTCCAGCCTTTATTTTAATCTCACAAGCAGCTGTCTAGACAAGGTCAACCACTCCCACCCTTTTAGGAGCAATTTCTTTCCTTGCCTTACATTTTACACATAATTTCTGGATGTACCTTCTCCACCCCAGTAAGAACTCTCTTTGGCCTCTCCCTTTCAATTGTTTCTCTGCTGTGGTCATGCTTGACTTCCTAAGTTATTTCATCTAGATTGTGGCTTTTATTTCTTGTTTTCTTCAGTAGGGAACTTTACCAAAATTCTAAAGGCATGGAACTATGACTCACTCAAAATTTCCTTGAAAATGTCTAAACAGCATTTAAAACTTAATGGACTTTAAACCCAGCCCCCCATTTGTCTCTCTGTCTCCAGTATTCTCATTCTCCAATAAGTGACATTTTCTTTTATCCTGTTGTTCAAGTCTCAACTTTTGGATTCATTCTTCTTTCCCCATCCCTTATATCTTCCTCACTAATTGGACAGCAATTTCCATTAGCTTTAGCTTCACAGCATACCCAGAGCTTGACCAGTCTCTACAATATCTACAGCTACCACCTTCTTCTGCTACACTGGCTTCTTAGATTGCCCTGACTTCTACAGGTCCTCAATTCTCTGCCCTCCTAAGCTACATGCTTGGTAGATTCTATGTTCACAGAACAAAGACAGAACCATCTGGACTATTGAACTACCTGTCCTGCTTTTCTCTGCTTGGCTTTCCTAGGTATGTAAACTTTTTCTGTGGTCTTGACGAGATGGAAACTAGAAATTCTAGACTCATCCTCTCCTAGGTCAGCAATTCACAAGGAATGTCTCCTCTGAAATTTAATATTATTTCAGAGATGAATGTATCAATATCTAAACTAGATAAAACGGTCAGGAGAAACAGGACACTAATATGGTGCTGAGTCAGATGCCTACTCAGTCACTGGGATAGGGAGAGGCTACTGTGACCAAAAAGGTCAAGACAGCCTATCATAGGAACAAGGGAACTCCAGTCATCAGAAAGGAGAGAGACTAAGAAATAATTTGGAGCAGATAAAAATAAAACCATCAACACATGTTATCTATTGTTTTCAGTTATTTAATTCTTTTGATCCCCTTTCCCTAGGGATAATACTCTACAGCATTAAGATGATGTTAAAGTGTTTTTGTATGTGTGTTTTTGAAAAAGTTAATTCACTGAGTCTTCTATTAAATGAATGCTGTCTATTGTAAAATCTAGGTTGTTCCATTAGTAGCTGGTGAAACATGGATAGATACAAAGTGTGTACTGTATAATTTATTGTAACAATAAAGGTGTGGGTGAACACTGGGTGTTGGTGGCACATGCCTTTAATCCCAGCACTTGGGAGGCAGAGACAGGTGGATCTCTGTGAGTTCAAGGCCAGCCTGGTCTACAGAGCGAGTGCCAGGATAGGCTCCAAAGTTATACAGAGAAACCCTGTCTCAATAAATAATTAAATAAATAAACAAATAAATTTATGTGTGGGTGAAAGTCAACCAAAGATGACGTGAATATACATTCAACATATTACTGAAAATTCTAGCTGGCACTGGAGAAATAGACAAGAAAGAAAACTAAATACCATGAAAAATTTTAAAAGGATCTTTGCTGAGAGATATTCTAATAAATGTAGAAATCCTAAATAGTCTGTGAGAAAACTGTTGGAATTAGTCAATTCATCAACACACAAACATGAATTGCTATGTTACACAGTAACAATGGAAAAATCCAAAGAGGAACTGAAACAATTGCATTTAGAATAGAATCAACTGTGGTTGGAATCCCCAGTGTGGGTTGAATACCTTGTAGGTGCTTCCATCATAAGACCAATGCCCTGGAGAATCAGGGCTCTGGGTCAGAGTGATCATAGAAGAGAACTAAGTAAAGTTTTTACTACCCTTCCACAGGACTTGTTCATTCCTGAAAGACATACCACAAAGAACTATGGAAGTCAGAACACAAGCATGAACAGCACCAGAGATTGTCCAATTCCATAGACACGATTACAGCTCATTACTAAATTGTGGAGAAATTATACACATCCAAATTAATGTATTCAGCAATAAATATTGGTAACATTTTAATAGATATGACACATATAACCCAGTATTTCACATGTAACAAATCACTAGTCAAGTGGTTCATATGGTTGTTTTAATTATAACTCTGTTTTACTTTAGATTTTATTTTTTTAACTTATCCAAATGAGGAAATGTTTAAATTGTCTTTTTGAAAGTGTTTTGTTTCAAATGGTATTTTGTTTTTAATGAATTTCATCATGGGCAACTGTTAGTAAAGTGGTGGCTTGTTCAGTGCTTGGCACTTTAATGGAATGGCTTTTTGTAGATAATCAACATTTTAATTCAAAATGGTTAGCTATCTGCACTGTCTCTTCCTGTCTCCCAGCAATTAGTAGCATCCTAAAACTAAAAATATAAAACCATGAAAGCAAAAATTACAATGTATAGTTTATATACATCAACTTCTAAACTGTAAATATACCTCTGGTCCCTTAGAGACTAACTATTTATTCATTTAGCAATATTGGGGGAATCCAGAGCTATGTAAATGCTAGGCAAGTACTCTGCTACTGAACTATACCTCAATCCTCCTTTAAAGATTTATCGGGCAACAATAACATGATAATAATATTCTGGATATGGGGAACACAGTGATAGTGAGTAGCCTAATGAGTCAGTACTCGGGAGAAATGGTGTGTGGTGGGGAAAAAAAGACATACAGAAATGATTTATAATACAGCGTGGAAATGCTTCAGCAGAGGTACATAAAAAATGTTTTGCAGCAAAGGACAGAGCAATCTACTCAACCTGTCCTGCTGGGAAGGATTGACTTCTGAGGAGGTTTGTGAAGAGGGAGAGGGGATTCTAGAAAGCTGATGAAGAGGAGAGGTCTTCTAAGATGAAGGAGTAGTATGAGGAAAGTCCTGTAGAACACCTATGTGATATGACAGAAACTGAAAACAACAATGAAGTTCATGTTGTCAGAGCAGAGACTTCATGGGAAAGAGGGCAGCAAGTTTTAGGACCAGCTTATAAACCATGTTCAGGGTCAGCTAAAGAGTCTGCATCTTTACTTTATAAACAATGGGATATTGGTGTGGATTTATAAGCAGAGTCTCTAGATCAACTGTGACAAATGATGCCAAAGAAAAAACTATTTGTTTCCTTTCATCTTGCTGTGTTATGTTGAAAAGTTTTGGTTAATAAATCAAGCAGGCCCCTGAGTTCAGGTGGGGATAAAAGGGTGGCAACCTTCATTCTCATCTAGGTCATACTCATCCATCTGCTGGGGAGTGGATAAGAAAGGCAGACGATGACATTTTGGGAAAAGACATGTGTATATATCATCTTCCCATTTTTTTCTTGTTTTTGTATTCAATGTTTTATGATCATGAAAATTTGCTTTCGTAGATGAAGTGGAAATTGCCACAATCCTCAGAGGTAATTCAAATAACTCATGTAAAGAAGGGAGATTCTATATGTGTTATCAAGAGCAGAGAGTCCTCCTCAGAGGACTGGGAATTCTGAAAACACTTCCTCCATTTCAGAGAAGCCCACGGGAACATAGGCTCAAATAAATTTCTATGTGCATTCCTTACTTTTACGTGAAAAGGGGACCATGAAGTCCTTATATGGTATATCCCAACAAATACGGAGACAAAGAAGAGATAAATGTGCAGAAATCTATGAAAACAAGGCACTAGAATTCTTATTCCAAAGATGTTATCCAAACCCTCCCATCCCAGCAGATTCACTGTAATATGGCACCAAACATTGTTCTCTCTCCCTTTGTCTGAATAAGGTACCTCCTGGGAAATTGTGTTTCAGAAATTTAAACAGAATCAGGATGTGTGGTTTCCATGCCAACCACGCCAGCTTCTCTTTTGTTTCTTACTCATTTATTTATTCATGTCACCAACACATACATACTGAACACCACAAATGTTTCTTCTATGTGCAGGTGGTGGGAAGATCAAAAAGATTCTGTCTTCATTGGGTTTCAAGTCTACTGAGAGAAATGAGTACTGAACACTTAGGCCAATGTGCAGTTGGAGAAGTTGAGGCCAGGTAAGATATTCCTGCCCACCAAGGGGTAGATTAAATTGGCAGCAACCACTAACCCATATCCTGAGGTGGTTAGAAACTACACCCAGCACATGCTCCCCTGTCTTGTATTTATGATTAGACTCTTGATTCTCTGTGATGGAGCAGTCACTATTGCACACCTCATCAAAGAAGGTGTTGACATATCCATTCCTTAGCTTCCAGACTCATTCATATAAAGCATTTGTGAGTGGGGCTAGCTTTGATGAAGATGAATGTTAATGGGACCAGTCCACAATGAGGCTGGCTGCCCAGTGAATGGATGTGGAAAAAAACAATTAGAAATTTATTGGTTTAAAAAGACCATTTCAAACTTTGAGTCCCTCCCAGTAGCAATCAAGTAAGCAAAACAAAAAACAAAAAACAAAAACAAAAAACAAAAAAAAACTAAAACCAAAACCAAAACCAAAAAACAAACAAAAAAAAACAAAACAAAAAACAAGCCGGGCGTTGGTGGCGCACGCCTTTAATCCCAGCACTCGGGAGGCAGAGGCAGGTGGATCTCTGTGAGTTCGAGACCAGCCTGGACTACCAAGTGAGTTCCAGGACAGCCTCCAAAGCCACAGAGAAACCCTGTCTCGAAAAACCAAAACCAAACCAAAACAAAACAAAACAAAACAACAACAACAAAAAACACACACACACACACACACACAAATAGGCAATTTCCAGTAGGCAAGTTTCTTTTATTCTTTCATGGAGTATAGTCATCTTTTTATAACTCAAGGGATTCTGAAGACTCACTTGCCCCCAGAGTCACATTTTCTACTCTAAAAGGATGTATGTATATATGTATGTATGTATGTATGTGCAAATATATGTATTTGTGATATAGATATAGATTTCAATATGGAGTGTATCCAGAGACTTGTACATACTGAGTACTTGTTCAACTACTGAGTTAATTCCTTGGCACTTGTTTATGAGATAAGGACTCACTACGTAGTTCATGCTGGCTTTTAACTTACAAGGCAGCCCCAGTTGTCCTTGAACTCATGATCACCCTATCTTCGCTTTCTGAGCCCTGGGATCAAAAGCATTCCTGACTTTTAAGGACATTTGTACACTCCCCCAAGTTGTGTTGCCATCTGTTAAAATATGAATCTAAAGTCTAGATACATGACAAATTATGATGCAAGATTTCACACAAATGAGTGGCAATTTAGTGTTAGAATGGAGATCAGATTTAAGCTGAGAAAGCAAGGCAGTAAAGTTTCTCTGGGAAAGTATAACATTTCTCAACACTGTTAGATGGACACAATGACTGGGGATCGAGCATTCACACCATGGGTCATTAAGTGTGGAGCATCATGGGAACTTCAAGAGTCCAGCAGGACCTGATCCTAAAGAAGAAGGGGATATGGATGCTGTTCAGAACGGCAAAGTAAGCAGGAGCCAGATCACTCAGAATTTCTTGGGTCATGTGACTCCTAATTTGAGGTCCCTGGCTCTTTCCTATCTAAGAAAAAGATGTCATTGATAGCTTCTTTTAAACTTAGAGTTTATTGGTAATTGAGACAGAAACAGTTGTGTCAAAGCTGGCAAACTTGTACATGCGCACACACACACACACACACACACACACACACAGAGTCAGAGGACACATAAAGCAACTTTGTCAAAGGGCACGTAACTTGGCATTATCAAGTAATTTATCCTGTAACCATAAGTATAATTATTCCAGGTCAGTCAGAGAGTAAGCTGAAAAATATTTTCACACTAATTTTTCTTTCACAACAAAGTTTCTTGTGGAGAAACTAGAATTGTGAGGGTTTCTGGAAGAGCTTTAAAAATGTTGCCTGCCAGCAGCACATGAGTTACTGGTTTTCAGGATCTGCCCGACTGACACACTTGCTTCCTCTCAGTAAGCAGGAAGCATCTTCTCCACGCGCCAGGCATGACCGGAATGGGCTTATGTTCTGTTTACCACCAGGGTAAACTGCTGTCTCATTGTCCTCTTATCATAAGGCACACTGGGGGGGGGGCTCACTATGGCCCCATGTATTCACAGGCACTGAAACTAACAGGCACACCTCTTGTAGGGACTGTGCCCACCGCTTTCTGTCATTGTCAATCCAGTCCTTAGCACTTTACACAAACACTAGATTCATGGGTTCATGTTATTTTTCTAGAAATAAGTTATTTTGTTTGATCACCTAACCTTGTCTCCCCCAATCCACTTTACTTTTCTTCTCTGGTCTTACTTTTCAACAACTAATACCCATGCCTTTTAAGCTGTCCTTTTATTGAAAGTAATAAATTAAGACACCCATCGTGGGGTTGACCTTTTGCCTATGGATCACCAGCATATACATTGCATTCTCACTGTGTTGAGTACAGGGGAATCGTTTCAGGAGCAATACTGATGTCCATTATAATTTGTCAGTCTTGTGCTGTACACTTGCATGCAGTGTAACACTTCCTAAGGAAGAGATGTTTTAGGAAATGGTGTCTTCTTTGAAAGCATCCATCAGTCATTTGCTGAAGTTGAATCTGCTACAGGTGCTAAGACTCTATCCGGTCATCCTGTGAGTCAACACTTATGGTGGAACCACGGCTACTGGTTTCGACATTTTCATAGGATTTTTGGTCTTTGGCGAAGTTGATAAATACCTGAGTTTTTCAAGGGAATTAAAGACATTAGTAAACAAAAGAAGAAACAAGGCTTCTCTCTCTCTCTCTCTCTCTCTCTCTCTCTCTCTCTCTCTCTATGTCTCTCTCTCCTTCTCACTCTCCCTCTACTTCATCTCTCTCTCCTTCTGTCTTCTACTCTCTCTCTCTTGCTTTCCTTCTTTGCTTACCTCCTTTTCTTCTTCTCACACATTCACAAGTTAAGAAACCAAGATTTCTTTAGGATATGCTCCCACACTTATGCATGCCCTCCCTAGAAGTTCATTTATTCAGCCAACTCCAACTGCTTTAAAAATAATGCCTGTTTCCGTTTTTTGTTATAGTTTAAGTTTAAAACTATAGTCATGGGTCTATAGCCACACATCTGTAATCCATATGATCCACATTGATATCTTCAAGAGATGTCAAGTGAGAATTCATTAGTTTCAAGAGGTAGTGCACAAAATAAAATTTGTATAAACAATGCCCATTAAGTTTGCCAATTATCTAACATGCAGACCCCTTTATATGATTAAAATCATTAAACTTATTAGTCGTATATTTATCCTATTGTCACTGAGAATGTAGTTTTCCTATGCATGATGCTTAACGTTGATCAAATAAATCCAAGATTAATTCTTCAGTATTGAAGAAGCCATTGTTGCCTTAAGTCCCTATAAAATATTAAACCATAAGATGAAACACAATCCATTGACTTACTCTAAGACCCATTTCAAGGTCAAGCATAGAGTTTATTTTTGTAAGTCATGTTGGTCGATCTATATAAAACTTAGTAAAGAGATGATGGATGACTTAGGAAGTAGCTTTCCACCATTGAGTGGAAAGGTAATTAAGATGTATAAGAGAAAGGAATTCTTGGTTTGCTGGATTAAGTGTGGGAATTTAATAAATGTAAGGGTCTGTACATTTTGGATCACTCATCCCACATACCCTATTTCAGGAAACTGAGTAATGGAAACCTTCATCATGAAATCCACCAAAAAGAAAGTAGAGGATGCCTTAATAGCTAATTATTTTGTAGGTGACAAGAGTGGTTTCCTGCTTTCCATGAATATAAACATTTATGGAAGTAGATGTCATTTACAAGGGAAAAATAACTTCATTTCTCCACTAAAAATAGTTGCTAATGCCTTTCATATCTATTTTTTAATATCTCAAATGCAGTTAGAAATAAATTAGGCTCTTTGCTAAGGTTTTCAGGTGCGAGATTAGATACTGATTTAATTAAAAGTAAATTAAATGTCATTAAAAAGAAATAAGCAGGATGCATAATAACTAATGTGTGACACTGTGCCATGGATCATGGCATGCATTTTACCTCTTCCAGAGTAGTCTGGCTCACGAGGAAATTTGTGATATTTAGAGCAGTCTTGTTGGTTTCCAGAAGGTCAAAAATGTTTGCTACTCCTCCTGCTGTGACTGGCACATGGTACTCTAACATGCTAAGATGCTGATCCTGCAGGAAGCAAAGGGAAAGACTTGTTTTAAAATGGCAAGTTAACATCAACTTAATCTAATTTCACTTTACGGACAGCAGAGGAAAATGCTGAAAGTCGTTCTACTGGGAGAAACAAAAATCATGCCATGGTTTAAATAATGGGCATATTTTGAAACTAACCTAGAGATGAGATGAGAAATTTTATGAACATCATAGAGAAAGCAAATTAAAAAGTTAATGAAAATTTCAAAGCATCCCAGGCTCTTGCTGAAAGATTCAGAAAGTTACAATCTCATCTGGGGAGGGGTGGGGATCAGTTTTAGTAGATGTGCTGTGACGTTGAATAGGTCTAAAATTCCAGGACTTGGCTGTTAAAAAAAAAGCTAGATTTCGGCAATGTTAACGTGGTCTTGAAACCTTTTTTTTCCACTGACAATGCCTACTTTTTTCGACTCGCCTTAGTAGGCTCTCTGGTTTTATACTTTCACCACACGATCATCTACTTTATAATCTGTTGTGACTCCCCTGGAAGATCTAACACCTGTTGTTCTGAATGTTTCATCATTTACCATCTAGGTTTTTTGGGATGGGGTAATTGCTTGTTTGTTTACCTTTAAGGCATCTGTCCAGTTTGACCTTTCCCCTCTATTTGTACCATTCACACTACTGACTTGATACTTCTCACTACACATCCTCCTTGGAAGCCCAAATATGCTGATTTGTTTTATCACAAAGCAGCCAGAGAAATGAATACTAGTTTGACCAAATGTTGTCTCACTCCAGAATCTACTCCTGTGTGTCTGTAGCCCTATCAAGTTCATGATTCTCTCTCTCTCTCTCTCTCTCTCTCTCTCTCTCTCTCTCTCTCTCTCTCTCTCTCTCTCGCCTCTCTCTCTCTCTCTCTGGTTTTTTGAGATGGGGTTTCTCTGTGTAGCAGCCCTGGCTGTTGTGGAACTCACTCTGTAGACCATGAGGCCTCAAACTCACAAAAAGCCACCAGCCTCTGCCTACTGAGTGCTGGGATTAAAGGCATGCACCACCATTTCCAGGTGTCTCAGAGTTTCTCTTTCTCCCCTCCTTATCTGGAGCTGGGACTCTCCCATAAGCTTGTACTCTCCTTGTCCCTGTCCCTGTAATCTGGCCATCTTGATGTTTAATTCTCAAGTGATCAGGCAGGATATTTTCCAGCTGAAGAGATATAGACACTACTGTAGAAGTACAAAGGACATTCTCTTGGGGAGAAATTGCCTTTTATCATCAGCTCATTTGAATTGAGTATCTTTAGTCCCATGATGCACACACCAGGAAAAATGGAATCTCAACTCAGTAAATAAACATTTCAATCAAGCAACTGACTCATTGTGTGAGACCAACACTGTTTGTAGAAGAAAAGTGTCCTTTAATTAAATTCTGATGATAAAAAATGGGCTTTGACAAGAAACTTAAAAGCTAATGGTCCTATAGAAATTATTCAGGGCTTGGGGAGGCTGAGGCAAAAATATTTTATGAAGATAAAATAATTATTTTAAAAACACATTCTTTTGCTGTCTCTTGTCTTTTCCCATTAATATTATGCCCTATAGTTTGTGAAGATACCAGACATTTTCCACACCCATTTTGTAAAGTAGACATTTATTCCTGCTTACAAATAAGAGAAATGAAGTTCAAAGACTTTAAATGTCTCCTTACATATCTCCCCCACACAGGCAGACTCAACTCACAGCTTTCCAATTTCTTTTCATAATTCAACTTTGATTTCCTTTTAACAACAAATGTTTGTCATCCTCAATTTGTACAAATGATCTGTCTATCAAGGGTGTGATTCTGATAATTTTTCTGCCACATACATTAAGTAGGTACTATGTGAGTCAATGTGTGTCTCCCTGTGTGTCCATCTGGCAGGTTCTACCGGATAAACAAGAAGAACCAGCTCTAAGATATTTCAATCACTTTGGGAGCCAAGGATTGCTCAGACCTTTGTGGGTTTATTTTTCAAAGGCGAGAAACAAAGCATATAAAAATCTCCTGCCTGAAAGACTCTGAGTGCACTACTTTTTTTTTCTAAGAAATGCTGTTGGTCATATAACACCTGTCATTCCTAGGCTTCCTAATGTATTGTATGTAATTATTAAACTGGCAATGTGTACAACTTGAAAGTAAATCCAGTGTGATCATAAAGATTTTGCAAGGAAGTAATTACTATGCAGATGTGAAATATCTAGATACTTAAATACCTACCAAGATATACAATCTGGGGATTTTATTTGTTTGCATGAAGTTCACATCTTGAACTAGTGGACTAGGATGAATAACAATGCTGTGATCTACTAGGAAATAGCAAACACCCACTTTGTTACTACTGGAAAAGCTAGTCAAGGTCAAAAGGTGGAGACATCACTTACTTTTAAGTATGTTTTTGGAAAGTGCAACTGCATAAACCTTGTGAGATTTTCCATGCTCACTTTATTATTTTTCAAGTGAACCTTGACAGTAAATCCACGTCCAAACCTAAAAGTACAAAAATACAGTATGAGTTACATTTTGCCACAATAGCTCCCCTGGAATTCTAGATAATGAAATATATCCCAAGCTGACCATTATGGTCTCTTTTCTTATATAAAGACTGTCATTTTGCTATAAAAGTTCAGAGAATGTTGCAAACTGGAAACTGTTCAATGCCATGCTTTGTTTTTTGTTTGATTGTTTTTAATTTCTACCTCCATACTGTTTCAGAAACTTGGAGCAAGAGCCACACTGCAGTGAAAACACACAATCTTGGCTTTCTTTGACAATCACCAATTGGCAATAATAGATGTCAATTTTCGGAGTTGAATGCTTTCTGTTATGTCAGACTGTGGTGGCACATGCCTTTAACGCCAGCACTTACGGGGCAGAGGCAGGCAGATCTTTGTGAGTTCAAGGCCAGCCGGATCAAAAAGTAAGTTCCAGGACAACCAGGGCTACACAGATAAACCCTGTCTCAAAAAACAAAAACAAAAACAAGATATCTTTCTAAATTAGTAAGTAGAGCAAAGTCTTAAGAGTCAGGCCATTGGAGAATTGATGTCAACCATGAAGATTAAATCCACTGGGATTCCAGCACTAAATATGAAGTCAATATGCTGGTGTTGCCTAGGCTAAGGGAAGAGTCCATGAACAGGTTATGACACTCAAGCAAGGTCTCTATCATCATTATGTCTTTATCTCAGATAATACTATTTTGATAAGACAATTAAGCTGCTGTATGGAAATATATAAAGTATCATCGTGTAGTTTGGAGACTCACACAGATATGTATAAATGCACACACACTTGGGATTATAATTTAATAATTTAGTTTTAATGTGATGCTAATATGATATTTATGCATCTTTCCCCAATGCATTCTTGATTAAAAGGTTTTCAATGTGCTAAAATGTTAAATAGCTTACAGAAAGCTTGTGCAAATGGCAAACGAACATGGTAGATTAAAAAATCTATGCCTTCATATACTTATCAAGTCGAATTTGTTATTGGGTGTATTCTTGAAACTACTTCCTGGGAGTATTTTGGTTGTAAATGATCTATTATTATGACTATTAGGAGCTTCGAACTTTCTAAGACTTGGGGATTTTAAGTAAAAAATACAATAAGCCTTTAATAAAATAATTTAAATTTAAGATGAGTCAATGATTACTTCCAATAAAGGGTGTCTTCATCTAAGGTTTTCTATCCATTACACAGTGGCTGCTGGGGTACAATAGCAGCTGTAACTGTTGGAATAATTCCCCTACACTCTGTGCAAACAGCATATTGTTGATTACCTGCTCTTTATATGTTGCAAAGATCCAATGCATTGAAACCTTCCATTCACCATAATGGCCAGCCGGGTACAAAGGGCTTCACATTCTTCCATGCTAAAAGAGGTAGCAGATTACTATCAACATCCATGGCATAGAATATTGGGTTGAAGTTCATAAGCACATGTTTAATTAGTTCATTATGGCACCATTGCAATCTCTCTTGAGGGTTCTCCTGAGAAGGCTTAGCTGTTAAAGAATAGGCTCACAGCCGGGCGTTGGTGGCGCATGCCTTTAATCCCAGCACTCGGGAGGCAGAGGCAGGCGGATCTCTGTGAGTTCGAGGCCAGCCTGGTCTACAGAGCGAGTTCCAGGACAGCCTCCAAAGCCACAGAGAAACCCTGTCTCGAAAAAAAAAAAAAAAAAAAAAAAAAAAAAGAATAGGCTCACAACCAAAATGACAAGAACTCTCTCTCGATAAAGAAGAAAAAAAGAGCCTTAAAATATAAATTAAACATATTCAGATGGGGATTGTTACTGTCCTCTTACACTTGAGACCATCTCTCTTGTCTGGATAACTTCCCCTGTCAAACCTAATAGTCTTTTCCGGTTCATTCAAGCTCTAATGCAAGACCTACATATCTTATGATGTGTTTCCAAAATGACATAGAGCATCTTTCATGCTGTCTCATATTCCATTTGATTTTGTTTTGGGGTTTATAACTAGTTAGCTTGTACCTGATTATAAGCTCTCTTATTTCATGGGTGATGACACCTAGAGGGAGTCCCAGATATTGTCCTGTTCATGCCATACAGAAGTTCATGGGAATAAAATGATTAGCCTCGGGATGATGGACTCGAAGCTGGCATACAAATAACCCTCATAATGAACGCATCTAATTATTTTCTGCTAAATGATCATCATAATGAAAGGTGAACTTAATACAAATCATAACTAAAGGCCAATGTCATAAGAGAGGCATAGAGACTCAGAGGGCTATGCTGTGGAAAAGAGACATGTGAGTGGGTTCTAGGAAGACTCTGTGGTGACTACTTCAAGAATAAAGCACATATAAAGAAATACATAGAGACAGAAAGTCCAGAAGGTGGGTGTGAAACCAAGAATCATTTAGCCTTCTAATGAGAGGGAGTATTATGTGGGGGAAAGACTAAGGATTCTGAAACTTTTTGAAAGGCAATAAGGAGCAATATCTGAGAATACACAAGTCTTATGTCATGAGAGCTTCATAGTAAACATATCTGCTGAGACCATGTGCCCTGTCCAACCACAGTATTCTCACTGCAAAGCCCAGTCTTGACCTATTACAAACATGCAATACTCCAAATGGGCTCCTGAGAGAGTTGGGGGGCTCAGTTGGTAAAGGCACTTGGCTTCCAGGCCTGACTACCTGAGTCTGGTCTCTGGGACCCACATGGCAGAAGAAGAAAACCGACTTTCACAAACTGTCCTCTGACCACTACAAGCAAACAGAAATCACGCACGCACACACGCACACACACGCACACACACACCACACACAAATATACACACCACATGCACCACACATACACACACACACACACCACACATACACTACATACACACAAACCACTCACACACTACATACACACACACCACATACACTATATACACACACACCACGCATACATACCATACACATACCACACACACACTACATAACATACACCACACACACATACACCACACACACACACACACACACACACACACACACACACACTTATAGGTATCTTGTCTATGAACCTGTAATGGTGACCACATCCCTTTGAGTGTGGCTTTGGGTGGACAGAAGCAGAATGAAGGAAGCTTGAGACATGGTTTCTGTTTTCGCGCTCCTTTCTGGTGGGTCAGCCTATTCAATAGGAAGGGCAGAGAAATGTTCCCATGGTTCTTTGTACTTTTCTGTGTTAGTGTTCCCCAATAAACACCCATTTACCATTTATCTTGGGTCTAGTGAAACATTTACACCCATGCCTTCACACACCACACCTACAATACAT
This sequence comes from Mesocricetus auratus, assembly GCF_017639785.1. Classification (NCBI taxonomy): domain Eukaryota; kingdom Metazoa; phylum Chordata; class Mammalia; order Rodentia; family Cricetidae; genus Mesocricetus; species Mesocricetus auratus. The sequence continues at coordinate 37,034,973 of NW_024429194.1, read as the reverse complement.
ACACCACACACACACACACACACACACACCATCCATACCACACACACCACATCCACACACACATCCACCCACACACCCCGTCACACATATGTAACAAAACTTCAAAATACTCCAGACACTGATGAGTACTCAGGTCATGTATGTGCTACATCAGCATCCCCAGGGACCTGACTTAGTTTACCTGTGAGATGTGAGGATGACAGAGCATTTGTTCTGCACCTCCTCTGAAATGATCCTCCAGAGGTGTCGTTTTGACTTAGGGTCCATCCCCGAGCTCGGCTCATCCTTAATAGAGAATTACCAGGAAAATGTATCAAATTAATTCATTTTTGATGAGGCTCTTTAGTGGAATCACTATGTCTCAACTCCCTGGGAACAGAAATCATGTTTCGAGGTCCTGTGACTAACTTGCTTTATACATGTATATGTTTTATACATAATAGGGTTTTTTCTGCTGCTGTCAAAAGCTCAGAATTAAGTATTTAAAATCGTCAATCTGTTTAAGAAGTCTTTCAGTGAAGCTGACATCTTGTTACTTTATATCCGTTTCTTATGCTTCCTTGGGAAAAAATCTACTTCAATTACCAGCAGAGCAGAGTTTTTACATTTAGTTCTACATTCTCACATATGCATTTGAAGCTCCATCAACAAGATTGCCATCTTTCCCCTGAAAGTGGAATTGCGACTGACAGCGATACGGTACCATGTAGAGCAGAAGAAACCACAACTTGACGGTGCAGTGAATGTGTTCCTCATGTATTTGTAGCATTTTGTTATTAATTGAAACTTAAGACTCTTTGGGAAAATAAAAAATAGAATCTGTTGAAGTTGTCAAAGTGGAAAAATTCACAATATTTTTCAAAAACAAATGGGGCTTTGATAGATTCAGACTGAACAGATAATGTAAACAGACAATAATGGATCCCAACAGGTAATAGATAAGAACAAATTATAGGTCCAGATTAAACAGAAATTTTCAAAACATATGTACGATGGAAAGAATTGGGTCATCAGAATTCTGCTCATCATGAATAGTGGTATGCTAAATTTAAATAGAGCGATGAGAGCGATGAGCATTACTTTGGGGAAATGATAAAGGAGGTAATGTCACTGCTTCTATTTTTGAAGAAAATGGACTGAATATGCAGCATATTCATAGGGCAGTATCTTCATCTTGTGGCCTGTGATTCTTCAGCTCATTACAACATAACATTTACACGGTACTTTTACATGCAAATGGCTTTACATCTATTATCTCACAAGGATGCCCCAGGATTGTTTTGTTCAATTTAAGAGATGCTTACACAATAGGGTTCCATTATAAACATTGACCGGCAGCGATGTAATGCATTATAAGCTTCCGGTATTCTGGAAATATGGTCTGTCTAGGCAGTTTAAATGATTGGATTCACTGTGTGACTTAATCCCTAGAATAATGTGGTGATTTATAACTGGACTTTACTGCATGCAGTTAAAGTTCTTTTTAAAATTTGGAGGTCCTTGAATGAAGGCAATTTTCCAAAATAAGGACATGTTTATTTCTCTGAAATAAAGTCCCCTTTGCTTTGGTGGAATTCAGAAGCAGACTACTATATTACTAATATGTACAATTTGTATTTTCAGGTGATCAATTAAATTGTGCATCTTTTAACCAAATATGAATGTGGAATGCATTTTTGATCCCATCCCAAATTCATATAAGACAACACTGTATTTTCCATGACTTCACAAACTAAAGAACTCATATTTTTAAGCTACTAAAGAATATAATTTTAGCACAACACTTTGTTCTAAAATGCACCTTTCTTCCTAAGTAAAGAAATGGAAACAGCTAGTTCACTTGATCAGGACCTAACAGAAATATGATTTCATCAATAAGTGGGAATTAAATTTGAACCTGTTCTATAACTTATTTCAAACCCCCGAGTTTGTTGCAGCTGTTTCCCATTCTCATGCTGAGTGTTTTCTCTGGAGCCTCCTGAGCCATTGCTTCAGACACAAGATGTTTCCTGAGGACACTGTCATGATCATAAATTATTTGCTACTACAAATTCTCCTAACGTGGTAGTATGCGTGCTTTGACAGTAACAGGAACACAGTGAGACTGCATTAGATGTTGACGGTGCTGCTGGTGAGATGACAATACAAGTCTGATGTCCCGTTTCTAATTCTTCATAGTTTTATTCATAATGCCTCTCTTACCAGCAGGAGGATGGATGGTTTCCCTATTAAGGCCAGGGCAGTAGACAGCTTTCTTTTTGTGCCATAACTGCACATGGAGGTAGATCTGTCCTTGTAGGGCATCAAATGAAGCCTCCTAAGGAGTTTATGAACAGTCTGTGGATAAGAAGAAGAGGGTTAGGCAACCTCCCCTTATTCAAGTCTTTAAAGCCCCAAAATGGAACAAAAACATGTCTGCAAGTAGACATGTTTCTCATGGAGAAAAGGCCTAGGAGAAAAGAAAATATTTAAATTCAACACAGATCGATTATAAATCAACACTTTGTCAAACAGAGAAAAATAATTTCCTGGAGGTACATTTTCAAATGGGAACCTCCTCAAATGTTTAAAGTATGTGTTTGCAATTGCAGACCACTTTATGTTGTTACCACAGGATTCTCCTACAATGCTAAAGAGCTGAAGAGACCTAAGGCACAGGAGTTCAAAGGCAGGTTTCCCATCGATTGCCATCCTGCTTCATCTTTCGTCTTACCAAGCTGTGAGCTGTCAGAAAGACTTTAAGATTATTTAGAACTGACCTGCCATCAAAACTGCCATGCATTAGGAACCATGGATGCTTGCACTTATTTTTATAGTTAACCCTAGCAAATGATGAAATCCTAATTGGATGTTCCCATCAAGTCCCTAGAATTTGAAGAACAAAGGAATGTCACCCCAAGAGTTTGGTCATTCCATTACAAAAATAAATTTTTGCAGTGGTATATAGAGTTACAGAATAAAAGTCAAAATCAAGGTTGGTATTGTAATTTAGTGGTAGGATATATGCTTAGCATACATGAAGCCCCAGGTGCAATTCCCTGCAGTAATAAATAAAAAGTAAAGAAAAAAAGAAGTAGACATGAAAGCTCTTCTATTTCAGTTGGACATTCATGTGTACCAATATTTATTTGAACAGTTTTTAAAAATCACTAATATCACCAATGAAAGTTCAGCTTGGAGCTGAACACAGTGTGAATATCTATTTACTAAGGGAACTGAACAAACTCTGGAAAAAGCTTCTAAAGCTGAGCTTTTAGGCGGGTGTGGCTACAAAATACCCAATCAAGCCAAGTTGGGGTCACTGTGTAGAGGGGCATGCTACAGTTTCCTAAGTGGCACGTTGGCTTTGCCAGGAGTACCATGATGGGAGGAGCAGATATAGCAGTGGTCTTCAAATTCAGTTGTTCTCCCCATGGATACTCACTTCTTTGATGTCTTTCTCTGGAATCCCATGTACTCTGGCATAGAAATACAAATGTTCTTCCACAGTTACCAGGTCATCTAAGGCATCCTCTTGAGGGCAGTACCCAACCAATGAGCTATGAGAATCCACATGACCCAAGGATCTAGATGAAGAAGATCAGAACACATGAGTTTCTAACAATAGGTCTCTAAGTTTTGGGTTAGATGTTTTGTCTTGGTTTATATAGAGAGGTCTTTGATAAAAGAGGGAAAATACTCTTACTGCCAGAGTAAGAGTAAACATCAGTCTCTTCAATGATGCCCTCCTTAGGCCATGAAGATTTAATAACATAACCATGAAGCTACATAAAAATTTGTGAAAATTATGTTGTGCTCAATAAATAGACGTATCCATTTGTACCCGCTCTTGTTCCTGATCAGAATATTTCCACCGGAAGGAATTATGTCTCCAGTCAGCATCTTAAATATAGTGGTTTTCCCTGCTCCATTCACACCGAGGAGGCCAAAGCACTGGGGTGGGGAGAAAAGAAAAAAGATGTAAGCCATAGGAACATGTTGCTGTTGTAACTCCTTCTTCCTCCCTGGTTGAGACAACTTCCCTGGAAGAATATATCACTAGAATTATTTCTGGATAGTATACTGCTTTGCTGGCATGTGGTAAGACTTTCTCTTTTAAAACAAATGGGTTTTGGGAGCTCTTTACCTCTAAGTGTCTGAACATCTGTATATAGAGAGGCTCTGCTTACATATGCTGTAGTGCCCCTTTGTATGACATGATAAACTACCCCTCAAGTACGATGTGCTGGCTCAAAGAGGTAATTACATTTATAGATTTCACATAATTTACACAAAAATCACAACTTTACTGAAAAAGCTACCGATGCAATAATTTATGTCATCAAAAGAGTTTGACGCATACACTCTCCAGCTCTGCTCAGAATACTGAAGGAAGACAGCCATATTCTTTCTTCTTTCAAAACTACCTCAGTCCTGTGAAAGACCTAAGAATAGCAGTGAATGCATGCTAAGATGTCCCCTCTGAAAACAGATGTCCTTCTAGCAGACTTTGAACGTGCCTAGGAAGGAGAGATGTGAGAAAGCATCCTAAACAAGGATGATATAGAGTCCTGCCAATAGTCCACCCCAGAGATAGCAACAGTGAAAAGGGGCGCTTAGGACTTGCCATGTGCTGGGAGTGAATCTTCCCTGGCAACAGCAAAGATTCACACAGCAAACACCACACACACACACACACACACACACACACACACACACACACACACACACACACACACCTAGTCCATGAAAATACTCAGGACTTGAGTGTTCTGTTTCTAGAAGAAGACTAAAACCATGGTCCCTACCTCTCCAGCAGGTATCCCAAGGCTAATGTTGTTAACGGCTATTATCTTTTTGTGGATAAGTTGATAGGTCTTAGTGAGATGATGGAGTTGGACCAGATCAAACTCAGCTGCACCACTCTCGACTCTTAATCTCTCAGCACGCACATCTTCATCTTCATCTACTGTCTCCATGATAGGCGAGGAGACAAATTTTCTGAAGAAGAGCCTAAAAACCAGACCCAATAATTTTATAAGACAGATTCTGAAGTGATGCCACTCAGTCTGGATGCTTTAATGCTCTCACTTCTCTTGGGGCATGCTGCCTAGTGTTAGGCTGCTCTTAGATTTGCTACATTATCCTGTTTAAATGTCTAAAGTGGCAATAGTAGTGTTATTCCCATATTCTCTGCAACGCTTGTAAATATTGTTTACTTTCCCTGTATGAAATGTTTGCAGATCCTCTGTTAAAATTCAGAATACCAATTTCAGTAACAATGAGATGCATGCCGGAAAATCAGCTCCTAACCAGAATCATTAGTAGAACTCAATACCTGTGAGCCCCAAGTCATCCATCACTTTACCACTGTAACAACTGTCTCCTCCTCCCTCTCCTCCACCCCCTTCTTCGCCTTTTTCTTGCTCCTCTCCCACACTCTTCTTGCTCCCCTACTCTCTCCATCTCTTCTTCCTCCTCCCGTTTACTGTGGTGAGTCTAAAATGAGATCTACACTCAACAATATTCTCTTTTCTCTCTTTATTTTTTCAAGAGAAGGGAGCTAGAACCCAGCACAGTACTGCTGGCAATCTGCAGGTCTCTCTTAAGCTCATCCATAATCCAAGTGTTATTTATTCTGTATTCTGTTTACAGCTAATGTCTCATCTCAGATCCAAGAAATAATTTAGGATTACCAGCCCTACCTCAGTGTCTTGCCCAGCAAACACCAAATCAAAAGAAAAACAAACACTTTAAAGTCCAGTAAACCAATCATTTCACGTCTACCTTGGAAGTGTATTCTTTTAAACAGTACCAGGATTCCACAAACTGGTGTTTTCTTTGTATCTTCTCTAGTCTAAAGCCCACTCATGCAGTCAGTCTCCAAACATTGAAATGCCCCAGAATCCTCAGCCATGAACTGATTTTCTTCTTACTTCTATCCCTACTGTAAGCTTGAGTCTTACATGTATTTATCAGTTACCTCAAACTACTCCTGTGTCTCTGACTCTTGCATTCCAATCTGCACTGCCTCTACAAGATTACACCTGCTAATGCATCATGGGAGCATGGTGCTCTCTGGTCAGTAGCCTTTGGTAGACTGCCATTGGTTTGTCAAATAAAGTCCAAACCAGATCTCTCTGCTAAGCATTAAAGGGATCCCATAACTTTTCAACCATACAATAAGCCTGGAAGACCTACATTTCATCACATTCATTCTATCTTCTAATCAAATTATATAATTTTCCTTAAGTAGTCTACAATATTTTCCTTTTTCTTCTTTCCTTCTACTATTACTTAATTAAAATTTTATTTTAATTGATAATACAGGTATGTATTAAAGTCCAAATGGTACTCTAAAATGGAATACGAAAAAGCAATAAGTATTCAAACAACACTTCCAATAAAGGTAATCTGTTTTAAGAAAGTAAATTTCTTTTTAGCTCACATGGTAATATATAATACTCATTTCTTAACCTTTCACTTTGGTTTAATAAATATTGGAGCAAATATTACATATATAATTGGATCATTGACTCTGTGTATGTGCATGTTTTATGTGTGTGTGTGTTTGATTACATATGTGCAAGCATACGTGACCAAGCACACTTACGCAGAAAAGGATATTAGGTGTCCTGCCATAAGATCATTCTTTACTCATCCTTTGAGGCAGAGTCTGTCGCTGAACCCAGGGCTTGCGGTTTTGGTTAAACTGGGTGGCTAACAAGCCCCAGGGATCTGTCTGTCTCATCCTGCACCCATCAATGCTGGGGTTACAGTCATTTGCTGGGATAGGGTTGACTTTTCATGCAGGTTCTGGGCATCTGAATTCTGGTCCTCATGCTTACATAGCAAACATTCTTCTCCACTGAACCACATTCACTGTGGCTCAATGTAATAGAATGCTGGTTGTTTCTGCTCTTTTGCTATTAGAAATGGTCAGTATGGTGAATAACTTTGCATATGCAAGTCTGAGTTTGTGGTATAACCTGTAGGAACACCTCCTAGGAAGGCAGTGCTGGATCAGGGTAAATCCATGCAGCTGTGTCCCTCTTTTCCTGTTTGATGTTCTCACACTTCATCCCAGTCATCTTTCCTGAGACTCACTGTCCACACCACACACTCACACTATGTTTTCACTTCTGACCTTCAGGTCTTTACTATATTCCTCAACTCGACCTTTTTGTCTATATGCCTATCTTCTCTCCATCTCCATAAAAGACTGACTTTTAGTCTCTTTAAGGTTAAAAACTATGCTTAATTAATTTTTCTGCTTATTCCACATAAGTGCTTCCAAACATATGGAAAGGCTGTTTACTATTACAGATTTTACTAGAGTTAAATGAATGATAAGTTATGCTGCCATGTGTTTAAAAGGTCTTAGGGTAGACTTTCTCTTGTTACTAGGAAACACCAAGATGATTGCTCATCCCTGAATATGCTGACGTGAATATCATGGGCCTTACCTTAGTTTCTTTATCAGCCACTCATTGATTAGGAGCCGCAACAAGAAAAACATGGTGCCCTGGGAAACCAAGGCTACAAACATTGCACCTAGTTTATCCATTTCGAAGGTTTCACTTGGATATTCCACACCATATGCCTTCAAGAAATCCAGGACTGCTTGTTGCTGAGAGAGTTCTATCAAACCGTAGCCAAAACAGAATTGAGGGAATATCAGGAAAATTCGCTTGAGGGTTTCAGAAATAAGTTCTAGAGTCTGAAATAAGAACAATGACAAACTTCAGTTTTAGGATCCCAACAATTTGACAAACATTTAAAAGCAAATAAAGACACAGGGGGAGGCTGTGCAGATTGGCAGCTATTTCACATGTGTGCTGGAGTTGCATGTTGTATTTGCTATACAAATAGCAGAATTTGTCATCAAAATACAAGTAAAATATGTTTTCTCTTGAAGTGTCGCAAGGTTCAGGCCCAGTCCTGGAGGCAAGGTCATTTCTAGACCTGCCTTAAATTAGAGGGGAGATAAGTCTGGCAAGAATGGTGGTATCCAAAACAGCATCAGTGGATTCCTGAGTGAGAGAAGGCTCAGGAAAGCTTCTGACCATAGGGAATCTCATCCGGGGGAGAGGCTGACATGCTGAAATGAGGTGGAAGGAGAGGCAACAGATAGCAAAGGGGGCACAAATGGCTCGTTTTCACGTTATTCACGCTCGAGGCCAACTACTTCCTCCTCCTGATTTTCCTTCCTCCTCCTGGAGTGTCCTTGTCTATTCCTCACCTCATTCCATTTCCTCTCTATTCTTTTCCATTCAATTGCCTGACACTGTTAATCCTTCTCTTTCACTAATCATAATTGTTAGCTCTGAATGGAGAGTGATGCTTACAATGAAGTAGATTCCAATACATGATTGAAAAGGAATGAATTAGGTTGTTTTTTTTTCTGTATGAGTGTTCAAATGAATCGTAACCCACCGCCATATAACTAAGCCATTCTTGTCACCACTGAACCTTAAGGATTTGTTAGTGAGAAAAATGTTCAATTGACCAACTGGTGTCATACAACCTATCTGATTTCATATCTGTCAGTTTACTCAAGACCTAGCAAAAGTCAATATTATTAACACTCAGTGAATACAATAATAAGCATTAGCCCAGAGAGCTTAATTTTTCAAGATATACTTTCTCCTTTTCTAAACTTAATAAAATCAAATGATGGTCTTTTCTATTTAAATACAGAGTAAAGAAAATCTTTTCACATGGAACATGTTAAGGGTTCTATTAGTTTGCTGAAGTTTAACTGACAGATAAAGGGCCTTACCGGATCGTTGGGCTTTTCTTTGGAAAGAAAGTACACCACCGACAAAGAAACAATGGAATTGATGCCAAAAAATAGGTTGACACAGACATAAGTGATGAAGGCCATTCCTGTTTCATGGAAGAGACCAGCCAGCAAATACATCCAAGAAAATGTTGCATAGCTGTAGGATAATAATACTAAAAGTTAAAATTATGCCTCAGTTATTCTACTCTACAAAACAATAAAATAAAACTAGATGGGGTTCCAGAGGAAAAGCAAACATGAGTGATGAGTAGTGAAGCCCTGAAGCTAGGTCTCTATTTCATTCCTCATTTTGACACACACACACAAAACCCTTCAAAGATGTTTTTTAAAATGACAGCAAGGAACCTCTCTTTAAAAAAAACAAATAGTTTTCCATCATCACAACTATAAACTAATCCTCTTTGGGGCACAGTGTTACCCTGACCAGGTAAGATTTCTGCTGCTCAGAAATAGGAGTTCAGCCTGAGTAAATCATATCATTTAAAATCAAGGAAAGATAACGACATCATGATAGGTAGCTAAGCAATCAAGATCTGGAGGGAAGACAGGTGGCCTCAGTTTTACAAAAATGAGCACCTGCAGTTTTAAATATTTCTAGACACAGAAAGGCCCCATAGTTACCCAAGTTTTTAACTAAAAGATACTACCCATGCTTTTATAGTAGAGCCACCTTTTCTACTAAACATCAATTACATTATGCAACCAACCTGTATTACTCTACCATAGAAACAACAGTATGTAAGCCCCTAAGCACCTCTAAAAGACAAACAAAAATATACAGAAATAAACTTACATATACCTAATAAAGCCATATATAGTCATCTAATTTGTCAGTAAATATATCCATCCATATTCACATGTTTCTGGTTATTCTAAAATATCCATTTTATATAATTTAGATTATGTGTGTAAGTTGGTACAATACGTGATACCCAGTAAATTCCTGTTAGTGATAACAACATTAATTTTCAAAAGTATATGGACTAGCAAGTGTAATATATTGCTAGTCTTCACTAATGTTAAATGACCCCAAGACAATAGTAAATTTGCTAATGAGACTAAGATCCTATGTGTCTAGGAGTGCTTACTTCTGTTAACTCTTTTTCCATTGCTTAATCAGCAGCTTACCCAAATAGCAAAAGTAGAAGAGACACAGCTCCTAGATTATTTTCACTGTAGAAGGCAGGTAGCTTGAAAATTGCGATGACACCAATTGAAAATGCTACAGGGACCAAGTAAAAGACCTATGAATATAGAGAAAACAATGTTGAATATATGGAGAACATTCTTTTTAAATCAATAAGCCATCTAGTTTAAAGCTGCAATAAGTTGACCTAGAAAAAGTCTGAAGGAATGAATTTCTATTTATCATCCTGTTGCATGCAGCATTCAGCTTACTTTACATTTATTTCACTTTAGAATTTGTCTTCTCTGATATGAGGTCAAGGCAGTTTCCATCTATATAGATATACAAGAAGTCCCTAATGTTCCTGCCTCAAGGCTTAAGACTTGGGATCATTCAGTGACAGAGGTTCTGGAAGAAAGATAAGAAAGCCAGGTTTCTTGGTATTAGAGTCAGTCCTCCAAGTATTGATTTCATTTTGGATGCTGCTGCTCTCTCACATGGCTGCTTTCTGAGGTTTGGTTATCAGTGTTAGGCATTCCGTGCAAAACAGCAGGGCAACAGTTTTCACACGTTCTTGAAATCACAGGTACATGAACAAAAACCTCAGTATTCTGTTGACAAGTAAAGATATTAAAGGCTGGAGAGTTTGCAGCAAGATGCACACATCGTAGCTGGGGGTGCCTCAACTTAGGGGTGGTGGTCAAGGGAATTTTGTGAATTGCAGTGATCATCAGTATTTAGACAACAGGATCTCAGTACTAAGTAGACCTTCACAGAGCACACATTGAAGCTTCCTTAACATTTAAGCTCCATGAAGTCCAGAGCAGTCATTAGCATTATTTTAGACTTGGCTTCAGAAACAAGCACATTTCAGAGCTCACTGGATGCATTAACAAAATGGATCTGCGGTTAATTACTCTCCAACTCTTCAAGCCAATGATCTTGACAACTCAGACAATAGCCGCAATCATGGGCAAATGCATACTCATCTGGGCTCTTGGCCAACATTGGTACATTTGGAGACAAGACTGATCATTTAAACTTGGGGAACATTTCACATAAAGGAGAGTGCTATCAGTGAGATACATCCTTACTTGTCTCTGGTAATCTTCTCTAGTGTGTCATTCAGCAGGAGCTATGACTTGGAATTTTTCACTATTAGTTGATTAAATTTTTATAAGCTTGATTATTTGGCACAACGGGGTAATGCTGTTAAGCTTCTATTTTGCCACAGTAGTGGTTCTCAGACTTCAGTGTGCTTAAAAACCACCTGGGGGACCTTGTTTGAAATGCATACTCTCCACACTCCATTCCCAAGACACAGATTTAATAGACCTGGAGAAGGGCCCAGGAATATGCATGTTAACATGCACTCTGGGAATCTGATATTTTAGAGATAAGCAGAGGTAGGTTTTTTCCCCCTCCAACCATCAGAGGAATATAAGCCAGAGTCAATTGATTTTTCTTAATTTGCTGTCCTTGCAGTAATAATTTGAATAATTAAAGCAAATAGCACTTGAATATAAAGCTGATAGACTTCTATTCAATTGATCCTGTCTCTTTTGCAGTGACAAAAATTACTCACCATGTCATAGATGAAATTTGTCACCCAGTAACATGTCACACCAATGCCGGAAATGTGTTGCAGTTGCTTGGCTTTGGTCTGATGCTCCCTGACAATGTAGGTGACAAAGCTGGCAGTGGTGACAGAGTAGCCCATCAGGATGGACAGCGCCACTAAAATATCGATTAAACTGCTGATTCTATCATGAGCAATAGGGAGAGGAAAGTACACATAAGTTTTTGGAGCTCTTCCCCTTTCAGGAAGATTCATGACTAAGACTATCAACCAAACAGTACATGAGCTGGCTGTGACACAAAGAAGGTCTCCTGAAAGGCAGCCAGATACTATCTTCGACATGCCTCTGCTGTGACCCTGGGAGAAATGTCGCGCTAGCGCATCTGAATTGGCTGGGAATGTGTCATAGAAAAGCCTCGGTCTCCAAGGGCTGCAGAGTGTATGTAAGGGATATATAGATCTTGAGCAAAGAAACAGTACTTAAATGCTATGCAGGGGAGTTGAAATGATGAAGTGCTTGTGCAGTTGACTTGTAGCAGCAGCAGATTCAGTGAATCTGCAGTCAAAAGCTCTACTTGGCAGCTCTCCTCCACATCCTCCCAGAGCCTTCTTTTTATCCCAGCCAGTGACTTATATTACCAGCCCTCCTAGATTGACATTCATTTGGATACCACTGTGATTTCCAATTATTGTGCATTATACAGAAGCTCAGCCATGCCAATGAGAAAGGAGCCACGCCAAGGCAGGAGATATGCTTACGTAGCTTGTTCCTGGTCTTGTACCCCTGGATAAGGATGGCTATACATGATGATCCCTGGAAGAGGAAAAGTTCTGCTGTCAGAGGGTATTTGGTTTATCAAGAGCATCGACTTTTATATGGATGATATACAATGCTTTATTTCTTATGGGATGAGCCCAAAAATTGTACTTCAAAGATTTTCATTTAAAGGAAAATGTTTTCCTCCCTTCTTCCCACCATGTCCCTGTGACTACTGGTTTTCTCTTAATAAGAAAAGGAACGCTGTCTACTTGTGTGGGGGACCTTCTGGAGAAAGAAAAGATCATACGTTTCTTATACAACATGTGCCATAGTTGGGAGAACATTCAAACGATTGCTTCCTGTGTTCTTCTGTCTGATCATGCCTATTTGCTTTTCAGCTTTATTTCAGAAATATAATGCATTTAAATAAACAACTCATATGGGCATCCAATTGTGTGAGCCCCTCTAAAGAGCAGGTACCATTCCAGCCCTCCTTTCTGAGCTAATGATAGTGGCCAAGAAACATAGTTCCCTAAGAAGATGGCCCCTCCTCTTTTACTACTTCTAAGAGGCTTATTGTTTGAAAGTCCTACCGACCAGAGTTGGAACTGGGAACCTCAGTGTTGCATTTCCATAACATCCCGAGAAGCCTCAGAGCTTCTATCTACCTCCATATTAAATTAGTAGCCATTTAATTCCACCACAACCACAAATTATTGGGTTGTCACAGAGTTGTTTATTATTTCTGAGTTGGAAGCAAGGACCTTTCCTGTGTTTTTGTTAAGGCTCTTGCTTAGCCAGAGTTTTAAGTGGACATTCGAGTTTGCCAAAGGCATACATAATTGAAGGCAGAATGTATACTATCTAGATAAATGTGGGAAACAATGGTAATGCAAGAGACTGAGGATATCCTCTGTACACAAGGAACGATAAACTGAGCAACAACTTTTGTACTTATACCAGAGTGCAATATTTGTGTGATTTCTTAAGCTAGCTTAAATTTATAGCTTTTATTAAGAAGAGTGGGACACTTTAAGCTGAGTTCCTCAACAATAGTGTGCTGGATAGCCTTATGTCAACTTGGCATAGCTTTGTATCATCTGAGAGGAGGGAACCTCACTTGAGAAAACACCTCCATAAGATTGGGCTTTAGGCAAGCTTGTAGGACATTTTCTTAATTAATAATTGATGTGGGAGAACCCAGTCTATTGTGGGTGGTGCCATCTATGGGCTGGTGGTCCTGGGATCTATAAGAAAGCAGGCTGAGCAAGGCATGAGGAACAAGTCAGTAAGCAGAACCCCTCCATGGTCGGCCTCTGCATTGGCTTCTGCTTTCCAGTTCCTGGCCTGTTTGAGTTTTTGACCTGACTTCCTATCATGATGAACAATGATATGGAACTGTAATCCAAGTCCTTTTCTTCTCCGTGATGTTTTGGTCATTGTGTTTCACCACAGCAATATTAACCTAACTAAGCTAAATAGCATGTTGAAAAGAATACACATTTTTTTTAAAAGACGAAAGTAACAACAACAACAAAAACCACTTTGACCTCTGATTTCCATCACATTATAGGGAAATTTACTTTTCTTATTTTCTGTGAAAACTAATGACCTCTGTTTTGTTATATTTTTATTTATTATTATTATTATTATTATTATTATTATTATTGGTTTTTACGAGACAGGGTTTCTCTGTATTGTTTTGGAGGCTGTTGGTCCAGCCCGGCCTCAAACTCACAGAGAGCCGCCTGCCTCTGCCTCCCGAGTGCTAGGATTAAAGACGTGCGCCACCACCGACTGGCGTATTTTTATTTCTTAAACTAGCTCTCAGTGTGATGTCCTGGTTAGCCTGGAACTCACTATAAAGACCAGGTTGATCTTGAATTTACAGAGATGAGTCTATCTTTGCCTCTCTCCTGAGTACTGGGATTAAAGGTGTTGACTAGTATGCCCTGTAGCTTTTTTTTTTTAAACAAAAGGCCTATTTTTCTCTTAACCCTTTTTAAAGCTTGCTAAATTATAATACACACAGAAATGTTTATCTTTTATTTATACTTTCTATTCCTGAAATGAAGAAATACTTTCATTTAACCAGAGGAATCATTGTAAATATAGTTTTGCCTACTCTGAAAAATGTGGAATTAGGTGTTTGCATGAGTATATATTGAAAGATGAAGTAACATATCAGGACTGGACTCCTTTATCATAAACATCCCCACAGCTGTCAGAGCATCTAACACAATGTTTTAGGTATATGACTGACCAATGGATGCTTATTAAAGCAAATCAAACATTAAATCTCCCTTAGTAACTTCCTCACATGCAGCTTACATCAAAAGGAGACATTTTCTGCAGTCTGTATAGGCATCAAGCTAAAATAAGATGCTTTCTGTTGGCCATCGCTGCTAAGGCAACAAAGGATAAGACTAAACAGCAGGGTAGGGGGAGCACATAGCTGTATAACATTTGTCAGAGAAAACACGCAAACCAATATTCTTTGGGAAGACAGAATTTTCACATGAAGTTAACCACTAGAGGGAACCCCATGAATATAACAGTTATTGACACTGCTGATGAAAGCTAATTAAAATATTTCATTAGCATATTAAGCTTCAGAGTAAATGAATTTTACAGCTAAAGTAAAACCCACTTCATTTAGAATCTAACAAAGGTGCTCCAAACAAGTAAAGGATGGTGAGGAAGAGGTGATGAGAGCAAATAGGTTGAATTTTGCAAACAAGCTCTCTTGCTGTGGGAGACCCTACACAGATTTCTTCTTTGAAAAGAATAAAATGTCTATGAGAAAGGGTAGAATGTTGCCACTTTTCATAAGTTTGAATAGTAAAAATTAATAAGGAATAGAAAATACACTGGTTTTAATTGATATATATTACTTCACTTAATTAAGCTTTTTAAAATTTTTTTTATTCTTTTGGTTTTTACGAGACAGGGTTTCTCTGTATTGTTTTGGAGGCTGTCGGTCCAGCCCGGCCTCGAACTCACAGAGATCTGCCTGCCTCTGCCTCCCAAGTGCTGGGATTAAAGGCGTGCACCACCACCGCCCGGCTTAAGCTTTATTTTAAATTGAAAAATAAATTTCATTTTAGGTTCAGCATACGTTTTATGCTCCTGAATTTTTTTATACTCCATAACTGAAAACACAATGGTTAGGCCCTACAACAGGCCTCCTGGAGCCTAGAGGGGATCCAGTTGCATTAGTCTAAGTAATGAACACTAATTATAAAGGAAACAAGGACATGGGTTTCTAGAAGCTGACCCTTTAGACGAGGTGACTTCCTCCTGTTCTTTGCTACTTCTCCCTGGCTATTTCTATAGCTGCTATGCTTTCATTACCTGTCCCAACAATATGTGGTTTTTGTTTTGTTTTGTTTTTTTGCTCTGAATACAACACCTCACAGAAGGGTTTGCAACCATATTTCAATCCAGGTTATGCTCAGCTGGCTTTTAGTCACCATGTCATTTTATTTACTACTTTTGACTTTGTCCTTTATTAATGCGCTCTACCTAAGGACTATCCATCTTGTTATTTTCTTTAAAGCTCTTCCTGCTAGGGGGAAAAAGCCAAACCATTTGGGGGGGCACTACTTCCTCTGAAAATATCCCCGAAGGCTCTGCTGCTGGAATGTGTATCTGACACTAGAGTTTACCTCCACAGTTATCAGCACATTAGCAGGCACCAGAATGCATGAGGGTGGGGTGATGAAAGAAAAAGGGGGCAGGGTCAGCTTTAATAAAGGAGAGTCTGTGTCATTTATCCTTCCTAATAGGCTGTTTATTAGGCCATGTCCTGGCCAGCAAATGTATTACTTCATTTTTCTCCCCCCTTGTTATTATTTTTTAGGATCGTATGGAAAAATAATTTGAGCAAGGCTCAAGGAGATGAAATGGTCTGATGAACAGTAATTGAATTAGAAAAAAATAAATCAACGTCTTTTAAATCCCTGCCCTGTTTAAAAGTGATGTGGAGGGCTTTAGAGAAACAAAACTGAAGCACATCTGGCTGAGGCTGGATAAACAGCTAGGGGCATCGGCAGAAGGAAGAGGTGGGACTCAGAAAGCCCCGAGTTCAAATCTCACTTTAGCAGATCAGTGGAAGCATGGGAGTGATGGGGAATGTTCTTCTGTGTATATGTTTGTCTTACTGGTTGATGAATAAAGCAATGTTGGCCAATAGGGAAGCGAGATAGGTAGGAATAGGAGTCTAGGAGGATTCTGGGAAATGTAGTAGAGAGAAGTTGCCATGTGATCCAGGCAGGAATTGACAGACCAGGGACAGAATCATTATATAAGCAGGGACAAGCAGGAAATTACTATCCTCTTCTCTTCCCTTCTCTGTGGAGATGCATGCAGACACCAAGGGTGTAAGAGGCCCAGACCTTTTCAGCAGTAAGATAAGGCCATGTGGAAATACATGGATTATTAGAAATGGGTTAATAATTTAGACAGAGCTAGCCAATAAGAAACCACAAGTAACGGCCAACAGCTTTATAACTAACATAACATCTGCATGTTTCTTTGGGGCAAAGAAGGGTAGTGGGACCTAGCCAGGCCAGAAAACCTCATGTCACATGGTAGTATAGTAATGTTAACCCCAAAGGGAGCTATAAGAAGCAGCAATATTTTGCATAACGTATGTGTTGTATTACAAGTGCTCCGTATATTTGGAAGTACTCTGGGTACAGTGTAGAAGTTTGTGTTTTAAAAGTTTTGTCTTCCTGACAGATTGTGGTGGTGTACAACTTTAATCTCAGCACTCAGGAGGCAGAGGCAGGCAGATAAATCTCTATTAATTTCAAGCCAGCCAGGGCTACAGAGTGAGGACTTGTCATTAAAAAAGTTGTCTGCATATAGATCTATGAAAAATAGTTATGAATGTCAGTCGGTCAGTTCTTGTCTGCAAACAAATAAGTAGTTCTGAAACAGTTTCCATGGGATATAGCAACTAGCAGTGAGAACAGAGTGGTAAGAAGTTCCGGTTACTTTCCTGACTTGACAAACAAGGAAACTAAATTAGTCTGAAGTTAAGGGTTATCCAGAATGTCCCATCTGGAAGGAGTTGGAGCTGCAATTCAGATGCCACAAACCACCTACAATAAGGGCGAGCAGCTACAATGAGCATATTCACATGGAAGGCTGTGAAAAAGACCATAATTAGCAATGGCTCTGAACAGTGACCCTACCGTGTCGAGCAGCATCGTACTCTGACATGTTCACTCTGAGGAGGAAATTGTTGAGGCTGTTGAGGTAAGCTGGGAGAGAGTGGTAGCCTTCTGGGTCATACCACACCTGTCAAATTTCAAAAGAAGACAAGATTAGGGTTGTATTCCAATAAATTAGGCACTCTTAACATCTGATAGGATGCCGTAAAGAAGAGCATCAATTTGATTCATTCCCTCTCTGAAAATAATGAGGTACCCTTGGAGTACTGATCATAGATGGATCTGTGAGTTTTCAGTTTATATATGGACAGAGAGTGGGGAGTCGGCTGTATTGAGTAACAGGACCGACTTAGCAGTTGCTCTAGATCAGTGGTTCTTAAACTGTGAGTTACCATCCCTTTGGGGGTTGAATAACCCTTTCACATATTGCATATTAGATAGCCTGAATGTCAGATATTTAAAATATGATTCACAACAGTAGCGAAATTTCAGCTACGAAGTACCAATGAAATAATTTTATGGTTGGGGTCACCACAGCATGAAGAACTGTATTAAAGGGCAGCAGCCCTTTAGGAAGGTTGGGAACCACTGCTCTAGATTCTTCTACAGGAAAAGCCTGAAATGAACTAAGGAGCCATTGTATCTCTGTAGCAGATCCATAATGATTGACTAGAGGGCTGGAGGGATAACTCAGCCATTAAAGGCTATGCTCACAACCAAAAATATAAGAGACTAGAATGAAGGCTCTCAATAGCAGTAATAAAGAAAAACAAATAGCAACAGAGCAGAGAAAGGATTTTTAACAAGTATGCAAGTATTGGGAACTTAACTACAAATTGACAGCTTTTTCTTAAACTTATAACTACTTTTTAAGTATAAGTAACTTAAAGGTTTGGCTTAAAACACTTTTTTATCATTTTTTATTTTAATTTTAAATAGCTTGTTTTACATGTCAATCCCAGTTCCCTCTCCCTCCCCTCCTCCCGCACTCCCCTTCCCCCCCACCCTCCCACCCTATTGCCAAATCCTTCCACATAGGGGATATCTAGAGTCTGTCATTTTACTCTGGGTAGGGTCCAGGCACTCCCCTAAGATTTTTAAAAACACTAATATGCATATAACAAAGCTTCTTTCAATGAATATTTTGTGTTTTTATATACTGAAATATTTTTTGTTGTTGTTTCTGTTGTTTTTAGGGAGGGAGAGGAAATGTGATTGGGCTGGGGAAAATTAATTAATTAATAATGAAAAATTATAGTTTTAAAATTCTTTCTGTGCCTAGTTAGGGAATAGTAACTCACAGGATGAGAGTTATGTTACCTTCCATATCAAAACTAAGGTGTTTAACATACTGGGCTGCTTCAGTTTAAATGGTCTTAATTTAAAATTGCATTCTGACCTACAGAGTTGTTATTTCATATTAGAAACCCCCTGAATTATTAAAGGACATTTACTCAGTGTGTGGAGAGAGGAGAGGAAGAAAAGGACACTGAAGTCCCAGGATTCTTATTTTCCACAGCTTTGTGACAGTCTGCCCCAGCAGTGTCTGGTGAATAAGGATGTAGTGAGAATGGAATGGTTTTTCTAAAAGAAGATGCTGGCGCTTGGCATAGAAGAGTCACTAACTAAATGAGCATTAATTGCTCCACTTTCTCCTCAATTGTATGTGTCTCTCAGTACTCAACGAGAAATGTTCAGAGGATATTAAATTTTTCTGTGACTAAAAATAAGTAAACAAATAAAATCTGGGTAGTCATATGTCTTTGGCTTGGTGACTAGCTTGTCTCAAAGCACTAGTGCTATCTGGGAGAAGAAAAAAGCATTGATGTTATTTATCTCCAGTAATTAGTTATTATTCCAGGTTCAGAGAGAAGCAAGGCTAAATTATACATACACACATTCCCAATCTCTAAAAGGCTGTGACACATACATAAAGAAAAGTGCATGAAGCATAAAGGCATGGTGAGACAAAAAAAAGTCTAAGGATCACACATATTAATCTGCCACACACTGAAACAATCACTGGAATACTGAGCCCCTCCCTGATCTCTAGCCTTCCAGATCACAGAACTGACCATTATTATTCCTTAAACAGTGTGGTTGAGCTTTCTCTACCCTGTAAGTTTATAGAAAGACAAACATGTTCCATGCACTTCTGTCTGTCTCTTTTTGCTTATCACTGATCCACAAGAGATTCAGCCTGCTTGATATCTAGAGCAGAGTGCTTTCATCTTTTGTTTTCATTATTGAAAGTTCTACTGGATGGATGAATGGATGGATGGATGGATGGATGGATGGATGGTGAATGAATATGAACTGATGTGTTTATTCCATTTCAGAAGGCGTTTGGAGCTGTGTTTTGGGCTCTTGTGAGAAGCACAGTACTGTGTTTACTTGTCATATGGATCTCATGTATTTGTGCCTCCTTAGAGTACATGCATGCACCACTGAAAACTGGTTTATATGTTCGTGTTTCTCACTTAAAAATGCTTAATATATCAGTTTCACTTCCTTATTTATATGACCTCCCAGGAGAAAGACCCAACTTTACCTTAGCAAGAGTTCTATTGACAGGAACTGCTGTTATATCAAAACGAAGGTCGTTAGTCAAATTCAGCCCAAAACTCCAACCTCCATATCTACATAGAGCAACAAAATTTATATTTGTTTTACTGGAAAAAAATCTTCTGAAGTTGATCTAAAATATTTAAGTAGGAGCTTATATTTTCTTTTCCATCCAGAACACAAAACAGAATGAAATAAATACAACATGATAAATATTTTCTATTGATTCTTCGTATCATATTTTAACTCAAGTATACATCACAACTAACTAAAGGTAAAAGATTAATGTAATCTTTCTGGGGTGGTGACTTATGCATGTGGTTTCAACACTCAGGAAACTGAGGAAAAAAGAGCTGCTATGAGTTCCAAGGCATCCTGAGTTACAACATGAGATTCTGATTAAATAAAAATTCCAAAAGAAACGGATCATTAAGCCACTGCATATAATCAATGAGCATTCTGAGAAGAAATGATCTAATCTAAAAGCTCAACATTACTTAAATGTTCCTTTTAGACAATGTAATTATTGTCTTTTTTCAAATTAATTCATTTCTAGTCTTAGATTATTGTTTGTTCCTACATTTTTTCCTCTAAGATGCTTGAATGTGAATTTGGCATGTCAGTTTATGGTCTTCATAAAAACTGACTTTAAAATCCAAGTAATAATTTTCAGTATAGACTAGTTTAGATATTCACAAAATTAGATTCAACTTAAAACATAGGGCACTGCAATTTACACTACCTCATCCTAGATGTGATTTCACAGAGATATAATTTTGACAGGCAAATGATACTATAACTTGCAATTTTAGGCTAGTTTTTCATAATGAATCCTCTTTTGAAATAAATTTACTTTATTATAAAATATCTGACTATATGAAACACTTAATATACCCTAGTATAGAAAATATTTGTTTGTAACTAAACTCATGTCTGTGGAAATTTCAGGGAGAAAAATAAGAAATTATTAATAGTGGCTATAGATGGGTATAAAAGTAGTGTTTTTTCCCTCTTCTTTTGCTTATCTTTAACTTAACAACATTTCCCAGTGAATGTGAAGAATTTATGTACATTGAGAAATGATGGGGAGATGGAGGAAAGGAGGAAGTTTTGACTAAGTTAATGGGCTTTACATCATGGAAAATGTGCAGGGAACTGGAGGACAAGGCCTTGCACACACAGGGCACTTTGTCTACTCACAGACTTGATCTGCATTTTGAGAAATTTTATTAAACTCAGGCCAACCGTCACAAAAAGCCATGCTTTGAAACTCCAAGTATGTACAAGGCAGTCAATAACTCCTTCATAGCTTTGAGATAAAAACAAGTACAGATTCAACAATACATTTTAAGATGTTAAAAAGCCAGTGATTTTTGCTCAAATTAATCTTAATTTAGTCATTACCTGAATTTC
The DNA here is from genome assembly GCF_017639785.1 of Mesocricetus auratus. NCBI lineage: Eukaryota > Metazoa > Chordata > Mammalia > Rodentia > Cricetidae > Mesocricetus > Mesocricetus auratus. The sequence goes on along the minus strand of NW_024429194.1, from coordinate 37,013,565 downwards.
AATGCATAAAGCTATGTATACAAAATAAAATGCTGAACCATAAAAACTGCATCAATGACCAGATGAATCAAATCAAAACAATGATCAATTTAACCATATAAATAATTTGCAACTATTGTCTCTACTATCTCAAAAATCTGTTATCATAAAGATCAGAAATCAATTAATTGTGTTATATAAACAGACTGTTTTACCTTTTCTGCACAAAATGATTTGCAGTTGATATAAGATAATTTTCCATGTGGTTTCCAGTAAGGTTATAAATAACTTGGGAAGAATAAATTCTTCTGTGAGGTGGGGAATAGTTAAATTTAGGGCATTCCTGGAAAATAAAATGAAATTAAGTTCTTCCTTCTTGTCCTGCGTAAGTTAAAGAGACAATGCCAATGTCTACTGGTTTGTTCATTACTGCAAAGGTTAAGGTATCATCCAACTGCCCTTTGAATTCCAAAACTTAGGAAAAGAACTGCCAAAAAATTGGAACAATTATTATTTATATAGAGTATATGCGTGTGTTTAGGACTCACCTACAGCAAATATGTGGAAACAGAAATATCTCAACTATATCAAGAATTTACAGGGAATAAAAAAGGACACTGCCTCAAATTTAAAAATAGCATTATGAGAAGAAACCCTTGAAAATGACAGCAGTGAATGGAGAGTTTACAATGGGTTAGTTTTAGCTACTTAACCTAAGAGTTAAAAGGTCATTAAATATATTGGTTTACATATAAATTTTATGCATTAGTTTTTGTATACATGTATTTATTATTTAAGGGCTAATTTTAGGCATACAGAAAAGTAACAAATGTAGCAATGGTAGTTATTGTGTCTCCTTGAACCACTAGGAACATCTTAACATAGAGACCATATTTTTATTTATTTATTTACTTATATGGGATTTTAAGACAGGATTTCTAAGTCACTTTGGAAATCAGTATGGAGATTCCTCAGGATAATTGGAATGAGTCTACCACAAGATCCAGCAATTCTACTCTTAGGCATATACCCTAAAGACGTGCATTCATACAATAAGGACATCTGTTCAACTATGTTCATCGCAGCATTATTTGTAATAGCCAGATTTTTGTTTTTTGGGTTTTTTGTTTGTTTGCTTGTTTATGTTGAGTCAGGAAGACTCCCTTAAATGAGCCATGTGAGTCTCTGCTTGTCTCCAGCAAAACAAACTCCACCTGAGAAAAATGCTGCTACCAAAAGGCCATGCTTCTCTCTGTTCCTTTGTTTCTAAAATTTCTTTTAAGCTTTTGTTATTTTACATGGACATTCATATCTCACTTCTGACACTATTTGTAGAGTGTAATTTTTCCTTGTCAGTCGCCTGGGCCCTGCCACAGTTGTAGTTCCCAAATAACACACAAGACACTGTATTAATTATGAAGCTGTTGGCTGTTTGCTTGTTTTTTTACTGACTATCTTTGACTTACGTATTTAACCCATAATTGTTAATCTAAGTACTTCTCCTACGGAGAAAGGGTCTGGACTTCTTACTTCTATGGCGGCCACATGATGTCTGCCTGTGTCTCTCTTTCCGAGAATCCTCCTCAACTCCTAGTCCCACCTATCTTGTTTCCCTATTGGCCAACAGTGCTTTATTGACATATACACAGGACTTCCCCATCACAATGGAATCTTGAAATTCCCAGGTAAATGGATGGCACTAGAAGAAATCATCCTTAGTGAGGTAACCCAGCCACAAAAAGACAAACATGGTATGTACTCACTCATATATGGATTTTAGACATGAGTCAGGGGAGTGCCAGCCTAAAATCCCAGTGCCACAGAGTCTGGGAAACAGAGAGAACCCTAAGAGAGATATGCATGGTACCCTGGAGAAGGGGAATGGGACAGGATCTCCTGAGTAGATTGGGAGCATGGGGGGAGGGGAGAGGGAGTGGAGAGAAAGAGAGGGGGAGAAGAGGAGGGGAGAGGAGGACATGGGGGAGCAGAAAGGTTGAGTTGGGGTGGAGGGGGGAGAATAGAGGAGAGCAGGATGAGCGATACCATAATAGAGGGAGCCATTATAATGGTTTGAGGTGAGATCTGGCACCAGTGAGATTTCCAGAGATCTATAAGGATGACACCAAATAGCATTTTAAGCAATAGTGGAGAGGCTACTTTAAATGCCCTTCTCTGATAATGAGTTTGACGACTAACTTATATGCCATACTAGAGCCTTCATCCAGTGGCTGATGGAAGCACAGGCAGACACCCACAGCTAAACACTGAATTGAACTCCTGGAACTCAGTTGCAGACTGGGAGGAGTGATGAGCAAAGGGATCAAGACTGGAATGGTGAAACCCACAGAGACAGCTGACCTGAACAATGGGGAGCTCATGGACCCCAGACTGATAGCTGAGAGGCCAGCATGGGACTGATCCAGACCCCCTGAATGTGGGTGCCAGTGAAGGGGCCTTAGCAATCTATGGGGCCTCAGGTAGTAGATCAGTGATGGGAGATGTCATTCTGAAATCTGTCTCTTATTGGTTGTTGAATAAAGCACTGTTAGTCAATAGAGAAGCAAGATAGGTGGGACTAAGAGTCGAGGAGGACTCTGGGAAGGAGAAACACAGGGAGCCACGATGTAGAGCTGTAATAGGGGTAAGAAGTCCGAACCCTTACTCTGTTAAGATAAATACTTAGATTAACAATTATGGAGTAAATACTTAAGTCAGGGATAGCCAGTAAGAAACCAAGCAAACGACCAACAGCTTCATAATTAATATAGCCTCCTGTGTGTTCATTTGGGACTGATGGGGCTCTGGAACGAGACTGGTGGGAAGGCTTTTCTCTACAGATCAGTACTTATCCCTGGCATACAAATGGACTTGGGGAGCCCATTCCACATGGAGGGGGTACTCTCTCAGCTTCGACACATGGGAGAGGGTCTAGGTCCTGCTCTGGATGATATGACAGATTTTGCAGATACCCCCATGGAAGGTCTCACACTCACAGGGGAGGGGAGGGGAGATGATGGTGTGGGGAGTTGGGGGATTGCTGAAGGCAGGGGAGGAGGAGAGGGAGAGGGAGCTAGGAGTGATTTGTGAAACAAGCTTGTTTCTAATTTAAATAAAAAAAACTTAAAAAAGGAAAAGACAGAATTTCTAGCTCAGACTGGCCTCAAACTTACTTTGTACCTGAAGATTCCATTCTCCTGCTTCTCCCTCCCAAGGACAAAGATTACAGGTGTGCATCACTCTGCCCAGTTTTGGAACTTGTGTTTACACACTTATTTTTACACTTGGCTTTCTACATTTCATAGCAACCTAGCTTTCATTTGGCTCCTGATGTCTCGTGGCCATGATACTTAGTCTGCAGAGAGTCTAGCACAATGCAGTTTTGCCTTTCTTCACTCACACCAAGTCCCAGAACCAGAGGCTCACAGTGTATGGGAGCTATATAAAGTTGAAGATTCTTCTGAAATGCCAAAACTGGATTTCACTGTTGCATCTACCCAAAGATCAAACTTTAGAATGGCATTGGCTTCCCAGTTAATCAGAGGAAGATGTCTCCATGTAGACTTTACAGGTCTGAAGATTTTTACCAAATTATATTATACATGTAAAGAAACACATATATTACAAAGATGGGTTTTGACAAAGGAACACATCCACAAAATTAGCAACTAAGGCAGATGGCAGAACCCCACCAATTCACAAACCTCCTTCTCGCACTCCCTGCAAATTGCTACCATCCCTCAAAGAACATAGATAAGGTTTTAGTCACTTAATTTTTAAGCTAGCACACAAAATAATGGGTTTGCTGCTGCTGTTGTTGTTGTTGTTAAATTAAAACAGGGAGTGAAAACTCTAAATGGTAGGTGAGACTAACATTTAAAACTGAAAGATTCCAAAGTTACTAAAAATGGTTCTTACTGTTATTAACTATCTTGCATAGGTACACCAAAACGGGCTATGCTCACTGGAAATATTTTCATTGTAAGGTGTTGTAGTAAGGTCAAGGTACAACTTTCTTATACTTGAAGAAATCATTGAGAAAAAAAGCAACTCCTCTGGCATGAGAGAAGCTGGTGATACAGTGATTCTTAGAAACCAATACAGACTTTTTTCAATAAAAGTTTTATTTAACATTTGTAATTGAGCATATCAATCACGTGAATTTACTAGCTCAATGTTGTGTGCATTTCATTTAAATCCTGACTGCATCTTCTCTTCTCTAGAGTGCTTGCTTTGATACACAGTATGTGTGTGATACAGGTGTAGTGATTCAAACAGAAATAAGGAACTTGTCCAGTTAGCTTTGTTCTACTGAGAGTTTAGTGAGCTGATAGCTTAGAAAATGAAGATCCCTAGTCATAGAATAAAGATAAAGTGATTATATGGGATGAATTTTTTAATTTCCAGGAAGGGAATTTTGATGCAAAAACCTTTCCAGGTGTTGCTTGTGAACATGTGGAATTCCTCTCTAGACTGACAGGTGACCAGCTGGCTGCTGTGGTGGCATGCCCACTATGTTTCCAAATACGACAGTTATGGTCACTTTTTGTGCTGTGAAACTCAGCTTCTTAGATGAAATGGACTTGAGATCTGAGATTCATTCTCAGTTGATTTCTACAAAGACTGCCATCTACCTCTAGAAATTTGTCTCCTGTCAGATTTTTAAACAGTGACCTGAAGTTCAAAGTCAATATTTTTTGAGCTTCATAGGCCTATATCTTGGAGCTACTAGCTTCCATAAAATGAAATTATTCTGATCTTTGGTAACCTGGATAGATTTTTCAAGTTTTGCTATTTATTCTCTTCTCCCACCCCACCCCCTTTACTGAAACTGAATTCTCTTTTACCTGCACATTGTCTGAACAGGAGCAAACACCAAAGTTGTCGATAGCTTCTCCACTAGTGTTCCATTTTCCCAGACTGTCTTTTTTCAAACACTGCCTGTAAATAAAAATGATACCGAAGTGAGGTGTGCATATGTGTACACATGCATGTTCTCATGCTTGTGTGGGGGCATATAAATAAGTAGCTAGTGTTGAACTCAGGTATGTAGACCTATGTATGATTGACTGATATTTAATAAGTTGATTATGCATTGCAGTTGTGTTTTTGATTTGGCATTAATGGGGGTGAGAATTATAGGACAGCATCAATTGACTAAATAAAGCTGAATCAAAGCTCAGTGTTCTTTCACTATGGAAGGAAAATTGGTATTGCCTTTGTTCATTTTGTGCTTCTCATTTTGTCATTCTCATCCTCTCTGCTGATGCACTAAAGTCAGGTTAATATTTGTTATGTGCTAGCTTGAACATTTAAATACGCTATGCTTTATATGTAAAAATGCCAGAAGTAGAGTAAAGTACCTTTGTGTCATATAATCTAGACTTCCTTAGACAAATACACAAGTCCCTATACCCCTAGTTTCTTCATCTGTAAAGAGACTGGGCAGTCTATGGGGCCTCTTGTGGTGGAACCAGTATTTATCTGTAGTGCACGAATGGACTTTGGGAGCCCATTCCCCCATGGAGGGATACTCTCTCAGCCTAAATACATGGGGGAGGGCCTAGGCCCTGCTCCAAACGATGTGACAGATTTTGATGATCCTCCATGGAAGGCCTAACTCTCTCTGGGAAGTGAATGGAGTGGGACAGGGAGTCAATGGGGAACATGGGAGAATGGGAGGGTGAGGGAACTGGGATTGATATGTAAAATAAGTTTGTTTCTAATTTAAATAAACATTTTAAAAAGGAGATTAATGGGGCTGGAGATGACTTAGTGGTTAAGATAACTTGTTGCTTTTGCAGATAACCTAGGTTTGGTTCCCAGCATCTATATTGAGTGGCTCATAGCCACTTGTAACTCCAGTTTCAAGGGATCCCACACCCTCTTCTGGCCTCTGTGCGCACAAGGTGTGTGCATCGTACACAGATACACATGCCGGTACTCACACATACACATAAAAGAAAAATAAGTAAGCCTTTACAAATAATAAAATGGGAGTAACAATATAATGTTGTAATTGTAAAATGTAACTATAAATACAAGGGGAGAAATATGTAAGGAATCTAGTGTTTATTATTATGGTATAGTATTGCCAATGAATGAATGAAAAGAAAGATAAAATCTGTTAGATACAGACTTTATATCAAGATATTATCCTTTTCCAGAAAAATCACACACATGCACGTTATGTATTCCCACTCCCACTCACACAAATTAGAATGCTGGAAAGAAGAAAGGAAAATAACTTACGAATCATTCGTATTCAAACACACGTTGTCAATTCCAGGGAAGTTCCACAATGCTGAGACCAGGGCATTTGTGCTTGGATCAAAATTCCTGCAGTATTAAGCAACATGGACTCTGTCACTAAACTCACATTCACTAATAACTTTAAGACATGAATTATGCTGTCTACAAGACTGCTTTTCCATTCCCTCCCTCCCTTTCTACTTCTCTATCTCCCCGACTCTGCTCCCCTTTGTTTCTCTTGGGGTGTGAACTCAAGGCCTCCACACATGCTAGACATGAGTTTTAGAACTTAGGTACACCCACCTTATAGGTGCAAAATTTTTTGAAAGATAATAGGCTTTGTTGCCCTGATGTTCTCCTATGACATGAATTTAGCAATCACATATGATTAAAGTCTAACCATTGAAAGTAAACATACACTCTAATTTTATTTGTAGATGCATGTAAATCCTCTTAAGAACTTATTTGTTATAAGTAGTGCATTTCTTCAGCAGAATTAAGTGCTTTGTTTTTCTACACCCACTGACTCTGGAATCACTATGGAAACAATCTTGTTGAAAAGTAACTCACGCATAGAAGGCTGTCTGTTCTGAGGTCCCATAAATGGATGGAGAGATCATGATCTCGGGATAACTGTTGCTGGAATCTCTCAGTGTGCCAAGGCCCATGGCAGTGGCTACAAAGACGATGGGGAGGATGACCTGAGCAATGAGACCCTTCCAGTTTCTGCGGGTATGGTGGAACCGCTTGATGAGAATAGCCATTATCTTCTTCAGCAACAGCCCAAAGCCATCCAGCTTCTCACTGCTTGTCAGGACTTTGTCTGAGTAAGGACGAGAGATTTGATATGGTTTCAGGTAACCTCTATAAATCAAGTCATAATGTGATATTTCCAAACCACAGACGAGTGGTATGATGATGTAGGGTGGGAGAAGATTCTGTTTTCAATATTCAGACTGAAGGTTCAGCAATACATTTCTATTATTGCTTTAAATCAGGGACCACAATATTTGTCTCATGTATAACTGAATATAAGAGTGTTATAAAAAATTGTGACTTTCTATCACCAGTTGTAATACATATGTGTAGTAGTTTTACATGGAAAAGCTAAAGATTCAGAATTGTATAAATGAATTCTGTTCCACACTCCAAAGTTCAATGCATATGCAATATGTAATTACTAATTTTGAATATACAGCAAATAGTCTTATCAAGGTTGAATTGAAATAGTATAAATGAAACATCAGCCTAGTATAAGAGCTGATTCCTACTGTAGTAGAGACTATTAATTCTGTTGTTTCTGTGTCTGACATGAAGTCCAATGAACTCACTCTAAATGGAAAAGGAAACCTTCTCTAAGATATACTTCTCATTCATCCATATATTCATTACACTCTCATTAGAAATTTGGAAAGATTATGACCTTTCAACACTCCACCTTCAGCTCTAGAGCCTTAATAAAAGAATCATTGAGAACCTATCTACTTAGCACCCCTCTCTGAAATGCTTTCTAAGACCTGAGAATAATCTTCATTGCCACTGAGAGCCAGGGAAGCCATAGTGACCACAGCTGCTCCATTGGGGCTCTTAGGGCTAACCATTTCATCAGCTTGACAGGTAGATTTGAATAGAGCTGACACCACCCGTTTTCTCATTTGATACGACAATGGTGTTCATCAACTCTGTGTACACTTAAAATTCTCCATCACAAATCATGCAGCACAAAAATCATGATCTTCATTTAGCCGATAAGGAAAAATACAAAGCTGCTTAATTTAAAATGAATTCCAATTAAGCAGAGCGAATGAGCTTAAATGCAAACTCATATCTCTGCAAAAAGGGAATTGTACAAGGAGCTGAATATTTTGAGTTAATTAGTATTCTTTTCTGTTTCTTGAGAAATTACATGTGGATGACTTACAGGTGTATCAAAATGGAGTGAACGTGCTTCCTCAAAGATAATGTCAATGAGGGGAACATTCCGAATGAAGAATAATTTCAAATTAGGAGAAAAAGGCAGAGGAAAATACACAGAAGCAGATGACCACTTTCCAATCAAAGCCCTCACTTTCTCAGACTCCACAGTCATATTCCCCAACAGATGATGAGTGGGAAGTGTACCAGAGGACAGACAAGACTCAACAGATAATGAGTGAGAAGTGTACCAGAGGACAGACAAGACTCAAATTCCAGAAGTGTACAAACATCAGAGATGATCTTTCCTGACTTTGAGAGTCAGGCAAACATTTAATGAAGAGTTCTGTTCCTGGAGATGTCTCCCACTTTAATCAAACTGTTGAAATGATTACTCCATAATTCATAGATCACTTTACTGCATGCTTCCTAAAGTAAATCAGGTCTCTGGGCTATAAATTAACTGTCAGAAAGAGACTAAGTGACAATAAAAGCTACTTTTAAAGGAACTTCACACCTCAAAGTTGTGTCAAAAATATGGTTTTTTCAAATATATCCTGGGTGAAGAGTTGAAGGTGGAGTATTTTAATACAGATATTAACCTTCAGGTCTAACTTAACCAAGTCAGAGACTTTGCCCCAAACAATGCATTTTCTTGTCCCCTTATTGAATCAGAGTTGGAGGGAAATAAATGAATTTCCCAGTGAGAGGTGATCTAAAAATACAAAACAAAACTGAACAACTTTATTTTGGATGACTTTGCTCCCATGTGTGTGCACCTAATGATAGACTTCCTGACAAGATAGTCATGCTCATTCCTTCACAGTCCTGATTGCCAGAGGAACGGTAACTTGTGAAGCACACCTCTGAAATTACAGAGAGTTGCATCCAGAAATCATTTCTGATGAACAGAGAGCACCCCCTCATCACCTGTCAGAGGAATTTCCCATGTTCATCTCACTCTCATAGCCGTCTCACTTTTGAAAGGGAGACTGATCCGCCACAATGAATATTTTGTGTATTGAAAGGATGCTTTTTACGTGTTAGGGTTGTTAATTAAAAAATAAACTTTAAATTGAATTCCAAAGGAGAGTCAAAATCCGTGCCTCTATTCCCCCCATTCTGCCATCTATGGAAAGTACGCAGAGCACATGCATTGGGTTTGTACCGTCTCTGTCTGTGAAGTTGCTGCTGCTCACAGACAAGTCATCAGGTGTGGAGGTGCCATTGGCACTGGGATTCCCAACTTTCCTTTGTGTTAAGTGTTCAAGACTCATATTACCACTTTTTTGTGAATCTTTTGTCAAGTTCAGGAAAACCTAGAAAAAGAAGCCAGATCACTTCATTAACATAAAGGGTACATATCTCTTGGGAATCTCAATTTTGATTTTGAATTATTATGACATTTATGAAGACAACTATTTTCCAGTCTACATTAAGAGAATATTTTTACATGTAAAATATGGTTGTTCTCATCTTTTGGATGTAAAATGTTGAAAAACATTTCTTTTCTTCTCAGAAATCAATCTGTTAGAATGGTATCAAGAATATTAAGTTTTTCTGATTTTGTGACATATTAATTTAAAATACTTTCCCATTTAATTAGAAAAATCCCTTCATATATTTCTCAAAGGACAGAGAAAGTCATATGAGCCCCAGTAAATAAAGTCATGGTGGTGGCAGTGAGGGTAGGGAGGGAGCTCAGTCAGTAAATTAGAACTAGACTTCCAACTCTAGAGCCCACAAAAGGCAGAGTCACAGTGTGCACTTGTATTTCAGCACTGGGAAGGTGAGCGTTGATGAACCCTTGGAGCTCACAGGGCCAACCAGTCTAGTTTACTTGCTGAGGTCCAGCCAATGAGTGACCTTGTCTCAAAATGCCAGGTGGACAGCTCCAGATGATGTCCCATGACCACTGTAGGCATGTAGACAAGAGTGCGTGTGAGCTCCTGAACCTACATGAACCTATACACATGGAGAGACACGGACACACACAGGGATGTGGTACAGATGAAGAGCAGAGGTACAGCAGAGCTGCCTGTGTTCACAGTACTCAGTTTCAAATAACAAATAAACAAAGAAAGAAATGCAGCTCTCGCCATGTGATCTCTCGGGAGCAGCAGGCACTCAGGAATGCACCCTCAAAAGATAAGTTCTTATAAATATGTATTAGTAATTATGGGTTAATAATCAAATCAGAGTTAGCCGATAAGAAACCAAGCAGCCAACAGCTTCATAATTATCATAGTGTCCTGTGTGTTATTTGGGGGGCTGAAAGCATCAACAGGAACCAGGCAGCGGGCAGGAAGACTAAACGTTACATATGGTGGCAATGGTGGGATATGAATTTCCACATAGAATGACAAAAGCTTAAAAGGGATTTTAGAAACAAAAGAACAGAGAAAAGCACGGCTTTTTGGTAACAGCATTTTTCTCAGATGAGTTCTGTTTTGCTAGGGACAAGCAGAGACTCACACGACTACCTTAAGGGAGTCTTCCTGACTCAGCATAAGTGGAAAAACTGTAAGACCCCGCTAACAATTGAATGGTGTGTATGAGCAGCTGGCAGTGGCAGTGGCCACATCTCCAAGCTGGTACCACGCCACTGGATGTCAGCATAGACTAAGGCGGTGAGCACAGCTCCCAATGCTGACTACAGACTTATGCCTGCCATGTTGGAAAGCCAGCAGCTGTTTCCACTTTAATTTTAACAATGTTCTTTAGCCTATATAAGACACGTGGCCAGCTTTGGCTTTGTTACTTTTGATGACCATGATCCTGTGGATAAAATTGTATTGCAAAAATACCACACCATCAATGGCCACAATGCAGAAGTTAGAAAGGCATTGTCTAGACAAGAAATGCAGGAAGTCCAAAGTTCTAGGAGTGGACGAGGAGGAAACTTTGGTTTTGGGGATTCTCGTGGTGGTGGTGGCAATTTTGGACCAGGACCCGGAAGCAACTTCAGGGGAGGTTCTGATGGATATGGAAGTGGACGTGGATTTGGGGATGGCTATAATGGGTATGGAGGAGGACCTGGAGGTGGCAATTTTGGAGGTAGCCCTGGTTATGGAGGAGGAAGAGGAGGATATGGTGGTGGAGGACCTGGATATGGCAACCAGGGTGGGGGCTACGGAGGTGGTTATGACAACTATGGAGGAGGAAATTATGGAAGTGGAAATTACAATGATTTTGGAAATTATAATCAGCAACCTTCTAACTATGGCCCAATGAAGAGTGGAAACTTTGGTGGTAGCAGGAACATGGGAGGACCATATGGTGGAGGAAACTATGGTCCTGGAGGAAGTGGTGGAAGTGGTGGCTATGGTGGAAGGAGCCGATACTGAGCTTCTTCCTACTTACCATGGGCTTCACTGTATAAATAGGAGAGGATGAGAGCCCAGAGGTAACAGAACAGCTTCAGGTTATCGAAATAACAATGTTAAGGAAACTCTTATCTCAGTCATGCATAAATATGCAGTGATATGGCAGAAGACACCAGAGCAGATGCAGAGAGCCATTTTGTGAATGGATTGGATTATTTAATAACATTACCTTACTGTGGAGGAAGGATTGTAAAAAAATGCCTTTGAGACAGTTTCTTAGCTTTTTAATTGTTGTTTCTTTCTAGTGGTCTTTGTAAGAGTGTAGAAGCATTCCTTCTTTGATAATGTTAAATTTGTAAGTTTCAGGTGACATGTGAAACCTTTTTTAAGATTTTTCTCAAAAGTTTTGAAAAGCTATTAGCCAGGATCATGGTGTAATAAGACAACGTTTTTCCTTTAAAAATTTAAGTGCGTGTGTAGAGTTAAGAAGCTGTTGTACATTTATGATTTAATAAAATAATTCTAAAGGAAAAAAAAAAAAAAAAAAAAAAAAAAAAAGACACGTGGCCAGAAAAACATAAAGTTTTACAGTAAAGTCAGATTCAGATAAAGTAAAATATAGGTAGACTTGGGAGAGTAAAAGAAATAAGATATTGGAAAAAATAAAAATAAAGAGAGTAGCTGGGTGTGGTGGCACACGTCTTTAATCACAGCACTTGGGAGGCAGAGGCAGGCAGATTTCCAAAGAGATACCCTGCCTCAGAGAAAAAAATAAATAAATAGAAGTAAAAGAAATAGAGTAATAAAAAAGTCACATAAAGATACACAGAGTGCCCAGATGCTGTATGCTATTGTGCTTTTTAGTTGTTCAATTGCTAAGAAAGGAACAACAACTGCTGAAATACACTTGATTATAAATGCTGTTGAGTTAATCCAACCTATAACTTTTGAAAATGCTTTGACTTCTAAATTTAAATATGAAGACATGTTACTTGGGAAAAGAGTTTTTGCTTATGTTTCCACACAAAATGAAAAGTCCTGGATTCCTTCCAGATTTATACGTTTTAATGAACCAAGACCCCCAGAAGCAGTGGCCCAGATGATCCAACACCTGAAACAGCTGAGATGGTACAGCTTTACAGAATACAAAAAGAAGGACTTATACAGGTTTCTGTGTTTAGCCATGAACCCCAAGGTATGGACAGCACCCCCATCCAGCAGGAAGCAGTTTGGAATGACCAACATCCAAATTCCCAAATATTGTTTAAATGTTTGTTTTCATTTACACAGGGTTGTTTATAAATGGTAATGATCACAGTCAATCTTTTTTCTAAAGTGAAAAAAGGGAATATGATATAGTAATGAATTCTTTGTATTGGTATGGATTTTCATTTATTGATACAAATTTAAGGTCAATTTTGTGATGTGTATATTTCTCCTCTTGTTAAAGTATTGTGTTTATACTGATCTTTTAAAATGCAATGTATAATTAAATACAGATTGTATATAGTCACGTGCAATAGAATTTATAGTTAGGTTTTCTAGATATACAGATATATATTTGAAATAGATAGATAGTCTTTAAACCTTTCGAAGACCTTCAGAAAATAGCATTTAAAATGGTTTAGGGTTTTTCTTGACAATGAGAAATGTCTGCTCCTGGCACACCAATTACATCTGAGAGGAAGATGGGCATTGAAGAAACTCATTATGGAGTTTGCTTTCAACATGGCAAGATTAGCCATTTAGGCAAGAAACTGCTCTTGCCTAGACTGTTTGACTGTTGCTGTAAAAATAGGCTTTCCGTGCCCATCCCACAATGAGAGATGCTCTCTCAACTTGGACTCTTGGGGGAGGGCCTAGGCCCTGCCATGGATGAAATGACAGACTATGGACACCCCCCATGGAGGGCCTCACTCTCTCTGGTTAAAAGAGTGTGGATTGGGGAAAGGGACAGTGGGGGGGGGCTCGTGGGAGGGCATGAGAGGAGGGGAGGGAAAGGGAGAGAGAGCTGGGATTAACATGTGAAGCAACCCTGTTTCTAATTTAAATTGTAAAAAAAGACAAAAAAAATTCCTGCTTTGCTGAGAAGTCTGCCAGATACACTGTGGCCTATGGGCTGAAGATAGATGCTCCAACATTACAGAGGAACTTTGGGTGACTGTCCAGGTAGCGAGATGTCTCTGTCAATTCTAGTGTTTATGTATTATCTTTCTGTGGTCTTTGATGGGGTTGAAGACAGATAGTTATAATTATAGTTTTCCTTAGATATGATAAAAGATAAGTTACATACAAGACTTTACACTCACAAAGATATTTTCTTTGAATCTTACTACGTGTTAATGGACAAAATATTGTAACTATAGTTCTTTCTCGATTAACTGTTCTGTTATATATAGTTTGACTATGTTAAGGTTAAAACCTTTCTTTTATTTTAGACAGAAAAGAGGAGATGTTGGGAGATGTCATTCTGTAAATATGAGTCTGACTGGTTTGAATAAAGCACTGTTGGCCAATAGGGAAACAAGATAGTTGGGACTAGGAGTCTAGGAGGATTCTGGGAATTGTAGTGAGGAGAGCTCTCACCATGTGATCTCCTGGGAGCAACAGGCTCTCAGGAGTGTGTCCTCAAAAAGATAAGTTCTTGTAAAATATATATTATTAATTATGGGTTAATAATCAAATCAGAGCTAGCCAATAAGAAACCAAGAAAATGGCCAACAGCTTCATACTAAAAAAAAAAAAAAAAAAGAAAGAAAGAAATGGAACAAGCAGTAAGGAGATGGTCACATACCTCTTCAACAGTGGTGTCTGAAATGCCATAGCAGCCAATGTTGAGATTACCCATTCCCTTGTCCAGCGCTCTCAGGAGTGACAGGTAAGCACCTGAGACCTTAGTGCTAAATGGAGGAAGCACGTACACAAGCTCTCCTCCAATATCCTCCTTGAGGTAGGCTTCAGGGAGGTGTGACTGGATCATTGCTGTCACGGCCACTGTGTCACAGATTGCATTTGTGTCTAGGTTTGGACTCTGGGGACAAAAAGGAAAGTCAAGCAAACTCTTCTGAGTCAGATCACATACCATCCTTCTAGACAGCCCCTGTCCCACATGAGGACGTACAAGTCACTCTCCTCAGCTGCATTCTTCCACCCACCACCCACCTTCCACTCCCTCCCTTTAGCACAGTGTCAACTCTTTGTATCTATTGCTGTAATATGTCAGGCCATGGTGCATGCCTTCCTCCAGGTCTCTGCACCCAGACAGCGAACATGTCCCATTCTCACACCAGTTCCAGCTCGTGGTTTAACTGACACTTCTTTTCCCACTCCTGGCTTTTTTCCTGTCTATATTTGTAGAAATAAATATTCCATGTAATTTATCATTTACTAATTGCTAATGTGTTAAATAATTTACACATTGAGTATAGCATCTGAATTTTTCACATCCCATCAAACACAAAGTTCATGAAGCCAGAATATAGAGTTTCATATCATGAATTCACTGATGCAGCCCCAGTACCGAGAAAAATGTTTCCATTCATCATGCAGCACAATATCCCTTAATATACGAATTTCTAAACATAATGATGAATTAGTATTTTTGTTTTTGAAGATCAAGGATAATTTTGTTAGAGTTTAAAAAAATACAGTACAGATTAGACGAAAATCCCAACAGACACTAGAAGAGGTACAGAAGAACTTGTGCCCTCTTAATAAGGCATAGGGTAGAAATAGGTAGCTTATTAAGGAAGAATTTTTTATTAAGGTATAAGACCTGCTCTAGCTCTAGGTGGACACAACCCCACCATGGAGTTGGGCAGGTGGGCAAGAAATCCCACCACTAGCTGGGAAGCTATTGGTATTTCCTGCTGAGAGTGGGAGAATCAGTTTTGTTTAATGATGTGACCACTAGTAGGTTGACCACACTTATGGCAGGTCCCTGATCATAAAAGTAGTTGGGCAATACAAACTGGACTTGATTTGGATGGGTGTGGAGAAGAAAACTAAAGTTGGGTTGGTAGGAAAGGGAAACATGGAGGAGATTGGGAATGAATATGATCAAACTACATCATATGGAATTCTCCAAGAATTAGCAAAAACACTATTTATGAAAAAGGGCACAGCACTCATAAGGTGGAAGCAGTTGAGTTAAGCTAAGGAAAGAGCCCCCCTCAGCCTGAATTACTTCATATATTTTGAAAGTCATGCCAAAATAACTTAGATAGGGAGTCATCCAAAAGATGATTGAGTCATAGTTTCCACTGTACAGTCTAACACTTGCCCAGTAAAGACATGACTTCATGTGTGCTCTTTATTTTCTTTCTCTAAGCCAGAAAATTTAAATTTCTCTGAAATATTAGCGGGGGAAGGGGGAGGGGTGGGGGGCTGGCAGTCCACCAGTAACCTTTAAAGAGGCATCATTTTGTGCAGTGCCAGCAATATTGATAGTACCTGGGAAATTACCAGAAGTTTAGTAAATTCTGGGGAAGCTAACAACATTAGATACTCTTGAGATAAGAGCAGAAATCTGCTTTTCCCCCCAATATACTTGCTGAGAACCACACAAAGGAGCATATTGAGGAGCTTTAGCAATGAGTCAAGTTGGAGAGAATTGATCTGCACTTCATAGGAACACTTAACCCATCACCCCATGAGATAGTGCACTTCCCCTCTTACAAACCTTTTTCTTGGTGAGTGTGAGATGGTAGCCATCCCCAAAAGCTTCCTTGAGGTAAAATGGTGAGCCACAACATCGGAGCCCACCTTGTTCCAGGAAAGCAATGCGGTCACTCAACACCTCAGCCTCATCCAAGTGGTGTGTTGACAGGATGATTGTTCTGGCTTAAAAAACAAAGTCAATAACAGCATAGAATGAAAAATGAGGATACAGGCTCCATGGAACAGAATTAGCAAGAGCAAGTTCTGAGATTTCTGTGGACAAGAATGGTACTAGACTGAGGTGAGTGAACCTCTATAAGTATCACAGGGAAATTCAGAAGGGTGCTCTTAGATATACAGGAGGGTTTCTTATATGTAATTTGGCAGCAAGCGGGTCCTTACTAAGCTTTACAGCTAATGTCCTTCTATCATTTGTGTGCATCAGTAACTCTCATTCGTCAGAGTTTTGCTTCTATTGTTTCAGTGTGCACTCCCTCCCTCTCCTGCTCTCTCTCACTCTTGCTCACTTTCCTTCCTTTACTATGAAACAGCAGTAATTTTAAAGACTTTTTTAAATATTCCTCTTTGATTGATCCACTCCTGTTTGATTACTACTTATTTAGTTTGTTTTTTGGTTTATTTTCACTTGTGTATGTTTGGTATCTCCAATTAGAGTCCATGCAGACTTTGGAACTGCCATTGGATCTAAACAATCCCAAAATGCTCATTAAGTTCAACTCACAGTGAGTACTAGATAGGTATTAACTAACTGACACATACATCTCACTGAGAAATCTTAGGAAAAGAAAGAGTCCACCTCAGACAGTTTGAGGGTATTGTATTATATGCAGAAAAAGTTTCAACTTAATTTTGCATAACCCTGAGTGTAGACTTATGACTGTCCCATGGAGAAGTTATGAAAAAACATTCATACCAGTTTTATTCTTGGATATGACATCCCATATACTTCTTCGAGAACACGGGTCGACTCCAGTAGATGGTTCATCAAGAATCACTACCCTTGATCCACCAATGAGAGCTATGGATATGGACAATTTCCTCTTCATTCCTCCAGACAATGTTCCAACTCTTTTATGGCGATGGTTATACAGGCCAGTGTCTTTTAAAGTCCTTCAAAATAATTAATGGTGCTATTGTGTTCACTAATCAAGGAGTATGTCTTTAATGACATGCATTTACCATCTTATCATAAAAATAATTACTAAGAAAAAAAGCACAAGAGAATATATAGTCTGTGCATTTGACAAATGGTTAGAACATTGGACTTTTTTGTGCCAGATCACGTCATAGGTCCTAGGGAAAAGCAATGAACAGACAAAAAACATGCTCGTAAAGAGATTGTGTGCAGTGTGTTCAGAATGTGAAGAAACTCCATTAGATAGCCATAATGTCAAGAGAGTTTATAATATACCAGGTGGTAATCAACACACAATTAATATCATAGGAAATAAAAGAGAAAGAGTGGTTGGTGCATATTGTTTTAGGTCTGTATATATAGTAGTCACTGTCAGAAAAAGTAAGATGAGAAAAGACCAAAAATTATCATTTGGCCAAGAGGAGGTCAAATGACTCTCAGGAAGGATGGGGTAAATTGTGAAGAGCAAGGAGAAAGACTTGTGAGAGTCAGTTGTTTGTAGTCAAGGGTATGGGTATCTTAAGTTCACAGAGCAGACTGAACAGAGAGTGTGAAAGAAAATTGATATGAGACAGAGGACAGGTCTTGTAGGGTCTGGTAGGCCTTGGTAATGACATTATGGAATGTTTACTAAGTGTGACGAAAGTCACTTTAGGTGATGCAGGAATATCGTGGTCTGATTTGCAGTTGACAAAGCTCACTTTGACAGCTCTTTAATAAGAATAGATAAGATGGGGCAGGAGAGCTGGAAGTCTAGTTAAAAGGCGTTGGAGTGCAGTATGCATGCAGAACAAAAACAAAGGATCAGGGCACCATATCAGGCACCGAGGAAGAGTTGAACAATGTGTATAACCAGCTGGAGATAGCAATATAAATTATGTGTGTTACCAGAAAAATAGAAAATGAAGCAAACATGTTTGTGAGAGAATATTTCCTATTGTTTTTACTTCCAGAACATATGTATATATATGTGTGTGTGTGTGTGTGTGTGTGTGTGTGTGTGTGTGTGTGTGTGTGTTTGGGAAAGGCTAACAAGCAGCACCCTTGCTTCTGGCTTAACTCACCTTTTAACCTCCTCATGGAGCTGCTTTTTGGTCCAGTGAGGGACTTTGATGGAGCCGTACAGGAGAAGGTGCTCCTTGGTGGTGAGGTAACTGAACAAGACGTCATGCTGCATGCAGACTCCCATGTTTTTCCGAACAGTATTTAGGTCTGTCTTGATATCTTTCCCATATACAAAAATAGTACCTGCTGAGGCACCAAACAGTCCAGTCAGCATGGAGCTGTAAATGAAGATGCAATAAATTAGGTATGGACCAATCACTCAAACTAGATAGCAAAACTAAATATATCTCATAGGTTAGAAAAAAATGTTGGAGTGCATCTCTTTAAGTGAAGGCAAGCTGTGAAATAAAAAGGCATCAAGTGGGAATGAAAAAATAAAAAATGACTTTTAAGCTTTTAGTTATTTTTGGGTGTTGTGCAAACACTGCATGATGATGGTAGTGGTAATAATGTTCAAACTGGGGGTGCTTTTTAGTTGAAAGTACACTCTCTCCTTGAACATTACTGTGTTTCCTTGGAATCCTATTTATAGACTGGCAAATCTCCAATTGATGTATCCCAACTAGACTGTATCACTTAATCCCAGGCTTGTCCTATGAACCCAACAGACCATGCTAGATCATCATGAGGTACCTATAACAATGGTTCTAAGTCTATGGGCATTGAATAACAGGGGTCACATATCATATATTTACATTAGGATTTATAACAATAGCAAAATTAAGGTTATGAAGTAGCGACAAAATAATTTTATGGTTGGGTGTCACCACAACTCAAGGAACTGTATTAAAGGGTCTCAGCATTAGGAAGGTTGAGAACCACTGCCTTACAAGGTCCTCAGACTTAGTATGGTCTTAACCACGATACCATATCTTTCTCCCTCCTTCATTGAGGGATGAATTCATATATTGTTTGCACAAGGCTGTGTTTCAGCAGTCATGTATACACCTTGTTGGTCTCTTGGTTGCCTAACTGCCAACATCTGCTACCACCAGAGGGCAGAAGTCATCACCACATGCCTGCTTCTGAAACAACAGGCCATCTTCAGTCCCATTCATTCTCTGTATTATGGCCAAAGTATTTCTACCTAGAAAACCCTTGCAAGTGTTTAGTCAGTTGGGGAGTTATTTAGTAATCATCTCCTCCCTCCATTATAGCACAATCCTCAGAAAGTCTAGAGAAGTTCTCAACTGTCTAGGGCTGGTTACACAGACAAACCCTATCTCAACAAACAAACAAACAAACAAATAAATAATAAATGGCATTCTCAGCCAAAATTAGAATCTTTTCAAGCACATTCACTATCTCTTTTCTCCGCAGCCTCTTATTTCCCATTGGGTAAATGTGCTTTATAAGTGTTCTTTGTAAGTGTTGTATTCTAGAAAGCCACCCCTGGGTTTTAACAGGTCATACAAATAAGAGACTGCATGTTTACTCTTCTCATGGCCTTCACTTGTCTCCAGTCACTTAGAGATAAGTGTTGATGCCAGCATTTGAGAAGTCACTGAACTTACTCAAGATGATTAAAAATAGAACATAGAGCAAGGGAAACATTTCCTCAAGGGCTGGGATCCAACAATATCTTAGCACTGACGCGAGTATGCACAGGTGGAGAACTGGAGGCAAAGCATCACAGCAAACACACAAACGATAAAAATATCTAGGAATCTGGGAACCTGATCCTCCCTCTGTCTTGTCACAGGACAGTCAGTAGAGAGAAAGCAGCTCTTGACCGTGACCTGTGTGTGATGCTGGCAATTCTTTGTTTTTTTGTGAATCAAGGTAAGTGCTTCCTGTAGTAGAGAAGATGGGGCTGTGTGTTCATGCTAGGATGTACAAACTCAGCTTTATACCTGGCCTGGAAAGAAATACAAATCAAACGGACAGACTGACAGATACATCAGTATGAACCCCAGACCAGAAATTAACCAGAGAGCACACTCCTTTTGAACAGAACAGCACTACTGAATGTTCACCAACAGCTCCTATCTCAATATGTACACCTTGTGCTGCAGGAAGCTCTATCCCCTAAGACAGTGGGTCTCTGCCTGTGGGTCCTCATCTCTTTGGGAATCATATATCAGATATGCTGCATATCAGATACCTACATTACAATTTATAATGGTAACAAAACTACAGTTATGAAATAGCAAGGAAACAATTTTACGGTTGGAGTCCCCACAACATGAGGAACTGTGTTAAAGGGTCTTAGAGTTCATAGTTTGGACTCTCTGGTTTACATTTCATTCTACCATGGACAAGTTGAACCTGGAGGGTTTAATAGATCTGCTTTCTTCTTAGTTTGGGACTTTAGTTTATAAAAAGCTATCATTAATAATATCCTTCTTTGACATGTAGTTGAAAAATAACATACATGGTTGTGGTTTTTCCAGCTCCATTTGGCCCTAGCAGTGAAGTAATGTGCCCTTCGTAAAAGTTCAGATTGAGGTTTTGAACAGCCGTCTTTGAGCCATACATCTTTGTGACCCCATGAAGGGCAACTCCAATTTGGAGATCTTTAGGTTCAGGTTCAATGTTGGAGGGGAATGCACAGTCAGGACCTGGAAAGAAACCAAGAGAAGAGTTGGAAGTTCATCAGTAATTAATGGACCTGGGTTAGACTTTCCTTTAAAAATTGGAGATTATATAAATATAATCTTTAAGTTTAAAAAGGTCAGAACAACTGATTTATTGTATTCTCTGGCTTCCTTCTGACCTGCCTGCAGAATGAGCAAGAGTACAAAGCCACATCCCATAGGGCTTTGTGTTTTAGCCTTCTCTCTGGGAAAAAGCAGTTCTTGAATAGAGTATTGTAATTTTACGACTTTCCTGTTTTAAACAGATCTTAAATATTCAATAGATAACCCAGAAGGCTTGTTTTCTGATTGGGAAAGATGGCCTCATTTTATGAAATAAATGTTTTCAAGTTGTGGTTTTACAGTAATAAAGTTTTATCAGATCTGTGGCTTACCAAATCCAGCTAATTTTCCTATCCATTCCTTCTTTAGGCATCACTACCCCACCACATACACAGGGCATCTTTTCATAGAGACAGTAGCACTCACCCCATGTCAGTGAGGTGTGAACTTTGCACTGTTTTTCTCACATCAGCTGTGGGTTATGCTACATTACCCATTTTTGTTCCTTGGTTACTCTTATGACTGGTAGCAGATGGCTAGAATAAGGGATGCAGGCTGTGGGCAAGGAACAAAATTTTTCTCTGTGTGAGTCTAACTGGACCACAAAGGGATCTACAGTCTTGGTTTAATTAGCAGCATATGCTAACCAACTGAGCTAATGAGCCCAGGAGAAGGCACAATTCAATCCCTGTAAGAGTGTAAACACAGATGAGTAGTCATACTCATGCATGACTAAAAGGATGATAATTTTATCGTTTAGAAAAATGTAGTTAAATCCACTACTCATGTAATTTTTATGTCATTTCTCTTATAATGATACATGCTATTGACTTACTTGTCTTATTGGCAGAAGGGTTGGTGTTCTGCATCATGATATTGGTAAACATAAGGCCATTGCTTTTCTCACGCTTCACCTCTGCGCATCCAAATCGCTCTTTCCAATAAGAAGGAAGTACTGGAAAATACCACGGAGCTGCCATGCCATATGTCCCTGTAATGAGGATGCATGAAGAAGAATGAAATGAAATGAAACACTATAAATGGTTCAGGAAATTGCTTCATTTTGTAGGATACTACACAAACTAAAAGAGTGATTTCAGTTCACAAAACAAAGCCAAAAAGATCATCTCTTTTTAAAGACATGTCAGTAAGTACAGTTGTTTTACAAATTTAGTCATCTTAAGTGTGCAGTTGGATGATTTTTGTTCATGTACAAAGCAAGCATCACCACAGTCTGATGTTAAGACTACTTCTGTAACTCCACCGAATTCTCATAGGATTCCTTTGTATACTCCATGATCCTACTCCAAGTCCCAGCACTGAAATGCTTTCTGTCTCAAGACAGTCATCTCTTATAACCATTTTGTGCAAATAAAAGCATGTAATTTTACTCACTCATCCACCAAAAAATGCAAACATATCAATAACACTTAGTGAAAAAACACTTAAGTCTGTTAGAAAGGATAAATGCTTGAGAACCAAAGTGGGAATTCAATCTCTGTTTTAGAATATAGTTCATTCTTCATAAAACTAAGAAACCCAGGTCTTACAGTGCACCATGCTTCTATTTGGAAAGAGACTGGGTTGACTTGATACTATCGCATGGTTTTGAATTTACTCTGTCTTTGAAAGAACTACCACAAAAGGAACACTGCATCGTATTTAATCTGAAGATTTGGGCGAATTTAGGGTTTTAGTATACTGCTTTGGAGATTGCATATGGCAAGCCAACTATTGGTATTAGCTGACTTACAGTGAAGACAGCCACAAGAAGCGTGTATCTATGGAATGCAGGTTCCTACCTGGGAAGACATTCCTGACGTACCAAGCAATAAAGAAGTAAATGAAAGAGTCTGCTAGAATTAGACAGCACAGCCATCCAAATGAGGTGGTATCATCTTGAACAGGGGACTTGTACATGTTTTCCCATTGAAGACCTAGAAATTGAACACAGTTATTTATTCCTCTTTGGCACACATCACAGTTATAGATAAAATCCTGTTTTAAAGACATTGAACCTACCAACACCTTGTTCTTCATACCGTGCAATATATTGGCTTGCATAGCTGAATGCTGTTGGGGACAGCAGGCTCTGAGAAGAAAATGAACAGTGGTGATAGTGCCAGTCGACTTCACCTAGACGGTCTTAAAACGCTTAAAGTGTTAGTCATATAGGAGAAATTTATGCTCACTCTCTAAGTCTATTTTAAAATACTGAAGTCCCTTGCCAAAAACACTGCAATGAGAGAGAGAGAGAGAGAGAGGGAGACAGAGACAGAGACAGAGACAGAGAGAGAGATGAAAGAAAGACTAGAGAGAGCGGAGAAACAGAGAAAGATGAAATAAACTTGGAGACTGCTTTTTAAGAATCCAAAATATATGTTTAAGCTTATTAAATGTTGCTCACAAATTTATAAGGCAGGAAATTGCAGAGTAATAGAGTAGGAAGACAAATCAAATGAAATCAGGGCCAGAAAATGTTTCTAAATTTATTTCAGGTGATAGAATTATGAATGAGAATACACTAAAATATTATTGGTTGAATATTGATAATCACTACAAATTATAATTTTAAGTTTTGTTTAAGCTTAGAGCAGTCAGTATCGAATTAAAGTTACTCATCAAATCTATGTCTATGAACAGTAAAGCTTTAATATTACGGGAAGGACTCTGCTCTCTGAATCTTAAATTCAGTCATCTTATTCTTCAATTTAGTGCTTCTGAATTAAGAAAAGCCAAAGGAAAGAATTCAAATTTGAGTACATGCTGTCAATGTGCCCATCACTATTCCTTCAGGCTATGTGTTACTCATGAAAACCATGAGTAATTTTCATATATGAGAATGGTTCTAACACAGAAGGTCATGCAATGTTTAAGGATTTGAACCAGAGAAGTCAGAATTCTTGGTGATCTCTAAAATATGGCAGGTAATATTTTAACTGATCAAGAACTATAACTTAGCAGCATCATTAATGGTTCTAGAAGCTGTGGGAAAAATGTTTCCTCTCAGAGAAGACAGCAGTTACAAAGAACTATCATTAGAAGAATTAAGTTTATTTTGCTGTCACTTAATTTTTAATTATATATGTGAACTTTCAACATGAGACTCTTTCAATGAACTAAGGGGGAGAGGCATTTATATCACACTATGGCACACTCCAACAGTTGACTTACCATGAATACTTTTATAACATAGCTCAACTCATCCTCAACTGTAACAAGAACAATAAATGGAAAAAAGGCAATGACGTAGATGAGGCTTCCAATCAGAGCTGCAATGTTGGTATTGTTGAAGAAAACACTGATGAGATAGCTCATGGCAATCACTGAGAAACTGTAGTCCGAAAAGTACAGGAACAAAATGAAACCATTTGTTTTGGGAAGAATATTGCCAAACTTGAGTATAACGATGAGAATTGCAATAGTAACCAGTAAAAATCCAACACTTTCTATAAGCCAGGCGAAAAAATGGCTGCAGGAGTTCACACCCATCATCTTCATGTACTAGAAGAAAAAGGGAGAGTTAGGTGTTTCTTTGGTTGATGAATCCCTAAGTGACAATTCCTTCTGCATCGTGACAAAATGTCCAAGAGCTTCCTCATATGAAAGTATACGTTTGAACATTCTATGTGAATTCTCTTTGATTGCTAAGCTCTCTTTTTGCCAGCTCCTCTTGGAATTTAAGTTTCCAAAGTGGCACTCCAACACAGACAATGCTTCTGTTGTAGAAGACCTTTCTTGTGAATAAAAATGTACATTCCTAGGACCAGTGTGATAACTCACTGGGTAGAGGCACTTGCTTGTAGACCTGATGACCTGGATTCGATACCAGATCTTAGAAGGTGACAAGGAGAACAGACTCCTGAAAGTTGCGTTCTGACTTCAAATACATACGCAATGGTAAACTTGCTTGGTCTCTCTGTCTCTGTCTCTCTCCATCTCTATCTCTGTTTCTCTCTCTCTCTCTCTCTCTCTCTCTCTCTTATACACACACACACACACACACACACACACACACATCCAGAAAATAAATAATTGAGTATGGAGCACCTGCTTAACTGCCAGAGGTCCTGAGTTCAGTCCCTAGCAATACGCACACACCTGCACACTCACACACATACACACACTCACACACATACACACACTCACATGTATATACATACATGCACACTCACACATACATACTCACATACTTATACACACACTCACTTGTACATACATACTCACATGCATACATGCACACATACATACACATTCAGACACATGCATATACACACACATACATACACACACTACACACATACATGTATGTACTCACACATATACATATATACTCCCACATGCACATATACACACAAATTCACACACACTCACACTCACAGACCTCACACACACACCACATATACAAACAGACACACATGCTCACACACACATACACACACACACCTATATGCACATTACAGTACTCATTTTGACACTATCTAGCTGACTTCTCTAGATTAAAGTGTTCTAGAATCAGGGACCATATTTATGGTGTCTCCTCTATGATTTTTACAGCATGAACTTGACATTTGCTCAGGTATAAATATTTCACTCTGGGAAAAAGCTGTACATTGTTTAAATTCAATCCCAATGTAGATATTGAAATAATAAAAGTTCATTTATTTTTAATAAGCCTTAATGAACACTATAACTATTGCTCCTGTTTCATGAGAGAAACAGAATAGATGTGGATTCTTATTATTCAAAACACCGCAGTTCTGAGGATGACCTTCTGCCTTTTGTGGTGACCTCCTCATCACTAACATCAATGGATAGTCTATGTCAGCCTGCCTACAAAGATGCATTCATACACCCACAGCATCTTAGATGCTATAGACCTGTTTCTCAGATAACATTCTTTTCTGACTCAGTGATATCTCCAGGGCCAAGACATTTCATCACAATATCAGGTCTGTTTGTGCAAGAATGCAAATGTGTTTAATGTCCACAACCTTCCTTCAACTCCAATTGCCTTAAATTTGGTACAAATGGAAGACTTAGGAAACCTGGATATTTCAGTTTCCAGTCTTAATAAATGATTAAGAATAAACTTATGCAGCTAATGTCCCATTTTTAATATAATGAAAGAAATGTTCCACTAGCAGCTTTATAGTCCAGTATTTTTGAAGAATAAATAATTTTTGTCTCTCTCTCTTAATCCTGTCTAGAAAAACAACAACAGCAACAATAATATTGCACTGGGCATTTTATTCCACAAGCCAAATGTAATACATTTTGTTTTCTGCATTTTAAAAAAGTTTATCACATTTGATAACTCTGCTTGCTCTTGTTACCATGGAGACAGTTACCTGCCTGCCAACAATCTAAGCTGTGGGCCTTATGCTAATAACCACTGAGAAAAAAACCGGTGACTTTTCCTCTTAACTTTGTCCTCTTCTGCACCTTTTTCTAGTGCTCTTCCTTGGCCCCATGCCTTCTGCAATGAAGACTTCACCTATGTTTCCATAGGAATAGGAGGAGGGGTCAAAGGGAAGAAACTGCACTGAGCAATGATTCACCGGGTAAAGTTTCCCCTAGTTGCAAGGCTTGTCTTTATTGAGAACAAAATTATATTTTGATTTTTTAAGAAGAAAAATTCAACGATTTTACTCTAGAAATTCCTCCCATATTCCCCATCCAGCTAAAGAAAATTATTGTGTCATTTTTTATGACTGCACTTCAGAAATATTCATCAATCCCAGGGTGATTCTGACATACAAGCTCTTTTTATCATCCCTGGATGTTATTTGCATTTTAAAATTTAATTACTTATGGATACTTGAGCATAACCAACTGGTATGCACACATCACTAAACTATTTAATCTTTTGTGACCTATAAAAAGCAACACTCCCTCCAATTGCAATGCTTGCGAGTAAGAAACAATGTCAATATATTTTCTAAGGTGACGATAACATATCTAGGCTACATCTAGACCACAAAATAATGTGTACATCATGTGTTTAAACATGCTTTTCTCCCCTGGTGACCAGCAGTCCCAACTTAAAGTCTTGATGCATCTAGAATATTCTCCACTCATAGACTTATTAAACAACAGTTTGGCAAGCCTCACACCTAACAGTGAAGGTGCTCATCACAGTAATTAGAAGACTTTTAAACTCAAGATGTAATTCTTACTGTTAAGAGCTGATAAAACATTGAGACTGGTCATTTCACTTTTCACTGATACAGCTTTGCTGGGCTGTTCTTGGAAGTTCAGTGCAGAGCTTTAGGATTTTGTGTCACGAGGACAGCTGTATCCATAATGAGAAAGGGCTCTGAGAGACAAGTCATGTATAAATCATTGCAAGTTGCTGCCAAGTTTGTGGTGACAAAGAAGACCAAAGCTGTGGTTGGAAGATGCACCACAGAGAATGACTGGTTGTGCTTTCTTGGTGCTATTGGTTCCTTCTCAAAGTGGCAGACGTCAGGTGCCAGCTTTGTAGTCAAAGAGTCACTTGTCCCAAGTCTCCCTAACCTGACAGTGCAATTCATCAATATCTGATAACTGGAAAAGCCTTGGTACACAGTGGTCAAAGCTGGCCCAGTTCACAGCCGTCACTAAGAAAGAGATTTCAGAGGAATTTGTAGGAACATCCCTAAGAGGCTTCTGTTTAGAGGTGAACCCTGACTCATGAAGAGAAACCACGAATATTCATATATTTCCTTGTCAGCAATGTCATCCAATTCAACAGTAGGCCAAGCACTAAGTCATCAGGGATAATGGCATCTTTAATTTCATTTTTAAAAGTTAATTTTCTTAACAAAAGATTATATTAATGCTTAAAAAGTTTTGTAAGTTAAAAAGGATGTTGTGTTGTTATTAGGAGTGTTTCAAATCCCTGCTAGTAAGGAATGATATGTGTTATAAAAGCAAATAGAAGGTATTTAAATATGAAGCCCTAGGGTACTGAAGATTCTTGTGTTCTTCTTGGTAATAACTCATAAATATCTTTGGTTGCATGTCTGAACTTACAGAAAAACTCCAAAATTCTGTCTCTAGCTGAATATAAACTCCCAACAATGGAGTCTTAGATCAACTAGACACAACTAGCTCATAAAACACAAAAAAATTTTGAAAATAAGATTTATTCTTTTATAAAATATCAGCATTTTAGAGCTGTAATATTATAATTGTTAAAAACACAGACTGTAGAACAAAACATGTGAAGGAAGTTTTTAAAGTATTTTAAGGCTTAATTTCAAAAATAGACTTATGGGTTATTAATATGTGTGCTACTTCCAAAGGTAAAGTTTTTGGAGGCATATTACGACAGGGTCAAATTTTAATGACTTCATCAAGATACAGCCAAATATATTTTCTTGACCCAATTTTAAAAATGTTATAAAAAAGCAAATTTTTTAACCCTTTGTGTTTTAATTTGAATGAAAAAGAAGTAGGATATGTAACTTTTTCACATGTTAGCTGAATGTAAAATGACAGCATTAAAAAGTAATTTCAAGTTTCTGGTAACCAAAGAGATTGACTGTCATCATTCTCAAAATGTCTTCAAAGTCTGCACTACTGAAGGAAAGCAGCTATGGTTTAGCAAAGGTTTGGGTGGAGGTCAAGACACCCCTGATGATAGTGATTAACTAGATTCATAGTCTTCACCTTCACTCTCACTTCCAGGCACACACAGCCATCTCATCTCTGAGAAGGAGGTGGCTGTGAACTGAGGGCAGTAGAGAGACAAGCTGGAGTCATTGGGGACATTCCATTCATTCCACGTCCTCCACAAATTCATTTCACAGCTATGCTGTTTCCCTTTGAGTTTAGGATGCCATTGTTTTTAAGATGTGACATTAATTTGCATGCCATCAAAGAAAGAAAAATTATTACTGAGTAAGTCATGGTACTGTGTCAATTGCATCCTAATTTCAGAGGCTTCTAAAAAAACGAGCCAATATCTTAGAGAAAGATAATATAGGTAATCGAACACCTTCTCTGTTATGAGACATCTCCATACTGTAATATTGTGCTAAATGATGTCTAGAGCAAAAAAAAAAAAGATGCTGAGTTTAGGTATGAGGCTGAAGCAAACATGACTAGCAGAAACAGAAGACTCAAAGCCTCGTGTTCTATTCCAATTCAGTGATTTTTTCCACTGTGTGACTTTGACCCTGTGGTCATGTGGTTAAAACTTGAAGGTGGATGTCTACTAAGTGAAGGTGTAGAGCTAGCACACAGAAATGGTTCACTGTTAAAGGTATGCCTTTCATCTCTTCTACTGAAAAAGGACCACATTATGCTCTGGTATTTTGGGTTACATACATGGATGCATTCAAACAGCACTATGTTCTAAGACAAAACAAAGTGATGAGTGTGCAACATGCATATGTATGCACTTAAGCACATGAGTATATAGACACCCATGCATAAGTATGCTTGTTGTTTCTATCATGAGTAACATATTTGAGGCAGGGATCTGTTTTGAAGTATAAAACAGCTCAGTGTCTACCACAGCTTTCTGCTTCAAATTCATCCTTTAATCTTTGAAGACCCACTTTTGAGGACCAGGAACCTGAGACATACAAGGTAGAAAGGACTGTGCAACCCAATTAGGGTTTGAGGTGTGAATTCAAACTTTTCAGACTGTCGTTAGGAACCATGGCATACAGTTGGGAAGTCAGCGGGGCTTAAATCATTTAGCAAATTGTAACTGGAAGATGATTGCGAGAGAAAAAGTATAATGGAAAGAGAATTTGTTCTTGAAAAACAAAACAAAATAAACCTCATGTCAGTATCCATGTCTGAGTCTATACGTACAAGGAGTTCACTTGGTTACCATGTCTGCCATCTTTGTTCCTAGATAGTATCAGTACATAAACTGATAAATCTTGTTAGAGCCTACATCTTATAGGTAATAACTCTGGAAAAATATTATTGTGAGGATCATGATTATATTAATATTTTATTCAATATTACTCTGGTTTTGTCTTCTCAGAAGTACTTTATTAGATGTCTTTCGTGTCACTTTTGAGAAAACAAAATAAAGACTACCTTTGTGATCTGTAAAATGTTTGTCTTTCTAATTTGAAAGATGTGGACTATTCTGGCTGAGGCTGAATAGGCGTGATGCAAGTCATAGTAATTCGCTGATCTATGATTAGGACCTATTCACAACAAGAAAAGATTAACAACGTACCTCATGGAGCCGAAGGTCCTTCTCATAAACAAGCTTTTTAACAAAGGCAGCTATAAATACAACCCAGGCGACCATGAGCACGATCGGAAGGGAATAGGAGACACTGGTGAGGAAGCTGTGAGAGGAAACAGAGGATTCAGTCATCAGAATGAATGCGGCCCTGCAGACTGCAGAGTGCAAGAAGTACACACCTGTGCATGTGGAAATTACACTCCCATTAGGGAGCTCAGAATAACTATTAATATGGTGCCACTGTTTATGACCAGGGAAGCTGACTTAACAGCGGGCTATCATTTTCCTTACTGTGGCAGTGCAAGAGTAAAAACACAGCTCTGGGTGGTTAGAGAAAACTGCCATATTGTTTAAATTGCATTTGAGTATGTCCTGGTTGGGAAAATCATTATACAGCTATAAGTACAAAACTCAATACTTTGCTTATCTGAATGGCAGATTCAAAAATCAGATGATGACTGGCATGCTTATCTAAAAGTGGCAGTGTCCAAAATGACTACGTTAACTTTTGAGGAGGTTTGTGAAGATTATTAAACTAAATTTCCCTAAATTAGATAATACGAAATCCAGAACATTTGATTTAAAATACAAAGAACTTGAATTCTTTGAAGGTATTTCAGAAATGCAGAAATGTCTTTTTTGGACAATATGTTGAAGTAGAGGGCCCTTCGAAAGCCCCACATTAATTCATGAGTGGCCAGTCATAATGCCTGAAAGATCTTATTAGGCGTTTCTCCAAGTTGACTGCATAGCACAAGCACCCTCCAACTTCATAAAAACAGAGTCCTGGTCTCAAACTGAAGCCTGCTCATTTATTATATATGGACAGACCAGGAATGTGCTTGTGAACATCTTCCCAGATGCTGGTGGTGGTGGTACCCAGGAGGCCACGGTTCTGATGCTCACAACCCTTCAATAGGCAAGGCTGTTCTTGGTGAGGTTCTGCGCTAATCTGTTTTGCATCTTGGGCTGACCAAAGCTTCCATTTAGAGAAAGGTCCCAAGACCATTCTTAGACACTTGAGGAAAATGCAAAATATCGATGGACCACGAGGTCACTAGCACTTGTTACCGATCACTTTAGTGTGCAGAAATGTATTGCTACTGAGAAGGATGCTTTTCAGGGGGAAAGGACATACATAATTTGTTTCCTGGGGCAGATGTTTATAATAGAACATTTGTTGGTGAATTTTATCTTGGACCTGGTCCATTCTTGTTACAATTTCTAGCTGTAGAATTAGGTTAAGGGCTCCTATTTGTTAATAACAACACACTTGTAAAGCTCCTTCCAAGAGTGTGATTTAGGTCTGGTCCAGTACTTAGAAAATGCAGGTACTGTTATCAGATAGCCCAGGGCAGGATCAGCCATATATCTTAGGTCAAGTGACTCAGGCTCTCTGGATTTCATTTTTATCTGAAAACTATGGATGATGACACTGCTTCCATTTAATTGACAAGGGACAATGGTAAAACAAATGAAATAACACATGGAAAAGGATTTCAGATGTAACAAAGAGTCTAAATTTACATATAAGACTTTATGATCTTATTGTCACAAAGAATGCAATGTGCTGGGGCTTCCATTCCTTAATGAAACATCCAGGCATGCTCTATTTTAGGTTCTAAACATAGGGCAAAGACTCAGTGAATATCTTCCCCACCATTTGATATGTCAAGGCATAAGGGACTTTCTCAAAGGGGGTTTCACCACTCGCAAGGCCTGTAGGTCCACTCACTTACTTATCTTTCATGAAGCAGGGATAGGGAACTGCTTGAACCTGGACAGCCACCTCCTGCGAGTTCCTTCCTGTTTGTAATTCAATGATTGCTCTTTCAATACTATCCTGCAAGTAAATGAAAGCCCGGCCATAGATCTGGTTGTGTGATGGAGAATTGTGTGGCCCCGGGGCCCAAATCTTGGTTCTTATGCTCCTTGTGGTCTGAGCAGTCTTCAGACTCATGCGGATAGTATATTTTACGATAGGAGGAAGAGAGACGTTTTCAGAATCGTAGCCTCTGTGTGAGCTTCTGTTAGATGGAAGCTTAAAAATGACACCTAAAAATAAAACAGCAACAACAGCACAAAAGTTATTTTATGGGCACCATCACTCACAGGTCAGAGGGCATACTTAGGGAGCAGCCAGCCAAATGAGTTAGTAAGAGGACAGTGGATCCAGGCTCTTATTTTAGAAGGTTGATTTCTAAGAGGTGTCAACCTCAAGGATTCAAAGCTGGAGTTAAGAATATAATCACAAAGTAAGTGAAAGATTAAACATATCACTGTAAGCCACTTGTTTAAATTACCAACCCCGCCCCCACAAACTTTCAAATAGGTAATCTTGACTGATAATGAGTCTGGACTTAGCTTCACCCTTGAACTACCTAATGTTTTCCATTCTTAATTTTTCTGCAATGAAATAAGACATTTGTACTTTGACAATGTAGCTGATTGGCTAAATGAAGGTTTTTCATTTACACTGACATTAGAAAAGGTACTGACCTACAGACTACGTTTTTTTTTTTTTTTTTTTTTTTTTTTAGTTCCAGATGAAAGAGGTAAGGAAGGAATTTGGTTCATTTTAGTACAGACAGACACTCTAATACTAACGGGACGGCACTTACTTCCAAAGAGTTCATTGCTTTTGTAAAGCTTTTCAGCCACCATCTCCATCTCCTCCACAGTGTCTGCTGCCTGGATGCGGTCATACAGTACACAGGAAGAAATGTTCACTGTCAGGGAAGACAGCGTGTTCAGTTGATCAATGATGTCAATGTTGTTCTCTAGTTTCAGTCTAAGAACATCTAAAGAAGCAAAGGGGGTGACGGTTATCATCTTTATTCCAAAAGTAATAAAACAAATACTGATTATTTTTAGCAAATGGTACCCATTAAACTAAATTATAACAATAAGGTGGTAGTAGAATTGTCTTTGAAAAATACCTACTATTCTACATGCCAGTTCTACAGAAATTCCTTTAGGAGAATGTTAAGTTAGTTACAAATACAGTCAACCCAGGCTCAAAGAGATGTAAGATAATGCAGAAGTATACTCTGCTACAATTTAAATAACAAAGGACTAAGGATGAATACATCCTTAAAATTACGCATGTAGTGGCTGAGGAGATGGTTCAATAGGCAAAGCACTTAGCAGGCAAGCAGAGGAACCCTGAGTTTGGATGCTCAGCAGCCATGTAAAAGCCAAGCATGACAATGCTCATATTGACAAGGGTTGGGGTGGAAGCAGAAACAGAAAAATCCCTGAAGCCTGCTGGCCAGTCAGTTTAGCTTAATTGGCAAGTTTCATGTTCAGTGAGAGACCCCGTCTCAAAAAAGAAAAAAAAGGATGGAGAGGAGAGAGAGAGAGAGCTATTTTCGTTCTCCATATGCATACACATGAACATGTTACATGTATACTGCACACACCGAATAGATAAATATGTCATGTAGGTAATAAACCACAAGCTAGCTATGATTGTTTTAAATAAGCTAAACAAAAATGTTTCCTTTGGACAAAAAAATGTTTAAGAATTTTAAACAAAGAAAGTCTATGCAGAGTATAAGCTGGACAACAGAAGGACTGGAGAGGTGGCTCAGCTGTTAAAAGTACTTGCAAACCAGAGTTCAGCTTCCAGATCCACATCAGGTAGTTCACAGTCACCAGCCACTACAGCTCCAGGGGGTCTGACACCCTCTGGGTGTGGGTGCCTGTACATACCCTCACAAAGGTGTACATATATCCAAATAACTTAAAACAAAGCAAAATCTTGAAAGCAAAAGTCACAATACAGAAACATTTAAGAAACCTTAAGATAAAGCCAAGTGGTAGTGGCATATGCCTTTTATTCCAGCACTCGGGAGGCAGAGGCAGAGGCACAGGGTCTCTGTGAATTTGAGACCAGGCTGATCTACAACGGCTAGTTCCAGGATAGGTTCCAAAGCTACACAGAGAAACTCTGCCTCAAAAAACAAACAAAAAAGAAAAGAAAAGAAACCCGAAGGTATATATTATATACTTTGAATTTTCTTATATTATCAATAGACAAGTTAAGGGCACAGCTCAGTGGCACAGTACTTTCCTCGAATGCACGAGGTGTGCGATGTGATTCCTGGTACCACCAGGGTAAACAAAATAAAAGGTCTTACGTGACTCATCCCCATAAATGTCTAAATTAACCTAGACAAAATGATCAGGATTTCATTTTAAGTAATTACTTCAGAAGAAAGACAATTTAATTGTTCTTCAGTTGGAAGACTCCTTGTGAGGAAAGCAGCAGGGACCAAGGGTAAATATGAAATCACAAGTTAACAAATCATTTACCAATTAAGTTTTTATTAACTTGCTCATCATGAGGACTGAGCTGTGACTATCATAAATCCTTCTGAACAGGTTCCTTACCTTATCCAAAGTAAGTCCTTGTTCCTTGCAAAGGGCAACTCCCTAAATACATTTCTCAGTACATTTTAAAGTTAAAACCTTTACTTCATGTAGAGTTTGGTGAGGGAGAGCTACATGTTGAACGCTGAGGCCTTCAGCTGATACTGGGAGTCAACATAACAAGGAAGGAGCCTCTAGACATGTTTGTACATGACTCAAGGAAATGCTTTGGAGAGGCAGCGACACCCCTAGGGTCTAACTGTGTCATCTCTTACAGATGTAATTACAATACAAGCATCATTGACAAACATATATATGTATATGCACATGTATATATATATATGTATGTACGTGTGTGTGTGTGTGTGTGTGTGTGTGTGTGCGTAATCAATTTTGAGCATCAAACTCAGGCCTTCAAATGTGCTAGGCTCACTATTGTACTTACTTTATTCTAGTTTTAAATTCTAAGCCTCATCTCCTATTTTAAAAGTTAGGGGTGATAAAATTTATTTAACAACTTTATAGTTTATCCCCGATATTTTTATCAAATGGTGACTTACCATTTACTTTTGGAAAATAAATCCCCTAATACCTTTCTTTAACCAAATGGGTTTGAGTATCATCAAATGCATGCAATTATACATCAGATGGCTACATACAAATATAGACATAATTCCTCCCCACTGCCTTACTATCTAAGTCATTTGTATCCCCGAAGTGCTGGGGAGGAGGAGGGTATTTGCTCTGCTGCTGCCAATTCTGATGCTCTCAATCCCTTCCTCATCCTTGTGGTTGCATAGCAACAGTGAATCAGACACAGCCTGAATTAGATGTCTTGCATCCTTTAGGTTGAAGGTGGGGACTTGGCAGAGAGAATATGTAAGTTCAGACAGCTGCCTTTGATTCTCTGCAGCTTGTTCCTTTTAAATGACCCTGAGTGGAAGACCTGACCTTGAATACTGATTTAGGCTTATTTTCTTTTGAGTCTCTACATTTGCCTTTGTTAACTCTATAGCCTTTTCCAGTTGCATCCTGGTGATACTGAGGCCAGCAGAGATCAAATGTTAAATGCTGCCAGATGTCATCTCCCCTTCCCATGCTTCTGAGGACTGACTTCTCATTGAGTTATCATGGAAGGGAAAAAACTAAAATGTGCAGTCTTACTTCTGCCTTCCTACGATTAAAATAAAAGTTGCATTTACACTATGTACCTTGCTGTAAAATCATTGAAACTAACCATGATTAGGAAGTATTCACATATCATTATCCCTAAGTAACAGAAAGCATGGGAAGACATGGTCTCACTTTTCTTCCAATAACTCATAAAATACTAAATACAGAAGAAAGGGGAAGTTCTCTCATGGGCACAGGGCACTGGGTTTCTTCCCCCAATTCTGAAGTGCAGACTGAATGAATCTATACTACGTGACAGTGACTCACCAAGGTCATCAATTTGCTTCAGGAGTTCAACAGCATCGAGTCCCACAGAGAACTTCACAAAAACTTGCACAAAGGGGTTCCTTAGAGTATTCTAGAAATTAATAATAAGAACCAATTTCAATATGAGAAGAAAACATGTTTAATCATTATCACTCTAAACACAACCTTGGAACAATGAAGCAGTCACCACTGGGTGTTATTAAGGTATCTGCTTGTGGGCTCACACACAATGATTTGAAAGAATGAGCAGTTGTCTTCCACACAAATTACTCAGATTTCTAAAAGTGTCCTGAGGGGACCATAATTATTTTTAACATCAGAGAATAATATTCGATTGAATAGAATTTTTCTCAGCACTAATAAATTCCTTTCTTTTAAGCATACATTATAAATAATATGGTTCAGGATGTATTTTATTTTCCCCAGATAAATAAAAGCAACCGCTGACATTCACAAGTTCTTCATGCCATTTGACCTCACAACTGTTCGGTATTCTAGATACTCATCCCCAGCTGTGAAGTGTCCCCTTCCTGGCTCCAAGTTGTCTTTCTACGAAGTGGGGGGCAAATGGCTCATCAGAAATGTCAGTGTCCACTATTACAATACCATTCTGTATTGAACAATAACAACTGTATAGCTATGGGAAAACATCCATAAAACCAGCATCTAATCCACTGAAACACTGATAATTTATAATATAGTTTGTTCAAAATATTAAGGCTTCTATTGTTATTTTCCAATCTAAGAGACATAGCTATTACCCTGTAGTCATCATTAGCTCTTTTCACTGTAAGCTAGACACTACTATGCAGATTTTTACCACACCTCAAAGTAAGTACTACTATTACCATCTTCCCTGTATCTTTTGAATGTGTGTGTGTGTGTGTGTGTGTGTGTGTGTGTACGCATGCACACACGCCAATGATTGAGCCCAGAGTCTCAGTACTATAGAGCAAGCACTGTACCACAATGCCATATCATCTGCTAATGCTTCAAATGTCAAACTCCATGTGCATTTACAAAATTTAATTCTTCCTCAAGAATTGAGAATAGCAATTTACACTTTTCTGGAATAAAGATGCTTCAGTTAGCTGATATTCTCACTGTAAAGATGGCCATGGAGATTCTAATAAATTCTGCCCTTTAGAACTATAATGGACAACTCATGTCCTTTGGTAATTCAGCACTTTAGCCAACAAAAATTTCCCTAATAAAATAATGTGTATGGACTATTCTTTCCTTCTTCATAGATAAAGTTTTTTAAGGAGAAAAGAGCAATCTTCCACTTGGGAGAATACATAGGGCAATAAAATTCTATTCAAGAAACTTTGCTATCCGAGACGCACTAGAAAAGAGCCGCTACAAGTGAGCATGCTCTAAGTTAGAATAGTTAAAACGAACAGTACATTGTAGGGAAGGTGTTCTATGGAAAATGCCCCTCATTTTATAGTTCTTAAACATATTGATGATTTTCATATTTATTTTCTAATTCATGCTATAAATGTAACTAACTATGCACTGACTTTTAGTCAAAACAAATTGAAGAAAGCAGCTTCCAGGTACAATTTTCCTGAAAACTTATACAAAACAAGTCATTCATTCTGGATTTGATTTACTCAGCATGGTGATAAAGACAGGAGATATATATGTGTGTGTTATATAATATATACATATACATATATACATACATCATATATACACATATACATAGTAGCCCAAGAATATTTGTGAACTACATTGGTTTTATTGGGGTCATCTCTTTTCAATGCAAATTACTATCTCAGGAGGACCACAATTACTATTCTTTTCTCCAGCTCATAACAGGCTAGCTCTGCTGCTTGCTTTAGTCGTCAAAAGTTCTGTTGCGATTGGACCATTTTCCTACACCATTTTCAGAAAAAAACCTGCATCTTTTTTACAAGAATCATGAATCATACTTTTCAAATGGATGTGCACAGAGCTGTGATGTCAAACCTGTAACTATCCGGCATGTGCATCAGGAAGGGCAGAGTGAGGACTGAATATGGAAGGCACCAATTTATTACAACTTTTTCTCCTAGGTGTGCTCTTTGCTTCTTTACATGGGCTTTACAGTTCCCTCCATGACAACACCTGTATGCAATCTATGCCACGTGTCTCAGCTAAGGAACTCCTGGCGTTGAATGCTCTCTCGAGCATTAGTATTTTAGAAATTCTAAACCCATTAAATACCAAAGAATAACTTTAAAGAGAACTAGCTTGAGCATGTCAATGTCATATTAACTATAATAATTAAGTAGGTATTATAACACTGGTTGTAGTTACATAGGTGTGTAGGGATTTTCCCCTTTAAGGTAGTAAAGAGACAAAAGGATCTGGGTGAAAGGGAAGAGTTATAAATGTGAGTGAGTAATCTGCTATTCTGTCCAGTCACTGTCTCTGGGGGGGAGGGTTATTCTACTCTATTGAATATGGATACTAAGTTATGATCTTCACATAGTAAAGTTGATTATTGAAGAACAATAATTCCTAGTAAGCTGTCGGGAAGATGACCCAGTACCTGGAGCATTGGAATTGTCTGGTTTAGCAGGTGGAAGGAATTCATGAAGATTGGTGACTTATCCATCCACTCCTGAGATTTTTCTCTTAATTCCGCCAGCTGTCTCAGAGTTACATTGGACTTAACAATAAAGAAACAAGAGAGATCTGGTCAATTAGTATTTTTCATCCATTTCATGCAACTTTGGGGTATATTAAAAACAGCATTATGAAGTAAAGTTGCTTTTAAAAAGCCATTGTCAGACCTTTTATATGTGTTCAAAAGCTTCAAGTGATATATCGTATAAGGATCAAAGTCATTTATAAAAACTCTGGGAAATTTAGGACTTGCTTGATGCCCATCATGAACATATAATCAAAATGGAAGCCTCCCAAGAGTTCTCACGAGTATTCATTTTTACCCACTTTAAACCTCACTTTAAAGAGCACCCCATTTCACAGACATAGGAAGAATATTCTTATTAAATTAAATTTTCTAAGTTAGGAAGCAAAGTAAGGCATGGTCTTGATTCTTGCTCCTAGGAGCAGGTTCCACAGCCTTTTAGGGAACCAATTTAACAAGAGCTATTCAAATAACATACAGTTAACGTCAAGCATGATGATGTACGCCTGCAATCCCAGCACATGGGAGGCTGAGGCAGGAGGATCCTGAACTCTCAAGGATAACATGAGCTACATAGCAAAACCCTACCTCAATAAGATAAAATAAAATAAAATAAAGCAACAAAATATATCCTGAAGTTCTCCAATCCCAGACATTAATCTTACTGGAATAAAATGCCAATTTTTCAAAAGGCATGCATATGTGTTTTGTTGGCCATAGTATTTACATTAGCACAAACCCCAAAATATCCACCAGAGGTAAAATGAATCCCCAGTAACTGAGAATAAAATAAATGCATTTCATGTTATCAAAACATTTATCTAGCATATTTAAAAAGGAAAGAATTTAGCTAGCTCTATTGAGTTGAAGAAACTTTTTTACCATATCAAAATGTGGAGACAAAAGTCAAGCATAAAAGGGGGGATCTACACTCGGACAGTAAGAGTGACATCATTTACACAAAACTCTGCAGTGTATGCACCCCATAAGATGAATAAAGTATTACCCCACAAACATTCAAAGTAACAGTACTCAATGGTGACCTCCTGTTCATTTTACATAGCTTCAAAAATAATGTTAGACTCACACCAACTGCAATTTAATGACCAGGTAACATTAAAGCAGATTTTCTTTTCACTCTCACTGTATAGTTTTTAAAAGAGTGGGTGTATAATTCAAATCTTTAAAGCTATTTTTGAGAGAATGTCTCAATCTCCAAAACCTCCTGCCTCAGCCTCCAAGGCACTGGGGTTACAGGTGTGCTTTGCATGTCTGTCTTCAAGCCAAATGTACCGATGCTGCAATTTCTTTTCAGTGCTGTGCATTGAATTCAGGGTCCTGTACATGTCAGGCAAGGACTCTACGATGAAGCACCATGCCCACCCTTAAACCCAACAGGTCCTGATGATATTGTTTTACTCAACGTGTGTCTTTGATATAAATAAAAAATATCAAACCACACAACCAGTTATGAAGTCAAGAATCTATACTTTAAGAGCAATTTTTATTTGAATGAGTTATACAATCACCCAGTTTTTCAAATGATTTTTATATATACTTTGAACGTTTGACACTAATTGAAAACTTTTCTTTGGTTTTAGTAGATAAATTGAAAAGTCTGAGTGCTGGCTGTATCTAATTTCATTCCCAAGTAACAAGATGGTTTATTTCACCAGGAGCTCCCACTTGTCAAAACCTATACTCCACCCCATTCACACCTATCAAGTGAGAAAGTATTATCAAAAGTTTCCAAAAACCAAGGGCAATGATGATGTCAGAGAAGACATAATCACCTAAAATAAATGTAAAATTGACTACTTTAAAACAAAAACAGTACCCCACATAGAAACACTGAGTTTGATAGTCAGACCTTTTCCATAATGGCCTTTGTAGCTGGATTATATGGTGCATATAAGATCTTTCCCAACAGCATTGGTTTCAAGAAAGCCCAAATCACAGGTCCAGCAGGCATGTTGATGATGTCTTTGTAAAGGGAGAAGCAAAATGGTGCTGAAAGTAAAAAGCAGAGCAAAGTAGCATATCAGCCAACTAATAGCACACTTACTATGCATCAATCCTAATAATTTAGAAGAAAACAAATTTCTAGGTACATTCCAGATCAATTTATGGAGAACTGGTCCAGACCATATAGCCTAAAATTTACGTCTTTGCACTCCTTGTGTTGGTAACAGATATGAGGCATCTGGTACTGAAGTAAGGAAGCAGAGTAACAACTGTGTTTTTAGGTGAGAAATTTGAAACTAACAAGCAAGACCAGAATAAATGGTGGCATTTTGCCAAGAAGAAATACAAAGATTTTCAAACCATATTTCAGACTTGCTTCTAACAGATCCATTTTGCCAGCACTTAATTTTCTAAAAATACATAAAACTCTACTCTTGGGATGGAACCAGTTTCATAAGAGTCATTCATAGCTTTTTTGCTGAATGAATAAAAAGATGAATGAATGAGTCAACCCAATTGTTATACTAAACACACATATATATCACCTGGAAGAGTTCCTCAGATCACATTTTGCATCTCAGAGTTTATAGATCAGGTAAACGGTTTTGATGTACCACTAAACAGTCATGCTCGGCTGCACACGCACACAGCTCTGCCGTGTGCCACATAAACGTGTAATGCTAGAAAGTTACGGGAGAATATTGACCTGAGAAAATTTTTAAAAAAAGATTTTGCTTTATCTACTGGCAAGAATTCATAGTTATGACCCACAGATGCTAACTATAGAGCTGTGCAGGCTAACACCAATGTGACCGGTGATGGACTGCATGTATGATGGAGTCCCATATGGTAACATCCCCTGCTGATGTTATGGCTGACTGTCTAGTTTGTCTATGACCCCACAATGACTGAGTCACTTATTGACACATTTTTCATTGCACATGCATATTATTAAAGTGATCTATGACTGTACACTGTTGCTTGGAGAACCCAATAGCCCCGAGACCTCCAAGTTCAGTGACTTTGAGCAGGTTGTTCAGCATCTTCATGCCTCACTTCCCTTCATTGAGATGCAACAGGGTAGACATTAGCTCATGAGGCTGCCATGATGATCAGGGCACGCAGCAAGGGCTGCATAAGTGTTTTCTATTTTTAATTCTGAGAGAAAATTAATACTTCATTTACCATGAAAATTAGTGACAAAACGTGATGCTCTTGTCATTAAGAATAATTATCATACTTATTTTAAGGTACACTCACTAGCATTTAACGGAATTCCATATTTTGAGGCAATCTCTTCTTTAGTTAACTTATAAGTTAGGAAATCCTTGGTGTGGTTGCCTTTTGGCTTCTGGGAAGAAGGCAGCATGGAGGTCAAGTACTCAGTGGTAATCCCTTGGGAACAGAGCGCTTGGGAGATGGTTCTGAAAGACCCTGCTGGTGTGTTCATTCGGGTGCTTCTGTACATGGCCTGTGAGACAACGTCCAAGAGTTATTAATGTCACCTGAGCTACCTGTGCTCTAGAAGACAACCTAGAAAGAGAAAGTGATAAGGCTCAGAGTTTCCATAATTTCTTTAAAGCATGAATGGCAAACCTAAATACAGAATGAAAAACCTCACTGGTTTAAGCGCCAAACATCGATAAAGTGGGAATTTTCTTCTAGGGAGTTTTTGTCTTCGAGGAGTTTTTGTCTTCGAGGTGCTAGATTGGTAGCTGAATTCATTGTAGCCAATCTTAAATAAAAGTCAGCATGACAAGAAGAATGTCTCAGGAAGAACATTACTGAGTGACTCTTCTACCTGTGTTAATGGAACACTCCTGGGCAGATGCATTTGTTTCAGAGATCTCATTTTGTCTAGCAGGGGATGTGCGCCGGAAGCCAACTGATTGAGAATCGTTTTCAGCTTTATGAAAAGCTCCATCATCCTTTCTACTGGCTTTTGATCTTTCCTTGGGAAAAACACCTAATGGAAAGAGAATGAGAAAGAATGATTTATATGGAGGTACTGGAACTTTATGGTTGGTTGTAAGATTATAAAACAGAATGGCCTCTTTGTGAAATGTTTCTGAAAGTTTACTGAACAGTTAAATGGAGATTTACCACACCAGCCTTTCCATTCCTAGATATTCGCCCAAGCAAAGGGAATCCACACAAAGGCTATTAGTGCGTGAACATCTATAGGGGATCTGCTTACAACAGGCAAGATGGGGGGCAATTCACCTAACAGAATTTATCTTTAAAATGCAATATAACATAGACATACAAAAAATTGCCAATACATGCTACACCATGAACAAAACTTGAAAATACTATACTAAGTGAAAGAAGCCAGATATGCAGACAAGATACTGTGTAATGGATTCAATCTATAAAAAAGGCAAAGTTATAATTTAGTCTGCACAAACCGCAAATGGATACACAATCTCCTAGAAGGAAGATAAAAATGTTACCCTGTAGGAGAGTAGTACACAGTCTTAACTGCTTAGCCATCCTTCCAGTCTCCAAATAAACTATTTCAAAGTCAGAAAGGTAAATACTACCTATTGCACAGTGCCTTGCATACATGCATACTATTACTCTAAGAACAGATAGTGTTCCTAACTACACTACACTACCTAATAAATGTAACAAGTGGATTAATTAAATAATATAAGAATAGAAAGAATATGGAGGTTCTAGGCAGACATGAAAAGATGTGTGAGGACTATGAGGATGAAAAGCTCTTTGGGCTGTCCAAGACCATAAATGTCACCATGGCATACCCACGATTCAGCTGTAGAGCTGACCGTGTGTGCATGTCTCTCTGCTAAGATCTCAGCAGTGAAGATATATGTGTGCCAGGCAGTGCTCTTGGTATTCTAAATGTTTCAGTGAACAAGGAGGCTCTAATGGGATCTACATGCTGGAAACAGAAAATTAATAAATTACTTAATTTATAAATTAAAAAATCAATAAATCAAAAGGCAAAAATTCAATAACATGTGCACAATGATTGGAGCTTAACTAAAAACAGACAGCAAGGAAAGAGGTGGAGCTACAAGGGAACGGTCAGGGTGAACAGCCATCTCTTCAGTTAGTTCCTCCTGTGAACTATGTCTTGAAGCAATACCACACCTCCACATGGTAGCCATGGGCCTAAGGACAGCTTAAGTAGATGATGAGTCCGTATGGGGCCTCTATGCGGATCATGAGGCCCTGGTATAGGATTGGGGACTTTCCTAGAAAAAAGTGGAAACTACTGGAAGCCTGTAAGAAGAGTGGTGGCCTGATGTGACAGGTTCTCAAAGGGTCAC
Source organism: Mesocricetus auratus (assembly GCF_017639785.1). Taxonomy (NCBI): domain Eukaryota; kingdom Metazoa; phylum Chordata; class Mammalia; order Rodentia; family Cricetidae; genus Mesocricetus; species Mesocricetus auratus. Next base: position 36,969,660 of record NW_024429194.1, on the reverse strand, counting down.
TTTGCTGCCAGCTGGGTGTTGAGATGGGATGTGATAGTTCTTTGGGGGCTGTAGCAGGGGCAACAACAAGATGACGTGAGGACTCAGAATAGGGGTAACCGTGACTAACCGTGAAACATTTGTATCCCCTCAGCCACTGGATTTTCTAATTTTTAAGAGGGGGGAAGCAATTCTCTCTGCTGTTAAGAAAATGTACATAATTTTGACCCAAGTATAGACTTTACTGGACAAATGTGTTGAATTTTCCAGTTTGTGCCTTTCTGTTAGTTATGTGTTGAGGGAACTCTTGGAGCATCTGCTCATGACACTGGCTTTGGATTCATTTTGCTCCATGCCAACAATGACCATAAATAATGGTAGTTTCTTACTAAATTGATGAAGGGAATGTAAACATTATCATTTTGAGAACATCACAAAGAATCCTATACACTTCTACATTTAAAAATTCCTTTAAGCCTGTGCTTTTTTTAAATTGCAAGGTTTTATATGTTTCTCAAAATTTTAACCTTTTTTCTAATCTTTATTTTTAATTTTTTATGTATACAGATGTTTTGCCTGTGTGTATGTCTAGTTATCTGTGTGCAGTGCCTGCAGAAGCCAGAAGGCGTCAGACCCCATGGACTAGAATTACAGATGGTCATGAGGTTGCCATGTAGGCGGTGGGAATTGAACCCATGTCCTTTGAAAGGGCAGCTATTGTTCTTAACCACTTAACCATCTCTCCAACCCTTAATTGTTATTTTCATTGCACTAGATTAATGCTTATTCACTACAAGAAATAAAAATGGGGATTTATTTAATGCTATGGAAATAACATATTTTTATCTTTGTTCTTAGATACAAAAACTAAAAATTAATAAAGCTGGGGCTTTAGTTCCCTTATCTTTGTTGGCTCCAAAATAATGTGAAAATTCCAGAAGCTATAGAGATTAATCTTATCCCTTGTGGTACTAAAAAGCATGCGTGGATACATTGTCCTTACAGTAAATGAACGCATTCACCAGTGGCAACTTGCCTTGTATGTAAAATTGTAGATGTCTAAATAGTGCAGAAGGGTGAGTCCGATGAGGTAGGACTGGTGTGATCGCTCTGGAAGGGGCAGCTTGCAGAATTCCTTCATGGCATCTTCCAATTTGGGGTTGGTGGCATTCGCATCACATGAATGCAACCAGAATACACGAGAAATTATCTGTGAGTTGGAGGAAGAAAACCATTTTAGCTGTGAATCATTTGAGTTCACCTCAAGGAAGTCTTTTGTTTGTTCTATGTTCCAAAATATGACAAACTGTCCCCAGGAATGAAATAAATCTTTTAAAGCATCAATCATGATAGTTCCCCTTTATCCATTTTCATGTTTATTTGTGATATGCATGCCTATGTGCATGTATCTTTGTATGTATGTAGGGATACATGGATGCCCAAGCACGTAGGGGCCCAGGGCCCAAGAATGACCCTCCATCCTTCTTCCACCTTGCTCAATAAGGCAAGGTCTCTCAATCAAAACCAGACCTCATTGGCAAATATAGCTATTCTTGCTACTCAGCTTGCTATGAGACTCTCTGGTCTCCATCTTTTGATGCTAGACTTCCAGGAAGGATGTATAGATTCAGGTGGTTCTGACGATTCGAACTCCAGGCCTCAACTTTGCACAACAAATTCTTATTCACTGATACATCCCCTCAATAGTGTAAGGCACCAATTGCTATTAATAAAACTACAGAGATTGGGGAAGGGTCTAGGCCCTGCCCTATATGAAATGACAGACTATGGACACCCCCATGGAGGGCCTCACCCTCCCTGGGGGAATGAGGGGATAACGGGGGGGGGTGGTTGGGGGGAGGGCATGGGAGGAGGGGAGGGAATGGGAGAGGGACCTGGAACTGACTTGTGAAGCAACCTCGTTTCTTATCTAAATTTAAACTGGAAAATAAAATATAAAAAAATAAAAAAATAAAAAAATAAAACTACAGAGAATCTATAGCTCACCGGAAAGCAAAAGGAGTGTGATGGGGAAGAGAGGCAGGTAGGAGTTCATAAAGAAACCCAGAATTGTTCTTGAACAATCAGGTGTAAAATAACAGTAGGAAGGTTTGGAGTCAGTCTGGGTGGAGGGTGGTTTCTTTATGTCTCACACTTACTTTAACCATTTACTCTTCCTTAATTCAAGTTACAATTCATTTTGATAATCACTGAAAGTTATGGTCTTAAATCATAAGTTTCGTGAGGCTATGGAGCAAAGGGGAAATGGAGAGCATAGAGGAGGAGGAGGAGGAAGTGGCAACCCAGAACCACCAACTTACGTGAACTGCAGATCCTACATAGTAGTGCATAACACTGGAGTGGGAGAGGGGAAGGCATGTCAGTGGGAAGGTGCCATCTCTATCGATACCAAATTGAAAAAAGAGGAAAGCCCATGACAATGGCAGTTGCAGAACATTTTCTCCATCCTTAAAAATAGCAGTCAGATTGTGTGCACTCCATTTATACTTTGGTTCACTAAGATGGGCTCCAAAGCCAAGCCCCTGATTAAAAAGGTGACGGCTTTGAATCCAATGATCAGAAGGCAAGATCAAAAGGAAGGGTGAGAGGGTATTACTTCCTAGCAGGGAAGGAAGAAAAGCCAAAGCAAGACAGTTTTAAGTTTTGTATAGGGAACCAGTCACAAGGACACCAGCAACTTTAACGTGTGTCAGAGGGAACTTCCATGAACTTTAGTTTTGGTTAGTAACCGGGCTGTGCTTAGAAATGACACACTCTGTCACATGAGGCCTTAAGCTGTGCAGCTCTTTTGGAAAATTTCTGTGACACTTCCAGACAATGGACTTGGAAGCAGGATGAAAGATGATACATTTTGAGTGGAAAACTGTATTATCTGCTAAGAAGAAAATAACATTATTTATTGTCACAGCAAAAAAGTTTGCTATGACCACAAACTTTTCCATGATTCCACTGATGGCATCTATTGTGTATGCTAAACCTTCCTGGGGCTTTAACAAAGTAGAAGTGATTAGTTTCATTGCAACAAAGAGTGAATGTCTCCATTCTTTGCCCTAACCTGGTTATTGAAGTCTGACCTTTACACCCCTGTAGGATATCAGATGTTATTCTAAAAGTAGATATAATTACTGCAGGTTTAAGAAAGAATTCTGCGGAGAAAAGGAAAGTGGGAAACAAAACAGTGGGGCAAAGGATAAAGAGAAATCAATTAATGGGAAACATAGTAATATTGATTCAGAATTTCTCTTCTAAGGCTGGGACTGTAGCTTAGTGGTAGGTCCAGTCTCCAGTATCACACACACACACACACACACACACACACACACGCACACGCACACGCACACGCACACACATATGAATGCACACACATACACACAGAGAGAGACACACAGACAGAATATCTCTTCAAACTTCACTTGAGATTTATACTTCTCTTACCATTTGTATGGAAAATTGATCCGACTCATATGCAACTTCCCGGTGTCTTATTGATCAGTACTTAAAATACTGTACACTGCATCAACTTCTACAAACTGCCTTTATGTCAAAAGGAACTCTTACCTCGGCTCTGTTGTCTGGGATGGGAATGGCCAGCATCTTCTCGATGCTCGTGCTAGACATCCCTGTTGCCTTCAGTTCTTCTTTCAGCTCTTCAGTGTTTTTAAACATTTCTATTAATTGGCCTGTAAGGAAAACACACACACACACAATTCACACATCAGTTGTCACACCACTCTTTTTAGGTACAGTAACATAACTTCTAGACTAAAATGTACTGAACGTACATGCCTCACTGGAAACAGATGTTGTCTCCCGGGTTTGGCAAGCTTTGTATCTTTGAGATCTATCTCTGTCTGGTTTAGACTTGTTCTTATGATGATGCCATTAACTTGAGTTAACAGATTGCTCTAGGTTATAAATTTTCCTGCAGTGTCTGCAACCCAAGGTTGATCCAAGGAAAATAGAGCTTCCTCATAGACTTTGATCACATAAACCACTAAATAATTATGCCTCCATTTGATTTAAACCATCACATCAATTCAAAATACTTTTTAACCTAGGATCATACAATACGTCAATTTGCGAATAGATTTGATAAATAGACTACAAGACATTTGTCTTTAATTTTGCCCAGAATACGATAGTTCATAAATGATTTTTATAAGCTTACATTACTTGTAAACTGAATATATGAAATTTTAAGCTCTTTAAGAATGGCAATTATAATTATTTCACATTTGGGTGAGTTAAGACATGGTAAACAATATCTTTTAGAAGAATTTGCTTTTGTTTTTCACTTTTTTAGACTCATTTTATTTGATTGTATATGTACTTTGCATTCATGTGTGTCTGTGTGCCATGTGAGTATAGTGACCACACAGTTCATAAGAGTGTCAGATACTCTGGGAATTAAGTTACAAATGGCTGTGAGATGCCATGTAGATGCTGGAACCTGGTCCCTGGTCCTCTGGATGAGCACTATATGTGTAACCTCTAAACCATCTCCCTAGCCTTGATTTTTTTTATACTAAGTGACCTTCATACAACACACCTTCTTTATTTTTAGGCTTAATGTCTTTCTAATTTTGTGCCTGACTGTTGCCTAAAATTCAGAATGTCTTTCTCTTCAGTATTTAGGTATTATGCTATGACATGCTTAGAATACCAATAGAGGGTTCTCAACTGAGATTTTTTTGCACACAGCTGTTTCAGATTTTTTTAAATCATATTATTCCCATAGAAGGAAACATGTTTCATCATCCTGCATACAGCCAACTCGCTAATGCACTTTACAATATCTAGAAACAATAGGTATAAACGCTCTGACTTGCTACATCTTGGAACTCTTCTTGCTATAACATTGTTTCAGGTTTCAGTACAGGCTAGGCTAGCTGGCCGGGGTCTGCCTTAGACAAGCCGGAGACTTGAAAGCTTCAGGTCCCTCACTGTCAGGGCAGACAGAAAAGCAGATTTGGTTGGGAACTTTGAGAAAGCCTTTCCTAAACTGCAACATGGCAAGCACACTCATCCTAATAAGCCTTTAGGATCCAGGTGGGGAAACACCTGTCTGCTCCGCAGCGTCCGTGCTGCTGTTGACGTGCAGCATGGCCTCTACAGTTGGTATTAACTGTGTGATATTTTCCAAGTAATTCATTTGCAACGCCTGTTCCAGGAGCCTGGAACAAAACAGAAGAATAAATTCAAGTAGGCATAATGTTTTTGCAGACAGGATTTCACCAAGGAAGACGATGATGGGAAAACTTACCAGTCCATATTTAGGTTAATTTTGCTGGGATCGCCAGTAAGCAAACCCCTCAGCTTTGCAGATACTACATTGTCGTGGTACAGTAAGCCAGTGGCGATGTCAGCGCCCAGCTCTGCGGCTTCTATTAGTTGCACATGAAAGGTGTGGTCTTCACACAGCTTGCTGAAGCTCATGTTAGAGAGCTGGCAGGATTTCTCTATTGAACTGATAGTTTCTGGTTCACAGAGAAGTTCCGTCAAGTTTCGAAGCTGAGACAACTTCCCAAAAAGAGGAGAAAAGAGATTAGTCATGCTTATTCTGCCTAGTGAGTAGTTGGCAATAAGTAACCAAATTTGATTCTGTAAAGAGATATCTCTGCTGATGCATTAGTTAGTTGGCATTGGGCTTAGTTTTATAATAAAGCAGTACCATTTGCTGTTTGTGTGTAGTGCTCCCTGCTAAGAATCTTGTAAAAACCTTGGGTCCTACTAGGCTTCTTTTTTCTCAGTGCATGCTTTTTTAAGTGCAGTTTTAAAAATTAAGGGGCAAGTGAAATGGCTCAGTGATTTAGAAAACTTGCTATACAATATTGAAAGCTACAGTTCGTATCTAGGTACCTGTGCAAGAAGCCAGATGTCCAATAAACTCCTGTTCCAAGATATCAGACCCTCTATTGGCTGTTGCAGGCACGAGATACATATGTCCACTCATGCATGTGCCCTCCCTCACACAGAATAAATAAATAAAAAAACCCAAAACTAATCTTTAAAATTTAGGGAAAATGGTTTTAGAGATACAGTTCAAATCATTTCAATAAATTTTATATTTAATACAAAATATAAGATATTTTTATTTTATATCATTTGTCTTGAACCCTTTATAAAAAGCCTTTTCTTCCTCATATCTATCATGGTGGCTATGATATACAGCAAACCAGAACCACAAAATACCAGGTGTTGGTGAAGGTGTACAGGCATTATAACCCTGGTGTACTGTTGGAAAGTGTTTGAGGTGGTGGAGCTTGTATGGAAAATAGTATTGTACTTCCTCACAACTCAAAAATAAAATCAGCGTATGAGCCCAAATTCCACTTTGGGTCTCTGCTACTGGGAATTGAAAATAGCACGTAGAGGGAGTAATTGAATACAGTGTTTGCAGAAACCTTATTTATAATAGCCAAGAAATAGAAACAACTCAAGGGATGAATGGATAACCAGAATATACATAAAACTGAAACAATGTCTAAGGACACACACACACACACACACACACACACGTATATATAGGAAAGGATGTGCAGTGGCAGCATGGATGAACCTTGAGGGTACTATGCTAAATGGAATCAGCACTTGCAAAGACTGTATAATTTCAATATGTGAGAGACTAGCAAATTGCAGTTCATAAACATAGGAAGTCAAAGAAGAACTATGTACTTGCAGAGGCTTGGAGGAGGGAGAAATGAGTTTGTTAATAGAAACGGTTTCAATTTTACATGATGAAAGGGATCCTGGAGATTGGTTACTGAACAATGTGAATGTAATTAACCTGACTGAACCCTACAGCTAAAAATGGTTATGTTCTAAATGTTATGGTATGGTATGACAATTAAAATTTAATCAACTTTTTTAACTCTTTAAGCTGTGGCATATATTAGCAACCCCATGGCAATAGAAATGGTTTTCAGGTGTCTGTCCTATTATTCATGCGGTTTTCTGCCTTCTCATCTATTTTTAAAAACTAAGCATTTTTGTCCTGTGGAAATGTGGACTTCAACTCCCAAGCCCAGAACAATAAAAGATGCTGACACTCTAACGATCTGATATCTCCAGTATATTCCTGAACTTCATTCACTATGCTCCATGTGTCCTCAGGATATGTTCCCAATTAATATATCCTGAGGGAGAAAAAAATTTTGCCTCTGGGAACTCCAGATCAGCTGTGTATGGAAGGTACCCTAGAGCTATCTCTTTTAAGAAGAAGAAAAAGTCCAAAGAAGCAACTGTCAGTGTCAGTGACTGTAGTTCAGTTTCCAGGCAGAAGTTACATTTTAACAGAAATGAACTGTTCCCCAATAAGAGCATAGCTTTGCCAGCATTTTTCTTCATATATCACTGAGGAGAAAAGATTGATGTGTCTTTAGCAAGAGGTTTACAGTAAGCACAGGAAGGTCACCAAAGTTAATCATGTGACCATCCTGAAGACCCAGTATCATTGACTCATTTTCCAGTGTCGAATAACGTAACTGACTTGTGGCTTTGAAAATTCTGATATGACTTCACAATATATGCAAATTCTATTTACTGGCCTTATTGCTATAAGAAATTTTCTATTCTGGAATAAACATTTTATACCCTGTAGCTACATGTTTGACACACTATTCTTGACTTTGAGTCTCCAAATACTGGATATGGTTAAACCTCTTATGGGGGGAGCCAGATGCCTACACACTATTGCTACTGCCTGTCCTTTGATTATTTCTCAAAATCTAAATTTTATTTTGTTTGTTAACTGAAAATTATTTATCTGTATTGGCATCACACACACACATGCACACGCACTCGTACACGCCAATAGCCTGCGCGCGCACGCTCGTGTGTGTGTGTGTGTGTGTGTGTGTGTGTGCATTATATGTGTGCCTGGTACCCTCAAAGACCAGAAGAGGGTGCCAAATATGATGGAACTGGAGGATTGTGAGTCACTGTGTGGGTGCTGCGGTTTGAATTTATATGGCCTCTTTCTGAGGCTTACTTTTAAAAAAGGATAAATAATGTTGGGTCAATACATTCTTAACTGAGTTTTGAGAGGCAGCAAGTTTCAGTGACTATCTAAGTAGGAAGACAGTTTTGTGACTGGGAGGTCAGCATCCATGTATGGAAAACCAATAAAAGCCCATATAGTGTAGTCGTGGTGGATGAAATAAAGGTTATGTAGAGAGAAATCTGATGTTTAGTTACATTGAAGAAGTTGGTTTGGTTCTCTGAAGCAAGAATGTAGGTCAGAGTGAATAATACATGGGGGAGGCACTGAGAAGCATCCAGTCACCAAGGAGTCTCACGATTTTCACAAGTATCATAACCCACTGCTTTATTCTAGGAGCAATCCGGGCTTTGCACTTTCAGAAGTTTTGTGGGGCATTAGCAATAAGCATAAACCCAGTGATTATAATTCTCTTTTAAAGGATTTGTTAGTGCTTCTATGGAGATGGCTCAGTGGATAAAATTACTTGCTCTGTAAGCATTAGGATCTGAGATTGGCTACTGGCTACTCGTGCCTGCAGGCCCAATAATGGAAGGGATGGTCCCAAGAGCTTGTTTCTAGCTCAGTGAGAGACCCTGATGGAAAGCAGCAAGGAAGAGGGCAATAGAGGAAGAAACCAGAAGGCCTGTTATGGCTTCTGCGTGTGTGCACATTAGTGCATGAGGACATAAATTCACATGTCTTCAATACACACACACACACACACACACACACACACACACACACACACAGGATTTGCTAGTAACACCAGATGTGGTGATGCATACTTGTAATCCCAGCACACAGGAAGCAGAGGCAGGAGGGTTGTGAGTTTAAGTTCAATATGGGCTACACGGGAAGTTCAGACCATCCAGGACTATACAGTGAGATGTTGTCTTAAGGAAAGCATATACTAACTTTAGACTACCGATTTTCCAAAGCCCCAGGTAGAGGTTCTGTTTCCTTCATCTGAGACAGAGGTTCAGGCCTATAATTGGAAAACACTCCATAACTAGCTCCATGTCCAGTTACGATGGGTTTCTCCATTGCCCAGTAGCTCCCAAATGCCTCTGAATGAAGATTTTGATTAACATAATCAGGAAGACTCTATAATACCATGGAAATAAAGTGATGAATTCACAATACTCTTGAGCCCTTGGTTGGTAAATAGAGGTGGAGGGAGACCTGTTTCAAATTTTAAAAGCTTTATCTGCATTCCTGCCCAGTATAAGAAACGTTATTTTGTGCACAGGAAGTTCCCCTTTCCACCAAAGGGACCTGAGAAGAAGAGATTAAAAACAATGAGGAGAGGAACGAACTGAATGTGTAGGCGAGAGCAGAATACTTGCAAACAGAAGGGAATGTTGCTAATGGGCAGACATTTGTTGTTTAGGAGGATCTGCCCTGCTGAAAAGAATGCTGTGAATAAAATCCTGGGCCTATGGACTGCAAATGCATGCCACATTGGCGGCAGCAGGAAGTAATAGCCTTCCCACTTATGAAGCTATAGGATCCCGGCCTCGTTCTTTCATGGACATGTGTGGAGAAACAGCTCAGAGAACACGGCACTATTGTTGGCATTCTGCCTTAATGACCTCATTTATGCACCCATGAAGCAAACTCTTAGTTTTAGAGATGTGTGGTCTGGGAGATGAAGAAGACTTGATTTTGTCAGAGTTTCTAGTCTAAAGAACGCTATCTCATGCATACAACAAGCTACAATTCTACATGAGGGGTTCCCAAGGCCAGGAGTCTCAGTCCCAAGGGCTCCTGCCTCCATCTGCCTCTCCTCGTGTTGACCTCCTGAGCTGAACTTGAAACTGTCTCATATCTGCTCTCCCCACTGACTCTACACAGGCAGTGCTTTCTTTCTTTTTGTTTTTCTGGTTTATTTGTTTAGATTATTTCAAACATGCCCCCCCCTTAAATTTCTTTCAATCTAATCACTTTCTAAAATGCAAAATTTACCCTCTTCATATTTGACGTGTTCAAGACCAAATTCAAACTCCTTGACTAACAGAGCAGTCTTTAGGACCCGGTCATGGCCTCCCGCAAAGCACCTACCCTGCCTTCCCCATAGCTACCTTCACCCTCCTATGACTCCAAGTAACCTCTGCCTGCTTTGAGGCTCATGCCTCTGGCTTCTTAGGAACCCTAGTTTCTGTGTCTGGAATGTGAGTGTGACCTACTCCTACACAGCCTTCAAGACTCAGAGTAAGTATTATATTCTTAGCCAAGTTTCTTCCTTCCACTTCTATGCCCCATAATCTGAGTTAGATAGCCCGGCTTTACACACAGAACCCTGCCCGTCTGCATGCCACATCACTTATGTCACTGTGCGGCAATTGGGACTCCACCTTCCTACCTCCTCCCCTGGCTGGATTATAAGAATTTTGGGGATAAAGATATGTCTTATAACTCAAGGAGGAAGTTGTCCTCAGAGGAACCATTTCAGAGAAAAAGAAGAGAAGGTTTTCTAAGGCAAATGGTGGACTGCAGAAGTCTTCCATTGTCTGCAAAACAGGGAATAAGTACTCTGTGTGGATCACAAGGTTGCTTGTTGAGCATATCTGAAAGAGACTTTTATCCTGACTTATCAGGAAGGATGATATCGTAGTGCAATATAAATATAAAATGAAAGAAGGAAGCACAGATGTCTGGCAAACAAGGGAAAGGTAATAATCTAATGTTGCAAGAGTGACATTTACACTGATTCTTGAAAGATGAATAAGAGCTTTCTGGGTGAATGTATGATTTCTTTTTCATTTGCATAAATTAAGATAATGCTAAATTAAGTACATTAGAAAATTTGATTCATGTAGAATGCTGGGGCTAAAAGGTAGGCAGTCTAATGAGCACATTTATCAGTAATATACATGGACATAATGTTTTGCATGCCTGCTTAATTACAGCTTGTTTACCACACAGCAAATCACTTGCTTGCCCTAAATAAACCACTTCTAATTTAACTTTATCCCAGGCTACATAAATCCAATTAAACTACAGTTCGTACTAGGAAAACTGTTTTCAAAACTCAATAGAGTTGCTTTAGAAATGAATTTTTTGATAATCTGTACACCATGTGAAGAGACAAAGGAGCATGAACTGACTCGAGCTTAAGAGATCTACATTTTTGGTTCCCTTTTTCCTTTTCAAGTTCACGCATTTTAGCATGACTTATTAGTTTCTAATCTAATGACAAGGAAAACGATAAGTTAACTTTTGTGACTTTGGCATACCAAGAAGTCAAGATATTAGCTTTTATAATTTACTTTTGTAGATTTAAAAGCTAAGGATGGGGCAAAATAACAAATGATAAGACAAATTCCCTAATTAGAACGTTTAATAAGATAATCATATTTTGACATGTTCATGGATGCTTATGAGCACTGTGACTGGGCTCTTATGGATCACCTTACACTGAGGTGATATTGAGAACCGTTGCATAAAGTCAAACATCTTTGTCACTGTTTGGCCGAGATGGGGCTGCAAGTGAAGCAAAGTCATCTGCAATAATCAGATATTTTACTTTAATTTTCCTAGCATGTCACAGAGAGGTGCTATTCATTTATTTATTATTTCCTTCCATGGCTTACCTTGAATTTCAGGACTTCAGGAAACATAGGGAAGTCATCTTCATAGGAGCCATTTTGAAGAGTAGATCTTCTGAAGCGAATCGTGGACTGCAGGAGTCTTAGATTATCTTCAGGGGAGGGAGGGAGAATTATTTGTGAGACTCACAAGGTTACTTGGGGAGAACATCTGCAATAGACTTTTATCCTGACTTATCAGTAAGGATTTTTTAGGATAATATTGCAGCTCAATATAAATATAAAATGAGTGAAAATTAACCTTTCCTTGAACCATGGGGACTACAGAGTTCATTATTTTTAAAATATTCACAGATAGGCTGCTTAGAGATAAAAAATATTTCTAGTACAGGTACTGTACAGCTTTGGCTCTTTGTGAATTAAATAATTTTTTATTTCTGACTCTTGGGTGCACTGTGTTGGAATATGTGGAGGGGAAATAAACTGTATAATCACGGCATCCAAGTATATACTTTCAGCCATAATTGACTAATATCTGGAAAACAAATTCCAGGCTTAGCTATGTATTGTAATGTTTGCTTGATACTGTGTTTCATAAACTATTTGGGTGTAGGAAAAATAACGTGTGTAAGAAGAGTGAGAAACATTTGACTTGACGGCAGTCTTTAAATAAAGATTAAGTGTGTGGAGGCAGAGGATAGTCTGCCACATGGAAGTCTTTGTTTACGTATAAGTGTTGGTCTCAATCTTTCAACAACTTCACAACACAAAGACACAGACAATGTCATGAAGGGTTGCATGAGCTCCTAATGATTCTGGAATCTTGGGAAGTTAATCAGGGTAACTTTTATCACATTGTCTAGTATGAGATCATTCTACTAAAACTGGTTCAGAAGACCACGGGGTTTAAGTAGCAGCAAGAGGATAGCATAATGATATTAGAAATTTTATTTTAACATGAAGTCTTAACTAAAACTCAAGTATAAATAGGAAAAGATGTTTTAAGAACTCTTCCTTTAATAGGCTAGTGTCTTAAACCTTTAGAACAGAAGGAAACCATAAGCAGAGTTCAGAATATCACCTGGTGATCCCCTGGCCAAGTGATCAGTCATATTTCTTATACATGCCAGGTAAGGAGAATATGGACTATTTGATGATATGTTCAAGATGGCATCTTCAAAGTTTTCCAGGATCAGGAGTCTGTAAATTAGAAGAGAATATATAACTAAGCAAAGTCATTTATTTAAGCTACAATTTTTTGGCTTGAGTACAGAAACCCCTATGAAACTAGGTCCCCTCTTTCACCAAAATCTGATGTATAAAGGCAACAAACCTCTGAGTGTGTGCTCAGGTGTGTGTGTGTGTGTGTGTGTGTGTGTGTGTCTACCACCTCTGCCATAAGGCTGATTCTCTATTCTGTGACTTCTTCCACTACTATCTAATGTTACATTTTAAGTAACAAAGAAAAGATGAAAGTTAACACCTGTATTTTATCAAAATTCTAGTGGGTGCAACTTCTCCTAACACAGTGATATTATAGAATATTAATGAAATCTCTGGATTTTAAATGTGGCTAACAACACTGGGTCCTGAAGGAATATTAAAAAGAAATAAGCTAATGCTACAAAATGTCTCCAACTTGGCAGCAAGAGCACACTTTATTGGTCATATGGCTGGCTGTCATTTAATTGTAGCTCATATCATACACAGATTTTTCTTTTTAATTTTATTTTGCCTGGCAATGGATATTGAATCCAGGGCATCTTGTATAGCAGGCAAGGGCTCTACCACTAAGTTACTTGTCCAGACTCTTTAAAATGTATTTATTTATTGTGGGGGGTGGGAGAAGAGGTGCAGTCTACAGAACATAGGAAGAAAATTTGCTGGAGTTGGTTCTCTCTTTCCACCATCTAGGTCACAGGGATGAGACTCAGGTCATCAGGTTGTGCAACCAGGCCTTTATCCACTGAGTCATTCTGCTGGATCACAAGGTTTTGTGAAAGCTCTTGTTTAAGTATTTCCTTGACTAGAGACTGTGGAAAATGTCATGTTTGGGTGCCTCAGATATTTAAGCTTTAGATGGTTTGCTTCATCATTTACCAATTCACAAATAAAGGACAGAAGAGTATAGGCTTAGATTAACTTGTATGTCTTAAATAAAAGGAACCATATGTTAGGTAGATTTCCAAATCAAATCACCTTATAACTAATAATAACCCAACAGGAGGAGGATGGCTAACAATATCTACTTCGCTGTACAGGTTAGCCATAGAATACCAAGTCATGCCTGTAGTAAGTTCAATGTTCTGTCACTCAATCCATGGTATGAGCCAGTCAAAGGCATAAGATCAGTGCAGAAAGATAGAAATATGAATGGAAAGGAAGGAAGGAAGGAAGGAAGAAAGGAAGGAAAGAAGGAAGGAAGGAAGGAAAGAAGGAAGGAAGGAAGGAGAGATAGAGAGGCTAGGGGAAGAAAGGATTCTGAGTCATTATTTTGGAATGAATATATACGTGCGCCATTGTTTTGGACTTCACGGCAGCATTAATAGAAATGGGAAGCTGTATTAGAAGATGCTAAGGATAAACTAAAAGATAAGGTTTAGAGACACAAAGTGTCAAACAAAAGACAAACAAAATTATGAAATATTTATTAAAATCGTGTGTCTATTATTTGGTGGAGGTGCTAAATAATGCATTTATTTCATTCCTTTGTAGTAGCAAGTACAGGCTTCAAGATAAATGTGTCTCTTGTGTACACCTTGAAGGAATGAGCCATTTAATGTTGTAACTCCACTCTTTGCTGATCCTGATAGTCTCTACACCACAGATTAAACAACATTTATATTTCTGTGCATCACTGAGTAGAATCATTCATCTGTGAAAGAGATGTAGGGAGCTGCAGAGACAGTAGTAATTAAACCTGTCTGCCAATGAGGCCTCTCTGGATGGCTCAGTGGGAAGGTTCTATGGTTCTAACCTTTCTGCACCTTCCCTCCCTATGTTTCCCACTGCTGGAGGCACAACACTGTAGAGACAGCTTCCCCGGCAGCAATGTTCAGTAGCAAAATGTTGACCTAACTTTCCAGGTGGAGTAGAACAAGAGACTCCCAGTGTCCTCAAACTCAGAAAAGACAACAGTTGAATTTTAAGTGAACTAGAAGTATCACATAAGCCTCTCCCTTATGTTTTTAGAAGGCATTAGTGCCAACTTTTTAAATTAATTTAATATATTCAAGAATTCACACTACATGCACATGCCACGGTCTTGTCATAAACACCCCGTGAGTCCTTTAGACCACTTATTTCAGATCCTTTATACAAAATCCTTCCTTTATTGTGTTTACAATAAAAGGTAGGCTATGGACACACACATAACTTTGTGTGCACACACGCACAAATGTGCACATACCCGTAAACTTTAAAAGACATTAGAACACGAATAGTGATGGAGAAATATGAGAAGAATAATATTGAGTAGCTGTTATTAGAAAAAGCTAAACCAAAAGCCTTCTCATCTTGTTCCATCATTGCAGTGGTGTAATTATTTTAAAATGGAAATGGATAGTTCAAAGAAACTCCTTGATTTCATCAATCATGAAAAGAGCCATCTTGCAGGTATTGAATTCCTTCTAATAAACTGACAGCAACTGCTGAGGAATTTGCCAGACAGAGGTGCTGAGTGTTGTCAATGTGATGCATGTCTCCAGGCTCTGGTAGGGATATCTAGCATCAGCAATATGCATCTACAGTGTCAACTTAAAGGTTTTAAAAATAGTATTATATATGATGGCTATCTGGAAGTATATCAAAAGGCCTAGATATCTGAAACATGACAGCTGAGCTAAAGTGAGGCAGCCCAGGAATTCTGTGAGAGAAGCACCTACTTCAGTTGGCACAGAGAAGAAAAGAGATGGCAGAAGAAACAGGAAGTGTGCTTTTCCAGAATTTACCCTTGGTTAGAGACCGTTCTATTAAATTTTATCTTAGAAAAAATGGTTGAAATAAGTGTTTTTGATGCTAATTTAGTTTATTTTAAGTGGGATGTAAGAGCAAAAATTATGCACAGTTATGAACTACAATGCAGTGTTTCAATATGTACACATTGTATAATGTTTAAATGCTTTTTAAGTATGTCTGTCTTGCCATTTATCATTCCTTCACAGCAAAAGCATTCAAAAATACGTCCTTCTAGCTTCCAAAACTATTTTTATTTTATTTATTCTGGGTGTGATAGTGTATCCCTTTAGCCCCAGCACTCTGGAGATAGAGGCAGGCCAATCTCTGTGAGTTCAAGGCCAGCCTGGTCTAAATAGGGAGCTACTGGCCAGGCATGGATACAGAGTAAGAGGTGTCTCATTTTTGTAAACTTTGTGTGTATGGGTGCTCTGCTGGCTTGTATGCTGGTTCACTATGTGGCACAGTTCTTGTGACAAACAGAAGAGCACATTGGATTCCCTGGGACTGGTATTGCAGATGGCTGTCAGTTGCCATATGGGTGCTGGGAATGCAAATTCGGTCGTCTGATAGAGCACCCAGTGTTCTTCACTGCTGAGCCATCTTTCTAGTCCTCCTTCCTCTCTTTGAAATGTGCAGCTGTATCACTGCTGTATCTAGTAGCTATATCTAGTTAGTATACACCAAACACTATGGAACTTCAGAGTGCTTCTCTAACCATGTTTTAGGACCATTGAGTGGCATCTCCTTGCCTTTTTACTCCTAGATGTTACTAGTATTTGGGGTGACTAAGTTCTGAGAACTGTAACAGCATGATTTATCAAGCTAAAACAACCTTTACCTATAAGACCAATTAGTCTCTAAATTTACCTCGAGCTACATGTATTCACCTAACCCTGATATTGCAGGGAACTGCTTCCATTCCCTATCCTAATTATTAGTTCCTTTGAAATCTGTTCACATTTGTGATTGTTAGATACCATGGTCACCACCATCATTTCCTGGGAAATTCAAAAGTAAATGACTTGCAATTTTTTTCTTATGTGAACATTACTGAAAGCAAACAAATTTTGCATTATCTTGATTAGGCTTTAAAGTATTTTGACTCTATAAAACTGAAAAGAATTGGCAATGTAAAAAAATCTGGATGTTGCTATGATATCGAATGCTGCATGCTGCTATTCTAATTGCCAGGATGATGATGAGCCTAGAAGGTGCCATTTTTGAGGGCACAGCTCTTGTGAATGGGATTGGTGGTCAAAAAAAGCAGCCTTGGAAAGGTGTCCTTCATGATCCAGGATGTAGGCTCTTCTCTGACACCAAATCTGCTCTCTTCATGATGCTGGCCTTACCCAGAAAAGTAAAAACTAAGCCTCGATCGATCATTTGTAAGCTGTCCTATCTATGACATTTTGCTACAGGAACTGAACAGGCTAAGATAGATGCTTATATATTTTTTAGAGACAAAGGCCTTCTGAATCTGGAAACAAGTTCCTACAAGACTCTACTCACAGGCACTGAGTAACCCTTCCAGACATGGCAGGTTACATCAGTCATACAGCCTTAGAACAAGAAGAGTTCTTCATGCTGTGTCATCCAAAGAATATTAAATACTACACCCAAATTGGTTTCAACTTCACTACAGCTTGATAATGTCCTGTGACTCTACTGTTGCTTGGTTTTCCATGCTGATAAGATAGTGGGGTTTATTAACGATTTTGTTTATTCATCCAGTTACCCCCAATTTGAAAACACAACTTACTGTGCAGCCAGACTGCTTGGAGACAGTGTCTGTTCGTCATCATCACTCCACGCGTGTGTTGAATTGTCACCTGAAACAATGATACATAGGTAAACATAGAATGCTTTTGTTTAGAGATAACTCCTCATCTTCCCCCAATCATCTCTAGTCAGAGTAATAGTGAAAATGCAAAATTTTGCCAATGATATTCATGTTACTTTTGTTGGGAACATTTACCCAGCTTATGGAATTTTAACAGCTACTAGCAGATTTCTAACAACTTTTGTCATTCACACATCAGAACACCACAGTATTTTGTCTTGAGACCTCTTTTCATGGGTGACTTTCAGACACCATAATGAAGACTGTGAACCAAGCAATTTGTTAATCAAAGGAAACCATTTGCACTCTAATGTGTCGTTGGGTTGGTTTTTTTTCTATGCCTCCTCCAGCCCCCTTAATTGGACACTTCAGATATAGACCTAGAAAATGGTTGCCATCACTAATATGTGCTTTCTTTCAGAAAGCAGGCAGTGATTACTGGGCCCAGTTACAGAGGAACATCAGCCAATGGATATAGGATTGTGTAGTTATTGCAAACAAGAAGGTTCAGAGGGTGGAGGGAAACTACTAAAGCTCGATGTAATGAAGCCATATGTGAAGAGAGTTCCTGTCTCCCTCAACATTAAAAAAGTCACTGACTCTGCTTGTTGTGTAAGTTGGATTGTAAAGACGAAGCAGGTGTAGAAACAACACACAAAAAAAACTGGAAATGGAAAATTCTTTAAGCAGTCATGGCAAAATGAAAACATTAAATCCAGGGCTTAAGCTACCTCACTTAGGAAGGCTATCTAAGCCTCATCCTCAGATGCTGCTCACAATGGGCCAGCGTGCTTGGACACTGTCATTTTTACAGCACTGTTTTCAATAAGACTTTAAATTAGCAGATTTACTGGTTCTCCTATTGTTTCCAGGCCCTGTGTCCTACAATCTTGAGAAAATGTTCTTGTGCAAAACTCTGCAGACACCATAATTGTTTGATGTTTTCTGTTTTAGTTAAATAAATGTATACATAAAAGAATATCCCAGAATTTAACACCCCCCGTCTCTTTGTGTCTAAGTTAGCTTGGCCTCTAGTATCTGTCAGAATGGCCTTTTCAGTTTTTCTGTTCAGTGGAGTGAATTTTTCTGAAATTTATCCAAAGGGCAATTGAATATTATTGTCCTACCTGTAGAATATGTATCATCCAGTTAAAAGACCAGCAACAGAGACACCCAGAATAAATAACCCAATCAGTAATGGTGATATTTTTACTTATATATCTATATATTGAAAAATTAAGGACAGAAAGCTATTGAGATTTATGGTTTTTCCCAATGGAAAGGTACGTAAAACCATTTCCCAAGGTCTATTCTTGCTCATTTTGAACTTCAGTGTGAGGCTCTCAGGAGCTTTGTTGACATTTGTACATTCTCTGGTTATGGGGTTGCTCTTTTTCATCAAGCTATTAAAGTGAATAACTAATAGAAATTAGCTTCGTGTTATCAGTGAGCCTTAACCCCAAACTTAAATGGAAATATTTCCCTCCATCAACTAAGGGCTATAAAGTACAGTGGAAGAAATACTCTTATCAGTACACTAAACATACCAAAATGAATGGGAAACATTAAAAACAAGATTTTATTTATATGGCTTTTGTAGAATCAGGCATGTGCAAAATGGTGCCCTCATACATCTAGGTAACTCTTTTGCACCAGTAAAGATTTTGTAATTATTATTACCTATGGGGTGGCATACAAAGAAATGTGTTTTGTTGTAATATTTTCTACTTTTCTCATTTATTTATATTTCTAGTGTATAATACATTATGAGTGTTAAGAGCAGAAGTCAACATTGAGAGTTGGATTTCTACTACTTGTGGGTCATGTCATCATTCTGGTCAGTAAGTACCCATTGAGCCATGCTGCTGGCCCTTCATTGTGACATTTTTCATGTCTGTATGTGTGTGTGTGTGTGTGTGTGTGTGTGTGTGTGAGTGCATGCTTGCATGTGTGAGTACACACATATACATATATATATACAATAGGTGTGTGTATATATGCTTACATATATATATATATAATTATACTTTGTACCTATTTACTGCCCACTGCTTTACTTCACTCTTCTCCTGCTTGCTGAACCCTTCCATCCTTCCAAATAGCACCCTTCTGCTTCCATGATACACAGCCCACCACCTCTCTTATTTTCTACTCTCTTTAGAGTCTATCTCCTTTTTCATACCTCCTTTATAATTTTCTATCTATCATCTATCTATCTATGACCTATTTATCTACTTAAATATAGGTTCCATATATAATGGTAACCACGATATTTGTCTTTCTGAGCCTGGCTTATTTAATTTAACGTAATGCTTCCTTGTTATGTGTGCCTTATTTCCTCTACCCATTCTTGTATTGACATACATAAGGCTTATTTTCATATCCTAGGTATTATGAATAATATGAATAAACAATGATGTGCAAAAATATCTGTACTGGGCTAGCTAGAATCCAGGGAGGATTACTTTGCTTTAATAGTTGACTTTTGGTTTCTTATTTATCTTTGCATATGTGTACAGTATATGTGTGTATGTGCCATAACACACACGGGGAAACCATCAGGCTTTCAAAGCAAGTGCTTCCCCTGAAGCAATCTTGCCCACCCTGTTTTCTATATTAAAATATTGTTCCACTGGATCTATGACTTTGCAAAAAAGCACATGCCTGTGATTCACAGAAGTGACCTCTGCTCCTGAAACTCACTCTTTACACAAGTAACTACTAGAGCTTAGTATCCAGGGTCTAGGAACCCCAGATTGGGCAGAGTACAGAATTAGACCCCTTAAAACAAAGAGAGGAGAAGACAAGACCATCTCCGTGTTTTTGTGACTGATGTGGAGGCTTCTAAAGATGCCCTAAGTGTGCTTCTAATCCAGGATAGATGAGAGGCAAGTCATAGCAAGCAGAAAGTGAGGTATAGGGATGTGTAGACTGCTTGGAGGAAGCCATGAGATGTGTCCTGTGGGAGGAAGATGTCATGGCATGTCACACCCCTTCAGTGGCAGAAGATAAGAGCAGTTCTGTGCTCTGAGGACAGCACATACTGAAAGGAAAAATGAGTGAGGCCATCTATAAAAAAGCAGATGGGACCTGGATTTGGGAATAGATAGACCCTGGGTCCACTCACCGACTGGCCTATTACTGGTGGAGTGACACATATAAAGTCAGTGTCCTTGGCTGTGAAATTGGATAATATCTCAGAATTGTTTTGATAATAAAATTATTTAGTGTTGACACAGACAGTACAATTATTTTCTTCATTTGAAAGAGTGCTACTGTGAGAGCTGCAGGAGCCAACCAACTCCACTGTGAGTCACTCTGTCTATTCAAGTGAAAGCAAAGTCTAGGTAACAAGTGCATACCCTTCAAATGCACAGCTGGAAAGCACAAAGACTACAGATGTGGTGACCTGGCAGAGGTGGCAAGTGTCTACACTGTGGTCAGAGACTCTCATGTAGATGAATTAGCCTCACTGGTTTGAATTTGAGTTTCCTGAAGAATTCCTAGAAATACCTGTGGGAAACCTTCAAAGGCCATGAAATTTCTCTTCAAGCAGATAGGTGCCTGGAATTAATGGCTAGGGAAATAGACTTGAATGCATCCACACTGCTACCCCAGACTGATGACCTCACAAGTGCATACATTTAATAACAAAGAGGAGTTCAACAATCCAATTTTGCACATAAAAATACCTCTTCTGTTTGCATTTTCTAGTCACCTTGACCATCCAATGGCATGCTTTAATACTTTCTAAGGTCATTAGCACAGCCATAGGCATAAATCTTGTTAAATATGGAAATACCAGAAACTAAATTACATCAGGAAAGGGTTTTGTTGTCCCATTAGTAAGGGGTATTGTTTATCTCTGGCTTCTAATACATGGATAAGTTTTTGCCTTTGGGAAAGGAAATCTTTAGTGCACCATTTTGATTTATATTATTATTATTAATTATAAGGTATAAGTCCAAAGATGAAAAAAGAGAACTATCAGAGAAATGTGAAGTTCTTAAGTCTTTAAAATGAAAGTACTAAAAGAAAATAATTATCACACTGCTTGGTTCTCCAATCTAGACTCTTAAAAGAGTAAATCTCTTCTAGTGTTCATAAAAACATTAACATCAGAAAACAATCAACCAAGAAAGATAGCCATTAGTTCTGTAGCTGTAGATAGAAAATGTCTCTTTACCAACAGACTGGTATCTAAGCATGTCAGACTCCGCACTAAGAATTCATCACAGGCTTCTAAAGCCTAGTTTTCATAAGGCACCAAAGATAATGTAAGGAACACCAGCTTTTCATTTGATGCTTGCGGGGTGCTTACTTTAGAATCTGAAAGCAGAAGTCTACTTGTTTAAAAACTAGCAAATGCAGACAAGAAAGCGTACTTCTGAATTCATTCAGAAGAGGTAAATATTAACCTGCATTTGCTTGCCCAGTGGGGATTTGTTCCTCATAGCTTTAAACCTTTGTGTGTGCCTGTGTGTGTCCACCCAACTGCCTCCATGTGATTCCTAGGTAATAACATTCTATATATTCAAGGTGACATTTTCTAACTCTGTTGCAACATGCTAGATTTTGTTATACTGGTGTGAGTGACTTTTACTGACAGATTATGCTCTGATATCTACCATATTTATTTCAAGAGGTTGGATGAGTACACTTTTATCATTGAAACATTCTGTCTGATTTTTTTAATTCAAGTTCAGAAATGAGGTCACATGCCGGGAGTGGTGGCCAATGACTTAAATCCTAGCACTTGGATGCCAGAGGGAGGCAGATCTCTGTCAGTTCAAGGCCAACTTAGTCTATTTAGTGATTTCCAGGACAGCTAGATAGTGACACCTTGTCTCAAAAAAAATAAATAAAGATCACAAATCTATAATTCAGTTTGGGCATTTGTTCCAAAGAGTGTTGATAGAAATCTATTTGTTTTGTTTTGTTTTTTGTTTTTTGTTTTTTTTGGTTTTTATGAGACAGGGTTTCTCTGTATTGTTTTGGAGGCTGTTGGACCAGCCTAGCCTTGAACTCACAGAGATCCGCCTGCCTCTGCCTCCCGAGTGCTGGGATTAAAGGCATGCGCCACCACTTCCCGGCTAGAAATCTATTTGTTAATGCTTATTATCTGATATTCATTTTCTATCCCAAGCATGAAAATAAGTTTGCAAGGTAAAGGGGCTCATTTTTACATAAAGAAATTTTCTGGGAACTCATCCTTTTCAAGGCAATGGTTTCCTTTCGCATTTCAATTTGAGGCATAGAATTATAGGTAGCATAAATCCTCATCTAGGAATAACACTGTGTATACATGATTGCCTCAGTTGTACTCTGCTTCAGTTTTCTGATGGACTTTGTGACGCTGCATTTAATCCACTGAGATGAAAACACAGTACCTTGTGCTGGGGAGTCCAGAGTATTCAGCAGATGTTTAACAGACTTCTGGAGGGTGTTGAATCCTTCGTCGGTGTGAACACGTGGGTAAAGCTTCTGCACTACCAGCAGCACCCTAATTAGTAGAGAAACAAATTAAAACAGATTGTGTTGCATGGCTTACAGAAAGAAACAAAAGGTTATCCAAGGAGAAAATGGCTACAGTATAGAAAATGATTCCCATAAAAGACAAGATGCTGCTTTTGTAATTTAATTACTTCATTGTCTATTCATGCACAAAATCCCCCAACATTGTTCTTGAACCAGAACAGAGAACTTTATGTTTCCAGAATTGTAAAGACTTGTACTCAAGGACCTTGCAGTGAGGGAGCAAAGGTCTTGTCAGGTGATTGGTTTCTGTTTTTTCCTGTTAAGAATTATAAACAAATGACTAGGAAAAAGCAACCCACACTGAACTGAAACCTTTTTTTTAATTAAAGGAAAAAATTAAATGCTAGAAACTGTTTTTTGTTAAAAGTCAAGCCTAGATCTAGTTTGAGAAGTAATTATTGCATAATAATGTCACATATATGAATATTTTGCTAAAGAAATGATAATGTTTTTTAAAAAGCAGAACTTGGGCTAATTAAGATTGTGTTCTGTCCCTTAAGTGGACCACAGGCACTACTCCAAACACAGCTCAAAATTCATCTCAAAACACCCAACACTGGCTTTCTATGAGTTATGTAACCAATAATACAGCCAGTCACACTGGGCACAGAAAATCAGCAATTCACTTACTATTCAAGAAATTTCCTTTCATCCCTTTATGGTCATTAATTCATTTCAAAAAGAGATGTGGTAGTTGCATGAGGATGTCTGAGTCTCACAAATGTGATTTTAGAGCAACAATCAGAGCTGAGTCAGCATTTAAACTTGAGCAGCAAGTGTCTTGCCTTTACCCTTAAGCCATCTTGCTTGTCCCCAGTGCTTCGAGTACTAATTATTTGCCATTGAAGGATTGGTACAGCACAAACTAGCTACTAGTTTCTTTGCAGACGGAGTTTCTGTTCTGCTAGTCCTGCCATCCTTCAGTCCCAAACAAACACACTGAGGCTTATATTAAACGTCAACTGTTTGGCCAATGACTTAGGCTTCTTACTGGCTAGCTCTCTCTTAATTATTAATTCATAACTATTAATATATGTATTTCTTCATAGTCTTATCTTACCAGAGAATGCCTGGACCTGTTACTCCTTCAGCATGGCATCTCCCTGGTGGCTGCTCTCCCCAGAATTCTCCTCATCTGGTAACCCTGCCTATATTTCCTGCCTGGCTACTAGCCAATCAGTGTTTTATTCATCAACCAATGAGAGAAACATATATACAGAAGGACATCCCCCACCTCATGCTGCCCACAGCCCAAGAGAGTGCGAACCAGTCCCTCCTCTACCTTATAATGGGTCATGTCTGAACCTGAAACCACCACAAGTTCACTGGCAAGGCAAGATGCCACTACAATTCTCTTTATCATATACCTCATCAGTAAGCTGACCACTTTCTCCAGCACTTGAACCAGTGTGTGAATACAGATGTCCAGAGATTTTGACAATATTTTTGGAATCTTCAACTTTTTTAACTGAGATCAGTTTAATCTTAGTCCCTTGGATATGAATGACAGCTAAATTGTGTCTCTTCGGCGATTTCTAGATATGGATAACTTACGTGTTCATGTAATTTTAAATTTTGTTTTCCAACGCTTCCATGAAGTTCATTTGATATGCCTTACTTTGTATATGGGTACAATCTCAAAAGTTCAATAGCTCACCCAAGTTATCTATCTGGCCAGTAGTAAGCAAAGCTGGCCTGGCTGATTTCAAAGTCTCTATGAGATCTCTAGCATAGAAACTACGTCAACACAGAAGGGAGGAGGGAGATAAAAGAATTCATGCACAGAACCACGGTCACTGCCAGTGTATTAACCCAGGTGTGCTTAGACGTGTTAACCCAGGAGTACAGCTATATTGTGTCTTCGTTTGCCTTCTCTGTATAACAGTCAATATTTGGGCAGTTTTTTGCTTGCTCCAAGAACTTACTGCTTCCATTGGTGGTTCAGTAGTATAGTTCTAGTCTGCCAAGAATCTCCTGGTTCTTAATCTTTGAGTTATCTCTGGAGTCTTGTAACCATGGTCACCGGATGAGTGGGTTTCATGTTATAGATTTCAGCTAATTTTCATCTAATCTGGCTCGTTGACCTAACACACCTGATCTACTGTTGCAAACTGAAAGAATTAATGTTTGTTGATATCATGACAACCAGCATCATTGTTAGTCATATTATTAGTAAACAACTTATTGGTGAGAAGACTAAATTTTATTCTAGCAAATTCAAACACCTGTGATGCCGCCTCTCATCCTGTCTGGAATATTGTGACACACAGATCAAGATATATTTACTTTATTTTATAGATTTGTCACATTATTTATCATATAAAATCGAAATTATTCAAAACAAGTCACTTTCTACATAAGAAATTTTTTTCTAAAAGTTTTGCGACTCATATTCCAATGTAACCTTTTCCTCATAAAAGCTTGGAATCATGCATGGCCTTTCATATACCATTCTGAGACTGCTCATTCTTGTAATATTAACAGACTAATCTGAGGGGCAGGATGGCGCATGCCTTTAATCCCATCACTCAGTGGCAGAGGCAAGAGGATCTCTGTGAGTTCGAGGCCAGCCTGGTCCTCAGAATGAGTTCCAGGACAGCCAGAACTGTTACAAAGAGAAATGCTTTCTCAAAAAAAAACAAACAAAAAAGCTTAATCTAATTTTGAAGATTATCAGTATACAGATTACAACAAAAAAAAGAGGTTAAAAAAGGAAATGAACTATCTACAGGGCCACTTGTTCCTTTAATTTGTGAAACAAAGAATAAAATAAGGTAATGAGACAATAATTTGGTGATGAAAATTTTGAGGAAATTGTGGCTTTTAATTAAATTGCCAATTTAGTAATAATAATAGTAATAATAGAGATTTTTCTTTGAAATGGTATTCCAATAAAAATATATATATTTAGTTTTAAATTTTCTAATAATCACCTTTCAAAAAGCTAGGAGAAACCAAATTAATTTTAATACAGACTTCTATTTAACTGAAAACATAAAATTTCATCACTTGGCATTTAGTATTCAATATAGAAATTAATAAAACCTTTGAAATCTTTTATTGTACTACATCTTCAGCCTTCACATGTGTTTTACACCAACAGAGAACCGCGGTCAGTGCTGATTCACTAGTAGCATAAATCTTTGCACCATATTCTTTCCATTTTTAAGTGGAAGTGTCTATTTTGTACAATCAGGAAGTCCAAACATTGTTCTTAGAAGGCTTCTGTACAGATGATTGTGTATGTAGTGGTATGTGTGAAAGAGACAACATGAGGGGACCCATGTTTGCAATTGCACTTGTCCAAGTACGTAGAGCTGGGGACCAGAAGAGGGTGTTAGGATGTCTTCCTCATCGTCTCTGCCTTATTGTACTGAAACAAGATCTCTAAGCAAACTGAACTCAGTCAGGCTGACTCCCAGAATCCTCTGTCTTATCCCCCAGTGATGGGATCACAGGTATGCAACAGTCAAGATATTTACGTTAGAGATTGAAACTCAGGTCTTTATTCTTGTGTAGCAAGTGTTCTTCCCCACTGAGCCATCTCTATGTACTTGAAAACAACTATTTTTAAGAGAATAATTTAGTGAAGGGACAAATTAAAAGTTTTCTAATGCAATTAAAGAGTGATCAGATTTTATACGCTACCCACTGGCCACCTGGAGCTGTTGAAACTTAAAATATTGGTATACCCTTTTTAAGATTTATTTTTAATTATGTGTGTGAGAGGGTATTAGCAAAGATGTCCCTGGAGATCAGAGGAAGGTGTTGATTCTCTGGTACTGGAGCTGTAGGTGATTGTGAACCACTTGATAGGGCCCTGGGAACCAAACTCAGGTCCTCTGTAAGAGCAGTATGTACTCTTACCCTCTGAGCTGTACCTGTAGCCCCAAGCTATCAGTATTCTTAATTGAGATGCTTTACATTATGCTTAAATTTCAATAAACTTACAGAATTTTGAAAAAGCAAAATCACACATTCAAGATGTACCCAACTTACTTAAAAGTTTTCTAATGACTAAATTAAGCACGAATTTTAAATTCTTCAATTAAGGCTGAGCTGTCAGATCCTTGGTCACCTTTGCATGTGCCAAGTATTCAGAAACTCACAGTGATAATGATATCATACTAGGAATAACAAATACATAAATCTATAGAAATTTACTAGATTACTAAGGAAACTATGTTGTTTAATTGGGTAAAAGTCACATGCCACTCTCTTGTGAAAACAATAAACAGAGTGGGAGGAAAAACTTACAAACCATGTATCTGGTGAAAGATTTACCTCCAAAGTGTATGAGTAATTCCTACTGTGAAGTATTGAAAGTTAAAAATGGCCAGGGATTTGAAAAGGAATTCCTCTCAAGAGAACAGACAAATGGCCAGATGTTTAATGAATAAATGAAAGGCAAGAAGTGTTGGTGAGGACATAGGGAAAACAAAGCCTGGTCACACAGTT
Source organism: Mesocricetus auratus (assembly GCF_017639785.1). Taxonomy (NCBI): domain Eukaryota; kingdom Metazoa; phylum Chordata; class Mammalia; order Rodentia; family Cricetidae; genus Mesocricetus; species Mesocricetus auratus. Next base: position 36,942,338 of record NW_024429194.1, on the reverse strand, counting down.
TGTTAGAGCACAAAATGGTGCAGCAAGTTCTATAGAAAATGCTGGGGAGACTTCTGAAAATACTAATCACAGAACTACCATATGATGGAACAATCCCTCTTCTGAGTCTATATTTACCCCATGGGAAGTAGTGTAAATGATCATTGAAATACAAGATAAACCCTCTTTATGTAGCATGGGCTGATCTTGAACTCACCACTCTCCTACTTCAGCTTCTCAAGTGGTGCTTTTTAAGTCTAGATTCTCTTGACAGTGTAATACTGAACTTTTTTCACGACTCTGTGTGATTCTAGAATTTATTTTTACTGGATTTCGAATCTTTCAATAGCTGTTTTGCTCATTCATTCTTTGTATAGATATTTGTTTTCTTCAGCTTCTAGTTCTTACAAATAAACATTGAGAAAATGGCATCATGTAAACAGGCTCTCGTTTTCTTAAGAAACTATCTAAGAGCAAAACCAGCATTGTTCTTCATTGGAAGGTGTGATGCTGTTTGTGTGTCAACTTGGAGCTAACTGGAGTTATCAGAAAGAAGGGAGCCTTAGTTAAGAAAGGGCATCCATGAGATCAGGTTGTGGACAAGCTTGTAGGGCATTTACATAATTAGTAATTGATGGAGAGGGCCCAATCCATTGTGGGTGGTACCAACTGGCAGTTCTCATTCTATAAGAAAGCAGTCTGAGCAAGTCATGTAGAGCAAGTCAGTAAGTAGCTACCCTCCATGTGCTATGCATCAGCTCCTGCCTCCAGGTTCCTGCTCTATTTCAGTTCCTGTCCTGACTTCCTTTGATGATGAACAATGATACAGAAGTGTAAGTTGAATAAAATCTTTCCTCCCCAACTTGCTTTTGGTCATGGTGTTTCACTGCAGCAATAGAAACCCTATGACACCATCTGTTGACTTAGAAAGACAATTTATGAGGGAAGTCAATCCCATTTAGGTGACTAGAGCAAACTTTAAGCCACAGGGCTGTTTTATACAGGATGATACAGAGCAAACTCCACAGAGACATGTGCACAGGGCTTAGGTCGTCCCAAAATGATCCTGAGTTGGTTCTTCTCTCTGCATCATTCTTGGAAACCCGAGGACACAAAATGATGTGTAGTTCGGAGGAGAGAACTCCTCTTACTTCTCATGGATGCCTGATGACTTCAATGAGCAAACACAAAGGGTCTTTCATTTTGCTCAGTTGACACACCCAACTCCATTGCCCAAATCTGCAGCAGGATGCCAAAGAACTGCTTTCCCAATGTTTAAATAACCTACCTGACAGTAAGACTCACAGGAACTATTTTTTTAAGACTTCTTTGTGAACAATTGCATTCCATGTAACATCCCATTAACTTACCTGTTTGCCTTTTGAAGAACACCAAATAGACCGCTCAGTGAGGTGTCATTCTGAAACACATCTGGAAAACTCGACAGAAGTTGCCACACTTCTCTTTGCTGCTGCACTTGAGAGAAAAAGGAGAGCACCTGGACAAGCCCCTGAAACACTCTCTTCTGGTTGTCAGGATCACTGGACATCTTCAGAAGCCAAACCGTAGAGAGAAAAAAATGATACTTTGACATTTGTAGTCATGTGGTTTACTGTCTTTGAAAAGACTTTTTTAAACTATATTTTTCACATTCAAATCCAGTTTTTGAGATTTTTTTGCTGTTGTTGTTTAAATCCTTACTCAGTTTGAAGTCATCTCTCCCTGGGAAAAACTGCAAACATCTTTCAACATCATTGGCTTTTTGGCCCCCTTAGAGTTCCAGAAATTAGCATGATTAAAGCTTGATTGATAAAATTATGTTGATATGAAATATTTAAGTTAGATATTCAGAAATTAAAGTTAAATTTCTAAAACAAATTTAATTTCTGAATGCTTTTCATTTTGGGCTATTTTATTAGTTTGGGGAATTTAATATAATGTGTTTTCATCATGTTCATCAATACCTCCCACATCCGCTACCCCTTTCCTGTCCACCCAGCTTTATGACTTTTTTCATCCATTAAATCCAATTTGTGTTGCTCATATATCCTCAAATGTGTGACCTTCCGCTGGCGTGTGATCAACTTATCAGGAGCCTTACTCTTAAAGAAAACTCATTCTCCTTCTCCCAACATTCATCAGTTTTCAATACCTCCTCGATTAGGGGTGAGACTTCTCATCCACCTCTCCTTTCCATTCTGGGATTTGGTCTGACCTGAGCTTACACAAGTCTCATGCATGTTGCCACAATCACTGTGAGTTCACAGGTGCAGCTTCCCTTCTGTGTCCAGATGACCCTGAGTAATTCTTTTTTTTTTTTAGTTTTCCTTATTATGTTTCCTGGGAGACACAGGCATATTGCTCCTATATCTTTCACTAGGATGTCTATTTTTGGTGGAGATCCTTTAAAGTTAATATGTGTGGAAAAGTAAATGAAATATATTATGGATATATATTATAGATATACTGTAGTGTTTCCAGATTCTGTCCCAAAGCTTGAACATTAGTTACCATGAATGGTTAACTATGAAGGAATCTACCTGATGACCACACCTTGTGCTTCCAACAAACCAGCAAAACTATGGCTTTTGAATCACATAATCTAGATAGTTCTTACAGAAGCATTTGTTCATTATGGTCTCATCAGAGCAAGTTTCTCCATAACCCCACTCATACCAGTCAAGATGAACCTTCCATCTGTCTTAATTTGATTGATTTTGAACAGTGTAGTTTTGGGTACTCGGGGTACTCTACCTGATGGAAGAATTTATATGCGAAAGATGTTTTCCCTAGTACTGGGGATTTGAGGCAAGCACTCTCCAACCATAGTACAAATTCAAGGGGATGGTGAGAGCATCATATTGTAATTTGAGCTATTATAATTCTGCCTTAATCTGGATCTTTTGGAAACCAGATTACCAAAAGATATATTTTTAAAATTTAAAAGTTCAGAGTATCAAGGGGAAATGTTAAAGTAAGCATGCTTTTGTGGGTAATTCTGAAATTTTAATTTTTCATTACATGTAGGTTTCATTAAATTTAGATATTGGCCTCTTGGTTTTCTATTTTTCCTTCATCACTTAAGACTAGCATACACAGAATATTGAGATAGCATTCTCTCCAATGTGTAAAATTTGAGGGACAGGGATAAATGATTTCATCAAAAGTCAGCAAATGAAGTTTGATGTCATGAGAAAAGTAAAGACATTACTCATTTTTCCAACTTCTGACAAGAGTATGACTCTCATACCTTAGTTATTAAACTTTCATTCTATTCTGTGTAATCACACTCCTAGGTCTCAGGGAAAGCACTCTTTATTCATCATAGAGCCAAGCTGTTTTTTTAATGAGGTATATCTACATTAATCATATATAATATTTCAAGTTCAGCATCAAATCATTTCAATCCTGTACATTTTAATGATAAATAACTGCTACTTAACATTAAACACTATATGTAAATGTTTATGTGGGAGGAAATTATGGTAAGAGTCTACAGATATTCCAGTCAATATTTCCCAGTCCAAGTGGGCTATAGTCTTGCTTAATAATTCATAGCGAGCCAGTTTGGGAACCCCAAAATGGAAGCCTAACCTCTCTAATTGTGCATAAGATTTTGGAGATATATCTGTATCTATAGATTTAATTTGCACTCACCTGAGAGACCTGATATTTTAGTTCCTGGAGAGAAGACTCTAAAAGTGTCATGTTCGAAAGGCAAAATTTGTTAAAAACATTTTTCCCTAGAGTGAGCCAAGAGAAGGCATATTCTGCAGTGTACCCTGGGTAGCTTTCACACAGCTCTCTTCGTATCTCCTCTGGAGTTGAATTTTGCTTCAGCAGCTACAAGTATGTGAGAGAACAGAGAAGTCGTATTAGAAAATATAAATAGGAAGAGATTTTCATCTTCAAGGTAACTGGCTTATCTCTGCAACAGCTGTATTTAAAACAATATTTAAAATAACAATAAGGTATGCAAATATACCTATGTGGATTTGTGGAGGAAGAATGCACATGAAGACATAAATTCATGTCAATGATTTGATGTAAATGGTTCACATTTTATTTGTATAACAGAGCTGGCTTATCTCTGGCCAGAAGACCAAAAGTGTCAAATGGTTTCTGACAAAAATCTTTCTGAATCAAAATTGTATTCATTTTTCCTGGGCCTTGAGTAGCAGAAGCTCAAATGTCTTAACTCTGTGTGGTTTCTTGTAAAATTGGTCATAATCATTGGAAGACCTCAAAAAAAAATGGGGTTCTATTCTTAGGACCAATTGTGCTTGTTTACAAAAGTGGAGAGATGGATTGTTTCCTTTAAGTCTCAAGTACAGAAAGATAAAAAAGGAAAAATATGAAAATGCTTTTTAAATAGATAAGTCAAGATAATTGCAACAAACAGTAATGGGAAACAATTTTCATAAGGGAATCATTGTAAATGGCCAATGTATTGCATAGCACAGAGGCATTGCAGATGAATCACTCCTTCAATCATAATATTGGTCACCATAATAGTTTGTGTATTTATGACATTAACTACATTTAATTGTAATGCACAAGGGATTTCTTCCAGACACTAACTCATATAACTTTATGAGGTAAAGGTCAACTCCATTCTCCCCTTAGGTTCCCATCACAAAATTTACACTCTGCTTTCCAGCAACATGACTTCTAAGTGTAATGGAACAAGACAAGATGCACTTCTCTAGGAGACACTGTACATGCTGGTATTCTGGTCATTCGTTCACAGCTCTGATCTAACGTTACACATAAATTCACTCCAGAGTAATTTCCCTCCTCATTCCTGCAAGGGTTGCAGAAAGCAGTAGAGAGAAAGAAAGGAATCGGGAAGACTTCTGGCACAAGCATCAATGTGTCATCCTAATTCTTAGATCCCTGCCTCATTCCACCTACTCTAAAAAATATGTATCCATAAACACAATATTCACTTGGGGCTTATATCTCTAGACTATGTGACTTTGTGGTGCCTTACAAAACTCTAAAATCCCACTCTACATGAGAAAGAGATTTTGGGAGTTCCAATACAGTAAAGTGGCAATTTTGAGAAAAGTGTTTGTAGTCTATGCATTCTAGGAATTGTCTGATCCAATGCAAATTCTCTCCAGGAATCGAGAAGAAAGTAGAGAGGACTAGAACAGGTTTTCCTTGTGTGCACACAGACCCTGTGAGGGGAGGACTTAAACTGGAATTAACTGGAAATGCTGAGGAACTTCCAGGACCAAGGGATTCCTGAAAACCCCAAATGTAACAGAATATCAACTTTCAATTTCTACATTATACAGAGTAAGAAAGGGTTCTATCACCAACAGCACAGGCAGAGTCAGCACTGTCTTGTTGATTTTGGTATCTTTTCATGGCAACTATTTTTGGTTCATCTCTTTTGTTATTTATATGACTTGCCTTAATAAGACCTGGATCAGTTTAATAAGATGTCTATGTTACACACAATGGAAACCCAAGGATCAGTAATATGCTCACAGTATACAGTAGTGACTAGGTTTACTGGAATGGGAATAAATACCAGAGGAATGTCTTATGATTCAGATGGAAGAAATATCCTCTACCTAGATAAAGTATGTGTGAAAGAGGTGGGGATAGGGAGGGAGACGATGGGAAGGAAAAAGCAGGATGATGGAGGCCAGCCATATTTAAAGCATGATAGCTTGACTATATGAACTAGGGTGGCTGAAAGACAGCAAGTTATGAGAGTGTAGGAACTACAGAGTAACTGTTGTTCTTTAAATTATTCAAACATAATTTCCACACATGCATACATACACGCACAAAGAAAGGAGAGAGAGTGCTTTCAGGCCACTAGCTCACATCTCTTATAAAATCGTGTTTATTATCTTTTGATCAGAAGAATCATAAAGTAGATGATCTTTGGGGAACAGAAAACTCCATAGTTAAGCTCTGTAAAACATGCTAAGGAAAAAGATTTTCCTACTTAGGGGAGAGATTTTCATAGCTCTAATTTGTCCAAAGGTGTTAGTATGGATGAGGCACCAAATGCAAAGAGTGTTATAGCTTCACTTTCATTTCCTTGCTTCATAAAATTGAAAAATCACATAAAATACTACATTATTTCTTAGTAAGTGAAGACAATAAGTTTAATTAAGGGACTTACCAGGGCAGTAAATAAATGCCTAAGACCTTAAGGAATTTGCAGTGTTTTAAAATGAAACTCTGATTGAAAAGTGCACAAGATAGATCCTGCCTAAGATAGTATTCAAACTAGAAAAGTGCTACAAACCCCTTCCTTGGGGAACCTTCTATCAATGTAAAACATATTTGTTCAAATTCTTCATTATCTGACCATTGCAAAACTAAAGGAAGTTACCTTTTCCAAATCAAGGATGCGTGTGAGCACTTGGCTGCCATTGAAAATTTCTGGGCCCATTCCTTCCAAATCAGAGCTTGGTCTAGGAGGTAATGTGGCTATGACAGAAGAAAGAGCATATTAGAATTTTAAAAGAACACGTAAACACGTGCTTGCAAATAGGCACAGTCACATAGCTGTGCTCTGTAACCTCATGTGGCCCACAGCAAGAATGCGCATATGCATGTCTATCCCATGAACTTTTCATGGGGGCAAAATGGCAGATTTTGTAGGATTTTCTTTCCATGTAAAATTGTCATGGCTTTAGTCTGCTCTTATTTTTCTTCCCCCAATCATTTTGATGCCATTTGCTTTCACTCCGGTTTCTGCCATTAAATTTTATCACCAGTATTACTGCCCAATAAACAGAATCATTTCTGTGCAGGCTTCGAGGATTGAGGTGCCCTGACCAGCTCCATTGATCCATCATCTCCAACACCTGTCCTAGGGATCAGTCAGTACACATCTGGCGATAATGGTCTTTCTTTTTAATTATCCAACTGGGATGCGGAAATCTGCTTAGGACCATAAATCCCTCCTCCCCAAAGTGGTTTCTGAATGATATTTTAGATCAAATAAATGGGATGAAGTGATTAGTTTAGACTACAGCATTTTCTAATTAAAAAGTTCCCAAAGTGGCCTTGTCTAAAACTACTTATAATGTAGTGTGGGTTTCTGAATATTGAGTATTAAGTAACTAGAAGTATAGATCTTATCTATACCATGCATAGCAAGTATGTCGATTTTTATAAATATTGGGCACAAGTATTTGGTATCCTCATGACAGAAAATCCCAGCCTTTAGAGAGACCAGTAATGTATTTCAGTAGGGGCTTTATTTTAATGCCTATAGGGCTGAACAATTTACCATCTTATTGCTCTAGACTCAGGCAATCTATGTATGAGATAACTAATCAGGAGGAGAAGTATAATCTGTAGCTACTGAGCAAAGCAGAGCTTACTGGACTGTGAGACTGTGAACTTAATTCTGCTGTGCCTTCACCTTCTCAACCAGATGGATTGCTCATAATAACATTAACACCTAAAAACACTGTCCAGCATGTTTCTATGACACCAACCCTGCACTTCTTCATTTGGTTTAACAACTTGTATTGCAATGTTACTCACCATCATAGTTTCAGATATTCAAACATTTAAATTTCATTTAATTCTTTATATATAAATTTATTAAATTTAAATAAATCAAAATTGTTTAAGTACTTAAGTAAATATGCTTCTTCTTTTTCCCAAAGGAACAATCAAATTCCAACATGCAAGCAACTTTGTTCTGTTCTTTAATACTTGCTCAGTCTCTAAGTCACTGGGTTCAAAACAGCGTGCACTTAAATCAATGTTTGTCAAATGAATGTGAAACAGTCCTTTGGTTTGAGGGTTCTAATCACTGTTTCTTTAAGGCACCAGCATCACATATGTAAAAACTTAGTAATTTGAGTTTGAGACACATAAAGATTTGAATGGTTCTGGACTTGTGTGAAGCATGGTCAAGCTAAAGACTTTGAAGCCAGGCCTGAAGGGGAGAGAAAAGCACAAAGAGCACTGGCCAGCAGTTGTCAGATGCCTGTTCCTTTATGACCTTCTGCTTAAGCTCACTGGGCTTCATATCTTCACCTGTCAAATGGAAAGTTTAGCCAGATCTCTGAAGTGCTTGCCAATAATTTTGTTACTGGAAATTCTGTCCACCCAGTTTCCATTTATCTCACAGCTGAAGTCCAGACTCAATTCTAGTATGTGGGGCAATTGTCAACATCCAGACTTTTCTTCCTATAGAGCATCTCAGTAAGACCTTAATGTCTAATCACTCTGAAGAAGTTTGCATAATTACTCTACCATACCCAGGCAGCCATAGGAAGTCCTGGGATCCCTTAGGGCAATCTAAGCATTCCATCTTTATTTGAAAATCCAAAGTGTAAACCTTTTAAAGATTAGTCCTTTGCTGACAGCTCCAAAGGTCTATTCTAAACCTTGAAGGAGAGAGCTGCCTTACCCAGTGGTGTGTGACTTCTTCCTGGAACTTGGGTGCTCTGGAGTGATAAATTGCTGTCCCTCTCCGGGTTGAATGACTTTTTCAGAATTTCACTAGAGGAAGAAAAAGCAAGAACTCTCTCACTTTGTCCACATTAATTTCAGTTAACTAAAGCAATGAATTATGCAAAAGGTTCAGGAGCTCCAAGGACTTACAAATTTTTCACCTATTTCCTCGGATATTAAAAGATGAATTCAACCTAGTCAATGCACCAATGAACACATAAGGTTTCCTATCAGGTAAACTTGCGTTCAGTGATAATGGTCTAGATGAGATTTTAAAGTAGTCCTTATTGTTGTAATCTTATAAAAGGAACTTACTCAATAAAGCCTAGCAAGCAAACACTAAAAGTACTTACAGCATTTTTTTTCAAAGCTGACAGATGCTAACTTCAGGAGTTTTGTTTTGAAGATGGAAAACAAGGCCTGCTTGTTTGTCAGCAATTAAAAAAAAGATTTCTGAATTTAATTAAATATGACATTTTGATTCAAAGGAGAATAGTATTTACAGCCAGATTCAAGGAAAAAGAAGAGAATAACCACTTAATAAGATCTACTAGGTATCAGGAACATACTGTGATTGATGCCATTATAGATGGAACCAGGTATAAAAGGATAGCATTAAGCCATACTTCTAATTCCACCAAATGTGACAACGTAGTGACAGCAGCATTCTGGAGCCAGAGATTCCCATGCCATATATCTCATGCTAGCTTTGGAAGAAAAATACTATTGAATTTCTCAAATTTAGTAACCATCATTTAAAAAATGCATTCCCTACATTGATGACTAGTACTAAGATGCATAAACAACAAAAAAATATTTTCTTCCACCTTTTCACTGAGGAATTGGACTTAGGAGTTAATGCACACCAGGCCATCATTTGGCCAATGAGCCATATTCCCAGTCCCCAAGATGGAAATAATTGTATTATCTTGACAACTAGATACAACTAAAATAAGCACCTAAAATAGATTTGTCTATTCCACAAACAGAATACCTGGATTGAAATAATTTTCAGAATTCTTGGAAGTTGGTGAATTTTGTGTAGTTGTTTATGGAAAGCATAATTAAGACGTGTAAAGATGGCAAGAAATTCCACTTATAACTGTATTTCAGCCAGACTCCTATTATATAAAGCAGTTCTTAGCAATTCATAATTGGGAACATTCGTTCAGTGGTGGTTCTTGTTTTGGTGGCTTCTTTTTATAAAAATGATGAGAGGAGGTAACATTTGTTTCTATTCCCCAGTGTTTTTCCAATATTCTCCTTAAAATGTAGTGGTTGCTCCAAAAGTTCTGCATTCTTAATGTACATTTGAATTATTCATGTCCATGCCTATATTCCCCTAAATCTTTTTACATTCCTTATGCTATTTGGATGGAAAAGCCATTCAGATGAAAATAAGAACTGACCTGAACCTTTTCCTTCTCTCTCTCTCTCTCAAAAAAAAAGAAGTGTTAGAAAGTAGGAGAAAGTTGGGTTTACTTTTTTCTCTGAAATTTTTTCCGGTTCAGCTTGTAACTCTACAAGGAAAATCACTGAGTATCAACACACTTTTGAGAGAGAGAGAGAGAGAGAGAGAGAGAGAGAGAGAGAGAGAGAGAGAGAGAGAGAGAGAGAGAGATGCCTTCATAAAAATTTTAAGGACCAGGGACAGTGGAAAGAATCTGAGGAGATGAGGGAGATCAAAATAGCAATGAAGAAGCAAGGAACAATATGCTGGATAAGTAAGAGGGAAAGGAGAAGGAGGTCGGCAAGCTAAGAAATCATGGTCTTGGGGGAGCAAGGCTGCTTCTGCCACATAGAGCCAGGCTACCCACCTTCTCCTGTCAGCTAACAGCCCTGACACCACTTCTGCCGAGAGGACAGCTCCTTTCCTTCCCAGCCATCAGACAGGAGCTGTGGAGGTTCCGGTACTAGGAGGATCTCCCCTAGACCAGGAAGGGACACTCCTGCCCACCTCCTTTGATGAAGCTGTGCTGTGGGAATGTGGAGTTGGAATACCATATGTACCTTGCTACTCATCCTCCGGAAAAAAATCTCCCCAATATTATTTCATATCGAGATTATAAGTCAAAGTATAACTTCTGTCAAACAAGATAATTTCATTATTCCTCTAACAAACCACTAAAGGGGCCAAAAATGAAGCCAGTCTTCCCGAGCTGGTGGAATTCTGAGCTTTCTAATGAGCTTGATTAGCATGTCAGGTCGTGACGTCTTAGATAATTGGGAGAAAGCACCATGTCTCATTCACCTTTACATTCTAGGGTCCAAGGCAGTCCACCAGCACTGGTCTATCTGATCTGGTGGCTAATTAAACAAAGAGACAGTGCATTGGCGTTAGAGAAAACTCTAAAAATCCTGATTCTGTTTCTTCCTGAAAGATCTCAGACATTGTTTTCCTCCTCTGCATGTTAGGAACATGAACTAACTTGAGTATCTGTGGGAACTCTCATCATAGGCATCCAAGTCTGCAGGCATCGTTGGAGAAGGAAATAACGAGCAGTGGCATCACAGACACAGACACATAATCACGCCCCTCCCTAGCCATGCTCATCATTAGATCAACAATATTTATTAAATTTCCATTCTGGATAATCATAATGGGAAAGTCAAATAGAAAAAAATCAAGAGTCTTGATACATTCCTGGGAGGAGCTAAGTAAGGGCCTGCATAGGGGATAATAAAATATGATTGGGCCACTAAATTGGAACTATCATTGGCCACGTTTGTAGAGCATAGTCCTTAGATTAGTAACCTTAATCTCAGCCCTTGTTACCTGATTTTTCCTTCTGTATTTCACTACCCCTACTGGCTCTCATCTAAGAATGCCTTTCCTTGCCTCCCTCAGAGGGCATTTGACAATACAGTGACTGGGAGAAATAGCCAATTGTCACAGCTGCAGACAGAAAACACTAGGTGCTTAGTAGGCAGAGGCTTGAAATGATGCTAACACCCTCCAACACACAGCACAACAATGGATTATCTGTCCCAAGTATCAGCTGTGCCAAAGCTGAGAGATGCTTCAGGATACTGTGACAACTGAGCGTGATTACTCATGGATTTCTCATCCTCATTTACACTCTCCAGAACTAACCTAGGAAACTTAAAGTTCCTGTTCAGGAGCGCTGAATAGGTGTAATGAATTTGTTTAAAATCTATCTCATATTGGATATCTCTGGGAGTATATGAAAGCATTATGCAAAATGTAGACGACCTCTGAATTTGACACATAGGGCCATCTGATTTGAGAAAATCAACCCTTGGAAGTGAGCCAAGAATGTCTGATTCCCGTTAGCGAGTGGTCTGTCGCATTATTTAATGCACTTTTCATTGGTCTGAGTTGTGTGTACAAATATCACAGTGTTGGTTGAGGATTTTTCTTCTTGTTTGCCAGAGATGAGGACTTTGCTGCTGTGGCATTTATGAAGGTCTCTTTAGAGCAGAGCTAAATAAGAGAGATATTTTGTATTAAAAATTCCACTCTGTCTTGATGAAAACTTAACTTAGAATAGATTTGACTTCTCAGACATGTCTACCAACAGCTACGTTTGGGAAATGTCACATACGTATGAGACATCATAATAGGATGTCTTCACTTGCGCCGGATGTCAGTGCTTTCCTGGGAGAGGAAACGACTACCTGGATAGGTAAAGTCTGTGTGTCGTGGTGAAGTCTGTCTATAAAAAGCACTCCTACTAGGAAGAGACATATGGCCCTTCCTCGGAAGAATATTCCAACTTTCTTTTTTTATCTCTAAGGGTTAGTTAAAATTTTATAAGCATTTTTCATCTTTTCCTCAGAATCATAATAATATGTAGTGACATCTGGAAAGAAAATGTGCTGCCAGACTGCACCTGATCCCCAATGCACCTGCCATTCATCACTGACTTAACTACAGACAAGGACTCAGACAGTCATGGAATCATTCATAGTTACTTGATGCAGTAGCCCTTCCTGGCTATCCATGAGCAGAAGTCATTCACAGAAAAATTTTAATTGTTTTAATTATTTCTCTGATTTCATTCTGATTGTCAGTCTTTAAGGGTCACTCACACTTCAGGTGTAATCCTTACTTGTACTTTGAAACCTTTCTTTTCTAGGTCAGCCAGTTATAAATTTGTTATTATGTTGACCTACCCTAGGTTAGAATACTCATTGGAAAGACTTTGTATTTATAATGCGTCACTAGAATAAGTATATGCCTAAAAGTTTTTAAGATCCTATGTTGAGTGGATGAGGAAATGCGTTAGAGATAGAAAAGGGTTGAAGCATGGGGAATAGAGAGGAAAAGATAGCATCAATGTCTTTACAATGACAACATCCAGATAGTTCTACCTAGACACAAAATAGATGGATTCATTTGGCAACACTGTGAGGAAATTCATGAAAATTACAGTCAAAAGTAAAGCCATTTTCCTACCTCTCTGTAATGGATAACCCATGCCTCCATCGTGTGTGTGTGTGTGTGTGTGTGTGTGTGTGTGTGTGTGTGTGTGTGTGTTATTGAGGCTCAAGCTAGAGCTAAGAGCCTTGGCACATGCTAGGTAAGATCTGAGCTGCATCCACAGTGCTTGTTGATGATATAGCCTCAAAGGTTCCTGAGAGAACTCTCTTGGCATCTCCCTACCCAAATCTACTTCCACTCTAATGATACATTCAACAGCAATATCCATATTCTTCAGGCACAATGTGTTAAGGAAGCTGAATAGTTGCCCTATATGTCTAATGTTCTGGGCATAGTGAGAGATGAGAAAAAAATGTTCATCACATTCACCATGTGTGATCATTTGACTGTTATTTTGTCTCGCTGCCTCTTTCCTCCTAGGTTCAAAATTCTTGTTGAGCGTGAAATGTTATAATTCATTTCTGCATCTGCAGCGACTTACAACTTACAATGTCTGGAGCACATTTTGTGTTGTCAATGCATTCAATCTGGATGAATAACTGACCTATGTGACATCTAATGCATACAGTTAGTTCTTAGAGAAATGAATCTTAACCTTTTTTTAAACACTGGTTCCACAGTTTGAAATTAAAACAACATAAGAACTGTACATCCTATCTCCTTTCAACAGTCAAATGGGGACCAGTACGTGTTCTAATGTCCTTATATAACATATCCAGTGTCTTCAGACTCATTTCAAAACTCATTTATAATTTCTAACACACACTTGAATAAATTCCATTAGCCTTTTTTTCCAGTTCTGCAGGAGCCTTCCAGTAGGATCAAGGACAAGAGTTCACAAACCATGGGTCATGGAAAAGTATGATCTGTAACAGTGGTAGAATCTATAGAGGCAGATCTCCCTTCCCCAGGGTCCCCAGGAATGCTGAATCACTTCTCCAAATAATGACCCTGTGAGCTCTGAGGGGGTGATCTCTGCCCTTCACACTGACTGTGTGAGCAATGGCATGGGTCAGGGGTTCCCACTGTGCGATGTATTTTTAGATGCTGCACAGGGAGGAAGTACAAGGAAAAGATCTGTGATGTCAAGCTATCCATCATGCTAAAGAGCAAGAAAACCAGAAATGCAACCATCTCTTTTGCCTGACAGCTTGTTACAGCTGATGCTAAGTTCAGTATTTTTATTGTTGTTGTTTTTGTTGGGATTGTTGTTAGGGGAGGCGGTTTCCTTTCATTGTGAAGCTAATGCCTGGAGGAGTATGAATTTAATAGCAGAAGGCTAGTGCCAAAATCAAAGTCACATCAAAACACTAGGCCACTGGCCAGGCAGCAGTGACTGCAGTGTGATGATAGCTTTCAGAAGAGCATCTATTAAAGGCAACATCGCAGGCCTCCTTTGATGGCACCAAAGGTGTCATTTCTTTCCTCACTCTGAGAACAGAAGAGTGAGACTGTTTGGTGCTTTAATGAGGCTTTGCCAGTGAGTCTTCCTTCACCAGAGGGAAGCAATTTAGGAGTTTACCCAGTAACCAGGTGCCAGTTTCATTGCTTGACTGTATAAAACATAAAAGTTAATGGCATGCTGAGAAAAATCATTAATACAATTTTATTATTATACATAACTTCCTAAATTAAGCTCCAATTAATTGGTAGTTCAGGAAAATACTAAGTGTACAGCAATATGCAGTGAAGTAGATAAATGACCTGGAGGTCAGAATACTATTTTAAACAGCAGACATGACCAATTGGTATGCCGCGCGACCCTTTCACCGTCCCCCGCAGTGCCCCAGCTTACAGGTTGACTTTCTTCTCCTCTAAGTGGCTTGCCTTCCCCACCTCAGCATCACTTGCTGTGCCTCTTGAAACACTGCCTTCCAGATGTTCACAGCTGTATTGTTCCTCCTTGCACTTGTTGATCTCAACCCAAGGGACACTTCCTAGCAGAGGCCTTCTTTTGCTATGTGAGTCAATTCCTACCTCTCAACTTCTCCCTTTTACCTACTTGATGTCCTTGCTGACATGCTTATTTTTAAGTTGATTCCAGTCGCTATTCAATTGTCCACCATTTACTTCTCCTGTGCACTGGAATGCAAGGAATGCGTCACTTGAAATGGTATCCCACCAGTGGAAGTATCATCATCATTATTTGTTGAATAAATTAATAAACAAGTGAGAATAGAGTTGTTCTAAGTACCGAACCCCATTAACTTTCTATACCAATAAAACCAGTGAGAATTACCTACCCAGCACAACAGTTGCATGTTGGGTATGTCCCATGTTGTTCCTCATGACAACTCTCAACATATTTACAGTTAATGCTAAAAAGGTTGATCTTTCTGAATTTATCAGTCATGTTATAGGATGCCCAAAATCATGCCGTACCATTAAAGAAGAAATTGTGCTGTGTGCCAAGGAATTTAATACTCAAGTCTGAGAACCAAATATCTGTAATCTTTTCTTCAGTGAACATTTTTTAAGTCTGTAACAGTGTTATCTTACAGTTGATTCAAAATTACAATATTTTTGCAGTTCTATTGACAGGCAGGCTCCTGGGCATCTCTTTAAGATTGGATTTCCAGGAAGAAAACCTTAGGCTGGAAATGATAATTCTATAAACGGTTTCTATTGTCTATCTTCATTCTGCTGTTTCTCACATCATAAAACAGAACAGGAATTAACCCCATTTAAAGGTTATTGTTTAATTACTGTACTTTCAACATTACTGCTTTGCACTTTGAAATCTTCAGCTTTCTCGTTTGTACTTCCTTGTTTTCATTATAATTGAAAGGACCACAAAAGGTAATATAAACATGTGTTCTTCCTGGAGATGAGTTTCCTGCTATTTGCCTTATACCTGTGATTGAATCTTAGGACAAGGTGTCACTGACACGGAAGGATAAATAATCTTTGAGGACAGAAAAGTAGAACTGCCTCATCCATTCATCTTAAAAAGGAAAATTTGAGTAACTGATGCAAAGTAAGTAGATCGTGCTCAACCTTTTGTAATGATAGGACTGCAATTTACACTCACTTTACTCTTTCATCTTCGCATCCATTCATATAGGAGATAAACTTCTACTTATTTATAGGACATATACATTGGTTATGTCATAATAAAAGAAAATTGATCTTTCAGAAATACTCAGCATGCTTAGGAAGCCCCATACCTGTCTTTAAACAGCGTCTCATCAATGCCCTTTCTACGGAGCAGGTCCCGTGGCCCATAGGGTGTGTCTTTGCATTTGGAGTCTGTGTCACAGAGGAGGGTTTGTAGGAATGGGAAGAATCCAGCACTTGGCAGGTTTCGAGGTGCGAGGTAACCTGAAATTAAAAAATAAAAATGACATCACCATGACCTATATTCCTTGGGAGGAAAAGAAGGATAGTAACAGCTGAATTTTGGAAAAATTGCCTTTGGGGTAAGACTGTGGCCTCAAAATTAGCAAATAACACAGGCTTCGAGGGTTTTTTGTTATTGTTGTTGTTTTTAACTTAACTTGATTTTTTTCTAGATGTCCTAAAATGAATCAGAGGACTTACAAATGCTTGTTGTCCCATGGGCTGTTCTAATTAGAGTTCATTCTAAAGAAACACTTTTCTGTAAAACATCTGTTCAATTATTTTTAGTGTATGAGTGTGCTTGCATGTGTAGGTATGTGCATATGGATGCAGGGACCTACATAAGCCAGAAGAGGGCATTAGGAGCCAAAGAGACAGGCAATTGTGTGCCACCAAGGTTAGTGGGTCCTGGGAGCCCAACTCAGCTCTTCTCAAAGGACAGCAAGCGTTTTTAACCCTAAGTCACTCCAGCCCCTCTAAAATAATACTTGAAGGTAGCTTCAAGAACATGTGCTGGGCGACAGTGACCCACGCCTTTAATCCCAGCACTCAAGAGGCAGAAGCAGGAGGATTTCTGTGAGTTCAAGGCCAGCCTGACCTACAGAGCGAGTTCCAGGACAATCAGAGCTGTTACACAGAGAAACCCTGTCTGGAAAAAACCAAAAGAAGAAGAAGAAGAAGAAGGAGAAGGAGAAGGAGAAGGAGAAGGAGAAGGAGAAGGAGGAGGAGAAGGAGGAGAAGAAGAAGTGTTAGAGTGGTTTAAAATAAATCTGTATATCCATATGAAAAAAGATCAACCATTAAGCATAACAAATCATATAGGGAAAGTTTATAATGTATTCCAGAGGGGACAAATAAGAAAACTGTATGCTTTAGAGCAGCACAAACAATATACAAAGTCTTTTAAAATACATAATCATTTACTTATTGGAAAAAAATTTCGGCACTTTAAGTTTGTGTGATACATCTCATGTGAATTTCTTTCCTCTTTCTGACTGAATATTAGCTTTCCCACAATACATAAGTCCAGTTTTGTAATCAAATGAATACAGATGCAATCAACTCTGCAGATGGTAAGAAATGTCATAATGAAACCTGTCCTCTGTAAAGTAACATAAACAAAAAGTGACATGAATGAATATGCAGACTCCCCCCCCAAATTAGCCATGAGCTGAAATGTTGATGGGTTGGTTTTAACAACTGCTTTATAAAATGTGCGTGTTGGCAAGGCAGTTGGCCAGCTGTAGAATGCAAGTCCTTTCATAGTTAGGCTTGATATTAAAATGCTAGATTCTTCCTGGGGGAAAAGGCAGGAGACAATGAACTTCAAAAAAAGACAGATTTTATAACTGTAAGGGAAATTCCAAACTGGAGACTGGAAAACAAAACCTTAATTTCCTCATGAATCTGTTTTAAAGGGGTGTCAGTGCAAGCCTGTTTTCATTTTAAAGAGGAAGGAACAAACTTCATGGTGAGCTCATCATGGCTGTACATTACTATAAGAAGGTGATGTGTGGAAATATGATTTAAATGACACTCCTTATGATGGGATGCCTTACTCAACCCTGATGCAGTAGGGAAGGACTTGGTCCTGACTCAGCTGAACGTGCCAGGCTTGTTGAATCCCCATGGGAGGCCTCACCCTTTCTGAGGAGTGAATGGGGAGGGTTGTGGAGGAGGTGGGGAGAGCAGAGAGGGAGGAGGGGAGAGAAGGGAAACTGTGGTTGGTATATAAAATGAATAAAAAATTTAAAATAAAAAAATGACTTAAAGACAGACCAGAGGGAGAAAAACTGGAAACAACTGAAGGGGACAAAGAAAAGTTGGTCAGAAGAAAAGCCAGATGGTAGGAAAGATTTTTGGAGAAGCTGTGCTGTTGACCTTGAAGATGAAGAGTCTAGTAGTGAGCTGCCTATAAAAGTTAGAAAAGGCCAGAAAGCCAATTCTCCCACAAACAGACAGAGAGACATGAAAGCCTGTTCACATCTTGATCTTGAGCATGCTGAGATTCCATTCTGGACTTCTGACTTCTGTAAAGTACTACATTTTTATTATTTTTAAGCAACTCAGTTGGTAATTGTTTATTGTAGTACACATAAAGAAATAATGCAGAAACAAATACCAACGGTTTTTAAAAATAATACCGGTAGTTTTGAAAGCTTTGAAACTCAAAAGAGCTTTGAGAGCACTTAAGCCCACCCAACTACCCATTAGCACTATGTAAGCATGCCCAGTTGCTGACACAGGAAAGATTCCTTCTACCAAACCCAAGTGTAAACTAAAGTGAACTGACAATTCCCATCTGTGTCCTCCTCAGGGAACCAGCTACAAAGGAACAATTAAGTTGGCTCTTAGTCTTTCTCACCACTCCCTTTATGTTGAACTTCTGCCTCAGTGAACTTCATGCAAGACCTTCATACATCTATAGTGCAAGTTCACCATTAATGGTTATCTTCTTACATAGATCCCAGAGGTATGATTCTGCCAATGGGTGTGTTTCCACGCTATGTAAAGCACACATAAGAACTGATTTGAAGGGGGTATTAGTGACTGGAGAGATGGTTCAGTGGTTAAGAGCACTGGATGCTCTTCCAGAGGACCTGTGAGCAATTACCAGCACCCATATTGAGATTCTCAAGTGTATGAAACCCCACGTACATGGCATTCACTGCCCTCTTTTAGCCTCCATGGGCACTGTTCATGTGGTACACAGACTTATGCATATAGACATAACACCCATGCACGTAAAATACAGTAAATTTTACAAGAGGAAATAAATGAACGGTAGTAGAAACATGACCAGCAGGCTCCATCTCTCTGTATCACTCACCAGTGCGATAGGGTGGTTGAAAGGTACAGTGCTACTATGATCAGCAAAAGTACACAAAAGTCATCCTCCAAACTGAAGAGGGGACAATGGGGAAAGATGCTGTGGGGAGAAGGATGCTTTGCATACAAATTTACCTTTCCTGGAGCTGATTTTAACTTGCAAATTTGTTTGAGAAGAATTCCAAAGAGTATAAACTCACAGCAGTCTTCAATGTCATAAAAAGATTGAATCAACTTTATAGGAAAGCTTATCACAGGCTTTCTTTAAAAATAAGTTCCCATATTATCAAAAGTAAAGATGACAACCCTGTGCCTAGACTTTTCATAAGTGATATTTAAGCTGTCATAGTGGAACCATGCAAATGAAGAATTGGTTCCCGTTAGCCCAAGTGTCTCACAGGGTGTGTGTTGCCTGCAGTACATGCTTGGCCTTCATCTTTGAACTAAGGTCTGTGCACTCACCAAGGTGGAGAGGGGCTGTTGCAGGAGCAGCATTACTGCTGTCCCAAGTACCTCCTGAGTTCTGCGTACTGTGCTAGGCGTGCAGAATGCATTTTGCCTCTCGTCCTCACTTCACAGTCATAATTTCTTACATACCAACTTTTCACAGAACATGGAACCTCGCTAAAGCTAACAAATAAGAATCAAGTAGAATTAAACTCTTGCTTCTTTCTCGTGAAAGGGAAATGGATTTTTCTGTCTTCCACCTATCTCGGTTATCTGTTCAAGGAAGTAACTCCTCAGAGCCACGCATCAACAAACAGCCACAAGTTCTAAAGAGTAGCTAATTTTAACTTGAACTTATTCTACTCTGAAGCTGTCTCTGTAGTGTTCAGATTCTAAAATAATGTTTCCTTTTATATCCCTAAATGCCAGGGTAAAGGAAAAAGAAATAGCTCCCTATCTTTCACAAAACTTCTGGACTGCATGCATAGTTTATCCTAACAGTTTAATGACCCTGTCCTCAACCAGAGATCAGGCTTAAAAGGAAACAAATAGAGGAAGGCCATGACTATGCAAATCAAACCACAGCAAACTGACAGGTAAACTCAGATCTCAGGGTCTCAGCCAGGATAGAACTCTTGGCATCAAAGTTCCCAAAGACTACACATTCAGAAAAACGCCTAAGTCTATCATTGGGAGATAAGCTATCATTGGGAAGGCAAATCTGTTCCTAACCAAGGCTGGAAGTGGAGAAGGAGGGCAGTATTGGAAATGCCAAGTCACCAGTGGCTCAGTCTCCTGGTAGCACTGGGCTAAGATAGTGAATGATCAACCATGATAGTGAGTGACCAACCATGGGAAGGAGAATTATTTCCTTAAAATGGATAAAGTCCACATTACTGACACGATACCATTATAACTTCAACGCATCTCAAAGTTGTCTTGGGGGTGTTAAATCAATCTCAACTATGGGACAACTTTAGAAATGAATCAAAGCTAAGTCAAATCCAGTAAAACTGGAATGACAAAAAAAAAAGATTCAGATCTAAGAGTTTTAACAGCACACATTTTGTGTAGTGATGTCAGTCCATCCATCTATGGTTACTGACCGGAAAGATCAGGTTTTCTTTTCCTTTCCTACTATACAAAAATCCTTACTCAGAGCCCCATTCGTGAGACATAACGTAAAGTTAAAGCAGTGTGTGTACCACAGCCTCAGCAGCATCACCTGGGACCTTGCTAGAAATGAATGTTTAAGAGACTGGAACGCAGCATAGTGATAGAACACCTGCTTCGCACACATAAGATATCCTGGATTCAATTCCCACCAACAAGGAAAGGAAAGGCATTACTAACTCTGCTCCCAACTCAGAAGTTCTGCTTAGGGTTAATCAGGAGCTCTGGGGGCAGGGTTCAGCAGTCTGTGCTCACAATCACTTTAGGTAGTTCTAGCACATACTCAACACAAAATTAGATGGTGGTCCTTGCGTAAGAGTCAGATAGGAAACGGTTTAGCTCCATAGACTGTACCCACACCACCACAATTACTTCATTCTGTAACTTATTGTTAAAGAGGCTACAGTGTGTAGCTCAGTGTGCTTCTTTGTGTCTCACAAAAACTTCATTTACAAAGGCAGACAGTTGGCTAGATGTGAACTGTGGTTTGCTGTTCTCTGGGAGGGTGAGCCTTCCTAATTCTCTCTCTCTCTCTCTCTCTCTCTCTCTCTCTCTCTCTCTCTCTCTGTCTCTCTCTGTCTCTCTCTCTCTCACACACACACACACACACACTTCATTTTTTTTCTCTCATTTCCTCTTTCTTCTCTTCTTCATTGGGTCTAATTTCTTCATATACTCCTTTTCCTTGTTTTCTAATCTTTGCTTTCCACAACCCTGCTTCTCTGTTTCTCTCCTCATGTTCTACTTCATCATCTCTTCGCTCAACTTTGTGGCCTAGAATTTGGCAGTGTTCTCCCAACAGCCTCCCTTTCTACTGTACTATTTATTTTAGTAGGATTTTTGTCTACTCTTCAGGAGCTTGTTGCTCACTGACACTGCCTAGACAATGACTCTTTTCTATTTATTATATTATTGAAAACAGATGTGTCAGTCTCTATTGTAATGATATCCTCTCCACTTGACACCATTAGGCCAGAGGCATACGGAAAGTGGGCTTGGTGATATTTATAGATATAACAATGATAGAATTTGCAAATGTCCCCTGTGTTTCTTTGTGTTTGCTTCAAAACAGGTAAGAACCCAACCCTTATGGTAATTTCATATTTCCAGGTAAAAAGAAACTAATATTTATTCCAATGAAGAGATGTATTAAGTCTTAGAAAATTTTGACTAGAAACATGGTGAGCTGGTTATTCACTAAGGGTGTTGCATTTTTTTAAAGTTTTTGGACAGTCCTATTGTCAGAGTAAGTAGACAGCCTTCTTATCACACACATGCTGGTTCTTTCATGTTAAGCAACACTAGGACAGGAGTAAATAAGACAAACAGGTCCAAAAGCATCGTCCGAAAGCAATTAAATAATACTCAAGTATAAATAAAACAATACAGGTAGGGAAATGGGTCTCGAAAGCATATTTGTAATCATTTATTAAAGTAAAATTTTACTGTGGTAGTTTTCATGCAAATTTTATTCTTGATTACATTTTTGAAGATGCAATTAAAACTGTGAGGGATATAAAGCTGTCCTTTCAAGTTATTTCATAAGCATTGTCTAGGATGTCCAGAGGACTGTCCCACTTCCCTTTGCAGGAAACCCCTACCACGTTGTACCTGACTGACAGGTCCGCTGGCCTGTCACCCTCCAGCTGGTAAAACAACTGCATTTGCTCTTCTTCATTACAGACCCTCTGAAAAAGGGCTTCAGCGCCCATGAGGCCCTGTGTGACAACCTATGGCATAGCCTGACAGGACTTTGGACACTTTAATAGAGAAAGCCAGCAAAATTGCAATTTTTTAAGATTCTAGATAAATAACAGCTATTTGAAAGAAGGAAGTTCCTGTTATAAGTCTTCCCATGATGCTCAATACTCTGCAATCAATCATGAAATGAATTTGAATTAATAATTGGTTAAAACTCCCAAGGTCACAGGAATACTACATGATGTAGAACTTTAGCGTTAATATTGACCTTCTGTTATTACTACACCAAAGTGTCAGCTTTTTTTCCCAATGTTAACGTCAACAGACTAGACATTGTACCTTCAGTAGATAGTACTGCATTTTATTCTTGGGTCTTAAAAAGGGGTAGACTCAGTATTTCAAAATAACTAATGATGCTTATTCTTATAGGTTCCAAACTAGGTGCTTCTGAAATCTAATAGATGACATCTGTAACACCAACCACTGACTTTCCCACCCATCCATCTTCTACTCAGTAAATATTACTAAGATGTTTTGTGTATGGCATCAAATAAGGGATTAAGTGAGGTTCGTTCTTATATTTAAAATATGTATTTTGACATAAATAGCTATTATGAAAACTGGAGTCAGGGGTTGATAAAGGGGTGAGACAATGTACTGTTTTCAAGTTCATTATGTTTATTTTATTAAATAAAGTATATCTAGAAGTCTTTATTTTTCTGAACTGCCACAAAAAATGGATATAGGAAAACACATATTTTAAAAAATAGACACAGAAACTTATGGTTTTGAAAAAAAGTCTCCTATTCTGATAGTTTGTTCTTGTCATATTTGTTTGTCAACTAGACCCTAAATAGAGTTATGGGGGAAAGCCCTCAGTTAAGAAAATGTCTCAATCAGATTGGCCTGTGAGGTATTTTCTTGATTAATGATTGATGTGGGAGGGCCCAACTCACTGTGGGTGGAGCCATTCCTGGGCAGGTGGTCCTGGGTAGGATAAGAAAGCAAATAAAGTAAGCCATGAAGAGCAAGCCAGTAAGCAGCTTCCTTCATGGCCTCTGCTTCTCTTCCTGTCCTGCTTGAGTTCCTATTGTACCTTCCCTGTACAGTGGACTGTGATCAGATCATGTAAGCCAAATGAACCCTCTTCTCCCCAAGCTGCTTCTGTCCACAGCCTTTATCACAGCATCAGAAAGTTAGCTAAGACAGTGCCCCAACTCCTGAAGGAATTTAGCATATCTCATTTCTCATGAGCCTCGTGACAATCCTAAAGGACAGGCTGGGCAGGTCTGACATTCATTTGGCAGCTCAAGCAAGGTTAACTTGGGATGAACAACAGCATGTCAAAATGCAACTATAGAATACCTGACAATGAAAACATTTTGTTCAGCTGCGCTTTAGTACCTTGGAGGGAACATTCTGAGAATTGGGAAAAACAGGTACATTTATGGATTTTGCTGTTGAATTCTTGAATCATGGGGGGTAAATTAACCTCTCTAAACCTATTTCCACATCTACAAAATTGAGGATAATGGGCCTTGCTGTATCACAGGGCACAGAGAAGATCAATTAGATGAAGCTTATGAAAGACATTATGAACACTGACGCAGGCAGGCCCATAGAAACATGGGCTACTTTACTCATCGGGCCGCTGTTACACCACTTTTTTTTTAAACCACTCAGTGTTTGTGACTTTGCTGCTTAACCTGGTCTTCCACCTCTGTGCCCTGAGCCAATGACTGCTTAAGAGTATTGCATGATGTTTCTTTCTACCTAGTAATTCATAAATATACTTGTATCAACTGGTGTAGTGTTTCAACTGCATGCTCAGTGGGTGTGGTGCCATGACACATTCTGCCTAGTTCTCCCCAGGCAAGTGTTGCTCCATAGCCGGGATGGTTTTCCAAGTTCAGATTCATTGGCAAGGTGTATACTACAGCTGACAGTGAGAGCTCAGGTGTGATGTCTAATCCTTAAAACAGTGGGCAGTGAGGTGCCATGTTCAACAGGCTGGCATCTGAGGAATACAGCTCAGTTGTAGAGTATCTGTCTAGAATGTGTAAAACCCTGAGTTTAGTATTTAACATGCAAAACAGAAGTTAAGTTCGAATCTGCATAGCTCAATGGCTGCCGTCACCAAGAATAAGAACAGACCTTGATCATTTGAGCTAGTTCTGGGGTTGTTAACACACACTTACATCCCTCGAAGTTGCTTCCAGGTACACAGACAGACAGACAGACAGACAGACAGATTCTGAAAGGCTCAAAAACTGCCCTTGTAGAGATAGTTTCAGAACTAGATACAAATGAGGTCATGTAGGAAAAGATTCCTGCCTCTTTGTAATTTTGACTTATTATTTATTGGATCCTAATGGAAAATGCTTTGTTTTAAGAATGCAGTCTGGACTCAGGAACTTGTTTCTCCTCTGACTGTCGCTTCTTTGATCCTCAAGTGTACACTTGAGTTGATCCTCAGCCCAGAAGGCTCCAGAATCCCACCTCACTGAATGTCCATAACAAAGTGTATCTCCCTCTTCTATGAAGAGGGTATGGAGGTCTCACATCCACAGCCTGATCTATTTAAATTAAAAGAACAAAAGTCTTGGTTTAAGCTTTGGAGAGAGAACAGAAACAGATACATATCTGATAAGAAACTCCCATGTGGATTGCAACTTGGAAAATGTAAAAATAAGAATCTCAGTCAAGCTACTCAAAATATTCTCACTGGGCAAATATATTGAGGTCCGTGACTTATCTCACAGGCCCTATGGATCTTTCTAGATAATCTCAACATTAACTAACAGGCTTGCTTTTCTGAAACTTCTTTTTCAGTAACAAAGCTTCAGTTTTATTTTTGAAAAAAAAAAAACAAAAACCTCTGTATGCCTGCACCATCTGTAAACAGAATCTTAAGCAACCATTTTTCCTCTCTATGGCTTAAATAAGAATTTTAAGAAAAGAAATGAAGCCTAGATTCTCCTTCCTTCGTTGTGAGATATCCTCTTGCTATAACTTAGTCCCTTGATTCGTTTGGGTCTACTCAATTAGAAAGCTTACCTTTGGCCTGTGAGAGGGGCTGAATCAGGCTGGGTGGACATCTACTGGCACCACTGTGCTGATGAGCAATGTCAAAGAGGACCAGGGCCTGATCTAGGAGCTTTTGTGATAAACTCTGTAGTGAGAATCTCTATGGGGAGCCCTCTCCTGAGCCCTTGACCCCTCTACACATCTAGCAACCCCATCTGTTCTCATCAAAAAAGGGGCACACTGGAGAGGGGTGTCTTCCAACAGACCCAGGGCATCTATTCTGTCCCTGCATGAATGGTTCTCTACCCTGTGGAGTACCCAGGCTCCAGGCAGCTGAGGCTCAAAGCCTGAGCTGGGAGATGAATGAAGGATTTAATGCCTCTCTGCTACTCTGATCTCAGATGTGATGCTGAGTTTAGGGGAATGCAGACTGGAGGAGAATCAGAGATTTCCATTATCTAGGCTCTTGGGCCCAAAGAGTTTAAGAAACTAAACTCTAGCTCCTGTTCTGGGAAATACAGAATATATTTGCATATTAAAGACTCTAAAAAGTTTTGCAGAAAAATACACACTCGCAGCACATATTCTCGAGTGTGCACGCATGCACACACACACAAAACCTAAATAACTAACTTCAGTTAATTTCATACTTAAAAATGAGTGATCACAATTTTTTTCTCTTTTTCTCTCAAATTTTGAAGGTGGTACTGAATAATGTCCTACAAGTGAATGTTCCACAAGGCATAGAGAGAGTGTGCTTAATCTGTGATCTCACATGTGCTTGATGAAAGGGCCTGCAATGGGGAACACCTTACATCTTGGTTTTTCGTCCATCATTTAACGCCTGCCTGTGAGTTGACATCACACTTACGTAGCTTAGCTTTGGTGAATCAGGAAGTATTTCGGATTATTTGCATTGCTCTCTGGCAGCCCTTCCATAAAACCTACCTGAGACATTGCTTAGAGATGGGAACTTTATTCCAGAAGAATTTGAAGAGGCTGTAAAAGTACATGCTCCATAATGAGGAAAAACAATAAAGTAATGAGGAAATCAGAAGAGGAGTCGAGGTTCAGAAAAAAAAAAGGCCACCCAATAGTGATGCCAGAGGTTGACACACGTGCTGGTCAAGGTGCTATAAGCTTGGATCCGGATGTCCTAGACAAGTCAAGGAACTACAGAAACGTGACTCAGTTTACAACATCCATAAAATAAAATAAAAATAAATTAATATGTTGGGAATGGGGATGGCGTTTCACGTATGGAAATAACCCTACCTATCAAGTATCAAGGGCTTCATTTCAGTGTCTCCTAGTGAATTTATCCTCAGACCAGCACAGGAACATCACTAAAAGTACCTCAGTATCCTTAATGGGAATGGAAATAATGAAAGTGTTTGCTAATAGAGTGGTTGCTAATAGAGTGGAATATAGGCTGGAGAAATGGCTTACTCAGTAAAGTGCTTGCCATGGAAGAATAATGACCTGAATTCAATTCTCAATATTCATGTCAAAGCCAGGTGTGCTGACTCATGCCTATAACCCTGGTGCTGGTAGGGGACAGGAGGACCCCTGAGGCTTTCTTATAAGCCAATCCAGCCAATTTGAGAAGCTGCAAGTTCAGTGAGAGATATTGCCTCAAAAAAATGTCAATTGTGATTGAGAAAGATACCCAGTGTTGACCTCCAGGCTACACATGCACATGCATACACAAAGGTGTACATGCACAAAATGTATGAATGCACATGCATGTGTACAGAGAGAGAGAGAGAGAGACAGAGACAGAGAGAGAGAGAGAGAGAGAGAGAGGGAGGGAGGGAGGGAGGGAGGGAGGGAGGGAGGGAGGTAGTATTCTCCTTTCACCACTTAGAAGGGAAATACTATCAAATGGGGGCAGTATCTTAAGACCGGTAGGCAGAATTCTGATCAAGATAGTGAAAAAACTTGCCAAGTTGTTAAGGAATATTCAGGCAAAAAGTGTCCACTCCAGCTTCCCCCCCCCCCTAAACCTTTCCCTTTTGGATAAACTAAGTTATGGGTTGTTACCTGAAACTACATATCAGCAAACATTTCACAAACTAACCACTCAAGTGAGTGAAATGCCAAGTAGAGATAGGAGGTGGAACATATCCTTCAAGCCCAAGCTCGGCAAATGATGTATTATGTAATAATGACCCTCTGTCTCAAGTCAATTCCCTTACTTATGCAAGAAAAAAAAGTCTAGACTGCTTATCCATCTTACTGTTAAGAGTAAACGAATCTCCTGTAAAACACGATTGGGATGTGGAAATGTTAGGCACTTCAGGGGGAAATTCTGTTTGGGAATTAAAATGTGACTCCTACAAGTCATGTGGAAGAAGGATTTTGAGGAAAGACTCATGCCCTATAGAGGGCTGCTCTGATGGTGACTTTCTCATTTGGAAATCTGAGTCAGTTGTTAGTTATCACAGGAAATTCTGTGTCGTATATTGGAAAATAAGAGCCGAGGGCAAACACTACTGGCATCATTGTGCAGAGAAAAAAATAAAAAATCTCACAAAGGCATAAGCTTAGTACTTTTCTAATCAACAGATGGTCTCTTCACTGGGGAAACTGGCACTTTGGTTAGGGGTCCCATCACTCCACATCAGTCAGGGGAAATTATAGGTCTTTGATATTCAGTTATCGTCTGTTTACAAATGATACATGTGACAACCTGCCAGCGGAAAATGTGTGTCTCGACCTTTTCTTTCCAGTGGCACTGTTGGCAGGTAGCAAGCCCATCTTGTCAGACTCAGCTCTTCTGCCAGACTATGCAGTCCCTTACCAAGACCCCTGCCAATCGGAAGAGACAATGTGTATGACCCATGGCCTGCTTTGTAACCCTCAACACGTCACTGGCCATCTCCCTAGCTCTGCCAGAACTACTTCTTTTTTTTTTTTTATCAAATTTCCTCTATCTTTAAGGCAGGAGATACAGAGTGAAATTCTCTGCTGGTAATTTTGCAAGTTGTACAGTTCAAAACAGCTCCATTTAAAGATTAGCATAACAATGAATGTTTTCTGTATTTTCCTAAGAATCATTTCTGCTGAAAGGGAGGGACTTTAGAGGAATTGAAACCAATTTCAAACCATCTGTCTTGGATGAAAATAATCTGACACCACCAAGAATTAGAGAGTTAATGAAGCAATTGGTCCTCTCATCCCACGGTGGGAAAAGTAAATTGGTGAAGTTACTATAGAAAGTATTTGGCCAGACCTAACAATAATTGAACTATGCTTAATTCTAAGGACAAAGTCTAGTAACATAAGAGACACGTGTAAGAATGTCTGTTGCATTGTTATTGAAAATAAATTGAGGACAACCTCAATACCTGTCGGAAGACTGCAGATAGACTGTGATATATCTGGACAGATAATGTATAGTGGAGACGGTCAATAAAATACAATGCTGAGCAAAATATGATGTTGAGCCTAAAATGCACAATGAAAAGGGATGAAAAAGTGGGATGCCATTTCTGTGAAGTTTAGGAAACTGAAAAAAAAGTTAAAAACTAGATAGCATAGCTGGATGCCTAAACAGTAGCAGAAACATAAGCCCAGTGTGAGACCACGGTAGGTGAAACCCTTGATCACAGTTTCTGTAGTAATTAATCAAAGGAGGGATCAGGGAAGGAAGGGAGAAAGTGAGGTCTGGAAGGTTTCCACAGGAGCTTCAGTGATCATGCTCACTTTCTGTTAAACATTAACAAAAATGAGCATTGAGTCCAACATAGCACCAAAATTTAAGGATTTTATAGGGTTATATAATGGGCATATTTTGATATCTGCACCATGTTTTTATGCTTGCCAATGTGCTGTGAATATTTCACATTTTTCTTAATAGTGATATACTATAGTCACCTCCAACCATAATGAGAAGGTTTTAGTTACAGAAGAACCTGAGAAGGCTCATTAGAAGGCAATCTTACCTACAAGCCAATTCAAGGACAACTTTATTACAACACTCTCCAAGTTAATAAACTCCATCCCCTTTGTGCAAATCTTGTGAAAAACTCATTGACCTAGGTATTCTGCTTTTGTTTTCCTGCCATCCTCCTTGCCCTGTTTATTATGATATTAGCTAGGATCTGCGTTCCTAAGAGGAATGGGTAATTCAGAGCTCATTAAATGCAGGATTCCAAACTGTTCATTATACATTACTTCCATCTTGTTCCCACTGAGCATCGTGTGCTTTTGTGTTTACCCATTACCAAGCCTAATTAAGTCCTTTAAGAGTTTCTCCTAATCCTGAAAACTTTGTGTTGTTGGTAAATATGTACCATTCATTTGCATTGCTTCTGAATTATTAATGAATATATTTTTACTTGTTTCTAAAAGCCAACTCACTGTTCAATCTGAATGCTTATTTCAACTGACTTTCGAAGATCTCCTGGTATTAGACCTTTTGTCTACTATTAAAAATACTCTGGGTTACTTAGGGATGTTCTGTCACAGAATTATGGGACAATCACAGAAATGCTGGCAATGACTAGCTTTTACTAGCTGCAAATAATCAATTAATTCTTATGAAGAATTTCAGTCTGTTAGAAAAACATAATTTGATTTATTACAGCTAACCCAAGTGGGCTACTTGGGTAGTCACTGCTCTCTTCTGATAAACATGTAATCAATCCTCAGGCAAATTCCTATGAGCTCTCTCCCCTCACATTTTAGTCAACAGATGTATCATTAGCCAGCTAGCATTACCTCAATGATACTCTTACAAACAATGACAAACAATATGGATTTGCTAGTGCTTTAGTTTGTGTCCTGAAATTTCACCCGAAGTTTTAAAAAGTGAAAATCAAGAAAAGCAATGCCATTTCCTGCCCCCACAGACTACTACAACTTCCAGTAGAAAACCTAAGTTGGTGGTCTCCATCATTTCATGTTGAAATGTAATGCAAAATTGCGCACCAACATCATGCTGGCCTTTGTACTCCTACATTGTCAGTTTGAGAGGATGCAGACATTATAGCCTCATGTGAGTTTTTTTTTTTTTGATTTTTCGAGACAGGGTTTCTCTGTGGCTTTGGAGGCTGTCTTTGAACTCACTCTTGTAAACCAGGCCAGTCCGAACTCACAGAGAGTCTCCTGCCTGTGCCTACCGAGTGCTGGGATTAAAGGCTTGCGCCACCACCGTCCAGATACCTCATGTGATTTTTATCATGTGCATGACATCATTGATTTCTTGTTATGATCATGGGGAAGTCTGCCTTCAAATCCTTTCAGACTTTAAAAAAGAATTCTGAATCTTGTGAAGTCACATGTGGCAGGCATCCCCTTTCTTGTCCTTTCCTAGTTAGAGAATTGTCCTCATCTCTATGTCTACATCACTGGCACAGCATCATTATGCATTTATCCATTGAATCAACGCATTTGTTCAAAGAAAGTCTTTTATATCCTTAAACGTGGAGCTATCTGGAAAAGAGAATTATAAGAAGACAGCAAAGCAAATCTTAGTCATCAACTTTTCATTGGGGCCGTGAATATTTAAGAGTTGTACCTAACTAACACAATACCATCCAGACAATAGCTCTTCCTTTTCTTATTTTAGGTTTTTTCTAGGAATAGACTTCTCTGAAGTAGCAACAAAACAAAGTCCTACTTGCAAGCAGAGTAATTGAAAGAAACGTCCACATGAATTGGCAAGTGAACTAGATGAGTTGTGGGGTTGTCCTTCCTTCTCCTGCTCCTTGTGTCTATTCAGTGGTCTTTGTGGCAGTCTAAATCTCAGGCAAGCAGATGCTGTTTTCCTCTTAGCCTAATGGTGTGAGGAGGAACAGCAGGTTGTGAAGATGTCTTCCCGTGGACCATCTTCAGAGACATTAGACGTTAAAACTGCTCCCTATACCATCTTCCTTTCCCACTTCAATGTTGGTGATGGGCAAAGGAAGCAGAGAATTGTGCTGTAACACAGGAGAAAATCTTGGGATGGTTTCTTAAAAAAAAAAAAAGACGTGACAGCCTACATGAAACTGGAGAATAAGAACCTGGAAATCAATATACTTCCATTCTGCCTCTGAGAGAATAAGTAAATCACTGACTGAAAGAGCTTACTAAACAGTCTATGCTCAATATCAGATCCTAGGGATCAGCCCTGGAGAATGTGGATAAATAAAAGAAATGAAGCAAGGAAGGGTATCTCAAATCTCAAACTGCTCTCCACTTTTAAAACATCACAATTGGAGTAACTTCATCACTGCCTTCCCAGGATGCTGAAAAGCAAAATGGAATTGGGTTAAAACCACTAAAGTTGTCCAGTTCGAGACTTCATCCCTTCCTCTCCCCTGCCCTTCTTGCTCCTCATCACTCAAGTCTATAAATGAGCTGCCAGCTTTTGCCTGTTCTTCCTAAACACGCCACAGGTTTTCCCATAAGCATCGGGCTGTTTTCATTATTTCCTTTGATGAGACTGTACAGTTCTTAACAGTCTGTTAATGCTCAGGGAAAATGAGCAAAAGCTTTATGTTCAAGACAAGCGGATTTCAGCATTAAAATATGCTGATAGAACTTGGGTATGGCACAAAAAAAGATGAAAAGGCTACATTTGGATAGGCCGATAGGATTAATACCAAAATACTCATTGTGGATAAAGGAACAGATCATAGTACTTATTGTATTCTTAATACATATCCCTATAGGCGACATATGTCTTTCATTTATGTGACAGCTTTGCTAGGTGGGTTTTCTTTCTGTTGTTTATGGTAATTAGGGGAATCTGGCACATATTTCAAAGGCCCATTTTACATTTTCAGCCCGACATTGTTTCCTTGCCTCGTCACATGAAAATGGGGGCTATGAATAGTTACTTATTCTTCAATATAGTTATTTTAAATTCCTTGAAAAATATAATGGGGTTTCTTCCTTTAAAAGGCAAGTCTAAGTCAGAAATTTATAAGAACTTATCCTAGGATGAACACATATTCTTATTAATTTCCTAAAAAGCTTTCCATACACAGGATTATAAATCCAAGAGCAATTGCCCTCATCTTTTTAAGAAAGAAAAGTTACTTATTTACACATTGTAGATTGGAAAAGTAAAGACTACTGATTGAACATGCAGGTGGCAGGCTAAAGAGTGGCCATGGTGACTGCCACATTCTTTCTCACCTCCACTGGGGTTAATGCACTGAGAAGTTGAGATTGTGTCTAGACTGTTCTATTTCTGCTCTATACTCTACTATCTCGTTTAAGTAATGGTAGCTTTATATAAACAATGCTGAAAGTGCCGGGCAACTATGTAATAATGAGTTCTAAATCAAGCCTTTCTTTGTTCACCCTCAGAACTACAATATTTTCATCTTTTCTAGACCCGTGCTTGGGAATTCCTCTGTTGGCCCATCGATGAGTTGCAAATCACTTGGTCTATCATGAATTTGTGCTTCCCCAGTTAATTTGATTTTATGGTACCAATCTCTGGCTAGAAAAATAAATTCCAATTACTTTGAGTTTTACATTTGTATTCCAAAGCTCCAGTTAAATTTTATCTTGAGTCTGCTTGCCTTCACCTCTCAGAAAAACAAACTAACAAACAAAACACAAGCCAAGATTTACATTTGGTTTTCCCTCTAAATAATATTACTTATGAATGCTGGGATGTTCTGATGCATGGCGCATATCTTATTCCTTACCACAGAGTGGAAACAGGTTGTACATGTGTCTTTAGAATGCCCATGAGCTTGCATGAGATGATGCTGGGTCATGGGATAGAAAGATGTTTAGGAAAACAAAGTCCAAAGTGGAATTTTATGTTTTATAAAATAGAGTATTTTGAAGGTTCTAACCCAAAGTCAATGTGAAAAGGGCATTGGATAATGTCTTGTCCTTAGATTATCGGAAATAACCTTGCTGACAGTGGTGCACAACTTATCGATACTGTTATATAAAGTAGCACATTGGCATAACTTATTAAAGTGTTACCCAAAGCTGCAGACAAAAGCATGCTTCTCACATCACAACCCATATGCAGTTACATCTGGCATAGGCATTGCACTGAAACTGCTCCATTCTTCCTGGCACATTAATTCACTCTTTCTTAAGCTTACCTACCCATATTTAGGACATGATCAAAGCTTAGCATTGAGTAAGATTCCTACCAGTCTCCATCCCTCAACTATTTTCCAACCACAGGCTGTCTCTCCAACCTACTAAGATAAATCATTTTGTTTGTACAATAGCCCTTTTATAATTGTGCCACAGTACTCACAGGGGCTTAGGCCCTGGACAAGAAATATTCCTCATTCAAGCAGTTGCCTTTATTTTCCACACTGCTTCCAGCCTGATGGCTTCTGTGAAAGAGCCAGTAAGTGTCATCGAAGAGGTTGTTACATCAATGTTCATGTGTGTGACCCATTCATTGTTGTACAAATATTGCTAATGCCAATATTCATGTGGTTTTCCTGAATGTATGTAATCTGTTGTATCTCTCAAAGAGTTTGCATCTCTTTCATTCTGTAACATTATACACATCTATATATGACTATAGTATGCTTGATGCTTTAAAGGCATTTTCACAAACAGCATTGCATTTGGGCCTCATTCAGGTAACTGTTGAAGATAGACATCATTTTCTTATTTATGGATTAGGTAATAAAAGCACAGTGATATTTGTCAGTAATGCCATTGGGACTTAATATTTATTTAATATCATTTGTACATACGTGTGTACACCTGCTTGACTGTGAGCCACATGTGTACAATGTCCTCAAGGTCAAAACAGTACACCAGAACCTCTGGAACTAGAGTCACAGATGGTGTAAGATGCCATGTGGGTTCAAGGACATGAACCTTAGTCTTCTCTGGTGGTAACAAATGCTCTTAACCACTGAGCCATCTCTCCAGCTCCACACTGGAGCTTTAAACAGGCCTTATGCTCTGCAACCCCCTCATCTTATTGCATAATCGTGTGAGACTGGCGATCTAAGAGCTGGTGTAAACTATTCCTAGTTAAAATTGTCTCCCTAATATGGCCGCATGACAGCTACTCCTGCTACTAGTAATAACACTATGGAGAATTGTTCGTTCATACCAGAATAAAAGAGGTTCAAGGTATTGGGTATCTGATGTGTCAAGAGAGAATACTGCCATTCACCATAACACCTAGGCTCTCCAAGCAGAAGAAGAAATTTAGCAATAGACTGTGGCAAGGAAAGGAGGAAACTGATGATGAAGCATTTCTGAGGGAAGCTTGGGGGAAAGTTGTTTAGAGATCAGGGTTCCAAACAAAAGGGTGAATGAAGGCTTGAAGTTATACCAGGCAAAAAAGTGGCAAGCGGGGGCAAGGGAGTGGTTCTTGATCTGATATACTTGATTACATTTGGCCCCAGAGAGATATTATGACAATATCCCTTTATGATAAGCAATGAAGGAACAATTTGTCAGAACAGGAAAAAAATAGTCACATTCAGTTGTTAACTAGAATGAGCACAATATTACTTACTAGATGTTCTGAGCACCTCATCGTAGTGTCTTGTTGGGGACAATGGGATCAAAGCCATAGCTCACTCCTAGCAGAGCAGCCCATATGACATTTAAAAATGTCTTTAATATGAGTTTTCAGTCCAGTGACAAAGTTTGGGCTATGACATACCAAATTAATTGTTTTCTATTGCCACAACAAAACACTATGGCCAAGGCAACTTACAAAACTACACATTTGACTTGTGGGTTTACAGTTCCACCAACTGGGGACCACGTGGTCAAACATATGAGTCTATGGGTAGGCATTCTCTTTCAAACCATTGCACATATATATTTTTGCTTAAAAACCTAAAGCAAAATAGAAATTTTGTTAGTGTGGTTGATCTTTGTGATTTTCGTATTTGTGATGAAATTTCTACCCTTTATCTTTTCTACATTTCTCAACTGCACCCCAGATGGCAATCTTCACACATGAAACATACTTTGTTATATCAGAACCCAAAAGCACAATGACCTGTTATTTATTGAATGTCCACCCAAGTCACAGAACTTGTGTGTCATGTGATACACATTAAACAAAGCAGCTACAATCGTTTTCCTACAATTCTTTTAAAACAAAAATGGAGAAAGATTTGCAGATTTTAACATCAAAGACAGCCTCTGCTAACTTGAGTGGTTATAGACAGAAACTTCTCAGCTATCAAGGCCACATAGAAACTTCAGTCATCAGAAGAGGAAGCATAGGGAACTTCTCATTACTATTCAGCTCTAGCTGCATAAAGATTTATGCTTTCATTTCACCCCAGGAACCTATGAATAGGTACAGCTCTCCATGAAGGTCAAGGCTTTCTCACAAGGCTTTTTATGCCTATTGTCCCATGGACAGATCTGTCACAATATGATTGGAGAAGGAACTCAGAAAGTGACAGTGGGACGGTCAAATGAAGAAATGAATGAGTGGTGTGGTGCTAGGTGACCATCTAAGGAGGCTGAGCCATAAAGTCCAGATCTCAATTACAATGTGCTTCCCATGCCTTAACTGTGCTGGACAGTCACTGCTTTAAAGACAAAGTGAAATTAAGTGAGCCGGATCGCGATTTCAAAATGCTTTTGGCAATGGACTTTAATGGAAACATGTACAGTGTTATCCTAGACCTGGACTCTATGCCTGCTCCCGCCTTACCTATTAAATGATCTTGTCCAGCTGCTTGTGGGTACTGTTTTCGACAGGAGCAAAAGGAGGGCAGGAGTATCTTCCCAAAGTGATATTTTGGAGATCAAATGTGATGTTGTATGTGAAAGATTTATGGTGGTTAGTCTTGCACACAAAGCTGTTAATTCTTGAAACAATTTGTTTTAAATAATTGTATTCATTTCAGCAATCTCTGACCTAAATCAATTTGTTTATATATGTGATACCCTATTTTTTTCATATTAGCTTTATGCACATGAGGGTAAGATTCTCTAGTTGGTAGCTTGAATGGTCATGTATTCACTATAGACAGTTTAGCTCAAGTAACTATGACCAAGCTAGTAGATGGGCGGGGGTTGGGGGGGTGGAGAAGAAGCTTGTAAGAACAGGAATGTTCCATAATGCTCTGATCATTTACTTCCACAAGGACATTAAACATGCAAGTACTAGGGAAGGCAAGTAATATTAGTAATTAGTAATTGCCAGATTCCAAATAAGATCAGTATGTGGTACTTAGATAAATCGTAAGAGGCAGCATACAGTGGTAGAAGATGGAAGGCAGAACCATGAGAGGGTGATGCTAACAGGATGAGCCTTGGGAGAGGGAGACAAATGGGAACTACTCAGTGGACTTAAGCCAGATGAGAAAATCCTTTGTTCAGCTAATCTAGCATCCTAGCCAGCATCCATTGCTGTCAGCAGCATTTCAATGGTTCATCTTTTGGGGGAGGGAGCTGGCAAGCACTCATCGTGCCAGGCCAGAGGATCCAGTAACTTGTTTTAAAATGCCTCACATGCAGTGGGCTGGGCATACTAGTTCACTTAAATCTACAACCTAGAAACTATCACTGAACTTTCTACTTAGCTATAGTCTACAATCCACAGAAAATGTTTGAAGCTCCCATATCAGGAAGACAGACATGCAGGGATAGTTATATCTAAATGAAAGTGAACCAGGATAGCACTTTGCAAGGAAATGCTTCTCTTGCCTAGACTTCAGTGAGCCCTACAATGTGTTCAGTAACATAGAAGGGTTAGAAGTAAGTTCTTCTCAGTGAACTAAGTGGTGTGCAAACCAATGCTATAAAGCCCTGTTCACCATCGCACAGACAAGGTCTGAGAACCAGCAAGCCCAAGGGTCTAGGATACTCTAGAACATGTAGAAGGGGGAAATTCCAGAGCTGAGGCTATCTGCTGACAGGAACCTGCTGCACAGCCTCTGCTGTACTTTGCCATCAGTGTCGTTGTTCAACCACTTACAAGACAAAGTAGCTGGGAATTCATTAAACTTCATGAAACGCATCATGTGACTGCCTCTGTGCATGCTGGTTAATAAACGTTATCATCATGTGGCCAACTGTGAGGCTTGTTTTCACTGTAAATATACAAACTGCCAAAAGACTGTGGGGGATGAGACACACACAGTTCACCTTTCTCTAATTAGCAGCTAATTATTAATGCTGTCTATGGAGAAGAGTCTAATGATGAATTGTGAACGGCCAAATTGGCTTGGGATGTGTTAAGCAGGATAGACAGCACTGCCAGATGCTTGATTTCATGGCTTACTTTCCATACCGGTCTTTAGTGTCTATGTGGATCACAAATTTCTAGAAAATTGCAAACAGAATAGGTTGAACAATGGTGATGGTGGGGTTCAGCGAGATCAAGGTGTAAAGATGTATGGAATCTATTACTATTGATATAATATGTGTAGGATGATAAAGTTGTAACCATGGCACACAAAATATGAAACCTAGACAAAATATCAGTCGGTGACACAGAATAGAGTGGGCTGGAGGCGGGTGTTAGAGAGAACAGTACCTGCTGTGAGTTATGAAGGACAACTTGTAGCTAGCTGAGAGAATGACAATGAAGGGGAAAATAACACATTCAGATGTGTGAATATAAGAAAACCCTGGAGGAGCCTGAAGTACAATGAAACCCAATGGTAGTGCATTAACTTGAATTCAGATGTAAAGCAATTGGCTCACCTGGTCATTTCATTATCCTTGCAAAATAGGCTACTCCGTTTGTACATGACTGCATTATTCTAGATCCCATTTATAGCATCTGGGCAATATTTCCTTTATTTGGTTTACTGATGCAACATATACAGCTACGACAGGGAGGGGATTGTGGAAAGAGATGGTCCCCCCATGGAAGGTCTAAAGCATTTTTTGGTAGCACTTGACAGCCATGTTGAATCAGAAGGCTACCAAGCAGGGAAACATTGTTTGTAGATTCAAGTCTAGGAACACAATTGATATCAGTATAAAAGGTAAATAGAAGAAGACTAAATTGAAGCATGGAAACCAGACAAAATGCCATTGTACCATGACAGATAGACAGGATAAAGATGCAAACTGAGGCCATGACAATAGAAATGGAGGTAGAGTTTCAAGTGACATTTGGAAAGATAAAGTGACAAGAACTGGCGACTGAAGGATGTAGGGGTATAGGAAAGACTGGATGGCACCTTATTGTTTAGGATGATTTTGTGTGTGGTGGCCCTGTCCCCTACATCATTCAGTGGCCAGTTTGGGGTAAAGCAAGATAATGGGCTTATCATTAGAAGTGTTAAGTGTTTGCAACAAATCCACATATCCTGAATTATTTTTCCTTAGGAATTTCAAAGAAATTAGTCTAACATAATGGAAAGCCATTAGGTCACAATAACTGGAAGGTATAACTAGAAGACTGGAAATGAAGCCATCAGAGGCTTGGGTTGGAGTTATTTGTCATAAGTTCAAATCAGAATTTTAATAAATGGGAGGAGGAAAAATTGATTTTATTGAGGAAAGGAAAATGAGTATGGAGTCCCTTGTTTTTATGGCAAAGGGATGGTCCAATCTTAGTATGATCTTACATTTGTCGTAATATCCCTGAATGAGGGGCTGTAACACCATGGCTCCTCAAATGAGTTTTGGTGCTTTTAAACTTCACTGACACCCTGACTTAATAATTCCATAAATTATTCATATATGTCTATCCAATTATCTATTCGTCTATTCAATTATTTAGCAAATATTTACTGAGTTTCCACTCAAGAATAGGAAAACTGAGGAATTTTCAAAAGAAACATACTAAATCATCATCAGAAAATGAAAAGAGAGCTTTGGTACTCCGAATTTCCACTTTCAAGTATGGAACCTGGAACATAAGACAGCAAGACTCAAGCAGATTAACACCTGCTCTGGTATGGATTCATTTTGGCTGTGGTCCAGTTTATTACTCCTAGAATTACTAATTTAGCACCAAGAGAGTTCTTATTCAGGATTCTTGGCACAACTTCACATATATTATCTGGTATATAAGTATAGAAACCAAAGAACAATTTGTGTCCTTTCTTAAAATCTTAGGTTAATTTGGATTGATGAACTTAAAGT
Source organism: Mesocricetus auratus (assembly GCF_017639785.1). Classification (NCBI taxonomy): domain Eukaryota; kingdom Metazoa; phylum Chordata; class Mammalia; order Rodentia; family Cricetidae; genus Mesocricetus; species Mesocricetus auratus. The sequence goes on along the minus strand of NW_024429194.1, from coordinate 36,902,971 downwards.
AAGAAACAATTTTTTTCTTTAAACGCCATATCAGTGGTAGCTTTAGAGCATGACTTGCAAAAGTAAATAGATAGTTTATAAAATAGTTGGAAAGCCTTTGGGTGATAAACAACACATTTTCCCAGTTCTCTACTCCTGTTGTAGTAACATGCCATATATCATGAATGTACCCAAAGAACTGGATCCAAAGCAGAAGCTTGCTGTTTACTCCCTATCTAATCTAGGACAAGTTACCTACTCATGTTAATTACTTATCAAGCGCTTGCTATATGCACAAATTGATTGTAGCCCTCCTTTTATGTAAGTTGAATTATCATATTAGATGCTATTTCATTGGTTGCAATCCCTTATTTAACTACTTCTGCAATGTATGAGGAAAGCAGTCTGGTTATCTCCAAAGTTAAATGACTTCCCAAGGTCACAAATACTGAGTACTGTGACCAAGCACTCATGGGTTTGACAATACCTTATGCTTTTTTCTTTAAGAATCCTGACTTACTCATCCATACATAATGATGCAATAATGAATCGCTCAGGATTGTTACAAGAACTAAAAGACAATACTACACAAGATTACTCTCACAATGATTTGTGATTTGTTTTCTCACACTCCTTGATTAAATCCCAAGAGAATGTTTTCATTTCGTCTGATCCTTTGTCCTCAAAACCTAACGTCCACCATATCTTCCTACTGTTCTAGCCCCAGGACCTTTAGGTCCTACCCATTCTTTCCACTTTCGTCTCCCAATTTATAGTAGTGAGAGTGTCCACTGATTTTTATAATTTAAATAACTGCATGATTATGTTTTTGCTGTGACCTTTTCTTATCCTGATCTAGTCTTCTCGTTAGATCTGATTAACTTATTCAGAACACCAGATCTTATTGCCATCTCCTCATTTCCATTGTTTGTTGGATAATGGTATCTTAACATCTTCACTCTAGTAGTTAGGGTTCTAGATCACTTGGTCATATTTTACATGTATAAGTGTGTTTCCTGCTGGTATCTAATGGAACCAGGCTGCATTTATTGATCTACTGATTTGTCTGTGCTGTGGTAATAAACACTGCTGATGTATTATGGTAGAAAAGACCCTTTGGTGCAGATCTTGTCAATGAGAAACCAGAGAAATACCCATTAAACAAATCCATGTGTATTTATTTGGTTGTAATTGTAGAGAGGGGATGGAAGAAGAGTAAATATATCATTCTTAGGTTCAGAAACATAATAAACTGTACTCAACCTACATCCTCACCATCATTATTTGGGTCCATTTCCTTCCTTCCTTGAAAAAACCTCATTCTGCTCCATGCAAATTCAACTACTGTTGTTCCTCTAGTCTTGTTAAGAATATTAAGCTCCAAAAAAATAATATTAAGCTCCCTGAAATTCAGTGTCAGAAAAGGAGAACTGATGGGCATAGGAGTTAAGACTGGGCTGCTTTAACCCACAGAAACAGTTGACCTGAACAAGGAGGAGCTCTTGGACCTCAGATTGATGGATGTGTGGAAAGCATGGGACTGACCCAAACCCCTGAATGTGAGTGTCAGTGAGGAGGCCTAGGTAATCTATGGGTCTTTGGGTAATATTTATCCCTGGTGTACAAATAGATTTTGAGTGCCCATCCCACAATGAGGGATGCTATCTCAGCCTGGACTCTTGAAGGAGGGCCTAAACCCTACCCTGGATGAAATGACAGACTCTGGAGATCCACGATGGAAGGCCTCACCCTCCCTGGGGATCGGAGTGAAGATTGAGTAGGGGACTGGGGGGGGCCTGGTTGGGAGGAATAGGGAGGAAGGGAGGGAGAGGGAGCTGGGATTGACATATGAAAGAAGCTTGTTTCTAACTTAAATTAAAAAAGGAAAAAAAAAGAATATTAAGCTTTACCTAACTTCTGTAGCCTCAAGATCTCATTGTTGCTGTTTTAAACCTTAGTGCATTTTGGGTTCTTTGTTTCTTCTGACAGAATATTACAGATTTTTCTACCTAGCCCAAACTGATTGTGGACATTTCATCTAAGAACTCCATGGACTCCTTCAGATCCCACAGAGTGTCATAACAGAACAGTGTTTCATTAAGAGCCACTGAATGGAGGCTGTAGAGACGAGTCAGTGGTTAAGAGTACTTGTTATTCTTCCAGAGGACCTTAGTTCAGACAATAGTGACCATGTCACATTCTCACAACCACCTGTAACTCAAGATCCAGGGGTTCTAATGCCCTCTTCTCACCTCCAATTACTGGCACATACATCACACACACACACACACACACACACACACACACACCAATGTAATAAGTAACTTTGAATGTTCAGGTACATCTACATTGACAAGGGATTAAAATCATGGCTCTAATACTCTAAGCATCCTTCTCCATGCTGCAAATGAGTTTAATCCCATTCTTGTTCATTTGCTTTGGGCTTTCATTGAGCTAAAGTTTAATAGCTATTTCAGAAATTTGATCACTGCTTGTTCTGGAGGGTTTGGTTACATCACCTGTGAACACGGCTTTGCTAAGAATGGCAAACAGTATGCCTGTGCACTGCATTTGTTCCTGTGGCTTACCTTCTGGATTACACACAAAACTAAAGATAAATCAATACAATAATGACATTAAATGGCGGCTTTTCATCTGCTTGTGGAAGGAATATAATTCAGGTCATAAAATCAGGTACTTTGTCCCCTCGTTTTTTGAGCTCTACTTAAAATAAAGCCTAGAAACAACATATTAAAGCAAATAGAATTGACAGAAGATGGGGAAAGTTTTCACAGTGGTTAGATTCAATTTTAGCACATATTTTCCAGACTAATTTATATTAGAGTTTCACAGAGAGGTATAAGAGAGTCAAAGCATAGCATCTGGTCCCCTATTTCATGTTTTTCTTGGTGAGTTAATGTCAGTGCACACAACTCTTCCAGAGGAATTCCAGCTACTCATACTTGTTATACCCTACCCTACACACACACACACACACACGCACACACACACACACACACACACGCACGCACACACACACACGCACACACACACACACGCACACGCACACACACACACACGCACACACACACACACGCACGCACACACACACACACACTGTGGTGCCCACCTTTAGCACAACACTCAGAAAGCAGAGGCAGGTAGTTGTCTGTGAATTCAAGACCAGGTTGCTCTATATAGCAAGCTCCAGGACAGCTAAGTGATACTCCTGTCCCCAAATAATTAATAATTTTATTAATAATAGTGATGATAATTAACTGTCTGAAACAGAACAATGCTATTGTGATACAAAATTCAGTTGCCACAAAGCACTTACTTAGAGTCATCGTAAGACTTCTCAAAGTATCTGAGTCCCTTATCATTTGTATTGTTAGCATGTAACTTTTGAACTAGGACCTTTCGATGAGTGTGACAGAATGATCCCCTGCACTAGAAGGGAGAGCTCTCAGCTGTATGTCTTAGTTTTCCATTGACTCGTGAGTAAATTTGAACAGACTTCTTCATACCACTAGCCTCAGTTATTGGTGCACCGAGGCCATCCATTTGTTCAATAAATATTTGGCAGGTGACTACTAAGTAGCAGGCAGTATTCCAGAGAGTGGTTCTGTTAGCTGTGCCAACAGCAAGGTGAGCATATCTAACAGTCACGAGTGATTCTGTCTGACAGATAACAGTGAGGGGAAAGCAGATGTGCACAGGAAAACTGAATTAAATCTTGGCTGCAACACTTGGTGAGGTCTGTCAGTAACATCTCTAAAAAATAAACGTCCTCATCTATAAAACAGTTATAATTCAAAAATTACATAATAAAGACCCCAATGTGTAGGTACTGTGCTATACATTAGGCAATCAGATAAGGATTCTGCCATGACAGGCCGTGCATCATGGGATTTCTACATGTTCTTATTGCACCATTGAACCTGATTAGTGTGTGTTTGCAAAATCTGATCCTGGGACCTTTGGAACTTTTCCTTCAAAGAGCAGAGTTTTGTTTCCTTGCCCCTGGATTCAGGTTGGACTTGGTGATTTGTCTCTAACATGAAAGATTATGCCAGAAGTGAAGTTTGTAAAGGCAAGTGATGAAAATTCAAGTTTCCGAAGATGGAGAAATGAGATGGCTCAATGTTAAGAGTCATTTCTCTTCTTGCAAAAACCCCACATTTGCTTCCTGGTCACTTCACGGCAGCTCACAACCATCTGTAGCTCCAGTCCCAGGGGATCTGACACCCTCATTTGGCCTCTGAGGGTGCCAGACATATACAAGGTACATATATATATACATGCAAGAACATAAAATAATTTTAATAAAAGAAAATGCCAAATTTCTACCTGGTAATCACCTAGATTACTGATTCTGGGGAAATCTCACTGCCAAGTATAATGACACTTAAGCAACCCATAAAGAGGACTCTCTCGGGAAGAAAACAAGGCCACCCACCAACTAATAATGGCATGTCAGTCATGGGAGCGATCTGCCTCAGAAAGAGATCCAGTCTCAGTTAAGTCTTGAGATCACAGCAGTCCTCGCCAAAATCTTGATGCAAGATTATGAAAAACTCTGAGCTACACCCACAGCAAAGTCACTTCCTAAATTTTAATCCATGGAACCAGTAAGCAAGTTCATTAATGAAAAAAATTAGGGGGTGAGATGGAGATTGGGGCATTGTTGTAGGGTAACAACTAGTACACATATGACAGGAACATCTATCCAGACTTTAATATAAACAATTCTGGCAGAAAATATCCTTTCTAGTTTCATTTGGTGTATTGGCCACATTGAAAAATGAAAAATTAGGTAGCTCCCATAGACTTCTACTGTGTCCATTACTACAGGATGAAATCCATACTTCCAGGTCTAGTGTTACAAATACTACAAGATCCAACTCTACCCTAGTTGTTCCCCTCTCCTTTCCACTGAGATACTGTACTCTGGTCCATTGAGTCTTCTTTTCACTAACCAGTTACTTCTAGAACTCCTGTCTCCAAAATTTTAACTTTTCTTGTGCCATAATCATGCTTTCTGTTTCAAAATTTTATTCTAACTCTAAGCAATTATTTTTAACTTCCAGGAGACTTCATTGTTAATGTTATTTCATCAGTACTTGAATACTAATACTTAGCACCCAACCACTTACACTATTGTTGCATGGTACTATTAATTAATCTGTAAATATCCGTGTGTCTATTGTGTGCACAGGGTTATACCAAATATTGTTCTCTATTTATATTTAAACTTTTTATTTTCAATCTATAATGGCAGGACATGTGTGTTTCTTCACTCTTCAGTAAGTTTGTATGCAACTTGAGGATGGAAGGCATCCTGTTCACAAGACACCTCCATGTAGATAGAACTTCCAAAGGCATCATTGTACTATTTCCATGCAGGGAGGAAATTCCAAAATATCGGTAGGGACATTGACATTTCTCATTGTTCTTGACGCACAGAACAATGTATATGCCAGTGTGTTCAGCACTGTCATGTGAAATTAGATTTCCCTGAGAATAGAAATTAACTACAAAGTCATTTTGGAGGAACACCTGCTCAAGAAGTTGTGAACATTTCTATCCCTTGTCACAAACGTGACGGTACCCTTTGAGAGAAGAGAAAGCAAAGAAGAAAAATGTTCAGAGCATGTGATTCCTGCCTTCCTTTCTCTTTGGTTAATGTATTTCCATTCCTCCCATCTGTCTTAAATTGTGTCAATTTCATTTGGACAGTTTGAAGCTAGAAAGCATGGCAAGCCTTGTATTGAAAGCTTCTAGGCTATAAAGAATAATTCTCTGAATTTTAAGAATATAGAAAGTGAAGGGTAGAAGAAAGGGATGTTAGGGGGAAGGGGAGAAATAACTGTGGTAGAGTTGCAGACCTGGAACATTTTCAATCAAGATATCCTGAAGGAGTTTCCAAACTAGAACTCTGTTTCCAAGTGGTCGCCTGTGCCTACTGAGTCATGTCCCGTCCTGCTGTAACAAGACATCTGAGCCTCCTGGTCTGTAGTTGGCTATGTGTGTATGCATGTGTGAGAGTGTGTGTGCTATGTGCTTTGTCAGAAACTGCACAGTGAAATGGTGACAGTGCTTCTCCTTAGAATACTGCAGGACAAAAAAAATAACCAAAAATACTTCAGGACTTCTGTATTTATAATACAAATATAATTGTTTGATTCATCCATGAGCTTGCACAGAAAAATACACAAATGGTGTAAAATAAAATAAATTCATTTAAAAAATATCCCACTGACTTCTCACCCCCTTCAAAACAAAGATGAATACTTTGAGTTCCATCACCTACACTTTTAATAAGCACCCTCCTTAGACAATAGACTCCAAATTCCTGCCCTGTGTCCCCACCCATGACATCTGGTATCTGTAAGGAATGTAAAGACGCTCATTGCTAACTCACAAACTCCCACAGTCCCTCAAGACTCCAGCTGAGACAGCTACAAAGCAAAGGATTTCTGAGTATTCTAAGCTGGTTCCTATGGGGGCCACAGCAGAGCCATCAGCAAAAGAGAAATCGGTAATGATAATTTGGGTTATAATTTAAATTCAGATGTTTTTTTCATTGTCGAGAATAATTTAATTAAATTTCTAAAATAATTTAATTAAAATACAATTAATCTTGAATCCTAAGATCTTGGTCAACCACTTGAATTTGAGCTGTCTCCATCCTGCTGCGCCCCAGTCCAGGTCCTAGGCAATGTCACCAATTTCATCTCGTTTGGTACCTTTGTGATGATCATAGCTACTTGAGCATTTTTAATGTACTTAGTACGCTCCTCTAGACATGGTGTTGTGAGTGCTCATGGCTATTTTCATCAGTGCTCCAGATATGTAACAGGTGCCTTTTAAATACATGATGATAACAAGAATATGTGTTGGGAAATTTCAATCAAGTCCTCCTTATCTCTCAATAATGACTAGAAACTAGAATATTTTAATGTGCACAAAACTGATGCTATGGTGTCTATATATAATAGAAAATAATACAAATGACTAATAGTACAAATGATCTTGAGATCAAGCACTTAATTAGTATTTAGGAATTATTAACTTATTTAATTTATACAGTAACTGCATAAACTATATGTTATTATACAGCACCTGTACATACAAATGTGGAAACTGCAGCTCGGAGCATCCAATAGATTTTTCTAAGATGTGCTTTTAACAGGCAATGTGAATCTATGATTTCAACCTCTAATTGCCTCTCACAATGATAGAAATTTATATATATGTTTATAGCCAAAAGAGTGGAAGTCTCATGTTTTAAAGTGTGAAGATACTACAGGGCATCCTTATATTAGTCCACAATGAAATTCCAATTGACCAGAAAGAAAGAAAATAGTATTGTGGTATTTCTTCCACATGGGTTACTTCACTCTAAAATACACTGGTTCATTCATCAAAGGCAAAGAAAATGATGTGACCTAATCAGAAACTATGGAAAACTTAAACAGCAAGCGTAGCATGGGTGACTGAAGTTTGGTAGGCCAGGTTTGCTGAGTGTTGCCTAGGAGGAGGTTTTAATGAACAGTCCCTTGGGAAGATGTGGTCAGCCAACTGTGTCACTGCTCCCTCAGCCATGAGCCAGTCTGGGCTGTCTGCTCCAGAGTAAGTAAAGGAGAATTAACTAGAATGGTATTATTAACTCTGGATAGTGGCTTTGAATGGATGTTGGAGAAGGAAACTGAGGTTGATGACTTCAGGAAGTGATATTACTATTATTTTAAAAGCATTTAAAATAAACATTTAGTTATTCTTGCCTATAGATGTGGACATTCATGTCCCCTGTGTGAGAATAGGAGGAAGTTCTCTGCTTATTTTGCAGGGTAGGCAAGAGAAAAGTATGAAAACGACAAGACATAGGTAGCTCCCATACCAAACTCCAGTAGCACTCTGGAAAGTTTGTCAGACAAAACACTCAAAGTAGGGGTGATATAGAATGAATAGAGAGTAAAATAAAACAAGCCCATTAGTGCAGTCAACAGCTTTTCATTATCCTAATTCTCTACTTGATAAACGAAGTTCTCTTGTATGTTAAAGGCATTTCTTCTTACCTGATATAAGTCAGTATACCTAGCTCAAGAGACTATGAATTGAGAAATCTATTCATCACTTTGTCTGCCATTAGGGTGTGACCATCTGCTCTGCAAGAGTCAAGGCTGGAGCTAAGAAAATGAGCAACCAACAGCTGGGGCTGCAACTTGCTGGCTAGGAGTCGGAGTGCAAAGCTATGCTTACATTAGTCTCCTCTTGCTTACTTCAAACAGCCCTAAGAAGAATGTCAAAGGGAACAGGGTCCAATATAACCTCCATTTTGTTTCTGTGTGTCTCACAGAATTCATCTTCATATTGTCATCTGAAGTGTCAGTAATGTTTTCAAAATGGTCATTAAATGTGATTTAAGAATGAGGGCCTGGGGCTGGTGGTGCTGGCACTTGCGTTTAATCCCAGCACTTGAGAGGCAGTGGCAGGCAGATCTCTGTGAGTTTGAGACCAGCCTGGTCTACAATAGCTAGTTCCAGGACAGCCTCCAAAGCCACAGAGAAACCCTGCCTCGAAAAACTAAAATAAAAAGAAACCAAAACCAAAACAAAAGAATGAGGGCCTGGATAGGAAATTCAGAAAAAAAAAATTCAGAATTTTCTGAAATTTCTTTCCTTTAATCTTTTTTTAATTTTAATTAGAAACAAGCTTGCTTCACCTGTCAATCCCAGTTCCCTCACCTTCCCCTCCTCCCCCACCCCCAACCCCCTACCCACCCCCACCCAATTCCTGAAATTTCTTAAGCAAGTTAACTCTCTAATATAAAAATATCAGTGTCTCCTATGAATTTAAAATTCCTAAATATTTGTAATGGGAATTTCAAGGCAGACCTAGTTTGGGACAAGTAATGAGACTCTATTTAAGTTTATAATTTTAATGTAAGCATTGCAGTGATTTTTGGCATTTTAATTTTTTCTTTATTAATTCTTTTTTCTCTCTTTTTAAAGTTTGAAAATTAAGATAGAACTACATCCTTTGCTCTTTCTTCCCTTTGCTGATAATTCACCTGTATCTGAGAAGTAAAAAAAAAAAAAAACCAACAAAAACAGCCAAGTGAGCTGCTTGCATATTCACAGAGAGTGTTTTTGCCATCATCTGGGGGTGTCTTTACTATCCAGTCTCCCCAACAATCTAAATTCTGTCATCTTTTGGCTTGCTGAGTTCCTATTTGTTCCTTTTTCTAGGGGCTGAGCTGTATCTGATACTATTCTGATGCTAAGAGGTGGCCCCTGCTGCCCATGAACTTCCTGTCTGATAATTAGGTAAGGTTGTCATCAGTCATGCAAATACACCTAGAAGTCAAAACGTAAAGAAACAACCAAGTAAGAAAGATCATGGAATGAGGACATTCAGATGCCTTCTCTGTAAGCACAGGTACCCTGCCCTCAGAACACAAAGAAGGTAAAGCTGAGAAAATTCTGACTCTGAACCCAGCTGAAAAAACTCTGAACCCAGAGGATTTTATGTGGGAAAAGTCAGAACAGGGTGCGACTCCACCCTTCTTGGCTATGGAATCAATCCAAGCCTGAGATGACTGGATTTTTATGTCATAGTGAAACAGGAAGGATGGAAATGTACAGGCAACTCCAAGATGCATTTCATAAGACAGATTCTGACTTGAGAGCTATAGGTGACAGAAGGTGATAAAGAGGAGAAGTCAAAGATGACTCAAGTGTTTCTAAGCTGGGAGACTGACTGGTGTTGCTGGGATGGATGAGAATGGAGAAATGTGATGAGGCAATGCCCAAGAAGTGATAAATAATGCTGAGTCCTGGTTTTACCAGAACAAAATCCTATAACCCTGCGTACAACAGTCTGCATGGGTCCCACAAACCACCAAGTGACCAATAATTTCAATCTTCCTTCTCATTTTCCTTAGACCAACTAACAGAAAAAGAGTTCACCATCCGTGGCTAAGATCAACCAATAAGTTTCGACCCAATCAAGAGAGTAAAGGAAATGATGGACCCTGAATCCCTCAACAGTTCCACTGACACATGTGACAGTACTAGAGAGCAAATACACCTTGGAATCCGCCACACAGGAGTGAAAACATCCCGGGAAAAATCAAGAGAAAAATGCCGCATCTCCCTGACTTCCTTAACTCTCACCCAAGAGATACCTCACAAGCTCTTTCAGCACAGATGACTCAATACCATCTTAACAATTCAGGCATCATAGCAAAAACAACCTGCACGGATCCCATGGACCTGCCAGTCATTGATCAACAATTTCAGTCTTCCTTAAAACTTTGTTTCCTCAATCTGCTGATAGGCAGAAAAGTCAATTGAGGTCACTTTTCAATCTATAGCAGTGCTGATAGATGGTGGACAGAAGAAAGCAAAGACTGAGCTAAGCCTCAGGATCTAAATAAATGCACAGATGTGTAGCTGAAACCGGGGTAAAAAATATCTAGGCTTGTACTTGATTTTTTTTACCCAGTCGTCTTTTTACTATAGGGGTGAGGGAAGGGGTGGAGTGAGCTCTTAACATTTGGGTGTTTTCAAAATAGCTCAAAGAGTTGATGTGTTGAGTGGATATTGGGTGGGGGACTGAGGGGCCTGGTAGGGAGGGATGAGGAGGAGGAGAGGGAGCTGGGATTGACATGTGAAACAAACTTGTTTTTAACTTAAATAAAAAAAAGGAAGAGAAAAAAAAGAGTTGATGTGTTAACTGAGATAATGTGATCACAGGCTCCAACATCTGTCTTCCATATAGTGTTGTCTAGTTTCCTGTCATTATTTTCATGTGTCCATACATACAAAAGGTATGTATGCTTTGGTGGTCAAAACATGTGCTCAAAAATGTTAGTTGAGCTTGAATTCATCCAAGCCATGAAGTCACATATAGACACACAGATTTCAGTGTAACCCTATGATAGCATAGACTGGTGTAATTCAATTGACCCCTGCCTACTACCAGCTCCTATCAGTTCTGATATGTGTGTAGTGGGTGCATTTGCTACTCTCTAAGGAGCAGGATTATTAGGAAATGAAAGCTTGAACATATTGGAGTTTTTCTTCAATATACGGTGATATTTGTACAACATACTTTTCATTATACTTTTAGTAATATTTTCAATCATCTGAAAATATTTATTAAAATCATACACAAGACAATGTGAAGCCTTGTTGGTCAGAATTTCATCCTCTGGCTTCAACTGGTCTCAGTCAGACAATATCTTACTGGTCTTAATAAACTGTCCCTCAAAGGCCAGCATGCCCCGGACCTTCTGGATATGTGTATAATAAGAGAAGAAAACTCTGTGGTGTATTATAGTTGAGCTTAGTCTGAGTGTGTGCTGGAGAGACTTGCTGTGTTTGCTTTCACTTTGCTCCTGAGTGGGGAGCCTGCACTTTGAAGATCATCTCTTGACAAGTTACTACATGTGGAGATTGCAAGAGGTTGGGCAGACTTCAAAGTTGGCGCCATGGCTGCTTTCTGCCAGAACCAAGGAGAGGTATCAGGGCCTGCCTACCAGGCTTGGGAGGTTTTCTTTCCCTGAGATTTGCAACATGCAAGAGCTGTTTGTTGCAACATGAAAGGGTGAGAGAAGGCATATGACAGCATGAATAAGCTCACACAGGCTCCCACCACATCGGTCTACAGTGGCTTTCTCACTCACCCCAAACCCAGACAATTTCAGTGTCCAGACATCAAAAGTACTACAGAGGGAGTCTTTGAGTTACTTATTATATTCTTCTGAGTGGTTTACAGATTCCCACAGGCCTGCTGAGCTATCCTGAGAGCAGAATGTGACCATGGGATTACAAACGTCACTCATCATGACCAAGTTTCATCAAAGGGTGTAGTCTAATGTCTCATCATATTATTCAATTGCCTAACCAGTAGTATAGCCCAGAAAGGGTTTTCCCTCTTTGAAACAGGATCTGATATCTGTAATATTACAGTCACAGTGATGCAGCATGAGTCAGAACACGCTTCACTTAATACGAATATCAAGAAAGACTCCAAGATATACACCCCAGAGCCTTTCTCCATATTCCTGACTTCATGACAGGATAGCATACATCTTTAACCCGTGATGTTTAGTTCTCTTTTACTGATACAAGGGATGTGACATGAAAACCAAGCCCTAGCGATGAGACGTAAGAATTACGAGTTTCAGAAGCTTACTATCAGAGTCTCAAGCCAGACTGCCACAGCCTGACCTCACCACACACCACTGTAATTTTAGTTCAGTTTCTCTGCTTCTGTGTGCATCAGTTTTCTCAGTTATGAAATAAATAATCTGTTCATCGTCTCCCTGAGTGCCCGCCACAGAGTATGAGATCGATAACTATTTATTATTTTCTTTTGTTAGTCAGTTTTAATTTTTCAATATTATGAATTAATAAAATTGTAAGATCCAAAGCAAGAACAACTAAAGCAACAACATAAAAATACCTAGATCCAAACTGTCATCGAGGAGTTATTTTTACTATAGGGGTGAGGGCAGGGGTGGAGTGGGCAACACCTTTTATATTAATTTCCAAAACAACACTTTCAATAGTATAATTGGGGGGTTCTATGAATTGTGAGTTGCAATCCTTAACACCATTTTCTTTTACTCTTATTTATCCAGAATTAGAAAGGATTGATGGTTTAAGAGACTTAATATAGCCTCAAAAAAAATCTCAAAAACAAACAACAAGCAAAGATAACTGGTTTCCAATACCTTTCTCTTGTGTCCACATGATTGATTCTGGCAAATCACAATCTCTCTGGGCACTGGATGTCTCGAGTGTAATATGAGCAGGTCCCTTCTAGTCCTGATAACAAACCAATCTGTTTTGGTTTGGTTTGGACAAGGCTTATGTTGTCTATGAGGGTAGCAAATATATGTTCAGTGTTTGGACTCTACTGTAATTTTGTTCTTCACCTTCAGACAAGATCACTTTATATCCAATTATTACTATGGTGTGCTAACAGTTACGCATTACAATGGCTTCTCATCTCCTCTCTGGGTCTTGTTTCTTTCAGGACCCTCCAGATCAGGCCTGGAGGCCCTACTCACTCTTGTGTTTCTTGCTAGCTCAGGGGCATGCTGAGGCCTCTTCAGGGTTTCCTCCAAGAGTTTCTAACTCCTACCGGATTGCACCAGTCAGTTTAAAACCATTCATTACCAAACCTTAAATTTCTTTCCTTAAAGTTTCACAAGAAAATTTTAAGTAACTGGAAAAAAATATTTTAAAATAAGAAGTTGGTGAAAAGGGGTTGAAAGAACCTGTTACTAATCGGCGAATCAGTCAATTGCCTCTTAAAGTAGAATATCTCAAGTTCAATAGTCAGTCCATGCTGATTGTATTGTTGCTACAGTCTGTGTTTTCCTTCTTAAGTCTTATATACTGAAGATGTAAAGGACACATAAACTTCACTAAATACACCCCCAAACTGTTACAAAGAGCTAATGCTTATGCAACACAAAATGGAATTAAGCTGTTTTAATAACAACTTAATTATTTCTCATTGGCAACTGTACATAACGGCTTATGGGAAAATCCTTCAGAAAAAGGGTGCTATTAGCATGTAAGGAATTGCTTGCTCTAGCATGAAGGGTTTAAATGCTTTACACTAACTTCGTTGATATTTTCTGAATTATCCCGCTGTGCATGATTGAAATAGATTCCACATGGTTCACGTCCTATGTCTCATGCCCAGTCATATGACTGAAAAATCACTGTACTTATTTTATAGTCAGTAGCATGTTACTGTTATTCTTCAAAAATTAATTTAGCATTGTATTCTGGTCCACTGCCAACTGTCATAGTTATTTGAAGTTGGCTTCGGTAAAGTTGTTTTATAAGGATATTTTGAGGAGGTGGCTACTTAGAAAGATATTACTAGTCTTTTCCTCCCAAACTAAGAAAACTAATCCCCCAAAGAAGTGAACACCAATAGCAATACACTGAAAGCTGCACCGGTCAAATAATCGGGGCTCAAAGTTCCCCCTCTGATGCCAAGGACTTCCTGAGTCCTTCCTGCATCTCTGTGTCAGCTCCAAAGGAAAACGATGGAGTGAGTTAGGCAGTCTGCGGACTTTATAACTGGGCGGTGACTTCATAGAAGAGAAACAGCCATAATTGGGAAACACCCTTCTTTCAAACAAAATGTGTTGACACATTTATACTCTCAGCTCTCGTCAGTGAAGAACAGAAGAGGTGTTTGCAGTCCAGGATTTTGTTTGCGCAGTTGATCAAATACCAGTCTGTATTTTCTACCATGGGAGGGGAGAATGATGGAGTCTGTGGTGGCTGCCTTGTGTTGTTGTGTGCCATAGAGAGACTCGTGATATAGACAGGAAGATTTAGTTCATCTGTCCTCCATCTGTCCTGTGTTTTTCTAGATAACTATATAATACAAAATTGTAGCTTTTTTTTGGTAGCTGTGAAGCCTGGACTGACATCTAACTCATAATTCTCCTGTCTTGGTCTTCCAAGTGCTGGGATTATAAACGTGTATCACCATATCTGGCTATGGTTCAATGTTTTTGTTGTTTAAGAATTTCAAACATCTACATAATATGTTTTTAATCACCTTCCATTCCCACCCTCCTATTTCTCCTCCATCCCCTTGTCTGTAGCACTTTTCCCTCCTAACTTCTTGTGTTCCTTACCCCGCCAGAGTCCACACAAACTTTTTATGCAGAGGAAATACCATCTAAAAAAATAAAGTTTATAATTGAGCACTGACATGGCACTAAAGTAAATTTTAAGTAGAATACAAGCAATAGAAAAACAACCAGTTATTTACTTACAAGTTGGTTTTGCTGTTGGTGGAAATTTGGTCCGAGTAATAGCCAGAATTATGAAAATAATGACTGGCCATAAGATTAAGACAAGTGTCCAAAGCTGCAAAAGCAACAATAGAAAAATATTTTAGTACTGACAGTAAATTTATATATACATTCCAACAAACAAAAACTACTGAAGACAAGAAGATTTTCAAACTAGAACATTCCAACAGAGGCTGGATATTTTAGTACCTATATTATTAACAGGAAAAGAATGAGAGAATTTATAAATGCAGATGACTTCATAAGAATGTTCTTTTCAGATCTAGTCTTCAAATGGTCACTTAAGTTTCCCTTTCTGGTCACCAATCATGATAGTCCCAATAGTCATTATTTCAAACATCAAATAACATCAGTAACTTCCAGAAAAATATCTTAGTATTTTCCATTTGTCTGTTGGGTAAGACTCAGTTTTCCAAGTATGGCAAATGAAATACAGTATACTTACAACACATCTTACAATTTCCAATGTCAGCATTCTATACTCAGCTACAAAGACTAGCGTATGGCCTTGAGTAACGGCCTAATAAATACTATTGAACAAAGCAAAGAATGAATGAGCCAGCAAAATGAATAGTTGAGTTAGAGAGTGAACTGTAGCTCTTTGCTGCCCTAGAGTAACATCTTGTGTGCTTTCATTGTAGAGCCTAATTTGTTGTTATGGTTGCCTAGTTCCCAGAAAAAACCAACAGCTCATGTATGGTAAGGACAGTGTTGTATTCATTCCTTAATCTTCACTACCTGGTACAAAAGAGGTTCCCAAGGAATGTATATTACACTGAAACTTCTATGAGAGAGTTTCACTTTCAGGCAGGGGAATAGTTGCTTTCCTTCCTGGTTTAGACACAGCTGGGGGCCAGGAGATAACTCACCCTCAGTGGGTAAGGATGCTTGCTGTGTGAGCCTAAGCTGAGTTCTGTGTCCAGAACACACAGAAAGGTGCGAGGAGAGAATTGACTCTACACAGTTGTCCTCTGACCTCCATGCATATGCACTGATATATCCAATTCCACACACACATCACACACACACAATAATGATGAAAATAACAACAATAGTAACAGTAGCATTTTTAGGAGCAACAGTTGGGCCTGGCAGTGTAACTGAACTGATGAGAGGCTAAGACAAAAGCAACGCTTGTTCAAATCCTGCTGACACCAATGAGTGAGTTCAACTTGATCCTGGGCACTTTAGTGAGACTGCCTCAAAATAAAAATAAAAAGAGGGCTTGTCTAATTTGTTGAAGGCCCTGGATTCAATCTTCAGGACTGAAAAAAAACATAACCCACTGTTTACCTAATATTTTTCAGGCCTATGATACTGGCTCCTTAGCCGTGAAACCACATAGTCACAAAAACATACACTGTGCTGTTCAAACAGCCGTGGCGCTCAAAGCAAGGCGTGGGCCACAAACATCGCTTGCACTGCGTCCAGTTAAACACGGACCCCTCTCTTGGCCTGGTTACACAGCCGGAGTTCTATCATTTCTCATCTGCTTTTCAGAGCGGATCTCAAATTTTCTCCCTGTAGTTCTCCCGTGTTACAGAGCAACTCAAAGCCAATCAGTTACTGATCCCGGTTAATCGGTCCCTCAATAACTCCCAACTGAAAACTCCACTAAAATCTCTTTGAGGGTCTAAGAGCATGATTCTCCTTGCCGTTAGGTAGACTTTGGGTATAAGGGCAAGTTTTGTTTTTTTTTTCTTTTCTTTTGTTTTGTTTTTAGATTGAAGCCATTCTTTTAGCTTTGAGACATTTGACGTTTGGTTTGATCGGAGCCAAGATGCACCCAGACAGGTGGAACTGCTTGATGTAAAGTGACACGTGGCAGACAGTGATATGTGTGCTGAGTTGCCTGGGGATCTCGCAAACCATTCAGATGTGCACTTGGTAGATTTGAAGGGAGTCCTGAGGGTCTCCGCATGTCTAAGGTCCCCAGGTAGGTGGTACTGATGGTCCGCAGACTACACTTTGCGCAGACAGGAGTTAGATACACAGAAGAACTGTTTATGGGGCCTTAACAATATTTTTGCTGGAAAGTCTCTTGGGCATCATCTGATGGATGGAATTCAGGAGCATTTTAAAGCTTAAATATGAGAAAGCACTACATTTTTTTCCGTCATTTGTAATTAAATTTCCAGTAGCTATGCATGTTGGCGAGTAGCTCGGATGCCGTTAGGTCTGTGACTTTATCAGCATCAGAACTCATGCATATTTTAAAATCACATTTGGATTGTTGCAGGCACCGCAAATGCTATTCCTACTTATTAGCATGTTAAAATGATGGTGCTGTGGAACTGTCACTAGACCCTTTATTTAATTCTATTATTTTAAAAAACACATTTTATCATATAACAAATTCTCTTTTGACACTTTAATAACAATTTTTTATATTTGGCTTCATTCACAATTCATTTATTCAATTTATTTTTTATTTTAAAACATCACTGAAATACCCTAGACTGCCAAACATAATCAAGATATGAAAAATGCTAAGGGCTCTTTATTCATTAATTTATCTACTTATTTTGTCTTTATGACCTTTGCATCATGTATTTGGTCCCTGTCCCTTTGCATCTGCTTGTTGCCCCTGCACCCCCAATAAAGCAAAATTTAAGAGAAAAAAGGGAAAAATTAAGTAAAATAAATTTTAAAAGAGAAAAACTTAAAAAAGGACTCTTAACCTGATACAGATCATGTCTTCTGCTTACCAAATGCTATCAGAACTTGTCCAAGTTACACACTCAATGGGTAAAACATGGCGTGAGCATGAGTGTGAATCTCAAAATACATAGGGCAGAAAATTTTAATGTAATTATTTCACTGAGGATTAAAGGAGAAATCATTGCAGAAAGCATATCAGACAAAATACTAGTGCCACAGAATTGTGAACTGTGTTATTATTCTTGCCTAGTCCTTGAATAGTTGACAAATTGGAGACTGTTTTTCAAACATTCTGAATACAAAATAATGATTATATTTTATGTGATTCATTTAAAATATGGACTATTGGGAATTGACTATTTTAAAAAATGAATGATTATGGATTTAACCATTTGGTATGGGAGACTGAAGTTATTCTTTAAAGAGAATATTCTTTTGGAATAGGCGGTGTGGAATCCATTAGCTGCTTTTAGAAGCATCTATTTGTTTCCTCCAGTAGCCTCATGAGAATCAGGAACCGAGATAAACTATTCCAGACATCCATCTTCAAATGAGGGACACACTCTGGCATTTCTTAAAGTTGTCTTTTTTGATTGATCTAATTGGATGATCTTTTTTCATAAGGGTGTTTTGGCAAATTTTGAAATAATTTTAAAGCTATTTTAAATCCAGGCAAAGCTACAGTGTAAGTCAGATAAATTTAAGGCAATTTAGGTCCTGTTAAAGAAAAAATAATCACAAAACCACCAAACAAATCTGTTATCACAGGCCTTTCCTGGGGTTTTAGTCACAGAAGGTTTGAGGGTAGTGCTGTGTGCTGCATCCCAGAGGGATGATAAACCCAAAGTCCTCTACACTGTGGTCTGGGCTCCCAGCTGGACAGCTGTGCTCTCTAGGCCCTAGCCTCTGGTGGCACATCCCAAGTCCTGCCCTCATCCATAGAAGCCCCAGCAGCCTCCCCACACCCCCTGCCACATCAGTGACCACCAGAACCTGTGCCCCGCCCCTGCCTGCACCTGGAGGAGTGATCACCAGAGTCACAGGCCACACCTGCACCTGGAGAAAGAGTAACCACCTAAGCCACAGGCCCCACCCGCACCAATTGGAGGAAGAGATGGGTAGATTTCAATGTAAGAATACATTGTACTGTCGTTTGGGGGATGTTAAAGCTGACAAATTAATCACAAAAGCAGGAAATAAAGCTTAAATTTCTGTAACAGCAGGGTTGCTTTCAGTTCTATGCTAAATATTATCATAAACAACCTGAAAACAGAGACAGTGTCAAAGATCCAAGTACTGAACCAATGAGCTGTGACTTCAGTTTGTTTGGCAAAAGGCTAATGTATTGATTTTACACCTAAGAGACACAGGTGCTACTTAGCACTCTGAGGAAAGCCATTCCTGAAGGTTGCGTGTTCTGTTGATATTTTAATTGTCTCATTCTGTCTCTGTAACTCATTTGTACTCCCTCACCCTATGCTCTGGAAACTTAAAGGCGTATATGCACACGTGGTTACCAGTTCCTTGGCAGGGAATGATATTTGTGTTCTTCAGATCACTTAAGGGTTTGTTTCCTATCTGAAATGCCCTGCTCTGTTACTTCTCTCTCTATTCATTCCTGAACAACTCATCTTTACAAACTCCTTGGATGAAGTCCATCCACACTGCGACTGAGGAGGTCCCAGTGAGCAAGTGAGGGAAATGGTTGGTGAGGACCACAGAGCTTACGTCAGCCAGTGTGGGATGACTGATCTCCAGTGGGGCTGAAGAACACAGTGTAAGGAAATAAGTGACTGGTTTCCTACGGTGAAACTGACAAAATTTTCCCCATTAGGGGGAATTCAAATTCTCACTATTGAACAGGGGAATTACAAGCATAAGAAAAGGGAAGCTAGAATGAATTCAGCAGTGGTGGGCCAGAATTAATCAGCACGAGTATAAACTTAGGATGGGTAATCCTGGTTGTCAAACTTCTGTGAAGAGGGAATCTCAATGAAATAACTGCTTCCATAGGACAGGACTGTGGGCATGTCTGTGGGGACATTTCCTTGGACAGAAACTGACATAGGAGAACCCACTCCACTGTGGGCGGCACCATTCTTAGGCAGGTGGGCCTGAGAGCAAGCCAGTAAGTAAGGAGCAGTCCTCCATGGTTTCTGCTTCAATCTCTTGCCTTGAGTCCTTGTCTTGCCTTCACTTAATTGTGAACCACAGCTTATAAGCTGAAAAAAAAAACCTTTCTTCATCGAAGTTGATTTTGGTCTGAGTGGTTTATAACAGCAGCAGAGAATCAGGCTAAGATGCTCCTTGTTTCCAAATTTGTTTTAAAAAGTCATGCTGGTCTGGTCTATACAGCAAGTTTCAAGCTAGCCAGGGGTACATAATGAAACACTGACATGAAAGAAATAAATAAAGAGAGAGAGAGAGAGAGAAGAAAGAAAGAAAGAAAGAAAGAAAGAAAGAAAGAAAGAAAGAAAGAAAGAAGGGAAGGAAGAAGGGAAGGAAGAAAGAAAGAAAGAAAGGAAAAGAAGAACAGCACAAAAATGATAGGTATAAGTATGTATTACTTAATTCCTGCTTTTCTACTTTGTGATTCCAAAGCTCTTCCCACCTCATTCTCATATAATTGTCTCAGCCCTGAAAACACTAGTTTTCCCAAGAAATCTTAGCTTCTTCCAGGGGACATTCGAGAGCTATCAGCATTGCTAGAAACAGCTTATGAGGATGGTGTCTTAGGAGCAGGGTAGTCAGCAGATCACATTTGGGCAGCCTCTTCTGATGTGCAGAGCTGCAAGCTCTCTTAATGGACTGTCATGGGAACCTGGGCTTTCTTCCATGGGGCAATGATCAGTAGTTAAATCATTCATATGAAGTGGGGAGAAAGTGAATACAACGGGGGAAGAGAGTGGGAGGGAGGTGGGGGTGTTGAGTGGGGTTGTTGAGTTGGGGTGTTGAGTGTTGTTTATATAAAACTGGGAATGTGAGGGCAAGTTGTGTGTATTTTATTTTTCATGGCATAGCTCACGCTAAGCAAGTATTCTACCACTGAACTACATCTAGCCCCATTATGTGTTGTTTTTATGTGTTTTGCTTTTAATTAGTTTTTAGTTAGTGCACAAAACAATGGATTTCATTACATTATAACATTTTCACACTCGTATCACGATGGAATTTGATCATATTCACCTTCAAGTTGGGTGAAACTCATTTCCATTAACTACATTCAGCAAAGTCATCACACACAGAATGACATCAATCAAATGTAAACTCACCCCAAAATTTCCACTGAGAGTTGATCTGTGATACCTAGCAACTAGAATAAATTACCCAGTCACATTTACATTTCTAAGAACTATTCTTTCAAATCTTTAAGAAACCTTACAAAACTGGTTTTCTGACAGAAAAAAAATAAAGAAGCTTGTAGTCTCAATATTCTGGACTCCACTACCTAGTCAGGATTGTTCATTCTAATCCCTGCTAGTCCATCTGATTCTAATTGTGCTTAACAATGTTACCATCTTCTAATTATTTTACTAATGAGTAAGTTTTTAAAAATAATTAAATTTTAACACCTTCTTTAAAATTTGAGAAAACGACTTTAAAACATCGCTTAGAGACATTTGCCCCAGGGCAGAAACTGATTGGGGCTAGATGGGCTAAATTAGGCTAACAGTGGGTTGTATTCATTGCACATAGGTTGTTGTCAATGGGGTTCAAATGCCTTAAAGTAGAGCATGTTATCTCTGTTTCATTATAGCTGCACCAAGCCCTCCTGTATTATTCTTTGTGTATTTCACATAGTCGCATTATTGTCTTCTCTTCTAGATATTGGTGCCTGTTGTACTACAATGATTTGAAGTTGGTTGTGTCATATTGGTATCAGTACTAAGTTTAGTTAAGGATACTAGATAAAACCAGAATGACTAGCATGGCAGTCTCTTCTACTTCACTGTAATCTTGGAGACTCTTAAGGACTCTTAGAATAGAACGTACAAACTGTAATCATTTACAAAGCTTTGAGTGCTCATTAGTATAACAAAATGTGGTGAGCACCTACTGTATGCCATGTTATAAGGATAAATAAATTAAATTTTTAGGTCTTTTGAGGAGAGAAAACATAAAAAGAAAAAAAACAAATACCAAGGGAATGCAGTGGACAATGTGTGAAAGGAAGATAATTCCAGAAAAGACAATTGAAAAACCTCAAAGATGTAAAAGGTCCGATCAGAAGAAAAGACATCTGCATTACACAGAGTTGGGGAAAGAAGAAATCTTTCAAGCAGAAGAGACATGTGGGTAATGTTCATAGATGGGAAAGAGGAAAGACAATGCCAGGAACACACAAAATGACTCATAGCCTGAACTGGCCATCTTCTGTGACCCAGAAAAACTTCAAGTGGAGGGAATGGGAAACCAACCCAGTCATATACCCTTTGACCTACAGTCTGTCCTGTCTATGGTGTGTGCTAGGATTGGTGCCTAGCCCAACGGTCACTAGAGAGACTTCATATATCAACAGAGGGAAACAGATGCAGACCCACAGCAAACATTAGGCAGAGTTTGGGGAATCCTGCAGAAGATGGGGAGAAAGGATTGTAGGAGCCAGAGGAGTCAAGGACACCACAAGGAGACTCACAGAATTGACTGACCTGGCCTCAGAGGGGCTCACAGAGACTGAGCCAACAACCAGGGAGCCTGGATGGGACTGACTAGGCCCTATGCATATATGTTACAGTTGTATAGTTTTATCCTCCTATGGGACTCCTAACAGTGTGAGCAGGGGCTGTTTCCAACTCTTTTACTGACTTTTGAGATCTTACTTCTCATACTGGGTCACCTTGCCCATGGGGAGGTGCTTAGTCTTACTGCAACTTGATATACCATGTTTGATTGGTATTCAAGGAAGAACTGACCTTTCCTAAACAGAAATAGTGTAGTGGTTTGGGGGAGGAGGCAGGCAGGAGATGGGAAGAGGTACTAGGAGGAGACAAGGAAGGGGAAACTGTGACTGGGATGTGAAATCAATACATAATTTTTAAAAAAGCCTTAGAAAGATCATCACTGCCTTGTAGTTGTTCAGCCTCAATCTGAATGCCTCTACTGACAGCAAGTCCACTGCCCTATGAGACTACATTATTGGACAATGCAATTGCCCTTCATTTTTGCTTATATCGATGTTAAATCCTTCCATCCTTTGTTTTCCAGTCACTTGGTTCAGTTTGACTGGTCTGCACTTGAGAATTCTGCAAGTATCTGAAGAGAAAAGAGAACTCTTTGCTCTCAGGGTATCTTCAACAATTCTCTACTATGCCTTGTTTCAAAATATGCTTCCCTGAACTTTCAAGATGGCTCAGTGGATAAAGGCCTTGCCACCAGGCTTGACAACCTGAGTTTGATCCCTGAAACCCACATGATAGAAAGAAA
Source organism: Mesocricetus auratus (assembly GCF_017639785.1). Taxonomy (NCBI): domain Eukaryota; kingdom Metazoa; phylum Chordata; class Mammalia; order Rodentia; family Cricetidae; genus Mesocricetus; species Mesocricetus auratus. Next base: position 36,880,041 of record NW_024429194.1, on the reverse strand, counting down.
TAACTGACTCTTGCAAGCTGTCTTCTGACTACCACGCACACACACCTTTGCAAATAAATTAATAAGTAAAAAATATTTATCTTTCCCAGAAAGAATGAAATGGTATAGTCGGGCTGTCTTTTTAGAATTAGTGTCAGAATGTCTTACATGATTCTGAAGGATGACAGTTAATATCTATTGACTGCCTAGAACTTGCACATGTTGCTACACACGTAACTTGTGTATCTCACTTAGCATAACAAGTTCATTTCCTTTACAGACGGGAAAGCGTAAGAAGGCTAACTAAGCTTTTCCCTAAGCCACAAAGCCACAGAGCTGATGTTTGAACCTAGGATCTGGCTAGGATCTGGCTTCAGCACCAGTGCAATTAGCTACTAAGCTATATAGATTAAACACTACAGAACAGAACTCTGGCTCGCTTTGATCTGAATATTATATTTTTATTAGTTCATCCTTGAGACTAATAAAAGAGTTTTTATTATTTCAAAGCTGGAGAGCATTGAAAGTCACTTAAAGGTCTTCCTATAATCTAGAATCATAACTTTTTATTACAAACTTGAAAATAAAAGTTGTCCAACCTTCCATAACATAAAATACATTGCCTCCTCCTCTATCCCCTTCATTTTGCATTTCCCTGTAAGACAAGAAAGACTGTCACGGAAAACAAAAGAGGATCCCAAGATTTTCATTCAAAATAAGAGCTCGGTATCTTAAATATGGAATAAACCTTAGTTCTACCTCAAAAATAAGACATTATAAATGCTGTGGACCCCTTAGTAAGTTGGACTTTCTGATATTCATTGTTACCATCCACATAAATAACTCAGCCAAAAACTAGTGGCAAGCCATTTTTCTGAACTCTATACTTACAGAGTACAATGCATTTCAGAGACTGGCAAATGTTCTGTGATGTAGACAGAAACAACATACTCTGTTGGGTTGGTAATGAAAGGTTGTTTTTAAATTAACATTTAAAGCTAGCATACAAAGTCATGGGTTTCACGATGGTGTTTTTTTTACATGTGTGTCATACTGTAAAACAACACATTATTGTTGGACATTAAGCAAGCATCTCCATTGCCCCAATTTCTAAAACAACTTCATCTCATTTGCTTTACATTTATTGACAGAATTTAAACACGCATGTCCGCTGTGTGTATTAGGTTCCATAATTAACAAACAAAACGAAAATTTTCGATCAATGAAAGGAATGAAGGGAATCAGTGGTCCTCACCTCCATTCAGGACTAGAACATTTACCCACACAGCAGTGAACCATGTAGAACTTATATTAAACTGATGTAGAATTAAATCTCAGAGCACAACTTTACCCCAACTGGTTCTAATCCAAAAATTCTTTTAATTCACGCACCAACTTTGTTAAGGTTTCCCCTTTCTTCCTCTAGTCACTCTGAAGGGAAGACGGGCAAAAGGGGACAGAGATTGATGAAGGAAAGGTCAAACTTGATTTAAAATGTCATTGGGGCAAATGTGAACACTTCCATAGGAGCTACTTCTGTCATCAGCTAAACTTGAGTAGCATTCCCTAGCTAAGCACTTTGAACAGAAAGTAATCAACGGGCACTGATTTTTCCTCTTCAGGTCAGATTTGTGAAAGTAGAATCTAAACCGGGCATTGGTAGTCCACGCCTTTAATCCCAGCACTCCGGAGGCAGAGGCAGGCAGATCTCAGTTAGAGGCCAGGCTGGTCTACAGAGCGAGTTCCAGGACAGGCTCCAAAACAATACAGAAAAACCCTGTCTCTGAAAAAAAAAAGGAGAATCTACTTCTGACAAGACTTACAGGCCCTATTTAGGACCGATCTTAATGAAAGATAAGCCCTCACCCATCCTGTTTAGCATCCTTCAGCCCACAGCTCTCCACTAGCCCATGCCTGTTTCCTGCCAGTGAGTAGTATTTCATTGGGTGAGCCTTCTGGTTGCTATGCATCTCTTCTCGAATCTATCTTCATTTCCCCATTGTTTTTCAATTGCAAACTCAGCAGGGTAAAAATTGCATCTAATTGATTTTCTCTATTCCCTACCATTTCTGGTGGCACTTAGTACAGTTTTGTGTCTTCTTGTAGAATACATTTCCCCAACATAACTGAGAATTATATTACCAAAATTCTTTTTAATAAACAGCAATAGCTATGACCTATAAAGAAGATATGACCTCTTCTTTGGTGCACTGAACCCTGAGCAAAGATTAGAGAAAATGGGGAAGTAAACAAAGAAATAATAACAGAGAGAGCAGATTCCTCCCTGGAGAAATCTGATTTTATCCTTGAATTGATGATATGACCTTGGATAAGTCTGGAACTCTGTAAAATTGTCAATTACGTACCCTAAATATTTTTAAATTTTTATCTTTGCCTTTATAAGCAAGAATAAAATTTGTTTCAAGTGTGGTTTTAAGATAGGTTGACCCCCAAAATTATGCCCCAGCTGAGTATTTGTATTATATCCTATTCTCATGCTATTTCTCAAACCATTTAGTTGTCTGTAATTCTTGTTATATTTTCTATCCCAGTATATGTATTTGTATTCCTTAACAGTGCTCAGTCTCCTTAATATTTTATGTCTTTCCTTTCTTGTGCCAATGTTTCTGCATTCATGCACTCCATTATTTTCCTGTAAAAGCTTTCCTTCCCACCATCTTGCTTTGTGATGAAGCCTCTTTTAAAAATTAAGCAAGACTGACATGGTGGCAATACCAGCATTTTCAGAGACATTCAGTAAGGACAATTAATTTCCAGAGTTACACACCTCAATTTGAATTTCCTTGAGTATGAAAGTCCAGTTTTGGAATAGCATTTTCAGAATTAATATACAGAAAAAGATACTTGGCATTTTAAAAGATTGATTAAAGAAAGGAATATCAACTTGAAATCTTGGTGTGTGTTTTGAGCAGCTGGGGGTTAATGATTAAGATTTTAGAAACTACAAGAAAACTTGCAAACTTAGCATTGATTTTATCAACAATATACCAGTTTTTACTTCCTTTTTGGATTTTGTTTCTAACTAGTGAATTGTCAACACCTCCATACTTCATGTAAATTTCTTCTTTTCCATACTCTGCTCCCATAGATTTTCTTTCATCATTAATTTGAATAAAACACAGCATCCATATTACTCACCTCCCTCAGTAATTTGTACTCATTAGAAAGAAGTTGGGTATCTATGTCCACATTTATATCTCTCCACACTATAGGATATATCTAGCAGACCTTGTGCCCATTTTATAAGGGAGAAAATCAGTGTTCAAGTGTTAGAAGCTGTATTATCTTGAGAGGAACCCTAACTCGTGCTTGGGACATTCACACCCAGGACTGTGTTAGCCTGCTGAATGACACCAAGAATCACCCATGTGGAAAGTATGGGGAATTTTTTTCTGTGCTGTTTTTACAGTTAGCAAACAAAAAAAAGTTGATGACCTTGTCATTGTATTCCTATCACACTCATGCAATCATATGACACTTTATGATTTAAAGCCCTGTCTATCAAATTCACTAAGTTATATAAGCATCTAACTAATCTTTTCTTTTAGTACATATGTTAGGATGCTAGGATGTCAGTTAGTCAGTATAGAGTGAGATAAGGTGCCTGGATAGAGTGATGGGTTTTATGGTGCATCTTATTTGCATATCTGCATTACCCAACTGAGGCTGGAGAGGCTGCTTCAAAGCCAAGTAGATTCCGTGTAGTTTGGGATCTCCTAGTTCTCAAACATCCTTTTGAATACACAATTTCACAGAAATTTGTTTCTCCCTCCACCTTCTAGACCCTGTCTGATGAAGTTCTGAATAGCTGACTTTGTAATTTAAAAAGCAAACATTAATGTGAGAGCAGTGATACCTTAAAATATGTTTGTATGTATATATGATACATACATACAATGCGTACACACAGAGAAACAAACCAGCACATATAATCTCACTTCCAGTAAATGATTTTTAGATACTTGAATTCCTTTGGAAACTTTTCCATACTAGCAGCCTTCAACCTACAATCTTACTTTTCAACCAAGTTCTTACCATGTTTAGCTCTCTCCAGCATTTCTTCCCATCTCAAATGCATTCAAATGGTGCTTCCATTCATCCCATTAGAAATCCCCACCCCATTTCCAAAGTCATTAAGAAAAATTCTGGAAACACGTTGGCTTAAACCCAGACTTCCATAACAGTTCCAGTCCATCCAGTAACCAGGTACATCCTTAACTTTGCCCTGGGACTGCCCTGATTTACTCCTTTAATTTACTCAAATCAAAAGGCTGCTTTGGGGGCATGTTAAGACTCGCCCCATTAGCTGAAAGACAGACAGGCAAGCATTCTGAGTATCTTATTTCTGCTTTGAAGAAATGCCTGTAAGCTCTTCTCTGTCTGCCCCTCATTAACATCACGTGAGTTTTAGGATTGCCCGGAGTATTGCTTCGTGTCCCCCACACGCCCACTTTAAACAAAGTAGCAACAACAAAAAAACTCCTCACCGGCTGCCTTTTGACACCTAGCCAATTTTTCCACACCAGGATCCGGAGCTGATGAAACTGGGAAGCCATCCTTCAGACACTCTGAACAAGAAAATTCCTGTCTCTTCCTTCAGACCTCAAGAGAAGTAGTGTCCCGTCCAACTTGCTTTGTGCCAATAGGTCGGGAGCCTTTTCACGGCATAGCTTCGTAGGGCCTGGGGCAGGAAACCCACAGCTCTTCTCTTCCCAATGGGTTTGTTCTTCCTGTCAGTAAATCCTTAACCAAGAAGCTCTTCTCAACCAAAAACGTCTTCAGAAAAGAGGCACCAGCTCCGTGTGCCTTTCAGCGGCTTGTGCTTATTGTGAAATAATGGCCAGTTGCTGGCTGTTGTGCGAAGTCCACACTACAGAGAGAATGAGTATCATTCAGATAATGCCCCACTGTAAAACAAACAAGAGGTGAACCCACACCTCCTACTCTCCAGAAATTAACTGCCTCTCCACACCTTAGAGAACATGTCACCTGCACTAGGCGCGTCATAGGAATTAGGCGGGACCCTGGACGGGCCAGTAGGACTCGTCCTACATCCCCTTGCTTCTTCTTTATACATAGTACCTGCTGTGGCAGGGACAAGGCACTGAGGATTTTACAGGTTCCAGATCCCAGTGAGTGACTCCTGGAGTATTTTAAGTGTTGCTGACATATTTGAAGTCAATAAAACCAGAGCTCAGATGCAAAGCAGCCATCTCAGCTTCAAAATCTCCAAACTTTAGCCTAAAATTTAATGTCCAGCTCCTAGCGCAGTTTACTAAGTTAAGCATAATGCCAAAACTAATTAGTTATCAGTCAAAGGTAACAAAAACGGCATACTGTGGGACCCTTCATTTGGGTAGGCACAGTTAAAGGGGACACAAAGTGACCCAGAATAACATTTCTCTCTGCCTGGAATGCTCTCCTCCTGCCAGGTCTCTACCTCTCAAAATTGTCACTACAGTGACATCTTCCACAAAAGCCTTTTGGATGATCTCATATATATCATATATGATCATATATGTGTGTGTGTGTGTGTGTGATATGTGTGTGTGTGATATGTGTGTGTGTGTGTGTCCCTCTTTATAGTTCATTTATAGTTACTACCTAATAATTTATATCTTGGCCATACTGTTATTTTGAATATCTCAATTAGATTAAAATTTCTATGAGGGCATGAATGATTGTATATTTCAGTGCTTTATGTATGCTTAATGATCACTATGGGGTAAAACATACAATTTAAGCCAATCAAATTCATATTTGATTTTTACTCCTTGACCTGATTGATTCTCTTGCAAAGAAAGTTAAAGCATTGTTTGAGTTCTTCCTTTAAAGCAGAAGTCAATGCTGGTGAAACTGTCTGGTCTCCATGCCAACTACGGGAGCTTGATGGCAGCCAGCCTAGGAAAGACTGCAACTATGACAGAGCATGCTCATTACCTCAGCTTTGGCTCATCTTACTGTGTAGTCTCTCCAAACCCAATCCACCAGGCAAGCAGTCCCGGATATCTAGAATGTGGCCCTTAGGGTTTTTTCCTAGACAAGACTGCAGACAGAGTATTCTTTAAATAACAGAAACCCTCTGAAATAGTGTGCCTCTTCAACTTTTCTTGGGAACAGAGCTAAGATTTAGGTGGCTACCACCGTTTCTAGGAATGACTAGCTTCTTTTTCCCTGCCATCTTTAATTGCTGTCACAATCCACAAGTTAGTAATGGTTCATAAATAAACATTGCTTATTTGAGAAGACAGACTGGGGTTGGGGATGTGATTTTAAATGTGAGAGACATTGTAGGCACAGTGGCTTTACTGGGTCAGGTAACCTCAGGTCAAAAAGACCTGACTCACCATGTGACTGATGCAGGCATGTGAGAGGTGAGCTAAAAATGTACCACGTGGCTTCCAAGAAGGTACTTGTACACTCTACAGTGTCACCCCAGAATTGTGCTGTTTGGTTTCCAGGAAACCTTCCAAATGAAGGTTTCTACTCTGTTCTTTTGATTGGAAACCTTCATCTACTATCTCTAACTTTCCAATGAACACAATGCATTTTATTACAACCCTTAACTTTCTGGAAGCTCTACTTCTTCAGAATAATTTCCCAGCTATACATAGATGTTTATATATATATATATATTGATATATATACATATATATATATATCAGTCCTTTGTATAGGAAGGAACACTGTAATTGATCCAAATATTTCCTTGGAGGCTGGGTAAGCTTTTGTAAAATATAATCTACAGTAGTTTAGTTAAGTTGGAGAACACTGACAATGAGTTTTCAATTTTGTCCAGTTCTGAATATCTTGACCTTGACATCCATGCAGATCATATCTGCTTCTACTACTTTTCTTCAAGTTTGTGAATTTCTTTTAAGAGGAGATTTTCAAGGATGAATTTTTAAAATCTAGTATTTTAAAAATATGACTAGTTTTTATTTTTAACTGAGAGTTAAAAAGCACAGCTGTGTTGCTGTAATATGACATTCTTTTTTTTTACTAAATTAACTTTTTTTCATTTATTTTACATACTGCCACAGTTTCCCCTCCCTCCTCTTCTCCCTCCCCCCTTCCCCATATACTCTTCCTCTGTCTCCATTCAGAAATGGGCAGGCCTCCCATGCTAATATTTTTTGAGGGATCTAACATTAGCCATGGAAGGTATAGCTCCCATAAATTAAAGATCATGAACTTTACACAGATAAAAATTCAAAGTAATTATCAGGACAAACTAAGACACCAAAGGAAGAATGTTCAGGACTTTAGGGATAGTTATCTCACTGGAGAGAATGAAGCATTCTACCCAGTCTTGATTAGAGGCTGAGGTATTGCTGACAGATAGCTTAAGATTTTCCCAGAAGGAAGAGAAGGTGATCATTAATCAAAGTTAATCTGCACCCAAATATACAGCTGCTAAGAATTATTTTTAAGCAAAGAAAAGTAAGTTGCAGAGCAAATAAATGGAGGAAAAGTTAAGGTAACACAACACAAGAAAAATGAAAACAACCTTGTTTCAAAAGGCGTTTGTACATGCATCTGTAATTACAGCATTCACTGTGAGTTCTAGGCCAACGAGGGCTCCATAATTAGGTTCCAAGATAGTTAGGACTACAGAGTGAGAACTTGTCTCAAACAAACAAACAAACAACAAAGAGACAAGACAAACAGAAGCAGAGCATTGTTAACCAGTCCACTACTGCAAACATTGAACTTCAGGTTGTTCTGAAGAGTTAGTGTCACTCCATTTTGGTCACCTGCCATGTGCTCCAACTATGCCAGTGCTTATGTCAGAGGTCAGCAGACCCAAGCTGTCTTTAAGAATGATTGCCATCATATCTACCTGATGCCATCTACCTCACTTTCTGCGCTCACTTCACCAGCAGTAAAGTATGATGACTTTATCACAGCGTGTGTGGATTCTGGAGTTCTGCCTTCCCAAGAACTATTGACTGCAAGTTTTAAGAGAAACCCCGCCAACCCAAAGTTGATTATTCTAAGTCCAGAACTCATTTGGGGATGGCTTGGCCATCCTTCTGAAGCTGCTCATATCTAAAACCCTCCAGGACCACTCTGTCTACAGCACATGGCTTGAATGATGAGGCTACCAAGACTGCATGATGTTATGAATGCAGGATTTACATGAACACTGGGCATGGCAGCTCTTTTGAGTCAACTAGTCCTGTAGCACACTCCACAGCTGGATGAAAAATGAATCAGTCCAAACCCAGGGACAGGGTATTAACATGGCTAGAACACACTTTGTTTTAATGGTATTTATTAAAGCCATCCCTTATGTGATAATAGTAGTAATAAAAATAAATCATCAGGCTACAAAGCTGCAGTCTGTGTAGCCTGTCACCATATGCTAAGAATCTAGCACAAGAACTGCTCCACAATAAATGGTTAATTATTGCTGAGTAAATGATGAACAGCAAACTCTTACTAAGCCGTAATAGAATCATCAAAGGAGCCCTCCCAAATAGAGATTGTCACTATCCTCCTTTATAAGGAAAAAAGTGGTGTGTGGAGGTGCCATAGCATGGATTAGTTGGCCCAGTTGTAAGTAGAGCTAGTGAGAACAGCAAGCAGGAAGTCATACTGTATGTCCATGCCGTTAGCCTTTACACTACTGTCTTCAATAGGCTGGACTCAAAGGGAAAGGAAAAAAAGCAACAGAGAGTTTTCTGGTTTACTAGGGATCTAGGAAACACTTTATAGATTATTTTAACAGTACCTACAAGAAAAAAGTTATTATCCAATGTGTTCTCAAGAATAACTGATCCAAGAATCAAAGGAGACATCTCTGCTTCCAGGCTTCTTGGTTGAGCACCAAACATTCCACAGCCGGCTCTTGCCGGTTCCATCAGAGCGTCTGATTCTGCAGCCATCCTTCCTGCCATCTGCTGTGCTGCTGTAGTTGAGGACTACTCACTTTCAGACTTTGTCATCCTGCGTCCTCTGCCCAAAATGAAACTGTGTTCATTCTTAAAGGACCGATTCGAGTGGTACTCCCTCTCTGAGGTATTTCCACACCCCAGTTCTAGCTGAACTAATAATTCCTTCAACAGCTTTCTCATAAACTTTTGTTCATAAAGATAGCTAACACTCCATTACCCTGTATTATGTAGTCAGTTGAGTTCCAACTATACTCTGATATCCCAGGATATAGAGACCAATCTTAGGGAATACCAATGATTGAAGATGAATTGTTACCAGAGAATGTGAAGAACTATGGCTCTATTACATATAACATATTAAAGAGCTGGTTTGATGTAGACTATAAAGATGGAGAGTTAGGGACCTACTACTGAAAAACAGACAGTGGTATACTAAGGATATAGACTAAGAAGCTCATAGCAACTACTCACAAAGGCAGTAGGGTAACGATGCTGTGGATATGATGTAATCCTTGAAATTTAAAAACCCTCATTTCAAACTCACGAAATGTGAAATTAACAATAAGGTTAAATACTTCAGAAATTTAATAGCAATCAAAACCGTAAATTTACTCTTTTACTACCAAGCTAGTTTTTGATCAGTTAGCATCAATGATGGACTAATTTTTTTAAGACAGGGTTTCTCTGTGTAACCTTGACTGTCTTGGAACTCAAGGCTGGCCTTGAACTCAGAGATCTGCCTGCTTTTGCCTTCTGAGAGCTGGGATTAAAGGCATGTGCCACCATGGCCCCTCGACAGGTTACTGTTTTAAGATACTGACTTTGTCCATTAAGCAGCTGTGGCATGCTAATCTCACACAAGATCAATGTATATGACAAACCTATAGATGAAGAGGCACAGGACAAAATGTTTTTCCAGGTCACACAGCTAATGATAGAGTAGTGATTTGAGGCCAGTTCATTCTGTCTGCAAGGCTTGCTTGCTAACTGCCCCTCATAAAGCAAACCTGAGTAAGAAACTATTCAAGTGTGTCTATTAAGACCAGGAGGACAGACACCATAAATTGGGAAGCTGAAGCTAACTCACAGCAAAAATAACAACAGCGCCCTTCTTTAACAAGGAGGAGAGACACCGCCCAAGGATTAAGATAATGAGGCACCAATTGCTAATACCTCATTACCTAAGATCAACCTGCAGTGTAAGGAGCTAATAGCCAATGCTATGAATCAGGTAGCTAAAAGGAAGTGATTAGATTAAAGGTTATCAGCTACCTGTCCCCACTGAGCCATTCCATTTGGGAATGTAGACAGAATAGCTGATTCAAAACTCAACTGGAAACAACTCTGACCTACAAAATCACAAAGAAGACTATGATTGAAGATAACTGGAACCAGACTCACTCTAACACAAGTAGGCCCTCCAAGATGGTGTAAAGATGCAGGCTTCCCCAACACAGATGGCAGGACAGCAAGTTTGCTAAGGCACCTCATTATCTTAGCATATAACTATGGAAATTTCAAGGTAATTTACAAACTTGCAAGGGATTGCTCGCCCACTCACTCAGAGTGAGTAATAATTGAGTTGGTTAGACAGGTAGAGTATGTCAAATTAGCAAGTTTTACTGCGTGTGCTTCAGTCATCCTGTGGGGAGAAGTATCAAAAGGCTTTAAAAGTTGGTATGCCCTCCAAGAGGTGGGAGGCGAGAAGAAAAGATTTAAGATAAGGTATTAAGAAAGATTATTCCTACTTCTATAGGGTAACTTTTCAACCAATTCTTCATATTTAAAGGCAAAAGAAGATTAAAGTGAAAATTAAAAACATTGTTTTCCTCTCAGTTTATGTTTTCATTCCCTAACATCTAGAGCAGTTAGTGTGGTGTGTGTGTGTGTGTGTGTGTGTGTGTGTGTGTGTGTGTCTTCTTTGACTGAACAAACCAAGTTTTTCACATTTTACTCTAGAGATTCATCTCCTCTCTGAACAACTGGAACAAAAATAATTTCACAAATATTGAAGAAATCCAGATTTAAATATAATCATAGGTTCTCCTGAAAACAAGAGAAACTATCCTGGAAAAGAGATTTCTAGGCTAGAAAATGTCCCTTTCTATGGTTTTAATATTCCTACTTTCAATATAGAAAAAAACAATCATTGTCTTATCCATCCCCTCAACCTTGGACAAACATACCATTTTTCTGTATGTTTTCTACATTTAGCTACTACTTGGAAAAGATAAATCTAGAAAGATGTGACTAGCCAATGATTTTTTTAACCAATAAAAACATATTTTTGTCAGAAAGTCAAGCAGTAATTGGCCAACACATAGAGAAATATGATCTTTGTTTTAATTATTCTACATATGCCTCATTAAATAGCACCTCTCTTTTATCAAGTCTCTGACAAATGATATTTTGAAAGCAGAGGAGAAGGAAAGAAACATGGAAAAATGTAATGAATGCGTGAGTGGTTGTCTTCATATGGAGGTATGTGGTAGTTTGGCTTCTGACCATGAGAAAGTACTTTTTAATTAAGATAGAGAAAATGCACAGGACCACACTCAAAAATATTCATCTTAATAGTGTTTCTATCTACATAAATATGTATCTGTATATATTTCTTTACTTAAATATGTAGAGAACAGTCACAAAATTTTAGGCACCATGTAATATACATAGATTGTAAATGTGAAGAAAATAGAATGCAATAAAAACAAAACATCTGGCTCTCTCAATATGCATCTTAATGAGTATTTTAATGACCATGTGAGAGAAACACAGCATATGGCCATCATGTCGGTGAAGTTTGTTATAGAGAACAGAGCACATATTTTGAACCAAATTTTGTAACAGATAGGCTCAACCACAGGATTTTTCTAAAGAAACTAATCAAACTATCTAAATTAAGTAACTGTACATTGATTAATTTTTGTTATGACTATGAATATTGAGTTTCTATCTTATCCCTTAGTCAATAGGAAGGCATTCATGTATAATACAAATGAATGTAATTCAATTGAGAATAATTTAAATGACAGGAATGCAACTGTCTTGTCCATTGTGTTATCACCTTTGCTTGCTTTCTGGATCATGGGGTTGTTTAGAAAGCTGATTGGGAGATATATATATATATATATATATATATATATATCATAATTAAAAGAAATCTGTCCACAGTTCTCTGAGATGCCAGCATGAACTTTCCTACCACAGAGATTCTCCAGGGAAACAATCCATTTCTCACCTACAGTTTGACCTTCAACTCTTCAACCTCCTGCAATAATAAAAGTTCATTGCTTAGAGCAAACAGCAAGACTTCAGCATAGCACAAGAAGTCCATGAAATGAGTTCTGTTGACGTGATGGCTCCTCGGCCTCCAGAGGTCATTGGCAAGATGCCATTTTGTTATAGCAACTTCATTCCCTAAACTAGAGGTCACGTGAGAAATGTCAAATCATGTTGGAAGAGCCGGCACTAACTTACTGCAAAATGCTGAAGTGCTACTGGGGCATATTTGAAGAGTGGCTTTGACAAAGAAGCCAAGAATGGGAGGAACTGAGCAGAGGGACCTCGCTGATGTTATTTGGGCAGTTTTGGCTTGTGAGGCTCAGTTGCTCTCTCTAGAAAATGTAATAAATTGTAATTCTTCGTCCACAGACATGCTGTTAATCTAAAAGTTCAAACAAATCTGGGTAGCCCAAAGTGACCTGAAGCATCTCTGCCCTGAGTTCATATTTCTATGCATCTGCAGACACAACCACATTGTTTTTCTAAACACAAATTCAAGCCATCCTATTGCAGAACTGTACATCTGTTTTTTTTTATAATTTAGAATATCAGGTTGCTATATTAACCCTCTTTCTATGAAGTACTTGTTTGTAATCCAAAATGAAAATGTTTTACTGCTTATGTTGCCCACATGGGCACTCAACACACTCAACATATGAAATGAAAACAAGGAAATTAAAACCATACACTAAGGACTTGGTGAGCTTACTGCCATCCCTGAAGACTGTGGTAGGGTCTTGCTACTGCTAGGATCTATGGTTTTCTTGTCCTAATTCCACATCTTGTTTTTGCTCCACTCCTTTTCTTCCCTTCTGGGGTCTAACCCCTCCCCTTTTTCCTGCTAAGATTTTCTTCACTCTTCTATGACCCCTTGGTGCCTGCTGGCCTCCAGGCTCCAGAGAGGAGCTCAACTGCCCATATTTCAGAAAAGAGCTTTAACCCCTAAATTTCTTAGCCACTAGAAGAAAGGATGTTCTAATTTTTGTGTATGAGAGACTCCACAAGGGGTCCTAAAGGAGTGAAATGCCCTCACAGTTAACAACTATTGACTGAAAGGATGCTTCAGCACTTGGAACTTTCAGGAAGCAGGGATCAAGGAAGATAACAATATTAATTTCACATCAAACATTTCGAACTCAAAACCATGCGCAATTCTACATCAGGACACATGAAATAGGCTCTCTTTCTATTTTTTCTTAGACTTCAGGCAGTTTTGAGTAGACCCCTCTGGGTATCTGTGGCATATTCTCAGGGCTCTACCAATTCCTTTTGAAGATTTAGTATTTTAGTGTTTTTATTTTTGTAGTACTCTTTGATGTTTATGGTAACCTCTGATATTGATATTTATGATACCATTTGACAGATTATGGTATTTCTTGATACTCTTTGACGATACTCATATTTATGATATCTTTTGGTATATATACCTTTTGATATCATATTTATATCATCCTTTATAACTTTAATAGTCTATGATATCCTTTGATATGAGTTGGTTATTTTCAATGTTTTATACCTTTGAAAAACTAAAGAAGTCTATTTCACTTTCTCCAGACACCTAGATAAACAATTAAGTAGAAAGTTACCCTGTATAATAGAAATATTTAACCTTTCAGTGAATTAACACTACCTAGTTTCTTATATTAAAATTGACAGCAATTGATTTATACCTGCTATTACATCTGAAATGTGAAAGAACTGTGGGATTTCTTTACAAATTATAAAGAGAAGTAGTACTTTTTTTAAATAATATTAAATAACTGGATTTTTCTTGTTTTATATATATTGTATATATACATATACATGTATATAAACATACATAGAGAGAAACTCAAGACATTCTTATTACAGAACTGTACATTCATTAATTTATTAATAATTTAGAATATCAAGATATGTCTTTTCCCCAGTGTTTCTGAAGGAAAATGTACCTGTCCTTAATAATGTTTTAATATTTTTTTTGGTTTGGTTTGGTTTTGGGCTTTTGGTATTTTGGGGTTTTGTTTGTTTGTTTGTTTGTTTGGGGTTTTTATTCTTCAAGACAGGGTTTCTCTGTGTAACAGCCCTGGCTGTCCTGAAACTAGCTCTATAGACCAGGCTGGCCTCTAAATCACAGAGATTCTCCTGCTTCTGTTTCCTGAGTGCTGGGATTAAATGTGTATACCACCACCTGGCCTTAATAATGTTTTAAATGGAATCTACATTTCATAGCAATGAAAAATTTTCAAGCAGTTACTGGAAACTTCAGTTAATAAACAAAAAGAGACTGTAATGGAGAAACACTTCTAAACAAATGGCCTTGGCACATGGCTATTAATCATAGCTATCGGTTTAATGACAACCATGAGACAGAAATATCTTAGGAATTTTAAGTTCAATGTAGAGACCCAGTATAACACTGTAGAGGATACCAATGAAGAATTGGAGTGATTTTGGATCTGTGACCTTCCTATTTCATGAATTTTACAGTCCCCCAGCCTCATCAAAACCACAGAACCACCCCTCAATAGCCATCATCATGCAATACCAAGGACGATCTCATGAGACGAAGAGTAAAATATCAAGCACTAACCCCAAAGAAACCCTAGGTTATCACAGAAAAGTTATTTTTGTATGACCAGAAAAGTGATAGGTTGGAGACCCCTGTCACCATCCTGCATCTCCATGAATCTGAAACATTATCATACGCACAGTGGCGGGAAGACTCCAGTAAGACAGAAAGCCAGAAGATGGAGGCTATGAAGATATTAGGTAAAATCTGAAAATATCAACTGCAGGTTTTTAGAAGCAATCATGGACTTTGGCACACAGCACTGAGCAAAGGAAAAGGGGATGAAAGAAAGCAGCAATCCAAGTGCACCAGGCAGTGACAAAGTTTATGGAAGTTCATGCCAAGAAGACACCAGAGAAGAGACCTACTACATTTCTTTAACTTTCTAGGGGTTCAGCAAAGGGAAGTCATGAGACAAATCTCAGTTAAGCATCTTGGCTTGGAAAGTAAATGACTCTCCAGTTTTATATTTACAAACCTCAAAGACACCCCTGCCCACTTGTGTGCACCCTTTCTCTCCCGCTCCCCACCTCTGTCTCTCTCTTATTCTCTGTCTCTGTCTCTCTGTGTCTCTGTCTCCTGTCTCTATCTCTCTCTTATTCTCTCTCTGTCTCTGTCTGTCTGTCTGTCTCTCTGTCTCTGTCTCTGTCTCCCTCTCTCTGTCTCCCTCTCCCACTCTCTCTCTCTCTCCCTCTCTCTCTCTCTCTCACACGCACACACACCACTAATGAGCATGCCACCTCAGCATCAGGAGAACCTGTGTAAAATAGTTGGAGAAGTGGCCGGACTCAGACACATGCATACAAATACTCTTCAGCAAAGAGATAGAAGGTATGGACCAGACTTCTCAGTGGAGGCGAACTCACAGGCAAGACCCCTGAGCTCCCTATTTCTAGTAAGACAATGTTTCAGCCAAGTTTCTCTAGAGACACAGAACCAAAGGCATAAAAGTATTTACCAACGCATTAAGTTAGCTTAAAAAGAGTAACCACTGCTAAATCACACCAGACTCACTGAGAACTCAGTACTCAATCCTTAGGGCTAGGTAACCCAATAGTTGGGGTACTCCTAAAATAGCTGTCGCTCACTGTGGGCAATGTCAAGTCACTCAGTCGACAAGGTGGGATACCTCAGTAGTCCTAATAGGCATCAGGAGCTGGGAAGTTCCTGGAGAGCTGCTGGTCCATGTCCCAAAATAAGCTCCCCAGAAACTCTGGCTCTGCCAATCAGCGAAGGACTCTGCAGAAGCCACATCAGTGGGGCAAATCAACCTGTAGCAAGAGGGGAGGCAAACAAGTAAAATGCAAAAATGAAATTCCTACGGAATCCCCTTTTTGTCTTGACTACTTCCAAAAAGTGCCTCCCACAGTTGGGGTGCACATTCCCTTATTAATCAAGGCAATCAGGACAATTCCTCAGCAGGGGCTGTCTAACAAGGTGATTCTAATATGTGGCAAGTTGAAATTAAAGCCGACCATAATAGATAACAAAACTTCATCATGAATGTAGTGTGAATTGGGTTTTTCTTTATTCGTGGACAAGATATTAACATAAGAAAAAGTAAGCCAATGGTGGTAACAATGTGGGGACCCAATCTGTGGGTTGCCTTTTTGTCCTGCTGACTATGTCCTTTGCCTTACAGAAGCTTCTCAGTTTCAGGAGGTCCCATTTATTAATTATTGATCTCAGTGTTTGTGCTACTGGTGTTATGTTTAGAAAGCTGTCTCCTGTACCAATTCATTCAAGGGTATCTCCCACTTTCTCCTCTAAGAGTTTCAGTGTGGCTGGATTTATGTTGAGGTCTTAGATCCATTTGGACTTACGTTTTGTGCATGGCAATAGACATGGATCTATCTGCAGTCTTCTACATGCCAGTATTCAGTTATGCCAGCACCATTTGTTGAAGATGCTTTCTTTTTTCCATTGTATAATTTTAGCTTCTTTGTCAAAAATCAAGTGTTCGTAGGTGTGTGGGTTATTATCAGGGTTTTCAATTCGATTCCACTGGTCTATCTGTCTATTTTTGTGCCAATATCAAGCTGTTTTCAGGACTATAGCTTTATAATAGAGCTTGAAGTCAAGGATGGTGATGCCTCCAGAAGTTCCTTTATTGTACAGGGTTGTTTGGGATATTCTAGGTATTTTGTTTTTCCATATAAAGCTGAGACAAAAAGGCAATCCACAGATTGGGAAAAATTATTCACCAACCCCACATTTGACAGAGGACTGATATCCAATATTTACAAAGAACTCAAGAAGCAAGTCTACAAAACACCAAAAGATCCAATTAAATAGTGGGGCACAGAACTAAATAGAGAATTCTCAATAGAGGAGTTTAAAAAGGCTGAGAGACACTTAAGAACGTGCTCACCATCCATAGCCATCAGGGAAATGCAAATCAAAACAACTCTGAGACACCATCTTACTCCTGTCAGAATGGCTAAAATCAAAAACACCAATGACAATTTATGCTGGAGAGGATGTGCAGAGAAGGGAGCACTCCTCCACTGCTAGTGGGAGTACCAACTCATACAGCCACTTTGGAAATCAGTATGGAGATTCCTCAGAAAAATGGGAATCAGTCTACCACAAGACCCAGCTATTCCACTCTTAGGAGTATACCCAAAAGATGCACATTCATACAATAAGGGCATCTGTTCAGTTATGTTCATAGCAGCATTATTTGTAATAGCCAAAACCTGGAAGCAACCTAGACGCCCATCAACTGAAGAGTGGATAAAGAAAATGCGGTACATTTATATAATGGAGCATTACTCAGTGAAAAAAAAAACAATGGAATCTTGAAATTTGCTGGCAAATGGATGGCACTAGAAGAAACCATCCTGAGTGAGGTAACCCAGTCACAAAAAGACAAGCATGGTATGTACTCACTCATATATGAATATTAGGCCTGGAGCAGGGGAGTGCCAGCCTACAATCTCCAGCTAGAGAGACTGGGAAACAGGGAGGACCCTAAGAGAGATATGAATGGTAACCCAGAGAAAGGAAACAGGACAGACTCTTCTGAAGCGATTGGGAACATGGTGAATGGGGGTAGGGGGAGGGATGCGGTCTCTGCCTGAACACATGGGGAAGGGCCTAGTCCCTGCCCCAGATCATATGACAGACTGTCAAGATCCCCCATGGAGGGCCTCACCCTCCTTGGATAGTGGAGTGGGGATTGGAGGAGGGGTTGGGGGAGGGTTGAAGGGGAGTGGAAGAGGAGGGGAGGGAGAGGGAGCTGAGTTTGACATGTGAAGCAAAATGCTTCTAATTTAAATTAAATAAAAAAGAAAACCATAAAAAAGTGCAGCTAAATAAAATATTAAGACAACTAAAAAAAGGGGGGAACCCACCAATAGTCTCTGCGAACCAAAAGAATCTCTTGGTGTCAGAGTCCGTGCACTAGGGGAAGAGATATTAAGGATAGAAACAGCAGGTAGAGTGTCTCCCCCCCAAGACTTTTAACCCTACAAGGAAGACAGAACATAGCAAATAGTCCTCTCTGGTCTTAACTCTTTGGAGCCCAAACAGCTGACATCCTCCCTAGAGAACAAATTCCAGATAATAGCCCTGGGGTGGAACCCTATCCATCTCTGGGTATGGAAAACATATTAACTGATATCTTGTTTTTATACTTTTTCATTGAGCAGTTTTATTCTTTCTTTGGTCCTGCTCAGCCTGCTATACTTATTATGGTCCCCTCAGTCACTACAGCCTTCGATGTCTTCCTCTCAGACACGCTTTTGCCTATTCCTAACTTGCTTCCTCTTTCTTCTTTCCAGGACTCCTATTTTTACTGTATGAATGACTGATACCTCAGTATTAATGATTTTTTAACTCCTAGCTCATCAACTTAGTAAGTTATCTAATCCTTTCATTTATAATCTTACTGGTAATGTATGTGAACTATCTAATTGTTTTCTATGTCACTTCAAAATTAGTCTGTTATGGGATGGAGAGATGGCTCAGCCATCAAAAGCTGGACTCATAACAAAAACTTGTCTCAGTGCATTGTTTTTGATAGAGGTATCTACCTTATGCCCTTTAAAGAACAGTGGCAAATAAAAGAGACTACCCACATAAAATGAATATAAATAAATAAACAAATAACAAGAAGTGAAAGAAAGACCCATCACAAAATATGCACAAATCACAGCACAGAAACTCAATAATATGACTGAGCCAACCTCACCCTCTTGTATTTCACCAACCCTCTACAACTAAAACTGAAAGCAGTGATATGGTTTAATTACTGGATGAAGAATTCAAAAGGTTGTTTTTCAAAAGGATTAATGATCTCAAAGAAAATTCCAATGAACAGATGAGTGATTACACGATATTCACTCATTAGTATTAGTATTAGGCTAAATCAAGGAAAAGAAAGAATATCGAGGTTTGAGGACAACATCAAAAAGTGTCACATTAAGGCAGAAAAAAGAAAGTAATATAACTACAACATTCAAGAACCCAGGAACATATCCAACAGACCAATCCTAGGAGTTTATGAAGTAGATGAGTGCAAGAACTAAACTGTGGGCAAAAGCATAGAAAACTTACTCAGTAAACTATAGCAGAAATTTCCCAACCCTGGGGAAAATATATAGATAGTTACATACTAGAAGAGTCATTTAGAACTCATAATATGATCAGAATCCTTTCCACATATTATAATTTAAAATACATAGACTGTAAAACAAAGAAATATTATTAAAAGCTACACAGAAAAATGTAAATTTACTTATTAAGGCAAAGTTCCCAGAAAGAACTTACTCTTTCAGCTAAAACCCTAAAAGCAAAGGAAACATGGAATGATATTACCTAAGACCTGGGAGCAAATAGCTTCCAAGTAATGTAACTGTGTCCAGAAAAGTTATCATTCTGACCAAAAAAATCAATTAGAGAAACTTCAGGGTTAAGTTGCTCCATCCAGCAAAATGACTTAGCAGTCATGTGCAGAATATTCCATACAGCAACTGCTGAATATGTATTTTTCTAGCCAGCTAAGGAATGTTATCCAAAATAGATGACATTCTAGCAGTAAAACAAATCTTAATAAAAATTAAAATGATTTTTGTGTTTTGTTATTTTAATTAGAAGCAATAGCGAAAAAAAGAAACAACCTATAGAATCACATAAACAAAGAGTAATGATAAAAAATATTCTCTTGGATAATCTTTGCCATTGGAGAAATCATGAAAGAAATATTGAAGTTTTAAAAATCAAGCAAAATTGAAGAACCAGCTATCAGAAAAAGTGGGATATAATAAAGGAAGTTGTAAGACAGACATAAATATAAAAATAAGTAATAATAATTTATCAATAAATAATATGTAACAGTAAAACAAATCAATAAAAGAAACACATTAAAAAGAAATAAAAGGGATTTCCTACATCCAAAACTTAGATGGATAGTAAGTAAGTAACCTAATAACTTCAGGTCTTAGGAAAATAAGTCCAACCCAAATCTCGTGGATGGAAAGAAACAATAAAGGTCAGGGTATACATGAATGAAATGGATACTGAATGAGCAATACAAGTGCTCAATAAAAGTATTTCTTTCAAAGGAAAAACAAGGTTGACAAATTATCAGCTGTCTTAACCTAAAGATAGAGGGCATCCAAATTGATAAAGTCGGAGATGAATTGAACACACTGTAACAGATAATCAAGGAAATCCAGAAGGTTATTAGAGAATACTTAGAAATAATGTTCCTTTGTGGAGTTTACCAGAGTGTCTCTCTATTCTTAACACTGAGATGTTTAGCTAGAGCAGTAAAAAAAAAAAAGAGAAAGCACTTAAGGGGAAACAGATTGGAAAAGAAAATCTCAAATGATCCCAATCCATGGAAGGTATTTCTCTACATGTAAAAGACAAAAACAAAACAAAACAAATAACAAAACTACACCAGGAAACCCTTTCATACACACTTTCAGTAAAACAGTACAACATCAATGTATGGAATCAAGTATCTATATATTAATTACAGAGATGCTGAGAAACAGACCAGCAGAATAACTTCACTCATAACAATCCTAACCAAGGAGGTGAAAGACATCTACCCAATCAGCTTTGAAATATCAAAGAAAGAAACTGAAGACACTAGAAGTTAGAAAGACCCATCTCATGTTCGTGAACAGAAAATAGAGTTTAACTCAGAATTCACCGAGGGCTTTATGTAGTGGAAATGCCTTGAAATTTGACCTCATTATTTGACCCAAATCTGTCCGATGGCCTTAGCCACTGTGAGATGAGTTAAATACCAAGGAGAATGATATTTCAGACACCCTGAACCTGTATGTGATTAATGATTATGTCATCATGCATGATGGCATTATCCCTAAGGAGAATTGCATTGTGAGTGATATGAATTTGTTATTATTAACTGGATTGTTCTTTTAAATATTGGTAAAATTCAAGTAAACACCTGCCTGTGCATTTGTGGGAAATTCCATGTCATTTAAACAAAAAGCTATATTTATGACAACAGTAAAATGTTGCTCAAATGGCAAACCTTGAAAACTGTTGATTTAATGGACAAGAACAATTATTAAGAGTTTTTAAATAGCTAAGTACAGTCACTTTGAAAATCAGTATGGCAGTTTCTCAGGAAAATGGGAATCGGTCTACCTCAAGACCCAGCAATTCCACTCTCAGGCATATTCACAAAGGATGCACACTTACACCACAATGACATCTGTCCAACTAAAGAGAGAAAG
Source organism: Mesocricetus auratus (assembly GCF_017639785.1). NCBI lineage: Eukaryota > Metazoa > Chordata > Mammalia > Rodentia > Cricetidae > Mesocricetus > Mesocricetus auratus. Next base: position 36,858,589 of record NW_024429194.1, on the reverse strand, counting down.
AAAGAAAGAGAGAGGGAGGTGGGAGGGAGGAAGGAAGGAAGGAAGGAAGGAAGGAAGGAAGGAAGGAAGGAAGGAAGGAAGGAAGGAAGGAAAGAAAAGGGGGAAAGCTCAGAAATTAAAAACCACAAAAACTGTGAGGATATTTAATGTTTGTGGTTGTTTTTAAAGTGTAAGGGATTGGAGAAATTGCTCAGTGGTTAAGAGCACTTGCTCAATCATGAAGAACAGAGTTCAGATCCCAGCACCGGTTTGTAACCCATGCACTCCACAAACACCTATAGTTCCAGTTCCAAGGGATTGAATGCTCTCCTTTGGGTTCAGCATATACACAAACACTTGCACCAACACATATAAATATAGTCATGCACACACACACAAACATAAATAAAGTAAATATCTAAAAACTTAAGTTTTGGTACAACTTCTGATACAGTAATCTACCACTATTATAAACCTATTCAAACCTAACTCAAGTAATAATATAAATCAGAATAACTGTGGTCAGATCATCATAGGTATTATTCAGAACTATTTAATGTGCTATATTTATTAAATAATATAAATTTTAAGAATTACACTTAACCTTTCATTATTTAATTACAATTAGTTCTTGAATAATTAAAACAAAACCAAAATCTTAGTTTGGCATAATTTATATTCTAAGCAGAGGAAATCAAATCAAAGCCCCAACTTGTCTTCCTCCAACCTACAGCGGAAGAAAAGCTCCTCAAATTGTGTCTAAAAATATCCATGATGAATTATCCTTGATCCAGGCACAATGAAAGCTATGAAAAAAGGAAAGTATTGAAGAAAAATGAGATACCCAACACATTTCATTGTCATTAATCAAACTGGAGGACAATAGGATTTATAAAGACTTTGAACAAAAACTTTTCTGTACTCCAAAGACTAAAATGAAAACAAACAGCTAGAGACTCTGACAAACACTTACTTGAAGAAGTATTCCGAGATTTGGCAAACTAAACCCTTAGAACAAAGCTGATTTATAGAAACCATGCTGCTGAATTAGATCATCTCATTAGTTACGTAAGAAATTCTTCCAGGTTACATTGTTAATTTTACAAAGACTAAAGGACTTAATCCATTGCTTGGGCTGTTGAATTGTCATGTGTATGCTAGAAATTAATCAGCACTATGTAATACCGCAAGACCACAGGCCATAAAGGAAGAGTGCCATGAAGCATACAAGAGGTAATATTATATACCGATAACATTGCGTTGTCATGCTTTTATATATGATGGCCAAACAAAAGAAACTGCACATGCACCTGAAAAGCCAGCCCAGGCAGAAGGGAGCACGGACTCATGTTCTAGCATGTGTGCCAGGATGGATTTCATCACAAACTAACCATGAAGAGGGACGTGTTAGGGAATGCTAGTGGGCTAATAAGGTAGGCTGACCCTTGCTTCATTTAGAATGGGCATGTGCAACTTGGTGCTGCAGTGGGTCATGGGTCACTAAACTATCCCTGTAAACAACTCGCCTCAAGCCCAAATGATTTCTGGGCCTTGAAATTTTATTTTCTTTCTTTCTAGCTCTCTTTTTCAGACACTAGTAAAACTTCAAAGTCAGTTTGCCCTACCATTCAACCATCACTCCCTCCCTTTCTTCCCCTCCCTCCTGTCCCTTCCTCCCCAGTACAGCTATTCTCTGACCTCCATGGCTGAGCTTGCCCACTTTCTGGACCAATACAGAAAGCTTGACATTCTCTTCCTAAGAATGTATATTGTTCTTCTCTCAAACTTCAAAATTGCCCTCCACTTTCCTCCTTTTATCAATGAGACTAAGCCCACAGAAAGTATCCAGTGTTCCCCAGTAACAACATAGGAGAGGTACATGAAGCCAAGGTATCAGGAGCCCTTAGTGATGGTGGCATCTGGCAGTTCTCCACTGTACATTGAGATGCATGTATCCTCTTCCTCCTTAGGACTTGTGTGCTAATTTTAGCATCCCTTAGTGAACCTTATCTGAAGCAATTATTGCTGCAGTGTTGGAATGGTTCTACATTAGCCATCCTCCTTCCGCAATTACTAATAGCAATTCTTCAAGACAGTACTGCCTCTTGCCTTCCACTGTACTCTCATCCAGTTATTCATTCACGACATACACAGATACTCACTTTGTTCTTCTTTCTTTGTAGTTTTATTCATCTATTTTTGGTTTTGCTTCTTTATATAACAGGGGCAGGTCATCTTTTTTAATGCCCCGAAGTGCTCCACGTTTTGCCTATCCATCTTCTCCCACCTTACAGGCCCTGGCAACCAGTGATCTTGGAGTCTCCACAGCATTACCATTGCTAGGGCAGTCACACAGTTGGAAGCACTCAGTCTGGACCTTTTCCAGATTCACTTCTTCCACAGTAGCATTCGCTTGATTTCTTCCATCGTGTTTCATAGCTCATTCATCCTGGACATGGAATGTCTGGATATGCTACAGCTATTTGTTCAGCCACCTACTGATGGACATGTTGGTTCTTTCTAAATTCCCACAGTTATAACTAAAACAAATGTTACTATCATGGCTTTTTCTTCTAAGCATCCCTTAATCATCTTGAGATATAGCCTTGACGTGATAACAATAACAATGAAGCAATGGGAACACTGTAGAGATATCTGGGTCTATAGTGATAAGAATGGAGTCACTATACTCCATAGTAGGAGGAAGAGGGTGTCACCGGACACTCCCCGGGTTCACCTGAGATCCCAACCATTATTCCCTCCTGCTGGCCATCCAGCTTCAATCAATCTTGGAAGAGGATGCAAAGGATGTGGAAAGTTAACTGAAAATAAGGTTGCATGGTGCAGCATTTTCTGGAGGTGGCAATCAATGATGAGGTGAGACTTACAGTGATCCAACTGGTTTTGAGTCACTTCTGCTCCTATTAGAGTGCTTGTAGGCTCAGTAAACTTACTGGTTTGCCAAGATAGGTTTTGATGGAACCTATACTTTGGTTTGTCATCAGTTCTTTATATAGATAACGAAAAGAAGTATATTCATATCTCCCCAGGAAAAGTTAACAGCAGCTATAAACATCTGTGGATGGAGTTTTGTGCAGATATAAATTTTAAGGTCCTTTGAGAACTACCAAGGTGTGCAACTACTAGGTTATATGCTGAGAATATGTTTAACTCCATACACAATTGCCAAACTCTCTTCAAAGTGACAGTAACACTACATTTCCTTCAGTGATGGGTGGGAGTCTTTGTGACTCCAAACTGTCACCAACGTTTGTCACCAACAATGATGTCATTGTTCTAGGCTGTAGATATTCGGCAAGAGTTTAATTACTTGTCACTGCTGTTTTCATTTGCATTTCCCTGATGACAAATCATGTCTAACATTCCTTTATTTTCATTCATTTTATCTGGTAAGCTGTCTGTTTAGCTTTCATTTTCTTTTTTGAAGCAAGTTATTTCCTTATTGTTGTGTTTTAAGAATTGTTTGTGTTTTTTTAATAATAGTTCTTTATCAGAGATAAATTTTACAAATATTTTCCCAACTGGTAGCTTCACTTGACCATGTCTTTGGCAAAGCAGTAATTCTGATTTTAAGGTGCTTCATTGTTTCTTTCACAGATCCTATCTTTGGTCTTCCCTGAAAACTCGTTACTAAATCCAAGATTATCTAGATTTTTATTGTTCTATTATCTTCTAGGACACACACCGAGTTGTTGTTTTTTTGTTTTGTTTTGTTTTTTGCATCTGTAACTCATGCAGTTAATGAAATTTATTTTTGTGAAAGGTGAAAGGGATGTGTGTGTGTGTGTGTGTGTGTGTATGTGTGTGTGCCCCCAAGAACCACAGTATGTCTAACAAAACCCCTGACATTAAGCATAGGAAGCCCCTTTTTGAATTGTGGTTTAGGGCTATTCAAGAGACTCCTAAAACATTCTAGACTATTGCTGTTGCCCTTGGTCATCTTGCAGAAGGTGAGTCTGTATTTCTGAAAATACAATGCACTTCGAACACAGGACCCAGAGGACCTGAGCTGCATGTTTCCTGTAAGCCTCCTCCTTGAAGACCAACATTCTTGGTACCTGAAGGTGCCATGCAAAAGCCCTACCCAGCCAGGATATGTGTAGGCCACAACAATAACCAGTGTGGCATGATAACCCTAAAAGTACAGCAGTGACATGCATGCCTTAACAGAAACCAGCAGCTCTCTAATTGGTCTTTTAGTTCTACTCAGCAAGAAGGAAAACATGCCTGATACTAGATACTTAGCCAAGTATCTGCAGCTAGTGAAGTCATGGATCTTGGAGGAAAACCTACACCTGCCATATTACTAAGCCAGATAACTGTAATCCTCACCCCTCATCAAAAAACAAAACAAAACAAAAAACAAACTTCATTTTGCAAGAAATTGAGAACTACAACCAACCAAAATGCAGAGAATAAGAGATAATGAGTTGGCAACTCCCACTGATATAGCTACAACACATTTCCTACACCTAAGGTTCAGAAATCCTTGAGGAAGAGGGAGCTGAAAGATTATAAGAGCCAGAGGAACATAAAGTTTGCTATGAGATTTTCAGCTCCTAGAGATGTCAGAGAGGCTACATCCATATCAGAGGTAACTAAACAAAGACCTGAACAATAATGACATCAATTGTCATGATAACATGGAAGGAGGAAAGTTTATGGGGTGCCAACTCTAGGCAAAGAGCTACAGGCAACTGAAAGATGCTGAGAACAGGAGAAATAGTCTTCACCAGGAAATAACCCCCCAGTTGGTTATACAGTATCAAGTGGTCAGCCCTTAGTTTGAATAATGTTATCTGCATCTATACAGTCTAAGGGCTGACCACTTGATACTGTATAACCAACTGGGGGTTGTGTTTATGTACATAGGTGTGTGTGTGTGTGTGTGTGTGTGTGTGTGTGTGTGTGTGACAACAATTAGAGTGAAAGGATCCATGAATTGGAGAGAAAGCAGTGGGCATTCATGGCAAGAAAGGGAAGGAGTGACAATAATGTAATTATAATTTCAAAACACTAAAAAAATGCCTATAATGGAAGACCCTGTATGAATGCTTAAATCAAAATTCTGACACCCACTGTGATCCCAATCATGTAATGACATTTTTGGAATATTTTTTAAATAAGTGTGTGTGTGTGTGTGTGTGTGTGTGTGTGTGCGTGTGTGTGTGTGGTGTCTTCTATATAGACTGGCTTACTGATGTTCCATAAGTGTCAAATGAATTAACAATTGCTCATCTCTGAATACTTACTAAGTAGACAAGGCATAATAGTAACTATGTCAAGAAAAGACTATGCCCCTGCCAATAAACATTATGGAAATTGCATTTATCAGGCTTTTATGCCATTGAAAGTGAATATGAGCAAAGAGATGATTTTTCTCTTTAGAATACAATGTTATCATCATATATCATTATCTCAAGATGGCACTCTTTGTTACTTATGTGTGTGTATATTCACATGTGTGCTCAGCTGCATGCACTTATGTGGGTATTGTATTCCACAACACTGTAGCTACAGACATTTGCATACTTTCTGGCTTATTCTGTGGGTGTTAGGATCCAAACTTATATCCTTATGATTATGCAAGTGCCCAAAACACTGAGTCAACTCACCAACCCCTCCAAATGTTAATCTTGAGCCCCTTGTTAAAGCATTGTCCTCCAATTTCTCCACTGAAAAATGACTATTTGGATAGATACTACACAAATATTCTTTCTTTAAGCTCGTACACATAATATGACTCATGTCAGACTTATAAGATTAAAAGCACAAAACACTTTGGATATATAATAACAAAACTAGAAATCAGTGTAGAAAAAAGTTACATAAAAATATGTGCTTATAATTTCAATAACATTGAAGACTTCTTTCTGTTGCTTTAATGTTTTAATTAAAAACTAATAGTCTGATGAAAGAGATATCTTGATAGAGGGAGCCATTATGGGTTAGGGAGGAACCTGGTGCTAGAGAAATTCTCAGGAATCCATAAGAATGACCCCAGCTAAGACTCCTAGCAATAGTGGAGAGAGTGTCTACCTTAATTGTCATCACAGAACCTTCATCCAGTAATTGATGAAAGCAGATGCAATGACGCACTGCCAAGCACTGAGCTGAGATCCTGGAGCTCATTTAAAAGAGGGAGGAAGATCATATGAAAAAGGGGGCTTCAAGAGCAGGATGGGAAAAACCACAGAGACAGCTGCCCCCAGCTCATGGGAGCTCACAGACTATGGACTGATAGCTGAGGAGCCTGCATGAAACTTCACTAGACCCTCTGAATGTGGGTGGCAGTTATGTGGCTTGATCTGTAGGGAGGTGGCCTGGCAGTGGTTCCAGTACCTATGCCAGGTTCATGAGCTGGCATTTTGGAGCCCATCCCAACTATGGGTTACTTTGCTCAGCCTAGGTCTTGCTAGACTTTGTTGACTCCCCAAGAAAGGCCTTACCCCATCTGAGGAGTGGGAAGGAGGGGGAGACAGGAGGCAGGAAAAGGGGAGGAATGTGGAACTAGCATTGGTATGTAAAATGAAAAATAAATATTTAATTTAAAAAAAACTAACAGTCAGTCATGATAGCTACTCAAGAACTGAAACAGGAGGATCACAAATTCAAGGCCAACCTAAGCTACATGGTGAGCTCAGTGCTAGACTAGCCAATGAAATTAACTACTATAACTATTTTTTCAAGTTTTGATAATTTTGTACCTGAATACTGTATTTACATAATTTTTGCCATTCTCTCTGCCTCTTCCAACTCCTCTTCACCCACTTCTCAAACTCATTTATGAGTTTGTAGCGACCCACTCACAACGTTGATGAGCCCAGCTTTGAATTCACGATCGTCCTGTTTAATTAAAGGCACACAATACCATGACTAAGTATCTTAGTTACTACTCCATTGCTGTGAGGAGACACCATGACAAAGGCAACTTATGAAAGGAATTATTTAATTTGGGGACTTGCTTGCAGTTTTAGAGAATTAGTCCATGATCATCATGGCAGGAAACACAGGGCATGGTTCTAGAGTAATAGCTGAGAGCTTCAGTTACTGATTCTCAGGCAGCAGGTAGAAAGAGACACTGGGTCTGGAGTGGGCTTTTAAAACCTCAAAACCCATCCCCAGTGGCACACTTCCTCCAACAAGGACAAACCTCCCAGTCCTTCCCAAACAATCCATCAACTAGGAACTAAGCATGCAAATATATGAGCCTATGGCAGGCATTTGCATTCAAACCACCACACTAAGCTTCAGGAATTTAAAAATATCGCATACTTTTAAAGCTTCCTTGAAGCTTTAGAAAATGGCTAACTAGGGGTCAAACAAGTGATGCTGGTTAATATCAATGCCTATGACCATATTACTGTTACTATAAATTTTTAAAACAACTTATGAACTTCATTTTTGTCATCTAAGAAAATGAAAATTGGCATTAGAAGGATAAAGTTCCCATAAGTCACTTCCCACAGGATGAAGATGTAGCAGATGTAAAGACCCTACTGTGCATCATATAAGACATAATCGGTGTGGGGTGTGGCTGGAAATGTGATGAACCCATCTCTGTTCATAAACTGTTATAAATAAAAAGCTACTTGGGGGAGCTAACAAGTAGAATTTCGGAGTTGATGAAATTAAGCTTAAAATTCACAAAGTGTGCATTTTAAATGTAAACCTTGAGGTCAAGAACATAGCTTAATGCTTAGAGTAACCTTGGGAGATGTCCAGTAGGAGACATCTGAGAAAACTATCCTTTACTTTGATCCTAGTTCTAAGTTCTCCAAGACATTTCAGACCAAATGCAGTCATCTATATGATGCCAAGAATGGAAGGCATGAGAGAAAAGCAAACAAGAACCATCGACTTTCAATTTTTTCATTCCTACGACAAATCACTGGGTCTCTCTGCATCGAGTTCTTAAACTCCACATCTGCAAAACTAAAATGATGCAACTTACTTTTCTGTGTGGTGCTAAATGTTCTCTATACCAAGAGTGATGGCCTTTTACAGTTCTCAATAGGTTCCCTTGTAATAAAATCAAACATCAAGATCTGTTCTCAAGTGATGTGGTAGCTTTTTCTCTTCTGGGGGTTTTATGAAGTCATTTGTCCTGAGATTGTTCAGTACTCCCTGATCTAAGAGGAAAACATTTGATTGCATTTCTTGACATTCTGTCCAGATGTGCTCTCTCTTATATTAAATGCTGCTCTGGTGTAGCAGTGATGGGGAGTTCAGCTTTGTCTGCTCTTGCCTTTCTAAATTTTTCTCTAGCCAAAAGTTAACTACCACGAGTACTTTTTCTGCTCCTCCTCCTCCTCCTCTGCTTCCATCTCCTCCTCCTCCTTTCCCTCCCCCCTCCTCTCCCTCCTCCTCCATTTCCTCTTTGACCTCCTCCCACTCTTGCTCTCCCTCCTCATCATCCCCCTGTCCTAGCAGAAACGAAACTGTCTTTTGAAAGCACTGAGTTAAAGACACCACCTGTTTTTATGGCCTTGAATAGTTTCCCCTTTGTTAGGAACAAAGTGGAGCTGCTTGACAATCCATAGAGACTGCACATTCTCCTGCTTTGGAAGGTTCTCCTGCGGTCTTCTCTTAGTGCCTTCTCGTCACAGTGTTTTACACATGCATCCCTCCTGCCTTCTCCAAGTTCTATATCTTTTACATCTTCTGGGGGGTCAGTTCCTTAAAAATGTCAATCTTAGCACTCATAGTTGTGCTTATCTTTTGACAGTAGTTACCTCCAGCTGTGTGATGCTTCACTGTTGTCTGTCTCCCTCCACAGGGCTGTAAACAGTAGAATATTTTACATATTGGGCTCATACTGTGTCTCCAATATCTATCTACACTGTGCCTGATACATAGAGGATCCTCTACGAATTTTGTTAAATGAATAATCCTTGTGTAATTATTTATCATAGAAGGGGAAGATATCACATGACTATGGTCATGAAGAAGCCCCCACTGTGGATTATCAGTATTCACATAGACAAACACATAGTGACAAGGCAAGATGTTTTTCTCAAAAAGTTCATTTTAGCTTCTTAATCAAAACTCAGGTATTCATAGGTAGGTTAATATTGGGGTGTTCAATTTGATTTCATTGGTCTGTCTATTTTTGTTCCAATACCAAGCTGTTTTCAGGACTATAGTTCTATAATAGAGCTTGAAGTCAGGGATGGTGATGCTTTGTTGAACAGGGTTGTTTTGGCTATCCTGAGTCTTTTGTTTTTCCATATGAAGTTGAGAATTGTTCTTTCAAGGTCTGTGAAGAATTGTGCTGGGATTTTGATGGGGATTGCATTGAATCTGTAGATTGCTTTGGGCAAGATTGCCATTTTTACTATGTTGATCCTACCTACCCAAGAGCATGGGAGATCTCCATTTTCTGGTATCTTCTTTCATTTCTTTCTTAAAGATTCAAAGTTCTTGTGATACAGGTCTTTCACTTATTTGATTAGCATTACCCCAAGATGTTTTATGTTGTTTTTGGCAATTGTAAAGGTTGATATTTCTCTGATTTCTTTCTCAGCCCTTTTATGGTCTTTATATAGTAGGGCTACTTTTTTTTAGTTGATCTTGTATCCTGTCACTTTGCTGAAGGTGTTTATTAGCCAAAGGAGTTCCCTGGTAGAGTTTTTCAGGTCACTTATGTAAACTATCATATCTTCTGCAAATAGTGAAAGTTCGACTTCTTCTTTTCCAATTTGTATCCCCTTGATCTCCTTTTGTTGTCTTTCTGCTCTACTTAGAACTTCAAGTACAATATTGAAGAGGTATGGAGAGAGGTGACAGCCTTGTCTTGTTCCTGATTTTAGAGGAATCATGTTGAGTTTCTGTCCATTTAGCTTTATGTTGGCTGTTGGTTTGCTCTATATAGCTTTTATTATGTTTAGGTATGTTCCTGTTATCTCTGATCTCTCCAAGACCTCTATCATGAAGGGGTGTTGGATTTTGTCAAATGCTTTTTCAGCATCTAATGAGATGATCATGTTATTTTTGCTTCTCAGCTTGTTTATATAGTGAATTACATTGATGGATTTTTGTATGTTGAACCATCCCTACATCCCTGGGATGAAGACTACTTGATCATGGTGTATGATTTTTCTGATATGTTCTTGGATTCAATTTGCCAGTATTTTATTGAGTATTTTTGCATCAATGTTCATGAGGGATATTGGTCTGAAGTTCTCTTTCTTAGTTGTGTCTTTGTGTGGCTTGGGTATCAAGGTTATTGAAGCCTCATAAAAAGAGTTTGGCGGGAACTGGGATTGACATGTAAAACAAGCTTTTTAAAATTAAAATAAAAAATGATAAAAGAGTTTGGCAATAAACCTTCTGCTTCTGTTATGTGGAATACTTTGAGGAGAATCGGTATAAGCTCTTCTTTGAATTTCTCGTAGAATTCTGCACTGAGGGCACCTGGCTCTGGGGTTTGTTGTTGTTGTTGTTGTTGGGAGACTTTTGATGACTGCTTCTATTTCATTAGGGGCCATAGGTCTATTTAAATTGCTTATCTGTTCTTGATTTAATTTTGATAAGTGATATATATCCAGAAAATTGTCCATTCCCTTTAAATTTTCGAATTTTGTGGAGTACAGGTTTTCAAAGTATGACCTCATGATTCTCTGGATTTTCTCAGTGTCTGTTGTTATATTCTCCTTTTCATTTCTGATTTTGTTAATTTGCATGTCCATACTCTGTGGTTTGGTAAGGTTGGATAAAGGTTTGTCTATCTTGTTGATTTTCTCGAAAAACCAACTCTTTGTTACATTGATTCTTTGTATTGTTTTTCTAGTTTCTACTTTATTGATTTCAGCCATAAATTTGATTATTTCCTGGTGTCTACTCCTTCAGGGTGAGTTTGCTTCTTTTCTTTCTAGAGCTTTCAATTTTGCTGTTAATTCTCTAGTGTGACTATTCTCTAGTTTCTTCATGTGGGCACTTAGTGCTATGTATTTTCCTCTTAACACTGCTTTCAAAGTATCCCATAGGTTTGGGTATGTTGTGTCTTCATTCTCATTGAATTCTAGGAAGTCTTTAATTTCTTTTTTTATTTCTTCTTTGACCCAGGAATGGTGCATTTGTGCATTATTCAATTTTCATGAATTTGTATGGTTTCTGCAATTTGTGTTGTTGTTGAATTCTAACTTTTAAGCATGGTAGCCTGATAAGATACATGGAGTTATTTCAATTTTTTGTACCTGTTATGGTTTGATATGTTGCCAAGTATGTGTTTGCTTTTTGAGAAGGTTCCATGTGGAGCTGAGGAGAAGGTATATTCTTTTGTGTTTGGATGGAATGTTCTATAGATGGGCCATAACTTCTGTTAGTTCCTTTGTTTATTTGTTAAGTTTCTGTCTGGTGGTCCTGTCTAGTGGTGAAAGTCGAGTGTTGAAGTCTCCCACTATAAGTATGTGAGGTTTTATGTGTGGTTTGAGTTTTAGTAAGGTTTCTTTTACGAACGGGAATGCCTTTGTATTTGGGGCATAGATGTTCAGAACTGAAATTTCATCTTGGTGGATTTCTCCTGTGATGAGTATGAAATGACCTCCTTCATCTCTTTTGATTGATTTGTGTTTAAAGTCTAAACTAGATATTTGAATTGCTCTCCCCGCTTGTTTCTTGGTTCCATTTGACTGGAAAATCTTTTCCTAGCCCTTAACTCTGAGGTAATGTCTGTCTTTGAAGCTGAGGTGTGTTTCTTATATGCAGCAGAAGGATGGTTTCTGTCTTCGAATCCATTCTGTTAGCTCTTTGTAGCAAGGCCAACAAATTGGTGTGCCCAGAAAACAGAGCTCCAATGGGCATTTTCTTTCTAATGAGCAATTGGAGATGACCAGGCAACTGAGGGATGACTCTTCAACATGGAACATAAGCTCACACAAGCTGGAAACAGGAATATAGACAACTTAAGTGGAGGATATGAAAGAACCCTAAAAGACACGTAAATTGACTTCATTTGCAGGAAAAACACACACACTGTAATAACCAAGAAGGAAGATGGGTTGTCTTGAAAGGGGAAAGATTTCATCACTGAATCTTTTTTGAAAGGCAATAGGAACAAAGAGAGCTCTTGAAAAATAAGAGTATAAGAAATGCATACTTCAACAGAAGCTCTGGGAAAAATAGATAGCAGAAGTACGTTCCAAAGTCATTGAAAATTGAGGAGAATTTTTGTTTATTTAATTAATCAAGAAAGTTCAACATCTAAATGATAATAGTCCCAGAAACATGGAGCAGAGAAAACAAATGAGATTAGCAAAGAGTAAAACAAGACTTTGCTAGAATGAAAAGCATATCTGGGTGTAAGGGTACTCAATATAGATCTACATCATCCATAGTATACAAAATTTATGAATAATAGAGACTGCAGATAGATTTAAAACATCATCAAAATGTTTAAAACAGCTTCATATTGACACAAAAGCTCAACAGTCATTATAAAGAAATCACTCAATAAGCTGTTACTGAAAAAAGAAAATGATGATAGCATCAAACATCCTCATTGCAAAACCAAAAGCTGGCCGCAATGGAAGACGCATCTGAGATTTTTTAACATTATTTCAAGTCTAGAATAAGAACTAGTCAAGCTATTAAGTTTGAAAACAGAATAAAGATGCTGCAGAAAAATATGCTTCCTTAAGGCAGGAGAAAAAATCAGGAAAGAGAAAGAAATACGTTATGAGGAACAGAGAGTCCCAAAACCAAGAAGTATATAGGCATTAGAATCATGGTTCTCAACATTCCTAATGCTGCAACCCTTTATTTAATACAGTTTCTCATGTTGTGGTGACCCTCAACTATAAAATTATTCTTGTTGCTACTTCATAACTGTGATTTTGCTACTGTTATGAATCATAATGTAAATATCTAATATTCAGGATATCCAATATGCGACCTCAAGGAAATTGCAATGCACAGGTTGAGAGCCACTGCACCTACAAGAATCCTGGGGTGGCAGCTCTGTCTCCAGCCTCAGATCAGACAGTCCTGTGAGGGAGAACAAAGCTTCAGGAAGGCCCATCTCCAAGAAGAATATGCAAATGATGGAATTCTAATATGCTTTAAATTAGAAAGGGAAGTCTGGGAGAAACACAGAAACTAAAATACAATAACTGCAGAAGTATCTCAGGTTATGAACCCATAACTTAGAATTAGACCTTTGTTTTTAAGGAACACAGCCATGAAGAAAAGAGTCTGGGAGCCCTGGTCCCAGCCCTCAGAACAGGGGTAACTGAAAGATGACTAGATGCAGGGAGGAAGCTTCAGGATGGAGGCCTTGTAGATGACAAGCTAAGTTTCAAAATGGGCATTGAAAAGTTGAGCAGAGGCACAGATAGCCAACATTGTTTAGTGGCCTCAAAAGTCTGTTTAGGAGACTATGTAAGTATGTCATTTTTGAGATTTGAGCAACCTGGTCACTTGTCATCCAGTGTGGTTTTATGGGTTAATGCACCCACCTAGAAAAGTTGTACAGTAAAAAAAGGGTACCATAATATTACTCATTTGTAAAGCTCCAACTATGAGCAATATGTACATATGCAAATACTATGATGTTCAAGTATTCCAAATAAAAGCTGTGAGTAATTTATACCAGGCAACATGGGAGGGGTGTGTATTACCAGCATGAATGTGTATTGATTTGTACAAAAGGGTTGGCAAAGTCCTTCTCATCCATAGTGTGAAGCAAATACAAAATGTCTAAAACTTTAAAAAACACAAATATGCATATATATTTGCACATATATATATGTATATATAACAATTAAAATTACAGTATAAATAGCCATGGATTTGAGAAGGAGTGGGAAGAACATGGGAAAATTAAAGGAAGGAGAGAGAAGGATATGGGAATTACTTCATCGATGAAATTCTAAAATAATAATAATAATAATAATAATAATTTAAAATAAAGAAATCAAGACCAGGAGTATCCAACTCATACATATGAATATCAAAATAAACAAATAAATAAATGTAAAATAATTTTCTGAGTTGAAAGTGGTTGCCTCTGAATAGCAGAAATTGAGAATTTTGCATTATAAATCGAATGTTATTTTTATTTTTAAATTATGCCTCATTTTAACCTAGTAGTGAAAAGAAAAAAGATTGACATGTGAAGCTAGTTTGTTTCTAACTTAAATGAAAAAGGAAGAAAAAACACACAAAAAAAGAAGAAGAAAATTAACAAATAAACAGGAGTAGAGTAATCTGACCTCTGGGTGGCCTTACTGTACTTATACCTTCAGCAGTTACAATGCTCTTGGAAGGGTCAAAATGTAATTTTGTGCCCACCCACCCCCCCCACACACACAGGTCTTTCTCTAGGAGAAGCAAGGCAAGCTGCATCAATTGTATGCATGAAGAGTACTAACTTAGGGGAAGACCTCATGCAAGCACTTGAGAGTATTTCCATGTCTTTATCAGTGATGCATTCTTTACCCTGGAGAAATCCAGGCCATGACAGTTGTGATTTCCATAAGAAATGGCTGAGAGGATCCTGTGGCCTGTACTGGTCAAAACACTCCTGTATTAGCTGGGAAACTAAGAAATTGTGATTAGAGGCCGATTTGGAATCAAAACAAAAGGAAGTCAATAAAGTGAATGCTTAGTGGTCCAGTCCTGGACTGTTCCAGCAGTTCCACAAGATGGTGTCACTCTCTGATGATGCCTTGGAATATTCTACCTTCAGAATATTCTCATCTCCTGAGAATAAAAGTCTGATGCCCAGAAACTTAAATGATTTACTCAAAGTCACAGTTAACAGGACTTGAGTGATTTGTCATCATTGTAATATTTTTGTCCCAACACACCAACTTTCAAAATACACACCATAACAGGAGATCCAAGGACTAAGCTTACTTTGTTAAGCATTTCTTCTTTTTTACTATGATCAGATCTTTAACAAATTCATCTTCCAAATACAGAGTATTAAAAATGAACAAAGGGAGAGCATTTAATATTTAATGAATGCCTATCATACAAGGCTTTGTGCTAGCAAATTTTCAAATTCCTGCCTGCCTAGTTTTGCATTGTTAATTAGATGCATTTACAAGTCGTTATCTGTTTATACTCTGCTGTTTACTACATGGAATTAGCCATTATTTTCCATTATTAACCAGACTTGGAAATTTGTCTTGCCAGTTTTGGGGGACTTGGTTGGTGCTTTTACTCCTAAAACTTGATTGTGTGAAAACATGCCCAAAAGGTCTAATGCATCTCCAATGAGTAATGCCATGGTCATTTCAGAAAATGAAAATTGAAGTAATAACACATCATATTCTATTACTGCCATTGCTCTACAGCCAGATTTTAATGAGCCCAGCTCTATAATCTTCCTGTGCATTTACAGAGCTCAGGAGGGGTTCCCTCACCGCAGCTGCCGGCTAGAAGCAAAGAGAATGTCTCTCTCACACACAAGAGCAGTATGGATATGGCTGTTCTGTGGCCAGGCTCATCATCTGTGCTACTTGCAAAGGGCAGTGCCTGGGGCTGGTCAAGTATGCCACTAGACATTAAAAAGCATGTAAAAAACCATCCAATTTTCTCTATCTCATTGCGAAGAAACAGAAAACAATACGGTAACCAGCTACCCCGCCGTCCCACAGCAAAGTTACATTAACAACATTGATCACATTTTTCCCCAGAAATTCAACTGCATATCTGGTGAAGGTGAAGAAAATAATGGAAAAGACAAAAAGATAGCAATTAAGGAGGTGCCAGAAAGTCCACCTGCTACACCCCTCGGTATACTGAGTGTGTGCCCAAGATGCATTCGCGTGGGAGACGTGAGCCTGTTCTCTTGGCTTGGCTCAATTTATCCCTACCTCTCCTGTGTGAGTCAGACACCCTAAACAGACTCCTGGCACTGGGATGCTGAAGATGATTCCCTTACCACATGGCCCTGACATACAAGCCAATTCCTTCATCTGTGGCTCAAGTAAAGAGAAAGCCACTTGTTCCAAAGCTGTGGGGGTTGGGGGTTGGGGACTGGCAGAGCTGGATTCAACTGCAAGATGCTATAGTAGCCTCCAACTTGGCAGCAATCTAAAGGAATCTTGGGGATAAATTTAACTATAACAACCAGTTTTTCCTTTCATGCTGACGGATAAACAAACCCTCCCTTAAACTATAACCCAACCATCACCCGTTTTGAACAGCTCCAAGGTGAACGAACCCCGAGTGCTAAGGTCATGAGATGCCATGAAGACGGACACTAGAGTGAACATCAGCTCTTCTAATGGATGGATGGAACACTACAAGACTGATCCTCAAAACTAGGAGCTACAGGCTGAGGCGATGACACATGCCTGAAATTCCATCACAGGCAGCTGAGGTAGAAGCACCGCAAGTCTGAGCCTCCATGGGCTGCATACTGAGACTCATTCACAAACAAAACAAATTCTCAGGAGTTCCATTCATTCAGGAAACAGCAACAGAGAAGAAAATTCCTAGAAACTTCTTAGAAACAAGGCTGAAGGTGTTGGCAGTCCTATGATGTGAATAGTCTCTTCTTGTTTTAAATATTCTGAGTAGCACAGTGGCAAATCAAAGAGGCTTTGCTACTTCTGAGCACTTGGTAGTGGGCTACAGAACAAGTGAACTAATTTAAATCTGTGCATTTTCTTTCTGTTGCTCCTGATGTCGAGTTTGCCATCTGGGGGCTTGTCCTGCATCTGAATTGCATCTCCTTTTTCCATCCTTTTGACCAACCAGATGTAAGCAAATGCCTACTAAACTGGACAGCTCTGGGTTGTGTGAACCATCATCAGAGGAACTCTACTATTCCCAGACATCCCTAGTGGACATGTAAAATAGAAGAGCCACTCAATAAAACAGTGGGTGTTTTCTTAAACATATAAATCACAAAGGTGCCATATGACCCAGAAATTCCATTCTTAAGTATTATTTGCCTGTCAGAATGAAAACTTATATCCATATAAACATGTTAACATAACTATTTGTGGCAGCACTGTTCATTTATTGCCCCAAGATGGAAATAACCCAAGTATTTTTCCAACAAGTGAGTGAAAAGCTAAAGCATCCCCATCATAGAATAATATTCTGCAATAAAAGCAGCAAATTAATGGAACATGTGTAGAAAGAAATGATTCTTAAGTACGTTATGTAAAGTGAAAGAAGCAGACTCGAAAGACTGACTATACTTATTGCTTTCTTGAAAATGCAAAGTTTTAGGGTCATCAAACACACTAGTAACAGAAAATTGGTTTGGGGAGGAATTGAGTACAAAGAAAATATAAATGTAGCAGCCCTACGCTGTTTCCTGTCAGTAGTCCTGGTTTTATGTATTATGTTTATCAAACGTATAAAATGGTACACCAACATTTTTTAAAGCAAACTATAAACACAATGATACACACCTATAATCCTACCACTTAGAATGCTGAGGCAGGTGGATTTTAGTTTGAGCCCAGTGTAGGTTACAGAGTGAGACCCTGTCTCAAAATAAATTAATAAACAAACAGTACACAGTGCCACAAAAAGACTGGTTTAAAATGAGGAAATTAGCTAAATCCCCTAGTAAGCAGATTTCAAGAGAAAGATTAAAGGGATCAGAAGCCCAGGACCAGGAGACCTAAGAAATACAGTGGCAAAAAGATCCCAAATGAAGGATAAAGTCAGAATTCTCTCAGAGGGTCTAAACATCAGTGTGTAGACCTCACTGAAGTTCTGGGGAAAGAACCATTACTGTATTTTAAAAATCAGCGTCAAGGAATTAAAAAATAAAATAAAATCATTTTTGCATTGTTCATTGATTTCTGATGCATAAACATGTAACAAATGTAGGAAAGTGGTGGGCAAAGAAATCCTGTGTTGAATTGCTTTTAAAGGGTCCTCACATTTTCTCCAGTATCCCATATAATCCTCCTATGTAAAATAATTGCAATAAAGACAAAATTCTAACATGAAATTACAAAGTAAAAATAATTTTTTAATGTCTTCCTCCCTTTTCTCTGGATATTTCTAGAATTCAATGGTGGACAACTGGTCTACCTAATACAAAAAGGACAAAGTGGAAGTGGGTTTCAGATGGGGATAGGATCTGAGAATCTAATCCTCTCATCTGAAAGAGTAGTTAAACAAATGAAGAGTTTGCTAGTAGGGCAATATGGAGCTCAGCTAATGATCATCTCATCTAGAGATAAGATGAGGAACAATGTGGCTAAGCATATGTAACAGTTTTCTCCAAAGGTAGTTATTTAATTCTACAATATATAATTTTGACACCCAGTCCACTATAGTACATTTTTCCAAAAACAAGCACAATTTATTGCTATTTCCAAAAAAGGAAGAATAAAAATCTAAATGCATAAACAATATGTGACAAAACAGGGAAAATGTGAGTATTGAGGGTATCTTATTCAAGTGGTAAAATAAAATCTTTTTTAAACAGAGTTTTGTTACTAATGACTACAATTTCATATTTCAGAACTCGCTCCAGTGGAAAAAAATAATTGAATCTCTTTCTCTCACCTCTAGTAACAAGAATGTCACATCAGTACCAAGGAAACCAGAGGAGCGAACATTGTGTCACATTTGCAGATGTTTCACTGGGTTGTGTCTGGCTTGATTCTAAGGTTTGAACTCTAACCAGTGCCTGCTCAATTAACTATGTCATCAAGTCTCCATTCTCGGCATCATGCATTCATTGCTTCACACAAACATCCTTCCAAAACACTGTTTTGCTTCTGTAAAGAGAAGAGAGGTAAATCCCAGCAAAGTAAAAAACTGAGGCCACAGTTAACTCTGCCTCTGTGGATACTAACCTTCTTGCCTTCAACTTTTCACTCTTAATTCATCAAGAATGACATATTAAAGTTGCAGGAAGTGGGAGAAGAGAGGGACTCAGCCCACCTAAAAACCAATAGGGTTCATTTAGTGGAGTATTGGAAACCACAGCACATTGCTTTAAAAGGTTTGTAATATATAATGGTGGTTCGTTGACCAAACGAATCATTGCGGATCAATACAAATACTTCTTTGTGGACTTTTATATGTTTCTTATTTTCTAGAAGCCTGTAAGAGGAAAGCCCAATGAAAGAATTTAATGTGTACCAGTAAAATAACAGTGTTGTCTTTCCAGAATTGCCTGGTGACTGTCCTTCCATGAGCACAGAAAATTCAACCTGGTTGTTGCTTATAAAAATACATGCTGGGGGCCTGTGGAGATGGCATGGTCAGTACAGTGTTTAGAGTGCAAACATGAGGCCTCAAGTTTGAATCCCCCACTACCCACATAAAAGCCTGATGTGACTTATGCATCTGTAACCTTAGCCCTGAATAAGAGGAGCACTGGGGCTTACTGGCCAGCTGGACTAGATAAAGTAGCAAGCTTCAAATTCAGTGAAGTTATCTGTTTCAGAGAATAACATGGAGAGACTGCTAGCCTGCTGGTCTCCTCAGTCAAGCACACATACACACACACCTACACACACAAAGAAACACACACACACACTCACCAACACTACAAGTATTCCTCCACATATACTTTGTTTCCTTCTAAATCTACATATTTTTAAATAACATTTTTATTTAATTTTTATTTAAATTAGAAACAAGCTTATTTACATGTCAGTCCCAGCTCCCTCTCCCTCCCCTCCTCCCTTGTCCCCCCCACCCCCCCAACCCCCTACCCATTCCCAACTCCACTCTCCAGGGAGGGTGAGGCCATTCATGGAGGCTCTACAAAGTCTGTCATATCTTCTGGGGCAGGGTCTAGGCCCACCCCCATGAGTCCAGGCTAAGAGAGGATCCCTCCATGTGGTATGGGCTCCCAGTGTTCATTTGGATGCTAGGGATAAATACTGATCTATTGCCTAAGACCCCAAAGAATGCCAAGGCCTCCTCACTGACACCGATGTTCAGGGGGTCTGGATCAGTCCCATGCTGGCCTTTCAGATATCAGTCTGGGGTCCATGAGTTCCCCCTTGTTCAGGTCAGCTGTTTCTGTGGGTTTCACCAGCATGGTCTTGACCCCTTTGCTCATCTCTCCTTCTCTGCAATTGGTTTCCAGGAGTTCAGTTCGGTGTTTAGCTGTGGGTGTCTGCCTCTGCTTCCATCAATCACTGGATGGAGGCTCTAGGATGGCATACAAGGTAGTGGTCAGCTGCATTATCAGGGAAGGGCATTTAAGATAGCCTCTCCACTATTGGTTAGATTGCAATTGGTGTCATATTTGTAGATCTATGGAAATCTCACCAGTGCCAGATCTCTCCACAACAACAAGGACATCTGTTCTACTATGTTCATAGCAGTATTATTTGTAATAGCCAGAACCTGGAAGCAACCTAGATGTCCCTCAACTGAAGAGTGGATAGAGAAAATGTGGTACCTTTACACAATGGAGTACTACTCAGCAGAAAAAAAAAACAATGAAATCCTGAAATTTGCAGGCAAATGGATAGCACTAGAAGAAACCATTCTGAGTGAAGTATCACAAAAAGACAAACACGGTGTGTATTCACTCATATATGGATCTTAGACATGAAACAGGGGAGTGTCAGCCTACAATTCCACAGCCACAGAGTCTGGGAAACAGGGAGGACCCTAAGAGAGATATGCATGGTACCCCAGAGAAGGGGAATGGGACAGGATCTCCTGAGGGAATGGGAGCATGGGGAGAGGGAAGAGGAAGCTGGAAGAAAGAGAGGAGGAGAAGAGGAGGGGAAAGGAGGACATGGGGGAGCAAGAAGGTTGAGTCGGGGGAAGAATAAAGGAGAGCGGGTTAAATAATATTTTTATTAATTCCTTGAGAATGTCATACCATATATTTTGATCCTATACAATCTCTCTCATCCAGCACCCCTCAGATTGATCTCCCTGTCCTTTCCCCCCCCATCTCTCTCTATCCTCTCTCTCTCTCTCTCTCCCTCTCTCTCTCTCTCTCACACACACACACACACACACACACACACACATTTGTTACCCAAATACTTTTGGGTGTGGCTTCCGCTCTGGGGCATGGCAAACCTAGCAGGAGTCATATTTTAAGAGAAAAAGTGACTCTCCCTTTTCCAGCAGCTAACAATAGCTCCTCAGCTAAGGGAGAGAAAAGTAAAACAAAAGGCCTTTTGAAAAAGCCTTATGAAAACCTACTGCTATGGAAGCTTCACAATTTCTGTTAGGAATACAGGTGACATTCCATTGAATAAGGAAGTAATTTAAAGTGACAGATGGCATTGATAAGACAAATCACCTCTGGTGGGCTTACTGATGGCAGGGAAGAGCTGAAGGTTGGAGCGGGAGATGCTTTTACACGTTTTATTTATCTTGCCTGTCCATCATAGTAGAATGCAACCACCACATACACCATCCTTGTCTACCTCCTTCACTGCCCTGGATCTCCAGGGTCTGCTGCTTGTGAACTGAAGGTCTCAGAGGGGAAAAAAAGCCACATCTATGTTAAACATTCTACGAAGTACTGACCTATTAGAACTTCTATGACAGTGGGAAGCTATGTTACAGGTTGGGGGCCAAATCATAGCTAGATTTATTACCCACTTTTATAGACAATAACATCCTTCTGGTGTGAGCTACCATCCTCGTGATCGGTAGGTAAATCTTTTCCAATACACAAACAAGACCCCTAGCCTCTGCCAATCCAAAGGCTAAGAATGTCATCAGAGAGCATTCGAGGCACGGATTTCCCACAGGGCTGTTACTGACCTAGTGATGTTTCCACAAATGAATTTCAGAAGTGTCTTGTTATCAGTTTTCTCTGTTCTGTTACAAGAAAAACTTTCATGAGACTGTTAACACTTGGGAACACAGTATTCAGGGTATCTTGAATCTGTGTTCCAGGGCCACAGTCACTCATATTTGGCTCCAGAATAAACTATCTCATATTCACATTGAGCAGAAAGAGAGAGAGAGAGAGCTGTGTTCTTACAGAAACACAGTAAGTGGTGTTTGCGAGTAGAAATAACAAATTGATCATTGAGGTCCAAAGAAGTATGGATGCTTATTAGACATCTACCTTTTTAAAGGCAAAAATGTTAATAGGTTTATCATGACCGAATGAAAGGTGTGTTGTATCATTGGAGGTTGAACATACTTACCTTTGGAATACACTGTCCACACCCCATTGGTTTTAAGACACTGACAACAGCTATCTCTACCAATAATTGTAAGCCTCATTACCCTCTTTAAGTATCAATAGTTTTAGATATAAAACCTTGTACCATTTTGACAGGAGGCCACTACCAAATGCGTGAGTTGCACTCACCAACAAACCTGAAACAAGAGCAGATGCAAAGAAGGCAAGAAGAGGGCAAGAAGAAAATTCATGCCGGTTTATCATTTAATACTTTGGGGAAGCTCTCTGCTGGAAGACTTTTAATGTTCTTTTTAGTATTCAATCATAGAAGTGTCTGAAGAGGATGTTGTGATTTGGATAATAATTTTCTCAAACACATTTACATCCCTAATTTCTTTTTGAGTCGAGTCAATCAACATGCCATTTGCAATGCACCTGGAGGCAACTTGTTGAAGGTTTCTTTTTTCTTCCTTTACTTTCTTTCCAGAAAGTAAGAACCACTCAACATCCATTTTCACTTGAACTGCCTGTAAATACCTCCCCAAATCCCCAAGCTCTATGGAGGAAGAACAAAGGAGAAAGCCTTTTTTTCAGCCTGTGCTTTGTGCTCTCTGTATTCTGCAGGCTGGAGAACAGAGCAGGAGAACACTCAGCTCTCAGGGGTCTCTCTGGGATGGAGAGAGGAGACTGTATTCACATGTACAGATGCAAGGAGCTCCGGCAGTCATGCTTCAGTGATTCTGCCTCATGGATGTCCTCCTGGTCATTCAGTCATTGGAATTGGAGATTGAACATTTCACTCTTTAATGACTAAGTAGGCATTTAGTCTTCAAATTCTCCTGTTAAATTATATCTCTTCTCCTTCCTGGTGTACTCTGGGACCCTAGACCTTCCTCTCTGTTCTCATGACCAAATGACATCATATTCAAAGACTTTTATGAAAGCTCAGACTAGATTTGGAGGGAATTCTTAAGTGACAAAAGGAAGCTAGGTCTTTAGAAGGGGGATAAAGAAATGCAATACTTTATCCATTTTATTTTATCCATTTTCTATGGTTCTTGACACAACACCAATAAGTTTTAGGAAAACAGCTTTGTTTTGACATAGGGTTCTGGATGTTTGTGATGGTGATCTTTAATTGTCAACTAAGTTAATGTAGAATTACCTGAGGGAAGAGTGTGTCAATCGGGAATTGCCTAGACCAGACTAGCCTGTGAGCATGTCTGTGGGGGATTGCCTTGACTTAATGCATCGGGAAAGACCCAGTCCAAAACTGGACTTGGTGCCCTGGACCATGTAAGAGTAGAGAAAGCCAGCTGGGCACTAAGTCTGCATGCATGCATTTCTCTCTGTTCTTGACTGTGGGTATGACTGACTTTACCAAGTCCCTTCTGACTTGACTTCTCTATAATGATGAACAATTTCCTGGAATTGTGAATGAAAGTAAACCCTTTCCCTTTCCCTCCTAAATGACTTCTGCCAGGGTATTTTACCAAAGAAACAGAAATGAAGCAAGGTAAAGGTTGAAAGTTAAGAAGCCATCTCTAGTTATAGCCTTCTTGCTACAGAGTTCCTGTTAGTTTTCAGTCATGACAACCTTACCTGATGTTTTATGACCTGCAAAGACCCCACTGATGTAGGATGTCCTTCTGTATGCTGCAAATATATGTTGCTTTATTGGTTGATAGATAAAGTTGATTTGACCAATGACCAGGCAGAATCTAGCTAGGTGGGAAATCCAAACAGAGTTATGGAAAGAAAGAAGGCAGAGTCAAGGAAATGCCATGTAACCACGATAGAAGTAAGAAGCCAGAACATTACTGGCAAGCCACAAGCATGGGGTGATACACAGATTAATAAAAAAGGGCTAATTTAAGCTGTAAGAGCTAAGTAGTAAGAAGCCTGAACCACTGCTCAAACAATTATAATTACAAAACGTCTCCACCACAGACATGAATTTTGATGTCTAACCATTCTAGAGCAATTTTTCATTCTTGGGTTGTATTCATTTTCCTCACTCCTCTGCCTTGACTCATGTGCATTCTTCCCCTTGTCCTCCCAGCCTATTCCAATCTCATCCATACTGAACAAGCAGTCTCAATCAATAACATATTCGCCTTTTACTTCTGACTCCCATTTAAATAAAACAAGATGAGACTTCAATTAATTACCAGAACTACCCGAGAAAACACCAGACTTAATTCCTTGTGATGAAAGGTGATGACCTGGAGATACAAGCTCAGGAAATAAAGAAATAAGAGTGGTTCTACCCTTCCCTGGCATGGAGAGAGAAAGAAGGAGAGGAAGGAAACTATGTGGAAACAGCCAGTGGAAATGCCTTGTGGTGGGCAGCCAAAGATCACTAAGAATGGAGAATCTATAAGACAAGAAGATGGCTCCGAGGGTGAAAGTACTTACTGTGAAAGCCTGACAACCTGAAGACACACCATAGAACCATGAGAAGGTGAAAGGAAAAAGCCAACTCTACAAAGCTGTCTGCTGACCCCCACACATGTGCCATGGTGCACATACATGTCCCCCACACACATACACCACACTCCAACACACACACCTATCTTCATTACATTTGTTCTAACTTCAGATTAACACTGTTTGTATGATATAAGCATTACTTGTCATGTTGACTTGAGTAGTCTATAGGACCCCAGTCACTTAAACAAATAATCTAAGTGCTGCTAGGAAGAACTGTGTAATTGTAGATAATGTCTACAGAACTAATTCACTTAATGTATAAGAGGCTGACTTTAATATTGTCGGTGGGCCTCAGCCAATTAGGTGAAAGCCATCCTAGTGTTGAGGGTTTCCTAGAGAGGAAATTCTGTCAAAACAGTGTAGCATTAATTCCTGATTGAGTTCTTAGCACATACATACATACATACATACATACATACATACATATAGGAACATGCATATATACATTTGAAATAAGTATATTATACACATGTAACAAACTCATTCAGCCAATCTTCATTATTTGCAGATTGCATATTCTCTAATCTGTTTACTTATTAAATTTACCCATGACGCCAAAATCAATGCAGTGCTTTTTGACAGTTTGTGGACAGGTGAGAGCTTGAAGTTACACTTTGCCCTCTCCCACTCCCCCAAGAAAATGAGAAGCCAGAAACAGAGGCATTTTCAAATCACGTTCTCCTTTTTGGTCATTGGCTGCAGTCTTCCTGGGAGATGTACGTGCCCATGAAGTTTCTGTTCTGGGCTGGTTCTAGTAGTGACTTTAAAAGCCCCAACAGTATCTTCTGAAGAAGAATGCAAGAACATACATACAGGAGTGAACAGACAAAACCTAGGAGTCCTGAGAAGTGACTAATAAATGTAAAGAGGGCAGCTAAAAGAGTACTCAGCCCTTATCTCTGAGAGCCTTCCCTGGGCACCTAGCCCAGAGCCTGGTGTGTAGCCAGTGCTACAGGTACATGAGACAAGACGAGACAAATCCTATGACATAACAAGGGGCGGGGCTTCACCCATTTCTATTTCTTTCTTGATGCTTCGCTACAACACATCTGTTAAAAGGTATTCACGACAGGGAAGAGTTTTGAAAACATTTTTGTATTTCCTTGAGAGACAATTCCTTTTCTAGAACTACTTGAAATTTTTAAATTGTTGGCTATTTGCTGGAAATTGGGAGAGATTATTCTAATAGTAACTAGATTATTTTAATAGTAACTCAGGGGAAGTTTCATATTCGGTCTAAACAACTTCAAGAAAACTAAATGTACATTGTCAAATTGGGACTTCCAATATTTCTCTTTCTCTGTTCTTACCACCTATCTGTTTCTCTCTGTCTCTCTGTCTCTTTCAATTTATCTTTCTCCTTATAGATAAATGGATGCATGTATACATACAGTTACTCTTTCTATTAAGAAAATAATTCTATACTCACAACAAAATTCTATTGGAAGTAAATACATAGCAAAATGCCAGGAAGACCTAAGCTATACTTTTGCTTTTTATTTTATTTTATTGTTTTATTTTTTGAGAAATGATCTCACTGAATTATCTGCACTGGCCTCAAGCTTTCGATCTTCCTGCCTCGGCCTCCTATATAGATGGAACTAAACGCCCACACTCTTGTGCTCAGGTAAAGTATGGCTTTAAGTTATTTTCCCACAAATTGTCCTTCAAATAAAGAAAAACACCTATATGTAAAATATGAAAAAGGACATTTGTAGAATTAGAGTTTAGAACGGTATCTGCCTTCTAGAAGAATTATTCCCGTCTTACACAGTTTCTGGACCATGAAATATTTGGGGCTTTCTTAAAACTCTGTGGATACAGTTTGGTATATCCAGAAAAGGCTGGGTTACACCATCAGGCACTTGAAGAATTGCTCAACTTGAGGGAGTAGTCGATATCACTACAAAATCAGGCCCCAGCTCCTTAGCATAGCTCATCAATTCTTGCACCCTCAACCAGTCTCTCCAGCTCTATTTCCTGTTCCTCCCCCTTGGAGCAGCTTCATCAGAGCCACCCAGATTATTCATGCTTCTCCCTATGGAATGGGCCATGCTCTGACTTGCTGGAATATCTTTCCACTTCCTGTTGCTTCTGCTAGGCCTGTTGCTGGTCCCTTGTGGCAAACACTTATTCTTTAGGAAACAGTTCAAATGGACTGTGAAGAAACCCCCAGTCCTCTTTCCCAAAGCAAATAAATCAGCCTGATTCTTATGGTCATAAAGTTCTGGCACATTCCATTTGGTAGAACTATCTCCACATTTTTTTGCAGATGGGCAGTGTGTGAGCTACTTAAAGACAGGGAACACATCCTATTTACACCAAGTTTTCAAATAATGATCACACAACCTTTCCTTTTAAATTTTATCTATCTATCTATTTATTTATATGTGTACGGGTGTTTTACCTTCATGTATGTTGGTGCACCACATTCATGTCTGGTGCCTGCTGAGGCCAGAAAAGGGCACTAGATCCCCTAGGACTGGAGTTTCAGGTGGTTGTGAGCTGCCATGTGGGTGCTGGGAGTCAAACTTGGGTCTTGGAAGAGAGTAAGCCCATGCTGTTAACTGCTGAGCTGTTTTTTTCACCTTTCTGTTTTAGGAATACCAATGCATGTTTGGACAGCTGTAGATAGTAGAATTGTGATTCTAAAGTGACTTAAGATCGTTTAAAGCAAACTAAGGAGATCTTTCCAGAGAGGGATTAGTGATTGTAAAGTTAACAACAGCAACGACAAAATGCAGAGTTTGACATAATCACATGTTGCTGTGCCATGAGCACTTATATATGCTAAAGGTTTTTCTTCAAAACAGAAGCTCTGCATGAAAGCTTTTCTTGAGAGCTGGGGATGAAAATTGCTTCCTAGATTTGAGGAGGGATAAGAGAGTGGTACCATTGTGGAGGAACAGAAAGAAATGTAAGGTAAACTGTGATTTCTCTGGACAACATGTGGGTCTGTGGGAGGAACTGACTCAAAGTCCTACGAACAGGAGATTCAATGTGAGATGAAATACAGGTGTTACAGCAGGCAGGAGACGTTGTCTCTCAACTGTGTAGAAGGCTGTATTCAGAGGTCAAGTCAAGCAAGTATCTAATAGGCATGAGGAGGCGCTGAAGGCCTAATGGGGTGACAAATCCAAAGCTACAGTCACAGGTATCACAGGTAGGAATCCAGAAGACTGACAATGTAGTTTTAGTGGACAAGCAATACCAAAGAAGATATCAAAACAGAAACTTGGAGATTAGTGGTTCAATCTCCAACACCATTTTTTTAAAGGATAAGAGCTTAAAGTCTGCAATGCAAGTACACAATGGAATATTTATTAATAAGACCTCAAAACTAAGCACAGCCATCACCAAAAGGCACAGTGCCAGCACAGAACTGGCAGGAGAACTGAAGAGGCTTCACCACTGGAGCCCATGGCTGATCCCTCCTGGAATTGTCCCATCCTGATAGAAGAGTTGAGTGAGAGTGAGAGGAGACAGCCAAAAAGATGGAGCTAAGAGTCAAAGGCAGAGAGCAGGAAGTTCAGAGAAGGCTGGGCACTCCCACACACACTATTGAGTATCTGAATTGCGCAAATGTCTTAAAGGTGAACGATGACTCACAATGGGGACAGAAAGGAGGAAAGAGAATCAGAGCAAACTGATGACGGTGTCTTGACGGGAAAGAGACTTTGAGTCAGTGGAAAGTGGGACAAAGGCAGAAATACTTCAGAGAAAAGATTAGCCGATTCATGGTTGAGCATCTCCAACACTGCGCCTCAAGTATGGAAAAAGAATAGGAAGGTGAAGAGAAAAGGGAAACCCATGCCAGGACTTTTAAGCAGGAAAGGAGCCAAGGGTATCACAGTGCAGTTTGTTGCAACAACACCCTATGCCCCAGAAAATATTTTGATCCTGCTTAAACACTGTATTTTCTGGTTCTCCTTGTCAACAGCACTCAGGTCCATGAGGCTGATATTCTTGACTTTCTATAAGAAATGTGAGCTGGGCAGTGGTGGCACACGACTTTAATTCCAGCATTCCAGAGGCAGAGGCAGGAGGATCTCTATGAGTTCGAAGCCAGCCCGGTCTACAGAGCAAGTTCCAGGACAGTCTCCAAAGCAATACTCTGTCTCGCAAAACAAAAAGTGGCAAGTGTCAACGCCCCCTTCCACAAGCATAGGCAGGACCCAGCGAAAGTGGTGTGGGGACAGGAAGCAGGGTGCCTGCGGAAGGCAGGTGAAGTCACTGCTCTAGAACGAGGCTGAAATTCTGAAGAGAATAGTGCTGTAGTTAGGCATGAAGAAGAGAACACTGAGCATGAAGAGAGAGGAGGGGAGGAAAGACTTAACGACCAGAGTGAAGCTTCATCTCCTGTAAAGACAATAAAATCCTCAAGTTGTGTTCACTTATTTAGTGGCAGTTTGTCTGTTGGAAGACAATAAACCAGATACATTAATAAAATTTCCCTTGGGAAATATGAGCTCTATGTTCTAAAAAAATAAATTTCTTTTGGGGTTTTATTCCATTAAGCCAATTTGATTCTTGGATCAATTTTCTATACAGCACATTTCATCTTTTTTTTTCTATTTTTATCTGTAATGTAACTGATAATTACTTCTATTGAGATCAGCTCTTTCCAGCTTAAATATTACTTTGAAGTGATGATTATTCTGTTGGATTTCTTCGGAACATCATATTTTTCCAATTATAGCTTCTGAAGTTGTGATGTTTCTCTGGTAACTTTCTCTTCTAACAAGCATGCTTCCTCCAGCCAAACCGAACACACCTAGACTCCAACAAGGTGTCTGATCCTGACACTGAGAAACTGTCATAGTGAAGACTGAGTTTTTGCAGTAGTTGATGCTGTTTCTACCAACACCATTTCCTCTAATCCTTTCCAATGTGTTTCTTCCATATGCTTTAATATGTGTGTATGATGTGTGTATGTTTAAATGTTCTCAAGGGTGCACATGGATGTTTTAATCTGTGTATATGCTTATATGGTCATAAGGGTACACATGTATGTGGGTACATGTGTACGTGGACATGTGAAGGCTGAAGCTCAAAATCAAATTTCTTTATTGCTCTCTGCCTTATTAATTTTTTACATTTATTTATTTTATGTGTGAGTGTTTTGCCTGCATATGTACCTGTATATGTGCTTCTCTAGAGAGGTTGGGGAGATGGTTCTCTGGGTAAAGGTAATTGCCCCAGCCTGGTAAACTGAGTGTGATCTCCAGAACCCGTGTGGTGAAAAGAGAGAAGCGACTCTGAAGGCTTTCCTCTGTGCGTCTCTCGCTTGTGTGCCTATAATGTGTGTTTGCCAGGTGTGCCTTCCCATACTAGTAATAAATAAATGTAAAGGGAAAAAAGAAGGAAGGGAAGGAGGGAGGGAGAGAGGGAGGGAGGGAGGGAGGGAGGGAGGGAAAAAAATTCTCTCTACAAAGTGCTGTTATTGTATTGTGGAGTGCAATGTGTGTTTAGCATATGTCATATATAACTTATATAATAAGTACATCAGGATATATTTTATATGAAAATTAGAATATATATATAAAATAAACACACAGAGAGATAATTTTTGCAGAAAGAAGCATGGGGAAATAATCCAGAAACACAAGAACAATGGTTGTTTACTGTGAACACACAGAGGGAGGTGTTTCTGAACATAACATTTTATGTACTTTTGTGTTTTAAACCATATGCAAAATGAAATAAGTATGAAAACTTGAACTCCAAAATTGAATCACAAATCAGATTAATCTAATAAATGACCATGTGGGGAAAAATCATGCATTTTGATTTAATTCTAACGCAATTCCCTAAAAACTTCAGATCAATTCCCTCAGACGTCTCACAAACAGCAAATTCAATTCTGCATGTCTGTTATTTGTGGACTCTGTGCTAATCATTTATGTTCTTTGTAGAAAAGCAGAGGGTCTTAGGGTCCTCCAGTGATGGGCATTTCAAGTGAGGAAATGGTAAAGACAAGACCCAAATTCTCACAACTCAGAAAAAACGTACCCCAAGGATTCCCTTAAACAAACAAATGAATAGCAAAGTGACTTAGTGATGATTTAATTGGTTGTGGCCACCACAAGTTCAGTGGTAAGGCAAGATGCCACTAGACACAGAGGAAAGATCTTCACTTGTCTAGAAGATAAGGGGTACCTTAGTGTTATCTTGCAGACAGTAAATGAAACCCACAGCAATACCACCGGGCTTGTGTGTCATAAGTCTATATGCCAGCACTCTGGAGTTGAGGTAGGGTAGGAGTTGAAGTAGGCTAATGTAGGGGTTATGAGTTACTATTTAGCAAGGCTGTTCTCAGTAAACAAACATGAAATCAAGCAAGCAAATAAATAAACAACCCCCTTTGGCAATCACACAAGTACTACTGGAAATCTTCACACACACACACACACACACACACACACACACGCTGAAGGTATATTTGTACAAAGAAAAAAACTGCACAAAGCTCAATAGCATTACTATATGGAGTCTTCTCATGGCAATTCAAAGAGGGATGGGAATGCCTGCAAGCTATTCTGAGGCTTGTTGCTGCGCCCAGGCTGTATAACCCTCACAAGTACACCTGACCTAACAGGAGAGAAATTTTCTTGGTGGAAAGGGAGGGAACAAACCAGTAATCCTTTTCATCTTGGAATAGTCCCCAGGAAAGCAACTCTCATTTCGTATCAACTGGTACCTATGAAAATTGATCTCTAAGAAATTTCTCCCATTTCACTATTACAAGAATAGAATTTATTTGTATTTTAAATGGGTAAAGGATGATGGTTACTTAAAAGAACTATTGGGTGACTTCTTTACATAGATTTCTTCACACAGATTCATGTCTATATACTAACCTTTACTGTAGCTCTCTTCAGAAATAGTGGTAGCCCTGATAGTTTAGACATTTTTTACAAGACATTTTTATTATTACCAACGTTTTCATGCCATGACCCTCCCTTGAACCTTGCTTATATAGATTTTCAATGTATTGCATAATACAGTACCTAAAACTGGGGTATTAACTGTAATATTCTTTTGATTTTGATAGGAACAATTGTTTAATTAGTACTTTGTTTTTTGGTGAAATATAGATTCTTGCTTTCTTAATCTATCAACAGTAGATGCGAACACTCTTCTAATGGTTCACCCTTCTCTGTGTTTTTCTCCCTAGAGCTTTTTTCATTTACAAACACACACAAACACACACACACACACACACACACACACACCTACTTTGTGGCTAGCTTGATAATTATTGATTGACTACTATAAATTGGAAAAGGTAATCATGCATGCAAATCATTTCACCTTCTATTCCTTCAAATGAAAAGTTAAAAACAATCACACTTAACTGTGGACAAAGAATCAAGCATATTAGAGACTGCTGGAATGGCTGGAGCTATCAAGTTCAATCATTCTATTTTACAAATAATCAATACATGACTACATAAATACTATAAACAAAAATTCTGGAAGAGGGAGATAGAAACCATTTGATTCTAGGAGCTTTTTTTTTCCTTTTTTTGGTGTTACGAGGCAGGGTTTCTTTGTATTGTTTTGGAGGCTGTCGGTCCAGCCCAGCCTCGAACTCACAGAGATCCGCCTGCCTCTGCCTCCCGAGTGCTGGGATTAAAGGCGTGCACCACCACTGCCTGGCTGATTCTGGAAGCTTTTATACAAAGGCACTTTGACACATCCAAGCCCTAATGCCTTAAAAAAAGAAGCGGTTGACTATATGGAAGTATGTTTGCCTGTTGAGAGGACAAGGGAATAGAATAATCTGTCCTGGGAGAGTTAGCCTATCCTTAACAACTCACCTAGAACCAGACTATTCACACACTCTTTTCTCCTGAATACACATACCTATGAATAAGCTTTAAAATGGGCATGGGATGATATTGACAATAAAGCTAATAATATAGCAGAATTATAGGATGATAATATAATAAAAGTCATGGATTGTTTGTTTCTAGAATAATCTTTTAAAATGGGCATGGGATGATATTGACAATAAAGCTAATAATATAGCAGAATTATAGGATGATAATATAATAAAAGTCATGGATTGTTTGTTTCTAGAAATTTCCACGTAAATTTATCAAACCATGATGACTGTGAGTTCTAAAACCAGGGAAACTACAGATAAAGCGAGGAACTAAACACAGTTACAGAGTGTCCAGGCTTTCTTTGCATGTACTATCTCTTGGTGGCCTGTTTGAGGTTCTTTCAGAGAGCACAGCTTGCATACCCTTGATTAAAGAACAATCCTCCTTTCTGCAAGAATGTCATCCCCTCCCACCAAGTGCACAGCTTTGCAAAGGAGACACTTGGAGGAGACTGAGGAAGTGAACAAACAACTACCCTACCACAGCCACCAAGTCAAATCAACCCTAGAAATCAGTGTGCCACCAAGTGTCACAGACACATTGTCCTCACTTCCTGATTTTCCTTTTCTTTCACCTACTGCTCTCCCCAACTCTGTGTGTGTGTGTGTGTGTGTGTGCATGTGTGCTTCTCTGTCTCTCCCTTTCTCTTTCTCCCTCCTTCTCTTCCTTCTTCCCTCCCTCCCTCTTTTCCTCCCCCACCTCACACACACACACACACACACACACACACACACACACACACACACAGATACACCTTAAGTGGCATTTCATGGTCTGTCTTCATTTCTAACAGGAATTTTAATTGTATTCATTATTTTTATTTTGCTATACAGCTTTGCTATGTAGGCCAGACTGACCTTGAACTTGCAATCCTCCTGCTTCAGCCTCCTGACTTCTAGAGTTACAGCCATGTGTCGACATGCCCAGGGGAATTTTATCTTCAATGGCAAATTTAACAAGAATGGAATATCTGTACAAATTCTCTTCATGCTTTACCTGTACAACATAATTTCAAATCAATAGAACATATTGATTTTAATTTTTAAAAATCATAGAAACAGCTTTACTTTTTAATCACAATATCCTCTTGTCCTCTAGTTTGACAAATGGAAAAATGAGAAATTTTGTAAATGAAACCAATATCCAGCATGAGTATAATAGAGCCAGGGCAGTGTTTTGTGGGTATCTACGTGTTTCCTTGAGAAAACTCCCCTACTTATGGTACTTTGAGAATAACTGGCCAGGCTGGTCTTGACATTCACCCTTCCAAATCTTTATGACATGGACGTCACTGTGATTACTGCCTGCTGAATGTGTTTGTTCTCTACATTAAATTAGAGGCTGGCTGGTCAGCAAGCCTGCCATCACTTTGGGGGATAAGGTTCAACAGGACCAGACTTTGTTTCATTGTGAGTCATCGATATATCTTATACAACTAAAACCACAAACCACCACACTTGAAGAACTGGAATTCTGGAAATGGGTGTCCCTCTGCCAAACCACACCAGTTACTTTCCTTGGAACAATTTATTTAGAAGAAACCATTCCTTCTCACCCCATCATAGTTACAATGTCATAGTTCATTTTCCACATAGCTCATTGCCTGTCATTTGCTTTTGGAACCCAGACTAGAAGTGTTCTTTCCTGACTTGGGACAAAGGAAGACTGGAGTCTGAGACTGACAAGTGGAAGCAGTCAGACAATCAACAGACAGTCAAATGCAGTTTCGGATTTGAAGGTTAACATGTAGAAGAACACACAAAATGACGATTTCCTTCTCTTTGTCCTTGCTTACCTGAGAACTGAATCTTTGGCTAACAACTTGACCTCTTCAGCTTCCCATTTCCCGTCCCTTGTTTTCTTGCTATATAGATTTTAAATATGCTGTGGGATTAGGCTAAAACTGCAAACTTGTGGAAATAAACAGACTCATAAGAAGTAAGTTTGTCAAGTGGGAGAAATTGATTGAAATCGTGGGAGTTAAACAGAGGAGACATGGGGTAACCCTCTGCTTCTGGAGAAAGTCATTGATAATGGCAATAAACAAGCTATGAATAAACAAAAAGCAGAAGGCTTTCCAGATAATAAAGGCAAATGGTGTATCACATATGATGATTTTCATGCTAAAATTCCTTTTCCCCAAACGATGTAGCACCATACTTCTGGCTTAAAACTTGCAAAAAGAAGACAGAGGTAAAACTATAGGAACTAAGGTAAATATCTAATTTTTATTCAATTATCAGTATGTGGCACTTAGTGACATCTCTTTCATCTCCCTTGTTAGCTCCAAGAATGCGAGGCAGACCAAAGGGTTGAGTCCCTCTCTATATATATCAAATGTTCTTTTCTGTATAAACCACAATAACTCATTTCTGAGTTCTGTGCTAGAGACTTTCTCCTTCCTTTTCCCAGGAAAAGGCTTCAGAAAGACTAAAGAGGAGAAGAGGAGAAGAGAAGAAGGGAGGAGGAGCTGCATGGCCAGTCAGGCTAGTCACATACCCCAGCAATCAATGAGGTAATGAGTGGAACAGGCTGCCAATTTTATACATAAGATTCTTTTCATCAGAGTTGCTGAAAGAGTGTGTCTGATGCATTTTCTCCCCAGTTATAGACAGTGCTGGACAGGGGACACAGGCAGGACATGTTTAAATCTTCCCTGAGATACTTAAAAACTCAAAGATCCTTGGGTCTGGGAGTTGGGAAATTGTTGTCTTAAATAAAAGTTTCATTTAACATAAATAGCACTTAAATTAACAATAAGTGGACTGTAGCAAAAAGGTGGTAACTACAAAACACGCCAAAAGTGGTTCACCTAAAGATCGAATAAGCAGGTTTATGGAGAAGGTGAGTGTTGTCTTCACAAAGAAGGCAGCGATTGGACAGAAGCTAGAAGGACCTTGCCTGGTAAGAATGGGGATGGGGAGGTCACAGAGCTTATCCTGGGGCTGGAAGAGGGAGAGCAAGCAGGAGACTGACGTTTTCCAATGTGGCTGGGGACTGTAATGGGGACTGGGGTATGTAGAAAAGGTTGTAGCACAGCTGGAATGCCGGGAACAACCCCCCCCACTTTGCTGTATGGTCCTGGTGTGTCTCCATCACAGTGACCTCTCAGTAAGGACTGTCATGTGAGGGTACACATGCTCAGGAGGTAATCTGCTAGGCAGTAGGCCCTCTGCTTGCCCTTCTTTTCTGAGAACTGCTTTGTCAGTTCCCTGAGGGTTAGGAGGCAGAGGAGGAGGGTAGCTGGAAGACAGAAGAGAAAAAAGAACAATCAAATTGACTTTGTGCATACATGGACTGGTAAAAGGCACTGGCCTCTCTCGTCCTCAAGGGTGGCTTACGTCTTAAATCCCTCCTGCGATCAGTTCATAACCCCCACACCTGGGATCCCAGTGCTCTCTACTCTCAAAACCCACCCCTTTCCTAGAAGAAAACAGCTACTTTTCTCGCATTTGCCACAACTAAAGCTACGGTCTTCAGTCAAATGCTGAAGCAACCTTTCTCTGTTTGGAAATTTCAGGCTTTGGAGAAGAGTTGGTGATCTTCTGAGGCAGCCAAGAAGTTGATGCAGTGGGTGTCTTGCTTGCTTCCTTTCAAGGTGCTCAAGGCAAACATCTCACCACAGAACATCAGTTTTCTTTAAAAAAACACAAAATAAATAAATAAGCAAATAAATAGCACAATTTTTGTTAAGAGAAGCTTTTTCTTTGCTAGCTGCTTTGGTTTATCCCCCGCCAGTCGCCTGGGCTCTGCCACGCCAGCCTGGTTCCAGAGCCGCATCAGTCCCAAATAAACACACAGGAGGCTATATTAATTATGAAGCTGTTGGCCTTGCTTGTCCCTTACTGGCTAGCTCTGCCTTAAGTAATTACCCCATAATTGTTAATCTAAGTATGTTTCTTACCGGAGAATAGTTCCCGGCTTCTTACCCCTATGGCGTCACATGTCGACTCTCTTGTCTTTCTCCTTCCCAGAGTTCTCCTGGACTCCTAGTCCCTCCTATCTAGGTTTCCTATAGGCTCAACAGTACTTTATTGACAAATGCACAGGACTTCCCCCAACAAATTTTACCTCCTGTGAGGAAACCACCTCTGTCTATAGCTTGGCTTTGATTGATCCACATGTTAACCAACAACCCAGGACAATGACAGGAAGCATGTGACTGTTTCTTGTTGCTGCTGAAATAGAAGAACCAGAACTTTACTTCATAATGGCCTGAATGGAGAAAGACCCCACACTTTCCTGATATGTGAAAATAGGGTCCTAATTCCTCTACTTGAAGCTTTAAGTAAGGAGGAGAAAAGAAAGAAAACTGTTGTTTTTAAATATGAAAAAGGCTGTATTACAGTTTTGCTTTGGGATGAATCTCAGAAAAAAATGACAGGATAATCTAAAATAATGATAATAATAACAATGATGATGATGACAGGATAATCTAAAATAATGATAATAATAGTGATAATAATAAACAAAAGTGGGAGAACCAATCAGGAAATGATCTTTTGTCCACTACTTATTAAAATCCAAGATCTTACTCAAAATGACCTCAGCTGAATAAGAGATTGCCAAAGCAGTGATCAAGGAGGGAGGGGCCTTGAGTGGGACGATGTCCCCTTAGTGGGTATAAGGAATCAAATCAGTGAGCCAGGGTGGGGGTGGGAGGTATTGAACAAACAAGCTGTTCCAGAAGGGCTGGCACACATCCGTCCACAGGTTGTAACACCAAGATGTTTGTTCCTGTGCTAACTGAAGATGGTCAAAGTTCCTTGAAGTTAGACAACTCAATACTCCCTGAAGAGTATGCGCAGATCAAGCAATTTGAATGTTGTTTTCATATTATTTATAAATATTCTAAAAGGTGCCTGTAATTTTCAAAAGACAGCTCAAGAGATAACCACTCCATACTACAGGGTTCAAGTGGAGGAACTTTTTATTAAGGGAAAATTGTTGTAAAAAGGGAAAGCGGAAGGGAGACCAGCCTCCAGGGACAGGAGCAGCAGGAGAGAGGAAAGAGAAGCGGAGAGAGAGAGAGAGAGAGAGAGAGAGAGAGAGAGAGAGAGAGAGAGAGAGAGAGAGAGAGAGAGAGAGAGAGAGAGAGAACCAGACAGAAAGAGGGAGAGAAAGAGAGAGAGACGGGAGGTGAGCAAGGTTCTTTTGAAAAGGAAACATAGTGAACAGGCACAGGTGGTGCTCTTAGTGGCTGCAGCTGCAGATGTATCCTGTCAGAACCCCAAAGGCAGGCCAGTACAAATGCCTCAATACTAACACATTCATCCAGCATTTACTGAGTACAGAACTCAAGAAAGACAAATACTAGACTTGGTAGATGTCGCGTAGATGTCATTCGAATTTGGCTCAGCACTTTCCATCTTGAGTCCCACATCTCTAAGGCTGGCTCTGTCCTTTGAAATGGCAATAATAAACCCACTTGAAAGGTGTTGCGATAATCAAAAGCTACAATGTGTTTAAAACGCCTAGAGTCATACCAACATTAAACATATTTTATAATATTAACTAACATTATTGTTATTAAATTAATATAATGATTGACTATTATATAAATGCTCAACAGAGGAAAATCATTGCCACATGCCAGGTGCCATCACTAATGTGTAAAACACAGACTAACTAAAAGTAACAAATACCCCTATCCCCAAGTGGCTCGCAATATTATGGAAAGACACATATTAAAATCAGGTAAAGTCGAATCAAATATTTACAAACTTAAAAATTCCACAATAGAACATTTTATGTTTTTTGTTTATTTTGTTCTGAAATATACAAACTTCCTAAGGTTGGAATTGATCTAGCATTCACACACACACACACACACACACACACACACACACACACACATGCACGCACGCACGCAAGCACGCACACACAAAACTTCAACAAAGTAGTGTTATAGAAAAATAATCAATTTATAGTTACCAAATTAGAAAAAGTTTAAACTTTCAGCAAACATTCCCATAAAGGACTTACTAGCTAAAACCCTGATAAAGAATGACATTTTCTTATGGCATGAACAAGGAAAGAACTGCTTCTGGTGTGCAAGTTAGGCTAGCTGGCAGGTGAGCCAGAATCCAAGGATTCTTCTGTCTTCACTACCACCTTACTGTAGTAGAGCTGGGATTACACATGCACACTTCCCACTTCAGCTTCATGAGGCTCTAGGGATTGAACTCAAGCTTCCCTGTAAGCAAATCCTGTGAAATCCCTGCCACTGATGAGGTCATCTATGGTTGATACTTGATATATACCTATCGTGCATATATGTGCACATACATTCATACTTTTTAAGTATTTGAGCATAGCTGAAAGTTTACTACTTATGAAAACACTTCTTCAGTCTTTATTTTTTCAAACTAAAACTAGTCACTTACAACAATAGGTAATGTGGATAATACTTAACATCTGTTAGGCTTATTTTATATCTATTCCATTCTCACTTGGTTCCATGAGAATGGGCTAACTATTCTTCATCTTTTACAGCTAGAGAAACTAAACCAAAGTGTTCAGTAACTTACCTGAAGCCATGCAACTGATAATAAGTAAAATTCAGCTTCAAGCCCAGAGAATCTGGCTATAGTGCCGGAAGTCTTAACCATTTGCTTTTACTGCCTGAACTTCTAAGACATGCCCAGTAATGGGGTTAAAGAGATGACTTAGTGGTGAAAAACACTGGCTGATCTTGCAGAGGATCCAAGTTCAGTTCCTGGCACCCACAGGGCAGCTCACAAGCATCTGCAACTCCAGTTCCAGGTAATATGACACCTTCTTCTGGCCTCTGCCAGTACTGCACACATGTGTTGCACATACACATACTTAGGTAAAACAGTCATACACCCAAAATAAAAACAAATATTTTAAAAGGTGAGCTCCCAACTAGACACTCTAGAATAAAAAGTCTCCGACTAGATTTCATTGCTGCCACCTGATGCAGCTTGATCTCTGACCACAGTAGTTAACTCTCAGGAGCATCAAAAAGTGTGGCAATCCCAGATAAAGACATGGTTCCACAAAACAGGCCAGGATAATCCTTGTTCACTGGGAATGCTTCACTCCAAAGCCACTGCTGAGGCAAGTCAACCTTTTTACTGCTCCTAATTTCCGTTAGTAATTAAGCCACAGTCTCGGGAGATGGTGAAGTAATGAATTTTCTCTTTGGTTGGAAGATGTTACTGTTTGTGGATGAATTGGGAGTATTTCTTTTTTATTACTTTAATTTTAAATAGCTTGCTTCACATGTCAATCCCAGTTCCCTCTCCCTCCCCTCCTCCTGAACTTCTACCCCCCCAGCCTCTCACCCTATCCCCACTTTCTTCCACATAGGGGATATCTAGAGTCTGTCATTTCACTCAGGGTAGGAGTATTTCTATATTCCAAAACTCCTTTTTGATACTGAAAGAATTAGAACTCTCAACTCTTGGTCGAATCAATTTATAACAAATACAGTTGCCTCCCTAGTCACCTTGCTCCTCAAAATACAGATGAGATTGCTTGGGTACTAGTCACACTTCAGACTGTCCAGTGCCATCCTCCATGGTTGCTCAACAGGCTAAGTAATGCCTTCTAGCTTCCACTGAACAAGATTACCATGTGGATCCTCACATTACAGATACATCAGTTCTTTTATAATGGTCATATAACTCATTGTGTGCCTATTTTCTTTTCTGCCAAGTAAAACTTATACAATGAGATGGAAATGAGTCAATGAGATTGCTGTTTGTCCTTAACAGTGGAGGTCAGGGCATGGTCTAGTAGGCTTCTGGGAATGGGCTGGTTTATTTGGGTGTGTGCCTTTGACTATTTTTCTATCATCTAGCTTGTTTTACAACTCTTTCGAATGTAGAAAACATATTGTAGATGGAAGTTTCTTTTCCACAGTCATTCAGTACCAAATAAACTCACAGAGGCTTGTATTAATTATAAACTGTTTGACCTACTACTCAATCTTATTACTATCTCTTACAACCAAAATTAACCCATAATTCTTATCTATGTTTAGTCACATGGCTTAGTACCTTTTCTCAGTAAGGCATTCTCATCTTGCTTCTTCTGCATCTGGCTGGCGACTGGTCTCTGCCTTTTCATCTTCCCAGAATTCTTCTAGCCTGATCACCCCACCTATACTTCCTGCCTGTCTACTGGCCAATCGGTGTTTTATTAAAATCAATATGAGTGAAAAATATTTACAGTGTACAAGAGCATTATCCCACAGCAACAGATAGTAATACAGAGTCTTGTCCAAAACAACACAAAGTAATTTTGCTAGTAAAAACAAAATTTTTACACTGTGAAAACACTGATAGTAAACATAAAATGTTACCATATCAGTTAGCAAATAACTTCATTTAAACATTCTTGATTTCCTGGCTGTTTTTCAAATTCTCATTTGAACTGGTCTGAATATCATACAAATTTCTGTATTAGTTAGTAAGTTGCATAAAATATTTGACATGAGTTTATTTTATGTTTGCATGAAAAACACATCGCTAACTTAAGAAATACTGTAATATTCTGAACATTTGCAAAATATAGGATATTTATATTAAAGAACCACAGAAGATTTTTTTTCAAGGAAGGTTCTCATTATGTAGCCCAGATTGGCCTTCAACTTGTGACCCTCCTGCTCCAGTCTCCTGATTGAGTGCCAGGATCACAAGAATTTACTACCACACATGCTTGCCCACACACACACACACACACACACACACACACACACACACACACACATTTTAATAGTATGTATGAGCTTCTGTGTGGGAGTAAGTGGATATGGGTGTAGGTATTCACAAAGGTCAGAGGTGTCAGATCCTCTGGAGCTGGAGTTACAAAGAGTTGAACTGCCTGACATGAGTGTTAAAAACCAAACTTGGATCTTCTGGGAAATCACTGAGCCATTTATTCAGCCCCAAGTCTCCTTAGATAACCATTTGTGTTCTCTTACCACTCCAGACTTAACCTTAACCCTTAACCATGTTGTTGGGTTCTGTAGTCTCTTGTTTCTTTACTCTCCCCCAGCCCTATCCAAAGTGCAGATAAATAGATGATACACACATACATAGAAACATAGATATATAGATGATAAATAGATTACAGGTGGATGGATGGATGGCTAGATAGACAGGAGATAGATAGGTAGATAGATAGATAGATAGATAGATAGATAGATGTAAATATATGTTTGTATTTATGTATATATCTTATCTGATTCTCCATGGAGACTTGTAAAATTATCTTCTAAATGTTTTCCAAAATTAAACTAATTTCCAAATTGTGGGGCTCTAATCCCACAATCCTAGGTACCTGAGAAGCTAAAACAGATAATCACAAGTTCAAGACCAGACTAGGCTATACAGTGAGACCCTGTCTCAATGAGAAACACAGATACAGAGAGAGAAAGTTTCCTCCCTAAAATGAATAAAAGAATTTAATGCCATCTTTGTTTCTCTTAGGTTTTGGTAAAGAAAATTATAGAAGATGAAAAAGGAAAATGAACCAGTATGTCAGCATGGTTTTTATTGATAAATGAAGGCTTGGAAATAAGTTGTTTATACCCAACTACTTAGGAAATTCAATTCATTATTAGAGATAATGTGCTTTTTTTGTTATCCATGAGATTTAGGCTTTAACTAGAAAATTCAAATTAAGCATTAAAATTAAGTTGTTTCAGTCTCATTAAACCTTTTGTAATAAAATAATGAGAAAACTTTCATCAAATTAGGCACAAATTAAATATTGTTTCTATAATGTTACTTGTATCAGTTATAAATTAGTTCTTAGGTAGTAAGAAACTGGTGGTGTGTGCCCGACACAGAAAGATCTCAAGTTGAATGTCTACCTGGGCTATATACTGAGATCTAGGACAGGCTGGTCTACAGAGAGGGAATCTATCTCCAAAACCACAAAACAACCAAGCATCAAATACGAGGAAGCTCTGAGGAGGTGTTTTTTCTTGGAAAGAAGATGTTCATAAATGTGGTTAGTAAAAGATGTGTAACTTCAGCTCGGAATTTACCATAAATAGTCATTGAAAGCAACAATGCTAGAATACTACTTGGGTGGGTGGGCTGTCTAAATGATGATAAACTTTCAAAATCTGTCTGAAATATGGTCTCTTTAGAAAAGCAAACTTGTTTTAAGGTTAATGGAGAAAATATGAATGGTGGTGAAAGCTTTTAAAGGGACTTCTAGAAATTTCCAAAGGCTTT
This sequence comes from Mesocricetus auratus, assembly GCF_017639785.1. Taxonomy (NCBI): domain Eukaryota; kingdom Metazoa; phylum Chordata; class Mammalia; order Rodentia; family Cricetidae; genus Mesocricetus; species Mesocricetus auratus. The sequence goes on along the minus strand of NW_024429194.1, from coordinate 36,815,933 downwards.
AAGAAATATGTGGAAAGGTAAGATGGGTGTGTTCAGGGTGCTATGGCCACAACAACACAGAAGGGAATATTGGGAATGCAAAGCTAATTAAAAGAAATACAATGAAGCCAAAGAATGGAAATGACAATTGTCCATGCAATGCACTGCTCTACTTGGCTTATCCTCTTTCAGCCATTTCATGTCACAATTCTACCTTGCTTGCCCTCTTACTTTTGACTTCAGTGAAGCCATCTTAGACCAGGTACATCCAAGTGGTTCTCAAATACATCTTGTTTCTTCTCTTTTATTTTTCCTGCTTACCCTCATGTATCTGATAGGGTCACCTTTTATTTTGTATTCTTACATCTCATGTATTCTTCCAGAAGCAGATTTTTTTCTTTTGGATCTGAGGATTGAACCCTAAGCTTATACAGGCTAAGCACACACTCTGTCACTAAGCTGCATCATAGCCAAGCGACTTTTGTGTGTTTTCTGATATGTCCACATCATCTATCTGACACAAAGCAGATCTTCAATGACACAATGAGCATCACATCCAAGAATGACAAAATAGAATTTTTGAGTTTAGTTTGTTATTGTTGCTGTTGTTTGTTTTGCTTTGTATTTTAGACACAGTCTTAGACAGGTTAGCCTGTAACTCACAGTCCTCTTGTCCAGCCCCACCACATGCTAAGATTATAGATGCACGCCACCATATCTGGCCAGAATGCAGTTTTTAAGCAGACATAATGATTATATAAAATTGATCATAAGCTAGGCCTCAAGAGATGTAAATACCTCAAGTGTAGTATTGAACACAGTAGAATTAAGTTAAGATGGCTAATCAAAAAGTTATGAGGGGGAAACAGAGACAGAGATAAAGAGAAAGCTGGACTTTCTTCCTATGGATACAATTTTCTGAAGAGGCAGAAGAATGAAGACCTCAGACTGTATCTCCTCTCCCTCTCTAAGGCCTCGTCCTCCCTTTACTAATAGAATCTTCACTGGCTAAGCACAGTAAGAGCCAATGGAGTCTAAGAGTAGCCACACATATGGCCAGAGAGTTGACCATGTAGCCACCATACTGGGAGAAAAAGAAACCCCAGAGACTCGGAAGCTTTCTAGCACAAAAAAAGTGTCTTCAAACAAAGCAAAAGTCACACAAGAACACACAGTGTTTGGTGATAAATCATTGAGAACTTTTCCTCTAAATCAGGAGTGAAACAAGAACCGAACTGTCATCATGTTTATTGGAAATTCTATTTGAGATGTTCGCCAAGATAATACAATAAGGAAATGAAAAAGTAGTATAAAAGTCACCCATGAAGAACAATATTATTATTTATGGATGATATGCTATTGTCTGTGTGAAACTCAAATGAGTTACTGATTAAATATCAAAACTGAAAGAAACTACAAAGAAGTTGTACACATAAAAACAAACACTTTAAAATATATTGCACTTTTACATAACAAATCAGCAACACATATATTGAATCATAAATAAATTCAACAAGATGGAAAGATCTCTAAGAAAAATTATGGAACATATTAAGACATGTTGAAGTTCAGCCTAAACAAAATGGAAGGGCAGACCATTTCCCTGGGTAGGAACATTTCTATACTAAATAAATCATTCTTCACAAATTGATCAAGGACTTTGATGAAACTTTGATTAAAATTTCCAAAGGTTATTTTAAGGAAATAATTGAACTCATTCTAAAACTTTATATAGAAGTACTTATGACCAAGACCACAAGTATTACTGAGGAAAAGTGAGTTGAAGAAAGTTGCCCTACTGATTTCAAGGCTTATTGTAAACTATGTAATTAAGACAGTCTGTATTAATTCAGGGATTGTCCAAGAGACTAGTGGAACAGAACAGTCACCCAGAAACACTCCCACACAGATCCTATAACGAGGTTGGCCCTGCAGATGTGGACAAGAGGCTGAAAAGGAAATGATCCTGAAATGACTGACTATATTCATGTGGAAAAGTAAACTTTAGTTTCTACCTCAAATCATATAAAACTAAGACACTGAATGTGAATCCCCATTGGTAGACTGCTTCTCTAACATGCATGAGGCTCTAAGTCCTGCCCCAGTACTGAATAAACTGCACATGGTGTTACATACTTGTAATCCTTGAAGTTTGGAGGTAGATTCAGGAAGATCACGAGTTTAAAGTCATCCTTGAATACATAGCAAGTTCAAGGCCAGCCTGGGATGCAAAAAATTACCATAACAACAGGTTGACTAAAGATTTATAAAGCAAAATGTTCAGATTTTTTTCAGAGATCTCATGAAAATAACCTCGTGGTAGTGGTGCCACATGCCTTTAATCCCCGCCCTCAGGAGGCAGAGGCAGGAGGATTTCTGTGAGTTCAAGGCCAGACTGTTCTACAGAGTGAGTTCCAGGACAGGCTCCATAGCTACAGAGAAACTCTGTCCAGAGAGAGAGAGAGAGAGAGAGAATGATCCTGAGCAAGACATCATCCTTGGGGATAGAGAAATAACTCAATGGTTAAGAGTGCTTTCTGCTACTCCAGAGGATAAGCGGTCAGTCCCCAGCACCTACTGCCTGCAACCCTACCTCCAGCAGACCTGACACTCTCTTTGGGCTTCTGTTGGTACGAGAAACATAGGCATCAGACTCTCACACAGACACATGAACAAAAAGTAAAAATAAATATTTATTAAAGTAATCAACTTTAAAGAAGACTGAAAATTAATCTATATCAAAATTATGAAGGTTTTATCCACCAAATAATACCACTTAAAAAGATGAAAATTGGCTAAAAATTGATCAAGATATGAAGGTCATGTTACCAGAGTATGTTAAGTACAGCTATGCATCAAAAGAAAAAGACAAACAGATCAACTAAAAAAAAAAACAGTCACAACCACAAAGATTAGAAAGAGATGCACAAAAGGCTAGTGTGTACATGAAAGGACATTCAACTTTAAGGAATGCAAATCATGCACACCACAGACTGTAAGTCACACACATAATAATGGCAAAAATTAAAAGCTGGTCAAACAAACTACTGACAAGTGAAAAAAGTTATCGGGAACCCCATAATGAATAGGTAGAGAATACGAGGAAACACTGAGGGTTTTTATTTAATAAAACTAACCCTGTACACACAATTGCACCATTCCTGGTTCTACAGAGCAGTATATTTCTAACTGTGAGTTGTGGTACAATTAAATAAACACCTTCCCTCAAGGCTCAGGGATCAATGTAAAAGAGGAGGCAGAGATGTGACAAGAGCCAGAAGTGGTGGATCTTCTGGTGAATTGAACTGACTATGTAAATAATTACACCAGAAATATTGAAAACCTCCAGATAAGACCTGGTGAGATGACTCAGAAAGTAAAGGTGGTCATTCCCAAGACTAATGACTTAAGATTGATTTCCAGAGCACACATGGTGTGAGAAAACCAACTCCTTCAAGTTGTCCTCTGACTTCTATGTGCATCACACACACAGAGAAAGAGAGAGAGAGAGAGAGAGAGAGAGAGAGAGAGAGAGAGAGAGAGAGAGAGAGAGAGAGAGAGAGATTTTTCCTTGTGAGTATGGGGGAGGGAGCGGTGGCTGATACCTAAAACAGCACTGTCCCTAACTCTAGGGAAGACAGGGAAGACAGAAGACTGACATCAACTACGGTTGGATCAAAGCCACCATTATAGATCACTGCTAGTATTTTCCCACATTATGCAATAGCTGTACTGTTTCCAACCTATTGAAGGCCATTCCTGGACTGTTGGTGTTCCTAGAGCTGTGAGTAACATGTCATGGTTAAGAAGGCCACCATGTCTCCATCTATGCATTGCTGGGTAAGCAGACTCTACCTAAGGTTGCCCTGTGTCCTGCCCATATCTTGGAATCTATGCAAATTCATTCTCATAGATCAGGCATGGCATTAGAAAGACTAATAATTTAGTCTGCATAGTGCCCATAGTTCTATTTACTCACATCCTGTGACTATGGGACTAGGATGTGATTTCAAAGAGCAGAAAGAAACTGGGGCAGAATGTTGATTTATCAAGACTGCAAGGAAGGTAAGACAGTGGCTTGGGGGTGTTACCTCTTTATATTCTCATCTTCTCTAAGAGGAGCGGTAACCTAATCACACCCAGATCTTAATAACAATGGCTGGAAACTGATAGATGGACTAAGCTTCTGGGATAACATCAGCAAAGACTCTTAATCTTACGTGCTAGCCTAGGAAAATGGCATAAAATAAATACACTCTAGAAATAGCAATCAATATTCATTTCTGCTTGTAAATCAAATGGTAAGATATCTTTTATTCTGATGCCATGCGTAGAATAAACTGCATCGCAATGACCTGTAACAAGATATACTGAGGAGATCTCAAATTTCTCCAGTTCTGTATTCCCTGCTTAATTTTATCAGTTGCATTCATTTTGATCAGCATTTTTCTAGTTATAAAAGAGCAGAACAGACTTGCTGGATTGACAGCCATCCGTGGTGCAAGATTTCACCTTGACTGTTAAATATGCACCACACTACTTAGAATGCATGGATTTCAAGTTTTCCAGGCCACAGCAGTCAGAAAACCCGAGATGACTTTCATCATTAGTCAATTGGCTGGAAGATTTAGCAGGATGTTAGAGAAGTTAGTATTGCACTCAACTTTTTGAGAAAGTTTGAGGCATTACATAGTTACTACACAGCTTGCATTAGAGTGTGTGGCACAAAGAATGCAAATGTAAAATGAACTCTTTTGACATCTATAAGTTAGACCACAATTAAGCAACTATTTTTTAATGTGTTGTTAATGAAAATAAGACATGACTAAGTGTATTTCCCCCTAAGGATGAATGCAAAAGGATAAAAACATTTTGTCGATTATAGTGTATGGGTGAGTAGGAGGCAGAGATCAATGTCAGATATCTTCCTAGACTTCCCTCCACTTCATTTTTCAGTCAGGGTCTCTCAGTGAACCAGGTAATTACCATTTCACCCAGAAAAGCTGTTCTTCAAGCTCCAGGATCTTCCTGTCTCTGCCCCCCAATCCCAACAGAAGCATTGTAGAGGATCAGCTTGCCTGGCTTTTGTATGGGTGGTTTCTCAATCTTTGAAGCATTTTTATTGTATTGTTGCACATTTCCAAGATGTTGTGGCTTTGCCTAAACTCAGTTCTTCATGCTTATGCAGCAGGCACATTACTGACTAAGCCGTCTCCCTAATCCCTAAGAAACAACATTTTAAAAATTTGTCAATAAACTTGCTTGACTATTATACAACTATTTCTTTTATGATTAAGTAGAGGATTCATTAAACTTTTCAACAGAGTAAATCTCCCTTTTCTACATTGAAAAAACTCTGCCCAAGAGTATCTGTTAAAATGTTCACCAGTAGTGCAAAATGATGTCTTAATATTCATACCAAAAATTGATTTTGTAATTTCTAACCTTGCTTCTCATATAGAACAGGTGTTTCATTTATCTTTATTTAGTTAAAATTAGGAAAATTTTGAAGGGATTAAGTCAATGACATTATCCATATTGTATGTTCACTATTTTTCTTGGCTGTAAGCATTGTTTAATTATTTCAATAGTATATATGTATGCTCATACAGGTATGTATATATACATATTCATTTATTTTTCTTATATAAATAGCTTATATCTTCTTAAGTGCTTTTGAATTTTATTTCAAACTACAAAGATTTCAAGATATTTATTTGTTGATATAAGTAAGTACTTAAATTCATCATAGCCATGTGTTTGAATCCTGCTGAAAGCCAATGACATGCTATAGAAAACAGTAAGACCTCTTCCTTTGTGTAGGTTTCCAAATTGAGAACTCTTCAGAGCTTATTTTTTTATAATTGATTCATTCTTTTAAATTTCATTTTACATTCCACCACAGTACTCACTCCCATCCCTCTCTCCTCCCCCTAGCCCACTCCCAATCCACTCCTCCTCATGAGTAAGGGTTCCCATAAGGAGTCAACAAAGTCTGGTATAATAGGTTAAGGCAGGGCCAAGCCAATACCCCATGCATTAATGCTGAACACAGTGTCCCACCACAGGGCTTGCTTCTATTACCCACTTCAACTATGCTTGCCTAAGGACTTATGAAGATACATTCCTCTTCAATATATAAATGAATAATAGTAACTTATAAGTTGGCTCAGTAGGCAAAAGCATTTACTTCCAAGCCTAAAGACCTGAGTTGAATGCCAAGGTCCCACAGGGTGGAAGGAGAAAACTTGAAGAACCAGCTTGCCTCTGACTTAGGCTTAAAAGTCATCTCAGAGTAAAGACAAAGTAGATTCATTCCTGTTTATGATTAAACCTCTATTTCTCAAGGCTTGGGCTGTGTCCCACCTGTAACCTTAACTACAAATGGTTCTATGCTGCCTGTTCCAGGAATGGCAATCATATCTTTGTTTCAAAAAGCTAATAACCATCTTTCAACCCTACCTTTGCTTCAAAATGGTTATTATGGCTACCTTATTATGACTACCTGTTGTTATGACCACCTTGCAATTATGTCTTGATTCCCGAGGTCATTATAACTAACTTGATATGCTTGTGTTCTGTTCCTGTAACCCTGCTAATTTTGACCAACAAAGCCCCTGTTTGGAAACCCCCTACCCCTGAATTTTGTCTTCCCCACATACAAGACTGACCTCTCAAACTCCATCTTAGGAAGAGGTATCCTGTTCCTAAGTAGAAACAGCTTGCTTTTATTAACTGACTGCTTTAATTAATTTAGCCATGATGATTTGGGTCTGTGGTCTTTCTCCTCCCATCTTTGAGATTAACAAACTGGCACTCAAAAGTTGTTCTCTGACCTCCGTAAGAGCACTTGGTACACACATGCCTCCTGACACACACATATGCACACTAAAAGGTAACAAAAAAACTTCAAATGATTAAAAACAAACAAACTACTTCCTTATTACTTCTATTGATGTTTGGTTGGCACTGCCATTAAGCTTCCGTTACTTTTCTATTTTCCCTCAATAAGAGTTAAATGAATTTTATCTTTAAGAACTTTGGTATTGCCCAAAAATAGTGTTTTGAATTTAAGTGATAGTGAGAATGGACAGCAGTGATCATTTTCTCATATCTTCTTTGGATATAAACTGAATTCAAGGTCTAAGAAACATGGTGGGGTCACATTTCTCATTCTTTGAAGTGTTTTATTGTATTGTTGCTGGTTTCTAAGATCCTGTGGCTTTGTCAAAGCCTCCATATTGAAGCACACACAATTACCTTCACCTTCTTGGACCCTGCGATGTCTGGCATTGGAGTCCAACATCACAGATTCACCTCCATGCATGCTAATTGACTCTGGTCAACTCCTGGTGTAATATAATTGTGATGATTCCTAACAGAAAAGGTAATCTCAACAATTGTAGCCGTCTATCTTGCATATGAAAGGTCAGGAGTGACGCCTTTACTGATTTTCTTTTTAACCTGGAAAATTAAGTTTCAAATTACATCAATGGCCATAGACAAGGGCTGTTGCTAACATCTAGGGCCATTCTCTCCACACCTTATAGGATACATTTCCTTAGGAATAAAGTAACGCATGGTATACAGTTCTGACAGTTTGTGAATATTTTCTAATTGCAAAAAATTTTTGATTGACAGAAAAGCTGAAATAAAAAATAATGAGTATCTTAGCTTCTGTGAGGTTTGCTTTGTCCATGTGTATGAAAGTACATTGTGGTGTGTGTGTGTGTGTGTGTGTGTGTGTGTGTGTGTGTGTGCCCGCATGCATGCATTATGTATGTGTGTCTTACTTTTCCTGAATCAATTGAAAGTAAATTTCAGCTTTATAACCATCATCCCCAAATACTTCATCCTCTTGATAACAATCTATTTATTGTTTTACATAATCAGAGGAGAAATAAGGATTCAGGAGACCTTGACATCATTCTAAGACAATTATCTAATTCATAGCTCGTATCCAAATCTAATCAGTTTTCTTAGCAATATCTTTTATAGAATTTTTCCCTTATGGATTCATGATACAGCTCAGTACCACGCATCACATGGAATCACCTGTTTGTTTAGTATGCTGTAATCTGAAGCAGTGCTCAGCCTTCCTTTTTCTTTCATAACCTGAGCTTGTGTTTTATTCTTAAAGAACAGGTCAATTCAATTTACTATTTACTCATAACTAAGTCCAGATTATCCATAGTTAGTAGAAATTCTACATAAATCTTGTTGGATCCTTTCAATTGATCTCATTCAGGAACACACATGTTATTTGTTTTTCCTGTTATTGAAGACACTAACTTGCATCACTTGGTTAAGACAGCATCTTCTGAGTCCTGGTACTTGCCTTTTGGAATTTGTAAACAGGCCTTCAGAACAAAACTCCAGCCACCTACTTAGACATTAGCCTATGTAATCTAATCTGCTCTTTTACAGAACAAAGTCTTCATTCTGTAACTATCCCAACAGGAGCAGAGATATGCAAAAAGGAAATGCTTGTGTCTCTCCTTTGTCTATCAGATTCTTGAGACAGTAGACTAGACCTGAAGGAATGAGAATTCTCCAGGAATCTCATGCAGAGAGAAAGAAAAGGCTAGGGCCTCTAATGCCATCCAGATAAGGTGATTATCTCCCTGAAAGAGACTTTACAGGGTGGTGACAACTTGCAGGACATAACGGGAGATAGAGCCAGGGCAAAAAAAAAAAAGTGTGTTAGTCATGCTCAGAACCACACATTAACCAAGACTACTCGACTATGCATACCTCTTACCTCTATTTAAAAGTAAGCCTTGTACCAGGACCCCTAAGATGAGTTTGGGGGCAGAAGGGGTCCACTGTTCCTTTTTGTTTATTCCTCTTCCCAATGTAACTACATCGAGTTGCTTTTTCTCTGCTTTTCGCTATTACTTTCTTCTCCAATTATAGTACTGAGGAAAGGTGGCCCATCCTACATTGTTAGTGATTTCCTGGGCTCAGGCTCTGACCCTAAATACTCTGGTAAAACCTCCAAGATGTCAATCCACTGATCCCTATAATACTGAGAAACAGAAATTGCTGTTCACACCAGCAGGGGTCCTTCTAATTCTACTGCTGATCTTTACTTCTGGTTGTGTGTGTGTTTGTGTGTGTTTGTGTGTGTGTGTGTGTGTGTGTGTGTGTGGTTGGTTGCTTGGTTGGTTTTGATTTGGGTTTTTTGTTTGTTTGTTTTTGTTTTTTGTTTTTTGTTTTGTTTTGGCCAGTTCAGAACAGCTTTCAACACTATTCACCATACATTTATTCTAGGATAAATGAAGGCCTACTCCTTTTCCAACTAATCATTACTTATCTATAGATTGTGTTTATGCTACTTGGTCACTGAGTGTTGAAAGTCCCAAGTACAAATAAAGTTTGTGTTTTCAGGTGTGTCTCAATCTGTATGTTTTTTTCTTTGCTGAGATTGGAATAGTGTATGCTAAATGTGTGTGTGTGTGTGTGTGTGTGTGTGTGTGTGTGTGTGTGTGCATGAATGTGCACACTAAGAATCAAACTTAGGGCCTGCTACACCAGAAATATAGAAAGACACGTATTTATTTTTACGTAATGTCAGAAGTCATTGAATCACAATAAATTCATGATCCATGTTTCCTTGACTACAATCTACCATGTAGCCCTGATTTCCTTTGATATCTGGTATTGACAACGACATGTCCTTTTATTCCAGTTTTATTTGGAATAATATTAGTATATTAATTCTTGGATAATATGTTATACTTCACATGGTACAGATAAGCTTCATGCAGCTCCACTTGTTAATTGCTGGGGCAGTGTCTTGTGCTACTGAGGGCTTTGCAGAGAGTTCTTTCCTAACTTATTTTCTTGAAGTATTTTTCTTTAGCAGAAGCCATCATCTTAACAGTTTCAGATCTGTAACCGTTAATGGTGAATATTTCCTTTTGTTTATATTTTTAAGTTTTCTTTTCCAAAGCTTTATAGTTTTTAGCATATATTTTCTATAAATCTATATCCACAGGTGTAAGATCTTGGAATAAAGTGATTACCCTGGGCCTGACTTGACCATCAGTCATCATGGAACAGAGACTTGGGCCCAATAGACATGGACACTCATGATCTTGAGAGGTATTGCAGTCTCTGAGAGGTAGAAGGTTGACTAAAAGGAGACTCCAGGACATAGTTTCCTTTCAGTCATCACTACGATGAGTGGAACTTTTCAGTGATGCAACTCTTTTGATGTTTGCCATGGTCCTTAAGTAAGTTTGCCCCTATGCCCCTTCATAAGCAAGACCTATAGGGAGATGATGTAGTCCTGGGTAAGGATGTGTTGTTGACCTGAGTGTGGTCATGTCAAGCATCCCAGGAAGGGAATGGTAAGGCCTTCCTGTCAAATAAGGATGCTGACATTGTATGTAGCAATCATCAACCACAAGTTTTCTTCTCAGGAGGACTGCAGCCTAAGACTGCTTCCTTACAGAGGCCTCCTAATGAGATTAGCTCACCTGCTTCCTCCTTTAGCTGTATGTAATATACCATCTCTTCATTCAGCAGTATGTAATAAATTTGCTGACTTTCTAGGATGCTACTGATTCTCCATCAAAGCCCATCATCCAGGCAATCCCAGCTTCTCTGTATATGTGTCTTTCATCACAGCCCATGACTTACCCAACCACAGCTTTTCTGTACATATCTTTTCTTCATTACCCGTCACCCAAGACAAGTCAATCTCAAAACCATATGGGTCATAGCAAAGCCCTCAGACATGTTCCTGTAAGCAAGTCTCACTCCACCTCTAAACCCATAAACTTACTGGTTCACCAAGATGAACTTTGGTGGAAATCATAGTCTGATTTGTTCTCATTTTTCAATCTTGGGTGAACAGACACACGTTCACGTCTCAAGGAAAGTAACCCAACATAGGACTATTCAGCCTTTCTATTTCTTCTCAGGTCCATTTCAGAAATGACCATTCTTTTTAAAGGAAAATTCTTATGTTGAAGATAATTTGATCCTGTAATAATCTTCTAGATATCAAGATGTATAACAATAAATATACTTTGATAACACTTTGTTAAAAATAGTACAAACTGGCAGGGGCATGATAAGTATCTGTTAGGTACTCACTACCTTTTTTTTTTGTTTTTTGAGGCAGGGTTTCTCTGTGGCTTTGGAGGCTGTCCTGGAACTAGCTATTGTAGACCAGGCTGGTCTCGAATTCACAGAGATCCGTCTGCCTCTGCCTCCCACCTGCTGGGATTAAAGGCGTGAGCCACCAACGCCCAGCAGGTACTCACTACATTATTTGCTGCAATTTACAGGGAAACTAGCTTATAAATCTCAGAGATCAGAGTGACATCAGGTACTTAACTGTTTACCAAGTCGACATTTTAAGCCACCATTTCTTCAAGCTTTAGAATGGAAGTCTATTCAACTGTCAATAACAAGCAGGAATGACTTTTCATATCTATTCTTGTCCAGCTTTTTAAAACTAAATAGAATCATATTTGTTTCATACAAAGGTGTTATCTCAGGGTAGAAAGAAAGTGACAGGCTGTGACTGAAAATGTCTTATTTATTTGAAAATGTTGCCCTGCTGTTACCTATGCTAGAAGACTTCAGCAGAAGTGAATTTAAGAGAGGCAATATCCACACAACTAAGAAATGCAAAAAATTAAATAAAAGGTTAATGTGTGATTAGTGGAGAAGTCTGATCCTAAAAGAAATCATCTATTTTTCTCTTTCAGAAAGACATAAGTCTGCATTCCTTTTAATTTATTGGAGTCTTATTCTGATTTTAACTCTTTCCTGAGGGGGAGAAGAAGTTGATTCAATTGTTATTAAAGCATAAAGTCATTAGGTTTATGTTTTAGACCAAGTTGATTGTTGATATCATTAAAATCATGACTGGCTCAGTATAAACTTGAAATCTGAAGAAATGATTTTCTTAAATACATTACCTTTAGCAAGAATAAACAAGGCTGAGCCTATTGACATGGCCTGCAACGCCAGCTATTCCTATTGAGGTAAAAAGATCTCGAGTTCTAAGCCAGTCTAGGGAAAGCATGAGTTCGGGCAGGCTTGATGTTGGTGAGACTGTCAAAAAAACTGTTTTGAAAGGATGGGGGCAGAACTCAGTGTTAAAGCAAAGGCCCCAAGTTCAATCTCCAGCACTGCAGAAACACACAGCAAACAGTTGTTTCCCTGCTAGTAAGTTTTTCTTTCATATCCCTCTCTGTTATTCTTGACATATACTAATGCTATGGCAGTGCAGTATTGTGTTTGAGCCATGTTTATATTGGAGGATGTAGAATGAAATTGCTGAAGGGCAGAGTGGTGCTCTCTTACCTTAAACACAAAAGTAAGGCATTCCGGTGGGGGAATAAGAGATAGTGATGAGTGTAAGATCTTGGCATAGTAAATAGGACATGAACAGTTGTATAATGGCCAGCACAAACTCCAGAGATTTAATTTACTTTATTGAAATGTTCAACTGTAATTGCAGATGGATGATAGAAGTTAGGGCTGGGGTGGTGACTCAGTCAGTAAACTGGTTGCCTTGGAATCAGTCACAAGGACCTGAGTTCAGTCTCCAGAATCCACATAAAGGAAGGGTTGGGTGTAGTGGCTCACACGCATAATCCCAGCAGAGACGGTGGACACCTGCCAGCCAATCTAGCTTACATGGCAAATTCCAGTAAGAGACTTTGTCTCAAAAGAAAGGTAGACAGAGCTCCCAAGGAATGACACCTGAGGTTGTAGTCTGGGTTACAGATACGCACACACACACACACACACACACACACACACTCGTGAAATTACATTTAAGTGGATGGAGTAGGGAATGGGGAGTTTAAATTATCTCTAAAGAAATGAGATGTAAATGGCCAACCACATATTTAAACAAACACTAAGAAAAATGCTTATGATACAAGGTAAGACCAATGAGCAGAGAACTTTCTGTGCCTGCTTCTCTAGGGATACTCAACACTCCTATTTTGGCATCGCTTGACTACAGGTTAGTTTCTCAAGGTGGACTTCTTAAGGTCATGAAACTTGCATTTATTTTTGTTTTTCTAGTCATTGACAGAAGGTCAAGGGCTTTCAATGAATGCTTTCAAATGAATACAAAGGTATACAGACACAGATTTTTATTATATTATAACTATTATAGTGTATATTTATTGTTAACTATTATTATAAAAACAATTAGGATATGAAAAGATGATGAATGTGACTAGGTGTTACAGAAATGCAAATCAAAACCACAATGTAGTATTGTCTCATGGTGGCAGCTTAAAAAAAACCAAGCAAGGTCTGAGAAGATAGCTCAGTTGTATGAGAAGCTGACCTTGGGACCCAGCACCCATGTATAAATCCAGACCCCACATTGTGCCCAAGTACAAGAGACCAGTCCCTAAAACAGCCTGGACATTTGATGAGAGATCCTTTCTCAAAATATAATGTAAACAACAATGGAGAAAGATACCTGACATTGACCTCATGTGTGTACACACATCTGCACATGCACCTGTACACACATGTACACATACCCTTGTGGGCATATACATACCCGACACATACACACACAAAGAAAAGCAACAAAAAATAGTGAGTGGAGATGTGGAGACATTGGGACGCACATGCACTGTTGGTGGAACTGTAAAATGTATAGCTGGTATGGTGACATACACATTCTGCAGTATTGATGAGTCCTCAAAAAATTAGAATTGTCCTAAGATTAAGATTGAGCAATTCTGCTTCTATGTTTGGATCCAAAATTAATTGAAAACAGCAGCAAGATGGAACTTACCTGTAATCCCAGGACTGAGGAGATGAAGGCAAGGTCAGGTTTTCTAGGTAATTCCCAGCTATATTGCAAGTTTGAAGCTAGCCTGGGATACATGGAACCATGCCCTACAAAGGAACAACAACAAAAAATGAAAGCAGGATCGTGAAAAGCATCTGAACACTCAGGCTCATAGTATCACTACAAGGCTGCAATATATTCAATAAGTCCTAGGTGCCATGCTCAGTAACACACACACACACACACACACACACACACACACACACACATCACAATAGCCAAAAGCTGAAAGCAAAAAGTATTCATTAAAAGCTGAGTGGATCGACAAAAGTATAACCTATGCATGCAGTAGAGTATTACCCAATCACAGAAAGAAAAGAGATTTTGACACAGGTCATTGCATGGACGAACATTGTGCTAAGTGAATCGGGTCAGCTGCACGAAGGCAAATACCATATGTTCCACTCTTCAAAGGAATGTGAAACAATCAATTCATGGAAACACAGAGTAGAATAATAGCGTCCATGAGCTAGTGAAAGAAGAAACAGGGATTTATTGCATGTGATAGGTTTTCAGTTTTCAAAGATGAGCAATCAATGGAGATTGGCTATACAGTAGTATAAATAGTTAACATTACCAAACAGTATACTTAAGACAAGTAAAAGAATAAGTTCCATGTTGTGTATTTCATGTGTGATACCATAGTGAAAGTTTTAATGAATGAGTAGTTCAGTGAATACTGGGCTAAATAAACTAATTAGCAAATAAGCAACATAAGGAAAATAGAACATTTGGTTAAATTTATGATGTATCATGCTTTGAAAAATTAATTAAAATCTATAGAGCTGTTCTGTAAAATATTTGCAGGGAAGGGCATGCTGTGAGTGTGTACATGCCATGTGCACTTGGTTTTGTTAAGCTCTTCAGAATATAGTATTGTATTTGGATTTGACAGTTCTAAGAACTATGAACAAAAGAGAAAAAAAACTACTGAAAGGTAAGAAGACCAAAGATAAAAGAAAGCACGTAAGGAATTAATTATTTCAAAGATGAGGAGGCCCAGCGTCTTTGAAAAATAAGCTCCATATTCAGGAAGGGTTATTACAGCTCAAAATTTCTAATTTCACAAGGGAGGTGAGTTTACATTGCAATAAAAGAGAGCTAAGGAAAATAACACAAAAGATACCAATGAATTTCTAGATGTTCTACAGATTGAAGAATAGAACCAGAAAGGTTTAATGACATTTTAAGATAAACATAACTTTGAGTTAACATGAAAATTGTTCAGAATTTGGAAGTGAGGCAAAGGATGCTTCATGGCCTTGAAATGTAACATGGACCAGTGAATAAAAGATCAAATATTATTCAAATCTCTAGGAAGCCTGATTTGGTGGCACTTGCCTTTAATCCCAGCACTGGCAAGGCAGAGGCAGGCAGATCTCTGTGAGTTTGAGGCTCACCACTACATAATGATATAGGCTAATGAGAGCTACACAATGAGGCCCTGTTTCAAAAACAAAATAAATCTCTAGGAAATGTACATTTAATATCCTGTCTTCTAATAGACAATAGCCAGTCTTATAGAGTTTTGTGTGACCTTGGGTATACAGAAACAACTGGAATAGGCATACAAACCAAACATTCACTAATAGTCAAGTATAAAGAAACTTATTTTAAAGCAATTATTTGCCATACATAACTTTACCACAACTAGGAAATTAAAGCAAATTTGCATACTAATGAGATGGACGTATTCAGTTATTCATACATAAAGACTAATTTTGGGCTGAGTATTTGATATTGTCAGACATATAGCATCTTCAGCACTTTTCAGAGTTGACTGATATTTGACTTTATAATCCACAATACTGAAAACAAACACTGCTGTGTAAATACAAAGGACAAAATAGCAGAACGACACTTCAAACCAACTCAGGAAGTGTTGGAAAGCTGCTCCTAATCCCAGACCAAAATTAATTTAATAACTTCTTGCGGAGCTCATGTCCTCACTCAAATGTTAATTTTAAAACCAAATATAATAACACAGCAAAGTCCAAATTATATGCTAACTTGAATGCTGAGTGGTGATGGTGGGAAAATACTACAACTCTTCCTTTTCCGTAATTAAACCACTATAGCTCTACAAGAGCAGAAAATTTCACATCTGCAATAGAACTGTAATTTATAACACACAATAATCTCTAATATGAGCAAAAAGTGTCTCCATTGTGCTCCCTGGTGCTATATGGTATAACTGAATGTGCAGGGTAACGTGTGAACGTGGTGCGCTCAGAACCAAGGGCAAAGCTAAGGCACTAGATGCAACACAGACAGATCATTCATCATTTGGCTCCGAGTTAATATTTGGCTGTTGCCCACACAAAAGGTTTTGGTTTGGTTTGGTTTGGGTTGTTTTTTAGGTTTTTCAAGACAGGGTTTATCTGTGCAGCTTTGGAGCCTGTCCTGGAGCTAACTCTTGTAGACCGGGCTGGTCTCAAACATACAGAGATCTGCCTGCCTTTGCCTCCCAAGTGCTGGCATTAAAAGTAAGCACCACCACTGCCCAGCATCAGAAGTCATTTATTGTGGCTAGTGAAGTGGTTCAGTGGGTTAAGGTGTCTGATGCCAAGGTTGACAACCTAAATTTGGTTCCTAGAACCACATGTTGGAAGCAAAAAAAAAGAAAGAAAAAAAAGAAAACGGCTCCTGAAGGTTGTCCTCTACCCTTCATATGCACCAGCAGCACACATACACCCACCATACACACAAATAAACAAATGTAATAAATTTTTAATTGTGTTGGTTAGTTTTAAATGTCACTTTGAAGCAACATAAAGCCATCTGGAAAGAAAGTCTTAATGAGGAACGGTATAGATCTGGTTGGTCTGATGCCTTTTACTGATTGTTACTTGATGTAGAAAGACAAAGTCCACCATAGGCAGCACCATTCCCTAGGTAAAGGTTCCTGTGCAGTATAAGAAGGGAGAAAGCTAGTCCACAACAAGCAAGCAAGTCTGCATGCATTTATTTCTCTCTGCTCTTTACTGTGGATGAGCTGTAACTAGCTGCTTGGATCCCTGCCTTGACTCCCCTACAACAAAGGACTGTGAATGGGAAATAAGCCCTTTTGCCCACAAGGTGCCTTTTGTGAGGGTGTTTTATCACAGCAATAGGAAGGAAATTAGAATGTTAATTTTTTAAAAATCTTTTACTGTTGACAAATTCTGTAGACCCACCCCATTCAGTTACTTGATGTCATATGGGGCCTTGTCCCCCAGTTTAGGAAGGGCAACTAAGGTAATAAAGTAAGAAGGAAAAATCTCAGGATAAAGAAGAATATTACAGAATTTTGAGTTCATTGCTTTCTAAGTAGATTGGGGAATGTTTATTTGAAGTGTACACACTGACTGGTCTGACAAGAATCCTAAGTTATAAAGGGAATTTGCAAATGTATTCACTGCATGGTGAACTATCTTTATACGCTCCAGAAGAAATGAGAAACTGCTCAGAGGTTTAAGAAAGCACAAGTAATTGTATCTTTAAAGAGATGATTGAGACAATTAGCATCAAATAAGTCACACAAAAAAAGCCTGCAAAATAAAGGCCAGGCGTTAGTGGCACATGCCTTTAATCCTAGCACTTGGGAGGCAGAGGCAGATGGATCTCTGTGAGTTTGAGTCCAACCTGGTCTACAGAACAAGTTCAAGGAGAGGCTCCAAAGCAATACAGAGAAACCCTGTCTTGATAAACAAAACAAAACAAAACAAAAACAAAAAAGCCTGCAAAATAATAAAAAAAACCAGAGTAGCACTGTACAAATGAGCAATATGGAGCATGTCTTTATCATGGAAAGTTTATGAATTTTAAAATAAATTATAACTTCAGCTCCTCCACTCGACTATGAGTTCCTTGTGGGGAAAGGAATGGTTTGTTGAAATTGAATAAAGCTCTATAGGTGCATATACTTGACAACTAGAAAGGAAAGGCAGCAGGACAATGAGCTGAGACGGTATACATTCTCTGACCACTAATACTCAACAGTCTCACATATGCCTAATGTTCAGTATGATGCCTACTGGATGTCTACAGACCTTATCTAAAAATAATCACAGCTAAGTATAGTGCCATACACCTGTAAACCCAGCACTCAGGATGGCTGAGGCAAAGAGGATTATAGTCCGAGGCCAGTCTGGGCAGCACTGAAGAGTTCCAGGCCAACCTGGTCTATATATAAAGATGCTCTTAAAAAATGAGAGTAGAAATGAAGCATGAAGGTGAATAACACAAGATATTGAACAAACTCACTCAGCTCTTAAATGGCCAACTAACAACCAGGAAAATATGTTACTGTTTTATTGTTCTCTTCCAAACAGAAACCTCAAACTACTGAACAATATAATTGCCAGAAACCCAATAGTTTGGGAGCCGATATAGTCACAGGAGAGGTTGTTCAGTGGTTAAAAGTTGTATTGCTATTGCAGAGGACCTGAGTTTGGTTCCAGCACCTTCACTGAACAACTCACAACTGCCTATAACTCCAGCTCCCGGGGATCTGACATCCTCTTCCAGCCTTTGTATGTTCCTGCACATATATGTATATAGCCTCACACAGACACATACATGGATCCAGGAAGGGTAGTACACACCTTTAATTGCAGCACTCAAGAATGAGAAACAGGAAGATCTCTCTTTGAGACCAGCCTGGTCTACATTTCAAGCTCCAGGACAGCCAGGGCTAAGTAGAGATAGTCTCTATATAAAATAAAATAAAGCAAAAATAAATTAATTAAATTAAAAGGACAAGGGGAGTATATGGTTTGTCTTCTCTGATATTTATGAGATTTGTACATTTTTATTTAGTATAAAATTTGAACTCTGGTCAAGAAATATTACACAACTGTGTATAGTAATCTCAACAATAGATTAGTAGGTGAAAATATAAATAACTGACAGGTATTATACTTTCAACTTGCATAAGTGCAATATTCAATGTTGACTTCCTAAAACAAGTAAACTCTCTATAAAAAAAATTGTAAGAATGCAAATAATTTTCCTTTACCCTTCCTGAGTGATTAAGGAAACATGCTATCTGGAAGGGTAGCGAAAACATTTAGAATGTTTTCTGAAATCATCTTCAAATAGTATTGGTAAGGCCTCAACCCTGCTAATATGCTCTGGTGGAGTGCTGCCTCAGACACTACTGTGCTGTGCACATGCTTTTCAAAACAAACAAACAATGTGTCTTTTAGGTTATCTGTGAGTCATCAAGAGCACTCAGGGGAAAATGATAGCAATATAGCACAAAGTGACTCTTAAATCCCAAGGATGAATAATAAAGATGAATGTCATAGACTGAAAAACAAATATCCTGAGCATCTATTTGGAGAGAAGATAAGCAGGTCACCTCACTGTGTGTATAGACGCAAAATAGCAATCATGAAGACTAACCCAAGACTTGCATACTTGAGCTACTGTTTTTTCATAGTAAAACATTTTTCTAAGTGCAACCTGTTTTGGAAATGTTAAGGAAAAGAGTGTCTCCATGGCTACTTCAGCAAGGAAAGCATTTTGATAGGTGCCCTCCTTCCACATAAGCTGGAATTTCCTTGCAGCTGACAGGTGACAACGTCAGCTCAGGTTCTGAAGTGTATTGGCAAGTCCATGATGTTAAGTGACTTCCATACTTGGAAACTGAGAGCTGAATAGCAGGAGACATCAAGTTTAAGACTAGGAAACCTGAGATGAGAAGTAAGCACTTGTCCATCACAATAGAAGCTCCCTCCCCATATCTGAAACACTGTCCCTACCTAACAAGGATAAAGGACTTCAGCAGCAGAGGACTAGCTGGTACTTACAATTTCATTCAGGCTATGTGTGAAACTTATAAATTATTCCGCATGGCCTGCTTGAAGCCTTGAAGCTTTCTCTCTCCTTCAACCCAAACTGACAAAAGCAATGACTTACATCTATGAGCAGTCAGTCGATTCTTATAACAGAGAGTGAGGTTGATTGGAAATGAATGGAAAATTTTGCTGAGATACCAGAATGCGATTCCTCTGGTCAATCCACTAATCAAACAAAAAGTTACTCTCACCCATGAAGTTCCATCATTTAGCAAAGACCATGCTCTTGTTTGAAAATACCATGCTCATTCGATTTTAAAGTACAAAAACTATTTACACTAATTCTAAATAGAGAATTGCCTAATTATGATATTGATGTTTTCTTTGTCTAATTGGGTAGGTCAAGGCACTAGTTTGATTCACAGCTGTTACATGTTTTTATAGACTTTGGTGAACTTTAATTGCTTGTAAATATTGGATTATAAGACCTTGAATCTTCGCTAGAATTCTGCTTGGTTCCATATGCTTTTAAACTTGACAATATGCTGTCCATTTCCTGAGACTCTTTCATTCTCAATGGCCCTGGAGGTAAGAGAGAAAGAAATAACACATATGGCTCCCTTAGCTAGAACCCATTAAAATGTTTGCTGTTGACAGAAGCTAATGAGTTATTGTCAGGAAAAATATTGTTGATGAGCCCTTTCTTCCTTAATAGTAAAACTGAAATACAAAGACAGCACAGCTTAATGCCCCCATGGTCTGATTGGAAACATTAGATTACACTTAAGTGATGATCTTGATTCCACAGCCAGCCCTACCATGAATGCAAATAGGATGGTGAGAGGCAGTGTGGAGTAGAGAGGCAAGGGCTGGAGAAGTCTCCAGGATGTAATAACAGAAGTCCAAATTGGCCTCAGGCAGAGCCTGGACACAGCCTTGTAACTAGGCAACCACTCACAGAACCATGTTCTGCACTCCCAGTGTGTGCAAATGGAAGCTGTCACCGCCACTGCTTCTGCGTACCCCCAGATGAGTGATGTTCACCCACAGTGGCTCAGGAGTAACTGAAGAGTGACCCACAGCAGAGAAGAGAACCAGGCCTGTGTTGCTGAGATATTTTCTGGAAGCCAGCATCATCCCTCACCCCAGTTCCCTCAAATTCCTCCCAAAGACAGGTTGCCCTGAAAGCAAAACAGATTCCCTCTCCCACTCTGGGTGGAACAACCCACTGGACCTTGCCACGAATCTTTCAGGGCAACCTGTCTTTGGTTACTATATAGAAATGGATACAGGCCATCAAACTACTGACAGCATCCAGAAAACAAATTACCAAGACCTGGAAGAGACTGGCAATAGCTATGGTAGAACAGTGCAACCCATGGTTGGGAACCACTTTTTCCTTCCAAGCCAAATTTCACAGCACAAGGTCATGACATGTTTTCTGCCTGGGAAAGAGCATTATGGTCCAAGTGCTCAGGGATGGGACACAGTGGGCAAATGAAGCATCTTTGACCTTTTTCCTTCTATTCCTTCCCCAGGACACTTGGCAGCTGAGTGTCCTGCTATTCCAGTTTACTCTTCTTTTCTGATCTTTCCCTGGTGCCTGAAACCTGTCCTGGTCATACTGACTCGTTGAGACACAGGCAGTCAGTGATGCCTGGTCCTTCTCCTTTGTCATTGAGAACTCCCACCCAGCTTCTCTCCTGCATCCCAAACTCCCACATCAAACTGATGGTTTAGTTTCTCCACTGCAATGCCAAAGAACTCCTAAAGCCAATGCATTCAAACACAACTCCTGCTATGCCCCTTGGATGCAACCCATTACTGTGCTCCCAGCCTGAGCCTCTTCGTACTCACTGATGGCCCCAGACTGTGGGAGCTATGTTTACCTCCTCTCTCACACTGAGCGTTGAATTCATCAAGAAATCAGGCTGAGTTGGGGCATGATAAAAATTCTTACCTAGCATGTGTGAGCCTGAGTTTGATGCCTTGTTTTGAAAAACAAGTCAATAAATACAGTGGGTTGTGTCAGAAAATATCACACACACACATACACTAAATAAATAAATGGTCTTTTTTTGAGACAGTGTCTCATTGAGTAGCCCTGGTTGACTTAGAAGTCACTATGTAGACCAGTCTGTCCTCAACTCACAGAGATATGCCTGTTTCTGTGTCTTCCCTGAGTGCTAGAATTAAAGGTATGTGCCACCACACTCAATCATAACTAAATCTTTAAAAAATACTTGAAAGAAAATAAAGTTTCAGAAGAAGAAAACGTGTAACAAAATTAAGAAAGTTAGTTAAACCATAGAGTTTCCTTTAAAGACTTCATACTGTGGTGACGGCACCAGAAACAAATTCTATGCCCATCTCCTGTACTTTTGCCTCTGCTCCTGCTTATTGCCTCAAGGCAGGCCATGCAAATTAGGACTTCAATTCCTCAAGATGGGTCATAGAAAGTACTCTTTCCCCCAAAGCAAGCAACAAAACCTTGGAGCACTAATGTTATGCTGTGTTTCTCTCTTGGAGGAGATCATTTTTTAAAATTCTCTGGTTTTTCTTACTGCCACATATTCCATATTCGGAAAGAAGGAAGGCTGATGGTGGATGTCCTTCTGTATATATGTTTCTCTTGTTAGTTGATGAATGAAGCACTGTTTGGCTAATAAAGGCAGGAAGATAGGCGGGACTAGGATACAAGGAGACTTCTGGGAAAGGTAGGCAGGCAGAGAGAGAAAGACAGAGAGAGACAGAGAGAGAGAGAGACAGAGAGAGAGAGAGAGAGAGAGAGAGAGAGAGAGATGCCATGTAGCTGCCAAAGGTGAAACAGGACCTGGCATTCTCCAGTAAGCCAAGACCATGTGAAAATACATAAATTAATAGAAATGGATTAATAATTAAGACAGGGCTAGCCCATTCATACAACAAGGATGTTTGTTCCACTATGTTCATAGCTGCATTATTTGTAATAGCCAGAACTTGGAAGCAACCTAGATGCCCCTCAACCGAAGAGTGGATAGAAAAATGGGTAAATTTACACAATGGAGTACTATTCAGCAGAAAAAAACAATGGAATCCTGAGATTTGCAGGCAAATGGATGGCACTAGAAGAAACCATCCTGAGCGAGGTAACCCAGCCACAAAAAGAGAAACATGGCATGTACTCTCTCATAAATGGATTTTAGACATAGATCTGGGGAGTGCCAGCCTACAATCCCATGGCCAGAGAGTCTGGGAAACAGAAACTTCATTCAGTGGCTAATGTAAGAAGAGGCACACTCCCATGGCTAAGCACTGAGCTGACCTCAAGAAAGCCAGTAACAGAGAGGGAGGACTGATGACCAAAGGGATTAAGACTGGGCTGGTTTAACCCCCAGAAACAGCTGACCTGACAAGGGTTAGCTCTTGAATCCCAGGCTTATGCCTGGGAATCTAGCATGGGACTGATCAAGACCCCCTGAATGTGGGTGTCAGTGAGGAGGCCTAGGTAATATATTGAGCCTTGGGCAGTAGATCAGTATTTATCCCAGGTATACAAATGGATTTTGGACTCCCATTCAACAATGTGAGATGCACTCTCACCCTGAACTCTTGGGGGAGGGTCTAGGCCTTGCCCTGGATGAAATGACAGACTACAGACACCCCCATGGAGGGTCTCACCCTCCCTGGGGAAATGAGGGGATATGGGGGGAGTTGGGGGAGGGCATGGGAGGAGGGGAGGGAAACGGAGAGGGACCTGGAACTGACTTGTGAAGCAACCTTGTTTCTAATCTAAATTTAAATTTAAAAATAAATAAAATAAAAATAAAAAAGACAGGGCTAGCCAATAAGAAGCCCTAGTCATTGACCAACAATTTATAATTAATATAGTGTCTTTGTGTGTTCATTTGGGGCTGAAGTGGAGCGACCTGGTGGGACAGAAACATTCGGTCATAGAAAGCCACACAAAGAGCAAACAGGCAAACAGACTCGTCCAGTTTCCTTCTTGATCTGTTTGTCACCAGCCATTTTTGTCTGATCACATTCCTAGATGGTGACCCTCGTTTTTTCAGGCTTATAACTAAAAATGGACAGTTTATATCACATGATCTAATCATACCATTCCTGGGAGTATACCCTAGGGACTCAAAGTCAACACAACAGAAAGTTGTTCACACCTGTGTTTACTATTCACAACAGCTAAGTTTGGGATCTACTTGGGTATTCACCAACAGATGGGCAGATGAAGGGCGCATGGCCTGTGTACATCATGGTAGACTGCTCAAACACTGAACAAAATCTGCTCATTTACAGGATACTGGGTTGAGCCAGAGATCACAGATTAAGCCAGAGATCACCATATTAAGCAAAGCAAGCCAAGCTCAGAAAGACAAACAATACGTATTTTCTCCCATATGCGAGTCCAGATTTCTTTTTAAGACATGAATGTACAACAGTGACTGTTTGAAAATAGCAAGAGATCCAGCGAGAGGGAGAGAGTGGGAAAGGCAGGCAGAAGGGGAGGGATACGAGCATAGCACATTATATACATGTGCAAAAATGTCAGAACCCCATTATGTTGTACAATTAACATACAGCATTCTTACACACATAGTTCACTTTGGCTCTTCTGCCTTGAAAGGCTCCCCACGTTGGACCAAATTTACTCAAATCTCTTGATTTTCTCTTGTTCATGTATCTTGGTACAGAATGTCCACTATGACCCTTTGTTGTGCACAGGAAGGAGTTCACAGACTCTACAACATCAAAAGAGAAATGTATTCAAAATGTGCAAGGGAAATAATAGACAAGGGAGCATAAAAAGCCTCATATAGTAAATAGTAATAAAAGTAAAAATCAGAAAACCCCAGAGAGGCCTCCAGTCTCCTTCTTACTAACACCATCCCCAGGGATAGATGGGGTCATGGCAGTCCAAGTGCGTATGCTGCAGAACGAGGGTTTCCAATACACGGCTGGGAAAAACTACACATCTGTTTTGTATATCCAGGGGTTATTGCCAGACTTCTGGGCAGACAGTCCTTGTGAATTGTGAAGTGCTTTATAAATATGAGTGATTACGTTAAAATACTGGTTTACCTTGGCCATTAACATGTAAAAAGCCTTGAGGAGTTCAAGAAAAATCTATTCTTCCTTCTTTAGTGGCCGGCCACAGACACGGGCAAGCAGGAGGATGATGGGAAAGGTCTAGTGAAGAACCCGCTTTCCGCTGGATGCTCAGTAGCTCCGCTTTCCGGACACAAAATGCCCACAGAGATCTTCACTGATGAGGAATACTCCTGAAGAGTGAATGCAGACCACAGTTACTTAATCAGGGGGATTTCAGACTCAAATGAAACATCGTCTATGTAAACTCTAAAATAAATTATTTTTATTAACAAAGGTATCAACTAACTGATATCTTAAAATTTCCATGGCTAGAAAAGTTGCCAGAATCCAGCTGCAGTGTGCTCCTTAAATCCCCTTTCCAGATTGCTTTGCTTGTGTTTGGTGAAACTGGTAGCATTAAAGCTTGGACATGAAAGTTTTGAAACACTAGAAGCTCGACGCAAGAATCTGTAAACAGAAATAAATATGTGAAGATCATGCAAGCGGCTCCTCCAACGTTGTAGAATATGTATGTCTCCAAAACTAAGCTGCCTTTCTCATGTTTTTAGTTGTGGTAGTGCCCTCTAGCGTTCAGAATGGTATCTACAGATTTACAATCATCAACCCATCTCCCTCCAATGAGAAATCAAACTAGCAAAAGTATTACAATGCTGAGTCCAGCGAGAAGAGCGTATAGAACGAGCTAGAATCGTGAATTGTGACTAGAAAAGACGGTTTAATGGCGTCTCAGTGTGTTGCAGAAAGACAACCACATTGATTACAAAAAAGATTTGGTGTGGGATTATCAGTTGTGACCTTTTATATGGAAGGGGGAGGGTAATAACCCTTTTCGTACCCTTACAACATTAAAAATAAATTCATTCAAAGCAAATAAAGAAAGCAACAGACAAGTCCGCTCAAAAATGGAATTGGAGATTTGATAAAAGCTACGGACCTTTTTCTCTGAATAAAAATGTGCACGCACCTGTAACTTCAGGAGTTCACATCTACCGAAAGGCTAAGTAGCCCAAATTAAACCTCTGCCTAGCAGCACCCAAGGTTGTACCTGCCTGGGATTCTGAATTTAAAGTTGAAGCTATAGAATGATATGACAACGTGCAAAATAAGACTGGGGTTTCTACATAAGCATAGTGACGTATGCTAACCACAGAATGAGGAACACTAAATTCATGATAGTCATTTCCTTCAAGGGGAGGAGGGGAAGTTAATAGGGTAGGGTGAAAACAGAGACAGCTTCCCTGACACCATCGCTTATTTCCTCAGCAACTGCTCAAGTGTAGATGGTATAACATCATTTTAATTCAGCTTTTAATAGTATATGTGAAAAGATCATTGATTTTCATTTTTTAAACTTTCCATTCTTATTTATATGTTTGACATACTTATTTCCCCCTTTTAAAGAAATCAGTGAACCACTATTACATTTATTTTTATTATTTATTTTTAAGTTTAAATTTAAATTAGAAAAAAGGTTGCTTCACATGTCAATTCCAGGTCCCTCTCTCTTTCCCTCCCCTCCTCCCGTGCCCTCCCACCAACCTCCCCAGTATCCCCCCATTTCCCCAGGGAGGGTGAGGCCCTCCATGGGGGTGTCCATAGTCTGTCATTTCATCCAGGGCAGGGCCTAGACCCTCCCCCAAGAGTTCAGGGTGAGAGTGCATCTCACATTGTTGGATGGGAGTCCAAAGTCCATTTGTATACTCTGGATAAATACTGATCTACTGCCCAAGGCTCAATAGATTACCTAGGCCTCCTCACTGACACCCACAGTGAACCACTAATTATTACATTTAAATGATACACGATATGCTCTCATTAGCATTGTAAAAGGTGTTACTTTTCCAAAACATACAAGTATAGTTTCTGAATAGAATGTTTAATTCTATATTGTATAAACTCATCGGAACAATAATTTGAATAAATTTAAAATATTAATCTGGAACAGATCATTGTTCTCGTCACAGAGTTCTGAAGAAGAAAACTTTTGTTTTTGCAGTTATAACTTGATTTCACGATAGAGAGAGAAGAAAAAGGGGAAATTCTTCTGAACCTAATGTTATATTAGAACAAAATTTATTATCGATCCATAGTCATTGTACTATACAATATAATGAAAGTTTAGATATGGTATTATTCTCTTTGGGGATCTCATATATAACACAGTCAGCATGAAGCCAACTATGTCATTGCCTGAGAGCCTGAACCGAATAGCTGCTTAATTGATTCCCTCTTGTGGCAGTGCTGCAGAGCCTCCCAGAGCATTCTGGGGATGCCTCTCGGCGCAGCCAACCGCAGTGCAAAGCAGCAGGGATGAAAGGGAGCCCTAGGGAAATGGAACAGCACAGGCGCAGTGGAAGGAAGACTGAGCGGGGAAAGTAAAGCTTCCAGTTCTCCTGGGGGAGGTGGGGGTAGGGTAGGGGCAGGACCAGGAAGTCCATAATGGCCCCAATATTACCCCACTGTGGAACGTGCTGCATTATTGGCTCCTAAGATCCCTGCCTGACCTCTGCTCTCCAGGAGAGACGTTAACTTGTAAGGACGTTGTAGCTCAACTTGTACAGGACAGAATTCTTGGTGTTATAGTGGAGAAAGAGCCGGATCCTATGGTTCTCCGCCTGCAGTCTCCAGTGGAACTGGGTTTCTCAGAGATCTTTTTTAGCTTGTTTCATTAAGATGACTTCCTAACCAGTCCTTGGGTTTCCTACCACCAAGGAACCTGATGTCAGTCTCTTTCACCTTCTTTCCAGTCCCCACCCCACCCTAGAAGAAAGCCTAGCCTGGCCCCTCAGCCTCCTCACTTTAGGTCTCCTGGCTGTCTGTTTGTTTGTTTGTTTATGGAGAGAGGAGGGGGGAGGGAGGGAGGTGGTACTTCAATTCTCTTCCACTCCAAGGGTTTCAAGGATGAGGGATCAAACTCATCATTGGACCTGGAAGCAAGTGCCTTTATGTGCTGAGTCACATACTCCACTTTAGTTAGAGAGGTAGATAGTTGCCTTTTCATCACCAGAGTAAGACTTTTCTTTGTTAGGCTGGTGACAAAAAAAAAAAAAAACACACCTAGGAGGTTTTCTAACGCTGACAAGTGTTCGGGTCTAGAAGCACCAATCACAATAAGCAGGGGTACAGGGTTGACCTGATCAACACAGTGTGGACCGTGGGCAACTTTATAGGCGAGGTTTGACCGGCACCAATGACGATGAAGAATTGAGTGACCCTGAATCCTGGCCTGGCATCAACTCTTACAGCAGTGTAATAAAATGAATTTGGGAATGGAATGGTCTGCATGCCATTCCCACCTACATGTCTGTAACAGGACATGCCTGTTATATCTGAATATTTCAATATTTTATGCCTTCCTTCTAAGCTGCCTTCTTTTTTTCTTTCTTTCTTTCTTTTTTGAGCAATGTCTTTTGTATCCCAGACTGGCCTTAGCATAGCCAGCCTTGAACTCCTAATGATCCCTCTCCCTCTACCCTCCATGCCCAAAGCAGTAATATTACAGGAGTGAGGTACCATTCCTGGGTTATTCTCAGGGTTTTATGCATACAAGAAACAAACCAAGCTACACCTCCATCCCTGCAAAGCAACCGACCTTGATTTAAACAAACCAAACTACACCTCCATCCCTGCAAAGCAACCAACCTTGATTTAAAACAAACCAAGCTACACCTCCATCCCTGCAAAGCAACCAACCTTGATTTAAAACTGTCACAGTCCACTGTTGGGAGATGCCAGGACAGGAAGTCCAGGCTGGAACTTAGAAGAAGTAACTGAAGCAGAAACCATGGAGAAACAGGGTTTATTGGCTTACTCTCCTTCGATTGCTCAGCCTACTCTCTTATACAACCTAGGCCTACCTGCCCAGGAGCAATACCACCCACAGTGGACTGGACTCCCTCATGTCAATCATTAATCAAGAAAATGCTCCCACATACATACCCACAAGCCAATCTGATGTAGGTAATTTGGTTGTTAATAAAAATTACCAACAAAAAAAAGCAAATGAGTTTGTAATAATCTATTTATTTTTATGGTGATGGGGATTAAACTCAGGGCCTAGTACATAGCCAGGCAAACACTCTCCCCCTGAGCAGCCTCCCAAGTCCAATCTGATCCGTCCTAAAGATTCACCTTAGAGTTTCTTCTCTTGGGGCAAAGCTTGACCTTTTAACAGTTCACATGGTTTGTCCTCAAAAGTAAATGGATATACTATAATTGAAAGGTGACTTCTACTTAGAAACTAATGTAGCAACACTGAAGCCAATAATTCCCTTCATCATATCATTGGAACACAGCAGGTGGCTGTCAAATCATTGATGGGGCTAGGATTAGCAACTGGTAGATCATTAGTAGCCAAGTACAGGGACAGTGTGGCATCTGCCTGTCTTAGTTACTTGTTTATTGTTCGAGAAGACACCATGACCAAGACAACTTGTAGAAGAAAGAGTTCATTTGGGCTTACAGTTTCAGAAGGTCAGAGTCCATGACCATCATAGCAAGGATGCATGCACTGGAGCAGTAGCTCAGAGCGCACACCTTGAGACACAACAACAAAGCAGAGGGGGCTAACTGGTCACCTATTCTAGAGGCTTTCATTCCTATGGGGGAGCGGAGGCGCTCCTGCCAGGAGACACAACAAACATTCCATTTAACTAGAAACTCAGACTTCCCAACCCCACCCCACCCATGGGCCACTTGGGCTTCTGGTTCGATTAAGCCAACAGACTAAGAAAGGAATAACCATGTTAGGAGTGGGACTGATCCAAATTACCAAGGGGAAATTGGATTGCTTCCTTACAATAGAGGCTAGGAAAATTCTGTGTGGAGTACAGGCAATGGATCCTTTAGAACTACTCTTGCTACCATATACTGTGATTAAAGCCAATGGGAAACTACAACCAACACAAGGCCCTAACCCAAATTAATGACTTCTAGAATTCTCCTTACAGAGATTCAATGTAACACTGAACTTAGCAGAGTGAAACATTTTGGGTGGGGAAAAAATGTCTTAATAGGTTCCAGTTCTCTAAATGCAGGCAGATTTGCATTGGAATCCCAGCTTAGTTAAAGCCTGCCTGGCACCTAGCAGTCATTCCACAAAAATCAATTTCCTTTGAAACAACTTTAGGTTAGTTTCCTGTTGTGGCTGTAAGAAACCACCTTAGTCTTTGAGACTTAAAGCCAAGCAAACTTGTTATCCTGTAGTACTACTGGTCAGGTGTCCTGAAATCAGGATGCCACAAGATTGTGTTTCTCCTGGAGGCTCTAAAGGAGAAACAGTTCCTCTCAACAGGCCATTGCTCAACTATTATGACATATTGAATACCAGGGACTACAAAGAAAATTCCACTAAGGTTCTTGTGGTCAAATCCTCAGATCTGTGAACCTCCATAAAGTGAACATGACTATATAAACAGCATCAAGATGAATAAATAGAATGGCACTCCATGTCCCACCCCCAGAATGGCACCTGCACTTGCTGCCCCACCCCCCAGAGGGAGAAACTATCCTTATTTCCAGACATTGCACATTAGTTTCATCAGGTATAGATTTTATGGATGCTTCCAAGTTTCCTGGCAGGAGTAGACACAGCCAGGATATTTAGGGAATGTAAAAGATGCTGAGGAGTGACTTGGAGTTGAAACTATGACCACATTGTCCCCTCCTTCCTTGTGAAGAGCAGCTGAAGAAGGCTGGGGTGGTGCCCCAGGGTTTGCAGGGGTGGGTGGCTACCATGTTCTGAAACATCGGGGCTTGTATTTACAGGGCCTGGTGCATTCATGATGTATCTGAACTCTATGTGCCTGGAGGTGTCACTACAACCTGGTCAGTTGAGACCTCAATCAGACTTTAGTGGTTTGCCAAACTCTGGGAGTGTCAGAATGAAATCTTTTACCACAAATGGTGGGGAGGGCTTGTGTGAAGCACATAACGGTGGGATCCGTCGAAGGCCATCTTTTAGTAGCCAGGTTCTTTTCAGGGCAGC
Organism: Mesocricetus auratus; assembly: GCF_017639785.1. Classification (NCBI taxonomy): domain Eukaryota; kingdom Metazoa; phylum Chordata; class Mammalia; order Rodentia; family Cricetidae; genus Mesocricetus; species Mesocricetus auratus. The sequence goes on along the minus strand of NW_024429194.1, from coordinate 36,785,230 downwards.
TATACCATGGTAGGAGCCAACCCCAGTTCAAACCATCAATCTCCCCTTGGTGCATCCCAGTTCTCTGGTTCACATAGGATAGCCCATAGGCAAAATATGGAAGTAAATCCATTTCATCTCAGCCCTGTTCTTCACCCATTCCATGAAAACACTCAGGCCATTCATCCACTAGAGTCATCATGTAAAACCAAGGCCAGCTGAACTCTGGGGACTCATGCCTCTGTGTTTTTAAACAGGGTGATTGCATCAGGAAACCACAGGCAGATCTTTCCCACACAGGTATAATTATACAGACCTCTCCAAGGTGCGGATGAGGTCAATGAACTCAGTCTCATCCCACTCCGTAATCAGATTGGATAACCAGGTCAAACAGCAGCGGAACACAAAGGAAGAGGAGTCCACGCCAGCACTGTCCAAAGAGGGTCAACACATGGGCTTTGGTCTGAGAATGATGTATTAGTTGTTCAGGGAAAGAGAAACACGGGAATCTGAGCATGGTGATGGAGGCCTGTAATCCCAGATGCTTGGGAGACTGAGGCAGGAGGATCACAAGTTCAAGACCTGCTTGAGACTGTGAGTGAGTTCAAGGCCAGTCTGAGAAACTCAGTGCAACACTGTCTCAAAACAAAAAAAAATACCAAAAAGAGCTGAGAACCCATATCTCAACGGTGGGGTACTTACCTAGCATTTGCAAGACCCTATATTCATTTCTTGGGGAGGTACATGAAGTGACAAGATGTTAACAAGATTAATCTGCAGTGTTTACAAAAATTGGACAACAGTTATACATCTGTTGAAAGCAATATTTTTAAAGTTTCTGTTTTTCCAGGTCTTTTCATTTTCTTACTGCTTTAGTGTAAATTTTACTGTATTCCATAAAAGTGTTGGACAGCAACAAATTGAGAAGGAAGTCCACCACCAAAAACTGTTTGTAAAGAGTTGATCTAGATAGTTTACCATCTAAATGACTCTTAAGTCTGCTGATTGAAACGCGACAACTGTTTTCTTCTAGGTAAAAATGTTAATACTGAGTCAATGTCATCCTTAAAGAAAATTTCCTTTAATGTTATTCCTTTTAGTAAAGCTCTAGCATCCAAAGAGAATGCCAAAATTCATATTTGACAACTTTGGAACCAACTAACCAGTTAGGCAGTCATTTATATTCCTCATACATAACGATGTGTAGCATTATTTCCTTTTGGCTGGTTCACGGGTTTCTAGGGAAGCAACATTTTTTAATCAAGTACTAACCACACAGGAGCTTCCTGTGATGCTCCTTCCAACTGACAGTAATAAAAATCCTCCCAAAGGTCACAAAAGATAGAACTGGAGTGATGTCACAGCAGTTAAATCGAACCCACATCAGGTGGCCCACAACCACTGATAACTCCAGTTTCAGACAATCTGACCTTTTCTGCCCTTTATGGTCACCAGTCACACAGCTATACACACAGGCACATAAGTTCGGTTTTTTTTAATTAAATCTTTTTTAAAGGGTCACAAGAGATTTTCATATAGATACATGAAATAAAGTTGATTAAGAATACAAATAAAGTTATGTGTGTTGGTATTTTAACTGTAATTATGTCAGTGCACTGCTTGCAAACATGACAAGGGTTTTTATTTGGGGGGTGTTTTTGTTTTTTAAGATAAGGGTTTTTTGAGTAATTTTCCTTCATGTTTGTTATATCCTTATGTAAAGTTCTAGGCAAAAATTTATCATCCAGTACAGATCTCATAGTGTTATTATTGAAACTCAGTCAAAAATGCCTGTTTACAAGTGTTTATCTCACCAGCAAATAAACATTAAGGTGTCCTGTAATAGGTTTTTGTTTTGAGGTTATCCATTGATTTGTAAAATTCAGAGTGCGTAGATCCCCAGTGTTAGGCTCTTAAATCAGAAAGCACCAGAGTTCAATCAATTCCAATTGTTGGCGTGGGACCGACATCCTAGGTGAAAGAAAACATTGCTTGATAACACCTTTTATCTTCTTTAAGCTGAGAAAAGCAGGGTCTCATTCAAATGCCAACCTCCCAATGAGAAACACACTTTCCACTTTATCTCCAACATACAGCAGATAAAGAAAGAGAATTCAGCAAGCAGGAGAATATGACTTTGTACATGAACATCTGATAGCCAGGCACCTCAGAAACAGATCGCAAATGGAATTCTTTGCACTGTCTTAATGGGTATAGCAGTGATTAAATGGAATAATTCTTTTTATCACAGAAACCAAGTTTTTGTACTTTCTCTCTTTAAAGTGTTAAAGGGGTTTTTGTCACCTTTTTCCTAGGTACAAAAGCAATACATATTCGTTAGAGAAATTATACCACAGGAAAGTGACAATCGATAGTCAAACCATATTTAGCATAAGAAGTACTCATATTTGTATATGCTTCCATGTTTCTTTTCCTCTGAGTATTGTGATGGTTAATCTGAATTGTCAACTTTATGAGATCTAGGACCACCAGAGAGAAAAGCATCTGGACATGCCTGTGGCAAATGATCCTGCTTAAGCTAATTGTAAGTAGGAAGACCAGCCCACTACCGGTGGCACCACGCTTCATGCTGGGATTCTACTACATCAAAATGAGAAAGGGAGCTGAGCACAAGGATTTATCTCCCTTTGCTTTCTGACTCTGCATTCGATATGACCAGCTGCCTCAAAATCCTGCTGCCATGATTTCCCCACCATTATGGAATGTGTCCTGGAACCATGAACCCAAACAAACCCTTTCTCACTTAAATTGCTTTTGTCAAGGTATTTAGTCACAGAAACAGGAAGAGTAAATAAGATAGGTATTCATATATCTTTGCTTGTCTACATAGCTGAGGGTATAATATATATACACTTGCATGCTTTTGTTTCCTGTCAAAACAGAAATAAAATTTATCTGGGAACGTAAGTGTTAATGACTACACAACACTGCATGGTAATGAAATCACAATACATCTGAGCCTTATCCTGCTGTCATGTTGTTTGACTTGGCCACTATTAGCTATTGGATCTTAGACAAGTTACCCAGTACTTCAATCTGAAATTTTATGATTTAGAAAAAGTGGGATAAAATTCTTTTGAAGGGGCTGCAATTACCTTAGTACCCAAGCCACACAAAGACACAACTAAGAAAGAGAACTACAGACCAATTTCCCTCATGAACATTGATGCAAAAATACTCAATAAAATACTAGCAAATAGGATCCAAGAACACATCAGAAAAATCATCCACCATGATCGAGTAGGCTTCATCCAAGGGATGCAGGGATGGTTCAACATATGAAAATCTATCAATGTAATCCACCATATAAACAAACTGCAAAGGAAAAACCATATGATCATCTCACTAGATACTGAAAAAGCCTCTGGCAAAATCCAGCACCCCTTCATGACAAAGGTCCTAGAGAGATCAGGGATAACAGAAACATATCTGAACATAATGAAAGCAATACACAGTAAACCAACAGCTAATATCAAACTAAATGGAGAGAAACTCAACACAATTCCTCTAAAATCAGGAACAAGACAAGGCTGTCCACTTTCTCCACATCTCTTCAATATTGTACTTGAAGCTCTAGCTACAGCAATAAGACAACAAAAGGAGATAAAGAGGATACAAATAGGAAAAGAAGAAGTCAAGCTTTAACTATTTGCAGATGATATGATAGTTTATGTAAGTGACCCAAAAAAACTCCGCAAGGGAACTCCTAGAGCTGATAAACACCTTCAGCAAAGTGGCAGGATACAAGGTTAACTCAAAAAAATCAGTAGCCCTATTGTGTACAGATGATAAATGGGCTGAGAAAGAAATCAGAGAAACATCGCCATTTACAATAGCCATAAATGGCATCAAATGTCTGGGGATAACATTATCCAAAGAAGTGAAAAACCTGTATATAAAGAACTTTGAGTCTCTAAAGAAAGAAATCAAAGAAGACACCAGAAAATGTAAGGATCTCCCATGCTCTCGGATAGGTAGGATCAACGTAATAAAAATGGCAATCTTGCCAAAAGCAATCCCTATCAAATTACTGGCACAATTCTTCACAGACTTTGAAAGAACAATAATCAACTTTATATGGAAAAACAAAAGACCCATAATAGCCAAAACAACCCTGTACAATAAAGGAATGTCAGGAGGCATCACCATCCCTGACTTCAAGCTCTATTATAGAGCTGTAGTCCTGAAAACAGCTTGGTATTGGCACAAAAATCGACAAGTAGACCAATGAAATCGAATTGAAAACCCTGATTTTAACCCACACACCTATAAACACTTGATTTTTGACAAAGAAGCTAAAATTATACAATGGAAAAAGAAAGCATCTTCAACAACTGGTGCTAGTATATTTGGATATTGGCATGCAGAAGACTGCAGATAGATTCATGTCTATTGCCATGAACAAAACTTAAATCCAAATGGATCACAGACCTCAACATAAATCCAGCTACACTGAAACTCTTAGAAGAGAAAGTGGGAGATACTCTTCAACAAATTGGTACAGGAGACCACTTCCTAAACATAACACCAGTAGCACAGACACTGACATCGACAATTAACAAATGGGACCTCCTGAAACTAAGAAGCTTCTGTAAGGCAAAGGACACAGTCAACAAGACAAAAAGGCAGAACACAGAATGGAAAAAGATATTCACTAACCCCACATCTGACAGTGGGCTAATCTCCAAAATTTACATAGAACTCAAGAAGTAAGTCTCCAAAACACCAAAGGATCCAATTTAAAAATGGGGTATAGAACTAAATAGAGAATTCTCAATAGTGGAGTCTAAAGTGGCTGAGAGACACTTGAAAAAGTACTCAGCATCCTTATCCATCAGGGAAATACAAATCAAAACAACTCTGGGATACCATCTCACCCCTGTCAGAATAGCTAAAATCAAAAATACCAACGACAATTTATGCTGGAGAGGATGTGGAGAGAGGGGACCACTCCTCCACTGCTGGTGGGAGTGCCAACTCATACAGCCTCTTTGGAAATCATTATGGAGATTCCTCAGGAAAATGGGAATCAATCTACCACAAGACCCAGAAATTCCATTCTTAAGTATATATCCAAAAGATGCAGATTCATACAACAAGGATGTCTGTTCCACTATGTTCATAGCAGCATTATTTGTAATAGCCAGAACCTGGAAGCAACCTAAAAGCCCCTCAACTGAAGAGTAGATAGAGAAAATGTGGTGTATTTACAAAACGGAGTACTATTCAGTGGAAAAAAACAATGGAATCTTGAAATTTGCTGGCAAATAGATGGCACTAGAAGAAACCATCCTAAGTGAGGTATCCCAGTCGCAAAAAGACAAACATGGCATGTACTCACTCATATATGGATTTTAGACATAGATCAGGGGAGTGTCAGTCTGCAATTCCACTGATAAAGAGTCTGGGAAACAGGAAAGAACCTAAGAGAGATATACATGGAACCCCAGAGAAGAGAAATGAGGCAAGATCTCCTGAACATATTGGGAGCACGGCTGGGGGGAGGGGAGTGGGAGCTGGGAAGAAGAGAAGGGGAGAAGAGGAGGAGAGAGTAGGTCATGGGGGAGCAAGAAGGTTCAGTTGGGGGGAGAATAGAGGGAGAACAGGATGAGAAATACCATAATAGAGGGAATCATAAGTTTGAAGAGAGATCTGGCACTAGTGAGACCTCCAGTGATTGCAAACTAAGCAATAGTGGGGAGACTGCCTTAAATGCCCATTCCTGATAACGAACTTGACAACTATCTCATATGCCATCCTAAAACCTTCATCCAGTGACTGATGGAAGCAGAGGAAAACACCCACAGCTAAACACTGAACTGAACCCCTGGCACCCAGTGACAGAGAGAGAGGAGTGATGAGCAAATGGGCAAAGAATGGGCTGGTGAAGCCAGCAGAAACAGCTGACCTGAACAAGGGGGAGCTTTTGAACCCCTGACTGGCAGCTGGGAGGCCACCATGAGACTAATCCAGACCCCCAGAATGTGAGAGTCAGTGAAGAGGCCTGGGAAACCTATGGGGCCCTGGGCAGTAGATCAGTATTTATCCCTGGCATATAAATGGATTTCGTGTGTCAATAACACAAAGAGGGATATTCTCTCAGCCTGGACTCTTGGGGGAGTGTCTGGACCCTGCCCTGAACGAAATGACAGACTCTAGATATCCCCTATGTGGAAGGAAGTGGCAATAGGGTGAGAGGCTGGGGGTTGGTGAGGGGGTGCGGGAGGAGGGGAAGGAGAGGGAGCTGGGGTTGACATGTGAAGCAAGCTCTTTTCTAAAAAAAATGTAATAAAAAATAATGAAAAAAAGAAAAAAATGGGATAAGAATACAAGTTTCTCCAAAAGGTTTGGGCTGTAAACAAAATGATGGATATGAAGCAGTGGATTGCAGAGTTTGACTCTTCACACTACAGGTTAATTCTTTTGATATAGCGATGAGTATTTCAGGTCATAAAGCCTTGATCCAAATTTACTGCTATTATTAAACATAGACAAATTCCAAGGCAAGATTATAAATGGGCACAGAAGACTGTTTTAAAGAGTGCTTACCAGCCAGAAATGGTAGTGCAAACCTGTAATCTCAGAACTCAAAAGTTGGAGGTAGGAGGATCATGAGTCCAAAGCCAGACTGGAAAAATAGAGACCTAACTTCAAAAAACACAAAACAAAACAAAAAACCTTAAAGGTATCATTTCTAGTTTGAAGAGCAGCTAAGAAAAAATTAGAGCACCCTAGACTGTCATAATATGTTGGGAAGAATCAAACTTATAAGACAACATAAAAAATTTAATGAGCTTAGCAGTGGTGGCACACACCTTTTATTCCAGCACCCAGGAGGCAGAGGCAGGTATATTTCTGAGTTCAAAGCCAGCCTGGTCTACATAGTGAGTTCCAGAACAGTCGGGGTTACACAGAGAAACGCTATCTTTGAAAAAAATTAATGAGTTTAAGCCCTGAAAACTCAAAGTGTTTCATGAATATGTACTTCATTTAGAATTGTTTATACATTCCCCCAGGCAAGTGCTATAAGTAGAAATGTGACAATTTGATCCACCTTGTAAAAGAGAGACTTTATGGATGAATAGAGTAATAGATTGGCAGAGAGTTAGATAATGGATGGATGGATGAATAGAGAGATGAATGGTAGATGGATGGGTAGATAAATGATAGGTAGGACATATGGGTGATAGACCATGATAGGTAGATATATAGCACTCCCTGCATATCTTCTGAGAAATGGGCCCTTTAACACACAGCAACTAGGCCCAACCCAGCTCTCTATCCATTTTCCCTTCCTTTTCATTCACCCCTCACCCTAACTAACCTAGATAATAGTCACTGATTGCTGGATTTGTGAGGATAAGATGACTTTAATGCAAACTATTTTCATGTGCACAAATATGGTACTCCACATGCTCTCAACTATGAGACACAGAAAAAGAGAAGAGATAAAAGCCTAAGACACATTCATAGATGCCAGGACTGAATCGTCTTGTCCCCTTGGAATTCCTATTTCAAAGTCCTAATCCCAATCTGACTGTATTTAAAGAGTGAACTTTGGGAAAGTGATTAAAGCTCAATGAAGTTAAAGGGGAGAGATCCTCAGCCTCTCGCATTGATGGCTTTACAAAGGGACAGTATTGCTCTCCTATGTTCTCTCTCTCTCTCTCTCTCTCTCTCTCTCTCTCTCTCTCTCTCTCTCTCTCTCTCTCTCTCTCTCTCTCCTGTCACCTCTCTCCAACCCCCACAGCATGTATTCAGTGAAGAAGGCCGCATGAAGACTCAACAGGGACAGTGGTCTGCAAGCCAGAGTACTCTCCAGAACCAAGCCACGGGAAAGTTGCTGTAAGACTCCAGCCTTCAGAACTGTAGAAAATAAATTCGCTATTTATACCTCCCAATATTTCTACCTCTTTTCCCATTTTATTATGACAACCTAAGAAGACTGAAGCAATGTGCTCCTTTTTATGGTCTTTGAATGTACGGCTTTTACAATTTTGGTACAAATTCTCAAGTGTATACATGAAAGGCATCCCCAAACAGAAAGAGCAAAGGAATAAAAATTACCCATGTCTATTTGCCCTCTGAAACACTAGTAATATGTGGAAGCTAGTTACCCTAAATCAACTCACTACGTTTGCCATAAGAATACTTAAATATGGGCCAGCGAGATAGCTCAGCAGGCAAAGGTGCTTGCCACAAACCTGGTGACCTAGCTGGATTCCTAGAACCCAAGCAAAAGTGAAAGAGAGAACTGAATCCACACAGCTATGTTCTGATCTCCATATGCATGCCATGGCACTCTGCTCACCACCAGCACACACACACACCTACCAGAATATCTAGAATGAAGGGGGATGGTGGTAGTAGGTATTTATGAAGATGTAAAGTCTCTGGAGTGTCCATATACTGTGGAAGATGTCATAGCATCAACTTATAAATGGTTTTTACCATGCAATAAATACTACATTTAGGGCTGGAAAGATGGCTCAGAGGTTAGGAGCACTGGCTGCTCTTCCAGAGATTATGAGTTCAATTCCCAGCAACCATATGGTAGCTCAAAACCATCTATGATAAAATCTGGTGCCCTTTTCTGATGAGCAGGCAAATATTTAAGTAGAACATTGCATACATAATAAATACTTTTAAAAAGTACTATACTTAACATTACACATGCCATATAACCTAGCTGTTCTTCTAATAAACAGAGATGAATGCTTGCACAAAAATGATTAGCCCCAAACATGTCCCAGAAGACTGATAGCGCCACACAGACGTCAAGTCACATGTTCAACAGAAGTAGATAAACTTGGATGTGGTCCATCAGGAAAGGGAGAAAATGCAGCATTGAGGCTGGAGAAATGGCCCAGTACTTGTGAGAATTTGCTGTGGAACTGTGAAGATCTGAGTTTGAATCGTAGAATCCTGATAGCAATCCAGGAGTGGCCTGAAACTCTAGCACTGTGGAGGTGGAGATGGGGAGGATCACTGAAGCGTGGCGGATGCCTAGCAGAAAAGCATCAGCTGAAGGTTCAAGGAGAGGCCCTGCTTGGAGAGTGATAGAGCAGGACAGACAGCACCCTCCCCTGGCCCTTGTTAGCATAGCACACCTGCGCAAGCACGTGCGTGCGCGTGCGCGCGCGCACACACACACACACACACATCATACAACAAGAAAAAATAAATATATTACAGATACACCCAACAATAATAATGGATCTCACATACATAATATTGAGTGAAAAAAAAGGCCAGGCTTTATTTCCAACACAAGAGTGCATACTACATAACTCCATTTCTATAAAGTTCAAAAGCAGGCAAAAGCAATTTAAGGTGGCAGAAGTCAAGGTAATAATTACCTCTGAGGAGGAGGAAGTGAGTGGGATGGGGCAAAGGGTGGGGAGCTCACAGTCACTGATAATGACCTATCACCTGAACTATTTGTTGGTTAAGAAGGCATGCCTACCTGGAAGAAATTCCTTAGGCAGTGTGCTTATTATGAATGCACTGTGTGTGTGTGTGTGTGTGTGTGTGTGTGTGTGTGTGTGTGTGTGTGTGTGGTGTGTGTGGTGTGTGTGGTGTGTGTGTGTGTGTTATTCTCACTAAAATTCTTACTAAAAAATACAATGGAACTGGGATTATACCTCAGTGGTAGAGTACTTCAAGCAAAACATAATACTGTATCAACCTTAAATTCCCTTGATTCCATGGTCATAGTGTCTGGAGGGAACAGGAAATATAATGTATGAAATGTAATATATTTAAAAACAGTATATAGCGTACATTGAGTACATATATAGATACATATAAAGGAATGAAAATATAGTCTATACAAAACACAAAAATTTATAAAGTGAAAAATATATATGATATATTGAAGTAAAGCCAGTGGTGGAAAATATGTTTCTAAAATAAAAAAATGAAAATAAAAATTGGGGAAGTAGGGTAAAAGAGTTCACTGTGATCTTTTTTTTTTTTTCAAGTTCTGGTGATTGAACCCGGGTCCTTGTGCATATTAGACAAGTGCTCTACCACTGAGTTACATTCTCAGGTGTTCTTACTATTTTTCTATAAAGTTGAGCCTATTCTGAAATAAAAGGTTAAACATATCTTTAAGTCTAACTGTACTGGTATGGACAAGGTGATGAACTTCTCTGTGTTTCCCCAGGCTCTGCCCTTAAGTGGGGGATATTAACACCTAGCATTTAAAACTATTGTAATGATTTGAGACAATTGCAGACGTATTGGGAGGTAGTCTGACAGTGTGTTCTGGGTCACATACCCTGAACTCTGGTCTAGATTTTACAATCAGGAATCTGTACTCTAGAACATATATTCTGATAGAATGCACAAGTCAGTCAATCAAATGACACAACAAATGTCATATGACAGATGTCATTAATAGTGCCTGAGAGGATGGTGGCAATGTTGTAACAATATACTACCAACTGGGTGGCATGAAACAACAGGCTTTTATTTCTTCACAGTTCTGGAAGCTGGAAGCCTAAAAATCTTAGTGCTGGCAGAAGTGTGCAGGCATTTGAGGGAGGATCAACCCTTCCTTGTCTCTTCTGCCCCTGTAGTCTCAAGTAGTCCTTGACTTGATGGCAACGTAATTCCATTCTCTGCCTCCATGTTCAGATGGCCACATGTGTGTCACACACATCTTTGCACCCATACATGTATATATATCCTTGCAAATATGAGTGCAATTGTGTTTCTTCCCCTCTTCCTAAATAAGGACACCACTTATGTTGGAATGGAGTCCTCCCTAACCCAGTATCATTTCTTCATAAATTAATTACATTTACCCTATATGTCCTTATAAAGTCATATCCATAATACTGGGAATTGGAATCCCAGAACATCTTTGTGGTGTCCACCATTCAACTCACAGTTCTCTACCATTGTCTTGCCAAATTGTCACCAAACACAATATGTTTAACTAGAAGAATTCCCTCCATGATTTCTGGGAGAAAAGAACTGACACTTGAGAATAAAGAAAGCAAATTCTTCTATGAGTCTGCCTTCTGCATAGAACACGTGAAATAGGATCCTTTCCATTTGTTCTCAAAAGTGTGATTATTTCAAAGTTTACTGAATTCCTTCAACATCATATGGGTTTTGAAAGGGGCAGATAGCTCAAGATTATTTGAGAGAAGCATTATTTAGAAGAATGACAGAAGGGAAACAATTACAGATCAGGTAATAAATATGCTACATTCATGAGGGAAGAAATGCAGAAAATATTTCATATTTAGACAAAAGTTTACCTTCTTTCACCCTTCATAAAATATATTGCCTTTGACTTTTGCAGGCTTGAAGTTTGGGAGAGTTGTTACTTTAATGGATTAGGGGTGAGATATGGAATTGTGAAGAAGTTTGTTTTATAATCCAGTGTTCACAACATTGTGTTTAGTTGATGCACCCCTGAAAGAATAGACAAACATACATAACTCAGAGTTTCAGAATGCCATGACAGGGATTATTGCGTCTATAGGTTGAACAATAGAAAGTGATTTTGTATCCCCTATGAACAGGGAAGTGGTTTCCACAGAAGGCAGTTACCAGTTCTTCCAGGGTAGGTGTGAATGGGAGCAATGCTGAGAAGTGTGGGAGTGAGGGCAGGAATCAGAGAGGAATCTGAGCTGTATCCACAATTGAACTCTTCACAAAGGGTCTACTCTTTGGGGCCTCTTCTTAGGGCGGGGCGGGGGGAATAATGTTACAGGCAACATATTCCTCAACATTTTCCTCTATATCATAATTCTATCAACTTCCAAAATTACAGGTGGGTAAATACAATTGCACAGTGAACATGGCTAAAGGAAAGAATTAAACAATGGAATAGCAAAGGAAAATCTAATCAGAATCCAATCATGAATGGCACACTCAGATACACACAGGCACACACACAAAAATACTGTGATGGCACATGAACACTTATAAAAGCTTGTCAAAACAAACATTACTTTCTATCTCATGTTACTAAATGCTCACATTTTATAACCACATAAAGAAAACTATGAGAAAACAGAGAAGAGACAAAAAATATGATCTGTGTGTGTGTGTGTCTGTCTGTCTGTCTGTCTGTGTCAGGGTATCTTCTTTTTTTTTTTTTTTTTTAACATATACACCAGATTGAATTGTAGATGGTTGTGAGCCACCATGTGGTTGCTGGGAATTGAACTCAAGACCTCTGGAAGAGCAGTCCGTGCTCTTAACCTCTGAGCCATCTCTCCAGCTCCCTGTGTCAGGGTATCTTGCTCTATCACTCTCCACCTTAAATTTTGAGACCAAGTCTCTCACTGAACCTGGATCTTGACTCACAGTTTCATCTAGACAGGGGTATCTAGCACACCCCCAGGAACAACACGTAACCGCCCCACCAGTGTTAGGGCTACAGATTCACACCAGCACACCCACCTTTCATGAAAGTGGGGCTCCAAACAGACCCTCATAGCACCTAATGAATAAGTCATCTCCTTGGCTTCCATCCTGTTATTTTTTAATATCAAGTGAACAAGTCTACTTCACGTCCATCTGCAGTAGAACTTATGCACTGGTGACTGTCACTTAGGGACTGTGAAGTTAACCATGTAAATTGTAAGACTAGTGACTACAAATAATCTCTGAAAGGAAGAGGAGCAAGCTCTGTAAGTCTGAGTCTATTACCATGTAGAGGTACTTGCCAGATCTGCACATGATTTAGCAATTTAATTTCAGGTTTTATTTATTTCTTTACTAGCCACACACGTCAATCTGATATTCTCATTTACATTGACCCTGCTTACCTTCTGATTAAATAAAACCTGATCCAAGTTTCCATGTTATCAATCTGTAGGCAATATATGTATGTATGTATATACATGTATGTATGTATGTATCTTGAAGCAATGTATTTGTACCTGCTGCAATAACCTGTAGGCAATCATATCAAAAGACATAACATTTACAATTTTGTATCTGGTTGACTAGAGATAGAAAGGACAAAGGGATAGGGAAGGGGGAGGAAAATTAACATCATAGTTTAAAATGAGACTTTATAAATTTATCTCAGCATGCTCAAATGTGCAGCTGACAGTAATAATTTTCAGTAAGTACATGTACTGACTAGTTTTATGTAAACTTGACACAAGCTGGAAAGTACCTTCATAAGATAGAGCTGTAAGGCATTTTCTTAAATAGTGGCCAATGAATGAGGGTCCAGTCCATAGTGGGTGGTACCATCCCTGGACTGAAAGTCCTGGGCTCTACAAGAAATCAGGTTGAACAAGCCAGAATGCTGCCAGTAAGCAGCACTCCTCCATGGCCTCTGCATCAGCTCCAGCCTCCAGGATCCTGCCCTGTTTGAGTTCCTGTCCTGACCTCCTTTGGTGATGAACAAAACTGTGGAAGATTAAGCCAAATAAACTCTTTCTTCCCCAAGTTGCTTTAGTTCCTGGTGTTTCATCACAGCAGTAGAAATCCTAAGACAATACATGAGAATTGTATGTTTATTTTAAAAGGAGTGGCAGTTGCAAACATTTACTCTCAGAAAGGATGAAAACCTCATTCCTGGAAGTATGATGGGCTCTTCTGTTTACTTTTCTTGTTTTTTTTAATTTCAGATAAACCAAAATTTATATTTGCCAGAAATATACTGTAAGCTTCTATCTTTGGGCATGTCATAAATGGTAGCCATATAAATCATTGTTGTAATGAATTAATTCCATTTGTGAGCTCCTGGGTGAGGCCAAGGCCTTGCCTCTGACTCCCAAAGGATCAGTCTGGTATTGTAGATTCATGTTATGTCATTAGTCACAGGTAACTGATGGGGGAAGTCCTTCTATGTATATGTCTGTCTTATTGATTGATTAAATAAAGCACTGTTGGCCAACAGGGAAGCAAGATAGGTGGAACTAGGAGTCGAAGAGGATTCTGGGAAACAGAGGCACAGTCAGTCACAATATAGGACTCGGGAAAAGGAAGAGGTCCAGATCCTTTCCTCTGGTAAGAGAAGACCACGTGGAAATACTCAGATTAGCAGTTATGGGTTAATAATTAAGTCAGAGTTACTCAATGAGAAACGAAGCAAATGGCCAACAGCTTTATAATTAATATAGTGTCTTGTTGTTATTTGGGGGCTAAAGCAGTGACGGAACCCAGGCAGGATCCATCAACAGGAAACTAATGGGAATCTAGATAAAGCAGCATGAACCCATTAGCTCCATGACCCCACGTGACCTGGAATGAGCTTGATTGTACACCCCAAAGCCCATGGGGTTGTTGGCTCCCATCATTGGATGAGACCTACAGAAGCATGTCAGTGCTAACAACCATTGGCAATGAATGATCTTTTGTATTTTTTAAACTAATGAAACATAAGAATGTTCTTCATGAAACACCATTGGAAGTTTTGGTTTTAATAACCCATCCACCATACTATTAAAAGATAGCTTCTCGTACTAAAAAAAGTTTTCCTCTATCTATCAGTTATTATAAATTGGAGCTTCATCTGAAACTGGCACATCCTCGGGCTTCTACTCATTCGGTATTACAGGGATTGTGGAGTCACACAATGTAAACAGTCCTGAAAGGTGCTAAAGCCACTGAAGGAAGCCCTTATTCCTTTTCTATAGATTTTAGGGTCTGCAATCCAATTCTCCTCTGCTCCCTCCCTTTTTCTCTCCCTCCATCCTCTCCTCCCCCTTCTTCTCTCCTTCCCTCCCCTCCCCTCCTCTCCATAAAGATCCAATCTCATTTTCCTTGGTATCTTCATGAGAAAGAAATGAGAGTTAAATCCTTTCTTGAATACAAATTTTCCTTCTATAGATAATATTCATTTCTTAATTTCCAAAACTACATCCAACAGAAGAACTCCAAAGCAGTATGGTTTTTAACATTTACTCGACTTTTTTTTTTATTTAGAGGAACACTAGAAGTAATGCTACTTCTAACATCACTCTGGCTTTTTAATCATAGTCTGTTCTCAGTGAGGTATGGAAGTTTTGCTACGTTAGTGTTGTTGGTGCTTTTGTGTTTTTTTGGTTGGATTTGGTTTGGGTAGTGCTAGGGATTGAACCCTGGGCCTCATGCCTGCCACATAAGTGCTCTGCCACTGAGCTGCAGCCCCATCTGGAGATAGTTTATTTTAGACAGCCTCATACACATTCACACAAAAAAGATTTTGCCCATGTACCAGGCAGTTTCCTCAATCATGGACTGCACATCTGTCTGGTACATGAAGCCAACTTCTGTTATTCCTTTTTATTTTCTCCTTTAGTAATACTCCAGCAATTTCACTTCTGAGGTCATGCTTGTTACATACTTTAATAATTTTTTCTCCTCGAAAAGATTCTTTTTAGGCCTAAGTTCTGTAATTTTCTTTAGAAAGAAAATAGGAATACTGACCTTTTAAAATAATTTGTTAAATTTCCACTTCCCCTTCCCACAGTGATTATGATCAACAACTTCCTAGGAGAACTGTGCTTGCTCCATAGAACTTCAATAAGGCTATGATGCAATGGAATCACACCAGGTGCAGGTTTCCCAGATTCCCACAGAACAGGGCACCTGTCCCAACATTACCTCCATAAGGCTATAAAGGACACCTTGTGCTCCAGCAGATCCACACAGCATGCTGCCCATCTATGCCATTTCCAAATGTGTGCCTTTGTTCAGTCAAAGCCAGACAAATGAAGGACCACTCAACAGAAACAGCTTCGGCAGCTGTTGCCTATTGGCCTGTGGAAACTATCCACACAAGAACTTCCACAGGAAGCATAGCATCTAGACATAGGTCCTATCTTGGGTCTCTCAGCAGCATGATTTTCCCATGTAAGTTCATGTCTGAACTTAATTCCAATCTTTTTACTTCTTCAAAAAATATCATGACTGTGAAAGTTATAGTTGAGCCCACAGATCAAAGGCCATTGCCAGGTCTCTCACTGATAATCTCAAGCAGAAAGAGTGAACGATCACTGAAGATGTTGACCTGACCTAATGAGAGCACACAGACCCTAGTCATAAATCCGAGAAACCAGCATTGGGCCCAACCAAGCCCTCTGAATGTGGGTGCCAGCTGGGAGGCCTGGGCAGTCTATGGAATCTCTAACAGTTGAGCCAGTGTTTATTCCTAGGTCACAAATGGACTTTGGGAGCCCATTCCCTATGGAAGGACACTATTGCAGTCCAGATACACAAAGAAGGGCCTGGGCTCTCCCCCAAATGAAGTGATGAACTTTGGTGATCCCCTGTGGAAGGCCTCACTATCCCTAGGAAGTGGGTTTGGGGGATCAGTGGGAAGCATGGGAGGATGGGAGGGCAAGGGAATGGGAAGATGGATATGTAAATAAGAATGCTTCTAAAATTTAAAAAAATATGACTGAAGATAGCTTGTGAATGGGAAAACTTCACCTGAGAACTAGTCTGTGTCCACACCACCCACCTCTAGAACTCAGCAACCCAACTATGTATGTCAAATATCACTCTTCATTTAGATGACTAGATTCTAGACTGGTGTAGAAATTCTAGTCCAATGAGGGGGTGTGGTGAGCAAAAGCAAAAGAACCCAGAGTTCTAGTACAGTAGAATAACTATGGTTGACCATGAATTGAATAGTTCAAGATAGCTCTTTGAAAGAGTGGTCAATTTTCCCCACACAAAGAAATAATCAGTGTCTGCAATGATAAATGTGCTCATTGCCCTGATCTGGTCAACGTGTACTGTACATAAACTGCAGAGTTATACCCCACCCCACAGTGTGCATGTGTTCATTAGAAATAGGAATACTGGAACTGGAGAGACGGCTCCATTGTTAAGAAGTAGTGACTGCCCTTGCAGAGGATCTAACTTCAATTCCTGCTGGAACTCAGAGTAGAAATGTATTCTGAGTACATCCACTTTTTAAAGGATCACTTCCTGGCTCCTCTGTAAACTGCAGGATGCAAGAACAAAGATAGAGACCAGTGGGATAGGAATAAACAATCCAAGAGAAAGGACAAGAGCTCAGGCATGGCTGATGGCAATACATTTTAAATTTAATTTTTATTATTATTTTTATTTATTATTTTTATTCTTATTGGCAGGATTTGTTGACACATTAAGAATCAGATATTATTAATTTTGAGAGGAAGAAGATAAGGGAACCTCAAGGTTTTTGGGTGAATATTGGGAAGCATTCTTGGAGGTTGGAAATAACATGTTGGGGATCAATAGTTGCCAAGTTCTCTCTCTCTCTCTCTCTCTCTCTCTCTCTCTCTCTCTCTCTGTCTGTCTGTCTGTCTGTCTCTGTCTCTCTGTCTGTCTCTCTCTGTCTGTCTATCTCTCTGTCTATCTCTCTGTCTATCTGTCTCTCTCACTCTCTCTCTCTCTCTCTCACACACACACATACACCAACTCTGTGAGCATTAAATCAGTATTAAATTTTAGACCCCATGTTAATCTATCCTTTTGACTTTATAACAACTGTCTCTACAGGTTTCTACATGTTTCCTTGTTCCCCAAGACTGGCACCATTAAATAGTCTCCACAGAAAATCATACTTAGAGACTAAATGGCTCCTTGCAAACTCTTCTAGCAAGATACCATGCAAAACTGAACTTGTGTATCCAATCACAGATGTCCTTTACTTGGTCGTGGTGGAATTCCTGTAATCAGAGAACAGGGCAGAAGGATTGTGGGTTCAAGGTCTGCCCAGGCTACATAGAGCGACCCTGTTTCAATTTTTTTAAAGCCATTGGCTGTAATATGAACTATTCCTTTTTATCAGTGTTGAAAAGAAAACATAGTCATTTGACATATGAATAATGCTTCTTATGCTTATCCATGAATTACTCAGACATAATTACACACACATAAAAGGCAAAAGATAAATAAACAGTGAAGTGTTCTTAAAATGTTATTCTTTTACTAGGTTATTACCTGCATAATTCATTGCTATAAAGCCCTCACTTATGCAATTAAATAGTTAGAACATTATGCTCCTACTTAGTATTAAATTCATCAACATTATTTAAATTATAGGAAAAATTTTAGGATTAAAGAAAGTGGAAAATAGGCCAGTAGTTAAGAACAGAAAATAAGGGGCAGCTTCCCCTGCCCCACTACCAAGTCAGATTTATGCCCAACATCCATTGTGAATTAAATAAAACTGCTTAGACCACACTCAGCCTTTGTTGATTGTAAATAAACTATGCATAATTGTAAGAATGCTTGTGGCCCTGAAACTTCTATGCTTCCAGTCTGACATCATTTCAACCCAGGAATAGCTGTGTGACAAGGAACTTCCAAATTTAGGAACTTAAAACAACAAATGTTTATTACCTCAGTTTTTAGGCGTGTCATGTCCAAGAGAAGCTTAACCATGGACCTAGTTCAAGGAATCTCCTGAGGGTGTCGTGAGAACTGTCCCCAGAGGCTGTGATCACCTAAAGGACAGCTCATTAGATAGTGGCTCCCACCCTGATATAGGTTATATAACCTACTATGGAGGGACATCCAAACTTTGACAATAGTGAGAGTTTTCGGGGCATGCAACATCAAAAACTAGTTCAAGATCTAATGTGCAATGACTTCGAGATGTTTTTGTCATTGGTCTCCTGTGTTGGATCATACAACTGCACTGCAGCCTCAATTTTCAATATTCCACATATGCACCGTGCACTGCGCATGCCATCATGTCGTGAAATGCTATTGGGTGTTACCTGGGCACATGGGCTCAGACTCAAGCCTATTGTGTGGTGTGAGTTACAGCACTCTTATTGCACGCATACAGTCTTCTAGTATGGGAGAAGCACAGTGGATTAATCATGGGAGACAAAGACTTGCAATAGTTTCCTACTGTCATTTCCCACCATGTGAGAATCAAATTAGTTGTGTTGTATTAGAATTGTTCATTTATTAAAACTGCTATTTGAGTTGCTGGCTTGAATTTCTCTCAAAAATTTGTTGAATTAACCTTGGCTGGAGATTAAGGCAGAATTTCCCATGATTTCTCAAATGACCTAAGATGTACTTCTGACAATTTGTGCTGTTTTTATGTAAAATAAAATTCTCAGCAGTGGCAACTATACAATCACACTACTGAACAACTCGGAAAGACATTGAAGATGTTCTACATCCATTTCATGTAATGTTGAACTATCTTTATTTTATAAATATCTTTGGAAAGGATTTTCTTATTTTGCCTTATTCTTTGCACATCCTGTAGTACCAAATATTCAGCCAAAACACATTTTTGTGTGCAAAAACAAAAAAAATGCATCCTTCTGATTGGTAAATTTTCTTTTACCTTTAACAAATTATTTATGCATCAATGAATTGTTTTAATTGGTTGATTATTGGTAAATGTTTGCTTTGTATAGCTATTTTCTATGCCTATATACCCAAGGTTCCATTAGAATTTTTCAGGTAAAAAGAGATCACAAGGGGCTGGAGAGATGGATCAGCAGTTAAGAGCAGTGACTGCTCTTCCAGAGTCCTGAGTTCAATTTCCAACAAGCACATGATGGCTCACAACCATCCATAATGAGATCTGGTGCCCTCTTCTGTCATGCAGGCACACGTACAGGAAGAACACTGTATACATAACAGATAAATCTTAAAAAATAATTTAAAAAAAGAGATCACAAAAGGAAAAAGCCTATGATTCCCTCATCTAAGGGACTGAATGAGACTGGAGTATGTTTCAGAGCTTGCTCTCATGGCTGTTGACTGGAAATCAGTTCCTTGCCACTTGGACCTCCCCGTAGGTCTGTTCTCATAGTGGTATCCTGCACTTCTTGAGCTACTAATCCAAGAGAGAGAGAAAGTAAGTGAGAGCCCAAGATGGAAGCCACCTCATCACATTTGCAGTACGTTACTGGTTACACTGACCAACTTTGTTGCAATGTGAGACAGAGCTACTGCACAGTGACCACCATTTACAACTATTTGAGGTTGTTGAACCCCACCCCCCCACACACAAACCCAGTTTTATTGATTTCCATGATTTTCTGAACAATAGTTTCATATCTATCAAGTGAATCAGTAATGCAACGTCTGTTAAAAAGAATGGCTGCCGGGCACATGGTGGCACATGCCTTTAATCCCAACACTTGGGAGGCAGAGGCAGGCGGATCTCTGTGAGTTCCAGACCAGCTTCCAGGACAGACTCCAAAACAATACAGAGACCCTGTCTTGAAAAACCAAAAGAAAGAAAGAAAGAAAGAAAGAAAGAAAGAAAGAAAGAAAGAAAGAAAGAATGTCTTGCCATGGTATCATTATATAAGAAAGCCAGAAGAAAAAGTTTTTTTGGCAAGCAACTGATATCCATTTACATAATGTTGACTATGTCTTTAGCAAGGGTTTTCTTATTTTACTTTGCTTAGTTTTTGCCTCAACTCTATCCCCTTATCTTAATATTTTCAGAAGCAATTTCATGTACAATACATAGTAGATGTCCTATAAATTCTTGTTGAATGAATAAACCTTTTAGATCTAATCCAGTTCCTTCCTCTCAATATTAGTCCATCGTTTCTCAGCCCCTCAAAAATGCTGGTCACAGCAGTCGTATCCCTCCTTGCTGAAAACTGTCTGGTCATCATTGGCAGCTGGAAATATACACAAGGCAAGAAAGAGCTGATTCATTGTGAGAGTGGAGCATGTGTCCACTCCACAGAATTACTGAGAGAAGATCCGAAGACCACTCATTGCCAATTACCACTATTGCTTGACTCTTTTAAAGAAGAGAGGAGACTTCTGGGTGCTACTCTAGCTTTGCTAATGTATTGAAAATTATAAGGTAAACTTCACCCTGAAATTTCAACTGAGTACGGACTGGCCTTGAGGAAATGCGTTATGAGTACATTTCAATATGGGGGAAGAAGGGGAATATTTAGAAATACACACAGAGCTGGGAGATAGTGGCATACACCTTTAATCCCAGCACCTGGAAGGCAGAGGCAGGTGGATCTCTGTGAGTTGGAGGACCAGCCTGGTCTATAAGAGCTAGTTCCAGGACAGCCTCCAAAGCCATAGAGAACCCTGTCTCAAAAAAACCAAAAAATAAAATAAAATAAAATAAAGAAACACACATACATATGCATGTACACATGTAGACTCCTTATGCACTCTACTACCTTCTCTATAATATTGTGCATGTCTGAGCATACACACACACACCATGACTATTTGAATTATTAATATACATTATTTTATTGAATTTTCAAAACACTTCTTTTGTATTTTAATTTTCTAAAGTTAGAGGCAACTTAAAATTTGTGTGTTTCATTATACCTCTTCCCACAAAAATCATTTCTCAACAATAAAGAAACTAAAAAAAAGCTATAAAATCAATGTTGCATACTACAATTTAAAGTGTCAATAGGTATTCCTTCGTAGTTGAAAGCACTGAGCTGGTGTCTCATCCCCACGAGCTCTCTGCTCCTAATTACCCAAGCACAAAAGTTAGCACCAGGAAGGAGTGTCAGCCCTATTCCCGCAGCATGGTTGCCTGAAGCTTCATGGAGACTCTTTCTGCTTCTGAAAAGCAGGCTAGGAGCAGAATGTCTCTCCTGGGGTTGTAATGAGAGAGCGACAAGAGCACTTCAGTAGGCAGAAAACAGAGTTGGTTCACCTTCAGCTGTGAAATCCTAACCCCCTGATGCCCCAAGGAACAATCTTTGCTGCACCCTAGTGGCAGTGTGTTCTGAGTTCACACCTCTTGGCAGCTAAGTCTTTTTTTTCTTTCTTCCTTTTTTCCTGTCTTTTCTCTTTCTTTCTTCCTTTTTACTTACGTTAGAAACAAGCTTGTTTCATATGTCAATCCAGGTCCCTCTCCCTCCTCTCCTCCCCCGCCCTCCCCACGAGGCCCTCAGTCCCCCACCCAATCTACACTCTGGTCCCCAGGGAGAATGAGGCCCTGTCATTTCCTGGAATCCAGTAACAGAAAAGGAGAACTGCTGAGCAAAGGAGTTAAGACTGGGCTGGTTTAACCCACAGAAACAGTTGACCTGAACAAGGGGGAGCTCTTGGGCCCCAGATTGATGGCTGTGTGGAAAGCATAGGACTGACCCAACTAAGTCTTTTATGAGCCTCCAAGAAGATGCTTAAGACTTTTTGTAGAACAACCACATGAGCCCATTCAGGGAAGAATGCACAGGGGAGTGCATCTGTGTGTCAATGGACCTTCTTAAACGTCATCTCTCTATCCTAGAGAGAGGCTTAATGGCCCAGCTGTACGCCTTTTATCCATTTCCATTTTCTTCCCTTTCATAGCTTTGCAAGCAGGAAAGTTGGGTGAGGTAGAACCAGACCGTAAGTGAATTTGTGTCATAGGCATTTGCGAAATCACACCTACTTTCTATCAACTGTAGGTCCTCTGTCCCCTTCCTAGCTTGTACAGAAAAAATAATAGAATAAAATACTATTTAAATAAAGCTCTTTCTGGGTTTCCTTAGAGGTCCCTGCCCCCAGGGGAAAAGAAAGGTAGTTGGTTATTGCTTTAGGGTCCCAGTCCTTGTCCTAGTACTGTTCATATTCATGCTGAGCCAGCACAGCGAGCAAATACAGAAGACTATTTTAATTTAAAGACTCTCCCTGTGTAGCTGAAACCAGCTTTGAACTCATGAGCTTTCTTCCTCAGTCTTCTGAATTCTGGGATCACAGACCATGACACCAAGATGCATTCTTACTTGCTGGTTGAAATTTTAGTATTCTTGCTGCTCATAGTAACTCATACCAACAATTTCAGTATTTGGAAGATAGAGGGTCAGGCCATTAGCAGCACAGAAAGCTCAAAGTCAGCCAGAGCCACAGTGAACTAATTTCAGAAAACAAATAACAGCACAAAAAAAAATAAAAAATAAAAAGCACCTGCCATTAAAGAGTCTAAGGAGAGTGTCCTACATGTGGCACATGCTTTTAATTCCACCATTCTGGAGGCTGAGGCAAGGGAATCTCTGTGAGTTCCAGGTCATCTACAGCTACACAGTGAGACTCTGTCTCCAAAAACAAAACAAATAAACAACAAAGGATCTAAGAAAATTATATTATGTTTTAAATTTATATTTATGTATGTTTCACATTTTATAATGGAAAACATAATAACAAATTATAATGGTGCTTTTCTAAAACTAGAGTTTTGCTTGAACTATCTTTTGGCATCCAAGTTCAATAATAAGTCTATGCAGTTTATGATCTCTTGGATCTTATTACATTTAAATTTAAAGTGCCCTCCCCTCTCCAAAGGGTTCCTGTGTTGAAGGCGTGGACTCCAGCTGGTATGAATATTGAGAGGTAACTGAATCATGAAAGTACTAACTTCATCACTGGATCAATCAATCACTTGGCCAGTTCATAGCTAAAGGGACTATTAGTAGGTCAGGCCTAGTTGACTCTCTCTCCCCTCACTCCCTTTCTTTCTCCCCTGCCCCTCCCTCCCCTCTCTTTCCGGGCTACCATGAGGGGAGCATCTGTGTTCACCCCACCCTCCCCCATGATGCTGTATCTCACCACATACCCAGATACAGTGGAGCTTAATGACTGTGAAATCCCTGAAGACATGAGCTGAAGTAGATGGTCTCGTGTAAATTGTATCAAGTATTTGCCGGTGAGAAATTGCCTAGCCCAGGTCTGATAGTTAATCTTTACTATCAAGTAGACTCTGTAGAGGGAAAGGAGACATGACAGATGACAATTGGCATTTCTTTTTAAATTGAGTACATGGAATTTTCTTTTTTTCTGCTCCTGAACTTTTTTTTTTTTTTTTTTGGTTTTCGAGACAGGGTTTCTCTGTGGCTTTGGAGGCTGTCCTGGAACTTGCTTGGTAGTCCAGGCTGGTCTCGAATTTACAGAGATCCGCCTGCCTCTGCCTCCCGAGTGCTGGGATTAAAGGCGTGCACCACCAACGCCCGGCTAAAATAACTACTAGTTCTTTTTTTTTTTTCAATTTATTATGAATACAACATCCTGCCTCCTTGTATGTCTGCACTCCAGAAGAGGGCACCAGATCTCATTATGGATGGATGTAAGCCACCATGTGGTTGCTGGGAATTGAACTCAGGACCTCTGGAAGAGCAGTCGGTGCTCTTAACCTCTGAGCCATCTCTCCAGCCCCTCTGCTCCTGAACATTGATGTGGTTTCTAATCCAAGAAAAACATCCAAGTATTTTATTATGCTCATATTGTTTCAAGCGATCTGAAATATTTTTCTTTTGGTACTGATTTTTCTCTGTAATTTTCCCATATGTTAAACTGAATGTTTTACCTTAACCTTACAAACTAAACTTTCCTTTCCAAATACTTAAAAGGCTGGTTTCAAGTTTTTGAAACTGTGTTGTATATTGAATATCTGATTTCTATGAATGCTGAGAGAAGGTATCAATTCAATGAGTAAAATGTAGGAAGCATTGTGTGGCAAGTGCCACGTTCTTGTTAGTCTTGTGTCTGTAATGGTGCATGAGCATCGCTATAACTATACATTTGTGACAAGCATATTTACACTGCTCTATAGCAGTACATCATTTTCTTGAATAAAGTTGTATGAAATTAACTAAGTCTTCCTCCCTTTGAATCAGCTCAACTCTATATTTATAGTCAATGGAAAGTCAATGTAAACATGTTATGTTTTCCTTCCACCAAATAAGAAGTATAAAAATGTCCGTGTTTGCTGGGCGGTGGTGGCACACGCCTTTAATCCCAGCACTCGGGAGGCAGAGGCAGGTGGATCTCTGTGAGTTCGAGACCAAGCCTGGTCTACCGAGCAAGTTCCAGGACAGGCTCCAAAACAATACAGAGAAACCCTGTCTCGAAAAAAAACAAAAACAACAACAACAAAATGTCCTCGTTCTGTTCTGGTGATCATATTCCACTCACTGTAATGCAACCTTGCCACTTGAAGGTGCAGAACAAGCCATAACCTCATCCTTGTCTTACTAGTATTTATAAGATTAATTGATTGGTTGTTGGTTGTGTTTTTTTTTTTTGGCTGGTTGACTTGGGTTGTTTTGTTTCAGAGAGACTCCCTTATTCTCAAGATGCTACAATTTAGTTTAGTTTCGTAGTCACTAATTGAAAAACAACATGAGAACTATATGTTCTATCCTGGAATTAATTCATTATGGTATTTCCTTGGTGGAAAAATAAGAAACAGGAGTTTGAGTTCTGTGCAACAAATTCCAGCTACCAAGGATGATGATAGTGGTGTTCAGCACAGTGTGGGCTATGACACACCCTGGAACTGAGCAGTGTTCTCCAGCTTCATCATGACAGATGGCTGACACACTGGACAAGATAAGTTGTAACAGTTGAGTATGGCTGTAACCGTTGTGTGTGACTGTAACAGGTGAGTGTGGCTGGCTGAAAAAAGCAGACAATAGAAAATACTTGAAAATCCAGGCAGTCCATGACTTAGACCAGTAGGATAGAGAGGGTGGCAAAGAAAAGGCCAATTCCCAATCCAGCTGAGGACTTCTGTGATAAATGGTGAATGATTGAAAAAGAAGTTCAGATTAGAAACTCAAACTGAAGACATTTTTTTTTAAATCCTTGCTGGTAATGTCCATTCTCCAAAGGAGCAAGTCTGAGTCGCTGACATCTCAGATACAAGAATCATGATAAACATGGTAAACTGGAGATAATTTGGTTTTGTTTTAAACTCTTTAAATACCTAAAGTAACCAAAGAGACAACCAAAATGAAAAGGATACCCCAAAATCTTAAAACATAATACCAGCACCCAGACAGAAACCATGGCAGTTACCTTTGAGAAATTCCTAGTTTATATGTTACCAGAATTGACATTTCATGCTATGTTGTATTATTCATGAAATTACTATCAACAGAAGTCCCACTTGAACTGTATAACTGTTGTTCAGTAGGGACTTTTGGAAAGTAGAAGCTGATCCTATTAGCAGAGCATGAGAAGCAAGCACTGAGAGTCCTGGGCACACTGTCTCCACTCCCTCTCCTCAGCTTCCTATGGCTCTACTCCCAAGATCAACACTCCAAACTGCACTGCCCCCAAAACCTCCTCTGTGCAACCATGCTCCTACAACCCACAACTGTCCTTGTCCTCCCCGTTGATTGACATCCTCCCTCTTGTCTTTGCTTTCCCCCTATCCTGTTTAGCTTCCATGGACCATCAAGGGCATCACACTTGCCAAAATCCCTTGACTCCTTTTTTTTTTTTTTTTTGCCCACAGCCTCCTGGCAAAATCCCAGTCCTGGATGAATGGAGCCATCTGCCTCTTTTTGTGTGTGCCTGTGCAAGGACTGTTGAGATACTAGAGTTAAATTACACATCTCCATGGTCTATGAATTCACGGTCATCAACTTCAAATGGGTCTGAATACTGTCTGGCACTCTTCCTCCAGACTGGCTTCTGCTGACACCACTCTACCAAAACGGCTCAGCCAGTGTCACTGGTGATTTTGATGACATTGCTCATTCCAAGCCACTCTTTGGTTTTCAAATGACCTTCCCAAAAAGTTAAAAATGGTTGATTGTATTTCCAATGTCCTGCCATTGGCTGTGTTCTCCTGGAATTTTATCTTACAACTTTCCCCTCGCCCTGAAGCTTCTCTTGCCTAATCACTATAACCGGGGAGATTTCACTGTCACTGAAGTGTTGAGGAGCTCACTCACACAACTCCAGTTAGATTTATTGACTCTTTTTTAAACAAAGTCTCATTCTGTAGCCTATTTAGGTTGGCTTAAGTATCCCAAGTACTGGGATTGTAGGTGTGAGCCCCCAAGCCTAGAACCACAATGCCTTTTCTGAGTATGCACACTAATGAGTTTCACAGAGACCTCTGATACAGTGACTCCCGAAGAGGAGTCTTTATCTCCCTCTCGTCACCTGCCCCTCCATGGTGTTTCCGAGTCAGGAGAGGAACCACCTCTGAAAGAGAGAATTGGGCTTCTCCATTGTCCTGTGCTCAGCACATACTGCCACTCACTGATGGTGTTGAGTCTACATTTTAGATATTTACCTGACTCCTCACACTGTTTCACTCTTTTTCATGCCCTATTTTAATCTCTACTAGCGTCGGTTTCTCTAGCAATCTTCTATATGCCTCTCTGCTGCCTTCCAAAGACAAGAAGTTCGGTGATTTGTTGTTTTTCTTTTTGTTCTCTAGAACAAATCTGGACAGTCGTACCCTAAACTAAAATTTTATTGGTTTATCGTGTTCTTAGAATTGTGACTGAAGCCGGGCATTGGTGGCACACACCTTTAATCCCAGCACTCAGGAGGCAGAGGCAGGTGGATCTCTGTGTGTGTTTGATGCCAGCCTGGTCTACAGAGTGAGTTCCAGGACAGCCTCCAAAGCAATACAGAGAAACCCTGTCTCGAAAAAACAAACAAACAAACAAAAAAAAAGAATTATGACTGAAATCTGCAGTAGCCCATCTGAATAGGCACATCTCAATACAGTAGCTAAGTGACTTACTCTTTAGAGATGTACAAAGCTGCTCCTATATACTGTAGTTCTAGTCTTTGGGCCTTGACACACACTGACTTCTCTTCTTCAATCTCTCCCTCCCACTTCTTACCCTAACAATATTTTTTTATTTGTGAGGTGTTACTGGTGTTACTGTGCTGGAGATTAAACATAGGTCCTCAGACATGCTAGGCACATGCACGACCCCTAAGCTTTCACATAGTTTTGAAATGTTGGGGGAAGTCCTGTGCATTTGTCAATAAAGTACTGTTGAGCCTATAGGAAACCTAGATAGGAGGGACTAGGAGTCCAGGAGAACTCTGGGAAGGGGAAACACAAGAGAGTCAACATATAACGCCGGGTAGGAGCCCGAAAACTTCTCCGGTAAGAAACATACTTAGCTTAACAATTATGGGGTAATTACTTAAGGCAGAGCTAGCCAGTAAGAGACAAGCAAGGCCAACAGCTTCATGATTAATATAGCCTCCTGTGTGTTTATTTGGGACTCATGCGGATCTAGAACCAGGCTGGCGCGGCAGAGCCCAGGCGACTGGCGGGGGGATATACCAAAGCGGCTAGCAAAGGAAAAAGCTTCTCGTAACATAATGGTGATCAGGAGTGGGATGATGAATTTCCACATAAAATGACAAAAGCTTTAAAGGAATTTTAGAAACAGAAGAACGGTGAGAAGCACAGATTTTGGTAGCAGCATTTTCTCAGGTGTGCTCTGTTTTGCTAGCGACAAGCCGAGATTCACGTGGCTCGGTTACCGGAGTCTTCCTGACTCAGCATAAAAAGAAAAAGAAAAAAAAAAAAAACCAACAAGGTTGTTTTAAGAGACTCTGCTAACGATTGAAAGGTGTGTACGTACAGCTGGAAGTGGCAGCTTTTGCTGGAGGTCAGCATGGACTGAGGCGGTAAGCTGGAATCATGCTTACGCCCGCCATCTTGGAAAAAAAAAAAGAGGCAGTTTAAACTGCCACGGTTTTAACAGATAAGACACGTGGCCAGAAAAACATAAAGATTTACAGTAAAGTCAGACTTGGATGAACAAAACCTTTAAAGGTTTACAGTGTGTTTAAAAATATACGTGAGATTGAGAGAGAAAATGAAACGGCAAAGTGGTAAATAAATACAAAAGCTGGCGTTGTGGTGGCGCACGCCGGTAGGAATTGCTCCAGAGGCAGAGGCAGGCGGATTTCCAAAGAGACACCCTGTCTCAGAGAAAAAGAAATAAAAGTGAAAGAAATAAAGTAATAATAAATAAATAAGCCACACAAAGATGGAAAATACACAGAGAGTCTGGATACTGTACACTATTGTGTTTTTCAGTTTTTTGCTTGCTCAGGAAGGAACTGCTGCTAAAGTACACTTGATTATAAATGCTGCTGAATTAATCCAACTTCTATCTTTTGAAAATGCCTTGACTTCAAAATTTAAGTATAAGGATATGTTACTCGGAAAAGGAGATTTTATTTATGTTTCTACAGAAAATGAAAAGCTAAGGATTCCTTCCAGGCTTCTGTGGTTTGACGAACCAAGACCCCCGGAAGCAGTGGACCAGGTGTTCCAACAATCGAAACAGCGAAGATGATGCAGTCTTACAGACCCCGAAAATATGAACTTATACAGGTTTCTGAGTTTTGTCATGATCCCCATGGTATGAACAGCGCCCCCTTCCAGCAGGAAGCAGTTTGGAATGAGCGACGTCCCAATTCCCATCTTGTTTATAAATCTTTGTTTTCATTTAAATGGGATTGTTTATAATTGGCTAATGATCACAGCCAATCTTTTTTAATGGTATAAAAGGGAATTAGGGTATGGGTATTGTTTTTCATTTATTGATACAAATTCAAAGTCAATTTTGTGATAAGTATATTTCTCCTCTTGATTAAGTATTGTGCTTATACTGATCTTTTAAAACGTAATACATAATTGAATACAGACTATAGATAGTTACTTATAATAGAATTTATAGTTAGGTAAGTTAGGTTTTCTAGATATACAGAAATATATTTGAGATAGATAAACAGTCTTCAAACCTCTCAAATACCTTCAGAAAATGGCATTTAATATGGTTTAGGGTTTTTCTTGACAATGAGAAATGTCTGCTCCTGGCAGCACCAATTACGTCTGAGAGGAAGATGGGCATCGAAGAAACTTGTTATGGAGTTTGCTTTCAACATGGCAAGATTAGGCATTTGGGCAAGAAACTGCTCTTGCCTAGACTGTTTGACTGTTGCTGTATAAACTAGACAGGCAGGACCCACAGGAAAGTGACTACTGAACTCAGTCTTACAGGGTTCCTGCTTCATGAAAGAGTCTACGAGACTTTCTACAGGACAAAGAAAAGTGAATAACAGACTGCCAATGCAGATGGACAGTTTAAAATTTCCTGCTTTGCTGAGAAGTGTTCCAGACACACTGTGGCCTATGGGCTGAGATGGATGCCCAGAGGAACTTCGGGTGACTGTCCAGATAGCAAGATGTCTCTGTCAATCCTAGTGTTTATTTATTATCCTTCTGTGGTCTTTGATGGAGTTGAAGACAGATAGTTGTAATTACAGTTTTCCTTAGTTATGATAAAAGATAAGCTACATAGAACTTGGGACTCACAAGGATGGGATGGATGATATTTTCTTTAAATCTTGGTAAAATATTGTAACTATGTTCTTACTTGATAACTGTTCTGTCATATACAATTTGACTATGTTAAAATTAAGACCTTTCTTTTATTTAAACAGAAAAGAGGAGATGTTGGGGGAAGTCCTGTGCATTTGTCAATAAAGTACTGTTGAGCCTATAGGAAACCTAGATAGGAGGGACTAGGAGTCCAGGAGAACTCTGGGAAGGGGAAACACAAGAGAGTCAACATATAACGCCGGGTAGGAGCCCGAAAACTTCTCCGGTAAGAAACATACTTAGCTTAACAATTATGGGGTAATTACTTAAGGCAGAGCTAGCCAGTAAGAGACAAGCAAGGCCAACAGCTTCATGATGAATATAGCCTCCTGTGTGTTTATTTGGGACTCATGCAGATCTAGAACCAGGCTGGCGCGGCAGAGCCCAGGCGACTGGCGGGGGATATACCAAATCGGCAAGCAAGGAAAAAGCTTCTCTTAACATATTGAAAGGTACTGGTTCAAAAGTTTACTTCCATCATGAAGGTTCCCTACCCTG
The DNA here is from genome assembly GCF_017639785.1 of Mesocricetus auratus. Taxonomy (NCBI): domain Eukaryota; kingdom Metazoa; phylum Chordata; class Mammalia; order Rodentia; family Cricetidae; genus Mesocricetus; species Mesocricetus auratus. The sequence continues at coordinate 36,754,647 of NW_024429194.1, read as the reverse complement.
TCCATGTTATTGAGGAGAAGCCCCAGTCTGTGAGTGACTCAACCCACATGTCACACAGCCTGTCAGAGCAGAGTCATGGTAACATGGTAACAGCCATGGGACACAGGCCAGAGACCCTGTGGCAGCCTGAGAACTTCTTTTCAGAGATTTCTGTTCACATGAACCAGGATGATTGACATCACCAGAGAAGAGAATTTCAGGGTGACTTGGCTATGTAGCAGCATTGGGGTTTTTAAACCTTTTTTTAGAGACGTGGTGACTGTACATGGGGGGAAAGAAAATAAACAGACTTTCTGGGGTTTATTGGAGCCTGGTTCTGAGTTGACACTGATGCAGATAGAACAGTGTGGCCCTCCAGTTAAAGTAGGGGCTTATGGAGGTCCAGTGGTTCTCCAAACTCACCCTGTGGTTTTTTTCCTCAATCCTAGGATGTATAATTGGGATAGATATAAGTTGGCAGAATTATTACAGTGGTTCCCTGACCTGTGGAGTGAGGGTTGTTATGGTTGGAAAGGCTAAAGGGAAGCTGTTAGTGTTGCCTCTACCAGAGAAAACAGTGAATCAAAAACAGTATTGCATCCCTGGAGGATCTGCAGAAAGTAGTGCCGCCATCAAGGACTTGAAAGATGCAAGTGTGGTAGTTTCCACCTCCTCTCCCTTTAACTCTCCTATCTGGCCAGTGCAGATGGATCATGGAGGATGATGGTTGACCGTAAAAAATTCAGTCAGGTAATAACTCCGATTGCAGCTGCTGTGCCAGGTGTGATGGCCTACCTTGAGCAAAATAACACACCTCCCGGTGCAAAGCATGCAGCTATTGCTCTAGCAAGTGCCTTTCTCTAAGCACCAGTCCATAGGGACCACCAGAAGCAATTTGCTTTCAGTAGGCAAGGCCAGCCGTATACATTTACAGTTTACCTCATGGATACATTAACCTCCTGCCCTGTGTAGTAACTTAGTTATAAAGATCTTGATCATATGTCTCTTCTAAAAAATCACTATATTCACCATATTGATGACATGATGTACAAAGTAAGCAGGAAGCAGAAACCACTTTGGACTCGTTGGCAACTCTTAAGTGGATCAGACGGTGGGAAATAAATCCAACCAAAACTCAAGAGCCTTGTACTTCAGTGAAATCCTTAAGAGTCCAGTGATGTGGGGCATGCAGAGAATCCTTCTAGGAGAGGAATAAGTTATTGCACCTGGCCACTCCATCACTGAAAAAGAAACACAACATTAGTGGACCTGTTTTAATTCTTTTGAGGGCACATTTCTCACCTGAGTGTGACACTCCATCAACCAAGTGGCTCAGAAAGCTGCTTGCTTTAAGTGACCTGGAAAAGGAAGAGAAGGCTTTCAACATGTCCAGGCTGCTCTGCCGCTTGGACCATATGATCCAGCAGGCCGGATGGTACTTGAAATGTGTGGTGGTTTAAGTAAGAATGGCTCCATAGGCTCAGTTTGAATTCTTAGTTGCCAGGGAGTGGAACTTTTGACGGGATTAGGAAGTGTGGCTTTGTTGGAGGAGGTCTGACCTTGCTGGAGGAAGTGTTCCACTGGGGGTGGGTTTTGAGGTTTCAAAAGCCCATGTTAGCCCCAGTCTCCCCCTCACCTCTCTCTGCCTGAGGATCAGGACGTAGCTCTCAAATACTTTTCCAGCACCATCCCTGCCATGCCTGATGCCACACTCCCCACCATGATGGTCATGGACTAAACTTCTGGAACTGCAAGAAAGCCCCCAGTTAATTACTTTCTTATACAACGGTTGCCTTGGTCATGTTGTCGGAGGCAGGAAGATCTCTGAGGTTTGAATCCAGCCTCATCCACAGAGTAAGTTCCAGGACAGCCAGGGCTACACAGAGAAACCCTGGGTCTTGGAAAACCGAAGAAAAAGGAGGAGGAGAGAGAAAAAGGGAAAGGAAGAGGAGGAAAAGAAGTTGTCCAAATGTCTATAGTTTCTATTCCTGTCATTCATGCTGTCTGCTGCCAAGCATGCACCTCATGGGGTGTGTCCTAGGCTCTGTTGATTGAAGAAGAGAAGACGAGGCCAGGCTTATTGATGGTTCTAAATGTTATGTAGGCACAACCTGGAAGTGGTGCGGCTGCAGCGTTATAGCCCCTTTCTAGGACAACCCTGAAAGATACCAGTGAAGGGAAATCTTCGGAGTAGGCAGAGCTTCAGGCAGTGCATATGGTCACACATTTTGTTTGGAAGAGAAAATGGTCAAATGTGCAGTTATTCAAAGATTGGTTGGATGGTCAGGGACTTGGAAAGAGCATGATATAAAAATTGGTGAGAAAGACATCTGGGGAAGAAGTTTGTGGATAGATCTCTCAAAATGGGTGAAGGATGTGAAAATACTTGCCTTCCACACAAATGCATATTAAAAGGTAAATTCACCAGAGGAAGAGTTGAATAATCAAGTAATCAAGAGTGTAGGATGACCCATTCTGTGGACAGTCATCTTTTTTCCCCTTCCTGTCATTGCCCAACGGACCTGTAAACAAAGTGGCCACGCTGGTGGACACAGAGATTATACATGGGCTTGACAACATGAACTTCCACTCACCAAGGCTGACCTGGTTATAGCTGCTGCTGAGTGCCAGATCTGATAGCAGCAGAGACCAACACTGAGCCCCAGATATGGCATCATTTCCCAGGGTGACCAGTCAGAGCCTTGGTAGCAAATGGACTACATTCTAATACTTTCTCAGTGTAAAAGACAATACTTTGTCCTTACTGGAGTAAATACTTACTTTGGCTATGGATTTGCCTTTGCTACATGTAATGCTTCTACCAGAACCACTATCCTTGGACTTACAGAATCCTGATCCACCATCATGATATTCCACACTGTATTGCTTCTGACCAAGGAATTCAATTCACAACCAGACAAGTGTGACAGTGGACATATGAACATGGATTGTTTTCCCACCATCCTGAGGCAGCTGGCCTGATAGAAAGATAGAATGACCTTTTGAAGAAACCATGACACTGCCAAGTGGGTGTCAGCATCTTGGAGAGCTGGAGCAGTACTCTCCAGATGGTGGTATATGCTTTGAATCCAATATATGGTACAGTTTCTCCCTCAGCCAGATCCAAGAGTCAAAGAGTAGAAAATGGAGTGATTCTGCTCGCCATCACCACAAGTAACCCATGAAGAAATTCCTTTGCTTTCTGATCCCACACCCTTAAGCTCTGCTGGCCTAGAAGTTTTGGTTCCAGAGTGGGGAGTGCTCCTGCCAGAAGACATAACAAATATTCCAAAGAACTGGAAGCTCAGACTTCCCCCTGGCCACTTTGGGCTTCTGATGCCCTTTAGTCAACAGACTAAGAAGAGGATAGCAGTGGCAGGAGGGGTGAGTGATCCACATTACCAAGAGGAAATTGGATTGCTTCTCCATGATGAAGAAAGATTATGTCTGGAGTGCAGGGGATCCTTTAGGACATCTCTTGGTGCTACCATATCCTGTGATGTAAAGTCAATGGGAAATGACAACTAGCCAATCCAGGCAAGATGACAAAGGGTACAGACCCTTTGGGAACAAAGGTATGTATCTCTCCTTCAGTAAAAGAATCGAGACATGATGAAGTGCTTGCTAGGTGGAGGAAATATAGAATGGGTCATAGAGAAGGTGGCTATAAATACCAGCTAAGGCCAGTTGCAGAAATGAGGGCTACATTTGACATGAGTGCTTCCATCATATTTTGTTAAGAATGTGTTTGAACAGATATTTGTGTTTTCTTCCCTCAACTTCTTTATCATGTAATGTAACATCAATTAAGAGGATATCAGTGGTTATCATATTTAAGTTTTGAATACCAAAAGAATGTCCCTCAAGGGACATTGCCACCTATTCTAAATATATAATACATTTGCAAATGTATATGGGATAGTTAAATCATGTCAGACATAATTTTGACCTGGTTATTGTTTTTGTTTGTTGAGTTGATTTTGAGACATGGTTTCTCAGTGTAACATCTCTGGCTGTCCTGGCAATCTCTTTGTAGGTCAGGCTACCTGCCAGTGCCTCCGGAGTGCTGGGATTAAAGGTGCATGCCTTCATGCCTGGCTCTGGTTATTGTTTTCATTTGGAAATTAAGCATGACATACGTTGATTGTGTATCAAGTTGACAAAATGTGAACTTGTGATGGCTATTCTTGATTGTCAAATTGACTACATCTGTAAGTAACTAAAACCCAAGCAGCTGTGATAGATTTTTCTCTAAATTAAATCATTTGAAGTGGAAGACTCACTTTTATTCTGGGTCTTTTGAGGCAGGAAGACCCACCTTTATTGTGGCCTCCACCTTCTGCTGGCAGCCTGTTTAAAGAAGATAGAAGAAGAAAGCTTTTGCTGTGTCTGTTTGTTCTTGCTGTTGCTGTTAAGTCCATTCCTTCACTGGCATTAGATCATACTTCTTCAGATTCTGGCATGTACAGAAGACCAGCTGAAATATCCAGCCTTGTGGATTGATCAGCTACTGGATTCTTGGACCTTCCATTGGTAGACAGCTGTTGTACTATCTTGACCACAGCCTATAAGCCATGCTAATAAATTTGGAAATTAAGCATGACATAAAGATATATGTATGTGTGTAAAATGATACATAGATATAGGTATAGGTATAGATTATTCTATCAGATCTTTCTCTCCGGAGAAACATGACCGATACATATATATATACGTGTGTACAGACACACATATATATATATATATATATATATATATATATATATATATATATATATATATATGTGTGTGTGTGTCTGTACACACAGGACATTGGATCCCCTGGTGCTGGAGCTAGAGTTGTGAAGTGTAATTTCTGGGAACTCAGGTCCTCTGGAAGAACAGTAAGTGTTCTTAATCACTGATCAATCCAGCCCAGAACTGGAGTTATTAAGAAGAGATGATGAAGAAGATTCAAGCCTGGGGTTCTTAGAAAGAAAAGTGGTCAAGATATAGGCTCTGTTTTAGGGAGCCTATACCTGAGCACCTGTATAGGCTCCCTAAAAGAGATGCCTTTGAGTGCTTCTACAATAACTATAGGCATCATTTTGGTGACTTCTGCAGTTACATCTCAAATGGTTGCTAAGGAACTTAAATGTGGTTCCTTGGGTGCATTGATCGATAAAATCCCAGGTCACAAAGGTTGCACAATTAAGATATGTTTTTACTATAAATGAAGTTCATAGTCTTGTTTGTGAGAGTCCCAGAAGGGTACATCTGTGAGAGCAGGGTTACATCTGGGAAAAAAGAAAGATATTTGAACATCATGTATTCCTATGCCTTGAGCATGGTGCATTGTTGAACTCCTGTTTAAAAATCTTTTTGTATAAAAAGAATATTATTTCTTTGTACCAAACGCTGCTAATTGTTCAGGAATTTTTGACTCTTAGCTAAAGCTATGTGTAGGCCAGACTTGGGAGGAGGGCTCTTTTCCCTTTCTGTTTCCCCATAGTTTTCCTTGTGTTTTTCACTTGTGTCACTACTCACTTTATAATACATCTCTCTCCCTTCATGTTACTGAGGGTTGATAGGGGTTGTCCTGCTGTATATATGTTTTATCTTATTGGTTAATAAATAAAACACTGTGGCCAATAGAGGCAGGGAGATAAGTAGGACTATGGTCAACGAGAATTCTGGGAAAGGTAGGCAGGAGAGGAGCTGGCCAGAGAAGAGTCACCATGTGAGCCACCAAAGTTAGAGGTCCGGACCCTTCTCCGGTAAGCCAAGACCATGTGGAAATACATAGATTAATAGAAATGTGTTAATAATTAAGACAGAGCTAATCAATAAGAAGCCCTAGTCACTGGCCAACAATTTTATAATTAATACAGCATCAGTGAGTTTATTTGGGGCTAATGGCTGTGGGACCAGTCTCTGGGAAAGAAATCTTATAAGAACAGAGGATTAAAAAAAGGTCTAAACATACCATCTGACTTCACTAGTTTTCAGGTGACTTAAAAATGGCTAAATCTGAAGGTTACATAACTGGGGTGATACAGTATTAGTTTCCCACTGGCTTTGCCATAGATAATACCTCTATGATGTAGGTTATGGCTGCAGCTGTCCAGTTACTTTTCAGGGTCACAAAGGCTACTTTTGATGGAAACGCTAGCTCTCCAGCTGGGCTTGCAGATGTCCAGTGGGTGGCTGGAACAAGCTGAGGAGGCTTGACATCAATTTTGCTCACATGGCTTCTAGCCCCTTTGTTACCTTGATCTTCTACAAGCTCTGCATGTAGACATGTTAACTGTTTGAGAAGTATTTTGCCCAGAACCACACTATGGGATTAACTTGACCTAGACTTGTCCTGCTTCTCTTTCTCACCAACTGTCATGAACGGAAGCATCAGAACGTGAAAGGGGGGAAGGGGGAGCACATGGGCTGTGGAGGGTCCCTAGCTGTACCCAGAGCATGCGTGCATATCCCCCTTCTCATTAGTCCACCCACTGCAGAAGTTCTGAGCCACACCACTCTCTTGCCCCGGCATGCACTGCAAGTCTCCTGGGATTTCCCTACTCCTTTCTCCTTTGCTCTCCACAAAGAGAGTAACCCAGCAGAGATTACACATCACTTCTGCCCAAAGGTTTCCAAAGCTTCCTTCTCATTTAGAATAAAAGCCCAATTCTTTACAGTGGCTCATGGTGCCTTATTCCACTCGTCACTCTGCCTCCTCCTTTTGTTCTCTGTGTTGCAACCATTCTGCCCTTCCGGTTGTTCCCAAAACAATACCACACACCCACTATGTAGGGCCTTCCTCTCAGGCTGGAGCATGCTCCCTAAAGTTTCCTGTAGCTTGCTATCCCCACTCAGTATTCAGCTCTTTATTCAACTGTGGTCGGTGAAGTTTCCTCTGACAAGCCTGCTTAAAATTGCAGCTCCTGCATGACCTTTTCTGAAGGGAAATGTAGGTGGAGTAGATGTGGGGGAAAGGAGAAGGAGGGGAGGGGGTTGACTAGGAGGAGAGTAGGGAGGGGAAACTGCTGTCCAGGATGTAATATATAAGAGAATTAAGAGACATTGCAGCTTTCTGTCCTGAGCATGGTGAGGCAGGCCTATAAACCATGGCAGCTTTCTTCTGGCCCCCACTACTGTCTTTGATAATGGTGACATATCTTCATCTAACACCCTATAACATTTATTAATTCCTTTTGTTTATTAACTTTTTTCTTCTCCGAGACTGACAGTTTCTTTAATTCAATATTCTTTTCATATAATGTTTTCTGATTTCAGATTCACCTCTCCCAACTCCTCCCAGACTTACCACCTACCGAAATCCAAACTTTTCTCTCTTTCTTTAGAAAACAAACAGGCAAGGAAACACACACACACACACACACACACACACACACACACACACACACACACAGAGATAGAGAGAAAACCCATAAAAACAAAATCAGAAACCATAATGTATAAACAAAAGATCTGTAAGGTAAAACAACAAAATAAAGCAAGAAAAAAAGAAGTATGATGACACCAAAAAACCTCCAAAAATACCATTGAGTTCGGTTTTCATTGGCCATCTAACTGCTGGACATAGGGCCTCCCTTAAGAATGGTTTGGATAACAGTGAGACTCCGTTGGAGAAAACTAACTTTTCCTTTGTGAACAGTTATCAGTTGGAGATAGCTTCTGGGTTAGGGCTGGGGACTTATGTCCACTTACCCTCTCGGTGCTGGAACCCCCTCTAGAATAAACCTCAGCAGGTCCTGTACACACTGCCGCAGTCTCCGTGAATTTACGTGTGCTTCAGTCCTTATTTCCTTGGTGTCCTCCATCCCTACTTGCTCTTACACTCTTTCTGCCGCCTCTTCTTCCAGAGTTCCCTGAACCGTGAGGGCAAGATTTGATGGACACATCTCAACTAGAACTGAATGTTCCAAGGTCTCTTGCTCACTGCATATTTTCCAGCTGTGGGTCTCTGTATTTGTTCCCATCCACTGCAGGAGAAAGCTTCTCTGATGATGGCTGAGCAAGATATGTGTGTGGTGGAGTGCTGCTAGGAGCCATTTTATTGTTACATTCACTTAGAGGAGCAGTATTTGATTTTCCCCTAGGTCTATGTCCTATCTAATCGGCATGTGCTCCGTGGAGTGGTCCTTAATTCCAATCAAATAGTGGTTTGTTATTCCCTTAGCTTTCGTGTCATAATGCACCGGTGTATCTTACGGGTAGGTAACTATTGTAGGTCAAGACTAACAACTCTTTGAGGTCAGGAATTTCCCTCTTAACTATCGCCTTTCACCACTGCCATATAGTAGATCCTGGAGTTAATTACCTTTCTGTTGCTGTGATAATACAACATAACCAAGGCAACTTAGAAGAGAAAGAGTTTATTTGGGCTTAGGGCTCCAGAGGGATAAGAGTCCACAGTGGCAGGTGCAAGAAGCTAAGAGCTCACATCTTGAGCTGTAAGCAGAAGACAGAGAGAGTGAGGTAGAAACGGTGCTGGTCCTTTACCCCAGTGCTTTACTTACTCCAACAAGGTCACACCTCCTAAGCCTCCCCAAACAGTGCCACCAACTGAAGACCAAGCATTCAAATGCCACAGCCTATGGGTAGTATTTCTCATGCAGATCATAACTCTCAAAAGAGATTATTTTTGTTTGTTTGGTGCTTGGTATTGCTTATTTATTTGTTTGTTTGTTTATTTTATGTCTCACTATGTTGCCCAGGCTGGCCTTAGGCTTCACAATCTTCCTCCCCCCTCCCTCCAAGTGCTAGGATTACAAGTATGTGCCATAATACCTAACACTTTGTATATATGCATATATGAATTCACAAGTAAATGTACAGCATCCTCAATAAACACTTATAAGAGAAGCACTTGTTTTAATAGCATCATGAACATATGGTTTGAATTCTATGGCTTGAATTCTACTGGTAACATCTACACATGCTTCTAGCGAATTAAATACTTGTTTGAACACATTTTCTGCTTTTGGATTGCCTTCTTGCTCAGTCTGTTTGCTAAACCTAATGAAGCACCCTTATCTTCTTCTAGGCTTATCAACTTCTAGGCCTTCAATGTCATTAACTTTCCAAATTTGTTTACCTTTAGCTTCTCTCTTCCATTGATAATTTGCATTCATAATTTCAACACCCTCTGTGCTGGCTAGATTTATGTCAACTTGATACAAACTATAGTCATCTGAGAGTAGGGAACCTCAATTGAGAAAATGTCTCCATAACATTGGGCCGTGGGTCAGACTGTAGAGCGTTTTCCAAATTAGTGGCCAATGGGGGTGGGCCCAGGCCATTGTGGGTGGTCCCACCCCTTAGTCCTGGGTTCTATAAGAAAGCAGGCTGAGTAAGCCATATGGAGCAAGCCAGTAAGCAGCACCCCTCCTCCACAGCCTCTGCATCAGCTCTGCCCTCCGGGTTTCTGTTCTATTTGAGTTCCTGTTTTGGCTTCCTTCAGTGATAATCTATAATGTGGAAGTATAAACCAAATAAACCCTTTCCTCCCCAACTTGTTTTTTGATCAAGGTGTTCTGTGGCAGCAGCAGAAACCCTCCCATATGACATTAAACAGTGTCTATCAGCTATTTGTGCTTCAAAATCAACATTTAGAAATTCAAATAATTTGCACAACTACTCACATTAACTTCTCACAAAATACACATATACCCAGACTATACTTTCTTGTTTGCATAGGTATATAATAATATAATATAATAATGTATAGGTTGCCCACCTCATTATATAGTCATATAACCAAGGTAGAAATGATGAATTTCTCACACCCCATAGATCTCTGTGTCCTCCTGTTCTTTACCTGTGATTTGGTTTCGCGTGGACCATTTTCTTTTTTCTTCACTCATTCATTGGCTCATTTCTGCAGTGTTGTGGATGGAGCCCAGGGCTTTGCACATGCTGAAAAGCACTCTAACATTTAGCTGCTTCCCCAGCCCTCACACAAATTCCTGCTTTACATCTTTGGTTAAGAATAGGTATAGTAGTGAGACAAAATACTGCATTAAAGGAGTAAGAAAGTGTTTATTCTAAACCCAATATGAGTGATGCTGACTTGGAAGCTCAGATTCAAGACATCTTGAATGACCTGCTGCTCTAAGGAAGGGCATATTTTTTCGTGGGCATTGTGTAGGCTGGCTGCAAAAAACAAAAAGGAGGATGGTTTCAGAGGTTATCTTGTTATTTTGAGCCTTAGGGCTAGTGAAAGCCTATTAAAGTGATATTCTAAGAGGTAACAAGAAGCAGAGGCAGGTGGATCTCTGTGAGTTTGAGACCAGCCTGATCTACAGACCGAGTTCCAGGACAGCTTCCAAAACAATACAGAGAAACCTTGTCTCGAACAACAACAACAAAAAAAAAAAAAAAAAAGAAAGAAAGTTAGGTCAGATGTAAAGATTCAAGGAATTGGCCTTTAAAAAAAACACAGTCGGGCGTTGGTGGTGCACGCCTTTAATCCTAGCACCTGGGAGGCAGAGGCAGGCGGATCTCTGTGAGTTTGAGGCCATCCTGGTCTACAGAGTGAGTTCAGGACGGCCTCCAAAACAATACAGAGACACCCTGTCTCGAAAAACCAAAAACCAAAACCAAAACCAAAAAACCTTTCTTTTTATTCTTCGTGTCTCTCACAACATGTATCTTGATCCTATTCATTTCCCCTCCCTGCATACCCACACTCTGTCCTTGCAGCCCCCCTCAATAAAATTCAAGAGAAAAAACTGAGGTGTGACTTAGTGAGTCGCACAGTAAACCTTTTTGTCCATTTCTCTTTACTTGCAAAGAGTCAATGGTCTGTCTTGAGGCCTCTGGTTTCTGCTACACTATTGATTCTGGCGCTCACTGGAACTCCCCTTGGTTATCCTGCTGTTGCCCTGTGTTGCGGAGATCCTGCAGCTATGGATCCACAGGACTGGTTCTTTCACGTGCTCCAGCAGCTCACAGGTGGGGTAGATGTTGGAGTGGGCCAGCTCATAGCCTTGCTTCTGGGCCAGTAGTTGCAGGGTTGGTCAGCCCACCAGCTCTCTCTTGTCCTCACCATCAGGGTGAGCTCTTCTGCATTGCCTTGTGGAGTTCACCCCTTGCAGTGATGACAGAGCAAGGGGCGGGGCCAGTTCACCTGCTTTCATGTCCTGGGGTTGGATTTCCCACACCTACACCTTCAGTACCTGCTTTACTGTGTTACCCAAGTCTGAGGTAGGGGTCACTCTCCTGAGTGCTGTAGCAGATGAGGCACAGGGCTAGCTCCCCCTGCCCCCCTTTTTTTTTTTTTTTTTTTTTTTTTGAGACAGAGTTTCTCTGTGTATCTTTGGAGCCTGTCCCATAATAAACCAGGCTGGCCTTGAACTCAGAGATCTGCCTTCCTCTCCTTCCTGAATACTAGGACTTAAGGTATGTGCCACCACTGCTGGCTAGATGTCCCTCTCTTATGACCTCAGGACCAGCTTTCCCACCTGCCTCAGGCCTTGATGGCAGGGGGGGGGGGTCAGAACCTGGGCTCAACAACTCCTTCAAACATCTGTTAACCAGAATCAAGAGTTTTGTTTTTCTGACCTATGAGCATCTCTCACATTTCTAAGAAAGATATGTTAGGATCATCACAGTGTCTTCAGGATATATTTACAACCTTAAATGTTGAGGTTCATGGGCAGTACAGGAAACTGTCTTGGCCGATCACTTTTGATTTCTATAGAACCTAGAAAGAATAAACAGTAAAAGGAAATAAATAATGCTTAGAAATTAGACATTCTCCCCCCCCTCTCTGTGTGTGTGTGTGTGTGTTCAATTTGATAAATATTTATTGAGCCTTATCTGCCTGACTTGATGACAAAAAAAAAAAAAACTATGACATGATTGGCTGCCCAGGGAGGAAAGTACAGACGCATACCCTGGAGCAGTGAAAATAAGAAAACAAGGTATTAAACTGGATTAACTCAGACCCCTGATACTAGAGTAAGACATTCCTTTTTTTTTTTTTTTTGGTTTTTCGAGACAGGGTTTCTCTGTATTGTTTTGGAGGCTGTCCTGGAACTCGCTTGGTAGTCCAGGCTGGTCTCGAACTTACAGAGATCCGCCTGCCTCTGCCTCCCGAGTGCTGGGATTAAAGGCGTGCGCCACCACCGCCCAGCTAAGACATTCCATTTATTTAAAGCTATTTACTATGATTAGTTTAATTCTCTCATAGTTTTAGAATACACACTTGCTGGTAGTTTCATTTGTTAGTAGCAGAAAGAAAAAGGTTGAGTTTTGTTCTTAGTTGTTTCATCACCTTGGACAAATCACTTCTTTCAGGGAATCTTCCTTGCCTTTCTTACAATGCTGAATGAACAAATTGTGAACTGACTGGCAAATACAATAATGTACAAGTGTACCTTCTCCGTCCATTCTCTTGACATAGCTGACCACTTGGATATGTTTCTGAGCTTACAATTATGTCCTTGAGCTGCCAACTGAAAGCAAGCTAGCATCCTGAAAGTGAGAAATCCATCACCATGAAGAGCTAATCAATCACTAGTGCTGCTATTCCAGACTGACTGACAATAAAAATAGGTAAATTCCATAATGCCTATACATTCATATCTTGTTTATTTTTTACCCCACCCAAAGGAAGTTTGAGGATCCTAAAGTCACATTAACACATATGGAAAGTTTCCTATGTGTCTTTCCAATCTTGAATGTACTACAATTGGTTTCTGTCCCATTCCCAAATCTAGTCTTTTCTGGCAGCTGCTAAGGACTACTGAAGCTGATTCTCGTTGGGTTCACTACAACTAAGGGTTTGTGCACCCCAATGGGAACATCTGTTTTAAGAAGCAATTCACTAGGTATTTTTCCACAAAACCACTTTTGGTAGAAAAAGTGAGTTGAGAAGGTTAACCTACTAATACTTATTAAGAAATGCAAGCATTTTCCTTGAGGTCTGGGAACTGTTTGGAAACAGAAAGTTGGCAATCGAGTTAGAACAAGAAAGTAGTTTGGAAGATTCTAGAACTACACCACTGTAAACTAGAAGCTGCATCTGCAAACATCACTATTATGGAGAGATAGAATGTTACATTTCTAGAGATTCTTTATAAAAATGGCCATTTCTGGGCAAGAGAGAGATGCCTCCCTCACCCCACCCCCCAGCAACACCTGAGGTGGTGGGAGAATTGGACCTGAGGTCATAAGGGCAGCACTTGTAGCTGAGTCAGGAGGCTTTGTGCTGGGTCTTTTCTGCAGCCTGTCATGGCTGCCAAAGCAAGGGGCTGGATGAGGATCTGGTTCCTTCAGAGTAAAAAGAGATTGGACTATTATAGAGGGAAAAATGAGAAGCAGAAATAAGTAGCATCCAGGTAACAGGAAAATGGACTTTGAACAGATGGTAAGCCTAGACTGGAAATAAAAAGCTAGGCTTTTAATAGATTTGTAGCATTTGGGGTTCTTTTGTAGAATTGTAGATTCTTTTGTCAAATTGTATTAAGATATTAAAAATAAAAATATGATTAAAATAAAATTAATAGTATTAAAATATTAACATTAAAAAATAGGGCTGTGTGCACAGCAAGATGTGCTTATTTTGTGTGAAAGGTGTCACTTAAAAAGAAGCTTATGGCCGGGCGTTGGTGGCGCACACCTTTAATCCCAGAACTCTGGAGGCAGAGGCAGGCAGATCTCTGTGAGTTCGAGGCCAGCCTGGTCTACACGAGCTAGTTCCAGGACAGCTTCCAAAGCCACAGAGAAACCCAGTCTCGAAAAACAAACAAACAAACAAAAAAAAGAAGCTTATGTGTTCAAATTGCAAACTTTTAATTATTACCACTCTTCTCAGCCAAGCTTGAAGGAAAAGATCATTTTACAGATTTGCAAGATGGTGATCTTGATGTAGACTCCAGGCCATTTTATAATATGGTACGAAAACCTCAAGTGATGGTCAATTTCACTTCTTTTGGGCTCTCAACTGATCTGTAGGTCTCATGCTTGTTCCACAAACCTGTAAAAGAGGGGAGCATGGTAGAAGGCTGCGCAAATTCTGACTTCGCCCCCAACTGGGAACTGTCTATTTCTATAGTTAGTTTCCCAGAATCGGTGCTCGGGCCTCGGCCGCACCCCCCCCCCCAAAAAAAACCCGCGAAGCGCGGGCGTCCACGCCCAGATCTGAGTTCGGAGCCGGAAGCCCGCGGGTGCACGTTCCCCGCTCAAAATGAACTGCAGCCCCGCCCAGCGGCGCCTCCCGCTCCAGGCTGCAGCTTCGCGGGGCGGGGCGGGGCGGGGCGGGGCGGGGCCTCGGGTTACGTGGGGGTCAGCACGGCCCGCCCACCGCTTCCTGAACCGCGGGGTCGGGCTTCCCTGCGATCGCACGTGGCCTGCCGTCTTCCTTCTCCGCGACCCTGCGCTGCAGCCATGGCTCCCGGCCAGCTCGGTGAGGCCCTCGCGGAGCATGGCCCGGTTTTGCCTGCCCCAACCCCGCCACCCGCCCGTGCTGCACGCTCTGGCCGAGCTGGGGAAGCCCCGGGGCCGGGCCTGCAGACTGTGTTGGGCCTACAGTCGCATGTCCCCTCCCCCAGATCCGGGAGGACGCGTGCAGAAGCCCGCGAATAATGAGAAATGTCTTCTGTTTCAGCTCTGTTCAGTGTGTCTGACAAAACCGGCCTAGTGGAATTTGCCAGAGACCTCGCATCTCTTGGTTTGAGTCTAGTTGCTTCCGGAGGCACGGCGAAAGCGCTCAGGGATGCTGGCCTGGCAGTCAGGTAAGGCAGTAGGTAGTGTTAACGGTAAGTCCGTGGAGAAAAAAAGGTTGTGACCACGTTTAACCCGGAAGAGATGTAATCCTGGCACTGTGAGAAAAATAACCTACTCCCAATCACGCTGTGAGGCCCTACAGCCCTAATCATTTGTGGAAGAGGAAACTCCCAGGTAACAGCATAACAAACAGTAAGGGCCAGAAGTTGGGTCAGAACTTGAGAGATTTGACTTTCAGAACCCTAGCACTCAGCCACTGTCTGCAAACATTAATTTAGGCGGGCCATTTGTTAGGCAGAGCAAACACAGATTCTAAGTTTCCAAGGCCTGGCTTTAACAGCATGAAGAGAAGATGTACATCTACCTCTTCAGTTAGCATCTCTGTGAAAGTACAAGTCATTGGCTGGCTCACAAGCTGCTCATCACCTGACCGGACAGTGGGAAGGGTGATTGACAAGAGTTGCCTTGACTTATTAAGAAGATATTTTCGTTAGAATCGTTTTTTGCTCTGGTGACTCCCATGAGAACTCAGGAGTATCAAGGATAGCAAGACGGTTAGGCTCTGTGAGGTGCAGTTGAGTCCTGTGGGCCAACTTGGTGTCCACCATTGTTGCTGTTGCATTTCAAACTGAAATATAAGGCGTTCTTACATCGTGTATCACCCAGTTTAAAATGTTGATCAGATGGTCATTCATATTTCCATGCTGCTGCCCAATCCCTGCTTGCTCCCATTATACCAGCAGCGTTTTGATTCTTACTCTTCTGGTAGTACTGAGGGTTGACTCCAGTGTCTTGCCCAGTCAGCTGCTGAGCCCATATCCCTAACCCATCTTTTAAAGCTTTTTTTTTTTTTTTCCTGAGGCAGGGTTCCTCTATAGCTTTTTGGAGCCTGTCTTGGAACTGCTCTGTAGACCAGGCTGTAGATAGTTTCTCTACCTCAGGAGTGGTGGGATTAAAGGTGTGCTCCACCACTGCCCAACTTAATTTAGAAACTTTAAATTTAGAACCAAATTTAAATTTAGGGCCTTGAACTTGTGATCCTCCTGCTTCAGCCTCCTTGAGTGAGTGTTGGATTGTAGATTATCTTTTAAAAATTGAGAATGAAGGTGTCTTTTCCTGCAAAGAGTGAGTTTGTGTGTGTGTGTGTGTCTGTGTGTGTGTGTGTGTGTGTGTGTGTCCTAAGTGATTTATTTAGAGACTGACTTAGTCAAGTTCACTGAGTGGAATGTGGACAAGTGGGGGGCTTGTTCCATTATTAGTTCACAAGTTGTTCTAACATCTTTTCTTGTAGATTATCTTTTAAAAATTGAGAATGAAAGTGTCTTTTCCTGCAAAGAGTGAGTTTGTGTGTGTGTGTGTGTGTCCCCTAAGTGATTTATTTAGAGACTGACTTAGTCCAGTTCACTGAGTGGAATGTGGACAAGTGGGGGGCTTGTTCCATTATTAGTTCACAAGTTGTTCTAACATCTTTTCTTGTAGATTATCTTTTAAAAATTGAGAATGAAAGTGTCTTTTCCTGCAAAGAGTGAGTGTGTGTGTGTGTGTGTGTGTGTGTGTGTGTGTGTGTGTGTCCCCTAAGTGATTTATTTAGAGACTGACTTAGTCAAGTTCACTGAGTGGAATGTGGACAAGTGGGGGGCTTGTTCCATTATTAGTTCACAAGTTGTTCTAACATCTTTTCTTGATGGTCCGTATTAGATAGGTACATATTTGAAACAGAGCCACAAAAAAGTAGCTTGTCCAAGGCCATGGTGCAGTTAGCTAAGAGGTCAAGATTTTCTCCAGAAGTTGACCATTGCCTTATGCAGCAAACCAATGAGATCGTCATTAGTGGGTGCAAGAGAAGCTAATTGCATTCTCTACATACAGACTTGGAAGCAAGGTTTTATATTTTATATTATGATTTTAGTGACATACTGTTCGTGCAGGTAGGCAGGGGAGAGGACAACGTGCAGAAGTTGGTTCTCTCCCGCCTCGTGGAGCCCAGGGATTGAATTGAGATTGTCAGGCTCTGAGGCAGGTGCATGTACCTTTTTCAGAGTCTCTTAATGAACCAGGAACTCCAGTTTAACTGGCTCACAATGTAGCCCCGAATGACCTAGAAGTCCAGGTCCTATGACTTTAGCCTTCTGAGGCCTGGAATTTCAGGTGTGTGTGACCAAGTCCAGAGAAGGTCTTCCCCATCCCATGAGTCACTAAATTCCCCACCCCCTATGCATAGTACTGAGAATTGAATCCAGGGTCCCATATAGTCAAGCAAATGCTATACAACCAAGTAATTTCCCAGCTCTTGTAAATTTAGTTTTTCTGGTTTCTGGGTGGTTTTGTTTTGTTTCTGTAGGTCCTAGTGCATTGGAAGCAAACTCTACACCAAGCTACACTTCTAGGCCAAAGATATTTTTAATCTTTTTTTTTCTTGCTGTTGTTAAATTCTCTATAAATGATTCAGTTGAATTTCCTTCTTTTCTTTTTTGTTTTTTGAAATGGGATTTCTCTGTGTTATAGCCTTGGCTCTCGTGAAACTAGCTCTGAAGATCAGGCTGGCCTTGAACTCACAGAGATCCACATGCCCCTGCTTCCCTAGTGCAGAGATTAAAGGCATGATTATCTTGATTAAAGATAATGACATACTTTCTCTGTAGACCAGGCTGACTTCAAACTCACAGAGATCCTCCTGCCTCTGCCTCCAGAGTGCTGGAATTAAAAGCATGCGCCACCAATGCCTGGTGACTTTCTCTAGAAATTGTAAAGTCACTGCTTTAACACCTAATTGATTCTCTAAAACATTTCATTCAGAAAGCATAACCTTTTTTTTTTGTAATGAATAAAATTTTACAAGTCTAGCATGGTGAAAAAAATAATGGTTTGATATACTTTTGTAAGTTGGACTTGAAAAATAGATCTGTTGAACTGAATCTAGTAGTTTTGGTGGGAGATGATTTGAGTATTGGAAAATGGTAATTTAGTAATGGTTTTATTACTCTGTTTTCAGAGATGTGTCAGAGCTAACGGGGTTTCCTGAAATGTTGGGGGGACGTGTGAAAACCTTGCATCCTGCTGTCCATGCTGGTAAGTGATTGTCACATTCAGATTATAACAGATATTTTAGTCAATAGCTTCCAAGGACGTAGGAAAAAGCAAGTAAGTCATAAGCTCAAAAACAGTTTTGTATAAAGTGTACTAATGCTGTGTTGGTTTCTTTGCCGTCTGATTTTCTTCATCCATTAGAATCCCCTTGGAGTGTAACTGGCCTCACTACAAGACAAGGTCACATTGTTTTCCTCTGTTGCTGTTGACCTAATAATAGTTTAGCTGATCTGGATTGCAGTGTTCCCATGTTATGGTCTGATTGTACATTTCTGCAGAACAGAGTTAACACTGTAACTGACTCCCAAAAAAGAATGTGACTTTTGTTCACGTGTCTAGCACGCACAGCAAACCCTCTAAACAGTAACAGCAGCAGGAATTGTGTTTCTGCCTTGCAAGCTACAGTCAGACTTATAGCAGAAGGCCAGAAAGGTAGCCCTGGAGGGAAGGCTTGGCCTCAGCAGTTGAGAGCACTGACTGATCTTGCAGGGGACCCAGATTCAGTTCCTGGCACCAACGTGGCAGCCAGCTCACAACCCCATGTAACTCCAGTGTCAGGGGATCCAGCTCTTTCTTTTGACTTCCTTGGGTACCAGGCATGGGTGGTGCACATACGGATAGTACAGGCCAATCAGTCATGCACATAAAGTAAAATAAATCGAAAAACAGTAAAAGGAAGAAAAGCCTGAAAAATCAGCCATGAGCTATTACTTATGAATCTGTAGCTTGAAAGAGTGGCAGAGGTTGTGTAAAAATAAACTCAGTTTTCTGGGTTTGGGGATGTGTTTTGCATAAGAAAAAGGTATTAGATAGATTTGTTTTGGTTTTTGAGACAGTCTCTCTTGGAGGCAAGACTAGCCTAAATTATCTGTATTCCGTACTGGGCTGGAGCTCTTATCTCAGTGCTGGGAAAGCAGGTGTGGGCCACCAGACCTGGTAAGATTGAAGTATTGAGGGAAAAGGTGTTCTGTTGTTGGGTTTGTTGTTTCAGTGTCTTGCTGTGTAGCCCAAGCTTGGTGTCAAACCTGCTATCCTCCTGCTTTGACCTGGGTGCTTAGAGTACAGGCTTGTACTTCTGTGTCTATTGTTAAAACTCTTAATTTTTGTCTCAGAACTCTTCAACTATGTTAATGTTCTTTAAGAATATTAGGTGTTTGGTACATTTGCACAGGCCTATAATCCTAATACTTAGAAGGCTGATGGGAGGGCCATTTGAACCCAGGAGTTTAAGACCAGCCAGGGCAATAACGTGAAGCCCTGTATTTGGTGTAGTGGTGCATGCCTTTCATCCCAGCACTTGGGAAAGGCAGAGGCAAGTAATCTCTGAGTTTGAGGCTAGCCTTGTCTACAGAGTGAGACCCTGTCTCAGACTAAGAATACTAGAAGGTTTACCTTATGACTGATGGGATTACACAGTATAAACTGTTTCTTTTGTTTGTTTGTTTTGGAGAGACAGGGTTTCTCTGTGTAGCTTTGGAGCCTGTCTTGGAACTCACTTTGTAGACCAGGCTGGACTTGAACTCAGCTGAGATCGACCTGCCTCTGCCTCCTCAGTGCTGGGATTAAAGGCATGCGCAACCAAGGCCCAGCCTGACTGTGTTTCTGACCTTATTATGTACCTCCATTTTATTACATTAGGAATCTTGGCACGAAATATTCCAGAAGATACTGCTGACATGGCCAGACTTGATTTCAACCTTATAAGGTAAAGCGTTTGAAACTGAAGTTTGAGTGAGTTAAAAGACCAAAGATAAGTAGTGCTAAACCTGTTGTCTCCTGCCCTCGCTATATAAACCCTTTCCTGCATCTCCCATATGATATGTGACTTGTGTGAGCATTTTAATTTTGCCAGGTTAATGTTTCCAAACCATGTAATTTAAGTTACAAACAGCCTTTGCTTTGTTGTTTATCGTGCATTTGGAGCAGACATCCCACCACTGAATTAAGCCCTTAGCCTCAGTCTTTGTTTTTCAAAAGTTAAGATTTAAATTTCACTGCATAAAACAAACGGAAGTACTGCTTCCTTTAAACATCCACGATAGCTTTATTGAGGTGTGGTTTGCCCATTATATAATTCAACCTATTGAAAAGATGCAACCTGATGGTCTTAAGTATATTCAAAAGAAGTTGTGAAACTACCATATTCATTGTTAGAACATTCTTGTCTCCCATCCACTTCTGTACACCCCTGTATTTGGTAGTGTCCGGCCTCACTTGGTTGCTGATTTCTCATGATTCTCCCTCTCCCGTTCTGTGGCTTGTTTCTTGTGGTGTCATTTAACCGCCACATGTTTTGATTATTTTGATGATGTCCAATTTCTTTCTTTTGTAGCTTATGCTTTTGCGGTCATACCTAACACACCTCATTATGTTGACGATTTTTTTGCTTATGATTTTGTGGTTCTAGGGTTTGCTTGTTTGTATTTAGACAGAATCACAACTGTGTGGTTGAGACTAGCCTCTGCTTCCCCACCTTCCTGCCCTAACCTAACAAATGCTGGGGTTACGGGGGTGTGCCATTTTGCACCCAATTCTGTTGAGTTCTTTTTTATATACGCAGAGGTATGAGGCAGAGATCTAATTTGACACGGTTGTGACTGTCCCATTGTCCCAGCATCATTTGCTGAAGGCTGTTCTTTGCTCCATGTGGTTCAGGCATCCTTGGTCTCTGTGGTTACGCCAGTGCACATTACTACTGTAGATCTGCAGTAAAATCTGAAGTAGACAGCCATGGGTCCTCCCACTCTATTTGAACTGTTCAGGGACCCCTACATTCTCTTAAGTTTAGGATTTCCATGTAACACTTGTAGGAGAGGCAAGGGGGACTTTTATAGGGTGTGGGGATTATTGTCTGATACAGCAAAAAGTCCTCTAGCTCCTGAATGTGAAATTTCTTTCCTTTTTGAGAAACATTAATTTTCTTTAGTTCCTTTCAACATTGTTTTGTATTTTTTCAGTGTCTGACGTTTTTGCAATTTTATCCTTCAGTATTTGATTCACTTTTGTGCTGTCATTACGGCATTGTTTTCTTAATTTCCTGTTCCGATTGTTGTTTGCTAACATGTATTATTACAATTGATTTCTGTATATTGATCATAAGCCCTGCAGCCTTGCTGGACTCATTTATTAAGGCTGATAGGTTTTCTTAACAGCTTAGGTTTTCTCTGTGTATGAATATCATTTCACTTGGACCCAATCCTGCTGCCTTCCCTTTAATTTTCTTTATACATTCCTTAGGCTAAAATGTGGCAACATACTGAATAGAAATGGTTAAGAGTGAATATTCCTATTTCTGAATCTTGGGAGGTAAATATTGGTTCTAAGATAATCAATAACCATGATGTTAGATTTTAATTACATTTTGTCATGTTGAGGTACTTCTACAATCCTGAGTTCATTGATGTCTTTTAAAGATCTTAATTTATTTGTGGTGCACACATGCTGTAGAGGCTCGTGACAGTCTGAGGGTAGATAACTCACAGGAGTTGGTTCTCTCCTTCCACTATGTGGGCTCTAGGTGTCAAAGTCAGTCATCGTTCTTGGTCACAAGCACTGTAACCTCCTGAACCATCTTACTAGCCCCTCGTTAAGTTTTAGGTGCTAAGCTAACCCTGCCTTGCTGGGATGCTGCCCTGCTTGGCTGCGGGGTCATTCTGCTTTTTGTGTTGGGCTGACAGGTTAGCTTTTGTGTCAGCTTTCATGAGAAGCAGTAGCCTGTTAGTTTCCTTGTGATGGGGATCTGGGTGACAGGCTTCATCTGGTGAGCTGTGAAGTCCTCCTCCTTCCGTCATACTGGTTTTCAACAGCTGGGCTCCTACTGCGATCCTGGGATGGACCACAGTGCGTTTGACCTTCATGTTATACCATACTTATGACGTCCCTGGAGGCAAAACAAGTGTTTTACCCTTTGAATGCTGAACTGTTTTCCTCATGAACAAAGTCTGTTGGGAAAATAGTGTAAATGTGAACGAATGTCCTAGGTAAAAATCACAGTCTAAAATGATTTTTTTTTAATGTTTGTTTTGTGTTTCAAGACAGGGTTTTTCTGTGTAACAGTCCTGGCTGTCCTGGAACTCGCTTTGTAGACAAGGCTAGCCTTGAATTCACTAAGATCGGCCTGCCTCTACCTCCCAAGTGCTGGGATTAAAGGCGTGCACCACTGCCGCCCAGTGAAACGAGATTTTTCTATACTCTTATAATTTTGATTTCTTTTTAAAATAAATCCCAGTACCAGGGAGGCAGAGTCAGGCGGATCTCTGTGAATTCAAGACCAGCCTGGTCTACAAGAGCTAGCCAGGATAGCCGCCAAAGAGGAAGTCTGGAAAAACAAACACAAAATTTGTTTTGAAGTGGGAGTTTATCTATGCAGCCCAGGTTGATCTTCTGAATGTTAGGATTATTCTCACTCCCAGCCAAAAAAAATTTTTTTTGAAATTTGAATGGTTTAAAGTAATAGCTGGCTAAGGCTGGGCAAGCATCAGACTTGCAGGATGGTCTGGGGGGGATAGCATGTGCTGATGCTATGCTCTGCAAGTGCCTCCAGACCTCTTTCCTATATAACTTCTAACTTCTATCAGTTTCAAGGTGTTGGGGCTAGACACCTGTTCTCAGCGGTTAAGAGCACCTGCTGTTCTTACAGAGGACCCAGTTAGGATTCCAGGGCCCACATGGCCCCTCACATCAGTTTGTGACTAGTTCTAATGTCCTCTTTTGGCCTCCACGGGCACTGCACGTATGAGAGCATGCACACATGTGGGCAAACCCATGTAAACAAAGTCTTTAAGAAAATAATTTGACAGTCATTGCTGCTTCTCCTTGGTTGTCAGAGTCGTTGTCTGTAACCTGTACCCCTTCGTGAAGACCGTGGCGTCTCCAGATGTGACCGTTGAGGCAGCTGTTGAGCAAATTGATATTGGTAAGTTGAATAAACACCTCACAAGGGTGGAGCTTGAATTCTCTTTGCCATTTTGTTTTTGTTTTCCTTGTTGAGTATTTGCAATATTGTTTCATGTTGAGACAGAGATTTGCTACATTGCTGATCCTCTTGCCTCAGTCTCCAAAGTGCATAAATTCTGATGGTGTGTCACCACATCCGGCTTAGAAAATATTTCATAAACTACTTAGACAATATTAAAGTGAACTATAAACTAAATATTTTGTGTATTATACGGGCTCATGTGGGCTATGTCCCCTAATTTTTTAAGTCAGAAATTAAAGTAGAAGTATTGTGCACAATGACCAGAGAACTCATCATTGACTGATAGCAATATGTATTTGTTCTTCAAAGGCGGAGTGACCTTACTCAGAGCTGCAGCCAAAAACCATGCTCGAGTGACAGTTGTGTGTGAGCCAGAGGACTATGTGGCAGTGGCAGCAGAGATGCAGAACTCTGATAGTAAGGACACCTCCCTGGAGACCAGACGCCACTTGGCTTTGAAGGTGGGGTGCACCTCTGTAATTCTGTCTAGTAATGTCCAGGTAGTCCGCGTACTAGTTTAAGTCATAATCAGTTTTGCTAAATATATCAGCTTTCCACACTCTGCTTGGGGAGTCTGTCCTTTTGTTAAACATAGAGAAATCAAGTATTAGGGATATTCTGTCGAGTCAAAGGCAGAAATGTTAGTTGTGCTATTTAGGGTTATGAGAGGGGGTGGCGGGGGGCGGCAGTGGTATGGCTATGTTCCTAAAAGCATCCTTGGGAAGTGTTCTTAATGTCTCACAAAGTGCAACTCTTTGTAGGCATTTACTCATACTGCACAATATGATGAAGCGATTTCAGATTACTTCAGAAAGCAGTACAGTAAAGGAATTTCCCAAATGCCCTTGCGGTATGGGATGAACCCCCATCAGACGCCTGCCCAGCTGTATACGCTGAAGCCCAAGCTTCCCATCACAGGTAAAGTATAAGGAGTACGTGCAGACACCTGGCTTCCTCTGAAGTTGCTCCCGTTCAGAATATAAACTAGATTACTTGGTAGTGTAACCCTTCAAAATCGAGGTACCAGGTGGACTGTTCACACCGGGTGTCGGAGTGGCACAACGTCCTGCACTGCTTGGCAAACCACGGGTCCTGGCTGATAAACAAAGCTCAAGTTGGCGATGCAGTTTTTGGGACATTGTGTTTTGGAAGACATGAGGTCAGGTGGCAGTGTTGGGATTTCCCACAAAAGGGCCTCGAGCAATCCTGTGCCGTGTCTGTAATTGGTAGCTGAAGCAGTGAAGGGGGGGTGGTAGGAAAACCTGTGTATTCAGTGCGTCGAGAGCTACTGTGTGTTTGGCAAATGTTACAAGAAGTGATTTCCTTGATGGCCTAGAAGGCAGGTGTAGTGGACCAGAATAGAAGTGTGAAGTTGCATAGTGTTGATGGACCAGTGGTTGAAGAGCACGGGCAGTTGCTACACTAGCCTGGCGACTGGAGTTCAGTTGTTCTCTGAGCAGTATACTCGTGTCTGTACTTACCCCACACATGCACATACAATACGGTAAATAATTTTTTTAATTTAAAAGAGAAAGAAATGACAATGATGGCTCATTCTTTGAACTGAGAATTAGAGCTGTGGGTTTGTAGTTGAAATGTGAACACATACATGTCTACTGACTCCAGATAGGGACCAGTAACAGACCACAGATACCACCAAAGCCCAGTGTGGTGAACCAGTGGTTTTTACTGTGATTACTTACAAGAATATTGGAGAGGTTCTGCAGGCAGCTCAACAGGTTGGAGAGTGTCCTTTCCAGGCAGCTCAATTGGTCTAAGTCTCCCAGTAGACCCTACAGCTTCTTTAGGTACCTGGTAAATCTAGTCAGTTTCAGGAACTTCCTGCACTTAACCACCTTTGCTGTAGGGTGGACTGTTTCACCTCCTTTTTAAAGTCCTGTGTCCCAAATAAGAGTTTTACCTAGGAGCCGGGCATTGGTGGCGCACGCCTTTAATCCCAGCACTTGGGAGGCAGAGGCAGGGGATCTCTGTGAGTTCGAGGCCAGCCTGGTCTACTGAGCAAGTTCCAGGACCGGCTCCAAGACAATACAGGGAAACCCTGTCTCGAAAAACCATAAAAAAGGGGGGGGGTTACTTAGGAGGCAACAGCTACGTGCTGTTTTGTAGACTTATAGAGGGATTTTCGGTGTTTCGCCCTGTTTGTTCCCCCTGAGCAGGAGGACGGTGGGAAAGGGAAGAGAAGAACTCTAGGTGTGGAGCCCCAGCCCTGTCTCTAGGGTCAGCACATGCTGAGAGTCAGCACATGCTTCGTTCACACTCTTGAGGCTAGCTGTACTAGTCCATGTTTTCCTGTTGGCTTCTTGCTGTCGCGGCCCAGGAAGGGTTGGAAAGAGCAGGGTCGGAGGTTTGAGGGTTTCAGATGCCCTCCAGGGAGGGACAGGTTCTATCACTGCTCTGCCACAGCCACATCTTATACCTAATGATCCCTAAGTCCCTCAGTCACCCCAGAGTCTCCCAGACTGTGCTGTCTGTTTTGCTTCCTTCCTGGACCTTCCGGTTCTGTAGAGCAAGTAGTCTTAGCAGTGTGCATCAGGCGATGCCTTCCTTCCTGCTGCCTCAGTTCTGCTTCCTGAGTTTCCCCACCGCCCCTTTAGCTCTGTTCCCAGCACAGCGCAGCCTCTACTCTAGGTCTTGGTATTGACAGACCCCTGCACTCAGGCTTCCTCCCCTCTCTCTGCTCTTCATGGTCCTGGCTGCAGTTTTTCAGGTCGTAGCACCTCACACCAGAGTGGCTGACCCTTTTTGTCACCTCATCCAACTTTACTGGTTCTCCCGTTGGGGTGACAGCCCCTGAAGCAGAAACCTGTATTGCATTTGGAGTCTTTATGCATTTTCATAAGAATTTCCAGGGCCGGAGTGTCACCTGTACTCTGAGAAGCTCTGTATTCCACTCAGCACTGAAAAATGGTTTTCTTCTATGCTGTGTGAGTTCATTGTTCCTTATGTGTTTGTATGGCTATTTCATTCTTTCAGAATGTAGAACTATTATTTGTATTCATGGCAGGGAGGTCCCAGGCATGTAAACAGCAGCTTCTTGCAAGAGATTCATTCACAGGATTTCTCCCAAACACATACTTATTTTTACACCAGGAAAAAAAGTAGTTTGCCTTTTCATGTGGTTTGAATATTTGGCAGTGGTATAATTAAAATGTACATGCCTGTCTAGAACAAAGCTGAAGCAAAGAATAAAGATGGACTTGTGTGTTTATTTGACTTTTGTGTTTTGTCTGGTTTGTCTCTGGTTTTGAGACATCTCGTTATGTATTCCTGGCTAGCCTGGAACTCACCAGGCTGGCCTCAAGCTCGTGTGGCGCTCCTGCCTCTGTCTCCTGAGTGCTGCGGTTGTAGGCATGCAGTACAATGGCTGCCTTTGGTGTGACTGCTTTCTTCTGGCCGGAACTGAGGTGGTGCCTGTTTCATCTGTGAATAGATGAAGCAACTGGAAACGTTTCTCTGTAGATCTCTCTGTTGTCTAAGCAGTTACTGGCACCTCTGAGACGATGGTGTGTGAAGGGGAATTAGTACTCTGAGCAGTGTTGACGCATGCGTTCCCTCACACTCACTCAGCTACCGACAGAGGTGGGAGCTGGAGATGGGATCTGAGCTCACTGCTCTTTCTTCTGCTTTCCCTGCTGTGCACCTTCATGTAAGGTGTCTCATGTAACAGTTTATTGCTTGCTGTGACTTTGTTTCTTCCACGCCTGTTAGCTAAGTTCTGTGAGGGTATCCTGTGGCTTTCTTTTGGTTGGGGAAACTTGTTTAGAGACAAGGTCAAAGTCTCCCCTCATCCCCATCCCCAGAGAGTGTTGGGATTCCACGCATGCACCGATCTGCTCTGCTGCTCTTGCATTGCAGTCTGTGGTTTGTTTGTTTTGACTTCCTGCGTTGTCATGGAACTCCTGTGTAAGCCAGACTAACTTTGAACTTGGTGAGATCTGCCTGCCTCTGCCTAGCGAATGCTGGGATTAAAGGCGAGCACCCCTGTGTCCGGCCTGCATCTTCTGTTGCATGGCTCTGAAAGATGAAAACACCACTGCCTCTGCCAGTCTTGTGCACCCACGCGCTTTAACTTGTACCATAGTTATTGGTCTTTTTGGGCTTTTGTTGTTGTTGTTGTTGTTTAGTTGAAGGCTTTATGAGTTGTGATATGTACTGTCACTGTAGTTTCCATGAATATTTAATCTTATTCACAGGGATGTAGTACATGGCTGGTTTTGTCATTGTTGCCCAGTCTCTCTCACTGTTGTATTTCTAGTGTGCAGTTGCAGGGGTAGGGTAGGGGGTGCATGTCTGAAGATGACCCAAGTGCAGTTGCTCTGCTGCTTTTGAAATTGGGTTACTGCTGTTTATAGATATCTGTTTGCCTCATGTTTACTTTTGAGGGGCTGGGGGTGGTTCTTGAGACAGCGTCACACTATGTAACCCTGGCTGTCCTTGAACTCACTATGTAGACCAGGCTGGCCTCAAACTCCCAGAGATCCGCCTGCCTCTGTCTCTGCCCCCAGCCTTTGATTACTTTTTGTAGACTCTCAGTTCTCAGCCTTTTGACTGAAATCACATGCAAGTTGTGTAGCCTAGACGTTTTTTTTGGAGGAATGTGCATTATATGTGATCTTATTGAACCTTCCTGTTTAATGTGTGTGTGTGTTTCTGTGTGTAGTTCTCAATGGAGCCCCTGGATTCATAAACTTGTGTGACGCTCTGAACGCCTGGCAGCTGGTGAAGGAGCTCAGGGAAGCAGTGGACATCCCGGCTGCGGCATCTTTCAAACACGTCAGCCCGGCAGGTGAGGCACTACTCCAGAATGCCCTGGAGTGCTTGGGTTTTTGTTTTGTTTTCTCTCCAATTTTCTCCATTATTGGTAAGTTTTGATGCCAGTTATATAATCTGGGACATTGTAGACCACTTCTGGCAAGTCTTGACAATAGTGTCGGTACAGTTATGTGCAACTTAGAAGTATACACGTAATTATATGACATTATTTGAAGATAGAGACATTGCTCTATTGGCTCTTGCAGCGTCATTCTGAAAGTTTAGAAGTGAAAAGGAAGTGGTATAATGTAATGAACCAGCTAACTGCTTTTCTGTGTCGAAAGTATTCCTTAGTAAACATAGAGACTGCTCTTGTACCATTCCGCTCCCATTTTTATTGAATGACATATTCCTTTGCTTCTACCTTCAAGTCCTTAATTCTATAATTTGGCTATCCATAATGTCACAAGGTCTGCTGGCAGTCTCGAGCACATAATTGTTCCTCACATTTATTGGGTGCTAAAGTGAAACGAGTGAGGAAGAAATAACTGTTTTTGGACACTAAGCAGAGTCAGAAATGCAGTGGTCTGGCTTCCTGCGCGTGCCAGTGTCAGGCTTTGGGGCTCTGCTTCCAGAGGCCAAAGAGAAAGTGCTCCTGCCCCCTGCATTGTTTGTTGGGTCTTACTTACCTCACTGAGTAGTTTTTGTTTAAGTTGGCACAAGTACTGGAAAATATGCTGCATAGGTGTTTGAAAAATACAGGCTAGGTCCTTGAAAAATGGGAATTTTTAAAATTTGTTTTGCTTTCTTCGTTTATTTTGTGGTTCTGGGATTTGAACCCCCCGTCCTTGCATGTGTTTTACCACTAAGATACACCTCTGGCCCTTTAAAAAAAATATTTTGATGTCAAATTTGAAAAGTAGCAATTTGAAGCTTTAGGTTATTTTATGGCTTTTTTAAAAATTGTGTGTATGCACGCTAGCAAAGGGGAGCCCAGTCAGTGAGTGCTTTACCTTGGTGGGATGGGGGTGCCCGTTCGGTGCTCTCCCTACCTGCCGCCATTGCTGCCCTACTTTCTGCTTTCCTTGCCAGGTGCTGCTGTTGGAATTCCACTCAGTGAAGACGAGGCCAGGGTCTGCATGGTCTACGACCTCTACCCAACTCTCACACCTATGGCCACTGCATATGCAAGAGCAAGAGGTCAGAAGAGAGACTTGTCGGTTAGAGGAGAAAGCAATAATAGAATCAAAGAGTGTTACCTGTGGCTTACATTCTAGGATTTAAATTGTCTTTTATGGTTTTTATTTAATACTTAAGATGAGTATATGTACAGAAGTGCATGTAGTATTTTAATGTAGTAAATGGAAACAATGAGATTGATACATTTTAAGAATAGATTTTGAATACATTTTTATTAGGAAAAAAATTCTATGGCTACTAAAATCACTAAGTTTGGTTTGACTTGCATTTTACGTACTCAGAAATACCAGATTCTTGGTTGTAATGACTAACTAGTTCCTGAGGTATTTTGAGAAACCTGGTACAGTTATCAGTTACAGCCAGAGGCAGCAACTGTAACCTAATGCTAAGGTCTCCGGCCTGCCGCTTCCTGCTTCTGTATACACAGTCTGTGTGGATGAAGACCTCTAGCCTCCTTCAGTAGCTGATGCTGACCTACAGCTAAGTGCTAATTTAGAAGGTAAAATTAATGACTACCTTCTCACCAGTTACTTGACTGATATATTAACTCCAGGTAATAAAGTAAGCTTTAGAAAAACTATATTCTTTGGTTTCCACATCACATATATAGTATGCCCACATCATAGTAGCAGAGTTTGGGGAGGCACATGCCACACCCCAACATGTTTATGAAACCAGAAAGGGATCAGAGAGGAAATATTGGATTTGATCACATGGATTTTTCTATGCAAGGAGACTTTATGGCTTAACTTTCACTTTCAGGGGCTGATAGGATGTCTTCATTCGGTGATTTTATTGCATTATCTGATGTTTGTGATGTCCCAACTGCAAAAATTATCTCCAGAGAAGTGAGTAGAGGTTCGGGTACTTTGATCCAGATGTAACTGAATAACTTGTTTCTAGGCTTCATTACTGTAGGACAGTGGTTGTTTGTGCCAGCTCCTTAAACTTTTGTTTTTCCCAAGTTCGAGACAGGGTTTCTCTGCGTAACATTCTTGGCGATCTGTAGACCAGGCTAGCCTAGAACTCACAGGCTAGCCTCTGCCTCCCAAGTGCTGGAATTAAAGGTGTATGGTAGCACCGTCTTGCACGGTGAGGAAATAATAATGGACCTTGCTATAAACGCATAGAGATCTGAATGACTAGGGCAGAGGAACGTAGAAGCTACTCGATGAACTAGCCGTCATCACTGAGCACCAGGTTTGCATCCCACCATTAGTGCTGGGAAGCAGAACTAGAAGAGGCAGCTCAGAGAGGAAATCAGACAGTGGTCAGGAGGGGTGGGGGTGACTGTATGTACATGGTGTTTAGTTACTTTAGGGAATCCTGTGGCTTTGAGGCATGCCACTCACAGGTCATGCCTACACTGAGACACCTTTGTCTCTGAGTTGCAAGATGACAAACGTCTGGGATCTCATCCCCATGCGTTGTGCTTCTTGCGCCAGGCTGGAGTGATTCCTCTAGTGCAGGCCTCAAGCCCACTCCATGAAGAGACTAGCATAAGAATGTGGTTTCCACCAGGTGGTGGTGGCACATGCCTTTAATCCCAGCACTCAGGAGACTGAAGCAGGCAGACCTTTGTGAGTTTGAGACCAGCCTGGTTTACAGAGCACGTTACAGGCAGGCTCAAAAGTTACAAAGAAATCCTGTTTCAAAAAATTTTTTTTAATGAGTTTTTCTTCCCCGAGGCTTATGTGTATATTAAAGTGAATCATCCATTTGTTCTTAGTTAAAACTAACAGAAAATATGATAGGATAGCTTGCAAAGTATAGTCAGCCATAAAGAATTAATTCTGTTGATAGTATTGGTACATTACTTAGGACAGCTAATTATTGCTATATTTTACAGAGTTATTCTCTGATTTCTAAAAATAAGAATTACATCTAATGTATTTACAGGTGTCGGATGGTATTGTTGCCCCAGGATATGAAGAAGAAGCCTTGAAAATACTTTCTAAAAAGAAAAATGGAAACTACTGTGTTCTTCAGGTCAGAGCAGTTCCTACATTAGATAGTAATTTAGTCTTCCGTTTCATTTTGTGCTTTTTCCCTGTGTACCTCTTTTTACAGAGGTGGCTTTCAGCTCTTTAGTGTGCTTGTCTCTAACCTTGTCTTCTTTCTTGCTGAGACAGGGTTGTACTGTGTAGCTCACGATGGTCTCTGACTCACAGCTCTCCAAGTGCTGGGATTAGGCACTTAGAGCAGCATCAGACTCCTCTACTCTTATTGTTTGTTTATGAAACAGGGTCTCACTCTGTAGCCTTTGGCTGGCCGAGAACTCAGAAATACCACCTGCTTCTGCCCCCCAGTGCTGCGATTAAAGGCATGTGCCATCACACCCTACCAGACTCCTTTATTCTTAATCTTATTATTGTTTTATACAGGTGGTTTGTGGGGTCTAAGATCCTTTGCTTCTTTTCTTTCTAAGTTTTATTTACATGCCGTCTTCTTCACTGTTACGTGGTAGAAAGCCCCCAGCCTTGTCTTCTGCCACTGTTACTCTTTTAAGTGACTACTCTGGATTTCTGCTTTGTCCTTCCAGAAGTAGAGCACATCCCTCCAGTGTTCTCATCTGCACTTCCTTTGTTTCTTCCTCATGTACCCTGCTTCACATCCTGGCAAGTTGTCTCATGTCTTTATATGGTTTTCCTAGGTCCCAAGACAAGTAGACTGGGCCACAGGCTGTGTGTGTCGGAGACTTTGTGCTGCCCCTATAGAAAGTGGGCAGCAACCTTAATGTCCTCATGGGCATGGTGTTTTTGAACTTTCCGTCTTTGCAGGTGGATGAAAGAGGCTTCTCACATTCACAGAGAGACCCTCTTCACATGGGACTGTTTTTCACATGCGAGCCATAGTTCTAGTTTTTTCCCATTTTATGTTATTTTTGCATTTATTTTTGCTGTGCTGGGAATTGAGCTGGGAAACCTTGTGCATGTTAGACAGAAACTCTATCACTGAGCAAACTCCCCGACCCTTTTTCTGTTACTTATTACAAGACAAAGTCTCACCAAGTTGCCCAGGCTAGACTTGAGCTAACTCACTTTGTAACCGAGACAGGCCTTGGACCTCTACTTCTCCCAAGTCAGCCCTCCCAGGTAGCTAGAGTAGCCCACATATACCAGTAGGCCAGAGCCCATTTTTAACTTGTAATTCAACTATTAGCTAAATTTCTGTAACATATTTTTAGGATGTCAATTTTGTGCCTTAGCCTGTTCTGGCAGTCTGTTTTATATGCTGATCCAAGAAAGGAACTGAAGGGTGGTAACTTGTGATGAACAAAACAGTGTGCCCATGGTGACTTTAGTGCCTGGCCATTGTACTAATTATATCCATACTAAATGACATCATCGTGCACCTTCATGTTAGGAGATTGGGTGTAACTTAACAGTAAAGTCTTTCTTTTGCTAGTATTTGGTTCTGTTTTCTGAGACATGGTTTGGCTGTGTAACTCAGGCTGGTCTCTAATAACCTGTTGTCTTCCTGCCCCATCCTCCCAGGTACTGGGATTAGAGGCATACACCACCATGCCCAGCCAGAATGAAAATTTTTATAGAAAATTTGAGACTATAGATGTAATGCTTGTAACTTTTAAAATTTGTGTCCTAGATGGACCAGTCCTACAAACCGGATGAAAATGAAGTTCGAACACTCTTTGGTCTTCGTTTAAGCCAGAAGAGAAATAATGGTGTCATTGACAAGTCGCTATTTAGCAATATTGTCACCAAGAATAAAAATGTAAGTTTGAAAATAACTGAATGATAATAACATGTCTATCTTTAGTACATATAAGCATATCATTCATTAAGGTCCATATTTGAAATTGGTAGATGTAGAAGCAGCTAGCTCATCTTCGAGTTGTCAGGTAAGCCTGACACATTAGAAGCTTATCTGTATATGTACATACATAGAAATGTGTCTTCAGTCATACAGCTGCAGCTGCGTATATTAGGTTACAGATGTTTTTCTGTACTGATGAATGTTGTTTTGCATTAGTGAAAAACCACATGACCACCCAAGTATAGAGATCTGTACCATGATGGGTATTTAGGTTGTTTCCCTTTTCAGTACTTGATAATTATTTTTAATGTGAACAAGTTTGTTTTTTTTTCTTTTGGTCACCCCGTAGAAGAGGTCTCTTCTTAGGATGATGACCTGGGAAGAATTGCTTACATGCAGTATTCCACTCAGTCCCTGTACGTTTTGGGAGAGAACTGTTCTCTGTATTGTAAAACTTACAGACTTGGGACAGAGTTTGTCTAAAGTTGCAAACTAGGGAAATGGATGAGAGGTGTGCATGTGTGTAGCTTTTTCCCTGGATCTGTGCCCATCAACATTAGCTTGGGGACCTGCTTCTCTCTGCTTCTGGAGGGAGACTGGTCTCTTCACCAACAGGGCATTGTAGCAAGAGTGGAAGATAGAGGAGATCTGAGACAGGCTGGTCTTGATTGCTGGGCAGGGCAAGCTGGCCACAGGAAGTCTTATCCCTTCTTAGAAATAGTGCTTCAGCTGGCTGACTTTCCTTCCACCCCCACAGGCATTCTCATACCCTTTGATCTAACTGGAAATGCCAGGGCTTATATTTGAAGGTGACTTCTAAGAAGTTAGCTTTCTGTAGAGTCTGATTATACATGTTGGCTCAAACAAAAGATGAAGGATATATTAATGTCTTAAGTTCTTTTAAAAAAAAACTCTTAAAACTAAACTTTGAATTTTGAGATTTAAGAAGTGTAGGTTCACATGCAGTTGCCATGGTCTCCTATACTCTATTCCATTCCTCTTTTACAGAGTAGAAGCTTAATTTGGATGAAGCCAAACGTAACTTTTTGTTTTTAAAGTTTTAAGTTTTCATTGCATGTATTGATTGCATATGGCAATGCGTATTATAAGGACATTTCACACAGTATGTGTTGTATGCTGGCCATGTCCCACCCCCTTTTAGTCCTACTCTGTTTAGTCCTCTTTGTTCCCCTAGACCGTTTTTCTTTCACATTCTACACGCTGTACATGATTTTAAAGATCAATAAATCTAGGGACCATAAACAGAATGTTTGTTTCTGAGAATGACTTAATTATTCACTGAATGTTATTATCCTTTGTAGTGCTAATTTTAATTGGTCTTAATAATAAAAACCTTTAGTCAGATATTGGGGTAAATGTTGAAAGAACAGACAAGCAGAGTAGCCAGACACTAGAGTTCTTACTTCTACGAAATCATCAGACATAAGGGGGGGGGCACTGAGTTCCTGTCTCTTAGACTGGTTAAGTTTCATGTAGCCCAATGTAGTCTTGAACTCCTGATCTTCTTACTTCCACCTCCCAAGTACTGGAATTAAAGGTATGTGCCACCACTGCCTGGCTTCTATGGCTAAGTAGTGGCTAGCTCTACCCTCTGATCTTCAGGCAAGCTTTATGCATTAGAGCACAAACAAAATATTTCCACAATCCTCAGTTACATCTCTTTTTCCATAAGCAACATAACTTCATTTTCTTTCTCTTATTGTGTAGTCTAGGCTGCTCCTCCTGCATCAGCCTCTGGGTACTGATTGCTGGAATAGCAGGCATCATGTATCTTTTCTTTTGGTATCTACTTAGCTTGCACATTATCCTCTTTTCTAATTTGTATCAAAGGAAGTGTCATTTGGGGCTATTACAGACTTGTTGCTGAATGTTGGCTTAGAATTTGTAGAATATTTTTAAATAGCTTCTTAAAATGTTCTCAGCAAGGCAAAAAATGGTACCATTTGACTTCCAAAAACAGCATTGATTGTGTGTACATCACAGTAGTGTATTGAAATTTAATCTCAGTATTATTTCTGAATCTGAATCTTATATCCTCAGATATTAAGGATATTCTGGTCAAAAAATAGTCATTTTAAGATAAATGCAGTATTTCACATCTTGTTGCTGAACAGTTGCCATTAGTTCGAGGGTGACACACGGGACACTGTACTACATTAGTCACAGATGTGCTGATGTGTTTCAGTCTTCAGTAAAGCGTGCAGCATGACTCGTTCATCTGGCTGTCATTGAGGGCCCTGACTGCCTCACAGGTCTGTCACGGTGGTGTATCCATAGCTTAAAGCATCCTGTATGTTTCAGCTGCCGGAGTCTGCCCTCAGAGACCTCATTGTAGCCACTGTCGCTGTCAAGTACACTCAGTCCAACTCTGTGTGCTACGCCAAGGATGGACAGGTAACCACACTGTTTCACAGTATTCAAAACCCATCCGCCTCAAGTACTGGGCGCTTGAAAGAGAAGACTTGCCAAGTTTCTCTTCCTGGTTTGTCAGTATTTACTCAATACTTTGGTGGACGGGAAACTAATGAGAACGAAGTAAGCAGCCAAGTACTAAGCCAGAGCCAAGTATTAAGTTGGTTACATTGACTCTTGCTTGGAGTGAGCTGGCTCATTTTGGATTCGTGAAACTGGTTTCTTCACTCAACACCCACCCCTTGCTGATATTTCCATGGACAAGGGACATGTTTCTTACGTAGCCTTTTATTTAGTCTTTGTAGCCTTTTGAGTGTCTGTCCTGGGCTTGTGTACGCACCCTCACCTCTGTATGTTGTGTTTTTAAGAATTTGTTCAAAGGGCGTCAAGGCTCGGGGTCAACCTGAGCTTGTTGAGCTTCCTGGACTCCCAGAGTTCCTCCTGCCTCTGCCTTGTTAGTGCTTGGGTTATTATTAAAGAATAATTTGAACATACACAGTGTACCAGTTTTAAATGTACATATTTTTTTACAAATTATGTGGTTTGTGGCCACTGCTGCAGACAAGGCGGATGACCCCCCAATTTTTTAAAAAGTATTTGTTTTTATTTTGTATGCATTGGGGTTTTGCCCGTATATATGTCTTTGGGAAGGTGTTGTGTCCCCTGGAACTGGAATTACAGACTGTTGAGAGCTGCCATGTGGATGCTGAATTGAACCCTGGCTCTCTGGAAGAGCATCCTGTGGTTCTGCTGAGCCATCTCTCCAGCCCCCGCCTTTCAGGGTTTTCATAGATGCCAACTGTTAAGATTCTTCGTTCTTTCATAGTCACTAAATCGTAACAAGCTGTGGCCACTGGTCCTTGGACAGGGTCTCTGAGGAGCCAGCAAAGCCACTCATGATGGACGCTTCTCTACTGGCGTCCTTTTAAAGGAAATGTCTGTGTTCCTAGGTTATTGGCATCGGAGCAGGACAGCAGTCTCGGATACACTGCACACGCCTTGCAGGTGATAAGGCAAACTCGTGGTGGCTCCGACACCATCCACGAGTGCTTTCCATGAAGTTTAAAACCGGGGTGAAGAGAGCAGAAATCTCCAATGCCATTGATCAATATGTGACAGACACCATTGGTGAGGTATGGGCTGATAATGTTCCAGGTGGGCTGTGTTGATTCAGTCATTGTTAGGGGCAGACTTTCACGGTATTACTACAGAGACTTTCTTGAAATCCTGATTGTCGGAAATCATTAAAATATCTTGTGGTCACCTTCACTGTTGTACCCTTTCTGAAACCACAAGTCTCTGCTTTCTGAGTTATGAGTATTGGATTAATTTTGTAGGCCCATACCCCTCCCCCCCCGGGTTATAATAGTCACTGCGAGGACTGTTTTTTACCCTGGTGTCAGTAGAGGCTTGCTATTGAGTAGTGTGGTAGACTTAAACTGTAAATGATCTCATCACCAGGGGCTCTCTTCTACCATACTTACAAAGGCCATCAGCAATTTCGTGTGGTTTTAGTACCTTTTCTGTTTGTCAACAAGAATATTCTCAAGGCGCGGTCCTCTCATGACTGCTTTTTTTTTTTTAAGTTTTGGTTGTTTAAGGTGAGGTCTTCAGTGTAGTGCAGGCTGACTGGAACTCAGCTCAGGGATTACAGGGTGTTCCACTGGGGCCTTCTGATGGCCTTGCTTCTTAATCCCATTGTGCTGGGGTTACATTTCAGTGTAAACTTCAGAAGTAACACCAACATCCAAGCAGTAGTAAGCACTATGGATTTGTTTTGATTTGCCTGCAGTGTATATGTGTAGTTCATCTACACAAACATCAGCTATCATCTGCTTCCTAGATTGGACATGAAGAATTGTCTTAAATGCTTTGGCGAAGGTATATAATAAGCTTATAAATTTAGAGATTGAGAACATAGTAGGCCTGGGACAAACTGAGTTACAAAAATGAGATGTAGTCTCAATCTCTCTCTCTCTCTCTCTCTCTCTCTCTCTCTCTCTCTCTCTCTTTTTTTTTTTTTAAGTTTTTTGAGACAGGGTTTCTCTGTGGCTTTGGAGGCTGTCCTGGAACCAAGCTGGTCTTGAACTCACAGAGATGCGCCTGCCTCTGCCTCCTGAGTGCTGGGATTAAAGGCGTGCGCCACCACCACCTGGCTTATAATCTCTTTGGTACTCTAAGAATAACCTTTCCTTTAATGAAAGTATTTTTAAGTGTCAAAGAGCTTCTGAAAATAGGAACTTGGGTGTGTCATTGTTTAGTGGACAGTCATAGGAAAATGCCCAAGTGGTCTCTGGCATTTGTGCTTCCCATTGGATAAAGCTACAGGTGATGCTGAGCTCACCTTGCTCCCTGGCTCTCTAGGGGGAAGACCTGGTGAAATGGAAGGCACTGTTCGAGGAAGTCCCCGAGTTACTCACTGAGGCAGAGAAGAAGGAATGGGTCAACAAACTGAGAGATGTTTCTGTCAGTTCCGATGCCTTCTTTCCTTTCAGAGATAACGTGGACCGTGCCAAAAGGGTGAGTGAGGGACCATGTGCATTGGGGACACAGAATTTTATAAGTAATTTCAGGCACCCATCTGCTTTTGTGACTGAGGGCGCAGCATAGAGCACCTGACCCTAGGTCCAGTCCCAGCACTGCAAACAAGAACTTAGTTGTGCTTCTAGGTTCCTTAGACTTGCATATTACAGCTGTGTTTATTTGATACAAATGGTGAATTATTTCACTTTTCTTTGTGATATAGGCATAAACCAAATTCTGTTGCTTTTCCTGAATATGTCGTTGTTAGCTTATGCTTTAGTAACAAGATGTATTTGTTTTTGTTTATGAACACACTTTATCACATACAGTGATTGGTTTGACTGCTCCTGTATGTGTGTACCTGCCCGGTGCCCAAGGAGGAAGAGTGGCTAGGAATCTCTGAGCCAACGCTTCTACTCCTGGTTTCTGCTTTCTAGAGGGAAGTCTTGTTCTTTCTAGATGTGCATGTCATTGTGTTTTGAAAGTCAGCATGGGCTTGGGGTTTTCCTTTGCAGAGTGGTGTGGCCTACATCGTCGCTCCGTCTGGATCCGCTGCTGACAAGGTTGTGATCGAGGCGTGCGATGAACTGGGGATCATCCTGGCTCACACGGATCTCCGGCTCTTCCACCACTGATCGTAGCTTCCATCGTTTCCCTGTTTGCTTATGTGCAGTGGATGATCGTCTGGGATTTTAAAAGCACCTCTTTAAAAAATGAGTCGTTTGCATCTTCATAATTGGGTCTAAGGTTTTAGGTAGTTGGGTCTTACTCTCTGAAAGGTATAGATTCCTAGCCCCAGTTACCACAGACAGGTTTATGTATATAGAACCTACCAGCATCTATGTCTCCTTGGAGCTCAGCTTTCAAGACAGCCCCTGTAAGATACCTAAAAGGGCAAGTTGGCCGGAGAAGCCAAGCTGCCTTATGATGACACCATCCCCACTGGGGATTGCTCTCCACAGGGCTCCTTTTATCGTGCCTCTGAGAAGCTTGCTTGTTTGTCTCCTTGACAAACAGCCAGTTATCCCCTGGGAACTGAATCCTTACCAATGGCTAGACAATCCTTTCCTAGGTGAAGTTGTCTGTATTTCAGCACCCAAGAACCCTCTTGAACTGTTTAAAACCTATATTAGCTATTGAGTAGCTTGTTTGGTACCTACAAAATAGACCCAGTATTCTTAGTGTTTTATCTAAAGTGAGCGTATGTGGGGGTAGGAATGTCAGTGCCTCCCTTTGTCAAACAGGGCGACATAACTGGGTCTGTGTCTCTGCCTTTGTGGTCCTGACTGTTCACATGGAGGACGCCTATGGTCAGCTGTAACCTCAGGTCAATAAGCCTCAGTCCTCTGTTTTTCCACTTCTTCTCTAAATAAAAAATGCACAAGTTTTTTTTGTTTTGGGTTTTTGTTTTTGTTTGTTTGTTTTTCAAGACAAGGTTTCTCTAGCTCTAACTGCTCTGGAACTTGCTCTGTAGACCAGGCTGATCTCAAAATCAGAAATCTGCCTGCCTCTGCCTCCAAGTACTGTGATTAAAGGATATATTACCACAGAAATTTTTATAAACGGTCATCTTTGTGAGTCATTTATGTGCTGACTGATCTTCCAACTCTTGGAATAGCCTGTTGAAACAAAGCAGACTTAAGTAATTATTAAAATACTGTGGCTTCTGTTAGGTCTCAGGGCAGGGATCCCTCGGGAGTAAATAAACCATCTTGCTTATGCTAACTGCCAGCCTTATGAATGAGATGCCCTAGAAATGGATCTTTCTGCTCCAACCTCTTCTCTGCCAGCATTTGGCTTTCACCTCTTGGGGGGCATCTGGGTCTTAGCTATCCCAAGGAGCTTTGTTGATCATCTGTTGCCGTACTAGGGATCAGAACCCAGGGCCTTCATGCTAAGCAAGCATTCTACCACTAAGCTATAATCTCAGCCTCCAAGGAACTCCTTAATTCCCAATTCACAGACACAGATACATACTGTTGGCCACAGCATTTTTAATTCTTTTTTTTTTTTTGGTAGTAATAAATAGTGAGTACAGATTTTGGCTCATAAATTATTAAATGTGCTGTCTCCCTCGAGTTATTTAGCTTGACTGAAAGTGAACATTAAGTGTAATTGGAACCATTTGTCTGCTTAACCCTATACTGCTTCATTAAGCTTACACATGTAATTCTAACCACAACCCTTTTGAGAATTTAAAACTATTGTGTCCACACACCTGGGAAGGGATGGTGGGATTCCAGCTTTCACATAATATTACTGCAAATAAAAACAGTGCTAGGACAATGGATTAGTTTAATTTTTTTTGTTTGTTTTCTTGTTTTTCGAGACAGGGTTTCTCTGTGGCTTTGGAGGCTATCCTGGAACCAGGCTGGTCTTGAACTCACAGAGATCCACCTGCCACTGCCTCCAGAGTGCTGGGATTAAAGGTGTGTGCCACCACTGCCCAGCTAGTTTAATATTTTTGATAGCGATACTTTGTGGAACCATTTTTTAGCCGCATATAAGCATGGTTGGCCAGTAGAAAACCTGCCTGTCATGATGTCATAGGCCACAAATGCCAGCCCTTGGAAGCTAAGACAGGGTTTGGGAATATTGATGTCCATCTGGACCATGTTGTCAACGCAACGCTACAAAGTAGAAAGAGAATCCCCATCTTCACAGTCGACTCCACAGAGTTCTTTGACTTGAAAGTACTGGGTTCAGTTTTAAATTGTGATCTCCCACCACCACCACCAGTGATGTTCAGTATATCACTCAGGCCAGACAGCAGCAAAAGCAACTCCCAGGTGAATGCTTACATGTGGACAGTGAATGCCTCCACAGTGTGCTGTTGGAAAGCCATGACGTTCAGTAGGTCATCGTCCATGAAGGCTGTTTCCAACTTGTGATAGGATGATGAGAGCTCAGCTCTGTCCTAACTTGAGAGTACATTCTCAGCAGGTGCTTTCATGACTCCCTACATAAACTTCTGTCCCATCTATGGATACCCTCATGTCAGGAATTACCTGTGTAATGCTTAATGTCGCTGCTTCTGTTGGAGTTTGTATTCCAGCATATTTTCAAATTCTGCTCCAAAATACATGGGTGTGTTGCTCCTGCACGCCCTTGCCGGCAATCACACAAGCTTGAGGCAGAATAGTTCGGGTATCCTCCCTTCAGGAACAAGGGTTTTGAGTAAACCCATGGCAGTGGCCCCATACAACAATGTTGATCAATTCTTCACAAAATATCTTAAGTTTTGTAGGGCTGTCAGCAGGTCCCTTTACTGCTTATCAACAGGCCAGAACATCACTCCTAAGTCCATGTCCCTGATGCCTCCTTGAGTCTGGGACTTAAGTTTTCCTTTTTGTACTTGGGGTAACCTGGTGGAGGTAGCCAGGTCAAGAAGTTCATCACTGCAGGAGAGTCTTGACAGTGAAGCAACTAAGTTTCCTAAAACGAATGGAGACTTCATAGCTGCATGTGTGATGACTGCCTTGAATAAATAGAAATGAAAACTTTAAATGAAGAGAACAATGATGGATCTTGTTTCCATGGCTCAGAAGACTCATAATGTAAAATGCCTGGATCATATTAATGAGTGTACTAAAGTTGGAGCCGCTGAGCACTGGAAGAAACCCACCCCTGACCCATTAGTGAAGACTCATAGTTCCCTGGTCCCTTGACACTTGCTTCCTTCTGGAGTTATCTTTCTAACTATCAGTGTCCCTTACAGCCTGAGAGGCTTTAAATGCCTTCTGTTCTTGAAGACTTAAACATTATTTTTGCTGA
The DNA here is from genome assembly GCF_017639785.1 of Mesocricetus auratus. Lineage (NCBI taxonomy): Eukaryota > Metazoa > Chordata > Mammalia > Rodentia > Cricetidae > Mesocricetus > Mesocricetus auratus. The sequence goes on along the minus strand of NW_024429194.1, from coordinate 36,713,393 downwards.
ACACCGTGGTAGGCAGGAATTTATCTTAACTTGTAAGAAGTCATCCATCTGAGACATCTACTGACATCAACAATGAGGCCCAGAGGTAGAACTTTTCCAACACACACACACACCGTCTCCCTTCTTGATCATGGCCGCATCTTTTCTCCAGGAGTTGATCTACCTGCCTTTTAGGATAAACACCTTGTTTGCTGCTAAGCAGCTGAGTAATCTTGACTGCATCTTTTTTTTTTTTTTTTTTTTGGTTTTTCGAGACAGGGTTTCTCTGTGGCTTTGGGGGCTGTCCTGGGACTCGCTTGGTAGTCCAGGCTGGTCTCGAACTCACAGAGATCCACCTGCCTCTGCCTCCCGAGTGTGGGATTAAAGGCGTGCGCCACCAACGCCCGGCATGAGTAATCTTGACTGCATCTTAACCTGTACTTTGTACACTATGGAATGGAGTTGGACCCCTTTATTTTTTATTTAGGTTAGAAACGATCTTGTTTCACATGTCAATCCCAACTCCCTTTCCCTCTCCTCCTCCCCCTCCCTCCCCACCAGGTCCCCCAGCCCCCCACCCAATCTCCAGTCTGATCCCCAAGGAGGGTGAGGCCCTCCATGGTGAATCTCCAGTAACTGTCATTTCATGCAGGGCAGGGTCTAGGCCTTCCCCAAGAGTCCAGGCTGAGAGAGCCTCCCATATTGTGGCGTGGACACTCAAAGTCTATTTGTATGCCAGGGGTAAATATTACCCAAGGCCCCATAGATTGCCTAGGCCTCCTCACTGACACCCACATTCAGGGGGTCTGGGTCAGTCCCATGCTTTCTACACAGCCATCAATCTGAAGTCCAAGAGCTCCCCCTTGTTCAGGTCAATTGTTTCTGTGTGTTAAACCAGCACACTCTTAACTCCTTTGCCCTGAGGTGGACCCCTTTAAAGAGGCAGGATAACCTCTGGTTCAAGTCTCACCAGTGGTACTCACAAGCTGTATGATATTGCTGATTCCTGTAGCCTTGTGCTCAACTGTATGCTGTAGCAATGATGGTAATGTATTTTTCTGAGGAATCAGTGAGATAAAAAAGGACACGCTGAGTATTGTCTGTCACAGCTTCAGCACTGTTTAGAAAATGATGCTATTTATTTTCACATTTTTGTACATGCGGAAGTATGGGAGCTAGTGGGAGAAAATGATGGATGGAAATGACCGGGAAAAATAGTAAGTGCATACACATTAAAGACTTGTGCCGGGAAGTGGTGGCACACGCCTTTAATCCCTGCACTTGAGAGGCAGAGGCAGGTGGATCACAGTGAGTTCCAGGACAGCCTGGTCTACAAAGGGAGCTCAAGGAGTGGAGGGGTGGGGTAAGACTGGAGCATTTGGGAGGATTTGTGGGTTTTTAGGTCACTAACCTGGCCAGAAGATGGTAGCTTCAATGAACTACCCCTTCTCAATGGAATAAGGCGAAGAATGGTGGAGGATGACACCAGACAACCTCTTGTTTTTATGTGTAGTAGATACTCGCACCCCCAACACACACATGCAAGTATACATAAGCATGTACCATACACAAAATTCATCAAAGCACAGATGCCAAGTGCTCACTGGTAGGACCCTTGGCCTCCTGTACACTCGACCTTACGGAGCTTGTATAGTGTGCAGTCTGCAGAATGGGGACTGCAGACCCAGACCCATCCAAACCAGTGCTGAAAGTGACCCCAGACTGCTAGTTTAGAGGGAAATTTGGCTCCCAGGGTTGTTAAAGCCCCTGTCTCTGAAGAGTAAGTAGTGAGAAGTTTAAGGAAATGTAAAACATGCCTTCATATCTCCTACCTGACTCTACTGAGGAATGTTAAGAGAAATTTCCCAGTCGGGGATTTTAGCTGGAGAAGTTTCTCTGTTCTTTTATTTCTTAACAGTATTCTTATCATTTGTAATTTATGGAGTTTTTTTTTTCAATTCAAATAGAATCTTTTAATGGAAATGGAGTAGGATGGTGCTGATAATAAAAATAATATTTTAAATGAAAGTGCCAAAGAATCTTTAGTGTGTGTAAAGTGAGTGTGCATGTGTACGCATGCGTGCGTGTGTGTGTGTGTGTGTGTGTGTGTGTGTGTGCGCGCGTGTTTGTGTAAAGCATGCGTGTGGAGGTCAGAGGACACCTGCAAGAGTCATTTCTCTCCTCCACCATGTGGGTCCCAAAGATTGAACTCGCGTCGTCAGACGTGGCAATCAGCACCTTTCCTCACTGAGTGACCCTGGGGCCCCCTTGCTAGACTCTTCGAGAACTCGGTTAGTCTGTGCAGGGTTGTCTCCCTGCTACTTCTGCTTCTCCAGCCTGTGCTAATCTTTAGATCTTCCTTGCCAAACAATGCTTTTGTTTTTCAACAGTTGCATTGCATCCCTGAGAGTGAGACTTTAAAAAAATTGTAGCCTGCCACTTCCCCTACTGCGGTAATGGGGACTTACTGAATAAGGGCAATTGCAGCACTTAAATGTGCTGACGTGATGTTTCTTAATCACCTTAATGAGTTTCATATGAATAGTACTGCAATAGAATTTTCCATGGAAATATAATTAAATAGGAAGAGCCATTTCCTATACTTGTGATTTCTACCTCCTCATTTCTTCATTCACCTCCCTAGAAAGTGTGCCTTACAGGCTTATAGCGACATTATTATAGACTAATTTACATAATTCATTCAGGTCATTAGAGCTGAAAACAATATAAATACAGAACAACATAATTCATTACGAATCAGCTTTGGCCAGGTAGAGTAAAATTTCAAAACTGTTACTTTCTTTGAAAAGTCTAAAATTTACTAGTTTTAACTGAATTACTTTGAATTATCTATATCTAGCCTAAATCCAATCAAGTGTTTTAATTAGACCTTGGCAATCTGGCTTGTTCAAGGCAGTTCTCGGGGGACTCAGCAGTGAGTCAGTGAAGACTGTAAAGGTCTGGGAAAATACTAAATGGCAGTTCTACTGAGAAAGGATCAGTGGGAAAGAGCTTTACCTTTCTTGCAATATGCTGCCCAAACAGGAAAGGTCCTTTAAATGTGCTTCATGTATTCCAAAGTGAGTTGTAAGTTCAGCGCATTGCTTTGGCTATCCGGCAGAATGCTAGGCCTGATGGCCGTTGCCGCTCATCCTAGCACCTGAGAAGCTGAAAGAGGATTACAGCATGTTTGAGGCCAGGCTGGGCTACACGTAAGATTCTGTCTTAAAAGTCAGAAGAAGAAAAAGCAATAGGAGCACCACAGAAAGACCAAGTTGCTGTTGTCGACCTTTTTTGGTTTGTTTGTGTATTTATCTATTTGTAGGGTTTGCAGAAATGGTTCAGTGGTTAAGAGCACTGCTGCTCCCTCAGAGGACCAGGGTTTGGTTCCCAGAACCCACATGTATGTCTGTGTGAGTATATTCATGCGAATGTGGGGACCTTTGGAGGCCAGAGGCTTTGGATCCCCAGGAGCTGGAGTTACAGACAGTTGTAAGCAACGGGATACGGGTGCGAGAACAGGACTCTGCAGGGGCAGTGGTGAATCCCCGGATGTAGGTGCGAGCAGTGGCAGTGGTGAGCCCTTAACAGTTGAGCCATCTCTCCAACCCCCCTGTTGCTATTGTTAACCTTAACCATGAAGCTTGTGGTTTTTTTCATTTCTGCACAAAAGTCAATTAAATCAGTCCAACTAGCCATGTTTCGGGGACTTCCTGCTTTGGCTTGTATTTTGGCAAGCTGTCTGGAGCATAGCATCAGCCAGAACCTGCTCTTTGCTTGTGTTTGCTTTGTAGCCTTTTATGCGAGGGTCTCCCTGGCTTCCACCTGTGGGAATCTTCCTGGCTCTCCCTCCCCAGTGCTAGGCTTACAGCTTCCACCCCTGCTGATCTTTGTTTTTAACTACAAAGTCCTCTGAGCAAAAGCAAGCTGAAAGCTTTCTTGTGGCTAACTCCCCCATGCCTTTAGAGAGAGCTTCAGATGAAGACTGGTGTGAGCCAGTCCTCAATGAAGTTATGGCCCATTCGTATCAGACAGCCATTATAAGCACCTGGCTCCACTTCCTAGGGCCTTTGAGTGGTAGTGGGAGAAAGCAGGGTCTCCTGTAACCCAGGGTGGCATCTAGCTCTGTAATTCATGATGACCTTGAACTTCTGATCCTTCTACCTCACCTCCATAGTGCTAGGATTGCAAAGGTGCCACCATACCATTTTATGTGGTGATAGCTGAGCACAGGGCGTCATACATCTAGACAGTCGCTCACCCCCAGGTCCCTCCCCAGTCCTATTGTTTTTTCTAAGACATGGTCTTCCATGTAATACTTTGGACATGTAGTCCAGTTTGGTGATGTATTCCAAGTCCAGGCTGGGCTCCGAACTCAACATTCTCCTGTCCTCACTTCCTAAGTGCTGAAATTACAAGTGTGTGCCACCACACTGAGTATCCCGTGATATTTATCTTCTGTTCTTTTGTTTTGTTTGAAAGCGGGGGTTTTGCTTGTCAAAGCCCAGCCTTAGCCTAGAACTTCTGTGTAGCCCAGATTCATGACAATATTCCTACTTCAGTCTCCTAAACAATATGATTGGGAGTAAGCCAAACAGGTCTAACTCTTCTTTTGTTTTGATAGATAACGCTGCAGCTAGCTTGCAGACTCTTGGATTGGAAAAGCTGATTTAGCAATCTTGAGCAAAAGCTCAGAGGCCAGGCCTCTCTGGTTTGTAAGAGAACTCATCTGAGCTGGGTTCTCTGCAAAATTAAGCCTTCCCCAAATGAGAACTAAATGTCAAGGCATTTTGCAAACTGCATATCAATTCAAAAGTAACCCTAGTATGTCTTCTAGCAAATGAACCAAGAAGACTTCTTTATGAATTGTTTCTTTGCCAGGTGTTTACTGAAGTACTCTTTGTACTGAATAATGATGCAATAGTATTTTATGAATCTTTTACTAAATAATAATTGTAGTGGTTTGAACGAGAATGGCCCCAGTTGGTGAACTGTTTGGGAAGCATTAGGCAGGCATCTTTGTTGGAGGAAGTGTGCCCCTGGGTTTGGGCTTTGAGGTCTCAAAAGCCTACAATAGGCCCGGTATTTCCATCTCTCCACCTGCAGGTCAGGATGCAGAACTCCCAGCTACTTCTCCAGCACCGTGTCTGCCTGCCACCACATGCTCTGCTATGATCATGGACTCATTCTCTGAAACTGTAGGCAATCCTCCAATGAAATCCTTCCTTTGTAAGAGTTAGTGATCATGGTGTCTCTTCACAGCAATAGAACACAAGACTACAATGAACTTCTTACTGTTTTTCTATGCTACTATTTCCTACTCCAAATGTCAGATTTTGGGGGTGGAATGGATGTAAGATGTTAGGTAGTGAACCTAAAGCCCCCCACATTCTAGGCAAGTGCTGTGTCATTGAGCCGCATGCCCCATTCTCAAAACAGAAATTCAAAAATCCCTAAATCTTGTTTTTCCAAGGTGAAATGAAAAGGAAATGACTTTTTCAGGGGTAGCCGATCTGTGAGCTGGGAGTTCATCAACCCACCCTCATAAAGTGGCAGTTGACCCAAGTCAAGACAGGCTAGACTGAGATCATAGCCCGGGGTTTCCTAAGGAGAAAATCTCCATACTATGCCATTCAAGTAATTGTCACAGCTCAGCCATCCTGTTTTCCCTGAAAGTGATCTCCTTGAATAGGTGTTTATTAAGTGAAGAAGCATAGGCCTATGATAGTTAAATAAGAACGACAGGGATTGGAGAGACCAGAGAATGTGCAGCTCAGTCATAAGTTCAAATCCCAGTGCTTCTCAAACACACATCTCTCCAGCGACCCAGCATCCCCTTTGGGCACACTGGAAACAGATCTTGTAAAAAAGAAAAACTGAAGGTTACTTAAGTTATACTTCTGAAGTACTATCTAGCAAAGCTAACAAATGTTTGAATTCACTTAAATCTGTTAAGGCAGAACTACAGCCAAGGACATAGGGCCAGGCAGAGATCCATGTCCAGGAGTCACCCCAGCTCAGCACACTGGCTTTTCAAATGTTTCTTGGACTGAAGAGGACATTCACGAAGATTGTGGTTTTTCTCCCCAAACACCTTATGTTAAAAAAGAAAGTGACCTCCACATGATGGAATGTAAATCTTTTATTAAAACACTTGTCTTTCCACAGTAGTAAAGCGTTGGCATGTACAGTATAAAAATAACCACCAACCATAATTATACTGAATTCCTCTCATCAACCGCATACTAAGTGTCTTCAATACAATTTTTTCCGTATAAAAATACTGGGAAAAATTGATAAATAACAGGTAAGAGAAGGATATTTCTAGGCAATTAGAATTGTTGGGACAGAGTGAGTACTGTGAGGTGTTTGAACACACAGCTACAGGACATGCCTCCTGACAGCGCTGCAGGCCATATGGTTACAGAAAGAAAGCCAAAGTGCTTGGGGAACGTCCCTACTCCAGATTTGGGGTACTACCATTCAAGACGTGTTTCATCTTGGTTGGCTACTGGTGTTTCCTTATGGATCCCAGACCAAATCACAAGGATCTTTGATTCTCTTAAACAATACTGGGTGGTACCGTCTCCTGCAGGGCAAACAAGGTAATCACCCGCCCTGTTTGTGAGAGAAGTCTCAAAACATCCCCCAGGGTGATGATGCTTAGAGAAGCTGTGAGGTGAGCTGAAGCTGAGAACTTGCCCCCAGAGCAGAAGACTTAAGGGAGAAAGGAACACTCAAAGACGGAGGGTCCGCTAACATCACTCGGGTGTGGATTGACCTCGGCAGAGAGAGACACTTCTTCCGGGTTGAAAATGTTACTCTCTGGAGTCGTCTCTGTCGGCTTGCACGTCTAATGGCATGAAGCACTCAATCGGGCAATTAACATTCTGCCAAAATAGAAGAAGAGCATCAATAGCAAATACTATGAAAAGCAAAAAGCATGGAGGGGAGATTTATCTCAAAAGACTAACAATAGAGTGCTGAGCAGCCAGGCGGTGGTGGCACAGGTCTTTAATTCCAGCACTCGGGAGGTAGAGGCAGGCAGATTTCTGTGAGTTCAAGGCTAGCCTGGTCTACAGAGCGAGTGCCAGGACAGGCTCCAAAACTACACAGAGAAACTCTGTCTTGAAAAACAAAAACAGAAAAAAAAAAAAAAAAAGAAAAACAAAAACAGAAGAAATGTGCTGAGCAATAGACAATGCTCAGGAATTTAGTAACTTATAACAAGCAAGTCATTCATAAGACTCTGTGTGTGTGTGTGTGTGTGTGTGTGTGTGTGTGTGTGTATGACATGCAGATGCTGCCTCCCTTTGATTTTTGAGACAGGGTCTCAGGAACCTGAAGCTCACTAATTAGGCTAGGCTGGTTCACTCCAAGGACCCCACATTTCTGTCTCCGCAATGAAGGGATTACAAAAGATTACAAACTTGCAACAGTGCCCCGCTTTCTTACATGGGCTCTGGGGACTGAATTTGTGCCTTCAGCACTCAGTTATCTCCCCAGCCACAAAAGACTTCTTTCCGGGCCTGGAGAGATGGCTTAACGGTTAAGAGCACTGGCTGCTCTTCCAGAGATCCTGAGTTCAATTCCCAGCAACCCATTGGCTCACAACCCTCTGTAATGAGATCTGGTGCCCTCTTCTGGTCTGCAGGCAGACATACAGGCAGAATACTATACATAATAAATAAAAATCTTTAAAAAAAAAAAGAGACTTCTTTCCAAATAAAATCATTTAGTGAAGAAAAGAAAAAATCTGGGAGTAGTGGTGCACACCTTTAGTCCTAGCCCTCCAGGCAGAAGCAGGCAGATCTCTGTGAGTTCAAGACCAGCCTGGTCTATAGAGCGAGTTCGAGGACAGCCAGAGCTGTTATGAAGAGAAACCCTGTCTCGAAAAATCAAAAATTATTTGGTCCCCTCAAAAAGCAAAACAAAACTATTCAAACTCCCTACTGTGCACCTAACTGCATTCAGGGAGAGGCACTGGGGTTGCGTGCACTTACAGTGTTTGTTCTCTGGTGGTATCTCTGAGTATACTGGTTGTAGGTATGGCCGGTGGTGGTGCCGTCGGGACTGGGTTCACCCCCAGGTCTGCGGCAGTTGTCACAGCGCCAGCCCTGAGAAGAGAGACAGGAAGTTAAATGGGGTCTGTGATAACCTGAGGACATCATAATTTAGTGCTTGAGTTAAAGAATTTCAGCTTACGCATCGGTAACAGAAGCCGTTAATCAAACAGAAAGCCTTCGTGCATTTACAACTCTTAGAATGTATCTTGGCTTGTTACCATATCTTACACTTACATCTTTCTACATATGCTTTTCTTTCTTCTGAAATACCCTCGATTCTTTTCCTGTGCAGGCTCTGCTCATCCCGCTCCCCCCTTCCTCCTCAGCAGGCTTTCTGCTCTAGGTGGAGGATTTCTCCCAGGCCTCTAAGGCTCCTAACAGGGACTTGAGACGTGTAGACAAACTCCAGCACTTTCCAGGGAAGGAAACAGACCCAGAACAGAGGGATGACTTGGAAGGAGCCAGAAAGGACAGAGTGGGCCTCAGGAAGAATTGGATAACTGGCCACTTTCTCTTTCTGATCCCTTCTAAAACCTCCCTAGCCTATAGCATTGTAGCCTCAGCTCTGGCCAGAGATGAGACAGGATACAGGAAGATACCACAATGGGCCTATGCTGCTTCCTGAGTTTTGCTGGAAACAGATTCACTTTCTCGTTGTTCTTGAGCTGGGAGGAGGGAAGGCCAGAGCTGACGGGATGAAGATGGTACCATTAGCAGGACCTTAGGGGAAAGGGACGTGGACACTTAGGAAGACACAGAGAGGTGCAGACTCTGGCTCCCACTGCTCGAGTAGCCCGCGAAGCTCACACACTGAGGGGCTTCTTCAGTTTGGCAGCCATCTTTTGCCTAACTTGAATGAGACTTTCCTTTTGTAATTCCAAAAAATTAAGAAATAAGTCCAGGCTTAATGGTGGCACAAGCCTTTAATCCCAGCACTCAGGAGGCAGAGGCAGGCAGATTGCTGGGAGCTGAAGTCAGCCCGGTCTACATAGTGAGCTCCAGGATAGCCAGATCTACACAACAGAGAGGGAGCCCCCGCCTCAAAAATAAATGAATAAATACTACAATCGATTTTGTTTGTTTTGTTTTTTGTTTTTCAAGACAGGGTTTCTCAGTGTAACAGCTCTGGCTGTCTTGGCACTTGCTTTGTAGACCAGAGTGGCCTTGAACTCAGAGATCCGCCTGCCTCTGCCTTCCCAGTTCTGGGATTAAAGGTGTGCGCCATCACACCTGGCTGTATGTCTATGACTTTTAAGTTGTAAGTCATTTTGAAATTTCAATTGTTAAAAGATGGAATATAAATTGTTACGTAGAAGAAGGGCACATACTAGAAATGGCTGAGAAGTAATGAGCTTCCCAGCCCTCCAAAATTGTCTTCCTCCTCAAATCTAACTTCTTAACAAGAGACACCAGGGGGAGCACTGCCTCACTGTAACCCATCTGGACTAACTCTTCCTAGGCCAGGGGTATGCTCACTGCCACCTCTGCTTTCTTCCTTCCCCACTTAATTCTACTCCCCAGGAGGTTTATGTTTCTCTTTTCTATGAAGCTTTCTTGCTGATTCCAGCCCATCTAGAGCTGGACTGAGTATTAGTCAGAACTAGTGATTAGCTTGGCTTGGCAGGGTGTGCTAATTGAATGTCTTCAAGTATGTCATTAAGAGCCAGAGTCACTTCCTGTTCCCTGTTTGTCCATTATGACTCAGCTCAGTACTGGACTAATAAAAGATCTATTTTTATAGATTGAGCAAGGTCACAAAAAAATGGCATTTTCTTAGATCAAGGTATTATTAAAAATATGAAATGCCAGTCCATCAGCCCAGAGCTGGAGGCTTAGTGCTACAGTTCAGATGAGGACAAACAGGCCAGCCTGAGAAATTTAGTCATGGCTGGGGATGCTGACAGAAGAGGCATGGCATGACTCTTCACACAGCACAGCCATGCGGGAGCCTCCTCTTCACACAGCACAGCCATGCGGGAGGCTCCTCAGGGCTCTAAACACCACCAGTCTTACCCGCTGGCCCCCGAAACACGTGCAGGAGCAAATGGCTCCAAGATACTCTTTCTGCCACTGTTCTCCTACGTGGTAGGTCTTCCCATCGTCATAGCACGTTGCTTCATCTACACATGGGCACAAATCAGAAACAGTTGTAAGACCAAGAACAATCAATCATGCAGGTTCAAGTTGATGCACCTGCCATAGACTTGCATGAGCACAGGCCCAATCTCATCAACTTAGGTGAATCATAAGGAGATGCTTCAAAGCCTCGGTGTAGCAGGCCTGACGGGAGGATGGAATTCATACGTCAAAAGCTGAGTCCACTTATAACACTTAGCTGCAGACGATCAAAGTGCTCAGATTGTGAAGGCGCCAAAGTGCTTGGACATAACATTCAGTCATGACTCACTTTTGGAGCATGCTACTGATTTCCCAACCACAACACTGACAAACCCACCGTCTCCAGCCCATCCTGTAAATGGGTGTTTTGGCTCAGTTAGGAAAGTGAGAGTACTCAAGTGTCTAGAAACCATTAGGATGACGTACGGGGGTCACACTTGAATTCTCCCTTTCCATTCCCGAGACACGTGCAGCTCATCCGCTGACCATTTTCTCCCTGGCGATCCCACTTCTCTCCAATCTTGTAGTTCACACCATTGTCATGGCACCATTCTGTAAGATGGGGATATCATAGGGAAAGAGTTACTTCTGCTTTGACTCACATGACAGGCAGAACACTGGGACATGACATGAATCCGCAGAGTGGAAAGTCGAAGATCACATTACCTATGATGAACCATTCATGATAACGTTTAATATCTAATATTTCCCAGGCCAGTGTTAAGACACTATTACCAAAATCATTTCATAGATTCATTTGACTCTTTTTAACCTTACAATTATGGAAAACTAAAATGGGATTGGAGAATTAAAGAAATATTTTGCGGTTTGCAGAGACCCTAGATACAAAATAGTTTAATTAAACATTAAGGAGAAATCAGCTGGTGTCTATCTGCTACCACCTGATTCATATAAATGAAGAGAACAAATGTGACAACAAACAAAATGATGACAAATTAATGAATTAGGCTTGTACAAATAGATGAGTTCTAAGACACATCTAATCACCATTAGCTGTGTTTAATGTCATATGTAAAATGTTCTTTTAATCTCTAAGATTTATACTGAACAGAATACACTTAAGCCACTTATAAAATACAGTGTTTCTTCCACTTTATCAATACTTTTATAAGCAAAAGTATTATGACATTTCAGCAAAGAATGTTGAGCCAAAGGCTCACATGTAAAATTACTGGAGCACATTTGTAATCAAGTACTGACTCATTAACAACATGCAAAATTCAATGTAGTTCCATCCCAGAACAGAAAAACCACCTAGTCAATGCTAAATGTTATCCCTCCCAGCTCCAGCATGGGTATAGAGCCCACTGTGCTGCATCCAAGTATAAAAATCTACATATACTGAAACCACTGCTTTCTAGTGTCAGTCTGGATTTAGCTATTCCATGAAAAGTGAAGGAAAATGTTTGCTATAATTATCCATAGGATTGTACTTAAGACAGAATGATTTCCACATTAAAAAAAAACAAACTGCCAATAATAATTATACTTCCAAAAACAAAGAATAAATAAAAGTTTATACACTCCAATACTAAATTTCTAGATACAGTAGATAATTATTAGAATCATTTCTACCAGTAATTTGAAAATAAAAAAGAGCCTCTTTAAAATTTGAAGATCAATTTTCCAGCCAGTTGCCTTTGAAAGTTTTACTATATTTATTTTCATGTGTTTGTACATGTATATATGTAAATTCATGTCCTACAGTTCATATATAGAGGTCAAAAGACAACTTGTGGGAGCTGACACCATGTGGGCTCCAGAGATGAAACTCGGGACATCATGCTCCCCTGTCTTAGAAATTTTTATTTTAAGAATTAAAAATGTATTACCTGGATATTTTTCCTTATATTACTAGCAACGTTTGGGATATCTGGCTGTGGGGTGTGTGTGTGTGTGTGTGTGTGTTGTGTGTGTGTGTGTGTGTGAGAGAGAGAGAGAGAGAGAGACAGAGACAGAGACAGAGACAGAGGCAGAGAGAGAAGTGTGTATGTATTACAATACTTGTATCTGGTTATGCTGAGAAAGACAGTGTTTGTGAGTTTGTTCTTCTCTGTCCTTAACACTAAAGATCAAAAGGAATTTGGTGAGTTTTTAACTTCATCAAGTTAGCTATAACTAAACATTTCAAAAAGCATATCACTACTACAAACACTTTTTAACAAATAGTGGATTAGCACACGAGTCTTGAAATGCAGTAATATTCAACAAGTAAAATTTCCCATCATTCTCCTATGATGCAAAATGTTACTTTGAGTCAAACAGTAGACTTTGTTTGCATCATGTTTGGAAGAGCCTGCATCTGCCAAACATGCTTCCGTGGCCAACTACTGCAAATGCATGAGACTAGAAGAGATGGAGGAATAAGTCGATGGACAAAGCAAGCTACTCACTAGATGAATCACATCTGAAATGACCACTGCCAAAGCCCAAGCACTGGCATGTGAGCTTAAAGCCAGAATCAGACAGTCGCTCCCATTCCTCTCCAATGGCATAATGGGAAACTGTGTAAGGGTCAAAGCATGAGTCATCCGTTGGTTGGTTCAGGCCTTCATTGACTATGAAGAAAAGGAAGATAAGGTGCGGGGGGGGGGGAAGGGGGGAGAGAAAAAAAGATATCTTATTGATGGTTTTAGACCATACACAGAAACAGATGTACTGTGTGCAATGACCTAATCTAGTAGCACTAAAAATAACAGATATTCTCATCAGCAATGCCTTGATGTAGCCAATGGGCACTTGCCACAGCAGGGTAAAAGAAACCCATCTTCCTTCATTCCCACCTTCAGTTTCAAAACATGATCTTTTCCAGTAAATTTACTTCTCATAAGTTAAACAGATCTTCAGACAATTTAAACCAGCTACAAATGTGGGCAGAGATACTTCTCCCAGGTACCAAATTTCTTTGAGCTAATCAACATTTCTCTGTCTCTCTTTCTTCATCCATTAAATAAGGATAGTAATATAAACACCTCCACATCCTTAGGATCGTGTAGAAGCTACATGAAACCAAGAAATCCCTTTATCAATATACGGAAATTACTCACCAACAATTACTGTTAACAAGTAATGAACAATTATTGCTGGACACCATTTTTTGCTTATACTAAAAACGTCTTTGACATTTATATATAACATCAAAATACATCTTCACTTACAGCATTTTTTGCAAAATAGTTTTGCAAACCTAGATTTTTACGGTATTATAAAACTGGAGAAAATTGGATTTTTCAAATAAGAGGAAATCACCATGATGCAGAAGTAAAAATCTCAGTGGTTCTCCCAAGATCTGCTCCCTGTCTTAGAATTTTTTTTTAAAATTGAGAATTATTTAAAAAAATAATGTGTGTAGGGTGCTGGAGAGGTGGTTTGGGGGCAGGGTTAAGAGCACCGTCTGTTCTTCCAGAGGAGCTGGCTTAGGCTCCCAGCACCCACGCGGTGACTCAAAGCTGTCTCTAAGCCTAGTCTCAGGGGCTGTGATGTATCTTCTGCATCCCATGGCCACCAAAAGTGCACATTGTACAAAGACATACATGCAGTTAAAACATCAATACCCATTCCTAATAAATAAACAAACAAATAAATAACTATAGTATGTACAAATACAGCACACCTCAAGTTATTCTCTTAAGTACACTAACTTACTATGACTTTTAAATCCCCATGTAGGTACTTCTTTTAATTGTGTAAAAATCAAAAGAATAAATGCAATCAATATTTGAAATGCCTAATATTTCAAAAGCCATTATCCTGGAAGAACTAAAAAATCTGAAATGTTTTAAGACCAAGAGAACCTGGTAAGTGAGAACACAGAGGGAATAAGGAGTTGGAAGGGACTGGAAGTCTTAAATGGGGATTCACTATTTTAAAAATGCTCAGGAGTTAAATTCTGCTCTTGCATTACAGAGCCTGAGCTACAGAGCAGGTTTTAGCCCAGCACAGATTGTACAGTAAGATTCTGTCTGAAACACACCCCACCCTCAAGAAAACAATGTGGGAAACCATGAAAACCCTACACTTTTCAGAATGCCTTTCATGTGGCATTTTACCAAGGAAACCACAAAAGGCAAATACTCATTATTGTGGATGTCATACAAAGTATCTGCCCACTTCTGCACTGCCAGACAGGAATCTGCTTAATTTACAAGGGAAAGAGCATTTCTCAGAGGAAGGAGGCTGAATCCAAGCAACTGGTCCTACACAGAAGTCCTGCTACCTGGAAGAAGTTCCTTACAGTGTAAGACTTGGTATTCATAGTTTCCGTTATTCCCTGTCTCCTGTTCCTTGGCCAGTCTTCAGCTACTGCAACTTGGAAAGCCAAATGGCACAATACTGTTTCAAAAGACTTCTCAGGGTATACACAGAAGAGCCAAGGGTCATTCAACTTTTATTAAGATTTTCATGATTAAGGTCATTCAGCCTTTATTAAGATGTTGCATGGGGTCATTCAACCTTTATTAAGATGTTGCATGGGAGTCATTTAACATTTGTTAAGATGTTGCATGGGGGGTCATTTAATCTTCATTAAGATGTTTCATGGTGGTCATTTAACCTTTATTAAGATGTTTCATGGTGATCATTTAACCTTTATTAAGATGTTGCACGGTGGTCATTTAATCTTTACTAAGTTTGTATGATGGCCATTTAACCTTTAAGATCTTGCATGCGTGTAACAGGTTAATATAGATATTCAAGGCTATTAAAACACATACAAAGTTAAGAGCACTGGCTGCTTTTCTAGAGGACCTGGCATAGGTTCTAGCACCCCCTTGGAGACTAACAACCATCTGTAACTCCAGTTCTGGAGGATCCGGTGCCCTCTTCTGGCCTCTGTGGGTGCTGCATGCATGTTTCACACAGACATACATGCAGGCAAAACACCCATAGACATAAAATTAAAATAAGTATATCTAAAAAGGAGAAAACAAAGATGTATATAAAATTGAAATTTGGAATAGGGAGCTCTTTGAAAAGAAAGGAGCAATGTTGGTAACATTTTACATTAGGAACAAAATCTAAGCCATCACTTAATGTGGCCAAGGAAGACTATTTATAGGTATTCTGTTTCAGGGAGAAACATTTAAGGGGACCATAGTAAAGGACAAGAAAATAGTAAAAGGTACCCAGAAACCATTGCCTAGATACTCAGTAGGAAGGACAAAGGCCTGTCATCCTGTCACTGAAAGCCTATCAATCATTCATGTGTTTCAGTGAACACCCTAGGATTGCACAAATTTCCTGCTATTGTGCAGCCTTAACTTTCCTAAGTTCAATGATAACAAGGAACAATAGATAAAGCCTTCTCTGGGTTGATCCAGCAAAAAGCATGTGCCTAAACATGACAACAGTGTACCTACCAGTGTTGCCCACGGTGACAACCTCTTCCCGAACCTTGTGCCTCCTCTGGTTTTGCAGTGCCTCAACTATGATGTTGTAGGTGACCCCTTTGGTAAGGCCAGTCAGAGTGGCACTAGTAGACGTTCCAGGAACTTGGAACTGTACATCCAGAGTTGGGAGAGAAAGCATTACAGTGACAAACAAGCATAAATCTCCCTATCCTATTCGTAACCCTCCCTGCTTAAAAGAATAAAGGGAGAGGAAGGAGGGGAGGGATATAGGATTCCCACCCAGTCATGACGAGATGTTAGATGAGGTTCTGCTAGATTTTTCTACCCAGGTGGTCCACAATTACCAGAAACTCTCAGCTATACCAGCCTCCCCTGCATCCTGTGACTCCCTAGAGCTCCCAGCAAATCCCCTTCAGAACACGGACACCGTCGGAGATAAGTGCATGCGATGCAAGCTCATCCTAAAACACCGGCACATCCCCAGGCTGAAGTTCCTAACCTTCAAATGTCCTCCCACACAGACAATTTTTAAACTTCTGCCACTTCCTAAAAACAACACAATAAAAATTGATCCTAGTATCTATGGGACAAATTAAAGAATAAAGTTTTGGAGACTCAGTCTCTCATAATAGCTGGTACCCAAAGGTTCAACCTAATCATCCTAGACACATCATAAATGATGTGACTCTTCAAGGATGAGGGTGGCATTTCAGATTTCATATAAAAGTAGAATATTTCTCCTTTTCCACGATCATCTTTTTATCTGCCTCACTAAGTAGCCTCCAGTGTATTACAATAATAAAAACAATTTCATTCTCTCTACTGAGTCAAACTCAGTGATGCTCTCTGGCTTATCCTCCATAGCCACAATGAGATAAAACAAAACAAAACAAAAAACACAACTCCGAGAGTTGTGACATCTTTCTAATAGTCCTGGGAGAGTAGACATCTGACATGAGAGCTCTGAGTGCTTCTGGTTGACTCCTTCCGGGTGACAAAGTTACAAATAGAAAAAATGAGTTACCTGTAAGGGCTCCTCGTCGGTGCCAACAGGATGGCATGAAATGATGTACTCAGAACTCTCCTGGAATGGCGTCCAAGAGATGGTTGTTTGAGAAAGAGCTTCTTGTCCTGTAGAGGCATTTGGATTGAGCCCCGGAACGTGAGGGTAGAGGTGGTAGTCTACGTCTCCCCTGGGAACATGACCGATTTGGACCTCCTCATCTACATTCGGTGGGTATGGTCTCGGCCTAAGCCTGACGGGGGTGGCCGCGGTGGGTGGTGTGGTCCGCCTAAAGCCATGTTCCTCAAAGATCATTTGTTGCCCAACACTGGGTTGTTGGTGGGTTGTGCCAGGAAGCTGTATACCATTTTCAGTCTCATACCCAGGGTTGGTGACGAAGGGGGTCTTTTGAACTGTGGAGGGAACATCCAGGATCTCTGGTCCATGAAGATTGGGGTGTGGAAGGGTAACCAGTTGGGGAAGCTCATCTAGCCAAGAGAGGTTAGAGCCAAAAAAGCAAAGCGTGTTAAGCTCAAGGAAGAAGCAACAATCACCATCAATCCAGGCAACAACTTTGTCAACCCAATCAAGGCTTCTAGACGGTCAGCAGTTCTCAGATCACAAAACACTTTCTAGAAAGAAATCTTGATTTTCCTCACAGATTTCTTTATAGTTCAGACAGGAAAAAAAAATGTTAGTATGAACTCATACAGACAAAGCTTTGAACCGCTGAGCCCCACAGAAAGCCCCATCTCTGCTCCAATTAAGCTTTGAAATTTCAGAAACCAAGTAATAAACCAAGACAAACAGGGAAGGTTTAATTCCCACCATTAACAAGTTTTTCCTCCAATTCAAATTATCTAGTTTGAATTTCTGAAAGGTGAATAAGGGTTTCGGTCATAGACAAATAAATAAGTCAAATATCTTTAGGGCATATTAGGTGATTCCTGCCAAAGAGTACAATATATATGCCAGACTGCTAGAAAAATAATCCGTGAAAAACGTGTCACAATGTAGAGAACAGCGCCCTGCAAAACAACCATTGGTTATGAGTGTTTACCTGTCTTTTTTCTTCCAATCAGAGGCTCGCTCTTCTGGTTGTTCTTCAGGGCAATGACATAGATGGTGTACTCAGTTCCTGGCTCCAGACCTGATAGGGAATACAGTCATTTCACTACATTGGCAGACTAGGCTAGTTAAGCAGGAGTCATCGATCGGCAGAGGCTAGTGGGGAGTAAGCATCCCTTCCCGCTGTCTCTAGAGTCTTAAAAGGTAGCATCAGCTTCTCTTCTCTCTACACTCAAGAGACCCTGCACACAAAGGCCACTTGGCCAGCTAATCATCTTCCCATCACAGCTGACACTTGAAAAAGCAGTTCACGGTAATCTCACTGGAGTAGTCTTTCAGTATGGAGACAACCTATCAACACTGTGTGCCACTGGTAGAATATACATCTGGGAAAGTGCATCACAGACTCCAGACTTCTGTTTAGACCTAGTCACTGGCAGCCTTCAATAACGATGCAAAAACCTAGCTCAAGTCTTCCCATACCAGATTCTATTTTCTTGTTCTACAAATGCAACAAGGAAGCTGTGATTCCTAATTTCTGTGAGTTCCACAGGGACTCCAACACCCTGGTGACACTATAGGTATGATTTATTCTATTTTGGGGAACAAAAATAATGAAAAAATAGGTGAATTTACATCAGATAGTAATGCATCTAGCTATATCATATGATGGCACAGAAATTACACGCTTAGACACTCACACCTTTTGAGGACATTGCTGTCCCCAAGGAAAAGAATGCCCTCTAGAGTGCCAGGCACCCCATTCTCATGACACAGCATCAAAGATACACCTAGGGAGTATTATGAATTTGGGGTATCTGTGACTAAGGGGAAAAATCGCAGCACGGAAGCAATACCAGTAATGGTGGCCTCTGTGACACCAGGGCGGGGCCGAGGGACCACTTCTCTGGGAGGGGATCCAGGCTTCTCATACTTGATAATGTAGCCAGTAATCCTGGCACGGGGCGCCTGCCATGATACCAGCAAGGAGTTGGGTGTGGTGGCCAGGAACCGCAGGTTGGATGGTGCATCAATGGCTAAAAGCAAACAAAATGATGACTTAGAAAATGAATGGCCATGAAACTAGTCACACTTGCACCAGGAACTAACAAACCTAGTAGGAAGAACTTGAGGGTTGTGGGAGCAATAACAAGGAAATTCCAGCTTCCCAATTAGTTCTAAAGTTTACATAGCTGATTACAATGTGTATCCGCTGACATTTCCTTAATAGAAAGTGTAGTTACCAGTGGAGGCATCAATGATGACAGGGGAGCTCCGGGCATTGTCATTCAGAGTGTACAGGTGGATCTTGTAGTCAGTGCCTGGCTGTAAACCTGGAATTGAAAAAGACACACCTTTTATCTGTTCTGATTTTATCCGCCTGTTCTCATGCTTGCCTGCCGTTTCCTTGACTCCCACATTTTTGTAGGCTACGGAATCGGTCCACAGAGGAACAGTACAGTGTATCACAGTGTGGACAATAACATTAACGAGGAAGTCCATCTGAAAACATAGTCATTTATGTCCCTGATACTGACCTCCGATCATTAATCTTTGCATACACTTCGACCTTTATTATATGTAGTGCTGTGTGCTGTTTGTTTTTTGGTTTGGGTTTTCTTTTCTTTTTCTTTTTGGTTCCGAGAGGCTTTCCCTGTGTAGTCCTGGTCTTCCAGGAACTTGCTCTGTGGACCACGTTAGCATCACACTCAGAGATCCACCGCCTCTGCCCTCAGTCTCCCAATGCTGAGATTAAGGAGTGTGTTTGTAATTATAAATTTCATTATACTTTTAAAAAAATGGTCATGCTAATGCTAAGAGAGCTATATACTACTATTTTGTATCTTTTTGTATTCTGAATTAACTTAAAAAACAAACTAGGGTTTCACTATGTCTGGTCTCAAATTCACATCCTCCTGCCTATGACTATGGGTATGCATTTTCTTTAAACAATAATGAGCATTTTTGTGAAAAAAAATTTGGTGACATTTATAGGTCAAATGAAAGCCAGGATGTAAAATATCATGGGATGGCAACCACATTTTCAAACTGTGTTCGAATAAAACACTGGTCTTGGAATAACTACCCAGCCAGTTTATGCTGTGGGGGCACACACACAGACTGCTGTGGGGACATAAAGTCAAACTTCTGGGCACACTGACCTGTGATGGTATAGGTTCTGATGTCTGGGCTGATGGTCCTCTGAATGGGGGGCTGGCCATTGGCTGGGATGGCATCAACTTGGAAGCCAGTGATTGTCTCTGTCTTTGTTCGCCAGCTAATAGTGATGGTGGTCTCTGTAGCATCTGTGACACGGGCCCTTCTTGGAGGACTGACATCTGTGGAGGAGCATAGCTAGAGATTAATGCATGTAATGTTTCGATGTATTAAAACACTTCCTAATTATGCAAATACATTCACTTCAGGAGATACACTGATTAATAATGTGCAAGTTACCCACCTTGGGCATTCAGAAAGAAAGGTTAACGGTATTTAGGAAATATGAAAATATTCACTTCTTATGCCTTTTGTTTGAAGAAACTGAAAAGCTTTATCAATACTGCCAGTGGTTCCCAGGGCTGAATCTAGAGTACCCAGAAATATTTCAAACAAGTGTTACAATGATTAATTCACTGTACTGTAAAAAATGTGTGGTGGGAACCTTAACACAGCTACTTAGTAATAATACAAGCATGGGTAGAAGTCCTCTGCCATTTCTAAAAGGCATCACCAGCTTCTCCCTTCATCATTCCACAGATGACCAAACTGACACTGCACATGATTGCTGAAAGAATGGTCATCAGGTTATTGATAAAACAGAGAACTAGACATGGACCTAAGTAAGCCCCGTCTGTCCTGTAGCAGAAGTGAGTTCATCCTCCCCAGACTGAACTCTATGAAAGCAAATCCTCACAAACAGAGTTAACCCGGCTGTGGGTTTAACCCATCAGAGTGAAGTGCTTCCATTTTGTTTTCGCAGGCCATTTTCTAGATGGCGTGCAAAGTGGATTATCAAAAAGATCAGCTACCATATCAGTCTCCAGATTCTATCATTAAATGTGTAGTCTAAGAGATCACTTACTGACCTTCACTTTTACTCACACCGAAGGATCTTCAATATTAGAATGTTTGATTACTTACTCTCTAGAGTTGTGATGACTCCCTGAGCTGGTCTGCTTGTCAGTGTGTCCTTGAGAGCATAGACACTGACTTCATATTTGGTGGCCACCTAGAAATAAGGTCATGAGAAGCGTTTGCAATGGTATTGCAAGAAGTCTAGAGAGTTCTACCAAAGCACTGGAGAAATGCAGATGTTATAAAAGACAATCTGCAAAACCCAGAACACTTCAAATTGTCAGATTAACTTCAATTTTACCTGTGATTGCTAACAGGTTTAAACTGGATGAATTTTAAAATGTTCTCGGGGGTTAAGTTCAAGCAATCTACAAATTACATATTTATACTAAAGTGGTATCAAAAAAAAGAAAAATCAGTATTAAGGTTTTTTTTTTGTTGTTGTTGTTTTTTGCTTTGTTTTGTTTTCCTTTATGGGAACCAGAGTTCTAATCCCCAACATCTGCATAAAAATGCCAGGTGTAGCAAGGCCTTTAATCCTAGCTCTCGGTGGCCAAAGGTGATTAGATCTCTGTGAACTTAAGGCCAACCTGGTCTACCCGGTATGATTGTGTGCATCCATAATCCCAGTGCATCAGGAGACAAAGGGGTCACTGGAGGTGGCTGACAGTTATAAATCATGACTTTGGTTATCTTCTGATCACAAAGAGGTAAGAATTTCTATTCTGTCTCTGAGCTCTCTTCTGCAGCTTCCTCTGGAACTGGTCTTGGGTCAAGGTGTGCATCAACCCCTTAGGGTCCTAGTTAGCTTTCTGCACATCCACAAAAAGTTGTTTGTTTGTTTGAGACAGGGTCTCTCTATGTATCTCTTGGCTATCCTGGAAGTCACCCTGTAGATCAGACTTACCTAGAACTCAGAGATTTACCTGCCTCTGCCTCTCTAGTGCTGGGATTTGAGGCATGTGCTACCACACCCAGCTTTTTAAATGTTTTAACAGGGTAGTGTCAAGTTGGGTTGGCACTAACTCAAGAATGCTTCTATAAAAGCCATACATTCAGCCAGTGAATATAAATTGATATAAATTGATGCCTATGGAATACAACCTTTTAAGATAAGCAGAATACTCATTAGTAGCTATATAAGAATTGCATAAAATTCAATGCTACTTATACCATTCTAATCCAGTAGTCACCTAGAAAACCTTGGCTCAACATTAAAGAATTCTATTGTAATTGTATACATTTATAATAAAATTATTTGATGGTATAAGGGAAGAATGTTTGATTTATTGAAATTACACCTCTACTCTCTGATGCAATGAAATGACCTATTTCCTATTGCAGGGATGGAAGCTCACATCTTACCATGAGCCCGGATACAACCACAGACGAGCTGTCTGGAGAAAGGTTGATTTCCTTCATCGGTCCAGTCTTCTCCTTCGGGGTCACCCGTACTCGATATCCAGTGAGCTGAACATTGGGTGCCACCCACTGGGCACTGAAGCTGGTGGGTGTCACCTGAGTGAACTTCAGGTTGGTTGGAGCAGGAATAGCTGTCAGGGTGGTCATTGGTTAAAAGATTATCTTATAGGGAATGGGGAAAAGGGAAAATAAAGCGAATTTTAAGTAGAGTGGGTTGTTCTTGTAGGGGCTGGGGGTGGGCTTCCTGGCCCAGCAGCGATTCAGCACAAACAGGTAATAAGAAGGGATACACCAGAGGGAAGTGTGTTTTTTACCAGCAATTCTCAGAGTCGCTGGAAACACCTGGGTAAATGTCAGGACTCTAATAGACTTCGGGTTTGAAAATGTTTTATCTCCCCACCCCTTCAAAAACCAAGAACTGAATTGCCTTATTGGTCATTAGAATTGATTTTTTTTTTCTTTTGTGTGAAAATAGATGAGCAATGGCCCCTTTTCTATGTAACCTGAGCTTTGTATGGTAAACGATTTCACAGAGTATTCCATCTAAGAGATGGAATTATGTTTTTATTGTCTCTTTTATATTTGGACCCCATGGCAAATATGGCTGCTAAATTGGAAGTATTCTCTGCGGTGCGGCGTAAGAAGAAAATTGGTTGACGATAGAGGCAGGAAAGAGAAGCAAAGAGCAGTAACACAGACTGTCACCTCTACACGCTTTGAGCATTCCAACCCTGATTCAGGGGTAAAGCACAAGGGGACAAATGATTGGAGGAAGGCACTGGCCCTAGCGACTCTGTTCTGTGCATTTGCATCAGAAACCTTTAAGCAAATGACACACCGGCACAGGCTATCTGGCCAGGGAAGCGCTTACCCATGCGTTCTTAGATCACGCTGTAAGGAAATGCCCGGTTTAGGGCCATTCCTCAGAGTTAGCTCAATGATTCTAGACTTCTTTCCTCCGTGTGTGGAGAGGGAGGGTAACTACAGAGGTGTGTGTCACTTAGGAAACAATCCACAGTTTAGTATCATCTTCAGACATCTTGCTTTATGGCCTTCAAATATACATATACTTAGCATATTTGCATGCATATGCTAAGCTACTTCAAATTTCTTTTGACTAGACTCAGGTAATGAAACATCACCTAACTTTTACTGTGTGTTATCATTCCTCGGTAAAGAGGGCCTTTCCTAAGGGTTTGAGGGCATTTTCCTACTCTCCCTAACATGGGAATCAATAGCCCAGTGACGAACAATGTCAGCAAGGCGTAAAGCCGCTGCTCCCATGAGCACCCAAGTGGTGCAGTTAACGATATACCTGTGGACTGGATTCCAATCAGGGGCTGGCTCTCCATATCATCGTGCAAGGCAACCACACTGACTGTGTACTCAGAACCCGGCCTGAGGCCTTGTAGCTCTGCAGTGTCTTCTTCACCATCAGGTGCAGGGAAAAGCTCATGGATTCCATCCTCAGGGCTTGAGTAGGTCACCCTGTACCTGGAAACTTGCCCCTGTGGGCTTTCCCAAGCAATTTTGATGGAATCGACATCCACATCAGTGAATGCCAGTCCTTTAGGGCGATCAATGTCTGTTAGGCAAATTAATGGTAAGAGGTTATGTGAAAAGCCAAGTTGTGAAACAAGCCTATTTTTATACCGTGCAAAGCAGTTCTGCAGATACCATTTTCTTTGATGAATTAAACTCCAATTATCACACTATTATAAAATAGAAAGTTACTTGACATTTACTTAAGAGCCTTTGGTGGGGGGGGGTTTAGAATATTTAGGGTCACCTTTCTTATTAAGACACAGGGTGAGTGAGGTGTGTAGACACCCTCAAAAGTCCCCACAAAGGAATATTTTGTTGATTTCAAGATAATCTATCAAGATTTGATTTTGCAAGGTGATGTTAGTCTCACAGACCTGGATTTTCTATATCTTGGAAATGGTAAAGTTGATTTTTCAGTGGTCAATTTAGACTGCGATAATCTTTCTCAAAGGCTTCTCTTTTTGCCCTCCCCGCCATATGAAGTATTTTTTAGGAAAACACTGGTGCAGTCCACAGTCCTCCAAACATTACGGCTTCATGGGGTACTTGTGTCAACTTTACCAGCCAGTCATAGAAAAAGTCGGTCCTAGAGAAATACTCCACAGGTTTGCTGAAGGCAATTAAGATTTTGCTGAGGCTGTTTGAGCAAAGGAGGCTGAAAGCACAGCAGCTGTTGGTGGCCACACGAACAACGGTTTTCCCTGAAAACTCACTATGTGGCAGGAAGGAAAAAACTGTTTGCCAAGGGCTCATCTCAACCTATGAACCAGCCAGCATGTTGCCTTTCCCTGTACATAATGGCAAAAGACATGCAGTGGGCATCTAGACACCCCCCTCAAAAAAAAACCAAAATGACTTTGGAAGTAGAAACCAAGCATTGGTTACGTACTGGTTACTGCAGTTTGAACGAGGGGCTGGCTTTCTCCGTTCTGGTTCTGAGCATAGACACTAACCACGTATTCCACTGTGGGTTGCAAGCCTTCAATAGTCATTTCTGTTTGATCTGCAAAGGAAGGAGAGGCAATTGCAGGTTTGGAAAGCCACCCAAGCCGCTTCCACGATAGCGTCATGAAAAGCAGATGTGTACAACAGTCATGAAGCACCTATCCGTCTTGGGAAAGTCAGATACCCATTTTCCTCCTGGGAAAACCTGTGCACTGGTAACAGAAGTTTAAGATATTGGGGCTGGGGGATGCAGCTGAATTGGTAGAGTGTTGTCTCGTATGAGCAAAGCCAGGCTTTGGAACCCAGAGCCACAGTAAATTGTATGACCTTAGTACTAGCGCTTAGGAGGTACAGACAAGAGAATCAGAAATGGAAGGTCACCCTTGGCTACACAGTGCATTCAAGGACAGCACAGACTTCTTGAGACCCCATCTCAAAAAAAAAAAAAAGGTTTGGCATACTTCAGTAAGATCATATTCAAGAATAAATTTTACAACTTAACATGATACCCCCAAAATTAATGAGGGTATTCTTGAAGGAAAAAAATGAAAGAAATTAAATTGGCCTTAAGAAATTGCCTTGAGATCATAACTTTGGAAGTCGTTTTATCTAATACAAACATCAGATCTAGAAGGCTCTGCAATGTCAATCCATCCTTCTCTTCCTGGTGTGTGTCCACACAGCTACACAAAACTGTATGAAAAACAAAACCAGAAATATATGGGCAGTAAAACTTGCCCTGTGAAGTGAGATGGCAACAGTCTATGAATGGGAACACCACAACACATGCCACATAGAACACTTAAAAATGAAACCCTCTGGGGCTGGGCAGTGGTAGCTCTCGCCTTTAATTCCAGAATTTGGGAAGCAGAGGCAGGCTGATCTCTGTTAGTTCAAGGTCAGCCTGGTCTATAGAATAAGTGCCAGGACAGGATCTAAAGCCACACAGAGAAAGCCTGTCTTGAAACACAAAAGAGAAAACAAGACCTTCTGGGCTCTTACTGGATTTATCCTGCTAGATTTGACACACTGGGTTTTCTTACCTGGACCAGCAGTTTTAGTTTTTGATGGTCCTGGGCCATTTTTGGGAATGGTGGTCACTCTGTAACCCGTCACAGGAGAACTTGAAGGCAGCCACCTGACACTAATGCTGTTGTCCTGAACATCAGTCACTTGCATTTGGGATGGCTTGTCGATTTCTATAAGTAAAAAAAAAACCAGTGAGGTCCCAGTGTTTGAGGGCAGTACTGGACAAGCCCTTGTCTTTAGCTCTAGTGTGTATGTAAATGATCTTTCATTTCTATTAATGTATTGCAGATGTTTCTTTTGACAAAAGTAAGATTAGCTTGAAAAAAGAAAAACATGCATCTAGACACTATTACAACTATTTTCAAGATGATTATTTCATTCCACAAACAAAACACTTCACCTCAGGTAGGGCTTGGTCCTCTACCTTCTATGAGTATTTATGAATACTCTCTCTGTCTGATGTCTACTGCTAATACATGGAGTGTAGCAGTTAAAAACACAAGACAAAGTTGTCTGCTCTTAGGGTCTTTGTACATTTGCCACAAAATTCTGTCGTTAATAGGTATTGCTAGCTACAGGTTTTGTCTTATTAAGAAAATGAATCAGGTTTGAAGGTGTGGTTCAGTGAGAGTGCTTGTCTAACGAATATAAGATGCTGAGTTTGATCCCTAGCACCACACAAAACTATAGGAAAATCAACTTCACGGTGAAGAAAACACCTCGGGAGAACACTGTGATACCATCTTCATGAATAACCCTGTGTCTTCCCAGACAAGAAGTTTGTACCTGTTCGATAATTGATGGAAACTGGCTTGCTGCTGGCTGGACTGTCCCCGCGGCCAGTGATAGCGTACAGGGTGATAGTGTAATCTGCTCCGGGTTTAATGTTGTTGATGGTGGCTGTGGACTTGCTGCCAGGCACAGTGAACTCCTGGACAGGGCTGTTTCCGCCTGTATGAAAGGGGTCAGTGGGAGCTTTGAGGAGCCAGGAATCACTCCAATATTATTAACACACTGAAAGCAGTATGTAAATCACTACTGCTCGCAGCAACGCAGCCTGAACTGGCAAGTATATTTATGCATGTAGTAAGCCTCAGTAAGTATATAAAAATAGGGAGAACTCCCAAGCTAATGTCATTTTAACATCCCTGGGTTAAAATGCCACTGAGTTGTAGATGAACAGGCAAAAGGTGAAGAAATTCCCAGGAATGAGCTTCCTAGTTGATTTTAAAATACCAAGTAGTATTATGTATACATAAGCAACACTACACAGACTCAGTAGGATGTATTTATACATTCTTGTGGGAGTGCATGGGCACTCTGTGTGTGTGTGTGTGTGTGTGTGTAAAACAGTAAGAAAAAAGAGGCCAAGCAAGTGAAAGGGAGTGGTGGGAGAAGGGCATGGGAGGGTTTGGGAGAGGAAAAGGGAAGGAGGAAGTGCTGTAATTAAACCTTTAATTAATTTTTAAATGGAAAAGGGGGGCAAGACTGTGGCCCACTCAACCTTAAATTTAATGAACCGCATTCTTTTCAAAACTGCTAACAGAATATTTGTTAAATTTAGAGAGCACAGAGAAGAAAATATAAGAATTACCAATGATAATATTTGTGACTGTATAAACTTTCCCCCTCATCTCTGCTTTCCACCTCTAGCTGTAGTGTATAGACAACACTTAAACTTCATTTGACAACCAATTATCCATAGTTCCCAAGTTTTCTCAATGGTCCTGCTTGCATTTGAATCCCATACCCGCTGCCAGGTTTCCAAGTTACCCACCCGGGCTCTGATCCCATCAGGGTGAAATTGCACAATATGATCACACCTGTCTCTCCATAGGTGATTCTGTAATAGCGTACGGAGACGGGAGGAGGTTCCCAGCTGATCAGCAGGCTGGTAGGGGTGGAGGCAATGACTTCCAGGTCCCTCGGAATGTCAGAAACTAGAAAAAAATCACAGGAAAATATTCTACGTCCATAACTTCCAAAGAAAGCTCAGAGTCACTCTCTGTTCTTTTCCTGATTATAACTGTTACATTTCCTTCATATAATGATAAAGACACTAAATTAGCAGAATTAAAAACTATGAAGTCAAGGGAAGGGGCTAAGGAGATTGTTCAAATTGTGATAAAATCGTGGATTCTTTTTCTGCAACATTCTTTTTGGAAAACAATTTAAACCACAGAAAAGTTATAAAAACTATAGTGGTACTCACCCATGCACTATTAACCTTGTGCTATTTGGAGGTAGCAATTAGACATACCTCTACTGGTAACTAAGATATAGATTATCATAATAGGTCTCCCAATCATTGTCACTGAAAATAAATCTATATACATACAGACATCTGTATAATCTAGGGCTTGACTCCTGCCAGACAAAGTACTCTACCGATACGCTACAGCCAGAACACCTCATTTAAAAGCTTTGAATTTTGAGACAAGGTCTCACTGAAACAGGCTAAGTCTGAACTCACAGCAGCCCAGAATGGCCTTGCCCTATCTATCTTCCTGCCCCAGCCCCCTGAGTATCTAGGATTACAGATCTGTGCTACTAAGCCCAATTGAAAATCAGGTTTACAGTAACTTTGGGACCATAATATGTTTTTGAATGAAACTTTACTAAAAGCTAACAAATATCCAAGCTGGGAGTAGTAACTTGTGCCTGTAACTCCAGCACTCAAAAGTTCAGGCAGGAGTATCATACTTAGATAAGCCTGGGCTATGGAGTCCGTTCTGGGTCAATATGGGCTATGAAACTATCTCAAAACAATATAAAAAAACTGACCGGCAAAAAACACCAAAACATAAATAAGTGAATCCCGGTAAAATTTTATCAGAGTTAAAAAAAAAGAATCTTTTAAAATGTATTCTTAGAGGGAGATACAGGTGCCACACATAATGTCACTGCCTCCTTCCCCTCTTTATTGAGATGGGATCTGACTGCATAGCTCTAGACTTGCTCTGTCCCAAGTTGACCTCCAACTCAGAGATCCTCCTGCCTCTGCCTCCCAAGTGCTGGGATCAAAAGCATGATGTATCACAATGCTTGGCCCTGTCACTGCCCTTTCTTTGCTGATGCCAACTAAGGTGACAGGAAAACTTTTTACACACTACACCAAACCATACAAAGGAATTTCTTTGCAGATTAAAAAAACAAAACAAACAAAATTACCTGTTGATTGCTGGCCAATCAGAGGGGAGCTCTCCTCTCTGCCATTAACAGCAATGATGCTGACAATGTACTCAGTACCAGGGTTGAGGTTGGTGAGGGTGATAGAATTCCGAGAGGGAGGCACTCGGTCTTGTCTAGGTCTTCCAACAGACTGCTCGGCATGATGGCGAATTATGTAGCCGGTGATGGGAGCTCGAGGGGCCACCCAGTGGACAGTGAACGAGTTGGCAGTGATATCAGAAGAATCAAAACCAGTTGGAGAATCAAGACCTGTTTTTTTTTCCACCCAAGGAGGGGAACAAAAGACAACATCTTTCTTTATGTCTGAACTGGTGGTTGTTTGGTGTCTTTTGACAACAATTAGTTCATGTTCATTCATATTTTTTTCTTCTTCTAAGTAATGGAAACTTGTATATGTGTAATTATAGTAGGTTTCTGTATAATACTTGAGTAGTTATATTTTCAAGGGCATTGGCATTGTACTGGATAGTATATCAATTTGACACAAACTAAAGTCATCTGAGAAGAAGGAACCTCAATTAAGAAAATGCCTCTGTAAGATCAGAGTATAACAGAGAAGATTAGCATGGGCCCTGCACAAGGCTGACACACAGATTCGTGAAGCGTTCCATATTTGGAAAAAAAAAAAAGAGCAGAGTAAAGGCAAACCTGTATAGGGCTTTTTCTTTATTAATGGTTGACAGGGGAGGGCTGGGCCCACCCCATTGTGGGCGGTGCCATCCCTGGGCCGGTGGTTCCTGAGAAAGCAGGTTGAGCAAGCCTGAGGGAGCAAGCCAGTAAGTAGCATGCCTCCATGGCTTCCGCATCAGCTCCTGCTTCCAAGTTCCAGCACTGCTTGACTTCTTGTCCTGACTTCCTTCAGTGATGGACTACTATGTGGAGTGTAAGCCAAATAAACCCTTTCCTCCCCAAGTTGCTTTTGATCACGGTATTTCATCCCAGCAATAGTAACCCCAGCTAGCACAGCATTCAAACATTTTATATGCGTCATGTATGTATGGATGCCAGAGTATCTCTCAAAGCAGAACATAGGTCATGAAACTAGGAAAGGGAGTGTAGAAGAGAAAAGGATACCTTAATAGGGAAGGGTGAAAAAGTGTCTTAGAATAGAGGTGACAAGGTGACATGAGAGCAAAAAGGGGCTGTACTAATTAGCATAGGGAGACAGGGGACCAGGAGGAGTGGCATGGGGAGCAGGGAGAGGAATCGAAGAGGAGGGTTAACAGAGCATATGAAGATACCGCAGTGCTAACTCAAAAAGAAAAGATTTTAAGTAATGTTCCAACAACATTAGAGAGCTACTTGATAAGCATGTTGCCAGCAGGACTCACCTGTTTTCTGTCTTCCTTGAAGAGGGATGCTCTCGTGTTGTTCATAGACACTGGAGACACTGACTAAATATTCAGTCCCAGGAAGGAGATCTAAAGAGGCAAGTGGGACTTGCTTTAAACTTGAAAGCATGAGAAACCACAGCACTCCCTGGACTACTCCATCTGATGAACTAGCCAAGCATTCGGTCCCATAGCCTACTTGCAGCTAAGTGAGCATCTACGCATGGAAACATCTGTAGTTAAGGGCCACCTTTCCCTGTGCCTCTTAAGACCCTCAGTTCCACCTGTATAAGTGTAATTCAGTCAAGTGTAGATATGGTGCATTAATATCTCTTTCATCTACTTGAAAGTGCATTTACTAAGGGTAACTGATAAAAATTTCTGAGAGACTGTGCATTAACATTTAACCATCATAACAGCATCACAAGGAGGCCTGCGGCTTCCATGCTGTGCAATGTTGCATATATTTAAATGTGCAGTTGGACAAAATTTGACACATGTCCTTGTGGGGCCATCAATGTATTCAAGACAATAAACATATCCAGTACCCCAGGGCTCACTACACTGCACCAAACTGTTTAATGTTTAAAATAGGATATAATGGCTTATCTAGGAGGGAGAGAGTCACTGTAAGATCATATTGCATTAGGAGTCTTAAGACACACAATTAACATGTAACAGGGAAGACGGGCATTGGTGGCGCAAGCCTTTAATCCCAGCACTCGGCAGAGGGATCTCTGTGACTTCGAGGCCAGCGTGGTCTACAGAGCGAGTTCCAGGACAGCCTCCAAAACAATACAGAGAAACCCTGTCTCAAAAAAACAAAGCAAAAACAAAAAAAACAAAAACCAACAACAACAACAACAACAACAAAACCAAACAAACAAAAAAACATGTGACAGGGTTTGGCTAAACTGGAGCCAACATCACCCATGTGTACTGGGTGATGGTGGTACCTAGTGACTGAGACAGCCTCATGGCCACAGTCAATCAAGCCACAGATCTGGATGCTCTGGCTATGAGTGAGAAAGCAAGATAAGTCTGCCTGGCGGCCTTCTTGTATTTCACTCTCTGGGATACATCTGAATGAGAAAGGATGTTTGTTTTCTGGTCACTACTAAGGAATATATCTAAATGTAACTATTTTCCTCTCATGTGGAACCTCACACAAATTACAACATGTGTATTCGAAGCACAGCACCATGTTGCAACCTCTTGCTTTCTTTAATACAAAATATCTCTTCCTAAATGGTAGGGAATGGGAAATGACAATTTCTATAAATTGTCTATTTAAGAGGCGGGAGAGATGGCTCAGCAGTTAAGAGCTCTGGCTACTTTTTCAGAGGACCTGGGTTAAACTTTCAGCACCCACATAAGCAGCTCACAACTGTCTGTAATTCCAATTTCAGGGGGCCTGAAACTTCCCATGGCAAAACACTAATGCACATTTTTTAAAAAGTCTATTTAATGTCAGTTGTTTTCTGAACTCTAAACCTTCTGGGAAATTCTGAAAACAGATGTTTTTTGAATTATGAACTAAACTGCCTCTTCCCATACAAAATCCTGACCTAACCTCCTCCCCTGCCCAAGTAAGCAGTCACTGTTTCTAAGATCACCTGCTGATGCTATCATACAAGAAAGGACAGTAAAATAGACACGCTGACACCACCTTTTGTACCCTTTCCTTAGTTACAGAATTAGCTTGCTATTTACTTTTTTGTGTGTATTTATGTAGGGGTAGAATGTATTGGAAGCCTTGGGACTCCACTGCCAGTGTTTTCCACTGTGATTTGTAGAGACCAAATGTTTGTCACACCAGCAGAAACGCTGCATCTGTCACAATTTACAGGGCTGCCTATTAAACCAGGATAGTGTGCCGCTCTGTTACAGCCCTCCTTGTCTTAGATGCTTCCCCGAGAGAATTCGGAATCCATCCGTCCTGCTCCAGGTAAGGATTTACCAAACATGTAGGCTTGAGCGCTTACTTGTTAGAACCACTGCATTGTCTGAAGGTGAAATTGACAGCTCCGCCACGTCCTCCTCGTTCTTCACAGGGGAGTAGCGCACCAAGAGGTTGGTTAGCTCGATGGACGGAGGTGGGGCCCAAGTGACACGCATAGTGTCTGGACCAATGTTGGTGAATCGAAGATCAGTGGGAGGAGGGACAGCTGATTTCAAACAGGAAGGAATATTGAGTTAATGCGATTTTAAAGTCAGAGCTAACGAAATAGCTGGAAAAGTAAAAACCCGAACTTCATTCATGCACAAAAGAAAACAGTCAATATCATGCAAACAGTCTAATCTAAATCTAATCTAAATCATGATACACTATTGTTAAAAAAACAAAACACTATACAGAATACTGTTAGGCCCCTTTAACCTTTCTGCCATCATTGATGCATTTTAAAGAATATTAATAATTTTAACCTATTTTCAAATAGGTTTTTTTGTTTTGTCTTCTTTCTTTTTTTTTAAAGTGCATTAATACCACTAAAGATTTTTATCCCAGGCTGAAGAGGCTTAAGTTGCCACACAGCAAAGAGACATAGCAGTACTTTCCAAAGAAACACATGCATACAGACGAAAAAGACAAGGGGCCCTCCCTCAATCTCCCGGAGTGAGATATCTACAAACTACTGCATTGCTATAATTCCAGGCAGTGAACTCTACTTACAAGTGAGGGGACTCATGCACATTGGTTCTCAGCATGTTTCTTACCATGCAGGCCAGAGAACCTTTACGATGTTGCATGCTGGTCTCCAGACTCTAGTTAAAGAGGAGTTTCCTTACCTTGCATAGAGCACCATCTAGAAGGCCTTATGGTTTATGCCTTCCTACCTCGAAAACCCTCCTTTCCTTCCACCCTAATTTTTGATGGGTGTTTTATTAGCTATGAAAGAGCTTATCAAAAGGTAAGAGGAGACACCCAGTCACACACTTAGGTGTATCTTAGTTAACCAATGCTCACCATAGAGCTTGGTATTCATTTTTTTTTAAACAACATTCATTTTTTTTTAAACAACACAAGGTCTACAAATTTTCCAGCTTTGTATTTTGTAGATCAGCTACCTAGATTTCCTTAGCTTTACCTCTGTTTGTAGTTTGAATGAAAGTGCATGAGGCTACTTATGTATGCTTTCATTCAATTAGGTTAAAGTATTCCTTATCCCTGAACTAGCCCCATCTTCATCTCTGTGGCCAATTTGGCTTCTCACTGGAAACATCCAGATTTAACCAGAGAGACTGAGCAGCATGCAACACCATCCATGTCTCAAACACAGAAGATTTCAAGATTCACCCGTTTGCTGTGTCAGTGTAGTAGGGGCACTCTCTCCGCCATTAATGAGAGTGATAACGCTGATGTCATAGTCAATGCCGGGTTCCAGCCCTGTAACTGTGTAGTATCCTACTGAGGAGTCCACAAAATCTTCAAAAATAGGGACACCTTCTCCTGTTGCAACTACTGTGATGCGGTACCCAATAATGGTGGAAGAGTTTAGCGGGGTCCACCTCAGGCCGATGGTTGAATCGGTTATATCAACAAAGCTTAGGTCAGTGAGCTGGGGCACCTCTATTGAGTTACAAAGCAAAGAGGAGGCAAAAGGAAAGTAGAGGCAAAAAATAAAGCAGTGTACATCAGGTGACCAGTAGTAAAATTGACAGAACGGTAAAGCAATGATGGTAATATGCAATGATGGTAATATGCAATGCGTCTCAGATCATTTGAAAAGACTTCCCAAACATCATGAAGAATTTGCTTCCCTGGGAGAATAAGGCAGGTTACCACATTCTTTTAGAGACTTTCTTGCATTTAGAAAATGTCCCTGAACAGTACAGTTTTAACTTAAGTGCTAAAAAAAATTGTAAACACATTTACAGTGTCAAAACTGTTCTCAGAACTTAGACATAATATCTACAAGAGATACCAGGCAATGTTGAGAGAAAAGAATCTAAAAGCTTTCGAAAGAAAATAAAATCTTACAAAGTAGGAGGACTAAAGAAAAAAAAACTGGCTGGTTAATTGATTAATTTTACATTTTCAATATTCATGACAGCATCGTGGCCATCATATTAACATTATGTTATGAAGGTGTCACTCAAAAGCCTGGTCATGCCAAGGCCAGCCAGCCCTAAGCCCATGGCTCTGCCAACATTTTAATTCATGTAATTTAATTAGTATTCATAAATGCATACCAAAATACTGCAGAGGGGAATAGCATGTGCCCAGTGCTTTCATTCTACCAAAGACTTGGGGCAAACAAGGAACCTATCCTTAGACAGGCCTTTGTGACGGTGTTTTTCAAAGAAAGACCTGCAGGACTGGCCTTTACTTCTTTTGTCTTTTTCACCCCGCTTCCAATCTTAAAAAGGATTTGAAGCTGCGAGATGAAGAATTGGATTGTCAACCAAGTGCATTTCTGTTTTCTAGATAACTGTTGGAGGTGGCTATGGACTGTAAAATCAGGCACAAATGTCCCAATGGGATGCATTTACCACATTACTTTTAGCCTGTCAGCACTGGATACAGACACACGACACTGTTTAGTAATCTTTCCATGTGAGCAAACAGTACAGAGTTAATGCCGTGGCTGCACTCGTCACATACCCTTGGCAACAAACAGCATCCCAGGGAAGCACAGATAGTGAAGCAGAGGCAACAGCAAAGCCTTCGTCCAAACAGTTGCTTTGGCTTCATGGTATTGGAGCGTGCACTGAGAGTTGGCATTAAATCCCAACTATATCTGACACACTCAGCTATCTGGGATTAAGATGCTAATACCCACTGCTACTGAAACTGTCACTCTGAGGATAACAGCTTATTTTTCTATTACCTGGGATGATGGTATCAGAGATAGGGGCACTTTCCTTGTCATTTTTGACAGCGTAAACACTGACATTGTACTCCAGGCCAGGATTCAGGTTTTCAAAAGTGCAGGAGCTCTGGTCGGCATGGACCACTTCTTCCAGAGTGCTTCCCTGCTGCCCACTTGGGGTTGTGGTTATTCTGTAGCCAGTAATGCCTGGAGCAAACAGAGAGGAAGTTACCATATACAACATTTATGTCCGGAGTATATTAAAACTATACACCAATGATGCACCCATAGAGGAACAGGTGGGAGAAAGAGACGGGGCAGTAACTTGTACCAACAGTCAGAAAGGAGGAATTTAGTTTTAATGTTCTCCAACTCATAGCAATTTATGATGTATTTCAAGATAACTAGGCAAGTCTGAGGGTCTCCAGCTCATAGAACTGAATGTTTGAGATGGAAACACTAAACTTGATCATTCTACATTGTATCCACTGAATGATCTTACAGTACCCCTACATACGTGCAAATGCGTTATTATAATATGGATTTATGGGACCTTTAACAAAGATGAGGCTATCTCAGAAAGAAGTGACGACCCGAGACTTCCCTATTTGCAAATTCCAGTCTCTTTCCACACTCCATTCTGAGTCTCCTTAATGGGTGACCTGCAGGAAAGCTGAAGAATAGTTTACTTCTTCTGGCTACTACGTGACTGATTTCCATCTAAGAACATTTCCCTCAGAGTATAAAGGTTTGGACCTATGGGACTCCCAGGAAGAGAACTGGGGGCGGTGAGGGGTGGAAAACAGAAGTATAGATGCTTATTCTTGAAAAGGAGTATTAAGCATAGACGACCTCAGAATTATGAAAATAGGGCAGTGAAGGTGCTGAGGGGAAGGAGAGATCAATCAACCTAGCTGTGGTCAGAGCTCTGCAGGTCCAGGCTGGAAGAAAGCATGACGATGTTGACTCAGTAAGGACAAGGAAATGAAGGTGTATCGTGTCGGTGGGGAGAAGGTGAACACTGAAGTGGTGTGTGCTGGGAAGCCGGATGGAAAATCACTAACACTTGGGGCATTCGCTTTACTACAGACCATCCGAATGGGCAGGCCAGTGAGACTAGAGATTAATGAGCCAGCTGCCCAGAAGCAAGGCACTTGTCAGCTTCGGGTTTCCAAGCCCCAGTAACTTATCTGCCACATCATACAATGCATTGCCACAGAGAAGGAAACTTCCTGTGAAATTCAGTCCGTTTCAAAGGGAGATTTAAAGGAACACTTTAAGCTAGTTTTATTTTGTGTGACTGTAAAACACACACATTTATAGGTAATCACTTGACACATCTACCAAAACAAGGGTAAAAACTGTGTAAGAAAATTTCATTCAGAAGGTAAGATATTTGCCATGTAACCATGAGGACCTGAGGTTCAGATCCCTAGAATCCACATAAAGCCAGACACCATAGCATGTGTCTGCAATCCATTGCTGCTATACAGAGCTGGGAAGTGGAGACAGGAGAGTTCCCAGATTCCTCCCACCTCACCCACCCATCCTCCTGCCCCTCCCCCTCATCTCAAACAAGATGGAAGGCAGTCATGTTCACTGAAGGTCAGCCTCTGAATTTCATACACACAATGCCACCTGAGCTTACACGGATGAAAATGCGTATAGACATGCATACATCATACAAAGGTACTTTCAAATTGTATGTACATATACATACATGTGTATATAATATATATACATACATAGATACAGAGCCAGTTTCATCTTGTTTTTGTTGAGGCAGGACCCACACTGTGACCTGGCCTAGCATTAAGACTCACTATAGGGCTGGAGAGATGGCTCAGAGGTTAAGAGCACCGACTGTTCTTCCAGAGGTCCTGAGTTCAATTCCCAGCAACCATATGGTGGCTCACAACCACCTTGAATGAGATCTGATGCCTTCTGTTGGCACACATGCAGAAGAATGTATACACAATAAATAAATAAAATATTTTTTAAAAAAAGACTCACTATAGCCTTGAACTCATGTTAAGCCTTCTGCCTCAGTCTTAGTGTTGGTGTGACAGTTTCACTTTTATAAAAATGTTATCAATACCAGTAAAATTAAAAACGTTAGATAATAAACTAGATATTTCTCCAATCAAGTACAGCTCCAATTGGTTTTCTTTCATTTAGAATGTTCTCAATAATGAGTATCATGATGTCTCAGCAACCGTCTCACCCATGCTCATTATTTAATCATAGAATTATATCTAAGTTTAACATTCTTGTGGTGCATTATGCTCCTTGAATAGTGTTATACTTTATACATCTTAGAATTTTACAGATACTTTTTATTACTATTAATCCTGCTTATTTTTGTTACAATTATTTAGTCTGTGTGTGCATGTGTGCGGACAAGCTGTACACCCCCATGGCATGTGTCTGGCAGTTCTCAAGTTCTACCACATGGGTCCTAGGGACTGACCTCAGTAAGGCTTGGCAGCAAGCCACTGGCCCTGATGAGCTCTATCTGACCCTCTCCCCTTTACCAAATCACATGTATCTATGTAGAGTGTATATGTGTGTACATGAATCATTGCATTCTTTTTTGTGTGCTTATGCACTGATACACATGTGCCATGACTTGCCCGTGGAGGTCACAGGGCAACTTCCAGGAGTCATTTCCTCCCTTCCATCATGTGAGTCCTGGGGACCAACTCAGACTTGGCAGCAAGAATCTTCACCCACTAAACCGCCTCACCAGTCCTAAATACATTTCAGTGTGTGTGAACCCGCTTACAGCTTCATTTGCTATCACTCCTCCCTGGAGAGAGCCCTGGAGTCAGGGTCTCTCGCTGAACTTGGAGCCAGGCTGGCAGTCAGCAAACCCCAGTAATCTTGCTTACTCCTTCCTTTCCCCACAACAAAGGGATTGCAGGTGCCCATGCAGCCGTGCCCAGCTTTCTGTGTAGGTGCTGGGGATGAACTCATGTCCTCAGGCTTGCCTGGCAAGTGCTATTACACACTTGAGCCTTCTCTCCAGCCCGCCTCTCTCACATTTTGTAGTGCAATTAATCACATACCCATAGGTTACACATCTGTGCACAGAACTGGGATGGATAAAACATCTGAAAATAACTGGGGTCTGTACTGTGTATACGCTTTCTTGTTATTGTTCCCTAAACAATCCAGGAGGACAACTACTTCCACAGCATTGGCAGCATATTAGGCTACAAGTATTCTACAGACGATATGGTACAGGAACAACCTGTGGGTTATATGCAAGCAAAAACACCATTTTATGTAAAGAGCTGAGCAGCTACAAATTTCAAAATTGCTGGGAATCGGGAGCCAGCCTCATTCAGATACCAAGGGATTTGTCAAACTCCAGTGAATAGTCTGAGATTTATGGTAACTCACACCAGAGAAATGATTTGCTATGTATGATGTTAGCTATTTGTTTGGGTTTCTTTTTAATTACATATTTTTTGTGCATTGGTGCTTTCCCTACACGTATGCCTGTGTGAGGATGTTAGATCTCCTGGAGCTGGAGTTACAGACAGTTGTGAGCTGCCTTGTGGGTACTGGGAATTGAACCCAGGAGCCAGTGCTTTCAACTGCTGAGCCATCTCTCCAACCTGTAATGTATTGAACAAAATCTTGGTTCCATCTAGTCCTCACAATTCTCTGCAGTGTAAACATTTGTCTTCTTCCCTACAGCCTCACACTTGATTGCTCTCATTCCTGTGACTTAAGAAAACACGCGAACATGTTTACATGTTGTGAACACCCTGTGTTTCATGAACTGCTGCATCACTCGTGGAGAGCTGAGAAGCTGGTTTCTCTTTTGCTCTGACTGGACTCTGCTGGAGAGCGCGTGTGCATGTACCCTCAGATCCCCACAAAGCTCACCTGGGGTGACACTCCTCTCCCAGGAGACCGTAAGCACTCCAGTGTCAGGGTTTGCCTCCAGGTGCAAGTTCGTTGGCGGAGACAAGGCTACATAGAGAAGAAAATTTAAAAGTTAAAGGGAACACGAAACATTTAGTTTATGAAATGTTTCCTTTACTGCCCGCTTTCTCTCCTTCCTTTTTTCCCTTCTCTTTAATCCCTTCCCTTTAGTAACATTAAAAATATAGACAGTAAAGTATAAAAACCACAGTTGTCCATGACTCCCTGATACAAGATTGGTTTTTTTTTAAGATTAATGCTATTATACCACTACTGACATTGCTTCATCTTGCCTGTTCGGAAGACTTTTGACATGGAAGGGACACTTTCAATGCTGTGGACTACATGACACCAGCTAAACCGACTACATCAAATTCTAAAGACACTAATGATTTAAATAGGGGATGGGCTCTTCCCCTTGTTTTGTTCAAATAAGCAAGCTGTGGCACTAGTATGAGAAGAATTAGAGGAATTTGTATCCTTTGTTTGAGGCAGGCCCTCACTGTGAAGCCCCAGTTGGCCTAGAACTCACTGTATAGACCAGGCTAGCCTCAAATTCTCTGATATCTGCCTCCTTCTACATCCCAAATTGCTGGGCTTAGAGGTGTGTATTATGACAACCAGCTCTTTGGCCTTCAACTTTTGGTGTAGGTGAGGCTGGCCTTGAACTCCCGATCCTCCTTCTTCACCTCCCAAGCACCAGGATTAAAGGCAGGTGCTGCCACGGCCTGCTTTGAGTCTTTGTAAATAGTTTCACAGTTCTTACGCGTCACAACTCTGTTGACAATTGGTGCATCCCTCTCCTGGCCATCTCTCAGGACCTGGATGGTGTAAGTATACTCTATGCCTGGTGTCAAGCCAGACACAACGATGCTTCCAGATTCTGAAGTCACTTCTCGGGGTGCTTCGCCTCCCTGGCTTGGTCGTACACCCAGCTGGATGGAGGAAAGCAAAGTCAACATGAAGGATGAATATTGCAGAACTCCCAAGAGGTTGACACAATGAGAACTCCCTTAAAAATCCACACTGTGCTTTTCATTGGATGGGTAACAAGTTGGGGGCTCACTTTAGTTATTCTGCAATTAACTGGAGAGTGTCTTCCTTTGGTACTAGGATCATTGATAATAGAAAGTTCCAAAGAGATGTCATTATAGTTCTTTGACAAAGAACCTTCTGGTACATACCAGCAGTACACAAGGAAGAAATCCCCTAGGCTCTCTCTTTAATGAGTTACTCACACTCAGTTAACTTTCTAGTTACCACCAGCCACTTTGACACTTGGAAATGAAAAACACATTCCCATGAAGAAGTGTGTTCATAACTTCAAAAGCCTAGGTAATATTATCAAACAGTATTTAACTCAAGAGAAATACTTTGTAGTTTCTGTGGCTTCTAAAATGCTGAATGACATTATTAAGGGAAACTAAAAAGGTGCATTGGCAGTCTTCATAAAGAGCTCCTCTGTTGGATTAGCATAGTCATCAATATGGCTATTTGCATACTAAAAAGTGAAGTGACCTTCGATCTATTTTTTTCTTCCTTTTAAACTATCAGGCTTTGATTCCCAGGCATAATAAACATTTCTTTTTTTCATTCTCTGAATGCCAAAGGATGGGATTCTTTAAAATATATTCATTTGTATTCATCGCTTCCCTGATATCATTACTTTAAAGAACATGACTCCAGATATCTAAGACGAAGACCTCAATTTTAACTCCTATTAAGAAATTCACCCACGGGGCTTTGAACACGTCTTAAGAAGAGACTGATTGGATAAAAATGTGATTTTGAAGTGACTCTGAGTTTAATTGATCTCCTCAAATTGGCTTTCGTAAGCTTCTTGACACCCATTTAGAGCAACACATCAAATGAAGTTTTCCTATATTTTTATTTTTAAAATGGAGTTCCCTGGGGGAAAGGACAGAAAACAAAACAAAACAACAAGCACTATAGTTCCATGCTAATGGTTTCTTCCTTTGCAAAACAGACCAAGAAAAAAGAAAGTGCAGCCAAGGCTTTGCTCTCACAAGGCCCTGGAGTATAATTATAGGGCTTAACAAAACCCAAGGCTCCAGAACGTGGCTGTGGCTGTTTTCTCCATAGGCAATAGCATGGGAAGGTACCTTGGGCTGCCTCATGAGAGACCTCATGTGACTCACCTTGAAGCCAATTCTTGGAGCGGGGGTCCAGGTGATCACGATGGTCGTATCCGTCACCTCGGTGTTGTAAGGTGGAATGGAGCGCGTAGGCTGCACTGTAAAGTAACCAACATGAAGTTCAAAACCGTAGGCTCATAGGTGTTGGCCAGGACTGCAGATGAACAAACATTTTAACCAACTTTGGTCTAACCAGCAAGTAGACAGAGACTGGAGCCTGGGTTCCTTTATCAACTAAGACATAAACAGCACTGCTTCATAATCACTAACATGTAACACCAAGTCACCCTGGTAACAATGGGGGTGGGGGTTGGGGTGTGTGTGATTCTGCAACTCCAACATTGTTCTGGGGGCTTGAATTTCTGGCAAGGACCTGTCACTCATGAGTAACACAACGGGCTAGGTGACCAAAAATAAGTCCCTTTCCATTTCTTGGTTTTTATGATCTGCCATCTTTTCATCAGCATCAAATCCCTTATAAAACATGCAACTGCTCGCTGCAAACTAGTAGTCATTTTCTTTCTGTATACTTATGAACAAAGAGGAAACTACAGGTGTAATCTAAGGGTAGCTTCGTGCCGAATTATTTCACAATAGTGGAAAATCACTTTTAGATGCAATCAGAAATCCTGACACTACATGTTCCAAAGATCCATCCCTCAAACATGCGATGGATGCTACAGGCATTTGGTACCTAACAACTGGAAGCAAGAATTACAATGAAAGTTTGCTTAGTATTCTCTTCCAACTCCACTCCACCTCCAGCCCCAAACACGATGGAAATGTTTTCAGCTTTCACTCAACTCAGCTCCATATTTTTTTGTATGACATAAGAATTCAGGGCCAATATTATAATTCTTCCATGTTTATCTTCTCAGCTTGGATTTATTGTCTCATTTTTAATGTTTATTTAAAAATGTGAAGTGGAAGGAAAAGTCAAATATGAATGCACCGACTTAAGGAGAGAATGCTGTAACGACTGAACTGAAGTATTGCATTTACGGCCCACTGCTACAGTAGGCGGCTCAAAGTATGTTATTTTGATGGCATTTAAGGTAATTCGGGTTGGTGACCTGAAATCATGCCCAGGTTGCCTGCTGCCAACTGTTCGAAAATGCCTGAGCCAGTCCTGGGTGACCATTTGTAACTGCTCACAAGAAATAATATAGAAAGAATAATCCCTTCCAAGCACTGAGGAAGCAAATATAGACAGATCTCTGAGTTCAAGGTCAGCCTGGTCTACAAAGCAGAACAGCTAGAACTATACAGACAAACCCTGTCTGGAAAAACAGAAAAAACAAACCAAAGTGAACAAACAAAATCAATTCAGAATGGCCAATTTCTTTCACCTGGACTAGGCATTTTCTATCCTAGAGTCAGGCAGCTAAATCTACCTACGTTTGAGATGATACTGTCTTGCCCAGGCAGACCATTATAGGAAAATCACTAAACCACAAACCCACAAACTGATGTCAAACAAAGGATGCTCCTGTAAGTATTAATTATGGGTTCTGGCAGGGACTGTTAGGTGAGGAACAATCTGGCTCTTGAGAAATAAAAATACACCCTCAATACAGGAGAAGGCTGGGTTATTCTCCCAAGAAATAGCTTATTCTCCCTACGTATCTCATGATTGCTCTTAAGAATTTAACATGAGATGCAGAACTCAGAAAGTTACTAAAAGTTCTCAGAGTTACTAAAGCTCCCAAAACTCAAGTTCCTAGGCCCTGCTGCTGTTTATAGCCACAGACCATTTGTGGTTCAAATGGACTTGGGTAACCCCTTCTTTACATTGGTTGATTTAAGTCTGAGTCTATGTGAGTTGGTTTTTTGTACTATTTTTTCTTCAATTACTCATCTACTCAAGCATTTTGGGAAAGTACACTATGTACAATGAAGTATGTTAATTAATTTTTGGCTAACACAAACTTTACTACTATTACACCCAGAAGCCATCTATTAAGAGGCTATGTGCACTGACATCTCCAAACTGAGTCACTTGAAGGACATCTTTTTTAAAAATGGGTATTTGCAAGAAAAACAGGCATTAACTTCATGAGAGTGGATCTTAGACTGTGTCAAAACCAGGCAACATGAAATAGCAAAAATTTAAAATCAATTCTCTTGCAAACTATTAGCAAATTCATTTGCCTGTGACTAACAAAGCCATAAGAAAAAGCCTTCATTGCTCAAACTCATGTATACTTGCAAGACAGTTTGTAGTCAACTATAGGTTACTGTGGGGGACAGGTGACAGGGAATCTTCTTTGAGAAATTCCATAGTAATTTACAAACTAAGTTTTTCTAGATTATTTATTTATTTGTTTATTTGGGCAGGGTCTCTCTACATAGTCCTGATTTTTCTGGATCTCGCTAATGTAGACCATGCTGGCCTTGAACTCATAGAGATCTATCTACTGAATGCTGGAGTTAAAGGCGTGTGACACCACACCTGGCTTAGATTACATTTTAATGCTTTTGAGAAGCCATGTTTTAAAAGCAATGAAGACTTGCTGAAAACTCCTGGGAAGTTGTGAACTAGGGGTTCACAGCAATAAATGGCAAAAGCATGCTTGTGTGAGGTGCTCCCATAACTCAAAATGTCAAGTAGAAAATAATAAGCAAATGTTTCGAAAGAAACAGACTCGTAATTCTTTGTCATGTAAATGGAGTATACTTAGTAGGAAAACAGCTTATGAATACAGGCCTTTATTGGGATGTAGCTAAATAAGAGACTTAAGGCCATTTCCTCTAAAATGTTGAGGAAAAGGTAGCCATGGCCAAAAAATGTTTATATTGTTTATATTTTTTTTCTCCTCTGTGGAATTTACAGTTTAGGGAAGAGGAAGGAAGCCAGGTCTCAGCTCTGTGAAGTTCTGTAGCCTGCAGCAGTCCAGGCGCTCAAAGAAATAATTTGCTTAACCTCTCATTCTATTTGCAGATGTCCATTCAATCCCTGGGTGTTTTTTTGTTTACATAAATGACTATCATTTGATGTCCAGAATAGTATGATACTGATTATATTCTGATTACATTCAGAATGTATTTAGTCAATATTTTTCTTTTTTGCTGTGTATGCATGTATGTGTGTTCTACAGGAGTGTGT
Organism: Mesocricetus auratus; assembly: GCF_017639785.1. Taxonomy (NCBI): domain Eukaryota; kingdom Metazoa; phylum Chordata; class Mammalia; order Rodentia; family Cricetidae; genus Mesocricetus; species Mesocricetus auratus. Next base: position 36,669,239 of record NW_024429194.1, on the reverse strand, counting down.
GAGGAAGTCACAGATCAACATCAAGGAACTTATTCTATCAGTCTCCACCGTGTCTGTGTGTGTGTGTGTGTGTGTGTGTGTGTGAGAGAGAGAGAGAGAGACAGAGAGACAGAGACAGAGACAGAGACAGAGAGACAGAGACAGAGAGACAGAGAGAGAGAAAGAGAGAGGAGAGACAGTGTCTCTCTACAAAGTCCTGACTACCCTGGAACTCGCCATGTACACCAGGCTGCCTCGAACTCAGAGAACAACCTGCCTTTGCCTCCCCGTCCTGAGTGCTAAGATGAAAGGCATGTGCCACCACACCTGGTAGATTTTGAGAACCTGGAGTTACTGACTAGCAAGGCTGACTGTATACCTCTCCAGATCCTCTTGTCTCTGTTTCCCAAAGCTAGGATTACAAGTATGCACCACTGCATCTGACTTTTTATGACTGTGCTGGGGAACCAAACTCGGGTCCTCACATGTAAGCAGCATGCGCTTTATCTACTGAGCCCTCCTGTCTCACAGAGTTGTTAACCCAGGAGAACAGAAGGAACTTGGAAAATTCCTGCAAATTCACACACTGCTTCCTCCAGCCAGAAAATCTGGACTCAAAACATTTATCAGCCAGAGTATAAAGGCCATGGGCTGTGATGCCTATTCTGACGAACAAACATCAATAGAGCAGCCAGTCTACGGGGTACACATAAATGATGCACTATGGTTTTTAAATTAACTTCTAAAGAGTGGGAGGATGGGAAAAGTCAATACAGTTAAGAACACGCAGCTCCACCAAAGAAAGGCATTTGGATGTCAACTTACGGGTAGTGAAGACTCCGGTGGCTTTGGGGCTCTGTTGGTTGCCTTTCACAGCCACCAGGGTCACTGTGTACTCAGATCCAGGCTGCAGATTTCTCAGGGGATACTTGGCGGCTGAGGGTCCCACATTATACTGCTTGGTCTGGCCCCCTCGAGTCGGACCCACTGTCAGCCGGTAGCCCGCTATCCGGGCCCGAGGTGGGGTCCAGGTCACCAAAACAGTTCTGTCATTTTCGTTGATAAACTGGAGGTTGGTGGGTGCATCGAGTTCTGGAAAAAAAAGGTGAAATGTGTCAAAAAGTGCTTGGATAATGATTATCACGCTGAAATCCTTTATTAAATAATAGTCCATGTTTTCACCCGAGGTTGACACTAGAGTCAGAGCCACATCCCTGGAAACCGAGGCTCTTGAGAACTCGGGTTGATGCAGAATCTCCCCCGAGAAGACTAATTTTCCCAGCAAGATTTACCCACCACCCTTGGAAATTATAGTTAAACTATAGTGACAGTTTTGTTTTGTTTTGTTTTTTAAAGCAAAGCAAACACTTTGCAAACCCCACAATTTGCTTTATGCCAGAAAGTTTAAGGGAGGGAGAGTGAGTCCAACAGACTCAGGACAAGGAAAGCTTGGTACCTACTGCAGGCAATATGCTAATCCTCTGATTGCAACTAAAACAGACATGCAGGACCCCAGTCTCAGGGTGGGATGGTGGGGAACTTTTACCACCAGAAAGAATCACATAGATTGCCACTTTTCTTTTTGAGGATGCTAGCTGGGTTTCCCTTGGGAGGTTAAAACATCTTTTAGGAACTTTCCAGAGACAGTCGAGTATAATAAGAGAGCATGAGCTTTGGAACCCAAGGGGCAGTTTAGAGACACTTTTGTCACTTCCTAGACACAGGGCTGAAAAGGACCTTAAGATTCTTCCCATAGCCAAGAGAAGTGACATTCTCCTTTGCACATTTCAATAAAGACAGAAGACCTAATAAGATTTTGCTGGTGAAGAACCTGAACAGATAACTTGGTGCCCACTATCACGAAATGCTTAGGATTTATTATTTAAATGATTAACTCACTGTGGTGCTAGAGATAGGTCCTGCAACTGCATCTCCATGTCTTCATTAGCAAAGAAAACCTTTCCTAATTCTCTTAAATGCTCTCCCTCATACATCCCGGCTGTATGCACGTGGGAAGTGCTGTGCATGTTAGATGTGGCATGCATGTTGGATGTGGTAGGCACGTGGGAAGTAGTATGCATGTTGGAGTTAGCGTCCTCAGGACCCTAGTTTCATTCCACCTTCAACATTCCTTCCAGCTGGACATTTCATTACTGCTAAGCTGAGAGCCCGGGAGTGAGTAGCATGTTGTAGAGGATAGTATAACTGAGGGTGTAGAGCTTGGAGGCGGGGCAAAAAGACAGACAGGAAGGAGCAGGACATACTGGTGGTCTGTTGTGCGGTCAGAGGCTTGCTTTCCCTGCCTTGGTTCACAGCATAGACGCTGAATTGGTATGTGACCCCAGGGGTCAGCCCGGTGATTTCAGCAAAGGTGTTCCTGCTGACAGGCAGCCTCTGCCCGTGTTCCCCAGGCAGGTTGACAGGGAGGACATCAACACGGTAGCCAGTCACCAGACTATCAGGAGGTGTCCACATGATGGTGACTTTCACATCTGTCACTTCCACAAACTGGAGTTCCCGGGGAGGGGGAACCTTATCTAGTAGACAAGAGAAATGTGTCATTCAAAATTCCCACCGTAGGTTGTTGCTGAAAGTCAACACCATGAACAACTGAGGCATTTCTTAGACCCATTCGTTCCTGGCCAATAGAGGGTTTGCCATCTTAACCAAAAAATAGACTTATTTTATGGGTAGATAGATATTCATGGTTAGTCTAACTGCTGTTGGAATCTTTATCTATTATCTATAGATAGGCATTAGTTTATAGCATAAAAGCAAGAAGTTAAAATAAATACACAAAAATTAAAATGCCTTCACTTTAAGAAACCTAAAGAAAAACTGGTGCATTTGTTTAACTGGCTCACTTTATGGTAGTTAAGAGAACAGATTAAGTCCTTCTTAGGTGTCTTAGGAAACATGAGATATTGCCAGTTTTTAACCAGAAAGCTTAATAGTTGTCTTTGGTAAGTTCCTTCCTAGTGTTGACATTTCAGTATTTAGGTCAGTAGTACTCAGTCTGTAGGCGGCAACCCCTTTCGGGTGGAACAACCCTTTCACAGGGTCACCTACGACCACCAGAAAATGCAAATATTTATGATTCATAACAGCAGCAAAATTAGTTATGAATTAGCAACAAAAATAATTTTAGGTTGGGATTACCACCACATGAGTAACTGTCTTAAAGGGTCTCAGCTTTAGGAAGATTGAGAACTGCTGATTAAGGTGATGGGAATGTTGAAACTGAAGACAGAGAAAAAAGTGGCTCATTCTCAGGGACCTGTCACTCACGTGACTTACATCTCAGTCCTCCCTGGAGGCTAAGGGAATGAATATAATCCATGTAGGCTTTATCTTCCTCTGCAAGGTTAGAGCAGCTGTCTGGTCAGTCCTAAAAGGTCAGACAGCAGGAGAGGTGGTATTTTGAAGTTACCAGATCGTGGGGTGCCGGTAGTCTCTTGTTGAATGAACACAGGCGTGCTCTCTTGGTTTTCCTCCACTGCATAGATGGTGATGTTGTACTGCACACCGGGCTGTAGGTCACTGAGGGTGACGGAGTTGGCGGTTTCAGGAAGGTTGAGTTCTGTGCTGCTGCCTTCTACTGACGGTGAATAGACGATTCTGTACCCTGCAGGTTTAGGAGAAAAGTGTCTAGATATATAGACTCCTGAAGCCAAGGCTAGACAATATATCTCTCCTTTCTAATGGCTCTCTGCAAGATTCTTTCAGGGTTATCATTTCCTATGACAATGACTGACAAGCAGAGATAAGAACAGTGATACAAATTCTTTAACAATAAATATCCTTGAAGACAGAAATGCTTAATAAATGCCAATTAGTGAAGCCACTAGGTGAGATAGCATGCCAATTTCTCTTCTTGGAGCTGTGGATGGGGAGGCAACTAATGACATAGCCTGAGCACTGGCTGCACCTTTTGGGACCTTCACTGATAAAGGCGAAACAGCAACTCAGCCTCTTCAACCGTGAACACAAGGTTTGCAGGAGCAATCTACCTCTGCAAGCCCTGGAAACTGCTTCAGTGAGCCACAGGGCTGGCTTCACGGGTCATATGTGCATGTGTCAGGGGTGATAAATGAATTTGAGGGAAAACAATTCATAATGAAATAACCCTGGAAGATTTGAAGTGGACACAACACACACACATACCACACACCACACACACACACACACACACACACACACACACACAAACATCTAATCACTTAAATGGGAGACTTAAAGGTGATGCCAATGTAGTCAGAATTTTCTCCTTCCACATCTATATATCCAAGCTAAACACCAAAGCCAAAGATGACCTGTGATGGGTGCCTGGGGTCTGCTCCACCGAACGACAATTGATGTGTCATCAACCTGGTCCACAGTAGGGTCTGGAGGGGCATCAGGTGCTGACAGAAGAAGAAGCCAGTCAGTATCCCTATAAGCCCATGCTTTATAGTAAAATTAAAACATCTCTAAAAAGTTCTTTTTAGTGTCTTGTAATGTACGCTAGCCTGGAACAGCCTCCTCCTCCCAAACCTGGCATTGCACATATGTATCGAATCACCCACCACACCCTACATCAAAAGTCTTTGAACGTGGTTTAGTGCACACATACCCGTCGTCTGGGATGTAGACAGGATCAAGCTCTGCTTTCCCTCTTCAGATATCTGATAGACATTGACGATGTACTTCCTGCCTGGGAGCAGGTCAGGGATGTTCACAGAAGTGGCCGTGCTTGGAAGATCTTTGAAATAAAGGGAAAGGTTAGTGGCCGGAGCAAACCCACCTTCGATGGCTTCTAGGGAACTCTATATCCATGGGAGAAAGACTAGGAGCAAACTAGTGAATAGCCTGCAGTTCCCAACGTATGTTCTTTTCATTTTCTATTTCTCCTCCTAAAGATATATAATTTTTAATAACCGCTTTTGATTTTTTTTTGTAAACACAGCTGTTGTTAGAAATGAGGGTAATAGCCATGGGTAGAAGGATGATGGGATGGGGTTGGAAGGTAGATCATTTTTTGATCTGGGTCCCATTCCCACAAGTATGTCCAGTGTCTTTTTAATATTACATTTATTGGGGGCGGGGGAGTCTGTTATGCATGCCACAGCACACGTGGTGGGGGACTGGAAGTCAAATAACTTGTGCGACTCAACCCTCTCCTTCCACCCAGGGACTGAACCCAGGTTGTCAGGTTGGTGAGCGAGGGCCTTTATTCACTGAACCATCTCAATGACACAAGTAAGCTTTTTAAAAGCTCCCTGATCACTGGGATATTTAAAAAGCATACAGGATGGTAACTATACATGCCTAAAAGATAACATTGCCAGCTGCAAGTCTCATTCTCGTCCCTTATGAGGACAAATGAAAAATAAATAGCACCAGAGACAAGTGAGGTGCTCAGGGAACCCTGGCCTGGTCAGAGAGGACCACCCCTCTCCTTGCTTTAATGTTGGGGAGTGTCCTCAGTCTGAACCGTGGAGTAGTTCCAGAGACCAAAATTCTTCCCAGCCAAGTAGCTATCGACTTGCACTGAGTCAGTCACACATTCTACTCACCAAGGTACTGTGGCTCGTCTCCCTCCTCGCTCAGCTCATACTCCACCCGGAATCCTGACACAGTGTCGGAAGCTGAGACCCATGAGACCACAAAGCTGCTGGCCGTGATTTCAGTCACAGACTCAGAAGTTGCCACAACGGGAGAAAAGGGCGCAGTCTCTCCTGTCACCGTGTTGCCTAGGGGAAGGGGGAATGCAAGCCAGTTTGAGTATCTAGAATGCTTACCCTCTCTGTGCTGGGAGGATGTTAAAAGGAAAACGCAGGTGTCATTCGCAAAAGGATGCAGCCGAGAAAGAGAGAACTTTCTGCGGGGACTCTGCGTCTGAGCAACGGACACAGCCCCAAGGATGGCACAGCCCCATGGATGCTGGATACATACTGGTCACAGGCGTGCTGGCACTGGTGGTGAAGTCAAAACGTGTCACTTCTTTGTGCCCATACTGCTGGAAGCTGATGAGCTGACCCTCATAGATCACACCTGGGGTCAGGCCTTTGATGGTATAGGAATTGAGGTGGCCTGGAATGGTGGCTTCCTTCCAGCGGCCCACAGAGGTTTTCTGGCAATTTAAAAAGAATACATGGCACAAGTGTGGGTGATGATAAACATTCCAAGGTGGTGGCCTGTAATCTTCAAAGACGGTTATAGCTTAGAGCTCCATTTTGGGAGAAAATGGTGGGAAACACAATTCAGAGAGGCCTCTACTGAGTTTGCTGACGTTAATTAATTACTGGGCCAGGTAGCTTATCATGTGGCCAGGGTGTTTTGCTTGTTCCTCCCACTAATCATCTTCATCTCCCTGCCAGAAGTGACCAGCATCACTGCTCCCACTTTACAGGCGGAGAAACAGTTAAATGATGTTGTTCAGAGTTACATAGTTCTGCTGAATACCTTCCCAATGGTCAATTATTGGATAACTTAATACTAGCATCCTCAATTCAGCCTCTCACAGTTTTTCCAGTAAGCCCATTTCTTATCAACCTGTTATCTATCAACCTTCAGAGAAAGATCCATTTCTCTCTGAAGTGAGAAAAGGCCGCACACTCTGTCTTTCAACTTGGTGGGGTACAGTTCAAGTGTCTTGTTTTACAGACACTGCAAAGGATAATATTGCTTTGACTCAGATCCTGAGGCCATAACAAACAAGATTCAACTTGTCTGGTTGTGTGACTCATCCTTGGAAATGAACAACCCATCAGGAGCGGTTAGCCAACTTTGGGAAAGACTGCAGAAGAATATAATTCAGTTTATTTAATCTTTTCCCTCCGGTTTACATTCTTATATCCTGTCCAACTTCATTAATATGTCATGGACCGCAAAACTCATTGCAATAGATTGTGTGGAGGAAAAAAAAAAAAACACCCGGACTTCAAACAAGAAGGCCTTTTAAGTGTAAATATTCTAAAGCGGTTTAAATATCAAATACATGTTCAATGCCCAGAGATTTTTTAAAAAAATGCTATCCAATCAAGTTTGTACATACTTCAAATGTTCTAGTGCCAGTTTATGTTTTGAAGATAAATGAAAGTGAGCCAAGTACTCTTTAAATTTAAGTTTTAGCTCAAATATGCTGAAATTGGAATTAGCCATTATGTTAGCTTAGAAATTAGGGGAAAAAATAACTCTTATACAGTGTAAGCATTCTTGGTCATCAGAAGAAAATATCAGAATGTAAACTCTCAAATTGCCTACATAAAAACAAAAAAACAAAAACATCAGGAATTCTTTGTTAAAATTTCCAAGAGAACTATGGGTATGGCTCAGTTGATAGTGTTTGCCTGGTATGGCCAAAGGCCTGAGTTCAACTTCTGGCACCACATAAAGAGAGGGAGATGAACCACTCTAAGCACTCAACAGGCAGAGGCAGTTCAAGATGTTCAGCTATATAGGAATATGAAACACGTCTTGGCCTAATGAGACATATCTCAAAAGAAAACACAGCAAAACCCAAACAAAAAATACTCAAAGAATTGAATCAAATGTGAAGATCTTTCAACTCAATACATATTTCGTGCCTATCTGTCAATGTCCCTTTTATAGTGCCTTTGTACAAACACTTCAGAGTTAAGTTCAAAGTAAACAAAAATGGTGGTAAAGTGAAAAGATGAAGGAGATGGGAGATACTGAAGAGGAAAACAAAACCCACTGCTTAATTGACATTGCCAGATGTTAAGTTGGTGGCTGACTACTTAAGACTCCGAACAACACGGTGCAAGTGAAGAAAAAGAGTGATCTCAACAACATGGGCTGTACCCAAAGAGTTTAAATTCAGCTGCATGATTTGATGTCACGAGTCAAATGTTTTGTATTGTCTTGGATTATTTACACTTGGACAGATTTGATTTGAGAAAGTATATTTTTCTCCTTTCTAAAATAGTGTTTTTCAAATTATGTCAGGAACTTTGGAGAGGGCACGTCTAGAGGAAAAGAGACATCAAAATTTAATAGACTAATAACCTCCTTAGAATGGTTTCAGCATCTAGATGGCTAGAAAACTCTAGAGTTCATTTCCTTCCAGGAACCAACTATAATCCTTTCCCTGCACTCCTTTCTCTCATTACCTCATTCCCTTCTGTCTAATAACTTTACAGGACCAAAGTCCAGTTGAATTTAGTCAAAAGAACGACATTCATTCAGCTGGTCTTCAAACTCTGGAAATAATTTGAAAATGCAATCTTAACCTTTAATGGAGTTGCAAAGCATACCAAAATTTCATTGAATAAGAAGCATTACGACTTCTAAGACCTTCCTAACACAAAGACCTAATTTCTTCTGGGCATCCAAAGGAACCTAAAATCGACATGCTGATTCTAGTAACCACAGATTGGCTAGACACCAAGAAAATACAAATACTGTCTGACAAGGGATCAGATCTGTTGACTCAGAAGCAGAAACAAACCCACAGAGCACCACATCCCAACCCAGAAAGGTCAGGAGTCCCACAGCCCGAGCCTTCTGAGCTAATACTCACAGGTCTCCACCTAAGAATGTACTTGGTGATGTGAGAAGGCTCCGGTGCATTCCACTGAATGGGGTGGGAATTGGGTTGGCTGGGCGTCTCTGTGATAATCACTTGGACAGGACCAGTTGTGCCTGAAATGAAAACGTGTGATTTCTTCACCATATCTGTTCTTAAAGTTTCCTATACATGGATGTCCATCCTTAAAGACTATTGACTTCTCAGGAAATATGGGCATAATGAAAATGACTACATTTAGCTAAACCTTTTACATATTGACATTAGAAACAGGTCTGATTCTACCTGGTAATTATTGCCTTTTCCATAAGAAACACAATTAGATTTTTTCCCTAATAAAGGAAACAAAAACTATTCCACTATCTCACAGATTGCTTTCAAATAAGAATTGAGAAACAATTGTGAAATTTCCATAACATGAATAATGTAGTTCAGAATGCAGACGTCATATGCTGATTTTACTCAGGCTCGTCTAAGACAAACTGACTCGTGGAGGCTTTCAGCACAGATGGATCTATTAAGAAGGAAGAACATTCCCAAGGCCGTATGACATGACGGAAAGCAAACATTTCTAAATAGGGTTGAATCCTGGACAAACAGACAAAGGTAATAATTAAAGACCAGGGTTCGTTCCCCCATCCAGCTAAGCCTTCTCTCCATTTGGACAAAGAGATCTAGTTTCCTTTTACTTAAGAACTATATATACTCTAAGATCACTGTGGGTTAAATTGTTAAGAGATCACATTTTTTGTTTTGTTTTTTAAAGGAATTACCAAGTGAAATAACATTTAGAAGCATATATTGAAAATTCAGTATTTTCACATCTTGATATGACTGTTACTAACAAAATTTAGGACGGATTCAGTTCTTTCATATAAAAAAAGGCAAAACAAGAGAAGGGAATCATTTTTAATATAGTAGATTCCATTCAGGATAATAATGAAATTTTGTTAAAAAATGTTTACAGAATGGAAATTTAACTTCTCAGTTCTCTGTTCTTTGTTGGTCAAAGGTCATCTGTACAAAGTCTTTATAAAAACTTTAAGGTAAGAATTTCTCACTGGCATTCTGTGAAACAGACAAAGTTCTACATGTTATTAAAGTACTCTACACTATTAGCAGTTTTCTAAATGTTCTTGGGAAATAATATATTGACTTTTAGTTTTAATTATGAGGTTAGCTTCTAAATTCTTTGAAAACAGTTTTCTTTAGAAGAACCAATATGTAACTTACATACTTGTGTGACCTCCAAAACTTTTAGAATAACCTATTCACTTCCACACTGGGAATAACTCAGTTTGTTGAAGACTAACGAATATTCATTGAATCTTAATTTTACTCAATGCCACAGGAGAATGTCAAGAGTCACATGTAAAATTCTCGGCTTTGCATCCTAAAGAGGCATAAGCTCCACACATCACACAGGTTGATCACTCATTCAAATTAATAAACGTCATTTCCATGGCCTTCTGGAATCATCCCTTCTATGCATGAAGAGACTTGCAAACACATACTAAAAAACAAATTTTCAAACACTGTTTAAAGAAGTTCCACAGAAATCAGTAAAAAGAGACGTTTGACCATATATGAGTTGTGGCAATTTGCATAAAGTTGTTAAATACTGATCTTTTAGAGTAATTTCACTATAATCTCTCGGGTAGAGAGGCATTTCACGTGCATTTTATTCAGTGTGTCAGTAGTGAATTTGAAGTGGGAAAATATGTGGTGATTAAGTCTCCCAGATAAGTAAGCCTATTAAGACAATACAAATGACATTTACTGCCCACTAAAATCATACTCGTATGCACAAGCATGATAGGAGGAAGACGAGAAAGGGAGGGAAAGAAAGATGGTTGCCATGGTTACTCCAAGTGAAGCAGCGCTACCGAAGCTTCGGTTTCCTTTCTCGGATTTCTAGCACAGGCCTGGAATTCTAGTATTTTGAATTTTAATCTAATTTCTAAAATGCCCTTGTGGGCGAGATATCTATATGAGACTACAGGTGCTGGCAGAGGACAGAAAAGTGAGATCTGTACTGTCCATTGTGAGTGCTTGGAATCAAACTGATCTGCACGAAGAGTCATGTACTCTTGACCACTGAGTTATCCTGCTCTCCAGCCCTGTAAACTCATGACCTGGGTCACCTTTAAGGGACTGCCCTCAACAGCAAGTGAGATTCAGAGCATTTTGTGCAGGAATGAAAAAGAAAATGTCTGAGTTATTTTTTTAGGTCAATTAAATTCCTGCTCATCCCTACAATGTACACTACCACATATGATTAGAGACGGGAAAGTTAAGAGCCTGGCTGTCATTTATACTATTTAGATGGAAATGTTTTTATAATCCTTCTGATACTGGTAAGTTTTTCCAATGGACTTTTCTGGCCATCTACGAGAAATTCCCACTGTGAACTCTTCACTCGTAGGATGGCATGTTATGCACTTTGAAAATAAGGTCAGAATGAGTGATTTCCGATAATGGTGACCCTGGAGAAGTTAAACATTCATGATTTTTTTTTTACTGGAACCATTTTTTCTCTACTTAATTTGCTGAGAGCTATGCTTTTCTGGTTGCTTATTGACAAACCAAATTCCTCTTATCTTTGTTAGTTTGAACAACTCTACCCACTCAGTAGGAAGAGCAAACAGGTCAAGGCTCAGACACAATCTTTCAACCACCTGTGGGTTTTTTTTTTTAAAATGATTCCTACACTCTTGGAGCCTCACTGGCCAGGCATGAGCCACTGAGCAAAGCCGACAGGGAGATAAGCTCTGAGGTCGAGCACTCATCTCCGCACCCTGAAATCTCTTCTGTGTTCAATGGGCTTTTGATGTTGCCCCTTTTAGAGACTAGGTACAAAGTCAGCAGGTCTAACTCCAACTAGGTGAATCTTTCACATCCAACTGGGCTACCTCAATGCTGGCGGGACGACTATGTGGGTGGCCTTATTTTCAAAGAAAAGGTCTCAAAAGGAAACAAATTTCAAAAAATTGCCCTGCCAAAACCAACCGAAAAAACAAAATTAAGCTATTCTTGGCTTGTATCTTTTAAACATTCAACCCTCCTAAGTACGTATTTTCTGAATGTATAGTATATTTGTAATCAGATCTTACGCTGTATTAAACTGACCAGGTACATAGTAAAGCACGCTTGTAATTCCAGCATTTAGGAGACGGAGTTCAAGATTCTCGTTGGCTACATAATAAGTTTGAAGCAACCCTGGACTGGATGAGACTCAAAATGCAAAAACAAAGCAATGACATTAAATTTTTAAAAATGTTAAGAGACTCAAACCTAAATCCAACAAGAAATACGTGCTAAGAGACAGGTCACTCTGAGCCACAAAACTGTGCAAGCAGTCAGTCACCTGTCCTAACGCTGACAAAAGGGCTGGGCAGAGGAGGATGCTGCAGGCTCATAAGAACAGCGCACGGGTGCTGGAGTGGCCTTCGGGATAGCTTCCTGGTAGTGTGAAGCACAGGAAGGCATTTTACCAGTGAGTAAGCTAGTTCTCTTTGCACAGATGAGAAGAAAGAATGAAGCTAACTAGTGTCTCTCACAGCACACTCAGACCTAGGACCCAAAGCTTGCTCACATGCTAGCTCTGCCTTTGGCTCCCATGATGGTGACTCCCTTATGCAGATTAATTTAACCTGAACTCCTGTGGAGCTATCTTATTATTATAATTTCTATTACATGCAGATTGTTATCTCACCCCACATCTTTCTGGATTCAGGCCACGTTTCATGTCTAAAATTAGTGCCAGCAAGATGGCTGGAGACGTGAGTTCCCAGAAGTCGTATAAAGAAAGGTGAAGAGAGGACTTCACAAAGTTGTCTCTGACCTTCACCTGCGTGCCATGGCACACTGCCTTTGCCACACATACTCAGAGGACATAATAAACTAAACTAAATAAATAATCAGTGGCTATCTAGGAGACTTTGCTGAAATGGTCCATATCATAAATTCAATGTCTCATCATAGTCATTCAATGATTTTTAAATATGTTTTCCCCAAAACATATTTAAGAATGGTATGACAACAAAACAGTAATAAGTATTTTGGGGTACTTGAACTGTGTGGGTGGCGTCGACCAAGTTACTCAGCTCTTGGCTCCAGATACTTGGCTCCACATTGCATCTCATAAACAAATGAAATTTAACATATGAAGGGTTAAAGATGGCAGGGAACAAATTCATAGCTCTTACTGTACTTCCTAGCCTCCGTTTACGTGACTTCTCCTTATGAAACAAAATGAAAAATTCCTTTTCACTTCCGGAGTACTTTATGGTTTCTATTTACACACACACACACACACACACACACACACACACACACACACACACACACAAAGAGAGAGAGAGAGAGAGAAAGAGAGGGATGAGATAAAATTAACTGCAATGTTTTCACCAATGGATTACTCTACAGTGTAGATGATAGCATATACTTTTTCATAGCCTCTGATGAAGGGTGAAAAAAGGAAAATAAATAAAAAATACTGAAGATTAAAATGAAAAAAGATGGCATAGAGAAAGTCCTTCAATTTGGGCTTAGTAAGGGCTGGTGCTGTCATGTTATCATGACCACAGGTCATGTCAGTCTCAGACCTGCTTACCTGCGTATGTCTGCAGAGGTTGACAATGCCACTCCCCAATACCACGACCATAGCAGTAGCACTGGTATCTGACACCATGCACAAACTTCTCCCAGGAATCACCAATCTGGTAAAATGTCCGGCTCTCTGAGTCTTGGCACTGGTCTGGAATATATGCAAGGAAAAGATTAAAACAGCCCTAGACAACGTCATTGTAGTGTGATAGAGTATATTCTTAAAATATTAATAAAAACTTGTAATTCTTACAAATACAGTTAAAATAATAGTTGTACATGTACGGGTGTATGTGGTATTGGGTATGCGCGTGATGTGTGCACATGTGCATGTGAGTGTACGAGCGCACGTGTGTGTGTGTGTGTGTGTGTGTGTGTGTGTGTATGTGTGTGTGTCTGTGTAGCCATTTCCTCAACTCCAAAATAATATCTTGTTCAAATAATTTACCTTACAGGAAAACTACTAGTAAAATCTAAAATGTGCATATTGGAATATATTCATAATCTGAATATTAATTGAAAAATTAGATGTCAATTTAAAATTTTAAATTAGGCCGGGCGTTGGTGGTGCACGCCTTTAATCCCAGCACTTGGGAGGCGGAGGCAAGCAGATCTCTCTGAGTTTGAGGCCAGCCTGGTGTACTGAGTGAGTTCCAGGACAGGCTCTGAAACAATACAGAGAAACCCTGTCTCAAAAAAGCCAAAAAAATTTTTTTAAATTAGATACCAAAATAACTGACTTGCTGTTTGAATGGCAAGAAAGAACTTTGCAAGATTTCATTTTATATACTTCTTCAAAATTCAGGAGCTAGTTTTGCATTAATGAGCTAAGTTTTAAACACGAACAACTTCAAAGCAAACCTCTTGGGATCTCTCTCTCAGCTTTGCAATCTGAGGCCAAACAAACGGCTGGGATCAATTTGTTGTCTCAGTAAGCAACCTGCCTCCTTCAGTAAAGGAATATGAACTGATTATCTTAAACTTTGGATTTTTGGAATAGGGCTATGTCTAAGGTTGAACCTTCACCGTTAGCACAGTCCCATGTATTATACAGGGAGCCAAAAGATGGAGTATTATTTTGAAGGGAGGTGTTTACCGGCTTAGCCCTTTACCCACGTTTCCACAGTCAGTAAAAGAAAGTTCCATTTTATGATTCAGAGCCAAAAAGCTAACTTCGGTCAACCAAAGAAAAGCTACCCTTGTCATCAAACTGAGCAACAGCAACAAAAAAGATGAGTGGCAAGACAAGCTGCACGCCAGCTCATGATGAAAACACACCTGGCTAAGCTCTCTGCAGACCACTGCGTTGCGTGCAGAGTGAACATAATCTGGTTACATCAACTAGCTGTCCTTACCCACAGCTGGCTAACCATGCTCCGTGGTGACAACTATGCAGTCACAGGTAGCCACTTACCAATAGGATCACACTTCCATCTGCCCCGGCCCTGACCGAAGCAGGTGCAGTTGAGCATGTGCCCCTCCTCGTGACGCTTGTGGAATGTGTCGTTTACGTTGTAAGTGATGTCATCAACAATGCACTGATCTGCTCAGGGGACAGTTAGATGGGTGATGAACTTTAACAGATGGAATAGAAGAAATCATAATTTATCAAAGCATTAGGTTCTAGTGCTGGATTAACCTGCTAAAATATCTTTTCTGCTGGCATAGAATACGCCTTTTTCTTTTAAGTTTAATGACATAATTTTTACTTCCATCTTGTTCCATCTAATAGACTTATAATTGTCATGGGTTACAGTCCATTAAACTAAAAGCCCTGGTAAACTATAGCTTCCTGTGAAGAAACTAATTTTGCAACAAATACATGCCTTAGTTCCTCTAACATTCTCATTTAGTTGATGATTTTATTTAAATTATTTAAATTTTTGAAATTTGTACATCATATACTATAATGTGGTCTGGCTTCTAGAATGGAGAGGAGGGTGTACTGGTGGTTGGTTTTTGTCAACTCGACACAAACCTAGACATATCTGGGATGAGAGAATCTCAGTTGAGAAAATGCCTCCATAAGACTGGCCTAAAGGCTGCTGGGTAGTAGGGGTGCACATTTTTAATCCCAACACTTGGGAGGCAGAGGCAGGTGGGTCTCTGTGAGTACCAGGACAGCCAGGGCTACACAGAGAAACCCTCCCCTCCCCCACAAAACAAGAAAAAAAAAAGGAAAAAAGTGATCTTGCCTTCTCTAGACATAAACACAGGCATAATCTAGAGCTAAGAGGATCAAATGCTGATGCTCTCCCTTAGGAACTCGCCCTTTTGGCTCAACATAAGTACTTACACGCTGGGACTGCTTCCCAAGCCCTAGAACTAACAACTCAACTCTCTCGCCAGCTTTTCTCAACCAGCTGCTGGAAACAAGAAATTTCTCCAACACAGTGAGTGCATGGAAAAAGCGTGGCACTACAGGCTTCCTTCTGTTTTTGGCAGTACAAGTTTTCACCCAGTCTCTGTACCCTTGCTCACCAACACAGCAGCGTACCTCGAAGCTGAGAGTAGGGGATGCAGGACCATTCTCCACGGCCGTTACCAACACATGTGCACCTCATCATGTGGCCCAAATCATGCTGCTTATCCCACTGATCCCCAATGCGATACATGACCCCTTCGTTGGTTGTGCAGATCTCCTCGTGGGCTGTTTGGAATGGATCAAGAAATAAATGATCACGTGATACAAATGGGTAGGCATAGGAAGTTATTGGTCTTGTTTGATGATTCTAAGGATTCTCATTTGGGAAGAAGGCATGCATGCTGCTGGGTGAAGGTGGAGAGTTGAACTCTCTAGACTAGTTCCCAGGGGACTGGGGAGAAATACTGTAAGGACTGGAGAATATTAGACTAGGAAAATCTTGTACACGCATCCAACTGGTTCTCATTGTCTGGAAGGCTGGATTTAATACAGCCTTGTGACTTCACATATTTCAGCTCACTCTAGTTCAAAGGAAAATTGAACATAAATAAAATCCCATGGAAAAGTGACTTTCCCTCTTAAACCCAACGTCATCTTTTCCTGAAATGAGAAAAATGAAGTGTCAATTGTTTCCTTGCCTCTGACCACGCATGACACTCAGGTTCCTGGTTCTACAACTGGAAAATCAAATGTCTTTCAAAGGACTTTCAAAACTTAAAAGCAAAATAACGAATACTCAAATCCTCTTTCTTTATTTAGGTAAATTGGGGGCCGTTCTATACTTGTCAGAAAATAATCTGACTTACTTTGATCACTTTGGTTCTTAGTAACTTGGGTGTCAGTCCAACCAGCCCTGTGTCAATAACTATTAGTCTGTGACAACGAGTCAGATTGCTTTAAAGTACATTTTTGTGAATTTATGTTTGAAGACTTATAAAATTTTAAAAGTAGTTGGTATTGTGTTTAGTTCTTGACATTAAATCTTGTCAACAGGATTTTAAAAGCATATCAATAAGCATTGCTATTGATGGTTTTCTCAACATGCAAACATAAGATATAATATATATGTGCATCATACTCTTCCAAATTGTCTTAGGGAGAAATGGAGGAATCAGCATCAACAGTCTGCTACAGATGCATAAGTTACAGGGCTTCATCTTACCAGCCATAGGGCAGAATCCAAACTTCTGGTCAACGTCATAGTTCTGGGTTGTTCCACACCATTTCATGTTGTCCCTCCTGCCCTCAGAAGTACAGTCAGTGTAATTGCGGTTGTTGTACAGGAAGGGGAAGTGGCACAAGGCACCATTGGAATTTCCGCCTCGAGTCTGAACCAAAACTGCCGGGGACAACACACAAACGGGAAAATTACAGCTGAGCTTTGGTGGGCACAGCAAGGATAGACTACCAAAGACTTAGACAAAGCCAGGTTCTGGTTGCTAATTCCCAGAGGGCCTATCACGGGAGAAAAGGTATCTGATAGTATAGTCCTAAGCTCCTTAGTGGATTTTCATCTTCACTTCCAAAATAGATTTAAATCTCATGTTCTCTCGTTTTCCCCAGCCAAGAAGGAAAAGAGATTAAATGATAGCTTTGTGTAAAATATGGCTCTAAACAGAAGATAAGTAGAGGCACCCTTGACATTTATCCTGTGTGTTCATCGGCTCTGTGGGATCATTCACTGATTTCAACCCTCAAGTGTCTTTAATCACATCATAATCCCTATGTGTCAAAATAATCAAACCACAGAGCTTTTTTCCTTGGTGGCATTTCCCCAGTGGTGCTAAGGGACACGGAAAAGGGCCTCTGCTGTGGAATTAGCTGTGTCTCTGGGTCCAAACAGATCAAAGCGGCGTTTCTTGTGCAGCCTCACAATTAATGATTGACTGCTGGCAAATGGAAGGGCTTCTCCTCCCTGCTCTGGTTTCTCCTAGGATACTCACCGGCATGGTCTGTACAGAAAGAATACTTCTGGTCTTTCTCATAGTTTGAAGTTGTGCTGCACCACAGGTGTCCATCTTGCCGCCCTTCCGCCGTGCAGGAGTAGAAGGTCCTACCATTGTAGGTGAATGGGAGGACACAGGGCTCCCCATTTGAATTGCCGCCATAAGTCTGGGTCACAGCTACAAGCATAACCAGGGTCTCGGTCAGTACAATTGTTTTCCACCGCTACCCCACCACACCCCAGAGGGGGCAAATTTCTAATTTACACAGAGGCTGAGTTTGTGCCGCTAAAGAAACAAAGCAAGAGTCATCTGGTACGTGGCAATCAAAATGTATTATTATTTAGGATAGAGCCATGGGCCAGAGTTCCTCTGTTAATGTTCCTGGGAGCCACCTCTGCTGCCATGACTCAGTTTCTCCATTTGTAAAGCTCTATTAATTACAGTTCAAAGATGACAGAGAGATTTATGATTATACTCATACCAGAAGAAATAGTATACAAGGGTATTCTGGGGGGGGGGGTGTGGGAATCAAGAGATAGATGTTCTTGTAACCCAGAAGAGGCTGTGAGTTTTTGAAAGACATCTATAATTCCAAATTCAAAACTCGAAGTACAGATCACTAGCAGCTATTCAGAAAACCAGTGCTCTTACAGCATCACAGCATCACTTCTGGCAAATACAGATAACACAAAGCAGTTTGATCCTCATGATAGGAAAAAAAACCCAAAGTAAAAACACTGGAAGAAAATGTCAACCACTGTGATTTTTATCTGGGTTTTATTGTTTTACATTTTCTTACAAGCAAAGATACGGTATAAGCTAAACATAAGTTCTAAGGTGCTACTGCATAGAGATGGTGCCTACCTGTCTCCTGGCAGCTGACTCCATTGCCCAGGCAAGTGCACAACATCTGCTTGTTTCCCTGTGACTTCAGCCACTGCATCCCCACCGAGTAGACCACACCGCTGTCGGTGACACAGTGGCCATATGGAGCGGGCTGCAGGTGAGTCTGGGGTTGGTAAACTGCTGTTCGGACATCTGTGGGGGAGCCAGATCCTAAGAGCAAGAGAAGGAAAACTTACAAAACTCAAAGAGAGAAATCAAGGAGTCCAGAGTCAGCCAGGAGGTGGTGATGGTGGCACCTTTAATCCCAGCACTCGGTAGGCAGAGCTAGGTGGACCTCTGTGAGTTCAAGGCCAGTCTGGTCTATAGAGCGAGTTCCAGGACAGCGACAGCTAAATAGAGAAAGCCTGTCTTGGAAAAGAAAAAAAAAAGCAAAAAACAAACAAACAAAACCGGGGTCCAGAGCCTTGGTCTGACCTGGAACTCGAATGAAATGTCCCTCCCATTCTGAGTTTCTGCTTTTGCATTCATCCCAAGAAGCGATCCATAAGATGATCTCACCTGAGCCCCCAGAATAAGATTATCCAAGTGACAAACAGTACTCTGCCACACAACACAGCAGTAATCTTCAATGAACCTTCAGTCATGTCAGGAAGCACCTCATCTGCGAACTCCACACTCCTCCATAGCTCCTCTCCTGCCTGGCTGCTAGCCATTCCCTTCCAGGTTCTAAGTTTCAATCAACTGACCTGACATTATTCCTAGATGCCATCCATGCCCCTGTCCTCCCTTCACCTGATACGGTCTGCCTCCTGCTTCCTGCCTCACAGCTGTCAAACACAGTGTCTGGGCCTTCCTCTTCCCAAGAGACTCTGCCAATCCAGTCGACTTCCTGCCCTGTCTGAAACTGTGCTCATGGGGGGGGTACCCTGAATAGCCATGGGTTTCCTGTTAGCCCTCTTCCTGGTTGTTACTCAGCAGAATTACCTAGGGTGTGTGTGTGTGTTCCTAAAACCCAATCGGTCCTCATAAGTTTTCTCGGACAGTAACATGACAGAATGTGCTTTCTTCTCTTCGAACTTTAAGAAATCTGTCTCTGAGGCCAGAGCCCGCAGCAGCAGCAGAGCTGGTGGGGGAATGACTACTGGAGTGAATCGAGCATCACCCTCAGCGTAGCTTAACACTAGGACCCAAAGATACCTCAGACAAGGCCCTCGAAGGATAGGTTGTTTGTTTAACAGTTGTTTTCAAGCCTTTTAATAATGAAATACCTCAGTATAATTTAATAATGTCATAAAAATAGTTAACATGTATTATTTATCCCAGTTAACTCCCAGTTAATCCTTAACATAGTTCAGTGGACTGACACTTGTAACTGTTCTGT
This sequence comes from Mesocricetus auratus, assembly GCF_017639785.1. NCBI lineage: Eukaryota > Metazoa > Chordata > Mammalia > Rodentia > Cricetidae > Mesocricetus > Mesocricetus auratus. Next base: position 36,649,524 of record NW_024429194.1, on the reverse strand, counting down.
CTTTGGCCAATAGCTATTTTATTGATGATAATTAGATAATGTAGAGATCATCAAATCTAACCTTGTTTACTTTCATAAGAATTAATTAGGTCAGGATAAATTCATCAAAAGGAAAAAAATCTAATTACTCTTAGCTAAATGATTGATTGCTAAGTGGCTAAACAGCAAGGTTAGGATATCACATTCCTGATCCCTGGAATCACAGGCACCACCACACCCCCATGACATCTGGTGATGGAGATCAAACCCAGGGCTTCGCGCACGGTAGGCAAGTACTCTACACAAACACTCTCAACACCTTCTTCAGACTCTGACAAAACACTTGTGATACAAATATCTTTCACTTACTTGTCATTTTAAATTCTATACAATAGCTGCTGTTTGTTTGCGGGCTGGGAATTGAACCCAGGGCTGTGAGGATTCTGAGTGCATGTTACACACTCATTCACTATTTATTCAGGCATGTGAGTGAGGGTGCATGTGTGTATGCATGCACATGTGTGTGGGGAGCATTGCGCGTGGAAGACAGCATCCCTCAAGATCCTGGAACCCTCGCCACGTAGGGTGGGCTGGGTAACTAGTGACCCCCACCCACCTGCTTCCCCCTTCTTGGTGCAGACACTAACACCACCACACCTGGATTTGTATGTTGGTTCTGGGCACTGAACTCTGTTTTGCATGCACAAAGCACTGTACTGATGGAGCCATTACCTGAGTCTTATATATTTTCAAACCTCTGTTTTACCTTGTAGTGCTAAATGCATTTCTCAACCTCCAAGACCCATTTTTATTCCATAGAATGACAAACCAGCTTTAAACAAAATTATGTAAAGGATCTCAGCTTCTCAGTTGGAATGCTATAAATCATCTTCAGATGGTGTGTCAAGCTACTCCCCAGTCCCGGCGCCTCACCAGCTGAAGTGCTCTGGAGAGCGTGCCGCTCGCACTTCCATTCCCCTCTGCCGTTGCCTGTGCAGACGCACTGGAGCAGGTTTCCTCGGTTGTCCTTCTTGCTCCATGTGTCTCCAATTCTATAGGATGTCCGGGTGTCCTGATCATTGCACCGGTCTGTTTCAGAAAAGCAGCAAGCATTGAGTGTAGAATTCAGGTAGTAACCGACAGGCATGCAGTCACTCATACAAAAACACCAATACTGTAGTTGAATGCTTGTAAGTGGGTGTTGGTGTAACGTGTCCCTACCTAGTGCTGCTGCAGATATTAAAATCAGATACGTTTGTTATAGTAGGGTCCCACCTCTTCAATTTGCCAAAAAAACTTGTTTGGTGTCTTTCATTGATTAAAAAATTTTTTTGAAGACTTTTTACATTGCTTCTTGGACACAATTCAATCTCTGGCATTCTACTAGTCTTTCACTCCTCAGTGTCTTCCAGACTCTCTCCTGGTAATTATTGCGTATGGCCCTCCTTCTAATATCCAACTCTCCATACAACTCTAGACACACTAGGGAGGCAGGTCATTCTCAAAGGGACTCGTCCAGCTGCCCCAGGGAAGCCAGGAAGGAGGTGATTAAAGCATACCTTCCTCCACTTGTTATGTAAAGGACATTCTGTGGAACAACACTTTCTTTGGCTAGAAGGTTCTCTTTTCTTGCCCTACCCTAAAATACCTGTTTTAAAAGTCACAAACAAAGTCACCACCTCTCTACACCCAATACCTGGGAGGTAGAGGCAGGAGGATTAAGAGTTCAAGGTCTTTCTTAGCAACACAGGAAGTTCTAGGCCAGCCAGGGCTTCAGAAGACTTTATGTCATTATCATCATCATCAAAGTATAAAATTCACCAACAAAAATGACCCTTTATCCTATGGTTAAAAGATCTGCTCTGGGGGCTGGAGAGATGGCTCAGAGGTTAAGAGCACTGACTGCTCTTCCAGAGGTCTTGAGTTCAATTCCCAGCAACCACATGGTGGCTCACAACCATCTACAATTCGATCTGGTGTATATGTAATAAATAAATCTTTAAAAAAAAAGATCTGCTCTGGAGTTAAGGATGCTATCCTTTATTACTGAAAAAAAAAAAACTGGCCTCAGGCATCCTTAGTGCCCCTTCTAAGATTGTACTGAAGTCTTAATTGCTGCCTCTGTGTTCAAAGTTCCATCTGTAGAATTTCAAACTAACAACAGCCTTGGAATTTGCTGAAGCACGGTTTTAAAATGAATGTAAAATCAAATCTAAATATCTTGAATGTGTTTTATTTATTTAGCTTAAAGTAGTTAATTAAGAATACCACCCAAGATCAAATTTGCTAAACAAAAATACAACATACAAAATATATTTCCTCCAAACTTATTGGTTCATTAGATCTTTAGCATTTAAAAATGTGATGATCTTCAGTCTTCCGAGACCTCTGTAGCAATGTTTTAGCTTAAGACAAATTAGACGTCTAATTCTGGGTCACTGAAATGGCTCAGTGGGTAAAGGGACTTGGCACCAAACCTAACAACCTGAGCTCACTGGACCCTGCTTGGTGGAGAGAATCAATTCTTCCAAATTGTCCTTTGACCTCTCCGTGCACACACTGGCATGTGTGCCTTCCACCTCCACACACAAAATAAGCAATTTTAGAAAGAAATCTAATTCAAACTTTTACTGATCACTTAAAACTCTTCTGATAAAATCATCTGTTCAATGACATTTTATAAGCACTCACTTTGTATAAGGGGGCAGAGGGAGGGAAATATTAATTGAACAATAAATAGCCCAGCCTCCAGAGAACTCGAGAGATGGGCAAAGTTTGCTGATACTTAGTCACTTACAAAGTACAGCATGAAGAGTGTCAACAAAGACACTGAAAACAGTGCTGGAAAGGTGCAGGTGTGACAACACTGTTAGCTGGGGTCTTGATGGAAAGTACCAACCAGCAAAGACCTTCGTTTGACCTCTGTTCCTGTGTGTGGATGTGTTTGCCTACATCAATGGTTGATTTTTTTTCTTTCCTAACTCAGCACTTACAGCAGTATCTAATTCACAAAGAAGTGAGACCCTTCATATTGTAGCTCAAGAGCAAAGATGAGTTATAATTTAAACAGTGTGTTAGCCCAGTAAGTGAACACACAGAAATTGATTCCACATTCCCATTAGAAGGGTGACACTGAACACTTCTCATTTTCACTGGGTTTTTGTTTTGTAAATAAACCTTACTTAAACTTCAAGCGTAGAAGGAAATCTGAACTTTTAGAGCCTTTTATTTCCATGACAATAGCTTCCCCATGTCAAAGGATTAATTTTCATGCTACTTTAGGGATTTAATTGTCCTTAGTACTAGGAAAATACCTCAGTGATAATCTCCAGGTCTAAGATGAACCATTCAGCACTTGAATAAACACTAAGGCTCTTTTTACTAGTTGGCTGCGTAAGATAGCATTGAATGGAGAATTGCTTTTTCTACTTATTTAGTGTTCTCTGAAGAAGAATGTGTTGGTTTTACAGTTTTTCTGGATATCTTAAAGTTGCCGAAGCATATTGTGTGTTGGGTCTCCTCCAAGTGACATAGCACTACAACTCTCTCTAGGAATCCAGAAGCCAACGGCAGGCCGTATTTTCAACAGAAAAGAGCTAAAACCTACTTCTGGAGGTACAGGTGATGCGCCCACTGCCTTCGCCCAGACAAGTACAGTCCACCATCATCCAGCCTTGGTAGGGTTTTTCCCAGGTCTCGCCCACGACATAGGAAGTCCCAGCAGCATGATCAAAACATTTCTCGGCTGTAGAAGAAATCAGAAAACAGAAAGAGAGAGGGAGGGGAAGAAAAAAAAGCTATTTAAAATTATAGCATCTCCCTGTAATTCTAAGTGTAGTGTGTAAGCAAAAATCCAGCCACTTTTTTTTTTAAGTAGCACTCTGTTCAGAAAAGAAGGCACACCCTGCAGCTAAGCACATAGCATGTAGCCAAAGCAAAAGGAAGCCCAGGGCCAGTTGGCAGGCAAACTCTGTTCCCCTAATGAGTACATAGACCGCATTTGCTGCCAGTTCCCAAGCTTCTCACTAACATTTCAAGTGGGAAGAATCAATGTATGTACCCCGTGGGAGGATGCTGTGCAAAAATCCCAATTTTTAAAAAAAATCTTAAATTCATTAATGCGGTATTGGGGACTGAACCCAGCAAGTACTCTATCACTAAGCTGTGTCCCTAAACCAAATCTCAATCTGAATCACAAATGACTTAAATAGAATGAGAAGAAAGCCATTTCATTTTTAGACTTCCATAAAAAGCAAAGAGAAAACAAATTTGAAATCCAACAACTATGATTTGGAGAACTAGGAAGCAGAATCAAAAACTTGTATTCACAGAGTACAAATGAGGCTGAGACAAAAAGAGCATGTTTTGTTTTTAAAGGAATTACCAAGGTGTGACTAGAATCACACGCCACGCTGTGTTTTAGTCCAATGCGTTCCAACAAGAAATGTGTCAAAAGTGTCACTTTTCCACCTTTAAATAACAAGTCTTCACCAAGGAGACAGCATCAGAGATAAACAAAAGAAATTACGCCTTCCTAAATATTTTAACTCTATCTCAGGCCTGTGAAACAAAATTAAGATTTCTCTATGGTTTGTACTTCAGGATATGATTTCGTTAAGACTGGGAATCCTCTAACATTCTATAACATTTCGCTGATCTTTCCATTGTAATTCTTCCCCAGTGATTTGGGCTCCACACATCACAGCTCTGCACCCCACCCCACCCTGTCCCTTGCCCACAGCCATCCCTACAAGCCACTTACCTATAGGTTTACAGGTCCACTCTCCTTTGCCATTTCCCAGACACAAACACTCTAACATGTAACCACCAGTCTCATGTGGCCTCCTCCACTTGTCACCAATCTTGTAGGACTGACCCCCTTCATGGCAGCGATCTGTTCCAGATACAAGACGAGAAAGTGATACACACAGAGAATTAAAGGAGGTGGTGATCTTGTGCTACATATGAGAGAGGTACTTATGTGGGCTCACATGAGACCCCCTCAACCTGAGAACAGCTGTCCTGTCACAGGCAGGAGAAAGGCTAACAACACAGCTGCTCACTTTGGGTGAACTGCAAGAGCACAAAGGGAAGCCACAGAGAAATCTGAATGGCAAAGGGGTCATAAATAATGGATCCCCCAGAGAGGTTACAGATAGTTTGTTCTCAAGACAGAAAAGGACTGGGAGGAATAGCCTCCTCTTATACAGTAAATATGCTATATGGCACAGCATTCCAATTTCCTGGGCGTAGGGATAGACTGTATTTTCCTCTAGAACATAAATACCACTCTGGAGGAAAGCAAACACACATACTCACGAGTGTGGAAGCCCTGATACTTTCTCAGGCTGTTAAGTCCAATGGCTGGATTGTCTACAGAATTCTAAACACTGTGAGCTATTGACTCTCAGGTTTTGCTAAGAAACTTGGAAAAACCCTAACATTAAGTCTTGGGAATATTGGTTGGGTATATGACTGGTTCTTTTGGCCATAGGACTTATATTTAAAAGCTATTTTTTAAAATGCCTTATTTATAGAAAGTATCGGCAACCCAGTGAGTCATACTGGAAAGATTGCCTTAGCTACAGAGTTCATGAAGCCCAGCACCCAAAGTTCCTTGGAAATACACTGCGTATTTGAGAACAGAAAGATCAGCTCCGTAAGTCTAACCTATTCATCATAAAGAACCAGACGGCACGGCAAAGAACAGAAGTGTGGCTGGTTCATCACTGCAGATGATCACAATCTGGCTTGAAGATGCCCAGGTGATATAAAATAAGTAGATCCTCTGGGCAAGCCTTATTGAAAAGAACCAAGAGATCTACCTGGTTCCACTGTACACACACACAAGCTCGGGCTCTCTCTCGAGTGCACACAGGCATGGGCATATGAGCACGTGCCTGCACACAGACACACAGACACACACACACACACACAGACACACACACACACACACACACACAATCTCCATTAGACCCTTCTTCTTCTGCTTAGGTACAAGAAGTAGATGGGTTACCACCTGGATAGGACCACTTGGGTAAATCCCAAAGCAAGAAATATTCAGTCACGGGCAACAGAAAACGGCAGGGACAGGACAGAGAAATACATATCTGTGGGCCCTCCACATCACAGAGTGCCTTTCTTACTTGCAATGGTACAGCTGATCCTCCCGCGCCCAGCCCCGATGCAGGTACAGTCCCAGATCATGGAATCTTTAGGGCGCTCATAAGTGTCACCCACTTTGTAAGTGTTCCCGGTGTATTTGTCAAAGCAAGTCTCTTCAGCTGTGAAGAAGAAGAAGCCCATGTGAGCCTCACACACGCAGAAGCTTGTCTATCCCTCCCATCCATCTGAAGGAGACACCCCTCTTCTAGTTCACAGATAGCACCACAACGTGCAACTGAGATGATACTTAAGAAATTTCAAGTTACGATTTAATGAAACCATAGTTCTTGGCCTTTGGCAAGCTCTGCAATTTGTTCTCTCTTTACAAGGTAAAGAATTCTCAGGAAGAAGCCACACCCTAGGACCAGCTGAGTAGCAAAGGAAAGATTTCAAATTCCAACCTCACACTGGGGAAATCAATTCAAGGGCCATGCGGGAGGCACACAGTTTGAAGGTTGCCTTCCTCTCAGCATGCGCCGGCCTTTGTCAGCCTGACTGACATGCTTCCCCTGTAGCCAGAGCAGCTTCTCTGGAGGGACCGCTGTGATTCACAAGAAAAGTATCAAGGTCCTCCAAAGTCTCAGAAGTGGTGGTGGTTTCTCATTGAACTGCAGCTAACAAATCACTTTACAACACAGGCGCTTCAAAGCAGTTCTCGGGCCCATAATGTGAGAGCCAAAGATCTGAGATAACTTTCTAACAAATGAAACTTTTATAAGCAAACTTCCGTGAGTTTTCTTTTTGAAGGAAGGCAGGCAAAACCTTTCATTTTTCTAATCAAATTCTTTGAGAGAATAAAATGAAGGTTTTGGAAACTAGTTTGGAATACATTTGTTTTAGAGGTAAGAGGAGCATGCGGAAAGCCAATACCAGAGGTTTGACAGAGAGGGAATTACTGGCAATTCTACAGGGGTGGGGAGGGGGGAGGGAGAGGAAAATTGTTTTTATTGAAAGTTAACTTTAATAAGTAAGCATCATTTTTTTGCCAGTGACCAGACTACTGCCTTCCACTTACGTTCAGGTTTACTCTCACAGTTAAAACCTCGGCTTCCTCCATAGCAGGTACAAACCAAGGCATTGCCTAGGTAGGTGCGTTCCCACTGTTGGTTTATCTGGTAGTGTTTCCCATTGTCAAAACAACCAGCTGTGAAGAATTGAAGGGAAAGGTTATTATAATTTCAACCCTCCTCCTTTATTTCCCGCACAAAATTACTGAATTTTGTCAACTGAATTGGCAAGACTGAATGAACACAAAAATCTCTTAAAAGCAATATTCCACTAAAATACGGATGTGGAAACAAGCTATCCAAAGATTTAAGCATTATTTATGTAGGTGGGTATTTACGTATCTTTTCTTATCTTTTAACTTGGTTAAAAATTATACAATGATGTTATGTCCATCTGGCCAGAAGAAGTACATCAGCAGTGTGGAAACATTATGATAGGCAAATAATAGAAATTACTTTTAAAACATGTGAGAGCCTTAGCAAAAAGAAAAAAAAAAGACAAGAAAACTAAGTTGGGTGTGCTGCTGACCCTGCCTGTAACCCCAGCTCTGTGGAAACTGAGGCAGGAGAATTGCTCAAGTTGAGCACAAGGAGAATATCGGGCTAGCTTAGGCTACAGTGTGAGACTAACTAAAAAATGAGGAGGGGAAACTTTTAAAATTTCCTCTAGCCCTAGTAAAAGAAGGGTGTGTCTCTGAAAAACTCCAAGAGAAAGTCCAATCCTTATTCTTGGTGAAGAATCCTGAGGTAGCCCAACAGGAGCGCTGAGCCAACTCTTTCAAGTTGGTCAGAAACTATTTAGATATTCTTTGCTCATCTCCATTTAGAAAATATTTTACCAACTACTTAGTAATAAAGAAAATAAGGAGCAGTGGGGACCACACTAATCTCAGATGTAAGAATGTCTAAATTCCTGTCACTTTTCTCTTTCACCACAAGTTTTGGCTCCTGGCAGGGCAATCTGAAGGTGTAGAATCGGTTAGCGCATTGGGGGGGGGGGGGGGTAAGACCATACGATCCCCGCCGCCACTGCAGGATCTTCTCCACCCCCAACCAGCTTGTTCAAACCTAAGCCTTTTGTGTCCACAGCTGGTTTCTCTCAGTAAAGCGCGCACTCACACACGCTCGCCCAGGCACGCGCGCGCGCAAAACTTTCCCTACAACTTCAGCGGGCGCTGAGGACTGACCGGTCCCTGCAGCCGGCCGGTTTCAGCCAGACTGTCGGTACTCACGCTTGCTTTGACTGACAGCCACCGGGGACTGAGGCTGCACGATTTGCTGAGTCTGCCTCTTGCTCTTCCCGGCTTCGGTGCAGCGCACCGCTGTCCCCAGGCACAGGACGGCCAGCAGCAGCAGCCGCCCGGGTCCCGGACCCCTGAGCATCTTGAGTGGATGGGAGGAGAGTCGCCCTCCCCAGGAGGCAAGTGGCCCCGAAGTGTGGGTCCCTTCGCAGCCTGCCGGGGGAAAAGTCCGGAGGAGCGGGCGCCTGTAAGAAGATGGGGAACAGAGACTGGAAAGAGAGCGGGAGAGGACCAGAAGTTGTGGCCGCAGGTCCCGCTCACGCCCGGGGTCCCTCTCCTCCCCTAGCGCAGCGCAGCGGGTGCGGGCGGCTGAGCCCCAAGAGTCGGGGCTTATATGGGACAGGCCCCTCCCGCCCCCCACGAGGCCCTGCGGGCTGGGGAGGAGGGACGGGCCCGGCTCCCCCCACCCCTCCTGCCGCCGCAGCCGCCGCCGACCGCGCTCCGATTGGCCCGGAGTGCGAGTGACGTCACGGGGGACGGTGGGTTCGCCCCGAACAAAAGAGATGCTGATCTCCCGCCAGGTCTGGGGCTAGAGAACTTTTTTTTTCCCCCTTTGGCTTCCTTTGCGGTCGTCAAACTTTTTGGAGAAAGATTGGGGGTAGGGATGGGAAACGACTGTAAAGTGAGATAGACCCGGAGGGGAGGGAGGGAGGAGCTGGGGCTACGTGAAGCCTGGGATGACAAGGCTTGCCCCCTCTTTTTCCTCTTTTTTTTTTTTTTTAATTGGTGACTGTGGTGGTGTTTGAGAACATTACATCACCTCTGAGAAAAGTCTGTCTTCACCGGAGTGTATTTTGTGGGGAACGGAAAAAGTCATAAAGTGACCACCACCTTGTGGCTGTAGGAATCCAGACTTCACTTTTGTAACCCCGGGGTGGGGCGACTGCTTCTGGGTGCTTCTCCTGAGTCTCCTGTGCGCCGCCTAGGGTCCCCTTTTGCTTTGCGCTGTTGGCCTCAGACCCCAGCTCCACCACGCAAAACCTACCTGATTTCGAACAAGAGCCGGCTGGGAGAGAGTGAACGCGTGGCCAAGGTGAGCCTTGCCTGAGCTTCTACAGCCCCGGGGGCTCTCCGTGGAGCTCGGCAGATGGCAGGCAAACTCACAGGACCAAGTTTCTCTGCAAAGATGAAGCAACAGTTTCTAAGCCCTAAAGCAAAGTTTTCCTCTCCGGGAATGGAGTGCCCGTTTCCTTTAGGAGAGAAGGGGAGGGAAAAACTTTCCCGTCCATGCCACGTTCACTGGGCCATTTGCAGAGTAGAATCCTAGGTGGCCTCTGTAAAAGAGCGGGGATGGGCAGAAAAGCCTTTAGGTCTTGCCTTCCTCCAGCCTTCCCCCAACCCCTTTGCGTGGTCATTTTCTTTTTTGTAGACTTCACTGTTACGGAAGAATTCCGCTATCCACCCCCCTCCTCCGCCGCCAGATTTTTAAAACTATTTTAATTGTTATTTGCTTCAAGGATGTATAAAGTTCCACTGAAAATTCTCTGAACATTCTACACTCTTGAGGTTGTAAAGGGGACCGGAGACAACCCCCCTGCAGTCAGCAGTTCTAAACATTGGCTCTCTCTCTCTCTCTCTCTCTCTCTCTCTCTCTCTCTCTCTCTCTCTCTCTCTCTCTCTCTCTCTCTCTCTCTCTCTCTCTCTGTCTCTGCCTCTCTCTATCTCTCTGTCTCTGTCTTTATCTGTCTCTCTCTGTCTCTCCCTCTCGCTCTCTCTCTCTCTTCCAGACATACTCAAGCTCAGTTGCTTTTGAAGGGCTTCAAAAACAAGGAGCCAACAATTTTCAAAGTAGCAGATCCTTACCCCAAACTTGGCTTTCTTGTTCGGTTAGGCACGAGGGCTCGTTTGCTCTGAGAACATAAAGCTACCAGCAAAATATGTTATTTCTACCAGGTTCTTGTTTTCGCCAAAAGTTCTGCCTTGGGTAACTGCCGTAAGGAGAATTTGAACTGTATGCTCTATAAAATCTTCAACACATTAAAGACACAAAACTAACATTTATTTTTATTGATGTAAAGAACTAAAAACAAGAAAACCACAGCGGATACCAGTTTCTTATAAGTGGTGTAAAATAACTGTTGAGGATCTTTCTGACAAACACTCGGAGTTGAAGGAGTGCCATAGATTGCCCCAAATTTAGAATCCTGTCTGGGTTAGTTTTTTTTAATTTCTCATCATCCCTTGACAAAACAGTTTTCTCTTTCAAATATAAAAGGGCTCCTTGTAAAACAGTGAACTTCTGGGAAACATTCCCTCCAGGGGGGAAGCATACTTGGAAATCAGGATACTTGCAAGATAACTCTGTAGGAAAGTCTCTCTGTAAATATGTAGGTTCTAGAGGAAGTAAATAAGCGGTTAGAAAAGAATTTTGCCACAAAAATATGATAGTTTGGTATATTTACTGTACTCAAAATACTTTAGAATAATATATCTATGAGAGCCTTGCAGGGGACCCTCTCTACATTTCAGAAGAAAGTTTTCTCTTTCAGTTTCATAGAAATATCTCTAGTGGCTTACAAGCAAAAATGGAATAATATTTGACTGAATATTATAGGAATTCTTAGGACTTCACCCTTTTACTTGAAAATCGTGTTTTGTTTTTAATTTGGGAGGCGGAGACTTTTTCTTAGTTAAGATAAACCTGCCTTGCCACAGTATCCTTCCTCGGTCAAAGTTATCTCCAATTTGGAGATAGTTAAGTCTTAAAGACTACACTTGGGGTGGTGAACTGTAGAGATAGCTTCAGCACTGGCTGGTCTTCTAGAGGACCCAGGTTCCATTTCCAACACCCACATGAACAACACCCATATTACCATGACTATTCACAACCGTCTAGGGAATATCTCTCTTTCTCTCTCCTCAAAATTAGACAAATGATGCCTCAGGAAAGTTGGGAGTTTTGTTTGTTTCAGGACTATTTCTGTGTTTGTAGTACTTTTAGCATTTCCAGATTTTGTTTCAAAACCTTGATCCTAGGTTGCAACAGCATGCACAAAGAGGCCTCATTTCTTAGTTTTTCTAGAAGGAGGTTGGCCTTCAGTGTAGAGGTGAGACACAACCAACCATGAAGCATGTGCCCTGCTTCCTCCTGTAATTGCCCTAGTAACAGGATTTTCCCAGCGTTTCTGACCATTTAAATTTTCACCATAGAAAAGGGAGCGCGCACATCTGTGTTTTGCTGTTGGAAGGAGATGAGTAGGAGCATGTGTGGTACAGAACTGAAGGAGATTGACTTCTTTCAAGTTGAACACTGGAGATGAAGCTTGGTGAAGAGCAAAGATGATTTATCAGATACATTCATTCAGGATTGAAACTAAAAACAATTTACAGGATAAGTTGAGGGTAAATTTTTACTTTCCAAGTGAAAACGTGGGTTTGTTTAAGACTAGTAAACATTATCAGCAGTGTCCCTACTGACCAAATTGCTTGCCTACTGGGAGAGGGGAATCCCTGATAAGAAGATCTGGACTTCAAAAGATATAGCCGGGTGACAATGGCTGTTTTTTTCTGAAAATCTTTGCACTTTATCCTGCTGTTAATCAGTCTCTCAGTCCTGCCTGGGGAAGCCTTTGGCTGGGTCACCTTGAAACTCAGCTTCCAGATCTTATAGCATGTTCATAAATTTCCTGATTTTCTATAGATAGGTTGGATGGCCATAAATTACAGTCATTTTTTGTTCATTTTGAGTTTGGGGGGTTTGTGTGTGTGTGTGTGTGTGTGTGTGTGTGTGTGTGTGTGTGTGTCTGTCTGTCTGTCTGTCTGTGTATGTGTATGTGTGTGTGTCTATCTATCTCTGTGTCTGTGTGCTCTTTGTCTCTGTATTTATGTCTGTGTACTGTCTTTGTGTGTGTATGTGTGTGTATAGTTTTGTTGTTTTATTTTTGTTTTTGCATGAAATGCATCCTTATTTTTCTCCAAAAAACAGCCATGGCTGCAAAAATGCTGCTCATTAAGCACAGGTGCAGGAGAAGCATAAATTGTCCCATGGGCAGCCTGAGTGAAGAGTGTCTGAGCAGCTTGTCCAGAACTGGCAGGCAACCTGCAATCAGGGATAAAGTATTTGATAATGGTTTTAAATTATGCCATGAGAGCTAGCTTGTTTTAACTTAATAAGCATTTTGTTTATGTTTAAAGTTACTTTCTTTTTTAATCAGCACTTTGAAAAGTCTTAATCTACCCCTTTTGCTCCTTAGTGGGAATATTCCTTTCTTATTAGAATGATGTAACTCCCAAAGGTTTTGCAAAGGACTTTAAAATGGAAAGAACTGCTGTGCAGCTGGACCACTTCAACAGCCTGTCTCTAACTTCCCCCAAGATAGGCAGCATGTGGTTGAGGAATTTTATTTGTATGAATTGTTGATTCTTTTTTCAGTTTGGCTTTATCTTATGTTGGCAACATGATTTTGTGCCCAATTTTGTTTTATGTTGGCAATCCGTTCTGGGAGATTGACATTAAAAAAAGAACTTGAAAGATTTTTATATTTAAATTATTTTCAGTTTTTTGCAGGTCATATTTCAAATTTCTCATATGCAATTGGCCAGGAAGGTAGAATCAGATGCACAAAATAACCACAAATATAATTTTTATATTTATTTTTTATTTAAGTTAGAAACAAGCTTGTCACAAATATAATTTAAGTAAAAATGTATACCAATAGCTAGACTATTGCAATAGAGGTGGCACTAGTCAATCATTGTGTCTAGTTAGTGGAAACAAACTAAGGACATATCCAGCTGAACTATAAAACTGAAGACAAATACACATCTCTCAAAATTTATAGTGAATCATACCGACATTAATTCAATATATTCTTTTATTATCTGTGAAAGATTTATCAGCATGGAATGGACATTTAAAACCATTGTTTTTTTTTTTTTAAAGCAAAGTCAAATAAAAACAGCAACCTCTATAGGACTTTGACATAAATAATCTGTGTACTTCTATACATTTTAAGGTCTTTTTTTCTTTTTTTCTTTTAACATGCATTCAAATAACTTTCTTTTTTTTCCAGTTTAAATTTAGATAAGAAACGAGGTTGCTTCACAACAGTTCCAGGTCCCGCTCCCATTCCCTCCCCTCCTCCCGTGCCATCCCCCCAACCCCCCCCCGTTATCCCCTCATTCCCCCAGGGAGGGTGAGGCCCTCCATGGGGGTGTCCATAGTCTGTCATTTCATATAGGGCAGGGCCTAGACCCTTCCCCAAGAGTTCAGGGTGAGAGTGCACCTCACATTGTTCTATGGGAGTCCAAAGTCCGTGTGTATACTTGGGATGGGTACTGATCTGCTGCCCAAGGCTCAATAGGTTCCCTAGGCCTCCTCATTGACACCCAAATTCAGGAGGTATTGATCAGTCCCATGCTGGATTCCCAGGCTGATGCCTGGGATTCAAGAGTTAACCTTTGTCTGGTCAGCTGTTTCTGGGGGTTAAACCAGCCCAGTCTTAATCCCTTTGATCATCAGTCCTCCCTCTCTGTTACTGGCTTTCTTGAGTTCAGCTCAGTACTTAACCGGCCACTAAATGAAGTTTCTGTTTCCCAGACTCTCTGGCCATAGGATTGTAGGCTGGCACTCCCCAGATCTATGTCTAAAATCCATATATGAGAGAGTACATGCCATGTTTCTCTTTTTGTGACTGGGTTACCTCACTCAGGATGGTTTCTTCTAGTGTCATCCATTTGCCTGCAAATCTCATGATTCCATTATTTTTTTCTGCTGAATAGTACTCCATTGTGTAGATGTACCACATTTTCTCTATCCACTCTTCGGGTGAGGGACATCTAGGTTGCTTCCAAGTTCTGGCTATTACAAATAAAGCTGCTATGAACATAGTGGAACAGACATCTTTGTTGTATGAATGGGCATCTTTTGGATATATGCCTAAGAGTGGAGTTGCTGGGTCATGTGGTAGGTTTATTCCCATTTTTCTGAGGAATCTCCATACTGATTTCCAAAGTGGCTGAACCAGTTGGCACTCCCACCAGCAATGGAGGAGTGTTCCCCTTTCACCACATCCTCTCCAGCATAAATTGTCATTGGTGTTTTTGATTTTAGCCATTCTGACAGGAGTGAGATGGTATCTCAGAGTTGTTTTGATTTGCATTTCCCGGATGGCTAAGGATGTTGAGCACTTTCTCAAGTGCCTCTCAGCCATTTTAGACTCCTCTATTGAAAACTCTCTATTTAGTTCTGTAGCCCACTTTTTAATTGGGTCCTTTGCTGTAAAACCATTGTTTTAAAAGTGAAAAAGGATTGACATGGATCCCATGCACAGAATCCTAACATTTCAATACCTTAATAGAAAGATATTAAGTAAGTAGATTTTACTAAGCTCGGATCCACGCCAGATGATTTGCTAACAAACAACATACTTGGTTTCTCACTCGCCTATCAACAACTGTCCTGTTTCATAGAGTTGGGAACCTGGAGTATGCTAAGCAAGGGCTCTGCCACTAAGCTATGGCACCAACCCCCATCAAGAACTTACAGGTAAGTCCCATCATCTTCTCATTCTGACAAATGAGAAGCTATGGCTCAGAAAATCTCTAGAATGGCATTTTCTAAGTCACCAGCCTTGTAGAAATGATGTGTCACTTCATAATCTCACTCTCGCAGCAAAAGCATGGGCAAAGCAATTGTCTACAAGATTTGGGAGGATATCGTCTTCAACGCGAGGTCAATTCATCTAAGAGAGGTCACATGTAAACTTACTCACTGTTGTTCTGCTGGTTTCTGCTTGTTGGATAAGGGCTGTTCAATCGTGCAGCAGTCCAACTACTACTTTTTGACTGGGGAGGCTGTGGTGGGGGTGGGGTTTAACCCAGGACTTTGAACACACCAAGCATAGTCTAGTTACAAGCCCCTAGCTCCTAGTTTCGGCATTTTGAATCAAATGTGAAAGATGGTCCCTAAGGACTCTCTTCATGCCTGTAAGTTTGATGGGGACAGTCTGTTTTATAGTTGGCGTCTGTAGGCCCAGCACTGTCCTCATTGTGCCCTGGGAGTAAGTATTTGGTAAATGTACGGTAAATGAAGAAAAAAAATCTTAGATGATGGCCTGGTGGTAGTGGCTTATGCCATTGGTCCCAGCACTTGAGAGCCAGAGGCAGGTGGATCTCTGTGAGTTCAAGGCCAGCCTGGTGGACAAACCTGTTCCAGGACAGCCAGGACTGTTACACAAGGAAACCCTGTATCAAAAACAAAAAACAAAAACAAAAAAACAAAAAAAAATATTTTCTTTTAAAGTAAAAGGAAAAATCTAAGATGATGAGCACTTTCCTGTTCACATGGAGACCACGGGCAGAAACCATACTCAGTACTTCGCATGTGTTATTTAACTTTGCCCTCAAAGCAACTGCCAGAAATAGATATTAACAGCCTCGTTTTACTCTCTGAGGCTCGGGGTTTAAAGGTGGGAGAGACAGGGCTGGAATTTAAATTAAGGTCCCTGACATAAAATTCATGTTCTTAAGCAAGACATCCGTGGCTTTCCCTGAAGTCATTCTGCCCCACGTAAGTTACAAGAAATGTGTGGAACTCTCTGGCATTACCTTTAATCTTCCTCCAGATCCTCTCGCTCTGCTCTGGGCCCAGGGCCTGGCCTTCTGGACTGGTCAGCTAGCCATCTGTTTGCAGAAGTACAGGAGGGAGGTGATCAGGAAACTTCTTCCCAACCCCCCACCCCATTGCCCTTCTGATAGGGGCGCCCTCCTTCTAGAACCTGTGTTTTTTTGGGGGGGGGGCGGGGACAGTATTTCCCCATGACGATGAAGACTGGTTCTGGGATCTGGGTAGGGCAGGGAGGTGGGCTGAGGGAATATGTAATAAGCTTTTCTGAGAGAATCTTTAGTTGCTCATTTATCCCTTTAGAGTTCTAATCAAATTTAATTTATCTCTGGGGATAGGGTGGGTCAGAGATAATAAATAAGAAGACAAACAGAGATAGGAGCTCTAATTCACATTAGATCTCCATCAGGGTGTTCTCTTCCGAAGCTCCAGTCCTCAAGAGCTCTGTCCCATTCATGGTGGCCTAGAGTGACAGCATTTTTCTATATTTCTGGTTTTTTTCTGTATTTTTATATTTGTGGGGGTAGATAGTGCATGAGAGTGCTGACTCCCAAGGCCAGAAGAAATCCCCTGGTGATGGTGAGCTGCTGGGCATGGGCCCCTGGGTGCTGGAAACTGAACTCTGATCCTCTGGAAGAGCAGTATGTTCTCTTAATTGCTGAACTCTCTCTGCCAGCTCCAGCTGTGACAAAATTTCTCAGTTGCTAATTGTTGGAAGCTTGGAGCATTGATGAATGATCCACTGCTGGAAGCTTGGTAATATACCTGTCCTCAAAGTCTTTCCATGAAAACCTATTGAGTTCTGTTTTCTGAGGAAACACTCACAACCCAAATTCTGATAGACTCTAATCATGACAGTAGCATACGGTTTAATTTTATGTGGCAGCAATATATCTAAGGTATGCATGTTCTTTTCCAAACTGAACAATTAGTTTCTGGGTGTAGGTTTCCCCTTGTAGCTCTCATATCTGCTGATGGTATGCCCTCTAACATTACAGCTTTCCCAGAGTAGAATGTTCTAATCTGGTGATGATACAGCTACAGAACATATACCATGATGTGTCCACCAAGTCGTTTGGTTCATGTAAAGAAGGAATCAGCAGGCAGCAGTGCTGACACATGACTTTCTCTGGAGTAAGAGACAGGCGGCAGATCTCTGTGTTTGAGGCCAGCCTGGTCTACAGAGTGAGTTTCAGTGCGGAGAAACCCTGTCTCAGAAAAGAAACTTAAAAAAATTAAAAAGTGCTTCATAAATCTACAGATACCATGCACTTAAAAGTGAAGGATGTTTTTGCTTGTATCATGCAATAGTTACAACACAATGTGATGTTTAGGAACACAGCTTTTCTTCAGTACTTTGAAACTTCTCACAGTGTCCTGGAGATCTTTCAACTCTGTTACTTATCTACTGAAATCTGCTTAGTTGGGGGCTAGGTTGGAATCCAACAGCAGCTGCAGTGTCTTAGTTATGTGCGGAGAAGTAATTCCTTGCAGTCCATCTCAAAGATGTTTGATAATGTATCCTCTATCGCAAAACAGTCCTGTTTTTGTCAGCTGATACAGTGTTCCGCAAGATCCTTGATGTTGGCTTTACGGACGCTGTAACGATACGCGACACACAATTAAGGAAAGTGAAGCTAAGTATTTAATTTAGAAAATTACTCACAAGATACCAAACCCCGAGAAGCCCAGCAGATCTCAGCTAGCGACTGGACCGGAAGCCGAACTCCAGGAAAAGAGAGCGAGACTTCCTGTGCGCTGTCTTTTATGCCTTCCCCCCGTAACGCCCCTAGCCATGCCCAAAAGTGGGCTTGGCTAGTGACGTAGTTCCGCCTACGTATGTATACGTCTTCACGTCCAGCCGTATATGTCTTTAGTCCTGCCTAAAGTGGGTGTGGTTAGCGGTGTGGTAAACCGCCCTTTTATTACCTCATCTGAATGCGCCTCTAGTAAGTCACATGTTTAATGGCGGCATAGACTTAGTAAGTCACATGTTTAATGGCGGCATCAGACTTCCTCCTACAATTCCCCTTTTAGTCTAAAAAAGGACAACTAACTTGTGTCCATGAACAAAATGTATCAAACATCTATTCTATCTAAACCTAAACTTATCTTAAAGAAACACCCAAATATGAACACCTCCTTCCAATCCCAACTCTAAAATAATTGAAAACTAACACTAACAGGTGTAATCTTATAATATCAATAGTAGGGAGAGGGGCGTGGAATTCTCAAAACTACTTCCTGCTGAGATGGGACGATGATAATCTCATGGGGACCTGTGAAAAGAAAATGTTAGTATAACAAAATCTGAGTAGATCAGACAGTCTCAGTATGGCAGGAGCTGCTTGATTGAAGTTCCTGACTGAGGTTCTAGTGTTGATTGAAGCTCTTATCTTGAAGCTCTGGTCAGATTGTAGAAGATGTGCTATTTCTGTTCCTTGGTCTGGAGTTGTGTCGAGTGATGTAGTTTCAAGCCAGTTTCAGGATAGTGCTTGTCAGGTGGAGTCAATGATGTGGGGCAATTCAGATGCCTCCAGTCGAATCAGGTGAAGTCAAGGAAGTGGATCCTCATTCTCTTTCGGAAGCAGTTGAAGATTGCTGTCAGGAAATCCCTTGTTCTCTGGAAAACTCGAACATTACTGTTAACAAAGAAATATTTTAACTTTCATATGTAAGCATACAGAAGAGGTGACAATAGGGAAGATGGAAAACCTGGAGGAAATTAGACTGTTCAGAAAAAGAAATCCATAGATAACAGTCCCTCATTTTATTTCTTCTGTCTTATATCAATGGCTCTTTGATATAATACAGAAATTCTGAATTGTATTTAAATAATATGCTTGGGTTTAGAGTAGGAGAGCCAATCCAACTCCAAAGCCAGCTTCAATTAAATGAATGGGAACTGAGGTATGTGAAGAAATAAAGATAAAAGGATACTATGAAAAAGCAATATAGAGAGATTTAGACTTTGATACCACACAGTGTGTGTTTGATGGTCCTCAGGGTAGCTATTCATTCTTCTACAGGAATCCATGTGTCCAGTATTCTTTGCTGAGTTTACCTGTGAGGACAAAAACAAAGCACTTCTCTTTCCTTTTAGGAGGTCACTTTACCCATTGTGGACTATGAATTTGTAGATGGGCTGTTATCTTCCTCCTCCTGAGATGTTTTCTGTTCTGATCGAATTTTAATTAATTTTGATGGAACCCAAACCTTTTCTTCTCCTGTGGAAACAAAAGCATAACCCCTTCCCCAACGTAACACATATCCTGGTTTCCAGACTGAGGTCATAACATCCTTAAAATACACCGGTTGGTTCAGTTCAGAAGTCTTCTCTGTAGTCCAGTGTCTTTCTGCTGCAGTTTGTCCTTTTTCATCAGCATTAAGAAAATTCAACGTTAGTAAAGCATTGTGTAACCTGTGTCTAGGTGTCTTTGTTTTCCCTGGCTGTTTATGAAGCATCTCTTTTAAGGTTCGGTTAGACCTTTCAATTATTGCTTGTCCTGTGGGATTGTAAGGTATACCAGTTACATGTTTTATATTATAATATTTGAAGAATTGTTCCAATTTACTGGAGACATATGCTGGACCATTGTCAGTTTTTATTGTTTTAGGTATACCCATAACAGCCATTACCTCTAAGAGGTGTGTAATAACAGAGTCAGCTTTTTCAGAGCTGAGGGCAGTAGCCCATTGGAAGCCTGAGAACGTGTCTATAGTATGGTGTACATATTTCAAACTGCCAAATTCTGGGAAGTGAAATACATCCATTTGCAAAAGTTCATTTCTGTGAACACCTTTAGGATTACAACCTGCTGGTAATGGAGTTTGAGTGTACAATGAGCAACTGGGACAATTTCTTACTATTTCTTTGGCTTGTTGCCAGGTGATAGAAAAATCCTTCTTTAAACCTTTGCTGTTAACATGGTGTTTCTTATGAAATTCTGAAGCTTCCAACACATTACCTACTAATAAACGATCAATTTCATCATTGCCTTGTGCCAGAGGACCTGGCAGACCTGTATGGGATCTGATGTGTTATATATATAGGATGAGTCCTGTTTCTGATGATTTC
Organism: Mesocricetus auratus; assembly: GCF_017639785.1. Classification (NCBI taxonomy): domain Eukaryota; kingdom Metazoa; phylum Chordata; class Mammalia; order Rodentia; family Cricetidae; genus Mesocricetus; species Mesocricetus auratus. Next base: position 36,629,430 of record NW_024429194.1, on the reverse strand, counting down.
CTGCAATTGTAAAAACAATGAGGTTAATTCTGTATTATCAGGAACAAATTCTGCAGTCTCAATGTGCAGGACAACTCTTTCTGCATACTGAGAATCCGTGACTATATTGAGAGGCTCTGTAAAGTCTTTAAGTACCATGAGAATGGCATATAACTCTGCCTTTTGTACGGAGTTGTAAGGGCTTTGAACTACTTTACTTATATTTCCTGATTTATACCCTGCCTTACCTGATTTGTTTGCATCCGTGTAGAAGGTAAGAACTCCAGAAATAGGTGTTTGCCTCACGATACGTGGAAGAATCCAAATTGTTTTCTTTATGAATTTGATTCTCTCTGTTTTGGGATAGTTATTACTAATACTTCCCAAAAAGTCACTGCAAGCTATTTGCCAATACTCATTATCCTTCCATAAGGAGGAAATTTCCTCATTCGTTAACGGTACAATAATTTCAGCTGGGTCTTTCCCAGTCAGTTGACGTAAGCCTTAATTTACCTTTTAATATCAAATCAGATATCTTTTCTATATATGTTTTCAATTTTTTATTTTGTTTATGTGGCAGAAATACCCATTCTAGAATGATGTCGTCCCTCTGCATTAATATTCCTGAGGGGTATTCTCTAGATGGTAAAATAACCAGAATACAGTCCAGATTTGGATCCACACGGTCCACATGTGCTTCTAATATTCTCTTTTCTACCCATTCTAATTCTTTTTCAGCCTCAGCTGATAGTACTCGTGGGCTGTTTAGGTCTTTATCTCCTTTTAAAGCCATTTTCAGGTGTTTTAAATCATGCCCTTCTACACCAATAATCGTCTGTAATTGAGAGATTTCTCCTAATAGTTTTTGAAGATCATTAAGAGTCCGGTAACGATCTCTTCTGATCTGTACTTTCTGTGGTCTAATTTTCTGAGCATCTATTTTATAACCTAAATAGTTAATAGAATCTCCTCTTTGTATTTTTTCTGGGGCAATTTGTAATCCCCAACGAGGCAAAATTTCCTTTACTGCCTCAAACATCTTTTCCAAAGTATCCTTATTTGAATCAGACAATAATATGTCATCCATATAATGATATATTAACGAATGTGGAAATTTTTTACGAATTATTTCTAGAGGTTTATTCACAAAATATTGACACAAAGTTGGACTGTTTAACATACCTTGAGGTAGTACCTTCCACTGGAATCTCTGTACCAGACGGGAATTATTATAGGTAGGTACTGTGAAGGCAAACTTTTCTCTGTCGTTTTCTTGTAACGGTATGGTGAAGAAACAATCTTTTAAGTCTATAACTATAATTGGCCAATCCTTAGGAATTAGAGAAGGTAATGGCATCCCAGGTTGTAGAGACCCCATAGGCTGAATTACCTTGTTGATGGCTCTAAGATCAGTAACCATTCTCCACTTACCAGACTTCTTCTTGACAACAAAAACAGGCGAATTCCACGCACTAGTTGATTCCTCAATGTGTCCAGCATCTAGCTGTTCCTGAACTAACTTCTCCAAAGCCTCTAACTTCTCAGATGTCATAGGCCATTGACCCACCCAGACGGGTTCATCTGTCAGCCATTTTAATGGTAGAGCTTTTGGTTGCTCTGTAGGTTTGGCACTAGCATCTTGCTTCTGCACAGCCTGTACATTTGGCATCTGTTTTCTGTACTGTCTTACTATATTCTTACTACCACTAAGAGCTTGTCTATAATTCCTAGCTGATACAGGAGGAATTTTAATCTGCGTATTCCATTGCTGGAGTAGATCACGACCCCAGAGGTTTATAGCAATATCTGCAACGTATGGCTTTAACCTTCCTCTCTGTCCTTCTGGCCCAATAAAGTCAATCCATCTAACGCTCTGTTTAACTTCAGATAGGGTTCCGATCCCTAAGAATTGAACATTAACCTCTTTTAAAGCCCAGTTTTGTGGCCAGGACTGCTGATTAAGGATAGTGACGTCACTTCCGGTGTCCAGTAATCCGTAAATCACCCTATTATTTACCTTAACCGGAAGTTTGGGTCTATGATATTGTATAGAAGTTTGCCAAAATATATGTTTTGTATCTCCTCCTGATGTAATTGATTCATCCTCTGGAGCTAATGTATTATCCAGTGCCGTATTATTTACAATGGGCAGTGGATCTTCTAATTGTCCTGGGAGAGGCTGTCCTCCACTGTCACTGGGAATGACCGGATAATCTTTCTCTTCGGGGCTCCATGGAGCCCGGAAGCCCGTTTCCCTGCTGTAAAGATCTACCTTGTCTGTCTATTGTGGAAAAGCATTCATCAGTCCAATGGCGCCCCTTCCCACACCTCCTGCATAGACCAGGAGGCTTAGGCCTTCTGTTTGATACATTCCTGGTAAAAGCATTATTTCTAGGAATGCGTTGTCTACAGTTCCTACTAAGATGTCCTATTCTACCACAGTTAAAGCATTTTGCATCTTTACGCCTATTTAAATTCTTTGAGATTGCCTTCCCTACCCATGCCTCTATATCATCACAGGTAGGGTATTTGGCATCCTGGTGCCTCCTCAAACCTGTAGAAATAGCTTCACCTACCCAAGCTCCTGTATCCTGACTTTTACATTCCAGGTTCGCTGTATGCAGAACCCATTCCTCCAATGGCGCTGATCTTATTTTTAATGGCCAAATTACCTGCCTGCATTGAGGATTCGCGTTCTCATACGCCAAAGATTCTATAAGAAGACGCCTGGATTCTGGGTTCGCTACCTGTACCTCTACTGCTCTGGATAATCTCTCTAAAAATTCAGTGAACCTTTCCCTTGGGCCCTGTAATACCTTGGTGTAGGGTTGCATTATCTCTCCTGTTTCACAAACCTTATCCAAGGCATTTAAAGCAGCTGTACGGCACAAAGACAACATGTGCTCATCATATGCAGATTGAACCTGCGTGTCAGCGTAAGGACCCTCCCCAAGAATCTTGTCTTGGGGTACTTCCTGACCGTTCTGTAATTCCTGAATTTCTATTGCTTTTGCTTCTTGCCTCCATAAAGCTCTCCATTGAATTTGGCAAGAATTTTCGAGTACTGCAGAGGCTAATTGGGCCCAGTCTTTTGGGGTTACTTTATTTACAGTAGCCCATGAGGTTAGGAGCTCTCTGACAAAGGGAGAATGAAGACCATACATGACAATGGCCTCCTTAATATTTTTTAGATCCTTCATCTGTATAGGCTCCCAGTGATAAGCAATGGGACCATTTGATTGTTTTTTCGTTGCTGGTTTTTCTGTTACAGATACCGGAAAAACCATAGGGGAACGCATAGCAACCTTAGGGAAATCATTCCGGCATTTGAGAAGCTTTGGGAAACTCCTGTCCTGACCTGTTGCCTGTGTTTCTGATTCTGAAGTATCAGATTGAGCGTCTTCTAAATCCTGCAGTCTATTCATCATTGTTTCTCTGAGCTCTTGAAGTTCTTGGGACAAATGATTTTCTAAGGATGTCATGGAATCTTTCATTTTTTTACATTCATCATTTACATGTGATTCCAAATTTCTAATATTCTCATCCTTAGCAAGTACCTCAATAGCATGTAAACTGCCTTCTACAAATGATATTCTATCAGTTAGTTTACCATTGCTCTCAGACATGGAACAATTCTTTTCTGCTAGCATTTCAATTTTATGTTCCAGTCTTTGTAATTTGCTAGCGAAATCATCAAACATGGAACCGTGTTTGTCGTTAAATGTTTCCACATTATGTTCCAATTTTTCAATTTTATCTATGGAACACATTTTTCCTGAAAATAATTCAATTTTGTGTTCCGTCTCTTTAAACCTGTTCGTCAGACCTACATTATCATTTTTAATATCCTGAATATTTTCTACCAACCCTTTCTTACTCTCCTGCAATGAATTTTGCATTTCCTGAATCCTTTGTATTAAGATTTCAAAACTATCCTGCGATGACTGTATGACCTGTATAAGTTTATTCCTATTTTTGAGCCATTTCATTAACAAAATTATATTGATTATGAAGCTAATAATCACCATCATGGGTAGGAAGCACCTTTCAGGTAGGTCCTCAACCCTTTCTAAAATCCCATCCATACAAAAAACAAGAAAATTCTTAACATCCTGCATCATAGTGTTAGCTGTTGACATTGTATAAAGCAGTTACGTTTGTTACCAATGGAGTAATTCAGGCCAAAATCAACAGGCTGCCAGCGAAAGAGCACGTGGCCGGAGTCAGCTGGCCGCCAGTAAAACAGCACGTGGCCGCGAGAGAAACCTTGGAATTCCGCCTAACCTTACCGGCAGGTAGAAGGTGCTGGTTCCTGGCGGCAGGAATCGTGCCTTGCCGAGCGAAGTGGTGAGGAACTTAGCGAAAGGAGAGTCCACGTGTGCCTGGTCAGGCCGAGAGAAGCGCCTGGGTCCCGATTCCAATCCCGCTCCGACACCAAACTGTTGGCTTTACGGACGCTGTAACGATACGCGACACACAATTAAGGAAAGTGAAGCTAAGTATTTAATTTAGAAAATTACTCACAAGATACCAAACCCCGAGAAGCCCAGCAGATCTCAGCTAGCGACTGGACCGGAAGCCGAACTCCAGGAAAAGAGAGCGAGACTTCCTGTGCGCTGTCTTTTATGCCTTCCCCCGTAACGCCCCTAGCCATGCCCAAAAGTGGGCTTGGCTAGTGACGTAGTTCCGCCTACGTATGTATACGTCTTCACGTCCAGCCGTATACGTCTTTAGTCCTGCCTAAAGTGGGTGTGGTTAGCGGTGTGGTAAACCGCCCTTTTATTACCTCATCTGAATGCGCCTCTAGTAAGTCACATGTTTAATGGCGGCATAGACTTAGTAAGTCACATGTTTAATGGCGGCATCAGACTTCCTCCTACACTTGAGATGTCACCAGTTGACACAGAAGCCTGTTTCCTTCTTCCACCCATCAAACTTTCAAGTAAAATAATGCAAGTGTTGAGGACACAAATGATTATCCCACTTCAGCTTAGGGAAGCAAAGTAACACAGTATGGAATCCTAGGTGGCACACCATTTCTGTTCTGATTTTGTCCTAAGTGACTGAGTTTTTTTGTTTTTTGATTTTTTTTAAAAAGCAGGCTAGCAACATCATAAATGGGAAGACAATTTTCTTCAGTAAATGCAAATCTTTGATTTAACTGTTCTTTCTCCAAGCGTGGCTTGATTTTTTTTTTTTTGGAGTGGGGGCGTTTTATGTTTTGTTTAGTGTGAACTAATTAAAAATGGTTAGATAAAGTTACTGCTTAATCCGCACAGATAGTTCAGCAAATTGTGATTCTGGATGCTCTAGAGGAGTGACAGGCACCATGATGAGAGCATTGGGACATTCTAAAAGATGGCTTGTTGCTTTCTCTAACATATTCCCTTCATATGTCAACTGCATTTGAGACATAAACTTCGATAAGGGTCGACCTGGGTACACCACAAAGTGGGTAACTATTGATGAGGCCGTGGCCAAGCACTCTGGTCCTTGGAGTAGTCTTCCCCTCCTGTCTGCCCCATCCCTCATGAGTCAGCTTCCTGTCACCCTGGGGTAGTTGGCATTTTCTAGAGTTTTATATATCCACTGTGTCTGGCTCTTTCACTGGGGGTAATTATTTTTGAGATTCATCTCTGTTTATTGTATAAATGAATCATTTTTTGTATGTATGGGTTTTTATTTCTAGCTAACTCTCTAGTAATTAAATTGTTCAAATCATTTGCTAGGTGAATTTTTTTTAGTATTTTAAAGATGATAGCCATTGTCCTTGCTTTGTTGTATTGAGCTGCCTGTCACCATCAGTGTATGACACCCCAGCTCCATAACATCCTGTCACACAGCATGGCTGTTTTATGTGGCAGAGCAATTTGTTCCCTCTTCATGTGAGCAGTTACTGAGGGGCTTCTGTGTTTTCAACAGCTTAAGTACACTAATCAACAATTGGAAAAAATGTTATCCTCTCTGGCACCATATTTTAGTTATAATTTGGAATTGTACTATGGATTTTTAATTTTTTCAAAAAATTAACATTTGTTTGGTGTATATGTATGTGGGGGACAGGGAGTGCATACATGCCATGGCATGCCTATTGAGATCAGAGGACACCCACAAGAGTTATCTCTCTATTACTAAGTGGGTCCCAGGGATCCAACTCATGTTACCAGGTTTACCTATAGGTGCATGTTTACCCATTGATCTATCTAGACAGCCCATGGATTATGTTTTTAGAAAGTCTATTTTGGGGCTGTAGAGATGACTCCAATGGTTAAGAGCATTGGCTACTCATCCAGAGGACCCAGGTTCAATTCCCAGAACCCACATGACAGCTCACAACTGTCTGTAATTCAAATTCCAGTGGATCCAGCTCCTTCACAAAGGCATGCAGGTCAAATACCAATGCGTATACAAATAAAAATAAAAATAAAGAAAGTAAGTCTATTCTGAGTCCGATAAAATGTGTTACTTTTGGCAGCTTCTTGGTACATTAGTATTTACTATCACTTTAATATTCCCTCTTTGCTTATCCGATATTATATCATTTTCTACCAGTCTACTATTTGAAAACAAATTCTGTTTTTCTTGAGGCATGATGTCAAAGATTTAAACTGGAAAAAAATGTAATCAAAAGCCAATGAGGGAAAAGACACTACAGGACGTAAGTATTATAATCATAGCTTTGCTAGGTATTGAATTTAATGGTTATTAAGCTAATTGGTAGATAATGATAGGGTCTATTATTGTTTAATATAATTAGTATGTAAATAAGATGATGTCAGTTTCCATGTGAAGTTGTTACTCATGGCTCTAAAGATTCTGGGCTCTCTAATGTTTTTTTCTTCTTCATTTTGGTCCTAATTTAACATTTCTCTATAAAGACCAGTATCTTACTGTAGTTCTTGAAATTTTCACTGATGCTTTTCTCTCAAACAGTACTGTCATCTCTTTAATGGAGGATACTAGCTTCATTCTTACTAGGAAATCTTTTTTCCTCACATTGCAGATTTTTAGGGGGTGGGGATGATGGGGACGGCCAGATGTCTACAAGAGAGCATTCCCTTCTGGGTTAGTCGTCTCACAGTAGACTGCATTTACAGTCTGCCTCCCTGGTGGTTAGATATGCAGTAGACATTGTCCTCACCAGTGGAATGTGAGAAGTGACATGTTTCAGATCTGGGGTGGGAACTTCATTCAGCAGCACGCTTCCTCTCGTTCATTCCCACCAGCAGAAATGTAGGCGTGGACGACATCCAGCATTTACCGTAAAGATGATGAAAATGTTTTGGAAATTTTTTGGCTCTGAAACACTCTGATGAACAGAACTTGACCAGTGAGTGACCTGGGTCATTCAGTTTGGGACTGTTGTCTGAGACAGAAATACACTTATTATTCATGCAGTCCCCGTGTAACTAGGCACATCTGTCCCAGAGCCAAACTCCCCTAATGTTTTGCTATTTACTGCCGAGTGGTAAATTTAGATTACCCATTTAATATTTTAGTACCTGCTAAGAGCACTGGTATAAGCCAAAAGGTTTTCCTCCCCTCAGATCCACCCCTTGAAATCTTTACCTCTCACTGGGACCTTAATGGGAGACAGAGTCTCTAAAGAAGTAATTTAGGCACAAGTTCATGAAGGTGAGCCCAGACTCTATGTGACTGTTGTCCTTATGAAAAAGACAGAAATGGCAGAGAGCAGTCTGAAATATACAACTTGGTGGTGACTGGAGCCTCGTGACTCCAGACTCCAGCATGGCTGCTACCCAAGTCTCCACAGCAACCACAACCAAAGCACCTGGTGACTTAGTCATGCCACCTGTGATGAAATCAAACACTGAGGTTTGACAAAGGAGAAAGAATGTCTGGCTAAAGGAGAGTCTGGAATTTTTGGGGAAAGATGGGTTTACAGTAGAAAATAGTAACGCAAACTTGGAAGATGCATTTGAAATGGAATAGGCTAGCAGTGAATAACACACAGAGGTACAGGCAGACTCTGAAAGAAGGAACCAGTGTTTCCACAGATGACTAAGAGGTCAAGAGCCTTTGAGCCTGGAGGAAGCCATGATACTTGGTTTTTGACACAGAATCTCACTATTTAGTTATGGTGGGTCTGGAATTCACTGTGTAGCCCTGGCTGGCCTGGAACTCAGAAAAGAAACCTACCAGTCCCTGGCTTCCTGATCTTAAGATTAAAGGCATTCACAGCCATACCCAGATTCCATAATAGTGTTTAGAGAGGACTCTGCTGAAAGACGGGGGGAAAAACATCAATGGTCAATACTGATGACTTCAAAGAAAAACTAAATAAAAACAAAACAAAGAAAAGAATAAGAAAAAGAATGAGAAATCCAATAAGTTCAAAGAAGAGTATCTGTAAGTACTGGTACCAGGAAGAACCAAACAGTGTGAAGGTGACTTGATGTGGACTGATTGTCATTCCCTGCACTTGGAAGACGCTCATCTCCATAAGGAGGTCCCTGAAACAGCTAGGTTCTCTAAGATGCCAGAACTAGTCATATTTCTCTGGTCTTTGAGTAATTTCCAAAGTCAAATTGACAATGATGAGCCTCTGCTCTGCTGTCACTGTAGTCCCAAATCCAAAATGCTGATCACAGTTTGGTGAATTGGATTTTGTGCTGTCTGTTTTGTCTCAGTGACAACATCTCTACAGTCTTTGAGGCCATAAAGCAAATGTAGATGTAGCTGTCTACTCCCCAAGTCTACTGCCACATTAGACCAAAAGGCGTTACCCTTGCCACTTGTGCTAATGATGGTTCTGTGACTCTTTTGAGTCTTGACAGTGGTGAACTAGTGGCAGATAATAAAGACCAAACTGTGTGAGGTCCAAGTAATGTGGCAATCATCAAGATATTCCCTAGGTACCACCTGCAATGACTGCTCATTCATGCACTTATGGGATTTTGCAGCTCAAAAGGAAGGTCAGAGCATGATTTATCAAGCTGATCTTTTGCTTGGATGCAGTTGGATAAGTTTGGAGGTTGCACACAGGATTTTGTAGTGGGATCCTAGAGGCCACCTGAAGAAATCTTGTGGAATAAATGTCTCCCCAGTGGTTACCACATTGCAAAATGTCAATGGTGGCAACATCAATAAAAGATGGGACCTTTGATCATGATGTTGCATTCATACCACTCCTGCCCATTAGAATTCAGAGACTTGTGTCCAGTTTGAGCTAATCAAGGAAGTACTTACTCAGTAGTACCTGTGATAACATGTCTAAAATATGTACCAGTCTAGGCTGGTATCCACTAAAGACTGTCCCTGGTTATGAGAACAAAGTGATGAACATTTCTTCTGATGAGCAACTGAGAGTCACTTGTTCATGGATGAACCTTCAAGCTCTGCATGACTGAGTAGTGAAGACCATGGAAGAAGAACTCTAATCTCAAGTTCATTTTTAGTTTTCATATCCTCAAAAGAAAATAAGTGATTCATTTTGCTCTGTTGTGTTTCCTGCCAATTACTGTGCATGGAATTGACTTTTCATGCAAGCCCCACTCATGAATAGGCGACCAGGTCTCTTGATGATGGCAAACTCCTTTCACAGTTAAAACTTAATTGTCACCTTCAGGTTCTTCTGTGAACTTTGTAGATGTTTTCATTAATCTTTTTGAATGCCCTATCATTTTACTTAGTACTCAAGATTATGCATGCTCTTTTTAAGTTTCTGAATCTTGAAAATTGACCTTTTATTCCATAGTGGATGTTCTAGGACTTCTTGTAATTTAGCAAACAAGATGGCTGGACTACAATCTAGACATTTTCAGATTAACAGGGACATGTTACCATAAGCTGACTGAATGGTGCTTGTCAGTGAGCCCCAAGAATGAGGGGTGATGCAGTAGTCTGCAGCCATTTTGGTGTTTATGTAATAAAAATGATTGGCCTTCCTCCGGTAGTGTTTGGGTGGAATGGTAATCGCAACAGGACACTCACCGCTGAGCATAAGCCTTGTCAGAAGAATGCCTACCATTTAGCTTTGAACTCTGCGTTCCTCAAAATATCTTAAAGTAAGGCCATTGTGTCAGGATCCAAAGCAATTCTAAGAAAGCAAACATGTCTATATCACGCAACTGCTTTTCTCTTCCTTATGTCGAAGATGTATATCTTGTATTAAAAGGTATTTCATGTCTAAGTAACAGGAAGGAATTTTGTGGTGGTCATTCCTAAATATAAAGTATAAGTTTTTTTATTTATTATACGATAAAAGTCAAATCTAAGAACCAAAATAATGAGAAGCAAGAATTACCAAGACAGTTGATTTAAACTGAATGTTCTTAATTATTCTCCAACTAAGATTCTGTGATTTTTCTCTTTTTGGTACATCTCAGAGTTACAGGGGACAATGAGAGGCCAGGAAAGATGACAAAAATTGTGCTACCAAGATGTGACAAGCAGTCATGCAAACAAGAATTGTTCACTTGCTTGAAAAAGAGAAAATAAAAAAGGCTTATTCCTCAGTGCTCAAATCTCCTGATGTGTTCCAAAGGTGGGAAAACTTAAGCAACGAAGCAATTATAGTTACTAGGTCAGAAATCAGAAGTGATAGCTAATGGTTGTTTCTATAAGGTATTTATGTCATAAATATATATCTATTAAAATGTTCGTAACTGTAGGAAGACATTTGTTTTAGACTGAATGTGTTTTGCCATCTTCTCAATTTTATATATTCAAGCCTGATCCTCATTGTGCTCATTTTTGGAGAGAGAGGGAGGGAGTTTCCTGAAGTCAGTTTTATTGTCAACTTGATTGGACTGAGAAGCATTTGCAGAAAGCTACAGCACAACTCTGGCTGGGCAGGTGGGAGGAAAATAACGTATTTTAGGGCAGATTCAATAAGAGGAGAAAACTCATCCTGACTGTGAGCAGGACCATTCAATAGATTGGGATCCTACACAGAACAAAATGGGGGAAAGGAAAAAGCAGGGTATGGTGCTCACTCTGTCTCTGCTTCCTGCGTGGCACTATGGTGTAAATGCCTCTGCCATGCTCTTCCATCATAATGGTCTGAAAACTATGAAATTGTCAGTCAAACTGAGTGTTCCTTCCCTTAAATTGTCTCTCTCAGGGATTTGTTTGGTCACAGCATTCAGAAATGCAGACTAACAGAAAATTGTTTGCAGGTGAGTAAGGTCATTCAAAAGCCTTAGAACAGGTTTTTGGGAGAAACAGAAGAAATTTTCAGGATGTGGGCTAGAAGCCTTAGCATGCGTAAGCAGAACTTGATAACAGGTAATTTTGGTGGGAGCTCAGCAGGCAAGAATGTCAATGGCAATACCGACTGTACTCATGAGGCTTCATGCTACACTGTGACAGAGGCTTTCTGAGACTTCGTGAGAGAGGCTGAGTTAAATGATGACATACTTATTTGGAAATTTCAAGAGAGCCCAGCATTCACACTATAGCGTGGATAGCGCTGGCTGCTTTTAGCCAACTGTACAGTAAGAAATTAAAGTGACAAAATAGGACAGAAGGATTTAGAAAAATAAAAATAAATGTGACCCTCCCCCAAAAGAAGCATGTTGAAAACTACAGGTGAGGGAGAGGTGGTAGTAAAGAGACAGGGACTGTTTGAACCGTGTAGGTACACTGGGACTACAGGAGTGATGCCTTGAAGGCATCTCAGGATTTAGCTCAAGTTTTTTTTTTTTTGATGCTTCTTAGAAGGGAGCATCTCTGGGGTGTCTAGATTGCCCAGGGATGTCTGCGAAGTTCACCAGGATTTGTTCATTAAACTCAACCATAAAGCACTCAGATGCTAATGCCACTGTGGTCCCGAGGGAACTTAGCTACCACGTGAGATGGTGGGAGGCATTAACGTAAGCCTTATGATGTTAATTTTATAAGTGTGAAAAAGACCAAGAGTTATGGAGTTATAGAAGTTAGCTTTGAGATGTCAAAGGAAGGTGAGGGAAAACCAGGAAACATCAAAAAGAGTCAGATTCCCTGCAAACATCCTTGAGAAGGTTAAGCATGAAACTTTGAGAGTAGAGTCTGTGGTTGGTTTGATGGAACATGGCCCCCAAAGGGAATGGCACTATTAGGTGGTGTGGCCTTGTTAGAGGAAGTGTGCCACTGAAGGGGTGGGTTTTGGGGTCTTTTTTGATCAAGCTTGCCTCAGTGTTATTTTCAGTCCACTTACTGCTGCCTGCAAGATGTAGGACTCTCAGCTACACTAGCACCATGTCTGCCTGCATGACACCATGCTCCCCACCATGACAATAATGGACTAAACTTCTGAAACTGTAAACGAGCTATTCCAATTTTTTTTTCATTTATAAGAGTTGTGGTGGCCATGGTGTTTCTTCATAGCAATAAAACCCTAACTAAGACAGAGTCCAAGCTGCAGTAGAGACTTCAAGGTGTTGGAATGCCAGGAGAATGAATATGTGTTGAGTGAAGCACAAAGAATGGGCTAGCTCAGTAGAGAGGTTGGGTGGGCTATAAACTGTAATGCCACAAAGACAGGACTACCCAAACCCATTGGAGCTCACATCATGGCACCATGTGCCCAGATTCTGGTGATGGAATGCCAGGGTTTTGTGTTTGAGTCTTGCTTTGGTCCTACCTTTCTGTTATTTTCCAATTGCTCTCATTTGTAGTGGGACTATTTACTATATGGTATTGTATATTATGGATATGTAATGTGTGTGTGTGTGTGTGTGTGTCTAGTTCACAGATTTTAGATCTTTGTTAATGACAGGGTCGCATGCATCTCATGTATCTCAGGCTGGTCTTGCTATGTAGCTGAGGATAACCTGGAACTTTTAGTCTCTCTGTCTCCACTTCCTAAGTGCTGGGATTAAAGGTAAACACAACCACTCTTGGTTTATACAATATTGGGGATTGTGCTAGTTAGTTGTCTGTTGCTGTGATGAAACACTATGACCAAGGAAACTTACAGAAGACAGAGTTTATTTGGGCTCACAATTTTAGAGGGTTAGAGTCCAGAGTGGGGAATGAAGGCATGGCTGAAGGAGTAAGAAGCTGAGGGCTAATGTCTTCAACCTCAAACATGAAGCAGAGAGAGTGCCCTGGTGATGGCAAGAGGCTTTGACACTCTCAAAGTCCACCTGCAGTTACATAATTCTTCCTAAAAAGACCATACCTTCTAGTTCTCTCTATATAACTCTATCAACTGGGAATCAAGCATTCAGATGCCAAAACCTATCAGGGAACATTCTCATTCAAACCTTTACAGGCAGCAAATCTGGGGCTTTGTGCATGCTATGTAAATATTCTCCCAACTGTGTAACAAATCCAGTCCTTTTTAGATCTTTTAAATGTTGAAAAAAAAAGGAATAACACTTTATTACATGAGAAGATTGTGTGACACTCACATTTCAGTGTTCATAAATGAAGGCTTTGTTTCCGAGTATCTGTAGTGTATATGTGTGTGTGTAGTGCACATGCATGGGTGTGTACGTGGATGTAGAGACCTGAGACTGATGTTGGGAATCTTTCTCAATTACTCTTCACCTTGTTCATTGAGGCAGGGTCTCTTGACTGAACCCAAAGTTCACTGATATGTTTAGTCTAGCTAGCCAGTTTGTTCTGGGGATTGCCTGTCTTCACCTTCTGAATGCTGAGCTATAAGCAGGCTACCACCCAGCTTTTGTATTAGCACTGCCCTCCAGAACTCCAGCCCTCAGATTTGTGTGGAAAGTGCTTTACCCACTGAGTCATCACCCCAACCCTACAAATGAACACAGGCTTCTCTTTCTCTCTCCCTCTTGTCCTCCTGTCCCCCTCCCTCCCCAAGATTTCTACTAGACCAGGATGACCTCAAACTTGCCCCCTTCCTGCCTCAGTCTCTTAAGTGTGAAGTCTGCAAGCACACATGTGGTTAATATTTTATTTAAAGGCTCTGGTGCTTTCATAGCACAGTTGAGAGTTGTGTCAGAATCCATGTTGACACATTAGTCAAGAATCTGAAAATATTTACCATGTCCATTTAGAAACAGTTGTCGTCCTTTGGTGTAAAACACCAAGGTGAAATGTCCTTTCAAATTTGGAGAGTATTTATTTTTCTGTTTGATATTTGCCTTGCCAAGACATGATTTAACAGTAATATTTTAAGTGTCACATTTTTATTATTTTGCTAAAGAAATTCAAACCAACGTTCACAAAAAATACTCATTTTCACACTTCTATTTCAAAGGTTCAAAAATATTGACCTGAGTTACATAGTTAAAATTAAGTACAATTAGGATAAACACATTGGTACTTCACAATTGACTCCTGATGAACATATTGTTTGGCTCTGGGATCAGGCAGGTACTGGCTCACCTTGTTTGGGGCCTCACTAGGCATCACCAATTCGAGAGAGAGAGAGAGAGAGAGAGAGAGAGAGAGAGAGAGAGAGAGAGAGAGAACAAGTGAGCTCGGAGTTCAGGCTACTGTGACAGATGAGTCAGTGGTGGTTGTTGAAGGTATCTGATGTTGTGCTTGTAGTCTGATTGCTTTTGTCTCATCCACTAAACAGATCCCTGGGGATGGGGCTCCGCATTCCATTTCTTTCATGTATGTCTTCCAAGCATGGAATACCGGGTTGAACACATGACCAAATTATTCAACAAACTTCTCTTTTGAGAGCAGATGCTGCTGCTGCTTCAACAAGCCAGAGGTGACAATTCCCAAGGCTCTAGCCACACACACAGATTTCCTCAATCCTAGATGCCAGCCCCCTTCTGCTTTGATTTGGGATGCTCAGTTTTGTTTTGTTTTTAACATACTCCCAAATGATACATCAGCTTTCATGATTCATTTTTATGTTATCTCGCCTACTGCTGCAGAGTTAGACTTTTTGTCTGGGCAGCAAAATTTAAAGGAACCTTTCAGAGTTGCCGACATGAAAGAAGGCTGTAAGGGGCAAAGGTCCTCTTAGCACATAATGCAATGTGAACAGAAATGGCAAATGCTATTTATCTTTGAGACAAAGATGAAGTTGTGAGCAGATCGGGCTCCTTTTTTGATGAGATACAAGTGCTTTGCTGCAGGCTGGGTTAAGGATGTCATTAATATTGACAGTGGGGAAGATGGTTCAGTGGGTAAAGGTGCTTTAGTTGTCAAGTCTGAAGACTGGAGTTCAATCCCTGGGACTCACGAGGTGGAAAGAGAGAAGAGATTTCCAAAAGTAGTCCTCTGACCTCAACATGAACATCATGGTACACACCCCTCCCCCAACCTTCAATAGACTGCCAGAAGTTGTCCTGTGACCTCCTTGTGAGCATCACGGCCTATGCTTTCCCCCGTTACCTGCCCCCTACTCCACACTCCCTCTCACATAAAATAAACAAAGGTTTAAAGTGTGTTTCCAAAACAATACAGAGAAACCCTGTCTTGAAAAACCAAAAAACCAAAACCAAAACAACAACAACAACAACAAAAAAACATGTGTCATGCACGAATATGTGTGGCACTCCCTCAAGCTTGGAAGAATACTGACAATAAAAGGACTGCCTTAGGAAGTCCATTGTTGCACATACTTGTGTAATTTTTACCTTATTCTCATTTTCAGCTACCCCAAAGCTGTACAGTTACGTCTAAGTTACCTTGTTATTCTAGGAGGAAAATGTTAGGGAGCTGAAAATTAACCCAATGTTTGAGAACATTTTGAACTGTAATTTCCATCAAATGCTGAGAATGTGTAATATGTAGGAAGACCTGGCAGGAAGTACTTTGCTTATTATTCTTCTTGGTTTGCCTTGTAGCTATAGTAAAAGTCCTTCTTGCAAATGTGGCCACTTGCTTTGGTCAAAGCTGAATGGAATTACATTTGGTCTACCTCCCAGTAGGACACTGCAGAGACGCTAAATGGTACTGTGGTTTTGGGTTAGATGACATTCATCAATTGGTTTTCTTAAGTAATCGGCATTCTGATTCCATATTCTGCTGGGATATGTCAATGTTTACTTGGTTATGTTTAAATCTTTGTGTCTCCGTCTTTATATCTATGATCCAAAAGTGATAAATTAGATTATTTCTTATTTCTTGGCCTCAAAAATTAGACACCTTAAAAAGGACTCAGGAGAACTTTTAGGTGGCACATACCTATAATCACAGTACTCAAGAGACAGAGGCAGGCTGAACTCTGTGAGTCAGAGGTCAATCTGGTCTACATAGTGAGTTCCAGGATAGCCAGGGCTGGCTATGTAGAGAGATCTTATCTCAGAAAACTGGAAGCCCAGAACCAAAACAATCTCCCTGACTCTTATCCATTATAATTCCTATCTTTGTTTTTAATGAAAAATATTCAAAAATAAAATATAGGTACATTTATTCTTGCTAAACACTCATGTGCATATTTTACACATAACTGTAATGTTGGAGCACATATGTTAGCAAGGAATATGGTTTATATCTTAAATTTACTTTTGTTTGTAGCTGAAATTTTATCTTTACCAAGAAGAAAGGTCTTTGATCTCCCCCATCCCACCACACACCTTTGTAAATGAAAAGTATTTTCATTGTTTCCCCACTTTGGTATCCATGGAGTTGGAGGATATACTACCTAAAATAGCAAGTACTGGGCTGAGTTCCAAATGAAGGAAGGGTGGGGTCCAAGTGACTCCATGAGGGAATAAAGCAAATCAGATTGATGGACATGACCAAGGAAGTCCATCTGCTCATTGCATGCCTTATTGAGCAGTCATGGTCCCACTTGCCATTCTAGCAAGGTCAACTTTGCAGATGATCAGAAAGGCATCAAAGATCCCAGTGAACAAGCCCCCTACCTAGGTGGAAGAAGACAGTGTAACTGAGCAGTCTTGTTTGATAGTTCTTTGTAGATTTATAAATCCAGTAAATTATTTCACTTTCCCAGAGAACAGATAATGTGAGAAAATGAGCCAGGAGAAGTACAAGACGATGCTCACAGAAAATCATAAGAAGCAAGGGAAAGAGGATGAGTCTAACCGTATAGCCATAACCACTACTAGCCGTGTTCTCCAGAAATACATTTTTGCAAATTAAAAAAGGAAAATGCCAAGACGCGTCACGTAAAGGGATTTAATATAACTTTTCAAGCAGATTTTTCTGTAACAAAACCACTCTTGGTTTTACATCTGCAAGTGCTCTTTGCAAAGACATGTGTGCATGTGTTTAACATTTACCTGAAGTATTACTGTGCTAATATTACTGTTGCTTACTCTGACATTTTAGTTTTAACATTTATATTTGGAGGAATAAAAAAAATCCTTCCAAAAGAATGTAACTCATTTCTGTAATCCGAGTCCATGTGAACTGCTTTAGAAGGAATGTTAGAAACAACTGTGTTAGTTATTTGTCTTGTCGCTGTGACATAATTCCGTGGCAATGACAGCTTAAGAAAGGATTTCTTCTTTGTCTCACAGTTTCAGGGTGTTGTCTGTCAGAGAGGGCAAATCATGACAATGGGAGATTTTGGCAGCTGTTCACGGTGCATCTACAGTCAGGAAGCAAGGGGAGATGAATGCTTGCACTTTCTTTGTATGCTGTCGGGAACTGCAGTCCATGGGATGGTGTTACCCATATACAGGGCGAGCCTTCCTGTAAGGACTCTTTCTCTGTCCCAGCAGCTCCCAAATAATGACACAGAGATTTCTTATTAATTAGGAAAGCTGGGTCTACAGCTTGGCTTGTTCCTAACTAGCTCTTTTTTTTTTTTTTTTTTTTTTTTTTTTGGTTTTTCGAGACAGGGTTTCTCTGTGGCTTTGGAGGCTGTCCTGGAACTTGTAGACCAGGCTGGTTTTGAACTCACAGAGATCCACCTGCCTTTGCCTCCCAAGTGCTGGGATTAAAGGCTTGCGCCACCATCCACAGTCCCTCACTAGCACTTACATCTTAAACTAACCCACATTTTAAAATCTGTGTTATACGTGGCTCTTTACCTTTCTGTCTTTCTGCACCTCTGACTTGTTCTGTGTCTCCTGGAATCTGCTGCGCCAGGAGTCATCCCTAGTTCCTCTCTTTACCTGGAAGTCCTGCCTATTCTCCTTGCTTAGCTAGTGGCCATCTAGCTTTTTATTAGACCAATCAGAGTGACACATATTTACACAGTGTAATCAAATATCTCACAACACCTTCCCACCTCAAATAACTTAATTTAGGTAATCTCTCACAGGCATCCTCGGGTTCATCTCCTACATAATTCTAGATCCCATCAAGCTGACCATCCATGTTAACCTTCACTACAGCTTTGAGGCTACTGAGCCCATTTGGGAATTAAAATTCTGCCTGTAGGGATTGCTTCTGTGAACATCCAAACTGATAAGCAATGTAGAATGCAATTGTATAGAAGGAGAAACCTCAGTGAGGATTTTCAGTGACTAAAGACCTATAGCTAAATAATAACTGGCAAGATAAGAATAAAGTAGCTACTATGTTCTTCAATTGGACTTTCATGACAGTAGATGGCAATTGTAGAAACGTGTATTTTATTTCAAGGTAAGGTTTAAGTTTCTAATGGGCAGAGCTATTCAGAGTGCTGTGTACTGTCAAGGTTAAACAAAAGCTATAAAAGCATTTGGTGATGTTGCCAGAAGGGAGCACACTCATGCTTGGGTTATACTGGGTGACTTCTATGTCACTTCTAAATCTAATAGTCCCTAAGAGGAACCGAATCACTTAATAAAGAGAACCTTTTTGAAAATATTTCCTTTGTCTCCCTAGTTAATAGAATAAACTAAAACTATGTAGCATGGGTCTGCTTCTGATAGAAAGAAACAAAGGCCCTTTAAGATATATTAGAAAGGAAGGGAAACACTTGGGATAAGTTATTACAAAGCAAAGTACTGACAGCTATTTCTTTTCTATACATTTTTCTAAAAGATCCTTGTGTGTATTCTGAATATTGTGTTAGTACTCCTTTGCTAGTTACCTTTTAAACAGTGCCACCTTTGATTGAAATCTAGTTGGTAAAAAGATCTGGATGATTCTAAAACTTATTGAAAGAAACCTGTGAACAAAAGTTGCCCTAAGAATAAACTCTCGTATTAATAAGGAAAGGTGATCGTATCTGCTAAGTTGATGGGACATAGTGAACTGGTTATAATTTATAAACCAACCACAGCTTCTGGTTATCTATATGGATGGAGTGACCTTCATGCACACTCCCTCAGGCAACAGTGGTCAGAACATGTGATTGCTTAACGTATTTCTGTTAGGCTCACAGAAAGTCTTGATTTGGTAGTGTCATTCCCTCCATGACAACCAGGAGGAGCTGTTTGGTGTTGACTGCCTCAAAGTCTTATCTGTGGGATCAAAATAAGCACCTACTTGTATTGAGCTCATCCTTTGTGGTTGTTGATCTTCATTGTAAAGGCTAAATTAAAACAAACAAACAAACATTTAAAAAAAGTTTTGCAAGAAAACACAAGCATAACTTCTGGGTTCTTGCATAACTAAGAGTTTATGTCAATAAGAATTGGTCGTTTTGTAACAGGGTCTCATCATATCGACTTAGATGAGCTGGAATTTGCTAAGTAAACCAGGCTGGCCTTGAATTCAGAGATCTGCCTGTCTCTGCCTTCCAGGTGGTAGGATTGCTGCAGCTCATCACCACGTCCAGGCTCTTTGTTTGAAAGAGGTTTAGAGTGAGCTACTTTTGAAAAGATGGCTTGAATTCCCACCTCATCAAATAAGTCATGTTTCTTTGCATGAGAATTTTTTTGATACTTCTCAACTACTCATTCACTTTCTCTCTCTCTCTCTCTCTCTCTCTCTCTCTCTCTCTCTCTCTCTTCCTTCTTTCCTTCCAACTGTTCTTTTAGTTTGACAATAAAGAAATTTAAAATTCCGATCTACAGCTTAAAACAAGAAATACTTTTTCTCTCTAGTGGTCACACTAAAACAAAACCAAACATAAGATTTTATGCGACTAAATATCAATCTAATACACTCCAAGGACTAACACTATACATTTTAATGTTTACTTATTACTGTAAAAAAAGTGCTATACTGATGCTTCTGACCTCAGACACCATCAAGTCACCCTTGGGCACAGATCCAAACCATAATAGGCAACAGGGTCAGGAGTAAAGGACACTCCCTCTGCTGTGTGATGGATGAACTGTCAGCACTGCTTTTGGTGTGTGCATTCTTGGGAGTAAAGGACAATGAATTGAGCAGTCCACAGACATGACCAGTGTCTTCCTAAAATGTCATGTCTATGAGAATGCATTGAGCAAACTACATTATATTGGACACCCCCTGATAATATTAGATGGAACCTAAAGAAGTAATTATTTTTGATAGATCATAGCAGTGGACATTAGCCATTTCCTGTGGCTTATCCTAGATTCAACAACAAAAAACTTATATCAATTTTCTATCACCGTATGACAAATCGGTAAAAATTTAACAACAAACCCAGAACTCTTTTTTTTTCTTTCTAATCTTACAGTTCAGTAGGTCAGAAGTCTGAGTAGGCTTGACTGAGTTTTTTGATTAGGGTCATGGAAGGCTGACGTCTAGGCAGGCTTGGTCTCCGGTGAAGTTTCTGACTCTTAGCTCTTTCAGATTGTAGCAGAGCCCAGTCTCTTCTGCTTGTTCAAGTTTGTTCAGAGAAGCTGCTCTCAGGCCTTTGCATGTGGTGCCTTCCGTCTTCAAGCCAGAAGAGGTATGCCGAACCTTTGTGCTTTGAATATTTTTGACTTTTCCTTTCCCACCAACCTTGGGAAGGTTTTTACTTTTAAAGGTATCATGCAATAATATTGCCTTAGCCATACATCAGCTTTGTAATGAATTCAAAATCATAGCATTAGTTACATCTACAAAACCCCTTTTTCTGCATACTAAAGCATAATCAAAACTGCCATGAGAGACTGTGCACCAAGATGACCAAGGGCAAGGACTCAAGAATCACAGTGAGTTCAAAGTTATACTTATTTATTAGTTATATGGCAGTGGATAAAGTTTCTTAGAAGCACCTTTAATGACCTGACTTGCTCAGGTCAATGACTAAGATAATTCATGAAAAATATTTAACACAGTAGGTACATAGTAATGACTTAATAAATGAAATGATATTTCTGGAGAAAAACAAAGGACATGAGAGGGAGGAAATGGAGACAGTTGATAGCAAGCAGAGTACTGAGGCAAGGGTTTATAAACAAAGTGAGGCTTCAATTGGATCAAGTCAAATTGATTTTTATAAGCAGGGAGTCCCAGGGTACTTACCCTAAATGATAGCACATTCAACAATAAAACATTTTTATTTTGCTGAAATGAGATGCCTATTACACCTATTTATTTGTTTAAATAGAGAATGAGTTCTTCCCTTTGGCAAAAACTGGGTTTGTACAGTTCCTTCATTTCAAAGACAAGAAAATGAACAAAGAAACCATCAAGCCAAGCTGCCTCAACAGTTGTGGGGATGAGCAGATGAGCAGGCGTGTCCCTGAAGCATGAGGTTCACTCCAGGAATCTGATAGGCAGTGTTTTTTTGAACATTTATAGAGAGTAAGAAGGAGCCTTGCATACACTTTCTGTATTAATTAGCTTATCTTCATTGTGACCAAAATACCCGATATAAATAACTTACGGGAGAAATAGCTCATCTGGGCTCACATCTTCTCAGGATCCAGTTCATCAGAGTCAAGGGAAGACATGTTGAATCAAAGCAGATCACATTATGGTACTTATGGAGTAGGGACAAAGGGCTGAGAGCAAGACATAGCCCAAGAGAACACTTACCTTATGGCCTGCCTTCTCCAACAATGCCAGTCTATGACTCGTCCTGTCCCCATGAGTCCATTCTGCTACTGTACTTGTTGCATAAATTCCTTCTATAAGAACTAGTCAAGAGCTGGCCTTAGATAGGAGATTCATTAGCAAATAATAGGCTAGGGATATAACTAAGTGGCAGAATGCTTGCCTAGCCCACACAAAGCCTGGGTTCAATCCCTGAAGAAAAAAAAAAAGAACAAAGAAACTAAAAACAATGTAGTCAGCTACTAACCAATTAGCTATCACCTCCCTTTCTAATATATGGTCTGTTACTGAGCGGGAATATCGTAATTTCTCTGTAGAGAACTGTTCATTCTTCTCTTTTGATACATGAACTCAGACATCATTGACCTAAGGAAGGGTGGGGTTTTGATTCAGCCTGAGCCATCAGAGCATTGTAGTTCTTGTCATTAGATCACACATGGGCTCAAATCCAAACTAGGGGAAGGGAAACATTTCCTGGGGATTTTTCTGAAGTTTAAAAAATAAGGTGACTCTCATGTGGGGTTGCTAAACTGAAACAATATAGGGGCAGACTACTGGGAGATACCTTGCCTCTGTGTGAAAAGGGCCTAACATAAGATTGAAAACTGTCTTGACAAAATCAACTGGAAACTAGAGATTCTCAAGTCTGAATATATCATCTGAGTTCTATGCCCAGCCAGTTAGAAACATCATTCTTTGGACTTCTAACTTAATGACTTAACAAATTATTATATTTTGTTCAAGCACAATTGAGTTTGCATTTCTGTTGTCAATCAAGAGAGTGCTAATGAAGTCAGTTCTACAGAGCCTCGGATTTAATCTCACTTTAGCCATCAGATTAATTGATTTTTATGCAAGCTGTGGAGCCCTTCAGGAATCATCCCCCTGATTCAAACAACTATATTTAGCATCAGGAGCTCACAGAGTGTAGCATGCCACTTTCTATGGTGAGTGGACAAGGAGGGGACAGGGGTGCAGACCGAGAGTCACTTGCATCAAATTTCTCAATGTATTTGACTTTTAGCATCAGGGAATAAATGCATTTATCTTTAAAAGGAAGAAACAATTACTCTTGTCAAATTCAGTGGTTTCTAAAATATTTCTTTGTTTTTCAAATAACTTTAGTTAACATTGAATAATGGAAATCCAGGCAACAAAAATATTTACTGAAAGTCATTTGAAACAGCAGAGAATAGTGTTCTGGTGGTATAGAGAGCCAAAAGCATCTGGTTGTTTATCTTCCCAGATTCAGAACACTCCAGCCAAATTCTTTCAATCAGTCCCAGATCTGATCTCAGTTTCTAATTCTCCCCAAGGTACACTTTTCCAGGGAAAAGTCGCTAAGTGGTCCTTACAGATTGTTTAAATCAGCTTTCGTTTGACACAAGTTTCCAAGAAGCCACAGATAGTGAAATATAAAAAGGGTAGGACCTAATTTTAGCAGAACTCCACAAAACAACTCGATATTGCAGGCACTTATCAATCTTTGCTCGGACTGTGGTCAAGCTCTCTGACCCACAGAGTATTGGCAACTAGAGCTTTGCCTTTAGAAATAAGTGGCCAAGTTAGCCTCGGTAATTGTAGGCTGGCAGGGGTCTGGGAAGTTATTCAACCCAAAGCCATTATTGTATAGAACAGTGAACTCAGACTCAGAAAATGTCACACAGCAGGGTCCACAAAGATAAGGCGTAATATTCCATTGAGGAAAAATAGCTTGAACAGAAGTACCGAGTTATGAAAAGATAAACTCAAGGATGAAGTCTGGATGTGACTTAGAGTATTTGTAAGGTTGACATAAAGTTGGAAGGCGAATTTTTAAGTCCAAATGACATGGCCTTTCCTCTACTCTTTTGAGAACAGGATGTCATCTTGTGACGCCAGCCATCCCTCATCTTAAGATGCTTCAGCCTTCCACATGACAGGAGTACAGGTAAGCACCACCATGCCCAGCTGCAAGTGTTACTGGAACTTTATTTATTTCTATTGTTATTCATCCTTTGGATATGTCATACCTGTATGCAATGTACCTTGATCATATCTGCCCCTCACTCCCCTCTCCAGCCTAATGGCAGAACTCCCATCACATCTTCCTCCCAACCTGATACCCTTCTTGTGTTAATTGGCTGATTTTATTTTTTTAACCCACTGAATCCAGTTAGTGCTGCCTGTTTGTGTATAGGCATGGCATTAAAGCAGATTTTAAGTGTTGGAGGGTTATTTAGTTTTCTTAGCTTTGTAAAACACACAGAAAGCAGAGAGAAAAAATAAGTAATCTTATGTAGCTATCACTTTTCTCATATGATAATTAATGCATGTCCCATCTCCTTCCATCTATGCCACGCCTCTTTCCATCCTCACCTCCCCAACCCAGGCCCCAGATTATTTTAAAGCAAATCTGGCTGTAATATCATTGGGCTGATTACATCACACAGCGGCAGACACTTGCCTAGCAGGATCGTGTCTTTGATCCCCAGCACTGCAAGAAAAACAGCACAACAAAACCTCACACCTTGCATGTGTGTGTCTCAACTCTCTGATGAGCACTTGAGTATTTGTCTCCAAAAATAAGCACTGAGAGTTTTTAACTGTGGAATGGGTATGAAGAAGGCATCAAGGCTTTTGTTAGCCTGGAGAATATGCTCAAGCCTGCAGAAGGATATCCCAGCACTCCCTGGGACATGGGCTGGTGGGGGGGCGGGGAGAGAGAAATGGCAGTGTAAATCCTTCCTATTTCTTATTACCACTATCACATGAGCTATTTGAAATTGCTTCCTACTTTCCATGTCTAAAATACATATCTTGGTTTCCACTGCTAGTATACAAGGGTAGAAATAATTTATGCATTTTGGGTCAGTGGGTGTATCCCCTTTTAAAGCTTTGCTGCCTTTCCATTTCAGTTCATTAAGGTCTAGGCAAACAGTGTGTGTGTATCTTTCTGCTTTTACATTATCTATACTTTATTTACTGAACTGTTCCTAAGGACATTGGGAGTGCTGGCTTAATATTTATGGAAGGAGAGAAGCTCTCTGAACTAAAAAAAGAAAATGGATTCTTAAGTTCCTCCTCAATAACTAGCAAAATATACCACCTAAATTATTCAGGCACTGTGAAAAGAAAATAAATACATTTCGAGTGCTATCTGAGAGATCGCTTCTATGTGTACCGAGTCCTTTTTCATATAGGCCCTGCAAGACCATGAAAGATTGAAATATTTTCTGAATAAGAAAACTTTCAATATGATGTACCACAGAAGGTACTGCAAACAGACACTAAAATAAACCCTGTCTGGCCTCAGGGTTTGAGCTGCATATTTAGAGATGGGAATACTCATTTCAGGGTACATTTTTCTTTAACCCCGTCATCACGGAGCGTAACAACAGCGCAAGAGAATTGATAAGGATGTCGGGCCGGCCCACGGAATAAGCTGCCCTTCACACTACAGGCAGATTAACAGCGTGTGGCCGAGACTCCTAAATCTTGAAACCATAAAGCACACCCTCTGCTTTTAATTTATGCTTTGAAGATTTATACAAAATAGACTGAATAGTTCACTCTCCAGCCAAGGCCTCACAGTTTCCATCCAGCACATGGTTACCAAGAACATGTCTGCATTACATAATGGGGAAGTTTTCTTACCAAAGCTCGCCTGCCATTGGTTTATAATCAGAAATGTCACATGATGCCCAGAACAAGAGACTGGAATTACACAGGCTGATACATTTGCCTCCTTCTGTTTCTTAACAGAAACGATCCTGTCTCTTTAGTTACATCTGTAAATTGTGTGGAGTCATTGCAGAAAAAAAAACCAGGAAGAGAGCTAGACATTTAAAAAAATTGCAATAAAAATAATTCTTTTGTTACCCTGGCATATTTTTAAAACTCTTTTTTTTGTCATTTTTGCTACAATTTTACATCAAAGCACAGAATAGATACGTGACAGATAATAAGAAGCTTCATGTCTACAGCTCTCCTACTATCAGCAGACTATGATGCAAGCATGGGGGAACCACAGCAGTGGACCTGGTCAGCACTGAACACCTCCTCAAAGTCTACCTTTGATGCAGCTGTCCTGAGAGTTTTCTGGGGGAAAAATCTTACTCTAAAGAACAGGAATCCTATTAAGAGGAAAGATTGGAACTGAGTCAGTGAGACTCCCGTCTGTCTCTGTCCCTATCTCTGTATCTTTATCTCTGTCTCTCCTTTTCTCTCTGATCTCAAACTCTCCATCTTCCTGCCTCAGCCTCTTTAGCGCTGGATTTACAGCCGAGTGCCACCATGAGTTGGTATTAGCAATCCCATTTTTTCTGAATTGTGGATTTTTATTTTCAATGTTTCACTTTACTTCCAAATAAGAAGGGATTTTACTTACTTTTTTAAATGAGCACATACATATAACAATTATTGCTATTTTTACTTATCTAAATCTGAGGATTCATGACTGCCAAAAATTACTCAACCACAAAAATGTGCCGAATATTCATTATATGCCAGCATTGTTCCCACCACTGGAGACTAAGGAGTGAGACAGATTGAGTAGCTTCTCCACTTGGTACGTAGGGGAAGAGATGGGTATCATGGAGAATGACTGGAAAGTCCACAGATGTTTCAAATGGTGCAGTGAAATTTGTG
Organism: Mesocricetus auratus; assembly: GCF_017639785.1. Taxonomy (NCBI): domain Eukaryota; kingdom Metazoa; phylum Chordata; class Mammalia; order Rodentia; family Cricetidae; genus Mesocricetus; species Mesocricetus auratus. The sequence goes on along the minus strand of NW_024429194.1, from coordinate 36,603,111 downwards.
GGGCTGGATGCATTAACCAGAGGGAAAGTTACAGGAGACCTCTTTAATTCTAGGACCTAGACGGACTGGTGAAGATTTGAGTCTCAGCCAGTAAGCAGATAAAGAGCTGAGAAGGGAATTCTGGGTAGTGTAGATTCTTGAATGAAAGGCCAGGAGTGCAGGAGAGGCTGAAAGCTTTGCAGACTAGCATGACAAGAACAGCACTCTTTCATACTTCTGTTGTCATTGCTAACTTGGGTTTATTGACTAGCTATACCTCCACCCATCCCAAAGGTCTTGGTGCTTTGGCAAGTCAGTTAGAAAACTCCGCTTAGTATTCACGAGAGCACTTGGCATGGGGGCAGGGGGTGTTGATGCAGCAGAGAGGAGTCAGACTAGAAAGGCTGGGTGATAGTGGTGGGTGGAAAGGGAAAAGTTCGTGTAAGGGGGCGCATTCAAGGTCATTCAAGGTCAAAGATGCTTTGTTGAATTGAAGATGCTTTGTTGAATTGACTTGACTATGCTAAAGTCAATGGGTAGTTGTGGTGGGTTTTAAGTAGGAGATACATTTGGATGGGGAAAGGGAAGGACCCTGGTACTCTTCTGGTTTCTCTTACTGGCTTCAATCATGTAGGTCTCAAGAATGGATTTCAGATGGTCAGCCTTGGCTTGGCAGCAAGAGCCTATACCCGCTGAGGCAATCTTACTTGCCCTTGTCTCACTTGAATAATCAACAAAAAAGTTTTTCTGTGTCTGCTAGTGTGGTAGCTAATCTCGACCGTGAGCTTGATACATATAGAAAGATCGAACCTCAGATGAAGAATTGCCTCCATCAGATTGGTTTGTGGACAATTTTCTTGACTGATTTAGTGGGCCCAGCCAACGATAGTCAGTACATTCCTAGGCAGGTGGCCTGGTCTGTATCAAAAAGTTTGCTGAAATAGCCAGTAAGCCACAGTCCTTGTGGTCTGGGCTTCAGTTCCTGCCTCCAGGCATGAGCTCCTCTAGCTTCCCTTAGAGATGGACCTGTAAGTCGATAGATACTCTCTCTCCCTCAAGTTGCTTTTGGTCAGAATGTTTTCTCTTAACAACAGAAAAATAACTAACTAGGGAAGGAACCTAAATCTTAAAGTGAAAACCTAAAGCTTTACATTCGATGGGCATGGGTCAAGCACGGACTAGCTATACTTTTTCTGTGGAGCAAATGACGCCATTTTATTTAGCTCTTTTCTATTTTAGCTGCATGTGCCTTGTCCCCTGTGACTTTGATAAAGAGTAAAGATGAATTTCTTCTCAGCTTGTATTACTTTAGCAAATTAAGTTCTCATTTCCTCTGCTTTGAGGCTGAGATGGCAATGTCTCCATGAAAGGACTCCATCTGCACATCTGTCCCTGGAAGAAGGCTGTGAAAAGCTGTGTCTAAAATCAGTGAAAGGACACCATTTTGTTAGACCGGGATTTTCGGAGCAGTCTCAGCAGTGAGATAAACATCCCAAAGGACCTTCTGGATTTTAAAAACCAAAGCAAGGAAACCAACAAAAGCAAATAAAGAAATACGAACTCAGTCATCTAATTTACCTTTGGTGCCTTATCCTAAATCCCGACACAAGTGGCTTGTTTCTATGATGTTTTGTAAATTGTGACTGTTCCAATGCATGACTGCCTATGGACTTAGTCTAGACATTCTAGCCATTAAGCTGCCAACTTCACAGGTAAGTGAATCATCTGTGTTTAGGTTTCCTGTTGCTCTCTTAAATGCTTGTCTTCTTCCCTTGTGAGGGTCACATCGTGTACACGGTGGACATCCTATTTCAGGGATGGGGGCTGGTGACTCTACTCTCCGTACAGAGTAGTGTTAGAATTCCCATTCTCCCCTCCAGTCCGCATGACTCCTTCGCCCCACAGTACTTGTTGTAGTGTTACAATTGAGTCTTGATGAGAGGGAATCTTCAGGAAATTATTCAGCAATGACAGGCATGTTTGGGGTCTTCCCAGTGCTAATGAAACAAATGTGAAATACGTTTTTCTTTTCTTTTTATTAGATAAATTGTTTTCATTTATTTTACAGCCTGACTACAACTTCCCCCTTCCTCCTCTCCTCCTGTTCCCCACACCCCCCACGCTTCATCTGTATCCCTATCCACTCCTCTGTTTCTGTTCAGAAAGGGGTAGGCCTCCCGTGGGTGTCAACAGAGCATGGAATATTGAGTTGAGGTAGGACTAAGCTTCTCCCTTTGTATTAAGACTGTGTGAGGCAACCCGGTATGAGGAACAGGCTCCCAAAAATCAGCCCAAGCATTAGGGACAGGCTCTGATCCTATTGCTAGGAGTACTACAAATAGACCAAGCTACACAATTGTCACACATATGTGCAGGGCCTAGATCAGTCCCATGCAGACTTCCTACCTGTCAGTCTTAGAGTCTGTGGGCTTCTATGAACCCAGGTTAGTTTTTTCTGTGGGTTCTGTTGTGATGACCTTGACTCCCCCAACTGCCCCCCCAATTCCTAATGCTGAAAACAATTCCTATTCTTCTTCTTCCTCCTCCTTTTCCTCCTCCATTTTCTAGCTCTGCTGGGGATCACGAGCAGGGCCATAAACATGCCGGCTAACACGTCTTGAAGTTCTAGTGAACACAGCTTTGTTTCTAACACCGCCTTCAAGGATCCAGACTTAATTGGGTCAAACTAATTCTTCTTCATTTCTTATCGACTTCCTTCAAGAAAAAAGCCATTCTTTCTAAAATTACAATTATGACCTACTAGAATTATGGGAAGATTTTTAAGTGAAGGGGCCAGTGAGATGGTTCAGCTGGTAAAGTTCTTGTAGCCTAAATTCAATGCCCGGAACTGATGTGGCAGAGGGAAATAACAGACTCCGGCAAGTTGGCCTCTGACTACTCCTTGTGCATCATGGAGCAAATTCTTCCTCATCCCACCCACAGATACATAAATGTTAAAACCTTTACAAAGATTTTAAGTCAAATGTATATTCAAGAAGAAAACCATTGTGTTGCTTCTCTTGTTTAAAGGTGTCCACCAAAGTTTAAGCATTGGAAATCTAACTCTAACTTCACAGACAAGCAGGGCCCAGTGAGAGGTGTCTAGGTTTTCATGACTCTACCCCTAAGAGGTGGATGAATGACTTATTACAGAAGTGGGCTGATTGTTAAGGGAGTGCATTAGATACAAAACAACTTTAGCATTTGCTGTTTCACTATTTTTGTTATAAACCAAGATAATATCAAAAGCTCGGTGGGGGTGGATGGAGATGGGGGGTGGGCAATATATAATATAGTTAATTACCAAATCACCACCCTTCCATTATTTGGAAAAGTAACATGCTGTCTCCAAGCTACACCAACACCTTGTCCCCCAAGTTTATAGCAGGAGCATCTCTAAAAACAGTGGAGATAGAAAGAGCTATTAAGTTTTCCATGCCAATGTTATTAACTTTTTTTTTCAACATAGAATTTCCTTGTGTAGCCCTGGCTGTGCTGGAACTCACTCTGTAGACCAAGCTGGCCTCAAACTCCAGAGATCCACCTGCCTCTGCCTCTGCCTAATTGCTGGGATTAAAAGCATGCACCACCACTGCCTTGAAACAAATTTATAACCTTATCTTAATGTCTTGCAATTTTCCTTTTTTCTCTTATCAAATTTTAAAAGTAGCCCTTTTCAAGACTGAGATTCAAGAGAATCAGCTCACCCTGGAACAACATTGGTCAGGTCTCTTTCTGTTGGCAAATCTCTTAAGTCTAACTCTAGATCACATAAGTGAAAGAGGGAATGTAATGGGACTGGAGAGATTGTTCTGTGGTTAGAGAACACTTGCTGAGGACCCAGGTTCAGTTCCCAGTACTCTTATCAGGCAGCTCACAACTACCTGGAACTCCAGCTCCAGGGGACCTGATACCTTCTGGATTCTGAGATCACTTGCACTCTCACACATGAACAACACCCTCCCCCCCACACACAGACACACAGACAGACAGACACACACAGACAGACAGACAGACAGACACACACACACACACACACACACACACACACAAACGATGAAAGCTTATATAAATCTCTCTTTAAAAAGGAGGAATGTGTTGTTTCCTGTAACTCAAAAGCTCAGAGAAGTCAGATACATCTGGATACAGATGTTGGATAGGGTAACTCCTGGCACCGCCTTCTTTGCATTGGTCTTGCTTTCAGACAGGACTCCTTTATGATGGATACACAGAATGAAAAAATGTCTGCCAGCTGCTCCAGCTGCTCTGCTAATTTAGATGCTTCAGTAGGGAATCCCCATTGATGTGCTGAATAAACAGTAACAGTATTTTCTATGTAGATTCTGAGCCGATGGAGAGCCAGTTGAGAACTAGGAAACACAACCACTGGTTCAAATACCACCTTCGAGACTGACACAAACTGCCATTTGTCACAGCTATCAGTTGGTCCCACATGGGTTTCCCAGTATGAACCATAGAAGCAGGCAGACTTTCTTTCTTTTTCTTTAAATTAGAAACATGCATGCTTCAAATGTCAATCCCAGCTCGTCATCCCCCCCCCCCCCGTGTCTCTCCACCAGCCCTATCCCCCCACCCCAGCCCAATCCCCACATCATTCCCCAGGGAGGGTGAGGCCCTCCTTGGGGGGATCTCCAGAGTCTATCATTTTATCCAGGCCAGGACCTAGGCCCTTCCCCATGTGTCCAGGCTGAGAGAGCATTCCTCCATGTGGAATGGGCTCCCAAAGTTCATTTGTATGCCATGGTGAACATTAGTCTACTACCCAAAGCCCCAGAGATTTCTGAGGCCTCCTCACTGACACTACATTCATGGAGTCTGGATCAGTCCCCTGTTGGCCTCTTAGTCATCAGTCTGGGGTTCAAGAGCTCCCCCTTGTCCAGTCAGCTGTCTTTGTGGGTTTCACCAGCATGGTCTTGACTGCCTTGCTCATCACTCCTCCATCTCTGTTACTGGGTTCCAGGGGGTCAGTTCAGTGTTTATCTGTGGGTATCTGTCTCTGCTTCAATCAGTCACTGGATGAAGGTTCTCGAATGGCATATGAGGTAGTCATCAACCTTATCATCAGGTAGGGGCTATTAATATGGTCTCTCCGCTATTACTTAGTTTTCCAGTTGGTGTTATCCTTGTAGATCTCTGGAAATCTCACTGGTGTCAGCTCTCTCCTCAAAGCTATAATGACTCCAACTATTATGGTATCTCTCATCCTGGTCTCCTCTATTCTTACCCCAACTCAACCTTCCTGTTCCCCCATGTCTTCTTCAACCCTCCTCTTATCCCCCTCCCTTTTTCCTGGTTCCCTCTCCTTTGCCCCCATGTTCCCAATCTGCTCAGGAGATCTTGCCTCTTTCTTTTTCTCTGGGGTATAATGCATATATCTTGGGAACCTCCCTCTTTCCCAGACTCACTGGTCCTGGGATTGTATGCTGACATTCCCCTGATCCATGTCTAAAATCCATATATGAGTGAATACATACCATGTTTGTCTTTTTGTTACTGGGTTACTTCACTCAGGATGGTTTCTTCTAGTGCCGTCCATCTGCCTGCAAATTTCAAGATTCCATTGTTCTTTTCTGCTGAGTAGTACTCCATTGTGTAAATGTACCACGTTTTCTCTATCCACTCTTCAGTTGTGGGGCATCTAGTTTGCTTCCAGGATCTAGCTATTACAGATAATGCTGCTATGAATATAGTGGAACAGATATCCTTATTGTATGAATGGACATCTTTTGGGTATATGCCTAAGAGTGGAACTGCTGGGTCTTGAGGAATCTCCATATTGATTTACAAAGTGGCTGTACAAGTTTGCAATCCCACCAGCAATGGACGAGTGTTCCCCTTTCTCCACATCCTCTCCAGCATAAGCTGTCATTGGTGTTTTTGATTTTAGACATTCTGACAGGAGTAAGATGATATCTCAGGGTTGTTTTGATTTGCATTTCCCTAATGGCTAAAGATGTTGAACACTTTTTAAAGTATCTCTCAGCCATTTTAGACTCCTCTATTGAGAATTCTCTATTTAGTTCAGTCCCCCACTTTTAAATTGGGTCCTTAGGTGTTTTGGAGATTAGTTTCTTGAGTTCTTTGTAAATGTTGGAGATTAGCCCTCTGTCAGATGTGGGGTTTGTGCATATCTTTTCCCAATCTGTGGGCTGCCTTTTTGTCTTGCTTGACTGTGTCCTTTGCCTCACAGAAGCTACTCAGTTTCAGGATTGATTGTCGACCTCAGTGTTTGTACTACTGGTGTTATGTTCAGGAAGCAGTCTCCTGTACCCATTTGTTCAAGGGTACCTCCCACTTTCTCTTCTAACAGGTTGAGTTTGGCTGGATTTATGTTGAGGTCTTTGATCCATTTGGATTTAAGTTTTGTTCATGGTGATAGACAGGGATCTATCTGCAGTCTTCTACATGCCAATATCCAGTTATGCCAGCATCATTTGTTGAAGGTGCTTTCTTTTTTCCATTGTATAATTTTAGCTTCTTTGTCAAAAATCAGCTGTTCAAAGGTTTGTAGATTAATCTCAGAGTGTTCAATTGGATTCCATTGGTCTACCTGTCTATTTTTGTGCTAATACCAGGCTGTTTTCAGGACTATAGCTCTATAATAGAGCTTGAAGTCAGGAATGGTGATGCCTCCAGATGTTGCTTTGTTGAGCAGGGTTGTCTTGGCTATCCTGGATTTTTTTGTTTTTCCATATAAAGTTGAGAATTGTTCTTTCAAGGTCTGTGAAGAATTGTGCTGGAATTTTGATGGGGATTGCATTGAGTCTGTAGATTGCTTTTGGCAGAATTGCCATTTTTACTACGTTGATCCTATTTATCCAAGAGCATGGGAGTTCTTTCCATTTTCTGATGTCTTCTTTAATTTCTTTCTTTAAAGACTCAAAGTTCTTGTGATATAGGTCTTTCACTTGTTTGGTTAGTGTTACCCCAAGAAACAAGCAGGCAGACTTTCTGCTCGCTCAGGGACCCAGGTAGTTCTATACTGGATTAAGCCTCTAAAGGGGTGTGTTTAAGCAACGTGGGTGCCCAAGTTTTTGTTCTCAAATTTACCAATTAAATAAGTCACTCTTGCCCGAGGACTAGGTAGAGGATGAAAAAAGTCAGTTGAAGCTACAAGTGACATGGGTGTAAGTTTCTACCAAGGTGTCTTTGTTTGCCATTCCTTAACACACTGGATTAACTATTTCATCTTTGAAACCATGGATAGCCAGGGATGAGGGCCCCTCCCTTCAAGGACAGTCCACGCCTTCCTTTTTGAGGCCACCTACACCTGTCACCACTCCCCTGAGGATCCTTGTGATCCTCCAGTGAACACTGCAGTTGGTAACTAGAAAGTTCTGAGGTAGCCGGGTGGTGGTGGCTCATGCCTTTAATCCCAGCACTCGGGAGGCAGAGGCAGGTGGATCTCTGTGAGTTCGAGGCTGGGCTGGACCGACAGCCTCGAAACCAATACAGAGAAACCCTGTCTCGTAAAAACCAAAAAAAAAAAAAAAAAAAAAAAAAAAGAAGAAGAAAGTTCTGAGGTAGTTCAACCACTTTCAACGGTTTTGTGTCCAGGATTTTAAAATTCATTTCCTAGTCTATTTCCTAACCCACAAGATGTCCACAGGTACCCAATGTCATCTTTCTGAGACCACAGGATGGCACAAATGGTAAGATCTACAGAAATTCCCAGCTAAACACATACTCCTAAGCAAATATCTTGCATGTAAAACCTTCCAGGGCTCTGAATTACCCAAGGCTCAATTGTCTGGTGGTTTATAGGACAAACATTCTCCTCCAATATTCTGAAGCTCCTAACAGTGCCCTTTACTCCCAGATGGTCTTTGGGTGACCTGTATTTATGTAGGAAAAGACCCCAAACAAGCAAGATAGGAGTTTAGGCCTTGTGTGAGTTTGACTAAAAAGGAATAAAGAAATAGTCAATTCTTGATGAGCAAGATAGGAACTTATACCTCATGTGAGTTTAACTAAAGAGGAATAAATAAATAGTCAATTCTTGACAGGCAGTGGTGGCAGATGCCTTTAATCCCAGCACTTGGAGTCAGAGGCAGGTGGATCTCAGTGAGTTCAAGGCCAGCCTGGTCTACATAGTGAGTTCCAGGACAGCCAGGACAGCTACACAGAGAAACCCTATCTTTTTTTTTTTATACTCGGGATGAATACTGATATACTGCCCAAGGCTCAATAGATTACCTAGGCCTCCTCACTGACACCCCCATTCAGGGGGTCTTGATCAGTCCCATGCTGGATTCCCAGGCATCAGCCTGGGATTCAAGAGTTAACCCTTGTCAGGTCAGCTGGAGAAACCCTGCCTTGAGAAAAGAAACAAAAAGAAAAGAAAAGAAAAAGTAAAGTCAGTTCTCTTTCATATCTCCATCAGTGGATTGAGTCAGGGTTCTTTAGGTGTGGAGCCAAGGGATGGAGAGTTAGGTAAAAGGAGAGATGAGGCAGAGGTTAGGGTTAATGACTGACTTTCTAGCCGGGTGGTGGTGGCGCACGCCTTTAATCCCAGCACTTGGGAGGCAGAGGCAGGCGGATCTATGTGAGTTCGAGGCCGGGCTGGACCGATAGCCTCTGAAACAATACAGAGAAACCCTGTCTCGTAAAAACCAAAAAAAAAAAAAAAAGACTGACTTTCTGGCTGCACTTAGTGTGGGAGGTCAGAGAAGTCTGGCTATCCTCCGGCTCCTCTCAACACTGCTCCTCTACCACCACAAGACTTGGAGCCCCCATGGCTGATCTCACTCCATCCTGTCTCACTCAGTCCTTCCTCACCGCCAGACTCTTTTCTGTCATGTCCCTTCTGGAGTTCCGGGACCCCAAGCCAGGGTGCTGGCTCCATTCTCCATTCTTATTCCACCTACAATAGATCAATGGCACAGTCACTTGATGAAATAAAAATGGAAGTGAGATGATGCCACTTCTCCATAGCCCATCTAGAATAAACCTCGCAAACCTCACCGTCCATTGGCTCTGCTTCCAGTCCCTGCACCTGTTCGTGTTTTCCCCGGGTTTTCTCCCTTTGATAGCGGCCTCTTCCTTGGTCTTCAAATTGCCAGCCCGCTTTTGCTGTAGATTTTGCAGATGTCAAAGTCCATTTTCTGTAGCTATCACACTCCCCTCCAGATGTCTTCTTTTTTGTTGTTGTTTTTTGTTTTGTTTTGTTTTTGATTTTTCGAAACAGGGTTTCTCTGTATAATAGTCTTGACTGTTCTGGAACTTGCTTTGTAGACCAGGCTGGCCTTAAACTCATAGAAATCCACCTGCCTCTGTCTCCCAAGTGCTGGGATTAATGTGTGCGCCACCACCACCCAGCTCCAGAAGTGCTCTTGATTGACCTGCCTTCTTTGGTCGTTGCTCAGATGTTATTATTTTGGCGAACTCACCTTTGATCACCCGGATAAAATTGCAGTTGCCCCGGTGGTAGACAGAATAATTGGTCTCCAAAGATGCTCATATCCTAATGGCCCAAACCTGTGAATATGTCATGCTACATTGCAAAAAGGGAGAGTCATGGCAAAGGTTCTTATAGAAGGATGGCGAAGGTCAGAGAAGGACAAATAACAGAAGCAGAAGTGGGATGAGGCCATGCATCAAGAAAATGGGCAGCCTCTCGAAGATGCAAAGATAGGCAGGGAAATATAGTTGCCTCCCCCAGCCTTCCAGAAGAATGCATCCTGTTGACACCTTGACTGCAACCCAGTGAGACCCATTTTATACTTACAACCTGAAGACATATAAGAAGATAAATTTTTTTTATGTCAGAGTTAAGAAAATTGCAGCTCCTCCCTGATAATGAGTTTGATGACTACCTTACATGCCATCCTAGAACCTTCATTCAATAGCTGATGGAAGCACTAAACACTGAACTGAACTCCTGGAACCCAGTGACAGAGAGGGAGGAGTCATGAACAAAGGGGTCAAGACTGTGCTGGTGAAGCCCACAGAAGCAGCTGATCTGAATAAGGGGAAGATCATGGACCCCAGACTGATGGCTGGAAGGCCAGCATGGGACTGGTCCAGACCCCCTGAATGTGGGTGTCAGTGAAGAGGCCTAGGAAATCTTTGGGGCCTTGGGTAGTAGATCAGTATTTATCCCTGGCGTATGAATGGACTTTGGTGCCCATCCCACAATGAGGGATGCTCTCTCAGCCTGAACTCTTGGGGGAGAGCCTAGGCCCTGCCCTGAATGAAATGACAGACTCTGGAGATCCCCCCATGGAGGGCCTCACCCTCTCTGGGGAACGGAATGGGGATTGGGTCGGGAACTGGGGGGACTGGAAGGGCAGGGGAGGAGGGAAGAGAGAGGAAGCTGGGATGGACATGTGGAGCAAGCTTGTTTCTAATTTAAATAAACAAGAAAATTGTAAAAACAAAACAAAACAAAAAACCAATATAAACTAATATAAATACAAACTAATACAGAAGCTAATGCAATCCCTACCATTGTCCTCCCAATCCTCTAACTTTCTGCTTCTACCCAGTAAAAGGTCAACTCGATAAGAGCAGGAAGCATTTTATTTGTCATTAGACCCCCAACATTAGAACATCGATGTCTATAGGGTACTAGAGTCACAAAAAGTATTTGCCTAATGGCAGATGTATTTGCCCTCCATCAACAGCAATATATCATTGTTAAGCCTCTCTTTAATTTTATGAAATGCTTTACAGGTTTTGAGGCTTATGCAGGGTGGAACACACCTGTAATCCCAGCACTGGGGAGACTGAGGAAGGGAGATTGTGAGTTTGAGGACGGGCGACATTGCAAGTGTTACGCTGGCCTTAGCTACATAAGACTGTCTCAAAAATGAACAAATAATAAAAAATGAGGAAAAAAGACTTGTTCTTCCTAATATTAAGGTATTTCTTATGCACTTTTAGCCCCTTTACATGTAAGACTGTTGGCAGTGTTCTATATTTTTTTGTACAAATGTGATACAGATGAATTAGCAGTTTCACTCAAAAAAACTCACCCCCATATTTTAAATGTCTTCAAATGGGAAAAGAAAAGTATTTCACATTTTAGATTTTCAAAAGCTACTAGCATTCCAGAAACATTAGTAAATTCAAACATTATGGCATTACCTAATAAAGAAAGCAATCTTTAAATTCCTGGCTAAGCAGCAACTTCCTGAAGTCGCATAGCTTTGAATGCAAGGACCAAAAGTCTTCTGGTAAGAATTCAGAAGTATGTTTCTTATAGATTTAGGGGGTGTAAGCCCTTCCAGAATAGCCCCCCCAATTCATCTTGCTCTCTGCTACCACACAGTCTCTTCAAATTGAGGACATGAGAAAACGTACCGTTTGCTGGTTTTTATGAATAGGCCACGTGTGTTTCCTCATCATGATCGGCATCCCAGTTTGGGCTTCTGGTACTTCATGCTGTCTGGACCATACAGTGTATCACCTTTCCCTCCCATCTGAGACATTAGCATCACTCCAGGTGGTCCTTCTGCTCTAGCTCCTAAGGTTGTCTTGGATTCTGGCTGCTGTTCAGTGCTAAAGAACCAGCCGTTGCCATAGATATTCCTTCAGGTAACTTTAGAAAGTTTATTTACCTTTTGTCGTTGCTGAGTTAGTTCTTTGACAGTTTCATACATACATGTGTATATATATATATATATATATATATATATATATATATATTGCATTCTGGTTGTTCTTTCCTCCTATCCTCTCCTATCTCCTGATCCCTGTCCTTCTCCCCTACTTGATCCCCTCTCAGATTCACAAGTTTTGGTTTAGTTTAATCAGGGCCACCCGTGTAACCCCTGGACTGGGACTCTTCTTTGGAATCTGCTGTTGTTATCAGTAGGTATACAACAGAAGGCAACGACTCCTCCATTTTCATAGTCTGTTTAGAGGAAATAGTTCAACAGTGATGGCTGGGACCCCTGAGCTTCTCCTGAATCTTTGCCCGGCTATTGATGGCTCCATTCTTTTGGTTTTGTTTTTCGAGACAAGGTTTCTCTTTGTTTTAGCTTTGGAGGCTGTCCTGGAACTCGCTCTGTAGACCAGGCTGGTCTCAAACTCAGATATCCACCTGCCTCTGCCTCCCAAGTGCTGGTATTAAAGGTGTGTGCTACCGTTGACCGACTTGATGGCTCCAGTCTTGTGTAGACCCAGTGCAGCCGTCCAGAGTTGCTGAGAGTTCGTGTTTAGAGTGGCTCTGTATTGCCCAGAAGATGGCATTTTGCAGATGGATACCCAATATTTGTAAATTTCCAGGGCTATGAAGACCATCTTTGACTATCTTGTGCTTTTAGTCTAGTAAATATCTTCTCCTCAGTTTCATAGTGCCAAATGGCAGATATTGGATACTTTACCTAGTTCTCTGGAAAAATTGGGAGTGCTCTGAATCTTTGGGAGGACAGGAAATCAGTTCATCCACCTGCTAAACCCAGCAGAGGTCACATTGAACAGAGGGGTTGGGTTGAGTGATAGACAAGTGACTGGCAGTTTACTGAAGAAGAAGCTGGACAGTCAAGCAGATGAAGAATCCCACCAGCACCCAGAGGGTAGCAGATGAAGGAAAGAGAGGGCTCTGAGAGGTCTTAAAGGTGGACATACCTGTGACAGTGGTCAACGGCTCACACAGCATGTTTCCTCCTATGGCTTTTCAAGTATTTGACTTCATACGTTGTGGCTGCTTCCTGGCAAAGAGCCAGGATTTCCATAGCTGGGCCCTAATGTGATGGTTAGCTGACTGCCACAACGAAGGAGAAAAAGAATTTTCCCAACTAGAAGTGAGCTGTAACGGTCATGGTAGAACTTCCTTGTGGACACAGATAATGAGTGAGCCACCACCAGTCTGAACCTTTTTTCACATTCATTGTCGGCAGTCAGAATTGATCAGATGTACTTGTGATTTCCTTCCTTCTCTTTTCTTTCCCTCTTTTTGTATTCTCAAAACAGAGTCTTGTATGGGGTCCAGACCAGTCCCAAACTCCAGATCTATCTGCCTCAGCCTCCTGAGTAGCTTAGTCTACTTCAAACTTCTGTTTCAAGCATTTTAACCACATTGGGTAAGCTTCTACCTCCTCAAGAAAGGATAAGCAGCGAGACATAGGTCACAGTATAAAGAAGAAAGCTCAGGCTTCAAGAGCAAGGGGGCATTTGGAGACAAGACATCTGTGAGTATAAAAAGTATGATGACTTAAACATAACCGATTAAACAAAATTACATGTAACTACAATAAAATGCATTGGCCATTGAAAGATAATACTGGAAACGAGATTATTAAGTCTCAGTTTCCAAATGCAACAAGATGGGTCATCTAAAACCTCAAAAATAGTCCTGGACCCAAGCCGTGGAGATCCAGAAGCAGCAAGCCTGAGCTAAGACCGAGGAACCTGGATTTTAAACAAAAAGAAGGCAGGAGAAATGAAGGGAAAGGGGTGGAGAGGGAAGCACACACGCGCACACACACACACACACACACACGCATGCACGCACGCACACACACGTGCACGCACGCACGCACGCACACACACACACACACGTGCACGCACGCACACATGCACGCACTGAGAACCACAAGTGCACTCTGTGTTGGGGAGTCTGGAGTTAGGGTTTGCGATGACAGATATATTTGGAAAATCACACAAATGAGTAATAGGCCATATGCTAACACACACTGTCCAAAGTGGCAATAAGATGATTTCATAACCTTTATGGTGGTGTATTTTTAAATTTTACCATAAATGTGCATAAATGGATATGTTTTTCTCATATAATTATTAAAAATACTGTTCCTCAGAGAGCTTATGTTTTAAAAAGGAAAAGAAAAGAAGAGAAAAAAGAAAGGCACAGGGTCAAAACAGTTTCGTGGATGAGTTCTTGACACTCTATGAAGAGAGGAATAATTTTCATTTTACTTAAGATGTTACAGAGCAGGAAAAGACACAAAGTAACCCACCTCACTTTAAGAGCTGTCCAATCCCTGCATGGCAAAGCTTCACAAAGAGAGCTGGGTAAACAATCACAAGCCGATTTCATTTTAAATATGATACAAAAAGTTGAAAACAATAGTAGCTTTCATTTAGTACTGTGTTAAATAGCAATACTCCACGACAAGGTACAGCATCTTCTAAAATGCAAACATATTTCAATATTAGCAGGTTCTTAGTAAAAATTTTTCAGCAAATAAAAAGAATAAAGTCTTTGATACCATGATGTCAATGGAGTTTGGAGAGTGCATTTGATGATGGTAAATATACAATTCGTTCAAAAAAAAAAAAAAAAAAGAGAAGACTGAGGCTCCTTACAATATTAGAAGGACACTTCATAGCCAGGAGTTGGTATTCAGGCCTTTAATTCTAGCAAGTTGGGAAGCAGTGACAGATAAATCTCTGTGAGTTCAAGGCCAACTTGTTCTATATAACAAGTTCCGGGCCAGGCAGGGCTGCACAGTGAGGCCCTGTCTTTAAAAAGAGAGAGAAAGAAAAAGAAAGACACTTCCTAAATAGGGTAGAAAATGTTTATTTTAAATAATTATCTAGCATTATACAGAACAATGGGTAAAGTTAAGGCATATTTTATACTACTAAATTATCAAAAGTTCATATAGCTTGAATGTGATTCATTCCTCAAGTTTCATGTGTTGGAAGCGTGATCCTTACTGTGTGGTACGTACTTTAAAAGTCAGGGTCTCGCTGGGCGGTGGTGGCGCACGCCTTTAATCCCAGCACTCGGGAGGCAGAGGCAGGCGGATCTCTGTGAGTTCGAGGCTGGGCTGGTCCGACAGCTTCCAAAACAATACAGAGAAACCCTGTCTCGTAAAAACCAAAAAAAAAAAAAAAAAAAAAAAAAGAAGTCAAGGTCTCGTGAGTGCTAATTAGGTCACAGGGTACTATCTACATGAATGGCCCAATATTGTTCTGGGGTCTGCAGTGGCTCAGACTCCCTGTGACTTGTTAGCATAGGTTATTATAAGTGAGGCATATGGGTCTCAAGAGATCTCTTAATAAATCTAAACAAAAAAAGAGAGAGACAGAAAATTGTGTGTTTGTGTGTGTGTGTGTGTGTGTGTGTGCGTGTGTGTGTATAAAAAGGGGGAGCGGATAGCTCAGCAGTGAAGAGCTGAAGGGCACTGGTGGCTTTTTTAGAGGCTTTTCCAGAGTTCAATACCCAGTACTCACGTCAAACAAACCACAACCGTCTGTAACTCCAGCTCCAGGGGATCTGACACCTTCTTGTCATCACTATCAGCACATACACACATTGTATACATACACACCACACACACACACACACACACACACACCACACACACCACACACACACATACACACACCACACACACACATTATATATACACACACCACACATCCACACACACACACCATACACATACACACATTGTATACATACACACACACACACACACATACACACATTGTATACATACACACCACACACACACACATACACACCACACATCCATACACACACCACACACACATACATGCATTGTATATAGACACACCACACATTCATACACACACATACACACACCACACATTCATACACACACCATATACATACACACACATACACACACCATACCACACACACACCACACACATACACACACACCATACACATACATATATACACACAGTACACACACACACACACACACACCATGTACCACATCACACACACCACACCACACACACACACCACACACATACACACACCGTACCACACCACACACACATCACACACATACATATACACACACACATACACACATTGTATACATACAAACCACACATCCATACACATACCACACACATACCACACACACACCACACTACACACATACCACACACACACCACACACACACACCATACCACACACCCACACACTACACACACCACACACACACCATACCCCACACACACACCCATACACACACGGCACCACACACACACCACACACATACATATACATACACACACTACACATGCACATACACACCATGCACCACATCACACACACACCACACACACCCAACACCAATCACCACACTCACACACACACACACCACACCACACACACACACACACACTATACATACATACCACACCACACCACACACACATAAACCACACAACACACACAAATAAAAATAAAACAAATCTTTATTTTCAAAAAAGTAGATTGTGTCTGAGCTGAGTTTGATCCTCAGAACCCATGTAAAAATGCTGATCTTAGGGCATACTTGGACATTTTAAATGTTTAAAACTACGGCTATCTGGTTTATTGTATCTCGGAGACATATAACTCTCCTCCTACCACAGTAATTTTGTTAAATTAGGGCAGTTGGCGTCCTCAAGTTTTCAGGGGCAGGAGCTGAAAGCAAAGGTGAATGCTTAGAGAAATACATTGTCAGTCAAGCTAAGTCTCAGAGATGCCAGTCTTGGGAGCACTGAAAGGGTTTTCATTCAATGAAGAAAGAGGGCTCTGCCAGGCAAGGACAGTGGAGTCAGGTAAGGAATGGGAGGGATGCTGCCATTACCAAAGAGCAGACACTTCAGCTGAGAGTGGTGCTTCCAGACACTGAGAACCCTTCCTATTTCCATAGGAGGTGGATCCTCTAAAACAATTAAGTAAAATGCCAAGTCACCTAGATTTTCCCCTACTGTCCCCTTCCATCTGAAGGCTTGTGTCAGGATTCAACTCTAAGAGAACCCCTAGTGAACAGACAGCGCAAGAGACAGAAAACGTTAGAAAATGCGCGATTCCTTCTATGTCCCCCAGTAATGAGGGCATTTGATTTAGATCAGGGTTAGGGAACTGTGTCATATTAAAAATGTGATGGAAGTAATGAATAGCAGATTTAAAAGTCAGGAATAAAATTAATGAATTGGAAAACAACTCAGGGAATTCTGCCAGGACTTCTCATTCCTGAAGGAAGCATGATGTGTGGAGACAAAGAAGACATGGGGGTTTAGGATAGTTTAGTGAGCAATGAGGACTTTTAGAGAGGCGACAGAAATACTCACATCTGAGTCCACAAAGGCCTGATCTGGGGACTGCGGAAATGACTCAGCTGCTGAAGAGCTTGCTTTGCAAGCGTGAGGAGTTGAGTTTGATCCTCAGAACCCATATAAAAGTGCTGATCTCAGGGCATACTTGCAACCCCAGTGTTGGGGTGCAGGAAGCTGGAGGGAGATCCTTGGGGCTCCCTGGGCAGCCAGTCTTGCAGTCTCGGTGAGTTCCTGGGAGACACCACCAGAGGTTGACCTCTGGCCTCCACAAGCATGCAGGCACATACGTAAACCATCACACACACAACACACATTTAAACAAACAACAACAAAACCCTTGGTCTTCATGGCAATCACTGACAAAATGCCTGGCTGATGAGTCAGCCAGCCTCTCGCTTAGTCGTAGTCATAAACAGAATTTCTGCACAGCAAAGGCAAAGGGAATTCTTTAGCTGAGGCAGATGCTACGCTGCTCTGGGAAGGATGTGGAGACGACGTGTACAACGTGAGTGATGTACAAAGTGGCGATGTACAAAGCAAGGGATGTACAAATCTGAAGTGGGTCTATTGAATGCTTCAAATATTCCACAGTATATGACGAAAACTAAATAACATTATCCCCAAGCTGGGCAAATAGCTAAAATAACAGTTACTTTACTCAGATAAAAATGAATTTAGATAATACTAATAAGAATTTTGAAATTGCAAAAAGGCTGTCGAAATTAGCCTCACCCTTCTATGTACAGAAAATTATGTTATGATGTTGTCATATAGACAGGTGGTTGAAGGATATGCAGTAAGATCTTTTGAAAATTATGGCTGGCAGAGCAGTAGCCTGCTTGAAGTCTTAGGTTTTTATCCCCAGCACTGCAAAAACACAAAGCAAACAAAATCAAAATCAAGAGTATGTATTACAGAAGTGCATTAGGCAATTAACTGATGAATTACTGTTATTTTTCAGATTTTTGTGACTTTTGTAGTACTTTTTTGTATTTTAAGATTTTGAGATCTGTTATTTTCATCCTAAATAAGAATTCATGCTCATATCTAATTTTTGGTCAAGGTATAACATACATTCAACAAAATGAGTAATCATATATATATACATACATATGCATATATACATATAGTATGTATCTATACACACATGGATATTTCGGTTTTTCAAGATAGGGTCTTTCTATGTGTCCTTGGCTGTCCTAGAACTCACTCTGCAGACCAGGCTGGCCTTGAACTCAGATCCACCTTTCTCTGCCTCCTCAGTGCTGGGTGAAGGTGTGAGCCATCGAGCCCTGCTAATTAATTTTTTATGACCTGTGAGTGAGGTGTGTATATACCCAGTTTTTTCACGAAAGCTTTACTCACGTCCCCGTGCTTATAGAACACACACTTTATCAATTGACCCACATCCTCAATAACCCTTAAGTTATATTAACTTACAAACCCACACAAAACAGACATCCTTCTTGCATTTATTCTTCTAGTTAATAAACATTAACGTAATGCTATAAAAATCTTAAAGAGGGAAAAATAAGAACTCAATATAACTGGAAAAATATAACTAATTATTAACATGTTTGTAAGAACCCAGTGTAAATGTAAAAAACTAGATCACTGAAAAAGAAAAATTGCTTCAAAGTTGCTTTTTCTAAATAAAAATATCAGATGGTTTCTGTAAAAATGTAGTGTGAATGGGAAGATACATTTTAAGAGAGTTTTTATTTATCTTCCATAACTTTTCTATATATAATATCATTATGATAGCCTATGATTTTGCTGTTTAATACATTCATGAATGTTTAATGACTACTGTTTTATGAGCACTTACAATCAGAGTGAACATCAGCTGTTCCCAACCCTAGAGTCCTCTTGTCACACATAGAAAAAATTCTGTCTTGGTTATAGCTGAGAGCCTTGTTAGAAAAAGCAGGATGTGCAATTCATTCCACATTAAAAAAAAATGAATGACTTCAGTTAACGTCTAATCATTCTACAGTGACAATACTGAATTTAAGAAAACATTAACTATCCAAGAGCTAGTTTAGTTCCTAACTTCGCCTTGCCATCATTAAGCCCAGCAAATTTAAGTATGGGGACTCATTATCTTCAACATTGTGCTGTTAGAGCAACGGCTCTCAAAGCATAACAGCCACAAATCTCATGGTACCTTCATCACTGGCTTCAAAGACGGCAGTCTCAGTGACTCTCTGTGAACTTCCAACATCCCATCGCACAGAAGTATCCTTTTCTTTTCTTCAGTCAAAGAATGAAAGCAAATCTTTCTGGGGGAAAAATCACACTCATCATCTATCACAGCCTTGACTTTGTTCTTTCCATTATAAGTTCATTGCTTTACAAAAATAAATAAATAAAACTGTCAGCTCAAAGGCACAAAGCTCTGAGTAAAACAGCAGTAATGATAATAATGATAATATTAATATTATTAATAATAATAACAATAACCTCCAACAAACCCTAGTCCTCAACTTACAGCAGCACTATTTCCTAGAAAATATCATCTAATTTATTCCTTTGTTGTATGGAACATTTGGAAATTTTGATTAGAAAGTGGGGAAACTTGTTAGAGTTTTGAAACGGTTATTTACTACCCGGATATGGTGGTTTGAATGAGAGTGGCCTTTATCAGCTCATTTTATTTTATTTTATTATTAAATACATTTATTTTACATACCAAGCACAGTTTCCCCTCCTTCCTCTCCTTCTGTCCCTTCCCCCACCTCCTTCCTATCCTCCCCTAGCCACTCCACAGAAAGGGTAAGGCCTCCCATGGGAGTCAACAAAGCATGATATATCAAGTTAGGGCAGGACCAAGCTCCTCTCTGCTTCATCATGGCTGAGTAAGGCATCCCACCACAGAGGATAGGTGACAAGAAGCCCGTACATGCACCCCATAGAGTCATATATTTGAATGTTTGGTCACTCTGGAGTGTAACTCTTTGAAAGAATTAGAAGAAGTAAGGCCTTGTTGGAGGAAGTGTCCCTGGGGTAGGCCTTGAGATGTCAAAAGCCCATGCCAGCCACCGCCTCCCTCTCACTCTGTGATTCAGTCAGGATGTAGTTCTGAGCTACTTCTCCAGCACCACACCTGCCTGCATGCTGTCATGCTCCTCACCATGGTGTTAACTCTCTGAAGCTGTAAGCCATTCCCCAATTAAATGGTTTCTCTTACAGAAGAAACTAAGCCCTGTGACGCTCTTAAACCTATCCACAAGTTGTTAAAACATAGTTTTAATGAAACTCATTTCAAATTTCCGGAGTAAGTATATCTTTTTTTTATAGCATTGTCCATTTGTTTGTTTTAGGTGGGCTCTCAGGGAAGGCAGTGATTTAAAGTGAGAAGAGGCCTTTTGGCCTGTCTTAACAGTGAGTGAGAGAGAATGAAGTACCACAGAACACTACTGAGATTTCTGTAGCTCTTTCTCCCAACTCTTATCCTCATCTTCCTTATGGTCCTCAGTTTCCTCATGACTGACCAGTGCCTCTTCTTTCTATTGTCCACCCTCCACTCTATTTCTTATGCTTCATTCTCAAACAGTACTAATGTCCATTAATGATTAAGCAGAAAAGTTAGATGGTGCATTATTCTACTTCAAGGTCCATGTGTCTAGTGATATTCACCTACAGACTTCCTGTGTGGTGCCAGATTATAAAGACAAAAATGACTTCTCCCACATTATGTAGAATGAACAAGATGTGACTCTCCAATGGTGAGAATATCACTTGCAAAGTCAGGGAAATTTCCTTAGGAAAATTCTTTCCCAAAACAATAGTAGTTTTTCAGTTCTGTTTAGTTGTACAGATGTGCTAAAAAAGCAGTGTTAGGCTTAATGTTAAGGACCATGACAAATGGAGACTGTTTTCCTTCCTAGTAATTGAAGAAATGGAAATACTGAAAATAGAAATTGATATTAGCTGTTCTGATATAAGAAATGAGAAGTTACTATAATAATTATTTCTTAACCCAAGTGATTCTTATTCAGATGGGGTATGGACACAAATTAAAGGGCCAAAATTCACACAGAAATCTGAGAAGTATATAATTTTATGGATAATGGATAACGTTTCAAACATCTGGGTGATTTGGG
This sequence comes from Mesocricetus auratus, assembly GCF_017639785.1. Lineage (NCBI taxonomy): Eukaryota > Metazoa > Chordata > Mammalia > Rodentia > Cricetidae > Mesocricetus > Mesocricetus auratus. Next base: position 36,582,003 of record NW_024429194.1, on the reverse strand, counting down.
GGCATTTTCAGAACTGCATTTCCTTTTATTTTTCTGGCGTGAAGAGTTTGAAGTATCATTAATCCCCACTGTCTAGTGTTTTGCTTTTCTGTATAACTATGTACTTGTAGCCATTACTTTAGCATCCTGATGTGTTTTGTACATCGGTCTCAGAAGAATTTCCCTCCGTGTTGATGTTTATCTAATTAAAGCTCCAAAAGGAATAAATAAGTCTTATTTTGTTATATTTACTTTAATAAGTGATGTAGGCACCTCCATGTGGAGCTTAGGATATAGGAGAGTATGACCAAGTCAGGGGGAACTTTCAAAAGAGATTTTGAAATGTACCCCCCAACGCACACATAAACCCACCCTGCACTAGCTCCTCTAAGCCTTCCCCAAAAGTTTCACATATTTACCATAGTTCCTTTGGATGTTTATACTGCTTCTTACAATAACATTCATTCATACATAGAAATTAATCTCAAAGCCTGGGTGGTCTAAATTGAGATGCTTTGTATTTAAGGTGTGTTCTGAGAAATGTATTGATGGGTGATTGCATTATTTTGCAAACAACATAGAATACTCATACTTGAATCTGAATAGTATAGCCCACTGTACATCTAAGCTGTGGTGTGTGTGTATGCGCGTGTGTGTAGTAGGAGTAGTAATAGTAGTAGTAGTAGGAGGAGGAGGAGGAGGAGGAGCAGCAAGCAGGAGAATGGTGTATTTTTCCTCTAGGACCATAATAAAAAAAGCAATACAATCCTAAATCAAATACAAGAGAAAATAATGCAATCAAGTTATCTTAGTCATTGTTCTATTGCAGTGAAGAGATGCCATGATCACAGCAGCTCTTATAAAGGAAAGTATTTAATTGGGGGATGCTTACAGTTTCAGAGGCCTAGTCCACTATCATCATGGCAGGGAAGCATGGTGACAGAGGGGTGGTGCTAGAGAAATAGCTAAAAGCTACATCCTGATCTGTAGGCTGAGAGAGAGAGGTGAGTCTAGCATGGGCATTTGAAATCTCAAAGCCCAACCCCAGTGACACACTTCCTTCAACAAGGCCACACCTCCTCCAACAAGGCTGTGACTCTTAACCCTTCTAATCCTATCAAAGAGTTCCAGAAACTCCCTGGTGACCAAGTATCCAAATATAGAAACCTATGGAGGCATTCTTATTCAGACCACTACACAAGTGATATAAGAAAGAATCAAAGGCCGGCATACAGCTTCACAGCAAGCTAAATTGTAAAAGTGAGAACATTTAGATGCATAAAAAGTATGGTATGGTAAATAAATAAACCAATAACACAGCCATCTACTTTCATTATCCAGTGTGTGTGTGTGTGTGTGTGTGATACACGATTGCATGCGTTGGCTTTAACACAATTGGCATGAGACTAGATTTGTTGACTTCAGCATCACTGTGAAGAGTTGAGTACCATGTATCATGTAGTGCTATGAAGTCTGTGACATTACCAGTCTGTGACTGGGATTTTTCAGCTACGCTATAATCTTATGGGATCATCACTGGATAGATGGGCCATCATTGATCAAATTTTGTTACAAGGTGCATGCATGTATTTCAAACATATAGTCCTGAAATTATTGTGCTATGGCCTCTCACTCTCCCCCGCTTCCTTCCCGCTTTCTGTTCCTTTTTACACAGTGGTGAGAGAAAGAAAATAACTATACTGACAGATATCTTATTATTGTTACATGCAAGCATGCACTCGGGTCCTGTCTATTCCAATTTTGTTATTTGTTTTATATTAAATCTTGACTAATCAAGTCCATCAGTTATTCATTATTTCACCATTTCCAGTAAATTCAAACATTCATTTAGGAAAATTATCTTGATTCACTAACAATTTTGGCTTTGCTGAAATTAGTTTTTATTATTAGTCAAACACTCCGATTCACAGCTTCTAATTATAAACATGGCCATATTTGAGACATTTTTATACCTTCCCAAGTGATTTGCCTCAAATCTACTTAGTTCAAGCAGTAGGTATCATAATTCAGTGATTTTTAAAAGTACAGACACTATGAAGTCAAAACCAAGCTGAATAATCTGCAGAAACACAACCCCTTTGGTTTCTGTCGACAGCAGTGTGAGTTTGTCTCCCTTAAAACAACATGCTTTCAGTTACTTTTTTTCACCTAAAATAAACATAGTTGATTTCTCCTTTTTGTTTCTTTCTTCCTAAAATTGCTTACTTAAAAGTTATCATGAGCTTTGCTGGCTGGAAGTTACGCAGAATTTTGTATATAAACCCAAATTGGCTCTGTTTTTCCTCATTTTTTAGGACACCTTGATTGGGTGCTAGAATTAACGCCCCTCTCTTTCTTTGACAGAACTTTTTTTTTTCCATCCAATAGGTCGATTCTGAATTAAAGGTGGGACGATCCATTTCCTCAGGTGTCTTCATTACCTTAATCACAGAGATGCTTTAAAGTAATTCCTTGATTTCCCAGCTTACTTCAGAATATCTGATAGAACATGCTAGCACAGTTAGCAAAATGGAGACCACAGCACAATGTTTGCAAAGGCACAAAAGTTTCATAATCTCTCCACTGTGGGGCATACACTCATACTGATAAAAGTCCTGTTGTCTTTAGTGATGCACTGCCCCTAGATGATTTTTCTCCTGGAGAATGTGAACTATATTTTAGGTTGACTTGATGATACTGGGCATTTATTATATTACAAAATTTAGTCTCTGTCTGGTGAGATGGTTTGGCGGATAAAGGTATTCATTTCCAAACCTGATGACCTCTGATCCATCCCAGAGCCCACATGATGTAAAGCAACCATCTCTGTTCATACATATGTTGTGTGTCCCCTAAAAACAAAAGTTATTCACAAATGTATAGACTTTAATGGGTTGTCTACAAACCACATAATTTTGTTTTAGGGATGATTGAAAATCTTTCATGTATTCTATGCAGTTCTGCCAATGTTAGAATAATACAAACTTGTCTTGTTAGAAGTCCTCATTTCTAACACTATTGTAGAAAATAGTGTTCTCTGAATTCTGAGAGAAGCAAGCAACATAGTTTTATGGGATTCCACAAGAGAATAGTGGCAATAAGGCAGGCATCCCTGACAGTGGCAATGCTCTGTTTGGGCAAAGGAAAAGATTGCATATGGTGTTGTGATATGTTGTTTGTGTTCTGACAAATAAAGCTTGCCTGGAGATCGGAGGGTGGAGCTAGCCAGTAGTTAACCATAGAGTTCTGGAGGACTGTACAAGACAGGAAACAGGAAGTGATAAGGCCGGGCAGAGTCAGGCTCTCGGAGGTTCAGTCAGAGGATTCCTAGAGGTAAGAAGTTTGCTCTATTTCTCTAATCTTTCACCTTTCACCGCCCCCTCCTCCTGCCCCCGACATTTGATTCCAGGTTTTTTGTTTTTGTTTTTTTATTAAGACTAATTAGGATCGCACTCCACCATTGGGCCTGACTGTGTATGCTTTTTCTACACTGTTCAGTTGCAGGCCCCCACTAAGAGTGAGAATCCTTGAACTTGGGTGGATTCATGTAGCTGTGTCAGGTAACAGAGCAGTATCCATGTAACTTTGAAACCTGGGACATAAGGGCTATTCAATTCTTCCTGTCTCAGGGTGTGTTTCCCTTTGGAAGCAGCTACGATGCTGTGAGAAGGCCATGAAGAGCCCGTATGCAGGCGCTGTCTAAGTCTGCTAACAGCAAGGTGATAGGAGCCACCCAACATCATTTTTGTGATTGAAAGTGCCCGCAGATGATTCTTACTGCTGGCTGTTGAGCCACGCTGACCGTCAGTGATTTCCTCTTAAATTGTAGATTCGTGATAAATGAACTGTTATTATAACTGAATGCTTCTAAATTTTGAAGTTAAGTTTTTATGTTGCTATAGACAGTTAGAATAGCCTTCAATAAGTCTTTAGTCCTGAAAAAAGTACATTTTGCGTGTGCTCTGAATGAATTTTTTCTGTTCTCGCTTCTTTCTTTTCCTTTCCCCCTCCCTCCCTTCCTGCCTCCCTTCCTGAATCCCTCATTACTTTCTTTGTTTTCGGAGTTGAACCCAGGGCCTCACAGGCTAGACCAGAGTTCTACTACTGAGCAGCATACCTGCCACCCACCCCCACAACTCAGTGAACTTGAATTAACGGTGACCCTCAGTGTCACTTTCATCGGATACAAACTTCACTTTTTGTGATTGCCGTCGGAGTCAATGGCAGTTCAATCGACAAAGTTTCAGGTCGAACCTTCCATGCACATGCTCTCTGAAAGTGCCTCGATGAAGTGCCCACACCATTTCCTGGAATAAAAAGGAGGAAAGCAGAGAACTTAATAGCGTGTGGGTCTGGGGTCCACCTTCTTGGGTTCAGATTGCACCTCTGACACTGTGATCCTGTGCCAACATATCACAACATATTTTTTTTCTTGCTTTGGTTCCCTTATTTCTGAAGCAACAACGGTAGAGTTGTCAGGAATAGAGTCAGCACATGCACGTACAACAGTGCTCACGATACCATAAATGCTTAGTAATGGCTAGCTGTAACTTGTTTTGTGAACTGTTGACCACCTCAAGTTACTTGAGAATCTCTCCTCATCTAACCTTATCAAGTATTTTGAGATTCTGTTCAGAGAATCATCCAACTTGTTGAGACAAAGGTATTGTCAAGCACATTTTTTAATAGCAACATGCTTTCCTTGGAAGTAGCATTACTTCTCTGGGGATCCTCTGCAATAGCCCATCTGAGCGTTACCAGACAAGGCTGTTGTTTTAATTACACTCTAGGTGACTGGAGGACATATCTATCCACGAGACTGTGGCTACGGTACTACAGGGACATAACTAATGATCCTGTTTTCCAAGCAGAGGTTCAAACAAAGCTTGTGTTGGTGAAAGCTGAGAAAGCAACCGGGAAACTACTGGCTTCCAGAGGAATGTGAGCTGTAGGTGATACTCTGTGAAGTACTAAATGTCTCAGAACTAGCTGCTATGACTTTTCTTCCTGCGTTCCCTCCCCAAAGGCATAAGGTTCAACAGTAACACATTGTGGTTTATTGTCAACGTCAGACAACTCATTCTGCCCGGAAAGCGAATGACCAAAACACATCCTAGAAAGTGATATGATGCTGACAGCAGCTGCCTAAAATGTATTTTCCAGGAAGATATGAGGTGACCCGACAAAGCCAGACTTTTGAGGAAGAAAAACAGTAGAAAGTGAGAAGTCTCCGGAAAATTTAGTTTTTCTGGCTTTAGCTCACATCTGGCATTGTATGTTCTTATCTCCATTGACTACATACTGACAACAGGCTAAAGACATGTAAGAAGGTGCCTGCTAATGCCCTCAGTCAAAGCTTCTCCGTCATTTGAGCTCCAACTGTCTGTTTCATGAGACTATCTGTATTTTTTTTCCTCCCTTGAAAAGACATTAGCATCTTACTATATTATCAGCACTTATGGGAAACTTTGTAAAGATGCTTTCTTCATTTCCCCATAGTTCTGCTTTTGTTTTTTCTGTAAAACTAGCTATTTTTTTGATGTCATGATTATTAACATACTGCTAAAGTATGAGCTCCTTCTCCCAACCATTTCTGTGTTGCTCTTCTCTGTATTGGGGGAGCTGCATTTCTGGGTTCCCTTGTACTCCATCTTTTGGATAAGTTTGTTCTGTAGCAGGTACAGATGAGACACTTGATGGCAGGGAGGAGGGAGAGAAATGTGCTACCTGGCTGTCTCTGCTCTGGGCAATGTTTTTAACATGATGTATGTACTGGTGGCTCCAATGCAGGGAAGTCCACCATGGTACCCCTCTGCACCAGGCCTTAACTTTTGGACTTCTGTAAGATTAGTTTACTGAGTTTTTTTTACTTGTTTTTGTTTTGTTTTTTTTTATATTAAGCTCCCCCTGTTAAAAACATTTTTTCTGATTCATTATTTTTATTTTAATATTATTATTTTAACCTTGTAGTCTCTTCTTCTCCATATATTTTTTATGCATGTCACTTTCAGTTCCCTCTCCCTCCCCTCCACCCCCACCCCCCAGTCCTCCCAACCCATCACTCCCACTCCATCCCCCCTCCGTTCCCCAGGGAGGGCAAGGGCCTCCATGAGGGATTTTCAGGGTCTGTCACATCATCCCGGGAAGGGCCCAGGTTATTCCTCATGTGTCCAGGCTGAGAGAGCATCCCTCCACGTGGTATGGGTTCCCAGAGCCCTTCTGTATGACAAGAATAAATACTGCTCCACTCTCCCAGGTCCCACAGATTGCCAAGGCCTCCTCTTTGTCACCCAGGTTCGGTGGGAGGGATGTCTGGATCAGTCCCATGCTGGCCCCTCAGTCGTCAGTCTGGGGTCCATGTGTTCCCCCTTGTTTAGGTCAGCTGCCTCTGTGGGTTTGCCAGCCCGATCTTGATTCCTTTGGTCATCACTCTTCTTTGCAACTGGGTTCCAGGAGTTCAATTTGGTTCACAGCTGTGGGTGTCTGCCTCTGCCTCCATCAGCCATTGGATGAGAGTTCTAGGATGGCATATAAGGTAGTCATCATTTTCATTATCATGGGAGAGCATTTAAGGTAGCCTTAATGCCAGTTGGTGTCATTCTTGTAGATCTGTGAAGATCTCACTAGTGCCAGATCTCTCCTCCAACTTATACTGGCTCCCTCTTTTCTGGTATCTCCCATCCTTTTCTCCTCTATTCTTACCCTGGCTCAACATTCCTGTTCTCCCATGTCCTACTCTCCCCTCCTCTTTTCTCCCTCTCTTTCCCCCATCTCCTTTTACCCTCCTTTTCTCCCCCCTAATCCAATTAGGAGATCACATCCCCTAAAAAACATTTAAAGTGGGAGCTGGAGCAATGATTTAGCAGATAAGAGTATTTACTTCTCTTTCAGAGGACCCAGGTTTGGTTCCCAGCACCCAATGTTGGTTCACAATCATCTGTAACTCCAGTTTCTGGGGATCTGATGCCCACTTGCAGCCTCCATGGGCTCCTGTACACATATGCTTATAAACTTAGGCACACATAAACATTAAAAAATAGTAAATAAAACAAAACATGTAAAGCAACATCTGGTTTTACTGGTCTTAAACTGACATACATTTACAAAACTCTTATAAGACTGTTCAAAGGGAATAATAAAATATTATTAAAATTACAGGACCTCCAAGAGTAACAGAAAATTTAAGTACACTGAAACTATTTTCGCATCATTCATAATTTTTCAGGTATCCACAACTGTGCCACTAATAAGCATAGCCAAGACAAATTTCAGCAAAGTCGGTACACTCAGTAAGGAGGATTGTGTATTATCTTTACATATGGGGCATTTTTGCAGAATCTGCATGTGGTCTCTAGAGTTGAACACAAAATATTACTAACAGTTATAATTGATTTAGTTCTTAGTATACATAACTTATTTAGTGACACCTTAACTAATTAAAAACTGAAACATTTGTATAATTTTAGTTAGAGTGAAAAGTTCATTTCTGACTTAGAATGGATGGCTGGCCATGGCTAAATACAGATTGAATGATATATGGGTATTTTTAAAAACAATTTTGTGTATATATAACAATTAAATTGAAAGAATAGAAAATTTCCACACACCACTCTCTATATCTCTCTATTCCATAGCCTCCCTATTGTTAAAAGTCATGTGTAATGTGATGCATGCTTTACCATAGATGAACCAATATTGATCCATTATTGACCAAAGTCTATAGTTTACATTAGGGTTCTCTCTTTGTTGTATGTCCTATGGTTTTGACAAATACTTAATGTCATGTATTCATTATCACAGTACATCATACATAACAGTTTCATGGTCTCCAAAAGTCTCTTGTACTTCCCTTTCTCATCCCAATGAAGCCCTGATCTGATGTCTAGATAGTGTTTTCATCTCCAATATATGTGATTTTCTTATACTGGTGCCCTTCATTTTGATATTTCTAAATATTGATAGCTGAGTTCTATGCTATTCTGTAGTAGGGGTATACTTAATATATTTATCCTTTTACTTAACAGATAGCTTGATTATTTCTATGCTTTGGCAATTGCAAGTAAACCAACAGTAAGTACATGGGTGGCCCTAAGTTTGGAGTTGATTATATGAAGAGAGTATGCTAGATTGTTTTCTAACATGATAGGTATCACTGTATTCCTGTAGGCAATGAATAGTACTCCCATTTCTTTACACACTGGCCAGCATTTGGTGATTGCCAGTGTTATAGATTTAAAGTGTTTTTTATTAATTTATTTTTTTACATTAAAATCCCAGTTCCACTTCTCTCCTTTCCTCCTGTTCCCCCCACTTTCCCTCTCACCTCCCATCTGGTCCTCAGAGAGGGTAAGGCCTCCCCTAGGAATTCCACTAAGTCTGTCCCATCATCTCATTGAGGCAGGACCAAGGCACCTCTCTGCTACCCACACCCCTGTGTCTAGGCTGATCAAGGTATCTCTCCATGTAGAATGGGTTCCTCTAAGTCAGTTGGTGCATTAGAGTTAGATCTTGGATCCATTGCCAGTAGCCTCATATATTGTCCCAGCTGCACCATTGTCACCTATACTAAGGGAGTCTACTTTGGTCTTATGAAGGTTCCCCCTTTGTCAGACCAGAGTCAGTGATCTCTCACTAGCTCTGGTTAGCTGATACCATCATGTTCTTGACTCCTTTGCTCTTATGATCACTCCTCCCTCACTTCAATTGTACTCCAGGAGCTCTGCCCAATGGTTAGTTGTGGATTTCTGCATCTGCTTCCATCTGTTTCTAGAAGAGGGTTCTAGCTTTTCTGGAGTTGTGGATCGAAGGCCCTGATATCAACACACACACCTATGGACACCTAAGTTTTGACAAAGAAGCTAAAAGCATAAAATGGAAAAAAGAAAACATATTCAACTAATGGTGCAGGTATAACTAACTGGTTGTCAACATGTAAAAGAATGCAAATGGATTCATATCTATTGCCATATACAAAACTCAAGTTGAAATGATCAAAGACCTCATTATAAATCCAGTCACAATGAACCTCATAGAAGAGAGAGTGGGAAATACACTTGGACACATAGGCACAGGAGACCATTTCCTAAATAAAACACCAGTAGCTCAGACACTGAGAGCAACAATTAATAAATGGGACCTCCTGAAACTGAGAAGCAAAGAACATGGTCAACAAGACAAAACGGCTCTCTACAGAATGGAAAAAGATGTTCACCAACCCCACATCTGACAGAGGGTGATCTCCAAAATTTACAAAGAACTCAAGAAACTAGACATCTAACTACCAAATAATCCAATTAAAAATGGGGTTTAGATCTTAACAGAGAATTCTCAACAGAACAAATGTAAATTGTGGAAGGACACTTAAGGAAATGCTTCACACATCCTTAGTCATCAGGGAAATGCAAATCAAAACCACTCTGAGATTCCATCTTACACCCATCAGAATGACTGAGATCAAAAACACCAATAAAAACAGCTTATGCTGGAGAGGTTGTGGAGAAAGGGAAACACTCCTCCATTGCTGGTGAGAGTGCAAACTTGTACAGCCACTGTGGAAATTAGTATGGTGATTTCTCAGAAAATTAGGGATCAAACTGCCTCTAGACCCTGCAATACCACTGTTGGGCATATACCCAAAGAAGGCACATTTACACTACAAGGACATTTACTCAAGTATGTTTATAGCAACAGATCTTGGAAACAACCTAGATGCCCCTCAACTAAAGAATATCCATATTAAAGTATTTTAATATGTGCATCATGGTATCATACTGTTATTGTAATGTGTAATTCCCTAATAATTTATGATGTTGAATATGTTTCATATTCTTATCTGTCACATGTATATCTTCTTTGAAGACGTACCTGTTCATATATTCCACCCAGTATGGTGGTTTGAAATGAAATGGCCCTCAAAGGGAGTGGAACCATTGGGAGGTGTGGCTTTGTTGGGTTAGGTATGGCCTTGTTGGAGGAAATGGGTCACTGTGGGGCCACACTTTGAGGTCTCATATGTGCTCAAGCTTCAATCAGTGTGATACACTGTCTACTTCCTATTGTTTGCATATCAACATGTAGCAGATCTCTCCAGCACCATGTCTGCCTGCACACCACCATGTCCCAGCATGATGATAATAGACTGAACCTCTGAACTGTAAGTAAGCCACCACAACCAAAGATTTTCTTTGTAAGAGTTGCCATGGTCATGGTATCTCTTCACTGCAACAGAAACCCTAAGATACCAGTTTTCTAAAATTGAGATGTTTATATTCTCATGATTGCATTTAATGATTGCATCTTTATGAGATATGTGTTTCACAAGTATGTTCTCTTAGTCTGTGGCTTTGTATTTTTATTTTCTTAACAATGATGCACTTGTTTTATTTAATTTTAAGTGTGTTTGTGGTGTATGTGCATTTGTGAGTGTAAGTGCCCATGGAATCCAGAGGGCATTGAATCCCTTGGAACCAGAGCTATAAGTGATTTCGAGTCACCTAATATGAGGGCTAGGAACTGAACTTGGGTCCTCTGCAGGAATGCTCTTAGCCAATGTTCTTAACCACTGAGTCATTTCTCTAACCCACAAGAATTAATTTTAGGACAATTTTTTTCATAGTGTCTTGAGTAATCTGTTTCTATCTTGTTGAAGCTAGGATTTTTCTGTGCTTCTAAACACCTTGGAAATAAATTCCTGTGGTTTTAGTACAGCTTTCTCCATATATATAATATATATAATATATATACATTATATATATATATATTATATATATGAGACAGCATTTCCTGGTAGCTATGTATGGAGCCTGTCCTGGAACTCAGTCTGTAAACCAGGCTGGCCTTGAACTCAACAGAGATCCACCTGCCTCTGCCACCTGAGTGCTGGGATTAAAGGTGTGCGCCACCACTGCCTGGCTCCCTCTATGATATTTTTATGACAAGTGTTAACATTAGTATAGTCCACAATGTAGATTCTAACTCCTAACAATATGAATGGTGTTATCATAGTCATTTGGAGAATTATGATAAGTGGGCATAATGGTAACATGGAAGGCTTGGAGGACGTATCACAGAGGCACTCCCAACCATACTTTTAGATTATCTCTGTCATAACAGTTCTTCTTTTCTTTATGTCACTGCGGTCTGGCTCTCACTCCTCAACTACAATCTGGTTTTTACTATTTCATTGGAAATTGCTTGAGAAGCCCACCAGTACCTAAAATGTTAAGTATAGTCCTCTTTGAATGTCTCTTTACAGTGGTCTTGGCTTTTGCAATGCTACCTATTCTAAGTTTATTGGTTATTTCCTTCCTTCCTTCCTTCCTTCCTTCCTTCCTTCCTTCCTTCCTCCCTTTCTCCTTTCCTCCCTTCTTTCTTTCTTCCTCCTCATCTTCCTCCCCCACCCCAAACTTGGTAGCACTCTGCAAAGGTGTCTTGTTATCTCTCCCCCCCCAATATGTCCTTTGTGCTGTCATAACACAGAAGAGAGCATACCACAATGAGAAGATGATAGTCTTTGAGTTCAGAAAAGCCTGAACTTCAATGACACAATGCAGATACTTAGGCTTAATATGATATCTCTTAAATGTGAATAATATGGTTTACACTGCAGTTGTATGTCTTGAGTTCCTTTTAGAATCAAATATAATAGTACCTATAAAGTGGTTGGACATGGTATAAAGTTGTTTCAGGTTTTTAAACCAACTCATTTATGAGCATGTCTCTCTTTTTATTAGTTACAAGATAAATTCTAACTCTTATTCTGGCATGTCTGGTCCCTCATAGACTGTTGATTCCTTTCTCTCAGTTTCTGTACCATCTCATGCTCTGAAAACACACGTGGGCTTGTTTCTCCACTCATGTGGACTGTCATTTATGTTTATGTGTATTTGCATATAGAGGACTCCATATGGAATGCCCTTTGTCCTTCTGTCTGAATGTCAGGCTACCAATTTATTCTTCTGGATCCTATTCTGATATTACCTTCCAGTCCTTTGTCCTCACTCTAATAGACTTAACTCCTTATGATATTAAAATAGTTTTCTGCACTGGAAGAGAATGCCCTTCACTACTGAAATTTGCCTACACAGTGAGTCTGGGCTCAATTTCTTGAATAGATTATGTGTAGAGCCAACAGAGAATACAGAGCAATTTTCTTTGTGGTTTGTTTACTATGCTGTCAGGTATTATAGTTTAATGTTTAAAATATAAATATAAATTTTGGTTAACACTGATTGTTATAATAATTTCTGATTCTGTTAAAGATATAAGATATTAGTACTCATATAATTTGTCAAGGGAATGCAAGCTTTGTTGCCTTTGAGGAGAGCAGTTTCCCTATCTCATATACATAAATATATCTAAACCAATACTAAATATATATTGTTTATATTCTTTTACCTGGTGATTCTATTTCTAAAAATCTATCCAAGAAAATACAAAACGGTGTGCAAAAGTTTATACATAAACATATTGATAATACGATCATAGGAAAAAGCAAATAGAACTAAGACACCTAAAAACAGCATTTTAGTTATATGGAACATAATATATTCATATTCATGAGGTGCAATATATAATTAAATAAGGAGTAACTAAAATGACAGGGCTAGAGAGAGGGCTCATTAGTTAAGAGCAACGCTTTGTTCTTTCAAAGGACCAGTGTTCAGTTCCCAGCATCCACATTAGGTAGCTCACTGTAACCTAGGCTTCAGGAGCAGGCAGAAACTCTGGCCTCAGCAAGAACCTGTGCTCTCATGCATATGCCCACATATAATTAAAATCATAAAAATAAACCTTTAAAATTATATTCATAGGGGTTTACAATGTATAGAAAATACTTATGGTGTAATATCAAATAAGACACAATAATACAAAGAGATACTTTTCATATGTCCAAAACTACATTGAATATACACTGAAAAACAACTAGAAAGAAAAATATTAAAGGGTTAGTGAGCACCCTTGTGTGGGCGAGTATGAGTAAGGTAAGTCTTGACAATTTTACATCAAGTGCTAACTTCACATCCATATCAGAGTCCAGTTCAGGCTGGGGACATTGTTCTTCTTGGCATGTTTGTTTGGGAACCCAGGCTTTTGTACATTAGTAAGTGAATAAAGCTACGTGTGAGTTAAGCCACATCATTCCCATTGGTACATTATTGGCCAAAATGCAGTCATATGGCCCCACTTAACTTCAAGGTCCTGGGAGCTGCATTCTCACCAGGAAGAAAAGAACCCTGGATTCTGGTGGAGCAAGCCTTGCTATTATCATTTCTAGATTAGAAAACTGAACAAATAATTCTTGGTGATTTGCAGTTCTTTGTATTTTTCTGCAGCCTCAAATTTCTCCAAGTAATCATTTACTATAAGTGAAAAATTTGTACTTAAGGCCCTACATATTTTATTATCTTTTAGATGATTTGTTTTTATTATTTTAAGTTGTGTGTGTGTGTGTGTGTGTGTGTGTGTGTGTACATGCACCTACGAGTGCAGGTGTCCTTGAAGTCAGAGTCATCAAATCCTCCTGGAGATGAAGTTACAGATAGTAGTTAGTCATCTGATGCAGAGACTAGGAACCAAGCTCACGTCCTCTGAATGAGCAGCGAGCACTTAGTCTCTGAGTTATTTCTCCAGCTCTTTAATTTTGTTTTGAGACAGGGTTTCACAATGTAGCACTGACTTACCGAGAACTCATTATATAGACCAGACTAGTCTTGAACTCACAGATATCCACATGCCTCTGTCTCTCAGGTGCTGAGACTAAAGGTAGTATGTACTACCATACCTGGCCCCTCTACATGTTTTAAAAGAAAGCACTCCATTACATTCTGTAACATGAATTTGTAATGTATAAATAATTTCCTTGGAAGTCGAGTGTGGTGGTGCACACCCTTGATCCCAGCACTCAAAGTGGATCTCTGAGTTCAAGGCCAGGTTACTCTACAGAACAAGTTCCTGGACAGCCAGGGCTACATAGAGAGACTCTGTTGAAAACTACACACACACACACACACACACACACACACACACACACACACATACACACACACACACACACACACACACAAACCCCACAGGATTTTCTTGGATATCAAAGGGCTAAATTTGCTTTGGGCAAGAAAAGCTATATCAAGATTACATAACTAAAACTATATAAAGAAACCTGTGCTATGTGAGCAGTTCTTTAAATCAGCTGATGAATTAAAATAGCCAAACAAAAGTACTAAGTTCATCGATCATCCTACAAATTCATTGAATATTGTTTACTATACAAGAAGGTAGCACAATTCCTGGTTTTAGTAGAAAGAAATGGGGAAGTGGAAATATCTGAAACTCAGATTCCTGAACCCCCTTTCATGTCAGCACCATTCTGTGTAGCAGCTTTGTTCCTAGACATCCTATGTTTGACCCACCCCCACTTGCCCTCCTCTTGTTCGAGGAAAGAACAGTATGAAGGAGACATTGGGGCGGGGCATGGTAGTGCATGCTTTTATTCCTAGCACTCAAGAGGCAAAAAGCAGGCTGACCTCTGTGAGTTCCAGGCCATCCAGGGCTACCTAGTAGGACCCTGTTAGGAAAACAAAATCCAGGAGAATTTGATGACTCTAACTTCAACGACATCTGCACTCATAGGTGCATGCACACACACACACACACACACACACACACACAGAGAGAGAGAGAGAGACCTTAAAATAATAAAAACAAATGCTGAGAAATATAATGACTACTTCCTTCCTTCATCCACTCCTTTCAATGTCTAAAGGGCAGTGTTTGTTCTGGGTTGTATTAAAACATTCAGAATATTGTTCATCTGTCCATACATCTATTCATCCATCCATTCTTTGTATCTAGCTGCCTACCATAAAGAAGCATTGAGACTCTGTAGGAACCACATCATGAATGAGCATCTTTCTCCATAGGCAGAGGAAAGAGCTGTCCCACAGGCAGAAATTCTTCTCATTTGATCTATAACGGCCACCTCAAAAATGGATCTGCTTGGCTCCCAAACAAGAGTCACACCAGTTTATATCATTTGAGCCTAGATCTACACAGCCCTCTGGTTATTTTGGCCTTCCCACTGCCGCGCCCCCCCCCTTGCCTTAAACCTTTTTCTTTTCTCTTGAGAAGTTCTATGAGCCTTTGATTTTGCCATCAACTGTGCATCATGCTGGTGGGATATTAACACAGGGACGCTTTAGTTCTGGTGCTGCCACCAAGGAAAAGCTGGTCTGGTCACCAGGCTAACCCAGGCATGTTCTGTACACTTAGTAGATTCTGCCTTTAAACCATTTCACAGTTATCTTTTCAGTTGCTAACAATTTCTATAATCAAAGTCATAAGAAGATACCAGACTCGCAACTCATTTCTCTCCATAATTATCTAGTTAAAATAAGAAAAGTCACATTTTTTGACCTTCTCAGTTTATCAGATTGAGAAACACGAATTGTTATTACATGACATGCCTGGGATCCTTAGCATATCACATTTGCTCACATTTCATTACCCTTTCTGAGTACTGAAAAGTTTCTACACACCAATAAGCCTCTCCGCCAATGCAACAATCCAAATCAGATCAAATCAAACAGAATTGGAAAAAGCCCACGTTTAATGGATACAACGCTCCCCGATGGCCTTTCAGCTCCTCTCCACCACTGCCCCAGAAAGGAGATGGAAAAGAGAGCCAGGAAACCATAAGTCTATTTTCTGGGGAGGGGAGATGGCAGCTTAAATATCCTATGGGAGTGGTCTTGAGTATCTCTGGGGGGAGGGTCATCATTTGGTGAACTTTCTGAGATGCAGCAGGGTTTGGAGGGAGATAGGGGAGGGAGCTTAGGTGGGACTCCCACCATAACATTCCAGACTCTTTGGGTATTTGAATGCCAGGGGCTAGGGTGAAGCTTCCACTATAACAAGTACAAAATGTGGAATATATAGGAACCTTGCCAAAGATGCAGTAGAACATGCAAAATATTAATTGTTTGAAGGTAAAAGGGAAGGGGAAATATCTTGTTAGTTTCTAATTAGGATTTTAAATTCATGATTGAATGCTGAAGTCAATCCTGCTTAATTGAATAGAGTTTGCCATCTGACCACCCATATCCAGTCTTTTGTGTCTCTCATTTACATTCAAATCTTTGCACAGTCAGTTGTATCTCTAGAGCCAGATGAATTGGGATGGAGACATTTATTATATGTGCTTGGGATTATTGCATAACTTCATATTATACTAAGGCAGAGAACATTGAGTTTTCTAAATTGTCTAGCAAAGTAAATCAAATTTCCCAAGTATTTTGATCAATCTTTTTTTTTCTAATAGTCTCTGGGATTAGTTCACCATATAGTTATGTAAATGTCTTTCTTGTATTCACACAGTAAGTTCTATACTTTATTTAAAAAGTCACCTTCAATTCAGTCTCTGGCCAGCAGGCTCACAGCCTTTATTTAGCAATGGCACTTAAAAGCAAACAGACATAATTGCATTTTGGGTAAGATATAATTACTATTGTATGCTAGAAAGAAAATTAAGATGGTTTCTTTTTAGTCAGCATTTCTGATGGTCATAGTTTTGTCCATGTAGCAAGAGAAATAAAGGGTTCCTATTTTACAAAAGTGCTCTTATAATACACCTAAGTTCATTTTAAATGAGGAAGTGTGTTTGCTACTAGATTGAACCACATAATATTTGAGGCAAATATTAGTGCCTGCTTTCAGCATAGTGCTTCTCACAGAGGTTCATGCTAGGAGGGAGACAATGTCTGCCAATCATTTACCCCTCATTATTCTAACAGCAATGGATGAATTGTGTATACACACTGCCCGGGAAGATTAGTACTAATTCTTGCTGGAGCTTAGAGATGATACTACATATATGATAGATGGATGGATAGTTAGACAGACAGACAGACAGACAGACAGACAGACAGACAGTATCTGGGGGAGGGGACTGTGTGTGTGTGCATGTCCATGTACATGCACGTATGCGTGTGGAGATTGGCAGACAACCTCACATAATGTTCCTCAGATTCCATCTCTTTGTTGTTGTTGGGTTTTTTTCTTTTTTAGATAGTGTTTCTCAATGGCTTGGAGCTTTGCCATCAGTCTGGTTGGCCAGCTAGTGAGTCCCAGAGATCTGTCGCTGCCATCATAGTGCCGTGGATTACAGGTGTACACTGCCCCATCTGACTTTTTTAAGGCAGGCATTTGTATGAGCCATGCCCCCATGTCCCATGACTGGCATTTTCTGGAAATAGTTTGGGTTAAAAGGAAATTTTAATTATTCCTTTTAGAATATTATGTATTTTTAGTGTCTTCTTATCCCCTTAAGATGAGAAGAAAGGTCATTAGCGGGTATCCAGTCCTTTATTTTTCCACCTTTGGTTTAAAAAGAAGCGTCCCCAGTTCTCAGAACAAGCAGGCTTACTTTGGCTTACGTTTTTATTTGCACTTGTCTCCCCAGCCTTCTTTGTGCCTGTTTTTCCCTTTCCGGCCCTTTTGAGTCATATGTTGACATAGCTCAGTGCGAAGCCTTGGGTTTGAAGAGACATGGACACCGAGTCCAGGTACACAGAGATTCTTGTCTGATAACACCACAGACACTCCGCCTGTAGACTTCCTACATTTGAGACATAATATTTCCAAACACTAATTTGCCAAGCAGCTTGGCAGTGGCTCTGCCTGCCTGCTGCTGCTTGTCTGAGTTAGGGAGGCTCTGTCTTCCCCTCTGACTCGGGTTTTAATTCTCAGAACAGACACACTAATAAAGGGATCCTTTTGAAGCAGGGAGTCTGGGGTTGTTTTTTTTTCTTTATTTCTTTCTTATTTTTTTCTTCCCTACGATGTAGAGACAATTTTGAAACTGAACCCCTTTATTCCAAACTTTATTTTTTGATGAAACATAACTCACAGCTCATCTGGGAAAGAAAAATTTCTCAAATTTTGTACTGTTGAAAGTTTGAGTCCAAGGTGCTGTTTCTTTCTTTCTTTCTTTCTTTTTGATCATTCAGTAACTTTTTTTCCTTTCTTCTCTACAGCTTCACAACTTGGAGGTTACATCACCTGAAGTCATTGTTGCTATTTGATGTTTTCATCTGTGATCTGGTTATTACACTCACTGCCTAAGAGAGAAACAAAAGGCAATACAGAGGCATAAAAGGGAGGGACAAAGTAACCAAGCAGAACTGAGGACCCTAGAGTGAGAATTAGAGGATCGGGAGTCTTCAAATAGTACCTTTCTTCCGTTAATATGTGGGGAATCCCATAGGTCTGATTAGATAAACCACATTCTTTTGTGAAACAAAATAAGCAAAAGCATAAGAAATTGTGCATACTTAAAACTGGAAAAGAAGGGTCTGAGAAGACAGCTCAGTGAGTGAGGTGCTCCCCATCATGTGTGAGGTCCTGGGTTTGGAACCCCCAAACCCAATATGGTCTGTAGTCCAGTGCTCATATAGTGAGTGAAGAGATGGAGACAGAAAACTCCTCAGTGCTCATGAATCAGCCTGGAGTACACAGCAGAAAGCAGGCCAATGATGAGGACCGACACCTGAAGTTGTCATTTGGTTGCCTCACACTTGTGCACACACATACAATACATCATCACACACAGATTATTTTTTAAGATTAGCAAGAGATGTATGTATAAATGTCTCACATAAATACATACACCCCTTACACACACACACATGCACAGAGGCAGGATTTGATAATCAGCCTACAAAAAGATGAGAACAGATTTTGGAGATGATGGTCTAGTTATATGAACCATACTTTGTCTTTGACTGAGACCAGACATTGCCTCACATGGGGGCATTCAACCCACCTCCCATCTTAAGATCTTTTACTGCTTAGGTCATGACCTTGTGACAAACCCAGACTTGCTTTGTGTTTTTTAAAATCCATTCAACTTTAGTGGCAAAATACAGTCCCTGTGGTGTAAGGTGGGAAACACTCTAAGGTCACTTAACCAGTGAGTGCATGGACAAGTAGATGGTACTTTTCTGACTCGGTACTAGTAATATTTTAACAAGAAAATGCTTCCCAGTTTGGAGCTCCACAACTTGAGGGAACTCCCAAATTGTGGAGGATTCATAGGAGTCCGTGAACGTTGATGAGAGAGTTGGCAAGCTGTATCGAAATGAAAGAGTTAAAGAGATTGGGAGCAATTATCTTGGAAAAGAGAAGAAAGGTAACCTAAGATCAGCCATCCAGCTTTTGAAGGTATGTTACATCCATGATGGTTACCAGCTGTTCTCCTTGTCCATCAAAGAGAAGCAGAGACCCAGTTCTCGCACTGCATCAGTCAAATATGGAGGGAAAAGTTTCTTGTTGGAGGGAATGGCTGTGCTAAAACGCAAATTGTTGACTCTGCAAAAACTTTTCTGCTGCTGTTTAAATGTTGGGTTATTTGGGGACCTCACATTTTCTGGTTTGAACATAATGCTGATGTCACAGCTAACATCGTGATTTATAAACCTATAATGAGAGAACCATATTTTAAGAGAATGAGCATGAATATGGTCCAAGAGTCCTAGAATCTAAAATTTGCTCTCATAAAATAAAAGAAATCAAAAGCAAAGCTGATTTCGACAGGGAGTTTCCATGTTGACATTAGTGTGATGTTCTGCTTTAACAACAACAACAACAACAAAATGCTACCTTTGACAGAGAGAAACCCAAAATCGTGTGTGTGTGTGTGTGTGTGTGTGTATGTAGAAATTATATAGGCACTAATAATCTCAGAATTATGCTATCACCAAAAAATTACAAGACTTTTCTCTTTTCTCCTCCCCATTTTTTGTGCAGATAGTGATTATTCATTGAAGAAGAGCATGATTGCTACGCAGTGGTGGTGCATACCTTTAATCCCAGCACTCAGGAGATAGAGGCAGGTGGGTCTCTTGGAGTTCGAGGCCAGCCTGGTCTACAAAGTGAGCTCCAGGACAGCCACAGCTTTTACAAAGAAACCCTGTCTGGAAAAATCAAACCAAACCAAACCAAAAAACAAACAACAACAAAAACAAAAAAGAGAGAAAGAAAAAGGAAGGAAGGAAGAAAGGAAGGAAGGAAGGAAGGAAGAAAGGAAGAAAGAAAGAAGGAAAGAAAGAAAGAAAAAACATGGTCAAGCAAGTAGGCCGGAGAACTTTGAAGGTTAGAAGCTCAATGCACTCCGCTTTCTTTTCTTTATTTATTTTTCTGATTAAGCTAATTTTCCTAGTGGAGCCCTAAACAAATATACTTCTATGTAAAATCTCAGTGTAGACTTAAATATGTGAACTCAACTCAGAAAGTCAGTGGTCAAATCAATAATAACAAAATTAAGCTGTCTACAGTGATTAGCCTTATTGACCATTTGGTTATCTTGGTGAAGAATTAAGACTCAACTAATTTTTAGAAAAATTCTATTTAGTTGTGTGTTCAAAACATAAGAATAGTCTTACTGTTTGCTTTAAATTTTTATTTGTTTATTTTTTACATGTTTGGGTATTTTGCCTACATGTATGTCTATGCACTATGTGCACATCTAGTGCCCACAAAGGGATCAGATCCCCTGGAACTGGAATTATAGGTGGCTGTTAGCTACCATGTGGGTGTTGGAAATCAAACCTGTGTCCTCTAGAAGAGTAGAGTCTTAATTACTGAGTAATCTTCCCAGATCCACTGTCTTTTTAAAAACACTTTTAGAAGGCATCACAGAATTTAGATGGATAGTGAATTTTCTCACAAAGAAAATTAAAGTAGAATTAAATGTGGCTCTTACTCCAAACAGTGCTGTATTTGTGCGCTGCTTTTTAAAAATCATGTAAATGCATTATATGAAAGCTATTCTGGTCTCATCCATCACTAAGAAGGCTTCTCTGTGTGCTGAGCAGAACCATGAGTGCTCGTATAATTCTCTGTGAGTAGTCACAGAGAGCTTTTCTTTTCGAACCTAGACAGAAGACACATCATCTGCTGTGAAGATGTGGCATTAATATTCTCCAGTGGAAATACACCAATACCAAAGGCTTTCTTGCCAGTCATAAGAGGGAAGGGTTAGCTGTTTGCCTTTCAAATTTCATTATAGAAGAAGACATGATGGTGTTAGTTTAACATAAACAGGGCTTTGCTTGAGGGTGTCTGTGGAAAGGTTTTAATTTGGGAGAGTATAAATAGTTCAAACCTCATTGTGTACATTTGTAGACATAAAAAAGAAACAAACAAACAAACATCTTAAGGTAATATAATGAACCACTAGTGCCCAGAATCCAGCAGTTGTCAATGGCCTGCATTTTCGTTTCATGTACTTCTTTCTCCCTTTTTCTTCTTTGCCTAGTTTTTTGAGAAAAGGGATCACTGTATAGTCCTGGCTAACCTGGAACTCACTATGTAGAGCAGGCTGGCTTGGAATTTGCTACGTAGATTGGCCTTGAACTCACAGAGATTTGCTTGTCTTTGCTGGTATTAATGACATACACCACTATACCTGGCCTCTATTTCCTCTAATAAACAAAGAAAAGCAAAACACACCTTGGAGTTTCCTTTGGGCACCCCCACAATTTTTATGAATATCTAAAATATACTTATCCTTATCAGTCAGTTGACCCACACTTTTCTACTGATTCACAGGACAAAACACTGGGTAGGTTCTGTGCTTGATATAACAAATGACCATAAACTTGCTGGCTTAAAATAACACAGGAAAAAATTCAGTATCCTAAAGTTCTGGGGTTCTAAGTCTGTATGGTTTCTCATTGAGCTAAAAACAAGGCAGTGACAGGACCGTTTCTTCGAGTAGCTGTCCGGAAAAGCTCTTTTCTTGCCTCGCCAGGCTTTTCTGGTCTGCCTGTCCTCAGCACAGGAGACTCACCCCATTTTCCAAACCAGAAATTGCTGTGTCTTTCTCAGTTACATCATTTTGACCCTCTCTCCTCTGTCTCAGTTTTTCACACATAAATGCCCTTGTGACTATCCCCAGTCTCAGGATTAAGTGGTTAGCAACCTTAATTCCACCCATAACTATCATTTTCTTTTTCCATGTCACCTAACGCCTTCAGGTTCTGGGTATTAAGATGAGAATATTGATGGGCAGTGGTGGTATACGAATTTAATCCCAGCACTTGGGAAGCAGAGGCAGGTGAATCTCTGTGAGCCTGGTCTACAGAGCTAGTTCCAGGACAGTCAAAGCTGTTACACTGTCTGAAACCCTGTGTTGAAAACAACAACAAAGGGGATATCTATGTGGGCCAGGATCTTTCATGTTAAATAGGTAATGAGAATTTAGAAGTTAAGGACAAAAAGCAAAGACATTTTCACCCCATCCAATAAGTTGGGTCTACATCTAATTCTGGGATCTATTTATTCTTTAATTCATTGTTCAACTTGAACAAGCACAATGGGATTTATCACCTTGCATGTTCAAAGAGAACAGAACAAAACAGCTGCTTCAGGAAAAAAACCTGATGGTGGTAATGAACAGGTCAGTTTACAGACAGATGATGGATACACTCTAATGGGTAAACACAAGGTGCACACCTTTAACACCAGCACTCAGGAGGCTGAGGCAGTCAGATTTCTGTGATTTCTAGTCTACAATAAGAGCTAGTTTCAGGACAGTTTTCAAAGCCATAGAGAAACCCTGCCTCGAAACCCCCCTGCCCCCAAAAGAAAAAGGAATGTGTTTGTCTTAGACTGTGTCCTAAGCTCTGTTTCCTAGGATACCTCTGAACCATCTGGTCCCCTGGAACTGGAGTGACTCATGGCCTTTAGCCACCGTGTGGGTGCTGGAAACCAAACCTAGGTCCTCTGAAAGTTTCAGTATTTTGTCTCCAGATTATCAGGCCTCCACACTGTGCCCAAATCTCCCTCCCTGACCTTCTCTTTCCTAACATCATGCCCAGTGGGGAAGCTTCTTAGATTCACCTTACAGGGGGAAAGAGACCATGGGATTTCATCATTGCCACCAGACATGAAGTTGTAGACAGACTACAGATGTGGAGCAGATGTGTGCAATGATCATTTCAAAATGCTGAGGAGAACACTCATAAAAAATGACCGTGATGCATGTGCATGTTTCCATTTATTATTTAAACACAATCACTAACTAAATTATATTTTACAATCTATCTACCTCATGTCTTGCTCTAAAGGGGATTTATTACCTACGTTATTTCTTTCGAATTTGGGAGGAGGATGACAGTTATCACCCTTCTAGACCCTGAGTGAGGTGCTCTACCTTCTGCAGCTGCCCTTCCTGATGGAGCTAATCCAAAGGGTGGGGAAGTGCTGCTAAGGTTGCTCATCCTGTGGCAGCCCCAGTGAGAACCAGGTGACAGCTCTGTTCAGTGCTGCAATCCATTTCATTTTTCTGAGTTTTTCTTTGTTTTGCTTGTGCAAAATGAGGCTGACACCATGATTTGAAAGATTGCTAAGACAAAGTTGGGATTCTGAGTGGAAAGCACACAGCACATCTTGACCACATCCCTTCCTATGAAAGGGGAGGCCAGGCCACCAGAAAAACTTAGGTCTACATATTAATGCTCTAAAACAAACTCATTTTTTGTATTTATCCTGAAAATCCTTGCATAGATGGTCACAAAATCCAGTGGGTATGCTTTGGGAAAGTCTGACTCAGGCAGTATCCTAAAGACCACTTTAGCATGCTGAGAAGCTTACAACAATTAAGCAAAGCAGGGTTTGATAAGGTGTTTGAACATCATGGAGAGGAAGCCTGTCTTATGTGGGGGTATGCCAGAGATGGGAAACAATGAATCTTTACTTTCAAACAAGTCACTCAAAAGAGAGCCCCAGAGGCAGGTGTTAGCACACTGTCACTTCGGGAATAAAGTGCCTCTCACACTGGTGACTCTGTAGACATCTTTCTGGACAGATGTACTGCAGAAGTCTAGGTTTTAAAAATTAACATGTGATATGGGGAAGTTCAAACAACCCAAACCAGCCAGTGTGGTGTGATGGGCAGAAGTGTACGTACTCTTCCTGCACATTCTCTGCCAGTCATGGCTCTTCCACATGGGCCACAGGGCCTTCCGCTGCCGAAGGGAAGAACCATCGACTGCTGAAGCCTTCTGGGAGAAAAGGAGCTACAAAAGCAGCAACTATCCAAGAAAAATACCCTGACCAGCCCAGAAGACAAGCAGGAAGTGCTTTCTGACAAGGAAAAGGCCAATAACCTGGTGCAAAAATGCGTCAGTAATTAATAGTTATTTCCAAGGGCTAGGACAGACAGACATTGTATGCAAATGGAAATGGGGGTGTGAAATTTATTAGCATGGTTATTTGTGTTTGCAGTAAAGCACTCAGAGTCCTTGTTTACTGCCAGAAGGTTTAATAAATCAACACTCTCCATTTTCTATCTCATTCGTAGGCAATATCTTTTTAAATATGGTACTAGATTGCATGCATGAAGCTAAGTAAAGGTGGAGAGGGGAAATCTTACTAAAATAAATCTTGGGGTGTCAACTCACAGGAACTTCAGGAAGCTTCCATAGTAGCAGAGACGAGAATGTAAAGTGAGGTGTAGAGACCCACATCTCTGTGGCCGGGAATAAGCATTTGGAGCAGGAGCAAAGTCCACCAGAGCACAGTTGCCCAGGTTAGATAGGGACTGACAGGGAGAAAGATAGGAGGCTGATGGGTTAACAAAAGTCATGAATGTAATTAAGTGTCAAGATGTGAAACCAGGGCATTTCTGGACCTGACTTAAATAAAGTGCAGGGAAGGGAAGGGGATTCTTTTGCTTTTAAGCATAGCTACAAGCGGGCGGGTGAGGTGATTTCAAAAGCAAAGGTTTTGAGAGGATATAAGAAAGGAAGTTGCAGGAGAAGAAGGGGAAGTGATTAAAGCCTTTCACAAGACCTGAAGAAGAACCAGGGTCAAAACACAGCTTTGTGATCAGGCAGTCACAGTCTGGTGGAGAGGGCAAGCAGATGGAAAGATAACATGGTGGGACTTGTCCAGGGTCCCGCCTTGTACGTCTGCCAAGTCAGCAATCATTTCCTTAGACCAAAGACAAGAGGGAGACAGGGGCCCTTGATGGAGGGCTGTGTGAAAAATAAGACTTGATTTCTGATGCTAACGCTGGCTGTTTGAAAAACCCGAAGGCAGAAAGTGCAGATAGGAAAAGAGAGAAAACATCAAGGAGTATTTTATCTTTTATTTAAAGCCTGTTATGAAAAAGAAAAACTGTCAGTACTTTAGAGTTGTCGAAACTTTCCACTTTTGTTACATCTTGATCCAATTGTCACCCAGAGAGGTTCTACGGGTGATATCAACAATGTGATGTTAATAAGGATTAGGAACAAGGCAGCATAATTCTATAGGCAGTTAGGGTCTCTGGTCCAAGGAGCAAAAATACCACTGTTTCCTGGTGGCACCCATAGTCAACTCCAAGAGTACTCAGTTTTACCACAAACTACCTACTGTGTGCTCAAGGACTAATTAATATCCAATGGGCCTGACTTATCATGGTGTCAGTTGATCACCAGCCTTTGTTCTGTTTACTTCCTGGTTCTTGGTGCCCTTGCCTCCACTCCCTCATCCCTCCCCACCCTGCCTGAAACTGGAACTTTTTCTGAGGGCTTTCTCTTTGACCTGGCTCATCTAGAATTCCCCTCGTGTGGTCAAATGAACCAATGAGATTCATCCCAGCTCTAGACTGCTAGCATTTAGAAATGAGTTTTCTGGACTCTTCCCTAGTGCTGGAAGCTGTTACTCTACCTCTCAATAAACACCTTGCCTGTGTGGCCTCCTATTGTCCTCACTTGCCATTCTTCCCCATCTTGCAGAGTGAACTTGACTCAGACCCATATCAGGACAAAGCTAATGTTCTTTTCAGTCTATTCTTCTTCTTCCTTTTCTTCTTCGCTTTCGCTTAACTCATCTTCTTTTAAAAGTGAAAGTCTCACTTTGTAGCCTAGGCTGACCTGTAATTCACTATGTAGCCCAGGCTGTCCTTCAGTTCCAGGGAAGCCTGTCAGTTTCCCCCACACACTGGCATTATAGGCAAGAGCCACTGTGATAGGCTAAGAGTGAATACTGTTATTGTTATATAGTAATCCAGGCAGGGTTCTGCTGCCCTTCTGGAGCAGGAATCTTAAGTGGATGAACTTGGAGGACAGAGTCAAAAAGGATGGGCTGGGGAATAATAGTGTCAGAGCGATAGTGACGGTTTGTTATCTACATACAGACTCTACCGATGAAATAACCCCTGGTAGCTTGAATCCTACAATGAAATGATAAAAGCCCCATTTACAACACAGGAAAATTAGGCTTAGCAGTAGCAAGTAATATCTTGCCATATAGTCAGTAGTGCTGAAGCCAGAATTCCTACTTAGTTCGACCCAGTCCCAAATACTTATTTTCTAATGATATTCCCTTTCCATATTACATTTTCATTATCTTTGAAATCTTGCATGCTATTGAAGAAGTACTTCACCAAAATCAAATCTAAGACAAAATTGTATTTCAGCTTTACTTTGGGCTTATCTACGTTTTCACTCTACCCGTACCCTTGCCAACCTTTTGATCTGCAGAAGTAATGAAGTTGAATATAAATCACAGTCCAATACAGTTTTGCTATCTTGGATCTATTCTGCCAGTCTAGTGCCCTTTCATCAGGTTTGAAGAAGGCGAGGACTCAGAAAAATGACTTGCAGTGAGTCCCCCTTCCTTTTAAATTACTCTAAAAATGTATTTGCTCATGTCTTGGAGTAAATGACAAAATACTCCCTTTCTGCTGATTCCTGGATAGGATATTAACATTGAAGCATTCCATGATCAGCAGACTTGGGAAAATCAGAAGCATGAGTATTTTGAAAGTCAATAAAACCTCCAGGCTGCTTACAGAGCGGTTCAACTTTGGGTGTGTGGTTTAGGCCGACTTCAGTCCTTTCAGCAAAATCTGCTTTGTTTTTCCTGACTTTGATCCCATGGTGTCAGGGTCCCCATGCTTTACTTGGGAGTCATGTGTTAGCCTCTTCGTAGAGTGAGCCATGCCCTGCATCCATCTGGCCAGTGGTGAAAGGTTTTAGCAATTTTATTCACAAGACCATGGGGATTTGAGAATGGGAGAAGAAAAATTTCCGTTATGTATTTTTACTCTTTTTTGTTTTAATATTTATTCTTCCTGGACTTATTAGGCAAGTACTCTACCACTGAGCTACACACACACACACACACACACACACACACACAGAGAGAGAGAGAGAGAGAGAGTAAATAATAGATTAAATAATAAAAATGAAAATACTAACCTCCTACTTTTACATTTTTTGTAATGAGAGCTTCCATAACCCACGCCTGGTGACATTGTCCTCCATGTTCAGGCACTGATTCCTGCCCCACAAGGGAAGAAGAACTGTTCCGCCTCCAGCCAGACATTGTATTGCATGCCTGAAATCCCAGCACTTGGGGATACTGAGGTAGCCAGAGGACCGCCTAGAGTTTAAGGTCAACTTGAACTACATAGTGAAGTTAAGTCAGCTTTGCATCAGCGTTTAAAACACAGTTTGATGCATCACGTGAAACTAAGACTGGAGAGGCAGAAGTCTGTTGGGAATCTATGCTCCATGAGAACAGAGCTAACTAGCTCCAAATAGAAAAAACAAGAACCTTGTGGTCAGCACTCTCAGTCTCTCTCTTCAAGTCCTTCCTGCCCTCAGAGATTGCCTTCTGGGGGGCAGGACCACACCTTTGGACTAGGCTGCTGGGATTGCAACTCTTTTAGAGGAAAACAGCCCACACCACAGAATTTGATCTTTCTTTGCTCTGACAATACATAAGTGCTCTTTTTTCTCAAACCCTCCTTGAGTGCCTCCTCTGTTGAACTAGTCGGTCTGTGCAATTCATTGTAGAAAACCGGCAGTGAGTGATAGGGGCTTTGGGAGGTTCCACTGGAAGGGAAGTGTTTATTCCAGACATCTTCATTTCTTTTCTCAGATAAGCAAACAGATTTAGGAATGCCTGACTCACAGTTGACATTGGGAGTCTGAACTTGAACCCGGACAATCTGATTTCAGATTCTGCCATTTTCATCATCGCCTTCTTCAATTATTTATCCTTTACTGAAATTCACCAAATGTTAATATTTTATCACACTCTCTTCCTACCTACAATCTCATAGCCATATGCTGGGTAATGATATTTTTCTTTTTTGTTTTTGTAGACTTTTTTGTTTTTCCACATACTTGTTCATTTAAAGCAATCAATTCAATGGATTTTCACATTCACAGATCTACCCAGTCATTACCACAGTGCATTCCAAACATTCTGTACCTTATTGCCATTGGTGTCACCCCAGTCTACTACCATGCCTATTTGCTATCTCAAAAGTAAAAAATTCCATTCCATGAAGATGAAATACATTTTTATTTGTTTTTTTCAGTGTAATTCTATTTCAATGTCAGGTTTACATATAACATTGTTCTTACATGTTTATATTGACTGGGGATATAGGGATAGTTCATCTGAGCACATTATGGTATTTGTGCTATGAGATTTTTCAATGTCATGTTTTCAAATATGCCCATTGTTACTGTGACACAAGTTTTATACATGTATGTATGTATGCATATCTATATGTAATGCAAAAAAATTTGCAACTTAAGTTTCAGACCAATGAATCACAGTTACACTCTCCTGCAGAAGGTCAGGCTTTGCATTAGTCATGGCGCTTAATTCTTTGTTTTGTTTTTATGTTTTTTGAGGCAGGGTCTCACTTTGTAGCCCTGGCTGTCCGGGAACTCACAGAGATCTGCCTGCCTCTGCCTCCCAAGTGCTGGGACTGAAGTCATGTGCCACCATGCCCAGCTGTGCTTACTTCTTGTAATCTACAGAAAGTGTCACCTGACTTTTTTTTAGTCTGTTGAGACCCTCCCATGATACTTTTGGAAAAACTAAGACAGTATCTTCATAGGAGCTCCTGTGACCTACATTTTTCCAAGTGTTTCCTTATCATTAGATTCAGCTTAAACATATGTATCAAAGCTACTGTGTGGGGATCGAGCACGGGAGGCAGAAGGAGGCAGACCTCTGTGAATCCGTGGCTAGGCTGATTGTTATAGTGAATTCCAGGCCAGCCAGGGCTACATAGTAAAACAGAACTAAAAATGTTTCCATTGCTCAAAAGTCCTTCCCACACAGTTTTTCTTCCTGTTCCTCTTCCTCCTCTTCCTCCTCTTCCTCCTCCTCCTCCTCCTCCTCCTCCTCCTCCTCCTCCTCTTCATTTTCTGCATTCTCCTCCTTGGAGAATGGCCCCACAATGTGGCCTGGGCTAGCCTAGCCCTCACTACATAACCTAGGCCGATTGAGATGTAAGAGTAACACTCCTGACTTGGCCTCCCCGATTCTGGAGCTATGGTTGCTCCTGAATTGGAATCTTGGGTGCTGTAATTACATGTTTGTCTGTAGCCTGCATTCTCTAACACTACTTTACTCATTCATACAGCTTTTGTGTTGATCCTGCATCAGTTCTAGGTACCGACGTATAACAATGAAGTACAGAACAAGGTCCCTATCCAACCGGAGAAGCCACACAGGAAACAGAGAAGATTTCAGTGGTTCATAGTTCCATGGAGAAACTAAGAAGGGTAGTGAGATGGGGTGAATAGCAGAGCCCTTAGAAGCAGCTTTTTTCCTGTTGACTGGAGACCTTAGTTTAAAGAAGAAAACAACCATGCCTCTAGGTTCATAGAGCAGCAGTTCCCTGGGGCCATAACAAGGGAGCCAGGAAGTGAGGGTTAGGACCTCTGGAGGAAGAGCAAAGGCCAGTAAGGACTTAAAACGTGATGCTAAGCCATGGGAGGCCATAGGAGTGTTACTAGGAGACCACTGTGAGAACTGGATTCTATTTTTCACAGACATCTTTAGTTGCTGTGTGGAGAGTAAACCACAAACAACACAAGCAGAATTGGCAAGAGGCCTCTGAAACACTCAAGGGAGAGGACTCTAGCTCAGCCAGAGTAGCCACCAAAGACTGGGGGGGGGGCTTCAGGATATCTTGCTATCTAAGGAACCCTGACTAAATATTATCAGAACCGTCTAGATACAGTAAGGTGAAGCTTTCTTTTACATTAACATTCAGGAGATATATGTTTAAAATTGTCTGGCTTTGAGGGGACTAGAGAGATGGCTCAGCAATTAAGAGCCTGGCTGATCCTGCGGAGGACTCTTGTTCGGTTTCAAGCACCACACGGGAGCTGACAGTATCGTTAACTCCAGTTCCGAGGGATCTGATGCGCTCTTCTGATACGTAATTATCCTCTCCTTCTACCTCTTGGCCCCCAGTGCCCTGTCACAAGTCAACCCTGTTATTTCAATGCAGACTTTGGCAGCCAAGGGCCAAGTCTCTGCTGTATGACCTTCAGGACTGCCCCTAACTACAGGGGTCGTGTTCACCTTGCTCTCAGGGTCCCCGCCTTCCCATCCTCTTAATTCTGCTGATGTACTTCACTCAAACCTAAACTGGGCCCACCCTTTTATGATTACTACGCGAGAGGGGCCTTGGAAGGGTCCCAATGGTGAGTGAGAGACAAGCGGCAGATGTGAGACAGAGACCTGCAGACATAACTTATGTGGAAAGTTTATTGGGGGAAGGTAGGGGAGTAAGGGAAGGGAAGAGAAAAGAAAAAAAGAGATCGACAGAGACACAGAGAGATAGACAGCTGCCTCCTCACAAAGAGAACGGAAGTGGGCAGAGTTCACCTCTTAAAGGGACCTCTGCACCTGCGTTCAGAGCCAGGGTACTGCTTGCCATGCCGAGAGGGGGCACATTTTGCCAGTTTCCCAAAGGGTGGGGCCAGGTTTGCCTGGATTACAACGTACCCTTCAGACTCAGCCCAGGCTTACAGTCAGGGCATCACTCCCATAGGAATGCTCTGTTCACAATGCTTGGGATCTAAAAACCTATATGAGAATGGAGCTTTTAACGTGTACAAGTGCCTCTCGTCCTGTTAAAGCTCCAGTACCCACCACGGGCAATAGTTCATGTGGATGAGTCCTATCACCCTGGCTTCTGCACCCAGCCCTGGACCACAGCATTCCAACTCTTCCTCAACAGCATCAAGATGGATGTGTTCAGGTGAAGAAATGGGAGAGGAGAAAAAGGAAAGAGGGAGAGGAGGAACAAGATGGGGAGAGGGGGAGATGAAGGTGGGGATAAGGAGAGATGTTTAAAGCATTCTAAAGCTTGGTTAAAAAAGTCACACGGAGAAAGACCATTTGGAAAACCATGTTATACAACTATCAAATTGTTTTCACAATACTGTGAAAGCCATCAATGTAGAACAAAACTAAAAACAAACAGAGACTATCATGATTTAACTGAGAGTAAAATAAACTCCTATAACTAAAATAAATAAATAAATATTTAAAATCTCAGAGAAATCACACACACTTGCAACTAATTCTGAAAGAGATTTGATAAGTTTAAGTGGCATTTACAGAATCTTTAAATATAGTTGCTATGAAACATTGACCATCTTTATATAAATGATATGCTGTGATTTAAGAACAAGCAATGAAACCCACGTGTATTTCCAGAGGAAATCTTGGAAGAAAATAAATGCCATCTTGATATTTTAAAAAACAAGCAATTGGGACAGCACTGCACAGAAAAACACCTGTTTCTTTTATTAGCAATAAAATGAGATTTTGCTTTCAGGATTAAGATGTTTTTCTGTCCTTCCATCAGTAGAAACACCACTGTCTCCTTTGCTGTGGTCTTTGAGTCTACACCAAACTTCTCAATGGCAGAAACGATTGTTTCTAAACTGTACCAACACTTTAAGACCCAAGTATAACAAGGTACACATAAGAAAAGGACTTTTCCCTGATTCCAGAGTTTTCTTTCATCCTTGGAAATAGTAAGATTTGAACAATGACTAAGGTGTGAAACTGAAGATAATTTTTTTTAAAAAGCAAACAGCCAACAAAAAATTACACAAAAACAAAAACAAAACAAAACTCCTAAATTCCTAACCTGGCAGAGAACAGAGCTATACTAACAGTTATTACTTGTAAAATTCTTAGTATTTCTCTTCATCTTTTGATATTTACTTATTTTTATTATATGTATGGGTTTTTTGCCTGCTCTTGAGCCTTGTGTGTGCCTTGTGCCCAAGGAAGCCAGAAGAGGGTATCACATCCCCTGGAGCTGGAGTTACAGACCATTGTGAGGCACCGTGTGGGTTCGGGGAATTGAAACCAAGTTCTCTGGAAGATCAGCCAGTGCTCTTAACCACTGATCCATTTCTCCAGCTCAGGGAAATTATTGCTTAATTTTAAACTCATCTTCAGGATTTTTAGTTTCTTCAGTTAAAATAAGAACCTTTCTATACAAAGAAAATTACTATAACTTTGATAAGATTCTGACTTAAGATTTGTATAAGCAATATGAAGTGGAAAACCAGAAGTAATTTGAATAATTTAAAACAATTTTGTCTCAAAGGGAGATGAAAATGTAATAGAGAATGTGAGTATGGTCAAAGTATATTATATACATGTATAAAACATCACAACAAAATCCATCATTTTATACATACAATCAATACACATAGATGAAATACTGAATCTACAAGAAATGAAGATCTACAATAGGAAAAAGACATATCTGCCTAAGTTCCCTGTCATTTCTAGAGAATGAATTCAGACACCTGGATAATTAGCTTAACCTTCACTTCGTGAGCAGGAGGCTCTACTTTCTACAGCATTTCAGACCTTCAGAACTTTCGAAATACAAAGGGTCTTGGGACTTCTGCATAAAATGTTCAGTGTCAAAATGGTGGAGAGTCTTTTATATCCACAAGCTCATACCTTCAGCCACCTGGTATCATTGCTCTTCGACTATGAACTGAGCAATAGAAAGTTTTAATGCAGTACGAGTGAAGACAATGGGGTGGAAGGCTGTCTAAGGACAGCCTAGAAAAGAGCCCAAGCTTGAGATCTTTCTGCAAGTATTAACTAAAGTCATGATCTTCAGAGACATCTTTGAGGGAGATGGAGGATAAAGAAAGATGTGCACATTACTTGTCATCACCATGACCACAGTACCTGATGGAAGTAACGTAAGGAAGACATGGTGTATGTTGGTTCATCATTTCAAAAGGTCTCAGTCCATCCCAGAGGGGAAAGCTTTGTTGTGGGGATGTATAGTGTGGCTTGTTTACATCTTCATGGACCAGGAAGCAAAGAAAGCAACAGGAATCAGAGCCCTGGTCTAACCTTAGAAAACCCATGCCCTGTGAGTTATTTTAACCTGTGAAGTTCCACTTTTGAAGCTTCCACAGCCTATCACAACAGCACTACTATGTGGAGAAAAAGCATACCAGATGCATGTCTGTGACCAACACTTCTGATCCAATCTACAGTAGGAGACTGAGCTCAGTGAGAATGTGTTCCGGGTTTCCTCTCCTCCTGATGTTGGAAGGAACTCTAGAGTAAGTTGCACTCCATAGCCTGTCCCTACTACCTTGAGACAAGAGAATAGACATTTGTATCCCTGTGCCACTCAGGTGTTAACTCTGAAATGTGCAGGATGTAACTCCTGGTATGTCTCAGGAAGTTGTCCCCATTACCTGTGTGCAAATTTCAGTGAAGTCAAATTTCAGCAAATTCAGGTGTGAATTGTTGGTAGCAGCACCACAGTGTCATAGCATCACAGCATCATCATAGCATCACAGCATCCTCACAGCATCACAGCATCATCTCAGCATCCTCACAGCATCATCACAGCATCCTCACAGCATCACAGCATCCGCACAGCATCAGAGCATCATCACAGCATCACAGCATCAGAGCATCATCACAGCATCCTCACAGCATCACAGCATCATCACAAGCATCCTCACAGCATCACAGCATCCTCACAGCATCACAGCATCCTCACAGCATCACAGCATCATCACAGCATCACAGCATCCTCACAGCATCACAGCATCATCACAGAATCGCAGCATCATCACAGCATCACAGCATCATCACAGCATCCGCGCAGCATCACAGCATCATCACAGCATCCGCGCAGCATCACAGCATCTGCGCAGCATCACAGCATCCTCACAGCATCAGAGCATCATCACAGCATCCTCACAGCATCACAGCATCATCACAGCATCACAGCATCATCACAAGCATCCTCACAGCATCACAGCATCCTCACAGCATCACAGCATCCTCACAGCATCAAAGCATCATCACAGCATCACAGCATCCTCACAGCATCACAGCATCATCATAGCATCACAGCATCATCACAGCATCATCTCAGCATCACCACAGTATGATAGCATCACAGCATCACAGCATCATCTCAGCATCACCACAGTATGATAGCATCATAGCATCATCACAACATCATCACAGCATCCTTACAGCATCACAACATCATCTCAGCATCATTACAGCATCACAGCATCACAGCATCATCATCACAGCTCAGTGAACACCACTGGCTGAACCCCTTCCAGGCCATCCTCTGTGCTGCCCTATTCCACTTCATTTTTCTCCAGCCTACCACAATTTCTCAACATTTCTGGATTTCCAGAAAAAAACTTACATGAAGGAGGTTTTTGGAATGGATTACAGCCATACTTTTACATTTGGTTCTAGGACTATAAAATAGAGCAACGATCTCTCCTCTTTTGTACGCATTCTTGATTCCTTGCACTTCCAGTCTGTTAACTGAGGTGGCTTGAACGAGAACAGAAAAACTTTAATGGGGTGTTAGGAACACTTAAGATAGAAGCTTGTATCAAGGCCATGTAAAACATGAGCCTGAGATGAAGCCCCATGCAACAGAAATTTTGCATATAGAGAACTTAATTCTGAGGGGTCTGAGTCTGGGCTGCTATCAGATTTGATGTTCATGGTCATGGTAGTTGATCACAATATAATGTGATCTGAGAATACCAAAAATGGCCTAAGAGACCAACAAAGTGCTGCCCATATTCCTTCTTGCCAACACCATCTAGCAGTAATCCTGCCTCTAGTGATGGTTACTGTTGTCAGCATGACAGGATCTAGAATGACCTAAAAATGGGCCTCTGGACATGGTGGCATGAGGGGAGAGCTGTCTTGATTGTGTTAATTGAGACTGAAAGAGCCATCTTTGTTGTGGGCAGGGACCTTTCCCTGGCTGGGATCCTGAACTGCACACATAAAGGAAGGGAGCTGAGCAGCATAATGCATTCATCGCTCTTTCTTTCACAACTCTGGATAAGATGTGAATGATGCCTCAAGGTCACATTGCCTTACTTCCCCATCATGATGGGCTGTACCTCTTACTGTGAACTAAAGCAAACCTTTCTCCCTTAAGTTGCTTTTGTCAGGATATTTTATAACTGCAACAGGAAAAGAAAACAAATACCTTCTCACAACAATAAAGGTCACAATAACCCATCAGGGTGCAAACGCCCCTTTTGCCTATGGATTTTCTGTCATGAGAAATGACAGGTAGAAACCAAAGCTTTAAGTTTAGTGCGACTCTCACAGTGTCTCTCTGATGGATAACTCTCTCCTCTAGGAACCAGTTGAAAATTTGAAGCTCACCAGAAGTGATGATAAATGGGCTTGCTTCTATCTTTAGGAGACTAGACACCTATAGTCTAGTTATTGAGGGTATAGAACTAATGTAATAGTCACTGGTTAAAATTATATGTTCTCTCCTCATGTACTGTCATCATTATTATTTGAATGTGAAATGTCCCTGCAAATTCATGATGCCAACATTTGTTCCTCTGCTGTCGGTAGATGTAGAGTCTTTTGGAAGTGAAGTCTAGCTGTAAAAAGTAGGTTTCTGGGGACAGGAAGACCATATCAGTTACAACCTTGGCCTACACTCCTACTGCCACAGTTGGAAGTCTGGCTACCATGCCTTTCTTGCCATGGTGGACCATGTCCCCTGAATTGTGAGCTATAATAAATGCTTCTCCCGTATGTATTTTGGTCACAGTAATGTAAAAATAGCACAGTTGGTCTCATAGATTGAGGCTTGCTCCTTCCAGCCTGGAGAGGGCCATTTTGTAATATGTTTCTGGTAAGCACTTCCAAGCAGTGACTTCAACCAGTGCTCCTGGAAGGCTGCAGTGGGGCCTTACCAGCAACATCTGCAATAACATCTGCAACACGCAGTAAGAGGGATTTCCGAGCATCTGGGCTTTCAGCCTTTCATCCCATTGCATGAGGAACAGGGATGGTATTCTTAGATGGCCCAGTGACTAGCCTAGTAAAGCAATTGAGTGAAGCATGCCAGAAGGAGCCATACCCAATGTAAGAGTTACCGCCCAGTCTGAAAGGGAAGTGCCAACTTACTCTTACAGGTGCTGCTGCCAGATCATGCACTTTTCCATGGGAACTTGAAAATCTAGATCTATTTTCATGCAAAAATCTCTTGATTTTTAAAATGCTGATGGTCATATCATCAGTTTCTCTCATAACTACCCAACATATGATAAACGGAAATGGGAAGATAGGATAGATCTTCAAGGACAAGATACCCAGCACAACCACTAATTCAGAGTTAAAAACAACAACAACCAAAAAAAATCGCCAAAACATTAACAGACAAGGACATCCAGACATTATATTACTCTGTTTTTGATGTTCTAGAGTCTGGAAATTCAAGACTCAGGGATCAGACTGGCCAGGATCTGGCAATGGCTCTAATGCTGACTTTTCAGACAGCTACAGTATTGCTATGCCCTCACTTGGTCTTAGCTTTAGCACATACAAGCAGGGAGACTCAGCTCACTGATTTCCCTTCTTATAAGGGTACCAATCCTGTCAGACCCCTCCCATATGACTTCCTTTGTCTTTAGTTACTTCCTTTGAGGTCCCATCACCAAATACAGCCATAGTGAGGGTAAGAGCTTCAACACATAGATTCTGGAGCTGCAAAATGTTCAGTCCATATCTAAAAAGAAAACATCCAAACACTAACAAAATTAAGAAAAACCTTGATGAAACCAAATAGGACTAAGCAAATCAAATATGTCCTCCAGCTACAACTGGAACACTATTGACCTTGACACAAATAACAATGGCCTGCTCTCATATAAAACTGGACCTTTGTAAATGCGCTTCACTTATGTGTCCCAAATGGTGAGTTCAACAGAATTTGAATCACAGTATTTGGTTTAGTGTTTAACTTATTAAGTTTTCACCTGTAAAAAAAGTAGTAAGCTTGATAAATTTAAAGAAGTGGGAAAAATATATTCCCAAGCTTTTCATGATGAAAAGTGACCTAACAAGTTCATTGAATATTGGCCTAGGATTTTTCTTGTTCTTTTTCTTATTTCAAACAGACTTTGCATTCCATAGTAGTATGTAAAAGGAAAAGAAGGAGAAGAGGAGGAGGAGGATTGAGAAAAAAATCTAGGCTGTTGTCACTATTCGTGTAATAGTAAGTCAAAGTGTCTCAGAACAAGGAGTTCAATCAGAAATTAAAACATAGCTCAAGACTGTTCCTCCTATAACCAATTCTGTATCTACATCAGTATAAATGTGTGCACCACAGACAACCCAGAGTTGCTGGGGCCATGCAGCTAGTGAAAACTTGCTGGCCCTACAGCAGACCCACTGTATCAGAGAGCTGACCCTCCTGGTGACTCTGGTGCACACTATAGCTTGAGAACTATCTTTATATATTCTAAGTGGATAGAAGGTAATGGGCTCAGCAGAGGAAGGGGTACAAGCTGATATTTCACAGAGCGTCTACAGTGTCCTGGTCACCTTCTTAACAAACCTAGTTTATCCAGGCCCCAAGCCAGATGTTCATCCTTTGCAATGTAGAGCTCTCCTAAAATATGTATGGAGCACAGCTGAGGATGTAGCTCAGATGATAGATAGCTTGCATAATGAAGGAAGTCCTGGGTTTGATCCCCAGCACCACATAAACCCTGTATGATGGCCAGTGCTGGAGATATGGCAGCATGGATATAAGAAGACCAGAAGGTCAAGGTTGGCTACATACTGAGTTCAAAGCCAGCCTGGAATACATGAAATCTAGTTTCCATATAGTATACAGAATATATAGTATATATATGTATATATATATAGTACATATTACATTATTTAATCTTCATAGGACATTGAGGCATATGATATATCATTTCTGTTTTATAGGTTAAGAAAATCAGGCTTGCAACAGTTACATCACATCCTTATGTGTCATAACATTAATGTGACCTAGCCACAAGTCCATTTTTCATCTTCTCTCCCTACACCATGCTGTTTTCTTACCATTTCCCACTTTCTGTCTCTGGTGGCCTACACACTGCTAGTCTGTTTTCTGTGTTAGACATTTGATCTTTCTCAACTGGCATCCCTGTTCCAAACCACAGAACACGGGAAATGATTTCAATGACTGCTTTCCCAACTCTCCCAAGGATGGTACTGAGTTGATGCCCAGACAGATGCCCAGCAGTGGGGGAGAGGTCTAATTCATCACACAAAATGGGAGTATTGGATGTTGGGGCTCATAGATCTTCCATGGAGAAAGCCCAGAAGATGTGGAAAATGCTTCTCACCAAACCATCTGGCAATTTGCTTTACTCTCTTTAGCCCAAGTTCCTCTTCAAAAAGCTTCCTAAAATAAGAAAACTTGCAATGAGAAAATACACTGTCATTGGGAAAATACTGCAGGTGATAGGGGCAGGGGTAGAATGAGTTTCAAATCTAAGCCCTTTTCTGGGTAGATGAGAGCTCTTGATTCATTTTCATTCCTTGCCCTCTTTCTATACAATAAATGTGGATGAGTTAAAGAGTGTTGAGACCCATTCCACACAACATTAGCATCTGCTGTTTATGAGAAGAAATTATGTTGTCAGATCACCCTTCATCACAAAAGTGGCAAAAAAAGAAATTTATACACCGCATTGTTGTATTTATACCTTTATGTGGGGCTTTTGGAATAGTACAAATATGGGTTCCCCTTGGCAATAATGATTATTTCTTGAGAAGTATCTATACCTAAAATATAGATATACATATTTAAATATTGCTACAAATAGATATATTTAAACAAGGTCTTCTATGCGGCCCTAGGTGGCCTGGAAGTGGCTATCAAGAGAAGGCTGGTTCAACTCCTGCCTCTACCTCCTGAGTATGGGGGTTAAAGGAGTGTACAACCATGCCTGGTATTTTGAACATATTTTTGGACAGACTTGTTTATGAAATATTTTCATTTAAGAGTCACATTAGGACAAAGGCAAGGGTTTTAGTTATCCTGGTAGCTCTTAAGAAGTCTCAATGATGGCCTGTGTCTATTTGAGGCACTTAAATTTGATTCAGTTTAAGCAATTTTACTCTGTGGTATTTTATCATGTATACACCCCATAGGCATTAGATTAACTAGAAAACCATGTAGGAATCATTTTCAGTAGAGAAGGTTAATACCATGTATGACTAAACCTACTGACTGATAATTTTAGAAGGTATAATGGAATGTTCCTCCATTGTGCAGCAGTAGGATCTATTTTTATTATTATCATGAGAAATATGCATAATACAAAGTCTTTTCCATCTCCAAAGTCTTATATTAGTAGCTAATTTTTGGTCAGTTTCTTAAAAAGTATTTTTCTCAGAAAGAGACAAATGAGAAGAATTGCTTTTTACAATCACCCATCATTTATTTATCAGTCTACATACTCGTCAAATAATAAAAAAATAATTGTTTATAAAGAAAAGTTGGGAAACATGATAGAGTGTCCTGGGGTGGGGAAGAGTTGAAGGAGGGAGTAGGGAGTTGATGTTATCAAGATACACCTTATATATGTATGAAATTGCCAAAGAGTAAATAAAAATTAATTTTTAAAAAGAAAGTTAAATTACACTATTCAATCAAGTCTAAGCAGATGTCTTACCAGAAATGAGATTAATAAAACTGATGAGAGAATGCTCCAGATGTGAGTGGACTGGGCTGTTTATAGGTTCATCAGGACAAGGGAGGAGACTCTCCTTAGTTAAGTGCCTGCAGCTGCTGCCTTAGCCCTGGCCAATACAGCTTTGTCAGCAGCCTTTGTTCCACGCTGAGGCCATTCAGTGTGCAGAGGATGAAGTGAGCATGGGTGTGCCTTCTGGGACCAAACTTACAGTTTATGGAAAACAATGTCTTAGAGAGCAGCAGCATGAGCAAGAATTGGTATTCAGAGTAAAATGAATGCTCTTGTGACCATGCCTAGGCTAACCAGTCATAATATTTACATACTAAAAATATTCTGCTTATGGATCTAATCTGTACAGATATCAGGTCAATAAAAATGTAAGCCTTTTGCTAACATTGTAAATATGCAGATTTGCCAAAACTGTCTAAAACTTTCCCAAAAAAAATCTTCACTCTTTCTCTCCAAATTAAGAGTCAATGAGCTTCCATCATGATTAAATAACTTTGAGAGCTAGACTATACAAATATGAGTGTACTACAGATATTTATGCCATGTATATGTGCAGAATTCTGTTGTGATTAAATAAAATTTAAAAGAAAGTTTATTTGGCACGTTGAAAATAAAATACAATCAGGATTTTGCTAAATGACAAGCCCAAATGATTGTTAGTATTAATTATCATTTTTAGCATTTACTGTTTTTCTAGATATAATCTATTGTATACTTTGATATTCATTCATTTATTTAGGGAACACTTGTTGAATACTCATCTCATACCTTTGCAGAGTATTGACATCCCCGACCTTTGCATTTCACTGGGAGACAACAGTAAACAAATAAATTATTGTGTGAAACTGATAACTTATAAGTAGAGATTCAGCCATATGTACAATCAAGAAAGGATCTTTCAGAGAGCTAATAATGACAGAGACTCATGCGACTAGAGTTAGATGGGAAAGGAGATACAATGACAGGAGTTGATGGGTGGGGATGGGTCTCAGGGGATGGTGGGGAGGGGGGCAGGGCCAGGTCATGGGTCACTTTGTATGATAGACAGGTTTGTAATTTACTCTGATACAATGGTAACTGTGATATTTAAGCTCAGTTGTCAACTTGGCTGTATCTGGAATCAACAAAAACCCAAGCCTCTGGGCACTCCTGTGAGGGAGGCAGGAAGACCCAAACTAAATCTAGGCTATATCTTCTGG
Organism: Mesocricetus auratus; assembly: GCF_017639785.1. NCBI lineage: Eukaryota > Metazoa > Chordata > Mammalia > Rodentia > Cricetidae > Mesocricetus > Mesocricetus auratus. Next base: position 36,540,944 of record NW_024429194.1, on the reverse strand, counting down.
TGGCTGTATTTTTGTTGTTGTTGTTTTGTTTTGTTTTGTTTTTTAACTCTTTGGGGCCCATCACCTACCTCTCAAATAAATACATGCAGACTTACTCTTACTTGTAAATGACTGACCTTAGCTTGGCTTGTTTTTAGCCAGCTTTTCTAACTTAAATTATTCCATTTCTCTTTAGCTGCATTTAACTACATTTTGCCTCTGGGCTTTTTACCTTTCTTTATTCTATATATCTTTCTTTCCTTCTTATTCCATGGCTGGCTGTGTGGCTGGGTGGCTTACTCCTTTTGTTGTCCTCCTCCCCCTTTCCATTTCTCCTCCCCCCTCACTTTCTCTCTTACCTAGATTTCTCTTCCTATTTATTCTCTCTGCTTGGCAGCCCTGCTGATTCCTCTCTCCTGCATAGCTATTGGCCGTTCAGCTTTTTATTAGAACAGTCAGGTGTTTTAGACAGGCAAAACAACACAGCTTCACAGAGTTAAGCAACTGCAACATAAAATAATGCAACACATCTTTGCATCATTAAACAAGTATTCCACAACATCAACAAATGTAACACATTCCACAACAGGTGGCAGCCCGTGTCAAAGGGCACCAAAGAAGAAGTTTGCTTTTTGCCTGTTTCCCCTCAGTCTCACTGGCAAGTTCATCTACCCTGTCGAGAGGCATTCCTCCACAGATACTGGAACCAACTTCTCCAGGATTCCAGGCTGGAATGAAGACCAGCAGCTCTCTCGGGATCCTCCAGGACTCCAGCACCAGACTGGGATTGCTTAGACATCCGGGCTCAGGGACTGAACAGCTACCAGATTCTCTACCTTTCCATCTTGAGACAATCATTGTTGGGATGTAGATTTCTCAACTTCTCCAGCACTGGGTATGCCTACATAGAGCCGTGTTCCCCCACCATGCTGACAATAGACTAAACCCCTGAAACTGTCAGTAAGCCTCAATTAAACGTGGTGTATCTTCACAGCAATAGAACATTGACTAAGACAAGCATAAACAACAGATTTTACACAGAAAGATACAGAAGCTTGAGTTGTGGTTGTGGTGGAGTGATAGAGAGTTTGCTTGGCCTGTTTAAGGGTCTGTGTTCAACACCCAGTAGTACACACACAGATACCCACTACAATCTCACAGCATACTTACACAGAAAATTCCTATCTAATACTATGAATACAAACCAGAAGACCAAAGATTTCACTTTTAAAAGACACTAATTAGTAGGTCTGAGGGGTAAGGGCAGATGGAATCAGGTAGTACTGGGGTAGGTGCTGCAAGCTGGGTTATAAACACTCTCTGGCTTCCATTTGGGGCCTTGTGTGAGCTCTGGGGCTGGATGGGGCAGAGAAGTGGACATCTGGGAGCCTTGTCTGTGGGGACCAACTAGAGCCCAGGTAATAGTGATCAGAGTCCTCCTTCCAGAGGTAAACAAGAAGGCTCGGGTGTTTGGTGATTTTTAATTGAAGAAATATGGGTAGAGATCTGGTGAGCATTTTAGTAATCCAGGTGGAAAATTGAGAGCAAAGACATTCTGGAGGAAGTCTCGTCTGAGTTTCCCCTAGATGACTCCAGGGTTCTGGCTTTAGTACCTGGAAAGAAAACGATGGTGCTGTTTTCTGAAATAGAAACTAAGAATTGAAGATTGGGCCAATGGGTGTGGGTCTGGGGGTAAGGGAGGGAATTCAGACAACCACAAGCAGCTAGGTATTCAAATCTGGGGCTCAGAATTGGACGGGAGATTGGGAATTGTTAGTGTAAAAATGGCATCTAACCTCATAAGAACAGAAAAGATCTTTTTAGAATGAAAATATAAAGGGAAGGGGAGCCAGGAATGAGTCAGAAGGACAACATTTGCAAGTTCAGGAAAGGAGGACAAACCAAGAAGTCCATCGGAACAGAAGAGGGCTAGGAGAAAATGGTATAATTTGTGAAGACCATGTTTTAGGAAGTATGTTTCCTTCCCGTGTAATGTGCTACCATCCTACTGTGGCAGGCACGGCGCTGCTAAAATAAAATAAGAACCACAAGCCTTTTCTTCTCATTTCTCTATCACTCATGGTCAGTATTAATGTTAAGAGTCTTCGCTGTGTATAGAGACTGAGGTAATAGTGTGGCTCTTTCCTCTGGTTTGGACAAGAGCCTCGCTGTCCAGAAACAGAGCAACCATGCTAGAGGAGACCTCCGTGATCAAGTTTATTTTTTTCTGTCATGGAGAAAGGTGGAAGCTCATGGGGCTCAGAAGATGGTGAGATCTTCATGAGACCTGCTCAGAGATTCTATGAGAGGTAAACAGTTGACTGGGGGTGGGACTTGCCTATGATACAGTTTCCATGGAACTTAATGTTGCTGGGGTAGGCCTTCCCATTGGTGTAGCTGTCTTTGAATTGTCCATACTCCTGTAAGTGATCTTGTTAAATCCATTGTTTTATCAAGTTGGACTCGGACAGAGCTCTTTGGTCTATTGGTTCTGTCTCTTGGGTGAATAGATGTCTCTTCATCTCCCTAAGAAAAGTCACCCAACACACACACACACACACACACACACACACACACACACACACACACACACACACAAATAAGTCACTTCTGCCTGTCACACTTACCTGTTTTCATGTTTGTGAGCTTCCTCTCCAGCTTTTCTCCAGGCAGCATACTGGAGGCATTAGACAGACTATAGGCTTCAAACATGTTACCTGAAACAGGAATCCAAAGCAAAGGCACCAAGAGATCCTGAGGTTCAAGGACAAATGATGACAACCAGAAACTATGAAGGACCCGAAGAATAAATTCTTCCTTTGTGACCCTAACTCCACAGAGGAAAACAAAGTGACTTCAGTGTCTGTACTGGAGACTTGGTTAGTCCAATACTGGAAACAATGATCTGTTGGCAGGAGATCATGTACTCAACAACAGGATTGTTTCTTCAATGAGAAATGGACAATGACATCAACTATTTGGTTCATCTAGATACATTGCAGCAAGCTGAGCCTTTCCCTTGAAATGTTTCCCAAATCCTTTCAAACTGATTTGTATTGTATCAACAAACATTCTAACAATAGGCCAATTTAGTAAGGCAACTTAAAAGCAAACAAATAAGAAAACACATTGGCCTTTTCATTAGCTAATTTTGTTGACATTCCTCTTGATTTTAGAAGACTGTTCATAATTTACATATTAGCTCAAGTTAACAGTGAACAAAGGACAAAAGAATGAAATAATGTCTCATGACAGTTTGGATTTCAAAGCAAGTACCCTAAACAATTGTGAGCCTAGATCATCTGAAAATCTTAATTATCAATTATTTTAAAATCATGTTTCATAGTATATGTGTGCTTGCTTATGTATGTGTGTATCACTATCTCTTTATATGTTGTGTGTGCACCCACAAGTGTGTGTGGAGAGAATTGAATTTCTTATAATTTTTGCTACATCTGCCAAAGAAGTATAAAAAGAGAATATCTTAAAAGTGTATGCAAAGCTGGGTGGTGGTGGCACACGCCTTTAATCCCAGCACTCGGGAGGCAGAGGCAGGCAGATCTCTGTGAGTTCGAGGCCGGGCTGGACCGACAGCCTCCAAAACAATACAGAGAAACCCTGTCTCGTAAAAACCAAAAAAAAAAAAAGTGTATGCATATGTGTGTATATACATATATATTTGTTTATAATACTTTCCCCTTTAATGGCTCTAAGGCCATATAATCAGAAGATCTGGCTTTATTATGAATGAATCAGACATTTAGAATCAACACAGACTCAGAGTGAAATGACTGTGGAAGACTATTTTATTTTTTCATGTTGAACTTCATATTCCAGAAGTTCTGGGCTGATTCCCAACTTAGTCTGACTCAAGCCACATTTTCCTCCCACAGGATGTGAGGAGGTGGTGGGTTTGAGGGCATGAACATCCCTAATGCATTACACCACCTAGGGTTCCAGGCCATAGACTCAGTTTTCTAGAATACAGAGCAAGGATTTGCCTTTGAATTCCCATAGTTCTTTCTGGTAATTGGGATAAGAAACCATAGGAGAGATGGACATGATCATTATCTCATGTACATAGTCATATCATCTTTGAGGGTCTACCATCATGCTTATAGTTTCATTCACTTACTCTTTCCCCAATAAGGGCATTTCTAAACTTCTGTGAGCAGTGAGAAGCATGTTGGAATTCTACATACATAGATTAGGAAGTTTATAGTCCTTGGAACAGGTATCAGTCTGAACTAAAGATAATCTATAACAGATCTGTATTGTGACCTTACCAGATGGTGACTACAGGGTGACCCTCTCCTTATGAACTTCATGTGTTGAAGCCTTAACACCCAGCCCTTAAAAATATCATATAATTGAGATAGAACCTTTAAAGATATAATTATGGCTAACTTAAGATTTATTGGTAGGCATTAGCCCAATTTAACAAAATGAGTACAGAGGAAAGACCATGTCAGGGTAGAGTGAGGGTCCATCTGTATACCAATGTGAGAGACTTCAGGTGAAACCAAGCCCCCTCAACACCTCAGCCTTGGGTTTCCAACCTCTAAAATGGAAAGGCAATAATTTTATTCATTTGAAGTACACCGACTGTTGTATTTTGCTTGTCAGCCCTATCAAATTAACAAGTCTGGCTATAATTTGCAACAGGACCATAACCTTGAGGCAATTGTTCAAACTCTCTGAACTTCAGCCCTTTCATTTGTAGATTGGGAATAAAAATAATTACTTGTCAGTTTTCTTAAGGAGAATATTCATCTATGCAATCAGTGTTTGACATAAAGTAAGCATTCAAGTCCTGCCCCTTATGTGATCTTGGATATCTTACCTAAAACTTCCAGCCACAGAGCCATAATATAGGACACTTGGTACATACCAAGGGTTCCATACACATTTGTTTTGCGGGAATTCTGATAGTAGATGTACCTTCAGTTTTTTTCCTGATGGTCAAAGTTGTGTATGGACAGTATTCTTTCTTGGGGGGCAATGAGAGGTGGGGAATCTAACAGAAGAATTGGGATGCCATTGAAATATTTATTTTATGATTTGACTCCTTACCTGTTAACATGTGATGAGTAGATGGTCTTTCTGAAGGAAAGGACTGTTGATAATTCTGACATAGAAGTCATGCTACCAACCTCCTGATTTAGGTATGGAAATGTGAATGAAGATAATGCTGAATCACAGATTACATGTGCCCCTTGCCCCAAGCATCCTAGTGTAAAAGTCACCAATAATCCAAAAAGGGTAGCATATGTTTATAACCCTAGTGGCTCAAGCTCCGGTTGCTAGAACAGTTCCAGGGAACTACTATGCCTTATGGCCCAAGGATTCCAAAACTCTAGACATGAGACTTATGGCACTAGCCACTGTAGGAGCTGAGGGCTCCAACAGTTATGACCCATTCAGGAGCTGAATATTAGCAGGTACCTTCTTCCATTTCCTGCTGGTGCCGTTGCCACAGATTTCAATAGCTGCCAGGTATGGTGACTGACTACTGGTGGTTAAAGCATTAGAACACTTAGCTTCCAACCTAAGTGTCTACAACCATAGACATGAAACATCTAAACCCTGGTCCCTACCTCTCAAGACTGGGAGATGCAAACTTCCAAGCCTGTTAGTCCAGTTTCTAAGCCTTCTGCATTCATAGGCCAGGGATATATCCTTCTCCTCACTACTTACGATTTGTGTCTGGGTAGAACAGAAGGACCTTAGCCAGCTGATGGGTAACCATGGACCACAGTTCAAGAAAAATGAAGCAGCAGTTGAATATAACCCTCCTAACTTCACCAATTGAAAAGAGAGCAACACAGAATTCAAGAGCTGAAAAATTCTTGCAGCTGGGCTTAGTGTACTCAGGAAGCAGAATCAGGGGGATAAGCACAAGCTCAAGACCAGCCTGGCCTAGGTTACATAGTGAGAACCTGTGTCCAAAATGCAAAAAGAAGGATTGCAATTATAAAATGGTGTTTTGTTTCTCCTTTTGGAGTAGTATATGTGCTGTTAGATACAGTGAATATCACGCTCATTAGAAATAAAATGCTCATCGCCACTCCCCCTCCATAAAACAAAAGTATCTTTCACAGAATCGAAAGCCCAGATAGGAAAACATGTCAGGCTTAGCAGTTCAGCTCAGAAATATGAAAAAGGTGAGTCTGTTAAGCTGCTCCAGATTTTTTCCTTTCCCTGCTCCCAGATCCGTGAGTCACTGTTCTGTGTGAAAAATATTTAGAGAGTGAATTATTCCTTGGCAAGGCCTGCTATTAGACAAACTTCCCTATCGTTCAGAGAAATGACCCTTATCTCGTTTTTTTACTGGAGGAATGTCTTGCAGGGGCATTTAATCTCATCCAAAATAATTCCTTATGTTTCCCAAGGGTTTACCACACTGCTCTCCAGTGACTGTGTAAACACTATGGCCTCATTTTGGAGAGAAGGACTGCTGTTTATTTTCTTGCCTAAGTGATGTTGGTAAATCTCATCAGCTTGGTTTTATAATGGAATCCGTAAGTTGTGATTTTATTGAGAACACTGACTTAACATAATATAATAATAATTTTTCAAGAAGAAAAATGCTTAGATTAGAATATTTAAAAGGTGAATAGACACCCTGTCATTACGTGAAGGGCATATTATCAGGGTGTTGATGTTCAGAGTATATAGAAGACTAAAATTCAGTAACTACCAGATGGGAAAACAGGCAAAGGGCCTAAACAGACATTTCTCTAAAGGTGATTCAATGATGTCCAGTAAACCTGTGAGAAATATTAACATCATTACTCAACAGGGAAACGCAAGCCTGAAGGATTACGAAAAACAAAGGAATGTCAAGGGAACACAACCTCATACCCATTAGTTTGGCTTCCATAATGAAACAAAACCATACTTGGCCTGGTGGAGTGTTTCTGCCATTCCAGCTATTTGAGAGGCCAAAAAGGAGGAAAATGGCAAGATCAAGGTTAGCATGGGCAACTCAGTGAGACTCTGACTCAAAGTGAAAAATAGAATAAAGACTAGGGATGTAGCTTGCTGGTCGAGTACTTGCTAAGATGTAAAAAGTCCTAACTTCAATCCCTACTACTGTTAAGTCAACTAAATGAATGAAGGGATGAATGAATGAATGAATGTGCAAACTAGAAAAAGGAAAATTATTATGGACCTCTAGCTGAGAACTACAGTATGGTTGTTCCTCAAAAAGCTAAAAAGACCAATGTGTAATACAGCAGTCTCCTTTTGGGTGTATACATCAAAGGATAAGGGCTGAATGGCTATCAAGGAGATGTCTGTATATTATAGTAGCTTTAGTCAAACAGTCAGAAGGTGAGAGCAACCTGCATTCAACCTCAAAAAAGTGGAAATCCTGTCCTACAGGGATACACAGATAGACCCAAAAAAAGTAAGCCAACTACAAACAATTGCAAATACTCCATGATTTCACTTATAATAAGTATGTAGAGTAGACAAAATTATAGCAAAGAAGCTATAGCGGTGATGGCAAGAGGCAGAGCAGGGGAGGAGAATGGGGATTTGTTGTTTAGTGGGTCCACATAGAGTTTCAGCTCAGTAAGGTGAAAAGAACTCTGGAGATGGAAGGTGGGGATGCTGGCCAAGCAATGTGAGTCTACCTCAGGTCACTGAGTTGCCCATAGATAGTGGGAGCCATCAGAAATCACATGTAAATGTTCGGAAAATATTGAAACTGTATTTTTTTAATATCCCCTTCTATTTCTCTCCATTTTTCTTCATGGTAACAGCTTTTATTTCTCATTCAGCCTGACTTATTCTGTAGACATATTTTATAGCTGCCTTACATTATATAACCTTCTAACAACATGTTTCTAAAGAAAATAATCAATTTCCATGATGCTTTCATAGGGTTGGATGATAAAATGTTTGTAAGTGGCCATAGCGACCGTTACCACTGTCTTTGTTTGATATGCTTGTGCCTCTCTCTAATTAGCTATGGTGACTAGTGAAGCAGATGAGGGAGGGTGAACGGTTTGCTGCCGCATGGTTGCCGGAGGAAGTGGCTGAAGGGTGGAGTGTGTATTTTGGTCAAGAAAATGTTTTAGTGATGTTTTCTTTTCCATGTTGTTTATAATTCAGTCATTCCAGTAATATAAATACATTATTTGAGTTTGAAAGTATTGTTGGCTGTGAAAACACTGGCTTTTTATTCATATATCTAATAAATTGTATAAGGTTCTTCTTTTCTATGAAAAAAATTAAGCATTTTGCCAATACACACACACACATACACAACCACTACCCCACTACCCCATTCGGGACAGTTTATGTACTTAACTTTAGGAATGAAGCTGGATGAAGCTGGGTGTAGTGGGACACACCTTTAATCCCAGAACTTGAGAGGCAGAGGCAAACCTATGTGTTTGAAGCTAGCCTGATCTACAGAGTGAGTTCCAGGACAGTCAGGGCTACACAGAGAAACCTTGTTTTAAAAGAAAGAAAGAAAGAAAGAAAGAAAGAAAGAAAGAAAGAAAGAAAGAAAGAAAGAAAGAAAGGAAGGAAGGAAGGAAGGAAGGAAAGAAGGAAAGAAGGAAGAAAAACCAAACCAAAATAAAAATCTAAAAAATAATTAGGAATTAAGACTTTTGTTTTGTGCAGTAAAATCATTTTATGTTTGGGGAATCACTTTTTACAGTATTTAATTTTTCTAAACATATTGCCTCCAACTAGAAATAGATTACGAAAATAGCAATAATTATTTCATTTTCTTACTTTTGCTCATTAAAAACAAAATCAGTCATCAAAAGCTATAGTCAAGCTTGAAAATGTAAAACTAGATGTAGGGCTGGGAGTGTAGCTGGGTTACAGAGCACTTGCTTAGCATGGATTTGGCCTCCAGTGTCACCAACAAACAAATCATAAACAAAGCAATGACACTAAGGGCTACAGTCAGGATGACTTTATTTCAGACACAACACTAGGCAGAAATCCATCTCTGCACTGAATCTCTGCTCTGTAGGCTGTAGAATGTCCCCAAGGCAGATAACACAACCCTCAGCGATAGGCATTTCCTCACGTCTACACTGTAATACAGCAGGGTGGCATATTGATTCCCATGTCACAAAGAAACATGTGAAGGATTTTCAGGTGAGCTACTGAAAAAGAGACCCATTGTAGGTGACCCATAGGAAGGCATCATGCATTTTCTTTGAAGAGGAAAAAACAGGTACAGCCATCTCTGTCTAAACACTGTAGTAAGGGTACAAGCTCTCCTAAACTCAAAAGCATTAGACATCTGTGGAGCAGGAAATCAATCCCCACTTCTATTCAATTACCCTTGTTTTCCAAAGATGATCACTTTAGGAATTTGTTGCACATGTGCTCACACACACACATACCTTGTTTGACCTATGGAGAAAGGAACACACACACACACACACACACACACAAATGTATGTATGTATGTATGTATGTATGTATGTATGTGTGTGTACATAAGTGGATTAAGATTTATAATTTTTTTTGATCTTTGAGACTAGGTCTCACTATGTTCTCTGGCTGCCCTAGAATTCACTGTGTAGATCAAGCTGGCCTCAAACTCAGAGATCTCCTCTTGAGTGCTGGGATTAAAGTTGTGAGCCACCAATGCTCAACCCAACTTATGCTTTTATTTACTATATATGCATATATATTTTAATTAACTTTTTGATAATTTCATACATATATATATAATTTCATACTGCATTTGATCATACTCACCTTTCTGATTCCTCCATCTAACTATCCCAATCCACTTCTACCTTCCAAGTTTATGTTTTATGCATGTTGCTTTTTAATGGTTTAACAATACATTATTGTAGTTTTATGTCATTACAGGGAACTCTATTTCATTCTTTTCATGTTTGTGTAACGTTTTATTTTAATGAATAGTCTAGTTTGAATAAGAATGACCCTCATAGGCTCATATACTTGAATGCATGGTCACCAGGAAGAGGAATTCTTTGAAAGGATTACAAGGATTAGGACATGTGACCTTGTTGGAGTAGGTGTGGCTTGTTGGAAGAATTGTGTCACTGGGGATGGGCTTTGAGTTTTCAAAAACCTATAAAGGGCCCAGTTCTCTCTGTCTCTGTCTGTCTGTCTGTCTGTCTGTCTGTCTGTCTGTCTCTCTCTCTCTCTGTCTGTCTCTCTGTTTCTCTCTCTCTCTCTCTCTCTCTCTCTCTCTCTCTCTCTCTCTCTCTCTCTCTCTCTCTCTCTCTGTCCTGTCTCTCTCCCTACATGAGGACAGGATATAGCTCTTAGCTATTGCTCTGGTACCTGCCTGCTTGCCACCACGCTCCCCACCATAATGGTATTGTATTTCTAAAATTGGAAGCAAGTCCCCAGTTAAATGCTTTCTTTCAAAGGAGTTGCCTTGGTCATGGCGTTTCTTTACAGCAGCCTAACAGTTACTAAGATATCACTGTTTCTTGAAGGATATTTAAATAAAGAATAATGTTTTTTTAATTTGTCTGGCCTAGATTCACCTCACTCTTACCCACAGCACTCCATATTCAAAGGCAGAACCTTGGCTTCCTACTCAAGGGGAAGCATGGATGGTTTGAGGTGGAAGCAAAGAGATCATGCTATTGCGTCCACCCCCTGCTTCTCCTAGGAAGAATGGTGTGACTTTCTGGAAGTTACACACCTCACCCCTCAATACAATCTCAGTGTTTTTAATTTCTATGGGTGCAACTCTTTCTTCAATGACGAATTTCAAGATTCTAACCCAAGTCACTCAATACAACAAACAAAAGAACTGCACACCTGGGCACCGCCCTAGTCTGCACTGCCACTTTCCTAAATCTGTTGACTTACTAACTTGAGCTACAGTAGTGATTCTGTCTCCTGTCAAAACTCCACTGCAGGTGATTTCATTTTCTTTTCTTCTTGATATTATAAAAAGCATGGTAGCAGTAAAAGGATCCTTCTCTATAGGACTTTGTACCCATGGACACGTATTGCTGAAAGATGAATTCTAAGAACTGGGCAATTCAAAGTCTTCACGGATATTGCCTAACTACTTACCAAAAAGTTACACCACAGTTTAAAGACACTCAAGCAACTCCACTATACAGTTCTGCAAAAATCCTAACATTAGATCTAAACATTTTCTTAATCATTGCCAGTATATGAGCTAGGTTAAACCTTATTACATTCAGCCATACACTATAGTTTGTGAGGTGAAAAAGCATCTTATTATAATTTTATATATGCTGACTTTCCTTTGTGAAGACTATGTGAGTTTCTTTGGGAGTCTAGCAGACTTTTAGCTGCTTTAATTTCTTGGGTTTTCACTGTCAGGAGTCAGGAGAGGTGGCCAACTGCACAAGTGTTCCCCATGGCTATAAAATGATTTCTGTCCTCATAAAACCTGTGTGTCAAAACCCTAATGCCATTGGGACTTCATCAGGAGATGGGTCTTTACTGTGTATTTAATGACAATGAGCTATCCAGGGAAAATCCTAATCCTATAGAAAAGAAAGAGCTCATTCTCAGCTGAATGAGGACACAGTGAACAGGCAGCTAGCTGTCTAGTTATCCAAGAACAGAGTTCCCATGGGAATCTGATTGTGCTGACACTGCTCTCAGACATAGACTTTCTGTAACTGCAAAGACATACATTTGTGTTGTTTAAATGATTTCTGTGCCAATATGTCACAGCAGCCCAAGCAGACTAGGGCACTCATGGGAAGGAAGTCCCAGGAGAGGCTGAGCATGGACCTGTTTTGATCAGACCCAAAAGACTCCTGGAGCTAGTAGACTGGACTCCTAGGGATGCAGAAGGAACCCATGGCCCTGGGGTAGGAAACCTGTCAAAGAAGAAGTGATGGAGTGGCCATGGAAGAGTCAAGTTCAAACCTCTGAAGACCATAGGGCTCCACATTTCCTTCCATAGGAAAAGCCTCCCTTACTAAATGTGTCCCACTAGGACAGTAGAAGATAACAGAAATCAGCACTTAAACTTCACACTATGAATTTAAAGTGCTCAAAGAGTGAATTCGTAAGCCGATTTTTTTCAGGGCCAGGCTTTCCACCTGACCTATCTCTTCACTGTTCCAAAAAGTCATCGGTCAAAATTAACTTCCCCGCTCCCCTCCACCAAATTTCTCATCATAGATCAAAAGAGAAAACCTTGAATGGCTGCACAACCTTGAAAATCAGAGTCTCTGCTTCTTGCTTCTCACTGACTTCTCTCCCGACCCAAATAAGAGCTCCTAAATACACTTCACACCCTACCACCTTCTCTTTTCCATCCCTGCATCCCAGATACCGTTACCGCCTGCCTAGTCTGTGACATTCATTTCTCACTAACCTTCCACATCTTCAATGGATCCTTCTAGTTCTTCCTCTCATGCTGTAGCCCAATTGACCATCAAACAAAGAGTAGATCATGACCCCTCTTTCATGTCCTTATTGTTCTAAAATCTATTATTGCAAAGTCCTTAATGTCTTGTGCTGACCAAAGTCACGAACCTCACCCCTGCCACCTCCCCACTACTCACTATCTTTGACCTCATGACTCTCAGCTTAAGTTTAATGTCTTCATTGGCCCTCCAAACAAACCATAGTCCTCTACTGTGTGCTCAGATAGTATATGCTCCCCCACTGGTTCTTATTTTAGTTTTCATTTAAATAGATACTTAGGAAAGTGGTAATGTTAATTTAGCACTAGTCACTGCTACTCAACTGTAAACTCCATGAGAATAGGGATACTTATTTTGTCCTCAGTCTCTTCCCCAGTTCAATACCTTACACACAGAAAGAACTCAATAAATATTCATTAAATGATGGACTTAGAAAATTCTTCTCATACCTGAAGAATATTCATGCATCATGACCATAAAAGGGGACTTTACCTTGTGTCTCCTGGGAAAACCAGTTTCTTGGAAGCCCTGAGGTCCTGTCCTGTGAGTAGGAGTCACATGTTAGTTGCATACTAAGCAGAGAGATAGCATTGTTTCCATCATTCAACTGGCTCTCAAAGTAGATGCCTATTTCCATTCAAGATTCAGTGGAGACCTTAGGTCATTTCTAAGAGCACCAGTTAGGGGAGAGCAACATACAGCTTGTAGTACATAGTTACTTTTTAAATCCCCCCCAAACAAACGTATGATTGCATGAAAATTTAACTTGCTTACGTAATGTCCACTATCCATATGTTTACTTCACTTTCTGTGGAAAAGAAGAAAGTGAAGAATGAGTCTGGGGGCATATGTTAGAACCACTCTGGTCCTTGCCCAAATATGGTGACATAACACTCCGGGGTGAGGAAACTAGCCTGGATTTATAGCTTGAAATCCAGACTGGGTGAAACAAAATCCCAGTGAGTCAACGTGTATGATTGTTCCAAAAGTTTGGATGAATTCCAGTCATTCATAGCTTGCTATTTCCAGTGAGATTTCAAAAACATGAATACTTTTAGTTATCCTTAAAAACAATAAAAAATGTAAAATCACTGTAGGACCTTCTAGCTGAAGATGTAAGGCACACATCCTTACCACTTAAGTGTCTTTTTCGTATCATTTGTGTCTATCAGTATGCTTGGAATTGCAGAGTCCCTATATTATAAAATCTGACAAGACAGGAGTGTAGAACAAAGTGTTAACTGTTGGATATAGGATGTGGAGTCAAGAGAAACTTGTCAACACACTCAGAATTAGAATTTGTATGGTCACAATTTATTTTGGGGCATTTTCTCGAATGCCAGGACAGTATTTATAGAACCTGGGCTGAACTGAGTGGCAGCCAGTTCTGTGTGGCATGTGGCTACTTCAGATGTAGTTTCCTGGGTGATCCCCACCCCCATCCCTCCTAACTCAAACCATCCTTTGTACCTGCAGAGTCTGGAATTTACCATTAGCCAGTTTCCTAGGTGCAGAGGTCCTGCCTTCTTTGAAAATCCAGACCCTCATTGAAAAGGCAGTTGAGACACCAATCATGTCAACTTATTTAGAAATAAAACACACTTGTCAATGTAATAATTTATTCTTAGCTCCTCAAACTAAATCTTGTTATTTTTGAGTAGGTGGTATTTGTTTCAACCTGTGTGAACAGACTTGCCAAAGTTGTCATAAGATAACTTACAATTTATGGCAGATTTTCACATATACTGTCTTTTCTGAGTGAAAGAAAGAGAGGGGTGTTTCTGGAAGCAACTGTCAGAATGAACCAATGTCACAAAGAACCCCATTAATGTCTACAGTTAAGATATGTCATTACAAATTGTATTACACTTGTTTATTGTGTATGTATACATGTCTGTGCATATACATGGGTATGTGCGTGTGTGTCATACACACATGTGGAGGTCAGAGGACAACTTTCAGGAGTCTTGGGATCAAACATAGGCCATCAGACTTGGAGTCAAGTGCCCTTACTCTCTGAACTGTCTCACCAGCCCAGGAAAATTTTAAATTAAAAAAAAAGTGTGTGTGTGTGTGTGTGTGTGTGTGTGTGTCTGTGTGTCTGTGTGTCTCTGTGTGTGTGTGTGTCTGTCTGTCTGTCCTGTCTGTCCTGTCTGTCTGTCTGTCTGTCTGTGTGTACATGACTTCAGGTGCCTGAGGCAGCCACAGGTGTCATATCCCCCTGGAGCTGGAGTCAGGTGTTCTGAACTGTCTGACACTGGGGCTGGGAACTGAACTCGGGTCCTCTGCAAGAGCAGTATGCACTCAACTCTGCACCTTCTCTCCAGCCTCCTCAATTTTAAATGCAGGAGCAGAAGCGAGAAACATGTGGTGATAGGGGGAAGCAGAAAGTGAGTGAGAAAGACGCACAGTGACCTGGAAATGGTCTCTGCCAACACAGTGTCTTCCCCAAGCGGTGCCGATGTTGGGTTTGCTGACTTGAAGGAAACAGAACTGAAATGATTAGGAAGTGATGATAGGGGAAGAATCTTGTTCGACATCACTGAAACCCAAAGAAAAAGGAAAAGTTTAGCAAACAGCTGAGAAACTTCAGCTCTGTTTCTAAAGTAAAATAAAGCACTTTTCATGCTTGAGTAGATAAAAGCTGTGACTTGTTCTCACATTCAAAACACTTAACCAGAAGGATCGACCGATCACCTTCCTTCCTTCCTTCCTTCCTTCCTTCCTTCCTTCCTTCCTTCCTTCCTTCCTTCCTCCCCTTTTTCCATACAGGGTTTCCTCTGGGTAGCCCTGGTTGATCTGGCCTCAAATTCACAGAGATCCATGTGCCTCTGCCTCCTGGGTGCTGGGACTGAAGGAGTGTGATACCACCGTAGATGAGTTTATAGCATTTAACAGCACATACAAAGCTTCAGAAAGGCGTGTGCTGTAGATGGCCTAGTTTAACCACCTCTCACTTGGCTTATGCTCCAGTTAGCAGCAATTGGGAGTATTTTCACATCGACTTATTCTTGCGGAAAATAAAATATATCTGTATTTTGACCATGCCTTCATTTTTTCTAAACTGAAGCTGACAATTTCACCCCCTCAAGTTTCTGCCTATAAATTTTCATGTGATAGATCTAAAATAACCATATGATGTCATGGGATGTGTCTGGGTGTGGTGCCATGTTTTGATATGGGACACCATATCAGGACAACTCACTCAAGCAGTCAGCAAGAAAGAAATGCATGGGCTGGCAGAATGGCCCCTTGTGTAAGGATGCCTGCACCAAATCTGAATACATGAATTCTGTCCCCATATCCACCTGGTGGTGGATGATGAGGACCAACTCTCTAATGCTGTCCTCTGACCTCTCCATGTCACTGCGGTACATGTGCACCCACACTTACATATGCATGCTCACAACACGAATAAATAAAAATGTAATTTAAAAATTTAGGAAAAAAGGAATTGACCCCACGCCACAGGCTGACACTAGGCTTTCTTTAGTTAATTCTAGAAATGTCTATTTGTGATCAAATAATACATACTCTCAACTGAAAATTATTATCCTTATTTAATGAATTAAACTTTCATAATCATGTAACCTCAGCCTAACCCTAAATTTTAACTATCATTATAATTGGCCATGTAGTCATTTACTTAACCTGTTTTTATGGCTCATCTGATCGGTGGCCTTAGAGTACATGTTTCCTATGAAAAACATATTTTTAAAGGCACTATTGAGTTAACTGTGTCTTGTCAAGTTTCTTCACCTACTTTTTTTATATTATCATTTTTCTTTTTTCCCCAGTCTTCATTCTACTTCCTGCTCTCTCCAAAGTTCCTTCCCCAAATTTGTGTATTTTGATTTATAAGCTAGATTCTTACACATATGTGAAAAAGTATAATGTTGTTTTTATAATGTGTGAGTTTCAGATTCTACAGAAGGTATTTCATGGCAGACCACGCTGAGCTGTTTCCCTTCTGCACTCAGGGCTGCGGTGCTCAGATAGCCTCTGCTGCTGTGCTGATGTGACTCATGGCTATTGGTGCTACGTAAGATGCACCTCCCGTATTTAACCTAGTGATAGGTAGGCATCACCTCTAATTCTTAGGTGGATGGCAATGCCATAGTTCTAAAAAATCCAAAATGTGGAGAGGCAGGTATTAAGGGGAAGACAGTGGTGGCTGTAAAGTTGCATTTCACTTGCTTATGGAAGTTCTAAGTGAATATAAAGAGAAGGCATCTGGCTGTAAGAGAGAGCCTCCAGCCAAACAGCTGGTTCTCAATAGACTGTTGTAGACTCATGACAATACGTCTAACAGTTACAGTAGATGACAATATCTAAAAAGAATGCTTAGCCTGTGAAGACTGAGCTGTGGACGGCAGAACTCAGGAGATCCACACAAAGGGGAGCAGATGTGGAGACATGCAAGACAGATGACACGGAGAAATCTTGCATAGAAATGCTACATAGATGTGGCCAGTAAACTCTTCTCTGTGAGCCCAATGGAACCAGAGGAAGGAAGGAAGGAAGGAAGGAAGGAAGGAAGGAAGGAAGGAAGGAAGGATTTCTTGAGAACACAGCTACACTTCTCTGTTTGTTAGTAGTCTGTCACTGTCTTCCTACTCCAAGGGCAGAGTTATATGGCATCAACAGAGATGGTATTGACTGCAGGAAATATTTACTCTGTCTTTTTACCAGACCTGTAAACTAGATGAACTTGAGCAATGAGCCAAGTGTCCCTGGAATCCTTAATGTTTTTTTTCTTTAGCTTCTGGAGACATGACTCAGAGGTTAAAAGCATACACTGCCCTTGCAGAGGATATGGGTTTGGTTCCCAGCATCCATGTCAAGTGGCTTACAACCGGCTGTCACTGCAATGCCCCTGTGCTCCATGAACATACACACAGACACACACAGGCACCCAAACACTCACACCCACCCACATACATACCCTACAATCACAAATCTGAAATAATAAAAACCACATTCGATAAGCATGCATTTAACAAGTCTATAAAAATGCCCTGACTTCCTTTGTTTCTCTTGAATGGATCAGTTTCTTAATACAAGTCTAGTAGAGCCTGATTTGTTCGAGTGCAGAAAACATGATTTTTCCCTTTGTTTGCTTGTTCAAGCCTTTGTGGATGATTAAAGTCTCTGGTTTTATGCATTTGAGGTCCTCTGACATGATTGCACATAGTTGGTGAGGAGCTTTATGGATTCAAAGAATGCATTTGATAAGTGAGTGAAGCCTCCATAGAGCTGCAGGTATGTGTCAGCTCTCACAGAAACAGCTGCTGAGCCCAGCCGTTTCCTGTTTTCTTTCACACTCTTTAAAGGTGCTTTTACTTTGTAGTCCCGGGTTTCCTGTTTCCTGAGACATTTTGAAGGTAATCTGCATAAAGAAAAGGTTGGCAATTTAATCCCAGCACACTTGGGAGGCAGAGGCAGGCTGATCTCTGTGAGTTTGAGGCCAGCTGGATATACAGAGTAGTTTCAGGGCTGCCAGGGCTACACAGCGAAACGTTATCTTGGAAAAAAACAGAAACAAAACAAGAAGTTTGGCAAGATGGCTTGGTAGGCTAGCGTGTTTGCCAAGCCAACCTGGTGACCTGAGTTCCACCCCAAGAACACGGGTGAAACAAGCTGGATGGAGAGAGACACAATTGTAATCCCAGCATTCCCGCGTCAAGATGGGAAGCAAAGGGGACAAAGTCACCCAACTTTGGTTCGTGGACCAGAGAGACCCTCCCTCAGTGAAGGTGAGAGGAGAGAGCCAACTCCTGAGAGTTGTCCTCTGACCTCCTTATGTGCACCATTTTTGGTTTAATAAAGAAATGTGTTACAATAAGAAATCTGGGCGTGGTGGCCCATGCCTTTTAGTCCTAGCACTTGGGGCATAGAGGCAGACGGATCCCTTAGTCCCAGGCTAATCTGGTTTACAAAGTTCTACAACAGCTAGGGCTACACACAGAAAGAAGCCTTGTCTTGAAGAACAAAAACAAAACAACAACAGAAACATTATAACACATATGCTATAATGTAGATGTTCTGGTGCAATGATAAAAAAAGAAAAAAGAAAAGAAAGGTGAAGTGGGTACCTTTTTGGAAAACCCTGCCAAGGTATGCCACTAAGCAAACACATTACTTGTGACAGAGTTAGCCCAAGAGGTTTATTGAGGGAAAGGGAGAGAGAAAGGCCGTGTTGGAGTGGCGACATGGCAGAGGCAGGCAGACAGACAGAGCAACAAGAGGGAGAAGACAGGCACGGGGTAAGAGAAGAGCAAGAGAAAGATGAGGCAAAAAAAAGCAAGAGAAAAAAGAGACAAGAAAGGAAATTAGGGGCAAAAAGAGAGCTCTGCCTGGCTGGGACTTTTAAGGGGTACATATGTGTCACAGATGATGGTAGAAAGGCACCTGGGGCGAGGTGATGATGTAACTGCTTTGGCAGCAGAAGCAGGCTGCTGCAGCAGCGGAAACCAACACAGAGTCTTGGTGTCTGGTTGGAATCTCACCTAAGAGTCTCACTGTAGTAAAATGCAGGTCCCTGGATTCCAAAGTGTTGTCAGTATAGGTCAGAGGTTGATGTCTTCCTTGATCACTCTATTGCCTTGTTTTTTGAGACAGGGTCTTTCACTGATCCTGAACTTCTCTGATTTTGGTCTACTGCAATTGGCAAACTCCTAGGATCCTCTTGTCCCTGCTTCCCAGCTCTGAAGCTGCAAGTGGGTACCACTACACCAGTCTTATTTTTTTTTAAACGGAGGTATTAGAGATCCAAACTCAGGTCCTCATGGTTGCATAGCAACCATGTTCTTACCCACTGAGCCATTTCCTTGCTCCTATAATCAGGGCTAAACAACAACAACAAACCCACAAGATAAAAACTCCTTAAGGTGGTTTTAATAAGGAGGCTGGACTGAAAGACAAGGAAAATTATGGGTACTTGTGAAGAGGACATTACTTCAGGGTCTGGCTAAAGTAGCTCACTACCTGGGAGCCAAGAAGTCTATCACAATTATACTTGTTTATAGATTGACTATATACAGATAATAGTCCTTTCATACTAATATATTTCAAATAAGAATGTTAAACTAGTAATGAACTACATTTAAGGTCTAAGTGTATATGGCCTTCTGTTATTTTCCCAAATGGAGAACCTCAATTTGGGGAAATCTTCCAAACAAGACTATAAACTTTGTTCACAATGAAAACATGTCTTAGTTCCCTGTGTTAGTGTCCTCAGGTGACACAGGTTTACTTTATCAGCTGTGATGATATCTAATCCACCGCAAGGACCAACTTATGATCTAACTGGAGCTCCCTAAGCAACCTTTTGAGATGTAACTTCAGAAGACAACGAAGTCTTATGTCATAAGGACGCTTTAGGGCAATCTCTTTCCAGAAGCCTGCACCTACACTTGGGTGTGTCCTACCCTTCCCCAGAGCACCCATTTCTTTCTTAACTCAGTGCTTAACTATGTTAGACTTTCTTCCTAGTAAACTGCAACTCTACTTCATGTTCACCTATCCTGGAAGTCTCCCTGCATCCTTGTCCCATAATGAGGCTAGTATGCAACTTGTCCTGGTGGGATGGTGCTCCATCCAAGGGGATGGACTACTTGAGCCTGGGGACTCAAGCTGGCAACTTGACAAACATGCTCAAACAGGTGGGCCAAATTTCAACTCCAGAACTAACCTTCTCTGTAGAGTAGAACAGCATGAAGCAACTTTACTGTGTTATTCATGCCCCTAAAGACCTTTGAATCTTTACAAGACTGAACCCAGTGGAACTCTACACATCCACAACCAGTTTGTCTGCATCCAAAATAAGGTAGACTATCTGAAATGCTTTGCTTCTTAGTTGTTAAAGACATATGCAGGGTTTTCCTGTCTTGGAGAGGCAGAAACATAGGTAGCTCAAAAGTGTAAGGCAAAGAGTTTTATGTTATCTCCAGAATAGACAGAAGTTTGGAGGCCTGGCAGAAACATTGACAAGTATCTGGCTCTGGGCAGCGTTGCAAACCAGAGCCCTGAAAAGTAATAAAGTGAGCTGTGTGTCATATGCAGGAGGGGCCTCTGACCACATTAACATTCCATTTTACCCGAGGTAACCTAAATCAGTTTAGGTATTAGAAATCGGAAATCTTCAGCAGTGGCCATTTGTCTGGTGTATATTGAGGACAGATTTACACTGAAAGGCAAAAGAGAGTTGTTGGTTTTCTACAGATAATTAGGAGCAGATGAAGGTCATAGGCAAAGGACAGGGTAAAATGTAACCACCACACAGGAGCCATTGGAACCCTTAGGACTGGAGTTCCACGCATTCATAAGCCACCCCATGTGGGTGCTGAGATCCTAACCTTGTCCTCCAAGAGAGCAATAAGTGATCCTAAATGCCGAGCTATCTCTCCAGCCCTAGGTCCCACACTTTTGAAAGAGGAAAGAGTCTCAGGGTTTTGCCATGAGTGTGATCTCTACCTAGTCCAGACCTGGCAGAGATCTTTGTCCCTAGGTCCATTTCTTCCATAGGTATGGAGTGGAGGCCTTTAGTATCTTTTCTTTAAAAGACAGCATCAGCTCTGACTCTTGCACACTTGTGAAACATACAAGTCCTTCCATGAAGAAAGGTGACGGTCTGGTAGAAGAGGAGAAGGGCACATGGCCCTTGTAAGAACACCTCCTCTTTGCCTGGAGCCTCAGCATAAGATCACAGCTAATACTAGACTTCGCAGCAGTCAAATCCCTTTAGCTAAGTCTGATATCTGATTGGGAGGTAGCAATGTATTAAACATAACTCTGCCTCATGCTGTCAGAAATGTGCCAGGGATAGCTGGCATCCATTTTGTATACAAGACTTCCAGACAAAGACGATTTCTCATTCCAACACCCACGGGGCTAGTAAAGCACACACTTCTACCAAGGCTGTGACTCTCCCAAGGAAAGCTCTTACTAGAAACTTCACTATAGTTACCTCAAAGGAGACTTTCAGAAAATATAAATGGGCTTGACAGATAATAGCAAGACATAGTTCAGAACTATAAATTTTACAAAAGGTTATGCTGTATCTTTTAATGCAGAGATGGACAACAACATTTAAGACTCACACAGGTGAAGCAGGCATGCGGATGGATCTAGTTTCAAAGCCCATTTTTCACCATGGCTTCTGGAACCTAGAGCACAACATGTTACTCTAAGATAAAGAATTCATTAACATGTAAAGAGTTCTTCCGTGCAATGGAAATCGATTGCTTCATTTAATATCTGAGAAGAAAACAAAAATTGTTTTAGTCATTAAATATGGGAGAGCCTGATGGATGGAAACAACCTTTTCAAAGAAGCAGAGATGCCTTTGAAATATAGCAACAGAGTTAATGCGAAGGGAAGACTGCACAGGGCTCACTTTCTCTGAAACTGGAAATTCACTGCTACTGAGTGCGAACAAAGCGTTGCTTGACTTGGTCTGGCCATTGACCAGCGTTTCTGGGAGCACAGATTATAAGCAGTTTGGTTATTTTTCTTTTTTGAAGAGTCTCCACCTTTCATTAATTCAATTTCAATAAATGGAACACTTTTCTCCCCCCTCCAGATGTCTAGCGCAATGAGTCAACATTTTGCCCATTAAAGCTACCTGATTGTAAAGTGTCTCGTTCCCAAGCTGGCAAAAATAAACAGATGCACTAAGCTAGAAAAAGAAGCTCAGAGATAAAATTAGTAGGCTGCTTATATGAATCCTATGTGCCTGGAAAACAGGTGAGAACGGCCCCTCAGTCATGCTTGCAGCAAATTCGGGGAAAGTGCTGCAGCTGGGAGCGTAGTGATTAATTAGAGGTGTGCTTTTCACATCAAACACACATATTTGGTTCCAGAACAATCAGTCCCAGGTGCTGCATGAATGATGGGAAGAATTGCCTGTCTGTCCCCCAAGACATGACTGCGGAATCTGAAGCATAGCTTTTTGTTAGAATTCTGCAATCTTCAAGTAAAACAGATGGATGGGAGCAACATGCCATGAAAGTAAGTCCACAGTGCCATAGGGGTGGAGTGAAACTTCTCTTTCGCTGTTGTCATTAGCTTCAGATAGGTAAGCCTTGAATAGCACACAGTGCTGTGAATTGCGGGTTTAGGACCAAAAGGTTGCTTTTGAAGGGTATTGTACCAGCAAACAAAAGGCCTGGGGACAGCGGGTTTCCGAATTTTAGTGTGCTTAAAAGGCCCCTGGGCTACACATTAAAGGGTAAATTGCTGGGCCACAGTCCCTTGCGGTTCTAACTCAGAGCCCAGCACTATTATCTTGGAGAGCGCCCCCAAATGACCCCGATTCTGTTGGCTTGGGATTATGTTAAGAGTAAAGAACCACTGCTTTTGTGCTTTTACTTAGAAAAAGATGCTGCCTTCTAGACAACTGTAGAGTTGTTGATTTCATTCATCTCTCAATGTCTATTGTGTAATCTGTCCTGTGCTAGGCTAGGGGGCTAAAATGATATTCAAAGCAGCCAGTTGATAATTAGATTCAGGCAGCGGATCATCTCAGGGAGAGAGGGAGAGGCAGACATTCATCGCAGCATCACACAAATAATTGTGAAATTGCACCTTTGGTAAGATCTATTACAAGTGACATACAGTGTTACAGAAGTGGGAGCATCAGTGCGCTAGGACGCATCTCATTAGCTCTGCCAGGGTAAACAGAGCCAGCTTTTAGGTATCCATTCTGAGAGCTTTTGTCTCATGTCTTGCTCCTAGGATAGTGTATTTGTCAGCGTGCTACTCCGTCCCTGCTGTGCTGCACGATGCTGGAAATGAATGGCATTTATGTTCTGCATGTCCATGCTGAGATAACATGTAGGGCTCTCAATCACAGGCTACCACCTGAAATCTTTTCTTTAAGATGAATCACACAATCAGATGAAAGAGCTCCACACTAGAATCCACAAGGCCTCCAGCTAAAACTCACAGGTCTTGATCTAGAAGGGTAGTCTACGTGAAGAAATGGTGCTGTTTGAAGAACCTGGATCCCAAGGACTTCAAATATATATTGTTAGTTCCTCCCTAATCAGAATGCCCAGTGTTTTTGTGTCTGCTGACAAGAAATCAAGACTGCATAATTCAGCTGCAGATTCAAATTGTAGAAGAAAAAGAAGAGGTAGATAGCAGATGACAATATATGGAGCCTAAGCATAGTTGCAACCTTATTAAAAATCCAAAAGGTGCTAGACTATTTCATTAGAAAGTCATCACTTTGAAAATGAACTACACAGAAACAATTAAGAATTGAAAGAACTTATGGCCGAGATACTGACCTAAAACTTATTTCTAACATATTCTTGGTGTCTCTGATCTGAGTCCTGGGCTTGCATGGGAAAGCAGGAAGCAGGCAGCCTTCCCTCAGTGAACTCGCAGTCTCCTGCAGATGCAGCCAGGGGCATTTCTTACACGCCAAGCAAACTTAAGATTGGGAAACCAGAAACAAATCAGATTCTAGTGTCCATTATAGGAGACAAGGCCTCTTAGTCAGTAGCTAATGACTGATAGAAAGCACTGGGACCTGGAAGCTAGAGACCTGATGTCTGAACTCACTTCTGCTGCTTGTGTCAGTAGTAAAATACATGAACAATGTACAGCCTGTTTGATTAGCAGATCCTTTCTGTGCAATGCCTGTACTCAGTGGTGTATCGTGGTTCTTTGCAGTAATCCCTCTGTGTGTCATGTGTTTTTTCTTAGGATGCTGACTCATCTTGTCCTCAGTGAAGAACCCACACTGACCACCCTGTTTCACTCAGTATTTGTGCAGGAAAGAGAAGACAGGGATCATATCTCATACATATATTATCTAAGATGCCCTTCTGTTCCAAAATTACCTTTCTACTCTCTTGTCCCTTATCAGCTTTGACTTGTGAACTTCCTGGATCCTTGTTACAGTTCTCTGTCACCTGCTTTAGAACATAACCTGTGTTCCTCCATGTTTGCTGACCTGTGTCCTCCCAGTGGCACATCCTAGAAAGAGAGAGAGAGAGAGAGAGAGAGAGAGAGAGAGATGAAGTTCTGTTAGTTGATTCTCAGTAATAGTACCCTGCATTTAAGAAATTACTAAGTTGTTTTAATTTCAAAAGTACAAGTTAATTTGTAATTGCTACCACATGCTACTTAAAATACAGATGAGCAGGGGTGGACAGATGGCCCACCAGTTAAGAACTCATATTGCTCTTCCAGGGACCCAAGTTCAGTTCCCAGCATCCCTGTCTGTCAGGTGACAAATGCCTGTAACTCCCACTCCTGGTGATCTCATGTCCTCTTCTGGCCTCCTCAGGCACCTACAATCACACACACACACACACACACACACACACACACACACACACACACACACACACACAATTTAAAATAAAATAAAATCTTAAAAATTATAGATCAGAGATACTCATTTTATCAAAAGATTGCAGCACACAAATATTAAAGGATTTAAAGTCTAGCAATTAGCTAGTTACAGAAGAAAAATTAAAATTCTTGTTCAACCTCTGAAGATGGGCAGGCATGGTATACTCCTCAATTAAAAATAAAATTTGTAGTAATTTTTAGCTTGTTTTATTTATATCATAATTTATGTGATATAAAACACAGCAATTTTTCTTTTTAAAGTGACAACCCAGATCTCTTAATACAATGTTTTAATATCTTGAAGGGAGTAATTAACTTATTTCCACTTAAAAAGTAAGTCTAAATTGATCACTGTTTAGAATATAGTTAGCATTCTGTTTATAAAGATTTCCATAATACAGTCCTTATGCCTTCAGTACATTGGGCATCAAATCTATTGTGAAATTTTCATTACAGTACTTTCTTTGTTGAAGAACAAATTGTTTTCAATCATCTTATTATTTGGTTGTTTGAGTGGCTCACAATTCATGTACTTGGTGGAGCAAATACAAAATATAAAGAGGAGGAGAAGGAGAAGGGAGAGAATGCAGGAAGAAGGGAGGGAAGGAGGGGAGGAAAGGAGAGACAGACAGAGGGAAAACAATAAGAAAATAGAAAGACATTCCAGTTTAACTTTCATCCCCAAGACTAATTTTATTTCTTTTGTTATTTAGTCATTTATTTTTTTTTTAGGTTTTGTTTGTTTGTTCGGCTTTTGAGACAGAGTGTCTCTTTGTGGCTCTGGCTGGAATTTACTGTGTAGACCAGGCTGACCTTGAACTCACAGAGATCCACCAGCCTGTGTTGGAATTAGAGGCATATGCATATCTCAGCCCTAAGACTGTTTTTAAGTGTGCCTGGTAAGTAATGAATTTTAAGATCTTATTAAAAAAGTAAGAACAAAAAGTCATGGCTGATTTGATTTCCCTCTAAGACAGATTTTGAATAACAAATATGTGCAGCGTGTGAAGGATGGATTTTCTGATTTTATATATAAACCAGAGTCTTTATCAAATTTGTTTCTCCAAGGTTGGTGTGTGAACTTCAAACAGTCATTCCTTGGAGTTTCCTTTGCAGCAGATAGTTTTATGAAATTTACACCTGAGAGGCCCTACTGCATCCTCATACCTGTGGAGGTATAGTGTGAGGTGCCCGTGCAGAGAGATCTCTGAACGCTCTTGCTAGCTACTGACAAACCCTGTGCTTAACTGCCTTGCTCCCCCAACTCTACAAGAATTCTGCCCCCCAAAATGTTGTCTACATAACTTTTGCAACTGATTTTAAATGTTTTGTATTGAGAAAGTCCAGATGTTGAAATATTAGAACCTACAGATTACTTTTATTCTATGTGGAGATAATTTGTCATCTGCGCTTGGACAATACCACACTTTTTCTTGTTAATATTGTAAGACCACGATAATATAGTAAGACTTCGCTAAAGCTCAAGCATGGACCACTAGATTACTGAAAACAACTAGTCAGATACAGAGGTAGTACCAGAGAGCATCATCCATCTAGTACATCAGGTAATCTTTATGCTAACAAAATTATGAAGGCATTAATTAGTATTGTCTCCAACTCACTGATGCGAAAACAGACACAGAAAAAACAGGTTAGTATGAGAAACAGAACTTGCCTGTCTGTAAATCATATTCCTAATCACATGGCATGGTCTTGCTGGCTATTTGGCAATCTGTAGGAAAAGTAGCTAAAGTTGTTGCATGCTTTAAAATTCTCTAAAGTGAGTCTGGAGATATGACTGAGCAGTTAAAACAGATTGCAGAGTAACCATGAAGACTAGTGTTTGGGTTCTGGCATCTACATAACAAGCCAACATTTCTGTCATGACCTGTAGCATTACCTCTGAGGTGTGTATGGAGAGGGAGGGGAATCACTGGGGTTCTCTGACTTCCCCTGTAATTTATTGTCAGCTCCAGATTCAGGGAGAGACCCTGCCTCAAAGGAATAGGCAGAGAGTTATAGAGGAGAACATCTAACACACTCCTCTGGCTACCACATGTCTGCCCACAGGAAAGCACCAGCACACAGGCACAAAAATTATCACAGACACATACACATGCACAAATAAGAAAAACATGTTCTAAAGGAATATAGTTCGGCAGGTGAATCAGGTCTCCTCTTTTGTTTTCTCTGGTATAGGCATCTCCCTTTGTATTACAACTTGGACTTTTCAGTCCAGACAGTAGAGCCCATACACTTAACATCAAGCCAGCAGTATAGATTCCTTTAGAAAGGGGCAGGGCACAGCAAAGAGAAGTTACCAAGACTAAGAGCATCACAGAAAATGACACCTATTCTGTGTTGTAGTTGTCAACACTGAGCACAGCCTACTCAGTAGGAAAATATAAAGGTGTTAGTGGGGACGATAAGTCTCGTGAATTTCTTAATCTTAGAATGTATTTTTTCCAGTTAATGACTTGGCTACCAGAAAATGTTCAAAACAAATGTATGTCTGGCCTTGTAGGAAACTTAGATAAACTAGAATATCAAGGTTAAGCTAAGAAAGCCTGCTTTCAATTCACATCCATGTTCATGTTGTCTGGAAGTTGATTTCAGTATAATATAACATATTAAGGCCAAATCTGTTTTGAGCATTACTAACAGCAAATGACATCTGTGTGAAATGTATGCTAGCTGAATTTTTAAGTGGGTGAACTATAGATTCTCTACGGCACTTATATCTGGCCATGATTATGTGTCACAGTCACCTGGTGATTATGTGTCACCATCCTCAGCTTCCTCTTCTCTACTGGCTTATTGGTTAGAATAAAAGGATATGATACCCACAGGATAATCAATGGATGATGTCTACTGGGTTGGAAGGAACTGAGATAGCATTAGGAATGAAAAACAGAAGACAAAATGGAAATAATATTAGAAAGTATAGAAAACTAAAGCCAAGATGGTGCATTTTTCCTCCCCACCCCATGATTCTGAGTAGACTGTTACTTAGATGCCCTGAAGGTATCTTTCCTGATATCACAATGTGAAATATTTGATTTCCCTTTAATGGCAGTAATATCTGCAGTAGCCACAACTATCTTGGCCTCAACTTCCCAGGTGCTCCACACCCTGATTCTCATTGTAACTCAGGTTAAAAGCAGCAATCGATACCCATTTGTCTTAGTTAGGGTTACTGTTTCTGTGGCGAAACACTATGGTCAAAGAAACTGAGGACGAAAGGGTTTATTCAACTTACACTTCCACAGCACTGTTCATCATTGAAGGAAGTCAGGGCAGGAGCTCAAATAGGACAGGAACCCAGAGTCTGGAGTTGATACAGAAGCCATGGAGGGGTGCTGCTTATTGGCTTGCACTTCATGGCTTCCTCAGCCTGCTTTCTTATAGAACCCAGGACCACCAGCCCAGGGACAGCGCCACCCACAATGGGCTGGGTCCTCCCTTACCACTCACTAATTAAGAAAATGCTCTATAGGCTTACCTACAGCCTGATATTATGGAGGCATTTTTAAAATCGAGGTTCCTTCCTCTCTAATGACTCTAGTTTGTGTCAAGTTGACATAAAACTATCCAGTACACCCGTGTCATAGCATGAATGAAGGGCTGTCTTGGAATTTTCTACCCAATTGATTGTTCCTAAGCTCTGAATTCAGCATCACAAAATATAAGTAAGTTTATTGCCAGGATGTAGCAGGAATGGCTTCTCCTTCCATTCTCAGTAGAGTCCTCAATTTCCATATTGTGGTGGTTTGAATATCTGTTTCTCAAGCCACCTGACTGTAGATATACTTTAATATTAGCCTAAGCTGACTAGTAGTGTTCAAAGTAAGTTTTGTCAACTCAAATACAGTCATCCTTTTAGATTTCTCTATTGCCTTACCTCCAAGGTATACCTTTAATATATGTTCCTTACAAAAATATTTTATTTCTAGCCTAATGCCTTTAGGGAGGAAATGTGAAATGTTGACATTTAACAGGATTCCACTTAAACTGCATTGCACTGTTATAAATAATGTTTTTTTTTCTGAGTCTTGGAAAAGCTGACTGAGGAAATCCATAAATGGAGTTGATGGTCCTGTCACTTGTGTTGGTGGAAGAACCACCTTGCTGATGTGTAAGTGCCAAAAGTGTCTGCATGGACTCACTGATTTCCTTTTGTGGTGATGGTCTCGATTTAAAACAGGCCCCTTAAATTTGACAGCACAGCCTGGAGGACCTCACAGAAGCAGCATTGTAAGGAGTATGCAGTTAAAGAGGGACCATACTCATGGTGTGAATGAATTCACAAAAGCAATCAGATGGGCAGGAGGAGACTACACAATGAAAGAAGAGAAACGAGAAGCAAGTTGGTGCTCTAGTCCATTGATGGTCACCAGTACCTTTTTAGAGCTTTAAAATCTTATGAAGTGTTGAGTCTAGGTTCCTTTAAAAACAACAACAAAAATTAAGCCCTATTTGAGATAGGCTCGTGTTGTAGAATATTATTTTAAGATGTGTTACCTTTGTTTATGCTGTGGAATATTTCTTTAATGATGCAAAGATGTGTTACATTCTTTGATGCTGCATTTGTTTAACTCTGTGAAGCTGTGTCACTTTGCCTGTCTGAGACACTTGATGGTCTAATAAAGAGCTGAATGGTCAATAGCAAGGCTGGAGAAAGCATAGGTGGGGCTGACAGGCAGAGAGAATAAAAAAGGAGGAGGAACACGAAAAGGAGGAGAGAAGAACGGTAGGAGCCAGCCATCCAACCACACAGCCAGCCATAGAGTAAGAGTGAAAGTAAGATATACAGAAGTAAGAGAAAGGTGAAAGCCCAGAGACAAAAGGTAGATGAATTAATTTAAGAAAAATTGGCTAGAAATAACTCAACCTAATGCTGGGCATTTGTAAGTAATAATGAGCCTCTATGATTTACTTGGGAGCTAGGTGGCAGGTCCCCAAAAGAGCCAAAGAGTAAAAACAGACAACAACAGGGTCATCCTATGTGCTCAAGTCTGGTCTTGAATTTGTGAGCACAAGCCATCCTGCTTCAGCCTCCCAGGTAGTTGTGACTATAAGCATGCCCCTTCAGACTAGCTTACATTCCCGTGTTTTTATTGGTGTTTTGTTGTTGTTGGGTTTCTCATCCTTCTTTGTAGCACTGGGGATCACAGCCAGAATGCCACAAATCCTAAATTAGCACTCAATCACTGAGCTATATACCAAGCCCTTGGTTTTTGAGTCAGGGTCTTGCCATAGCTTAGGTTGGTCTCAAACTCATGATCTTCCTGTCCCTGCTTTCTGACTGTTGAGCCTACAGGCATGTGAAAACACGACAGACCCCAATTTTAGAGGCATTGAAGATGTGTCTGAGTCTAATTCATTCACTTGTGACTGAGTCTGTAGAGCGTAGCCTTCACCACCACCCTCCTGAGACTTGCCGTGTTGTCTGAACCCCCAAATAACTCACAGGACACTGTATTATTTATGAAGCTGTTGGCCCTTTGTTTGGTTTCTTACTGGCTATCTCTGACATAAGTATTTAACCCATAATTGTTAATGTAAGTATTTCTCTTATTGGAGAAAGGGTCCATACCTCTTACTCCTCTGGCAGCTACATGGTCTCTGTCCGCCTCTTTTTCCCAGAATCCTCCTTGACTCCTAGTCCCACCTATCTTGCTTCCCCATTGGCCAACAGTGCTTTATTCAACCCAATCAGACACATCTCCCAACATGAGTGTAATCCATCTAAAGTTCTTGTCTCTATTCAAGGCAATGAAAGCTACGTACATACAACCAGTGCTTATGTGAGTAGTGAGTTGTCATAAAACACAAATAGGGAAAATTTTTCTCACTGCAGTAGGTACTTCTTGATACATGTGTGTATGTGAATGTTCTCTCTATGGCACTTATTTATACATATTTATTTATATATAACATTTGGAACATGACTTAATTTCTTAGACATAACTTTTCTTCCTAGTGAAACAAGTGTTGCCATTAGTAAATAGTCTTCCAGAATCCACTCACGGGAAAAGCAAAATCAGAATTCAGGAATGGTTGCTCAATGCCCTTCTCACCAGACCACAAGTCCCTCCCTGCCAGAGAGGCTAAATGATGCTACATTCTTGCTGAGTGCCTTCACTTGTCTGGGGAGTTGGGCCTCATCGCTGCCCCAGAAAATAAATGAATTTTACTTCATTAAAGGACACCATAAATAGACGTTTTTCCTCGACTTCTTTAACTATAAAACACTTTTGTTGTTGTTTTTACAAAGGATCTATGGTCATGTTTTAAAGGAATCCTCATTCCCTTGGGGACAAGAGGATTGAGTATGTGATACTGTATGATGTGATTTTTACATATGATGTCTCTTTTCATTGTCAAAGTAACCCTTTGGGGAGGAACCGCTGGGCTGAATTTAAAGACAGCAAACAGACTCGGGAGGGTTGCTGAGCCTCGTGGGGTCAGAGTGAGTACTAGGCAGCCAAATCTCAATAGTCTGGGTCAATAATCTGGAGCAGGCCTTTATTCCACCTCATTTACTGTTTCTTGGAGTCTACTGAGACTACTGTGGTGTAGTTAGGTGCTTTATAAGAGACAGGAATGTATTTTGTAGTTTAGAGTCTGGGAAATCCAATCATAGCATTAGTGGTTTTATTATCTGGTGAGTCCTTCCTTCTGGTTCCCTGGTGGCCGTTTTCGAGATGTGTTCTCACATGGCACAAAGGACAGGGCAAGGTCTGTGGTCTCTTTTTAAGGACACTGATCCTACTCATAAGGTGCCATCTTTATTATGTAATCACCCCCAGTGTCCCCACCTCCAAATGCCATCACATTAGAAACTAGGTTTCAATATAGGGCTTTCACAGGCACAGCGTTGACATCCCCAGGATGACTGTTAGGAGACTAAACATAATGTGTACAAATTAAATCACCCTGAGGTCTGCTTACTAACATGTCTCAAAAGATTGGCTAGAGAAGCTTTCATCAGATTTGCAAGAAATACACAAGATGACATAGCTTTTTAAATTTTAAAAATTTTAATTTATTTATTTTACATCCCCTTTGCAGTTTCCCCTCCCTCCTCTCCTCCCAGTTCCTCTTCCCCCCCTTCTCTGTTCCCATCCCCAATCCATTCCTCCTTTGTTTCTTTGTTTCTGTTCAGGAAAGGGTAGGTCTCCAATGAGTATCAACAGAACATGGCATATCAAGTTTCAGTAGGACTAAGCACCTCCCCATGTGTTAAGTCTGGGCAAGGAGACCCAGTATGAGGAATGGGGTTCCAAAATCTGGAAAAAGAGTCAGAGTCATCCCCTGTTCCCGCTTTTAGGAGTCCCACAAGAGGAAAAAGATAATATAGCTTTAAAAACAGACCCTGTGGCTCTTATCAACTTCATTTTGGAGGACTCTCAGGGGATATGTCTTAGAGTAAAGGGGAAAAAACAGGCCTTTTCTATAGCAAACAGGCCTCTACCAGGGAAAGGATGCTTGAGCAAGGTCAGTTGAGATGGCTGCCGTGTTAGTTTAGTAAAGCAGCCATTAATAAAATCTCTTGTAACTGATTACTTAACAGAAATGAGTTTCCTCACAGTCTTGAAGGCTAGTAGTCTAGGCCCAAAGTGTTGTCAGTGAGTGTTGTTTGGTCTGAGACCTCTCCTTGGCTTGTGGATTGCTGCCTGCTCGATGGGTTCTCAAGGGCTCTGTCCTTCTGCACATACATGCTTGTTTCTCTCTCTTAAGAACACAGGTCAAAGTCTGCTTTGATGAAGTCATTTTACCTTAGCTGCCTTTTAAATACTACCTTAGTCACTTTCTGGCTGATTTAACCACTTGAGGAAGGAAGGAGTTACTCTGTTTCAGAGTGCAGGCAGTCACGGCGAGGAAAGCGTGGAGGTGGGAGCGTCCCATGACTGTAGCGGTGCAAGGGTGAAGCTATTTGCTCACAACCCACAGATCAGACAGCAGAAAGGATGAAGGCTGGTATTCAGCTGACTTTCTCTTTCCTACTGCTTCCTCGCTCAGGGTTTCCCAGCCCAAAGGCTAAGCTTCTCTGGAAACTTACTGAAAACACATCCATAAGCATGTCTCCTAGGTGTTTCCAAATACGGTCAAGTTGACAGTGAAAAATTCCAGATTCAAATAGTGTCACATTCTGAGAGACTTGGAGTTAGGACTTCAACATATGAGTTTGGGGGAGGGGCAATTTTGTTCATAACAGATGCTCCCCCCACCACACACACACACACACACACACACACACACACACACACACACACACGCGCGCACACAAATTCAAATGCCAGAAAAGGAAATAGTCAAGCCATCCTTTTGAGCACTTGAACAGAGAGGTTCATGGTACACTCATGAGATAGCATGGCAAGAGCCAGGTCTTTCTTACAAAAGGAAAATAAAACCCACCCAGGTGACACATTGATGGCAGTTGAAACACATAAGGCACCTGTCTAGATGTCCTCAACAAATAACACAAACAATAGTCCCATTTATGATCCCCACAGGAACTTATGCTAAAGAGTGTAATATCAGTTCAATGTCTGAAGTCGACGACTACCCAGGTGGTGCCAAGTTCTACACTATTCCAAGGGAAAGTCTTTAGGAACCGAACAGTAAGCCTCGGCACTCCCAGAGATTTCATGAAGGAGATAGCGTCTGGCCCTCAGATAATACTTAAAGCACATCTGGGGAGTTCATAACAGTGATTTCTGTTTGATGCGGTAAGGTAAATGTACGTATGTCCCTGGATAGCAATGATTGCCTTCGGTTACTTTTTTTTTAAATCCCTAAGGTTTACTATAATTAGCTTTGACTAGGAGCAAACCACAAAGCTAACATCTCAAATTGCAGGTAGTAATTTTTAATTGATGTGTTCCTCATATGGAGACTAATATGGAAGGATCCACTGTAAATAGCAGTAACATGTGGCTCACTGTAATTCAAAGTGCAAAATAACTAGAGAACTTCATTACAAAATTGAGAACCAATTAGATTGTGTTGTCAATAATGTCTAATGAAAATGTCATGGGTGCTATTTCAAATTTTCCAGAAACATCAAAGAGTAAGAAAATCACATGTGAATCCAAGATACAATGTTTACACATATGAAAATTTATATTCATTGTATAAACTTATCTTCAATAGGAAGATTTGATCCTCGTTTAGATTTCACAAAACTAATGAGTAGAACAATAGATTTATGAATTCCAGTTTTTCAAAAATTAAAAGCTTTTATAATGGCTGAGTGGATTGGATTGGTTTTTTAAATAAAAAAATACATCAATTAAAACTTAAACTTAGAAAAAGGTGTGATTTTCAGTCACAACAGACATTTTCAGTGCACGTTAGCTGCACGAAGTCATGGTAGCAGCAGCTGACACTAGTTTTAAATATAATGGATGAAACTGAAAGGATAAAATTAAAGAAGTATAACTAAGAGAATGAAAAAGGTTAGCAGTATCTTTTTTCTCCCTTTTTCTTTCTGATTCTACTTCAGTTTATTAAGAGCTGATGATTTCCCTGACCCAAACACATCATAAGAGGTAGAGTGTTATAAAAATCCCATACTGCTACAGTAAAAGGAGGCCTGGGTGACTGTCCTGCCTTCATCTCTACCCATCAAGGTGACCTTGAATGTCATCATATTTCTTGGGCCCTTGGCTTCCTCTTCTGTCAAAAAGAGTTAGTCTAAAGTCTCTTCTAATTCCGACTTTTCATTACCTAAACTCGCCAAGGAATTAAAATTGAGGGATGCGAGTAAATTATGTTATGAGAAAAAGCATGTGTTTACACTGGCGTAAAGCTGTTTCCCTCTTGGTCATTAAACTCAGAACACAAAGGGATGTCTGTGAACTCAATTAAAATCTGACTCCTTCGGTAGGCTGAAAAAAACACCTGGACACTTTGACAAGCTGGAGACAGGAAGGGATCAAACATGGAGATTTCTTCCTAGCCCCAGTCTTTTCCAGGAATCATATTTCTAACAGCCAACTGTAAGCCAGCTTCTCAGCCTGCCTTGAGCCAGGGGAGGCTGACCAAGGTGAAAGGTGATGTGACTGATTTTGCAGTCTAACGTCAGGCGGCACTGATTGACAAAGTAAACAACAATTGATCTGCTTTTTAATTTCATTAACATTTTATTGACATTAAAAATCCTCTCATTGTCTATCTAAAATTACAAAATTACATGTATTTATTTAAATGTTTTGAAAAGTATAGGATGCTATGAGAAATAACACAATCTTTCATAGTCTTATTACATACGGTTTTTCTTTTTTTCTTTCTTGCCAGTTTCAGACACTTCTGCCTAACTTTCTTTTCAAGATTTGTTTTCAGTTCTATACCTATTTATTTATTTCATAAAATAAGGGTCCTTTGAGTTGCGCTTCTAGATGTGTTAAATTGTGTAGGCAATGGATCATTACTGGCACTGCAGGAGACGTATTCTTCAAATGTAAATTTGATCCTGGAATTAATTTTAAGTCTAGAAGACCACCCTGGATTTTCTATGCAGCCCCGCTCAATCAATTGGAGAGCTGGAAGGGTAGAGGTGATGGGGCTGGTTGTGAGGGTCCAGGTGGGAGCGGGTGGCTAGAAGTGGGGGTGGCTGGGAGTGGAGTGAGGTGACCTGCAGTCACTATTTCCCCCAGCTGCCCACTGGATATCAGATTTACAATCATGTAAATTCATTCTTTGTGACAATTCCCTCACACATACATCTTCTCAAGCTGAGCCTTGATTGATAGAATATGTAATTTTTGGATCCATTTACTCAGCATTACACTGAGCGTTTTCTCAGGTGCCCAAATTTTCTGCCAAATTGATATTTGCAGAAAAGCTTAAAGAAAGAAGCTATGCCCTTATTATTTGACATTTAAATGGCTTTAGATTTTTCTTCATTGACCATAACATTGGACTGCAGGCACCTGCACACAAATCATTGTGTGTGTAAGAAGTTCTTACATGAAATACTCTTGAGAATTTTCAGACCAAATTTTTAATCAGAAAGGCTGCGTCAGTTTACATTAGTTGTAGGAAGGGTTTGTCTTACTTAGTTCTCTTAACAACACTGAACATCGCTATGGTGTTTATAGATTGCACTTGATTTTTTGGGGGGGAGTATCTTTTCATTGTTTCAACTTAGACTGTGTGAGCATATGCACAGATGTATTTATGGCTGTGTATAATAAATAGACACATACAAACTAGGTAATTACAAACTATCATTTTCAAAATCCTGGGTGAAAATTTTCATAGAGCAACACCAGTCATGCTTTATCACAGAATCAGAAACCAGTGATACACACACACACACACACACACACACACACACACACACACACACAATGAGCACAATGACAATTCAGATGTCAGTGACTCTGTAAGGTTGAGCCAGGGTAAAAATAGAGGAGAGAAGGATGAGAGACACCATAATAGAGGGAGCCATTATAAGTTGGAGGAGAGATCTAGCACTAGTGAGATATTCAGAGATCTAAAAGAATGACATCAACTGACATTAAGGCAACCTTAAATGCCCTCCCCTGATAATGAGATTGATGACTACCTTATATGCCATCCTAGAACCCTCATCCAGTGGCTGACAAAAGCAGAGGCAGACACCCACAGCTAAAAACCGAACTGAACCCCTGGAACCCAGTTGCAAAGAGGAGTGATGAGCAAAGGAATCAAGATCAGGCTGGCGAAACCCACAGAGGCAGCTGACCTAAACAAGGGAGAACTCATGGATCCCAGACTGAGAGGCCAGCATGGGACTGATCCAGACTCTTCCCACCCCCCGAACCTGGGTATCAGAGAAGAGGCCTCGGCAATCTATGGGACCTTGGAGAATAGAGCAGTATTTATTCTGACATATAAATAGACTCTGGGAACCCATTCCACATGGAGGGATGCTCTCAGCCTGGAAACACGGGGGAGGACCTAGCCCTGCCCAGGATGATATAACAGACTCTGAAAATCCCTCATGGAAGCCCTTACCTTCTCTGGGGAGCGGAGGCGCCAGCAGTCAGAGAAAAGTATAACTACACAATTATATATAGTACATAGTACTTGACAATAACAAATGATTATATATATTATTTACTGTCCAGTCCTTTACATTGTAACTTGATAATGTGTGTGTGTGTGTGTGTGTGTGTGTGTGTGTGTGTGTGTGTATTTGTGTTTAAAAAAGTACCCTGTGGTATGCTGTGAGGGACCTTATTGCCACATAGTTTTTTTTGTACTTGATTTGATCTCATGTTTTGTTCATCGTGGTCCATAGAGCAATAAGATATGTGTGTTTATACACCATTGCACACACATAATATATATATATATATACATATATATGTATATATATATATATATATATATAGTAAGCTACAGTAGCTGGGTTTGGGTAGTGTGCTGAATATATTCTACTGTGCCTGAACCACCAAAAGTAATTGCTTACCAATGCATTTCTGAGACTGCCCTAATCACGAAGCAAGTGTTATTATATGAAGGGGGGAGGGAAAGGACTGGTTGCAAACCATTAGCTTACACAATAGGATGGGGGCTGCTGGTTAGGCAAGTCTAAAACTCTAAAGCCATGGGGCAGACTGCAAGGAAAGGCAAGCAGGGAGAGGCAGGAGCTGAAGCTGCAACCCGCAGGTGGACTTTGCTCTTCAGAGAAGCCTCTGTTTTGTTACTCTTTGTACCTTTCAACTGAATGAGTCAGGTGAGTAGATTATAGAGGATAATCTCTTAAAGCAACTGACTGCATGTTAACCACACATACAAAACCCCTTTATAGGGCTGGAGAGGTGGCTCAGTCGTTAAAGGCTAGGCTCACAACCAAAAATAAAACTCCTTCACGACAACCTCAAAATGAGTGTTGGATTGAATAATTCATTCCAGTTGGTTGGACTGGTTGATTATACCTGTGCCTAGCCAGGGTAGCACTTTAAAGCAACCACCACAATGAATCATGCAAAGGCAATGTTCTACCGCCCGTGCACCGTGCTACATTCTCTATGGAAGTTTTCAACTTGATTTATGGTTATCATAAGATTTATTCTTCCAAATATCAGGCGCTGGAAATCCTTACTCTGCTTGATAGATACATATAAAAACATCATACCTGTTGAACACTAGGCTTGCAGCAAGGCTCCATGCTGAGTAATCCGTGGGAGATATTAAGACGAACTCGTCATAAAGATGATGTGTGGATAACTGTACTAGAGAGAAAAATGTAACAGATACCTGCAGCAAAAGATCTGGAGCTCAATGGGTATTCCCAAAGGGGATACAGGTGTGTGTGTATGTGTGTGTGTGTGTGTGTGTGAGAGAGAGAGAGAGAGAGAGAGAGAGATCACAATGATGATGAAGAAGATGATGATGATGGCAATGATGATGATGCAGAGGTGCTGTCTCCTTAGCATTCGTGTGAAGACTAGAGGTTGGCATTGAGTGTCTTCTCCTATCCCCAACTTATTTTTTAAGACAGGAGGGTTTTTCCTCTATTTCAGCTAAACAGCTTAGTGGTGAGCCTATGGATCCATCCGTCTTTGCCCCTGCTTCAGCACCAGGGTTACAGAGGCATACTGGCTTTCTTACACAGATGCTGGGGATCCACACCCAGGTACTCATGTGTGCAGAGCAAAAGGACCTTATCCACTGAGCCACCTTCCAGACCAAGAGAGCATTTGGCCTGTGGGGTGAAACCAAGTATCATGATAAGGTGGGTGATTGAAAATATATGGCTATGCAACATATTTGGAGTTGGGCATTTGAGATAAATAATTCATGTTTTAAAAAGCAGAACGTACGGCATTGAAGAGAAATACTAATGATAAGTTTGAAAAGGTAAGTTAAAGCCAGATGTTGGTCTCTGATAAGTGGAAGGATGTGAGCTTCATACGACAAATTATGAGGAATTGATCAGAGCTCTCAACAAGGGAGAGCACACAGGAAGACAGTGCCTTCAGCAAAGTGCACAGTTAGGCTTGAGCCAAGGAGACACATCAGCAGCTTATGACACATTTCAGGAAGGAAAAAATAAGCTGGGGTTGTGGGAATAAGAAGAAATGGACTCGAGAGGTATTTTGTGAGGAGAGTAGGCCGTAGGTCCAAGAGAAGGATCTCAGAGTCAAAAGAGAGCAGATGAGAACCATGATATGATACACCAAAGCCTGGTGATACAGGAGACATTGAGAGCAAAAAAGCCTTGGATGAGGGCATCCAGAGAGGCCAGTTAGCCTCCCTGCTTGGAACATGCCCTTCAAATGCCTGAACAGCTCTTGGTATGTGGCCTTAACTCCCTGGTCAGCAACAGAGTTTCTGAGGTCCCAGAGATGTGACAAAAGTACAAGAATCCCAGTATCCGGTGGAAGGGAATCTTGTCTCTTGATCTTCCCCAGAGGAGAACTCCAGATCTTTTTTTGCCGTGGGAAATCATATTCTGCAGAATGGCGGCTTTGCTAATGCATGGGGTCCACACTTGGGGTTCTGAAGTTGGTCTGTGGCACAATCTGAGACGGGATACACCACTATGGAAAGCTACTGCCCAAGCACCATCCTATCCTTGTGTAAGCTGGTGCCAGAATAGGCAGCCACGACAGGTTTCCTGGTTGCACTCCACTGAGACACTCCCTGGAAATGGATCTAGGATTCCCTCGAATGCTTGAATTTGCAGTTCCAAGAGTGCAGCTCCAAGCAAGGGTTGCAAATCAGTTCAGATCCTCTGACATATACCTGACTACAAAACGACAAAACAACAACGATGTAGACTGTGACTGGGCACTCTGAATGCACTTATCTTTTGCACTGTTGAGATTTTTATGCCGTTGGTATAGTTTTTACCCCTGATAGTTAGGTTTCCTACACTAGAAAGTTTTCTGTTTAATAATATAGAAATTTATTAGCTGTTACCTAACATGGTATGGACTAAGCATGGTGTACAGGGGATTGGATTGACATAAAAGATTAAGCTGAATGCAGTTGCATGTGCCTGTAACCTTAGCACTCAAGAAACAGAGACAGGGGGATGACATATCATCCTGACCTTGTGGTGAAATCAAAGTCAAACTGAGCTACATAGAGGGTTATCCTATCTTCAGAAACAAATGACAGTGGTTATAACTCCTTGGTGGACTCACTTAGTATTTGAAAGTTCTTGGGTTTGATTCTTAGAATTGCTAAAAAGTGAATAATTTTAGAATGGAAAGATTTAGACAACATCTGGACAATTAAATAAGTTAGCAACATCTAATTATCTTTGTGGAGTATTATAGCTTCTTCCAAGAGTGAAAGACAAATCTTGAATTATAAACTAATGATACCTCTTTTAGTTCAGCCAAATCCAGAATACCATTTTTTTAGTATAGCATTTCTCAATATAAGTACTATTGACCTCTTGGCCTGGACAGTCCTTTTCTGTGAGGGACATCCTGTGCACTGTGTGACATTAAACAATGTTCATGATTTCTATCCTCTCTACACCAGTGACATAGCTGTACCCCTGTCACAAAAGTGAAAATGTTCTCTAGACATTCCCAAATGTCTCAGGGAGGTCATATTCATCCCAATCTGACACCAACTGCTCCAGTCTATGCCATTCTGGCAAAAGTAATCTTCTGTTTTCTAGAGGTTACTATATGGAGGAAACTGAATTATACAATGTGTGTGATTTTGCACACTTCATTTGATTAAATGTCAAATACCAAGACTTCCAAATCTGATGTAAGAGACAAATGGGCAGATTCGGGACTATATAAATAGATTATATGCAATTCTAAGTTCATATACAGATTTCACACACACACACACACACACACACATTCACACTCAAACCATGCAAAGAGTTAACAGCTTTTCAGTTCTCAAAGGGTTTTAAATTATAAATAAGATCTAGAAACTTTACTTTGAAGATAAAAAAAGAAACAGCAACGACAGGAAAATCCATTGTTGTTTTTTTCCTAAGTTGATGTTTTGCCAATATGGACTTGGGAGTCAGATCCAGCTGACTTTCTCTCTACACTTCCCAGGCCAAAAGGAAAGTCACAAAAAGCCTGCAAATTCCCAAGTCCCTCCCAACTCCTTCCTGTTCCTCTTTATCCATATCCTGGGTTCTCCATATTCTCTATGACTAATTCTTTTCAACTAGTCGTTGGCTCCACCCCCTTATTCAAGGTTAACACTTTATTAATACAGTTTCGAGGTACCGCAGTGTGATCAGATTTTTTTTTTGTGGGCCCTGGGAATTGAACCTAGGTTCCTTAGAAGAGCATCCAGTGCTCCTAACCTGGGGGCCTTCTCTCCAGCTCTGTTTTCTCTGTTGAAAACAGGTCACAATGATACAACTTAATATTGTGTGTAAGTTGCTGTGTTGGACACTGAAGTGATATTAAAATGGCAGTGCTATAGTTAGACAGATTTCTCCCACCCAAGTACAATAGCTGGTTTGTCTGTTCCTGAATTCATTCTCACTTTTTATGTATTACAGGGAGCTTCTTATCGATAAACATCATTTACCAACTGATTTATGGATGAACTTGATTAAGACCTAGACCAAGGCAAAAGAGCCAGAACGATTGACTAGCAATTTTGTCTGCAACCATTTATCTTTTATGGTTATCATTCCTTAAGACAATTTCCCCATGGTCTCAGAAACTTGTTAATTACAACCATGGATCTGGCTAGGTGACTCTAGACTCTGGCAATCTTAACTTATTTCATTGTCCCACCAGGCCCAAATGTGACAAAAGCTTTCACCATTGTTAGCTCTAGCTTTAAAAATTTTTTTTATTAAGCTAATTGTTTTGAAACTTCCTTATAACTTATTGATAATTTCCCTCCATGAAATCTCTACTGTTTGAAATACCTAGAGTGATTCAGTTTTCCTCAGCAAATACTACTTTATTATACAATGGGGCAGACTAAACACAGAAATAATTTTCATAAAAATCAGACTCAGTGAAAGATGAAGCACCTTGGGCTTTGAGCAAGGCTTCGGCTCATAGCAGCTTCATGGAAAAGTTTCCTGGTAGAGTTGGACTTTGAGATGGTCCTGGAAGAGAGAAGACATTTTTGGCAGGCATACACTTGAGGAATAAAGAACAGCACAAACAAAAATGCAATTTTGTGCTGAAGAAATGAATAAGAAAAGAGAAAAGAGAAAAACCTAAAAACTATCTTGTGGTGAGACTCTGAGTTAACTCTGGTTGACTAAAGCAACAACTGTGCTGAAAGTGGTACAGCGTCGGGGCAAGAAGGTGTTTAGTTGGGGCAAGAAGGTGTTTAGTCAGTTTGCCCACAATGTTGAATAAAGGATGAAATAGTAAAAAGGATCTCAACATTTTTAGTTGATATTTGCTTTTCATTCTTCAACTATTGGGTGTCTAGCTTCTAGAAGATACAGTGGAAAAGCAACATTGAAAATTTGTAGATGAAAGTTTCTGTCCTGCCTGGTCCCACAGTCATTTAGTCCCAAATAAATACACAGAGGCTTATATCGACTATGAACTGTTTGGCCTATGGCTCAGCCTTCTTATTGGCTAGCTCTCTCTTAATTATTAACCCATTTCTATTAATCAGTGTATCTCCATGTGGTCTATGCTTACAGGTGATGCTTGAGCCTCTTTCTTGTTTTGCAGCTACATAGCATCTCTCAAGAGACTTACTTTTTCTGTGTTCCTCCTTCCAGAGTCATCCTATACTTCCTGCCTGGCTACATCCTGCCTGCCCATTGGCCAAAACAGCTTTATGAGTCAACCAATAAGAGAAACATATATTCATAGCATACAGAAGGACACCCCCTTTAAAAATCCTCCACAGACTGGATATCTTAGTAGTTTTGCCCAATATCTGTGTACAATGTTCATCAGTTATTGCTCTAACTTGAACTGGAGATGGCATTAAGGGATGGTAAGAGCTGAACTTGGATGAAAGGTACAATAGTCCGGGAACATTTACCATAAATGCA
Organism: Mesocricetus auratus; assembly: GCF_017639785.1. NCBI lineage: Eukaryota > Metazoa > Chordata > Mammalia > Rodentia > Cricetidae > Mesocricetus > Mesocricetus auratus. The sequence continues at coordinate 36,498,230 of NW_024429194.1, read as the reverse complement.
GTCCACAGTAATTGCTAGCTCAAACTAGACCACTCTGTTTTAAATTACAGATCTGCTTCTTGGAATATTCAAAGCCTCTTGCGGAAAAAAAAGAAAAGATCTGACAAGAAGTCAGATCAAAGGCAAGACTGAAATAAAATGAAAAGTTGTTCAATCAAAATAAATGCCATCTCCTTGAACCAAAGATGTTGGTTCTGATTTTTGTCAAGACAGCAACTTTCTCTTCTTTGTAGACTGGTCACTGTGGCTCTAGACTTAAAGTGGAAAAAAACAGATAGAAGTATCACTTTCTCCTAAAACCTCAACTTCGCAGAGTTGTGGCTTTGCTTGTAGGTTGATATCCTGTTTCCTTATGGTATTCATGTCCCCAAACACTACTCTATCTAAAAGAAAAAAAGCAAATATTCTCAATGTCTTAGGATGGAATTATATATGCCCAGCCCGAACCATGAGCATCTCTGACATTCCTGCACTGGTTCCTCACTGACATTTTCATCCCAAATCAACTGCATCTCCCTCTAGCATGTCCCCCATCTTTAAATGTAATCTCAACAATCATGTCGCCACACACACACATGTCGCACCTGCTGTGCGGCCTGCATCCGAGAATGTAGCAAGGTGGTCGGGATAGATGACACAGAGACCGGTCGGTTGCTTTAAGAAAACTTTATCTTCCCAAGTCAGCTTAGGAGAGAGCTCTCAGAAGAAATCTCAGGAGAAGTCCTCTAAGAAAAAGGAGCTTCCCTTTTTAAGGACTTTTGCCATCCATTTACATACCATTCTTTCCACTTCTCACCCTCCTGGCTGGTGGTTTAATCTCCGGCCCCAGAATCGGGGAGACACCACAGGGGGCAGGAAGAGGCATCTAGCCATAGGAGGTGTGGAAGGCATGGTATTTCAGTGAGCCAGCCCTTATCTGAGCCCTATCAAGCTTTAAAGCACTGAATTGTTTTCAGTAAACATTACATAGATGCCTGCTCCCAGGCCGAAGGGGAAGTGGGTTTCTGCTCAAGCTCTGGTGTCCCCACAATTCACCCCTTTTTATTTTTAAATGAGGCACTCCTGTCTTAGGTCAAGTAGGGTCACCCTCCCTGGCCCGTCTTTGGGGGACCTTGAACCCCTGTTAGGTGGGAGTGGGTCTTCCCCACAAGTTGCCCGTCATTGAAGTAGCCCCACCCTTAAAATCATTTGTAATAAGGCTTTATGGCTATCGGGATTGCCATGGGCTAAGGCACTTTGAACTCAGCATGAAGCCAGAATGCCTACTGCCACTGTTACCATTCCTAGGACCCCCACTGACATAGCGCCTCTCTGTCACCTGCCCATCCCCCGATCTGGGCCTTAGCATTCTACCACCAGCCTTTCTTTGCTACAAGGGTGATTTATAGCTACAATTTGACGGTCAAAACAGTGATAAAGTTTACAGTTATTTTAAGATCTACTTAGGAAAGCATTAGAGAGTGCACTTGCACAGATACATTAGGTACAATCATTGATGTTACACATGTAGCATTATAAAAAATATGAACAAGAGGCTTGTTGCACTATTTACAGGGTACCAATTTGTTCCTGTGGTGATGTAGTCTGTTGATTTAATGTCAGTAGTATCAGCCGAACATGCAACCCGAGTCAAAGTCTTTTTGTCGCACCAGGACAAACCACATTTCTCCAGAAAAACACACTGTGATTCCAGAAACAGGAACTACCGAGTCTGATATTTCAAGTGACCATGTCCTGTTCAAATACTGAAAAAAGGCTTTTGCCATTCATCACAGTCCATACCAATGTCTAAATGTTAAATGGGTCCTTTTTCCCCCAAAGGGAAAAGCTGGCAAAATGAATTCTGTTGTTTTAAGGTGTATCAAAGGCTAGCTGCTAATCTTCCAGTTTTGTTGGCTTTGGGATGAAAACTCACGGGTCCAGGAGGTTGATGTAGCAAGCCTGATGAGAAACTGGAAATCTCGAACTGACTGTTTTATTTCTTTCTCGGGCTGTAGATTTGATGACATCAAGGGTCAGGAACACTGATTTAGGAGATCTCGAACTGGCTTGAGCAGGCTCCCACGGTCTCAGGTCCAGTTTTTTCTGCTCCATGCATCTCACCAGATGTTGTGACCTCTACTGAAGCTTTATTGTTTTCCTGTAAGAAAACACAAACATGCCCTCGACCCCAAATTAGGGTCTTCTCTACTGTCTAGTGTATGGATGTTTCCATTTGGCCTGAGTAATAGTTATTTAACTTTCATTATGTCAGAATCTGTCTGAAGCAGATTCCTCACTGGCATTTATATGTTATAAATATTTAAATGAGGAGTGGATTATTTAATGAATCATGTGGAGACTGGGGACATTACTCCCTTTTATTTTTAAATTTTGTTTGAACTGTTGAAGTTGGACCATAACAGTAGAAGGATTTGTCTACCCTCCTTAGTCAACTATCTAGGTGAATTGGGATCACTATTTAAAGTATTAGTAGATGTCCTTTAAAAGGGACATAACCATTAAGTACCTTTGAGAATCATTTAAGGATTGTAAACTATACTATGTCCCAAATAGTCCTTTTTTTTTTTTTTCTAACCTGTAGCTCTCACTAGCTGACAAGGCCTCATTTGCATCTGAGCTGACAAGGTCTAATTTGCATCTACACAGACACCTTTGGGGTGGGGGCCTGCCAAAGCGGCAGGACAGTTCCCTGAAAAACCTCTCTTTTTCTCTCTCTCTTTGACTGGCTCTGAGGGCTTAACTTGAATTTTTTTGTTAAAATATTAACCGACTGACTGGATGTTTCTTTTGGCTATATCTAAATCGATTTAGGTAGTTTTTAACTGTTTGAAGGGATTTAAGTATCCCTTTAATCATATCCAAGGCAATTAGAACAGTTGCTTTTGTCAACATTCACGCATTTACATTTCACACTTCATACATACTGACGTGGCCACGTCCATACACACAGACCATGCATACATATCTCTCCTTGCCTAGGTTATGATTAGTTTGTTGAACTGAAACTTCTTTAACAGAACAACTCCAGTCAATCTTTTAATTAAAACTAAAGGTTGAAAAAGTCCTGTATGTCCCTCGTCATTTCTTCATTAGAGAAGTTTTGAGCTACACTCAGGGGCTACAGCCATACCCACTCCTTGTAATTCTGTAGATGCAAAGTGGAAAGGCCAGGCTTTTGCCAAAAGTTTTTAGAGATGACTCACAAAATTCAATAACCTACCCTATATAAATGTAACCAAACATTTTTATTTTATATGCCTTTGTCTTTTTCTTTACTGAATACTAATACCTCATTTATTAACTGTTACCAGTTTTTTAAAATTTACCCATCTTTAATCTATCCTCGCATTGAGGATGATCCTCCAAACCACCCTCTAACTGAGGGCAACTTTTCATCTTAGGTTCCCTTTCTTTTGTTAGGTGAGGGCCTAGACATTTAATCTAATCCACCCTTCAACTGAGGGTGATCTCTTAGGTTCCCTTTTTTTTCCTGACCTTTTTCAGGCAAGGGCCTAGAGATTTAATCCAATACCCCCTCCAACTGAGGGCAATCTCTCAGGGTCCCCTTACTTTCCTGACCTTGTCAGGCGAAGGCCTGGAGATTTCATCCGGTACCCCTAGCTTGGTACCCCCTTTTTAATACATACTTACTTATAGCCTTACTTTAAAGTTGCGGGCGGCGGCGCTGCGCGGGGCGTGGCCGCGGGAGAAACCTTGGAATTCCGCCTAACCTTACTGGCAGGTAGAAGGTGCTGGTTCCTGGCGGCAGGAATCGTGCCTTGCCGAGCGAAGTGGTGAGGAACTTAGCGAAAGGAGAGTCCACGTGTGCCTGGTCAGGCCGAGAGAAGCGCCTGGGTCCCAATTCCAATCCCACTTCTGACACCAAACTGTTGGCTTTACGGACGCTGTAACGATACGCGACACACAATTACTGAAAATAAGGCTAAGTATTTTATATAGAAAATTACTCACAAGATACCAAACCCCGAGAGGCCCAGCAGATCTCAGCTAGCGACTGGACCGGAAGCCGAACTCCAGGAAAAGAGAGCGAGACTTCCTGTGCGCTGTCTTTTATGCCTTCCCCCCGTAACGCCCCTAGCCATGCCCAAAAGTGGGCTTGGCTAGTGACGTAGTTCCGCCTACGTATGTATACGTCTTTACGTCCAGCCGTATACGTCTTTAGTCCTGCCTAAAGTGGGTGTGGTTAGCGGTGTGGTAAACAGCCCTTTTATTACCTCATCTGTATGCGCCTCTAGTAAGTCACATGTTTAATGGCGGCATAGACTTAGTAAGTCACATGTTTAATGGCGGCATCAGACTTCCTCCTACAGTTGGCCAGTCTTTTAAATCTCTCAGTTTTCCTTTACTTTCCTGACCTCAGTGGATCAGGTGAAAGACTGGAGATTTCTTATTTTACCCTCCTTTTTTTTTTTTTTTTTAAACTGAGTTTCTCTCTATCCTTTTGGAGGCTGTCCTGGAACTCGCTCTATATACAAGGATGGCCTCCATCCTACCTACCTCTGTCTCTCGAGTGTTGGGATTAAAGGCATATGCCACCAACACCCGACTCTAAAGATCATAGCGAACATCCTTCCAATCTGGGACATTTAAGCCTCCCCCAGTAATGAACCATGGACTGGCACGTTCAATCCACTTTAAAAAGCCTTCCAAGATTTTAGACTTTACTGTAGTCCCATGTAATTTGAGCTTCCCAGAACTATTCCCCATGGTTTCTTTTCTTTTTTCCCCAATCTGTCCCTGGCCAGAAAAGGAGACGAACCCGCTCACTTACCTCGCTTTCACGATCTCGGTGGAACCTCCAATTGTCACACCTGCTGTGCGGCCTGCATCCGAGAATGTAGCAAGGTGGTCGGGATAGATGACACAGAGACCGGTCGGTTGCTTTAAGAAAACTTTATCTTCCCAAGTCAGCTTAGGAGAGAGCTCTCAGAAGAAATCTCAGGAGAAGTCCTCTAAGAAAAAGGAGCTTCCCTTTTTAAGGACTTTTGCCATCCATTTACATACCATTCTTTCCACTTCTCACCCTCCTGGCTGGTGGTTTAATCTCCGGCCCCAGAATCGGGGAGACACCACAGGGGGCAGGAAGAGGCATCTAGCCATAGGAGGTGTGGAAGGCATGGTATTTCAGTGAGCCAGCCCTTATCTGAGCCCTATCAAGCTTTAAAGCACTGAATTGTTTTCAGTAAACATTACATAGATGCCTGCTCCCAGGCCGAAGGGGAAGTGGGTTTCTGCTCAAGCTCTGGTGTCCCCACACACACACCCCTTGTGTCTCTCCCCAGTGGTGTGGATTGGATGGGAAATTTCCCCCATGAGCTCATGCATTCGTTCCCTTGTTCCCCAGCTACTGACAACATCTGTGAAAGGTTGTGGGTCCCTAAGGAAGTGGAGCCTCCCTGGAGGAAGCAGGCCATTGTGGAGTGGGCTTTGAGGTTTCATAGCTCAGCCCCATTTCTGTTCTCTTTCTGTTCCCTAACCACTGATGCCATGTGATCCCTGACATGATGGATCATATCCCCGTGAACATTAAGACAAAGCGGCGACTAACAGCAACCTTTTCCTTTACGAAGGTGCTTTTCACCCCATGTTTTTCAAGCAACTATTAAAGTAGTGGATATACAGGCTTCTTGCATGTGCTTTTATTCTGTGTTTGACAATAAGTATGTATTTAATTAATAACAATTCACTTATAAAAATACTGAATTTTGGTTTGGGATGGGTTTCTAGGCACCTTTCACTTATCTTTTACATTTCATCCACTAAAAGGCATTCTGTCATGTAACAAAGGAAGCCCAGCAAATAAAGATTAGAATGATAAACCATCAAGCTGGGAAGTTTTTACATCTTTGGAGATTGATGAAGACGCCACATTTTCCCAAAAGACCGTGCAGCATTTTGAAAAGTGAATATGTTTCACATCGCAAATGAATTTTTGAGCTTTGTTTGTTTGTTTGTTTGTTTTGCACTAAATGGTTGGCCAAAGACCAAACACAAGACATTGTTTGATTTATCAAGCCATAATCTCAGCAGGTGCTGAATTTTTCTGCTGTGCTATCATAATCTAAACTAGTCCAGCTGCTTTGTAACAGCTTCGGTGCCAGGAAATTCACACAACAACCCCCAACCCACATGCATCTGGAAGGTACCACCGGAGGTGATGTCACGATGGATAGCATCGCCCTTCTAACTCAGCATTCTTATATATATATATATATATATATATATATATATATATACATATATATATATATATTCTGTATAAAGACCCGAATATTACTTCACCTCACAAGACTCAAAGCAGATGTGATATTTTAATGAAGCAAGAATAAAATGAGCTAAGCAGATTCCCTCTCCTGCTCCCGTAGCACCCAGGTTCTGGAATCAGAACGGAACGTTCCACATCAGAAACCAATTTTGCAGCTTGTGATGCCTCCCTTCAGGGACGGTGCCAGGCAGTCAGACGCGGTGCTCAGAGACCTATGAGAAACTTCCTCCTTCACATCTCCTACAATGCTGTCTTGCCACAAGGTGTTGCGCCCTTCAAGGCCCACAAAAGGAAAGAAGGTATTTTTTCTGATTTATACAACCGTGCACAGGGGAAATTTACAAATTTACAGGTAGAATGCGGCAAGAGGTCGTGTCTGGGATTAAACCCTCCCCAAACACACACACACACACACACACACACACACACACACACACACTTATTTGGTTAATTTCTAACAAAGAGGCCAACGTGGCACCTCCCTGAGACTTTTAAAAGATCTCAAATTTACAACAGTGATGTTTATTCAAGGGTGACATCCTCAAGCGACTAGACCTGCTAAAGAGGTATTCAGTGATGTACCAGGGAGTGGAAGTTTGGCCTTTGGCCAAATATATTGGAATTTGAGCTGATTAGAATAATCCTGGATGATCAAAATCAAACTGCTATTTGTGATTTTTTTCTGTGGTGTTCATATGGCAACTCATACTAAAAATGCTTTAGAGGTTGAGTTTCATAGGTTTTAATGTTTTAACTTCATTAAGTCTCTTTGGAATTCATATCAAAGGGAGATTAAAAATGGCACACTAATCCAGTAACAGAAAGGGAGGACTGATGAGCAAAGGGGTCAACATTGGGCTGGTTTAACCCACAGAAATAGCTGGCCTGAATAAGGGGGAGCTCTTGGACCCCAGACTGATGACTAAGAGGTCAGCATGGGACTGATCCAGACCCCCTGAATGTGGGTGTCAATGAGGAGGCCTAGGCAATCTATGGGGCCTTGGGTAGTAGATCAGTATTTATCCCTGGCATACAAATGGACTTTGGGTGTCCCACAATGAGGGATGCTCTCTCAGCCTGGACTCTTGGGAGGGGCCTAGGTCCTGCCTTGAACAAAATGACAGACTCTGTAGATCCGCCATGGAGGGCCTCATACTCTCTGGAGAACGAAGTGGGGACTGGGTGGGGGGTTGGGGGACCTGGTGGGGAGGGCTGGGGAAGAGGGGAGGGAGAGGGAACTGGGATTGACATGTTGCTTCTAATTTAAATTTAAAAAAAGAAAAAACTGTTTTGACAGAGAAGGGGATCATTGAAAATTGAAAAAATAATAAATTTTATTTAATTCTCTCACATTTCCAAGACTGTCTCAAATGTTTGACTGCAACCTACAAAATTCTTACACCAAAAAAATTAATATACTGTTCTTTTTTTCCTGTTTTCAACACATTTTTAACATCTGGTCATTTTTGCTTCTCAGTAGCTTTACATTTTCAAGTTACCTTACTATAATTTGAAAGCTAAGCAAGAAAACATGCTCTAAAGATATGATGAAATCAAACTAAAGGATAGTATTTGATCTATCTTGGAGATATTTAATACCAGACTGAAACCACACAAACAAAGACTGCACCTATATAACTCCTTCACTTCTCCATGTGAGTTCTAAATGCTAAATATAAAGAATGGGAGGAGGCATTTAACAGTGCCTGACAAAGGTAACCAATCTGGTTAAAATCTACATATTGTGACCATTACGATAAAGCTTTATGATCTATTTCTTGTGTTGTATAATATTGACACCTTAGTGATGCATCAATATTAATGTATACAGTTTGTTCTGATTAGAGACTTAGCTTCAAAATAAAAGGGTAGAGTACAAAAAAAAGTTATTCTGCCTTTAATACTGTAAAACCTAAAATTTTGTTTTAAAAATCTTTTATGAAATTCTCTTCAAATCTGGGGAAGTACAGTATGGATTTATTGAGCATCAGCACAAACTCAATAGTAATGAGCTCATTTTCATAGAAGGAAGCTTATTATAATTCCAGCTGTTGAAAACTTGCACAGCTGGATTCTGGCTACAACACAGAGCTCTGATCAGCTGGTGAAAAAAATAATTCAAACTCGTAATAAAAGGCTTTTCTATTACTTTTTAGAAGCTATTTTCCACAAAAATCCATGTGTGTGACTGAATTTAAAGCTAAACCATGGCCAACCCTTCTCTTAATGCATTTGTACCCATCTATTTTAAGAAAATTAAGACAAAAATAGCTTGACAACACAGCTTATTCTGGTTAAAATAGAGGGCTTTCCAGAAGGGGTTCCTATTTCAAAGCCAAATGCTAGCATTTGGTAAATTGGAGGAAATCATCATTCCACAGAAGGTGGTGATAGAGGGGTTCTGGCTGATCCTTCAAGGGCTGGTGGGGTGAGTGGTGTTCAGGAAATGTGGAAGCCAAGTAAGGAAAGTTCTGTGGCCCTTACTTTATAAAAGGACTTAGGGGCTTTTAGAAAATTCATTCATTAAACAATACTAAGCCTATCCTTACAGTCAAGCCAGAAGACAGAAGCAGGCCATGGCTCTCATTCATTCTCTTACTCCATCCAACAACAAAAGGCAACCACTCATCCAAAGTATTTTACAATAATAATTTCATGACTTTCTGTGTTCTCATCACAGTGTGTGACATCCATGAGAATTGATCACTGTTTTGCTTTATTCTCAGGCAGAGTCTAGCCATGTAGTCCTCCCAAACTGCCTTGGAACTTACTATGTACCACAAACTGGCCTCAAAGTCATGATCCTCTGCCTCAGCAACTCGTGTTGGGATTAACTACACACAGATAATTGCTCACCCTTTAAGTCATCTTTGGTCATTCTTTCTCTCTAATATTCTTCTCTAATACTCAAATGTCACCGATTTCTGTCTGCTAGCGTTTTCTTCAACTTCCACTGTTACAACCTTATTTAAGGCATCAACTGCCATGTCCTGCTGGAACTCTTTCCATAATTCACCTGTTTCCTAGGCCAGCTCCTACCTAGAGCTTAATTTTCTGCATAGTAACAAAACTAATGTTTCTTCAGACTGCAATATGAGTATCTCAACCCATCATCCCACATCATACACTGATGACCTTTTCAAATGCCCAAGAACAAAACCAAATGTCCTGGTAGAGGATTATATCGACTGCATACCTTTCCTTGATCTTCCCTCCCTCCCTTCATCCCTCCCTCCCTCTCTCCCTCTCTCCCCCCTCTCTCTCTCCCTATCTCCCCCCTCTCTCTCTCCCTCTCTCCCTCCCTTTCTCTCCCTCCCTCTCTCTCCTCCCTCCCTCTCTCTCTACTCCCTCCCTCTCTCTCTCTCTCCCTCCCTCTCTCCCTTCCTCCCTCCCTCCCTCCCCCTCTCATTACCTCCTCTCATTACCTCCTGCCTTTCTCCATTCACTCTCAATGTTACCATCAGGATGGATTCCCTAGGAGTCTTCCAGTGTGATCAACATGCCTTTTACAGTTACACTCCCTTTTCTTTCCACCTGGAAGGTTTTTTTCCATATCCCTTTGGTCACAGGGCTACTCTTTTGGCAGTCTCTTAGCAGAACTGCGATTTAACTCCAATTCATCCTCCATCTACTAAGAGTGGCCTGCTTAAAGAGCAAACGGATGGGGATTCTTCACCTTATTCATAGTCTTCCCATGCTTTCCACATTTTAAAATGGACTAGTACACTTAGAGGACTAATATTTAGATTCAGGAATTCCTTTGACCTGATCTTGATGTACTTTTCAGGACACCCTTTATAATCAAGCCGTGCCAAGCCATCCATTCTTCTTTTACCTGCTAAACCTTCTAATACACGTGGTCTGTGCTGTTCATCCTGCCCAAAGTGTACTTGCTTCTCTCCTAAAGAAGGTCCACACGGGAAACAAATAGTAGAAGGATGAACGTGCATGGTCTTCATGACAATGTCTTAAGCTGTGTTGAAGAGATGAAGCATAAATGAGAAGCAAAGAAAGGCCCCTTCACTCAGAGTGACAGCCAGAAATGTACAAGGGTTAGTTAGTATCTGGCTCCCAGTGCTTGATTCCTTGAGATTTGTGGAGATGAATTGGAAAATGTAAACAAAGTTAAAAATTATGGAAATCAGGACAGCCAGAGACCTGTGATGATTGGGCTCTGAATGTTAAACTTAAATAAAGTAGGTTACATAAGTCTCTAGGACAGTTTGAGGCACAAATGGGTCCCCCAAGTTTCAGGAATTATTGCAATTAACAATAGAGATCTAGTGTAAGTTGTCATTCAAGATGTTGCATTAACTTTTCTCGGGGTGATGTGAACAAGTGTCTACTCACCTCAGGTAGGGCTCTAACAGTAGATCAAAGAAATAATAGGACTTAAGTCTAAAATGGTTAACTAATGAGTTCAATTGTGCTTGCAGGAGCATGAGTGAGGGGGTGGCTTACCAACACATGGGAAACTTAGAGTCAGCTAAACCATTGAAGAAAATTCTCTCTCCTGCAGCTGCCACTAACCACTTATACACTGTTGGGAGAGGCAGAACTTTGTCAGCCCCTACCCTCCCATGATAGAATGTCAATGAACCCAGTCTTCTACAAGTTTCATGCTGGTAATTACAGCTACTGAATGTTCTAGAAGGCAATATTAATGTTGGAATGAATGGAGAACAGCATTCCACAACATGAGGAAACAACTTAATGAAATAAAATTCTCCAACTGGCATATGTAGAAATGTCTCCTGTCCAAATAGTAGCCAGGCTGACCCTGATTAACTTCTGAAGTCAGAGACTGAGACCAGTCATATTTGGGATGGAATGGTCATAGGCAGATAGGAAAAGTTTCATCCCAAGGCAACCCACCTCTAAAACCCAGCACAAGGCACATTCATAGTTTTGATGAACTTACTCTAAAATACACTCTTGGCCAATATGCTGTTAGCCAAAATGACACAGTTTTAGGAATAGTCTTATGATTTTTCTTCTTTAAGGGATGCCTTTGGGTTTTGCAAGCAAATGTAAATGACGATACTGAACATGATTTGTGAGTGTCTTGAAATATACTTTCGAGTTGTTGAGAGAATGCAGCCAAGGAATGTGCTCTTTCACTCCAAATCAACTCAGAGGGCTTGACCTTATACTTTGTGAGAGATGAGTAAAGATATGCACCAAACTACTGCACTGTAGATGTCCCTAAGGTTTAACTACAAGAAGTGGTAGCATTCCTTCACTAGTGAAAATGTTAGCTATAAACAATTCAAGTCGTGGCAAATGGGATGCCTTGATGGACTGCAGGACATCTGTGAAACATGCAGCATGTTGGCAATAGAATACAAGTGCTATTGATGTGTCTGGAATGTCTGTGCTACATTAGAATCCCACTCTAGCCTTCACTTTAGAGACTTAAAACTATCTGGTATGTGGGGCTTTCATTTTGCAAGAAGAAGTGGACTTTACAGTTCTCTTGAGTACTATGATTTCTGCATTAGCGGGAGTGACTACCAAATAGTTAGGGTTTTTGGAGAATATTTAGTCAAGTTGATGAATGATTCTTGAGAGCTATAAAAACAGAACTTGCCCTGACTAAGACAATACTGGAACATTAGAATCCAATTAGGATCTAGGCAGCTAGAAAGCCAAAGGTGGCAGATGCACAGGATTATTGGTAATTCATCTGTCTCAGAAAGTGTCTGCAGGAGGACTGCCCATGGAATTATCAGAAACCAGAACAATGGAAAAAAATTCAAGAGTCCTTGTCTATTAGCAAGACTCAATATGATGACACTAGGTCCTTCTAAAGATGAAATCTTGTACAATCATATAGGTTGCATGCCCAGGCAATCAGCTTGATCTGTAGTCAGTGTAGTGACGACTGGGGGTCACTATTTGAACATTCAGTAGTTAGTTAATATACTACTACCAACAAAATTTCAGAATTCCCTAAACTTCATTCCAATGTCTCCTGGCCAATAAAAAAATACTTTTTTCTAATTATAAGGATATTGTTTCATTTGTATCTCTTAAGTGCTCGTATGTACTTTATTTTTATATAATGCTTATTATAAATTACAGATGCCAGTGAAACAACAGTGGATACAATAATACCATTGCCTATATGAAGTTAAAATTATTTTTTAAAGTTAAAAATAAATTCCACATTTTTGTATATACATATGTAGTATACATGTGCGTGAAAGTCTGCATGTATGTAGGCATACACATGAATGGGCACATATGTGGGGGTGCAAGTTTGATGTTAGGAGTCATTCTCTGTTGAGGACCAGGTCACAGTAAAGCTCTATTTCTCAGCCCAAGGCACTTCCCAAAACTCAGGTGCTTTCCCACAGATGGCCTGGTACCAGAGAGATAGCCCATTGTTTAACAATGCTTCCTTAACACCTGCACTCCCTGGTGAAATCTCCTGCTCATCTCTTATCAAATGCTTCCTGCTTCAAACAGGCCCCTGCCCCACTTCTCAGCACCTTCTGTCTAACAACCTCTGCCCCATCCAATGCCATGTTCCCCTATATAAGCTTGTACAAAATTTCCAATAAGTAGAGCTTGATCAGCCAGCTTGTCTCGCTCTCATTCTCTGCGTCTCCTTCCAGGATAACCCATATTCTTTGATTATGTAATATACAAGGAAAGTCATGATTGCTTTTGTGGACTGAAGTTTCTGTCCTGCCAGGTCCTGCAGCTGTTCAGTCTCAAATAAACACACAGAGGCTTATATTAATTATAAACTGTTCAGCTGATGACTCATGATTCTTATTGGCTAGTTCTCTCTTAATTATTAATCTACTTCTAATAATCTATGTATCTCCATGTAGTCTTGGCTTATCAGTGACACTTGGGTCTTTTGCTTCCTTGGCAGCTACATGGTGTCTCTCCTGCAACTCACTTCCCATTCCTCTTCCCAGATTTCTCCTAGTCTGGTAGCCCTGCCTGGCTTCATCCTGCCTGTCCATTGACTGAAACAGCTTTATTCATCAACCAATAAGAGAAACATATATTCACAGTATACAGAAGGACACCCCCATCAGTTTTCTTTCTTTCTTTTTTTTTTCTTTTTGTTTGTTTGGTTTTTTTTTGAGACAGGGTTTCTCTGTAGCTTTGGAGTGTATTGTGGAACTTGCTTTGTAGACAATGCTAGCCTCAACCTCACAGAGATTCACCTGCCTCTGCCTCCAGAGTTCTGGGGTTAAAGGCATTCCCCGCCACCACCACCCACTGCTTTCATTTATGTTTAATCATACTTTGATAGTTTTGTTCTACGTACAAATGTTGGGCACATTTCCTTGTGGTGTCCTTCTTGCATAGTGAGTGCATACAGAGAGCATGAAGCGGATTAGGAAAAACACGTGCTACACGTATGCTGCTTATGACAAGTTCTCATGTTTTCCCTGTCTTTCTTTTCTTTATCCATTGTTTCTTCCTTTCCAGAAAAAGCTGCTTCACTGCCTCTCCACTGGATCTGAGAGGGTATATCCACCTGTGATTCTATGTTCCATGTTGCTTATGCACAAGGCACAGCCTCACAAATCCCCCTGGCTTTGCAGGTGTTTGACTTAGAAAAGGCTTTTCAGGCTTGAGTGAGGTTTCCTTTCCTCTCACCCTCCTCGCCTCTGCTGATGACAGCCCAATAGATTTTAGTTAGCAAAGAAAAAGACGCTCACTGCATGTTTAAACTTCACTACCTGTGTTTCTTTCAGCATTGTTCATCTCTGCATCCTATCCTGCTAAAAAGAGTGCATCTTTAATATGAGATCTGCCAGGAATGTTACACTATCAAGTAGTGTGGAGTCTTTAATTCTACAGAAGTCAAAGAAACAATCTTCAGGCTACTTACATGCTTATTGGAAGGCAGTTCAGATAATTAGGTATACCAAATAACATGTTCTCTTAGTTTGCAGCAATTCTTATCAGAGGAGTTGTAAGAAACAACCTTTATTTCTGTAGCAGTTTATTCCAAAACTGACCTCGTGGCTTGTGGCCACCTCGTTTCCTGCAAGCACAGCTCAGGAATTTATTTTTAATAAAACATCTATTTAACTTTGAGCTGAGACATTCAAATAATTCCCCAAAAGCTCGCTGACCCCAGTCTGAAACTATGAAGTGTTCTTCAGAGGGTTTTGGGTGTGGACAGAGAGACACACTTTCATAATTTTCAATATGTCATCATCAAACAATGTTTACAAAACCCAGCACTCTGGGGATGTGTGCAGGAGTTAGCAAGCAGATGTTGGCAGTCAAGGAAAGCTTACGACTGCTGCCCAAAAATATTCCCTGTTGCCTATCAGTTACATGGAAGATGGTCAAGCACTCCCCTTATTGGTGTGGGTGATATGCCTGGTTTCTAAGACAGTTGATCCAAAACCAAATTTGAAAACTGTGGAAAGAAATCCTCTAAATTGTCATACATGAATCGCTTGTCTGTTCTTATGAGTTTTTAAAAATGTTTTTTAAGTAGCAAAAATATCTTCAGGCAGTCTAACAAGATCACTGAAAGTGATTGCCTTAAATTTACCTTTGCATAACGTTTTTTTTTAAATCAAGACCCTCCCCCTTCATGCCCCAGTTCTTGTGATGTTCTATTGCTGAAAAACACTTAGCTACTCCGCAAACATGTTAATCTTCATTTCTGAGAAACAACAAATCTTTTCAGTGGAAATGGATCAAACAAGGTCAACATATTGATTTTTACAGAGTAAATCTTTCTCTTCCTGATAGAGATTGGGGAGGAAGGGAATTTTTTTTTCAGGAAGATTCAGGAAGATCTACTAGACTCATTTTAAGAAAACAATTTAAAATATAACATTTTGCTATATTTAAATAGATGGTATTTTATGGCATTGCCTCTAAACAATCTTCACAGAAGAACATGTTCAATCAAAATAGTGAAGAGAGTTTTTTTATTTCCCAACAATTTTCAAATAAAAACTAATTTTGATGAAATCTTAATTTATTTTCATGGTTCTTTATATATGACAAAAATCCTGTATATATTAAAACGTAGTGATATTGCTAACTCTGATTGAGGCTCATATTACACTAAAAAACACCACTATTTTCAGGGGTAAGGTTTATATTGATGAAGCAGTTGTTGAACTTGGGATGTTAATGGCCTCTTTTTTTAAAAAAATGCTTTATCACAAATTTCCTACTTTAAAACAATGTAAAGTTTAAAAACTGTGAAAGTCAGAGTGAGGGTGACGGAGTACAAGCATGAGGACCTGAATTTGAACCCCCAGCATCCACATCAAAAGTCAGTCACACCATATACATTTGTAGTCATAACCCTATGGGAGGTGGCTGATGGGACTTGTTAGCTTCCAGCCTAATTCCGAGTTCAGTGAGAGATCCTGTCTCAAAGGAATTAGCCAGAAAATGATAGAACAGAGCATTGTTGTCCTCCTCTGTCCTCAGCATACATGCACACCCACAAACCTACGCTCTGTAGCACACGTACATTTGTACACACACACACACACACACACACAGTTAAAGGAAAGAGAATACCAAGTAATTCTGGAGCCTACTAAATACAAAGAGGAAAAATATGCATTTATCTTGTCTTTCTTATTCATACTGTGCTTTGGGATACCCAAGTGGTTAATAAAAAAATTAGAATTCCAACCAAGAAATGCAGAATCAATTCCTCAGGAAATCAAATTGAGGCCATGACTAAGCAGAACACTTAAACTCATTATGTTAAAGGTAGATGGGAGTTTTATAAAGGACGAATCAAGCTGTCACTCAAGTGACAGCTAGTGAGTCTCAACATCATTACAAATAGATATTCTGTCCTTTCTTATGCAACCCAATGGAAAGTGGGGAGTGCAACGTATAAAATACAATGTTCACCTGATTAAGTTACTAGATCTAATTACCAGCACACTGGAAATAGAGGTGATACAGGAATGTATTAAATGACTTCATGAGAACACAGTTGGCTATGTGGGAAATCCTTCAGGATCACAATCCACTGCTTTTACTTCTTAAACAAATAGTATTATAAAGATAAATTAAAATGAAAACCATATGGGAAGCATAGTCTAGCAAGAAGTGGCCTTACCCTCACTCAATTAGCAGACAGACATTGGATGAATCGGTGTTGCAAATTGTTGTGGCAAAATACTTGAGCTAAACAGCTTCAAAGAAAAACAGATTTATTTTGGCTCAGGTTTCAGTTCATGGTCAGCTTGTCTGAATACTTTTAAATGTGTATTGGCACAGTCCTTTGGTAGAAGCATGTGGTGGAAGAGAGCTGCTCACTTCATGGCAGCCAGGAAGTGAAGAGAATGCCTCAGTTGCATACAGCCACTCCCACTCCGAAATCATTATGCTCATGTATCTATAAAGGGTCACAGCTCTTAAAAATTAATCTCTTCCCAAAATCTTCACCTCTGAGTACTGCTGTATTGGGGATCAAGCCCTTAATAAGTGAGTTTGCAGGGGTCACTTAAGATGCAAACCATAACATAAGTGAACTGCAACTTGTACTTTCTTGTAAATCCTTAATGCAAAGTAAAACTCCAACCTAATTAATCAGAAATCACCAACAAATGCAACCCAGGGACTCTAGAAGGCTTGATCATATAAGGCAACTATATAACTGTAAGCCAATTTGCATTTTCTTTGTTTTTCTTTCACCTTTACCTTATAAATGTTTTCTCCTATGTCCAGTGGCAGGAGCCCAAAAGCCACTTAGCATTCAGAATTGTTGATTCATAATTGTTGTTTACAAAAATATATTCATTACATTTTTCATGCCTCAGTTTACCTTTCAAATAGCAAGGGAAAAGGAAATGAAAGAGAAAGCAATGTAGATGGGATTCTTAAAGGCACGCCAGCAAAATGCAATGTGTGGCACTTGTGTAGACACTGATGCAAACAAATCTGTCAAAAGACATTTTTGAAATAACGAGAGGAAAAAATGAATATATACTGAAAAGTAAATGATTTTAAGGAACCATAATTTGTAATGTATAGTTTTCCCTACAAGTTGCCTGACCCCTGCCGTGCTGTCTGAACCTCCAAATAACTCACGGGACACTGTCTTAATTATGAAGCTGTTGGCCATTTGCTTGTTTCCTACTGGCTAGCTCTGACTTAAGTATTTAACCCATAATTGTTAATATAAGTATTTCTCTTACTGGAGAAAAGGGTCTGGACCTCTTACTCCTCTGGTGCCTACATAATGTCTATCTGTGCCTCTCTTTCCCAGAATCCTCCTCGACTCCTAGTTCCACCTATCTTGCTTTCCTATTGACCAACAGTGCTTTATTCAACAACCAATAAGAGAGACAGATTTACAGAATGACAGCTCCCATCAATAGTTACTTTTTAAAGTGCAATGTTAGTGGTGTGATTGAGGTTTGAAAGGAGGCTTTTCCACTATCGATAGATACATACATAAGGATGAGTCAAACAAGATCTTGTTGATGGATTAAAAAAGATGATGTCTAAGAATTATTTTTAAATATTTTTAAAAAGTGGAGTTTCAGGGGAAGACGAAATAAAATAGAAGAATGTTAATTATTGAATATGGTGATAAGTAGACATTCTTTAAAGATTTTATTTTATTATAATGTTCATGAAAAAGTTGTATATATATGTTAGTTTATAATTGCATTGATTTATTTAAATTATATTTGCATGTGTTTGAAAATATCTCTAATGAAGAGTCAAATTCAAATGAGCTAGTTAATTATTCAGTTATAAACAGGAAAGATGGAAACAGATAACTGCCATATAAACACCTCTTTTTAAGTGAAGAATGAAAAAAACTCTCCCCTTTGTGAAAGTAGGAAAAAAATCATTGCTGAACAAATTTCACTAAAGCAAAAGAATTAAAATGGGAAATTCTAGAACTGTCGGAGAATTAGGAAGCACAGCTGCTAGGAGCACCATCAGCAAACCACTGCAGCTAAATATACTTCCTCAGCAATTTTTGTTCAATTAGCCTTGCAAGGAAGGGAAATTATTTCTCCTGTAGTCTTGTGCAAGATAGATAATTCCTGGTGCAATTGAGCTTCAAATCATTGTCCATGGCTTCTCTTTTCTCTGGTGTCAGTTCTTAGTATCCCAGTGTGTTTGGTGTTATGCTTGCGAACGGAGTGCAGGTACTTTGACTAAAGAAAGTAAGAGTTCCTGAACTGACGTGAAAAAGTCTTGTTTTACTTCATCCTCAAGTAAAGCTTCCAAGGTTCAAATTAGTTTACCTTTGGCACAACTTAATTTCAGACAAAATACTGAGAGGTGTAAACAGTTCTTTGGTTTTTATGACTCTTACCAGATTCTGTTTCAATGTGCTGAGGAAGAAATGAATCTAAATGAACACAAAACAGACAGGTTAAAGTGCCAACCCAATGTTCTACTTCTGAGTCAAGATTTGATAGATCGGAAAACATGATCTTCCTTTTAGGTGCTTGGAGAAAAATAAAATGGGTGAATGTACATTCTTTGATGGTGGGGGTGTGTGTGGAATCCACACAATTCTCAGGACCCGAATATATTCTATTGTGATTCAAAACAACTGGGTCTCAAAAGTGACATGATTCTGGTAAACAGGGCATACAGTCCAGGGAGTGTGACTTTGTACACATGGACAACTCTGATGACAATTTTATCCTGGTACTCAACAACTAGTGCCTTTTTCCAACAATGTGAGTGTTGTGTCTTGACCACAGGACCATGTCACCCACTCCATGCTCATTTCAGAGAAGCCCCTGCATTGCCAGCAGGGCACCGAGAAGCTCAGTACCTTAGCAGGTCAAAAGAGAGCAGAGACCATGGCTACCTTTCAGAAGAACACCTGGGAACCAGGCTTGTCTTTGGCATGGCCTAGGATAGAAGATATAATTCAAGCTGTGGAAAGCCAGCAGAATTGGGGCGTGAGCCACCCTTCTTTTCCTGTTGATTTATGTCTTTTGGATAGTGAGTAGAATGACTACACAAAAAAAAATGACAGGCATCTTAGCCGAATGTCCTATGTGTTTAGTCAGCCGAATGAAAACACACACACACACACACACACACACACACACACACACACACACAAAAACAAAGGCACTTTATTTTAAGGTGCTGGGTGTGGCTTGAGAAAAAATCACAGCTAAGTCTGAACAAACACACAGATCACTTCACAGGTCGGTAGATCCAAGCCAGGTGCAAACAGTCATGGTGGGCAGAGAAATTTGTCTTAGAAACCAGTGTTTCTCTACCACTGGCCATCTTTCTCCCATCCTCTATGATCTGAAGGCCTGTACCACCCATGTCCAGAACTCCATTTTTCCTCACTGATCTGCAGATGGAAATCCAACTAATAAAAATTAATTTGATGGAAAAAAATGGTTTTATGCCTGAAAAAATGGAAGTAAAATGTAAATGCTTGGGCATTCAGCTTACAGAAATCCCAGCCCAACCTTGTTAAAATGCACATTGGAAAGTAGCATGACCAAGATTATTCCAGGGAGGGGGGGGGCATCCTCAAATCCAAGATTGTAAAAGTGACGACAAATGGGAGGTTTGAGTTTCAGTCAATAACTAAAGAAGTTATCCTCAAAGATCCTAGGAAGTATTCTAAATGATCTTTTATAATTTAAGCATCATATTGGCACATCAGGAATCTTGATGACTAACTTGAATATTTTTCCCTCCATGGGAGAGCAGATATGGTTACTGTCATGACTTTGGAGTAGCTAAGGGAGTCTCTGTGTATTTGATATGGCAATATTACCTTAGAAGCTAGCTTGAAATGCTTCAATAAGAAAATTTATCAGGATAACTTTAAAAGAAGGATTAATTGGTAATTAGCAATGCTTTGGAATTCAAGGGTTGTCTGAAAAGCATTCATTTCCTTGTGGCTTCTTTTCATTTGCTTTCTGGTACTTAAAATCCCTCCATTCAACTTTCATCCTATTTACTTACAATTTTTTCTTTAAACAGGGTTTCTTCTGTATAGCTCTAACTCTCCTGGAACTCACTCTGTAGACCAGACTGGCCTCAAACTCACAAAGATCTACCTGCCTCAGCCTCCCAAATGCTGGGATTAAAGGTGTGTGCCACCACTGCCCCTGCTTTCAACTTTATGTTTGTCAACATTCTATTCACCTTTAAAAGATGAATACCAAAGTCATAATGAGCAGGCAAGCATTTTTTACTATTCACACTCAAAAATCCTTTTGCACTGGTAACTGGTAACTGGGGAGACATCCATTTCTTGAGAAGTGAGAATCTTCTCTTTCCATGAAGGTTCATAGCTCTTTCACACTTGGAAGCCGGAGGTGCCTAGTGGTAGTTGTTAGGAGGGACGTGAACAACTCAGTAAGAACAGAGATGTAAGGAAAACAATGACAAAGCTGAGCATCTCTTCCTTCATGCGAAAGACGGTTTTTGGAGATTGGGCAATGTACCCTGATAGCCACTGAAGTTGAACTAAGGGTGAAATGAGGACTAAAACGTAGGACAGTGAGCAGGGGCTGAATCTAGGAGTGGAGTCATCAACAAAGGCTGGAAGCAAAACCTTGGCACTGCCTGGCTTAAAAAAATCATCTGTGTTGTCTCTTTCAGTAAGCCGTTTCTCTTGGGATATCTGCACCGCCAGCTGAATAAAGCATAGGTCTAAGGAAATGGAAAAGCTAACTCATGAGAGGTTGTGTCACTTGTCCAAGATCACACAAGAAGACACAGTAATAGCCGAATCAACACTCCTAGGAGATGCTCTGGCTTCCTGCTTACAACTTTGGTCTCTGATGATTCATTGCCTCTGGTTCTATTGTAGGCATGCACTCTGTGGTCCTGGGTCATCTGATCAGTCCTAGAAATGGAAGATTTCACACTTCCATGAGGTCTTTGGCAATCTAGATGATAGCTGTTTTCAAGGGTGCACATATTCTCTAACACCTTTATCTTCAAACGCTCATAAAATTACCACTGAATCTGGATGTGGCAGGCTTACCTTCCCTCAATATATGGGAGGGAACAGCATTCAGGAAGACCAATTGCCCTACAGCTCTTCATAAAGATTCTTGACATCTGACTCCTTTGTCCATCCAGTAGAACTTGTGGACTCCTTCCCATAGCCATGTTTTTAAAAGCTTAAATTAAATGCTCAGGATTACACAGAATCCCAAGGAAACCAATTATGTTGAAATACATTTTCCAAAATACTAAAAAGCCAAATTTTGATGCAGTCATAGATGTGTTTCTCTATTAGTAATTGTATAACAAGATATAATGGCAAGTTTAATAGTCATCATAATTTTAAAATAGTGAGTGGAGAGGGATATTTGAAAATATCTGCAGCTTCTTCAATGTGATATAAAAACATCTGTGACTTCTATTACTGATGAATCAGCCACAGCCACTGTGGTCTGTTGCCTACATACATAGTTGGAGGAAATGATCATTTTGGTCTTGAGGTTAGGAACAATAAAGACGAGAATATATATGTATATATATGTATGTATATATACATATATTTTTCCAAGTTCTCAGACTAAATTTTATCCAAGAACCCTAGAAAATATAATACAATATTATGCCTCATAATTTGCTGGTTATTAGGGATAGAAATCTGCATGGAAGGTTTAGCTGAACTTTCAAACCATTCCACCTAAGATTTCCACTCTAGTTTTGATTATTTTCATATGTAGAGGTACAACTAAGCAGTCACTGACCCCATGCCAGGAAACTGGTGAGCTTGACTACAGCCATAACTGTATTTGCTTACATTTTCCTGGTGTGGTAAATATCAGAAAGGCTGGAATTGGTGGTACTACTTTGGCCTGGGAAGCTGAATGGCTTCTGTCTTGGAAGCTTGATTCCCTACTTGTCTGGCAACTCTAGAAGCCAGGGAGTGTATGTACCAGGCTGTTCCCAGTGTTTATATACTTTTTCCTGAAAGGACTTCTTAAAACAGATGCTGGCTTTTCCTGAGAGAAGCCTCTGGCTGCCATTTGTCACTGAGAGCAGATAGTTCTGTTAACGCCTTTACATCTGGGAGAATGGAATCCAATTGGCTACTGGTGTTGGTTTTTTCCACTAGAATTACAACGATATTGGATGTCCTTAGATAGAAGCTTGTGCCCCTTCGTCCATGCTCAACCTTCCCAAGAATCTCTTTTAAGTATATTTCTTTTACATATCTGCTGTAATAAATTCTATCATCCCAGACAAGGTATCTCTTATTTACTCACGACTCATAAGAAAACATTTCAGATTTGCTAGATACTTTCTCATCTGCTAGTGTATGATGAAGGAAAAAGTTGAAAAATAAGTCCAAGCAGAGTCTAGAATCGGATGATTATACTGAGTTGTTACAAAGAAATCAAAGAATTTAGACTATTTCAATAATGTAATGATTACTACAGTTTTGTATACAAAAGCAAACCACTTCACCAAAATATATGCCACGCCCAAGAACATTGTTTGAAAGTTCTGCTCCTTTTTCTTTTAGCTGTGAGCATTCTTCCCAGGCGTGGCTATCTCTCAGCCAGCTCTCAGGCCAGTGGGTGTCTTTAGGCCATGACTTGCATATTGTTTATGTTCAGAGGGAACACATAATCTGTTGCTCTGTGCTACCTTGGCCAATTCCAAGAGGCTTGCCAGAGAAGAGTCGAGCAGCTCAGTCTCCAGGGAAAAGAAAGTCCGAGTTTGTAGCCCTTGCTACAAATTTCTTGTGTGTGGTGTAAATCCTCCTCCCACCGTGGCTGCAAGCGACCACGTGACTTCGCTATGTGTGCAGATGTGGGAGGATGAGCGCAGTGGCTCTCACAAGGCAGGGTCGAGCATCTGCCCACAACAGACTGCTCCCCTCAGCAGGAACTGAACTTGTTTATCTGTTTTTGTGCTCATTCGTCTGCTTTGGTTTGCTTTTGCTCTTTGTTCAAACTCAATTTAGACAGTGAAATCAAGAGACAGTGAGAAAGAGAGACATGATCTATACAGAGTTATCAAGGTAAAACCCCTCCAGAGCTGCTGCTAAGTGCCGATCCCTGGAACTGCACATTTAGTAATAGCCTTATGCAACCTCATCATAGACGAACTATGCTCTATCTTAATGTTGCTCATTACTGCTGATGTCACCTACCAAATGCCTCCAAAAGCTAACTATGGCAGCTGTTAGGGATTTATATCTTACACCTATAACTATTCACTCTTCATGCCAGCTTTTCATAGGCTACGTGTATTCTAGTTAATTTAGGAAGCTATTTAAAATGCCTGCTCATGAAGTTGGATCAGTGCCTCCTTTATAGTATTGTAGAATGAGAGTTTCAACACACAGAGACATTTCACCTTTAAGATAATTAGATTATATTAGAATCCTACCAAAATCACAATTAAACTCCATCAATCTAACAATCTATTTTCAATTTTACAAATGTTTGAAAAGTTCATCCGTGTAGTATCATTTTTTTTTGCATCCCCTCAATTCTATAATTTTTTCTCTGTATTGTTTTGGAGGTTGTCCTGGAACTCTCTCTGTAGACCAGGCTAGCCTCGAACTCACAGAGATCGGCCTGCCTCTGCCTCCCAAGTCCTGGGATTAAAGTCATGTGCAAATCTTTTTTTTTAAATTCTTTTGCTGCTTATGGTTTTTGTAAGATTTCACTAAACAAATGTCATGAAGATCTATGCTTATATTTTCTTCTAAGCTTGTTATAAATTTGTAGTGTATTTGATTCATGTTTATAAATGTAAAATGATTCATGCTTTTAAATGAATTTGGTTCATGTTTTTAAATGTAAAGTGAAAGTATGATGTGGCTTCCTTCTTCTGTGTATGGATATGAAGTTATCTCAGAATCATTTGTAAGTGTCTTGGCTCTTTTGTTGAAAATCAGTTCCCCAGTGAGAAGAACCTAGACTTGAGTAAGTGGAAGACTCAGGTGACTCAACAAAAAGTCTACTTCCTGGTCAATTCTCTGGGTATCGATGATGATGATAGATCATACTCCATAACAAAGAGTCCATTTCTTGGTCAGTTCTCTGGGTACCATTGATGGTAATAGTATATCATACTCCATAACAAAAAGTCTACTTCCTAGTCAATTCTCTGGATATCATTGATGGTAATAGTAGACTATATTCCATAACAAAAAGTCCACTTCCTGGTCAATTCTCTGGACATCACTAGTGGTAATAGTAGATCACACTCTGTAAAGCAAAGATATGTGACTCTGTGTCAGCCTGAAACTGTTCTCTACTGGAGTGCCCAAGACATCTAGCTTTACCTTGCTCTAGTAGGCTTGAATAGGGATGAGTGTTTATGCAAAGCCTATGAGTGATGTTTAATACTCTATGAAATAAAATTATCACTTGAAATATTCTTCATAGATCAGGAAAACCAAACTGAAATAAATAAGATGAAGTCAAACTGGGATAAATAACAGTACTTTGTTTCAAAAATTAATTATCAAATATTTGGTATTGGAGGCTTACCTGGCAGTTTTAGGAAACAGAATAATTTGGTATTTGAGAGTCCTATGGTTCTCTGCATTAGTTTGTTCGTGTGTTCAAGGAGACCCTGAAATCTCCTTGATAATACCATGCAATAACTTTCCAAGAGACTTATGAAATGTTTTTAGCTATTACTTATAGGCAAGATATCCCAAGGCCTATGTGTTCTTAATAACCTTCATATATGTGTTTATCTACTTTCAGTCATGTGGTCACATAGAGAAAATTGATCAGGAGCAGAAGATAGATGATGGATAGATAGATAATGATAGATAGATAGATAGATAGATAGATAGACATAGATGACTAATATAATTTCTCCAAACTTTTAATTTGTGTGATAACTATGTGTCAAAGTTAGGGAGACAAGAGTATTATTTATATATGTTTGCTTTTTCACTCTGAATAAATGTTTATATAGATCAGGGAGAATTCTTTTAACTCATATAATATTGAAAAAAGATAAAACAAAAGGCTGTTATTTAAAGTTATTAAAATCTTTTTTCCCCTCTAGAGAAAAACACAAGTCACCAGGGCATTGTCTTCAACCTAATGAAACCTCCATCAGTCCAGAGTAGTACCCAGAATTATTTAGGACTTCTGGAATGAGGTTGTGGGTATTGCCTGTATCACTGGTGACATTATCACTCTTTTTCATGATCTGAAATAACTTGAATTTCTGAAGATCCCACACTTTTAACCACAGGTTCAGATTTCTGTGGTTATTTCTGAAATCATGCCTTACCAATGTGAGGGAGAGCTAGAGTCCTAGCCAGCTCCTGATGTTTGGATCCTTTGTCTATCTACTAAAATATACTGTTCACTTCTGAGTGGAAAAGCATCAGAATAACACAAATAAACCAGAGAACATTTAGGGACCACAGAAGGGAATGGAAAAGATTGGAAACATGATATATGAGGAATGTCTGAAAAATCAAATAAGATTTAGCCTGGGGAAGAAAACCAAACTAAAGGAAATATAATAAGGAGATTCAAATATTAGAAAAGCTATCATGTCATATAGAAGAATATACACTTTTTTGCTTTGTGATTATAGATATTAATATAAGAAACAATAGATATCCTTTTTACACAAATTAGTAGGGACATTCTAGAAGTTTGAAGTATACAGCCAAGGATGGTCTACCTTATGATGAATGAACATGATCTGTCTCTCTAAAGGAAAAACCAATCACATCACAGACTTGATGAATTTATAGTCTAATGTGGGCAAAATTTCACACCAAGGATTCTTCCTTCCCACAAGAGACACAGGAAGTGCAAATCCTACTCCATGTGGCAAGCAGCCTTCCCAGACAGCTGCCCCAAACACGGCTGTGGGCACTTGTGCCAAGCAGCCCTTAGGAAGCTGCTCTTTGCTGACAGTGTCACATTGGGATGCATTTCTATTTTAAATAATGCCAAGCTTGTCCATGTAATTTACAAAGATTCCATTCAAAAGGTCATAATTAGATAAAGAAAAAAATGCCAAGATCAGAAAAGACTAGTTGAGATGTAGATTCTTTGCTTTTCAGTTTTGAAAGTAGGGTTTAATTTCTCCCAATTTCTGCTTTGGTGTTAACTTGGATGGATCATGCCACACCCAGACAAGTAGGAAGACATTGTTTCTGATCATACCTGTGACCAGGGAAGTGAAGAAGGACGATCCACTTTCACCCAATGGAACTTAAGGGAAGAGGAAAGCTCAATTTACTCTTCCTTGTGAAACTGGAACACCTATTGTTAGAGTTTCTTGCTCTGCCTGGTTCCACAGCTGCTTTGCCCCAAATAAACACATGGATGCTATAATAAATATTAAAATGTTGGCCAATAGCTAGGGATTCTTATTGGCTAGCTCTGTCTTAATTATTAACCCATTTGATGGGGATATTTTCTGTACATATCTTTCTACTACTGGTTGATGAATAAAACACTGTGGCCGATAGGGCAGCAAGATAGGCAGGTCTAGGGGATATGGAGGATTCTGGGAAGTGTAGGTAGAGAGCTGTTATCATGTGATTCCTGGGAAGAGAATATGTAAGTGAAGCATTCTCTGGTAAGAGAAGACCATGTAAAAATACATAGATTAGTAGCTTTGGGTTAATAATTAAGACAGAGCAAGCCAATAAGAAGCCCTAGTCTTTGGTCAACAGTATTATAATTCATATAAGTCCCTGAGTGTTCATTTGGGGCTGATATGGCTGTGGACCCACTTCTATAAATCTATGTATTTCCCACTTCTATAAATCTATGTATTTCCACATGGTCTTGACTTACCAGAGAATGCCTGGACCTGTTATTCCATTCAAAGCTCCATGGTGTTCCCTACTGGTCTCTCTCTGCCTACCTTTCCCAGAATTGTGCTCATTTCCTAGTCCCACCTAATTTCCTGTCTCTATTGGCCAAACAGTGTTTTATTCAACAACCAATAAGAGAAACATATATACAGAAGGACATCCCCCATCAAATGTCATCTTTTCCTACCGTTGGGCTCCAGATCCTAGAAAGCATACCAGAAGTTCCTTTGGATTTTCAGGCCTTGATCTTCACATCTGAATGGAAAATGTCTCCACCAGTTTCCTTGGTTTTCAGGCCATCAGACTTGAGTTAAGCAATGTCATCAGCTTCCTTAGATGACCACCTTTCAGACTGCATACTGTGGGACTTCTCCATCCTCATAATGTGACCTAATTCTTGTAATTAATCCCTTCTTGTTTATCATGGCTGTGTCTACATCTATCTATCCACTTACTCATCCACCCAGTTTTACTCTTGGTTCTGTTTCTCTGGGGGAACCCTAATATAGTAATCTATTTAATTTTTTTATCTTATGTGTCTGTATGTATGTCTGTGCACCACATGCAGGCTGGGTACCCACAGAGGCCAGAAAAGACATTGGATCCCCTGGAATTGGAGTTACAAAGGCTGTGAACTACCATGTGGATGCTGGAAGTCAAACCCATACCTGGCTCCTAATGACTCAGCAATCTCTCCAGCTCCTGTATTTATTAATAAATCAAGGTGATATGCCAAACATAAAAATCATGCTTCATAGGCAGTGATGGTACATGACTTTAATCCCACACTTAGGAGGCAGGGGTAAGCAGATTTCTGAGTCCGAGGCCAACCTGATCTTCAGAGTGAGTTCCAGGACAGTCAGAGTTATTCAGGTAAACCCTGTCTAGAAAAACCAAACTAAAGCCAAAAGGAAAGAGAGAGAGAGAGAGAGAGAGAGAGAGAGAGAGAGAGAGAGAGAGAGAGAGAGAAATGCTTCATCCTCCATACTCATTCTTTAGGTTACTTTAAATAGGAAGGGCTTTCCCCCTCAGTACCCATGTGTGCAATGGACATTCATTTCATCATCATCCAAGCCATGCCAGCTTCCTGTGTTTCATGATCAGTTCTTTGTCTCTTTTATCAGCTTAAATAAGGGGCCCTCCTGGCTTTCTCTATTAATTTCTGCCTCATATCATTTGTCACATTTGTTTGGTTCGATCACATGTACACATCTATCTCACTACATAGTGTCACTGAAGAGTCCATGTCCCTTGCTGACACCATTTAATATCTCTGTATAAAGTTCTATGGTGCTGTTGAAAGGATAAATTAGCATTTTCCAGGAGTGTTGTGCAGTTTAGATAATTTGTGACACTTTATAAGTGCTCAAAAAAATTAAACTTTTCCAAACCTATTTTTTAAGGAGAGAATTGGTACGAGGCACATCTAGCATAATATGCCAAAATGGCTGTACACGGCTATTAAAGCAACAACCTGTTCCAACTTGTAGAGGAACGTCTCAGAGACTTGTGCTCTACCGTTTAAAATATTTCCATATTTAGAAGTGAGTGCAGCCCATTTTCAGAATTTTTTTAATTTCCTAAAGATGAGCCAGGCCAAAGACATAACTGAGAGTCCTCTCAGAGGGAGCCTTTTCTTCACTGTCCACATGGTCTGGTCAAATTATAGCAGCAAATCAGGTTGTGCATACCTTACATCCTGTGAGACAGGAAGGCTTTCCCTCCCACTCTTTCTTGAAACAAAAGCAAGCTTTTTAAATGTGTCCATTTTATACGAAAACAACCGTAAGTTAGCACCCATAGGAAAAACATGGTTAAGCCATTGAGGGATCTCTCTACTGTATTTTTCCAGTCGATGAGTCAAATCCAAGTCTCTGTAGATGCATCCAAGACCATGACAGAAAAGAAGGCTCTGCAGACGCCTTCTTAAAATTGTAGAAAGTCCAACAAAAACCAATGATCTAAGGACAACCACCTGCCAATCCTGTGCCACTGAGTCATCTTCTGTTCGGGGACATGTTTGGACCTTCCCAGGTTTTTAAGAACCTCAGGCTGGTCCAGTATTTTCATTTTTATTTTCTTCCTGGTTGTCCTGAAACCTCACATGATTAATATGAGGAATAAAGTACTAAATAAGCTGTAATTTCCTGGGTGAGTACAGTAATGATGATAATGATAACCACAGAGTGCTCTCACATTTACTTCTGCCAACCTAGCTCTACAAAGATTCAAAGAGGGCACCCTGCATAACATCTAATCACACACACATACACACACACACACACACACACACACACACACACACACACACACACACACACACACACACAATCTCCTCTCAGCTTGTATTCTGAGCGCTCACAATTTCTTTTTCCCCCTTGTGCATCCAACTCACATTCAGCATCTAGGCTCAACTCACTTAACATTGTTTAAATCTTTATTCTCATCCCCTTGATGGTTTTTTTTTTCAGATCATTTCCATGCTGTAGCATCTTTAACAGTACCATTCATATAAGGTCACTTCTAAGAGTATGCGGCAGAGCTGCTGAGAGAATGTTAGCAGAGACATGTTGGTGCTGTCTCTACAGGATTCTTCCTTGTACTATGCTGTTTCAGTGGTAATGTCCCCTGTACTGTCACAGACTGCAAGGGGTCAAGTATGAAATTCAGGGAACCAATCAGAGGCTACTGTAATTAGTAACAGATGAGAAATGATGGTGGTGAGGCTGGGACAATGCTCACATTTTTCTTTTTTAAAAGATGTCTTTAAATTGTGAATATGTGTGAGCACATGTGTGAGTGTGAGTGTGTGTGTGTGTGTGTGTGTGTGTGTGTGCATATGTGCAGGTGTCCACCGAGGCAAGAAGGGAGTATCGGATACCCTGGATCTAGAGTTACAGGCAACCGTGAACTGTCTGACATGGGTGTTGAAAACTAAACTGGGATCCTTTGTAAGGGTAGTATATCTTCTTAATCACTAACCATCTCCCTAGCCCACAGTCACCCTCCTCCTGTTGAGATAAGGTCTCACTGTGTTCCCCTAGCTGGCCTGGAACTTTGTAGACCAAACTGACATTGAACTTGGAGAGGTTCTCCTGACTCCCGACTGTGCCTTCCAAGTGCTGAGTTTAAAGGTGCGGCCACCACAGCCAGCTGTAGTCACTTTCTTGTGAAGCTATACACCTTGAGACACTGGGCCTGGATGTCAGAGAAAGGCAGGTGGTCAAGGATGGTGCCCAAGTTTCATCTGAGCAGCCAGAAGTGAGGATTCCTCTTTGCTGAGACTGGAAAAGGAACGTTTAGCTTATGCTTGATTTGCTTGTTAGATACTCAAGTAAGGAATCTGGTGGGAGGCCAGAAATGTCAGCCTCTGGTTCATGATAAGACCCAGGCAGAGCATGTGCACCTGAAGATGGCCAAGATGTGTCAATGCGTTTGCAGAATCAGGACTAGGAACTCCAGTTCACCAAAAAGGAAAACATTGACTGAAAGAAAAGTTCTGCCTTCATCTGAGTTGGCAAAGACTTAAATGATTAGATTTAATGGCAGGATGGGCCGCTAGAAAACATGACGAAGGACGGAGAAAAGTGAAACAAGGAGGTGACCCAATGATTGGGCTAAAGAATACGTTGATAAGCTGGTTACTTCTGAGAGTACCTGGAATCCACTCCCCGTGGGGACTCTGAGAAAGTTCATAAAACCACTGCAGAGTTTCCCTGATAATAATGAGGATCTGCCTTTTATTTTCTGACTTCATTGGTCAAAGATGCTGTAGAGAATAAATCCCTGATATACAGGGATAACTATAGATAAGGATAAGAATTGAGAAAGTCCTTTAGCAGACACACAGAGAAATGGGTACATGGAAGGGTCTGATGCAAATCACACACATTGAATCATGTTTGCAGATACAGAGTATGCAAGATGGGGGTGGGCAGGGAGACAAGAGAAGCGGCCAGTGCAGCAAGAAGAACACAAGAAGAGTGTGATGGGCAGAAGTTAAGAGAGACAATCCTAGAAGGGAATGCTACCAAAACACTCTTCCTGTATGGTGCATGACAGAACTTGAAAACTGTTTCATGAGATGGATGCAAATCCAGTAGGAGTAAGAGTGTGAGAAGACGGAAACAACTGACTTAGTTAACCTACTGGGGAAATGATGCTTCAACAAGAAGAGCATGGAGAAGGAAGCCAGAAGGATCCTCTTTCTGTGCAACCCACATTATAGTGGAAGGCAAATAGGTGTGTTTGAGACCAGGGAATGATTCCAGGTACAGATACCCATTAGCTTGACTGTGTTATTATGAATGAATTCACTGTTAAGAGCCTACAGTTGTCAGTTACTCTGTTCTCTCCCGCTAAATTTGTACATTTACTTATGCAACCTAAACGTCTAATAAACTAAAATTGAATTTAAACTACTAGTAAAAATGTTCAAAATATGTTATTTTAACTTTCAGTAACTCAAAAGTTTGAGTAACAGTGATTATGTTTATGAACTGAGTGTTGTGTGCTGTTTTGACCATTTTCTGACAAATAAAGCTTGCTTGGAGTTAGAGGGCAGAGTTAGCCACTAGCCAACCAAAATTAACCACAGAGGTTTTGGAAGACAGATAGAACAGGAAATAGTAAGGCAGGGCAGAACCTGGCTTTCTGTTTGGAGGAAGGAAGGAATAGAGCAGGTAGTGATGACTGGTGGCTTCTCTGCTTCTCTGATCTTCAGACTTTTACCCCAACATCTGACTCCTAAACTTTTATTGATAAAGAATAATTAGAGTAATGCTTCAAGTTACCAGATTTTTCAAGACATGCTATGAAAGATAAAACACTTGTGGAATTAATAAAATAATTTCCTGGAGTATGTGCAAGCATGTGTGTGTGTGTACCACATGACTGTTTGTGAACAGATTATTGCAAATACAGTTGACTGGATCCCGAAAGACACTGCATATTAATCTCTTTTATTTCTTCTGTGTTATTCCTTGTTTCTGCAACTCTCATGCCTGACAGCCGATTTTACAAATTACCTGGATGATTCTGAAGTTGCTTGTAAACAATTCGATATGTCAGGGAGACATCCTACAAATAAGGCTCTGAGGATTAGACAGTATGGTTGCATGGCTACAGGGAAAGTGGAAGAGAGTAAAGGTGTTGACACTTCGGTGCATTGTAACAAAAGTTGACGTGAGCTTGTGCCAAGCACAGATGTGTACCCAGGTAAATATCTGAAAGTGTTTTGCCATATCTGTTACCCTAGTGCTGGGGAAGCAGAAACAGCAAGAATCAAAGAGATCCTCAGACATATAACCCAGTATGACCAAGGCAACATATAGACGGAAGGTTTCATTTGGGTTTACAGCTCCAGAGGGTAAGAGTCCATCATGGCAGCTAGCCACAGCAGTGGGAGTAAGAAGCAGAGAGCTTACATCTTAATCACTGGCAGGAAGTAAAGGTAGGGAACGGGAAATGGGGCAAGGCTATATAAATGACAAAGCCCACCCCTATCCACATACTTTCTCCAGCAAAATTGTACCTCCTAAACTTCCTAAGACAGTGCCATTAACTGTGAACCAAGCTGATGTTCAAATGCCTAAGTCTGTGCAGAGACACTGCCCACTCAAATTACCAAAAATAGCAAATCTCTTTTATATCATATTTGAATAAGAAACTCTTTTTTGAGACAGGGTCTCAATACATAGATAATCTAGCCTTGAACTCAGAGATATCCTCCTGCCTCTACCTCCCAAGTGCTAGGATTAAAGGTGTATACCACCACACCTGACCTGAAGAAGTCTTAGAAGTACCTATGTTTCTCTTTATAGAGAACAGTATTGTGCCTTGTTTTCAAATGCCATTCATAGAAGATTTCCACATATGTAGACAATGTTTAACACGAAGTGCTATTTCTAACATGAACATGATAAAGTTATTTGAGTTCACTTTTGAAATATAAAGTGACAGAAGATGAATTAATTCACTCTTCATCTTGAATTTTAATTAAACTAGTTAAGTAGAAAAGATAATGCCAAAATTGAAATTATGTTCACACCACAAATAAGTCTGTTTCAGCATAATGGTTGTATTAAAAATTACATATTTGCCAGTATTCAGATGTAAAGCAGAAATACTCATGAGTGTGCATAAAACCGTTTGGATGGTCTATAATAAATAATAGCTATCTGCAAAAACAAGTCAACCACTAGGAACAGTTACAAGAAATAGTGCATCTATTTAAAATGCAATTCTAGTTTTCATTTTCTTTTAAAAATATTTTGGGGATACTGAAATAATTATTCCCCAGGGTGGGGGACAACACCCTATTAAAATCTTGCCTTACATTTACAACTGGGTCTCGCTGTGTGTACATGTGTGAGGTAGGCAGGCATGTGCTATGTGACCACTGAGAAATAGCACTTCCTGACCCTTACTCATATCGAGGAACCAATAATTGGTCTGTTCTAAGTGTGCTTTTCCCCCTCGCCATGAAGCATAAAAACTGCTAGTTTTTATTTTGCTTTTTAAATAGAATTTAGATTGTCATATGAAATGTCTTAGCTTTACAGTTTTGGTTCTACTTGTCAGATGTTTTGCAGTGCCTATAAACCAAACATATAATGTCCTTTACCAATAGACAGCTTATCTGCATACCCTACTCTCCACACAAACCCAAAGTCACCACGGGATGGTCTGAACCAGACTTGACATTTTATATTTCTTTTGAGTTGCCACAGATTCTTAGTTCAGAAACATGTTATATCTGTGGAGTTTTAAAAAGGCCATTGAATGGGCTCAGTGAACAAAGTTTCTTGTCACAAAAAATATAGTAATTTTAGAGCAATAATTGGAAATTAAATACTCTAGATGCAAAAGCCTGGGAAAGGAACATAAGGGAGTTTTCTTTTAATTTTATTTTGTGTGTGTGTGTGAGCCTGGGAAAGGAACAAAAGGGAATTTTCTAGCTGTTGGAAATATTTTTTAATTTTATTTTGTGTGTGTGTGTGTGTGTGTGTTTGTCCCTTCATCTGTCTGTCTGTCTGTCATGCATGTACCATGGTGTATAGAGGTCAGAAGGCTACTCTAAATTCTCTTCTGCCTGAGATGTGGGGTCCAGGTATTGAACTCAGGTTGTCAAGTCTGCATGCAAGGGCCCCTACCCACTGAGCCATCTCTCTATCCCTGAGATAATTTTTAAGTAAACTTGATGATCTGGTCCACATACAAATGTATCCACAAGTAAAAAGTCTTCCAGATGCAGACAAGATCAGCCCATGCTACCCTCTCTTCCCTCAATCCAAGTGCAGTCTCTCTTAACGTGGCTGCCTTAACTTCTTCATGTGGGTCACAACGAACTATCAAAGTGACAAGTACACTGGCGAGAAATTCCTCAGTTCAGATAAAGGACGCATCTAATTCCACACATATGTCTACAAGAAATGGGAATATAAAAAGCACTAATGGGGGAGAGTTTCCCAGGCTTAGTGTTCATGAGAAGCATTTGCTATGGATGCCTCAGCCTCAGCTGGATAAAGACTCCATCTCCACATCAAGAAACTTCCCCATCCTCTTCCAGAGTAGAGGTGGATAGGCAGATAGTGATTTGTGCCTGCCTTATTACAGGAACAAACGATTGGTGCCATGCCAAACACGGTCCCGAATACCTTGCTTTGGTTGTGCCAACATTCACGAGGGTCGGTAGGGCGTACAAAAATGAGCAAGTTCTAATTCTTGTGTTAGATTTCTAACCATAATACAGCTCCATAATCCGGATGGCTTAGAACAACATAAATTTATTGCTGCATCATTCTGGAGGCAGGAGTCCAGCATCAACATGTTGGCAGGGCTCTGCTCTCTCCACAGGTGCTACAGAATATTCACCCCCACACTTAAACTTCTGCCTGTTCCTTGATATACATCTTTAATCTCCACACAGTATTCTCCATGTATGCATGTTTACATCCAACACTGCTCACCCCCTTTTTAAGTATCAAATGCACTGGATTACTGTCTCTGTGGCAGCATGACCTCATCTTAACCCAACTAGTTAAACCTGCCAATGACCCTTCTTCCAAATAAGGTCATTTCCTATGGTACTGAAACTAAGGATTTTAACATATGCATCTTTCAGGGACACATTTCAACCCAGAACACTTTCAGTTCAGAGATTTATAGTTGAGTTAGGGGAAGAAGCATATATGTCCCCAGAGACCATTAAAAATTTACTACTTACTAGGGTGAAGTTAGACTGGATTTCCTTCCTATAGCCAGAACTTTTCTGTTGAAGTCTACCTATCAAGTGTTAATTTCACTTTTTGTCAGCATGGCAGTAAATAATGCTAGTTTATGGACATTTCAGCATCGGGTAGACGTTTCAACCCTGATAAAATCTGAATAACGGTAGCTAGATAGATGGCTCAGCAATTAAGAGAACTTGCTGCTCTTACAGAGGACCCAGGGTTCATTTACCAGCACCCAAATGGTGGTGCATAACTACCCATAATTCCAGTTCCAGGGGATTCACCACGCTCCTCTGACCTCCTTGGGCACTGGGCATGTATGTGATACACATACATACATGGCTTCAAAACACTCACACATATAAAAAATCCAAACCTGAACAACACACCTCCTTTGTAAGGAAGTCGTGTATGAGTTTTAGTGTAAGGCAAACAAACATAAAATGGGCTCAATAATGAAGTTCATTCAAGCAAGGAAGAAGGAAATAAGAATGATACTGATGAACGGAGTGCATTTCAAGCTATCACATTCAAGGGGGCAAAGCACACAGCCTCTTTACATAATCTGTGCCCCCATGATGCATGCCCATGTTCAGCTAGGGAATCTATCCAGCTTCAACATCCATTTGTATAAAACAAGTGTGAGGTGAAGTGAATAGGGCAGGTGCTGGAAAGAATTATCGAGAACATTAGTTTAAATATAGATCACAAAGGGGTCCTAAAAATTAGAGAGGCTGAGAAAGATGGTTTTGTGAGCCTTTTCTCTTTGACACATCAGATTAATAATGGTTAAAACACAGATCATCATCAAGGAAACAGTGTCTAACATGGAAACTGGAAAAAAATCCCAAGTGTGGTGAGGAGTTTTCCCATATTGGAGATGTTGGAGGCAGATGTGAATATTGTGTTTGCTGTGTGGGAAATCCAGCTGGTCCACGGCTTGTGCCCACTACTGATGCCTTTCTCCTAAGATGGAATTAAGCTTACACATCCTCAAACATCACTGGCTTGTGTCCTGTGACCAATTAGACAATGTATTAATTAAACACCTGATAAAAGATAACTTAAGGAAGAAGAGTTTGGGGGGTGTCATAGTTTGGGAGGGTCCTGTCCATTATGACAAGGATGGCATGGCAACCGGAGCAGCTGAGTACATGGGTGGAGACATGAGTCTGGTACTCCTGATACCGTGATGGATCAAGAGCCAGAGGCCTTGGGGAGAACCAGGGCCAGACTACAATCTGTAAAGCATCCTATCCCATCCCAGTGACCCACTTCTGCAGCCAGGCCCCTCCTTAAACTTCCACACTCTCCCCAGCCATCACCACCATCTGGGGTCCAAATGTAGAAACTCAGAAGCCTGTGTGACATTTCACATCCAAGCCATAGCACTTCCTTGTCACCTAGATGGAGATAGTAAAGTGTGATAAACAGTGTCTGACAGGAAAGATACTGACTCAGAATTTTGGTTCCCAGTGAAAACACCCAAACTGTTCATCACACCCTTTCTTTTTGCATATGTTTAATTCCTCTTAAAGGTGCTACTTTAAGACAGATGCCAATCTGATGAGGGAAGCCTTTTGCTGGGGGCCCCCACTGCCCTTGAAGTTAACGAGAAACTATGGAACACAGCCTGCAAAGTCCTTCAGAATGTAGCCCCAGTCCACTTGTCCAGTTAAAAGGAAGTGTGTGTGTGTGTGTGTGTGTATGTGTGTGTGTGTGTGTGTGTGTGTGTGTGTTTCCAGTTCCCCAAACATCCAAAGCTGTCTCCATTCTGAGCACTTGCTCCTTCTGTTTCTCTGCCTCTGCATTTCTTCATCTCTGTCTGGTTAGTCCTGACTCATATCCTTCCAGTCTCAGTCTGGCTACAAATTGTTCCAGGAGCTGTCACTGACCCCCATGATCTTCTGATGCACCCTCCCTTCTTGACATCTGGCACTCCCTCAATTGGGGGCATTCTCTAAGTTATACAGCTACCTCATGCTTGGTTGTACGTATCATGTATTCGTCCATGTTCTATAGTTTTCATGAAGGCAGGCATAAATTCTTTCTTGTGCAATATCATATTTTCACTAAATTCTGGGCAGCATTGGCACTATATAGTGTTTTAAACAAATGAACAAATGAGTGAGGGAAAATACATCAGCCTGTGATGTCTCTGTGAGGTGTATAACTAGTAACAGTTAAACTGACATTTTAATACTTTGTTCTAAGGCAAGTACAACCAGTCGAGGCTAATGGTTGTCAGAACCATGCAACCATCAGAGAAATTGACTGAGAAAAGCTACAAAAGAATCCCCAGAACAACAGAAATTGTTGTTTTTTAATCTGAGTATTGGTTTGGGGGGGTATGCATATGTAAAAGTTCACTGAGCTCCATTCTTGTAATTTGTACCCTAATGTAAAAAAAATATTTTATTTCAGTCTAATACCAAGCTATAGACATTTTGCCATTTGTTAGCTCAAAAAAATCTGGGTTCTGTTTTTATAGTTCAGTTTAAGTTTGCTACTATTTAGTAAGATGGCTCAGAATGACCAAGCACGGAAACTTCTGGAAAGTATTCAAGCTGTTTAATGCACAGAGAACTGAGGAATCTGCAGTAATTTTTATCTCCATGGTATATAACTTCATTGGTTGTATTTTTGAGTTCAAATTGAACATTATCCAATGTGTTTCCTAGACAGATAGACAGAGTGGGCTATACATGGCCTTGTCTTTTAGTTTCAGACTCAGAGCAATTTCAAACCAGTTAGGGGGCTGTGATTGGTTTTATGTAAGGGTCAAATTTCTGCTTAATTGTTCTAGTAGCACGGAACACCCGCTACTAAGGGTCTAACCTCAAAAGCATAAGCCAGACTATAATACCATCAACTGCTTTCAAATGAGTCTTAGCAAACTCAGGGATTCTGTTAGTGTTAGTCACCCTAAACTTAGCTCCTGCCCAGTAATGACTGAAGAACTCCTCTGACCAAAGATGGAATTTCTTTGTTTTCAGACTAACTTCATCAAGGGGACTTCCAATGAATTCAGAGGGATTCTTGGGTAATTAGGCCATCATTCTAGCATGTCAGCATTTGAAATTGTCTCAAGAAATTGTGCTATACTTCTAAGGAAATGGTGTTAATTTTCCTGTTATAAAATCCATTTCAGAGGCTGGGAAGATGGCTCAGTTGGAAAAGGGATCGCTCCACGAGCATGAAGATTAGAGTTTGAATGTTGAGCACATAAAGAGCTGTATATAATGGTATGCACCTATAATCCCAGTGCTAGGGAGGTGGAGGCAGAAGGATCCCTGGAGCTGACTGACCAGCTAGCCTGGCTGAATTGGTGAGATCTAGGTTTAGTGAAAGAGCTTATCTCAGAAAATAACATGGATCTTAAAAAAGGAAGACAGCAGACATCAACCTCTGACCTACACACACACACACACACACACACACACACACACATATATGCACACGTGTACCAACACATACTCATATACAAAATTATATAGTAACATATCCTTATATACAACTATTAATATTTTTTGAAATTACAAGTTTGAGTCCTTCTGGTACCATATGTAAGATGTCTTGCAGGATTTCTGAGTTAACTTTAACCTTCCTTTTCTCTTCTGAGCATATCTTTCATTTGCTGTACTTCAGTCATGTGCTAGCTGATGTTTGGTTTGCACACTCATTCACAGGGTTAAAAATGGGCTACCATGTGCTAGCTGATGTTTGGTCTGCACACTCATTCACAGGGTTAAAAATGGGCTACCATGTGCTAGCTGATGTTTGGTCTGCACACTCATTCACAGGGTTAAAAATGGGCTACCATGTGCTAGCTGATATTTGGTCTGCACACTCATTCACAGGGTTAAAAATGGGCTACCATGTGCTAGCTGATGTTTGGTCTGCACACTCATTCACAGGGTTAAAAATGGGCTACCATGTGCTAGCTGATGTTTGGTCTGCACACTCATTCACAGGGTTAAAAATGGGCTACCATGTGCTAGCTGATGTTTGGTCTGCACACTCATTCACAGGGTTAAAAATGGGCTACTCAAATGGATGGGAAGTTGTCTCCGTGCATCATCCACATCGTCATTCCCACTTTGTTGTATCCTGCAGTTATTCAATGTGAATTAATGGTCAAAATCAATTACAAATTCAAAGTTGCCTTTGACTGCGGTGTATTTATTATTGTTATTAGATAATGCACAAGCTATTGGTACAATATTTATAGAGGTAGGAACATGCCTCTCTCTAAAGATTTTATCTTTTAGAGGGCACATAAAATCCTAGACTTGCTTTTCAGCTTCATAAAAACACATATGGATTCGTAGAGCTAACACAGCTTATCCATCTTGAGTTTCTCTTGGTTCAAGAAACCGTAGAACTAAATCCCATATAACCTACATAAGCTGTATGTTTAAATCAACTTTAATGGGGGAGAAAACGTCTGACTGTTTGATAATTCGGAACAAGAGAAAATTGTAACTTTAGCTGAACACTACATCCAACTAAGTTATGTACCCTTAGAAAAATGAACTGCGGGGTTTTCAGCTCTACTGTTCTAAATGGAGTAAATGGCTTTTTATGTGCACTGTGCCTTTGTGTATGTGTGCCCGTGTGTATATGTGTGTGTGTGTGTTTACCCATGTGTGCGTGCCCATGTGTATATGTGTGTGTGTGTGCGTGTGTGTGTACCCATGTGTGTGTGCCTCTGTGTGTGTGTGTGTGTGTGTGTGTGTGTGTGATCTTCCTTGATCACTTTCTACTTCATTTACTGAGGCAAAGTTTCTCAACTGAACCCAAAGCTTGTTGGTAGGAGTAATATAACTGGCCAGCTTCCTCCAGGGATCCCTTGTCCTCCTCCTTCCCAGTGCCAGAGTAACAGACGATCCACCATGTCCACCCAGCATTCACTTGGATTCTAGGGATCTGAACTCTGGTCATGCTTGCACAACAAGTGCTTTTCCCACTGGGACATCTCCCCAACCCAAAAATATATTAAAAGCTTTTATGAAATTTCTCATCTAATTTGAAGCCATATTAATGATAATTCTTCTGTTTTCTAATCTCTGAAAAACCATAACATAGCAGAATACAACAGACTTGTCTATACACACACACACACACACACACTACAGGGTCAGTACTGGACAAAGAGGATGCCTATTTCAACAGTTAATGCTTTAAGCAATAATATTTATGTTGCTAATAATTTTGCAGCTTTATGGGAGTCGGCACAGAATGAGACTGTTGGGGGTGCTTGTGGAAACCTGAAAAATTCAGCATTAATGTAAAACATGTAAACTAAAGTTCCTGGGAAGAAGTCTCATTTACATTGTACTTTCTACAAAAGGTGATTGATCAGAACCTCTGTATTTGTGGAGGTTCAGAGCCAAATACCTTGCCTATCTTTTCTCCCTAAATAGCCTTTTATTGCCCGCTGTGTGAAACCTCACATCCTGTGGCTCTTAGGTAAGTCCACCAAGAGGTTAAGACTATCATCAGAGGCATCTGAATCTTACAGCAGAGATTCCCTGACTCTGCTGTAACCACCTTCCTGATATACCCACCCATGTATTTGAAGAGTACTTTGATTTTACTTCATTTGTTCTGTTACTATAGCAATTTTATAAAATATTTACCACACTGGCACCTGGAATTTGGGATAACCTGTGTTTTGGGGAGGTGATCACTCATATTTGGCTCCAGAATAAACTTTTGTTCCCGTTGAGATGAGGACTGTGTGTTTGTGTTGACAAGCAATGTGGCTACCTAGCATTTTTGCAGCAGTAACACTTTCCCTCATTTTTACCACTTCCTCCCTTCCCTGACTGAAGGCCGAGCCTGGTTCCCTGCTTATAATGCCCAGAGAAGATACTAAGAGGGCAGGACAGAAATAGAAAGGGGAAGTCTCTGTCTTGTGTGTTTTCAACTGTCTGACACCATGAAGGGGCTCCTGCCACAGTCTGAACTGCAACATGAGGGATGCAGGATTCCCTCTGAGGAAGAACAGAACTAAGCCTCAGTGTGGCCCCAGGTATCAGTTCTCACAGGAAAACTTCTGTCTCACTAGGCTTTTTTTTAAAGGCCCGGTTTAATTTTGTAAATGAACTTCCCAGGAACCAAAGGGTTAAAGGAGCCAAAGGAAGTTGTATAGGAATGATCAGATAGTGAAGAAAGCAGAGCTAGCTAGCTGCTCACACCATGAATAACAAAGTAGAAGATAGCATGAGCAGAGCCTACGGGTGCTACGTGGTGATAGCTGGAGTTTGTGCTTGGCCACGTTTGGTTTATCTAAGATGACTTTATGGGGCACATTCTAGGATTGCTGGGCAGAAGTACACAGTCAGCGGTCCTTTCTAGAGTAAACGGCCAGTTCTAGACACTACAGATATGGCCTGGAACAAACAGAGTAACAACACCTACTCTCTCAGCTGTTTCTGATGGGTAAAACTAGCGGGAAATCAATTGGCAAAGGAGTCTGGGAAATGCACGGAAACGGTGAACTATGAGGTACTAGTGGAGCAAGCCTGAATAAAAGCAGCTCCTGGGAAGATTTTCTTAGATGGACTCAGATGGACTTGATCACTTTGGTGGAGCTCCGAACAGAAAGAGAATGTGGGGATGCTTGTGGAAACCCCAAAAATGCAACGGTGATATAAAATATGTAAACTAAGGTACTTGGAAAGAAGGCTCACCTTCATTGAGTTGGCTACAAGGACTGATTAACGGATCGGAACTTGGATTATTGTGGTGAGGCTAGATGCCTGCCTGACATAGCAGGTGTGCCTAGCAGGAAGCTGGACTGTGGGGTACAGCAGGAAGCTGGACTGTGGGGTACAGCTTACTGGCAGAACGCTTGCCTGGTGTGCATGAGGTCCTGGGTTCAATCTCTCCCCACTGCCACTTACAAGAAAAAAGTTACGAACCCACCCTTATTTTAACATTTGAACTCTATTTCCCCATGTTAGTAAAATGATATACATGCCCTAACTCACCTCCCCCCTCACTCTTCCCTCCTCCCCCTTCCCCCCAGTATGCAGGAACACATTTCAAGTCATAATAAGCTGCAAAGACAACATCCAAGTGTTTGCTACGGTAGTTTCTACAGTCTGGGAACATTAATATTTTTGGTTTATACCCTAATTTTCATAATTATCTATAATCAGCTCACAGTAAAATTATTTTAAGAAGCTTATGGATATAAATGTTATGGCTTATTTTGTATGGTGCTATAAATACATGTCTCAACTGACTTGATAAAAAGCCTGGATTTCACTTGTCATCCTCATATTTATTTTTATTATTATTTCTGGGGTGTGTGTATGTAGCATGTCACACCTCGCACATGGAGGTCAGAGGACAACTTTTAGGAGTCAATTCTCTCCTCCCACTTTGTCAAAACAGGCCTCTCTTGTTGTTTCTGCTGCCCATGTATTCCCGACTAGCTGGCCCACAACCTTCCAAGGGATTCTCTTGTCTCTGCCTCTCATCTCATGGATAAAGAGTTTGGATTCTAGATAGAAGCCACCATGGATTTTTATAGGTTCTGTGTGTCAGACTTCAGCTCTTCCGACTTCTGCAGCAAACACTCTACCTACTGTCTTAGTTGGTGTTCTATGCTGTGAAGAGACATCATGACCACGGCAACTCTTAGAAAGGAAAACATTTGATTGGGACTGCCTTACAGTTCAGAGGTTAGTTCTTTGTCAGCACAGCAGAAAGAATGGCAGCATGCAGGGAGAAGTAGCTGGGAGTTCTACATCTGAACCCACAGGCAGCAGGAAGAGAACATCTGTCACTGGGCCTGGCTTGAATTTCTGAGACCTCAAAGCCCACTCCCAATGACACGCTTTGTCCAACAAGACCACACCTCCACATAGTGCTACTCCTTAGTGACCAAGCATTCAAATATATGAGTCTATGGGGTCATTCTTATTCAAACTACCACACCTACAAAATACAAATGTCCT
Source organism: Mesocricetus auratus (assembly GCF_017639785.1). Classification (NCBI taxonomy): domain Eukaryota; kingdom Metazoa; phylum Chordata; class Mammalia; order Rodentia; family Cricetidae; genus Mesocricetus; species Mesocricetus auratus. The sequence goes on along the minus strand of NW_024429194.1, from coordinate 36,454,961 downwards.
TGTATTTAAGTGTGATTAGAAATTAGCATGTTCTAGAATGTGAATCCTTAAATAATATTCCTTAGCCTCACATGTTCTGAATAGGAGAAAGAAGAGGAGGAAGAAGAAGAGGAGGGGGGAGGAGGCAGAGGAAGAGGAAGTGGTCTTTATTTTATATTTCATTTAAATAGAAAAATGATTCCAATCATTTTTTGTTTGAAATTTTCTATAAGGTCTTTACCCTGTCCATACACTCCAGAGTGTGTTCCTGCGACTGATCTCTAAAATGCAACACAAAATGATATGCCAGAGTCTCAGAGAACACATCCTAAAAGCTCTGCAGAGTTCTGATTTTATCAGTACAGCATGGAAGGGGACATACAGGGAGTTGGAGTCTAGAATCTGCTTACTGTGGTGGGGCACCAACATGAGAGGAAGTCGAGATGGAGGGAAACTTGGAAAAAGGAGGGGAGATTTAAAAAAACTCATTTAGCCATGGAAGTTCACTGCAAGGGTTGGCAATTCCTTACTAAGTAATGTGGATAGCGACTAGAAGACATTCTTCATATATGTAAATACATGTATCTGGAATACTTCATGCTGTCAGAGAGTTCCTGTAACAGTTCTCATCATGAGTATATGTGCAAACGGGCTTTCAGAGTCTTTTGATTAGTTCCTATCTATCTCAGATATGCAAGCATGGTATCTCCTCCCTCATGTCCTTTTAGACCTCCTTTGGTTTGAGCCTGATATAAGTAGCTCCATCTTGGCATGGCAAGTTCCCCTCTGGCCCATTAATTGGGACATTTCTCTGAAAACACCACCTATAGTTAGGCTTGGATTGTCCCTCAGAGTCAGTTGGCCTGATCAAGGAGTGGGAAGAATGCCAACAATACCAAGATCCTTTGGGCCACATTTAAATAAGAAGGAAGTTCAGAAGTGACTCCTAGGCTATCTGCCTGGAGTTGGCTGTTAAGTTGTTTTATCTGTTCTTTGGGCATTGGCTATCATCTTAAAACCCTGGGCCAATATCATTTTGTCACAAGGTGTTGTTCTGTGGTGCTAACAGGCAAGATCTACAAAGTGAATCACAGAGGAAAATCAGTCATGATATAATGAACTTGTCTTGCACAGTGGCTCTAAACCATGAAGCCTGGAGAGAACCTGTGTAACCAATGAGAAGGCAGAGGCCTGAGACCTGGCCCCACATACTAAGGAAAACTGCATGAATTCAGGATCTAGTCCAATTTTCAGGTCAATATTATTGATGATGGTGTTTCAACAACAGTGAGCATGTAACATGAACAAAAGTTCATCTTTGCATTTTAGGTCACTGGGGTCTAGAAGGTGTTTGTAACATTGCCTAGCCTATCTTAGTGTTACAGTAGAAATCCTTGCAAAAAAAAATATGCCTGTTTATTTAACATACAGAATAGTGGGTTTCAGTACGGCACCTTCCCATCACTTTTCCTTGATTCACGCTCCTCCTTGCTTCCTAACACCCCTCCTTTTATTTACCTTCCACCCCCACAGCCTCCTTCTGTTCTCATGGGTCCTCCTGTCTGTCCCTCCACCTCAGCACCTCTTTCCCCTCTCATGAGCTCCGTCCTAGCATCCTGGCCTGTACCTGGGCTCATATACACTTACATGCATACATTAAAATGTAGGATCTGTAAGTGAAAGAATAGAAATAAGATTTCCCTTTCTGAGTCTGGGTCACCTTGCTTGACACAACACTTTCTGGGTTTCATTTCCTGCATATTTCATAATTACATTTTTCTTCACAACTGAATGAGGCTCCGTTGTGTTATTGTACCATGTTTTCATCACCTATTTATCTGGACATCTGGGTCAAGGCATTTTAAGAACCAGTGTTTAACTGTTCTTCATTAAGGAAGAGTTAATACACATTATTTCAGTAATTCGGGATGTGAACTTGGATATTTTGAGTACATTCTTGACATAAAATATATTTTATTAGATCATGCTTCTTTTTAGTGAAGACACTTAAGCTATGCTCTGCTTTTTGAAAAACACTTCTTAATTTTATCTATTCATGCTTTCTCTTACTCTCATTGTTACTTTCTAAAACTCATTTCAGTGACTGCTGAATGTATATTCTCACAAATACAACTTAACTATCAGATTTTCAAAATTTAGGCATCTTTGTCTACATATCTAAATAGCATTTTTAAATTTCAATTTTGGGAACAGAACTAGTAGTGGCAAATTAGTGTTTGAGAAATCAGTCATTGAAGAGCCTTGCAAGGGGAACCGTCTAGAGATGAAAGGTCTGTGGACATGAATTAATGAAAAATATTCCACCGTTTTGTGTAAGTCAGTCTTTCTTCAGAACATCTAATGCATTCTTCCGGGCTGCTACTCATTAGATTTACTCAAACTTGCTTTCTTAATTATCCTGTCTTCACCAGTGCTACCATCCATCGCGTGAATTTAAGGGTTATTTCTGCAGGGTGTGGCTGTTAAGAGAGAACGGGCAGCTTTGGAGCTCCATTTTTTCATCAGCCTGGAGCAGTAACCTAATCCATCCAGCCAACCGGATCTGACCTTCATGAACACAGCTTGCCTCTAGCACGAGATGAAACTGGCGGGATGAGACAGTCTGTGCGCCCCGACTGAGAAGGGGGAGCCCAGTGAGATAAGAACAGTGCTTTCAGATATCCCTAATGAGAAATCTCCAAGGCCATTTTTCACCGGTGTTGGTGCTGTCAAGAGCCTTGCTTACAGGCTCCTCTTTCCTGGAATCTTTTTGTTTGGTCACTCTGGCGTTTGGACTTTGGCCAGGTGGTGTTTGCATTCCCCAGGTAACTCTGGGTCTGTCTCAATTCCACCCTGGAATGACTCACAGGTCTGTAACTGATAGATCACTGTCTGGTTTTTCCTTTTATTTTTTAAGAACCCCAAGCCGGTTTCTTATGTTCATGTATTGAATAGCAAAAGTAAAACTCTTTTTCTTTTGTATTTCTGACTGTGTATTGTTGGCTCAGCAAGAAAAAAAAATGCATCAGACATTTCTACCAATAGTTTTATTTATTTGTTTCGGGTTTCTATTGGGTGTGGGGGGTTACCCATGATGAAAGCAGACAACGTGTTAAGAAAAGACAAGGAGATGAGAAAGACACATCGTTAGTAACTCCTGATTTATGAGTCTGAAGGACCTGTCACATGGAGCTGAAGAGTGACTTTAATTAGCTGCAGGACTGAAACGCCTTGTCAGCACTGCACATTAAGGACGCGCCCTCTGATGAGTGAGCAGCCGGGAAAGAGAGCCGCTGAAGACTTAAGGAGAAGCCAGCTGCGAACACAAACCATGCCGCCCATTGCCTGCCATCTGAATACTGTCAGCAAACGGTCCAAAGCAGTGCTGCTTTTCTCTTGGACTTCTCCACATCTGGACCACCGCTAGAAGGTGCTGAGCATTCTGGGACCTTTCTCTGTCGGTTTATCCTTCCTGGAAACAGCATCAGCAGGCCCTCACAGAGGCACATCTCTTACTTGATTCTAGACTCAATCAATATTAACCATCCCAGTGACAAGTATCAATAGTAGAACTACTTTTCCTGTCAGCATTCAAAGCAATTCCTCAGGCCAGTAAGACAACTCAGTAAGTAAAAGTTCTTGCCTCCAAGCATGATGATCCCAGCTCTTGGTTCCCAGACGGTATAGGCACACTTGTGCTGTGGCATACACACTAAATAAATCTAATAAAAATGTTGTTTAAAGAAAAGCAATTCATTTGTGACCTTTGTGTCACCTGTAAGTAGACACCTCATGCCCAAAGCCTTAGTGGCCAAAGCCACTCATGTCATTTACAGTAAATAAGTGTAGTGGGTTGTGCAGGGGACTAGAGTAGTATCCTCCTGGGGCTGTGAGTGAGAATGGCACTGATAGGCTCATATGTTTGAATATTTCTTCCCTATTTGGCGGAACTGTTTGGGAAAGACTAGGAGGCGTGGCCTTGTTGGAGGAGGTGTGTCACTTGTACCAATCCTAGTGTCTCACTCTTGGCCTCGTGGTTGTGGGTCAAGATGTGACTTCCCAGCTGTTCCTTTGCTCTGCTATCATAAACTATGACTCTCTGGAGCTGGAGGCCAAATAAGTTCTTTCTTCTATATGTTGCCTTGGTCACAATATCTTATCATAGCAACAGCAACAGCAACAAACAATAATCAAGACTGTCCTGAGCTTCTATGGGCTGCAGAGGAGAGTAGCCTGCCTGCACAGGAGCTGAGAGCTGGGTACCTTTCCAGTACTGCAATACCTTCAATGACAGAGATTCTTTCTGCCAAAAACTTCACCCCAGAGCTCAAATGACTGAACACCAGCCATGTGTTCTCGGACAGCCAAATAGAGGAACTGACATAGTTGTGCCTCCAGTTTAGCTTCCCCTCACTAGGAGGTTCCTAACTGTGCTGAGTGCTATACATTCATAGGGAGGAACAGAGCTCCTTAGAGCCTCTTCTAAGAGAGTGTGGGCATGACAGGTGCCCCACCTGGGAAATAAATCATGAAAAAAAAGCAGAATTTTTCAGTGCACCCTGAATGGTCCCACACAGCATCATCTAGTTAGCAACTAAAGAAGATAGTGACTGTGATGGTTTGAAAGAAAATGCCCCCAAAGGGAGTGGCATTACTAGGAAGTGCAGCTTTGTTGGAACAGGGAATAGGTATGGTCTTATTGCAGGAAGTGCATCATTGTGGAGGAGATCTTTGTGGTCCCATATATGCTCAAGCCACTCCCAGTGAGACAGTCTACTTCCTGTTGCCTGCATATCAACAGTAGCAGCTACCTCTCTAGCACCATGTCTACCTGCACACTGCCGTGTCCCGCCATGATGACAATGGACTGGATTTCTGAACTGTAAAGAAAACAACCACAATTAAATGTTTTCTTTGTAAGAGTTGCCATGGCCGTGGTGTCTCTTCACAGCAACAGAAACCCTAACTAAGATAGTGACATACGTTAGAAATTTCTGGAGAATTCTGGCTGAGTCTTCCACCACTTTCTCAGATAGTCCCCCTATAAGTTTGCTGTAGCTTCAGAAGGTATCTGGCCTTTTCCCACATACACACATACACTCACATCTTTCTCATCGCTTGTGTGTCTCCATTCTTTACCTATCAAGTTTAAATCCTATTTACTAAGATCCACTCCTACCACCTTAGCCAGAGGTAGACCTCCCAGAGCTTTGAGGATCTGGCCTCTTAACAGATCATCCAGGTAAAGTCTTGTATGGTTGTCTAGACTCATTAATTAAGCATTGCTCACCACCTAACTATATGTATGTACAAATATGAGAGTAATAATTTCCCAGTGAAAACTGTAGCTATGTCCAAGTCATTCTTCCCAAACCACTATCCTGGCATGTAGTCTACATGAATTAGGTGGCCACACACAGAAAAGCCACCAGGGAAACAGTGGTTTAAAGGAACACATTTCCTCTAGAGATCTGGAGGTAGAATGTCCATCTGGAACTAGTGTAGAGGTTTCACAGGTGACAAATACAGACTCCTTCTATCATTTGACTCCATCCTTACAGTCCTCAGCTTCTGTCCTGAAGGCAACATGACCTGAAGGCAACGTGACAAGGCAAAATGGCCAACATTTTTCTACAGTCAAAGCCTCAGAGAAGATGAGATAGCAGAGAAAGTTCCCCAGGCAAGTCAGCTAGCATAGATATATCTTCTGAGAGGCCTTCGCTTACACATTGTCACCTTGACAATAAAGAAGGGGTGTTAGAATACATCTTCTTTTAGCTTGGGGTCATCACCACAAACAAAATACTTTTATACAAGAAAAGAAAGAAGAATTTGATGCTGAGTGTCAGCTGACAACCCCTGACACATAGTATAACATACAATTTTGTAGTGCTTCCAGGATGTCACAGAGTAGTTAAGGAATCCCAAACCTCAAAATTCTAGGTTATTCTTACTGAGCTGTGTAGAGGTAATGAACTGAACTGACAGCCAGCAGACTAATGTTACCTGTAGATCTGTGCTCTTCAGCCAACATAACAATATAACATCTCCAATTGAGCAGACAAATTCTGTCACAGAAGCAGACAAAGAGTACTTCAAAGTGTCCATGGTTACACCATAAATCTCCCACAATTATCTCATGAGAGTCACAAATCAGTCTACCATGTAGTCGTGAGCACTAGGCTCACAGCTGACCACTAAATGCAAAGACGACATACAACTGCCTCTCTGAGGCAGCCACTGGGAAAGCAGCAACATTTCCACGGTGGCTGTCAGGCAGTCAGCTTGTGGTGGCAAGAGGCATCCTTTGAAGTATCTTGAACTGTAGGGAGATTTGTGACTTCCACTCAGTGTCATCCACTTAACACTTACATTCTAGAGTAACATGTTCCTGAGTGTCTGCAAATCCTGCTTGTGCCTAACCTTGACCATGCTCCATGTTTGCAAAGTGTCTAATTAAATAATATGCCATTTCTTAGTCCCTAGATAATTGTCAAACTACCAATTCTGCATACCAAAACAAGTGTATGTCCTCTGCCCTCCTTCCTGCCACTTACTTCCTTTCTGTCTACCAGTCTGTGTACAAGTTAATCTGGCCATGCACATCTGTAGATGGAAACAGATAAAGGAGATGATCTGGGAGAGGCCACACAGAGTCACCACTGAAGTTTACCTCAAATAACTCAAATGACCCACAAGTCGATGAACTCTAAGACAGAATCCCATCTTTAAAAAAAAATGAATCAGGGGTTACAATAATGCTCAGGGAATCCATGGTAGTTTGAATGAGAATGCCCACCCCAGGCTCATATGTTTGAATGCTTGGTCCCAGCTGTGGAACTGTTTGGGAAGGATTAGGAGGTGTGGTCTTGTGGAGGAGGTGTGTCACTGGGGACGGACTTTAAGGTTTTAAATTCCCAGCCATTCCCAGTTTAGCTCTCTTTTCCTCTTACGTGACAAAGATGTGAACTCTCAACTATTCCCGCCATGCCATGCCTCCCTGACTGCTGCCCCACTCCTTGACATGATGGCCACAGACTCACCCTCTGAAACGGTAAGCCCCAATAAACTCTTCCTTCTATAAGTTGCCTTGATCATAATGTGTCTTCATAGGAAAAGCAAAGTAACTAGGAGTCAAAAAGGCAGAAATGATGCTCAAGACAGACAGAAGTCATCAGTTGCCTAGTTTGTGTATTTGCACTGAGCCACACCACCTTAAATATGTGGGAGACATGTTCCACAAAGCTCAGGGAAAACAATCAAAGTGAATAATGTCTACTCCATCAATGGCACCAAGTGTGAGATACCAAATCTGCTCCACAAGAGCCCAGAGAGGACCCGAGTGTTCAATTTAACAATGAAAAGGAAGTTGATAACTGTTGTTACCCCTGCATTTTCCAGGTATCAGGTAGATAAGCCAGGACCCATTCTGAAGTTCAGCTATGTGACACCAAAGTTGCTTTTCCAGCTTGCCATGGGGCACCTTCTAAATATGTGCCTGGATGAGACTACCCCAAATTGTTATGCAGTGAAAAATGTAGTAGATTCTAAATTTAGGAGGTTTTTTAAAAATTACATATCCAGGAAAATGTGTTATTTCCCCCCATAGGATTGTATTACATTGAGCTTGACTATGTGTCAGTAGATTTTAGTAGCAGGGGCCACTCTAGCTACAGGGTTCTGACAGATACAGACTGATTAATACAATTTGAATAGTGTCAACTTATTTCTCTTAACAAGGAGAATTTGCTTTCCTACAGAAAACACAAGACATTTTTTTTTGGCCTGGAAGATACTGAATGTGCTCACCCAGTTTTGTCTAGCCTTTGACTATTAAACTTTTATGGAGTGACTACTCATTCAGTCGTGGCTCTTCTCTACTAAACATGAGCTCCCCGAGGGCACAGAGGGTATCATTTGTCTTTATAGCCCTGATGGTAAAGGATGCATCTGAGGTGATCCATAAATGGTGGTTAATGATCCAGCGTATGATGCAACTCCATGGACTGCAAAGATAAGTGGTGTTTTGGACAAAGATACCCTGGAAGAAATGCCGTGTCCAGAAATAAGATTTGTTCTGAGTCTTTGCCTTGTTCACAGTTTTTGCTCCGGGGAAAGAGTAACAAAGATTTAACCGAAACCTCATTTCTCAACAAAAATATAAAACCCAGAAAACAGACTTAGGATTTGGAGCAATGAGGCAACGTTCTAATAATCTAGTGACACGGTCTGGCTGTCTTACGGCCCTGAAGGTAATTATTTTTGCAGTTTAGGACACACATTACATTAGCTTTCTCCGGTTCCACTATACATCCAATTCTCACACTTCTGTCTGCCGCCCCTTTGCATGGCACGGCAAGGGGTCATTGCAGTGACAGTAATTATTCTGGTGCTGCTGATAGAAGGGAGAAATTAATTTAAAAACAGGACATTAAGCACTGCCTGTCTAAAATTTTAAACAAATCCTTATGAGAAATAGGAGTCACTTTTCTTTTACCTACTGGGTTATGTTTCCTTTGCCTAAAAGACAGCATGAATTTTCTTGCTTTCTTCTTCATTCTCAAATATTATTTTCCATCTGAAGAGAAGCACAGATCTTCAACTCTTGCTGATTTTCCTCAGTTGCAACCGCAACAACTTGTGTGGGAATCCAAGATCTCATTTTAATCATAGGGAAAGGGGAGAAATCACCAGGTATTAGGCTCGTCTCTCTGTGGCTCTGTCTGGAACAGTTTTGGTAGATGCTGGACCTGGGCTTTAGGGTTGTGGTCCTTATGGCTCTACAGTTGACAAATCTGACTTTCCACAGGTTGTTGCCACTTTAATACAGTGGTGACAGCCGCAATCTCCAGCTTGCCTGAAAGCAGTCTGTCCTAATTGCAGGGCAAAGTGAACTCCATGTCAGGAAGAAATATGGAATAGCCAAAGAGGTTCCAAATAGTCAGATTGCCCTGGCTTCAGATACTACCTATAGCTCAGAGACTGTACAAAGTTTCCTTTTTAGACCCGTGTTTTTTTCTCATCCATAAAATGGAACTAATGATATATGCCTTGCTGAGTTGTCCTGGAATCAAGTCATGTGACGTGATACTTTCCATAGAGTGTCTGGGAAACAGTAGGTGTTTTATGAGGTGAGAGTGAACTCTGTTTTTGATGAACCTTCCCTAGTCCCAGGAGCTAAACGATGAAGAGCAGACTGGGGACAGCACGGTTGCTGAGGTACTCTGCTCACTCCGCATCCTCTCCTGCTTAGTTATTTTAAAGCAAATTTTATTGGGTATATCTGAGATTTACAACCTGATATTATGGGATGCATGTGGAAATGTGACTACTGTAGTAAAGCTGATTGAACCCACAGTTCTCACACAGTTACCACGTTATTGATGACAGACAAGAGAAGTGCAAACTCCTTATTTAACAAACATCTCCACTATATTGTCCAGCCTCTATTCCCTTTAGGTACAAGGGCCCTGAAAAATCCCCAACAGGATGAGTTAGGGAGGGTAAAGATCATAGCAGTAATAGCTCACCTAGAAATGACCACCTAGCTATTATAAGCATAAAGAATCTCTATTCTTATTACTTGCACTTGAATGATGCCCCCCAAAACACATGAAATTGCTAATCCCAAGCTTGGGAAGTCTGTTCCTGTGGTCTTGTATTCGTATCTAAAACAGTGGATGACACATGGGAAGCTGGGGAAGTTCTCAGGATCCAAACAAGGGTTTAGAGCAGTTTTGATTCTTAAACTGATGGCACTTCCTTGCCCAGTTCCACGAAGGGTTTGCCTTGTCTCCCTGGTGATTCCTATCCCCAGGCTCACGGCCCTTCATATGGAATAGAAAGACTCCATCATCTTGTGAAAGACTCAAGATCAATACAAGCCAAGTCTGAAGAAACGCAATCCACTGCACAGACATCTGGGATCCTGAGGGCTGGGCAGCACACTGGGGCTGCCATTACTGAAGTGTGTAAAACGTGCAGAGGAAATGCCTTTGGCCACAGGGCTGGTTCAGTCATTTGTGTTTGCTGCATCTAGCTGTATTTCCTAAATGCTGAACATATTGTTCTGGCTGTTTATATTCTTGGCTCCCAGCACTGTTGTACATTCCCCAGCTCCGAGAGCAGAAGCACAGTGGCAGCTTTCCCTAAAAGGCCCATAAAGCCATGACCAGTTTATTCTCAGATATCCAAGGTACTCGTTAAAGTGCAAGATCTGTTGCAACTGACACGACTTGGAGTTGAACGTGTCGCAACGCATTCCTAAGGAGACAGAGTTCCTTTGACTCACAGCCTCCACATTTGTCAAAACTGCTATAGGCCAAAGGCTAACTTCAGTGTCTTGGCAGAACAAAATGAAACCTAAAAAGCATGAGGTAAAGGCTAAGCCAGTGGTACCACCGCCAGCTTCCCTCTCTACTCCTTGGGCTGAGTGGATGCTGTCCCAGCACAGGAGATGTTAGGTAACACTGGATGTGTAAAGGTCAGGCAGGAAAGTGAAGGACACTTATTTTCCCAGAGAGGGGTGCCCACGTCTGATTGGTAACAGCTCCTGGAGGGTGTTGGGGATATTTAAAGCAAATCTGTCTCCATGCACTGTATTTTTAGGTAGCTCAGTTTGAGGTGTTCAAAACTCAGACAGGCACAAACACTAAAAGGTAGCTTTTAGGCCGAGCATTGTGGCACACACATTTAATCCCAGTGCTTCAGGAGACAGAGGCAGGTAGATCTCTGTGAGTCTGAGGCCAGTTCATTCTACAGAGTAAATTCCAGGCCAGCCAGAGCTACAGAGTGAGACCCTGTCTCAAAAACAAACAAACAAACACACAAAAACAATAACAAAATCAAACAAAAGTCTATTAGGAGAGATCCATTTGGAATTAGAGGAGGGAGGGGGTTTGGACATGATCTTATTTCATTGTATATATGAATGATATTCTCAAAGAATAGATTGTGATTTAAGTCACTCTAAGGTCAGTTGTCACAGGAGTAGAACTCCCAAAGCCTCCAAATAACTTGACCATCTAAGTAGCTGAGCATGCACTTTGCAGATCACCTCATTAAATACATTCACTCTAAGGCAGCCTGAAATCAAAAGACCAGTAGACAAGATCCCTACAGGGCAAGACATCTGAGTTAAGGCTCAGAAAACAGAGGGGCCGTTGAGATGGAAACTGAGGGACCATTGAGATGGCACCACAAGTAAAGATGCTGGGTTCAATTCCTGAGTTCATATAATGGTGGAAGGAGATAATTGACTTTACAGGCACACTATGGCATTCGTGTATTCACAATTATACATAACACACACATACATTAATAAATGAATAAACTCTTTATAAAAAAGAGAAAATTATCTAAAGCAGATGTGAAGACCACACCTGTCTTTTACATGTGTGCAGGTGGAGGTCAGAAGACCCCCTTGGATGTCATGTTCAGGGAGTTGTCCACCTCCTTTGAGACAAGTCTTTCATAGTACTGAAGCTCACCAATTAGCGAACCCGGGAGATCCTCCTGTGTCCACCTCCCCATTGAGAGGGTTACAAGTATGAACCACCACACCTAGCATCTCCACACAAGTTCTGGGAACAGAACTTGGGCCCTCGTGCTTGCCAGACTTTACCAGTTGAACCGTCTCCCCAGGGCCAAGATGACATTCTTGCAAAAGCAGCTGTTCCTTGAGGCTGAGTATTACTCATATCTCATCTCTATGAGCATTTAACATACTGGTAATGAAAGCAAATGATACATCCAGTACACTCATAGCCTCTCTCTAAGTCTGAGACAAAAAGGAAAAAACTCTAGATCATGAGCATGGCAGGCTGATGGCCGGGGGTGCGTGGGGGAACTATTCTTAGCAAAAGTCTTAAAAAGATTAATACCTTTGGACATAGGGTTTATTTTACTTGTGTGTGTATGCTTGTATGAGTTTATATGTATCGTATGCATGTAGGAGCACATGGAGGCCAAAGAAAGACTTCCAATCCCCTGGAACTGGACTGACAGCTTTGAGCCACCGTGTGAGTGCTGAGAGGCAAACCTGGGTCCCTCACGACAGCATAAAGTAAGATAGGATTTTAACTTATCCTAAGTTAATAGCTATGAAACATTTATTTATAAGAATATCCAACATTGTACATTGAGTTCTTAATTGGTCTAGATAATAAAAAGTGAGAGTCAGATAGAGACGGAAATGCTGAGACATCAGAGAGAAGAAGCAAGCCATAGCACACCTTACCTCCTAAGTGTCTCAGGAGAGAAGAGAGTGATTCCTGTTTCTCCCTGCTTATAGTCTGTTTCTTCCCAGCTACTTCACTTCCTGTCTGTCTTTACAGACTTCCAGACCTCTATGGTTAGCTAGTGACAAACTCCATTCTCTGACCCCCAGACAGGCTTTATTTATGCAAGAAAGATACCACCACAATCACTACTTTGGTTTTGGATGGAAAGGAAATTTGGAAACCATCTCCATGCTTGTGCAAGAATAATACCTCATATAATTCATTCATAAGACAGAATAATTAATAGTTATCAAGCAGTAATGTATAGAAGAATGATGTGGAGTCTGGAGAGATGTCTCAGTGGCTAACAGTGCATGCTGGTTTTCCAGAGGACTTGAGTTGGTGCCCAGAACTCACATCAGGCAGTTCACAACTGCCTGTAACTCCTGCTTCCTAGGGCCTGACACGCCTGTGCACATATCCACAGATGAGTATGCACGATTAAAGAATAAATCTTAAAAAGAACGTTATGAAAAGAAGTAAATGACACATCCTTAAGTGAAGCAAAGTGGAGATCAAAAGCTCTGAGAGAGACTGAAGAGAACAAACCCTCAGAAGTTAAAAGAGGGCAAAAGAATTATTATTATGAATAGCATTATTATTATGACTCACATAATAGATAAAAACTGTTCAGTGAAAATTATTTGAAAATAAGCAAAAATCTGAACATACCCCACAGGAGTGATATGGACAGGATAAACATAAATATAAAGGTGTCCCATGTTGCTTGTCATTAGGAAAATGCAGATTAAAACAACAGTGGGATGCAGCTGCTCTCCTGTTGGAATAGCTGAAATTCAAGACTGATGTCAGCAGGGATGCTGAGCAGGAAGAATGCTCACTCACCCATTGCTGCTGAGGATGAAACATAGTACAGCTGCACTGGAAGGCAATGGCCCCCTAAAGCTAGAGTCTTAGCATAGGTGACCATCACCAGATGCCTAGGTGTCTGCTCAGTCAATCTAAAAATATAAATCAGCACAAACAACCAAATGTAAGTAAATGTAACAAATCTATTTGTGTCTTTCCAAACAAGAAGCTATCAATAATCTGTGCCCCATCTAAACAATGGAATATATTGAGCAAAGAAGAGGAAATATAAAAACAAAAGTCATGCAAAAACATGGATGACTTTTGAATGCAAATTTCTCAGTAAAATTAGCCCATTGGGAAAGGACTGCATACTCAGTGATACTAGGTTTATGACATTATGGTGAAAAACAAAAACAAAACATAAAGATCAACTAGATAAATGGTCACCACGGTCTTGAAGAAGGCCAATGGTTGAATGAGTGCAACTTGTAGTGTGTTTTAAAGCAGAACTATTCTGCATGACCATGTGACAATAGTTACATGGCACTATCTATTTATCAACACCCATAGCATTCTCAGCACAGACTGCAATTTAATGTGCATGCATATAAAAGCTCGCTCTTGGGTGTTCAAGGATGGATTGAAGACCAAGACAGAAGAATCCATTTGCATTAGAAATGCTCAAAATTATTTCCCTGAGGAGCATGGGGGTAAAAACATTAAACTAAATGATGTTAAAGAGTCCAACCTGAAGCTCACACTGCCCATAAGCTCTGTGCTCTCATTGGTAAAGTCAATTCCCATGAGATCAGGGCTAACAATTCTGAAACCACTATATGTGCATGCTAGAACCGAGCAATTAAGTAAATGGATGGCAGATGGCGAGCACTAGGTTTCTTTCACTTTAAGCAGGAGTTTACAGACCAGCAAGGAAAGAGGTCTAGAATGATTCACTTAGGATTTACTGGATTAGAGTTGAGACATCAGCATGAACTCATGTTTAGTTTAATATTAATGCAGACAAATACACTGAAATAAATAATTAGAGATGTTTATATACACCAATTATGATACACACACATATTTCCTTGCTCTGTTAGCTGAAAGGGAAATCCAGAAGAAAGCTTACCACAGAAGCTTGTCAGGAGAATGTTGAGTATCACCACCAGTTGAGGAGGTTCCACAGGCCAGAGCTGAGCAGCTTAAATAAAACAAAAAGTAGCAAAATATCCAATGAGACCCACTATAGCAATCAGCAATTGTGATGCATTAATATTGGTTCATTATGTCTGTTCATTATGTGTGATATTAACAAGGTATTAATGCAGATATTAACACTACAGGGAACTGAGTATGAGCAATATGGGAACTCTACACTGTCTCCACAACTTTTCCATGAATATTTTTTGTTGCATATATTTGTATGTATATATGTATGCATTCATTATGTGGGAATAGTGGGTGAATGTGTGTGTTTGTGTGCATATGTATGAATGGCACTTGTGTGTGTGTGTGTGTGTGTGTGTGGACAACTTTGGTTGTTGTTCCTCAGGATGCTGTCCTTGAACTCATGAAGCAGGCTGTTTTGGCTTGCTAGGGAAGCTCCAGGAATCTGCCTGTCACCATCTTCATCTCCCAGTACTGGGACTACATGTCTATGCCACCACACTTAGCATCACATTGGTCCCGGGGATGGGCTGAGGTCCTCAAGCACTTGACTGGCTATCTCTTCAGCCCCATTTCTACAACTCTTAAATTATTATAAATTAAAATTTTATTAGTGATTATGTAATATATATTATACATATCAGAGTTCCAACCCTTGGAGAAGGAAAAAGGGCGTGGTGCCCCACAATCCTCTTTGGTCCTCTTGCTCTAAGGCCTTCCATTAGCCCCAGTTTCTAAAATATCCCCTTCCTCCAGCATCTGAATACACCACCCTGGGGACCAAACTTTTAAACATTCAGCATCCAAATTCTAATGTCAGAGTCTGACAGACCAAGACAGCCTCACATCACCTTCTAGCAAAATTCAATTTCCCTTCTTAATCTATTCACTTCCACTGTTCTAACACCTGGTGTGAGTCAAGATGTTTAACCCTCTAGAGAAGTTTGTCTCAGGTTCCAAGACGGTGCTGTCAGAAGTCCCTTGTGTGCAGCTCCCAGCACACCTGCCAAGTCTCTCACACTGTAGAGAGAAGACAATGGTCATGAGCCAGTGATGTCATCACCACCTTCTGTGGTGAGAAACAATCAGCTACTTTAAACAAAAATCTATTCTTTCATTCCCTTGACAGCTGCGCTCATTCAGTTTTAAATTATTACATCACTCTTGACTTGACCATATTTAGAATAGGCCACCCACATTTTCAATGGATCATTTCATTTCTTTATTTTCTCATTTTGAAAATGTACACTGAAGGTTGACCACTTATCTATCAGTCACTGTGTTGTAGTTGAGGAATATTAAATATGAACAACATTAACTAATCTAAGGGAATCTTAGAAAAATGCCTATATGATACCATAAATGCCATAAATATTCAATCAAGTAAAATACACATTGGTGACAATGAGAGATTGCCTCCATGCAGGTTGGTATTGGGACCCACTTAATACTTGGCATGTGTGCTGTGGGTAGAGTCTGTACTTCCTTTTTGTCTCTGTTTGAAGGACCATAACCTACAATAACACTACTACCTAATCTAGCATTGCTCTTCTCACAGACAGTTAAACAGTGAACTCAAGAGCAGAAACTGAGTATGCCCAGTTTTTCCCATTTTCTTCTCTTTTATAGGAACATATGCCCATGATGCTTACATTCAATTCTTTTTTTCTGCTGTGTAGGAAGAAATCCTTAATGTGACTTTGCCACTTATATTATCAATAAACAATTTGATCTTTGCCTCTCGTGTTTATAATAGAAGAAGAGGAAGACAGATGTTAAAATGAGATCATAAGGTCTAGGGAGATGATTCAGCATGCACAAGCACTTCTTATGTAAGCATGAGACTATAGTTTGGATCCTCAATGTCCTCTCAAGAGGTGGTGATCCCTGGAGAAAGCTTGACAGATAGACTCACCTTATTGTCAAGGCTTGGGTTCAAGTGAGAGATCAGACTCAATAGAGCAAAGAGAGACTGGGTGAGACATCTAACATCAGTGTCTGGTCTCCACACATGTGCATCTGCATGCACACACACACACACACATACATACACACACATATCTCATACATGCACACACATGGGCAAAAATAAAAATAAAATGAAGCTCATAAAGTGTGATAACAGACTCAGGACATTCTGAGAAAGAAGAAATAATAATCAAAATTAAAGGCACAGATGCAAAGTTTGAAGGAACACCAGATACAACAAACGGACAGGAAGTGCGTATGTATAAGACAGAAATGGAGGGAAGTGGAGAGATTGCTCAGTGGTTAAGAGCACTGACTGCTCTTGTAGAAGATCCAAGTTCAGTTGCTGAATTTCACATTGGTTGACTCAGAACCATATGTAACTCCTGTTCCAGTGGATACAAACCATCTTCTGCCGTCTTCAGACACCTGTGTACGAATGGTGCAAGCACAGACAAAAAGGCACACACATGTGCATATAAATGCAAATAAACCATAGACTTTTTCTGTTTAAAAAAAAGGAGCAAAGTGGAGACAAAGTTTAAAAAGGAGGTTGGAGGCTGAATTAGATGAGGTTACACAGAGGAATGGAGCCAATGGGATATGTATAAGGATCTCAGAGATTTATTACAAGGAATTGGCTAAGAAACATGTGGAGTTTGAAAAGTCCAACAATGTACATGGAACTGGAGGCTCAGGAGAACTGGTGATCTGGTTGGGGTCCAAATCCAAAGGCCTGAGAACCCAGGGAGCTGTGTTGATAAGTCCTTGTCTGAGTCCTGTCCTCTAAGAATCCACAACACCAACTTCTTGGCGCAATAGAAGACAGATGTCCCAGGTGAAGCAGAAAGAGCAAACATGGTTCTCTTCAGCTTTTTACTCTGCTTGGGCCTCCGTGGCCTGGACGTTACCTGGTCATGTCGATAACGATGCTATTTACTCCATCTGCTGATTCAACTGCTAATCTCTTCCAGAAATACACACACAGAGGCAGCCAGAAACATTTTACCAGCTCTCTGTGTATCCGATGGCCTATTCAAGTTGACACATAAAATTAACCATCACAAAGAATATTTCTGGAGGTTCCTGAAAGCCAAGGTAAGATTTTATAGCTCATTCATATTCAATACAGAGGTTCCGAGTCCCTGTAATGACAGGCCATCTTATATTGGACTAACATTCCCAAAGAATATTAAAAACAACTGTTTGAAAGTATTAGAGAGAGAGTAATCAAGGGCAGACCAAACAAGAGGAGATCTGATCCTTGAAAAAGGACCCCAAAATGTAAACTCCACCCTTAGTTTTCCCACTAGGGCTATCTCCAGCCCCAGTGAGCTATAAGCCTTCTGTATTCTTATTACACAAGTCTCAATGGAGAGGTTGATGCCGCTATCATGGTTAAAATTGCGGGATGAAACCCCAGAGAGAAGAGATCTAGAAAGGACTCCCCTGAAAGGCGCATACAAACTGCTTAAGCCTTTGCTGGGTGTTGAGCTACTGCTTATGAGAGGTGGGACTCCAGGCAACTCAGCAAGAGAAATATAGACACCCAGAATGCTGAGTGTTGTAAGATGTATTTTATAACCTGTGCTATAATTTTAAGATTTAGAGGTGCTTGATAAAAGTTTAAGGTTTTTGATAATGCCAGAACCATGCTTTAAGTATATATTTAAGAATTAAGGATTTTACCCTAGGATTGAGGGGAAATGAATATGATTCAAGATTTAACTGTTAACCAGGACAAAACTTAACACATTGTGGAGGAATATGATAAAATTCATATTTTGACCACCACATTCAATATATAAAGAAATATTAAGTCTGTAAATCAACAACCAATGTGGTTTATAGCTTTAGAAAAGCAGTTCCCCTGGAATCCAGTGCTCAGTCTCTTACTGGTGTATCCAGGCATGTTGTGGCCTAGGTTATGCTGCTATGTTCAGCTGAAATTTTGGTTCTTCAGAAAGGAATGAGGATGTTAAAACAGTAAAAATATAGGTAAAATTGAAGGATTATTTTTCTTTCCTTTCTTAAAAGCATCAAAGAAAAAATCATTTATTTGAGATTTATAATATTCTAGGAGTTTAGAAATATACAGAAATTATAAATGGATTAATAGTTGAAAATCACTGCGTAGTATTTGAACTGGAAATGGGCAGTGGAATGAGACTAAGCCTCCCTGTCCCCACCCAAATAGTCTCATATAGTTCTGATGGCCTCAAACTTGCTATGTGGCCCAGGATAGCTTTGAACTTGTGATCCTCCTTCTGAGTTCTGAGATTATAGGTGTGCACCACCATGCTTGTCTTATGGAGTGCTAGGCAAGTACTCTTCCAACTGAGCAATATCTGCAGCCTAAACTGTCTCCGAAGGGTCATCCTTCAGCAGGACTCAGGAAACAAAAGAAGCAGTCTACTGGTGTATTGAGGAAGAGCCAGTGTGACTTGGAAACTGGTCAAGGAAAGAAGGGATTTTAAGGAGCACCTCGAGTTTTGGAGATTGGTGATGAAGAACCTACTGGTATCACGAAGAAAACAGGGACTGTGATGATCAGAGTGGAAGGCTGCTGTGGGAAGACGATGGCCAGTTCGCATGCGTGCCTACCAAGTATGAGATGCAGATGGGACCATACAGGTGGAGATGGCTGACAATTCAGAATGAGATCTCTCCTAATAAAAATTCTAGTGTCTTCCTCAAAGACTTATGGTGTTTATGTGACTTGTTTTAACCATATGCTGTATGATTTATAGGAAATGTCCTAATATATACAAGCTGTTGGAAAGAGAAATACACGCTAGCAATGTCAAGGAGAGCTTTGCAGAACAGTGTCTCAGGAGGTCTTTTAGTCTGGCCACCCATCTCTGAGCAAAAGGCCACAGACAAAGGACAGCAGGCTCTGCAGTCCAGGCAGGGACCCATCACCCACTACACGCTATAGATATGGGGGGAGGGCTTTGCCGATTACTCCTCAGCTGCTGCCAGATCATCTTTCAACCTGCTTTTGCTACGATCTCTGATTTCTTGGTGTAAAGTGACCTCCGCAAAGAACATAGTAAAAGGAAAAGCCCAGGAACCAAGTCCCAAAGGTCAAAGTCCCCTGCCCCTTTTCCCTGTCCCCTCTCTGGTAATTATGCAACTCATGCATACATTTAGCTATGATAAATTCTACTAGATCAGGATGCCTACTTTGTATTTACTTAAATTTTCCTTCATCTACCCCAATAACTGCCCTGGAATCGGCTCTAATCTAAAGGAAATTGTGAAAGAGATGCAGCAGTTTGTCATTGTCTTCCATGCCCTGTTCTTCACCACTTTCTTACATTGGGGACCTATTATGAAGGTGACTCTGCATGCCCAGTGTCCTATTCTGTCATCCCCGGGTCCCACTCAATACCCTTGCTTTTTTCCCTTTACCCTCTTGATTTTGAAAGGTCCAAGTTCCTTCTTATCCCTAACAGCAGTGAAGAGTTTGAAGAAAACAGATTCACTGACTTAATTGAAAAATCATACCATTTCTGAAGCTTTAGCCTCAGCCAGAACATTTGAAACATAGTTAACTTTTAAAAATTTATTTGTGAGTGTGTGTGTGTGTGTGTGTGTGTGTGTGTGTGTGTGTGTGTGTGTGTTATATGTGGATGGGTACTTGCTGATGCCAAAAAAAGAATATCACAGCTCCAGAGTTGCAGTTACAAGTGGTTGTGAGCTACGTGATATGGGACGTAGGAACTGAACTCAGGTCCTCGAAAGAGCAATAAATATTGTTAATCACTGAGCTATCTCTCCAGCTCCTATAGCTATTTTAAGCTCTGCTTTAAGCAAGTGAATCTGTAGGCCAGGCATCAAAAGAAGAAAACCCCACCCTTTAATTTTGTCTGCAGTATTATATAATACTAAAAATCATAGCTAACCTATGCACTCATGTGTGTTCATTTCATGAAATACTATTTAACATTTCATGGTAAAAACCCATACATGAAGCCATGAAATGGTAGCACTCTCATTTCCCATATGGAAAACCTACATAGACAGATCCATTTGCCTTAGTCTTTCTCCTGTATGCCCGTTGGCCTCCTTGAATGAAATGCTATTGATAAGCACATATGGGTCCATATCTATCTCACCTGCTCATGTAGATCTGGTATTTTAATGTCTGTTTCCCTCCCCCTCCTTGCCTGCTCCCCTTCAGACTCCTCTTACTCTTAGTCTCTCTCTCTCTTACATACACACACACACACACACACACACACACACACACACACAAACCAAGTCAAAAGTTAAACAGTATCTAAACTTCCTCCTGCTCTAATCCAATTGGAGAGTGAGTGTTTGTGTGACTCTCCAATTGTATAAGAATTAAACAAAAGGTGAGAGCAGGGTAGCATGGTGTCATCTTATCCTCAAGAGAGTAACTAGTCATTGAGTAGATTGGTTTTTTAAAATTGGGGTGCCTCTGCCTTTCTCTTAATTCAAGATCCCTTTCAATTAATAAAATCCATCTCTTCATCTCAATCCTCCAAAAGGCCAACACCATCTGTTTCCTGGTCTTCCATGGAAGTTATTGCCAGATTACATACCTTCTGCTCTGGCTTCAAGCATTCCCACTTGCTCTTTGTGTCAAATACTCATTCAGTGAGATCATGAATTCCCAGAGATAAGAAAACTATGCTATAGCTCTTAACACATCATATACCTCAAGGCGCATACTGAGCAACATGAGGGGTTGGATTCTTGATCTTTGCAAGAATGGTGAAGCTTCTGGAATAGCTTAAACTTACTTGTGTGCTTGAATTTTCCAAAATGGAACCCCCAAAGTATCTATTGAACACCAACCAGGTTACAATCAACAAACACACTTAAAGTATCAAAACCCAAATCTAGTCCAGGACTGACTCAAGGCTCAAGGACTGACTGTGAGCCCATCTTTCTCCAATGGCCCCTTGGCCAAAGTGATTGAACCAACACAACTGGAACATTAAGTCTCTAATCCAGGTCAGAGATTTTATTCTAACAATGGTGCCAGAACATTTCTTGGGTTTGTTTACATCGAGCAGGGGAGGAGAGCTAGTAAAAGAAAGACACCATTCCTGGGGTCCAGTAATGCAGATGAAAAACAAAGAAAATGTAGAATCAAGAAATTGCCGGATGAACTTGTTTTTCTCAGGAATGAAGAACACAATAACAGAAAAGATTTGCCTACTTAATCTTCATCACTATAATAATCAGTTCGTGTTTCATTTGGTATCTAAGGCAGGCAGAAACACTGCAATCATTACAGTGGGTTAATGTACATGTGACTTATATAAAAAGGGCATCCTTTCATGCATTTATATAAAAAATCAGAATTTAAATTATAATATACTGAATACCTGAATGACACCTATGAATAGGAAAATAAATAGTGCCTACTGATGGCAGGATTTAAACATCGGTGTTACACATTGCGAGAAAAAGTAATTGCATGTAGCCAAGACAATTTTCACGGCTGAAAAACACATTACATTTCTTTATCTTTGAGCTGATTTACTTTATGTGTTTCTCTAAAACAGAGTCATAACAGGCCAAGGGAACAAAATAGAGTGAGTTATTCTCTCTCAGCCCTTGGGGAATACACTCAGATCTGAACACATTGATGAAAGTTATCTGGCCTTTGTGGCTGCTGAGAATCAGCCTGAACGTGTTGATGGGTTTTGCAGAGCCTGGTCACAGCCAGAAATCAGATGGAAAGTGGGCACTGCTTAACACAAAACTCTAGTCCAGGAACAACAAAGCTAGCAATGCAAGTCATTATCTTCCTTACATTAATATGCTTGCTTTAATAAAATTTTGGGTAATGGATAGTATCTGAAAATCAATGGTGTTTTCAAGTCTGTGTTACATGGACATGCTCATCTCTTCCGAAAGTGATCTACCAAGATTAGCCTTGCCTTCATATTTCATCAGCTCATGTATTCTCTTCCATCAACTTACCTTTCAGATGTCTATTGAGAGTAGAACCCCCCAGCCCACCCTGTCTATGAGCTCAGTCCCCACTCCTGTCACTCCTGACTCTGCTCCCATTCAGACCAGCACAATAATGCTGTAAGGATCAATTTCCAAATCTCCTTGGCTTAAAAGTCAGCAGTATGAAAGTTCTACCAAGGGAGTCTCCCAGGTAGTCTGCCTTCATTAGTCCTTTTCAAAACAATTGCCTTTGCAAGAAAAAGTCAAAGCCAGAAAACAATGTTTTTACCCAGAGGCCACCGATTACTGCCACTCAGGCTTCATTGACTAAAGGCCCACAATGCACTAAACTCAAAGCAATCAGGCAAATTCGACTCCCATATGTATTCAGGTGGATGGAGTCATGCCTGACACATCAGGCTCCACTGTCCCTTGGGATATCTTTCACCTAACAGCACAGAGATTTTGTTTGTTCTTGTCCCCTCTCATCAGGACATTAGCATCATAAGGTTGGGGAGCTTATCTGTTTTGTCCCCTGCCATATCCTCACATCTGAGAACACAGATTCCTGATGAATTCTTGTTGGGCAAACAAACGACAATGCAGGAAATGTTTCAGAAGGCAAATGCCAAGCACAAGGGGTGAGGGGAATCAGCTAGTAAGACAAAGAGAGAGCAAGGTCGGAGCTGTGAGTAAGGGGAAGTCTTCTGACTCTCCTGGGTGCTTCACTGACCTACTGTCATCAGATCTGCCCGCACAGGAGAAGTTAACCGTCTGGATTTTTAAATGAAAGATCTATTTTTTTAAAGTGGCTCAAATGGAGAACCACGTGAAGCTCGTGGCCACTAAGCACGATGTTAGTCTTTGGCCTTGCTGTGGCCAGAAGCTCAAGATGAACGTTGTGGAAGCTCCAAAGGCCACGTTCGGCGGAGAGAGAAAGAAGACAGGAAAAACAGATTCTCCACAACCTAGTCACCTAAGCAGTAATTAGGAGGAGTCCCTGCCCCACCTTTTACTTCCCTGCCCACCTCCTCACCTCCACCCTACCTCCTCACCTCCCACCCCTACCTCTCACCCCTACCTCCTCACCTCCCACCCCTACCTCCTCACCTCCCACCCCTACCTCCTCACCTCCCACCCCACCTCCCACCCCTACCTCCTCACCTCCCACCCCTACCTCCTCACCTCTCACCCCACCTCCCCACCTCCCACCCCACCTCCTCACCTCCACCCTACCTCACCTCTCACCCCACCTCACCTCCCACCCCTACCTCACCTCCCACCCCTACCTCACCTCCCACCCCTACCTTCTCACCTCCCACCCCCACCTCCTCACCTCCCACCCCTACCTCCTCACCTCCACCCCTACCTCCTCACCTCCACCCCTACCTCCTCACCTTCCACTCCTACCCTTCAGGAGTTAGAACAGGATTCTTTTCATTTATAGAATTACTTTCCTTTCTTCATTTTTGGATACTTATGAAAAGTTAAGAAGGAAGTCAACCCTTTCTTTACTATTGTGTGTCTTATGTAATGTTCTCTAAATAAATAAGAGAGCATGGTAAAGGTCTCCAAGGCTAACATACTTAGAATAAAGAATTATTATGTCCAAAATAACACAGTAAACTAAAAGAACTAGTATCTATTTCCTAATTTCTGGACCAAGGCAGGAACTCTCCTCTTTAGCTAAAAATATTTGATCTGGTTACATAGTGAGAGTTTCTTTTCTTTGCCCTGAAGTTGAACTTTGTATATGGAGAGGATGCCAAGCATATTTTCACTGAAATGAAATGCTGTTTTCCAATTGTATCACCCAAGAGGATGTAAGTCAGATGAAGTGTTCAAAAAAATCAAATATCTGTATTTCCTTGAACCTCGCTTGAGGTAGTTTAGTGTTCGTCCCATTTTTCTTCTCTAAGGAGAATGTTATTACGAAGTAAGATCAATCAAACTAGAAGTGCAATTGTTGACTACAGCAGCCCCAAGCCTATTCCTGTGTTCTTCAGCTATGGAATCAATGACAACATGTCCAGATACTCCGGTCAGAGACAGAGCATTGGATTCCAGGGGAACTGCTTTTCTAAGGAAATGTTTGAAGTAAAACAAATCTTATGGGATTAGGAGATGGCCCAGGAGGTAGGGCACTTGCTATATAAGCTTGAAGGCCTGAGTTCAGACTCCTGTACCCACATGCTATGCCCATGTAAACACAGCTTATACAACAGTGCTTGCTTATATTCCTAGCTCTAGTAAAGCAGACATGAAGATCCCCTAGACTTGTTGTCCAGTCAGTCTAACTGCATAGGCAAACTCCAGACTTAATAAGAGATTGCGTCTCAAAATAACATGAACATCTCCTAAGGAACCATATACACTGGTACCCCCTACACATGTGCACACACACACACACACACACACACATACACACACACAAACACACGGCACATACAGACGAACTTCTACCCTCGTATCTCACAGAAAGTACCACCACCCTTCGTTTCATATGAGTCCTGATCAACCCTGCCAGCTAGTCTCTCAGTAGGGTCACTGCACTTTCAGGAATCTATGAGAATCTCTGACTGTATTGGTATTAATTCTAGGATATACTGAGAAACAAAAAAATACTCAACAAAATTCTCCCTATCCAGACCATGTTGCGCTTAAAATCTTCACATACATGGGGGCCTGGTCTTCTTCCAAGGGTCCCTCCACAGACCCGGAAAGTGTGATTCTTTGGTATGAAACAATCCTTATTTTTAAAATAAAATTACTAAGACTGAAACTGTAACTCTCATCCGCACATAAGTGCATGAAAATCTTCAAATCCTGAAGACAATTTATAAACAAAATAAAACGACTTTTGCTGAATTTGACGGTTCATTTATTTTAGAAATTCAAATGCTGATTTGGCTATGAAAGTAATTCACACTATTATTTCTCTAAACAAGTACTCTTCAAAATGGTTACTTAATTCACGAAAAAAATCAATAAGGTATTTCTGATATTTTGTACAAAAGCAACAATTGCAACAAATCACCCCTTAGTTGGGTGTCTCTAGCTGTACTATTTCTTAAATTGGATTAGACCTAAAGGTCCTAGATGAACAGGTGACAGCAGGTTCAAAACTTCCAAAGAAGGGAGTGGGTAAGGCCAGTTGCTGGAAGAGTGAGAGAAAGCTACCAGTGCCAGGAAAGTGTCCTCACTGTGTGCTTACACACACAACGTAAGACAATATTGATAAAGAAGGGCAGAGAACTTGAGTTTTAAGTTATGGAGAAATGATTTTAAAATCTGAAAGCAAACATGCTTAGATTCTTCAAATAATAAATTAAAAACTTTTTTTAATTACAATAAATGATAAAGCAAATAAGACATCAATTAGTAAATAAGAAGAAGAACCGTTAGAAACCTTGATCATAAAAAAACAATTCAACAGCCTAGGAAAACAAAGATTACATGAATTCGAAAGCTGAGCTAAGGAATCCACCAGGCACACACACAGCATGAAGGAATAAGATTAAAATAACCCAAAGGTAAGTCTATTACATAGGAACTCAACACAACACATGAACCTCTAAATAGCTATATATTGAAATTTACTAGGTCTAAAGTATATAGATAACAACACAACAGAAAACTAACCAGTGACTGTTCAGAATGGTGTGTGACACAGGCAGGAATGAAGGTTTCAGACAGGGTATAGAACTAACTTTGGGGGAGAAAAAAACAAGATCATTAACTTGTGCTGATGGTTTCAGAGATCGGTAAATATTGCAGCTTAACCAAACTACACTATAAACATGTAGAATGTGTTCTCTGTCAGTTCTACCATAGTGAAGCCATTTAATGTTAGCCCCACATGACCAAGGAAGGAAGGAAAGAAGGAAGGGACGGAGGTAAGGAAGGAAGGCAGGAAGGAAAGAAGGAAGGCAGGAAGGAAGGAAGGAAGGAAAGAAGGAAGGAAGGAAGGAAGGCAGGCAGGCAGGCAGGAAGGAAGGAAGGAAGGAAGGAAGGCAGGCTAAAGGAAGTCAAGAACGTCCACAATGGGACTAAGGAGATGATAGTTCAGTGGTTAAGAGTACACACTGCCTTATCAGTGTATTTTCTATTACTGTGATAAAACAGTAACCAAAAACAACTTGGAGAAGGAAGGTTTAATCTGATTTGTGTCAGGTCTTCTTCAAAATTTATTGGTTTATCCTGCCAGAACTATGCTTGGTTAATTCATCTTCTTTAAGAATCACCTTAGGTGCCGGGTAGTGGTGGCACACGCCTTTAATTCCAGCACTTGGGAGGCAGAGGCAGGCGGATCTCTGTGAGTTCGAGGCTAGGCTGGACCGACAGCCTCCAAAATAATACAGAGAAACCCTGTCTCGTTAAAAAAAAAAAAAAAAGAATCACCTTAGGTATTTATATTTTAGATTTAAAATATTTTAAATTATATATGTGTAAGGGTGTCAGAATTTCAGATATAAATCAATTCCATTAAGAAACTAAAGGGAAAATCATCACCTCAGAAAGAAAAAAATTCAAGCACAATAAAAACTTGTTTGCAATTAAAAACAGGAAAACATTCAGCAATAAAGAATCTGGGGGTGGGGGAGTTCTTGACTTCAGAAATAGTATTATTTTAAATATTTAGGAATATATGTTGCCTGTGAAATTTTAGAAGATTCTAAAAATCTTGATAATATGCCAAAAAAAAACCTCCCTCACTTCTATCTATAATTATGGTGGTAGAGTCAGAGATAGAACAATGAAAGGACTCCATTGAACATCTGTATTGAAATTTCAACTTGTTATCTCTTTGTACTCTCACTTCCAATCCACAGTAATTGGCTGTACACTTTCTTACACCATCGAACACCATTTAACATGCTGTGTAATTTGCTTTTTATGCTCATTTAGCACTCTCTAAATTCCTCCAATAGGATGTAAGTTCCTTCCAGCCAAGATCTCTCTTTTGATCACTGCACTACCTTGGGGGAAACATACAATGAGTATTTTCCATTGAGAAATTACAATTCTGCAGACAAAATGAATGAGATAGACATGATAATGACAAACAGATACCTTTACAAAACCATACTGAGGAATATAAAAAGCTGCCATGGTGCCTTTCCTGTCAAGGTCAAAGGCACAAGAAACTTTGCATGTTTATAGACATTAATAACTACATACATAATGATGGTATAAGCTTATAAAGGAAGAATATTTAACTTTAGAATAGAATTACCTCTAAGGAGGGCCGAAAAGAAATGCCTCACTCTGAATACGGTAGCCTTAATTTTTCCTTCATCACCGTTTTGTATATGAGGAGAAACTCACTTGTAGTAAACCATTCCCTCAGAAGAATATTGTGGTAGCCACACACTGGTGTCAGCCACATGGGTGGTATCTGTGTTGGCCCAGTACTGAGACTTAAGAGCACATTGTGTAAGGAGAAAGTGGCCTGGAGAGTGATGTCAGGAACAGAGGTCAGTGTAATCCTTTCTGGGTTTTTTGTTTGTGTTTGGTGTTGTTGTTTTCCATTTTGGTCTTAATTTTTATCTAGGATCTTAATTATTAGGAAAAGGGAAAGCAAGCATTGAACAATTTGTTTCTTTGTCTTAATTTTCCCTCTTTCTTTAAATTTGGTCAATCTGAAAACAAAACAAATTACTAATATGTGCATAAACGTAAAATGTCATCTTAGTCCTTTGCTGACAAGATTTTTATAAGTATGGGTCTTTATCTCCCATGACATGTTCCATAGGGAACAGACCTCATGAGCCTTTTGAAAGCCATAAAGAGTTGTCATTTTGTGACCCAAGTGCCACAACGGAGTCTGTGTCCTATCTAATAATTCTGATATTATTGTGTTTCTTAGGTTAAGGACTTCTGGGAATGGAGAGAAGGTGATGAAGAGAGAGGAGAATAACACAGAGAAGAGGGGAGGGGAGAGAAGAGAAGGGAGATGGGAGGGAAGGGAAGCAAGAAGAGGGGAGGAGGAGGGGAGAGAAGAGAAGGGAGGGAAGAAAAGAGGAGACAAGAGACAAAGCCAACCTTTTCCCTTCAGTACCAGACAGCTAGTGTCAGCCAGTTTTCAGAAATGTTTCTCTCTTCGTAGACCTCGAGATTTGTCAGACTCCCTGTTTCCCCATGCTGCTTACTCTTTACAGCCGGGAAATGGTCATCTCAGATTCTCAGCTTCCCACGCTTTGTGTATGTATTTGTATCCTCTCTAGCAAATGGCAGTTGAGAGTATCTTCCTGTTGACTGCCAACCAGCATTGACATCCTCCAAGTGTGTCCCCCATCTGCTTCCTACTCAAGCACAAGTAATCTTCTATAATGTTCCTTTATCTGTGCTCTCTGCCATGTCCTCTATTCTTCAAGTATCTCTTGAGCAGCCTAATTAATCCCTTGACATCCTAGCAGTCCTTTTGGAGTCAACAACAGGCCCCCTTTGAATTCCATCTCAGGAACATGGAACTGCTTTCTTTTGAAATAGGAGTCTACACAGTCTTCACTTCTCCTTAGTAGAACACAGATCCAATGGAGTAGACCCTTTGCTTTTCCGATTAGCAATTTAACAAGTGCACCAAGGCATTGTCTGAATTTCTTTCCTGTAACACAATAACTTCTTGTTAGAGTCAGAGCACAGAGGTAAGAAAATTTAAGTGGTTATTTAGGAAATTTTAAAAATACGTACAATGAGGCTGGTCCAGTAGTGCGTGCCTTTAATTCCATCACTCAGGTGACAGAGGCAGGTCAATCTCTATGAATTCAAGGCTCGGCAGTTTTACACAGCAAGTGCCAGGTCAGTCAGGGCTACACAATGAAACACTAACTTAAATATATATATATATAGGAAATTTGAAAGCATGTGTTGCTAGCAAAGACACTCATTTGGAACCTGAAATGATGGTCGCAAATGTTTGATGCCTCATGCATTTATAATCTATGGTCATCACAAAGTATCAAGCAGTGTTAAGTATTTTTCTGTTTCCTTCTGTTGCAGTGAAGTACCATGACAAAAAGCAACTTAGAGAAGAAAGTTGCCATTCATTACTGTGGGTAAGTCAAGACAAAAACTCAAGACAGTAACCTCAAACTTGAGAGCAGAGATAGAAATCAATGTGTGTTTACTTGCTCAGCTCAATTGATTTTTTCACTCATACAGATCAGAGTCCAACCTGTGCTGTGAGACTGCCCACATTCAGAGTGAGCCATCCCACCTCAACTAACCTAAGAAAAAAAAATCTAGATGGATGTGGTGGCCCAAACTTTCAATCCCAACATTCAGAATACAGAGGCAGGTAGATCTCTGAGATTGAGGCCAACTAGGGCAAGTTCTAGGACAGCCAGGGCTACACAGAGAAACCCTGTCTCAGAAGATGAAGCAAGGAGGAGAAAAAGGAGAAGGAGGATGTTGTTAAAATGTCTAGGCTTATCCAGTAACGAGACACACATCATGACTCAACGGTCCCACATGGAGTTTTATTGGTGGACAGGAAAGGAAAGGGGGTGAGAGGTAACCAACCCATGCAGAACTGAGAGAGAGAGAAGGATAAGATATGAGAGGTGGGATGAGAGAGAGAGAGAGAGAGAGAGAGAGAGAGAGAGAGAGAGAGAGAGAGAGAGAGAGAGAGAGGATGAGAGTAAGATAGACAAGAGTGAGAGGAAGATGAGAGTAAAAGTGTAAGCGGGCAGGGGTCAGTCCTTTAAAGGGGCCCTTTGTACCTGCGTGGTTCTCACAGAAATCTGGGCTGGCCAGAGGGCTGCCTGAGTGCATCTTGCCAGGTAACAGGGCAGGCCAGTGTAATGGGGGGGGGAGGAGGAGGAGGAGGAGGAGGAGGAGGAGGAGGAGGAGGAGGAGGAGGAGGAGGAGGAGGAGGAGGAGGAGGGAACTTCCTCACAGGCATACTCACAGCCAACCTGGTCTAGGCAATTCCTCACTGAGATGTCTTCCCAGGTGATTCTCAGTTGTGTCAAGTTGACCATTAAAAATAACCAGCACCAGCCGGGCAGTGGTGGCGTGCGCCTTTAATCCCAGCACTCGGGAGGCAGAGGCAGGCGGATCTCTGTGAGTTCGAGGCCGGGCTGGACCGACAGCCTCCAAAACAATACAGAGAAACCCTGTCTCGTAAAAACCAAAATAAAATAAAATAACCCGCACCACATGCCACATGGGAGAGTGCCTCTGCCTATCAACCTGGTGACCCAAGTTTGATCCATGTAGGTTCTCCTTAAATCGCATCTGTTGGCCTCTGTGCTACGCAGAGTCTTTATGGGAACAGTCAGGCAAGCTGCCTAGGCAGCAGTGAGAAATACCAACTACATGATCTGTTGAGCTGTCGGGTGAGTTCCTGGGAAACTGAAGGCATTCCATTACGTTAAAGCGGGAGCAGAGCCGAACATCGTCTGTGACCAGAGCAGAGGCTGCCTTTGAAGACCCATGAAGATGATGTAACCAGAAGCGGCTCATTAATCTCATTCAGTGTCTTAAGTCACAGTAAATCAAAGCAAAATGAGCTTCCACGGAACAAAGCTAGAGGACATTTTTTACGGTGTATAAAACATTTTATGGCTCCAGGGTTTGTTGTAACAAACTACCAAAAAGTTGCTTGCTTTTTCAGTAATAATTACATAAGCGCTTGCAAAGACCTCAGCTAAGTTTGAAATTCAGTGGATATAGAATTTGGTTCCTCTTTAACACACAGAGGCAGGGGAGTTAGAAAGGGGCAGGGGAAATGGGTGAAGAGACGGCTCAGCAGTTAAGGGCACTTACTCGGTCAGAGGACCAGACTTTGGATCTCAGCACCCATACAACAGCTTGTAAGTCCTTCTAACTACAGCCCCAAGGGATCCAGCACTCCTTTCTGGCTTCCATGCACACCCAACACTTGAGTGCAATACAGTATGATAAATCTTTTTAAAAAAATAGTGTTTGTGTACAGTACATTGATCAAGCAAAGCGAACGTCCACCCCTTTACACTTCAGACCAGCACCATCCACAATAGCGGAAAAGTCCTAGCAGCCATGCTGTCTGACAGGTAACCATTCGACACACGTAACTACCAACATTACGCAGTGAACACTCCCAAGTAGCTGGATTATTTTTAAAGGATTTTTCAATGTCAACCTAATGTAATGTCAATAGCTACCAGCTTCCATATTGGGCAAAGAAACTTGGGATCATACACCGCATGCTAACTGAACTAAATTAAGTCTGAGCCATTACTTCATTCTCAATAGTAGCAATGTAACTGAGGACATAAATCTTATACTATCATTTACAAACACTTTCGCCCTTGTCATTAGCTTCTGATCAGCACTCTGAGGTCAGCAGGTGAGTATTAGCATCAGTCCCATTACTGACAAGAAAACCGACACCCTAGGACGTATTAGGTGACTTAGGTGACCTGTGACGTCAACTACTTCTTCTTTAAACTGATTGTGAGAAACTAAAAGAATATGGCACTTATCAGTAAGCTGATCTAAAATGGAGGAATTTCTGGCACGGACGGGGCCTGGCTGTCAGTCAGTGCTCTGCCAGCCGTGGGCTTCCTTCCTTCCGTTATGTTTTTCCCATCATCAGCTCTCTCTGCTTTCCATTGTTGGAACCACGCTTGTTCCTCTGCGTCACGTGATCTCGAGGCAGACATTTGCCTGTATTAAAATGGAAATTCTTATATAACAATTGAATAAAGTATTGTAACAGTAACAGGTTTTCTCTGTCTTTGGAAAATGTGCTGGAACTTGTAAGGAAAAAAAACTATCTTCTTGTCTAAATTAGCATAATGAAATATATTAAATTGAATATGTATGATGGATCACAGCTTAGAGAGAAATGAATTGCACATCCCAGTGTCTAGTCAGTGTGCAGACGTATTAATGAGGGCGCCATAAACCTACTTCTGCGATAAGCCTACACAGCAGGTACTCTGCTAGAGAGATGAGACTCGTGTCACTGAGAAAGACCCCAGTGCTGCTAAACAGCTTATGTTTTATACATTTACATTGGAAAGGCAAACGTTGAAATTGGCTATCCAAAACCTAAGCCTGTGGTTTCGTGGATTCTCGATAATTGAAAACAGAACTTCGGTGCACTAAATCCACCTCTTCCAGGCTCTTTGCCATGACGGGCTCCAATCTGAAAACACTTGTTATAAAAGAAGCCTCTCAAACAAAGACCGGAGAGAGAGACAAAGAGAAGTTATCATCAATATATTGTACAAAACATCCGTGTGACTCACTGAGTAGTCTTTCTGTGGGTTGCTCTTCTGCTAATAACATTGCAGACCCAACAAAATAAGAAGCTTCCTAGGCCATCCAGCCTGCTTTTGCAAGCAGTAGAGGAAGACAGTCTCTGTGTGCAGGAGTGAGAGCATCCGTTGCCAATTCCCCCCCTTACCCCGGTGAAGCCAAGGTCACAAACCTTGGGAATCCAGATGTATGAATTTTCTGCTATAGTCAGAAATCACCCACAAGGACCATCTTTAATGCGGCTGTCTGGTATGCACCACCAATGTTGCAGAGGCTGTTAAATGTTGACAAAGTGGTACAAAAGGAAGCCATCAGAAAGATGAAAGGAAAGAAAAGCTACAGACATGAAGGCTATAAGATGCGGTGGTCTTTCCTAATCCATCAGAAGGGTCGCAGCTGGCATATCACAAAAGACACATTCTAAAAGAAAAGCCTGTCAAAGTCATGGAATCAAAGTCTTATGTGACGTGGATGTCTTCAGAGATAAAGGCGCAGAGACTGGGGGAAACGGTCTGGTTTTCTGCTGAGGTTTCATAAAGAATGGAGAGCCCGGTAGAAATGTGAATGGAGTTTGATAAGGGGCTAAGGCATGGAAAGGACCCAGTAAAGTGAGATGTTCACATTCTTCCTGGCCTCTTTGTGTGCTGTTTCTCCCTCCTGGGTATCCAAGTCCTCCCTCCGGGGAATCACAGCCTTTATGCCAAAGGGAGGCAAGAAGCAACCCTCCACAGTTTCATGGAGTGCTTATATCGAGAAGGGCTCTGGGGTCTATGTCTCCCTTAAGTAAAAGGAATTGTGACTCATATCAAGAGACAAAAGTGACAGAAGGGCGTAGGAAACAGGAGGATGGGAGAAAGGCTGTTGACACCTTACTTCTGAGCGCTACCCATCTCCTTCACTTCAGGGAAATCGTTACGCCACAGTGTCACACATTGGAGCATCAGATTTTGGCTCCCCAAATAGAAAATTCAGATTGGAAACACCAGCAAATGAACTTAATGTGGAAAATATTAATATTATGGCTGTTATTTTGACCTGGAGATATAAGTTGACTTAAGAATTTACAGATTACATAAGAATTGCTTCTCACTCATTTTAATGAAATATTTGTTTGTTATTAGATTTTGTTGATTTTTTTCAATGAAAACATATAAACTTTAACATTTAATATTTTTCAAAGGTTTTAATGAAGGGAGGGGAGGAATAAGGGAAAGAAGAGGGGGCACGATTAACACATTAATACAGATTTCAGGGACTTTGGAACTTATTTTATGTATTATTTTTTCCAAACCTTTTCCCCTCTCTCCATTCCATGACATAATTATCATGAGTAAAATAGATCTCTTTCCTCATTTGGTCTTACAGTTTATATTTTTTGTTTTATTTTTGTTTTTTGTTTTTCAAGGCAGGGTTTCTCTGTGTAGCCCTGACAGTCCTAGAACTCACTCTGTAGACCAGGCTGGCCTCGAACTCACAGAGATCTACTTGCCTTTGCCTCCCAAGTGCTGGGATTAAAGGTGTGCACCAAAACCACCCAGCTTAAATTTTTATCTAAAATGTGTAGTACTGTTTTAGCCCCTTGAATTTATTATATTGCAACTGTTCTTTCAACTTGATTTTAATTGCTAAAGATAAGCTGTTAAAGGAATTTATCCATCTTGATAAGACAACTCTCATTCTTTTCATCTACTGGAGAGTGTCCTGGAATTAGGGAGCTTAAGTTTATTGACTCCTATTCATGAACATCTCAGCTGTTCTGCCGTTGTTTATCACACACATGTACACTGTCACACACACACACACACACACACACACACACACACACACGACTATTCTTGCATGTGTGCTTGGAGAAGGCTTTTTCTCTAGTGCTTAGGATTGCTAGCTTCTCACTGATGCACATCTTTAGCTTGACCAGATGGCATCTGGATCCAGATGCATACAGCTAGATGCTATTTGAAGTGACTGGCTGCCATTCTCCATCCACATCCCTTACAATCTACTCACAACACAGTCACCCTATAATAATATGTCACATCATGTCATTCTTTGCTCAGAACCCTGCAGTGCCTCCCTGCTTCACTCTGAACAGCTGACAAGTCCTTAAATGATCCCAGCTTACATCTGCTATGACCTTCCTGCCCTCACTTGTTCTTCTTTTAAAAAATGTTTCCCTACATTAGAAAATTTGTTCCAGCTTATGAATCCTTGCAAGTCTTCCTTTGAAATAACCCCCTTAACAGTGAGGCCATCCACACATTCAATGGTGGCTTACTCCTTGACTCCTGACCCCATCATAGAACCATAGGATTTACTACCCAAGGCAATCAATACTCAATGTGTTACTTAATGTATCATGTTTTCTAGTGTTATAGCCACACCGGAGTATCAACTCCATGAGATCAGAGATCTTTACCTTATGTGCTCCCTGATGGACCCCAAGTCACCTATAACAGAATCCAATCCATGCTTAGTCATTCTAGACTATCTGCATGAACAGTGTGCAACTGTCATTCCATGTCATTCTTCGTAGGACACTGTCCAAACATAATATCGCTATTTTATTGTTAACCTACATGGATTATAACTTGAAGGACTGATATTCTGTCTTTTTTTTTTCAAAACAGAGCCTGATTTATGAGCGAGCAGGAGTCAGAACTCTTTTCACTGCTTTGTCCCTAATGTCAACAACAGGGCCTGATCCTGAGCAGATGACCCGGACAATTTGCTAAACAAATGGTTGGATGGAGATTCCCTGAGAATTTTGCTCTGCAATTTGGAAGTTAATTGTGCTGAAAGTCTATCTGAGACTTTGTGATTCAGGCATGCAAAGAGCCTCTGCACTCACCATTGAGCCCTAAATTACCCAGCTGAAGGCTTCTCCTCTTAACAGTTTCCCTTAAGAAATCCCATTGAGAAGAGAGAGCATGGGAATTTTCTGAGTATTTGCCTCAAGATAAGAATCTCTAAGGGGCAGGGGCTTAGGAATTCTAGACTAATCCCTAAATTCCTATCTAGGGGAGAGATCCTGGGAAGAACACTGGGAATTTTAATGAGTAGGTGAGACAGGGAGACAAACCTTGGCAAACAAGCCAGCAGCTTATAAACACTTGAGCGAACCATCTACAGCAAGGAACAAGGCCCCTCATACCCAACATTTTAATGTTTATAGTAAAGGCAGAAGAGTCAACAAATGGCCCTTTGGTGTGTTTGAATCGGGTTCCAGATCCTTTCTGTGTCTACCTAAAAAGGCCATTAGGAGTTTGAGGTGACTGGTAACTCTGTATTTACGAATTAGTTATAGACATCGCAACCGGAAGAAGGGAGGTTGCTGTCCACCCATCCTAAGATGGTTCTAAGATCCTGATGGCTTCCATCTCATGAAGCAGGGAGAGTTCAGTGTAACTATCTGAACACAGAGTAAAGGGGAAGAAACACCATGAGACAGAAAGAGATGTGCTGGAACCACTTGTGTTCACACAGGAATAAGCCTAGGAATGTTTGCTCATTCTCCCAACAGTAAAAGCCTTCCTGGGCATACAAATTACCTGATAAAAGGGTTCATGTTTACAACACATTCTACCAGATAGTCACATATGTATCAGTGTTGTAACTACAGCCTTTAAAACATAGTCTTTTTTCAAAGGAAGGTTTTAACTCATCCCTAGAATGCTTGCGGCTCCACTGCCGTCTCTGACAAAGTTGGTCAACAAATGCAGTTTTGGTACTCAAGCTTTCAAACACTTGTGCTTTGAGTCATCTTTCTAGTATCTTCCCAACAAAGAGTGTGTGTGTGTGTGTGTGTGTGTGTATGAGAGAGAGAGAGAGAGAGAGAGAGAGAGAGAGAGAGAGAGAGAGAGAGAGAGAGAGAGAGAAAACTTAGTGGGAACAGACCTATAATTTGATCAAATGAAAACTCTCCACTTTTAAATTTAGTGTACATCTCAGACATTCACATGCTTTGGGTTGTCTTAGTTATTTCATATTTAGCTTCTGGGATGCTAGAGGAAGGGGTATTTTAGAGACCCTGTGGGATTTCACAACTCTTTGCAGAACTCAGCACATGTTTATTAAAGAGTGGGCAAAACGCTTCCCATCTGTTAGCTTTCCCAAAGTGCTGACAAGAACATTCCGATACCCAGCCAGAGCCCTTTTTCTCCAGATCTTTTCTCTATTCACTCTGACCAAGCAAGGAGCTGTCGCAGTGATCAAAGGCAGACGATGATGCTTGGACACTCTAACGTGGAGTTAGAACCAACAGAACCATACCAAGCTACTTCGGGTTCTTGGATATTTTTGCCAATATGTGTCTGATTCACTGAACACTGTCTTCACCTCGGACTAGTCTTGAGCTTGTGTTGTTCTTTGATTTCTGTTCTCAAAGACACTCAGACCCTGCCACAAACAGGCAGACTCCCTTGAGTTGTTTGGTCACAGAAGTGAAGTGACCTTTGGGAACGTTGTCTACTTTTTTCCATGGTGCAAATCCTCAACTTCACTTTCAGAAACCAAATATTTTGAATACTTGGGTAAGCCAGAGAAGTTCACTCTGCTTCGTGTTGAGGCTGTATTTCTGAGCCACACCCCCATCCCACATGTCATCTCACCCTGCCTCTGTTCCCTGTTTTGCCCCCACACTCATTTCTGTCTTAGCTTGGCTGATGTAGACTCATCTAGCAACCTTTTCTAAATACTCAGAGAAGTGAAGCCCCTCCTTCTAACACTCTGTGGGGTCTGTGATTCTCCTTCATGGAGTTTCACACAGTTTGGGTTATGTCAGAACCCAGGCAAAAGTATGATGCGTGATGAGCAGTGCCTTGGGGAACTGGGAGAGGGGCTCCAGGAGGAAAGGCAGAGGGCCTTTTACCTCAGGTGCTTTTGTTCCCTGGATTGCTCTTGGATGTGATTTCATGCCTCCTGTGGCAAACATTTATATTTAATTTATAAGACATGTTTATCCTTGTTGAATGTCAGAACATAGCTACAGAAGCCAATCTGGTCAGTGTGCCCTGAATCTGGATACTGTCTTCTGCCTTGTTTTCATGCTTTCCCAGATAGAATCTATAGTACGTGCTAGGCAATTGTGCTTATATTGGTCTGTCCTAAGAAAGTTCTGGGAAAGGGCTGGTCTGTCAATATTTAGCATGTGCTCACTGGCGGTTTTTTAACTTGTTTTTCTGAACCCAAACAACCATCCTTAGATTATTGCTTTCTTTGTTACACTGATGTATAGAAACACACTGGACCTGAAGTAAGATTTCCACAGCAGTAGACCATAGTCCATCCCATTCTTTCAGGTCCTCGAGTCCAGCAGAAAAAATTTCCATAGGTCGGCTGAAAAGTTGGCAGGGTTGTTCATTGTTTTCCTGTAATTGCTTGCTTAATATCTATTAAAATTCTGATAGAATTCTAAAATGGCCTCCAACATCCACATCTTGTAATACAGGGGTCCTTGTGTAAATCCCCTTTCCTTAGTGTGGACATGGTCTGTGGATACAATGAGTGTCATTCCTGTGGTTATAAACTGATATGTGCTAAAGGTGAAAGGATCCTGCAGATGTAATTGATGTTCCTAACCAGCTGACACTGAGTTAATTAAGGGGTGCGTATGACCTAACCCAGTGAGCCTTTTAAATGAGGATTCACAGACCCTCTCCTACTAACCTTAAAAAAGGCAAAGTGACTTGAGTTTTGCAATGACAGACAAGCTGACTCTGTCAGCAACCCAGGAGTTTGAAGGCCACCTCCAATGTCAATTCCCTGCGGTGGAGTGACTGTGAATCCAGCTAGAATCATGCTGCTGTTGCACCAGGAAGCACGTCTTACTTGGGATGTTGGGGTGCTCATAGCATTAACACAGGGGTACATGAACAAGCAGAACTATCAACAGTAGTTCTTCCCAGCATCCCACACGATGGCTTCTAGCACTAGGAAATTCTATTCAGCAGGAGAACACTTGAAATGTGTTCTCCATGTCCTGCTATCACAGCCTATGGAGTTGTTAGCGATAGAGACCTGCCACCAAGTTCTGGTGTACAACCAGTACCAATAGCAAGTATGGGGGGAGGGGCTCAAGGGCTTCCCTGGCCAACAACTCATGATGAAATAGCCTAACACTGGCATTGAGATTTTTATTCCATTACCTTTTACCTTTTGTAATTTTTCCCTAACAGTTAAGATGTTGCCTTTGTTTAAATCCTCTAACCTACCCAAAGAATGCACATTCATACAAAGACATATGTTCAACTATGTTCATAGCAGTGTTGTTTGTAATAGCCAGAACCTGGAAGGAACCTAGATGCCCCTTAACCGAAGAGTGGATAAGAAAATGTGGTATATTTACACAATGGAGTATTACTCATCGGAAAGAAAACAAAGGAATCTTGATATTCATAGGCAAATGGATGGCACTTGAAAAAACCATCCTGAGTGAGGTAACTCAGTCACAAAAAGACAAACATGATATGGACTCACTCATATATGGATTTTAAACATGCAGCAGGGGATTGCCTGTCTACAATCCACACCACCAGAAAAACTAGGAAACAAGGAGGACCCCAAAAGAGGAATGCATGGTCCCCCGAAGAAGGGGAGGACAACAACCCCTGAGCAAATTGGGAGGGGGAGGAGGAGGGATGTGAGAAGGGGAGAGGAGGAGAAGGGGGGGTGGGGAGGAGAACAGGAGGACTGAGACAGGTGAGGAATAGAGGAGGGCAAGAAAGGAGATGCCTTGATAGAGGGAGCCAGTATAGGTTTGGAGAGAGGTCTGGCACAGGGGAAATGTTAGGGGATCCATGGGGATGACCCCAACTAAGAATCTAGGCAGTGGTGGAGAGACTGTCTTTGATGCCCTTCCCCTATAATGAGATTGATGACTACCTTGGCTGCCATTCCTAGAGCCTTCATCCAGTAGTTGATCAAAACAGAAATAGGCACCCACAACTAAACACTGAGCCATACTCCTGGAATCCAGTTGCAGAGAAGGAGGAGGGATGAGCAAAGGTACCAAGACGATGCTGGAGAAACCTCAAAAACAATTGACCTGACCTAGTGAGAGCACGGAGACCTAGTCATAAAGCTGGGGAACCAGCATTGGACCGAACCAAGCCCTTGAATGTGGGTGCCAGCTAGGAGGCCAGGGTAGTCTATGGGATCTCTAACAATGGAGCCAGTGTTTATCCCTAGAGCACAAATGGTCTTTGGGAGCCCATTCCCTATGGAGAGATACTATTGCAGCCCAGATACGGTAGGAGGACCTGGGCCCTCCCCAAAAATGATGTGACAGACTTTGTTGGTTCTCCATGAAGGACATCACTATCCCTGGGGAGTGTACGGGGAAGTCAGTTGGGGGGTTGGTGGGAAGCATGGGAAGATGAGAGGACGAGGGAATGCGGGGATTGACAGATAAGTAAAAGTGCTTCTAAAATAAAACAAATATTTTTTAAAAATTAAAAAATCCTCTAATCGCCGACTTTACCATTCTTTCATATTTAAAAAATAAAAAAAATTAAATACTCAGGGGCTAGCAATCTATAATAAAACCTTCTCTCAGAGTGTGGACAGGGTCTCTGAAGAACCATACCACCTGTCCCGAGCAAGTACAAATTGGTCCTAGGGCTTAGAAGTGGAAGGGATACAAATTAATAATAATAATGATGATAATTTTTAACTATCAAGGTCTACTACAGCATGAGAAGATTCTATCACATATATAAGTTGTTCTGTCAAAATAGCAACACCAATACAGCAGCATAGACAGGAGTTCTTCCCATTTCCCATGAGCTGTCTGGCTTCTTAATATACCATACTTGTCTGTTGAGGGTACCTCAGCTAAGTGAATAATCTCAATTTTTATAGGTTCTCATTTTACCCAGTTTATATTCCCCAAAACAATTCCCCAGTGGTAATATGCAGGGTGTATCCTAGTAACACATCCACTCAGTACTCATACCTGCAAGGAAGAGATGTCCACAATATGTGTAGAGGAAATAGCTGCCTAGCCCTTGGGCAAGTTTGATCTTACCATCTACAAACTTCTAGGTCCATACTGGTTCATCAATGTTCATTGCCCCTAGGGATTCTTTGTTGTGAATTAAGATGTATTCAACTCCAGAATCCATCAAAGCCCAAGTATTCCACATGCCAGTCAGGGGACCAAAAGATCCACAGTTCAACTTGTGCTGTCTTGGATGGACCTCATCTTCAGGCATCGATGACCATTCCTTCAGGGAAACAGCTAAGGTGTTCCCCACCACACAAGATGCCACTCCTCACAGAAGCAAGTGAGATGTTTAGACGAAAAGGTTTGTAACATACCTTTTTGTCATTCATGCCCTTAGTGAACTGTTGTCTGGACTTTAACAACTTCTAGGGGCTCACAAGCACAGCCTTTGTCTTCCTGGTCATTTATCCCCTGTAGGAAACACAGCTCAACAACATTTCTGCTGTATTTGTTCTCAAGTGACTCTGAAACCTCCTTGTATCTTTTTTTTTTTCTTTTGTCTCACCCCCCTCTTGGTTACCTTAGGACTTGTAAACCCAATTTATGTGCCACTCTAAGTCACTCAAATCAGCCAGGGAATCTCTACCTTAAAAAGACCATGCTGCCCCAGCAAAGCCACTAGCAGCCTCCTAGAATTCCATGTTCCTACTAAGTTATCGCTGCTCTCCAGCCAATGCGATGGATCTTTTCTAGTGAACCAGCCGTCAAAGGGCACCTGTGTCACACCACAACTGCACATCTTATCACCCATAGCAAGAGCCACACAACTGCCATCACATCCTGAAAGCATGTCGTCCTATGACCATGACATGGAAAGGTGACCCTGTCAGGATTTCCCCGGTGAATGTCCGACCCTGACTTTCCCACAGCCAGTGCCTGCGCTATTATCATCCACAGAAGGAGTCACGAAAGTGCCACAAGAGCAAGGTCACAGGTCATCCCACCTCACACACAGGGAAAGAACCAGAGCAGTTGCCTGCAGATCTTCTACCCTGATTCTTTCTAGAAAGATGTAAAGAAAGGTCGTTTTACCCCCAGATAGTGTACCAACCAAGAAACAAACAAAAAATATCCATCCAACTTAAGGAACCAATGAATTCACTGAGTTACTTCAGGAGCATGGTCAACTCAAAGGCAGTTGTGTCACCAAAACTCTCACCCTAGCGTGGAGGATGACTCAAAAGCCCTGTTCTGGAAGAGTCTCTGCCTCCAGGAAACCGTCTATGGTCTGTCTGTATGTTTGGTCTGGGAGAGGGAGAGAAGAAAAGAGGGGTCCAAGAGAAAGGCACTGAATGGAATTTCCTTCAGGGGGGAGGTAAATTAACCCTGAAGCAAACCATAGGGTGGGGTCTGGAGTGAGAGGCATCAGTCCTGGAAGGAACACAGAGCTAGGTGTTTTCTCTGAAAGGTTTGGGGGGGGGGGGAGCAGGGATCCTAGACTGTGAGGAAGCAGCTTGGTTAATATGTGACCTATGCTACATGGCAGGGGTCACAGAGAGCCGGCATAGTGGAGTAGGACTGGGTTAATATGTGACTGCAGTCAAACTTTCATGGACCTGGGGTGGGCTGGGTTGAGATCAGACTCTTTGGGAGAGTAGCGTGTGACCTTCCAGCTTTTATATAGTAACTATGAAGGAAAAGAGCCTGCAGTGGGTGGGACTGTAGGCTCTTTGCAGGAGCACCTGGAGGGTCTGGGCTCTAACAAATTCTAGCAACCTTAAATTAGACACCACCCAAGACTATTTACAGTTACACGACAAGAGACATTCTTGGCTAGACTCTCGGGTAAAAGTCTGATGAACTCCTCCTTTGCCCCATTATAACTGCCACAGAATTAACTATTGCTGTGTTGATTTGCTAACTTCACTGCTACAACTGAGCCAAGGTGTTGTGTAAGCCTTCTCAGCAATGCTGCTTCATGATGGCTGTTGTGGTAAAATGCAGGTAGAAAGGGCTCTCTCCCACAGGTAAATCCCCTGAGTTTTCTGTCTGCTTTTAGGCTCAGCTGGTGAATTTCAGTTTTTTCTCTGAAACCTCCCTGCATTGACCAAGTCTTTTAAATAGAAATTTACCCTCCCTATTGCCACACACCATAACTCACCCTCCCTCTGTAGGACTGCTTGTCCCACCACACTGGACACAGCTGTCAGCTGCAGAAGATAAACCACGAACACTGGGAAAGTTACCGAAGCAGAACCCTGCGAAGTTCCAAGACCGGGCTCATGACTCAGTGAGAGGCGGTGTTTCTCCCCGAATCAGCCTCAGCCGGGCCACATCTGAGGCTAAGCACAGCCAGGAGCTCGGCCATTGCCCAGCTGCGTGTGGACACATGGGCCTTGTGCTGCCTCAGATGAGAGGACCCTGTCCACTGATTCACTGGCACCTGGGGGTTCCTGGCTGGACATCTGGAAAGGTGCAAGCTGGAGTTTTATTTTCCAAAGCAGTCTTTTAAAAGTCACCCTCCGGCTCTTCAAAGTGCCTGGACGTGGTGAGGAGTGTGGTTTACTTTGTCCATGTTGCAGCAGCCTGTGTTGGAACTTATTGGGGATTCAGGCCTGTCATCAACATGCAGACTGACATGAACTTCACTGAGAAGTATCTGAGGGCTGGTCAGCAAACAGGAGAAATGGCAGGGTACCAAAGACTGCCGTGCCAGATCAAACACACATTCGGACATCTTCGAGGTGCCACTATGAGACCTCATACTCATGTAGTGTGTGAAGGGTAGACAGGTGACCCAAGTGTGTATTAAAGTGGATGGTTTAAAATCGGACTTGTTTGAGATGACATAAACAAAATTCTGTCCACTCTGCTTAACAGTTACAAAACATTTCAGATGTGATAGGTCATTTGTCTTCCTGACACACTGTGAGGCAGGAAGAAAATGGAACCCTATGACCCTTCTGTGGATTCGAGTGAAAATTGCAGTTTGTAATTCCTTCCACACGAAGTGATCCTCAGGGTAAGAAGCTGTCTGCGAGGCACCTGAGACTCACCTACACTAATCACTCACTTTTCTCGGATCACAGACTCAGGGATGTTCAGAAGCATACCCAAAGGTGCTCAACATGTCAAAGGAGGAACTGGGGCGGGGCTGAGGTCCTCGGTCATAATTTGATCTTTCGACTATAAAGACAATGAGGTCTACGTCCCCCACCTCCCGCATGCGCATTCCCATCTGACAGAGAACTCTGGAAGTGGTCTTTGGTTTGCTGTGTCTTCACTTCCAATTTCCCTCTTTCTAGTTCGTTCTCCCTTCCAAGTGATCTTAAACCCTCTTTTCCCAGAAACCCCCTCCCATAAAACTTCAGGATATATTTTTAAATCAAAGAAGTGGATTCAAACAGCACATTGACTAGGAATGATGCCTTATTAAAGAAAATTGGCCAATTATACAAGAGAAAAGATGTGATGTGTATTAATATCGCAGCAATTGTGTTTGATTGACAGGTTTGCATGCAATTTTATTCTTTTTTTAAAAAAAGGTCTTGTGTGTGTGTGTGTGTGTGTGTGTTATGCATGTGTGTTCATGTGTATGTAAGTGAGCCCACCTGTACATTTGCATGAAATGTCCAAAGGTTCATGCCGGGCTCCTTATTTCATTGCTTTACAGAGTCGCTTACTGGGCTGAACTCACTGTTCTGTCTAGACTAACTGGCCAGCAGGCCCCAAGGACTTGCCTGCCTCTGCCACCCTCTACCTCACCTCCTAGCACTGGAATCGCAGGCACAAGCTGATATGCCCAGGGTTTCACGTGCAAGCTAAAGGTCTGAGCTCAGGCTCTCGTGCTTGCACAGTCCACCCTGCCCCACACATTCTGACTTTTGTTCTTCTGGAGCTCCCACGCTCCAAAACTATGTACTGCTTTAGCGGTTAGGTAGGAAATCCCTCATTCTCTGCCTTGAAACTCTCCATTGGACAAAGTCAGGCCTTCCACTTTAGACTCTAAGACTCTAACTGCCTGAGTTTCATTCATCTATTTTAATTCTCAGTCTTTAAGAACTTAAAGGTGTCCAAAGTCCGTGTGTTTACTTGGGGGGGAGGGCACAGGAGGAGGGGAGGGAAAGGGAGAGGGACCTGGAACTGACTTGTGAAGCAACCTTGTTTCTTATCTAAATTTACACTGGAAAATAAAAAAAAAAAGAACTTAAAGGTGCTTAAAGTGTTCCATCCCTGG
Organism: Mesocricetus auratus; assembly: GCF_017639785.1. Classification (NCBI taxonomy): domain Eukaryota; kingdom Metazoa; phylum Chordata; class Mammalia; order Rodentia; family Cricetidae; genus Mesocricetus; species Mesocricetus auratus. The sequence goes on along the minus strand of NW_024429194.1, from coordinate 36,410,383 downwards.
AAACAGCTGTCAGCTCTTCTCCAAAGGTGCTAAACCCACCTCCCTGTCACATCTCAATATACAAAGCCCCCAACATGGAAGAAGACATCACTTCTGGTTTGGTCTTGGTATGTGCCAGCTCCCTTTCATTAACATCCACTTAAAAATACACATCATAAGCTGGGAATAGTGGCACACATCTTTAATCTCAATACTTGGGAGGCAGAGGCAGGTGAGTCTCTGGCCAGCCTGGTCTACAGAGTGAGTTCCAGGACAGCCAGAGCTATATATCAAGACTGTGTCTCAAAAAGAAGCAAACAGATATAGCTATAGATATAGATATATATGCATATATATACACACATCATATTATAATTTTTGTATATTATAGGTACACAAATATAATTATATAATAATGTGTATATCATGCATACAACATTATGATCTTTCAATCCTCTACATTGAAGGAGTTGATATTACAGTCCCATAAATTTTGAGAAGATTGTGTGTTCCTTACTGAGCACTTAGATGTGTTTATGGACTGTGAGTAAATCATGCCTTGGCAAATTAGCGATTGAAGCATTGAATTTCACAAGCACAGACTTAGAACTTTAGCCACTATTAACTTTTAGTAAATGTTTTTAACCTTTTTTTTCCTTTTAAACTTGGGGTAGTATGTCTCACTGAGGACATCTTTAAGCCAAGATTCAGCATTTGTAGCTCCCACTGTGTCAGAAGTCAGCCAGCCAGATAGGGAGCCAAGCACGTGAGGAGAAAGAGTTTCTCAGATTCTCTTTCTGTGTCGTGTTTCGCCCCGTGAAAGGCAGTTGAAAGACGTTTCTCTCCACGATTTTTAAAGATCGTCTGTCTTATGTACGACAACTCTGTGGTCTGAAAGGGTCTATTATAAAGAAAGGAAAGTGTAGGCTCAGTGTGAAAATGTCTGGTTATCCACTGTGTGTCACTTCAACTGTTCCTGGGGAGCCCTTTACTGTGAAACAACGCAGAAGGAAGAGTCATGCAGCTGAGACATGGCCACATGGAGAGGGCACCGGGAGTGGCAGACGCCCTAAGTGTCTGCAAATTTCACAAAGTCAGCAATAACCTTTCATGAGAGCTATCACTGAATCACGCTTCTTAAGAAGCTCTGTCAGAGAGAACCGTAGGCTGTCCAACAACCGCTCTAAAATGTATTCTATACCTTGCAGCAGGGTCCACTGAGTTCCACAAGTAGTGGGTAAGCAGTAACCTGAGACAAGGTAAGTCAGGGAGTCACCTGGAAGGTACATTTTTGAGGAAACATAGACTCCCCTGCCAACTGTTCTTCTTCCATAAGCCTGAAAAAGATCCAAATTTTCCTAATGGACTCAATCCTCAAAGTTAAAAAAGAATGTTGATCCGAACTGGCCTTTTAAATCCCAGGCACAGAAACACAGTGAGTCCCAGCTTTCATTTGAAATTTCAGCATCCACTGCTCATCAAAAGGTGTCATTCCTCCACCACCCATCAAGACACCGAGACAGCATAGGACAGGCCACTGTGGAAGTTAGGAAAGTAGAATGCTGCGTGACAACAATGTCAGGCTGAAGAAAAGGCATCAAGAAACAGCAGATACTGTGAGAGGAAGACAAAACCCAGCAAGGATGGCACCAAACTGGAAAACATAGTAACAAAAGGAATAGCAATGGAGATACCAAAGAGAAGCCTTACTGCTTAATTTAGTCTGTATCACCAGATAGCATCTATTAAGAGGTTGCTATAGGATGACAGAGGAGCTGGGACTATTGAAAGACGTTCTAACACTTTACAGCAGTGGTTCTCAATCTTCCTAATGCTATGACCCTTTAGCACAGTTCCACATGACCCCCAACCATAAAATTATTTTTATTGCTACTTCAAAACTATAATTGTGCTACTGTTATGAATTGTAAACATAAATATCTGTGTTTTCTGATGGTCATAGGTAATGCCTGTGATAGGATTGCATAATCCCAAGGGGGTTATGACCTATAGGTTGAGAATCACAGCTTAAAAGGAAGTAGATTCTCCTACTTTGGTCCTATTTTATCACTGTGGTAGTGTTTCTGTGTGGCAATTCCTGCAAAGAGCCCCTCTTACCCTTCTCCATGCATTCTATAATGTCATCATTTGCACTGAGCCAGGAGGATCTTCTGTCAATATCCTTACATTCTCCAGCTATTCTTTTAAAACATTATTTATTTTTATGTGTATGAGTGATTTACTCACCTGTATGTCTGCTCACCATGTATATACAGTGCCAGTGAGAGCTAGAACAGGGAGTTGTATCCTTTGGCCTCTGGACCTGAAGTTACAGATGGCTGGCATCAACTAGGTGGGTGCTGGAAACTGAGCCCTAGGTCCTCTGGAAGAGCCATAAGTGCTCTTCACTGTGGAGCCATCTTTCACGAGCCTCTTCAACTTCGTTTAAGTTTCTAACTTCAAAGATAAATTTTGCCAGAAAAAAGAATCCTTGCGTGACTGGTTTGCCTACCAGACCATGGGTCCAGTAGAATCTACTTAAACTTAAACTTTGCTTGTTCTAGACGTTTCAGGGGAAGATGATTGTAAGAGAGAGCCAACTGATCCTTACACAGTCAGAAAAGGTTCTGGCTAATAGAGAATCTTAATGGTGTCTTTTAAGAACTCACGTGACTCAGAGGTAAAAGCTCCCACTGCCCAGAATCACAACCTGAGTTCAATACCCAGGACCAGATGTTAGAAGGAGAGAACCAACTCCTCTAAGATGTTCTCTGACCTACACATGTATGCGCACATCTGTGCATAAGTGAATAAAAAATGTAATTTGAATTTTAAAAAAATTAGTTATTACAACAAACATAGTAGGAAAAGTCCAGTGCCTTTGAGAACTCCACTCCTTCACATTTACTCAAGCTTCCACCTCCGGTTGCTAGGATCCCTTCACATCATTTAGCATTTTGCTTCAGAGCCTTCCAAGTGACTCACCCAAATGAGACTGGGTGCTGCAGCCCCATGGGGATGGCTAAGTGAGTGACTAATAGTTCACACTGTAGAGAGAGCAGGAAGCTGGCTCTGTGTTTATTATTGGAAGCAGACACTAAGGAGCTGTTATAAGCACTTGAAAATACTTGAGCCCCAAGAAATGTTGCTCACCTACTTTGCTTAATTCTAGCAATTAGGGTTAAAGGTGACTTCATTTCCAAGTGGCTTTTGAGTGGTGTGATGATGATAATAACACAAAATTAAATGGTGAAAGATACTTGGATTTTGACATTTTAAAAACCGCAAGTCACAATTGCTAGAAGAAAGAAAATAAGGCCTCAAATTGATTTGGACTTACACATTGCTTTTGTTCATCTGGTTAAATGAGATTCAATCAGCAACATCTTTCACCTGGTAGTTAGAGTTCCCACCTAACACCAAGCCAACAATGAAACTCTTCAGTTCAAAATATCTTACATCTTTTGGATAGATTTCATTGAAATTTTTCTTATAAAGAAAAATGGCTGCTTTCAACAAAGGAAATATTTCTTGTAACAATCATATCCTATCCTTTATTATCTTCTAAACCATTACTATTTCACAACTGTTTCAAACACCATAGATCCACCATCCTTTGATGATGATGATGATGATGATGATGAGGAGGAGGAGGAGGAGGAGGAGGAGGAGGAGGAGGAGGAGGAAAAGGAGTAACTGGTTACAGAGATAGCTCAGTCAGAGAAGAGGAGGAGGTCTTCACCTGCCATTCCAGCACTGGGGAGGAAGAGATGGGTGAATCTCTGGGGCTATCTGCCTAGCCAGCCCAGCAGATTGTTGAATCCTAGGTCCCAGTGAGAGACACTGTTTTTAAAAACAAGGTGGATGGCATCTGGGAAACAATACATGAGGCTGACTTCTCACCTCTACGCACATAGACAGACGGACAGACATAATCTAAAACCCAGTATCATATTTTTTATTGATTTGGGTAGGAAAATTGTTCTTAGCTCATAGGAGACTCTGTCAAAGGACATTTTCTTTTCCTTTTCTACCTATTCAGTATTTCCTCATGACACACTTAACAGCACAGAATAACTCTGTCCATAGACCAATATTCAAGAGCTAATCTACCATCGTTGCTGCCAACAAGGGGAAAGAAAGCATCGTCACCCTGAATCTCATTCTGAAATGCACCTTAACTAAGATATTTAGCATTCTTTCCTACCAAACCAGAGAATCACATGAGAAAATGGATCTTTTAATCCACCTCTCCTCTCTTTTTGCAGATTCACCATGAACAATAAAGTGGTGGAAACCATGTTGTGTTTTGGTTAGACCAGAAGACAACCACAGACATTGTCAGGTTCGCCTCACCCAATGAGCAGTTTATAAATAATAGTTAAATCTTACTACTGCTTCATACGGGTGAACTTAGCATTTATAAACTATAAAACTCTGTACTCATAGATGACGTTTTTCAGTGTGGATGGAAAAGCAGATTTTGATCGTTCATCTGATGTGCCAATGCCAGGCCATAGAACAGCCACCCTTTGTGACTGCAAGTCAGTTTACCCACAATTCACTGAGCCAAAAAGCAAAGATGGCCTTTCTGTCTATCTGTAACTTAGAATAAAAGTTCAACCAATTGCCAAGTGTGGGTGCATGCCATTAATCCCAGCACTCAGGAAGCAGAGGCAAGTGGATCTCTGAGTTTGAGGCCAGCCTGGTCTGCAGAGTCCACGACCCCTAGAGCTGTTAAGTAGAGAAACGCTGTCTCAGAAAACAACAACAAAGTACAACCAATTTAGCAAAAGATATTGGCATTTTTGATTATCTATTTTTATGTTCAAAAGTGCTGACTTATTTAAGGTATCTATTCACAAATACCAATAAAACATCAGTTCACCCAGATTTTGTGTACATCAGCTCCTCAGGTGTATTCTTTTTCTTTTTCTCCTTCTCCTAAATATGACCCTGATTCTCTCCCATCTTTCTTAAGTGGCAAGCCATCAAATGACCATGTTATAAAATGAACCTCAATCATCCCTCAGAGTTGACCTTTTCTTCATCCCTTCCTCTTGGAAGGCTGTAAACCAGTTGATACAAAATGCTATATCACTGAAAAGACACTGCCCTGGTGTCTTCCCCCTCCTAAGTGATGCATTTGCATTCCAATGGAAATTCTCATCATCTGCCTCCAGTGTTAGGGACACTACATTTAAAAGGGAAGGAAAGGCACCCTGAAGTTTAGCTATTCTAGGGAGTTTCGGACAGCCTGGAAGGCTGATAATGGAAATATATCGAGGTTGGGAAAGTCCTGACGGGATGGGCAAAAATGCTGAGTCCTCCCTTTTCCTTTTACTTAATGACAATGCCAAAGGTCACTCCCTGAAGGAGACACACCAGGAGATAACAGCACACAGCTCTCAATGTCCACTCTCAGAGATACCCTCTCCTCTCTCCCCTTTTATTTTTTTTTCCTCTTTGCATAAAGTTGCTTTCCATCACCTCTTGCTTCTGAATCTTTTCCTAATTCGGTGATGAAAGTTTCCAGAAGAAAAAAAAAAAAAAAGAAAACACTGGGAACTAAGCTTAAAAGCTTTTCCATCTGAGCAGCGAGGGAGGCAAGAGAGCCAATGATTGTGACTCATTTTAGAAGGCACCGTGTCCCACAAGAAGGGACCATGGTTCAACTGGCCAGAGGGAGACAAAATGTATAACTGGGGAGAGTTAGAAGTGGGAAGAGTGTTTCGAGACTTATCTGTCTTTGTTCATGAGGGCAGTCTGACCCACTGGCATTGGGAAGAAATGATCATCCCCAGAGATTTAAAAGGTAATCAGACACAGGCTGCTGTGGATGTGTGAACCCCTGATGATTTTTCTCAGTTTGAGCATGGCCCAGTTGCCAGAGATGCAAGATTGGCTGGCTCGGTGGGGAGTCATCTTTGTAATAGTTCTCAACAGTCTGGGGAGACCTGGCCCAGTCTTTTGCAGGTGATTGTATTCCCAGTCCTCTGAAAGGAAACAGAGGGCATTTAGTTCTCCAGAAACAGCCTACTTTTACCACAGGTGACATTAAATTAGACAACAATTTTAGAAATTAAAGGTGAAACGAAAAATATTACATTGCACGCAAAATCACTGCCAATTCCAGTGACTACTTACAGAGGAACACGTTTAAAGAGAGCATTTCTAATGGGGTGTTCTCTGTTCTGACATCCTTCCTGTCATGGATGCGATGCCAACGTCAGGTTACTTCTGTTATTAGACTTTTAAATCACATCTGGAAACTTAATCTCCAGGATTATGCAAACCCTCCCCCCCCCAAGTGACTTTCCGAAGAGAATTGCAGCTTTAAAAGGATGTGGAAAACAACAGAACTCTCGGATTTTCACACCCAAAAGGTGTTTTTCCCTCTGGTGCTTTCCCCTCATCCAGCTACTCCACAGCACCAGACCAATAAAAGAATAGAATGATGACCTTTTGAGGGTAATGAAGAACCCAGGGAAACAAGTGTTCCAGGCCATGGGGACTGTGTTCCTCAAGGTCACATCCTGGTAGATGAAAAGGCTTCTAGTGTGCATGAGGAGTTGTGAGGAAAGTTGATGAGACACCCCATCACACCTACCCTTAGCCACACCCACCCGGGATAAAGCTCCAGTGTAGAGCTCCAGGCAGTTCTGCCTTCCAGGGCTCTCCGTGCTCAGCACAAATGTGGTCCTCCTAGAAGGAAAAGCAGCTGTTTTTATACACAATATGGATGGGGAAGGGAGAGCTTGGCTTTGAAAGAGAAGATTGGAGAGGAGTCAATGATGCCTACTAAAGGCATCATAATTTCCCCCATGGCATTTTTATTTAATGATAATGAAATCTGGTCTCCACGCAATTTCCTCATAACAGCCAACTTATGCTGCGAGCTGTCTTGGCACTAGCAGCACGGAAAGAGAAAAGAGGTTGGGGGTGAAAGCTACTAAACACATTATCTTTTCTTGAGGCTTTTTCTATAAGCAGTGACAAGGTCCCTCGAACAGTTGCTAACGTAAGCAGGTGACTCTTCAGATTAATGCCTTAATGGGGGCACCAAAATCTGACAGAGCATTTGTCAGAACGTATAAGAGGGTCTGAAACAAATTATTTATTCCTTGGGAAACCTGGATGAGTCAGCGGCAATGGGATATGGTTTGCCCATAAAGAGAGCAGGAGCGAAAAGTTAGGAAGAATTTTTTTGTTTCTCTGCAATTTTCTACTCGCTGATTAACAGAAAGCATGCTGCCTGTCCGAAGAATAAACTGACACGGCATCAGGCTTCTTAGCCTTTAGCTTATGCTTATGGGCTTCCCAGAGTGTCTGCCTGCTCTTCCTTGGGGGACTGGGAGGCAGCGACAGGGCCAAGAGTGGTCAATACTGAGAAAATGGGCCGGCGCTCCACTGAATGCTACCAGTTGATGCTGAGGTACTTGACAAGCAGCCATGCTTGGAGAGAGCCTGAGTAGGCAAGGAGAGAACAGACATACTGAAGCCTTACGACCACCACACTGAAACAACAGACCCCAGGCTGCTTCTGCTCACCGAACCAGTGAGGAGCAAATTAGAAGAAGGAAGGCAAACCCCAAAAGAAAAACTGGCTGTTTTCGCTCAAAAGGGAAGCTGAATGCGGTCAGCCCAGTCATGACCCATCACTACAGCAGAGCACTGTCTGCCATCAGGCACCAGGTCCTGCTCAAGTCTGGTCATTCACCCAATCCTAGGAAAATTGGCAAGGCCAACTCAGGTCACTGTTTTCCTTTATTATCAATGCATTGGCTGCATTCTGTATTCTCCGTACAGGTGGCTCATGAGGCTGGCTTCTTAACTGTGCTTCGTGGAGCTGGTATGATACACTATAACCTACCCTTCTGGATCTAGAAAACAGGGACTCTCTGACTCCCTCCGCTTGAGGCACCAGACCTGAGGAGGGAACTGACCATTTTACTGCTGCAAGAGGGGTTTTCTTCTGAAACATCCAGGAAAGTGACTGGAAATCCTTTTAGGGAGTTTCTTCTCCAGCTATCCACAAGGACCCTCTTTCAGTCTTTTTTTTTTTTTTGCTTCTGAACCTTCTATGCTTGCATATCACACCCAGCCATGATGAGAAAACCAAACAGAAGTGTTTTCCTGTGCAGAATGAATGGGGCCATTAAAATAAGATGAATGAAGCTGCATTCAACGGCAAAATCTGGTTTCAGAGGCTCCGTTATCTCTGCCTTAGCACCACCTACCAACACTGAACTTTGAATCCCAACCATACTTATTGTATAAATATGGCTGCACACACGTTCCTTGGGTCAAAGTCTGGTCTGCCCTGGCAACGTGAAGAGATGATGAATCACTTTGAATTCATTATAAGGTTTCTACAGGGACTTGGGGTTGATTAACAGCTGCATTTTCAATTTTACTGCAGGCCAGTTTCTGAAAACAGTGCAATTTTTGTTTCTAAAAAAACCAGACACATTTTAAAGCACTAAAGGAATGGGGAGGCTTCTGCAGACTCCCCTCCCCCAGGACTCACATTGTCTTAACAAGTCACCAGTCTCTGCAACCATCATTTGCTCAGACATTTATTCTGTGAGTTTGGTGACCAAAGAGGTATTGCCAGATGAACACAGCAAAATCTATGACTTGCCTTTCGAGTTATTAGTATTAACAGTAAAATGTTCCCAGCAGGGGTTAACTAGGTCACCTGTCAATTACTGAAGTCTGGGAGAATGGGCCCCTAGGCTCAACACTCAGGTAGTAAGTGAAGTGATTTTGACTATTTATGGACAAGATGCTGAGACTGAGATAGTGCCCTGCCTTCCTAGTCTTCAAAACGAGATCCTGCACATACTCACACAGCTGCCTGAAGTAAGTTCTGCACACACATGCTCTTTGGCTCTTGTGTCCACACCATCAGCTACCATCAAAAGGTCTGGCAGCCCCAGGGAGGGAATCTCCCCCATTGACTTGTCAGTGCCGGCCACACCCACTCCTTGCTGTTTGAGTACTATCTTACCACTTTCCCTGTTACCTGGTGGCCATTGCTTTCTTGTTCCTTGTTCTTGTCAAATTCTGAATCTTCTTCATCAATCTCCCAAATAGGAAAGATTCATAGAAGCATGGCCTATGCACAAGATTCAAGCTTTTGAAAACTGAGAGTGTTGCTGGTGGCTGTTGTCAGAACAAAGTGCTTCCTGATGTCTTGTTCAGAGAGTTTCACAACTGGCTCACCTAAACTAGTGCTTTTCAAACACTAGTGCAGAAATGAATGAGGTAGAAATGTGCAAGATGATTCCAGCACCCTACTCCCTAGGACAGTGGTTCTCAACCTTCCTAATCTGTGACCTTTTAATACAGTTCCTCATGTTGCCATGGCCCACAAGCATAAAATTGTTTACTAACTGTAATTATGTTACTGCCGTGAATTGTGATAAAAATATCTGGTATACAGGATACCTAATAGGTGACCTCCAAAAGGGTCGAGACCCACAGGTTGAGAACCACTACCCTAGAGTTTCTCATTGAGTAGGTCTAGTAAGAATTTACACTTTTTTTTTGTTTGTTTTACGAGACAGGGTTTCTCTGTATTGTTTTGGAGGCTGTCGGACCAGCCCAGCCTCGAACTCACAGAGATCCGCCTGCCTCTGCCTCCCGAGTGCTGGGATTAAAGGCGTGCACCACCACCGTCCGGCTGAATTTACACTTTTTTAAAAAACTTTTTTATTTAAATTAGGAACAAGCTTGTTGTACATATCAATCCCAGTTCCCTCTCCCCCTCCTGCCCCCACCAACCTCCTATTCCATCCCCTTTCTGCTCCCCAGGAAGGGTGAGGTCTTCCATGGGAGAAATTCAAAGACTGTCATATCATTTGGAGTTGAGCAGCACTGACCTGAATCAGGACCCAATCCTTTCCTATCCATGAAACCCCCAGGAATGGGAAATTAGAACAGAATGGAAGGTTAAGAGGTCTCAGAAAGGGAAGATAATTACAAGTGAGAAGCAAACACTAGGAGCCAAGAACTGAAGAGTAAGAAGCGTGAGGAAATAGATAGCTCTCTTGTGGTGGCAGGGGGCTAAAGAGCTGACTTTCCACTGTGGTTTTCCCACTGCGAGAATACAGACAAGCAAACACAACTAAGTGTTCAGTGGAGGATGCATACAACAGTCCCAACCATTATGCATTCTTTTTACTGGCCATGACTAACTCTAGAATGATCTAGAGCTTTGCAATTAAATGCTTTCCAAATGCTAGCTGCCTAAAAAAGGAGTGGCCCAGAGAAGTAACAAAAAGAATTGTCAACAACTGTATTGCAGAGGTTGAGGGTGTGGCTCAGTGGTGGAATGCTTGCTCTGAATGTTTACAGCTCTCAATCTGACTTTCAGCATGAGAGAGGAAGGAAGAGAAGGAGGGAGGAAAAAGGGAGGGAAGGAGGGGTGGAGGGAGGGAGAGAGGGAGAGCAGGAAGGAGGGAGGGTAGCTGTATTTCTTTTAAGTTATCCTTTATTCCACCATTCAGAACTAGAAGTTTTAAATGAAGGCTTAAAGCATTGGTCCTAACTATTCCTCATACAGTAAATATAAATTGAAGAAATACATGGACAAATTCAGTTTACAAAGAAAAACAGAAACTAACAAAAAAGCAAGTGAAAAATGTAGAACTAAAAAGCCACAGCATTGTACAAGTCACTGAGTAGCTTAATTAGAAGGCAGGAATAGACCATGACCTAGTATGGACCCAAAAACCTCAAAAAGGACAAATTCTCTCTCTCTCTGTCTGTCTCTCTGTCTCTGTCTCTGTCTCTGTCTCTGTCTCTGTCTCTGTCTCTGTCTCTGTCTCTCTCTCTCTCTCTCTCTCTCTCTCTCTCTCTCCCAAGGATAAGACTAATAGGAAACATTTAATGACAAAATAGTCAATTCACCAGAAGGAATAACAGTATAATATTCTTGGCAATACATCTTCAAAGCACATAAAACAGCAAAAATCTAGAACTACAAAGAGAAATAGACATACTTGAGGTATACATGAAGACCGCAGTATGTGTCTCTCAGAAATCAATAGGATAAATGCACATAAAATTAGCAATTTGAAGACCCATCATGAGCTACCAAATTGACCTACATCACATTTACCAAGCCCCCAGCCCACAGAAAGATACACATATTTTTATACATAGACTATTCATTAGGAAAAACCACAACCTCAGCCTCAAAAACATTTAAAATAATTTAAATCATTTAAAGTATATTCTCTAGCCACAAAATTTTAAGAAATAAAATAGAATGAAACATATAAAATTCTTGAACATTTGGAAGTTAAACCCACAAGTCAAAATGGAAGTCTCAGCATGAACCAGTGTTATGATCCAAACAAAGTGGTAAGACATAAAAACTACAACATTTAAAAGAAAATGTATTAGGGCTAGCAAGATGGTTCAGTGAATAAAATGACTTGCCTCCAAGCAATCTGAGTTCAATCCCACAGCGGAAGGAGAGAACCAGCTCTAACAAGTTGTCTTTTGACCTCCACAAGCACACCATGGCATAAGCATGTCCACCCTCTTCTCCAACAAAGAAGCAAATAAATAAATAAATAAACAAACAAATAAGGGACTTTGGATAAATAAAAAGGTCTAAAACATAATCTCAAAAGCAGAATTGATCTAAGAATGATTGATGAATTATCCTTTGTTTTACCACACTAATTCAAGTGGATTGTGGCTGTAACTGTACCCATCAACCCCATCATGTTGTCATTTAGGGGCAGATAACTAACTGTTGTGAGCCTGTCCTGTGTGTCCTAATAGCTAATATAACTTTGGCTTCCATCCACTACCTTCCAGTAATATGCCCAACCCCACAATTTGACAACCAAAAATATCCAAGTCTAGACATGGCTCATTGCGCCTCTTGAGGGAGACAAAAATCATCCCCTACCTCATGGACTGAAAACCACTGCTGTAACTTATTAATTTTAACTGCTACATAACTTTATATTGTTAGGAGCATTCTAATGATTAGAACTTTTTTCCTGTAATGGGCCGTCCTGTTATGAATATTCATATACATATAGATGCTAGTACAGACATGGGAGAATAAAGTTGCTGGACTTTACAGAATCTGTAACATCCCCTAGCTGGAGAACCCAGATTTCACTCCAAAGCTGAACCAACCATGTTCTTTTCAAGTCAACAAGGGGTTCTATTACTTCATGTGCGATACATTTTGTGCTGATACATAGAATTTCTACAGAGCTAATAAATATGAAGTATCCTCCTCTTATATTTCTCTGGTCTCTGGTGACTTGAGCTGTTGTTTGACAGTGTCATACACTTATGTAATAAACTTTAATCATTTACACCCACCCTACCTCCTGGCTGAAACCATTCTTCCCAACGAATCCTCTTTGCACTCATAGGCCTTCCTGTAAGCAGACCTTGAACTTGTGACAGTCCTGCCTCTGACTCCCAGGTCCCTTTGCCAACAGGCCTTATTCTTTGAGCTCTCCAGAATAAATAGTGCATACTTGTTTATGGTCCCCCTAAAGAACAGCAGCATATACCAGCATACTCCTACCTAACTCAGTAACCATCGATCAAACTTCCCTTCTTTGAAGTTGCATTAACATTTAATCTACTTGTAATTGACTTCTATGAACACTAAGGGTTTGATGTTATTTTGTTCCTTAAAAACAATCAATTACCCTGGCAACCTGCATTGAATGGTATGTGTTTTACCACCAATTAGCAATGTCACTTTTGTCATGTATTTCTTTCCCTTTCTACTGACAAGTGTCCTCCATGCCCACTTTGACATGACCACACAATTTCAATTACTAGAACTTTATAGCAAGTCTTTTTCTTTTATGAAGTTTTTCTACTGTATTCTTCTATAAAACTAGCCCGAGTTGCCTTACACTTCTGTTCTTTTTTGTGTGTGTTCTAAAGTTGAGCTATCACGTAGTCTCTATGGGATTTTTTAAATTGAGAACTTTAATTGAACTTTTATCAATTTTGAAAATACACCATCCTTATAATATCATGATTCCTGCAGACGTTTTTTCTTGTCCTGCACTGAAGTCTTTGCAGCTTCCCAGTTGGATATTTAGTGCTAGAGAATAAGTCCATTGTATTGTGATACTTATTCTACCACCGAAATATACAAGATACCCGCCCAGCCCCCACGACCTGCCTTTGAACCAAACTTTGGGCCAAAATTTCGGTAAGCTTTTCGTAAGTTTGTTCCTGTTTCATTTTTTGCTATTCTGAGGATTGAATCCAGGGCTTCAAGCATGTAGGCAAAATACTCTGCCACTGAGTTACACCTCTAGGCTTTTTAGCTATTGTATACACAAAAATTTAAAAACCAGAGGTTTTCAGTGTTTGTTAATACTCTAGAAGGCACCAAGCTCTGCCTTTTGTTATATTCTGTACTGTTGCGGTGGCGAAGATGAAGAGAATGGGGCGGGGAGTAGAAGTGGTGGGCCTGTCAGCCAGTCCTCACAGCTTGTCCTATTTATCATCTATGAATCTATGAATGCTGGCAGTTTTATTTCTTCCTGCTTGTAACTGACTTTCATGCCTTACTGTGATGACTTATGACGTCTAAACAATGTTGACTAAGAAGCCTGGATAGCAGGCATCTTGTCTCATTTGTAAATGTTAAAGAAAACATTTCTTATCTTTTCATTTCAAATGAAATTACAATCGAATTAGCACTGGAAGGTACACTTTACGGAGGGGGGAATTAAGCCATGTTTCAAGTTAGTTAGTTCATTTACTCAGGACATAAATGGAATTTTTATTTTCTTTGTGATTCTTTTCTGTCCACAGAGAGGAGTTTTTGTTGATACTAGCCCAGAATGCTAAATTCATTTGGGGTGTGTGTGTGTGTGTGTGTGTGTGTGTGTGTGTGTGTGTGTGTGTGTGTGTGTGTGTGAAAACCTGCAGTTTTTAAAGAATTAGGCAGTGGTAAAGCCCAGGGTTATTTCTTGACATCTCCTTTTAAAAAGTAATGGTCTAAATTGACAAAGCTATTATGGCCTGTTGTTTGTGAAGTAAGTTAAAAGATAACTAAAGGAATATTGGCACAGCTGTCAAATTGTGTAGAATTTTACACTTTAATGATCATCATAAAATAAAGATTTAAAAAAACTAACAAGGTCTGGAGAGATGACTCAATGGTCATAATACCAACTGCAAAAGCATGAGGGTCTGAATTCAGATCTATAGCACCTACTTAAAAACCAGGTGGCTCATACCTGCCTATAGCAGCAGAGACGGAGCACCCTGAAGCTCACTGGAAGACCAGTCTAGCCCAAACAGCCAGCTCCAAGCTCAGTGAAAAGACCTATCTCAGAAAGCAAGGATCAGGGTAGAGGAAATACCCCAAATTGATTTCTGGCCTCAAAACATGCACACATACGGATGTGCACCCCCCACACACATACATAATGTCACACACATGTTTACACAAAGCACAGAGCCAGTCTTAGTTCTGAGTCTATAGTTTCCAAAACTAGCTATGGATTAAGTCATCTTGGAAATATTTTTGTGTGACTGTTGCTTGGACTTGATCTTTTCAAATAAATATCTGTATTAATTCTTTTGAGAATTAAAAAAATTTGGGAGGGGTTTCAAGACAGGGTTTCTCTGTGTAGTCCTAGCTGTCCTGGAACTTGTTCTGTAGACCAGGATGGCCTCAAACTCAGAGATTCATCTGTCTCTGCTTCTTGAGTGCTGGAATTAAAAATATGAGCCACCACTACCCAGCTTCTTTTGAAAATTTTACACAAAGATGTTGACCATATTCCTCCCCTAACCTCCTCCTGGATCCACTCCAGCTCCATATCACCACAAACTTCATGTCCTTTTTTTAAAACTTTTTTTAATGACTCATTGACTCCAATTTGTGTTTTCTACATACTTCTGGAGGAAGGGCCAGCCATTCATTGGAGAGTGGTTGACCTACCAGGAGCCACATGCTTAAAGAAAACTGACTTTCCCTTCCCCAGTGGCCATTAACTCACAGACTCATGAACTCCTTCCCACTCCATGATAGAATGCTGACTGACTTGATCTTGTGAAGGTAACCACAGCTGCTGTGAATAAGTGTACGTGGAAATCCTGTCATGTCCAGAAAACATTCTTATTCTCCAGTCCTCCCCAACCTCTGACTCTTACAATTTTTCTTCCCTTTTTCTTTGATGGCCCCTACGCCTATAGAAGGGGGAGTGAGAGAGATTTTCCACTTATGACTGTGTAAGTTCCACATTAAGCACCATCCACAGTAGGAAGAAACTTTTCCCATGAGGTAAAGAGATGAGAATTTAGAGGGCAATTTGATAGTAGTAGGTTCACCCCTAGAACCTGTGAACTGGTACCAGGCATGTGTTTTCTCCTACAGCATGGACCATAAATTCAAACGAAAACCTGAAACATTACACCCAGTGTCTTACCATCCCAATCATTAGTGTAGTTCACAGGTTCATGGCTGAGTAATACTGTTGATGGCTTTTTGCCCCCAAAGGAGCCTTCTGGTACTATAAGAGCTAGCCAGTAGGGAGGATGCTTCCTTAGTAATACCAACTTGATTTCTCCATGTGCTGTGATCAATATGTGTAGTGCCTTCAACAGTGGCATCTTATCACCAAGTTCTGGTGGGAATCCAAAAACAACAGCAGTAGCCCTCACACTCCCCATTTCCTCTTCATATCTACTATGTTCTATATCCCTTGGGAATTTTATAAAGATGTCTATGTCAGTGTTCCACTCCAGCCTGTTAGTTCAAGGTGTTTTCTATTCTCCAAGTCTTTGTTGTTCTCTGTCTGTCTCTGTCTCTGTCTCTCTCTTTCCCTCTCTCCCTCTCCTCTTCCCTCCTTCCTTCCCTTCTGCCTTTCCTCTCTCAAAACCTGTGTTGGTAGTACCACTTCTTTTTATTTTATCACAAACTAGTTTAAGGTGACTCAATTGTAAAAGGATTATATTACTAATAATTGACCAAGAGGCCTGCTTATCTTGTACCATTTTCTCCTCCCAACAGGATCCAAACAGGAGACTGTGTGTCTTAAGAAAAGTCTACAGCTTCACTCATTAACACCCAAAAACTGCAAGCAGTGGAGTCTGCTTGAGAAGAGGTCAGTGTGTAGCAGGAAATTGCCCTCATGCTTAGGAAGGTCCCCACTGAAGTGCCTTGGATCCTTTGCTGTCAGAGTGTCAACACTGAATCCCCACTGTTTGGGCCTCCTCTCCTCTCTGTATCCTGTTCTACTTCCATCCAATGACTCAGGGTCTAAGTGAAATTACAAGAGTCTTTTAAAAAGAGGAAGGACAGGAACTAGACATTTATGTGAAAGACAGCATGTCAACTGCACTGCCAAGAAAAACTTAATGAATCAAAATAACAGATGGGTTAGCCTAAATAATAATACATAACTAGCGGGTGTCATGTGAAACTTCTGGAATGTCTGAGGTTTTCTATGCTCCCCTTATGATAGTTTGGCTTTCTGGAGGCTATTTTTCTGGCTTTTCAGCATTCTCATAATTTTTCTTTGGTGACATCTAGATTTCCTGTTATCAATAATAATGTATTGTAGACTTAAAAGTTGTCAGGAAACAAAAAAAGATGAAGATTGCCAAGAAAGTAGGCTTTCAAATGATTTCACTGTAAAAATAAATGAATAGTACTTGAGGTGAGGAATAAGTTGACTACATTTTATCAGGAAATTGAGTGTGTGTGTGTGTGTGTGTGTGTGTGTGTGTGTGTTGCATAGTTGTATATCTTAAATGTACATAATTGCTATTTAATTAAAAAACAAAAAGTTAATAAAATTAAGTTCATCTGGTTGGAGTATTTTAAAATTAAAGTTAAGTCTTTTGTGCAAATATCTCAAAAAGTGGATTATATAAATGATAGCTTTTTATTCTTTGAAACAGGGTTTCTCTGTGGCTTTGGAGCCTATCCTGGAACTTGCTCTGTAGACCAGGCTGGTCTCAAACTAACAGAGATCGGCCTGCCTCTGCCTCCGGAGTGCTGGGTTTAAAGGTGTGTGCCACCACTGCCCACTGATTTTTTTTTGAGATAGGGTCTCATGTAACCCAGGCTGGCCTAAAGCTTTCTATATAAGAGACTGTCATTGAGTCTGATCTCCCTGCCTCAGCTTCCTGAGTACTGGTATGACAGGTGTGCACCACCTCATTCCATCCAATCTAAATGATGGTTTAGTCTGGCTTCCTGACCTTTTCAAAGCCCAATGCAGGACTCTTCCAGGATCACACAGAAACTTCAGTCTCTGGTCATTCAATCTAGTTCTCTTTTTGCTGCATTATGTACTCATGCAGTGTTCTTTAAAATGATTACATGTACACACCTGTAATTCAAGCACTCAGGAGGATGAGACAGGAGAATTAGAAGCTCAAGGCTAGCCTTGCCTACAAGGCAACTCTGTCTCAAAAAAATAAATTATATATAAAATTTCTGTTCTCAGCCATCATAATTTGTCCTAATGTATGTTTTATCACAACAGAAGGTAAATGAAAATACTCTGTACATTTCTTAATTTACCTTATAGAGGGGATAAATAATACCACAAACATTAAATATCGAGAAAATATTTAGAAGTTGATGCTTCTCAAAGAAATAACTGGTGATATCTTTTTAAATGCACTTTTAATATAACTAAGAAGCTTTCTAAGCTAGCCAAACAATTCTAGAGTAAAATAGTGAAGTGTTTAAACAATGTGACGATCTTTCTAAAGTTTAAATAAATGTTCAGTCATCCTTATATGAGCAGACCATAAATGAAATGGAAAGAGAATATCAAGCTGGCTGAATGCATTCCATACTCATGGTTTACTCACTACAATGTTGTGCATAGTTTTCTTACTGATTCTTCCAGAATGTACATATTTCTTTTTAATTTTTCCTTTTTATGTTTCCCCAGTTCACAATTCACATAAAATACCCATTGAAGCAGACAGAAAAGTGAAATGAATGCTTCCGAGCTCTTCAGGGATTTAAATAGGTTTTTACAGTAAAGCCTTGATTACTGGAAAGGACAGACATGCCTGAAGCTTGATAGCAAGAATGAGAACCAGGATATTTTCAAAGTGTCAGAGGAGACTCTGAACTTGGTGGAGCTGATGCAGTGGGTTTTCAACCCCAGAACCTGATCAAATACCATGCCAGAAAGAGATCAGTCAACACACAGCATGGCAACAGTAGGGTGAGGGGGAACAGTTGGAAAAGATGTGCAAGGTTGTGGTTTCCTGAAATTTTAGATGACACAGAGAGTCCCGCAGGGGTTGCTTCATTAGATTATTGTGAAATTTGGACTCAGACGGAGTAAGGCAAACCCACAAGTTAGAGGGTTTCCAAAGTAGCTTAAAAATCACTTTGAAAACAGGACAGAGCACCCTTCCAGGCAGTATGACTACAACATTGATCAACAAACACTGAGAAACACAATCAATGGTTGGCTAACAAGCAGTATCCAGGTGAGGGTGGGCTTGGAGCAAAGAAATGCACTTCCCTTTCTTGGTTAGGAAACCTGGTGGTTGTGTTATAGGATACAGGGTTCTCTCAGGCATCTGTGGAAATTTGCCCCCAGTGAAATATTTACAAAGGTTGTAGGAGACCACATTAGGGTATCTGAGCACTTTTTAAGAAAGATCAAAGATACTGCATTTTTTTTCTTTCCTCGTTTTGTCGTCTTCTTCAAGAATCAGCTGACCAAAACATTTATCCCAGATGGGTAGAATATCTACTGAAAGATTATATATATTTTTTAATCTCAGATTTCTTCTGGATCCTTTCATGGCTTGATTCCATATCATTTCATGATACGGGGATTATATTGATTGGCTATTTACCTACTACAGTGCCACGTGATTTCATATGACTCCTCTAAGCAGCACTTGCTTGACTAGGACATCAGCTTCCAAATTCCAATCCATCTCCCGAGCAACTACTGCTTCTGAGACTGTCCTAATTAGCATCAGTTGTCAAGATGACACACGTGGGAAGAGGAACTCTGAGTAATTGGTCTCATGGTGGTTTAGTGGGAAATATCCCCAGTGGGATCAGATGTTTGAATACTTGGTTCTTCGTTGTTGGACGTGTTTGAGGAGGTTCGGAGGTGCAGCCTTGCTGGAGGAAATATGTCACTGGGGACAGGCTTTGAGAGTTTAGATATAGCATGGCCCTGCTTCTAACAGCAATCTCTCCTTCCTGATGTGGGGTCTGAGTTTCCTGCTCTTACTATCATGCTTGTCACTTGCTGCCTTGCTTCCTGGCTGTGATAGACTCTTAGCCATCTAGAAAAATAAGCCAAAATAACCTCTTTCTTCCTGAAGCTTCCCTGGCCATGGTATTTTTATTATCACAGCTTCCATCAATTGCCCTGTGGAGATGTCTGTGGTGTACTTTATTGATTGCTGATTGATACATCAGGGCCCAGCCCACTATCCCTAGGCAGGTGGGGCTGAGCTGTATAAGAAGGGTAGATAAGTAGGCCAGAGGAAGTGAGTTAGTAAGCAGAGTTTTCCCATGGTCTCTGCTCCTACTTCCAGGATCCTGCCTTGAGTTCCTGCCATGATGTCCCTCAATGACGAATTGTTGTCTGGAAGTGTAAAATTATATAAACCCTTTCCTCTCCAGTTGCCTTTGGCCATATGTTTATTACAGAAACTAATCTAGAACAAATACCTTTCTCATAATTATTTATGTATTTACCCATTCATTCAAAATAGTATATATTTTAAAACATACACCATGTATAGCACTGAATACAACAAAATCCTTGCAGTCCATTATTTCATAGTGTTTATGTATTGATTATGATTAGAATAGAATAATCTCATAAAATTATAATGTAGTTGGTGAAGGAATTCTGTTCACGGCTGCAACTACATTTTGCCATAAGCTCCTTGAGCTGAAGGAAACTAATATTTACTAAACACTTGCTATAAGCCAGGCATTATGAAAAATCCCTCTGCCTCCTCGCTGGGTAGGAAGTTGAGTTGGCTGCTTTCTATGGGGTCTACTAGAGCTTAAACTGGTACTCAGTTAGATACTGATAGACTGATAAATTGTCTTTAAATATCTTCCTAGATATCACTCAAGCTATAGCAAAAAAGAAAGGGAAAAAAGGGGGAGAAAGATGAGAGTGATAGAGGGAAAGAGAAGGAAGGGAGAGAGGGAGGGAGGGAGGAAAGAATGAAGGAAGGAAGGGAGGGAGGGAGGAAGGAAGGAAGGAAGGAAGGAAGGAAGGAAGGAAGGAAGGAAGGAAGGAAGGAAGGGAAGCAGGGAGAGACGGAGGAGACTATTTGGAAGGTCTCTTGGAATGCCTTGGATTTTTGTCAGAGAGACGTTTCCACTGCATCATTTAACACAGTGAAAATGAAAATTAGGCTCATGTTCTGATTCTTCTATTAACCTTTCTGCACTTCCAGTAATTTCAAAAGATCAGTTCATTCCTCTCAGTATTGTTGTAAAGACTTTGTTTATTTATAGTTCTGAATGTGTGCATGTGTACATATGTGTGTGGGGGTATGTGCAGGTCCATGAATGTGCACACATGTGTGGCAGCCAGAGACTGACATCAGGTGTCTTTCTCATTCACTCATTCTTTGAGGCAGTTTCTCCATACAGACGGGAAACTCAGCAGTTCAGCAAGTCTAGCTATCGAGCAAGCCCCTGGGATCCTTGTGTCTTAATCTCCCTAGCACCAGAATTGACTGCATGCATACATCACCACACCCAGCATGTCACATGGTTGCTGTGGATCAGACTGGGGTCCTCTGTCTTGGAGCAAGCACTGTATCAACTGAGACACCTCTCCAGCTTTATTTACTGTATCTGTCAAACATCCAAGATATAGTATGCCAGGCATTATCCTTGCTATGGAGGATGTCACTGTCTTCCCGAGACCCATCCCTTCTGCCCTTTCCTCCCATCCTCTTCTCTCTCTGGAAGAGAAGGAATTCAGATAGTGACAAGTCATGTTGTTTGTGGGTAAAAGATAAGGTTCTGTTTTGACAAAACACCTCTGGTTACTTCCAGACCCTCCCGAACTTGACTGATGGACAGCACGGGAAATATTCAATATCCAGGCAAACATAATTCTTAACCAGGCAAGTCATGGCAAGAATTCCAGATCCTAAATATACCAAGAGAATCTCACATTACTATGTTTAAGGGACCCCTGATAAATACATTCCAAACTGATTTACAAACCTTAAAGGTAAACATCTTAAATTCTTAAAAATCAGTAAGGGCCATTGAAATGGCTTAGTGTGCAAAGTGTTTACCACAAGCCTGATGACCTAAGTTAGAACCCTGGAAATCATGCTGGAAGGAGGGAACAGACTCTGCAAGACTTTGGATGTCTTACACACATACACACACACACACACACACACACACACACACACAAATACACAAAATAAAATAATTTTAATAGAATAAAAATCATTAGATTCTCCTTTTCGTCCATTTCTCTCCTTCCCTTTCTCAACACAATGACTCCTGTTGTAGCCACTCTGCATCGATCAATATCTACCTTTAAAAGACATTTCAGTACAAGGTGGGGGGAGCTTAACTGTAAGGTAAATTCACTTAAATTATGAGCCAATGAACATATACATGTTGAAAATGTTAATGAATAAAACATAAATACACTGTAATTTTCTTCATATGTGATTAGAAGAATTTTCCCTCACAGGAGTCTATGACATATCCAGAAGGAACCATGAGAGAAGCAATGTCATTCACAAGACTGATGGCCTCTTAAGCTAATGACCAGTGGATATGCTAGAGTGATTTGTCACTTAATTATATATTTTATTTATTTATTTATTTATTTATTTATGTCTTACAAGTACTTTTGGGAGCACTCCATGCCGTTTGGGTTAGCTGACGAATAACAACTTGTTGAATTCTCTCTCTGCAAGGGAGAGAGGGGGCAGGGAGGAAGGGAGACAGAGACAGAGACCATCCTTGTGAAATTCCTGAGGCCAGGGCAGAGATAATCACCTCTCCTCTAAGAAAGGCAGCTATGTTTGTCCTCCCATGTTACTGAAGCATCTTTGTCAGTCATCCTAAGGAAACCTTGGGATTCTGTGGCTGGCTATGGACCTGGACATGGATGACAATGAAATAGTCTTTGTTGGGAAATGATTGCTCTGAGTATAGGAGAGTTAAATTGGCTATGCATAGTTTCTTGGATTTTTGTTTTATCATATTTTTAAGTTGTTTTTAATTTCATTTTATGACAGTACATGTGTGTGTGCATGCGTGTGTGGGGGGGATAAAAGGATAGCCTGTAGGAGTCAGATCTATGCTTCTATCATGTGGATCCTGGGATTGAATTCAGGCTGTCTGGCTTGAAAGCAAGCGCCTTTATCTACTAAGCGACCTTACCAGCCCTATAAATTATCCATGCCAAAGGTAGGTAAATCTGATGAACCTTGAATTATATTTTTGACCCTTCTAGGTAAGAAAAGAATATGACAGATTTGAATGGGGGAGCCCCAAGGTAGATTTTCCCTTTATTTATTTATTTACTTATTTTTTCTTTTCTTTTCTAATATACTGAGAAAGAAAACGAAATGTCTGTATTTTTATTGGTTTAGGTTCCAAAGTGCTGATTCAGAAACAAGTCTCTTTGCTGCACATCAAACTCTGACTCTTTTTCAATACAAAGGAGTGAAATTAAATTTGACAAATATGTGTTGACTTTTCATAAAGGAACTGACAAGGCTTGGGTGTCAGATGCATCTGTCATGAGTTCCATACTAATGGCACTTGGAGCTGCTTCCCAGGGCTCTTAGAAATTCGTGATAACCAGATTTGGTTTTGTGGTAATGTAGTCACCTTCCACTTATATCATTCACCCACCCCTCTGTCTCATCCTTCACAGGATAGCTACACAGGAAAACAGCAGGCTCAAACCTAGCTGGCCAGAGTGGCCTTCAGAGAAACAAGGCTGCGTCCATAGCTATCATTAAATGAAAAGTGTTTTCCTTGTGTTGAGTTCATGAAGATCCATATTCTTAGACACAGAGCCAAAAATAACAGGCTTGCTTTTCCCGATGTGGGAGGAACCCTGCCCTATGACCCAAGCTGCCCACACAACCACTGAGTCAGAGCCTTGTGACCTCTTAGAAGAAACATACTTAAAACAAGGAATTGTCACTTTAAATTGAAGAGTGTTTTTTTCTTTTTCCCATGAGTCTTGAGTTAGAACATTATGAAAGTTCATCATGGTTTTAGTATAAATAACAAAGCTATTACATGTAGCAGTAGAAAAGCAGTCATCATTGGTGGTTATTTTCCATCTTCCATAGTATTTGCATTGATTTTACCCCGTAGGAAATAAGATGGTAATAAATTCAAGAGACTAGTGAAAATGAAGCAGTTTTTAATATACAATTCTACAGAAGAGGATAGTGTCATGGAGAAAAGGCAGATTTGACTGGCATACTGATTGGGCACAAGATGGTTTAAAATGCCCCATTCATGAGAAATTCCTGTCCTTTGTTCTGTGGGCCAGGACTTGAGCCTTTCTCAAATCCCCCATCTTATTGGGTTAAGACACAGCCTTATCTAATGACAACTTTTAGGCATTGGAGTCTCCCTTTTCTGATCATGGACTCAAGCCATACAGCAGGTATTTTGCAGCAGCCCAGCTCTTCTTGCCATACAAGTAGCAAACTACCTGTAGCTTCCCAATTCTTGTTCTGAGATAGGAAGGCTCCAGCCATCAGCGAGGGAAGGGGGCTGAGTGCCTCCCCCTCACCTGTAACTCTGATGAACTCTAAGCACACTCATACTGAAAATGGACAACACTCTATTATAGTTCCTTTCTGTTTGTTGTTTTGGGGGGATGTTTGTTTGTTTTGAGACAGGGTTTTTCTGTGTAGCCCTGGCTGTCCTGGAACTTACTCTGTAGACCACACTGGCCTCAAAGTCACAGAGAACTGCCTGCCTCTGCTGGGATCAAAGACATGTGCCATGACCACCCAACTTTCTTGTATTTCTTAGAGTTTATATTGCTGTGATGAAACACCATGACCAAAAGCAACTTGGGAAAGAAAAGCACACTTTTAATTAATGTACATTTCTCATACATTAATTAGAGTACATTTTAAATTAATGTACTTTAATTAATATACATGGCAGGAACTCAAACAGGCCAGGCACCTGGAGGGAGGACCTGAAGCAGAAGCCATGGAGGATGCTGTGTACCGTCTTGTGCCTCCTAACCTGCTCATTTTGCTTCCTTACACACATCAGGACCACCTGGCCAAGGATGGCACCACCCACAGTGTGCCAGGCCTACCTCTATCAATCCTTAATTTCAAATCTACTACAGACTTGCTTACAAGCATTTTCCCAATTGGCAGCCCTTCTTCCCAAATGGCTCTAACCTGTATGAAGCTGACAGAACAGAACCAACAAGGACACCCCCATACTGAAACTATTCTCTGAACAAATATAGTATTACATATCACAAGGAGGAAAACCAGCCATCTCTGAAAACTTTCAAAATTAGAAGTAGCAATACATACAAATTCTGTATTTCCAAATCCTTTATTTTGTGTTTCCCCTCAAGAGCCAAGAGGCAAGGCTATGGTGTCTAATCTTTAAGTGTCACTCGGCAAGTTGCTTACATTCTCCTTTCAACTTCTTTATCTGTAGAATGGAGCCAATCATTTCTGCCTTATGGAAGTAGAATGGAAATCAAAACTATTTAGAGCACGTTAGTAGATCACTATTGCTACAGTTCTTATTAAAACTCCTCATTTCTCCTACTAGCCACTGTCCTTAAAGGTCTGAGAACCCTGAAGAAAGCTCTAAAGCAAAACCCTCACTGACATTTTAGGATGTTCTTTCTTGTAGAAGGCTTTTCTGCACCCTTTACAGGGCATCCAACTGAAAGGCTGGGATTCTGTTTTTGAAGATGCACAAAATATTTAACATCCAAGTTGAACATCGTGAAATCCTCTTTCTGATAAAGATTTTGAACATGAATTCGTCTTTTAAAATAGGAACATCTCTCTCTCTTTTTTTTAAAGAAGATGGCTTGATTGACATGAAATCTAAAAATCTACACAGCACTAAAAATGAGGTGCTTCAATTTTCTGGGGTGATATAATAGAACTATCTTACAGGCACTCTCAGCACAGCTCGTCAGCAGCTCCATGGATTGCCCTAGAGATTGCTGACAGGTTATAAAAAGTTGGGGACAACCTAGCAGATATTATAACTCTCTAACCTTCTTGAGCCGTTTAAGTTCTATTAGCTTCCTGAGCTCTGTTGATTGTTGACCGATGATTGGTGTAGAAAAGCCCAGCATTACAGTTAGTGGTTCCATCCCTGAGCTAGTGGCCCTGAGTGAGTAAGGAAGCAAGTCAGTCAAGGCAGGAGGAGCAGTTCCATGAGCAGCACTCTCCCATGGCTTCTGCTTCAGTTCTGCCTTCAGGTTCCTGCCTTGACTTCCTTCCCCCACTTCCCTGACTGACAGACCACAACTGTACGAGAAATAAACCCTTTCCTCACCAAGTTGCTTTTGTGGTGGTGCTTATCACAGCAGGAGAAGTCAGACTGAGATACCCCTGGAATATAATAAGCCCCTTTCCCTGCTTCATGGGGATATGTTCCAGTTCTTAGGACACAGTGGCACAGCAAAGGAATGAGTGACATTTCAGGTCACCAAGGATAATTCAGAAAGAGGAACAGAGTCTGAAGAAACACACAGGGGGCAGAGAAACAAAACAACAGGAAGAATGAATCCCTCGTGCCCCTGCCCCACCCTCGGGAAACTTTGCTAAGAATGTGCTTGCAAGGATGAGTGGGGAAAGAATAATTCTTGTGACTGCTTCACTCAAATCCTTCTTTATAGGACCTTAAAGAAGGTGGCCAGTGGAGACCAGATGCTTCCTAAGCTCTTCCCAGAGATTCCTGGGATGGAGGTGAGATGAACATTCACAAGGAAGAAACAGACTGTTGGAGACAATGAAAGCCACAGCCAACATTTACTGAGTACTTTTGAAGGCACAGAGAGATTAGTTAGAGAGATTAGTTAAGTGATTTGCTAAAGCTGTATTACTAACAAGCTTAGACTCTGGTAAGCTAAACTCTTGAACAGGTTGAGTACTGATCACTAAAGCATTCTGTCTCCTGGGTCATAGTGAACACAGAGACTCTAGCCAAGCCTACAAGATGAGAGAGCTTTCCTGGTTGGGATGAGGCCTGATAAAACTCTTGGAGAATAAGATTATATCCACCTCAATGGATGAAGAAGGGGTAGAAGCCTGGCCCTCAATAAGAAATGACATGAGCATCCATTGTAAGCTATGAAATAGCATAATGGGTTTAGACAATACCAAGTTCTATAGTATTAGACTATGATACAGAAAATAGGAGAGCTTGGATTTGTGGGAAAGAGTCAGGTCAGACAGGGTGACTTACGTTATCAACAGAATTTATAAATTAGTCTATAAATAAAAAGCCACCAAAAGAGTTTTTAAGTGAAAGAAATTAAAAAGATTTTAGATGGATCCCTTTGATGGCAGTGTGGAGGACACAAAGTTGGGAAGAGGGAAAACTGGCACCAAGGTAGTCAGCTGGGGACAATGGGACAAGTTAGATAAAAGAAAACAAGGGTGCAGATTATGGTACCAGAGAGACAAACAGATTCAAGGAAAGTTTGAGAGTGAGTCAATGTCACTCATCAATGTGAAGAATGAGCAGGTGTGAGCAACAGTGGTCAGACCTCTGATGGTGGTCATTCGGGCAGTATGGTCAAAGAAAACAATGATGTTGCCATAGCAATTTGGGGAAATATTGGTTTGAGGAGCCTGAAAAATGAATAATGAGGTGTTTAGAAAGCACTGAGTCCTAAGTGTAAAAACCAAGGGAAAGTTCAAAGTTAAAGGTTCAGGTTTGTGGTTCATTCACTCACTGAACAAATGTCCATTGACAAAAACAGCCTGTTTCTTCAAGGGCACCAAGGACCTTGTAAGTAAGATAAGAAATTTCAGTTTTTCCTGTAGTTAGCAATAATTGGATTAAGCAAGAGAGAAATAAGCTCCAAGCTGTGGTTTATAAACATCTGTTTGTTAGGAAAAAAAGGAGATAGTCAAAGGGCAGAGAAGACAGACTAGAAAAAGAGCATTAAATAAAGTGAACAGTAGCTCTGGGAGGGAATTTAGAGACCAGCAACATCAGCCTAAGGGTGCGCAATGGAAGGTACAACCACAAAGCAGGCACAGCCAGAAAGTTTATGAGAGGTGATGACACCCTGAGCATCAAGGAGCAGAGTACCAAGACAGATGGTATGGGTGACAAACCAAATAAATGTGAGTGGGGTACTCAGTTCATTTATGAGAAGTACATGGTATCTCATGATAATGATCGCCTATGTGGCTCTTTCCAAGCGATGATGGATGAAAAAGTCAATAATGAACGCCAAAAACATCAAGAAAAATCACAGGGAGATGGTTAGCTTTTACTGTCAAGGAGTCTCAATGAGAAATTGTGTGGATTGGCCTATTGGCGTGCTTAGGAGGCATTTTCTTAATCACAATAAGTGAGGCGAGAAGCCCCTCCCTGAATGTGCCTTGCACCATTCCTGGGCTGGCCCCTGGATGGTACAAAGCAGAGAACAAGCTGAGCACAGCATGCCTGCATTCTTTCCCTCTGCTCCTGCCAAGGGGAGGGAAGTGATGTCATCAGTTCCCTCAAGTTCCTGCTGCTCTGACTTCCTCACTGCGATGGACTGTTAACTGGAGCCAAAAGACACCCTTCCTCCCCTAAGCCACCCTCGTCAGGATACTTTATTCCAGCAGAAAGAGAGGCTGGGAGACCATCTTCTGTGGGCTAGATGAGCTTCTGTCTAAAGGAAGGATAATGCGTTGCAAGGGAGTGGAGGAAAGAAAACTCTTTGATATTTTAGTTGTGGATGGAGATGGAAACAGTCATAGAAAACAGTGTGAGCCTCCTCAATAACAATAATGAACGCTGAAAAGGAGATCCAGTAGACTGTTGATTGAGAAATCTTCTGGGAAAGTACCCATATATATACATATATGTATGTGTATATTCCTGTATTTACTGCAGAACTAGTCACAATAGGCAAGACACAGATGCAATCCAGGGATCCATCAATGACTAAATGATTTTAAAAGGTGGTATGTATAACCCCCCCCATTATTATTTGGTCTTGTAAAAGAAGGAACACTTGTTTTTTGCAGTAACATGGATGAATTTGACACCACCTCTCAAATGCTGGAACTACAAGCAAGTCCCTCTATTAGACCAACTATGATAAGTTAGACCTATGCAAGAATAAATACTATCAGTTTCACTTAAATACAGAATCTAAGAGTCTTTATTCCTGGAAAAGATGAGAGCGGTGCTTACCAAGGACCGGGAACACATTGTTGGTAGTTGGGAACAGGTCCCTGAGAGATAGAATAAGTTAAGTTTTTAAGTCTGTCACACCACAGGATGACTGAAGTCTCTAGGCTGTCTATTTCAAAGTAACTGTTGGGCTGAAAAATCAAATGTCTCACTATGTATGTTAATAAGTAAACAAAGTGATAGGTGTGTTGATCGGTTTGATGGAATTTCCCCACATAGTTTACATGCATTAAAACGTTACTTGAAACTTCATAAACACACCAATCATCCTTTGTCTATTTAAAGTGGCATAAAATGGCTGAAGAGATGCTAAGAGTGTTTGGTTACAGTCTCCAGCATGGCTCCAGTTCTTTCAGTAAACCCCGCCCTCTCAGAGAATCGCCAAAAAAAGCCCAGTTGTTCTCTGTGATGCAGCCACTCCTCCCCGAGGCTGCCAGCTACTCAAGACCCCACCCACCATGATGGGGCACAAAATCCAGCTTGTGGAGGATGCCTCATCACCCCATGCCGCGCCCACAGGGTGCTTCTCCTGTCGTGCCCCCCCTCCTATAGCAACCCACCCCCCATCTCCCCACCCCCTCTGCCTTATCTCTGGGACTGGAGGGTCACCTGCATTGCTCAAATATACCTGGTCTTTAACTTTTTAATTCAACCTGACCTGGCTTACTACGTCAGCAGAGAAACCTATTATCGGGGTACAGAAACCTTTCAAAGAATACATAATTTTCTTGCAGAGGATTCAATCGAGTTTGGATTCCAACACCCACTGTAGGCAGCTAACAATTGCCTGTAACTCCAGTTCCCTCTTCTGGAGTCTACAGGCACCTACACTCACATGCACATGTGCCTCCCAACTGCTCCCCACCATGCATACACAGAATTTTTTTTTAAGTAAATGATGTTGAAAAGCAAATGAGTTTACAGACTTACTTTTATTACTTTTAATTACATGTATACATGTATGTGTATGTCTGGGCACGTGCATATGTAAGTGCATGTGTCCTCAGGGTCCAGAAGAGGTCATCAGATCCTGTGCAGGTTAAGTCACAGGTGCTTGTGAACTGCCTGATGGGTGCTGGGAACCAGCAGTTTTTCCCCTCTGGAAAAGCAGTACTCACTCTTACCATCTCTCCAACCCTTTAAGCTACTCTATTTAAAAAAAGCTTAATTTTAATAGGGGAGAGCAGAGGCTATGGGAGTGTTTGATCCTTTTAATAGACTATAAGAATGTATTTTTAAAAAGTGGTTCAGGATAAAAGATAGAACAACTGTGAAACAGGGAAGGGGCTGGCCTCAGACATGTTGATGTCTTGCTTTGATGCACATTTCTGACCTAAATTATAGATCCCAGCGTAAATTGTCTTTGGGGATTATTTAAAGCAAATGGGTTGAGCATACACAGAGCAGGCTGGCTCCTGCGTTGGACAACCATTGAGTTCAAATCTCTTTACTTACAGCCCTTCCCCGTGCCTGGCAAATGTGTGTGGCTTGCTTGTGTTTGGGAGCCCATGGGTGTGATGGACACACTGCCTGCCCTCATTGCCTACCTTTCCGGGTCAAAGTCCCTGTGTGCTCCAGAGGCTGTGCTCCGCCCCAGTCTCCATCCCATGACTTGAAACATTACTGCTGTGCCTGTGGTTTGGAGTTTGTGACAAATGGGAAACGATGGTAACACTTGCTTCCAGGGCTGTGCAAGAATTTCTTAAGGGGAAAGCAATCTGGGAGGGAGGACTCTGCTCCTGAGATGCCTCACAAACTCATCCCGTGGGGATTAAGGGATTCCTTAGCCTCAGAAGGGCTGGCTCTGGGTCCTAAGGAGGTGGGTGTGGTGACACTGGCGGGAGCAGAATCAGGGGGCCAGCAATTACTTTGGTTGGTAGAACAAGAAAACCATTTTGTTTGTGAAGGAGAGGAAGGCAGTGGGGTGTAGGGTGAAGAAAGAGAGCAGTGGGGTGTAATGTAAGGACGGTCTTCTCATGAGTTTCTATGGGATTCCTAGTGGTCCTCGGTATTCCTCATACTTCAGCAAGTATTTAAACCAGCATTCACTGTTACAAGCTTTTATTTGTTTGAAAATATCATTTTGATCATCATGTCAGTCTCATATTTAGTTCAGTGGCGCCCTGGTGCCATTTAGATTTTACTCAGTAAACCCAAAAAGGGTAGATTTGCTCTCCTCCTCATTTTCCATCTCCACTTTGTTTTTTTTCTTGTGCTCTTAAATTATTTTTATGGGCAAATAAGCCTCCAGATGGAAGTTGGAAAAGTTAGGCCAAGCCTGAGGAATTGCCTGAGCTCTTTCATGCACAGTGATCAACAATTGAAATTAAACTCACTAAAGTACTCCAGAAAACATGGGATGGATGGAATATACCGAGAATAGCTCCATGAAGTTCACTGATGCATGAAGAGTAAGTAAGAAGCTGTTCCGGAGATCCAGGAATGGGGGAAAGGAAGAAACAATGAGGGTAGGGTGTTGCTCATGGCAGGCTTCATCGCAGTAGCGGCAGAAAGAAGGGATTCAAAGGGACCGGCCATGATGCAAAATAGGGAAACCTGCAACCAGTCACCACCTCTCTGCATAGATGCAGTGACTTAGATTTTCCAAACCCGGTTCATGTCAGCTTGGCAAGCTGGTGGGGACAGACAGGCAAGGCTCTGCTCTGTTTTCCTCTTCCCGACACCCGTGCACGTACGTGTCATGTGCCCCCCCCCACCCTATGCAGTACCCCTTTGCAGAGGGAAGCCTCCTCCCACAGTCTGTCTTTGCCAAACTTTTCTTTGCCCCATCAGAACATTCTCTCTTCTTTCTTCACCAAGTTTCCTCAGAGGGGGGAAAAAAGGAGATGAAGACATCTAAAGCCTAAAGTGCAGATTAGCACTTCCAGATAACACTGACGATGTTCTAGCAAATGCTTTCTTTTGTGCTGAAAAGTGACATGAAGGGATAGTCAGGGGCACTGACAAGCTGAATGGAAGCACTGATTGTCAAAACAAGCGTCAGATGTTTGTATTTCCCCAATGAAGTCATGGAGTTTTTTTTATCTTAATCTGGTCTACGTGTATCTATGTCACTCTCTCTTTCTCTCTCTCCTTTTTCTTCCTCCTCTCCCTCTTTCCCTCTTCCTATCTCTTTGCCCCTTCCTTACACTCTGTATTTCTCTCTGCCTCTACATCTCTCTCTATCCCTCTTTTCTCTACACCTATACTCTTCCCTAGTGATACAAAATTGAATTATTGTATGTTGTTTAGTATTTCCCTACAGGATCTATATTAGTTTGTTTAAATATATACATTTGCCAAGTCTTGGTATGGGTTCAAAGTGTTGTATCTATTCCATGCATTCTTAAGCAGAATAGGCGCACTTAAATTGATGAGTGGATTGTTTAATGAATTTAACAGGTTGACTACGTTTGCAAGTTTTCTATATTGCATTGACTTTTTTTCTGCCATACACAATGGCTAGATATGCAACAGTAAAATCTTCCACCATAATAGATTTTTAAACTTTCCCAAAATGTATGAAAAAAATTTTAGTTGGTATATTAAGTCCAGGTTAGCTTATACATGTTGCTTTTTTTGGTGTAAGCTAAATGCCTTATGGTGTAGTTTTCCATTTATTTGTAGCTTTGCTGTTTTGGTCTGATAATAATATAATTATGCCAGTTATATTCTTATAGTATTTTCATTATTAGTATCACATAGCCTAAAAAGCTGCATTTTTGTTTGTTTTTTGTTTGTTTGTTTGTTTTTCCTTTAAGAAATGCTTCCCTATTTGTTAGCCCTCAGTTGCTGTAGGTCAGACTTCCCTGGGATGCTCTCTAGGGGTTGAAGTTAGGATGTTGGCTGGGGATGCAGCCTGTTTGGAGCCTGGCAATCTGCTTCCAATGTGACTCACACCATTGGCTGGCAAATGGGTGTTAATTGTTGGCAAGATGCTTAGGTGCCTCCCTGCAAGGGGCCTCCCTGCAGGCTGCTTCAGAATTCTCACAGCATGATGACTGGGCTCCTCAGGGGGGATCCAATACAAAGGACCAAATGGCATATAATCTCATGACATTGTACCCTTTCCATAGGCTTCTATTGGAAAAATCTCAGGCTCAAAGACAAAAGAATTAGGCCCTGTGCTGTGAAAGGAATGCCAAATGATTTACAGATATGTTTCATAGCCACTATTCACTGGCCTGGCCTTTTCATTATTTGATGTTCTATCTTGTTGTTTATACTTTTCAGGGTGCCTCTTATAGATAGATGACATAGCTGGAACTTGATCCCTGATTCATCACATGTGTCTTTTAGATGTGCAATTTAATCTGTTCGTATTACTTGCTGATTACTAATCAATTAGGAGTCGTTGCTGCCATTTGATCCTCTGTCTTCTATTTCCTCACCTTTTACATTTTTCTTTTTCCTCTTCTTTCTTGACCCGCTTTGGGAATTATTTTTCCTTATATTCCAAATGGTCCTCTCCACTCATTTTGAAGTTCTGCACTTTGTCTTCTTACAGGTTTCTTGATACACCTGAGCATTGGTCTTTTAATTCATATACTAAAGTAAATAAATATATTTGCTGTGAATTTCCGTTCATTGAGGTTTTGCCTATTGGACATATTAAAGCAAACTCTCCCTGACAGGACTGTACTTTCTTCTTCCCCGGGGCACAAGTCATCTAAGACCTCTGTAGCTCTGGAGATTTGGAGACCATGCCTGTAGAATGAACTCAGCACACAGAGCTAAGTAAAAGCTGCAGTAGTTGCTTCCCAAAAAGCATTTCCTTACAAAGTGTAGCCCAAGTTTGGATGGGGAGTGTGTGTGTGTGTGTGTGTGTGTGTGTGTGTGTGTGTGTGTGTTGTTCTCTATTGTCACTAAAAACACTCCTTCGGGAGGCTTCTCTCCTGATACGGAGCCTTGCAAATTCTTGGCCAAATCTGGCCTATGCATTTTCTCTTGAAACCTATAGAATTCTAGGTAGGGGCTGTCATTGCTTGACTCTCCAGGATCAATACTTGTCTTGTTTTTGCTTTCATATTTGTTTGTATTGTTTTACTTTTAGGATTTTCCTTACTTTTTACAAAAATCAGTTTAGTTATGTGTCCTAAAAACTTTTAAAACAATGTTCACTAAGAGTTTTCACCAGGCATGGTGATATATGCCAGTAATCCCAGTCCTCCAGAGGCAGAAACAGGAAGTGGTACAAGTCCAAGGCTAGCCTAGTACACACAGAAAGTCTGGGTCACCCTGGACTACATAGTTAGACCCTCTCTTAGGAAACAAAACAAACAAGCAAACAAACTAAAGAGGTTTGTAAATACTTTGAAAATGAAACTTACACTGAAACCCCAACTTGAAGCCTGAATGTAACCAAGCTGACTGTCATCTAAAACAAAAACAGCCACTGTCACCCATAGCATTAAGTGCTTAGGATACAGTCTAAAATTGTATGGTCTCTGAAAAACAGTAAAATATGAATTTATACAGGACAAGATAAGCAAGAGACAAAATTTCAAGATGGCAGATGCTAAAATTATTTTTTAATTATGTAGCTATTTAAAAATGGTCTAAAGAGTAAGAAAATACTGTGGAAACAAATTGAAAAATTGGGAGTGTCAGCAAACAACAATGTGAAGAAGTCACCTGGAAATTACATTGTATTGAAACTAGATTGGGGAATTATCTCTTCTACTTGATTGCTGTCCAATGACTGAAATGGTGACAGGAGTAAAAATAAATGAACAGATAAAAACCCTTACATTGTGTTTGTTAGGTCTCAAACCCAGGACAAGTCTGACTTGGTGGTGTGGCTCCTCCTACCACTTCTCACCCCACCCCACCCTAAACTCCTCCCTCCCAGAGGCTGGGTTTCTGCTTTCTTACCCCAGCCTGATCCTTAGATGAGTCTTTTAGCCCTGGCTGCCTCTCTCGGTTGGTTGCTGAGGATGAAGATCTCAACATGTGTTGGGGAAGTCCTATGTATATGTCAATAAAGCACGGTTGGCCAATAGGGAAGCAAGATAGGTGGGACTAGGAGTCCAGGAGGACTCTGGGAAGGAGAAACACAGAGAGTCAAGATGTAGCTGCCATAGGGATAAGAAACCCGGAAACCTGTCTGGTAAGAGAAATACTTAGATTAGCAATTATGAGATAAATACTTAAGTCATATTAGCCAGTAAGAAACAAGCAAGGCCAACAGTTTTATAGCCTCCTGTGTGTTCATTTGGGACTGATGTGGCTTTGGAACAGGCTGGCGGGAAGGCTTCCTTTTACAAACATGAGTTTTTCAAGACACAATTCAGATGGGGTATTGCCAGGGTAAATTAATGACTAAGTGTCTTTGTCAGAGAACCGGGCCCTTTCTCATTTCTTGCTCTGCCATCTTTAATCACCAGGAAATGATCGATGTTAATGTTGCAAGGTGATAAAATAATGATAGAGGCAAAAATAATCGTGGCCAGTGAGGAAAAGAAGTGTGGCTTCCCCCATGGCTTTTCCAAACAAGATAACTTTGCAAGAGTTCTATGACTTTTCTCCTTTGAGACACACACACACACACACACACACACACACACACACACACACACACACATCCAGCTGATATCTTAGCTACCAATAAACACGAATCATAAATTCTAAGAACACCATGGCTCCTACCTTTTCCATCTTCATGAAAGTGTCACGATCTTGACACAAAGAAATGGCATGTCACATCAAACTGAGAAGAGTGTAATAGAGACTATTTGAGAAGTTACAGGCAGGGTGCCAGGACAGCGTACAATGTGACTCAGTACCACAGACCTTCTGAGTCTTGCCACCTGCATATACCTCTGAAGACAGGAGAAATGGTGAAGAGAGAGAACATTTCCAGAACTTTTCAACAATTTAAAAAGTAGAAACTGGGCCTTGGGTGTGGCCTAACAATTGGGTTTGGTGTTAAGTAGAGGAAGAAAGAAAAATCTACATTTTGCTCCTGGAATAGTCTTCTTATCTAACCCAGGGGCAACTGTCCTCCCATCTCCCCTCAACCCACAACCTCCCACCCCCACCCCCACCCCCACCCTGCATCCCTGCCATCACTCTGTAGACTTTGAGGTTTAGATCTAGCAGGTCTGACCATAATCATTTAAGTCATATTTCATTTCACTGCTTTTGTTAGGAATCTCTTGGGTCATTGACTCCAACCCAAGTCAGTGTAATACTTAAAAGGGAGTCCCCCATAAAGGAGAGCTGACTAGCTAAGCCAGGTGACTATCAAATTCTTGGAAACCAGACATCTGCCACGTAGTCTTCTGTCTCATCTTGGCTTTCCTGTTTGTTGGCTCCATTTTTAAGATATAAAGCCTAGAGGAGCCCCAAGTTTTCTATCTCATACATCAAATTCTCAAGGAAAAGACACACTGGCCTAGTCTGGATCATGTAACCATTCCTGAACCAAATCAGTTGTGGTCGGGAGATAAGCAGTAGTGTATTACAATATCCCTCTCCTATAGGAGGACGAAAGCAGGCAACTGCATCTCATCTATCTTTTTATATGTGAAAACTCTGAGGGCAGGACTTTCCATATTTTATCACCCCAAGGACTTCTAGAGCAGCGTCTCATGCAGGGTACTCCATTGGGACCGTTGAAATCTAAACAATCAATTCTGCCAAAGATTTATATGCTCTGTGGATAATACTTCATAGTGTCATCTAAGTTAAGACTCTTTCATTACTTCATACATATATATGCACAGGAGCGGAGGTGTGCTAGCATGTGGAGGTCAGAGGTCAGTCTCAGATGTCATTTCTCAGGAGCTATCCACTTTGTTAGTTAGGAAACAGTCTCTCACTAGGACCTGCTCCTTGCTGATTAGGTTAGACTGCTGACCAACAAGCCCTGGAGATCTTCCTGTCTCCACTAACACAACACTGGGATTATAATTATAAATGGGGCCACCATACTGGAGTTTTTCTCAAGGGTTTAGAAATCAAGATGAAGGTCATCAGGCATATGAAGCAAGTCCTTTATCCACGGATACCTCTCCCCCACATCTCAAAACCTCTTCAGCTGTGTTTTTGGTTTTGTGAAGCTGAATATGAGCATCAAAGCAACTTTCAGACACCAGATTCTGAATGAAATGATCTCATAGTGACCATTAAGTCAGATTGCCAGTGTGAGTATTTATCGTTCCAGATTTAATTATTCAGTATTTAACGATGCCTCTTTCCAAATCTCTTTAGCACGACAAGTAGGAGGAAAAGTAAGTAAAAAAAATCCACAAAAATCTCAAATAGTTTGTCTTCTTCAGTTGCCTGCTCTTTGTTCTCTACTTCTCTTTATCTCATTGACCAAAATCACACCACAGCCTTCAGTGTTCCTGTTCCCTTTTCCCCTTTCAGATCTCGCCCTCCTTTTGGCTTCCATCACTTCCTACCAAACGGAAGACGGTGAGTCTTTTCTGTTGGGATGCTTCACATTCAGGAATCTCTGCCACATTTCTCACCTCCTAACCACAACAATACATCCAACACCGCTCTCATCACATTTAACCCAACACAGCCAAGCACAGTTGCAGAAAGTTATAAGATTATTGCTTATACACACGGAAGTTACTTTAATTCTATTAGTTCCTTGTTTTGCTTACCCACAAACTGCCACATATTCCAATTTAAAACTTGTTGCTTTCCAGACAACCAAATAATTGGATTAAATGGATTTAAGACATCTGATTTCAGCAACCTTATCTTCTATCATAATGTCAAAACTACTTTCTCAAATTGTGGCGTGCTCAGTTTTCCCAAAGACTGTTGTCGTGTTTACAGTGTCCTCCCTTCTTCCTAGTCCACAACCTTGTGTGTTTGTCATCTGGAGCTACCATAAAAAATGCCACAGACCAGTGATCTAACCAAGAAAATGCTATTTTCTCTCACTTCTGGAGCCTAGGTGTCCAAGCTCAGGTGCCCTGGTATTGGA
This sequence comes from Mesocricetus auratus, assembly GCF_017639785.1. NCBI lineage: Eukaryota > Metazoa > Chordata > Mammalia > Rodentia > Cricetidae > Mesocricetus > Mesocricetus auratus. The sequence goes on along the minus strand of NW_024429194.1, from coordinate 36,373,037 downwards.
TTCCTCTGATTTCACCTCTTACTGTGTCCTGGGTCTTTCTTGTAAACTTGGAAGTGCACGTAGTGTCTTTTAGTGTACTCTACTCTTTTCTTCCTTAAACACACCAGTCAGCTTGGACAAAGGCCTACCCCGAAGTCCTCACTGTAACATAAGCCTCCCATCTTCAAATATAGTTACAGCCTGAGTTGCTGAGAATGAAGATCTCAACATGAGTTTTTCAAGACACAATTCAGTCTGTAGGGTCTTGAAATTTCATTTAATCTTGTTTCTTCCCTCAAAAATAACTATGTGGAAACTCACATCCCACATAAATGCAAGGTCCTCCTGTAGGATCTCTCTTTTATCTTCCTTCTGGATGTAGGGATGGATTTGCCCTGAAGATAGACTTTCTGGGTTTTGTTTTCTGTTCACAGACTCCCTGAGCACAGATGTGTATGACTGTCAGTGAAGATTGTTATATCTCAGGCAACCGGGAAATTTTACCTCTTCCTATTGACTTCTCTCCTCCACGTCCCCGTACCCTTTACCTTGACTTCTGTGGTTTTTAAACTTTATGCTTTGCACATGTACGTAGGTTGATTTGGAAACTTTTAATGGGTCATAATTTGCTACAAATAATAAGAAAATTTAAAAATAAAAAGCTACTTGAAATTTCGGAAAAGATTAGCACCAAGAGAAAAACACTTCAAGGAGGGTTCCAAGCCTTTGTTGCTTATGTAATAAAATTTTTGAATGTATTAGTGCATCTGGGACACACAGATTCCAGGAGCCAAGTCTTACTCATTGTTAGAAGGATATTTATTTAATGTCTGTAAAGTGGGGTTGAGACTTAAGATGGGAAAGGCCAAAACAGTTATTCATTATAGAGCAAGAAGAGTGTGGAGTTCACAAAGAAAACTGAGGAGAGAAAAGACACAGAGCCAACCCGGGTGGGAAATCTGAGAGCACTGCCCAGGGTAGAAGGGCTGGTGATCAAAACTCACCATGCTACCATCCTTAGGACTGAGTTTGAAGCTGATTGAACCCTTGAAAAGAAAATGCCTCCTGCTCTGAAAACTCCACTTGCTCTGCTGTCTTAGTGAGTTCATCAGGCATCCACAAAAAGAAAGAAAGCAAAACCCCTCTTGTTGTAGGACTGGGGTGACCCAACCAACATAGTGTGGCCTTTTTTTAAAAAACGTATATAATTTATTTTTATTTTATGTTCATCAGTGTTTTGCCTGCATGCATGTCTGTGTGAAGATGTCAAAAGTCCTGGAATTGGAAAATTACAGACAGTTGTGAGCTGCTGTGCGGGTGCTGGGAATCAAACCAGGGTCCTCTAGAAGAGCAGTCATTGCTCTTAACAGTTGGGCCATCTCTCCAGTACTGAGATAGTTTCTTACACAGAACACATGGGACAAAGGTGGGAATCAGAGGTAAGCACAAAAGCATGATATCCAAGAGCACCACACACACACACACACACACACACACACACACACACACACACCCTGAAAAAAAAGTCTGAGGAAGAAATTAGACATTTTAATGTTATACTACAAAGCAGTTGTCATGCAAACAAACAAACAAATAAACAGATAGATAAATATGCCTGCAGCGAATATCCACATATACCACAACTAGCTTTCCAAGACAGTATTGTATATTTAAGGCTCTCCCCTCCAGTTATATCTCCCTCTGCTCCAGTTGAACATTCATCTTCAGTTTGATACTTGTCATCCCCAAAGCCATTGGATTTTTCAAAAGTAGTCAAATATAGTTCAGCTCACTCTCTTAAACATTTTAAATTCTACTTTATGTGTATGGGTCTTTTGCCTGCATTTACGTCTGTGTACCATTTGAGTGCCTGGTCACTTGGAAGGCCTGAAGAAGGAACTTGATCACCTGAGAATAGAGTTACAGACAATTGTGAATCACCACATGGGTCCTGAGGAACATGGTTGCTCTGAAAGAGCAGCCAGTGTCCTTAACCACTGAACTATCTCACCAGCCCCCCAAGCATTCTTATACCTGTCTAAGGTAATTCTAATATGTGCAGTACAAATATCCAATCCTGTTGTACACTACCAAGCAGATTCTTAGTAAATAATAGACACAAGCCAGACATTCAATAAGTAAGCATTCACATATATATAACATAATTGCATATATTTATACAAGGTAAGACACTGTAGTTGTAAATGTACATATATCTTGAATATTTGTCTCCTTAGCTATTTCAGATTTATTCAGCTCTGTTTCATTTTAATAATTAATCATGTCAATATATTCATAAAACAGTCTTAAAACTTAAAACAATTAAATATGCAATGTACTCTGTGACTCTTTCAAAAACCACTAAGCCAATTTTCTTTTTGGCATGGGACATCCCATTAGCATTTCAGATTAAATTTCCAATTGCTTTGGGTTTCCTACTCAGTTGCAATTAACTCTGAGACTTATTCTCACAGGACATGTTTTTCTCAAATCCCTCAGACATCAACTAAGAACAGAAGCAGCATTATCCATTTCTATGGTCATCTAAAACACTATTTTTCTTTGAGAGCATTAAGTACATTTAGTAGCAGATGCCACCTTTAGACTATAGGGATGAGAGACAGGAAAGATAAAATTCATTACCAAGTTTGTCTCATTTAGGAGAAAATACCCAGCTCACTTTCTTTTAAGAGATGACACCAGCAACCAGCAAAATATTTCTGCAAACATATTGCAGGAAATAAGCTGTGTCTTTATCTGAGGACCTTGCACTGTGTGACTGTTGATAAACTCACTCTGTTGCTGAAGGTGATTTTCAAAGTCAGAGCTATAAGCATCCACAAGGTACCAGTACATCCAGAGGAATTCTAGGAGCAGGCTCCAAAGTAAATGGAAACTGCACTCTGCCTGTCTCTACTACAGTGTGGTAGCTTTCAGAAGTCATAGAGACTTACCCCAGTTAGAAGTGCATACCCTTAAAGGACTGTGAAGCATGCAAGCTCTGGGAATGGGGTCGTTAGCCCCAAACTATTAAGTGATACATTTTCCATTGTGACACTCACAGTGCCATTAGTTTAAAGAACAAAAACAAAAAGAAACAAGAAAAAAGTTGAGTTAGATGTGGTGGTGCACACCTTTAATCCCAGCATTCAGGAGGCAAAAGGCAGGTGAATCTCTGTTAGTTTGGGGGCAGCCTGGTCTACACAGAGAAATCCTGTCTCAAAAAGAGAAAGAAAGAAAGAGAGAGAGAGAGAGAGAGAGAGAGAGAGAGAGAGAGAGAGAGGGAGGGAGGGAGGGAGGGAGGGAGGGAGGGAGGGAGGGAGGAAGGAAGGAAGGAAGGAAGGAAGGAAGGAAGGAAGGAAGGAAGGAAGGAAGGAAGGAAGGAGAAACAGATGAGCTGTACTTGGGCTGTCCAGGGTGTCTTTGAGCTTGGGGTCTGTCTTAGTCACTGTTGCTGCTATAATGTAACACTTTAGGCTGGATAATCTATGGACAGGAGTTTGCCTCCCACAGTTCTGGAGGCTAGAGAAAGCAGGTTCAAGACACCCGCAGGTTTTGTATCTACTGAGGCATGTTCTCTGCTTCCGAGGTGGCACCTGACTTCTGTGGTTTTCCATTGTCAAAGAGACAAATCATTTCCTGTGAACATTTTTTTTAATATGAGCACCAATCCCACTAGTGAGCTCATGAATCAAGCACAGGGACTGAATTTCAGCAGACAGGTTGGGAGGGGACACCAAGAGTCCAACCACAGAAGGCTCCAGGATTACAGAAGGAAATAGTGCTGTAATCGTGGAATTACAAGGTCAGTTGGTTGTTTTTAGGTGGAGGAAAGAATCATATACATTTACACACACACACACACACACACACACACACACACACACACACCACAGCATCACAAATGCCCGAGGAAAAGGTGAAGCCTCCCCCTCACCTCACTAGATGTCTGCTCATGCCCCAACTTAAGAAGCCTGCAAAAGCTGCTTAGGAGTCAACCAACCCACATCTGAAGGAAAGGATATCTGGTGATGAAAGAGCAAGAGAGGGAATAGGATTCATTACTACAAGACAAAGACTGGGAGGAGGGAAAATAATACATTCCTATCACTAACTCCAAGGCCAGCCTCTTATGGCATAAGGGATCACATCTCCATTCCAAGTTCTGATCTGCATTGTGTGAGTTGAACTTTCCAGAAGGGGGTAAAAGCCACACGTATGTTACAGATACCACAGAGCTGGTTGACTGATTAGAACTTGCATGGTTGTGGAGAGCTGGAATATTGCGGACCCACAGTGGCTCCATCTTAGGCTTTCTTTAGCTCCTCTAGTAGCCACTCCTTGCCCACCTCTGTGTTTGACCTCACACCCCTGTAATTATCAGGCACATCCTGGAGCCTATGAAAAGATCATCAGCTTCCACCAAGCCAAAAGCTGACTAAAAACATGGCGGGGAAACCTCTGAAACTCTAGCAGAGACATCCCCACTTTGGTTCAATCTACCCGTTATTTTCACCCAAGTATTTGAGAAGCACTTTGATTCATAATATTGTCACTCTGCAGCTATAAGAACTCCATGCAACCATCACCACATTGGAATATCACATGTGGGTAACATGAACCTGTATTCCTGGGAACTTGTATTTGACTCCAGCATGGATTTTTACTTCCTTGGAGGGGAGAGCTGGTTTTGTGTCCAGTTGCTCCATGGGGCTTTCTCGTACTATAGGAAATGAGCCACACACAGTCTCCCTTCCGTTCATTTTGTGTGTGGTCTGAGGATGGACACCAGTCCACAGTCCCCAAGCCCTGACTAACACACATTTCGCCTACACAAGCAGGCTCAGGAAGCCCCACAGTCCACCCAATTATGAATTTCCAAGTGGATCCAAATGCCACACAAAAAGACCGACAAAACAGCTAGCCTGTGGTGCCTCCTCTTGGGAGCACCTGACACATGACAGGAAATCCTACTGAAAACTGGGAATTTTATTATATTGAATCTTCGAATGATACTGGGTCTCAAGGCCTGTCTCTGTAAACGGTCTTTATTCTGAACGGACTTGAAAGAGGCCCTTAGGAGAGGAGTAGCAGAGAGGAGGGCGTGATGGCCTTGAGCTTATTAGACACAGCCCCTCAGGGTGTGTGGGCATACTTGAGAGGTGCAGAGCTACCGTCAGGAGTGAGGGCTCGCCTGTAAATGCACAGCTGTGCACTTTACAAATGGCCTGTCCCAGTTCTCCACTTCACCTTTAACTCCAGAAGGGAAAGGAATGTCTTTGTGGATTTCCTGCAAGATGTATAACAACGCCACATTCCTTGGCCATCACCTCACTTTCTTGACTTGGGGGAAAAGGGAACTTCACCTAAAGAAACATTATCAACCGCCATCAACTAAAAACTGCTGTCAAGGAGTGCCAACTGTCCTTAGAATTCACTTCCCCTTAGAATTCAGTTTCTCCTTTGTGGCCAAGGGCGTGCCTCACATGGAAGCAGAAAGGGGAAGTTCTCAGGGTCCTTTATCAGTGTTGAGCATCCCTTGAGAACGTGATTGATGTCCTATGCCAGGAAGTCTGCATGGCAAAGAAACACTGATCATTTAGTTGACTGCTAAGGGTTTCTAAGATTCTTGTCAAGCATAGGTAGCCTTTCATGTAGTCAGGTTTTTGTTTATGTGAGCTGACTTCAAAGGCCAAGGAGTGGGGGTAGGGTGGGGTGGTGGTTCCATAATTCTCAGGTGATGAGTGAGAATCCTCAGCTCCCACCTTACCTCCCCTAGATCCACCACAGCTTCAATACAAACACCACTGATTCCTTTGTGTGTGTGTGTGTGTGTGTGTGTGTGTGTGTTTGGGGGGAGGTGTTGTTACAGCAGTGAAGGGCATGGAACTGAGCAAATGGGCCAGCATTCCTCTGCGGAGCTACATTTCCAGTCCCTTTTGCTGCTAATGTAAAATGTTTGCCATGGAAAGTTGAAACCTCCCTCATCACACAGAGACTAAATAAATGAAATGTACTTAATAAGGATTTGTTTACTTCCTGTGTGAAAGGCATGTGCGAGGTCTTAGGGATAAGAGCGTCTCCCATGTATCTTGAGTTTATAACCTAAGAAGCCTAAGACACAGTAGTGTGTACCCCAACCCTGCTGCTTCCCAGCTGTGTGACTTAGGGCAAGTTAATGAACTTCTCTGGGTTTGCCTCCCCACAAGTAAAATAAACTTAACCACCCCCACTCCTGTGAGCCTGTGAGGATTGATTAGATTATATCTGAATTTTGCACAAACTTTCACCCATGCTCAAGACTTGATGAGCAACACTATTACTACTGTTTAAACTGTTGCTGTTTTTTGCATTTCTTATTGTTATTATAATGACCTTTGAAAATATTTTCTGAGATGTTAGCAATGGCTAACCTCCTGGGTTAAATTACTTTTGCAAACCAGTTGATTGATCATCTATCTGGGCTCTGAAGGACAAAAGACAGAATTTTTGCACTTGGTGTAAAATTCTGATGAAGAATCATGGGAAATGGGCACTAGGGAGGTTCTGAGTGCAGAGGCTGGGTAGATGCTCCCAGAAGGTACTGGATGGAGGTTATGAGGAGAGCAGTTATTAGCTGCACCCCCTTCACCTACACCCAACAAGTACCATATGAACAAGTATCACCATGAGAAGGCGACACTCCTGAGTCCCTGAGGTTTGTGCAGGAGTGGAGAGAGTGCCTAGTGTCCCTCTGTCACCATCTCCCTCCCTTTTTCTTGCTTAGAGGGAACAGAGTAGAAGTGCAATTTCAGGTCAAAGCACATTAAGTGTTTAAGACATTGCTTTTCTGCAAATCCTTGAACAAATATTAACTCATTCATCATCTCCTCACCACTGAGAGCTGAGGACCCGGGACGTGGATAGAGGTTGGAATATCATAATCCCATCTGCAAATTACAGTGCCAGCATCGTTCATTAACCGAAGGGCTAAGACTTCAGCAACTAAATGCTCTCTCAGTCTCCATCACAGGATTTTCTCCAAACGTGTTTGCAAAGAAAGGGGGAAACATTAATGTTGCACTGCCATAAACCAGTTGGCCATCTTACGGATCAGAAGACAATGGCAAGGAGGAAGAGATAAGAAGGAGGCAGGGGAGGAGGAGGAAGAGGAAGAAGAGGAGAGAAGGCCAAAAGGGGGAAGGGGAAGAGTGAGAAGGAAATGAGGAGAACTCCCATGTTGGCTTTACGGACGCTGTAACGATACGCGACACACAGTTACTGAAAGGGAAGCTAAGTATTTAATTTAGAAAATTACTCACACGATACCAAACCCCGAGAAGCCCAGCAGATCTCAGCTAGCGACTGGACCGGAAGCCGAACTCCAGGAAAAGAGAGCGAGACTTCCTGTGCGCTGTCTTTTATGCCTTCCCCAGTAACGCCCCTAGCCATGCCCAAAAGTGGGCTTGGCTAGTGACGTAGTTCTGCCTACATACGTATACGTCTTTATGTCCAGCCGTATACGTCTTTAGTCCTGCCTAAAGTGGGTGTGGTTAGCGGTGTGGTAAACCGCCCTTTTATTACCTCATCTGTATGCGCCTCTAGTAAGTCACATGTTTCATGGCGGCATAGACTTCCTCCTACAATTCCCCTTTTAGTCTAAAAAAGGACAACTAACTTGTGTCCATGAACAAAATGTATCAAACATCTATTCTATCTAAACCTAAACTTATCTTAAAGAAACACCCAAATATGAACACCTCTTTCCAATCCCAACTCTAAAATAATTGAAAACTAACACTAACAGGTGTAATCTTATAATATCAATAGTAGGGAGAGGGGGCGTGGAATTCTCAAAACTACTTCCTGCTGAGATGGGACGATGATAATCTCATGGGGACCTGTGAAAAGAAAATGTTAGTATAACAAAATCTCAGTAGAGCAGACAGTCTCAGTATGGCAGGAGATGCTTGATTGAAGTTCCAGACTGGGGTTCTAGTGTTGATTGAAGCTCTTATCTTGAAGCTCTGGTCAGATTGTAGAAGATGTGCTATTTCCGTTCCTTGGTCTGGAGTTGTGTCGAGTGATGTAGTTTCAAGCCAGTTTCAGGATAGTGCTTGTCAGGTGGAGTCAATGATGTGGGGCAATTCAGATGCCTCCAGTCGAATCAGGTGAAGTCAAGGAAGTGGATCCTCATTCTCTTTCGGAAGCCGTTGAAGATTGCTGTCAGGAAATCCCTTGTTCTCTGGAAAACTCAAACATTAATGTTAACGAAGAAATATTTTAACTTTCATATGTATGCATACAGAAGAGGTGACAATAGGGAAGATGGAAAACCTGGAGGAAATTAGACTTTTCAGAAAAAGAAATCCATAGATAACAGTCCCTCATTTTTATTTCTTCTGTCTTATATCAATGGCTCTTTGATATAATACAGAAATTCTGAATTGTATTTAAATAATATGCTTGGGTTTAGAGTAGGAGAGCCAATCCAACTCCAAAGCCAGCTTCAGTTAAATGAATGGGAACTGAGGTATGTGAAGAAATAAAGATAAAAGGGTACTATGAAAAAACAATATAGAGAGATGTAGACTTTGATACCACACAGTGATATACTGTTTGTTTGATGGTCCTCAGGGTAGCTATTCATTCTTCTACAGGAATCCATAAGTCCAGTATTCTTTGCTGAGTTTACCTGTGAATACAAAAACAAAACACTTCTCTTTCCTTTTAGGAGGTTACTTTACCCATGGTGGACTATGAATTTGTAGATGGGATGTTATCTTCCTCCTCCTGAGATGTTTTCTGTTCTGATCGAATTTTAATTAATTTTGATGGAATCCAAACCTTTTCTTCTCCTGTGGAAACAAAAGCATAACCCCTTCCCCAACGTAACACATATCCTGGTTTCCAGACTGAGGTCATAACATCCTTAAAGTACACCGGTTGGTTCAGTTCAGAAGTCTTCTCTGTAGTCCAGTGTCTTTCTGCTGCAGTTTGTCCTTTTTCATCAGCATTAAGAAAATTCAACGTTAGTAAAGCATTGTGTAACCTGTGTCTAGGTGTCTTTGTTTTCCCTGGCTGTTTATGAAGCATCTCTTTTAAAGTCCGGTTAGATCTTTCAATTATCGCTTGTCCTGTGGGATTGTAAGGTATACCAGTTACATGTTTTATATTATAATATTTGAAGAATTGTTCCAATTTACTGGAGACATATGCTGGACCATTGTCAGTTTTTATTGTTTTAGGTATACCCATAACAGCCATCACCTCTAAGAGGTGTGTAATAACAGAGTCAGCTTTTTCAGAGCTGAGGGCAGTAGCCCATTGGAAGCCTGAGAACGTGTCTATAGTATGGTGTACATATTTCAAACTGCCAAATTCTGGGAAGTGAAATACATCCATTTGCAAGAGTTCATTTCTGTGAATACCTTTAGGATTACAACCTGCTGGTAATGGAGTTTGATTGTACAATGAGCAACTGGGACAATTTCTTACTATTTCTTTGGCTTGTTGCCAGGTGATAGAAAAATCCTTCTTTAAACCTTTGCTGTTAACATGGTGTTTCTTATGAAATTCTGAAGCTTCCAACACATTACCTACTAATAAACGATCAATTTCATCATTGCCTTGTGCCAGAGGACCTGGCAGACCTGTATGGGATCTGATGTGTGTTATATATATAGGATGAGTCCTGTTTCTGATGATTTCCTGCAATTGTAAAAACAATGAGGTTAATTCTGTATTATCAGGAACAAATTCTGCAGTCTCAATGTGCAGGACAACTCTTTCTGCATACTGAGAATCCGTGACTATATTGAGAGGCTCTGTAAAGTCTTTAAGTACCATGAGAATGGCATATAACTCTGCCTTTTGTACGGAGTTGTAAGGGCTTTGAACTACTTTACTTATATTTCCTGATTTATACCCTGCTTTACCTGATTTGTTTGCATCCGTGTAGAAGGTAAGAACTCCAGAAATAGGTGTTTGTCTCACGATACGTGGAAGAATCCAAATTGTTTTCTTTATGAATTTGATTCTCTCTGTTTTGGGATAGTTATTACTAATACTTCCCAAAAAGTCACTGCAAGCTATTTGCCAATACTCATTATCCTTCCATAAGGAGGAAATTTCCTCATTCGTTAAAGGTACAATAATTTCAGCTGGGTCTTTCCCAGTCAGTTGACGAAGCCTTAATTTACCTTTTTATTCTGTTTATGTGGCAGAAATACCCATTCTAGAATGATGTCATCCCTCTGCATTAATATTCCTGAGGGGTATTCTCTAGATGGTAAAATAACCAGAATACAGTCCAGATTTGGATCCACACGGTCCACATGTGCTTCTAATATTCTCTTTTCTACCCATTCTAATTCTTTTTCAGCCTCAGCTGATAGTACTCGTGGGCTGTTTAGGTCTTTATCTCCTTTTAAAGCCATTTTCAGGTGTTTTAAATCATGCCCTTCTACACCAATAATCGTCTGTAATTGAGAGATTTCTCCTAATAGTTTTTGAAGATCATTAAGAGTCCGGTAACGATCTCTTCTGATCTGTACTTTCTGTGGTCTAATTTTCTGAGCATCTATTTTATAACCTAAATAGTTAATAGAATCTCCTCTTTGTATTTTTTCTGGGGCAATTTGTAATCCCCAGCGAGGCAAAATTTCCTCTACTGCCTCAAACATCTTTTCCAAAGTATCCTTATTTGAATCAGACAACAATATGTCATCCATATAATGATATATTAACGAATGTGGAAATTTTTTACGAATTATTTCTAGAGGTTTATTCACAAAATATTGACACAAAGTTGGACTGTTTAACATACCTTGAGGTAGTACCTTCCACTGGAATCTCTGTACCGGACGGGAATTATTATAGGTAGGTACTGTGAAGGCGAACTTTTCTCTGTCGTTTTCTTGTAACGGTATGGTGAAGAAACAATCTTTTAAGTCTATAACTATAATTGGCCAATCCTTAGGAATTAGAGAAGGTAACGGCATCCCAGGTTGTAGAGACCCCATAGGCTGAATTACCTTGTTGATGGCTCTAAGATCAGTAACCATTCTCCACTTACCAGACTTCTTCTTGACAACAAAAACAGGTGAATTCCATGCACTAGTTGATTCCTCAATATGTCCAGCATCTAGCTGTTCCTGAACTAACTTCTCCAAAGCCTCTAACTTCTCAGATGTCATAGGCCATTGACCCACCCAGACGGGTTCATCTGTCAGCCATTTTAATGGTAGAGCTTTTGGTTGCTCTGTAGGTTTGGCACTAGCATCTTGCTTCTGCACAGCCTGTACATTTGGCATCTGTTTTCTGTACTGTCTTACTATATTCTTACTACCACTAAGAGCTTGTCTATAATTCCTAGCTGATACAGGAGGAATTTTAATCTGCGTATTCCATTGCTGGAGTAGATCACGACCCCAGAGGTTTATAGCAATATCTGCAACATATGGCTTTAACCTTCCTCTCTGTCCTTCTGGCCCAATAAAGTCAATCCATCTAACGCTCTGTTTAACTTCAGATAGGGTTCCAATCCCCAAGAATTGAACATTAACCTCTTTTAAAGCCCAGTTTTGTGGCCAGGACTGCTGATTAAGGATAGTGACGTCACTTCCGGTGTCCAGTAATCCGTAAATCACCCTATTATTTACCTTAACCGGAAGTTTGGGTCTATGATATTGTATAGAAGTTTGCCAAAATATATGTTTTGTATCTCCTCCTGATGTAATTGTTTCATCCTCTGGAGCTAATGTATTATCCAATGCCGTATTATTTACAATGGGCAGTGGATCTTCTAATTGTCCTGGGAGAGGCTGTCCTCCACTGTCACTGGGAATGACCGGATAATCTTCCTTTTCTAATTGTCCTGGGAGAGGCTGTCCTCCATTGTCACTGGGAATGACCGGATAATCTTCCTTTTCGGGGCTCCATGGAGCCCCGGAAGCCCGTTTCCCTGCTGCAAAGATCTACCTTGTCTGTCTATTGTGGAAAAGCATTCATCAGTCCAATGGCGCCCCTTCCCACACCTCCTGCATAGACCAGGAGGCTTAGGCCTTCTGTTTGATGCATTCCTGGTAAAAGCATTATTTCTAGGAATGCGTTGTCTACAGTTCCTACTAAGATGTCCTATTCTACCACAGTTAAAGCATGTTGGATCTTTACGCCTATTTAAATTCTTTGAGATTGCCTTCCCTACCCATGCCTCTATATCATCACAGGTAGGGTATTTGGCATCCTGGTGCCTCCTCAAGCCTGTAGAAATAGCTTCACCTACCCAAGCTCCTGTATCCTGACTTTTACATTCCAGGTTCGCTGTATGCAGAACCCATTCCTCCAATGGCGCTGATCTTATTTTTAATGGCCAAATTACCTGCCTGCATTGAGGATTCGCGTTCTCATACGCCAAAGATTCTATAAGGAGACGCCTGGATTCTGGGTTCGCTACCTGTACCTCTACTGCTCTGGATAATCTCTCTAAAAATTCAGTGAACCTTTCCCTTGGGCCCTGTAATACCTTGGTGTAGGGTTGCATTATCTCTCCTGTTTCACAAACCTTATCCAAGGCATTTAAAGCAGCTGTACGGCACAAAGACAACATGTGCTCGTCATATGCAGATTGAACCTGCGTGTCAGCGTAAGGACCCTCCCCAAGAATCTTGTCTTGGGGTACTTCATGACCGTTCTGCAATTCCTGAATCTCAATTGCTTTTGCTTCTTGCCTCCACAAAGCTCTCCATTGAATTTGGCAAGAATTTTCGAGCACTGCAGAGGCTAATTGGGCCCAGTCTTTTGGGGTTACTTTATTTACAGTAGCCCATGAGGTTAGGAGCTCTCTGACAAAGGGAGAATGAAGACCATACATGACAATGGCCTCCTTAATATTTTTTAGATCCTTCATCTGTATAGGCTCCCAGTGATAAGCAATGGGACCATTTGATTGTTTTTTCGTTGCTGGTTTTTCTGTTACAGATACCGGAAAAACCATAGGGGAACGCATAGCAACCTTAGGGAAATCATTCCGGCATTTGAGAAGCTTTGGGAAACTCCTGTCCTGACCTGTTGCCTGTATTTCTGATTCTGAAGTATCAGATTGAGCGTCTTCTAAATCCTGCAGTCTATTCATCATTGTTTCTCTGAGCTCTTGAAGTTCTTGGGACAAATGATTTTCTAAGGATGTCATGGAATCTTTCATTTTTTTACATTCATCATTTACATGTGATTCCAAATTTCTAATATTCTCATCCTTAGCAAGTACCTCAATAGCATGTAAACTGCCTTCTACAAATGATATTCTATCAGTTAGTTTACCATTGCTCTCAGACATGGAACAATTCTTTTCTGCTAGCATTTCAATTTTATGTTCCAGTCTTTGTAATTTGCTAGTGAAATCATCAAACATGGAACCATGTTTGTCGTTAAATGTTTCCACATTATGTTCCAATTTTTCAATTCTATCTATGGAACACATTTTTCCTGAAAATAATTCAATTTTGTGTTCCGTCTCTTTAAACCTGTTCGTCAGACCTACATTATCATTTTTAATATCCTGAATATTTTCTACCAACCCTTTCTTACTCTCCTGCAATGAATTTTGCATTTCCTGAATCCTTTGTATTAAGATTTCAAAACTATCCTGCGATGACTGCATGACCTGTATAAGTTTATTCCTATTTTTGAGCCATTTCATTAACAAAATTATATTGATTATGAAGCTAATAATCACCATCATGGGTAGGAAGCACCTTTCAGGTAGGTCCTCAACCCTTTCTAAAATCCCATCCATACAAAAACCAAGAAAATTCTTAACATCCTGCATCATAGTGTTAGCTGTTGACATTGTATAAAGCAGTTAAGTTTGTTACCAATGGAGTAACTCAGGCCGAAATCAACAGGCTGCCAGCGAAAGAGCACGTGGCCGGAGTCAGCTGGCCGCCAGTAAAACAGCACGTGGCCGCTTGAGAAACCTTGGAATACCTAACCTTACCGGCAGGTAGAAGGTGCTGGTTCCTGGCGGCAGGAATCGTGCCTTGCCGAGCGAAGTAGTGAGGAACTTAGCGAAAGGAGAGTCCACGTGTGCCTGGTCGGGCCGAGAGAAGCCCTGGGTCCCGATTCCAATCCCGCTCCGACACCAAACTGTTGGCTTTACGGACGCTGTAACGATACGCGACACACAGTTACTGAAAGGGAAGCTAAGTATTTAATTTAGAAAATTACTCACACGATACCAAACCCCGAGAAGCCCAGCAGATCTCAGCTAGCGACTGGACCGGAAGCCGAACTCCAGGAAAAGAGAGCGAGACTTCCTGTGCGCTGTCTTTTATGCCTTCCCCAGTAACGCCCCTAGCCATGCCCAAAAGTGGGCTTGGCTAGTGACGTAGTTCTGCCTACATACGTATACGTCTTTATGTCCAGCCGTATACGTCTTTAGTCCTGCCTAAAGTGGGTGTGGTTAGCGGTGTGGTAAACCGCCCTTTTATTACCTCATCTGTATGCGCCTCTAGTAAGTCACATGTTTCATGGCGGCATAGACTTCCTCCTACACTCCCATATTCAGTTTTTTATGAACTATTACTTAACATTTTAAGGGCAGCAAGTGCTGGTTGAAAGATGCTCATCAACCACAAACATCTGGAAGCAAAATTCCGAACATTCCTACTGTGTCTGGTTGAGTTAAAGCACGAACTGAAAGCTGTGCAACTGAAAGTCTTCCCAAACAACAACAACGGTGATTGGGGACTGGGACAGGCGTCAGAAGCGGAAGCATTAGTTGACTAACCCCTGTGCAGACTGCCTGCTTGAGCCCAGGTTTACAGCGTGTTACAAGGAGATCTTCTGCCAACTTGGGAAAGAGAAGTCAAATTTTTAGAGGAAACCTTTAGTTCCTTAGCTAGGAAGCCCTAGATGGATTCTCTGTCCCAAGCAGGTACTTCTTACTCTCTTTCCATGAGACACACGGAGTCTGATAGCCTCCTGCTCTTTAGACCTTACTTCATGATTTTCCTATTGTCCTTGACAGGTTGGAAAGAAACAAGGTCCCCCCAAACTCTTCCCTTGGTTCTGTCTGTTCTATACCTCTTTCCTCAAACCCCTTTCAAATTTAGGATAATTACTGTGATAACTAAGGGAAAATAGTCCCACAAACATGAGGGGTGTATAGTTAAGATAAAGTCATGTGGTCCCCAGCCTGATTATGTGAAGGAGTATTTTACGAGTTGGAAAGTCAATGGATGATAAGTCTCTGTCTGCTGGGATCCAATAAAGCCTTTCACTATGTCCTGGGTAGCAGTTAATGAATTTTAATTTAATTAATTAATTTATTTATTTTTGAGACAGAGTCATCCTACATAGCTTAGGCTGGCCTTGAATTGGAGATTTTTCTGCTTTACCCTCTGGAGTATTTGTAATCGCAGACATATTACCATGTCTGGATAATAACAGGAAACTCTGATGTCCTTAATCACAATTGCCAAGTGCCTATAGTAGTTATAATTTTCTTTTCTCTTTCTTTTTTTTTTCCTTTATATATGTGTGTGAGGACCTGAGTACATGTCTATGTACCACACGTGTGAAGTATCCATAGAGTCCAGGGGAGGGTATCAGATTTCCTGAAACTAGAGTTTCAGACAGATGTGAACTGCCCAGTATGGGTACTCAGAACTGAACCTGAATGTTCTGCAAAAGCTTCTGAGGACTCATGGCTGCTGAGCCATCTCTCTAGCCCTAACCATAATTTTCTGATCAAAAGAACACCAGAGATATGATTCAAATTAGTGTGCCTTTTGGCCACTGGAAAAGTCATCCTGGAAATGATGCTGATCCTGAATCCTTGGCCTTCCTACTCAACCTGCTCTATCTTGCACCACAGGAGGATCAGCAGGCTGCTGCAAGCTCTTTCTCTAGTAGATTCTGTACTGCTCTTTGGTTCACAAGATTGTGTTGTGGAATATTCCTTTACACTGTGAAGATGTGTCACTGTGATTGGTATATTAAGAAAAGCTAAATGGTCAACAGCTAGGTGGGATTTTTGAGGCAGAGAGAATCTGGGAAGAAAGTAGAATTGCAAGAAAATGGAATAAGCAAGACATGCAAAAGAGAGGTAACAGCCACAAGCCGCCGGGAAGCATGTAAATTAATAGAGATGGGTTGATTTAGGTTATAAAAAACTAGTTAGGAACTAGCCTAAGCTATAGGCCAAGCTTTCATAGTCAATAATAAGTCTCTGTGTGGTTATTTGGGAGCTGGCTAGTGGGACAAAGAAACACTCACTACAAGGATACTCTCTAATGTCATTGGATAGATGAGAATAAATGTCCCTGAAACCATTTGTAATAACCCTTTCCCTTAGACAGATATACTGGAGTCTGGTAAAGTTTTAAGCATTCAAAAAATTGTTCATTTGATGGTTAATCTTCATTATCAGCCTGTTTGGATTATAATCACCTAAGAGACACACCTCTGTGTGTGTCTCTGAGTGTGTTTCTAGAGAGGCTTACCTGAGGAGGAGAAACCCACCCTGAACTTGTGTGACACCGTTCCATGGTTGGTGGAATCCTGGACCAAATAAAAAGACAAAACATTGATCTTTCTCCTTCCTGACTGTGACACAATGTGATCAGTCTTCCAGCCATGATGGATTATACTCCTCCTTAAAATTCCTCCTTTGGAGCCAAGATAAACTCTCCCACCATTAAGCTATTTCTGTCTGGTATTTTGACATAGTAATATAATTCCAAAGCCATCAAGGGAAAGAAAGGTATAACTTAGACACTGCTGTCACAAAAGAGAGCACACCTCCCTTTCTCTCTTCCCACATCCTCACCTTAACTCTCTACCTTGTTTAGTATTCTCAGTTTCCTCCCTCTTTGTCTGTCTGTCCAACTGATAACATATTTTCATGCTTATTGTAAATCCTTGAAGCTCAGTCTGAAAGTCAATAGCTTTCAAGTCTGCTCCAACACAGAGGTACGAGATCCCCACTCAAAAAGATGTATGTACTTGTCATACAAATGGAAAGAAATGCTAATGGGAAAAACCCTAGGATGGGGTTGGAATTGTCCCATTATAGCTAATCATCCAGTTTTTACCACCATTTCCTGTTGAAGACAAGCCCATCAAGTCCATCAGAAAAAATGCACATTGTTATAATTTTTAAAAAGTGGCTCAAGAGAGAAAGACGCCATGCAACAGAGTTCAAGCAGAGGGGTTTTTATTAAGGGTAAAGGATCATAAAAAGGGGAGAGAGGAGGGGAGAGACCAACCTCTGAGGATCTGAGCAGCAGGAAAGGGGAAAAAGAGGCAGAGGGAGAGAAAAAGAAGGATGGGAGGTGAGCAGGGTCCTTTTAAAAGAGAACATAGTGAATAAGCACAGGTAGTGCTTTTAGTGGCAGCAGCTGAGGGCGTATCCTGTCAGAACCCCAAAGGCAAGTCAGTAAAATGCCAAAATACTAACACACATACCTAGTATTATGACCTGGGCCGTGCTCTATGGAAGTATTACTCTGAACTTGTTCTTGACTTGAGTTTCCTAATAAAGTCCCTTAACAATCATGAAAATGAATGTTAGTCTAAACCACATCTGTAAGGATTCAGGCATCATACTGGCAGAATGCACTCAGGCAGTACTCTGGTCAGCCTAGGGTTCCATGAATCTGCCAGCAGATGTAAAGGACCCCTTAAAAGAAAGATCCCTGCCCACTTATGCTCTCTTACTGCCCTTACTCTCCACTCTCCTCTATTTCTGCTCCTGTCTCCCTCTTCTCTTTGGTCCTCTCTCTGTCTCTGTGTCTCCTTCCTTCCCCATTCTAATAAAACTTCTCACGCGAGCTCTGTCTGCCTGGCGTGTTTATCCCCCTCCTCGGTCACCCTTGCCTGCCATGAAATCTGCCATGAAATCTGCCATGGTCCCCCACACAGGACCCCCTTCCAGGTTTATCCTAACATTGGTGGGTGCAAAATAACAACATCTCTTTAATTCAAAGTCTCCTCACTTCATACTAATTGTTATCCTTGGCTAGCCATAATTATGAGAATGAGAGAAAATACGCCTAGCTTTAGCCTTAACCCATTACTTTAGCCTCACAAGAAGTCCCCAAAGATGACATTCTCATTTCTGAAGAACATCGTACTTGGAGAGATTAACTCATTTGTTCAATCTCCCTGCTTTCCAGAGTGGACCTGGTTAGTTTCTTTATCTACCTGATTCTGTTGCCTCTGGCATGTTCCATGACATGTTCCCAATACTACTTGCCCTATCACACCTGAAAACTGACAATGCCCCCTCTCTGGAGCTAATGCTAGCTCATCTTTAGTTTCCTTCCCAGCAGCAGCTGCAAGTCAATCAGAGCCAGTCCTTAAACACAACCTCAGCATCAATACCACGCTTTATCTCCCATTAAGGATACATTATCACAGAGAAGCCATCACATATATCAGAAAGAATGGATGGGAAACACCATGGAAGCTCAAACGAATGCTTGCTTGTGCCATAGAGCAAGCCTTGGCTAACTTCCTTCAGGAATGGCAGCAAGGAGTTTCTCCCAAAGAGAAAGACAAGCTATTTGTAGCAGTTCAACTGTTTCTGGTCACATTTGCCTCCCAGCTTCTCATTCATGCTTCTGTTTGTACTTAGTACATGATGGTCAAAGAGTGAGCAAAATCACATCACTCTTGTTAAATCTACTCCATGCTGAGCATCATCGCATTTAATGAGACTCAGTAAATACAGTGAAGGTTAGGCCCCATTAGCTCCTCCTTTGAAGATACTTCTGGAAATCACCAGAGTAAAATCTAAGATTGCTATCCTTAAGTCTCTTTCTTCTAGGAAAATCTCCCACCCTGGGCATGCAGGAGAAGTAATAATTTACATATATATGTATATTTGCAGAAAATATGAGTGTTCAACATCCTTGTTGCTATCATGGTGTTGGATGGAATTTCTCTTCTGTATTGGAAAAATATCATAAGAAAAACAACCAAATACACATTATGTGGTTCCTTGAGACCTAAAGATCATAGATCAGTCTAATAAAATAAATTCCATATTGTTCTAATTTATATATTTTAAATTTGCATCAGTATGTTACAAAACAATTACTTTGATGTTCAAGGGAAAATTGAGTTTTTTAAAAAATAAGTTATTGAATCACCAGGCACAGTAGCACACACCTTTAATCCCAGCATTTGGGAAGTAGACCTCTGTGAGTTTGAGCCCAGCCTGGTCTACAGAGTGAATTCCCAGACAGTCAGGGCTGTGTTGAGACATTGTGTCTCAAAAAATTAAAAAAATAAAAATAAATTACTTAGAATTTTCCCCTGAGTTGGATTCCTAGCACCCACATGGTGGCTGTGGTTCCAAGAAATGTGACACCCTCTTCTGGCCTCTATAGGCACAGCAAGCATGCTGACAAAACACTCATACACATAATTTAAAAATAAATTAAAATCTCATCATTTTTTCAAAAAGAAAAGAAAGAAAACGAAAAAGATGTTAAGTTTGGCCAGGACTAAGTGCCCTTGGATACCAAATGCCTGAGCAGCCTGTGGCAAATACAGTTTCAATGTGGCCAAGATGACTGTTTCCACTGTGTTCCAGCTGCCATGCCACACCACCTCATGTCTGTCCACCCACCCCTGATTCTTCAGGATGATGAGGACGGGAAGAAGCTGAGCTCATGTGTCCACCAAGGGTGTTACTCACAAAAGCCCTCTCAATTCCCACACTCTCTCATACTTTCTATGAAATAACACATTCTGTGTATTATTTTAGCTGACACCCAAATACTGCAAATGACACTAAGCAATGACTTCCCTAGGGTCAAAGAACCCACAAAATGCCCTCAGAAGACCAAGACATTAGACCCAAAGGGAAGAAACTGTCTCTTCCAAGCAGACACTCAAACTGTTTTGTGCTTGAAGTCCTTCCTGGACATAGCCTAGGAAAACATCCCCAGGAGATTCTGCCTTGGTTAAAAAGGACACAACCACAACCCGTTTGATACCCTTGTTGATATGATGTCAGCCCAGATCTCTATCGGAACCTGACCCTGGAGCTGCCAGACCCATTCCAAAACTTGCACTCACTTCACTCCTGGGGCAGAAAAGCTTGCAGTGAAAGGTAATTTGGCCCATTTTAAAAATAACCATTTTATGGTGCTTTCCTATAAGTCTAGACTAGCAAATTGACCAGTTTACCAAGAAAACAACAAAAAAGGATCTTTGTACTTATGCCTTAAGAGATGTTTATCTCTATTAAATATACAGTCTTAGAACAAAGACAAGAGTTTCTCTTTTCTATAACCTTTAGCGTCATTATTATTTTAAAAGATAATCATGCTCGCCCATAGCCAAATGACTGCTGAGTTCTGCCTCCCCTGTAGTTTTAAAAGAATTTGCTTTCAAAAAGAAAGCTGTGGTGTCTGAGGACAGACAGGGTAACCCATGAATTCTCTCCCACCCCTTTTCTAGCTGTGAGAAAATTGGGGACCTGGGAACTTTTACACTGTGTTTTCTACAATCCATCTCATCAAGTCTGCAACCAAAAATAAAGTGCATTTCTGGAGAACAGACCATAACACGTACAGGAAAATGGCTGAGGGGGTGGGTGTTTGAAAATCCAATAGGTCAGCATTTGGCTCCGAAGGAGCTGAAGAAGGAAGGATTCCACTTCGTGCCTTTTTCTCTTTCAAGTCTCTCTTTTGTTCCCTGGCATCAGGACACTCACACAGTAGACATTTGTCGCCAGCAGCTCTTTGGAGACTCCAATGTTCCTTCTTCCAGGGTTCCGGGGGGAGGGGGATCTTTGGACATGTAAGAATCAGATTTTTTTTCAAAGTTGCAGATCTTTTATGCACTGTTTATCAGCCAGGCGAGAGGCTGTGAAGGCGGACTTTGGGAAAGGATTCCAACAGTTCATAAATCAGACCTAAATGACCAGGACGGACTCTTCTTTTTGACTGCCCCCCCCCTCACCTCTCCTTTATAATCTTTTTACTGGGGCAGAATGTTATGTGAACAAGAGCTGGGGGTCTAAGGGAGCCAGGGTCACTCAATGTAATGTGTTTTTTCTGGCCACATCATGAAAGAGAAATGCATTCTGCTCTCTGTTGCATTTATACGATACCATCTCTTTTGATATCGTCAAGGGTTTTATGCCAGGTTGCATAGCATTGCTGATAACAAAATTCTTGGGGGGGAAAATCTGTTGGTTTTTTTTTTTCTTAAGCCATTTTTCACACATCAAATAACAGCAGCTGGAGTCAGCTGGAGTTTGTTCTTGACTGGCCAGAAAGTAAAATGTGCTTTTCATATGTAATTTCTAGGAAGCCCTAGAAACATACTACGAAGCATATGCCCTCACCGCGTTTTGCTCTGAAACTGACAGAATCTAATGACTCCTTTTAAAATTTACATTTCACATAGGAACCGAAGAGCAGTGTCACACAAAGACTCTAAAGGGAGACTCTAAAAGTTTTGCTTTTGACTTTAAATGTCTTATCAGTTCTCAGTACAGTGAGAGGGTCTGCAGAAAGGACCATCTCTTAACCCTAGGGAGGACAGAAAACCAGAAACTTGGAAAGACTTAGCACAATCTCGCGTTAAAATCAGGCAAATGCACAGAGATGACCAGAGCCGAATTCTGAAGTGCAGCCATCTCCCCCATGCCAGCTAAGGGAACTGGTATTTCCTGGCTGCAGTATCACAGAAAGGCCTCACTGAAGCTGTAATTCAAGCTAATGACTAGTAAGATGCCCAAGGTCTGGGGTCTGGAGCCAAGCTCTTAAATGGCCTTAGATCTTTTAGCTTGACATTGAGCTTGCAATCACATCCCTTCCTAAGGGGACAATCTTAGATGGATCTTCCTCACTACACAGGGAGCCCTACTCTCCCAGGACAATAGAGGCTAAACATCTGATATTATTAAGAAAGATTCCAGCTGACATACTCACACTCTACTTGTGTATTAAGAAGGGACAACTGTACCATGGACTCTCCATGGTATATGCAGGGCAGACACATCAATGCCTTTTATATAATCTGTATTTATCCCAGACCCAGATGTTTTGGGTTGGTCTAGGTCATCAAGGGATTCAAGCCCAATTTAGCTACATGTTGTACCAGTGACCAGAACCCTTGCTTTCTGGCATAGAATAGCCCGATACTCTAATAACCCCTGGTATATTTCTCTCAAACATTACTCCCCCAGATCCACCTCATCTTGCCTGAGGAAGCTTCACAGTGATCTTGGCTCTAGTGTGATAACACAGACTCATCTGTTCACATTTTATTTGCAGGCAAATCCAGTGTCTTATAGCCTTGTGTATGATTTATTTGGCCCTTATGGGGCTTCTCCCGAAAGTTCTGAAATGCCACCCTGACATTTTACTTCAGACTTATAGCCACTGACACTTCAAGTAGGATTTATTTATGACTGGAGGGTTTCTCCCATTATAGCTCACTGTGTCACGCCCCCAGCTACTGTGGAATCTATCCACTGACCGGAAGAAGGGGAGATGCAGAAAAGGTAGGCCAGGGGGAGAAGCAAAGCCAGCTACACTCTGGGGACAGCAGATCAGACCTGTGAGGACTTTCCGTATGAAGCTGTCTACTTTACCTTTTGAAACAGGAGAACCCCACACAGAAGCTTCTAAAACAGCAGCTGGGAGGATTTTGTAACAGTGCAGGGGCTACACTTACAGATGCATCATGGCTACTCTTGCTTCCAGTTGTCACTGTCAAATAACACAAATACTGAAGGATTTCAAACTTTCCAATGGAAAACCAAAGAACCAGTAAGGCTTAAACTACCTTTTATTCCTTCCACAAATTTGATACATCGGGAAATGTTTATATACACATAATGTCATTAATATGAGGTTGTTTTTTTTGTTTTGTTTTTCCATATGTATATCGTGGTTAGCAGAATGTGAGTACTCATTTCACAACAAAGCCTTTCCAATTCTGCACGTCCTTGTCCTAACAAGACACCAGGCTCAAAAAGATACATGGTGACTGCTTCTAAGGATGCCAGCAAGTAGACAAAGATCCTCTGTCCTTCTTCCACTACTTTACATCCCAAATACCAGGCCTCTGGAGACTGAACCTGCATCCCAGACCTGTTCTGGGTCTCCAAGCTCTCACAAAGCAAAATTCCAGCAAAGCAGCATGGAAACTCTGCCCTGCTGATCTGTGAGGTAGCAGAGCACTAAGCCCACATTGCAGAGGAAAGAGGGCTCGGTCAGGAAACATTTCCAAGGATGGGATGTACAAAGGAGAGTCATTGGGAACACATTTGCCCTGAAGATAGAGTTCTGTACTGCTTAGCATCTATCTATCCTTGATCATAACTGATGAATTCTTATAGGAGCACAGAGGTTCATGCATCTCTTGGTTCTTCTGTGCAAACATAAAATCAAGAAGAAAGCTTCCATGATTAAGAAGTGGTGACAGACATTCTCCATTCACAATTTTTAGTACTAAGAGAAATGATTTAGCAATTTAAAAACTGAAATTTATTCAGTAAATTAGACATTGGAGTAGACTCCGGTGAGTAAGATCAATGATTATTTTGAGAGTCAAACCACTAGCATTGTAAATAACACTTCCTGTTGGGACTCTAACACACTCCATCAGAAAACACCATGACTGTTGACTGGAGTCAGCTTTCAGAAGTCTATGATATCTAAGTGAGTTAGCCCTTAAAACCCAAAGCTTTCTTCATCAATAGTGCTCCAGTCTCTCTCATGCTTACCCAGGGAGCCATTTCAAGACTCCTGGAGTCCTCATCTGCCTTACATGGTATGGTGAGTCAGCAGAGAAGGGGAGGCTGAGGGAAACTGCCTGTAACTTCTCAAGGCAGCATTTTAAGCCATCTGCCAAATCCTGGGTTGCCAGCTGGCAAGGAGCAGTGTCCTTCCATCCAGCAAGGAATCACGTATGTGTTGCTGAAGATAGACATAACTTGTTCCGTTTTATACTGAATCATCTACATGAGTAAACAGTGAAGTATATTCCCCTGGTAAGGTGGCTGTCAGTGTGAGCCACAAGGTAAATTATGAACAATTAATTTCCCACTTTGTCCTTCCACCAAGAACACAGTGTCCAATGCTGTTCCCAAAGCTTCATAGACACCCGTACTCTTATACCTGTTGGTATCCCACACACACCCTATCCCCCTAGCTCTGGGTGTAACCTGCCTCTTTTGAAAAGAAGCTTGAGTTTCAAATAATGTCTACATTTGACTCCTTTAACATCAACATTCACAGCTGTTTCCCATAACACATCTACCAAGACTTTACCAGCATTGTGGATGGTAATGAAAACCAATACAGCTTTTCATAACTAGAACCTAAATATATAAATCAACTTAATAAAAATAAGCAATGTCACTGGGTGGTGGTGGCATGTGCCTTTAGTTCCAGTACTTTACTCAGAAGGCAGAAGCAGGCAGATCTTTAAGTTTGAAGACAGTCTGGTCTACAGAGCGGGTTCCAGGACAGCCAGGGCTACACAGAGAAACCCTGTCTCAAAAAACCCAAAATAATAAATAAGCAAATAAATAAAGTCAAGAAAAGTAACTAAATACTATTATCTGCTTAAAGCTCAGAGCTCCTCTTGTTCTATATTTGTAAATTTGTACTAACTAGAAAGCTTAGTGTTTTCTTAGCACCCAGTCGAGACTTTTGTGTAGTCCAAAGGACTGAAGGAGAATGGCAAGGGAAATCTCTTATCTTCTGTGAATTAATCTTATATAACACCAAGTCAACTGCAGTTAATTCCCCTCAAGCTCATCCAGTGTACTGGGTAGAACTCTCTTGTAAATCCTGCTCTGTGGGAAACAAGATTTAGCAGGGTTTTTCACAGTATGGTTCCAGGACAGTGCTTGTGATTAACACATTCCCAGGCTCTACTCCCAGTTATCTCAGAAAGGTCTTAGGAATCTGCTCTTTTCTTTTTGTTGCTGCCTTGAAACAGGTCTTGCTTGTAGTCTAGGCTGGTCTCAAATTTGTGATCTTCCTTCATCAGCTTTCTGGGTCCTGAGATTTCAGTCGTATGCTAACCACACCCAACTTGATTCTTCTTCTTCTTCTTCTTCTTCTTCTTCTTCTTCTTCTTCTTCTTCTTCTTCTTCTTCTTCTTCTTCTTCTTCTTCTTCTTCTTCTTCTTCTTCCTTGTCTCTTCCTCTCTTTCCTCTTCTCTTTCTCTTCCTCCTCCTCCTCCTCATTTTTTTTGATGCAGGGCTTCTCTACCTAACAACCTGACTTTCTTGGAATTCGGTTTGCAGACCAGGCTGGCCTCAAACTCACAGAGATTTGCTTCCCTCTGCCTCTCAAATGCTGGGATTAAATGCATGTCCCGCCATGCCTGCTACAGGCCATTTTTAAATTCTGTTGTTTTCTGGCTGTTTAGGATTTGTTGTTGTTGCTTATTGTTTGTTTCATACACACACACACACACACACACATATATATATCCTCTGGCAGATGTATAGCTGGTCTATTTTTTCCTGCTGTGTAGGCTACCTCTTCAGTTTATTAACAGTTTTCTTGGCAGCACAGAACCTTTTTCATGTCATAAAGTCCCACTTGCTGATTATTGGTATTATTTCCTGGGTGACCAAAGTCCTAGTCAAAAAGTCCTTACTTGAGCCTATATCCTGAAGTGTGATCCCCATCCTTTCTTCTAGGGCTTTCACAGTTTTAGGTCAGAGATCTTGGATCCGTTTGGAATTAGTTTGTGTTCAGGGTAAGAAGGATCATGTTTCATTCTTCTACATATAGATACCCAGTTTTCCCCAGCACCTTTTATTAATAATTACTTTCTATTATGTGACTGTTTGGCATCTTTGTAGAAACTCAGGTTGCTATAGGTATGTGGACTTATGTCTGGCTCCTTGAAGAATCTTTATTTTTAATAAGCTTCCCATGTGACACATACAAAAATCATTGAA
The DNA here is from genome assembly GCF_017639785.1 of Mesocricetus auratus. Classification (NCBI taxonomy): domain Eukaryota; kingdom Metazoa; phylum Chordata; class Mammalia; order Rodentia; family Cricetidae; genus Mesocricetus; species Mesocricetus auratus. The sequence goes on along the minus strand of NW_024429194.1, from coordinate 36,347,122 downwards.
AATCATTTGTCTAGATGTCTTGTTCTTAAGTATTTATTTGCCAAGGAATCTTTTCTTCCAAAAGAAGATTCGGCATACAAACCAATGTATACAGCAGATAAGAATAAGTTTTCCTAGAGGAGGGGCTCCTGAGGCTCCACCCCTACCTGTGGAATTATGGAAGTTGATGGTTGATGAGGGAGGAAGAGTCAGTTTACCTCAGAAGTGTGGCCCATGATGAGTTGCCATTGTGCCTGTGGATGGCCCTGAATCCATGCACATAAGGAACTATTGCTTGTCCCCTGCCCTTCCTCTCTCTATATGCTTCTAGGACTCCATGAGGCAAGGAGCTATGCTATACCACACTCTCTGCTATGGTGTTCGATGGTTGAGAGCAATTGTGCCTGCTAAGAATAGATGAAAACCTGGTACCAAAATAAGTATTTCCTATTAGGGTGTTTTTCTTGAGTATTCTGTCACTACAACAGAAAACCAACTAACACAGAGCTGTTCTAGACATAGTTAAAAATATTTCTTCCTTTAATGAAATGCTTTGCTCCCTATGAATCCATTATGCAGGAACAAGCTGAAGTCTGGGGAGTGATTTATACATAGCTCTAGAATTAGTCAGTAGTAAAAGTTGCCCAATATTGTAAATGTGCTTGGTGCTACTGAATTACACACTTTTAAACAGAACAGTAAACTTGATATTGTATATTTTTATTGAGTTGAAAAAAGAGATTTACTCCCCCAAATATTCATGTCATCATTATTTATGGTAATGGGAGCTTTAAAATGCTAAGCTCAACTTGAGAGTCACTGAACATTACAGTGCCTCGGGAAATGCTCTGACATGTGCAGGAGAGAAGAACAAAAAGTAGGAGGTAAGACTGTGAGGTTGGCCCTCATGTCCATAGCTTTTAGAGCTGTGGCTCCAGCCAACCTCAGATTGAAAATATGGTTTTGGCCAGGCAGCATGCCTCTAGCCCTAGCACTCGGGAGACAGAAGCAGGGAGATCTCTGAGTTTGAGGACAGCCTGGTCTATAGAGTAAAGTCCAGGACAGCCAGGGCTACAACAGAGAAACCTTGTCTTTAAGCACGCACGCACACACACACACACACACACACACACACACACACACACACCAGAAGGAAAGGAAAATATCTTATGATGCATAATTCAGTAAGTGCTATGGTAGTTATATTAGGAAGTGCTATGGTCTAGTAGACATGAACAAAATTGTTTCTTGGCCTTATCCCTCAAGCACTACAGTGATGTGGGATGCCTTTCTGTATGCTGTGAATATGTTTTATGCCATTGGTTAATAAAAAGCTGCTTTGGCCTATGGCAGGGCAGAATATAGCTAGGCAGGAAATCCAAACAGAAAGACCCAAAGAAAGAAGGTGGGGTCAAGGGAGATGCCAGCAACCGATGGAGAAGCATGATATGAGGTAACAAGCCACGAGCCTTGTGATAAAATATAGAGTAATAGAAATGGGTTAAAAGAAATGAGCTAAAAGGCTAAACAGTTTGTAATTAATATTAAGCCTATGAGTGGTTATTTAGAAATGGCTGCCGGGACTGGCCGGCGGGAGAGAAACCCACCCAGTGGGACTGGGTAGGACAGAGAAAAGTCTCCAGCTACACTACAGAGTTTGGGATTGTGTTTAGTTCTCAGAATGTCTTAAATCACTATCCCTTGAAGAAAGCATCAGTATCACTCCCATTTATCCTTAACAGAGGCACAGAGACTCTGAGCAACCTGCCCCCAGACAAGACAGGAGAAGACAGAACTCATTGTCAGATAGACTCATGGGCTCTGGAATGAGTGCTCTTAGCTGACCTGCTTCAGCACCTCTGCAAAGATGTATGTTAGCTTTAGTAATCAAGACAGCACTGATGTTCTAATAACCTAATACAAGCAATAGGGATATAGAAGGCATGGGGGAGCACCTGCCATCTCAGCACTCTGGAGGCAGAGGCAGGAGTATCACTATGAACCAAAGCCAGCTCAAGCTATGCAGTAAACTCTAAACTGGTCTGGCCTATATAATGAGACTATGTTTTCAAACAAAACAAACAAAAAGACCCAGCATGTTATCTTTCAACTCTAATTCTCAGAAAACTGAAATTACCTGTAGGGCTATATTCCTTTCTCTTGGAGATTCTAGAAAAAACCCTTTCCTGTCTTTTCCAGTGTATAGAAGCTGCCCAGCATATTTGTTAACTTGCAGAAATTCCCTTCTTCCATCCGCAACCTGCAGATGTCTTCTCAACTCCACTGCTTCTGTCCTCCATTCTGTTTTCCGACCTTCCTGTCTCCATGTGTAAGCATTTTGTGATCTTGTTAGCCAACCTAATAATTTGGAATAATCTGAAATAATCTGACTACATCTCCAGAATCTCCCCAACACACACACACACACACACACACCATGCAAAAGCATTAGGGCGTGAACATCTTTTGGAACAGTAACTCGGTTTACCACAGTAGGATATAAAAAAAATCTTCAGCAAATAGAGTGAATAATGAAATCCATCTAAACTGGAAATGTGGTGAGCAGGTTGAGAAGTTTTTAGCAGCTGTCAAACACCCAGAGAATATACTAATGTTCACTGGATAATTACATTTAAATCCTCCTGGCTTAAAACCTTGTAAATCCTTCTTAAACATGTTTTTTTTCTTAAAGACTTTTTAAAATGACTTTTCAGTACCCAAGTCTATGGAAGTAACCGCTAAGATAAATAGCACAAAAGTTCAATAGTTCATGGGCTCATTTCTTTCATGTTGCTATACCCTAGATCTTAAGTATGTGGTAAACATCCGTGTGGTAAAGGCTCCAATCCTCAAGGTGGTATTTGGAAGGTGGTAGGAACTCCAGAAGATGGAGCCTAGTATGAGATCCTTTAAAATTATTTACTTATTATTCTTCCATATATTACATCCTAACAGAAGTTTCCCCTCCCTCTTCTCCTTTGCCTACTCCCACCTCTCCTCTCCCCGAGATCCACTACCCCTCTAGTTTCCTTCAAAAGAAAAACACAAACAAACAAACAAACAAAAAGAGCAGACTTCCCGGGGATATCCACTCAGCATGGCAAGACAAGCTACAATAAGACGAGGCACATAACCCTCATATCAAGACTGGATGAGGCAATCTAATAGGAGGAAAAGGGTCCCAAAGCGAGCAAAAGCATTAGAGATACACCCCACTCCCACTGTTAGGGGTCCCATGAAAGCACCAAGTTACACAACCATAACATATATGTAGAGGACCTAGGTCAGACACACGCAGGCTCTCTGATTGTGTTGATCCAGTCTCTGTGAGCCCCTGTGAGCCCTGGTTAGTTAATTCTGTGGACTGTGCTCTTGTGGTGTCCTTGACCCCTTAGATATTGCCATCTTTCTTCCCCCTCCTCCCTGGAACTCCCCAAGCACCACATAATGTTTGGCTGTGAGTCTCTACATCTATTTCCATCACTTGCTGGATGAAGCCTCTCCCCAATGATGATAAGGCCAGGTTCCACTCTACCAGCACAGCAGAATTACCGTTAGAAATCATTTCATTGACTTTTTTTCCCAGTCGTGTCTCAGTCTATCCTAGGTCTCTGGGCCATGCAGCTTCTGGATCCTGGCACTCAAGGCAACGTCAGGCCGGGGCTCCCTCTCGTGGCGTGGGACCAGTCATTGGTTGGCCACCTTTGCCCTAGCACATCTTACAGGCCAGACAAATTGTAGGTCGAAGGTTTTGTGGCTGGGCTGATGTCCCACTTCTGGTGGGAGTTCATTAGGTCACTGGAGGCAAGCCTTGAAAGGACAGTGTGGGGCTCTATACCCCTAAGAGACTGGTTTCACTCTGCCTCGTGTTTCTGCCATATTGTGCTTCCTCTCCACAGACTCAGGAGCAACAGGACCAACCAGCCACAACAGTTTGTGAGTCCATATGCCAAAATAAATCTTTTTTCATTCTACTTGATTGCATCAGACATTTGCTACAGTAACAGAGAGCTGACACATATGTAGAACCCTTATCCTGGCTTCCATATGAAGCACATTAAGGTATGCAAAAAAAAAAATAGAATCACCCCCTCCTCCTCTTGTTGAGAAGCAATGTTCCTAAGTTAGAGCAACTATTTCAGCCTCAGCAGTTCTGAAAATAAAGCCTGTGGTTGTTTCTTTGTCTTAGAATTCACTGACTGTCTCAGTTTAGTTTTCTTTTCCTCTGTCTTCTTTATCTTAATAATGACATATGCAGGATGGTTATAAATCTGTCTGTTCTCTCTCAACTCATTCAGCCTTCTGATTTATCAGAATCACTATCATGTAGCATGCTGGCATATTTGTGAATATATTTTCTAACATTGAATTTCAGGAAACACACATAAGAATCAAATAAATCTTACTCCCATTCATGTCATCCTTGGAGTCTATGCTTGACAACAATAGTACAATAACACTAAAAATAATGGAGTAGACACATGTACATGGGAAAATTCATTGAATCAATAAATATGTACCACTGCTTTTAAGAGTAAACAGCTTGTGGAAGATGTAGACTTGTGACTCACGAGGGAGTTCACACTAGCTTCCAAGAACCAAGTACATGTAACCCTTTTCCGATTCCACTTCAGGGATGGGCATCATTAGCTTGAATTCAGTCGTGGTGAAGAATTTGCACCATAGAAATTGGAAGCACAGTGAATGTGAGATTTCATTAAACTTTTACTGTTGTATCCACCACCACACATCAGCATAGCCTGTGGTTTGCTAAATACCAATGATGTGAATAAAAAATGATGAAAGTGCAAAGAAAAGGTTGGACCTTATGAGCATCATGAGCATCAATGAAGGTTCCTTTGGGGACCAAACTCAAATGTCAACTGTAGGCAGAGTTTCTCCGTGTCTTGTCAGCTGCTCCCAAATAACCATTCAGAGACATCATTAATTTTAAATGCTTAGCCAATAGCTCAGGCTTATTACTAACTAGCTCTTACAACTTAAATTAACCCATTTCTATTCATCTGTGTGCTGCCCTGAAGTTTGTGGCTTTTACCTCTCCTGCATGTCCTGCCTCCTTTCTATCTGGCTGGTGACTCCTCTCACTCTGTTCTTGTTCTTCCCAGCATTCTCTCTGCCCCCAAAATCCTCCCTAGTCATTGACCAATCAGATTTTTATTAACAGTGGGATTAATACATTGTCACAGTGCACAAAGATTTGTTCCACAGCAGTCAACAACTCTGAGACACTTTTCACAATGCCCTAAAGAAACCCTGCTTTCATTCACAGGCTAGGATACGACAATCTTTATCTCTTCCAGAAAGTTTGCTTCATTGAATAATTATCCTTTTTTTTTCCTTTTCTGCTCATTTATATGTTCCTCCTCACTGGAATGTAAACCTTTCAATGACAAAGGTCTTAATCCTAGATAGTAAAAATCATTCAGAAAATGGTAGGTGACTCTTGAAGGATTAGTAGGATTTGGCCAAGCAAAAAATTAAAGGGAGAACATCCCAAGCAGAGGAAACAGGAATAGGAAGTGCACAGTGACCAGAGAAAGATGGTGAGAGCACAAAATATGGAGTCAGATCAGGGTAGGAGTTGGCAGGGCGAAGATTTGAGCGCTGGGGCATGAAGAATCCCTCAGTGAGCATGGTTAACTCTGAACTCCAACAGATTTGTTCACAAATAGAAAACAGAAAGAAAGGTTTCTCTCCTCAAGCCCCACATATATAACTGAGATTCTTTTGTCTTACAAAAGGGGGAAGGGGACCACACCCTAGAAAGTAGCATTAACATCACTCAAACATGAAACATTTGGAAACATTTAAGGTGAAGGGAATACACCAGTTTCTATGATATGCATTGTTAACATCCTTCCAGGGGTAACTGTGATCTCTTGACATGACTGCATGTTTCAGATATTCTGAGAAGGGTCTCAAGGGCATTTTCTCTTAAACAAGGAAGCAGATGATCCCATTCTTGAGGATGTAATCTAATCTGGTGAGACATACTGAGTCGTTGCTCTACAGAAAGTGCACAGTGCTTCCCCCATTCCCAACTTGCTACAGTCTATACATGAGAAGACAGGCTCTCCAGGGGGATGAAGAGAGACCTCCGGAACCCAGATAATGGAGTGACTAATTGTCCTGGGTGGAATTGAGGAAGGTTCCAGGGGAAGGTTATGTTTGAGTTGGCCTTGGAAGATGAGTAGACTTGAGCAGGCAAAGAGCAGAGAAGGGGCCACTTGAGACAGGAAGACCCCTGATCCAAGCCACAGAAGCCTGGAATCAGGGGTGTAGCCATATTTAAAGGATCAGCTTTCACAACTCTGAAAGAACAACCACCAACATTCTTTTGTCAAATAACATCCTAATTTTACTTTGGTTTTTCCAGTGACAAAATGATTCATTAGTTCCTATTACACAGCGCAATTTCAAAACAATAAAACACCAAGAATTCTTTCTTAATTAGGAAAGGTCACGTAAAGGGGAACTAAATCACTACTTCTTCAACTCAGCAGATCTGCACACAACTCCCAATCAGTGTTGTGATGCAAAACGGGTAAGATGCAAAACCCAGGTGCTCTTATATGCTCCATAATTTAGCATGGGGATTTAGATAGATCCCAAATCAAGTTACGTTTGCCAAGGCAGAATTATATACACTGGACAAAAACGTAATTTAAGTATAACAGTTGGAGAAAATTCAGAACATAAAACTAACTGATTTCCAAAGCAGATAAGTTGAGATAATTTTTTTTCTTTTAAGATCACGTATTTTTATATATGTGAGAGTTTTGCCTATGTATATAGTCCATGGTACTACAATGTGTGAGTCTAATGACCAGAGAGGTCAGAAGAGGGTGTCAGATCCCTGGAACTGGAGTTACAGGAGGTTGTGAGCCACCATGTGGATGCTTAGAAGTGAAGCCAGATCCTCTGGAAGAGCAGACAAGGCTCCTACCCTTGAAATCAACACTCCTGCTCACTGAGGCAATTGTGTTTAACTTTCACTTTGCATTGGATTTCATTGAACAGCAAGTTTTCAAATGGAACTGAATTTACCAAAACTGATGTCTGTACACAAATATACTTCATATGTAAAAACTGATGTCTGTACACAAATATACTTCATATGTAAAAACTGATGTCTGTACACAAATATACTTCATATGTATAAAGCAAAGTACCTGAAGGATTTGGTAACCAACAAAGGAGACCAATTCTGGCTGACTGGGGTTGAAAAGTAAATTCTTATAATGATGTTTGACAGACCAGAACTGCATACTTGGCAGCTTCAGACCAGTGAGACACACACACACACACACACACACACACATACACGCACGCACGCACGCGCACACACACACACACACACACACGCACACACACACAAATTGAACAGGTAATAAAGTAAAAAATAGAAAGAAAGAAAGAAAGAAAGAAAGAAAGAAAGAAAGAAAGAAAGAAAGAGAGAGAGGGGGAGGGGGGAGGGAGGGAGGAAGGAAGGAAGGAAGGAAACAAGAAATAAGGTTCAAAGATCTCTTCCTTCCCCCAACAAAGCACATACAGGAAAAGAGATCAACTCCAGCTCTAGGTATCCTGGTGGAAGGGTCTCTATCCACTTACTATCCTCTCTCTCTCTCTCTCTCTCTCTCTCTCTCTCTCTCTCTCTCTCTCTCTCTCTCTCTCTCTCTCTCTCCTCTCATACATATGTATGCATACATATATACATGTTATAAATAAATACATGCATAAATATATACATATCTATTTCTATCTCCTCTCTTTTCACTCAGCTTAAACATTCATTCTCAAGACAGAAGAACCAATTTGGGACCACTCCCCCAAGAAAACAAATTGTCTTAAATTACTGTCCCGTAAACCAGGCAGTGGTAGTACATGCCTTTAATCCCAGCATTTGGGAGATAGTAAGATGGATCTCTGTGAGTTCGATGTCAGTCTGGTTTACAAACTGAATTTCAGGATGTCCAGGGCTACACAGAGAAGCCCTGTCTTGAAAAACCAATAAAATAAAATTAAAATTAAAATAAAAAACCCCTGGCAGTCCATAGAGCTACAGAGTCTTGAAGAGTAGTTTCACAAAGGAGTTAGACACTGAGTGGCAGATAGCAAGGAGTGTCCCTTCTAACCTCTAAGCAAGGAATGTCTCTCCTAATTTCCCAGGACACGCCTGACATGATTAGCTGACTTACTGTATCAGTTTGGTGCTGGACTCAGAATTCTATTTCAGTCTTTCTTCACTGTGTCCTGGTTGCTTTGCTTCTAAAAGAGTCAAGAGCAACTCAGAACAAAGCATGCTTGTTAGCTGATGTTTCAGTATCATGCATTTTACATAGTTAACAATTCATCTGCCATGAAAGGCAAAAAAATACGCATAGGATCTGACCACAAAACATAAATAAGCAAGCAGAAATTTATTATAACTGTTTCCTTTTTTGTCAATAGTCACACTATGTTTGTTGTGTAATTTAAATATAAATGTCTATAGGCTTTTCTTTTAATTTGTTATTACTTAGTTACTTTAAATTATGTGTCTCTATGTGTACATTGGTGCTGGCACCTGCAGATGCCAGAAGCTTTGAACCCTTCTGCTACAGGGTATACAGGCAGTGAGCAGCCTGGTGTGGACTCTGGGAACCAAGTGTGGGTCCTGTGCAAGAGCAATTCACATTCCTAACCACTGAGCCATCATCTCTCCAGCCCTGCAGAATAGTTTGAGGGATGGGGCTTATTTTAAAAAGAATTTAGGGGGCCGGAGAGATGGTTCAGCAGTTTAGAATACTTGTTACTCTTACAGAAAAAACAAGTTCAATTCCCAGCACCCATGCTGGGCAGCCCCAACCACCTAGAACTCAAGCTCTAAGAGACCTGACAGCCTCTTCTAGCCTCCAAGGGCACCCTCACATACATGGCAGATGCTCATCCAACGCACACTGTGCTGCCTAGTCTCATGTCAACTTGACCCAAACTAGAGTTATCTGAAAGTAGGGAGTCTCAATTGAGAAAATGCCTCCATAAAATCTGAATGTAATGCACTTTCTTAGTGATTGATAGGGGAGGGCCCAGTTCATTGTTGGTGGGGTCATCCCTGGGTTCATGGTCTTTGGTTCTACAAGAAAGCAGGCTGAGAAGCCTCGGGGAGTAAGCCAGTAAGCAGCACGCCCCAAGTCCTCTGCACCAGCTTCTGTCTCTGGGGTCCTGCCCTGTCTGAGTCCCTGCCCTGACTTCCTTCAGTGATGAACAGCAATGCTGAAGTGTAAGTCAAATAAACTCTTTCCTTCTCAACTTGTTTTTTGGTTATAGTGTTTTGTCACAGCAATAGAAACCCTAAGACATGCGCCATGCATATAAATAAAAATACAATCTTTTTAAAAAGAGATTTTTAAAAATTAGGTCTTTGATCCAAGTAGTCCATTGAACAGATATTTTTAGTGTAAACTACTCAATTACACAGTTGAGTACTATATAATTACATCTCAACTCTATAAACGTATTAATCATTCTTATAAAGAAACTGTAGGACATAACATGTTGTGTTTTCCCACAACAACAAATAATCTCTTTCAACATGTACCGCTGAGATGCAGTAGCATATCTTCAAGTATAAATATCTAGAAATGCTGAATAAAACGCAATTCTTTAAACTCACAGTTGAGTTTGTCAGGAAGATGTATCAGAAGGCAGAGAGTGGAAGCTGATGTGGCCATGGTCCTGTGTTTACAGGCGCAGAGCCTGGAACAGACTTGGAAATAGACTCATGACTTAGATAAGACCCTGAGGGTTGGCGCTACACAAGGACTGTTCCAGCTGAGCTCTCTACATGACCATGATTTGAAGAAGCCCAGATTTTCTTTAAAGGAACAGGCCATATCTACCTACCAGTGCAGAGAAACAGCAGCCAGGCTTATCTCAGCGCTGAGAGAAGAATGGGAAAGGGGAAGTTTCCCCACAGGAAAAAAGAGCCCTGTGTGCAAACCAGCTGAAAACAGAATAAACATTTTCTTGCCATATAGGACTTCTCCACTTTGAAATTGGGCTAACAGCCTAAGGCTCCTTAAAGGATGCAAAAACTCACAGGGAGACATTTTATGTGTACTTAAACATATATATACATATCATACATATGACACAAATCTTCACATAGAAGAAGGTGCACAGAAACAGCAGAGGGGAAAAGTAGCTAAATCTATAGTTAACATACATTGGAGCAAACCTGTGAAGCACCACGCTCCTTCCAGATGACTCAGCAGGTAAGAGTGCTTGTGACCAAATCTGAGTGCTGAGTCATTCCTGGGACTTGTGTGGTTGAAGGAAAATATTGACTCCTGTAAGCTGTCCTGTGACCTCCACACAGTCTTATCACCCCTACACACACACACACAAACACACAATTTTTAAATTTAAACCCAAATGAGAAAAATAAGTGAAAGCAAGAAAACTTTTCCTAAAAAAGAACATTGAACTCAGTACACATCTTAACAGCAACCACAAAGACCAGAAAAAAAAAAAAGAAATAATATCTTCAAAGTTCTGGGGGCAGGGGAGAATGATTTTCAAGCCAGAATTGTTGAAAAAAATAGAGAAATAGTGCAGCAATTAGAAGCACTCCCAGAGTGCTGCTCTCCCAGAGGACCAGAGTTCAAGTCCCATCACCCTTGTTGGGTGACTCAGAGCTACTTGTTACTCCAGCTCCAGGGCATGCAATACCTTACTCTGGCCTTACAAGCACTGCACACATAGGCACTCAAACATACTCACAAATGAAAATAAAAACAAACCTTAAAATATTGCATGGGAAACAAAGCAATTTTTTTCCAAGAAATATCCATAAAGGGCTGGAGAGATGGTTCAGTAGTTAAAAGTACTGACTTCTCTTGCAGAGAGTCCATGTTCAATTCCTAACACTCACATGGCAGTGCACAATTGTCTGTAACTCCTGTTCCAGGACACAAGACATTCTCTTTTGGGTTCCTGGAGCATCAGGCACATGCGAGTACATTGACATATATGCAGCCAAGAAACTCATACATATAAATAATAATGAAAACTAATCAATGATTTTTACAAATGGACTATACTTCCTAACAAGAATGTATCCAAAAGATGGCCAATAACTCCCAGACATTTAGAATGTCTAAATTTTTCAAAATAATTGTTGGATCAAAGACAAATTCTCATTGGACACTTACATGCAAAGAAAGAAACAGAACGAATATTAAAGTTATAGCAATTATATATATATCACATTATTCTTTTTCTAAGAAAGATAGAGAAAGATCTAAAATGAACATAACAAAATACCAGCAGTTTTGGGAGCCAGATGCACCAAGACCCGTTGTATTATTTTTATGTATTCAAGATACTTCATGATTATTTTATATTTAAATATTACTCATGTTGATTTACTGAAATATAACTTATACCTCAACAAATGGAGGAACTGGTAAAGACCTGTTGACTTGGGGTTTCTTTTCTGTGTGTGACAGACTAGAATCTAGAAGGGGTTCTATGATGAGGAAAAGGCATCACCCAGTCCAGGGTCATGCCGTTTCTGGTCTGCACATCTCATCTTACTAGAGACTCAAGCTAGCTGTTCCCAACCTGCCCTCAGGGTAAGGAGAGGTCACCTTCAGATCTATCAAAAATAAGTCCTGATGATTATCAGGAAAAAAAGCTGTAGAATCAATTGTTTGGAAATACCACACTGGGGGAAAAATTCTATGTAGGAAGTCAGTTCTGGGGGCAAGTGAGTGACTCAACTTATGTTGACAGTATTTTTAAACATTTTGTTAAATATTGCTGATATAAAATTAAAATCTGTCTACATACTATAGCTAAGTCGCCCTCCTCCCTTTTCGGTTCAACCTAAAATAGTCATCATAACAAAATTCAGAATTCTCCATTCTTTAACAACCCAAGTTGTAGGTTATCCTCAGACTCTTTTAGTTCCCACAGTTAAAACCTTGGTGAATCTTGATATCAAAATTTTACATCTTTATTGTCAAATGTGAGTCACATATACCCTTCTTCTGGAGGAAGTTCATTATCATGAGCTCTTAACATTGACAAATTACCTTCATCACACTGCTACTTAAATATAAGCACACACATAAAACAATTAGAATATCAAAACAAATTTCCAAATTACAAGTAAAATAACCAAGCCAACAGAGTTTGAGTTAACAAGATTAATGTAATAATTTGGGTCTCAGTTAGAAACAGCTGGCTTAGAGGGGTCAAGGACACCACAAGAACACAATTCACAGAACCAACTAACCAAGGCTCTATCATAAGGGCTCATGGAGACTGGAGCAACAATCAGGAAGCATTTCTGGGCCTGACCTAGGTCCTCTGCAAATATGTTATGGTTGTGTAGCTTGGTGTTCCTGTGAGACTCTTAACATTGGGAATCTTTGCCTACTTTTGAGATCGTTTTCCTCCTACAGGGATGCTTCATCCAACCTTGATATGAGTGTTTGTGTCTAGTCTTACTATAACATGTCATGTTTGGTTGGTATCTCTGGAAGGCCTGCCCTTTTCTGAAGGGAATGGAAGAAGAGTGGATCTGGGTGGAGAGGAGGGAGGGTAAACAGCTGCCAGAATGTAATAAATGGGAGAAGAATAAATAAGAAAGAAAGGCAAACAGAGATACCTGGCTTTCTTGTTAGAGTTAGCCAATGGAAGATGCTAGCTAGGCCTTTGGAGAGCTAGAGGAAGGAAGAGTCAAAGCGGGTTTCCCCTTTTCCTGGTTTTGGCCAAGCGAAGCAGCTCCTCCCTCTGCATTCCAAGCACCTGCTGATACTCCCACTTCTTTTTATCCATGCATCTAACTAATGCTCCAGTTCCTGCCTACACTACCCCACCTATGCTCTCCATCCCACCTGGCAATGGCTTGTGATGCCACTAAGCCCTGGATTGTCTTCTCACCCCTTGTTTGTTTTGCATCTTTTTGAATTTTTGCCTTTTATTTTCCTCAACATGCTAAATTTCTTTTATTAAAATACCTGGCACAAGCTCCTCCTTCCTGATTGTCTTGTGGGTAATATAGGTCATATGTGGGGACTAAGAAGAGGTGGGAGGTAACCAGTACAGAGCAAACAGAATTCTTTCCTTGCCCATTTCTTTTTATGGCAGTTATCTATTGTGCTCCATACTTTCCTCTTTCGTGCATAAATTAAACAAAGAGAAGGAATCCCCTCCCCAAAGCTTATGTCATGACTATTGTGTGTGGAAGTCATCTCTGCTCCCCAAATTTCCTGTGCCTCTATATATCATCAGAAGGAATTCAACTGGATGGCATTTTTCCATCAAAGGGAATGTGCCAAAATGATGAATGAGCTGACTGTAGACACTATGTTGGGGGTGGATGAACAACCTAGATATCTTGTCTCCACCAGCCCCAAAGCAACCAACTTAAAAGAAAGATCCAGACAATCATTTCCTTTGAAAAAATGGTGAGTGGGTGGAGGCAGCAAATCCTGCTTTTCCTTCCTTAAGTTCCCCTAACATTATATGATTCATCAGCATTTCCTTTGGGGGGGATTTAAAACAGAAGCTGTCTCTCCAACAGATGAGGAGCAAAGAAAACAATCTCTGATAGTGACATCTTTCAAATGCCAAGATCCCTGCTTTCTCAAATGGTCTTTACTGTGCAAGCAACAACCATAATTTTTGCCAGTTTTCAAGAATGTGAATATTCAAAAGACTGAAAATGCATGATTTCTCTAAGGGAAAAAGAGAACAAGAATGATTGATGCTTAATGTTTAAGAAAGTTAAAAACCCATAGGACATCCTTTGCTGATCTTCAAACCACCAAGACATGAAAGACTGAAAGTAGGAAGGTCTTGACCAGGTGCTGTTTGTGGTACTGGAGAGTGAGTCTAGGGCTCAGGAATTCTATCCTTGAGCTGTAGCTTAAGTTCTGTTTCAAACTTCTTATTTTGAGATAGAGTCTCACTAACTTGCCCAGACTGTCCTTGAACTCACTCCATAGCCCAGGCAGATCATGAATTTACAATCCCCCTGGCTCAGACTCCTGATTACAGGCTCGGTAAATGAATATTCATAATCAGGTGTAATTTATGGAAAAGATAGGTATTTCAAGGCATTTGGCAAATTAGCTAATTCTGAGAAAAAGAGGGGGAGGGAAGCTTCCGCCTGGCTCAGCCAAAGGGGGAAGTAAGCAGAAATGAGCAAGCTGGGGCCCAAATCATGCAGTTTACATCATGCGGCTTCATTCTGGTTCTGCAGCCCAAGAAACCCACCCATCCAAGGTCACATAGCAGTTAAATGGCAAAGCAGAAAACATGTCTGCAGAGTCCTTGTTCACCGTCTTCTCTTTCAATCCATAACTGTTTCTCTGTTTATTATCTATCTATCCTCTTTTCTATCCACCTAACATAAGAAGCTCAAGACATTTGGGAGTTGTCTTGTGAATCATAGAGACCCTTGCTTCCTTCTAGGGGGCCTCCTTCCTGCCTTCCAGTGCTCTTCCGACAGGAGATACCTCTGTATTCCCATCTGCAGGGTTCCTGTCTGTCTCACTGGAGAGTCCTTTTATCATTGCAATGCGTGGGCTGCCTGTCTCTTAAAAATAAGATCCCATTTATTTCTTTGGTACAAGGCAAATCAATTATGGTGTAATTTTCACTGTGGAAATATTCTCACACAATATTTTAACTGACTTCTAAGTTCTATTTTTTAAAAAGCCTCCTATCGACAGAAGTAAAGAATTCTGCAGATTTCATCCATTGTGAGTCTTTACCATTTTGTAATTGTGAAACTCTGAAAATATAATGACAGCTATCAAAACTGTCTCCAGGAAAAAAAAATACACAAAGATACATACACCGGCATTTATACAAAAGCCACACAAAAATGTGCATATGGTACTGTTCCCTGGCCAGGAGGTAAGATCTCAGATCCCGGGATTAGATCTCTCCTTTACTTAACTAAAAAGGAAAGGAAGCATCTAAGAGTATAGAGTTCATTAGCGGAAGACATAGCCCTGGAACACAGAGCTCTTCTACTGGACCCAGAAGTCCACTCTGTGATGACCAGGGTGACCCAGAACACATTTAAAATGAAAATGTAGGTTATTGGTAATTAAGCTGTAGTACAGATATAAGCTGGAGCCCTTTGGTGGCAAGTCTGGACTAAGGTCACTCCAGTTATACCAAAGACAGAAAGGCTCTTGAACCTGCCATGTCATTGTGCCACAAGACCAAAACTTCCCAAGGAAAAATAAACTGTGGGCTTGCAATATGGCCTCTGATTCTTTATCCAGAACCAGTTAAAAAAAAACCCAAGCTTCCAGTTCCTCGTTTGAATGATGATTAAATGCAGATTACATATCTCATGAGTAGGACGCACAAAAGAAATTATTATAACACTCGGCAGCAACAAGACCTAAGTTTGTTTCAGCCTTCCCAAGCGGTGTCTCGATCAATTTTAGGTTTTATCAGCAGCACAATAGTGAAGATCAGAACTTTCTCTTTGCTTCTGTTTCTAATGTCAGTTTTACCCCTGAGGTTTGACCATCTCAGGCTGACTATGCAGAGAAAGGATAGGTAAAATTGATTTCATTGCAAAGAATCTCCCTGAAGGACTAAATCATTCATATCAGTCTCGACTTTTAGACAGCATCGCTAGCAGTACATATTCCAGAAGATGGTAAATTCCCTTCCTTTCTTTTGTCAAACTGGGCCACCCTCATGCTCTCATTCATTGGCTCGCCCTTTTTGCTTTAAGGTTGAATGCCTGTGTCTGCTCAAACCCTTGTTCTTAGAATGTTAATAAGCTTTAAAAAAAGAGTCTCTCTCTCTCAGCATAGTGAGTCTCTAACCATCTCAGTGCAGCCTCCAGTTCTGAATTATCGTTGGGTGTCCCAGACCAACGACTCTCATTGGCTGTGACCAACGGCTCTCATTGACTATTAAAATAGAAAAATTTAAAAATCTCCTTTGTTCAAATTCTACCTCTTGAGATTCTGGTTCCTAGACTGGGAGTTGGGTCCATGAACTGAGACTTTTTTCAAGCCCTTCCAGGTTCTAATTTGCAGCCAGAGTTAAGGACTAGCCTTAAAGAAAAGGGAGAGAGTACACCACAGGCAGTGCCTCCTGGTGTCCTCTTTTTTTCCTCAAGGCGGAGGAATGGCACTATTGGCTTAAAACAGAGATGAGCTAGCAGAGAAAAGGAGACAGCTAAAGAATGGTCCTGGTAGCCTAGAAGGCTATCTAATAGGCATACCCTATGTACAAATCTCTTAAGTCAACCCAAGAGTATCTGAGGCAAGGCAAATATCCTTGGAACTTTTCCTTTGGCACCACAGGCACAAAACTACTATCGGGTTCTTCATTTTCTAAGTCAACACTCACTCTAAGTATTCAAGTTGGAAGGAAATTCAGTGTCCGTTATCCTGTTCCCTCCATGCTTCCCTACTTCTCCCTGTGGTGTTTCCTCAGCCAAAGCCTCCAGGACAGTGCAGAAAACCAGGAAAGGACCTTTTCTCCACCAGAGCAATCACTAGCATCCTAATGACCACACCCTACAGTAGCGGGTATATTCTTCACCGCTGTCCTTTTGGAATCTCCTAAAACAACATGGAGTCATCAGTTTCCATGCTTGGACTCTGCAAATCCTAGTACACTGTCTCATAAAATATTCCTTGCTCCCTACTCTCATTCCCCTTTCCCAATAATAAATACAAGGCCTCCAAAAGGCTGTAACCTCCTCTCCTTCCCTTCCCCACTCTCACTGTAAGGTCTTAGGCATCATGCTGGCCTCCCCCTGTCACCTGGCAGAATGCACTCGGTACCCTGGTCAGCCCTGAGTTCCCTGATTGCCTATTTTGCATGCAGGTGCAAAGGACCCCTTTAAAAGACAGACCCTCCCCACACCCACTTAAGCTCTCTTCCCAGGTCTCTCTTTTTTTTCAGACTGAACAGGTTTTATTTAGTAATATATGCATATATATACATATAATGTATATGTGTATGTATATATACATGCCTACATATATATGTATTATATATATTCATATAATAACAAGTAGTTTTTTTAGGAGGCCATGAATTTTTTTTTGCTTTTTGCAAAATTTATTTTTTTATATATTTTTTTATTTTTAAATTTAGAAACAAGGTTGTTTCACATGTCAATTCCAGGTCCCTCTCCCTTTCCCTCCCCTCCTCCTGTGCCCTCCCCCCTTCCCCCCCAATATCCCCTTATTTCCCCAGGGAGGGTGAGGCCCTCCTTGGGGGTGTCCATAGTCTGTCATTTCATCCAGAGCAGGGCCTAGACCCTCCCCCAAGGGTTCAGGGTGAGAGTGCATCTCTCATTGTTGGATGGGAGTCCAAAGTCCATTTGTATACCCAGGATAAATACTGATCTACTACCCAAGGCTCAATAGATTACCTAGGCCTTCTCACTGACACCCACATTCAGGGTCTTGATCAGTCCCATGCCACCTCTCTCTTTCTGCTCTCCTCTTTTTCTGCTCTCTTCTCTTTCTGGCTCCTCTCTTTACTGCTCTCTTTCCGCGGTTCTCCTGGGGCAGACAGGACTTTTCCTGTTTCCCTCTTCTCTTCTGTCCTCTCTCTGTCTCTTTACCTTTTTTTCTTTCCCCCCTCCCATTTCTAATAAAACTTCTCACTTAAGCTCTGTGTGCCTGGCACGTTTGTCGTTCCCCAACTTCATCCCTGCCTTGGTCACCCTCACCTGCCATGAAATCTGTCAAGGTCCCCCATGCAAGGTCCCCTTGGGCTTCATCATAACACTCACCCCACCCCCCAGTCTGGAGAGATTCAGCTTGATGCCTTCCACCAGACCCTCTTGAAGATGAACTCATTAAACCTCATTTTGAGTGGATACCGAGATAGCTAATCCATCCATCCACAGAGGTGCAATGCCAGCTTAGAAAACATAGACGCTGAGAAGAAAATTGTGCAATGTGCCTCTAGTTGCACCCAGAAACACAGATTCTGAAATAGAGGCACAAAGGTGTGCTTGCCTCTTGAAAGGTCTTCAACTAAGGAGGAGGAGTACTTTGCGAGGTCACCCCATGGGCTGGATGAATCATATAATGGTTCCATGTTTAGGCATTAGCTTCTTGATTAACAAAAAAAAGCAATTATGGTTTTAGAAAGATATACCAAGGACTGAGAAGGAAATAATCTGCTCACTTAGAATCATCCTTCCATGTAAGTTATTTTTTCATTAGTTGCATGAAAAGTTTTTCCAAATGATTTGTATGTAATAATATGTGTGGAAGGAAGGTATATGCACATGGGTATAGGCACATGTCAGAAGTGTAGGATTCCCCTGGAGCTGAAGTCACATGGGTGCTGGGAGCCAGACTCAGGTCCTCTGCAAGATCAGAATGCTCTCTTAATCACTGAACCATCTCTCTCCACCCAGTTGCACGAAAGTGCAATTCACAAATCCACCTGAGAAATACGGCCTTTTCTAAGTATTCCAATAATTCAGTTCTTTCTTTCTGTGGGAAAATCGAGCTTTGCCAGGACTTTTCATAGAAAATCCCTTGATTTCCAGAGGCCAGCCTTCTGCCCTTCTCACGGTCAGCAGGATGGCTGCTCACAGAACCACCAAGGGCATTGTCATACTTTAGGATTTCTGAGCAAGTCAAGGGCAGCTCTGACGTGCAGTAGCAACTTGGTAGGAGGCAGTGCTGAAAATAGCAAATCTACTCTACAGCAGGAACATTCAGATGTCCAGACATGGAGTGCAGAGACCAAGAGGATCCTGGGTCAAAAGATTCTGTGACATCCTCCAACAAGTGTGTAACACACAGCAAGAGCTTCATGCGGCACATAGTCTGCTTGCTACCTCAAATGAGCCCAGCATCACAGGTTTAAAAACACGCTGAGAGTATTAGTTTGTGACAATTACACCAAAAGAAAGTGACTCCAAATGAAATGTTTATCCACAAGTTGGACTTTGGGCTTTCTGTATTGTGTAAGTTGGGGTTTGTACCTAATGAAAAAGAAGTTATTTTCCTGCAAAGCAACATTTGATTCACTGGGCAAGGCACATTCTATGCCAAACAAAAACTACTAAAATCCATTTGTAGTGAACTGCTTAAACCTTGCAGGACTGTGATCCCCAGGTGTAGCCCAGTTCCATGCTTGACTGACCCATTCCATTATACTCCATCTGGCTCTTCACCTCTGACTTCATGCAATTTCCTAACCAGAGCCACTCTAGGCAAATCAGAGGTTTTAGCCAGCCAACATTGTTTTAAACAAGTCAATTTTGAAACTGTGTGTGTGTGTGTGTGTGTGTGTGTGTGTGTGTGTGTGTGTGTGTTTCAAACTGAAAGATAAGGAAAACCCCACTCTGTTTCTGTGCTTTGAAGAGCAATTTCAACCTAGAGGAGAAAAGAACCTTTTTATCACTGTCGCCAGACATTTTGTTACACACTTGTTCACTCTTATTCTACTTCCTTTAGACTTTCTAATGTAATTTTTCCCATAGCCCATGAACTCAGTGAGGACTCACCACACCAACTTGTAGATGAGAAAAAATAAGCTTTAGCCATTTAAGTTCTTGGAGAGCTTGACACGGAGAAGTGCCAAATCCAAAACTAAGTGCCTGTTCTTTCCGATCTGTGTTGTCTCCATTTCTTCTTCTTCACATGACAGCATAAAATATTACGAGTATATGCACTGAATATTTCCATCAGAAAAAAATCTACATTTATCTACTAGAGCCCTTCAAAACTGAAGCAAGTCAGTTGTCTTTACACTTCCAACAATGGACCTCACAGTGGCTGGATTACTCTGATGGGAGAGGACAGAATGGAGAATCTGGAATTAGGTGCATAGAAAGGAAGAAAATACTGCAAGATACAAAATGTTTAGAAAGGATGTATTTCTGTTTCCTCTGAAATTGCCTCATTCTTTTTATTAAGTATTCATCTCTAGATGTCCTGTCTCAATGTCACAGATAGGATATGTTCATTTGGCTACTTGGCCACTCTTTCTAGTGAAAGGTTGGATATGGATATTATAAAAATGTAACTCTTTTAAACAAAGAAAGTGGTAAAAGAACCTTGAAGATCAGCCACCCTTGCTATAGTTATGAGAGAATAACAAAAGGAAGGAGCTTATGTATATGGCAAAGGGGGAAATGAGATCAAATGAAGAAGTACATTATGATAGTATTTATGACCTGATCTTTTGTGTTAGCTGTCAATCAAAGGATGGCTTGGCTGTGTTTCTGCTTTAGAGTCTCCTACAGGCCAGTCATGGTGTCAACCAGAGCTGGGTCAAGTCCAGTGAGATGGCTCTGTTTTCTCATTTGTAAAAAAATGACCGACAATATATCCGTAGTTAGACCAGAACACTAAAATAAACCATCATTTCCTTAAGAATGCTTCACTAAAAGCTACTTCTTTAGAATGTGAACAGGTAAAGAAAGGGTTCCACCATTCACCAGGTTTGAGAAATAGTGGGTTTTATAGAGTTAAACTAATCTTTCTACAGCTTCTCAGAGTCAAAAATGAGGTACTCAGCATTCTGGGTTTGCAAAATGATGACTTACTAGGCAGTGTTAGCCCAGTGTATTTGGTCACAATGCTTTCCCAAGAGAATTACATGTGACTTGAGTTAAATAATGAACCAGACAATCTCAGTACAAATGCCTGTCCATGGAGCCTGGCAGATGACCTGCTTGCAATCTGGATGTGTTGGTGCTGAATCGCATTATAACACAGGAGTCGTGGCAGTAAGTCACACTGGTACAGACAAGACATAAATCACATCTATCATAGCCTTGGCTAACAGGATAAATCTCCTGCTACTAGATGTGCCAACCCCAGAAATAAATGTTAGATTTACCATACCATGCTCCGAGAGACTAGATTTTTGAGACCATCAAGTTGGATTTATTCTTGTAGAAAGGAAACAGGAAAAAATAAAGACAGATCCCAGAATCATTCGTTGAGGAAAAAGTCACAAAAGTGTCATGCTGAAAACAGACCTTTGCCAAAAGAAAAAAAAAGTTCCTTTCAGATTTTCTTATGAATTTTGGGTTGGCTTAAAGGCAATTCTCATATAAGGATTTAATATGGGGGTTTTTTGGTTTATTTTGTTTGTTGGTTGGTTGGTTTTGTTTTTCAAGACAGGGTTTCTAGCCCTGGCTGTCCTAGAACTAATTCTGTGGACCAGGCTGGCCTTGAGCTTACAGAGATCTGCCTACCTCTGCCTCCTGAGTACTAGTATTAAAGGTGAGTGCCACCACTACCCAGCTTCAGTATGTGTTTGACACGTGGATCCAACCCTGAGAAAGGCAAGAGAGGCATCTGGCAAGATATGTGACATGAAGATCAGCATGTCTTCTTCATTAATAGTTTTCCTTACTTGTATGTTTCTCCTTTGCTTAATGTTCTTTATTGAAAATCTAGGCTTTGGGGATAACCTCTAAGGATATGCCAACTGTGCTGAAGGGAACCAAGGTACATGCTGATCCGGGAGGCTGGAAAGGCATGATGCCCAAGAACAGCATGATCAGGGCTGGTACACATTCCCAGCCCTTTCCTGAGGAATGGCGGCTCCCATTCACTGAAGTGAGTCTCAGGGGATATGTCTTTACCAAATGGTATGAACCAGAGCTGATACAGTCAGTAGTAAATGTCTATAAATACAGTCAATCTCCTTTGATTACCTTGCTCCAGGGACCGTGGACATTTTCATTAAGAAGAACAGTCAAAAAGCATCATGAAGTGAGCTACAGAATATCCCCAAGAAAGGTCTAGATACTCCTGAAACTAAGCTCCCTTACTGTGATCCTCCTGCCGCTGTAAACTAGCATCGTCCTTGCAAATAAATGCTTTTAACTGGACAAATTCTGTTTTTCCTCCCTAAATCTCATGTATCTATCTATCTATCTTTTGTTTTTTGAGACAGGGTTTCTTTGTGTAACCCTGGCTGTCCTGAAACTCGCTCTGTAGACCAGCCTGGCTTCAAACTCACAGAGATCTGCCTGCCTCTATTTCCTGAGTGCTGAGATTAAAGTCATGAACCACCATCACCAGTCCCTATTTTTATTTTTTTAAGATAGTGTATAGTAGAAGATGACCTTGAACATCTGATCCTTCTGTTTCCACCTTCCAAGGGCTGAAATCAAAGGCATATATGACCGCACTCCTATTTATGCAGTTCTGAGAATCAAACCTAAGGCATCCTGAATGCTAGGTGATCCCTCTACCAACTGAGCTGCATTAAGCAGCAAGAGTCTTTTCACTTAGAGGGGAATCTCTCAAGACTCAAGCAAATGGTAGTGCTTTGATTTCACTCTGTTGCTGTGATTTAACATCTTGAACAAAATCAGCTTAGGCGAGGAAAAGGTTTACTTCACCTTTCCCTTCTGGGTCGCAGTCCATCCTTGAAGAATGTCAGAGCAGGAACTCAAGGCAGGAACCTGGAACCCAAACCATGAAGGTAGCTTTCTTGTACATTCCAGGATCACTTGCCTGGAGGTGGCATTGTGCACAGTGGCCTGGGCCCTCCTCCATCAATTAGCAATCAAAACAATGTCCCACAGATATGGGCACAGACCAGTTGGGTAAAGCAATTCTTCAGTTGAGGTTTCCTTTTCTTGGGTAACTCTGGGCTGTGTCAAGTTAATAATAAATACTAACCAGGACAGGTAGAATATAAAAATAAGAGCTAGTAGGATTGAGGATTTTTCCCTTTATATAGCTTTATTGGAGCATAGCAATATTGGAGAATTTTGTTCTTTTGGTTTTTCAAGACAGAGAATATATATGACAGCCATGGCTCTCCTGGAACTTGCTTTGTAGACCAGGTTGGTCTAGAACTCACAGAGATCTGCCTGTCTATGCATCCCAAGTGCTGGGATTAAAGTGGTGCACCAACATGCCCTCCTGGCTGTTTGGTTTTTTTGTTTGTTTGTTTGTTTTAATACTGGATAATCTCAATTGGAATTAGGGTATACTTGCTAAACAATTGGGGTAGATCCCATAGGTCAGTCTCGGGAGAATTAACTTCTGAGAAGCAGGAGCCTGGTGAACAATCGGACAAGCCCCAAGGAGAAGGTAAAGCACAAAGTGGTAAAGAGGTAGCCAGCTAATGGTCAAAGTAGGTATTTCTGTAGATTCCAACAGTCTAGCTGATGGGGCAAAGAAATGAACAAAGTCTAAACAAAGTGAAATTCACGGCAGGGACAGAAGTCCAAGGTGACAAGACAATCACCCAGCTGGTTCACAGGTCAGAGCAGAAGTCCAGTTCCCAGAATAGAAACATAATGTCAGAGGAGCACATCAGCTCATCAGTGTGTGACCTGAGTTGTAACACTCCTTCATTCCCCACAAAGGCCAGTTCTGGTCTGGCCTTGGACTCCTGAGACTGCAGGCAGGGATCCAGGACAAGCAGTCAGGGATCCAAGCACAAGAATCCAGTGTTCAGGGTGCCATCTCCCAGGCTTCTTTTCCATGATGGCACAGCACTAAGGTCCTGGTCAACATGACTGCCAAGCAGAGTGGGCAGCAGGGAGGAAGGAAGTCCAGGGAAAGGGCTCACTGGTCCTGCAGGGAGTGGCATATGGGGGTGGAAAATCGAGAGAGTTGCATTTGTTTGTTTATTTCCTCATGGCAACTCACAAACTTAGCCAAATGCAGATAAAAATTGAGGGCATGAAAACTTTCCTAACCATTCTGACTCAGAAATGTTACTAATTATGTGGGTCAGATGTAGGCGGAGATAGGCAAAACCCTAAGTCCCACCTAATGGCTCTCTACACGTTTCCCCTCTGCCTTCTACACAGAAAGAGCTCCCAGTGTCACTGAGATGAGTTTGATTTTTCTAAAATGACACAAAAGGAAATCCAATATCCACCTTCTGTATGTCTCCTAAGCAAGAAGAATTTAAGGCCACATGGAGACACTTGGCCAAAATTTGATTAATTTTCCCATTTGTATTCTCTCTTTATTTCTCTGTCTCTCTACTATTCCTATGACAGGGCATGACAAGGGTTTCCCTGGACTAAAGATAATGTTGCCAGTGAGATGAGACCAAGGATCAGCAAAGACAATGCTGATAGAACAGGGCTGACCATGGCTTCGGAGAGTTAGCAGCTTTCAGTGTCTATCTCCCAGCAAGGCAGGTCTATTAATGGCTGACAAAGGAAATTTGATTAATTTTCAATAAATATCGAGTCAAGAATTTGGCTGATCAACACTCCCATTTCTGTATTTCATCTGTGCTTTAACAAACTAGTTGGAGAAGGTAGAGGGAGGGGGGCAACTGTAAAATCAAGGGAATTCATGTTGGACCACACCACAGAGCTCAGTGTAAAGCTCAACACTGCTTGACACATGGGGCTAGCAGATGACTGAGCTGGAAAAATGCCTGCTGTGCAAGTGTGAGGACCCGAGTTTGATCCCCAGCACACACATGAGAAAGTCAGACGTAGCAACTCACATCTGTAACTCCGGCACTGAGAGCAGAGCCAGGCAGAGTCTTGAAGTTCATTCATCGGCCAACCTAACCAAAAGGATGAACTTCCGGGTTCAGTGAAAGACTCTGTCTCAAAAAATAAAAGTGAATTGAGGAAAGACAATCAACATTGATCTGATCCCCCACACACATTTTTAAACAACTTTTTAAAAAGATTTATTTATTTTATACATACAAGGACTCTGCATGTATTCCTGCATACCAGAAGAGGGCATCCCATCTCACTGCAGATGGTTGTGAGCTGCCATGTGGTTGCTGGGAATTGAACTCAGGACCTCTGGAAGAGCAGCCATTGCTCTTAACCTCTGAGCCATCTCTCCAGCCCCCACACTTTTTTTTAAAGGAAAAAAAGTCATCGAATTTCAAAAAAGAAATAAAAACTTCTCATTTATTTCTTTCTTTTAAAAATGTGGGGGAAAAAAGATGTGGGGCAGTGGTGGCACTGGGGACACAGAGGCAGGCAGATCTCTGAGTTTGAGGCCAACCTGGTCTGCAATGCCAGCTCCAGGACAACCAAGGCTGTTATGTTACACAGTGAGACTGTCCCTCCCCCCAAAAAAGGAAAACCAACAACAAAACAGACAAAAAGATTAATTTATTTATGTATCTTATTTATAAAGGTGAAAGCATGCACACCTCCATACCAAAAGAGGGCATTGGATGTCATTACAGATGGTTGCGAGCTGTTGTGGGTGCTGGGAATTGAATTCAGACTAGTGTTCTTTACTGAGCCATCTCTCCAGTTCCTCCGTTCTTACATTTTAAAAGTTGCCTTTACTTAGTGTAGATTTCATAAAATCTACACTTTTTTAAAATTTTGATATAATAGATGCAGTGGCTCATGTTTTTAGTCCCAGCTACTCTGGAGGCTGAGGCTAGAGAGACATTTAAGACCAGAAACCCAAGGTCTACTTGGCAATACAACAAGACCCACTTCTAGATCCATCCATCCATCCATCCATCCATCCATCCATCCATCCACCCATCCATTAGCAACCAATATCTGTACTTGATAAAGTTGTGAATTACCAGAAAAAAACACAAAAGAAAGTAAAAATAAGAAACAGTACATCTCTCCATCCCCCGCCTAAGTGAAGTTTATGCTAAAGGAAGAGTGGAGATGGAGACACTAAATTTCTGTACCTTAGATCTTCAAAGCTCTAGAAGGATGTGTCAATGACCTTGACACAAGGATTCCTTACTCAAGGCCCATAGAGCAGCAGCTGGCACACAGCAAATACTGCATAGGCATCTGCTATGGGGGCAACATCCCAATTTGCATTTGTCTTTAGTAAGAATCTTGTCCACATTCCAGCCAGCTGCTACCTTCTGTCCCCCAGGTTGTCCTCCCTCTCCCAAGGCTTGGCACCTACAGCAATCTATTCCAAGTACCTTTCCCAGTTGAGGATGGATCCATGAGTCTCTTCTCTTTTTAATGTGCATGTCCCTGCATGTGTGGGTGCAATTTAGTTGTTCCTCAGGCACAATTGTTTGTTTGTTTGCTTGTTTGGTTTGAGACAAAGTCTCTCACTTAACCAAAATTCACCAAACAGAATAATCTGACTGGCCAGTGAAACCCTAGGATCTACCTGTCTCTGCCTGCCTGACACTGGACCCACACACATTACAACCACACTCAGCTTTATTTACATGGGTTCTACAGGGTTTGAACACACGTCTTCTGCAAAGCAAGTACTTTACCAGCACAGCCATTGCCTCCGCCAAGGATTTTCTTTTTCAGATGGTTCTTAGAGGGGGAATTTGCAGATTAAGCAACTCTCAATTATTAATACTCAGAAAAGAAAAATGTGAAAACAGCTTCAGTGCTGTCCCTTTTTGATGCCCATCCATCCGCTGCTTGGATCGTGCTGACAAAACCCTCTATTTTACTTTTCACTTCATAGATTCATTCATTCAGTAATTTCCCTGCTGATTCATTGGTCTTCAAGTCAACTTGTCAACCTTCTGCCTTGTAGATTCAGGAACACAATTGAGTATAAAGTGAAGGTAAATGTTGGCTATCCTCTGGCAGGAGACAAGAAAATGATTCATTCCTTAACATTTTTTTCTGCTTTAAGGCCATTTCCAGGAATGCCATGAAGCAAGCAAGGAGACAGCAGCCAATATGCAGTCAAAACAGTTTTGTTCTTTGTTGATTCATAGGATCACTGGTCGCTACTACTGGAGAGGTCCTATCCTGTCCAGGATGGTCTGATTTCAGTAATAACCAGCTAATTGCAAACGCCAGTCAACACAATGACTCACAACACACATGCAAAGCCAGAAACACAGGTGTTCTGCAATACTAAGTCAGAACTCTCAAACCTGACTCATTCCCCATAAGCCCAGGTTTCCCCAGTCTGTAAACATAAATAAGAAAGGTCATTTTACCTGTTATTTATGGCAACTCAAGACTCCATTTATCAAGCAAGCTGGGCCTCAGCTTCCTTCCCTGGGAATCCTCCAAGGTGGTGGTGTTTTATGTACTTTTCCAGAGTCAGTTGATCTCGGCTTCCTCTGGTGTAGGCCATCAATCTCTACTCTGTCCACAGGCCACTTAGGCCAACTGCCAATTGCCATTTACTCCTTTAGAATACTGCTGACCCATTTGTGGCAAATGCTGCTATTTTCATTCTGATCTTGGTTGGAGAAGAAAGGAAGAGAGAAAGGCACCCCTCCCTTAGGTATGCAAGAGGTGCTGCCTTACACAGTACAGCTCAGGCTGTCACTGCTGCCAAGCCTTGAGACCAAAAAAGGAGCTTTAACTTTGCTGTTCCGAATGAGTTCTGCTCATCAGCATCTCCTAGAGCCTGACAGTAATTCAGTATTTTAGGTCTCATCCTTGTCCTCCCAAAACATAACCTCAATGCCAACAGGACTCTCAGATCATAGTTATGGATATTGAGATTCAAGAAATATAAGTTCAACATAGAAGGACTTTCGCCTGCATGCCAGGCATCTGCCACTGCATTGCTAGGCCCATTCACTGCCTTTCTCCAACTTGTGTTCTGCTCAACATGCTAACTAACATCTGTTGGACCACACCAACAGGGCTTCCTTTGCCAATCAAGAAAAAACAATAAACAAATGACTCCTTGATGATAGAAGATATTTTGTACTTTACCAAAGTAGTAACCAAAATGTGTGTGCTTGTGTATGTGTTGGTGATGAAATACTTTCCATACACTAGTCACTTGTGATTTGCTAAGCTTCTTTTGAGAAGCATATATTGCAATACTTTCTGGAATGAGAAGCAAGAGAAATAGATGACAGTATGGCCAACACCAAGTACAATAATCTGAAATAGCTACATGTTTTCCTACAAATAAAAATGCCATGTCTATACTGAGAAACCAACATTCCTCATGAAGTAGTTAGCTGAGGCAACAAAACCTGTGGGGTACAAAGTAGAGCCGGTGAGCTTCTGGGTACTGCCTGATCCTTCTTAGGAATGATACTCTAATAAGTGATTTGTTTCCATTCTTCAGCTTGACTATAACTCTAATGGACATTCTCAGTTCCATCTGAAATTACTTAGTCCAACTGATCTAGGCGAAAGGAACGTTTTAGAGTTTTGTATGATGAACACTACCTCTCAGGCAGTGAGTTGGCCCATCCATGTAGTCTACAAGCCAAAAAACCCTTCCTCTTCTTAGCAATGTAATCACATAAGAGATCCCCAGAGAACCTATGCAGATGAGCCCAGAAAAAAAGGGCTGGAGAAGAGTGAGTCTGTCCTTGGCGGTGTAGGGTGTGTCAGCTGACTCTGTGTCTCCTGGGCTTTCACATCTCTAGACCACCTCCTGTGCTTTCAGATTTCATCATTTTTTCCTAATGTCAAGAGTGGCCTTGTCAAACCTATGAGAAGCTCTCAGAAGACAGTGAAAGATTAAAAGAAAGAACTACAATAACTCTGCTCAGGGTATTCGTAAACCAGGTTTGTATTTTTTATATTTTTAAATGAACTCACTTTCTTATGGAAAGAAAATTGGTAAAGCTAAGCACTAAGATAGACAGAAGAACCCACATGTTAGTGAGAAACAGAATTATTTGTGAGAGTCTAGGTGTGGATCTTTCAATGCATATAAGAAAAGCATGTGTTTTTAATGAAATAATTTAGTGATTATAAAGCAAACATTCAAGCCTACCAGTTACAAGACGACTAAAGACCAAAAGAAACACAAAAAAAAGAATAGGAGGAGAAAAAGGAAAAGGAAGAGGAAGAGGAAGCCCCCATAGCCACTGCCATACCTCCAGTGACTGCCAGTGCCCTTCCTCATCCTCATGGAACCTACTTGAGCCACCTGCTCCACATGACTCTGATGAGAGAGAGACACTATTTCCTTGTCTCCACCTCCTGGAGACCTCCCTCTAATCTGTCCAGTCCACAACCCTGTCTCAGATTTCTGTGGCCTACAGACACATAGGAAAACCCATAATCAACAACCTAACTACAGGTGTACAGGTCCCATGACAAAAACAGAAGCAATAAAAAAACAAAACAACATTCCCTTGTCCCAAATCTGCAGTCCATTAGTAATTGTTCCCATGAAGAATAACTTAGACAAATTTCAAGACAAAGAATCCAAAAGAACAGTTATAAACATATTCAAAGAATTCAAAGAAAATGTGAATAAACAGTTAAACTAACCTTAAGAGGTCAGGAATAAACTAATAGAAGTGTAACAAAACACAGATAACTGAAGAAAATGAGGGAGACAAAAAAGGTAGGATATAAAAATGATATAAAAGAGAATTCTATAAAAAAGATAGGATTACCAAAGAACTACACTGAAATGAAGCTGAAAATGAACATTTCAAGTAGTTAAATAAAAAGCTCAGTGGAAAGCCTCAGCAACAAAATGAATCAGGAGAAGTGTAGAACTTCAGGGTCTGAAGACAAAGAAGAAGGAGTAGGCCCTTTAATCAAAGAAAGTGGTTTTTTTAAATGAAAGAACAGAACAAGTAGGATTCTTGGAATAGTATGGAAACACCAAATTTACAAATTTCAAGCTTGGAAGAAGGAAATTCTAAAACAATTCTAAGGTAAAAGAAGAGAAAAGTACTCAACAAACTCATAGATGAAAATTTCCCAAATTATAAGAAAGAAATGTTCACACAGGTATAAAAGGCCTATAGAATACCAAACAGGCAAGACCAGAAAATAAATTCTGCATGACATATTATTATTAAAACGCCAAATATATAAAACAAAGATGGATATTAAAAGCTTCAAGAAAGAAGCACAAAAATCATATATAAAGGCAGACAAATCAAGATGACAGCTGTTAATAAATTTTAAAGCTGGAAAGACTTGGGAAGATGTACTCTAAGGTCTGAAAAAGCACAACTGCCAACTCAGAATCTTATACCCAGCAAAACTATCTTTTACACATGAAGACTAAGTGAAAGATTTTCATAATAATAGAATAAAGTAAAGGAATTAATGGCCGCTAAGCCAACTCTAAAGGATAATGCTTTGGATGGAAGAGAAACATAAATTCACCCAAGTGAAAAAATAAGCAACACTAGAAGAATTAGTCAAAAGACACCTAAGAAAATGCCACAACATCAACAAAACCCAGAATTAATGCACATCTTTCAATAGTAACTCTGAATATTAAAGCTTTCAAATCTTAGCAAAAATACACAAACCATCAGATTGGATTATAAAGCAAGTTACATCTATTTGCTGCTTCCAAGAAACACATATGACTGTCAGAGAGAGACTCCACCTTAGGACAAAAGAATGGAAAAGGGTATTCCAGGCAAATCATAGTAAGAAGCAAGCAGGAGTAGCAATTCTAATATTCGACTAATAGAGTTCAAATCTAAACTACCCAGAATAGATAAAGGTCATTTCATACTCATTAAGGAGACAATATATAAGAGGATATTAAAATTTTAAGAATACACACAATGAACACAGGTAAACTAATAATACAAATACTACTAGATGTAAAGCCACAGATTAACCCCAACACAGTAATAGTGGGAGACTTTAACACCCTGCTCTCACCTCTAGACTGCTCATCCAAGAAAAATTAAAAAGGTAAGCCAAATGGCCCTAACAGACATCTACAGAACACTACACCCAAACACTAAAGAACACACATACTTCTCAGCAGCTCATGGAACTGTCTCCAAAATAGATCAGACATTAAGACATAGAATTGAGTTAATTAATTAATTTAAAAAATAGATTTGCTAGGGATTATCTGTGGGATATATAGGAAACATGTTACTAGACATTTTTCTAGGTAGACAGATATGACCATGGAAATAATAGGCAATGAACTTAGGGCAGAGTTTCCCCAAAACTCTCTAAAGTACAATTCCTTAAGCTTTAATTTTAAAAAAAGCAAAAACAAGATAATAAAATATTTGAGCCCACTGCAAACTTTGAATTCCCATCTAACTGAAGAAATGCTTGCAGAGGAAGTTGCATTGAATGCAAAAATGAGGGAAGTATGAGCTATACTGTAAAGGGGGAACATAGAACTTAAGACAGGACCAATGGGAAATGCTTAGCCTTGGAGAATTAGATTGTATAAAGCCATGTGAAAGAATGAAGATGGTAAACCTAGAGTGTGTCTAAGGAGCAGGGACACACTGGTTGGAAGGGTCAACAGGGCCCAGATGATGGATAGTCTCAAGTGACAGGCAGAGAACTAAGAGCTTGATTCTGTATGTATTTTTGATAAAAACAAATAAATCTCCAACTTAAAAAAAGAAGAATGGATTAATTTAGGTCATAGTACCATGTCTAGAAAAATATCAAGTATATTTTAATGTCTTGATACTAGTCTTACATGGTTTTCTTTTTATATTATGTCATTTACCCCTTCCTCTCTTCTCTCTGACCCCTCCTTTCTTCCCCCTCCCTTTCAAATTCATGGCCATATAGTTTGTAATTATCACTGTTACATATATGCAAATAAGTATATACATGCAAAAAATAAAAGAATGAAGATGGTTTAATCAGGCAGTATCAGTGGAAGTGAGGATGCAGGGCTGGGCATAGCTCAATGGTAGAGCATCTGGAGGTATATAGAAAGGCCAGGTTCAGGTCAAATTGCCTTTTCAATAATTACCTTTGTGTCAGTGCATTAGTGCTTTTTCCAGCTTGGGTCACAGAAGCATTTTGCCAGAAGCTGTCGTAACTGCAGAGACTCATAGCTGATCAAACTGCAGAGAATAAGTGATTGCCGAACGCTCCGTCATAAATGAGACATCTACATCGTCACCCCTCCAAAGCTCAAGGAACATCATAGAAGAGGGAGATGAAAGAACAAAGAGCTGGAGGAGAAAGGACAGAGTGCCGCGGAATGCTGTCTTCCGGGAATAGCACGGGCTTTGTACTGAGAACTCACAGCAGCTGTGAATACCTGCTTAAGACGGGCACAAGGTCAGACCTGCCAGCACCCGTCATGGAGGAAGAGGGGCTCATGAAACCCCAGGCTTCCCCGAGAATCTAGAAGCAGTTCAGTGAACGGCGGCGGGGAAAGAAAGTAAGTTTCCTTCAGCGATATAGACACCCACATGCTTTCGTTCCTACAAATAACCCTTCACCCATGTGCACCTATAGGTAACCACAGTGAATCTCATTGGCTTACCAAAAAAAGACCCAATAGAAAGTAGAAGGGGGACTGGTTGAGAAAAAACAGGAGGGGGTCAACAGAAGTGGGTAGGGACTAAGACAGAGAACAGGAGTGACTATTAGCAAAATGCATGTACGAGGAGGGCACAATGGAACACATTACTATGTATAATTAATATATGTTAATAAAACCAGAATGAATGCAAAATTAATTTTAAACATAGAAAATAATGGGTTCAATATCAGAAAAAGATGGGGAGAAGGACCCGAGGAGGAGACTTCAACACAGGCAAGGAAGGGTGCCTGGTTTGGGTTTAAGTTGTTCCCTCATTCATGTAGGATAGTGCTGGCAAGTAGTGTGAACTTTTAAGAGGAGCTTGCCTTGAGGTCACTGAGGATGCTGCCTTTTCTAAGGAAGCAAGACTAGTGGAGGCTGTTGTCAGAGAGCAAGCCTTGCTCTCCCATTTCCTGTCTCCGGATGTTACCTCTCCCACTCATGTGGGCTCCCAGCACCAGGCCCTCTGACGGTCTGATGTTGGGTCTTCACCAGACAAGGAGCACAGAGCAGAGGGACTCAAGGATTCAAGCATAACTAAAGTCTCAACTATTTCTCACTGGTTGTAACTTATACAGAGACAGCAGTTTTAAAAGTCTGCTAAAGTTAATTATCTTCCTTCCTCCCTACTAAATTTATAACTCAATCAGGAAAACAACTATAATTTTAAAATTAATAAATGAATAATTTTAAAGCTCTTAACCAGAACATGTTGTCCAAGCATGAGGACCTGTGTGTAGTACCCAAAACCACTCTGAAAACCAGGTATGATGTGGTGTTGCACATCCCAATGCTGCGGAGGTAGAGACAGGAGGATGGAGGATGCCTGGGTATCAGTGGTCAGATGTCTTAGCCGCCCTGGTTAGTGCTAGAACAATGAGAGCACCCTCCTCAGAAAAAAAAAAAAGGTGAGAGCTTGGAATGTAGCTAAGCAGTCAAGTGTGTTGCCTAGCATGTGTGAGTCCCGAAATTCCACTCCCAACACGATAAGCTAAAAAGAAGGGTGGAGCCAGCAGCTGGTCATTGAGTTAAGACACCTGCCGCCTAAGCCTGACAACAAAGTTAGAGTGTGGCCCCAGAACCCACGTGGTAGAAGGAGAGATTCCTGAAGGTTGTCGCCTGGCCTCCACATGTTCATCGTGGGATGCATGTCTACCTCTGTGCATGCAGAATACAAATAAGCGAATAAACATATAGATGTAAACAATTTTAAGGAATGAGCAGACCCTGAGGAATAAGACATCAAGTTGTCCATTGCCTTCCGTAAGCACGCGCGTGCGCGCGCATGCACACACACACACACACACACGTCTCAACCAGTTTCTTAGCCACTATTTCTTTCCAGCACCTAATACATTAATTTAAATGAATCTTGTAGGCCACACACACCCTCACAAAGGCCCAAAGCACAACCTGGACCAACACCCATGGAAACTGCGGAGGCACTGGGTTATAGTCTGTGTGCTTTGTGGAAATCACATGGCTCTGCTGCAGCCCACCTGATACATAATTTGACAACAGCATAGGAAAATGTGGGGCTGTTGATTATGGAAAACTGAGCCCAAAAGGAAACCCTAGGAGAAATGAAAGTGAGATTATAATAAACTATATGGTGGATTCACTTTTAGTGACTGCGGCATATACTTGGGAGCCTGGAGGTGCGGGCAGGAAATAGGCAATCCTGTTGCTTCAGAGTGGCAAGCTTTGCTAATAAAGAGATTATAAAGAACTTTCTGGGACTGAGGAGATGGCACAGTTGGTAAAGTGATTGTTAAGCAAGTATGAGGAGCCAAGTTTTGTCCCTGAACCCACGTAGAAAGCAGGGCGTGGCTGCACACACTTGTGATCCCAGTGCTGGGAAGGCAGAGACAGGAGAATCCCTGGGACTTGCTGGTCAGTCAGCATAACTAAAGCCCCAAGTCCCACTGAGCAGCCCTGTCTCCAAAAACACAGTGGCTAACTACTGGGGAACAGGTTTGGCCTCTGGTACATGTACACACACACACACACACACACACACACACACACACACACACTTAAAAAATCTCTTCTAACTTAAAGCAGATAAACTTACAGCCTTCACTTTACCTAGTGGAGCTGTTTCCCCTTCTCAGAGGCTCTCATGTTCCTCCTCCTTCTCACTGTGGCATTTGGACACAATACTAAGTGGGGCTCTGGTCACAGGGCTTTCCTCCGCATCAGCTGGGGATAGCGTGGATGGCTTCACACTGATCCTGTCTGGGATGCACAGAGCTGCGCTGCACCCTGTCCTGCTGTGTGCCAGATCCTGCGAATACTTTTGGTTATAATTCTTCAGTGAGGCTTCGTTCTGATTCCCGGAGTTAGTTTCAGAACCCAGAACTGAAAACACCACTTCCAGCAATCCTGCCCTCAATTCGCATGATGCCAGGCCCAATTCAGGGATCCTTGGGTCTTGACAATTTTCACCAACTCGTTGCTATGAACAGAAGCAGTCTACAGAACTCTCAAAGGCACATAATTATAACTGATATTCTTTTATAAAGGATATCAATTAGAACAAATCAAACAGAAAGTTACATAAAGAGATGTCTGGGAGGGTCCCAGAGATCTGTGCATTGTCCCCAGGGTATCATCAGATGTGTCACCCTCCCAGGAAACCAGTGTGTCACCTGGAAGCTACCCAGCGCTTCAGTGCCCATAGTTTGCACTGGGGGTTAGTGTGAAGACATGACTAATGGAACTGATCTCAACCTGCCCACTTTCTTCTTCTGTCCCCAAGAGGTTCAGAAGGTGGGATGATATGCAGTTAAAAGCCCTATCCTCTAATCTCATGTATAGTATTGGTATGGCCTGGCTTGGTCTTGAGTCATTTTATTACTGATCAGGGACCACCATGAATAACAAATATCCCTATCCCTCAGGAAATTCCAATGGCTTAGTAGCTCTCTCTCCCTGGATGCAGAGAAAGACCAGACAAATTCTTTGGCTTAGAGGTTCCTTCCCTGAACCAGGGAGAAAGACCAGACACATTCTTTCTTATACCATAGGCATGTACCCACTATTGAAGCCTGGTCCATGGATTTCTAGGCTAGATCTTCAGAAAGCCATTTCCCTGGTTCGCATGGAACTTCTCTACCAGCTAAGGGTATGAAATTCATTGTTGCTGCTCTGAAGTGATTTTACTGTACTCAAGACTCCCCACAGCTCTATTCAAGCACTTCCCACAATGTTAAATGAAAACGGATAAGCAAAAAGGATGTAGTCAGTTAGAAATGGCTAACTACAAAATACTAATGTTTATAGAATCTTCAAAGGATAAAGAAGACCATTAAAAGCAAACTGCCATGTGGGTTTTATATGGAGAAGAAAAGTGCATGAAATCAATAACCAAAGACTTAGAAATATAGAAAAGGAAAGTGTAGTATTGTAACTTCTTACATAAAAGGTTATAGCACTATTTTTATAGGCCATAGTGAGTTAAGGATGTATGTTATCAATCATAGGGAAGTTAGTTATTATGGGTTTTGACATGCGAAGCAATGATTCTCAGGATGTGGGTAGGACCTTGGTTCAGGCTGTTACCAAAACATCATGAAATAGATCCTTACAAACAGCAGAAATGTATTCCTTGTGGTTCTGAATACTTCAGGTCTGAGACTAGTGGGTCAGCACAGTTGAGTTCTGGTGAGGGTTGCCCATCACTTGGTCTTCTTGTTATATCCCCACAGGGTAGAAAGAGAAGGAGAGCTCTTTTGGGGGTGTTTTTTATAAGTCTGCTGGTCCTGGGGCTGCTGAGATGGCTCAGCAGCTAAGAGCCTGATCTTCCAGAGGACCTGGGTTCCATTCCTAGCACCTACGTGGTAGCACAGCACTGTCTGTAACTCAAGTTTCAGGGGATCCAGCTCCCTCTTCTGGCCTCTGAGGGCATCAGGCAAGCGAGTGAATCACAGACATACCATACCAGCAAAGTGCCCATTTACATATAATTCAAATGTAAAATTTTCAACAAGAACACTGATTCCATTCATGAGTATTCTGTCCTTTTCACCTAATTACCTCCCAAAGACCCCATCTCTCAACAGCATCACTTGTGGGTTAGGACTTAAAAGAGGGCCAAGAATAATATAACCAGGGATACAGTTTCAGATGGGCATATTTAAAATTATGAATGAGGCCAAGAGCAAAATGTATTCAGCTGCCCTGAGACATAAGACCCAATACACCCTCATACTGTAAGAGCACATGGGAAAAACCAGCCAGGTTTTGATGCCAAACAAAGCATTAACGGATGAGCTGATACTATCATGGTGCCTACCTCTTTGCCAGGCTCAAAGTCTGAATGCAATTATCCCTTGAGTAGTCTCAGCCTATCCAGATTTTGCTGCACAATTTAGACATTGCTTGAGCTCACACAATCTTAGTTTATGTCTCAAGAATTCATCTGTTGGTTTTAGTTTGGCTTCCAAACACACATATCCCCATAGACACTGCATTATACATTATGGCTAAATCCTCAAAACTGCCCACAAAAGGCTCTTTAAGTTATTATGTTTGAAATATGTACTAAAATAGTACCATATCAACTATGCTAGCCATCACTTATATAAGCCCATGGAGGGAGAGAGAGAGAGACAGAGGGACACAGAGAGAAACAGAGAGACAGAGGCATCCCGTTTTGCAATTGGAGATATCAGAATTGCCTTGAAGAGGAGGGAATTGAGGGGAAAAGGCATGGGGGGGATGCCTGGGAATTCTTCACAATCTGGGTGTCAGAAGCACCCAAAGTGGACATCTGTTGCCCATCATCCATTCACTCCATCTGGAAACAATACTTTGATTTCACATTGGGGAACTAACTGCCTCCTTTCTCAGTGTGTGTGGTTGGATGGACCGAGCCTGACCTCAGACAGACACTCCAGGGTGGCTACATGACAGAGGCAGGGCTGGCCACAGTGACTGGCTCAAAGGTGGCCATACCCTGCCTTTCCAGTTAGAGTTCAGACCACATGCAGGCAGGTAGCATGCCCTAAACAGACTTTTATCTCCAAGACAACCCAGCACAGTGCTGGGAATATAAGATATTGCTGTCCCCAAATAAAGAAGGAAATGATATGCATTGAGCAGCTACCAATGGCTTTTTATGTCACTTTAAGTTTTCCTTTTCTTATTTGCATAGTGTTGAGTGTTGACTTCTTTTCTCACAAATGTATGCTGCAGACTTTTAGTTTTATAGAGACATAATGCTCTGAAAATAAAATCCTAACCTTATTTATTTAAAATATTTTACTTGGAGTAATATAGTAGGGCTATATTTAATTTATTAACTATCATCTTCTAATGATACTGGTGTAATTTGGCAGCATGTGGTTTGTGTCTTATAGGGTTAGGCTTAAGTTTAGGGTAATAATACAAAACCATAAGAAACAATATGTATATACACAGATAAAGTATTAAAACAATAAGAAGTAGGGATGATGGTGCGCTCACTGACATGTAGGTCAAAGACCTTCCTCTCAGAGTTTTATAAGTTGAAAGATAAAATTTTTGTTAGTGAAATTTGCAAAGCACTGTGAAAAATGTTATTTCTACTGTCATTTCTGTTAATATTATCACTATTTTCTTCTCTTCTCTTTTCCATTCAAGGGAACATGACACCTCAAAATCAAATCAGGACAATTTGAAACCATTTGCACCTAAGCTGTAGGTTTATTTATAGTGCAATAAATGAATAAATTAAACCATATCACAAGCACACAAACCACCCACAAAGAAATCATAAATGAGATTCTTTTCAATATAAACAAAAGTATCCATTTTCCCTCTAGAGAAATATGTGATTAAGCAATAGAACTCTATAATAAAAATTTGCACCCACTTTATTGGCTAATAGCTCTATGCTAACCCAGGAACTAATTTACCTCTATTTTCAATATTACATTTTGGCTAAAATAATCTTTCTATATGCTTAAAAACTGAGTATTCATTTTCAGGAAGGGCTGTGATTAGCTCAGCCTTGAGTTTGTTGGACA
Source organism: Mesocricetus auratus (assembly GCF_017639785.1). NCBI lineage: Eukaryota > Metazoa > Chordata > Mammalia > Rodentia > Cricetidae > Mesocricetus > Mesocricetus auratus. The sequence continues at coordinate 36,308,955 of NW_024429194.1, read as the reverse complement.
GGCGCCTCAGAGACCAGCTATGGAAAACTTTACTTACCCGGTAGAAGTCTGTTTCTCATTATCTCGAACACATCCTTACTTAGAAGCTGTGGCCTGCAGTCTTTCAAACAGTATCCAGGGCGATGGCCCAGTGAGAGCCAGGGGCAGAGGAGGGAAGATAACTCAATGTTCATCACCTCCTCTGACTAGGGGATATTCTGTCTCATTATCCAGGAGAAGAAAGTGAGAGACTATCCTCTTCCTATGGAGTACAAAGCAGTAGATAATAAGCTGATATCCTAAGCCTGGCTTTGGTTGAGGTTTATGTCTCTTAAAAGATGGCATATGTGGTTTTTAAGCACCTGAAATGCAAGCATGGCCAAACCACAAATGCTTGCAAACCAAACTTCTACTTTCATTTACATGCAAAGTGGATGAAGGATGATGGATGGATGGATGGATGGATGGATAAAAACAGTTTCTAGTTCATGATTCTAGGGCAGGAATTTTCTAGAACAGCTCATGAATATCATAAGGCAATCACCAACAAAACACAATAAAGCTGGTACAGAAATCCAGGGCAGGCAGTGAGTCAGCAAGAGATAAACTCCTGTAATAAATTCTGTAGCAACTCTGTCTATAACTAACTACTCTTCAGCTTAGTTATTAGTGGGGCAGCCATACTTTATGAAGTATTCCTCCTCCATCTGAAGTCTGCTTGCTCTCCTAATTCCAGCGCCATCCTGCTAAACACAGGAGATGTTAAGCAGAGCATCTCACTAAGGACTAAAGACAAAATATCTAGTACACAGTAGGCACTTGAGAAACACAGGATAAAGTGACATCTACCACTCTATTCCCAGATTTCTCATCTGAAATGTTGACTAATTATCAACTTTTGCCATTGTAGTGCATATCATTACATTAGGCTTCATGGTTTAGAAATTATTTGCATAGCTGGTGAGATGGCTCATTGGGTGAAAATGCTTGTCACCAGCCTGATGACCTGAGTTTGATCCCCAGGATCCACATGGTTCCACAAGTTGTCCTCTAACCTCCTCCACACAAGTGCTGTGGCATGTGCACAACACACACACACAAGAAAGAAATCAGTAGGTAAGTAAATAAATAAATGTAAAACATTTCATTTATTCTCATGATCATTCCTTCATGTTCTTCTCAATAACTGTTGGGTAACAGTGGAATCAGTATTATTGTTATTGTTACTGATGAAGTTGTTTCGGGCATGGTAACTAGGAAATCATGAAGCTAGTGAGTTAAATAGATGTTTAAGCCTTCATAGAGTTGTTAAGCAACTTACACAAGAATGAATAAATAATATTTATATGGGTAGGCAGTGGAGCATTGTAATTAAATCAAACACTTTAAGTTCAGCATCTGGGCTCCATCACTTTCTTTGATGGCTAATTTTATGCATGAACTTGACTGGGTCACAGGGTATCTATATATTTGATTAAATATTAACTTCTGAGAGTGTGTGTAAGGATGCTTCCAGATAAATTTACATTGAATCAGCACAGTGAGTAAAAAGGCTGTCCTACCCAATATGGGTGGGCTCTATCCATTTTATTAAAGATCTAAATAGATTCTTCCCTCCAAAAAAGGCAACACTAGAAAGAATCCTTTTCTGCCTGATGACTTGTAAACTAGCTCACATGTATCAGCCAAGACTCAGTTTTCAGCTTGATGCTGTAGTTCTCTTTATTTAATCTCTTTTCTTCCCCCTTCCCCCTCCCCATCTATGTATATGCATGTATATATGTGTATCTATTGTGTGTATATATCTCTAGGTGTGTATGTCTCTCTAAGTATTCTCTCTCTCTCTCTCTCTCACACACACACACATACACACACACACACACACAAGACTGTCCTGAGATTTCTGGAGAACTCGGACTAACACAAACCTTATTACCAAGAAGTAGAGTACTGTTATGACAGTACCAAAGAATGTGAAAGTGTTTTAAGCAGAAAGGCTTAAAAACTTGGAAAATTCTCAGCATGTCCATATTGAAAACACACACACACACACACACACACACACACACACACACACACACAGTTGCCCTGGAAAAGAACATTCAGCTTGTGGCTGGCAATCATTTGGTGAGGCATTAATCTAAGTAGGAATGCAGCCAGGTACCCCAGCAGAGCTGCTAGTTTGACCTAAGGAGGCAAGATAAAATAAAAGAAGGCCGCTGGACTTCTTTTCTCTTTTAAGATCTTTTATTGCCATGTATTATTTATACAGAATAATGTGGTTCATTGTATTTTCATACATGTATATAGTTTACTTTGATCGTATTCACCCCTGCTGTCCCCCTCCCCATTCCGATAAGTCCTTTCCTCTTTCCATCTAATCTGTGCCTCTACTTCCATGTTTTTTCCCCTCTCCAATGAGTTTAATTAGTGTGGCTTACAGGAGCATGGGAGAGGGATTATTAAGGGAACAACTTGTCAATGGCTACACCACTAAAGAAATGTCTCTTCCACTCTTGGCAACCATTAACTGCCTATAAATCCTCAGGTATTTATGAGCCCCAAGCCTCATGACCTAACATCAACAGATCCAATTTTGTTTATGTGTGTGTGTATCAGGGAATGTTCATACATGTGCAGGTATGTGCAGGTATATGCAGCTTCAAATGTCATTTCTCAAACATTGTCCACCTTTCTTCATTTTTTTATTTTTGTTATATGCATATGGATGTTTTGTCTGCATGTGTGTCCGCCAACATGTCTGGAGTCTGCAGAGACCGAGGTCAGTGGATCCTTGAAACTGGAGTTATGAATGACTGTGAGCCACCTTATCGGGTGCTGGGAACTGAACCCAGGTCCTCTGGAAGAACAGCCACTTCTCTTACATTAATACATTATCACTATATTAACTGCTGAGCATCTCCAGCACCATCTTTCTTTTTGGAAAGGCATTCTCATAGTTCTGAAACCCACCAAGTAGATTAGGCTGACAGGACAGCAAGCAACACTAGTTAGCCAGGGATCTCTAGAGTATAACAGAACTTTTAGAATGAATCTTTCTATATGTATAGAAAGGGAATTTATTAGGATGATTTACAGACTAAGGTCCAGCTAATCCAACAATGGTCCATGAACAAAAGGTTCAAGAATCCAGTAATTGATCAGTCCACAAGGCTGGATGTCTCTGCTGGTCTTCAATATACACTGGAATTCTAAAGAAGCAGGCTCTAATGCCAGTGAAGGGGTGCACTTGCTAGAGAGGGAGAGCAGACAAAGAGCAAAGCTTCCTTCTTTTCATGTCCTTTACATAGGCTTCCAGTAGAGGGTGTAACACAGATTAAAGGTAGATCTTCACACCTCAAAAGATCTGGACTAAAGGTCTGTCTTTCCACCTCAGAGATCCAGATTAAAAATGGGTCTTCCCACTTCAAATTATTTAATTAAGAAAAATACCCTCACAGATGTGCCCAGGCATTGGAGGAGGGAGTTAGTTAATTCCAGATGTAGCCAAGTGGACAACCAAACTAGCCACCACACCAGTGCCAGGATTGCATGTGTGCACCACCACACACATATGTGGAACACCCGATATATTCCCCCCCTCCGGAATTCTTTTCTAATTTTTTGTAACCTAACAGGTTGTTTTCACATTGCAATGACACCATTTCATGGTATGGTAGGGGGTTGGCAAGTTGGTCCAACAACTAAACCTCGAGGTCAAAGTAAAAATGGATTGTTTTCAAATACTCCAAAGAAAAAAGCGGTCATGGAGGCACCAAAAGGGAAACCCATCTGTGTAGGGTAAAGCCTTCCTGCCAGTCTGGTCCCAGAGCCGCATCAGTCCCAAATGAACACACAGGACACTATATTAATTATGAAGCTGTTGGCCTTGCTTGTTTCTTACTGGCTAGCTCTGACTTAAGTATTTACTGCATAATTGTTAATCTAAGTATTTCTCTTACCGGAGAAAAGGTCCGGACTTCTTACCCCTATGGCGGCTACATCGTGACTCCCTGTGTTTCTCCTTCCCAGAGTCATCCTTGACTCTTAGTCCCACCTATCTTGCTTCCCTATTGGCCAACACTGCTTTATCCAACAACCAATAAGAGACAGATTACAGAATGACATTTCCCATCACATCTGTAATGTGAATGAGGTATTTAAAATACAACAAAGCTCACACCATGCTAAACTAAAATGTTCTCCAAAGAATGCTGATATTCCTTAAGAACAGCGGGGTATCCTAGTGGGAATATCCTTCACAAAAATCTTGGAAATACTCAGGAAACCAAAGCAAAGGAAAGTTTCTAGAGACAAAACAGTTAAGGGAATTAAAGGAGATATTTTGCTTCTTCCCTTCTACCCTGTGGGTCCCAGAAATAGAACCCTGGGATTTGGAGACAAGTCGTTCACCCATTGAGCCATCTCACCACACACAGCAGCTATTTCAAAATGGCCATCTTTGGCCACGGTGAATACTATCAAGACTGACATCAGACCAAGGTTGCAAAGGAAGTTGCTGGACAAGTAGTCCCACGGAAGCACTTTTTAAAATAAGGCTTTAGTGGCCACTGAACTTGTGACTCAGTCTGAGTAATGCGTAAGACCTTTTATTTCAGAATTTCCTGGCTTTTGATTTGTTTTGCTAGGGCTGACACAAGCAATTCCATCTTCTTCTTCTTCTTCTTCTTCTTCTTCTTCTTCTTCTTCTTCTTCTTCTTCTTCTTCTTCTTCTTCTTCTTCTTCTTCTTTTGAGTACCAAATATTTTATTTTTTTAAATATATATTTTTTATTTTTAAATTTAAATTAGAAACAAGGTTGCTTCACATGTCAATTCCAGGTCCCTCTCTGTTTCCCTCCCCTCCTCCCGTGCCCTCCCACCAACCCCCCCAATATACCCTCATTTTCCCAGGAAGGATGAGGCCCTCCATTGGGGTGTCCATAGTCTGTCATTTCATCCAGGGCAGGGCCTAGACACTCCCCCAAGAGTTCAGGGTGAGAGTGCATCTCTCATTGTTGGATTGGAGTCCAAAGTCCATTTGTATACCCGGGATAAATACTGATCTACTACCAAAGGCTCAATAGATTACCTAGGTCTCCTCACTGACACCCACACTTTTCACATTTCTTTCACAAGAACCAGCACCATGACCTCAGTTGTACCCCCAAAGAATGAAGTAGCCTTAAGAGTTGTTGACACAGAGCTGGGAGGTGGTGGCATATGCCTTTAATCCCAGCCCTTGGGAGGCAGAGGCAGGAGGATCTCTGTGAGTTTGAGGCCAGCCTGGTCTACAGATCGAGTTCCAGGACAGGCTCCAAAGCTACATACACAGAGATACCCTATCTTGGAAAAAAAAAGTTGCTGCATAGACATTTCCATATCTACTCTCTGAATCTACCTAATGGAGCACAGATGACCATCAGGATGAACCACTCACAAAAACCAGTCAATTTTTCATATGATGAGTACAATCAGCTGACACATATTCATGAACTATGGCTGTTGGCAGAGCACAGTGCAGGCAGCCTTCAAACTTCCCAGGTACCATGAGCTCAGCTATTCCAAGGCTTCTTGACTCCCCTGACTTCTAGTTGTTCAATTTCTCCTACAAACAAAAGAGCCCTCACTGCACAGGAAGATCGCTTACTTCCAAGTGTGTCCTTCCAACCATCTAGGTCTGTTCCTCATGAAGAGAACACAGTCTGTTTTCAGAGAAGTGTCTAGTCAGAAAACCTTGGCCATTTCAACATGGAACTAACATCAGCACGAAGCTCTGTGCCCTTTCCACTGATGTTTACCACCAGCTGGCTTCTATAGATAGTCAGCTGGTTTACCTGTGTTTTCTCTGCAAATCAATACTGGGTTTTCTGAAAGAGAAAGAATGGTGAACCTGTTATATACTTAAAAAAATAAGACATCAGCTGGAGGAAAGATTTGAGTGGAAAAAGTTACAGCTCACCAGCCCTTCCTTCCTTCCTTCCTTCCTTCCTTCCTTCCTTCCTTCCTTCCTTCTTCTATATTCTCTCTCTCTCTCTCTGTGTCTCTCTCTGTGTGTCTCCCTCTGTGTCTCTCTCTGTGTCTCTCTCTGTCTCTGTCTGTGTCACATACAATGGCCTTGAATTCACCATCCTCCTCCCACTTGAGCCACCAAAGTGCAGGACTATAGGCTTACACAACCATACCTAGCTCAACAGCCCTTTCTCCAGCAGCTGAACACACATGATGTTCCTCCAGAAATAAAATGGCCCAATCATGTTATTGAGTCTTCCTATTCACTTATCACTCTCAAAGGGGTGGCATTCACAACTGTTTGCATATGTCCAAAGCATTTAGGGTATCAAGACACACCCCAATTCAGCTCAGGCATAGCAATGCAGCCTATAACTTTAGACTTTTGTCCTATTTCTGAACACCATTTTCATGTAGACCTTAAATCCTAGAAGATCCTTAGAGTCACTATATTTGAGATTCTTGATTCAACTATGTGTTTTCACTCTCATGGTTTACAAAACCCCAAAGACAAAGAAACTATTACAAGGTTTCTGTAAAGCCAGGAGCAATAGTAGCAGTAAAGTGGGTGAAACTCTTGGCCACATCACTGATGCTCTTTGACATTTTGATGTGTTGTCTACACTGGGTACTACAACATTACTCTAGAGCTCTAAGCAAGACTGGAAACAGGTCTTTATAATAGGAGTTGAGAGAAAGGACAGATTGTTTCAAATCGGTTGCATGCTAATGAGGTTGTATATCTTCTCTTTACTTATAATGGGGAGGCGGTCAAACCCAGACCCTTGAACATGCTAAGTTCTCTAGCCTTTAGTTTTCTGCTTAATCTTAGTCCTTCCAGTGTTGAGCCAGTAGAACTAAGACTTGGAAAGTTCTGTCCTAAGAAAATCAGCTCTGCATTTTGCAGAGACGCAGGCAGGAAACAAAGACTTATGGCAGCATGAAGTTGGCACTGAAGGACAGGAAGATGGGGCTTGGCACTACTCTCTCATGCATGGGAGACAAAGGCCAGTGAAGCTCCCCTCACACCGACCTGCAAGCATCCAGAGCTTCCTAACATCACAAGCTTACTAAGCATTTCATATGTAGAATTTTACAGAGCATACATTTAACCTTAAGTTTACTATTTGTCTACAATATTCCTTGATCATCCCATAACTCATTCCACAACCAGTCTGTTTTAGTTCCTTCTAGTCACAGTATTCTTTCCTAAACAATGTTTTGTAGAAGTCAAACATGCAAACAGATAATATTAGCTTTAAAAATATTATTAGGTATGGGAAAGGGCAGACGACCAAAGGGCTGTATCCACTTTGTAAAAATAAGAACCATTTTGGTCATTTAGTAAAATGTCCTGTTACAGTTAGTATTAAAATCTAATTTGATATCAGAAAGACTAAAACCTGTCAAAAGGAGATGTCACTGTGTAGAAATAGATGGCTTGTTACTCTGAGTTTTATACTAGAATGTATATCTTCTGTGAATGAAATGTAATGGTGGGGCAATTTGTCATACGCTCATAACGTTTTTCTACCCAGTGTCACCTCATTTCTTATTTTGGCATCCTAAATGCTTGATGAAAATTCTCCACTGAACTCAGAGAAGTGCCAGTGAAAGGATCTGGACTCGGGACTCTCCTGATCATCTCTAAGTGCTGCCATAACCACTGGCATTGTCCAAGAACACAATGACCTTTTATAGTACTTAGTTCCTCAGCGATTATCCTCATCCTTCCCTCACTTTAATCATCTTCGCTTTCTTTCCTAGCTCCACATCCCAACCTCCATCTCCACACTCCCTTCGATACAAAATAACTCTACTTGCCTCGTATTCCATCAGGATCTGCTTGTCTCTTATATTTTCAGTCTCTTGATGTTAGTGTACCAAATGCAGCTGATCTCATCACAAACCATGAGCTACAAGTCAGGATGTCTTCACATAGAGTCAGATCCTGACCTGAGACTGACTCTGGTGCAGTAAGCCTACCCTCAATGCCAAAAGTCACATTCAATGGAGAAGCAATTGCTGAACTGTTTAGCTGTCTCTGACACCATCTAAATCCATCACTTTACTGGGATGTTTTGCTCATTGTCTTCTTCCATCTATGGATGAATTAACTGTGTCCAACGCTGACCATCCTTACTCTAGAGTTCAAGCCAGCTGTGATGACCCAGCCAACAGCCTCCTCAGAAACCCTCCTCCCTCCTGATTTACAGCTGGAGAGCCAAGCAATCTGTACCAGCAGCATAATAAGGGGGAACTAGCAAAAGAGGAGGGGCAGGTTTTTGTCCTTCACTGAATCCAGATTGAACCTTATAAAATTATTGCTTTTTGTAAGTCTGAAGTGGCCAAACATCAGCAATCATGTATAGAAAGCAAGGTATTCACAGTCTCACAAAGTTACAGGTGCCATTATGAACAATTACGAAAAGTGAAGGACATCTTGAAAGATCAGTTCACCGCTCATTGTGTATTGAATGCATGAATAGAAACACTCCTTATGAGTGTATCGTCTGCAAGGCTAACCCTCTTGATAGGTTCTATTTTAGAATACTGAGCAAGAGTAATTGAGCCCCTGGTCCTCATCTGAGGAAATGAAAGCACCACACCCAGGCAAGTGAGACTGATGGGAAAACATGTGAATGAAGGATGCTTTTCTTATTTGGATCCACAAGCCAGAGGACTGATTCAAGAGGCTGCTTCATTGCGGTTGGTAATTCATCCAAGCATGAACCTCAGAGAGGGCACCACCCTGCCATGGGTATGAGATGAGGTTCTGGCCCAGAGAGGCATGACTAATACAAGGTCATCCCAAGGTCTACAGGCTGAACAAGGGGCGAACCTCAACTCTACCAAGATGTGGCCTTGGCTTCACCAAGAGCTCCATTTCCTCTTTAAACAAGGCAAGACTGTGGATACAAAACTACAGATCTCCTTTGTCCTGGGTCCCAGACGACACAGACACGCCTTTGAACAGACCCAGTTGTACTATTTCCTTTTAAAGTTCTGCACGTAGAAATTACTGTGTTCCCCTCCCTCCTTTCATCACTCTCTCCCCATCTCTCTCCCCTTTTCCCTCTTTCCCTGTGTCTTTCAGACCCTACTTTCTTTTGCTCTCTGAGTTTGAAACTAAGATCCTTCCTATAAGACCCCATACACATCCAAGCATATATACACAGCATTTAAGCTGCATCTCAACTACTTGAACCAAGCAAAAATTGATGATTCAAATGTCTGTCATGAATTCAGAATCTGATTTTAAAAGTCATTCCCATAAATCAAGCTTTATCTAGCTCACTTAGGGAAAACACCTCTATAACATGATAACTTGACAGCACTATATCAATCTTAGCCTAATTATTTCTGGATTCTCCTCCCCCGCACCATATGGTTTTTTATATCAAAGTAATAGTCAAGCTCTTTTTAAAAGAAATTCAATGGGTTAGGGGACGGCTCACTAGGTAAATGAGCTTGCTGTCAGGTCTGATGAACTGAGTTCAATCCCAGGATCCCACATAAAGGTGAAAAGAAAATATTTGACTCTCATAAGTTGACCTTAACCTCTGCACATACGCACAGAGTATATACACAAACAATTTTAAGAAAAAAAATGTAAAGAAATTCAAGTTTAAAATTTTATGTGAGCTACTCAAATAGATACCACATGCATAGGTTTGTAAAATGTGTCCATAAGCTTGCTCCATGACTGGGCTTCTCCCCTCACAAGCCTTTGACATTATTTTAAATGTGTTTCATGTGAATGGGTGCACGTATGTCTGTGTACCATACGCATGTGTAGTGCCCATGGAGGTCAGAAAAGGGCATCAGATCTGACGGAATGGGAGCTGCAGATGGTTGTGAACCACCAAGTGGGTGCTAGGAATTGATCGCAGGTCTTCTGTAAGAGCAGCCAGTGCTCTTAACTGCTGAGACATCTCTCCAGACCCTGGAAACTATTTTTAAAACTTACTCCAAGATCATTTAAAAAGAAAAAATGGGAATAGACAGGGGCTAACAACAGAATCTCTTGCCTCTAACTAAATACAACAAAAGGATGTCAGGCATAACCAAATAGCATCCCACATCTTGACTTAAATACTAATTTTCACTTTTCTTTGGCCAGGGACCTTAAGAACCTTCTTCCTGTGTGTGATCTAAATTTCGTTACCAAATTTTACCAATACTCTCCAAATTTTCATTGGGCACCTAGAAGATGCTTGGCAAAAGGCTAGATTCTGGTGGAAACATAAAACTGCAAACACCTTTGACAGCTTCCTGGAGACTAGCATTCCATGGGAGGGGGACATACCCTCTTGATTTAATGTGATTTTTTTTGTGGGTTTTTTTTTTGGTTTTTACGAGACAGGGTTTCTCTGTATTGTTTTGGAGGCTTGGACCAGCCCGGCCTCAAAATCACAGAGATCCGTCTGCCTCTGCCTCCCGAGTGCTGGGATTAAAGGCGTGCACCACCACAGCCCAGCTGATTTAATGGTTTATATATGAAGAATTAGGCTAAGTGAGTAATGAATGGCTTGTTGTCTATTCTGTTCACTCAGGAGGTCTAGAGAACAGAGCAGAATGTTGGGGAAAGATTTCCAGAGATTACGTTTAAGCAGAATCCACAGGTATATAAATAACCAACTAAATAATTTCAGGCAGAACAGACATATAAGCCTGGCTTCTCTCTTTCTTTCTCTTTCCCTCTCTCTCTCCTCCCTCTCTCCCTCTCCTCCCTCTCTCCCTCTCCTCCCGTCTCCCCCTCTCCTATCCTCTTTTTTAAAAAAAGAAACAAATATAAGCCAGTATGCTCTAATAAAAATAGAATTTGCATAGAGCCAATGGGAGAGAGGGATTTCTCAAGGAATAGGACATGAATGCATCAAGATTTAGAGCCAGAAGTGAACATGCCGCATTTACAAGTCAGGAGAGGAAATAATCTCACCTGGGGATTGATTCACATTGGAGAAAGGTAACATAAAATTTGCAAAGCTGAAAGTACATCTTTCTAGCCCTCCTAAGGTCTCTGAAAGATACTCATTGCTGTGATCATTTTACAAACAAGGAAACTGTGGCATTCAGAGACTAGGATATTTACTGAAGCCCTTCGAACCAATAATTAGGCAAAGCAAAATGTCCACTCAAGTTTGTCTAATTACAAAGCCCATGCTTCATTCATTCCAAGAGGTCTATTGTGAAATCAAATTTACAAATACAAATTAATACAAAATTAAGCTGACATAGTATAATGCTCCTAACAGAATGAAAGCCAACTGATTAGGACTCTAAAGCTAATTCAGGGAATTTATAACTTGAATTTTTATATCAAGACAGTATTAGTTTGTGGTATAGGGGATTTCCCAGGAAGAGATTAATGTGAAGCCAGGGTTGTCGGAGGACACGTTCAGCTAGGGTGCTCCTGACAGGGTTACTGGAGGAAGGAAAATAGGTCTGAGATGTCATTGGGAGACTGCTTCAGTAACTTCAACTCAGAGTTGTGAGAGGCAGACAGACTCAGCAACAGTGCTGTGCCCTGTGGGAGGAGCTCCTGGTGTGAACATGGAGCCCCGCAGTTCAAAGGCAGGATTAGAGGCCCTTGGCCACTGGTTGGAGGTAGAGAAGAAAGTGTTAAAGTAAAGGAAGAATCCTAAGTGGTCTTTCCACTCCTCTCTTGCTTTTCCTTACCCTAGAATGATGTGGACAATGGGCTGTCAAAAGAACCCTGAAATGAACAGGATAGAGGCGGCAGATCCCTACACTACACCATCACGCATGAGGGTCCAGTTACCACAGAATGCACAGACCCATGCGCACATGCTTGATTCCTCAACCACAGTCATGAGAAGTCGTTCAGTGGCACAGAACTTGTCTGTTGGAGAAGGGGTTCCATAGCCTCAGGCAAGGTTGAGAACCACTTTGGAAAAGATACGGAGAGTGGACAGGGTTATATCCCTAACTGAACAACTTTGAGTAAATTCCCGAACATCTTAAGCTCCAATTGCTCATCTTCGAAATGGAAAGGATGACCTAAGAAGTTCATCTGAGGTAGTAAATTCTATAATTTATATAAGCAGCACAGAATGGCAGGTCTTTGGCTAGAGTAACATGTCTTTGGACTGATCTGTTCTCTGGCTTTTCTTACCTCTCATTTCAGAATAGAAACATACATGTGTGAAAACTCTCATTGGCCTCAGGCTCAAACCCGATCTTTTTCCAAGTTCTTGGCTTCTAAATCAGGTCTCAACAGCCTGGCCACACAGAGTAGCTGGTGGCAATTAAGCTGTGACCAACCTGGACTTTTCCTCCTAACACAGAAGGAGCTTTCTGCAGTAATATGAATATTTCCTAGATGAACCAGACTTTACAGAAAAGCCATAATAGTGTGCCTTCGCATAAATATGTGAGTGAACTGAGACTCAACATCAGTGAAGTGTCTGGGTTTCGATCATGCTCTATCCCTGTGTTTACTGTTGGGAATCATGCATAAATGAGTAGTGATTGCACCACAGGGGGTATCCATTTCCCTCGGAGTAGTCGACAAGCATTGGAAGACTCTGGTCAACTCACTTTGTTTTACAGCGTTCACCCTTTTTCTCCCTGTAGAACTAAAAACCATTCATTTTGATTGGCTACACATAAACTAGTTGGGAGTCCTGCTAAGGAGCAAATTTCAACATCCACAACCCTGCCAACATTTTTAAATCTCTTCATGAATGTATGCCTTTAAACACTCCCCAAACAAAAGACCTTTTTCCCCCTTGTGATCAACAAAGTTATAACATGACTACAAAGGGCCAGAGACCTTGGCTGGGAATCCAGAGACTACACATGGAGCTGGAATAGTCATTTTCCTTTCCTCCCATGAGCGCAGCAAGACTCCCTTGGGTGTCTGCTCAAAAATCAGCTAGAGTCTGGATCGTTGTCAGCTCTGTTTCACATTGTTCTCTCTCTGGAAATGAGAATGGGATTGTGGCAGTATAGGAGTGATGGGGCGGGACTGTGTTGGGGGGGATGAAAGAGAGAGGCTGATTCTGAAACAATAAGGATGAGCCCCACCTGTCAGAATGGGGTTCATCACCTGCACCGATTCATTACCACTGGATGCTGGCATTCACTTTTTAAGAAAAGTGTGCATATGTGTGTGTGCATGTTTGTGGGTATGTATGAGTGTGTGTGTATGTGTGTGTGTGTGTATGTGTGTGTGTGTGTGCATGGGGAGGCCAGAGTTGGCATCTAGAGTCTTCCTGCCCAGCTAATTCACTGAGGCAGTTTCCCCCAACTGAATCCGGGGCTCCCTGACTCTGGTAGTCTAGCTAGTCAGCTTGCTTCTCTCTTCCTACCATCTGAGTGTTGGAATTACAAGCCGCTACACCGCCCATGACCATGACAACTCTTATAAAGGAAACATTTAATTGGCATGACTCTCTTACAGTTTCAGAGGTTCGGTGCCTTGTCATCATGGCAGAGAACACGACAGTGTGCAGGCGGGTGTGGGGCTGGAGTTGACAGTCCTTATGTGCTGACTCAGAGGCAACAGTAAGTAAACTGTCACACTGAGGAAAGCTTGAGAAATAGGGACCCCCAAAGCCCACCCCCACAGTGGCATACTTCCTCCAACAAGGCCGTATCTCCTAATAGCACCACTCCCCTTGGGGGCCATTTGCTTTCAAACCACCACAAGTAGGAAAAAGATAGGGTGGAAAGGATCCCAGTGTCTAAGATAGTTTTATCCCAGGAACAGGCCCTTAGACAATGATCTGAATGCAATTAAGTGAAAGAAGGTCCCAGAAAGTATCCAAGGATAGTACAAGGTACCTCAAGATCTTATTCAAACCCAGGCTTTCTGGGAACACCAAATCTTTTTCCTTTAAAAAAAAACTATTAGTGACAATAGTCTTCTTTATATGCAAGCATGTTTCTAGGCCTTCACAAATACATGCACACATATATGTGCGTGTGTGTGTGTGTGTATGTATATATATGTGTGTGTATGTGTGTGTAAAATTGTTTTTCCTCTTCAATTAGAAAATGCTGTTGTTTGCTTCCTGCTTACAGGTTAAAACTATAGCAAGCCTGAAAGGATTTCTAAGTCACAAATCAACACAATTTTCCAGCCAGCCAGTCAGCTTCGCGGTATCCAAACACTCCTAGTTTCTGTCTGTCTTTGCTTTTAATATTTTCATCTTATCCAAATGAAGTAGTTGGTGGCTCTCAGAGTGGCTTTGTGTGCAGTAGAAAACCTGCTTCTGTCTAAGTCTTTCTTTTCTGGCATTGGGTTCATGCTTCCCTCAGAAACAAGACAATCTAACCATTTTCAGAAAAGCAATGCATCTACTAAGTTGAAGTCACTGCAGCTTCTCCCAAATCCAGTTCCTTGTATGTGATCAACTAAGGCTGAAAATGAAGTAGAAGGTGTCCAGCATTCCAAAGATCCATATCATCACTGTTGCAGGAGGTGCCCGTTGCACTGTATTGCAGACACACTGCCACCTAATTAAGTAGTACTGAAAACCCGTTTGATTTTTCAGGTACTGGATATCATTAAGGGCAATATATACTGTTTTCAAAACCTGAAACATGAACCTGGCATAGGAACACAAGCCTGAAATTCCAGCACTTGAGAGGCAGAGCAAAGGAGATCATGGGATCGAGTCCAGATGGGTCTGCATTACAAGATGCAAGACTCTGTCGAGAGGAGCAGAAGCCGGAGCAGGAACATGAGGAGGAAGACGTTGTTAGAATCATGTTAGGTCAATAAGTGGCTTCGGAATCTGAGTAAGAAAACATTTTGAGCAAAAATAAAAATGCAAAATCAAAATTCATAGTAATTTCTTCTCAATCTGTCAGGGACCTTTCATATGACATTTTTGTCATTTGCTTTGCTATTGATCAACTAGAGAGCTAAGGCATTTCCCCCAAGAAACACAACTACATGCAACCCAGAGAAGCAGCGTGGCACTAGTTAGGAGGGAATCACCATACATGGAAGTATAGACTTTGGCCCACAGTAAGGCATCAACGTGATTTACTGAATCTAGGACAACAAAGAAGATTGAAAAAAAACACAAAACAGAACAACAATGTCAGAAACTTTTAAAAAAAGTTTAGTTGAACATAAAAGAAAACTAACTTATTGTTATGGTGACTTCTAAAGTCTGTAACCAGAAGCAAAGTCCTAGTCCCGTGCCATGAATGCCTAAAGCCCTTCCCCAAAAACCACACTATAATCTCATTTGACCACACTGAGAGCTGGATGCAAATCAGAAAGGCAGAATGGTCAGTAAGGGACGGTAATAACTGTAGGAAACTGGAACAATGTAGAGCATGAAAAATTGTAGGGAAGACAGAGACTTTTTATTTCCATTTAAAATATTCTAGAAGTCATGATCTCATTGGATAGGAATATCTCGTTCTTAGAGAAAAGAGGAGAAAGTAAAATAGAAAATCTCTCTTTCTCAGCATTCAGCAAATCCAAACCAGCCCTAAAGTTGGACCTAGTGGAGAATAAATAAAGGCTGAGAATGGGCCAGTCGCTAGGGATCAATATTTTCTCCAGACACAGAAGTCTAGAGAGTCTCCAAACATACTTTGAGTCCTTCTTATTTATCTTTATTAAAACCATAAATTAAAATGGTAACAACAAATATATCGAACTTTACTCTACACCAGGCACTGAATCTTTCCAACCACTAAGTGTCATGGATACTAGGTTCTTGCTTTACACATAAGATAAATAAGGTTTGGAGATTACTCACAATTAAAGTTACTTTGCTAGGACATGGTGGAAGAAAATTCTAGTACAAGCTTTGGATATATTTTTAGAATATCCTTTCGTTGTCATGGGGTATCCCTTCACACTGTCTGACAAGGGCGAGACTCTTGCATTGTTCTATTTGGCTCCCAGAACTCTACATGGAACACCCCCACCAAGAGTAACTAGATTCTTTTTTATATTTATAAGTTCTAAGCATCTTGGAAGCCCCTGACATAGCTTGAGGGAGAGTAACTATTGAGACTTAGCTGCTAACCCAGTTGACCATGGGAAAGAGTTCCAGTGCATGTAGACCAGATGTGGTTTGGGAGGGTTTTTGAGGTTCAGTATGTGCCCTAGTTGTTCAAACTGTGCCTCCCATAGCAGGCTGTCCCCAAGGACTACAGCACCAAATTCACAGCACACCCATTCTTGAACAGCTCTTTAGAATCAGGCTTCAAGCTTTGATACCTTGTGTCTCCTGCTAGTCCTTCCTGTATGTTCCGTATCTCTGAAGACAGGCGGCTTCTCAGGATGCTTCAGTAGAAAGCTTGGAAACCCCAGAGCCTAGAGTCAAATCACTGATCACCCTGTCTGGCAACTACCCTCTGAGGACACAGAAAGAACTTGGAAGAGAAGGTCCTTCATTCCCAAAGCAGGGTTTCAGGTGTTGAAGGTAAGAAAAACTGATCTTCAAAAAACGTAACCATCCTACACAAAGGCAACTAAAACATGCTGCAAGTGGGAGAAATAGTCTCCTCCAGGGTAGAGCATACCAGTTGCTTATCTAATACCACATGGGTCAACCCTGAAAACATACATACAAGTAACATACAGACTGAGCAGGTTATATGTAGGAATACGTAAATACATGTAACAACAAGGAAAAAAGAGACCATGAATTTGAAAGAGAATAAGGGGGGAGGATATATGGGAGAGTCTGGAAGGAGAAAATGATGTCATTATATTATCTCAAATATAAAAGAAGTATTTTTTTAATGTAACCAGAAGCTAGTTCCCCTCTGGGATTCCCTGGCATTAAACTGAGATAGGAAAAGTGAGGGTGAAACCACACTTTCTCATGCTCTGTCTGGCTCTCCACATCCTGCCTGACCACCTCCACCATGGCATCACAAAGTCTCCCTAGAAATGCTCAGAGCTGGAGCAAAGCACTCACTCAGCAAATATTGTGAAATAAACGAGTACATGGGCACATTCACAGAAGATTGGGACAGAAGAGAGACACCCGTCACTCAGACTTGTGACCTGTTAAGCACAGTGGTTTATTTCACTGCAGTACCATACTTTAATCGTGGGTTTGTATCGTCCGTGTGAACCTTTCACCATGCAGCTGTTCATTCACTCGCACAGAGCAGAGTTCTTGAGTCTTTCTCATATTCAAGGCATTGTAGGCACTAGGAAATAAGAGCACTCTAAAATATGGCACGTAGTGGCTGCCGCAGCAAGCTCTCTCCTGTGCTTTTTACAAACAGAAAATGGAACTAAAACGAAGGGAGGAATTAAATGACTGGTAGCTGTCAGAAGGAGGCATAATGATGTTTTCAAGGGAGAACAATATGTTTCAAAAGGGAAGGGAAAGAATGCCATTGCCAATACACACACACTCACACACACACTCACACTCACACACTCACACTCACACTCACAAAAGGCATGCTAGACGTCTAGATGACAGGAAGTTTTAAGACACACTCAGCAGCGAGAAAGGGAGAGACTGCCAACCCATTCTTACACTATGAAGGGCAAAGGAAAAGGTTGTGTGACTTGTCTGTACGCTCTCTGAGAAGGCCCAGCTGTCCTCTGGAAAGCAGAGCGCTGCCTCGGGGAGCAGAGCTGAGCCTCTCCGGCTGATTGAAAAAACATGTACAGTCTGAGAGTAAACACAAAGCTAAGACCATCTTGCTGTGCTCCATGTGGTCAGCAGAACTCTGCTGAGCTCTTAATACACAGCCATTATCCACAGTGCTGACTCATGCTCCTGAACTCCACAGATGTCTTCCATCTTTAAAGACTCTTTTAGAAGCTTCTCCGTCCTTCTAGTGGGTGGTGGTGTGGGATTTGAAAGGAAACTCCCAAGAGAAGACTTCCAGTGGGAGCACCCAGAAAGTATGTGCCTCATAAGAACATTCCAGAAGATTCTTGTTTATTTCATGCTCTTGCCTTTGGGAGTCGCATGGTGTTTACTTCTGTCATGTTCTATTTGCTGAAGAAGTCATGTACACCCACTCAGAGTTGAAGGGTTGGGGGCTTAAATGCCACTTCTCAAAGGAAGGAAGTCAGGGATGCAAAAATCTCTCTTAAAAACAACACACTGCCCCCGCTCCCCATCAGATAAGAGTGCTTGCCATTGAGCTTGACAACTTGAGTTTATTCTCTAGAACTCACGCAGCATTAGGAGAAAATCAACTCGGGAATGTTGTGTTCTGACTGCCTCGTGCTCACCGCGGCATATGCCGTGTCCTCCAAGTGCTCACTGTGGCCTATTCATGCCTACACAGACACACAAAATGAATAGATAAATATTAAAAACAAAAACCCACAGTCACCTTCTTTCAAAGAGAGGTTCTGATGTTTATTTACATCATCCTGCAGAAGCCATCTTGCAATAAGGAGGGAAGCACTAAGGGAATCCTAGAGACATCAGCCCTAGTAATACTGAGCTAATGAGCCAACCAGAAAACTATTAAAACCTCCAGACTTTTGATGATGTGAGAAAAACCAACTCTAATTTATTTAAGACAATTTCGAGGGTTTTTTTTAATTGCTTATAGCAAAATAGTTCCTAACTGGTGTACTACCTCCACTGATAGACATGGTAGGTGCAGAATGCCATCAACAGACCTGCATCTGGAGGGAGCCAGAAATACAGCATTAAGGAAGCTATATGAAGGCATTTTGGACTTTCATTACAGCTTCTGAGTTCTCATCAAGTCCGGGTAAGCCTCAGAGAATTTCAAAGCGAAGCATATTTGTAGCTAACTGACATAAATTTGGGGTATAAAACTGACATGAAAAATGCATTATCCTTAAAAATTGGTAGAGCACTTAATGACTACAAAGCACTTCCTGGTCTTCAGCCCCGTAATTGGAATAGGTGATTTACACTCTCGTTTCCATTCCAGTGCCAACCAACCACGATGTACAGAATGAAGACATTTGTCTCGTCCAAGAAATTAGACCCTTAGAAAACAAAGCCCAGACGAGGCAGCAGGGATTCAGAAAGAATGAAGGAAAGTCAAGTGCTCCTCCAAAAGGAGAGTGGAGGAAAAGCCAATGAACTCCTGCCTCCTCTGATGCAAGGACCCATGCCAGCTTTATGTCAGAATAAGGGAACTAAGGATGCCAGCCACACAGTCCCGAAACCCACTCGGAGTTTTGCTGTGCAATCTCGCCAAGCTGGGTTTGCTGCTGGGATTTTTTTTTTATCTCATGTAACAGAGCAGGTAGGCTCTCACAGGTATCTGAAAATGATGTTCACAAAAGTGAATTATATACCTCTCAGAGAAGAGGTGGGCAGGGTCAGTACCCAGACTGTGAGCCTCAGTTGCTGCCCTGGAGTTTAAAACAGCTCCAATACTCTCTAATATATGCTTGGAGCTTGCTGGCCACAAGAGGAAGTGTGGGACTATTGCTGGAGACACTTTCACTCCCCTCAGATGATTCAACTCTAGACCTCCGTGGACATTTCAGCGTGTTCCCAGACCTCAACACATGACTCTCCTGCAGGGGAATTTCCGATACTGACTTCGGGAGGGTCCGCTCTTGGTTTGTGCCAAATCCAAGGTGAGTTGCAGCCAGAACTTCTGGACTCCATTGGTGCACCCCACTCTTCCAGTATGTAGAACTGAAGACCCAGCATTGGCCTAGGAAGCTCTGCTCTGCAGACTTCCGAGAGAACAAACTGCCCACTAGTGGACCACATCTCCCCAGAGGTTATCCACTAAGCCTGAACTCCCAGACTCCACGCAGGCTTTGAAGAGCTCTCTGAAGTCCATCTCACTCCTCTTCTTATCTAGCAATGCTTCGCAATCCATGAGCTCTAAATCCTAGAACTGGAGCCCTAGAACATTCTAATGAGACAGAATGACTAATATAAGACCGACCCCCTTATTTGTTTGCTAGTTTTGTTGTTTGTCTTTAGGTGAATAGCAAAACACAATTGCACTTTTTCTAAAGCTTGCACTTTTCTCAAGTTTTCCATTTGGATGCTATGCGTAAAGCCTACCCTTTGTGACCCCAGCTAGTCATTATCATTATGAACAAGGAAATCGAGCAGATGTCTATTTGGATAATGATGCTGACTCAGTAACCTAGGGAACACTCTTGTGGAGAAAGGAGCTGCAGTAAACACTATGTACGTGATCAGTAACTAGCCTGAATGGGGCAGAACTGGAGCTCACTGGAGACATTGTATCAGCTCCGTTGGAGGTAATGAGATGTGCATGTGTCTGTGTCTATGTGCTCAGCTGCACGTTTGCAGTGTGTCCATTTAGAAGAAATGGAATCCCTCGTTTCCATTTGGTTTTCCTGCAATAAATAAAACCTGTCTTATTATAAGGACAAAGCACCTCACATACACTACCTTAGCATTTCTTACAGGATCCTAGCGAAGTTTACATGGTCAGGAGTCACTCTTCCCAGAACCAGTGTCCCGCAATCCCTGAATGAGTAGTCTCAGCCCTTCAAAGCTCACACATGCGTAAATTAGACAGGAAGGTGAAGGTTCAAGGAAGCCGAGTCTCTTCGTTTCTAATTCCTGCCATCTGGTGTGAATCTAACTCCAGGGAGAAGCAGGCTGGCAGGTGACAGCTTCTTAGAGCATGGCTGGTCTTTAGGACTGCCACCCAACCCTTTTCAGTGTAATTGGTACATGAATTTACATAGATTTACATATCTTATGCATCCGTCCGGATCCTCTTAGTGCCCATTTAGTATTAAAATAATGTGCTATTTTTAAGATACCAAGTCTAGGGAGCTTTTTATTTCCTTTATTTCCTTTCTCTCTTTCATATTGCTGTGTTACCTGCCCTTATCGGGTATATCTCTCTCTGGATCCCACAGTGGTATCTGTCAACGGCAAAGTCATTCACTTACTAAGTGTCAGGTAAACAAGGGAAGCTACAATCTTGGCCTGTCCATTTCCATTATCGATCCAGAGTCAACATCTGTAAACTTCCTAGGGCTGGATGTGGGAAACAATAAAGATAGTGCTGCCTTCCTGCTGGCTCCAGAAGAGACAAAACCTCCTGGCAGATAAATGGTGTCCCTGATTCCCATAGTCCAAAAGAAGTCAGCTTGTCGCACCTGCTGTGCGGCCTGCATCCGAGAATGTAGCGAGGTGGGATAGATGACACAGAGACCGGTCGGTTGTTTTAAGAAAACTTTATGCTTCCCAAGTCAGCTTAGGAGGAGACCCCAGTCCGCTTAGGAGAGCTCTCAGGAGAAGTCTCTGGCGAAATCTCTGGAGAAGTCTCTCCAAGAAAAAAGAGCTTCCCTTTTTAAGGACTTTTGCCATCCATTTACATACCATTCTTTCCACTTCTCACCCTCCTGGCTGGTGGTTTAATCTCCGGCCCCAGAATCAGGGAGACACCACAGGGGGCAGGGACAGAAAGAGGCATCTAGCCGTAGGGGGTGTGACAGTCATGGTATTTCAGTGAGCAAGCCCTTATCTGAGCCCTATGAAGCTTTAAAGCACTGAATTGTTTCCAGTAAACATTACACAGATGCCTGCTCCCAGGCCGAAGGGGAAGTGGGTTTCTGCTCAAGGTCTGGTGTCCCCACATCAGCTGGCTTGGAGTCACTGGCGTATTCCCTTCTATTGTGACAATGATGCTCTGTGTATACTCAACTGTGTCTCCATCCTGTCTTTTTCAGGAGGAGCAGAAGACAAAAGGAAAGATAGAGAATATGTAAAGTTGGAATCTGCCTACTCCGCAACAGGTCTTCTCCCCAGTTCTTAGAAGTTCTCGTTGACAGTGTTTTGTGTTGACTTGTACTGCTTAGGTCACTGACTACACTTCCTCCTCCACTATCCGAAGGCTCTTAGAGAAGGAGGAACACACTTATGTGTCCTCAAAGCCTCTCTGCATACAGACATGAAGCTGTTTGCTGCACTATAATGGATCTCTTTCTTCCTTGTATTCCAGTGTTGAGTCCTCTGAAGGGTCCTGGGCTTGGAACTTGTACAGCCCTGTGTCTTTCTGCTGCAGTGTATATTAGCATTCCTTGGAGAAGTGAGCCCTCCCCTCCCAGTGAGTTAACTTAAACATGGCTGGAGTGGAGCTCAGCAATGTAAACCCAGGTGTTCAAAAGCATCTCCAGATGCTGGAGTTGAGAATGCAGAAAACTCCCCAGATTTGCAGGAAGTCTCATTCAGAAGGTGCAAACTCATGGGAAGACAAGCCTGGGGTCTCTTCCCACTTCCAATACGTCAACTGTTGTCTTTTCTCTGTCCAAGTGATTATTAAATATTTTCAAGAAATTTAAAAAATATATAACACAAAGAGGTTCACCCAGGCTTGGGTGTTTCCAGGGTGACACCATCTGGAGTTAGATAGAGAATGGAATCTTTTTGAGTACGAGACCCTGATCTTACTCAGCATCCTTCTCTGTGGCTCCAGCTGGACCTGGATTCTCCACTCAGCATCCTTCTCCATGGGTCCAGCCAGACCTGGTTTCCTTACTCAGCATCCTTTCCATCAATCCAGCTGGACCTGGATTCTCTACTCAGGTTCTAGAAGTCAGAGCTAGTTTGATCAAATTTTAAGTGGGAGCTTCTTCCTCTAAATCTTCCAAACAATCCAAATTTTAACCTTCCCCCACACTCCAGAGAACTCTTCAGACACTCTACCAGGAATAATAGATGATCCTTAATCCAAAAGCCAACACCGATTATAGCTGACTAGTTCTTTGGCCTCCCTGAAGCACCTTCTGGAACCCTTAGATGACGTTTACCTTTGCAGTAAAAGAGCATTAAGCCAGCCGGGCATCGGTGGTGCACACCTTTAATCCCAGAACTCAGGAGGCAGTCTGTGAGTTCGAAGCCAGCCTGGTCTACAGAGTGAGTTCCAGGACAGCCTCCAAAACAATACAGAGAAACCCTGCCTCGAAAAACCAAGGAAAAAAAGCATTAAGCCTTAATCTGAGACCTTTGAATGTTGACAAAGATCACGATCACAGGACCATTCAAGAGTCCTCATGATTGCCCTTAACCTTCTATATTCCCATGATTGAACTTCTATACCAAAAACAAAGTCCCAACATCTATGCTCAACCAAAAAGGTGTATTCTGACTAAATGTAGCCAAGAAGTCTTGGTTGAATCATGCTTAAGCACTGTGTGCCACTCAAAGATAAATGATTTGTGGCGTGTACTACACTATATGACTTCCCTCACATTACACATCCCGTGCATGAGCTTCTCTGCTTTCCAACTGATTTTTTAAAATAAACTGGACAATAATATGCATTATAGAACCACAGGAGAGACAGACACACCATGCAGACAGGGCTCACGTGGAGTTTTACTGGGGAGGGGGAGGGAGCATAGAGTGACCTTGTGAGAAGAGACAGAGAGAGACACAGAGATGCAGGGAGACAGAGAGAGGCAGAGAGAGAGAGAGACGGGACTGGGAAGAGAGAGAAAAAGAGGAAAAGGAAAGGAGGAAGAGAGCGGGCTTCAGCAAATCCTACCAGCGTGGGTCGCCACAATCAGCAGGACCAGTAAGCCCTCCTTCCCCACTTCTGGCCGTGTTCCCACGAGTGAGGATTTCTCTTTTTACAACACCATGCACATATTGTTCCATCTCTCCCTCACAGAACTCTCAAAAGGTAGGTGTCAGCATACTGTTGGTGCTTTACTCTTTTTGTTGTTTTTTTTTTTACCTTTTTGAGGTGCCCTGTCACCCAGTTCCCAAGTAAATCACACACAGAGTCTTATTCTTAGTTATGAATGCTCAGCCTTAGCTTGGCTTGCTTCCTGCCAGCTTTTCTTAACTTAAATTATTTTGACTGCCTTTTGCCTCTGGGCTTTTATCTTTCTCTATTTCTGTACACCTTACTTTCATGCTTACTCCGTGGCTGGCTGGGTGGCTGGGTGGCTGGCTGACCCCTGATGTCCTCCCCTTCTTGTCCTCTTGCCACCCTGCTTCCTTGTTTCTCCTTCCATTTATCCTCTCTGCTTGCCAACCATTCCTGTCCTTGCTCCTGCCTGGATATTGGCCGTACGGCTCTTTATTAGGACCACCAGGTGTTTTAGACAGGCAAAGAATCACAGTTTCACAGAGTCAAACAAATGCACCGTAAACAAAAGTCACACACCTTAAAATAATATTCTACCACATCACCACCCTTTACTACTGAAGATTTCCCAGGAGATTCAGAAAGCATCAACACTGGGGATGGGGTGGGGGTGGGGGCTTCCATACAAACAGGCGGACCTGAGTTTAGATCTTCAGCACCCATAAGAAAACTGTTTGCTTCCGCATATACTTTGAATCCCAGCACTGAGAAGGTGGATAGAGGAAGTTCTCGGGAACTTGCTAGCCTGCCAGTCTATCTGAATTACTGAGTTCCAGGTTCAATGATAGACCCTCCCTCAAAAAGTAACATGGAGAGCAAAAGTAACATGTTGAGGAAGATACTCAGCATAACAGCTGATCTCTATATAGTCACACACACACACACACACACACACACACACACACACACACACACAGCACCACCAGGATTTGAGCTCTTGTTGGTCCAGATGCAAAGAATGTGCTTTACACAAAGCATGTGACTTCCTTCTCTGAAAAAAGCAAGAGGACTGTGAGGTGGCTCAGATATGCTCACTTCCCTGCTCTCGAGTGACTTGGGCAGCCTCATAGTTAAGAAAACAACCTGAATCTGTGCCTAAAAGGGCCCTTCTTTCACAGCAATAGTAAAATCACTTCTCTGAATCCACAGGTTTCTGGGACTGCCCTGGGCTAAGGGCAGCCCTGTTACAGAGTTTAAATACATGCTTTTCAGAAAGCATGTTCCTTAGTTAAAACCTGCTGTTTGGCATTTCCACATCTATGGCTTTACCTAACTTCCAAAACTAGGTGGATTTAAATAATTTATCTTGTAGGACTTACTTACTAGACTGAGAGCAACCAAGCCTTTGCTGTTTTTAGTTGTTTTGTTTGCTGATCATTATTATTATTATATACAATATCACTGAGTTGATTATCTTTCAAATAATAATCTTGCCATTGATGTGAAACATTTGTACTATAGTCAATTAATCATTTGTCATCAATGTCGGGGGAAAAGGTCACTTAATTTTCAATGGAAGTTACTCTGCCAACAAGATCCACAAGAGACTTGCTTTTTATTGAATTTTTTCCCTAAGAAATTAAAATTTGTATAGACTAGTGGAGAGCTTTGAATGGGGCAAGGTCTGCCCCACAGCGTGCTGATTAAATATGTGGAAGCCCTCATCTCTTGGATGAGGGTGGTTAGTCTGGACCCCTCTCTCTGCATCCAAGAACATGAAGGTCAGCACTGTCCCCTGGAGTCCTTGGGATGCCTGCACTGTACACTCTACATGCTTGAAGTTCATTACTCTTCCCAACGACCACCAAGGAAGCTAATGCCAAATGAGGTTAAATCACTTGGCCCTGTTTTCATAGCAAGAAAGGAATGAATCAAGCCCAGGCTATGATTTCCAATCTCCTTTCTCCCTCGGATGCACTCTGTGGCTATGAATGAATCCTTGCTGAAAGGGTGTTTCTCTGACCCTTTGTCCCATGAACTGAGTTTCAGACCCAGCACGAAGTTCTCAGAGGAGATAACCTTAGAGACCTGAGACCCTGCCTGCCTTTTGGCCTTTCCTGAGCCCAAAGCACTAAGATACAGAAACAAAAACCCTATCAGTACTGTGCTGCTGTCTCTCACCTCCTCCAGCAGCCCTAAGGGACCAGTGTCTTTTCACTTACCCCAAACACTCCTGCAAGACAAATATGTGCTAATCGCGAATCGGTTCCCAGCCCCTCAAGACTTCCTGTTTCCCCTGGGTTTTTATCACAGTTGTTGATCCCCTGCTTAGGGTTAAGTTTATAGTCACTGAAGAATTAGGGGTGACACCACACAGTTTTATTTTTCCTGCTTACCATCTAAAGCAGTTCATAGATAAGTCTCCATCGGGATGTTTACAGAATCCTAGAGACCTATACAAAATAGCCTGTTGTTCCAAATTTGGTGCAGGAATTAAGCTCATCTGTGGGGCAACAGAAATACTCCAAAAAGAACACAAACCATTTGTTCAAATGAAACATTAGGACCAAAATGTGATACTTCCAAAAGCCATCACCAACTTCTGTAATCTTTGCCATATTTGTAATTTCAGTCAAGCATTCTGAGATGTGGGGTGGTCGTTGGTGAAAGGCCCTATAGGAATATTAATTTGAGGTCTCCTGGAACCCACCCTCTATTGATCATTATTTTTCTAGTCTTTGCACCAAGATAGCATTTTTTCAGACTAACACTCTTGATGATTCTGTTTGGTAGAATCACTGTGGGAAGACATGGAATTAGGTTATCAATACCAACATTTGCAGAGAATGAGATTTTTTTATATTACTGGAACTTTCTAGAGAAAGCTCATTTAGAATCCTGTCTTCAATTTTCATTTGTTCATTTGAAGATGAAGGAAATAGACAAGCTGACATGTAGGGTTCCTTCTCATTCTGGTAAATTATATCTCTACTGTACTATTTCAACAGCTCTGAGAACAGCTGTGACTGAACATAGTGGGTTAGCATCTAGCAGAGCAAAAAGCCAAAAAGGACAGCCAGGAGACAGACAGACAGACAGACAGAAAGAGGAAAGAAAAAAAGAAAGGAAGGAAGGAAGGAAGGAAGGAAGGAAGGAAGAAGGAAAGGGGAACACTGGGGTTATTTGCAAAACATTTCTTTTCCTGGAGGAAAAAACATGGGGATTTCAGATGGTGGGAGAGCCTACACATAATCCACATAGAAATTTTCAAGTAAAGTTCAGTACACTCTTGAACCATGCTGTTTAAGGTCACAGATTACACACTGGAAAGAGAAAGATGGTGGGCATAAACACATTTGGGCATGCTCAGTTCAGTATTGTAATGAGTTAGGTTTACTCCACCAGATTCTCTAAAACAGCAGTTCTTAACCTGTGGGTCCTGACCCCTACAGCAAACTTCTAACTCTAAGGTGGGGAGGGTGATAAAGGAAGGAAGGAAGGGAGGAATAAAGGAAGGAATCTACACCACAATTCACAATAGTAGCAAAATTACAGTTTTGAAGTAGCAATGAAATGTGTTGATAGTCACCACAACATGAGGAACTGTATTAAAGGGTCGCTGCATTAGGAAGGTTGAGAACCACTGCTCTCAATGAGTCAAAATGCCTTGGTAGCTTTGTCTTGTTCCTTTTAAGTTTCTCCAGAGATTTTAGCTGAAACAAAAAGAATGAACAACTAAAGTACATTAGCAATCTTATTTTGTTAGTTGGTTTGTTTACATTGGGGGGGTGGTCTTACTTAGGATCCCAGTCTAGCCTATAACACACAGTTTATAGAACTGGCCTGAAGCTCACAATTCTCCTGCCTCAGTCTCCCAAGTGCTGATATTATAACATGCACTACTGGGCCTGATGCACTGATACATTGACGCATGGGAGTTTTTTATTTGGTTTTGGTTTTGCTTTTGGTTTTTTCAAGATAGTGTATCTCTGTGTAACTCTGGCTGTTCTGGAACTCACTCTGTAGACCAGGCTGATCTTGAACTCAGAGATCCACCGCGTCTGCCTCCTCAGTCATACGATTAAAGGTGTGCACCACTACTCTTAATGGTGCCTGCCTTGCTTAGCAGCTAACATTGTCCCACCAGTACAGAAAAAGAAGGAAACAAAACCTCAGAGAGCCAAGGAAAACTGTGTTTTTATGCCTTCATTCCACAGAGATAGAGTTGCAGATATGCATGACTGGATAAAAGTGGGCTATGACCTCATTGTGATAAGCTGAGCTGAGGCACCTCACATGGACTGTTTACTAGGATTCATCTTTGTCTGGATAAGTTCCCACTGGAACAAAAGTTTTATCGCCAACTTCCAGGCAAAGTAGGTCAGAGAATTCCTTTTGGGTTATATGTCACAAGAAAAGAAAGAGGACAAGGTGACCTTACTTTTACAGTTTTATCAGATGCCAAGACAGCATATTTGGGGGTCCTATTTCTGAACCCCAACAATTAACTTCCTTTTCTATCCTCTTTTCATTCCTTTTAAGTTTACTCACTTGCCCCAGAAGTCAAATATTAAATGAAAACTGCCTGATCACTTCAAGTTTTCCATCTAAATCATTTTCGCTATGCATGCCATAGCTTTGGAAAGGTAACCGAGATAAAGTCAGCTTACATAGATACACATGTGTTCATCTTTCACCATCCATGGAGTATTGATTCCTGAACCCCTCACAAATACGAAAACATGAATTTTCAAGTTATTTCTATAAGACAGAATTGCTATACTATGACCCACACATGCCTCCATATATACCCTCATACATCTCTATGTTACTTATATCACCTAGCACAACATACACACACACACACACACACACACACACACACACACACACACACACCCAGACCACTCATGGGTGATGCAGAACCCTCAGTTAGAGAAGGCTGATTATACATGTTCCTCCCTTCCTGTTAAAAATCAAGGCGCATCTGAGCAGTGTTATTTGTATATTAACTGAGCAGCAAATAAGCACAGATGCGAGTTCCTCCCACTTTATGTCATTTGTGGTTTGATCTCCAAGCCAACCTGAGGAGCCTAAGTTTTACTGTTATCGCTCGGGGATCTGGACTGGGTTCATTTTCGCTGCCAGTTAAAGAATTAAAAGGCAGGGAAAGTCTCCAGCTCAATGGGTAGTAGCAGAGAAATCACAAACACAGGCAGCCGGGGCAGACAGAACCAGTAGTTGAAGAAAGGCTTTGGCTGGGTGTGAGAAAATGCAAACACACAGCAAGACCCTCCACAAAGCAGAGGGGGAGTATGGAGCCAGAACTCCAGTTTCTTCTTGGTGGGTGGAGCTCTTAGGTCTCTGAAGGGTCTTCATCCCCTAATTTAGGGTTGGTCTGCTTGAAGATAGACAGGATGCCCCACAACTAGTGTGTAAACATGTGCTGATCCAGCTTTAATGAGCCAGTCCATCAACAGGGTGCCTGCTGGTGGGAGAAAAAGTTCCCGGGTCTTTGCTTTAAGCTGCCTGGATTTTGCCTCAGATGAGGAGGGTGAGGAAGTAGCTGGCCACCTTTATCACCCAGCCACGACCCCTTTCCCTATGTGTCTGCCTACCAGGCGATTAGCCTAACTTCAATACCATACCACCAAGTCTGTGATTCCAAGCATGTCACCTACAGAAATCTCCAAAGATTCCACTCTAGCTCCTAGGTTCCCACATGAAATGTCACTTTTTATCTTATACCGTATCCACCTTAGACTCTCAGCAGGTTAGAATGCAATGATCTACCTATTGTTAGCAAAGCAAAGGGAGTAAAGAGACAGATAAAGTTTGTTTAAAACAGAAGCTCTGGGGCTACAGGATAGCCCTGGGGTAGAACGCATGTGTTTGCCCTGGGTGTGACCCCCAGCATCAGAAAAACAAAATATTTAACTTCCTATAAAGCACTTTACTCAATCAACAGGAGGTAGACTATCTCCAAGACAACAGGAAATGTCCTATTTTTCAGCGGCTGCTTTCTTTCAATGAAGATTGCATGTGCTTGGAACTGGAGACAGCCTGGTCACTGACATAAGGCAAGGCTGTGAACCCACAGCAAGCTTAACCACAGACCATCGCAGCAGAGAATAACAGCTACCCTATGGCCAAACTTTAGACTCTCTTCTGACAATTGAGCCCCATGGCTGGGCTTTGTTTCTGCCTGCCTCCAGTTTAGCAAGAAGCACCCACCTTTGATCTGGCCATTCAGGCCAGCTTCTGCCAAAACCCTGCTATGTCTGTTCAGCTAGAATTCCCTCCTCATGGATGTCTTCACTTAGTAATTTTCCCATCCACTGACCCTCTCACTCTCTTCATGGGCTATTAATCCCCAGATGTGTGTTTGCTGTATTTAAAGTTGAGCTCGGTCTTTCTCCTCTGTCACAACAGTCCTGAATAACACATCCCTTCCTACTTCAGCAAACATTAATTTTTTTCTTTAAGTATGCTATGCTCTTGGTGCATTGGATAAGTGTTTTTAATCTCCATGAAAATTCTATGATTAGTTTCATCTATGCTTTTTGTGTAGATGTGTGTACTTGTGTGCATGTATGCTGTGTGTGTTTATATTTTAGTTGTTAGTTTGGTTTGATTTTGTTTAGAAAAAGGAGCTCTTTAATCAGGCTGGTCTTGAACTGATTTTCATAACTTCACCTCCTGAGTGCTAAGATACACACACACACGCACATACATACGTACATACATACATACACACACACACACACACACACACACACACACACATACACACACACACACACACACACACCACTATGCTCAGTGGTGGATATCAAACTCAGGCCTTTGTTCATGCTATATAAACAATGTCGCCAACTGAGCTACATCCCCAGCCTCAACCACAGGCATTAAAAATATAGTATGGTCCCTGGGGCCTAACGGGGTCGGTCCCTAGATTCATCTGCAGGCATCCTCAGTATATCTGCCCACTATGTCTCCTCTATGTCAACCCACTATGTTTTTATTTAGAAATAGAAGGCTATAACTTATTTAAAACTATTATTAGAGGACCAGCAAGATGGCCCAGAATTTATAATGCATACTCCTATTCCAGAGGACCTGAATTCAATTCCCAGGACCCTCATCAGGCTGTTTGCAACTACCTGCAACACCACTATAGTGGATCTTACACTCTCTCCTGACCTGTGCAGACACTTATACACACTGACATACATTTCCACAGTCATACACATTAATAAAAATAAATGTTTAAAAACAAAACCCCGTGGTCAGCATGAAAATATTCCAGTAGAGTAGACTGGGCACATGGAGAAGGGAAGCATTTCTGTTTGTGCCATGGTGGTACAGGGGCTTTTGTTTACCAAGAGACATTCTTATATCAGGTGAATGGCATTGAGGTGAATGGGTGGATGCCAGGGAAGCATTACCAGACACCAGGATAAGTTTAACGGGTCATTGGAAAGACTAGTAGGCGAACAGCAACCTTGCTGAGACTCTGAAATCAGAGAGCATGGAAACATCTGAGAAAGGATAAAAAGAAACAAAAGGCTGCCATGAAAGTAACAAAGAAAGTGGACATAGCAGGGGAGGGGTGGGAGCACTGGCCATGACGACCAGAGCCTATAATCTCAGCCTCTGGAAGACTGAGGAGGGGGATTGTGAGTTGGAGACCAGGTGAGACTATCTAGGAGATTAAATCTGCTCTGATCTACACAGAGAGACCTTGTTTTAAAAACTAAATTGAGACTGTAGTTTTTGCTTAGTGTGTCAAAACTTCTGGGATGAAACCACAGGGGTGTGTGTGTGTGTGTGTGTGTGTGTGTGTGCGCGCGCGTATGCGCACGCGCGTTCATGTGCGTGTTTGAATATTCTTTCAAAGAGAATAATCCTTCTAGATATTGAAAATTTATGATTTATATTAGATGTTCAGTCTTCATGTTGACATATTTTGCAAAAAAAATTGCAATAAACACAGCAACCATTTGTCCTTTTGAGGATAAAAGTAGTGGGAAAAAGATTGAATTTAGGTTGTCATTATGCCCAGAAGGCAATTTCTAGATAACTCTGTCCCAAGGTTTTTGACATACTACCCAATTAGTGTTGCCAACGTCGCTTCCAATATGAAGAACCAGAGCTGTGAAGACATTTCCTCACTCTTGAAAGCTTTTTTCATGTAACTCAATATCTGGTTCCCCCCTCACATCCAAAGGAAGGCTGTCTTGTAGATAAATTACTTTAGGGAATGCATAGGGATGCAAATGGGGAAGTAAAAAAAGGCATTGAGTGAGAAGCAAGCTGACAAGCCTGAGAAAAGATTTCTCTGTCTGGTTAAAGACTCAGGCCTCAAAAAATTCCCTTCCCAGGCGTGGGGAGCATAAGTGGAAGGAAATGACAAAGCCAGACCCTACCAAGCACCTGGGGAAGGGATGGGCTGTGACTCTTGCTAAGGCAGCTTCTCCGGCTCTCTCTGGTTTGTCTTGCTTGGGGATATCAGATCAGGAAGTATTCCACACGCCTTTGCTCTATAATTTGCAGCCTGGAAAACAGCAGTGAGAAATTCAGAGAGCGCTGAGACTTCTAAGAGCTTGGGAAGAACAACCCACTTTATGTTTTCCTAGAGCCCGAAAATATTTTTATTTTATGAAGGGGCTATGGTTTGAACTGGCCCAATTAGTATCCATGGGTTTTTACCACACTTCCTGAGCATATTTAGACACTTCATTGGACATTCTCCATCTTGGTCTAATTTTTCTCCCCTTAAAACAGCAGATGGATTCACAACATTGGCCACCTACCCTAGAGGCACAACAGAAATATGAATAGAGTTTAACTTTAGGACTTTGAGTAAACCTTTCAGATCAGCCGCATTTGCCCCTGGGGCGCTGTTACTATGACTAAATGTAGACCAAAAATATTCCTAGGCGCGTGCTCCCTCACTCCTGCAGTTTTCTTATAGCACAGTTTGTAAGTGTGTAGTCTGGAGGGTCAGTCAGTTTGTAGGTGTGGTCACTGAACTCATTCTTACTTTTGTAATTTGAACTGTAGTATCGGCTTTTTTACACTACAACTCCTTTGCAAAGTTTTCTCAACTCTATGATGAAATAGATGTTTGGTAAATGTGGGGAAATTTGATGACTTGGGGATCTGATAAAAGCTTATTGCCGAATTTTTATAGAGATGAGGGCAAGGCAGAGAGGTCAAATGAAGGTCATCAGAGCCTGTAAGCATCTTTATATATCCTTTCGCCCACTTAGATTTGCTGAACAGCTTCAAATTCTCACTGTGGGAGAGTGCTATGATGGAGCATTTTCAGCATCTGGGAATTTTGTCTTGAGTTCCTGATTTCAACTAGAATTTTTTTTACTTTGTCAGTGGTAACAGGATACACATACACACACATACACGCAACACATACATACAGCATATACACAACACACACACCAGACACATACACACACAGCACATATACATACAGCACACACACACAGAGCACATGCAGCACACAGTGCGTGCACATACACACACACACACACACACACCACATGATACACACACACCATAAATATACTCACTCATACACACACATCACAGCTCCACAGTGCTGCCAGTAGCTTCAGTCCCTTTTTCAGAGACCTCCATTCAGACATTTGACCTTAGCTACAGAAAAGAATCTCAGAGTAAAGCAGTGTGAAGCCAAGTGGAATTCATGAGAAAGATTTTGCTGTAGATTTTCAGCTTGAGGATTAAGAGAGAGGTGCTAGGGACGAAAGTAAGATACACATGAGAGCATGAGTATGGCCTGCTCAAGGGGCAGGGGACTTTGTTGTCTTTGTAGTAATCAAACACACAGTTTTGAAGCTATTGTCTTTAAAAGTGGCTGAGCCATCTTCCAGTCACAAAAGCCAAATTTTTGTCTTGTTTCTTCTTCTGCTTCTTCTTCTTCTTCTTCTTCTTCTTCTTCTTCTTCTTCTTCTTCTTCTTCTTCTTCTTCTTCTTCTTCCTCCTCCTCCTCCTCCTCCTCCTCCTCCTCCTCCTCCTCCTCCTCCTCCTCCTCCTCCTCTTCCTCCATGGAGGAAATACGAAGAACCAGAGCTGTGAAGACATTTCCTCACTCTTGAAAGCTTTTCTCATGTAATTCAATATCTGGTTCCCCCCTCACATCCAAAGGAAGGCTGTCTTGTAGATAAATTACTTTAGGGAATGCA
Source organism: Mesocricetus auratus (assembly GCF_017639785.1). Lineage (NCBI taxonomy): Eukaryota > Metazoa > Chordata > Mammalia > Rodentia > Cricetidae > Mesocricetus > Mesocricetus auratus. The sequence goes on along the minus strand of NW_024429194.1, from coordinate 36,275,228 downwards.
TAGGGACACGAATGGGGAAGTAAGAAAAGGCATTGAGTGAGAATTGTACAATAGTTCAGTCTTGAACTCACAGTTATCCACCTGCCTCTGCCTCCCTTTTATTTTTCTTTTAAATTGCTACATCTTACAAATTTCTGCGCTAATCTTTATTGTCGTCTTCTCCATTCCTCCGGCTCAGCACTCTGCTTTTTCTCGTGTCTTAAGGATTCAGAGTATTGATTTGAGATTTTTTTTAAATTTTTATTTTATTTATTTATTACATATACAGTGTTCTGCCTGCATACCAGAAGAGGGCACCAGATTGAATTGTAGATGGTTGTGAGCCACCACGTGGTTGCTGGGAATTGAACTCAGGACCTTTGGAAGAGCAGTCGATGCTCTTAACCTCTTAGCTATCTCTCCAGCCCCGAGATTTTTTTTTCTAATACGGGTATTCATAGCTATAAATTTATTGTCAGGGCTGCATATGTGACACCCAGTCTCAAAAAGCAGCTTAAAATATTTCATGCTGTAGCCTGTAGTCTAGGTTAGGTTTGTTCATGTGCATTTGAGAGCTGTATTTTGTCACTGTGGACTGCTCTATTGACGGCTGGTTGGTTTCTCATGTTAACTTTTCTGTTTCCTTACCTGTCTTCTGTGTAGTTGCTCTGTTCATTGCTGAAAGTTATCAAGTCTCCATTGGCATAGCCATATCACTTTTTCTTATTTTGAAGTAGAGTCAGAATACATAATATATCAGACTGGCTTTGAACTTGAGATCTGGCCTCAGCCTTCTAAGTACTGGGATCACAGACAAGTAACATATCCTAGGTTTATGTATGCATGTATGTATTTATTTATTTATTTATTTATTTATTTATTTATTTTTGACTTTTTGAGACAGGGTTTCTCTGTGTAATAGCTCTGGCTGTCCTGGAACTCGATTTGTAGACCAGGCTGGCTTCACACTCACAGAGACCCGCCTGCCTGTGTCTCCTGAGTGTTGGGATCAAAGGAGTGCACCGGTGTGCTGTCACTGTCTGGCTCTGTTCAGAATTTCTTATGGTTAGTGTTCATGCTGTATCTTTTCAGTCTTAGTGCTACAAGTAATCTTATTTCTTTTTTATAGACTTTGACAATCCCTATCATTTCATCCACTATAATTGGGAAGTGGAGCTTGAGTCTGGTGCCTTAGCCCACTTGGACATCTTGTTACCCTTAATTCATCATGAGTATAAGTAGGTTTATGTCTGCAATTTAATTGTGATTTTCCTCTCCCCCTAGTTCTCTGCATTATTTGCCGTTCAACTGTGCTGCTAAGTGTCACCATTTTCCTCCATTGTTTGACAACGCTTAGGACAGAGTTTGTTTTACATTCCAACCCAATTAAACTCAGGTTAGAGGTCATTGATTTCCGTCACCCAGTGAACTACATACCTAGCCCCAGTAAAGTAATTTTCGAGCCATTACAACTGAGTGGGACAAAATCCATATGCCTGTCGGGGGCAATCTTAAGGGCATGAGAGTGGGAGAGCTGGTCCTGCCCGCCTTGTCTGCTAGGAAGTGGTGAGGGCAAGGGAGAGATGCCCTCCCCCTTGCCACCTGTGACAGGTGGGAGAGCTGGCCCTGAGGTCATGAAAGTGGGAGAGCTGTCTTTGCCCCTCACCAGCAGCAGCACTTGGAGGAGTGGCTCCTGCACCTCCCCTGGGCAACACAGTAGCTAGTGCTTGCCCTGGTGGTTAGGTGTGGGAGAGCCAACCCCTCCCCTTGCTCCTTGCTGGGGCAATGCTGGAGGGCTCACCCTGCTGTTAACGACTGGGGAGAGCTAGCAGGCCGACCAACCCTGCATCCACTCAGGCCCAGAAGCAGAGTTGTGAGTTGGCCCACCCATCTATGACCTGTTAGAACCCGTGAAAGGGCTGGTGATGCAGACCCAAAGCTGCAGGACCTCAATGACCCAGGGACAACAACAGGATATCTAAGACGAGTCCCAGTGAGAGAGCAGTATCTATAGTGTAGCAGAAACCAGAATCCCCAGACCAGACCAATGACTCTTTGCAACGAGCACTTGAAAGTAAAGATGTATAGACTAAAGGCTACGCAGTGTAACTCACTGTGTCATGCTACAGCTTCCACGACAAGATTTTTCTTTTCCTTTTTCTCTTGAATTTTATTTTGTTTTATTTGGTGGCAGGGTGGGGGGAGATTGCAAGGGCAGAAAGAAGATATGAAGAGATTGGGAGGTGAATGAGGTTGAGGTACAAGATGTGAAAGCTTTTGATGAAAATATTTTTTAGGTCAGTCTGATAGGAGGGATGTGTCTCTCAGCTTTCTCTTTTCTGGCTATCTCTGAAATTTAGTAGCTTCCTTTTAATATTTACTGACAAAATGTTCATTTTTTTCAGCCATCTTATTTTACAGTAAAGTAAGCTCTTTGTAGAGAAGTACAGAGAGCTCTGCTTTTACGAGTGTTTTAGCTCCTTGGGACCACCACTCTGGATGCTGAGCAGGGGAAAGGTGCCTCTGGAATTGACTGACTCCATCTCCTGTGAAATCTTTGCCCTATGAGCAAGCTGGGGTGTGATAATTTGGGGCCACTGTACTTGGTGTCTCAAGCTCTGCCCACAGGAGGGAGAAAGGAAGCTCCCATACATACTCTTGATTACCCTTAACCAGGAATTATGTTTTCAACCTGGAGCTAAGAGGAGACCATGCTGCCGTGTTTCCTTCTGGTGAAACTCTGCATGCCCTAACCAGGAGGTAGGAGATGAGGAAGCCACAGTTTTAGCTGGAATCCCAACCAGAGCTGAAAGTCTGCCAAGTTACCTAGGAGTGGAGGAGCTGAGCATCCTTCAAGTTGCCCATGAATGGAGGTGTTAGCTGGTCATGGTTTAGGTGCATTAGGCTCACCGCTATTACAATGTGTTATCAGATTGTCTTGAATAGATGTTTCTGTATTTTCAGTGGACCCTTGGGACAATTTCTAGATACTCTGAAAATGATTTTCATCAGTTATGATTGTTTCACTAGAAAGTAGGCCCTCAGGGATCTTCATGTTGCTGGAAGTGGAACCAAGAGCCACTTCTTTGCAATCTAAAAACCCTCTTAATTACAATCCAATCTGAAAACACTCTTAGATGTGAATAAACATGTCAGAATGTAGCTGTGTTTTAGAAAGTTGAGATGGATATGAAATGCTGGCCCTGAATGAAGACGTGTGCGTGCCAAAGTCCCAGTAGAAAGTAGATACTAATAGTATATTTAAAAGATCAGCTAAAGAGCAGAGAGGGGCAGTGTAGCTCAGTGGTCAAGGGCTTACCTTGCTTGTATGAGGAACTGCATTCCACTCCCAGCACCTTGAACAACAAACAAAACTGACCCCACCCGCAAGCAGTCAACTAAAGAGGATATTTTAAAAGATGTATAGGTGATGCTGGAGTGATGATGGAGAGATGACAGACCCAGGGCCACCAGGAAAAGGCATTAGTTTCTGCTCGTCTCAAAGAAGGCTTAAAGAAGTGGTTTTCAGAAACACCCTGGAGCTCTTGGCAGAAAGAGGTTTTACCAGACAGGAATAGCCTTATGCCCAGGATTAGTCAGCTGGCCTGGAGGAGAGGAAGGAAGGAAGGAAGGAGACTGTCGTGGGAGGAAGTTCACTTCCAGAAGTGCTCACTCCTCTCAACGTCTGATCTCCTGCCAATTCCTCTACCTAATGGAAGCCAGAGGACGAGCATCTAGAGGGACATGGTGCAGTCATCTCCCGGAGATCAGACTGAGGCGAAGTGGAGTGTAGATCTACTGTTACCCGCGTGGTGCGCCAGACCCTGCCGTGTCCATCGTTGCTCTGGGGAGCAGATGGTTTCACTGAATAACGTGGCACTCATACTTCTCCCAGCATACGCCTCCACCAGCGTCCAGGAATGACACAGTGCACTGAGAGAATCAAAAGCAACTTTCAGCCAGGCTGGGAAGTGGATGCAAAGATGTTAACCAAGGCTACAGAGCTCTGGAAGACTGATGGGGAAGTTGTCTAGTGCCTCAATTAGGAAGAAGGTATCCAATAGATAGCATAACAATAACATAAGCTTAGAAGGTGGAGCAAAGAGAAGATATTCAAATGATTTTCCTATATTTAAGGTGAGTTATTCTGCTGTAAATCACTCCATATCTCACCACTGGCAAGACTCCAATGTCCCAGTAACAGTCCTTTAAATAAGCTTGGATAATTAACACATGCTGAATGCAGATAGCAGGTCACTACCTTCCAGATCTTTCTTCACAAGCTGGGAGGCCACCTCGAGGCTTTCAGGAAAGAATAAGCATGGTTTCATGAAGGCATTTCTAGAGTTCTCCTAAAAAATCACACCCTAGCCCTAACCCTATCACTTGCCTAATTCTCGAAAGAACAAAGAGTGTGTTCTTTTTTTGTTTTTAATAGGCAGATTATAAACATCACTTTTGGTTTCTCTTCAAAATACTGCCTGCACTGACTGCATCACTGCATTGTATTGGTACTTTACACAGAACTAATCCCCATCAAAATACATATGTTAAATGCATTTCTTTCTTTTTTTGTTTGTTTGCTTGATTTTTTGAGACAGGGTTTCTCTGTATTGTTTTGGAGCCTGTCCTGGAACTTGTTCAGTAGACCAGTTGGTCTCGAACTCACAGAGATCCACCTGCCTCTGCCTCTCAAGGGCTGGGATTAAAGGCGTGCATCACCAACGCCCGGCTGCATTACTTTTTTCAATGCATTTGTTTAAATACATTTTAATGTTATTTTAATTGGTCATTCATATGACTAAACATTCACTAAACATGCATAATGTCTCAGATTTTTTTAATCCTACGTAGTCAAAGGCTAATACCACCATACCTCCCCTTTTGTGCTTTGGATAGCATGGCTCTCTCTTTCCCCCTCTCTCTGTCTCTGTCTCTCTCTCTGTCTCTGTCTCTCTCTGTCTCTGTCTCTCTATCCTCCCTAACAAGACCTCAAACTTTGGTTATAACCTTTCTCCTTTTCATGAAGTAAAAGAAAGTCTTGTGATGAATGCAATTGCATATGAGCCTTTACCGTGTGCTACACTGACATTTTAGAAGCATGAAGCAAATGAAAAGCCTGTAAATAAGTTCCAGAACAACTGGGTCAGTTGAAAGGTGCCAAGAGACTGAAGGCAGGCCAACAGATTCAGGATTGCACAGCTTGCTGTGTGTTGGTGCTAGTGACAGTAAAGCCATGTGGGTCACTGCAATTTGAGTCAGAAGGAGAGATCCCAGTAGTCAAGACAAAAGGGACATCATCCCAGCTGGAATGTACATATTTTTATTAACTTAATGTCAGAATTGAACACAGCCCTGGTGTCAGGCCCACTTGCAAAGCACCATAGGCCACCTGGATGGTTCTATCTACTTAGCAATCTGTACATCTATCCACCTATTGATCAATTATTGAAGAGCTGGTTGGTTTTTTCTTTCTTTATTCTTGGTATCTTTCACATCATCCATCCCGATCCCACCCATCTCCTGTCTCCTGGTATCCACCCTCTGCCCCTACAACCTCCCCTGCCAAATAAAACAAAATAAAAAGGAAAACAGGAGGGGGGAGGAGAAAGAGAGGGAAAATCTCATCGTGGAAGCTGCGGAGTGACACAGGGAGTCACCCAGTAAACCTCTTTATCTATACATCTTTATATGCAGATGTTCATTGCAAAGAATCATTTGTTTGGTTCGAGGCCCCCAGTCTCTGGTACGCTATCAACACGGGGCCTTCTCTGGGACTCTTCCTGGGCATTCCATGCTGCCCTGTGTCATGGAGTTCCTGTAGCCCTGGGTCCACAGGACTGCTCTCACCCTACCTGTGCTCCAGCCCATCATAGACAAAGTGGATGTTGGGATGAGCCAATACCTAACCGTGGTTCTGGGCCTGACAGTTGCAGGGTTGGTCAGCCCACCAGCTCTCCCCAGTCTTTACAAGAGTGAGTTCTCTAGTTTATCTCTTGCAGGGATGAACAAGGGGCTGGGCCATTTCTCCCACACCTATACCTTCAGGGCCAGCTCTGTGTTGCCTAGGGGAGGTGCAGGGGCAGTTTCCCAGAGTGTTGTAGCTGGTGGGGGACAGGAGCAGCTCTTCTGTTCTTATGACCTCAGGGCCAGTTCTCCCAGCTGCCTCAGGTGTTGATTGGGGGAGAGGGGCATCTCTCCCAGTCCATGCTGCCAGGTACAGAGCAGGTCTCCTACATTCACGTTCTCAGGGCTGGCTTATCTGTGCCCTCATTGACAGGGTCAGCTCTGCTGTGCTGCCCAGATATGGTACAGGGTTTGCCTTGGATTATTGTTTTTGGTTTTTTGTTTGTTTGTTTGTTTGTTTAAGATAGGTCCTTGCTATTTAGTTAACACTAGCCTTAAACTTGATCTTCAGCCCCCAGTTGCTAGGATTGTAGGTGTATACTTCCACACATGACAAGTTTTGTCTGTGTAATATATGTTGAGAGATTATGCAGGAAAAATCAACTAGGGCTATTCTGGGGCAGGCAATCATGGTAGCTGTAATTCAAGATGGCATCAGTTATGCCAAGACAAGTCTACAAAAAATGATACTGAGATAGGTAGATAGCTATATTTTAAAAGAGAAAATAGATTCCTTTCTTATTCCATAAAACAAATAAATTCCAAGTATCAGAAGTTAATAAAATTACAGTTAAACCATGAGTAAGTTACTTTATTATGTGATACATACTTTCTTAAACCATGACTAAAGTCCACAAACAAAATCAGGACTGACAGATAAGAGATAAAAATTGATAAATTTGATGATGTAAAAGAAAAACTCAAATGTTTACAAATGAGAAACATCATGAGTGTGCTGACTAGTCTTATGTCAACTTGACACACAAACTAGAGTTATCTAAAAGGAGGGAAACTCAGTTGAGAAAATGCCTCTATAAGATCTGGTTGTAAGGCATTTTCTTAAGGATGAGGGAGGGTCCAGCCCCTGTGGGTGGTGCCATCCCTGGGTTTGTCCTGGGTTCTATAAGAAAGCAGGCTGAGCAAGCCATGAAAGCCAAGCCAGTAAGCAGCACTTCTCCATGGCCTCTGCATCAGCTCCTGTCTCCAGGCTCCTGACCTGTTTGGGCTCCTGTCCTGACTTCCTTTGGTGATGAACAACAATATGGAAGTGTAAGCCAAATAAACCCCTTCCTCCCACAACTAGATTTTTGGTCACAGTGTTCCATTGCAGCAATAGAAACTCTAAGTAAGACAAGTAGTAATAAAAAGGGGGACAAATGTCAAACTGAGGAACAGATATACAAATTATATCGCAAAAGGCAAATATTCTTACTATACAAAACACTTCTGAAACTTGAGGAGAAAAACTAATGACACTGCTGTCTAGGGACTAACTAACAGAAGTAACTTTCCAGAAGCTCGTCATTGCTACTAAGAAGAAACAAATAATTCTAAATTTTCCAATTTGTCAGATTGGGAAAAATCCAAAATTTAATGACAAACACAGTTGGGGAAACTGTAAGAAAACCTTCAGCTTTGTTCTGTTGATAGGAATGAAAAATTGGACATCTCTTTTAGCGAAAATTTTGCTGACACATTGCTGGATGTTTTCTTGGCAACCCCACTGGTAGTAATCTATTCTAAATCTGTGCTGACAAAAGAAATAGATAGATAGATAAACAGACAGATAGGTAGATAGATGATAAATAGAGATAAGTTAAATAGGTAGATGGTTGATATATGAAAGATAGATGATGATGATGATGATAGATAGATAGACAGAGAGACAGACAGACAGACAGATAGAAAGATCAAAGTTTGTACATTGCAACTCCATGAATAATAACAAAGAATTTGGAACAAGTGCCCATAATAGAGACTGGACTGAATAAACCAGTATACAACCACATCACAGAGCTCAAGGCTACTGCCAAAATAAATGAGATATTGCTATCTTGAAACGATCTTTGGATAAATCATTATACTTTGTAAAGCAGTGGAAGGCTTAGCATGTATTATTCTATGAGAAGGGAATATACAAAGCAACACTTTTTTGGCTATATTGTTTTGTAACATTTGAGTTCAATACAGTATAAAATTCTATATAATTACAAAAATGTAATTAACAAAATTAAATTCTTTAAAAATAAGAAAAACTAGGGACTGGGGTAAAGATCTAGCGTTCAGGTCCCCAGAATCTACATAAAGCCAGATGCTGCTGTCGGTGTCTGTAGTCTCAGTGCTCCTGTGGCGAGGTGGGAGCAGAAGCAGAATGAGCTCTTGGGCCACTTAGCCTGGGTCCCCAAGTTCTTGGGCCACCTAGCCTGGCACATGCAACAGTGAGCAGACCCAAGATGGAAGGTGGAGACCAACATGCTAAGCTGTCCTTTGACCTCAATATGTGCATGCCATGGAGCATGCGCGCACGCGCACACAGACATCCGTACTCACAAGCAGAAGTATTTGACACGGTCACATCACACACATACAGAGAGAGAGATGAAATTTTTTTTGCCTTAAAAATGAGAAAAATAATCAAATGGATGGCACTGTTTACCAGACAGATGACAGAACTACATATAAGAAATATTCTAAATGACTTTGAAGCCTTGTAATATTGCCAGCTCCTTGAGTCAGCGCTGTGTGCTGTGTCTCCGTCCTGACAAATGACTGGAGAGTGCAGCAGCTGGGGCCAGAAAGCTAAGTCTATTTAAAGTAAAAGAACAGCTCCCTGTAGCAGGAAGGGATCTCGAAAATGAGCTGCCGAATAGCATTCTGGAGCAGGATTTTATATCATGGGGACCGGTTGATTCGGTCTGGTCCACAAGGAATGGAACTGGGACAAATCTGGTTAGTTTGAAGGTACATGGGGAATTCCGAATGGTTGACGAACTGAGTGAAAGTGAACAAACAGACTCAAGAAAGAGGGAGGGAAGCAACACAGTATTTCAGGTGAACTGAGGATGAACCCGGAAGTAAGAAGAACAAAGGCTGCTGGTCAGCCATGTCCTAATGAGATCACGGTTTTTTTGGATTTCAGCTCCTGAACTCAAGGACTGGGAAGAGTTTGTTGTAAAACTGTTAAGGGGAACCCACCAGAGATGACCACCCAGACACAGTTTGTAGCTAATTGGAAGTCTTTATTCCAGCGGGCTGGGACTATACTCCCAAGTATTCAGGACACAAGCTTTTAGGATAAGAGGTTTTTAAGGGCTAAAACCACATTCTGGCATCTCACTCAGTCACTGCAGTGGGAAGGTTTTTTGGAAAAACAAGTTTAACAGAAGCTAAGTTAGCTGGGGCACCTTGACCTCAGGTTCCTAGATTAGAGTTGTGTCATTTTCCACAGGAGTCTCCATTAAGGAGATCAAATTCTAGTAAAGCCTAAAATGGCCTCAGCAAGAATACAAGATGGAGGAGCCTGCCCAGTCACAAAACCTCAGTGTCCTAGAAACTGACTACATGTTACTCCAGGACATATAGACACACACTCCTAACTTGTAATGCAGGGACTGCGGCTCCTAACTCCTGTCACCAGGGGCAGATCAGGAATAAATCCAGACTATACTTCCTATAAATCTGACACAAGAGAGCCAGTGACACACCTGTAATCCTGGCTCTTAGCATTTGTGACAGAGGATTACTAGTTTGAGACTAGCTTAGGCTAGTGAGACTTATGAGAGATAAACAGAAAGAGAGACAGGGTGCGGACAGAGAGAGGAACAGAGTGTGTCCAGATACAGATAGTAGCTTAGATTCAATCCCCAGCAGAAAAAAAAAAAAAAAACACAAAAATTAACTGAATGGGTTTTCTCTAGCCAAAGATTATCAGATCTGAACAACAAAAAGGAAAGTAACTGTTATGAATTAAAGCAATCAAATACATTTATTTCAAATTCATTTTTTTAAACCTGGTGGGTCCACCCTGCCCAGTATCCCTTTTTAAAAGCAAATGCTTTCAAAATTCTGATTCATAGAGGAAAAGTAAGCCTTAATCAGTCTTTGTACTTCAGTTACCAAATAACTGATAAGACTAATATGTGAAGATGCCACTTTAATAAGTGACTTGACCTTGGCCATGATCATCAGCTGCTGCTGACTTTGGAAAAAGACATCATGTATCTCCTGGTAGAAGTATACAAGAGCATCTCGACTACGTTCCTGTAAAAACTTAAATTAAATGAGCATCAAATTACATCTCAGTAAGTAAACACCAGTTTATAAGAAACATAAGAACAGAGAAATGTTAAGTATTCTGTCAGTGATGCAAAGCAGTAGAGAAATCCTACGGTAAGAATTACCCAGTGTCTTCAACAAGAAAAAATAAAATGCAGATGAAAGAAGAAAGTTGTATATTGATCAAGACTAAAGACATGTCAACCAACTACAATTTATAGCCTGAAGCAGACCTTGATGTTTTAAAATTGTTTTGATAAAAACTAAGAAAATGAGAAATTTTGCAAATGGACCAAATATTGGATCATATAGAAGAATTATGAGAATGTTGGTGCAGTATAAATAAAACAAAGCTGTTTGTTGGTGACTATTAAGGCTGGATAAGAATTCGAAGTCTCTATAGTATTTTCGGTAATTTTATATGTTTACAACTTTTATGGCAAAACTCTAAAAATAAAATGTTCTTAAGAAGAAAATCTATAGCTTTAAAGTACATAAAACAGGATATAATCGCCTATTTGTTAGACAAATTTTTTTGCCCTTTTTGTAGGGCTGGGTTCAGAAGAAAATGAAAAATGGAGAAGGTGACTTGGAAGATATCAAAGGGGAAATTTGGCTTAAAGCGGCCGTCTCCACTGTGGGTCATGATCCCTTTGGGTTGAATGACCCTTTCACAGGGGTCACCTAAGACTGTTGAGAAACACAGATATTTATATTAAAATTCATAACAATAGCAACATTAGTTATGAAGTAGCAGTGAAAATTATGCTTGGGGGTCACCACAATGCAAGGAACTGTATTAAAGGGTCACAACATTAATAAGGTTGGAAACCATTAGGTTAAAGGAAGCTCAGTGAAAGTTTGATTCTGAACAATTAAAAAAAAATTTACAAGGAAAAACAGATCCAAATTAGGCAGGAATGCTTTGTAGAGCCAGTCTGGCCTTTGCCCTTTTAGCCTGGAGTCAGAGTTCAGCCCTGGGGGTTAAAGCAAAAGGCAGCATTTGAGTCCTAAACCTTGGAACATACTCCAAAGTGAGTGTGAATCGGTCTTCAGGAAGAGCCCAGAGTGAGTCCAAGACACCCCACTTCAGGTTTCTAGTCAGCGAGACGTAACTAGGACACACATGGAAACAAAGACCAGAAGGTCGAGCCTAGAATTTAAAAGAGGCCCTGGAAATTGCTTCACGTGGGATGAACTTTTAATGGGGCTTTACCAGGCACGAGGCACATGACGCAGGGAAGAAAGCTGGACTGAATGGACTGCTGTAAGGCCCTTGAAGAATGCTGCTCCTTCTTTCTAAGCCAGGGAGTCTGGTGAAGGACAAGGACAACAGTCAAGATGATTGTGGAAGCCAGCATCTTGCAACTCCGATGCAGTGAGTGCTAGGCCCACCCACCTCAGCATGTCCAGACTCACAGTTGTGTGATGTCTAGACTTCAGGTACTTTCCAGCTCCACTGTAGTGCAAAAGCACCGCTGTAGCTCTCATCTTGGATTTTAATCTTTCCCTGGACTGGATTAACTGTTGCAGAGCTAAGCCAAGGCTCTACAGCTCCTGTGATGATCCCATATTGCATTTCACGGTTTGCCTACTGCTCTGGCAGATTTAATGATCTGCTCTTATTCCTCTGATACAGTGTCCATCGTCACTATTTCTCTGCCAGTTCATCTGCTACAGAAAGGTGCTGATTGGAAGGGAGAGGGATGTGGCTCTGTGAGTCCCTGAGTCCTACAAGCTGCTTGGCAAGTCCTAGGCAATCCGCTGCCATGTGTTGAGTGGGATAAAGAAGTCACTGGAGGAAGAGTGAAGGACTTGACAGACAACACTTAAAATCCAACTCCAGTCGCACAACTCCGATAATTGTAAGCATACTTAAACTCAAGAGAGTTGACTTGAATTCAGCTTTACCCAAGAGCAGTTTTACCCCATGAGAGGAGGACGAGGTGGAAAAGAAATGGGGAGCAGAGCAAGAGAGGGAACACTGCGGAATCCCTTTGGGAGAAAACTTAGTCTCCTTTGTGATTTGTCGACCCGCTTTGGCCCACAATGTACCACCCGTGAGCTACTCCCATGCTCCATGCACATTTGAGCCAACTCCAGTTCTGTGAGTACTTCAGGTGTGTGGAAGTGAGCAAGAGCAGGAAGAAATGCACTAACGGGACTTTGCCATATTGGTTTGGTACGATTCAACGGTGGTTTTCATTCCCTTCACTGTTGTAAGAGCAGCATTCTTTGATTTGACGGTAGATAATAGCAATAGTGCTTAGCTGAAAATGGGGAAGCTGCTAATAAATTAGGACTAAGGTCTAAATGATTGATAAATGATTTTAGGGATGTTTTCTTTCCCAGAATATCACTTGAAATGTAAATTGAAATAATCAATCTCTCCTAGAAGGTTTCACAAAGTAGCATGGGTATGGGAAAACACATTAGGGTTGGCCTTTCCCAAAACTCCCTCTGACCTCCAGGGAAGTCTTTACTTGCCAGTTTTGTACAAAGATAAATATGCTCCCCCTGCACCCTTCCATGCCTCTGACAAGAGATGGCAAATACAGTTCCTTCAGTAATTACAGTAAGCAATTTGTTGAAAATAATATCAAAATGGAAATTTTCTTCAAAGGAAAAGGCCTTGTGATGTTTTGGCTTTTTATTATTTATTAGATCCCCTTTGCAAGAAAGCACATGAGTTATGAAGTCACAGCTAGATACAATGGCATTAGAGCAGCAAAGAATTAATAATTTGTGCGATGGTCCAAACCTACAATAATTCTCCTCTGAAGAATCCCTCACCCCCCTCATCCCATGCCCCATCACCAAAACAGAAAAAATTCCCATTAATTTTCCAGTTTCTCATTGCAACTCTTCTGTAAAGAATGTGATTTATTTACAGTAAAACAAACGTGCATATTTTAAAGTTGAAACTGGTGTTCAAAGTTCTGTAAAGACCCATCATTTTGTTTGGCATTGTCTTGTCTGTTGTAAGTAAATATTAGGAGTTATAAAGTATCCTTCATAAAGATGTATGTAAAGTGTTTCATTGTAGCCCAAAAGATAGACCAATCAGCAGCTCTGTGTCATTCTTTTTGTCAAATGTCATCATGCAGCTCTCTAAGTCACCAAGCAACACTTGAGTCAAAATCACAGACAAGCCCATGCACTACTTGAAAAAAACACTCAAAAATGCATTTCTGCCCATATAACTGGCCCACTAAACATATCCCATATCTGAACAAGAGATTGGAATCAGGGTGGGGGGATCCCTATCAACTCTGAGAAGAGTCTAGAATTCTGATGACTGAAAACTATTTTGGCTGAAGCCAAGGTTTCTCAGAGTTCATCATCCAAGAATCCCAAGGTATCTAGAGGCCTAACCTTTTCTTTTGATTTTCCTTAAAATATGGGGGGGGGTTGTTTCTACTGAATCACAAATCACTATTTTTATAATATGAAAACAATGTTTAAATCAATTTGAAGCTCCAGGAACATGTGCTGTGCTTATTCTATGAATCTTTCCTTAAACATGGGAAACTGGGGATATTTGGAATAAAGGCTGAAAACCCCAGACAGCTTAACATGGAAACCGTTCTTGCTAGTATGCATGTATTCGGGTTGATTTTTATCAGCTGCTATCAGCTTGGCACAAACAGTTGATCAGAAATGGTCTTCCCATCAGGCCTGGATGTCAAGAAACCCAAACAGAGTTGAGTTTCTCAGCAGGGATACAAGATGCTGGGGAGGGAGAAGGGTTCCCGAACCATTAGTGATCTAAGTACCAGGACAGAGAGAACACAATAGCACTCAGAGGTGGCAAGCCCAAAGTCTGGAGGGATATTTAAAAAGAGATTTCTGCCAGAGGAGTGGAAAGCCCAGAGAGAAACTTTTCCCACATCTTATGTTTATCAAGGCCACCCTACCCATATCACTAGCAATGTAAATGTAAACATTGGCTTCAAGCATAATCAGTGCACTGAACAGAACAGCGGCTAGCACAGACTCCTCGTAAATGTTCTCATGAAAGTGGACCAAGAGATAAACACTCATTCCCACCACCCCCCATCGGGTTTCCTCTCTACCATTCCCACCGAACACTGACATGCACGGGAGGTCATTTCCTAGGCAGTAAAATGTGCTGGTTGTCGGGTGATTAAAACTAAACAAAGCTAAAGAAAACAAACTAGCATGGTAGCTTGTTTCTTCTAAACAAAGACAAACCTGGATTCCAGAAAAAGTACAATAGCCAATTACAGATTGACTAGCCCAAAGAGACTCATAAAAGACAATGACTGGAATAGAGGTTCCAGAATGATCCTCAGATATCTGTTGATAGCCACATTACTATGGACTAAATAAACAAGAAAATAACATGGCACCTGAAACCTAAGATTTACATAACACAGTGTGCTAGCTCACTCTGGCACAGGTATGTGTGTGTGTGTCTGTGTGTGTCTGTGTGTGTGTGTGTGTGTGTGTGTGTCCTTAGATACAGACAAGAAGATGAATCCATTTTCTCCCTCCTTTTCTATATCCCCTGATCTATGTCTCCACACATAAGGCATTTTTTTTCCTCAGAAGAAAACACATTCTCTGGAATTAGGAGCAAAATGCTTTGCACTTTCTCGTATCTGAGTTGAATCCTAATGTGTTTGAAAGCCAGGATCTTTCTTCCTCGTGGCTAGTGCTTTGCAGACCACAAAGCAGATTCGCAAATCAGTTTTGTAGTCATACACTGGATGCCTCTGAGGGCATCACAGCCCAAAATGTCACAAAGCAAAACACATATACATGCACACAAACGCACACAGCCTCGTGACTTCATCTGCTGTTCCGTATGTTCAACACCAGGACACAGGAGTCCCCCTAGCCCAGCAATAGTGTCTCCCAGCATCTCAGATGCTCTGGCAAGAAAGCCTGTAGCCTGGGCAGGGTCTCCCCCTTCTCCATCCACCTCCTCTCCCTCAGAAGCATGCTACAGGAGTTGCTCTCTGTGTGGCTGGCCTTTCTCACATAGATCTTGATTTGGCTGATTTTCCCACACACTGTCTTTTTTCCTCTATACACATGTCAACAGGTTTTCCCTCTTTTCTTTTATTCTTGTTATGGAAGAAAAGGCAACCTGAGTCTGTGCTTCATTCTGGGATTTAGGACTGAGACCTAGTACCCTCATATGCCCTGACTAGGAATTTTGGGGGCCCGGGGCCCTTGAGGAAGTGCTTCCCCGGGAATTGTTCCTGTTCTACCCCCTCCTGGGAGTGACCCACAGTCACACACTGGTCAATGAGGAGACAGGTACTTTGCTGCCTTGAGCTGAGACAACTCTGAAGGGCTGTGCCTGTTCCCTGGCTCCTGAGGGCAGCAAGTGAGTTTCCCTAGAGGAGTTGACCCAGAATTGGGTCTCAAAAAATACTTTGTTCTAGAGTCCAAGTTCCAGGAAACTGACCTAAGGTATCCTTTTTCTTTACATTCCGTCTCTGATTAAAACTGACCACTATGGTGGCTGGTTGGTGCTAGCTGACCATTAGAATCACTATACTTTTAAAGCAAAAATTTCTCTCTTAACTTTGCAATGCTCAGAGAATTTTCTCAATACTATACATATCTCTAACTTCCATTTCAACTTTTTTCTTTTATTTTATGTGTATGGGTATTTTGCCTGTGTGTATGTCTATAACACATACCAAGAAGGAGGTATCTGATCCCCTAGGACTGGAGTGGCGGAGGATTATGAGCCCTTGCTCTTAACCACTGAGCTATCTCTCCAGCCTTCTTCTTTTTGGTTTTTGAGACAAGATATCTCCATGTAACAGTCCTGCTGTCCTGCAACTCACTCTGTAGACCAGGCTGGCCTCAAACTCACAGAAATCTACCTGCTTCTGCCTCCCGAGTGCTGGGATTAAAGACATGTGCCACCATTGCCCAGCCTTATTTTTTTCTTATAGCAAGCACTTGCTATGTTTTCTGGGCTGATCCCAAACCCCTGAATTCAAACAATCCTCCCACCTCAGCCTTCTGAATAGCTGCACACTCCTGAGTCAGCATCTCATGTTTTTCTAATTAACAGAACCATTACTATTTGGGGGGGGGCTTCAAGGCAGGGTTTCTCTGTGGCTTTGGAGGCTGTCCTGGAACTCAATCTGTAGACCAGGCTGGTCTCAAACTCACAGAGATTCTCCTGCCTCTGCCTCCCAAGTGCTGGCATTAAAGGCATGCACCACCACTGCCAGTCTCAGAATCATTTTAAAAACCATGTTTTATAATTAATTAGTTTGGTTGTTTTGGACTGTGAGTGATAAATTTGTGAGTGCTGTCTTTGCTTCAGACAAAGCACAGAACTCAGTTATTTTACCACTTTTTTTTTGACATACAAGAGAACACCTAAATTTGAACCTGAAGAGATTTCTATAGGCCTTTTGTTTCTTTTATTACTGCTGCTATGGGGAAAATGTTTTCAAGTTCAAAACAACTGTCTTTGAAACCAACTGTTGGAACCCATCCTGTCTATAAGTAGGAGCTCTTGATCACTTCAAATAATTGGCTTTAGGAAGAAAGAGAAGCCTCACACCACAGCAGGGACTGCAAACAAGACTTGAGTTTTTCCTGCAAGAGGCAGCTAGCCAGCAGCTTTGCTGCATAATGGCACAGGGTCACAGCTGGACAGCAGCCATCAGTTTCCCTGACTCCAAATCACTGCCTAGACCACACACACCCTCACCAACTGTCTGAACGGCCCCTCCCAGCAAGGCCACGGGTACAAGGGGCAGCTGGCAATTGGTCTCCCCTGCTCTATTGGGGCGCCTGAGGACACTGAAGGCATCATCCAAAAACTCTTTCCCACCCCTTTTTTTGGAGGTGAATCTAGGGCTGAACATTTCGCTAGATCTTTGAATGATTTCAAAATTTTTATCAACAGTAGTTTCTCAGAAGCCAGGGTTATAAATTAACAAGCCCAGAGAAAGACAAAAAGAAAAAGAAAAAGAAAAAAACCCCTGCAGATCACGCAACTGAAGAGACCAGCTTATACATTTACTAGAGAAAGGTGAATTTTTGGTTCTGAACACATGAGGAAGCCAGAGTAAAAACAGCCAAAAGCTGCTTTCTTCAACTATTTTTGAAAGTATTAACTGGTTGGCGTGGTGGCACACTTGCTAATCCTAGCACCTAAAAGTCACAGATTGGGGGGGGGGGGGTTCTGTGAGTTCAAAGCCAACCTGGTCTACATAATAAAGTTCCAGACCAGTTAGGACTACATAGTGAGACCCTGTCTCAAAACAAGTATTAACTGCAGGTAGTCAATGGGAGAACACACGTTTAATCCCTATACTGAGGAGGCTGTGGCAGAAGGGATATTCTGGGGTTACAAAGATAGGCCCTGTCTCAATGAATTAACCAAAGTATCAACTGCAGAACCAAAACATTCATAAGAGTGAGAAGATCTTACGAAGACACCCGTTGGTGACGGAGAAGCCTTGAGGAGCTGGAAAATGGAAGTTCCTAAGGCGGGAGAGGATTCCCAGGTGTGAACAGGCCCTCTCCTGCAGGAAGCAGGGGGCACACCTCCTAGCCTGCCCACGAAATCTGGGAGCTTCCAGCCACCAGATCTGTGTGGAAACAAGAAGGTGACCTGGAAGAGTCTCCTCTCTCAACAAGGGGATAAAATTATCTTTCATACAAGGACGCCAGGCAGGGTATTTCTGAGCAGAACAGCTGAGAAAAGCAGTCAGCCGGGGGCAGCCAGAGGAAACAGTCCATGGCCTCCTGAGGCACCTCTTTTCACTTCCTTTTACTACCCTGATCAGAGGATGGGGATCCTCAACCTTTTTTATTTATTTTATCTTTCATTATTATCTTCATAAGTAAGGAATTTTTTAAATTTAATTTAACTTAACTTCTCCTCAGGGGCATATGCTTTGCATGTGTGAGACCATAGATTCATTCCCTAGCAACAAAATATAATGAGTGAATCAATGTGTTCTCTAACACTAAAGAGTGAGAGTCTGTTTGCTAGGGTTGAGTTCTGAGGGCTATAAATTTCTTTACTGTCTAAGATATTCTGGACTACTTAATACCAATTTCTAGTCCCTTAGAGGATTTTGATGACGAATGTCTTAGGCCACTGAGTCCTAGGAACAAAGATGCTAATACAGCCATTAAATCAAGAAATGATTTTAAGTCAGTTTTAGTAAAATTAATTGAGCTTGTGCTACAATCCAAGAGAAATTACCAAGCATCTCAAGGTTGCCCCACAGAAACCATCGGCTTTCTGTTGTTTTGATTTGTCAACATGATTTTTTAAGAGTCCTTCTACATACATTGAAACAGGATATGTTGCTTCCTTAGGCCACATTTGTTGTTTCTATGTGTCATTGCATATGTTTCTTTATGCATAATTTTTTAAATGGCCGGGCGTTGGTGGCTCCAGCCTTTAATCCCAGCACTTGGGAAGCAGAGGCAGGCGGATCTCTGTGAGTTAGAGGCCAGCTGGTCTACAGAGTGAGTTCCAGGAAAACAAACAAATAAATAAGTAAATGCATTCTCGTTTGACACATCTGTGAAAAGAAGTTCCCAAAGATACAACCTCTTCATGTCCAAGCTTAAATATCCAGTGATTCTACTATATATTAGATATCAAATGATTAATATAGCCCAATTAAACTTTGACAAAGGTACAAATATTCACAGAGCAATGCATTAGCACAAAAAATTGTAAAGATGAACACAAAGAAAGACATCTTGACTTCATAAGTAATAGATATATAGAATACAGCTCTTCTATACATTTGGAAATTAAACAGCAAATGGAGGAAGGGGAACACGAGAGTTTAGGCCAACACTGCTCAAAGGGTTCTCTGTAAACTGAGTCCAACTCAAATTATTTGTTCCCACCCACAATGAGCTACAGAAAAATGAGTCATAGTACAACCCAGCTTCATTGGGTGCCTGGCTTAGATCCGCAGATTATTTTTTAATGGAAAACTTCTAGGAAGGAATTAAGGTGTTGACCTGTTTGCAACACCAGTTTCTTACCACAGATCAGTAACAAATTGGTCACATGCTGGCTACCAAATAGGTCATACACTGACTACTTTGAAGAGCATTGATTTAGGGAAATGAGATGTCACAACACTAACCATGCTGCTGATTTGGGGATGCCAATACAAAGGCTCTGTCTTCCTTAAAGAAAGGAGAATTTCTCCCTCCTTTTTGTATGGGTATCACAAGGTAACCCAGCCTTATGCTCCCAGTGAACTATTGCTTCAAGACCTAAGTGCAAGCCTTGAGGGATCCAGGCTGCCAGATAGTTTAGAAGACAGACATCATGAGTTGTGATATCTCTCTTCCATGCTAAGAGACAAAAGGGCATCATCTTTGTTCAAGCTTGATTTTATTTATGTTTTGTTTGTTTTGCCAGATTCTTCTGTCTTTTAGAATGTCCTTTCTCCCACTCATGAATCCAAATATATGCAGGGATAACCATAAAACTTTCTCCTTAACCCCCTTCTCTATTATCTTAGACTGTTGCTGCAGCTGTAACAAAATGCCTTGGACTGGTAAATTATAACAATAGAAGTTTATTTCTCATGGTTTGGGAAACTTTAAGGTCTAAAAGTGCTAGTGCCTCTGTGAAAACTGTTCACTGCTGCCAAGAATAAACCTTCATACTACGTCCTCACATAGAGGGCGAATACAAATGACACAGACAATTCCCTAGTGCCTCTTTTAAAAAGGCGCTACATCCCAAAGACTCTATCTCATGATATTGCTGTGCTGGCTAACTTTAATTATCAATTTGATTGGTTTAAAATCATCTGGGAGACACTAACATGTTTCTACATATCTATGAATGTTGTTCCCAGACAAAACTAACTGAGCTAGAAAGATCCACCCTGAATATGGCTCACACCGCCCCATGAGCTGGGTCCCTATTAGAGTAAAGGGGTGGGTTATAGAGTGAAGCCTTTTCCTTGCCAGCCACTCTGTTTGTTCCCCACCAGTTGCCTGGGTTCTGCCGCGTTATAGTCCCCAAATAACACACAAGACACTGTATTAATTATGAAGCTGTTGGCCTTGCTTGTTTCTTACTGGCTATCTCTGACTTAAGTATTTACCCCATAACTGCCAATCTAAGTATTTCTCTTACCGGAGAAAAGGGTCTGGGCTTCTTACCCCTATGGTGGTTACATCTTGACTACCTGTGTTTCTCCTCCCGAGTCCTCCTGGACTCCTAGTCCCACTTACCTTGCTTTCCTATTGGCCAACAGTGCTTTATTGACATATACACAGGACTCCCCATCATCTCCTCTTTTTTGTCTAAACAGTGGGTGGAATGAGAAAATTAACAGAGTACAGAATGTGCCCCCCCCAGCTTCTTATTCTCCCTCAGTGTGAGCAGCCAAAAACACGCTCTCCCACTGATAGGAACCGAGTTTCCCCTCCTTGCCTTCTCTGCTATGATGAACTGAAACTATAAAGATAAAGCCATTTCTGTCACATATTTTGGTCACAAAAACAGGAAAATAACTAATACACCACCACAGCGAGGAATGAGTTTCAATATAAACAGACAAACATTCAAATCATGGTGCCGCACACCCCAACACACACACACACACACACACACACACACACACGCGCGCGCGCACACACACACACACCATAGCCTTGGTTAACATAGTTCAGAAAAAAAGATGCCGAAAAACATCAGTTTAGTGCTCCCACTTCATTCCCTTCTGATTAAGCATTTTGAAGATGCAGTTTTAGAAGGACTCATTGGTAACAATACAACCTGCCTTGTGGAACCAGTTGTTCATTATTTACTGAATAAATGACATAGTCGTAAGTCCAGAAAAGTCATAAACAGTGAGTTTTGAAATGCCTGTGTTTATGTCAAGTACACAACACTAATAGAGTGCAGTGACTTACCAAAACAGGACAATATGAAGGTAGGGGAGGGATATGTTGGAGGGTATAGGGTGTTCAGTGTGCATAAGGAGCTGGTATACATTGCAAATAAATTGTCAAGAAATAAATACAAGTGATTCACAGAGAGAGAGAGAAAGAGAGAGAGACAGAGATAGAGAGACAGAGAGACAGAGAGAGAGAGAGAGAGAGAGAGAGAGAGAGAGAGAGAGAGAGAGAGAGAGAGAGAACCAGAAGTACGTTATGAAATAAAAGATATATTCATGCTAAGTGAAACCAATGAGGTCCAGGTACAAAACTTCATTATAGTTTCGTTGACCAAACAGTAGAAGAACTGCAATCACCCCATTGCCTGGGACAACAGCAAAGGCAAGCAGGGTTCTGGAGCGTACTGGTAGCAACCAGTAACGTGTTTAGACTGTGAGTGGAGAATGAATTTCAACAGACTTTCATCTGCCACATCATACTTCTGTTGTTAATTTGAGTTTCAGCTGGTTTTAGCTTTATTCTTCCTGGGGTTGCAAATCTGTTCCAGTCTCACAGTTAGAAGAGCTGTAAGCTTCTGCCTTAGTCGTGGTTTCTGTTTGCACTTGCATCAGTAACATCACCTTAAATTCATCGAAATCGTTAACAGTAGAACTAAGGAAAACTGTTCCCCTCTTCACAGAAACTTTGAAAATTGCTACTTTAGCAGTGGTCATTTGGCCACCAATCCCCGGTCTAATTGGTGAAACTACTTTTGATTATAATTGTTGGGTTAGTCTCACAGTTGAAAGAAATAGTCCATTTTTCTGTTATCTAGAGACTTGAGGGGGTTCTTCTGGTCTTCTGGGAGCAGCGACTATAATTTCCTTCAAATTTATCAGTGAAAGAAAATGGTCAGCTAAGAGCTGGCAAACATCTGAAAACAATAGAGTGGACAGGAAACCCCAGTGCCTTGGGGAACAGGGGAGAGTCTGTGTTTTTGTGATAACAGGGGACTGCAAGCTATCTACAGACTGCTACAGTCCTAGGGGCATGGCAACAGATCTAGAAAGTGATACTAAAGTCTACACCCCTCTGCCTTCCCAATCCAAAAACACTAGAGGAGAAGAATGCTTGGACCTGCATGGTTCCCAGTGCTTGTCATCAGAGGGAGGCTGGTAAAGTGGTCACCAGATGAGGAAGATGGGTGTGGCACTTACACAAATAGGCTGCAATTTAGTTAATTGTCCATTATTCTTCCCCATGAAGTTCTAAGATGAAACTCCCTGCTTCTTCTTCTTCTTCTTCTTCTTCTTCTTCTTCTTCTTCTTCTTCTTCTTCTTCTTCTTCTTCTTCTTCTTCTTCTTCTTCTTCTTCTCCTTCTTCTTCTCCTTCTTCTTCTTCTTCTTTTTAATTGTGGAAGAGTCCTGAGATACAATAGCTCCAGACATGTCTGAAGTTAACTTTCTAGATGAAAAGTCAGGTACATCTATGACTTCCAAAAACAAACTAATGTGAAGTAATGTCACATGTTGACATTTTTAATATAATGGCAGATGCTCATAATTTTTATCCTAAAAAAACATTTTATTTTCTGAACTAGCTATATAAGTATTTAAAATTAAAATAGAAAGATTAATGTATTTAATTCCACTCCCCTAAAAAGCAGGTACACCTGTGTTTGCAAGATGGCTCAGTGGGTAAAGTCAACCCTGTAGATTTGAGTTCCATCTCCAAAATCTGTGAGAAGTTAGGAGAGAACCAATTCCAAACAGCTGTCCTCAGACCTCCACACAGATGCCCACTATACACAGAACAAAATTTAAAAGAAAAAAATTAAGTTCACCTTTCATTTAAAAACAAAAAACTGGGTACTCCAGTTAAAATTATGTTTTTGAACTTAATTTGTCTTCACTTCCTGCCCAGCAGTTCCAAACATCCTTCCCTGAGAGTCTTTCCAGATAAATATATACATGCTGAGACAAAACAATACCCCTTGTTCTCTTTAAAACAAATTTACAATGTTTAAAAAAAATAGGAGACCAAAGGAAACAGGAATTCGCACAGTTACCCAGAATAATGAGAAATTCTTACCTAAAATCAACTGTATTATGTCATTAAAATTTAGCACATGAATCTTTCTCATGCATATGAATTTGAAAGCACTAGAAAAACCATTTGTTAATAGGCAGGTAATCATCACTGGCCTTACGTCCCTAAAGATTTTTTTAAGTGATTAATAGGTATAACTACGAGCTACCTTCTTAAGAAAATATACATGTTTGTTAATAGATTGAAGTTGAGGCAACTATATGTTCTTCCTTGTTTGAATAACACTCAACGACTGTTTTCTAGCCATTGGGGAAATAGCTTAATTTTATTCTAAACAGAGTCCTACTGAGAAAATAACACAAGACACTCTTTGGTTTGCCTGGGGATTTGAGAGTTGTGAAAGTTCATGTAGGTTTCATGAATGAAAGGATCACACTCTTTCTTCCCACAGATAAGTTAAATTAGCTGTTCCCGAAAGCAAATCACGGTGTGGTACAAACTGGGGTCTCCATGAAGCTTGTTTCTAACATGTTCTTTATGAATACATGTTTTCAATTCAGCACACTATTCATCTAGGTTTAGCAAATTAGCCCCTTATATTTTCCCCAACTCTCTGCTGAGATGTTTTTCCTTCTCCCTGGTAATTTGTGGTGGCTTAGCAACTGATAAATGAGCCCTTACTGGAACACCATTGATTTGACCATTAAGTAATGCCTAAGGGCACTGTTCAGGTAAAAACAAGCAAACAAACAAAGGCTTCAGCAGAGAAGACCAGAGCCATCACAAAACCCCCCATACCCAACCCCCACCCCAGAAGATTCAAAACAGCCATGATTCTGCTTAAGTCCTAACTTGAACCTGGAGTGACATCACATCACCACCCCAAGCCACTAGGGAAGGCTTTTTCTGTCTCCACCATTCTCTCAACATATATCCCATTAATGTGTCAGTGGCAAAATAGCAGATCCTTGGCTTATCAGTACATTTTATTTCCTTTGAAGTTAGGTTAATTTCAGACATAATTTCACAAAGGGGGAGTTGAAACTGTGATGTCCTTTTTTTCATCTTACTAAAATATTGTAATAATCTGATATAGTTCTTAAAAATCTAGTGGAAAAATGGCTCCCTCGACCCACATTTTTGGAGGCAGGACTTTCCTTACTGTTGTTAAATATGGAATAAGGACCGGTGTGATGGGAAGCCATGGAGAGCACATTAACCATAGTTTATTATAGCAAGACCAAAAGCGGGGGAAGAGACATGACAGAGAGAGAAGATGAGAGAGGATGAGATAGAAAGACAAGAGTAAGTGAGAGAGACGAGAGTAAAAGAGGATGAGATGATGAGAGTAAGAGAAGAGTAAAAGAGAGCATAAGCGGGCAGGGGTCAGTCCTTTAAAGGGGTCCTTTGTACCTGCATGGTTCTCACAGAACTCTGGGCTGGCCAGAGTGCTGCCTGAGTGCATCCTGCCAGGTAACAGGGCAGGCCAGTGTAATGCCTGAACCTTTCACTTAAATTCACAGAAACATAGACACTGCAGCCTAAGAAATGAGACTTGGGAGTATTCAGAGGGTCCTACTCTTAAGTTTTTGCCCTAGACAGGAGATAGTGGTGCACACATTTAATCACAGCACTCAGGATCTCTGTGAGTTCAAGACCATCCTGGTCTACAAGAGCTAGTTCCAGGACAGACTCTAAAGCTACACAAAGAAACGCCGTCTCAAAAAAACAAAACAAAAAGAGTTTGCCCTAAACAGATCTAAAATTTGAACTTTTCAGATTTGAAAGGCATAAAGAGATAGAATTATCAAAACTCAGGGTAATACCTGTTTAATGCTCTAGTTGACAATGTGAACGGGATCACGTGGCCTAAAAATGAGGCTGACTGAATTTCATGCAATAGTCAACTTTATTCAGAGCATCAGACAATTTATACTCTGAGGGTTAAGAAGAATCACCTGTGCAATCACAAAGATGGGCCACATGTAGCAAAAACATGTTTTCACATAGAGGCATACGAATAACAACAGGTCAAGTGAACTCACTCTTATTATTACACCTGTGAGGCACACAAAAATACATTCCAAGAACAACCCTGTTATGGTGGAACAAAGGTTACAAGACTTGTTCAGAGTTTTCTCATAAGCTCTCTGATATCCCTGCACACAGCTTGGTTCATGGACCGTGTTCCAACAATACCTTTTCCATATCCCTATGGTTAAAAAACAGTAAATACACCTTTTTATCCTACAAAATTCTGTGGGTCAATATCCTTTATATGCAAAAGACAATAAACCATAATGTTATTTCAAGCATGCACTTATTAAAGTGGACTCATTTTACTCATTGATTTGATAATACCGTCAAATAAAATTCTACATACCCAGTTTGGAAATCGTGGACTTCTAATGGTTTCCATTTTGGAAACCAGTCAATATATTACTGAAACAGAGCTCATTAATGGCAAACAGGCAACAGTAAATTACATTGACTTCACCCAAATCTAGCTCATCCCTCTGAGAGTACACTTAATCCTGACTTCTATGTGGAAAAATCTTCCAGATGCTCCACTATGAAGGGTGCTCTCAGTGCTTCCCACTGTCAAGGAACCTAATATTTGCAATTAGTTGCCGACAGTCTGAGAGTATCATTATACTGTTGCCTTGAGATCATTTCCTACTTCAGATGGTGTTTCATTTCTTTGTTCCTAACTTTTAAACAAATTCTTCCCTCTCAGGGGACTCAACCCACAAATCATTGTATTCACTTCTCACACATTTTTTTAATCATTCAAAGGATAGTTCTATGGCAGTGTGACTCAAAAGGGAGGAGACATAGTAAGGCACCTTAGCTACCCTTTCCTTCAATGAGTTTATTCTGATAGTAGAAGAAAAGATGCAACTGTAAAACTGAATAAAAGAATATGTCAATGGGTCTCTGAGAGAAATCAACAGCATAAGGATGTGAAGGGCCAGTTTAATACCAATAGAGTACCTGTAAATATCTATTGATACAAAGTGATATTTTCTATAGCCTTTACAGTATTTATTATAACTAGATTTTTTAGCTTCCACACATCTGCATGAGACAGATATTTACAGCAATTTCCATTCCTTCAATCCATAAACACTTGGCAAGCATCTGAAAATGTGTCACTGCTGGGCTTAGTGTCGGGGACACAGGGATGGACAAGACACAGATGGCCCCAGCTGACACTATGAACGCACCTGTAGGAGTGTGGATAAGCAAATAAACAGCTGCAAACTGTGGGAAGTGTCCTGCAAAGCACCCATGGGGAGTTGCAATAGAGTAGGAAGGAAATTACTTTAGTCAAAGTTGCCTTCCTGAGACACAAACTACCAACGCGGGAAGGAATGAAGATTCAGGGCTTGTGTAAAGCAGTCCTAAGGCAGCCAAGGCTAACTACAACTCTTTAGAACTGCAGTTCAGTGTATATGGGGACAAGTGGTTCAGAAAGAATAACATGCAACTTCTTTCACAGTGCTGGTATCAAACCCAGGGCCTTCCTCTGCCACTTTGTTACTTGAGATAGGGTCTCTCTGTGTTGCCAAATCCTCCCGTCTCAGATTCCCCCAAGTGCTAAGATTACAGGAATGTGCTACCATGTCTGGTGCCATGCACAGTCTTTCTATGACGGCAGAAAACAAGCTTACTCCTAGACAGATTCCCTGTATGCTAAATGTTATCCAATGCAGTGTTGACGGTAACATCCGCCTCAGACGCTAACATATGCATCCCAACCTTTTGTGTGTGTGTGTGCATGATCTGAACTGATCGTTCACTGACAGTTATCTGAAGCCGGTTTTCCTTTTATTCATAAAACACTGTCAAAATGCACTGTGATCATCATATTCTCCTTTGCTAAATTTTCCTATTGACTCCAGGAAGTTCAACCTTTAATAACAGGAAGAAATGATGAAACTTGTTCAGATAATCCACTGTCATTACCCTTATTCTTTCTGATATGGCTGACAACAAATTCACACATCTTCAGACTGCTGGCTGCAAGATCAAAAATTTTAACTGGAATTTTTCTAAAGGAAAGGAGAATGTTATGTTTTCCTCTTCTATCTCTTTTGTTCTGGACTTTGAAAGCCTGGAATCTGGCTGGGCAAAACCCTCCATATCTGGAAGAGCAGAGCCTGCCAGGAGTCAAAGACAGCTCAAGACCTGGCAGGAGGCTGACTGGAAGTGGAGTTCAGGAAGCCCACAGACTGTTTCAGTGCCAGCTGCTACATGTAGTATGAGAGATGGGTATCTGGATCTAGTATCCAAAATTAAGACTTGGGATGGAGGGAGGCAGAGAAAATACAGTAAGCCTCAAACACAGGAGAGCTCAAATATGGGAAACTATCAAGTAAGGACTTAAACACAAAAACAAAGTTTTGTAATTGTGACAGAAGGCCAAGCACAAGAAAGTAACAAAAGAGTAGGCAAGGTGCTGAGTTGAAGCCAAATCCTGAACTAGTATGTTAGTTGTAGAACGTTATTTTAAGGTCTATTACATTTGTTTATGCTCTGAAACATTTGTTTAACGATGTAAAGATGTGCTGTTTTTGTTTATAGTGCTTTTGTTTAACATTGTGAAGCTGTGATTCTTTGCCTGTCTAAAACACTTGATGGACTAATAAAGAGTTGAATGGCCAATAGGGAGGCGGGAGAAAGGATAGGTGGGTCTGGCAGGCAGAAAGAATAAATAGAAGGAGAAATCTGGGAGGAGAGCAAGAAGGAGCAAGAAAAGGAGAGGAGGAAGTCAGGGGCCAGCCACCCAGGCAGACATGGAGTAAGAATGAACATAAGATACACAGAAATAAGAAAAGGAAAAAGTCCAGAGGCAAAAGGCAGGCACCAAGCATTTATAATTAAGAATAAGTCTCTCCATGTGTGATTTATTTGGGAGCTGGGTGGACAGCCCCCAAAGGAACAAAGAGTAAAAGAGAAAAAAAAAAGCAATACTAGTATTTGTCATTAACTACATTTGGGGGCTTCTGTGGGGTCCAGCCAACTTGTCCAGTCCATACCTGAGAGGCAGAGTGTGGATTGAGGAAAGGAATAGGCAAGAGACAAGAGATAGACTATGGAGGGTACCTGGTGAATACCAGGAACTACAGCAAGTTTATTATTCAAAGTTCTTTTATACCCCAATCAAAAGAGGGGGAGGCAAAAGACTTCCTTACCAAGATACAGGGAACAAGGAAATGTGAATACTTCCCTAATACCCAAAACATCAAGTAACTACACCCTAAACCAAATATCTTGTTGTTAAAGTAAGAAATCTACTAGGTACTCCTTAGGCCAAACATTCTGTTGTTTAACATTGAAAGAACAATAGTGGGTTTGAACTCTCTGACATTAAGTCAAGATGAAGCAAGCCATTTTCTATGGGCCCCCGACAAGTATTCAGTTGAAAACATCTGATAAATATAATGAAATGGTAACATCCTGGCTAGTAATTGGATAATCTCTGCCATCCTTCTCCTTCTTTCAGCTGGAGCCACCTACCCCCTCCTCCCTGTAAGCTATGAATCCCTACATCTTTCCTCCCAGAGCCTCTAGCCCAACAGCCAACCAGCTTTTTCTGCAGTGCTCCGACCCACTATACATAAGGTCCCTGTTAGTAGCTCTGGCTTCCCCACATCAGTCCCCTACCACCCTCACATTATGCCTGCTCATCAGCTCTCCCCTAGAGTTGCCCCTGTGTGGCTCTGTGTTGTAAATACAACCCCAGCTGTAGATTATGGCTGCCAACCAGTTAAAACATAACACACACTGCTACAGTTAAAAGTGATAGGTCACTTACATATACTTGTGGTGTGACTGTTATGGGTGTAACCAATCACTCTGATTGGATTTGAGACCTGCTCCACAGAAGGGAACCCATAACTGGTGTTATAAGCCTGAGAGGTCATAGACCCTATGAGGGAAAAAATAATGTCAAACCACCTTCTGAATATGTATATTTATATCCTTACAGAAGGGTGGCTCTTAATGCTAGTCAGTGAAGACTCTTTGCAGTGCACAGCAGGGAATGCAGAAATTCATGGCTGCCCAAAATGCTGAGAATGGATGAGAGCTCATTCCTAAAGTCAATTATGCCATCACCTTCTAAGACACAGGCAGCAATACAGAACAGGGGATCAAAAACTTGCTTTGGCTGAAAGATAGGAGGAAGAGTAATAGATTCTGTTCTCTAGATATGACATAGCCAATACAATCACAAACTCACAGCATCTGTGGCTACTTTTGCTTGACCTACACAGGGCAAGCCCTCTCAACAGTCAGTCATGGATGGGGAAAAGGCAGACAGGGCCATACTGATGAACTATTTGCTACTGTGGACTCTGGAAGAGAGGGAGCCATTGTGTTTTGGTGAGTACCCACTGATACAATCACTAAGCTGTGATAGATACTTCCAATCTCATGCAACATGGATGGCCCCGGTCAAACCCAGAAGGACAAAATGAAACAAAAAGACATGAGTGTGAGAAAGAGATTAGTAAGGAAAAGGGAGGCTGGCCAGGGAGGAGAAAGGTGAGAAGGTGGGAGTGAGATCAATCAGAATGCATTCGATATAAATATGAAATTATCAAAGATAAATTTAATTAATAAAAAGCGTCAAAAATTCAGCAATGAGATGGATGAAGTTACATAAAAATATCAGTTGTGAAAATGGTTGAAATCTAAACAAATCTTAATAAAAAAAGAATAATTTAGCCAGGTGATTCTCAAACTCGGACATATGTGATATTTACATAAGGAAAAATAGAAATTCCAGATCTCAAAACCCAGGCCACCTGCATCAGGACCTGTTAAGGGTGGGGCCAGACATCCAAGGTTTTAACAAGCTCTTGTATGATCCCTAAGCACAGTAGATTTGCACTCTGTTCTGACCCATATCTAAAGCAATACCAATCTTTTGTGGGTCACCAGAGACGTGTTGACCACTAATCCTACCTTTATCAGATTGTTTTACTGCTGGATCTAGCTGCCAAGAGTACAGAGCAATGGTTCTCAACCTTCCTACGGCTGAGACCCATTAGTACAGGTCCTCATACTGTGGTGACTCACATCCATAACATTATTTTTATTGTTATTTCATAACTGTGATTTTGCTACTGCTATGAATCATAATGTAAGTATCTGTGTTTTCTGATGGCCTTAGGTGACCCCTGTGAAAGGGTTGTTTGACATCCCCCAAAGAGGTTGTGATCCCCAGGTTTGGAAGAAACTTATCATGAGATGGGCAAAGAGCACTACAAAGACAACTAAAATCAATGATATATGAGCAGAAAATGGAGGCTCACATGTCAATCCTAGCACAAGGGAGGCTGAAGCAGGAAGATTGCCTTGGGATCAAGACAAATGTGGGCTACAGTGGGAGATTCTGACTCAAAAATAAAATAAAGTAGAAAATAAATGAACGAATCTGACGTTAAGTAAAAACATAAGCCAGCCTTTTTCCGAGGCCACATGAAGTAGTGTTATCTTGAAATTTTTACTGTTAAACATGTTTGGCAAACTTTAAAAAGTTTGTGCTCTTTTTTTTCATGGCTAGGAAGGTATAAAATAATATCTTTGAAATGTACTTTTCTTGAATCCCTGTGGCTATTTATTATTCAAGATAACATCACATAGAACAAATGAAAAAGAGCTGATTGTGAAAAATTATCTGTGAGAATCCTACTGGGAAGAAAAATCCATGTAAAGGAAAATGTAAAGCTTTTAGAGTTCATAAAGAATCAGCTAAAATAATGTTCAGAACAAAATTTATCAGGAGGTAATAAAAGTTTACAACCAAGTGTAATACTCAAAATAAATGGAAAGATTCAATATAAGTGTGCTTTTTTTTCTTGCCTTAAAAAACAAAACTAAACAAAACAAAACAAAAACAGGAAACCTGAGCTCTGTCACAGCCACTCCCACCTGGCATGATCAATGGTTTATGACCTCTGCCGAGGGCTTCTCCCTTCTCCTACCCTCCTTCCTGAGTTATCCACAAACATTTACGCATCTGTACACTCAGGTCAAGCAGTAGGCCAGTACCCACAATTTAATTCTACTGGGGTGACACTTGGGTACTGATGAAATAAATTCACCAGTAAAGGAAGAAAGATTTAAAATTCAGGGAAACTCCAGTCCAAACCACCAACTTCACGGTTACAGACCCTCACATTTGTAGTCAATTTCCTGTCTGTCAAAACAAATAGAAAGTTCAGGAATAAAATAAAAGTCTAAGGAGAGCAACTTTTCATTGCTATTAGATTCTTGAATGGTTGGAGTTAGGACTGAAGACTGTATCAGTCAACTTTCTATTACTATAGCAAAATAGCTGAGGTTTAGTAACCTTATGAGGGGAATTATATTTAATTCATGGTTCCAAAGGTTCAAGGGCACAGAACTGGCATAAATTTGACTAGGGAACGGTCTCATATCAAATGGCATCACAATGATGAGAGCATAGGCAAGAGAAAGAAATTTAACATCAAAAAACTCAGTTCTGAGGGACCGGAGAGATGGCTCAGCTGGTAAGAGCACTGGCTATCCTTCCAGAGGACCTGGGTTCAGTTCCCAGCACCCATAAGACAGCTAACAACTGTCTGCTACTCCAACACCCTCATATAAATATACATGCAGGCAAAACACCGATGCACATACATTAAAAAAATAAAACAGCTCAGTTCTGCTGAGCAGTTGAAAAGGGACAATAATAACTTCCCATTAGACTCCAACCCTTAAAGATTCACTACTTCTTAGCATTACTTCCCTGAGCACCAAGCTCTCAACATTTGAGCCCTTGGGGAACAAACTCAAGCCTTATCCCAATGACCGCAGATAACCAAGTCAGTCTTCCCAAATCACAACACTGCAATGGTACCTGGCTCCCAGAACACCTTCACTGACAGCTTCCTTTTTGTGTTCATTTGAGGGACTTCCATCTCTGGTGCTGTTTTCTTTCTTAGCTACCTCTATTCCTTCACTCATACAATGAGCAACTTTTATGAAGTTTCCACTGAGTAAAGATTCTCCTGAGAACCAGAATTAGAGGCAACAGAGCATTCATTGTTTCTATCTCTATCGAGTTCCCTAGTAGAAACAGCTAGAAAAAACAGCACTTATGTGTCTAGTGGGCATTTCAAAACTCCAAGTCCAAAATTGATTGGTCTTTTTTTCTAAGCTCTGCTCTCCTGCATCCGTCTCTACTTCAGCAAAGTAGTAAGACTTGCCCCCTTCATTTCTTCAGGTCCAAAGCTTTGTAGATATCCTCAATGTCTCTTTTACTCTCACATCCCATATCAGCAAGTTCGGCTTCCTCTGCCTTCAAACTACAACCAGGATGCAATCAATCTATCAACCTCACTGTCAGCATGACCCAAGCCTCCATCTTTTCTTCCTAGGTTTTTGTTCTCCAGCCTCCAGCCTTCCTGCTTCTACCTCCTGCTCTTGTACAGTCTCAGTGCCTAGGATTGTCACTTGTGTTCTAATGTGTTGGATTGTATCTGTAGCTTGCCACCTAGCAATCTTCTGCTTGTTCTACATCTGATTCAAAATGGAAGCCAAATGGTAGGATTCCACTGCATCACCTAACCATTGAATTTCTTGATCCCCAGATGATTTTCATTCTGTTCCCACAGGTGTGCTTCTCAAATATACCATGTCCCACCTTGGAACTTACCTCTGCTCTATATCCAATCTACTCTCTTTATTTTTCAGTATTGTACTTATGAATATCTGACGTCTTTCATTTGGACTATCTTATTGTCTATCTCTACCACACTTGAATAGAATCCACGGGAATCCAGATAATCATTTACGTTCCTTGTTGAGTGTAGCCTTCCCTGCCATCCTCCTGGGCTCTTCCACAGTTGCAGTCCCCAAATAACACACAAGACACTGTATTAATTATGAAGCTGTTGGCAGTTTGCTTGGTTTCTTACTGGCTATTGCTGACTTAAGTATTTACCCCATAATTGTTAATCTAAGTATTTCTCTTACTGGAGAAAAGGGTCTGGACATCTTACCCCTAAGGCAGCTACATGATGTCTGCCTGTGTCTCTCTTTCCCAGAATCCTCCTCAACTCCTAGTCCCACCTATCTTGCTTTCCTATTGCCCAACAGTGCTTTATTGACATATACATAGGACTTCCCCATCAGTTCCTCTCTGCTGCATCCTCTTCACAGACAGCAATGCCTTGAAGGCAGTGTGCTTGATAAATGTTTATCAAATCAATACATAATAGGAGTAGAATACTAGTTTTCCTTCCCCATCTCCAAGTTCTTGGATTTGGAAAACTCTTAATCATTTTTAATCACCTCTGCAAGGAGTTTACTTTGGAGAGTAGATTCCTATAGCAAGTGTGTTCACTGTACTTCACTAGCCGACTGGACAAACACATGAATGGGCAGGTGGGTAGCAGAATTCCCCAATCCTCTAACCACTGGTGCATCATGCTTACATCTATGTAACTAATTATGATTCCTTTAGCAGCCAATTGTCTTCCAGGACATGAAACTGGATCCCTACTTTAGTTGACAGTTGGAGCTGTCCTTCAGTCATCCCAGCATCCCTTACTCAGACGGAGGACTCCTCCCACAGTTTTTGATCTTTACTCACAGTCTCACAATACTTCCACTCCCCATACCATTTTTTCCCCTGAGTAATTTCTAAAAACTTAAGCTGTTGGTCACTGAGTGGCTAGCTAACATGTGTTTTAGAAAACACAAAGTACACACCTAGAGATGTATGAATATGGCATGTGATGTCTTCCTGCAAAATATTTGGCACCAAATTCTTGATCCTTAGCATAACAATCTGTGAAATCAAATATGGCCTCCAGATGCTTTTCTAGATCATACCACAAGTAGAAGAGAGGTCAACTAACCTCAAAAACTCCTAACCCTGAAAGAAAATAACCAACTAATAAATTGATCGGTCAATATCTGATATGTGTTTTATGGAGTATAGGAGAATATCAACCTGTTTCTGATGCTTTGTCCCTCCTGGACTCTATTTCCATACTGGTTTAACTTTGAGGAAAATACATTTTTCACCTACTCTCCACTCATTGTTTAGGATGAAATGGTACCTACCTTCAGTCCAGGAGAAGGCAGTAATCCAAGCCTGGCTAGGCAGAGCATCCAGTCATGGACATCATAATGGGTATTGATGGGAATAACTCATAAACCCAAGTCAACTCAACAGGAGTTAACTCTGGTATGCAGCAGTAGCTGGGATGGGCTCCATAGCAAATGACTTGGGTTCAAATATTGTTCCACTCATTACCAGATGTAAGAACTTGGCAAGATATCTATTCTCTGGAGGTTCTAGGTCAAGGATGATCATTCCTTGCCTTAGGCCTATAAGACAATGTTGTTGGATATTTGTACATTGTGTGAAGATGTATTTGCTGTGATTGGTATAATAAAAATCTGAACATCTAATAGCTAAGCAGGAGTTAAAGGCAGGACTTCTGGGAAGAGAGAGAAGAAGTAGGAGATGAATCTAGGTGCTCGAGAGACAGAGGAGAGAGACATGGAGGATGCGGGATAGGTAGTACAGCACACAGATTACTAGAAATGGGTTAAGAGCTAGTTAAAAAAAAAACAAGCCTAAGCTAAGACCAAGCTTTCATAATTAATAAGTCTCTGTGTCATTATTTGGGAGCTGGCTGGAGGCAATGTGGGGAGGGGGATAAAGACTCTTTATAAGATAACTTAATATGATAAATATAAAATGCTTAAAATCATACCTTACACCTATTCAGTATTAGTTGGTGAATGCTAATGAGCTCAGCTGGGGAGAATTTGGAGCAAGAGTATCTTTCTGCCATGGACATCTTGCTAACACATGGCAAGAGCCTGAATTAAATAGACCGAAGGGAAGCAGAACCAAGAGATTAGAGGAGAGAGAGCCTGGCCCTAGAAGTTAAGCTGCAGGATCTAGATGTGCTTGACGCCATCTGCACTCTGGAGTTTTCTTTTAATTTTTTTCTTTCTTTTTCTTTTTGTTTTTCTTTCTTTCTTTTTTTTTTTCTATGTGAGCCAGCAAATACTTTTTGGTTGTGTAGGTTAAACTTCGTTTCTATATCTTGCCTCAAAGTATTCTGTTTAATACAGGCAGCAACACCAGGTATCAGTGAGGATTTGAGTGTATGCAGAATCAACCCAGTGTGGTCTGTGCTGAGTAGTTCGTCATAGGGAAGGGAGAGCTGGCTACTTAAACTCTCATAGCTCCAGCAACTGGATCAGAAAATACCCAGGAATAAAATCAGATATATTTCCCCAGAAGTAGTATATTTTTTCATGAAAGAAAAGTTGCCTTCTAGACATTTTTTAAAAAAAAAAGTCATTTCAAAGATTTTTACAAAAAAATTCACCCCTCTCCAGAGCTGGGGTCTGGAACACTATCCTTCGCCTGGGTGGAGAGGATAATTCCCCAAGCCTGTGAAAGTGACTCCCAGACAGAGGAAAGAAAGACCCTTGGTTTTATATCTGATAATCATGTCAATTGGATGTGCTGGCATCTTCAGAGAGGATAACTTCAAAGAGATTCCTTTCAGGAAATTAGAAGGCACAAAACCCACTGCCTTATCTGGAAGTTTCCATCCCAGGCTTTATGGAATCCTTTAGCCCTGAGTCAGGGAGCCGGCCTCTGCCTGGAAATATTCATATTCACTGTAACTCCCCTGCAGAGCTTTTTTTTTTGCCTGGGGGAGGTTCTATGTAACACCTCCCCCCTTGCCTTCATTTTTTTTTTTCAATTCAGCTTTTCCATTTCTTAGCTTTCTTTGAAGAAACCTAGCTATCTCTCATTTTTTCCAAGTTGAACAGAAAAGAGACTTCATCTTTTCACAGGGCAGCGTACAGGTTGTGTACAGCTCGACAAAGCATCGTCTCATAGCAGAGGATTCAAAGTAAGAGCTTTGCAGGAACAAAGGCGGTTGGCAAGAGACCATCGAGTGAGCAGGGAGAGGAATGTAGAGACGGCCTCACTTCTCCCAAATTACTTCCATTTTTCCCCCCTCCTGGCGCAGTCAGCAGAGGCACCCTCATTTAGAAAGTTCATTACAATTTTATTGCCTTAAAATTGCCCAACAACCATAAAGGAAATATTGAAAATGGAAATGTCCACTGTGTTACTCTTAAGGTTAGTATCTGTTACCAAATTCACCCTCATTTCATTAAGGTTGCAATATTGAGATTGTAGATTTGCTAAACAAAAGAAATTAAGAGCTAAAAATACCCTGAAAATGCCCTTTTAAAAATGTGCTCACACACTACACATGTGCACATGCAGAAGGCAATATCAGATGCTGTCTTCAACTGCCCCCCCCCTTTTTGAGACAGGGTCTCTCACAGAACCACTAGCTAGCCAATTAATTCCCAGGATGGGTCTCTGCCCTCACAGCAAGGATTTTACAAATTAAGTCATCTCCCTCAAATGCCTTTCTGGCAGTGTAAAGAAAATCTGTAGGACCATTAGCCACCAGGACTTCACTTAAAAAAGAAGAGGAGGAGGAGAAGAAGGAGGGAGAAGGTCACAGACCTTTGCATACAGCATTCTCTATGAGTAATACAAACAGCAAAAACGTTGACAATCCCCCAGCCCCTCCCCCAGAAAAGCTCAAACTCAGTCACAGATATGATGAAAGTGTCAACTGCTCCTGTCCAGAGTTAATGTGAAAATCTGACTAACCCTCTACAAACATTACCTTTCTTTCTCTTGCTATTTCTCTAATAGTTTTAGGTTGGAACACAGAATAAATTCTTTTCTCATTGTCTTGTGACTATGTAATCAGTCAAAAGAAAGAAGAATTTAAGAGGCTGCTGGTGAGAGGCCTTCGATATTTGTAAACTATTTGTAACAGACTTTTCCTGGGGAGATGTAGCACACACACACACACACACACACACACACACACACACACACGTCTAACTGTCCCAGAAAGGGAATCCATGATAAAGCAAAGTATTGCACCAAAGTCCAACTTTGTGAACCAGTGAGTTTTTATTGGTGTAAGTAACACAACCATAGGTGAAGGATTCCTTGCAAGAGCAAAGATGCAAAAATGCAGCCGCATTGCCAAAAGGTTCACCCCATCCCAGGTGGTGACTCACCGAGGTGCACCCCTGTAGCTGTCTGTACAATTTACAGGCAACTTCCCAGTGTGAGAAATCTCTCCACAGCTGGACTAATCAGACTTCTCACCCAGCAACCCTTACTATGAAGCTGAGAAGGGGCCTTCTGGAATCTTCCAAGTCTCCATTTTCCCTGGCCTGTGATCTTTTGTTTACCTTTGGAGTCTCAGGGGCTTTCCCCTCCCCTCCCAGGCAGTGTTTCAATTTGGAAGAAACCACCATATAGCATAAAAACGTAAGATGTGACAAACATGGAGCCAAAGCCCCCGCTGTGGCTGCCCGGGATAGCCTCCTCTAAGCATGCACCCCTAGCATTAAGTAGCTAATGCCTGGCAAAGGTGGTGCCGTAGGCACAGACAGCCTGAGGCTAATGCTTGTCTGTCTCTTGGCCTGGGACCGAGAGCATTTGCAGTTTAGAATAAATCCATCAAAGACGGAAAGTGCTATGAATATAGAGTGGTAATCAGGCAAGATTTAAAGGAAAAGAAGTGGGCCTTTTCTTGCCAGATGAAACTAGTTTATTACTGCTAAATTAGGCCAAAAATAAAAGCCCTGTGCATTCGCCACTGATCCCAGACAGATGCTTTCAATATCCTTCCCTGTTGCAGTGTTGAGGCCCTCTAAGGCTGCCAGGTTCCTCCCATTGACATTGGCCTACTAAATCTCAGGCCCATCAAAACCAATGTCCTCCCTGTTCATAAATATGCTCTTTTTATTGTCATGAAGCAAAAACCATAGGCAGCACATCATATCTACTAAAAGTATTTAAAAATTAAAAAAAGAAAACTTAATGACCCCACTGAAGTAACAAAGAGAAATTCAGTACAGGTGACATCATTTAGAACATGTGGTCTTGTGCACTAAAAGACACGTAGAACATTCAAGAGCTGCCTCTGTCTACAGTACAAGTTCTCAACCTGTAGGTCATGACCCCTCTGGGGGTCAAAGACCCTTTCACAGGGATCACCGAAGACCACTGGAAAACATAAATATTCACATTATGATTCATAACATTAGCAAAATTACAGTTATGAATAAGAAGTAGCAATAAAAATACTGTTGTGGTTGGGGATCGCCACAGCATGAGAAACTGTATTAAACGATAACAGTATAAGTAAGGTCGAGAACCACTGATGTACAGGATCACTGGGAATACACCTGTGCCTCAGATCCCACAAGAATTTGAAATGTTGCCTTTCTCTAGCCCAGGTCCAGAAAGAACAAAATGCAATCTTAAACTGTTTATACAACTGTTTTATTCATGGAAAATTGAATGTGCGTTAAGTTATGCAGAGAACTCTTGGCCTTTAGATGTAAAACAGAAGTTGGGTTTTAGAGTCAGAAAATTACAAACATACTTTCACCTACACAAAGTTCAGGAAGTCTCAGTTGTGTAGGGGCGTGTGATGAAGGCTCCCGGCACACTGGTCTTAGGTTGTTAGTCAGCTTTCCTTTCACTAACAAAATACCTGGGCTAATTAACTGATACATAGGAAAGACCAGCTTAGGCTGCAGCTTGGGTCTATGGATTGGATCCATGGTTTCCTGACCCCATTGCCCTGAGCCTGCAACATCATGGTGTTTCAGGGCTAGAACACAAAGCAAAGGGGGCGTATTCATCTCAAGGTAGCCAGGAAACAGAGAAGGGGGCAGGTTTCCAATATGAGCTTTGAGGCCATATTCTATTGACCTAACTTCCTTCTATTGGGCTCTGCCTCCTAATGATCCTTCCTGAGACACCATAGGCTAGGGACAAAGCCTGAAGGACATGTAAGATCTAAACTGTAACATTTCATTAGGCCAGTGTATGTTGAATTTTATTATTTATTTTTCTGAGTCCAGGGAGACAGAGTGTTCACATACATAAATTACATCAAACATAATCGTCAGGGAGGCAGAAAAAAGCAACAAGCATCATCGCCCTCCAATCTGGGCTTGCCCCTCCTCTGACCAGGATAGAGGTGAGTCCCAGGGCATTTTCTAGCCCATCTCCCCCTCCTCGAGTCACCTGACCCTCAACCACAAGACCCTTCCTGCCACCGAAACACACAGAGGGACATGGAGGCAGGACAAAACTCCCAGCCTCATCAGCTGCCATTCCGGGCTTGCCCTTCTACGATCTGGAAGAGGGGGGGGGCTAGGGGGAGGAAGAGAAGAAGAGGAGAGGATAGAGCCTTGAACCAATACCCACCAGGAGAGGGAGAGGACCCCCCCATACCCACTAGAAGATGAAATGGGAAGATAACAGTATAAGAACATATCCAACAACAGAAAGACTTATATGACACCACCAGAATCTAGGGACCATACACCAGAAAGACCTGAACATGACAACACAGATGAAACAGAAGAGAATGATGTTAAAAACAACCTCATGACAATGATAGAGGCCCTCAAAGATGATATAAGAGAATCAACAATTCAAATAGTTCAAGACCTGAAAACTGAAATAGAGACAATAAATAAAACACAAACTGAGGGAATGTTGGAAATAGAAAAGCTGAATAAACTACAGATGCAAGCATAACAAACATAATACAAGAGATGGAGGACAGAATCTCAGTGCTGAAGATAAACCAGAGGAAATAGATTCATCAAACAAAGAAAATCTTAAATCCAACAAATCCTTAACACAAAACATCCAGGAAATATGGGACACTGTGAAAAGACCAAACCTAAGAATAATAGGTTATAGAAGAAGGTAAAGAAACCCAGCTCAAAGGTACAGAAAACATATTCAACAAAATCATAGAAGAAAACTTTCCCAACCTGAAGAAGGACATGCCTATGGAAGTACAAGAAGCTTATTGAACACCAAATAGACTGGGCCAAAACAGAAACTCTCCTTGCCACATAATAATCAAAACACCAAACATACAGAATAAAGAAAATATTAAGAGTAACAAAGGAAAAAGGCCAAGCAACATATAAAGACAGACCTATCAGAATTACACCTGACTTCTCCAGGGAAACTTTGAAAGCCAGAAGGTCCTGCATAGATGTTCTACAAACACTAAGAGACCACAGATTTCAGCCCAGACTACTATATCCAGCAAAACTCATAATCACTACAAATGGAGAAAACAAGATATTCCATGACAAAACCAGATTTACACAATACATATCCACAAATCCAACCCTGCAAAAAGTTCTGGAAGGAAAACTCCAACCAAAGTATGTTAATTACATTCACAATAACATAGGCAATAGATAATCTCACTTTACCAAAAGCCAGAAATAGGGGAAAAACACACAAAATACCACCACCAAAACTGAATCCAAAACAAACAAGAATCAACAATCAATGGTCATTAATATCCCCCAATATCAATGGTTTTAACTCACCTATAAAAAGGCATAGGCTAACAGAATGGATACGAAGACAGAATCCATACTTCTGCTGCAAACAAGAAATACATCTCAGTTTCAAAGACAGATGCTACCTCAGAGTTAAGGGTTGGGAAAAGATTTTCTGATCAAACGGACCTAAGAAGCAAGCAGGTATAGCAATCCTAATATCTAACAAATTACACTTCAAACTAAAATTAGTCAAAAGAGATGAAGAAGGACATTTCACACAATGAGAAATCCATCAGGATGAAGTCTCAATTCCTAACATCTATGACCCAAATACAATGACACCCACATTCGTAAAAGAAATACTACTAAAACTCAAATCATACATAAAACCTCACACACTTATAGTGAGAGACTTCAATACCCCACTCTCACCACTAGACAGGACCACCAGACAGAAACTTAACAAAGAAACAAAGGACCTAATAGAAGTTATGACCCAATTGGTTTTAACAGACATCTATAGAACATTCCATCCAAACACAAAAGAATACACGTTCTTCTCAGCGCTACATGGAGCTATCGCTAAAATTGACCACATATTTGGCAACATAGCAAACCTCAACAGGTACAAAATACTTGTAATAACTCCCTGTATCTTATCAGACCACCATGCTTTAAAGTTACAATTCAACAACACAAATTGCAAAAAACCTACAAACACTTGGAAATTGAACAATAAACAATTACACCATCTCTGGGTCAAGGAAGAAATAAGAAAAAGAAACTAAAGACTTCCTAGAATTCAATGAGAATGAAGACACAACATACCCAAATGTATGGGACACTTTGAAAGCAGTGCTAGAGGAAAGTTCATATCACTAAGTGACCACATGAAGAAACTGGAAAATGGTCACACTAAGGAATTAACAGCACAACTGAAAGCTCTAGAACAAAAAGAAGCAAACTCACACAGGAGGAGTAGACGCCAGGAAATAATCAAATTGAGGGCTGAAAACAACTAAGTAGAAACTAGGAAAACAATACAAAGAATCAATGTAACGAAGTGTTGGTTCTTTGAGAAAATCAACAAGATAAACCTTTATCCAAACTCACCAAACAGCAGAGAGTGAACATGCAAATTAACAAAATCAACGGACACTGAGGAAATCAAGAAAATCATCAGGCCATAGTTTGAAAACCTATACTTCTCAAAATTTGAAAATCTAAAGGGAATGGACAACGTTCTGGATAGATATCATTTACCAAATTAAATCAAGAACAGATAAGCAATTTAAATAGACCTATAACCCCTAATGAAATAGAAGCAGTAATCAAAAGTCTCCCAACCAAAAAAGTCCAGGGCCAGATGACCTCAATGAAGAATTCTACAAGAAATCCCAAGAACTATATATAGACAATAATGGGGCTGAGAAAGAAATCAGAGAAACACCACACTTTACAATAGCCATAAACAACATAAAATATCTTGGGGTATGTCTAACAAACAGGTGAAAGACCTGTATGGCAAAAACTTTGAGTCTTTAAAGAAAGAAATTGAAGAAGAAAGACCTCCCACGCTCTTGGATAAGTAGGATCAACATAGTAAAAATGGTAATCTTACCAAAAACACCCTACAGAGTCAATGCAGTCCCTATCAAAATACCAGCACAATTCTTCACAGACCTTGAAAGAGAAATTCTCAACTTTATATGGAAAAACAAAAGACAGAGGATACCAAAACAACCCTGTACAATAAAGGAACTTCAGGAGGCATCACCATCCCTGACTTCAAGCTCTATTATAGAGCTATAGTCCTGAAAACAGCTTGGTATTGGCACAAAAATAATTGGAATCGAATTGAAGACGCTGATATTAACCCACACACCTATGAACACCTGATATTTGACAAAGAAGCTAAAACTATACAATGAAAAATCTTCAACAAATGGTGCTGGTATAACTGGATGCTGGTATGTAGAAGACTGCACATAGATTCATATCTTCCACCATGCACAAAACGTAAGTCCAAATGGATCAAAGACCTCAACATAAATCCAGCCACACTGAACCTGTTAGAATAGGAAGTGGGAAATACCCTTGAACAAATTGGTACAGGAGACCACTTCCTGAACATAGCATCATTAGCACAGACACTAAGGTCGACAATTAACACTTGAGACCTCCTGAAACTGAGAAGCTTCTGTAAGGCAAAGGACATAGTCAACAAGACAAAATGGCAGCCCACAGAACAGAAAAAGATATTCACTAATCCCACATCTGACAGAGGGCTGATCTCCAAAATTTACTAAGAACTCAAGAAGCAAGTCTCCAAAACACCAAAGGATCCAATTAAAAAGTGGGCTACAGAACTAAATAGAGAATTCTCAATAGAGGAGTCTAAAATGGCTGAGAGACACTTAATAAATGAGTTAATAAGTAAGATAGAATGAGCCAATGAAAAGCCCTAGTCATTGGCCAACATTTTCATAATTAATATAGCATCCATGTGTTTATTTGGGGCCTCAAGGGTGGTGGGACCCAGCCAGGACAAAGAACCTATCATTTCAAGTTCAAGGCCAGCCTGGTCTAAAAAGAGAATTTCAGGACAGCCAGGACTGTCACACAGAGAAAGCCTGTCTCAAAAAACCAAAATAAACAAACAAATAAATAAAGGCATTTATTTATTTACGATGATATAGATATATAAAACAAGGCATTAACTTTCTTCTGGTTTACCTCTATTTTGAAATCTTTAAAAACTAGAGGCTAAATTTAAGGATGGTCCAAGGAAAACCAGCTATAAAACCTTAAATGCCTCTGAGATCTCAGGCTGAGACACAGTACTTTCAACTGCCTCATAAGTGTGAATCTGAAC
Source organism: Mesocricetus auratus (assembly GCF_017639785.1). Taxonomy (NCBI): domain Eukaryota; kingdom Metazoa; phylum Chordata; class Mammalia; order Rodentia; family Cricetidae; genus Mesocricetus; species Mesocricetus auratus. The sequence continues at coordinate 36,231,802 of NW_024429194.1, read as the reverse complement.
AGGCTTTTAGCAAATTCACTCCCTCCTGCACACTCACCAACCAAAGAAATATATGGGAAAAGAAAGTCAAGAAGGAGGGTAGATAACATGGGCCTCAAGGAAAATCCAGGACAGAATCTTTCGGGCATGGCCTGAGGCACTGAAACTAAGAATCATTTTTGCAAAGTACCTGCAAATTCCCTCTGTGTGAGATGATGCCAAAAGTGATGAGCAATTTCTAATGCATTGTTGGTAAACCCCTCCAAAGACTGGCTGATTGGCCAAAAGCTTACAACCCACTTCCACACAAAAACAATATCCAAAGTTATTTCCAGCCAGTGGGTAAACAAGCCAACATGTTGATCAAGTGCATTTTTCATTTATGATCTAATTGTCTGGGCATTGCATAGGCAGACCCACAGACCATTTCAACCTTGCAAATGTGTTCATTAAATGTTCTTATTTCCAGAGGCAGAATCCGAGTGTGCCTATACAGCTCATAAATATTAATACCTGGACCATACTTTTCCCCTCAAATCCTCTCCCCTGTAGATATTACTAAACAACTAATGGGAACACATAACAGTTTGTAATTACTTTTTGTTTTTAAAAGAAAGGTATAAATTCAGGTTTCTGTGCCTAAAGCAATCATCTAATTTATATTTGTAAACCTATATCTTATAGTAGCACGTGTTTATGCAAAAAGCAAGCTTAAACTTGCTTTAAATAATTTCAAATGACTTGGCTGGCACCTTGAAAGATAAATTGGCGTATAAAAGACCCCAAGGGTAAAAGGAAGGAGAAACTGTCCATAGATATTTTTCCTTTCCAATTGTCCTTTTCATAATAAATTATAGTCTTTTATTTACCTCATCTACGAGGCGATACTGCTGTGACAATAAGTTTGTAGCTTGTCCTTGACATGTATAACCAATCCAGTGATGCTCTTTAGACAATAAAGACAACACAGGTATTCCTTGGGGTAAATAGGTTGCAATTCTGAGTCACCTTCAAAGGCTGCCGTGTTTAGGTATATGCGCCCTACAACACTCACAGAATTTTCATTTACATCGGATGGAGGTTGTGCACTTGCCTCTTTCTCCTTGTTCACTGTTAACCTTACCTCCCCCGTTTACCTTTCAAAGTTCTATTTATAGAAAGACATTTGGTTTACAAGGAAACCGATATAATACCACCACATATTTAATAACTTATAAAAGACATGCCTAACAAAAGACGACATCTCAGCAGTCAGTAAGAGTAGAGTGATTAAGAACTCCCCTCCCAATAGCTTGAGCCTGGATGCGTTCCCAAGCTGGACCATGACCAAAATGAGATCACTCCGAAAGGGCACTCCCTCTGTAAGTATTACGCTCCCTCATAGAAATCTTTTTGTCTTAGATTATTGCCACAGACTATGCAGTTTATACACAAGAACATATTGCTCATGGTTCTGGGGCTGAGAAGACCAGGCTCAAGTTCATAGAACAGTCTCTGTCTGGTCAAGGCCAGTTTCTGCCCCATAGATAACATCACTGTGCAGCTGCAATTAACACGGCAGGAGAGACAGGCTGGTTCTCTGAGAGCTGGGGATGTAGCTCAGCTGGTGGAGCATGTGCCTGTCATGTATAATGCTCTCTGGGTTCCACCTCCAGCGCCATATAAATCAAGGTGGTGTCTCATGCTTGTAATCCTATCGTTCAAGAGAGGAAGGCAGGAAGAAGATCAGAAGTTCAAGGTCATCCGTGACTACATTGTGAGTTAGTTCTCTGGAGTCTGTTCATGAGAGCTAGGCCAGTCACAAGAGCTAATATTCTCTCTGGTCCCCATCTCCTAATACCATAACCCCAAGGGATGTTATTGCAACATGTGAATTAGAGAAGGGCACAAACATTCAAACCGTAGCAACCTTTTTCCTCAGTTTCCCTGCCCTGTACTCTTATGTTTTTGTGTTTTTCTTCCTTCCAACCCTCAGACACCCCCACCCTCAGCTCTTCTTTGGGTCAGTGCCTCTGCATCAACCTAGTGAGCTGCAAGTCCACTGTGGGCCAGGCAGCTCCTTGGACATCATTGCATTGACTGTCACGTTTAGGAGATAATTAAAGCGAGTAGAATTGCACACTCACCACAGAAAACAGTCAGCTTCTTTCAGCCTTACCTGCACACCATGATTGGTCATATCCACACACATGTCATTTCCTCATCTGTGGCAGTTGTCTTCTTCCCACTACTGGGGTCATTCCCACTGCTAGCCATGAGAAATCCACGGTTATCTATGAGCAAGCTCTACAAAGAGCTCTTTCTTCCCATTGACCCAAGGGTCATGGGGATGAGGACCAAGAGCAGCATAAAAGAAGCACACACACAAATTCTAGGCTACATAAGTTAAAATAAGTGGGCATGGGTCCATTATAAATAAGAGCACCTTTAAATAAATCTTAGCAATTATGGTTACATACTGAGTTTCAGACAATGGATGGGGAGGTAGGTGGAGGCAGCAGAAAATCTCAAATGAGGAGGAATAAGGAGCCCTGTCTGACTCATGTTTAAGAAAAAGTTACTCTGCAGCTGACCTGACAAGGGCTAGCCCTTGAATCCCAGACTGATAGCTGGGAATCCAGCATGGGACTGATCAAGACCCCCTGAATGTGGGTGTCAGTGAGGAGGCCTAGGCAATCTATTGGGCCTTGGGTAGTAGATCAGTATTTATTCCGGGTATACAAATGGACTTTAAGTGCCCATCCAACAATGAGAGATGCTCTCTCACCCTGGACTCTTGGGGTCTAGGCCCTGCCCTGGATGAAATGGCAGACTATGGACACCCCCATGGAGGGCCTCACCCTCCCTGGGGAAATGAGGGGATATGGGGAGGGTTGGTGGGAGGGTGTGGGAGGAGGGGAGGGAAAGGGAGAGGGACCTGGGATTGACATGTGAAGCAACCTTGTTTCCAATTTTAAAAAAAGGACAATAAGGAAGACTTTGTCCCCAAATGGACCACAACAATAAAGTTGTGCAATAAAGAAGAGGAAAAGTCAGGACTCATATCTAACCCAAGAGCAGGATAAAGGGATAGTGGATGGAAATTGCTAGGCGAAAACATGAGGATTAAGGGGGACCAGTGCAAAACACAGGCCAGGGTGTCCAGAGAGACAGTGGGAGGTGAGAAATTGGGTCAGACTTGTAGGTGATAGGGTACCAGAGTGAGGGATTTGGAATTTGGGCTGAATCAGCTTGGAAGGATTCTTGCTGTTGAGAACAAAACCCAAGGACACTAGTCACAAAAGTTTAGAAGAAGCCTGGCCATAGTTGGGTTGGAAAAAAAGTGTTTGCCAATAATCACTACTTCTTATGTACAGAATTTCTCTCTCAACCCTTCTCTGCTCCACACTGGGAAAGCTTTGTTCATTGTTTTATGAGAAAGCAAGAAGCATTATTTTGAAATAAGATAGGGACAAATAATGTTGACAACAAATCTCTCCTTGCAAGGAAGCATCTCTGCGTCTGTGATGAATTTATATGGATGACCTCCCACCTGCAATGTCCTCACACCCCCACCACAAATAGCTGGCTAAAGGAACTTAGTTCCAGAACCAGGGGTTAATATTAGCGTTCCAGGGGCGCCCTCTAAACAACATAATCAGCCAACTGCTTTTCATGCCTCTACAGCAGGAACACATGTTCCGGCTTATTCCACCCTGCGCCAGCTATTGCAAATACATCGCAGGAAAGGGTTTCCTATGAAAATATTTGAAACTATTTAAAGTAACTGCAAACATATGCAGACTTGTCTTTGTTACATTTTCTCCCATTGTTACCGGGCCATGTCAGTCTGTTTACCACCTTTTTCTTCCCCTTGGTTACGTGTGACAGATGAATTTTTTACTGCATTTTGATCTCCTCCTCACCTCAAACCTTTCAGAATTGTTTTTAGCAGGGTGTGTTGAACACAGCAGTGGTTTGCAAAGTGTGCTCAATGAAGGTTTTTTGGGAAGCTTAAAATTTTGCAGGTATAAAACCATCGGTGAATGCCTTCCGATACTTAACTGAAAACATAAGGTTGCTTCCCCAACATCTATGTCAGCACAGATAGTGTTGCTTTAAAATTATATTTTAGTGTCAGGTATATTAATTCACAAAGCATAACAATTTAAATATTTATTTACCTATTTAAAAATACTGCCTTTACTACAGAATCTGTGCTTAAGTACGTATTTCAAATATGATGAAGAGTTTAGAACTTTTTTTTAGAGTTTTTGAAGCAGCATCAAAACATCTGACCTCTGGGTTGCTAATGGATGCTGTTTTCCTCCTTCTACTTTGTTGGCATCTTCATCATGAATACATCTTGTCTTAGAAAATGAAGTAATGGAGTGTCTTCCGGTCCTTTCCCAGTGCTTAAGTGCTTAAGGTGAGTGGGGGCCCTGCTCTGAGCCCCAACTCCCTACATCACCCAACTCCATCTCCCTGGGCATTTCTGCGCCTAGAGAGGACCTGCACCCCCCGGAAGGATAGCTCTGAATCTGCCCACACCTCAGTCTTCAGTGTCTTCCAGACTTTTCTCAGTGCTTAAGGTGAGTGGGGGCCCTGCTCTGAGCCCCAACTCCCTACATCACCCAGCTCCATCTCCCTGAGCATTTTCTGCACCTAGAAAGGATCTGCCCCCACTGAAGGATCGCCCTGAATCTGCCCACACCTCAGTCTTCAGTGTCCCCAGTTCTTAAGGTGCTTAAGTCTTCAGTGTCTTCGGTCCTTTCCTGGTGCTCAAATGCTTAAGTTTCTTCCTGGTGCTTAAGTACCCTCTGGTCCCCGCCCTGTACTTGAGAGTGTCCCAGACCTACCTACACCCATTGAAGTATTGGACCTGCTTGAACACACTGGAAAGAATCCTTAGGCCCAAACCCATCAGGAGAGGAAGAGACCCCATAAGCTCCAACTGAAAGAAAGGATGGGAAGAAGGCAATATAAAAACACAGCTAACAACAGAGGAACCAGTATGACACCACCAGAGTCTCGAAACACTACACCAGCAAGACCTGAACATACCAACACAGATGAAACAGAAAAGAATGACCTTCAAAACAACCTCCTGAAAGTGATAGAGGCCCTCAAAGAGGATATGAGAAAATCCCTTAAAGAAATGGAAGAAAACACAAACCAAAAAATGCAAGAAATCAACAAATCTCTTAAGGAAAGTCAAGAAAGGAAAAAAAAAAGCAAACAGATGAAGGAAACAATTAAAACAGTTCAAGACCTGAAAACCGAAATGGAAACAATAAGAAAAACACAAACTGAGGTAATGCTGGAAATTGAAAGGCTGGAAAACCAATCAGGAACTACAGATGCAAGAATAACTAACAGAATACAAGAGATGGAAGACAGAATCCCCTGCACTGAAGATAAACTAGAGGAAATAGACTCATCGACAAAAGAAAGTCTTAAATCCAACAAATCCTTAACACAAAATATCCAGGAAATATGGGACACCGTGAAAAGACCAAATCTAAGAATAATAGGTATAGAAGAAGGAGAAGAAGCCCAGCTCAATGGTACAGAAAACATATTCAACAAAATCATAGAAGAAGATTTTCCCAACCTGAAGAAGGAGATGCCTATGAAACTACAAGAAGCTTACCGAACACCAAATAGACTGGACCAAAAAAAAAAAAGTCCCCTCGCCACATAATAATCAAAACACCAAACATGCAGAATAAAGAACGAATATTAAAAGCAGCAAAGGAAAAAGGCCAAGTAACATATAAGGGCAAACCTATCAGAACTACACCCAACTTCCCCACAGAAATTATGAAAGCCAGAAGGTCCTGGATAGATGTTCTACAAACACTAAGAGATCACTTATTACAGCCCAGACTACTATTTCCAGCAAAACTCTCAATCACTATAGATGGAGAAAACAAGATATTTCATGACAAAACCAGATTTATGCAATACATATCCACAAATCAGAAAGTTCTAGAAGGAAAACTCTGACCCAAGGAAGTTAACTACACTCAAAATAACATGGGCAATAGATAATCAAACTTAACCAGAAATCAGAAATAGGAGAAAAACTCACACATAAAACCACCACCAAAAAATAGATCCAAAGCAAACAAGAATCAACAATCAATGGTCATTAATATTCCTCAATGTCAATGGTCTTAACTCACCTATAAAAAAAACACAGGCTAACAGAATAGATATGAAGACAGAATCCATCCTGCTGAATACAAGAAACACGCCTCAACTTCAAAGACAGACGCTACCTCAAGGTTAAGGGTTGGGAAAAGACTTTCCAATCAAATGGACATAAGAAGCAAGCAGGTGTAGCTATCCTGATATCAAAAAAATAGACTTCAAACTAAAATTAGTCAAAAGAGATGAAGAAGGACATTTCATATTCATCATAGGAAAAATCCATCAGGATGAAGTCTCAATTCTGAACACATATGCCCCAAATATAAAGGCACCCACGTTCATAAAAGAAACATTACTACAACTCAAATCATATATTAAACCCCACACACTTATAGTGGGAGACTTCAACACCCCACTCTCACCACTGGACAAGTCTGCCAGACAGAAATTTATCAAAGAAATAAAGGGACTAATAGAAGCTATGGCCCATTGAGTTTAACAGACATCTATAGAACATTCCACCCAAACATAAAAGAATATACCTTCTTCTCAGCACCACATGGAACCTTCTCTAAAATTGGCCACATTATGGGCAGTAAAACAAACCTCAACATATACCAAAAAATTGGAATAACCCCCTGTATCTTATCAGACCACCATTAGAATTCACCATCAACACAGACTGCAGAAACCTCACAAACTCATGGAAACTGAACCATGCTCAATTGCATCACCCCTGGGTAAAGGAAGAAATAAAGAAAGAAATAAAAGACTTCCTAGAATTCAATGAAAATGAAGGCACAATATACCCAAACCTTTTGGATACTTTGAAAACAGTTCTAAGAGAAAAATTCATAGCACCAAGTGCCTACATGAAGAAACTGGAGAACTGCCACACTAGAGAATTAACAGAACACCTGAAAGCTCTAGAACAAAAAGAAGCAAACTCACCCAGGAGGAGTAGATGCCAGGAAATACTCAAATCAAGAGCTGAAATCAATAAAGTAGAAACAAAGAAAACAATACAAAGAATCAATGAAACAAAGAGTTGGTTCTTTGAGAAAATCAACAAGATAGACAAACCTCTATCAAACCTAACCAAAAGATACAGAGAGAACATGCTAATTAACAAGATCAGAAATGAAAAGGGGGACATAACAACAGACACTGGGGAAATCCAAAGGATCATCAGATCATACTTTGAAAATCTGTACTCCACTAAATTGGAAAATCTGAAGGAAATGGATGATATGCTGGGTAGATATCACTTACCAAAATTAAATCAAGAAGAGATAAGCAATTTAAAAAGACTTATAACCCCTAAAGAAATAGAAGCAGCCATAAAAAGTCTTCCAACCAAGAAAAGTCCAGGGCCAGATGGTTTCCTTGCAGAATTCTACCAAAAATTCAGGGAAGAGCTAATACCAATTCTCTTCAAATTGTTCCACACAATAGAAGCAGAAGGATCACTGCCAAATTCTTTTTACAAGGCTACAATTACATTAGTAGCCAAACCACACAAAGACACAACCAAGATAGGGAATTACAGACCAATCTCCTCATGAACATTGATGCAAAAATACTCAATAAAATACTGGCAAATCGAATCCAAGAACACATAAGAAAAATCATACACCATGATCAAGTACCAGGGATGCAGGGATGGTTCAACATACAAAAATCCATCAACGTAATCCACCATATAAACAATCTGAAAAAGAAAAACCACATGATCATCTCACTAGATGCTGAAAAAGTCTTTGACAAAATCCAACACCCCTTCATGATAAAGGTCTTGGAGAGATCTGGAATAACAGGAACATACCTAAACATAATAAAAGCAATATACAGCAAACCAACAGCCAGCATCAAACTAAATGGAGAGAAACTAAAGGCGATTCCTCTAAAATCAGGAACAAGACAAAGATGTCCACTCTTTCAATATCTCTTCAGTATTGTACTTGAGGTTCTAGCTAGAGCAAATAGACAATAAAAGGAGATCAAGGGAATATGAATTGGAAAGGAAGAAGTCAAACTTTCACTATTTGCAGATGATATGATAGTCTATGTAAGCGAACCAAGGAATTCTGCCAGGAAACTCCTACAGCTAATAAACACCTTCAGCAAAGTGGCAGGATACAAAATTAATTCAAAAAATCAGTAGCCCTACTATATATAGACAATAAAGGGGATGAGAAAGAATTCAGAGAAACATCACCCTTTACAATAGCCACAAACACCATAAACTATCTTGGGGTAACTCTAACCAAACAGGTGAAAGACCTGTATAACAAGAACTTTGAGTCTTTAAAGAAAGAAATTAAAGAAGATACCAGAAAATGGAAAGATCTCCCATGCTCTTGGATAGGTAGGATCAACGTAGTAAAAATGGCAATTTTACCAAAAGCAATCTACAGATTCAATGCAATCCCTATCAAAATACCAGCACAAATTTTCACCTACCTTGAAAGGACAATCCTCAACTTTATATGGAAAAACAAAAGACCCAGGATAGCCAAGGCAATCCTGTACAATAAAGGAACTTCTGGAGGCATTACCATCCCTGACTTCAAGCTCTATTATAGAGCTATAGTCCTGAAAACAGCTTGGTATTGGCAGAAAAGCAGACAGGTAGACCAATGGAATCAAATCGAAGACCCTGATATCAACCCACACACCTTTGAACACCTGATCTTTAACAAAGAAGCTAAAACTATACAATGGAAAAAAGAAAGCATCTTCAACAAATGGTGCTGGAGTAACTGGATGCTGGCATATAAAAGACAACAGATAGATCCATATCTATCACCTTGCACAAAACTTAAGTCCAAATGGATCAAAGACCTCAACATAAATCCAGCCACACTGAACCTGTTAGAATAGAAAGTGGGAAATACCCTTGAACAAATTGGTACAGGAGACAGCTTCCTGAACATAACACCAGTAGCACAGACACTGAGATCGACAATTAATAAATGGGACCTCCTGAAACTGAGAAGCATGCAGGGCAAAGGACACAGTAAACAAGACAAAACAACAGCCCACAGAATGGGAAAAGATATTCACAAACCCCACATCTGACAGAGGGTTGATCTCCAAAATTTACAAAGAACTCAAGAAGCAAATCTCCAAAACACCAAAGAATCCAATTAAAAAGTGGGCTGCAGAACTAAATAGAGAATTTTCAATAGAGGAGTCTAAAATGGCTGAGAGACACTTGAGAAAGTGCTCAACATCTTTAGCCATTAGGAAAATGCAAATCAAAACAACTCTTAGATACCATCTCACTCCTGTCAGAATGGCTAAAATCAAAAACACTAATGACAGTCTATGCTGGAGAGGATGTGGAGAGAGGAGAACACTCCTCCACTGCTGGTGGGAATGCCAACTTGTGCAGCCACTTTGAAGATCAGTATGGAGATTCCTCAGAAAAATGGAAATCAGTCTACCACAAGATCCAGCAATTCCACTCTTATGCATATACCCAAAAGATGCACCTTCATACAATAAGAACATCTGCTCAACTATGTTCATAGCAGCATTATTTGTAATAGCCAGAACCTGGAAAGAACCTAGATGCCCCTCAACTGAAGAGTGGATAGAGAAAATGTGGTACATTACTCAGCAGAAAAAAAATGGAATCTTGAAATTTGCAGGCAAATGGATGGCACTAGAAGAAACCATCCTGAGTGAGGTAACCCAGTCACAAAAAGACAAACATGGTATGTACTCACGCATATATGGATTTTAGACATGAAGGAGGGCATTGCCAGGCCACAATCCCACCGCCAGAGATTCTGGGGTGCAGGAAGGACCCTAAGAGAAATATGCATGATAACCTGGAGAAGGGCTATGGGATGCAATCTCCTAAATAGGTTGGGGAGGGGGAGAATGGGAGGGCAGAAGAAGATGGGAAAAAGAGAGGGAGAAAAGAGGAGGGGAGAGGAGGATATGGGAGAACAGGAAGGTTGAGCCAGGGTAAGAATAGAGGAGAAACGGATGGGAGATACCATAAAAGAGGGAGCCAGTATAAGTTGGAGGAGAGATCTGGCACTAGTAAGATCTTCACAGATCTACAGGAATGACACCAACTGGCATTAAGGCTTAATGCCTTCCCATGATCGTGAGAATGATGACTACCTTATATGCCATCCTAGAACTCTCATCCAGTGGCTGATGGAGATGGAGGCAGACACCCACAGCTGTGAACCGAATTGAACTCTTGGAACCCACTTGCAAAGAGGAGTGATGACCAAGGGAATCGGGATTGGGCTGGTGAGGCCCACAGGGGCAGCTGACCTAAACAAGGGGCATCACATGGTCTCCAGACTGATGACTGGGGGGCCAGCATGGGACTGATCCAGACATCCTCCCACTGAACCTGGGTGATACAGAGGAGGCCTTGGCAATCTGTGGGACCTTGGAGAGTGGAGCAGTATTTATTCCTGGCATACAGAGGGACTCTGGGAGCCCATGCCATGTGGAGGGATGCTCTCTCAGCCTGGACCATAGGAAAGAACCTGGGCCATTCCCCGGATGATGTGACAGACTCTGGAAATCCCTCATGGAGGCGCTTGCCCTCCCTGGGGAGTGTAGGGGGGATGGAGTGGGGGTGAGGGGTTGGGAGGATTGGGGATGGGGGAGGAAGGGAGGGAGAGGGAACTGAAAGTGACATGCGTAAAAAGTTAAATAAAAAATATGAAAAAAAAGAAAATGAAGTAATGGGGCTGAGAAGATGGCTTAGCAGGTAAAATGTTTGCTTTTTGCTAGGGAAGAAGGCCTGAATTAGAATACCCAGAACCCTCACTGAAAACCTGTCACAGTAAGTAGCAAGTGCCTGTAACTCCAGGGCATGTCGGGAGGAACGGAGAGACAGGCAGATCCCCAGATCTAGTCTAGCCAATTCATTAGCTTCAAGCTTTAAGAGATACCCTGACTCAAAAAATAATGTGGAGAATGATAGAGGAAGACAGACAGACAGAACTGACCTGTAGCCTAGGCACGTGCGCGCACCACAGAGAGGGAGAGAGAGAAGGAGGAAGAGAAGGAAAGGTAACATGCCTTTTACTTCATCTTATCTAGCTCAGAGTATAGTGTGGATTGTTTACATGACAAAATTTTCCAACTTTTATCATTTCATATCAGATTCTAACTTTGCATTTGTCATTTATTTAAGCCCTATTAAATGCAGGATACCATTTGGATTCTCTAGGAGGCAGACAGCAAGATAAACAAAGGGCACAGGACAGGAGTGGGCAGGGCATGCCATCCAACAGTGTATAAAGTCTTTGGCCAGCAGAAAGCAAAGCTAGTCCATAGGCAGAGTCCTACTCCAGACAGAAACGACTAGACTCTTCGGCAGCCATCTTACTCAGCTATGGAGTTGTGTAGGACCTCTTGGGGAAGCTGTGACAGACTAGCTAACAGCTAGAGGAGGTTCACTAGCCACATTCCTTCCAGTTAACAAGCACTCCTTTCTTGAAGGGGAGGCAGAGTAGTACATCTCAGGTCTTTCCATAAACAGGATCCTGTTTTATTTTAAGCAAACAAGTAATCAAATACAGCCTTCTGGAAAGAAAGCGAAATTGCAAGACTAATATAAGTAAATATTGCATCAGAATATGTAAATTTGTACATTTCAACATCAGTGTTTAGTTTTTCTGACACCATAAACAAACATCTGCATGTCTAGCTTGTTAATAATTCTAATCATATTTTCTTCATATAAACACTCAGAGTATATGAGCTTAGAAACATGGACATGGCTTGGATTGACCAAAATGTGCAGAGAAGAAAAACACAAGTTTTTTACACACAAACCTCTGCTTTATTCTCAGAAGACAGCATACCACATAGATACAAAGTATTTAAAAGGAAACACTGATGCTGCAAAGACATACAAACACTCAACACTTGATAATTTTGTATACATAAAATATTTGCAAAGTGATTTTTGAAGGAAGCTATATTGCATAGTTTTAGAGAAATTACAAGACTGTTTTTAGAGAATCAACTAATGAGAAAAGTTATTACAGTCATAAATCTTATGAAACCTCTTCAAAATTATTTGGAATTTTTACAAATTCTTACATAACTTATACTGATGTCTTATATTTGTACTTTCACGTAAGTACTGGGAAATCAGTGAGCATTAACTATCCATGGACACCACCTATTAGTGAACACTTATCATAGTTAATGTTGAACACCTGCATTAATACTACATGAACCTATTAATTAACCCCCTTTGTGCAGAATGTTTATGGCGCATGACATTTGCCAATATTTTCCTTGAGATAATACAAACATTAATGAGAACCCCACATGTGCATCAAGAGGAGAACAGAGCCTCTATCCCAAGTTTATTAAGCTTCTCCAGATGTGATAGCATTGTCATGTCTCCAAATGGCTTTTTTTATTATAGCTTTAAGCTAATAAGATTTCAAATTAGAAAGCAAAGTAACACAAATAAAGACCTTCCTGAACTTCCATTTATTTTTTATTTTCTTTAATAATCTTAAACTTCCTGTGGGTGGAAGAATTGTTGTGGCATAGTCAACACACAGCTGATTAGAGATAGAGGAATATTTTTCCTACACATAAACCTGAATATTTTCCAGTTTTGAAGAGAACTAGATCCAGAATGTATTGAACATTACCTAATCCATTTTAAAATCCTATGTGCAGAAGACCAACTACGTCTGTGATATACTAAATGCCTCCACGGCAACCTTGTCACTTAATAATCTGCTCATTTGACTCATGTTTAGTAGGCTTCTTATCTAACAAGCCATATTAATACAAAAGTGAGCAAAGCCAGCATATTTCCTCTCTTTAATTTTTTAATATTTATTTAAATTGTGTATTATAAATATGAGTAATTTATAATATATAAGCATAGTATTTAAATAGATAATATATAGACATAATATATATTAAATAATTACTTTAAATAAATTAATTTAAATAAATAATTAAATAATTAATTTTAATAAATAATAATGTTCATTTATTATATGTATTTATTTTATTATTATAGGACCAAATAAGCAAAATCGGGACCTCTGTGTATGCTAGGCAAGCATTCTACCACTGAGCTATATCCCTGGCTACATAGTGATTTTCTTGGGGTCTTTTGCTCTAATAAGAGAGGTGGATATGTAAGATAATCCCCTCAGTCATCTGTGCTGCACAACCAACTTTGACCCTAAAACTCTGTATAACACAATGAGCATTTATCTTTACGTTTGGTCTGCAAGTCAGCTGAGACAGGTCAATCCCTAATTTCTCCAGGGGCAGAGGTATAAAGAAACAAGATCCATCACATGCACACACTTCATGCTTCTGTTCACATCATGCTACTAACATCCTATTAACTAAGTCAACCCACGTGGCTCAGTGCAACACCAATGGGATAAGCACACCCTGTCTGCAGTGAAATGGTGAGAGGAATTGAACCACTGAAGACTATTCCAACCTACCACAAATAATGGCGAACTGAAGACTATTCCAACCTACCACAAATAATGGCGGAACTAAAACGTGATTATGCGGTGTCATAAAGGTGGATGTGCCTGACCAGGATCCCACAGGGCATATGCGTTAATACTACATGAACCTATTAGTTTGATCCATCACTGGAATCAAACATCCGAGAAAGTCAACTTAAAGGAAGAAAGATATATTTAGGATCACAGTTTCAGAGATTTCAGTTCATTGCCATTTGGCTGTGTGAGAAGAAGGACCAGAGACATGGTGTAGCCTTTTAGGGCACACTCCCTCTTGAGCACTGATTTCCTCCAGCCTGGCTTCACATTCTGTCGCCTCCCAAAAGCACCTCTGACTGGGGGCCAAACCACCAACCCACGAACTTTTTAGATATTTCATAACTAAACCATAACAGGAGGGCCGACTTCTGTTTGGGGGTCAGAAAGATTTCCTTGAGAAACAAGAGAGATGAACTGAAAGCTGGACAGGAAACACCTATAAAAACCTTCCACATCTACGACTCAGTGAACATCGAGGAAGAAGGGGAGGAAAGACTGTAAGAGTCAGAGGATCAGGAAGTTTGCTGTGAGGCTGTGTCTCCTCACAATGTCAGAAGCTACCACCCATACAGTCTCACCAACATGACTGCCCACACGTGAGCTGAACAAGGATGACACAACAGACATGCCAAAATGGACAGGGTAAAGCCCACGGGGCCCCAACTCTCAACCCAACAAAAGACTAGGGGAAAGTGAGGAAACGTGGGAGAGGGAGAGGAAGTCTTCACCAGGGAAGAGCAAACCAACCGGTTGTCCAGTGCCAAATGGCCATCCCTGAAAACAAACATACAAGTAACATTACATGGACTGAGAAGGTTATACTTAGGGATATGCATGTATATACATATATGCATGCAATAACCATTAATAAAAGAAGAGGCCATGAATTCAGAGAGTAAAAAGGGGTCTATGGGAGGGGGTTGAGGGAGAAAAGGGAAGGAAGAAACATTGTGTATTATAATCTCAAATATAAAAGTAAGATGGGCCTCACATTAAAACAACAAAAAAAAATCAGAAGGTAAAGGGAAGTGTGAGGAAACACCAGGATAGGAAAGCAGTGGCCCAGCATAACAATTTCAAAGCATAGGAAGGGGACTCATGGAGTGTTGCTCAAAGGCAGAAGAGGAAGACTGGATTGCTTGAGCCTGGAGAAGGGGGTAAGACCTTGCAGGGCCTTTGATCTGTTTTGGAAATTGCAAAGGCAGGAATGACTAGGAGTAGATTTAAAGAAATACAAATCTTCAGCAAACATTCATCAACATCACTGGGACAGAGTAAGCGCTGGTCTACTGCCTGCTTTAAACAAAGCTCCATTGGCATACAGCCACTGTTGCTCATTTATAGACTGTCCGTGGGTGCCTTTTGCTACAATGCAGAGCCAAATAGCTGTGACACACATGCTAAATATTTCCCATCTGACTCTTTAGAGAAAAGGCTTCCTAATGCCAGCAAAGATGAGGTAGCTGTAAGAAGAAGTCATAGAAGGAGAGGAAAGAGCTTTGCACATAGCTTCATAGAGAAAAAAAGATAGAGTAGAAGGGGAAAATGAGCCAACAGAGGAGATCAAGCATGCTACCCTCTGTTAGGAGCTTTTTTTTAATCATTTTTTATTTTAATTTTAAATAGCTTGTTTTACATGTCAATCCCAGTTCCCTCTCCCTCCCCTCCTCCCGCACTCCCCTTCCCCCCCTCCCTCCCACCCTATTGCCAAATCCTTCCACATAGGGGATATCTAGAGTCTGTCATTTTACTCTTGGTAGGGTCAAGGCACTCCCCTAAGAGTCCAGGCTGAGAGAGCATCTCTCTTTGTGCTATAGGCACATGAAGACAGTTTGTATACCAGGGATAGACACTGATCCACAGCTCAGGGCCCCATAGGTTGCCCAGGCCTTCTCACTGACACTCACATTTTGGGGGTCCAGATCAGTCCCATGCTGGCCTCCCCACTGTCGGTCTGGGGTCCAAGAGCACTCCGCTGTTCAGATCAGCTGTCTCTGCTGGTTTTGCCAGCCCATTCTTTGCCAATTTGCTCATCACTCCTCTCTCTCTGTCACTGGGTTCCTTGGGTTCAGTTCAGTGCTTAGTTGTGTGTTTGCCTCTGCTTCCATCAGTCACAGGATGAAGGCTCCCGGATGGTTATAGACATCAAGTTCATTATCAGGGATGGGCATTCGAGATGATCCCTCCACTATTGCTTAGCTTGCCAATTGGTGTTATCCCTTTAGATCACTCGAGGTCACTCTGGTGCCTGATCTGTCTTTGATCCTATGATTCCCTCTTCCCCCTATTCTACCCCCACCCCCTCAACTTCCTGTTCCCCCATGACCAACTCCCTTCCTCTTTACCCCCTCTATTCTTCCCAGGTCCCACTCCCCCCACCCCTCGCCGTGTTCCCCATCAGAGGATCTTGTCTCCATCCTCTTCTCTTGGGTACTATACATATATGCATATCTTTTAGGTTCTTTCCTGTTTCCCAGACTCTCTATCTGTGGAAGTGCAGACTGGCACTATCCTGATCCATATCTAGAATCCATATATGAGTGAGTACATACCGTGTTTGTCTTTTTGCGACTGGGTTACCTCACTCAGGATGGTTTCTTCCAGTGCTATCCATTTCCCTGCGAATTTCAAGATTCCATTGTTTTTTTCTGCTGAGTAATACTCCATTGTGTAAATGTACCACATTTTCTCTATCCACTCTTCAGTTGAGGGGCATCTAGGTTGCTTCCAGGTTCTGGCTATTACAAACAATGCTGCTATGAACATAGTGGAGCAGATGCCCTTGTTGTATGAACCTGCCTCATTTGGATAAATGCCTAAGAGTGGAATTGCTGGGTCTAGTGGTAGATTAATTCCCATTTTCCTGAGGAATCTCCATACTGATTTCCAAAGAGGCTGTATGAGTCAGCATTCCCACCAGCAGTGGAGGAGTGTTCCTCTCTCTCCACATCCTCTCCAGCATAAATTGTCTTCGGTGTTTTTGATTCTAGCCATTCTGACAGGAGTAAGATGGTATCTCAGAGTTGTTTTGATTTGCATTTCCCTGATGGCTAAGGATGTTGAGCACTTTCTTAAGTGTCTCTTGGCCATTTTAGCCTCCTCTACTGAGAATTCTCTATTTAGCTCTGTACCCCACCTTTCAAGTGGATCCTTTGGTGTTTTGGAGACTTGTTTCTTGAGTTCTTTGTAAATTTTGGAGATTAGCCCTCTGTCAGATGTAGGGTTAGTGAATATCTTTTCCCATTCTGTGGCCTGCCTTTTTGTCTTTTTGACTGTGTCCTTTGCCTTACAGAAGCTTTTTAGTTTCAGAAGGTCCCATTTGTTAATTGTCGATCTCACTGCCTGTGCCACTGGTGTTATGTTTAGGAAGTGGTCTCCTGTACCAACTCGTTGAAGAGTATCTCCCACTTTCTCTTCTAAAAGTTTCAGTGTGGCTGGATGTATGTTGAGATCTTTGATCCATTTGGACTTAAGTTTTGTACAAGGCGATAAACATGGATCTATCTGCAGTCTTCTGCATACCAGTACCCAGTTATACCAGCACCATTTGTTGAAGATGCTTTCTTTTTTCCACTGTACAGTTTTAGCTTCTTTGAGTTTTTAGCCCCATTTTACAGACTCAGAAACAAAGGTTTCAAAAATGTGGTAGACAATAGTACACAACCACAAATTTTTTCCTCCTTATATGTGTGTCCCTTTGTCATGGGGCATTTCTGCTGCTTCCAAGAAAAGATGGGATACACTGATCTTCGACTTAAACTCTGGGCTACCCTGGTGCCTGGCCTTGGTAAAACAGATGTAGCAGTTCCAAGCCTCTGTAATCCTTACACTCCCACAAGGAGGCCTGAGCTAGCCTATTTGAAGACAGACATTCACATGGAGAGACGCAGTCAACAATGCCACAAGGACTCCAGGCCTCAATCAGCCACTGGCTGCTGCCACTCCAGTGAGGCCCCAGCATGCGCAGCCCAAGGCGCTGACTCACAAAATCATGAACTAAAAATGAATTTTTCTTTGAGGTCACAAAGCTTTGGGGATGTCTGTAGCACAGCAAGAGATGATTGAAACAAAAGGTTGTGACCAAGGTCACATGGCCATGTCACTGCCGTGAAGCAAAGCAAGCGTTCAAATCCAGTCTTTAGGGTGATGAGTTTTTGTAAATCTCTCTCTTAACATCTGAACATGGAAAGTAACCACAACCCATGATGCGGTGCGGTCGGTCTTTCTAGTGATCTAGCTGATCACCAGGGTTGATTTGACTGATTTCAGGGTTGAGAAATACATTGCTAGTTAAGAGTTCTCATGATTTCTTCTCCTAGGAAACAGACTATATAGAATATAAAAATGTTTCCCCAGTGCTAGTAAATTGCCCATGTGTCAGAAATGCCCCCCTCCCCCAGCCCACATGCACACATGTATGTGGGCAGCATTGATTGGATCCATGGGAGAGGGATACATGGGGGCCTGGGAGGAGACAGAGGAAATGGTACGAGCTGAATATGATCAAGATACACTGTATAGGGGCTAGAGAAATGGCTAAATGGTTAAAATGTGCATTGTTCTTGCAGAGAACCGAAGTTCAGTTCCTAGCACCACTCAAGAAGCTCAGCACTGCCTGTAATTTCAGGGGATCCAGCTCCCTCTTCAGGCCTCCAAGTGCACTACATTCACATACAAATACCCACATATGTACACATAAATAAAAAATAGAAATCCTTTTATAAGATATGTACAAGCATGAAATTGTCTAAGAATAAATAAAATATTTTAAAATATTATTTCTAATAGAAGCTAACTAGTTGGCTTGCTTGATTTCTCTCTTCTCCATCTAATTACACAATATTTTTATACAACCCTCCACCACCGCAGATTCATTGTTTTGGTATATTATACTGTCCTGGTTGATTGGTTTAAATAGCATTCTAAGGTTTTAACTCTGCAGTGTATAAATTTGTCAATGGATGGTTTCTTGAAAGGCAAAGAAGAGAATAACTGTGTTGTAAATAAAATTAATAAGACCAAGAACAACCCTTGCCTGGACATAGTTTAAGAAAGGTATTCCATTGGATAGCACCAGTCAGTAGGTAATAGAGCCACTGGATAATTAAAAAATCTGAAATCTTCCTTTACAGCTAAGTCTATTTAATCTTGAGTAAGAGAAAGAAAAAAATTAATTTATTTCATGTGCATTGGTGTGAGGGTGTCAGATCCCTTGAAGCTGGAGTTACAGACAGTTGTGAGCTGCCATGTGGGTTCTGGGAATTAAACCCAGGTCCTTTGGAAGAGCAACCAGTGCTCTTAACTGCTGAGCCATCTCTTCAGTCCTGAGAAAGAAAAAAAATTTTAGAAAAGAGAATCAAGAAAGAAAAATGATGAAGAGATAATTTAGCATGCTAGAATCTAGATGCATGTGAAGAGACATTCCATACAAATGAAGAAAGGCCATCTAACCTTCACTCTATCCCTAAGTCTACTGTTTCCACACGTTTTCAGTGAACCACACCTACAAGAAGTGCCTATGTCCCTGGAACATTCTTACTTTCTTTCTTTATTCTTTTTTGTTGTCTAAGAAAATTCTCTTTCAGGAAGCAGTTTTGGTAGCTTGTATAGCAATGAGCTTAAATGAACATGTGTCTACTTGCTTCAGAGAAATTATAACTGAGATCCTGTTCATAAATAGCCGTTGTTGGATTAGCTGGACCACAGCCTATAAGTCATTCTAATATATATATATATATATATATATAGAGAGAGAGAGAGAGAGAGAGAGAGACAGAGACAGAGACAGAGACAGAGACACAGAGACAGAGAGAGACAGAGATCCTATAAGTTCTGTAACTCTAAAAACCCTGTTGAATACAGGCACACATTCACTGAATTTAGGAATAAAAGTCTCAAAGGAAAAAAAGGCGGACAGAAAGTGGGGCAGAGGTAGCCAGTTTCTAGTAGTAGGATTATCCTGGCAATGTGTTCAGGTAAAGACTAGCTTAGATGACTGTCACAGGGAAGCCAAAGTAAGGTTATTAATGCTTAATGACAAAAAAGAGCAATGATTTGGAGTAGACCCAAAGAGTACCAGGCATACACATATAGGCGTATATGTGTTAGAAATGCCAGTTTGAGGTTATGATCATTACATAAAGAGAGATTAATTCAAAGAGAGACTAAGTCACTAGAATGACTAAAACAAAAGATTGACCACATCAAAATGGTTGGCAAAGACAGAGCCTTGGTTACTCTCATACACTACTAATGAGAATGGCAAATGCATAACCTCTTAGGGAAACCATTTTTCAGCTCCTTTAAGGCAAACCATTCATCTACTCTATGACCCAGCAATTCCTCTTCTAGGTATTTATCCAAGAGAAACAAAAACATGTGTTCTCAAAAAGACTCATATGGGAATGTTTATAACAGTCCTATTTGTAATAATCATAAACTGGAAGTCACCCAAATGTCCATCAACAGAAGAATGGATAAACAAGTTGTGGTGTATTCATACCATAACAAAAATAGTTCTCAATAATAAGAAGAATGAACTACTAATGCATAAAACAACATTGATAAATTACAAAAATATTATATTGGGCCAAGTTTTGGCAATCTGCAGTGCACAGGCCTAATCTAGCTCATCATCTACTTTAAATAAGGCACTATTGGAATCTGGTCACACCCATTCATTTCCATACTTTCTGTGTTTGCCTTAGTGCTATAGCAGCAGAGCTCAGAGTTGAGACACCAGAGCTACAAAGCCAAAAACATTACTATTTACACAAAACATCTTCCAATCTCTGTATTAAAAGAACAAAGCCAAGCACAAAAAGAAAGTATACACTATATGATTTCAATTGGGTGAAATACAAGAACAGACCCGGACTAACCAACATCAATTAGTCAGTGTATTAGTCCAAGTTCTCCAGGAAACAGAACTAATGGATATGCATTTATTCAGAGACTTGGATTATGTCATATGGAGACACAGAAGTTCCAGAACATGTCATCTACAAATGGGAGAACTGAGGAAGCCATTGGTATAACTCCCAGTTTGAGGCCAAACAGGGGAACTGCTGGCATAAGTCATAGAATGCAATAAATAAATAAATAAATAAATAAATAAATAAATAAAATACTAAGTGTTGATGTCCCAGCTCCCCAGCAAGGGAAGAGGGGAATGGGAATTACCCCTTCCTCTGACATTTCCTTCTGTTTGATCCTTCCACAATTTTGTAAATACTGATCCATCTTTGTTCAGACTAAATTCAAGCATTGGTCCCTTCTGCAAACACCCTCATAGACATACTCATAAATGAAGTTTTATCAAGTATCTGGGTATCACTCATCACAGTCAAGTTGATACATAAAACTCTCCATCACACAAGAAGAGAGCATTCATAGCAAACACACACACACACACACACACACACACACACACACAGGATCATGTGCACTCACCTGTGCTTAACATTTTAAAGCAATGAAAATATTTATGTCTTGTTTGGTGTGGTGGTTATGTTTGTGCACAACCATAAAACTCATCAAACTCAACACCAAAGACAAGGAACTTTTATGAATAAAGAGACACATATTTTTGTCTGAAATAAGCTAACTAGCCTTATCTAAAGGGGAATTCTAGAAGAATAATTTATTTCTAAGAAAACAAATTTGAAATCAATGAGAAAATATTTATTTACCAAAATAACCTCCTTTTTCCACCCACCAAAAAAGAAAATTGAGTAAGAAAACCATTTATATGACATCATGAAATTTGCAGGCAGATGGAACTGGAAAAAAATCATTCTGAATGCAGTAATCAAGACCCAGAAAAATAAACATGGTATTATTTGCTTACATGTGAATATTAGCCATTAAATAAGTGCTAGTTGTAACCAAGCTACAATCCATAGACTTAGAGAGATTAGGTAAAGAGGAATGGTCTAGGGTACCAAGCTATAATCCGTACACCTAGAGAGGTTAAGTAAAGAAGATGGGTCTAGGGGAGACACATGGACCTCCCTAGAAAGGAAAAAATAGAATAGATTTTACAGGTCGACTGGGGTTAGATGAGGACCAGGAACAATGGGATGATCTGATAGGGATGAGGGAGAGATAAGGTAGAGACAGATAATGTGGGGAGAAACAGCTGGAATTCAGGGACATGTGAGGGTCATCTCTTGTCATCAAATGAGGCTTTCAGTAGCAGGACTTGGTTACATTCTATTAGTTGATGGCCAACAGGTTGGCCCATGGAATTCCAAAAACAACCCAGGATGTTGTTAAAATAAAGGATTGCTCTCCATAAACTGACCATGAAGCCCCATTGCCAAGGAAAACACCCACACAATTTGTTGAACATGGAGCAGGAGAACTGGTACCTACCTGGCACCTTCAGCCCCGTGTTCTAAACTCTTTGGTGAGAGAAGGTATACTGCAGGCTACCAGAAGAAAAATGTGGACACCAACACAGCCACAAAGCCTTTGACCTTCTATTTGTCCTGCCTGAAAAATATACTAGGGCAATAGTGGCACAGATCTTGTGGGAGTAACCTACCAATGTCTGATTTGACTTATGACCCACTACATAAGAAAGAACTCATACCTGACACTGTTTGGGTAACCAAGAACCAGAGACTAGTTAGCCTAGAGACCTAAGGTAAAACCAAACACTACTAGCCTTAGAGAGATCAGGGATAACAGGAACGTACCTGAATATAATAAAAGCAATATACAGTAAACCAACAGCTAACATCAAACTAAATGGAGAGAAACTCAAAGCAGTTCCTCTAAAATCAGGAACAAGACAAGGCTGTCCACTCTCTCCATATCTCTTCAATATTGTACTTGAAGTTCTAGCTACAGCAATAAGACAACAAAAGGAGATCAAGGGGATACAAATAGGAAAAGAAGTCAAACTTTCACTATTTGCAGATGATATGATAGTTTACATAAGTGACCCAAAAAACTCCGCAAGGTTACTCCTAGAGCTGATAAACACCTTCAGCAATGTGGCAGGATACAAGGTAAACTCAAAAAAATCAGTGGCCCTATTATATACAGATGATGAAGTGACTGAGAAAGAAATCAGAGAAACATCACCCTTTACAATAGCCAAAAACAGCATCAAATATCTGGGGATAATGTTAACCAAGGAAGTTAAAGACCTGTATATCAAGAACTTTGTGTCTTTAAAGAAAGAAATCAAAGAAGATACCAGAAAATGGAAAGATCTCCCATGCTCTTGGATTGGTAGGATCAACATAATAAAAATGGCAATCTTGCCAAAAGCAGTCTACAGATTCAATGCAATCCCTACCAAAACTCCATCACAATTCTTCAAGGACCTGGAAAGAACATTAATCAACTTTATATGGAAAAACAAAAGGCCCAGGATAGCCAAAACATCCCTATACAATAAAGGAACTTCAGGAGGCATCACCATACCTGACTTCAAGCTCTATTATAGAGCTATAGTCCTGAAAACAGCTTGGTATTGGCACAAAAATAGGCAGGTAGACCAATGGAACCGAATCGAAAGCCCTAATTTTAACCCACACACCTACGAACACTTGATTTTTGACAAAGAAGCTAAAACTGTACAATGGAAAAAAGAAAGTATCTTCAACAAATGGTGCTGGCATAACTGGGTACTGATATGCAGAAGACTGCAGATAGATCCATGTTTATCGCCTTGTACAAAACTTAAGTCCAAATGGATCAAAGATCTCAACATAAATCCAGCCACACTGAAACTTTTAGAAGAGAAAATGGGAGATACTCTTCAATGAGTTGGAACAGGAGACCACTTCCTAAACATAACACCAGTGGCACAGGCACTGAGATCGACAATTAACAAATGGGACCTTCTGAAACTAAAAAGCTTCTGTAAGGCAAAGGACACAGTCAAAAAGACAAAAAGGCAGGCCACAGAATGGGAAAAGATATTCACTAACCCTACATCTGACAGAGGGCTAATCTCCAAAATTTACAAAGAACTCAAGTAACAAGTCTCCAAAACACCAAAGGATCCAATTAAAAGGTGGGGTACAGAGCTAAATAGAGAATTCTCAGTAGAGGAGGCTAAAATGGCCAAGAGACACTTAAGAAAGTGCTCAACATCCTTAGCCATCAGGGAAATGCAAATCAAACCAACTCTGAGATACCATCTTACTCCTGTCAGAATGGCTATAATCAAACACACCAAAGACAATTTATGCTGGAGAGGATGTGGAGAGAGGGGAACTCTACTCCACTGCTGGTGGGAATGCCGACTCGTACAGCCTCTTTGGAAATCAGTGTGGAGATTCCTCAGGAAAATGGGAATTAATCTACCACTAGACCCAGCAATTCCACTCTTAGGCATATATCCAAATGAGGCAGGTTCATACAACAAGGGCATCTGCTCCACTATGTTCATAGCAGCATTGTTTGTAATAGCCAGAACCTGGAAGCAACCTAGATGCCCCTCAACTGAAGAGTGGATAGAGAAAATGTGGTACATTTACACAATGGAGTATTACTCAGCAGAAAAAAAACAATGGAATCTTGAAATTCGCAGGGAAATGGATAGCACTGGAAGAAACCATCCTGAGTGAGGTAACCCAGTCGCAAAAAGACAAACATGGTATGTACTCACTCATATATGGATTTTAGATATGGATCAGGATAGTGCCAGTCTGCACTTCCACTGATAGAGAGTCTAGGAAATAGGAAAGAACCTAAAAGATATGCATATATGCATAGTACCCAAGAGAAGAGGATTGAGACAAGATCCTCTGAATGGATGGGGAACACGGCGAGGGGTGGGGGAGTGGGACCTGGGAAGAAGAGAGGGGTGAAGAGGAAGAGAGTTGGTGATGGGGGAACAGGAAGTTGAGGGGGTGGGGGTAGAATAGGGGGAAGAGGGAATCATAGGATCGAATACAGATCAGGCACCAGAGCGACCTCGAGTGATCTAAAGGGATAACACCAATTGGCAAGCTAAGCAATAGTGGAGAGACCACCTCGAATGCCCATTCCTGATAATGAACTTGATGTCTATAAGCATCCGGGAGCCTTCATCCTGTGACTGATGGAAGCAGAGGCAAACACACAATTAATCACTGAACTGAACCCAAGGAACCCAGTGACAGAGAGAGAGGAGTGATGAGCAAATTGGCAAAGAATGGGCTGGCAAAACCAGTAGAGACAGCTGATCTGAACAGGGGAGAGCTCTTGGACCCCAGACCAACAGTGGGGAGGCCAGCATGGGACTGATCTGGACCCCCAAAATGTGAGTGTCAGCGAGAAGGCCTGGGCAACCTATGGGGCCCTGAGCTGTGGATCAGTGTCTATCCCTGGTATACAAACAGTCTTCGTGTGCCTATAGCACAAAGAGGGATGCTCTCTCAGCCTGGACTCTTAGGGGAGTGCCTGGACCCTACCCAGAGTAAAATGACAGACTCTAGATATCCCCTATGTGGAAGGATTTGGCAATAGGGTGGGAAGGTGGGGGGGAAGGGGAGTGCGGGAGGAGGGGAGGGAGAAGAAACTGGGATTGACATGTAAAACAAGCTATTTAAAATTAAAATAAAAAATGATTAAAAAAAAGTACCCAAAAGATGATAGGTCTCTTGACAGTTATGTCTATTCTTTGGACTCTTTTCCTTTTATTGGGTTGCTATATCCAACTTTGGTATGATAGTTTTTGCTTCATCTTTTATGTTTTATTTTGTCATGTCTGGTTGTTATCTCTCAGAAGCCTGTTCTTTTCTAATGAGATACAGAAAGGTAGTGGATCTAGAGGAACTGGGGAAGAACTGGGGGAACAGAAGAAGGGGAAATTATAATCAGGATATATTGTATGGGAAAAGAATCTATTTCAATAAAAGGGGGAAAAAGGAAGACATCAAATAGGAAATTGGGAGATCTAAGTTTCCTTGTTGGTAAAGGCAGAGTTTTCACAACTTCTACATTTGTGGAAGCTCTGACCTTCTAGAAGCCACCTGCATTCATCCTCCAGCTGCAGGTGCTGAGTCAGGACCATCACAGAGGTCACACCCAGCTCCGTTCTTCCATGTTTGCTCACCACACCATAGGTCAGACTCTCCTCATCTATCATATTGTTTCCAACTTTACCTGATATGTTCATCTAATTACACCAACTTTCCCCTGCCCTCTTACCAATCTATTGTTACGCTTTAATAATAGGCAGGGAAAATGGCTTCACAAGAACTATTTCAGGCAACATAAGCTTTGATCAACTGAAATCAATGAAGGCCCATAGTATCTTATCACATCTCAATAGAAGAAAACATAACCATTTCTGTTTCTCCTGATTCCTAGGGATGAAATACAGTCCCAAGCCAGTTTCTACACTGTGTTTATGCAAGTATGAGGCAGTTGTATAGGGCAGTTTGGGATAACAGTGTTGCCAAGAAGATCTGCATTAGCAATGTGCCAGTGTTTTACCATGGGAGCACATCTAGAAGAATTGGCATCACTATATAGATCTTCCTCTGGGACCAAGGAGATGGCTCAACAGATATTGCCACCAAGCTTGATGAACTAAGTTCAATTTCCAAGACCCACATGATGGAAGGAGAAAAGTTACCCTTGAAAATTGTCCTCTGACCTCCACACACATGCAAAACACACTACATACACACACACACACACACACACACACACACACACACACACACACACACACACCAAACAAATGTAAAGTCTTCTGGTTTATCAATTTTACAGGTTGATTTAAATCATGCTGTATTTTGGGGTTTTTTGGAAATTTTTAATAAGCCTTAGTATAAGCCTCTGCTACTATTTTTATAGAATTCAGAAACAGTTTGGTATAACTGAACCAACTATGGTCAAGATGCCCACATCTTATTCCTCTACTATGGAAAGGCCCAAGGCTACCTCCCTCATTCTTTCCATTTACTCATCCAGCAAACACGACTGCAATCTCAACAAGCCACGCAATGAGTTAGATATTTCCTCCCTCATCAGGGAAGTCATATTCAGGTGAAATAATTTGTTGATAGCAAAAGCACCCAGACTTTGTTATTCCTGCTAGGCCATAGAAAGCAATCTACTTAGCCGGGCGGTGGTGGCCCACGCCTTTAATCCCAGCACTGCAGAGGCAGGCGGATCTCTGTGAGTTCGAGGCTGGGCTGGACCGACAGCCTCCAAAACAATACAGAGAAACCCTGTCTCGTAAAAAAACAAAAAAAAGAAAGAAAGCAATCTACCTTGTCATATTGCCTTTTGATTCCTCACCAGGCTGGTAACCAGGTCTCCGTTCATGTATCTGAGCTCTCTGCATATCTCAGTGGGATTTTGTATGTCTAAGTTTAAACACACACACACACACACACACGGGGTGTGGAGGAAAGGAGAGAGAGAAGAGGAGAAATAGGTATTTTCAGGCAAACTGAGTGTCTAGACCATGATTTATAAATTGTCAGATCTTTGGAGACTAGAAGAATAATATAAATGAGCAAAGCAAATCTAGTATATGACAGCAAATAACTGAACTTGGCCTCAGTGTGAAGATAAAATGGATGGTGTGGAGTATACAGTTATGTAGAACAAATGTTAGCCATGTACTCAGTTCAAGCCAGCTATTGCCTGGAGGAATAAAAGTCTCATCTTGCCA
The DNA here is from genome assembly GCF_017639785.1 of Mesocricetus auratus. Classification (NCBI taxonomy): domain Eukaryota; kingdom Metazoa; phylum Chordata; class Mammalia; order Rodentia; family Cricetidae; genus Mesocricetus; species Mesocricetus auratus. The sequence continues at coordinate 36,204,505 of NW_024429194.1, read as the reverse complement.
TATCTGTTGAGTTCTCAATAAAACCTAGACATATTCAAATGAAGTCTTCATTTGAAAATGTAGCAACTAATTCCCATTGTAAGCTTTATTCAAGATACAACCATGAATACCAAGGAAAAACGAGAGGCAATGGCAACAAATATGGCTCATTGCGTCAGTTTTCCACCTCTTGTCTAAGTACCATGAGAGACTTAAATGACCATCCAAGAAACCGGAAGTACTATGGGGGTAGCCAAATGTCCCCGGTATGGAAGATCCTGTGCAACGGGATGCAGAGGTGGAATTGAGTGAAGGTATGAGCCCAGCACATGTTCATAATAGCAGTACAGCTGCAAAGATGGGTTATTGGGGAGCGGTGGATATATTACTAAGAAAAGCAATACCAGGTGCCACCTACTGGGAACCTCAGCAAGGGCTTCTGTAGCTAAACAAGTCATAAGAAAACGGAGTTGTTGGCAGAGCCACTTGCCTTTAAATAGACCTGTAGGCTTAGCCAAAAAACCACTATGGAACAGACCACCATGGCAGAGGTACCAGGACCTTTCCCACTTTCCAAGTGTTTCTCAGAACCTAAAATGCAAAGAAGGAGTTCCCCCACCTGCCACTCAACATCCCAATTAGGACTTTGAAAAAACCCACAAGAGAATCAAGATGGATTCAATTTTATGTAGAAAATTAAAGAAGTCTCTCTCTTGCCCCAAAATCATCTTTAAAGAATTCACACAATTGTGCTGGAGAGATGGCTCAGTGGCTAAGAGCACTGGTTGCTCTTCCAGAGAACCTGGGTTCAATCCTGAGCACCCACATAAGAGTTCAAAACTGTATGTAATTCAAGTTCTAGGGGATCTGACATCCTCATGCAGGCAAAACATCAATGCATATATTTTTAAGTTAAGAATTTATATAATTATGTGTCAATGATTTATTAAACCATAATGTTTAAAACAGTAGTTCTCAAACTGTGGGTCATGACCTCTTCAGCAAATCTCCCTTTCCAAAAATATTTGCACTGCAATTCATAACAGTAGCAAAATTACAGTTATGAAGCAGCAACAAAAATAATTTTATGGTTGAGGACTCTCTACAACATGAGGAACTGTATTAGAAGGTCACAGCATTAGGAAGTCTAAGAACCGCTGTGTTAAAGAAATGCTTTTTGAAGGATAAAAAAAGGTTCATTATTTCAACTTGGGTGTTGGTTGTCCTTTCTGAGATGCTCCAAATAGCAAGTGACTCTCAGAAGAATAAGAAAATAGTGCATAGAGTGCCAGCTGGCGTCATCCTTGTAGATATCTGGAAATCTCCCTAGTGCCAGATCTCTCCTCAAACCTATAATTACTACCTCTATAATGGTATCTCTCATCCTGCGCTTCTCTATAACGGCAATCTAAGCAATAGTGGAGAGGCTACTTTAAATGCCCTTCCACTATAATGAGATTCATAACTACCTTATATGCCATCCTAGAGCCTTCATTCAGTTGCTGATGGAAATAGAGGCAGACACCCACAGCTAAACAATGAACTGAACTCCCGGAACCCAGTTGCAGAGAGGGAGGAGTGATGGGCAAGGGGGTCAAGACCAGGCTGGTGAAGCCCACAGAAGCAGCTGACCTGAACAAGGGGGAGCTCATGGACCCCAGACTGATGGCTGAGAGGCAGCTTGGGACTGATGCAGACCCCTGGAATGTGGATGTCAATGAGGAGGCCTAGGCAATCCATGGGGCCTCTGGTAGCGGATCAGCATTTATCCCTGGCATATGAATGGACTTTGGGAGCCCATTCCATGTGGAGGGATGTGCTCTGGGCTGCACACATAGGGGAGGGCCTGGGTCCTGCCCCAATGATATGCAGACTTTGGGGATCTCCCATGGAGTGCCTCACCCTCCCTGGGGAGAGGAGGGAAGATGGGATTAGTGGGCTGGTGGGGGACAGGGAAAGAGGGAGGGAGAGGGAGTTGGGATTAACATATGAAGCAGGCTTCTTTCTAATTTAAATTAAAAATTTAAAAAAAAGAAAATAGTGCATAGTTGGGAAGGTTTCACCTGGAACATTCTCTTGTAAATTTTATTGGCTGCTATTAGTTTCCTGTTGCTACTCTAATAAATTTCAACAAGCTTAATGTTTGAAAACAACACAAATTTATAATTTATTGTCTTATGGTTCTGATGGCTAACATCTGAAATGTGTCTCATGGGGCTACAATCAAGAGGTCTTGGGGCTGGGCTGCTTTCTGGAAATTCTACAGAATTTTCTAGAAGGCTTACATACCTTACCTCACAGTCTTGCCCCTCCTACATAAGTCATCAATTGCACCTCTCTGATCTCTTCTACTGTGATCACATTTTCTCTGACTCACAAAAACAAGGACTTCTACTTTCAAGAACACTTGTAGTTGCTTCAGACCCCCCAAAATAACCTAGGGTAATCTTTCAGCTTTTAATCAGCTTGTTAGCAACCTTAATTTTTTTTGTTTTTCGTTTTTTTATTAATTTTTTTATTTTTATGTTTAAATTTAGATTAGAAACATGGTTGGTTCACAAGTCAGTTCCAGGTCCCTCTCCCTTTCCCTCCCCTCCTCCCGTGCCCTCCACCCAACTCTCCCATTATCCCCTCATTTCCCCAGGGAGGGTGAGGCCCTCCATGGGGGTGTCCATAGTCTGTCATTTCATCCAGGGCAGGGCCTAGACCCTCCCCACAAGAGTTCAGGGTGAGAGTTCATCTCACATTGTTGGATGGGAGTCCAAAGTCCATGTGTATACTCGGGATGTATACTGATCTACTGCCCAAGGCTCAGTAGATTACTTAGGCCTCCTCACTGACACCCCCATTCAGGGGGTCTTGATCAGTCCCATGTTGGATTCCCAGGCATCAGCCTGGGATTCAAGAGTTAACCCTTGTCAGGTCAGCTGTTTCTGGGGTTAAACCAGCCCAGTCTTAACTCCTTTGGTCATCAGTCCTCCCTCTCTGTTACTGGCTTTCTTGAGTTCAGCTCAGTACTTAACCAAGGGAGTCTGCCTCTTCTTCCATCAGCCACTGAATGAAGTTTCTGTTTCCCAGACTCTCTGGCCATGGGATTGTAGGCTGGCACTTCCCAGATCTATATCTAAAATCCATATATGAGAGAGTACATGCCATGTTTCTCTTTTTGTGACCGGGTTACCTCACTTTCGATGGTTTCTTCTAGTGTCATCCATTTGCCTGCAAATCTCAGGATTCCATTGTTTTTTTCTGCTGAATAGTATTCCATTGTGTAAATGTACCACATTTTCTCTATCCACTCTTTGGTTGAGGGGCATCTAGGTTGCTTCCAAGTTCTGGCTATTACAAATAATGCTGCTCATAGAACATAGTGGAACAGACATCCTTGTTGTATTAATGGGCATCTTTTGGATATATGCCTAAGAGTGGAGTTGCTGGGTCTTGTGGTAGGTTTATTCCCAGTTTTCTGAGGAATCTCCATACTGATTTCCAAAGTGGCTGAACCAGTTGGCACTGCCACCAGCAATGGAGGAGTGTTCCTCTTTCGCCACATCCTCTCCAGCATAAATTGTCGTTGGTGTTTTTGATTTTAGCCATTCTGACAGGAGTGAGATGGTATCTCAGAGTTGCTTTGATTTGCATTTCCCGGATGGCTAAGGATGTTGAGCACTTTCTCAAGTGCCTCTCAGCCATTTTAGACTCCTCTATTGAAAACTCTCTATTTAGTTCTGCAGCCCACTTCTTAATTGGGTCCTTTGCTGTTTTGGAGACTTGCTTCTTGAGTTCTTTGTAAATTTTGGAGATCAACCCTCTGTCAGATGTGGGATTAGTGAATATTTTTTCCCATTCTGTGGGCTGCCTTTTTGTCTTGCTGACTGTGTCCTTTGCCTTACAGAAGCTTCTCAGTTTCAGTAGGTCCCATTTATTAATTGTTGATCTCACTGTCTGTGCTACTGGTGTTATGTTCAGGAAGCTGTCTCCTGTACCAATTCTTTCAAGGGTACCACCCACTTTCTCTTCTAAGAGGTTCAGTGTGGCTGGATTTATGTTGAGGTCTTTGATCCATTTGGACTTAAGTTTTGTGCATGGCGATAAACATGGATCGATCCGCATTTTTCTACATGCCAGTCTCCAATTATGCCAGCACCATTTGTTGAAGATACTTTCTTTATTCCATTGTATATTTTTAGCTTCTTTGTCAAAGATCAGATGTTCGTACGTGTGTGGGTTAATACCCGGATTTTCAATTCGATTCCATTGGTCTGCCTGTCTATTTTTGTGCCAATACCAAGCTGTTTTCAGGACTATAGCTCTATAATAGAGCTTGAGGTCAGGGATAGTGATGCCTCCGGACGTTGCCTTGTTGAACAGGGTTGTAAGCTGTTTTTATTGGTGTTTTTGATCTCAGTCATTCTGATGGGTGTAAGATGGAATCTCAGAGTGGTTTTGATTTGCATTTCCCTGATGACTAAGGATGTGTGAAGCATTTCCTTAAGTGTCCTTCCACAATTTACATTTGTTCTGTTGAGAATTCTCTGTTAAGATCTAAACCCCATTTTTAATTGGATTATTTGGTAGTTAGATGTCTAGTTTCTTGAGTTCTTTGTAAATTTTGGAGATCACCCTCTGTCAGATGTGGGGTTGGTGAACATCTTTTTCCATTCTGTAGAGAGCCGTTTTGTCTTGTTGACCATGTTCTTTGCTTCTCAGTTTCAGGAGGTCCCATTTATTAATTGTTGCTCTCAGTGTCTGAGCTACTGGTGTTTTATTTAGGAAATGGTCTCCTGTGCCTATGTGTCCAAGTGTATTTCCCACTCTCTTCTATGAGGTTCATTGTGACTGGATTTATAATGAGGTCTTTGATCATTTCAACTTGAGTTTTGTATATGGCAATAGATATGAATCCATTTGCATTCTTTTACATGTTGACAACCAGTTAGTTATACCTGCACCATTAGTTGAATATGTTTTCTTTTTTCCATTTTATGCTTTTAGCTTCTTTGTCAAAACTTAGGTGTCCATAGGTGTGTGTATTGATATCAGGTCCTTCGATCCACAACTCCAGAAAAGCTAGAACCCTCTTCTAGAAACAGATGGAAGCAGATGCAGAAATCCACAACTAACCATTGGGCAGAGCTCCTGGAGTACAACTGAAGTGAGGGAGGAGTGATCATAAGAGCAAAGGAGTCAAGAACATGATGGTATCAGCTAACCAGAGCTAGTGAGAGATCACTGACTCTGGTCTGACAAAGGGGGAACCTTCATAAGACCAAAGTAGACTCCCTTAGTATAGGTGACAATGGTGCAGCTGGGACAATATATGAGGCTACTGGCAATGGATCCAAGATCTAACTCTAATGCACCAACTGACTTAGAGGAACCCATTCTACATGCAGAGATACCTTGATCAGCCTAGACACAGGGGTGTGGGTAGCAGAGAGGTGCCTTGGTCCTGCCTCAATGAGATGATGGGACAGACTTAGTGGAATTCCTAGGGGAGGCCTTACCCTCTCTGACGACCAGATGGGAGGTGAGAGGGAAAGTGGGGGGAACAGGAGGAAAGGAGAGAAGTGGAACTGGGATTTTAATGTAAAAAAATAAATTAATAAAAAACACTTTAAATCTATAACACTGGCAATCACCAAATGCTGGCCAGTGTGTAAAGAAATGGGAGTACTATTCATTGCCTACAGGAATACAGTGATACCTATCATGTTAGAAAACAATCTAGCATACTCTCTTCATATAATCAACTCCAAACTTAGGGCCACCCATGTACTTACTGTTGGTTTACTTGCAATTGCCAAAGCATAGAAATAATCAAGCTATCTGTTAAGTAAAAGGATAAAAATATTAAGTATACCCCTACTACAGAATAGCATAGAACTCAGCTATCAATATTTAGAAATATCAAAATGAAGGGCACCAGTATAAGAAAATCACATATATTGGAGATGAAAACACTATCCAGACATCAGATCAGGGCTTCATTGGGATGAGAAAGGGAAGTACAAGAGACTTTTGGAGACCATGAAACTGTTATGTATGATGTACTGTGATAATGAATACATGACATTAAGTATTTGTCAAAACCATAGGACATACAACAAAGAGAGAACCCTAATATAAACTATAGACTTTGGTCAATAATGGATCAATATTGGTTCATCTATGGTAAAGCATGCATCACATTACACATGACTTTTAACAATAGGGAGGCTATGGAATAGAGAGATATAGTGAGTGGTGTGTGGAAATTTTCTATTCTTTCAATTTAATTGTTATATATACACAAAATTGTTTTTAAAAATACCCATATATCATTCAACCTGTATTTAGCCATGGCCAGCCATCCATTCTAAGTCAGAAATGAACTTTTCACTCTAACTAAAATTATACAAATGTTTCAGTTTTTAATTAGTTAAGGTGTCACTAAATAAGTTATGTATACTAAGAACTAAATCAATTATAACTGTTAGTAATATTTTGTGTTAAACTCTAGAGACCACATGCAGATTCTGCAAAAATGCCCCATATGTAAAGATAATACACAATCCTCCTTACTGAGTGTACCGACTTTGCTGAAATTTGTCTTGGCTATGCTTATTAGTGGCACAGTTGTGGATACCTGAAAAATCAAAGATCAGATGTTCATACGTGTGTGGGTTAATATCATGGTTTTCAATTCAATTCCATTGGTCTACCTGTCTATTTTTGTGCCAATACCAAGCTGTTTTCAGGACTATAGCTCTATAATAGAGCTTGAAGTCAGGGATGGTGATGGCTCCGGACGTTGCCTTGTTGAACAGGGTTGTTTTGGCTATCCTGGGTCTTTTGTTTTTCCATACAAAATTGATTATTGTTCTTTCAAGGTCTGTGAAGAATTGTGCTGGGATTTTAATGGGGATTGCATTGAATCTGTAGATTGCTTTTGGCAGGATTGCCATTTTTACTACATTCATCCTACCTATCCAAGAGTATGGGAGATCTTTCCATTTTCTGGTATCTTCTTTAATTTCTTTCTTTAAAGATTCAAAGTTCTTGCGATACAGGTCTTTCACTTGTTTGGTTAGTGTTACCCCAAGGTATTTAATGTTGTTTGTGGCAATTGTAAAGGGTGATGTTTCTCTGATTTCTTTCTCAGCCCTTTTATCATCTGTATATAGTAGGGCTACTGATTTTCTTGAGTTGATCTTGTAGCCTGCCACTTTGCTGAAGGTGTTAGTCAGCTGTAAGAGTTCCCTGGTAGAGTTCTTTGGGTCATTTATGTAAACTATCATATCATCTTCAAACAGTGAAAGTTTGACCTCTTCCTTCCCAATTTGTATCTCCTTGATCCCCTAGCAACCTTAATTTCATGACACTAAGAGAAAACCCTTTTTTACAGCTCATGCCTAAATTGTAATCAAAACAAGTCAAAGGCACAAAGTGATTCCTTGTGAGAAGTAGCTGGCTCTGGCCAGGTGAGCTGGAAAGACTCACAGTTAAATCTATTGCTACAAATGCAAGATAACCTCTGCTTAAACATCCTTAGCCAACCAAACAAAAGCTTTCCATTATCCACAAAGTAACAACATTCAGAAGAAGGCAGTGCAATAATGCTCCATCGGAATCCTAGCATTGGTCTAGAGGTCTTACAATCCTTCCATCTGAAACTAGTGAGCTAAGAAAACATACAAAAACTTCTGTAATACCCACACCTGTGTGTCTTCAACTTCTACTGGAACTAGATAGGACAGGAATGCTACCAGCAGAGCCACCTTCTACTTGTTTGGCACTCTAAGCCTCCGTTATCTTCAGAGGAGTGGATTGACAGACACAAACTTAGATATGGCCACAAAATCCACAAGTAAAGTAGCGTCAGCACAGGAAAAGTCTACATCTGTGACCTAGGACACATGACCGTGAGATCCTTGGATCTGACATTCTCCTTTTAGAGTCTATCCACCCAGGATACATTCTTTCCTTTTTGAAGTTCCACGTGTACCAAGGCTCTGTACAGAAGGTAAAAGTGAGATTTAACAATACTTAGCATGTCATCAGAGAGGCTTCATTCAGCAACTAATAGGAGCAGATGCAGAGGCCCACAGCCAAGCATTATGTGGAGCTTAGGGAACCCCTCAGAAGAAGGAGAGAAAGGGTTGTAGGATCCAGAGGGGTTGAGGACACTACGAGAACATGACCAACAGAAAGAACTAAGCAGGGCTCATAACCACAGAGCCTACATGGGTCCGTGCTAGGTCCGAGCATATATATTTTGGTTGTGTAGCTTTGTGTTCTCGTGGGACACCTAACAGTGGGGGGGGGGTGTCTCTGACTCTTGCCTGCTCTTAGGATCCTTTTCCTCCTGCTTGGTTGCATGGTCCAGTAATAATATGAGGGTCTGTGCATAGTCTTATTGCAACTTGTTATGCCATGTTCGGTTGATATCCCAGAGAGGCCTGCTCTCTTCTGAAGAGAAATGGAGGAGGAGAAGATCCAGGAGGGAGGCGAGTTGGGAAGTGGGGTGATATCATGGAATAGGAGAGACAAGACTAGGAGGAATGGAGGAAAGCTGAAAGTTGGATGTATTGTATGAGAGAAGAATAAATAAATAAGAAAAGAATTCTAGAATATTCTACACTAAAAGCATTATATGTGGGGGAAAAACCCACAATACTTAACACACAAATCTAGCAAACAACATCAGTAGATCATACCATGAAATGCTAATTATAAACCAGGGCTTTGATTTATATGGTTTTGTAATAGTTGATCATTACACATTGTACAAAATGTGGATCATTTTGAACATAAACCTAAGAAAGCAGAGTAAATGAGTCATAGCAATAAAAACATCACCACCTAGATAAAAAAAATCTCTCAAAATTTGGGATCTTTAGAGAAAAATAATAGAATGAGGTTTGGGAGGCAGAAGCTGATGATTGTTCTAACTCAGTCATCTCATGTTAGGATGGCAATACTTAGCATGTCCCAGCACTCAGACAGCAGAGCAAGCAGATCTCCGAGAGTTCCAGGCCAGCCTGATCTACAAATTGAGTTATAGGAGAGCTAGGGCTATTATACAGAGGAACTTTGTCTCAAAAGAAAAAAAGGATTGGGACTGGACAGATGGTTCAGCGGTTAAGAGCACTGGCTGCTCTTCTGGAGGTCCTGAATTCAATTCCCAGTACCCACATGGTGGCTCATCATCTGTAATGAGATCTGGTGCTCTCTTCTGACCTGCAGGCAAAACACTGTATACTGTATACAAGATAGATAGATAGATAGATAGATAGATAGATAGATAGATAGAGACAGAACACTGTATACATGATAGATAGATAGATAGATAGATAGATACATAGATACATAGATACATAGATACATAGATAGATACATAGATACATAAATACATACATACATACATACATACCAATTTGAAAGCTCAATGTCAAGTCACAATTAACAAGTGGAAAATCCAAGGGATGAGCACTGTTATTCTCTGAAATTGTTTTGGGGTTGTTTTATTTTGTTTTCTCTTTTCTTATCATGGATATCTGAGTGCTTCCTTTCTAGGTGTGTCCCAGAGCTAGCACTACTGGAGTGTAGACTCTCAAGTGATGGACCATGAACAAGAGTTGTCAAGAGTAACAGCTAAGTCGTACAGAAACTGACTCTGCAGAACTTCTGGGTCTGTTGTACCTAGTAGATGCTTTTCCCAGCATGAAAGATTAGTGACTGGAACCAGCTGGCTTGGATTCCCTGTGGCTTCCAATGTCACTGGTCAGAGAAGAGGTAAGGATTTATTGCAGGCTGAGGGTGAAATGAAATCATTATTTGGTCATCATTTCAAATCAGCATAAGCCGACTTCTTCCCCACTCATAGAAGTCCCCTGACACAGTTTCCTCCCTTTTCAAGAAGCCATTATCTGCACTATAAATAATTGACCAATAATAAATTTTCCTGAGCTACAGGGTATTTGCCATTTAATGATAGCATTTGCTTGATGATTCTGTTCAGTTGGAGGAATGCCTTTATTTGTAAACAGCTGCTTAGCAACAGCTTTGTATACTCACATATCTCATTCAGAGCATCTATCGCTTGGTTCTGGGAGTCCTTCAATTCCCTGGGGCTTATGCAGCATTCCCAGCACATGGGCAAAACCCAAAGAAAAACATGCAAGGGAGTTGAATCATTGCAGTTTGTTAACCAAGAGAGGAATTTAATAAAATGAAGCTCCCTACACGGAACCGAGGTGACATTAAAAATATACAAATATGAAGTTGGGTTCTGGGGTCATGAATAACAGTCTGTTTATCCATAACAGAGCCTTCACCTGGAGCAAATCAGGGAAGGGAGTGGGGGACTGGGGATGTGGGAAAGGATGAGAACTTTTATCTGTTTGTGGCTAAAAACAGCTGGCATCTTGGAGCCAAAAAGCAGCCCTAAAGTTGTGTCAATTTTAAGAAAGAATCACAATTGTAGTTTCTCCTTGGGAGTTCCTTTTTACTCACATCATAGTGTGTATGAGTGTGTGTGTATGTGAGTATGTGTGTGAGTGCATACGTGTGTGTATGAGTGTGCGTGTGAGTGTGTGTAAGCGTGTGGGAGATATGTGTGAGTGTTTGAGAGTGTGTTTATGTGTGTGTTTGTGTGTGTGTGTGTGTGTTGTGTAGGAAAGAAAGTACAAATCTCCAGTGAGTTTGTGATATTTTATGGCAGATTCGGACCAAAACTGGGAAAGCTCTGACTTCTCTCTTTTAAAATCTCTCTCTGTTCCTCCTTTCCTCCCTCCCTCTCTGTCTATCCCCACGAAGAATTTTGACTCTATGGCCCAAGCTAGCCTGGAACTCATGTAGTACAGTCTGTTCTCATATTCATGGCAATCCTCCTTCACCAGCTTCCCAGGGATTACAGTACCAGGATTAAAGACATAAGACGTCAAATCTAACTGTTTCCTGTCCGTATGTCAAGACTCTCCACAGTAGAAGCCCAAGGTTCTTTTGTTAAAACTCATTGACATAGCCTGTGGACATTAATTCAAAAGTAGTACTCCTATTATTGAGTTTGGGGAATGAAAAAAAAATAAACCACTTAGGAACAAAAGAACATAGGAAAATAAAATACTACATAAAAACAAAGCGGAATATTCTTTAACCATTCTCCAGCCCCCTCCCACATTGTACCAAGTTTAGGTCTGTGTACCCAGTGGAATGTGGCAGATGTAATGCCATGTCCCATCTAATATTAGCTTTTCAATGACAAAGTAATGTGTGTCTTCGTTGCCTTTTCATTCTCTGTCTCCATCAGGACACTCAACTTGAGAGAAGCTAGATCTCATATCTTAACATTCACATGGTCCCATGGAAAAGCCATTCAGCAAGGAACAGAGGCTTCCAACCAGCAGTTATGCATATAAACCTTCTTGAAAGTGGATCCTCCTGCCTCAGACAGACTTAAGATGACACAACCCAAACCTGGAAACAGAACCACCCAACTAAACCATCCTGGATTCCAGAACCCCATAAAAAGTGAGGTTATAAATATTGTTGCTTTAATCCATGAACTATAGTGGGTGGCTTGTTATATAACAATGAATGAGAAATCTTGACAATAAACTCCATGGTGCTAATTATATTATTGTTATATGCATTATTTTGAATTGGGGGGGAATCTTCTCAAGAGAACTCATTCCATCTCACTGGGTGGATACAAAACGTATCTTTGAGAAATCCAGTTTTCAAATCACTTTTATTCACCTAATTTATATGCATATTATTATAACATTGTCAAATGACAAAAATATATGTAAACATGCATCAGTGTCAGTGTCTTCAAAATGCTTCAACCTAAAGTCCCTGTGGCATGTTTTGCTTTCCTTTTTCAGTGTGTGTTAGCAAGTTTCTTGACATAAATGAACGGTCATTGATACTGCATTTGACTTTAAGGTCCATTATCTTCTGTTCCACTTTACTTAGTGGCTTGGGATGCTGACCTTTGGAGCAACAGCATCCTCTGCCTCCTCTTGGTTTAAGCCAATGTAGGAATAGACAGGGCTCAGATGGTGAGAGGAAAAGATGGAGATGCTTGAATTAATGATAGCTACGGTGATCAGTTACCCTCTCCTCCCATAACCATATTTCAGTAGAAGCTCACCCAGACATTCCTATAGCTACGGATAGACCTCTTAAGGCCAAGAGGAAGAGGAATCTCTGCTGCTGACAGTCCTGGGAGTTCTGCAATGCCTCTATGGGTGATGGAAACTCTGTTCATGCTTTTTAAATAAATGTTATTTGTCTATTACTTTTTTAAAACGTGTGTCTATTCCCACCAAGACTTTCAAACTTGTGGTGGTCCCATTCAACATTAACAATCTGAATTTCTGCTAATACAGGATCTAGATTCCCCATTAGCTGCCATCTGTGGCATTTTGGCAAGCTGTGAATTCTCTAAATACATACCTGTCTTGTACAACTGTCTAGTGCGCTTCCTACTTGGTCAGTTTCCAAGCATTCATAAGATCTACCCCTGCATATTCAATTGAACTCAAGCTTGTGAACTCGAGCTACATCCATGCAAGAGGGACAGTCTCAATCACAAATCATCATTACATAGTGCTGGAATGTTGGCTGCAAGGATGACTCAGACAATGAAGAGAATGACAATTACATAGGGGAGCACCCATGTCCACATAAAGAAGTTTCATTAGAGGGGTTGAGCATTACTGCCTCTTTATAGAACAGCAGCATTGTGGGTGTGAGTCAACTGGGAAGCCTAGTCATTATACCACTGTTTACATAGAAAACACAATTTAGGATCCACTCACTGATTTAGTAATAACATTTTTGGAATATAAACCATTAATTAAATCAGTGAGTTTTTTTAAAGTGGCTCTAAATAAGTACCTTTCAAAGAAGAGACATTCAAACAGGAAAAGTACAGAATTAACTGTCCTAATCCAAAAGATTATAACAGCAAACCATTAAAATCAATCTAGAAGACTGGGAGACAGCTTATTCAGTGAAATGCTTGCCTTACAGGCAAAAGGACATGAGTCCCACATATAAAAAGCTGGAAATGGGTTGCATGGGTTTGTGATCTCAGAGCTGGGGAGGTGGAGGCAAGACGATCCCTAGGGCTTGCTGGCCAGACAACCTAGCCTATGTGGTGACTTCCAATTTTTTTTAATGAATCACTTTTTAGATATTCAGTCACAGAAAATATCCATTAAGTATCATTTGTCATGCACCATTTTAAGCATTGGTTATATAGCAGCAAAGCCAGATTTTCAAATATCTTGCCCTATTGGGTTTATAATCTACTGAAGAAAATCAAATCAGATAAATGGGAAAACTACACAGCATGATGAATAATCATCAGTGTTAGGGGTAAAAATGGAAGAAGAATATATTGTATAGAAGGTATTACAATTTTATATGATTTGGCTCCAAAAAATCCTGGAAAGATGGTGATGTGTAAAGGTTTCAGATGAGTGATAGAGCAAGCCATGAGTACATCTTCCAGAGACGGGTACCAAGTACAAGTTTCAGCAAACTCAAAGATGCTGAAGTGGGTCCAATTAGAATGTTGTGGAAGAAACCTTCCATTCATAGTAAACTAGCAAAATGATAAAATTCTTAGGCAAGAATAAACACTGAAATAAGAGTATAGGGTCTCTGTGAAGAAAGCATTAATACTGCAGAAATGAATAAAAGAAAAGGTAAGTGAATGGAAAAGATTGCATCAGTTCAATAAAGGTAGCAGACCTGCTCACTTGCAGAATGAATTGACAAAGTAAAGACCCAAACCAGGGAATTTTAGGATCAGAAAAGAGTTCACTTACCTACTCCTAAGTCCTAACCCAGGTAGCTCTTGGGAGAATCTGGAAGTAAGGCACCAGCAGATGCTGAAGGAGATAACCACAGTAGGAAGAAACAACCCATAGGAATTTGTTGCCTCTGCATATGGACCACCTCTGTGGGTTCACTGCCACATATCTATTGGTGGGACTGAGGTTGTTCTTAATCAGTGGGGCCAAAGGGAGAAGGGGACACTGGCATCTCTATGTCTACCTCTCCTCGCCTCTAACCATGACAACATCTAGAAAAAATGAGTGCTGATTCGACCCTGCTTTCCAAATCTCACACATATTTCCCCTGGAGCTGGCTCCAAGTTGGAATAACAGAGGGAAGGAGATTCCAGGAAACAGTCAACTTAATATGTGAAAGCTCTACAGAATGACAAACTGAGCCCTACGAATAAAAAGATTCCGTGTTATAGAGATATCGATTGCTCCTAAGCTAATCTGTAAACTCAATGCAACTTCAAATGCCCTATTTCAGAATGGGAGGGGTATCAATCAATGTATTAAGACATTTCAACTGAAAATATTAAAATGCCAAAAAGAGTTATGAAATTTTCCAAAAAAGAAGAAAGGATATCTGACTACCATCTGAAAATATATGATAAATCTATAAAAATAGATTAGACATAAATCAAAGGGGGAGGGGGAAGGGGGAGGGCAGAGGGAAGGAGGGGAGAGAAGGGGAAGAGACATGAATTCATTCAGGAAAAAAATAGTAACACAACAAAAACAGGGAAACATGTATAAACATTTTACCCCACAAGTAAATAGCTAATGCATTATTTGGAAAGATATTCAACCTCATTGATAACTAGAGAAAAGTGTGTTGGTGCCATAATGCAATGCTATTTTACACCATCACAGTGAGTGAAGCTGGAGAGCTTGACCATCCCAAACACAGCCAAGGGTGAAGATAGATCTCTTGTACAAGAAACGTGGGTTGACTTTTCTGCCTTTTGTTTCATTTTATACTTTTCATTCAAAGTATAGATTCAATCCAAGTATGAGCTAAGACTTGGATAATGGAAATAAATAAATAATATTTAATAGTGATTGAAAACACCAGGTATGATGACTCATGCCTCTAATTCCAACACTCCAGAGGATTGAGGTGAGATTGAGGCTGGAGGTTAGCAAATTTGATCTGGGCTGTCAGGAAACAAGAAAGAAAAACTGGAAGAGTAGTTAAAAGTTTGAGATGGTATTTACTGCTATAAGCCGTGCTTAAGTCGGGATTTGGTCCCACTCCGAAGTCCCCATCTCACTCTGAAATGCGCCATGAGATAGGCTCATGATCCAGAACCTCTAGGCTTCTCCCACCATGAGTTCCCAGAAAGTTTCAGCCTCCACCACAAGAGATCCTCCAGACCCAAGTCTTCCATACTACCATTTCATAACATAGGATGACAAACAATGGGAAGATTAATTTCTTTCAGAAAAAGAAAGAAAAGAAAGCTAGCAGTGTTTTCTCAAAATCTACTGAATAATATCATATGAACACTGATAAGAGACTAATTAAGTCCTTGTTTAGAAAAATTTTAACTGTTCAAGTATGTAACTGCCTATCTCAAAGCATACCCAATCCATAATAATAATATCCAACTACAGCATCTGAAATCAGCTCACAGTGACTTCAAGTTTGTATCAAGAACTCAGGTGAATATTTGCCTTTCATTCACTGTAATGATGAAACCAAATCAGAGCCGCTCCAGGTATGAGCTTGTAACTCAACCATCTCCAGTCACCAAAAATGAGCATTTTCCTAAGGACAAAATGATCTCCAAAAGAAGACAGTTTAAAATACCCATTCTGCTGTCAGAATGGCTAAAATCAAAAACACCAATGACAATTTATGCTGGAGAGGATGTGGTGAAAGGGGGACACTCCTCCATTGCTGGTGGGAGTGCCAACTGGTTCAGCCACTTTGGAAATCAGTATGGAGATTCCTCAGAAAAATGGGAATAAACCTACCACAAGAACCAGCAACTCCACTCTTAGGCATATATCCAAAAGATGCCCATTCATACAACAAAGATGTCTGTTCCACTATGTTCATAGCAGCTTTATTTGTAATAGCCAGAACTTGGAAGCAACCTAGATGTCCCTCACCCGAAGAGTGGATAGAGAAAATATGGTACATCTACACAATGGAGTACTATTCAGCAGAAAAAATAATGGAATCATGAGATTCACAGGCAAATGGATGACACTAGAAGAAACCATCCTGAGTGAGGTAACCCAGTCACAAAAAGAGAAACATGGCATGTACTCACTCATATATGGATTTTAGACATAGATCTGGGGAGTGCCAGCCTACAATCCTATGGCCAGAAAGTCTGGGAAAGAGAAACTTCATTTAGTGGCTGATGGAAGAAGAGGCAGACTCCCTTGATTAAGTACTGAGCTGAACTCAAGAAAGCCAGTAACAGAGAGGGAGGACTGATGATCAAAGGGATTAAGACTGGGCTGGTTTAACCCCCAGAAACAGCTGACCAGACAAAGGTTAACTCTTGAATCCCAGGCATAAGCCTGGGAATCCAGCATGGGACTGATCAAGACCCCATGAATCTGGGTGTCAGTGAGGAGGCCTAGGGAATCTATTGAGCCTTGGGCAGCAGATCAGTATCCATCCCAAGTATACACACGGACTTTGGACTCCCATAGAACAATGTGAGGTCCACTCTCACCCTGAACTCTTGGGGAAGGGTCTAGGCCCTGCCCTATATGAAATGACAGACTATGGACACCCCCATGGAGGGCCTCACCCTCCCTGGGGGAATGAGGGGATAACGGGGGGTGTTGGGGGGAGGGCACGGGAGGAGGGGAGGGAATGGGAGAGGGACCTGGAACTGACTTGTGAAGCAACCTCGTTTCTTATCTAAATTTAAACTGGAAAATAAAAAAAGAGGTTATAACTTATATGGGAATATGGGAGATGTTTGTCCCTGAAGGGGATGATAAATAAAAAAATCAAAAAAACAAAAACAAAAAAAAACAAAAAAATACCCATTCTGTTTCATACACCTTCCCATTTTCTATCCTTTGGGTACATTATTTCTACATTTAGAATAAACTAATGAAGATTATTTCAAATAATCCTTAGTCATTTGGGCTCAAAGCATATCTGTATAACTGCCCTTTTAAGATTGCAGGTGTGCTAAAGTGATGGCCATGCAAGCATGAGAACTTGAGTTTGACTCCCAAGCATCAAATATAAAAATCCAAGGATGGTAGTTCACACCCCTAACCATGGGACAGGAGAGGCTGGGAGAGGAGGAGCCCTGAAGCTTGCTGGTCAGGCAGTCTTGTCAAATCAGTAAGCCCCAGGTTCAATGAGAGACCCTCACTCAAAAGTCAAGAACAAGAATGGTAAGGGAAGACACTAGACATGACCTCTGGGCTCCATACATATGCACACACACACACAAACACACACATGTACACATTCATCACACATCACATAAATAGATATAGATAGATGATAGATGGATAGGTAGATGATAGACAGATGATAGAGACAGACAGACAGACATCTACTACATAATCATAGACCAGACTGGGAAGTGATTAGATTTATCTTAGGCTCACTTGCTTCTTTTATAGGTCACCTAAGCCATTCTTCTAGACAGATAACTTCTTCCAGTTCCCTACTCCCCACTGAGCTGTAAGCTAGGTGAGGTATACACCAAGCTGCCCTACTATGCTGCTACTTGGTTTCTTCTACTCACTAGTAGTTTAAATCAGAACATCCAAAAAACAGCAAGCCCCACAAAGGCATCTTTCTTGGAAGACGTGGAACATCAGACACTACAGATCTCACCATTTTACCTATGTGCTATGCCCCACCCTCCTTTTTTCTGTTTTTACTACAAATACATATAAAAGACACTATATTTTTATTAAGAATTCAAAAGCAATAAACCAGAGGATCATATTCTTTTTTAAGGCACTCATATCACAAAACAAAAAAAAATCAAGACAAACCCAGAGAAAATCTCACAATGTAGAAATCAGGACCCATCTCACTTATATCACAGCCCATGGCTGGCAATTAAGAAGCTTGAGGTGAGCTTTGAGGCATATTTTCATAAATCTTCTGAAATAAACCATCTCAGCACACACTCTATTTTCTTTTTCTTCTCCACACACAAGGGTATTTCTCGCTCCATATGTTTTCAAAATAAAGAACTCTTTCCTTGAGACTTCCACAGACACACCCCGCTGAGAACAGCAGATGGAATACAGTCTGCACAGCATCAGGGAAGGCTATACCTTTTCATAAGATTGCCAGCCCTCTACTGTATTCTCCTGCATAAACACCGCCTCTTGCCCATGATCCAAAGGAAAGTACACACACTCACAGTAGTTTTCTGTAGGTTTTTTTACTTTAATGATCTAGAAAAGAGATTTTATGGGAGGGCATAAAAGAGAGGAAAATATTTGGCAAAAGTTTGAAAGCATGTGCTAATAGCTTCAGAGATTCAACAGATAAGATTAGGAAGTTTGCCGAATGTTTGAAGAATAAAGAAATGCACTAATTAAGGAAATTTCATTTGATTCAGGAATGATGTCTCCACTAAACATGCCTGTGCAATTGCAGTTCCCAAAGTAATCATTGACTAGAATGGTTTGTCTCCTTCTTAGTACCTTCTAATTCTCTTGGTCTCTCTATATCCCATCAGTAGGCATCCTCTAGGATGGCCCCAAGAATCCCCATCTCTTGGTATTTTCCAAATAGTCTCTTCTTTTGGGTGACTTGCCTCTAACCAACAAAAGTCAGCACTGTTGAGATGCCACGTCCCTAATTAGGCTACAGAGACAGCAACTTACCTCCCACTTGTAAACAGTCTCTAATGCTTGCTTTGATGAGTCAACCAGACTTGTTCAAGAGGTCTGCAGTGCAAGAAATTGAGGGTGGTCACTGGCCAAAAGCCAACTGGGTTCCAGAAGACTTGGAACCAAAGTCTTCAAGCAAAGCAACCCTACCAACAACCACACAAAGTGAGCTTAGTTGAGTTTTTACTTGAGACCCCATCCTGGGAGAGCTTTTAGTGGCCGCCTTGTGCTAGATCTCCCCAGGAAAGAGAACCTAGCTAAGCCACGTCCAGATTCTTGACTGAACCTATGAGGTAATTGTATTAAACTGTTGGGTTAGAGGACAGCTTTTTAATGGAGGAGCTCAGAATCTCCTACTGCAAAATAGTGCACTTTGTCTATACTGGTTTTGTTTTAAACTAAAGAGATTTGAGAAAATAGCAGAGGCTTTCTGATGTTCTCCTGTCATTCTCTCCTGACACAGACCTTTAAAGAATTTGTGACCTTCCTCTAAAAACAATCCCAAGACCTTTATTCCAGAGAAGGTTCAGAATGAAGACACAGAGATTATACCCTTTCATTCTTTAACCACACACACAAGTATGATTCCTAAAAATGTACAGCATTTCCAGTTTTGGAGGAGGGTTAGGGCTTTGAGGAGTGGGTTATTTTACAGTACCAGGGATTAAACTTAGGGCCATGCACAAGATAGACAAGTATCCTAACACAGCTTTGTGCCCAGATCTCTTTTCACTTTTTCTTCTGAAACATCTCCCTACAGTGTCTCGAACTTGCTCTGTAGCCCACGCAGTCCTTCCTTCAATCTTCCTCCCTCAGATCACAAGTGGGATCTCGGGCCTGTGACACCACAACCAGCTGCTTCTTCCTTTCTGAAGGCTCTTATGTTATGTGAAACTTACATTAAAAACATTTGTATGTTTTTTCTCAGTCTATTAATGTGTCTTTTGTTATAGGAGGCTTCAGACATGACCCTTGCTATGAGTATAAAAAAATATTTTCTCCCTTATGTCACCCTTCAATAGGCAACTAAAACAAGAGCTTGTTTACTTTTTAATGTTATTGTCTACTGTTTTTTACTGATATAAATCACTATTTACTCATAAAATTATTTAATAAAATCCTCTCTAACACACAATTTTTAAAATTTAGTTTCAGATATAACAAAACTCGATTCAGAGTGGGGGAGGGCTTGTGTTTTGGCACTTCAGTGAGGTAATTAAGTCATATAAGGGAAAGCTTCCTATAGGACCTTGCCATAGCCAGTATCTCTGTGCTCTTGTTTTATTATCTAGACATTTGCCAATACAGTTCCTTTAGGCATTAGTTGTGATGGACTTGTCTGCTTTTAAAATGAAACAATCTAAGGTAAATAACCCAGGTATGTTGTCATCAGTTTGTGTCTTTTTCTTGAGTGTATGAGTCAGTTGTTTGGTTTCAGACTTCTCTAAGGATTTTTACAAGGAAAGAGGACAGGGTCCCTCAAGGAGTAGAAAGCTCTGAGGTTATAAACTCAGCAAACAATTTTAAGACCTTACTGTGTGCTGCTGCTACTCGGTTCAACACAAAGAGAAACGGCACTCATGAGAGACATGAAATTCATATCCTTTCTCTTTATACCTTTGGTTGTATCTTTTACTGGACATTTCTTCGCCACTGAATTGGACTGACAGGCATTATGGCATCAGGCTTACATGCTAACACTCTTTGTTTTCACAAATGAAAAGTGGAGCCAGTTGTACCAAAGGAACAGAAGTGCTATGATGGCCGGTTTTTGCTATAGAAGTTCTTGCCTGAACCTTTGCCCCCACTACCAGGCTGGAGTAAGATCGAAAGGATGGGGACTGAGAGATGGTTGCTTGTGTGTCTGTGACAATGACGGGACCATAGAGATATTTATCTCAGGATCTTCATTATTCATCCCTAAACTGACCTTTGCCAGTGTTCCCCAGTCAACGTGGACAACTATGACTACCTTCGAATCATTGAGGAAAGATAGAGACTTGTCCCCTCTCCTCAGGGAGGGGTCCTGGAATCCTTCAATAAATGTGTCTATTCTTGTTTCAACAAAGATGGGATTCATTGAGCAATTAAAAAAGAGGGGTCAGGAGGAGGTCACCTACATTTCTTCTTATTGGATATCCCAGGACAAAACCAAGCAATTTCAATACGGTACAGACATATTTGGCAGGAGGAACAGAAGTAAAAACAAAAGCATACTAAAAGCACACTGATAACCTTGCAAGGACTTAGTATATATTCTCATTCAGCTAAACACCTTCTCCGCCATCTATTTGAATACACATCCTAATGCCACGTAGGGAAGTCTACTAGGATTCTCATTTTCTAAACAAAATCTCAAGCTTAGATGGAACAAATCCCTTATCAGGCAGAGTATCACAGGTTTCATAACTGAAGAAACAGACCCTGGGGTGAAGACTAACATGCCAGGAGATGGGGGGTAGAGTATTCTTGGGACCCACCCCTGAGAAAGGGAGGTGACTAAGCAACATGAGGAGAAAGAAGAAGCTGAACTGTGATGCAAACTCAGTAAAGACCTCAGTGGCCCCTGGGGTACTCTGAAGCCCGGGTGGGTCTTCAGCATTGTCTGAGTGGGGCTGAGCAGGCACTTTAATCAGTCACTGGATGTAGGGGACCACGACCTTGAACAAGGATGCTTTCTTCAGCTAGGACAATTCCCAGGAAAGATTGGCAACTTGCAGCTTTCTGCCACTCCCGGCAGCTGAGAAAATAAGTCTTTGATTCCTGCAGCGAGTACATCCCAGCATCCCCCACACAGAGCTCAGTGCAGCTCAGGCTATTGCTCTTACGTAAAAGAATTGCTGCTCAGGAGAAAACTACTCTGCCTTGTTTAGAACAACCTTCGTGGTTATGCAGGAGAGACTCCTAAAAACTCAGGAAGATGGGAAAAAGAGGAAAAGCAAGCTAAATAAAAGTACTAAATTGTCCCATGTGACATAGGAGCTGGCCTCTGGGATTGTCCCCCTAAACAGTTAGAAGGGTGGCAAAATTTCTGGACACAGAAGAGAATAAGAAGAAAGGTCTAAGGAATACCACAGCCTGTGGCAGCTGAGGTATGAGCTATCTGGAAGTGGCTGCCCTATGGCACTGACCAAGACTCTAAAATATCAAATATTTAATTTTAGTGTGTGTGTGTGTGCGTGTGCATGCGTGCATGCATGCATGTGTGGTGTGTGTGTGCATGTGTGTATATGTGCATGTATGGGCAGACAGCAGACATCAACATGAAGTGCCTTCTTTAATCACTTTCCACCTTGATTGTTTTTTGCTTTGTTTTGGTTTTTTTGTTTTGTTTGTTTTTTGGTTTGTTTTTGAGACTGAGCCCCAGCCTCATCAATTTAATTTGGCTAGGTTAACTGGCAGTAAGCCCTAAGGAGTCCTCCCGTTTCCACCTCACTGAGATTACAGTAGTGCACCACTGTGTCCAGCTGCTTTGGAGAGTGCTAAAGACCTGAAATCCAGTCCTCATGTTTGCATGACAAGCACTTTACCAGCTGAGCCATCCTATCAGCCCAGTTGTTCAATATTCTATCATACTTGCTCTGCTGTTCTGGGAAGTACCCACACAATGTGTTTTTGTTAATGATACTTTAGAAGACTTTATAAAAGCTAGCTAAAACCTACATAGAAGTAGGGAAGAAAGTTGGATCACTGAAAACTCAAAGAGCACAAAGTTGTAAGCTTCCTGTGAAAACACACACACACACACACAGGAGCCTTGAGCTTCCTACTCTAAGTAGATTTGGGGAATGCATCCAACATACCTGGCTATTAAAGTAAAAGTTTGCCATAGAAGACTGAATAGCACTCAACATCTAGTTTACATTCTAACAAAAAAAAAAAGTAAACTTTGGAAAATTCAAGAAGGTATTCCAGTATTCAAGAAGAAAAGTGGTGTGCTGGGTATTAGAGGACAGGTAAGTGCTTTTTAGGACAACAGAGATGGAGTGTGCCATAAAGACACACTCCAGACCAAGGGAACAGCACATGTAAAGGCTTGGGTATAAGAGAAACTGTGCGAAAAACTCCAGCAAGTTTGAATGATGGAGTTGGGGGGAGAGAAAGAAAGAAAGAAAGAAAGAAAGAAAGAAAGAAAGAAAGAAAGAAAGAAAGAAAGAAAGAAAGAAAGAAAGAAAGAGAAAGGAAAAAAGGAGGAAGGGATGGAGGGTTGGAGGAAGGGAAGAATGAAGGGAGAAAGGGAAGAGGAGGAGAGGAGAGGAGGAGGAGAGGAGAGGAGAGGAGAGGAGAGGAGAGGAGAGCAGAGGAGGAGGAGAGGAGAGGAGAGGAGAGCAGAGGAGAGGAGAGGAGAGGAGAGGAGAGGAGAGGAGAGGAGAGGAGAGGAGAGGAGAGGAGAGGAGAGGAGAGGAGAGGAGAGGAGAGGAGGAGAGGAACCATGCTACAGAGCCCAGATCTCGCTATGGAAACATCTATTTCTCAGCTGTTGTATGTCTGTCTACACACACATGTGTCTGGCAGAATTTTATGGAAAAACACAAATAAATAGGGTTAAGTTTTATGCAAAGATTTGAGGACATTCTTTTTTAAATTAAAACAAAAGTGACAATGTTTAACAGTAGAGAATGAAATTTCAAATATGTTTCCTGGTTGATTCCGCTCTTGCCACTCTCTCTGGCCTCTCAAGGTCTCAGATTGAAAAACTTCCAGCAGGGAAGTAAAGTAAGATGAATAATAAGACATTTAGTTTTATACTCCGAGTATCTCATGTGTTTTAATTCTAAAACCAGTTCCCTCAGTTCTGTTGTGGTTACAAATGTGGGGAGGAAGAAGAGGAAAGAGAGAGTGGGTTAGAAAGAAAGAACAAAAAAAGAAAGAAAAGAGAGAGAGAGAGACATACAGAGAGAGAGAGAGAGAGAGAGAGCAAAAAATGAAGTCAGAGGATATGAATCTGTTACACAGGACTGATTTCATGGGATAGCTGTCTCTTAGTGAATTTTTTTGTCTGATATCTAACTTTGCTGCCTAAAGTTCTGGACTTTAACAAGCTAATAATTTGTCTATGGTTGAGGAGATCCTAAATGACCAATGTCACACTAACTAAATGAAAATCTTTTTATAAAAACTTTATATATATTAACTTGTTTTATACATGTTAGCTTGAGTTGCATTAGGCAAATATCATAGGTTAAATAGTTTAAACAATAAAAATTTTTATCCAATATTGGCACAAATGTTAGGGTAGTAACCAATCACTTTTTGATTAGATATAAGGACCACTTCATGAGATGGAATCCATATTTCTGCTAAAGTGACCAAGAACCTGAGACTAAATAGGTCATGGGTCAAAGAGAAAACCTAATATATTATTCTGGTAAAGAAACATAGCAATAAAATTACTCCTAATGGAGCCGGGCGTTGGTGGCGCACGCCTTTAATCCCAGCACTCGGGAGGCAGAGACAGGCAGATCACTGTGAGTTCGAGACCAGCCTGGTCTACCGAGTGAGCTCCAGGACAGGCTCCAAAACAATACAGAGAAACCCTGTCTCGAAAAACAAAAAAAAATTACTCCTAATGACATATTGCTATGCCCATAAATCAGTAAATCATTCAGGCCTCAACAGAGAAGCTTCTTCTTTAAGTAGATGGTAAGAAACATAAATATCCACAATCGGCCAATGTACAGAGAGCAAAAGAGTTTAGAAGACTCAGTCATAAACGAAATCAAATCCCTCCCCTGAAGGTTCAGAAATTTGTGTGGATGAGGAAGTGGAAGGATTGTAAGAATCAGAGGTGATGACATCAAGGAGACATTGTATTCCAGATACAACAGAACTGATACCTGTCTGAACTCAAAGAGAATGTAACAAACATAGACATGACCTATACAGGCTCAAACTGAGAAGGGGAAGTAGACACAAAGTCCCACCCCTAACCAAGAAGTTATTTATAAATGATACTTCTGTAAAAGGAAAAGGTAGTTTTCTCCAATGGCGTGTTAACCACATTCCAGGGCAAGGCCCTGTGCCCAGGAGAAATTGACCAACGCAAATAGATTCCATGATTTTTGGGTTTTTTTTTTTTTGAGACAGGGTTTCTCTATATTGTTTTGGAGCCTGTCTTGGAACTTGCTCAGTAGACCAGGCTTGGTCTCAAACTCACAGAGATCCACCTGCCTCTGCCTCCTGAGTGCTGGGATTAAAGGCATGCACCACCACCACCGCCCAGCCAGATTCCATGCTTTTTTAACACTTTGTTTTATCTTGGTGTTATTGTCATCTTATTGATTTTCTTTTCTTTCCTTTTTTTTTTGTTTTGTTTTTTTGGGGGGGGGACTTGGGGTTGTTTATTTTTCTTGAGGGAGGAATATAATCAAAATATGTTGTATAAAAATTCAGTAAAAGTTTAAATTTTATTTTACTGATTGTTGTATGAATAGTGTGTGTGTGTGTGTGTGTTTGCACACGCACCACAGCATGTGTGCGGAGATGATTGGACAACTTTTAAAAGTCAGATCTCTCCTTCCACCATGGAGATCAAATGCAAGTCATCCACGCTTACACAAAAAGTTCTGATCCATTGCACCAGCCATAGAATCTGGCTAAGGCCTTCTTCCTGGCTTGCTGACGGCTGTCTCACTGTGTCCTCACTTGACCTTTCTGATGTACATGAACTTGCTTTCCCCACTCTCCACCTCCTCATGATGGTCCTTGTCCTTAAACAATCTCTTCCACTAATATCCCAAATATCTCATCTTCAAGCATCATCACTTTGACAGTTAAGGCTTCGGTATTCTCTTCAAGGAGTAGAAGACACAAACATACAGTTTAAAACAATGTATTCAGTGGCAAAGACAAAGTGCATTCCCCTGCTGTCTGAGTGTCATGTGTCTTCTCTCTAAATAGCTGGACAGTTTCCCAAGTGAAGACGCAAAAATTGTCCTTTACAAAGCCCTTGGAGATTGTTTTATCTTCCCAAAACAAAGATTATTAATACAACTCTTGTTCTTAGATGATGTAAGTTTGTAGTTTCACTGTTGTTTCAGAGAGGGCTGACCATTTGGTCCCAGATCTCCTGAACACTAGATGAGAAGCATCATAGGCTCGCAATGGGTGACAGCAAAGCAAGTGGAGAATGAACAGGCTGCAGCCACTGATCCAGAGAAAGGCCCAAGAGAGAAACAAGATTCCTCTTTTTCCCTAGTACTCCAGCACAGAAGTTCCCTGCAAAAACATAGCTGTTGGCTCAAGACACCCTTTCTGTTACAAACCTACAAGTACAAGCAGGCTTGGGGCAAAGCTTTGGACATTTGGATCAGTTGGACAACCTACAAACTAAGTGGGGAAAGAACTATAGGTATTTCATGGCTGAGCATTGCATTTGACATGGAGTATGAAAAAGCATCCTTCCATCTATTTCTGTCTCATGCACCATGATATTTTTAAAATATCAAAGAGTACTCTAGGACAGGTATAAATTTTTGCAGACTTTGGCAGATCCTGATGTACAGTGGCTCTTCTGTTCTTGTGAAGACAAACTGCACTTACATATCTGTGTGGTAAACAGAGTCATAGCCAAGTGAACCGAATGACTTCCATCACACTTGACTTCATGGAGTGGCTTATCCTTCTAGGTGTGTTACATAGAATGAATCACATTCCTCAGTCAGTTCAACACTAGCCTTCCCCATTCCTTCAGACTTCTCATGCTAAATAGTGTAAAGACTAACTCCTTCTGTTACAAAAACGTCTTCAGGGAAATTAAAATAAATTAGAGCTCATATTCTTTCATATTAGCTGCCATTTTAATGTCCACTGTGAGATTTGGGAATTCCACAGGACGATGAACCATGAGGGTTCTATTTTCTGCCCTTGCCTTCACATTCTAGCATCCCTAGCTCCTTATGGAATGACTGCCCTTTATAGACCCCAATGAAGGCCATGTTTTTGACAGATGTTGCTGTTCCAAATAGGTTGAAGTATACAAAACATAACAGTCTCTCAATAATTAAATTCCTGATGATTCATTGTTACTTGATGGGTGACATGACAAACTGAATTGTTTTTCAGCTAAAACAACCTCATAATAAAATCCTTCAGTAGTTAAATCCTTTTGGATAATACCCAAGATCTTCCATCTCTGAGCAGAGTCAAGGGCTTTGCTGAGGTCCCAGGATGCTTACTCTGAAATATCTCCGTCCTTCCATACAATTAACAGCTCTGTGGAAGGGCTGTGGAATAAGTATTAGGGTGCCCCTTGACACTGAAAGATCTAAAGGAATTTTTTTCTTTCCTCTAAAATCTACTGTGATCAAAGAGGACTTAAGGGCGTCAAGAAGAAAAACAAGCTAACACAATTTGTATTGAATTTTGAAAAAGAATCTTTCCCTGTAGCTATGGGTAACTGGATAAGAAAATGCTAAACAAGTCCCTGTGGGGATATTACATGATGGTATTCAATTTTATATCCTGCTGCCTACATTGGGGATTTCTTCAAGATATAGATAGGCTCAAAGACGACTTATATAAATAGAAGCATTGCTCAGAGATGAGATTACCCTTGGCTATGAGGCAAAATTACTTCTAAATAGATCATGGTATTAAAAAAAAAAACAAAAGATCTCTGGCATCCGTGCTGTAAGAAAGCATAAGGATATTAAAGATTAACCTTGATGCTCAAGAGAGTCGTGTGCAAGACTCTTTCAGATGCAGAGAGAGATTGCAGTGGTGAACATGCTCAGCTCACCTTCTCAACAGAATTATCAAATCATCCTGCTCTCCTCACTGTCCCTCCCCTACCCAGACCTGAGGGTGACACATGGAGTCATATTAGAAAGGGCAGTTTGAGCTTCTTGTTGAAAGAGATGTAAGAGAGAAACATTGCACAATTAATTTAACATTTTGTTTCACTGAGGAGTAGGCCTTCCAGGTAAACTCTGAAAACCCAAACACTCTGGTACGAGGCTATATGCTTAATTAAGGTCTGAAGTGTCAATGTTTAATATGCTAATTAGATGCTTAAGAACACTGAATATAATTTTTGATCTATCATTTTGCTGGCTATGGTACCTTCTGGATACATAATTACATCATTCTGGCATCTTAAGATGCTCTAAGGTTGACTTTCCCCAGTCAAGTTGCCACATATGTGTAATTTTGGGGCTGTATAACCAACGTATTGTGTTATAATGCATTGGGACTTCTTCCCCATCTGTGCCAGAAACATTCAGACACGTCCCCACTTCACTAAAATAGTCAGTTGTCTTCTCTCTCTCTGTCTCTCTCTCTCCCCCTTCCTCCCTTTATTTCATGTAAATCATGAGCTGAATACTGCCCACAGAGGCCTCAGAACTGTAAGACAAGGAGTCCCTTCTCTGTTGGGAATAAGATGAAGGAAGACTGTCTGGAAGAGAACAGACCCTCTCATCTCCAGTCTAGACTGAGACCTGGACATTCCAGGATGCCAGAGATAACTGTTCATGGGATTTAAAAGCAGCAACATAAATGTAAAACTGACACTCAACAGGTTCCATGCTTCCTTTCCCAGCCCCTACCATCATGACATATTTTAGACAAGCCAGGACTCCTGTATCCTTATTAACCATTTCACATCACATCTCTTATTTCATATAGCTTTGCAATGAGATATACCTCTGTTCAGATCTGGGGTCTTGTGGGTCTATAGAACCAAACATAGCAAGAGATGGACTGAGAACAAAGTTTTCCTCACCTCTGTAACACCCCCAAAAGCTTCTGTTCCCAGTGAACCTTCCATCAAAGGAAAGAACACACTTCTCATTCAAAAAGGTATGGGGGCCTAGAGAATGACTCAATGGTTAAGAGCACTGGCTGTTCTTACAGAGGACACTGGTGCAATACCCAGCACCCACACTGCAGTGCATAGTCATCTGTAACTCTAGTTCTAGGGGACCTGGTGCCTCTTCTGATCTCTGCAGAGCATGATGTAGCCAACCTCCAAATAGTTCTACATGAAGTTTCAGAGTCAAACTACCACTCTTGAGTTTCACAAGTACTCACAAAACAGTGTAGACAGTACACAGATGGATTAGGACTCAGACCACCAAGAAACAGAAGAAAGAAATAAGTGGTGAGAACAAGGAAGGAGTTGGGGAACTCCGAGAAGGCAGGGGAGGAAGAAAGATTCAAGCTCCAAAAAGATGGAAGTCTCCTCACCACACTGGCACTGGAAGCGTTTAGGAAGGGGAATGTGGAGGGCAGGGGTCCAGGAAAGAGGCGAAGTTGCTAAAACACTCACAGTGGGGAGGAAGAAGCATATACCTAAAGAACTTCCTCCAAGTAAGAGACAAAATTTTACTTGCAATAGTGCCTGGTGGCTTCTAAACTCATCCATCTCAACCAATCTTCACACAGACACCTAGGAAGGGAATCCAAAGGTGATTTATTATGAAAGAGTTGGTTCCAGGCAACTGACTCTATGTGCCAAGGCCAAGGCTCCCACCACTGCTCCTGATGTCTGACACTAAGGAGCTCACACTTCTTCATAGTTAATAACCATGCACACAGGAACATATAAGTGACAAGAGAATTCCACTGGCAAGATGAAGTCAAGGAAGAAAAATTCTTGAGGAAATAATGTTCTGCTGGTCAGAAAATATCATTCTGAGGGAAAAAATTAAATAGCCAAAACACCACCCAGGAGTTCAGCCTTTAATTTGAATTTCAAAATTTTATATAGTATTTTTATGTCTCTTAAAACATAATGCCTATATTTACCCACCTATGTGTGACTTAGAGAATTATATTTATATCCTTGCACCTCTTAGAGCATCTGGCAGACAAATATCACATAAGTCAATACCTTCTGATCTGAAACCCTAATATTCTGAAGATCTATCTCTTTGGATCAACAACATTAAGATAATTAAACATACTAATAAGTGATCTATCTACCTATGATTTGCATATAGTGTAATTGTACTCAGTCAATTAAGTGTGTTTTACACTGTAAACTTCCTGAGACAACATGCCAAATAGGAGTAAGCATTGAAGATTTTTATAGCAAGAAGATCTTTGAAGAAGATTTCCTACCCGCTTGGCTGTGATGGGGGAAAAATGTTATGGGGGGCATTTTGTTCAAAGGAGACCTCCAGGTGAGAGCTCCACTGTGGTTCACACCAACCAATTAAAGCCATGGTTTAGCCAGTCAGAGCTGTGTTATCTAGTACAATGCTTTTAGTTTGCTTTTGTTTTTTGTTGTTGTTACTGCTGCTGCTGTTGCTGCTGCTGTTTATCTACACTTTGCGATCCCCAAATGCAAGATCACTTGTGAAAGGCAAGAATGAGAAGTGGCTGTCTTAGTTTGCTTCTCTGTTGCTGTGATAAAACACTAACCAAACGCTACTTAGAGAGGAAAGAGTTTATCTCATACTTCCAGGTTACCAGTCCATCACTGGGGGAAGTCAGGACAGGAACTTAAGGCAGGAATCTGAAGGCATGAACAGAAATGCCAATCCTAGAAGAATGCTGCCTACTGGCTTTCCCTGGCTCACTCAGCCTCCTTTTTTTATACAACCCAAGACCACCAGAGATGGCATTGCCCACAGTGGGCTGGGCCTCCTACAGTAATCCTTAATCCAGGAAGTGCTCCACCAATGTGCCTACAGTCTAATTTGATGGAGGCATTTTCTCAACTGAGGTTCCCTCTTCCCAAATGACCCAATCTTGCATCAAGTTGACAAAAAAAACTAAATGGTAGATAACAGTTTATTGATAACATCTGTAAGCAGCTGGTTACATGGGAACAAGAACCAAGGTATAAGAAAAGTTCTTTCCCTACTGCAGATACATCCATGTCTATCGCCATGCACAAAACTTAAGTCCAAGGGGAGGGAGAGGGAACTGGGATTGACATGTAAAACAAGCTATTTAAAATTAAAATAAAAAATGATAAAAGAAAAAAAGTGAAAAAAAAAACCTTAAGTCCAGGAAGCGGCGGTTCTTCCAGCAGCATCAGGTAAACAGGCCGGCTTCCCGGCCTGTGCTCCAGTATCTGCAGATCGCCTGGGACCTGCACAGAGCTCCCAATCCCGGCGGGAGCCAAGCACCCCAGACTCCGGATCTTCGCTCACACCAACGAGACCAGGAAAGGAGAGGAGGCTGGGAGACCAGCGAAGCGGCGGTTCTTCCAGCAGCATCAGGTAAACAGGCCGGCTTCCCGGCCTGTGCTCCAGTGCCGGCAGATCCCCTGGGACCTGCACAGAGCTCCCAATCCCGGCGGGAGCCAAGCACCCAGACCCCAGGTCTTCTCTCCCACCAACGAGACCAGGAAACCAGAGGACCCAGGGAGACCAGGGGAGTAGCTGTTCGGGATCAAGTACAACAGGACCCAGCATAGGGTCCAGGGGACCAGGTAAGAGGATAAGCGCCCCAGATTCCTGTTCTTCTTCTCCACCCACGGGACCAGCATTCGGACAAGGAATAGAAGAACCACCAGATTATTGGACTTGCTAGCACCCACCAAAGGGAACGCTGGTCCCCAGACCAGTAAGGGGCTCTTTCTGTACCCACTAGAAGAAGAGATGGGAAAGAGACAATACAAAAACACAGTCAGCAACAGAAAAACAAATATGACACCGCCAGATTCTAGAGACTCCACACCAGCAAGACCCCAACATTCCAATGCGGACGAAACAGAAGAGAACGACCTTAAAAGCACTTTCATGAAAATGATAGAGGCCCTAAAAGAGGATATTGGAAAATCCCTCAAAGAAATGGAAGAAAAAACAAACCAAAAAATGCAAGAATTGGAAGAAAAAACAAACCAAAAAAGGCAGAAAATGGAAGAAGAAATGAAGCAAAAAATGCAAGAAATGGAAGAAAAAACAAAGCAAAAAATGCAAGAATTGGAAGAAGAATCATACCAAAAAAGGCAGGAAATGGAAGAAGAATCAAAGCAAAAAATGCAAGAAATGGTAGAAAAAACAAAGCAAAAAATGAAAAAAATGGAAGAAGAAACAAACCAAAAAAGGCAGGAAATGGAAGAAGAAACAAAGCACAAAATGCGAGAAATGGAACAAAAAACAAACCAAAAAATGCAAGAAATGGAAGAAAGAACAAACCAAAAAATCCATAAAAGGCAACAAACGGACGAACAGATAAACAGAAAATTGCAAGAAGCAATGCAAACACTGCAAGGGTTGAAAACTGAAATAGAGTCATTAAAAAAAACACAATCTGAAGAAAGGCAGAAAATAGAAAAGCTGGACAAACAGACAGGCACTACCAATACAAGCATTACCAACAGAATAGAAGAGATGGAAGAGAGAATCTCAAGTGTTGAAGATACGCTAGGAGAAATGGATTTATCAACCAAAGAAAACCTTAAATCCAACAAATCCTTAACACAAAACATCCAGGAAATATGGGACACCATGAAAAGACCAAACCTAAGAATAATAGGTATAGAAGAAGGAGAAGAAATCCAGCTCAAAGGGGCAGAAGGCATATTCAACAAAATCATAGAAGAAAACTTTCCCAACCTTAAGAAAGACATGCCAATGAAGGTACAAGAAGTCTACAGAACACCAAATAGAGTGGACCACAAAAAAATCCCCTCGCCACATAATAATCAAGACCCCAAACATACAGAATAAAGAAAGAATATTAAGAGCAGCTAAGGAAAAAGGTCAAGTAACATATAAAGGCAGACCTATCAGAATTACACCTGATTTCTCCATGGAAACGCTGAAAGCCAGAAGGTCCTGGATACATATTCTACCTACACTAAGAGACCACGGATGCCAGCCCAGACTACTATACCCAGCAAAGCTCTCAATCACTATAGACGGAGAAAACAAGATATTCCATGACAAAACTAGATTCAAGCAATATGTGTCCACTAACCCAGCCCTACAGAAAATTTTGGAAGGAAAACTCCAACCCAAGGAAGCTAACTACAACCAGAAAAACATAAGCATTAGAGAATCTCTCTCTACCAACAGCCAAAAGAACAAAGGGGTGAAATTCCACACATAATTCCACCAACAACAACCATCGCAAATCGAAGAAGGATGAGCAATCATTGGTCATTAATATCCCTCAATATTAATGGCCTTAACTCACCCATAAAAAGACACAGACTAGCAGATTGGATTCGAAGACAGAACCCTTCCTTCTGCTGCATACAGGAAACACACCTCACCCTTAAAGACAGACATTACCTGAGAATTAAAGGTTGGGAAAAAATTTTTCAATCGAATGGACCCAAGAAACAAGCCGGGGTAGCAATCCTAATATCTAACAAACTAGACTTTAAAATAAAATCAATCAAAAGAGATGAAGGAGGTCATTACATACTCATCACAGGTGAAACCCACCAAGAGGAAGTGTCTATTCTGAACATCTATGACCCAAATACAAAGGCATCCACATTCGTTAAAAAAACATTATTAGAACTTAAATCTCATCTAAAGCCCCACACAGTTATAGTGGGAGATTTCAACACACCACTCTCACCACTAGACAGGAATACCAAACAGAAACTCAACAAAGAAGCAAAAGGGCTAATAGAAGTAATGACCCAACTGGGATTAACAGATATCTATAGAACATTTCATCCACATAAAAAAGAATATACCTTCTTCTCACCACCACATGGAACCTTCTCAAAAATCGACCACATACTTGGCAACATATCAAACCTCAGCAGCTACAAAAAAATTGGAATAACTCCATGCATCTTATCAGACCACCATGCTTTAAAATTAGAATTCAACAACAACACAAATTGCAGAAAACCTACAAACTCATGGAAATTGAATAATGCTCAACTGCACCATCCCTGGGTCAAAGAGGAAATAAAAAAGAAATTAAAGACTTCCTCGAATTCAATGAGAATGAAGACACAACATACCCAAAC
The DNA here is from genome assembly GCF_017639785.1 of Mesocricetus auratus. NCBI lineage: Eukaryota > Metazoa > Chordata > Mammalia > Rodentia > Cricetidae > Mesocricetus > Mesocricetus auratus. The sequence continues at coordinate 36,170,950 of NW_024429194.1, read as the reverse complement.
CTATGGGACACTTTGAAAGCAGTGCTACGGGGAAGTTCATAGCGCTAAATGCTCACATGAAGAAACAGGAGAACAGTTATACCAGAGAATTAACATCACAGCTGAAAGCTCTAGAACACAAAGAAGCACACTCCCCAGGAGGAGTAGACGCCAGGAAATAATCAAATTGAGGGCTGAAATCAATAAAGTAGAAACCAGGAAAACAATACAAAGAATCAATGCAACGAAGAGTTGGTTCTTTGAGAAAATCAACAAGATAGACAAACCTTTGTCCAAACTTACCAAACAGCGGAGAGTGAACACGCAAATTAACAAAATTAGAAATGAAAAGGGGGACATAACAACAGACTCTGAGGAAATCCAGAGAATCATTAGGTCATACTTTGAAAACCTGTACTCCACAAAATTCGAAAATTTAAAGGAAATGGATGACTTACTGGACAGCTATCAATTGCCAAAACTAAATCAAGAACAGATAAGCAATTTAAATAGACCTATAACCCCTATGGAAATAGAAGCTGTCATCAAAAGTCTCCCAACCAAAAAAAGCCCAGGTCCAGATGGTCTCAGTGCAGAATTCTACCAGAAATTCAAAGAACAGCTTATACCAATTCTTCTCAAAGTTTTCCACACAATAGAAGCAGAAGGGTCTTTGCCAAACTCTTTCTATGAGGCTTCAATAACCTTGATCCCCAAGCCACACAAAGATACAACTAAGAAAGAGAACTTCAGACCAATATCCCTCATGAACATTGATGCAAAAATACTCAATAAAATACTGGCAAATCGGATCCAAGAACACATCAAAACAATCATTCACCACGATCAAGTAGGTTTCATCCCAGGAATGCAGGGATGGTTCAACATACGAAAATCCATCAACGTAATCCACCATATAAACAAGCTGAAAAACAAAAATCACATGATCATCTCACTAGATGCTGAAAAAGCCTTTGACAAAATCCAACACCCCTTCATGATAAAGGTCTTGGAGAGAGCTGGGATAACAGGGACATACTTAAACATAATAAAAGCTATATACAGTAAACCAACAGCCAACATCAAACTAAATGGACAGAAACTCAATGCAATTCCTCTAAAATCAGGAACAAAACAAGGCTGTCCACTCTCTCCATACCTTTTCAACATGGTACTTGAAGTCCTAGCTATTGCCATACGACAACAAAGGGGGATCAAGGGGATACAAATTGGGAAGGAAGAGATCAAACTTTCACTGTTTGCAGACGATATGATAGTTTACATCAATGACCCAAAGAACTCTACCAGGGAACTCTTACAGCTGATTAACACCTTCAGCAAAGTGGCAGGCTACAAGATCAACTCAAGAAAATCAGTAGCCCTACTATATACAGATGATAAAAGGGCTGAAAGAGAAATCAGAGAAACATCACCCTTTACAATTGCCACAAACAACATAAAATACCTTGGGGTAACGCTAACCAAACAAGTGAAAGACCTGTATCGTAAGAACTTTGAATCTTTAAAGAAAGAAATTAAAGAAGCCCTCAGAAAATGGAAAGATCTCCCATGCTCTTGGATAGGTAGGATCAATGTAGTAAAAATGGCAATCCTGCCAAAAGCAATCTACAGATTCAATGCAATCCCCATTAAAATCCCAGCACAGTTCTTCACAGACCTTGAAAGAACAATAATCAATTTTGTATGGAAAAACAAAAGACCCAGGATAGCCAAAACAACCCTGTTCAACAAGGCAACGTCCGGAGGCATCACCATCCCTGACCTCAAGCTCTATTATAGAGCTATAGTCCTGAAAACAGCTTGGTATTGGCACAAAAATAGACAGGTAGACCAATGGAATCGAATTGAAAACCCGGGTATTAACCCACACACGTACGAACATCTGATCTTTGACAAAGAAGCTAAAAATATACAATGGAATAAAGAAAGCATCTTCAACAAATGGTGCTGGCATAATTGGAGACTGGCATGTAGAAGAATGCAGATCGATTCATGTCTATCGCCATGCACAAAACTTAAGTCCAAATGGATCAAAGACCTCAACATAAATCCAGCCACACTGAACCTCTTAGAAGAGAAAGTGGGTGGTACCCTTGAACGAATTGGTACAGGAGACAGCTTCCTGAACATAACACCAGTAGCACAGGCAGTGAGATCAACAATTAATAAATGGGACCTACTGAAACTGAGAAGCTTCTGTAAGGCAAAGGACACAGTCAGCAAGACAAAAAGGCAGCCCACAGAATGGGAAAAAATATTCACTAATCCCACATCTGACAGAGGGTTGACCTCCAAAATTTACAAAGAACTCAAGAAGCAAGTCTCCAAAACACCAAAGGACCCTATTAAAAAGTGGGCTGCAGAACTAAATAGAGAGTTTTCAATAGAGGAGTCTAAAATGGCTGAGAGGCACTTGAGAAAGTGCTCAACATCCTTAGCCATCCGGGAAATGCAAATCAAAACAACTCTCAGATACCATCTCACCCCTATCAGAATGGCTAAAATCAAAAACACCAATGACAATTTATGCTGGAGAGGATGTGGTGAAAGGGGGACACTCCTCCATTGCTGGTGGGAGTGCCAACTGGTTCAGCCACTTTGGAAATCAGTGTGGAGATTCCTCAGAAAAATGGGAATAAACCTACCACAAGACCCAGCAACTCCACTCTTAGGCATATATCCAAAAGATGCCCATTCATACAACAAAGAGGTCTGTTCCACTATGTTCATAGCAGCTTTATTTGTAATTGCCAGAATGTGGAAGCAACCTAGATGTCCCTCACCCGAAGAGTGGATAGAGAAAATGTGGTACATCTACACAATGGAGTACTATTCAGCAGAAAAAAATAATGGAATCATGAGATTCGCAGGCAAATGGATGACACTAGAAGAAACCATCCTGAGTGAGGTAACCCAGTCACAAAAAGAGAAACATGGCATGTACTCTCTCATATATGGATTTTAGACATAGATCTGGGGAGTGCCAGCCTACAATCCTATGGCCAGAGAGTCTAGGAAACAGAAACTTTATTTAGTGGCTGATCGAAGAAGAGGCAGACTCCCTTGGTTAAGTACTGAGCTGAACTCAAGAAAGCCAGTAACAGAGAGGGAGGACTGATGATCAAAGGGATTAAGGCTGGGCTGGTTTAACCCCCAGAAACAGCTGACCAGACAAAGGTTAACTCTTGAATCCCAGGCATTAGCCTGGGAAGCCAGCATGGGACTGATCAAGACCCCCTGAATCTGGGTGTCAGTGAAGAGGCCTAGGGAATCTATTGAGCCTTGGGCAGCAGATCAGTACCCATCCCAAGTATACACACGGACTTTGGACTCCAATAGAACAATGTGAGGTGCACTCTCACCCAGAACTCTTGGGAAAGGGTCTAGGCCCTGCCCTATATGAAATGACACACTATGGACACCCCCATGGAGGGCCTCACCCTCCCTGGAGAAATGAGAGGATAACGGGGGGGAGGGGAGGGCACGGGAGGAAGGGAGGGAATGGGAGAGGGACCTGGAACTGACTTGTGAAGCAACCTTGATTCTTATCTAAATTTAAACTGGAAAATAAAATTTAAAAAAAAAAACCTTAAGTCCAAATCGATCAAAGACCTCAACATAAATCCAGCCACACTGAACCTCTTAGAAGAGAAATTAAGGGGTACCCTTGAGCGAATTGGTACAGTAGACCGCTTCCTGAACATAACACCAGTAGCATAAACAATGATATCAATTATAAATGGGGCCTCCTGAAACTGAGAAGCTTCTGTAAGGCAAAAGACACAGTCAACAAGACAAAAAGGCAGCCCACAGAATGGGAAAAGATATTCACTAACCCCACATTTGACAGAGGGCTGATCTCCAAAACTTACAAAGAACTCAAGAAGCAAGTCTCCAAAACACCAAAGGATCTAATTAAAAAGTGGGGTACAGAACTAAATAGAGAATTCTCAGTAGAGGAGTCTAAAATAGCTGATAGACACTTAAGAAAGTGCTCAACATCCTTAGCCGTCAGGAAAATGCAAATCAAAACAACTCTGAGATGCCATCTTATTCCTGTCAAAATGGCTGAAATCAAAAACACCAATGACAATTTATCCTGGAGAAAATGTGGAGAAAGGGGAACACTCCTCCACTGTTAGTGGGAGTGCCAACTCGTACAGTCACTTTGGAAATCAGTATGGAGATTCCTCAGAAAAATGGGAATCAATCTACAGCAATTCCACTCTTAGGCATATACCCAAAAGATGCACATTCATGCAATAAGGGCATCTGTTCCACTATGTTCATAGCAGCATTATTTGTAATAGCCAGAACCTGGAAGCAACCTAGATGCCCCTCAACTGAAGAGTGGATAGAGAAAATGTGGTACATTTACACAATGGAGTACTACTCAGTGGGAAAAAAACAATAGAATCTTGAAATTTGCAGTCAAATGGATGGCACTAGAAGAAACCATCCTGAGTGAGATTATCCAGTCACAAAAAAGACAAACATGGTATGTACTCACTTATATATGGATTTTAGACACAGAGCAGGGAAGTGCCAGCCTACAATCCCACTGCCAGAGAGTCTGTGAAACAGGGAGGATCTTAAGAGAGATATGCATGGTACCCCAGAGAAGAGGAATGGGACAGGATTTCCTGAGCAAATTGCGGGGGGAACTGGGAGAAAGACAGGGGGAGAAGAGGAGGGGAGAGGAGGACATGGCAGAGCAGGAAGGTTGAGTCAGGGTAAGAATAGAAGTGAGCAGGATGAGAGATACCATAATAGAGGGAGTCATTGTAAGTTTGAGGAGAAATCTGGCACTAGTGAGATTTCCAGAGGTTTACAAGGATGATGCCAAATGGCAATCTAAGCAATAGTAGAGAGACTACCTTAAATGCCCTTCCCAGATAATGAGACTGACAACTACCTTGTATGCCATCCTAGAGCCTTCATCCAGTAGCTGATGGAAGCAGAGGCAGACACCCACAGCTAAACACTGAACTGAACTCCTGGAACCCAGTTGCAGAGAGGAAGGTGTGATGAGCAAAGGGGTCAAGACCAGGCTGGTGAAAGCCACAGAAACATCTGACCTGAACAAGGGGGAGCTCATGGACCCCAGACTGATGGCTGAGAGAACAGCATGGGACTGATCAAAACCCCCTAAATTTGGTGTCAATGAGGAAGCCTCAACAATCTATGGGGCCTCAAGTAGTGGATTACTATTTATCCCTGGCATACGAATGGACTTTGGGAGGTCATTCCACATGGAGGGATGTTCTCGCAACCTAGACACATGAGGGATGGCCTAGGCCCTACCCCGGATGATATAACAGACTCTGGAGATCCTCCATGGAGGGTCTCGCCCTCCTGGGGAGCAGAATGAGGATTGGGTAGGGGATTAGGGGATTTGGGGCATGGGGGAGGAGAGGAAGAAGGGGGGCTAGGATTGACATGTGAAGCAAGTTCATTTCTAATCTAAATAAAAAAATATTTTTAAAAAATATATAAAATGCCGGGCGGTGGTGGCGCACGCCTTTAATCCCAGCACTCGGGAGGCAGAGGCAAGCGAATCTCTGTGAGTTCAAAGCCAGGCTGGACTGACAGCTCCCTGCCCCTAGTCCAGTTGTCCTCCCTATGTATTTGCTCTATAGAGACACCACCTTTAATTGCCTGAAATGCCAATGAGCTTCCCACCTCAGGATCATAGCACATGCTGAGCCTGGAATATGCTGGTCCATGAACTTCACGTAGGTCCTACACCATATAGAAGGTAACAACTAAAATACTCACCCTCTTCTGGCCCATCCATATACTCTAGGGCAGCAGTTCGACTGGGGGTCAAACAACCCTTTCACAGGGGTTGCCTACGACCATTGGAAAATACAGATATTTACATTATGGTTCATAACAGTAACTAAGTTGCAGTTATGAAGTAGAAACATAAATAATTTTTGTGGTTTGGGGGGGTCACCACAACATGAGGAACTGTATTAAAGGGTCACAGCATTAGGAAGGCTGAGAACCACTGATACAGGGCATTATTTCTCAGTGTTCCATGTTTCTTCTTGGCAATTATCCCTATTTAAACATACCACAGTCGTGTGTCTTTGTCTTTTTGATTATGTCAGTATCTTTCACTGCACTGTAATATCTGACAAACACCAAATGTGTCTTTTTTGTCTCAACTGTTTTCTGAGCATCCAGCCAGTCTGCTATATGTCATCTGTCACCAAAACCCCCATCCACAAGCTGGCCCCTAGGTCCAACACTGGCCTGCATTAAAAGAAAATGATAACATGTGATAGACATGAATTTATAGAAATTTATAGAAAAATCCATTTATCCTCAGGTTTGGCCAAAATTGGGGACAAAGAAATTCTCAACCTGCCTCCCTATAACTTATAACAGTGTTATAACTTACAAAAAACATTAAACAAAATCCATAGAGAGGCATATGTGGATTTATCTAGGGCCCCTGTTACCAGGCCTCGGAAAATGTCTCTGGTGCCAGGGTCTAGTTCCTTTGGGACATGCCATGTTCACTCTAAGCTGGCCATTCCCCAGCCCCAACATAGTATTTCCCACAGGGATGCTGATTCCTAGGGTCCTGTGCACTAATACATAACGTTCGGTCACTGTCTGTTGGGGGTGTAGACGAATACATGAGTCAGAAAAGCCAATTAAACAAGAAACCATTTGTGATTGTTCGTGTTAATTGTCAACATGACTCTCAGCATGCCACCATCTTGGTTCACATGAAAACACATTAGAGTAAGTTCATCATTTGATGGTGAGGGTGATAATGTTGGGAGTCATTACCCCTCCCAAATTGCTACTAACTGATTTCAATCCAGACAAATGTAATTTAGCAAATAAGGCCTTAGCAACTAATATTCTGACTTGGAGTCTATAAACAAAATACATACGCATAGGATGGAAAAACCAGCTACAGTCTAGAAGTCAAAAATCTCATGTGATTGACTGAGTTTGATTGAAACATTTGCACACTCTACTTATTTCTTCACAGACACGTGCACGTGCGCGCGCGCGCGCACACACACACACACACACACGAGAGAGAGAGAGAGAGAGAGAGAGAGAGAGAGAGAGAGAGAGAGAGAGAGAGAGACTGATAAGAATGGTTCCAACCTTGCAAACATTGAAAAGAGTGTCTGTACCCTAAACACACACAAAATGTCAGATTGTTCCTGTAGGTAGACATGAACCATGTGGGAGAGAAAGGTGAGAAAGGTATTATCACTGTATACTGTTTACATTATCTGGATTTTTAATTACTGAATGTCCTTTCTGTCAGCACAAAAAAATTAATTAAGATTGTTAGTACAAATAAACGTCCATCACAGTAAATCCATTAAGTAATCCATAGACTTTCTAAAAATTAGAGTCCTGGTCAGTTAAAAAAAATAGTTATGGATATACATCTTAAACACTACTGTGAAATGATCTCCAGGATTTATTATTAAAAGAAAAAGTGGAAGTAGAGAACAAACTCCACCAAGTTGTCCTCTGGCCATCAAAGTTCCATAGCATACACACACACACACACACACACACACACACACACACACACACACACTACTGTTATTATTATTAATTTAAAAGAAAGGGGAAAAGAAAGACAATGGACGTTTCCATAGTGTTTAAAAATAAAAAAGTTTGATTTCCTGCCTGCCTTCTGGTGCCCTGCTCGGAACCGCTGAGGCCTGGGAACTGCACACTGGGGATCACATTCTGACAATCCAGCCAACCCAGAGCCTGCCAGCCAGCATCCCAGTAACTTTCTCTCTACCCACGGGATGAGATAAGCGTGGGCCTGTTTTCGACCTACCTTCTGGTGCCCTGCTCAGAGACATCATAGGTCTGGGGACTGCACACTGGGGATCCCATCCCAACAGTTCAGCTCACACAGAAACTGCCAAGGCCCCGGTACTAGTCCTGCCTTCATCCACAGGAAGAGGAGAGCCATCAGCGTATTGGACCTACTCACACCCACTGGAAGGGAACCTTGGACCGTACCCACCAGAAGAGGAACAGACTCCTCCTGCACCCACTGGAAGAAGGGATGGGAAAAAGACAATATAAAAACGCATTCAACAACAGAAAAAAAAAACAAATATGACACCACCAGAGATTAGGACTTTATACCAGCAAGACTTGAACATCCCAACGCAGGTGAAGTAGAAAAGAATGATTTTAAAAACAACTTCATGAAAATGACAGAGGAATATGAGAAAAATCCCTTAAAGAAATGGAAGAAAAAACAAATGAAAAATACAAGAAATCAACAATCTCTTAAAGAAAGCAAAGAAAGCCAAGAAAAACCAATCAACCAGAAGAAGGAAACAATTCAAACAGTTAGATACAACAAAGAAAACACAAATTGAAGGAATGCTGGAAATAGGAAAGCTGGGTAAATGATCAGGAACTACAGACGCAAGCATAACCAATAGGATTCAAGAGATAGAAGAGAGAATCTCAGGCATTGAAGACACACTAGGACAAATAGAATCTCAGGCATTGAAGACACACTAGGACAAATAGAGAATCTCAGGCATTGAAGATACACTAGGACAAATAGGCTCATCGACCAAAGAACATCTTAAATCCAATAAATCCCTAACACAAAATATCCAGGAAATATGGGACACTATGAAAAGACCAAACCAAAGAATAATAGGTATAGAAGAAGGTGAAGAAACCCAACTCAAAGATGCAGAAAACAAATTCAACAAAATCATAGAAAAAAAAACTTTCCCAACCTAAAGAAAGACATGACAATGAAGGTACAAGAAGTTTACAGAACACCAAATAGAGTGGACCACAAAAGGAAGTCCCCTCGCCACATAATAATCAAAACACCAAACATACAGAATAAAGAAATAATATTAAGAGCACCTAAGGAAAAAGGCCAAGTAACATATAAAGACAAACCTATCAGAATTACACCTGACTTCTCCATGGAAACTTTGAAAGCCAGAAGGCCCTGGATAGATGTTCTACAAACACTAAGAGACCACAGGTTTCAGCCCAGACTACTATACCCAGCAAAACTCTCAATCACTATAGATGAAGAAAACAAGATATTCCATGACAAAACCATATTTAAACAATATATATCCACTAATCCAGCCTTACAGAATGTTCTGGAAGGAAAACTCCAACCCAAGGAAGTTAACTACAACCAGAATAACATATGCAATAGATAATCCCACTCTACCAACAGCAAAAAGAGGGTGGAAATCTGCACACAATTTCACCACCAACAGCAAATCCAAAACAAACAAGAATAGACAATCAATAATCATTACTATCCCTCAATATTGATGGTCTTACTTCATCTTTAAAAAGACACAGGCTAACAGAATGGATACGAAGATAGAATCCATCTTTCTGCTGCATACAAGAAACACATCTCAGTTTCAAAGATAGACATTACCTCAGAGTTAAAGGTTGGGAAAAGCTTTTCCAATCAAATGGACCCAAGAAACAAGCAGGGGTACCAATTCTAATATCTAACAAATTAGACTTTAAACTAAAATCAATCAAAAGAAATAAAGAAGGACATTTCATATTCATCACAGGAAAAATCCATCAGGATGAAGTCTCAATTCCTAACATCTATGACCCAAATACAAAGGCACAAAGTAGTAAAAGAAATACTACTAAAACTCAAATCATATATAAAACCTCATACACTTATAGTGAGAGACTTCATCACCCCACTCTCACCACTAGACAGGACCACCAGACTGAAACTTAACAAAGAAACAAAGGAACTAATAGAAGCTATGACCCAATTGGGTTTAACAGACATCTATAGAACATTCCATCCAAACACAAAAGAATACACCTTCTTCTCAGCGCTACATGGTACTGTCTCTAAAACTGACCACATACGTGGCAACATAGCAAACCTCAACAGGTACAAAATACTTGGAATAACTCCCTGTATCTTAACAGACCATCATGCTTTAAAGTTAGAATTCAACAACACAAATCGCAAAAAAAAAAAAAAACCTACAAACTCATGGAAATTGAACAATAAACAATTGCACTCTGGGTCAAGAAAGAAATAAGAAAAAGAAACTAAAGACTTCCTAGAATTCAATGAGAATGAAGACACAACATATCCAAACTTATTGGACATTTTGAAAGCAGTGCTAAGAGCAAGTTCATAGCACTAAGTGCCCACATGAAGAAACTGGAGAATTGTCACACTAGAGAATTAACAGCACAACTGAAAGCTCTAGAACAAAAAGAAGCAAACTCAGTCCAGAAGAGCAGATGCCAAGAAATAATCAAATTAAGGGCTGAAATAAATAAATATAGTAGAAACTAGGAAAGTTTCAAAGAATCAATGTAGTGAAGCAAGATAGACCAATCTTTACCAAAACTTACCAAACGGCAGAGAGTGAACATGCAAATTAACAAAATCTGAAATGAAAGAGGGGAACATAACAACAGACACTAAGGAGATCCAGAGAATCATCAGGTCATACATTGAAAACCAATACTCATCAAAATTAGAACATCTAAAGGAAATGGACAATTTTCTGGATATATATCACTTACAAAAATTAAATCAAGAACAGATAAGCAATTTAAATAGACTTATAACCCCTAATGAAATAGGAACAGTCATCAAAAGTCTCCCAAACAAAAGCCCAGGGCCAGATGGCTTCAGTGCAGAATTCTACCAGAAATTCAAAGAACAACTGATACCAATTCTCCTCAAAGTAGTCCAAACAATAGAAGCAAAAGGGTCGTTGCCAAACTCTTTTTACAAGGCCTCAATAACCTTGGTACCCAAGTCACACAAAGACACAACTAAGAAAAAGAACTACAGATCAATATCCCTCATGAACATTGATGCAAAAATACTGGCAAATTAAATCTGAGAATACATCAGAAAAATCATCTACCATGATCAAGTGGGCTTCATCCCAGGGATGCAGGGATGGTTCAACGTATGAAAATCCATCAATGTAATTCACCATATAAACAAGCTGAGAAACAGAAATCACATGATCATCACACTAAACGCTAAAAAAGCCTTTGACAAAATCCAACACCCGTTCATGATAAAGGTCTTGGAGAGATCAGGGATAACAGGAACATACCTAAACATAATAAAAGCAATATACAGCAAACCAACAGCCAACATCAAACTAAATGGAGAGAAACTCAACGTGATTCCTCTAAATCAGGAACAAGACAAGGCTGTTCACTCTCTTCATACCTCTTCAATATTGTACTTGAAGTTCTAATTAGAGCAATAAAACAAAAGGAGATCAAATTGGAAACGAAGAAGTTAAACTTTCACTATTTTCAAATGATATAGTTTACATAAGTGACCCAAAAACTCTACAGCCGATAAACACCTTCAGCAAAGTGGCAGGATACAAGATTAACTCAAAAAAAATCAGTAACTCTACTATATACAGAAGATAAATGAGCTGAGAAAGAAATCAGAGAAATATCACCCTTTACAATTGCCGCAAACAACATAAAGTACCTTGGGGTAATGTTAACCAAACAAGTGAAAGACCTGTATAGCAAGAACTTTAAGTCTTTAAAGAAAGAAATCAAAGATACCAAAAAATGGAAAGATCTCCCATGCTCTTGGATAAGTAGGATCAATGTAGCAAAAATGGCAATCTTGCCAAAAGCAATCTACAGATTCAATGCAATCCCCATCAAAATCCCAGCACAATTCTTCACAGACCTTGAAAGAACAATTCACAACTTTATATGGAAAAACAAAAGACCCAAGACAGCCAAAACAGCATCATACAATAAAGGGACATCTAGAGGCATCACCATCCCTGACTTCAAGCTCTATTATAGAGCCATAGTCCTGAAAACAGTGTGGTATTGGCACAAAAATACACATAGACCAATGCAATCGAAACTGAAAACCCTGATGTTGACCCACACACCTACGAACACCTGATTTCTAACAAATAAGCTAAAATTATACAATGGAAAAAAGAAAGAATTTTCAACAAATGGTGCTGGCATAACTGAATGCTGGCATGTAGAAGACTGCAGATAGATCCATATCTATCACCATGCATAAAATTTAAGTCCAAATGGATCAAAGACCTCAACATAAATCCAGCCACATTGAACCTCTTAGAAGAGAAAGTAAGGGGTACCCTTGAACAAATTGTTACAGGAGACCGCTTCCTGAACATTACTCCAGTAGCACAGACACTAAGATCGACAGTTAATTAATGGGACCTCCTGAAACTGAGAAGCTTCTGTAAGGCAAAGGACACAGTCAGCAAGACAAAAAGGCATCCCAGAGAATGGGAAAAGATATTCACTAACCCCACATCTGACAGAGGGCTGATTTCCAAAATACACAAAGAACTCTAGCAGCTAGTCACCAAAAAACCAAATAATCCAATTAAAAAGTGAGGTACAGAACTAAAGAGAAAATTCTAAGAGAGGAGTCTAAAATGGCTGACAGACAATTATGAAAGAGATCAACATCCTTAGCCATCAAGGAAATGCAAATCAAAACAACTCTGAGATGCCATCTTGCTCCTGTCAGAATGGCTAAAATCAAAAACACCAATGATAGTTTATGCTGGAGAGGATGTGGAGAAAGGTTGAATACTCCTCCACGGCTGGTGGGAGTGCAAACACATATAGACACTTTGGAAATCAGTATGGTGGTTCCTCAGGAAAATGGGAATCAGTTTACCACAAGATCTAGCAATTCCACTCTTAGGCATATACCCAAAAGATGCACAATACAACAAGGATATATGTTCAAGCATGTTCATAGCAGCATTATTTGTAATAGCCAGAGCTTAGAAACAACCTAGATACCCCTCAACTGAAGAATGGATGGAGAAAATGTGATACATTTACACAGTGGAGTACTACTCAGCAGAAAAAAAAAACAATGGAATCTTGAAATTCCCAGGCAAATGTATGGAACTAGAAGAAACCATCTGAGTGAGGTAACCCAGTGACAAAAAAAGATAAATATGGTATGAACTCACTCATATATGGATTTTAGACATAGAGCAAAGGAGTACCAGCCTACAATCCACATCACCAGAGAAGCTAGGAAACAAGGAGGACCCTAAGAGAAACATACATGGTCCCCCAGAGAAGAAGAAAGGGACAAGATCTCCTGAGCTAATTGGGAGCTTGGGGAAGGGGAGAGGGAGTTGGGAGGAAGAGAAAGGGAGAAGAAGAGGGGAGAGAACTTGAGAGAGCAGGAAGATCAAGTCAGGGAAAGAATAGAGGAGAGCAAGAAAAGAGATACCATAATAGAGGGAGTCATTATAGGTTTAAAGAGAAATCTGGCACTAGGAAAATGTCCAGAGATCTACTAGGTTTACACCAAATAACAATCTAAGCAAGAGCCGAGAGGCTACCTTAAATTCCCTTCTCTGATGAGATTGATGACTACTTTATTTGCCATCCTAGACCCTTCATCCAGTAGCTGATGGAAGCTAAACACTGAGCTGAACTCTGGAATCCAGTTGCAGAGGGGGAGGAATGATGAGCAAAGGGGACCAGGCTGGAGAAACCCACAAAAACAGTTGGCCTGAACAAGGTGGAGCTCATAGGCCCCAGACTAATAGCTGGGAAACCAGCATAGGACTGTTCCAGACCCAGTGAATGAGGATGTCAGTTTGAAGGTATGGTTAACGTATAGGGCCACTGATAGTAGATCAGTATGTATCCCTAGTATATGAATGGACTTTGGGAGCCCACTCTACATAAAGGGATGTTCTCTCAGCCTAGACACACGAGGGAGAATCTAGGCCCTGCTCAAAAGATATGACAAACTTTGAAGATCCCCGATGGAGGGCCTCACCTTCCCTGGGGAACAGAAAGAGTATAGGATAGGGGGTCAATGGGAGGCAGGGGAGGAGGGGAGGGAGAGGGAACTGGGATTAACATGTAAAACAAGCTTGTTTCTAATTTAAATTTAAAAAGGAAAAATTACTTCTCAAAAAAAAAGTTTAAAACTTTCAACCATAACTTAAAAACCTATGAGGAGGGGACGTGTAGGGTGACAATAATAAGAATAGAAATTAGGCTTCGTTGAATACTTGCAGATTTGATTTGAAATCACATAAATGTTTTGCATAATTATGAAAAACATGAATTCACACAGTAATTCCTAAAACTTTAAAGTGAAATGAAACAAATGAACCTAGCTGTGTTTCCAGATGGTGGCACAACTGAACAGTCCCAAACTCTTTCAAGTGACTTCAAAACAGGCCCTCCCCCAGTGTGCAGAGCTACCCAGTCCTGGCTCTCATGTGTCTGTTATGTCTTAGCCGCATCACACGAGGTCCAACGGTGGCTTGAAAAGGGCCACAGTGGGGAGTATACGTCATGGGACTCAGAAAATGCTTCACAGAAAATTCTTGTTTACTTCAGCTTGGTTGTCATTTATGTTTGCATTTGGAATAATAGTGATTAGACCTTACCAAAACACTCCTGTATTTAGCTATACAGACTTAAGGCCAGAAACAATTACCAAACAAAATTACACAAAATGGCAGGCTGACCAATCTATCTACCACCCAGGCACAGAATCAGGACCATGAGTTGGCCCACCCCAACATCCACCTCATCTGTGATCTGTTGGAGCATGTGAAGGGAACAGAACTACATATCCAAAACAGTAGGATCCACATGACACAGGACAACAGGAATATCCAAGAGGAGTCCCAGTGAGAGCCCATTACTGGTAGGGTAGCAGAAACCAGAGTTGAGCCAGACCGATGACTTGTGGCAATGAACATTTAAGTAAAGATAAATGACTAAAGCATAAATTGTTTATCTCAATTGGTCACACTACAGCTTCCAGTTCTCCTTCTCCTTCTCCTTCTCTTTCTTCTTCTTTTATTTTCATTTTTTGTTTGGTTTTTGGTTTTCTTTTTAAATTGGTTTTGATTTGGGAGGGAGGTTGCATGGGCATAGGGCAGATGTGAGGAGATGGGAAGATAAGTGGAATCAGAATGTATTTTGTGAAATCCATAAATAATCAATAAAAGTAAAAAAATTACACAAAATAGCTTTAATCACCACAGTGTTGATAGTCTTAGACATGCTATTCTATGATCATTCCTTTCATGTGGTATGGGATAAACAAATGAATGGTTCTGTCATTGTTGGTAAGAACTAGGATTCTAAGTCAGGTGGTGGTAGTACATATCTTTAATCCTAGCACTTGGGGGAAACTGCAGAAACAGGCAGTTCTATGTGAGTTTGAGACAAACCTATTCTACAAAGTGAGTTCCAGGACAGTCAAAGCTACACAGAGAAAATCCTTCTCAAGAAAACAAAGCAAACAGAAGGAACAAAAACTAGGATTCTAAGTGTGGTGATGTCTTTAATCCCAGAACTCAGGATACAGAGGTGAAGGAGGCAGCCTGGTTTATAGGCCAGTCAGTACTGAGTCATGAGACTCTGTCTCAAAAGATAAAAAGGAGCTAGGATTTTAAAGACTGAAATAAAGAAGAAAATGGAAGGATGTTAAATGAAAACCTTGGTGGCAAGATAACTCAGTGGGTAAAGACATTTGGCACACAAGTCTGGCCACCTGAGTTCAATACTCAAAACCCACATGACAAACTTGTGCTCTGACCTCCAAAGGCATGTCATGACACAGAGGCCCACACTCATCATGCACACACACCTATACACAATACTAATCATTTTTAAACCTGAATGCCAACTTCTAATTGGAATTATCAGAACCAATATTTGACAGATATCTAACATAATCATGAGGATGGGTATTATCAGCAAAATATAAACTATAGCAAGCAGCACAACTCATTTAACAACAACAAACCACATACATAAACACTATTATGTTTGGTTTATTCAAGTAGTACAGTACAGCCAGGGCCTACAAGTTATAAGTGCACGTAAAGATCAAAGGCACTGACTGTCTTTGAGGTCACTCATCCAAATGGCTTAGACACACAGAGTGGGTATACAAAAGAGTGATGTTAGGCAAATGGATAATTATAATTTATCCTCAACTTTGGTTCAAAATGCTGTCTTTAATACACAGTATGTCTAAATGTTAATGTTCTGCTTCAAAAATTTGTTTAAATTCTTACTTTGTCTTTGACTCCATGAAATATATATATATATATAAAGATTTAATGATTTAATTTGGATGACTCAAAAAGTAGAAAGCTAAGTATAGCCAGAGGCCAAGGGAAGAATCCCTGACCCTGAATATCTCTCAACCCTTCTGTCCCCTTCAAACTAGCTTTTGTAGATGTGAATGTGACTAGGAAATGATTTCACACATATGTTCCATGTCTTAGAGTTTATATTGCTATGAAGAGATATCATGACTGTTGGGAAAGTCCTGTGTATATGTCAATAAAGCACTGTTGGCCAATAGGGAACTAAGATAGGTGGGACTAGGAGTCCAGGAGGACTCTGGGAAGGAGACACACAGAGAGTCAAGATGTAACACCATGGGGTAGGAAGCCCGGAAACTTCTCCGGTAAGAGACATACTTAGATTAACAATTATGGGGTAATTACTTAAGTCAGAGCTAGCCAGTAAGAAACAAGCAAGGCCAACAGCTTCATAATTAATATAACCTCCTGTGTGTTTATTTGACTGATGTGGCTCTAGAACCAGGCTGGCGGGAAGGCTTCTCTCAAGGGGAAGGCTTCTCATTACACATGACCACAGCAAGTCTTACAAGGAAACATTTCATTGGGGCTGGTTTACAGTTCAAAGGTTTAGTTCATTATCATCACAGCAGGAAGTATGGAAGCACGCAGGCAGACGTGGTGCTGAAGAGGTATCTGAGAGTTCTACATCCAGATAGTCAGGCAGCAGGAAGAAAGTGAGGCACTGAACCTGGCTTGAGCATCTGACACCACAAAGGCCACCCCCAGGGACTTACTTCCTCCAACAAAGGCAACATATTCCAACAAGGCCACACCTCCTAATGGTGCCACTCTCTAATGGCCTATGGGGTCCATTTACATTTAAACTACTACATTACATAAGCAAAATTAATAAGCATTTGATTCTGCCTTTTGATTTTTTTTTTTCGTTTTTCGAGACAGGGTTTCTCTGTGGCTTTGGAGGCTGTCCTGGAACTCGCTCTTGTAGACCAGGCTGGTCTCGAACTCACAGAAATTCGCCTGCCTCTGCCTCCCGAGTGCTGGGATTAAAGGCGGGTGCCACCAACGCCCGGTGCCTTTTGATATTTTGAGATGGGTTATTGCTTTCTCTGTTCAGCCTTGGCCTAATGCTGTGGTTCTCAAGTTTTAGTGTGCATGAATAGCAGATAAGGAGCTTCTTGATAATTTAAATTTCTACTGGGCATGAAGAACCATAGCAGAGTGCTTGCCTAGCATACTCCAAACTCTGGGTTCAGTCCCCAGAACTATCAAACGACAAAAAAAAGTCACACACAATGTTCTGTCTTAAGAGGTCTGTATCTAGGCACAGTTCTGGGTAGTTCTTCTGCTGGTAGTGTGAGGACACATTTCCAATAGCCTTGGTTTAAAGCCACTTGGAAACTAGGAGACCCTGGCTTCGGGACACTTTTCAACGACCTTGTGTTTCACTTAGGCTAATGGCTAAACTTTCTCACTACCAACTTTGCTGTGTATGTGTGTGTGTGTGTGTGTGTGTGTGTGTGTGTGTGTGTGTGTTTGGTCAGAATTCTGGGACCCAGCAGCCAAGAATATATCCCCTCTTAGAATGCCTCTTCCTTTTCATGAAGATCAAAAGCACTGTCTCTGAGGTCACTCATCCAAATGCCCCACTGGTGACTCAGAATAGTGCAAAGAGCCATTCCCTGCCACTTGCTCAAATACTGCACCTGCACCTCTTCTTTGCTTGTTAAATATTTGCTGTCTGTCTGAATCAGGAAAGAGAATTTCACACCAGAAGCAAGGGAATGGTTTTGGCTGATGTCTGTCTGTGCTTCTATGTGGCTTCCTTTACTTTAGAAGCACTGTCTACCATTCTTTCTAATGGGCTATTCACAGAAGTGGCCCTCTGGCCAATCTGCTGGTTTTATCTGTCCCATGGCTTGGAGGAGGCTTTGTTTGCTCACCTGTGGCAGATGTACTTGGACTCCAGATGTTTTTAAGACATTCTCCGTGTGGACCTATATAATGCTATACAGCAGCAGTTTCTCTTGCAAAGGCTTGGGACTTTAAAAGAAGTTCTGATTGCTCATTGTTGGGGACTGTTTGTGGTTCCTAATTAAGCATTTCATTTAAAATTCCAATGTCTTTAGGCTTATAAGATGACTCTATTAAATTAATTTTTCCCTAAGTAACTTAGTATGGTTTCATGTTTACACTTTGGTGATTTGTAAATTCTGTTAAATTTAAGCCCACACTTGTGATACTAAGTAAATGGTTTTTAATAATTAGAATAAAGAGAAACCAAACCAATAAAAGTATACATACATTTTAAAGGAACTTACAGAAAACAAAATGCATCAGATGTCAGAGTAAAGGAGATTTAATACCTTAAATTTTTAAGAAAAATATACCAATATATTCAAAACCACACAAATAATATATTGGTCTGCAAGGTAACCATCATTAAATTTCATTATGATAGGTTTATGACAAGTTCTTTTTTTTTGGTCTTTTGAGACAGGGTTTCTCTGTGGCTTTGGAGGTTGTCCTGGAACTAGCTCCTGTAGACCAGACTGGCCTCAAACTCACAGAGATCCGCCTGCCTCCGGAGTGCTGGGATTAAAGGCATGCGCCACCAATGCCAGGCAAATTCTATTTTTGATGACCTGTCACCAATATAATTTCATATGTAAATACTTCAGGATGTATTTATGACAGACAAAGACTATGCTGTTAAGACACAATCACACCACACATAATAATAGATACCCCTAAAAGTCAAGGGAAATTCTGTAACAATATCAGGTATTCAGTTAGTCTTTGTGTTTCCTTGTCTTGGGAATTTTCCTCACTCACATTTTTTCTCTTCTCAACTCCTTTTGTTTAGAAAAATGAACAGGGCTGGGAAGATGGCTAAATGGGTGAAATGTTTGTCATACAAAGTCAAAGACCTGAGTTCAAGTCCCCAGAATTCATACATCTGTAATGTATGTATTACACTCCAAAGTAAAACCATACAAAAGGAATCGGGATCCTGTGAGGCTGATTCAATATCTTTTTGTTTTATTATTATTATTCTCTCATACAATACATCCTGATGGCAGCTTCCCTCCCTCCACTTCTCTCAGTTCCCCCTGCATTCCTCCCCTCTCTCCCAGATTCACTCCTACCCCCTACATCTCCCCCAAGAAAAGGGCAGACCTCCCTGGGACATCAACACAACATGGCACAAGAAGATACAATGATTCTAGTCACAAACCCTCACATCAAGGCTAAGTAAGGCAACCCAGTAAAAGGAAAAGAATCCCAAAAGCAAGCAAAAGAGTCAGAGACACTCCTATTCCCACTATTAGGAGTCCCACAAAAACAGCAAGCCAATAACAATAACATATATGCAGAGGACCTAGTGCAGACCCATGCAAGCTTAGTTATTGCCCATGCGCTGGGATTAGTTATTCTGGGGCCATTCTTTCCCAATATCCTTAGCCCTCTGGCTTCCATAATTCCTCCTCCCCTTCTTCATAGATGACTCCATGGTTTCCTCTTCTTACTGTTCCAGAATTCGGTCAGGATGCTCACACATTTCTACAAGGAAATAACTCCATCAAGAATCTTGCAAGCAATTCTGTTTCCCAAAGACAGTTGATACCAGGGATTGGTCACCCTTTTATGACTACTTCCCTGGCTCCCCGTTGGAAGTTGGTTTATCTCTTCCTTGCTTAATATTTGTCTCCCTTCTACTTCTCAAAGATGAGGTTTAGTAGGAATAGGAATAAGGTAGCTGTTGGTCAAGAGTGGAAATAAAAGATATTGAACCTTTTCTGTGAGGAGAGGAAGGAGGAATTGTGGAAACCAGAGGGTTGAGGATACTGGCTAACAGAGATTAGCCATAGGGTCATTGGGAGACTAAGGAAGTCAGATGGAGAGGGACAGAAAGGGTGAAGAAGGAGCTGAGGGGAACTCCTGGAGCTTTGGGGTAAGGAAAACATGAAGAGGGCGGTCGGCCACTCATCCCTCTGCTGTTCCTTGGGTTTATCGGGTTTTTATCTCAATTTCTAACTTTGGAGTTTTTATTAATACTAGCACAATTTAGGTAAATATTACAGGAAGTAATGTATGCCAACTTCCTACAAGCATACATGGCACACAGTAGGCAGGCCTTACTGGTTATTGGTTAAATTATGTTGCCAGTCATTAATTGTGGTACAAGTGTGGCTGTTAATGAGAGAGAGCTGAAGAGAGGAAGAAAGACCTTCATCTCTGATGGACACTACAAGATACCATGCTTGTCATAAACACAGAATTGCTCTCTCCTCACAAAGTTCCCAGAAAAGGGACTTTTAACTAACAATCTCCAACCTCATAACCAGTTCTAGCCCTACTTCCCCTGGCATCCAACAGAAAAGCTGGAGCATTCCCTCTAGAAGTCCTAGAAATTCCTGTAGGAGTAAAGAAATGTTGCCTTGTCGAGGACTTCTACCAGATTTGCCTTTTCCCATAACTCTACATTCAGGTCATTCCACATCTTGGGAGTTTTCAGAAGCTCTAAGCACTCTACATGCAGACATGGCTGGGGAGTTGAGCCCTTTCCTTATGTCTTTGCAGCAGGCCCCAGACATAAACCCATGAGTCTATCGATAGCTGGTGTAAACGCATATAAATCAGCATAGGCCTGAGATATTAAAACTGCATTAAAAACAATACATGATTTAACCTACCCCATGAGACAGGAGTTTTGCTGGAAAAATCATTGGCTCAAAGCAAGGAAATAAGGTTTGGTTCAGGTATCTCATCAGGACTTAACCCAGCCCCAATCACTCAAACCCTGCCTGTCTTCCCCAAGTCTAAAACAGTAATACCTGTGCTTTGTATCTTTCTGGTAAAACAGATTAGGATCTCATGGAAAATGTCCTGAAAGGCACATTCCAGCTTAATAGGCATGGGGAGGTAGGTGGTAGATTATGGTGAAAAGTAGATGCAGTTAAATTCATGCACTTCTTAATTTTACAAATGTGACAAAATACCATGCGTTGCTTTTATGATTTAAAGAAAATCAATCCTGAGTCTTTTTTTATTAAGATTTCTGTATTAGACGATAGAACTAGGCTTCTCAGACAAGCCATGGAAACATTCAGTGACAGGCCATTCCATCTTGCTCCACTGGGAAGCATGGAAACTGTTGAATCTCATCCAGCTGTTGGAAGGGATGCCACCTCATCCCAGATGCTGGATTTGTGTATCCCAATGGGGCTCCACACCTGGGACTCATTCTTCTCACCTCTATGGAGCAAGTGTCTGCTCCAAGCAGTGTCTTCTGCCTGCTGAGCCCAAGGCTACTCCGGTTATTTCAAATGATTCCTTGTTTGCATGAATTCCAGACCCCCACTGAACAAGCTGGTTTCAACCCTCAAACCCAGTTCCAGCTGGTTGCTGCAGAGGGATTTATGAGAAGTCATGTCTGGAGACAAGAGGAAAATATTGGGTAATTGGAGCAAACTCTTCCAGACCCTGCCTGTAGTGTATAACTAGACGTTGACTCTGAGGCAAGGCAGAGACTGGGTCAGGTTATGCAGACTTGCCAGGACCACACTGGGCTCCATTCACAAAACCACACCCCATGGCCCAGAGTAGGGAGCGGCTCTAGGCCACCAGCACCTTTGCCAAGATGTAGCAACTCAGTGTGAAACCTGAAACAGTGTCCTTTCCCCATGGTGAGTGTCTGTGACTAAAAATGAAGCAAAGCTAGAAGTGCATGACTTCCATAGTTAGAGACACCAGAGGGTGTGTATCCAGAAAATAATCTGAAATGTCACTTCAGTGTCCCAGGGGTCAAAGCCAGCATCTCAGGAGACAAAGGTAAATCAGTGGGACTCTAGGATACCCATTCTGGCTTCAAGAGTAATTTCCCCTTACCTATTCTGTATTTTACTTCTTCCCTATGACTGCCAGACACCGTTTGGCCCAAACTCAATGTGGAATCACATTCAAAGAAACAGCTGTCCATCAAAAAGAAATACATATAATCAAAAGTAATTCAGTTCTATACCCAGTCTCTAAAAGAAAAGCCCAAGGGGTAGAGTGCATGTTTAATGCACACCAAGTTATCTTTTAAAAATTCATCACTCCCAATCTCTGCCATTTTCAATAGCCTTCACACAGATGACAGCTGCGTCCTGAGGACTCACTCTCCCTCCTGCACTCACAGACATGCCAAAGACTTTCCATGATGTCCAGCACGTGTAGCTCATCCACGCCTCCCCAGCCCCAGTTCCACGGGGTAGCTCAACTTAGACCTGTGCCTGTACTAGATACTGAAAGTTCCTCTCCTGCTCACTCTCCCATCCCCAGCCTTGGTTTGTTTGCTGTATACAGGAAAGCCCATACTCTGATGAACACAATATGAATCTTTAACAGACAGGAAAGGCAGACAGCCATGGATTCTAAAGCACTGGTCATTTCCTCCCTATTGCATTAAGATCCCACAGAAAACTTCATTTTCAGAAGGAGGCCAGCTTTAATCCCAGCACTTGGGAGGCAGAGGCAGGCAGATCTTTGTGAGTTTTGAGGCCAGTTTGATCTACAGAGTGAGTTGCAGGACAGCCAGGGCTGTTACACAGAGAAACCCTGTCTTAAAAAGAAAAAACAAAACAAGAGGCCACTGACCTAGCAATACAAATACATTGTAGCCATTCTGAATGTTCTTCTTGAGACAAAAACCCTTCTGCTTAAATATATCCCTTTCCCTCAACCAATAGAAATGAGTAAGCACTTGAAATTCCACATTTTGTTCCTATGGCTTGGTTAAACAAAAATAGATCCAATGAAGCAGGTAACCATCTCCGTCAATAACTGGTACTGGTATTGGTGTTCTGAGAATTTTTTTCTCATTAACTAGCCAGGAAACCAGTGACACTTCGGGATATTTGGAGCTGAGGGTAAAGGGAAAAAGATTCCCGAGTCTGAGGAGATCAGGAAGAAACACCCAGAGAGAATATCCAACAAAATAAGGAGCTAATGTATGAGGAAGAGGCAGATTCAAATACACTCAATGTTAGGCCCTCGCCTCAGGCCTCAGCCCTCAGAGTAACAGAGCTTGAACTGTACGACCATCCCAGAAGCCCCAAAGCTACAACCGTCTGTCCACTGTGATCCCAGAGATATCTTTTAGAGTGGTATGATTTTCTCCCAAAGTCCTCAGCAAATACTCCTGATCCAGCAAACTCAGCTTCCTCTGTCTCCAACCAATCCCCCCTGGGGCTCAGGATCTGATTCTAAATACTCCCCACATCCAGCCTGTTCTGTTATCTTGCTCTGTCTCCTGTGCCAAATTTCGCCTACTTCATGCTTGCCTCATTCCATCTAGCACAATCCATTTCATGACAAGCACATCTGTTTCTATGGCCCAGCAAACTCTTGCTTCCCCTCTAAGAGCCCTGTTATTCCTCAACTTGTCTCAAGTTGTTCACCTGCATCTTCAGCCACTGAAGACTTAAGTTCCTTTGTAGTTGCACCCAGGGCCAGCTTTACTGCCTGACATCCTGTAACATACTGCCAAGTCATTTCGTTGTCAGGTCTCTAGAAATGCAGTTAAATGGGTAGTGGAGAGAAGGAATGAATGAATGAATGTTTTAGCATCTGGCAGGGGAATTTGGTGGTTTCCTTAGTGATATATGTTCAAATAATAACAACAGCAGTCAAAACAGGAAATGCATCCAGAGGTTGTCGTCCATTCGTCATCTGTCTTGAAGGCCTGTCTGACCTCAGTAACAGTGACATTCGTTGTTTCCTAAGGCCCCAGGAATTTGCCGATTGAGCTGAGAACCCCACGAGCTGAAATAAGTAGGGCAAATTCCTCCAGAAAGCTGTACCCATGTAGAGACTGGTGAATCGTTTTAAGAGGCTACTTGCTCAAGATTGAACACAGCTCTATCATTTGACATCCATGTGACCATGAGTTACTTAAGGTTTCTTCACCCAGTCTCGGTTAAAAGCAATACCCAATCCTCATGAGTGGTCTCTCAGGTTCAAACCAATACTTCAAACACACAGGACAGCAATAGGCTCCATCTTTGGCATCAGTTATTTAGAAGCTTATCAGATATTCAGGCGTCCTTGCAAGTTTAATGAGTTAAAATCTACCTCACCTGAAAATTCCTGTGGTGTGATAAGCCTCATGCTCATCAGTGCTCTTCTTGATAAACTAGTAGTAGTCCCTGCAACAAACCTACAAGCACAGCTTTCGGGGCCCATTAATAAAGGTATGCCAGTTGCAAAAGTTAAAAAAGCCAAAAGTGTAACTTCCTAACACAGACTCATGTACTCCTAGTCTAGAAACAATTTGCAGTTGGAGGTCAACCTCACCATAAACAGTGTTGCCTGGCACCAGGATTGACAATATCATCACGACTGGCTTCCATAGTAACACTTAAGCAGTTTTCAGAAATCAAATTTGTCATGTGTCAGGGGAATTTGATTTGGCTAACTCTCCTGCCCACGATGGTAACTATCTCACATATCATTCCAAGGTGATGAATTAGTTTATGTCCAGAGTTTAGAACAAGTAGAAATAGTAATATTGTCTAAATGACAGATGCTCATGTTGTAGACTTGTGGAATTGCCTAGATTTTTCTCCCTTCCAAGATAGGATAATTTGGTTGTCTCAGCTACCATTAGACATTTCATCAAATTGAAATTTTGCTTAGGTTGACCAGAGCCCCTTTCTACTGGTGCCTATGGACTCTAATGACCCCAGCGTAGCTAAAGGAGGAACTATATGAGACAGTATGATTCAAACTGGTTCTCAGACCACTCCTTAGTCTAAGCTATCTAAGTGGCTACATGAGAACTTGAAGCTTCCTACTGTCCCAGAATAACAAGGGACCTGGGGCTCATATGGCTTCTAGCCCTAGGGCCTATGACTTCCACATTATCAAGGAAGAAGCCACGTTACTCCATTAACCTTGTCCTGTGATTCTTAGTCTCTGTGTTTATTAGTGACTTCAGGACAGACTGTGGCCAGAATGCACGTTTATGTGGAGTGTGGTGGTAGAACAGAGAGATTGTGAAAACAGCTCATTAGGGAACAGATAGCATGAATCAGATAAACAAAATCAGGATTCTAGCCTTATATAATTTTTTTAACCAGAACAAAGACTTCAATACAGCGAGGAACAGAGTATAATGAAACATCCCTCCAAGAAGAAGTCCTGCAAATGGCATATTCATTTCCTCCTGCTACTTGATGGACAGCAATGACCCTATCAGCAAATCTTGTTCCTCTCCATCTCACTGAGGTAACTGTCTGGTGTCGAAACAGGATGAATCACTCTAAAGTATTTCTCCTCCTGTCTCCTTTTTATGGTCATGGTGTCTGGTTTTTGAATTGATCATTCCCCACCTTGTCCCAGATTCCCCAAATCCCTTACCTCCAACACCCTTGGTCGGAGCTGGTTTCTATCTCTCTGCTCTGACACTCTGACTGAAATAAGCAGAGCGAGAAACCAAGGTGGCTTACTGGTTCTGGGGTTGGACAAACTGACTGTGCCCGTACCTCTTATTAAAGGGAGTGTTCATAACTACACTCTGAGTTTAAAGAACTGAAAATACAGCTTTTTTATTTAAAAGTGGAGGTGAGATGGATACAAGAAACATCTTACTGGCAGATGACTCCCACAGCTTTTCCTTCAGAAGAGTCAGCCATAGCCCAATCTACCAGCAATTCCCTCTATATTTGACTTCTACCATGTCATTAGTTACCTATTTCACAACAAAATTATTCTCAATCATCTTTTAAATAATTTATTTACTTTTATTGTATGTGCATTGGTGTTTTGCCTGCGTGTTTGTCTGTGTGAGGGTGTCAGATCTTGGAGTTACAGTTTTTAGCTGCCAGGTGGGAATTGAACCAGGGTCCTCTGGAAGAGCAGAGCCATCTCTCCAGCCCTCTCATTCATTTTTTTATAAATGCCATTTTAACCTTCCTAAATTCAACATATGCACAAAATAACAGGATTAATATACGATTTTTATCTCCTTAACAAACTTACAAATCTCTTGTAATACTATCTCACTGAATCTCCACAACTGCCCCAATGAGGTAAGACTCCCATCATCCCCATATCACAGATAAGGAAACTGAGGCATAGATTAGCAAGGACATAATTACATTGTAAGTGGTACACTGAGACCTGGAATCTAGGAAGGACAACTCTAGAACTTGAGCTTAATGTGAATCAAGCTGAGTTAGTCACTATGCTTTTAGACCTATCCCCTTTTAAGGTAGACTAACATAAAACCTACATATTAAAACTGCTGTGTCTTCTTATAGTGATCATCTAAAACCTCCTCATTCCCCATTGGTTGTATTAAAATGTTGAGCAGAAAGAGCTTGCTTATTGAAAGATTTAACTGTGATGACTTTCCCACTTTTCAACCACTGGCTTTCTGACTTTGAGCACACTTGTTGACTGGTCTGTTTTGCCTCAGTTTCCCCACATATTGGCCACCAAAATTATCCCTCCTTCTTTCACAGGTTATCTGAGAAGCTGAAGAAATCATAGCACTGCACATGCTTTGGGAATTATTACTAACACAAGTCCACACCGTTCCTTGGATGATGCATGCGCACTATAATTAAGGAAGTGTTGCCCCCCACTTTTTCATTACAGACAGCCCTGACTGGTTGGGAAATCTCTCAAATTAAAAAAAAAGTAAGTCCTTATGTTCTTTTGTGCTTGAGGCTGTTGTTGCTGCCACCATTCCAAAATAAATCACTTCATGAGGTAAGGTCTGTTTATATTATTGCACTACCTGATGACTTCCTGTGTATGACATTCAAATGTGAGCATCTCAGCCAAAGGTCTATAAAGTCATTTCCCCAACTCTTTACACTTAGCTGTGCTAAACATCTGCTTCTTTTGGCCACCTGAGTTGTTGAGTTTCACTTAGCACCACAGTGAGGTCCAGGTGTCAAGCAAGGACCCAGACAGTTTCTTCCCTCCACGCCTCAAGAGAGGCCTCGGTTTATAGCTCCATTTCCCCTGCTAGACCTAGCAGTGAGAAAACCACTACAGCTGGGCCTCATTCCACTCAGTCAATGGCTGTAACATTTTTGAAGGTAGCGGGCTGAAGGTTGCATTCTCAGATTTTCAGCTAGTTTAAAGCTGTAGCCATCTGAAAGACAGATATGAATACCAGTCAGACTCCTGTAAACATCCAATGACTCAACCAACTGTGAATCAAAAATATTTTGGGGAAAACACTGCACTTGTACTGAACATATGCAGACTTCCTTCTTATCATTACTCCCTGAACAATTTAGTATAATAACTATGTACACAGCATACACACTGTACTAGGAATTATAAGTAAGGTGGAGACAATTTCACTTACACTGAAAAGGGCTGGAGAGATGGCTTAGCTATTCATACTGCTTACTTCCCTTGCAGATGACCTGAGTTCAGTTCCCAGCCCCCAAGTTAGGTGGTGCACAACCACGTGCTACTCCAGCCTCAGGAATACTGACACCTTCTTCTGGCCTCCATAGGTACTCATACACACATGTACAAACAAAGGCACAAATACAAATAATTTTCAAGTCTAAGTCAAGGATATGCATAGGATATAGACAAATACTTCAACATTTTATGAGGGGTCCAACATTCTTCACAAATACTAAAGGATAGTATTTTCCTTTTAGGGAGAATTTCTACAACTTGAAAATTATAAGTTCTCACCATGGGAATAACATGTTTTCCAGTCTAAACTTGTAAATATGGCAAAAGGTTTGATCTCATGTCATTTCTGTTCCTCTTTAATATCAATATAAAATACAAAGAAGGAGCACAAACCCTATGGGTTGCTTTGATCTCCATTGTAGGAACAATAATCAACAATTAGGAAAATGCATATCATCGATACCTTTGGGAAATTCTTTCATGTGAAACCAACAATCCTTCAGTATCAAATGACATGAGTCTCTTGGAAAACACTTGCAGTGAGAGAAAGAGAGAGAGAGAACTGATGTTGTGAAGGAAAAAACACCCCCATCCCTGAGGAAGCACTGTCTAATGTTATATATCTGCACAAGGCATTTCTCTGCACCTCCTGACGTGGAACTAAAGCAACTCTCGTTTGAGATAAGACAGATTGGATTGCAGAGTCCAGACCTTAAGGAAAGAATTTAAACCATGTTGCAGCTACCCAAAGTACTCTGGAATTCCACATACTGCCCATCACAGCTTCCACACATAATACCATACAGGTTCTGTGGCTTGGAAACACCTCAGAAGATGCTAGTACAAATGGAAAGTGAACCAAGAGGGCAGGTTTACATTCTTTCCTGAAAGAGGATTTACACATCGGATGTTGTCCATCCAGCATCCCTCAGTGTTTACAATTGGGCCCCACCAGTAGTTTCCTAAGACATCTCTAGTGCCTATCAAATATATATATATATATATATATATATATATATATATATATGGACTTGGTCAACTACAAGTCAACAACAAGTTAGCTGCTTAGGAGTTCTAGTCAAACATCCCTCTTACTCTACAGATGTCTTATTTTAAAGGCTGCTTGCAAGTGTTGTCTAGCCTTCCATATCACCCAGCACCACTCACTCTTAATACTGTGTCCTATGGCCCCAAACTTCTGAGATAAATCATATTCTTGTATCTCAACCCTTCAGTCTCTGGATTAAAAGTCACTGTTATTTACTAGAAGCAACTGTTCTGGGACCTCTATGAGACACTTTCACACACACAACCATCAGTTGACCCACAAAATTGTTAGGATAGAGCAAATATTTCCATTTTATAAACAGGGAAAGCCCAGACATGTGGAGATCATGACCATAGTGGTTGATCTGGGGTTAGCCCTGGATCTTCTCTGAGGTCTGTTCTCTGTCTCTCGTGTGGGTTCCCTCCCTCTGAGCTGTCTCACTTGGAATCACTAAGATCTGCTCCCTTCTTTGTCAGACATGCCTGAGAGCCCAGCTTCTCACCATGTACTTTCCCCCCTTGAGCTGTGTGTTTTGTCCTTAGTGTTGATTCTTCTCCTCTACTGTCACAAACTCCTGAAGAACGAACTACACCTTTCCCATTGTTCTGCTCTCACTCCCCTGAATCTGATCAGCAAAAGGACAGCTTCAATCATGCTGTTTATTCTTGGGTTTATGGTGTTCTGATTATATCTGGTCCTCAGGCAAGCATGCTGGTGTCTGTGGGGGGAACTGAGGTGGGGAGAGTAAAGGAGGGGGTGAATCCAGAAATGGATTTTCATCTACAAATATTTCAAAGCACCTTACTGACTTTTAGTTCTTTTTCGTTGATGAACCATTTTAGATACCTAGAAGAAAACTTAAATCCTCTTGTTCTTAGCATTAAGACTAGGACGCTATTTTTATAGTTAGCTTTTTAGGCAGCTAGGATCAAATTCCTGGAGCTTCTGTAGTCGAAGGAGGAAGGACTATTTGGCTCATGGTTTTAGAGAATTCAATCCATGGTTAGTTGATCCAGTGTGCTTGTGTAGAATATCAGGGTTGTGGGGGGGGTATTCTTTGTCTCGTGGCAGACAGGGGACAGAGAGTAACACAGGAACCAAGAGTCCTCCTTCTCCTGAAGTTTTCATGACCTCTTCAAAGAGCTGAGGACCTGTGAGCCTGTAGAGGCATTTCATATGCTGCAAGCAAGAACACTCTGTCCCGGGTCCCCAGCAGACAGAATGGTGTAGACTACACACAGGGTGAGTCTCTACAGCTTAATTGTTCTTCCACATGTCAGTCTTTTCTGGAAAGTCTCTCACAGACACTTCCAAATATGTCCTTTACTGATCCCCTAAGCACCGCTGAGCCCAATCAAGGTGATAATCAAGATTAGCCACCATAGGCACTCACACAATCCAATTAAAATCAGATACAAAATTGAATTCAAACTAGTAAATGCTGTGGCTCTAGTTCTCTGTAGACTAAAGCTCCCCCTTGCTTCAGGAAACATAAGGAGTTAGAGCTGTGTAATCCAGGTAACAACAGTTCTGTTTCGAAGTTGGTTGTTGTTACTATTAAAGGCTTCACTTCCAATGGAAGAGAAATGGAAAGAAGCGATTGTCTTTAGCTCCATCAGAAAACCTGGGTTAACTGTGTTGGCAGGGATGTGAGAGGAAAACGTTGAGACATTGCTGGTGTAAGTGTGAAGAACACGGAACTTCAAAACATTCTATTTTGGCATATGGATTATTTTGAGTTAAAAACATCAGAGGAACAGAAAAGGTTCTTTACTTCTCCATGTCTGCCTAAAAATAGATGATAAATGTCTCCTTTTATAAAATAGATTCATGTTTATAAAGGAAATTTCCACTTGTAAAGATGTCATCGTCCACCAGATAGCTCTTATCACCAGACACTTACCTGTGTAACAAGACACCCATGTTCTCTACATGTTCCCTCCCTGATGCATTTTTATGTGCTAACTTTGAAGCACCCTGCCCCCACAGAAGAAAAATAACTTTTTTTTCCGAGACGGGTTTTCTCTGTGTAACAGCCCTGGCTGTCCTGGAACGCGCTTTATAGACCAGGTTGGCCTAGAACTCACAGAAATCCACCTGCCTCTGCCTCCCGAGTACTGGGATTAAAAGTGTTCACCACCACCACCCCAAGAAAGATAACTTTCTTACTATTCATTCACCACAGCTCTTAGCTGAAATCCCCTATAATAAAAGACTAACAAGAGAAAAGTAGATAGGAACCTAACATAATGTTTGCTGCTTATACAGACAGGAAACACCTCCCCCCAAACCCCAAGTCTTTTCTCCTTTACTTAACTAAATGTTCATAAGACTCAATCATCTAGCCATGTCCTTGAACATGTTTCTCTTTAAGAAAGCTGTGCGTGGTAAATAATGAAAACTGTGTTTTCTTGACATTTTTGTTGGCAGCCTTTAACAGCTGAGCCATCTCTCCAGGCTCACTTTGATTTCTTACTCATTCCTTTTATCAGTTTGATTTTTTAGCCCCAATAATAGAGTCTAAGAGGATAAACAAAAAAGGAAACCCACACACACAGTGTTACTTAGAAACACTTCTGTGGAGAAAATTTGGTCAGTATTTATAAAAAATTAAAATGTATATTCCCTTTGACCTGGTGATTCTTCCCTTTAGGAACTGATCCTATATACTTATTCATATCCATACACAATGAAATGTACCTGGAGATTTTATTATATATATAAATTTCCCTTTTATATAAACTTGTCTGTTTTCCAAAACATCTCCTGTGTCTTCAGTTTCCCAAGACATAGTTCAAAATAATCCTTATGCTAAAGAGGCATATCTTACAGTGATTTATCCTTGTCTGCTACAATCATATTTCAGGATTATTTGTCCCATTGCCATAGTTTAAAAAATAATTTTTGTTAATTTTTTTAAAACATTGGGTAAACTTGAGTACCTTTCACGCATTTGTGCACAACTGCTGCAAGATTTGAGAGTCCAGGTAACCTGGCTTGGAGCTGAATGTTCCAGTCGCTGATGAAGACAGGTTCTCTTGCCTCCCACTGGTTTGTATTTTCACTGTTTTCAGAATTTTAAATGAAGTGTTACCATTAAGGAGACACAGATTACTTAAGTCACACCCGAGAGCCAGCCTCATTAACTTAACATCCACACCTCTTAAGTCACATCATGGTCATTAATTATACTTAGGTGATGTCATAAGGGACACTCTCATCGTTCCCTGAAATGTTTTCCTCTCCTACAGGCCTGGGTCTCAGAATATAAACAGAGAAGTCAGCCATACCTGCTTTGTTCCTGTGTGTGGGCAGGAAAAGCCATCTTGAGATGGGCAACAGTAAATCAGGACTACTCAACCTCACTCTTCCTGACCCTGGGTAGCAAGCTCACAACAGCAGCCCTTCCATGCCTTCCCATTGAGGATATCATCTCAGCTCACAACAGCATCCCTTCCATGCCTTCCCATTGAGGATATCTCAGCTCCTCTCCTTCGGGAGCCCCTCTGATCTGTCATCCTCATTACAATCAACCTCACACCCCAGGTAAGGAAGGGAACTCCAAAAACCGGGATCCCCAAGCCACAGAGGAAGCACACAGAACACAGCCAATGGTAGGCATTTGGGAACCGCAGGCGGCTCTGGTCCTGGTAACGACTGTCCCTGGAAAGGCGATTTTACATCAACCACTACTGTCAAGAGGCGATAAATTTCTTGTAATAAGAATAGCAGCAGCAGACTGATATTTGGGTTCTTCTCGAACAGCCAACCAGGGATAGTCCAGCCTCACAGTTCTATCAGTTCAAGCAGAAGTTGATGTTCTCACCTCACGGGGGAACGCTTTTGTCTTTTAATCACTTTTACAAGCAGCAGAGGATTTGAAGACCGTAAGACAGCTGAGGTAGCCTGTGAGTGACTGACCACTGAGGAATTGAGGCTCTTCTCTGGATCTGGTTTTTCACCCTGGCTTTTCTTCCCAGCCTTTCTGTCGGTGTGGTAAAGCTGAACAATATGTCCCAGAAACCCTAACTGACACATTCCCAGGTCGCCAGTGTTAGAATGTTGAGAGACACTGAGGAATCCCGTCTCTCCTAACTTCAGCATCCATCAAGACAAAGAGACAGCTTCATTTGCCCTACTCAATCTTGTCCATGCACTGTGGACTCACTTACCAGAGGAGAAACGCTGCAGAGCACACCGTGTGAATTCCTATCTTTACACGCCCCAAAGGGCGACATTTCTGAGTCCTCCTGCAGTTTGAAAGAGAATGAGGAAAACTTGAATTGATTTTCACCTGATTTTTCCCATGGACCAGGGACTTATAAATCACTCCATGTGTCAAACTCTGCCCTTCTCCCCTGATTCAGTAATCACTCTCTTAGTAGCCTGGGAGAGCTAAACTAGACAGCAGTTTCTACCAGGGGCCCTACCTGAGTTGTTTATTCAATTCATCTGAGAATTCGGAGTGTTACGTTCCATTAATTCGAACCTTTTTTTAAATTAGCGATTCTGAACTGCGATATTGGGCTTGATAGAAATACAATGAGAGAAGAACTAATTCTAAATTTTGACTTAACTTTATTGCTTTGCTGACTACTCCTGTAAGAAAAAAATATTTCAAATTTTTGGATGCTCTCAATCTTCAGATATAGTTTTGTCATTGTGTTTACTCAGAAAAGAGACCAAGTCTCCAGTTTCATTTCCCTCCACTGAATTAGCAGTAAGAATATCCTAAACCAATCCAAAAACATTCGGTATTTTGAATTAGAGCTAAAAATATGAAAATTGGTTGCAATCACACATTATGCCTGGCTTTTAAGCTATCTCCAATGCACAGATATAATTTAGCAACACATTAAGTCTTAAGAGTTTTAAAGACAAGTTTGTGACTTCTTTCTCATTTTTCTTTATGCCAAATTGTTCTGTTCTGTGGTGTTTAAACCTATTACTATTATTTATAATCTATTTTCAAAAATTAAAATGCAAGAAGACAACAGAAACCTCTGTTTGCCTACTGAAGGAAGGGATGAGAAAAATTAGAGCTGTGTAACTCAAAACAATTGCTGGTGCAAAAAAAAAAAAAAAGTAACTTCTCAAAGGTCAATTTTCAACTTCAAATCTAGAAGTTAGTTTTGTATATGTGACCCCATGGATTTGTATCCATGGCTTCATGACTTAGGCAGGATGGCTTAGTGGATAAGAATGCTTACTACAGAGGAATCTGAATTCAAATCCCCAGAATCCATGTAAAAAGTCTGGTACTTCACACGTGCCTGTAATCTCAGAACTGAGGCAGAGATGGAGGATCACTGGGGCTTGTCAACTGCCCACTTCACTACAGGGTCAGTGAGAGACCCTGTCTCAAAGAAATAAGGGGAGTTACAAAGTGGGACACTTGACACGCTCCTCTGGCCTCCACAGACAGGGACACAAGGACACACACAAACACACACACACAAATAAAATAGTAAGCCTCCTCAAGTACATAATTTTCCTGCTAAATATATATGTCTTCCTCTTTTAATTAGTTTTAATTAATTTGATTATTAGTTGAAAACTTCATACATTTATACAATATGTTTTTATTATATACACCTGCCATTACTTCCTCCCAACTCCTCCTAATGCTCCCTCCTCTGTCCCCCTCACAATTTTATGTCTCCTTACTTTGTTGTTATTGTTAATACTCTCTTAGTCTAATTAGTGTTGACCACATGTGCATTTGAAGGGACACCCACTGGGGCATGGACAGAGTGACTCCCTCCTCCACAGAGAGAATTCATGCTGAAATATTGATTGGCTTGATCTTGTTCAGATCTTGCACAAATAACCATAGTTGGTGTAAGCTGATGTGCGAAACAGCTGTGTCATGTCCAGAAGATAATATTTCACAGCTCTCTTCTGTATCTACTCTTACATTCTTTCCTTCTATTCTTCCATAATGTTCCCTGAACCTTAAGTGGGAAGGGTTACTAGATCATTCATTCATAATTAAGTGTTCTCTTAGCTCTTTGACCAATTAGAAATTTCTGTGTTATCTGCTACCCACTGCAAAAAGACCAAAGTTAAAAACAGCATAAATCTTGGGGAAACCCACAGAAACAGCTGACCTGAGCAAGTGGGAGCTCACAGCCCCAGTCTGACAGCTGGAGAACCAGCATAAGACCAAACAAAGCCCCCTGAATGTGAGTGTCAGTTGCGGGGCCTGGGCATTCTATGGGACCTCTGGTAGTGGAACCAGTTTTTATCCCTAGTGCACTAATAGGCTTTGGGAGTCCATTCCCTATGGAGTGATACTCTCTCAGCCTAGACACATGGAAAATGGCCTAGGTCCTTCCCTAAATGATGTGATAAACTTTGATGATCCCCCATGGGAGGACTCACTCTCCCTGAGGAGTGGGTGGGGGTGGGACAGGGAGTTGGTGGGGGAAATGGGAGGATGGGGGGAAGGGAACTGGGATTGATATGTGAAATAATATTGTTTTTAATATAAATAAAAATTAATTTTAAAGAACACAAATCTAACTGGGTGGTGATGGTGCATGCCTTTAGTTCCAGCAATGGGAGTTTGAGGCCAGCCTGGTCTACAAAGCTACACACAGAAACCCTGTCTTGAAAAACAAAAAAAAAACTCTAAGAACAAACATAAATATTTAGGAAACAGTTTAACAACATAACCATTTAGTAGATTCCCTCCTAGTGCCTATGATCTTCCCAGTCATGACTTTTTCACCATGTTTATGGTACTAAAGATGAAATCCCTCCTGTGGAATAGGTCTCATATTCAATTAGAATGTGGTTGGCTGCCTCCATGACTGTCATGCCACTATTATACCAGTTAAGCACATCTTTCAAGGCATGTTAGCATTGTAGCATGCAGGGTCTGTATATCTCCATCTTTCAAAAAACTCCAAGTCTTTCTTAGTTTTAAACAAACAAAAAAGCACACACATACACACAAAATCAAAACTGAATTTTGTATATTTTTCTCCCACCTGAATGAGAAAAATCTAACCACATTAACATTTTTAGATGGTTCATTTAAACAGATAACAACATTTCACAGTTCCAGATAGCAGGTGTTTGATACTCTACCAAGAGGGCACTAGGGGAGCATTTTGATAGGGTTGACTTTCAGCATCAGAGTAAGGAAAATATTCAATTGACTAAGGTGAGAGTGTCCTCATTAAATCATTTCAGTGGAAAATGCCTAGTTAGAAATTAATCAATGGTTCTTATTAGTCAAGCTCAAATTTTTTCTCTAGAATATGATCCATTTATATCAAAGTGCTTACAAATTCAAGTTGCCTTCCAAATTAATCATTTTATCTGTTGTTGATGATGATGACGATAATGATTTTCAGGTTATTTTAAGACAGGGTCTCTCTATGTAACCCTACTGTCCTGGAACTCACAGAGATCCAAATGTCTCTGCCTCCAGAGTGCTGGGATTAAAGGAGTACACAACCACACCTGACCTCTAACCATTTTAAGAAGAGGAAAGAAAGTGTGCTCTGTCTGTGGATGTCTGTTCTTCTTCTCTCTCCTCCATCTATCTAAGTGCATCCCAGTTTCCAGATTGAAGACTACCAATGGCACCACTCCCTGCCCTAATACCTAGCAAAGAAGCAGCTCCACATGAGAACTCAAAATAATTTAAGGGGGAGGGTGATGTGTTTTTGCTCTTGAATGAATGCTGAACTGTAACCTCTAAAGATTTTCATTGATCCATACATTATAGCAAGGTGAAGCAGAGATTAAACAAGGTAAAGTTTAGCCATAACTATTGCTTCAGAGATGTGCCTATGCATCCACTGTAGCTGCATAGTTGCCTCCTTCTCTTCCTTCCCCCACATCTAAATGCTACCTTCAGTTTATTGATCATGGCTTATTGAATCTGTTTGGAAACGAAATTGCAGATCACTTTATTTTCCTGGTCCATTGTCCAAAATAAAATGTTACCACTAGACAATCAAACATATAGAAGCATTTTTAAAGAAACTGTAAAACTCAAATGGACCAAAAAGATGAAAAGGTCCTCTTCAATGTAAGTTGCAAGCTGATAACTGGTAATGATTTCAGTGGATATGGGAGATGGGTTGGCACCTCTGGAAGGGGTTCCAGGTCTTTGTGTCCCAGAACAAAGCATTGGCCAAAGACATGTGTATAATAACAGAAGGAAAGACTTGTAATAGGAAACAATCCACTTCCAAGAGAGAAGTAGGCCAAGGCAGGACAAAGTTAAGAACCTCAAAAACCAATGCTGTACAAAGGATAGACCCTCTATGTCACATTTCTAGCTATCTTGTTCATTTGCGTAGTGTATGCTTTTACACATGCCCTCAGCCCAGCAGTGGAGTATGTGCTTAAATATTATAATAAAGTACATGTTATCTTCAGACATATACAGTGTGGTCCCACCAGTGGCTCCTGCCAGTTCCAGACAGCTTCTTGAAGAGTAGGAGTTGTGAACTGTCCAGTCTTGCAAATATTTTTCTCCAATGTGCTTTCCTCAAGCTAGTTTTGCTGTGTTTACACAAGGTCCTCAGGACCTCTCTGTCTGCTCCCAATAGGAGCAGGAGAGTAGGGCAGACATGTCTACAGGCATGAAAATTAATCTTGTCCTCTGCAAATACAGTTGATTTCTAACCCTCCCTTAAGGGAGAATTTTTTTTATTTTTTAAGTTATTCCTTTAAATTTTTCTTTTAGATTTATTCTATGTTGTAAGTGTTTTGCCTACATGTATGCATGTGCACTATGTGCGTGCCTAGCACCCTCAGAGACCAGAAGAGAACAGTGAATCACCTGGAAGTGGATTGTGCTGCCGTACTGGTGCTAGGAACCAAACCCAGGCCCTCTGAATAGCAGCCAATGCGCTTAACCACTGAACAATCTCTCCATTCCCTTTAAAGTTATTCTTTAACACTGAAAAATCCAGAAGACAGTATAAAGCGTCTTTGACTTTCTTCACTGAGGAATCCATGGAATCTATCTCAGCGCCTCCCTGGTGACCTCTATTCTTGGTCTCTTCCCATTCCTCCTGTCATTATCCATTCACACTTGCTGCAGTTCCCTGGCAGCCAGTTCCTTCTAAAGGGAGGGAAGAGTATTCTGATTTCTCAGCAACTTCTCAGGGCGGATAACAGTCAAGAGAAAAATGAGGTTTTCTCTTGCTTTATTGACATTCATCGAAGTGAAATACCAATGAGTTGCATGAATTCCAAAGGCAAAAAAAAAATCCTCTCAAGAAATGGAGGGAGAGATTCTCAAAAATGTCTGTCAGATAAATTAGGCATGTAGGCCAAAGTTGGATCCCCGGATGTTACAGAAGAACTTTGGATGACTGTCCTGGCAGCCAGTTGTTCTTGCCATTAGGTAACATTGCACCCCCTTCTGGGGTCTTTGAGGGAGTTAAAGACTAAATAATTAGACTTAAAGTTTTCCTTAGTTATGATAAAAGGTAAGTTAGATATAAAACTTTAGACTCACAAAGATAAGATAATAATAGAATATTTTCTCTAATTTTGCCAAATACAAAAGGGACTGGATATTATAAGTGTAATTCTCACTTGATAACTGTTTTTGTTGAACATAATTTTACTATGTTAAAGTTAACATCTTCCTTCTTTATTTAGACAAAAAGGGGGAAATGCTGTGGAATAATCTTTTTGTACACTGTGAAAATGTGCTGCTCTCATTGTTAATAAAATGCTTATTGACCAATAGGTAGGCAGGATTTTGGGGGTCAGAGAAAATGCTGGGAAGAAGAATGGCTGAGTCTGGGGAGTCTTGAGCAGATTCAGAGAAAGCAAGAAGGACGTGCTGTGTTGAAAGAAGGTATCACCATGAGGCAGAGGGTAGATAAGAAGTATGTGTTAATTTAAAATGCAAAAGTTGTTGAGTAACAAGCCTGAACTATTGGCCAAGCATTTAGAATTAGAGAGAGAGAGAAAGAGAGAGAGAGAGAGAGAGAGAAGGAGAGGAAGAGAGGAAGAGAGGGGCAATCTAGAGAGATGGCTCAGAACATTTGCTATGAAATCATGAGGACCAGAGTTTGGATACTGGCACCCATGCAACAAGCCAGGAATTCTGCAAATACCTATAACCCCAGTACTAAAAGGAAGGCACAGACAAAGAGATCACTGGAACTTGATACCTTCTAATCTAGCTGAGAAAATGCAAGCCCCAGGTTCAGGAAGAGACCCTATCTCAAAGGAATAGGCCAATTGTGATAGAGGAGGACACTTGATGCCCACACATACACAGATAGAAGAATCTACACATATATACAGACATACATGCATATAAATAAATAAAATAATATTTAATTATTTTTCAAGACAGTTTCTATGTGTAACCCTGGCTGCCATGGAACTAACTCTGTAGACCAGGCTGGCCTCAAACTCAGAGATCCGCCTGTCTCTGCATCCTGAGTGCTGGGATTAAAGAAATGCTCCACCACCACCCAGTTAATTTTTAAATCTTTTTAATTTTTATGTGTAAGGGTGTTTTGCCTTCATGTATGCCTGTGCACCACTTGCATGCCTGGTGCACTCCGTGGTCAGAGGAAGGTGTCTGATTTCCTAGAACTGGAATTACAAATGATTGTGAATCACCATTTGGGGGCAGTGTCTCAAGCCCAGGTCCTCTGCAAAAACAAAAGCTTTGAACCACTAAGCCATCTCTCCAAACACTAATTTTTAGTTTCACTTATTTGTTTGCTTATTTGTTTCTGAAAGAGGACAGATTGGAGAGTTAAACTTTTCTCCCACTATGTATTACTTTCCTTATTTTACTAAATCTGTATGCTACCAACTTGCTTTCCCATTAATGTAGATGGTTTCTATCGACCCACTCTAGGCTTTCTCCCCATTTCTCATGGCTTGAAACAAGTTGTTCCATTTGCTGGAACACCTTCGAAACGACCACCTCCATATCAGTGAATAGCTGTAATTCACTGAGACCATACAACACCTTAGAAACCCACTCATTCCCAGGGCAGTTGTAAAGAAGGAGATATTTGCCCTCCAGCTAGTTATAACTAAAGATCCAAGAGTGCACTCAAATCTAAGAGCCTGAACTTCTGTGTCACCTAGTTTGAATAACTATCCTCAGACAAAATAGGAGCCCTCAGATCCCTCAAATGGCTAGCTAGCAAGTTTCTAGGTAATCCTGGTGTTTACTCTGGCCTTCTAGTTGATAACTCAAACAAAAATAGAGTGAAGAATGTATCTCCAATGAGCATTTAATTGGTTGGGGCACTCTGCACTCAGGCTCAATATCTGGGGGCTGTTCAGCCTGGGGGTGACTTCTGAAAGTGAAGTAGGCAATATCTTTCCCTGCCTCCAAGAGTTTGTCTTGCTTTCCGAGTGATTTTCAAAAAGCGTGCTGGACCTCCCTCCATTTCTAAGCTCTCAGGCTTCGCTAAGCTTTTAAACTTTCTATTTCATTACAGTACAAACAACCCTACAAGACGGCCTCCTGCTTCTCCCCTCAGGCTACGCGGAATTATTCATACTCAAGGTCTACAGAGGAACAGCCCTGTGAAGGAAAAACAGGCTAAGAAGTGAAAGCAAATTAGTAATCCAAACAGCCTTCTCCCTGCCTGTCACTGGAAGGCTTTTGGTGTCTCCTTCCACAGTCAAGGGGTTTTCTGAGCCCGACATTAAAGGATGCACTTTGAAAAGGGAGAGCAGCACAAACTGAGCATGTGCAGAACGATCCAGAGTGAGCCTTAAACCCCCACTGCTCTGCCTCCTGTGGGTGTTTTGGAACTCCGCCCCTACTGGACACAGACCTTTCTTATTTCCTTACGCCCTGCAGGGTGGAAGTGTAAGAGAAGAAAGGAAAGAACACTGAGCCACTAAATCTACCCTTGGAAGTGTGTTCTGAACCTTAAAGCAGAGGTCATCAATCAAGGAGATCCTGTCCCACGAGGATGCTTGACAGTGCCTAGAGACATTTTTGATTGTCACTACGGCTGTGGAAGACTAGATGCTGGCAGCTAGCTGTATGGAACACAGATGATGCGTCTGAACACACCACAAGGCACTCTGACCAAGGCCCGCAGTGAAGAACTGTGATCCAGAATGCCAGTCACTCTGCGGTTAGGAATCCCTGCCATTCGGGATTTACACAGCAAGAACAGACCTTTGAGAAAACCTCTCCCTCTTCTCCTCATTCTACACCCATAAGCAGAGAAAGGGGATCGAGGGAGACAAAAACTGACGTTGAAAGCATTGAACCTGTGCTGTTGCTTGTGGCTCTCTCCTCAGAAAATCAGACTTTATATAGTCCTCTGCTGTCACCGTCTTGAAGGGCCAATAATTTGGGAAAGTGTTCTGTACACACACACACACACACACACACACACACACACACACACACACTGCCCTGAAACTTACAGAACCAGTCCATCACGGGAGATGCCGCCATTTACAGGAGCACGCCCACGTATTCTTGCTCTCTTTGAATTACATGAGAACTGAAGCTAGGAAACACACTATGTCATCAATTTCTGTGTACCTGCAAATTTTCTTGCCTATCAGACTATCAGAAAATCCACCCAGGACACAGTATTTTCAAAAAGCCCCTGCAGAGAAACCACAGGGACAGTAGAGAGGGTCTTCATTTCTACCTGGACAACAAGACAATATTCTAGTAACCCTTGCAGAGGTAACAAGAGAAGCCAAGGCAAGGAAGTAAAATTCACTTTATAAACTGTTAACAAACCTGAAAATCACCCCAGCAAAGTAAGAATCATCTTACCCTTCTTATTAATCAGTCTCAATGTAACATCATAGATAATCAGCAACAATGCATTTGACATTTGAGAAGGGATGGTTATATGACCCTATCTATAAGCAATCATCTTCACAATACCAGACAGATTCCTTAAAACATGCCTTGTGTGGAGAGGCAGAGAATTCCTGGTCTGTTGAACATACAGAGATGGTTGTATACCTGTCTGCGATGTTTATACGAAGGGGTGGTGGATAATCTCAGCTTTGGAGCACTGCTGAAAAGCCTTTTGTCAGAGCTCCAGACGCCCAAGTCAAGAAGTGTATCCGTGAGTCTCTGCTGCCATCTTCTGATGGGCCATCCTCCGTGCTGCCATTAGCATCTTCTACTGGGGAGTCAGTTTGGAGCTGCATTTACAGAGTAAATGGGCTTTGAAAGCACAAATCATACTCCACATTAGTAAACAGTTGAGAACATCAATAATAATTTCTGATTATGTAGGCAATTCTACTCAAAACGCTGCACCGAGCAGAATCACGGTAGTCTGTGAACAGGCAGTCTGGACTGAGCCGAGGGGGAGCAACTGAGCAAGGCTGTGGAACAGGGGAAGCCCTGGGACCGAGAGAATGTCAGCCAGTTCTGAGCCTAACTGTTCTTAGAGTTGACCGTCTAGTCCTATGAAGGAGCTAAAACAAAACTAAAATTGTGAGCCTGCCTTTCCAAATAAAGTACAAACATAGTCGATGTCCATTCTAAACACCTGATTCCTTTCTGCAGAGTAACACATAGGGCTGGAGAGGTGGCTCAGACGTTAAAAGGCTAGGTTCCCAACCAATTAATGCAAACTTGACCTGCAGTAATGACGGCGGTAACAATATAGACTTCATGACTAAAACAGCAACAAATAGTAGGTGCTCCAAGAGGTAAGTGCTTAGACAGGTGTGGGTGCTCACTGGCAGTGCCAGCTGCTTCGGAGGTTAAGGTGAGAGAACCACTTGAGCTCACAAGTTCAAGTCCAGCCTGGGCAGAGTACTTGGTCTCAAACACAAGAAAAAATGAAATAAATCTTAACAAAAATGAGATAGATTTTAACAAAGGAAGCAACTATTTGTGGATAATATACTTACTGTTGAGTCCTTTATATTTGCTGTCTTCTCTCATTTTTGTAAGCTGTGAGGTACATGTTTATTAATGATAGTCAATGCTATAGGAAAACAATATATTTATTTACCAGAAAGAGAGAGAGAGTCGCACAAACCAGGAGTTAGAAGCGTGGCTGGCTTCCAGGAGAAAAAAACAAGGTTCCTTTTTCTTTCACTTCCTTTTATATCTACCTGTGTCAGTTTACATGTCCCCGCCCTCATGGGTGGATAGCTTTGTGGGGTTCACTCCTACACATGTTAGTATTCATGTGTTATTGAAGGAGAAATAAACAGTAAGCAGACTTGGATGCTTATTAATATGGATTAACCATTCATAATAAAAAAAATCCCATAAGACAGAGAGATCTTCAAGTTTGTAGTTAGTCCGGGCTAACTACGAAGTCTGAACTACCTAGCTAGACCTTGTCTCAAAATGAAAAAAAGAAAATGTCAGACTGGAAAGATGGCTCAGAGGGTAAGAGGTTTCTGCTTTTGCAGAGAACATGGGTTCAGTTCCTAGCACCTACATGGTGGCTTACAACTGTCAGTAACTCTAAAACAAATTAAATTCATTCTTCCATAGCTCCCTTTGGGACATGGTGTTTTATTACAGCAACAAAAAGTCACTAATATGCTCCCTATTTGGAGGAAAAACTTTTGGCACTCATGAAGGCAGGGCTCTTTTGAATAGAATGAGTGCCCTTAAAAAAAGATGAGAAAGACAGAGACAAACAGAGAGACAGACAGACACACACACAAAGAGAGAGTGTGTGTATTCTCAATTCACCAAATCGAAGATGATTCTCTGCAAGAAAGCCCTCACTAGAAACTGAATCAGGACTGAGCCTGGGCTGGAACTCATAGCTCCAATACTATGAGAAACAGATACTTGTTCCCTGTTAAGCCATGAAGGCTATGGCATATTTGTAATGGAAACTCTACTAGACTAAGATAAACCCAACTATCAACTGATGGATGGGTAAA
This sequence comes from Mesocricetus auratus, assembly GCF_017639785.1. NCBI lineage: Eukaryota > Metazoa > Chordata > Mammalia > Rodentia > Cricetidae > Mesocricetus > Mesocricetus auratus. Next base: position 36,127,444 of record NW_024429194.1, on the reverse strand, counting down.
TTAAAATGTATAGCCATACAATGCAGTGGTGTTCTTCAACACAAACAAATGAAATAGTGTGCCACAATGTGGATGAACTTTGAGTTATGGTATCAGTCCATGTGTCAAAATTACCAGGAAACAAACAAACTACATTAGTGTTAGCTGGAGTTTGGAGTAGGAAAGAAGACAGATAAGAAGAATGAAGGTGGAGTGCCTGGCAAAAGAATAGAATTACTTTTGAAAGAATGAAATAATTTCTTTTAAAGTAATTAAGTATAAAATCAGTACCTGTATACAACTCTACAGAGGCACTAAAAAGTTGAATTCTCTAATCATTCAGCTATACCTAAATAAAGCTATTACCAAAAACCTTCATGATAGTCTCCATATGCCTAGTGACAAAATGAATTCTTTGTTAGGAAGGGACCTCCCGGTGTTCCATCAAAATGCATCCATTTCAGCTGGTGTGTTGGTGCAAGCATGAAATCTTGGCACTAAGGAGAGACTGAAGCAAAAGGACCACAAGTTCAAGTTCAGCCTGGACTTAATATTAAAACCTTGCCAAAATAAAAACAAAAAATAAACCCTAATCCAGTCTTGTGGTCCTATTGTACTTTGCCCTACTAACTCTAATTTTCATAAAGCTTTACCCTAACTTGTTTCCACTCTTGCCATCTTCCATCTACAAACTGAAGGGTTTTGCACTAGCATGAACACCACCTCTGGATGTCCCTGGAACCTACCTCCTCAAGCCCCATTGAAAGAAGGGATAACACATCAGCATTTACCATGGTCTTGAGGCAGGATAGAAAGACAGAAAAATTCTAGGGATGGACACGGTATGCCTCATTCTAGGCTGAAGTCTCTCACCAGCCATAAGCCAAGAATTCCAGCACAATTAACATTTGCTGTGAAAATTTCCTACATAAAGACAATATTCTGTTTATACAAAGACATTTTTTAATAAGAATATTAAAATGTCAATGAAGCATGCTTAGAGCCTAAGTCTGTGTGACCTTCAAGTGTGGTCTTGTTCCTCTCCCTTTGTAAAGCTCTCACAAAGCAGATTAACTTTGGGGTACAGTAAAGATCCCCAAGCGCCCCACAGCTCTGTGATGTGGCGTTTCACCTTATTAACTCTAATCCTGTCTGTACAAATCAGGAACTACATTCTGATCTCATTGAAATTTCTTCGTCCTTTGAGGAGAGTAAATTCAGAGCTCATCAATATCCCCCTAACGGCTATGGGGAAGACAAGACAGTGACACGCAATTCTCCTCTGAGAAGCCTTACCCACGAGCGGGTAGATCTTACTCTCTCCCTGAGCACCTCTTTATTAGTCTCATCACTTAAACCCGTGTTGAAAATCCCTTTTAATAATCTCCAAGTTTACCTCACACTGACTCACTGTGAAATTTCCTTTCTGCAGCTAGATCAAGGATTCAGCTTGACCTGAGAGGAGGTCTCTGGAAAAAACTTCTTCCAGCCACTGTTGTGTCTCTACCCCAACCCTTCCACCCCTGACAGCCTGGGCACGTAGCTTATGATGTGAGAATACGCTGTTTCTCTCCCTTTTGTACCTCAGTTCTGCTGATCCTCTGTCCTTCCGGTTCCCAGAGATGCAGCAACAGCTCTTTACAAGGCAGCTCATCCTTCAGGTCTCATACACCCTCTCTCAGAGATACCCTTCCCACCCGGGCAAAGTAGCCCGTTCATTCCACTTCATCACACACCTGTGTTCCTCTCTATGGTACCTTGCTGTCTTTTTTATTGTCATTAGAAATTAGTGTTGTTTTTTTTATTCAAGCACCTGTGCTATTGGCATTTTTGTTTTGCTTTTTGTGTTTTGTTTTGCTTTGCTTTGCTTTGTTTTGTTTTGTTTTGTTTTGTTTTTCAAGACAGCATTTCTCTGTGTAGCTTGATTGTCCTGGACCTCACTCTGTAGACCAGACCAGCCTTGAACTCACAGAGATCCACCTGCCTCTGCCTCTCAAGTACTAGGATTAAAAGTAAGTGCCACCACCTCCTGGCTCGAGCATTTATTTTTAGTAAAAGTTCACAGACCTTTCTGTACTTTTAGATTGATTACAGAAGTAGCCTACAGAGGAGATCGGATTGACATTCATTGTATGTTCTTAAAAACTTCTTGGACAGAAAAGTCGTAATCCTATAAAAAATAATATTATAGCATGCCAGTAGACCCAAGCAATACCCTATTTACTAAACTAACACACTAATAAAATAATAGCATAGAAAACAAACATACCATCAGTAATGTTATGACACTTCAATATACATTATAGGATATAGTGCAAATAATTCCCCATTTAGTGTCTTTTTAAAAAACATTTATTTTATTTATTTTTAATTATGTGTACTCTGTGTGTGTGTGTGTGTGTGTGTGTGTGTGTGTGTGTGTGTGTGTGTGTGTGTGATGAGTGTAGATGTCCATGGAGTTCAGAAGAAGGTGTCTGACCTCCTGGAGCTTGAGCTACAGATATGGGTTCTGGAAACCAAAGCCAGGTCATCTGCAGGAGGGGTGTTCACTCTTGGCCACAGAGTCATTTCTCCAGTCTCCTGGTATCTTATTTTGATTTCAAGATTTTAGGGTGCACATTGCACAAAATTCCAAAGAGATGATTATAAATTTGTTCAGCTTTGTCTGCAAATAACAGGCATGAAAGAGACATTTTTCTGGGCGTGGTTCTCTGTCAAGACGTTGGATGGTTTTCCAAAATCAGAAGTACTTGGGTCACTTTTCCCAAGTCAAGACTCAAAAAAGCCATCAATCAATGTATATTCTTCAAAAAGTTTTACTTTTATAAAAGGACACAGAGAATTGGAGAATGCAACACTTTGGCCCACCCTTGGGACAGGTTATGCACATGTCCACTAAGTAAGCATAAGGAAATAGAAGATTAGGGCGTGGGGTGGGGGTGGAGTTTTCACAGAGACATCCTAAGGAATGAAAACCTACAGCTGCCATCCCTGCATCATGCTGGGTCACACTGTTTCAAGAGTCTGACTCCACATACCTAGCAGGAGACTATGTGACTCCAAAGATGTTTTGACAAGAAGTTGAAGTTGAAAGACTCCCTACAGCTGGACATAGTGGCACACAACTTTAATCCCAAGAGGCAGAAACAGGCTGATCTCTGGGTTCAAGACTAGCCTGGTCTATGAAGTGAGTTCTAAGACAGCCAGAGCTACACAGAGAAACCCTGTCTCAAAAAGGGGAGCAGAGAGAAAGAAAGAAAAACTCCACTCAGGCAATATGAAAAACTCAGAACATAGGGACACAGGGTAATAAGGACTTAGGACTTGCCTCAATGAGAGTCTCTTGTCTTGGGGATAGAAACAAAGGAATATAACATATTTCAATGTAATATAACAAATGTTCTAAGCACTCTGCCACAGAGCCAAGATAGACCAGTCTCTGAGTTATAGCAGAGGATCAGGGAATTCTAAGGACTAAAATATAGCAAAGGATCTGTTTTGGTCTCTGCTCTATTGGTTCTATTGTTGTGTAAAGACACCATGACCAACACAATGCTTGCAAAAGACAGCATTTTATTGGGGGCTTGCTTGCAGTTTTAGAAACTTGAGTCATCATTATCTTCACGGCAGGGAACAGGTAGGTGTGGTGTTGGAGAAGCAGTTGAGAACTACATCCTGATCCTCAAGCAGGGAGGGGGAGGGAGGGAGGAAGAGATTTGGCCTGGCATGGGCTTTTGAAACCTCAAGGTTCATCCCCAGTAACACACTTCGTTCAACAAGACCACATCTCATATTTCTTCTCAAGTAGTGCCACTCCCTCATGGCTATTCAAATATATGAGTCTGTCGTGGCTATTCTTACTCAAACCACCAGAGGATATCCAGTTTTTTATTTTTGTGTTTTTTTTTTTAATTTCCAAGCACCCCTCTGCCACATATCAACAGACCACTGAGGTTCTGAAACAAGTCCATCCTAACTGGCCTGTATCCCTCCATGCTTGGTTTAAAATAATAACAGTAATGAGGGGCTGGAGAGATGGCTCAGCAGTTAAGAGCACTGGCTGTTCTTCCAAAGGACCTGGTTCAATTCCCAGCAACCACATGGCAGCTCACAGCTGTCTGTAGCTCCTATTCCAGAGGGTTCAACACCCTCACATAGACATAACAGAAAAAAATAAAACTAAGTAAATCATTTTTAATTTAAAAATTATAATAATAGCAATAATAAGGAGCTAAAGGGACCTGACAAGTTTTCTAAAATGCCATCTCAAACTGTACCCTTTGAGGAGGGAGACAGACCTCTGGTGGCTTCCCACGGCCTATGCGGTAGGGATGTAAGCAATTGTGACAGGAGGAATCTAATAGGCAAGCAGCATCAGTCAGTTTGAAAGATAGCAACAACAAACAACAAAGAGGAAAATCAGTATGGTTTTGGTTAGAAAATATCTAGGTTCTGTAAACATAGTAAAATGTCCAGTGAAATGCTGAGGCTTCACACATGCCAAGCAAATACTCCAGCATGGTGATACACTGCCAGCCCTACTAAGGAAACCCATACAGGAAGACTACCAGATTGGGGGTACAAGCTGGACAGTACCTTGTATCACCTCTGTCATTTACAGCATCTCTTGTGTAAGAGCTTATAGCCTCCAAGTGATCTCACATACACTCTTATAGCTTTGAACGCCGTAGAATAATGTGCCTGGATATATATACATATATATATATATATATATATATATATATATATATAGGCATAATGCACATAGCTATGATAAACCAGACTGCCACTAAATCTTACAACTTGTTTACTTTCTAGAAGATTCCTGCAGATACCTTTCAAAAGCTTTTGAAATGTAAATATAGGGCTAGTCTTCAAAAAGATAGGCTTTCAGCTACGCACACAGATCAAGCAGAAATTGAGCTGAGGAAGAGTCAGGCCATAAAAGCATACTTGGAAAAAAACATTTAATTCGGATGATGTAACTGGCTGTATGAACCAGGCAGCTGCCTGGTCTCAGATCCTCAAGTTTATTGCCTATGAAATAGAGATGATAAACTTTAGAGAAGCAGCAAGTAGATAATTTTGGAAAAACTGGTACTTTCTGAAGCCATCAGTGTGAGCATAGAGCTCACCTGAGTAGTCTTTAACTTCCGTTTGTTAAAAGTTTGCCAGAGGCTAGGGGTGGTAGTGCACGCCTTTCATTCCAGCATTCAGGAGGCAGAAGCAAGTAGATGTCTGTGAGTTCAAGGCCAGCCTGGTCTACATATCAAATTCAAGGACAGTCAAGGCTGCATAGACAGATCTTGTCTCAAAGAACTAAACACACACACACACACACACACACACACACACACACACACCAGCGAGGTATGATGACTGGTACCTGTAACCTCAGCACTGGGGAGACAGAGGCAGGAAGACACATATAGGATTTAAATGAAAATTTCCCATCTGGGCTAACAATGCTCCCCGCAAGAGCTATGGACTGACTACTCAACAAAAACCCCAACACAAATATATACATACACATAACAAGAATTTTTAAAAATAAGCCATAAATTTGAGATAGTTAAAGGAGTACATGAAGGGGAAGAAAAGGAATAGGGAAAAGATGTAATTATATTTCAAAAATAAAAAGTATTATATATTAAGAATAAATAAAAAGAAAATTATAACAGAAAGAAATAGAGAAAAAGGGAAGGAAGGAGAGAAAAGAAGGGAAGAAAGAAAGAGGGAAAAAATACATACTGTAGTAAATTTAGCGAGGAAGGGTGGCCTTGACAGACACCAGAATGAGTCAACAGCGACATCTAGTGTTCAATCAGAATCCTGCATGGAGAATCTGTTATTTATTTTAAGTGCAAATCAGTTTCATTTGTCAACTGCCTGAGCTCCCCATGCGTGTTCTCTTCAGCCCTTATGTTGCTGCTTCTACAGATGCTCACAGATAAGGACGCAGATTGCTCCGGAGAGACCGAGCGCCACACAGCCTTGATGCACACCTGCAGCCCCACCTCGGCCACGCCTAAGGGTGAAGCTATGTGCTAAGCATCCTTGGAGGCTCTCCATGGGTTTGTTGGTTTTTTAGTTATTTTTTAGCATAATAAAATTCAGATGGCATTCATTTTTTTAAAGCAATTCTGGATTTGCTTTCAACCTTCCTCCTTATTCTTAACTCTCTGGTGAATAGGGAATCTTGAAGAGAACTATTTAAACTAAAAACTATTTAACTACCTACTAATGCTACAAATGGAGTCCATGCCAATGACTGTTAGAGAAAAAAAGTGAACTTTTTGTGGTACTGCGTAGTGAACCTAGGGCATCGTATCATATATGCTAGCAAATCGTACCTTGTACTGAGGTATACCCTAATCTTACCACTGATTTGGAGAGAGGGGGAAATGAAATATTATTGGCAATGATAATGTTCAAAGAGATGGTACGGATGAGGTGTAACTGTTCTATTGAAAGGAACTCTGTATAGAAAACTAGGCACCCTTCCATAGCCCCTCCCACCCCTCCCCCTTCTCACTTTTGCTCATCTCATTCCCTTCTGTGCTTCATCTTCATCTCCTTACTCTCCTCAGACCACACCCAGTGCGTCCTAGGACCTCCCAGGGTCTGGCTTCTGAATCTGATTTCTTTAGGTGACAATCGACAGATAGGTGCTGGGCGAAGGATCTTTACGCTGTAGTGCGCGTGGAGATGAAGTTTAGGTAACACAAAGACGGCTCTGCAGTGTCTGCCACGAGAGGACAAGCTTCCGGTGCCTTGTGCACCCACAAAGGGGGCTGCGCTCGCATGCTCGCCTCTTTGCTGAGAGAACCATCTCAGTGAGTAGTCTGTCAGATCCTTTAAGAAATGCCTTTGGGCCAGAGAGAGGGCTCAAAGGTCAAGGTGCCTACCACCAAGGCTGATGACCTGAGTCAATCCTCAGGACTCACATGATGGGAGGACTGGACAGGACTCCCACAGGTTCTCTGACCTCCGCATGTGTGCCATAGCACGCAGTCTCACACACACACACACACACACACACACACACACACACACACAGTAAGGATGGGGGGTGCTGGGGCTTTTGTTGTTTGTTTGTTTGTTTGTTTGTTTGTTTGTTTGAGACAAGGTCTCTATATATAACTTTGACTGTCTGGGAACTCACTGAGATTCTCCTGCCTCTGCCTGCCGAATGCTGGGATCAAAGTTGTGCACCACCTCGCCCAGCTAAATGAAGTTTTTTTTGTTTTTCGTTTTTTCCAAGACAGGGTTTCTCTGTGTAGCTTTGTAGACCACGCTGGCCTCAAACTCAGAGATCCGCCTGCCACTGTCTTCTGAGTGTGCCACCACCACCTGGCTTATGAAGTTATTTTTAAAAACAAAAACAACTTTTGCCACTCTTCGGGAGAAACCTTTCTGGCTTCTACTAAGGGCTGCTCACCTAGCAGCAATGCCAGTAAAATTCCCAAAGAGAGTCCAAGTCTGTCCCTCTAACAGGTTAGCTTTTCGGGCTTGCCTATGACATGTTCCTAAAGCACTGTGTTGAGATTTTTCTCTATAACTATTCATTCATTCATGTTTCCATTTACTGAGTACCACTGACAATCTAAAACTACCTGAGCCCCAAACCAGGCATTTAAAACTAACTTCTGCCAGGCGTTGGTGGTGACTGCCTATAATCCCAGCACTCGGGAGGCAGAGGCAGGCAGATCTCTGTGAGTTCGAGGCCAGCCTGGTTTACAGAGCGAGTTCCAGGACAGCTTCCAAAACAATACAGAGAAACCCTGTCTCGAAAAACAAAAAAATTAAAAAATAAAAAATAAAACGAACTTCCCCCAGGAGCTGGAGAGATGGCTCAACAATTAAGAACACTGGCTGCTCTTCTAGAGGTCCTGGGTTCAATTCCCAGCACCCAAATGGCAACTCACAACTTTCTGTAACTCCAGTTCCGGAGGATCCAACACACACACAGACCTACACACAGGCAAAACCCCAGTGCACATAAAATAAATCTCTAAAAAAAAGAACTTCCCTGGATTATGAAAATTGTCTATCTTCTAAATCTAAACTAAAAATGTAGAAACTATCCTTCATAGTTGAAATTTTGTAGTTTATCGGAGAACATAAAAATGAATAAGAATCCTTGAAACTCACTTGGCAAATTGATGTGTTGTCATTCTTGGTCTAGTACTGCTCCAGACAGCCTTCTGTGTGTGTGTGTGCGCGTGTGTGTGTGTGTGTGTGTGTGTGTGTGTGTGTGTATGCATGTGTGTATGTACGCACACGCACCCATGTGCAGGTACATGTGTGTGTACATGTGGGGGGGGGGGCGTGGGGGTGTGCGTTCGTGTTCAGGTGTTGACAATTGCTGTCTTATATACATATACATGCCCATACACTATATATTTCCTGCAGTATTCCCTTCAGACTATCCTCCCTCCTTGACAGCTGAAGAATTGGTCACAAAAGGTTATGCAAATTCCTCTCTCACCCCGTCTGCTGCACCCTTGTCTGCATCCTTGGCCTGTGACTTTGATCGAGGTCCACAGAATACTCAGAGGAGCTGGCAATCTCTTCGGCAACATTTCAGCATGAAATTCTGGGTGTCTTCCAGCCTTGCCTTCGTGTGCTAAACTAACTTTATCAAGACAAGGCAGCTTGGAGGGTGCTATAAAGTTTCAAAAGCAGTCACAAAACAGAATTCCTCCAACACCATCACAACTCATTGTGGATTTCCACACTTCTACCTTTAAACTCCTTCTAAAAGCTTGGAGATCCGGGTTCACTCAGGGGCCACGGATAGAGCCACTATTTTCCTGTAATATATTTCTGACATGAATATAGCAGAAATATACTTATTCATTACTTGAAGTATTATTACATAGTGGGGTCAACTTATAAAATGTAGCAAAGACATGCTGCGGCATCGGGAGAGGAGAGCATGATGAAGAGAAAAGAAAACTTGAGCTGTGTAGGCATAGAAATCAGGATTCACCGGTCCCAGTATAAATGAAGTGGAGTTTATTTGGGGAAAAGAACTTACACAGAAAACAAGTGACTGTCAGGTGCTCCAGCTCCAAGGACGCAGACCCTGCCTCCCCCACGCTCTCCCTTTATCCCAAAAGGCGTGGTCGCTGTTACGGGCGCCCAGGCAAACATATTGCTATAGAGATGGAGGTCAATAATAAAATATGCTGCAGTTGTTTATTAACTATTTGGATTTGGAGAAGCAACCTCTGGACCAGGTCCACATTAACAAAATGAGTAGTTTGGAATATATGACATATGTAGTAATTAATCCCCACTGTCGACTTGACTGGACTTGGAACCACCTAGAGGAAATACCTGTGAGCACAGTCACAGGGCTTTAACTGAAGAGGGAAGTTGAGTGTGAGTTGCAGGGTCCCCTGGGTTTTTATCTCAGACTGAACTGAATAAAAAGGGAAAAAAATGAGACAGTGAGCAGAATACCAGCATTCATCTCTCTCTGCTTCCTGCCGCAGATGTGACGAGATCAGTCACCAGCCACCTCACACTCCTGCTTCCCCACCAGGATGAACTGAAGTCTCAACTCCTAAGACAAAATGAAGCCACCCTGCCTTAAATTGCTTTTGCAGGGTACTTGGCCCAGCAATGAGAGAAACAACTCACGGCATGTAAGATCCACCTGGGTTCTGGAATCCTGACTGTGGAATCTCAAAATGCACACCATTAAGATATAGATTTTTAGACTGGAAGTAATTCATAAGTGAAAACCCAGTGACCAATCATGAAATGTAAACTCAAAACTCGAACAGTCTAATGCAGCTACCATGGCAGGGGACACACTGCACCCTCCCACCAATCAGCCATCAAACGACTGAAACAGTGTTTTAGCCCAGTGGTTCTCAACACTCGGCCCCTTTGGGGTCAAACAACCTTTCCACGGGGATCACCTAAGACCATCAGAAAACACAGATATTTACATTAGGATTCATAGCAGTAGCAAAATTACAGCTATGCAGTACCAGTGAAAATAATCTTATAGCTGAGGGTCACCACAACATGAGGAACAAGTATTAAAGGGTTGCAGCAATAGGAAGACTGAGAACCACTGTTTTAGCCAAACAGAAAATAAATGCATTCTCCTGATTTCTTTTAAGGTACAGGAAAACTGTGAGTTAGGTTTTTAATCTATGCACTCTGGTAACATTAGTCCTTGAAACTTTTTCAAAGGCCTCTTTGGGTTCATTTTGCCTCTGTTCTGAAAGCTGCTGTGTGGGTAAAAGCTGACAACCAAGAGGAAAACCAAGGCCCCAGAGAGCAGATGCTGTAAACAGGGAGCAGGTGCTGATGCCCATTTCTACCTGGTTGCTGCATAGATTGGCACCGACAGAATTTCAAACAAAGGGTTTAGCCCGTGGACAAGAGATAAAAGAAACAAAGACAAATCACAAAAGAAATAAAAGCAGTGAATAAGCATGTGGGGTAATGTTCAACCCAACTAATAAACAGAAATTCAAATCAATAGCAAACTATCTTTTTTTTTAAGTGTTTTACATTTTCTAAGTTTCCAGAAATAAAAAGGTGGGAAACTCAGGCCGGGTAGTGGTGGCACATGCCTTTAATCCCAGCAATCAGGAGGTAGAGGCAGGCGGATCTCTGTGAGTTCAAGGCCAGCCTGGTCTACAGAGGATAGCTAGGGCTGTTACACAGAGAAATCCTATTTGGTGGAGGGGGGCGTAAGAAACTCTGTCCTCAAACATCCCTGTTAGGTTATAGCACAAATAAGTCCTTGGGAGACTATCATCTGTGTGAAGTATGCTCTCTGACTCCGTAACCCCATTAAAAGCACTGGACAAAGCAGTGAAGATGCTCCCTTCAGAGAAAATCAGGGACAACCTCTAAATGTCCAGAAATAGACAGGGAAAGATTTTTATGTATTTATTTTTGTTTAATCAGTGTTTGGCCTGTATGAATGTCTGTGTGAGGGTGTTGGATCCTGGAGTTACAGACAGTTGTGAGCTGTCGTGTGGGTGCTGGGAACTGAGCCCAGGTCCTCTGGAAGCGCAGTCAGTGTTCTTGAGGGATGAGACTGACTTGCTGACCAGCTTGTCTAGCTAAATCCACTAGCGCCAGATTCTGAGAAAGACTGTCTCAAAAAAATAAGGTGGAGACAAATTGAAGAACACACAAGTGCACACATACATGTGCGCACACACACACAACCAGCTAAAAGTGGAATTTTGGGTAATTTTTAAGTGGGATAAATATTGATCTAAGCCAATGCGACCTTCCAGCAAAGCCTGGGCCTTCAGTAAAGACCAGTGATCTTCAGTGAGGAAATGAGGGCTGTGTATTTCCTCTACATTCTTAAAATCAGTTGGCATGTTGAAATGAAAAAGTCTTAATCCAAATTTTTCTATGCATAAAGCACATGATACATTTGCTGCCTGCAATCCTAGGGAAGTTTCCATTCTGCTTTTGGGCCCAAGGTATTACAAGTTTAAACATGAAATTCTCACTCCTGGGCAGACAATTCTGATAACAAGATCTGAGGACATAGGGACAGATGTGTGAAGTTGACAGGTGAAATAGAGCCTGAGGGTTGCAGGATCTCACACATTCTTAACAACTTCTTGGAGGAAAGATGATGGAGACCAGTCTCATTAGCCAATTACTGTACTAACTATACTACTCATCCTACAACTTGAAAATGATCCTAACATACTTGATACAACTATTGAATTTGGAGGTATAAATAGTTCTTCTCTATTAGGAATTGTGTGCCCAGGCATGGTGGCACACACCTTTAATCCACCATTGGAAGGCAAAGGCAGGCAGATCTCCGAGTTTGGGAACCACCTGATCTACACAGCAAGTTCCATAAAAGCCAAGGCTACATACACTTTGACCCACCCACTCCCAAAATAATTTATACCTGAATACAATGAAATACATCTACCTCTTATCCCTGCCCCCCCAGCTTCTCTGTAACCCTTCCACCCATTTTAGTGTTCCTATTGCTGTAATAAAATACCACGACCAAAAGTGACTTGGAATTTATTCCATCTGGCAGCTTGTAATCCATTGAGGGAAGTCAGGGCAGGAACTCAAGCCCGGAACTGGAGGCAGGAACTGGCTGATACAGGGGTCGTGGTGGAATACTGCTTACTGGCTTGTTCTGCTTGCTTTCTTATAGCATCCAGGACCACCCGTCCAAGAGTGGCACCACCCACAGGGCACTGGGCCCTCTTACATCATCCATCAATCAAGAAAACACCCCACAGGCCAACTCAATTTTCTGAATTGAGTTTCTCTCTTCCCAAATGACTAGCTTGTGACAAATCACACAAAACTAGCCAGCAAGCCCAACACAATCCTCTCCCAATTCCATACTTTTTATTTTTATAACCCATCGTGTTCATTAGTGCTGCCCCAAAAGTGCATGGGTATGAGATCACCGACCGGAGCATGGGGGAACCTACCAGCAAACACAGTCTTATAAAAGAACGAAGGATTCTTCCTCCCTCACCATGTCAAAGGCGCCTCAGTAAGGGATACCTCACTCACCTGCGCCAGAGTCTTGGCTGCCATGATCTCATGCAAATGACCCATAGCAATAGCCATGTCCGGTCCAGAAGACGGAACCTCACAGCACTCCCCTGCAAGCTTCAGCTCTTACATTCTGTCTGCCTCCTCTACTGCTATATTCCCAGCGCCATAGTGGGAAATTTCATAAAGATGCCCCACTTAGAGCTGAGAATCCTGATAAGGATAATTAAAATGATTCAACAACTGTCTTTTGGAAGTAGATTCCTGATTAGATTACTTCAAATGCTAACCACACATCACCAAAGATACAGGATCAAGTTTAGTTACATATACACACATTCCTTATAGCTAATTGTGGAGAATTTTTAAAGTAAATTTCTCCCTCCCTAAGGACTACAATTGTTTGGTTTGTTTGTTTTGATTGGTTGGGTTGGCTTGGGTTGGTTTTTCAAGACAGGGTTTCTCTGTGTAACAGGGGCTGTCCTGGAATTATCTCTGTAGATAAGGCTGGTCTCGAACTCACAGAGATCCTCCTGCCTCTGCCTCCCTAGTGCTGGGATTAAAGGCGTGCGCCACCACCACCAGGCAGCTTGTTTTCTTTAAGTGTTAAACTGGGCTAGAGAGATGGCTCAGTGGTTCCCGGCACCCACATGGTGGCTCACAGCCACCAGTAACTCTGGTCCCACATGATCCACTATCTTCTTCTGATGTTCTTAGGCTCACACATGCATGTAGTGTATATACATGCACTCAGGAACTCACATGCACATAAAATAAAATAATTTTGCGAACAAAAGTTATTGAAAGAAGTGGTGAACTATAGATCTGTGCAGTCTTAATTTTAAATGTCGTAACTTTATTGTGTTTACTATAATGTTCCCTCTAATTCCATCTTAACAAAGACTTAGAATACAGAAAAGAAATGATATCAAATAAAACCCATTTAGCTGAAAAGCAATCAAAGAGTGAGACACGAGCCAAGACTCAGTTCTCCATAAGCCAGCCAGTGTTCCAAAAGCAGACATAATCTGAAACTGGGAATCCAAGTATTCATTTGTAGTGTGTCAAACAGAAGATGGAGGGGTACCCTGGAAGTTAATAACTTCTGTTGGAACATTATACACAGCAAAAACAGTGTCTGGCCACTTTCATTCTGTACAAGGAAGTCATTTGCAAAGTACAACATTATGTTCCTTTCCATGCAGCTTATTCAAATTCAGTCACTTTCTTGTGACATCACTAATGGAAAGTGATCTGGGAAATGAACAAATGCATTAATCCAATGGAAAGTAAGCCAAGTTTGTGTCATGATCCATTTGTGATCACCAAGCAAATCAATGAGTTTCTGCTGCTGCCAATGCAAAGTTTCCCAAAACGACAGCCTTTAAAAAGACAAAGCATAGAGAAACTTAGGTTTAATTTCTCAACTAAAGAAAGGATGCTCATTGTGAAGACCATCTGACAAAAGGAAGAGGAGGAGGAGGAAGATTCAACTAAAAATGTTACAATGGTATGTATAGCCATGAACCTTGGTTATCAACTTGCATAGACCTGGACTCCACTAAGAGACAAGTGGGAACACCTGGAAAGTATTTTCTGAATTATATTCACTAGAGTGGAAACACCCACCTTGAATGTGGACAGCGACTTCCAGTATTAGCTTAGACATAACAAAATCCAAGGGGAAGGGGTTTTGTTTTTTGCAAGCTTGCTTTCGTGTGTTGACTGTAAAGGGAAGCCTTCCCGCCAGCCTGCTCCAAAGCCGCATCAGTCCCAAATGAACACACAGGAGGCTATATTAATTATGAAGCTGTTGGCCTTGCTTGTTTCTTACTGGCTAGCTCTGACTTAAGTATTTACCCCATAATTGTTAATCTAAGTATTTCTCTTACTGGAGAATAGTTCTGAACTTCTTACCCCTATCACAGCTTCATCTTGACTCCCTGTGTTTCTCCTACCCAGAATCCTCCTGGACGTCCAGACCCACCTATCTTGCTTGCCTATTGGCCAACAGTGCTTTACTGACATATACACAGGACTTCCCCCATCAGTTGACAAGTTTATCTTGGTTAGCATCTTGCTCCCAGGTTCATCTACTGTGTTGCGGCTGTGGCCACTGCCACTCTTCACTGGCATCAGAACTGGCTAGGATAATTTTGACACAAGCGAAAATCACCTGAAAGGAAGGTGATTAAGAGAAGGTCCCTATTAAGATCAGGTGGTACGCAAGCCTGTAGGACATTTTCTTAATTAACAGTTGGTGGAGAAGAGCCTCACCCACCATGGGTGGGCCATCCCCGGGCTGGTGGTCTTGAGTTCTGTAAGAAAGCAGGCTGAACAAGTGAAGAGGAGAAACCAGTAAGCAGCACCCCTCCACGGCCTCTGCATTATCCCCTGCCTCCAGGTTCCTGCTGATGGGGGAATGTCGTTCTGTATGTATCTTTCTCTTATTGATTAATGAATAAAACACTGATTGGCCAGTAAGAAGTATAGGTGGGGTTACGAGACGAGGAGAATTCTGGCAAGAGGATGCAGAGAGAAGCCCGCCAGGAGACGCCATATAGCTACCGGGAAGATAGGATGCCAGGCATTCTCCAGAAAGATAAGGTCATGTAGAAATACACAGATTAATAGGTATGTGTTAATAGTTGAGAGAGCGAGCCAGTAGAAAGCCTAAGCCATTGGCCAAATAGTTTTAATAAATATAAGACTCTGTGTGTTTATTTGGGTCCAAAAGACTGCAGGACCAGGCAGAACAGTAACTCTGGCTACATCCTGCCATGTTTAAGCTCCTGTCCTGACCTTCCTTTGATGATAAACAGTAATAGGAAAATGAAAGCCAAAAAAAAAAAAAAAGAAAGAAAGAAACCCTTCCTCCTCAAGTTGCTTTTGCCATGGTGTTTAATCACAGCAATAGCAACCCTAAGATACTGACTCTGCCTCTCAGTGAGCATCCTACTTCTATTGATTACTTTACTAAGGACATTGATAGCAAGGAGAGTCTAAGAAACTGTGATGATCAAGAGGGGTCTATTAAGTGTGTGTGTATATTCTCCCTCCTCCTTATAAACCACCACAGGGAATTATTGTCAGAATTAATAGCAATAGCAATACGCCCTCTTTCTTAGGGGTGCACCCTGTCTTTTGGTCAATAGTTTATGAGTTTGAAAAGTAATCAAATTCAGCTGGGCAGTGGTACATGTCTTTAATCCCAGCACCTGGGAAGCAGAAGCAGGCAGATCTCTGAGTTCAAAGCCAGCCTGGACTACACAGGGAGTTCCAGGACAGCCAAGGTTACACAGAGAAATCCTACCCCCCCCAAAAAAAAACAAAAAAGAATAAAGGAAATATAATATTTTACTGTCCTGTCCAATACCATCCATGCAATATGAACTTGAGTATTTGACTTGCTAGTTACAGGGATTTTATTTTTCCCTGATGCCCAGTAGAATAAATAAATTTAATATAAAAATGTGTTCCCAGCACACACAGATGCCTCTACGAGAAGTGCTGAAGTGATCCACAAGGGGATGATGACGGAAGGAGAGCCCTGTGGCCTCCCGACACATCTGCAGCCCCGTCCAGCGGAGAACCCTGTGATTTCTCAAGTGCCCACTTCAGTCAGTCCCAGCCGCTCATACACGCAGTGCCTACTCATTTCAGCACAAATTCACTCCTTGACTGGATTTCGTGGGCAGGAGGTCCTTAAACCAGTCTGTCTCTCGGCATTTTTGCCCTTTAATTTATGGGAGCATGGAAGGAACACCAGAGGCCCTTCTCATTTGTCAGAAATGTAACACACATTCAACTTAAGGCACACGTGGAAGTCTTTTAATCCCTTGGATAAACATTCCTGGGTAATTTCATGTGTTTTAATTACCATAGAGACAATTTTACACACTTGTTCATTAACAAAAATGAAAACTATGGAGGCTGGAGAGATGGCTCAATGGTTAAGAGCACTGGTTGCTCTTCCAGAGGACCCGATTCCATTCCCAGCACCCATAGAGCAGCTCACAACTGTTTGTAACTCTAGTTCCAGGAGATCTGACACCTTCACACCAATGCACATAAAAAGGTTAAAATAAATTATTAAAATAAATAAAACTATGGTAATGGTTTACAATCCAGACACAGATAAATTCATCTATTTTGATATAAAAATGAAGACAAAACAAATTCTGAGTACAGATATTAAAACAATACAACGGTCTAAGATTTATTTTATTTTATTGCTTATTTCTAAAAGCTCACAGAAGTGAGTAAAAATATCTAAGGGGCTAATTTCAAACAACATAAGGCAGAGATTAAGCACTAAATATTAAAAAAATAAAACTTTTAGCTTACCTACTAAACTTGGAAGAATTCTCTGGAATTCTGTTAAATTGGTCTACAATGCATTGATGAATGGAGGACATGTATTACCTAGTAAATATCTTAAATATGGAGTACACAAGCAAAAGAAACCTCCCCAGGATATGAAATTTTTCAAGTCACAACCTCCTGAACAGTCTAATACAAATTTGTTTTCAACCTGAAGTTAGAAGTGCAAAATTGTTAGAAAATAAAAAATATTTCTATTGTTTTCAGTAGTCTACAGATAAATCCTACCAGTCTTTAAAGTTTTTTCAACAAAACAAACATGAACTCTTGGCAAGCTCTTTCATTATGACATCAGGAAACTGGGCTTCTCTTCCTACGGGCACGCTACACTGCTAACACGGCTCCACTGTGAAAATCGTCTTCAGACTAACGAAAGACCCAACGGTGACCTCTGCCAATATGCCAGCACCTCCATACCTATATGTCTGCACTGCAAGCTCCCTCAGCAGGTACTACCCTCAGCTGATAATCAGGAAACAGATTCAAGACAGGAGGCAGAGGCCAAACATTCCAGTTTACAGATGCTTTTCTTCATAAAACGCCAAGGGCTCTTTGGACTAGAAATGGGCAACACATTAAAAAAACAAGGTCACTGGGTAACTTTAATGCTGGGGATTAATGTTAGGGTTTAGGGTGCTTGTGTCACAAATGGAGACACAAGTGCAGGAAGTTCTGCTATCTGGGCTATGTGCCCATACATTTCTATTGTGTTGGTCACCCATGCTTCTAAACAACCAAGCCTGGTGCTCAAAAGGAGGCCCCAACAGCATGTGAGCTGCTGCAGGTGTTTCCAAATCAGAGACAGGTCACACCAGGCCTCGGATTTTATGAAATTTGGGGCATTTTGTCTAGTGTTGCATTTAATAATGATTACTTCAAAACTGATGAAGTAATAAGGGGCTCAGTTACACCTTTCTCCATTCATCACACTATTTTGTTGATTAGAAAACACCAGTCCTCCACAGGATGAATGACGGTAGCTTATATAACCATCCAGGTGATGAGTTCTTACAATCTGACCATTCAGGAAAAACATCCACTGGCCAACTCTTTAACTTGCTTTCCGGATGCACGGTCGCCAGGTGTTTTAATGTAAGCAGAGTCTTCTTAGGCAAAGGTCCTGAGGAAGATGTCTCCTTCTGTAGGATTCAGAATCCTGTTTGAGTGTGGAAAGCTGTCTCCTGGCTCACTGGCAACCGCAGGCAGCGGTTCAACTTTGGAAAATTACTGTGACATAGTGGAAGAATTTCGTTCTTCTTCCGGGCCGTCCCTTAGGGGCTTGGAAATGGAAGGTAGTGCAGTTTTTTCTGGCCATCTACCAGGCAAGGAACCCCGGCCTTCTTGGGGTAAGTTCGGCTAGCAATTTTAAAGAACTCTTCGGCAGCATCAAGAGCAATAAGACGGTCCTGCAGTTTAATAAACAAATAAATGAAAAAAACAAATAAATAAATGAAAAAGAAGCTTGACAAATTGGAAACTGCCAAGCAAGTAAAAGATTCATTAAAAATTTCAAGACTCAAAAAAAAATTTAAGACTCAGGGCTGAAGAGATGGCTCAGAGGTTAGGAGCATTGGCTGTTCTTCCAGAGGTCCTGAGTTCAATTCCCAGCATCCACATGGTGGCTCACAACCATATGTGGTGAGATCTGGTGCCCTCTTCTGGTATAAAGGCATACATACAGATAGAGCACTGGTATTCATAAAATAAATAAATCTTAAAAAGAAAAAAAAAAACCTTTGGCCAAGTGGTGGCAGCACACCTTTAATCCCAGCACTGGGGAGGCAGAAGCAGGTGGATCTCTGTGAGTTTGAGGCAAGCCTGGTCTACAGAGCAAGTTTCAGTACAGCCAGGGCTACACAAAGAAACCCTGTCTCAAAAAACAAAACAAAAAACTGTGAACCTTCTCTAAAAAGGTTGAATTTAAAAAAAAATTCAAGACTCAAAGGGTTATCTTACCCTTTTACTTCATGACCCAAGAGATGTTTCCACCAATAATTTGTGTGTGAGAGCATATGTATGTGCAGGTGTAATGTGTATGAATGTGTTCAGGTGGGCTGGCGTGCACACCACGCATGCAAAGATCAGAGGTCAAACTTCGGCATTGTTCTTCAAAAACCACCCCACCTTTGTTGTTCTTTTTTTGAAACACAGTCCCTCACTGGGAGCTGTGGCACATCGGACTGGGCTAGGCTGGCCCGACTGCAAGCCTAGGGCATCCACCTGTATCTCTGTGTCCCAGTCCTGGGATTAAGAGCAGGGCCACCACGTTAGGCTTCTAAAGTGGGTACTGGGGATTGAACTGGGCTCTTCATGATTACACAAGGATATCACCAACTCAACTGTCTCCCCTGCCTTCCACCCATCTTTCCAATCTCAGGCTGTATAGACACTTAGGCTCTCTACCTAATGTTGAAATGTTAACCACACAGCAGAAATCATCTGAAAAACACTCTGGCCACAGCCTGAACCTTCACAGTTTTTAAGTGGGACCCAGAAATCCTTCTTTCTCTTCAAAGCTTCCCAGGTGGCTTTGGAGCCATCAGCCACAGGGGCATACTGTGGCAGCACCATTTGCCACTCTGTCCTGGCGGAGCCGGTGAGGTTGGGATGGGGGGGGGGCAGGAAAGAACAGAAATGGTGAAAGTAAAGCAAAATGGGGCGGATGAGGTAAGGCATCCACTTACCACGACCAAGAGATACCTCTCGGAGAGCTCCCAGCTGGCTGGGAAGATGGAGGTCTCTTCTGCCAGTTTCAGCAGCATCTCTCGGGCTTTTCTCGTATTTTTAGAATCACTCATGGTGCTGAGTTTGGTCACTGACAGCAAAGAGTCAGCTTCCCTTTGAAAACCTATGGTGGAAACACACAGCCCTTGTGTGAAGTCGTCCCTGGGAAGTCCCCACCCCGCGATACTATCACTGTGGGGTTTTTTATTTTTTGTTTTTGTTTTTTATTGTTGTTGTTGTTGTTTTGGTTTTTCGAGACAGGGTTTCTCTGTATTGCTTTGGAGGCTGTCCTAGAACTCACTCTGTAGACCAGGCTGGTCTCGAACTCACAAAGATCCGCCTGCCTCTGCCTCCCCAGTGCTGGGATTAAAGGCGTGCACCACCACCGCCCCGCCTCGCTGTGGTTATTAAGAAGGGATTCAAAGTGTGAGTTCTGTACAGTGAAAACCAAAGTCAGAGGCTCTACCAAGGGCTGCTCCCCAGCTCTTTGTGAGTGGGATGCTCTTTACTCAAAACTGTTTTCAAAGAGCACGGATCTCTGAGTTAAGGCCAGCCTGTTCTACAGAGTGAGTTCCCGGACAACAACAACAAACTGTTTTCTCCTTTTTGGCTTTTCTTCATTGTCTTCTTCCCTCTATTGAAGGAAGTCATACCTGACCCCCAGCTGCTCACCTCATTTGCCCGCTACCCTGTCCTAGAATCTCTACACCTCTCCCCAGCCTGCACAGTGATCACCTCCAAGCCCTGATTTCCTTCCATATGACAGTCTGGTCAACTGGAAGAAAATCACTTTCCTAAAGATAGAAAAGACTCGAAGAATGAAACCTGTTCAGGCTGACTTAACTGCAAAGAGGAGACTGCGAGCCCACAGCAATATCGTGTGAATTCAGAGTGCAGAGTATCCACCCTACCCCGCTATCCCCAACTTAGACAGCCAGGGCTAGCAACCTGGTACTCCATCTTTGAAAAGCTTTAATGCCAGGAGCCACGTTATTTCAGAGCAGATAGATCAAGGACTTCAAAGGTGGTTGTTTTTGAAAACTAAAGCAAGCTTATTCTATGACATAGGGATATATTTACTCAACCATAGTAGAATTAAGAAAGGCCATTATTCTATGTCTACCACAATGACAAGTGTATTTTCCCAAGCTTGTAACTTTTCTTCTTTTGCTCCTTTAAGAATTTTCTGCTGTGTCTTAGATTATCTCTTACAAACAATATTTCTTTCAACCTGCCATATCCATAAAGCTATTACTACTTGTTCAGTCACTACCCATCTAATCCAATCAATAAATGATGACACAACAGTAAATAGCAATACCCATATGACCCCACCACTCTGTGTTATCTCATACTTGGGGACAGATGAAGTAGCATATGGCCCAGTAACATGAGCTGGTGACGACAGAACTACCAAGAGAGTCTGTATAAAAGCAAAACCGAAGAACCAATAGGTCTGAGGCAGTTTAGCAGTCAGCGCTGACACTCTTTCTACAGAAACCATGGTGGAAACAGCAGAGTTATTTTTACTGTCTCACAATCTCGTTCAGACTCACCCAAGTCCTCTAAGATTCGTCTCCATCTGTTCCTCACTTCCCTGCGAATCTGCCGCAGAGTGTAGATGTCATAGTTGAGTCTTTGCCACTCCTGTAAAGAGACAAACACTCACTTTTACTTACACCTGCTGGCCTACAACCTCTGTCTCATTTCTGCTGAACTCCATGTTGCTTAACCACGTGGTTCTTCTCTTCACTAATCTTAAGCACAATTCTAAAGAAAAGGAGGCACAGATGAGATGGAGTTGACAAGAAAGAATGCAGCTACCACTGCTGAAGACTATGTCCCCTTCTAGGTGGCCCAGTTTCTAAGTATGTTACTTAGACTCTCTGATTATCCATTTTCTCCACTGCAGTGACCTTACCTGCATATAATGAGGCTAACAGTAGTAGAGCTTTCATGTAAGACTACTGTCAAGATTTAAGGTATAAACTATAGGACAAAGGCTGTCTCAGCAGGTAAAGTGCTTGCCATACAAGTGTGAGGACCAGAGGTCAGATCCCCGGCACCCAATACCCAGACGATGTATAATTCCAGTACTCAGAGACAGAAATATAGGGGTCCCTAAAGCCAACTGGATAGCTAGACTAGACAAATTAGTGAGTTCTGGCTTCAATTGAGATATCCTGCCTCTATGAATAGGGTAAGGAGCGACTGAGAGAGACTGCTCACATCAGCACATGCACACGCACAACACACAGACACATGCACACACAACACACAACACAGAGACATCTGCACAACAAAAAGAAAGGCTAATGCCTGCCTACAGTGAAGATCTAATAAAATTCATATATTTGGAGCAACTTATAGGTGAAGAAACTAAGGCTCAAATAATTTATATGCTGAATCTAATATATTCCAGATAACATATTAGAAGTGGTGTTTTACTCCAAAGTTCATGAAAAAAAAGGGCAAAAAACTACATCTCAGTTTGTTATTAGAATGACAGGCAGAACTAGGAACCCCAAGCACCCTGATTCCTAGCTGTGTTTCTCACACTGTATCTTAGCATCAATCACATGGTAGGGTAGATTGTTCAGGTATGCAGGGAGCTGTTAGGTTTCCAGTCTGCACAAGCACCACATAGAACCTAACACAGAAGCTTGGTTTCCACGGCCCTAAGCATTCTCTGAAGGTGGGAATTTGCTTTTAAGGAGACCTGTCTGTAAAAGAATAATCATTTCACAGCAAACACCTTTTCCCTTCTTACATAAAACACAACTGTCCTCGCTCACAGCTTTAGAGAACATCATTTTAAATGTTCAAGGTAAGACACAAGCTATTTAATATTTTGACTCCTGTAAGTGAAAATGTTTCAGTGATGCCATTTGTTCCCTACTAAATGCCTTTCAAAGCACACTTGCCTTGCAGATTGCTTTTCAACTTGCACGCCTAGTTAAGAAGAGTAAATTTAGCTGCCATTCACATGCTTCAAAAACACCATTTTGAAAAAGGAAAGCTAACAAAATAAAGTGTGCTTTTGCCATGACTGCATTTCAGATTGTATCTGAGGGCTTGCCGCACCACGAGAAGGGAGTGGGCTTTCTGCTACCCTCTTTAAGTCAGGAAGTTGTGGATTTCCTACCTCTTTAAAAAATTAAAAATAATAAGAGCCAAAGGCATGTGCACAAGTGTGAGATGCCTAGGGTCAAAGACGAAGCCTGTGACCTTCGAAGTGAGTGAAGCTAACCAAATAAAGTCTAGAAACTGCGTATGTAGACTACATAGTACATATAGTCTGGAAACGACATATAGTCTAGAGGGATGGCTGGGCAGTCAGGAGACCAGCCGCTCTTCCAGAGGACACAGATTTGAAGTACAGCACCACATGGTAGCTCACAAGCACCTGCAACTCCGGGTCCAAGGGCTCTAATGCCCTCTTCCAGCCTCTGGGGCACTGCATGTACATAGTGTACAACATGCTACAGACAAAACACTCATATACCTAAAATAATTTTTAATTTTTAAAAGTAAATAAAATGCAATCCTGGCCTCTTCGCATCCCTTTAAGGCATATCTAGCCAAGCCCTGTCCCGAACTGGATAAACTGCCAAGGAAAAGCTTGAGCAACGGCCTTTTCAGTGGAATACTTACAATACTTAAGTGACCACTCAGTACAACACACCCGGCTGAGCCAGACTGTCTGTCTAGGTTTGGGTTCAGCCACACTGACAGCCTTTCTCAATGCTTAAGCCTCGTCTGTAATACGGCTGAAATACTGCCTACACCACAGCAGCTTCCTGTGAGGCTCGGTTGATTCTATGGCCTTCCAACAGAAGCCAGCACACTTCCTCCCCCGAGTCAGTGTGGATATAGTTCAGAAACAATACTGAGGGGCTGCAGAGATGGCTCAGCAGCTGAGCGTGCTCACTGCGCTTGCACAGTGGTTTCGACACTGATGTCAGATGGCTCACAACTACCTGTAACTCCAGTTCCAGGGCAGTCTGATGCCTCTGCCTCCATGGGGACCTGCACATATGTACACATACCCACAGGCATACACTCATAGTTAAAAATAATAAAAAATAAACCTTTTAGAAAGAAATAACCCCAAACATTCGGAAATATTTCTGTCATGCACTCTATGGCCGGAGAACATTATACACTATATTGTGCATTAGCCCACTTGTGGCTGACAGCCAGAAGCAAGTTTTCTACGCTTTTAGCATCAGATGGCAATTTATTTTTCCCAAAGATTGTTTTATGGCTGATCAGGGCTGATCAGTTTTCGCTTTCCTCTGAAATTTCAGTGTCTTCTTGTAGAAAACACATAGACCCAAGCTGGGTTGCTCCAGGATCAATGCCCTCTTCTGGTCTTCACAGGTGCTGCTTGCGTGCGTGCGTGCGTGCGTGTGTGTGTGTGTGTGTGTGTGTGTGCGTGTGTGTGTTTTAAAACTTTTAAAGTAAACCTTTAAAAGACTATGAATAAACTATTAGCACCATACAGTGTTTCCTCTCTATCAAAACTAATTCTGTTTTCTGGATACAAAATGGTCAGAACCTTAACTTATGCAACAAACCACTAGGTGGCTTCATTAACTTGTGACTGAAGGTGCTGATAACCCTGACACAATTCTTCCCATGCACAGACAGAAGCTTTGTTTTTCAGAGTTAAAGACACTAAAATTGCATGGATTTGTATAAAATTCAGTGTTGACATTTAGCACCAGCCTTTCTTCTTCTACTGTCCATTAGCTGTTATTTTACAACCCTCGCCCCTCCCCCCCCAGTGGAAATACTATACTACTACGATTCATGAGAGACTGTGATTGGTCCTAAACACAAGGTTGAATGGTTAAATGACTGTGATTGACCCAAAATGAACATCTGTGATTGGTGGTGAACAGTTGCTGGCAACTTCACAGCCAAAATGGTGCCTATCTCAGGCAGCAGCACCTGCTGGGGCTGGCTTGATCCCAGCTTGACAGGTAAAGATCCTACACCATCCAGGGCCAAGCAGGGACTTGGAACCACTTAGACCCTAATGCTAGGAATATCCCAGGCCACAGTGGCCTGCAGAAGCAGGAGTGGGGCAGAGCTTAGTGCGGCTGGCTGTGAAACATGGGAAGCCATGTGTCCAGGCCTGAATCCTGCTGATTCCAACAGAGAGATCACCTGCCCTCCAGGATTCCATCCTCAGTGACAAGGGATGCTGTGCTCCAATGGTCCCAGCTACCCACGGTCAGTCCACATGGTGCCCCCCACTCCTGTTTATTGCCATGGGTACCCGAGTCCTGGCAGTGGCTACTGACTACTGAAGAAGCATCTGAAGGGAAAAGTTCCAGAGTAGTCAGGACAGAATGAGGGCAAGAGGAAGAAGAGACTCAATAGGAGAGAGCCAAAAAGGTCTGAGGAGATGGCTCGGTGGTTAAGAGCACTTGCTGTTCTTGCAGAGGACCTGGGTTTGGTTCTCAAAACCCATGTAGCGGCTGGCATCTGAAACTCCAATTCCAGAGGATCTGATGCCCTCTTCTGACCTTTGAGGGTACTGCACACATGTGGTAAACATTTACAGGCAAAACACCCATACACATAAAAATAAATAAATACTGATATACACAGGGAGGGTATAAAAAGAAAAAACTAGAAGCGTCAGAGAGGACAACCAACATGCTCTGGTCACAACAGTTCCAGAGAGCTGTCATGTTTTCAGAGCCGAGAGTCTCAATCCCCAGGCTGTTGACTGCCAAGGGTCAAGAATCTGATACCTGGGACCTGGACCAGGACAGTAGCATTAGAGGATGTCACCTGTGCTTCCTCTGCCTGCCTACAACTCTTCCTACTGCTGCCAAACACTTCAAAGACAAAGGCCACTAGGGACTAACTTCTTACCTACTCACTATCTACTCATGAGCAAAAGACCCTGACCAGATAAATGGTGACATGCCCTAGGGTCCCAGCCTCCCCTACTGCAAATAACCTGCATATAAGATTAATAGGATCAAGCTGGATAGATGGCTCACAACCATCTATAATGAGATCTAGTGCCCTCTTCTGGTGTGCCGGCACACACGCAGGCAGAACACTGTATACATAACAAATAAATGTTTTTTAAAAAGATTAATGGAATAAAACTTTCACACAGTCAATCATGCACACATAAGATTATCTTTTTTAACATAATAATACCTGGAAGTTTTGTGCAAAGAACTCTAAAACCAGTAGAAGCTTGAGTAGAATTTAACTGAAATTTGAATTTACTAAAATGAGCAGGATGCGGAGGCAGAATTCCCTTAAATATAGGACTCCAAATAACAGAGCAAAAGGTGGGGGAAATGAGGAACAATGGCATACAAAACCTCTGATGGCTTCTCTTTATAACTGAAAAGATCTACTCCCTCATGTTGAAAACAAGGAAGCTTTTGATGTACTTCTGTGATGTAAATTTTAATGACTTACTTTCTAAGCTTCAAACAACTCGAAAATAACAATTCAAGATCAACTAAATAACCTTTACAGGGGAATTTCGTTCCATTAAGCAACAAACATTAAGTTTTATTTCCTTAGCTTGCGTTTATTTTCCCATAATTTCCAAGATAGTATACTGTGGTCAGTGTGCTGTGGTAGCCTTAAATATTAAGAATGAGTGGATTAGCAAAGACCTGTCAAAAAGAATAATGTGGAATTAATTCCGTGAATCACCTGGGAACCAAGCCAAATTGAAAATTTGTGACTGAAATGAACACCTGGAGATTTCATAGCTAGATTTTTTTGGGTTTTCTCCTCTTCAGTTGTGAGCCAAATCAGATTAGAACTAATTGATATGAAGGCTGAAGCAACATCATGGAAGAGAGAAAAAAAAATGGGATCTCATGCACTATCTTCCAGTTTTGAGTGCCGAGAGCTGGCTATGATCATGAACACTGATTCAAGTTCCTTAGACCATGTGGTGGTTTGGATGAAATGGCTCCCACAGGCTCAGTGGGACATTATTAGAGATGTGCCCTTGTTGTTATAGGTGTGGCCTTGTTAGATTAGAAGAAGGATGTTACTGTGGTGACTGTTGTGGGCTCCAAGGTCCCAGATGCTCAAGCCACACCCAGTGTCACTCTCTTCATGCTCTCTATGGATCAAGATGTAGACTTCTCAGCTACCCTTCCAGCATCTAGTCTACCTGAGTGCTGCCATGCTTCCTGCCATGACCATAATGGACTAAACCTCTGAACTATAAGCCAGCTCCAATTAAATGTTTTCCTTTACAAGAGTTGCTGTGGTCATGGTGTCTCTTCACAGTCATGGAAATCTTAAAACAGACCATATCTCCTGCACAAAAACCAAAGAAAGCACTATATTCTCCAGGGCTGGAAGTTGGCTTCGCAGTTAAGAGCATGTTTTGTTCTTGCAGAGGACCCAGGTCCGGATCCTACCATGCACACGGATGGCTCACAACCATCTGTAAAACTCTAGCTCCAAGTGATCTGACCTCGTCTGACCTCTGTGGGCACCAGGTATGCACACAGTGAGCAAACATACATGCCAGCAGAACACTCACACACAAAAATAAAATAAATTTTAAAAAGTTTTAGCACTGTATTCAAACCAGCAACTCCAACCTTTGATACCATAATTCTACTCTCTGCTTGTATAGATTTGACACTTTTAGAGTGCACACAAAGCTGAAATCAGGTAGTATTTGTCTTTTTGTGTCTGATTTATCCCATTTACATCATTAAAAAAATGACCTCTATGTTCACCCACAGTTATGAATGGCATGACCCCTTTGCGATCAAATGACCCTTTCGTGGGAATCACCTAAGACCATCAGAAAACATAAATATTTACATTACAATTCATAATAGTAGCAAAGTTATAGTTATGAAGTAGCAATGAAAACAGTTTTATGGCTGGGAGTCACCACAAAATAAGGTAGGGACTGTTTCATCGTTAGGAAGGTTGAGAACCACTGCTCTACATCTAAATCCTAGTTACCTACCCTTCAAAATTCAACTCAAATGCCACCACCTCTTTCAGCTTAACTGAAAGTAACGGCCTCTTCCCTAGAACTCCCTAGTTCCTTGATAAACAGTGTCAGGAGTTTAGTGTCTATACATTGCTACACTGACATGTGCAGGGTCTCCTTCACTACCAAAGTATAGGCTCCTTGGACTCTAGAAGCTGCATTCATCCATACCCTAGGCAGTCCTTTGTACACTGTGCATCCTATAGTGGGTTTCCTGAGTCCACCTGCACATAAGATGTATGAGGAAGCCAAGTTTTACAGGTGATAGAGTGTCTGTTAAATCTAGAACATAGCACTATATCCTATAAGAAAAGCTATTACTTATGGGTGATGGGGATGTCCATATATATATATATATATATATATATATATATATATATATATCTTATTGGTTGGTGAATAAAACACGGATTGGCCAGTAGCTAGGCAGGAAGTACAGGTGGGGCTACCAGACTAGGAGAATTCTGGGAAGAAGAAGGTGGAGAGGAGCCAAGAGAGACTCCATGTAGCCAAAGGTCCAGACAGTCTCCAGAAAGCCAAGACCACGTGGAAATAGTTAATTAATAGAAATAGGTTAATAAAGTAAGAGAGAGCTAGTTAATAATAAACCTGAGCCATTGGTCAAACAGTTTATAATTAATAAAAGCCTCTGTGTATTTATTTGTGGCTAACAGCTGTGGGACCAGGCAGAACAGATCTGTCTACCTATGGGCTAGCTAGATAACTCAGTGGGTAGAGGGTTCCTGCTGCCAAACCTAACAAACTGAGTTTCTTCACATGGTGGAGGAAGAGAGCCAACTCGCCCAAATTGTCCTCTGAGCTCCCATGTGCACTGGAGGCACGAGTGCATGTACACACACGTGTGCAATAAATAAATGTAAGAGTGTATTATATTACCCTTTCCAATTTTGAACAAGGCAGATTTATATAATAAGGCGTTTTGACTCACCTATATTTGAGAAGCATAAATTCAAATGAAGATGAAATAAAACAAAATAATCCATTAATCCTTCCACTCTGTGCATGACCAGGCATTTGAGATTTGAAGGCTACTTTCAGAATTAAAACTAGCCAGGACATTCAACAACACACTCATAAGAAAAACCAAGAGGATTTGTAGGAGAGCCCTGCTAGGGAGACTATGAGGTGAACAATTCAGCTAATCAAGTAGGAAAACTTAAGTCCAAGACTATTTGCCTCCTAGGAATCCCTTATTTCTCAAAGAGTTGCCACTCAGTCAGACCCAAATTTAGCCCACGATATTGTTCCTCCATCACCAATGTGGTATGGAAATAAGAATTCAGACATCTAATGTAAAACTTTTCAAAAATGATCTGTGGTTTGGTCACCTAGGACAAAAAGCACAAGTGCAGCCCTCCTCTATTCTGAGGGATAGAAATCTGGGGGAGGAGAAGGTGAGGGAGACTGGAGGAAGGGAGGGTGTTGGGGAAGTCCTGTTATTTGCCTGTGCATTTGTCAATAAAGTACTGTCTGGCCAGTAGAAAACCTAGATAGGAGGGACTAGGAGTCGAGGAGGATTCTGGGAAGGGGAAACACAAGAGAGTCAACATGTAACGCCATTGGGGGTAGGAAGCCTGGAACTATTCTCCGGTAAGAGACATACTTAGATTAACAATTATGGGGTAATTACTTAAGGCAGAGCTAGCCAGTAAGAGACAAACAAGGCCAACAGCTTCATAATTAATATAGCCTCCTGTGTGTTTATTTGGGACTCATGCGGATCTAGAACCAGGCTGGCACGGCAGAGCCCAGGCGACTGG
Source organism: Mesocricetus auratus (assembly GCF_017639785.1). Taxonomy (NCBI): domain Eukaryota; kingdom Metazoa; phylum Chordata; class Mammalia; order Rodentia; family Cricetidae; genus Mesocricetus; species Mesocricetus auratus. The sequence continues at coordinate 36,098,023 of NW_024429194.1, read as the reverse complement.
CGAGAGATAAACCAAAGCGGCTAGCAAAAGAAAAAGCTTCTCTTAACAGGAGGGAAGGGAAACTGCAGTTGGGATGTAATATGCATGAGAAGAATTGAAAATAATATTAATAAGCCAGGGGGTGGTGGCGCACACCTTTAATCCCAGCACTCGGGAGGCAGAGGCAGGCGGATCTCTGTGAGTCTGAGACCAGCCTGGTCTACAGAGCAAGTTCCAGGACAGCCTCCAAAGCTATGGAGAAAACCTGTCTCAAACAACAACAGCAACATAATAATAATAACAATAAAAGAAAGGTGGCCCTCCTCTATTCTCAAGGAAGGGGTACCTGAGGTAAGGGAAGGGAGAGGGATAGAGACAGGGAGAGGCAAGGAAAGTCAGTATGTAATATATTTGAGAAGAATATAATAATAATAATAATAATGCCAGGCGTGGTGGGCATGCCTTTAATTCCAGCACTGGAGAGGCAAAGGAAAGTGTATCTCTGTGAGTTCAAGGCCAGTCTGGTAAACGAACTGAGTTCCAGGATAACCAAAGCTGTTACACAGAGAAACTCTATCTCAAAGAACCACAAATAAAGAAAGAAAGAAGAAGGGCAGCCCTCCTCTGTTCTCCAGCTGCCCGTTATTATCCAGCAGCAGAAAGAAGGCCAGTGCAACCAGATCTCATACAACCCAGTCCCAGGGACATTTAGACTGGAGAGACTTGGCCAGGAAGGAGGGTAACAGACAGTCAATTATGCAAAGGGAGATCAGAGTGTCCTCTAAACACCCCTGGACTAGACAGTGTCAAGGCTACCTGAGCAGACAGGGCATACTGTCAGTACCCTCAAAGCCTGCCTTCTCTGCCCATCAGACACGGTGTACAAGTGGGAAAGGTCGGATTGTATTCCATTGTTCCTAGATGGCTGGTCCACTCATAGCCATCTGCCTCTGCCTCACCCCAATGGGCCAGGCTCAAATGACAGAACAGAGAAACCCAGGACATCAAAGGATACGTATCAGCCTAGATGAACCTTTTGGGATGGCGGGGGCGGCGCGGGTGCTACGCTACAGTTAACACGGCTCCACAGGGTCACGATGCTTACGTTTGATTTTTAGGAATTTGTGATTGGCTCAAAATGGCTGATGCTACCGACCCCTTCATTCTGGCTTTTACAAGTGTCTGAGAGGTGTCCTGTCACAGTCAGAGGATTAAAATCTACTCCCAAAGCACGCTAATGTCAACATTTTCTGAATGGGAAGAGTCATGAAATTTGATTAGCCAGGTGTTGGCGCACACCTTTAATCCCAGCACTCAGAAGGCAGAGGCAGGTATATCTCTGTGAGTTCGAGGCCAGCCTGGTCTACTGATCAAGTTCCAGAACAGCCTCCTAAACAATACAGAGAAACCCTGTCTTGAAAAAAAGAAGAAAGAAATTTGATTATGCATACACAGAACACCTTTTTTTAATTTCCTATCTCTAGTCATCATTTCCCACACCCCAGACCATCCAGCTCTGTTAACCATAAATACTCCCAAACTGTATCTTTGAACAGAAATAGCTGAAGCTTGCTCTCCTGACTCCACACACTTGGCTTCCTTGTGAGTAAACTCTTCCTACTTTGAAAAACTCATCATTTTAATGGGCTTGATGATGCACACCTTTAATCCCAGCACTCGAGAGGCAGAGGCAGGTGGATCTCTGTGAGTTCCAGGCCAGCCTGGCCTACAGAGCACATTACAGGACAGCCAGGACTATACAGAGACCTTGTCTAGAAAGAAAAAGAGAGAGGGAGGAGAGAGAGAAGAAAAGAAAGAAGCAAGACGCATCATTTTAATCAAGTCATATCGGGGAATGTCTAAAATCCCTGTACTGAAAGGAAGAGGCAACATGGTTACCGCTATGTATGAGATCAGCCTGGTCTACAACAGTGAGTTTCTGACACTGGACTAATTGCATGAATCTATCTAAAAAACAAACAGACAGGGGGCTGGAGAGAAGGCCCAGAGGTTAAGAGCACTGGCTGCTCTTCCAGAGGTCCTGAATTCAATTCCCAGCAACCACATGGTGGCTCACAACCATCTGTACTGAGATCTGGTGCCCACTTCTGACCTGCAGGTATATATGCAGACAGAATGCTGTATAAATAATAAATAAATCTTTTTTAAAAATGAGATGTTGAGCAGGCAAGGTTATTTGTCAAGGGTATTTGCCATTGAGCCTGGTGATCTGAGTTCAATCCCTAGAATGTACATGGTACATGGTGGAAGGACAGAAGCAACTCCTGGATGTTGCCCTCTGCCTCTGATCTCCATGCAGGTATGAACCATGGCATGTATAGACCACACACACACACACACACACACACACACACACACACACACACACACACACACACACGCAAATCAGCCAATAAAGAAATATATAAATGATTTAGGAACAAAAAGAATGGTCTCCTTGCCAAGGGAAACTTGGTAGAACACACAGCTATTTCCTCCAGGTTGGATATGACCACTACTACCACCTTGCAGCTGAGTACCTATGACCATTCCTCCTGGAGGGAGGGGACAGGCTCATGAGTCTCATGAGACTCATGAGGCTCTTCTCCCTGAGATTCCAACTAGGACTCTGTCAGAAGAAAACAATCTTGTCGACAAGGGTGTGATTTCCTAGTGGTGTGCCTGCCTGAGTCACCCATCTCCTGTAATTAACCCCAATAAACTCCAACAGCCTGGACTTGCACAGAATCCCTTCACTGGCCCATCAGTGCCCTCTCTGTCTAGGGCGAATAAACAAACATTTATTTTCATCTCGCCTGGAACAGTCACACACACCAGATTTTACTGGAATTCAACACCAGGCCCCGAGGACCACCCAAAATGATGTCACCCTTCAGAGATGAGTAATGAAAGACTTTGGAGTAGATTGTATATGTGCCATTCAGAGGCTCCGGTGACAAACACGACTCTTGGGCTACTGCTTTGGAACACCCTGCCCTGGTCCCTCACTCAGTCCCACTGCCTGCTGCAGTCTTCATCTGCTTCTACCTACGAAGGATCGAAGGTTAATGCTGAGCAGTGCTTTTCCCACTCCCCTTGTTTATGTTTCCCCGTGTATCTCCTCTGGAAATAGTGCACTGTGGTTCAAGGCCTCTGACCTAATTCCTTATCTGGTTTTAATCAGATTAAGGCAAAGGATAGCTCATAGCTCTTATCACTGCCCAATTACACCATCGAAGCCATGTGAAGGGGCTGCTAAGCAGTACAAGGCTAGCTCATTTTCTCTAATAGGTGGGGGTCTCAGGCCTCATGGGGTTTCAGAGTTACAATGTGATTTAGCTAATTTAGCTAATGCTGCTAGGGGAAGCAGTGTTTTCCATGAGTCACGAGTATTCCTAAGCAACTCCTTGGAACCAACTCAGAGTTCTGGGATTCCAGTTGCTGTGCAGAGAAATGGCACAAGCTGCTGTTGTCACCAAAGGCAAAGGATAATAAGACTAAATTCCTGCTCACAACTGAGGAAAGCAAGACTTAAAATATTTCCAGCAAGGTAGAAATGGCCACTTCACACAGTTACCTTAACAATGTACCATGAGAGGCTGGAGAGATGACTCAGCCCTTAAGAGCACTGACTGCTCTTGCAGGGGACCCAGGGTTCAATTCCCAGCACCCACATGGCAGTGCACAACTATCTACAACTCCAGTTCCAGGGTATCCAACACTCTCACATAGATGTCTACACATGCGGGCGAGACACCAATGCACACAAAATAAAAATAAATCTTAAAAAATAAAATAAAAGGGTATGTTAGAAAAAACAAGAAAAGAATGTACCACGATAAAGCCTGCTTCATCAAAGACCTCGACCAAGTTTACATTTGTGGGAGGCTACTTACAAAGCACTTACTTTATACTTGGTGCTACAAGTCAGGGTAAAGTATAAGGGAGGCTATATTCAGATTGTATGTTTCGTGTTGACAGATGTCAGCATCTAAAGATGCTCAAGTCCCTTATATAAAATGGTTGGTGTTTACATGCGACCTTGGGTATTTAGGGCTTCCTCTTACAAAGCCTGAAGAGGGATGTGATAATGTGAGCCCTGAGGTAAAATAACCACTTAAGCAGCCACAGACAGTCCTGGTTCCACCTGGAAATTCTCTGGCTAAAATGTCTGTTGATCATTACCCGAGGGGTTCTCGGCACAGACAGGCGTGGTCTCCTTATCAACCCAATTAGAAAATGGCCTGTTAATCCTGGAGACACAGCCGAGACTAGTTCAGGAGACCTTTGCCTCGTCAGCCAACTGCCTTCCTCCTTATCAACATGGCAAGTGCTCATTAACGAAAAGTCTGGAAGACAATTCCTAGGGATTTAAGACCCCAGAATTATGAGGGAAAGGGTACTATCACAGTAATCTAAGACGGAGTGCATTTTAATATAGTTGGAAATCAAAGATTACTGACTTTTAAATTTTTCATACAATATTTTGATTACATTCTTTCCCTTCTCCCAGATCCCCCTACATCCCTACCCACCCAATCTCATCTTCTCTCTTCCTCTCTTCATCTCTTCATCTCTTCCTCTCTCTCTCTCTCCCCCTTCTCGGAAAAAACAACAACAAACTGAAAACAGACTAACAGTCGAAAATCAATAAGACAAAAAAATCATAACAAAACAAAAAGCATAGATACACAAAAAAGAAGCCCAAGCCAAGGCAAGGGGAGGGGGGCACACACCTTTAATCCCCACCCTCAGGAAGCAGAGGCAGGTGGATCTCTGTGAGTTCGAGGCCATCCTGGTCTAGAGTGAGCTCCAGGACAGCTACATAGAGAAACCATGTTTTTAAAAAAAAAGTCCATTTTGTGCTGACTGTCCGCACAGCTCTTCTCAGGAGTGGGCCTTGTCCTGGAGTGCGGTGGGTATTCCCAGTGACACTCCACTAGAGAAAACTGATTTCCCCTTTCCCAGGAAGTCCATTGTAAATGGCTTCTTGTTATGGATGAGGTTTTGTTACTTCCCCTTCTCAATACTAGGGCTTTTGATCTGGCTTGAAGCTGTGCAGGTCTTGTGCAGGCTGTCATAATCTCTGTGAGTTTATCAGATGCTGCGTCCTTGGAGTCATCCACCACCTCTGGCTTTTACAATAAAAATTAGTCTTTTTAGGGGCTGGACAGATGGCTCAGTGGGTAAGAGCACTGATTGTTCTTCCAGAGGACCCAGGTTAGATTCCCAACACTCAAATGGCAGCTCACGAGTGTCTGTGACTCCAGGATCCAACACCCTCACACAGATAAACATTTTTTTTAAATATTAGTCTTCTAATTTGGACTGATATTATGTACTAACATTGTATCATGGATTTATTCAAAGGGGGTAAACAGTAAATGAAAACTATTTCTTACTACAAATTAAAAAAAAATTCCCAAGATTCTCAATTTCTAAATTCCCTCCAAATTATCATTATCCGTGTGTTTAAGAAGTCTCTCATCAAGGGGCCATGTTTGCATCCTTTTCATATGAAAATTAAATCACATGATCATTCAGGCAAGGCTGCCCCTCACCAAACAAAACACTAAGCCCTATGAGTGCTCTCAAGTAGAGCTCGGCCAGCTCTTCTTAGGGCAGAGGCAGAAGCCAAGCATCTTAGCTCTCAGTCACAGCACCTCAACTCTGTCCTACTAAAAGCAGCCACAGAGAGTATGTAAACAAACAGGTGGGACTGTGTTCAATAAAATTCGACTTGCAAAAACAGCTGGCAAACTGGAAGGGCAATACAGCACACAACACTCAAAGCTACTGTTTACTCTAAGATGCCCCTAACTGAGTAGGCCAGATGGCTCAGTGAATAAAAGCACTTGCAAACCTGATGACCTGTGTTCAATTCTCAGATCCCACAGTAGAAGGAGAACCAGCTCTGACCTACACACACACACACACACACACACACACACACTGGCCTGTTAAAAAGCAGTTAATTTTTTCCCTAAAACACAATCTCTCTTCCCTAAGAGTTTAATATAGCATCCTTTACAGCTATCAGATCTGAATTTTATTTTTTATTTTTAGATGTGTTGGTGTTTTGCTTGCATATACATCTGTGTGACTATATAGGAGCCTCTGGAACTGAAGTTACAGGCAGATGTGAGTGCCATGTGGGTGCTAGGAATTGATCCACGTCCTTTGGACAGCAGCCTGTGCTCTTAACCCCTGAACCATCTCTCCATTCCCCAGATCTGAATTTTAAAGGGACATTTAGTGGCTCAACACCACCGTTTTTTGAACCATGTGGGACAGTTCCCATAATGGTCTCTAGAGAGCTGCCTAACATGGGGAAATCTAGACTGTGACCCCGTTTCAGACAAAGTTGCTGTTACTTTATCAGTTTCGTGGTAAGTTTCATTTGGGGATGAAAAGCTGCAGAGATAATACCCAAAAAAAATTCTGAAAATCACAAACATATGCCAAAGCACTGGCCAGTGACCACGATCTCAGTCACAGACAGTGTGAAAGATATTTTAAGGGTGTCAAGAATAGTGAAGAAAATGACTCTTCCTAGAGAAACTCACACCCACAGATGTGTCTTACTTTCTATGACTCTTCCAGAAGTCTACACCCACACTCTCGGGTAATCTTACTACATCTTTGTGCCTCTTTCTCTTTTTGTTTTTTTTGTTGTTGTTGTTGTTGTTGTTTTGTTTTTTGTTTTTTTTTGTTTTTTTTTGGTTTTTTTTTCGAGACAGGGTTTCTCTGTGGCTTTGGAGGCTGTCCTGGAACTCGCTTGGTAGTCCAGGCTGGTCTCGAACTCACAGAGATCCGCCTGCCTCTGCCTCCCGAGTGCTGGGAGTGCCTCTTTCTCTTAACCTTCATGCTTAACAATATATTAAAATATCTTTACATTTTTATTAAACCCCAACTCAAAAGGAAAAAAATAAAAAAAGACCTGTGGGGCATCTGATATGTTTCCCTCTTACAAGCTGACATTCTGCTCTCGGTTTCACGGGTGCCAGTAAAAAAAAAAGTGCAAGGTTCCTGTAGTCATCTTTTTCTTTAGATTTATCTATTTATTATGTATGCAGTATTCTGCCTGCATTCATTCCTGCATGGCAGAAGAGGGCATCAGTTCTCATTATAGATGGTTGTGAACCACCATGTGGTGGCTGGGAATTGAACTCAGGACCTTGGGAAGAACAACCACCAGTGCTCTTAATGTCTGAGTCATCTCTCCAGACCCACTGAATCCAATTTCTAAATGTATTTATTTTTCATTATATGTGAATGTATATATGTATGGGTGTGTGTGTATATGCTACGTGTGAATGCAGGAGCCCTCAGAGGTCAGAAGAGAGCATTAGATACCCTGGAACTGGAGTTACGGGCAATTGAAAGTCATCGTGTAAGTGCTGGGAACTGAACCAGGGTCCTCTACAGAACAATAAGGATTTTTTTTTTTTTTTTTTTTGGTTTTTCGAGACAGGGTTTCTCTCTATGGCTTTGGAGGCTGTCCTGGAACTTGCTCTGTAGACCAGGCTGGCCTCGAACTCACAGAGATCCGCCTGCCTCTGCCTCTGCCTCCCTAGTGCTGGGATTAAAGACGTGTGCCACCAACGCCTGGCTCTGTAATAAGGATTCTTAATGCAGACCATCTCTCCGACCCCACATCAGTGTGCTTATACCACCTGTATAAGCCTTGGTATCTATACAGTGGCATAAAGAAGAACAAGACACCTGGACATGCAGTGAATTGCTTTAGAACAGCAGATCTTTAGGCTGTGACTCCTTTGGGGGTTGAACAACCCTTTCAAAGGGGTCTCCTAAGACCATCAGATGTGGGGACACCAGACCTTGAGCAGAAACCCACTTCCCCTTTGGCCTGGGAGCAGGCATCTATGTATTGTTTACTGAAAACAATTCAGTGCTTTAAAGCTTGATAGGGCTCAGATAGGGCTGGCTCACTGAAATACCATGCCTTCCACACCTCCTATGGCTAGATGCCTCTTCCTGCCCCCTGTGGTGTCTCCCCGATTCTGGGGCCGGAGATTAAACCACCAGCCAGGAGGGTGAGAAGTGGAAAGAATGGTATGTAAATGGATGGCAAAAGTCCTTAAAAAGGGAAGCTCCTTTTTCTTAGAGAGACTTCTCCTGAGATTTCTCCTGAGAGCTCTCCTAAACTGACTTGGGAAGATAAAGTTTTCTTAAAGCAACCGACCGGTCTCTGTGTCATCTATCCCGACCACCTCGCTACATTCTCGGATGCAGGCCGCACAGCAGGTGCGACAATCAGAAAACACAGGTATGTACATTACAATTCATAACAGTAGCAAAATTACAGTTATGAAAGAGCAATGAAAATAATTTTATGGTTGGAGGGTCACCATAACATGAAGAACTGTATTAAAGATTTGCAGCATCAGAAAGGTTGAGCACTGATACTTTAAGGGCACCAAATTTAGCGGGTGCATGAGTCTTTTACAATGAGCACTAAGCCTGGCTGCCCCCTGTTCCATGGGAGACCCTATCTCCACCTCCCAAAGCCGTGGGTTACATAAACGTCCTAGAGAACACAGTCCAGGATCCAGGAAAACAAAGAGCAGACAATGCTTCTGCCTATGGTGTGGCTAAGAGACTTGAGTCACAAGCAGGGATGGACAAGACTAAGCTTTCTCATGACTCCCGAGGAATGTGAGGCTCCCAGATCCAGTGTGTCCAGAAGTAGTGACAGAGAATAAATATTTGCAAAGGACAAAGTTAAAAATCCTCCCCCACCTCCCTGCCCCCCACCCCCGGCTGCGTTGCTCTTCCTAGCTCCTCTGCTACTGTAGCCTCCCAGGCTGGCCTTCTCTTCCTAGTACTCGTATCCTCTGGACAGGCTGCTCCCTCAGGCAGGATGGCCCTGCATAAAGCACCCTCCCTCCCCTTGCAGGTCCAGCCTCCCCAGCCCACAGTCACTCTCTACCCCTCACTTCAAAGTGACTGTCACCACCCGACACCATACTAACCCATTTGCTATGGGTATAAGATCCCCCAAAGCAGACCCTGTGTTTGCTGCTGTGTCCGTGTCTGATGCCAGAAGGAAGAGCTATGTTCTACTGGCATGCTCGCTGTCATGGGTTGAATTGTGTCCCCTAAACATTCTTATAGTGTCATCTTAACTCCCAGTACCTTAAAATGTGGACTCATTTGAAGGTAACGCCTTTGCAGAAGTAATTAAATAGGAACGAGATCATGCGGGCGGGTCCTATTCCAATGAGAATACACCCACATTAGAAAAGGAAGCAGGGACACAGATGAACACAGAGGAAGATGATGTGAAGACACAAGACAGGTGACACCCAGCATGTCTACAAGAGGACCCTGGGACAGATCCTCTCTCGGAGCCCTCAGAAAAGACTTGGGGCCTGGAGAACACATTTCTGTCATTAAAACCCTGAGTTTGGCTGGGCAGTATTGGTGCACACCTTTCATCCCAACACTCGGGAGGTAGAGGCAAGTTGATGTCTGTGGGTTCCAGGCCAGCCTGGTCTACAGAGCTACACAGAGAAACCCTGTCTTGGGGTGGGGGGGAGCACATTGCTCGTGCTATGACTTTAAATATGGTTGGTTCCACCAAAAGCTGCGTTGAAGTTTAATTCCTAGTGTAATAGTTCTGAACGTGATGGGACCTTCAAGAAGTGGTTATGTCATAAGAGCTTCACTCTCGAGAAAGGACTAATAGAGATGTCAAAGGAATGAATTCATGTATTAGTTATTTTCGTGTAACTGTGGTAAAAAAGCCATGACCAAGACAACATACTGAAGGAAAGGGTTATGGTTCCATCGTGGTGGGAGGTACGGTGGCAGAAACAGAGGGAGGATTAAGGGAGCCCACGAACGCCCAAATAAAAGAATAACAGATACTTATCTGGGGACCACTCACATAACGAAGGTAAAGAGCAGCCTCAGTCCTCTGTCCTGGAGATGCAGGAAACTGTGATACAGGATGCTCAGACCACCACCCAAGAGAGAGAGAGCCAGGCCCCTCCTCTTCCTTATAAGGGATCTGTCTGTACAGTGAAGCCACACCCTAAGGCCAGTACCTCAAATCTATTGGCGGAACAAGTTGCCACTCTGTAGGTCACACCCTCAAAGGCAAGTTCAAAGCAGAGAGTTAAATGGAAGTAAGGTGAAGTTAGAAGCCATATACTCTCAAAAACTTCCTCCAGTGACGTAATCCTTCTCCAAATGGTACCACCAAATGGGAACCAAGTGTTCAAATATCCAAGACTGGAGGACATTTTGCTCACACCACTACAATTAGTCACCTCAGAGAGGGTTATCATAAAGTAAGGGAGTCCCTTGTGTGCTGTTTGGTCTAAAACTTCCCACTTGCCATTCTGCTATCCTCCATGAGTTGCAGGGGCACAAAGTTCCCATCAGTGCCACGTTCTTAGACGTCCCCCCTTTCCTGAGCCCAAGTAAAAGTCTTCCTTTGGCTTATTTCTAAACCTCAGAAAAGAGAATGAGACAGTGAGTGTTAATTGTCAGGGTGTAAACGCAGTGCCAGCAAGCTTCTACAACTGTCTAAAAAGCAACAGTGTGCACTCACAGCCACCCACACTTGGAAAGAGGGGTACACTGGGAAGGTGTCACTCCGAAATGTTTCCGTAGGCACACCTACTGGTTCCCATACAGCTGAAACATCACTTTAAACAGGTAACAGAAGCAAGCCAGGGCAGGGATTTAAATCATCAAAGTGAGTAGCATGGGGCGTGGGGAGGGTGGGGGGGAGGTGTAAAGGGTGCCTCCTGCTCTTTCCAGTGACCTGAGTTCAATTCCCAGCACCCACATCAGGAAGCTCACAATTCCCTAGAAAGCTAGTTCCAGGGAATCTGATACTGTCCTAGTGACCAGGTTTCTACCATGTGACAGATGAGAAGGTCACATAAGATGGGAGCAGACAAATAAAGGTGAAAATGTCCTGAACCAAAGGGGAATAAAGAATGAATCGAGTGGAGGCTCTGCCTCTCTTCCTGGTGATTTCATGTGGCTCTGCCCTCAACTTTCTGCAGCTACAAGAGTCAAAAGAAGTGGGAAGCAGCAGAAACAGAAGACCAAGAATTGCCCTTTAGAATCTAGGACAGAGAAGTGGGTGGTGTGAGTGGCTTGAAGGACTGTGTTTCAGCACCAACCAGGGATCTGGCCAGGGAGAGAGAGGGGCACCAGTTCTCAGATTCCCTGCATTGTCTCTCAGATGGGAAAGGCTTTCTGGGCATCCCTGTGCTGTCCACAGTCTTCCCTTACCACCTAGCGACCTGCCAGGTGCTAACTGTGCTCAGTGCCTTGGTCTCCAACCTCAGGACTCTGTCCCTATCCCAGGGAACCCTGAACTCCCAAGTTTCTGGGAGGGTTCAGAAGGAAGGGAAGCTGTTTTCACTCTAATCCAAGGAAATTCCCAAGCCACGGCAACCTTACCCATAGTGTGTCTGGAAGCCCAGCAAGAAAGCACTGAGCACACCAGGCTCTTCATACGACACATGAATGTGGAAGAGGAGTTCAGCTTCCTCTCTCAACACTGCAAAGTAGCAGTCCTATGTTGTGGGATATTTTGGTCGCATTCTGACACGCCCAAGACGGCCAATAAAGTTTGCTTTGAATCAGCGGGCAGAGCTAGCTACTAGCTCATGAAAATTAGTTATAGAGGTTTTGGAGGACTGAGGACAGATAGAGAGGTACAGGAAGTAGTAAGGCAGGGCTTGGAAAGAGTCTCAGTCCTTTTGGATCTAGGATGTTGGGGGGCGGGGTCACTGATGGCTTCTCTGATTATTCAGGTTCTTACCCTTATCTGACTCCCAAGTTTTCATTAATAAAGAATAAATAGATAAATGCTTCAGCCCTAACTCCTTTATACCATCCTCTCTCAGGCTCGGCGAACACTGCAGAAGAGTGGGCAGAAAGAATCCAAGAGCTGGAAAACAGCGAGAGGGGCTGTAAAATACCATCCTTAGGACAAGGCACAGTTATCCCAATCACAAATTCAGCAGCGATGGATGCCTGCACTGGGCCTTGGCACTCACTGCTCAACTATCTGGTAGCATTAGAGTCTTGCAGATTCACTGCCTCCAGTTATGTAGGCACCAATGATTCCACTGGGTCTCAAGAGATAATTTCAATCCAGTGGTCACACAGACGGGTCACAAAATAAAACCATTAAGTCATGAATTAAGAAAGTAATCAGCGGGGGGGGGGGCACGGGAGGAGGGGAGGGAAAGGGAGAGGGACCTGGAACTGACTTGTGAAGCAACCTTGTTTCTTATCTAAATTTAAACTGGAAAATAAAATAAAAAATAAAAAAACAAAAACAAAAAAAAAGAAAGTAATCAGAATATATTATATATGTGTATGTGTGTATGAGATTATCAAATAACAAAATTAACTAATAAAAATGTTTACATTTTAAAAAACTGAATGCATTGGGGCTAGAGACTCAGCTCCAGTGGGTAAAAGCGCTTACTTAACAACTGCCAAGCGAAACGACCTGAGTCTAATCCATAGTACCCATATGGTGGGAAAGAGAGCTATGCACCATGTGTGGATCACTAGAGTGAGGCCCCTCCCACCCAATAAATAAATAAATAAATGGTAAAAAGATGTTAAAATAAATGCATAGGTAAAAACAAAAATGCTAAACAGGTTAAATTCATACACATACACACACACCAGCTGAATTCTTCCTATTATCTGCTTTATTTAAACTCACAGTTAAACTGGGTCTACACAGAGAAAATGGAAGTTCAGTTGGGTGGAAAGCTGAGAGGAGAAAAAAAATCAAGGTTGTAGTTCTTGTTGAGAGGACCATGCTTTGTAATGAGCTAACCAAAGAGGGCACAGAGAATAGGTACCGTAGCAAGCACCATGCAGGATGTCTTACTAGAGAATTCCTTAAAGATTATGAAGAGGACAGTTTTGCATGCCCAGGACACTCCTTTTCCATACAAACATCAAGTAGGGTAGGACAATCCTGCTTCTAAGAGTCCCCTTCAATCCCCACATATAACCCAGCCCTTCCAAACTTGTCTGGGAAGCAAAGCAGTAAGTCATGACTGCACACTGCAGCTCCCTGGCCCCATTAAGAAAGTACTGAAACTTAACAATAATTTCTTTTTAGAGATGTATTTATTTATTATATATACAGTGTTCTACCTGCATGTGTGGCTGCAGACCAGAAGAGGACACTAGGTCTCATTACAGATGGTTGTGAGCCACCACGTGGTTGCTGGGAATTGAACTCAGGACCTCTGGAAGAGCAGCCAGAGTTCTTAACCACTGAGCCATCTCTCCAGCCCCAAAACTTACCGATCTTATACAGAAAAAGAACAGGTGCAGTATAATATGACAAGGAGTGCTTTTCTATTTAGTTCTGCGGAAGACTCAGTCTGGATTGAAACACTGGACCCCGATGCAGTCCACAGTCCAAAGTCTTCTTCCCTGTTGAGTTGCTGCCACCCCCATTCCTCGAGCTCTTCCGAGCCCCCAAAGTTCACGTGATTGCTTGAAAGGGTACCAGAGCAAACTGGTAAGATAGCCACGGGCCCAAGGGATGTCTTAATTCAGCCAAAAACCACAATGTAAGAGACTTGTAGCTATACCTTTTGTACCCATTTTCAATTTTTCTTCTGGTAAGGTCAACTGAAGCTATCAAAATAAGAAATAAAACGGTGAAAAAAATGAAGCTGAATCGCACTCAGTTGTGCACCTGAAAAAGTAAGATGCCAAGGCTCCAGAAAAGGCTGCCTCACCACAGTCCTCTGGGACGTCTGGCCAGGTACCTGGGCCTAGGTAATTAATCATCAAGAGTGGTAGATCTCCAGGTTCTCAGTCAAACACTGCACAGGCAGTACTAGCAACCTGTGGCCCCAACACACACTTCCTGCATGACTTCAACAGAACACACTGCTTAGGGAACAGGGAACTAAACTCATCTTAACTCAGGTCCCCAGGAAACTGTCCCAAGTGCTTTGATAACAATGACAACAATAAACCAGAAAAAAAAAAAAAGAGCTGGGGTGAGACTTTTCCTCACCTGATCGGTAAACTTGGCAATTATTTACTATCTGTATTCATTAGCTACACAGCCTGCTTCTTAAATTGCACAACCATACTAGTGGCACAGCTCACTCCTGGGCGAGAAACAAAACAACCATGCATAACAAGTATGAATGAGCTGATGGTGGTTCATACCTTTAATCCTAGCACTCCGGAAGCAGAGGCAGGCAGATCTCTGTGACTTCAAGGCCAGCCTGGTCTAACAGAGTGAGTCCCAGGACAGTCAGGACTGTTTCACAGAGAATCCCTGTCTTGAAAAACAAAACAAAACAGAAAATACAGATGGAACAACAGGCATCCAGAAGCTGGACCCCAGATGCTCCCCATCCCCAGTAGATCTGAAGGCTGAAGAGCAGGTCTCCACCCCCAGCAGAATTCCTATTTCCCACAGAGGTGTAATCAAAGCCAGCAAACAAGCCATGCGGCTCTTCTGGAGTGCTCTTCAAAACCCTCACATGATTCCACGACTGAGTCAAATAGAAATCAGGAAGTCCCAGTGTATCAGTACCCAGGGCCTTCAAGAGTTCCATGCAATTAAGAGCCAATTTATTCTCATAGGAGCAAGACCAACAAAGGACAGGAGCCAGGACAGGGATGTTTACAAGGACAGCCTTCGGAAAAGGCAGCAATGAAGCTCTGGATGATGTAGGAAACGGTAAATGACTGGCCTCAGAAGACTGATGTAACACTGCAAAAGCCAACGTGACTGGTGGCTTCATGCACTCTCAAACTAGTCCACTTTGGAGGAATTCCACAACGCCTGCTATGGCACTCCTAAACCCACACCCTCCCTCATCCCCTTCCCCACTAGCATAGCCATTTGTGATGTGATACACTAACCTGTGCTTTCACTGGGCAGATGTTTAGCTTGCAAAACAATGTGAGTAGAGGCGGGGGATGGCTTAGGGGATAAAGTGCTTTCTGCACTTGCAGAAGACCCTGAGTCTACATCCTCATCATCACAGAGAAGCTGGGCATAATTTGTCAAGGAACCCAGAGATCAGTGAGCAGATACAGGCAGAGGATGGCCACTGAGCTCCAAGGATTCTCCACCTCTGTCTCCTCACTGCTAAACTCACCGGCACAAGGGCCACCACTCTCGGCTTTTAACATGGGAACCGGGGCTCTGAACTTAGTTAGGTCTCAAGCTTGCATGAAAAACTGTATTGCAGCCAGGCGGTGGTGGTGCACGCCTTTAGTCTCAGCACTCAGGAGGCAGAGATCTCTGGGAATTCAAGGCCGGCCTGGTCTACAGAGCCGGTTGAGGCTGTTACCCAGAGAACGCCTGTTTAGAAAAACCATGCAAATAAAATAAGATGAAGCACAATTGAGGAAGAGACTCGGGAGCACTAATTCTAAATCAAACCTTCCTTGTCATTTCTAACAAGAGGAACTGATGAACGGACACAACAGACAGAACTTGAGCTCCTCTGGAACATGGAAACAACAGTCATATGGTCACAATTCCCCTACATACAATATCCTAGATACTTTTCAATAGCAGTCACACATTGGCGTTTTCTGAAGTTCTCTGCCCTGGGCTGACAGACCCATTACCTTCCCATCCCCATTCTATAATCAACACTGATCAAAGTCCCTCTTGTTGTGCCCAAGTTGCAAAGTCCCCAGAGACTACCTGGAAGACCCACCAAACTGCAAAAACAAGGTTTAATGATTGCTCATCCAACCATGACAGGGACCCTGTCTAGCAAGCTGACGCAGCAGCCTCCAGAGGGAGTAAAGTTCCCTGTCTACTGCTAGGTTTTATAGACAAAAGTTACAGGATTATATCAGTAGGTACGGGTTGGTTTCTGATTGGTTGACATTTGGGAACAACTAGCAGCATTTCTCAAAGTCATATTTTGTCATGAAATACCTGTGTACCAATTATTTTCATTGGCCAGTGCTGAGAGGGAACATTCTGTGGTTTCTATGGCATTGTCTTGTTACTTGCAGGTGGCCTGTTGTACATAGATACCAATAGTTTTCAGAACTATATCCTGGAAACCACAGGGGAGGTTTTGATCCCCCCTGGAGTTTCTTTTGTGGCCAAACAGTTCCCAGGAACCAAGAATCTAGGAGATTGGGGGGAGGGGATCTGGAGTTTCCTTTTCTGTAGCCTGCCATGGGTGAGGGCTGAATGAGGGTCTGGTCCCTTTATTTCTAAATTATTAGAAGTGAAGCCTTTGAGTTTAGTTTACCCCTTTCTCCTCAGACAATGTTAAGAAAAGCCCATTAAGCTCTTTGTTTCTCTTACTCATTTGCTCTTTTAAAAGAAACAGTTCATTTATTCCTAAGACAGCTGTGAGAAACCTGGCATCGTACCCATGACTACTGCAGGCAGACGAGAATCTTAGATGATGCCCTCAGTGGTTTGGGGACATCCAGAGCTAACACTAAGGTCACTGGAGACTTAGCTTGATATTACTCCTGTGTTTCAAATGTGGAAGTGATCAACTGGTTGTTGGGTTGATTTTAGAGTTTTTGTTTGCTTGTTTTCAAGACAGGGTTTTTCTGTGTAACTGTTCTGGAATTTTCTTTGTAACTCACAGAGATCCACCTGTCTCTGACTCTGAGTGCTGGGATTAAAGGTGTGTGGTTGTTTGTCTGAGACAGGTTTATAGTGTTAGTTTCTTCTCAACCCCATCTGGCTTGTATAAATTGGAGTGCGGGAAAGAAGAGACAAATCTTACTAGCAAATTGCTTTGTACCTGCCAATAAAGAAGTTGCCTTCCTTATCACAAATAATACACCATAGAAGCATGGCAATCTGGTTCAGGGACATGAAGCCCTAGTTATGGAGGAAGCTGGCCAGCTTCTGCACAGCTAGTCCAGCCAGTTTCACAGAGCAGTCGGTTCTTGTAAGCACATGACCAGTTCCACAAACCTTCCTGCAGCTTCGGGAGAAGGAAGCCAATGCAGGCAGAGTCTCTAGAACAGTAAAACAGGCGTGGTGGTGGCACATGCTTTTCAACCCCAGCACTTGGGAGGCTGAAGCAGAAAGGTACCAAGTTTTAAACAACCCAAGGCTTGCACCAGTAATATCAGTAATCAGGAGGCAGAGGAAAGGGAGAACCAACTCTTACAAGTTGTCCTCCCCACATGCACATATGCACACGCAGCACCCCCGCAAAAAAAGATAAATAAATGAAAGAGAAGAATTTTAAGCCAGGAGTGGGGACACATGCTTGTAATCCAGCACTGGGTGGGTGGGGACAGGCAGATAGATCTTGGGTTTGTGATCCAGCCAGTCTAGTCTAGTTAGTTCCAGGCCATCGCGGGAGAGCATGCATCATCAAAAGCCAAGGTGGGTATACTCGGGATGGGTACTGATCTGCTGCCCAAGGCTCAATAGATTACCTAGGCCTCCTCACTGACACTCACATTCAGGGGGTCTTGATCAGTCCCATGCTGGATTCCCAGGCTGATGCCCGGGATTCAACACACGGACTTTGGACTCCCATCCAACAATGTGAGGTGCACTCTTACCCTAAACTCTTGGGGAAGGGTCTAGGCCCTGCCCTATATGAAATGACAGACTATGGACACCCCCATGGAGGGCCTCACCCTCCCTGGGGAAATGAGGGGATAATGGGGGGGTTGGGGGCAGGGCATGGGAGGAGGGGAGGGAAAGGAAGAGGGACCTGGAACTGACTTGTGAAGCAACCTTGTTTCTTATCTAAATTTAAACTGAAAAATAAATAAAATTAAATTAAAAAGCCAAGGTGGGCAGTACCTGAAGATAACACCTGGGCTTGTCATTTGGCCTCCACATGCACATGGGATTAAAGGTGTGCACCACAGCCCAGCCCAGAAGAGTGTTTCTAGTCAGACGGGTTTGTGCTTCTCAGACCTGATCTGGGACCTCAGTTATCCCACTCACTTTCTCCAACCCTTCGAGATGGCTCAGTTTCCTAGGCATACCTGCTGAAACTGCTCCTCCCTAAGCTTCCAAGAACTCAGTGCTTGTCAGGACAGGGTGCTGCACACGTATGGCTTAGCACACAGCATAGTACTTAGTGATCACTAATACCCAGAACACAGGTCAAGACCCCCGGCTCCTCGGATCCTATGCCTTTTTAGTCCCCCTGTAAGCCACCTAAATCCAAATGGCTAGTAGCAAAGTAAAATAAAGAACAGACGCATTTGGGACGGAGGCTGGGCTCAGCCTTAGAGCACTTGCACAAGGTCTGTCGGAACCCAGGCAAAAGTATGATGTGTGGTGAACACTGCCTTGAGGAACTGGGAGAGGGGCTCCAGGAGGAAAGGCAGAGGGCCTTTTACCTCAGGTGCTTTTGTTCCCTGGATGTGATTTCGTGTCTCCTGTGTTAAACTTTATATTCAATTTAAAAGACACGTTTATTCTCGTTGGATGTCAGAACATAGTGAGACACGTTTATTCTTGTTGGATGTCAGAACATAGCTATAGAACCCAGTCTGATCAGTGTACCCTGAATCTGGATATGGCCTTCTGCCTTGTTTTTGCGTTTTGCCAGATAGAACCTACAGCACTCACCAGGCAATTGTGTTAAAATTGGTCTGTCCTGAGAAACTTCTGGGAGAGGGCTACTCTTTTTTTTTTAAAGATTTGCTTTTTTTAAAGATTTATTTATTTATTTATTATGAATATAACACCCTGCCTCCATGTATGTCTGCACCCCAGAAGAGGGCACCAGATCTCATTATGGATGGTTGTAAGCCACCATGTGGTTGCTGGGAATTGAACTCAGGACCTCTGGAAGAGCAGTCGGTGCTCTTAACCTCTGAGCCATCTCTCCAGCCCCCAAGAGGGCTACTCTTAATATTTCATCAGTATTTTTTTTGTTTTGGTTTTTTGAGACAGGGTTTCTCTGTGGCTTTGGAGGCTGTCCTGGAACTAGCTTTTGTAGACCAGGCTGGTCTCGAACTCACAGAGATCCACCTGCCTCTGCCTCCCAAGTGCTGGGATTAAAGGCATGCGCCACCACGCCCAGCTTCATCAGTATTTTTTATATGCTTTTCTGATTATGTTTTTTTTTTAACTCGAACAATCTTCCTTGGATCATTGTTTTCTTTGTTAAATTTATGTATAACGGTGTACTGAAACTGAAGTAAGGTTGTCTACAGCATTGGACTGTAGTCTGCCCCATTTTTTTCAGGTTCTCAGATCCCAGGTCCAGCAGACAAGATCTGCTCAGGTCTAATGAAAAGTCGACAAGGCCCTAGGCTGATCCCCAGCACTTAACAAACAAAAAGATGCGTTCCATAACTCAACTGTTTGGATCTCCAAACAAAAGGTATTTGGGAGAACCCAGAGTTATCTGGATAACTGCTTAAGCTGCCCACTGTTATTGGGCTCCTTCTTGGTTGCGGTGAGCTTGCAGTGCTATCTCCAACACTAGCTAATAATGTTCACCTATTTGTAGGCAAGCACTCAGGTGTCCCTGAAAGGGTGAGACTTGCCCAGCTCTAGAGACCTGCTGGGGCAGTAATGCAGAGCCCAGCTGGAACATCCAAGTCTGGAGGTGCTTCAAAGATCATCCATGTGGCTGGTCTGTGATCAGGTCAGTCCTTCCTTTCTCTTTCTCCCTGCAAATATCCCAATCAACTTTACTCTGCTGTTTCTTTTTGGGTTAAGGACATGATATCCCAACTGTATGATCCAACACTAGAAATAGCTCCAAGGAAGGCCAGATACTTTTTTTTTTTTTTTTTGGTTTTTTGAGACAGGGTTTCTCTGTATTGTTTTGGAGGCTGTCCTGGAACTCTCTCTGTAGACCAGGCTGGCCTCGAACTCACAGAGATTGGCCTGCCTCTGCCTCCCGAGTGCTGGGATTTAAGGCATGTGCCACCAACGCCTGGCTGGCCAGATACTATTTTAAACATTACAAGAACTGTGTGCTACGCCTGGCAACACAGTACCAGAACCTAACCCTGATACTATGATTTTGTCTTTGTAATTTAAAAAATACTAATAACACTTAGCTGTCCCCCCTTGGGTTTGTCCTGATGTGGTTTCTACAGGATTATTCCATTCACAAAAGTATCCGGTGACCGTGTGGAACCTGTTGATGTGTAAATATTACCTAAGTCACACGTTGGCAGGTTCCTGTCATGACAACTGCATACATTTTTGATCATGTGATTACTTAAAAGTAAGCACAGAATATCTAAAATTCATTATGCCTTAAAAAGTACTTGAAAGTGTTGATGAGAACGATAGGGCATTTAACATGTATTCTCTTAATCCCAAGTGTCAAATCTAAACTGGGCACATGGTTCAGTGGCAGAACATCTGCCTCACAAGTTCAAGACCCTGGGCTTACTCCCAGGCAGAACTAAGTACCAAGTGCTCAGAGAACTGATGGTGGAACTTGGCAAACAGTGAGCAGCGTAGGTCACCATGGAAAATCATAAGCTGAGAACCACTTCCTCAAATGTGGTCACTGGGCCCCTCACCAAGCATGGTGCTCCGCCCACTGGTGAAATACCTTTCCTACTCACTAGCTTCAACAAATCATACACAGACTGTGGGTAGACTTTGTTAACGCTCTCTGAAACCTGGTCCAAGTCTAAAATTAATCACTGGCGATGAGTGTTCTCCCATATTGTTTATTATGTCTTGGGACTCATAAAACCCAGATTCAAATGCTGCCTTTAAACTTAACAGGTATGTGGCCCTGGGTAAGTTGCTTAAAATGGGAGCAATAACAGTACTTACTTCATTGAGCTGTTACAAGGACATCCTAATATACAAAAACTTAGACGACTAGTGCCAAACAATTTTCACTCTTATTATCTTGGACAAAATCAGTACACTCACTATTGATTTTACAAATGAATAAATCAGGTGCTTTGACAATAAATCATGAACAACTATTAAGCTCCTTAGAACCAAGTACTATATGGATAAGTAGTTTAATGAGCAAGAACGTAAGGACAATGATAATGACAAAAGAATGAGACTGTTTGCTATTTCTTAGTCAGACATAAAGCACTTCTCAGCCTCATGCAAGGAATCGCTTTCCACTGCTTTCAGGGCTGTTGGATTTGTCCTTTCTTCTTTCTGTTCAGGGTCTGGTTTCCATGGGCGTTTGAGGGCTTGCATAAAAGCTAGAGAATTTTTCGACACTGCCAGTTCAATTGCCTTTTCTTCATTGTGCATCTTCTCTTCTTCATGCTTTTCCATTTAGAGCAGAATCAGCCTTAACTGTGTGCAGTTCTCCTGCAGCAGCTCAGGTTCAATGCAGAGACTATAGTTAGCATGCACACTGATCTGGGTTAGTTTTCCAGAACAGAATATGAATGTTCTCAAGTCTTTGGTACTGGTGTTACTCGAGGAGAAACATTGTTCAATTCCCTTAACACACTGTTTTGAGTTTCCAAACAATAAATTTGAAAATTATCTAACATTCCTTTTGTTAGATGGAATTTTATTTTTAAAACCTAAATCCTCTGTTTTATTAAAATCTGCACCAGCGGATGTTGGTGGCCCACGCCTTTAATCCCAGCACTCGGGTGGCAGAGGCAGACAGATCTCTGTGAATTTGAGGCCAGCCTGGTCTACAGAGCAAGTTTCAGGACAGCCTCCAAAACAATACAGAGAAACCCTGTCTCAGGAAATCAAAATAAATAAACAAATAAACAAATAAGTAAAATCTGTAACAATGCTATCCTCTTTGAGAAAGGAAATAGCATAGTAATAAGCCTGGAATTTGTTGGGACTTAAAATACCAGCTTGCCAGCTTTCTACCTCATCTTCTTAAAAAAACAATGGTGAGTCCATTGTGCAATCAGTCTGGACAAAGTGATAATGCAGGAGTAGTGAACCCCATTCTATATGTCCTTAAGTATCTATCAGTAATCTATTAACATTATTTAGTTGACAAGTTTTCTAGTTCTTTTAAAAGCTGGCTATTTTATAATGAAAATGTTGACTTTTCATTTTCATTCTAAAAAGCAGAAGCTCCAACATTTTAGGACCCACATTCTCTGCAGAGCAAACAGCTGCCTGGAGCTCAGCAACTGTGTGCCCATAAAGGCAGCATGAGAGCCGAACTTTGGTGACACACGCCTTTAATCCCAGCACTCAGGAGGCAGAGGCAGGCAGATCTCTATGAGTTCGAGGCCAGCCTGATCTACAGAGCGAGTTCCAGGACAGCCTCCAAAACAATACAGAGAACCCTGTCTTGAAAAAAAAAAAAAAGTGGGGGCAGCATGAGTTCCTAACACCATTCAGGACTCTGGTTCAGCAGAGGGGAACCACGTCACTGACTGATGTTCCTTCTGACCTAGTCTCTGGTACAATCTCAGATTTCAGCCTCCATTCTGAACCCTCAACTGTTCTTCCTAGCCCCCTTTTAAACTCTTTCTTTTATTTTACATGTATCAGTGTTTTGCCTGCATGTATTTACATGCACCATGCTGGTGTCTGGTGTCTATGGAGGCCAGAAAATGGCATCCGATCCCCTGGAACTAGAGTTACAGACAGTTGTGAACTGCCATGTGGATGCTAGGAATTGAACCTGAGTCCTCCAGAAGAGCAGCCAGGGCTGTTAACCACTGATCCACCCACCCCCCACCTCCGGTTTCCACTGTAAATACATACACTGTGACTCCGGAATGCAACTCTTGAAAAAGACATGGAAGGTCCTACACATCTTATCTAGATGCCAAATGCGGCATGGCTTCCAATAGCAAAATAAGGAATTAACTTCAACAGCAGTATGTACTGGCTGAATAAACAGTACAAAAAGCCATACAACAGAATACCAGAAAGCTTCCAAAAGCAATAAAGAAAATGTAAGCATAGAGAAATGGAAATGTGTGCAGAACACATTAAGCATGAAAAAAAGGTGTAGAAGACTTATATGATCTATAGTCCAATCTGTGAGAAATGAATAATTTATATGCTTTCACTTCAATTTTTGAAAGATACAGCCATCTTTAATTAATCCTATTACTTTTATGCTTTTATTTTCCTAACGAAAGAGAAGTCCTGTGAACAGATATTCAAATCATCTCATGTGTAGTAACCATCAAATTTTCATATTATTTATCTGGTTATCTTTCTTGGTAATATTCTCTGAGAGTCAAGCTTGATATAATTTCTTGAGCAAGAATAAGAAACAAACAAATAAGAAAAAGCTCTGTGTGGCTACTAGCCATCCATACCTGGCTCACTTAGGAAGCTGCACTTGGTGAGGGTTCTGCAGAACCTGTCACCTCTTCAACCAGCATTTCAGAGATACCCACAGAAGACAGACACAAGAGCTCCTCCCAGGAGAGCTACAGGACTCAGCTTCAAACCAGTCCCCTCGTGGGAGGTTAAATACCAAGAGCCGCTGCAGGAAGCCCTCGCCGTCAAAGCCAGGGAACCACCTGTCTCCATCCCAACCCTAACCAAGGCAACCGAATCACACCAAAACCAAAGCACCAGAACACGTGCATTTCTTTTTTTTTTTTTTAATTTTGGTTTTTCGAGACAGGGTTTCTCTGTATTGTTTTGGAGGCTATCAGTCCAGCCCAGCCTCGAACTCACAGAGATCCACCTGCCTCTGCCTCCCGAGTGCTGGGATTAAAGGCGTGCACCACCACCGCCCGGCGAACACATGCATTTCTAAAGTCACCCCTAAAAGCTGGGCAGGGTGGTGCAAAGGCCGGTGGATCTCTGTGAGTCCTGGGCCAGCCTGGTCTACATAGCGAATTCCCAGTCAGCCTGGGCTACACTGTGAGACCCTGTCTCAAGAAAATACACAAAATTAATAAACAACAGTCGTCACTAAGACTCCACAGCACACCCCAGACTGAACTGTAAGGCAAGAAGAAACACGCAGTGTGTATCTGCTACGGATGTCTACTCCCAGCTAGCCAGCAAGCACAGGAGTAGCACAGCTTTAGTCGCAGCATTTGGAATTTGTTTTGTTTTGTTTTGTTTTTAGTTTTTCAAGACAAGGTTTCTCTGTGGCTTTGGAGGCTGTCCTGGAACTCCCTCGTTAGACCAGGCTGGCCACGAACTCGAACTCACAGAGATCCGCCTGCCTCTGCCTCCCGAGTGCTGGGATTAAAGGCGTGCACCACCAATGCCCGGCTGTTATTTTGTTTTTCAAGGCAAGGTTTCTCTATTAACAACCCTAGCTGTCCTGGAACTCGCTCTGTAGAACAGGCCTGCCTCTGCCTCCCAAGTGCTGGCATTAAAGACATGTGCCACCATCGCCTGGCCTTGGGAATTATTTTATACAATACCCTACACTACTTTAGAAAGAATGGAGAAACCACGATCCTCTTTGCTATCCTGACTCACAAATCCTTCTTTTTATATTCTAGTGTTCCAACACCACTCTTTAGTCCTTAGGAATGTTTCAAGACTTTATTGTAGGGGGCTGGAGAGACCACTCAGCAGTTGAGAGCATGAACTGCTCTTCCAGAAGACAGGGGTTCAATTCCCAGCACCTACATGGCAGCTCACGCCTGTCTGTAACACCAGTTCAGGGCTTCTGACACCCTAACACAGATGTACATGCAGGCAAAACGCCAATGAATGTAAAATAAAAATAAATTAACTTTTTAAAGAAAGACTTACAATAAAAGGCGTTCTAAATCACATGGCTGTCTAACTGACACAAACAGTTGAAAACTTTCAAACATGCAAACAAACATGCACTGTGCACATGATCACACATACAACCCTTGATTTGGGTCCCAAGTCATCAGATCTAGTGGTAACACAAACCATCCTTCACATTTCAATC
Organism: Mesocricetus auratus; assembly: GCF_017639785.1. Lineage (NCBI taxonomy): Eukaryota > Metazoa > Chordata > Mammalia > Rodentia > Cricetidae > Mesocricetus > Mesocricetus auratus. The sequence goes on along the minus strand of NW_024429194.1, from coordinate 36,073,235 downwards.
TGAATTATCTAGCTGTGGCTTGTTAAACAACTGGGAAGATAAGAGATGAATGACTTAAGACTTCAAGTCATCCTTCTCACTGCTCTTCAACAGCATTGCCTTACCTGTAATTTATGCCGTTAAGATAGGCAAAAATTAATATGCCGTTAAGGTAAAAATTAAAAATGAATCCCACCCAGGTGTCAAGCAAGTCTATCAACGTTAACTAACAAGTGCTAATGCACACTGCTAAGATATTTGTCTCTCGTGTCACACAACTTACCTATAGGCTGAGTCCCTACTACCAAGTAGGTTCAGGCAGAAGTTCAAGAATTCAAGATCAGCCTGACCACCTGACTGTGTAGTCACCCATCATTCATTCTGTCCAGCTGCTCTATGTTTTGTTTTTGAGCCAGGGCCGTTACCTCTGTATGTGTGGGCATGTATGAGCTCATTCACATATGTGCCACAATGTGTTGGGAGGCGGGGGCGGTCAGAGGAAAACTTTGGCATCCGTCCTTGCTTCTACCTTGTTTGAAACAAAGTCTTTCTGGTTGTTCATTGCTGTGTGTTCCAGGCTAGTTGGCGTGTGGGCTTCTGGCAATTCTCCTGCCTCCGCCTGCCATCTCCCAGTAGGGGCATCTTAGGATTTAGACTCATGTGATAATGCAGCTGATTTTTATATGGGTTCCGGGGATCACAACGCAGGTCTAGAGGCTTGCACAGCAAGCACTTTACCCCTGAGCCCTCTCTCCAGCCTTCCACCTTACCTTTGGAGACTGGACCTCTCAATGAACCGGAAGCCCACTGAGTCAGCTAGACCGGCTGACCCAGGGGTCCTCCTGTGTCTCAGCCTCCCCAGCACTGAGGTGACAGGCATGTGCTGCCATGCCCAGCTTTTTTATGAGCTCTAGGGTATCAGACTCGGGTCCTCACATTTGCACAACGGGCACTGCGATGACAGAGCCAAGCTCCACCCCCACCCCGAACAGCAATTTCTCACTACCTAGTGTCAGCTGTACATAGTGAGATACCAAAAAGTGCTTACCTCTGAGTCTTTGGTCTGCTGATTACGAATGACTATCAGATTGTACAAGATCCTGTCGTCGTCTGCCTCGGTATGGGACACGTCATGAGGCATGCTCCATAAGTTCTTCTCATCATCTCTCTCCAGAGTTGCTCCAAATGAGGAATACGGATTGTTACCACTGTGAAGTAAAGAAAACAGGCGTAAGGATTTTGTTATATGCATGTGTTATATTATATACATTGTATAACATGTTTTTTATCATGTATGTATATTTTACAATATAAAAGAAACAAATTATTTATAACAAAAAGACCTAAGTTATTTTTAATAATTAAGCATAAACACAATACAATTAACAAAATTAATTAACTAATCTCTTATTTGTTTGTTTACTGTTTTTCAAGACAGGGTTTCTCTGTGTAGCCTTGGCTGTCCTGGAACTAGCTCCGTAGACCAGGCTGACCTCAAACTCAAAGATCGACCTGCCTCTGACTCCCAAATGCTGGGATTAAAGGCATGGGCTACCACCGCCCTGCAGTTAATCACTTTAAAAATAGTCAAAAAGGGATGACAATATGGATCAGTAGGTAAAGGTGCTTGCTGTCAAGTCTAATGTACTGAGTTCGATCCCTAGCATTTACACATAGGAGAGAACCAACTCTAGAAGTTGTCCCCTGACCTGTATAATTGCACTGTTTTAAACAGCATAAAGCAGCCAGGTATGGTGACACATACCTGTAATACCATCACTTGGGAGGTAAAGCGAGACAATCACATGTTCAAGTCCAGCCTGGACTACACAATGAGACTCTATCCTCCAAAACCAAGAATAAATAAAACAAAATGGACAAGTAATAAATAATAAAAATATTAAAAAACAGATATAATCACATTTATAGACAAGAAGTGATTACTACAGCTAAACATGAAATTCAACAATAGGTATCCCAACCAAAAACAAACGTAAAAGAGATGAACTTTTACTAGCTTTGAGGTCAAGGATACAGAGTAAACCTGAAGTGTGACTGGCACTGTAGTACAAGGGGAAAGCACTTACCTAGCATGTGCTAGGCCATCAGTGCAATTCCTAGCCACACACACTCACACACACACTCATCCATATACACACATTCATACACACACTCATACACACACTCATACATATACACACATTCATACACACACACATACACACACACTCATACATGCACATACACGCATACACACACAGAAAGAGACCCAGGGGACTGGGGCTAGAGAAATGACTCAGGGTGTTAAGAGCACTGATTCCTCTATCAAAGGACCCAGGGCTCAGGCCACATGGAGGCTCACAACCATCTGTAACTCCCATTCCAGGGGATCTGATGCTCATTTTGGCCTCTGTGGTACTAGGCATATTTATGGTGCACAGACATACATGCAGGCAAAAGACTCATATACATAAAATAATAAAAATTATGATTTATTTATTTTCATTTTATGTGAATTGGTGTTTTGCCTGTGTGTATATCTGTGTGATAGCATCAGATCCCCTGGAATGAGAGTTACACAATTTTGAGATACCATATGGGTGCTGGGAATTGAACCCAGGTCCTCTGGAAGAGATTTCAGTTGTAGACTGGGTGATGGCTGAGTGGATTAAAACACTTCCTAGCACACGCCTTTAATCCCAGAATTTGGGAGGCAGAGGCACGTGGATCTCTGTGAGTTGGAGAACCAGCCTGGTCCACAAGAGCTAGTTCCAGGACAGCCTCCAAAGCCACAGAGAAACCCTGTCTCAAAAATAAATAAATAAATAAATAAGTCACTTCCTGCCTGAAGAGATGATTCAACAGTTAAGAGCACTGGCTACTCTTCCAGAGGACACAGGTTCAATTCCAAGCATCCACATGGTGACTTACAACCATCTGTAACTCCAGTTCTAGGGGATCCAACAAACTCTTTTGGCTTCCAAGGGTGCCAGTCCACACATGCAAGCTGGCAAAATACCCATACACATTTTTTGTTGTTTTTAACTGGGGCCAGGGACAGTGGTGCACACCTTTAATCCCAGTACTCCAAAAGCAGAGGAAGGTTGACCTCAATGAGTTTGAAGACAGCCTGGTCTACTAGCAAGTTCCAGGCCAGTCAAGGCTACATGATGAAACAAAAACAAAAACCACTTGCTGCACAAGGCTGAGGACCAGAGTTTGAATCCCCAGAATGGAAGTGAAAGCTGGGTGGGAATGGCAGCCTACCTGTAATTTCAGACTCAGAAGATGTAGACGGGAGATCCCTAGAGAAAGCTGGCTAGCAAGATTAGCCATGAAATGGCACATCTGTATCTGACTGAGAGACTCTGTCTCATCAAAAACGGTGGGAGAGTGACATTCTGACATTAAGGCTGAGCCTCCACATTCATGTGTACCCACATGCCTGCACTCCCGCATACATGTTGCCTACACACACACATACATGGAAAAGGAAAGTTCAGTTGCCTTGTGCTGTACTCTTGCTTCGTGTTTTTTTTTTTTTTTTTTTTTTTTGTCCTTTACAAACCCAAGGAGGCTGATGATGGAGCAGCACACACAGGACAGGCCTGTACACAGCCCTAGTGAACTTCTGAAGGACAGGACAAACAGGGCCACACTGGAGCTACCCACTGCCTCTAATAATATACATGAAGCATGATTACGCCTTAATCACAGGACTCAGTAAAACTGTGAACCTATGGACATGACTCCTGACTCTGGTCCTCACTAGAACCAAGAACGGGAAATTTCTACTGGATGACCACTGGGCTATATAATTTAAAACTATGGTAAGTTCTATAGCGGAGGCATTGCAGAAACACATCTATGACGACTAGTAGAAGATCCTAACCGCAGTGGAGGTTGGGTAGGTATAATGAAGACGCCATGGTAGGACTGTAAGGAGACAACTAACAGAGATGCCAGCAAGGAAGGCCTATGATGAACTCAGTGGATACATTGAAAGAAAGGGAACACTGGTTAGAAAAATGAAGAAGGCTGAAGAGGCAGCTCAGAGCTAAAGACACAGGGCACTGTGGGTGATGTACCTAACAGTTTTCTAGGGTAGCTTTACCCTGAGCAAAGGCAGAATTGTGATAAGATATAAACAGCATTCACATCTTTAAAAGATCGTCACAGGTAAAGTGTGGGGAATGCTTGAGAGGTGTCAGGAGACGACTCAAAGGTTTATTAACTATGCAATTCAGGATCTAGGCATGGGCACGGCCTGAAATCCTACTACATGGGCAGCTGAGACAAAGAATCATGAATTCAAGGGCAGCCTGAGCTGCAGAGCAAGCTTGGGGCCAGCCTGTGTCACACAGAGATACACTGTATATAAAAAGAGGGAAGGGAAGGAGAAAACAGAGATGTAATTGGGGTGTGCAAGGTCCTGGTGTGATCCCTGGCACCAGAATAAATGCATAAATCCGTACGTGAGCAGTTTAGGTAACTCAAGTGAGAGACGGCGGGTGACGGGATTTGAATGAGTGTGGAGCCAGTGAAAAGTGAGTTATCCATGACCACACACAGCAGAATTAAGGTGCTGAAGTTGAACTCAGTGGCAGAGAGCTGACAAGGGATAGGAGGACGCAGAGGCACGCTCAGTTCTGAGTTATTTCCCGGGATAAAGAGACAGAACTAGAATGCCCAGTGGCCATGGGACAGCAAATACATGTGTAACATGAGGGTATGGCAAATGAAAATATACACAAGACACCCAGAAATACAGAAGGAGGCACCTGGGAAGGAGGGATGAGAGTCAATGACAAGTAGGCTGAAGGTAAACGTCAAGACATCCACAAGCATGACACACCTGGAAGCTGGCACTGAGGAAATCTCACAACAGGGAACAAGAAAGAACCAGTCAGCAGACTGAGAATCAAGAGAGGTGCCCCCGGTGCCCTAGAGTGAGTGGGTACAGACCAGGCTGTCAATCAAGACAGCCAGGACCCACGCCATGGCAAAAGGTGGAGAGAGGGGGTTGGAGAGACGTCTCAGTGGTTAAGAGCACTGGCTGTTGTTTCAGAAGTCATGATTTAATCCTCAGCAACCACACACATAGTGGCTCACAACCATCTCTAATGAATGGGATCAGATGTCCTCTTCTGGCATGCAGGTGTACGTGCAGACAGAGTACTCATATACATGAACTAAATCATTTTTAAAATTGTTTAAAAAATAAATCTATTCAATTAAGAAAAAGGTAGGAAGAACACTGGAGCCAAGGCCAGTCACCTGACCCAGCATGGGACCTACACACTGAGTACTGAACGGTGTCGGTACAATCCTTAGCTAGCACACTGAAACCAAGGCCTCGACTGGACAGAGTGCTGTGGGGGGAGCAGGCACCACTCAGACACACTTTCTCAGAACCACCTGTGATTCTGAGGCTGACCAGTGATAGGAGCTAACACCCCAGGGTCCAGGGCCTGCTCTCTTTTTGTTTGTTTGTTTTTGTTTTGCTGTTGTTTGTGTTTTTCAAGGCAGGATTTCTCTGTGCAGCCCTGGCTGTCCTGGAACTCTCTCTGTAGACCAGGCTGGCCTTGAATTCAGAGATCCACCTGCCTCTCGAGTGCTGGGATTAAAGGTGCGCATGACTGCTCCACTTAAAAAAGGCCTGGTGGCCGGACATTGGTGGCGCACGCCTTTAATCCCAGCACTCGGGAGGCAGAGGCAGGTGGATCTCTGTGAGTTCGAGACCAGCCTGGACTACCAAGCGAGTTCCAGGACAGCCTCCAAAGCCACAGAGAAACCCTGTCTCAAAAAAAAAAAAAACAAAACAAAACAAAAAAAAAGGCCTGGTGGAAGGCAGAGGCAGGCAGATCTCTGTGAGTGGGAAACCAGACTGGTCTCCACAGCCAGTTCCAGGACAGCCAGGGCTACACAGAGAAACTCTGTCTCAAAACATGAGGGGCAGGGAGAAAGGGAGGGGGAGAGAGAATGAGAATGATGAACCTAGAAGGGGAGGGGCAAAAAAATGCATTGGTTTTTGTTCTGTGCATACAGGCTCCAATAAGCATGCTGAATTCATTCATTCCTTCAAACTTTCACCGCAGTTATTCACTAAAGTATTATTTGTCAAAATTATTATTTATCAAAAATTATCGAAATCACAGATTTTGGTGCACAAAAGTATTTTGTGTTTGTGGAAACAGGGTGCTGTCTCTGTCCTTACAATTCAGTAAGGTAAGTACATCTGACAGCACAGAATGACCTAAGAGCAAAGAGAAGAAGTAACCCATTGCAAGAGAGGAGAAGGAAGTTCAGGAGTTTTTATGGAGACAACATCAGCCTTTCTCTGGGCAAAGTACCCCAGCAGAAAAAGTTTGAGAAAGGGCAGCACAAGGAGGCTTCCCATGCCCACAGGCGGGGGCATTGCAAGCTCTTGCACACACACATTACAGTGACAAAGTGACATAGTGGTGAAGAAACAAGGATGAGCTGATGTCATACTGAAGACAGTGCTAGGCTTTTGTCCCTCGAACTATGGCAGGCCAAAGCAAAGGGTAGTAGAGTGATGACTGAAGAAAGAATAGGGAAATTTCATTGTTGGGGGTGTGTCACAATCAACTGTCACATGAGAAGGGGTAGGTGTCTTAGTCACTGTTTTACTGCTGTGAAGAGACACCACGACCAAGGTAACTCTTACAAAAGAAGGCATTTAAATAGGCTTGCCCACAGTCTCTGGTTCAGCCCATTACCATCATGGCAGGGGGCATGGTGCCAATGAATCAGGTTCCTTTTGCCTAACTAGCTTAGCTCTTGCAGCCTGTAAGCCACCACAGCACCACAGACTCAACGCCTGTATCTAGGGTTCTCCATTCCACCCCTCCTGTTATACAGCCACCCGGGACAGGAAGGGCTAGGGGCACTATGCCACTTGATAGATAAGAACTAACCTTCCCCAAGAAAGGCTGGCAATTCTTTCTTAGTGAGGTCCCTTCAGGGGCTCATTGAAAACCATGTCGTAAGAAGCACTGAGAGCACTGATTCTTCTCTTGGACCTGTAGATGGTCAATGGGTAGCCAAGACCGGGAGTAAGGTCTGCCTTCTGGTTTCATTTGTCTGCACGTAGACATGTTAATCATTTAAGGAGTGTCTGTTGAAAAACTGGTAACACCTAGTTGATTAGCACTAAATTTACCTAACCTATCTCATCCCTCTTCAAGACCAAAAGCGTGAAGATAAGACAAATAATGTATTTTCCAGATTGGTGGAACATCCAGCTCTGAATCCCCTGGAGTCCAGCCTAGAAGTTTCCAGTATTCCCTAGATTCCAGGAACACCGAAGTCTCACTCATAGACAGACCACCTCATGATGAGATCATCCCCTAAGTGGGATCAATTACCCCATGACAGTAACTGAATGCCTCTAGCCCCAAGGCAGAGCAATCATTTCACAAGAACTGAACTGTGTATGCACTCACAGACAGACACACACACACACACACACACACAGAGGACTTCATTCAATGTTAAATGTTAGACACACACACACACACACACACACACACAGACACACACACACACACACACACAGAGGACTTCATTCAATGTTAAATGTTAGACACACACACACACACACACACACACAGGACTTCATCCAATGTTAAACGTTAGCCACTTCATCTGTAAACTGGAGAGACATAATAGGAAGGTTCAAATGTAACACACATAGAAATGCTCACTGCACCAACAGGTTCTCCCTCCTATACCCAGGCTTGCCCTAAATATGAAGAGCCTCAAGCTCTGCCTAGTCACTGACACTCTGGAGACAACAGAACAACTGAAAGTGGGAAAGAGCCAGCAGGTGCTGCCCTGGTGAATGGGGCCTCTCAGGGGTGTCCATCAGTGCCCCCCCACCCTTCTGAGCCTACTCATCTCTGCAGGGCCTCACTGCTGTGCCCCAGCGTCGCCCCACCAGGAGTCATGTGACCATGTTCTTCAGTACTAAGAAGTCTTCTTCGAAGCAGAGGGAAGGTGGAGTCTTGACCTTTAAATAAGGGAGTATTCTAGCAATGACTTAAAAGAATGGTTGCTGGGTGTTGGTGGCACACGCCTTTAATCCCAGCACTCAGGAGGCAGAGGCAGGCAGATCTCTGTGAGTTCAAGGCCAGCCTGGTCTACAGAGTGAATGTCAAGATAACCTCCAAAGCAATACAGGGGAAACCCTGTCTTAAAAAAAAAAAAAAGCCGGGCGTTGGTGGTGCACGCCTTTAATCCCAGCACTCGGGAGGCAGAGGCAGGCGGATCTCTGTGAGTTCGAGGCCAGGCTGGACCGACAGCCTCCAAAACAGAGAAACCCTGTCTCATAAAACCAAAAAAAAAAAAAAAAAAGAATGGTCAAGTGGCCGGAAAGATAGCTCAGTGGGAAAAGAGGTTGTCTTTGCAGCACGGGTATGTGTGTGGCAGGGTACTTTTGTAATCCCAGCCTAGTCTACTACTGGTAAATTCTGAGTCAACCAAAGAACCCCATCTCAAAAGATAAATGGACAGCTACTGAAGAATGATACCCAAGGAGTCCTTTGATCTACAAATGCGCCCACGCAAGTGCGCGCGCACGCACACACACACACACACACACAAGTACATGCACACACACCCATAAGCACACACATACACACAAGTGCATGCACACACACCCATGAACACACACACACACACACACACACACACAGAGTTCAGAAAGAACCACAGGTGTGGGCTCTTTGAGGAGTACTGGAAGTCTATGTCTAACCAGCACCTGAGTTCCCATCTTGACCATTGCAGGTTCCTTGACTCCAGCAACCACATCAACCCACCTTACCCTGAAAGGAGCCAGGACAGACCAGGCTAAAAAGCACTAAGGCAAACAACCCAAGTAAAAGCCACTTAGGAACCTTCGTGAGCCCCAGACCAGGAAGTGGGCAGGTGTGTGAACCCAATTCATAGTGGCCAGGAGAGCCCCTCTTGGGAGGACACATGAAGGAAGGGGGTTCCCAGCCAGCAGCTGCCCTCTCTCTTCCCTCATATAACCATCTCTAAAAGGTTCTAAAGAAAGTGAGAGCGGCCACTTTGCCCCTGGTCACCATCTGCTGATGATAAATATTTTATGAACCTCAGGCATTTGAGAAGCCAGCTCTGATGTTACAACCCCTGCAGAAGCTACTCTCACTCCCAAAGGGGAGGTCTTGCATTTCACCCTAATCTCACCTCAGGGCATAAGACCCAAACCGATCAGGAGTCTTCTTTCATTGCATTTAAGTAAAAAAATCTGCCTGGGGACATGGTTTGCAAAGTGCTTGTCAGCATGAAAGCCGCTTTCTGAGAAAGCCTGGGATTCCTCGCCACTGCCAAGGACCCTGTGTAAAATGAAGATTTTTGAAAAGACCTACAAAAAAACCACATCCTGGATGGCTGCTGTCCAGAAGTTCTAGTGACCTCACTGCTCTCCTCTTGGGCCTTGGGTCAGCAATGACTGATGCAAGATTAAAGCCGTGAACAGCAAAGGGAGCAAATCCTGGATCTAGAAAACCAGACCTCAAGAGGCTGTGTGATCCTCCCCTTTCTCTGCCCAATGCCTCCTTGTCCAACTCCCCAGGAGGAGCTGGCCAGCCTCTTACACTGACACTTCCCTGCGAAGGAGCTGGTGACTCTGAGAGCTCTTCCCTCTCTAGCCCGCTTAACTCCCCTCCTCTCTTCTCCCTCACTCCCTTCTGCCCTCTCCATTTCCTTCCCTTCTTCCCTGGTTTTGGTTTTGTTATGTTTTGCTTTGTTTTTTAATCTACCTTATCCAATGTTTAAACATCTGTTAAAGGCAGGCATAGTGGCATACACCTTTAATTCCAACACTCAGGCAGAGACAGGCAGATCTCTGTTAATTCCAAGACAGCCCAAGCTACATAATGAGACCCTGTCTCTAATAATTAACACGTAAGCAAACATCTGATACCACAAGCTTAAGTCTTGTTCATTAGGACATTGCAAAGTTTTTCCGGGCACTGACCTACCTTCATACATGACTTCCTTCCACATTGGAGATGTGACACCCCTGGAAATGAAGGATGAGGACCTCAGGTCCCTGGCTTCGGGCCCCTCTGACTCACAATCTCCCTTTGGGCTTTCCATCTCTTTGGCTAAAGCAGACCCTAATGTTGTATCATGAGAACTCCCCTGCAAAGGAAGATCGTGAGAACCTGAATCTCTCTCCCAAATTTTCGACTTCCTCTCTCCAGTGAGATGCCTGACAGACAGGATGGACCTTGCTGCTAGCGGGCTCCCTGCTCCCATGACGGCAGCTCTTCCACAGGAATGTAGGAGTTTGCTTTTCTAGTCTATTCTCTTTCCTTCTTTCTTTCTTTTCCTCTCTTTCTCTCTTAATTTTGTGTGTATGTATTATACCCCAGGTGTATCTAGAAAGGGGGCATCAGATCCCCAGAACCTGATGGTACAGATAGTTGTGAGTTCCCTGTGAATGCTGGGACCCAAACCAGGTGCTCTGCAAAAGCATCAAGATTTCTTAATAGCTGAGCCATTTCTCCAACCTGGTTTTTCTGTTCTTAATCCAACAGCCAGAGTGACTTCTTCCAAAATGTCAGTCAGGTCCTGTTAGCTCTCTGCAATGGCTGATCTGTCTACCCACCTGGTTTCCTCCAGACACTCTCTGTCTCTCCCATACATAACCTGCTCGAGGCCTGCTCTGGCCAATCTACTGTGATCATGCCTCCCTCTTCGCCTCTGTTCTCTTAGTATATGCTTAATTCCTACGTGTCGTATTTACTGTCTATTGTGTCCTTCCTTTGCTTACCACCATTAGCAGTGTTATGAGAATCCAGTTCTAGCCATAATTTTTGCTTATTATTATTATTGGTTTTTTGAGGCGGGGTTTCTCTATGTAACAGTCCTAGCTGTCCTCAAACTCGCTTTGCAGACCAGGCTGCCCTCGAACTCACTGAGTTCCTCCTGACTGCCTCCCAAGTGCTGGGATTAAAGGTGTGTGCGGCCACCACCCAGCACTTGCTCAGTGGTTTATTGCCAGTGTCTAACATAGTACTTGGCACACAACAGATACTCAATAAATATTTGCTGGGTTACTGAACATTTGTTTCCCAAATTCACAGGCCTCTAAACAGTAGAGATGAGGCCGGCATTGGGCTCACAGACAGAAAACTGTTCCCACTGTTCAGCTGACTGAATGGATGAGAATCAGGTTTGGTCTTGTGGGAGCAACAGATGATAAGCACATGTGCGTCTGTCAGATGACAGCCAGGCCTGTGAAGAAACACACAGAGAAGTTCAGAAAGGGAGGATGAGCAGGGTTGGACACGGCAGTCAGGGAAGAACTGTCTGATAAAATGACTGAGTGGAGACAGGAATAAAGTGAGAGCTACCCATGCAGGTGGCCAGAGAAAGAATATTCTAGGCAGAGAGGGAAAGATGCAGAGGGATTCCCTGAGTTAGGGATTCATTTAGCATATCTAAAGAACCAGGAGGGGATGAATAATGGCATGGTCTGTGCTGACCTTAGAAACACGCTATAATAGCACTAAGCTGGAAACCACTCTCAAGTCCACCAAAGAAAGAATGAGTGCAATGGGATCCACCGTGCAGCAGGAAGTGAGTTTACCACAACTTGAATGAATTAATCTCAGTCGTTAAAGGCTAGATTCACAAGCGAAGAGAACACACATGGTTTAACACCATTCATGTGAAGTTTAAAGGCAAAACTAGGCTGCATCTTTAAGATGCACAGAGAGGTGGAAAGGACATAAAGAAATAGAAGGAGAGCTGGGTGGTGGTGGGGCACACCTTTAATCCCAGCCCTTGGGAGGCAGAGGCAGGTGGATCTCTGTGAGTTCGAGACCAGCCTGGTCTACAAGAGCTAGTTCCAGGACAGCCTCCAAAGCCACGGAGAAACCCTGTCTCGAAAAGGCAAAAAGCAAACAAAAAGAAATACAAGGAAACAACCCTGATGAAAGTCAGATAAGACCAGGGAGGGCATAGGGATAGTGACATATCTTATCTTGATCGGTGGTCACAGGAGTGTGCCTTGTTCTTTATGCCAAATGTCTTTTGACTGTTATCATTTAAACATGCACATGTTTAGCCCAGCACTTGAAGCAGAGGTAGGATAGCCCAGACTACATATAGAGACCCTGTCTAAAAAAAGAAAGAAAGAAAACCTAGAATATAATTCAGGATACTGTCAAACATTGAAAGAGGTATACTCTTGAGGTACAAAACTATTTTCCCAAAGGGCAAAAAAGAATATACAGCATATAACTGCCTCAGTTCAGATATATATTAGCCCAGTGAAATATTCTTATATCTCTAATAAAGTATCTTAAGCAGTTTACTTTTTACACAAAATTATAGTGATATAATCACTTCAAGACATTTCAAAAGTTCCAGGAAACCTAGATCACATGCTGTACAACAGAAAGAAATGTCACCTTCTAGGGACCGTCCAGTGTCACGTGACAAGCTGATACGAGTCACACTAGAACAGGGATGCTGCTCCAGGTTACCAGAGAAGAAACCTTCAGAAGTTATCCTCTGAGAACTGGAGAGATGATGGCTCAGTAGCTGGGAGCACTGACTGCTGTCCAGAGGACTGTGTTCCATTCCCTGAACCCGCCTGTAACTCCAGCTCCAGAGGATCTGATGTCCTCTTCTGGCCCTCCTGGGCATCAGGCAAACAAATGATACAGACATTCACACAGACAAAACACCCTTACTCTAAAATGGTAACATGCCTCTAATCCCAGCACTTGGGAGACCAAGACAGGAAGATACCCATGAGTTTTGGATAAGCCCAGTCTACGTAGCAAGTTCCAGGTCATCCAGAATTGTGGGGACAACAGACCTTGGCCAGAGACCCACTTCCCCATCAGCCTGGGACCAGGCAACTGTAAGACAATATTTACTAAAAACATGTTTACTGAAAACAGTACAGTGCCCGGGGCAATAAGTTCCTGATAAGGGCTGGCCCCCAGAACGCCCTGACCTCAACCTTTTCCAAAGATTAACCACCTCTTTCTGACCTACCCACTGCCGCCTCTGGTGTCAGGGAATATAATAACCAGCCAGGGTAGGAATAAAGGAGAGATCTCCTTGAAGAAAGCCTCCTTGAGGAGCCTTCTGGAAGCCACCGACAGGTCTCTGCGACATCAATCCTGACACCCTCTGCACATTCTCAGATACAGGCTGCGCACAGGCACAGCACAGAATTATACTGTGAGAGTGTTCCAAAAACAAAGAAAAAAGGCCTGTGCATAGTGAAAAGCTAACTTCTCACAGAGCATTGACCTCTGAGCTCCAGGAATAGCCTCACACTTTCCATCTTTGCCCTGTGTCTCAAGAAAGTAAATGTGGCCAGGCGTTGGTGGTGCACGCCTTTAATCCCAGCACTCAGGAGGCAGAGGCAGGTGGATCTCTGTGAGTTCGAGGCCAGCCTGTTCTACAAAGTGAGTTCCAGGACAGCCTCCAAAGCCACAGAGAAACCCTGTCTCGAAAAACCAAAAGAAAAAAAAAAAAAAAAAGAAAAAAAAGAAAGTAAATGTGTCAGTCCTAAAACAGGAATCATGGATCAAGGCACTGTCCCACCACAGTGGGACCCTGAACATCTCTGCTGACTCCTGTAAGTCGCTCTCTGGCTAGGGCTGTGGCAGACCATAACCTGCAGCACAGGCAGCCAGGGCTGAGATGTGTCCACCCTTCACAGTCTGCTGAGGTCTGGCTCTGCAAGTCCAACGACGTGCTGTAAGAGGAAAACCGGCCATCTGGACACCGGGCTGGAAGCTATCACCGACATTCACACACCTGCCAACTTTCTGTAAGCCCTCCTAAGGGTGACTATGATTCCATCCACTCAGAGACCATGTGAGTTCAGCCTGAAAGACTCTGAACAAGTGAGAGGGGATGTGCTTCTAGGCAGGGGATGTCCACGAGTCCTCCCTCACCCCTGTCCTCCCTCCACACTGGCACCTCAGGACAGGGAAAGGGGCTCAAGGGCTCTGGGGACCCCAGGCTACCACAAGTCAAGGAAAGTCTCAGACTCAACACACAATTTCTAGCACACAGTTTACCAGCAGCTGGAGATGGACCCCCTGCTTCCTGGAAGGGTTCTGCTCTCACAAGGACACCAAAACGTAACAGGATGTGAATCCTGCCTCAGCTATGCATGCCTTTCAGCAGGTTATGGAAGCTCTACGCCTCAGTTTCTTCTAATGTTAAGTGTAGACGTTAACTCATTGACCACTTGCCTTTTGGCAAGTTAATGAAGCTCTCTATGCCTCTGCTTCTTCTAATCTTACATGTAGAAGTTGGTTCGTTGATCCTCCTTATCTACAGAACCTATATTTGAAGATTTCCCCACTCACTAAAATCACCTATAACCCTAAAATCAATACTAAAATTGATAGGCTTAAGGTCATGTATGGGCAGGCACACAGCAACGCAAGCTCAGGTGAGCATTCCCAATCAAGTCTGGACAGGCAACACCCTGCTTTTTGTAATACACATAACTCAACCGACTCAAAGGCCACATAAAAATCCACCCTGCAAAATGAAAACAAAACAACAACAACAAAACATCTTATTGGGGCACAGTTCGCATTTTTGTACTTGTCACTGGTGATCCGGCTATTTAGTATGCCCCCAAGTGTGATACTGAAATATGAAAACGCATGTGTATGGGATGGAGAGGTGGCTCAGAGGTAGGTACTTGCACAGATACCTGGGTTCAACCCCCAGCACTGAATAAACCAAGTATGGTAGTGTGGGCCTATAATCCTAGCACTTGGAAGTTAGAGCCAAAGAATTGAAAGTTCAAGGTCATCCTCAGCAAGTTTGAGGTCAGCTTGTAAAACAAAATATAAAAGATATGTGCTAAATAAACTCCATTCACATGTGACATACAGCATCTGTTCCCCAGGAGTTCAATGTTAATGACTAACAGTGAGGTGCCATTCAACAGACACATGAAAGATTATGTATTGACCAGTTGGTGAATTCACTCATGGGAGCATAACTTTTCTGGTGGAATCTTCTAGAATAGGGGGTTCGGTATCTACTCATTCTGGTGTAAAGCCAACAAATACAAAGTGTAACCCTAACCCTACACCAAGAGCACGAAGGACAACCTGTGAAGGATTAGTGCAAGCTCAGGAAAGATGAAATGTCAGAGATGCTTCCTCACAACTCTCCCTCGTCAGCACCCTGAAGTGGGATGGCTCAAACTATGTCACGTCTACATGGCCTGGGGACATTCAGACAAATTCTCCATCCCTTCCTAAAATTATCTTTCTGTGGACACAAAATAATTGTCTAGAGCAAACTGAAATCTCATTTATTTTCTGTAATTGGCATCCAGGCACTAAAGAAAAATGAAGCCCTGTGTTTCTTGTCTGTTCCTTGCCCACCAGTGTGAGCACTGTGAAGCCGCAGGTTGGTGCTGAAACTAGGAGGAAACAGGGTGTTTGGAAGCTTCTGCATCCACTCAAGTGGCTTAAGAGAGAACAGGCCTGTGGTACAGTCCTGTAATCCCAGCTACTTAGGATGCTTGAGGCTGGAGGACCACAAGTTAAAAAACTGCCTGGGTTACAGAAAAATTTAAGCATGCCTGGTGGTTCTTTCTGCTTCTTTTACTTTTGAATACCCAGAAAATGATGGTGATGCTTCCCAGTTATTAACTGGAGGAGTAAGAATCCCTTTTCCCAGAAAAGGTACCAGGCAACACTTAGGAGAGATACCGTTACATGTAGCATCACACCACATGTTCTATCCTGGCCTCTTCCAAGGCCTCTAATAGTGTGTTAAGAGGCTGTATGGTATCAGAAGATTTGGGCTTCTCTCTGCCTATCAGTGTGTGCAGCTAAAATCCTGGGGCCATAAGTCATACTCAGATTTTTACACAGCAAGGGCATGCTTTTATAAGGGATAGAGGAAAATCCTGTTGCATAAAGTGAACTTTAAAAAAACAAACAAACAAACAACATTCTCGGCTGGGTGGTGGTGGTGGTGCACGCTTTTAATCCCAGCACTTGGGAAGCAGAGGCAGGCTGATTGAATCTTTGTGAGTTTCGAGTCCAGCCTGGTCTACAGAGTGAGTTCAGGATAGGCTCCAAAGTTACAGAGAAACCCTGTCTTGAATAAAACAACAACAAAATTCTCTGAATGGCCAAGGGCTCACTGTTAAGAGTGCTTACCTGGAACACACAAAGTCCTAGGTTTGATCAGCACACAAAAAATCTCAGGCCACTCATTTTTCCCAAACATTCTGTAGCAAGTTTAAGTGTCCCCACAGAAGGTATATCCAAGTGCTAATCTCCAGCACCTATGAATGAGACCTTACTTGAGAATATATTTTAAAGATATTAATTAAGGGATTTTAAGATGAAGCCATCCTAGATTTTAGGAATGTCACTAAACTCAATGATTGGGTCCTCAAAAGTGAGAAAAGAAAGTTTAAAGCTCAGAAGAAAGTAGCATGGCCGGGCGGTGATGGCGCACGCCTTTAATCCCAGCACTCGGGAGGCAGAGGCAGGCGGATCTGTGTGAGTTCGAGGCCGGGCTGGACCGATAGCTTCCGAAACAATACAGAGAAACCCTGTCTCGTAAAAAAAAAAAAAAAAAAAAAAAAAAAAAAAAGAAAGAAGCATGAAGACAGAGGAAGAGATTAAACTGTGCTGCCATCAGCCAGGAGACACCAGCAAAAAAAATAACTCGCTTTAGGAACAGCTACAGTCCTCCAAGCAATTGTGGCCCCACCAACACCTTGATTTCCGACTTACAGACACACAGAACCATGAAGGAACACATTTCTGTGGCTGTGAGCCACCACGTTGTTATTGTGACATCCCTGATCTGTACCCCACATTTCTTATAATTAGTAACATGAAATGTTGAGTCAACCCACGTGAAGTCATTCAGCACTTCAGAGACTGGTGGCCACTGATGCAGCCATCCCAAAACAACCCACTTGCATTGTTACCCTCTCCTCAATGCAATGTTTTATGGATACTCATCTAATCACTTTTTACCCTACTTTAAGAATGTGGTCAGTGTAGGAAACAGTGGCACACAGAATCTAACCTTTATGTGGATGGTTCCCATGATCACTCTACTGTGATTCAATACTTCCATCCCATTGGCAATGAGCAGTGAGTATATGATCCAAGGAAACCTCTGGCTTTCTTTGAGACTGTAACTTGGGTTAAGACCAGGCCCTGAGTCCTTTCTCTAGGACTAGGTTTGTTCTTATACTGTCTTGTGTTAGCGCTATCTACTCAGGGGGCTGGGGAACAATAGTAGAGCACTTGGCTAGTATGCACAAGGCAGAGTTCCATCCCTGGCACTGGGAGAAAAAGAGGAAGAGGAAGAAAGGAAAGAGGGAAGAAGGAAAAGGCAGAGATGGAGGAGGGAGGGAGGGAGGGTATCCCTCCACTATGATTTTTTTTTTCGAGACAAGGTTTCTCTGTATTGTTTTGGAGGCTGTCCTGGAACTCGCTCTGTAGACCAGGCTGGCCTCGAACTCACAAAGATCCACCTGCCTCTGCCTCCCGAGTGCTGGGATTAAAGGCGTGCACTACCAACGCCCGGCTCCACTATGAGTTTTAAGGCAACCCTGGGCAGCTGAAGAGCTGAACAAAACAATCTGGATTCACATTTCCTGAGTCTTCAGGCTTCTTCCCAGCACTGTCTCAATGAGTCTGCATCACATGTCAGGTTGCACAGAGTGTGAGTTAACATCCTGAAATCACACACACACACACACACACACACACACACACACACACACACACAGAGGGGGGGTATGGAAAATAAAAAGGTGTTGTTGCTAACAGCCATGACATTAGCAAAGGCAGCAGGTAGGAAGTCAGCTCACTAGCTGGTTACAGACAGACAATGAATGCAAAATTAGACACCAGGGAGGAGGAAATGTGAACAAACAGATATGAGTGCCCAGCATGGCAATGGGTAACGATTACATGGAGAGAGGAACAGCCAATTTTCACTTGCAACTTTCAAAAACACACTATGCATCTAACTACAAGTCTGATTTCAGGATCAGAAAAGACCGGGAGCCCAATAAATAGATGTTACCTATATGGGCATGTCCCATGTGGCAACCGCCCTTCCACTGTATCTAAGCATAGCTTTTATTTCTTTATGTATGTATGTATGTATGTATGTATGGTGTGTGCATACACACATGTGGAGGCCCAGGCTTGATGTCAAGAATCTCCCTGATTGTTCTCAATCTTCTCTGCCTAGGCAGGTCTTTTGTGCCCCAGAGCTCTCAGTTTCAGGCAGTCTTGCTAGCAAGCTTGCTCTGGGAATCCCCTGTCCCACCCTCCAAGCATTGGGACTGCATACAGGCTGAAGCAACTACCCAGCTTTTTACCTGGATTCCCGGAAATCCAAACCCCAGCTCTCATGATAGCACCGCAAAATTTCTACCTGCTGAGCACCTTCCCAGCTCTGTTAGAGGCATGTATCACAAACTCTGTCCACAGCCAAAACACCCAGCACAGTTCCTAAAATGCATAATCCCAGGGGTGACCCAAATTTGGGTATCAATCGCAACAACAGTAGTCAGGAAGACAACTGCTCTTTAACCACATCTGAGTAGGATACAGAGGACATCAGAGAATGACAACTAAAGGTCATGATATCATAAAGGTGGATGGCTAGTCAGGGGAGATCTTGGGATGTTTCTAGAGAGGGGGAAAGGAATGGGACAAGTTGGGAAGAGAAAACACAGGCTCATCTGAGAAGGAGTAGCTTTCCTCCCCAGAGACATAGTGTAAGGATTCAGGCTGGCCTGCCCCTGTCACCTGGCAGAATGCACTCAGGCAGTACTCTGGTCAGCCCAGGGCTCCAGGACTACTAGTCTGCACGAAGGTGTAAAGGACCCCCCACTTATGACCTTTGCCCTCTCTCTTTCCCAGCAGTTCCCCTGGGGCCCACAGGACTATTCCTGTCTCCCCCTTCTGTCCTCTCTGTGTGGTATCTCTTTACCTCTTTTCTCTTTCCTTTCCCCTTCCCTCTCCTTTCTAATAAAACTTCTCACTGAGCTCTGTCTGCCTGGCGTGTTTGTCCCTCCGCCTCAGTCACCCTCGCCAGCCATGAAATCCGCCAATTCCCCTTGTTATCCTAACATTTGCTGTGAATTCGAACCTAACAAAGAAGGCGGTGTAGCCTCCCCTGACAGTCCCTCTTCCAGGCACTACAGATATGGGACTAAAATAAAACATGGATAGTATTCTCATAGCTAGTTAAGGGAACAAAGATGGCTATTTTTAAAAAAAACTGTTATAAGCGGAAAGATAAATAGATGACATAAAAAACTAAAATTCTCAATAATGAAGCGAACCATCTGTCCATGTGACTTCATCTCATCATTACTTCGCCCAGCTTCAGAAACACAACAGCAGGTCCTCAGACGTTAAACACACCCCTACCACATGACCCAGCAATTCCACTCCAAGAGCTTTACTGAGGGACCTGAAACCATGTCTCCACAGAAACCTACACACAAATGTTCGCACACCATTCCTAAAAGGAAAAAGTAGAAATAACCCAAATGTGCACCAACAGGTGAATAAACAAATGATCAAGCCACACAAAGAAATAATACTCAGCCGTAAAAAGGATGAAGTGTTGATACACACTCCAACACCATAAACTGTGACACCATCATGCTAAGTTCAGAAAGTCACATGCAAAAAGGTCCGTTGTGATCCCACTTACACAAAGTGTCCCAAAACAAGCAAACCTATAATGGATGACTGGTTGCTGGGTAACCACTAACCAGTGGTGGGAAAAACAAAAAGAGTGACTGCTCTTAAGTATGCTGGTTTTGTTTTCTTGAGAGGAGTTAAAAATACACTGGAATTAAACAGTACAATAGCTGGCTGAGGAGATGGCTCAGCAGGTAACTATGCTTTCTGCCAAGCCTGAAGACCTGAGTCCAGTCTCCATGACTCACATGGAGATAGAAAACAACCGTCTCCCACAAACTGTCCTCTGACCTCCACACACAAGCCAGGGCTCAAACGTGCCAGCACACACACACACACACACACACACACAAAATATAGTAGAGGGGCCGGGCAGTGGTGACACACACCTTTAATCCCAGAACTCAAGAGGCAGAGGTAGGCAAATCTCTGTGAGTTCAAGGCCAGTCTGTTCTACAAAGCAATTCCAGGACAGCCATGGCTGTTACACAGAAAAACCCTGCCTTGAAATGAAAAACAACAAGTGTGTGTGTACGTGCGTGCCTGCGTGCGTGCGTGCGTGCGTGTGTGTGTGTGTGTGTGTGTGTGTGTGTGTGGTTATAGTGGCATGGTTTTGTGTATACACCAAAAACCAATGACTTGTGTATCTTTTAAAAATAAACTAGGGGCTGGAGAGAGAGTTCGCCAGGTAAAGTACTTCTCATGCAAAACCTGAATTTGGATCCCCAGCACCCACATAAATGCCAGGGGAGCATGGTCATCAGCCTGGAATTCCAGCTCAGGAGACAGAGATGAGAGATCAGGGATCCCTGAGCAAACTGACTAGACAGCAATCTCTGGATTCAAGTGAGAGACCCTGCCTCAATTTATAGGGTGGAAAGCAACCACGAAGACACCTGACACCAATCAACCCAGGGCCTCTACATGCACACACACCTGCACACACGTGTGCCCATGCACACAAAACCATGCATGCACACATCCATGCATACCACACACATAAATATGCAATAATAATAATAAAAAACTAAAACAATGAATTCGAACCAGAGCGTCCCATGACTCGCGTGGAAAAGAACATTCAAGAACCTGTAGACACATGTGTATCGCTATCTCACGTGCCCATTAATAAGCTGCCCTTCTGAAATGGTTATATCAAAATGGTGCCAGAATAACACTTAACCAGATGAGACATGTCCACTCACACTCACATGCTCACAAG
The DNA here is from genome assembly GCF_017639785.1 of Mesocricetus auratus. Lineage (NCBI taxonomy): Eukaryota > Metazoa > Chordata > Mammalia > Rodentia > Cricetidae > Mesocricetus > Mesocricetus auratus. Next base: position 36,052,268 of record NW_024429194.1, on the reverse strand, counting down.
AATAACAATGAAAATCAACAGTAATTAAAAGTTATGGCGTATATACTATGTTGTCAGACACCATATTAAGCCCTTGGCATGTGTGACCTCCTTTCCTTTTTCCCTGCAGCCCTTTGAAGTGCGTACTATCATCATCACCCTCAACAAAGATATGAGGAAACTGTGGCACAAATAATCCTAATAACTCATGGCCAGTCACCCACCTATGTGACTCATCCCAGGTAGCTGGGTTCATCAATACGTTGCTATGCTGTTCCACAGCATATCTTCCTAATTTCTAAATATTTCTTTGTAGACAGGTCCTTGTGTATAAACTTCTGTAGCCAAGGCTGCTTTGAACACCTGATTCTCCTGCCTCTGCTTCCCAAATGCTGAGATTATAGGCCTGTTCCACCATGCCTAGCTAACCTTATCTTCTAAAAGAATAATAATAATAATCACAAAATTCATGGACTTTCATCTACTGGACATAAAGCAAAACAGGAGAGGATCTCCACTGAGAGAGAGAGAAAGAGAGAGAGGGGGGGGAGGGAGGGAGGGAGGGAGGGAGGAGAGAGAGAGAGGAGAGAGAGAGAGAGGGAGAGGGAGAGGGAGAGAGAGAGAGAGAGAGAGAGAGAGAGAGTTACCAGAAGTCTAGCAATCTAGAAAGAAAAAAAACTGAAACATCAAAAGCTATGGCTGAAACTATATTGAAGGTATGTTTCATAAAAACCAAGAGCCTGGAGTCCTGACATAAAATTCTACACTGTTACCTATTGCCTTTTAAATTAAGGGTAGGCAGTTTCTGCCTGCCAAGAGTAATCTCAAAATCTAAGTGAGAGGGCTATTAGCAAAAACAGCCAAACATGTATGGAAGCCCATGGAGGTAGAACATGACTTTAATCATAGCGCTCAGGAGGCAAGTGAATCTCTGTTAAAGGTCAGCCAGGTCTACAGGCTTACATGTGTGCATTTGTGTGTTGTTTACAGCTAGACACACATATATGCCTGCTTGTGTGTCTAGATGTAAACCTGGAAATACCTGTGTACTCACCAAATAATGATAAATTCCAAGGCCTAAATCACAGGAGGAAGATGAAAAGGGCAATCAAACGAGACTTGAAAACTAGCGTTTAGGAAGGGGTAGAAGGCAGAAGGTCACCACTGGCCTCGAGCCTGGAGGGACTAAGACTGGATTGTTCCTACAGGGACAAGTACACGGTGCTTACTGCTCCGGAAAATACCAACAGACAAGCAGGGTGCAGTTATGTAACCCTCCGGAGGCAGGGGAAGCGTCTGGACTTGACGGAGTAAGGAGTGGTAAGTCATGCTTCAGAAAGAGTTGTGCAAGCATTATTGTATTTGTTGCATATTCCTTAAAGATGCCTGGCTTCCGGAGCTTGTTCACCAAGCCTGGAATTCCAACCTACATCCCGTGCCCTAATTTTATTCTAAATATTCTGTTCCCCGAGGCACGACTTGGTGGAACTTTGATTTCTGCAAACTCACGACAGGAAAATCATTTTAAGAAAAAATAAAAATCAGTCTCCCCCCTCCTCTCTCTCCCTCCTTCCCTCACTCCCTCCCTCCCTCCCCACACTTGAATCTGTCTTACTCCTGAATACCTTTTTCTCCTGTCCCTAAAGTATCCTTTAAAAAAAAAAAAATCAAGCAAATCTGTGCATAGGGTTCCCTTACAAACCTTCTTTTAGCACATAGCTAATGAGCATTAAATCTCCTCACTTTTCACGGCTTAACCTACAATGGACAGTCAATAGGCTGTCCCCCGGTACAACACAGCGCTGTTGTTGTCACGAGAAAGATTTCCTTAAGCCCAGTCGAGGAACTCGACTTCCTTCGTCATGACATTGATAGCCCCACACTCGTCCATTTCATCCGATGAGACTCCCCCTCTCTGGAAACTTTTCTACCCAGCCCTGTCCCTGCACCAATCACTGGCATTTCCCAGGGGCATCAGCTAGTTCTGATCTGCGCTTTCCGAACCCCACAAAACTCTGACCCAAGGATCTGAAGCTTAAAAACGTCTCAGCGGAGACTTGTCGTGATGAGGCCAAGGGGCTCGGATGGCGCCGCGGTGTGACTTCACAGTACCCCCTTCCCGGTTCAGCGGACACCCGGGTACCCACCCCGCGAGGCCCGAGCCCGCGCCGGTACGCACCTGACCAGCGGTTCCTTCTCCGGCCGCGCGGGCTCCTCCAGGCACGGGCACCGGCAGCAGCAGCAGGCGCTCCGTAGCCAGCGGCGCAGCCCCATGGAAAGCGAGGGCAGACACCGGGGTCCCAGAGCCGGGAGCGCGATGGCAGCTGGGGCGCAGGAAGGGGGGTGGCCGCGGCGTCACGGGCCAGGCCGTGCGCATCACGCCGCGGCCGGGGGGACGCGAGCCGCGCGTTTCTGCCGGAGCTTTTCCCTCTCTCTTTTAATTCCCCGGGTGCCGCCGGAGCGCATGCGTCCCCGCGACGCCCCGCTGCTGCCCTCTAAGGAGCGAGCGCGCTCCAGCGGCAGCGCGGAACCCGCGGGGGGTGGCCGCTGGGCACCCGCAGGGTCTGGAGCACGAGGACGAACCCAACCGCCTTTTTAATTGGCTTCACTGCGGAAGTGAAAGGTTTCCCACAAAACGAAGCTTTAAAAGTTTTGGGGTTTTTGTTTGTTTGTTTGTTTGTTTGTTTGTTTGTTTTTTAAGTTTTCAGCCCTTATACAGGATTTTTTAAAAAAGCAATCGCTTGTTGAGTTCTAGAATTATTTTTATGTGATATTTATGATAGTGATGTTTTGTGAGCTACCAAGTAGGTACTGGGAACACAATGCGGGTCGTCTTAATCACTAAGTCATCTCTCCAGCCCCCCCAAACCCGCCTTTTTTTGTTTTGTTTTGTTGGAATGGTTTTGGTTTTTCCAGACAGGGTTTTTCTGTGTAATAGCTATGGCTGTCCTGGAACTCTTTGTAGACCAGGCTGGTCTTGAACTCAAGAGATCCACCTGCATCTGCTTCCAAGCGCTGGGATTAAAGGAGTGCGCCACCACGCTCCACCGACCCTTCTTTTTCATGACCAAACAGAAGCTTACACCATTTCAATTTTTTTTATTATAATTACTGCCCCCTCCCTTCCTTCCCTCCAATCTTTCCAATGCACACATCTTTGTGTCTGACTTGTTTCACTCAGTGTCATTCAGACTGTACCGCATCACTGTGTGTGGACCTTTCTGTCTTCCTAAGCCAGACATGTGACACAATCTTAAGAATGCCAGTGTGTTGTTTAACCAGAATCCTGGCGGTGCACATGTAGACCAATGCCAACCTTTGGTACTAAGGTAGAACCACAGTGCACACCCTTGAGCCTGTACTTCAGTGAACATAAATTGAGTAAACATGTGGTGGTCGAATAGCTTTGTCATAAGATAGATGCCCCTTTAACTTTGATGAATCATCTCCAGTGAACAATTGTGGCATATGAATGCCCTATTCCCACCATGACAAGGTACTTCCTTTTTTTGTTTGTTGGTTTTTTTGTTTTTGTTTTTGTTTTGTTTTGTTTTTGTCTTTGCTAACCTGATTTAGTTGAGAAATATTTATCATCAGCTATGGTCTAGGCATGTTTCATGTTTTAGGATATGTGAATACAGTAGTGAATAAAACCAAAAAGTTCCTACTCTTGTGAGCATTTTAGAGGGAGAACTGGAAAAAGGAAATAGTATTTACCAGGTATGTTAACATGTAGCATATACTATTTTAAAAAAGGCAAAAGTGGAGAGAACAAGCACCATGGAGGGGTGGGTGTGTGTGGGTGGGTGTGGCTGGGGGGTCACGCCAGACTCTACCCCTGAGCTACACCCCCAGGCTCCCAGTCTTTTGTTCTGAAAAGGTCTCATGACTTCAAACTTCCTAAACAGCTGAAGGTGACCTCAAACTCCTTATTCTCCTCCCTGGACCTCCCAAGTGCTGAAGATTACACTATGCTCTGCCACTTCCAGTTTATGAAGGCCAGGGATCAAACTCAGGGCTTGGCTCTTGTTCCCCAACCCATGGACTGTGTCTTCTAAATGACTTGGATCAAGAGATCACTGTTTAGCCCTAATAAGGGTCACATCCAGTTTATGCCTACTTCTAAATTACTAATATTTTCTCTCTAATTTGAATTTTAAGACATAAATGAAACAGTTAAAGTTCCCTTCTTAAAGTTCATTTATTATATATACTTATGGGGGCATACAACACATAAGGGGCTCAGAGGACAACTTGCAGGAATTGATTCTCTCTTTCCACTTTGTGGGTCTCAGGGATCCAGCTGAGATTGTCTGGTTTTGCCTTTCCCCCTCCCAGAGCCATTGAGCCTGCCCTGTGTATTGGTTCTTTAAGGCTCATCAGTGTCTGTCAAAGGTCTTCTTGGGAACTGACTCCCTTCCTGCTTTTCTCATTTTGAGGAGCTACAGGAACCACAACACTCCTCCTCCACCTTGGGCTCTGTAGCTGAGCACATCGGACGGTCCATTTCCCCTTTCAGCAGCCAGATTCCCTCTGCAGAGGGGAGCTCCACTACTCCTCTGCCAGCCAGCGTCACCAACCACACACAGTAGCATCTGACATTTACCAAGAGCCCCTGGGCACCTGATGTCGGGGGAGTTGGCAGTCCCCTGGGGCAACCGGTGACTCACAGAACCACCAGCTGCTTGTTTTCAAAGCAGAGCTAGGAGAGAAGCCAGTCTCTATTTTCAGACTTCTCTGTGGCAAGGAAAACCCTGAGACTGTTTTGAAAACCAGTAGTATAGTTTGGAGACTTCCCTCACACCCCCCAGCCTTTAGGAATTTACTGACAATCACTGAGGGCTGGAGGGGAACAGGGGCACATGCAGGAGGGAAAATAAAAAAATCCAGATATTTAAATGTCAGTGCTATATCGGTGTATTCCACCAAATGTCTTAAGCGTCTACATGGAAAGTTCTGTTTAATTTTGATGACTATTTAGGAGTTGTACCCCTCCAGGAGAGAGATGCTAAGGCACAGTGGAGGACCAACATGGTTCAGAGAAGTCCCATGAGGGTCAACCAGGTGGCTCAGTGGGTAAAAGTGCTTGCTGCCAAATCTGACAGCCTGAGTTTGATCTCCAGGAAACTCATGGTAGAAGTGAACTGGCTCCCAAAAGTTGTCCTCCTCCAATTGCACATCAAGGCATAGTGAATGAGTGAGTGCACACACACACACACACACACACACACACACACACACACGTGCGTGCCCAGGGCTAGAAAGACGGCTCAGCAATTGTGAGCATATACTGGTCTTGCAGATGATCTGGGTTCAGTTCCCAGTATACCCGTCAGGCCACTCACAAGTACCTCTCACTCCCAATCCAGGGGAATCTGACGCCACTGACTTCTATGGGTTAAATGCACTCCTGTGTACATTACTCACACTCAGATATGCATACATACACACATAATTAAAAATTTTAAAAAACAGACATGGTGGTGTGCGTCTTTTTGGTTTTGTTATTGTTGTGTAGTTCTAGCTGACCTGGAATTCACTCTGTGGGCCAGGCTGGCCTCAAACTCAGGGATCCACCTGCCTCTGTCTCCTGTCTCAGTGGTGTATGCCTTAATCCCAGCACTCTAAAGACAGAGATAAGATTTCTGTTTGTTTAGGGCCAGCCTTGTCAGTATAGAGTGTTCTAGGCCACACAGAGCTACATAGTGAGACTCTGTCTCAATAACAAAATGATAAAACAGTAATGATAATGACTAGGAGCTGGGGAAATGGCTCAACAGTTAGGAGAGCTTGCTTCTCTTGCCGAGGATCTATGTTCAGTTCCCATCACCCATATTGTCGCTCACAACTACACTTTTAATCCCAACACCAGGGAGACAGAGGCAAAGGGGTCTCTGTGAGTTCAAGGCCAGCCTGGTCTACAGATTGAGTTCCAGGACAGCCAGGGCTACACACAGAGAAACTCTGCTATTTTGTGGTTTTTTGGGGGAGGGTTCAAGACAGGATTTCTCTGTCCTAGAACTCACGCTATAGACCAGGCTGGCCTAGAAGTCACAGAGATCTCTAGTCTCTGCCTCCCAAGTGTTGGGATTAAAGGTGTGTGCCACCAACCCCCAGGGAGAAACACTGTATTGGAAAAAACAAAACAACAAAAAACACCCAAACAAACCACAAGTGTTCACCACTATGCCAGCTGAGCTACTTATTCCTGCATCTACAATATCCCTCACCTCTCCTTTGTCTTCTTTTTGAACACCCTCAATTCGATGGGTTGCACATGACTGAAGGTACCTCACCACCCTTTGCTCCCTCACCTCTGTAAGGCATGGGCTAGGACCAAAGGAGGCCAAACCAATATACCTTCCACAGTTCACATGTTAAACACCAGGACCCAGTGATGGAGAATGCTTGAGGTTAAGAGATGAATTATTTTAGGGGAGTCCCTTGAAGAGGAGACTGAAGGCCACTGGTACTCAGGTGCCCCAAGCATTCCTACTGCACTTTTCCCATTCTCTGTGACTTACTCAATATTCTTTCTGCTGAGCATTCAAATGTAACTCTTTACAATCCTGTCAAGGGACAAGGACAGGAAAAGGATCAGTGTGACAGAGGAAGAGCACGTCCCATGCCTAGGCATCACCTACAACACAAAGTCAGAGTTAGACAAGATTTGTACCATTTCTCAGCTTGGCTCCCCACCCCACATCCCCATCACCCTGGAGTTCCTACAATGCAAGACACATCCTAGATTTCTAAGCCCTTGGCAAAAAAGAGAAGCAAGTGAGGGGCTGGGCATGAGGCTCAGTGATAGAGCAGATACCTACCATTTAGAAGGTCCTGAGTTTAACCCCCAACACTGGGGGGGGGGGATATGAGAAAACATAAAAAGTAGCAAGAGAGTCTTATTCGTGGTTTTTCTGTGTATCCCTAGCTGTAACTCACTCTGTAGACCAGATATCTACCTGGAACTCACAGAGATTCACCTGCCTCTGCCTCCCTAGGATTAAAGGCCTGTGTCACCACTGCCCGGAGAAACTTGATTCTTAAGACCTACCGTGAGCCGGGCGTTGGTGGCGCATGCCTTTAATCCCAGCACTCGGGAGGCAGAGGCAGGCGGATCTCTGTGAGTTCGAGGCCAGCCTGGTCTACAAGAGCTAGTTCCAGGACAGGCTCCAAAGCCACAGAGAAACTCTGTCTCAAAAAACCAAAAAAAAAAAAAAAAAAAAAAAAAAAGACCTACCATGAAAACAAATGAACCTTGAACCTTGTGTGTCAACTCCACCTAATACCTTGTCTAAACTTGAGTGACCATCCCTGGGTAGAGATCAGCTAATTAATTACCAGTGGTACCAACACTCAGACTGGTACAAGTGCAAAAGGCAATGTAGTCCCTAAGAAACCCAGAAAGTCAGAAGTAATTCTGTCCATAGACATCACAACTAGACCCCAGCCCTAGAGGAAGAAAAATGAGTCTGCTTTTATCCTGGGCTGAGTTGGTGCCATTCTCATGCCTCCAGTAGCCTATGATTGCATAGATTTCCTGTTAACTCTGCACACAGAGAAGAACTCCATCCCCCCCACCACTCAACCAACAGGTCTGGGCCTGACCCTTGCTGACCAAGAACAGACTGGAATGGCTGTGCAGGCAGAGAATCTGGCTTCATAGCAGGTGCCGGGTTCAAGTGAAAAGGAAATGGAAGACGGGAAAAGTGAGACCTTAGACTAAGAGCAGTAGAGGAATCGTGTCCTAAGGAAAATCAGCTATAAGCACAGAGGCACGGCCCTGGGAAGGGAAAAGGCAGCCCAGATCTTCTACACTGTTTGCCATGCGTAACCGCATTGTTTAGCCACAGTTCTCTATGTAAACTTCCCTGTCACAGCTACACTGACCCCCATAGATGCTGATACACTAGGTGAACTGTGACTCTCTGTGGCCCAGATGCTGTCATCTGCAGTGGACAGAAAAAGCTGACCTCACAAGGAATGGCAAGGCCCCGGTCCTGTCAGACCCCAAACCCAACAGCCTGGCCCACAGAAACTTTTCACAAAAGGGAAACAAAGAATGTACCACATCCCCTTATGCAGCAAACTATGACCACCTGAAATTATTCAACTGAGCAATTAGCTGTTGTCAACTTTTTAAGATTGGTTCTGAGCCCAATATCTTATGGAGTATATCTAAAGATGAAAAATAGGCTATGGACACTCGGGGGAAAAAAAACCATGAACCCAGAACAAAAACTGGAAAATTATGGAACTCGGATGTCTATGCTCAACCTTTGATTCCTGCAGTGTGGCCTTCCTTACCTCAGCCATCTTCTCCACACGCTAGTCTACTCCCACAGCTGTCCATACCACTATGACCATGTAAAGAGAGGCCTTCCCGCCAGCCTGGTTCCAGAGCCGCATCAGTCCCAAATAAACACACAGGAGGCTATATTAATTATGAAGCTGTTGGCCTTGCTTGTTTCTTACTGGCTAGCTCTGACTTAAGTATTTATCCCATAATTGTTAATCTAAGTATTTCTCTTACCGGAGAGGTTTCCGGGCTTCCTACCCCATGGCGTTACATCTCGACTCCCTGTTTCTCCTTCCCAGAGTCCTCCTGGCCTCCTAGTCCCACCTATCTTGGTTCCCTATTGGCCAACAGTGCTTTATTGACATATACACAGGACTTCCCCCATCATGCCCAACACATTGCCATCCTAATTATACCCTTATACCTATACCTACCATCAAGCCACCCTACCAATGCCCCCTAAGGGGTCACAATGATCAACCAGGGAATGATATTTAGATCCCCTAACCCAATACCAGATATCCCATGTTCTCCAAGGTTTTATATTAAACCCAACTAAAGTTTATGGATAAGCCCAGAACTCTGACCATGCTGTGTCTTCTCCCAATTAAATTCTTATAAACATTCATTAACAGCTACTTGTTGCAAGATGTCAAAAATCACAAAGTAAAAGCTACAAGAACTGTAACAAGGGGCTGGAGAGACGACTTAGGAGTTAAGAGCACTGACTGCTCTTCCAGAGGTCCTGAGTTCAGTTCCCTGCAACCACATGGTAGCTCACAACCACCTTGAATGAGATCTGGTGCCCTCTGCTGGCATGCAGACAGAAGACTGTATACATAATAAATACATAAAATAAAAATAAAAAAAAGAACTGTAACAAATCCCAGCACCTGGGGGGCAGATGCAGACAGATCTCTAAGTTCAAGGCCAGCCTACATAGCAAGTTCCAGGCTAGCTATATCTACATAATGAGAGCCTGTCTAAAAAAGAAAAGATAAATACTATAACAAGGCAAGGACAAGTTCATATTTGCTATTAGAGCCTCCTAAAGACTTGCACCAAGTCCGGGCGGTGGTGGCGCACACCTTTAATCCCAGCACTCGGGAGGCAGAGGCAGGTGGATCTCTGTGAGTTCGAGGCCAGCCTGGTCTACAGAGCAAGTTCCAGGACAGCCTCCAAAACAATACAGAGAAACCCTGTCTCGAAAAAAAAAAAAAAAAAGACTTGTACCAAGTCCTGAGCCAAGGTCCTACCAATTTCATTGCCACAGATAAACACATTTTTGCCTACTGGGCTCTACCTTCCTGTTCCTTTATATTATTTCTCCATAACACCAACTGAGATACAAACAGGCCACGGTCCTGGAACTCTCCTATGCAATTTCTACTCAGATGAAGGTACCAGGTGAACCTATCAGGGTTGCTCTGAATCCTAGATGGTTCTCCATGCTGCCACCTTGTGGCTTTCACTGTAAATGAGCCGCGGTCTGCACAGATGGGGCTAAGAACCTACAAACAATGGATCAGCTAACTGACTTTCACTCCACATGCAAAGCGATGCCTCAAAAGACTACCTGCCTACTCCCTTTTAAATAGTCACAGCAACATTTAAATAAGAGGTTTGCACTGACTCCAGGCTAACCTCTCAGCCTGCAAATGTCCAGCTAAATGGAAAAGGATGTCCTCCCTTCTCTTGGCCATGAAAGTAACAGGGAATACATACATACATACATACATACATACATACATACATACATACATACATTTGTTTCTCTGTGTAGCTTTGTAGACCAGGTTGGCCTGGAACTCACAGAGATCCACCTGCCTCTGCCTCCGAAGTTCCAGGATTAAAGGCATGCATCACCACTGCCAGGTAAGAGAGAGAGACAGAGACTGAGACTGAGACAGAGACAGAGAGGCAGAGAGAATCTCCAGGGCCTCTGTGTATCCCTGAAACTCACTCTGTAGACCAAGCTGGTCTCAAACTTAGAGGTCTACTTGCTTCTGCCTCCTGACTGCTGAGATTAAAGAAATGTACCACCACTACCCAGCTAAAGTATATAAAAGAATTCCAAAAAAGATTAAAATTGAGATTTCTTAGATGTGTTTATTCCACTTATACCTATTTAAATAAAATTTTCTTGACAGCATAGTAGACACATTTACACAGAAAAGATCCATCTTTTGTTATATGTGCTGGTGAGGAATTTTAACTCCATAAAATTCATGAATGGAGCCAAATGTGGTGGTACTCACCTTTAATTCCAGCACTCAGGAAGCAGAGGCAGATGGAAGATCTTGAATTCAAGGCTATCCTGATCTATAGAGTGAGTTTCAGGACAGCCAGAGCTGTTACACAGAGAAACTCTGTCTCAAAAAAGAAGGAACTATATTCAGTACTGCCTAATGACATTGGTGACTGTACATAATAGTCCCTAGTGACATTACACCCATTGTACTTTGTGATATTACCAAGAAAAGCTGCCCCGTGGAGCATTTCTCGGAATATATCCCACCACGAAGTGTCACAAGGCTGTACATGACTCTGCATCGCACAGCGCTAAGAAGGTGCCGGGACTCCCTGGAGGTGGTGAGAGCAGCAGAGACTGGACAAGGCCAAGAATCAGAACAGAACAGGAGAGAGGCAGGAGGAGAGAGCTCCCTGGAGTAACCAGTGAAGCTCTGCCACAGGAAGGGAGCTGCGGCCAATGAGGACAGAATACCTGTGCCAGCAGAACTCAGGGAAATGCCATCAAATGTTGGATTTGATCGGAGCTGAGTGCTGCTTTCATTACGAGAAGTTCATTAACATATCTCTAAACTCACCTCTTCCCTTTGATGCAGAACCTCACTGAAGTTTTCCCACTCGAGCTCTGTCCCTGGGCTTTACTTCCAATCTAAACAGGCTGGCCTCTGCCAAGGCATAGTGGGACATGCCTGTAATCCTGACAACTCTGGACACTGAGGCATAAAAATCATGAGTTCAAAGCCAAGCCTGGACTACCCTTTCTAACAAGAGGAGGGGGGAGGGAGGGGAGACTTAATCACTTCAGATAGGAATTTTTTTTTTACTGAGTCAACACTCCCTATTCTTTAAACCTTTCCTAAATACCAGGCACAAAGACTGGGTACCCTGAGTTTCCTGCCAGGCTACCTGAACTCCTCATGAATGCTCCAACCCCAGGGAGACCCATCTTTGTTCAGTTAGTTTCCATACAGTATCTAAAGATGAAGAATTGGTATAATGGTTCGAGGCCAGCCTGGTCTAAGAAAGTTCCAGGACAGCCAAGGCTACACAGAGAAACCCTGTCTCGAAAATCAAAAGAACTGGTTTAATGATTTAACTTCAAGTGAGAGAGTAGCTCCTCCACAGGACTTGGCATTTTCAAAAGGTAAAACAACCCCCTGAAAATGGACATCTTAGAACAAATGCTTTCTGCAGGAAAACACGACTTAGGAAGAAAGGGAAATCCTTAATTGCTACCCCACACATATGCAGGAGAGGTTGCTTTAGAGACCTTGAGAGAAAACAGAGAAGACCCCTAGCTCTCAGATCTTCTGGCCCCCAGAGCCAAGCTTCCAGAGTCAGCCTTCCTTGTTTGCAGAATACCTCACCAGGTAGACAATAATCTCTCCCCTGTCTTTGAGACAGGGTCTCTCCACATAGCCCTGACTGACTTGAGCTCACAGAGATCTGCTTGCCTCTCCTCCTGAGTGCTGGGATAAAGGGTGTGTGCCACCAGGTCCTGTGAGACAGTCATCTCGTAACAGTCTCCCTGGGTCAAAGCAACAGTAACCTGGAAGCCACTGATGCTGCTTCAGAGTAAAATCCCTCACCTGTGTGGAGGCTCACTTCAGCACACTTGGATCTGTTGCGTGATACAGAAAGAATTCTCTAAGGGCTAAATGGAAGGCTTCTCTCGGGCCAGACATAACTACTATATGGCTGAACATGGATCAGCTGGAGCTATCATTGCTTGGCTTTTGATCCATTCTGTGGAAAAGCTATGGCTTGGCACTAGGCATTCTCAGCAGGACCCCATCATTCCTGCTCAGGGCTCAAGTCAGCTGAAGTCCTCTTTTGGCCTCCCTTTGTGTGTGTGTGTGTGTGTGTGTGTGTGTGTGTGTGTGTGTGTGTTTGGTTGGTTTTGGTTTTTTCAAGACAAGGTCTCTCTGTGTAACTCTGGCTGTCCCAGAACTCATTCTATAGACAGGGCTGGCCTCGAAATCACAGAGATCTGCCTGCCTTTGCCTCCTGAGTGCCACCACCGACTGGCAGGTGCCTCCCTTGTTACTATAGATTTGGAGTGGTCTCTTCCTTTATACATGTTTGGCAGGAGGTTATGGATGCTTCACACGGCTTAGTTCTAGCAAGTGACACAGGACGACTAGCAGGAAAGGCAGTTGGTAGTACAGGAAAGCATACTTCTTAGCCCTTTTTGAACTATGAGAAAAACACCCATGGAATTCGAGGAGAGGTGTCAGCTGGAAGATTGTGGGAGTTTCCAGAAAACTTAAATCCTATCACTAGTTTAGGAAGTGTGCTCCAGCCATTGCAGTTTGGAGTCAATGTCACAAATGGGTAGTGAGAACACAATCTCCACTATTACTCATCACCTGCAGGCACAGAGAAAGGAGGGTGCCCCACAAGGCAAGGTGATACACATTTTAATGTTTGCATTTTACCCAGAGGTTGGCCTCTGTTATATATTATGCAATACACTATTAGCCTTTTAAACACTGTATATAAGGAGCACCGGAAGTGCAGAGCCCAGCTGTCTCCTGCACACCGTGTCCAGACACTTTGAATAAGCTTCCCATCATTGTTGCCAGCTTGTCTTTCTACCAGCTTCTTAGTCCCATGTCCCCAGCCATGCAGAAAACCTCCAGTCTAAGGTCAAGATCCTAGGAAACGAGTCACAATCCCACTCTCGGGAGCAGGAGTGACGGGCTGCTTGCTGCAGCACCAGAGGCTCAGAGGTGAAGCAAAGCAGAGAGAAGGGAAGTTAGAAGGGAACCACTGTCTGAACGCCGTTGCATGCCATGCTCCGATCTACCAACTCCAAACAGTCAATCCTTTCTAGGGCACAGCTGAGGCCTATGAAGTATGGAGAGTACGAAAGAACTCTATCCAAGGTCACTCAACCAGAAAGCTGGCCAAATCTGACTTTGAACAAACGTTAGAGCTCTCCCATTAGGTGGGCATTGGCGGCGCACGCCTTTGATCTCAGCACTCGGGAGGCAGAGGCAGGTGGATCTCTGTGACTTCTAGACCAGCTGGTCTACTGGAGCTAATCCCAGGACAACCTCCAAAGCCAGAGAAACCCTGTCTCGAAACCACCCTACCCCCAAAAAAAGTACTTGTGGAACTAGAGAGATTGGCCAGTGGTTCAGGGCATGTGTTGAACTCAGATGGTAGCAGCACACACTTGTAAACCCAGTACTCAGTAGGAACTCTGAGTTCGAGGCCAGCCTGCCTGGTCTACAGAGTGAGTTCCAGGACAGCCAAGACTACAGAGAAACCCTGTCCTGAAAAACAACAACGACAACAAAAGCACATAGGGCTCTTACTGAGTACCCAGGTTTGGCTCTCGGGACCCACATTAGGTGGCTCACGACCACCTGAACTGTAGGTCGGTCTATGAGGTCTGAGTCTTTCTGTAGGCAGAGGCTGCCTACATATTTTATAGATCTAATTCCCCTTCCCCATCTAGTAAGTGGTTCGCATAGATGGAAGGGTCTATGCAGTCCAAGTCTACTTTGTCCTCTCTTTGGAGTCTATATAATGATCCGTTTCTGTCTTCAATTGTTTTTTTAAATAATTTATTTAAATTTATTTTACGTGCATTGGTGTGAAGGTGTCAGATCTCTTGGAACTGGAGTTACAGACAGCTGTGAGCTGCCATGTGAGTGCTGGGACTTGAACCCTGGTCCTCTGGAAGAGTAGTCAAAATTCGTAACCACTGAGCCATCTCTCCAGCCTCCACTCATTTTTAATTCATAAAAGCAGTATTTATTTTACTTTATTGAGACAAAATCTCTGTGTAGCCCAGGCTGCCCTCAGCCTCCCGAGTACTGGTATTTCAGGTGTATGCAATGATGCTTGGCTTGAAATTGCACTTTTGTAAATTCTTTGTAAATTCAATATTACATGGCCGGGTATTGGTGGCACATGCCCTTAATCCAACACTAGGGAGGCAGAGGCAGGCAGATCTCTGAGTTTGAAGCCAGCCTGGTCTACAGAATGAGTTCTAGGACCATTTCCAGGCAATACAGAGAAACCCTGTCTCGAAAAACCAAAATAAAAAAAAAAAAAAAGGCATGGTAAAATCCCCAAACTTCAGAATATTGTGTGTGTGTGTGTGTGTGTGTGTGTGTGTGTGACCTCTTTCCAAAGGCAGTTACAAGTGTGGCTGTTAGCAGATTAACACGTGGTTGATAAGACTGCCTGCCACCAGTCTGCTCCCATCCTTGTGGATGTCTACAATGATGTGGTGATACCCTTAATACTACAAATGGTTAGTTGATTGGATTTTTGCTTGTTTGTTTTGGTGTTTTGAGACAGGGTATTATATTATATGTTACCATTGCTGTCCTGCAACTCACTATGTAGACCAGGCTGGCCACCTGCTTCTGCTTTCCAAGTGATGGGGTTAAAGGTGTGCACCACCACAATCCTACTACTATAATTGCTAGGACCTCAGTTGCAAAGACAAAAATTCTGAGGTGGTATTTAATCAGTAGTGAGCACGGTGGAGTTGAATCCATGCTGCTTCCTGGGGGCTGAGCTGTTTTTCTTCAGAAAAGGAAAGAGAAGCCAGGCATGATGGCACACACCCTTAATCCCAACACTCAAGAGGCAGAGGCAGAGAGATCTCTGTGAATTTGAAGTCTGGTCTATGGTCTACATAGTGAATTCCAGGACAGCCAGGTCTATGTAGAGAGACCCTGTCTCAAAAGGAAAACAGGAATGTATTTCCTGGGGGATTAAGGTAGTTTGCACATGGCGTCAAGCTCTGTGTGGCTTAGGTTGCTGGTCACGGTTTACCTGTCAGTAAAGGAAGTTATTGTTGGCCCACTAAGCAGGCAAGACTTACCAAAGCCCACCTTCTCCTCCTCCTCTGTGTTTGTTCCCATTAGGTCATCTTTCTCTTTGGCCACATTCCCCCCCCCCGCATCAGAGAGCCAGGAGAGAAGGACTTCATCTTAGCATGACTTGCATGGTTCTGAATCTGCCTGTGTTGGATCAGCACACAAAGATGCCCACTTTTTTTTTTTTGGTTTTTCGAGACAGGGTTTCTCTGTGGCTTTGGAGGCTGTCCTGGAACTCACTTTGTAGACCAGGCTGGCCTCGAACTCACAGAGATCTGCCTGCCTCTGCCTCTCGAGTGCTGGGATTAAAGGCGTGGGCCACCAACGCCCGGCTAAGATGCCCGCTTTTAAGGAATAACCTGGGGCAGGAGGTGGGAGGCACTGACAGTTCCTCCCTTTACACACAGAAGTTTTTCCAACTGAGAAAGCTAGCGGGAGGCTTGCCTGGCATTCCAATCTAAGGATCCTTGCAACACTGTTTGTCCTACAGATTTCTTTTTCCTAGCCTTGGTGAGTTAAAAACACAAGCAGGCAAGCAAGCAAAAGCATGTGGGTAGAAATGTGGGTAGAAACTAGGACAAAGGTTTAAGAGATTTGCAAGTGACACGCCCTTTTCCACTTACTAAACAGATCACGACAACTGGCCTGCAGGACTTGGGGACCTTTCTGTGGTCAGGAGAATGAAGGAATCTTTTAAGAAGTCCAGGCTCTAAGTCAAGGAAGCACCTGCCTGTCTTGTTCCTGTTCCTGTGTGCCTTAGCATCTTGAGAATTTTGTTTTGTTTTGTTTTTTGTTCGTTTTTTGTTTTTATGAGACAAAGTTTCTCTGTATTGTTTTGGAGGCTGTCTGTCGAGCCTGGCCTCGAACTCACAGAGATCCACCTGCCTCTGCCTCCCGAGTGCTGGGTTTAAAGGCGTGCGCCACCAATGCCCGGTGTTTTGTACTTCACAAGAGATTATAATTTCTGTGGAGGCAAAGAATAAAACAAAACAAAACCCCTAATTTTAATGTTATCAGTTTTATCTATGCAAAAACTACTCCCTAAAATAAATGTACCTTTGTGTTCAAAATAAATGTACTTTTGTGTTCAAACCAGTTATCTTTTAACATACCTTTTTATTTTAAAATATGAGTAAATTTGTGTGTGTGTGTGTGTGTGTGTGTGTGTGTGTGTGTGTGTGTGTGTGTGTGTGTGTGTGTGTGTTTGGTGGGGGGGTATGTATTGCTGTAGGTTTCTTTCAGCCTGTCCCGCTGCCTGTTCATTTGGCCATCTGGCAAAGGAATAAACTAAACAAAACAAGTTAAGGGCCCAGTTCCATTTTCACAAGGACGGCTGACCCGGAGTTAAGCTTAACTACACAGCCTACAGGAAGTTCTGGTTTGATCCCCAGTACCTCATAAGCAAGACCCAGAGACCCGACCCATACCTTCCATCCCAGTGCTCAGGAGGTGAAAGCAGGAGATTGCTGGAACTACATCGCGAGTTCCACTGTACAGTCACACCTCCCCTAGGCTTGTGTGAGTGGGAATCGGGCTTCCAGAATCTCCTTCAATTCCCTCTAGTGCTGTGCCCCTCATTTCAATTCTAGGATGTGCCTATGTGGCTGTTCTGTGGCCCTAGGATTTCTTACAACATGTTGTGAGACTTAAAACAACGGGGAAACTTGGAAATCACATGAAATATAGTTCAAATGAGAGGAACAGTAGAGAGCTCGACCGGGTGTTTAACTTCGTATCTAGGAAAACCGCAGCCAGCATTTTCTCTCAGATCCCTTAGACACTCGGAGCACACGGAAAAGACACCCTGAAATAGGCAAACGGTAAAAAAAAAACGCTAAACCACAGCTCTCAGAACTTAAACTCTACTTTTTAACAGGTCTTATTCCCCGAGGGGGTGCACCGTTCCCGGAGGTACTGCAATACCAGGTCGATGCGTGGAGTGGACGGAGCAAGCTCCTATTCCAACTCCTACTTCCAAAAATCCATTTAATATATTGTCCTCGGATAGAGGACGTATCAGATATTAAACTGATAAGAACAGATACTACACTTGATCTTAGCCAAAAGGCCGAGAAGCGATACCGAGCACTACCCGCGCAGCCTTGCCCCGCGCTCGCCGGCCACACCAACGTCGTGGTGACCGCTCGCAAACCTGACCCCTGGCCCCTCCCCGCGTCTCCTTCCCCTTGGCGTCCTCGTCCGCGTCCTCCGCACCCCACGCTCGCTCTCTAAACCCACAGCTTCGCTTACAAATTCCACGACCCTGGTGCTCCCGGCATTCCCGCGCGCGCACGCCGCGTCTGATTTGCATGCCCCGCCCCCTCGCGAGGGCGTGGTGGACCGGAACTCCGGGCAGCATCCGCATGGTGCTCGTGCTGGCTCCGGAGCACTTCCGGTTTATACTCCACCGGAAACGTAAATTCGAGGGCGGGCCCGCAGCGGGAAGCTCCTGAAGGGCAAAGTAAGAGGACGGTAACCGCTTTTCGGATCCGTTTGTCTAATTCTGCTTGGGCTGAGGAAGAGCTTCGCCTGTCGGCCGAGTGACTGGTTCCGCTGGGAACGAATGGACGAGACTGGTGAAAGGGGAGGGATTCTGGTCTGCACCGCTCCTCCAAAAGCTCTGTGTGACTGACACCGTGACCTCCGCTCCTTCACCTGGTCCCTGAAGGACCGCACAGCGTCGGGTGTCCCCGTCTTCCTAAAGCTGTTTGTGAGCCGCCGCAAGCTCGATCTGCAGCTTTCCCGTGCCTGTTAAGACTATACACGTGTGGAGCATAGTAACTCACACCAAGCAAACGTGTATGCACACATTGAATAAATTCATCTCCAGACACTGGTGCCTAATTCATTGGTGCTCTAGGTTGGGCAATTACTGTTACTTCTGTACTGCGGTCTGCATCTTTGCGCGCTGTGGTATCTTTGGGACTTGGGTGTGCCTGCCCTTGTTGAGAGCACAGCACGCAGTGTTCAGCAAACGTTTGTGTGGTGCCGCACACAAGCCCAGAATAAGAAGCATCTGGGAGCCCCTGGCCTGATTCAGGGGGCAAGGGGTGACAAAACACCAGAGGGGAGCAGGATATTGGGGGTGTTCTGTGTAGGAGTGAACCCCACAAAGCTATCTGCCCATGAGGGTGGGGACAAGTAAATTAGCACAGGTAGAGATAAAAGGAAGTGAAAGGAAAAGGCTCTCCCTTTTTCTTGGAAGCCAGCCAGGCTTCTAACTCCTAGCTTGGGTGACTCTCTCTCTGGTAAATAAATATATTGTATCTCCTATAACATCGGCTACCATCAATAGTTCTGGAAAATGTTGTGAGGTCAAGATGGAAAGGGGGCAGACAATAAGTTTCTGCGGGCAGATAGCATTGACATTTTCCCTTTTTTCACTGAAGAACTTTTAAGTTGGAGGTTTTGGTCAGTCACTTGGGTCAACGTCGTGGGTGGGAGGAAAGAAGATGCCCAAATGGTTTTTATTCCACGCCAACTCCCAAAATGCCAGCCCTGAAAACAAACTTAGTTAGCATGCACGGGCTCTGGAAGCTCATGGTTCCCTCTGCAAAGTAATTGCACAGCCCCTTTATTTGTCTTGGTGGGGCATGGGGACAGCAAGTGCTCAGTGATAAGGATATTCGCTGCTAAGCAGGGTAACGAGTTCCATTCCTGACCCACGCACCTGAAGGAGACAGCTACTCCTGCCACTTCTGATCTCCACATATTCACTATGGATTTCTCTGTATTACTTTGGAGCCCGTCCTGGAACTAGCTCTTGTAGACCAGGCTGGCCTCGAACTCACAGAGATCTACCTGCCTCTGCCTCCTGAGTGCTGGGATTAAAAGGCATATGACACCAATGCCTGGCCCAACACAAGCTTTTTTGGTTGTGAACCTAACCTTTAACGGCCGAGCCATCTCTCCAGCCCTAAAACAGGCTTTTAAATTTATAAACTTTTGTTGGACAATGAAGTCACTCAGCAGTAACCCTGGAGCATAGCCCTCTGGACGCTCAAGTGTAGGCTGTGTGGATGAACTTTCCTTAGCTCTCGGGGCAGCAGAGCTCTTCACAGGTAGGACCGTGGAACTGTCATTCCCGCTGCGGAAGAGGAAACTGCATAGCTGCATGGCCAAGGAGACCACGTAGAAACAGTCCTGGACTGTGTAGGGTCCGAGGAAACGCTGGAGGAAGACCTCAGATTCAAATAGTATGTAACCACAAAGATCATCTTATACCAGCATGCATGTGGGGTCGTTCACGTGCACAAAAATGGTAATGGCCTGTTGGGCCTAAGAAAGGCTTGGATGCGAGGCCCCATGTAAGCTCCTAAGCCTGTCTTGAGTTTTGGGCTCGGATGTGAGGCCCAGTGTAACCTCTTGAGCCTGGCTAGAGTTTAGCGACCTGTCTCTAACCTGTAACCTCCACGTCGGGGTGACTCAGCCAGATCTGATGCAAGATTGCCCCCTGCCTAGCTACCTGCCTGCTTGGTGGGATACTATTGGCCCTTAACTCCTCACGTCACCTTACCCTATCCTAAGATTCCCATCCCCTACCTCAGTATGTAAGTTCCTGCATGTTGAAATAAATTGAGATCCTGCTTCCACAGACTCCCGACTCAGTGTGGTTTTTTCCTCCCTGGTAACTAATGGGGAAGAGTCTGAGTCGTCGATGCTCACCATCCCACTCAGCTGCTCAGCTCCCGGGAAGAGGCCAGCTGGACCGGCCCTCCCCCCCCCCACCTGCAGGGAGGACCCTGCAATGGCCCTGAGAGGGACGGGCAGCAACTTTTGAGCACATCTAAGGGGAGTTTCAGGGTCAGCTACATAATTAGTTAAGCAAGCATTAACTAATTAAGGTCATTAGTATATTTCTAATTGGCCGAGGTTTGGTCTTATCACTTTTGGACACATCTGCACAAGCTTGGATGTGACTCAGAAGGGGGCAGCTGGGTCTGTCCTTGAGATACTGTGAGGATGACTTAGACCCTCTGTTTGTTCTCTTCCTTGATCCTGATTGTAAAGGCCTTGTAGACAAACGGCCCTTTGTTACAAAAGACACCTGTGTATCCATCCTCAGAGACATGAAACTTAGATTCAGTTGTAAAAAGTGGGAGAGTTTAACCCCTTCAGATGCCTACGGCCCAAGTCAGAATGCAGCCCTGTTAGTGGGGGCGTGTTATCCAGAAGTCTTCTGAGGCAAAATTTAAGGTGTGGCCTACTAAAATCTTTCACTTAATAAAGACATATTTTAGTAAGTATAAAATGGATGTAGGATTTTGAACCTAGTGGCTAATTGTAAAATGCCTGTAACTTAAATCTGTTTTGGGGATGTTGAATTCAACAGATTACTAAATTTAAGCCAGGTATTACAGAGCGTACCTGTAATGGGAATAGTTGGGCACCTGACGTAAGAAGACCCAAGTTTGTGGATAGTCTGGGTCACTTAAGGACACCTTGAATGAAGAAAGTAACAAACAGCCCAAAGGGACTTGGAACACAGCTCAGTTGGTGAAGTGCTTGCTGTGCATTTCCCAGAAGCCTTGTCAAAAATGGGGACGGGGAGCCGGGTGTTGGTGGTGCACGCCTTTAATCCCAGCACTCGGGAGGCAGAGGCAGGCGGATCTCTGTGAGTTCCAGGCCAGCCTGGTCTACAGAGCAAGTTCCAGGACAGCCTCCAAAACAATATAAAGAAAACCTGTCTCCAAAAACAAAACAAAACAAACAAATAAAAAAAATGGGGACTGGGACCAGATGGGGTGACACACACCTTTAATCCAGTACTTGGAAAGCCAAGATCCTAGGAAATGAGTCACATCTCGGGAGCAGGAGTGACAGGCTGCTTGCTGCAGCACCAGAGGCTCAGAGGTGAAGCAAAGCAGAGAGAAGGAAGTTAGAAGGGAACCACTGTCTGAACGCCGTTGCATGCCATGCTCCGATCTACCAACTCCAAACAGTCAATCCTTTCTAGGGCACAGCTGAGGCCTATGAAGTATGGAGAGTACGAAAGAACTCTACCCAAGGTCACTCAACCAGAAAGCTGGCCAAATCTGACTTTGAACAAACGTTAGAGCTCTCCCATTAGGCGGGCTTTGGTGGCGCACGCCTTTGATCCGAGCACTCGGGAGGCAGAGGCAGGTGGATCTCTGTGAGTTCGAGACCAGCTGGTCTACAAGAGCTAGTTCCAGGACAGCCTCCAAAGCCACAGGGAAACCCTGTCGAAACTGCCCCTTCACCCTCAAAATCTCAAGAGTTCGAGGCCATGAATTCCTGAGCAGCCAAAGCTACATAACGGAGAGTGAGCCCCTACCCTGGCCTTTAACACTCAGAGCATCTCTGTGAGTTCGAGGCCAGCCTGGTCTACGAAGCAAGTTCTAGGACAGCCAGGGCTGTTATAAAGAGAAAACCTTGTCTCGAAAAGTAAACACAAATAAGCATAAAGAAGAAAAGAGAGAGGGGCTGGAGAGATGGCTCAGAGGTTAAGAGCACTGACTGCTCTTCCAGAGGTCCTGAGTTCAATTCCCAGCAACCACATGGTGGCTCACAACCATCTACAGTTCAATCTGGTGCCCTCTTCTGGTGTGTAGACAGAACACTGTATATGCAATAAATATAAATAAATCTTTAAAAAAAAAAAGAAAAAGAAAAGAGAGAAAATCAGGGCCCCATCTTTACGCCTGACTATCTTCTCTCAGAGCAGTACCCACACTTGTTTGATGTGCTATCACTAAGTCGGACATCTTTACTGACCTCTGAATCAGGCCAGCAGTCCCCCAACTGATTCTGGGTGTGTTGGCATCACTGCCTACCCGAGCCTTGATCACCCCACAAACGTCTCGCTGGGTACCTAGAGTACCTGATGCACCTTGGGCACCTGGCAAGGGCTGGGGCACTGAGAGAAGTCCTGATGACACTACAGCCAATAAAGTGCCCAGACTGGAGTAAGAGAGCCAGAGGGCTGAGTTAGCTACAATAGCCTGGATCGCTCTTGTGATGGGCATAGGAGAGGCCTTCGGTCTGTGCTAAGTCACCAGGTGAGGGGAGGGAGGACGCGGTGTCAGTCACACAACTTCAGGATTGGGACAAGCTTCTGGACCACAGCGCCGACCTCCTGGCTCGGGACCAAGCCTCGCGGAGAAAGGAGATTTCTCCTTCTTCGGCCACCGTCCGCCTCCGAGGTTCTCACTGAGATCGTCACGCCCCTCGCGAGGGGGCGGTACATGCAAATCAGACGCGGCGTGCGCGCGCGGGAATGCCGGGAGCGCCAGGGTCGTGGAATTTGTAAGCGAAGCTGTGGGTTTAGAGAGCGAGCGTGGGGTGCGGAGGACGCGGACGAGGACGCCAAGGGGAAGGAGACGCGGGGAGGGGCCAGGGGTCAGGTTTGCGAGCGGTCACCACGACGTTGGTGTGGCCGGCGAGCGCGGGGCAAGGCTGCGCGGGTAGTGCTCGGTATCGCTTCTCGGCCTTTTGGCTAAGATCAAGTGTAGTATCTGTTCTTATCAGTTTAATATCTGATACGTCCTCTATCCGAGGACAATATATTAAATGGATTTTTGGAAGTAGGAGTTGGAATAGGAGCTTGCTCCGTCCACTCCACGCATCGACCTGGTATTGCAGTACCTCCGGGAACGGTGCACCCCCTCGGGGAATAATTCTGGTTCAAACAATAGACTACTGGTAATCGAGGCACCATAATTGTTATTAGTATGGGTCTTGTTCTTAGGCTTTTGAATTCTGTCTTTAGAAGAGTTTTACACGATTCCCCTCTCTCCATGATTCTTCTGTGTGCTCGTTAATAGGTTTTGCAGTCGCTTATTATACCCGAGTCAGTCTTGCCTGAGCTTTATTTCTACTGGTAGAACTCTCTCGATAGTTTTAAAATAGTTCCAACAAGGCTTAAGAGCATTGTAGTGATTGTGAGAACTGTCTGCCTGCTCTCACAAAGACCCCAAGTTCAATAGCCAACACTCAATTGGAGGCTCCAGTAGCAGGAAATCGCCTTCCCAATAGCCTACACGTGTGGTAAGTACACATGCCCCAAACACCCATACACACAAAATAACACTGTTAAAAACAATTCTTAGCCGGGCGTTGGTGGCGTGGCGCACGCCTTTAATCCCAGCACTTGGGAGGCAGAGGCAAGCGGGTCTCTGTGAGTTCGAGGCCAGCCTGGTCTACAAGACTAAGTTCCAGTACAGCCTCCAAAGCCACAGAGAAACCCTCTCTCTCGGGGAAAAACAAACAAACAAACAAACAAAAAAAACAGAATTCTTATGTTTTTTCGTTGTTGTTGTTGTGAGCCTAGCCTTTAGCGGCCCGCCTATCTATCCCTCCAGCCTTTCTGGTTAAGAGCATGGGCTGTTCTGCCAGAGGTCTCGAGTTCAGTTCCCAGCCAACCACATGGTGGCTCATAACCATCTGAAATGAGATCTGGTGCCCTCTTCTGACGGGCAGGCATACATGCAGACAGAACACTGTATACATGATAACAGATTCGTATCACTCAGAGTTCCATAAAATATATAAAGAAGGGGGAGATGTTGGGCCCTAGTCCCCACAGGGTCTCTGAGTCGTTTGCCAGCTGATAGCCACAGGTGCATCCTGTTTTCTAGTCCTGGCTTACTGCCCCCGCCTCGCCCCACTGACATCAACATCTAGCAGGAGGAAAACACGCTCTCTTCCACCTGGGGCTTTTCCACTGCGCTGTAAGCCTTTATATAAGCCTGCTCCCGCTGTACAGACAGAGACGTCTTAGCACTTGCAGTAAAGACACACACAGGCATTCTCTTAGCACAAACGGTTGGACATCTTGTCTTTTATTTTCCAATATCCGGACTTGTGGCGCAGAAGCTACACCAGCTATATATACTTTCTTTTTTGCCAGTTCAGTCAGTAATTCAAGCATAGTTAACAAAATTTCCAGTGGTCGCTGCCTATATGGAGACGCTATTCCTATATGTAGTTATCACAAAGAACATTAAAGACGTAGAGCAAGGATATTTCACATGAAAAACCTCACGGTGAAGGGCATTATCTGAGCCCCTTGCAACCTTGTTTTCTGATGAGATCATCATCCTATTCAAGCCACCCCAGGAACCGCTCTGAAAGCAGGTGTGGGGAGATGCTTACAAATTTCCTAGACAGCATACTTTCTTTCAGGAGACACAAAAATCATACGCGTCGCTCTGCTAAGACACGCAGGAGACTATCCTGAGAGAGGTTCAAACCCACACTTGGGTGTGAACGCTCCTTTTCCCGCACGCCTGTTAACTGCTGTGCTTAATTAAATACGTTTAGAAATCTTGACTTTCAACCCTGCTTCATCCTACTCTTCCAGAAACTCTGATAAATGTAGTGAGGCCAAGAAAAAAAAAGTTTTTCCGTTCATTTTATGCGTGTGGACGTTTTTGCTGCGTGTGTACCTCGTGTGAGCCTGTTGTCCGGATGCCAGAAGAGGATGTTGAATACTCTCCTGGAACTGAGAGACAGTAGTGTCATCCCGTGTGGATAACGGTAACCGAATCCGGTCCCGCAAGAGCGGTTCAGTACTCTTAGCCACTCAGCCATTTTTTTTGTTCCAGCATCGTGTCAAGGGGTCTTTGAGCATACCTGAGGATGCTCCATACAGCAGTGTGCTGGCCCTGCGAGGGTGAAGACGCGGGGGGGGGGCACCGCTAGATTCGGAGGGAGCAGGGGCGGAAGGAAGGCCGGGCCACCCACGCCGTTGGGTCGCTAAGTGACCAGGCGAGAGACTGAAGGGCACGGTGTCTGTCAGGCGCCGCCGGGGACGCAGCGCCGCCGGGGGAGAGGGGAGCAGAATCCCTCCACGTCCGTGTTCACCAGACTCCCCGACTCCCGCTTGCCCGAAGCCGCCCACGCAAACTAGGAACGGTAGGTCACTCCGCCTCAGAAGCATCCCGCCCTCTCCCTCCCCTTCCCCTCCCTTCCCCCCTCCCCTCCCCCCCTTGCCCCTACTCCTCGGCGGCCAAAGCAGAAGAGGCAGCGAGCGGGCGAGAACGCGGCGCCTGCGGAGCCTGCCGGGAGAAGTCCCGGTCCACCCCGCCCCCGCGAGGGGGGCGGGGCATGCAAATCCCACGCGGCGTGCGCGCGCGGGAATGCCGGGAGCGCCAGGGTCGTGGAATTTGTAAGCGAAGCTGTGGGTTTAGAGAGCGAGCGTGGGGTGCGGAGGACGCGGACGAGGACGCCAAGGGGAAGGAGACGCGGGGAGGGGCCAGGGGTCAGGTTTGCGAGCGGTCACCACGACGTTGGTGTGGCCGGCGAGCGCGGGGCAAGGCTGCGCGGGTAGTGCTCGGTATCGCTTCTCGGCCTTTTGGCTAAGATCAAGTGTAGTATCTGTTCTTATCAGTTTAATATCTGATACGTCCTCTATCCGAGGACAATATATTAAATGGATTTTTGGAAGTAGGAGTTGGAATAGGAGCTTGCTCCGTCCACTCCACGCATCGACCTGGTATTGCAGTACCTCCGGGAACGGTGTACCCCCTCGGGGAATATTTTCTGTTAAATGTAAGAATTATAGCCCTTCTTCTTCCGAGCTCCCAACATCCCGAGGATTTGTGTTTGCTTTCTGCTTCTTGTAGCTTTCCTGCGTCTAGGCAGGAGTTGGCATAATACGCCGTTCTGCAGCAGCTTCTATTGGGTTAAGGAGTTCGCACATGGGTTAAGCAAGCCACTTCATTATGGAAAAAGGCTCCGGGGTTGAAGAGATGCCTCAGCAGTTAAGAGTACTGACTTTTTTCCAGGGGTCCCGAGTTCAATTCCTGGCAACCACATTGAGTCTCACAATCATTTTGGATGACATCTGGTGTCCTCTGTATGGCATGCGTGCAAAACAATGTGTACATGATAAATAAGCTATATATACATATATATAACAAATGTATTTTTAATATACATTTAAAAAAGCAAAAGTCGTGGTTGTTCATGTATTATTAGTTGGTTGTACCTGAGATTCATAGGATCGACATAAGGAGCCAGTATCATTTATAATGACTTTTTAAATGTCATTTGGGGTTGTGTGAGTGTGTTCGCGCCTGTTTCTTGGACAATCATGTTTGAGGCAATGGAAAGTCATTCGAACTACGAGGGAACAGAGCTTATACTTTTCATAGTACGGTGTTCCTAGCACTCAGATTGAAGTGAATATTACAAATTATGGCTGGTAGAAATTCATTCTTTTTTATGTATGTTTTTATTTAAATTAGAAACATGTATGCTTCAAATGTCAATCCCGGCTCCCCCTTCTCCCTCCACCAGCCCCACCTCCACCGTACACCCCCCCACCCCCGCCCCCAGCCCAATCCCCACTTCATTCCCCAGGGAGGGTGAGGCCCTCCTTGGGGGGGATCTCCAGAGTCTATCATTTCTCCAGGGCAGGACCTAGGCCCTTCCCCATGTGTCCATGCTGAGAGACCATTGCTCCATATGGAATGGGTTCTCAAAGTTCATTTGTATCCCATGGTAAACCACATTCTTGAAGAACCCCATTAACAAGCAAATACATGCTGTTCAGGGCATAGGCAAGAAGGAGGCCAGGGGGGCTAAAGAGACGGCTCAGAGGTTAAGATCACTGGTTGCTCTTCCAGAGGACCTGAGTTCAAGTCCCAGCACCATATGTTCAAGTCACAGCCATCTATAATGAGTTTGGTGCCCTCTTCTGGTGTGCAGGCAGGAACAATGTATACACAAAAAATAAAAAAAGCACTGGCTGCTCTTCCAGAGGTCCTGAGTTCAACTCCCAGTTTACAATCATCTACAATAAGATCTGGTGCCCCCAGCCGGGCATTGGTGGCGCACGCGCCTTTAATCCCAGCACTCGGGAGGCAGAGGCAGGCGGATCTCTGTGAGTTCGAGGCCAGCCTGGTCTACAGAACGAGTTCCAGGACAACCTCCAAAGCCACAGAGAAACCCTGTCTCGAAAAACCAAAAAAAAAAAAAAAAAAAAATCTGGTGCCCTCTTCTGTGCAAGCAAATGCTGTATACATAACAAATCTTGTAAGGAAGGAAGGAAGGAAGGAAGGAAGGAGGCCAGGCTCATCTAGATGTAGGGTCTAATTTAGTCCATGTCGCTTATTTTTTTGCTTCGGTCCACAAGATCATACAGTAAGATTCCAGTAGACATATTCACCAGGCTAACTCATCAGAATCACCATCAGTGCATTCATCTGGAGAGAAACCCCATTTACAAAGCCATGGGGATAACTGCCCTTTGAATAGTCACTACCATCCCTGTAAAACCCTTGTGAAACCATAGTGCTTCTCCTCCTTTCCATAGTGGGATTCATCCCCCAAAGACACAGCAGTGTATTACTTGGACATAACTCCCTCTTGTACCAATAAACTAGATAACCATGGGACCTATAGGCATTTCTGACAAGTATTCTGGTACTCAGGAGTCACAGAATACTGAGTGTTACACAGCTCAGATGGAAAGGTATCCTGGAACTCGGGAGCCAAGGAATACCACAGGTTGCAGTAAGCTTAGCAGCTTACTGTGGGGATTACAGACCCTGGCCGGAAACCCACCCCTCCATCAGCCTGGAGCAGGCAGCTTCGAGATAATGTTTACTGAAAACAATTCAGTGCTATAAAGCTCTTGATAGGGCTCAGATAAGGGCTCCCTCACTGAAACACCATGACTTTGATCCCCCCTACGGCTAGATGCTTCTTCCTGCTCCCTCCTGTGTCAAACTCACAACTACCATTTGTGGCTTTACCCATTTTCTTATCAGACTTTCCCACTTTGCCACTTCTAAACTGCTGTGAGCCAAACATTACTACCACCCCTTATCTCTCCCACATCTTTCTCTTTGGTGTCGCAGACTGCTTTAACTGGATTCCATAGACTGCAATAATACCATAACGCTTAGTACTACCACACAGCCCCTATGTCCAAACATTCACAACACTTCGACTTCGATTCTCTGTGGCACACAAGTATACCACTGCTAGTACACCTGCTAGGTGGTCTGGGACTTGTATCCCGGTGAGGTGTTCATTTTCCCTAAATTAGGGGTGGTATCTGGTGAAGAGCCCCTGCCAATTCCCATCACTAAATTTATTTTTTTAAGGGCTGGACCGACAGCCTCGAAAACAATACAGAGAAACCCTGTTTCGTAAAAACCAAAAAAATTATTTTTTAAAGATTTATTTATTTATTACAGATACAGTTTGTCTACATGTCAGAAGAAGGTATGTACCAGATTGAATTGTAGATGGTTGTGAGCCAGACCCCCCCCAATCACTAAATTTATAACAGCACGGCATGACAAACGAGCAATTCAGGTCATACCGCTTCTGGCAGCCCTGGGCATAACTGCAGGTGTGGCCACAGGAGCAGCAGGATTGGCTACTTCCCTAACTATGTACCATAGGCTTTCCTCACAATTCATCCAGGGTTACCAACGGGTAGCTCAGACTATCCTTACCCTTCAGGGCCAGACAGACATACTAGCCGCTGTAGTGCTACAAAATTGGAGAGGATTAGATTTACTAACAGCAGAGAGAGGTGGTCTTTGCCTCTTTCTTGGGGAAGAATGTTGCTTTTATGTTAACAAGTCAGGTATAGTAAAGGCAAAGATTCACCAACTTCAGACAGACCTCAAAAACATAAGGAACAGCTTGGTAGCTTTGGCCAGTGGATCACTGATAGTCCAGTATGGAACTGGATGCTACCTTTCTTATCATCAGAGACCTCTTCCATAGCATCAACACATCCTCATAGATAAAGACGTGACTCGAGGTCACCTTGCTGAAACACCACCTCTTAAGACAGGAAGCAAGTTCTGAGAAAATAGACTTGCAGCTTATCTGCCTAGACACTAGGGCATAGGCTTGTATAATAGAAGGTAGATTGTGAAAGATAAAGTTAGAATCTGCAGTTAGGTTACCAGAGGACACAGGATGACCTACCCATCCCACTGACCTTTGCTCCGCCAGGCTCATTGCAGCTGCAGTTAACACCCCCATTCCTTCCCCTCCTCCCTTCCCCTATATAAACCCCTTTGGGATGAAATAAAGGTTGTTGACTTGATCAGAATGCTGTCTTGTGGTCCTTCTTCATATCTCCTGTCCCCCATCTTTCTCCTAGGTATCCCCCAGCCCCCACGTTGAATGTCCCCGGTTCGGGGCATCTCAACCCCTCTTCTCTCTCTTTTCTTAATCCTACTAGTGGCACTTCTTGTCTAGATTCCTTCAGCAACAAGTTCAAAGGATTTCTAACCAGACTTTCAGCCAGTTGCTGTTGCAGGACTACCAGCCCCTAGCTAAGGAGCCAGAGAGCTGACACCTGGACATATCCGGATGATGGAGATAAAGGCTGTCCCATGAACCTCAACTCCCCAATTCAGCAGGAAGTAGTCTAATGATAATGCTGCTCCCTTTCCAAACCCCAGTTGTTTTACTAATAAACAAAACAAAGGGGGAGAATGTAGAGGAAAAGGGCCAACCAAAGAAACGCACCCCAAGCAGAGTCAAAGAAAAACATTTTGGCCCTGCAAGCAGAACCAAAGAAATGCACCCTGACCATTAAACCAGTGCTAAAGAAACACACTTTGTCCCTAGAATCCGAGCCAATGTAAGAAATATTGGCCCTAAAACGAGAGCCAAAAGACTAAAAAGGACCAGTGAAGAAACACACTTTGGCCCTGAAACCAGAGCCAAATCTGACCCTAATCCTGTGCAGAAAACTAACCAGTCTCTGAGCAGGAGATCTATTCATCCTAAACTCAGGGATTGAAACATGACCAATCTCCACCCTGGAAAAATTCTACCCTCTAAGAAACCCTTTTTTTTTTTTTTTTTTTGGTTTTTTCGAGACAGGGTTTCTCTGTATTGTTTGGAGGCTATCCTAGAACTTGCTCTGTAGACCAGGCTGGCCTCGAACTCACAGAGATCCGCCTGCCTCTGCCTCCCGAGTGCTGGGATTAAAGGCGTGCACCACCAACACCCGGCCTAAGAAACCCTTTTTAAACACTGAGTCTGTTCAGGTTGTGGCTGTCTGGTGGTCTCCTTCCACCCTGGCAGAGGCAGTCACTGTCCTGGATTTTTCCCTCCCAATATATCTCTTGAATGAGGTTTGGGTGAAGATGTTCCTGCCAGAACAGACTTGATACACTGGGGAAGCCTTCCCTAACTCCCAGTGTTCCATTTGATCTGCCTCAAAAGGCTTACACAGGACAGGTTGCAAAGCTCTAAGAAAATCCCTGTCTTGGGGAAGGGAACTTGAAATTAATTAAAAGCAAGCATTTTAAACTCGTGTACAAGGGCTCAAGAGATCAACATTGGACTGGGAAGATAATTTGGGGGGGGGTGTTTTGTTTCTGCTTTTTTGAGACAGGGTTTCTCTGTATTGCTTTAGAGGCTGTCCTGGAACTACTTCTTGTAGACCAGGCTGGTCTGGAAATCACAGATATCCACCTGCCTCTGCATCCCAAGTGCTGGGATTAAAGGCTTGTGCCACCAAGGAATATCACAGATCATGAGGGAGCTCTACCTCAGGCCAGCACTGCCCAACGAAGATAATGTTTTTCAAAGCTCATGGGTAGTAGGTTTCCAAATGAGGGATTTGGCAGGCTGTCGCACCTGCTGTGCAGCCTGCATCCGAGAATGTAGCGAGGTGGTCGGGATAGATGACACAGAGACCGGTCGGTTGCTTTAAGAAAACTTTATGCTTCCCAAGTCAGCTTAGGAGGAGATTTCAAGTCCGCTTAGGAGAGCTCTCAGGAGAAGTCCCAGGAGAAGTCTCAGGAGAAGTCTCTCTAAGAAAAAGGAGCTTCCCTTTTTAAGGACTTCTGCCATTCATCTACATACCATTCTTTCCTCCTGGCTGGTGGTCTAATCTCCGGCCCCAGAATCGGGGAGACACCACAGGGAAACAGGAAGAGGCATCTAGCCGTAGGCGGTGTGAAAGGCATGGTATTTCAGTGAGCAAGCCCTTATCTGAGCCCTATGAAGAGCTTTAAAGCACTGAATTGTTTTTAGTAAACATTACATAGATGCCTGCTCCCAGGCCGAAGGGGAAGTGGGTTTCTGCTCAAGGTCTGGTGTCCCCACAATTTACCCCTTTTTATTTTTAAATGAGGCACTCCTGTCTTAGGTCAAGTAGGGTCACCCTCCCTGGCCCGTCTTTGGGGGACCTTGAACCCCTGTTAGGTGGGAGTGGGTCTTCCCCACAGGTTGTCCGTCTCTTAAAATCATTTGTAATAAGGCTTTATGGCTATCGGGATTGCCATGGGCTAAGGCACTTTGAACTCAGCATGAAGCCAGAATGCCTACTGCCACTGTTACCATTCCTAGGACCCCCACTGACATAGCGCCTCTCTGTCACCTGCCCATCCCCTGATCTGGGCCTTAGCATTTTATCACCAGCCTTTCTTTGCTATAAGGGTGATTTATAGTTACAATTTGAAGGTCAAAACAGTGATAAAGTTTACAATCATTTTAAGATCTACTTAGGAAAGCATTAGAGAGTGTACTTGCACAGATACATTAGGTACAATCAATGATGTTACACATGTAGCATTATAAAAAATATGAACAAGAGGCTTGTTGTACTATTTACAGAGTACCAGTTTGTTTCTGTGGTGATGTAGTCTGTAGATTTAATGTTAGTAGTATCAGTCGAACATGTAACCCGAGTCAAAGTCTTTTTGTCGCACCAGGACAAACCACATTTCTCCAGAAGAACATACTGATTCCAGAAACAGGAACTACCAAGTCTGATATTTTAAGTGACCATGTCCTGTTTAAATACTGAAAAGAGGCTTTTGTCACTCATCACAGTCCATACCAATGTCCAAATGTTTTAAATGGGTCTTTTTCCCCCAAAGGGAAAAGCTGGCAAAATGAATTGTTGTTTTAAGGTGTATCAAAGGCTAGCTGTTAATCTTTTAGTTTTGTTGGCTTTGGGATGAAAACTCACGGGTCCAGGAGGTTGATGTAGCAAGCCTGATGAGAAACTGGAAATCTCGAACTGACTGTTTTATTTCTTTTTCGGGCTGTAGATTTGATGACATCAAGGGTCAGGAATACTGATTTAGGAGATCTCGAACTGGCTTGAGCAGGCTCTCACGGTCTCAGGTCTAGTTTTCTCTGCTCCATGTATCTCACCAGATGTTGTGACCGCTACTGAAGCTTTATTCTTTTTCTGTAAGAAAACACAAACATGTCCTTGACCCCAAATTAGGGTCTACTCTACTGTCTAGTGTATGGATGTTTCCATTTGGCCTGAGTAATAGTTGTTTAACTTTTATTATGTTAGAATCTGTCTGAAGCAGATTTCTCACTGGCATTTACATTTTAAAAAATTTTTAAGTGAGGAGTGGATTATTTAATGAATCATGTGGGGACTGGGGACATTACTCCCCCTTTTATTTTTAAATTTTGTTTGAACTGTTGAAGTTGGACCATAACAGTAGAAGGATTTGTCTACCCTCCTTAGTCAACTATCTAGGTGAATTGGGATCACTATTTAAATTATTAGTAGATGTC
The DNA here is from genome assembly GCF_017639785.1 of Mesocricetus auratus. Taxonomy (NCBI): domain Eukaryota; kingdom Metazoa; phylum Chordata; class Mammalia; order Rodentia; family Cricetidae; genus Mesocricetus; species Mesocricetus auratus. Next base: position 36,019,400 of record NW_024429194.1, on the reverse strand, counting down.
CTTTAAAAGGGACATAACCATTAAGTACCTTTGAGAATCATTTAAGGATTGTAAACTATACTACGTCCCAAATAGTCCTTTTTTTTTTTCTAACCTGTAGCTCTCACTAGCTGACAAGGCCTCATTTGCATCTGAGCTGACAAGGCCTAATTTGCATCTACACAGACACCTTTGGGGGTGGGGGCCTGCCAAAGTGGCAGGACAGTTCCCTGAAAAAAACCTCTCTTTTTTTTTTCCTCTCTCTCTCTCTCTGACTGGTTCTGAGGGCTTAACTTGAATTTTTTGTTAAAACATTAACCGACTGACTGGATGTTTTTTTTTTTTGGCTATATTTAAATTGATTTACATAGTTATTAACTGTTTGAAGGGATTTAAGTATCCCTATAATCATATCCAAGGCAGTTAGAACAGTTGTTTTTATCAACATTTATATATTTACTTTTTATACTTTATACATAATGATGTGGCCACGTCCATACACACAGACCATGTATACATATCTCTCCTTGTCTAGGTTATGATTAGTTTGTTGAACTGAAACTTCTTTAACAGAACAACTCCAGTCAATCTTTTAATTAAAACTAAAGGTTGAAAAAGTCCTGTATGTCCCTCATCGTTTTTTTATTAGAGAAGTTTTGAGCTACACTCAGGGGCTACAGCCATACCCACTCCTTGTAATTTTGTAGATGCAAAGTGGAAAGGCCAGGCTTTTGCCAAAAGTTTTTAGAGATGACTCACAAAATTTAATAACCTACCCCATATAAATGTAACCAAACATTTTTATTTTATATACCTTTGTCTTTTTTTTACTGAATGTTAATACCTCATTTATTAACTGTTATCAATTTTTTTAAATTTACCCATCTTTAATCTATCCTCCCATTGAGGATGATCCTCCAATCTACCCTCCGAGGGCAACTTCTTATCTTAGGTTCCCTTTTTTTTTTTTGACCTTTGTTAGGTGAGGGCCTAGACATTTAATTCAATCCACCCTTTAACTGAGGGTGATCTCTTAGGTTTTCTTTTTTTCCTGACCTTTGTCAGGCAAGGTCCTAAACATTTAATCTGGTACCCCTAGCTTGGTACCCCCTTTTTAATACATACTTATAGCCTTACTTGTTGGCTATCCTTTTAGATTTTTGAGTTTTTATTTATTTTCCTGACCTCAGTGGATAAGGTGAAAAACTGGCCTCATTTATTAACTTTACCAGTTTTTAAATTTTATCTTTAATCCATCCTTCCATTGAGGATGATTTTTTAATCTACCCTCCAACTGAGGGCAACTTCTTAGGTTTAGCTTTTCTTTTTTGACCTTTGTTAGGCAAAGACCTAGACATTTAATCTGGTACCCCTAGCTTGGTACCCTTTTTTAAATACATACTTATAGCCTTACTATTTGGCTATTTTTTTAGATCTTTGAGTTTTTTTTTTTTTTTTACTTTCCTGACCTCAGTGGAAAAAAAAAAAAAGAAACCATGGGGAATAGTTCTGGGAAGCTTAAATTACAGTATCAAGTTAAAAAGTTACTTAAAGGACATGGGACTACAGTAAAGTCTAAAACCTTGGAAGGCTTTTTAAAATGGATTAAACGTGCGAGTCCATGGTTCATTACTGGGGGAGACTTAAATGTCCCAGATTGGAAGGATGTTCACTATGATCTTTAGAGTCGGGTGTTGGTGGCAGGCAAATAGTCAAGGTTGTAGGAGCAGAACATACACATAACAAGATAACAAGTTGGCCATAACAACCTCCTGATCTCCAGGCAGTATAGGCACATGCCTTTAATCCCACCACTTAGGCAGAGGCAGGAGAGTCTCTGTGAGTTTGAGGCCAGCCTGGTCTACATAGGCAGTTCCAGGAGACTCAAGGCTACACAGAGAAACTTGTCTTGAAAAAAATAACAAAAACAAAAAAGGAAACAGACAAACAAAAGTCATCTCCTAAAACAAAGACATGATTGCAAGATGGTCACAAATGGGTAACAAGGTGGTCCTAACAATAAGTGGTATAATCCCCCCCAAAGAGCAAACAATATATGGTAGAATAACTTTTTTGAAGCAAAGACAGGGTTGAGACAGGTAAGGGCACAGGAGCTATGGGCATCCATTTGGTTGTGAAGGAGATAGCTTAGAAGATCTGTGCTATCTTTTGCCTTCCCATGCCTCTGTGCTTATAGCTGATCATCCTCAGGAAACCATCCCTCTCCTATTCTTAGTCCAAGGTCTCACACTTCCTGTCTCCTAGTTCCTCTTCATTGGAGCACTGTGTGGTTGTGCATGAGACTGGCACCTGCTATGAAGCCAGATTCCCTTGCCTCAAACATGACTGTCCAAAAAACAGGTGCGAACACACACACACAACCCCGAGACATTAAAATACGACATTGTAAATGATACTGGCTCCTTATGTCGATCCTATGAATCTCAGGTACAACCACGACATTTTCTTTTTTAAATGTATATTTTAAAAAACTACATTTTTTTTTTTTTTTTTTTTTTTTTTTTTGGTTTTTCGAGGCAGGGTTTCTCTGTATTGTTTTGGAGGCTGTCCTGGAACTCGCTTGTAGACCAGGATGGCCTCGAACTCCCAAAGATCCACCTGCCTCTGCCTCCTGAGTGCCAGGATTAAAGGCGTGCGCAACCAACGCCCCGCACATTTGTTAAATATATATATATGTATATATAGCTTATTTATCGTGTACACATTGTTTTGCACGCATGCCATACAGAGGACACCAGATGTCATCCAAAATGATTGTGAGACTCAATGTGGTTGCCAGGAATTGAACTCGGGACCCCTGGAAAAAACAGTCAGTACTCTTAACTGCTGAGGCATCTCTTCAACCCCGGAGCCTTTTTCCATAATGAAGTGGCTTGCTTAACCCATGTGCGAACTCCTTAACCCAATAGAAGCTGCTGCAGAACGGCGTATTATGCCAACTCCTGCCTAGACGCAGGAAAGCTACAAGAAGCAGAAAGCAAACACAAATCCTCGGGATGTTGGGAGCTCGGAAGAAGAAGGGCTATAATTCTTACATTTAACAGAAAATATTCCCCGAGGGGGTACACCGTTCCCGGAGGTACTGCAATACCAGGTCGATGCGTGGAGTGGACGGAGCAAGCTCCTATTCCAACTCCTACTTCCAAAAATCCATTTAATATATTGTCCTCGGATAGAGGACGTATCAGATATTAAACTGATAAGAACAGATACTACACTTGATCTTAGCCAAAAGGCCGAGAAGCGATACCGAGCACTACCCGCGCAGCCTTGCCCCGCGCTCGCCGGCCACACCAACGTCGTGGTGACCGCTCGCAAACCTGACCCCTGGCCCCTCCCCGCGTCTCCTTCCCCTTGGCGTCCTCGTCCGCGTCCTCCGCACCCCACGCTCGCTCTCTAAACCCACAGCTTCGCTTACAAATTCCACGACCCTGGCGCTCCCGGCATTCCCGCGCGCGCACGCCGCGTCTGATTTGCATGTACCGCCCCCTCGCGAGGGGCGTGACGATCTCAGTGAGAACCTCGGAGGCGGACGGTGGCCGAAGAAGGAGAAATCTCCTTTCTCCGCGAGGCTTGGTCCCGAGCCAGGAGGTCGGCGCTGTGGTCCAGAAGCTTGTCCCAATCCTGAAGTTGTGTGACTGACACCGCGTCCTCCCTCCCCTCACCTGGTGACTTAGCACAGACCGAAGGCCTCTCCTATGCCCATCACAAGAGCGATCCAGGCTATTGTAGCTAACTCAGCCCTCTGGCTCTCTTACTCCAGTCTGGGCACTTTATTGGCTGTAGTGTCATCAGGACTTCTCTCAGTGCCCCAGCCCTTGCCAGGTGCCCAAGGTGCATCAGGTACTCTAGGTACCCAGCGAGACGTTTGTGGGGTGATCAAGGCTCGGGTAGGCAGTGATGCCAACACACCCAGAATCAGTTGGGGGACTGCTGGCCTGATTCAGAGGTCAGTAAAGATGTCCGACTTAGTGATAGCACATCAAACAAGTGTGGGTACTGCTCTGAGAGAAGATAGTCAGGCGTAAAGATGGGGCCCTGATTTTCTCTCTTTTCTTTTTCTTTTTTTTTTTTAAAGATTTATTTATATTTATTGCATATACAGTGTTCTGTCTACACACCAGAAGAGGGCACCAGATTGAACTGTAGATGGTTGTGAGCCACCATGTGGTTGCTGGGAATTGAACTCAGGACCTCTGGAAGAGCAGTCAGTGCTCTTAACCTCTGAGCCATCTCTCCAGCCCCCTCTCTCTTTTCTTCTTTATGCTTATTTGTGTTTACTTTTCGAGACAAGGTTTTCTCTTTATAACAGCCCTGGCTGTCCTAGAACTTGCTTCGTAGACCAGGCTGGCCTCGAACTCACAGAGATGCTCTGAGTGTTAAAGGCCAGGGTAGGGGCTCACTCTCCGTTATGTAGCTTTGGCTGCTCAGGAATTCATGGCCTCGAACTCTTGAGATTTTGAGGGTGAAGGGGCAGTTTCGACAGGGTTTCCCTGTGGCTTTGGAGGCTGTCCTGGAACTAGCTCTTGTAGACCAGCTGGTCTCGAACTCACAGAGATCCACCTGCCTCTGCCTCCCGAGTGCTCGGATCAAAGGCGTGCGCCACCAAAGCCCGCCTAATGGGAGAGCTCTAACGTTTGTTCAAAGTCAGATTTGGCCAGCTTTCTGGTTGAGTGACCTTGGGTAGAGTTCTTTCGTACTCTCCATACTTCATAGGCCTCAGCTGTGCCCTAGAAAGGATTGACTGTTTGGAGTTGGTAGATCGGAGCATGGCATGCAACGGCGTTCAGACAGTGGTTCCCTTCTAACTTCCCTTCTCTCTGCTTTGCTTCACCTCTGAGCCTCTGGTGCTGCAGCAAGCAGCCTGTCACTCCTGCTCCCGAGATGTGACTCATTTCCTAGGATCTTGGCTTTCCAAGTACTGGATTAAAGGTGTGTGTCACCCCATCTGGTCCCAGTCCCCATTTTTTTTATTTGTTTGTTTTGTTTTGTTTTTGGAGACAGGTTTTCTTTATATTGTTTTGGAGGCTGTCCTGGAACTTGCTCTGTAGACCAGGCTGGCCTGGAACTCACAGAGATCCGCCTGCCTCTGCCTCCCGAGTGCTGGGATTAAAGGCGTGCACCACCAACACCCGGCTCCCCGTCCCCATTTTTGACAAGGCTTCTGGGAAATGCACAGCAAGCACTTCACCAACTGAGCTGTGTTCCAAGTCCCTTTGGGCTGTTTGTTACTTTCTTCATTCAAGGTGTCCTTAAGTGACCCAGACTATCCACAAACTTGGGTCTTCTTACGTCAGGTGCCCAACTATTCCCATTACAGGTACGCTCTGTAATACCTGGCTTAAATTTAGTAATCTGTTGAATTCAACATCCCCAAAACAGATTTAAGTTACAGGCATTTTACAATTAGCCACTAGGTTCAAAATCCTACATCCATTTTATACTTACTAAAATATGTCTTTATTAAGTGAAAGATTTTAGTAGGCCACACCTTAAATTTTGCCTCAGAAGACTTCTGGATAACACGCCCCCACTAACAGGGCTGCATTCTGACTTGGGCCGTAGGCATCTGAAGGGGTTAAACTCTCCCACTTTTTACAACTGAATCTAAGTTTCATGTCTCTGAGGATGGATACACAGGTGTCTTTTGTAACAAAGGGCCGTTTGTCTACAAGGCCTTTACAATCAGGATCAAGGAAGAGAACAAACAGAGGGTCTAAGTCATCCTCACAGTATCTCAAGGACAGACCCAGCTGCCCCCTTCTGAGTCACATCCAAGCTTGTGCAGATGTGTCCAAAAGTGATAAGACCAAACCTCGGCCAATTAGAAATATACTAATGACCTTAATTAGTTAATGCTTGCTTAACTAATTATGTAGCTGACCCTGAAACTCCCCTTAGATGTGCTCAAAAGTTGCTGCCCGTCCCTCTCAGGGCCATTGCAGGGTCCTCCCTGCAGGTGGGGGGGGGGAGGGCCGGTCCAGCTGGCCTCTTCCCGGGAGCTGAGCAGCTGAGTGGGATGGTGAGCATCGACGACTCAGACTCTTCCCCATTAGTTACCAGGGAGGAAAAAACCACACTGAGTCGGGAGTCTGTGGAAGCAGGATCTCAATTTATTTCAACATGCAGGAACTTACATACTGAGGTAGGGGATGGGAATCTTAGGATAGGGTAAGGTGACGTGAGGAGTTAAGGGCCAATAGTATCCCACCAAGCAGGCAGGTAGCTAGGCAGGGGGCAATCTTGCATCAGATCTGGCTGAGTCACCCCGACGTGGAGGTTACAGGTTAGAGACAGGTCGCTAAACTCTAGCCAGGCTCAAGAGGTTACACTGGGCCTCACATCCGAGCCCAAAACTCAAGACAGGCTTAGGAGCTTACATGGGGCCTCGCATCCAAGCCTTTCTTAGGCCCAACAGGCCATTACCATTTTTGTGCACGTGAACGACCCCACATGCATGCTGGTATAAGATGATCTTTGTGGTTACATACTATTTGAATCTGAGGTCTTCCTCCAGCGTTTCCTCGGACCCTACACAGTCCAGGACTGTTTCTACGTGGTCTCCTTGGCCATGCAGCTATGCAGTTTCCTCTTCCGCAGCGGGAATGACAGTTCCACGGTCCTACCTGTGAAGAGCTCTGCTGCCCCGAGAGCTAAGGAAAGTTCATCCACACAGCCTACACTTGAGCGTCCAGAGGGCTATGCTCCAGGGTTACTGCTGAGTGACTTCATTGTCCAACAAAAGTTTATAAATTTAAAAGCCTGTTTTAGGGCTGGAGAGATGGCTCGGCCGTTAAAGGTTAGGTTCACAACCAAAAAAGCTTGTGTTGGGCCAGGCATTGGTGTCATATGCCTTTTAATCCCAGCACTCAGGAGGCAGAGGCAGGTAGATCTCTGTGAGTTCGAGGCCAGCCTGGTCTACAAGAGCTAGTTCCAGGACGGGCTCCAAAGTAATACAGAGAAATCCATAGTGAATATGTGGAGATCAGAAGTGGCAGGAGTAGCTGTCTCCTTCAGGTGCGTGGGTCAGGAATGGAACTCGTTACCCTGCTTAGCAGCGAATATCCTTATCACTGAGCACTTGCTGTCCCCATGCCCCACCAAGACAAATAAAGGGGCTGTGCAATTACTTTGCAGAGGGAACCATGAGCTTCCAGAGCCCGTGCATGCTAACTAAGTTTGTTTTCAGGGCTGGCATTTTGGGAGTTGGCGTGGAATAAAAACCATTTGGGCATCTTCTTTCCTCCCACCCACGACGTTGACCCAAGTGACTGACCAAAACCTCCAACTTAAAAGTTCTTCAGTGAAAAAAGGGAAAATGTCAATGCTATCTGCCCGCAGAAACTTATTGTCTGCCCCCTTTCCATCTTGACCTCACAACATTTTCCAGAACTATTGATGGTAGCCGATGTTATAGGAGATACAATATATTTATTTACCAGAGAGAGAGTCACCCAAGCTAGGAGTTAGAAGCCTGGCTGGCTTCCAAGAAAAAAGGGAGAGCCTTTTCCTTTCACTTCCTTTTATCTCTACCTGTGCTAATTTACTTGTCCCCACCCTCATGGGCAGATAGCTTTGTGGGGTTCACTCCTACACAGAACACCCCCAATATCCTGCTCCCCTCTGGTGTTTTGTCACCCCTTGCCCCCTGAATCAGGCCAGGGGCTCCCAGATGCTTCTTATTCTGGGCTTGTGTGCGGCACCACACAAACGTTTGCTGAACACTGCGTGCTGTGCTCTCAACAAGGGCAGGCACACCCAAGTCCCAAAGATACCACAGCGCGCAAAGATGCAGACCGCAGTACAGAAGTAACAGTAATTGCCCAACCTAGAGCACCAATGAATTAGGCACCAGTGTCTGGAGATGAATTTATTCAATGTGTGCATACACGTTTGCTTGGTGTGAGTTACTATGCTCCACACGTGTATAGTCTTAACAGGCACGGGAAAGCTGCAGATCGAGCTTGCGGCGGCTCACAAACAGCTTTAGGAAGACGGGGACACCCGACGCTGTGCGGTCCTTCAGGGACCAGGTGAAGGAGCGGAGGTCACGGTGTCAGTCACACAGAGCTTTTGGAGGAGCGGTGCAGACCAGAATCCCTCCCCTTTCACCAGTCTCGTCCATTCGTTCCCAGCGGAACCAGTCACTCGGCCGACAGGCGAAGCTCTTCCTCGGCCCAAGCAGAATTAGACAAACGGATCCGAAAAGCGGTTACCGTCCTCTTACTTTGCCCTTCAGGAGCTTCCCGCTGCGGGCCCGCCCTCGAATTTACGTTTCCGGTGGAGTATAAACCGGAAGTGCTCCGGAGCCAGCACGAGCACCATGCGGATGCTGCCCGGAGTTCCGGTCCACCACGCCCTCGCGAGGGGGCGGGGCATGCAAATCAGACGCGGCCTGCGCGCGCGGGAATGCCGGGAGCACCAGGGTCGTGGAATTTGTAAGCGAAGCTGTGGGTTTAGAGAGCGAGCGTGGGGTGCGGAGGACGCGGACGAGGACGCCAAGGGGAAGGAGACGCGGGGAGGGGCCAGGGGTCAGGTTTGCGAGCGGTCACCACGACGTTGGTGTGGCCGGCGAGCGCGGGGCAAGGCTGCGCGGGTAGTGCTCGGTATCGCTTCTCGGCCTTTTGGCTAAGATCAAGTGTAGTATCTGTTCTTATCAGTTTAATATCTGATACGTCCTCTATCCGAGGACAATATATTAAATGGATTTTTGGAAGTAGGAGTTGGAATAGGAGCTTGCTCCGTCCACTCCACGCATCGACCTGGTATTGCAGTACCTCCGGGAACGGTGCACCCCCTCGGGGAATAAGACCTGTTAAAAAGTAGAGTTTAAGTTCTGAGAGCTGTGGTTTAGCGTTTTTTTTTTACCGTTTGCCTATTTCAGGGTGTCTTTTCCGTGTGCTCCGAGTGTCTAAGGGATCTGAGAGAAAATGCTGGCTGCGGTTTTCCTAGATACGAAGTTAAACACCCGGTCGAGCTCTCTACTGTTCCTCTCATTTGAACTATATTTCATGTGATTTCCAAGTTTCCCCGTTGTTTTAAGTCTCACAACATGTTGTAAGAAATCCTAGGGCCACAGAACAGCCACATAGGCACATCCTAGAATTGAAATGAGGGGCACAGCACTAGAGGGAATTGAAGGAGATTCTGGAAGCCCGATTCCCACTCACACAAGCCTAGGGGAGGTGTGACTGTACAGTGGAACTCGCGATGTAGTTCCAGCAATCTCCTGCTTTCACCTCCTGAGCACTGGGATGGAAGGTATGGGTCGGGTCTCTGGGTCTTGCTTATGAGGTACTGGGGATCAAACCAGAACTTCCTGTAGGCTGTGTAGTTAAGCTTAACTCCGGGTCAGCCGTCCTTGTGAAAATGGAACTGGGCCCTTAACTTGTTTTGTTTAGTTTATTCCTTTGCCAGATGGCCAAATGAACAGGCAGCGGGACAGGCTGAAAGAAACCTACAGCAATACATACCCCCCCACCAAACACACACACACACACACACACACACACACACACACACACACACACACAAATTTACTCATATTTTAAAATAAAAAGGTATGTTAAAAGATAACTGGTTTGAACACAAAAGTACATTTATTTTGAACACAAAGGTACATTTATTTTAGGGAGTAGTTTTTGCATAGATAAAACTGATAACATTAAAATTAGGGGTTTTGTTTTGTTTTATTCTTTGCCTCCACAGAAATTATAATCTCTTGTGAAGTACAAAACACCGGGCATTGGTGGCGCACGCCTTTAAACCCAGCACTCGGGAGGCAGAGGCAGGTGGATCTCTGTGAGTTCGAGGCCAGGCTCGACAGACAGCCTCCAAAACAATACAGAGAAACTTTGTCTCATAAAAACAAAAAACGAACAAAAAACAAAACAAAACAAAATTCTCAAGATGCTAAGGCACACAGGAACAGGAACAAGACAGGCAGGTGCTTCCTTGACTTAGAGCCTGGACTTCTTAAAAGATTCCTTCATTCTCCTGACCACAGAAAGGTCCCCAAGTCCTGCAGGCCAGTTGTCGTGATCTGTTTAGTAAGTGGAAAAGGGCGTGTCACTTGCAAATCTCTTAAACCTTTGTCCTAGTTTCTACCCACATTTCTACCCACATGCTTTTGCTTGCTTGCCTGCTTGTGTTTTTAACTCACCAAGGCTAGGAAAAAGAAATCTGTAGGACAAACAGTGTTGCAAGGATCCTTAGATTGGAATGCCAGGCAAGCCTCCCGCTAGCTTTCTCAGTTGGAAAAACTTCTGTGTGTAAAGGGAGGAACTGTCAGTGCCTCCCACCTCCTGCCCCAGGTTATTCCTTAAAAGCGGGCATCTTAGCCGGGCGTTGGTGGCCCACGCCTTTAATCCCAGCACTCGGGAGGCAGAGGCAGGCAGATCTCTGTGAGTTCGAGGCCAGCCTGGTCTACAAAGTGAGTTCCAGGACAGCCTCCAAAGCCACAGAGAAACCCTGTCTCGAAAAACCAAAAAAAAAAAAGTGGGCATCTTTGTGTGCTGATCCAACACAGGCAGATTCAGAACCATGCAAGTCATGCTAAGATGAAGTCCTTCTCTCCTGGCTCTCTGATGCGGGGGGGGATGTGGCCAAAGAGAAAGATGACCTAATGGGAACAAACACAGAGGAGGAGGAGAAGGTGGGCTTTGGTAAGTCTTGCCTGCTTAGTGGGCCAACAATAACTTCCTTTACTGACAGGTAAACCGTGACCAGCAACCTAAGCCACACAGAGCTTGACGCCATGTGCAAACTACCTTAATCCCCCAGGAAATACATTCCTGTTTTCCTTTTGAGACAGGGTCTCTCTACATAGACCTGGCTGTCCTGGAATTCACTATGTAGACCATAGACCAGACTTCAAATTCACAGAGATCTCTCTGCCTCTGCCTCTTGAGTGTTGGGATTAAGGGTGTGTGCCATCATGCCTGGCTTCTCTTTCCTTTTCTGAAGAAAAACAGCTCAGCCCCCAGGAAGCAGCATGGATTCAACTCCACCGTGCTCACTACTGATTAAATACCACCTCAGAATTTTTGTCTTTGCAACTGAGGTCCTAGCAATTATAGTAGTAGGATTGTGGTGGTGCACACCTTTAACCCCATCACTTGGAAAGCAGAAGCAGGTGGCCAGCCTGGTCTACATAGTGAGTTGCAGGACAGCAATGGTAACATATAATATAATACCCTGTCTCAAAACACCAAAACAAACAAGCAAAAATCCAATCAACTAACCATTTGTAGTATTAAGGGTATCACCACATCATTGTAGACATCCACAAGGATGGGAGCAGACTGGTGGCAGGCAGTCTTATCAACCACGTGTTAATCTGCTAACAGCCACACTTGTAACTGCCTTTGGAAAGAGGTCACACACACACACACACACACACACACACAATATTCTGAAGTTTGGGGATTTTACCATGCCTTTTTTTTTTTTTTTTATTTTGGTTTTTCGAGACAGGGTTTCTCTGTATTGCCTGGAAATGGTCCTAGAACTCATTCTGTAGACCAGGCTGGCTTCAAACTCAGAGATCTGCCTGCCTCTGCCTCCCTAGTGTTGGATTAAGGGCATGTGCCACCAATACCCGGCCATGTAATATTGAATTTACAAAGAATTTACAAAAGTGCAATTTCAAGCCAAGCATCATTGCATACACCTGAAATACCAGTACTCGGGAGGCTGAGGGCAGCCTGGGCTACACAGAGATTTTGTCTCAATAAAGTAAAATAAATACTGCTTTTATGAATTAAAAATGAGTGGAGGCTGGAGAGATGGCTCAGTGGTTACGAATTTTGACTACTCTTCCAGAGGACCAGGGTTCAAGTCCCAGCACTCACATGGCAGCTCACAGCTGTCTGTAACTCCAGTTCCAAGAGATCTGACACCTTCACACCAATGCACGTAAAATAAATTTAAATAAATTATTTAAAAAAACAATTGAAGACAGAAACGGATCATTATATAGACTCCAAAGAGAGGACAAAGTAGACTTGGACTGCATAGACCCTTCCATCTATGCGAACCACTTACTAGATGGGGAAGGGGAATTAGATCTATAAAATATGTAGGCAGCCTCTGCCTCCTCTCTGTTCCTCTTTGTACTTACCGGTTTAGAGATTTTCTTCAGCTGAGAATATTTTCTTTAAAGTTCTATCACAAACATAAGCATTTGGTACTTTTTGATGCCCCATAAGAGAATGCCTTCCCCTCTGCAGTAGTGTCCTAAGACACGGAGCCTGGGAAGGTGAGGAGCTAATGACTGCTTACCTGGTATGCTGACGGAGTGAGTATACAAAGACTGGCCCCCGTCCACATTGACCAACTGTCCAGTGATAAAGGACGCTGCAGGGGACAGCAGGAAACACACCAAGGACGAGACCTGGGGACGGAAGAGGAGACGTGTGTTCATAAGAGGAAAGGCTAAAAAAGTTAAGCGAAGGACCAAAGGCTTTTCTTCTCCATTCCCGGGAGCCTGGTACTCCCGAGCGAGCACATCTCAAACCACATATGCGCATCAGGATCCGACAGCACCGAGACCATGTGCTTTTACAGTTGGGACAACAGTGAAGTCAGGTAGAAAGATCAGGGCAAAGGCGGCAAGATGTGAAGAGGCCTCGGACAGCGGCGCTCAAGCAGCATGGCGTGAGAAGCCGCAGGTGAACCCCGAATCTCGGCAGTTCCCCACATCCAGCCATTAACTCCCTTCTGAGGCTCCCCTTGCCTGACACAACCCCATCTGTCACCACTGCCGCGTGCTGCTCACAGCCTGGTCCCAGACAGCGGAGGGTGTGCAGCGGGGCTGCGTCCTGCAGCTATGCAGATCACAGCAGCTTTCCACCAGCTGACTGCACCCCACCACGTCCCCAAGATGTAGTCACTTGGTAAGGTTCAGAGAAACTCCCCAAACCAAAGAGAACTCATTTTACTGATGGTAAACAGAAACCGAGTTCTGCAAAGGGTGATGGTTCCTAGCACAGCCCTCTCCTGGCTTTTTTGCTGTTTTTTCGAGACAGGCTTTCTCGGTGTAGCTTTGGGGCCTATCCTGGCACTCGCTCTGTAGACCAGCGATTGCCTCGAACTCACAGTACAGTAGCCATCTCAAGAAAATTCTCTCCTACTAGTTTTTACATTTTACTTACATGTATGTATAATGTGTGTGTCCTGAGTGGGTATGTGCACTCGTGCGTGCAGGTGCCTGAGGATCCAGAAAGACTCAGACCTCATAGACCGACCTACAGTTCAGGTGGTCGTGAGCCACCTAATGTGGGTCCCCAGAGCCAAACCTGGGTACTCAGTAAGAGCTCTATGTGCTTTTGTTGTCGTTGTTGTTTTTCAGGACAGGGTTTCTCTGTAGTCCTGGCTGTCCTGGAACTCACTCTGTAGACAGGCTCACTCGAGGCAGGCTGGCCTCGAACTCAGAGTTCCCACTGAGTACTGGGATTCCAGGTGTGTGCTACCACCATCTGACTTCAACACATGCCCTGAACCACTGGCCAATCTCTCCAGTTCCACAACTACTTTTTTGGGGGGTAGGGTGGTTTCGAGACAGGGTTTCTCTGGCTTTGGAGCCTGTCCTGGAACTAGCTCTTGGTCTGGAACTCACAGAGATGGGACTGCCTCTGCCTGCCGAGTGCTGGGAATAAAGGCATGTGCCACCAACACCCGGCCTCCACAACCACTTTCTAAATGAAACATCATTTTTACCTGATGTCTGAAATGGCTGGGTTACAGTTAAAATGAGTATCTGGACAAGGTTTTCTTTTCATGTATTAATTAAAAATTTTGACAATTTCATTTATGTATATGAGTTTTAGTCATTCTCCTTCATTACCCTCTCTCATCTCTCTCCTATTCCCACTGAATCTGCTCTTCTCCAAACCAGTCCCCCTCCCCCTCAGCAAGCACTTCTTTTCTTTTCTTCCTTTCAGTCTGTCTGTCTTTCTTTCAACGGAGGAAGTGAGGCATACATGCAGGCAGAACACTGAATACATAAGAAATAACTAAACTTTAAATAAAAAAAGAAAGTATGGTGACACCACGTCAGGTAATTTTAAAGAAACTGTTGGGGCTGTAGCCGAGCTCTAGCATGCCCAAGACCCCGGGGTCACTCTTCCACAGTGAATAAACCAGGTGGTGCCAGCCTGTAATCCCAGCACTCAGCAGACTGAAGTAGAGGAATCAGAGATACAAGCCATTCTCTGCTACATATCAAATTGGGGGCCCAGCCTTGAATACATGAGACTCTGTCTCAAAAAAACAAAACAAAACAAACAAACAAACAAACAAAAAAAAACTAACACCAATCAACCAAACCAAAATCTCTTGTTGAACTAAGAAAAATAAGACTGACATTCATGTGATGGCTATTCAAATGATCTCTTCTTTTCCAGCTCTCCAGCTGTAGGACGGCCAGACTTTCTATGCTTTTGCTAAAAAATCAGATTTCAACAGATTGAATGAAGAGGCAAAGGCAACGGTCCAGCACATACGAGAAAGCCACAAATTAAAAAGTTTGTAAATGTGTCAGATGAATGTAAAAAGAAATGCTTTGTTTGGGAAAAGGTAGCTATTTTATTTAAAATAGTAACATAATGCTTGCTATTTTTTAAATAAAGTAGTATTTCTTACATTCTTGGTTTAAATTTCTAATATGATTCTGACACTCTAATTCACATTAACAAAAAACCATCTATCCCAAGTAAAATTTAATGATGTTATCTGCTCATTTCAAACAATTTAAAGTCTTTCCTTTCAGAAGGAAGATGTAAACAGAACACAGCCCATTGAATGGTTATTTGGGTCAGTATCTCTATGTAGACCAGGTTAGCCTCTAACTCACAGAGAACTGCCTGCCTCTGCCTCCCAGAGTACTGAGATTAAAGGTGTGCGCCACCATGCCCAGCTGCTGTCTTCTAAGTTTTAGCATATGATCTATGCTAATTTAGGATTTCATGCCTAGAAATAGACTCTCTCGATACAGTGTGGGACCACATTCAGGAACCTTCACTGTAGGATTACTCCCCTCACAAAAACATAGGATCTAAATTAGAACAGCAGTCTCTTGACATAAAAAATTCAATAAATGTAGGTATGTGTGTCTGTAAAGTAGAAACACATAAAATGTAACACGAGCTATTTCTAGAGACTAGAACCACATCCCCGCTCCTATCAAGAGTTTTGTAGCTTTGACTTAATGGGCAAGACACATGGTGTAATGTACTTCTGCACATCCAGGTGTCCTAAGGCATGTGCTGACTGGGCTATCAGCGTGTGTGCAGTGCAAGAGCACACATATATGTGGCACACACACACACCACACAATGAAAATGAATAAAATAAAATTTGAAATCTTGGGCAGTTTTTGCACTAATATTTATCTAGATAAACTCAGAATGCTAAATTCCAAAATTATATTAAATTTATAAGTTAATGTAAGGAAATCTGACGATTTAAAAATATTTTTTTTGGCTTTGGAGAGATGACTCAGTCGTTAAGAACATGTTTTTACTCTTGCCAAGAACCTGAGTTGGTTCCCAGCACCCATGTCACATGGCTCACAATGGCCTATTAATTTCAGCTTTGAAGGATCCAGCACCCTCTTGTGGCCTCCAAGGGCGTGGCAGTCAAGGGGCAACCTGTGGGAGCTTGAATCAAATCTTTACCTGCTAACCCCTCTTACTGGCACCTAGAACTGTAATTTGCCTTTACTTTATTTTGGATTTTGCTTGTTTGATTTTTGGAGACAGAGTTTCACTGGGTAGCCCAGGCTGGCCTGGAAGTTGCTATGTGGACCAGTGGACCAGTCAAACTCATTTTCACAGAGATCTCCGCTGTCTGCTTTTGCCTCCTACACACTAGGATTAAAGGCATGGGCCCAGCAAAAATTGGCTTTTTAATAAAATTGATTCTCCTACCAAGAAATCTGACTTATATTTATTTAAAATATTTATATTGTTAGTGTGTATGTGTGTGTGAGTGTGTGTGTAGGATTACACACGTGAATGCAGGTGCCTGCCGGCAGAGGCCAGAGGTGCTGGATCCCCCTGCAGTGGTAATTATAGGCAGCTGCCAGCCATCTGATGCAGTTGCTGGGAATTGAACTCAGGTCCTCTGGAAGAGCAGTTCCTGCTCTTAACTGCTGAGCCACAGCCACCCATACCTTTATTTATCTGTTTTTTTTCATTCTTCTGTAAGAACCTTCTCCCCCACTCCCACCACCATTAGAGCTACATTTATTTCTAGGTCATTTGAAAAAGCTACTGGGTTTTACATACTTGAACTCCGTAAGTCTATAATTATCTGGCTTGCTTAGAGCGGCTTAGAGCGGCTTGTACCAATACTGCATGTGATAAAATGCAAAGCAGCATCAAACAAGAAAACATGTTGTCTTTAACTTCACAACTTTCATTCCTGAGGAAATTCTGCCGTCAGCAGCGAAAACAACTACCTGGGTTATTTCCCAGAGCCCAAAGCACAGGCACAGGAGAAACAGTTTGGTGGCAGTGGAATAATCATCTCTACTAGTGAACCAGGCCACATGCCAAGGGTACCAAATATCACACATTTCTCAAGTCACTCTCGTCAATGGCAGATAAATACATCACCTCCTCAGGGATTCCAATGCGCTTAGCTGGGATATTATCAAAGGCCATTTCAAACATGCTTTGTCCCAATTCACCATAGTTGTCAACAGCAGTCTGGGAATAAATAACTCCCTATATGAGAAAACAAAGCAGGAAGGAGATTAAACAGGGAAAATGAAATCGCCAAGACACCAAGGGCTGGGGATGTAACTCAGAGGGAGAGCATTTGTCTGGCATGATTTAGGCCCTAGGCTCTGTTCCTAGTGCCGAAACAACAGCAACCAGCAGGTGTCAGGGAAACACAGCCACCAACAACCAAATGTCACAGAGAAGATAAACTTTCTTTAAGATTTATTTATTTATTTTCTGGTTTGGTTTTGTTTTTCTTCAAGACAGGGTTTCTCTGTATTGCTTTGGAAGTTGTCCTGGAACTCACAGAGATCCACCTGCCTCTGCCTCCCAAGTGCTGGGATTAAAGGTGTGAGCCACCAATGTCCAGCAAGATTTTTTTATTTCTTATGTATTCAGTGTTCTGAATGCATATAATGCCTGCTCACTGGAAGAGGGCAACAGCACCAGAACTCATTACCGATGGTTGTGAGCAACCATATGGTTGCTGGGAATTGAACTCAGGACCTCTGGAAGAGCAGGCAGTGCTCTTAACCTCTGAGCCATCTCTCCAGCCCTAAGGTAAATGTTTCTAAATCAGGGTTTCTCAAAACTGTCAAAGGGGTCCAGCCAACCACTGTGTACCAGCAGAGCGTTTGAATGGTCACGTGTGAGGTCTTCTCCCTTTTAATAACCAGCTAAGTCTTGGACTCTTTTTTTTTTTTTTTGTGCAAGACTGGGTTGCTGAAGAGTATGTTTATGTAAGTACTTTAGCGGGAAACCTCACCAGGACAAAGGGCCTAGCTCTCCTATGAGCCTGCCTGCTTTACCAGGGAAGAGGTGCAAGTATAGGGTTTCCAAATTTAAAGTGAAATTTAAAAAACACACCAGAATCCAAGATTTATGTATGTATGTGGGAAATCTAATTTAAAATGTTTGTATTTTAAATGTTGAGTGGGTGTATGGATTGCATGGATGCACACGTGCATATGGAGGACAAAGGATGACATCGAGTTTCCTTTTTAATCACTCTCCGCCTTATTATTGAACCCGGAGCTCACGGAGGCACTTCGCTAGCCAGCCAGAGCTCCAGATTGGTGAGACTGGTTGGTAAGTGGACATCCATGGCCATCTGCCTATCCTCCCCCACAGCACCCTACTGTTACACGTGTGTGCTGTCAAGCCCAAGTGAGGCATTATTTCCATTAAAACACCAAAGGGAGACATCTGAGTTGATCTGTGGAAGAGAGAGAGAGAGAGAGAGAGAGAGAGAGAGAGAGAGAGAGAGAGAGAGAGAGAGAGAGAGAGAGAGAGATTTCACCTAATGAAGTACATGTCTGGCACAAAATATCACAGAGGCTTAAGCTATAGCTTATTTTACAAAATAAATAAATAAATGAATAAATATTTGGGGAGGCAGAGGCAGGGGACCAGGAGTTCAAGGTCAATTTAATCTATATAATGAACTTAAAGCAAGCCTGGGCTATACAAGGACCTTTCTCAAAAACCAAACAGAGGGCCAGGCAGTGGCGGCCCATGCTGTTAATCCCAGCTCTCAGGAGCCTGGTGGTCTACAGATGGAGTTCCAAGACATGCTCCAAGGCTTCACAGAGAAACCTTTCTCAATAAACAAAAACACAAACAAAAAACCGAATTCTGATATTCAGAGCAAACAATACACCAAGAAATAACAAAATCACTTAGAAAGAAAATTACTCTTAAAAGTAGTGCTATTGGGTGTGCATCTGTGACACTACATTGATCACTAAAGGAGAAAATGCTGTGTATGTATTGTGTATGCATGGTTGTTCTCAACCAGGTGTGAAGATGAAGAAGCCAGAGGTCGGTATCAGTGCCTTCCTCTATAATTTCCACTTTATTGTTTCTTTTTTGTTTGTTTGTTTGTTTTGAGACAAGGTTTGTTACTGAATCTGGAACTCACTCTTTCAGATAGGCTGTCTGGCCATCCAGGGAGCTGCCTAGGACTGGAGTTACAGGTGTATGCTGTGTCTGTATTTTTAATGTGAGCACAGGAATTTGAACTCAGGTCCTCAGACTTGCACAGCAAGTGTTTTGCAGACTGAGATATCTCTTCAGCCCTCCAAGCAGTATTTCCTTTTAAGATTCATTTTTTATTATTTTTAACTGTGTGTGTGGGTATGAGGGATGTGCATGCAGGTGACCAGCGAGGCTAGAAGAAGGCGTCAGAATTCCCGGAGCTAGAGTCACAGGCAGCTGTGAGATGTTTGATGTGGGTAATGGGAACTGAGTTAAGATCTTTTGCAAAAGCAATGTACACTCCTAACTGCTGAGCTTCTCCCAGACCTGTAATATTTCTTAATATTTACTGTGCAATAGAATGTCCTCAGTGATTTTTATAATGCAGGTACTTACAAGCCATTACTATGATGAAAAGTTCTTGCATCACCATTGTTTAAATATACATAATATTAATATATAGCAGGGTTGTGCATCGCTCTCATTATGAATCAAATAACACTACTGCTATAATGAATGACCGCCTTTCTAGTCTAACCTATTGTCTTAGTTAGGGTTTCTAGTGCTGTGACGAGACACCATGACTAAAAGCAAGTTGGGGAGGCAGGGGTTTATTTGACTTACACTTCAGCATTGTTCATCACTGAAGGAAGTCAGGACAGGAACTCAAACAGGGCAGGGTGGGTCCGGGAAACAGGAGCTGATGCAGAGGCCATTGGATGGGAGTTGCTCACTGGCTTGCTTCCCCTGCCTTGCTCACCCATCTTCTTATAGAACCCAGGACACCAGCCCAGGGATGGCACCACCCACCACAGGCTAGGCCCTCCCCCATTGATCACTAAAGGAGAAAATGCTGTACAGTTGAATCTCAAGGAGGCATTTCCTCAGCTGAGGCTCCTTCCTCTGATGACTCTAGACTGTGTCAAGCTGACACACAAAACCACCCAGTACACCTATGCCCAATGAAAGTCAATTTTTATAGTATATTTAAACAGATATTAGTATATACTACTATCTTGTCTTCAATGACACACTTATCCACAACACAAATGGAATCAGAGGAGCCCAATTTGCCACAGACTTGGAATCTAACTGTTACCTACAGGAGCAACACAGTTGATCCTTACTCCACTGCTGGCCCATGCCAAAGCCATGGATTTGGTGAGGTTGTAAACACCTTCTCTTGCAGCTCCAGAGTGCCTTTAAAGACATAAACACCATCAGTCTCTCTGAACATTTTTCTCATAAACTAACTTGACAAGAATATCAGTGCCAGGTGTTGGTGGCACACGCCTTTAATCCCAGCACTCGGGAGGCAGAGGCAGGCGGATCTCCGTGAGTTCGAGGCCAGCCTGGTCTACAGAGCAAGTTCTAGGACAGCCTCCAAAACAATACAGAGAAACCCTGTCTCGGGAAAAAAAAAAGAACAAGGTACAGAGAGAATGTGATTCAGAATTTCTATGTACAACATAATATTATCCCCACAACCAAATGCTCTATGGTTTAGTGTGAAAATATTAACATAGAAAATTAGGGGGAAAACTATTCAAAAGCATCTGAAATCAGCTGTGGAAGAACAAACTAGGTAGTAAGTGATGAAGGCTGATTGATTATTTCCAATTTAGTACATCTGAAAGATCCTCTCTGTCTCTTTACCCTGCCCTCCTTCTCTCTCTCTCTCTCTCTCTCTCTCTCTCTCTCTCTCTCTCTCTCTCTCTCTCTCTCTCTCTCTCTCTCTCTCTCTCTCTCTCTCTCTCACACACACACACACACACACACACTTATCTCACTGGATAAGAATTTGGGTTGTGGACTGAAGAGATGACTCAGCAGTTAAGAGCTAGTATGTAACAGTTAAGAGCTAGTATGTAACAGTTAACTTGGCCTGTCAGTTTGACTGGATTAGGAAGCATCTAGGGATTAGTAAAGCATACGCCTCCAGTGTGTCTGTGAGGATGTTTTCTGAGAGAATTAACTGGGGTTCACTGTGGGGAGGGGAGAGGGAAGACCCACCCTGAATGTGGGCAGGACCATTACAAACAGACAAAGAAGCTATCAAGTACCAGCATTCTCCTTTCTTTGCTTCCTGGTTCACTATGATGAATGATGGAACCCTTTCTCAGCTCACTAAAATGGATGATGGAACCCTCTCCTGACTCACTATGATGGATGATAGAACCCTCTCCTGGCTCACTATGATGAATAATGGAACCCTCTCCTGGCTCACTACAATGGATGGAACCATCTGAAGCCCTGAGCCAAAGCAACCCCTTCCTCCAATAAGCTGTCTCTGCAAGGCATGTTAGAGAAACAAAGAGTAACCCATACTCTACACAACTGAAGGAGTCCAGATAATACAGGAAGCAAGTACATTATTAAAATTTCCGGAGAGGAAATCAACTTGTTACTTGCATAGTGACTAGTCAGAAGTACAATCCCTCAGGAATTTGGGGGACGATGACTCTGAGTTTCTGTTATGAGCTACAATCTAGCAGTCCTAAAATCAAACAGATATATTCATGGTGTTCAAATCTAAATTAACCCAGATCAATTTAATTTTTCACAATTTGACAAAGAAGCTATTTCCTACAGTGATGGCTAGTTTAGTAACATCCTGGTTAGTTTCCAGAAAAGATACAGGACCTCCAGGTAATATGTATTTTGGGTAAATAGTAAACATGAATACCTCCACAAAAACCTCAAGCTCACTCCCAGTGGCACCCTGCCTCAATAAGGCCACACCCACTCCATAAGGCCACACCTCCTAATCCTTTCCAAATGGTTCCACTAATTGGGGACCAAACATGCAAACATATAAACTATGGGGAGACATGCTAATTCAAACCACCACATAGAGCCTCCTTAATCTTTTTTTTTTTTTTTTTTTTTGGTTTTTTGAGACAGGGTTTCTCTGTGGCTTTGGAGGCTGCTGTCCTGGAACTAGCTCTTGTAGACCAGGCTGGTCTCGAACTCACAGAGATTCACCTGCCTCTGCCTCCTGAGTGCTGGGAATAAAGGCATGTGCCACCACTGTCTGGCGAGCCACCTTAACCTTAGCAGGCATTATTAGCAACTAGGGAAAAGGCAGGCAGGTAAAGTGTTTGCTGCTCAAACTTGAGGATATGAGTTTGGATCCTCACCCTCACATAAAAGTCAGGCATGGCAGTGCATGCTTGTAATTCCAGCAAGGAGGAAGAGGAGACAGAGACAGGAGGGTTCCTGCGACTCACTAGCCAGTCATTCTAGCCAAGTCAGAAAGCTGTAGGTGGAGAGGGACTGGCGAAGATGCCTGATGCTGACCTCTGGCCTCCGAGAACACACAATTTTTTAAAGGTTCAAATAAAAGGAAATGGAAGAGGAATGTAATCAAATATATTGTATGACCATTTCCATGAATTAATAACTTCATTTTAAAAGGAAATTATTAGGGTTGAAGTTTATTAAAGGAATGAATCACTGATTTAAGACACTTTTCATTATTGCCCCTCATTCAGAGAACAAAACCTAAAGACAGAAAGAAAAAATATATAAAATACTTACGAGGCTGCTGGAAACCCATTGTTAATAAGGACAATGATATTGACGATAGACCCTCCATGCTCTTTCATCCAGGAATTGTAAACTGTAGAACACAGACAAATGGCAATCATATTAAAGAGTGTGCTGACTCTTCCTCTATTGTACCCTGCTCCAGCATACATTTGATGCCTTTTTTCTTCTCCTTTTCTTTCTTTCTTTCTTTCTTTTTTTTTTTTTTGAGACACGGTTTCTCTGTGTAGCCTTAGCTGTATGAGAACTTGCTCTGTAGACCAGGCTGGCTTCAAACTTAGATCTGCTTGTCTCTGCCTCCCAAGAGCTGGGATTAAAAGTGCACCACTGTTGGGAGCGATCATTGTTATCTAGAACCTCTTATAAATATTGCCAGCCTTTTTAAAGAATAATCCATCCCCTCCCCAGCTCCTTATGAATAAAAACCTGGGCTCACAGGAATAGCTGATAACAATCTACAGTTAGGTTACTCAACCCTCCTCCTTGCAATTAGGTTACCTAGCACTAATACCTCTTATCTTCATTCTTGCTACTCAGCCTCGGTAGTGGTCTGCGACTACCAATACCCCTCAGTATGTGACCAAGAACGCTCCTTGGCCCGATTACCAGGTAACTACCCCCACCCCTGAATCCACCTTAACTACTATATAACATGCCTAAGGAAAATAAAATCACACAGCTTGACCGGAAGGTCTGTCTTGCAGTCCGTCTCTCTCGTGTCTCTTGTCTCATTCATTCCAGGTTCCCATGGGCTCCACCCCCATTGTGCCCTGCTGGCCAGGGCAGACTGGTGCCCAGAGAGGGCTCTAAAACCCTATGGATCCCAGGAACTGTAGCCTCTGCTGTACCCAGAGGAGCAGGCCTGCCCATGTTCACTGAGCCACCGGGCCTGAAGCACCGGCTCGCAGAAGTCGCCACAGACTACTGTGAGACAGACTTGCAAAGAGGTTGCCACGACTTTATCCGGCCAGTGAGTCAGATCCGGAGGAATAACGCAGCAGTGCAAGGTAAGCTTATGCCACGGGACAAGCATTTAGTAAGCAAGATTTGTTCATTAAGGGACTCAAAAAAAGTCTCTCAAGACACGAGGAGTAAGGGTATATGATTATATATGTAAGACATAATATTGGTCACATGATCATATGTTTACTTGTGTATATTTTAATAGCCAGGAGAGCTGAAATAAAGCAAAAGACACATACAGAAAATTTTAGAGTTTAGAAGTTTTAAAAGGATCCTTCCCTCTCGCAGAAGCCACTGCCGCAGCTGTATCAGAGCTATGCCAGGGCTTGGGGAAGCAAAAATGCAACCACACATATGAGAAGGACAGCATAAAATATCTGCCCCCGACGCGGTTAGCAGAGACCTCCACCTACTAGGAGAAGCTTAAAAAATAATAAGGGGCAGAGAGATTGAGATGAGTATAAAGAGACCAGGATGGTTTCGAACTCACAGAGATCTGCCTGCCTCTGCCTCTGGAGCACTGGGATTAAAGGTGTGCACCACCGTTGCCTGGCTGTACCTGTGATGTTTTTTGAAGGATTGTCTTTTGTTCAGTTTCATTTTGACAATTATCTTACATGTCACAGACTCTTAAGTGATGAAATTTAATGAGAATCAAGAATAATAAAGCCTCCAGTGTAGCACTCCGTGTATAATGTGGTAGGAAGTATGCATTCCCTCAAAGTCAGGTTATCCCCCCAATTTTTTTTTCAAGACAGGGTTTCTCTGTATTGTTTTGGAGGCTGTCTTGAAACTTGCTCGGTAGACCAGGCTGTCCTCGAACTCACAGAGATCCGCCTGCCTCTGCTTCCCAAGTGCTGGGATTAAAGGCGTGCACCACCAATGCCCGGCTTATCCCCCCAATTTTTTTTTTGTTGTTGCTTTTTGTTTTTTCAAGACAAGTTTTCACTGTGTATCCCTGATTATCCTGGAACTCATTCTGTAGACCAGGCTGGCCTCAAAATCACAGAGATCCGCCTGCCTCTGCCTCCTCAGTGCTGGCATTAAAGTGTACCTTCACTGCCTGGCTCCCCCGCCCCCAATTGTTTTTTCAAACTAAGTTTAATCATCACTAGAACAAGAGCAATCTTGAATTTGGGGCATGTTTAAGCTAATGTTAGGCAGTCCCGACATTAAATTTTTAAAGAAATTTTTTAGAAAATTAAAAAACAAAAAAAAAGATTCAGGTCAAACTAAGGAGACACTGGCTGGAGAGATGGCTCAGTGTGTAAGCACTGGCTGACCTTACAGAGGACCCAGGCTCTGTTCCCAGCACCCACACTGTGTGACTCATAACCACCTCCAAGTCCAGGTGCAGGGAACCCGATGCCTGTCCTGGCCTCTTCAGGCAACTGTGAACCCACAGTGCACATGCATACACTCAGGCATACATACACACTAGTAAAATAAAAACAAATTCTAAAGAGACACAGACCACAAATATAAGATATGAATTTTGATAAGGTACCAGATCAATATAAACATGGGTCAGATGCTATTGATACTTGTCTTCTATGTCCCTAACGGTTCCTCTTCCGGTCTCCCCTGTGATTTCTCACTAAAGACATGTTTTTTGTTTGTTGTTGTTGCTGCTGCTTTGTCTTGTGGCTCTCGAGACACTCGCCTGCTTTACACAAGTAGAAAGTGCCTGTCAGGTTCGTTTCGATCACAGCTTGCCATCCCTTTGCACTGATGTCTTCAATAGGAGACAGGAACTGGCCTCCTCCATTGTTTACCAAGAAGTTGATCTTACCATACTTAGCTAAGGTGGCGTTGACCAAATTATTCACCTAAAGAAACATTGGAGGTACAAGTTTAATAGCTAACCTGCTATAATGCCCAGTCACTTGTTTTAAGATCTAAAGCCATTTGTAGACTCTTACAGCGCATGTTAATTCTAAATACCACAACCCCAACACATAAAAGCCACCAGTAAGTAAACCCCCAAATCCCACGGTGTGAACCGACCACTATACAATACTCATAAATCACACGCCAAGATTCTCACTTTGCTAACAAGATACACCAAAGAGTCACCAAGATGCTCCTACACACAAGCCTCAGTAGTATTAATTTCTAAGTACCAACCTTAAATAATAGTGATGGCATCAGAAAAAAAAAGAAAGAACACTAAGAATGCCTTCAAGGGTCTAATGGAAGCACATCCTTGTTTGGCTCCTCTTTCATGCTTCACCACCGCTCCTACTGAGGTCAGCAGCTCAGTCAGTCAAGAGCACACAGATCTACTTACAGCTCTGCCTTCGAGTGGCCCTCGTCACCTTTAAGTACAGCGGGGTGGGGTTAGAAGAGCTGTGCAGCCCTATTTATAGTACCTCTTCTTCTCTCCGGATGTTGCATTGTATGGCAGTGACTTGAGCGCAGCTGGAGGGACACAGGGACATTCTCAGTTCCTCCGCAGCAGAGTTTAATCTGTTCAGATTCCGGGAAGCAATGACCACATTACATCCTAAGGAGAAAATAGCCAGGGAGGAAGGAAATAAGCTTCCAAGAACTGTCCAAATTATGGGGCTAGAGAGATAGCTCAGTGGTTAAGAGCCTTGGCTGCTCTTCCAGAAGACCCAGGTTCAGTTCCCAACTTGTACATGGCAGCTCATAACTGACTGTAACTCTAGTTCCAGGGGAATCTGAATCCCCATTTCTGGTTTCCACAAGCACCAGGCACATACAAGATAAACAGATAGATATAGAGGCGAAACACACGCACAAAAAGTTGTCCATGGTTCACGCCTTTAATCCTGGCAGTCAAGAGGCAGAGGCAGGCGGATCTCTGTGAGTTCGAGGCCAACCTGGTCTACAGGGTGAGTTCCAGCACATCCATGGCTACACAGAGAAACTCTGCCAGGGAGAGCTGTCCAAATTATAGAAACTATTTTGTGTATTCCCGTAAAAGATGATGGGTGGAAGAGTAATTAGGATGGGTTTGGATAAGATGGAACAGTAGGAACTGAATTTATCTCTAGCTTGAAAGACTAAGAAACTAGACCACACACACACACACACAAATATACACAGGAAACAATTGCTTTGAAATATTGAATATCAAAAAAAATGAGCAGCTACCTCTGAGAGAGAGCAAGTGTAAGAGAGACTTATGAATAAACCATATTACTGGAGGACTAGGAGTTTGACAGACAGGGAGGGGGGCATGGCTGGCCATACAGGTGGCGTACTTCGGCAGGCTTCTTACCGACTTGAGACAAAAGCCTGGCAGATAAAACACAGCCCTTTTCTCCTGCCAGCAGGCCCCCACTGATGGGCTGGTTGGTTCAACAGGTTCACGGCAGGATCAGGACATGTTACTCAACAGTTGTGGGCCAATCAGCCATCCCATTTTTTTTCAGACTGATCAACTCTAACTCAGGAGGAAAACCCTTCAGAGACTTAAAAATCCCTAGCCCTCAAGAGCAGACTGGAATTTTCAGCATCCTGAGTCCCCCCTCTGTTCTGCCGAGTTGTTTTCTCTGCATTTGCTGCATGTCTGTGGTGGGTAAGATGTCTCTGCTGCTATCGGCTGTGCTCAAGATTATTCCTGCCCTTGAAAATTCTCTAATTGGCAGAGAGGACTAACCCAATCAAGAACCCAGACTGTATGTATCATTACCACCTGAAGAGAATTTCCAGACTACAGCACAGAATAGATTGATTCTCAGCCCAGAAGTTTCTAGAAATGGGAGAGGTGAAGCTGGGATTCTAAGGAAGCTAAGCAACTGGCCACACAGGTTATAGGGAGATGAAAAACGAAGAGATTTTTACAGTTACGGCTGGATCTCGTCCAGGTAAGTGCAGGCCAGTGCAGATGAGTGCTTGGGAGGACAGGAACAGGCTGGGGAAAGGGCTCTTCAAAGAGAGAGAGAGAGAGAGAGAGAGAGAGAGAGAGAGAGAGAGAGAGAGAGAGACAGAGAGACAGAGAGACAGAGAGACAGAGAGAGACAGAGAGACAGAGAGAGACAGAGAGACAGAGAGAGAGACAGAGAGAACCCACGGAAGGAACCCAGGGAAGGATTTTTTTGCTGACCACCAAAATATCTTTCACTGGGTAAGAGGCGAAGCTTTGGCAGTGAAGCAACATTAGCCAGGGATGAAAGGTTGCCAGGACCAACTCTTAATTTTAAAATACTCTTTGAATATATCAAACTAATTCTAAGTAACTGAGCTGCATCCCAGTGGAGGGTGAAGGTGGGGAAAGGGAGCCCAAAAATATCTATAAGGCTGTAAAAATAGCCAGCAGCAACAAGGTTCAAATCAGTCAGCATCCATCAAAAACAATCCTGGATATGCAAAGGAGCAAGAAAATAACAACCCATAATGAGAGATGTCAACTAATAGGAACCACTCCAGGAGTGACACTGATAATATACCTAAATAAACTAGTGATGGGGCTAGAGAGAAAGAGCTCAAGGGTTAATAGCACTTGTGTCTCTTTTAAAGGACCCAAGTTCAGTTCTGAGCACCCATGTTGGGTGGTTCATAACCACCTGCAACTTTAGCTCCAGGGAATATGATGCCCTTTTCTGACCTCTTAAGGGCACCTGACTCACATGGATACACACACACACACACACACACACACACACACACACACACACACACACACACAGAGTTAAAAATAAAAATAAATACTACTGAGGGGTTGGAGAGATGGCTCAGTGGTTAAGTAAGAACACTGGCTGCTCTTTCAGAGGTCCTCAGTCCAATTCCCAGCAACCACACGAGGGCACACAACTATCTGTAATGAGATCTGGCGCCCTCTTCTGGCCTGCAGGGATACATGCAGACAGAATACTGTATACACAATAAATAAATCTTTAAAAAAATACTACTGATGAAGAGAGAAATCTTCTAAGCAGTTAGAGAAAAACAGCACATGACATCCAGAGCAACAGAAAGAACAGAGGCTGAGACTTCTTTCAGAACAGAGCAAGGCAGAAGACAGTGGGATAATAATAATGCAAAGCGCCAAAACAATAAAAATACAAATAACTGCAAACACAGACATCCCTTCGAGATCGACAGCAAAAGCCACACACACCAAATGGGAAGACTTCATCAGAACTGACACACACTGGAAAAAAAGTCAATGAATTAATTTGAAGAAGTCTTTCAAGTGGAAGACAAATGGCATCAGAAGATCTAAGTCTAGGAAGGGACATATGACTGTGTCAACCAGGGACTCACTGAAGCTGTGGTTGCCCTACACAGGCTTACATAAGATTGGGCCCAACCACATTTTATCAAGGGTGGAAGAGGTGCTGGTGAGGCCCTATCCCTTCCTGGGGAACTCTGGGAAGTCAGTGGTTGCTGAGGGAGGCAGAGTGATTTTCTCCAGTGGTGTAACCACTGGTAGGTTGTCCACACATTAATAAAAAACCCCTCCAACCCCCACTCATCAAACAACCATAATTAAACTCAGTAGGTCTCACACACACATCAAAGTAGGAGGTAAACTTGTTCCAAAGACAAGGCTTTCAGAAGGAGAGAGAGAGGAGATGATGAGAGAGAACAATGGTGGTCAGAAATGACTAAAATTTGTTACATTCACATATATACTTATCACAAACTAAATCAATCGGAAGAACTGGATATGACAATTTTGTGAATATACACACTAATTCAGATTGACTTATAAGAGGATCATTTGAAGGACAAGAATAAATACTGTATTGTGGGCTTTAGATATAAATGTAGAAATCAGCTGGACAGTGATGGTTCACACCTTAATCCCAACACTCTGGGAGGCAGAGGCAGGCAGATCTCTGAGTTCGAGGCCAGCCTGATCTAAATGAGTGAGTTCCAGGACATCCAGGGCTACACAGAGAAACCTGTCTTGAAAAGAAAAAGCCCAATATATGTATAATGTCCTCTACCTTACTTTCATGATGATTAGTGACTAGTCTTTTCTCCCATCCAAGTACTAGCTGGGCCAGACCCTTGCTTAGCTTCCAAGATCAGGCATATTCAGAATAGTATGGCTCTAGAGATGGCTAGTTGTCTCCCTTAAGGTCTTTCAGTAATTGATTCCCACCCATCTGTTCTTCAGCTCAAACACAGACAGTACAGCATGTAGCTGTGTGTGTGTGTGTGTGTGTGTGTGTGTGTGTGAGTCAAGAACAGCTCGCAGGGGTCTGTTCTCTCCTGCACCACGGTGTGTGTGTGTGTTTGTGTGTGTGTGTGTATGTGTGTATATAAGTCAAGAACAGCTCGCAGGGGTCTGTTCTCTCCTGCACCACAGTGTGTGTGTGTGTGTGTGTGTGTGTGTGTGTGTGAGTCAAGAACAGCTCACAGGGGTCAGTTCTCTCCTGCACCACGGTGTGTGTGTGTGTGTGTGTGTGTGTGTGTGTGTGAGTCAAGAACAGCTCGCAGGGGTCTGTTCTCTCCTGCACCACGGTGTGTGTGTGTGTTTGTGTGTGTGTGTGTGTGTGTGTGTATATAAGTCAAGAACAGCTCGCAGGGGTCTGTTCTCTCCTGCACCACAGTGTGTGTGTGTGTGTGTGTGTGTGTGTGTGTGAGTCAAGAACAGCTCGCAGGGGTCTGTTCTCTCCTGCACCACGTTGTCCCTGCTCTTACGCTTGGCAGCAAACGTCGTCTTTATCCAGTGAGCCATCTCACCAGCTCCACACAAAACACTATTAGTTGTAGTCACCATGATGCACAATAGGCTGCCAGACTTCATTCTCCCTGTATAGCTCAAACTTTGTACCCTTTCAACTCAGGTTTTTATTAACTGAAAATTTCACACAGTGTGTTTTGAGCACATTCACCCCTCTTCCCAGATGAAACTTGGTACCTTTTGACCAGCTAACATTGCTCTGGTGTAGTTTTTTTTTGTTTGTTTGTTTTTGTTTTTGTTTTTTGAGACAGGGTTTCTCTGTATTGTTTTGGAGGCTGTCCTGGAACTCGCTCTGCAGACCAGGCGGGCCTCTAACTCACAGAGATCCATCTGCCTCTGCCTCCCGAGTGCTGGGATTAAAGGTGTGCGCCACCAACGCCCGGCTGCCGTGGAGTAGTTTTACTACTGCCCCCCCCCATTTTCTTACACATCCGTAACTAGAAGCAAAAGAGTTTCTAATATTAACAAAAAGGAAGCATTTGTAATTTTTCCTCACTGATAGTGATTGCTAGGTCCCTCTGAAGTTGCATAGCACTAAGACTACCTGTAACAGTTGTTAAGTCGTTCTTATATCCTATATACCACAGGAAGGCAGTCTATGACATGTTTAATAGCTAACACTTTATTTATTTATTTGTGTGCATGCAAGCTATGGCGTAGAAATCAGAGGGCAACTTGTGGACGCCAGTAGCCTCTTTCCACCATTCCTGCCCTGAGGATTGAGCCTAGGTGGCCAGGCTTGGCAGCAGGCACCTTTACCCACTGAGCCAACTTTCCAACTCCCAGCTAATGTTTTTATAAATAACTTTCATGAAACAGCCATTAATTCTGGCATAAAAAGCAAAGATGAAAAAGCCACAGTAAAAAGTATTTCATATTCTTGGTGCTGGAGAGATGGCTTAGAACTTGAAAGAGCATGTACTGCTCTACAGAGGACCGGAGTCCATTTTCCACCATGCATATTGGGTGGCTCACAACCACCTGTAACTCTAAGTCCAGGGAAATCTGCCACTAAGTCCAGGGAAATCTGCCACTTCCGGCCTTCATGGACTCCTGCACTCATATTCATCTACCCTCCTCCAGCTACCAACACCTATGCATAGTTAAAAATACAATATATCTCTAAAAATAATTTTTCCATATTTTCTCATGGGAGGTAATTCAATTGTAATATTACAACACAACGTTTACATCGCTTTTAGGTATAGGAAGTAGTTTCCTAGGGGCATACTCCATTATTTTCATAGCATCTCCAGAGCACATGACTGTCCAAATAGTTCAGTCATGCCACAAGAGTAGACTCTTGCCTGACCCCAGAACTGGTGTAGTGTTTGCCTAGTGCAAATTTACTCAAAAAGATATTCAATAGTTAGAAATTCATGGAAGGTTATGGAAGGTGAACTGACTGAGATCCTATGAGTCTGCTGATTCACGCCAAGGTCTTGACCTTTGCACCAAATGGTTACTGATTGACTTTCTTATTAATTCTTCCTCCAGAGAAAAGTTTCATGGTGGCAGACATACTGGAAGTAACAGTAAAATGAAAAATATCGTGGTGTCTTGTTCATTTCCTATGGTTAGCTCAGCTTAGACTCCTTGGGCCATATCATTGGCTCATTTCTCCCTCATTATGTCAGATTTTTAAAAATCTATACTTGTCAAAGCTCTTCACATAATAAAAGTGTCATACTACAAATAATTTTTCTACGTATGCCTTTAAGCTTTGCACTCTTTTTTTTAAAGATTTATTTATTTATTCTGAATACAACATCCTGTCTCTATGTATGTCTGCACACCAAAAGAGGGCGCCAGATCTCATTATGGATGGTTGTGAGCCACCATGTGGTTGCTGGGAATTGAATTCAGGACCTCTGGAAGAGCAGTCAGTGCTCTTAACGTCTGAGCCATCTCTCCAGCCCCTGCACTTTTTTTTTTCATTCCTCCTAGACTGGTTTGTCTGTGTAGCTTTCCTTGGCTGTCCTGGAACTCGCTCTGTAGACCAGGGTGGCCTTGAATTCACAAAGATCCACCTGCCTCTACCTCTTGAGTGCTGGAATTAAAGCCATGTGCCACCACCGCCTGGCTAAACTTTGCAATTTTAAACCCGAAGAGGGTATACATCCTCATATATCTAAATGCAACTATTTTCTTCTTGGTGGCTTTCTTCCTTGTGTGTTTGTTTACAAGACTTTTCCTTCTTCTAAGTTAAATATTCACGTTTCTTTTCTCTTGCTTTGTTTACGACAGGGGTTGTGAGAAGACATCAACAGTTAGAGCCTCTCAACAGGTTGACAACCTTTTGCTAAATGACGCCTAATCTGCAATTAGGAACCATTTCGAACGGATTAACGTTACAAAGACACAATTAATTCCACAGCATGTTTTCACAGGTCTGGTTATTTCCTACTTCGGGCGCAGTAATCTTTGGTTCTAAGTTCCTTTACTTCATACTTCGTGGCTCATCTACCAACATTTCTTAGCTATTGGGAAGAACACCTCTTTTTCGTCCCTCGCATAGTTCAGGCTCTGCAACTCTTAGTTTAACCTTTCCTCTGGCCCACCAGCGCTCCCCTCTGTTTCTGAACCCAGCTTACCCTAGCGAGACCTCTGTGGACCCTAGCTCTGGGTGCCCAGCTCCAGAGGCCTGATCACGTACCCAGGTGCAGGAGCTCCCGGGCGATGGCTTTTCCGATGCCCGTGGCCCCGCCAGTAACCACGGCCACTTGGTTCCGCAGCAACCCAGTCGCTAGGCAGCTCTGACCCTTAGTCCTAGAATCCATTGCCGTACAGCGTCTGTCCCCGCGATCTGTACAGACAGACCTTGGGCTCTTTACAAAGCAGCGCACCAGCGGGCTTCGCCCACGTGACTGAACAGACCACGCCCCAGTGTCCGCGTGGCCCCGCCCAGGCCCCGCCTTCGCGACGCACTAAGCATCCTCCCAGAGCTGGACCTGCAACCCTCTGCATCCTCCGCCTCCCTCCTGTGTCCCAGTGCTCGTGTGGGTGAGACTCTTCGTTCGATTTTTCATATTTAGTTTTAAATTTCGATGGCATTGGGGAAAAGGAAAGGGGAATAAAAAGAGAGAGCGAGAAAGAAAAGAAATGGGAAGGAAATTCGCTGTTCTGAAAATCCAATCCCGGGGCCATAGCTCCCACTGTTAATTAAAATTAAATCTCGAGGGCATCTGTGTAGAGAAAGGGTCTGGGCCCTCGCTGTGCCTTTCTACAGCAGATGTCCAGCTATCTGGGCTCAGGCTGCTGTGTGCCGGTGGCTAGGAAGTGGGAAGGGCTCAGGCTAGCTGAAGGGAGGAAGCCAGACATCCAGGTCTTCAGGGAGGGAGTCTAACGGAGGGTGTGGGTCGGGAGAGGACATACAGTTGCAGTTGTTCAGAGCCTAAATAGTACATGATAAAAAATAAATTTAGGCCCACTCTCACCTCTTTCTCTGTGCCCCACCCCGAAATGAAATAAGGAAGCACCCTTCCCTATGTTTGAGATTTGATCCGTTTCATCTGGGCTACATAGGGGCAAAAAAGATGATTCGTTGCATGGTTCTTGCAAGGTCCATCTCTAGGTTTATGTTTGAGAATCTGCCTTCTAGTTCATTTCTTCAGCAAGAAACTTCTCTGCTCTGAGTTGGGTCCAAGGAATAATCTATTACTCATATTCTGCTTATTCTTAATTATTTCATTTTTGTTTTTGCTTTATTTTCTTTTGAGACAAGGTCTCTCTACATAGCCCTGGCTGTCTTGGAACTAGGTAGGCTAGGTTGGCCTGGAACTCAGAGACCCACCTGCCTCTGCCTCTCGTTCGAGTGCTGGGATTTAAAGGTATGTGACGCCATATCCAACCTTTCTGTTTGTTCTTTAAAATATTAAAATAAGCCGGGCGGTGGTAGTGCATGCCTTTAGTCCCAGTACTTGGGACACAGAGGCAGGTGGATCTCTGTGAGTTCGAGACTAGCCTGGTCTATAAGAGCTAATTCCAGGACAGCCTCCAAAGCCACAGGGTAACCCCGTCTCGAAAAACCAAAAAAAAAATTAAAATTACATGTATTAGTGTGTGCCTCTGTGTGTGTGTGTGTGTGTGTGTGTGTGAAGACAAATGGCAGGAGCCAGTTCTCTCCTTGCATATGAGTCTCATGAACTGAACGCATGCCATGAAGCTTAGCAGCAAACACCTTTACCCCCGTAGTCCTGCCCATTCTCTGCTTCTTACTTTTGCCTTGTGAACTTGGCAGATGTAGGGACTATGTTACATCATTGGTCTTACTCCGGGAACAGTGGCATTTCTAACATGGTGTGGGTGTCCTGTTCTCCTTCTAGGTAGTAAGTCAACAAACGCCATTTGTGTGTGCTTTGGGAGATGGGGGTTGGAGCCACTACTTAAAACTCACAAAGAGAATTAAGAGTAGAATTAGATGTCACTTCTTTCTTTGGGTCTCTCCGACCAGCAAGACCACAGCTCTGGGAGAGCCTCATCTCCTCCTAGTCCCTCTGCCTCCCTGTCCTTCCTGGCCTCTCCTCTCTTTAGGAGCACTTCCCTCTCTAACTTGGGGGCTGATAGATCCTAACCAACCCAAATCAAGGCAGTACTAAAACTCTGACTATCCTTGTCTGGGTAGTTGATTCAGAGCTCCATTATCCTTCTGCTTATGTCAGTTATGTGCTTATGAACATTTAAAAATGGCACCATTATCACACACACACACACACACATACACACACACACACACATTTGTCTTTCAAGACATGGTTTCTCTGTAAAGCTTTGGAGCCTGTCCTGGCATTCAAAAATAAGATTTTTGTGTGGTGTGTGTGTGTGTGTGTGTGTGTGTGTGTGTGTGTGTATGGTGTGTGTGTGTATGTGTGTATGGTGTGTGTGTGTATGGTGTGTGTGTGTATGTGTGTATGGTGTGTGTGTGTGTGTGTTCCTGTGGAAGCCAGAGGAGGATGTTGAATGCCCTTCTCTATCATTCTCAACCTTATTCTCTCACCGAAGCTTGCCTCTTTTTAGCTGATGGGAGCCACAGCAATCCACACCCCCCCCTCCAGCATCCCCTAACCCTGGGCTCACAAGCTAAGGTTCTGGGGCTCTAACTCAGATCTTCATGCTTGCACAGAAATTAGTGCCCTTACCTGCTGAGCCATCTCCATGGTCCCGTAAAAATAAATTTAAGTAGAAATGTTGAAGAATTGTTTCAGAAAAATATGATTTCCAGTTCTCCGATCCCAATGACAAAGGGATATATGTTGTTTGTTCTTTTGCCACGTGGAAGAGCCAGCGGTGGAGCTTGCGCAAGCATTCATCCGTGGAGCTAACCTTCTCCCCCTCCCCCAATATGCTGTCTCACAGAAAAAGGAAATATTTAGTGTGGCGACTGAGCAGATTGAGGCAGGGATTCAGGTGAGAAGGTGACTGGGGGATATGAGGTAGTTATGTCCAATGGGGACGACAAGGTACCATCTGTCATCTGCAAGGACACTGAAGGCTGAGCAGTGGGATCTCCTCCAGGGCTCCTTTGTTTAAAATAAGGAGGTATGTTCTCTTTGTCTCTGCCTCTGACTCTAGCCCCTAAATGTCAGCACACCCAGTAATTTCACTTGGAAGCCCATTCTTTTCAGATTTCAATTCTGGTCCCTTGATGAGCCAGTCCCCGCCTGAGACCAGCACCAGGCTGCTTCGGTGACCCCTTTGGTGGAATCCAGAACTGTTCTCTTGGGCTCTGCATCACTGCCCCCTTTGTCCCGGCTTGCTGTCACCAGGATCCATTCACACCCCCTGTGCTGTCATACCCCATTAGCAGTAGCTTCCTGTCTCTTCTGAGATGCTTTTGCGGCTCACCCAGATCCCTGCCCCTCCCCCTCTCCATCTTCCTGGTTAACATCATTTTCCCCCTCTGCGAAGCACCTGCGGGCTCAGAGTGACTGGTGCTTGTGGGGTTCTCAGAGTGCAGATTCACAGAATCGCTGTGGTGAAAGAATACAAGCACAGCCTAAAACTCTGCCTGTGCCTGGAAGCAAGAGTCCTCTAAGACTGCTCACATACGAGTATTCAGTCAGTGCTTATTGAACACTGTGTACCAGGTACCGCTCTAGGCATGGAGAATACAGCACAGTCCAGGGGATGGCTGGGCTTCACAGTCTTCTAGCATGTAGGAATGGAGGGATCAGATTGGGGTGGGGTGCAAGGAATACTCACAATAGGTAGGACGGTAGCCAAATAAAAGAGTCAATCTTCAGTTCTTTTTTTTCTATTAAATTATTTCACTTATTTTATATACCTACCACAGTTTCCCCTCTTCCTTTCCCCATGTTCCCTCCCCCCTTCCTTTCTAACCCCCCCCACTCCATTCACAAAGAGGCAGGCCTCCTATGGGTGTCAACACAGCATGGCACATTAACTTGAGGCAAGATCAAGCTCCTCCCCCTGCGTCAAGGTTGGACAAAACAACTCAGCTGGGGGATTGGGTTCCCAAATCCTGACCCCACTGCTAGGAGTCCCACAAACAGACCAACCTACACAACTGTCACACACATGCAGATGGACTAGGTCAGACCCATGCAGGCTCCTAGTTGTTAGTTAAGAGTCCGTGAACGCTCATGAACTCAGGTCAGCTGTCTCTGTGTGTTCCCCTGTCATGACCTTGACCCCACTTCAATCTTCAGTTCTTTCAGTAAGGAGAGTACAAGGTCTTCATAGACAACTGCCTCTGCTACCAGAAACTGTTTTCTTTGTAGACAGGTGGTGCTGAATCAGCCTTAGTGTATTTGTTTCTCCTTATTAGGAATGGGGCAAAATGGCCTTAGGTATATGGGCCAAATGACTTATGTATATGGGCCAAATGACTTATGTATATGGAGCCAAATGGCCTCATGTGTATGGGGTAAAATGGCCTCATGTGTATGGGGTAAAATGGCCTCATGTGTATGGGGTAAAATGGCCTCATGTGTATGGGATAAAATGGCCTCATGTATGGGGTAAAATGGCCTCATGTATGGGGTAAAATGGACTTATGTACATTGGGCAAGCACTCTCCCACTGAGCTGTATTCCCAGCCCTCTTAGATTTTTATCTTGACAAAGGGCTTTGCTTAGTTGCCCAGGGCACCCTTGACCTCAGTCTGTAACTCAGACAAGCATTGAGCTTGCAATTCTCTGGCCTTAGACTTCCAGAGTAGTCAGCAGGCTAGGCTACTGAACTCTTTCATTTTCCACCTCAATGCAGTGAATGGGACAGGTTTCTGGGGAAGGAAAAACATGCATTTAGAAAAGCAGTGGACCAAGACGTTGCCACCCTTTAAGGTTCACTATGGGGAACCTAGAAGCACCAAGGCCTTTATAGGACAGCGAAGAAGGAACAGGTGGGTGATGGGCAGCAATGTGCTGAGCTGAGCCTTAGTCACCTACAGACAGGAGTTATGAGCACTTCCTGATCTCCAACAGGACCCCAGTTAGGTTCCCAGCACCCATACTTCACATGTGCATACTCACTCACATAGAAATAAAATCTTTTTCAAAAATTTAATGTTGTTGTGTGTGTGTACATGTGAATATGTGTGCGTGTGTGTGGAGGCAGGGGGACAATGTAGTGACATTCTTCAGGAGCCATCAACCTTCAAGGTTTCTCACTGGCTTGGAGCCTACCAAGTAGACTAGTCTGGCTAGCCAGAAACCCAAAATGCCTATCTCTGTCTCTCCAGTGCTGGGATTACAACTAGGTATGTGCCACTATTCCTGACTTTCTGGGACTTGAACTCAGGTCCTCAGCTTGTGTGGCAATCATTTTACCCACTGAGCTAGCTGTCTATTCTATTGTTTAACTGGTTTTTTGTTTGTTTGTTTGTTTGTTTGGTTTTGAGACAGGGTTTCTCTCTGTAGCTTTGGATCCTGTTCTGGAACTCACTCTGTAGACCAGGCTGGCCTCAAACTCACAGACCCACCTGCCTCTGCCTCCTTAGTGTTGGAATCAAAGTCATGTGCCACCACTGCCCAGCTTCTAAAACCGATTTTTCTAAGCACGAGTTCTAGAGTATAAATGCATTCTTCAACATCTGTGGATTCCCTGGATGACCAAGAGTCAGCTTGAGGTTAACAGTCTGCATTACCATGCTGGTTAGCAGACTGGGAACTGGGAGCAGAGGCGGACGATAGGCCTGATTCCTTCTCTTGATCCTGTTGATGAAAGTTTTGGGTAAGTGGCAGATTTGTCTTACCCTCTCTCATAGAATCCAAAAGGTAGGAGATTCTGAACCTGTTTCTCACACCAAACACTACAGCATGTTATGTGCACAAAAATGAGGAAGAGAATTAGACCCTTTTTAAAAAAACATAATTCTTTATTGATTCTTTGGGAATATTACATCATGCACCCCAATCCTGCTTGCCCCACCCACACAGTCCCTCCATATCTACCCCTCACCTCTGCAACATGCCCCCCCAAATTAAAAACAAAACACAAAAAAGCAACCCCCCCCACCTTGATCCTCCATCTTTCTAACACCTTTTCATGCATCTTTGTGGCACCGGGAGCTACAGTGTATCATGGAGTACACCCTTCTGTCCAATCATCCCCACCCGCAAAATGTTCAGTACAATGAGCCATTGGTCTGGTTCAAGGCCTTTGGCACACTGTCGTCACTGGACCCTCACCTAAACTTCTCTGGAATATCTCCTGTTGCTCAAATCATGGAGATCCTAGGGTTATTGTCCCACAGGACCAGCCCCTTTGCATGCTCCAGCAGGTCATAGATGGGGTAGATGTTAGGGTGCACCAACCCAAGGCCCAGGATGTATAGAACCTCCTCCTCTTTTAACAACTGTTTATATCATCCTGAGTAGGCATTTCTTTTCTCCTTTGTCCTAAGCCATTAGCAGGTGCATACTAACTTTCTGGTACATGTCCAACCCACTAGTGGTGAAGACATATAAAGCAATTCCTGACCTTTACAAGTTTACAGTCTGCCTGTGGGGATGAGTGAGAGCTCATGATGCCACTCATAATCCACAAGCTGAAGAGATGCATAACTAAGGACCAAGAGTATAGAACACATGGTGGGTGTTATGGAACCCCAATACTGAGGTTAAAGGCAAAAAGCCATGCTTGGCTTTTTGTGTTAGGGATTTGAACTCAGGTCCTCTTGCTTGCATAGCAAGAGCTCTTATCCACTAGCCATCTCCCCAGCCCCTGGCATGCACTTTTGTTGTTGTTGTTTTACTCGTAAAGACAATTTATTTGGTGCTGGGGAGTTCACATAGAACCCTGGAATGCCCCTCCTCCCCTCAGCTCATAGAAACTGACTGACAGAAAAGTGTTTGCTTGGAAAGAAAATGCAGATGCTCTCCAGGAGGAGGAGCTGAGTTCAAGCAGATTCTTTGTTGTTGTTCTGTTTTTTTTTTTTTTAAGACTGGGTCTCACTATGTAGTTCTGGCAGCCCTGGACCTCACTATATAGACCAGGTTGGCCTTGAACTCACAGAGATCTGCTTGACTATGCTTTCCAAGTGCTAGAATTAAAGGTATACACCACTATGCCCAGCTGGTTTCAACTAGACTCTTAAAGAATGGCGGACACAAGGCCCTGGAGAAAGACTCCATCTAGTGTGGGGGTTTCCCAGTCATGGTCTCACTGTAACCCCTTCATACCCTACAAAAGTCTTGAACCAAGTGAAGGAAGAATGTGAAACAGAGTGGCCTCTATTTTCCTAAGGGTTGGCTTTGAATAGACTAATGTCCACTAATTTCTGTCTCCCTGGGGTTTCTAGTACAGCAGTAAGCAGACTGACCTAAGATCTGGCAACAGCAGGAGTTCACCTGTAGTTGATTAAGCTCTGTCTGTCTGTCCCTCTGCAGAAGTGGGACACACCCAAGACCAGTGAAAAGTATCTCGGCAACAGGCATCAGGATTTTTTTTAACTTGTCAACTCTGGAGAGGTCTTGCTGTGACTGGCTGTCAGACAGTGTGTGTGAGTCTGAGGCTTGTTCTAATGTCTATGAGAAAGCCTCCCATAGTACGTCAGAGGCTGTAGCTGGGGAAAACACTAGGCCGCTTCTGTGGGCCAGGATGAGGACACTGGGCTATTTCTGTGTCTTTGATGTGTTCATGCTGGGTTTGTGTTATGCATTGCCTTGTTTTGTCTGGTATCCATGTTTGGTGGAATTACTGATGTTTGGTTTTCATTTTGTTTTTTGTTTTTCAAGACAGGGTTTCCCTGTATCTTTGACTTTGCTGGAACTTACTTTGTTGATCAGGCTGGCCTGGAACTCACAGTGATCCATCCACCTGTCTCCACCTCCTGAGTGCTGGTATTAAAGTCATACATCACCACAAAATGTTTGATTTTTAATATATTTCTTATAGTATTTATTTACTTATTTTAATGGGTGCTGGGAATTGAACCTGGGTCCTCTGGAAGAGGCCGTCCCTCCAGCCCCTTCTTGTCTTTAAAAAATTAATGTATAAGGAGCTGGGTGTTGGTGGCACACGCCTCTAATCCCAGCACTCAGGAGGCAGAGGCAGGCGGATATCTGTGAGTTTGAGGTCAGCCTGGTCTACAGAGTGAGTTCCAGGACAGCCTCCAAAACAATACAGAGAAACCCTGTCTTGAAAAACCAAAAAAAATATTAATGTACATAATGTGTTTTGAATATATTTAAGCTCCACTCTGCCCCCAACTCCTCATAGATTCACTCCCAGGACCCTACTTTTAACATAACCAATTCTAAATTTGGTAGAGAAGGCAAATGGCCCTCTTATTATATATTATTAATAAGCATACTATGAAAAATAGTTTATGAACTACAGAGGTAGCCTCTACTGAAAAATGGAAGTTTCTAAACTATTTACCCCCAAAATTTCCCATTTTCAAATGATTTGTTTATTATTGAGGATTGCTGGAGTCCATGCACAACCCTGTCTTCCCAGGGCTCCCAGCAGCTCTGGGTTTCCAGCTTTTTATTGCTAGTTTTGTTCCTAATTCTCTAATCCCTCACTTCCTTCTTGTTCTGTCTATTTCCTTGGTTCTAATGCCGAATGCACATTTATCTTCAATAGTTTCGTCTCTCCCCCGTCTATTTGTTTTGAATGGCCTCAGTGTCTGGTGGACTGGCCCAGTGTGTAGGAGTGAACCCCACAAAGCTAACCGCCCATGAGGGCGGGGACATGTAAACTGACACAGGTAGATATAAAAGGAAGTGAAAGGAAAAGGAACCTCCCTTTTCTCCTGGAAGCCAGCCACGCTTCTAACTCCTGGTTTGTGCGACTCTCTCTCTCTCTGGTAAATAAATATATTGTTTTCCATATAGCATCGGATATCATTAATACCAGTGGGCACAGCTGAGGTGGAGTGTGGTTGTAGATGAGCAAACAGAAATACATCTTAGAATGGCATTCAGTCTGAAGCAAAACCCATGTCTAAAATGATGCATCTTTGATATTACTGTGTGACAGGGAGGCCTCTGTCATATTTCTTCAAATACTAACACACATAGCCGGTTATTGTTTTCATTTCTGGTTTTCTAAACTCTGGGTGCATTCATTTTCCATGGAATGACAATCTTGACCTTCCAAGTAGTAGGTAATTGTCCTTTGTGCTATCCTCCAGTTGATTTTCTTTTGTGGTCCCCAACAGATAAGCAGATTGTTGAGTCTTGTATCTTAAACCCTTAATCAACTGCCTGAAAAAAAAACAGGTGCTTGTGGATAACATTCTTAAAGGTGAGGCCCAGAGGAAGATATTGTAACTCCTTTATCACCTGATCATGTCTTAAAAGTCTCACTAAACAGCGTGAGCCCACAGTTTCTCATCACAGAGGGCACTGTGTTCTTAGTGTGTTACTTGCACTTGTATAATAAATAAACTTGCACTCTTAAAAAAATATCACCAAACCAAGACACCAACAGAAAAGAATTCAATCAGGATATATGGTATAAAATTATTTTAAATAAAAAACTTGCATTAATACTGCTTCTTCTGCAAAAAAAATTAAGGAACCCTCAGTGGGGGAACCTCAATTTTGAATGAAGAGACACAAAGGAAGGTAAGAACTTTGAGAAATTCAGGCTTAAATCTCGCTGATCTCCCAGGTTGTTGGGCTGTGAATTCACTGGGCTAAGGCGTTTAGAAGCCTGTGTTTCTGTCCTGGAAGAGTCAGAGCAGATGGACTTCCCAGAGCGAACAAAGAGTCCAACATGACAACGCTGGATGGTTCTTAGGAATCAGCAAACTAAGTCAGGGCACCAAAATGTCCCAACACTGATGGACTGCATGGAGAGGCTGGGAAGACATGGTTCTCCCTGAGGTTAAGGATTCCAAGTTTCCTAGTTAAAAATGTATATGGGCATAAAATCCTGCTCCCTAAGTGTCTGTGTTTACTACAGAAATGTTTTCCATGATCCAAATCCTTCAGTAAAACTGACCCAGAAGACCTGTCATGGTGTAACTGATACCATCTAAAGGTCTAAAGGGCACCTATATATTCTCTCTCTCTCTCTTTCTCTCTCTCCCTCTCTCTCTCTCTCTCTCTCTCTCTCTCTCTCTCTCTGTCTCTGTCTCTGTCTCTCTCTCTGTCTCTGTCTCTCTCTCTGTCTCTGTCTCTCTCTCTCTGTCTCTCTGTCTCTCTCTCTGTCTCTCTGTCTCTCTGTCTCTCTGTCTCTCTGTCTCTCTGTCTCTCTCTCTCTCTGTCTCTCTGTCTTTCTGTCTCTCTCTAAGAAAACAAATCTCCATAAGCCCAAAAGTAGGCAAACTTACTTAAAATCTCTAAGAATGAGTCACACGCCTGTAATCCCAGCAGCCAGGGCTATACAGAGAAACCAAATCTTGAAAAACAAAACAAACAAACAAACAGAGCTTCTTAAAAAAAAAAATCAAACGCTCTCCCTTATTTGCCCAGCTTCTTTTCAGATGCAATGGCTGAAAGTTCCACTGGGTGGCACTGCTGTAGATTAAAAAAAAAGATGTGGGGCCCATTTGTAAGAATAGG
The DNA here is from genome assembly GCF_017639785.1 of Mesocricetus auratus. NCBI lineage: Eukaryota > Metazoa > Chordata > Mammalia > Rodentia > Cricetidae > Mesocricetus > Mesocricetus auratus. Next base: position 35,976,537 of record NW_024429194.1, on the reverse strand, counting down.
GAGGTTTCAACAGATTTCTTTTCTGTTCTTTTTGTTTGTTTGTTTGTTTGTTTTTTGGTTTTTCAAGACAGGGTTTCTCTGTGTATGTAGCTTTGGAGGCTGTCCTGGCACTTGCTCTGTAGATGAGGCTGGCCTCGAACTCACAGAGATCCACCTGTCTCTGCCTCCCAAGTGCTGGCATGGGCCACCACTGCCCGGCAAAATCATTTGTAAATATCATTAATTAACATTAAGTAGAAATCTGTTCAAGCCGGGTGTTGGTGGTGCATGCCTTTAATCCCAGCACTTGGGAGGCAGAGGCAGTCAGATCTCTGTGAGTTCGAAGTCAGTCTGGTCTTCAAAGAGAGTTCCAGGACAGTCTCCAAAACCCTACAGAGAAACCCTGTCTCGTAAAACCAAAAAAAAAAAAAAAAAAAAAAGACTTTTAAAATTACATGGAGTATTGATACTATGAGGTTTTAAAATTGTGTGTGTGTGTGTGTGTGTGTGTGTGTGTGTTGTGGGAGTTGTATATAGCAGAGCACAGTTTTAGGGGTATTGGTTCTCTCCTTCCACTGTAGTGTATTCCAGGGATCCATCTCAGATTTTCAGGCACGATGGTACCTTTATCCCCTGAGCCATCTGAGCCATCTTATTGCCCTATTGGGAGCTAATTTATTTCATTTTACATATTGAGGTAGAAATGAAATGAGGTGTTTAAGATTCGTTGTTGAATACTATGAAGAAACAAGATTGACCTGGAATAGCTTTATTATTGTTGAAACTGGGTATTGGGTGCCAGGAAGACACATCAAAGTGCTTCTTACTCCTATGTAAGTTTGCCATCTTCCATAATAAAAGGATCCCCCATTATAAGTGTTCAGCACTTACTATAATAAGTCTTCTTTTTCTCTTTGGAAGACCTATTAGCAGCTGGATGCTTAAGTGTATCAGGCTGGATGTTGCTAATGTTCACTCTGTGGCAGCAACAATGATAGTATCCCTTGGAATGTCTCAAGATCGGAAATGGATTGCAGCTTCCTGAGAGCACTGCTGAGTTTAAAAGCCAGAGTTACCCTGTCTTGATTTTCTTGGCATGCCTTGGCTTAACATTTCAAGCTCCAGATAAAGCCTCTAATCTTCTCCTAGAACAGAAGTTCTCAACATGTGTATAGTGACCCCTTTGGGGGTCAAACAGGGTAGTAGATCAGATATCTCCATTACAATTCATAACAGTAGCAAAATTATAGTTATAAAGTAATAAAAATGATTTTATGGTTGAGGGTCATCACAGCATGAAGAACTGTATTAAATGGTCACAGCATTAGGAAAGTTGGGAACCACTGGCCTAGAAAGTCAATATTATCCCAAGGTTAGCTGGCAAATATAAGTAGCGTGCCCATGTTTACTCTAAGATGCTTATTTTCCCCCCTATTTTCTGGTTTGCCTGCAGAAAAGGAGAAGACGGAGTGTTGAAAGCAACTCTTCAGATTCCTGCAACTTTCTGAGAGCCTATTGTACAAGAGGCAGGGTTCCTGCATAGCAAGGTGGAGTTGGTTAGTGAGGTTTCACTACTCTTCTTCCATTTCGGTATTATTGGAATGTATTCTTGGCAGTCAGAAGTACAAAGTAGTACCGGTCCCATCCATGTCAGTCTCCATCTATGATGAGAATAAGATGGGTTTTAGTTCCTACCTTCCTCACTTTCTTAACCACTGAGTCATCTCCCTCCCCTTTAAAAATTATTTCATGTACATTGGTGTTTATGCCTGCATTATATCTGTATGGGGGTGTCGGATCCCCTGGAACTGGAGTTACATTGTGAGCTGTCATGTGGGTGCTGGGGATTGAACCTGGGTCCTCTGGAAGAACAGCCAGTGCTCTTAACCTCGCTAACTTTTTTTTCTTTTAGGTTTTTTGTTTTTTGTTTGTTTGTTTGTTTTTGTTTTGTTTTTTGGAGGCAAGGTTTCTCTGTATTGCTTTGAGCCTGTCCTGGAACTCACTCTGGAGACCAGGCTGGCTTCGAACTCACAGAGATCCACCTGCCTCTGCCTCCCAAGTGCTGGGATTAAAGGCATGCTCCAACAATGCCCAGCTCCCTCACTAACTTTCTTATACTCTGTACCCTTTAACAGGGCTGATGAGTTTTTCATAATACCATATGTCTGTTACTGAAGGAGGATTTCCATGGACCCCTCCCTCCTCTGCTGATTTTCCAGTTTCTCTCTAGCCTGCCCTCTTTGATTGGAGCTGATGCATTGTTTTTCCGTCTTTCAGGTCAAATGCACCTTTGGGGGGCATGTTTACATAGTCCTTTCCAAGTAGAAGCTGTGCGGTGCTTGGAGCTTGAGTTTGCTCAAGCAAGCCAAACTCTTCTAACGTGAACTCCGCTAGTTCTCAGGACTGGGATGGAAGAGTCAGCACCAGCAGAAAGCCAGGGCCAGCTACCAAGCCCCCACCACGGCTCACTGAGGAGGGCAGTGGCTGCTGCCCTGGCCCTGGATGGGGAGTCCACAATGGGCCGTAGGAAGAAGAGGAGGAAAGAGTCTCGCCCAGAATCCATCATCATCTACCGGTCAGATAATGAGAAGACGGATGAGGAGCCCGAGGAACCAGAAGGTGGCGATCGGCCTAAAGAGGAGGAGGGGGAGGATTTCCTGGACTACCCCGTAGATGACGGTCAGTTTGTCTGGAGCCCCTTGTTCAAAGCCCCCTCCAGGAGACAGGCACCTTCTCACTGGCCTTTTTCTTTCAGGAGATGCATTTTTTGAGGTGTTGCAGTCTTCATTAATTAAACAGACAGTGGTATTTACAGCCTGAAACACTCTATTCTGGGTGAGATGCTATCTCCACCCTCTCACAACTGCTAGTGTAAGAAGCTGATTTATAGACTAATCATTTAACATATATGAGATAAAGAGCAACAGTTGTTACCTTTCATAATAATTATGAAAATGCAGCCAGGTGTGGTGGCTTACTCCTATAATTCCAGCACTTGGGAGGCTGGGATTGAGGCAGAAGGGTCATGAATTGGACAACATCCTGGGCTATACAGTGAGATCATGTATCAAAAAATAAAACAAAAATTAAACCACCACCACCAACAACAACACATCAAGAGACTATGTCTTATTTAGGATTTCTACTGCAACAAAAACCATAACCAAAAGCAAGTTGGGGGAAAGGGCTTATTTGGCTTACACTTCCACAGCACTGTTCATCATCAAAGGAAGTCAGGGCAGGAACTGAAACAGGGCAGGAACCTGGAGGCGGGAGCTGATGCAGAAGCCATGGAGGGGTCCTGCTTACTGGCTTGTTCCCCATGGCTTGCTCCACTGCTTTCCTACAGAACCCAGGACCACCAGCCTAGGGATGGAACCATCCACAATGGTCTGGGACCTCCCCTATCAATCATTAATTAAGAAAATACTTAGCCAGGCAGTGGTGGCACACGCCTTAGTCGAAGCACTCGGGAGGCAGAGGCAGGTGAATCTCTGTGAGTTCGAGGCCAGTCTAGTTTACAGAGTGAGTTCTAGGACAGCCAGGGCTACACAGAGAAACCCTGTCTAAAACGAACAAACTAACAAAAACTCAAAAGGCAAACAAACAAACCCAGAACAAAACAAAACAAATACCTTACGGTCAGATCTTATGGAGGCATTTTCTCAATTGAGGTTCCCTCCTTTCAGATAACTCTAGTTTGTTTGTCAAGTTGACATAAGATTAGCCAGCACAGAATATAAATTATGGTTTCAGTGACATACAGTATTCCTTCACATTCAGGATTGTCAAAATTTGTGTGAAATATGATAGCATCATTGTATGGAACTAGATATACTCTCATACTCCTCATTAAAGTCACTTCAACCTCAATATTTATTAAGATTCAAAGTACGCGTGCTGTATGTCACAGAAATTCTTAGTATCTCCACCATGAGGTTTATTTCTGTGCTCTGCCTGTAAAAGGACCTTTGTTGCCATTAGGGAGCCTGTGGGTTCTCTATGTTAAGAATTACCGTGCAGCAATGGACAGACCTATTTGTGTGGGAGGCTAGATGTTAAGACTCGCAAACTCAGCGTGAACAACACGAGAAGTGTCTCTGCTCTCATGGAGCTGACCTATCCTGGGAAGACAGATAGTGAAAAGATAATTTCAGGTGGAACATCAGTTCCAAAGATAGCAAAACCACAACAGAGGGGAGATGGTAACTGATGGAGGGATTTTGTGTCACAGGAGACATCTCTAAAGAAGTGCCATTTGGGCCTGGAAAGATGGTTCAGCGGTTAAGAGTATTGGCTGCTCTTCCAGAAGTCCTGAGTTCAATCCCCAGCAACCACATTGTGGCTCACAACCATCTGTAATGAGATCTGGTGCTCTCTTCTGGCCTGTAGGCATACATGCAGACAGAACGCTGTATACATAATAAATAAATAAATCTTAAGAAAGAAGTGACATTTGGTCAAAAGGAAACTCCCTTACATAGGGAACAGTATGATAATAGATACAAATGTCACTCTCTCAGAAAAAATCTGTTGGCTAACGGCAGGGTCTGTTAACACCCCTTTGAGCCCCTAACAGGCAGGACTCAGGACTGAGTCTTGTCATGGGTACTTCGAGAAGGGGGGAATGTAGTGACCAGTCCCCCATTTTATCAGCCATTACAGGCTAACATGTGCTTGCATGGCCTTGCGGCTCCTGCCCTGGTCACTAAGAGGTCAGATGCCCTCGGGCTGTGCTTTATGACTCTGGGTGTGCTTTACAGACAAGTGCACAGCAGTGACATGCAGAGCATAGCAACCGCCCTGGGAGGGCCTATGGGCCATAACAACCAGTTGACCAATCAACACAGGGCAGGTCGTCCAAACCTGGAAGCGCACCAATCCTGAGACTGTTTCATACCCCTAGACACTCCCCTTACATTGCCCTTTAAGATCCCTGCCTTGAGGTTGCTTGGGGTCTTTCTCCAGCCATCCGCTATGGCGGCAGGGCAAAGGGCCCAAGCTAATGGGGTTAGCTTGTTAAACATCTACAATAAAAGACTCAATTAAAAAAGAAGTGACATTTGAACCCCTCTAAGTAACATGAAGGAGCCAGGTAAGAAAAATGTGGGGCCAGTTTTGTTTTGTTGTTTTTGTTGTTTACTTTTGGAAGACAGTGGCCTATTGATGGTGAAGGGTGTTTGTTAGAGTGTGGAGAGAACCAAGCAGATGATGGAGAAAGGTCAGTAAGGGAAGCCAGGCTGGATCCTGATACGTCTTGCAAGGGCAAATAGAGGGCTGGGAACTATGGAAGTCAAGGTGGACTTTCAAGCAAGTCAGACATAATATATATATATGTATATATATATATATATATATATATATATATATATATATACACACACGGTGTGTTGTGTGCGTGGTGAATGGGTTATTTATAGCTTAAATATAAGGCCTGGGGTGTCTATAAGCATGAGAGAATGCCCCATCTCGGAAACTAGCCATGAGAAGGGAGGGGGTGGGCTGTACCCTCAGTATGCATACGTATGTACACAGGTTAGTACTTATAAATAATGCCTTCAGAGCACTTGTTAACCAGAAACAGGGTCATGAACTGGTGAGACTTTGTCAAGGCTGCGGTCCCGAAAAATGGAGAGACCTCAGGAAGAACAAGTTAATCTTGCTCAGAGTTTTGTCGGGCCCACACATGGAGTCATCGGTCTCTGTAAGAGTGGTAATAGCAGAGATCGCCTCCAAGGGAGATCTCTTTTAAGCTGACTCACTGGTTCTACTGCTCCTACTCAGGTCTGGCCTCAGGATGGCACTGAGATGAAACATGGAGTCCTCAGTTCTTGACTGTCATCTCCGTTGTGCACTGCAGGTGTGTGGAACATGCCTTTGGACAGCCGCTACGTCACACTGACGGGGACCATCACTCGAGGGAAGAAGAAGGGTCAGATGGTGGACATCCACGTCACGTTGACAGAGAAGGAGCTGCAGGAACTGACCAAACCCAAGGAGCTGTCAAGGGAAGCAGCCCCTGAGGGAAGAAGTGTCTGCCAGGTGGGGGCAGACCAGGGCCCACATGTGGTCCTCTGGACACTGGTCTGCCTACCTGTGGTCTTTATCCTTTCTTTTGTCGTGTCTTTCTACTATGGCACTATCACCTGGTACAACATCTTCCTTGTGTACAATGAGGAGAGGACCTTTTGGCATAAGATTTCCTACTGTCCCTGCCTCATTCTCCTCTATCCAGTGCTCATCATGGCCATGGCCTCCTCCCTGGGGCTATATGCCGCCGTGGTCCAGCTGTCATGGTCCTGGGGAGCGTGGTGGCAAGCTGCCTGTGACATGGAGAAAGGCTTCTGTGGCTGGCTCTGCAGCAAGCTGGGCCTGGAGGACTGTTCTCCCTACAGCATTGTGGAGCTGCTGGAGTCTGACAATATCTCAGGCAATCTCTCCAACAGGGACCCCATCCAGGGAGTAGAGACCTCCTCTGTCTAAACCACCAGAGACTTCTTTCCCTAGTAGTTGATAGTCATTCTACAGTTCTAGCAGGTTCTTTCCTTAAACTATCCAGTCCCCGCTACAGACCTGGAAAATCCTAGCTCACAATGGTCTGCCCACCATCTTCATTATCCCAAGAGGGCAGGAAACAGAAAAGTAACTTGTGCCAAAATAGCTCGTCTAATATGCAAGTGCATCTTGACTCTTTGCCCTGAAATGACCATTTATCTGGAATATGAAGGTCCACTGTAAATTTCTTCAGAGGCCTGATGGTGTTATTGGTGCCTGTAATCCAGGGAAGTATGTGCCTAAATGTGACAGGAAGAAAAAAGAGGCTCAGGGGTAACCAAATCCACCAAGAAAATAGCTGGAGATGGAGCGGCACATTTAGGTAGCTAGGCTACTAAGATGAAGACTGGGCATCATGTATGTTTAGATAGAACTGCATATAATTAGAGCCCCAAACATGAGTGAACCAAACAAGAGAGAAATCTTCTTCCATCTTATATAGATGTCTGGAGGTGGACCACCCCAAAACCCTGTGATGTCATCTGGAGTTCACTGGATGGTGTTCTTATTTTCAGTTTCCAAATGCTGACTATATCTCTAGCTGTTATAGTAGTGCTTCTGGGAAATACAGAAGAAGCAAAGGGGGGCACAAAGCCCCCGTCAATACTTATTATATCTCATTGACCACACTATAGTCACATGACCTCACAATCAAGATACTGGGAAACGTTATCTTTTATCTGGGTAACTATATTCCTAGATGATATTGGGTTATGTAAATTTGTGGAAAGGGAGAATAGCTATTTGGCAGGCAGGCATGAGTCCACATCTTTTTTGTTTTGTTTTGTCTTTTTGAGACAGGGCTTCACTGTATTACTTTGGAGCCTGTCCTGGAACTCACTCTTGTAGACCAGGCTGGTCTCAAACTCACAGAGACCCCCCCTGCCTCTGCCTCCCGAGTGCTGGGATTAAAGGCATGTGCCACCACTGCCCAGCAAGAGTCCACACCTTATGAATAGGTATTAATATCATTCAGGATTCAAAACTACTAATACAGCTTTATTTATTTACTTGTTTATTCATTTAGCTATTTTGGTCCTAGTCTTACAAGGAGAATTTATACCTAAATATGGGCTACATATACTATGCATATGCCTTAGACAGTAGCATCTCTTGTACTTGACAACTTAACTTTTGTCCCGTGGTTTCATATATGTCATATAACTACAGGATAATTCTTCCTGGAAAGAAAGGGGGCACAGGGATTGACAGTATTTAATCTATAAAGACAGAGGAGAGGGAGAGGAAAAGAGAGTGACATACACACACACAGAGACAGAGAGAAAGACAGAGAGAGAATCAGAGAGAGACAGAGAGAGACTATCCCAGCAGGGGTTAGTAGCTCAAAACAGCACATTTAGCTTGTGCTTTGGTCAAACCCGGGAGCCTTATTCACTCAGACCTCGCTAGCATGAAGCACCTCTGACATGGGTAATATCACCAATTAATCCAGATGAAAAGATCCTGGATGGAAGAAATACTTCATTTTTAAGTGTCTTGGTTTCAAAATGTCCAGTCCTAAGAGGTCAGTGAGTTTTGGAATTGGGGTTCTTTGCAAAAAGTGATCAAATTTTTTCTTGTGTCTCAGAAACAAATGCTTCGAGGAACCAGCATGAACTGAACTAGAGGGGTGGGTCAAGCTCCCCAACTACCAAACAGTGACATTCATTTAGTGTATGGTGCTGAACTCCACTTTCAGAGAATCAAGAAAACAATCCTGTTAGTAGAAAAAGAAAAAAAAAACCGTGTCCAGTATTTTTGAGAATAGCTGTGGTGCTTCCTGGTGCATTTCCAGAGATAAGAGTAATTTAAATGAAAATAAAAATAATAGAATCTGATTGCCATTTACTTACTTTACTTTTGAGGTTTCCCCCAAATAGCTTTGAATACTATAGTGCTCACGGAAAGGTGGGCCAAGGTGAGTGTGCGATGATCTCAGTAAGGGAATCTATGTTCTGGCTTTCTGTGTACCACAGAATTATGGGATTTCTATTTAGATGAACTGTTTCCAAGTCGCCTTTTAACCTAACTTTTTTTTTTTAGAAAAGATCTATCTATCTATCTACCTACCTACCTACCTACCTACCTACCTATCTATCTATCTATCTATCTATCTATCTATCTATCTATCTATCTATCTATCTATCTAACTATCTATTTATATGTATAGTGTTCTGCCTGCATGTGTCCCTGCAGGCCGGAAGAGGGCACCAGATCTCATTATAGTTGGTTGTGAGCCATCATGTGGTTTCTGGAAATTGAACTCAGGACCTCTGGAAGAGCTGCCAGTGCTCTTAGCCTCTGAGCCATCTGTCCAGCCTCCCTGACTCATCTTAAAAAAATGCAGCCACATTTACTACATTTATCACATTTATGTCAGTCACATTGGTTAGGGAAATCAATGATTAAGGACAAAAATCATTATTAAGGTAAGGGTAGAGGAGCATGGTGACATTTGTGGGGGTGGGGGGCTGAGAAGCCACCCAAATGATGTTGACATGGTGGCCAACCTTGACCTAAAGACTTATAAAACTACAATAATTTCAAAAGAGCACTAGTGCCAGGTATGGTTATACACACCTCAAACCCCACAATAAAACTCATTGGTTCACCAAATTGGACTTTGGTGATATCCCATACTTTGATCTGCCATGGGCTCCCTATCTGTGTGCCTTATGTCACCCCAGGACATGTCTGGTCGCCAAAAGGAAAGGGCTGCTGGGCGATTTCCTTGAAAAAGAGTGGCAAACATTTGCTGCAATCGGCAGACACCTCCATTTCCAGAAAAAGACACCTTAAGCTTCCTGAACTTCCTTTTCATCCTCAGCTACTCCAGGCTGTCAAGGAATTCCTAGCAGAGGCTACCTTTTAAGTGTTTTTATCCCCCTTCTTAAAAAAAATTGTGTGCATTGGTGTTTTGCCTGCATGTATGTCTGTGTGTGTGTGTGTGTCGGGTCCCCTGGAACTGGAGTCATAGACAATTGTGAGCTGCTCTGTGGGTGCTGGGAAGACAACCCCAGTGCTTCTTCTAACCATTGAACCATCTCTCCAGTGGACTCCCCTCCCCCCATTTTAGGTGTTTATACTTTGTCTGCAAAATTGAAAGCCTTTCCTACTTTTGCTTACTCGGAGAAGTCTCACTCTTTCCTTTGGCATTAGGTCCTAAGGCCATTGTACCTGTTCAGTCTTTCTTTAATCCCCTGTTTAGAAGGCCTTTAGAGGAGGTAAGTGACTCTCTGGATGCGTCTTACATAGGGGACTATAACTCCAGAGTGCTAATATAAAATGCTATCCAGAGTGATCTCTCAGTACTAGCGATTATTCATTTTTATTCTTATATTTTTGGTTGTGAGCCTAGCCTTTAACGGCTGAGCTATCCCTCCAGCCCTCATTTTTATTCTTAAAAATCACGTAGGCATGCCTGTGTAGGTGGGTATGTGAATCTCAGTGCAGGTGCCTTTGAAAGCCAGTAGAGGGCGTCAGATCCCATGGAACTGGAGTTTTGAACTGCCTGATGTGGGTACTGAGACCTGAACTCATCCTTGCATGACCAGTACTTTCTTAACCCGTGACTCATTTTTAAATGCCGAGTGCTCCATCTGCATGTGTGCCTGCACACCAGAAGAGCGCATCAGATCTCATTATAGATGGTTGTGAGCCACCATGTGATTGCTGGGAACTCAACTCAGGACCTCTAGAGGAGCAGCCAGAGTTCTTAACTACTGAGCCATCTCTCCAGCTCCCTATTTTTTATTATTAAGTTTATTTAATATTCATTTATTTACTTATTTATTGTGATGTGATGTGTGAAGTGAAGGTCAGAGGACAATTTGTAGGAATTGGCTCTTTGTCTCCACCAAGTGGGTCCCTGAAGTCGGACTAGGGTCCTTAAGGCTTGGTGACAAGTGGCTTCACTGGTTAAGCCACTTCGCTCGCCCGGTACTAGCGTTTTTAGCAAGTCAAAGAGAACAAAGCCTTACCTGGGGGAGGAGAGGGAGGGAGCAGGGAGAGAATTGTGCACATGCTCACAGCCCAGGAGCCGGGTTTCCCCGCCCCTTGCCCGCAGAGCCGGAAGTCTAGGTCTGTGAATCGTCCGGAACTGAGTTGAAGCACTGTAGGTTTCCGTCCGGAAAAAGTAACCAAACCGCCCGTGGACCAGCAACATGGCGTGGTCCGCTAATAAGGTACTGACAGCTGGGCTTTGTGCCTTACGCAAGCCTGGGATCTGCAGAGGGTGGTTCGGTAGCAAGGATGAATGCCCAAAGCAGAAAGCTTGGGGTCTGGAGTTCTGCATTTGAGCCTTGTCCGCCCCTTCACGCCCCCCGTTCTCCTCCCTCTTGCCTCACCTGTTCCTCATACTTCTCCCTAGCTGCCTCCCTTCTATCCACTGCACCTGCCAACGCAGGCGCCCCTTACCGCTTCTGAACCTGGGTTCTTAAAAATCTCCATAAGAATTTATATAAGTCATCCAGGATCACCCCCTACGTGACAGGCCTGTAAAACTTCAGATAGGAATTCTGTGAATAAAATAACTGAGAATATAGTGTCATATTATCACCTTCTTAATAATTTAGTATCTCGAATTTATTGAAAGCTTACTGAGTGAAGCACAGAACTAAGCCTTTTATTCCTATTTCATTAAATCTTCACACCAACCCCTGAGATGAACATTATTGTCCTTAGCTTGTAAGTATGAGAACCAAGGCACGAAGAACTGGAGTGATTAGAACATGGTCACCCTTTCCATAGGTGGTAAAATACTGATGTGAACCCAAACCATTTTTCAGAGCCTTGGGGGTAAAAATCCGGTGCATTGCAAAGTACCCATGACCCCTGGCTTCCTAGATTAATAAATTACAGTGAGCTTTAAGTGAAATTTTGATCACCAGAGAGAGATGTAATTGCGATTCATTCATCTCACCCATTCATTTAAAACAGGCAAGCAAGATAGGGGTTTGAATAACCAATCTGTTTTCCTCCACCACCCCCGCATTTGGGAAGTTTTGATTAGACTGTGAACTCATAATGATGTTGCTCACCTTCTTTGTTCTTCTTTCAGTTCCTGAAAACTTTGTAGCTCCCGTAAAGGGTGTATTTGTGACAGATGTACTTGAAATAAAAGCGCTGGCTCTATTGCTACAGTGTAGAGATGAAGAGTTGCTGTACTCTCCCAGTCTCTCTTCCGTGGTTTTCTTACTGCTTCCAAAAGCGAACTTAAAGTATATTTTCATACTGTGAAACTCTGATGCCGTTTTCTGAATCTCTAATTAGTTTAGTGTTTGCTAGTTTAAAAGTAGGTTTTGTGGACATGCATTAAGTAAACACATCCAGCTTGTTTTTGTGATTCTTACTCTTTATTTATTTTTTGTTTTTCGAGACAGGGTTTCTCTGTGGCTTTGGAGGCTGTCCTGGAACTTGCTCTGTAGACCAGGCTGGTCTGGAACTCTCAGAGATCTGACTGCCTCTGCCTCCTGAGTGCTGGGATTAAAGGCGTGTGCCACCAATGCCTGGCATAATTCTTACTTTTAAAAAAAAGATTTTTATGCTGAGGGAATCCCTGTGGGGTGTAAATTGAATTCCTCTTAAATGTACTCTGTAGTTTATTACTGCACATCCCCAAATAAATTGCCATCGTTTCTGAAATCTGTTAACATGTCTGCATCATGTGGCTCCATTCTTTATGAACAAAGGGAAAAGAGTGTTTCCGTTGTGTGTTGTAAAGAAAAGTCAAATTTAGGAGTCATTTCCCTTGTATAGGAGCTCATCCAGGCTTTTCAGACACCTCTAGAGACAGATATTGCTGACTCAGAGGGTACCTTATTTATTGGTCACTTTTAAATCTTTCTCTCATAAGAGATGATGCCCAGTATTGTCCACAGTTTGTCTGATCATCACAAAGCACAGATGAGACTCATAGGATCAATACCTCATGTGGTCCAACAGCTTTATACCTGACTGAAGTAACAGTGAGGTTAAGTGACATTCCCAAGGGATCAGAGCTAATCAATTAGTGGAGATGGGACTAGAACCCAGATCTCTGGATTGCTAATCTAGTGTTTTGTTTTCACCAAAAGAACCTTCATTTTTCTTTCTTAAATACATTATTGTGTTGATACAACTTAGCATGTTTGTGAGGATAGTGTATTGAAGTTGTATCACCTTGTTAATTCAATGAATAATTTACTTTAAAATTACAAGTTATTAGCTTAGGTCTTTTGAAATTTATATTTGAATAGATTTTATATGCAAAATACATAGAGCTTTACATATGTCCACTTTGCATTTGGTTTATTTCATTTCCTTAGTCCCTGTGATAGTATCAATCATCAACTTGACAAACTGTAGAATCACAGGGGAGATGGGCCTTTGGGCCTGCCTGCAGGCAGATTGTCTCGGTTATGGTAACTGACCTGGAAAGACCCATCCATCTTAACTATGGGTGCGACATTTCCCTGGTCTCTGGATTTTATGAAATGGGAAAAGCAAACTGAGCATTCGTTTGTGTGGATTCATTGTTTTCCTTTGACGGGATGAAATGTGACCAGCTGCTTCGAGTGCCCGATGTCTTGACTCCCTCAATGTGATGAACTGTATCCTGGAACTGTGAGCTAAAATAAAGGGGTTCTTCCTTATTTGTCAGGATGTTTTATCCTAGCAATTGGAAAAAGAAACTCTAGAGAGTCCCCAATATATGATTGCTATCTAATGGCCTAGTGCCGTTGCTTATGACTGTAACACCGTTGCTTATATGATTGGCTCCTCCACCTAGCTGGCTTTTAGGGACGTTAGGGCCCTTCACAGGCTCTCCAGAGTGGAATGTTACGTGTCTTACATGCGGTGTCTATTGCACATGCCCCCTCCCTTTATCATTCCTCTTCTCGTACCAGGATGGGGGCCCACTTCAGAATCTTTGCTAATAACTTCTTTTTGTTTCTTGGGTCTTGTTTCTAGGCAGCTGTTGTGCTATGTATGGATGTGGGCATTGCCATGGGTAACTCTTTTCCTGGCGAAGAATCCCCGTTTGAACAAGCGAAGAAAGTGATGACTATGTTTGTCCAACGACAGGTAAGTTTCAGATTAACATAGCAAGTTTCAAGCCAGCCTGGGCTATAGGAAAAGACCCTACCTCAAAAACGCCTGTTCTAGTTTAATTTCTGTTGCTGGTATAAAGAAAAACAAATCAACAAAAACCTGTGACTTAGAGGAGAAAGGATTCATTTCAGTCCACTGGTCCAGGCCAGAGCCCATGGATCTGAGGACGTGATGGAGATAGGAACTGGGAACTGCTAATCACATCTACCATAGAGTCAAGAGCAGAAAGAGAATGAAGTGTGCATGCTTATTTGTGCTGAAATGAAATGTAAGACTTACAGATAATGAAATACCCGCGTAGGAACTGGAGAGATGGCTCGGAGGTTAAGAGCACTGGCTGCTCTTCCAGAGGTCCTGGGATCCAATCCTAGCACCCACATGGTGGCTCACAACCATCTGTAACTCCAGTTTTGGGTGAGCGGTACCCTTTCTGGAGTACTAGGTACAAATACAAACATACACACAGGTAAAATCACCCATCTGTATATAATAATAATAGAAGTCTGTTTACAGCCTAATTGTCATTGCTAGTAAGTCCCCTGTTCATTTAGTCTAATATTGGGTGGGACCAGTCTAATGAGGTATGGCCTTTCTGCTCCCTGAAGGTTAGGCATCCTCTTCCTTCCAGGCTGCTCGAATACAGTCTTCCACCTTTGGCTGTCTCACCCTAGGTGTTTTCTGAGAGCAAGGATGAGATTGCTTTAGTCCTCTTTGGAACAGACAGCACTGAGAATGCCCTTGCTAGTGAGGACCAGTATCAGAACATCACAGTGCGCAGACACCTGATGCTACCAGATTTTGATTTGCTGGAAGACATCGAAAGCAAAATCCAACTAGGCTCTCGACAAGCCGACTGTATCCTTTTTGTGCCCAAGAAGACAAGAAATTTTCCTTTGTCTGGAAAATCACAATCCAACTGGGTGAGGCTCTCCCAGAGTTTCTGAATATCTCGGCATATTTTCCTCTGAGGAAAAGAGGGTGTGTAATTGATATGGAACTAGTTAATTAATTAATTAATGCCCAGCTCTAGGTCTTCAAATATCTTGCTCTTTCTGTGCCTTGTGATATTGAGAGGTACAGGAAGTTGCGTATATTGATGGTACTGTTTATCATTGTGTTTGGAGCTCGTGCTAGAGTTTTATTGCCGGGAAGAGACATCATGACCATGGCAAGTCTTTTTAAACATTATTTATTTTTATTTTATGTATATTGGTGTTTTGCAGGCATGTATGTATGTGTGAGGGTGTCAGATCTTGGGGTTACAGACAGTTGTGAGCTGCCATGTGGGTGCTGGGAATTGAACCTGGGTCCTTTGGAAGAGCAGTGCATGCTTAACCACTGAGCTATCTCTCTAGCCCTGACCACAGCAACTCTTACAAAGAAAACATTTAATTGGTGCTGGCTTACAGTCGAGAGGTTTAGTCATCATGGTGGGAAGCGAGGCAGCCCACAGGGAGACTTGGTGCTGGAGAAGCTGAGAGTTCTACATCCCAGTCCACAGGCAGCAGGAAGAAAGAGTGACACTGGGCCTGGCTTGAGCACTGGAAACCCCAGAGCCCACCCCAGTGACACACTTCTCCAACAGAACCACACCCACTTCAGCAAGGCCACACCTCCCAATCCTTTCAAATAATACCACACCCTATGAACTTTTGGGGACCATTTTCATTCAAACCACTCAGAGATGAGAAATACATATTCAGAAGAGTATAGCGCTAACTTTCTCTGCTCTTTTGGATGAAGGATGATATTCAAGCTGAGATTTTTTTCATTTCTTCCTTAGAGGCCTGTTCTAGTTTTCTTCTCTGTTGGTGTGGTAAGACACTGACCATAATCAACTTGCAGAGGTAAAGGTTTGTTTTAGCCAATGCAAGAGCTCAAGCAGGATCTTGAAGCACAAACCCACAGAGGAACGCTGCTTGCTGGCTTTCTCCCCATGCTCGTGTTCAGCTACCATTCTTATACATCCCAGGCCACCTGCCAGGCAGGGATGGCGAGCCAACGACAGTGGTCTGTGCTCTCCTATGTCACTTGGTAATTAGAAAATGTCCTACAGTCATGTCAAATCTGATGGAGACAGTTCTTCAGTTGAGGTTCAGCCTTCCAAACGGAAATGAAACCCTTTCTCAACCCTCCCCACCACATACACGCGATTTGGGTTCTAATTTTAAGTGTATTCTTACTTTTTTTTCTAAGCAGGTAGTAGTACCATTCATGACCACTGGGAGGTGCTGCTGTGTTTGGAGTAACTTGGAAATGATGCCCTATGGCTTGCTTCGTATATAAGAATGGATTGTGATTACTGAATAAGGGTTCTAGGTACTGTTAAATGACATTTTAAGGTTTTTGTTGAACGAATATGCATTAACTGTCCTGTGTGTATTTTCTTTTTCACACGATTTATGAGAACATATATGTTGATAGAAAGCATTTATGAGATAAATTCTGGGAGAGGGTACACGGACAAGCCTTTTCGAGTCATCCACTGTCTAGAGTTGTCAACAATGTGGGCTTTTCTGGGAGAAACTGCTGTGTTCGTGGGATGAAGGGACTGTTGGCATTGTTTCTACCCTTAACTAGCTGAGTCCTGGACGCCCTGATCGTGTGCATGGATTTGATTCAGCGTGAAACTATGTGAGTGTCTTACCTGAAGAAATACAGAGATGAGGCTTCCTGGGAAAAGTGTGGGTTGCTGTGTTCAGTATACTATACTATGTGTTTTGTTATTAATAAGTAGCATGTCAGCCTGGCAGGAAGAATATTTGGCAGAAGTCAATGCTGACCTTTCTAGTTTTTGAAAGTTTAAAACACAGGACCACATTTGGTGAGAGTTTCTCTGGGAGAAATAAGCATTTGGCATCTTTCAGTTTTCTTATTTGACTTAAACTAATTACCCAAATTTTAAAAAAGTACTAAGTGCTATGATCCATAAGTAACTGGCACACTGTGCACAGTAACAGTAGTCAGTGTCCTGACCTGTTATTTGCTTAATTACTGTGTCTTGAAAAGTGTGTGCCCTTGAACACAGATGGGTGCATTGTTAGGAAAGCCATTTGTGCTGACATCCCAGGCCTCAGTCTGTGTTATTTTATCTCAGTCTGAATCCTCTGCAAACTCCTGCAGCGAGTCCCATGTTTAGTGTCCCAGCTAGACGTTTGGAAGGTGAAAGTACAGGGCCAGGGCTGCTGTCTTCACACACCTCAGGGTCCCGTTTCCATCTGAAGCTATGCACGTGGGAAGGGCTTGTTTTAAACCACAGCACTAGGAATCAGAGCCAGGGACACAAGAATATTATGTGGTGTGATGCTAAGCCAAGTGTGAACTATGTGACGTTGGTTATATATTTAATAGGAGCTCACCTGAGCATTAAGAGTATGTGGACCTTGAGACTAATCACACTTATTAATATATGTAGATTCAGTCCTTAGCCTCTCTGCTCAATGACCAAGTGTATTGCAACTCCTGGAAAAAAATTCAGGAGAATGCTTTCTTTAAAATCACCTTTTCAGTACTAGGCAGGCAGGGGCAGGCAGATTTCTATGAGTTTGAGGCCAGCCTGGTCTCCAAAGCTAGTTCCAGGACAGCCAGAGCCACACAGAGAAACCCTGTCTAGAAAAAAAAATCCAATAACAACAACAAAAATCATTTTTTTTTTGCATTTGTGCATGTGCATTTGTGTGTGTGTGTGCGTGTGTGCATGTGTACATATAGCACATATGTGTGGAGGCTGGAGGACAACTTCATGGAGTCAGTTCTCGTCTTCCACCCTGTGTGAGTTCTGGCGGTTGAACTCAGGTTGCAGACTTGCATGGCAATTGTCTTGACCTGCCGAGCCTTCTCACTGACCCTCAGAGAGTAGTTTCTTAATGTGATCACTCTGTCTTCTAGAGGGAAGAAGTTTGGGAAGAAGCATATTGAAGTGTTCACTGACCTCAGCAGCCCATTCAGCCAAGATCAACTGGATGTTATCATTTGTAACTTGAAGAAGTCTGGCATCTCCCTGCAGTTCTTGTAAGAGCTTGGGAATAATGTATAGGAAAATCTTGTTCTCTTACGCAGTGAGCGGGGCCCTGTATAGACAGCTTAAAGGAGCCTTCTGTTTTGGCTGAGTAGGAATCTTCCAGGGCACTGGTTGGCCACTTTATGTGTATCCGTTATACTTGTGTTCATGGAACTGTTTTGAGCTGTGGTGATAAAGAGATAAATGAAATAATGATACAGAGAAATTGAGATCAATAGCAAATTTTAGACCTCAAGAATCAAGGAATTAAAAAACCACCTTTCGAGGATCTTCAGATTTCCTGTCTGCATAGACAACATTATCAGATTGATAGTTTCTTTCATACATGGCTCGGAGCATAATGTCTACAGTTAGTAGTAGATTGAGGGTAGACAAAATGTTATGTTTGGAATCAATTTATAGCAATAGAATGTCTATATTTAACCCTTTCTCAGGATGCAGACACATAATAAAGTGTAATTTTCTATGAGTATTATAAAATTTGGGGAGAAAATGTATATTTTATGGCTTATAAGGAAGAGATTCCTTCATCTCACAGTAACTTGAATTTCCCCTCTAGCATTTACTTTCTTTATTGTACACCCCTACTAAAAAACTCTTGTCATTATACTAATCCTTCCTGCTGCATTGAAAACCCATTTCTTCTTGTCATTATACTAATCCTTCCTGCTGCATTGAAAACCCATTTCTTCTTGCCCTATTTCTGGCTGAAGTGGAGCGATGCTATAGGATGTTGAATTATTAGTCTGATCAGGGATGCTCATCTTTCAAATTGAGCACTGCACTAAGAAGCATTCGGAGTGGGCGCCTTCGGCCTCTTAGACTGCCTGCCATGGGGAGTTAAGAACCCCTCTTGCATGCGTGTGTGCCTCTCCTAAGACTGCTGGGGACATCGTCTTCCTGCGGGGCTACAGAGAAGCATTCAGAAGAGCCCACCAAACTGCTACTTGCTAAGATGGTACTTCAGAGAAATTAAGTGTTTTTCAAGTGACACTTCTCATGGAACTGAGGTTTTCTTGGTATTTCAGAAGGCTGGCTTAGCTCAGTTCCCTGCCCATGGTCTAAGGATGCCTCATGCTTGGAGCATATTGTACTGCACTTCTGCCAATGCATTTGAAAGAGCCGCTTTTTATCTTTTAGAAATGAGCACCAGAGTAGAGTACCCAGAAGGAGGTGGTCTTTTCTTCCACTTGCTTGTTAGTTGGCTGGTAGCATACTTTCCCTGGGATATGTTTTCTCCTACACCACAGACTATCACCTGCTGTTCAGTGTACCCCATGCATTCTCGACTGCTTTGGTTTCATTTAAAGCAGGCTTGTTCCTTGGGTGTAGTTCTTGGCTTCCTCTACTCTGGTTAAATGCAGCATAGAAAGAATTGTTACTGTAACTTTCTCTAGATTACATTTCCTATGCCATAGTGACACTCAGTGCCTAATGCAAAGTGTCTGTGTGCACATGGGGCAGTGCTTTAGCCCCATGTGTAGTACAGCTCATGCAGCTCTGTCATGCTAAATAAATAGAAAGGTTACCCAGAAAGCCTTATTTTAAGGATAGCAAGCAGAGTGATCGATTGCCTGTAAGGTATCCATCTGCATGGGGGTGACCTACAGAGTGGTGGGTTAACAGAAAAGATGACCTAATTCAGCTCTCTTGTTTGCAGGAATACAGTGAGATGATATGCCATAGCACAGGAGCGTCACTCTGTCACTCAGGTGACTGGGTGGCTCTGGTCCCGTTCTTTCCTCAGTTGCTTTAGTTTCTTTTCATCAAATGGAAGCAGTAATCTCCATTGACTTAGTGTAGGAGAAATCACTGCCATTGTTTGGGTGAAGGCACATCTAAAGTTCCCATGTATGGTGTTATGCTAACATGTGTTTGGGTGGGTTTTCAGTTTCCATATGGACTGATTATTTAATATGTTTTAGACTTATTTTTTATTTTCTATATCTGGGTGTCTTGTTTGCATGTATGTCTGAGTACCACATGTGTGCCCAGTGCCTGTGGGGTCCCTGGAACTGGAGTTACAGATGGTTGTGAGCTGTCATGTGGGTGCTGGGAGCCAAAGCTGGATCCTCTGCAAGAGAAACGAGTGCTCTTAACAGCTGAGCCATCTCCCGAGCCTCTGGTTATTAATGTGTTTTGTGATTGCCGATCCCAACCTAGAGTTAGCCTCATTTCAAGCAAATAACTAGAGAGAAACGTAACAGAATTGTGCTTTGCTTTCGTCTGCAAATATTCTGATTTCTGGGTAAGATTTTTTTTTTCCGTTTTTCAAGATGGGGTTTCTCTAGCCATGCTGGAACTTGCTTTGTAGACCAGGCTGGCCTCGAACTCAGAAACTCACCTATCTCTGTCTCCTGAGTGCTGGAATTAAAGACATGTGCCATCATGCCTAGCTTCTGTATAATATTTTAACGTGTACAATAGCATTGAATTTTTAAGTATTTTATGTTTCACAGCCTCTTATTTATTATTGTGATTATTTGCAGTGTTGGGTCGGATTCAGGGCCTCATGCATGCAAGGCAAAGCACTCTATCGCCGACTACGTCCTCAGCTTCATACTCTTATTAAATCCCCCAGGAACCCTGAGTGATCATTGGTAGCCTCCCCAGCACTCTGGTGTGCTTAGTGTATTGCCTGGACTTGCTCTAGGAAGCATTTCTTCCTGAACTTTAACCTTTGGCTTTAGTGACCTTCAGTGATCTCTTTTAGACCTCTCCTTCAGACTGTTGATTCCTGATATTTTTAGAAGTTTGAGATCAGAGGGGTACGAGTCCTTCGTAGGTTGTAGAATTGGGTAACATGAGCTTGCCTCAGTTGATTCCTATTGCTGTGATAATACAGGTGAGGTAATTTATAAGCAGATAATTTCCTCTCAGAGGTCTGGAGGAAGGAAGTCTTAGTTCACAGTGCCAATCCATCAGATTTGGTGTTTGATGGGAGATATCTGTGCCCCCCCCCCAGGATGCTGTGACTGTCACATGACAGAAAGGACAGAAAAGGCCAAAAGGCACTGTCTCTGGTCCCTTGTATAGTGAAGCTCAGGGCTTATTATGATAGTCCATCATGATAGTCAACTACTGACTGCCCCCCAGTAGTTTGGGGGCAGCCGGGCATTATTGGCACATGCCTTTAATCCCAGCACTTGGGAGGCAGAGGCAGGTGGATCTCTGTGAGTTCAAGGCCAGCCTGGTCCACAAAGCAAGTTCCAGGACAGGCTCCAAAACAATACAGAGAAACCCTGTCTCGGAAAACAAACAAACAAACCCAAACAAACAAACAAAAAAGAAGTTTGGGGGCACAGACCATAGTTGAGAGGCATGGAAGAGGCCATTCCAAGAGAGCAACCAATACCAGGAAGATGGGGTGAGATGGGGAGAGGACCTGGCTGTAGCCACTCTACTGCCACCCAGAGAGCCTGCCTTTTCAGTTATTTGGTTGCGTCAACCAGTTTCTCCTTCTTACCATATCCAAGAAGTTTTAGCTTTTTAAAGCTGAAATAATTCTCAGGTAGGTACATGTCAATTGGCAGATAAAATTATGGAGCTGTGTAAGGTTGACTGATCTTCCTCATATGTAGTGACAGTCACAGGGTTGGAATCCAGATTTGGAACCAAAACTTACCTTCTTTACTGGTTATCTTTCCTGACAGCCTGCCTTTTCCAATCAGCAAGAACAACGAGACTGGGCACAGCGGAGATGGTGACTTGGGCTTGGACCACCGTGGACCCTCCTTTCCTCAAAAAGGAGTTACTGAGCAGCAAAAGGAAGGCATCCGCATGGTGGAGAGGGTGATGGTGTCTTTAGAAGGTGAAGATGGGCTGGATGAGATCTACTCCTTCAGGTAGGACATGGAGGCACTGGCGGCAACTTTTAATCTTCCCACGTGGGTTTCTTTGATCAGAGCTCTTCCCGGGGCTTTTCTTTTTCAGAACCATTCTTGACTTAGCAGTCATTCTTTATTAAGTGTTCTGAATTTTATTAAAGAAGCCGCAAGCTCACCCTTAATCTCCCTTTTATTAGTTTGTATGGTTTGCACAGGGTTCTCATTTATTTCCAGACATGTGTCACTCAAGTTTGGGAGCATGCAGATGCCTTAGAGATGGAGTAGATTCCATCTTTGTTCCAAGCTTGAGCCTCGTTTCCTGGACCACTCTTTTCATATATTTACAAACCGCACTGTTTTTCAGTTCTTTTGCTAGTGTATACTGAGGAATTTGTTTTCATTGTGTGTGTTCCATTCGGGTACACACATCCACTCCCGTTCCCTCCCTTGTCCTCATCCTCCCACTCTTGCTGATCCTTCTCCTTTCCCCCCGCAGCTCCCTTCTGCTTCATGTCCATTTCTCTTTGTGACCCATGTGGCTACCCATCGAGGACTGCTTATAGGAGCACAAGTGAGGGATTGTTTACAGACGAATGACCAACTCACCAGTGGTTATGCTACTGAAGAAAATGTCTTTATTCTTTACTCCTCTAAAAAATGAAAAATCCCCCTTCCTTATGAACTGTTAACCGCCTATGGCTCTTCAGGGAGGGGTGGAATGTGTGAGCCCCTCCCCACTCTACCCTTTCCTCTGGTTTTTACATTTGTTAGGGCCCTTCTACAGTGTTCCCTGAGTCTGTGGGGGATGATATAGATGTCCCATTTAGGGTTGAACATTCAGCAAGCACTTACTCTTAGCACATTAGCAGTTACAGTCTTAGCGGAAGTAATTGCTACCTACTACAAAGAGGGATTCCCTGACCAAAGCTGACACAGCACTACTAACCCACGACCATAAACATAAATGTTAGGAAGACAATTTGAAGGGGAGATTGTTCAGTGGTTAAGGGTGCTACCTGATCTTCCAGAGGCCTGAGTTTGGTTCTCAACATCCATATTAGGCATCTCACTTGTAACCATCTGAACTCCTGACTCCGGAGGACCAGATGCCTCTGACCTCCGAGGGCAGGTGCACTCATGTACGTATACCCAGACACAGATGCAGTCATAGACAAACGACTTTTAAAAAAGATAGCTTGAGGGGGACATCATGTCCATTTAGCAAAACAGTAGTAGCTTTTTCACTGGGGTCTATGGCCTCCATAACCATAGGCTCTTGACCAGGTTTGCAGTACCAAAGGTGGCTTTTCTCCTGCGGAGTGGACTTTCAATTCAAGCGCAGAGGGGTTGGTCACCATTAACAGTTATGCTGCTGTTATATATATAGTGGGCCTGTCAGGTCAGTATTATAGCACAGTGTCCACAGTGAGTAACTCTGCTGATGTCTGTTCACCCCAGCTGTTGTATAGACCTTCCAGCACTGGGCACGCTGGGCAGCAGGGCACAAGCTGCCCACTCAGCACTGGCTTGTTCTGTAATAGTCTTTCCACATAGTTCTGTTGTGCAGCAACCAGTAGTGGCAATAGCCCTATTGTCTCAGGGCATTTCAGGGGTTTCCCTTACCAACAATTCATAGGGAGGTAGCCTGCCCCTGGGGTTTTCAGTTAGTAACCTGTGACTTCTGGGACAGCTCTATCACCCACAAAGGAGAGAGACCTGGACCTTTCTGCTCAAATTCTTTAAAGCTCTATCTTTAAATTAGCTTGCAGAGCAGCAGGCTTCCTTATGGTTTAGAAAGATTAAGAAAAAAATTTTTACTTTGTTTGTGTGAGTGTTTTGCCTGGATGTATGTGTGGGTCCACTTGTATGCCCGTTGCCCACAGAAGTCAAAAGAGGGCGTTAGATCCTCTGGAGCTAGAATTACAAGTGATAGTGAGCCACCATGTGGGTGCTGTGGATCAAACCAGGGTCTCTGCAAGAGCAGCCAGTGTTCTTAATCCCCGAGGCATCTCCTTAGCCTCTTCATAGCTTTCTCATACGTCCTTAGCTTGGGCTGACTGTCCCATCTCCCAGCCACCCATCTCCACTGAAACATTTCCACCTTTGCTATTCCTCTTTCCACTTCCAGATTTTGTGTTCTTTTATACACATATGCACATGTACACACACACACACACACACACACACACACGCACGCACGCACACACGCACACACGCTCGAACACACACACCACGCAGAATTCAAGCCTCTTTTTTTCCCCCTCTCATGGGCTCTTCCTGGTTCCCAGCCTCTGTAAACTCATTTCCTACATAAATACACATATATAAAAAAAAACCGAGAAGCCAGGATCCATGTGTGAGAGAATATGTATTATTTATCTTTTACAGCCTGAGTTATCTCACTTAATATATTTTTCAATTCTATCCATTTTCATGCAGATTTTATAATTTCCTTTTTCTTTAAAGCTGAACGAAATTCTGTTGTGTGTGTGTGCCGCATCTTCATTATCCATTCATAAGTTGATGGGCATCTCAGCTAGTTCCTTTCCTCACCATTGTGAATAAAACAGCAGTAAACATGGATGTGCAAGTATCTCTATGGTAGGGGTAGAGTGTACAGTCCTTTGGGTGGATGCCCAGGAGTGGTATAGTTGCATAGTTCTTATTCATCGTACTAATTTCCATAGTGGCTGCACCAACGAGAACCATTTTTAGTTATGAAAAACGGTGTTCTATCTGAGACAATCAGTGTTCCTTTACTTTTTGATACTAATTTTAGAGAGCATCATGGGAGGGTATAATATGGTTTTTGATTTGAGGCTTCTTTTTTTTTTTTTTTTTTAACTTTAGGTCCCTGGTTCTAAACCTTCCTAATGCTGTGACCCTTTGATAACGTTTCTCATGTTGTGGTGACCCCCCAACCATAAAATTATTTTGTTGCTACTTCATAACTGTAATTTTACTGTTATGAATCATAATGTAAATATCTGATATGTGCTCCCCGTGAAAGGGTTGTTTGACCCCAAAGGTGTCTTGACCCACAGTTTGAGAACTGCTGCTTTGGATCAGTAAATAGTTTGGCTAAGTCCTGTTACAACAAATAAAAACAAACCCCCTCATATATAACTAAAACACCCAAAGTCCAACCTCAAAACATAAAGAATTCATGGCCAGTGTTGTTACAATGCTGTTGTCACGAAGGGAAAGTGTTCACCTTGATGTTGGACAGGCAAATGATTTCTTTTTAAAGAATGAAATCCCTGAAGTACCGTATAGCAATAAAAACCCATATAACAGTAAAAGAAACTGCTTTTTTCATCTGTCTGAAGATGCTCTGGGAGAGACCATCTCTGTTATCCACCTTGTTCTTGGTTAGGGTTGGATACACGCTTATCTCGAGCAGAGACTCTGGGAAGGTTTATGTTGTATCTGCTGTTGCGTGTTTGAGGAGTCAAACTTGGCAAAGGTGGCTGTATGGTAGTTTGCCAAGCAGTCTGGCTTGTGTCTCGGGGATAATGCTGCCTTTGTTTAGGAATTAATTCCACCCATCTGTAGGTACATGGAATTCAGGAGTGGAAGCAAAGTTCTCAACTGAAGTAGGTCAGCAACAGTCTACATCTGTTGTTTTATTCTCAGCTACAATTTTTAAGAATTTCTGTAATTGACAAGAAATACATCATAATTATGTAAATGTGGAAACCTTGGAAATTATCGGCAAATTGGAATGGAATTGTAATTTCCCAACGGATCACTGAAGGAATTAGTGAAGAATTCTATAAAATGAAATATCTTGGCATAGTATGTGTTCTTGTCACACTGTGTGCAGATGTGTTGTTTCTCTCTGAACTTTGGGAATACATGCCTTAAGGTATAAATCCACTAATTTTTAAGGTGTCTCCCTTTTCCCCAGCAAGCATTTAAGTTATTGACTATGCATGTTTTAGTACTTTAAAATACTTGGGATTTGGGTCTTTTATGTAGATAGAATTTTGTCATGCAAATACAGTGACTATCCTTTTTTTTTTCTTCCAAGACAGGGTTTCTCAGTAGCTTTGGAGCCTGTCCTGGAATTCACTCTGTAGACCAGACTGGCCTTGAACTCACAGAGATCCACCTGTCTCTGTCTCCCAAGTGCTGGGATTAAAGGTGTGCACCACCACTGCCGGCCTACAGTGACTATTCTTATTTAAGTTAATTGTGACTAAGTGGAATTTTTTAAAATTCAGTTTCTCTGATACTGCACATATATGGTCTTTGTCCTGTGATTATAGAAATAAAAACTAAGACTAGAGAGTGAACTTTCAGGCATAAGGAATAAGGGCTTGAGCAAAAGAGACAGCACTGGCTATGGGAAATTATTTTTATATAAAAACTTAAAAATCCCTGCTACAGAATCCATACCGCATGATTTCTTGGATGGACTAATAATATCTCATGAGACAGATTAGATCTGGTGCAGACATAACACTCTCTTCACAAACCTGAAGTTGTCTTTGGTAGCTGTGAACTTCAGAAGCAGGGGTTCAGGCAGAACAGCTTCTACTTCATGTAACATGGTTGTGAAAGCTGGAGTCTGCTGACATCTCTGTCTCTAACTCTGTAGGTGATGTAAGGTGTTCTCACCAATGATAGGTTCTTCTTTCATCTATACCATGAATGTCAATCAGAAGGGCTGGATTGTACGTCTTGCATACATTAGACCATTAATCCCTATGCTCTTTATCTTAGTGAATACCACAAATCCCACCTCTCCTATAGTCAGTCCTCTGTCGTGTCTGATTGGGGCAGATAAACAGACTTGAATCTCATCTTTGTGTAAATGAAGCATCGCTCTGCATCACACTTACCTTCTTCTGGCCCTTCTTACCATTAAAAACTGTAGTTTTCCTTAGCTCTTGGGTGGTCTTTATGTAACACTCTCTGTTGTGTGCATGTAAAACATCATGTCTTTTATTTAGGGGAATTGGCATTAGCGAATGAATTGTGAGCAGTGATGTTGTAGCCTGCTGCCCTTCCTTTGATACCCCAGCTGGGGCTCTTATCCTCTCGTCTGTTGTTTTCTGGGAGTTGGTGAGCATCTTACATTGCGTCCAAACTCGTGGTGAATGTGCTGCTTTTATAATATCCTCAATGGTTGTTCTGAACAAACATGGGGAATCACTGATAGAGTTGAGAGAAGTGACTGGCTAGAGAGGAGGGCAGGGCAGTTCCTTTTCTCCTGTCAAGCAACTGATTTGAGCTCTACCCCCCCCCCCCCAAGCCAGCTCACAGACTCTGGTTCCTTCCCAACCACGGTTGTCATTTTCCTGCCACCCCCTGAGGTTTCTTTATAATCAACAACTGCTCTCTTCTCATTCTAGTAAAATAAGTAAGCCATCTAGTGCAAATTAACATTGGAAAATTGTGTCTTTCATTATGTGTTTTCCTTTATTAAGTGAGAGTCTACGGCAGCTGTGTGTCTTTAAGAAGATTGAGAGGCGCTCTATGCCCTGGCCCTGCCAGCTGACCATCGGCCCCGATCTGTCTATAAAGATTGTAGCCTATAAATCGGTAGGTAGTAAATGCATATTTTTTTTAAAGCAGTCTTGCCAGGCGGATAAATGCGCTTATGTAAGACGCTGATAATTCATGTGTGAGTTATTCAGTGTATAATTACTGCCTCTGTAGCTGTTTTCCCTTTTGACTTAATCTCCGTTTAGCTTCTCATCTAAAAGGCGTTTGAGGAGAAGTTTGAAGATGTTTATAATGTGACTTGATTCCCTCTGCTTTCTCTGTTGCTGAGTAGATAATGGATTGTTAACTAGGAACTCAAGCCTTTGTCTCTTTTTCTTTTAGGAGAAAGAGAATGTGCTAGATGAACTTGTCACTGTTTATCATAGCAGGCATGTTGATAATACACCAGGGTTATGTGTGGGGCTTTGGAGCCATGGTCATACCTAGTTCAGTTACTATGGATCCAGTAGTGACAGCATCTACAGAATATCCAGAATGTTGACTCGTTAGTGCCAGGTTGTGGGCCATTGTGTGCATTTGTACATTATAGTTCACTTCAAAAGTAGTTGCCTTTGGTGATTATTTAAATTCCAATCCGAGTATAAGTCTGATTTATGCTTCACCAGGAGCTTCTTTGCATTCTCCCCCTCTTTAAGTATATGCTAAAAATATAATTCAATCTGAGAAATAAATACACAGACATATTTTTGTATGTTTAAGAACTTAATTCCCAAACATCCTGAGACCCATGGAGGTGATTTTGCGTTATTTTGGATTTTGTCAAGACCAAAGAGTGTGAGTAGGGATGAGTATATGCTCTCTCATTCTTCTCAGCTTTCTGACTATGGTAAAATGTGTGGCCCCTCTTTATTAAGCAATTTGAGGTTTTCTATGGAAAATTAATATGTGCCCATAGATTGCCAAAGGAGAAAAGGGGAATATAGAGGCAGTTATAAGGTTATCCCCTTTAAAATAAACTAAAATCTGCATGATTGGAAAGGAGAGGCTATATACTTTGCAGCTCAAATAATCAGGTAAGTATGTTATTTTTTCATTTTCCATCGGTCACATCTTGTCCCTCCTTGTTTTTCCTTTCACTATCATTTGAAAATAGATCGTACAGGAGAAGCTTAAAAAGACCTGGGTAGTTGTGGATGCAAGAACCCTGAAGAAGGAAGATATACAGAAAGAAACTGTCTATTGCTTAAATGACGATGACGAAACTGAAGTTTCCAAAGAGGACACTATTCAAGGTATGCTAACAAGCATCTGCACTTTTGCCCAATGAAGACTATCTTCAGGGTTCTGGGAGACAGCCTAGGCTGTTCACCTGCACACGGTTCTTTGAGTAACAGAGGTGCAGTTGAGGCAGCAGTAAGACACTGGCTCCTGTAGGTCAGGGGTCAGGGGTCTTGGACAAGATGGCTCTTAGGGAAGAGGTGTGTCTTTGATCCTTTAAGTGTGTCAAGTGACACACTTACTGCTTGGCTTTATTTTAATGGAGATCCTCTGGCTGGGAGGATGCTTACATAAAAATGGGCCCGAAGCAGCTTTCCCCTTATTCTTCCAAGTGCCTATTTCAGGCTTTATATCCTATCAGATATGCTCATTTAGGGGAAAAGTATTATTTATGACTGTTGTCATGGCTTATACATACTAGGCTCTTTAAAGTTGTGCTAAATATACCCCAACCATTGGGTTAAATAGTATGATGTTCAGACGACATCTTTAACCAGAGGACTTGGAAACTAGGTGAGAATATCTGAATATTCAAGAGCTCAAATCCTCATTTTCCAAATGGTGCCTAAGGTGGCAGCTGGGTACTTAGATCAACTTATTATCAGGTAGTGCACCACTTAGTATAGTTTTTACTTCCCAGTCCTGGAAAAAAGTGTCACATATGGCACTGTTTATTACTGCATGTATTTACTTGTGAGTGAGTGGGATAGTTTGAAGCTGGTAGAAGATAGAAGTATATACAGGATGTAATTAATAATTAATGATTTCTATTACTTGTTTGAGTTTAGTAACATAGCACAGAATGTGAATTTTAGAATTGTAGTTGAGCTGGAGTCACGATGTCAGCATTAGCTGATCCCTCTGTCCTGGTGTGAGGACTGGTTCTTGGAGGGAGGAAGAGCATGAGTAGGGCACAGGTTGGGCTCAGAGGGGCGCTGGTGTGTCCGAAGTGGCAGCCTGTATTTTCTCTCTTCATTGTCACAACCTAATAAAGCAGACACTGTTGCTATTTCTATTTTATACATAAGGCTGTCGTAGTTATTTTTCTTATTGCTGAGACAAAATGCATGACAAAACAATATAAGACAAGAAAGGGTTTTATTGTGGCTTGAAGGTTTGAGGGAACAGTCTGTCGGGCAGGGATGAGAGGCTACTGGCTCATGGTGCATCTGTAGCCAGGAAACTCATTTTCTCCTGTTTGTTCAGTTCTGGACCCCACCCATGCGATGGTGCCGCCCGCATTCAGGGTGGGTCTTCCTACCTCAGTTAACCCAGTGTAGGAACTTCCTCACAGGTACATCCAGAGGCTGTTTCCATGGTGATTCCAAATCGCATCCAATAGATGATCAGGATTGGTCATCAGAAGGACCAAAGCTGAAAGATACTCATTAGCATATGCAAACCCACACAGCCAGCAGTGCAAGGCGCAGAGCTAAATCTAGAGCCGTATCCCTGCAGGGCTGTGCTCTTCCATACAGTTTAGCACTGGGACCAATACAGGGCTTTGAGTGACAGACTCAGAGCTTATACATGATCTTAAAAGCAAATGGAGTCATTGATGTTTAGGGGAGCTGTATGCATCTGTAGTGTTTAGAGATGTCCCATTATGGAGATAAGTGTGACAGCTGGGTTAGAAAGAGGTGGGACAGGAGGTGAGGGGACTAGTTCTTTGAGTTGTTGTAAGAAAACTCTGATTATCTGGGACAGAAAGCTTTGTATGGAGGCAGAAATTGACGGGGAAGCGTTAGACCTTGGGTCATAGCGTCTAGAAGTTCCTCTGTTCTCTTTTACCCCCTTTCAGTTACCCATCACTTTCCTTTGTCCTCATTGTCTACTCACTAATACGTAGGCTGTCCTCGTTCTCACCAGAGAAACTAGTAGACACATGTGGGCCAAAGAGTACGGTTGTAAGTTAGAGTCTGTTCTGCACTCTTTGCCTTGTAGAAACAGCATTTGCACTTTAAGTAGAAAAACTAGAAAACAGACCGTTTTAACAAGCACTTTAAAGATACTGTTAATTTAAATAAGAAAATGACGACAAGAAAAAGTTAGAAAAATACTTGATTTAGTGTCTGGGAGATGACTTGGTGAATCAAGTGCTTGCTGTGCAGGGGTCCCCAGCACCCACATAAACCACGCATGGGCCAGCCGTTGTGGTGCACGCCTGTATCCTAGAGGGAGGCCTACACAAGAAAATGGAAAAACAGCAACAAAACAAACCAGGCATGGACTGGATGTGGTAGCTCACACCCTTAATCCCAGCACTTGGGAGGCAGAGGCAGGTGGATCTCTGTGAGTTCAAGACTAGCATGGTCTACAGAGTGAGTTCCAGGACAGCCAGAGCCACTCTTAAAAAACAAAAACCAATCAACAACAACAAGAAAGCCATGTGTGGCAGTGTTCACCTCTAACCCTAGTGCTGGAGAGGAGGGCCAGGGGCCTGCTAGCCAGTCAGCCTTGCCGAAACTGCTGAAATGGAGAGCTCCTGGCTTACGAGTAAGGTGGAGAAAGATAGAAGACCACGTGGGAAGTTGATCTCTACCTGCATTCACAAGTGAGCACTCCTGTGTGCACACGTGCACACGTGCGTACATTTCCTCCAACCTGTACACACGCGACTGGGAAAAAAAGGAAAAATGTTTGTTTAAATTCCATTCTTGACCATGTGTCATACGTTTTCCTGTTGATTTGTATTGGGATTTTTGAATTTGTTGTCATCTTTTTAGAAAAGACATGCATGAAAATAAATTTTTTAAAAACATTAAATATGTGACCACAGTAGCCTATTGGGAACAAATAGACCCCAGATCACAGAATCTGCCTTGGATTCCCACTATCGAGTTCCTGGGTTTTGATGGTCCCTCTTGTAGTCACTGAAGAGGTCCTGTGTGCTGTGTACTGTAGGAGCACAGTCTTCCAGAGAGCAGATGCCACAGAACAGGGCTAGGGGTTTGTCTTTTTTCCCACTTGTTGGGGGGGAGGGGATATACGAGTCCATATTAATCCAATGTAAGACATTGAAAGTAAATTCAAACATACAGACATACAGAAGCATAGAACTTGTCAACTGGATGCTCTTAAGTAGAGTTTTGGCTTCCATTAGATGGTTGAAGTTTTGTCTATCCCCAGCATGCGGTTTTTGGACATTTTGTTCTGAAGATTTCCTATGGGCCATTTTCTCTGGATCTCCGGGTTTCTGAGTAAATGTGCTTTGATTATGTTTACAGCTCATACTTGTACTGTAGTCAACACGGCTGTCTTTGGAGGATAACTAATGTTCTGTGTTTGCTACAGTCTTTCTTCTGGGCTGGGTAATCATTAAGGTAACTAGACTGCGGAAGACACTACTTAAGAACTGTAATTAGAATTTAATCGTCTGTATATGGTATATGTGGTTTGTTTCTGCCTCTGCTTTTCCCCTCTTGATCATAGGGGCAATAATTTGGTTCTGGGGAGGAGAAGGCGGAGACTACCCCTGGAGTGCGTGTATTATTGATGTAGGTACAGAGCTTGTTTCAGGCCCCATATGCCTAACAGATGTTTCGCTCTCCTTCTCCAGGGTTCCGCTACGGAAGTGATATAATTCCCTTTTCTAAAGTGGATGAGGAACAAATGAAATATAAATCGGAGGGGAAGTGCTTCTCTGTTTTGGGATTCTGTAGATCTTCTCAGGTAAGTCTGCAGTTGTGAACAAAAATACATGCCTTGAGCTTCTGATTGGCTGTTTTATTTACAATTTCCCTTTCCTGTTCAGCCTTCTGCAATGTAGTTTGGGGATGAGTGTTGCCATTTTTTTTTAATTTAAAATTTTTTCATTTGTGTGTGTGTGTGTGGATGTACATATCCACGTGAGAGGACGACCTCAGGTGTTCATTCCTCGGGCGCTGCCCAGTGATTGTTTGGAATAGGGTCTTTCACTGTCCTAGAACTTGCCGAGTTGGCTTGACTGACTGACCAGTGAGCCCCAGGGATCTGCTGTGTCTGCCTCACCATGCCAGTATTACAAGCACCAGGCTTTTTTAAACTGTGCCTTCTGGGGATTGAACTTATGTCCTTGTGTTTGCTGTTTGAGCTTCTCCCCAGCCCATTGTCTTTGATATTTGAAAAGAAAAACCAAGATGTAGAGACTTGGCATAAATCTGAAGACCACGGTCCCTAAGCCACTGTCAGTATTTTATAGTTGTGTGGCTTATTCAAACTGGTGTATACATGGAGTCTGGCTGGGCTTTGGATGCCAAGCAAATCCTAGAACATCATTTATTTATCTTTAATATATACTTTTTTGGTTGTTGTTGTTTTTTCGAGACAGGGTTTTTCTGTATTGTTTTGGAGGCTGTCCTGGAACTCACTCGGTAGACCAGGCTTGGTCTCGAACTCACAGAAATCCCCTGCCTCTGCCTCCCGAGTGCTGGGATTAAAGGTGTGAACCACTGTAGCCCAGCAAATACTATCTTTTTATGTGTATGCCTCCCTAGGGATGAAGAGATTTTTATTGGAGGACTCACGTGGGAATTATAGTGAAAATAAATACCATCCAGTATTTGGGATTTGAAGCTCTAGCACACAAGCTTTATGTACTTTAATGTTAATTCAGTGAAGTTCCATACTTTTGCAAGTATTTTCAAAACTTATAAGCCAGTGCCTGGAGACATGGCTCAGTACAGTAGTTAAGAACATGAACAACTCTGCCTGAGGACCAGAGTTTGGTTCCCAGTACCATGTCAAGTGATTCACAGTTGCTTGTTACTCTCGTTTAGGGATAACCGGCACCCTCTTCTGGTGTCTGGGAACACCTGCACACACATGGCATACATTTACACACACACACACACACACACACACACACACACACACACACACACACTTTAAAAAACAAAACAAACTTCCATAAGCCAAAAAGTGGGAAAGTTTACTTAAAATCTCTAAGAATGAGTCAGGCATGATGACTCACGCCTTTAATTCCAGCCCTCGGGAGGCAGAGGTAGGTGGATCTCTCTGAATTTGAGACCAGCCTGGTCTACAGAGTAAATTCCAGGATAACAGGGCTACACAGAGAAACCCTGTCTCAAAATATCAAACAAACAAACAAAAGAACTCTAAGAATACACTAAAATGAAATGTACTAAATAAGAATAAGTATTTTTTGGAAGTTTAGAGACCCTAACATTTCTTTAAAGTGAAATTATTTACTTTGCAACGTATGTAAGTTAAAATTTATGATTATTAATCTTGAGTGAAACTAACCTTATTTAGACCAGTTTGTAGAAATTGTCTCCCTTCTTTAAAAAAAGATCTATTTTTATTTTTTATTTTAAGATGCATGAATATTTCCCTGCGTGTACATCTGTGTACCTTGAGCATGTAGTGCCTGCAGAAGCCAGAAGAGGGCGCGAGGTCACTGGAACTGGAGTTAGGGATAATGAGTTGTCACGTGGGTGCTGGGGATTGAACCTAGGTCCTCTGGAAGAGCCATCAGTGCTCTTAACTGCTGAGCCATCTCTCTAGTCCTTCTCTCCTTTTTTTTTGAGACAGGTTTCACAATGTATTCCTGACTGGTTGGCAACTTGTTATATAGACCAGGCTGGCCTGGAGCTCACAGAGGTCTGTCTGCTTTTGCCTCCCAGTTGCTGGGATTAGAGATGTGTGTCACCACATCTGACTGAAACTGCCCACTCTGCTGTGTCTAGATAGACAGACAAGCCCTACCCTAAACACCTTCTAGTATAATTCAGAACTGTGAACACTAAGTAAGGGCCTATTTTAGCTAAATAACAAAGCAAAACAGAGAACAGAACCAAAAAGTAAATACACTTTCCTTTTTAAACTACTTTTATTAACTTCAGATTTTACTTTTAAATACTTGAAGTGCTTTCTAGATCAATTTTTAACTTCTAAATCAATCTTTTTTATTGATTTTGCTTTTTAAGGAAGAAATTCTTTTATTCAAGTCTGGGCTTAAGAAAATGGGTAAAGATTGTCCATCTCAAAGAGAACACTCCTCCTGCTCCCCAAAGTGAAAGAAGGCTCTTACAGGTTTCCTGAGATAGCACAATCGCAGTCTTGACAGGTTTAGACATGCCGTTTGATTTTTTTACCCAGCGGCCATGCAGACCCACACTCAACTTTGTTTCAAAGTTCCATCTCAGACAAGTATTATGAAAATATTATAATTATACCTACTGTTCATTGGATAATTACAGTGTTCCAACATGTAAGCTTTTGATAAAAATTCTTGTTTAGTTATTATTAGCCTGTTAGGCATGTATTATGGTATGCATTTAAAAAATTGTTTTTAGATTGGGAAATTGAAGATTAGCCCCTTTATGTAACTAGCCCAAGATCTTACAGTGAAATGGGAGTAGACATGCATTTTGAGACTCTGAAGTCTGTGCCATTATTTAGTGATGCTCTCACCAGATGAACTAGCACGGTTTTGAAGAGCCCACTGTACATACCGGCTTTCGTGTATTCTCCTAACCAAAAGATACAAGGTGTTAAACATAGTGTTTTCCATGGGGCATGGCAAAATACAGATATACACCTTTTAGTAGACTAGTGATTATCAGTTATCTTAAATAAAATCACACTGTCTTCAGTGTTGACAAAATACCATTTCTGAATGAATTGTGTGTGAATGGTGATTGGTTGTTTGCTAGCCAAGCAAACTACCACTGAGCTACACCGTGTGTGTGTGTGTGTGTGTGTGTGTGTGTGTGTGTGTGTGTGTGTATGTGTGTGTGTGTGTTTGCTTAAAAATATCAAGCAGCTTTTCAGTTTTCTTACCAGGTTGTCAGGTGTTCTGGGTATATAATTATAATAATTTAACTACTAGTTTCCCTCCAAATTCCTTGCTGTTCTTTGAAAAAGTTATTTAGGTGCACTAGGAAGAGACAGTATTAGATATTTCTTAAGGATTTGTTTTTATGTGGCTGGACAGATGGCTCAGTGGTTAAGAGCACAGTGTGCTCTTGCAGAAGACCTGGGTTCACTTCCTAGCACTCACATGGCAGCTCACAACTGACTGTGACTCCAGTTCCAGGGGACCTGGTACCCTCACAATGATATACATGTAGGCAAAACATCAGTGCACATACAATATAAATAAATTTTAAAGGATTTGTGTTTATTTTGAATTACGTGTACATGTGTGCACCTGTGTGTAGCTGTGTTCATGTGAATGCAGGTGCCTGTGGAGCCCAGAGGATCCCTTGGAGCTGGAGTTACAGGTGGTTGTGAGTCACCTGACAGGGATGCAGGGAAGCAAACTCAGGGACTTTGCAAGAGCAGTGTGTGCGCTAAGTGCTGAGCCATCTCTCCAGCAACCTTATTGTAGTTCTTGCCATTTGCTCACTGACAATAGGTCTGAAGTGTGTGTGTTCTTACATTTCCTTCTCCTGGAGCACACTTGACATTTGCTGTCTTTGTATATAGTTTTGTATCAAGCCTAAATCTTTTCTTCAGACTAAAGGGGGAATTGTAGTGAGATATCCACCTCGCCCGTACCTATTGCACTGACCACGCCCGTTGAGGCATGGTCACAGGTGCATAACGTGATGTGACAGATATCTCACTACACTTCATTAGCTACTCTTGAATAAATTCCAACAGGGAGAATAAATCTCTATGAATATGCTGTGTGGAACTCTAGAGTTATTCTTGTGTGCCTCCTCTGGGAGATGGCAGCGGAAATGAGAGCTATTTGAATTCCTTGGACCTCACACCTCTGAAGCTTGTTCGTGAGCTGCAGTTACAGCAGAGTGCTCCTAGTTTCTCAGCTTCAGAGGAAAGAGTGCCAGAAAAAGCAGATAAGAAATGCTGCCCAGGACAGCACACGGCACTTTCTTCTAAATGAGCTGCAGCTCCGCAGAGAGCTTGATCTTGGTAGATGGGTGCAGGGCCTGTGATTTCAGGAATTTTAACATTCATTTTCTAGTCAGGTGTTGGTAGAGTTCTGTGGCCCTGATTGTATTTCAGGAGGGGCCAAGGACTGGCAGCACATTTTGTTGAACTGGCTTCCCTGCCTCCAGCCTGCTGAGAACTGGCTCTGTGCTTTGTTCTCTCTGCAGCTCATCCAGGGCTTGTCACGGCTCCTGAGGACTTTGTTCCCAAGAGGCTTTTTGAGACAGTCTTTGTTAATCTCGAATTTCCCCCTTTCCCCTTGCACTATGCCTCTGCACTCTAAAAGCAGTCCCAGTGAGCACACACTATGTATCTGTCACTCTGGATCGCTAATTCACTGTTATGTCTGCCCAGGGTCTAATGTACAGACCTTATTTTACTTTTTATTTTCCAAGATGTATTCATTTTTATGTGTATGAGTATTTTCCTGCCTGTATGCATGTGCATCATGTATATATATGCCTGGTGTCCTTTGTAAGAGCCGCAAGTGCTTTTAGCTGCTGAGCTCTCTCCAACCCTTAGATTTTTCTTTTTGTTGTTCCTACTTTCCAAGTCTTGCCTGAGGTGTCAGCGTTTGCTTACCTCTCCTGAAACCCTCATGAGCAAGCCCAGTTCCGTGGTCTTAGGGCACCATATAACGTCGGACTCTGATAGAGCATTGTATTTAATTCCACACCCATCTAGGTTTCTGAAGAAGCTGATTATATCCTGTTCACTGCTCTGTTTTAGTATACAACATACAGAACAATGCAGGGCATGGACTAGGTGCTCATTGAGTTGAGTTTCAAGTACTAAATTGTTTCTAGTCGCTGTTGGTGTTTACCAGTAAGAACATTTTGAGCAGACATTTTTAGCAGTGGGTGACCTTACAGCTGTTTATATTTCTCGTTCTGCTTCAAAACCAGTTCTGTTTCCTCTCTTTTAGGTCCACAGGAGATTCTTTATGGGATATCAAGTTCTAAAGGTCTTTGCAGCAAAAGATGATGAGGTGAGTTGGGTGTAGAACTTTGAGATAGTGCTACAAGATTGAACTGTCATTTTAGGGAAGTGGGTTGTTGCGGTCCCCCAGCCCCCCCCTTTTTTTTTTTTTTTTTGAGACAGAGTTTCTCTGTGTAAACCTGGCTGACCTGGAACTCAGAAATCAGCTTGCCTCTGCCTCCAAGATGCTAGGATTAAAGGTGTGCACCACCATATGTGGCCTGCCTTTGTGTTTTAAATGGCATGAAAAGTCTCAACAGCAGTGGGAAAGTCACCAACCTTTAACTTTGAAAATGGAGAAATGACAAATGAGTTTGTTTTAGCTTGAGCATAAGACCCAAGGACATAGTCTTGCACAAATAGTAACCTTCTAACAGTTTGACTTAGGAGTAGGAATTTCATGTCAGGTGTTCAGGAGGATTGGGCCAGTTGACTCTTGTGTCTTATGAACATTGAGCGTTTAGTGCTGGTGTGTGGACCTGGAGAGTGGTCCTGACCTGTGGACTCTTTGCTCCTGTCTCATGTTCCCGAGATTCTCTGTTGTCAGACTGGTCCCTTCCTGGCTGACAACTCTGATGACTTTCACATTCTACACTCGTACCTCACTCTGTACATATTTTCTTCCTGAAATGTTAAGTCAGCACCCAGTATTTCATTGGTGTGTTGATCTTAGCTGGAAAATCCCAATACAGAATGTGTTTAAAACAGTAAGCAGGCTTCCAAAATCCGAAAGTATGTGCATTAAAATAATGAGTTTAATGTAGAAGATTCGTTTGGGGTGGGAGTAGGGTATTGATGACTTCTTTTTCTCCCCACTTCTGGAACTTGACTGGCTTCTCGCCTAGTAGGTGGTAGTCATGTGATTGTTGTCTGAGAACAGTTAAAATTAGTAGAAGAAGATGCTTGGCTTCCTCTTCACTGGGTGTGGGTGAGTTCATTATAACACATGGGTGACTTCACATTTGAGAATTCTAGTTCATGGTTTTCTCCTGAATCAAGCCTTAGAAATTGTGCTAGTCTGGTCTGGTGTGTGTATTGTTGAACTATGACTTTTTAGGCTGTGGATTTAACACCCTCCCCACACCCCCCCCACAACCCCCCCCTCCCCCCGCCTATTTTCCTTTAACACAAAGGAAATTCTGATCACTTCATGAGAACTGTTAGGAGTGCAGTGAGAACATATTCCATTACAGAGCTGTGCTGAGGCATGTGAACTGCAATTCAAATTTGTCACATAAGTGGCTAATTTCTGTTGGCAAAGTTAAGTGAAAACGTAGGGCCTAGTTTCTAATAAAGCAGCCTGTGTTTGGAATAAGAAACTGGATTGCAGTAGGGCACATGTACATGGGTCTGGTAGCTGGTGTGCTTGAAGAGTAGAGGAAGATTTGGGGGTTTTATTAGGACCAGGAAATCTGTGTAGTTATGAAAGATGCTTCATTGGGACTTTGGTGCTCTAGGGAGTTAGTAAGCCCTGATTGGTGCATGTGGAAGTTCCTAGGTAAGGCTAGCCCCAAGGTTAGCTGTTGTGCAGCTAGTTACTAATTACAGCTAGATCTAAAGGTAGGGCAAGCTGTCTCTGGTTCCTTCAGATAATTTGGGGCAGGTATTGGTGACCTGGGTGTTTCTTCTTTCTCTTAGTCCTTCCATTGCTCTGTTTTGTGGGTTGTGACAGATATGGCTCAACTTTGTTTCATGAATTTTTATATATCATACAGTCACTTTGAAGTTTTTAAAGAAAAGGTACCTTCATTTCCTAATGGCTCTTTGGTCTGTCAGTTTTTGATGTGGTAGTCGAAAATTGATATTCTCTAACTGGAGCTTCTAAGTAGGAGAGTAGGGAAAGCAGGCTGTGTGAGAACTTCCAGTAAAAACTGCATGCAGCAGACTTGTGTGGGTAGATAGGGGAGTAGGAGGGCGATGACAGATGTAATAGCAGTCTTCATACATTTTGAGGATGATCACTGGAGTAGAAATTAATCTGTGCTTCATACCAGAAGTGAACTGGGGCCAACAGGTGGGAAGTTTTGCTCCAAATGAATATTCTGTCATCCAAGATTGCTAACTCCACATGGGTTGCTTTCATGTGAGGTAGTCAGATGCCCATCTCTGGAAGTTTGGGAATAGAGTCTCTGATAGTACCAGTTATGTGTATTGTGTGGGTTGTTAAAAGTAGGTGAATATTATTGTTTTTCAATTAAAATGTTCTGTGGATAACTCCTTAAAATGTTTTCTTTGGTTATTTGCTTATAAGTGTGTATGTGTGTGTGTAGGGGAGAGAGAGAGAGAGAATATACATTTATGTGCTGTTTTGCACTGTGTGTATAAGAATAGAGGAGAGGAGAAAGGAAAGGAATGGGAATTTAGTTGAGTTAAATGCAGTACTAGTATTGTTACAATATTCAAGATAATCATTAACCCATCATCTTTTACATTTAATATACTGATTGGTCCCATCAAAGACACACAAATTTAAATTCCCAGCAAATTAGAAATAGTCTCTTCCCTAGACTCTCTGCTTTTCTGGTCTTCTTTTCTGGGACTTAGTATTAGAACATACACGTCATGTTTGCTACATGTTTCATTTCCACTTTGCTCAGTAAAGTCAGGGAGTCCTCTTAGGTCTGTGACAGGACATTGGAACCTAGCAAAGAACAGGCTTAACATAAGTATTCCTTGAAATGAAGGAGATGTATCTCTTTTGAAATCTGTAGACAATTTTGATGGCAAGATACTGAGGCCATGGGTTTTATGAAGGGGTTTTATGGACTTTGATATAGGTTAACTGTGGTACAGGAAAAGTGTTTGGGAATTTGGAAGACGAAACCGAGGAAGGCAAATCTGAAGTGGGTTAGAAGACGCTGGTGGGGTTGTAGCCAGAAGAAAATTACATGAACAGAAGCCCCAGAGAAGCAAAGCACAAGACCCAGGCCAGCTGCCTATCAGCTTGACAAGGCTAGAGAAGAACTGTTGAAGGTTGGTGGAAGGGACTGGCACCGCCACCTCTGGACAGGAGAGGCAGTGATGGGCTTGAGAGACAGCACAGAGGTCTAGCTGAGGGAGGAGGAACGTATTGTCAAGGACTTTGAGGTCATAGTTTGGCTGAGTCCGAAGGTATTGTTAGGGGACGTAGGGAATACAAGAGGAGAAGAGTAGTAATAAGTGTGGGAAGATGGGGTGTCTGCCAGCAGGCTACGCCTGGATCATAGAGTATGTATTTGTGTGCCCATGTGTAGAAGCCACTGGGTGTGTTTCTTTTATTTCCCTTATTGAGTCAGGGTCTTTTGCTAGGCTAGAAACTTGCCATTTTGGCTAGGCTGGATGCTAGGCTGGGCCTGCCAGTCACACACTGCTATGCCTGGATTTTTACGTGGGTGCTGGAGATTCAAGCTCCAATGCCCAAGATTCGACCTTAGACCCTCAGTCAATAAGAACAAGCACTCTTCTCACTGAGATGTCTCCCCACCCCTTAGAAGACTTTCAAAGAACGCCTCTTGCTCATTGGACTAGATGAAATAACCCCTAACTTGAATTTTAGAGTGAGAAAAAGAAAGAAAGGCTGAAAGTAGACTTTTAAGAACTAGAACTAGCTGGAAGAAGAAAAGAGCTTGGGGAGCAGTAGCCCACACAGAATAATTAGAAGACCCTGTTACTTCTGGAGTCAGAGTGTGGAGAAAGGGGCCAGGCAAGAAGCTCTGCTGAGTCCACCAACCCAAGACTTGGCAGGTAGAAGCCATGGACTCTGCAGGGTAGTTTCATTAAGAAAGTAGAGAGCATAGCTGAAATGAACCTAAGAATCATGTTCTAAGCAGACGGAAATTGGAAGGGTTGAGAAAAAAAGAGAGATACAGTAGTAATTCGTTCAACGAGAGAGACAAAGATTTTGTTGAGGAAGGCAGTCTTGAGTTTATAGAGCGTGGGCTTAAACTCAGAGAAAAGGAGGTCAAAGTTCATAGAGTCCTGAAAGAGGCACACTAAGTACACTATTGGAGTCCGAAGTGTGTAAACAGACAATGTTGTGTTGGCTTGTTGGTGCTGGAGCTGCAGCTCAGGGTTTTGCACATGTTAAGCAGGTGCTCTACCCCTGAGCTGTCCACCCTTAGAAAGGGTGCCTGAAACAGGAAGAAAGCAGAGATCCCGTGTGAGTGTCCAGGGCTTGTATTTGTGTGGAGCTCTCACAGGCTGAACCTATGCTGACACACACATCTTTCTTACAGGCGGCGGCTGTTGCTCTTTCTTCCCTTATTCATGCTTTGGATGAATTAAACATGGTCGCCATTGTTCGATACACTTATGACAAAAGAGCTAATCCTCAAGTTGGTGTAGCCTTTCCTTATATTAAGGATTCCTATGAGGTAAAACCTACAGACCTTTTTCATCCTCCCCTGCCCACTTTCCACCTTTTCTTTAAAAAAAAAAAAGATCCTTTCTTTGAGTACTGGGGATCCATCCTGTCTGACCCCAGGCCTTCCTCCTGCTAGGCTATTCATTTCCCCTCCATCCATTTGTTCTAAACACTGCTTTGGGATGTTTGGTATTCTAGTTCTGTCGGAACCCATTTCTGAATTTCTTGCAGACTCCCAGATAATGTTGGAATTGCTGGTGTGCGAGCCAGGTTTTCAGTGAGAAAACAACATGACTCATCAAAGTATTTCAGGGGCTTTTTATTAAACCAATAAAGGTGACACGAGAGATTAAACCAGTAAAGGTGACACGAGAGCGCTCGTCTTTGGGCCCTTTCAGAGCCATGTGGGAAGAGAAGTCACCTCTGGTTCAGCAGATAAGGACCATGGGTAAAGGTGTGGGTGTGGGTTTTTTGTGAGCCGTGTGAAGTTCAGTCTGTTTGAGGCTCTCAAATGAAACACAGGTGGAGACTGCTTCGTTCCCAGTTCCTCAGACTGCAGCAGGACTGTAAGAGAAGGTAGAGATGACGAACTCCCAGTCAGTTGTCCTGCCATCCAGGCTTTTCCGATTTGCTCTGCCTGGTCCTGTATTTTACAGTTACCGAGCAGCCTTCCTTGAGACATCTCTTTTGTATCTGGTACCCGGCATACTGTTTGCAAGTATGAAGATAGTCAAAATACTTTATCTTACATGTGTCAGATTTAGGCTAAGTTCTGAAATATTTCTGCTGCCACTTCCACAGCATTTGGGACTACTTACATACAGTTCCATTAATTTGACGGTTTCTGCTTTTTATCGCCTTTATTTCTCATTAGTGTTTAGTTTATGTGCAGCTGCCTTTCATGGAAGACTTGCGGCAATACATGTTTTCATCACTGAAAAACAATAAGAAATGCACTCCCACAGGTGAGTTTATTTCCATTAAGCTCACTAATGGCTCTTCACGCAGACGGTCCTTGGGAAATCACCTGGCTGCAGTTGTTGATGGGGCCAGGACTTCATGGGGTGAAGTAGTTGGATTCTAATCACACACTCACAATAATGATGAAGATGGTTCAGCAGGTGTTCTGATAGAGAGCCGGTTCTCCTACCGTTCCTTCCCACCTGTCTGGCTCTCCCTTCTGACTGACGGCATGCATCTGAGGAGCAGCTTGCTGGCCGAAGCGAATCTGAGTGTACCCACCCATGTCCTACATGCAGTCTGATGTAGCTGGGACGATAGTGGCAGTATTCTGCTTTCTTCTTCCTGTGTAGTTCATGGCCACAGTTCAGTTCTCATTGTGGCTTCTTGCTAGCTTCCAGTAGTTACATCTGGCTGCAGATGTCAGGGTACCAGAGAGATTTTCATAGTTATCAGTGCTGTCTTCGAGGCAGCTAACAATTTGTGTAGTTGTGGGCAGAGTGTAACACCCCCCTGCCCCCGGCACACTCCCCTCCCACCAAAAAATAAACAACCATGAATGATGATCAGGATTTAGGAGAGATAGCTGAAGAAATATAACAAACAATGGTGGATGCTTCAGGTTACATACTATATTGTCTGTGTCATGGTAGGGAATTGTGAGGTGACTTTGCAAATGGGGTTCTCCCTATGGGTTCTTAGGGTTAGGCCCCTTGGGATCAGTGTGCTATCAAAAAGACTAAGAAAGGGGCTGGAGAGATGGCTCAGTGGTTAAGAACATTGGCTGCTCTTCCAGAGGTCCCGAGTTCAATCCCCAGCACCCACATAGTGGCTCATAACCATCTATAATGATATTTGATGCCCTCTTCTGGCATACAGGAAGGTAGAGCACTGTATACATAATAAGTAAGTAAATCGTGCTTTCAATAAAAAAAAAAAGACCAAAAAATAAAATGGGTTGCTGGGGCTAGTGTCCTTTTCTCTAGAGCTAGGTCTCTTTCTGTCATGGTGGAGGCATGTGTGGACCTGAATATAAGAGAAGTTGTTGTGTGCTGTTGATTGTGTATCTACTCTTGGTTACTTGTTAATTAATTAAGAAAGTATTGGGGATTGAACTGAAGGCCTGATGCATTCTAGGCAGTCATTCTAACCACTGAGCTGTACCCCAGCCCTCATTCCAAACTTGTTGAAAAGTTATCTTATATGTATCAGCCTGAATCTAAAAGTTGAACATCTTTTGATCAGCTGGCCTACTTCCTGTGACTTTTCTTAAAGCTATTGGCAACTTTCTCAAGTTAATGTTTTTGAAGGGGTTTATAATACAAGAATGATCTACCAAGAGATTAGCTGGTAGTGAAGCAGGGGTACTTACTGACTGTTCCCTTGTGCAAGTTCCTGAGTTGCCTGGTGGACCTTACACTCATCATTTATGGTGGCAATGGTTGTGGTGTTGCTTGAAACCGCCTATGGAAGGCTCAGACGCAGGCAGACAGTACCATGTTAAATATCTATATGCTCTTTCATCTTGTGACATTGAAGGAGCAGAGAATGGAAGCATAAGGTACTGTTTGAAACTGCTTTGCTTTTCTGCCTTCACTCTGTGATTGACATTAGAAACAGTACTTTAGTTGGATGGCTTTGGGAACCTCGGTGAACCAGCAGAGCGAAAGACACACATGTGG
The DNA here is from genome assembly GCF_017639785.1 of Mesocricetus auratus. Taxonomy (NCBI): domain Eukaryota; kingdom Metazoa; phylum Chordata; class Mammalia; order Rodentia; family Cricetidae; genus Mesocricetus; species Mesocricetus auratus. The sequence continues at coordinate 35,932,470 of NW_024429194.1, read as the reverse complement.
TGGGAGAATCAGACCTTTCCAGAGAAGACTTGCTTCTCGTGCACACAGCTTTGCTGTGCCATTTGTATTGACTTGGCAGATGTTTATTTATCTGTTTATTTATTTATTTAGGTTTTTCAAGACATGGTTTCTCTGTGTAACAGTCCTGGCTGTCCTGGAACTCACTTTGTACACTGCCACAGCCCGGCTGACTTGGTAGATTTTTATTGAAGGGCACTTGCCAGGGATTAGGGGAGACATCAAAGAGAAACTGTCATGTTTCTGCCACAAGGAACTTTAGAGCTTGAATGGGATGCTCTCAGGTGTATGTAGTGGGCTTAGTGGCTTTGCAAAGTGAAAAGGTGACACTAACAGATTATGAAGGAATGCACTCATTCTAGTTGACGGTGTCTTCCTATGACACTGCTGGGCTCTGTTGAAAGTTACACAAGGTCTTTAGAAAGCTTCCCTTCATTAAGAAGTTGTTTGTTGTTTGAAATGTTTTTTTTCTTTAGATAATTACTATTTTAGAAATATTAGCTCATTGGATACTGAGTATTTTGTTCAAGTCTCCATAGGAGTTATTTTGTTTTTTTAATGGCAGAGATACTTTTGTGAAACAAACTCTTTTGCTTTTGATATGATACTCCATTGCCAAAGGTTCACTGAATGGTAGAGCTGGAAAGGAGTCAAGATGGCCGCTATTGTTTTTTTGTTTGTTTGTTTTTGAGACAGGGTTTCACTTTGTAGCCCTGGTTGGTCTGTAACTTGCTGTGTAGACCAGGCTGGCTTTGAATTTTAGAGATCTGCCTGCCTCTGCCTCCTGAGTGCTGAAATTAAAGGTGTATGTTACTATGCCTGGTAAGTCAACTACTATTTTTTTTGACAATTTCTTTTTATGTGTATGGGGTGTTTTGTTTGCATGTATGTCTGTGTATCTTGCATACCTTGTACCCACAGAGGGCAGAAGATGGTGTTAGATTGACCAGAACTGGGGTTATAGCCAGTTGTGGGTGCTGGAACTCAAATCTTGCTCTTAACCTTTGAGCTGCCTCTCCAGCCTCCAGGTCAACTACTTTTAATAGCTTTTTTCTCAAATGAGAAAACCAAGGGTCAAGTCAAGCACTCTCATAACTAGGGACATTTTTTGGCAGAGCAGATGCTATATGACTGTATGACATGCCAGTGTTGCTGTATCCAAAGATGGAAAGCATTTTGATTTGATGGAGAATAATAGAAATAATCTATTTTTTCCTGTTTGCTTCTCTGTTTATCATTGTTTTAAGAGGCACAGTTGAGTGCTATTGATGATCTGATTGATTCTATGAGCTTGGTAAAGAAAAGCGAGGAAGAAGACACCATTGAAGACTTGTTTCCAACCTCCAAAATTCCAAATCCTGAATTTCAGAGATTTTTCCAGGTGAGAAAGGAAAGGTCAGCCAGTTATGTTTCTCTTTCCTTTTCTTTTCCCTTCCCTCCCTCCCTCCCTCCTTCCCTCCCTCCCTCCCTCCCTCCCTCCCTCCATCTCTCCCTCCATCTCTCTGTCCCTCCCTCCCTCCCTCCATCCCTTCCTCCCTCCCTCCCTCCGTCTCTCTGTCCCTCCCTCCCTCCCTCCCTCCCTCCCTCCCTCCCTCCCTCCCTCCCTCCCTCCGTCTCTCCCTCCATCTCTCTGTCCCTCCCTCCCTCCCTCCCTTCCTCCCTCCCTCCCTCCCTCCCTCCCTCCCTCCCTCCCTCCCTCCATCTCTCTGTCCCTCCCTCCCTCCCTCTGTCCCTCCCTTTTTTCTTTTTGAGATGTCTGGCCTGGCACGCAGTATGTAGCTCAGACTGGTTTGAACTGACAGAGGTCTGCCTCCCTCTAAAGCCATAGGTCAACAGTGGTTTGAAAACACCATGGAAATAAAAGGGGAGAGTTCCTGTAAGGGCACCACTTATGGACAACACCACTGACGTGGTAACATTGGACAGAGATCTAAAAGAGAAGGGAGGAGCCTGATGTGACGAGGGCATGATGCAGAGAAGTGCTGTAAGCCTGGCCGTGTGAGGAGTCATGTGCTTAGCTTGTTCCATTTGTCTGGAGAGAGCTCAGGGAAACCACTTCTAGTTGTAGACAAGTATTTTCTCAATCGGACTGTAGTCATTAGGAAATAAGGCCAACAGTTGACAAATGAGACCTCATGAAAGGTTTTGCACACAAAAGGAAACAGTTTAATGGCGTGAAGAGACAGCCACAAAGTGGGTGAAAAAGTTTTGTCAGCAATACCCCAACAAAGGATCAGTGTCTAGAACTGACAGAGAACTCATGAAAAGGCCCAAAGAAGCTCAAGGGAGTTGGGTATTAGGAATACACAAAGCAGGAGGGGAACTCAAAAGAAATGAACGTACTGTGGAGAGGGAAGGATTGTTGCTGTGTTGAAAGGGATGCTGGGGGGAGGAGCACATGGACTTTCTAGATGAAATTGGTGTGAAATCCCCAGCTGAGGGTTCCCCAGAATTTTCAGGATACTGACTCCTTGATGATACTATCAACCCCAGAATTTTTTTTTCTTTAGGCTGAAACTTCCATATTGCATTTTCTTCATTGTAGGGTACCAGTTCATGGAAGAGAATAAATAATATGCTTTATGATATGAAATAGTTTGAATTGCAAGAGCTACTCATCTCCTTTTTTTAATTTCTCTTCAAAATTATTAATATGTAAGTTGTTTAAAGTGGGGATAGGGTGCAGTAGCTTAGTGACAGAGCATGTGCCTGGCATGTGCAAGACCTGGGTTCAGCCCACAGCAATAATAAATAAAATGGGCTAGTTAGAGCCTTCCTCATAGGAGGAAACATCAACGGGCTTCTCACTTCATTTTTCTTTCTTAATGGCATCTTGTTGCTTGGCTTCTTGTGCTGTTAAAGCAATTGTTCTCAACCTGGGGATCACGACCTCTTCATTTGTGTTGACCCTTTCCCAGGGGTCACATATCAGATATTTAAATTAGGATTCATAACAGTAGCAAAATTACAGTTATAAAGTAGCAATGAAAGTAATTTTATGGTTGGGGGCCACACAATATGAGGAACTGTATTAAAGGGCCACAGTGTTAGGAAGATTGAGAACCACTGTGTTAGGTACTGACTGTTTGGTCAGATACAAGTGCTGCCAAGGCCTGAAGGCAGCACAGATGCCTGAGTGAAAGTAGCCTGTGTCCAGTTCACCCCCTTGGACAGTGGACAGCCTGTCTCGCCCTTGGTCCTCACCCCACTCCTGGTGCCCCTTTCTGATCTCCCTTTCAACAGTGAGTATCCTAAAAAGGAGTGTCCTCAGCCAGTGTCTATTAGACACTTGCTATGGGTTGAACAAATTTTCTGTGCTTATAGTTAAGCAGTAAACAAGGGATTTTTTTACTGTTTTCAGGGAAGTTTTCAAGGGAAGGGCTAGATAATACATAAGTGAACCAAGCAATTGAGACTATTTTAAATGCTTGAAAAACACAAAATAGAAGATGATTAGGTAATAGCTTGCAAGTGGAGAGGCTGCTTCATATGCAATGTCAGGGAAAGGCTTTCTGAGAGATTAATATTTGAGCAAAGACCTGAATGATGAAAAGGGTCCAGCTCTGCCCAGAACTAGGAATAGGGAGAAGAGACAGAAGGAGTATTGAGCTAAGGACCCAGAGACAGAGATGAGCTTGGCTTGAGTGAACTTGGAAGAGCTCATCTTTACTTGGTTGTGAATAAGGAGACAAATGGCAGTGCCTGTGTCATGCAGGACTTTCCAAACTGTGGGAAGGAGCTTGTGTTAGCTGTTTTCTGTCTTCAGAATACTTGATAGACAATAGAAACAAGGGAGGGAAGGTATCCTTTGGCTCCATTTCAGGGATTTTCACACCTGGGAAGGCAGGCTGGAGTATCTCATTCCATGGTGGTGGCAACAGTACATGGCAGAAATGGCTGTCCTCATTGTGGTGGGCAGGTTGACCGCTGCCACCAGCTTATCCCAGCTCCTGAAGGTTTCACAGTCCCCCACTCCCCAGCATACTTACCAGCTGGGGAATAAGCTTCAGAACATGAGCTCTGGGGACATCCAGACTTAAAGTGCACTAGGAGAACAGTGACAGCAGAAACTGAGAGACCATTAAAGGTGACTGGGCCAGGAACAGGCAAGAGTGGTGGTGTTAGTAGGGTGGAGGCAGGTTCACACTTTGCTGTCCCTGGTGGCTTGTGTCAACTCAGTATTGCCATGTCTTTCAGATTCTCTCCTCGGGCTCAGAATGGACGGCTCCTCGTTAGCCTCTGTCTCACCCATCACATGCTGGCCTCTAAAACCCTACTGAAAGAGAGCATGCATGTGATTAAAAGAAATAAAAGGTTACCAGGGAAAGGCTGTAATCTTGGAGTGTTAGGGAGCTATGTCTCAGGGAAGCTTGGTGTGTCCTGAATAGTTTATAAGATAAGTGCCCTCTAGGAGGTTTACAGAGGGTATTACTCCTGTGCTTGAGTCTGTTTTTATAGCAGGGTTTTATAGCAGGGTTTAGATGTGACCAGTGTCCTCTGAGCCATCCTATTTTGTGTCTTCTGTTTGGCCTGAGTCTCATAGCCCTTCCAATTAAAGATGGAGGGTCGCTAACCAGAAAACAGAAATCTGTTTGATGTCATCATCAGTGTTCTAGCCTTTCTGCTTTCCCAACAGGGCCTGCTACACAGAGTCTTACATCCCCAGGAGCGTCTACCCCCAATTCAGCAGCACATTTTGAATATGCTGGATCCCCCCACTGAGGTGAAAGCCAAATGTGAGATTCCTCTCTCGAAAGTGAGGACCCTTTTCCCTCTGACAGAAGCCGTCAAGAAAAAGGATCAAGTGACTGCTCAGGACATTTTCCAAGACAAGTAAGTACTTGCTGTGGTCACCTTTGATATTTTTAGCAATGCAGGGGGCAGGGACAAGTCTGGAATTATGGTGCTGCCCAGGTATCATAGAGGGGGACAGCGCAGCTTTTTAAGCCTTGCGTGGAAATATTAAGTTCTCATACCTGTCCATTAGAGTCATTGTTTATCCTTGATGTTCACCTGGGCTCAACCTTCTGGTTTGGGTTGGCTTTTGCATCAACAATAAAGTTTTTGTGAATTATAAATAAGATTTGTGAATACCAAAGCTGAATTTTCCTCTTTTAAAACAATTTTTATTATAGTTTTATTTCTTTTATTTGTGTGTGTGTGTGTATATGCATGTGCGTGTGCGTGCACGAGTGTACATGTATGTGTGTGTGGAGGTTAGAGAGCAACTTTTGGATGGGTCCCAGGATCAAATTCAAGCTGTCTGGCTTGGCTGCAGGCCATCCTGCTGGTCCTGAATTGTCCCCTTTCTAAAACAAAGAGCCGAGGATGAAAAGAGCAGGCAGGGCATAACGATGTGTCTGTGGCGGGTAGTTAGGTGTCAGTGAGACTTTTGGAGGGAACATGAGGAGGACAATGAAAACCACAGCCCTTTGGCTGTTCTGCTAGTGTGCCACTGACACATTGATTGTGGCGCTAGGGCGGTATTTGCTAGTTAAGGAGTGAAATGCATTTCATATTATGCATCAACCAAGCTTGCAAATGGCTGATGAGTGTGTTTCATCACATTTTGTTCAGAATCTATATTAGTTTCCATATAAATACCAGTAAGCCAGAAGAAATTGTTCATTATATAGAATCCTCTGGGTTTGTAGCATTGACTTTCCAGACGTCACTCAACTGGCTGTTGGTGATTTTTTTCTCAAGTCAAAATAATATTTCTTTCTGCTGCATTTTGAGATTTGACATCAGACCATGATTCACCCCCACCCCCGTTTTCTTTTATTTCCTTCCCACAGCAGTGTCTCCATTGACAAAGTAAGGCTTACTATTTATAAATACCCAGTGGAAAAGGATGAGTAATTCCCAGAAACTTTCATTGGTTTCTATAAATCAATGTTTGGTGAATTATTGGACAAGTGGAATAGAAGGCTTTGCATTTTTCATAGCTTCCCAGAGGTAAACAGCCCAAGCTTTGTCAGAATTGGAAGAAAAGAAAACAACTGGATTGATTCTGTTACATGAACTCCCATCACACCCTGGAGAGGTTTATGGCCCTTTTATTCTATCCTGCCTTCTACACAGGAAGCCTGTCCCTAAAAAAACCCACTTCACCTCAATCTTTCTCTGCCTGTATGCCACTGAGCCAATTCATAGCAGCTCAATGAAGCCTGTGTCCTTCTTCCTGTGGCTCCTTGCTCTTGTCTCACTGCAATCACAGGGCTATTCTCTTCTGGCATTAAACTCCAGTCCAGGATCTTGATTACCTTCTGGTACTGTGGGAAAGAAATGGACCATTTTCTTCTCTTCCTTTGATTAAAATGTAAATTAGCTGGTTAAAAAACAAACCACAGAGACCCAGAAGGCAGTTGTGCTGTGATATGATCCCTGCAGTGATTACACCTTCAGCTGTGGTCCTATCACTCATGGCCCTGGAAGCTTGGACGTGCACAGTTTCTTGTTCTTTGCTCCTGTGGTAGTGTGCAACACAGACCAGGGAAGTGGCTCACGCATGCACGCTTGCACACATTCCTACTCTCCGCCTTTTATTCTCAGAAGCCTGCCTTAGTTTCTAAGAACTGTAGAAGCAATGAATTAAGCATATATCTACTTAGTGCCTCCTATTCAAGGATGATTCAGTCTCTTTCACACGGATTATAAAACTCTCCATTTTAATGAAAAGGCTCCAGTTAGCCTTAGAGGTTATGCTAAGAGGGAAAACAAATTGCTGGTACTAAGCTGTGCTTTTGTATTTATTCATCATCCTTGAATCCAGTTTACCTGTTTCCTGTAGACAGGTAAGGAACTAATATTTGCGAGTGATAGATGTCTACTGAGGAAATTTCATAGTAAAGAAAAAAAGAGTCTTACTCTAGGAGTCACTAGTTTTTGTACCAGTGATGTCATTTGATAGGATTTTAGTTAAATAATTTTATCTTTATGAGAATTTCTTCCTTTAAATACAGTCTTGGGCAGCCAAGACGGTACAGTGAATAAAGATTCTTGCTTTGCAAGCCTGGCTACCTGAAGGTAGACGTAGAAAACCAGTTCTACAGAGTGGTCCTCTGTCCCAGTCTCATTTCAAGAGATACCATAGCAACAAAATCCGGTGGTAAAGCACTCTGAACTATTGGGGCATCTGAGAAGTTGCTGTTCCTCTTCAACCTATTGGTTACCTAGAGCTTATGGGGGTGATGTCTTTATTTGTAAAGGGAGACCTGGTGGCCTCTGCATGGAGTCCCACAGTAAACTACATGTTGCCTGCATTGTCTGAGAGCATGGCTTCCCTCAATGGTGGTACAAGTGAAAGAATCGTCTCTTGGGCAGGTGTTGCAGGACGGCTGGGATATCTCAAGTCCAGCCCTGCCTATGTGACACTCATTTGACCTTGCTTTCTTTCGGACTCTGCTGTTCTTTTCAAGTTCCCTGAGGCTTTGCTACCCATTTACCCTCAGCTTCATCTGACTAATGTTCAAGACTTGAGACTCCAGAGTCAACCGGCATGAGTTAGATCCCCTGTTCTGTGTGACTCTAGGTAGAAGTTGCTTATTCTGTTTCCTCATGAGTGAAATAGGGGTGGCAGGAATACCTGTCTCATAGGGTTGCTATGAGGACTAATTAGATAATTCATGCTATTTACCTAGAACCTAACACAGTACACATCATATATCTTAGAACAGTGTGTCACTAAGCAGTCTTCTAAAGACCCTCATCATACCCCTAACACATTGCCAGTGACAACGTTAGTAATGATGGTAGTGATGATTTCAAAGAGAAAGTAGTGGCTATCGGTGGGTACCTCTGAATCTTATAGACTATCTAATTTCTGAACATGTCTACTTTACAGTCACCTTTACTTCCTTCTCTCCAGGCCCAGTGGACAGAGGACACTGCATCCTTTACCCTTCACCATCCCTGTAGCCTGAGCTCAATCTGTTGTTGTATCTGTTACCCTGGCCCACTAATAATGCCTTCTTTCCTCTGTCTCCCATCTTCTTCCTGCTAACATTCCTTTCATCTAAACAAAATACCCTCTCCAGGTTCCTCCCACTAATGCCACTTGTTACTAATCACTAATCTCATCACGCCTTTCCTTTACAGGCTAGGCCTACTGGAAGAATAGTCTACACCACTGCCTTTCTTAGCTCATTCTCCTCTGCCTCCTCTGCCTCTCTGAAGACCTAAAAGACAGAACCTCTTAAATTCCTTAGCCTTGTAGTCCTTCCCTTTAGTGACTCTCTGTTTATAGTCTTTGACACTGTCAATTGTTCTTCTCTCTTGAAACTTGTGTATGTCCCTTAAGCTTCCAGACTTTTCTTCCTAATCTTTGAAAACCTTGCCAGACTCCTCTGATGTTTTTTCTCTGCCAACCTTACATGTGCAGTGTATATAATCTTTCCCTCAGAACAGCTGCATTTACTGAACACTGCATGATGTGAGGTGCCTTCCTTGCATTGTCTGCTTAGACCCTTTGGCCATCCTATGAAGTCGGTTGCTTTGTTGATGTCATCTTAAGTCTGAGAAAAGGAACAACTTGCCTGAGATCTCAGTTGGTAAGGCTTGGAGGAAGGATTAATATGTAAGTGTGCAGTCTGAATCCAGTGCTCAGATTCTCAGCCACAATACCATTTTGCCCTCACAGCGCAGGTCCCACACCATTCAGAAACCATGAAGTCTGTTTGCATCCTGTCCATGGGTGGCTCAGTGTCTATATTTATCTCCAGTTCAGTGCATGCAGAAGTGGCTCCATTGTTTTCTCCTAGCATGCGTCTTTCCAATGCCTCTCCATGCTGTTATTTTCCATTTCAGAGAACAGCACCTGATTTCTTGGGAGTCATCCCCTTCTTTAACTTTCCATGTCTGATTGGTTTACCAAGCGGTATTACATTTATCCCAAATCTGTTCCTTTCAATTCAGATTAGTATAGTGGCTAATGGCATTGATTTTTGGAGTCAGATAGATTTGAATCTAAATCCAAGCATTTCCCCTTACTGGCATTTGGAATTGGCAGGTTGAGCTATGGTGTGTAAAACAGATACCTGCATTTGATGAGTCTTCATTTGCTTACCTCTCGAAGACAATGACAGTAGATAATTCTGAGGGCTGTTGCACAGTTTAACTGAGATCATTTAACTGTGCTTGGCTTAGTGACTGGCCTTTTAGCTCTTAATAGCAATTCACATCAGCATTGCCTGTGTGTACCTGGTGCCTTCTGTTTCATCCTGCCTTACTGAGACAGACGATTTCCTACTTTGTAGTCTCTCACCTTTCTAAATACTCTGAGCCTTCACCAAGTTTATGTTTCTTATTCAGCGTTTCCTGGTTTATTGTAAGAGATGTTGTGAACAATAGAGAGGAAGAGATGTATAGAGTAAGGCATTTCGGAAGGTCTCCATGCTTCCAAGCCTTCTAGGAACTATGACCAATGACCTAGGACCCTTCATATGTTCAACTGTTCAGAAGCTGTCTGATCCCCGCCATTTTGATTTTTTAAAATAAAAAAGAATTAATTTATGTATGTGGGTGTTTTGCCTGCATATGTGTCTGTGTACCATGTTCATGCAGTGCCACAGACAGCAGAAGAAGGCATTGGACCCCCAGAACTAGAGTTGCAGACAATTGTGAGCCCCATGTGGGTGCTGGGGACTGAACGTCCATCGTCTGGATGAGCAGCCAGTGCTCTTAACTGCAGAGCCATCTCTCCAGTCCCCCTTTGAGATCTTTTGAAAGTTTCATTGCACAGGTAAGACTGATTACATCAGTGGCCATTGATGAGCAGTTTAAGCTTTGCAGCTGCTCTGCTGTTTCCAGCAGATGTTGCCTTATGGTCATGAACCACCTCTGGCTCTTACATTTTTTTCTGCTGCCTCTTCCCCGATGCTCCCTGAGCCTTGGGGTAGGGGCATATATATACGTTCCCTATAGAGCTGAGCATCTTGTAGTCTTATTCTCTACTCCTTGGCCAGTTGTGGCTCTGTTAATCACCATGTACTGCAAACAGAGGCATAGAAGGGGTGGAGAGAGGCATTGGTCTGATGCAGAAATGGGCTCAGGGATCCAGACATGATGTGTTTTCCTTAGGCAGGTCCATATTTGCTTTATTTATTTATTTGTTCATGCATTAATTAATTAATTCATCCATCGATTCATCCCTTTGAGTGTTTTCCTACATGTATGCACATGTACCATGTGTGTTTCTGGTGTCTGTGGAGGCCAGAGGAAGGTGTCAGATTCCCTGGAACTAGAATTACAGACATATGGGTACTGGGAATCAAACCTGTGTCTTTGCAAGAACAGTAAATGCTCTTAACCACTAAGCCATCTCAATGATGCTTCTTAATATAATATATGTTAATTCATATTTTGGGAAGAGAAAAGTTAATATATTAAAGGTACTTTCCGTTGCAGTGCTTTCCTTAGGAGCAAACTAAAGCTCAGCCAAGTGGTAACTTAGTAAACTCTAGAATCTAGATAACATCTAGAATCAAATCATATGAGTGCATCGAGAAGATGTGAGAGGCTGAGGCTGGGGCCGGCAAGATGGCTTAGCAGACAAAAGCCCTTGTGTGCGAGCCTGGTGACGTCTGTTAAATTCCTAGAATTCACAGTGCAGAGAGAACCAGCTGCCCCACGCTGTCCTCTGACCTCTACATGTAGGCTGTAGTATGTGGATGTCTGTACACACACACTAATAATAATAATAATGTTAAAATTTCAAATAAAAAATCTATAAAACACTAAGGCGGAGTATATTTTGTCCCCAGTTTGTCACCTGTGCTCTGCTCTTGTCTCTGGAAGAACTGGCGAAGGCCAGCTGCAGTGGCTGGCTGTGCCTTGTTAGTCTTCTCGGGTCTGTGTCCTCCTCTCCCACGTCTGCCGTGGGCCGTTATGCGCTTTTACACTTGTTGAAAGGGAAGGGGCTTGGTGACTTCACCTCTTACACTGCCTGGCCCTTGTCCTCTTGTCTTCTCACCTCTCTGCTCCTCAAAGGGAAAATGTCAGTGAAGAGAAAGATCTAGGTCACACAGTTTATGACTGTGTTTGTTATTCTGTGTGTCCCTGTAAGAGGAGGCTCTGTATTGATCCAGTTTCTGCCTTTTTAATTTTCTCCCCACTTTTAAGACTCATTGTCTGAAGGTGGGTATTTGAGCAAAAAGCCAATGCATGTTGAAATAAATAATAGCATTAGAAATCTTTAATAGGGAATGGTGCCTGGCATCCACGAGACTATGAGTTTGGTTCCCAGACTACCCACACCGCCCAACCTCAGCAAAGGAGAGGAAGCCCAGAGAGAGACCTTAACTGTTCCCACTACAATTAAAGAGGAAAAAGAGTGAGGTGAAGTAATCTGGGTATTCATTAGCTCCAGTTAGTCATACCACAATATTGTTTGCTTATTTTAAAAATCGTTATTTTTGGCATACATAGTTTGTCAATTAAAACAAATTTATTGGTGTATATGTATATGTGTACATATGTATGCATGTTTATGTGTTTATGCACGCGAATGTGTAGAGGCCAGAGGACAACAGTGGGTGTCATTTCTCTGGCAACATCCACATTTAAAAATTTTTCCTGAGACACGATCTCTCACCAGCCTGGAAGTCACCAAGTAGGTTAAGCTGACTGGCTAGCCGTTCCCAAGGTTCCACCTATCTCTGCCTCCCAGACACTAGAACTGCAGCACACCACCATCACACAAACGCACACGCGCACACACACGCCCACACACGTGCTCACACTCACACACGTGCTCACACTCACACACACACACGTGCGCACACACACGCGCACGCACACACACGCTCACACACACGTGCTCACACACAAACGCACACACGCGCGCTCACACACACGTGCTCACACTCACACACACACGTGCTCACACACATGCACACACGTGCTCACACTCACACATGTGCTCACACTCACACACACACACGCTCACACACACTGTGGGTTCTGGGAATTAAACTCAGGTCCATCTGCTTGCAAGGTACTTTACTGACTTGCATTTACTACTACTGAGCCATCTGTCCAGCCCTAACTAGAACGTAGTTGCAGACTTATTAATTAACTAATTTCAGTTGTTTCTTGATGGCTGCCCTTAGCCTACACTTACTATCTTTTCTCCAGGAGAAAATTCTTCATTTCTTTGTGTTTCATTGTGTCGGGGAGATGATGGGTTTTGGATTGGATTTCTTTTTCTCCTATGATTACCTTAGCATCCTCATGACTTTGAAACCAGCATGTTATTAAGGCCAGTATATTACTCGAGGCAGATGTTTGATAGCCTTTCTTGGAGCTGTCTTTCCTTGGCACACCAATACTGTTAGACTTTGATAGTAACGTGTCCAAACAGAATCAGGGGTGTAGAAAGCAAATTAAAAAGTGTGCTTAAAAAAAATTAAGACTTAAAAAACGTTTTTGCATATTTAACTTGTGATTGTTTAAAAATTTGACACTTTTAATTAGAAGCTTATAGAGATCTTACATAGATTAGTACAATGGGGAAGGAGGGTTTTCAAGACACAAAGTTCTATGTACACAAAAATCTGTGGCTCTGGATTCTGAAATGGAGTCTGGGAGGTTAGTTGATGGGCAGATGGATTTCTTAGGTAATGTTCAGCTCCCATTACCTGTGCTTACCACTTCATCTTTTGCATGTACCCAGTTATGTAGCAGCTACTGCTACCTCCTGTACTGTTGTGAAACAAAGCCCACACGACTCCAAGGCCTCCTGTCAGGGCCGCAGGGCTGAGAGAAGGAGGTCTGCTACTTGGATAGACTGTCTAACTGTTATGTTTGGAAAATAACTTTATATTTTTCATGTAAAATGTCTTTGGTGTTGTATTTTTGTTTGTTTTATTTTGTTATAAGGGGGAAAAGTTACCTGTTTCTTTCCTTTCTAGTGATGAAGAGGGGCCTGCTGCCAAAAAGTGTAAGATGGAGAAAGAAGAGAGTCACATCAGTATCTCTAGCCTGGCTGAAGGGAATGTCACCAAGGTAAACACCTTTTCCAGTGTCTCTCTCCCACTGCAGCAAGGCCAAGACTTAGACTTGAGGAGTCTGCTGACATACCACTTTCTCTGGTCCTCTCTGTATTTGAACTATATAAACCCACCCCATGTCCTTCTTTCTTATATAGAACTACCTGTCTGATTGTAGTAAATAGTGCTCGGAATAAGATGTAGAACACAGAGTGTCTCAGTGGTAGCACTCTTGTACAGATTTTCTTACTGGCTTCCTTTTTCAGTTTTCCATTTAGTAAAGATGATGGGAGTAAGTAGGGAATGGTTAATGATCCGAGTCTTATTCCCCAAATGCATAAAGTTGAAGTAGGTATACCATTTCTATCTTTTTCCTAATGTAAAACTTTAGAGGCTGGAGAGGTGGCTCTGATGGTTGACAGCAGCCGCATTCTGTTCCCAGCACCCACACTGGGTGGCTCACAACCCCCTGTACCTCCAGTTCCAGGGAATCCAACACCTGGTCTTCACCGGCACCTGCACAAACCCACAAACAGATATACACGTGTAATTTAAAAATAATAAAAATAAATCTAACAAAAACCTGCAAAAACAAACTAACAAACCAACCAAAAAACCTTCAAAATAGAATTTGCAAGGTTAGGACTGACCAAATCAAGTTCCTTTTGATACTGAATCAAGTTCCTTTTGATACTGAAAGCTTTATTTGTTGAGAAGGTTTTTGGGACTTAGGGTGTATTGCCTTCATGTATACAGCATTGCTTTGAATCAACAGATCTTAGCATTTCCACAGTTATCAAAGTCAAACAGAAATGTGCCAGAAAAATCAAATGTCTGAGCAGTGGTTTGGACTTCGTGGGAATCTTGAGTGGTATTGAGAAGTCATGATTTCATTCTCTGAGCACTTTCCAGAACACTATTCCAAGCAAAGTGGAAATAATAGATTTTCATGTAATGTTTGCCAGCACTCTCAGGAATCCCTTTGTTTTCTCCTCTCAGAGCTGAATGTTACAGAGACCTTGTTAGGGTTGAGATTAGTGCAGGTGTGATCAGAAAGTATTGTACAGTGTGAGAGAGAGAGTTGCACTGCAATACTCTGTATATATGATGTAATTTTTTAAAAGGATATGCTCAGTATGGGCATGTTTGTGTATTCTATCAAAACTTCAATATCTAAGGGCCAGTAATAGCTCCCCACCCCAGTAGTTCAGTGAATCAAGCATTTGGTTGTCATCATAATGGGAAAGTTGTTTAGCATGACAACACCCTCCCTTTCCTAATTGATTATCAGAACTTACAGGTGGTCTTTAGCACATAAAGCCTTCGATTTGGGCTGACAAGTGGCATGGATTATAATACTTGTGGCCTTTCTGGAGATAAGTCACCTTGAATAAAGAAAGTAAAGTAAAAATAGACAGGGCAACTGTGTGACTGCTTGAACTTTTTAGTTTCTTTTAAACATTGACTTTTGGCCAGGCTGTGGTAGTGCACGCCTTTAATCCCAGCACTTGGGAGGCAGAGGCAGGCGGATCTCTGTGAGTTCAAGACCAGCCTGATCTACAAGAGCTAGTTCCAAACTAGCCTCCAAAGCCACAGAGAAACCCTGTCTTGAAAAACAAAACAAAACAAAACACATTGACTTTTTTTGTATGTGTATACATTTGGATACACACACACACACACACACACACACACACACACGCTTGTCACAGTGTACATACAGAAATAAGACAACTTGCAGGAGTTGGTTTTCTCTTTCTATTATGTGGCTTCTGGGGTTTTAATTCAGGACATCAAGCTTGGCAGCAAAGTATCTGATGAACCATCTTGCTCACCCCTGAATCTTCTAGCTTTTATAGAATCCTGGAACACATAATGATTTGTTGTTGTTTTTAAGAGCACACTTACTACATTAAGCCATCTGTCTTGCCTGCGGTGTGATGGTTAGTTTTAACATTGACTTGACATAATCAAGACTCATCTGGGAGTTGAGTCACAGTGAAATTGTCCAGTTGAGGTTATCCTGTGGGCACGTCTATGGGGAAATATCCCGCTTACACTAATCGAGGTGGGAAGACCTGCACACTGCAGGTGGCACCATTCCCTAGCAAGGGGATTTTGAACTTCATAGACTGGAGAAAGTCAGCTGAGCACTACCATGCATGCATTCATTGCTCTCTTTTCCTGGTTATGGATATGCTATGACCAGATTCCCTCAGGCTTCTTCCCCTGTGACTTCCCTGCTGTGACTGAATGTAACCTGAAACTGTGAGTAAACTCAACACTTTCTCCTGGAAGTTGTTCTTGTCAGGATGTTTTATCATAGCAACTGAAATGAAACTAAGGTGTGGGATATTGCCAAAAAGGAGAAGTGACCTGAAGATGTTTTATCTCTGGTTCTGTCCTAGGTTGGAAGTGTGAATCCTGTTGAAAACTTCCGTGTTCTAGTGAGGCAGAAGATTGCCAGCTTTGAGGAGGGTAAGTGGCATGCCACTCACTCGGTGTTCAAGAGAAAGTGGTTAGCCTAGCTGATGTAAAGTCTGGATTAAGGAGCTGTGGTGTTCCTTTGCAATGCTTTCACAACATTCGTCTTTACTTGCGGGTCTGTGCTGCTTGCCATGGTTTACTGAGCTGGCATTATGAACTCAGTATGGTCGGGGGTTGGTGTGTCAGCACAGTGAAGATTTGCCCAAGCAAAGATGAAACGTGGTGCTGGGCTCCATATTGCAGAAGTTTTGGATCAGAACTATGGAACCTTTATTTCCACCTTAAAGTTCTTTGGTGTCCTGTGAATGAGATTGATCCCATCTTGTCTTCTGAGATAACAATTCTTGTCCCAGGTCAGATCCATTGGCAGGAGCACAAAAGGCCAAGTTCATGATCATTTCCTGACAGAGACCAGCTTTGTGGTCATAATAACCTGTAGACAGAAGCTGTGTGTTCTAGGTTTGAGACAGAGGAAGAGGTGTTTGTTCTGTTAAGTGTTATTATCTAGGAAAAGAGCCTTTGAGTTGTAAGACTTCATCTAAGTTAGGCCTGGTCACTCACACCTTGAATCCCAGAACTCTGGAAGCAGAGGCAGGTGGATCTCTTAAGTTGCAGGCCAGCCTGGTCTACAGAGCAAGTTCCAGAACAGCCAGGACTACACAGAGAAACCCTGTCTCAAAAGAACAAACAAAACTGAAAGCCTTTGTCTTAGGGTCATGACTGAAGCAACTCATAAAGAAAACATTGAATTGGGGTGATTTGCTTACAGTTTCAGAGGTTCAGTCCATTAGCATCATTCCAAGGAGCATGGTAACATGCAGGCAGATGTAGCTGAGAGCCCTATATCTTGCAGGCAACAGGAAGTCGACTGAGACACTGCGCAGTCTCCTGAGCATAGAAAACCTCAAAGCCTGCCCCACAGTGACACACTTCCTCCAGCAAGGCCATACTAACTCCAACAAAGCTACACCACCTAATAGTGCCACTCCCTATGAGATTATGGAGGCCAATTACATTCAACCTATCACACTCTTCATCTAAATAGAAGGAAGTTTAGAATTCTAGATGACAGTTTCAAGAGAACTGGTGGAAGCAGTGTCTCAGAATTCATCTGTCACTGAGCACGGAATCCCAGTGCTTGACAGGTTGAGGCAGGAAGATTGCCAGACTGTTTTTTGTTTGCTTGTTTAAAATTATTTCTTTTGTGAATTGACATCATCATTAGAGACTTTTATAGTGACTTGGTGTTTGGGAAAGGACAGATAAATCAAAGGACCCTGTTATCAGTCATATATATATATATATAGTTTCGTGTGTGTGTGTGTGTGTGTGTGTGTGTGTGTGTGTGTTTTGGTTTTTGAGACAGGGTCTCACTGTGAAATCCTCTCTGGCCTAGAACTCCCTAAGTAGGCCAGGTTGGCCTCTAATTCATAGAGCTCTACCTGTCTCTGCTTCGTAAGTAATATCCTGGCATGTTTACTATATCTTTAGAGAAAGATTGAGATCTTAGCTTTTAGTTGCATGTCATCAATTACTTTGGCTAGTCAGCGTCCACTGTACTCCTCTAGAAGCGGTTGGTCTTCCAGATTCACATAGGATGCTTTCTTCAGGGACTAAATGTAGCTATGTTTACCACTATGTGGCACTTTCTAGTTACTTGGTATCTGCTTTGAAAAGATCATTGAGCATTGTGCTAGCACGTTATTCTAGTGCTGCATTTACCCTGCATAGAAATTCTGCAAAGTCATGTTGAGGAAATGGAGAAAATGTTAGAACTTTAATTGTGAGTGTCTGAGAGGGTTGTTTTTATTCAGGATACACTTGGATGGGTGTTCAGGGCCGAGAGTCAATCCTTGTCCTAGGCTTGGTCATCAGTCTTTGCTCAGGCTTGAGAAGAAGGGGAAACACCATGGCTGCTTAGAAGATAGAAATCCCAGAGCTGGTTCAGGAGAGGAAGGGTGAGGAAAGATAAAAGGGACAGGAAGTGAGTGAATTATTATAATGTTTTTCATCGCAAGTCCCCAAGTGATAACCAGAAAGCTCAGATGGTCAAAACTGTGGCCATGCTGGGTTGGCACTACTCTGGGGGACACTTGTAAAAGGACAATTTGGTGTCTGGAATTACTTCTACCTGGCAGAAGTCTTCTGGGAATACAGGAGACCAAAGTCTGGTAAGAATATGAGAGAGAACCTTCCTGAAAGTTCACTCAAATTTAGGAAAACATGGTTTCCCTGAGGCATAGAATTAAGAATTTGAGTCAGTCTTTTAAAAATAACAAGGCAAATAGAGCACATGGCATAGAGGCTATAAGAGGTGTGGTTGTACCCATTTAGCTAATGTAAAACAATGTAAAATTGGAAGAGATAGACTTCTCCAAAAATCACACAGGGATTTGAACATAAGCCTCATTTACATACTGAAGTCTTCTATTTAGCAAATTGTTTCCCTGTTTCCTAACAATCTTTTTCCCCATACTTAGCTATGAAAACTGTATTTATTTGTTTATTCAGTGTGTGTGTGTGTGTGTGTGAGAGTGAGTGCGTGTGTGTGTCTGTGTGTGTGTGTATGTGTGTTTCTGTGTGTGTGAGTGTGCGCATGCGTGCGTGTGTGTGTGTCTCTGTGTGTGTGTGTGTCTCTCTGTGTGTGTGTGTGTGTGTGTGTGTGTGTGTTGTGTGTCTGTGTGTAGGTCAGAAGACAACTGGTAGCAGTTGGTTTTCTCCTACCGTGTGGAGAAGTCGTCTGTACTTCCATGTAGGGTTGGGTGAATCACAGCTCCCCACAGCTCTTACTAACTAGACTTGCCATAGCACTGCCAGCAAAGGAGCCCAGCCTGCTAACACTAATGCTTTGTGGCTCTCGTTTGGCTTCGCGTTTGTTCCTCCCACTCTCGCTTTCCGCTTCAGAAGTTTTGTCTGCTCATCTCTTGTCTTGCTTTTGTTCTTCTGCTTGGGCATCTCTCCACCTAGGACATTTATGATCAAAATTCATGCTTCTTGCCTGTCAAAGCATACTCTTCCCAGAGTTTAAGCACCCTCCCAGGTAGTGATCTACCTGGCGAAGGGAGGAGGAAGTCCTTGTCCTTTTTCTTGTCTGTTTTTTTTTTTTTTTGATTGATTACACAAAAGTTTGACCGATAGTAGATCGTTGATAATATCGCTTAGGTAGAACTGACTGTATTACCCACTGGAATTAACTAAAATACGGGAGCATTTACTTTCTGACCTGCCTTTTGGTATAGGGCCACCAAGTCCTTAGTAATATCACCATCTCCTGAGATCATCAGTCCACAGCAGGCAGCTGCACACTTCCTTATCTTCTGACTTTCAGTGTGAGGGGAGGATGACTCTTGTTCTAATCATACTGGTAGATTGGAGATAGAAACACTCCTGGCTGCTGGGTCTTCTGGGAGCTGTTGTTAATGTTCTCTTAGGCAGCTTTCCATTAAGTCCCTTCTTCACTGTTTGCCCTACCATTCTCTCAGCACAGTTTTACAGTGTGGAGGCTCTTGACCATGACTGCATCCACAATAGCATCCTTCTGTTATGAAAGCCAGTTCATTTCCCTGTTTGTTGACACTGTTCATAATGGCACTGTTGTCATCATCTATAGTTTGTTACCTGTGATTGTGGGGCTCCTCAAACCAAATCCATCCACTTGTTTGAATGTCTTTCTCTACCCAGCCATTAGTAGGGCTGCAGAAGAGCGCCATGGATTTCTAACACTTTCCCTATTATTCTTGCAAATGCTAACACAAGCTAGAGGAAGAAGAGTAGCCACACAACTTTAATCATCCCCCACTGCCTGTGTGACCAAGGTGTGTCTGAATTGATCAATGCCATCTGAACATGGGACATTAGGTAAGAGAGCTAGGCTGTTCCTGCTAGAAAAGATGGACACGTGGAAGCAGCTAATAGGACAGAACACAACTTATTTTATAATGAGACGACTTCCTCATTTGAGGGTTCTTTTTTGCCATGTAGATTATAGGGTCTGTTTTATATTAGACTTCTGCAAAGTGACAGGAAATTGGAACTCCAGTTCACCAAATTGAATTTTCATGAATCTGACTGACTTAAGGAAAAAAAAAGCGTCAGGACCTCCGAGGTAGAAACGAGCAGACCCTGTCCTCCATTGTTTGTTTGCAATTGGCTTTATGTGTAAGTGAGGAGCAACGTGCCATGTCCGTTTGGTAGAGGAAGCTTAGTTTGTTCTGTAGCTCCAGAGGCTTTAATACCCCCCTCCCTCAAGACCTTGTGGCTCTCCCTCCCTTGCTCACCACCTTGTGTTCTGTTCCTTTTTCTTCAGAAACATTCTTTTAATTTTAAGAGATGTTTTCTAAAATTCATTTTTCCAAGTTCTTCCAGCACTAGGTAAAACATGCTATAATTAAATGGTAATGAAATTATATTGTTCATTGAAGCCCAGGAGGTGTGTTTTTCCATTCTGTTTTCATGTGATATAGCTCTGTCCCATTTCACAGAAGCTTATTTATATAAATACATGATTTTTCTGCCATGAGTCAATTATGAACTGTGGGTTTTTGAGCCTTGTGATTTAAAAGAATCTACCCCCACCCCCCGGTTGTGTGTGTGTGTGTGTGTGTTTCCTTTTTGTAGTTTGCCATAATATCTATAATTCTGAGTATGAATTAAATAATCTGTCAGAGCTTTGTCCAAATAAAGATTAGATTAAAACGTGGATGCCAGACAGTGGTGGCATACTTCTTTAATCCCAGCACTCAGAAGGCAAAGGGAAGGCAAATCTCTGTGAGTTCTAGGACAGCTAGGACTGTTAAACAGAGAAACCCTGTCTTGAAAAACAAAACAAACAAATAAAAAACAAATATGGTCGTTATCTACACAGAACTTCTCAATTTAAGAAAAAAACTTCTGCTAAATATCTTGAACATAAAAAAGATACTGAATACAGTGATTAACTTGTAAAGATCTTAAGATCCATAAACATTAAAGAGATTTTTGACATGCTTTCTTATTCCTGATACATGCAGTCATGAAGGAGAGAACACACAATTGGCAACTCTTAGGGTTTAGACTATAATTTATATTTTTTATTGAATTTTCACTTCTTTTTTGATTTGATTAAAATTGTTAAGTCAGAACCTGAGTATCAGGCTTATTTCATGCATCATTTATCAAGACATATCATCATACTCGAACATAAAAGACTATCTGGAATCCTGAAGGACCTGCAGAAGAGATGTGTTACTATTTGACACAGTAATTACACATCAGTGGCCCTTGGAGTCATCTTCCACATGGATGGATCAAGACCCAGAAGAGTTAGGATGGCTTTCCACAGATTATTGCAAATGTGTAGAGGACACCATATCCAGTTCCAGGAGTCAGTTCATGTCCTCTATAGCCTCTATAGCTTAAACTGGCACACACCACTATTCTAAGGTGTACATCTTAGTGTAATAAAATTCATCAGCCAAATAATTGAAATGAAATGTGAAATAAAAATGAAAAGAGAAACTAAAAATGACATTATGTGGAAAGTACAGGCCATCATGCACTTGTAACTGTCATTAGAGTACTTTCAGGGCTGGAATCGTGGCTTTAGTTGGTAAAGTGCCTGCCATGAAAGCTTTAGGACCGGAGTCCAGATTCCTAGCACTCACATAAAAAAACAGCTGGGCATGGTGGAGTATGCTTGTAATCCCTGGGGAGTAGTGACACGTGATGCTTAGAGTTCATTGGCTAGGCAGCCTAGCTAAACTGGTGAGCTCCACGATCTATGAGAGGAGGCCTGGCAAGATGGTGCAATGGATAAATGTACTTGTGCAACCTTCATGACCTGAGTTTGATCTCTGAAACCCACGTAAAGGTGGAAGGAGAGAACCCCATGAAGTTGTCCTCTGACCTCTATATGCATGCTGTGGCATCTCACAAACACACACATACACACATGCACAAACATGTACACACATTTATACACATGCATACACACACACTAATACATTAAATTAAAAACAAGATGGAGAGTACATGAAGAAGACACTAATGTTTTCCTCTGGCCTCTACAGATATTAGTGCACACACATACATATAACACACACATGTGCCTATGCTTCCATCCATGAATATGTACGCACACCATTATATATATGTATGTGTGTGTGTGTGTGTGAATGCATTTTCATATTTCAACAACTCTTCTAAAGGCTTCCACCCATTCTAAGTTCTTAAATTTATTCCTGTTACTCTGTGGGTGAGAGAATCTCCAGTATAGTGCTTGGGTTTTTGGAGAATGTGACCTGGCTGTCCCTTAAGAAAGAGATGCCTATAGCATACAAATGAACATGTACTGTGATCCCTGTATTCAAAGTGAGCGTGTAGCTTTCTCTTGAGAGCATTAAAGGAGGTTTGTATGTAACATACCACAGCAAGCCTTGTCTTTGATGGTTTTGTTTCTTCATGTAGTGTAGTGAAGTGGCCTGCCTAAAACTTGCTGAGTAGGTTTGTTCTTGTTGTTGTTTCCATTTTATGTTAGAAGTGGGAAAGGTACCCTTTTCACTGTCTAAAAATGTAACTTAAAATTTTTTGAGTTTTTTATGTATATGCATATTTTGTGTGCATGTGTGTCTGTGCACCTTGTGTGTAGAGCCTGTGAAGGTCAGGAGAGGCCATTAGATCCCCTAGAACTGGCATTACAGGCAGTGGTGAGCTGCCTGCCACATGGGTGCTGGGAATCGTACCTAGGACTTTTAGAAGGAAAAATCAATGTTCTTAACAGCTGAGCCATCTCTCCTGGTCCCCAAATGTAGATCTTATTCTTGACTTCCCTGCATCAGGTAACTAGATGAGGCCAGAGTCCATTCAGACATTCCTTGTATATACTGAACCACAAGCTTGTACTGGTGACTTTTGCCACCAACGAGATAGGGCACAGTGTTCACAGGTGGCTTCTGTGGAAACGCAGCATTTGTAGGTACTTAGGAGGAAAGGGTATGTCAGTCAGCTTGCTGCTAGAGTTCACACTTGCAGTAAATGCGCATGATACGATTTATAAGACAGAAAACAGTGAAGTACTTACTCATGGCAATTTGGTTTTCCCCCTTCCACTCTCTATACATTCTGATTCTTCCTTGGGTGGTAGATCATTGTCACACAGAACATTGCACTTGGTGCTTGTATTGGGCTGCCTTAAGGATTGCTTCTCAGGCCCAGCTGGTTGAAAAAGAAATGGATTTCAGATTGTGCTGATGTGCAAAATGCTTTAATCAATGAGTTAGAGTGACTGCTGGTGGCAAACGACAGAAGCTCTTAACCAATTAAGATGTTTAGGAAAGGCTGTTAGACTTTTGTTGAAATAGGCACTAATCGGCTGAGATGTGTTGCGAGGAGCCGAGAAACAGCTTGGAGTCTCGCTTAGATGTAATAAAAGTGTGTGGTCCTCTCCTTTCAGATTGCAAGCCCAAGGCCAAAAATATGCTGACACAGGAAGAAATGGCAAGTGTAATTGGTACAGTTAGTCTCTCTTAGGTCCATGCATGGCTACACAAGACTTAGAACTAAAAATGGCACACTCACGTCTCTGGACAGAAGTGGGACGGGAGTTTGATTCACGTGCAGAAGAGTTCTGTTGTCAGCAGAGGTGTCTGTGGAAACAGCAGCAAGATAGACTTTTATCGAATGAGCCGCTCTACCCAGAGAACTGTGTTCTGTCATTTCCTGTAGTATTTTCCCATATGCATGGGGCTGATTTTCCCAGCTGAGTTTTGGTAACTGGTCCATAGTAGGAACGTGTAGTGTTTCTCCACTGAGGTAGATCTCTAGGTTTCCTACACGAGTGGTACTGACTGATTGTTGGAGCCAGCTCTCAACAGCTTTGTTGAAGTAAGTGTTTCTGCTGTGAAGTTTCCTTGTAAGTACGTTTTGAGGAGCTTTTACATTTCATAGAGCAGTGTTGTCACCCTGAGATCCAGTGAAAGAACATTTTCTTGCTCCCAGAAGTTCCTCATGCCTGCCTGTAGTCAGTTCTGGCTTCCCATCCCACTGCAAGCAACTGCTTTTTGTCACTGCAGGTTTGCTTTTTCTAGAAAAGTCTTTTGCACTCGGCTTTTCACTGATCATATTTTCGAGGTTGTCCACATTGGAATCTATAGCAGGAGTGGATTCCTGTATTTCAACAGACTGCTTATTTCTGGGTAAAATAATGGATACAGAGCCTTATTTTTTACCTGCTTACCTGTTCAGTAATATCACGTTTTATTTATCCATTCACCAGATGGTGGACACTTGGATTGTTTCCAGTTAGGATTGTTTCAGACATTTGTATGCAAGTATGGTTTGTGCATGTATAACTTTTTGGAAAAAAAATGAAGTTTATTATTGTTACTGTAATTATGTGTGTGTATGTGTGTACGAGTGTCTACAGGCATACTTGCCACATGTCATGTATACAGGTCAGAGGAAGCTGTTCTTTTTCTTCTACCGTGGACTCCAGGGACTGAACCCAAGTTGTCAGGCAATTCTGCCTAAGGAGCCATCTCACTGACCCCCGTTTTAACTTTTTAGAAGCAGCCAAATCCCTGAAAAGAGGTCTATCGTACCATCCTCACCTGCAAAACTCAGGGTTTTAATTTCCTTAGATATTTGATAACCCACGTTGTCTTTTGTTTTTGTATTTCCTTATGGTTTTAATGTGCAGCTGTTTATAAACTACTTGTATATCTTTTTTGGGGGGGAGTGAATTTGCATTTCAATTTTTGATGACTTTTAATAGGTTTGTCTTACTGAGATGCAGAGATATGTATGTTCTGGTCCAGTTGTTTATCAAATATGATTTTCAAAGTTGACTGTTTGTGGCTTGTCTTTTTAAAAAGCTGTTTTTACTTATTTATTTAGCTATTTATTTATTTATTTTGAGACAGGGTTTCTCTGTAGTTTGGAGCCTGTCCTGGAACTCTCTCTGTAGACCAGGCTGACCTCAAACTCACAGAGATCTGCCTGCCTCTCTCCTGAGTGATGGGATTAAAGGTGTGGGCCACCACCGCCCAACTGTTTTTAATTTTAGTTGGTGTGTGTGTGTGTGTGTGTGTGTGTGTGTGTGTGTGTGTGTGTGTGTGTGCCCACAGGGGCCAGAAGATGACTTTGGATCCCCTGGAGCTGGAGTTATAGGAAGATGTGAGCCACCTGACGTGACTGAACTCAGGTCCTTTGGAAGAGCAGTGTGCTCAGGGAGTAGGCTTTCAGGTTGAATCCATCTCAGATCTCTGCTCCTGTGTCCTAAGTGATGGTGTCTTCAGCAATAGGGAGTTACTTTCGACCTCTGGGAGGTTGTCCTGGCAACCAAGGGCCCTGGCAACCAAAGGCCATGACTGTATTTATCTTGGTTTTGAAGACTGGGCCTCTCACTGGTTTGGAGCTCACTAAGTGACCTGGACTGACTGGTTAGAGAGCTCCAGCAACCCACGAATCTACTTTCCCTGAGCAGGGATTACAAGTGCATTACATGCATCCTTCCTGGCCTTTCCATATGGATTCTGGGAATCACACTCATGCTTGCATAGCAAGCAGTTCATTGTCTTATTAAGCAATTTGCCCAGCCCCTAAAGCCTCTGCGTATCTAGGCATTCACAGCTATACGTTCACTCTAAGCAGTTCTTTCGCTGCACATACTAAAATGTCATGTGTTGTGTACTTATTTTTATCCAGTTCAAACATTTTCTAGTACCTTTCGTAGTCTTTTTTGACCCTTGGGTATTTAAAGCTGTATGTTTTATTTGTTTGCTTTTGCTTTTTGAATCATGCTCTCACTATGTGGTTCAGGCTGATCTTGAACCTACTACATCCTATGTACTAGTCTGGCCTTGAACTCACATTGCTTTTCCTTCAGCCTCTCAAGTTGTGGGATTACAGGCATATGCCACTATGCCAAGCAAGAAATATATTTTAAAACTTTCAATTTTTGAGAACTTCCCAACTTTCTGTCAGTTTTGGATTGAATTGTCATGACTAAAAAGCATTTTGAATGGTGCTAAGTCTTTTGTGGACCTGCCATGTAGCCTGCTCTAACATGTTCCCTTTGGCCTTACAAGGAGTGTGCTTTCTGCTCTGCTAACTGAAGGGTTCCAGAAGTGGCCATTTGCCTGGTCATTTGTTCAAATGCACGTCTTTGTTGATTTTCTGTCTAGTGCTATCTGTGATGTGCTGGGTATTGAAAGTTATTCCCCTTGAGAGCTTTTGAGCTAGCAAGGCCTTTGTAATCTTTGTCTCACCTCACTCACTAAGAGACTGAAGTGAGTTTCTGCACAGTACCAAAAAGAAAACGGTCAGCTCAGGTAATACAGGGTGTTCTTAGAAAAATAAACGCATGTTACAAGGCTATTCTTGGTTTTAGAACTCTATGAGAAGAAGTCATTCAGATTGCTAAGGGAAGAGGTCACTTAGGGTGGCAGACAGCACATAGATTTTGGAATGTATCAGCACTTAAAGGTCATTACTTGTGGGAAGCGGACAGAGATATCGTGATGGTGGTAGATACTTTAATGTATCAGGTCTTTTTTTTTTTTTTTTTTTTTCCCAAGACAGGATTTCTCTGTGTAGCTTTGGAGCCTATCCTGGCACTCGCTCTGCATACCAGGCTGGCCTTGAACTCACAGTGATCCGCCTGCCTCTGTCTCCCGAGTGCTGATATTAAAGGCTTGCGCCACCAATGTCCAACTAATGTATCAGGTCTTAACGAGTGCTTATAGATGGGCAAAATGTATAGGTTTGTTTTTCCTCTCATTTGTTTCTTCTTCTGTGCCATTCTTACTAAGCTCATGTTTATTTTGTTCAATTATTTACCTTTGCACTGAAAAGAAAATACATATAGAACAATCTAGTCTGTATTACCCTATAATTTGTTCCATTTCTCTTCTTTTCAATCTATTTTAAAAATTTTATTAAAATCTATTTGCCTTATATGTTTTTGTCTCTATGTGAATGCCATGTGTGTAAAAGTAGGCACCTGCAGAGACCAGAAAAGAGCACTAGATCCCTAGAGCTATGCCTTCTTCCGATCCTCTTGGGCATCAAGCAGGCACAAACTACACATGGAGCCAAAGACAAAACCAAACAAACAAACAAAAGCCCCAGAAAACAAAGGACAACCAAAAATAAATAAAATTATTTTAAAATGACTTTGAAATGACACATAAAATAAAAATTGAACATATTAATAAGATAATATGTGTTAAAAATTTAAAAATAACTGGGCAATGGTGGTGCACACCTTTAATCCCAGCACTTGGGAGGCAGAGGCAGGCGGAGCTCCGTGAGTTCGAGACCAGCATGGTCTATAAGAGCTAGTCCCAGGACAGGCTCCAAAGCTACATAGGGAAACCCTGTCTTGAAAAGAAAAAAAATTAAAAAAATTTTATTTGTGTAAGTATTTTTCCTGCATGTATGTAAGAAAATATATGTGGAATAATCTAGGCTATAATACCATAAGTGTGCCTGGTACCCGTGGAGGCCAGAGGAGGGTATTGGAGTCTCTGGTATGGAGTTATAGTTGTGAGACAATCTGGAGTTAGTTGTGAAAGGAGTCTCAATAAGAGATTTTCTATTTTAGGTTGGTCTGTTGGCATGTCTATGGGGGATTATCTTGATTTTGTTAACCATGGGGGAAGGCTCACCCACTGTGGATGGCACCATTCTCTATACTCAGAATTCTGGACTGTGTAAGAGTGGAGAAAGATGGCTGAGACAAATATGAGCACATTAATTTATTGCTTTCTGCTCTTGAATGTGGATGTAATGTCACTTACTGCTTCAAGTTCTTATAGCCTTTATAATGTGTAGTCTTCCCGCCAGCCTGGCTCCAGAGCCGCATCAGTCCCAAATGAACACACAGGAGGCTATATTAATTATGAGGTTGTTGGCCATTTGCTATTGTTTCTTATCGGCTAGCTCTGACTTAATTATTGACCCATAATTACTAATATATATTTTATATATTAGTATTTTATTATTATTATATATTTATATATAATTGTATTTATATATAAATATATATTTATATATAATATATTATTATATATTAGTAATATATATATTATTTTATAAGGTCTTATCTTACTGGGAATGCAAACTTGTGTCCCCTCTTCCCGGGAATCACATGGCGATGACTCCCTTCACTACATTTCCCAGAATCCTCCTAGACTCCTAGTCCCACCTATCTTGCTTCCCTATTGGCCAACAGTGCTTTATTTACATATACACAGGACTTCCCCATAGGTCATCCCTAATTTTGTGTAGTTTAATATTTCTGCTTCAAGCCTTGACTTCCATACTATGAAGGATTATAGCCTGAATTGTGAGCAAAATAAACCCTTTTTCACTCAAGTTGCTTTTGCCAGGGTAATTCATCACAGCAACAAGAAAATAAACAATGACTTTGTATGTACATATAGTTATCATCATATTAGTTATGCATCATCACCCTGTATTTCTATGTAGTCTACTATGTGTTTTATTCTTCTTTGTGGATTTTCCTATTCCATAGAGCTTCATTGGAGCTGTTTCCATTTCTGTAACATTAGAGACATAGTAAAAGAAAGTTCTAGACTGTCCATTTCCTGAAGTAAATAGCAAGCACCAAATGTATAGTGTGTTATTTTAAATTAAAGGAACTCTAAGAAGGCATCTTCATTCCACGTGGTTTTAGAAGATCAAACAATGAGACTTGGATCATTTGTTCATGGATTTAGCAAAGTTTGTTGAATGTCTTCTGTGAGTAAGTTATGACAGCAAAACATATACAGATAGCAAATAAAGTATGCATGCCCAATAATGGTAAGTACCCATTAGTTTCCAAGGCTACTGGAGCAGAGTAGGACAAACTGAATGGCTTAAAGCAACAGAAGTTTGTTTTTAATTCATGACCTGTTTTTCTTTATTTGGTGTTGTGCATGCATATGCATGTATAAATACAGCTTGCTGAGTCCGTATACTGTTAATCCTGTGTTACAGCCTGCTCAGTCTCTATATTACTCCTGTGTATGGTTTTAGGACTGATCACTTGGTATTGGATAACGAGTTGTGTGCTCTTCCCTGGGGAAGACTGTTTCTCCTTATATAGTTTCTCTGACATTTTTAGGAGACACATCTCACAGAGAACTTCCTGTTCCTCTGGCTCTTATGGTCTTTCTGTCCCCCTTTCAGCAATGGTACCTGAGCTTTAGGTACAGTAGTTGTATTGTAGATGTATTCTTGAATATTTAAGTGTTATAAATAATGTATTGATCACAGATTTTTTTTTAAAGCAACAAGATTGATCTCATCATTCTGGAGACTGGGAGCCTGTGTCAAGGTTTGGCAGATATAGTGTCTTCAAGGGAGAATGTGTTTAGTGACTCTTGTGTAGCTTTTGGTAACATCTGGCAATCCTTAGTGTTCTTGTCTTATGATGTATTACTGGGGTCTCTGCCTCCTAATATGGAGCTCTCCGTATGTATTCGTGTCTATATTTGCTGTTGCTTTATAAAGAGACCAGTCATATTAGATTCAAACCCACTGTAGTGTCCTCATATTAATTATCTCTGCAAGGGTCTTATTTCCAAGTAAGTCACATTGTAGGGTGGTAGGAGCCCATGTTTATTTGTGCCCCATGTTGAGGGGCTATTTGTGGGAACCTGTCTTTTTGGGGCTTCAGTCAGATCCAGCGGACTTGCCTGGTTCATACCTGAGAGGGGGAGTGTGGATTGAGAAACGTCAGGTAAAGATGCTAAGAAAAAGATAGAGACACAAAATACAGAGTCGGGAGGGCAATTTAGTGAATACTGAGCACCCCAAGTTTATTCTTCATCATTCTTACATACCCAGACTAAAAAGGGGAAGATTTCTTTATCATGATACACGGAACAAACAGACTTTCTTCCTTATTTCTCCAAACATTTAGTAACCACACCTTAGACTAAATCTCTCATTATCTGTCCTTGGGGGTTAATAGTAACCACACCTTAGACTGAGTCTCTTGTTATTTAGATAAGACATCCATGCCTAAGACCAAACATCCTACAGTACCCATGCCTGATACCTTTAGGCTTTATGACTTTAACCTTGGACGAATAAGGATAGTTTTGAACTCTCTGACCTTAAGCCTAGATGAAGCAAAGCCATTTTTATGGACCCCAACATAAGGTTCTAAAAAGGACATGAATTTTGGAAGAATACTATCCAAATGATTACAGTGCGAGGCCTCGTTATTCTGGGGTAAGAGATATGCTTTTGTCTGAGGGATCAGAGAAGGCCTCACTGTTGTGAAGATATTCTGTGGTGTGAGTTTACAGGCAGGAGAAACATGCTCCTTTGAAGCGGGATGTGCATGGCTCCCCTTCAGGGAAACCAGTGTGGTTCCTGGAGCACAGGAGTAGGAGAAGAGATCAGAGCAATAGCTGGACACGTATCACAGAGTGATGGATCTTCAGATCTTGTACTCTCTGTGAAACAGGAAACCCTAGAAGGTGATGAGTAGAAGGCAATCTGATTGACTTCTGCCTTGTGCCTTAGTGAGAAAGGTAGACAGAGAGACAGATGACTAGAAAGTTGCTGTGTTAAACCTCGGGGTGGAGGGAGCAAGGCATGTGAGAAGAGTCAGGTCCTTGTTATGATTTGAAAGTACATCAGACAGTTTTGCTGATGGGGTCTGGGAGAAGGAAAGAGATCAAGAGTGACTCCCAAGATTTTTTTTTTAAATTTTATTTTCCAGTTTAAATTTGGATAAGAAACAAGGTTGCTTCACAAGTCAGTTCCAGGTCCCTCTCCCATTCCCTCCCTTCCTCCCGAGCCCCCGCCCCCCCGTTATCCCCTCATTTCCCCAGGGAGGGTGAGGCCCTCCATGGGGGTGTGCATAGTCTGTCATTTCATATAGGGCAGGGCCTAGACCCTTCCCCAAGAGTTCGGGTGAGAGTGCACCTCACATTGTTCTATGGGAGTCCAAAGTCCGTGTGTATACTTGGGATGGGTACTGATCTGCTGCCCAAGGCTCAATAGATTCCCTAGGCCTCCTCACTGACACTCACATTCAGGGGGTCTTGATCAGTCCCATGCTGGCTTCCCAGGCTGATGCCTGGGATTCAAGAGTTAACCTTTGTCTGGTCAGCTGTTTCTGGGGGGGGGGGTCTCCCAAGATTTTTGGCTTGAGCATCCAGAAGGGGTTGCTATTGATGAGAAAGGAGCAGCATATTAAGTTGGTTACCCAGATCTGAATGTAAGTACTTCTGGGGAAAGTCACCACAGAAATGATCTATAAAGGCATGAGATTGGATGTGATCCTTCAGTAGGGGGGGAGTGCAGGCAAGCTATTAAGTAGTAGGAGGGAAGGCAGACTGTATGAGTCCAGGTGCAGGTGAACTACAGTTTGAGGAAGAATTCAAGGAGTAGGTCATCAAAGGTAGATAAGAGGGGAAAAAGGTATCCCAAGTGACACGGCAGCCTAAGTGATGACCTGTTTCAGTGTTCATGGTGTTTGCAGTACTTCCCCCAAATCATGTTTTGCTATTTTTTTGTCCCTTTATTGTTGATGGCCATTTCAGGCCACTTAGTAGTCATTTTAAATTCCCTTCATTTCTAAATTTGTTCTCACATCTCTCTTTCCATCCTAACCACCACTATGCTATTTTAAGCTATCATTATTTCACCACTGGTCAGTTCCAGCATCCTGTATCAATTATCCATAAAGTTCTTATTTTCAGTGTAGCCCATGTGTTTGTGCAGATTTAGCTTATAGTATGTGGGTCAGCCCTTTTTAATCACACCTCATGTCCACTGTCTAAGACTTGCTGCAATTTGATTCCATGTTGCCATTTCTGGCCCATCATTCTTGTGATCTCGTCTGTGAACCCTGTACTCAAACCAAACAGCATTCCCTTTGATCCCTGCCTGGCATGAGCTTTCTTCCCTCTCTATGCTTGCTTATGCTATTCTAGCAAAAAAAAAAAAAAAAAAAAAAAAGGCCCTGTCTTTTCCCCAGA
Organism: Mesocricetus auratus; assembly: GCF_017639785.1. NCBI lineage: Eukaryota > Metazoa > Chordata > Mammalia > Rodentia > Cricetidae > Mesocricetus > Mesocricetus auratus. Next base: position 35,900,993 of record NW_024429194.1, on the reverse strand, counting down.
TTTACTCTGAAATGCTTGTGCTTTGAGAACCTGTACACAGCAATGCCTAGCCACAGTTTTCTTGTAGTATAATTCATTATCATGTTGATATAGTTTGTCCCATTGGTGGGACAAAACGACTTCCATGTTTTCTTATGCTCTCTGCATATTGCCAGCTTGTAGTGAGTCACTTGTTTCTATTGTTAACTTTAATAGACCACAGCTTGGAAGTAACAGGAATTTGAGTTGCACCAGAATGTTTCCTTTGATTCTTTTAATCAGTTCCCAAATCCAGTACCTATTAAAGAAGAAATTGAATATATTAGTTACTCTTCTCCTGGCTATGACACAATCCTTGACAATAGTATCTTACACAAGGTTCTCTTTATTTTGGCTCACAGTTTGTAGGGAGATTGTCCATAGTAGCAGGGAAACCATGGTGGCTGGATGTGAGGTAGCTGCTCACACTACATCCACAGCCAGGAATCAGAGAGAGATGAATGCTGGTGCTTTGCTTGTTTTGCCTCATTTTCAGTCTAGGACCAGTCCATGAGATGGTTCTTCTGTCTTAGTAAAGTTGTATTGCTGTGAAGAGACACCATGACCATGGCAACTTTTATAAAGGAAATCATTTAATTGGGACTGGCTTACAGGTTCAGAAATTTAGTCTGTTGTTGTCATGGTGGGAAGCATGGCTGCATGCAGGCAGACATGGTGCTGGAGAGAGAGCTGAGAGTTCTATATCCTGAGCAGCAGGCAGTAAGTAATACTGGGCAGCATTGGAAACCTCAGAGCCCACCCCCCAGTGACACCCTTCCTCCAACAATAGTACCACTCCTTAGTGACCAAGCATTTTATGAACCTGTGGTGGCCATTCCTATTCAAACCATCATTAACTACCCACATTGAAGGTGAGTCTTCCTTCCTCAGCAAAACTCTGGAATCTCCCTCAACCATACACTCAAATATATGTTTTGTAGGTGAGTCCAAGTCCAGTAGAGTTGGCAAAGAAGATTAGCCACCACATGGAGAAATACAGCATTTCTATAAATTGAACTCTAAATATTAAACTTTCTTTATTAAACAGTAGAGGAAAACTGTAAATGGGAGAAAAAGGAGATCTGAGGGTTCTTAAGGAAAGTGCTGCATTGATAAAGGGTGCTAGTATGGAGTTATAGAAGATTTATGAAGAATATGATTGTTCTAAAATGTCTAGTACTGATATTTCAAGAATGACTCAGATTCATGATTCATCTTGTAAACAAGGTGCTGCCTTTGCCTCTGGTATGTACAAAAGCATCTTCAACCAGTGCCTGCCTGTGAAATGTGACTCATCACTCATTGTATATCCTCAACTGATACATGAATTTCAATTTCATTCAATTACCAAGTTTTAATTGGATCCCATTGCCAGATTGGGTTCTTGTTCCAGACTGTTTCCTCTTGGCTGTGCTGTTACTATGGCTACTTGGTTCCTTCTGCTTAATCCCTGCAGTAGGTGATGACATCAGCATCTACTCAGGTATGAAGCCAGTTACTGCAAAGCACTGCTGTCTTGCATCCTCTTTCTTCTTGTTTCCCATCTGGACTAGGATCAAATCAAGATGGTGAGGCTCTTAATTCCTCCTTATCTCTTATTTTAGTAACTAACTTTTGCTACTAACTCTAAGTATTAGAGTTCTAGGACCTTGGGAACTTGTGGAGCCCATCTTTCGCTTCCATTCCTGCCTCTCATCCCAAGCCCAGTACATCTTTCAGGAATATGGCATATACAGTAAAACATATGGTGTATACATTGTATAAACAAACCAAAGGAATCTCTTCTTTGTTTAATGAGCAAGTCTCCCTTTGGTTTCTTTCTTATGTTAGCATGGCATGACTTTTTTGCTTCAAATATATTCCTTCTTTTTTTTTTCTGGAACTAGAGAAAAATGAATCATCTTAGAGAGAAGATGTTCTTTGTTCTGTATTTCACTGCTATATTTCTTGTATTAATTGATGACCTTTAGGCTTTGTGGGAAATGTTAATGGGCTTTTAATATTTAACATATGTTTTAATGAAAAAAATAGCAAGATCATAAAATGCTGTGGAGTTCACCCATTGACCATGAAATTCAAAATTTGCCACCCACCCTGGGAAGAGATCTGGCCTTACAACCAAACTGTTAAAAATATAGAGTATTGTCCATCCAGATTTTAAGATGATACATTGTCATGCTTTTTGACATGTGGTGAGTTCATAGCCAGTGACCCAACTGGATGTCATTTTCCTAGTTTTTCTTTAGTTCACCCTACCATTTTTATTATACAGTAAGCTAAGGTCAAGAAGCCTTCAGTGTCCTCCTTTCTTGTAGCCACAGAAGTAGGACTCACAATTAGCACAATTAAAAACAAAAATAAAACAAGAGCTCTCTCATAGTTTGTAGGAATAGACCCTGACAACAAAGACTTTACATTTACTCTGCTCCTTGTGCCTGGGGTTTTAATTTAACACATCAATGAAAAGACAGCATTTAAAAAGGGAGGAAACACCAGCAGGACTTGCTTTTATTAGTGCAATTTGTGAGAAATTACTGCATTTAATGAGAAAATCGTTAAGCATGAAAAAATGGGCTGTGATGGAACTTGTGGAGCTTAGATGGTGAGATTTTAATTGAGTTTTTTACTTATTGGAAAGAGATGGTGAGGATGACCACAACAATGACAATGATGGTGATAATGATGATGATAATGATAATAAAATAATCCAGGTCTGTATTAATGATCAGCACTTTGTTTTCTCAGTTCAGTTTCCCCTGGTACCCAGCATGCATGATGGTGATGGATTCTTGTGTATCTGTTGAGCTCTGTTCTCTTTCTACAAGGAAGCCACACCCCTTGGGCTAACTGAAGGGTTATGAGGCAGAGTCCAGCAGAACAGTTCCTCAGGGGCAACAGACAAAAGAGGCTAAGGGCAAGCTCTGTCTACTACTGCTGCTTGAACAGGCAATTTTAAAGGCCATTTTCAGGCTCATAAAGTTTTTTGTAGTTCTGTGTCTTTTGATTTCTTTTTCTCCAATAAGAATATTCACTAGCGATTATACAAACTCAAACAGGAATATTAGAGCCAGATGCACAGACATCCAAGTAAAACTTCTTGGGATCTTTTTTTTTTTTTTCCAGACAGGGTTTCTCTGTGTAGCTTTGGAGCCTATCCTGGCACTCGTTCTGTAGACCAGGTTGGCCTCAAGCTCACAAAGATCTGCCTGCCGAGTGCTGGGATTAAAGGCGTGCGCCACCAACGCCTGGCTACTTCTTGGGATCTTATAATAAGAAACAAATCAGCCTGTCTTTTGTCACTTAAAAAGAAATACTTGAAATACCTTCTTTTTGTAATTTATCTGGGTCCAGTGGGAAGCCATAGTTGCTTCTAGGATCTTCTGTATGTTTCCACAACCATGTGGTGGTGTGGTGGTTAACTGCTGCTCTGTTTCCCCACGTTAAACCCAAAGAGAAAGGAAATGCACGCCACTTAGTTAAAGGTGTTACAATTAGTTCAGTGAATGGTTCTTATGTGACTTTGTTTTCATAGAGTAAAACTTAAAAAAAAAACCATACCCAAGAAAAGCTTCAGATATGCTGGTGAACCTTGTCAGTCCCTTGAGTGGGTTTTGTTGTATCCCACCTCACTAGGAAAGGAAGCGAAAATTCTGCAGATGCTGTCTCCCTTTTTATTCTGTTAAAACCGAGTGGCCTGGCATTCTCCCAGGTCTATAGATGTTTGCAGGGTTCAGTCAAAGGGGAATTCTGGCAGGAAGTTGGTAGGAGGGTTGTTAGAGGGAAGGGAAAGAGCAGTGGGAGAGTCTCTCCTCTCTGTGCCGCACCCTCTGGTCCTTCACGGCTGTGTCTCCGGGACAGGTTCCCCGGGCTCTGGCTGCCTCACGTTCTTTGTGCTGAATGGCACAAGGTGCTGAAGGCTTCTTGCTGTTGTTGTGTGCCGCCTTACAGAAGATACAGTATCAGTTGGCTTCCTAACTGTTCTTCATGAGGATAATGACTGCTCGAGTTACATTTCCTGCATTAAATGTGTAGAGTGACTTCTTTCCCCCTGGCCGATAAACTCACAAGCTCTACCCAGCTACCCGCAGCAGCTGGTTCCTACCCTGAAGAGACACAAAAGGGAAGCCATTTTGTGAGCTGACTCATTTTAGCTGCCTGTTTTAAAACCAACACCACAGACTCCCTTTTATTATCAAGCATATAACCCATCCTACTTTCTGGCTTAAAGCAGGTTGTAATTTACATGTGGTTTTAATTGGTGACAGACTCCTTGCCTGGAGTTTTATCTGCTGATGCACATTACTCCTTTTTATTCTGTTAAAAAAAAGAGTGCCCTAACATTATGTTTATTTGATTTAAACGCTTAATTTTTTGTTGTTGCTCTATAAGTTTTAAATTTTAAGATACAGTTGTCATTAGGAATGTAATCTGTTACTACCATTTAAAAATGACTTAACCACTGTTACCTGCAAAATGAGCAATAAGTAAACTTCCATGAGGCATTGAAGTGGTGAGCAGAATTCAATCGGGAGACATCTTAAATGATGCTTGGGTTCGAAGAAATCATTCAGGATGTCTTTAGTACCTGTTGTTATATGTGGTGTGTGACAGGTGAGAGAGTCTGTTGCCTTTTTTTTTCTTCTTCCTGTTAGGTAAGAGGAAAAAACCATAGTTACTTTCTTTAATTTGAGTAAAAATATCTTTGTAAGTCAGAAGTGAATAAATGGAAGGGGCAGGCTAGGTTATGGCCCTAGGTGTCTTGGCCCTTGTTACCAGGCACTGAGAAGGAAGGTTGTCCTGTTTTGTAGGACTTGGACTGGTGTCATATGCTTTCTGTAGAGGGAGGACATGTATTTCAAATAAAACAAGGAAAGTCTGCCGTTTTCCTCTGATGGAACACTTATGTGTCTGGGTACCCTTTGAGTGTGACACAAATGCATGATACTATTGAGGCTCATTTCACATATGAACAAGATTCTGTTCTTGCTATATGTACTGGGTGGTTTTGTGTGTCAGCTTGACACAAGCTAGAGTCATCAGAGGAAAGAGCTTCAACGGAGGAAACGTCTCCTTGAGATCCAACTGTATGGCATCTTCTTTAGTGATCAATGAGGGAGGGCCCAGCCCATGGTGAGTGGTGCCATCCCTGGGTTGGGGGTCCTAGGTTCTGAAAGAAGGTAGGTTGAGCAAAACCATGGGAAGCAAGCTAGTAATCAGTTCCCCTCCATGGCCTCTGCATCCAATCCTGTCTCTGGGATCGTGACTGAGTTCCTGTCCTGACTTCCTTCAGTGATGAACGGCAATGCTGAAGTGTAAGCCAAATAAACCCCTTCCTCCCCAATTTGCTTTCTGGTCATCATCTTTCATTGCAGCAGTAGAAACCCTAACTATGACACTGTATTAAGCCCATATACAACCTGAATCTAGAATAGATAACTTTGAAGCTTCCCTAAGAGGAATGAAGGCCTTTCACTGGCTGTAGTATCCTAAAATGGATGGTCCCTCCAATGGCCATTTTTATATTAGCTACTAATAAGTATTACTGAATCACTGGCTAATTCTGAACATTTTGGTTCATTATAATTGGATCTGTGGCTTATTGAGGATGAAGACTGACTGTCTCTTAGCCCTGTAACTGCCGTGGAAGCAGAAAAATGTGCCTGGTCAGCCATTTCCTCCATTCTGAAGAGCAGGGGAGCCAAAGCATAAACCAGTTAGGAAGGAAAGTTTGTTTTTCCCAGTCACATCTTGCATTTTACTTTTTTAAAAGTTGGAGGGAAATGGGACATGCTCCAAATGTTGGAAGGGAAGCCTCTTGTTCATGTCTCTCCCTAATATTCCGTATGTAAAGCATTATCAATCACAGTTGTTCCCTGGTGTTAAATGGTTCATTATAGTCAGTGAACCACAAAATATCTAGGTAAAGAGGCAGGATTCAAGTTAGGGGCCAGATGCATTGGCCATATGACTGCTTGCTTCTAGAAGGACAAAATGCAGCTCTTGGTATTCATTGGATATGTTGGAAGGTTGTTGTGTTTGTCAGAGTTTGTTAACCTTGTTGGGGAAAGGACAAAGCAGTCAGACAGGTACTAAATCTTCATAAGCCCACAAGTCCTGAGAACTTCACTCATAAATAGAAACTTCATTCATTTTCTTCACTATTTCACCATTGCAGATGGATAGTTGCCTTGATATTTGATTATTTTGAGTGAGTATCTTCTCTAAGCTGGTCTGTGTTTCTGGCTCTCTCTCTCTCTCTCTCTCTCTCTCTCTCTCTCTCTCTCTCTGGTGTGTGTCTGTGTGTTCTTTCATATTTCAGGATAAAATGGGTAAGAAAACTGTGGTTTTTGTGTAATAGTTCAGTACCTCTCTTCATTATTTAATGGGTTCATGAACTAGATGACATGTTTTATCCCTCAATCTTTGGTGTTTTTAATATGTGTTTATTTGTTGTTTTCCCCCATTTATTTTGTGTGTGTGGCATTACAGGGACAGGTACACTATGGTGCTCCTGTAGAGGACAATTTGTAGAAATTGATTGTCTCTTTTCATCACTTGGATTCCAGGGATTGAACTCAGGTTATCAGGCTTAGTGACAAGCACCCTTACCTGAGTCATCTTGCTGGCCCTTTTCTGTGAAAGTTTAGACACAGACATCTCTCTTTTTTATTTCTTCTGTTAATATCTATGAGCCAAGTCCTGGTTTTTAATGTTCCTTCTGACTGTTCCTTCTTGGCTTCTGGCAGCTCTCATTCCTCTGCCCATCTTTAAATATTGTTCCTAAAGCTTGGCCTTGAACCCTTTCTTCTTCTGTTCTTTGCCAGGAGTCAAGCTCCACCTGCCTCACATAAACAGACTCTCTTGAAACTTCTTCCAAATTCTAACTCGCTTTTTCCCCCTTACTCTTGTCCAGTCACTCTAGGTAGGGTTATTCATACCCCCCCCCATGTATGGTGTATGTGTGTGGACATGTGTGTGTGTATGTAGACATACATGTGTGTATACTTGTGGACATTTGTGTGTACATGTGGACTTACGTGTTTGTGTACAGGCCAGAGGTCAACTTTGGGTGTCTTCCTTGGTCAGTCTTCACCTTATATTTTGAGATACTGTCTCTCATTGAGCCTGGAACCCACCAATTTAATTAGGTTAGACTAGCTAGCCAAGATATTCTGAGGATTCTCTCTTTAGAGGGGTGTTGGGGAACTGAACTCATGTACTCATGCTTGTGTGGTACGCATTCTATCTACTAAGGCATCTATCTCCCTGGGCTCTATTTGAAGAAAACCAACTTCTACTTTTCATTGCACAGTTAAGAGCTGTAATTGCCAAAGTTTTGAAAAAAATCAGCCCCATAAACAATTTTTTTCAGAAGTTACTATGATTTCACAACTTTCATAGTCTTCTTCATATGTACACCCTGATGTTATTATTATTGTGTACATATGTATTACATTCCCCGGTAGACTGTAAAGTCCTCAAAGGGAAGGAGTTTATCTTCAACTTAATGGAATCCTAAGGAACATAACATACTGTCCTGTACATAGTAGCTACACAATAAATATTAACTAGGACAAGCTAATGAAGTTGTTGTTAATTGAAGCAAAGAGAAACAGTTATGTTATAGCTTCCTAAAATTCTTCAATCTCATTTCAGAAAAAAATGAAGGATTTGGAGTATTTGGGATTAGTGTCCTTGATCTCTAAAGGGGTTTATTTGTGCTTAGGCATGTATTTTGGTTGTGAGCCTAGCCTTTAACAGCTGAGCCATCTCTCCAGCCCTGTGCTTAGATATATAATGCTAAGTGAACTTTACATTGAACAGTCTGCAAAAGGAAGCTGTTGTGAGCTGTATTAGAAATGCCAGACATTTGGTTACTTTGCCTTTGCATGCTGAAAAGAGACTATGCTTTTGTGTGCTTTGAGCTTCTTGTAGATGGTTTTTTTCCTGCCCGATAATCAGGGTTGTATTATTTTTCTTAAAAATACCATTGGAACATGCTGTCCCTCCTTGGCATTGTACTTGGATATTAATTTACTGCTGGAGGACACATTGGGGGAGATTTCTGAAATTGCATAGGGAAGTGTTTCTTTAATCCTCAAATTTGTCAAATGCTTTATAGTAATGGAGATCCTAATCTCCCCGTTGGTAGAAGAGATGGAATGGTTCCTGGGGATATTTTTTTCCTGAGAAATTGCTATATTAGAAAATGCTTCATTCAGTTTTTTCTTAATCCTTTCTGCATGCTCAAAGGCCCTCAGGAAATGAGTAGATGGTGTTGATTCAGGTCTTTTGTCAGACTCTGAACAATGCTCCGACTCTGAGTCACAGTCAGTGGCCTTGAGCCCTCATAGGTGACTCTTAAAAGCAGTTTGCTTTAGTATTGCAATCACATGTGCATATTAAACAGACTGTTCAAATGAGGTCATGATTTTGGGAAATAGTCGTCTTAGACTATCTTGGCCATGCCACATAAATTGTCAAGCAGCCAGGCAGTGTGTAGTTTCCGGGGTGAAGGAAAGGCACCTTGAGGCCATGATACTCATGTTTCATTGGCTTCTTCTTCTTCAGGTTAGGTCACGGCATGCTTCTCTTCTCCTCTGCATTTTTTACACTGAAGAATTTTTTTTTCTTTGTTTGTGAGGCAGTCACAAGTTGCAGCTTGCCTTGTAAATGATAACATTATTAATGTCCTTGTGCCTTTGGAAGCATTTATCCATTGCCTGCTAACAGCCATTGCTTCTGAAGTGTCCAGAGCTAGTGCAGTGCTGAGAAGCACGGGAAACATCCAGGTCCAGGAAGGGCACAGACACAGTAATGATTGCTCATTCTAATGATGAATGTGCGCAGCTCTTTCCTAATGTGATCTGGGATTGGGAAAAGGTAGGTTGTCCCTAGCTTGTTACTTTCCATTGCCTGGTACTGTTTGAATTACCCTGAATCTGAGAGTTAGGGGAAGAACTGGAGGATTAATTTCCCATGACTATATTAGGAAAGGTAGTTTTGAACTGTCCAAAATTAAAAAAAAAACAAACAAAACACAAACATCTTACCACAACCTACTGTTTGACACCCCAGAAGGAATGTTTAGCTGTAATTCTAAGCTCTTTAGAATTTAATTTTATTTCTTAATAAATAACAAGTATTACCAATTTTCTTTTTTCAAAAGATTTATAATAATAACTATTATTATTTTGAGACAGGGTTTCTCTGTGTAGCTTTGGAGCCTGTCCTGGTACTCACTATGTAGACCAGACTGGCCTTGAACTCACAGAGGTCTTTCTGCCTCTGCCTCCCAAGTGCTGGGATTAAAGGCGTGCACCACCACTGACTGGCTGATTTGTTATTTTTAATTGTGTGTATGTATGTGTCTGTGTGAGAGTATGTGAATGTGAATGCAGTGCCCATAGCAGCCAGAAGAGGGCATCAGCTTCCCTGAATCTATGAGCTGCCCTGTGTTGGTGTTGAGAACAGAACTCCTGGCCTCTAGAAGAGCAGTAGGTGGGCTCTCAACTGCTAAGCCATTCCTCTAGCTCCTTACCAAACCTCAGCCTCTTTTTTTCTCTCTTTCTTTCTTTGATTTTTCCAGACGGGGTTTCTTTGTGTAGCCCTGGCTGTCCTGGATTCACTCTGTAGACCATGCTGGCCTCTAACTCACATAAATCCGCCCGCTTCTGCTTCCTGAATACTGGGACTAAAAATGTGTGCCACCATGTCCAGCACCAACATTCTTAAATATAGAGTTCTGAGGTAGAATTTTGCTTCTTATCCATTCCCAGGGAAACTTGGGTAGTGTGCATCCAGATTCCAAGGCTTTTGAATGAGAGTTCATCCTTACAGTTGTAAGACTGTATTATGTTTTTGCAAACATCCCTCACCTCTAAGAGAATATATTTATTGTCTTGTATTGTAGCGAGTCTCCAGCTAATAAGTCACATTGAGCAGTTTTTGGATACCAACGAAACACTGTATTTTATGAAGAGTATGGAGTGCATCAAAGCTTTCCGGGAGGAGGCCATCCAGGTAGCTGCACTCACCCATGTTCTACCCAACAGCTGTCAAAGGGCAGGCATAAGCAACACTGCACAAATAAGCCTGGGCTTTGGAAGCATCATTCTCACCGTGAACAGTACAGTATGCCAAGAGGAGTGGGAATGACTTAAATTACTGCATCTGTCATTGTCATCACGCAGGAGGAATGGAGGCAATTGGGGCAGGGGTGGGATGGGGGATTCATCCCTCAGAGTTGGCTTTTTATGATACCAGTGTCCAGCCTACATGCTCATACTGAGGAAAGTCCCATTGTAACCTCTGATAGCCCTGTCATTATAAAGGATAAGCTAAGTCTTTTAGGAAAATTGATTTTTGAGAAGGATTTTATAAAGACAGGAGTAGGTATATGAATGCCAGAAGAAACAAAGAACCCTACAAACAATAATAATTTCCCAGTGTTTTAAGTGGGTTTTCTTTGTTTCATTAGGAACTTTTAGAAAATGCTGGTGCTGGGTGGTGGTGGCGCAGGCCATTAATCCCAGCACTTGGGAGGCAAAGGCAGTTGGATCTCCAAATTGGAGGCTAGACTGGTCTACAGAGCAAGTTCCAGGACAGCCAGAGATACACAGAAAAACCCCTGTCTTGGGGGAAAAAAAGGAAGGGAGGGAAGGAAGAAGGAAGGAAGGAAGGAAGGAAGGAAGGAAGGAAGGAAGGAAGGAAATGCCTATAAACTCCTTCTGGGTCATTTCTGGGCATTTATTCCGTTGAGCAAGAAGTGAGCCAGTTTGAAATAGAAAGTGTATTTTTAAAGTAGACATAGTTGTAGAGTGTTTCTGTGTTGGTACACTGAATGAACAAATTACTACTTGAATAATTTAGGTTCATACAAAGAATGACAAGAAAATGAGAAAATGTCATTAGAAGTAGATGATCCACACCCCCTACAGATTAAAAAACAAACAAGCAAACAAAGTTTTGGAAAAGTAGAATCAAGAGAAGACTAAGGATGGCTCAGATGAGTAGAGACAGATTTTGGCTAATGGGGAGAAGTAGAATGTGTTGCTTTTAAAATCCCCACCTCAGGCTTAGTGGAACTTCTAACTTCTGTACTTGTTGCCACCACAGCTCCCGAAGAATGTCAGCAAGTAGTGTGAGCCTTAGAGAAAAGAGAGAGCTGGACTCTGGCTGTACAGCCTCGAGGGCACCCAGTGTTGACTGATCTTGCATGCTAAGGGGGATCAGGGCTGGTTCGGACATGGGTGGACAGTCTGTCTCAGTAGCCTAGTGTGGACGGGGCCCAATGGTCCACAACTAGGGTGAGAACCAGACGGAAGAGGAGCAGGAGAGACTGGAGACAGATCAGTCCATCTCAGCGCAAACCTGCTGTACGCTGTAAAATTAGGCTGTTAAAGGAACATGAAGTTCATATAAAGACACAAAATACCTAGTGGCTCTTTGCTCCTTTGTCATCTTAAATTTTCTGATGTATAATGTTGTCTATTTTCCTTTTCTCCCCTTCTCAGTAGTCTCCCTGACCACTGACACAGTCTCAGGAGTCCATAGTGGCTTAGAGCTCACAGTACAGATGAGGCCAGCCTTGAACACTTCATTTCCTTGTCTCCATTTCCCCAGTGCTAGGATTAGAGGGATGATCCAAGAAGCCAGGAACCAAGATGAGCATGTTTCTTAATTTAAAACATATATAGTATATATTAGATGTGACATACAGAAATATTTATAATTGAAATAATATGTTGAAATTTATTTTAAATTTTCTCCTAGAGCTGGGTGAGATAGGGGTGTAAACAAAACAAGGTTGGTTGAGTTACTGCTGGAGTGAGTAATGTAACTCAGCAGTAGAGCACCGGATCATTGTGCACGGGGTTCTGTGATCAACCTCTGTTAATCACAAAAAGAAACAAAAACTGGGTAAATTGACAGCTCTTGAAGTCAGATGATCAGTGTATTGAGCTGCATGAGCATTCAATAAAGTGTTGTTTTGCTTGAAATCATCTGCACTGAAAGGTAAAAACAAAGCTCTAAGCAGCCAGAATCTCTGTGGCTCTGAGCAGCTCCGTGCCTTCTGTGATAGCCGTCTCTCTGGTTCCCAAAGGACAGAGCAGTCTGAGTTGCTGGCTTCTGATTACCAAAGTGCTTTTGTTTCTGACAGATTCTGGTCTAGTGCCTTGGTCTGGAGCTGTGCTTGGCCTTGTGTTTGCTCTGACCTGCCTCTTCTACTCTTGCCCACCCCAGTTTTCAGAAGAGCAGCGCTTCAACAGTTTCCTGGAAGCCCTTCGAGAGAAAGTGGAAATTAAGCAATTAAATCATTTCTGGGAAATTGTTGTTCAGGGTAAGATGGTCTTGTTTCCTTCAGATATTGATGCTACTTAAAAATATACATGAAACTTTCCTTTTTACTTTTTCATTTCCATGTGTGGTGTACATGTATGTGCATATTCATGAGGGTGTGCATGAGGCATATGTTGCTTTTGTATGGCTGTGTCTGTGCGTCGTGCTGAGCACATGTGCACGTGCACACACATACAGGGAAGCCCACGGTTGATGCTGAGAAGCGTCTCCATTGTTCTTCACCTTACTTTTTAGATGGAGTTACTTTGATCACCAAGGATGAAGGCCCTGGAAGCTCTGTCACAACTGAGGAAGCCACAAAGGTATAGAGAGCTAATTCCCTCCCTGTCTTTAGCTGAGTTACACCATGAGGAAGCTACTAACACGGTGGACCTATTCCTTATCAGCCAAGCCCACTATCAGCCACAACATTCTTATGTCCCAGTTTTAGTAGCTGCAGAACTGTTGAACCCTCCTGCTTAGCCTAGATCCTAACTAAGGCTGTGAAATACCACTCTCACATCCCTCTCTTCACCACCATAGATATTTTAAAATCATGTGTGGTGGAGTGGGCTGCATGCCATGGCGGTGTCTTGTGGCACATGGCGCCTGTGGGTGTTAGATACAACTGCAGGAATCGGTTTTCTCCTACCGTGTGGGTTCCAGGGCTTGAACTCAGGTTGTCAGACTTGATGGCAAGCACACTTACCCACAGATCTGTCCAGCTGCACCTTCCCATCTCTTGTCAGAATACTGGTTAAACAGCTAGGACTAGGGATGTAGCTCAGTGGTAAAACAATTGGCTAAAAATAGCATGCACGAGGTACTGGGTTTGCTCCCCAGCACTAAAAACAAAGATAGGAACTGCTCCAAAGATTCAGAGTCTAAGACTGGTCTCAGGAGTGGTTGGTTTGAGGTTTTAAAGCTGTTTTGGGAATATAATGTCAAGCTGGTAGAGAAACACTCCTAATCTAGCACTGGGAATAGCCAGGTGTTTTTACTGAAAGACCCCCCCCCAAGTATACAGAACCCAGGAGCTTTTGATTGGCACATTCGTTAGGCAAAGCCCTCCTTGTTTGATGTATTGAATATTAAATCTGACTCAGCTGTCAGTCAAATATATGTAGCTATTTAGCTCAGTAATTCTTCCTTGTACATCAAGGTTGTAATGAAAATTTTATGAAATTCAATTGAATAGCTCAGAGGACATAGTTTATAGCACTGTGCTGCAGTCACAGTCACTGGCTGACCTATTCCCTCTAGCATGGCACCTGGCAGCTGGTAGTTGACTCAGCTGCTGTGGAGTGGTCACTGGGCTTGGATAATGACAGTTCCTTGACCTCCAGCTCAAATGGTCAATTCCGGGAGCACAGGGCTGTGATGGAGACTGGGCATAGCCACGGGGTAAAGGAGAACTCTACCTGGAGACCAGAAGAGCTGGTAAGGGAATGGAAGGGGCAAGACTGGGAAGGTTTAGTGTTTATCTGACTTCAAAATGCCATAATTTTCAACTCAGAAAAGACATTACACAGGAAGTGAGTACTATTTGGGAGAAGAGTTAGCTAACAATAATCAAGAATTTTTAATTAAATATTTTGATTTGCAAAGTTTTTTTTCTTGTTTAGTTTTTATTTTATTTGATTTTTTTCAGATAGGGTCTGTAGCCCAGGCTGGTTTTGATCTCCCTGTGTAGCTGAGGAAGACCTTGAACTTAAACCTTTGTGTGTGTGTGTGTGTGTGTGTGTGTGTGTGTGTGTGTGTTTGCGTGCACGCACGCACGCTCACACATACATCTATTTAAGTGTGTGTTCATGTGAGTGCAGGCACACTCAAGCTGTCACATGGGTTGGCAGTTAGAGGACAACCTTGGGTGTCACCCTTGTCTCCCACCCTGTTTGAGACAGGATTTCTTCTTGCCACTGCCTGTGACATAGTACCTGCTATTTCTACGTCCCATCTTACTGTAGGGCACATGGGTTCGGAGGATCTGAACTCAGGTCTTCACTTATGCAGCAGTGCTTTACCCTGGGCCATCTCCATAGTGTGGCCTTGAATTCTGATCTTGCTGCCTCCATCTCCCAACTGCTGAGATTACATCACCACACCAGTGCATGTAGTGCTGGGAATTGAACCCAGGGCCTTTCACTTGCAAATGAAGCATTCCACCAATGGAGTCATGCCCTCACCTCCCACCCCCACCCCACACTCACTGCAAAAGCTTTTGACAAAGAACAGGTATGGGCCTACTCTTGAGAAGCAAGACCGCAGTGCTTACAAGAATCCTCAGTGGTACTGGCTATCACACAGTGCCTGCAGCCACTTCTGCCACAGCCAAAACTGAGTACATGGACTTGAGAATGTCACTCAAATGCTTGGTTTTATTTCTACTTGTTACTTTATATAATGCTGTAATAATATTTCTCCCGTAAACTGGAATGTTGTCAATCAAGGGTCTTCAAAGAAGTACCAATATAAAACACACAGAGTGAGTGAGTGAGAGATAGGGAGAAAGGGAGGGAGAGAGACTGTATTTGTTTAACCTAGACCTTAAAAAATCCAAATGTTTTTCTGTATTTAAGCTTGGCTTAGAGTTAGTCGAGAGAATGAAAAGTGACCTGTGGTGGGGAAATGCCAAGCGTTATATTGTTATCTACAACTTGAGGTTTTTATAGAAGGAAGAGTACTTGTTAAGTTTTCAGGTTGTCTGTCTCCACTTGCAGGCACAAACAAGCTGATTGTGGGCACAGCTTTTACCTCAAGTGTATCAAGGGAGTACCTCAAATTGGACACTGGTAAAGACAGTTAATTTGATTGCCTTCATCTTCCTTGATGATGGGTGCTGGCTGCCACTGACTCACGAACTTATAAAGTTTAAAGATATCAGAGGGATAACTCTTCGAAATGAAAAGTTCTCTCAGGATAACATCCTAAAAAAAATCTCTTGTCAATCCCTGTTCCCAACAGATGCTGAGACTTGCCTGGACAAATCTATGCAGGTTGTAAGGGGGATGGATGCTTTGGGTCCTGCAGGGTCCTCCCTGCAGGTAGAGCGGGGGAAGGGCGGTCCAGCCGGCCTCTTCTGGGGGCTGAGCAGGATGGTGAGTGTTGACGACTCAGACCCTCCCCCATTAGTTACCGAGGAAAAAAACACACTGAGTCGGGAGTCTGTCGAAGCAGGATCTCAATTTATTTCAACACGCAGGAACTTATATACTGAGGTAGGGGATGGGAATCTTAGGATAGGGTAAGGTGATGTGAGGAGTTAAGGGCCAATAGTATTCCACCAAGCAGGCAGGTAGCTAGGCTGGGGGCAATCTTGCATCAGATCTGGCTGAGTCACCCCCACATGGAGGTTACAGGTTAGAGACAGGTCGCTAAACTCTAGCCAGACTGAGGAGGTTACACTGGGCCTCACATCCAAGCCCTAAACTCAAGTCAGGCTCAGGATCTTACACTGAGCCTCAAATCTTAGCCTTTCTTAGGCCCATCAGGGTCCTACCTCCCTCTTATCATTGTTGCCAATCTGCTGTTCATCACACAGATGAACTGGCTAACATGACTGGTGGCAGGTCTGAAGTCTGAGGCAGGCTGACTGGTTTGAGATCAGGCAATGTCCCTCTGCCACCATCTTGAAGAAGAATTCCTCCTGGGAATTCTGTGTCGTTCAAGGCTTTCATTGATTGGATGAGATTTACCAAAGTTTATCAAGAGTGTTCTCTTAAAGTAAGCTTTTATAAATGTTTATCTTACCTACAAAACACTGTCACAGCAACATCCAGATGGAACCCCTGGCTTTCAGGCCTAGAGGTGTTGGAAAAAAGCTATGCCAGTCACCTCTTGCTAAATGCAATAACTATGTATAATTTATTTTTAGTCATTATGCATTATGAAGAATCTGTCATCTAGGTAAGATTGACTATATAATTCTAGTTTTTACAGCAAGTGGGAAATGCTGATGTTCAAAAGGTAGACTTTCCTCCCCACAGCATATCTTAGCTAAAAATGTCACATCTCAGTGAATACAGTTAGTGAGGGAAGGAATCTAACAAGAGATGACACTTTCAGATTGTGTGAGACTCATCTGTATTGCACAGGTGATAGCTTCTTTCAGGTTAAAGAGCACAGAGCCTATGCATCAGGAGTTTCAATGTCTGATAATTAAGCTTTAGAGAGAAATTTTAGCTAATTGCTAGGAATACGGTGGCATCCTTAGGTGATTCTAATAACACCAGAACCGATTTCAGTTGTAGTGTAGGACAACTGGGGATGTCGCCATCTTTGAGTGGAGGTAGCACAGTGAATAGCAGGTGGGAGAGGTTCTTCTCCTGTCCCTGGCTACCTGGTGCCGTATTGCTTGGTGGACAGTGTTTCTCTACCAGCACAACTCCACTTTATGGCAGACGAGAAGTCAGGAAGTGCAGCTGAATCTGTGGAGTACCAGTTCTGTGAGAGGCCTTTTGGTATGTGTTATCCTAAAACCTCTGCAAAAGTATATAGCACAACAGCTTTGAAGTTCCCTTTTACATCTAGAAAACACCCCCCTCTCTGTCTCTGTCTCTCTCTTTCTTTCTTTTTTACTTTCACATTTTCAGTGCTTCTACCAATTTATTTGTTTGTTTGTTTTGGTTTTTCAAGATAGGGATTCGCTGTTTAGCCCTGGCTGTCTTGGAACTCGCTCTGTAGACCAGACTGGCCTTGAACTCAAAGATCTGCCCACTTCTGCCTCCCAAGTGCTGGGATTAAAGTGTGCCACCACCACCTGACCCAGTTTAATATTTTTATGTGTATGTGTGTGTATGTACACATGTGAACATAATGTAAGAATGCTAGTATGTGGGGTGCATGCGCCTGTGTTATGCAGGGAGGCCAGAGGAGGATGCTCTGTCACATTCCACCATATTCCTTTGAGACAGGGACTGGCATTAATTTTGCTGTAATAAAATACCTAACAGAAAGTAACTTAGGGAGAAAGGGCTTATTTGGCTGACAATTCCATGTGCAGTTCATCATTGTAGGAAAGTCAGGGTAGGTACCTGAAGCAACTAGTCCTAACCAACGAAGAGCAGGGAAAATGATGTGTGCATGCTTAGCCTTACCCAGCCGTCTCTGTTCTTACATTGTGCTGTTCCCAAGCCAAGGAGAGATACTGCTCACTTTCAGCATATCCCATACCCTTTAAAGGAGGCAGGACAATTTGCCCACAGACATGCCCACAGTCCAATCTGATCTAGACAATCCATTATTGATAGGATTTTTCCAGGGATTTTAGGTTGTGTCAGGTAGACAATCATTACCGGCTCTTTCACGGAACATGGAGCTAGGCTGACACCCATCAAGCTCCAGTGAGCCTCCCACATCTCTGTGGTTCAAGGTGCATGTAGCGACTCCTGGGTTTCATTGTTTTTAATTAAATTCTTTTTCATACAGTATATTTTGATCATGTTCTTTCCCCTTCCCCAACTCCTCACAGATCTTCCCCACCTCCCTACTCATTCTTTCCCTCTTCCCTCTCAAAAAAAAAAAATGAAAAAAAAAACCTGAAAATCAAAAGAAACAATAAGACCAAAAAAAAAAAAAAAAACAAAAACAAAAAACCAAAACCCAAAATGAAACAAAGAGCCTACAAAAGAAACCCCAGAACATGGAGGCTGTTTTAGGCTGGCTAGCTTCTTCTGGGGGTAGGGCCTGACCTGGAGTGGGGTTGATACACCCACTGGCACTGCATTTCACTGTCACTATTTGCAGGTACCAATTGCAAATAGCTTCTTGGTTGGGGTGGGACTTTGTGTACATTTCCCCTTCTCAATGCTGGGATTTTTATCTGGCTTGAACTTATGCAGGTTGGTGCATGTTGTAATAGTCTCTGTGAATTTATATGTATTTCAGTCCTGTTGTGTCTGGAAGACACTGTCTCTTTGGTGCCTGTCATCTGTCACCTCTGGGTCTCACGATCTTTCTGCCTCCTCTGCCCTGAGCCTTGGGGGGGAGGGGTGTGCTATAGACGTCTTATTAGGACTGAGTGTTTCAAGCCCTCTCACTCCAGTTGCACATTGTCCTGTTGTGGGACTTTGTGTCAGTTATCATGTACTGCAAGAAGCTCCTTTGATGAGGGCTGAGCCATGCACTGATCTGTGGGTATAGCACTATTCCATTAGGGGTTATTTTATTGCTAATTCCCTTTAGCAGAATTGTAGTTGCTTTTTCCCTAGATCTACAACCCATTTAGCTGCAGATTCTTGGCCACTTTTTCAGTGTCCAGTATGAGTTCCATCTCATGGAGTGGGCCTTAAATCCAATCAGAAAGTGATTGGTTATCACCATGGCATGTGTGCCATTATTGCACTCGTTTATCTTGTAACACTTGGCTATTTATATGGGTGCTGGCATCTGAACTCAGGTACGCATGTACATGCAGCAAGTAGTCTTAATCACCGAGCCATCTTTGTAGCCCTTAATTTAGTGTTTACACCAAATGTTTATATGATGCTATTTTGATTTATGAAGAACTTCCACAGTGACCCAAAGACTGTGAAATAGAGCCCAAACTGTGATTCACCTCCACAGTGCATCCTATTGGTGTCTGGTATGCAAAATAATGCTTTTGTGTCTGCCTTAACATCAGTAAACCCCTTTTATACTAAACATGTCTTTGTGGTCTATGGAATGCTTAGTGGGCAAAGCTCAATACAACAAAAAGGGACTCTGGTGGAAGGCAAGAACTGATACGTAGAATTGTTCTCTGACCTCCTCATGCACAGTGTGTCATGTGTGCACCTGCACACTGACGTGCATATATGTGTATACACACACAACATGTACATGCTTACAAAGATGGTATCTGTTGGTTTTTTTTGAGAGAAAAGTGCGCCTGTAAATGCTAGTGGAGAGAATGCAGACTAAGATTCTGGCTCTGGGAAACGGGTTCCTCGTGCCTTTTCCCTTGCATCGGGTGTTTTTTGTTGGTGTATGTGCATGTGCTTGTATGTATGTGCATGTGGGGTTGTATGTGTGGAGGTCAGAGCAGAGGTCCATGTTAGATGTTTTCCTCAATCATTCTTCACACAGGTTTTTGAGACAGGGTCTCTCACTGAGCATACTGCTGACAAATTTGGCTAGACTGGCTGGCCAGTAATCCACCAGAAGTCTCCTATTTCTGCTTCTCCAGTACCAAAATTGCCAGCATTCACTGCCGCACCTGATGTTCTTTTTTTTTTCTTTCAATTTTTTAAATTTAAATTAGAAATAAGCTTGTTTTGCATGTCAGTTCCAGCTCCCTCTCCCTCCCCTCCTCGCCCGCTTCCCCCGCACCAGCCCCCTGAGGCCCCTACTCAATCTCTACTCTGTTCCCCAGGGAGGGTAAGGCCCCCCATGGGGGACCTCCACAGTCTATCATTTGTTCAGGGCAGAGCCTAGGCCCTCCCCCAATTGTCCATGTTGAGCGAGCATCCTTCATTGTGGGATGGGCACCCAAAGTCCATTTGTGTGCCAGGGATAAATACTGATCTACTACCCAAAGCCCCATAGATTGCCTATTTCTCCTCACTGACACCCACATTCAGGGGGTCTGGATCAGTCCCATGCTGGCCTCCCAGCCATCAGTCTGGGATCCAAAATCTCCCCCTTGTTCATGTCAGCTGTTTTTCTGAGTTTCACCAGCCCAGTCTTGACCCCTTTGCTCATCACTCCCCGCTCTCTGTCACTGGGTTTGAGGAGTTCAGTTCAGTGTTTAGCTGTGGGTGTCTGCCTCTGCTTCTGTCTGTCACTGGTTGTAGGTTGTAGGATGGTATATAAGGTAGTCATCAAACTCATTATCAGGGAGGGGGCATTTAAAGTAGTTCTTCACTATTGCTTAGATTGCCAGTTCACACCTTACATGGGTGCTGGGGATTGAAATGGGGTTTTAATGCTTGTACAGCAAGCACTTTTACCCACTGAATCAGCGCCCCAGCCCTCCTTGTGGCTTTAGTAGGAGTAACATGCTTCAATTATTTCACCAGTTGGTGAAATGCAAACCCTTTGACTAGGCGCTGAGTTTTCATTTACATTGTCATCCATTGTTAGGTTTGTCCTTTCCCAAGTCATCATTTAGGAAACCTTGACTCTAATCAGAAAGATAGAAGAACCAAGCTTGTCAGCCATCTACATCCTTTCAAGATATTTGCCATAAGCTTTTAAAAATCAGCAAACTTCAGATTCTTGCTATGAAATGTTGACATTTGAAAGGAAATAATTATCCAGGGATGTGCCCTTAAGGTGAAAATTAAATAGTAACTTTATACAACACCTTAAAGAGTGTCACTTCTCTCCAGGATGTTTCAGAAATATGTGGATTTTACCATTCTTTGAGAAATGGAGGTAAGTCTGTCCTGGTACAGACATGGAAATGTATCTCATAGACAAAACTGTGGTGTTTCATGGCTATAACCGTGCAACTTGGGAGAAGAGGGCATGGAACCAAGGCCAAGTCCAACCGGACTGCCCATGTCAAAAAGAAAAAATCATCTACAGATTTAGATAGGCACTTTAAGTTTCCTGGTATCTCTCATTTCATTTTGAAGTTGAGGTGCAAATACTGCTCTATGTAATTCATTTTAATGTCACTGGGACCAATTGATATTTTTGCTGAACTTGTTCTATTCCTAGTGGGAATTTTAGACCTGTCGTTTCCATAGGAAGTCTCTGGCAGGAAATCTTGTTCTAGGACTTAGAATCCTGATGAGGTATTCTAAGATAAAGTGTAGGAATCATCTCCCCTTCTCCTCATGATCGATCACCACATTTGGATTTGGTTTGTTTGTTTCCTTAATTTTTGCTGCCCTAGTATTGGGGATTGGATCAGGGCTTTGCACATGCCAGACAATCTCTTTACCACTATTGTCCCAACTGGATGTTTTTTCCATAATCTGCAGTCATCTGATGGTGTTGGAGTCAGCCCATTGAAAAAGTCTTGGGGTTTTGTTTTGTTTTGAGGTGAAATCTCACTTCATGGTCTAGGCTGGCCTGGAACTCCTTTGTAGACATGACTGGTTTCAAACTCTACAGCAGTCTACTTACCTGGGCCTCCAAGTGCTAGGATTGCATGTGTGAGTCACCACAACCAGCATTCTGTTTTTAATGTGGGTGTTGGTAAGGGTCTGATTGTTACCTTTTGGTCTTAACAGAGGGTTAAGACTGGCAGTTTCTATGCAAAGTTATTGATTTCATTTCTCTGAATGAATCTTGTGTACTTAGAGGTAGTACTGTTGATTCATTTTATAACGATCTTTAGGTAAGGAGACTCTTTGTGGTAAGCCCAAGTAAATGATGGTGGTTTGAGGAAGGGGAAGCATGTCACCCAAGTGTCCATTCTGTTTTTGCTCCACTTGAGCATATTGCAAAGGAAAACAATGACAAAAGATGGGAGTGGCTCGTGCCCCTTTCTGCTGTGCCTGAGAATTTGATAAAGCAGGCTAGTCCTCTGGTGCTCACTGCGTAGACTAGAAATTACTTGCTGTTGAAATTGATGAGGAGCGATCTGCAGAAGAGATCAGTCTGGGGCTTTGGGGAGGATAAGGAGGCAGCCCAGTCTGCTTATGCAGAAATGTGGAGATCTGTCAGGAACTCAGCAGCTGATGTTCCAAAATTGGTGGAGGGAAACTCAGGATTTTCTTTTCCTTTTCCTTTTTCTTCTTTTCTTTTCAATTTTCTTTATCTTTCTTCTTTTTCTTCTCAAAACAGGGTTTCTCTGTTTAACAGCTCTAGCTGTCCTGGAACTCCTTTTCTTTTTTCTGCTGCTCTTCTCTTCCTAGGAATTTGGCCTCATCCCAGAGATGTGCCATTCGTGGTTAATTATATATACCATGGCCACACTGTGCAGAGGATCCTATCTTAATTTATCCTTTAATTGCAGTATGAAGAGGCCTTGTAAGAGGTAAGGCAATGGGAATTGGAGTTTAGAGGATGAATGCCAGGATGCATTAGGGTTTTTCTAGATTCATCAAGGAAAACCCACCATGTTTCAGGTAGCTTATAGTGCCGTATGTAGTGGGCTATTGCCATGGAGTTTGATATTTCTTTGGGAAGTGCTGGTTATTTGTGGCCCCACGGTGGTATATACTAGATCTACCTTTGATTCTTTTCACCCTAACTAAGTAAGTCTTACTGTATGTTTCTGACATGTGGAAACTTGTCTGTTGGTTAATGATAATGAGTGGAAGTGGCAAGGTAGAAAGTAATCATTTTAGTATAATAATCAGGACAACTATGAAGATAAGAATCAAGAGCCAAGCATAGTTTATTTTTAACCTTTGACACAGAAAGCCATGTGCAAAGCTTCATTTATCTGTAGCTGGCCCTCAGATATCTTTGTTAATATCTCCCAGAATAAATCCATAGGATCAATGATACCTAAACTGCATTGCAGTTCTGTTCAGACTGTCTGTTTAGACTGTCTGCCTCAGATTTTCTGTCACTGGTAGCCTTGATCCCAGCTCTGCACAGGATCTAGTAGACGGTCACCAGAGAGCTATGGGGAGATCCATAGTGTCCTTAAAGAATCTCAGTCAGGATGGAGATCAACAAGCAGTGAGGGAAAAAGCCCAGAGGAGAGATGTGGTCCACAGACTGCCCTAGCTTCTGTCCCAGTGCGGAGAGCAGAGGCAGTGAGGCACACCAACCTCACATTTACAGTTCTGTTACCCATGTGTGAGTGGAGCCTGCTTCCAGGGACATGCTGCGTGAAGCCTCGTATTTAATGGGAGACTCTGGTTTATGGCTTGGTAAGGAGACATCATTGTGGTAGGTCTTGGGTTGCAGGGTTGTGGTCATTTCCATCATTCATAAAAATAGCAGGGATTCGTAGAGAAAGCAGTTTTCATGTTAGAGAAGTGAAAAAACTGTAAGTACATGCTTTCTTTGTTGCAAGGAGGCAAGTTTGAACCGGAAGGCTTGCTCACCACACAGAGTAACAACAGAAAGCCGTGCCCACCTCCTTCTGTGCTGGGACAGGTAGACACATCCACCCCTACTTATAGTTGCCCTACACCGTGAAGTCTGAAAAGGTTCTCTGCTATTCTGTCTTGAGGGACAGGGTGGGAAATGGTATTCAGATACTTCCCAGAGCTACTCAGTACTTTAAAAATCTGATATTACACCTGGATCTACAGCCCTTCAAGTGTGTCTGCCTTTTAGGAGCTCCAGTTTTTAGCACACTGATGTAGAGTGTCCTCATCTGTCTGTTTTCTAGCCATTTCTCACACAAACAGGATTTCCATGGAAGATTAGACAGCCTCCCAGTGCAACCATTTTGTTCTCTGTCGACATTTGTCCTCAGCTAGGTTCAGGAAGAGATGCCTATAATCTTGCTAATCTCTTTCAAAGGAGACCAGGAGGTGCTGGTTTTACTAGAGGGGGGTGGGGATTTCTTATTTTCTTAGCTTGGACATGCCAACACACCCTGTGGAAGAAATGACACCAGGTGTATGCTATCAGCCAACCCATCACCTCCTTACCAAGCACTGATGATTCCCTTTCTCACAGAACTGTCAGGTGACGAGTCAGTGTGGACTATCAAACCTCAAAACTAGCCCTCTTGTTTAGAGACGAAAGCTCCTGTGTTTTAGAACCTCCCTCCGTTTGCCTGTTCTTTTCATTAGAAAGACATAAATAATCATTTTATTGTCATGGCCAACTTCTTGTTTATAGTTTCTGGCTCCCAAAGACAAAGCAAAAGAAGATTCAGCAGGACTTGAAGAAGGTGGCGATGTGGATGATTTAGTAAGTACTTTTAATATGCACCAGGTGTTTAAAGATAGAATTGTCTAAGCTGTAAATACAGCCACAAAAACCGTGATTGTAGACTTGTTTTTCTTATTTGTATGTTAATTTCACACACATACCAGATGCTCCTTGCACTATTATTACCATTACAATTAATTATTACCATTACAAATGTAATCGTATAGGTAATTTCTTAATGGGGTTCCCTGAGTTCTCCAGTTTCAATTATAGTATTCATTCGGATTAATCATCCCCTCTGAAGAACCAAAAAAAGAGCCAAGGAAGCTAGTCCCTTAGTAGAAAAATGTTATAATTTACTGAAATTGTTCTTAACCAAAAATAAGCAGTGTAGCATGCAGTTTGTGTGGGTTGACAAATACAAACATCCTTTGAAAAGCCCACTTCTTAAGTGTTCTCAATTAGCTTAATATAAACAAAGCAGACTGATAGGCATTTGAAGTTTCCTGGACCTCATCACAACTCACTGTGGGTGCCCGGGAAGCTATGCAAGCGTGGGCTTCTGCAGCCATCACTTATGTTTGGGAAAACTGTGCCCTTCAGCGGCCTCGTGAAAGCTGGAGTGACGTAGTATGGTATCAGCCTTTGGTGGAGAAGTTTTTAGGGCTGGAATGAGGAAATATTTTGGTGTTTAGGTCCTAAAATATTTGGCAGAGAATACCTGAATGGGTGTGTGTGGCTATCAGGACAACCTCTCACCAGAGCCACAGGCCTGAGGGCAGCTGGTTCCCTTCTAAATACGTTGTTCTCACTTTCAGCTGGACATGATATAGACTGTGGATGTGTTGGGAATCCAAGCATGCCATCTCCGCGTTGCTGAGAGCTCAGAAAGAGCATCCTGGAAGCCATTCAGGGGGACCTGAAGCCCTGGTGATCATTCCAGCAGACAGCTCAGGAGCGAATCACTCCAAATCTCTACAGAATGACCACATCCACATATATTACAAGGGGTAACTTAGACCCTATCCAAATTTATAAAGACTCACTATTTTTTGATTGACGTATTGTTTCTTGTGTGAAGCCTTATTCCTTTTGGTATATTATACACATACATTGAAGTTTCTGGAAAGTAGACCTCATCCTGTCCTGGTGTGTCGATGAGGAATGCAATCTGGCACGACCCCAGATGACATTTTCAGCCCTGCTCAGGCATCATTCACCAGGTCTGCCAGCAGCAATAACTGATGTAGAGGGCACGGTAGTGTTCAGCTTTTACCAAGTGAGTTGGAAAAGTCACAAGTAATGACTGACCCAGTTCTCTTTCTCTTAAGTATTTTCACTGCCACTTTAGCTCATATTCTGGTGACTTTCCATTGACAGAGCGGGAAGGGAAACACAGTCACCCTGTGTTAGCTTGGGAATAACAGTGTTCTCATGAAGAAAAGGTCTTTGTTCATCCCGGTCTCTGTCATATTGGAAAACTCTGGGGAGAAAACCAAGGCTTGAGAAAAATCATTATCAGTGGTTAGAATTGTGTCATTGCATTGGTCCTCACTTACAGGCTTCTGTCTTTTCTCTGCCTAAATCAATGACTATATATCTGGATGTTTCACTTCCCCAAGCAAAGCACTTAATTTTCTTTCTTCTGTCGCGTTCCTTTTCCAAGTTCTTATTCTCCTTTCTTAATAGCCTCAGCCATCATGTGTCAACACCCTGTAAATGGTCGTGGGTGGACTTCACTGGTGGATGGCATGCTAGAGGCATGAATGGCTCGTCCCTCTGTGGACCACTGCTAAGTATATGCAAAAGCATGTCCAGTGCTGAAAATTAAATATAGTCCATGTGTGCACTGAGGATCATACACCCAAAGTGGGTGTCACACTGCCCAGGAGATGGCAGGCAGTGCGGTTTACGTTGGGCCCTTGGGATCTTCCCCTTGATGATCTGAACACTAGAGTCAGACTTGATGTCCAGGTGCCCTCTATCCATTCACCACCTTTTGAGACAAGGTCTCATTATGTAGCTCTGGTGGTCATGGAACTCCCTAGGTAGACCAGGCTGGCCTTAGACTCAGATCAGTCTTGAGTGTGGATTCAGTGTGGATTCTTCGAATTTTACTGAGTGAGAGTTTTGTTCCTCGAAGCCTGATGCACTGTTTCCACCTCCTCCTGGACCATGACTCAGTAAGTGTGACCCTGTAAGTAGCTCCTGTCTTTGACAGTGTGGGGAATTCTGTCCCATCAAGCCAGAAAAAGGTTTGAGTTGATTTAGCCTTACAGATTTGTGATAGTTTTCTTTCTTTTTAATTAGGTATATATGTGCTTGTTTGTATGTGGGTATGTACATGTGAGTCCAGGAGCCTGAAGAGACCAGAAGAAGACATTGGGTTCCCTGGAACTGTAGTTATAAGTTGTTATACGAGCCACCCAGTGTAGGTGCTAGGAACTGAACTCAGGTCCTCTGCAAAGGTACTTATGTGCTCTGAACTGCTGAGTCATCTTTCCAGCCCCTCCTTGTGATACTGGAGAGATGAGAGGGAGAAATGAGAAAGGACTAAATTACATGTACTTTCCAAATCCATTTCATGTAGGCACAGTGGCACATGCTTGTTGACTTCATGGAGCATACTATTGCGAATAGGCAAGTTGTGTTTTGGATGAATTTCATTTCCGTGAAACAAGCTTTGCAGGCCTAGAGAACTCGCAGGTTTTCTGCTGACATCTTGCCTTAGAAAACAATAAGTACTGAGTTGCCATCCATCAGGCACAGACTAGTCCCCAGAAGCTTAGCATTGTCACATGTGCCAGGCTTGAATGCGCACTGGAGGTCACAGAACATAGTCTCTGCCACCCTTGGTTTCCTATGCCAGAATACTTGCAGGGAGACAACAAGGACAATGTGGAATGAGCACCATGGGAGAAAGGGCCTCAAACAGCTATCTGCTGCTCATCAGAACAGGCTGCTGCAGAAAGGGCCTCAAAC
Organism: Mesocricetus auratus; assembly: GCF_017639785.1. Classification (NCBI taxonomy): domain Eukaryota; kingdom Metazoa; phylum Chordata; class Mammalia; order Rodentia; family Cricetidae; genus Mesocricetus; species Mesocricetus auratus. Next base: position 35,873,936 of record NW_024429194.1, on the reverse strand, counting down.
AGCTATCTGCTGCTCATCAGAACAGGCTGCTGCTCATCAGAACAGGCTGCACCAGCCACCGTACATCTCAAAGCAAAATACACGTGATCTTTCATTTACTTGAAAAATCATCCTGGTCTCAGTTGGGAAACCAAAACAAGGGCTGGTAGGATGGCTCAATGGCTAACACTGGCCACTGCTCTTCCAAAGGACCTAGGTTTGACTCCCAGCACTGGTCACCTTGTCTTGTCTGTCAGCTTAGGTGCTCTGAGGGCATGCAGTGAGGGTTCCGGAGTTGTGTGCTGCTTGTAGCAGAGCCTCTGCTAAGTTACTGGACAGCTGCCCCACAGGCTCAGTGAGTGGGAGCACGCCCTTGGAAATACTCTGTAAGTGCTGCAGTGCTCTCCACAGACCAGGTGGTTTCATGAGTGTTCCAGCTAGAAAGCATAGGCAGGACATATGAGTTCTTTTTACACAAAAAATGTAATTACGTTTGTTTGTGTATGTATACATGAAGGGCGTCAGAGGGCAACTTGCAGGTGTCTGTTCTCTCCTTCCATCATAGGGGTCCTGCAGATTGAGTTCAGGGCATCAGGCTTGATGGCAAGCACCTTGACCCGCTGAGCCATCTCTCTGGCCTGACAGATAGACTTTTTAATAGGTCTGACTCTTTGGTTATATCCATCATATTTCTTTCGGGATGTCGGCTTTCAGAACCACCAGAACTACTTATCTAGTTATTACATGAAAAATTAAAGTCTATTGATCAAAGGTAGGACATGGAATATGCTTTGGTAGTTTTGGCAAGGTGAGCAGTGACATTCTCATAAGTGTCCTAGTGTGAACTCTAGATGATATGATACCTAAGGTTTTGATTTGGTTAGTATTGCAACCAGGGCCCAAGAAATGGCCATTTGCCGCCTTGCCCCTCTCCCATGGAACAAGGTGTACAAGGAGCCAACTGCAAAATGGAAGTCACCACTCTTTGAAGACTTAGATTGCAGCTCGTGACTACAGGTTGAAAAGCTTTGAAGAGTTAGGTTGTAGCTCGTGACTACAGGTTGAAGTGCGCCTCTAAGATGCGCAGAGCAAAGCCACATTGCTGAACTTGCTTAGGAGTGGGGCCTGGCTCTCTTTCCTGATTTCCAGAATGGACCACAAAGTAGAGATAGTACAGTGTTTAACTCACAAATGATCCAAATAGCCCAACTACCTGTCACCTCTGCAATTCTCCGCACAGCAGGCAAGCTTCTTTACCTTTTGACCGTCACAGAGCTTTGCCCACTGATCAGAAGTGTAGAGTTGCAATCCCTGCTCAGAGTTGGGGTCCTGGGATCATTTTGGAAGGAAAAGTGCCTTCTTTCTCCTTTAAGAAGAATTCAGAACTAATCACTCTAGAGGCATAATGATGTAGTGTTCCAAACTGTGACTCACATGCTAGCATGCCTGCTGAATCTCAGTGCCACAGGCACTTAATAGCTGCGAGGCATAGCTGGTCCCTTCACCTCCATGAGCAACGAAGTTACAGCAATGGCTACAATGCCTGGAGAAGACAGAATCTTCCATGTGGAAGGGGTTCAGTGGTGGCTGTGCAGGGGCTGGGTGAAAAATGAGAACAGGAAGGCCTGCTGTGTAGAGGAAGCAGCCCCAGAAACATGTCCCGTCTTCAATACACACATTCTCCAAGCCTTTGCCATGCAGTATGGGATGGGTAAGGCAACTGAGGGGCCTCTGATAGACCTGGGATGGGGTTAGTGGCGATTGTTACTATTTAGCATGCTAAAAAATTTATTATGGGTAGGGTTCATGAATATACACTGTTAATGAGAGAACATCTTTGACAAACAGGGAAATAAAACTTACTTTGGAACACAACTCTCCATTTAGAAACAGGTCTGATTTGTTGGGTAGATGTTTTGATGACCTACTTGAGAGTAGGGGTGGGGGCAGGGTAACGAGGCATGTGGGAGGAAGGTGACACTCTGGAGAGGCAAGGCAGGAGCCAGGTGTTCTGGCTGGTTTCCAGCTTTTGTGTTAATGAAGGTTCTATCATAAACCAGGGCAGAGCTGTGAAGATGAGGGCAGGTAAGAAGATAGTGTTGTGCTCTCAGTAGGGGAGAGTAGCCTTGGGGAGCAGGGAAGCCCAGGTATCTGGGCATTCTAATCTTCATTTGTGGTGGTGGTTATGGGTAAGTCCCACTAAATACAGCACAACATCTGTTTGTTGCTCACGTGTTTGGAGCTGATTATCTGATAGTTACAGATAAGTATTATGAACCGATCTTTCAAAGTGGGCCAGGGTGAGAGGCTGCCTGAGGGAGTCATGTTTGTAGTGTGTGGAGGTCTTGCTGTCTAAACAGTCAACTGTAGCAGCCCAACAAGCTGTATTCTCCTTCATGCTTGTGATCCCAAGCCTCTGTAGTTCTCCATTTACAAGAACGAAAGGAAAGGTAAGAACTGACCCAGGAATGCACCAAAATAGCACGCCTGAGTTTGTCACAGCTCAGTTTGAAGGTGATTAAGTGAGCCCACACTGGGGCAAGATCAAAATCACCATCAAAGAACCCCATCTCTTCCATACAGCCACATCGTTTTTGTTTCAAGAATGTTGTGTCTGTTACTGGTGTCTGTTAATACTCTCCCTTTGAGGGATATCCTCTGGTGATTTTGGAAACAGGAAAGATATTTTCTGTTCCTTCTCTGGTAGTGTCTATACTCAGGCTAGAAACAGTCTTGCCCAGAGGCATAGAAACATAGTTAATCCCTGGCCAGAGTATACAATATAAGCATGAATTTTATTTATCTCTACCCTAGTAAGAAAAAAGGTTGAAAAATGTTTCAATTTCTTATTACTTTGCATTGATAGAGAGGATTGGGGGTGGTGGAGAAGGTCCTCATAGGACATTTTTGAAGCCAGATGGTTTAATACCCAAGTGCCACCTGGGGAATGTGACAGGAGCCCCATCACTTCTGAGTCTGTGCTGTCATTTCTACAGCTTCAGCACCACCCAAGAACCATCTTTATCAGCTCCCAGATCCCATGGCCTGTGCCACAATATTGGCCAGAGAAGATGAGTGGTGTTAGCCACCACCCTAAATGAGAATAGACTCCTCTGGAAGTCAGCATCAGTTCTGAGCCAGATAAGATGCTGAGCAGTGAGCTATAATCAAAGTCAGGAAAGCCAGTCCACTGCCAACTATGTTTATATCAAAGGGACAGACCTAAGGCTAAGTCTGCCTCATGTGTCTGAGGGCCATGGAGATCAGCGGAAGGGGGGAGGGGAGTCAGCCCCTGACTGTAGGGACCCATTCATAAGTCATCCAAAGCCGATGGAAGGTATAGGACTTAAGATTTGAATTCTTTATTTTATTTTATTTTATTTTATTTGGTTTTACGAGACAGCGTTTCTCTGTATTGTTTCGGAGGCTATCTGTCCAGCCCGGCCTCGAACTCACAAAATTTGAATTCTTAATGTTCTTCAAAGTAACCTGGCATGGCACATACTTGTTTTCCTCATCCTTTTAAAGAAGACCCTATCAGTGTTTTTGATCATGCTTCATAAAGATTGGCCAGAGGTGACTTCAGTTTTCACACATCAAATGTACCCTTAGAGGCCAAGAGACTACCACAGATAAGCAAAGGGATGTATCACATACTCCAAAGACAATTTGAAAGGAACTTACTCAATGCCTGCATAAATACATTTTGGTACAAATGACATGTTTTCCATTTCAAAGGGACCTTGTTCTTTAGTAACAGAGGCTTCCTATGGTGCGTGTTGATTAAGGCAGCCTGTGGACTAGTGTCACTCTCCCTGTCTCTATCTCCATTGGATCTGACCACCATGAAGCAATGAGAAGGACAATATGACCTTTGGAAAAATCAAAACTTTGACAGATCCAACAGCCCATGTCAAAGAATGTTTAGATACAGTATATCTTCAGACCCAAAAATACTATCAATGGTGTTAAGAGAAAAAGAGCTAGTGGCCATTTTACTTTACACTCCAATTAAAATAATTATTTATACCTGTCATGCCACCCCTCTGTACAAGCTGTGGAGGGAGGTTACAGGACAACTTGAGGGAGTTAGTTCTCATCTACCACGTGGGTCCTGGAGGTCAGCCTCAAGTTACCAGGTTTAGTGGTAAGTTCCTTTAGCTACTGAGCTGTTTCAGCAATCTGCACCGCAACTTTTAAAACATTAAAATGTTACATAATATAACAGGGACAAAATTCATTCTCAGAAAGGAAAGTACAGTGCGGTTCTGTTCCAGGCTGACTCCAGGGGAAGTGTTACCTTTGTAGATAGATCAGTCATGAGTACTTTGGCTGTAGATATTACTGCCAACTAACATTGCCTTAAGAAAATAAGGCCTTGTTTTCTCTCATTGCAGGAAGTCTGGCTTAGGTGGCTGCCGGTAAACTCACGGCACCGAGCAATGGCCTGAATGAAGTGCTGTGAGTGTCTTGTCAGTTCCCACTTAGCCTGTCTCTCTCTCTGGTGTTTGTTTGTTTGTTTGGTTTGGTTTTTTGAGACAGGATTTCTCTGTGCCTTTGGAGGCTGTCCTGGAACTAGCTCTTGTAGACCAGGCTGGTCTCGAACTCACAGAGATCTACCTGCCTCTGCCTCCTGAGTGCTGGGATTAAAGGCTTGCACCACAACCACCCGGCTGTTTTGTTTTTTTAAAGCAGAAAAGAAAGTGAGAAAATGCAAAAATATCAAAACATCAGTGCTGTTAGTGATCCTTATTCAGCAGATCTCTTTGGGCAGAAGTTTGTTTCTAATTGTAGCAGCAAGAGAGACTGGTCCCTTCCACAGCCTTTCTCCTGCCACCACTGGGGAAGTGAGGAGACCATATAATTTTAGCCACTCTAGCCGAGACGGCCCAAGGAGAAATGAGAAGAGGAGAGGATGCCCGGGTGCCAGCATCACTGTGTGTCCAAAGTTAGTTTTGTCTTGCTCTAACAGAATACCTGAGACTGAACAATTTCTAAAGATCTGATTTATTTCTTATAGTTAGGGAACTACATAGTTCACAACAGAGGAACCTACCTCTGGCAAGGGCCTTCTCATGTCATTCCATGACTGAAGACAGAAGGGCAAGCCAGAAGGAAGTGGGGAACTCATCTACCGGTGAGAGAGACGAGGGAAAGGGCCAGTTCCTGAGGGGCCACACCTCTGGTCAGTCCACCTCTTACCTTCCCTGCTGAGGGTTAGGTTTCCAGCCCAGACTGTGGGTGATGCTTTCAAATCATAGACTGTGGATCTCAGAAACAGTCTAGCTTTCTAGACTTGCCACACACATGATAACTGGTAGGTTCATTTAAGACCTAAATCCTATTCATTGAGGTAACGCTTGCCCTGAAGTCAGCCCGGAACAGCAACTCCAGGCCTTTCCAGCCCTCCTGTTCCCACCTGTCTTTTCTCTCTGCATTTGCCAAGAGAGTCTCCTGGAAGGAGCAGGAACAATTCCCACCATCTGTTGTGAGGTATGAGACGCCAGAGGGATCAGGAAGGCATACTAGGTCCCTTCCACAGCCTTTCTCCTGCCACCACAGTTTAAGTGAGTGCTTTCCGGAGGAGGGTGACTCTTTCTAGTGTCACCAGTGGCTTGGGCAATACCTACCCTTGGCAGATGTGGTGGTTGGAAGAGTGACGACAGATGTGGAGCTTCCGTTCTGGAATCCAAGGGTTCAAAGCCACTTGATAATGTCACAACTTTTCTATTTTTTTCCTAAATGTCACCAAAATGAACACTATGACTGAGTTTTGGTGGCTTTAGGATAATAAGGACAGAGACAAGATCATAGCCATCCATGTTCCCTGTCTCCTGCCATGCAATATCTGATGTCATCCTGGGGCTCTGCCAGCAAGATGGGGCTCCCAGACCTTATAACTGCAGAAGCATGATGGAAGTATAAGTTTTTTTCATCCTCTGCTACATCCTGGCTGTTTGACCTTGGATAAAACACTCAACCATTGTCAACCCTCGTTTCTGCAACTGTCAGACATGATTTATGTTAACCTGACCTCCAGGGTTGCAGGGAAAAGTGAAGGTAAACAACATAAAATGTTTGACACATAGGAAGCACCCAGTAACAGTTCCCACCGTTGGTCTCTCCGGCTCTAGATGCATCCTTTCTCTACACTAGGACCTGTTTGACTGTAAAGTGCCCTGCTCTGCCTTGCCTCGCACGAGGTAGCCAGGAAGCAACAACACTCACCCTTGTCCCTAACTTGCTCTGTGCATTTTTCCAAATAGGCCATCCATTTCTGCCTACAAAATGGACAGCTGCCCCTCAAGAATGTTGGTGACAAAAGACAAAGACAATAGAATAAGAGACAAACCAAAGGTAGCTAGGGCTCTCAATAGGAGGAACTCTGTATGTGTCTCAAGTTCTTGAATCTCAACATGCCAACCACAATATATCCCTTCCCCTGGCTCCTTTGTTTAAAGACACTCCCTCCCCAACTCCCTGAGCCCTGTATCCTCCAACAGTGTCAGGGTTGGGTGCCTTTTATGGGCCATTTTTATTAGTGTCCTGATCGAGGCTTAATCACCAGTCATAAACTGCTATCCGCCTACTGGCACAGGGAGATGGGAAGTATGATTCTAATTAATAGTTGAAGCAGAGAGGGCATTTGGAGTTCTAGGACTGTGTGTGTGTGTGTGTGTGTGTGTGTGTGTGTGTGTGTGTGTGTGTGTGTGAGAGAGAGAGAGAGAGAGAGAGAGAGAGAGAGAGAGAGAATGTAAATATGTGGTGGCTGAAGAGCAAAGCTAACCCCTCTGGCACATGTGTACACTGTCTTTCCACACACAAATTGCAATCTATTTCACATATCATCTTTTTTACATATGTGTTCATACTCCCTTCCTGACCCACTATTTGGTTCCTAGGCATCATTCACATTGTATTTAGAGACCAGCCTATTGCAGTGATCCTAGTTTTAACTAATTACATCAGCAAATACCCTAATTCCTAGTAAAGTCACATTAAGGTATTGATTATTAAGACCTCACCATAGCTTTTGGGGAGAATAAAATGCAACCACTGAAACTACCTTGACTGTAAAGGAAAAAATGCAGTTAGAAAAAAATGTGTGCTATGTGTGAGGGGAAGGAATGCTGCTCCATCCACACAGACACACACACACACACACACATACACACACACACAGAGAGAGAGAGAGAGAGAGAGAGAGAGAGAGAGAGAGAGAGAGCGCATGGGGGAGAAGGAGGTCTTGTTTGGGGATTGTGCACTTCTGTCTGTTAACAAGCTGAAATCTGAGGTTCTGATAAGCTCACACATGTCATTTACACATGTGCCTTAGCATGCTGTGTGAGAAGTGGGATTTTGCCCATCCTGAGTAAGCGGAAAAGGCCAAGCTGCTAAGCCGAGGAAGTCATCAGCGTGTGTGCATTTACTGAGAATGTGATCATGGGACAAGTGATGTGTAAATGTTGGTTCTTGTTTACACCATGTGCCTTTGTGTCCTTTTATTCATGAGTTCTTGTTATGAGGAAAGAGACCACTAGTTCCTGCTTTTCCAGGTCCCAGGATGTGGCCCCATCCTCTTATGTTTCTCCCTATGGGTATATGAAGGATGTAAAGATCTTACCCCATGCAAAGGTTGATGAGAAGGAAGAAGGGCTCTATTGATTTTCCTGCTGCCCACAAGTAGGTATCTGTGCAGACTCACTCCCAATCTATAGATTCAAGTTAATAAACATGCATTGGACACCTGCTGCATCTACACTCCTGGGCACTCAAGAATATTAGAGTTAGAAGAATACACATGGCTTGTGCTCCATAAGTTCATGGATCGGTAGGGTGAGAAGTTCACCAAGCTGTGAAAGAGGTATGAGAGGAGCAACCCAGGCCCAGGAAAAAGTGATTGGCTTTCGTCTTGATTACGGAGGATGCTTTCTGGAATTGGCAGCACTGAAGATGAACGTTAATGGCACAGAATTTAATCAAGAGAGAGGGGCAGACTGTTCGGTAGAGGACTCAGCAGAGGTCAGGATGGGCTCATGGAAGGGTAAGTGGTTGGTCTGAGGTACGAGTACAAGAGGGAAATGGAAATGAGTTCCACTACAAAGACAGGAGAGAACCATGATCTCTGCAGACCCTTGATTCTGAGGAGAGGAAGGGATCAGGTGGGCACTTCAGCAAGGTTACACAGGTCACAGTATGCAGTGGAATGAGGGGATCCATCCTCAGGGCAGGACGCAGGAGAGCCTGTTATCATAGCCTCCAAGAGAAGTGATGAGGGGCCAAACCAGGGAGTAGAGATGCCAAGTGGCCTAACTGCCATGGGGTATGGGACTCCATCTCTTTCACCTACTTCCTGGGTCCTGAGAATCTTGGGGAGAAAGTGGTCCATAGTCAAGGGCTTGTACAAGGAAGCCCCTTCAGCACACTGTCAGGCTGGCTTAACGTGTCTCCAGCTTCTCCCCTCTTCTCTGAAGGCAAGTTACTCACCTGGTCACTGCTCCTGGACTTGCCTGTCCTCATTTCTCCCAATCTCTCTTTTCTAGAAAAGTTCTTGTACTGCCATCAGCTGTTTTCTGCAGCCTCCTGTGTAGTTCCTATCTGTGTCATCATTGGCCCTGGGGAAGAGGAAACCGTTTTCAGAGCTGTCTTCATGGGGCTGCAAGTGAACAAGCCCTCTCTCTCATCCTTCAGAACTCAAGGAACATTTACTGAGCAGCTCTCTCCTGTTAGGCTCTCCCTGGGGTCAAACTGTTCTCAGAGGCTGGCTCTTCAAGGGTCCTGAGGGTGGGATAGGGGCTTCAGTTTGTGTTGGGCCTAAAAAGGCTTGAACACGAGGCCCAGTGTAACCTCCTGAGTCTGACTTGAGTTTAGCGGCCTGTCTTTGGCTGTAACTTCCACACATGGGTGACTCAGCATGGCCCGACCTAGAACTGCCTCTGCCTGGCTAATTTCTAGCATGGTGGAATATTATTGGCTCTTACTCCTCATGTTACCTTACCCCACCCCGTACTTCAACCCTGTATAAGTTCCTGCCTGTTGCAATAAAACGAGACTTGCTTCGACAAGCCTCCCTACTCAGTGTGTTTCTCTCTGGTGACTAAGAGGGGGGTCTGGGTTGCTGACACTCACCATCCCGCTGAGCCCTGGGAAGAGATGGCCTGTACTGGTTCTTCCACAGCCCTACCTGCCAGAGATCCGTCAAGTTTGCCCCAGCTGTGCTGCACATTGAATCACCCAGAGAGCTCTGAGGCCTCCCAATATGCAGGTTACAGACCCAGCTCCTTAAATCAGAGCAAAGGAGCCAGCAGAAGTCATGTTTAAAGATCCCCCAGATGGCCAGCACGGAGGCTCACACTTGTAATTCCTGGTACTCAGGAGGCTGATGCAAGAGGATGGAAACAAGTTCAAGGATCAGACCTTACCTCAAAAACCCAACCAGTCGACCAACCAATCAAACAAAAGGATCCTATATAGTGTTGACTGTCAGCTTAGAGACGTAGAATCATCTGGGTGATGGGCCGTTGGGTATGGAGGATTATCTTGATTATATGACTAGAAATGGGAAGAGCCGTCTTTACGGTGGGTGGGACCATTCCTTGGGCATGGAGTCCTGGCTTGTATAAAATGGAGAAAGCAAGCTGAGCTTGCATTCATTTCTCTCTCCTGGTTTCCTGATGACGGATGTGATGCAGTCAATTGCTTCATACTCCTCCTGCCTTGACCTCTGCTGTGGGTATATACCCTTGAACTGTGTGCTGAAATAAGCCCTGTCTCCTTGAGATGCTTTTGTTAGCATGTTTTATCACAGTAACAAAACACATCTAAGACATCCTCAGCTGATTCCATGTACAGCCACTTTCGGGAATCACTCTAAGGTTTTCTATCTACTTTTGGCAACAAACAGCTGTGTTTCTAGAATTGGTTGGAATCTGAGTTGGTGGAATAAATAAAGATCCACTCTCTTTAATGTGAATAGGCATTATCTAACTCATTGAGAGCCTGGATAGAAGAATGTGGTGATTACATCAGAAGAAAAAGGTGGGGGAAGGGTGGGGAATTGGAACTGCGATTCACATGTTCTCTTACCTTTGGACATTAGGATTCTTCTTCCCAGGCCTTTAGAAAGCACACCACTGAATCACTTGATTCTCCAGCTTACAGATGACAGAGCATGAGACTTCCTGCCCTCTTTCAGTATGCCAGTGTTTGCTTTCTGCAATGAATCTCTTCACATTAGTAAGTGAATCTCTGACTTAGAATGAATGGCTCACCCTGTAAGTTTTCACCTCTGCAATGCTGTAAAACCATGCTTATTCAGTAGAAATTATACTTTGATTTTTAATTTTCTGCCCAGGTTGGTAATATGTAGCAACATGATATTCTTTGTCAATCCTGAACAGTGGCAGCAAGCCGCAGCTCCTAGTCAGCATGAGATTGCAGAGTAAAACAACCAATAATGCACAGTTGATCAGTTACGATGTTTGACGGCATGTTAGTCATTTTTGCATTACTGTAATGAGATACCCGAGGAAATCAGCATAAAAGGAAAAAGCATTTTATTTTGGTTCACAATTTTGGAAGTTCAGTTGGTTGGTCCATTGTTTTGGGGTCTATAATGAGGCAATACATCATGTGATTGTATAATAAAGGAAATATCTTACCTCATGGCAGCCAGAAAGCAAAAAGGGTAGGGAGCTGGGGTTCCAGCCCTTCAAGGACATGTTCCCAGTGATCCAGTTTCCTCCCACTGCTTAGAGTTCTAGCATCTTTGGATAGAGCCACTGGCTGGTGACCAAGGCCTTTGGCAGACAGTTATCCAAATCATTCAATAGTTACTAGATGTATTTTCAGCTAAGGACATTGTCAACTAATGATGGATTTATCTAATCATAAGGTGTCACAAAACAAAGAACATATACCTCACTTGTCTTCTTCTGTGGAGAACCCTGAGAAATACAGACATAGAAAGTGGTAGTTCCCTGTTCCAGAGCCCAAGGTCCATAAAAGAGATTGAAACTGTTTTGAGCCTCAACACTGCCAACTCCTGGAAGGAGTGGGAAACCCTTCCCAATGTGAATGTTCCTCTGCTCGGCTTAGAGACTTTAAAGGTCTGGTTCATCCACTCTGCCTCCACTGAAGTGGGATAGGCTTGCTTTGGGAAGAAGTACCTGTAGGGAATATACAAAATAGCGAGGCAATGGGGTTGATCCTTAAAGACCCCACTCTTACTGTCATGGGTTTCTTTATGATCCAGCAGAAATGATGGTCTGGAAGACACTCCGATTAATTGCTTTCCAATCCTGAGATGGCACCTCCATTGCCAGTCAAAGTTTCAATTAATCATGCCAGCAGATGGGCTGTCTCGGGCCCCAGCAGTCAGGGTAATGAACTCATTTATTATCAGGCTCCATCAGTGGGAGGCATCTAGGATTCTGGGAAAGGAAAAGACACTCCTGACATCAGAGCCCAGGATCTGTGAAATTTGGGGGAAATCTCTGAAAGTATCTTGATTTCAGACCTTTTACTAGTTTATGGTATGGAATGGGGTTATGACTTAGGTTGGAGGAAAAGGCCTTCCTATCCTCAATTTTTAAGAACATAGTGTTGTTACACAGACCAGGCTGGTAACAAAATCAAAGTCCTGTCTCAGCACTTGAAATGCCAGTATTACAGGCACGGTACCTTCATGTCCTTCTCCTTCTTCCTCCCTCCCTCTCCCTCTTCCTCTTCCTCTCTCCCTCTCTCCCTGTGCTGACGATCATTCCAGGCCCTCATTACATATTAGGAAAACACCCTACCCCTACCTACCCTACCTCCAGCCCTTGCAGGACGATGTCCTGAGAGCATAGAAATCTTAGTTAGATAGTGGCCTAATTCACTGCTCTCCCTTACACCTACCTGGATGATGATCTTAAGGTGATACAGAGTAAATTGTTGCATGTAGGCCTGATAAGATATATTGGTCCACTAATTCTTAATTCAGAGGTCAGTCTCGCCATATGAGTTTACTGGATTTTATACATCTCAGTTTTTTTCCTCTTTCTCTCCCATGCCAAAACAATGTTATAATATATAGTTTTATAATTTATTGTAAGTTATAAACATTGTTGAATTCATGAAAGAGTGTGTAAGTGTAGGGTACCCCAGTGCAGATACTGTAACCTACTTTGATTCTTCTAATACAGAAACTTGGATCTCATCATAGGTATAGCTCTCACTCTGGAAAATTACTGTGTGCCTCTGAAAGCTCTGGGCAGGCAGAACTAATGATTATGGCCATTTGAGGAGGAGAAGCAGGGGAGGGAGTAGCTGCATGGCGTCCTGGTTACCAGGGATTGTGGGATACATGCCATGCAGTCTCCTTGAGTGAGCAGTCTGGGATCTAGAAGAATGAAAGCTACTCTCCTGGTTCATAGACAGTCTTTTTAAAGTATAGGTCACAACTCCAATATGGGGTTGTGTGACCAAATGAGAAAAATTTAGTTACAGTAAAAAGTTTCTGAATATGCAACAACTGCATCCCAATTCAAAACCAAAGACATAATGAATCTGAGATATTTCTGGAAGCACTTGCCTATGTTGCATGGCATGGCCTCACTGCAGCTTGCATATTTTGCAAGTAGCATGCATATTTTGTGCCTCACATGTATTTTGTACTGCATGCATGCCTTTATGCTATATAGTGCTAACAAACACTACCCAATATATCTCTACTTAGAATCAAGATTCTTGTCTGTGTTTTTACTGTGCATACAAAATTTTCTTCTCTTATAGAAACTTAATGACTTGATTATAGAAAACAGAATTTTGATATTTTCTTGCCATAATTATTCAGCCTATAGCTATCACATTGGAATGTCTTTTGATCGTATTGTGTTTTAATGTTTGATTTTAAAAATTGCTGTTTGAGTTACTGACTTGGGTTTTACAAACACAAAAATTGTAAAAAAATTTTTAGCTTTAGATTAGGGCAGAATATTCAACAGTTTCTGAAATTACCCTAAATACACTTCTGCCATTTTGTCCTATATATTTACATGAAGTGGTGTTTTCAGCATTGATCATTGTAAAAAAAATGGATCATCTCTGGAAGACATTGAAGATACTCCATATCCTACAACATCAAATATTCAGGCAAGATTTGATTATTTGTATAAAAAATCAAATACATCAATCTCATTAGTATGCCAATTTTCTTTAACCTCTAAGTTACATATATGTAAAGTAATTTTAAAACTTTGTATGATTTATTATCAGTAAGTGTTTTATTTGCATACCTATTTTTATATCTATATATTTGGGGTCATATAAAAGTTACTTGACTAGCAAGAAGTCGCAAGTGGAGAACATTTTGGAAGACAAACCTAAAGTTTGGTGCAGGCAAACCTAAAGTCCGATGTCTGGTTTCCAAACCCTGTTTGTTCTGTTTCCAGGTTTCCAGGAACTCCAGCCCCAACCTGTTCACCCACATCACTCAAAGCAGCCTCCTCTGGGCCCCTTGACCCCACCCCTCCTGTGCCAATCCCACTCTCCGCAGCTGGCACTTGAGTTTCTTCTGCAGAGTAGACCCCCCACTGCTCTCCATTTGTTGGCAATGGGAAGACCTTCTGTTTAGCACCCTCGTCTCACACTGCAGCTCAGTCATGAGGCTGTAACCAGACCTAGTGCCTGGCTGCCTGGTCACAGTGGAACAGACCTGGGGTATCTTGGTTATGCGATGGTGTGGGAGTCAGCTGTTCTCTGTGAGACACATCACCTCTTTGTAGAGAGCAAGCAGGATAAACAGGTTGTTTTATTAGACCTGTTTCTTGGCCTCATATCATCATGAGACGTAAATCTCTACTACGAAATCATAGCTTTCTATTTTCTTTTTTTGGCCAAGGTTTATGTAGCACAGGTTGGCCTCCAACTTGCTATGTAGCCAAAGTTGACTCAAACTATTGATCCCCCTACTTCTAACTCCTAAGTGTCAAGGTAATAGGCTATGCCATCATGTCCAGCTGACTCAGAAACTTTATAAAAGAATGAAGGATCTTGTAGAATCTGCACTCTGGGGTAACAGTATTGAGAGAAAACAGCTATTAGTTTTTCTGTGCCTACTATGTCTTGTAGAATATTAACTATATGATTTATTACATTTGTTTATGCTGTGGAACATTTGTTTAATGATACAAAGATGTGTTGCATTCTTTTATGTTACATTTGTTTAACTCTGTGAAGCTGTATTACTTTGCCTGTCTAAAATACCTGATTGGTCTAATAAAGAGGTGAACAGCCAACAGCCAGGCAGGAGAGAGAAATAGGCAGGGTTGGCAGGCAGAGAGAATAAAAATAAAGAGAAAAAAGGAGAAGATCAAGGAGCAATAAGAGGATCAGGGGCCAGCCACCCAGCTACACAGCAAGTCACAGAGTAAGAAGTAAAGAGTATATAGAATAGAGAAGATAAAACCCACCAGCAAAAGGTAGACTGGATAATTTAAATTAAGAAAATCTAAGGCCAGACATTTATAAATAATAAAGAGTCTCATTGTGTGGTTATTTGGGAGCTGGATGCCAGGCTCCCGAAGAGCCAAAAGAGAAAAGAGCGAAAAGCAGCCGACAAGAACTGAGTGCTGGTCAGATGAAGCAGCTTTCGTGCTGAAAGGGTGGCTTGCGTTTTTGTAAGAGCAATACCAGCTTGCACACACTAACTGTGTCACAGAGCCCATCTGAGTGCCTCGTATTCTGTTAGTTTCCCAGCAGGGAAACGAGCAGGGGACGTGAAGTGAGTTTTCCAAGTTCACACAAATAACGAGTTGGTGGAAGCCATTCAAACCAAGATATGTAACTTCTAAGTCTGGGCTCCTAGCCATTTTACTATGTGGTCTCCCTAGGAAGACAGTGTGACATTTTCCTCACCCCTAACGAAGGTAAAGTGGACCCCAGAGCCTTTTAAAGTTGGCCTCCCCAGAAGCACACCACACACTGAAACAGACAGTAGTGTTTCAGAATCTCTTCAGTACTTGGGCGGGTCTGCAGATAGCACCAGCACCTGCCTGGACATGGAGGTGGCTTTGCCTGGGTGGGTCTGCGGAGGAGAATGGCCGAGTAGAAGATGTGAAGGACCAGACTATGCGAGCTGGGTGAGTGTTGCAAGGCACAGGTAAGTGAAGAGTGTACCTGTTGGCCTTGAGGACGACTTGGCTGGCCGGACTGTGGGCTCTGTCTTGTAGAGATGTGCATATAGAGAGATGGGTCTCTGCAACAGAAAGCAATGACAAAGGTGATGATAAATCAAAGCTGCAATTTCGGTTGCCTGGGATACAGTGGGGAGTGGTAAGAGCTTTGGCCTACTGAAGTATGTATCCCTCCTAAGGGAAACAACTATTACTGAGTCCCAGCTATTGGCAGTCATGTATGAATATGAACTTTAACAGATACTGTAAATCTTATTTTTTATTTGAAATGTCATTTTTCTTTAATGTGGACATTTTGTGTTTGTTCAGCTGTGCTTAGAAGAACCCACTGTGAGAAGGTGGTATCTTATAGTGTTCCCTCAGGCATCTTCAGTATGAACTAGCAGATCTAGTTGGGAGAGACATAGTACTCACTTGGCTCTGCCCGCAGGGACAGTGGCAGGTGGTCGTGAAGCCAGGCAGACCTCTTTAAGGACTCCATTAGTTCTAGGGACAGGATACCCAACCTCCAATCAAGCTCTTGTCAACCAGTCTATGGATGGCTAGAAGCTAGGTGAGAAGAATCAAAGGACTGGGACTATTCTTGCCATCCCAGTGAGGTAGACTGTGGGATTCACACCACTCGTGACAGTTGCCTTTTATTCCCTGCAACCACCCTAGCCGCTAAGAAACAACCACATGTTGTTAACAGATTCAGATGGACTAACTCCCGCAAAGAAACACAGTAAGTGGAATAGTAAATACATGCCCAAGTGTAAGGAATCAGACAGACTGGGTTTCTTGGCTCAATCTCAGCAGCCATATGGTCTGAAGCAACTTAGAGTTTCTAGGCCTCTGTCTCCTCACCATATGAGTGAAAGAGCGGTACCTAGTAGATGTGCCGGAAGCTGACATTATTTAAGGAACTGAACATGCACAGCACGCGACCTCTCCCATAATGAGTACATCAGCAATAGCTGTGACAACTGTGATGCAAGCCCCATCAGCAGATACACAAGCTTAGGTGGCCTTTGATCTCCATACTGAGATCTTGGCTGTACATCATACTATCCTCATTACTACCGTGTGACTTTCTTATTAGGCTTTCCTGTCCAAATTGTTCCCACTAGAAAGTGACATAATACTCAATTGTTCAGGGCAACTACTGGTATCCCCAAGTGTCTGATGGGTCCTTGGTGTTTGGCTAGAGTTGAAATGTGCCAAAAATATAAAATGTACCCTTGGCTTCAGTGTTTTTGTGTGAAGGCCAGAACATACTATGTCTCTTTAGTCCTTTACATATTGATTATATAGAAATAGATACATAGATACGTATATACATAAATACATACATACATAGACACTCATGTAGCCTAGACTGGCCTTGAACTCTTTATGTAGCCAAAGATTTTCTTAAATTCTGGTTCTTCTGCCTTCACCTACCAAGTACAGGGATTGCAGACATATGCCATTATATCTGGTTTTATGCTGGAGATTAGAGCTAGGATTTTGAGCATACTAGGGAAGCATTGCCTATATGCTGAAGTGATGATTTCTTGCTTATACTAAGTATGTATGAAAATGTTATTTTAAAAAAACTCTGCTACTTTTTAAAATTATTTTCATGTATTTCCATTTACTTTTTATTTAAAAATTTTTACCCTTTTAATTTTTGTATGCAAATGAATGTTTTATCTGTATATATGTCTGTGCACCACAGGCATGACTTGTACTCACAGAGGCCAGAAGAGTGTATTGAATCCCCTCGGCATGGAGTTATAGACAGTTATGAGCTACTGGATGGATGCTGGGAATTGAATCTTGGTCCTCTGGGAGAGCAGCCAGTGCTTTTAACTGCTGAGCCACCTCTCTACCCCCTTACTTTTTAAAGTTATGGTGAATATAAAATTCAAAGTTGCATATGTGGCTTGAATTAAATTTCTATTCATCAATTTAGCCTAACATAGAGTAGGCCCTCAAGATGTAAGTGCTGAGTGAGCAAATGAATAAATGACTTACAAAGACTCTAGGCTTTTTATTCCCCTTTCTCTAGCTGTGTGTTCTTGCTTCCAAACCCCTGCCCCTATGATGAATGATGGCCATGGACTCTTGACTGCCATTCATCATCAGTCAACTTCTCAGTCCCACACTCCCTATGTAATGGATGGTATTTTAGTTAGGATTTCTGTTCCAGTAAAGAGACACCGTGACCATGGAAACTCATATAAAGGAAAAACTTTTAAGTGGGGCAGCTTACATTTTCAGAGGTCAGTCCATTATCATCATGGTATGACATGGTGGCATGCAGGCAGACATGTTGCTGGAGAAGAAGTTGAGAGTCCTACATCTTGACCAGCTGGCAACAGGAAGTGAACTGTGTCACTGAGCATAGCTTGAGCATAGGAGACCTCAAAACCCACCCCCACAGTGACATATTTCCTCCAATGAGATCACACCCCCTGATAGTGCCACTCCCTATGAATTTATGTGGCTAATTACATTCAAACTACCACAGAGGGGGAAGGTTCAGCGAGATGGGGGGCTTTAAGAATACATCCTTGGTTAGCAACTTGGCAGAATGGAGTTAGAGTGTTTATCCCCAAACCTTGTCTTGCCAACAAAGCATATAACATATGTCCCTAAAAGCAGGTAGGGCCAGGCGTTGGTGCCACACACCTTTAATCCCAGCACTCAGGAGACAGAGGCAGGTGGATCTCTGTGAGTTTGAAGCTAGCCTGGTCTACAGAGCGTGTTTCAGGGAAGGCTCCAAAGCAATACAGAGAAACCCTGTCTAGAAAAACCAAAACCAAACAAACAAACACACAAACAAAAAAACAGGTGGAACTCCTCAGGTAATTTCTTCTTATCCCATTGCCTAATGCCAAGGCTGAAAATTCTCAGGGCAATGAAAAGTGGCCATATGGGTACCAGGGGGAAAATGAGCCCTCAGAAGATGATGATGCCATTTTTCCTTCTGGTACCCCCCCCCAAATGAAGGTCAAGCACAACCCAACCATCCATTTCTGTAGGAAACATTAGGGCTGTAGCCCTTCTAGACCAAAATCAAGAGTACTCTAGTTTGGGGCATTCTGTCATTTCTTTAAGTAAAGGGGCCATGGGGTTTCCTTGTAATCATGATAATAGTATTGAAAAAAGCCAAAAGTGTTGGCAGGAGCTCTTTGGAAGACTCTGAAATCATTAATCTTATTGATCCAGAGAGGCTGCCAGTTGGCACCTGCCGTGTTACTTTCTTTCTTCCACTAACACACAGGACACCATCACCACCACCTCTACACAAGTGTAGAGTCTGTGCCCAGGGAACCATGTGCCAATCAGAAAAAGATTGATCAATATCATTAGAGTCAATTAAATCTTATTGCGAGACAGCTACATAATGCCATAAATACAAGCCAGGGGAGTAAGAAATAACCATAAAGGAAGGACCAGTGTGCACAAGAGTAGTAAAGATGTAAGGAATGGATATGGTTTGCTTTGTCTTATTTCTTCTTATGGCCTCGGAGCATATTACAAATCATGCTCCTTGTGGACAAAACCTGACAGGACAGGTGGGACAGCCAAAGCCACATTGAGTGAACAAGTGCTAGTCTAGGTTTACAGCATAAGTAGATCAGGATGTCAAAACAAGGCGCCGACACAATTGTCATTCAGCTTCACAATGGTACAGGCCATTCCCAAAGGCCCTAAAAGGAGAGAGAAGATCCCACTCTCACTCCCAAGGGTCTAAGTGTAAAGAAGCTAAAACAGAAACCTAATGTCTGGGAGACTCAGACCAAGACAAACTGGACAAGGCTGTATGTAGGGTAAGCTTTGTAATGCTGGACAGATATTTCTGGAAGCAGCTAGAACTGGATTTGAGTAGAAGGGGATGTTGTTTATTTAGGAAGAAAAGATAGAATCTTGACTTAGGATTGGCGCTTGGGGTCTGAGAATGGTATGAGCAGATGGCTAAGTTTATTGTCCTTTCTGGTGGCCAAAGCAGGGAAACAACCACACCAGACAGTACCTGGATGTCAACCATCCCTGAGATTGTTCTTTAGACTTGATCCCATGAAAGATGGTAACAGGCTGGGAAGAAGGAAGTCCTTTAGGGCGGAAATTCACCTTACAGTCATGGCTGTAATTGGTGGCCTTGCCATTTTGCTTATTCAATGGTGGTTTCCACTTAAACCATATTTACTATTTGTTCTCAGGGCTCGCACTGTTTTCCCAGAGCGGAGGGGCTCAGCTGTGGGAACTAGGTTTTCTTGGCTCCCTGTAAACTCCACCTGCTGAGAGATCCAGTTGTCTCTCTGCCAGAGTGATGAACGCCGTGCAAAGTACGAAAGTGGGGCAAGGAGGGGATGCATTGAGATGAAGGAAATGAAGCAGCCAGTGAGAACCCAGCATACAACACAACATCAGCAGTGAAAGTCAATGAGGCAAACACCATCTGGCCCCGAAGTACGAACGAGCACAAGAGGATGGCTGCATCTCCTGGGGATCTGCTCCAACGGGGCACAGGCTTGCTTTCCTATCTGCCGAGACTGCCCTGGATGGTCATCTGCAGAGCGCTCCACCAGTGAGGGAACGCTAGTTTTCATTTTGCCACATATATTCGTTCGTTCGTTCCCAGACTTCATGAACCCCTCGCTTCCTTTCCTTTCCCACGGTGGCCTTACCTCACTCCTGAATATTTGCTAAGATCTCGTCACCTAGCCTGCCTGCTGTGAACCTTCTTGCCAGGGCCTCTTCCCACAGTTAAATCTGCTCTGACACTCCCTATTGTCAACATAACCCATGTCTCCTGCTGCCCACATGCAGCACCCACTATAATCATGCTGCTGCCAACCAGCCAGTTCCATACACATCCTGGCTTTTCCTACATTCATCTTACATGATCTGCAGGCCCATGAATTAGCCTCATTGTTTTATGCATTGGTATTTCTGCTTATGAAAGTCCCTCATCCTGGGATATTTTTCTTTTTGTCTCCTCCAGCAATCTCTCTCCTGCATGTTTACTGATACTTTAGCCAAAGGCAGGCATATCAGCAATGAGTGTATGTCACTCATGCTGAGGAGAGCACTCGGCAATGCCCCCAGCTGCAGCCCTTCTGGCTTTGTGTCCAGGATTCAAATAGGCTATTCCCACCAATGACTCAGCACAGCTGAGTAATAAGGAAACCATCTAATGGACAGCACGAGTTCAATGACACCCCAAATCTCTCTTGGAAACGCTCTATGATCTGAGGTTTTCCTACTCTAGCCTTCCTTTCCATATATGGGAGTGGAGAAGAGGGGAAGGGAGGGGAGGGGATAGCATGTTGTGGCATGTTGGTCCATCGCACCATAAAACTCTTGGCTCACCCTCTGTTTATTTGGTTTTCTGCTTTTGTAGTAGATAATCACAGACTGATTAATTTATAGAGAAAATAAGTTGATATGTGTCCTTAAGGGAACTCACTTCTACTCTAATGACAATGCCTCTAGCATTTGAGGGGAAGTCATCTTAGGCCCTATCCATCATCCAACACTGCTGCACTTGGTGTTCAATTCTCAACACTTGAACTTCGGGACACACATTCAAACTGTCACCTGCTCCTTGGATGCCTTTCCAAACTAACATACCAAGTAAGCTTCACCTTGTTCTTGAAGTCTTTCCTTTCTTGGGTGAAACTGGACCTTCTCTCCTTCGTATCACTTTCTGCCTTGTCTGTGTTTCATGATAGCTTCGCTATTTTTACATTGTGTGTGTGTGTGTGTGTGTGTGTGTGTGTGTGTGTGTGTGCGCACAATATACATGTAGAGGTCAGAGAGCAACTTCTGAAAGTCAGTTCTCTCCTTCCACATTGTGGGTTCTGGGGACCTAACTCTGATTGTTATTGGGGCTGTCAGCAAGGTAGTAAATGCCTTTACCCACTAGGCCAGCTCGCTGACCCTGCATCATTCTAAAAATAACAATTAAAAATAATGTGTGCACGCACATGTGTGTGTGCGCACATATGCCTAGAGTAGAAGTCCGGGGACATCTTTCAGGGGTTGCCTGTCGCTTTCCACTTCAGTTTTGTCATGGGTTACACTCCAGACTAGATGGCCTGTGAGTGTCAGGGTGATTCTCTTGTCTCTGTCTTCTATCCCAACATACCAAGTGTGGAAATTACAGATGTGCCACAGCATATCTGCCTTTCACATGGCTTTAGAGGACCTAACTTGACTCATCAGGCCTGTGTGGCAAGCGCATTACTTGCTGAGCTGTCTTCCTGGCCCACCCTTTGCTAGAATTGTCTGTCTTTATGACTCTCTTGGTCTCAGATTGTAGAGTCCATGAAGTTGAAGAATTTACTGTCTTGTTCATCTTGTTAATGCCGCTGCCTAGTACAGTGCACGTCATACCCATATGAATGAATGATTGCTCTCTCTATTCACTTATTACTTCTCCCTGGCCTACACTATGTGGTAGGTACTGAGAACAGAGGGATCGTGAACCCGACTCTCTTGAATGTACTCCAAGGCTAGCCTGCAGGACTAGCATGCAGACAACTCCATTCTGCCGGACAACACGATCCAAGAAATAGGAAACAAAAGCTTGAGGGAGGTATGTTTGTTAGCACTGGGTGGTTTCAGAGGGAGTTGGGATAAGGAAGGTTCCTTAGAGAACATTGCCTTTGAGCTGGACCTCAGGGAGTCTGTGAACTGTATGACAGGAGGCAAGAAAGGGCCTTCTTTTCCAGCTAGAGATTGCATCTACAAGGGCGTGGAAGGGCAACATGATGTGGGCTTTGTGTTATGAAAATTTTCACATACAAAAAAAGGCTCCTCTGTTGTTGTTTTAGCTGAAGACGACTTTGTTTACTTGATGTTTGTTTACTCTGCCTGATTCCCTAGGGTCTCCATCTGGCTCCATCAGGAAGGACTGTGCCTTGTTTGTTTTTAGCAGCTCTTTGCTGTCAGTCTCCTTGATTGACTTTCCCAAGTCACATCTGGCAGGCTTAGAGGCCAGGATGGCGCCTGGGAGACCGCAGGCATTTGGCTGGACCAGTAGAGCCTTCAGTGACTGTCTGCAGCTGACATGTCTCTGGGCAGAGGACTGATTGGCGCCTATTATCAGGGCCCAGAGGGTCCTGCAGACTGTGGGCTGGAGTGGGCATGGGATGAGGTACTGGCATCAGGCAGCTATGTGTCGTTACCGTGTCACTGAAAAGAGAACTGAAAAGCTATGTGTCACTGAAACAGAACCATTGCTTAGAGGGCCTGGAAGGTGGAAGGAGACAGAAGGTAAAAGAACCTAGTGCAGGCAGCCTGGAACCCAGCCAGTGTGTATGCCTGTGGCTTCTGGACACACGGGGTGGGGCTAGTGGGTGGCTAGTCTCCTCAGTATCTCCTGAGCAGACAGGCTGAAGAACAAAGTACAGATCCCTGGTGGCTCCAGAGGCTAATCTACAAAACTCTGGCCAGAGGCCCAAGGCCTAGCAGAAGATGGGAAGGCCAATCCTGCAACCTGAGATCTGTTTTCCTGCCCCAGACTTCCATTGGTCCATAGATAAACTCCCAGGAGCAAATTTCCTTGCTCTCAAACTTTTCTGACATCAGAGCATCAGAAATGTAGACGTCCTTGGCATCCTCTCACCACACTGGGAAAGCATCCTTGGTATCCTCTAAGCACACCGGAAAAGAATCCTTGGCATCCTCTAACCACACCAGGAAAGCTTTTTCTCAAAAGCAGGTTATTTTTAGTTTTAAGCTTTAGTCTTTTTAAAACAATGTGTTTGTATTATCTTATGTGTAGCACAGAAACCAGAAGAAGACATCAGGATCCCCTGGAACTGGAGTTGTGGATGATTATAGGCATCTGTGTGGTTGCTGGGAATCAACTCCAGGTCCTTTGGAAGAGCAGCCAGTTCTCTTAGCCATCGAGCCATCTCTCCAGCCCTGACTTTGGTCTGTTTTGAGATGGTGTCTGTAGCACAGGCTTTCCTGGAGCTGACTCTGTAGCCAAAGCTGGATGCAAGCTCATGGCGGTCTTCCAGCTACAGCCTTCTGAGTAAGTCGCCATTGAAACACTTGCTCAGAAAAGATAAGCTAGTACTCTCAGAATACAGAAATACAGGTGCCCTGTGGTGTGTGTGTTTATATGTGTGAGTGTGCATGTATGAGGGTGTGTGTGTGTGTGTGTGTAAACAGGGACTCTATATGAATCTCAGGCTGCCCACAGACTGACAACCTTCAGGGCATCTGAGCAGTGAGATTATATGTGTGCACTACCATGCCTCATTTGACACCTACTTTCTAAAAATATTTTACTTGCAGCTTTCATTTTTAATATATATTTTATTTTTAGTTGTGTGTATGAGAGTATATGTGCATATGAGTGCGGGTGCCTCAAAATGCCAGACGTGGCAGATTCCCTGGAGCTAGAGTTACAGGTGACTGACTCCAAGGCACATGATGGATTTGTTGGGAACAGAACTTAGGTCCCCTGTGAGGTCCATATGTACCTAACTATTGAGCCATCTCTTCAATCCCAAGTCATAGTTTTCAGTGGTTGCCTCTTATCCCACTATGTATCATACTATAAAACATGTAAACACTGCACAAACTCATCTCGATTACCAAAATGTAAAAAAAAAATACAAACCACACAAGCATAAAGTTCTCCTTTCATGTTCCCTGGACTCATGCTCTCTTAAAAATAAATAGCTCCTATCAGTTGGGTTATCTCTTTATATTGTTTTGGAGTATACCATGTTGAAATATAAAACAATAGGTGTGGTGGTTTGTATGACAATGGCCCCCATAGGCTCATATGCTTGAATACTTGATCCCCAGTTTGGTGGAACTGTGTGGGAAGGATTGAGAAGAATGGCCTTATCAGAGAAGGTGTGTCAGATAGGGTGGGCTTTGAGGTTCCAAAAAACTCTTTGTGCATATTGTCCCATATGTTATGTGATCCCGTCAATCGAATGTTTAGGTCCTTCTCTGTCTGTCCCTTTGGGTTTGTTACATTTCCTCGGATGCTGATGGGGTCACAGGGTTTTGATATCTCATACTTCCTTATCTTTATGTGCAGACATTTGGGTCCTTTCCAGTTTGTGGCATTGGTACAGTGACACTCCCCCCATCCTTGTTTCCCAGGCTGTTTGCAAATGCAACACCTGCTGCTATCTCTCAGTGGTGTTCCAAAGGAATGAAATTCCTGGGTTGAAGGGTGTGTGCACTTTAAGTTTATAGAATGGCCCTCAAAATTAGCACACTGATTTATCCTCCTACTCGCAGTGTGGAGAAGATGCCCCAGCTGGCCTACCTGAATCCCAGCCCATCTGTTTCTCTCTTGGTGTATTCTGTAGCAGGAGCCAACCAGGATAAACAATCACTTTTGCAGTCCCTAACAGTGACTTTGTGATGTATTTCTTATCAAAATGATATGGAGGAGACATCTAGGCATTGAAGCGTGGTTCTGTGAAAGATCTGACTTTCCTAATGTAAAGGAGGGAAGTGACTGGATTGGGGTCCCCTTCATCCTTCCCTGCTTTGGGCCTTACTAGACCACTTGGTGTTGTGAGGTTACAGTACAGGTGACAGACCAGCATGCTGAGGGATGACAGAGCAGATGGACAGAAAGAGCTTTGATTATTAGTAGCAGAACCTATTGTTAGTGGCAGCAAGACTAATGCCAACAGGCACCCACTCTGGACAGCTCATCATAACGGAAAAAATAAACCCTTACTGTTTAACTCCTTCAGGCTGGGCATCTGTAACATGTGGCTGAATGAGAGCTTAAAGTTAGTTGGATTTTAGTACCAGGTATCCATGTTGTCTGCTTTGGTTTAACCTTGTTTTTTACATGCTATGGTAATGATATAATAAAATGACAATGGCAGCCATTATTCTCTGTCAACTTTATATGCATTATCTATGAGATTTACAGACGTTCTAGCAGCAAATCTTTATTTTTAAAGATGAGAAAACCAGACATCAGACTGCAAAGGATTCTGACCCAGTTATAGTTGCTTCCATGCCAGGACATCACGGTTCCTGTTTAATCTAATTAGAACAATGTGGTCAATGGTAGCCTATGGTATTTTCAAATGCACAATGCAAATGTAAGGTTTGGGTTTTGTTTACCTACAAACAGGAGCACTGTGAATAATGTCCCACAGGTTATATTTCTGAATAAGCAAAACTACTCAAGGCTTCTGTGTGAGGACATGCCATGGTCAGTACCAGGAGTAACCGAGATTCCTTTGTCTTTGGAGAGTGGACCAATGTCTCTCTTTTACTGTAGCCTCTTGCTTTCCTGGTATTCTGAACCCTGACTTCTGTCTCATGGACTCACAGCTGACTTCTGTCCCTTCTGAACCCTTACATCAGTTATGCTCATAGGTCTCTCTGGGGCCCTTTCATCATTTTCCCTAATACAATCTGGAAAAAAATTTAAAAAGACACTCTTGTGTTAAGAGAAGCTTTCCTTGAGAGGAGCCTTCTCGCCCGCCTGGTTCCAGATCCGCATCATTCCCAAATAAACACACAGGAGGCTATATTAATTATGAAGCTGTTGGCCTTGCTTGTTTCTTACTAGCTAGCTCTGACTTAAGTAATTACCCCATAATTGTTAATCTAAGTATGTTTCTTACCGGAGAATAGTTCCAGGCTTCCTACCCCCATGGCGTTACATGTTGACTCTCTTGTGTTTCTCCTTCCCAGAATCCTCCTGGATTCCTAGCCCCACCTATCTAGATTCCTATTGGCCAGACAGTCTTTATTGACAAATGCACAGGACTTCCCCAACACTCTTGAAATGTGTGTTTCTGTTTTGTGTACTGTTTTCCTATTTAAACATTGTTAATTTTGAGCGTACTCATAAAGAGAATGAAGACTAACCCCAGTTGTAAATGCTGAACAAAGCCAGCTTGAGCCCTTACACCACAGGACATGGAGGCAGATCCTTCCGGTTCCTATGACCTATGAACAAACATCCCAAGAGTTTCTTTTTTCTTTCTTTCTTTCTTTTTTTTTTTAAGTTTTTTTTTGTCTCCTAATGTCCTGTCAGAGAATATCTTTATTATTTTAATCTTTTTTTTCTCTTATCTTTCTTGTTTTACATGTCAATCCCAGCTCCCTCACCTTACCCTCCTCTTCCGGCCTCCTCACCAGTCTCCTCAGATCCCCACCCAATCTCCATTCCCATCCCCAGAGAGGGTGAGGCACTCCATAGTGGATCTCCAGAGCCTGTCATTTCATCAAAGGCAGGACCTAGGCCCTCCCACAAGAGTCCAGGCTGAGAGAGCATCCCTCCCTCATTGTGGGATGGGCACTCAAAGTCTATTTGTACACCAGGAATAAATACTACCCAAGGCCCCATAGATTACCTAGATCTCCTCACACATTCAGGGGGTCTGGATCAGTCCTATGCTTTCCACACAGCCATCAATCTGGGGTCCAAGGACTTCCCCTTGTTCAGGTCAACTGTTCCTGTGGGTTAAACCAGTCAAGTCTTAACTCCTTTGCCCATCAGTTCTCTCTTTCTGACACTGGATTCCAGGAGTTCAGTTCAATGTTTGTCTGTGGATATCTGCATCTGCTTTCATCAGTCGCTGGATGAAGGTTCTGTTTCCCAGACTCTCTGGCAGTGGGACTGTATGCTGGCACTCCCATGAGCTATGTCTAAAATCCGTACATGAGAGAATACATACCATGTTTCTCTTTTTGTGACTGGGTTACCTCACTCAGGATGGTTTCTTCTAGTGCCATCCATTTGCCCGCAAATTTCAAGATTCCATTTTTTTTTTTACTGAATAGTACTCCATTGTGTAAATATACCACATTTTCCCTATCCACTCTTCAGTTGAGGGGGCATCTAGGCTGCTTCCAGGTTCTGGCTTTTACAAATAATGCTGCTATGAACATAGTGGAACAGATGTCCTTGTATGAATGCATCTTTTGGATATATGCCTAAGAGTGGAATTGCTGGGTCTTGTGGTAGACTGATTCCAATTTTCCTGAGGAATCTCCATACTGATTTCCAAAGTGGCTGTACAAGTTGGCACTCCCAACAGAAGTGAAGGAGTGTTCCCCTTCTCCACATCTTCTCCAACATAAACTGTCATTGGTGTTTTTGATTTTATCCATTCTGACAGGAGTAAGATGGTATTTCAGAGTTGTTTTGAGTTACATTTCCCAGATGGCTAGGGATGTTGAGTGCTTTCTTAAGTGTCTCTCAGCCATTTTACACTCCCCTATTGAGAATTCTCTATTTACTTCTGTACCCCACATTTTGATTGGAAGCAAGTTTAGAAACTTGCTTCTTGAGTTCTTTGTAAATTTTGGAGATTAGCCCTCTGTCAGATGTGGGGTTAGTGAATATCTTTTCCCAATCTGTGTGTTGCCTTTTTGTCTTGTTGACTGTGTCCTTTGCCTTACAGAAGCTACTCAGTTTCATGAGGTCCCATTTTTATTAATTGTCGATCTTAGTGTCTGTGCTAGTGGAGTTATGTTCAGGAAGCGGTCTCCTGTACCAATTCTCCCACTTTCTCTTCTAAGAGGTTCAGTGTGGCTGGATTTATGTTGAGATCTTTGATCCATTTGGATTTAAGTTATGTGCATGGCAATAGACATCGATCTATCTGCAGTCTTCTACATGTCAGCCTCCTGTTATGCCTGCACCATTTGTTGAAGATGCTTTCTTTTTTCCCTTGTATAGTTTTAGCTTCTTTGTCAAAGATCAGGTGTTCATACGAGTATGGGTTAATGTCGGGGTGTTCAATTCAATTCCATTGGTCTACCTGTCTATTTTTGTGCCAATACCAAGCTGTTTTCAGGACTATAGCTCTGTAATACAGCTTGAAGTCAGGGATGGTGATGCCTCCAGGTGCTGCCTTGTTGAACAGGGTTTTTTTTTTGCTATCCTGGGTCTTTTGTTTTTCCATATAGAGTTGAGAATTGTTCTTTCAAGGTCTGTGAAGATTTGTGCTGGGATTTTAATGGGGATTGTGTTAAATCTGTATATTGCTTTTGGTAAGATTGCCATTTTTACTATGTTGATCCTACCTATCCAAGAGCATGGGAGATCTCTCAATTTTCTGGTGTCTTTTTTAATTTCTTTTTTTAAAGACTCAAAGTTCTTGTGATACAGGTCTTTCACTTGTTTGGTTAGAGTTACTCCAAGGTATTTTATTTTGTTTGTGGCTATTGTAAAGGGCAATGTTTCTCTGACTTCTTTCTCAGCCCTTTTATCATCTGTATATAGTAGGGCTACTGATTTTGTTGAGTTGATCTTGTATCCTGCCACTTTGCTGAAGGTAGTTATCAGCTGTAGGAGTTCCCTCATAGAGTTTTTTTTGTGTCTCTTATGTAAACTATCATACCATCTGCAAATAGTGAAAGTTTGACCTCTTCCTTTCCAATTTGTATCCCCTTGATTTCCTTTTGTTGTTGTATTACTTCAAGGACAATATTGAAAAGGTATGGAGAGAGTGGACAGCCTTGTCTTGTTCTTGATTTTAGAGGAATCATGTTGAGTTTCTGTCCATTTAGTTTGATGTTGACTGTTGGTTTGCTGTATATAGCTTTTATTATGTTAAGGTAAGTTCCTGTTATCCTGGATCTCTCCAAGACCTTTATCATGAAGGGGTGTTGGATTTTGTCAAAGGCTCTTTCAGCATCTAGTGAGATGATCATGTGATTTTGTTTCTCAGCTTGTTTATATGGTGGATTACATTGATGGATTTTTGTATGTTGAATCATCCCTGCATCCCTGGAATGAAGCCTATTTGATCATGGTGGATGACTTTTCTGATGTGTTCTTGGATCTCATTTGCCAGTATTTTATTGAGTACTTTTGCATCAATGTTCATGAGGGATATTGATCTAAAATTCTCTTTCTTAGTTGTGTCTTTGTGTGGCTTGGGTATCAAGGTTATTGAAGCCTCGTAGAAAGAGTTTGGCAAAGACCCTTCTGCTTCTATTGCATAGAATACTTTGAGTATAAGCTGTTCTTTGAATTTCTGGTAGAATTCTGCACTGAGGCCATCTGGCCCTGGGCTTTTTTTGATTAGGAGACTTTTGGTGACTGCTTCTATTTCCTTAAGGGTTATAGGTCTATTTAAATTGCTTATCTGTTCTTGGTTTAATTTTGTCAGGTGATATCTATCCAGAAAATTGTTCATTTCCTTTAGATTTTCAAATTTTGTGGAGTACAGGTTTTCAAGGTATGACTTGATGATTATCTGGATTTCTTCAGTGTCCATTGTTATGTCCCCCTTTTCATTTCTGATTTTGTTAATTTGTTCACAGTGCCATTTGGTAAGTTTGTTTATCTTGTTGATTTTCACAAAGAACCAACTCTTTGTTACATTGATTCTTTGTATTGTTTTCCTAGTTTCTACTTTATTGATTTCTGCCCTCAATTTCATTATTTCCTGGCATCTACTCCTCCTGGGTGAGTTTGCTTCTTTATGTTCTATAGCTTTCACTTGTGCTGTTAATTCTCTAGTATAACTATTCTCCAGTTTCTTAATGTGGGCACTTAGTGCTATGAACTTCCCTCGTAGCACTGCTTTCAAAGTGTGTCCCTTAAGTTTGGGTGTGTTGTGTCTTCATTCTCATTGAATTCTAGGAAGTCTTTAATTTCTTTTTTTATTTTTCTTTGACCCACGAATGGTGAAATTGTGCATTATTCAATTTCCATGAGTTTGTATGGTTTCTGCAATTTGTGTTGTTGTTGAATTCTAATTTTAGCGCATGGTGTTATTCCAATTTTTTTTGTACCTGTTGAGGTTTGATATGTTGCCAAGTATGTGGTCAAATTTTTGAGAAGGTTCCATGTGGCGCTGAGAAGAAGGTATATTCTTTTTTATTTGAGTGGAATATTCTAAAGATGTCTGTTAATTCCAATTGAGTCATAACTTCTATTAGTTCCTTTGCTTCTATGTTAAGTTTCTGTCTAGTATTCCTGTCTATTAGTGAGAGTGGGGTATTGAAGTCTCCCACTGTAACTGTGTGGGGCTTTATATGTGATTTGAGTTTTAATAATGTTTCTTTTATGAATGTGGATGCCTTTGTATTTGGGGCATAGATGTTCAGAATTGAAATTTCATCTTGGTGAATTTCTCCTGTGATGAGTATGAAATCAACACCTTCAGCTCTTTTTATTGATTTTATTTTAAAATCTAATTTGTTAGATATTAAGATTGCTATCCCCACTTGTTTCTTAGGTCCATTTAATTGGAAAATCTTTTCCCAACTCTTGTCTCTGAGGTAATGTCTGTCTTTGAGGCTGAAGTGTGTTTCTAGTATGCAGCAGAAGGATGGATTCTGTCTTCGAATCCATTCTGTTAACCTGTGTCTTTTTATGGGCGAGTTAAGACCATTAATATAGAGGGATATTAACAACCATTGATTGCTCATTCTTGTTTGTTTTGAAATGGTTGATGGTGGTGGAATTATATGTGGATTTCCACCTCTTTGGATGTTGGTAAAGTAGGATTATCTATTGCCTATGTTTTTCTGGTTGTAGTTAACTTCCTTGGGTTGTAGTTTTCCCTCCAGAACTTTCTGTAGGGCTGGGTTAGTGGATATGCATTATTTAAATCTGGTTTTATCATGGAATATCTTGCTTTCTCCATCTATAGTGATTGAAAGCTTTGCTGGGTATAGCAGTCTAGGCTGACATCCGTGGCCTTTTAATGTTGGTAGAATATCTATCCAGAACTTTCTGGCTTTCAGAGTTTCCATGGAGAAGTCATGTGTGATTCTGATAGGTTTGCTTTTGTATGTTACTTGGCCTTTTTCCTTTGCTGCTCTTAATATTCTTTCTTTATTCTGTATGTTCAGGGTTTTTACTATTATATGGGGAGGGGACTTCCTTTTGTGGTCCACTCTATTTGGTGTTCTCTAGGCTTCTTGTACTTTCATTGGCATGTCTTTCTTTAGTTTGGGAAAGTTTTCTTCTATGATTTTTTTGAATATGTTTTCTGCCCCTTTAAGGTAGTTTTCTTTTTTTAAATTTTTTCCTCAATATATGTTTTTACTTAAATTAGAAACATGAATGCTTCACATGTCAATCCCCGCTCCCTCTCCCACCCCCTTGTCCCTCTCCCTCCTCCCTTGTCCCTCCCTCAGCCCCCCCAGCCCCCACCCAATCCCCACATCATTCCCCAGGGAGGATGAGGCCCTCCTTGGGGGGATCTCCAATGCCCGTCATTTCATCCAGTACAGGACCTAGGCCCTTCCCCATGTGTCCAGGCTGAGAGAGCATCCCTCTATTTCAAATGGGCTCCCAAAGATCATTCATACACCCTGGTAAACACTGATCTACTACCATTGATTTCTGTGGCCTCCTCACTGACACTACACTCATGGAGTCTGGATCAGTCCCCTGTTGGCCTCTCAGTCAAGAGCTCCCCAGACAGTTTTCAGCTGTCTTTGTGGGTTTCACCATCATGGTCTTGACCCCTTTGCTCATCACTCCTCCATCTCTGTTACTGGGTTCCAGGAGTTCAGTTCAGTGTTTAGCTGTATCTGTCTCTGCTTCCATCAGTCACTAGATGAAGGTTCTAGGATGGCGTATAAGGTAGTCATCAACCTTATCATCAAGGAAGGGCTACTAATGTAGTCTCTTCACTATTGCTTAGTTTGCCATTTGATGTTATCCTTGTAGATCTCTGGAGATCTCACTAGCGTCAGCTCTCTCCTCAAGCCTATAATGACTCGATCTATTATGGTATCTCTTATCCTGCTCTCCTCTATTCTTATCCCTTTGAGGTGGTTTTCTTCACCTTCTTCTATACCTATTATTCTTAGGTTCTTTTTATGGTGTCCCATATTTCCTGGATATTTTGTGTTAGGGATTTGTTGGACTTAAGATTTTCTTTGGTCGATGAATCTATTTCCTCTAGTGTATCTTCAACACCTGAGATTCTCTCTTCCATCTCTTGTATTCTGTTGGTTATACTTGTACCTGTAGTACCTGACCGTTTGCCTAGCTTTTCTATTCCCAGCATTCCTTCAGACTGTGTTTTTTTTTATTGTCTCTATTTCAGCTTTCAACCCTTGCACCATTTGAATTATTTCTTGCAATTTTTGCTTTGTCTTTTCCTCTCTTTCTTGTATTTGTTGGATTTTTTGGTTTGTTTTTTCCATTTGTTGGATTTTTTGGTTTGTTTTTTTCTTCCATTTCTTTTGTCTTTTCTTTTATTTTTTCTTTTTTTTGGTTTTTACGAGACAGGGCTTCTCTGTATTGTTTTGGAGGCTGTCGGTCCAGCCCAGCCTCGAACTCACAGAGATCTGCCTGCCTCTGCCTCCCGAGTGCTGGGATTAAAGGCATGTGCCATTCTTCCATTTCTTTAAGGGATTTTCTCATATCCTCTTTGAGGGCCTCTGTCATTTTCATGTAGTTGTTTTTAAGGTATTTCTCATCTGCTTCATCTGCAATGGGCTGTTCAGGTCTTGCGGGTGTACAGTCTCTAGTCTCTGGCAGTGTCATATTGGTTTTTCTGTTGCTGGGTGTGTTTTTATATTGTCTTTTTCCCATCATTTCTTCCTGTGGGTGCAGAAGGAGTCTCTTCCTCTCCAGGTGGATTTGTGACCATGGTTCCTTTCCAATGGATGGGAGCAGGTCCAATACCCTGGTGGCTTTCCTCTTGTGTGTATGGAGGCTGTCCTAGTATCAGGACCTGGGTAGGCTGGACTCTTGCCTGTCCTATGAGCAGAGTATAGGACTTGGACGCTAGCAGTCTCTGGGTGGGCTGGCTCCTGCCAGGATAGGAACTACAGTGTGTAGTACCTTGGCCTTGGCTAGTTGTGCGCAGATCACTGGAAGGCAGGCTGTAAACAGGCCCAGGCCTTTCTAACCCTGTGGGTGGAGAAAGGGGCTATGGGGCTGGCAGTCTCTGGGCAGGCTGAATCCCGTCAGGCTGGGGTCTGCTGTATGCAGTCTTCAGGTCTCTGGTGGTTCTGGTTAGGGCACCAGAAGTTAGGTTCCTCCTGTCCCGTGGGTGGAGAATGGGACTTGGACACTGGCAGTCTCTGGCCAGCCTGGCTCATGCCGGGATGGGAGCTGCAGTGTGCCCCAAGAGTTTCAATGAAAACTTTGTAGTGGGGTTACTGGAAACAACTTATTTCATAATGGGGATTTCAGGTGTAATATCAACCCACTTGAGGCAACTATAAGCAAAATGGAATTCATGGCTAATGCCACTGGAGTCATGGGTGGGTCCAGGTTTTGCTCTGTGTGCCTCTATGACTTTATTTTGAGAGCAGTGTTTTCCACATGACACGGATGCTCCTGGATTTGACTCCCTGACAGCAACCCTTGTAGAGGGAAACTGTTTCCCTCTAGCTTTAATACATGAAGAGTCAGGGTAGCTTTGATCATATGCCCATTTCTGAACCAATCCCCAAAGACAGGTAAATTCATGTATTCTCTTAAG
Organism: Mesocricetus auratus; assembly: GCF_017639785.1. Taxonomy (NCBI): domain Eukaryota; kingdom Metazoa; phylum Chordata; class Mammalia; order Rodentia; family Cricetidae; genus Mesocricetus; species Mesocricetus auratus. The sequence continues at coordinate 35,840,380 of NW_024429194.1, read as the reverse complement.
ATACCTTAATTATCTAAGCTCAGATCACTGTCTCATTTCTGTGGTGTGATTGCGTGTAGGAGTTCACCCCTATCATATGATGTAGACTTGCTGTGGGGAGGAGTTTTTGAGTAAGGGATAGATAGACAAAAACAGCAGATGTCCACAAAACGATTTGAAGACAACACCTCAGTCCTGAACCTTTTGAGGGAAGGACCAGGGCTTATAGTATCATCCCTATGGTTCACCAGGAAGGTAGAGGCTCAACATGTAAAGGATGCAAGGAGTTCCCTCTCAAAAGTCACCCTTCGGCATAGCTACGGGGTGGGACAAAGAAGGTGATGTCCCAAATCCAACTTTTAGAGAAGATGACTCTTTATGTCTGGTGACCCAGAGACCACAGGAACTCTCTGGCCCGCTCTACTGTTACCTGAATGTCTTGGTGTCCTGTGTAACATCGTGGGGCTGTTGAGGCGTAGGCCTTGTCTTAGTGCACCGTGTGGGGTACGCATTTGTCATTCAGCCGTATTTCTTCTTGCATGTGTGCCTGTGTGCTACACTCACATGCATGGCTATAATCCTCAGGGTAAAAGAAGATCGCTGGAACCTTACCACTTACACAATGGTCCTCTTGCTTAAGTATCATTTCCCATTAACGTGCAAATTCCTGGGGAGAGGAGAGCTGTTGGCTTCCCTACCTGCAGTCAGTAAGAGTAGGCTTGTGGGGCAGGCTCTTTTGTGAGAAAAGCTTTTGATGAGAACCTCTGAGCCTCTTACTGGGGACTAGAAACTCAGCACTGGGACTCTGGAGGATGGTTATATGTCATTTATATCTGAGTTACACATCTGGCAGAAACTGCACATAGCTGCTTCTCACCACAGGTTCTCATGTGAATAAACTTTCAGCTGCCTTACAGTTTCCAGGAAAACTGTTAAATATGACTGTAAGTGGAAATATTTAGAGAAGACAGGAGAAACAAGGTGGAGGAATCATAACTAACACCTGGGCTTAACGTAAGGTCCAAATAAAGGAATTACTACCAGATGAATAATAGAAACCCTGAGCTTAGCAGATTCTAGATTTGGAGTAGGAGGTGACTGAGAAGTTATTTAGGGTTTGGATGACAGAAATCCTAGTGAAGGTGTCGGTCTTCCCATGGAATGAGTGATGCAGACGTTGGAGCTGATGTGAGCTCACCTGGAGGGAATATATGTAAATGGTACCTGGAGGCATCCGGCTGCTGGAGAGCTTATTCATTTTCCTCCATTGCCACTTGAATTTGGAACTTTTTTTTTTTTTTTGGTTTTTATGAGACAGGGTTTTTCTGTATTGTTTTGGAGGCTATCGGTCCAGCCCAGCCTCGAACTCACAGAGATCCACCTACCTCTGCCTCCTGAGTGCTGGGATTAAAGGCATGCGCCACCACCGCCCGGCGAATTTGGAACTTTTAAAAGTATCTTTCCAATTCTCCAAGTGGTGGTGTAATGCAGTGCTCATAGCCCTGTGTAGGGCACCAAACAGCTGAGGCGTGAATCCAGCCCTGCCGTACAGCTGCCCGACTGTCAGCACCCAGCCTCTCCATTCTCCCTTTCCTCACCTGAGGACTGGAGACACTAGAATCGCAAACCTTCTTTTTTGAGACAGGGTTTCTTTGGGTAACAACCCTCCCTGGCTGTCCTGGAACTCACTTTGTAGACCAGGCTGGCCTCCAACTCACAGAGCTCCAACTGCCTCTGCCTCCCAAGTGCTGGGATTAAAGAGGTGTGCCACCACTGCCCCGTGAATCTCCAACTTTTGTGGCCAATTCTAGCAAGTAGGTTTCTTTTCTTTTCTTTTTTTTCAAGACAGGGTTTCTCTGTATTGTTTTGGAGGCTTTCCTGGAACTTGCTCTGTAGACCAGGCTGGCCTCAAACTCACAGAGATCCGCCTGCCACTGCCTCCCGAGTGCTGGGATTAAAGGCGTGCACCACCAATGCCCGGCTGGGCAACTAGGTTTCTTAAGATGTTGGCAATAGAGGTTGGCAGATGGAGAACACTGTGTAGTTAGCTACTTCTATTATTTCTCTATTGAGGAAGGGCAGTGTTGCTAGACACAGATCCCAAGCATATGACTTTTTTTGTTTAATAGGCACAAAAATGGATTGCTCCTTTTTTGTAGTGAGAACCCTTAGGATCCTAGACCCATGGCAGGGTTCTGTGCCTTGATGCCAAGGGCCAGGTTCTGCCCTTTCCTTATTAGCTGGGGCAGCAGAGCGCCAGGCTGAGAACAACACTGATGGTTCTCTTGAGTTTAGGATTTTTTTCCATATGAAGCTTAAAGGCTACAGTCACAGGTGTGCCTGCTTCCTGCTGCCACTCTAAGCCCTCCTCATCCCCACCTCCTATTTTCCCCGAAACAGCGACTGAGCTCTGGCTTGGAACCGAATGTGGTATGTGGTTATAAGTGGTACTGAAGAGGACAGAACTCATCTCGAAGGTCTGAGTTCAAAAACCAGCTGAAGTCTCTAACGCCCTACTGTTTGAAGGTTCAGCACAGAGAAAACCAGTGGCTTCTCATTCCAGGATGGGCTGCACTCGGAGGACATGGGGTGTGTATGAGGTCAGACGAAGCATGGAGGACAGTATATTATTAGCTACCAGCTGGCCCCAGACAATGCAGCTCAGACTCTAGGCTCAGAACCATGCGGAGGCTGGCCCTAGATCCTCCCCATGTGAGCCATCTTAAACTTCCCTCAACACACAGAGCCTTTTCAAATCCCCGTATGTCATTCTGCCTGGAAGAGCTGGTGGTGGGTAAAGGTTTTAGGACTGCATCTCTGCTGTTGGGTCAGACCCTCACAGGTGAAGTACTCCTTGGCCATTTGATACTAATAATAAGAGTGATTTGAGACGAGACGATGAGGGGAAAACACAAAATGTGGTTTTTCTCCTTGCCTTCTCTCCTGCACAATAGAACGAACCCTGTTTACATTGGTACCCTAGGGGTTGGTTACTGTCATATCAAATCATTCTCCCACCCTCAGCATTAGTGGGCAGAACAAAGAAATAGCAGTAACTTCAGATCTATGAGGTGGCCTGATTATTTTAGTCAAAAACTTAAATGACTTTCTGTGCTCCAAGATGACAACAGATCTGATTCTCCCCAGAGAACTATTTTCATGGTTATACCAATAACAATTGGGAGTTTTGGACACTGCTTAGTAAACTTCTCAGGTAGTCAGCACCCCCCAACATGTTGTGACTGTGGCTAGGAGACTCAGCCTGCTGCTCTGTCAGTCACTGGGAACCAAAGCCAAAAATCTAGGTCCAGATAGGTAATTTTTTTCAGAGCCCTCATTAAACCTAGCCATTTGTTCATGAAAGTGTGTTTTAACTATATTACTGGCCTTTTAGTCCCCCACCCCAGTTCCCAGACATAATTAATTCTCTAATATATACAAGTTCCCATTCAACAATGATATTATCTAGATAACAGCAGGATTTGAGTTTTAGATAAATTCTGCATTTTTCCCTAGAAGAGACAAAACGTTTATTTTTATTGCACCCTTGCGGACTTCTACTATGGCGACATCTTTGCATCAGCTGGGTGCAGGTTCCCCTTGCACTCCCACCAGCTGTCTGGAGGAAGCACGATGGACTGGTTATGGTTTCAGCCAGACTACCTAAGTACTAGCTGGTGGCCTTGGGCAGGTTACTTCTCTTTGCCTCAGTGCCACATCTGTAGAATGAAGATAGCAATGACATCTACTCGATCAGGTTGGTGTAATACTGATAGGCGTATGTCAGACATTTAATTTAATCAGGTTGGTGTAACACTGATAGACGTATGTCAGACATTTAATTTAATCAGGTTGGTGTAACACTGATAGACGTATGTCAGACATTTAATTTGTTGCCTTGCGTATAGTAAGAACTATAGCAAGGTGGTGTCTTGTCCCATTCATGGTACCTATAAGCCCAACTCCCTGAGGGATGAGGCATTTATTATCCTGTTGTGGTAAGTCAAATCTGACTTTTGTTTTCTACTCCATGATTGACCTGACAGACAGAGTATATTTTGAAAGCAGAGGGGCCATGCCACCCGGGTACTGAAGGAGGGAGTACCTCTACTCCCCCAGCAGTGTCTGACTTATTTAGATGGATCTACCAAACATTGCAATGTGCCAGGCCCTGCTGTAGGCCCTGATTATATAGCAATCAACAAGATAACTCGGGTTTTTTTCTCTCTTGAGCTTGCATCATCAACACACCACAAGTACAGCATTCTATGAGAATTTTTCCTCAACTGAATCTCTTTCAGTACAACACATTCAGGTACAGTATAACCATAAGATACTGAGGTGACCTGTGACTCACGAGAGAGAGCATGGTAGTCGCCATAGTTCTGCTGATGTGCAGAGTGCGTCATATTTGAACACTATTTTGATAGAAAATAATCCACATCACAGTAAGCCATGGTTTAAGTTAAGTATTTAAGTTAAAAGACCTGTTCTGGACCACTCTGAGATCCCAAACCCTTATTTTATTTGTTTTTACTTTTTGTTGTTGTTTTGTTTTTAGATGGTATCCCATGTATCCCAGATGGGCCTTGAACTCACTATGTAGTTTGAACTTCTGATCCTCCTGTATACAAACGTGATGCGACGCCTGATGTATGGATTGAACCCAGGACTTTGTACATCTAGTCAAGCATCCACCCAACTGAGTTCCCGCTCTTCAAACCCTTTGAATAAGACAGCTTAGCTGTAGTGTTGGGTTTTGTTTAGTTTTTATATTTTTCAGTGTGTCTTTTTCTAAGTTTCTGGATTGTAAGATTCACTGGGTCTTGACAAAGTTCTCCCCCATCAAGGGACTTCCTGCTACCAGCTATATATTCAACTACAATTACTAATGGCTAACACATGATGCATGTCCACTGATGATGCTGCCCGACCATCTGTCAGTCCTAAGGAAGGAAGGAGAGGTTACAGTAAAGGGAGGAATGATCATGTTACTTGAGATCTGTCCAAGCCTTTCCTGGGCCCTGACCCTCAAATTAAAGTATTCAGAGAAACCTGGTCCTACACCCACCTCCTCAGATTCTCTCAACTTCTTTGAAATGGACCCAAGAGGGAAGAGTTCCATAGAGATCTTTCTAGTACTAATACTTCCAGGATTCTTGGACTGTAACCTGGTTCGAGAGTGTGGTTCCTGTTTTGGCCTGATGGAATCCATTTGCTAAGAAGAAGATAAACATAAAAAGAGTCAGGAATCTCATTATTTTGATGCAGGTTTACACACACACACACACACACACACATACTACGTACATACATGCATCATGTGTACCTATGCATCAATACACACATGGATGCATGCTGATGGCAGCATACCTGTCTGCCCTAGCCTGTGGTTCACACACACACACACACACACACACACACACACACACACACACACCCCATGTATGCACATGCACCATGTTTACCTGTGTGTTAGTACATGCATGACACGTGCAGTTGGCAGCGTAGCTGTCTTCCCTAGCCTCTGAACTCTCAAAGAAGAAATGAAAACACAGGACTCTTGCTAAGGGAAGACACAGAACCAAAACAGTGGCTTCCACTGGAGGAAAAGGAGGAAGGAAGAAAATGTGGGAAAGGAACACAAGTGGTAGGGAAAGAAATTTTATTTCCAAGCTTTTAAGAGAATATTACAAATAACAGAGAGTTTTTAAAAAACCCTAAAAACTAGTTTAAAAAAGTACTTGACAGTGTCCATTTAATACCCAAGGATGGCATGTCCATTGTGCAATGACAGTAAGAAACTGTGCAGGTGACCACCCAGTGCCTTCCCTGGCAGATCCTGGAACTCACAGGGGGGCTCCTAAGACGGTGTCCTGTGGCTGGCTCCGTGGTGTACTTGGCTGTACAAGAAGGGCCAAGGTGCACACTTCACTGAACACAAGGGAGGGCACTGGTGCCAAGCCGCCATGAATACTTAGATTGGGGTTCACTCCTTTGAGATACACAGGCCAGTATCACCCTACAATGCAGCAGACCCAGGTGGGAAGGTCTGGTGTGTGTGTGTGTGTGTGTGTGTGTGTGTGTGTGTGTGTGTGTGTGGACTGCATTATCCTTTTTGTGGGTGGGGCTTAATGTCGGGGAAAATTACCCCTGGCCTGACAGAAGGTTGAAGCCACAGCAGCAGACTGTGCTCGAGATACAAACAAGAAGTCCGTACTCCCCCTCTACACACACACACACAAATACATGCACACACGTATGTGTGCGAGTTCCCCTGTAAACATCTTTAAGCCAAATCGTCATAAAATCAAGAAGCGAACAAAAAGATACCCTAACCTTCAGCCATCTTTGAACTCATGTGACACTTGTAGTTACAGCTAGGAAAGTTCCGTATCTGCCCAGGCATATCAATAGCTCCCTTGCTGAACGGTCTGGGGGTGGGGGATCCGTAAAGCCATTTGAGTCATTGGAACTTTGCAGAGTGTAGAGCCCCCCTCCCCCAAGCCTGGTAGGGGTACCAGCTCCCAAGGTCCCACTCTCTCCCTGGGGCACCCAGCAGCACCCAGGGAGGAGCAAACCCAAGACTCAGAGAGAGGAGCTAATTACAAAAGCCCTTCCCTGGGCGGCCTTAGCTTTTTCTCTTTGCTGCCCTGACACCCACAGGTACAGCAGGTACCTCAAGCACCGGTCACATTTTCTGCCCAACTCTTTTTGGATGCCTTGCTGTTTGTCATTCTCCGGGGAGGAATGTTTTCTTAGGGCAGGTTCCGTTGGTCCCTGCCCATTGTTGTTGTGGAATTTGTGTTGGTTTTTCCCTTGCTGTGAATCCAACAGATAGGAAATCATAACAGCTCTCCCGCAGGCAGCCTCCCCATAGCTCCCCTCTGCTCCACGCTCCCTCGCGCCCCCACCCACCCACTGCTGGGTTTCCGTCTCCCATTCCTGCTTCCTGGGCCCCTCCTGGCCCTGCCTCTTTCCTTGGTGTGCGTGGTCTCAGCCTTCCTCCCAGGCCTCCTTTCACACGGTGGTGACTCTCATGACGAGTTCTCGGCTGCTGCCCTGCGTGCTCCGCTGTTCATGAGGTCTCAAGTGACTCAGGATATGCAGGATGGTATAAGCACAGTGGTGTTGGGACACAGGATCTGACGGGTGGCTGGCAGCCCTGGTGGGGCCCTCTTCACGGGCAGGGGGGCTGGCTGCCTCCTCTTCCGTGGAGGGGATATTGGCTTGGGTTGATGAGGAAGTCCGTAGGTTTGTCCTGCCTCCTGACTTTTGCTCCTCCAAGTCTTTTGTCTTGTCATAGTTCAGCACTTTCCACTGTTGATTGACAGCCTGCCAGCGTTTAAAGATGCGATATACTGAGGGTCCTTCGTGGATGATGAGGCCTGGCAGGAAGAGAAGAAAACAAAGGCTAAGCTAAGAAGGCAAGTAGCTGTGGGAGAACACCACCACTTCCTTGACTTACACATCACACACACACACACACACACACACACACACACACACACACACACACACACACAGAGGCACTAGAGAAGCTGGGGTTTCACTGTGTTGATTTTATTCCAAATCTGCTTTCCAGGTCTGAGCTGCTTTATTCCAGAGCACCTCAAGGTTCCCGGGCTCCATGAGTCACCAGAAGAAAGGCGGCCATGAAACAGTTGGGATCTGCATGAAATGCCTTCACCTGCTTCTGATGCTCCATCCTGCCTCCTTCTTGGCTTGACACAATTCAAATTATCCAATTAAGTCATAATGTAAATATTTTCCTCCTTATGTTACATATTCATGGCCCCTTGTGCTTAGCAGGTGTTGAATGAATCATGCACCTTTAAAAGCCAACATGAATGAAATCCTGTGGTCATTCCAATCCTGCGGAATGACATCTGCAACTCCACTTGTTAGCTCTTTCCATAGCCTATGCTACTGGAATACAGGTCCCTCTGGCAGAGTGAATGGTCTTGCAGTTATATTGGCCAAATGAAGTGGAACCAGTGGAAACAAGCTACATCTGTCAAGCCACACACAAGGCAACAGGGCAAATGGATATCAATTGGAGGCCTACTGTGTGCAAAGCATCTGGTACCCTTCGATTCCTGAGACAGGAAGTCTTGCCCTTAGAGAACTTAATTTAAGTGAGGAGGCACATACCAGACATGCAAATAAGCTAACCAGACCCTTTTCTTGTGCTGGCAACATGCTGGGAGGAAAATGAAATAGGGTTAAGTAGTCCTTGGCTGTTGTCAGTTGGGGTCTTGTTTTAGCAAAAGGGACGAGAAAGGCCATCGAATTGAGATTGACATGCCTAGGGGCTATGGAGAGAGGAGGACAAGGTGGGCAGAGCCCTAGTTATGATTGTGTCTTACATATTACCCAGTATAATGGGAATCCCCTGAGGAGATTTAGAAGGGGGAATGACACTGGCAGATTTGCTTTTAAGATAATTCACTGGTGTTCCAAAAGGGGCAAGAATAGGAATCTAAAATTAAGCAGGAAGTAACACCATAATTGAAGCTGGAAACTGATGACCTGTACTAGGGACATAATGGTGGATGGAGTGAGAAGTCCTTAGAGGCAGGATGAATGCTGTAGGTGGAGCAGATGGACTTGCCGACAAATGAGCTGACAGGCATCTGAACAACTTGAAGGCTCCGGCTGCCATAGTTGGGTGATGAGGGCACCATTTGCTGAGATGTAGATGGTCTCAGGGCTCGCATGTGGATCTGTGTTGTTGGTGGTGACCATTAGTTCACTGTGGCTGCCACATTCAATGTCTAGAAGGCAGTGGGTGGCTTGCAATGGCACAAATACATTCTCTTAGACAGTTCTGGAGTCATTCCCTCGGGGCTAAAGTGCAGATGGCCCGGGGCCTACTCTTCCTAAAGGTTTGGAGGAAGAATGTTTCCATACTTTTTCAACTTCTAGAAGTAGCCATTGTTTCTTCCTTTTACATCACTCTGTCCTCTTTCTTCTATTGTCACATCTATTAATCTTCTGTCATCAGATTCTTTTTTTGTTGTTGTTCCCTCTTATAAGAATTCTTGTGATTACATGGAGGATCTATCCAAATAATTCACAATAATTTCCTCATTTTAGGATGCTTAAATTACCCCCATACCCAAAAGTTCTGTCGCAAAAGTCTAACAATTTGAGGATGAGGCCCTGAGTGTCTCTGGGGCCATTGTTCATTAGTTATGGTATGGGTAAGATGTCTGCTAAAGTATCTAACTGGTAGGCCAAATGGCAATAGTGTATATGAAGCTGAAGTCTGGGCTGGAGATAGACGTTGTGTGTGTGTGTGTGTGTGTGTTATGGCTTCCTGCTTAGTGTTTTTATAGGACCCCTGAGTGTGTGAATGAGTAGGTCATTGATTCTTGTGATTTCTCTTGGACCCTTTTCCTTCTGTTTGTTTTGTCCAACTCTGATGTGATAGTTTTTATGTTATTATATTTTATTATTATCATTTAGAAGCCTGTTCTCTATTGAGAGACAAAAAGGGGGTGGATCCTGAATCCAGATGGGAGGAGAGCTGGGGAGGAACAGGGAAGAATAGACTAGAGGGAGGGAAAACCTTAATCAGGATACATTATGTGAGGGGAGAAAATCCACTTTCAATAAAAAGGAAAAAATAAAACACATGCACACACACACACACACACACACACACACATGCATGGGTGCGCACACACACTCACAGAGAGAGAGAGACAGAGAGACAGAGAGACAGAGAGAGAGACAGAGAACAAACCATATACATTTCCAAGATGCCTCCAGGAAGGTGGTGTACTGATGTGTGAAGATGCTGAGGTGAGGGTGGGAATGGTGGGAGGGAGTGTGTAAGTGACCTGCAGGTTGGTGAGGGCAGCGGAGAGCCAGCAGCCAGCAGCCAGCAGCACTGAGGGTGAATGACGGTGGTAAAGAAAGCAGTATGCACTTCAAAGTGCTGGAGCTTCTGAAGAATGGGGGAGCAAAGACAGCATGGGTGTAGTGGCAGGCAGCACAATGCCTGTGGACACTACTTCTTGGATCCACAGCCTGTGAAAGAGAAGCCACCATACAGATAGCTACGAGGGATGCCATTTCTGGAATGCAGCTGCTTTGATGGAAGAAGCCCACAGAGGAGTTACTCATGTTGACCTGTTGTCCAGAGGTCACCATGGAGAGGCTGGGGGAAGGAATAATCAAAACAAGAAAAGGATGATTGTCTGTGAAATGAAGAGGTAGGAAGCCTGAACCTGTAATGGTGGAGGCGATAACTGGCTAGGAGACACAGGGCCGAATTTGTCCTGAAGCCATGGAAACCCCAGGGCATGAGCTAGCTCACAGGGGCAACATGGACTAGTCACCCCCCTCACTCACTACAGCACAAGTCCTGGAGGGGAACACCTCACAGCTTTTCTGCTTCAATGCAGACCCTGGGGGAAAAGAACAGCCACCCCCTGCCACTTCTTCCAGCACCCAACACTCCCAAAATTGCCTGTTTCTCTGTGCATCTTCAAGAGTTCACTATGAGACACACTGGTTCCTAGCCCTGGGCAAACATAATCTCTTTAGGGGGAAACGCAGACAGTAGTTTTCAAGGGAGCATAATTTCCTGAAGACTCCCCTGTAATCCCTGACCCAGTGTGATAGGTGCTGGACAACGAGGCTTCCCTCTGTCCCGAAGGGCACCATTACTTTTGTCTACGCTTAAGTGTGCACCTGTGCACCGTTGGTACTGAAGCCCTTTGCTCATCTGTCTGTCCTGCATGCCCTGTCTGCATGCTGCCTTGTGCCTTCCTCCAGGCTACAGGCTCGGGCCGAGTCTCCATAATGACACACCAGGAACATCACAGAGACTCACTAAAAAGCAGAGTGGGCCTGGGGACAGAAAATCAGGGCCTTTTGAGGCCCCAGACAAGATTTCTGGCTGGAATCTCTACACTCCCTTTTTAATTAGCTTCTCGATCAGACAATTTTACTCTGATTGAAGAGGGTGTCTTAAATTTTTTTCGTTTGAATGCTGCCTTTTAATTGCCTGTCTAGTGTTCAGGCAGTAATTAAACCATTCTAATGGATAGGCGGCTGAGCAGGGAGGAGTGCACCTGTTTTTCTAGATAACACTTATTTTGAAAAAGTTGGAAAAACATAAGCTACCTCATTTCCATTCACCCCTTCAGCTCCCCTGCCTCCTGCCTCACCAAAATACTTATTGATTCCCTGCATGGAGGAATTAAAACAAAGAAAACCAACCAAAAACCAAAAAAAAAAAAAACCTAAAAAAACCCCCAAAAAACCAAGGAAGATGAGTTTGGGCTCATCTGCTGGGGCGGATGACAAGGACGGTCAGCAAGGTGGCAGAGAAGGATGAGGGGAGGAAACGGCAGTGAGCTGAGAAAGAATTCAGGTGAGCTAAGAGCTATTGCTAAAGAGTTTTGAGATGCAGGAGAAGGAAGAGGCGGGATGTAGCTCTACTGGTGGAATGCTTGCCAGGTATTTACCAGGCCCTGGCTTTAATCCCCAGTACTGCATAAATCACCATGATGGTGCAAGCCTATAATCCCAGCATGTGACAGGTAAAGGCAGAAGGTCATCGCCTCCAGAAAGCGTTTGAAACCAGCATGGGCTTCATGAGACCCTGACTCAAAAAAAAAAAAAAAAAACCAAGAAAAAATAGAAAGGAGAAAGAGGGAGGGAGAGAAGCAAGAAATGTAGTAAATTTTAACTGAGTCCTTTCCTGGGATTTTCTATGCAATTTAACAGCTACTGAGTAATTACTTGCAATGAACCCAAATCTTGGCTGTATTTTTGGTAAATCCTGTTTCAGAAGAATAGTTATTTCATCTGTCTAAGGTGTCTCCAGCTTCTGGGTTCTTCTTTCTCACTGGGTTATAGGTTCTATAGGTCGTTAAGACACGCCTTTTGTCGTCTCTCTCCCATATCCTTATCTCCAGTCAAAACGGCCTTTTGCTTAGACTATGAGGAATGGAAAGAAGGCTGGTCACCACCGAGTGGGTAGCCCTCTAGCACGGCTCCTCCGCACGTGCAACAACAAGGAGTTCTCTAAAAAGCATACTAGCCTTGGTGCATTTTGACCATTGGACTTTTGATGTGAGCAGAGACACCACTTAACCCAGTGTTGTCTTTTCTGAGTGTCCACTCTGTATGTCTCTGAGTCCCTGCCACGGGGTAGGGTGGACACACAACACCGCTTCCCACCATGAGTACAATAACACGTCTGTTGGTGTTAGTTTTCAATTATTTTAGAGTTGGGATTGGAAGGAGGTGTTCAGACTTGGGCATCTCTTTCAGATAAGCTTAGGTTTAGATAGGACAGATGCGCTTAGGATAGGGTATGGGTAGATCATAATTTGTTTATCATCTATGTGAATATGCTTTATATATGTTTGAGACATTTTGTTTATTGACACAATTCAGTTTTGTTTTAAGTTTAAATATCTTCTTTAGACTAAACGGGGAATTGTAGGGAGAGACTTTAGATGACTGTGCTGTTGACCACGCCCACTTTGGATGTGGCTAGAGGCGCCTAAGGATGTGATAATAAAAGGCTGTGCAGGAGGGATGCAGGTACTCTTTGGGGCTTCTGGTCCGGTATGGGAAAGCTGCTGACTCACCTGGGTTGCTAGTTTCTCTTGTAAGTATCTTCCACAATAAATAGTTACCTATACCCTCATCAAGCCTGTGGTTCAAATTACAGTTACACATGTCAAACAAAGTTGAGCAAGAAGTCTACCAGGAGGCCTCTAATCCTCTCACTGACCCAGAATTCCCCTTCACACCCTCATCTCTTGCTAGCATCCTGGCTTACGTGACACAAAAGTCATTGACAGCTCTGAAGTAGTTGCTCTTCAAACTGACGTGTATATCAGAATCGTCAGAAAACATGATAACTCACAGACTCCTGGCTCTATCCCTGGGAAGCCTGACTCAGTTGATCTGGGGCCAGGCCTGAGAATCTGCATCTCAAAGCTGCCTCAGGTGACTCTGATGATACTCATGGTGGGCATTAATATAGTGCTTAGACATGGTGCTTATCCCTGCCCACTACGGGACAGAAAGCACTACAGTTTATTTTTCCTTTTCCCACATCCCGCAGACAGCCCTGACTGTCATGGAACTTGCTCTATAGATCTCTCAAACTCAGACATCCTCCTGTCTTTGCCTCTTGAGTACTGGGATTAATGTCATGTTCCACCACCTCTTATTTTTATTTTTATTTTTGGTTTTTAGAGACAGGGCTTCTCTGTGTAGCTTTGGAGCCTGTAGACCAGGCTGGTCTTGAACTCACAGAGATCCACCTGCCTCTTCCTCTTTAAAAAAGAGGAGGAAGGAGAGGAAGAGACTTAGATAGTAAAGTGCTTGCTGTGCAAGCATGGAGAACTGAGCTTGGATTTTCAAAATTCATGTAAAAGATGTGCGGCAGATACCCATAATCCCAGCTCTGGGATATATATATGTGTGTGTGTATATATATATATATATATATATATATATATATATATATATATATATTAGACACAGAAGAATCCCTAGAGTGTACTGACTGTCCAGTGTAGTGGAAGTGCAAGGTCCAGATTCAGAGAGACCTTGTCTCAAAAAATAAGGTTAAGAAGCAATTGAAGAAGACACTTGACATTGTTGTGCACTTGCCAACAATGGAGTGCACGTGTGTGTGGGTGTGTGCACACATGTGCACATACGTGTTACATGAAGTCACTGGAGTCTGTTAGAGGATCTCAAGAATTAATTAAGGTATGAGATCAGGACAAACACTCACTGATACAGAACCAATTAAACACCACTGCTGATCAGCTGCCTTTGTCAAGTCATCCTGCCCAGGCTTCTGTGTCAGAACCATTGCACCCCTCTGCTTACCCAGGGCAATGCAGCCCTATAAGAAATCTCTTCTGAGGAAAGAAATAGAGGGGTAAAATGCCTGGGAATGAAGTGAGCTTTATGCAACAGGACTGGGTAGGGGAGAGACAATTTGGAGCCTCAAATATGCACTGGTGTCACTGAAGGGTTTGTTTCTGTATGGGGATTTTTCTGCAGGGTTCCATTGTGAAGCTGAGAGCTCTTGCTCTGTAGACATGAGGGTTGGCATTCCTCAGTCAGTGTGGGTGGTATCAGCGCTTAGACGTGATGATGAAGGTCATGGTGATGGTGAAAGTCATGGTGATGATAGCATTTCTTGAATGCTCCTGATGCTCCAAAAGGACTTTGCAAAATGAGCTGCTTATCACAGAAACTTATCTATATGGTGAGACATCTTAGTTCTATTTTGCAGAGGAGGGAACTAAGCTCTTGGAAGCCAAACATCTTGTTCAAGGACACACAGTTTGTCTATGAAGTGGGGCATCACCCTGGAGTATCTAAACCAGAGCAGTGCCATGTGGCTGATGCTCCTTCCTCCCCCTGCTCCAGGTCACGTGCACACCTCTCAAACAACTACGGAGAAGGTAGGTATTTTTTAATTGTGTTTATATACAATTTCTATTAGCATTACCAATAAGAGCGCCTATGCAATATCTGTTTTAATGCGTGATGCATTGTTTTAACAGTGGCCAACACGAAATTGTGTTCTAGATCAAAGAGTCTGTGAGAATCACCTTTCATTCTTGCTTTCCCATCAGGAGGATGAGTACTGCAATAGCTGCCATGCCGTGGAGTTGCATGGGGTAAAGAAGATTAAAAAAAAAAGAACCCTACAGTGTGTGAAGCACTTTCCACAGCACTTAGAACACAATGCATAATGGATGCTAGTTATTATTTTATCATCATTATTAAATAAATATCACATGATTTCATCTTGCATAAATAATAAATAAGTAAATATAACCAGCTATTTTTGGTGCGACTGGGGATGCCAGATTGGCAGCTCCACCTCATGCTCTCTGGAGAGACATCTTCATGCTTCTCAGGCACAGCCAGGCTGTGCTTTCACATATGTTATTATAAATTTTAAAAGTTGGTTGTGTAGGCGGACATACCAAAACTCTGTGTTATTGTGTGAATCTGAAACACCCCCCCTCAGGCCCTCGGGCCCCAGCTTGTGGTGCTATTTTGAAGGCTGTAGAGCCACTAGGAGGTGGGGGCCTGGCTGGCATAAGTAGGTCATTGTGGGTGGAGGGAGGCTTTGAGGCTATATGTGCCCCTGTTTCCAGCCTGCATTCTCTGCTCTCTGTCCTCCATTGTGTGAGCGAGCCTCCACTGCGTACTCCCACGATGGCGGAGAGTCACCTCCATCCCAGTGTCCTCCCTGCCAGGATGGTCTGCAGCCTCTGAAATTCTAAGCCAAAACAAGCGTCTCTGGTTTAAGTTGTTTCTGTCAGACATTTTGGTTACAGTAATGCAAAAATAACTGACGTATTCTGTATCCATGGAGAATTTGGGCTCTTCAAATCCTTGAGACTCTAACAGATGATATTTGGGAACTAGGGTGTTTTTCTTCTATCGGGCTATCATAGCTGAGAACATTTCTGGAAATTCCTCAGTGGGGTGGGCTTGCAGTGATAGGGATGGCTAGCAGTCCACCGTGGTCGTCCCTCCATATACAGCTGCCACTGGGCAGGAGTGGCATTTTCTGTCCCCTTCATGAACTAGGAGAGGCCAGATCTCTGGTGTGAACATAACTGACTCAGGCCAATGGTTAAGAAATAGGAATGGAATGAAAAGAGTTAGAGGAGGGCCTGCTTAATACATGGCCAATTTTCTATTAGATAGAAGCAAAAAGCTTAAAAGCCTAAAGACTATGAGACTGCAGAGTGGGAGGGGCTTGAACCCCTGGATTGTTGTGTGGAGGAGAGTCTTGCTGCTCTGGAACCTTGCTGGGTTAAACCACGGATGAGTGGATGAAGCTGGTTGCTAAAGTTTCCTAACAAATACACCTTCAGAGAAGAGAAGTTTGTGGCTTGATGGCATGTGTCATGGCATCCCCAAAATGTATTAACTGGTCTGAGCATCTATGTTGTTTATTGGGCGGGTCTGTTCTTTATCACAAGCCCACTAATGGACAGATACAGCATTCCTGAATCTGTCTGATGCTGAGGACAGTCCCTAAGATGTGTTTCTAAAATACTTCGGGCTTTGTGGGTACACCTGAAAGAGTGACATGCCTCTTTATGGGGCATTCTTTGGAGTATATGGTGCTCACGTGGTAACTTTTCTCCTAGATCCATCATCCTCAGTCTCAGTGCATCCAGCAACCTAGCTGTGGAGAGAGATGACCTTGTGTAGGAAGCTTTGGGTGGTGAGATGCGAGTCAATATGAATGCAGACACCGCACAAACTCCCTAAAGACGGCAGAGTTTGTCCATTGTGAAGCGGACACTGATCATGCCCAGCTCCACATTCCTGGGCATGCCTTCCAGTCACAGTTGACAACCTGTGAGAACTCTGTTTTATTCCGTAAGCAACTTCTAAATCCTAGGTTCAACACACACCTTATAGATGAGGAAACCATTTGTGGAGAGGAAGTATGCCTAAGGCCATAGAGGTTGCTAGGCAACAACTCTGGCTTTCCTAGACACTATTGGACCAGACTGCCTCTGCTTTCTGTCCAGTTTCCTAAGCGGGGAATCAACAGGCATGACAGGTGGAGTCATTTCTACCTAGAATGAGTTAATCTGAATTAAAATTAAGATTTAAATGTGTGTGTGTGTGTGTGTGTGTGTGTGTGTATGCCCCTGCACTAAGGCATGTGTGTGGAGGTCAGAGGGCAACTTGTTGGAGTCAGTTCTTTCCTTCCATCATGTGAATCCCAGGGTGTCCTTACCCACTGAGCTAGCTTACTGACTCGAAAGCTAGATTCTCAACTGTTTCACAATCTTTTTGCCCTTCTTCTATTACCAGTGAAACCTCTGTATGTTTTAAGGATGGGGGCTAGATACCTATACATCACAAGATGGAGCCTCAAGGGACCACACAGAGAAGACACCATGACAACAGCTGTTTTTATACCTAACAGCTGCTCTAATATTCCATTGTTAAAGGTTTGGAAATGGTTTCACAACATTCTTCCTTCCCTGACCACACTCCATTCATAAGTGACAAATACAGACGAGGGCAACATCCTCACTTTTGCAGTGTTGACTTTAGAGTTGACTTTTGGATGGTCAATCTCTCAAGTCTGTGGAATGATTAAAAATTATGTTTGGTGCCAAAGCTCTTAATTAATTTTCTCTTGTTAAGTCCTAATAACATGACCCACTGGAGCAGAGAATGCCCCATTTGTTGGCTGGAAGGTTCTGTCAACTTTGGCTATGGAAGACAGCATCATTAGAGATGACTGAAGAGGAGGCAGGTGGACTCAGGCCACTATAATGGGATCTTGGTGGAGCAAGGTGGGTGTGTAAGGGAACCATGAACCTTCCAGAAAAGACGCTGCTCAAAACATAGGCAGATCATACAAGGAAGCCGGGTTCAGGCTCTGTCTCTGTCACAGCCGTGACAGAATTCGGATTGTGGTAACAGCTGGCAAACCTTTTCTTACTGCTCCCTTTAAGGGGACTGCACTCTGACCACATGGCTCCTTTCTT
Organism: Mesocricetus auratus; assembly: GCF_017639785.1. Classification (NCBI taxonomy): domain Eukaryota; kingdom Metazoa; phylum Chordata; class Mammalia; order Rodentia; family Cricetidae; genus Mesocricetus; species Mesocricetus auratus. Next base: position 35,822,861 of record NW_024429194.1, on the reverse strand, counting down.
TCAATCAACCGCCAAGCCTCGCAAGACTGGCCCAGTGCCTTCAACATATATCACAGGAAAGAAACACCCATATGCTATGAAAGGCCTTCCTGCTCCCCCCCAAGACCCCAGACCCTGATCAACCTTCCTTGGCATTGCCTCTCTGCTGTCTATAATGGCTTGTTTCTCTTGACTACGAACCCTTGGTTTAGGGACAGCTTTTGCCCTTCTGCCTAGACTTTAGGTTTAGGATGGTTTTCTTGTTTTGGCATCTTGAGACCCTTCTGTTCCAGCCACTGCCTGCCTCATCCTATCCATTCCACGGGCTGTGTGAGTCCTCAGGTCATCTCTGTACCTCTTTCTCGCTGTCCCTGTGTTACATCTCTGTTTCCTGCTCTGATTATCACAAGCATTTCTCAGCCAGTCCCTCCTACTTCCAATCTGCCCAGCTCTGATCTATGCTTCCCATAGGTGCTAGATTTACAGGTTTTAAAATGTATGTTTAGTCAGAGTGTCCTATGTAAAATTCTATCATTGCTTCCGCATCCTAAGTAGAGTAGTATCCAAATTCTTCACACACGACTTACGGCCCTGTGGGATTTGGCCTCTACCAACTTCCCCAAACTCATTGCTCCTCCTCTGGCTCTTTGCCATCGAACCATACAAACCAACTTAGTTTCCTAAGCATACCTTGCTCACTCTATGTCTCCACACAGACAAGTCCCCTTGCCTAGAATATTCTTCTCCCTCTTTTGAATAAACTTTGATTTCCCCTTTGTAACTGGTTTAAGGGTAAGGTTCTCTCAACAAGTCTCTTGGGGTCTTCAAGAGAGTTCATTGCTGTCCGCTCTGTCCGATCTTCCTCTCTGCCTCTGATAGACATCTTCCCATAGTAGTTATCCTGTGCTTGAGACTGAACCCTTGGACGGATATGTCTCATTCATCTCCCTTTCATGTTTCTTGATTTGGGGAGAAAACAAGGCAGCCAGCAGATTGTACTGAAGAAATAGATACAGGCACCCCAAGCCCTTTGAACCATTTTCGCCTTCCTGGAACTCATGTCTGTATTCATGCCCCAGCACAAGCTGATTTCTGAGTGTCTGTGATCACTTCCCTCCAGGAGATTAAGATCCACCAGAACCGAAGCCTCTTGTGCTTGAGTGTGTCTATTCAATGCTCTCTCAGGAATGTTTGTGAATAAATGAATAGATTTCCCAAGTCCATGTTAATCAGTAGAATTAGATTTACCTAACCTAAAATACCCTTCTCCAGAGGATATCATAGGCAGATAGGCTATCCAAATTTCATCCTAATTTCTAAAGCCCCTTTTTCCATTGGCATAAAAACAGCACTGACTTTTTAAAAAGGTATAACAGTGGCTGCCTGACTGAATCCCAAACAAAAAACTGGAGCAGATGTGGCCCAGAAGACTTCTAATTGTTGTGATGGTTATGTTTGGGCTAATCTCTGCCTCCTTTGAAGTCCGCTATGCTACAATGTTGCTAGGTTAAGGATCATCTCTAACGGGTAAGTATAATTTCACAGAACAACCAGAGATAAAATAGGCCATAGAGGAGATGAAGAGCACCTACTGCTCTTCTGAAGGTCCTGAGTTCAATTCCCAGCACCTACAGGGCAGCTCATAACTATCTGATGTTGTCTCCTGATAAGCAGATGTACATGCAAAGTACCCATATACATAAAATACATGAATAAATAATTGTTTAGAAAAAACAGACCATAGGAAGTGCCCTGGAATTAGAGCCAGAGGTTCTTGGTCCCACCCTCAACTCCACTGTGTGATTAGCTGTGTGACCTAGAGTACAGTTGCTCTAGGGCTGCACTAGCCTGGGAAATATGGAGCAAAGTACTCACCCCTCTGATCATCGGAGAGTTGTTGTGACGGGGAATGTCTTTCTGTATATATGTTTCTCTTATTGGTTGAAGAATAAAACACTAATTGGCAAATGAGGCAGGAAGATAGGTGGGACTAGGAGATGAGGAGAATTCTGGGAAAGGTATGCAGGAGAGCCCACCAGAGCAGTTGCCATGTAAGCTGCCAAAGGAGTAATAGGTTCAGACCCTTCTCCGGTAAGATAAGACCATATGGAAATACTTAGATTGATAGAAATGGGTTAATAATTAAGGCAGAGCTAGCCGATGAGAAGCCCTAGTCATCAGCCAACAGCTTAATAACTAATATAGCCTCCTTATGTTTATTTGGTGCTAATAGTTGCAGGACCAGGATGGGACAAAAACTTTCTTCAACATTGTTGTGCTCTATTACTTTTTAAAGGGATTTGTTGGTTTGTTGTGTTCTCAGTAACTAATATTTGGTTTTCAAAGTAGTATACATTGGTCTAGGATAGTGGTTCTCAACCTCCCTAATGCCATGACCCTTTAATAAGTTCCTCATGTTGCGGTGACCCCAACCATAAAAAAATACTTTCGTTGCCACTTCATGATAGTAATTTTGCTACTGTTGTGAATCATAATGTAAATTTTTTTTTTGGTGACAGACTTGTCAGGGTGGTTATGACCCACATGTTGAGAACCACTGGTCTAGGAGCTTTAGACTCTAAACCCAGAGGTGCCTGGTCTTTCAGGACAGTTTGTATCATGAAATGCATTACCCATCAGTATGCTCACATCCAATGTCACTGGCCTCAACCCTGGAGATATGCTGCAGCTGATAGGGAACCTGGAGACCCTGGCAGCCACTTCAGGCAAAGTCCTTTGATGAGAACTGAAGACCATTCTTGGAGAGAATCATTACTCTGGGTTTTGTCAGTGGTTACCAATGCTCCTAAAAGCCAGCTGGGTAGATATAGCTACAGTTGAGACAAACTTGGTTTCACAAGCAGTAAACAGTGTTTGCTCTCTGATTCCAGTGGAATCTCTCCACAGAGTCCCCACACCATCCTGAACTGTCACATTACCCTCATCACACTCTGCCAACAGAGAAGTAAATTTATTTTAGAAGATCCATACATTAAGAACTATCCATTTAGTGCTCACACACGTCTTTACTGTCTGTGGCTATTTAGCAGAGTTAAGGAACAATGTGTTGCTGATGTCTGAAAACAGAAAAATCCAGAAGCTTACAGCAGCAGATGGTTTGACTCTTCCCTTATCCCCTTTGAGCCAACCCTGTCCTGGGCTTATTTTCTTGTCTTGTAGCAATATATTTTTTTACCCAGGTTCTACATTGCTTAATACAGGTAGTTTCGGCCTGTTGAATATGGATTCTTTTACTCAACAGTTTTTTTCCCAAACAGCATTTCCAGAGGGTCTGAAAACTGTGCTCAGGTTGACCCTGCAAAGACATTGTGGATCTCATTTTGCTTTTGAGCCAAGGGATGAGCCTGGACTCAGAAGCATATGGAAGTGGAACGCTGTGAGAATTCTCCGACAGAAGAGAGCCTGAGTTGTCATCTTGTATTCCGTAGACAGATGCCAAGTTTGCTTTCTAGTGAAGCCGAGTTGAGACCAAAAATAAAAACACTGCTGGTGAATACTGCAGGTTTCGTTTGATCCTTCCTTCACAAAGCCCCTATATTTTTACACCCACCCAGCTTACCTATACTGCTAGAGATTGTACAGCAGAGGAAGAGCAACTGATACTTAATGTTACCCTTACAACCACCAGCATCACCATTGGCCATCGTCACAGCCACCGTCGTCATCACAGCCACCACGGGAATCTGTTTATGGCCTCTCACTGCTGTCCATCACTCCCTGCTCCTGTGTCTAGGTCACATGACTCTCTCTGTTTTATTTCACTTCCCAGCATTCACTATGCTCAGTCAGCCAGTCCTGGGAAAGCACTGAACCATAGGTCCTACTTTCCTGCTGAGTTAGCCTATGATAAACCTTTCAAGATTTCACAGTCTGAAAAATAAGAAAATTAACCTTTGTCCTCAGGGTTGATATACTGAATTAGCTAGCAAAGGGAGACAGAATGTATTTGCTTAGATAAGCACACAAGGTCCGGCATTACTGTGATCAGCCATGGCTTCTGTGATCAGTAGGATAGTCTCCAGGTATTTTCAACTCCTAATATTAAATGACCCCTAAGAAGTTCACATCACCATCATTTCAGCCAAATTATAGCCAGGAGATGTTTTCCTGTCAGACAGAGAAGTGTAGCATATTTGATGTAATACACCACTGTTGGAGAAGAGCATCGTGTTACTTTCATGCTCCCAGTACTATGACCTGGGGATACAATGAGAATTCCAGATGAGGCTGTATGGCCAGTGTTTAAGCATGCTTCATTCAGAATAACCAGGGCCATTTCCACCTCCTCATTTGCATGGGGGCAAACCTTTCAATCAATATTCACAATCATCTGTTGAAACAGAAAGAACCCAACCCTCCACCGACTATGGTAGAAAAGAGGAGAAATGTTGACTTGAGGACTAGGTAGTGAAGCTAGAGAAATGGGTGGGTCCTAATTTTTTCCTAAAACACTGAAGCCTTTCAAGCAAAATCTTACCTGGAATGAAGCAGGGATGAGGCTTCAGAACAGCATTCTATTTCTTACTCCCAAATGGGGCTGCGTGGAACCCCAGCCCTACACATACAGTGCAAACCACTAGAGCAGCAAAATCTGGGATCCTAGGACAGTCTTAAAGAAGAAGAGAAGGGCCGGGGCCAAAGACATGGCTTAGTTTAGTAGAAGGGCTTGCTCCACAAGTGCGAGGAACTAAATTCTGACTCCCGGAGTCCAGGTGAAAAGCCAGGGGTGGTAGCATGCTTGTGATTCCAGAAATGGTGAGAAGGGAGGTGGACATGGGTAGACCCCTGGATCCTCCTGACTCACCTAGACTACGTGGCAAAGTTCCAGGACGATGAGAGTCCCTGTCTCAAACTAAAGGTGGAAGGCACCTGAGGGTAACACCCAAAGTAGTCTTCTGACGCCCCCAAACACATGTGCTGTGCACACGCACACTTATACGTGTATGTATGTGTATTCATTCACATGTGATCATAAAAATGAAAATATAGTTGTTCCATGGCTGCTTCTGGGTGTTTTTGTTATATAGGCATGCCATGTCAACTTATAGGTTGTGCAACTGAGAAGCCTTCCACTCCCTGCCTAAGGCAGATGAATTCACCAAGTAACCTTCTTTACCTCAGAGGCAAGCCTCGTTTTGTCTTCAACTGGACAAGACAGAGTTATTTGGAAATGATTTCAATTTATCTTCTTTGCTATGCTCCCACCATTCCTTTCCCACCCACCTCTTACAACAAAGCTATAGTCTCACCCTAGATCATGGGTCTCAAGCCCAGTTCTTCTCTGCTTGGCCTCCAAGTAGAAGGGATTCTGAAGGATCTTGCCATTTCATTACCGTGTAGCTTATTACCCCTCATGGAGACAATACCCCATACCCACCTATGCACACCACATCCATGAAGCCATACATCCCATAGCAGATTTGGAAGAGGAGGTCTTGGCGTTGCCATTTTGCTGAGGGACTGAAGGTCGACCAGATGAGCCAAGAGATACTGGCGATGAGGAAGAGAGAACCCAAGATGGCAGCTGCAATCTGAACCTTCTCGATGACTGTCAGGGATATGGCCTGCCACTGGGGAGGAGAGAGTGACAGATTAGCTGCTTGAGTGCCTGAATCCCATTCCCACAGTCTTTTATTTTATGTATGTTTTTTATTTAAATTAAAAACATGCATGCTTCAAATGTCAAGCCCGGCTCCCCCCCTTCTCCTTCCACCAGCCCCACCCCCACCTCCCCACCCCCAGCTCAATCCTCATATCATTCCCCAGGGAGGATGAGGCCTCCTTGGGGGGATCTCCAGAGTCTGTCATTCCATCCAGGGCAGGACCTAGGCCCTTCCCATGTGTCCAGGCTGAGAGAGCATCCCTCCATGTAGAATGGGCTCCCAAAGTTCATTTGTATGCCATGGTGAACAGTAGTCTACTACCTAAAGCCCCAGAGATTTCTGAGGCCTCCTCACTGACACTACCTTCATGGAGTCTGGATCAGTCCCCTGTTGGCCTCTTAGCTGTCAGTCTGGTGTTCAAGAGCCCCCCCTTGTCCAGTCAGCTGTCTTTGTGCCATTCCCACAGTATTACTACTGCTCCAATAGCTCACTGGTATAGAGTTTAATCCAGGGCTTCTCTACTTGTAGTACAATGGACAGGCTTGCAGAATCATATTATATATTTGATGCAGAGGGAACCTGTGTCGTTTAAAATGATCAGACATCATTGTAAGGAGGCTCTGGGCAGGCATGGCTGAGGAGGAGACCCTTATACTTTCATAGATATAGAAATTCGAAGTCAAGAAGGAAAACAAAGAGCTAGTGTGGGTGTTGTTCCAAGGAGCCAGAATATTCCTTTCAGAGAAACACAGTTGTTTTTCTCACTAATAGGTGCCAAGAGGTCTTTCTTGACTGCTTTATGTTGTTTCTACAACACCACCTTGCATGCCATTTAATATGCATGTTGGAGATCAACAATTTGACAAAGGAGAGGACATGGGATGTGGGAGTAAGAAAAAAACAGCTCACAATAAACCAATTATATTTTAACCCCTTATTTTTCAAAGAAAAAAGTGTGCTTATAACAGTATTGAGATAGAAACTGGAGTGTGGGTGAGTTTTGGCTATGGAATTTTATGATTATATGCTTTATCTATGGAGTAATGTCCTAAATTAGCCTTGAGAAAGATTTTGGTTTAGGCTTGTTTCATTTAGCAAGTACGTATTGACTATGTGTCTGGCCGCTATGCTAGGTGCTGGAGCTAAAGCACCAGACAAAACTGGACAAGACCCTTGCCCGATGGTGCACATAACTCTAAGAATTTATATATGCAATCCATCATGGATCTGCATCGTTCCATGGGAACTTTCCCAGAAACCATTGTGGCTTACACACAACAGAGAGGCATAGTGCCTTCCACCTGCCAATGGGGATCCCTCCTCTTGCTGTCATTGGCCTAGATAGAATAGGCCGGTGGCCTCCTGAAGGAAGACTCCTAAACAGTAGGGACTTCCTCCTGGACCCCAGATTAGGCACAAACCATACCCAAATATCTGTTTTCACAGACAGATCCTTTGTTAAGTGGGGATGAAAAGTTAGTTTTCTGACTCAGGCAGAAAACAGCAGCAAATGACCTTGCAGGTGTAAATTTTAAGAGAGGAAGAAGGGGAGGTCTGTGTTAGAACATGGTGGTAAAGGAGACAGGGGATGAGGGAGAAGGGGACAAGGGAAAGGGGTCAGGGGCTTTTGTCCCAGAGGGACAAAGATTGGTTCTGGATAGAGAGGAGACAGACATGGCACATAAACAAACGGCAGTTTATAAAGGTACAAGGGGAAACCCGTGTTAGGATGAGGTGTTTAATTTTAAGTTGGCATGTTAAATTAGGTGAACCAAAGGGTTTTTTTTTTATTGCTAGGCCTCAATACTTTGATACCAGGATCTTGGTGGTCAGCCCCAGGAGGCGGAAGTGGCCAAATAAGGGATAGACCTTGGGAGCTAGTTTTAGGAATGTATTTACCAGATTTTTTTTGTTTGTTTGTTTTAGCAAGACAAAGAGAATGGGAGAGAAGGACAAGGCCTGCAGAGCCACACTTCCTTTCACCTCCAAGGAACAGTAAGTATTGGAAAACATCTCACTTTTAGTCCGGATGTAGGACATGGGCCTTAACATTTAATTACACAGATCACATCCCATTACAGAGAATTAGCCCTCTAAATTTTCCAGTGCTTCCCCAGCCTAGGCTTACACATAACAAAGACATTTTCCAGAAGACGGCCCTGGCCCTATCGTATAGACTTCCCTCATGTACAATAAATGCTTTTTCCAGAGCCAATCCCCCACTGTCTAGAAGACAGTTTCTAAGGAGATTTTTTGTTTGTTTGTTTCTACTATTTAGGCATCCCTACCTTCTCCTCTTCAGTCATAATCCCAATGATATAGAGGTTTAGAAAAGTCCTCTTTATCCCAATAACCCTCCTTCCCACCCCAAGCCCCCTACTGGAGCTCCTGACCAAAGTGAGTGTGATGAGGAAGGATGAGGATGAGGTGCTGTCCACAAGAAACTCTCCCATCCTGTGAGAGGCTCCATGGAAATGGAACGGGAGGAGGTACCTTAAGGAGAGAGCTGAGGAGCAGAGAGCCCTGGGATCTGTCAGGAGGGCTTGCAGTGGAGAAGGGCATCAGTGGTCCCGAGCCCTGCTGCCACCAACCACTCGGAACATCAGGATCTCATTCTCATTGACGTTCTGGTCCCCAGATCCTATGACTTTACCCCTGTGAACTCCAGTGCTATGGCACCAGGGAGTGAAGAGACAAGTGTAGAGTGCCAAGAGGGAATTCTGTCCCTTCAACCAGGAAGGGACAGCAAGTAAGGGGTCAGAGGACCTCGTTCTGATTGAGCGTTTTCCCCAAACTTACTGGCCATGAACAAGAAGTTAATAAATCACAATGACTGCCACTTTTCCCTTCTTGAAAGACAGAAGTAATTGGTGTCTATTTCCTAGAGTATTGTGAGTGTTAAATGTGAAGCCAGAGCATGAAGGGCATTCTTTACTGTTTCAGTAAAGACAGATGAACTTGTCAAGGCAGGGGTAAACCTATGTATGTACATGCGCCTGGGTATTATATTAGAGGACAGGTGTATGGACTCAGGGATTCCTGTTGCAGACAGCAACCTGCTCTTCTGCTTCATAGCTGTGCAGCCTTGAGCAAGTTCACAAATCCCTCTGTGCTTCCATTGTCTAACCCTGTGCATCGAGTAATAATAGCACTCACTTCATTGAGTTGTTTCCAGGATTAAACTTGACAATACATACGTGCGAACTGACACTTAACAAGCAGAAAGTGAATGTTTATTCATATATCATAGTCTTCCTTCACTTAAGGAGGACGCATTCCAAGCCCCCAGAAGATACCTGAAGATGGTAGTGGGCCCTGTATCCAAGTACTGTGCTGCCTCATGCCAGTTGATCTGATAGTCAAGATGGCTCCTAAGTAACCAATGGATAAACAGCATATACAGCTTGAATGGATGCACAAAGGGATGACTCATACCCTAGGTAGGATAGACCAGGAGTTATAAATTTTTCACTCTACTCAGAACAATAATACATAATTAAAAGTTATCCTTTCTCGAATGTTCCTTTCAATATTTTTGGTTGCAGTTGGCCATGGTTAATTAAAGCCATGGGATGATAGAATTAATGAAATTTCCATTCAGAGGTATGAAAAAACAAGGTGAGAAGCAGTCAATGGAACCTTGAGACCTACTAGACTATGACTGCTTTCTTAGTAGATATTCTAGATACAAACTTTACTTTGAGAATGTCACTAATATGATGCCCTATAGTGAAGACTTGAGTTATTTCTTCTGTCTTTGTCTGGGATACAAACCAGGAGATGAGAGAGCTAAGATATGTGAAAAGGTACCTCCCAGCTATGATGGCAGAACCCTATCCGTTGCTCTGTTGGTTTCTAGACAGGTCTTACAGCTCCAACCTCTACTGCAGATAGTTCAGCTGGGCTTTTTGCACTGAGGGTGACCACTGTGGCATAACAGGCAATTGTGTCACACTTAGCCAGGCCAGAGAAGCCCAGGACACACACTTGGAATAATTTAGGATACAACAAAACAGCACAGCTTCAAGTCTAAACTGTTTCTAGACAGAAAAATGAACTGGCATTTGCTGAGTACACACCATTGCATTTCCAGGATCAACAGAAGCACAGGGGTCCCCACTGCCTAGAAACTCATGATTGAAGTCAGCGTAGTAACTTGGAAATAGATTAACAGACTGATGTTGCCTGCACTGCCATTTGCTTACGTGATGCAGACTTAAAATAACCTTTTCTTTACTCCAAGGGAAAAGCTATACCTGAATGATTTTTTCATTACACGAGTCAAAGGTGGAACCAAGATGGGGGTGTCTTGGGGTGAGTTCATAGATTTTGGATCTGGCCTTTCCTGAGGCCTGAGTCAGCTGTAAAGAAAGGAGCAGGTTAATGCACTCAAACCTCCACTGCACCCTGAGGACACGGAATCAGCTGTTGCTTGCACTGCTATTTTAAGATGCCTCAGGATCTGAGACGAATGACTGAAGACAGAACAGCAGTCAGGAGGGGCTCCCTGTCAAGAGTCTGAGATGCCTGGGAATCCGGTGCTTCCCTCCCCCCGAGAATTCCTGAGAGTTGCTCCATGGAGAATGCTACAGGGAACTCCACATGTTTTTAAGTGCTGCTCAATGCAAAGACCCTACTACAATCACCCACTCCCAGCCCTCTTGGATTTGCAAGGTTGACTCTGCCCCACTCACAGAGGAGCGAGAGTATCAGGCATCTGTGGTCTCCGTCCTCACTGTCTTGCTGGCTAATTGATTACATGGCTTCCTGACAGATGATGTGTGTGTGGAGGGATTTTCAGAAGCAGCATGGTGTGAGTGTGGAGGGGGGCATGCGTACTGTCGTCACTGCTAAACTGTTTGATGTGACTGGTTGGCACGGGACCTGCCAGCAATTGGAGTGAAGATGGCTGTGTCAGCAGAGAGAGAGGAGAGGGTGGGCAGAGAGAGCCCTGAGTTCTGCCAATCTGATTGACAGGTCCCTAGTCTAGCTCTGGGGCTGCTTTCCCTTACCTCTCACGGCAGGCTTTTGTTACTCTGCCATCGCGGCTTCTTCTTCCTTAAGGCACAACCCCTCCTCCATTTTCTTTGGCCCTCTTAGCTGTTTCTTCTCCATTCCTTCCCACTCTGTCCCTTGTTACAGAAAGTGTGGTCTGTGGGCCAGCAGGAGTATCCCCCATAGCTTGTTAGCAATACAGGCTCTCAGAGCCTGCTGTAGACCAGTGAATTGAAGTCCACTTGCTAAGACTCTAGCTGAATCACAAGCACATTAAAGTCTGGAGAATACCGCTGAGCCATCGTCTACAGTTTCTTTTTAAGCCCTTGGCTTTAACTCAAGCCTAACCTTTCCCACCATGTATCCTTAGTCACCTACCTGTTCTCTTTGTCTTTGCTTTTCTCTTTCCTCCCTCCCTCCCTCCCTCCCTCCCTCCCTCCCTCCCTCCCTCCCTCCCTCCCTCCCTCCCTCCCTCCCTCCCTCCCTGTCTTTCTGTTCCTTCCCCTTTTCTCTTTTCCCATTCTTTCCTACCTTTCCTCTTCTCATTAACCCATCTGTTACTTATTCTGTCTCTTCCATCCATCTCCCCTGACCACTTTCCTTGTATGTCGTATATTTTTCTCTTTGCCCAACCCTTCCCCATCTTGTCTAGACTTAAGGGGAAAGAACATCTTTCCTCCTCTTCTGACTGTGAGGCTCCTAGTCACCAAGCTGCCCTGAATCTGAGGTTCAGTAATCCCCTACTATAAAGCAGGTGATGAGGGAAGCCTGGATTTACCTGCAGAGGATTCTTTGTGCTTATGGCGATGACATGGTACTTGTAGTAACACAGCTCACAGCTCCAGCAGCCCCTTTCACTGATCCACTTGATGAGACACGGCTGGTGGGTACATTTGACTGAACCGTCACAGCGGCATGGGCTTAGCAGCTCTCCCTGTGGGAGAAAAAGAAGGAATATGATAAGCCTAGAGCCTCAGTCCAGCAGGTGATAGATAGGTGGATGGATATGGAAACCCTGATTTGAGCCACTCTCAAAGGTCAGATAAGGCCACTCCATCCAGGCCACAAGCTCTGTCTGGAGGCACCAGAGTCTACTGAAGAGGCCTCGACCCCAACATTCCCACCATAGAAGCCAAGCAGCTTTAGTCAGCTAAACTACCAGTTCTGAGATCTTCCTCCTACCTGAAAATATACAAAACAATGCTTCTTGAACTGCTTAAGATCTAGGATGTCACCAAGCAGTGGTGGCACACTCCTTTAATCCCAGCACTTGGGAGGCAGAGGCAGGTGGATCTCTGAGAATTTGAGGCCAGCCTGGTCTACAGAGCAAGTGCCAGGACAGCCTCCAAAACAATACAGAGAAACCCTGTCTCAAAAACCACACACACCACACACACACACACACACACACACACACACACACACACACACACACACACACACAGACTTTGGATGCCCACAGAAGCCTTCTGTAGTTCAATGGTGGGTGGTAGGCTCCACAAGTTTCTCTTTGGAGACTCAACCAAACCCGACTTCCCACAGGGCTAGAGAGGTGACATGACAGAAATATGCTGGTGGAGACAGGAGTGATTTGGAGCATACAGATCAAAACCAGGACAGCCTCCACCATCTCCAGCCATCTACAGATGAGGGAATCTGATAGATTTTGTAGTTGTAGTATTGGTGATTGAACCTAGGACCCCGTACAGACCCCCCTTAGTCCTTCAGGGAATCTTTCTCTAAAACTTCTCATCAGCCTGATTGTAACAGTTTAAAAATATGCCACCTGGGTCACCCTGACCAAGTGTAGGGATGCCTGTAGTCCATAGAACGAGCCTTTGTATTCCCTGCAAAGACACTGGCCTTCTCAATGATGCTTTCCAAGGAGGGTCCCTGAATGGAAAAGAAATGCAGGTCAGGCCTGAGTCCTGGGGACTGTGGAGGTTGGCTAACGTCCTTGCCGAAGCCCTGGGTTTCTCCAGCCAACTTTGGGGCAAAGGACAAAAGACCAGCTTAGGAGCATTGGAATCTGGGAAACAAATCTGGCCAAGTTAGATGGTGTCAGGATAGGTGACACCAAGGAACCTCTGTGAACCTCACCAGCTATTCTCCCCTCCCTCTCCCTTTCTTTTTCTTTTTTCCTGCTCTTTAAGACAGAGTTTCTATGGGTAGTCCTGGCTGTCCTGGAACTCACTCTGTAAACCAGACTGGCCACGAGCTCTCAGAGATCCGCCTGCCTCTGCCTCCCACGCGCTGGGATTAAAGGGATGTGCCACCACTGCCCGGCTACCATCTCCCCTTTTTGGCTCTGTCTTTCTTCGCCTTCTTTGTCCTTCCCAGCTGCCTGTCCACCCTCTTTGCTCATTAAATCCCCAGTGACTCAGCTCTTCCATGTTTCCTCGGGACCTTAACACCTGGGCTCTGCATCCCCTCTGATCTTACTCGGGCCTTTGCTCTTGAGTCTTGCTCTTCCTTGGCTCCCTATGCTTCCAGTCCAGATCGCTCGTTCTGGATTCAGCTCTTCTGTGTCACTCCTATCAAAGGACCCATGCCCAGCCCAGTTCCTGATACTACATTTGGGATAGGACCGCGTGAGCCATTTCCCTGCTAACTTGAATATTTCATCAGTTAGGAAACTACGCCTTCTCAACCACGGATAAGCGAGCCCAGGATCTTCTGGTCCCTAAGTGTACCCATCTGCATCTTTAGTCACATTCTTCACTGTAGACTACAGAACCAGCCATCTCCTTTTTACGATTTCTGCAATCATCTTTCCCTTTCAACTCCTATACAAAACCTTAATCTCGGCTTGTGTGAAGTCCTCAGTTACTCAAGTGGTTCATTTTGTTTTTCAGATGGCTCTAATGCCACTTCCAGCAGGGAGTCATCCGTGACTTCTCCTGAGACGACTTTACTGGATGAATTTAGCATGTCACCTTAGAGAACCCAGCTCACGACCACCAGGATCTGCCCTTCAGAGGACCCCTGGAAGGCAGGGGCAAGGTTTACATCTTTGTACACCCTTTCCCTGGTGCTAAGCCCTACAGTGAAAAGCACTTGGCAACCTTTTGTGTTTGAATGATTAAATGAAAAAAAAAATAAACCAAATGTCATCCTAGGCTTGTGCATTGTCCACTCTATGAGAATAGGAACCATGTTCATCACTTTTGTTTGTTTTTGGAGGCAGGGTTTCTTCATGTAGCCCTGGCTGGCTGTCCTGAAACTAGCTCTGTAGACCAGGCTGGTCTAGAACTCGCAGAGGTCTGCCTGCCTCTGCCTCCTGAGTGCTGGGACTAAAGGCGTGCACCACCACCACCAGAGGTAGCAGAGATACTCAGGTATCCAGCATCATAAAATATCACCTAGTTCCCCACGCTGCTCCTCAATCACAGATAGCTTCTCTTCACTGTGGCCTTTCCCAACCCCATTTCATGGCACTCCCCATTAGTCTCCAGGTCATTGCACTGTGACCCCCTCACAGGGCAGTATTTTGCACAACGTTACATTCCTAGCACTTGGTACCATAAGACAACAATCTGACTTTGGCATCTGATCATGGACTTCCGGTGTGTTGAACGAGACACTTTACTTCTCCAGGACATAGCCAGTCTCGGGTTCTGTGATGCCTGGCAGCGAAGAGGAGATAGGAGTTGTGCACGTTTGCAGGCCTTTCGGTATGCGTAGCAAACTCAAACTCCCTGAGGTGCTGAGTATCTGTGCTATGGCTGTGAGAAGGAAATGGGAGGGGCGAGTGAAGAGAGGTGCTGGGGGAGGGGCAAAGCCCTCATTATTCATGGCAGCGTTTCCTAGGCTCATTAATTCTAACAGGATGAGCTAGGTTTGATTAATCGGGTTGTTAAGCAGCCATGTCAAGTCGCCGATCAGGTAAAAGACATTACTTCCGGTCGCTGGCAATGAAACCAAGTGACAGCAGCCCCGCACCCCTTGTTTCCCAAGCAGCAGCTAGGAGAAAAAGCATGAAAAGCTACTGGCTGGAAACAGCTGATAGCACGATCTGGGCTCTCCACCTTGGCTCTGTATGGGGACCATTAGATCTCACTAGAGCCCTTTGAACAGTCACTTACCTATTAATAGAGGGAGGGTGCTTGGCCCAGCCTGGTCCCAGGGCCTGGCTCAGGGGCCAAGAGGCCAGAACTAAAGTGCTTCCCTGAAACAACTTGTCAGTTCCGGACATGCGCACTAGACAATCCAAAAGGCAGACCAAAAGGGATTCACTTCTAGCACTACAAGTATTAGTAAACAGGGTACCAAACCTCCTTTGAACAAAGCAATGCTAGATCTTAAAAAAAAAATCAACGAAGAAGCTCTTTTAAACTTTGCATTTATGCAAGTGCTATGCACATACATACATACATACATACATACATACGTACATCTCCACCCTCAGGATAAGGACCATAGTCCTTTTACTGGTTAGGGGGAAATGCCAACTTAGCCTAGGCCCTTCTGGTTATACCCATGTGTCTTCAAGAGCAACAGGATAAACATAACTGGCAGCAAAAATGGAATCATGTTAAACTTAATGAAGAAGTTCCTCGCAGTGAACAGCAGTAATGGCTAAAATGAGGGGTGGGGTGAGTGCTACAGCAATAGCTCAGTTTAGTTGGTGAAGTGCTTGTTGCTCAAGGATGAGGACCTGAAGTTTGCTTCCCAACACTCACATAAAAGGTTGGGCATGGTGGTGCATGCTTGAATACCCAGAGCTGGGGAGGCAGGGACAGGAGGATCCTTGAGGCTCACTGGTCAGTTGCCTAGTTTCAAAATGGCCATCTGCAGGTCTCACTGAGAGGCTGTCTCAAAAGTAAGGTGCATGCCTTTAATCCCAGCGCTCGGGAGGCAGAGGCAGGCGGATCTCTGTGAGTTTGATGCCGTTGTGGTTTACAGAGCGAGTTCCAGGACAGCCAGAGAAACCCTGTCTTGAGAAGGAGGAGGAGGGGAGGGAGGAAGAAGAAAAAGAAGGAGAATGCAATGTCTTAGTCCATGTCACAGAGCCTATCAATGACTTGGGGGAAAAACCAGGGCTTTCTGGACAGCACCAGCCTTTGAATCCCACCACACTGAAGCCTGTGCTGTGTATCTCTCTTCTGTCTCCCTCCCTGGAGGAGGGAGGGATATTTCTGACCCACCTCAGGCCCCTCAGTCAAATCTCCCATGACGGCCAGATGCAGCCCTGTCTCCTCTCCCTGCTTCAGTACACACAGTCTGGTGTGGCATCATTTTCATATCCTCTGAGATTTAGGCTGATACCTGATCTCACTGATAGCCCAGCAGCTAGGCAAACTGGAGATGCCCAGGAGAGGTGTGGACTATACAATGCACGCTCCAGGGTGCGGGGAAGAACAAGGCCTTCTAGCCAAGCTCCTGGGCTCTACCCTTTGGGTGGGGACAATTATAATAAACTAAAGGCAGAGTGCAGCAAACTCCAGTGGTCAAAGGGGCTCACTAAATGCAAAGGGATCAGACACTTCTCAGGGCTTTGGGACAACGAAGAAACTGTCTCTAAGTGGGGTGGAGGGGGAGTAGTTAAGAAAATGCAATTTACAAATCAAGCACTTGGGTTTTGGATGTCTCTTTGCCCATAACTAGCTAAGCAAATGTAGACAAGCCTCTGACCTTTGTGATGCTCTGTTTATTTACCTTCCAAATACAGACAACTCTCATCTCCTTAAAGGATCAAATGAGATGAAGTTTGCAAAGGGCTTGGCAGTCCCCAGCAGAAGTAAGTCCTCTTGCTAAATTGCAGTTTTAATTCACATGTCTTTAAGGTTTCAGTTCAGGTTTTTTTTTTCTGTTACAATTCAGTTTCCTTATGGGCATGCTAAGATTGGTCAAACAGGTAAGAAGGGAACAAGAGACATAAGAAAAGGCTCAGCTGGGTCACAGAGAGAAGTTAAGATTAGAGGGAAGTCTGTCCTTCTGGGACAGGAATCAGGACACACTATTTTAGATTCCTAGTCCAGAAATGTCCTTGTGCTACTACAGGACACAGGGAATACTTGAGGGGCCTTCAGTTTAGGGGTGCTAGACAAGAGAAGAACACAGTTCTCTAGGGTTGACATTGTGCTATAGGCAGCAATTTTCTAGCTGTGGCTGTGACTAACCTGGTGGAAGGGATCAAGAAAAGGATGAAGAATCTTCTACCAATGGGGCAATTGGTAGCTGCAGTTCTTTCTCCATTCACAGATTTTTCTTGTTTATTTTTGAGGTTGTTTCATTTTTTGTCTTTTTCAGTCTGAAGGTCTGGCTTCAAGAGTCCTTAAGTTACCTGGTTGCTATGGCAATACCAGGTGAGCCTAAGACTGTCTTTTTCCATTCATCCATAACCAGGTATCCTGACACTGAGTAGCAAGAAATAGATATAGCATCTTGTGGCAAAGACAGCCCCGAACTGGGCTGGAGTTTGCTGTTCTGGGATATCAAAACAAGGAAACCATAACACACCAGCCTTAGGGCACAGTTTACAGTTACTTTCCTTTATTGAGACTCATGGTGATTAAGAACCTGGCTCTCGTCCTAGACAGTCTTGGCTTTATCTAGGCTCTGACTGTGTGACCTTGATCAACTTGTTGACCGCTCTATGCCGGGTTCAGTCATTTTTTTTTTTTTGTTCATGCAGTATTTACGTACTATGTTCCATCTTCTGAATGGGAGGCATGACGCTCTGATAAAGAGAGACAATAAATCAGATAAACAAGTCAGTTGTGTCTACCTAAGATATGCTGTGATATGCTATGGAGAAAACAGCATGGAAAGGGAAAAGGGACTATGGAGGAGGACGAGGCAGACTGAAATTCTAAATAGGATGGCATAGTGGTTAATCTTCATTGTCAAGTTGGCTGTGTTTAGAATCACCATGGAAACACACCTCTGGGTGTGTTTATGAAGTCATTTCTGGAAATGCATAACTTGAGGGAAGACCAATCATGAGTGGAGGTGGCAGCATCCCAGAGCTTGGGGCCCAGAGTGTCTGAGAAAGGAGTTAAGTACAGGCATTTATCTCTTTCTGCTTACTGCTTTTGGATGCTTCATAGTCTCACTGGATGGCTGTTCTTGCAATAATGGACCGTATTCCCTGGAACTCTGTGGTGGCTCATCTTGGGTGTCCACTTGCGTGGATCTAGAATCCAGTAAAATTCTTGCATTTTGTCAGAGCAACTAGAATAGTAACTTTATTTCATAGCCAATGGCTATGGAAGCCCTATGAAAAAGGGTATTTGAATTAAGATGTGAGGCAGGCAAAGGAGTAAGCCATGCAGATGTACGGGACCAAGCATTCTGGGCACTGGGAAGATGAAGCGCAGGGGTTCTGAGGCAGAAACGTGACATATTTCAGGAAAACCAAAGACACTGGCATACTAAGATTGAGTAAGTGAGAGGAAGGAAAATAGAAGAGCTCAAAATAGGGATCAACGGTGAGGAAACAGATGAGGCAAGGGTTATGGACCACAGTAAGGGCTTGGCATTTGTGAATGAGATAGGTAGTCTTGAATGTTTTGAGCAAGGGACCATGGAGACTCTCTTAGTCTCTAAGCCTTTCTTCTTGCCTACTTCAAATGATATGATGTGACTATGCATGACAGATTGGAGGGAAATAAAGACAGAATCTGGAGATAGAAGGCCATTGCAATCATCCAGGTAGAGGATGAATACATGGTATCAATACAAAGCCTAAGAAATACATTGTTGAAGTTGGTTGGAGGTTAGCTGTGGTATGTGTGCAAGACAGGAAAGTAGAGGACGATGCTAATTTTGCCTTGAGCATTGGGAAGAATGGGTGAGTTGCTTTTAGTTGAATTGAGAAAGACCAAAAAGAAGCAGGTTTTGGAGGAAAGATTGGGTACTCACTTTTGAAACTATCAACCACGAGAGACCCATCAGCTATCAAGTGTGAATACCCATTAGCCTGACATCTGGGGCTGAGACCAGATAGGAGCATGAGACTCATTAGGAATGAGGGGGTGTTGTTTAAACACACACCAGAAAAGAGGGGCACCAGGTCTGCTCCCAGTGAATTATCAGAAGTTTAGAAGTCAGAAGACGTTGGAAACAGACAGCTAGCCAGGTTTGAAAGAACATGGTATTCTGAAAGCTGAGGAAGAGTACAAAGTGTGCTAGGAAAAGGGGAGCCGTCAACCTTGTCAAATGTTGATGGACCCCGTTAGATGAGAGCCAACACTTAACACACAAATTTGGCAAACTTCTGAGTTTTTCCTACTTTCTAGGTGAAATATGAATAAAAGCAGTTGGGAGTTGAGGATGAAGGTGAAGGATCTCATTTCCTCTTCACTCCTCCCTCATGCTTCCAACTTTAGTAGGAAGGAGCCATTTGTTGAGAAAGAGTTAAGAGACAAAGATTTCCATAAGTGGAACAGTCCACTAAAGCTTGCTCAGAGAGTCTGTATTAGGAGAGTCTGTATCAGTAAAGGGAAATCCAGGACCTTGAAGTTGTTTTGCTATGAAGACCCACAGGACCTAAACTTTAAAGTCATAATTTCCCCTCCAGATTAGAACTCCATATTGTGATAGGGAGGGATGGGTATAGGGGTAAGAATTAGGTCATAGGGGTTGTGTGTGGGTGCATGCATGCATGTGTGTGTGTGTGCATGCATGCGTGTGTGTGTGTGTGTGTGTGTGTGTGTGTGTGTGTGTGTGTGTGTTTGGGACATGGAGATGCCAAAGAAGGTAGAGACTTCCTAGTGTCTGACCTAGGTAGTGTTTCTGATGACAGGTAGCTGACAGGGAAAGTCAGACACTGTTTTCTTTTATTCCTTGAAGCCCTCACATTCTGGGACCAGTTAACAGTATGAACTATTAATAGTACACACACACACACACACACACACACACACACACATACACACACACACACCTACCTCTGACTATAGGCATAACAAGCAATATCATTGGTCCAAAACATTGATCAGTTGTTTGTATCGCCATCTTCTAGGTGTGTGGAGAAAAGTTGAGACAGGAAGAGACAAAGCCCAAAACAAAGCTGGGATAATCTGGAAAATCCCAGTGTCTTCTTCCATCAGGACAGCAGACAATCATTTCCTCATTCTCCAGATTGTGGGAGTCAACGTATTCTGACATCAGGATCAAGACAAAAATGACTTATCATGATGGACTCTTTGCCAACGACTGTGAAGGATGAAGGGAAGGGAAGATGATGACCTCTAAAGATGCCCCAAGACCTGAAAACCCATTATTGTTCAAAGACAAGCCATCCTGAATTCTGTGCATGCTGTATTGGACAGTGTATGAACAGATCTGTTTTCTGAAGAGAGTCTTTTAACTCCACCACCCATCCATACTGCCTTCCCAGACAGACCATGCTTTTCTCAATGGATCTAAGGTCAAATCTTGGCTTCAAGGAACCAACAGTAGGCCAATAATAGCGGAATGGGAATTATGAATTGTGAGATAATTTGATATAACGAAAAGAGAACTCTATTACTAAGATGGGGGAGATTTAAAGTCTAATAAACCGTAGTTATCTATACAAAATCCAATTAACCTACAAAATTATCTCTATTTCTATTCTCATACCAGCTACTGACTCTCAGAAGCACACAGACGCGGACACATAAAGCCTCACACATACAATCTACGTCCATCTTAACAGAAAATGTCCTAATCTATCTGCTCATCACCTCAAAAACAAAGCAAAAGAAATTCTAAAAGGGACAAGGAAGGTGAGCAGATGAACCCAAGCCCTCCAAACTGCAACATTCATTACCCTAGTAATTATTTCACTCCTTCCATGCTTCTCTCCCTATAATTTAACTGGTATAAGATAAATGTACCTATTCCCTCTAACAGCTTCTAAATTTACTCAACTGCTACTAGAGAGAAGAACTTAACCTCACAATAATTGAATTTAAATAACATCCAATTCTGTGAAGTCAAACATGATCTGCATAGTAAACAAACCTCAGGATTGAAGAGCTGGCAGGAAGAAGGAAGGTCATACTTAATGTGCATGTTCATAATTGTATCTGGATTTCTAACAGCCTAAATGCGTACTCTCATGTCTGTTTGTCTTTCTGTCTAACTCATCATCACCATCTCTACTGTCACCCAAGAGCCAGAATTAAAGGCTGATCCAGCCTCATTCCTCTGCCTGGCTCAATAGAAAAGCACAACTTAGATAAGCCTTGAGTAGCTAGAATTGGGCTATTTGCATACGGTGGGCTGGGCCCATGTCCAAGCTTCCAGGCTACTACACTTCTCAGGAAGTTTCAGAGATGCCAGGTCACTGTGTTCTCTTTTTGTTCCAGAAACCAGGCCAAATCATCTGACAGGTTAGGGGGAAAGTTCAGAATTGCCCTCTCTAATCAGTCCTGTGTGGTCCTTACACACCAGCGGGCGTACAGCCTCAACTGTGCAAAACTTTTACAATACTCCTTGGAGGCCCTGCGGTGAAACTCTCCTAAAATTAGTTTTCATTCGCTGTGATTAATGCATCGTTTGGAGTGTTTAGGGGATCTAGTGGAGGTTGCAGGTGCAAACAGGCTGGAATCACATGTTACTTCCTGATGTTTCAGATCAGGGATCTAGGTACTTAAGGTCACCCCTGACTCCCTCAAGAGTCACCCCTGGCTCCTTCAAGGGTCACCCTGACTTCCTCAAAGCACAAAAGACCTTTCCCAGGTGCAATCCCAGCTTCCCCACTCTCGGGCTGGTGACTCTGGGTTTAAGTGATCTCTACCTCAATCCAACATTTTCTGAGTTGAGGCTGCGTCAGAACGTCAGAATCACTTGGGAAGCTTGTTTAGTATCCCCGTGCTGGATACAACCCAGAGAATTCAACTCCATGAAGACCCACTTAAAGCAAAATTGGCTTGACTCACTTTGTAAAGTTTTGGACCAGCTACTCATTAACAAACCTTCTGCCTCCTACATTACTTCGAGACTTTCATGTACACAAAGATAAAAATAAGCACCAAGAATTAAAACTTCTTGGGGACTCATTGTGTGCCAATCTCCATCACAGCTTTGAATTCTGGGTTCAAATCCCAATTCTCTCGCTTGCTGGGTGAGAGACACTGGGCAAGTCAGCTACTCCTCTCCAAGCCCCATCTTGCCATCTGTGTCTATCCTGTCCTCCTGGTGTTTCTGCTGCTGTTGCCTCTCTTGTGAATCCATGCCCTTGAATACGTGCTAGCAGCCACGCATTGTCCTAAGCACCCGATGTGAATGACATGGTGTGACATGGTTGGTGAGGCCCTTGGCTCTGCTATGTGTTACTTACGTGATCTTGGGCAAGTTTTCTTAGGGGTTAAGGTAGGATCAAAAGCACTTCCTGTCTAGCTAAATTTCTCAGTAGGATTAAATGGGGGTAAGACGCAATGAGAAACGCTAGGAATCCACATGGAACACATAGGGAGTATTCATGGCAGCATGATTACCATGCTTTTCCATGTATGTCTACCTCTGCTGAAGCTTTTCATACCCTAGCAAAGAGAGGTGGTTACCGGCTCTGCAAATGAGAGCACTACACAGATTATTACCCCACCAAGGACCTCACTTTGCTGTCTTGAAATTAGAGTTCACGAGCCTGAAACCTGTGAGCCTCAAGTTGCTGTTAGCCAGGAATATGAGACTAGATGATAACTTGTGAGCAAGCTTGGAGTTTCCAGGTATTTGATATCTATCCTGGCATTTTGGGAGGAGGGAAGAACAAAGTCAGGGACCCAAATCCTTATTCACTGCCCAGCCCCCATGGCCCTCCCTTTTAGGACCTATCTTTCCCCACCCAAGCCTTCTTTTTCATATTCATGAGTTCTATCTGTTGTGACACTGAGTGGAGGCACGTATTAAGTTATGTTTGGTCATAGCTGTCATTCTTTTCCTTTCCTGCTTTGGGTATGGTTTCAGTCTTATGTGTTGGTGGGAAAAGAAAATATAGAGGAAGCATCAAGGGCAGGGCCAAAGACTAAAAAAGGAAGGAAAGAGGACATGATCAAAAAGTGTACTAAATTCACGCATGAAAACTGTAGCGAAACCCACTAGTTTGCATAATTAATATATGTTAACAATTATAATTAAGAAGAAGAGTTTAGCAACAAAAGAGGATCCAGAAGAAGAAAGACTTTTGCCTTGTAATCTTTTGCCTGCTTTTTAAAGAGATTATGGTAAGCCTGTCTATTGTTTGTCAATTCTTCCTGTATACTGGACTTCTTCAAATCAGCCTCACAATCCTTATACTTTACTTAGACCAATGGTTCTCAACCTTCCTAATGCTGTGACCCGTTAATATAGTTGCTCATATTGTGGAGACTCCCAACCATAAAATTATTTTCATTGCTACTTCATAACTGTAATTTTGGTACTGTTATAAATCCTAATGTAAATATCTGATATGTGACCCTTTAGGGGTGGTGACCCACAGATTGAGAACCACTGTCTTAGACAGATTAATCTGAAGCCCAGAGAGGTGTTGGCCTCCCTTAGGGTGCTACAATGGGACAGAAAGGATTCAACCCTGAGCCCTGTCCAGGTTCTATGCTCCCAAGAGCAGGTCCCATATCCCTTCAGGACTGGGATGCCCATGCCAGCGTCTGCTGCAAACCCAGCTCGGTTCTTTTCACACCTCTCAGGAAAGCGTACTATTCCTGAAATCTTGGCTGCAGCTCCCTGTCAGCAGAAAGCATGCTAAGCGAATTTGAATGACTCTGGCATGTGAATAGACTCCAGGCTGCTGGCTCCACGCTTCGGCTAAGCAGTTCCAAGTTACTGGGGCTGCTGTTATCTTGGCAATTTTATTTTCTGTTTCAAATCCTGTGGCTCTCTCTCTCTCTCTCTCTCTCTCTCTCTCTCTCTCTCTCTCTCTCTCTCTCACACACACACACACACACACACAGAGAGAGAGAGAGAGAGAGAGAGAGAGAGAGAGAGAGAGAGAGAGAGAGAGAGAGAGAGGCGGGGTTGTCTTAAAAGTACTCTTCCCTACCCCAGCCCTGGTTAGACTGCCCCCAATCCCAACAAATGGAAGGAACCCAAGAGCCTCTCCTTGCTCACCAGCACCTCCCAAAGTACTCTTTGAGCTCAGGCATAGAAACCTTTGTAGGGTAAAAGTGATAGAGGACCAGGGTAGGGGTGTGTGGGGTGTTGGGGTGGGGGTGTCGGGGGGATAGATGCAGATCAGCACTGTTTCCCCCCAAGGACTGAGGACAGTCACTTTTCAGGCACACTCAGCAGCCTTGGGTGGAACACCACCTCTTAGTCCTCGTGTCGAAAATGCAAGATGGCCCAGCCCAAGAGACATTCTCACGTGGTGAGACACATTCCAAATTCATCCAGGGTATCTGCTCTCGGCGTGATTTTTTTTTTTTTGCCTGTGTTTCACTTAATTGGGGGCTGATAAATAAAATATAACACCCTTCTGCTGCTTTCCATCTCGGTCAGATGACCAGGCCACTCAGCAAGCGCTTGTGACGTACTGTTCTCATCATTTCTGGGACTTGGCATGCCAGCCCCAGTGCTCCTCTTCTTAGACTTTGTGATTGTTTGACACTTCATTCATTTTCCCCTCGGCCATCATCTGTCTGTGCTGAAAGGCCCTATATTTAGATCCCATTCTCACATCCTTGGTCATTTCAGCCACTTTTTATAGATCTTTGCTGGACTTAAGGTTTTTTTTTTTTTTTGAACTTTCAAGTCATTGTCTCTTTAATAACCTGGCAGTAATTCAAAGCATAAAAAAAAAGTTAAGACTGTTCATTTTACGGGCGATGCCCATCACGACAGACTCAATCACGTAGTAACATAGGATTCCAAACAGCATGGGAAGGCTTCACTGCTCACGGGACTGACGCGTTTGGTTACTGATAATCGATCTGGGGGCGGGAAGCACATGAAATCAACGAACCCTCAGAGAACAGGACGCGGTTGCTGGGTCATGAGCACCTTGAAGCGTCTCTTGATGGTGATTCGGTGTCTTGAGTATTTGTCGTCAGGGGAGAACCAAGCAGGATGGGCAGAGCAAGTCTGTTGTCCCATGGGGTCAAATTTCTTCAACGTATAGACGCGATCGCCCTGCTCGTTGAGGTAATACTGGAGAAACATGACCGCAACTCAGCAGGGAGATGCCGACCAGTCCGCAGCCAGCCGCGTTTGCCTCTGGACTTAAGGTTTTAAGACACGCTTTCCAACTATGTCTATGCTCCTGCCCAGAGGCTGGGATGGGAGATGAAAGCTGTTTCTTGAAACTGTGTAAGATTGATTACAAATTCAAATCTCCTTTAACTACAGCCCCCTCCCACATAATTGCCCTCCAAACAGGAACATAATACACAGCCTATTTTTAACTTGCATTTCCCAGTCATACCTGTTCTATAAGAATTCCTCCAGTGATTTTCCTGATTTCACAAATCATGTCCAGGTGTCCTCAGGGGCGAACCCTGGAATGGACCACTCCTTCATAGGGCATGGGCATTTGTAAGACTGTGGATACAGGTTGCCATGTTAGTCTTCAAAAATGATAGTGCTGTTCACTAATACCAGAGTCAACATTTGCTTCCATTTGTTGCTCCGTACTCGAGGCCCTGCCCCTTCTCCATAGTCTAAGAGCTATCTGCTGAGGATATTGTAACATGACTCAAGAAAGAAGCCTGGGGAAATGTGGATAATCTGCCTCTGGACCTTTCATTGGAAGGGGCAGACTTCAGTGGTAAGACTCAGGCAATGAGCAATGCAAGAGAAGAAAGTCTAGAAAAGGAGGGACTGTTTCAGCCATGAAGGGCCATGATATACCTGGGCAGGGAAATATGCAGGATCTCAGCCTGAAGGATTTGCGTTCTCAGAGGGATAGATGGAAAATAGAGATGATTTGAGAATTTCTGTCAAGAATCTCTGCACTACCCAGATTCCAAGATGGCAGCTGAAGGGGTAAGCACTTGGAGCATGGAAGAGCTGCCAGTCAAGTGCATGCCCACTAATACCCTTTACAATACCCAAATTTAGAGATAGTACAGCCTTTCCAGTAAAACCTCACGACTGAGAGCCTGAGGTTAAAACGTATCTTATTGGAGCCTATGTTTTCCCCTGCTACAAGTCCAACCTTTTCTTTCTTCATTATGAATGGACAGTGCCCAGACTCTGCCATCTGTGAGCTCTGTCAGTCAACCCTAGCTGCCAACTATGCTTCTGCATATGCATGCCTAAACCTAAAACCTAGTCAACCACTCACTGTTCTTCACAAATCTACAAAGTAGTTAAATGGTTCACCTGCTACTGTTTGGCTGACCTTGACTGGATGCAATTCAAGGTCTATAAATTGGCTAGATATTGGCTGATCCAGGATGGGATGACCCCACTTTGATCCATGCATCTTATATCATCTAGTAATACTGCCCAGCTTGTTGGCACGGTGACAAGAATTCCCACTAGCAAGAGAGAGAGCAGGCCTTAGTCATCAAGCACTTTAAGTCTCTGCTTGCCATCACCTTTGTCAAGGTTCCACATCCCAAAGCAAGTCATGTAGCTCCTCTGGAACTGATGTGACTGGCCATAGCCCAAATGAAGTGACAAGAAGGAGGCCATTAATATGGTTGCTCCACAGCATTAGTTAGATGGCCTTGGACACTTTCCTTCTCTTGAGCCTTAGTTCCATTACCTGTAAAAGTGCACTTTTGTAGCAATTTCTCATTCTACTATATGTAAAATGTATGCCACATGATAAAGTTGTATTAATAAATTTGTATTAATTTCCCTTCTCTCCTTATTTTCCCTCATTTGAACTTTCCATCTTTCCTTAAGCAAATCATTCTTATATATTGTTTTCTGCATTCAGAGGCCCAATAGAACACTGAGCTTTATGTCTACAGCTTCTGTTGAACCCTCTGCTCTAGCTGAGAGCTGATGGGTCCCCAGCTCATCCTATTGTTCTGAATTGGGGATATTAAAAAGAACAATCAAGAAGTCTCTTCTCTTTTACTCCTGGGAACATCCAGTCCAGGGATGGTCTCTTGGCTCCCTGATACAACTCCACCAAGAGTGAGATATGAAGGGTTAAATACATTTGAACTAGCTGAGGATTCTGAATATAGGCAACAAGATAGGAAGCCCTCCATTTGCTAATTTAAATGTGAGCTTGGGGGTAAAATAAATACTCTGGCCTCCCCTTGGCTGATCAGGCTCTAGAAGAGACATTAATTGCAGCCAGCCAGTCCTGCTGAGGGGACCCAAAGCTGCCAGCTCCCTTGCTGGGAATGAAATAGAACTGTAATTGGCTGTGAAAGCATCATGGCAGGAGGTACAGAGAAGGGTTGGTCCTCACCCCCAAAGCAGGTGAGAGAAGCTTTGAGGGGAAGGACCAAAGGAGGTACAGGGCAGCCAGCACCTGCCCCACTTAGGGGTCATCTTGTCCCTGGACTATAGCCAAGGTGAAGGACCTTCCCATGCAGCATGGTCAGGGTGCTCACTACAAGAACACCAAGCTTCTAAACCTTCTTCTCATACTTGCTTCTGGCTTCCCACGAAAGAAAGAAGACATTGCAACTGTCACTAGTGTAACCACCCCTCTACTTCAGAGAGCTCTCCAAACACAAGCTTCACCTTGAAGAGTGTGCGCACATGCCTGGGTGCTAGCATGCCTGTGTGCACACATGCCTGGGTGTTAACATGCCTGGGTGCTAGCATGCCTGTGTGCACACATGCCTGGGTGCTAGCATGCCTGTGTGTTAGCTTGATGTGTGCTAACATGACGCATGCTCATTTGTGTGTTTCTGTAGTTTGAATCAGTGGTCCAGCACTCCTCTACAATTGTCTCAGAGAGACATTAACATTTTCTCATTCAAATAAATGAATGTGATAATGATTGGGGAAAAATTATTCTGAATGATGTGTGTATTATGTTATTGCAGTTCCCAGAACAAATGTAACAAAAGGTGACAAGTGAAGGCCAATACACATGTCCATGACAAGTAAGATAATTCAAGCTTTCAATCATGAATGTGCACTGGTGCATATGGTTTTCAGGGACAGTTAGGCAACTTGGTTATTTGAGCCTTATTTCCTCACCAATAGGATGAGAGTAACAGTAGCACTTATCTGATAAAACTATAAAGAATAAGGGACTATAAAATGCTTAGAACAGGGCCGAGGCTCAACTGTGCTTCACAGTTACTTGGAGTGAATATAGATAAAGAGGAAGTAGAACTAACGATTAACCCGTCTGTAATCTATTGAACTAGTGGTGTAGTGAACCTGTGACAAAAACGAGCCACTAAAAATACATAGGTGAAGATGATGCTTTCAAAAAACTCCTTTTAATGATATGAAGTTCAGAATTTTCAAGGAAACTTTAATTTATTAATACTTTAAAACTCAAGGCAATGAACCATCAACTTGTAACTACTAAGCAGCTTTATGTTTATTGTACATTTGGACTTTTATTGTCAATTTTTATTGATAATTCATCATAAATTCAGTTAGGACGGGGAGCATTTCCTTTAAGGGGACTGTTGAAATGGCATTTTATAACTTATGAAGGCACGGCAAGCTTCTAATTTGTAACCAAAAAAAAAAAAGCACAATCAGTTCCATTTCCCTCTCAATGTCCTTGTCCTCATTCATACTTCATGAGGAATAAGACATTAGTCTGGTATAAGCTCAGAATGTACCAATGAAAATGGAATGGCCAGAATAAAAGATACGAATGACCAAGTACAGTATCCTCCCTGTGACAGTGATAACGTCAACCACCACAGAAGTCTGTAGCCCTTAGGAAGAGCCCGAGGAAGAGGGCATTGATTCCTGCCTTTGTAAACAAACAGATCTTTCAGTAGTTGACTCAAACTTTGATAAGTTATGAGTGGTGGCATACACCTGTAGTGCCAGCAACTGGAAAGCTGAGACAGGAGGATCACAATTTCAAGGCCAGTGTGGGCTACATAGTGAGATCTTGACTCTGAGCTTAAAAACAGCAGGACTAGAAGGATGAGAACCTGCTGTGCAAGCTCAAGAACCCAAGTGTGTGTCCCTAGTACTCTCACAAAGGCCAGGTACAGAGAGGCATGCCTGTAACCCTAGCACTGGGCAGAGATGGAACCAGCAGATCCCGCAGGTTTACTGACCAGCCATTATAGTCAAAGTGGGGGAACTTTGGGTGTGGTGAGAGTCTTTGCATCAAAAACTAACACAAAGGACAGTAAAGGGGGATGTGATGTCAACCTCTGGCTTTCACCCACTTGCATGTACACATATGCCCCCTCGCACTCTGAAGACAGAAGAAGGGAAAGATAAGGCAAGAAAGGAAAAGAACTATCCCTTCCTCTTCTAACCCTGGTCTCCAGACCACACTTCAGTGCTAGGGAACTGAGCAGAATGGCCACTTAAAGAAGCTGTGTGCTCCTTCAGCAAAGTGACAGGATACAAGACTAACTCAAAAAAATCAGTAACCCTACTATATACAGAAGATAAATGGGCTGAGAAAGAAATCAGAGAAACAACACCCTTTACAATTGCCACAAACAACATAAAATACCTTGGGGTAAAGCTTACCAAACAAGTGAAAGACCTGTATCACAAGAACTTTGAGTCTTTAAAGAAAGAAATTAAAGAAGATACCAGAAAATGGAAACATTCCCCATGCTCTTGGATAGGCAGGATAAACATAGTAAAAATGACAATCTTGCCAAAAGCAATCTACAGACTCAATGCAATCCCCATCAAAATCCCAGCACAATTCTTAACAGACCTTGAAAGAACAATTCTCAACTATATATGGAAAACCAAAAGACCCAGGATATCCCAAACAACTCTGAACAATAAAGGAATGTCTGGAGGCATCACCATCCCTGACTTCAAGCTCTATTATAGAGCTATGGTCCTGAAAAAAGCTTGGTATTGGAACAAAAATAGACAGGTAGACCAATGGAATCAAACTGAAAACCCTGATATTAACTCACATACCTATGAACACCTGCTCTTTGACAAAGAAACTAAAATTAAACAATGAAAAAAAGAGCATCTTCAACAAATGGTGCTGGTATAACTGGATGCTGGCATGTAGAAGAATGCAAATAGATCCATATCTGTCACCATGTACAAAACTTAAGTCCAAATGGATCAAAGACCTCAACATAAATCCAACCACACTGAACCTCTTAGAAGAGAAAGTAGGAGGCACCCTTGAACAAATTGGTACAGGAAACAGCTTCCTGAACATAACACCACTAGCACAGACACTGAGATTGACATTTAATAAATGGGGCCTCCTGAAACAGAGAAGCTTTTGTAAGGCAAAGGACACAGTCAACAAGACAAAATGGCAGCCCACAGAATGGGAAAAGATATTCACCAACCCCACACCTGACAGAGGGCTGATCTCCAAAATATACAAAGATCTCTAGAAGCTAGTCACCAAAACACCAAATAATCCAATTAAAAAGTGGGGTTCAGAACTAAATAAGGAATTCTCAATAGAGGAATCTAAAATAGCTGAAAGACAATTAAGGAAGTGTTCAACATCCTTAGCCATCAGGGAAATGCAACTCAAAACAACTCTGAGATACCATGTTGCTCCTGTCAGAATGACTAAAATCAAAAACACCAATGACAGTTTATGCTGGAGAGGATGTGGAGAAAGGGGAACACTCGTCCATTGCTGGTGGGAGTGCAAACTGGTGCAGCCACTTTAGAAATCAGTATGGTGGTTTCTCAGGACAATTAGAATAAGTCTACCTCATGATCCAGCAATTCCACTCTTGGGCATATACCCAAAGGATGAACATTCATACAAACAAGGACATATGTTCAACTATGTTCATAACATCATAGTTTGTAATAGCCAGAACCTGGAAGCAACCTAGATGCCCCTCAACTGAAGAATGAATAAAGTAAATGTGGTACATTTAAACAATAGAGTACTACTCAGTAGGGAAAAAAAAACCAATGGAATCTTGAAATTTGCAGGCAAATGGATGGAACTAGAAGAAACCATCTAGGCTGAGGTAACTCAGTCACAAAAACACAAAAATGGTATGAAATTACTCATATATGGATTTTAGACATAGAGAAAAGGAGTACCAGCCCACAATCCACACTGTTAGAGAAGCTAGGAAACAAGGAGGACCTTAAGAGAGACATGCATCGGCCGGGCGGTGGTGATGCATGCCTTTAATCCCAGCACTCAGGAGGCAGAGGTAGGCAGATGTCTGTGAGTTCGAGGCCAGGCTGGACCAACAGCCTCCAAAACAATACAGAGAAACCCTGTCTCGTAAAACCAAAAAAAAAAAGAGAGAGAGAGAGAGAGAGAGAGAGAGAGAGAGAGAGAGAGAAAGAGAGAGACATGCATGGTCCCCCAGGGAAGGGGAAAGGGACAAGATCTCCTGAACTAATTGGGAGCATGGGGGGAGGGGAGAGGGAGTTAGGAGAAAGAGAAGGGGAGGAGAGGAGGGGAGAGGAAGACATGAGGGAGCAGAAAGATTGAGTTAGGAGAAGAATAGAGGAGAGCAAGAAAAGAGATACCATAATAAAGGGAGCCATTATAGGCTTAAAGAGAAATGTGGCACTAGGGAAATGTCCAGAGATCTACAAGGTTGACCCCAGTAGCTGATGGAAGCAGAAGCAGGCACCACAGCTAAACACTGAGCTGAACTCTGGAATCCTGTTGCAGAGAGAGAGGAGTGATGAGCAAAGAGGTCAAGACCAGGCTGGAGAAACCCACAGAAACAGTTGACCTGAACAAGGGGGAGCTCATGGACCTCAGACTGATAGCTGGGAAACCAGCATAGGACTGTTCCAGACCCCCTGAATGAGGATGTCAATTTGGAGATCTGGACAATCTATGGGGCCTCTGGTAGTGGATCAGTATTTATCCCTAGTACACGAATGGACTTTTGGGAGCCCACTCCATATAAAGGGATACTCTCTCAGCCTAGACACATGGGGGAGGGCCTAGGCCCTGCTCCAAATGATATGACAGACTTTGAAGATCCCTTAGGGAAGGCCTCACTCTCCCTGGGGAGCAGAAAGGGAATGGGATGGGGGGTTGGAGGGGAGCAAGGGAGAAGGTTAAGGAGATGGAACTGGGATTGACATGTAAAAGAAGCTTATTTCTAATTTAAACTAAAAAAAGGAAAAGGAAAAAAAAGAAGCTGTGTGCTGCACAAAGCAGCCCGCTGCTTCAAGGAATGAGTTTTCTCACACTTGCTCGTTTAGTAACAGGGTTGGGGGAGCGTGTCTGTGAAGAGCCTACACCTTTCATCTTTCAGTGTTCATGGCACTAAAACAAAGTATATCTGTGATGCTTGGTTGGCTAGGAGTGAGGCTATGGGTGACAACATTAAGGCCTCAAGGGTGTTGAGGGCACATCCCTGATGACATAAGGGATGAGGATGCTCTTGGAACATAGGATAGTGCCTCTTCATTGTCAGCTTGACTGGATTTAGAATTACCATGGAAACACACCTCTGAGTATGTCTGAGGGTGTTTCCTGACAGGGTTAACTGGAGAGGGAAGGCCCATCCCAGGAGTCAGAGGACAGGGGAAAGCAAGCTGATGGCCAGCATTCATCTCTCTACTTCCTGTCTGTCACAAGATGTGGCCAGCTGCCTCATGCTCCTGCCTCAGTGTCTTACCTGCCCTGATGAACTGTATCCAGTATTTGGTGACAGCAACAGGCTAGGTGGCCAATACAGAGCTGTGGACAAACGCTTGGCTTTCGGTCCAGCCAACTCTACCTGTCACATGGGAAAGACCATTTCTCTCTCTGAAGCTGCCATGCATTTATTGGTTAAAAGGGAATGTTAGATTAACCATTTCTACTAGTCTCGGGCAGTTTCTGACTATTTGAGAATCTATAAATTATACAAAAGATTCACAGATGAAAAACGACCTAATACCAGACTCCAGAAATTGCTGGCGGATAAACTAGGCCAAAGGCAGAGAGGCAGAAGTGCTTTCTCATCTAAGGGTGTGTGCACATTGCTGGGCAGCTCAGGGAGTCACCTGGAAATGGTGCTGACAGCCACTTGCACCCACCCCAGAATACTGAAACAGGGGGATTAGAGAGAGGGGGGATATTTAGTGTTGTGTAACTACCACGAAGCAACGGGGAGAGGGAGGGAAGGGAGCAGGGGAGGGAATAACACAGAGATGGAAGGGGAGAGAGGAATATTCACGGTATTGCAAAGAATCACTTCCCAGATTGCAAAGGTGTATTTCTATTGCTCACTCAAATCCCTTTTCAAAGCACCTGATTCACTTGTTCATGTCATGGCCATTGAGCAAGCACCTTGGCTTTTGTGCTGTGTAAGATCCTGACAGAGCTCCCTTGACATGGAAACATAAGCACTGTAGATATGGAAAAGAAGTCTCCCTACTGTAAACACAAACCAGCTTCTCAGGAGGTTTCCTGGTCTAAATATCATCCCCTAGAGTAAGGAGTTACTGAATGGCATTTTAGACTTGTAAAACTGATACCTGTATCCGCCAGAGGAGGAGACCTGCAGAAAGATGGCTCTTTCTCCCTTAACTCTCCCCCACACCCTCCTCTAGGGAAGTAGAGGTGTCCCTTTAAAGGTGTATATGATGTGTGGCCAGGTATTTTTGTTTTGATTCTATATTGGTCTTCAGTCTGCAAATCTCTAACAATTAATTCTGTCTTAGCCCCTGAGACAGTAGAAAACACCTATGGACTCCATGCAAGTACTCAGCTCAGTATATATGTACCTGGTGTGTGCATTCATAATCATTAACTATTCTCTCAGTAGAGGGGAGCCTAACCTCACAAGGCTACCCATTGCATTTAAAAAAACTAGCTCCAGCTATCCAATGCTTGCTGCTGGGATAGACAGATATCAGATTGTAATAGGCAGGAGAGCAGGGCTATCTATCTGTAAGGTGTGGCAAGGAGGTATTATTTAAAAATTGGAGATGATGAAAGGACATAGCTATCTTTACTTGGACAGGAAGGGGCTAGAATAAGATCAGAGATGTACACTGGCTCTGTCTGATGTGCACGTGGTCATGATACATGTCCCAAGTGCTCTTTCCAATCCCTTCTGCAACAATTTCTCTGATCAGTTGTCCTGCATCTGTCTTCTAGGATAAAGCCCTATTCACGCTTGCCGTGAGCATCATCCTGTACTTACTCTAAGCCTCAAACAAAACCACTAGAGGCAAGAAGAACAGAGAAAAGGGAGAGAAGAGAAGGGTTACATGGAACAAAAAGACCCAACTGATATTTTTTTTCCAAAACAAGTTTTATCATTTTTATTTATTTTTTCCCAGTTTATCTTTACCAGCAGCAGTTAATTTAGATGCCTCTGATGCCTGATACAGAAACAACAGCACTCCTACACAAACATGGTCGTTGTACTTGTCTGGCTTTCCTTTGGTTTTGGTTTTGTTTTTGGTGATGGTATAAACTGAACCCATGGATTTGCACATATTAGACAAATGCTTCACCACTGAGCTACACTTCCTGTCCTTTTTTTAAAATTTAGAAACAATCATTTTACATATTAATCCCCAACCTCTCGTTTCCTCTCCCCCATCCTCCCATCAACCCCCCAACCCATCCCTACCTGTTCACAGGTGGTGAGGCCTTCCAAGGGGGGATCATCAAAGTCTGTCACATCATTTAGGGGAGGGCCTAGGTCCTCCTCCATGTATCTGGGATGAAATAGTATCCTTCCATAGGGCATGGCTCCCAAAGTCCATTTGTGCACCAGGAATAAATACTGGTTCCACTGTTAGAGGTCCCATAGGCTGCCCAGGCCTCCTACCTGGTATGCACATTCAGACGGTTTGGTTCAGTTCAATTCTGGTTCCCTAGCTTTAGGACTAGGGTCTGTGTGCTCTCCCTAGGTCAGGTCAGCTAGTCCTGTAGGTTTCTCCAGCACAGTCTTGATTCCTTTGCTCATCCCACCTCCCTCTCTACAACTAGATTTCAGGGGTATGGCTCAGTGCTTAGCTGTGGGTGTCTGCTTCTGCTTCCATCAGCTACTAGATGAAGGCTCTAGGGTGGCAATTAAGGTAGTCATCAATCTCATTATAGGGGAAGGGCATCAAAGGCAGCCTCTCCACTACTGCCTTAGTTGGGGTCATCTTTGTGGATCTCTGAATATTTCCCTAGTGCCAGGTTTCTCTTTAAACCTATACTGGCTCCCTCTATTCTTTTCTTGCTCTCTGCTATTCCTCCCATATCTCTGTCTTCCTGATCCCTCTTGTTCTCCACCCCCTCCTCTTCTCCCCATTTCTTTTTCCTCCCTCCCCTCTCCCCTTGTGCTCCCAATTTGCTCAGGAGTTCTTGTCTCTATACTCTTCTTCGGGAGACTATGCATTTTTCTCTTAGGATCCTCGTTGTTTCCTAGTTTCTCTGGTGGTATGGATTCTAGGCTGGTCCTTTCCTCTATGTCTAATATTAATATATGTGTGAGTACATACCATGTTTGTCTTTCTGTGACTGGGTTACCTCACTCCAGATAGTTTCTTCCAGTTCCATCTATTTGCCTGCGAATTTCAAGATTCCATTGTTTTTCCCCCCACTGAGTAGTACTCCATTGTGTAAATGTTCCACATTCTCTCTATCCATTCTCCAGTTGAGGGTCATCTAGGTTGCTTCCAGGTTCTGGCTATTACAAACTATACTGTTATGAACATAGTTGAACATATGTCCTTGTATGAATGTGCATCCTTTGGGTATATGCCCAAGAGTGCAATTGCTAGATCATGAGGTAGACTGATTCTAACTGTCCCGAGAAACCACCATACTGATTTCCAAAGTGGCTGCACCAGTTTGCACTCCCACCAGCAGTGGAGGAGTGTTCCCCTTTCTCCACATCCTCTCCAGCATAAAGTGTCATTGGTGGTTTTGATTTTAGTCATTCTGACAGGAGCAACATGGTATCTCAGAGTTGTTTTGAGTTGCATTTCCCTGATGGCTAAGGATGTTGAACACTTTCTTAATTGTCTTTCAGCTATTTTAGATTCCTCTATTGAGAATTCTCTATTTAGCTCTGAACCCCACTTTTTAATTGGATTATTTGGTGTTTTGGTGACTAGCTTCTAGAGTTCTTTGTGTATTTTGGAGATCAGCCCTCTGTCAGGTGTGGGGTTGGTGAATACCTTTTCCCATTCTGTGGGCTGCCATTTTGTCTTGTTGACTGTGTCTTTTGCCTTACAAAAGCTTCTCAGTTTCAGGAGGCCCCATTTATTAAATGTCAATCTCAGTGTCTGTGCTAGTGGAGTTATGCTCATGAAGTAATGTGGGTTCTGCCTAGTCCCAACTCCCCCCATTCCCTCCTTGGAACTTCCTGGGTCTGCTCTGCTTAGTGGACCCACCCGGCAGCTCTGACTATCCAGAGTCTGTCCACATCACAGTCTTGACCCCCCATGCCCAAACTGATATTCTTAGGAACCACTAAAAGACTCACTAAGAAAACTGATGGAATGGATATGAAGGCTTCACATTGTTCCAGCCATTCTGGCACACTGTCTTAGTATTTCTATTGCTATGAAGAGACACTATGACCACAGCAACTCTTATAAAGGAAAACATTTAATTGTGGAGGAAGCTAACAGTTTCAGAGGTTCAGTCCATTATCACCATGGCAGGAGCATGGGGGCTGGGAGTACGGCAGTGTGCAGCCAGATATGGTGCAGGAGAACTATACATCATGCAGGCAACAGGAAGTGAACTGAAACACTGGATGGAATCTTGAGCATATATGAGACCTCTAAGCCCACCTCTACAGTGACACACTTCCTCCGACAAGGCTATACTTACTCCAACAAAGCCACACTTCCTAATAGTGCCACTCTCTTTGAGGGTCATTTCCTTTCAAACCACCATGCACACACACACACACACACACACATTATAACACACTCAGGCCCACACCCATATACATTATAACATACTCAGGTACACACACACACACAATAACACACTCAGGTACACACACATTATAACACTCAGGTCCACACACACACACAACAATACACTCAGGTCCACACATATACACATTTTAACACACTAAGATCCACACACATGCATTCAAAATAGGGAAATAAAATGTGAAAAAATAACTGTTTCCATGTTTCCTAAAAATTTTCATCGAGATAATTCATGAAGTTTCATTCTGTCAGCAAAATAAGCATTAGTTAATATGTCAGATAAGTCCATCTGTTTTTGATCCACATTAAATATACTATTTACAGCTTCATCATTGAATGCTTTATTCGTTCATTTTGTTATTCTTACATATTCAATATTTTTCTAGGTCATAGTTTGTAGATAATGAATTTTGCAAAGTGGTAGTAATCTGTTAGATTTTTTAATAAGTTGTAACTTCTGCTGAGGGTAGCCTTAGCCATTTAGTTGACTCGTGTATTAAACGTTTCTAACATGAAGTGAAGATGTCTGCCGATTAATAGCAAGGGCCCATTACTAACTGCTGAGTGTCCTCGATTGACTCCTGTGACAGCGTTGAAAGGAGAATCTCATTATCCCCATTTCACAGATAATGAACGAAGGAGAGAAGCAGGGTCACCTGCCCAGTGCATGCGGCAGCTATGTGATAAGTGGGAACTGAAAACTAGGTCTCTAAGTGTTAATAGTTGGTGTTTTTTTCCATGCCTCAGCGGCTGTGGCTTCATTCATAAATAAGTTGTGTTTGCCGGCTTCACACACGTCTCCAACATCTATAACGCATTTCACTTTGCTCTTGCCTATCTCCTGTTTTCTCTCTCTCTTGTCCTTCTACCCCCTCTCTAACACACACACACACACACACACACACACACACACACACACACACACACACACACCTCCCTTACCTCCACCAAGGCCTGATCTTGAGGAACAGAATGGCTTACTCTCCTCCATTCCTGGTAGATAAAGTCCTCTGCAACCTTAGAGGACCACCTGGGACAGGCTCCTATAGCCATTCCTCAGATGGTCCTCACAGCTTCACACTCACATGTAT
The DNA here is from genome assembly GCF_017639785.1 of Mesocricetus auratus. Lineage (NCBI taxonomy): Eukaryota > Metazoa > Chordata > Mammalia > Rodentia > Cricetidae > Mesocricetus > Mesocricetus auratus. The sequence goes on along the minus strand of NW_024429194.1, from coordinate 35,785,300 downwards.
TCTGAGATCCAACTGAGAAATATGAAGGAAGCAGACATGTGGTCTGCTACGGTGTGTGTGTATGTGTGTGGTGTGGTATATGTGTGGTTTGTGGGTGTGTGTGTGGTGTATGTGTGGTTTGTGTGTGTGTGTGGTGTATGTCTGGTTTGTGTGTGTGTGTGTGTGGTGTATGTGTGGTTTGTGGGTGTGTGTGGTGTATGTGTGGTTTGTGTGTGTGTGTGGTGTATGTGTGGTGTGTGTGTGTGGATGGTGTGAATGTGTACATGTGGTGTGGTGTGTGGTACGTGTGTGGTATGTGGTGTGTGTGTAGTGCGTGGTGTGAGATGAGGGGGTATGTGTGTGTGTGTGGTGTGGGGTATGTGTATGTGTGTAGAGTGGTATGTGTATGTGTAGTGTGTATGATGGTGTGTGTATATGATGTGTGTGGTGTGGTATGTGTATATGTGGTGTATGTGATGAATTGTGTGTTGGGGATGTAGTGTTTGTGATGTGTGTATATATGTTTGTGTGGTATGCGGGGTGTGTGATATGGTGTGTGTCTGTGTATATGTGTATGCTGTGTGTGTGGTATGTATGTGTGTAGTGTGGTGTGTGTATATGTGTGGTGTGTGATATGGTGTGTGTATGTGTGTAGTGTGGTGTGTGTGTGTGGTATGTGTGTGTGATGTGGTATGTCTGGTGTGTATGCTTGTGTCTGTTGTATTGTGTGTGTAGTGTGTGTGATGTGATGTGTGTGTGTGGTGTGTATGTGTGTGGTGTGTGTGATGTGTATGGTGTGGTGTGAATGTGGTATAGTGTGTATGTGTGTGTGTGTGTGTAAGCTTGCACATGTACTGCACATGATTTTGCCTCACCTAATGGCAGGAGAGCAGCTGCCTTCTAGGTGCCCAGGGCTAACCCTGATGACCTCCAGCAGCCTGGCCAGGCACACAGAGGAGAAAGCATCCTTGGCCTGGATTATTTAATCATAAAAAGTATGTCTTTTCAATGAAGTACACCCAGACGGTTTCCTTTTTTACAACAAATTACAAGGAAGGAAGGGAGCTAGAGGAAGAGAGGGGGAGTGAGGAGTTTCTATTTATAAACTCTTGCCAGGCCTTATTTTTGTGGAAGTCTCTACAATGAAGGAGGAAAAGAAAACGAGAGAGTGCTGAAAAGGGGGTAAGGTATCTGAGAGATTTCCTTTCCTCCCGGGCATCTTGTGAAGGACTATCAACATAAGCCGCAAATTAAAAGGAAGCTGCTTTGTGTATGAAGGTGGCAGCTTCTAGATCCCCATTCGGTCAGCTTCTCCCAAGCACATGCAGCAGCCCCTGGGATGGCATCATTCTGAAACAGGTTGGAAGGTTAGGGTCATATGCCCATGCCTGTGCGCATCCATGAGACCACTCATCCAGTCGTTCTAGAAGGACTTAGTATATACTTTGTGCCAGGTACCAGCTATATGCCTGGGGTACTGTGGTCCCTGATATCATCTAGCAAGGGAAATAGATGCTTGTGATGTAATCACCCACTGGAGTTACAGGTATATTCCCCAAGCCCAGCTTTTTACATGGGTGTGGTGATCTAAACTCAAGTACTCATGCTTGTGTGGCAAGTACTTTACTGACTGAGTCACCCCACAGCTCCTAATAGTCCTTCTAAAAGTCAGTGGCTAAAACCAACACTCTTGTTCATCTCATAATTTTGTGGGTTAGACATGTGGGCAGCCATTGCCTGGGCATCTGCTCCTTGGGGCATTGCCTGAGGTCACTGCACGGTATTCAGTTAACAGGTGAGCTGGCCTGGAAGGTCCAAGCTGACTTAGTTCATACACCTGGAGTCTTGATAAAGGTGGCAGGAAGGCTGGGCTCAGCTAAGGCTTTGTCCCTTAACCTGACTGTCCCATGGTACTCACGGTAGCTGCACCCCTTACATGGTGACACAAGGCTCCCAAGGATTATGCTTCAAAATCATCACAGTCTCATTTGTCCTGCACTTATTCTATGGCTCTAGTGGTCAAGAAGCTCTACTATAACCAAGAAGAGGGAACATGGACTGGTTTCTCCAAGAAAGAGGCATCTTCAATCTATCTCAGAAGAAGGATTGAGAGGCCAGTGTAACTAGAGCAAAGTGAGAGAGAACAATGTTGGAAGTCTAGAGAAAACCTAAGACCAGATTTCAGGCCACAACAGGAAGCCTTTTCACTAAGATAGGGCCAGCACATATATCCATGTGGGTTATGCAGAGTGCAAGCCCAGGCGGTGCAGTTCCCTTGCAGGCTATGAGAGTGATACCCTTCAGGTTACACAGTAACTTAACTGAGAGTGGTCATGTGGACCTCAGGAACTGTGAGACACACCAAAGCTTCTGTCCCATATTTACAGCAGACATACAGCTTGAAACAGTACTTGGTATAAAGTTTAGAGTGTGGGTTGTTGCAACTTAGAAGATTCTACCTAGAGATAGAGCCAAATGTTTCAGTTTTTCCATTGTAAATGTAGACAAGTCCCCTTCCTCTGCCCAGTGACAGAATCTCTGGGCAAAGGGCTTATCTTGTCCAAATATTCTGTATTCTCAATGGCAAAGCCACCAGCTCTTGGCTACTCTGTAGTACCCTTCAGCTGTCATGGCTTTTCTTGTCTGTCCCCATCTATCTACTGGACTTGTCATTTTATACATACTTCTGACTCCAATTTGACTTTGGGTCTGGCTAGGTTCCTCCTGTTGATTTTCTGTTTTGGCCCCAAGGATTACATTTGTTCTTCTTGCTGACTCCAGCCTGACTCAGGTTTGACCTGTGACCATCTGGCTGTGCCTTCACTGGAGACTCAGCAGAGCCATGGCTATCAATGGGCTATGCAGAAGTCATGTGGACACCATCACTGATGTAGAACTCCAACCTCTATTGTATGACTATATCCTAGTGTAGTGTGCACTACTATTTTATTTTGTTGTTTTTGAGACGGGATCTTGCTATGTGGCTAGTATAGGCCAGTCTGGAACTTACTAAATAGCTTAGACTGGCCTCAGATTTGCTTTCTTCCTGCCTTAGCTTCTCAAGTACCAGGATTATATACCTAACTCTACTTAGCTGTTGATAGAAATGGGAAAGTTTTCTGGGGTGTGGAGGGAGATGGTGCCTAGAGAAAGGAGGAAAGGCTGCCCTCACTCCCTGATGAAAATGCCAAACCTCTCTTTACCTATCTTCTTGGTTAGCTGTCTCCCCCCACCTTTTAGGAAAGTCCCAGCATCTTATACACCACCCTTTCAATGAAACTTATGTTGTGTTCCAAATATGGGCCTGTTCTTAAAGTTGGAAATTGTAACCTTTGACAGTTAAGATTTTCAGGTTGGCCTAAAGCTGGGATTACAGGCCTTGAAGGAGCTCAATTTTCCCTTCTTTCTCCTAATCCTAGTTTACCAGGAGCAAATATGTCTGGGGATGTGGATGGCTTGCCATTCAAACATGAGGACCCAAGTTCAGATTCCCAATATGCACATAAAAAGCCAAGCTTTGCAGAATCTAACTTAACTGTAATTCCGGAGTTGGGAAGTAGATATGGGAAGATCCCAGGAACTCACTGGCAAGCCATTCTAGTCAAACCAGAAGTCCCTGGTCTAGTGAGGGACCCCATCTCAAAAGAATAAGTAAAGAATGAATGGTTGAGGAAGATACCGGTATTAACCTTTGACCTCCATATATATACCTACATGCATATATGCACATATAAGCATTCTCCCTCCCCTACAGTATTCCTGGACCTTTAGTTCCTCATTAGTGTTTCCCAGTTTTACCCTTAGATTTGCTTACAGAATGCAACCATTTGCCATGCCTCATCCAACCAATGGAACGGGATTCTAATATTTGTAGACCAATTTTTGGCTTCTTGTCCACCCAGTTTTGTGATCTTAGCCCTCTAGTATGTTTTCTTACAGTGAATACTGCAGGGAGCCATGAGTTGTGGCCGCCATTCCAAGATGGCACTGGGCCCCTGCAGGGCTGGAGTAAACAACTCCATATAGGGTCATAACCAGAATCACCAGCTCGAGCATGCTCAGTGTCTTCAGCTTGCTGGGCCAATCAGGGAGCCTGAGGTGGCTGCCAGGGTTGCTCGACCAATAGGACAGTTGCACGCTGCCTCAGCTCCTATATAAGCAGCTGCAGTCTTTGTTCTGGGTCCCTTGCTTCCTGCTCTCCCTTCAGCCAAGAGGCTCCAATAAAGCGTGATTTGGGAAGAATCCTTGTCTGGTGGTAGTCTTTCCTGCTGGTCAGGGAGTGCTCCACAGAATACCATGTAATCCTGGGCAGGTTACCTACCCTCTGATCCTTTTAGTCCCCTTTGTCTGTGGACTAGAGCTAGTAGCGAATCCTCAGTTAGCCATAGCAGTCATTAAAAGCCTAAATCTATAGGTTCAGGTTCCAGCAATGCCAGTGACAAGCTATGCAACATTTCTTCTGTCTGTACCTCCAAACTTCTCAGTTCTTCTTCATCCTTCTCAGTAATAGGAACAGCACCTGTATGATGTCATCATGGTCAAGACTACAGGCATTAATATAAAACCTGTAATCAGGATGCACTAGACTCATGGTAACCTAGATGCTCTGGCTGATATTATTAGTACTTTGGTTCACAAGATTACTGGGAAGATCACAGCAGATGAGTGTAGCAATGATCCATGGATGCCATGCAGCATGAGTGGTGACACTAGACTTTCTAAGAAAGCAGGTCACCTCACAGCCTTCTCATTTGAGCATGGATAGGCTTCAGAGCCCAAAAGGACTTGATTTGAATAATGGCAGACCTTGAAGAAGTTACCTCCTAAATGGGGATGTTTTCCAGCCGGTTGGTGTAAATGTGAATGTCAGGGAGAGGCAGGTGAGCCACCTGGCACACTGTAGGAACTGGGTTTTCTGTTTCTTTATGTGGCATAGCTCTTATGTAAATAATACCTGGATGGAATTGTTAATAAAGCTGGATACTTGGCGATCAGGGCCAGGTGTGTGTTGCGGGCCGGCTTTCAGGAACGCTCAGCCTCCTCTTGGGATGTGTGCCATCCAGGTATGAGGGCTTCCAGCCTGAACTGCTCCACCAGACAAACTTTTGTCTCATTATGTGATCTGTCAAGGCAGTCTTGCTGTGTAAGTCACTTAATATTGTTTCCAGGAAAGATGTTCATAAGCAATTAATAATGATTAATAAGGAACTGAGCAGGCCATCATTGGGCTTTATAGTTATTATATAAACTATACAGTGTCTCAGTAGAAATGGACCGGGAAAGAGAAGAACAAACAAATGATGGCTGAGCTCTGTGAGCAGGTGCCGCAGGGAGGCCTTACAACAGCAGCACCTGGGGACTGTCCTGGGAGCCTTATAGGGGTGCTCTTTTAAAAAATGTATTTTTTATTATTTAAAACAAATTTTAAATCTAAACATTTAGATCACATTCTTCCCCTCTCCCAAGTCCTTCTATATTCTCTCTTTTTCCCTTCCCACCCAACTTTAAGTTCTTTCCCAAAACATAAACAAAAGCCCAATACACCAAAAACTCCCCAAGAAAACAAAATAAATCAACACCTAAAAGGAAAAAGCAAAACAAAACCCACCAAACTGTAACAAAATAAAAACACACAAAAAGAAACTCTGGCATCCATTATATGTTGCTCAATTACTCCTGAACCTGAGGCCTGTTATACAGTAGTTGATATACCCAGTATCACTTTATTGGAGAAAACTGATTTTTCCTCTTCCAGCAGGTATAAGTGACAGTTTTGTTGTTACTCTTTACCCTAGTGGCTAGGTTTTCACTCACTCACTCACTCACTCACTCACTCACTCACTCACTCACTCACTCACTCAATTTTTTTTAAATATAGCAAAACAAATTAAGATAAAACAAAAACTATCACATAAAAGTTAGACATCACAAGACAAAACAACAACAACAATGAGCAGAAATAAAAGAAACAAGGGAAGGTACGAGCATCAGAGACACACTCCTTCACACACCCAGGAATCCCACAAAACCACTACACTGGAAGCCATAATAAAGCACCAGGGCCTGGTGCAGACGTGTGCAGGCCCTGCGTGTGCTGCCTCAGTGTCTGTGAGCTCACACGAGCTTTGTTGGTGTTGATTTTGAGGACCTGGTTTTCCTGGCATCCTCCATCCCCACTGGCTCTTACATTTCCTTCTTCCCCTTCTATAGGGTTCCTGGAAGAGTGTTCTTAAGTGTGGCATCCTGGCCCTGAATTTCACTCTTAGTGCCTTTATTTTAATTCAGTCTTTGAGGGTTCTATGACTTTCTCTTGACAACAAGGTAATTAAAATTTGATTTACAGCACTAGTTAAACACTGTGGTGATATCTTGTTTGTACTCTATTAAAGCTTGCCTGAAGATCAGAGACTAGAGCTAGCCACTAGCTAACCATAGAGGTCTGGAGGTCTATGCAGACAGACAGAACGTGAGATGACTGGGTAGGAATGTAGGCTAGAGGAGACAGGAGCTCAGTCTCTTTACCACTGGGAAGTTGAGGAGCTAAGAAGTGGCTATGGTTTGCTCCTTTATCTCTCTGGTCTTTCAGCATTTAACCCTACATCTGAATCCAGGCTTTTAATATTAAGACCTATTAGAACTTGTGCTATAAAACACAGTTGGAATAATTTCTTTTGGTTGGGTGCTGATTTCATTTTAGTCCCACTTTGGATTTCTCTATTACACAAGAGAGTAACATAAAAGGATACAGGCTCTGGGAATAACAATGTTGTAGTTTGTACTATGCTGTGGATCACAGTTGTTCTGATCTGAGTCTTCTGACCACCCGGGCAGATATTTAGGGATGATCCCTGGCTTGCAAGTGAGGAGAGTGCAGTTAAGGACTGTGGAAATTTCCTGGAAAATGAGCCTGTTTGGGATCAGGATCCCTCAGGCTCTGGATGGCACCAACAATTATAATGCTAATGGAAGAGCAAGCACTTTTTCGATGCTGGTTTTTGCCTGTCCCCATGCTGAGAACTTCCCTTATTATAGCTGTTGCCTGTCACAACCACCATAGGAGATATGTAACATTACGGCTAAATGAGGCACTGCCTCATCCAGTGACTCTTTCAAGGTCACACAGCTAAGAATTCATACTTTTAGTTGAGATGCGACCATGAGGGAATGAACACACATAGCCAAATTGAAATGTTTCCTCCAAAGCAACCGGTCTGAGGGCTTCTCCCTCCAAACCTACCAACACCCTGAGGGCTAGACAAAGGTGGGAGGGGGGATGGAGATGGAGGTAGGAGGGATGTGAGAAAGAAAACAAGCTTAAAGCACATTATGGAGATAATCAAATCATTGACTGTGTAGGTTCTACATTTGTCTGCAGCACTGATATGATGGGGATCGAACTTGGGTCATGAAACTTTGCAGCAAAAGTCTTTATCCCCTAAGCCTGATCTCCAGAGAACCAGGGAGAAGCGTTTAAAGGTAAAGTACCATGAAGTGTACACTCTTTTTCTCAGATGGCTCAGGGAAAAAATGTGTGTCATTACAGATGTATAGACAACTGTGTGTACCTGTGTGTCACATACGTAGATACACGTTCTTCGAAAGAAGGGACAGAGAGTGTCACGTATCAAAATGAAGACCATCTAACTGTTCTGCCTTTGAATGCTTTTTTTGTGTGTTTATTTTTTTCTGTCACATTACTTTTATTGTAATCATCTTAACGTTCCAGAACATAATGTTCTCCTTGTCATTTGAGGATTAAATCCTCTGGAGAGAGAGATTCCTAGAGAAACTGCTCTACTCTTACCCAGTTGTACAAGATCAGCCTTTGTTTCCTGCTGGAATAAGATGGGAGAGTTTAAGCTGGGTGATGACGTAATGTGTCTTTCTTCTTACTTCCATGTTAAAACTCATAGTGTATTGTGAATTTTGCCTTTTAATTTTTTCTGTGTGTGTCTCAGGGTTTCTATTGTTGTGAAGAGACACCAAGACCACGCAGCTCTTATAAAGGAAAACATGTATTTGGGGCTGGTTTGCAGGTTCAGAGATTCAGTCCATTATCATCATGGTGGGAAGTATGGCAGTATGCAGGCAGACACAGGGCTGGAGAAGGAGCTGAGAATTCTACATCCAGATTGGTAGGCAGCAGGAAGAGAGTGCCCTCACTGGACCTGCCTTGAGCATCTGAGACCTCAAAGCCCACCCTCAGTGACACACTTCCTCCAACAAGGCCACACCTACTCCAACAAAGCCACACCTCCTAATAGGGCCACTTCCTGAGTCTAGGGAGACCACTTTCTTTCAAACCACCACAGTGTGTATGTGCGTATGTACAAGTGTGTGCATTACAACATAATGAGATAAAACATCATCATACAATATAATGATGGATTTTAATGTTTTGAATGCCTTTAAAATGAAAGTTTTTAAAAATTATTTTTAAGTTGGGCACACAGAATTTCAGCCTGGACTTCCGGCCTTGACAGACCAGGTCACTCTGAATGCTGCTGATGGGTCCACGTGACCCATGCGAGCAGATGGCACAGCAGAGCCCCCTGTTCTCTGCCCATCAAGCCTAAGGAACGGCTTGTGAGCCGGCTTGTGCTCTGCTTCCTGAGCCCGCCAGCTGTGCCTCTCTTAAGCCCACTGGGCTTCCCACCATTCGTCTCTGACAGAACCCAGAAAGGCATCTTGCGGGCTGACAGAGAAGCCTAGACTATGATGTTCTCACACTGCCCAGACAGTTATGCATCATTCATAGCTCGTTAACCTGAGCTAAAAAAAGGAAAGCCTTTCGACGCAGCCAGCTGCTAATCCTCCAGGGTGCCAATCCTGGTCGAGCACATGATCCATGTAGCTACTCCTGGCTCCGAGTTCTCCAGTTTAGCATTCCTCTCTGAGAAGGGTGTGGATGTGCAAACCCATTCAAGGATTTCATGTTTGCTCCTTGTGAATGGCAGCTACAACCCATTGGGAAGGGGAAGAGATCACTTACCGCAGTCAAAATAATGTTTTGAGTCAACTGGTAGATTTCCTTTTCCTTGACTTTTGACACCTCCTCCTCCCCACCCCAACTCCTCATAAGCACGGAAATGAAGAGTGGATTCTAATGATGACTATCTTCACACAGCATCTGGCCTGAAGATCCCATGGCACTTCACAGATGGTTTCTGGAAAACCTAATTAACCCTCACAGTGTGTCTGCCGAGGAAGAGGATTTGATTGAAATCTATCTTGAAGACAGAACAGAACACCATGGGCAGAAACTCCAGCAGGAGGATTTCAAGACAGAAGAAAGATGGGATTACCACATGACATGGACACAAAATACATTTCTATCATAGGGGTGGCATCTCTTTTTCTAAGTGTTTTTAACAAAGAAAAGCTCTCTTTACAGTGCTTATAGGGCACCTCCTTTTCATATCCGGCTAAACCCAGATGGTGTAATCTGTTCCCTGGACATCCTGGTCCTGAGTGTGTACATAAAGAACCTTAACTACTACAAGGTTATGAGGGTCACATGACCACTAATATGAGGACTCCGGTTCCTGGGATACATCGATCGTTTCAGGAATGCATCACATGACCAAGATCTTGCAGCCAGTCTTCTCAAGACCATGTCCTAAGTTGTATGGGCAGAACACTCTCAGGGCTGAAGGCATGAGCGAGGAGTACCACATAAACTCCAGGCTGTCAGAGACCGTCTTGTTTCCACATGAACAGGCCTGATTTCTCCTGTAGCAAAACTCAGCTCCAGAGACCAAGGGCTGGAAATAGAAACACAGCCTTTGGTTCCTCCCATGCAGTACACAGTTGGTTCCCTTTGGCTTCCCCAGTGTTGGCCAATTCCTTTCTGTTTTACATGACATAGTTTCTGTTGCTTTTCTGTCACTTGCAACCAAAAAGCTCTAACTGTTGTAGCTGTTTCCCAACCCCAGAGCATTAGCCCATCTTATCTCTGCCACAAACAGCAATACTACTTCACACAGTGTACAAACATCCCACAACAATGAGTTACGTTCACTAAAATCCAGAAATGTTTCCGTGGCTCTCATGTCAACCAAATACCTGCCGTGTATCATCTATCTCAAATGGTGTTGGTACCTTCTTTAAAACAGAGGAGGGGGCTGGGAGACAGGGACAGGAGAGTGTTCAGGGCTCTCCATTTTATGATAGATAAAGATGAATCACTGCTTTGCTGAGACACTGGGAGACACTTACCCACCCAATCACTCAGCATTGCCACCAACTTGGTATCTAGCTCTGGCCCCAGGCGCGCGTGTCTCTCCTCACAGAGACTGCTCTTTCACTGACAACAATTGCAGCCACTAGGTACCCGATACTTGAACAGAAATATGTGCTGCTGCTATCCCCAGCCTTTGCTTCTGTCTTCTGGGGTGACGCAGAGCAAGTTTGCTCTGCTTCAGGGCAGCCAGTCTGACTTCCAGATGTTGCCTGAGTATTTTATTTTAGATTTCCTCATGTCCATTGGTCTTGAGTCTATTCATCATGAACCTCCCTTTATACATATCTGGATGTACACATCCCTAAGGGCTTTACCTTGAACACGGCAGGTATTTGGTTGACATGAGAGCCACGGAAACATTTCTGGATTTTAGTGAACGTAACTCATTGTTGTGGGATGTTTGTACACTGTGTGAAGTAGTATTGCTGTGATTGGTGTAATAAAAAACTTAATGGCCAATAGATAGGCAGGAGGTATAGGTGGGACTTCCGGGCAGAGAGAGGGAGGAGGAGGAGGACTCTAGTTCTCCCTCTCTTGGCAGTCTTTAGTTGCCTGTAGTTCTTTGTCTATTCTTTTAAAATAAAAATTCATATTTGATTGTAGAGAACGTGGAAAACATTAACAAGAAGAGCATAATTTAGTCAGATGCAGTGAAAGGAGCAGGCAAAAGCACCTTGGCCTGAGTACTGCCATTTTGACTTCAGACCCCGTTTTACCTAAGGGTGAAATAAAGTTCAGGCTCCCAAGCCCTAGGAGAGATGAGAACTGGGGAAGCTGAGTGCTTTCCCATGACTGATCAACCTCCTCCCGAAACCATAGAAATAGTCGTTATGCATCTTTAGTTCTTTAGAAACATGGCTGTCCCTAACCGTAGAAGGAACACATGAATCTGATTGGTTGGACTGTAAGGCTTACATTGTATCAATTGACAATGATAGAACACACAAGGAAAGTCCCTAATCTTTGATTTCTGGTTGGTGAAAATTGTAACTGCAACTTGGCAACAAATGTTTATGAATTTTGTGCTTATAAACTCTGTTTCTGCCCCTGTTCCAGGCTGTCTGAAGGAAAAAAGGCCCGAGTCCTTGTCCTGCAACCTTGATCAATCAATGGCCCGCTGACGTGGTGATTTAATGAAATCTTTGGAACCTGGTAAGAGTTGTCTCTCTCTCCTTCCTCGTGGCATATAACTAGCTAGGCGTAAGTATCATTTTGAGGTTCCACTGAGATGCCCCACTCAGGAACGGGATACAGACATCCCAGAGGCATAGTTGGAGTCCTCCAGGGCAGGTAAGGTTTTGGTGCCAGGGTTTGAACTCAGTAAGAAGGCCAGATGAGGCAGCATGACCGGGGAAGAGAAGGCATACCTCTCCTGCTCCCGGGGGAGGAGGGGGGTGTCCCAGCTCGAACCTCAAACCCAGTCTTTCCAGTTGTGGAAGAGACTGGATCTGTTCCAGGTGGGGCAGTATCCAAGAATCGATGTCACACATGGGACAGGATCTAGGGGCTTCCCGGCTTGGATCCTGGTTCCAGGTCACAAGATCAGGACTGTGTCTTTGTTGGCCAACATCTTGTCTGTCTTACTTACCATCTTGTTTGTTTGTTTGTTTGTTTTATTGTTGGCTCGTCTACCTTATTATTTTGTCCATTTTCATCTCAGTTGTCTGCAACCAGTTTCTTTTTGTAACGGTCAGCTTTGTGGTTTTGATATTATTTTTCTGTGTTGGTCTCGATCTTATTTTTTACTTTGAGATTGTGGGGCAAACTGCTCCACCTTCTTATGACTCTAGATCTCATACTACAGCGCTTCAAAAACTTTTTTTTAAAAAGTGCTGTTCTTGGAGGATTGCGCCTTCGCTCCTTTAAGCTGAGGCTGGTGCTCATGATTTGGGATCAGCAGGCAGCTTAAACACCCACAGTCTCCCACAGGGAAGTAGGGAGCCACTCCCACTACGACATCATGAAAACTGAATTCTGTGTCCCTACTCCTTTATAGAGGAAAGTCTTCTCTGTTTGTTTTGAATTCAGCAATGTCGCCACTGCATGTCTGTATTTGAGTGGTCTTGAATGTAAGAGTTTACTGTGTTCTGGTGTCTTGGTGACAGCTCAGCTGTTACTGTTGCAGCCAGCCTCCTGGGCTCAGAATTTGTCTCTGGGAGTTCTGGTCATTGAATCTGATGAAACAGGTATTCAAATGTCAATTGAGTATGAATGATATTAAAATTGTTTTATGCTGTTCTGCATCATTAAAGGGCTGGCTCTGGAGCTGGGTTATGGCCCATGCTTTTTCAGACCCAGACTTGTTTTTAAAGTCTTTTTGTCTGGGGTCAAAAATTGGTGGATAGAAAGAACAAGAACAGAACAACTTGGAAATTATTGGCTTACACGTTACTGGGTATGGTTAAAAAAACTGCAATATTTGTAACAAAGAGTTAACTTAAAACTTGAGTGTAAGGTAAATAATCAGAAGGTTGCACAGGCAATCTTAAAACAAAGACCTAATCCATCAATGTCTAAGCTCTGGGCAAAAGTTCAAATGTGCTACCCTTGTCTTTGAACCCCTTTAGCTCTGCTTCTGAATATGTCACCTCAGAATGTGGTTTTTACTCTTAAAGGTTCACCCTGAGAAAGGAAGGCTCAAGACTGCACTGGAATCCCAAACACCCTGTGTGGTCTCGGGCCAACTAAAGTTAGGGCCACAACTGCTGCAGAAAATAGGATAATTCTACCTTATGAGGTAGTAATACAGTGATCTTAAACAGTCTGGCAAAGAACTTGGAGCAGTTTCTCAACCTCTGGGGTCAAAAGATCTTTTTACAGGAGTAGCCTAGGGTTTGCCTTCATGTCGGATGTTTGCATAACAATGTACCACAAAAACAAATGAAAACTGTTGGTTTAGAAAATGTCTCTCCTTGCTTAAGGGTTATTTAAGCTTACAAAAACTGGTTTAAAGGTATATGTCTAACCTCCTTGTTTTTGCTGGCATTGTTAAGCTGTATCTATTCTGGTAAACTGAGTCATATGAAAAATTATTATTTAGTGGCTGATCGAAGAAGAGGCAGACTCCCTCGGTTAAGTACTGAGCTGAACTCAAGAAAGCCAGTAACAGAGAGGGAGGACTGATGACCAAAAGGATTAAGACTGGGCTGGTTTAACCCCCAGAAACAGCTGACCTGACAAAGGTTAACTCTTGAATCCCAGGCATCAGCCTGGGAATCCAGCATGGGACTGATCAAGACCCCCCTGAATGTGTCAGTGAGGAGGCCTAGGTAATCTATTGAGCCTTGGGCAGCAGATCAGTACTCATCCCGAGTATACACACGGACTTTGGACTCCCATCCAACAATGTGAGGTGCACTCTCACCCCGAACTCTTGGGGAAGGGTCTAGGCCCTGCCCTATATGAAATGACAGACTATGGACACCCCCATGGAGGGCCTCACCTTCCCTGGAGGAATGAGGGGATAATGGGGGGGTTGGGGGGAGGGCACGGGAGGAGGGGAGGGAAAGGGAGAGGGACCTGGAACTGACTTGTGAAGCAACCTTGTTTCTTATCTAAATTTAAACTGAAAAATAAATTTTAAAAAATTATTATATTCTATAGTGGTACACTGTATAAGAATCAGGAAAGTACCCAGTCTCTTCGTAGATTATGTTTATAAGTTAGAAGTCTCATTTTGATACTGAAAGAGCTTCAACTCAGAAATTTTTTGTCATCTTTTAAGATTTTGTAAACTGTTAAAGATGACTAAGCCTTGAGATGTTCAGAGCTATACTTACATGAGTCATGCAAAGTACTAATATAATCAAGTAGAGGAAAACTTTTATCTAGCCTCTTACATGTTTTTAAGGTATAGACTAAAACAAATAACCGAAAATAAACCAGAGTTGTTTGGCTCAGGCCAGTGTCACATTTCTGATGACAGCTAAGCTAACTGGAGCTTTCTCTGCTGGGCAATAACAAACCAGCAGTTTCTTCCCTCAAGGCTATGCTGCCTTGCCAGTTCATTAGCCAGTTCATTAGTTAAGGCTCATCGTTAAGAAAAGGCAGACAGTTTTGCCTTGCTCACAAGCTTCATATTAAAGAATAAACAGGTTTCAGGTGTAACTTTTCGCTAGTGGAACATACCTTGCAATGATTGTTCTCAATAGTAACTACTCTTGTCTGTGGTAAAGCACACTTTCTAATGATGTTGGGGGGAAAGGTAATAATGATCAAATTAGTTTGTATATGAAATGTCAAATGCTAATAAGTATAATGCAGAGGAAATTGAAAAGAGGAAAGAAATTGCAGAGAACCACAGAATTGACTTTGTCTAGCTACCTTGAGAGGCATGCAGCATAGGTTTTTCTGGTTACATCTCTGTATGTTCCCTTAGTCGTCAAAGACAAGCCGTTTGGTCTTGGACACTAATCTTATACCCCATGTAGGACTTGCAAATTTCACTAAAAGTATGTTGTTACACTGAGATTCTGTTGAGGTTCAGAATTTTAACCTTAATAAGTAAAGTTCGGCTAAATGACTGCTCACCATTCTGTGAGAAGCTCAAGATTTCAAATGTCCTTTGGTTGTCTTCTAAATGTAGACTTAAAGGTGCATTTCATCAGGCTAACCCAAAGCCACAGCATTTGTTGTGTCTCCAAGGTGCAAATCCGTTCCAGCTGTTTTATAGACGTTTGTTGGCGGCTTTTTTTTTCTGCAATATGGATTTCAATGGAAATACTACTACACCTAGAATTTTTAGATCCTTTGGTAAGCTAAAAATTCATGTAAGCCTCAGGGAGTCAAAAATGCCATAAGGCTTGAATCCACCTGTCACAGTTCAAATGGAATCCAGATAAGTAAAAAGTTCTTTAAAAAATATGAGGTTTCCTTTTAAGCTCCTAAATTTTGACTTCTGCTCTTAGTCTGTATTTTCTCAGCAGATTTAGCAGACACCACCCAGGGAGCACCTGTGGACTGCAAACTGCTGAGCGCTGGACGCTGAAAGCTGATGTGAACCAGTCCTGCCCATGTGATGATTGCTCCCTGTCCTGTCACCTGCATCATCTAGCTCATCAGATGCTCCTGATAAATGCCCCCTTGCCCTGCCTTTGACTACCCTTTCAGACTTCCTGGGCCCTGAAAATTGGTTCAACAATTTCAGGTGGAAGCAGTTACAGAAGAGAGCACATTGTCCCTCTCCCTTTAACAGGCTGAAAGTGCTAGGTCAAAGGCAAATTCCCTTTGGGGGAACCTGTTCTTTATGTGTCAATCATTCTAGGATAGTGTATTAAATAGTAGGACAGGGAGAAACAAAGGAGACCTTGACTAAATAACCCTAGAGACTAGAGAGAACTGGATGGCAATCCTTCCCTAGGACATTTCACTGAGAAAGACAAACCTGAACCTTGTGTATCAGTTCATACTGTGCCTATACTATGGATGGGAGGAAAGGGAGAATGTACCGGGGACTACAGTATTGCTGCACCAGAAGAGCGCCTCCCGTACTTGTTCCCCTCCTGATAGGAGCAGGGATTGCAGGGTCAGCGGGCTAGGAAAGCAACCTTAGTCACTGGGGATCACAACCTATGGCTCCTAGGCCAGCAAACTGACTTAGATATTCCCCGCCTCCATTCCTCTCCTTTCCTGAAGAATCAAGTTGACACACTGGCTGTAATGGTCCTGCAAAACCACCATAGGCTAGACCTCCTTTCCTTTAAGGAGGGAGGTTTACGCATGGCTCTGGGAGAAACTTGTTTCTTTCATGCCAACCATTCAGGCGTTACACACAGACCTTAACAAAAGTTAAAGAAAATCTCCTCACTAGGTAGAAGGAAAGAAAACAAAGTTCCTACTGGCATGAATCACTTTTCAACTGGTCCCCCTGGTTGGCAACCCTCATCACAAGTCTGATAGGTTCCCTAGCCCTCCTGCTCCTTGTTCTACTGTTTGCTTCCTGTGTTATCAATGCTTTGTTCAAGATGGTGCTATCATGCTAAGGGCACAGTATAGCCCCTTATTTGAGCTCCAAGACAAAGATTCATCGTCTCATTAATCACAGACAAGGGGGGGAATGAAGGGAGCAGGCAAAAGCACCTTGGCCTGAGTACTGCCATTTTGACATCAGACTTCATTTTAACTGTAGGGTGACATAAAGTTCAGGTTCCCAAGCTCCAGGGGAGCTGAGAACTTTCCAATGACTAATCAATGTCCCTGCCCCCAAACCATAAGAAATAGTCATTGTGCATGTTTAGCTCTTTAGAAACATGGCTGTTCCTAACCACAGAAGGAACAAATGAATCTGATTGGTTGGACTGAAAGGCTTGCATTATATATCGTTTGACAATGATGGAACACACAAGGGTAGTCCCTAATCTTTGATTTCTAATTGTTGAAAGCTATAACTGTAACTTTTTTTAAACCTATAACCCTACCACCTACAGATAAGCAGTGTTAACACTTGGATATTTCTTTTAGAATCTTTTTTCTTACAAAATATTTAAAAATAAAAACTGGAGTCCAACTTCAGATCTTTTTTAGATTCGGGAGACTATCCTTTGTCATAAAAACAAAATAAAACTCGGAAGCATTGCCACAGATAGCCAGCCCACCATGACTAGAATCCTAAACTTTAAAATCACATCCTTTTTGTCAACACTTGGGTTTGTCACATTTTAACACGCTACCAAACAGCCATGTGGTAAGCGGTTTCAGTATGGATTTGCAGAAATAAGATTGAATCCTGGGAAATGAACATTTGGAAGGTTCCTGGTAAGTCCTGGTCTAGAGCTGCTTTTCTTAATTCTCCCACCCAGACTGTGAAACACTTGTTTTGCAACATTCTGTTCAGCATCATTTTAGTTTCTTATTTATAATGGATGTATTAAGGGTACACCGTATCTGTTTGATGAGTGAAGTTATATGCTTTCATTATTAACAAAATTGGGTGGTTTTAGATTTAATAAGTTCGGTTAAAATTTTTGTATTATATTTTTACCTTAATAATGTTTTTATCACTAAAGATTCCATATTGACAATAGCCACATCCTAGGGCCCTATGTGAAGAATGTTTGCCTGCTATTTAAACCAAAGGATGACTGCTGGATAGCAAGGATTTGCTGCTCTCTGCCTCTACCACAGATAAATTAAAACAAAACAAACAAGCAAACAAAAACTGCTACTAGTGAAGCCAGTCTAAATGGCTTTAGAAGGATTAAAGATGAAGTGCTAAAGAGCAACAGTTTTACTTATTCATTCTGTGTGTGTGTGCCAGTGTGGAAACAGGAGCCACAGCATGCAAGCAGAGGGCAGAGGGCAGAGGGCAGAGGGCAGAGGGCAGAGGGCAGAGGGCAGAGGGCAACACTTTAGGAGTCAGTTCTCTCCTCCCACCGCATTCTGAGGATCGAACTCAGGTCATCAGGCTTGGCAGCAAGCACCTCTACCCCCTGAGCCCTCTCACTGGCCTCGACATTTAGTAAGTTTTAAGTGTACCATTGATTCTCCTCTGTGACTCCCTTGTTTTCAAGGTAAATGATATTTGATGTCTCTTTTTAATTGTTTTCCCTTGAGAATTAGTATTAATAGTATGTTGGACTTCTTTGAGCATTAGGAGCTCATTAAAAGTTTTAGCCGGTGAGAAACAGATTCTTTTGTTACTTCTACCATTCTTGTACATCTAGTGTTAGTATTTGAATACAATGAGAAAGAAACTTACTGGTAATACATTTTTAAAGTTATAACCTCCCAAGGCCGGATTGTAAAGTTGCTGGAACTATCCCACAAGTAGGTTTTATTTTTATTTTATTATGGTATGTGTACAAGTGTGTGTGGGGGGGTACATGCCACAAATGTATGTGGAGGGCAGAGGCCAACTTTGTTCTCTTCTTCCACCTTTACATTGGTTCTGGAGACAGAACTGAGGTTGTCAGGTTTAGTAGTAGAAGCTTCTACCTACTGTGCCTCCTCCTCAGGCCCGCAGGAGAGCATTGAAGGAGTAAACGCCTAACACTTGCAAAGCACACGTGGGTGAGGATCACCAGCTTCTCCTTTTTGCCTCTGACAGCCTCCCATTGTGTTCACAACTATTTTTGTTTGTTTTCTCTGTGCAATAGTCCTGGTTGTCCTGAAACTCACTGGCCTCACTGAGATCTGCCTGCCTCTGCCTCCCAAATGTTGGGATTAAAGGTGTGTGCTACCACTGCCCAGCAAGACAAATCTCTTTTTTTTTTTTATTTATGTGCATTCATGTTTTGTCATGAGTGTTGGGTCCCTTGGAAATGGAATTACAGACAGTTGTGAGCTGCCATGTGGCTGCTAGGAATTGAACCCATATCTTTTGAGCCATCTCTCCAGGCCTGGTGTTCACAACTGTTAGAAGTGAAACTAGAGAGCTGAATGGCACAGAACAATCTAGTGTTGCAGTGTTGTGGAGGGAGACGTGATTCTTCAGGGTTTCCAGAGGCTACTGTGAGTAGAACACATCAAAGATAGCAGATTTCCTGCCACTGGAGTAACTTGAATCAGCTAGTAAATCCCATTAATTAAGGATCCTCTCTAGGCTAAGCCCTGAAATAAGCCTGTGGGAAACAGTTGGGCTAAGACAATAATGGAGAAAGGGAAGTCCCTGCAAAGACAGGAGGTGATGGGGCCGGAGGGAATGAGAGCCCGTTAACTCCACCCACTCCTGCATCCTGGATTTCATTTCTTGGTGTCAAATGAAATGAGGATTAGTAGAGAGCTAGTCTGCTTTGTTGCTGTGCCCTGTGATCACAAAATGCCATCTGGAAAATTTTAAACCAAACCTTTAGTGCATACCTTAGACCAAAATAAAGTTTAGATGGACTTAACATTCAATGACCTTTAACAAATGCCTTTTGTGTTTATGCCATATGCCAGATGTTAGTTTAGGCACTTAGAATGCAAAGTGACTATGACTTCTGCCCTCCGTGGAGTTTATAGTCTAGTTGGGGAAGCAAATATTGAATAGATGAACTGGACTATGTTTCTTCTTAAAATAAAGGTCATAGAGGAAACAAGAGTGCTGGGAGAGAGAAGAACCAGCTTTATGGAAGCTTCCCGAGAGGGTAACCAGGAGAGAGCTCTCGGCAGAGCTGCCACCTAATCATGAGATGAGCAGGACTGAAGACGACCATGGCAGACAGTGGAAGAATGGCAACACACAAGAAGAAAAAGCAGTAAATATTTATGTAAGCCCTTCATGGAATTGACAGTCCAGTTGGGCAAGCAAAGACTGAGTGAAGAAACTGTCACAGGACAAAGAAGGCCTTTAAAGATATGGTTTTTTTTAAGCTACAACCACATGCTATTCAGGCAATGTCTTCATGGCAGAACCCCCATGAAAGTGAAGGCAATGATAAACTGGGGAGAAAAAATCAAATTTAGTGATAATAAATAGCTCTTGTTACTATACAGAAACTACTTAAAACTAAAACTAACAAGGTTTTGGCATTCCCAAAAAGGGAATGAAGGTCAGGAGAATTTACAAAACAAACAACTCAAATGGCTAATAAACACAGGAAAATCTTCTAAATTCTAGCACACTGAAATGCCCACTCAAAGGCTGGAGCATTGAATCAGTGGTTACGAGCACTGTGTTCTTGTAGAGGACACAGACTCAATTCCCAGCACCCACACAGCAGCTAATAACCCCCTGTAACTCCAGCTCCAGGGGGACGGCAGCTAATAACCCCCTGTAACCAGCTCCAGGGGGACTCTGGCGCCTCTTCTGGCCTCCATGAGCACCAGGCTCACATGTGGTGTATAGACATGTATGCAGGCAAAGCACCCACATACAGAAAGAAGATAGAAAGAAAGGAAGGAAGAGAGGGGGGAGGGAGGAGGGAAGGAAGGAAGGGGCCCACTCAGACAATTGGGACATACCATTTTTACTCCTGAGAATGTCAAAGATTTAAAGAGAAGATAATCCTCAACCTCCAGGCAAGTAGGGCCAGGAGACCCTCCCTTTTTGATGGCATTGCCTATCTAGAGGGTTGACAGCAAAACACTTAAAGGTATGCATATTCTTCAACTCCGCAAGCCCACTTCTAGGAATATAGCATAAGAAAGTACACTCAGGCTGGGCGCTGGTGACAGTGCATGTCTTTAATCCCATCACTGTGGAGGCAGAGGTCAGCAGATCTCAGTGAGTACCAGGCCAGCCTGGTCTACAAAGTGAGTTCTGGGACAGCTAGGGCTGTTACACAGAGAAACCCTGTCTTGAAAAAAAAAAAAAAAAAAAAAGAAAGTACACTCAGTTCCATAAGAATATTTAACTATGAGGAGGACATTCACTCTAGAATATTCTATCATGTCTGAAAATCAGAGCTGTTGCTTCCTGGCCCTTTGACTAAGACCAAGTGCACTATCTGCTAACCATTGGACAGCTGATGCTGGCTGTATCTGAAGACAATATATTAAATGGATTGTTTGCAGCAGGGAGATGGCCTAGGAGCTTGTTATGTTCACTGTATATGTTATCTTCAGTATCTTCAGGTGCAATCCTGTGGGGACTTAACAGCAACAGCAAAAGCCAGAAAGCCTTTTCCCAGAATGGATCACAGCAAAATCATTAAGAAAAACTTTGTTCAGCTTGCATTTAGAAGTGTAAAAAGTGCAGCTTTCAAAATAGCCGTCATGATAGGATTCAAATTTGTTTTCAGATTCTGTGTGTAAAGACTGGAGAGATGGCTCAGCTCTTAACAGCACTGGCTGCTCTTGCAAAGGACCAGAGTTTGGTCCCCAGCACCCATGTAGCAGTTACAACAATCTGTAACTCCAGTTCCAAGGGATCACACCCTCTTCATTCTCACCTCTGTGCCCGCAGGCAAAACATTTGTGCACATAAAAAATTCCTTAAAAAATTATTGTGAATGCGTATTCCTCAAAACATTCTTTCTCTTCTTTCTTTCTTGCTTTTTGTTTGAGACACAGAGTTACTCAGGAGTCCAGGCTGGCCTTGAACTTGATACCTAACTGGGCCTCCCCGGGGATTACAGGCTTGAGCCACCACTCTCAATAGTTGTCCTCAAATATTAATAGTGTTTATCTGGCTAATAAGATTAAATGAAATCTTTTTCTTCCTTATATTTTATATATGTTCTGAACATAAATCTATATATTTAATATATATACATGTGTATGTATATATGAAAATAAGTCAAAGCTGTTTTCATATTGAGATGGGTCGAGCGTGAATCATGGCAGCCGGTACTTTGGGGCGGAAAGGGGCTGGAAGGTAATCCTCTTTGGTTTCTTCCCCAGGGGTGTTGTTTGATCAGCCGGGCCACCTAAGCCCTTGGGAGCAGGCTGTTACTCAGGGGAGGTGATATTCTTCTCCAGCGCATCTCTGTCCCAGGTTTAGACGCGGTTGCCATCCACCTCAGTCTTTGGCTCAGTGTTATTCTCTTTCCCCAGGGAAACAAAGCCCTTTACATGCCCTGATTCATTTCATTTCGCGGCTGGAGGTCAAGTCACTGCGGCCTCAGACGCAGGTGTCTGGAGTGACATAGAGTGACATCTCGCCTCCAGAATAAGGGCAGCTCTTCCGCCTTCAAGGCTGTGAAATGTCAGGCGTGATTAGAAAGGTCACTTGTCCTGACAGCTTTCTGTGCTTCCCAGAGAGCCGCCTTCCTGCTGTGAACACTCTTAATTGTGCTTCCTGTGGTGGGTGCCAGCCTGCTCAATTCTTTATAATGATGGAAACCCCAGCTTCCACCCATCTCCACAGCAAGGGGGCGGGGTGGGGAGGAAGCCAAAGATCACAAAACCTCAGTGGGGAAAAAAACCGAGGCAGTTCTTGGAACTTCTAGGAATAGTGTTTGTGGCAGAAAAAAGAAGCATATTTGAAGGACAGGTGACCACTCTCCTGGGGCGTGAGTAGTAGTTGGGTCAGAACAGAGAGTCGAGGAAGAAGAGACACGCCTCCAGGATCAGTACACGGGAGACAGAAGTTCTCTCCAAGGCTCCGCACTCCTTGCCCCACCGCAGAAACTCCTAGGCTGCAGACAGGAACAGGTGCACAGGAAATGTATTTAAGTGAAGCTCCGAGTGTGACCCGGGGAGTAGGTGGTCTGGGTACCACTTTCAGAATCCTATCCTAAAGGGAGAGAGTGGTCCCGTTTAAGAACCCAGGCATATCAGAGGAAGAAGACCCGCTGGCTGGGTGAAAGGAGATGGGAAGGGAGGGGGCCTTCGGGACTGCAGGGCAGCCAGGAAGGACTCTTCTAGCTGCTGGGGTTTGTGAATGAATGCTCCTAATACTGAATTAACAAGCGTGTTCTTCAGCAGCTGTCCCAACAGATACCACAGTAAGTTATGTCTGCTTCACCCTTCCCTCTTCAAGCTTACAGTAGTAAATTTTCTCAGTTTTCCTAACCATCCAAATGATTAGCTCACAGAGCAGACGGAGACAGTCCCTGGGTGACTCGCTCCATCTGGACTGTAAGGTGTGACTCTCCCAACTGTGGAAACCTCTATATATGTCACCTGAATTTCAATTTCAGCACCTGAAAGATTAGTGTAATAATTATACCTACCTTATAAGATATTGTAAGGATCCAATAGTGTAAGCAGTCTATATCCAATGGTTTACTACAAGGCTGAGGCACAGCCAAGCCTCAGAATTTATCCCCTTTTTTTACTTAAACTTTGTATAAAAATTTTCAGATAGAAAAAAATTCAGGTATAGCTGGCATGGTGATGCACTCCTGTAATCCTAGCACTTGGGAGACACGAGAACCACAAGTTTGAGGCCAGCCTGGGCTACATAGTAAGATCCTCTCTCAACAAATTGAAATATAATTTTTATACAGCAAAATTCGCAGATTTGAAGTGGACAGTTCAATAAGTTTGATTAAGCCAAGCCTATTTTCATAAAAGTCCTCGTGTCTTCTGTTGTCTGGATTATGAGGCAATTTTCGTTTTTCAAATGCTGGATTATGTTATCTATGATTATATTTCTATCTTCCTTTGACAGAGAGGCTCTAAAACAGTTCCTTCCCGCTCCCAAAGAGACTTAAAACCTAGAAGCATGTGGTGCAGTCAACTTGCCCTCCCTTCTCTGCATCCTGGAGAGACTGGGGATGAATCTGTTTTATTTTTAGGTCCTCAGGGAAAGCATTTCTACAACCTCCCTCAGTCACCTGTCTCAGCGCTTAGCAACCCTGAACACTAGAAAGCCCTGTCCCTGTGTGTCCCTGGCTTTAAGTGATTAATAACAACTAACACGGATGCAGTGTGTTACCAGGGCCACAGCTCAGATAATGAGACAGTAGAGCAAGCTTGGCTGCATGAATGCAGATGCTCACCATGCTGAGATCAGTGCGCTTTGACATGGTACCTTCCCAAAATCAAGATCGTGATGCAGGGATGGAGAGAGGGCTCCCACCCACGACCACGGTTGGGGAGAAGCCACGTCTGCAGCTGTCAGATCCTCAGGTTGTTTTCTTTCCCCAAACGGAAACGTAGAAATAAATATTTTATGTGAAATAAGATTTTTAAACAGCGGCTTGGTTTAAACAAAGAAGGGTTCCGTAAGCCAAAAGAACACCTTACTGCCTAAATATAGCCCATGCTGGGTTTGAAATTCCTGCTTTAGTGTTCACAGAATCTCTGTCTGCTTCTATTCCCTTTCATGTTGAGGACACCTGCAAGACAGGCCAGGCAAACAGGCATGCCATCCTGATTTTAGGAGGGGAGGAAGCCAAGGTTTGGGCACTCTCAATGGCCCACTCAGACAGTAGGCTCACACCTTGTGGATCTGTTTCAGCGTGCCTCCTTCTGCCTCCCATCTTCATCCTGCAGGGTCATCAAAGCACCTGCTCACACCTCACCAACCACATTTATCAGTTGTTTGCAGAGAAATAAGGAACGAATCAGAGTAGATGTGTGGACAAATGCAGTACTGACTGCATAAGACAGTTAGTGTGGCAGGGTTTTTAAGATTCGCAGCATTAAAATCCATTATGTCAAAGGTGGCAGACTTATACAACCTAAGGTCCCACATCATCTCAGAAATGGGAAAGATATCAGGTTATATTAGACCCTCGGAAGCAATGGTGGTCACTGGAAGAACAAGACGATGCTATAGCCCCAAAGCAACGGGATCAAATGTCCACAGATTGAAATGGAAATTCTGAGCCAAAACAAACCTTTCCCTGTTTTTAAATCAATTATCTCAAGTATTTTGCCATAATAACAGAAAACGACAAACACAAGCCCCTAAATAATCCCTGTGTCAAAGAAGAAATCAAATGGAAATTTCAATCATTAAGAATGAAAATGTGACATATCAAAGATATAAATACAATACAATTTTACTTCTATCTGTTTACACTCAACATACCAAAGAAGAAAGGCTGAAAGCCAAAAATCTAGATATTTATATGAATAATTCAGAAGACTAGCAAACTCAACCCAAACTAGAGAAAAAAGAGTCATAAAAATAAGATATGAATGAAATGAATGAATGAAATGTAAAACAAATTCTCAGGATGAAAAACAACAGCACAGCCAAAAACTGTGTTCTTGAAAGCACAAAGAAAGAAATAGAAATCTGAGTGTGGATGTACACACCTATAATCCTAGCACTAGTGGCACTGAGGCAGGGGCATCATGAATTCTGAGACTAGACTGGCAGTTAGGAGTGGGTAGTGTTCTTCCAGAGGACCCCAGTTCTGTTCCCAGCACCCATGTTGGGCTGTTCACAACCATCTATAACTCTCGTTCAAGGATACTCAATGTCGTCTAGCCTCTGTGAGTAACTGCCCTCCCAGAGACACATAAATAAAATCTAAGAAAGTCAGACTGTCTCCATCAATCCATAGTTCATAATTGCACACAAAGATAATTGTAAACCTCAGGGCTTCACTACTAAATCACTCTAAATATTTAAGAAACAAATGACAAACGGGATACTACATTTTGTGATGCTAGACCCAACCCAGTCACTAAACAAAAGTAGAACTGCTGGCCAGTGTCTTAGATGACACAAAAATTCTAAGCACAGCCTCAGTGAATTGAATCCTGGTCAGCAGCACTTCAGGACCAAGTGAGTTCTTGCAGAAACTTACAAAACAAATGAAAACCAATCAGCTTTGTTCATGTCAGAAACAGAATACAGCAGGAAGGTCACATAATCTCTCTCTCTCTCTCTCTCTCTCTCTCTCTCTCTCTCTCTCTCTCTCTCTCTGTGTGTGTGTGTGTGTGTGTGTGTGTGTGTGTGTGTATTTGTTTTTCAAAATGGGGTTTCTATGGTTATCCTGGAACTTGCTCCATAGACCAGGCTGGCCTCAAACTCACAGAGATCCACCTGCCTCTGTCTCCCAAGTGCTAGGATTAAAGGTGTGTGCCACCACTGCTGGGCTCCTAAGATCTCTCAATAGATGAAGAAAAAAATACTTAATCCTCATGATAAACATTGCATGGTGAAGTTTCTATCTATGTCTCTTAAAGACCATTTACAAGAATCCTAAAAAAATAATAATCATCAGAAATTTTTTCAGATTTCATACCCCCACCCCACATGGTCAGAAATGATGCTATGTTCACTACACCTGGAAATCTGAGGTATGTCAATAAGGCAAAAAGGAATAAAGTGTTATTAGAATTTTAAAAAATCCTTTACAGCTAATCTGCTGGGTATATAGGAAAAAAAGAGTCTACAAATTATTATTTAAAGCTATTTTTGGCATCTTTTAAAAAAGGTTTAAGGCCACTAGGGAAATTAATTGATACAACCAGAGGAAAGTTTAAAAAGTTGTTTACGAAAGCATCTGAAATTTTAATGACAAAACTTTGGCAAGAGAAATTTAATAAGATACTCATCCCCACCTCCACCCAGAGCATCTGGGGTTTCAAGGTAATCACAGTCAGGGTTCCACCTTTCCTGTGGAAACTGGCCTCTGTTCTGAAGCAGAGAGGGAAGCAAGGAGCCGAGGGGAAGCAATAGCATCTTGAAGAATTGAGCTGTGTGGAACACCACACATCAACACCTACAATAGAGCCACACTAACACAGTGTGATGTCGGGTCCAGTGGACAGAGAGGCTCCCAGAGTTGAGCAATGTCCAGATGCAGGTCCAAAGACAGACACACGAGGATGTATTCATAACCAATGTGAAACTGCGGGCCAACCGGAAACCAAACCTTTCAATAAACAGTGTGATGCCGATTACACAGGGCAGAGTGCAGCCCTGTGGGTGTGATGCAGCTGTTGCTGCTTTGAAATCAGAGTAATCGTGATTACCGTCACAGGACTGGGCCCCCTAACATTCTGTCACAAAGGAGAGAGAGGTTTGCAAGGACTCATGGGGACCATGAGGCAGAGCCAGAGGGCCTTAAAAAGCCACCCACAAGACCCACAGGAGGCCCCATCACTCCACAAGGAATAGAGTCAGTTTAATGGTTGCTGGAGACAGGGGGAACTCTTCCTCCCTATAATGGAACCATGCTCCTGTAGTTGACCCCTCACCCACAATCCTATAAGTAACCCCAACTAAACTTGACCTGGGGGGACTAGTGTCTTTGATTTGTTATCAGTGCTCTATCTGGGATAAATGGACATCTGTCCACATCTCCTGAGGATAAAGTTAATGGAATCATACTCATATGTGGGGGAGGGGAATGAAGGTGAATCCTATCCACAATTATCAATTCTAGACTGACTAAATATGAAAAGAAAATTTATAAAGGAAAAAAGAATTTTTATGATCTTTGGGATGGGTAACACTTTCCATATAGCATACAAGTAACATTAACCACACACCAGGTTTGGGGGCAGGGTATAAAATTAAGGACTTTAGATCATTCAAATATTTAGATGAAAGGTCAAGTTTCTGAATAGAAGACATTTGTAAAGCACATGTGTGACATAAACTAAACTCAGAATAAATAAAGAGCCCATAGAAGCTTGCAGAGACAACAGTGGAGAATGAGTGTGTTATGAAGGGAAATGGCCAAAGGGGACATTATGGGGACATGCTCAGCTTAAATGGCAATTGAAAGAACACATACAAAGCCATAGTGAGGTTCCAGGCAACCCATCAGATCATGGGAAATGAAAATGATCAAGGCTGTCATGTGTTGAAGCAGCTGTGCAGTGCCCTTGTGGCTGGTGGAGGTATGAACCGGTTCAGTCCCTGCTGAAGTTCCACACACAGGACACCTGCCCGGGGAATTGCTGGGCAAACGAATCATGATATTGGCCCCTTGGCTACTCCTGCCCTACTCCCTTCTCTCTGCTCTCAAATAATTTCTTTTGGTCTAATTTCTTTCAAATTGTCCAAGTTGTTTTTTTTCTCACCTGTCTTCCTCGGGGTCATGACAGGAGCCTGCCTTCTATATTTAGCTGATACAGCCCGTGAAGGGATGCCTGGCTGTGGGTTACAAGACAACCCCAGAAAGAAGTCATAGCTGCAATCACTCCCACCTATAATTTGGGGGAGAAATTCTGTAACAACATGAAACCAGCTATTGGGCTTTTCCTATCACTCCCTCAGATCAAGACATTGTATAGAGAAGTAGACATGATCTCCCCCCACTTAGAACCAATACTTAATGTTGACTTGATAGGCAGAATAGAGTATGATCTTTAAATGTGGCCATATCCCAAATCGTGAAACCTGTGAGTGTATGAGAAAAGAGATATAAAGCTGCCAAGGGGTTGACCTGAAAATTCTTTTTAAAAGGTTTTTTTTGAGGCAGGGTTTCTCTGTGTAGCCTTGGCTGTCCTGGAATTCACTCTGTGGATCAGGCTGGCTTCAAACTCATAGAGATCCACTGATCTCTGACTCCTGAGCTCTTGGATTAAAGGCATGTGCCACCAATACCTGGTTGAAAATAAGAAAATTATTTAGATTATCCAGGTGGGCAGGACCTAATCTCACAAACTCTTAAAAGTGGTAAATGGCAGAAGAGTAAATAAAAAAGCTCAGTGTGAGCAGGGCACAGTGTCACACACCTACAATCCCACCATTGGGGGGGATAGAGTCAGGAGGCCAGGAGTTCAGGACCATCCTAGATTATGAGAGAGAGAGAGAGAGAGAGAGAGAGAGAGAGAGAGAGAGAGAGAGAGAGAGAGAGAGAGAGAGAGAGAGGAGTCAGACAGACAGAGAGGAGAGAGAAGGCAGAGACAGAGAGAGGAGACAGAGAGAAAGAGAGACAGAGACAGAGAGAGATCAGGACTCACTTAGTGTGAGAAGAAACGACAGGGCTGGTAGGTGTGATGAAGGAAAAGGAGAAGCAAGAGTCAGACTCTGGTGGCCGCTGGAAGCTGCGAATGACCCTCAGAGTCTAGACAGCAAGAATACATCCTCTCTCACAAGGAACTGGGTTCTGCCAACAACCCAAGTGATCCGAAAATAAATACCCCCTCCCCGTGCCCCTAGAAAGGGGCTCAGTGTGTCCACATCTTGATTCTGTTCCCCTGCAGCCCACACCAGACTTTGGATCTGCAGAACTTTCAGAAAATAAGTATCTGGTGTTCAACACTGCTTGGTTTGCAGCAGAGCAGCTTGGAACAGCAGTGAGAGGAAACTGGTCCAGTTAGCAGAGAGGCAAGGGCAGAGGATGATACCAAAAAGTATGTTGCTTAATCAGAAGTTGTTCAGTTTAGAATCAGTAGTCAGACAGTTGAAGAAGTCAACAGATGTATCAGATATATGAAGCTGGGAGAACCTGTCACCTTGGGGGTGCTGGGGGACAGCTTGAGAGGTGACCCCCCCGTTCTGATGGCTGTCTGCTGGTTCTAGAAATCTGAATGGTGTCTGTGCTGTAAAAAACGATAAGATCAACCTGGTAACAATTTCCATTTCATAGTTTGGGTTAGAACTAGCCAACATGTGAAAAGGGAGGTCCCAGTGGACGAGCAGAACCACTGGGCTAGTCACAGACTGCTTATAAGTACAACACTGAGGAAGAATTCTGTTTTGGTTAGGGTTTCCATTGTTGTGAAGAGACACTTTAACCATGACAACTCTTATAAAGGAAAACATTTAATGGGTAGCTTACAGTTTCAGAGTTTTGGTCCATTATCATCATGGTTGGGCATGGCGGTATGCCGGCAAACATGGTGCTAGAGCTGAGGGTCCTGCATTTTGATATTCAGGCAATAGGAAGTGGTCTGAGTGTCACTGGGTGTGGCTTGAGCATATGTGAGACCTCAAAGCCCACCTCCAAAGTGACACACTTCCTCCAACAGGACCATACCTATTCTAACAAAGCGACACCTCCTAATAGTGCCACTCCTTATGAATTTATGGGGCCAATTGCGTTCAAACTACCACAGAGTCTGACATTAACTGGCCTCGCATACTCATCACCAACCTCAGATGATAAGCTAAGGTGAGAAAAAGGCAGAAAGAACTGCACCCATGGGATTCCAGGAGTTCACAATTGAAGCTGCTCTTATTTGAGCACTTGATGAAAGAATGCGGCAAATGACTGAAGACAGGAAAGTAGGAAATGGCGTGTGAGCATGCCCCGACAGGGGTTCTCAGTGAGAATACCCCAACAGGGATTCTCAGAAAGAATCACCCTCAAGGTTGATGTGCACTTGTGGAATTAGCAACTGCATGTTAAACATGAATACTATAGGGGGAAAAATGACCAGGCATTTGCCTGAATACTAAATAAATCATATAATATGATCCCATCTAAGAGGAAAGCCTGGCACTTTGGTTTCCGGTGCGGAATGATCCGAAAGACTTGGGCACAACTGGAGAAGAGTTGACCTGAAAGAGGCTACTGAACAAAGCAGCAGGAAGGGAGCCTAAGAAGGCCTGGCCGTGATGAATAGCTCCAGGGGCGGACATCAGCAATCATGTGGTATTGTTGAGGAAAGAATGCAGGCAAATGGGTTACTAAACATACTGGAAGGCTAGGTGTGGTGGTGTGTGCCTTTAATCCCAGCACCAGCAAGGCAGAGTTGTGGATCTCTGTGAGTTTGAAGTTAGGGAGTTACAGGCCAGCCAGGGCTACATAGTAGGACCCTGTATAAAAAACAGTAGAACAAACAAAATCATGCTCTCCTCTTCCTACATCCTGAACTCTCTGATCAAGACATCATCTATTCACATGACCAACTGGCTAGGATATTCCTGTGACCAGCCATCACTACCTCATCAAATTGCACACTCCAAGCACAGTGACTTCAGTGAAATGCATGTGTGTGTGTGTGTGTGAGAGAGAGAGAGAGACAGAGACAGAGAGACAGAGAGACAGAGACAGAGAGACAGAGACAGAGAGAGATCTGTAAACATTGAATGATACCATTTAAAATAACATCACTGTAGATTCTAATACGGAGACTCACTTTTTAGATGCTGAAGATGCTCACACGTGCATCCCCATTACTGAGCAGTCCTTGAACTGTTGCCATAAGAACAAAATGAAAACTGGCCCATTCAAATTGAATGGCAGTTTCCAAAAACCACATGGGTGTCTTCCCACACAGTAGAAATTGCTCTGCAGCAACTATGTCAGTGCATTTGTTAAAGTACTTATTCTGTTAACTGGTTATTAAAGAGCTGGGTTTTTTATTTATTATCTATCTATCATCTATCTCTCCTGTCTACCTATCTATATCTATCTATCTATCATCTATCATCTATCTCTCTCCTACCTGCTTATCATCTATCATCTCTCTCCTATCTACCTATGTATTTATCATCTATCAATCATTTATCTTTCTATTAATCTATCATATGTCACCTATCATCTGTCATTACCTAGCTTTTGTATACTTAACATCATCTAACATCTATTTTATCTTTCATCTACTTTCCTAATTGACTATTTTATGGCCATTTTATTAATTAATTTCAGAAAATGACTTTAGATCAATTCAGTGTTGATACATTTATGCAGAATCATTCCCTCTGTCACAAGTAAAATGCAAACTGATATTTTTTAAAGCTTTCTGGAAAGCAATTTGGTAATCCCTGTTAAGACCAAGCTGTAAAAATGTATGTTCCGTGATCAACAAGCTACTTGTAAGAAATTATCCTAGTCAGGTGTGGTGGAGCACACCTTTAATTGAGGAGGCAGAGGCAGGATCTCTGTGCGGATTTCTGTGAGTCTGAGACCAGCTTAGTCTACAAGTCAAGTTCCAGGATAGTCAGGAATATTACACAGAGAAACCCTGTCTCAAAAAAACAAAACAAAGCAAACAAACAAACAAACAAAAAAGAAAGAAATTATCCTAAGGAAATAAGAACAGTATGCAAACGGATCAGGCTGTGTGGATTTCTTGAAAGGATTGTCTAATGAATAGAATTCTCAAACAGTAGCTAAGTTTTCAACAACAGGATTTTGGTTAAATGCATCGAGTCAAAGGGTAAATGTGCTGGTTCAAATCTTTGCAATCAGGGCTGTGAAGACATGTCAGACAATTGTTACTAAGTTAAGAGGAACAGATTGTGAAGACGACTGACACTTCTATAGTAAGAAGAAATGCCATATGGGTACGACTGTGTGAATAAGAGCCAAAATATTTACCGTTATTTTGGGGATTGGCATTATGAATACTTTTTATTTACCTGGTATTACTAAAACTTCCACTCTGGTTATATCTTACTTTTTTCAATGAACACATTTTTAATTGCCCATTCTAGAAGCCAGAAGACCTGGCAACACTAAGTGCCTGACCTTGACTAGCCAAGCCTTCTTGTCATCTTTAAACTTCCCTTCTCTTTCTTCCTTTTCCCTTACTCTCCTCTAAAATTCTGTTAGCGAAACAGTGTCTTAAAAACACCAGCATTCCCTGGAAACTGTTCCAAACAGCCACATGGTACAGGCTGCCATATGGGTATTTGCGTTTAAGCACTGTATGGCCAGCATTCAAGGAGCAAGGGATACCAAGTGGAGAAAAGCAATCCTAGAAGCGTGCACTCACTCCAGAGGAAGAGACAGCTCCTGGATTAGAACCAGCAGTGCCACAGCTGTTAGATCAGCAAGGTCAGTGAAGATTTCCTGAGAAGGCGTTGCCAAGATTGCATAGGGAAAGCAGGAACAGCAGGAACCTACACGGAGGATGAGGAGATCTGTGCTTTGGGTTTCGCTGATCTCCTCCAACCCTCCCAGCAGCCATGCCAGCCTCATTCTCCTCTCCTCACATTTTCTTGTGAACTTTAGAACACAAAAGGAGAACACGTAGTTTATGCAGGAGTGTGAGTGTCACTGTCTTATCCTTTCTGCCGAAGAGCGGGATAGTGACCTACAGCTCTTCAATGGAGTTGCCAAATGGTTAGGGACCATCTCAGAGGCTCCTTCCACCTGCAGAATAATCCTTCCGTATACTGTGAATAAGTATTGCTTTCATTGGTTAATAAAAGCTGACAGGCAGTAGCTGGGCAGGAAGTTTGGTGGGAAAGTCACACTGAGAACGATGGGAAGAAGGAGGGTGGAGCGAGGGAGAAATGCCAGTCAGCAACCCAGGAAGGAAGACATGCTAGAAGATAGGAAAAGCCATCAATACATATGGGTTGATTTAAATGTAAGAGTTAGCTAGTAACAAGCCTGAGCTATTGGTCGAGCATTTGTAATTAATATAAGCCTCCATATGTTTATTTTGGAGCTGGCACTGGGATAGGAAAACTCTGCCTACACCTTTCAGTTGTGGGCAGCAGCTTCCACAGTGGTCTTGTTCCCTTGGTTTCAGCACCCACAGTATCCCATCCCCTGGTGATCTCAATTTTCATCAGGAAGCATGAGTTCCCAGATCTTGTTCACTCATTCCTTCCTCTTGTCCCTCCAGCTTTGGTGTGTCACCTTCCTACGATGTGCTCACTTCTGCTTTCACTTACAGAACTGTGAACATCTTTGTAACTGGTCCTTTATACTAGCATCCTCCTTGAACATTCCCTGGCACAGACAGACACATATCTACTTATTGGATATACTGCTATACCCAGAGCTCTTGGAGTCCAACATCCTCAATGGTGATTTCCAAGAGTTGCTGAGAACTTACTAAGGGCCAAGGTGTTTAAATTGGCTATCACATGTCATCTTCACAATGACCTTATCAATTCACTGCCATTAGCATCTTCCAGGCCAAGAAATGTTCCCTAATAACAGAAAGGGAATGAGAAGTGGGATCCTAGTCATGCTCATAACCATGAGGTTGTCTTCTGGTTGGACAGAAGAAAGAAAAGGGATGGGGCAATGTTGTGGAATATTAATTTAAGAGGTGTTACATTCGTCTATGCTGTGGAATACTTGTTTAATGATGCAAAGATGTGTTACATTTGTTTGCTTAAATAAAATTAACCTAGGGCCAGGTGGCTGAGTCAGCTGCTAGCAGACAGGAAGTGGTAGGGAGGAACCATGTGTAGCTAAGGTTCTTAAATGGGGAGGAGCAGAAGGATGCCCTGGTTTGGGGGGAACACGAGCTAGGAGGGAAACTTAGCTACTTGCTATTAAGCCTCTCTGAGTGAGAAGAATTTCATCCCAACTTTTGAATCCTGAGTTCTATAGAGGAATAGAGATCTTGATAAAGTTCCCTCTAGCGACTGTGATAAAGAGCGGGGGTCTGAGGGAACAGAATTTTCACCTGACTTTGGCCAGTGCTCCTGCCTATGGCCAGTGCCGCAGAACCCCTAATGGTAGCTAGCTGTGAGCTGCAACTGCTGATTAGGACAGCAGTTGCTTAAGGGGCAGCTAGTGGATTTAATGAAAAACAACAGGGGGATGAGTCTCAAAATGGGTCAAAGCACAGAGAAGGAACCTAAGGACATTGGGCTAGCCCTTTGGTCTCAGTATTTCAGTCTTGAGTCACAGCTTGACCCGATAACCTGGTCTCCAAACTCGTTCTTCCTAAACCCCCACAGCAGCAGGAGGCTCATTCCGGACATCAGTTTGAGAAAAGCATGCCCAGGTACTAGTGGGAGAAAAGGTACAGAGAAATCCCAGGTTGCGCTGTGAAATGACTCTCTGCTCTCCTCACTTCCCTCAGCTCCTGTCTTCTCTCTTCTATTTCCCAGGGTCCTCCATCCCCAGGCAGGAAAAGCCCATAATCCTCTTTAGAAAATTCACCCATCCTTCAGGCCCTGGCTCCCTTGGCATCTGCACATCGCTGGGAATCCAGGTTGCTGTGACTCTAATTAGCAGGTGCTAAGCAGTTTCCACATCTCTCAGTAAATATGTCAAAACACACAATCCATTCATCCCTCTCCACCCCACCCTTTCCCTCCTTTTGTGAAACATGCTTCTCTCTCTCAGCTGCTCAGCCAAGGGGTGCTTTTCTTCAGCAAGACACAAAGTGGTGTTAACACAAGGAGCCTGGCAGTTCATCAATCTGTTTCAAATTCTCGTCTACCCTCTTGGTCATCTGTTCACATGACCATCTATCTATTTGCCCACTGTGAGGTCACGACAGACAGGGTTCCGGGTTTGACTGGGGTCTCTAAAGTCAAAAACAGTATTACTAAGGAGCCCATCAAGCCCCTCCAGGAGACTGCATTATCACCCAAGACCCAGCCAGGGCAATTGGGTACCGTGGAGCCCCAGGGGAGTTCCACACTTAATTTCCACCATCTTTTTGGGTCCCTGCTGGGAGATTTAAAAACGATTTCTTAAATGAAGCAGCTGCTATCTTCTTCCCTGCTGGGCTGCTACTCCCTTCCCCTCTAAGTCACCAGGGTGGGGGAACCAGCCATCTCCAGGCAGAGGCCTCTCTCTTTCCTACCCATCCTGGCCCTGAATGAAAGAAGCAGTTAGACCAGAGGGCAGAGTCCTCCAAAGCTACTGCCAGCCTTGTGAGAAAGCCTGGGTCCTGCAGCCATGCTTGGGTCGCCTGTCCAAAACAAAGCACCTATGGATAAGTTGGGGGAGAAACTTTCCCACCTGATTGTAGTCTGAAGGCCACACGTGAATATAAACCCCAAATGACTTGGAAGTGGTGGCAGTTCTGTTCTGTTAGGAGTTAACTTACAGCTCTCTCTAGCTCTGCCTCTAGAACACCCCTCCTCCATCCCAGACAGGAGGTAGAGGAGGCTGAGGAAGAACACTCCTAGTCTTGAGTCTCTCAGTGGACTCAGTGGAAACACTGGAATCCAGGATAGACAGTGATTTCAGCTGGGTCTACCTATTCTTTTTTTGGTTTTTTGAGGGGTTTGTTTGTTTGTTTGTTTGAGACAGGGTTTCTCTGTGTTGCTTTGGAGGTTGTCCTGGAACTTGATCCGTTGACCAGGCTGGCTTCGAACTTACAGAGATCCGCCCGCCTCTGCCTCCCAAGTTCTGGGATTAAAGGTGTGCACCACCAACGCCTGGCCTACTCTTTCTTTGAAAGGAATGCATCATGGCTGCTGTGTACAACCAGCCTTAGCACACATGCCTTTTGAGCATCCCTCTGCCTGGAGAAGGGGTATGAATGAAGAGAGGACGATGGGAAGAATTTCAACATTACCAGTGTCTTGGGGATTACGGATAAGTATTTGGGGGCCACAGAACTTGCTCTCACAGATTTGGATACTCAGTAATATCCACACGGAGGTCCTGAGAGGTTACACACCTTGCTGAAGGACACCCAGGGGTCAGGCAAGAAGGTCATTGTTTCTGGTTTCTGTCCGAGATGCGCACTACTCCCCAGGGTCAGTCACTCCCCTACCTTCCCCCTCTTTTGCTCCCCTGATAGTCATTTGTCTGCCTGGCCCCCCAGGTGTGGAAGCCCCAGGAAGGCAGTTGCTAAAACCACTCTGAGGAGGAGGAGGCAGGCGGTAAGGCTCAGCCAGAGTCATTTTCATTAATTTATACCATTTTGCAGTTTCTCCAGTGGGCCTGCTCCCTGCTGGCTCTTTCCACCCCGACTGAGATGGCGCTTCTGTTTGTTTCCATTGTCTGAGAAATGACATGGGTTTGATTACACCCACGGTCTCTCATGAGCGGCTCTGTTCTGGCTGCCCACATGCAAAAGACAGCCATCTGTATCCTGCCTGAGTCTGCTTGCTGTGGAGGGGTTTAGGCTGAGGGGTCACCTCAGTCCATGGCTGGGGTGTGAATGGCGCCTGAGAGTAGAGCATCCTAAGGACAGGACACAGGTAGAGAGAGTGTGGGTGTTCTGTTAGCATCAAAGGAGAGAGACAAGGAGAAAAACTGGCATTATGAGGGTTCAAGCAGGGCTCGACTTTCTGTGGGGGGCCGTTTTCAATGGAGGTAACAGCTGTGAATGGGGGGGGGGCTCAATGCATGACAGTACTGGTATTAGTCAAAGTATTTAACAACTTGACCTCAACAGACAACCCATCAGTTGCTGCATACCCAGAAGAAGGTCCCAGAGGTCACCCGCAGCGCATGCATTAACCTTTTGGTTGTTGGACTTGAAGTTCATCATCCCAAGGAAGGAACTGAGGGGCTAGAATGATGGAGCACCGGACAGCAGCTCCTCACCAGCCGGCACAGAATTGGGGGAAGGCCAGAGATGTTCCCTGGCAGCTAGATACCACAGAAATACTGGCAAGGGCTGTGTCCCAACTGCTTGTGTCAGGGATAGCCACTTCTCAGCATCAGCCTACAGCTGATAGGCTGGACCCACAAGGACATCCACGTGGCACAGGGAGGGCAGCCTTCCAAACCTGCATCCTCCTGTGTCCAAAGAGAAATGGCCTCTCTGGTGTAACAGGGTTCACATGCTCTTTTGTTTTGTTTTCTATGCTGTTGATGGGTGGGCTGGGGCTGGGACAGACCTCAGATGGGCTGGTAAGACTACTGGGGGTGACTTGTGACAAGCCTGAGAGAATGACAGAGAAGTGGGAAGAAGTCCCTATGTAGATACGGGAATGACTAGGCTGTCTGAGAGATTCTGGAGTTTATTCTCACTGGAAAAATAAATGAATTTGGGTCCTAGTGGAGAAGTTACACTTCCCTTCAAGAGAGTGGTTCTCAGCCCATGGGTTGCAACCCTTGGGGGTTGCATATCAGATATCCTGAATATCAGATATTTACATTACTATTCATAACTATCAAAATTATGGTTATGAAGTAGCAATGAAATAATTTTATGGCTGGGGGTCACCACAACATGAGGAATACATTAAAGGGCAGCAGCATTAGGAAGGTTGAGAACCACTGCTTCAAGAGAATTAGCTGTTTCTTCCCTCACACCTGCAGAAAGGTCTACAGGCTGTGCTCTCTGGGTCTTGTCTGCACTGGGCTCCTGGAAGCTGATAACCAAATGTGACAGTTCATTTCCTTCCTAAGATTCCCGCTGGTCCCTGTTGGGGCCACCAGATGCAGGCTGGCTCTTGTAGTCACCTCCTGTGTGGTTGTACTGTAGTGACAACTACAAGAGAGACGTGACCAAGGACGCAGGAATGATACATTCTCTCACTGAAAAAAACAGGAACTAGTGGAAAGTGTAGCCTTAGGTGAAGGACTGTGGTTCAACTAAGGGACACTTAAGGAACTAAGACAAGAATTGAGACATCTTTTTCAGTTGACAACAAGGAGCCATGGAAAATTTCTTAGCAAACTATCTGTCTTAGTTTGACTGGCTTTAACAGAAGAGCATATACTAAGCGGCTTCAACACAGCCATTTATTTCTCACAGTTCTGGGGGCTGACAACTCTGAGGCCAGGATACCAGTGTGGTTGGGATCTGGAAGGCCTCTCTGCCTTGCTTTTAGCAGACTGCCTTCCTCCTGCATCCTCTTCCTCCTAGTCTCCTCCATCCCTATCACAGGAGTTGTATCCTCAAGACCTCATCTAAGCCCAGCTCCCTCTCAAAGCCCCCACTACATAATACCACCACACTGAAGGCAACAGGCACACATATATCCAGTTTATAGCAGTGTCTCAGGAATTGGGAGGCAGGAAGCTAGCATCCTAGTTCCACCCTCTTTGTAGATCCTTTATCCTGCTTTATGTATCTATTTATATACCTATTCTTCCCATCTCTCTGTATATTTCCAGTTCTGAGAACAGCTTTGTGAGACTATTTCTGTTTTTCAGGCAAGGATACTAAGGTTTGAAATGTCTAACAACATTCATGGCATCATACAGCAGCTAGTTAATGACAGTATGGGATCCTAAATGAAGCCTGGAGGACTTTAAGAAACTAGAAACCCAGAAGAGGAGATAGGAGCACTATCTGGGTCAGATTAATAATGTCTGGAACTATAGTGGGACAGGACAAATGATAAAGGAAGGATGGAAGGGGGGGAGGAAGGGAGGGAGGGAGGGATGCTGGATCCTAAGAATGGGCCTCTAAGTAACTGCTTTAGTATGGATGGTGGAGAGAAGAGGGAAGACAGACATCAGGAATGGGAGGGATCACAGAGAAATTATGGGATGGGAAGAAACATTAGCAATATAGGGGATTTAGAAGAAGGTACAATTTTCAGAAGATATTCTTACTTTTATTTTATTTATTTTGTGGTTTTGAGACCACATGTGGCCCAGGCTGGCCTCTAACTTACTATTCAGCCAATGATGACTGTAAACTCTTGACCTCCCCCCCACCCCGCATCCATTTACCGAGTGCTGGGATTACAGATGCCAGATACCACATATAACTTGACTTTGATCTTTTGAAATATTATGTTAGTTCAGAGGTCTAGAAAAAGTCCTGGTCACTTCCTAGTATGGCAGTACAGTCAAACAAACTAGGAGAAAAATTTCAGAATTCACTGTCAAAGTATACATTTAACAACACAGTCCTGTATTGCCTCACCACGGGGACATGTCCTGAGTAACATGTCATTAAGCAAATTCATCAGTGCCCCTACAACATAGAGTGTGTTTGCACAAACCAAGATGGTGATGGCATTATTAGACAATAAAGCACCATGGGACTCAGCTGTCCTTGTGCTGTGTCTCTGACATGTGTGCTACATGGTTATACTTCCCCTTCTTACATGCAATGTGTTACGTTTTATCACCTGTTCTGATCTACTCTGGTTCTTGTAAATTGGGGGATAGAGAAGGAGGCTGATGGTTGCAGTGGTTAACTCATTGCCCATGGGTCCTAAAGTATGCACAAGACTTAGCCAAAAGCAATGAGTGGAGCAAACAGTCCCCCTTAGCCACAACAAATGATGTTTCAGAGAAGGGGGGGGGGAATCAGGAATGCCTAACAGAGAGAGGAAGCAGGAGGGTGGTGTCTCTAGAAGACCTTTTAGTTAGGTCATCAGAGACCCTCCAAGAATAATTTCAGTCAGCAGTGAAGGCAAGCAGACTGAACAACAGGATTGTATATGAGTTGATGAAAGAAAGAATTAATGATGAATGGAAGATAAAATATCTGAAGGATAGACCTGAACATCCACATCTACAGAAGAGACAGAGCCCGGGAAGGGAAAAGGATTGAAGATGCCTAAGAGAGGTGACTGCAGGTGATAATGGAAAGAGCAAGGCTCGTGCAGAGACTTCTAGAAGGTACTGAGGTGAAGAACGCAGATGTGGGGTCATCTTGGGAAGGAGGCACAGCGCTGCTCCTCAAATAGGGATGGGGATGGGCTAGGTAAAGATAGACATTTGCAGACGTGAAGAGGGAATGTTGAGAAGCTGGAGGGAGGCCAGTGTGTGTGTGTGTGTGTGTGTGTGTGTGTGTGTGTAGAACACTTGTTAGCTGACTGTTAATAAGCCTCAACATGCAAGAAAACAAAAGAAAGACTGGACAGTCGGGGACCAGCTTGGAGACAGAGAGTGGCAGAACCTGCAGTTGACTTGATTTGGAGGAGTTTTGCTCTCTCTTGTTGCCTGTTGTCCTCCAAGACTTCTCGCTGAACTCCATCCCTTTAAGAAGCCAGGAAATGTTGAGTCTTTGCTAATTGACCAATATATGTATATGTGTATCCTGTACCCTGTATAATTTTTTTTGTTTTTAGAATCCTGCCTCTGGGTTTCTAAAATAAGCTCCTGTTTTGGGATCACTGATTCTACTTCCAATAGATGACTTGACAGCACAGCCTAGCCCATCTGGACCAATCAATCAGTTTTGATGAAGTGAGGTTTTTCTTAACCTCCCTTTGTGGAATTTGCAGTTCTGATTGTACACTGGAAATGCCTGAGGAAAGTTAAAAATCCTGATACCTTGTCCCACCTTTAGAGATTAACTTGACTGACCTGGTTCCATGGCTCGGTATCAGTGAATTTCCCAGATAACTTTCTAAGTATGTGAACTTTGCTCTTCTGTGTGTGTCCTTAGGACCAGAACCATCTACCTTGGCCTGGGGCTTGGAGTCTCAAGCTCTTGTTACGCTTGCGAAGCTGTAACACATACAGCTAAGCAAAGACAGAGGGCATTCGTATGCACACTGAGGTCAGAGGAGCTCTATGATGGAGATGTAGCCATTTCAACTTTCCTGTCTGTTCTGCGTATGATCAAATAGATTGATCCCAACTCCTGATCTCTAAGCAGCCTGGCAAAGGGCTGATGGCTGCCGTGTGGAATGTCAGTCAAGCAACAAGTGTTTCCTGGCTTCAGGCAAGCAGACGCTGCACACTTGAATGCTCACCCTTGGGCTTAACAGTCTACCTTAGAGTCGGGACATTTGTTCAGGGTGACCAATAACTTAAGTTTCTCTAGTATTTCCCAATTTTTAGGAAAGTAAGTGCCATGTCTTAGGGTATGTGTCTATTGTTGGCAAACTGGAATAGGTGAGTAGTCACCATGTGAACTAACACTTGGAATCATGTTACCCAATACACACATAAACACACACACACATACACACACACCATTGAAGGTTAGACCTGCTTAATTGTATTCCTACCCTCTTGTGAACACACATAGCTAGGAGTTGTGTGTATTGCTAGTGATTAGACATGCCGTTCATTCATTCAACAAAAACTCATTGAGGAATGGCACACTTGTTCTTGCAGAGGACCCAGCACTCACATGGTGGCTCACTACTGTCTATACTTCATTTCCAGAGAATCACCAGGCATGCACGTGGTACCCAGACATACATGCAAGCAAAACACTCTCATATATAAAATAAAACAAATAATGAACAAATAAAACAAACAAACCTACAAATGAAGAAACAAACAACAAAAACTCACTGAATGTCCTTATTCTGCATCTGACAGGCCAGGAAGCAACAGTCCCAAGGGATGTCAGGAGAATGTTGTCTAGACGGGTTATAGACCTAGCCATACTGAGTAAGTGCTGTGATCAGTAGAAGGAGACACAGGCTGAAATCCCAACACATCATAGGGTCCAGGAACCTCTGAACCATGCAAGATGTCAGCTGTGTGAGCAACAGCAGGTGCGTTGTGAGAAACAGAGACTTTCATAGCATAGGGAATAGGGATCTACAAAGTAGACAGAAAGAACACAGCCACGTTGACCCTGGAGGGGACAGGTCAGCATCTCTGAGGAAAATGCAGTGGAAGATGGGAGGTGAGGAGGGGCTTTGGAAAACAAGTCAGGGAGATGAGTGGGTCCTCAGAGGAGGGGCAGTCCTTGGAAGAAACTGAAGAGAAGAAGCATCAGCAATTCTCCAGTTCT
Source organism: Mesocricetus auratus (assembly GCF_017639785.1). NCBI lineage: Eukaryota > Metazoa > Chordata > Mammalia > Rodentia > Cricetidae > Mesocricetus > Mesocricetus auratus. The sequence continues at coordinate 35,743,632 of NW_024429194.1, read as the reverse complement.
GTAGGGACAGAATGGTAGAAATGAAAGTGTTATGGGAGAGTCAAAAAGAGACTCAGTGGTCCCGGAAGGAAACAAGGGCAGCTCAGTGTGAGCAGCTCAGTTTAGATATGAGATGCATAGACTGGAGAATCATGGGAAATAAATGCCTCAGGTAAGTGTATTCATTGTTAACTGCCCCCAGTGGAAAGGAACAAAGGAAGAGAAAGATTCAGGACTCTGAACAGGTTTTTTGTTTTGTTTTTCTGTAATAGAGTCTAGATTTATGGAAAAGGTCCACCGAAGTACTGTTTCCTTCTGTCTATCCCTGCCTCACCCAGTGTTACCAACATACACATTCAGGATACAGTGTGTGTGTGCATGTGTGTGCAAATGCGCGCGTGTGTGTGTGTGTGTGTGTGTGTGAGAGAGAGAGAGAGAGAGAGAGAGAGAGAGAGAGAGAGAGAGAGAGAGAGAGAGAGAGAGAGAGAGAGAGAGCAAGTGCATGTTTGTGTGTGTATTCATGATCCCATTCTGGCCAGCAGCAGTCAGCAAGAGTCACTCAGCCTTTCTCATCTTCAGGACTTCGGTGTCCTGAGACTGTTGGTCAGCTTTTTTGAGAAATGCCACTCAAATTTGGGTCTATCAACCACTTTCCAGTTTCTGTTTCTGATGGGGTTGCTAGGGAGGAATGCTCCCCGAGGGCGGGGACTTGGCTGATTGTACGAGTCAGTGTGCCAATGGAATGACGGGGACCCTGATGGGACAGTCAGCTGTAAGTAGAATGCTTCAGAGAGCTACAGGGTCCCTTCCTCAGCCGTGGCAGAAAAGGGAAAGGGCTAGTTTGAATAAAGAAAGATGCTTTTCTTAAATGGGTCAACAAAAGTCGCATGAATCCATTGCATTAGGTCTTTGAATCTCTACGTTGCCAGGCAGCATAGTGGTGAACTGGAAATCTGGAAGTTGCTTCCTGAAGCCTAGGGAATGGAGGTCCATGGTGATGACAAGGCAGGCAGCCTGCATCAAGGGTGCGCACAGCAGGCAGGGAGGAGATGCAGAGAGTGGAAGCAAGGCTTCATCGAAGACATGATGCCTGAGGTAGGGCTGAAGGAGTTTAGGGTTTGGACCTAAACTATAAAGGGGAAAGGAAGTCTCAGGTGGGAGGAGGCCTTGGTAGTTTGTGTAAGAATGGTCTCCCCTCCCCCTCTATAGGCTCATAGATTTGAGTGCTTGGTCATTAGGGAGTGGGGCTACTTGACAGAGATAAAGACATGTGGCCTTGTTGGAGTATGTGTAGCCTTGTTGGATGAGGTGTGTCACTGGGGTGGGGTTTGGAGTTTCACATGCTCAAGCCAGGCCCAGAGTCTCTCTCTCTCTCTCTCTCTCTCTCTCTCTCTCCCTCCCTCCCTCCCTCCCTTCTTGCTGCCCATTGAACTGGATGTAGCACACTTAGCTAGAGAGGACTCCAGCACCGTGTCTGCCTGCAAACTTCCATTCTTCCCACGATAGTGATAATGAACTCTGAAACTAAGCCAGGCTCAATTAATTATTTAATTCTTTGTAAGACTTGCCGTGGTCATGGTGTCTCTTCACAGCAATAGAACACTGACTAAGAAAGAGGTCTTCAAATGAAAACACAAACACTGGGAGCTCTCGGATACATGTGGAGAATGGCAGGCAGTGGAGACTGGCTGGTGTATATTCTGCCGCTGTGCAGAGGGAAGTGAACTTCTCTCCTTGGCAGTGAGAATCATGAGAATGGGTTGCCCAGGTCACTTGTGATGTGGGACAGAGGGGTGGCAGATACTTTTCTTAGACTTTTCACTGCGTGCTATTCAGGAAATGCAAGAGCATGGATGTGATGGGGGTGGGTTCTGGTTATGATGCAACTGTTTCCTGACACGTCTCCCAGGCGTTCCTTCTGCCACCACACTGTGGCACAACAGTGCACCAGGATATACACCGAGACACACCTTCAAACTGTTGACATCACATCATGCTGTGACATCCTATCATAGTGTGCCATAAAATGTTACCACACTGTGCCACACCATCAAGCTATGTTACACCATAATACTGCAGCATACCGCCATCCTGTAACATAGCATCACACCATGCCATGCCACCATGCTATAAAATACCACCATGCTATCCCATAACATCATGCCATGTTACACCATCACACCAGACTCTGATATCACCACACCACTATCATGCCATACCTTATCAGCATGCCATAACATAACACCATGATACTCAGCTATCTCATACCACCAAGTCATGACATACCCACTTGCTCTAATATACCATCATTCTGTGTCACACTGTCTCATCTGACTCTGGTTAAGCTCTTGCTGCTGGCTGGAGGTTCTGGCTTTTCTGTGGAGCCACCTGCCTATGACTCATTCAAGACTCAGTCATCCTTCCTTCCTGTTCATGTTTCAACAAGGGCATCTCTCCATCATGATCTTTATGGCTGAGTTATTGCTGCCCTTCTTGTTAGACTGAAATGTCACTGAGAGAGGGAACCATATTTATTTACCTACATTATTTAAGCTAATATCATACTTGATGTATCACAGATGGTTGAAAAATAACCATTGAACTAAATTCTGTTTAATGAGATAGTAGAAAGAGCACTGGACTTGAATTTAGGAGCCCTAAGTCTAACCCCTACAACCAACCAACAAATTATCTGACTCCTCAGAAAATGCCTCTTCTCCACATGGGGTTAAGGGATGACAATATTTCATAGATTTGTCCTTGAAGACACCATTATATCTCTGGAGTATAATGGCTGCCCTTCTGCCCAACACTTACCTCACCCATAATTACTCATTCAGGGTCCACAACGTTTGTAGAGGGACAACAAAGTGCCACCATTGTGAGTCCAATATGCACCAGACATCATCAAGTGCAATTTAAATGGCACTTTTGAGTATTGGAAGCAGAAGCACAGTGGACTTGAATGTTAGTCACCTGTTAATATATCCCAAAAGGGCTGGTCAGTAGAGAACTGGAAAGATTTATACAGAACTCCAAGAAGCTGGAGAAAGTCACCCACTGACTAATGCTATCAGAACTCTTTTGGAACCACTATGGGGATCTGAGAACCCACAATCCTGCCCAATTTTATCTCTGTTCCCTGGGGTTGTAGGTTGCACTGTTTATCTCTAACTGGGCCCTGCTAGCCCAGTGTCAGTAACACAGACATATCACTCACCCCTGTAACGAGCATTCTTCCTGCCAGCCTGGTTCCAGAGCCTCATCAACCCCAAATAACACATGGAGACTCTATTAGTTACAATGCTGTCAGCTAATTAATTATCTAGGGCTTTTCATTGGCTAGTTCCATCTTAAGTATTAACCCATAACTACTAATATATATTTTTCTATAAGGTCTTATCTTATCAAGGATGCCAGCCTCATGAGTCCTCTCTTCCAGGGATCACATGATGACTCTATATTTTTCATCTTTACGTGGCTTTTTTATTACTCTATATCTTTTAATTTTACTTTTTTGAGACAGGGTTTCTCTGTGTACTTTGGCTGCCCTTGAACTCCCTCTGTACACGAGGCTGAACTTGAAATCACAGAGATCTGTTTACCTCTGCCTCTGAGTGCTGGGATTAAGGGCATGTGCCACCCACACCCAACTACTCTTTCTCTTTCTTTCTTTCTTTCTTTCTTTCTTTCTTTCTTTCTTTCTTTCTTTCTTTCTTTCCACTATCCTGTTTCTTTTTCTCTCCCAAGCCTACATATATTTTTAAACACACTATAAACCTTTAGAGGTTTTACTTCATCTGAATCTGACTTCACTGTAAATCTTTGTTTTTCTGGCCATGTGTCTTTTATCTGCTAAACAACATTGCTAAAATTAAAGCCGCAGCTGTTTTCACTGCTGTCTTTCCAAGATGGCGGGCATACCCCCAGCACTAGGAGCTGTGCTCACCGCCATGGCCTATGCTGCCATCAAGCAGTATGCTGCTATCTTGGAGATGTGGTTACTGCCACTGCTAGCTGCTCACACACACCATTCTTGCTTGGTAGTGTGGCTTCTTAAAAGAGCTCACCTGAGAAAAATGCTGCTACCAAGATATCTTGCTTCTCTATGTTCTTCTGTTTTTAAAAAAGAGAGATGAGGAGAACCTGATTTTTAAAAAAAAATGTCTGGAAAACTACAGAGCAGATGCCACCATTTCTTTTGGTTTTACACACACACACACACACACACACACACACACACACACACACACAAATTTCAGCAGGCAAGGGATCTAGAGTAAGCATGACCAAGGCTATTTATCAACAGCCCTACTGGGGCATTGGCACATTTGGAGTTCTCCAGCTTTCTTACTCCATTTTGTCAATATGGTGTACTTCCCAACAATATGAAGTTCTTCATATCATGACAGGCACCCCAAACAGCAGGACCCTGGTACCCCACTGTCACAGAGAAGCTCCCAAGTACAACAAAGGCCACAGCTGCTGCAGATGCTGCTCAGGGGACTGAATGCCGCAGTATCAGCCAGGGCGTGTCAGGAAAGGAGCACGGCCTGGTGCTCCAGAGCATCCCTGACCTCTCCATTATTCCTCTTCCTGCCTAGAATGCCTTCCTTCCTCTATCTCAGCCAACACCACGATAAGCATCTCCTCTAGTGATCTTATTGCCCACGCTCCGGTAGTGCTCAGTCCTTGGACCCTGTCACTCTGTAACTGTCCCACTAGCAGACACATGAGAAGTTCCAAGAGGACAGGAGCTGTGATCTGCTGAATATAAACTTACTGTAAGTGAGCAAAACATCTCACTCTACACACGGAGAGAAAGGTCCAAACAGGTTGATAACATGATTTAAATAAAACCCACCCACCAGCATGTCCAAAACACCTATGAAATATAAAATGAGAATTCCACCTCTTGTGTCTTCTATGACTGCATAGCCTAGGTTTAATCAATAGTTCCCCAAATGAAAGAAATGTTGATCAATATCTAACAAAAGTTGTAGGGTAGCCTCAGACTAATTAGAAAATAAAATTAACCATATTCTCTGCTGCTTCTGTATACACCCCACCCCTGGTGTGTTCCATTCATTCAATGCTCTAGGCAGTGTGGTGCCATATTGCTGTGTTAGAATATGAAGGATGACTAGGTCTGAGGCTGGAAAAAGAACGTGGCAAGAGTAATCTCCCCCCTGCACATGTGTTCACTGGTATCTCTTGGGGTGAGATAAGGTGACCTTGGCTATCCTGCTTGCCATCTTTCCTGAGTGTCTTAGGGTTTCTAATACCATGAACAGACACCATGACCATGGCAGCTCTTATAAAGGAAAACATTTAATTTGGGTGGCTTACAGTTTCAGGGGTTTAGTCCATTGTCATCATGGGGCTAGAGAAGGAACCGAGAGTGGAAAAGGAGCTGCTACATCTTGATCCTACAGGAAGTAGTCTGAGACACTGGGTGCGGCTTGAGCCTGCCTCCACAGTGGCGCACTTCCTCCAGAAAGACCACACCTACTCTAACAAGGCCTTCCTAATAGTGCCACTCCCTTTGGGGGGCCATTTCTTTTAAACTATTACACTGAGCATATCACCTCACTTCTTGCTTGTATAAGTCAGGAAAATAATTTCTTCTCCCTTCCCATCCACAGAAATACGAACTGGTGGTTCTCCCTGTGTTAGAGAATAAAGACGCTTTTAGACTCATGGGGGTTCTTCCAGACTCTCTGGAGAGTTCTAGTTTAAAAATACCATTCAATGAGCCAAGGGAGTTTTTGTGGAGTTATTATTCTAAGATAGGTGGCCCTAAATATAGTCAAACTACTCACTCCTATTACAGGGCTATTAGGACCAAGCCTACAAAAACAGGCGTTGGAAGACTAGTTAGTATTAACTAGTTAGTACTAACAAGAACTTGGTATCCTTTCTTATCTGCACCCTGCCCATTCAATCACCCAATTCTCTGAAGGAAACTACTCTGGGTCCTAAAGCCTAATAGAGTGATGGGAAAGGAGTGAGGAGGATATGGGATTAACCAACTGTAAAAGAGAAAGTTTCTGGTAAGGGGAGTCAAGGATCCATCTGTCATGCCTGTACTTGGGAACATGCATCCACCTGCCTTAGTCACCTTTCTACCTATTAGCCTGCTCTGCTGTTCAACAGTTAGCTTCTCTGGGATCCTCCAGTTAGCCTGCTCTGTATGCAGTATCAGTGTAGATCATAATGCATAGAACCCTGGCCTGTGGCATGCATTGTATTGTCTTATGACTGCATCTTAGCACACTCGCCTTTGTCCTAGACTCTCAGTCTGCATCTCACTTCTGCATTCCTGGGGTCTGGCATCACACTATGGTCACTCTGTGTCTTCATAGTCTATGATTGCCCTTGTTCCTTCATGACCAGTCCCAGTGGCCATAAAGGAAATGAGCAGCAAGATATTTTCAGATTTAATCACGACCCTAAGAGCAAAATGCCCTTTAAGAGGACATCAACTTTTGTCCACTCATGGAACAAAACTGATGAAATACCGATGGGACTTGCTTGGGCTTTTGATCTGGCCCTCAAGATTATTGTACCCAAAGCCAGCCTGTGTGCTCTTTGCTACTGCAACCTGAATTTTTCATGCTTATCTTTTTATAACATTTTATTAACCAAACAAAAGGATACACCTTTTATTATGAAAAAATTAAACACACATAAAAGTAGGGAGAATGTGATAAATCTCACGTACCCATTACCAAGCCCCAGCATATGTCCAGTTTGCTTCACCTGCACTTGCTGGAGTATTTTTGAAGCAAATTCCAGGCATCATGTTGAACAAATGCTTTTTGATTCATACAAAAATCTAAAGGCTAATTTGTAGGGTTACTTCCCCATAAACTGAACTGGGGGAGTATGGAAATCCTTTGAAATCAAGACATATATTCCTTTGGAGCAAGAACAGGGTATTGTGCATAATGCCAGCACTGACCTTGCAAAGGCCAGAGCCTCTGGGCTCTCTTTGGAACAAAGATGCATTGAGTTGGGAAGCAGCCAAATGGACAAACCCACTCCAGGGCCTTTTTCTTCTGCATCAAATAATATACCCCATACCAGACACACACACTCACACTCTCACACACACACACTCACACTCTCACACACACACATTCACACTCACACACCAGGACACACGCACGCACCCACTCCCACGAGCAGGCACATAATGGGAGTGACACCGCTACACACCCACTCACTCCAGTCCTGCTATTTGTTTCCCAAACACTTTAGAGAGAACTGGGAGCCTAAGACCTGGAAAGCTTGTCTTTGTAAAGTAGAACATTGTTCCACGGAGGCACAAATCTGTGGCTCCTGGAGGGATCACCACGGGATGGATCAAAACATACAACCCACGTTCATTCTGTGTGCCGAAGTGCTCCTTTTGGGGTATCAGGTTAAAAACTGGTGAGGAACACCACATAACAGCCAGTGTTGTTTACACGGGGAGCTATTAACTCTGTTTATGTACTTAAGATCCCACAGTGGGGAAACTCCTCCTGCCCACACAACACTTTGCCTCGCTCTGGTACCGTCCTGTCAATCTCAAAGCACTTAGCACATGGTGCTTACACCTAGGGAGTGAGCAAAACGCATCATCATCCACTTTGGATAGAAGGGGAAGGGCAGACCAGACGGAAACCTAACCATGTTCCCAGGCCTTCACCCACTGACTCAGGTCCCGCTACTTAATTTCTCTCTTTTGTATGATTCACTTTAATGTACATGAGTGTGTAGGGATCTGTGTGAGTGTCCACTGTGTGTGTGTGGGGGGGTACCTGTGAAGACCAGAAGAGGGTGCATGATCCCTTGGAGCTGGAGTTACAGGCGATTGTGAACACCACACATGGGCGCTGGGAGCCAAATTTGGGTCCTCTGGAAGAACTGTAAGTTCATCACTACCGAGCCATCCCTCCAGCCCCCTTAACTTTACAAAACAGTTCTATTTATTTACATTATCTCCATGTTGCAGACACAGGACACTGTGGTTGGAGAGGAATTGATCAATTTTCTGAAAGCTACAAAGCTAGTCAATGTCACAGTCACCCAATCCATCCATCTACACCAGAAATTCCCATGGTCTTCATGTCTGATAAACTTCCCTTATTTAAACACTTTTTATGTCTTAGCTTTTAAATAATCTCAATCATATTGTAAAAAACACAAAAGCGGAACAAAGTATTCCCATGTGCCATTCGCTGACTTCTCCAAAGGTGGTGTCTCCTATGAACATAAAACAATAATCAAAACGATGATTTAACCTTGATAGAAGACTATTGTTGAACCTGAAGGCTTTATCCTATTCCTACTAGCCTCCTCTACTGCCCAGAATCCAAACAGATAGCACATTGTATTTCATTCTCATATTTCTTTAGGTTCTACTAGCCAGAACTCAGGAGGCAGAGGCAGTGAATATCTGTGAGTTCGAAGCCAGCCTGGTCTACATAGATTGTTAGTCTAGAACAACATCCCTGTCCTTCTTCATCTTTAATGACCTTGATACTATATATAGGAAAGTAAACGCTAGCTATTTTTTAGAATATTATTTAATTTAGACCTTTTTAAATATTCAAAACATTTTAGAAAGCCCCTGAACGGGATAGCTATGTCAACCACGTCTCAGGGAACAATGTGACAGTGAAGGCAGAAAGAGCCAGGAGATGAGGAGTGCTGTGAAATACTGTTTTCAGGACACGGCACAGCCATTACACTCGGGAACTCACAGCAACCGTGGTTAACCTGCACAAGCCAGTCAAATTTCCAGCATGGATGGGAGAGGAGCTCGCAAGATTTCGCTAGCTGAGGAGCTATTGGTAGCTGATGGTTAATAAGGGAGATCATTTTTCTTTGGAGGTGTGGTCACTGGCAGGTTGCCCATCTTCCAGTGGATGACTGACCCCGCACCCATGCATATGCAGGCAACACAACTGGACTTAGTGAACTTATTTAAAACAATACAAGACAGCACGAAGTTGGGAGTGGGATGTGGAGAAGTTCAGATGGGGTAGATATGACCAAACTGTACCACATACACGCGAAGATTTTTCAAATGAGAAATAAAAAATATTATATTTTAAAGGTTTCATAGATCACCCGTGAGCTTCTTGGTCTGCCTTCCCTTTTGTAATAATAAGGATTTTTTTTAAAAAGTAGTTTTTTTTAATTTACGTGTATCATGGCCTGCATGTGTGTGCACCACATGCTCGCCTGGTGTCAGAGGCAGTCAGAAGGGATCAAGTCCCTTGGATCCGGAGTTACAGACAGTTGTGAGCTGCCACATGGTTTAGCTGGGACTCAAACCCAGGTACTTTGGAAGAACAAGGCAGGTGCTCTTAACCACTAAGCCATCTCTGCAGCCCCCAGTAACGAGCTTTTTCAAAGTAATGAGCTGGTGTTATGCTGAGGAAAAACAAGTTTCATTCACCCTCACATGATCATAGCCGTACTTTGAACACCCACTGAGCATATTTATTGATAAGAGGTTATTCTACATTGAAGGACACTTTTGATTTGCTCACCGTGATGGCTTCCCTATACATTTGAAAACGTTTTGTATATCTAAGGCAATCTTTATTTAGTTGACAGGTGATTCTGGGGTGAATTTGTTTTCAAATACCCGTACAAACATATGCACCTTTTCCTGAAGTTATCAGCCCATAGTCACAAACGGTCCAAGGCAGAAATTCTCCAGGAAATCTTGGAGGAAACGATGGAGACTGGCAAGGTCGGATAACAACATCCAGAGAATGTTTACTGTGTGCTTGTAGCTTTATTGTATTCTGGTATGACGCACTCTGCTGAGAGTTTCTGCACACAACAATGCCCTGCTATTATGTTTCTTATTCTACACTGGAGGAAATTAAGATTCAGAGTGTGACTCTACCAATGTCACACATTGAGCAGCTGCATTGGGATTTATGAGTCCGAATCTGAAAGCTTCTTGGTCTAGCTTCTCAGCCCTTTGTCTAAGGCCAAGTTCATTGTCCTACAGTCTTACCCACCATGCTCATTTTGTCAAAAGCACATTTGACTCTGTGTTCCGACCTAACTCATTTGTGAAACAGTTTTTACTTCTTGTGTCCTAACTTCTTTCCCCAACTTGATCTTTAATGCTCAGTCCTAAAGCTGTTTTTCCTTTCTCCTTCTATCCTTCTTTCTCCACCCCCTCCTCATGCTGAGAATCAAACCCAAGGCCCTGAACATGCTCAATAAGTACTGTACATCGTCTTGGGTTTCTACCAGTCCTGGGTACCACCCTTCCTCCTTCTAATGCAGTAGTTCTCAACAGGTGGGTGGGATGTCAGGTATCCTGCATATCAGATATTTACTATTTATAACAGTAGCAAGATTACAGTCATGAAAACATGAGGCACGGTATTCAATGGCCACAGCATTAGGAAGGTTGAGAACCACTGCTCTAACATGTCACAAACAGAGGCAGCAGAGCTAGAAGCAGCCTCAGTATCCTCAGCTTCAGCCTGTTTTGAAGGAGGGAAGGATGACACTAACTGCTAGTGTTTACCGAGTGTATAGTGAGGGGCTGGCTGTGTTCTCAACGTTTGACACTCACAACTTATAAGACAACCACTATTGCAGGAGATGCTTCTGGAACACACTCAGCTCTGAGCATCTTCTCCTTAGGCATGCGGGGGATTGCTGTTAGACAGAACCATGTTTCCAGATTCAGCCAGTGAGTTGTAGAAGAAATCAACATGTTACTCTGAGCTAAAGCACTTAATGAATTGTGAGACATGGGTCTGTTCAGTGTCCGTGGCTCTGTTCTGGGATTCCTGGACTTTCCCAGGGAAGCGCCTGATGTGACTGTATTCAAATACTCTTTGAACTCAGCTGTCTTATCCACGGTGTCTATTGTTGTGATGAAACACCAGGACCAAAGCAACTTAGGAGGAAAGGATTTATTCAGCTTATACTTGCACAGAACTCTTCATCATCAAAGGAAATCGGGACAGGAACTCAAACAGGGCAGGATCCTGGAGGCAGGAGCTGATGCAGAGGCCATGGAGGAGTGCTGCTTACTGGCTTGCTCCTCATAGTTTTCTTAGCCAGCTTTCTTATAGAACCCAGGACCAGCAGCCTAGGGATAGCTCCACCCACAATGGACGGAGCCCTCCTCCCAGTCACTAATTAAGAAAATGTTCTACAGACTTGTCTACGGCCTGATTTGATGGAGACATTTTCTTAATTAAAGTTCCCTCCTCTCTAGCCTGTGTCAATTGACATCAAACTATGCAGCACACCACCTCAGGAGTGGGAGTCAATGACTGTATTCAGGAAACTTACTTCAATTGAGTAACAGGAAAAGCAAAGCAAAACAAATAAACCCCACAAACCTTAATGCAGCATCTAAAATCACCCTCTCATGTCAGTGGACGAACTTTTCCGTCTAGCAGTTGCCCTTTCTGGAACAGGAAGCTTTCAGGTCCCTGAGTCAGGGAAAAAGAAATGCATGAGGCTTTTCTTCCTGCCTCTACCCTGGGTGACATGTCACTTCCTTCATGGACACATGGTTCTGTGTCTTCCCCAAGTAGTTCCATCCTCCGGATATAGTGCCAAAAGTTCTATTCCTTATCTCTCATCTGTTCTAGAATTTACGTCTGTGGCTACGTTTCTTTTATTTGGGGGATGGGGGAGGGGTTTGAGACAGGGTTTCTCTGTGGTTTTGGAGCCTGTCCTAGAACTAGCTCTTGTAGACCAGGCTGGTCTCAAACTCACAGAGATCTGCCTGCCTCTACTCCCAAGTGCTGGGATTAAAGGCGTGTGCCACCAACACCCGGCTATGGCTACTTTTTTCCCATGTCGTGGTCCCCTAATATATAGTATTCCTAGCACAATCAGCCAGCCACCTTGGAATGGGGGGGGGACGGACAGAGAGACAGAGACAGAGAGAGAGAGAGAGCAGTTCCTCCTGGGGTCCTTTGGTGTCTGTGAAGGTTTAAGAACAGGCAGTTGTGAGCCACCTGTGATTGCTGGGAATCAAACCTGGGTCCTCTGGAAAAGCAACAAGCACCCCAAGGCCATCTCTCCAGGCAAATCTTTCTTAAGTTGCTTCTTGTCAGATGTTCAGTCACAAAAATGATAAAAAAAATTACTACTACAATGTGTGAAGCACAGGTGAGCATTATTTAGACTTCAGTCATGGATATTTTATATGTGTTCCACCTATTTCACTTTCTTCAAAGTTATTGTTTATTTTTAATTATCTCACATCTTTATTTCAGTATATTTACTCTAAAGGAGACTTTCTACTGCTATCATAAATGAAAATTAGTGTCATTTGCCACAAAAGAAAAATAGACAAACTGCGGAACTTCCATTCAATAAAATATTATCAAGCATTAAAAAATGCTGTTTACTAAGACTCTAGGCTGTGGTGGAGAGACTGCCTTTGATGCCCTTCCCCTATAATGAGATTGATGACTACCTTGGTTACCATTCCTAAAGCCTTGACCCAGTAGCTGATCCAAGCAGAAATAGGCACCCACAGCTAAACACTGAGCCACACTCCCGGAATCCAGTTGCAGAGCGGGAGGAGAGATGAGCAAATGAACCAAGATGAAACTGGAGATAACTGCAGAACAGTTGACCTGACCTAATGAGAGCATGCAGACTCTAGTCGTAAAGTGGAGGGAACCAGCATTGGACCAAACCAAGCCATCTGAATGTGGGTGCCAGCTAGGAGGTCAAGGCAGTCTATGGAACCTCTAACAGTGGAGCCAGTGTTTATTCCTAGGTCAAAAATGGACGTTGGGAGCCCATTCCCTAAGGAGGGATACTATTGCAGTCCAGATATGGAAAGGAGGGCCTGGGCCCTCCCACAAATGATGGACTTTGATGATCCCTAGTGGAGGGTCTCATTATCCCTGGGTAATGGGTGGGGGTGGGTTGGGGGTTGGTGAGAAGCATGGGAGGATGGGAGGGTGAGGGAATGGGGGGGGTGGATATGTAAATAAGAGTGTTTCCAAAATAAAAAAATGCTGTTTACACTCACACACACACACACACACACACTCCTAAAAGTACATGCAGGAAATGTGAATGCATATTACTAAGTGGAAGGGCTATATGCTGTATTATCCTAACTACCTGACATTCTGGAAAAGGTCAAACTATATGGGTGGAAGTGGTGAATGACTGAGAAGTGGAATGGAGAAGAGTTTTAGGGCAGTGCAACCGTTCTGTCTGATACTACAATGTTGGATACGAACATGGGCGGGGTGGTGGAGATAACCCTTGGAACAAATAAAGCTAACAGCAAACCCTAAAGGACTCTGGGTAATAATGGGGTTAGTATTGGTTAATCAATTGTAACAAAAATACTTGTTGGGTGGGAGATGTTGATGGCAGGAGGACTGGGAATGCGTGGGAACTCTCTGAACTTCCTGCTCTATTTTACTGTTAACATTGTGCTAATGAAAAGACTATTAAAAATAATAGACACAAATATGAACAAAATAATCAAAAGTTCTATTTAGATATTGGAGTGTATCCAAAAGCTCTGAGTCTGATGCCTTCTCTTTTTGTTTACAAGGGAGATTAACGACACTAGAAAAGTGTTTAAGACAGACTGTTACTACAATAAGATTTCTGTCCTGGACACAGTCCTAAGGCATGAGATCAAACTAAACAGGAATAGTACTCTCATGTGAGTCAATGTTATGTAAAAGCATATCCATCCTATTCCAGACATCCCAGGACACTAATCCAGGCAGGGCTGAAATGCAAGCACCTTGCAGGATGAGGAGTTTCCTCTGTCCTTCTCTGCTTGCTCCTCTGCACACTCAGTCTGCTCCCAGCTTCTGGGGACTCAGAGTCCAGGGAAAGGGTCTTTTTTTTAACAGGTGTTGCCAAGCATAGAGTACTGCTTGATAAAGATCAATCAAGGACATGATGGTGGTGGAAGTAGACAAGAAAGACTGAGGTAGAGCATTTCTGAGCCAGTTGGGAGGACACAGTTCAACTGAGTTGGCAACATAGAAGTGGGAGCTGAGGAGCAGAGACTTCCCATCTAAACATGTCAATGCTAGAATTTCACTGTGGTCTAAATATGTCTTTGAATGTCTGAGGCACACTGATGGCAAGACAGCTATATCCTAACTCATGAGAGGTTGTCACGTGCTTAGATTTTTTAGTGTGTAGGGTCAATTTCTTCCAAGTGTTGAAATTTACTATTGTATCTTTGTCTTATCAACAGTGACATCCAAGTGTAGGGGAATGAAATAAATAGCCTAAGACAACCAACCTGGGAAAGGGCCCTGAATGGGATTGAAATCACATTCTTCTGATGTCAAAGCCTGTGTCACAATGGTCCCTGAGACGTGAGTGGTGGTTGACACAAGATATCTATCCTGTTTTCCCATCATTCTTCAACAAAATGAGGGAAAGTGTGTTTCTGACCATGTGGCCTCAAGCCAGGACTATGATTACTATGATTGCTAGGGCAATAAATACCAGTATCAGAAAATTAAATTGGTTGGGCCTCTGAAGAGATTATCTGTAAGCCCCATATTTGGAATTTTAATTTACACACACATGAATGCACAGATATACACACTCACAAATGTACTTTCTTCCAGGCATGCACGAGGGACCACATTATTAACATGGAATGAGTGTGTTCCAGGAAGAAGAAGAATTAACAACCCCCAAGCTCCTACTTTGTGCAGAGTCATGTCTTAGTCGTGATGGTAGTGCAAGAGGGCTCTCTGTAGGGGTTGATCTCTTCCATCACATTAACCTCTCTATAAATGAGAAAAATAATTTGATCTGTCTTCCACAGTAATTTTGTAGACAAGTTGAAATTTCATAGATTAGTATTGAGTATTTGTCCCATTGTTTAACTCAGTACGGCTAACTGTTTTTATTATTTCTCTTAACCCTGTACACCAAGTAAGTAATTTAGTATCTATCCTATTTAGCTTTAGCTTCCAACTTCATACAGTCTAGAGAAATATTTATGAGGCTGGAGGTATGGTAGCACACACCTTTAATCCCAGCACTTGTGAGGCAGAGGCAGGTGGATTTCTGTGAGTTAGAGGCCAGCCCAGTCTATACAGTGAGTTCCAGCACAGCCAGGGCTGTGTAGAGAGACTCTATCTACCACCCTCCTCCAAAATAAAAAAAGAAAAAGAAGAAGAAAAAAAGAAAAAGAAAAAGAAAAGAAATCCTCATGAGAGCAATTAGCTGAGTTAAAACTAGGGCCTGGGTAATCTTTTATGGGGCAAGAGGAGACTCCTTGGATCCTAGAGTTAGAAGAGCCAGTATTTTCAGATTCTCCACCTCTTTTCCTGATGTCAGCTACCTGGTACTCAAAATGTAATTAATATCCAGGCCCAGCAAGGTAAATGCCATGTGTTCTCTCATATGAAGATGCTAGCTTTGAAATTTTAGATTTGCTTGTTTACTTGGAGTCTATAGAGGACAGGGGAGAGGGGATGGTGGAGAGGTTGACCGGTTCTAAGAATGCAGAAAACCATTTTGGAAACCCACTAGTTATTTTAGCTAATTATAAAAATGCAATTGGGCTGGGTGTTGGTGGTGCACACCTTTAATTCTAGCACTCAGGAGGCAGAGGCAGGTGGATCTCTGTGAGTTCGAGGCCAACCTGGTCTACCAAGAGAGTTCCAGGACAGGCTACAAAACAATACAGAGAAGCCCTGTCTCGAAACCCCTCCAAAAAATGCAATTGGGAAATTGCTGGAGAAATGGATCTGTAGTTAAGAACACGTATTGTTCTTTCAGAGGACTCAAACATTCATGCCAGGTAGGTCTTTATAACCATCTGTAACTCCAGCTCCAGGGTGATCCAAAGCCTCTGGACTCCTCAGGCACCTGCACTCATGTTCACATACCCACACACAAACATGCTCATACATGTGACTCAAAAATAAAACCAATCTTTAAAAACGTTGTCAAAGCCAGGTGTAATGAAACATGCCTTTAATTCCAGCCCTTGGGAGGCAGAGGCAGGCAGAACTCTGTGAGTTTGAGGCCAGCCTGTCTACATAGTGAGTTCCAGGACAGCCAATGCTACATAGTGAGACCTTGTCTCTGAATAAACAAACAATTAAAAGTATTAAAAAATAGTTTGGACACTGGTACCCTGCATGGGTTGACAATGCTCTCCCCCAGAAGGCATGGGCTACCAGATAAAAATGCCAAGTGCCAAGACTGGGATTTCTCCCTACAAGTTATCAGCCAGGGAGAGTCCAGGGAATCCCCCAAACAATATACGTTATTGCTGTTGCTCTTACCATAACAGATAGTAAGACCTTTTGCTGAAGATATAACACACTGGGTTGTAGGACAGAAAAACTAAGCTGGAACTGAACAGAAAACTTCCTCCATTCTGGCTAGCTCTGATATGCCAGAAGAACGATACAGGGAGGGACGAGTCATTATTGGTCTTACCCAGTGTGAACCTGAATGCTACAATACTGACCTGCCAGGCAAGATGTGCCCACTAGTACAACAGTGATATGAAGGTTATAGGAATAATCCATCACTTTCTGGTTGGATTCAAGGCCTGCTTCTCATGAGGAAAGTCATATTGGGTACTATAACCCTGGTCAAAAACCCATAGCCTGGAAGCCCAAGGGCTCTAGTGGGAAACCTGCTACTGTTGTTTCACTACACAGGCATGCTGCCCAGCTGCCTTCTAAATATTTACATTTACACAGTAGGCTACTGCTGTTCTCAGCCTTGGCCAGAGAGGCTGCTCTCTGCAGTGGGCAGCAGTAATGCAGAGACTTTTAACTGATCAAAGTGCTGAGGATAAGTGATTGCTAAGTGACCATCCCCAACTGGGACACCTGTTATCATCACTCCAACTCAAGACCCAGGGAACCCTTCAGACAAGGAGGTGGGAAGAACGTGAGGGCTGGAGGTTGGGAGAGGTGCTCTGAGACGCTGCCTTCTGGGTGATGTGGTCACTGCATTCATGACCTCACTGCTGCTGTGGGTACCCACACAAGATCAAGTCAGCAGCACCTCTCAGAATTCTAACAGGCGACACCAACTGCGCCCAGTGGGTTATAAAAGAAAAGAAGGTAGGAAGTGGAAGGGGGTGTTCTGGTGGACAGTCAGAGAAAGTGGGAAGGGGAACCAGGGATAGATAACATCAACATACACTCTATGTGTGAAATTGTCAAAGAACAACAAAAAAAAAGACATCTGAAAAACGTAATTTATTCAATTTTGTCACAAGGTTAGCTCCCCTGTTAAGCACCCACTTTTGCTTTTCACATCCAAACAATGAGATATCAAGTGTACACTGTATGTAATATACATGTGCAAATCCTGCCTGGCATACAATTCATCTTAGGGTGGGGGGTGCTATGAGGCTTGAGCCACACTTTTCACTTGCAACTCCCTTATATCCAGACTCACCTTCAACTTGGCTTTCTTTTCATCCAATAAGAAGCATTCTCTCATTTCCACAGTCCTTTCAGAATATCCCCTTCCTTCAGCCTACTTCCCTTTCCTATACACATAGGACACAGCTTCACTTCTCTAACATACGATATTCTCAGCTTTTCACGTGTTTATCTTCTCTCAGTCTCTCTCTCTCTCTCTCTCTCTCTCTCTCTCACACACACACACACACACAGATTTATTAAATATTTATTATGTGTCCTGCCAGAAGAGGGCACCATATCTCATTGCAGGTGGTTGTGAACCACTATTTGGCTGCTGGGAATTGAACTCAGGACCTTTGTAAGAGCAGGCAGTGCTCTTAACTGCTGGGTCATCTCTCCAGCCCCCTCAGACTCCATTGGAATCCATATTTCACAACTTCCTGGCCTCCCAGATGTATTAAGTAACTCTCTATATGAGTGGCTGAACTTGAAGCCACACCCAATAAATGAGCCAGTCCTCTCCAGACTGATGCTGACTGGCAAGTGAAGATTACTCGAGCATCAAGTGGAGCAGTGGTTTTCAACTGTGGGCACAACCCCCTGGGGGGGCAAATGACCCTTTCACAGGGGTCACATATCAGATATCCTGCATATCAGATATTTACATTATGATTCATAACAGTAGTGAAATTACAGTTATGAAGTAGCAATGAAATAATTTTATGGTTGGAGGTCACCACAGCATGAGGAGCTGTATTAAAGGGTTGCAGCATTAGGAAGGTTGAGAACCACTGATGTGGAGGAGCAGCAGATAACCGATCTGAGATACTGGACACGGTCTTCCCCCAACCGATCTCTCTCTCTCTCTCTCTCTCTCTCTCTCTCTCTCTCTCTCTCTCTCTCTCTCTCCATCCCCCTTTCTTCCCTCCCCCTCCCTGTGTGTGTGTGTGTAAGAGACAGAGACAGATAGACAGAGAGAAAAAGAGATGGTATAGTATTTTCATAAGCATGATGTGTGCATGTCAATGATACACAATATCCAGGGACCTGGCTGTGAGATTTGAGCATCTTCGTCCAACAGGTCATTAGAGCATTACTAATGAAGAATTAGAAGAACAATAGGATGAGGAAAGGGTCTTGGAGCTTCCAGTTTAAGTAGGTCCTGTAGAAACTGAAGCAGGAACTTCAAATGGAAGTAGAAACAAAAAGGCATCAATGGAAAAATGAGGTTAGTGGCCACCTTTTCTGTAGTAAGCTCTGTGCTTCAGTCCACAATGATGTCTTGCCTACCAGCTATGAAGGGCTTGCTCCCCCACTCTGGTGCGTGCATGGTGAGAAGTCACAATTGCACCAATCATAGGACTACCAATAATTTGAGGTTCTTATTCACACATGACAAAGTCCATTCACTTCTCAAGGACGTGTTTGAAATCTCCTTATACTCTGCTTACAAGAGTAAGATGTCCCAACATTAGATAAGCCTTGCAGGTTAGGGTGTCATTTCTTTCTGCTTGGATTTAAAGAATCCCTCTGGACCCTTCCAACAAGGTCCTTTGTGAACCAAAACTCTCAAACCGAGACCATGAGTCCTCTAGCCCTAGTCATCTATACAAATTTCTCCCTAAAGAAGCCTATAGCATTTTTGCCTAGGTTGACCAAATGCACTTGATAGTATCAAAACTCAAAACTGACTTCCCTGGAGATCCCTCACTGGCCAAGGCACTGCCCCTTATGACCCTTCTCCATACAACATGCTTTTAACATTGGATGGCAGTGCTGTGTTGTTAGGTTTTTTCTCTCTTAAACATTCTTTTTTTCCCAAATTATCTTGACTATGAATATGTCCACTCGAGCAAACATTTCATCACTTTATTTAGAGTATGAATTGAATACCAGGTACTAGGCTAAGATCTAAAAAGCACACACAGGTTGCTTTCACAATGCCTTCCTTGAACCTAGGCAAGTGTCTCTGTCTTTAGAAGGGAAATAGCTATTCCCTCCTCAAGCACAGACAAGGAGTCTGCAAAGTTGAGGAGCCATGTCCCTCTTCTGGAATGTGCTCCAGTTACCTGAGACCCTGGATTTATTGCCCAGATAGAGACAAACCTGCTCCTAGGACCTGAAGGATTTTCTTCAGGTCTATAGCCTTCTGTCCTAGGCTTGCGGACTAGGGCAAGAAGCACTGTCAGGGAATGGTATGGACAGAACTTTAATGAGAGAATCAGTATGGTCTGTGGACATCTCCATTAGCTAATGCATAATTTAGACAAATCTAAAAGTTATAAATTCAAACCCATTCTCCTGCCTGATTTGAAGGCATCCAAGTCTGTTAAATTCCTTTAGACCTGTTTCCTTGCTTTTCATTAATTCCAAAACATGCATCTCCACCCTGCTCTGAACTGTATCCTTAGCCCTTAGCCCCACCTCCAGGCATTCCTCAGCTTCCCAGCCTAGCAGGTGGTTTCATCTCTTTGTGAAGGCACACTTTCCTTATATCTCTTCTGAAGCTTTCTATTTGGCCTCAACCTTTCAGCCTGAATCTGTTTCCTCTCACTTGGTCTTCAGCAGCAACAGAGAAACCTTCCTGACTAATTGGGGGAAAAGTAGAAAATCTCCTACCATCACCACCATCCTCCATACCTGTCTTTTCTGAATAGGTTTCCAACCCACTGGCTGTTTTTAAACCTGCCTCTTTCTTGTTCAGATAATAATGAAATCAACTCAGGTTCGTCCTCTGTGTGTTCTTGATCTCTGTCAGGTCCTGTGATGTCTGGTTTAGATTGTGACATCCTAGAAGACCGGGCCACATCTAACGTGTGTCTCTAGCTCCTGTTCAGCAAAGCAGCAGGCTTAGTTGGCTCTTAATAAAGACTTTGGTGTTGAAAACAGAGGAACAGCACTCTGTGCCTAGAGCATTATACGTGTAAGAGAAGCCAGCCACCACTGTACCAGCCCTCCTGCTAGCCTGCGAGCCGGGGCACACTTTGACAAAGCAAGGGAGCTCTGTCTTACATTGGAGAGAATAATAACCATAACAGAACACAGCCACAGCTGCTCTTGTAGTATTGACTGACTTGGGGTTCAGAGTCATCCTACAAAGCAGGGACTGTTGTTATTGTACAAAGGAGGAATCTGAGGCACAGTTAGGCCATGTAATTAGTTCATCACTCCATTCAGAGCCATCTGGCTTCAGGCAGCCTCAGCTTACCACCACAGTCCACTGTTCTAGGAGGGTTAGACAGCATTAGCCACCAGAAGAGAGTGGAGGATATGCAAAAGCCCCTGCTACAAACTCGGGGGCGGGGTGGGGGTTTGAGCATGGTCTTACATGAATGAATGGCTGAGAGGAGAACAGATTGGCTACTCAGGAATGGCAACAGGTCCTCAAAGCATTTGCTCATACCCCATCCTTCCTTCTCCTCCCAGGACCCTCTTCTGTTTCCCAAACATTCTAAGTCTGCTCACATTTGGATTTTTGAGTTTGCTGTTTCATACAGCAAGAATGCTTTCCCCAAATCTGTCCCCTGCCAGGTCCTCCTCATCATTTAGGTGCCAGCTTGGATGGAGCATTCTTAGGAAGGCTCTTCCTGTTTGTTCTATCAAGTGTGGATGTATTTGTCTTGCCCCTTCCTCTTCATTTGTGATTGACTCTTTTCTGTGTATGGTCTTGGTCTTACTTGTTTTCCCTATAATTCTCCATCACTTTGTTTATCTACTAGTTCGTTTGCCTGTTTCTGTGTCCCCACTAGAAGGCCAGCTTCAAGACAGCAGAGATTTCATCTGCTTTTGTTCACTCACAGATGCATAGCACTGGAGCTACGGCACCCTGTGGCTTTTAGCCATTTGTCACCTAAGTGCATGAGTGAATGGATGCAAACCTGCAAATGTGAACCTGAGTCTCCCTCTAACCCTTCACCAGTTACTGTAAGTACTTTGCAAGAAGAGGTGAAATCTTTATTTTTGTCAATCTTTTGGATCCTAGAGTAGTGGCAAATGAGAGCATGGTGTGTGGGAGGGCAAGTTTTTGGTTCCTTTGTTTGGACAGGGGGAGAAAAACAGCAAGCCATTCAGCTATTCAGATTGCAGATCCTTCCTCTCCTAGACTAGGAGAGACAGCTGCTTGATGTGTGCTCTCTCTGTCTCTCTTTGTCTCTTTCTCTCTCAGTAGAAACTGAAATACAGGACCACTTCTCCATCTTCCTTCGCTATCCCCACCTCTCCTCTTTTCTCTTTCTCTAGAGAGCACCCAGCTTCTCTCCTTTGTTTTCCTTGCTCATTTAAATTATGTAAAGAAAAGTGAGAAGAAAGTGGAAAACTGTGTTTCCCACGTCTATCATAACACTCCCATCTCTCTTATTACCACTATAACACACTCCCAGGAAAACCAGTTGTCTTCTACAAATAATCCCTCCCAAACATGATATCTTTTTTTTTTCTTTTTCTTTCTTAAGTCATGGTTTCCCTGTGTAACCTTGACTGTCCTGGAAAACACTCTGTAAACAGACTGGCCTCGAACTCAGAGATCTGCCTGCTTATGCCTCCCAAGTGCTGGGATTAAAGGCATGTGCCACCATCACCTGACCAATGATAATCATTTTAATGAATGCTTGATTTGGTCCCATCCTGATGAAGACACAGCCCCTCCCGCATAATAAGAGAACCCATTCCTCCAGTGATGTTAGCTTTTTTATTCAGTGCTCCACTTATAACACACAGTGAAGATGATGAACAATAACAACAAAAGTTCCCAACCCTTGATCAGACCTCGTGCCACAAGAGGGCATTGTAGAGTATTACTAATGGTCCTTCTTTCTTCTTCTTCTTTTTCCAATAAAATGCAGTTTTTGCATGATGGAAAAACATGGTAATAATATGTTAATCCCTTACAAGGTATTTTCACACTTCTGGGCTCTCCTACAAAGAAAGGATATGGAAAGCAAGTGCTATCTAGTGGAAATTGGAATAGAGGCCTAGAGGCATAGAGTTATTTGAAGACTATTTCACAGCAGGTGAAATATTATCTCAGCACACGTTCCAAGACTTGCTGTTTTCTAGAGACAAGAGAGCTCTTGCCAGAAGGCACACTTCCAACAGCCCCTGTGATATGCACACATGCGCCAGCCCATATGGGAGAAGGAAAAAATAGTTTAGGAAGTTAATAAGCAAAATCACTCTATGTTTTGGAAAAGCTGAAGTCGCTGAATGAGACAAATCCTGACCCAAAGTGAGGCTCATCTTCACTGCTAGGCACAGACCCACACACTTTCTACAGAAGTTCTGTGTTGGCAATGGAGCAGCATGCTGGAAGAAAGACACTGAGTGGGCAACCTGGACCTCCTCACCCAGCAGCATTTCATTTGTTACCTCAGGTAATCACAGTCATAAGAAGGAAGAGCCCAACCCTCAGTCTCTCAGAGATACATATTCACTACTTCCTTTCATGATGCCTAGGCTGTAGCTCCAGGCATCACCAATCCCTAAGTGCTTTGCCCATTCAGAGACAAGAGAGGAAAAATGAATGAAAATGTCAACTAAGCCTGCATCTCCTAGGGTAAGCAAGAGGGGGCCAGTCAGGAGCACCAATGTGGCATCTTTCAATCAAGAACACCCAGAATCTCTCCCCTTAAGAGACTGCTAAAGAGGTCACTGAGGTAAACACAGAACCCTGCCCACATTCCTACCAAATGTTTCCTCTCCTGTATCACTAAGGAGACCTGATTTCCAGGTGAGTTTTTTCTTCCCAGGACTCTGTTTTGTGTTTCCCCAATTCAGGGATGTTGTGAATCAGCACACCTACCTAGTGATGTGAGTACTAGACAAGCGATAGAGTGTTTAGGGGGTTGTCTGTGGATCTGAATAGATAAGGAAGGGAGAACCTGCCTGACGTGAAAAGAAATCTGTCCCATGTCATGGATGGGGAAAGTGTAAGAGAAGGAGAATAGATCTGGCAAGGTTCTTTCCCAGTGTCCTTTAAACTCACTCTGGTTTAGATTATCTGCTTCCAACACAGGAAAATGCAAGATCACCAAGAGGTGTCTTGGCAAATTGAGGTAGCCTCAAAGGGAAAAGAAACAAGCAAACAGGATTCTTTTACTTAACTTTATGAGAATAGGAAGGGCACAATTTCAGGAAAGGAGGAAATTTGAACATAGAACTGAATATGGGCCGGGGGTGGTTTTACCAGCAAGAATCCAGCGAAAAGTGTTGTTTAAGCAACAAGCATGAAGGTGCCTCTGAGCCTCTCCACTCACTGGATCTGCTCTGGATGCTTTAGGAAAGTTTGGGGATGGGATTGGAGAGACTTGCATTGGGGGAGGGTGCAAAATCCAAGTGCAAATGAGTTAGTTACCAAACAGGTTTCCTCAGGCACCCATTGGTCAAGATTCACCACAAGAAACATCACTGAGAAACTCCAAACAGTTTACTGTCCCTGACACTAATAACAGCATAATAGTTCCCTGGGGCAAACAGTTAAGTGGCAATCTGCACAGCCTGGAGATACCACACACCAAAGCAGGGGAAACGGAAAGGACTCACCTGTTCTGGTCCCTGGAAACAGATGCGGCAGAGGGGAGTTCTCATACCACTGTCCAAGCTACTTCCTAGAGAGTAGCAGTCCTCAGCTTTCTCCTTACAGAATTCATCAGAGGAAGCACTGCTGAGCAGCGAGGCAGGTGGCCCTGTGGCTGGGCCATCCCAGTCATCTTCCACAGAAGGAGGTGGGGGTGGCAGAGGAGGGGTCTCCCTTCCCACCGCTTCTCGAGGGCCCCTCCAGCCTGCCCACCCCCCGGCACCGAGAGCCGGAAGGGTGTTGTTGTTGGCCGCCACACCAGGGAGCTGGGGGTCGCCGTGCATGGGCAGGGGCGCTGGAGTGGGGCGCCTCAGTAGGAAAACCTTCAGGTCATTGAGGAGCATTCGGCAGCGGCACTTGAGGAGACCCTGGTGGCGCAACATCTGGGGGTCTGGGGTGCACAATCCACAGCAGTACCAGCCACCGCAGCACCACCGCAGCAGCCCACCCAGGGGCATGAGCATGTGATGGGGAAGCAGAGCACTGGAGGGGGGCAGCTGGAGTCTTTGAAAAGGTGGCTAGGGTGGGGCTTGGGGTCCACAGTGTTTCTGTGTTATGGAAGAACCTCCTTTCTTATTGGCTCTTCTTAGAACCCCTCCAAGCAGCAAATAAATTATCCCCTAAACTGACAACTGTGAGTCAATGATTCTGAACGCTCCTAAGAAAATGCAAAGTGGGGAAAAAAGTTTTTCTTGCCCTGGCAGCCCCACCCCAGCCTCAGACTTAGTTCTGGCTGTTGGCTCCTTTCTGTCTTTGACCCCAGAATTCTAGGAGAGGCAGGGCAATAGAAGAAGCATCGAGGCTGGAATGTATGACCAATGTCTACTTGTTAAAAGTTCCCAAGGAAAGGATTGATAGATTCTTCTCAAAACTCCAGGCTGTGGTAAATCTCCTTTATATAAAAGGGTGGAGAAGGTTATAAATCAAATTTGGAGCAGCTAGATCTGGGCTTGGGCAAACCGGCTCAGTGAAGAATCAAAGATTGCACGTGTGAGAGAAAAGATAGGCTTCCTCGGGTGTAAGAAGTGGCTGGGGGAAGGCAAGATGGGGGGGGTAGGAGAAGTTCTAATTCTCTTGGGCAGAAAACTGGGGCAATTAACCCCCAGTAGCACCAGAGTTGCTTTTAAGAGAGGAATGGGGGGACTGGTTGCAGGTGAAATTGGGCAAAGAGCTTGTGCTTTGCCTATGCAGCCAAAGGCTACACGGAAGAGGTGGGATATAGGGCGGTGGACCAGGAAAGGATGGAGGGAAAAAGATCCCTAACCCTCGAAGGGTTGCTTCCTTCCAGAGCCTAAGGTCCTGAATAGAGGAAGGATGTGTTTGGGAGAGGGAAGGAGAAAGGAGGTAGAGAAGAGGGATGTGTGGGAGGGGACCGAAGGAAGGAATAGTTACATGATCTCAGCCCCCAGCCCACTCCAGCTGCAGTCTGTAAATCGGAGGCCCCTCCCCTTGGTTCCATCAAAGGTCCCTTCGGGCGAGGTTTGAGAGCTGGAAGACAGGCAGGTCCGGGCTGGAAAGTGGCCTCGCTTTCTCCTCCTCGTCCTCTTCTGGGTCGCTGTCGTCCTCCTCCTCCTGCTCTGGATCTGCACGCGACCCGCGCTGCTGCTGTGGCAGCAGAAGCGACTGCTGGTCAGCGTCCTGGTATCTCCCGGGTGGGGGCTGCTCCGGCTGGTCCTCTGGCTGCTGCCCGCGGTCCAGCGCGGTCGCGACTCCAGGCTTCATGATCCTCCTCCTCTTCCTTCCCGGGGGGCTGGCCCTGAGCCCCCACTCCCGGGCAGTGCTGCCATGCAACCAGAGACAAGGCAGGCGTGGGGGTAGGGGCGGTGGGGAAGTGATGGGGAGAATAAAAAATAATACTAATGGAACAATTCAGTTCTCAGATAATCAGAAAAGAGTGCTTCTGGCGGGTGGGGGCGGAGGAGGGCGGCTGCCAGGTCCTGTCGGCAGCTCTGCCCCCGCTCCCCCCACCTAGGGCGGCCTCGGCCTGCTCTCTGCTTCCACCCCCACGACGCCCCTCCCTCCTCCGGCTGCCTCTGGCTGGCTGGACTCGCTGCTGTTGCTACCTCTCCTCGCGGATGCACGGAGATAAGGCTTGTTTGCGGTGTAAGCAGAAGATGGGGAGGGGAAATAGAGACGGTGTGGCCGAGATGGTCAGGCAGACGGCACTTGGCTCCAGCTTGGTCCTGGAGACTCCCCAGAACCGTATATAAATATCTCTTAGAAAAGCCGAAAAGGAAGCAAATCAGATTCCAGCCTGCTGCCAGGTGTTGTCTTCCGCCGTTGCTCAGCACCCGCCGCCGCGACTGCTGCCCCCCTGGCTCAGTTCCCAAAGGGGTGGTGCTGGAAGGGAGGTGCCGGGGCGGTAGGCTGCCGGTCCGAGGACTGGAAGCAAGCTTCTTGGAGCGGAGAAGGTACCCGGCTACTTCTACCCGCGCGGCCAGTGAAGCCGCTGCTGCGTTCAGCACCTGGGTGAGTGGACAGCTCCCACCCAGACCCCGCGCGTCACGCTAGTGGGGGCCTGACGCAGACGCCGCTGAGGGATGGAGGAGGGAAAGGAGATGCGAGCGAAAGAGACTAGGAGACAGCGAGCCAGAGGAGGAGAAAGAACTGTTTGAAGGAAGAGGATGGGGAGGAACCAGGGGAAAGGGAGGTAACGAAGAGAAGGAGGGATTTAGGAGAGGAGGGAGGAGGCAGTGAAGAGTAAAAGAGGCAGAATGGGAACTTGGATTGTGGAGTGATGCGTGTACTCACTCCCACATCTTTCCCCAGCTGGAAAGGATCTGGGTGGATGGACTGTACTATTCGTAGACTCCCTGCTCCCTGCTCACTGTGCCCTCTCACCACTTTACTCAGCACGTAGACACCCGATACAGTTGCCTCTTCACCAGAATCTATGGCGCTCTTCATTACAAGCACTTAAAGTGATGTCACTTTGTAAGCGTTGGAAAAGATAAAGTTTTGTGGCTTCCATATAGAAGCTGGGACCTGCTGAAGATTAAATCTCTCGTGACTAAGACCTCATGAGAAAAGAGCTTTAAACCTTCAAGCAATTTCACCTTCTAGAATTTAAACTGCAACAGGAAAGTCCCCCCCTCCTTTCCTTCCTTCCCTCCCTTTCTTTGATGTGTTTTGGGCTCATTTTGATCCCATATGCCTAAGTCGATGGCTTGAGATGAGGTACATATTTGTTTTTGTTTTCAAGACAGGGTTTCTCTGTATTGCTTTGGAAGCTGTCCTGGAACTCATTCTGTAGACCAGGCTGGCCTCAAACTCACAGAGATCCTCCTGCCTCTGCCTCCCGAGTGCTGGGATTAAAGGCATGCACCACCAGCGCCCGGCGAGGTACATATTTGTTAATGACTTATAGCTGCCATTATCACAGTTTTATTCACTTCAAGCCATCGTGTTCTTTCAGCTGTGAGTCATAAGAATACAGGTCAGTAATATAGCTTCATGCTAATCTATATCCCTAATT
Source organism: Mesocricetus auratus (assembly GCF_017639785.1). Classification (NCBI taxonomy): domain Eukaryota; kingdom Metazoa; phylum Chordata; class Mammalia; order Rodentia; family Cricetidae; genus Mesocricetus; species Mesocricetus auratus. Next base: position 35,716,202 of record NW_024429194.1, on the reverse strand, counting down.
TCCCCCCATCTAAGTCTTCCACTGGGCCACCACCAAGGAGAAATTTGAAATTGATCTTAATTTCCTCTGCCTCTTCTGACTTCTATTACCCTACCCATCCTTCTATAATGAGCAGAAGAGTATCCCTAAATGCAAGAGTCCAAAATAGAAGGCAACTGAAAACAGGCTGTATAAGTACTCAGTGTTTACAACTGCAGACTTTGGACGTTTAAAATTTAGAATTTCTTTCCCCCTTCCCCCCCACCCTACCCCCACCACTCCTCCAGGGTCACAGACTTAAAGAACACACTTCAGTGAGTCATCTACACAGCTGAGCTAATTATGCTAATGCATTTGGAAATTCTGAAGCTATAGACAGAGTAGAATGTATAATCACCACACCAAAATATCATTGGCACGAAACTCAGCTCAATGAATCATAAGAAAACTGCCCTTTTGTCGGTGTCTCCACGAATGATTCATTCCCTTGAGCCCTAGGGAGCAAAGGCCTGTATCTAGGTCTTGGTCAACCAAGCATGGCTGCTTGGCTAAATCATGTCCCGGCAGCTGACATGAATGCTGAGATCCTATTTGAAATGATGCCAGGCCAGCAAGATGGCTCAGCAGGTGAAAGCACTCACCACCAAGCCCAACCTACCTTCCCTGATGGAAGGAGAGAGTCGACTCCCCACACCAAGCCTGACTTACCATGGGAGAGACCTAACTCCTGCAGGTTTTTCTCTGACCTCCATGTATGTACCATGGCACACACATGCTCCCCCACATACGCACATACAATAAATAAATAAACGTTATAAAAAAGTGTTGGTGTTTTTAATAACTATGAAATAATGCTGAGATTATTGACACTTGCATGAACACTGCTGCAAAATGAAATATTTCAAAGCATCTGTCTCTACACTACCCTGCGTCTGCCTCTGGCATTGTGCACGGCGCTCTCTATAAAACCGATCTCATCACATGTTTGCTTCCCTTCATATGGGCTGAGAGCTCCTTGTATGGACCAATGTTTGTATTTTCATTGGCAGCACACAATGCCATACCTAAAGTCCAGCCAGTGATCGGAGAAAGGACCGAATGGATCGATGGCCTTTTTTCAGTGAAGCAAAATGTTTCTCCCTATCCGGGTAAACATGACCGAGTACCTGCCGCGTCCAAAATTGAGTTTTAAGGTTTTATACCCATAAAATGCTAATTCCGATTGTGTTGGGTAGTAAACTGGGGGGGGGGCAGGAGATAGAAAACCGCATCTCAAAGAGATTTTGATCCTGTATTCAGGGTTGTAGAAATGGGTGGTGACCAAAAGAAGCCAGTTTTGTTCCACCCTGCCTTTGCACGGGAAAGAGATCTGTAAATAGAAAACTACTAATGGTGGGGGTAGGGGGGCGACACCACACAATTGGGCTGTCTATAGAAAAACAGAGCCTTGTGAATTCTGTTTAAAATGTAATAAGAACCCTGAAAAACATCTCACTGAATTAGACTCCCTCTATGTTAGTGTTGAATCATGAGCCTCGAGAGGAAAAACAGCCATAAAGAAAATGTTAAATCAATGGGTCTCCATTTAAAACATTCAGAAAACATTTACCGAACACCAATCACAGGTGAGGAATGGTGTTGGGAGATACAGGCATGCAACCATGAATTGGTTAGAGCTGCATCCTCAAGAGTCTCATTCGAGAAATACATGCATAATCATAATGTAAGACACACAATAAGTGCTATCCAAGTATAAAAAGTTTTAGGAGTGTTCAGGATAAGGAGGTAATACCTTCAGTTTAGTAGCAATTAGGAGAGGTGGGAAGAGGTTGGGGGAGGTGGGGATCTGTGCCAGAGTTCTGGGAAAGCCTTTTTCAAGAAATGACATCCTAACTGAGTTTAAAAAGATGTGGAATTCAGAAGAAGGAAGCAATTCTTGGCAGCAGAAACACAATACGTCAGCCCTCCTATTTGGACGGGCTGGAAGGTGCTTGAAGGCAAGTAGCTTAAAAGTAAAGGCAGTAGGGTGAATGGAGCCAGATTACAGAAGGTTCTAAATGCCTCTCTGTGAGAAGATTTATTCATTGACCAGGTACTTGTTTTAATGGCTTTAAAGATTTGGAACTAAAGGTGAAGGGCAAAAATAAACTCTATCACTGAGCAGGTTAATTAACTGGATGGGATTTCATTGCTAACAGGTAGGAAGCAATCAATATTTTTCATTTCACGCCAGAAAGTTCTCAGCTCCTTAATGGATTTATTCTTTTAAATGAGGTTGTTTTCAGATATATTTCATTGCATACAAAGATGCTGGGGTCATATGAATTTTACAAAGAGTGAAGGAATGTGAGGTCAAAAGAATAGTCTTGGAAGAAATATTGGGACCCCAGAGACCCAAACTTACTCATTCTAGAGGCCGTTGTACTTAATTCTCTGACAGGGAAGCTCCAAGGCCTCCAGGCTGGCTGTTGTTTCTTACTTGCCTAGACAGAGTGTGCCAAAGACAGAGGAGGCTTTGCAGGAATTAGAGAGCTCTGAGCTCTAGATCACACAACAAATGAATATTATACATAATTCATCCATAATCTAATCTTTCCTATAATTTGCTTTCCCAAATTTTGTAATATCTTCATTGACCATCTTCAAATTCATGGACTATAAAGAATAATTGCAGAGTTTCTATTAATATACAAATTATTAACATATATTCTATATGAGGCCAAACACTCTCTTCATAGAGTACTCATTAAAAAAATAGGCATTTTGGCCGGGCAGTAGTGGTGCACGCCTTTAATCCCAGCACTTGGGAGGCAGAGGCAGGCGGATCTCTGTGAGTTCGAGGCCAGCCTGGTCTACTGAGTGAGTTCCAGGACAGCCTCCAAAACAATACAGAGAAACCCTGTCTTGAAAAAGCCAAAAAAAAATAGGCATTTTGGAGGCCAGCAAGATAGCTTAATAGGTGAAGTGTTTATTGCATAAGCCTAACAGCCTGAGTTCAACCCCTGCAACCCATGTAAAGGTGGACAAAGACAATCAATTCCACAAAGTTGTCCTCTGTGTCATACTTGCATGTGCTGTGTCACAGATATATATATATGTATATATATATATATATATATATACACACACACAAATCACACATGCACACAGAGGGGAGGGAGAAATAATAAATTAAGAAACAAAAATATAGAAACTGTGGGAGCTGGAGAAAAGGATCAGAGAGAAGGTTTAGAGCACTTTTTGCTCCTGCAGAGGACCTGGGCTCAGTCCTCTGCACCCACATGGTGGCTCACAACCAACCAGTTCCAAGGGAATCAAAGCCTTCCTCTGACCTTAAGAGGTACCATGTGTGCACATGAAGTACACACATGTATACATGCAGCATAACACTCATATGCAGAAAATAAATGGATCTAAAAATGAAAGAAAAACAAACACATTCTCACTTGACATGGCAAGCATACATTTGTAATCTCAACACCTGAGAAGTAGACCCAGGATTGTGAGTTCAAGACCATCCAGGGCTACATGGTACAACACTGTCAGGAAGAAAGGGGGAGTGAGTAAGGGAGGAAGTGGGAAGGAAAGGGAAGGATAGAGGTGGGGAAGGAGAGAGAGAGGGAGGGAGGGAGGGAGGGAGGAAGAAGAAGAAGTTCTTAGGGGCTACTTCCAAATCTACTGAAAAAGAATTTCTTAGGGAGCAACCTAGGAACATACATTTTGACAAGTGTCCTACCAAAATGATTTTGTTTTTAATGAAAGGGTTTTACTGTAGCCCAGGCTGACCTTGAACCCACATTGTAAGTGAGGCCTTCTGCCAATTCTTTACCTTCCTGTCTCAGCTTCCAAGTGTTGGTATGACAGATTTGAACCACTGTACCTGACTTGATTTTTTTTAATTCTCACTATTTCTTAGGTAGTAGGTTTTAGTTTCAGATTTTATCTTGAAGAAACCAGTCTAAGTTCATGTAGTTGGTGAGTTACAAAAGTGAGATTCTACAAGGAGCAACCCCTGAATCTGGAGTCCTGCAATATAATGCAGCTTTTAACTAAGTTCTCAGGTGCCATGTGGAACCCTTACATAGTTATTTGTCTGCTATACTGTGTTTTATGTCAAGAGACAGTTCCAAATTCAAGTAATCCATGGTAGAGAATGTCCCCATTGGTCCCCACCTCCTAAGATTCATGGCCTTGTGTGTGGATGGGCCTGGCGAATGGCTCTTACCTACACATAAAAAGGGATGGAGTTCAGCGTACAAAGACTGATTTCCTACAGTTACATCCACTCTCTGCCTCTTATGAGCTACAGAGGAGCCTCATGATAAACAAAAAGTAAGCTGGACAGTAGTGACACATAACTTTAGTCCCAGCAATTGGGAGGGAGAGGCAGGTGGATCTCTGTGAGTTCAAGGCCAACGTAGTCTAGAAATCAATTTCAGGACAGCCAGGGATGTTACTGGGAAAACCCTGTCTTGGAAAAGAAAGAAAGAAAGGAAGGAAGAAAGGAAGGAAGGAAGGAAGGAAGGAAGAAAGGAAGGAAGGAAGGAAGGAAGGAAGGAAGGAAGGAAGGAAGGAAGGAAGGAAGGAAGGAAGGAAGAGGAGGGGACAGAAAGTACCTGCTAGCCAACCTCCAGAGAAAAACCAAGGTCATCAGCTGACAACCTATGCACTGAATCCTGCCAGCACTGAGTGAGTGAACTTAGAAACGGATCTTTTCCTAGCTCAGCTTTGATACGATGTCAGAATTGGCCCACATCTTTATAAACATTTACACAAGTGCCTGAACCAGGGGGTCCAGCTGAGCTAAGCCTGGATCCCTAACCTGTAGAAATAAATCTTTAGACCATCAGAGTGGTTTCAAGCACCATCACCACTGCAGCCCCCCCCCAAAAAAAAGAGTAAGAAGCTCTGAGTTGGGGCAGTCAGCAAGCACAGGTGGGGATGGTGGCACATCGGAACAATGGAAAGATGGCTAATTGGAGGCCGGGTGACTTGGGAGGGACAGAAGGATGAAATGAGAGTATAGTGCAGGAACCCCATGTACAGTCACTTAGTAATGGGGAGTGAGCTCACACTTAATTCCACGGGAGCATGGAAGCCATCAAGGATTTAAAGCAACGGAGCTTTAAAAGATCGATTGGATGGCTAGAGGATGTAGCTCGGTGGCAGAGCAGCCATCTGAGAGGTCACTCAGGCTGCTGGCTAGGGGATAATCTAGTAGACAGAATGGGCACATTCTGGACACTACATATTTGTATGACTCCAGAGACTGGCTATAACCTGTGCTCCACTTTCTCAATCTGTAAAATACTTATTTGAGAACACAAAGAAATGTTTTTTTTTCTGGCTTCACCATTCCATGGTCCTTGTGTGGACCTGCGTCTGAGCCGAGTTCTTCCATGTGAGTGGAAAGTAAGTCTTCAGTTTCCATCTCACGGCATAGCATGGCCATCTGATACCAGCTCAGCATTTTTTTCCTTCCTTTCTAAGGCTCCTGGAACCACCCAGACAGCCTCTTCTCCTTTGCCCTGCTATTTCCCCAGCTTCCAACTGTCTTTCAGGGTTTCCAGTTTGCAGGTGCTGCTGGGGGGATGACACTCGCCAGCCTGCTTCATAGCAAGACCAGCCCTGCAGCCCACCTCCTGTACCCACAACTGTTTCAGCTTTCCTGAGCTCCTTCTGGGAAGGCAAATGGTATCATTAAATATTCAGCGAGCCTGGGATGAGATAGTGGACATACCAGAAGGATCCTACTTCCCAACTGTGTTGAGGGAATAGCTGCCTGCTCCGTCAGGCTCATATGAAAAAGTTAGCTGATACTCCCGGGGCTCTTCTGACTTTGTCCACTCCACTTTGTCCTGGGACGTGATGGCTTTTGTTCTGCATGGGGAGGAGCCCTCCACAGACCGCACCCCACTAACGGCCTAGCAACTTGTTTGAGTCACATGGGGGCTATGAGTGGAATCACAGGTATCTGAGAAGTACGTATACCTGAGTATTTGTAGCCTTTAATCAGAGCTATAAACTCACAGGTGAACCGTGATATATACCCACACGCTATAAACTCACAGGTGAACCGTGATATATACCCACACACTATAAACTCCAACCTTGTACATATAACCCATCTCATCAGAGGGTCCACTTAATGCAGCATCACTTTAAAAAGTCTTCTTAAATGACTACCCAATGTCCACATGTAGATTGACAGCCAGACAGAGAAAAGTATTGATTTTTTAGATACATACATAACAATAACAAAATCTTAAAAATCATATACCCTCTCCTCTTGGGAAATTCATAGGCTATGTCTATTTTTCATATATGGAGCATACAAATGTTTGTCTGTGCAAGAGACTGGAAATGATTAAGAAAAACACAAATAATGACCTATCACATGCTAACTTAGGCACTTTAAATATTTTGAACTTCTGACTTCACAAAAGATCTAGGCCATGAAGACTTGGGTTCTATCAATTTTAACAATAGTTTATGTTACACCAATCCATGCTGTGTGACTATGATCTAAATAATGTTACTTGGAGGTTTTTTTTATTATTGCAACAGCAGTTCTGTATATTTAGCATTTTACCTGTTCAGATTAGCTAATTACTGACATAGAAAGCTATTAAGTGGATATTGATTAAAAATTCATTAAGCTATCAACTTAGGATTCATGTACTGCATATAAGTAAGTACCCCAGTATAACAAAGTTGCTTAATCAAATTCAGGATATAGTTTTATAAACTGTCCAGAGTAGTACAGAGTGCCGAGTGTGTGATATCTATCTTTGTTGGTTCGTGTGAAGGGGATCATTGAGCCTTGCTTTTGGTAATTCTGAAGTTTTCATTTTGATCACTTTATTTAATGTCTCTGTGTTGTTTCCTCATTTGCAAACAAAATGAGCCAGCCCCATAGAGTTTGATAAAGATTAAATGAGAAAATGAATGCAGATTACTTTGCATGATGCCTGGCACACAACCCTCACTAACAGCCGGCTTTTTCCATTATGACTGCAGCTACCCTGACCCCTGGCACTGACACAGAGACCACTTGATGTTCAGCATCATTTATGGGTCACAGCCTCTGTTCCCCAGAAATGTGCAAAAGCAAAAATGATTACAGGTAATAAGAGACCTAACTAATGATCTATAATGTCCTAACTTGGCCAGTTTCATCCACAAATTTTAGTCTTTCAACTCCCCAGCAAGGCAGTGTTTTCAAATTTCCTCAGCAAACAGCATGGCCCCTTTTCATTGCCAGATGCCTCATCTTTACACGCCACCATGCCTCTTCTTCTGTATGGAAGAGACCCTAATTCCTGGTCCTTTTAGAAATCACCCCACTTCACATAACCTCTTGAATTTATGTACACTGGAAAATGTGGTCCAGCCAGTGTTCTCCAAAGGACTTACATGAGGTGTGTGGGTGATCAGGGTGTGTGTGTGTGTGTGTGTGTGTGTGTGTGTGTGGCATGCTCAGGAATGCTCTTGACCTCTCCAGGTCTTTCTTTATGTGGGAATCAGGGCTGTTTATTCCTATGCTAGACGGTTGTAAGAGAATGGGAACGAGAGCATGCATATCACATCATTACCTTGCATGGTACATAAAGAAAAGCCTGGGCTAGTGCAAAATGCAGAGTCTGCAGCAGACTCCTTACCTAAAAGTCTGTGGTCTTCCTGAGCAGGAAAACTCCTTATTAGTTCAAATAGAAGCCCATGTCTCCTTGAAAATTAATTTCTCTGCATTTTCATTAAGATTTGGTTCTAGCTGTGGTTGGCTAGGGTTGTGGAATTTGCACATTTGTGAAATTCAAGAACATTACCTCTTCCTGACAAACATATGATTGTAATAAGCAGGGAAGCCTCTGTTCTAATAAACAAGTAATTATGGTTAACATTAAATTCATAAACATTCAAACTAGCAATTCCTCTCATAGCTTTCCCCAGTGGGTAGACCTACATACACCTGCTCAAAAATATGGGTGGGCTTGGGCATACTATTCTAATCAGTAGATGTGTGCATATGTGAGTAATGGGACCATCTTTGTCAGAAGTCTTTGTTTCTTAAACAGAAAGTAGTATCTTTTTCACTTAATAAAACTAAGTCATTTCAGCTTCTCTTGTCTCCTATGTAATCTGTTTAAACTTGGGTTCCACAGTAATGTGTGATTTATGACACAAAATGCCTTGAGATATCATGAATATTGACCTCATTACCTAGGTTATTTCCAAACTTAGATACAAGGGCTTGGTCTGTCCATCCTTGGGTTTGGAGAGTGGCTATAGAGGACTAAAGAAGGAAGCAGCTAAGATTAATAAATAGCCTTAATCCAACAGGTTGTCCTTGTTGAGCTAAGAAAGAGGGAAACCACACAGGGAGACAATGACCCGAATGGAGCTCTGTCCTGTTTTCAGGACGGTGGCATGATGCTTGCCTTCCAAAGCAGACACCATTCTCACTTACGCTTCCCTAGAGAAGGCAGCCAAAAGTAGCCACAGTTAATTCCCTGGCCAAGATCAAAAATCCTTAAGGCCCCGTCTATAAATATTTTTCTAAAAATTACTCTCTTATTTTATTTAATTGCTCTTGGTAGCAACAACAGGCATGATTACCCACTAACATTTTCCTGAGTTTTCCTCTGATAGCTGTTCTCATGAATATCCCTTTCTTTTCTACCAAGGTTATCACTTCCAAGAAGTCTCTTTGGTGAAGAAATAAGGAAAGCAATATTCCCAATGGTTAATTAAATACAGGCTCATGATTTATAAAGATGTGGTTTTTATCTCAGTCATTGCTTCAGTCAGGATAGGTCATGTTTTGCTATAGTAACAAATATCACCAAATTTCCCATTTTTTATCACAATAAAATTCATTTGTCTTTACATCGAGTTAGTGAAAGTTCATGTTACTACATGGCTGAAGTCCTCATATAGTGACTCAGCAATCCAACTTGCTCTCAACCCATGGCACCTCATCGTAACACTTACTGCTGTTACTTCTGTGGCATTAAACATTGTATGTCAGCTCTTAAATGTGTCATCCCAGAATTACCTTATTGCTTCTAGTCACAATACATTGACAAAGCTGGTCACACTAATTTCAAAGAGAGATGAAAAATGTAATCTCTTACTTATCTAGGAAGAGATTACTGGTTTTGATTATCATGAGTGCTTACAAGTTATTTGATCTTGGGCAAGTTGCTTAGTTCCTGTCTATAAAATGGGGACAATAGTAATATCTTCATGATAGTTGAAATTAAATGATATCAAATACATGGAGTGCTTGGCATGGCACCTAGCACATTGGAAGCATACAAGAAGAAGCAAGTACTATTAGCAAATACAGAATGAATTACATGCTTCTTGCTTGCTTAGAAAACTGGGAGATGATGATATTTGGAATTGAAAGGAAAGGCAAAAGATCCTTCTTTTTAACTACTAGGCATCCACAAAGGGCTAGATCCTAAAAATGGGGTGTGAGAGGTTATTTTTTAGACTCATAAAGTACTGGGTATGACCAAATCACGTGGTACCCCGTTATGACAATCTAGTATGAATGATTCTTCATCAACTGCCTATTATATCACTCAAGAACCTTATGGAAGCCAGATGACATATACACTCAGATACTTCCTAATGGAGTACTATTTACAGGCATGTAGGTAGGAAGAAGGGGAACTGATAGGAAGTTTTGAGTCATCTAAAAGGTACCATTAGACAGCCGATAATCTTTAGATCTGATGAAACAAAAGGAGAAAGTGATGTCTTAGGGGAGCTGTCCAACAGAAGTATAAGTTAGTGGGATGTAGCCACTGCCAGAACTCTGACAAGTCAGGCAGAAAAAAGCAGGAATAAATAGTTCAATGTCTTTTCTCCCTCCTTTTTGTCTCAATTGGCCAAACCCAGCTGGAGCTACAAGACCAGGGGACTCTGAGGGCTCTGGGTCATAGAGACTAACTTCCAATTTTCAGAATTGGGAAAATTATACACGTATGTCCCACCTTCACACTTCTACCCTTCTTAACTGCCTCCTCCCCTCTCTCCTTTTCTGTTCCTGGTTTTTCTTCCCTGAGATCAACCGAGCATCTCTGAAGATACAAATGGCTGTCCAAATGGAGGAGGTAAAAGTCACAGTCCTTCCACTCACTCTGTGGAGTAGGCAACTCATACCTGCCAGCCTTGGGTGTTCCTGAGTGTCACACTCATTTTCCGATGCTTCTCCTGCTACTTTGAATCCTAGGGCAAACAGCTGTTGCTCACTGGCTCTCTGACAGTGCTGAGGTTTTTGCTGTTGTTTTCTGCTCAGTGCCTGTTCTCATGTTGATTGCCATTCTTGTTTCTCTCTGCAGTAGCAGCTCATGTGCTATAGGTCAAGTTGACTCAAGCCTTGCTCAGACGTGAAGCATATAACGTAGGCTTATACCAAACGTTTCATTTTAGTTTTTACACATTAAGCTTAGATGTGGATAGGTGACCAAGGCAACCACATTGTTAGATTTTATATCATAAAAATATCACAAGGTTCTGATATCAGAAATGCTGATACAAGGACCAGTTTTCTCTTAAACTGGAAGACATTATGACTGATTGTCTCCATATTAGTCATTTTTCCCTAGGTGACTGCCTAACCCAGGACTTCTCAGACTTAGTGCCACTGACATTTTTGACAAGGTAATTCTTTGGAGTCAAGTTGGAGAGATGGTCTTACACTATGGGATGTTCAGCAACATCCCTGTCCTCTGTCCACTAGATGCCAATAGTATATAGCTCTACAGTTGAGAACGAAAATGTCTCTTGTGTTCTCAGCCCCATTTAGGTAGTGTCTCATTCCTAGTTAAAACAAACAAAAACAACCCTTCTCTCCCCCCCCAAAAAAACCCCAAAAGCACTACTTGTCCAAGCCTAATCTGACCATGGAAAAATTATCTTACTTCAATGGTCGGTTGAGAAATGGCCACGAAATACAATTCTATCCCATATGGCACAGGAAATCTCCTAGCAATTCTGTCTTGGTGACTTTTTTAGAGTCCATGAGGGCAGAGTGAAGGAGCAGCTGAGAGCTCATGTCTTGATCCACAGCAGGAGGCATAGAGAGAGCCCTGGGAATTGCACAGTCTGCTGAAACCGCCACGCTTGCCCCCAGTGACACGCCTCCTCTAACAAGACCATGCCTGCTAATCCCTCCCAAACAGTTCCACTAACTTTGGACCAAGTACTCAAATGTATGAGCCATGGGAACCATTCTCACTCAAATAATCACACTGGGGAATACTTTCTTCTTTCCAAACAGAGGGAGGAGATCATTGCACTTATTTCCCTGCCCATCCCAGTGTCTGGATGTGACATGTATAATTTCAGCTGCTGTAGTATGGCCATAGGAAAGCCATGAAAGAAGACATAACATTGACAATGAAAGGTGGAGCAAAACTCCCCCCTTGAAGACATAGTTGAGTCATTTGGTTATCTCTCTTGGATCTCTTTGGGTTTCATATTTTGATGTGGGAAAAAAAAAGCTTACAGTTCAGTTTACTTTGAATCAGATCCTTGGCTATCTGCAGCTCAAATTGTTCCAACTGACACAGACTTCACTACAGATGTGCATGACCCTGGAAGCTCCCCCCAAAATTCGTTTCTAATCACAAAAAGAAGCATGTACCAGAGGAAACACCGAGGCTGCAGAGCTGGGGAGAGAGAAGCGGGCCTGAATGACAAAGCTGTGGGTATGTGAAGTGACATGCATGTCCTTTGGCTGTCTTCAGTCTGTTACAGTTGGGGGTTCTCAACAAACAAAATGTGATCTGACTGATACAGATGGAAAAGGAACAGAGAGCCCCCAGCATGAAAACATCCCAGAGCAGACAGGAAGACACAGTTCTTTGGAGGCCAGTCTACTCAAACCAATCTGAACCCTATGCCAGCTTCGTCTATAACAGCTTCAGGTATGGATGACCCCTACCAGGCTTCATCTGTACCAGCAAACAAAGTGAAATGAAGCACTCATTAGTCTCCCTCCATCCCTTCCCCAAACATAACAAATTACTTCTGTCTAGAATAAAATATATACCTTGAATTTGGACATGTACCATGATTTCAGATTCCCCTGCAGCATTGTAGAGATTCCCTGAATCAGCCATATTTTCATATTGGATCAGGTTGCATCCATAAAGGTAAAAAGCAAAAAGAAATTTAGATAATCCTCTCTAAATTTCTCACTCTATAGAAGAAACTAAAGCCCTATAGTTGCTGAGTAGCAGATCCAGGGCCAGAAGTCACATCTCCTAACTGTTCTGCCATTGCCTGTGTTCCTTCACATATCCTGCATAATATTGGATCCTATTTTTTAAAGAGGCCGTAAAGAGGCTGGCGATTTGTCCTAGATTTCCTGAAGTTACTATTCTAGAACCCAGATCTTACTAAGTACTGGCGCTGAGGTGAATGCAAGCTTTAAATTCTTCCTGGAATAGCTATATCTGCAGCCTGGGAGGCCCTGGGGTGAGCAAGACCACAACCCTCCTCTGAGACAGATGGCCAGTCTAGATAGGTTGGTCCAGCAGCCTGCTTTCTGTTAGACTGAGTCCAGCCAGTTGGATGCCAGAAAGGCAGAAAAGCCAGAGATGGCACGAGAGGAGAATGGGCCCTGCTGCTAGCAGGAGACACAGCCCCTTTTGTGCCACCAAAATCCACTCCAAATTTAAATCTGACACACAGGTGGAGTGGGAGGGCTCCTGTGATCTGATGGGCTCTCTGAGGCTTTGCCAAACTAAAAATACCACACTACCCACCTGCTTAGGACACCCTCCCTTCTTACCAGAGCTTCAATTCCTACCATTTGAGTTGCTAAGGTCTTAGATGACAAAGAACGGGGCATGTTTCCCAGCAGGTCACCATTAAAGGAGGTTTCCTGGGAATGGAAGAGAGCCCCGTGAGTGTGCCTCTTTTAGCACAAAGAGCTAATTCTGCAAGAAGCTCAGAGCAAACAGGAGTGGCCTGCTTTAGAATTTTGCTTCCTACTGAGACACCAGTCACTCAATTCATTCATGCTTCTGTGACCAGGGGCTTGCAGAAATTAGGTAGTAGGCTTTGAAGAAAATAAAGCAGAGGAATTACAAGAAAAGCACCGGATTTTGCCTCTTCTCTCGAGTCAGTCCCACTGAGGTGTGACTCTTCCCTGGTGGAAATCTGGGTGCAAGAGAGAGCTTTTCCAATGCACGGGACAGCGTGAGTCAGAGTGATCCCAAAGCTTGGCTGGCCATGCTAAGTGTTGTTCCCTACTTCCTCCTCCACCCTTTGGCAAATTCCAGAAGGAAATGCAAAAGCTAGATTTGTCAGGGTCTGCCACGCTGCTCAGAAGTAGAAGGATGGGATATCGGGGGACGTGGTAGGGTAACGGAGGAGACCCACAATGCTGTCGATTGGTTCTGTCCACCTTGTTGCTGCAGGTGTGAGCTTCTTTAGCTCTGTTCTCAGAGGCCGGAACGAAGGAGAGAGATGGACGGAGTGGGTCAGAGGGGATCGTTCACTGACAGCAAGGTCCTGCCAGGAAACAGAGTGATTAATGATTTCAGGCTTAGAGAGTAGACAATGGCAAGGGGAGGGAGGATGGTGCTGATGGAGTTTGGGAACTGTGTTAAGGATCTATACCCTGTGGTGTGAAGGGGAAGCTGTCTAAATACTTAAGAAGACACTTGGTATAAGACTATGAACTAGGATCAGGGTGAGTACCTTGATTTTGACCAAGTCATCCATCCATTCATTTACAAGGTATACATAGATAAGATGGTAGAACCCAACTGGAGAGATCGATTAATGTTAAGTCGTTCTGTGATTGTCTTATCTGAGCCAGACATACGTCAGTGGTGAGGGGAGGGAGAACAGCTTGCCCTTGAAGCAAATGAATTGTCAGTTGTTCTGGCAAAATTTTAATTTTATGCTGGCTCTAAGGATGTAAAGAAGATATGTAGGTCATCTCTTCAGTTCATGTCCCCAGGACAAGAGAGGCCTGGGATATGTCCAGCATGAGTATGTTGAGGTGGCAGGAGGGCTGTCCTTTGTCAAACAAAGGCAGGTTGGGAGCAAGGCAAGGAATCTGATCATGGTTGACCCTGATCTGAAGTGGGAACGGTAGGTAGTTTTAGTAATTCCCAGTTTTCATAATCTTTTTCCATTAACGAGGGCTTGGAGAAAAGTTCCCTTGCCCTTTACAACTGAGCCACAGTGACACTGAAGTGGCTGAGGGAAGAGACCTACTTGGGACCAAGTAGCAGAGCAGTGAGCAGTGTCCATTCCCTGGAGGACATTGAAGTAAAGTCAATAGCAATTGTAGGGCAGCTGTGTCTAGAGGCACAGCCCTGAGATCAATGGAGGAAGAGTGTCTGGGAGGTAAGACAGTGAAATAACCTCATAAACGTGTTCCTAGACACGGGTAAGGCAACTCTAGCAAGCTCTCTGAAACGGCATAAAGGGCTCAGAAGGCAAGCGTCTTAGTCAGGTCATTGTAATTTGAGATTCCCTTTCCTATACACCGAACATCTCTGGAGCAACCTGGTATTATATTGAGCTTAGTGAGAAAGATAATCGATTAGTCCTCATTCCTGATCCTTCCGTTTATAAAGTCCTATAAGTGACCTTCCCCTGTCCATCCAGGTGTCTGAAACCAGAAGCCCCCGAGTCTTGGACTAAGACGGACTGCTTGCTTTCCTGTGCATTGTTGGTGTTGCCAAATCCAGGGCTGCATTTGGGGAATGAGTGTATCGTAAGGTTCAAGACTATCTGAATCGACACTCTGATCTCTCAGACTCAGAGATACTGATGTGGAGGATCTGGTGGGGAGGAAAGTGATCAGATGTGTCTCTTGGTAAAGGGAGTACTTCCTGAAAGCTGATGTCAGAGCACCACCAGCCTTCGGAGGCTATTACACATTGAGTCTAAAAATGTCCCCTCAAGGCTTCAAAATAAAACCCTGAAGGCTTTATCTCCAGAGGTTATTGAATAATGGTGGCCTTAACTTTATCAGTAGATTAATCCATAGCTGGATGGACTATTAGGAGGCAATACCTAGTTGGAAGAGGTAGGCCACTAGACTGTGTCTTAAAGAGTTTATCTTATTTCTAGACTTCATATACATCATCTCTGTTTCCTCACTGTCACGTGGTGAGCCGCTTTTTCTTCCTGGAGATTCCTTCTCACCATTCGTGAGCCTAGATCTAAGTTCCGTGAACTAAGCCCTCTCAAACTGCGAGCCTTTCCTTAAGTTGATTTTCTCAGGTATTCCGTCACAGCAACAGGAAGGATAACTGACAAAATCTGGGAAAAGAGAAATGATCCCGTGGCTAAGACTCAGACACCAAACACCATAATGATAATGGACTGAACCTCTGAACTGAAATAGAGCCACCCCAATTAAATTTTTTCTTTATAAGGGTTGCCTGGTCATGGTGTCTCTTCAGAGCAATGAAAGCCCTAACTAAGACACCAACTAATGTGAATATACCAGGTCAAGGTCATGGTTCTTTCATTTCTCAGAACTCCAATACCTTTACCTGCATCTCAAAGAGTAATTAATGATTCTGCTATGATCTCTAGGCAAGAAGTAACTATCCAGTTTTCTATTATCATGTTACAGACTACCCCTAAAATTTAATAGCTTAAGCCGACAATTGCAAACATTCCATCTCGTGAGTTTATGGATCACGGATTTTAAAGGACTCAGATGGCTGGCTCGTCCTTCTGTTCCACTTATTGTTGACAGAGGTCACTGGGTGGTGCTCAGTTGACAAATAAACTGTGAGAGAATCCAAGGTGGCTTCATTCACACATTTGATGTCTTGGTACAAATGGCTGGGATTCTGGACTCAGCTAGTTTCATCAAGTATTTACATGAAGCCTGCCCAGTATGGTAGTTTAGGATAGTCAGGTTGCTTAAATGAAGGCTTGGAACTTCATGAGCCTGTGCTGTAAGAGTGTGCCTTAGCTTCAGGATCCAGGAGATCAGTCCTATCATAGTCCTCTGGTGAGTCACTGAAGTCACTAAAGCCACACAGATTATAAGAGACAGAACACGAGACTCTCAAAGAACAAAAAATTTGAAGCTGTTGATTAATCTGCCAGTGGTAATGGGAATATACAGACCAACACTCTTGATGTAAAGGACGAAAATTAGCTATGGGAGTGAAGAGGTAGGAAAGAGTCATTATTATTCATACCCTCTGTGAATGCAGACATTCTTTAAAAAAAAAAAAAAAAAGACTAGCCAGGCAGTCTTTAATCCCAGCACTCAGGAGGAAGAGGAAGGCTGATCTGTGAGAGTTCAAGGCCAGACTGATCTACTGAGCTAGTTCCAGGACAGGCTCCAAAACTACACAGAGAAATCCTGTCTTGAAGAAAAAAAGAAAAAAACAATAAACTTTATTTGGCTAGTGAGATGGCTCAGCAGTTAAGAGCACTCACTGTTCTTGCAGAGGACCCAGATTCAGTTCCAGCACCTATATGATGGATTGAAACCATCTATAGCTCTTATTACCTACTGTAGACAAGACCCTGGACTCAATCCTCATTACCTAAAATAGGAACAACAACAAAAATTGTCAACTTATAAGGAAGTTCAGACAGATAGGTTCTTCAACGAGAAATATATCCAGGGAACAAATTGCACTAATGTACAGTTTGGACAACCATGGAAGGGATCTCTAGAAGAAACTGTTGGGGATAAAGGGAAGCCATAGTTTTCCTTCTCTTCTCTTCTCTTCTCTTCTCTTCTCTTCTCTTCTCTTCTCTTCTCTTCCCTTCCCTTCCCTTCCCTTCCCTTCCCTTCCCTTCTCTTCTCCTCCCCACCTTGATTTTCAAGAAACAGCTTCATTATGTAGCCCCAGATGTCCTGAAACTCACTCTATAGATAAGATTGGCCTCAAATACATAGAGATTCACCTTCCTCTGCCTCCTGAGTGCTGGGATCAAAGGCAAACACCACCACTACCCAGCAAGCCATAGTTTTTCTAAAGACAAAGTTCCTTGTTTTGTTTTGAGAGAAGGACATCAGTTATCTGTAGAGGTGGATCACAGGAGCTGATGTCACTTCCCTGGCTGAGATAGTCAAATAGGTGGTCAAGAAAGTCTTGCTTGCATACTCCCAGCACTCGGGAGGCAGAGGCAGGCAGATCTCTGTGAGTTCGAGGAGACCAGCCTGGTCTACAAGAGCTAGTTCTAGGATAGCCTCCAAAGCCACAGAGAGACCCTGTCTTGAAAAACCAAAAAAAAAAAAAAAAAAAAACGAAAGAAAGTCTTGCTTGATGGGACTGGAGGAATGACTCAGAGGTTAAGATGACTCAGAGGTTAAGAGCACTTGCTGCTCTTGCAGTGGACCTGGGTTCAAACCTACAGTGGCTCACAACCATCTGTAACTCCAGGTCTAAGGGATACAAAATCCTCTTCTGGCCTCTTTGGGCACTGCATATACATGGTACACATACGTACATGCAGACAAAGTACTCAGATAAAATAAAAATAAATAAATAAATATAATAAAAATAAGAAAAGGAAAAGGAAACCTTGTTTGAGGATCCTCCTGCCCTCCTGGTTCTGACAATCACACCAGTATATAAACAGTTGCAGCATATTAGAGGTCACATATTCATAATCTAGAGGATTAGTGCAGATCAATAAGGAAAATTAAACAAATTAGTTGAAGAAACAATTCCATGAACAAGAAATTTACTGACTAATAAATGTATGGAAAATTTCAAACTTTCTCCAAAACTAGAAACTAAAAATACCTGAAGATGTTTTTCTTTTCTCTCTTTTTTTGTAGAGATTTATTTTTTATAGTGTTCTGTCTGCATGTATGCCTGCAGGCCAGAAGAGGGCACCAGATCTCATTATAGATGGTTGTGAGCCATCATGTGGTTGCTGGGAATTGAACTCAGGACCTCTGGAAGAACAGTCAGTGCTCTTAACCTCTGATCCATCTCTCCAGCTCCCCTGAAGATATTCTTCAGTTGCTTTATATTAGGCTAATAAAAAAATGTTCTACTAGATACAGACCCAGAGTTTGGGGGGGGGCCGCGGCCATGGCACAAATGCAGGGGTAAGGTAGGCATTATCAACTAACATCCTGAAAATCAGCTTGAAAATGTTTATGAGATAGGAGGAATGTCTTATGAAGAGGAAGACGATGTGTGCAGATGAAGTAGAAGCCAAGTATGATGCTTTTTCTTATTTACTGATCTCATGGGATCCAGAGTCACCTGGGACGTTATCCTGACTAAGTTGGTGGAAGTGAGAAAATCCGCCCACTGTGGGCAGCACCATCCCCTAGGTGGGCTGCGTGAAAAGGAGAAGTGAGGTAAGCAGGAGTATCCATCACTCTGCTTCTTGACTGTGGGGTAGCTATGGCGAGATTGATCAGCTTCCGTGGGCACCTGCTGCTGTGGTTTCCCCACCATGATGGACTAACCTCACACTGTGAGCAAAACAAACCCTTTAAGTTGCTTTTGTCAGGGTATTTTTATCATAGCAACAGATGAAGTAACGTGGATGCCAAGGAATGACAAAGACTGTCAGCAAGCCATTGAAAGCTGGGGGAAAGGCACAAAACACATTCTTCTTCTAGTCCCTGAGACGGAACTGGCCCTGCCAGTACTTCTGGCCTCTAAATCCTGAGACAATAAATTTTTTGTCATTAGCCGCACTCACTTTCTGGTTGATCCAGCAGACTAATACAGATTTATGACTTTGGTCACCAGACAAGGGTGCCTGGCCCACGCTGGTGTAATCAGTCTGTTGGGGGCTGGGAATGAAAAGACTGGCCCAGCAAGACTGGAAAATGAAGGTGGTCCCCAGGCAGCCAGGAGCACACAGGACCTGAGAGAGCTGGAGAAGGCATCCTACAGGGAGCCGACTGGAGAGGAGCAAAAGAGGCAGCCGAGCCGCAGGAGGGAATCCTAAGCCCAGAGCCAGAGAAAAGCTTTAGACTTACAGTCTGCTGGAGTTTAGCTTCCTCGATGCCCAGAGGCACTTTGTGCTTTGCAATTTTCCCTAGAGTCTACTGCAGCCTTTGATAAATACCCACTTTGTCTGGGCCAGCCAGTCATTTCCATTCCTTACAACTAAAAGCAGATTGATTGGGGCAGAGAAGAAGGTATAGGAAAACTAGCATTGGATCTTTTCCAGGTAACAGTTCTTATTTTGTGATAAACCTTTTCATAGTTTCTAGTATTCCTACAAGGAAACCACCAGCAAAGTAGCCAATGGCTTAAGCTAACTAGGCTACTTCATACTCACTTTTTTTTTTTTCAGAAATAATTGAGAGCTTTGTATGCTAGGTGCAGTCCTGGACCCTAAGAAAGCACTTTTAAAAGACTTTGTCCAAGGCAGTGATAAGAAAGATGAAGTACAGCCGGGCGTTGGTGGCACACGCCTTTAATCCCAGCACTCGGGAGGCAGAGGCAGGCGGATCTCTGTGAGTTCCAGGCCAGCCTGGTCTACAGAGTGAGTTCCAGGACAGCTTCCAAAACAATACAGAGAAACCCTGTCTTGAAAAACTAAAGAAAGAAAGATGAAGACATGAAGCATGCTGATTGGTCAGGGAGAAAATAAAGCAAGGGGGTGGATGGAATTTCCAGGTCAGGGAGCCGGCTTTCCTTTTAAGAGAGAGAGATCAGGAGGGCTTCCTTGAGGTGCAATTTGGACCAAGAAATAGAAGAGGTTAGGGCGGCACATCATTTGAATAGCTGAGAGAAGACTGATCCAGCAAAGATATCCACAGCTGTTGTTAAAATGTTTAGGTTTATCCAGTAAGGAGACACAGACCATGACTCAACGATCCCACCTGGAGTTTATTGGTGGGCGGGGAGGGAAAGGGGGGTGAGAGGTAGCCAACCCGTGCAGAGCAGAGAGAGAGAGATAAGAGAGAGAGAGACAGAGTAAGATGAGAGTAAGAGTGTAAGAGGGAAAGAGAGTAAGAGCAAGAGAGCGTAAACGGGCAGGGGTCAGTCCTTTAAAGGGGTCCTTTGCACCTGCCTGGTTCTCACGGAACTCTGGGCTGGCCAGAGTGTTGCCTGAGTGCATCCTGCCAGGTAACAGGGCAGGCCAGAGTAATGCCTGAACCTTTCAACTGCTGCAAAGCATCCAAGGCAAGGGCACAGCTAGCATGTTCTAGAAAAAAGCAGGGTGGTGGAGGAATACACAGCACAATAAAGAAAGGATGCAAGCAGCCAAAATGGAGGCAGGGGAAGAAGGTGACATCTGGAGGCCTGCAGGTCATTTTAAGTTGAGGACTTTGGTGGGGTTTTTTTTTTTTTTTTGATTGTCTATTGGAGCATAACAAAATTTTCAAAACATGGTGGATGTTTATTACTTCACGGTTTCAATGGCTCACAGTCTCTCAGGAGATCATAAGCAAGATGTCGGCAGGGGCTTTATTCATCTGAGAGCTCTTGGCTAGGGCCAGAGGACCTGCTTCCAAGACGGCACACTCAACCCCTCTGCCTGGCAAGCAGGTGCTGGGCCTCGGCAGGAGCCTGAGCTCCCACCACATGGCCTTCCTGGGAGGTAGCGTAAGGGATTTCACCAACAGACAAAGCAGTTTCCGCGTTAGGGAGGGATCTGAGAGAACAAGATGGAGGCCTCCATGCCTTTCAGGACCTAGACTTAGAAGTCACAGGTGACGCGGGATGTTCTGTGGGATTTGATTAGTGATGGGGGCCAGTCCTGCTCAGAATAAGAAATGAACAAACAAGAGTATGACTACCAAGCAACCAGACTCACTGGGGACCCCTTTGGAGTATGGTTATCACAGTTACTCTGGGTAGACGATAGATTTCATGTAGGCCAAGGGAGAGAATCTGCCGAGTTCAACTGCTTCCTTTTATAGAGTTTATCTAAATACAACCAAATTCAGAAACGTAGTGTTTCCTCAGTTTTGACTTCTAAGGAGGCTAACTGACGATGGTTGTCTTCAAGCTGTGTAGACCTGCTTCTGATGTATGGTTTGTTCACAGAAAGAGGGACTCTTATTGAGGATCTTAGAAGCAACACACGCCTATCTCAGGTGGCCTGAGATCAAATAAATACAATTTCCTGGAAGGTGTCACAGAATCCGTGAAAGGACTGAATTTTCCCAACCTCAAGCAAGGCTGAAAACAGGCTGTCTCTAGAGACCTCAGAACCTGAGGCCTTTCTCTAGGTACCATGCCTGTGCCTCTGTTAGCTCCCACCAGTCCTCCTGCCGTGGTTTAAATAGGTTTGTTTCCTACAGGTTTGTATGCTGGAGTCCTGGTCTCTTGTTGCACCCTTCCCCCATGGGGGTCTGTTGACTGCTTGTTATTAGGAGCTTTTAGCAAAACACTTCTCACCCCCTTCTCCCAGTAAGGCCTGTTTATTGTCTAAAAGCTAATTCCTGTTTTTGGCCCACCCTTTGCTGGAGGTCCCTGGGAAGGTAGGTTTCTGACCTTGGTGTTTTTCCACCATGCCTGCCCTTGATATATAGGGCTCCACTCTCAAGAATGAGCTGCTGTCTTTGTCTTTACTTTCATCCTTAGCCCGGGATCGTTGTGAAGTATGGTAGCACCGTAGCTGCGAACACACCAGCAGCATGCTACAGTCTCTGAGATAGTGATATTAAGGCATGGTAGAACTTTGAAGGGAAGTGATTAGGTCATTGGGGCCACCACCTTCAGAAGGGGTCAAGGCTTCTCTCACAGGAAGGAATTAATATTCAACGAATTGGATGGGTTTGGGGGGCAGACTGTTATAAAGCAGGTTCCATTTTCTTAGTTTGCTCTCTTACATCCTCTCCTGTCACATGGTACCACCCTTCTCTTCCTGTCTGTCCATCTCTTCCCCTGTAAGCTAATCTTGGTTGGCAGCTTGGTAGGATTTATATATAATCATTATAGAAATAAATTTCTGGACAGGTCTGTGTCTAGATAAGGTTAGTTGAGGCAGGAACTCACCCTAACTGTAGGAAATACCATTTTATGCACTGGAGTCTTGGAATTAGTAAAAAGGAGAAATGGGAGTGACCTTAAGCATTCATTGCTAACTGTTTCTGAGTGTGGATTCAATGTGACCTCCTGCCTCCTGATCCTTCTGCTCTGCCTTCCCTTCCAAGACAGTGTCCCAAATACACCCTCAGCCCCAACATGTGACACCACTCACCATGAGACTCATCAGAAACTAATACTGATGCTATGCACTTTAAGTAAACTTCTATTTATTCTGTGGGGACACCAGACCTTGAGCAGAGACCCACTTCCCCAACAGCCTGGGAGTAGGCAGCTGTAAGACAATGTTTACTAAAAACATGTTTATGAAAAACAATACAATGCCCGGGGCAATAAGTTCCTAAAAAGGGCTGGCCCACGGGAACTGCCCTGACCTCTACCTTTTCCAAAGACTAACCGCCTCTTCTGACATACCCAAGTCAGTTTCTGGGGTCAGAGAGAACCAGCCAGGGGTAAGGAGGGAGCAGAAGCTTTTCTGGAGGGAGGCCTTTCTTGGGAAGTTTTCTTGAGTCTTTTTGGGGTCTGCTTAAAGTTTTCTTTACGTCGTTGAACGAGTCTCTGCGTTGTCAATCCCCGACACCCTCTGCACATTCTCGGACACAGGCTGCGCAGCGGACGCGGCATATTCTATCTTAATAAAACCCCTAGTCAGGCAGTGGTGGCATAGGTCTTTTAGCCCAGCACACAGGAAGCAGAGGCAGGTGGATCTCTGTAAGTTTAAGGCCAGCCTACTCTACAAAACAAGTTCCAGGACAACCAAGGCTACACAGAGAAACTGTGTCTTGGAAAACAAACAAACAAAAAAAAGCTCTAATCTTGGGTGCTTTGCAAAAGCAACACAAAACAGACTAAGACACAACCCACCATTCCTTTCAAAATGCCTACATTGTGTGTAAGAGTGTATAACTGAGACCTAGGCAGTGGTGGTGCGAGCCTCTAATCCCAGCACTCAGGAGGCAGAGGCAGGCAGATCTCTGTGAGTTCGAGGCCAGCCTAGTCTACAAAGCTACACAGAGAAACCCTGACTTGAAAAATAAAAAAATAAAAAAAAGATTGTGTAATTGAGGCCCCACTCCACCTAGATCAATGACCTGTGGGTATTGGGTGCCAACGAGGTGACTAAATGTTATATTATGGAAGTTCCTAGACAGAAGAGAGCCAGGGGATAAGGAGCCAGTTAAGAAATGTCCTCTATAATGTTCATAGGCACATTGTGCTTAAACAGTCATTGTCAAGCTTTATGATAAGAAAGATTTGCTCTTTATATTAGCATGTACATGTGTGTATTTATTTCTATATAAAACTATTTTATATCATGCCTAACCAAAATGGACAAAAATGTCATATCATGTTATCTACTAAAATTCAAGATTTCTTGGTTATGTCACATTATATTTTTAATTTAATTTAGTTTAATTCACATTTTCAATTTAGTGTAACACAGGATCACTCCCTAGGAGGTATTTTGTCCCAAATGACATGCAAAGGCCTCATTCTTGACAAGAAAATGGGACCCCAGACACCTTAACCATCTCTAAGACAGTTTTACAAATGATTTACAACATTAAAATGTCCCATCAGATACTTGCAAAGGTGAAAAACTTACCATCCTCAGAGCTTCAGAATATGTCTTCATTTCTGGGATGGCAAAATGGCTGAGAGGGCCAGCACTTACTTAGCCTGATAGCCTGAGCTCAATTCCCGGAACCCACATAGAGGAACCCACAAGGTTGTTCTCTGACAGCTACCACATGTATGTGCCCATACATGTACACCAAACATGTGCACAATAATAATAAATGCAATTTTTTAAAAAATGAAAAAGAACATGTCTTCATTTCATATGCAGACAGGACTTTTCAGATATATGTGTACATATGCAAGAGTGTGTGCACATTCATATGCAAGTGGGCATGTTTGTGTGGACATGTATGCATGGGTTTGCATGGGAGGCTAGAGGTTGACATTGACTGTCTTCTTCCTTCCTTCCTTCCTTCCTTCCTTCCTTCCTTCCTTCCTTCCTTTCTTCCTTCCTTTCTCCCTCCCTTCCTCCCTCTCTCTCTCTCTCTCTCTCTTTCTTTCTTTCTTTTGAAGAGCCCCAACAGTTAGCCCCCCAACAGTTGAAAAATTACTAAGCTGTCCCATCCTCAGACATGAGCAGCTGCCCTTAAAGATAGACACCCTCCCCTGGTTGTCCTCAAAGACTTGAAAATATTTCCCATACCTCAGTCCTCAAGGACTTGGGACGATTCCCCAGACCTCAAGGTTCCAGGTCAGTCACAAAGTTCAGCCAGGGCACAGACATTGCCTGAGACAGATAACGAGCCAGTCAGTCAGACAGCCACAAGCATACGTGATTCATGAAGGTCTGGCGCCAATTTCCAAACTCCCCTTGTACCCCCACCACCCTGTTTGCGGTTTTAGGCTTTAAAAACTTGTAACTTCTGCTCAGTGTTCACTCCTTCCCAAGGCTGCTGAACTCCCAGCTTAATAAAAATCCTCTTGTGTTTTGCAGCCAACTTCGGCTCCCTGGTGGTCTTTGGGGTGAGGGTCCCGAGAGAAAGGTTGAAGGGTCTTTCACTTTCTTTCTTTTTCTTTCTTTTTTTCTTTTTGCTTTCTGATACAGGGTTTCTCTATATAACAACACTGGCTGTCTTGGAACTCACTTTGTAAACCAGGCAGGCCTCAAATTCACAGAGATCTTTTTTTGTTTGTTTGTTATTTGAGATAGGTTGTCTCTGTGTAGCCCTGGCTGTCCTGGAACTAGCTCTGTAGACCTGGCTGGCCTGGAACTCACCAAGATCTGCCTGCCTCTGCCTCCCGAGTGCTGAGCTTTAAGGCGTGTGCCACCACCACCAGGCAAAAATACTTTGGTTTTTGTTTTTGCTGTTGTTTTGTTTTGTTTTTTCAAGACAGGGTTTTCAGGCTGGCCTTGAACTCACTGACATGCACCTGCCTCTACCTCCCGAGTGCTGGGCGTGTGCCACCACCACCCTGCTTAATTGTCTTCTTCTGTCACACTCCACTTCGTTTAGCCTATTTCAGTTACTGAAGCAGAATGTCTAGCTAAGATTGCTGGCTTGGCTAGTCTAACTTAGCCAGTTACAGGCACTCTTCCATGACTGACTGGATTTTACATGGGTCCTGGGGATCCGACCTCTGGAGTTCATGCTTATTTGGAAAGTACTTTGGCCACTGAGCCATCCCCCCAGCCCCATAAGCAGAGGTTTTTAAATGTGGTTTTTATTATATGCTAAGTGTATAAGACTGAAAGTTCTTAGTAAGTTGTTTCATTCGGTTCTTTGTCTGAGCTGTTGTTCACCATTCTGGAAAATCACATCCCTCACAGCTATGCTGCTCACGGTAATTGAGTCTCCAATATGCTTACATGAATCTTTATTTGTAGTTGTCTCATTCATAGTCATTTTACTTTTAGGACATCGTATCTGCCTGTTATGTCATGCTGTGAGACCCTCCCTGGGTTGCCACATATTTAAATACATCTCTCAGTTTGACCCCTAGCCTCTTCTTAGTCTGTGTCTCTCTTAACTCTTGGTTTAATCATGCCCAAACACCCAAAACTCTAGCTGCACTTCCTTTACTGTCCTGGCATCCAGGTTTGTGTGGTGTGGGCCAAGAGGTGACTATAGGTTCCCTGGGCAGCCCAAACAGTCAGAGAAAAGAATGAGGAATGCCCCAGTGGATCACAGAAAAATGGGGCCCAGGAGGGCTTACGTGAAGGAACTGTCTAGTGACCTCACTGAAGTGCCACTGCAGTGGTCATGGCTGCCACCATCATCCATAGCGAAGCTTCTCACTTGCAGCTTTCAGTTTTAATTTGTTTCCTGAGTACCAGCAACTGAGCCAGCAATTGTGCAAGGCATTTCAGAGCTTCCAGCTGGACACTAGCATCTCCATTGTGCAGGTGGAAAAGCAGTCTATGGGAAGGTTAGACACTACCGGGTCTTCCTAGAATCTCCACTCTGCTTCCAGCAACAGCTACATGGTCCTTTCCAGTCCAAGCAGGTATTCTGTTTCTGTCTTTTTTTTTTTTTAATGCCTTCGAAGGCTCGGGAAAGAAGGGGGCCACAAAGAGCTCTGGCCAGATGGCAGGGTAATAAATGACTCTGATGTAATAATTTGTTGCTCTCCTCTTAATTAAAAGGCTTTTCCCTAAATGACTTGCTGATCTCCCAAACAGCACACACTAGTTGGGTGAGGCCCAGAGGCCCAAGGAAATCTAGACTGGGAGAAGTTGGATTAAGAGGTATCATAGGAGAAGGCATGCCTACCCTGTGCGTGCCAGGACCTCGGCACAGCTGACAAGTCGGATCCCTGGGAAACTGCCTCTTTTCTGCAGTTCTGCCTGGAACCTCACTCAGCCACTGGCTTTTTTAGTTCCAGAGATCAAGGTATCAACATTATTGTGACTTTGCACTCAATTCCTGTAAAGACCCTCCTGACCTCTGAGAGTTTTTAGATGGCCTTTGAACCATTTTGATTGTGTCATCTATCACTTGATATATGGGAAGGGAGTGGGAGATTTGGTTAGGGAATCATTACTCTAAACATTGTGTTATCAATATCTGCACTTGTAATCAAATGACACTATTTGATACGCTCCCTGTGTCTCCTGAGCAACTGCAATGTATCAGTCTCTGTGACTAAAATCTGCTTTGCAGGAAAGATCATACCGGGGCATATTTTCAAAGTCTCAGATGTAATTAGGACACGCTATTGATAAAGAGCGAGTTGATGCTGCAGAGTTTGAGATGGCTCCTGGGGGATTGGTTGTGTTGATATGGAGGCTGCTGCTCTCCCCTTCATTGCAGCTGAGAGTTACACAGAGACACCCAATTCCATCACATTTCATCAAGGGACTTGTCCAGCTCTCCCTCACTGACTCAGCCCTGGCCATAGGGTCCCAAAGATCATGCCATATAGGAAAGCATTCTGCTAGTCAATCAATTTCTGATAAACATTAAGCTCTCGAACTAAAGGTGTAGCTCAGGGGTTGAGTGCTCACTTAGTATGCAGCTCTGGGTTCATCCTTAGAGGCCATGAAATAATAGTAATAATAATAATACTGTTTTAAATATTATTGCATTCAATTAAGCAAGTTCTCCTCAGCATTTGTGCTTGCATCAGATCGAATGTTCTTGTATAACCACCATTCCTCTACTGCTTTTGGATGTCAAATCCCTTCTTGTTCTTCAAAGTCCAGCTAAGACACTATTTTATCAGCTTAAACCTGTCCCATAGTCCCTGTGTACCCATGATCAGAGCTCCTCACTAAATCCCCATAGCAATTTGTCCATCATTCTTTGTGGACTTTTTTGAGACAATACTTTCACTTATGTATAAACGGAGGAGGAGGATGGGGCCTAAAGAAAGTTGGCGAGAGCCCTAGAGAGAAGCATGGGATTGCCCATTTTAAATGGGTACAGGGTAGTGAAGGGTGGGTGGATGTTTACTTCCACAATCCAGAAATAGAAACTGGTGCCAGAAATCTAAAAGGCTTTGGGTATTTGCTGGAATACCTATCATTTGTTATTCACATGAGGTGATTAAAGAATAAACCCACTTTTTCTGAAGCTTACAGAAGAAAAATAAAGTTAAAACTCAAATAATATCGAACCAGTTGCTAAGAGGGGGCTGATTTCCTGGAAGCCAGTGCTAAGGACCAAGGAAGTGATGAGAAGAGATGCTAACACTCTTTCCCAAATGGAGCTGATAGTCGGTGGTTTTCTATTATTGCATCCAAGAGGAGGAGGTCCCTTCCCGTAAGCTACCTAGAAAGCATTTCTGCTCTTAACTGCTCTATTAGGATAATTTACATTCGTGATGAATGGAACCATTCCTTCCCGAATTAGTCTGAGTGGCTCCATGAGTGCAGATGTGAACAGCTCTGCTCCCTGCAGAAAGCTGCTTTGCACCCTTACCACCCTGACGTCTGACCTGCAGCTGGGAGCTGCCTCTAGGAGCTTCCTCCACTGATCTTTTTACACAGAACAGAACAAATCTGAGCTCGCAGTGAATCTGGAGTGGACACTAAACAGAATCTCCTGATAGGGGGAAATGAAATGCTGGCATTAGGAAGAGAAGGAGTTACCTTTCCCCTAAGATCCATGGAATCCCACTTTTGGGTGGTAGTTAGATGACCTCTGAGTTACAGTGGAAACAGGGTGCAGGTCCCAGAGCCTCCTGAAACTTCCCTTGCTCTTGAAATTCCTCAACAGACTGGCCTCTTGTTTACATCTATTGAGAGTTGAGCTCCAAGTTGGTGGGGTAGCAGGAACCTTTAATCCCAGCAGGCAGATTTCTGAGAGTTCAAGACCTGCCTGGTCTAAGTCCATGAGTTCCAGGCCAACCTGGTATACACAGTGATGCCTTGTCTCAAACAGCAACAAAAACTTGAGCTCAAAACCAGAAGTAATTCAAAGCAGAGCAAATAATTTATAATAAGCTTTAGTCTATGCTATGGGCAGGCCAGATGTAGATGTAGATGAACCGAGAAAAAGAGAAGGATAAGAAGTTAATACATGTGAAGAAGAGACAAAACATAAAGAATCAAGAAAAAAGGGACCCAGAGAGAAGCACTTTGTGTGCGGGGATCAGAGGTGGGGGGTTGGGGGGGTGGGCCACCACAGGACACAAGTGAGCATTCATGGTCCGTTATCTGCCCCCTTGTGGTCTTCAGGGATGTTGTAACTGGCCAATGATTTCTAGTCTAATGTTATATTTTCAATTCACATCAGATACAAACTGGGAAATTTCTCGTAGAAATAATGGATAAAGCCAGGCAGAGACGGTGCATGCCTTTAATATCAGCACTTGGGAGGCAGAGGCAGGCGGATCTATGTGAGTTTGAGACCAGCCTGGTCAACAAAACTACACAGAGAAACCCTGCTTCAAAAAAACAAAAAAAAAAAAAACAAAAAAAAAGGAAGGAAGGAAGGATAAAATCTTATCAAATTCTGGTGACTCCCCTCTGTTGCACCATCCATAGAACAGCATACTATCAGCAGTGGGAGCTGGGGTATCTAAGAGCTGGTTTAGAACTACTTGCCTTCATTCTGTCTTCATTCTCCCTGAATAGCCATGGCAAGGCCATCATTTTTGTGACTTATATGTCTATAAAGAAACTACCTGGGGGCTAGAAAGATGGCTCAGAGATTAAGAGTACTGGCTGCTCTTCTAGTGGTCCTGAGTTCAATTCCCAGCAACCACATGCTGGCTCACAAGCATCTGTAATAAGATCTGGTTCCTGTTCTGGCCTGCAGGCATACATGCAGACAGAACATTATACATAATAAATAAATTTTAAAAAGAAAGCTACCTAATGCTAGGAAGAACTACAATCAATAGGAAAGTTCAGAGTGCTACCTCAACTTCCTAAGTCAACTTCACATCTGTCACCATCAGTGTGAGAGCTATGTGGACTTGGAGGACATCTTACAGCACAGGCCCCTTTCTGGGATGGAGCAGCGGTGTTTGAGTCTCCCATTCAATCCCCATTATGTGCTATCCAGAGGCAGGGGACCAAGGGAAACCCAGACCAAATGGCTTTTATAGCAGATCTGCCCTCCAGGTAACCTGCTAGCCCATTAATCCCACGCATGGGTGATTCTGCCTAAGAGGGGAGAGCCCTGCCTGTCTCCAAGGAGGAATTCTGCCCTCTGAGCATGACCTGCCCCACCTCAGTATTCTGTCAGCCTGAAGGCCCTCACTAGATGCAGCCCCTGGACATATGCCAGAGCTCAAATAAACCTTTCCCTTGCTAACTTTTCTTTATGCTAGTCTGTGATACCATGCTATGAGCAAAGGAAACATTAAGAATATCACTCCATGGCCAGGCATTGGTGGCACACGCTTTTAATCCCAGCACTCAGGAGGCAGAGGCAGGCGGATCTCTGTGAGCAAGTGTCAGGGTAGGCTTCAAAGCTACACAGAGAAACCCTGTCTTGAAAAACCAAAAAAAAAGAAAAAAGAAAAAGAAAAAGAAAAGAGGGATATCGCTCCAGGCCCATTGTGGTGTTGCACGCCTTTAATCCCAGTGCTTGGGAGGCCAAGGCAGGAGGATCTCTGTGAGTTCGAAAGTAGCCTGGTCTACAAAGTGAGTTCCAGGACAGCCAGTGGTACACAGAGAAACCATGTCTTAAACAAACACAAAGAAACAAACAAAGAAAATCTGTCTATTCAGTTGTGAAACAAAAGGAAAAAGAATATCGCCCCGTCTTCTGATACGACCATGTAGCCCAGTCTCCAGCATCTCTTCCCCAGACTTCTCTGATGGCTTCCCACGAGGTCCTCCTATGGATACTTGTCTTGCTGAAGGACCTTCTCTGCTCTGCAGCAAGAGCCATCTTCCACAAATACTGTATCCATCACTGAATTCCAGTAGGAATCTTCTGGGTGGCTTCCCTGTTCTCAGAACAAAATCCAGACTTGAGTTCCTGGCCTGCAAGGCCCCAAGTTATTTCTCATCTTTTCCTCTAAAGCCTCCGTGTTGCCCATCCCGACCACCTCCAACCATGTCGGCCTCCTTACAGCTTCTCAAACCTGCCTGGGTCCTGCTGCGTGGGCCTGAACTGTGCACAGCACAACAGCTACCACCTTTATCGAAGCAGCTGTGGTCACTCGTAAGAGACTCATGCAAGCTCTAGTCGGCTGATGTTCCCACATGGACGGAGGGAGTAGGGAGAGACTCCTGAGATTTCAGCCACCCCTTCCTGCATCTCAACTGTATACAGCCCTGTTCCAGAGGGGCTAGAATAGCCAGGCGGTAGAAGGCTAAGTGAAGGGAGACCTCCATCTGTGTAGCTCTGGGGAAGTCCACGGCAGAGTGTGGCTTTGGGGTTAGGCAGATGTGTTCTTAGTCTTTAGTCCCCCACCCCCACTCCCTCACGGCCGCCCGTTTCCTCCTGCCCCACCTCCTCTGTTAGACCTTGCATCTTATGGGGAAAGTGTCACGTGTCACACAAGCTTTGGCTCTCATGGCTGCGGTCCTGGTGCCTTCACTCATTGTACAGCCCTTGAGTTTTCAAGTGACGATATGAATGAATGGACTTGTTTTTAAAGTGAAAGTGGCAATATTGGAGGAACAGAAAAAGTGACATTTTACAAGTGGAAGAAAATTAGAGTAGGGTGTGGAGGGGGATGCTTTTGGCAAAAGATGTGTAACGTTGTCCCAGAAGCGGGGCGGGGAAAGTACCAGATTTGAGAGGGAGGCTTATGAAGTAATCCCAGCTAGGAAGCCCAAACAGCTAGAGACAAAGACACTGGGAGGGGCTGCACAGCAGCCCCTAAAAGGAGTGTTGTACAGAGCCTGCAGCAGGCCCTGACATTTTACTACTTTAGAGTTAGGGGGAGGGGGCTAGGGGAGGCAAACGGGAGCGGAACTGCCAGATTCAGTAATTAAATCCGTCAGAACGGAACAACCGCTAAGAAGGTGAATTTCTTGCCTTATAAACCTTCCCAATGCTCCTCTGTGCTTTGGATATGCAAATGCCTTTGCCAACCCGCTGCACCCTAGGAAGGAGCAGCCTCCTTAAAGACCAACCCAAAGCCTTGGATCTGCTCCTGGATCTCATCACAGTGCTCTTGGTGTGATTAACCTGAGTCGCGGCGTACCCTTGAGGCGGCTGTCAAAAAGTCCTCCCCAAAGACTATCAAGCCCTGCTCTAGGGCATTGGAGGAGGGAGAGGGAAGCCCAGCAGTTACATCACCAGCAGGAGGCTCCCCAGGGAGACTTTAATCTCGTTTAGGTGTCCAGACACAGGCCATTAGGCAAGGGAAGGCATGCAGTGACCATTTGTACATCTAATTAAGCCCTGCAAAGAGCCCTGCTAAGGCACCTGTCTCTGCCTGGTTAATCAGGCCCAGCTGACCTCTCTGAGCTTCTGCTTCTTTACTCCTAAGGGCGGAGACTGCTACCCTCTAAGGTCCCTTCTGATTTCACTTTATGGGTCAAGAAATGAAAGTTACAGAGATTCTCTGCAAATGTGTCAGCGACACCACTGCTATATTTTCAGGTCCCTGGAGTATGGGGTGGGTGGGGCTTAATAATTAAAGGCTGGAAAGAATGTGACTTAGACACAGCATTTGTCCTTTAGGGACACAGAGACTAGGACAATCAAGAGAGGATGTAGAATCCCAAAGGACTTGGATTAAACCTTAGAATGACGAACGTATCTTTGGATCCTTTTGTGATGAGTACCGTTTTGTGCCTCTTTTTCATAGTAAACGTACAGTTAACCAGTCATAGGAGGGAAGAGGGGAAAGGGATGAAGGAAGAGTGGGCAGGAGAGGGAAAGAAGGCTACCATAAGGGGTAGGAGCCACTGATCTCCGGACATAAGCGCCAGACTGAGTTTGGTTAATTTATGCCCCTCTCCTTCTGCAGTGCTTAATCTTGATTGCCAACTTGCTGGAATTTAGAATCACCATGGAAACAATCACAGGGCAAGTCTGCGAGGGAGTTTCTATATTCGGTTAAGCGAGGTGGGAACCCTCACCCTAAATGTGGGCAGCACTGTTCTGTGCCTGGATCCTGGACTGAATGGAAAGAAGAATGTGGCCTGAGCATCCGAGCTCACTTCCCTGTTTCCTGACTGCAGATTCGACCTGACCTGCGGCCTCAAGCTCCTGCAACCACACTTTCCCACCCTCAAGTAGGAGACAAAATAAACCATGCTTTCCCTGGGTGTTTTTTGTTAGGCATCTTGTCACAGTGATGAAGAAAGAAATTACTAAACTTTGGCTCCAAAATAGACAACACACGGGAAAGTTAAGTGCAATTCATGAGGGTAGCAGAAGCAAGACTTGAGAATAACAAGACTGGGACTATAGCTCAGTGGTAGAGTACTTATCTAACATGAACGAGGCCCTGGATTTGATTCCCACATTCCCTCAGATGAGTGCAATATTTTTATATCGTACCCAGCAGGAACAACTCAGCGAGGAAAGATGTATCTCGGATCACAGTCTCAGAGGGTTCAGTTCCTCGTGGTGGTGGGAAGGGTGTGACACAGCAGTGGTGGTGACAAGTGTAAGGGTTCAGGCATTATGCTTTACCTCTTTTCTCTTTCCTTCCTCCTCCCCCCTTCTAATAAAACTTCTCACTTAAACTCTTCCTGGCGACTTGGTCCCTCTGCCTCGGTCACTGTCACCTGCTATGGAATCTGCCATGGTCCCCCATGCAGGGTCCCCTTTGAACTCTATCCTAACAGCAAGAACATGCAGTAGAGGATGCTCACATAACAGTAGACCAGGAAGCAAAGAGAGCCTCCTATAACCTTCAAACTCCTCCCTTAGTGACCCACTTCTGCCAGGCAGGCCCCGCCTTCTCAAAATGTCAACATCAGTAAGGAATGAGCACTCAGAACACCAGCCTGTGAGGGACACTTCAAAAATACAACAGTAAGGTCAGGCTACTCTAGAAGTTGTGTGGCAGAAGCTAAGGAATAGTCTACCATTAAAGATGACACTGGGCGGCACAATGGTCTGCCCCCTGTATCCTCTTCCTTTGTATGCATCCCTCAAAATTAAACTCTTGGGCTGGAGAGATAGCACAGTGGTTGCAACTTCCAGAATTTACACACCCCCCCACATACACCCACGCATGCATGCACGCACCTGAATACTTAAAAGAAATAGATAGGGGCCGGAGGGATGGTTCTGGCTAAAAACATTTGCTGCCTTTGCAGAGGATTCAGGTTGGATTCCCAACACCCACAGGATGACCCACACCCTCATTGGGACAATGCTTCCTCTCTCTGGTGGCAATGAGTCTGACTGCTTTAACTGTCTACTATGTTGTGCCTTCTACAAAGTCAGGCTGCTGGGGGCTGGTAAACACAAACTGGAAAATCCATGCTCTGCTTTAAGCATTGGAACAAGGGTGGGTGGAGGTGTGTGCCACATACAGGTAGTTATTGTGGAATGAGCTGTGTCCCTCTAAAACCCACATGTCCAAGGCCTGACCCTCAATATGACAGTACTTGGAGATTAGACCTAGAAGGAGGCTGTTGAAGTGAGGTAGTAAGGGTGGGGTGATGATTTAAGAGTACTATTGTATATAAGAAGTGACCTCAGGGGCTAGAGAGATGGCTCAGAGGTTAAAAACCATGGCTGCTCTTCCATAGGTCCTGAATTCAATTCCCAGTAACCACATGGTGGCTTACAACCATCTACAATGAGATCTGGTGCCCTCTTCTGGTCTGTAGGCATACAGGCAGAATAGTGTATACAAAAATAAATAAGGTTAAAAAAAACAGAAGTGACCACAGGGGCTGGGCTGTAGTGGTGAATGCCTTTAATACTAGTACTGGGTGGTCGGTAGAGGAAGGCAGAGACAGGCAGATTCCTGAGGCCAGCCTGTTGTAGAGTTTTCTTAATCCACCAGCCTGGTTCCCCAGCTACCTCAACCCCAAATAAACACACAGAAACTTACCTTAATTATAAAACTGTTGACCAGTGGCTGGAGCTTCTTACTGGCTAGCTATAACTTAAGTATTAACCCATTTCTATTAATCTATGTATTTCTACATGACCTTATCTTACCAAAGAACGACTGATGCTCCCTACCCTCCAGGGCTTCACATCTCGACCCCGATTCTGCCTACACTTCCCAGAATTCTCCTCTTCTAGTCCTGCTTATCTTCTTGCCTTATTGGCCAACCGTGTTTTATTCATTAACCAATAAGAGAAACATATATACAGGAGGACAACCCCTATCACCAGCCTAGTCTACAGAGTTAGTTTCAGGATATCCAGGATACACAGAAACCTTATCTTAAAAAACAACAACAACAACAACAACAACAAAAAACTGACTGCAGACTGAGGGGGAAGCTGGATGATCAATGATGAAATGTTTGCCTAGCATGATTGCAAGGGCCAGGGTCCTATCCCCAACACCAAAAATTAAAGTCCCCTCTTCTGGAGACAGCCTGATAGGGTGGGGTGGTGGTGGGAGGAAAACTTTTAAAATCTCTGAACTGAGGGAATTTCTGACTTTTCTAAATTTCCAGAGGGTGACAGGAAATTCCACAACATGTGATCTTGCTTGGCCTAGCCCGCCAAGGAGCCAGGCACTAGGTAGGACCAAAAACTTAAGCTGTAAATAGGTGGGGGGTGGGGCTGCAGGGCCACAGCATAGAATGCTTTCCTATCAGCTTTTTGTCCCAGAGGACTGCAGGGGGCCATGACCTGATTTAAGGGGTGGGGGTGGATGGACAGGGGATGGGGAGAGGGAGAAGAGAGAGAGGAACAGAGAATGAGACAGGGAGGGAGGGAGCAAAGAGAGAGGGAGAGAGGGAGGGCGTGCTAGGTATGGGACCTAGTACCTTCCAGTTCTAAAATACAAGGTATACATTTATCTAGGAATCATCTGTTTATCAATGGCTATTATTTGGCACTTAAGACAGTCCTGAAATAATGCTAGCAGGGGAGTGGGCTGCTTTTAATGAAATAATTGACACAGAGCTAACTTTGAATTTCATATGTCTAGTAACTTTTTAGTGCAGGTATGCCTCATGTGGTATGTGGGACAGTTGCTAAATCTGGCATTTATACCTTTTTGCAATCAATTCTGTAAATTCTGTTACCATATGACAGGAGGACAAATAGACTTAATGTCTCTCTGGAGTCCTTTACAATAGTCTCTGCCTCATTGGGGGTGGGGTGTGTTATAGCCTGAATATTGTATTTTTATTACATCTAAATTTGTTTAGTTTGTGTATGTGGAGTTCAGAAGACAACTTGAGGGAGTCAGTTCTCTACCTCCAGTTATGTGGGTCCTGGGGATCAAACTCAGGCATTTAGTCTTGGTGGAATGCACCATTACCCACTGAATTATCTCATGGGTCTTACTGATTTTTTTTTAAGAAACAACAACCTTTTATTTTTACCAAGGTGACATTTATAGCTCTCATCATTTTACTAATGAAAAGCCAGTTAA
Source organism: Mesocricetus auratus (assembly GCF_017639785.1). Lineage (NCBI taxonomy): Eukaryota > Metazoa > Chordata > Mammalia > Rodentia > Cricetidae > Mesocricetus > Mesocricetus auratus. The sequence goes on along the minus strand of NW_024429194.1, from coordinate 35,680,260 downwards.
ACATAAAAAAGTACAAAATAAATTGTAGTAATTTACTCACTCCATTTATAATTTTCTGAGTTGTGGTCAGGTAGCCCAGGCTGACTTTGAATTGCCATGTAGCTGAGGATGACCTTGAACTCTTCATCCTCCTGCCTTTATCTCCCAAGTGCTAGGATTACAAGCATGAGCTACCACATCCTGCTGGATTTTATGTTTAATAATAAAATCTAGTTTTAAAAATTATTCTTTGAGCCCACGCCTTTAATCCCAGCACTCAGGAGGCAGAGGCAGGTGGATCTCTGAGTTCCAGGAGAGCCTGGTCTACAGAGTGAGTTTCAGGACATAAGGGCTACACAGAGAAACCCTGTCTCCAGCTGTCCTCCAGCTTGGTACTATTTAGATGCCTGGTGTTTGGGAACCTGGGTTGAATAGTTTGCATGATTCCATAATTTTTTGCATTAGTTGCTGGAACTCAGCTGATGCAGTTGTGTTCTCCCCTGCTGCCCTTCAGCCCTTTAACCATTTTAATTAATGGATTCTCATTTTTTTTTTTTTTTTTGGTTTTTACCAGACAGGGTTTCTCTGTATTGTTTTGGAGGCTGTCGGTCCAGCCCAGCCTCGAACTCACAGAGATCCACCTGCCTCTGCCTCCTGAGTGCTGGGATTAAAGGCGTGCCCCACCACTGCCCGGCTGGATTCTCATTGTTACCTTCAGGACTTCAAAAGTATATAAAGTGTTTAAAAAGTGGGTGTGCCTGTGCATGTCTGTAATCCAGCACTTGGGAGCCTGAGGTAAGAAGCTTGTGCTGAGTTTGAGGTGAGGCAGGCCTATGAAGTAAGACACACTTCAACAGCCCCCACCTCCCCCCCCCCCCCCCCCCCCCCCCCCCCGCCAAAAAAAAACCAGGTTGACTATTCAAGATTGCAGTAGATTGCGTTGTTGACAGAGCCAATGCTAGGAATAGTGACTGGGATCTGATTAGTTTGCTTTTTGAAGATGAGTTTTAGACTAAACACTTATTTCAATTTACTATGTTAGAGCTCTAAAGGAGAACACATTTTTAGTTCAATTCCAGATTTTCTACGTTGGGATTTCTAGGCACAAGATCTATGAATGTATAGGAATCCTGGGTTCTAAGATTAGCCTCCATGGATCCATATGTTCTCTGAATTGTATCAAAAGAGCGTACCTTGTTCTACGGGTGAGTCCGTTAGGCCAGGAGAGTGAAGTGACTGTCACGTGAATCCATGACAGGCAGGATGAAGGCACAGCACTTGGTCTTAACAAATTAACTGACTCTGGTGGAGACAGGAAGAGCAAGACAGGTGTGGGCCGATTAGCAGCCATTTGCACTGGGTAGCAGGAAATGGATGCTGAGTACAGGGAAACTGAGTATCTCAGGTTTTCCTAAAGCACTAGCTGCACCCCTCTTCTGCCTGTTGTTGTAGGGTTTCACAGGTCAGTAAGCGTTTCACCCATTATTGTTTCACCTCTAACAATGAAGAGCTGCAAGTAGGTGATGTTGTCTTAGCTCAATGTCTTTGGTCTTTACAAATAAAAACAAAAGCACAGACACACAGAGGGAAAACCATATGAAGAGATGTGAAATTGAAAGCAAACGAAAAATGAAGGCGCAGTAGCAACATCTGTGTACTAGGCCCCCAGACCTTAGCACAACTGACGCCATGTTAGAGGTACCATTCTGACCTGAAAACCTAGGATGTAGGCCCCACACCTGCCAAGATGGGAACAGAGACCTAATCCATCCCAGACCTGGTCCATAGTTACAGGATCCAGGACAGCCCCTAAATGCACTAGGCTTGTTTTTTGGCTTCTGTAGCTCTGCTTCTTGCTAACTGTTCTTGCTAACTGAAGTGTGCCAACTGGGATGTAGTTTGTGCATAAAAAGATGAAGGGCTGTGAGATCCAGGCTGCATGATTTAGGTGAGTTACCCATATAGCTGCCAGCTGTGATAAAGACTTTCTTTTTGGCTTTTAGAGCGTTCTCTGGTGGAAATAACTCACAACATTCACAGTGGATTTGAACACTTTCTCTATTAAGCCTTATTTAAATCATCAGCCTCTGGTATTAACAAAATCGTGTTTCATGACACAAAATATATGATTATTGTAAGAAAATTTTAAAATGCCACAGAAATATAGCTTCAAATGTTGGCTGCCAGTGGCTTGGTGGGAGGTTAGGAATTTCTTCTCTTCTCTCTCCCCTGTCCCATCATCTTCTTTCCTCATCAAAGAACACACCCACTGCTGTGTCTCCTTTTCCTTAAACACCTTTAATTGCAGTACTCCAGAGAAGGATCTGTTAGTTCTAGGCTAGCCAGGAATACATGGTGAGGTCCTGTGTTAAGAAAGAAAAAGAAATGCTGGGTGTTGGGGGCTCATGCCTTTAACCCCAGCACTTGGGAGGCAGAGGCATGCTGATGTCTGTGAGTTTGAGGCCATCCTGGTCTACAAAGTTACACAGAAAAACCCTGTATCCAAAAACAAAAACAAAAAACAACACCAACCAAAAGAAGAAGAAGAAGAAGAAGAAGAAGAAGAAGAAGAAGAAGAAGAAGAAGAAGAAGAAGAAGAAGAAGAGGAAGAGGAAGAGGAAGAGGAAGAGGAGGAAGAAGAGGAAGAAGAGGAAGAAGAAGAAGAAGAAGAAGAAGAAGAAGAAGAAGAAGAAGAAGAAGAAGAAGAAGAAGAAGAAGAAGAAGAAGAAGAAGAAGAAGGAAGGAAGGAGAAAGTAGTAACAATCTTACGATGGTGCAGGCCTGTAGGAGGTGAAGACAGGGAAGTTATCCCTGGCTACAGACTGAATTCCAGACAAGATTGGAATACAAGTAGGGATTATGTAAGTTTCATTGTATTCATCTTAATGATCATCACACTGACTGATGAAAGCTCTACCAATGCTGGTTCCTCTTTGGCCCAGGAAAGGAGGGACTCAAGCAGCGGCTGGGCCTTAAATTACAAGGACAAAACTATGAGAAAGGGGTGTGTCTAGGAAATCTTTATTAATCAGTCTGGCTGTCTGAGAAGTCCACTGAAGACACCACTGACACTGAACGCTCAGCTCCACGGGATGCCTTTATGCCAGACTAAATAAACATTTGGAGAGACCGTGACCTACATCTCCCAGGGTGCACCATACCACGCCCCGCCTAAACGTCACACCTTCCCCGATCACCAGCCCCCAATTGGCAGGCTTTCTGACTCAAACTACAAACCCCAGAAGGCCCTACACCAAATGTGTTATCATCCCCAGTTTATGACTGGGATCTCTGGCCGAATTGCATGCTGGGAAGTGTAGTTCAACGGTGACCGAACCACTCATGGCCCGCGGTCCGCCCCAAGATGGTTGAGCTGGCGGCTTTTGGAGTTTCAGTTCCTTTAACAGTCCGGCTAGAGGTATAAACTGTCTAGGCAAGGCTTAGGAGACGCTCCTGGGCGAGGGTTCTTCTGCGAAGGTGCATGGCTTTACGGGCCTCGCTAGGTAAGAAAGTGGGCTGGAAGGAGGTAGCGGCGTTGGAGGCGGACGAGACCAAATGCAGCTAGAGGAGGGTAGCGGCGGGGAAGGGAGGATCCAAGTGGAAACTCTAGAGGCAAAGTGGGGCGGGGCGTCCGCTCTCCCCGGACCTCGGGAGGTGGCCAAGAAAGGAAGTTAAGTCCAGGTCCCAGCAAAGAGGGACGTCTATGTGGGGAGGAGAGGGGTGCAGTTGTGGTTTGTGACTTATTAGTGGGACCTCTCCCGTGATTTCACCTCCCCGACTGGGGTGGGCAGTCAGCATACCACGCCTTGGCAGTTAGGTAGATCACCCTACTTGTGCACAAGACTCCAGAGTTTTAACAGCCGCTGTCAGACAGGAGTGTTACATCTGTGAGAAGATGTTTTGGGGTGTTTTGTTTAAAGGGAATATTAGAAAAGAAGAAAATCTTAAACCCTCTAAAGTTTAGAGTCTAGACCTTCCTTTGACGACTGACGGTACTACTGGAGTATTTCCTGTGTTATAAACATTATAAGGCATGCCATTTATATAAGGTTTAGACCGAACACGGCCAGAGAATTTGGTGTTCTGGCCTCTGCTACTAGAGCACTGTAATACTGGTCCAGCCCATAGGAAAATGGCTGGGGTAAATTAAATCACAGTACAAAACAAAATGTATGGGTGGCCCTACTTTTGTTGTTATTGTTGTTTGTTTTGTTTTTTGGATGGCCCTACTTTGTAATGAATATCTGTTTTCCACGTATGTGGCAAGAAAACTTCAGACTGTGCTCTGAATTAACCTGGTAATGTGTGGCAGGTGACCCTTTACATCTTTGTATCTGGATTTGGTACAGTAACCATTGCCCTCCTCTGCCTCCCTCACTTCTTCCCTTTGCTGTTGCATTTTGGAAATCAGGCTTTAAGGCCAGCTGCTCTAGCTTGCCTTGGTCCACCTGCAGACCAAGAGGTTAAGAGAAATGAAATGAGGATTGAATACAAGGAAAGAATTTAGTGTGCAGTCTCTATGAGGCTAATGTTCTTTTTCCTTCTTCCAGGTTGGAAACAGGCTATTTTATATTTTAGCAAGTGTCACGCCATGGTATGTAGTTGGTTGGTCCATTTCTGTCTATTCCATTATCCTTTCTAGTTTAAAATGTAGTCTTTGCTCTTTCTAATGAAGTTAGGTTTCACTATAAACTTCTTGGGATCTGCTAACTAACTCACTTTGGCTAGGGAATGGGAAGGAGAAAAACAGTCCAGCTGAAATACAATTAGTTTTGAATTTACTGTTTCATATGCTACTTACTCTCTCTGTGTGTGTGTGTGTGTGCGTGTGTCTGCTTTCATTTTAATTATAAAAGAAAACTCAGTTTGTCCTTTAGCCTTTTCTAATACATTATCTGGGACAAAAACTTGTCAAATCAAAGTAGGAGCATATTGAATGTCATTTTTATTTCAGTGTTTTTACCTTGCACAGCTTTTGCCAGCTTCCCAATTAAAAGGTGACATTCCTGCATGAGCCTCTATGTGTTAAAATGTCCTTGCCACTTACAGAGGAGCAGAAGAAAAAGATTGAAGAGAATCGACAGAAGGCTCTGGCCCGTCGAGCTGAGAAGTTATCAGAACAGCCCCGGAGCACAGCTTCAGGCTCCACTGTTTCCGGCCCTTCCCAGCCCCAGCGGGGACCTTTTGTGAATCTCCCAGAGGGGCCTTCTAAGCCAGTGGGCCATGGTGTCCCTTTCAAGCAACAGAATCTCAGTAATTCATTTCCTACTGACCAGAGACCTCACAGTTCCAACCATTCTCAGCCAAGCACACCAGAGCCGGCAAAGGGGATATGGAAGGTTCAAGGAGAGAGGTCTACAGCGTGCTCAAACCCTGCCCCAAGTCCTGCAAACATCTCTAACCAACAGCCTTTGGGTTATAAGTCAGATCAGGGTCATCCCCAGGCTTCTCATAAGATCAAGGCGACACCCATTGCTGCCACAGCCCAGGAGCCTTGGGGACCTTTAGGACCGTGTTCCCAGGACAGAGCAGCTTCCTCCTCTGGACCATTTCCCAAGGGTCCCGAGTTAGAGGCCAAGACAGTGAAGCCCTCCACCTCTGGGCAGAGTGCTTCGGATACCTATTATGCCTTAGGGGGGAAGACACCTAGAACAGAAGGGAGACCCCCAAAGAAACTGCAAACCTCGACCCAAAAAGTAAGCTGTCTGCAAGGAACGTGCATAAGGACGGGAGATCGTTTTCGGGTAAAGATTGGCTACAATGAGGAGCTCATTGCCGTGTTTAAGTCTCTGCCCAGCAGACGCTATGGTAATGAGGCTTTTTCATTTTTCTATTTTTGAACTATCTTCTAACAGTTTCTCATAAATATTAAGAAGGCACATTGGCACATTACACTTTTCTATTTTAGCTAACGTTCCCTCTGTCATAGACATTGTCTCGAGCAGTTGTGGAACATTGCATGGCCATAGGGAGAGCTTTTCTTTGCTGACCTCCTCTGCCAGGTGTGCCATATGTATTGTAGCATTGACACCTAAAAACAGTAGTTTGAAATCCGTAGATTTTTTTTCCTTTCAGTTTTTAAAGTGATAAGCTAGCTCAGTAATGTTAAGTAACATGCTTGGGTCAGTTGATCTGTTGGGAGAGCTGGGGTGTGGCTAGCTCTGCTGTTCCTCACAGCTACTGCTCATATCATTGCCCAATTCCATGGCAATTCAGAGGATTTGGGTTCTAGTCCTGACTGCCTTAGCCTACTTAGTTAAATGACTTCCCTGGGCCAGAATTGCTATCTCCATGAAGCAGAGTTACTTGTGTTTGCATTCTGTCTCCTGTAGAGATGTTTTTTTAAGTCTGTGAGAGCCTGTCAATCAACAAACTTTGAATTTGGTCTCTGTTCACTCTTACAGAGTGTCAAAGAACAAATGAAAAAAAAGTGATCAGCCTTCTGTTTATTTCAGATCCTGTTATGAAGACATGGGACTTCAGCATGACTGACTACCGAGCCTTGAGTAAGTAGGCACCTAATGGTTCTGTGCACTGGGCTCTTCTCAGTCCTAAGTTACATGATCTCTTATCTCTCATGACAACCACTTTGCAAGTGGGGAAATGAAGTCTCTAATGAGTAACTAATGCAGAGACACACAGCTAGTTATTCAACTGGAATTCAAATCGGAGTGCCTGTTCCCCCTATACTGTGGCACCTCCAGCAGTGACAGGTAGCTGTGTCAGGCCTTGCTCCTAAGGAGAAGATTGTTTAGCCTCTGGTTAGTGAACCCCAAAGTTCAGGAGCTCAGGCAGGTTCATCGTCAGCCCTGGGTGCATCATTGTCCTTCTGAGACTGTCTTATGGCCATGTTTCTATCTTGTTGAGTATTTAACTAGGCAAAGATATTATTTTAACTATGTGAAGGTGTGTTACATTTATTTGTGCTGTATTTGTTTAATTATGTTAAGATGTGTTGCTGTTTCACCTTGCCTGCCTAAGGCACCTGACCAGCCAGTATCTGGGCGGAAGAAGAATAGGCAGGGCTGGTGGGCAGAGAGGAAAATAGGAGAGAATGAGAAGAAGAGAGGAGAGAACAAGGGAGATGGCTCATGGTCAGAAGCCAGGCAGCCATCAGCCAGCCAGACCGGGAGGAAACAGGAAAGTAAGGTATATAGAATGAAAGAAAGAAAGGTAAAGGGCTGGAGAGATGGCTCAGAGGTTAAGAGCACTGGCTGTTCTTCCAGAGGTCCTGAGTTCAATTCCCAGCAACCACATGGTGGCTCACAACCATCTGTAGTGAGATCTGGTGCCCTCTTCTGGCCTGAAGGCATATATACAGTCAGAACACTGAATACAAAGTAAATACACCTTTAAATTAAAAAAATGGTACAATCTTCAAAAAAAAAGGTTGAGCATTCATAAATTGTAAGTTTCCATGTCTTGTGTCATAACTGGGGAACTGGTCAGTAGCCCAAAAGAAAGCCTGATACACTGATTCCTTGTCCTGCTGTTTCTGTCAGAGAAATTGCTGAGACTCTTGTTTCCCATTTTCCCCTTGTTCTCAGCAGCGATGTCTACACCCATTCTCTCCTGCCCATTTCAGAAGCTGAGGGTCCATGCTCAAGTCTCTTCTCTGAGGATATGGCATATGAGGTGGAGTTCTTTGGGTTCACCAGGACATTTTCTGGGGAGTGATGGGTCAATTTCTGCAGAATTTTCTCTTTATTTCCTTGGTCTCTTCTTTGTAAAACATACGGTTTTACAAAAGTAGTGTCCTGCTCTTTGGTAAGGCTGCTGTGGACTGGATCTTGAACAACAGAAACATATTTGCTCAGTTCTGAAGGGAACGAATCTGAGGTCAAGGTGTAGGCAGGCTTGGTTAGGTGTAGGCAGGCTTGGTCAGGATTAGGCAGGCTTGGTCAGGATTAGGCAGGCTTGGTCAGGATTAGGCAGGCTTGGTCAGGATTAGGCAGGCTTGGTCAGGATTAGGCAGGTTTGGTCAGGGTGTAGGCAGGCTTGATCCCTCCTGAGGTCTTTCTCCATGACTTTTTATTTAGTATGATTACTTTTTATACTGATATGTATATAATTTTATTTTTTTCGAGACAGAGTTTCTCTGCAGCATTGAAGCCTGACCTGGAACTCGATCTGTAGACCAGGCTGGCCTGGAACTCACACACAGAGGTCTGCCTGCCTCTGCGGCACCACCACCCTCAGCTTTTGTTTTCTTTTTGAAATACTGAGGATTAAACTCAAAGCCTTATACATAGTAAACAAGTACTCAGTCACTGATGTACACCCTTGGCCCAGTTATTCTTGTTAGCATTATCACAAATCAATAAATATTGTCCCCAACAGTTACTGATTTACATATGTCTGTGGATTCTGCACACACACACACACACACACACACACACACACACACACACACACACACCAATTTTATTTCTTTTCCTATAGTGCTGGGGATTGAATCCAGGACCACAGATGAGCTAGGTCAGCCTTCAGTACTGCGCTGTATCCCCAGCTGGATTTTGCTTTTCTAACCCTACCCATGCTTACCACACAATACACAGTGTGTTAGTGCCCAGAGAAGGAGAATTCACTAGGCCCATAGTCTCTGGACTCAGCCATAGCTGGCACTTTGATCCTGTTCATTCCCCACTTTTTTCTGTCATTAAGTAAATAATGTTACATTTGTATATAATTTGTACTCTGCCTTTCTCATAAACATTTTTATTTTAATGAAAGCTAGCAGTTAGTTCTGTGTGATGAATGTTGGGTGTCATTATTATAATGGATCACTGTGAACCTCAACATATTTTGCATTGTTGATCATAGTAAATTTTGTATTTTGTCTTTCTCAAATTTTCTTACTGACAGAGAAAAGCAGTGACTGAATAACGTTTTGTTGTATGACTATGGCAGAGTTGCCTAAGTCATTTTCTTGTTGTTTAATTTGTTTCCGGTTTCCTGGTTTGGCATCGGTAAAGAAGCCCTGTGTGCTCAAGTTTATGTCTGTGTTTTCAGCCCCCCGAAGTAGAGTCATGATGATCACCTCTTGAAACTCATTCCTTCCTCATCAATTTTCCCAGAAGGTTTTTTTCTCAACTTGTAATGTGCCTGTCTTTCTGTGGTTATCTGTAAAGGGAGCGTTTCTGTTTCCTGGGCACTTTCCCTCCTGTTTTCTGATTGGTTGCAGCGCTGTGCCTTCTTTTGGTACTCTTCTTGTTTTTTAAGTTTTCTGCAGATGTCTTAGCAGTTTTGCCTTTCAAATAAGTATAAAGTTTTTGGTTGGTTGTGTGTTTGTTTCTTTTGTTTTTCTTTTTTGACAGACCACAAAGTGCATCAGTGACAGGTAATAAAATAATGTGGAAAGCCATGTATTTGTGGTCTGTCAGTCCTGTTTCTCATCTCCTTGCTCTCTAAGCAGTTATGTATAGGGTCCCAAGGGTGCTTTGTGGTGTGTTAACTACAGCAGATTCTCAAGCACAATCGAGATTACTTACAACACTTAACACCATCACAAGCAAGCTACAACCTTCTGTTAATATCTGATACCTGGTTGTCATTTTTTTAATTCCAAAATTTTAAGGGAGAGAAGAATTGACTGCCCTATCCTGTCCTGTCTTGGCTTTCTGAGTGTCCTGGGTCAGGTGAAAGTCATCCAGTGTCATGTACCTGATCAGTTCCATCCTTTCCTCCTCTTCACAGTGAATGCAGCCGAGCGACTCCCCACGGTCTCCCTGCAGCCATTGGAAGGGGTTGATGGCAGTGTCAGGGGACAGACCAGCCTTCCCTCGGCTCCTTCCCTTGCCTTTGTCACGGGGAGGTGCATGCTCATCTCCCGGGCCCGCTTTGAGGTGGACATCGGCTACTCGGAGGAGTTGATCGCACTCTTTAAACAGATGGATTCCAGGAATTACGGTAAGTGATTGATCTCTGCGAGGTCTGTGATGGCACTGTTTGTCTCCACCTTTGGTTGTCCAAACTAACTTTCCTGACAGAGATAGAGATATATCTACAGGACAGTGACAGCTCGGTTGTCCCAGAGTGAACACGTAATGGCAGCTGCTTTATCTCTAAGCATTCCAAAGAGAACATCCTGTTTTCTTATTTGCCTGGTCAGTGTTGTCTTGACAAATGCAGGAGGTGCATTGCTGCCTTGACTTTAAAATCCATTTATTTTAGCCTTAGAAGAACAGGAAAGCAGTAGTTGCCCTACAACGGAATTCCTTTCCATACCCTAAGACAGTGGTGTCAAACTTGGGTGTACATAGGAAACACCTAGGAGGCCTCTAGCTACGGCGTGGGAATGGGGTAGGGTAGATGTGTTTCTAATAAGTTCCTGGTGGTGGCTGTGTTACCAACCTTGGGACCACCACATGCATCATGGGAGCTTGCTGGAGGCTCATGAAGTTGGACAGTGAATGAATGTGTGCTTCTTTCTCTCTTCTCATTGCAGATGCCAAGACCAGGAAGTGGAGCTTTCTCCTGGAGGAGCACAATAAACTGAGTGAGAAAGCCACCTCTCTGCTTTTGATCACGTTGCTAACCTGTAATAGCAGCCTTAGCTTTAAAAGGGCTCTGAAGAGAGGTTTCTCCCCCCTGCTGCCATAATAGTGGTACATCCATATGCTTGAGGGCAGAGTAGCTGGATGAAAGATGTGTTGGGTTTGCCTTGTTCAAGCCTGCTGGCACCAGCAGTTTTGTGAAAACCATTCAGACACAGGGCTCTTGATCCATAAGGGCAAGGCAGTGCAGTTGAAACTCCTAGGGCCTGGAAGCCTTCCTGTCATTATAGACAGTTAAAGTCAAGGATATAGACTTGGGAAATCAGAGGAGTGATGGACTTACATAGCTGGGATGGAAGTTACGTTAGACAACCTCGCGGTTTACCTCCAGAACCGATGACCAGAAGGTAGGAGAGTGTTGTGGTTTGAGGCTGCATCATGGGTTGGGTTCTCTCAGATGCAGAGGTCCGGACCTGATGTGAAGAGATTTGAACAGGACTTAGAGACTGACCAAGAGCAGGGATGTGTGCACAGTGTACACAGCTACCATTACCACAAAAGGGAGCTGCCTGGTTGGCTTACCGTTTTTTCTTCCTTGTACTCTTCTCGGATGGACCGAAATTCTAATGTGCCAGAGAAAGGTGGTTGTGGTCATAGTCTGTTCTGGAACAGTGGTCTTCTCTAACTTAAAGAGTAGTGAGTTTTCACAGTTGTGGTCCTCCTTCCTGGCGCCCTGTGGACTTACTGGGCCTCCCAGATGGGGGGAGGAGTGTGTTGGTGACAGTCATAGCAGTTCGCTGGCCAGCTGTGGGAGTGAGGAGACATTAGCTACCTGTCCATCAGGCTAGGGCTTTAAAGGAGAGGGTGGGCTGGGCTGCTTTCTGTGCTCCATGTCTCCTGACTTACTATGTAGTATCAGATATCAGGAAGATGGTTCACTATTTTGTGTCCCACTTGTCTTTTGGGCTGGAGATCATAAAGTGTTCACCTAGCATACCTAAGGACTGTGTTTGATCCACTGTGTGTGGTGGCCTGTGCCTCTAACTCAGGAGGTAGGGACAGGAGGATCAGAAGTTCAAGGTCATCCTTGGCTACCTAGCAAAGTTTGAGTTCAGCCTAGGCTGCATAAAACTCGTATCTGAGAAATACTTTTTTCTTGTTTTTTTTTTAAATCCATATCTGTCTCACTGGCAGACAAATACAAAGGAATAAATAAATACAAAGGAAAACCTTTGTTACTTGAGGAAGGCCTTGCTGTAAACTGCAAGGTTAAATTGAATAGGGGGTGGTGCTGTTTTAGTACCATGAAAACTGGCTGAAGCAGGAAGAATGGCCCGTGTAGACCTGAACCTCTGACTGCTGTTTGGAGCTTTTGATTCAAGGGAACTATTAGCCTAACCTGAATTTCTGACGAGAGACGGGAATTAGTTCTTTCCTGTCACTTCACTGCTTCCCTGACCAAGAAAGACAAATACGTGAGCAGTAAAATTCTCAGCCTCCTATGAGTGACAAAGCAGGCAGGATACGTGGCAACAGCAGGTGAATGCAATGCTGGGAAACTGTGCAGCAAGGCCAGGCCTCCATGGCAGCTCCTAATGTTTTGCGGGCCTGTAACCTTAAAATATCTAATGAACTCAGCCAGTTCTTCATGCAGAAAAATGTACATAATGAGTTTGTATTAGAAATTAGGAATTCTCTAGGCCCTGAGTCGGCGAGTCTAGACTTGTAATTTTTATATGCTTCTTCCTGGCTACGTTGTCTCAGTAAGGAAACCTTTGCTTGCCTTACTGGGAACATTTTGGAGTCACAGTGAAGTCAATGGTGGCAGAAATAAGATTGGAACTCCTACTGGTTTGTAACCTGACATAGTCAGTGTTCTGAAGGCAGCTCTTAGCACTGAGAGGCCAGAATGGACACTGAAGAGAGCCTGGCTCAGTCGCCATCGGTGCTGCAGACCTGGGGAGTGTGCACTTTCTTCTCTCCTGGAGGCCCTTTCCTAGAGTGAAGTCAGATTATTGATGCCAAGCTAGTTGAGCACATGCGTGAGAAGCTACTTAAGAAATGGCAGTGAGGCCGGGCGGTGGTGGTGCACGCCTTTAATCCCAGCACTCGAGAGGCAGAGGCAGGCAGATCTCTGTGAGTTCGAGGCTGGGCCTCCAAAACAATACAGAGAAACCCTGTCTCGTAAAACCAAAAACAAAGAAAAGAAATGGCAGTGAGGCCTGAGTGTGTCATCAAAGATGCGGTGAGAGTCATTTCCTCTAAGAAAGTGACTCTCAGAGGTGTCTCTTCTCTCCAAGTGACTGGACGCCTTCTGCCTGCAGTAAAATTGGCATGAGGCCCTTTGTTTTCCCCTGCGTCACAGCCCAGAAGGGTTCTCCATGATCCTGTCTTGTCAGCTGCTGTTTGGAAACACTAGCATCTCTCAGCTGTGTGGCTAGCGCACCCTGCCAAAGAGCTTTTTGTAGAAATGACTTCTGTATGACTCATGAAGCCAGACGGCACATGCCTGTCATCCACCAGCACCAATGAAAGGACAATAGACAGCGTTGGCCAGGGTGGAGTTCTCAGGAGCACTCAGTGAGCTGAACTAGTAACAGGACTTTAGAAGCAGAGCTGTGGGAGACAGTGGCATCAGGTTCTTCCCCTTTGCATGGCGGAAAGCATGGGGTGCTTACAGAGGCCTTGCACACCAGCGGCTCGGCAGCACCTCGCTTTCTTCCTCCAGGTATTTGAATTCTGAAGATGGCTAGAATTATGATGCAAATGGCTTCTGCTGAGTACACTGAGTGCTCAATCTCCTGAAGTGTATATAAATTAGCACATTGAGATCTAATTTACGGGATAAAAAGTATGCGACAACCTACTTTATGTTAAAGCCGTCAGTCTTACCTAATTTGTATTGTTAATTCTATTCATGGAAACAGCTGGGGTGTGTGTGTGCATAATATATATTGTGTTTGAATGGAGAGGGGATGTATATCTACATGTATTATAGCATGCGGTACATGTGATCAGAGGAAAAATTGTGTGTCTTCTATCATGTGGGTTCCTGGCATCGAATATAGGTCTCTAGCCTTGGTGGCATGCACCTTTACCTGCTGACCCGACTCACTAACACCTGATACTTAAATTTAGTAAAGGTCGGCCTGGCGGTGGTGGCACACGCCTTTGATTCCAGCACTCGGGAGGCAGAGACAGGCTGATCTCTGTGAATTCAAGACTGGCGTGGTCTACAAGAGCTAATTCCAGGACAGCCTTCAAAGCCACAGAGAAACCCTGTCTTGAAGAAAAAAGGAAAAAAAAAAAAAAAAAAAGGAAAAACCCACAAAACAAACAGGCAGCAGGCTGGTCAGGCCACAGGCCTTTTTTCACTGACCCCTGCTTCAGAGACTAGGTCATGAGCAAGTCACCTTCAGAGTAAAGGATTCATTATATTTTGGTGTGTGTGTGAGAGAGAGAGAGAGAGAGAGAGAGAGAGAGAGAGAGAGAGAGAGAGAGAGAGAGAGAGAGAGAGAGAGTGTGTGTGTGTGTGTGTGTGTGTAGGCATGCATGTGCCATAGCATGTGTGTGGAAATCAGAAGGAAACCTCTGGAGTCTGCATTTTCTACCTTGGATACAAGGTCTCTTTGTTGCTTTTCTGCTGTGTACATTAAGGTGGCTGATCCAGTAACTCCTGGGGATTCTCCTGTGTTTGCCTACCGTCTCCCTGGAGGTTCCTGGAATTACAGACGCATGTTATGCATCTGGATTTTACATGGGTTCTGGGTATCCAAACCCCGGTTCTCATGTTTGCACAGCAAGCTCTTTTACTCACTGAGCCTTCTTTATGTGTGTGTGTGTGTGCGCGCACACACACACACACACACACACACACTCCCCATGACAGATACTTTAGCTGCTTCACTATAGAGATGACAACTACAAAACCCTCTCAAGAAGAGAAAGTTATTTCCATATGAAACAAGATTCAAAGTATGTGTTTTTCTTGGTTTGTGACCTGTGCGTGGACTCTGCTTTTGACATTGTTAGTAGCACTACTGTTCTTCCAGTCTAACTGGGAACCCCTAGTGTTCTCTCTGAAGAGCACAGAGTTTCTCCTGCCTGTTGACAGAAGGTGATTTAAGTATTCTCTCTCTTTCCTCAAACACTGAAGCCATCAGAATGAAAACAAGACTAGAATCATTCTGTTGAAGACTTGGTGTTTTAGGATCTTTCTGGGATGATTTTGAATGGCTATTTTAATGGATATGGGTCTTTATGTATTTGAATGGAACTATAAAGAAAGAAAATTAATTACTTGAGGTTGAAAAAAATCATAAACATCAGACAGTTCTTTCTAGTATAGTCAGCAAACCAGTTCTGTGTTACAGAATACCCTCTTATGTGTAGGCATTAAGGACTAGAGAGAGGGAGTGCTGGCTGTTATTTAGTCCAGTGCTGAGCTAGTGGCATATTCTGCAGCTAGCCCTCTTAAGAAAATGGCATGTAGCAGAATATCTTTACTGAATTCTGTGTGCCAACCCCATTTGTCTTTTTTCAGGTCTCTTGGACTTGTGCATTCTGTTTCACACACCTCTGTTTGCTCCTTCCAGTTGCAAAGTCACGTGATCTCCGACAAGTTCAGCTGGACCCTCTGCCCAAGACAGTGACCCTGGCATTCGCATCTCAGCTGGAGAAGACATCTCTCAATGCCAAAGCCGACGTGCCTGAAGCCGACCTTTCTGGAGTAGATGCCAAGCTCGTGTCTAATCTCATGCCCTTTCAGAGAGAGGGCGTTAGGTAGATTCCTGGTCCTCCTCTTGCTCTCTCTTGCTTGAATTTCATCACTTAGCACAGGTGGGGTTCAAATGCTTCTTTCATGAATACTTACATGCATTCATTGCATGCATGTTTGGAAGCATCTAGATTCAACATTAAGCATTGAACATCCAGGTGTGCTGTTAGCAAAGCTTACTGTTACCATTGGTTTCCAATTCCATGAGTTAACCAGGACTTTGGATTGCAGGTGTACAGCGGCTCGGTTCTCATCAGCTGAAGGAAAGCGATTTCTCCCCAGAAATCTCTGCTTCAGTTCGGCTTTCTTCTTAGCTTGCTCTCTGCTCGGCCAGGTGCTCTTTTCCGGGGCTTGTGGCTGGTGTTCCATAGTTTGGCAGCACAGACTAAGTGCTATTTCTGTGCTGCAGAAAGGGAGGCTGCTTCTCGGGGCTACTAGAGGACAAGGAAGTACCAGGACAGGATACCCACTGGCCCACGTGTGCCTGCCTCTGGTCCCCAGTGAGCTGCTCAGTTGTTGCATCCTGGGAAATTTACCAGAAGGCCAAGGGCAACTGAAAAGTCTTGTAGTGCCCACAAGCTGATGGGAAGAGATTACTCTTTGTTTTTACTGTGTAAGAAGGAAAGGAAAAGAGCATCCACTAGCTCATTACTGGTTTCTGAGCCAGCAATCAGTTTTTCACAAATTAGATGAAAGAGGACTGGAGTTTGGAGCAGGTGACCAGATGTCTGATGTGCAGACTCTTTGTAGTTTCTCAGTGATTCATCTGCAACACTTGCAAATCATTTCACTGCTTCTGCTCTCATTGCTTCCTCCCTCCTGAGGGACGGTGGTTATAATAGAAACTGCTCCCCAGTGTTTAGGGAGGTGCCAAGCACCACTCCTAAGTGCTCCGTCACTGTTTCTCCCAAGTGTGGTCAGGTACTTCTTGCTCCGACCTCACTGTTGCGGTTGGAGTGGCATCAAGAGGCACAGGTACTGCGAGATAGATTGAGACTCCAGCTCAGGCCTGGTGCAGGTGCCCGGGAGCTGCCAGTCTGTGAGGAAACCCTTTGCTAAAGCCGAGTTCTCATCCTCTCCCTGGCAGGCCTTTTGGCCAGTAGTTTTAGCACTGCTGGCTCCACTCTGCTCCTGGGCATAGAGAGTAAGCCTTGATCCTCAGAATGCTGTATTTCTACTCCACTTACTTCTTTGTGTCCTTCCTGGGCACCTTTCTCAAGGGAGAGCAAACCCCTGCGTGCGGATGTTGCATCATGGCCTCTCACGGTCCCCTGTGATCCTGTGCTTGGTTCAGGCAGAGTTTTCTCATTGGCTGCGCTCTCGATTCTGTCGTCTTCTCCGCCTCCTCCAGTGACCGTACCATGCTGCGCCGTCACTGTCTGTTCCCTCTTTTTCTTATTCTGTTTCCTAAATGACTCCTGCCCTGTCCTTTCTGGAAAGAGAGTCTTGCTGAGAGCGGGGCCCATTCTCGTCAGTGTTGCAGCCTGCATAGAGGGGGCCTCTCAGCTCTGTGGTCTCAGGTTAGTTAAGATGGACAAAATGGCCCCAGGCACTGTGATATTACCTGACCCTGCTGACCCTGTCTGTCTCCTTGCAGCTTTGCCATATCCAAAAGAGGCCGTCTACTGCTTGCTGATGACATGGGCCTGGGGAAGACCATCCAGGCCATCTGCATAGCAGCCTTTTACAGAAAGGAGTGGCCACTCCTGGTGGTCGTGCCTTCCTCTGTGCGCTTCACCTGGGAGCAGGTTAGATTCCTTTGCGTTAGAATCATTGGGAAGGGCTTCCTTAGAAGGGCTAGAACGTCAAAATTATAGTGTAGAGCAAGGCCTGGGATCAGGAAAGGTCTAGATGTGGGTCAGAGACCAGCAGAAAGGTGAGTTGGTCCCTGAGAATGGGGAGTCATGTTATTCCCAAAGGGAGGAAAGCCAAGCGGTTGCCAGCTTAGGGAGCTGTTGCCAGTCCCTCAGCAGATACTCTACCTCTGAGCCCTTGTAATACAAGACTGTCTTTCTGCACTGTACCAGATTTCTAGAATGTGTCTCCAAGTCCTGTGACACAGCACTCAGATAAACAAACTAGGTCTCAAGGAGGTCAAGAGCTGTGCTCCCTCCTCAGGAGGCATCTTCCTGACTTCCCTGCTCTGTGTAGTACATAGTATGTCTATGCTCCCCAGAGACCTAATAGATGGAGGCCTGACGTAAACATTGAATAATTAAGTTTTTTTTTTTTAAATTTAAGCAAATGCAGTGAAGAAAGGCCTAGCTTACTTCCCAGGCTTTATGGCTCTGTGCTGCTGATGTGGAGCATCACAGATTGACCTCTCCCTGAGGCACTGGAGTCGGACTGCAGAGGATGCGTCTCAGCCTGCCTGTGTGTGTTAGATTTTCCTCAAAAAGTCCAGAAAGAGTCAGGGAGCTGCTTATAAGCAGAACCAAGACAAGAGAACTCATGTCAGGAAATGGCAGGCCCAGGCAAGGCCAGGGGCACCTGCATGCTCAGGCTGGAGACACCCAGTGGCCTTCCTGCAGCCCCGGGTTGCCTGATTCATCCAGTGATGGACTGTGGGGAGCAGCAGGTAGCTTTGTAAAGACCAACGAGTACTTTCATCGTCGTCGGTAAATGCAGCTTGCCTTTAGTGTACCAGAGGCTCTTGCAGGACCTTCCTAAAATTCTTAGAATCATTCTTTCCCAGCAGGAGTGGCTGCACTCACCATCTAGAGGACACAGAGAAGAACCTGTAGGCACGTGAAGTGCCTGCTCACAGGAGAGACTCCTGTCAGTAAATAGTGAGGGGAGGAGTGGACTAGAGGCAGGTAGAGATAACCAGGGTTCGGCAGTTGCAGGGGGATGTGGAGAGGAGCATGTCTTCAGGGAATGTTAAACTTGATCCCCAATGAGAGTGCTGTTGGCTGGGTCGTCACTTTGTTTTGCTGTCCCCTGTCACCTGCAGGCCTTTCTCCGGTGGCTGCCGTCTCTGAGCCCAGAGAACATCAACGTGGTGGTGACCGGCAAGGGCCGCCTAACAGCTGGCTTGGTCAACATCGTTAGCTTTGATCTTCTTAGCAAGTTGGAAAGGCAGCTAAAAACCCCTTTCAAGGTCGTCATTATTGTAAGTGACTTGGCAGGGTCCTGAGTACTTTGTCTCTTTAGACACTCTGAAGGGTTCCTCAAATTTGGGAATTTGCCCTCATTGATCCTCTCTGGTTTTAGGTGGAGGGGGCAAGAGAAATCACTGCCTTTCTTTTGTAGGGAATGATCTATTCCTTTCCTGAAGCAGCTCTTATGCCTGAGTGTGGGCCAGGAGGAGCGTTTTAAACAGGTGAAACAAGTTTATTAGAAGGTTTCTAGTCCATCCCTCCTGCATTGGGAGGCCAGGGATGGAGGCCAGCATGTGTGCACCCAGACCATTCTGGGTCCCAAAAACTGCATCCTTGTCAGCAAGGGTGTGTGCATGCATTGGTATCACCGTGTGAATGTGGTGACTCAGACACATAGTTCAGCAGTCAGTAATTGTCTTTCACCTGATATAAAGACACGTCCCTATCCCTGCTAAAAGAAAAGCGGTTTTTACTTGAGTTGTTTTTAAAGACATCTTCACCTCCTTCCAAGTACTGCTTTCAGCAACTGGCTTTTCTTTTCACTCTTCATACATCTCATGAACACCTGGGCAAACTTGGTGCCCAGCCAGCTGTCAGCACAGAATATGTGGACAAGGTTCCTAAATGAAAACGCAGCTGGAACTCAGTGCAGGGAAGGAGAAGACATGGTTGTGGACCCCAGGGGATATTCAGTGTGTTCTGGACATGAGAACCGCTCTATGTTCTTAGTGTGTGCAAACAAGAACACGTATTTTATCAAAGCTATTTTGGTAATGAGTCTTTGTGGGAGTCATGTTGGGCTTGGCACACATTCAAGTGTGGCTTTGAAAGGATTGCAGCATTCTGGTGAAATGGGGTATGAAAAAATATTCCAGGATAGTCACAGTGGCTCCAGGATTTAGGGACAATGATGCCTGCCTCTCTAGGTGGAAAACTGTCCTAGCAAGAGACAGTAATGTATCCAGAGCATAGTAAAGAAGCTGCCCCAGGCCTGGGTCCTTCCGTAGCCACACTGCTCCGTCTCTGAACAGCAACAGGTTGAGGGAAGCATCTCCAAGGCAAATGCCAAGCCAGGCTCAAGGTCGGGATCTGTCTGTGTATTGAGGACTGTCCCGATTTGCTCATGTGGATGTTTCTTCCAGGACGAATCGCACTTCCTCAAAAACATTAAGACTGCCCGCTGCCGAGCAGCTGTGCCTATCCTAAAGGTAAGTGTGGCTGAGAGAGACTTAGGGCCTTGATACAACATTTGCTCAGGCATGCAGGGCGTCCCGGCCAAACAGATGGCGGCCCAGGCTGACTAGCTAGGGGTGGGACTCAGTGCTGGCATCGGGCATCTGTTGATGGGTTCTGTGCGAGCTTACACCCTGCCAAGAACCCAGGCCACATGGAGTCCTGTTGAGGGTCACAGACTCAGATGAGGAGAGACTCTGAGTCGTCCTCTGGCTAACCCCCAGCACAAGAGGACCTGTAGCATGCCACTAAACAGCTCAGGAGAGGACCTGTAACATGTCACTAAACAGCTCAGGAGAAACTGCATCACTCGTAGGCAAAGCTGCCAAGGAGTGATGTGTTATCTAAATGTAGAACCAGGCCAGGGCTGTGGGCTTCAGAGACAATCTCTGGCAAAGCTGAAGCTTACCTGGTTGGTCTAGGTTGGTCTAGGTTGGTCTAGGTCTGCTTCACACCATCTGAGGCCTGTGGTTAACTAGAAGGTCTGCTATGTACATTTTTTCCCGTGTTCTCAGATCTACACCTGTCCCTGAGCACATGGGCTGGGGTGTGTTCTGGCTCTAGGGTGGGCAACAGTGGGCATGTAGAGCAGGAGCAAGGCCTTCTCTATACACTCTCTGATGAAGTCCTATTGTCTTTGTTCTGTGTCCTGGACCCCACTGCATAGGTTTGTGACACCATGATGAGTTCTAGAGTCCCTAGTTCTGATAATTGCCTAAATGAGATGCCAGCTAAAAATCTGAGGTTTTTGTTTATTTTTTGCTTTTTAAATAAATAGATGATTAAGTTTGCAAAAACTTACACCGCAGTAAAATAAACAAACAAAAACTTGTCTTTTCCTCCCATCTTTGCTGTCCATCAGAGATAGACATAGCTATGAGATCAATGTTTTACTTACTAATTCTAATTGTGTTTTCTTCTGTCCTGAGGGGCATTCTACAGCCCCTGATTTGTTATTGTTTCTTTTTTCTTCCATTTTGAGACAGTGCATTGTGTAGCCCAGGCTGGTCTTGAACTTCTGATCTTTCTGCCTCTGCCTCTCTATTGCAGAGATCATAGGTGTGTGCCACCATACCTAGCTACTCCAACCTGTATAGCTTTGGAGTTGACCTGCCTGGGGTGATAAGAGAGCAGACACTAGACATACCTACTGAAAGCTGAGATTGGCTGGATTGTAGCTCTGACAGACACACTAGCAGCCTGAGAAGTCCGTGTATTTATTATATACCACAGAATGAGGAAGCGAGTGTATTGTGTGTTTCTGGAGGAGAGTGGTTAGCTTGTTGCAGTGGGAGGTTTCTGTAGGGGAGCATTCTCAGGATGCAGTCATTTGCAGGAGGCAGCTAGGGTTAATATTCCTGCATACACTGATTTCAGCCAAAGGCCAAGCCTCTTAACATCAGTACTTGAGCAAGGGGATATACTATGTGTAGCCAATCTATGTGTAGCTTATCTGCTTTGGCTGACCGCATGGCATTCTCCTTGGTGCATTGGTGCACTAACTTGTCCTGCATTTGAGTGTTCTGCATGGCATCTGACGCTCAGCTCTGAGGAAATGTCAGAGCTGCCCTCACAGTGTGTGCTTATGAACTGCGTTGTCTTCCTAACACCAAACAGAATTCCTTTACGTTGTCCCACTGTTTTCTTCTCAGATTCCACGGTCTTTCCTCAGACGGGCAAGTTGACCACACCGTGTTTATTTTAGCATAAATTTATATCATTTTATACATCTTTATTTTCCTGGGGGTGGGTTTCTCAGAGGTAGACCAAGCAGAGCAACTATTTTCAGGTGGGCACAGATCAAAGGCCTTGTAGATGACTGATCACAATCTCGGGTCTTGAACAGAGAGCAGGTTACATCATTCCATCACAGATGAGATGCTCTTCTGGTTTCCTCTCGAAGCCAGCCTTTTTCTTTTCAGCAGTATACCCTCTGCTTTTCCACACCTACATCTCTCCCTCAGTCCCTCTCCTGTCACTTCAGTCTGGGAAGTATAAGAGAAGAACTGACTATTGACTCATCTCTGGGGCGAGTCTGCCACCTGGCCTGGGAGCTGGTTTGGCCCAGGCTCCATCCCCAGGCAAACACAGAGGCATTGGGAACACAGTCTGAATGATGAGCAGATGTCTCCTATTGAAACTGTTTCCATTTTTTTTTCTTTTGTCTCTTGCTACTTTCTTTAAAATAGACTGAAGCCGCAAACAGAGATGCTACAGACATCATTCAAGAAGCCCATTGTTATTTTAATGAGTCTGCGCTAAACCGTGCAGGAAATCATAGCCAAAGAAATCATGGCTCTGCCATCAGAATGGGATTAGGTATTTGCAGTGGCTGAGAGGGCAGAAGTGCACTTTGAGAATTGTATGTACTGTATATTTATGAGGAATCCTCTTTCTTCCCATGGTTAAACTGTTATTTATTTTAATGATCAGTGCATCCAATTGGAAACCTCCTTTCCTCCCCTTGGACATTTAATGCATGTGATCGCCTTGTATTACTGCCATTAGCTCAAGGTTATCGTGGTTAACAAGCAGTTTCTAGGCGCTGAGCTCCACAGTGGGGTCTCTTCCAAAGCTGAGGGAGTTTTAACTGTAACGGTTGTGACGACTTGATGTTTGTTGCGGCACAGCCTCCTCTTGGTGTCACTCTCCCATTTCTCTAAGATATGATCTGGGTGTGATCTGCCTGGGTCAGGTGTGAGTCAGGGAAATGAAGAACTTGAGTCCCCTGAGTTGGATTAGCCAGCTCTTTCTTTCTCTCCTGCTCTCTGCTGAGCAGGCTACTGCAGACCCAGGCTGAGTGTGGTCAGTGGATCTGGGCCCATCATTTAAAGTTCATAGTAATTACAAAATGAACTTGAGTGTTGAAATACAGTGAAGTTAGAAAAGACATTTCTTCCTTAAAGAAAAACAAAAACAAAACCAGTGAGTAGTTGCCCGCTGCACAATTGTGAAGACCTGAGTTTGGATCCCCAGTGCTGAGTTTTGAGTAGAGTCAGGCAGATCCTTAGAGTTCATTGCCCTGATGCCTTAGCCAAATGAGTAATAGACTTTGTGCAGCCTGGCAGTGGTAGCAGAGGCAAGTGGATCTCAGTGAGTTCAAGGCCAGCCTGGTCTACAGAGCAAGTTCTAGGACAGTCAAGGCTGTTAACACAGAGAAACCCTGTCTCAAAAAACAAAACGAGAGAGAGAGAGAGAGAGAGAGAGAGAGAGAGAGACAGACAGAGACAGAGACAGAGAGAGACAGAGAGAGACAGAGACAGAGACAGAGAGACAGAGAGAGAGAGAGAGAGAGAGAGAGAGAGAGAGAGAGAGAGAGAGAGAGAGAGAGAGAGAAAGAGAGAGAGATCCTGTGTCAGGAAATAAGGCAAATAGTAATTGAAGACCACAAATGCATAGACCATTGGCCTCCGTCCACATGTCACCCATGCGCACCTCTATAACACACACATGCCCACATTAATATGTGCATGTAACATATACAGAAACACTTTAAGACATCAGCTAGAGCAGTGGTTCTCAACCTGTGGGTTGCAACTCCTTGGGGGTAGGGCAGCAAATGACCATTTCACAGGGGTCACATATCAGATACCCTACAATTCAGACATTTACATTGTGATTCATAACAGTAGCAAAATTACAGTTATGAAGTAGCAGCAAAAATAGTTTTATGGTTGGGGCTTATCACAATGTGAAGGTTACATCATTAAGAAGGCTGAGAACCAGTGATCTAGAGGCTTCTACGCAAGCTGTCATTGTTATTTACTCTTGATACTAGCAGGGTCATTATGGTAAATTTAACTTGAATATCAGAAATCTGTTCTGCAGGAAACTCAGGCCTATTGATTTCTTTCCTGCTTTGTTCCTGCACTGGATCTCTTGTGTTTACTTCATGTTCCCTGCAACACTAACTAGTTTTCCTCTGAATTTTTCTCAGCATGTAGTATACATTGACTGATTGCCTACTTTGTGCCAGGCACAAAGTGCTACAGAAAGTAAGTAGGAACGGCCCAGTCCTTGATCTCAGGCTTCTCTAGGGGATTGGAACTTATAGAATGTGTGGGATGTGTATGTGTGTGGGGGAGTGATTAGAATGGCTTACAGGCTGTGGTCCAGCTGTTCCAGTATTGGTTGGCTGTCTACCAATGGAACCTCCAAGAATCCAGTAGTTGTTCTGTCTATGAAAATGGATGTCTCAGCTGGTTTTCAGTATACACCAGAATCCCAAAAAAGTAGGCTCTAATGCCAGTGAAAGAATGGACTTGCTAGAGAGAGAGCAAGCAGGCAAAGAGGGAGCAGATTGAAGGTGTGTCTTCCCTGCTCAGAGATCTGGATTAGACTATGGGGCCCTGAGCTGTGGATCAGTGTCTATCCCTGGTATACAAACAGTCTTCGTGTGCCTATAGCACAAAGAGGGATGCTCTCTCAGCCTGGACTCTTAGGGGAGTGCCTTGACCCTACCAAGAGTAAAATGTCAGACTCTAGATATCCCCTATGTGGAAGGATTTGGCAATAGGGTGGGATGGAGGGGGGGAAGGGGAGTTCGGGAAGAGGGGAGGGAGAGGGAACTGGGATTGACATGTAAAACAAGCTATTTAAAATTAAAATAAAAAAAAAGAAGTGAGTTTTCTCACATCAAATGATTTAATTAAGACAAAATCCCTCACAGGTTTTTGGGTTTTAGTTAATACCAGATGTAGTCACATGGACAACCAAGAATATCCATCAGAATCTCAAGAGACCTGCGGTCAAGTGAGGGCCACTGTAAAGATAGTTCAGGAGGTGTAAGTGCGGTGACAGCAGCTAGGAGGGACAGAAGGAATGACAGTTGACATCTAACTTGCAATACACGTGGTCTTTTTCTCTGGCTAGAGTGCCCTGACTTAGAGATCACACAGTTCTGGAGTAAGGTTTGTCTTTGCCATCTTTGACAAAGGAAAGTTCTGAGATGTTTAAAGTTAAGAATGGGCTGCAGAGAAGGCTTGGTGGTGAAGGTGCTTGCTACTTTTCCAGAATTGTGCTGTTCCCAACCACCTGCCACACACAACTCAAATGTATATACTTACAGTTGAGAGAGCCCAGGAAGCGAAGGCTGAAGCTGCTGCGGCCTGGGGATTTGCTGTTCCTGGGGTAGGGTGGGGGCACCCAGCTCCTGCCTCATTGTGACCTTTTTGATATTTTGTATTAAGGAATCTCCCATAGGGGCAGCAACCCCCCTCATTTTCTCCTCACTGTGTTGAGAGCATTTTTGGCTGTTTTATCTTTAGGTTGCCAAGAGGGTGATCCTATTGTCTGGCACTCCAGCCATGTCCCGGCCTGCAGAGCTCTACACGCAGATCATTGCTGTCAAGCCAACGTTCTTCCCTCAGTTTCACGCCTTTGGACTTCGCTACTGTGATGCCAAGCGGGTATTCATTCTCTTGCCTCCGTGGCCCCCTATTCTTTTACCTTCATGCTAACACTTTTCTCTCTGCTCCTTGATATGAACCAAGAGGCAGGCCAGAAAACCACACAAAAATTTCATTATGGTTTGCCTCTGACTTTGACCTTAGAGTATGTTCAAAGGTGAGATTAAATCCGTCCTTCCAAGTTTTAACACTCGTGGTGATTGCAGGTCGTGTCCTCTAGGAAAGGGCCCAGTAGTTGCTGCCCAGTAGTGTAGGGCTCTGAGCAGTGCTGCCTGCGTCCAACTTACAGTTCCGTTCAAGACTTGCAGCCAGGGCTGCAGAAGGGAAGGCCATGCCAGAAGCAGGTCCAGAAAAGGCACTGGGGCAGGTTAGAGGGAAGGGCCCAGGCAGAGCCAAGAAAGCAGGTGAATGGGGGTTTCTGGCCTGGGAGGAAGTCACTTCTACAAAAAGACTGTGGAGAACCTTGCAGCAGGTAGAATAAGCAGAATTTCAAGTTGACTTGGGAGGGCTTCTCTGTGAACCTGTGCTCCTCAGTGGTGACTCTCAGGAGATAGTGGCTCCCGACCCACAAGTGACCCCTCTGAAGATGACTCCAAACCCGCCGTCTGCACAGCTCCAGTTCTCTGAGGATGGGGGAGAGAGGATGGCAGCCGGAAATGTGATGCACTCAGTACCACTGTTTGTAAAGCCTCACCAATTCAGACCTTAGTATGTGTTTTACGATCAGATCACAAATATACCAAGCCCCTATTTGCATCAGACACTGATACTTTGGAGAAATGGCTGCAGTTACTCATAATCTGTGAGTGAAAATCCGTGCTATGTGAATTTATGATTGCTTCCCATATTTTAAAACTACTATAAAAATAAGATATTTTAAAACATTTCCATTTACTCGCAAAGTGCATATAGCGTCAATTACAGTGCTCTGCAGAGTTAATGGCAGACTTTTGTTAGGTTGTTGTTAACATAGCTTCTCAGTTGTTGAATGTCTTTAAAAGTAATGTATTTCATTAACACAGTCTGCAACTCACTTTCTCTATGATTGTTTCTAGAGTCGATTGTTTGTACATTTCCTGTGTGGTTTTTACTTTGGTCCTATTTGCAAATGATCTGTTTTCTGAAGAGGGCCCCCCCCACCTAGCTGAGTCTGTAGATAACACTCAGTGGAAGGACTAAAGGAGGAGTTCAACTTCCGACTCCGACCGTCCCTTCCTGTGTCCCGAGTGTCTGGCCGCTCCTCCCCAGTGTCTGACACCACGAGGCGCCATCCTCAAGTTCCATTCCTTCCCGCTCACTTTCCTCACCCCAACAAGACACAGGTGTAGACAGTCTTCCTCCTGCCCTTTGTTCCGCCCAGCCCAGTGCACGGGACCTTGTCAGAGTGTGATTATTTCGGTTGAAAATCTTTGGCGTTATTCAATTTTAACCTACGGGGTTAAGATGTAAGAATATTAAACTTAGGGGCAAGACATCCAAATTAATTATGGAATTCACATCTTCCTAAGATTGTTCTAAAGCCTAACCCAGAGGGCAAGCTGTTTCCCCCTCTGCACTAAGAGACCTCCCTAGAGAAAGCACCCTGTGTCAAGCTCATTTGATACCCAGTGAGGCATTTGCTAGGAACTTCCCCCAAATTTGCCTTTTTTTCTTTTTAAAGAAAAAAATAACACTAGACCAATTCCTCTCTCCAACTTTGAGCATCTCTTTCTTCTTTCAATTTAGCAGACACTTACCCTGTCTCCAGCATTATGCTAGGTACTTTGACTCCTAAAGTGAGCAAGCCCAGCTCCCCACCTCAGGCAGCTCATGGTCCAGGAGAGGGTGAGGCAGGGAAGTAACTGAGTTGTGGATATGCAAAGCAGCAGAGGCCCTGTGCTCTCTGGTCTTCCGTATAGAAAGCAGTCCTGTTTCTAGTACGAGTACTGGGGAAGGGTAGGATAGAACTGATGACTGGTTGATTGATATCTGATCAGTTGATTGCTGTGGTGGGTTCAAACCCAAGGCCTCACATTGCCAGGCAAATGCTCTGCTCCCACTCTTTTACACCCACCATCCATAGCTGTGTGAGAGGGAGTAGAATCTGAGCTACCAGCTACCAGCAAAGGGGACCCTGGATCCCAAAACTTTGATCCGGTTTCAGCCAGACCAGCACAAACCTGTGTTCTGGGCTGTTTGAACCCTAGCCGATGGAAATGTTAGTTTCAAATTGTGGGTGGACTGCTGTGACGTGGGTTTTGGTTTATCTCATGCCTGGCTTTTCCCATATCCTCTCTGTCCTCATGTGTCTCTGTTGGGGTTCCGTCAGTCTTGTAAAGCCTCTTGAAGCTCTCCGAACACAGTGGGGTGATAGGAAAACAGTGTCGCCTGGAGCTCCAAGACTAACAGACGTCCTTTCTTTCTTCAGCTCCCTTGGGGCTGGGACTACTCAGGCTCCTCCAACCTGGGTGAGCTGAAACTGCTGCTGGAGGAAGCAGTCATGCTAAGGCGGCTCAAATCTGATGTCCTTTCCCAGCTTCCAGCCAAGCAGCGCAAGATGGTGTTGGTCAACCCTGGTCGGATCAGCACCAGGGCCAAGGCGGCCCTGGATGCAGCAGCCAAAGAAATGACCACGAACAAAACTGTGAGTGGGGCTGGGAAATGGGTGCCTCCATGGGTGTCCTCCTGAAAGCTGCTCTGTGCATGTGGTCCTAGTTCTCCGGACATGCCTTTCTATCGTCTTTTCTACCTCCCTGAGCAAGAGGAGCCAACCCATTTCACTCCTCGTTTGACCTAGTCAGGGTGTGTGTAGGGAATTTGTATTTACAGAGCGTGGAATGAGGCCCACAATGCAGCTCGCCTGCCCTATAACTTAGAGCTGCATATAAGACGGTCTGCTGGCTGGCTCTGACTTCATGCTCTTCTTTAGTGTCATACTACAGGAAGTATGTGAAGAGCTCTACACCAGTACTATATGTCTTTTGGGATAAAGCCTTATACTTTTCAGTAGCAAGAAAATAAACAACCACTGGTAATTTCGACATCATCACAAAGCTTCATCTGGGCGCCATAGTCCCCCAAACAAAGCAGTGAGTCACCGCTGCAATGTCAGCCTCTGAGAAGTGACAGAATACACAAGAAAACGACAAGATAAAATGTGCAAGACTGGCCAGTAACTTTTAAGAAATTGGGTAGGATAGAGGAAGCCCTGGTGAGTTGTCATACCGTATTTAATGTGTGCTTAATTACATGTAATAACTGAGATCCCCAAGAAAGGGAGGTGTACCTTGTCCTAGTTTCCATTGACGTGTTCTTTTTGTTGCAGTGTTACAGGTTTGGCTTTTCTTTAGAGACGGGGTCTTGCTTGTAGCCCAGGCTAGTCTCTAACTTACAATCCTCATAGCCCAGGCTAGTCTCCAACTTACAGTCCTCCTCCCTCTGTCTCCTGACAGCTGAGGTTGCAGGTGTATGCCATCATGTCTAGTTATGGCAGTGCTCTTAAGGCATGTTTTGGTAGCAAAAGAGGCTGTGTCACTGAAAATCAATCTTGGTGGTCTTTTGTTAATTCCTACAAATAAAATTCAGTGACTAGAAACTTTATAAATTTTAAGCATTGTTTTGCAGGGGAGGAGGGCTGTGCTGTGGATTAAGCCCAGAGCCTTGCTCATGCTCAGTGTGTGCTTTACCACTGAGATGACCCCAGCCTGTAGCTTGCCTTCTAGACAGGGTCTCACTGTGTAGGTGGAACTCACATAGGTCCACTTGCTTCTTTGTCTCCTGGGTGTGCCCCTTACTGCCTGACCAGTGAACAGACAGCAAATATAATATTAGTGGGGAGACAGGCACATGGTAGTTTTAGATTAAAAGATATAGTTATGGTTTTGGGTTTTGGTTTTGTAAGTATGGTGGTGTTTTGTTATATGGGTGAATGGAGTAAGGCTGTTAGTGTTTCTTGCTAGTATGTATCTGGTCTGCCTTTGGAACTAGCCTGAGAATAACTGGTATAGAAATCAAGAAACAGAGAGGGCGTGAGAATGAGAGAGGAGAGAGAGACAGAGGAGAGAGAGAGAGAGAGAGACAGAGGAGAGAGAGAGAGAGAGAGAGACAGAGGAGAGAGAGACAGAGGAGAGAGAGAGAGAGAGACAGAGGAGAGAGAGAGAGAGAGAGAGAGAGAGAGAGAGAGAGAGAGAGAGAGAGAGAGAGAGAGAGAGAGAGAGAGAGAGAGAGAGAACAAGAATACAGCTAGTGAGCATTTGAATTGAGGAAGAACAGGCTGGGCAGCCAAAAGGAAAAAGAATAAAACAAAGCACTTGGGGACTATGGTAGTTCAGCAGTTGTGTGAGCAGCTTTTAACCCTGCACTGGTGTGTACAGCTCTTTTAACCCTGCACTGGTGTGTACTTCTCTTTTATCCCTGCACTGGTGTGTACAGCTCCTTTAAGTGTGGTGCATAGCTCCACATACTATTCCACATGCAGCCTGAAAGGTTGACTTCATATCAAGCTAATAAAATGGTATTTTATGAGTAAAACTTAGAATAAGCCATGACAATTGGGAATGTTGGGTATTTCATAACTTTCAGCAGGCGTACAAATCCCTTTCCTCTGAGGGGCTATTTTAATGTTCCAATAAGTAGGACAGGGTTCTGGAAGTCCATAAGGATAGTGTCAGTTGCCTAGAGTTCTTCCTGCTGGTGACTGTCACCTTTGTCTTAGATACTGTAGAGTTCTCATTTCCTTCCGGAGATTATGAAAGTGAGGTCTGAGCTTAGTAGAGGTCTTCTAACATCCACCATAGATCCCAGAGCCCTTTCCAGTCTAGCACCTGAGAATTGCTGTCCACTCCTGCAGCCTGATGCAAATGAAATGTTTAACTTCCTTCAGGAAGCAGAACCAACAGTGGCTGGCCAGTGGACTTTGTGCCTGCAGACTATGAAACCCTGAGTCGGTGAGGTTAAACAGAACTGAGTTTTCATGGTTTTAGTCAAAGAAGGAGACTGGTGGCTTAGCATAAGTGCTTAGGTACCGCGAGTATTATTACTTTCAGCCCCAGGTACCCCTCTGCCTACCTAATGGACGCGCCATCAGGCCCTGCTGGCTTGTCTGTCAAGGGCTGATTCTTAGTTCTTTCACACTTCTCCATCTAGAAGACATTATTATAACCTTTGTATATAAAAGTGAAGGCCAAGCAGCCAATTTATAAAATCTGTTATCATGAAAACCTTTCTCATTTTTCAGGTGGAAATGTTTCCTCAATGACTGAGGAAAACCGGCTCTGATGGCTTTTGTCTAAAGCTGGTTTCTGATCAGCAAAGAAACAATAAAATTAAACAGGTTCATGCAGAGTCCCGTGACAGCATCCTTTCTCCCTTGTCATTCAAATTTCCAGCATAGAAGAGAAATCTGAGAAGCCCAGTGTGTCTGTTTTAATAAGAGTCTACGAGCCAAGGAACAAAGGGTATAAGTTGTTAGAAACCCTTTGCCCACAGCCAGAAAAGAGGAGAGACCTTAATGGATAGTATCATGTCTACCCAGTTTGGAAAAGTTTCCTTTCTTTTTAAAGATAAAGAAAGCTATTGACTTCTCCCACGTTAAAAGACACCACGGCTGGGGATGCTGGTCAGTGATGGAGTATTTCTTAGCATGTGCAGGTCCCTGGGCTTGACCCCAAGTTTTGCAAAAAGAGAAAAAGAAAAAGAAAATACAGTAGATGTCAATAATATAACAGATGTGGCATTTATTAAATGCTTGTGACTTTCTGGTTCTTTATATGTATTGGCTACTGAATTCTTAACACCAGTTTCCAAGCCCAGATATTTGAGCTCCCTAGAAACACTATAATTTCTACTTCTGTTATTTGGTATAATATTTAAAACATATTATATATATATGTATATATATGTACTATATATATTTCTTTTTTGGGGGGGTTTACGAGACAGGGTTTCTCTGTATTGTTTTGGAGGCTGTCGGTCCAGCCCGGCCTCGAACTCACAGAGATCCGCCTGCCTCTGCCTCCCAAGTGCTGGGATTAAAGGCGTGCGCTACCACCGCCCGGCTACTATATATATTTCTTTATGCCTGTACATGGGCATTTTATATAAAATATACTTTATATGCCTACACATAACTTTCTGTATAAAATATATTTGTATATAGCTAGATATATAATTATATATGTAGTAAGCAATGTTTTATTTTGTAATTTATTAGATTTATTCATATTTTTATGTGAATGTTTTACCTATATGTATATCCGTGCACCATTGCGTACTTGATGCCCAAAGGGATCAGAGGAGAACACTGGATACACTAACTGGAGTTACAGAAGGTTGTGAGCCATCATGGCCATCATGTGGGCGCTGGGAATCAAAGCAGGGTCCTCTGCATGAGCAACCAGTGCTCCATCCTTGCCACGACCACCCCTTATTATTTTATTTTAGATATATGGATGATTTGTCTACATTATGTTTTTGTACTTCCTGTGAGCCTGGTTCCTGTGGAGGCTAGAAGACGATGTCAGATTTCCTGGGACTGGAGTTACAGATTCCCTGTGAGCCACCATGTTGGTGCTGGGGAATTGAACCCAGGTCACATGAGGGAGAAGTCAATGCTCTTAAACACTGAACCATCTCTCCAGCCTAACGTATCTATTTTAAAAGAAGAAATGGAATCATACAAACACTTGAGTAATAGTTTTGAAATATTCTAGAATAGAGTAGTTGCTCAAATGGGGAAAGTTCAGAGTATTTCCAGTTGGATCAGGTAATTCCTGACACAGAGTAGGTTTTTAAACTCTCGTCTTCTCTTTCCATAGAAACAGCAGCAGAAAGAAGCCCTCATTGTCTTCTTCAACAGAACAGCAGAAGCTAAAATCCCCTGTGTCATGTAAGTAATCACCGGTTGTTATCTCTCATGTTTAAAGCAATGATTATGGGATGGAATGGAAAGATGGCTCAGTGAGTATAGTGCTGGCCACACAAATATGAGAACCTGAGTTTGGATCCCCAGTACCCACGTGGAAAGCCAGCGGCCATGTCACAGAGCTGTAATCCCAGCTGTGGGGCAACAAAGATGGACAGATGCTTGCAGCTTGCTGGCCGGCCAGCCTAGCCCAGTCAGTGATCTCCAGGTTCAGTGAGACCTTTAGACTGAGGTCATAGGGAGACTAAGGAAGATGCCTGATGTTGCCCTCCGGCATCCATAGGCACAGGCACACAGGTGCATAGCGCTGCAGTCAGAACTTGAGGCAGTCCTAACAGTGGGGTTGATGGAATAATGGCCCAAGGAATTCATTCACAGTGAAAACAAATTTCATGTGAGCCAAGTCGTGCCACACTGGCTGTGAGACTGAGGTCTGTGTATAAAGAGAGAAAGGAACCTGCTTGGTCTTTTACTCATCCCCCAGGTCCCCTGGCCAACCCACCTGTCCCTGAATTGTCTTATATGCTGCTGAGTGATGGATGATAAGAGAACAGTTCTTTGCCTCATTCCCTATAAACCCAGGTTCTGTGGTTTCTTCAATTATTAAGCCCACACCCATCCATTTCCCCTAGAATCTGAAATATAACCATGAAACAAATCCACATTTCTTGGTTGGTTGGTACTGGTTTTGTTTTTTGCAATGCCAAAGCTCAAACACAGAGCCCTGTACAGAGTAGACAGCACACTACATGGAAATGCATCCCAAGCTTAAGTCCAGCCGTCTTGCTACCTCATAAACTTGGGCCATGCCTTGTCAAAATCCTATCCACAATGGGTAGTGCTTTATTGTTTCTAAACAATGTTTACCTCAGTGTATTTCACACTTCCAGCCTCTTTGTGGAGTCTGGCCCTGTTTTTAAAGTGTAGATACTGAGCACATCTCATGTGAGTCTTAGACCCTAGTCACACACGTCTAATGAGTAGGAATTAGATTGTAAATTGTAAAAACTGTTTCCTCTGCTGGCTGCTTCTCTTCACCGCGTTTACTGCTGTTTGTTTTCTTTGTAATGGGTGTCTCTCAGTGAACAGACAACAGTGTAGTAGCGGGCAAATGTGTCCACTCTGGTAATGAGAAGAGAAACTTGAAATGAGCAGAGCAGTTAAGCTGTGTCAGATGTGAGGGGAAGTGCCATTAGAAAAATTGGGGCCAGAGGTTTTTATGAGCTGACCAAGTTGATTTTGTGACCCTGTGGTTTTTTTCAGAGCTATGAAAATAAACTTTAACTTATCATGGCAAATTTTATGTCTTTCAGAATAATTAGATTTTGTTAATTCAGTGGTTGCAAATTGAGGTCTAATTTGGTACTTTGGTCAGTTGTAATTTTGTTTAAAATAATTCCTAGATGTTTACAGGAAAATCCACATACCTTTCCAGACCTGCCTGTATCATAGGAAGCTGTTGAGATCTGTCCATCCCAAAGAAGTCATTGTCTACTCTGCCTAAACAAGTCTCTATCTAGGGATGACCACAGCTGGGTGAGGGCTCTTATGTCCCAAGAAGTAAGCAATACTTACCTGTACAGATCACCTCTGCCTTTAAGACCCAAAGCTCGTAGATAATAATAGGAAGTTAAGACAAAACAAAAGCAAAAAACAACAACAACAACAAAAAAACACACAGTGGGGGCTGGAGAGATGGCCCAATGATTTTTAAAAGCACCCACGAGACTCCTCACAGTTGTCTGTAACTCTATTTCCAGGGGATCTGACTCCATCTTCTGACCTCTGTGGGCTCTATATACAGTGAACATATATACATGTAGGCAAACACGCATACACATTAAACAATTTAAAAAGCACACAGTGGATAGAAAAGCAAGTGAATGGGGAGACCAAGCGAAGCAAGTGGGATCCTCCCCACCATGCTCCCTCATCTGGGAAAAGACCTCCAATAGCACTGATAGAACCACGAACGCTGTTATCTGTGGCCTCGGTAGAAGGGAGGTGGAGAGTCCCCCTAAGTGTCATTTCTGTATTATCCCTTACAGGGGTTTGTGTTGGAATCTTTTAACCTACTTCAGTCTGTATTGAAAACAGATTAAATTGGTAGTAGCAACTAACATGAAAGCTGATTATTTTAGTAATCTACATGACACAAATCCCACATAGTAACATTCCAGAGACACGCAGAGCTCTTGCTTACAGAGAGTGTATAACTGGAGTGTATAACTCTTTCTACATATGTCAGAGGACATTTTTCCTCCTTTTGCTCTGTCCATGACATGGCATGAGTAAAGGGGCAAAGGTTGGCTCTCAGAAAAGGGAGAGAATGGGAAAGAGCGGGCAGGTACCTCGAAGGTTCTTGAAGCCACTTTTTGGTAACTAACTGCAGTTGTGTGTTCAATCTACTTTGTTATCATTGTCAAATATAGTGAATATATCCTGGACCTTCTGGATAGTGGACGAGAGAAGTTTCTAGTGTTTGCACACCATAAGGTGGTTCTGGATGCAGTTGTAAAGGAGCTTGAAAGGAAGGTAAGTCCCCTTTGAAGTTCAGGGTGGGGTCTTGATTTGTTTGTTCTGCATAGCATTGGGTCAGGGCTAAGCAAAGAACTGAGACCGTGGTTTCTAGAAACATTGTGAAGGCCTTTTGAGGAGTTGTCACTTGGGGAACCACAGAATTCCCACATGTGGCATTCTGACATCCTCCCTGCAGTAAGCAGGCATCTTGCTTTAGGAGTGTCTCCGGGAACTCTTCCATTCTTTGCATCCATAAAAACAACTAACCTGCAAGGAAATGGTAAAGTGTTTACATGAGTGTCCTCCCTATTGTTATCCAGGTGCCTTTATTAATTGCACACGGCAGTGTCAGGATATCGATAAAGTGAGCAAAAGCTGTCTGGAGGGAGTTCCAAGGATGTTCGCGAAAATGAAACTCACTGCAGTCTCATCCCCTCTTCACTTTTGCTTTAGTTTAGAACCACAGATTTCTTTATCTTCCTTCCTTACCTGCATTTCCAGTGTTTAAGGGATATAGAGTAAAACACAACACCTGCTCATGTCCCACTCAAGCTGAATAAGGGAAGTTTCACTATATACATAGGGTTTTGTTGTTGTTTATTTTTGAGATTTGTTTTAAAATGTGTGGGTGTCAATGGAGGTTAAAGGAGTCCCTGGAGCCTGGCGTTACAGGCAGTTGTGAGCAGCTCAGTGTGGGAGCTGGGAACTGAACTCTGTTCCTCTGCAAGAGTAGCAGCATGGTCTTAACCACTGTGCCATCCCCCACAGGGGTACCTAGCCTCTTGGGTTTTAGCTAATACCAGATGTAGTCAAGTTGACAACTAAGAATAGCCACCACAATGTCCTTCTCCTTCTAAATTTGGTTTCTGTATATTTAAAGAATTTGCATCAGTAGTAGCCCAGTGTAAGCATCTACCATTCCTGTGTTGCTCGGCATTGCTTCTGAGATTTCTCCATGTGGTATGTCACGGAGTTAGGTGTGTAGTGCATTCGCTACTGCAGAGCGGTGTCAGACTGCATGGCTTTCCCCCTGCTGCTGATGGAAGATGTGTCTCTGTGTATACAGTGTGTTTGTATGCGCCTTGTGTGTGGCTGAGCATGGTCTTCTACAGTCATAGGATAGGCTTGTCTTCAGTTTAACTGGATAGCTGTTCAAGATAGCTGCTCAGTTTTCTGATCCTGCCAAGGAGCCCTTGCTACCCATGTTCTCACGCACACTTCATACACACCTCATACATACTCATTCATTAGATGTTTATGGTTTTGCTTTTGCCAGCCCAGTAAACGAACTCTGCTTTTGTTCTTGATTCCATCTGCATTCCTCTGACAACAGGAAAGCATGTCTCCCCAGGTGTGCCGGAGTCAGTTTGGCTCAGTCTGGGAGAATTCTGTTTGCACTCACTTTGGCCTACTTTTTTGTTGGAATGTCTTTTTCTTGTTGACTGAGGAAAAAAAAAAATTGAGGTAGGGATTCTCTGTAGCTTTAGAGGCTGTCCTGTACTAGCTTTTTTTGTTTGTTTGTTTTTGTTTTTGTTTTGTTTGGTTTTGTTTTTTTCGAGACAGGGTTTCTCTGTGGCTTTGGAGGCTGTCCTGGAACTCGCTCGGTAGTCCAGGCTGGTCTCGAACTCACAGAGATCCGCCTGCCTCTGCCTCCCGAGTGCTGGGATTAAAGGCGTGTGCCACCAACGCCCGGCCTGTACTAGCTTTATAGACCAAGATGGCCTCAAACTCACAGAGATCCACCTGTCTCTGCCTCCCAAGTACTGGGATTAAAGGTGTGTGCCACCATTGTCCAGCCTGAGAAAATTCTTTGTAAATTCTGGATATTAATCATTTACCAATTATCTTGTTTTTTAACTTTAACTTTATTTTGAATAAAAGATTTAACTTTTTATCTTTTTAGTTACATGTCAAATTTATCTGTGTTTGGCTTGGGGGGTGTTGGGTTTTTTTGAGACGGGGCTTCTCTGTGTAGTCCTATCTTGGAACTCCCTCTGTAGACTAGGCTGACCTTGAACTCACAGAGATCCACCTGTCTCCCAAGTTCTGGGATCAATGGCATGTGCCTCCACTGCCTGGCTATGGCTTATGCTTTTTTTGTGTGTGTGACTAACTTAAGAAATTTTTCACTAAATAAGGCTATCAATGTTTTTCTCTTGAAGTTTTTAATCTGGAAGTTGTAGAAGTATATCTGGAACCCTCTTGGGTTTGATCCCTGCATACAAAACTGTTTAGGAGCAGGCTGAGTGTAATCTCTGGGGGAGCCTCTGAGATTTTCAAGAAACCCAAGATAATTAATTACAAAACTACTAGAATGTATGACAGTGTAGTATAGTACTTAATTTCAAACAAGTATACTAAAATAAATGATTTTTAAAAACACGCTGGCCAGGGCTGAAGGGCCAGCTCGGCTGTTTAAGTGCTCTACCCCTGAGCTACATTCCTAGCCCCCGTCTCCCTTTTCACTTTTTAAAATTTGTACAGTGTCTCACTGAGTTGACCAGACAGATCTTGACCTGTCTCCGCCTTCCAAACAGCTGGATTACAGACCTGTACAACTAGGCACAACTCAGCTGAATTTCGCTTTTAAAGGGAACCTTAGATATTATCCCAAAGAACCTCTCAGAAAACAAGCAGAAGTATGGGAGGCAACTTTGAAACAGGACAGCACTATTGGAAGACATGGCCCTGAACATCGTATGTCACCATATACAATATAGGAGTCCTTAACCCTGAATCATATAGTCCAACAGTTGGAAACATATAATCAAGGAATCATTTAGTTTATTCAGTAAGTAACCTTTGGGTACTGTCTTTGTAATTGAGACAAGAAGAGAAATTAAATAAATTTTTACCGTACTGTTTACAGTATTAAATTTGTGGGTGTTGGATCTTTTCCTTTTGTGTGTGGTCCTGGGATCAAACAGCCTGTCAGACTTGGCAGCAAGCGGCTTATTGTACCATCTAATCAGGAAAACTAAGATACTTCTAAATACAAAATAGAAGGGGATTAGGAAGAAAACTGATACAAGGGAATATGCTAGGGAGACTAGCAGCATGCTGTATGACATTACAAAAAACACTGATCCCTAGTGAAAATGTAAAAGTAACAACTGTTTAAGAAAATTCAGTTCTAGCCGGGTGTTGGTGGCACATGCCTTTAATCCCAGCACTAGGGAGGCAGAGGCAGGTGGATCTCTGTGAGTTTGAGGTCAGCCTGGTCTACAGAGCTAGTTCTAGGACAGCCAAGGCTACACAAAGAAACCTTGTCTCGAAAGAACCAAAAAAATCAGTTGGCATCCTAGTGGTAATACTACTTAATACTTTTTAAAAAGGCCACTGCGTGGGAAACTCATTCTCACGTACAGAAGGTCTGTCTATTGTTTCTTATAATGGTGCGTGATTATACAATTGTATGAGTGCAACCTTCAGTTTTATAAAAGGTGAGACAACCCTGAAGGCAGAGGGTTGAGTGGGGGAGGGGCTCTACCTGGAGGGGTTGGCAGTGCAGCCTCTGAATACTGTTGCAACTCATCTTAGGTTCCCCCATTGTCTCACAGAAAGTTCAGAACATCCGAATTGACGGCTCCACACCCTCAGCAGACCGTGAGGATCTGTGCCAGCAGTTCCAGCTGTCCAAAGGGCACACAGTGGCAGTGCTGTCCATCACCGCCGCCAATATGGGCCTTACCTTCTCCTCAGCTGATCTGGTGGTGTTTGCTGAACTGTTTTGGAACCCCGGGGTAAGGGATCCTTACTTGACTGCAATCCTCCTGGACGTGCTCAGGGCTGAGAAATACAAGGTTCATAAACAAGATATGTTCTTGGGGCTGGGGAGAGAGTCAGTGGTTAAGAACACTGGTTGATCTTCCAGAGGACCCAGGTTCAATTCCCAGCACCCACACGATGACTCACAACCGTCTGTAACTCCAGTCCCAGGCTGACTGTCCTGGCCTCTGTGAGTACCAGGTACATATGCAGTCTGATGATTTTGCTTACGTGTATGTCAGTGCTCCACATGCATGTCTGGTACCCCTGGAGGTCAGAGGAGGGCATCGCATCCCCATGGAACTGAGTTGTAGATGGTTGTGACCACCAGGTCCTCTGTGAGAACAGGTACTCCTAACCACTAAGCCACTTCTGCAGCCCCTGGAGGATCTTTTTCCAGAGGTAAGAAATGGAGTGTGCCATGTTTCTGCCATTTGCCCCTCCGCACACAGAAACCTTGTCCTGAGGTTTGTTGGCGTCCCTCTCGGGTTTTCAGGAGACAGGGAAAGGCTTTAGAGAGGAGGCAGTGGGGCTTGAGGCTCGATGCCCTCATTGTGATGGGCTGGGCTGCTGAAGGCCTCTCCATAACTGTTCTGTTCCCTGGGCACGCAGGTGCTGATCCAGGCCGAGGACCGCGTGCACCGCATTGGACAGACAAGCTCTGTGGGCATTCACTACCTGGTGGCCAAAGGCACAGCAGATGACTACCTTTGGTATGCCTGGGGGAGGGTGTGGCTGCTTTGCTCCTTCAGTACCTACACTCTTGCTGAGACCAATTAGTGATGCTTCCTGCTTCCCATGACCATGTTTAGCCTTCGTCACTAGCATTCTTTGGAGACTTGCAGGGTATAGGGAAAAATCAGTAAGAATAAAGGGTGGTGACCCTTCCCACTGGTCCAAGAAGAAGAGGAACCTAGACTTTAGATGCTCAGTGTAAGAAACACTCTGTTCCCAGCTAAAACTTCCGACTTGTTAAGATGGGGACAGTGTCCTTTCCTCTTCCGTGATATGTGATATGTGATATAATGGTCACCTCTTTCAAGGCTAGACTTGAAGAAAGTGGCTTCCTCTGAACCCTGTAGTGCTTCATGGCAGGGCTGCGTCGCTCGCTTGTTTGCTATGGTATGGAGGATTGAGCGTACGACCTCACATAGGCTAAGCAAGTTCTTTGCTTCTAAGCTTTATCACCCAGTCCTTTTTTTTTTTTTTTTTTTGGTTTTTCGAGACAGGGTTTCTCTGTATTGTTTTGGAGGCTGTCCTGGAGCTCACTCTGTAGACCAGGCTGGCCTCGAACTCACAGAGATCCACCTGCCTCTGCCTCCCGAATGCTGGGATTAATGGCGTGCGCCACCAACACCCGGCTCACTCAGTCCTTTTTATTTTTCATTTTGAGTCAGGGTCTCACTAAGTTGCCCAAGCTGACCTTAAAGTGTTTTTTGCTCAGCAAAGTCATGAACTTTTGAGCCTTCAGCCTCGAACTTTTTTTTTTTAAGACAGGGTTTCTCTGTGGCTTTGGAGGCTGTCCTGAAACTAGCTCTTGTAGACCAGGCTGGCCTCAAACTCACAGGGATCCGCCTGCCTCTGCTTCCTGCGTGCTAGGATTAAAGGTGTGCACCACCACTGCCCTGCTCAGCCTCCTATTCTTCTGCTGAGATGACAGGTCTGCACCACCAGGCCTCAGAGGTGACATTTGCCTCACGGGTCCCATTTCAACCTTTAGAGTTATGTCTATCATCTAAGTAAATTCCCCAGGTTTTTTCTCAACCCCTTTCCCTCTTCCTGATGTGAAGTTCCTTGATTATCCTGTTAGTGTGCATACCACCACTACCTCACTCCCCACCCCCCCCATCCCCGTGTCTGTTCAGCCCTGCGCCTGAGGTGCCTGACCCTGCCGTGCTGGCATATCAGTGTACTCCTCTATTGGTGAGGGATTGGCCACTGGGCAGCTCCTAACAGCAAACTATTACAATGAGGCAGGATTTATTTCCTAGACATCTTGTGCTACAGGGAATTTTGAACCTGGTGTTATGAACACAGATTAGACTGCTTCCAGTTGAGACAGGGCAAGTATTTCAGGAAGGACCGAGAGATGCAAAAATGTGTGATAGTTACCACATCACAGTCCTGAAAGAATGGAGGGGCCTCATTTCATCAGTCTTCGGGTTCTGGGTAGGTGGTTTTCACTGCAATCCTTTCTCTCCCACAGGCCTCTGATTCAAGAAAAGATTAAAGTTCTGGGGGAAGCTGGACTTTCTGAGACCAATTTCTCAGAAATGACAGAAGCTACTGATTATCTCTACAAGGTAACACCAGCACACGACTCGTCATCACTATATAAAACAAGGCAGTGAGCTGGCTGCTGAGCTCTTGAACCCAGACAGGGGAGGTGTCAGTCACCTCTGGGTGTCCTTCAGCCCTGGAGCTGGAAAAGAAGGGCGGGCCTGTAGTCATTCTGTTCATCTGTTTTTGAATGTTTACCATAACTTACATTTAGAAAAAAACAGCAACTAAGACACCATTAAAACTGATAAGTATTGGATGCCTGGTTATTTAGTTCCTCTGCCAATACAATAAGCCACATCAAACCGAATTAATAAGACCAGATTTAATAAACAGAGCAGATCAAAGCAGAGCATTCCTGGGTGACTCTTGGAAAGGCAGGAGAGAATCACATGGCAGGGCTGGTGACCAGGTCTTAAATAGCCTGTAGGCGTGGTCTTGAGCAGCTACAGGGGAGGAGCTGACCTTTGGCAGGCTTTCTGGGGCGGGGTCTGGATGGGAGGAGTGGGAACTGAGGCCAAGTTTACACAGTCTTTAAGCTGTGAAAGCCCTGAATGCTTCTGTAGGTGATGGTGCTAAGTTAATAATGACCTTTGAAAAGAGAGGGGCTTTTGGGTTTTGTTTTGTTTTGTTGTGGCAGGGTCTCTCAGTGTAGCCCTAGCTCTCCTGAAACTTGCTCTGTAGACCAGGAGGGCCTTGAATTTGAAGATCTGCCTGCCTCTGCCTCCCAAGTGCTGGGACTAAGATTGTGCATTACCACGGCCAGCTAAAAAGGGCTACTTCTAAAGGATTCTCAGAAAATCTTTTTCTTATCCTGGCCTGTCCCTCAGAAACTTTGCATCCATTAAAAATTGCCTAAAGTACAAGTGCAGAGTGACATAAATGGTATCAGTATTTATTTTGATTAAAACTTTATCAGTAGCCAGGCGGTGGTGGTACACGCCTTTAATCCCAGCACTAGGGGAGCAGAG
Source organism: Mesocricetus auratus (assembly GCF_017639785.1). Classification (NCBI taxonomy): domain Eukaryota; kingdom Metazoa; phylum Chordata; class Mammalia; order Rodentia; family Cricetidae; genus Mesocricetus; species Mesocricetus auratus. The sequence goes on along the minus strand of NW_024429194.1, from coordinate 35,638,826 downwards.
GCAGGCGGGTTTCTGTGAATTTGAGACCAGCCTGGTCTACAAGAGCTAGTTCCAGGACAGCCTCCAAAGCCACAGAGAAACCCCGTCTCCAAGAAAAAAACAAAAACAAAAAACTTTATCAGTACACAGCCCAATCTTATGGAGGCATTTTATCAGCTGAGGCTGAGGCTCCCTCCTCTCTGATGACTCTAGCTTCTGTCAAAATTGACGTAAAATTAGCCAGCATACTTTGGTATGCCTTTAATCCCAGTGCTTGGGAGGCAGACACTGATGGATCTGTGATTTTGAGGCCAGCCTGGTCTATAGAGTGAGTGCCTCCACGGGCTCCAAAGCTACAGAAAAACCCTTGTCTTGGGAGAAAAACAACAAAATTACTTTATCCAGCTTACCTATTTTTATTAAGATGGGGCTAAGAATTTCATTAGCAACTGGAAAAAGAAAACACTATCTCCTTAGTGGAGACAAAAGCAAAAGGAGCTTCCGTTCAACCTTCCCCCCAAGAGGGGAAACAAAGAATAAGCTGATCTTGGAGCTTATGTCCAGTTAATTATGTATGCTCCCAGTTTGAGAATAGTGCTGTCACCCTCCTAATCAGATGGACGCGAGCAGGTATTTCTGCCGCAATGCCTGCCTTGCATTTGCAATGTTTCCTTGACCTTGCACTCATTCTCAAAGGGTGGATGAGTATATCCTTTGGGAAGACTTGTAGCACATACTAAATTCAGCCTTAATGGTCTCTACTGTCACTTCCTGTACTGAAAGGCTGGGACTCTAGGGCACAGGTTAATGGGATAGTCCAGAGTTCTTAAGTGTCTTGCTCCCCTATCAATTTTTAAGGAAATCCATCAGTGTTAAGGAATTCTGTTAAGAAATAGCTGCTCGTTAGGTTGAGGCCTAATTGCAGAGAACCAGAAAGCCAGGGAAGCAACGTTAGACTTGAGGTGGTCTTGGGAGAGCCCATGACACAACAAGGGGAATCTCGTTAAAGGGTTGTGTGGGAGTAAAATTAGGTTGAGGCAGAAAGGCTGCTGAGCTGTTGAAGTCTTTGAATATACCAAGAGCTATGGCTCAAGTTAGGAGTAACGTGAGGGGCTTGCGAGACAGCTCAGTGGGTAAGAGTGCTTCCTGCTCTGCCAGACCAGAGTTCAGCATCACACTGAGTGTCTCACAACTGCCTATATCTCCAGCTAAGAAAAAGTGATGGCAGAGCCAAAGACAGGCACTCTGGCACTTTGAAGCAGAGGTTATGAAAACACTGGTAGATTTGTAAAGTGGAGAGAGCAGCTATATTGGGAATACAGGAATTAGCTGAGAGTATATTGTTACATTTATTCATCACTGTCTGTTTGTCCCCATCACTGTCTGTTTGTCCCCATCCACATGCATGAACCATGGCATACATGTGGACATCAGACAACAGTTCACAGGAAGTGGGTCTCGCCTTCCATCGAGTGCAGTTGCCATGTCACAGGCCTAGCAACAAGCATTTCTACACACAGAGCCATCTATCTCCCTGGCTCAGCATTGATTTTAAACAGTTTTATGGGTCTGTGGATTTCCACAATGATGTTAAAAATGTACTCCTGGACCATGAGATGGTCAGAATTAAGAGTTGAGACTCAGGAGAACTGAGTAGAGGGGGCATGGTCAGCCTGTCACCATGTCTGGGCCCGACTTGAACATTGCCAACAATGGGCAGATATAGTTGGCATGCATTTTGATCATCTGTCGCTTTAACATCACACACAAGGGCACGTCTCCTCTCTGAAAATGAGGTATAGTATGTCATGGAAGACAAATCATCTAGAAAGACTTGGGCTTTGGAAGAAGTCAGATTACTGGAGCTACTGTAATATTGCAGTGTGGATATGGAAAATTGGAAAGGAAAGGAAAAAACATTCCCAACATAAGTCTTACTGTGAGAGCAGCCTCTTTGCTCCACCTGCCAGTGAGCAGCAGAGAAGACATGGAGAAGGTGGACATGTCTTCAGGTTACTGGTTTGCTGCTGCAGCCTGATGAGCACCTGTAGTTCCCTGCTTAAATAAAATGCATCACCTCTCACCTTAGTGTGTCCGTGAGGGGCAGCCTTAGGACTGGCTTCTTCTTCTACATTTTCTTTTCTTTTTCTAATAAAGGACCCGAAGCAGAAGACAATCTATGACCTGTTCCAGCAGTCCTTTGAAGAAGATGGAAATGACATGGAATTCCTGGAGGCAGCAGAGTCCTTTGACCCAGGAAGTACTTCAGGGACCTCTGGAAGTAGTTCCCAGGATCTGGGAGACATCTTGGATGAAGACACTTTGACAGACAGTCCTCCACAGAAAAGAAGATTTGAATTTTTTGATAATTGGGACAGCTTTACTTCTCCCTTTTAAATGGGTCAAAGAAAAGAAAAAAAAAGGAAGTATTCAAAAATCATGGGATTCATTAAAATAAAGTATTTTCTTTAAAAGCCTGTATTCCTTTTGTCATACAGAAGAAGAGTTTAAGGCCAGTGGGTACCAGCATTTGCCTTCCTGTAGTACTAGATGGGATGGGTTTAGCTTTTCTGAACCAAAAAGGAGACAGTTGGCTTATAGGTTGTGGACAGCCAATAGAAAGTCCTTATTACCAGCTAGCAACAACACTGGTTGCTCCCAGTGTAAAATCTCATCCTTAGATGAGATTTTAAGAGCAAAAAATCCATGTTCTGGGTTCATACACTTCAGTTAACAAGAACAGTAAACCGGCAGTGGAACTACAGAAGCTCAAAACCAAGGTTAGCCCATGTAGAGACTTTCCCAGATGCATTAGGCCTCTTTTAGTTTTGGCAGGTGGTGGTATCTTCATGCTGTGTTTTACAGTCTGAATGACATTTCCATCATGGAGTCAGTTGTGCTAAAGTCTGAGAGCCTACTAAGTAAGGTCTTGGCCCTGTTACAATATTAGTCATAGTTTACATTCTTAAATAATGAGGTGCTTCCTATTACAGCCCCCCTTTATCTAGTTAAGAATTTCAACAGCTTGGGCTGGACAGATGGCTCGGGTTAAGAGCATTGGCTTTCAGAGGACCTAAGTTCAATTCCCAGCAACCACATGGAGGCTCACAACCATCTATAATAGGATCTGATACCCTCTTTTGGCTTGTAAATATACATGCAGAGCACCCATACATAAAATATAAATAAAAATTTTTTAAATTTCAACAACTGGATCTGGAGAGATGGCTCGCAGTTAAGAGCACTGACTGTTCTTCCAGAGGTCTTGAGTTCAATTTCTGGCAACCACATGGTGGCTCACAACCACCTTGAATGAGTTCTGGTGCCTTCTGCTGGCATGCAGGCAGAAGACTGTATACACAATAAATAAATAAAATATTAGAAAAAATTTCACCGACTACAAATGTTAAGCACCTCAGAGTGCCAGGCACTGTCCAAGGTAGTAACATGCTAAGCCAAAGGAAAAGCACGTGCCTTTGTGGGGTTTACCCAACAGTAGAAGCAGCAGTGACAGTCATGTTTCCTAATATATTCTATTTATAGACCCTGAAATACAAACTTTGATTTTCCTGCCACAAACTTATTTTGATTTTTAAAACATTAAATTGTGAAAGACATTCTGAGGTCACTAACATAACAGAAATGGGTGGCAGGTGGATACCGTGCATGGTTTGTAGTTTGCCGGCCTCTGGTTGAGCAACATAATTGATTAGTAAAATAATACAAATCACATACTGTGATTTTAACTTTTCTAACAGATTTAGATTTAGAAGCAAAATCAATCATATTAAGAAATTTCAGTTTTTGAGACAAGGTTTCATGTGTCCCAAGCCTGTCTCAAACTTGCTATACAGCCAACTATGGCCTTGAATTTCTGACCTTCCTGTTTTCACCTCTCTGGTGCTGGTAGTGGGCCCTTTCCTTGCCCAACCATCTCATTAGTGGAGACAGCAATCACTCTTAGGGAAAAGTCTTTGGAATGAGTTAAGGGCCAGGAAATGAAGGGGCTTTTTGTTTGTTTTGTTTTGAGAAAACTGGGAAAGGAACATTTCTTTGTCACCTGCTTCTATGTTCATCTACAGTCTGTGCTGTGTGTGTTTGATATTGTGTGCTTTAAGAAACCTGATGGAGGGGTCTGGAGAGATGGCTTAGTGGTTAAGAGCACTGGTTGCTCTTCCTAAAGGACCTGAGTTCAATTCCCAGCACCCACATGGTGGCTCAGTGTCTCAGTGAGGGAATTAACCCTGGTGAATGGCACCAGGAAGCCTGTGAGTCAGTCTCTGGGCTAGTGTGGCAGCTGGCAGTTGCTTAGTCTTGCAGTATTTTTTGCCCATGTTTCCCTCCTCCCATCCAATGGATTTTATTATCTACCACTTTTCAAACCTTTCATTCTAAGGGTAAGATATACAAAAAAATTCTTAAGACAATGTGCAGCTTAACTGAGATAAGCATTTGCGCACCCAGTGTGAGACTATCTAGAAGCAGTTACTTTGCCTTTAATGTTTAGTTTAGCTACCTGGAGTGAATTAAGTCAAGGTTAATTTTTCCTGGATGACGATACAGTTATTCTCAGCATCACATATTAAAAGACTGTCCTTTCAGGTGTGACTGTGGGGACATCTATTAACTACTATGTATTTGATATAAAATTACTCTAGAAATGTACATTATAAATGTTCAAAAAAAAAAAAAAGCCGGGCAGTGGTGGCGCACGCCTTTAATCCCAGCACTCAGGAGGCAGAGGCAGGCGGATTTCCGTGAGTTCGAGGCCAGGCTGGACCAACAGCCTCCAAAACAATACAGAGAAATCCTGTCTCGTAAAAAAAAAGTCCTATATTCCTGCTCTCACCCCCATGCTACTTCTTAGAGGTAATAACTCATATAATTTGAGATGGCGGCATTTGCAATTTAATCCCTGTATACCTAAAACTTGAGTTTTTAAAAAACTGTGCCAAATTTGTCATACCAAAGAGGTCCATTTCATATGAGGCACTTGTCTACTGTTTGAGGCTGGTGGCCTGTGATCCTGCCAGATGCCTTGGTCTTGGCCCTTTAACAAAAACTGGGTGGTTTTTTGGTGAATTTAAGGAGCTACAAAAGGAAGGAAAGAATGTATGTGTATGAATGTACTTTTGGACTCGTTGATTCTCAGTGTCCAGAGCTAGCTATGAAGGTCTTATAGGACTCTGGACAGTCCTGTGACTCTGGAATAAGTCCTTTATGTATCTCTGTCATGAGATGCACCTGTGCTTCAAATTTCTTAAAGAATACACTGTTGCATAGACCCCAGGAGAACCAGCTGGCTCAGCAGCTAAAAGGAGCTCTCTCTGGAAGTGACTTTTAGTTAATTTAGAGGTGAAAGGTGTACTTGGAGTGCTTTGAAGAATGATGGGATTGATTCAGAAAAGATTCTCATTGAGACTTGTGTGGGAGCACGATATGGTGAACATCTATAACTCATGGTCCTCTAATGGAATGGGAATTCGCCCATAAATAAGACAAATTGAGACTTTATGAGGCACAATTTTCTGCAGTCACTTAGAGCTGATTTTATGAGAGCTATTTGTATGTCTATCCTCCAGCTTGCTATTTAGAGAGAATTGTTCGGTTAGATGAAATGGCTTCGAGCATGAGCAATTTCCTCCTATTATGAAGTGTCTCCTTTTCAGCTTCTCTGTCGCATTCTTACTCATGCTCTGTCTCTTCTCATCCCTTCCCTGACCCCAGTGGGACAGATGCTGTGCCAGGGGAGGCAGTGACTTTGCTGAATGGTGATCCAGATTAGGCTAGAGCCAGGGTAAAGAGGTCTCTCAGCATGACCTAGACTGCCTCAGTACATACCCATCCACCCACCACTGGACACCAGTTATGCCTGGTTAGGAAGTCCAGACTGGACAGGAAGGTCTCCGAAAACACTTGTTTCCGCACACTGCACCACCAAACCTCCATCCCAGTGGTTTGCACTAACACGAGTAGGTTTTGTTGTGCAGCTTCTGCAAGCAGCCAGTTTACACGGAGAGGATTCCAGTGTCACCCTGGTCCCCTTCTGGAAAGAAGTGACTGCTCCTGTGACCTCTGCTATTCTTCCACCCCAAGGGAACAAAAGGGATGCTGAGCCTGGCAGGGAACAGAGATGCTTAAGCACATTCCTACTTCTGTATAGGCCTCAGATACAGTCTTTGTGCCCAAGCTAAAGAAATTAAGGAGAACAGGGCAGTGGGGGCACATGCCTTTAATCCCAGCACTTGGGAGACAGAGAAAGGTGGATCTCTGTGAGTTCAAGGCCAGCCTGGTCCACAGAAGGAGCTCCAGGACAGGCACCAAAGCTAAAGAGAAACCCCAACTCAATGACTCAAAAAAGTAAAACCAAAACCAAACAAAGAAAAAAATAAAGAAATTAAGGAGAACTTCAAAATAGAAGGTAGATCGTGGAGCAAGGCAGAGAGAAGACATGATTGAAAGGCACTGAGAGATCTAAGAACCAAGCAGCAACCTCTCCATAGTATAATTACCACCACAGAGAGCTAATGACTACAGGACACTTCAAGAGTATTCTATCTTCCCCCTTACAGAGTGTATGGTATTCTATACAGCAGAGGAAGCAAACCCAATGACTTGAGTTTTCAAATACAGTAGGAAGTCTAGAATTCAATTACTAACTGTGTAACTTCAGGCAAATCTCTCTCAATGCTAGTTTCTAGTTTGTCTAGAACACCCTGCCTCCTATCACACTCAGTTCTAGAGTCCGTGGATCGACCTTGGAAAGCAAGGAAATCTAAACTTGCAAAACTCTTTATAAACTTATCACATGATATGCACAAGAACAAGTCCCAATCAGCAAATATTTTTACTCTGGCATGCCCGGCTTTGTGTTAGTGCACGGGATGCAAAGATCAACATAACTCTGGGCTCATTAGTTACCGTGCCCTTTATGGTGGTTCCAAATAGACTTTGTGTCTACAACAGTTTGGGATTTATACAAAAACTGATGAAGTAGTGCAGATATTTTTGCATTTTTCCCCCAAGACAGGGTTTCTCTGTGTAGCATTTGAAGTCTGTCCTGGAACTCACTCTGTAGACCAGGCTGACCTTGAACTCATAGAGATCTGCCTTCTCTGTCTCCAGACTGCTGGGATTAAAGGCATGTGCCACCACTACTGCCTGGCCTGATTTTGAACCTATATTGATAGCTTAATGAATTTAATTCCATTGTGCACTCAGATCTTGGTTTTCACGACGTCCTTTGTTCAGTTCCGTAGGTTCTGTAACACATTTACTTATCATGCTACCTCAGGCTTTTCTCAGCATTATTTCTGAGTTTTTGATGATTTTGACAATTTTGAGAAAATACCAGTAAAACATTTTTAGGAGCCTCTCTCTTAGAACCTCTGATGCTTTTCTCACAGTTAGAACAGAGCTATTGGGCTGTACAGATGATTCAGCTTGTCATTCAAGTCTGACGACGAGTTGGGGTCTCTAGAACCCACATAAATGTAGGATGGACATGGTAGAACCACCTGTAATTCCAGAGCCAGGAAGGTGAAGAATCCCTTAGATAAGCTGGCTACCAGAATATGTGTTTACAAGGTCTGTGGTCAATTGAGGGATCCTGCCCTAGTGAATTAAGTGGAGAAGGATGAAGGAAGGTTTCTGATGTCCTTTCGGACATGCGTATATACACATACACACCAGACCCACGAATACATCTCCAGAAGCATGATGTGGTTATAAATTTGGGGTTTGGAAGACCATCACATATGGTGACCAGAGGAACCCTTGAGTGAATGTATAAGGAGTGGATAAGTCCTGAGTGGATGTGTGCTAATGACCAGAGCCACTGCCCCAAACCCATGGGAACTGACAAAGCCTTCCTCAGGTCAGGATCAGAGAACTGGCAAAGCCTTTCTCTGGTCTGTGTGGGAATACTGACAAAGCATAAAGAAGGTATCCACCACCACTTCCCTCTCCTGGATGCTTACAGCCTGAGAATGCTTCCCTACAGAGCCCCCTCACACCGACTAGCTAACCTGTCCTTCCCTTTCTGTATGCAGTGCACTGAGGTTCCGGTTGTTGTGTAATTGGTTCTGCTCTATCAGAGAAAGCAGATTTTCCATGTGTGTGTCTGTGTTTGTCCTTTCCTCATTCTCTTGTCACCCAGGTCAGGTTTCCAGGAGCAGGCTGTACTTAGACATGGTAGTCACAATACACCAATATGACATCACTGCTAGTCTTGCCCTCGATCATCTGGTCAAGGTGGTGCTTGTGAGGCCTCTCTGGTGTAAAGCCCTTTCTCCGGATTTGACATCTTCTTCGGAAGAAAGTTCTGTACCCCCGATACTCAAAGACTGGCAGTTATGCTCCTGCTTAATGGGAGGCATAGATTACTTAAAACTGCTCTAGAGGAGATTTTTCTTTTTTTAATATTTATTTATCATGTATACAGTGTTCTGTCTGCATGTATACCTGCAGAAGAGAGCCAAGATTTTTCTTTTCTTATCACACTTATCCAATTATTTCTATGCACTCACGGATATTAATTTTATTCTTTGGATTATAAATCAATACTATTTTACGTTTTCTTCAAAATTTTCTATCCCCATGACTTTCCTCCATCATTACTGGACTTTCTGCGTTTGAAGACGTTTCCGTATTTTCTGGCTCCAGGCTCGTCTCCCACATTTCCTGCCACAGTGCTAGAGTCTGTTGCTTCTACAGGGAGTTCTGGTTTTGCTTTTTATTTTTCCTATTGGGGGATGATATTAAAAACCAGGATCTGAGTGGTTGGTGTCCTTATTGCCACTGGGGTTGTTGGAGTTGATTGTAAAAAGTTGAGACAGGGTCTGAAGTAACCCAGGCTGGTCTTGAACCCACTACATAGCTGAAGATGACAAACCACCGATTGTCCTCTACTTCTCAAGTGCTGGGGTTGCAGGCATATGCCACCATATCCACCTTGGCTGGGATTATTTTAAGTGACAGTTTCTTCAGATTATGAAAGGCATTCATGCTCATGAGGAAAATATTAAGAAATGTACATAGAAAAAAATCCGTTTAACTAGTTCCACAACCCAGTATCCTAAAAGTACACTCTCTGCTTTTCCTCTTCCTTGAATTTATACAACCAAGCTCAAGCAATGCCCGGGGAGGATAAAAACAGAACTGCTTTTGTTCCATAAAACTTTACGAGGCAGCGATGGCATAAACTACAGAGTCAGCCACTGTCCCAACAGCACTCAGTGTCTGGAAACTCCCTGGACCCACAAAAGGTAGGAGGTAGCTGGAACCTTAGCCATTATCTGGCCCAGTCCCTCACTTGTAAATATGTTGGCTGTGGGAAGTTGGGAGTGGTGCTTTATACAAGGGACTGCGGCTCACCTGAAGTCATACCATGAGGTAGTTACAGAATCTGGCCTGTACCCTGCCTGATTTATGTTTTCTTTTCTCAGTGTTACTCTGACGTGGGTTAGTGCCTGCTGACATTCAAGAGAAATGACTTTGAGATCAGTCAGCCTGAAACTGTATTCTAGCCACTACATGGCTGTGAGACACTAGGAAAGATTTTTTTTTTTTTTTTGGTTTTTCGAGACAAGGTTTCTCTGTGGCTTTGGAGGCTATCCTGGAACTAGCTCTTGTAGACCAGGCTGGCCTCGAACTCACAGAGATCCGCCTGCCTCTGCCTCCCGAGTGCTGGGATTAAAGGTGTGCGCCACCAACGCCCGGCTTCTTTTGGTTTTTCAAGACAGGGTTTCTCTGTGTAGCTTTGGAGCCTATCCTGGCTCTCACTCTGTAGACCAGGTTGGCCTTGAACTCACAGAGATCTGCCTGCCTTTGCCTCCTGAGTGCTGGGATTAAGGGTGTGCGCCACCAACGCCCAGCCACTGGGCAAGATTCTTAACTTCTGGGCCTTTGATTCTTCATCTAGACAGTGATATTTACAGCTGTATGGTATTGCTATGTTCCAGACACTGTGATAAACACTTTGTATGCATTCAGCTCATTGACTCTTCACAACTTTATGAAGTAGGTATTATACTTATGCAGATTTCATAGTTGAGAAGCCAGAACTTTTCAAAAGCTTTGTAACTGGTAAGTAGAAAAGCCCTGATTTTCCAGTTACAGAGCCTGTGCAACACATGAAAGTTTTGTTTTGTTTTGTTTTTTGAGACAGGCAGACATGGTTTCTCTGAGTAGCCTTGGCTGTCCAGGAACACACTCTGTAGACTAGGCTGGCCTCGAAGTCAGAGATCTGCCTGCCTTTGCCTCCCTAGTGCTAGGATTAAAGGTGTGTGCCACCACAGCCTGGCTGAAATTTGTTACCTTTTTTGTTTGTTTTTTGAGACAGGGTTTCTCTGTGTAACAGCCCGAGCTGTTCTGGAACTCACTTTGTTGACCAGGCTGGCCTTGAACTCACAGAGATCCTCCTGCCTCTGTTTCCCTAGTGCTGGGATTAAAGGCGTGTGCCACCAACGCCCAGCTTCTTCCTTTTAATCAATTTTTATGTGTAATGTTGTCTTCATGTAACAACTGTGTGTTCCACATGCGCGTCTGGTGCCCAGAAAGGCCTGAAGAGGCCGTCGGAGACTCTGGAACTGGGGTTACAAGCTGTTGAGAACTACCATGTGGGGTTGAGAATTCAACCCTAAGGCTCTGGAAGGCAGTCAGTGCTCCTAACCGCTGAGCCACGTCTCCAACCCAACCACATTTTTCCTGGGAGAATTCCAGGCTCTAGGGCAGTCCTGGTATTGTGGTGATCCCCAACCTTAAATTATTTTCCTTGTTATTTCACAACTGTTGTTCTGAATCGTAAATATCTATTTTCCAATGGTTTTAGGCAACTCTTGTGAAAGGATCGTTAGACACCCCAATGGGTCTTGACCCATGGCTGAGAAACCCTGCTCTAAGGTCTGGGTTGAAGTGGCCCCTCTTTTTTTTTTTTTCTTCTTTTTTTTGGTTTTTTCGAGAGAGGCCCCTCTTTCTTACCTTACCCCCAGAGCTCTGATCAGCAACATTTCGTAACTCCTAATTGTGACGAATGCAACTGTCTTCCCAGCTGAACTGCAACTTGGCCTGGGAGCGGATCCTGATGATTTTCCAAAGTATAACATAGTGAGTGGGGAAAGCAATGAGACTCAGTCACAACGTTATGATTTAAACACTTTAAAACCTGCCTTTTCTCGATCAGAACGGAAGAAAACTCACACCAGCTTTGTATACCTTTTGTGTATGTGCAAGCTAAGAAGGGTGTGTTTCCGGTGGTGAACAAGAGATCAGACCCCAGCCCACCTAAACATTCCCCAAAGCACCGCCAGGGGACAGCGAATAAACCTCTAGAACACCGAGTTCAGGGCCTAGAGGGGCCGTGACATCACTTCCGCCCGCTCTCTAAAACCGCGCCTGCGCAGTGCGGCTCTTCCTCTCCGGGCTTGGGCTTAGGTTCCGGCGACATGGTGAGTCTCGGCGTTGCTGTTTTGGAAGTCGCTATCCGTTTGCATCTGGCTCTCTGTCCGGTTTTCCTTCCTCACCCGCTTCGAGCAGCGTGTGCTGTCTCGCGTGCTGTCTGTTGTTGGGGTCCTCGCCGCGTCTGGAGCCCCGGAGGCGGCTCGGCGGGGCTTGGCCCAGCTCGGCGGTGAAGGCGCCGCTCCGGAGCCCCGCTCGCCCCGTGCACGCTGGTCTTGCGGGCTGAGCTTGGCGAAAACTCGTCCCTAGCTGAATCTGTGCACAGCGGTGTGTGTGCTGCGCGCACGGACTTGTTTCCCATCGCTAAATGTCGCCGTCTTTTACTCTGTTCACAGGCTAAACGCACCAAGAAGGTCGGGATCGTCGGGAAGTACGGGACCCGCTATGGTGCCTCCCTCCGGAAAATGGTGAAGAAAATTGAAATCAGCCAGCACGCCAAGTACACCTGCTCCTTCTGCGGCAAGGTAAGTTGGCCTCGGGAGGGGAGGATGGCTTGTGACTTAAGGTGGTCTGTACGCGGTGGGACAGCATAAGGGTTTGGGGTTAATTTTGCGAAGCATTCCGTGATTATATGGAATAGCTGAGGAAACGAAGGATAACTGGTTTTGGAGAGGGGAAAGGTGGAATCCTGAACGGCTCAGTGGGAAATGATTGCTCTATTAACACTTCTACATATACTGTGTAGTCTAGTCTGCATCTAATGTCCTGCTTGGATTACTAGAAATTGATTGTTTAGCAGATAGATAACTGGCTTTATTTTAAATGTAGTTTAGACTCTGGAAACTGTAGAGGTTTATGTTTTCACATGTTTCATATCAAGACTAAAAAAACAATACTTACAGACCAAGATGAAGAGACGAGCCGTTGGCATCTGGCACTGTGGTTCCTGCATGAAAACAGTGGCTGGCGGGGCCTGGACATACAAGTGAGTGCATTTCTCTGTGCTGTGGGGGAAGTGTATGGACCACACAACACAGCCCGTGTTCGTGGTCTGGCACATACCGGGCTAGTTTTCATTTTTATGACGGGTTTTAGGGTTTTCTTTTGACTAAAATTGGGATAGAAAGCTCTTTGAAATAAGAGATGAAGCCGGGCGTTGGTGGTGCACGCCTTTAATCCCAGCACTTGGGAGGCAGAGGCAGGCGGATCTCTGTGAGTTCGAGACCAGCCTGGTCTACAGAGTGAGTTCCAGGACAGCCTCCAAAGCCACAGAGAAACCCTGTCTCGAAAAACCAAAAGAAAAAAAAAAGAGATGAAAGTTGGGGCTTTTTTGAAAGACAGGCTTCTCTGACAGCTCTGACTATCCTGAAACTGGCTCTGTAGAGCATGCTGACCTCGAACCCACGGAGATCAGTTTGTCTCTGGCTCCCACGTTGCTGGGGAAGAGTTGGGATTTGGGTGGTATTGCTCTGTATTGTAGTCATGGGATCTTTTGAAAATTATGGTCTCTCTGTCCATTATTGGCATGTGAGTGTATGCTCTACCTTGGCTGACAGATTGTTTCTATAAAATGGTTTTTAAATGAGGCTAGTTGGTTTGGGATTGTATAGAAAAATTTGAGGCTATTTGGGCTGCCATGCTATTGTTGTTTTAAAAAAACAAGCTTTGGACATATTTAGTGCTGTGGCCTTGACAGGGCCTCATGGTGTGGCTGAGGCGAAAGAAACTTGTCTGTCATTGCTTTGTCCTTAGAACTTGGCATCAGAATTCAAGCCGTCTTGAGGGCCTGTGGCTGTATGCTGGCCCCTGAGTAGGGTGTTCCTGTGGTGTGTGGCTAGTTGCTGAGAAATGGCATGTACTGGTCACAGTTTTTAGTGGTCTTGGCGTTGAATTGAGTGGATGTGTTTAAGCACTTTGAGTTTTAGGCTAGCAAGAGGAAGAACAGAAGCAGGATGCTCATGCTTACAATATAATCTGTGGGCTAGCTGCCCGACTTAGGGGTGTACCCTGAAACTTGTGTCTGCCTTTGCCATCCTATCTTCAAAGGAACACACCCTAAGTTTTTTTTAAACTTATCTGTCTCATGGAGTTTGGGTCAGCTTCTTTATAATTGCTAGAGAAATCAGATTTACCAGAACTTTAGAGTTCTGCCAGTGCCTGCGTGGTTTTAAGACTCCTGAGCAGTCTTTAGGACTTGGGATTCTTTGAGGCGTGGTATTGCTGAAGGACACTATCAGTGTAACTTTCCAGGAGAAAGTCAAAACGTCAGGGTTGCAGGGGAGCCACGTGAGGCAGGTTTACTCGTTTTTATGTTAGCATGCTTAATTGTGTTGGGAACTTTCTCTTAACAGCACAACTTCTGCCGTCACAGTGAAGTCTGCCATCAGAAGACTGAAGGAACTGAAGGACCAGTAAAAGTATATTGCCTGAGACCTGACTAGCCGCTAATAAATGGGTTAATTTGCGTAACTTTACTTGTTTGTGGTAAATTATAACATTTCGGCATATGCTACCTTTTTTCCAGTTTTTTTTATTTTTTTTGGTTTTTCGAGACAGGGTTTCTCTGTGGCTTTGGAGGCTGTCCTGGAACTCACTCTGTAGACCAGGCTGGTCTCGAACTCACAGAGATCCGCCTGCCTCTGCCTCCCAAGTGCTGGGATTAAAGGCGTGCACCACCAACGCCCGGCTCTTTTTTCCAGTTTAAAAACATTTTTGCTGTTGGAAAACTCTGGCTTTTTGGTGTATTTTTGAGGCAGGGTTTCTAGCTTTGGAGGCTGGTCTTGAACTCACAAAACTGCTTAACTCCTAAGTGCTGGGATTAAAGGCATGTGCCAGCACTGTCAGGCTGGCTTTGAATGTCAGATTTTTCTCAGCCTTTGGTGCTGTTCAAAGTCTTACATCCTTTTATTTATTTATTTATTTTTTTGAGACAGGGTTTTTCTGTGGCTTTGGAGGCTGTCCTGGAACTCGCTTGGTAGTCCAGGCTGGTCTCTAACTCAGAGATCCGTCTGCCTCCCGAGTTCTGGGATTAAAGGCGTGCGCCACCAACGCCCGGCAAGTCTTACATCCTTAAAAATGAGCAAGGCACACATCAGACCAGAACTTACTTTTCCACTCATTTATTTATTTATTTATTGGGAATAGGTGGGGATGGATTGAGGTGTTTCTGCATAACAGCCCTGGCTGTCCTGGAACTTGTTTTGTAAACCAGGTTGGCCTTGAACTCAGATCTGGCTGTAGGGAAATTTTAATGGTAGTTGTTTTCCATTTACAAGAACAGATGCAAATGAGATGATCATTTTCACATAAGGAGTTAAATCTTAGGTCAAATGAGGCAACTCAGTGGGTATAGAGCACTTGCTGTCGAGCCTGAGAGCTTGAGTTTGATTCCTGAGACTCATGCAGTAGGTTAGAGAATTAACCTCTCCTAGAAGTTCTATTTTGTGTGTGTTCCTGTATGCAGGAACACGTGAATAAGTGTAAAATCTTGGATATTTTGATATATTTGTGTAAGTGTGGAACAACAATTTTAAGTGAAACTTAAGCCAACTACTCAATGATGTAACTAATCCAAAGATAAATTAATGTGAACCCTGAAATTCCTAACAGCCTTGTCTGAGTTGTATGGTGCTGGTGTGTGGCGATCAGTGCAGGTCGTGTTTGGGAGCTCAGCTGCGGAGGTGTGGAGGTGGTAATGCAGTGTAGCAGGCGCTTCAGAAACACCCTGGCTTCATTACATTTGTGCTTTTCATGGTACTCATTCAGTTATGCAATGCTATGTGGAGTCACTAGGACTAGGCTTACAGACCATCTTATATACCCTTAAAAAGAATGTCTTGTTGAGTAATGTAGAGAGCCAGGGATTTATGGCAAGTTTTGATTTAAAGGATTATTGTAGGTTTTGGCTGGAGGAAAGATTTTGAATGAGCCAAAATAAGATGGGAAATAATGCAACAGCTATTATAATATATTGGAATCAAAGTTAAGTAGTTTTTACTGTAGTTGCTGGGAAACAGATTTTATTACTCAGCACTTCAGCCCTAATTTTGTAGATAGGAAATAAAATTTTGTTTTGGTATATGAATGAGTCAAAGGTTATGGCATTAACTCCACACATAAGCATGTAGGCCACTCAGAGCAAGTCAGGATAGTTTACAGCTTTGTGGGTGATAGAGACATAGGCATTTTAATGGGTAAGAGGAATTCTAATCAGAATTTGCTTTTCCTTCCTGAACTCAGCAAAAAACGCTTTTAAATATAATTTGGGAACAAAGTTGAGAGTGTATGAGCAAGTATAGCGTAGTAGGCAGTATTTGGACAAGTTAATCCTCAGAGTTTGCCTTTCTCATCTGGTAGTTGCCCCTCCCAACAGGAAATTTGGATCTAGATTACTCAACTAGAGAGGCTAGGTTTTAGGAAACAAGTGACACTTTGTTAAACCCACTGAGGGGCTGGGGATAGGTTGAGAGCACAGGCTTTATTCCCGAGGATCCTTTTCAGTTCCAGCACCCACATGGCAGCTCAGTCACTACCTTCTGTGATTGTCTCTGGTGCCTTTTGGTCTCTGGGCACATGAGGTTCATAGACACATGTAGGCTAAACAGCATTAGCATTGGTGGGGCTGACAAGATGGCCCAACAGGTAAAGGCACTTCTCCTCACGTGTGACTATATCTGAGTTCAAGTTCCATGACACATTGTGGAAAGAGAAAACCAACACCTGCAAGTTGCCCTCTGACCTCCACACATAACAAATGTAAGGCATTGGTGCTGTGTTTTGGAAGGGGAGTGGTGGTGGGGACAGAAGAGGAGGGATTAGGAAAAACTGATGAAAGCAGTGAATTATGTCGAAAAAGATTTGAGTGAGTACGGAAGTCAGATTGTTCACTTTTTGGTGCAAGGGAAAGTAAGTGATTACTATTCAGTAAAGGTGGGTTATGATGTTAGCACCTCTTCACGTTCCCCTCTACTGTCACATGGCAAATTAAACTTAGCTGAGTTTTGGAGGAATTAGCTTTTTATTTTCATTCCCGAGACGGTTTCTCTATTGCTTTGGAGGCTGTCCTGGAACTGCTCTGTAGACCAGGCCTGCCTCTGCCTCCCGAGTGCTGGGATTAAAGGCATTGCACCGTGTGCACCACCACAGCCTGGCAGAGTTAACATTGTGTACACAGCCAACACAGGGATCTGGAGTTAGTGACCTGTTAACATCAACTAAGCATTTGAAAAGTTGCTTGTTTGCTATTGGCCCCTCTGTAAAGTATGAACACAGCATTAAGCTTCTGTGTATCCAAAATGCCATGGAAATACCGCTCCCTGACCTATAAAGTCATCAAATCAGATGATGAATATATCAGCATTCCACTGTAAAGTAGACATGTCACACAGAATTGGACCAGGGACCTTTTAGGTCACAGGACTATAAGCTTTATTAAGCCGTCTGATATCCTGAGAAATGGACAGGTAAGACACAAAAGCAAGAAAGTATGGCTCTTGTTGAGTTGTATGGTCTAGAACTGCAAGTAAACTACCATGGCATCTTAGATTTCTATGGAATATATGTGTAAGTCTGCTTGTCTTGCCTATTTTTCCCTTCAGCCGTGTTTTCATTTAGGGAGTTTTTTGACAGCTAGTGGAAAAGAAAAGGACTTTGTAATCTATACACTGTTGGCATCAGCTGAAAGTGGACAGAGAAAACTCTGAAAGAGGAGAAACAAAGTCCTCCAGTTCACTGAGGCAGTATTTGAGGCTGTGTCCACTGCATGTAAAGAGACTCCTTGAAGTAGAGATGTATATTGACTCAGACAGTGCCTGCTGAGAATGGAAGACTGGATTTAAGAATGAAGACAAGGCTGTTGAAGGAATGTAGGCACGCTCTTAGTGCAGAGGGAAAATATTTAATCTCATGTAATGCCCAACAGTAAGTTGCTGCAAGACCATTGCTCTCATTAAAGGACTCATTCTGAAAATGTCAGCCGTTCCACCCCCACCACTTGTTCTTAGGGCCCAGGAACAAAACAAGCATGATAGCATAGATAGACCCTGTTTGTGAGTCTCATCAGACAGCTGCTAACAAAACATTTTGGGGGTATCATCTGGTCAAGTGATTGCATTGGATGTCTTTTACTATGCAAAGACAGCAGCATGCCTTCTTATTGGTAGATGAGGCACATATGTAATTCAGTGTTTAAGTGGTTAGCATCTACAAGGCCCAAGGTTCATTCCTTAGTGTTGACCGCTTACCCCAAAGAGTATGCTGTTTTTGATGTGTTGCAAGTATGGATTTACTTTTTTTTTTTTTTTTTTTTTTGAGAGACAGGATTTCTCTGTGTAGCCTTGGCTCTCCTAGAACTCACTCTGTACACGAGGCTGGGATCAAAGATGTGCACCATCACTGCCCAGCTGGATTTGCCTTTCTTAATTGCATTATATCTACTGAAGGGCTTATCACTTTGATAGTATACAGTATAATGGAGGAATTGCAATAGACTCACACTCAAGAGGGAGAGGATTCGTTTACTGTGTGTCTCCTACCTATACAGATAACTTGCTTTCAGGAGGTTTACTGTTTTTCTGGAGGCTCAATGATAGCACCAGCTTGGGATTAATTCTCTGTTTAAGATATTGTTCTACAAGATTAAGCAAGTATCTTAAAAATCTACCAGTATGTGGTGCTGTCTACCCACAAACCAGGATACACGAGAAATCAAATGATGGAGGTGGAACCCAATCCACTGAGAATTATATCAGCTGATGCACTGTAGGCATTTTTGTTTCCCCTGCTTGAAACCTAGCATCTAAAGAAGTGATGTTCTTCTAGAGAACATTACTTTAGTTATATTTAAATTGAAATAGTATTTCAATTGAAATTTGGGGCTCACTGTACCATCCACAGGCAGAAAAGGTGATCTTTCCAGTAGCAGTCTTTGTGTTCCAGGAGATCCTCTGCCTTGGCTGGACTGTACCAATAGGTCCCTCTGTCTTCTGGCTTCTCAGTAGAGGATGTAGCAGACAAGAGGAGACATCCCTGTTCCTTGGGGGGGCTGCCCTAAGGAGACTGTTCTACACTAGTGGTGTCTTCTGTATCAGTCACCCCTGTATCCGCATTCGCCTACATGATGACTGTTCATTGCCCCCAAGTGCCCACTCGATAAAAGCAGCATACTCTACAGCCCGTGGCATTTTTTTGGGTATGGATCTTGAATGGATATTGGCATCCTCACCCCTCCTCTTCCTCTCTTTTGTGCCCTGAGGTGAGCAGCTCTGCCCTGCTGTACAATACATACCAACATGTACTGCTTCACCATGGGCCTAAGACAATTGGACCACTGATGGTGTCCTGAAACCACCAGCCAAAACAAATCTTGCCCTTTAACTTGAATGTTCCAAGTGTTTTGTTACAGTAAGGACAGTGTGTTAATTTGATGTAAGTTTATACAGTGTAGCCGGGCATTGGTGGCGCACGCCTTTAATCCCAGCACTCGGGAGGCAGAGGCAGGCAGATCTCTGTGAGTTCGAGGCCAGCCTGGTCTACAGAGGGAGTTCCAGGACAGCCTCCAAAACAATACAGAGAAACCCTGTCTCGAAAAACTAAAAAAAAAAAAGTTTATACAGTGTAATGGAAGAAAGCATAGTTCCTCAAGCATTATTTTGTTATATGAGAATATTCAAGCTCCTCTCATCCAGTATTTACTCTTCCTATAAACTGTTGTTGTTGTTGTTGTTGTTTTTTTGTAAAGACAGAGTCTCACTATATAATTCTGGCTGTCCTGGAACTCGTTGTGTAGACCAGGCTGGCCTCTACCTCATAGAGATCTGCCTGACTCTGCCTCTCAAGTACTGGGATTAAAAATGTGTACCACCATACATGGTGAGTATTTTTTTTTAATTTAATTATGTGTATGTGGGGGTATGTGCACATGAATGCAGGTGCCCATAGAGGTCAGAGGTGTGAGATCTCCCTGGAGCTGGGGTTATAGGTTGTAAAACACCTGATGTGGGTGCTGGGAATTGAACTCAGGTCCTCAGGAAGAGCAGTATGTGCTCTTAACCACTGAGCCATCTCATCTGTTCAGCCCCCTAAATGATGATTTTTGTATTTAAGATTTTAATAACATGCATATGGCAGCTCACAACTGACACAGGAGCTGTGATGATGGCACATGAGATTGGAGTTGAAGAATGGGAAGGAAAAATGATGGCTATGATCTTTCAAAAGCAATGAAAGACAGCAAGTCACAAAACCCATAAATGTTACATAAGCACACGCATGATACTAGCAGTATGTAACAGCTCTAACACAGGTTATCCATTTCCTGATAGATTCTAAACTGGTGTAGTGGTGTATGCCTGTGATCTCAGCATCAGCACTTGGGAACCGGAGGTGGGAGAATCAGAAATTCAAAGTCACTCTCAGGTACATAGCAGGTTTGATGTCAACCTGGGCTACATTAGACTCTGTGTCAAAAACAATAATGGCTGAGTGTGATGCACTCAGGAGGCAGAGGCAGGTAGATCTCTTAATTTGAGGCCAGCCTGGTCCACAGAGTGAGTTCCAGGACAGCCAAGGCTACACAGAAACACCCCCATCCACCACTCCCAACCCCGCAAAAGTTTCTAACAACAAAATAGATCACATCACTAGAACATTTACACAACTCACATAAAACCAACAGTCCATAGGGGCCCTGGACGATACAGTTAGTAATGGAAGTCAGCCAAAAGTTAAGTACACAAGTGAATATTAAGATATAAATAACTAAGCACCAGGCCAGGTAGATGGCTCACTGGATAAATGTACTTGCTGCCAAGCCTGGTGACCTAAGTTTCATCTTTGGAAACCACATTGTAGAATGAAGGAATAGACCCCTCCAAGATGTTTTGTGACCTCCTTATGCACATTATGGAACACAAGGGCTCCCTTTTCCAATAAGTAAATCTAAAAATGGTTATTTAAGAAAAAATAGTCCAGACATAGTTAGTGGTGCTCATCTTTAATCCCAGCAATTGGGAGGGAGATGCAGGTGGACTCTGTAAGTTTGAGGCCAGCCTGGTCTAGAGTTCCTTGATAGCCAGAGCTATAAATAGAGGGACTCTGCCTCAAAATAATAGCAATAATTTTGAAGGGGCAATATTAGGATGTGTTGAAATGACACCATGTAGGTTTGGAAAGGGTAAATAATGTCAAAATGTTCTAAGTTTCATGTACTCAGGAAGGGATCAAACTACAAATCAAACATAATCTCTAGTAATCATTATTAGAACATCTATAACTCAATATAGAAGCAGAATTAACAGCTCTGAGTTCAAGGAGGGAAAGAGGGCTGAGGTCTCAGCTCAGTGGCAGAGTGCTTGCCTGGCATGGGCAACACCTTGGGCTCAAACCCCAACACTGTCTTCCACATGAAAGCAAGAAACTAATGGGCCAAGTAGGGCATAGCAAGGTGTAGACTGCATATATACATGCATATTGTACTGGCTGGGTTTGTGTGTCAACTTGACACAGCAGCTAGGATCTCTTCAGAAGGAGTCTCAGCTGAGGAAATGCCTCCTTGAGATCCATCTGCAAGGTATTTTCTTATATAGTGATTAGTGGGGGAGGGCCTAGCCTATGATGGGTGGTGCCATCCCTGGGCTGTTGGTCCTGTTCTATAAGAAGGTTGGCAAGCAAACCAGTGAGCAGGCTACCTCTTACTTGTCTCTTGCATCAGCTCCTGCCTCTAGGACCCTGCCCTGTTTGAGTTCCCACCCTGACTTCCTTCAGAGATGAACAGCAATGCTGAAGTGTAAGCCAAATAAACCCTTTCCTCCCCAACTTACGTTTTGTTTATGATGTGTTATCACAGCAATAGAAATCCTAACTAAGAACACATATTAATGAGTCAAGTAACATTATATATAGAATAAATGCTTAAGTTAAAAGCTAAAAATAGGTGAATGAATTACATAAAGTATATATTGAATAAAGACCTAAAGTGTAAGGAATTAGTTGTAAATTAAGGACCATAAGAACACTCTAAGCATAGATACAGAGAACTTGAAAATAGGAAGTTGGGATGATCCTGTTATTAAACATCACAATGTCATTAATAATAAAGAGGGACTTTCATGTTGCTAAGCAATAGAAAGCACCTGCATAGTTTTCAGTATTTCTGAAAATACCTGAAATACTGTAAGTATCGATGTCTCTGACACTGCTCCTAAGAGCCAAAGAGCTCAGAGCAGTGGAACAGCAGATGCCAAAGGACAAGACCAGCCAGCAAACTGGGACAGTTGTAATCTAAAACCAGAAGTGAGCTTGTTTTTTTTTTTTTTAACTTGCTTTTATTTTTTTGAGACAGGGTTGCTCTTTTTACCTGGCTGTTCTGGAAATGGCTCTGTAGAATAGGTTGGTCTCAAACTCAGAGATCTGCCTGCCTCTGCCACCTAAGCGCTGGGATTAAAGAGATGCATTACCACTGTCCAGCTTGCAAGTTAATTTCTAAACATAGCAAAAGCAAAGTATTAATATGTTTCAGCAATTGACAGTGGCTGCCATGGATTCACCACGGAAGCCTTTTTCCATGCTGGGTTAGCGCTACCTCCAGCTTTGTGACTTTCCTCTTTATTTTTTGCTATGTTTGTATTGAACATTGAGGCATGCATGAAAAATTGAACAGTAAAAGTCAATAATTATTATGTATGCATCAATGTGTTTACTTTGTTAGCAGGCTTTGGAAATTACTCTCCTAACATGTCATGGTACAGATGGCAATTCCTCTAGGTTTTGAATATTTATATGGTGCACTTTGACCTTGGAACCTAGAAGTTTTACATAAATTCTTTGGGACTCTGTAAACCCCAAATACTTACCTACATACAGATGTTTTTCCCTTCAGCTAAGCAGGAAAATGTCATGTGTTGACTGCAAGCACCATACAGAACGCTAGGGGGTGCTACAGAGTAAGGAAAGGAAAGGGGTGCAGCACTCTAGAACTCAGAAAAAGATTAGAGGATCATAAGTTCATGCTCAAAACAGTTAGCTTGTGTAGAGTTACAGGCCGGTAAGTGCTACATCCATTTTAGATTTCCACGATGTCAGAATGTAACCAAGCCAACGAAGGTATAGAGGTACACTCAAAGGAGTTAATAATCATAGGCCTTTTGGGAAAAATGCACCACCAACATGCAATTAAGATGATCTTGTGTTTTCTAGAGCTGCTAGTTAGAAAAAAAATTTAACCTTGATTTTAAGAATTTAAAAATTATAAAAACTCTTGCAGTGAAAATACACCATAAAATAAATATGCACCATGGAATAAGATTTGTTAATAGTTTCTCAAATCAAGATGCCCTGGTCCACATTGTTAGGATCATCAGATTTTTTTCCCTTTGAAAACATCAGTAAAAAACAAATTATAAATAATTAAATAAATAAATAACGAAGAAAACATCAGTACTGGAGGGATGGTTTTAACTACTTTTTTTTTGTTTGTTTGTTTCCAAAATAAAATTTACTATGAAAAAACAATGTTCAGTACATCTGCATTTGGCATATTTGGAGAAAATCCTCCATTGCCTATCCTATCATGATAAATTTAATGTTTTATAACTAAACCACTCTTGTTATATCTTTTGTTGCCATCTTAAAAAAATATGGAGCCCTTCACAAATTTGCATGTCATCCTTGTGCAGGGGCCATGCTAATCTTCTCTGTATCCTTCCAATTTTCGTATATGTGCTGCCGAAGCGAGCACTGTTTTTAACTACTTTGTCCTCTGACATTTGTAACTACATAAGCTGAGTGGTGAAGACAAAGGCAAAATGGGAAAGCTAAGCAAAATTCTGGCCCCCAAAAGGGCACCGGGAGGTTGCAGTGATTGGGAGGAATCCCTGTTTCTGGTGGAGCTAGAGTTGGGCTCTGTGGAAGGGAGCTTGAAGGGAGCCCTTCTGGCTGTTTCTGCTCTGAGTTTGTATATCAATGAGCACACATGAAACTGTCCCCTCGTTAAGGCCAGTACTATATTGATTTATTGGAGTTACATGTGGGTCTTCTCTTTTTTGATGTTCTAATTTCCTTGGGGTTTGTTTTGTTGTCACTTAATTAGGTGTTGTTTGCATATTTGTTTTCTGGAAATTGTGGTGACTGCAGAGGGCCTCCTTCTATAGCCCAGACTAACCTGGGAACTGATTTTCCTGCCTCTCAGTCCTCTTGAGTGCTGAGCTGCATGCGTATTCCACTACACCCTGATTCAACCAAGCAACTATTGCTGTCAACTCACAACTCAATTCTGTTCTGCTGGTATACTGCCCTGTTGCATTCTCTAGGTTCCAATTGGCTTTGTGGGCAAGGCTTAGGAATAGCTAATGCATCCACATGGCATCATCCAGGCTGTATTCTAAGGATTTAAGCAAGATACACCTGCTTAACATTCAGCTCTGGGTAACTGTAGAGTCGCACTTTACAGAGCTTCTTGTGACATGAGGCATGTGTCTGTAGGCCGCCCACCTGCTGCCATCTTCCGTTTACTCCCTAAGCATCGACCACGCTATAGCCACATGCTCTGTGATCCAGTGTACTGTAGTTAGATTTTTTGTTTTGTTTTGTTTTTTTCGAGACAGGGTTTCTCTGTATTGTTTTGGAGGCTGTCCTGGAACTCGCTCTGTAGACCAGGCTAGCCTCAAGTAGTTAGATTTATAGTGCCTTTCTGTCATTCATTTCCTTTTCTCCTGCACTCTCTCCTCTCTACCTTACTTGAAACTCCCGAAAAGGATGTGATTCCTTCCCCATTTTATAGATGACAAGAACTCGTAGAGAGCTTCAGATTTCTGTCTAAGGGTTTTGTTTTGTTTTTTTACCCCCTGTGGAGCAATCCTATTTTACACTGTGAATATTGAATATGAATTACTCTCATTGGTTAATAAAAAACTGACCAGCCAGTAGCTGGGCAGGAAATTAGGTGGGAAAGTCAAACTGAGAATGATGGGAAGGAGGACAGAGTCAGGAGAGGCACCAGCCAGCCGCTGAGCAAGCAGGATGGGTAAAAAATGAGGTAATAAGGCTACAAGCCACAAGGCAAAGCATAAATAAAAATATGGGTTACTTTAAGTAGAAGAGTTAGCTATCAACAAGCCAGAGCCACCAGCCAAGCATTTATAATTCATATTCAGTCTCTGAGCTGGTTATTTGGGACCAGGCAGTCAGGATAGGATATTTCTGTCTACAGTTTTCTGTTTACAGTTTTTTCCACTTCAAAAGGGAGTCACTGAATGGGAAAAGAATGACCTTCATCTGTGACTTATGTCCTTCAGCTTCATCTCCCTGCTTACTAGCGTGGGCATCTGAAAAGCTTTGTTCTCTTTTTGTAGACGAAGACACCAAGGTACAGAGTAGCATCTGGTGAGGGATTTTGATGGTTGGAGGCCAATCTAAGCAAGTGATGGTGATCTAACATTAAAAAACTACAATAGGATGGAGAGGAAGTGCCCCTACCATGAGATATAGGATGGAGAGGAAATGCCCCTACCATGAGATGCTTTTAATGAAGTGACAATAGAATTCTGCTGGGCCAAGCACATTCCGGTCCTCAAACTAAAGCACATGAAGGGAGCACAGGTGGCAAACAGCAGGGGGCGCCCTTGCTAAGCCTTAGGGGACTTGGAAGCCTGTGAGTGCTTTTTCTCTGGTGATCCTAGACTGTCAGCTTTTCCCCCTCTTAACTTTGCTCAGGGCACACACATTACTTTCTTGACAAAAATGACCCCAGCACACCAACAGCACGGCTTCCTGCCCTTTCTCCTCATGACCTGAGGGTAGCAAAGCCCGAATGACTGGCCAGCTGTGTACGAGGAGAGGTGTGAAGATTCCCATTTCTAGGATTTTAGGATTCCAAATGCAGCCTTCCTTCTCGTGCAAGTCCCTGTCACACCCTTGTATCCCTATGGCCTCTCCCTGTTCTGCATGTGCAAGTGGGGCTTAAAAACTACTTTCTTGGGCTGGAAAGATGGCTTGGAGATTAAGAGCACTGGTGTGGTGGTTCAGAACGGCCTGTGACTCTACTTCTAGGTGGCCCAGTGACCTTTTCTAGCCTCTATGGGCATTGCACACATGTGGTCTACTTAGGTACAGGCAAAACTCTCCCATTCATAAGATTACAAAGACATCTTTTAAAAAGATGCTCTCAGAGTAATAGAGCAGGTTCGTTTGGGCAAGAACACTGTGGAAACACATTGCTTTAACTTAAAGGCAATGCCCTGCACCTAGCAGGCCTACAAGGTAGGAATGTGGAGCTTAGTAGTGATTTGCAGCTTTAGAATCTCCGGAGTTCCATTCAGCCCTCTTCCACAGTGATAAACAGCTAACATGACCTTTGCAAACACAGCACCAAGACCCTCCTTGGGCGATGCCTTCTCGTCTTCCCTTTGCACACAGCACACCAGAGCTGGCTTTTCCTTCCAGTGTGTGACCTCCACCTCTGTATGACAGTGGGCGGGACGCTGTGCTTGGTGGTTCCCAAATACAAGGAGCTCCACCCCCAAATCCTGAGCGGTTACAGAAGAAAGCCAAGGCTCCTGTCTTCTCTCTCTCTCTCTCTCTCTCTGGACCCCCATTGTGCAGCTCGGCTTGGGACCAAGTCTTCAGGGGGGCTCAGCAAAGACTTGGTGACAGGCTGATTGATGGATTCCCCGCCTCTGGCCTGCCTTCTTGCCCACTCCTGCAGGCTCTGGCCTGGGTCCACTGTCCAGCTGCCCCGGGGGCTGCTGTTCTTTGTTGAGTCAGCACTAATGAGTCAAGGCCAAGATCAGCTGGGAGCAGGGTTGGGCGGGAGGGAGACTCTGGGGAGACTGGGGAGGGTGTAAGACCTTTGTGCCTCAAAGGGAGGCATGGTAGTGAGGCATTAGTGGAGGGATTGTGTGTATCCACAGAGCGTGGGCAAGGGGCTGCTGTAACGAAACCTCTGGCCTGTGGTGTGAAGGGAACCCTTTCTTGTAGGAAAACTTGGAAGTTTACTCAAATCATGTTAACGGTCTCGAAAATTCTCAGTCATGCCCCATACTCCACACTGTTAAAGATGACAAAATGGAACCAGATCTCTATGAACTCCTCAGTGGGAGACACAGAGAAGGCATGTGAGTACAATTTCCACACGCCTGCAAACACAGGCCAGGCACGCCACTTTTCCAGGACTACTGAGAATCAAAACCAAGTGGAGAGTAGCATTCACTTCCTTATCCGTGGTATACTTGAGTAGTGAGAAAAGGAAGAGACCTGTGTGTGGCTGGAAGGTAGGGAGAGAAAAGTGAGCCCACTCAGTAACACATAGGATGAGAGCAGATGGGATACAGCTCTTCCCAACAGCCTTGCAAGACAGTTATACCATTGCTGTCCCACCTGACCCTGCAGTCAGATAGCTGTTCTCATCTAGCTCGCCCTCCCTCCCTCCCTCTTCCCTCCCTCCTTCCTCCCCCCTCCCTTACCCCTCTCCCTCCTCCCTCCCTTCCCCCTCCCTCCTCCCTCCCTCCCTTCCCCCTCCCTCCCTCCCTCCCTCCCTCCCTCTTCCCTCCCTCCTCCCTCCCTTACCCCTCCCTCCTCCCTCCCTCCCTTCCTCCCTCCCTCCTCCCCTTCCCCCTTCCCCCTTCCCTCCCTCCCTCCCTTCCTCCTCCCTCCCTCCGTGTGTGTGTGTGTGTGTGTGTGTGTGTGTGTGTGTGTCCATGTCATAGCATGGGTGTGGAAGTCAGAGGATAAGTCTTGGGAATCAGTTATCTTTTTCCACTGTGACTGCCACATTGAACTCAGATCACCAGGCACTTAGCCAGCTCCTAACCCCTGAACCATCTTGCCAGCCTCAGCTCTATCTGTCTATCCGTCTATCAGTCTATTATTTTGAGATAGGCTCTAACTGTGTAGCCATGCTTGGCCTAGGCCTTGCGATATAGATCAGGCTGGCCTCCAACTCATAGAGACTTGGCTGGCCTCCCACCTGCTAGGATTAAAGCTATGTGCCATCGTACTGGGTGGTTAGCTCTATCATTTTAAAATGGAGATGCTGGAAAGTGACTTTCCCACAGCCATACCAGACAATGATGACAGATTTTCCATCCTGAGGTTTCTCTGTGACTAAATACAGGGGAGATCTACAGTAGGACTCAGGGGTCAGGAGAGTTTGTAGAAATGAGGATGAGGGCTAGTTAGTGCCCAGAACTGAGAGGTCCTGGGAACCTTCCTTAGTTTGACATTTCTGTTCCTCTTGAGGACCTAGTACCTTCTCTGGTCAGTAGGACTCCGATCTATTTCATTCCCAAAAGGCTGATGGGAGGGGGACAGAGAGCTCACAGGGGAGCACAAATGGTCTGTCACAGACAGGCGGAAGAGGGAGCTAGCATGGAAGGGCCTCAGTAGGCACAGGACACGAGAAGGCTGTGGGCGCCCTGCTTGTGCTGCATGTGACAGTAGCAGACATCCACTCTGGGGCCATTCTTGTCCCTTGTCCTTCCTCAGTGCCTGCTGTGAGTGTTAAGGGGATAAAGTGAACAAAATTCCTTAGCCCTAAAGAAATACGTCACAGCTACCTCCATCCCCGGCCTGCCCCCATTCTCCAGCAGGTGATTTTCATCCTCTTAGAGAAGCCGCCTGGCAAGAGTGGGAAGGCTTTGTGCTTTGGCTGCACATTTCTCTCACAGTAAGATGTGACTCTGTGGAGGAATGTAGCTGGAGTGGGCCTCTGCCTCAGCAGGGAGGCCCAGCCTCTGCTGTGGACTAGACAGACCCTCCATTTCTTTGGGGCCCTCCTCTGAGGCATTCAGAGCACAGCCTACAGGGTTTTCTTCACCCCGCAAGACCAGGGCAGTGGTGAAAATGTGTCTTACTTTCAAAATTGAAGACAAGAGGTCACTGACCACACAGCCGTGCCACAGAATCTTGACATACTCTAGGTAGACAAGGTCTTGGAGACGTCAAAAGGCTGGGCTCCCATGTCAGCAACCACCCACATTCCATCAATAGTTCTCAGCCTTTTAAGTTAGTTAGGGTCAAAGTATATGTGATATCCTTGGGCAGGTGTCCTTACTTGTCCATGTCTATTTCCTGGACTATAGGATGAACTTAATAATAATCTGCCTCTTAATTGGCTTTATAAGGATAAATGAGATGATTTTTGAAAGTAATGAGTTTGGCCCATAAGCATTCATTACTAGTTGACATTTTTATCATTATATTATTCTTTCATTCACTTCATAGGCATTAAAGAAGACATACATACACACACACACACACACACACACACACACACACACACACACACACCTAGCAAACATAGGTCAGTATAACTAGTCTTTTTTTTTTTTTTCTTCGTTGATTAAACATAAGTGGCCATGTGGGCATCTGAACATAAACCAAGGAAGGCCAGATTACATTTTAGTAACACTTTCCAAATGTCTGTTGCCCACACATTCTATATCCACATGGGCTCTGCTATTACCTTTGTCCTCTTTTTTTTTTTTTTTTTCCGAGACAGGGTTTCTCTGTAGCTTTGGAGGCTGTCCTAGAACTCACTTTGTAGACCAGGCTGGCCTCGAACTCACAGAGATCTGCCTGCCTCTGCCTCCCGAGTGCTGGGATTAAAGTGCCACCAACGCCCGGCCTTTGTCCTCGTTTTATGATGTCAGCAGATGACATACACAACTGACTCTTAGGAATCACTGCTGCCCACCCTTCAAACATGGTTGTGAGTTCCACAATGTGGCTGAGCATGGTTTTCTTACAAGGAGATAGCTATCTGGTGGAGCAATATAATTTATAATAATCTGCTGCATCAGCAAAGAAAACTTAGCATGAGATGTAAGCTCAAGATGTCAACATCAGTATAAAGAACTAACTGTCCCTTCTACAGCATTGAAAGAACATCTCTGATGCCCACTCCTTGTAAAGATTTCCCAAATACTCTAAATCAGAGTAAAAATTCCTACTCACTGAAAATAAGCTTCACAGATATATGGCTAACCTAGGACAAGGTCTTTGCCCTCACACACTACAGAGGGCTCATCTTTCCTTTCCCATCTCAAAGAGCCTCTCACCGACCTTATGCTAGTCCAGTCTCCTCGGGGTTCATTCCATGAACTCTGCTAATTTTGTGATAACCTATGATCTAGAGCAGACAGAGAAAACAGCAGAGGTGACACAGTCTGTGTTCTGGGAAAAGGGGAAACTGGCCTCCAGTGGAAAGGTTAATAGTAAAGTCCACAAATAGATGTGAGTGCTGGTGTGATCTGTAAGTGGGGTAAGCACAAGGAAGGGTCATTTAGTCTAGTCTGGTGGGTCCAGAAAAGACAGCTAGGAAAGATAATGCTTCTAGCATTGATTAAGAGGTGTAAATTGTCTTATTGAAATTATAAAGTGATGTTGGGAACCACTCCAGCGATTAGAAGGTGGTTTCAGTCTTTCTCAGGTCTCGATTATTAGTGTTGCCTTTGCTGCATGTTGGGTATTGACAATGTACATTCTTTT
This sequence comes from Mesocricetus auratus, assembly GCF_017639785.1. Taxonomy (NCBI): domain Eukaryota; kingdom Metazoa; phylum Chordata; class Mammalia; order Rodentia; family Cricetidae; genus Mesocricetus; species Mesocricetus auratus. The sequence continues at coordinate 35,608,970 of NW_024429194.1, read as the reverse complement.
TTATTTATTTATTTATTTATAAGTTTAAATTTAGATTAGAAACAAGATTGCTTCACAAGTCAGTTCCAGGTCCCTCTCCCTTTCCCTCCCCTCCTCCCGTGCCCTCTCCCCAACCCCCCATTATCCCCTCATTTCCCCAGGGAGGGTTAGGCCCTCTATGGGGGTGTCCATAGTCTGTCATTTCATCCAGGGCAGGGCCTAGACCTTCCCCAAGAGTTCAGGGTGAGAGTGCATCTCACATTGTTGGATGGGAGTCCAAAGTCCGTGTGTGTACTCGGGATGAATACTGATCTACTGCCCAAGGCTCAATAGATTACCTAGGCCTCCTCACTGACACCCACATTCAGGGGGGTCTTGGTCAGTCCCATGCTGGATTCCTAGGCTGATGCTTGGGATTCAAGAGTTAACCTTTGTCAGGTCAGCTGTTTCTGGGGGGCTAAACCAGCCCAGTCTTAATCCCTTTGGACAATGTACATTCTTAACTAAGGTAAAGCAGAAGTTGTCAAAGAATAGGTTTCTCTTTAAGACCTACGGGAATCCCAAAGAACACATGAGTCTCACGGAGACCTTGTGTGTGATGCAGATTTGTGAGATCAAAATCCCCAGAAGTTTTTTAAAAAGTGCCTATGAGATGTTTTTAAAATCACATCCCAAGTTTGAAAGCTACTCAACAGTAGCTGTAACAGGAAACAGGAAGAGTATATTGAACAAAGAAACACATTGAAGTAAAAAATATTTGTGTTCCCTTTGAGTCAGGGCCAATGCCCTTTTGTAGCATGGTCCAAAGGTTGAAGAAGTTGACACTTCTCTTTGGAGGCTGATGTTGACTTCAGTTCAGGACTATTGCTCCAAGGCCAACAGGTGTGTGTGTGTGTGTGTGTGTGTGTGTGTGTGTGTGTGTATACATGCACAAACATGTGCATTTGTTGCCTTTCATCCCTTTCATCTCATCCAATAAAACAATTTAATGGCAGAATCTGGTACCCACTGTATGAAGAACAGCCAATTAGGGATAAAGATGATTAGTAAGTGAAGATAATGACATCTCTCTGTTGCCTTAGTGTTTACAAAGAACCCAGATTGTCTCATTTGATTTTCCTCTAATGCTGTGGGGATAGATCTTCTTACAGGTTAGCCTTGGTTTGCAGTTAGGGGACAGTGGAGTGAGAATAGACAACCTGCCCAAGACTGTGTAAGGTAGATCATAAGCCATCACTAAGAAATGACGTACCTCTTCAAAATCCACCTTTGAGACTGCGATGGTTCGGATGAGAAACGTCCTTTACAGGCTCAGGCACTTGGACACTTGGTCCCTTGGTGGCACCATTTGGAGAGATCTTGGGAAAGTGCAGCCTTGTTTCAGGAAGTAAATCACTGGGGCTGGGCTTTGAGAGTTTAAAGCCTTGCCTCACCTCCAGCTCCCTCTCTGCTTGGTGTGTGCAACTAAGGGCATGAGCCACAGCCTTCGGTAAGTTCTTGCAGTGACCTTTGACAAGCTTCTTTACTCCTATTAGGTTCAGCTCGCTCACTGACTGAATGGGAACAGAAAGCCTGTCCCCACCCTCCACGCCACAAGGCTGCTGTGAGACATTAGGAACCGGTTATGGTGAGTCAGCACTGGCTTCTGCATGTGAAAGCCCCACAGGGGTGTGCAGAGTCATGATAGAGGCACAGGGACTTCAGTTGAAGACTTCTGTGTCATTCTGTGGTGAGCATGAGCAAGGGATGCCGCCTCACCTGTCACAACAATCAAAAGACAACCAAGGGGGCTGGACTGATGGCTTATTTGGTAAAAGTGTTGTGCAAGTGGGAGGACCCAGGTTCAAATCCCAAGAACCCACATAAAAAGTCAGGTGTGTAAGAAGTGTTATTTAAGAGGGATGAAAACAAGTGGGGAGGGAGATGTGTTGGGGGTTCAGGATGAAGATGCTCTGCATACATATACATGTATGAAATTGTCAAAGAATATGTATATGTGTATATACATACATATATATTTGCAGACAGAGGAGGACTGGTTACAGTATTTAATATTCTTTGGGACCTGGAACAGAAATCGAGGCTTTATTCTCAAAGCCCACATACAGTGATGTACTTCCTCCAGCAAGGATGAACTTCCCATAACCACTCCAAACAGTGCCACTGACTAGGGAAAGTGTTCAAATGTCTGGACCTATGGGAACAGCCCAGCTACCCTGACTGTATATACAGTAGAAAAACAATAAACAGGGAGGGAGGTGAGGACTGACATCTGAGATTGTCTTCTAACCTCCACATATGTGTCATACTCACATACATGAATGCAAGTGCGCGCACACACACACACGCACACACAGAGTATACACATAAGCCATTGAGTGTGACAGGAACTAATTAAGTGCCTAAATAGATGCCATCAATGAATAATGCATTGGCCCCCAGACCAGGTACACATCTGATTGGGTGGTTCTGTTCCCTATGTGCTGTCTGAGATGGGAAGGTGGGGGGCAGTCGCACAGTAGTCAGTGTTCTTTCCTGTCCCGTAAACCAGACTCTTTGTGATTTGCAATCCTCTCTTGGGTCCCTAGAGGGGAAGGGAAGGCGTGACCGTGATCATGAGTTTTACATACTGGCCATCTGGCTGCTTCAAGCCTCAACTCATCTTTATGCATTTGCACCATCCCAACTTCAACCCATGTCTACATGTCCTCCCTTGTTCAACTTCAAAGGCTATACGAAGGCAGCTGCAGGAAAGTTACTGCGCTGCACTCTTAAAAGCAAAGTTTGTCTCGGCATCAGCCCGGCACTCTGTAGTTTAGGTTCTTCTTTTGGATCACGCCTGGAGTAGCTTCTAAGGAGCACACACAAACATTTGTTTTACTTGATAATGGTTCTCTGTGGAGCCCTTGAACGGGTTTTGCATAGAGCCTTGGTGACTGATGGAGTTGTAAGAAGCCTGGTAGGAAGTGTTGAAAGAGGGAGGGGCAGCCTTTCCCAGTGAGTTATGAGTTATCTCTGGACCTGAGACAGAGGAGGGGGACTCATGTTTCCTGTCATCTCCATCATCACAAGCATTTGGGGTGGATTCTGTTCTTTGACAGTGCTAGGATGTGTGTGTGTGGGGGGGGGTCAGGGAGACATATGTCTCCATTCCCTGATGTTCTCTGCAGGTGCCTTGTTTGGGGGAGGTGGAGGGTATAGCTTGTGCCTCTGCTGTCACTGGCCACAGAACCTGCTTCTTAGGAGCCTTTCCCAGATCCAGAAACCCAAGTCCTGAAGAAAGAAGATAACCACAAGAAAATCATGAGATCAAAATGGATAAAAATGCTGAGCTTAAACGTCTCCATTGATTATTACATTTAGCATTTATATTTTTTCCATAAATATTTTAGCTGAGGTTTTCAATTTTTTTCAGGAATCACAAAGAACAAATGTGCATCCAAGAATTTTAATCAACTATAAATCCAGGGTTTTGCTGAGATAGGGTCCTGCTTGTAGTATAGGCTGGCCTGGACCTCACAGTCTTTCTGCTCATCTTTAGTTGGGATGAAAGGCATATGATATACAACTACGCCTAGACAGCAACCAAATGTTTCATAAGTTACTGGAAGTTAAACCTGAAGAGCTAAGTTGGAAGTATGCTGTAGAGACTGTGTGGACAAAGGTTGTGTTTGTGTCTTTCTGTGGATGTGTGCAGGTGAGTGCTGATACCCATGAAACCCAGAGGTGTGGTGAGCTACCTGACATGGGTACTGGGAACCAAACTGTGCCCACTACCTCAAAGTCCCAAACATGCCTGCATTTAGACGTGTTTGTCATCATGCAGAGCCTGCGGGAGGACAGCTACCGAAGCCCACAAAGCCAACAGCCCGAGAGCTTTCTCTCCCGTGAAAATGTTAAGCTGGAAACTCCACTTCTTCTCTCCTGGGCACAGTTTATCTTCATCTGTCCTCCCCTTCCTCCCCTACTTCTTTTTCGGTGCATGTATTTTATGTATATTTGCACATAGTGGTACACGAGGAGCTCTTTGGGAATGGGACCCAAAATGAGTCACGAAATCTGTGTGTCATATTCACCTTGGACCTTACATCCACCACTCAAAGGGAATCTTGTCCACTATCCCCAGCTGTAACCCAGTCACGTGGGGTCAGGTGTGGAATTTTCCACTCATGGTATCATCACAGCACTCGAAACTTTTCGGGCGTTAGAGGATTTCAGACGGGGATGTTTGGATCGGAGGAACTTAGGTAAGGCAGATGAAGCCCGCAGTTAGGTAGCTCTATGCCAGGCTGTGTGCACGGGCACAAGGACAGAGCGATCCTGCCCATCGTCTCACTGTGAGCAAGTCCCTGAGGCCAGTACAAACTGGCTTTGCTCTTTTATGCAAACACCATCTGTGGCTCAGGGGAGGCAGGTTCCGATGCAGGAGCCTCACCCTGAATTTCTAACAAAGTGTCTGCTAAGGTTCGCCACAGGCTTAAATTTACTTTTACTCTAGTTGGCTTTAGATTTTAGAGCAATTTGAGATGAAAAGAGAGTTAAAGCGGATAGTATAGCAAGCTCTCGTGTGTCCCCTCATCTGCATACTGTTCCATTACTAACCTCTTACATTAGTATGCTACAGTTGTCAAAGTTAATGAACCAGGGTTGATACATCACTATGTGATAAAAATCCATAGTTTACTCAGATTTCCTTAGCTTTTCCCAGCGTCCTTTTGGCTCATGGGTCCCATATGTTAGTAATTGTCACATATACACAGTTGAAAGCAAAGCACAAATAACTGGATTTCGGCCCTGGAAAAAGGCCGTAAAATGTATTTTCTTCCAGCAAAGACTGGTGTTAAAGTATCAAAGAATTGCATGTTATTTTTCTGGCATCAAATTTTGTCTTTTTACGTGAGTCTCACATCCAGGAAGCCATATTACATTTATTTGCCGTGCCTCCTCAGGCTCCTCTCAGGCATGGCATTTTCTTGGACTTTTCTTGTTTTGACAATAAGGAGGAGATAGAGGAAAAAATCAAGCCAGTGACTCTCAGTTTGTGAAGTGTCTCCCCACCAATGGTTAAGCAATGAAACCTGCAGCAGACAGCAGCTGCGCTGACAGCCCAGTAAAGTCCTAACCATCCCTCCTGGAGCTGGTCAGCCCCCAGGGGTTGAGGAATCAAACAGCTGACAGAACTCAGAGACATCCTCACTTTACACAGGGTGCAAATGAAGAGATGTTTTGGGATGGGTGTAAGGGACAGCACAGGGAACTTCTATTTGTGGGGTGTACAACCCTCCAGGTTACTCGGCATGTTTAGCTATTGCCAAGTTTTCTAAACCCTGCCTTTGGGTTGTGGTGGAGCCATCACCTGAGTAAGTATGACTGAAGCAGGGATGATCCTGGAGAAATGTGATTGGACAAAAGGGAGGCCTGGCAACTGCCTGTCCAGAGTCTCGTTAGCCTCATGCTGCATTTGTCCCATGCAGCTGGACTCTTTCTGAATCAGGGTCTTCTGGTCTAGCATCAAACACAGTGGGCCGGATCATTTCTCTGTAGACACCTCTGAGGCAGGTGGCAAAGGTTAGGGATTTTTTGGGGGGTGGTGTTTCGAGACAGGGTTTCGCTGTATTGTTTTGGAGGCTGTCTTGGAACTCTCTCTGTAGACCAGGTTGGCCTCAAACTCACAGAGATCCGCCTGCCTCTGCCTCCTGAGTGCTGGGATTAAAGGCATGTGCCACCAACACCCAGCTTAATCCTAGTTTCTATAGCTTTCTTTAAAGAGGGGGTTATGAGGTAAGAACCATAGAATAAAATATATACCATAATGTCACAATGACTTGATAATTTTGAGAATTTTAAAAATTGCTTCCTTATTTTCTGACATTACAGTTGTTCCAGGTTATCTGTATACTAATGGTTCTACTAGGGTCAAATATTTCTGCAGGAAACCCTTGTTTTGTTATTAGTATTCAAAACATAGATCTGAGTTGCTACTGGAATATTAAATTTCATTTTATTTTATTTATCTTGGTTTTACAAAACAGAATTTCACCAGGTGATAGTTGTGCATACCTTTAATCCCAGTACTCTGAAGGCAGAGACAGGTGGATCTCAATGAGTTCAAGGCCAGCCTGGTCTACAGAGTGAGTTTCAGGTTAGCCAAGGCTACACAGAGAAAAGCTGTTTCTAAAAAAAATCAAATAAAACAAACAAAAACTCCGAATCTCATATAGCATTAGCTAGGCTTGAACTAACTACATAGCTGAGGCTGGCATTGAAATCATGATCCTCTTTTGTCATGCCCAAGTGCTGGGGTTGTTTGGTCAATTACATTTTAAATTTCCTGACAGCACTCAGGATACTCATATTTCCTGGCTTTCCTTAACTTCCTGATAATTCCTATCAAAACCAACTGTTGGCCTCACTGGATACCTAAACTGTCTTCTAGTTCTTTGAATCTTTGCTTGTAACACTGTCTAAATCCTTTCCATCCTTAAGGCTGGGTCTGGTCTTCCGTCCAAAGCCACTCCTAAGTGTTGATGATCCTGTCCCAAGAGTCTTGGAATACTCAAATGTAATCAAAGCCTAAACAGAAACCTGAGTGTCAAAATGTGACAACATGAAGTAGGATGGGATGAGAAAAGGACCCCCACATCTACATGAATCTTCCTTCATCTTTCCTTAAAATCTAGCTTAGTGGTTTGGACCAGTGTGGACCGGCTATTGGGTTCTCTTAGGGTTTCTCTGTGTTTGTGTGGTTCTGGTGACAAAGTCTTCTGAGTTGAGCTTTGTGATTCAGGGCTGCAGCTGAACATGACTCCTGCACCCCAACATAGCACTCATGAACAAGTACTCAGAGGAGCTGTGAACACTGGTGGTGTTCCAGAGTCAGGCTGCCCAGCCCCTCACTGTGGTTTTACGATAGGGAAACTGAGACTTGGGCAAGAAAAGGAGTCATCTGGAGATACATTGCTCGTAAAGAACGCTGGTCCTAGAAGAATGGTTTTATTACTGGCTCAGTAGATTTTCCGCTGCTGTGGAAGGGCTATATTTTCTTTTCTTTTGCAAACTTTATCTTAGCATGTCTACCCTGTACCCACACAGGCACCCAGTGACATTATGCTAGAAGACACCAGTGGAGAGTCTTGGAACCAGTGGAACCAGCCTTGAAAGCCTCGTTCTGCTCTTAACAGCTATTTGGCCTCCAGGTAACATTTCAGAGTCTCCACTTTCTAACCTGTAAAATGGGCCACAGGTTTGCTTTATGGCTTTGGTGAAAGCATGGAAATCAAGGCACCAGGAGCATGTTGAGTCTAATCTGGGTCCTCAGCATCTGTCTGGGGACCTGACTTGCCTGGGGTCATTGTGTAGCTCCCAAAACAGTTTCAGAAGGTCACCTTACTCTCCCTTTGTATCTCTATGGAGCTAGACACAGGCAGATCCTCAAGAGCTATTACTAGATGAAGGACTAGAGTCTGCTTTTTGGACTCACCTGAATACAGGCAATGGAGGGCCCTAATGTGTTACCCAATCAATAGAGTATCTATTCGTGGGAAGAAGCCAGCTCTGGCACTGTGTCCACATCAGAACACCTGAGCTGACCTTTCACTTTCCGTATGAGGAACCCGAGGACTCTGGTGGGAGGGCTCTGCTGAGGTGGGGCTCTGCCAACTGTCAGGGTGGAGGCAGGATTCAGGATCCAGGCCTGGAGGTCCTGGGCTTTCATCATCCCAGCTTGTCTGTCCCTGCCTGGGGCCCAGGCATGTCCACAGCTGAACAAGATGTGGCAGGAAACCATGAATCAAGGGGCAAAGGAATTCGTGAAGTTAAGCTGGCTTCGGGCTCTAAATCCCTTTGCCTTTGCTTCTAGGCTTGCTCTGGCCTGTCATACCTCCTTTCCCAGAGGCTGCTGGCTTCCCCCGGCAATGCCTTCAGAGCCCCCTTGGGAGCCAGTGATGGCAAAAAAAAAAAAAAAAAAAAAATTAGGGATGGTTCGGCACACATAGAAAAAGTCAGAGTCCCCATGTCCATCCTTACCGCAGTGGTGATGTGTGCCCTTTTAGAAACGTGCGTTTTGTGGACGTGGAAGTTTTCCTTGAAGTAAGAAAGTCTTGTGAAGACGTCCTGTTTGTCTGAAGGGTCGGTGTGACACACAGCAAATGCTATAAACTCCTCTGTGAAGAACTCAGGCTCCAGGCTCGGAGGGGCATGCCTTCTCTTGGGCAGACATCATTACAGCTTGTCTCCCAGCACAAGAAGGCAGAGAAGCGGCATAAATGAGCAAGTGGGGCTGGGTCCCAATAGAAGTTGTGAACACTAAAACTATTTGATCTAATTATATGTGATATGAATTTTTTTCAACTACTTAAAAGAAAAACTCCGTTTTAGTTTAAGACCATACCAAACATGGGTCTTGGCCGGACAGTAGAAGGGAGTGTGCCTGTCCCTAGCTTAAAGCTGGGGGTCAGGTGGGCCTGGGCTCAAACTTCAGCTCTGATACAAACTTGGCATCTGACCTCTGATGGGTACCTTAGCCTCCCTGCTCCTCCCTTTTCCTATATATACAGGGATAACGGTGTCTACTTATAGTATACCATAATGGAGAGCACAATGCCCCTGGCATGAACTATTTGAGTTTATGAAGACAGACACCACAGGCTTTGACATCTCTCTGTCTCTTTCTGTCTCTGTCTCTCTCGCTTTCATTTATTTATTTAGATTTTTTTTGAGATAGGGTTTCCCTGTGTAGCCCTGGCTATCCTGGAGCTTTCTCTGTAGACCAGGCTGGCCTCAGACTCGGAGATCTACCGGCACACCACCACATCTGTCTCTTTCTCTCTTTTTAAATTTCTGATTACCCCTGGTTTAAGACACCTACCTTGACTTTGTATTGTGTCTTTGAATATGTGCTCCTATGTGTCGATGAAAGGTGAACCTGACATAGTCCTTGCCAACCTCTGTATCTCCTTAGCAACAGAGTTAAGATGAAATCTAAACTACCATAAATCAAACCAGCATGTGGCATAAGATCTCCAAGGGAGGCGATTGTGACACCCAGCTTTACAGAGCTAGTGCTGTGCTGAAGTCTTCCTATGCAGACATACTCTTGTCTATATAGATGCTGTCTAAGGATGTCTGGAGCATAGGGGAGCTTTGTGGCTTGAGGACAAGTGTGGGTGATGAAGGCATCTGGAGCATGTCACATCTGTAACAGGCCTGTACCTAGTACTCAGCATTTGTTCCAGAATCCGAATCTCCAGTTTTACTCTTCCGAGCTTGGCAGGAGGGGACTATCATGATTCCCATTTGGTCAGCTGGAAATGGAGACAGGGAAACTGGTGAGGCAATCAGCAAACATACTTTCATGAACAGAACACAGAGATCCTTGCCTGGCCAACACAGCAGCCAGAATTTTACCCACTACCAATGTGATCCTTGAGCTTTGAGGCCTCCTTCTGGTCCTCCTTCTGGTTTCAGTGAACCCTAGGGCTAGGGATAGGATTCAGGTATGGGAACAGCATCAGCCAATATCACTAGGTGGGGATGTGGAATGTGTTAGGCACGCCTGGGAAACGGTGGTAGCCACCTGGTCCATCTATAGGTTATGATCCACACAGTTGTGCCCTTTGTCCCAGATACCTATGTATCTGAACTCAGGCAGGAGACAGGGGAAGGGCAGGTCCAATGACTCTGTCAGATACACATAAGTAGGAAAGTCCTCGTAACAAAGTAAGGCCATCTCACTTTGAAGGAATTTTTGGGCCGGGTGGTGGTGGCACACACCTTTAATCCCAGCACCTGGGAGGCAGAGGCAGGTGGATCTCTGTGAGTTCAAGGCCAGCCTGATCTACAAAGTGAGTTCCAGGACAGCCAGGACTGTTACACAGAGAAACCCTGTCTCCAAAAACAAACAAAAAAGAAAGAAAAAGAATTTTCTGTGTAGGATCATGGACCCTTCGAATCTTCATTTATGTTCTTAATTCCTTCTCTACATCCAGAAGCAACTTTCATGGTATGACATACAGGCAGAGTGGTAAGAGAATGGAAACAGTGCTGGGCGCAGAGCTCTGGTCCCAGCACATGTGTGTGGCCGTGCTCTGTCGTTTCTCTCATTTCAGTTCCTTCAGTGTATAATTAGGACTTAGGTAGCTTGTAGATCTTTCAGATCTGTCCTTTCAAGCTGTGGCATACCAGGCCGGATGAGCAAGAGAGGCCAGCCACTTCACTTCCGACTTAAGGAGACAAGGGCACTCTGTAGCAGCGTTAAATGTTTAGCTGTGTTTTCTGGACATCATGGTGCCTGGATGAGCATTTCCAGCCTTTGGGTTGCAGCGGTTCATAGGAGTTCATGATCTTTGTCCGTCTATCCACCAATAGACGGACAGCTTTCACTATTTACTCGGTTTCTGAGGCCAAGTCATTAGTAGCTCAGCTCTGCAAGCACAGGAAGTGATAGGGGCTCTTGGTATCTTAGGTTCTTCCTCTGGACGACAACAGGGATGGAGGCTGGATTTCCAGGACTGGGACTATTCAGTTAGTTACTGTACCTGAAATACTGCATACTTCTTGTGGCGTCTAGTAAGCACTATTGTTACCATTCAGGGTTCTTTGTGTACCTAGGACTGTGTGAGGAGCCTTCGTTCCTGTAAATGCCATTCTTCCGCTATAAATGGGCAGCTCTGTCTGGGTCTGCCGATTTTCCTTTGAAGAAGCATGGGTTTGCATAGCCTATGGGACTTGCCTAAGATGTGCCACTCCCCTCCAAGGCTGCAGAGGGAAGCTGCCAGGGCAGAGGGGAGAGGGGTGGGGAGGGTGGGCGGGTGGGCTCCTGACCCTGCCACTTAACATCCGTCACACTTCATCGTCCCACCACTGCAAACTCACTCCGGCCAGTGTCTTGTCTTGAAATGCGTGACCTGTCAGCACACGAGAGTCATCCGCAGCAACTGAGGAGCGGTCGGGTTTAGGTGCATCAGCGGAGCTCCGTGAGACCGGAAAGCTACCACTCTCTTCTCATCGCAGAGCTGCCTCTTAGCCAGATGAAATGAGAAACTTCCTGCTGAGAGACCATCAGGACATTACTGCTCAGATGAGTGAAGACTCACATGTCTCCACTAATATCCCGGAGGATCAGACAGATTATGCAGAACAGCAGTGCAATTTCCTCTTGGTTCATAGTCCCTTGGCTGGACATTGTGCAGATGGTAAGCTGGGAGCATGGAAATGATGAAATACAGACATGGGACATTCGTATATCAATTGAACTGCATCTCAGTACCACAGTTCTGAATGAAAATCCAGCAGGTCTTTGTCCCGATTCTTATCCCAATGCTCCCCCCAGTATGCACTATTCTTTATGGAAAGAGTCATATCCTTCCCCTTGAGCCTGAGGACCCTCCTGAAAGTACTTACATCTTTAGCTACCTTGCTGTCTATCATAGTGGCCTGTGCCTGTTGAAGTGTGTTCTCATCACAGAAATGCAAATTCTTGAAAGCAGCAGGATGCTTTTGTCCCATGTCTTCAGACCCAGAACTACCTCTCCACATTGACCGAAGACCTCAAGGCAACCTGGCACTCTGTGGTATGAAGTGAAGTCAGGTCAGGGTTCTTGGAACCTTCTCCTTCACCCCACTCCGAAGACCAGTTTTAGTTTGGCCAAGCCTTAAGATGCGATTTCTGCCAGATGTGTGCCTGGGTTAGAGGAGCCCAAGAGACTAGATGCAATGGCTGCTGACTGAGGGAGGGACCCATTCTAATGATGTCCCCCATGAGGGTTCATCCTCCAGGATAGGGCCCACTTCATGTGAGAAAGGCGCATTAGTCTGACTTCTCAAGTCAGGTAGAAACATTACCTGCCCCTGACTTCACTTCTTTTTTTTTTTAAAGATTTATTTATTACATATATACCAGATTGAATTGTAGATGGTTGTCAGCCACCATGTGGTTGCTGGGAATTGAACTCAAGACCTCTGGAAGAACAGTCAGTGCTCTTAACCTCTGAGCCATCTCTCCAGCCCTGTGACTTCACTTCTTGTGGTGGTTGAATGAACAAAGATACACAGTGGAAAGGTTATAATGGTCTTGTCTTGCACTAGGCTTTGAGTTTTTATCTCTAGAAACCCCAGTGCTGAAGCCATTGCTTTCAAACCCTGATTCTAACAAAGAAGATACCATGGAACTATTGCCGTCCAGCTCCAAGCCATCCTGGGCCTGCCTCTCCCAGGATCCAGGTGAAGACTGTAAGGGTCCTCCAGCTCCTGACAGCTGAGAATAAGGGAGCACTGGTAGGCAGTCCTTTGTGGGTACCCTACTCCCTGCAGACCTGCTCCCCCATCTCTATGGCACTCCTGTCTATCCCTTTCCCTGATAACCTGCACAGACAGTTGTAATAGAGGGCCCAGCTGAGGGGATTAACACCAGAAACCAACTCTACAGTTCTGAAGCCTAGAGTGCCAGCAAGATGGCACCTCCTGGAGTCTGTCTCTTTGGCTTATAGATGACAGAATCACACCAATGTGCTCACATGGTCTCTATGTACTTGTCTCTGTTATAATTTTTTTTCTTATAAGGACAGCCTTCTAACTTAATGGTTCTTAAGTTTCTGGCTCCAAAGGCCACCATACCATGAGTGCTAGTGGTTAGGACTTTAACATATGACTCTGTGAGGGACACAGAGGGACACCTGCCATTCTCCTGTTGTTAAATGCACATGGCCCAAATCTTGATTTTTCTGGGGATCATTTGCTCTGTAAAATGGGATTAACAAGAATTCTGGTTTCTTCGAGTTGTTGTGTTAATTAAGCACATGTATGGTTTAACATAGTTTGCCTCCTTAGGGCCCAGTAAATGCTAGAAGCATTTGAAGAAACTTAATTTAAAAAAGTCAGTGATCATGATGGTGAACACCAGTTAGTACTGGGTGACTTCATCATAATGGGCTTCTACAGCACCTGATGACCATCAGCTCATTTTTCTCCATGAGGCTTGACTGTGGCTGCCCAGCATCCCAGACTCAGGTCGATGCCATCCTCCACCCCGTCTTGAGGACTATGATGTACTCTGGCAGAGTGAGGCACTAGACATGCCTGTCTCTTCCACCTCTTCTGGGTAACCAGGTAACCCGAGGCTTCCTTACAACTTTCACTCCGGCATCTGTCTCTGACCTTGGCACCTTCCTAGGTGATGTGCTGGCTGCCTAGGGTGCTGCCAATTTACCCAGTGTGCCAACTATACTCTTCCTTCACTCCTGTGACATAGGGAACCCATGTCCCTTCCGGCAGGGGGGCTGCTTGGATTACTCACATGATGGTGCGGCTATTCCGCTGCTCCGTTCTCCCTGTTGGGGGTGGGTGGAGGGTAAGGGGGTGGAAGGGCGGGGAGAGTGGGGGGATGGGGGAGTGGGGCAAGGGAAGTGGGGGCATCTTTCGAGAAAGGCTTTCTGCTCAAAACCTTGCTCCTTATCTTCAAGTGTGCATTTCTGTCATCATCTTTAGAAATCTTAAACCATAAGCTGAATCTAATTCCATGTTCTGTTCTGTGTGTTACACATGTGCATAAACACTCCTGTGGAGAGGCTGGGGCTTTGTACAGGCTTCCTCCCAAGCTGCTGTGTGCATGCGTGCGTGCGTGCGTGCGTGTGTGTGTGTGTGTGTGTGTGTGTGTGTGCTTCCATACCTCCACATCTGCCAGGACCTTTCTGTTTGTAAGCAACGCATCTTTCATCTTGTCCTCAGCGGGGACACCTGCCCTAAGTAAGGCCTGGGGCCAGAGTCTGGGAGATGAGCTACTGTGATGGCTCCTTTGTGTCTTTGGTGGCTTCTTATCTCCCCTTACCACACTGTAGTGTGCTTGTCTGAGGCTTCCCTGGCTAGATTGGGAGCTCCTCAAGTGCTGGGATAGCCATTCATTCAACTTTGCCTCCGCAGGGCCCAGCACAGTGCCTGGCTACAGATGAATGGAGCCAGTGAGGAGAGTCCTGGGCCCCAGCCATGCTGGGCAGTGCCTTTCATGGCTTTTTCCGTTTGGCCTCACCTCTTCCTTTGTCCTGTTTTTAGCCTAATTCCTTTCAAGGCTCTGGCATGGGACTCTGAGCTCATTTTCATGATTGCTTTAAATATTTGGGGCTGTTGGCATGCCAACACGAGGACCCACGCTAAGGAAGGAGAGGAATTCTCCAGCTCTCTGGGTCCTGCCCAAATACAAGGAATGTGCCAGAGGCAGGGGAGGTTGTGAGGAAGTGCCAACTTGGGTCCAACGAAACTGCTTTCCTACCTGGTCCACGGAGCCAGGAATTTGCACAGGACACAAGAGAGAGGGGGCCTGGAAACGGAAGAGCCGCCCCAGAAGAAGATGAAGGAGCAACTGCACCTGCATGGAGAAGTGTTGGCTGGACCTACTGAAAGTGAGGGTGTCGAGGACCCCTGGGAGTGAGTGGCAGAAGGCACACAGGCTTCAAGAGCCACGTATGAAAACCAGAGACAGGAGAAGAGCCTGGAAGTCCTGTCATAGGAAGGCAAGGAAGCCACAGAAGGAAGCCACAGAAGGAAGCCACAGAAGGAAGCCACAGAAGGAAGCCACAGAAGGAAGCCACAGAAGGAAGCCTGTGAGCACTTAACCCGAAGACAGAGCTCAGAGCTCACTCTGCACAGCCCCTGCCACTTTATACACAAGGAAATGTTATAGAATCAGGCCTATCCCCAGCATTTGGGGAGGCAGAAGAAAAAGGATTTCAACAAATTGGAGGTCATCCTGGTCTACATAGCAAGTTCCAGGTCAGCCAGGGCAATATGGTAAGAGCCTGTCTCAAAACAAAACAATACAAAACAAACAAACACAAAAAGAAACAAGGAACTAGAAAGTTATAACTCATGGTTGTACCAGCTCTGGAACCCAGGCTCTTCTCAAGTCTCCTACCTTTTCAGCTAGGCTTGGGGGCTTTGGGATTTCTTCAGCACTTGTCACACACACAGTGGAGGCCCTGGCCTCTGTGGCTACTTCTTGCTCCTTGTCATTGCACTGTGTCAAGTATTTGAATGTTGTCCTCTTCCCAGCTCAGCCTTCTGAAGCACATAGCTTTCTCCTCATTTTAAAGGCAAGGAAACCGAAGCTCAGAGGCCAGATGATTTGCCTCAGATCAACCACCTACTGAGCATCACCGCTCAGATCATAACGCTGAGGCAAATTCTGGAGCATAGGCTCTGGACAGCTGTTTTCTGAAATCTTCCTGCTTGGCCTTTACAGACCGCAGAGTGTGGGTTAAAAAAAAAAAAAAGATAGCATCCCAGAGCTTCTGACTGGGAGGCTTGGGGCTGGTAAGTGGGTATCAGAGAGGCATGGGCATTTTCCTTTTTGAGAGTCTTCTGTTTAAAAGAGATCTATGACAATAGAAGGTGGCGAGATACTGGACCACAGCCAGGCTTTGATGGAGGAATGGGTTTGAGAGAAGGCAGTTGGCAGTCCAGAGATTCCCTGCCTGACTACTCTAGAACTGCCACTGGGGATATGGCGTCCCTCAGAGGGAGGAGAGTAGGCCCTAAGCACACTCAGCAGTTTCCATTTGCATGGCCACTCCAAACTGACAAAGTGCTTTCCGAATCTTCTTGGTTCTTACAAGGGGACGCTACAAGGGTGACTGGGTGACCGTCTCAAAGGCATTCAGTCGGAGAGCAGCATTGGCAGCCAGAGCCCAGCTCCCTATGGAATCCTTGCCCAAGGACCAAGACACCAGTAGGAATTCTTCAAGAATGAGCAATCCTGTCTCAGGAATGATGACCCGGCTGCCACTGCCAAGCTTACCCTGATTGGGCGGGCTACAGGAAATCCCATTTCCTGCACCATATGTTGGTTCAAGAAAAGCCATGTGAAATAGTTCTAGCTAGTTAGGTATAAATGGCAGTTTTCAGAGTAAACTGTGAAAAAAATCCTCTCTCCTAAAGACTGCCACAGGAAAGAACTGTTGTCTGAAACTATTCCTGGGAGATGGGAACAAATGTCTACTCATCCCAGATAGGGACCAATGACAGACCAAAGTAAGGATACTATCAAAGGATACTACCAACTTGGTGAACCAATGAGTTTCATTGGAGTTGCAGGAATATGAGTGAGGTGTTACTATTGGGAACAGAAGTGACTCAAAAGACAGCTGTACCACCACAAGCCAACACCAGCATGGATGATAGCTCATGGAGGCTGGAAACTTGGAGTGCATTTCACAACTTGCATGCAGGTGGACAGGTTGGAGAGCGTCTCTTTCAGGCATCTCTCAGCAGTCCTTACTGCTTAGGGAGAGGGGCACTTGCTGCACAGCAAGGACAAACACCATCTTTCTGCTTATTCCTGTGTCTGGGACAAGATGTCTGGGAATGTGTGGTTAACTTGCTACTTGGAGGAAGCCAGCATGGCCTTCTCTTTGTGTCCCAGTTGCCACTAGGTTGGCAGGACCCGCCATGATGCTCCATCTGAACACAGGCCCAGGAGTAATAGACCATGGACTGAGACTCTTCCTCCTGAAGAAGGAGGACAAGGAGAAAGCAGGAGAGAAGTCACATGGGCAAGAGGCATGAACAGAGAGATGAGAGTCTAGGTCCATGGTGACATCATCCACCAATAGGCCCCACTCCCTACAGGCCTTAGGTTTCGACTTCAGAAAATATAGACAATATCAGGTCTCCTCAAGAATTAAGATAGGATTTTCAGGACATTTGTGATTGTGTGGTAGGGGTGGAAAGTGCGGGTAGGGGGACACAGGAAGCACTGGATCTGTGGCTACCCTAAACCAGGCAGATAAAAGGGGCGTGGGAGTTCCATGGTTGTGTTAGTCAAGTCAAGGTAGAAACAGCACATGGCCTGTTAATACGGATTTGGTTATGGCTATACTGGTCATGCGTTTTACATTTATTATTTCATTAAACACCTCTAATAGTGCTCTAGAAGGGGTCCTCAAGGGGACTGAAACTCTGAGTTTAAATCTTTTCCCAGTGGCTGCTGGGCTAGTAAGCAACAGAACTCAATTTTGAATTCTGACTCCAGTACCTGTGCCCTTAACTTCTCCCCAGGCTATAAATGAGGTCCAGCTCCCTGAAGGCTATGGCTATGAACACTTGAACAAAGGTGAGCTATTGTTATGCAAGGGAAAGGGAACTAGATGGAAGTCTGCAGCTGTGTTTGTGACTGCCCCTTGAGCCTGTCTACAGAGCTCCTGTCACAATGGGTTAAGCTAGTCTTTTCTGGAAATACAAGTTATAACTCAACTGTTGTAACTACAGTGGGTAATTATGGGCTACAGTGGTCAGGAAAGCCTTCAGGGAGAATTATTTGAAGGACAAATAAAATGTAGAACAAATGAACATTCCAAGTTATGAAAACATGTTCAGAAGAAAGTGCTAGAAGAAAGACTGGGGGCCAGGTCTTTGAAGTCCTTAGGCACCACTGTGAGGAGCGTGAGTGGGCTGGATTCAGGGTGTGAGGTCTTGGAGGATGCTTGGAGCACGGGGACACCCATATTCAACCTGATTTGGGGTGGGAGGTGGACTGCTTGGCTACAGGACTTGCTCCATGGTAAAAGTCTGAATATGGAGACAAGTTTAGAACTGGAAAGTGCGAGACAGACCGCTCAGGAGACATAGAGCAAAAATACCATTGGGTCTGACGGCTATTGAGATCCTGGAGAAGTTCTCCAGGGTTACTTCTAAGTTTCACATGCTGGCTTTAGAAAGATGGAAACCACACACTTGGCTAGGGGTGGATGAGAGGAATCAGTATGGAGTAGTGTGCCAGTTGGCTTTCTGTTGCTGTGTGAACCAAAAGCAATGTGGAGAGGTCAGGGTTCATTTCACTTTACAGTTTACAGTCCATCCTTGAGGGAAGTCCGAGCAGGAACCCAGGCAAGGCAGGAACCTCCATACTATGGAGGAGCCCTGCTTACTGGCTTGCTGTCTGGCTTCTGCTCTCTGCTGGCTTCATTATATAGCTCGGGCCCACCTGCTCGGGATGGTGCTGCTGGACAAATTAATTCCTCACAGCTGTGGCCACGGGCCACACTGATCTGGATAGCTCTGCAATCGAGGCAACCTCAGCTGAGTAGGACAGGTCCATTTGGTTTTAGAATGGAGACTTGACAAGGTGGGCTACCCACATGGAGTTCATCCATATGCGATGAAGAAGTTAGTGACAAGCCAGAACCAGAGGTGTCCATTAGAAAGCTAAGGGAACTTTGGGTGGATCCTATGACAAAAAGAGGAGATTGCTGGTGTCCGGACTCGGCTGCCTCAGGATCATCTGCTCCGAGGAAAGCAGCTGTTAAAGGCAGGAGACAGTAGAGGCATATAACAAGAATACAGAAGGCAGGGACCGAAAAACCAGGAGTGAAGAGATTCCAGAAAATCCGGTCAACGGAATTAATCTTACTGCTGCACAGAATTCTAGACTGTCAAACACAAACACTTTGAGTATTTCAAAGGGGGCTTTAGGAGATCATGAGAAACCCAGTGTCTTCATAAATTGCTTTAAGGATATACATTGGTGTGACCCTTCTCAACGGCATTTTCAATGTGGTTCAAAGGGTTTAGGAAGTGCAAATTTGCTGGCCCAGAAATTCTCCAAGGAGATAATGACTCAGAAAACACAACCATCAAAGTTTAGGCAGTCCATTCTCAACCAATGGCCAATTTAGTTTTTAGAACAACTCTGTAAAGGCACAGCAGTGATGGCACATGCCTTTAATCCCGACACTCGGGAAGCAGAGGCAGGAGGATCTCTGAGTTGGAGACCAGTCTGATCTACAGAGTGACTTCCAGGATAGCCAGGGCTATTACACAGAGAAACTCTATTTTGAAACAACAAAAACAACAACAAAAGAAAACAACCCCAAAAGATAAATATCCTTTCTTCAAAAAGGTGTCTAGCTAAGCCAACTGAGCTGAGTCTAAGAAGGAATTCTGACATGGAGGCTGAAGTGAGGGACAGTTGCAAGGCCTTCGTTCTTACCCACCAGACAATCCTGCCCGTGAAATGATTGGGGGAAAACACAGCCCTCACCCCCAGGGGTGGTCATTTTAATAGGCTAACAGCAAGAACCAATCTACATGCTTAACATCTGGAAGAGTGACTCAAGAAAATGTGATTCCCAAAGGAGGCTGCACGCTATAGATGTGAAAATTCACCTGGCAAAAGAATGCTCAGTTACATGTGGGTGTAAGTGAAATGTTCTTAAGTGGGAAAAGCTCTTCCCAGAACAGCATGAGCCCAAATGCGGGGAAAGGAGGGCACCTGTGATCCTTCACGCGTTAGCAGACAACCGGACTAGACCACCTGCACCGCTACCAGGGACCCCTCCATCTCTGCCTTGCCTGGTGTGAGAATCCATCCTCATGCCCCCATCAGTGCCTCTGGACCAAGATGCTGTGTGTTTTAACAGAGGAAAGACAAGCAGAATGTGTGACATGGTTCCCTGCCCAAAGCATCATTGTTTCCCCCTCAAATAATTCCAGTGGCCTTTCTAGATGAGGCAGAATTCTCATGGATGGTTGCCTAATGGAAATGGTTGAGTAGAGCCTGGAAGTGTATTTCAGAGGAATGGTACCACACCACACAGTATGTGTGAGGGGAGCCGCTGGTTTCTCTGATGTAGGAGGTCCTGGAAAGTGCCTGCAAGGAGGTCCTGGCCTCTGGACCGTGGAGGATCAACCCTTTCACTGTCCCCATTATGTGCTCACCACACTTGCATTGCCAGCATTCAAGTCCTGAGATGATTTAGAAGCCACGTTCAAATCCTCTGGGTTTTCCGTCCCGAGCTTCACCCCAGTCCATGTTCAGGCAAAGCCCAGAACCGACTGCTTAGAAAAATATTTAATTGAGATTCCTCCTACACCGCCTATTTCTGTCTCAATAAGGCCTTGGCATGCCACGGGCAGCCAAATATATTGGCTTTTTCTTCTCTAATGCCAACCTACTTTTTTGTTTTATGTTCCCAAGTACATCTTGCCTAGCTTTCTCCAGAGAGAATTTATAGCATTAGCCTTTTGTGACCTGAAGGAAAAACTGTAGAAAGATGTTGGTTTGCTTAGAGAAGAGAGACCAGAGAATTCCTGCTTTCATGCTATCTCTCTGTCTCTCTCTCTGTCTCTGTCTCTCTCTGTCTGTCTCTGTCTCTGTCTCTGCCTGTCTCTGTCTCTGCCTGTCTCTGACTCTGTCTGTCTCTGTCTCTCTGTGTCTGTGTCTGTCTCTCTGTCTCTGTCTCTGTCTCTGTCTCTCTCTCTCTCTCTCTCTCTCTCTCTCTCTCTCTCTCGGCACCATGTTTGACAGGGATCATCCAAATTGATGACATTAGAACTGCTACCTGGCCCTTGGGTGCTCATACTCTAGCTACACCAGCAACACAGCGTATCAAGCATGGCAGATGCATCCAACAGAGCTGAGAGGAGCATCTGTGGCACCTCACAGAGGATACACAGTGGACACGGTCCTAAGCACCAGCATCCCCACCTGTTTAGCAGTGTTAGGGATTCAGTGAATAGAGAAGGCTGAAGAAAGGAGCAGTAAGGACACACAGTAAGAAACCCAGTGCATGTTTCATTAGCTTGGGGTCAATAGCTTGGGCACCTTTCCCGGTAGAATTCTTTTGTTGGATTTGAAATTCGACTCCAAAGAAGTCTTAAATATGATTAATTTTTCCTCTCCAGGCTTTGTTTCCATTATAAAATTTATTAGTACAGAAAAATGTTTTATAAACATTTTAGTGACACAGATCCCTTTCTGTAAACAAAAGCATATATGGTACCCATATTCAATTGCAGTAAAAATCCCAGCCATTTTGGCCAAGATGGGGCTGGGAGACCCCAGTCATTGCTGGTTTCCTTCAGTCTCGCACTAGCTCACCTCAGTAGAACTTCAGGGATCTCCAGGGCCGCAGGCTGAGGGGCTGCTTCAGGCTTGCCTGGCTGTGAGCCGGTGCCCCAGCTGTCACTTCTCCCTCTATCTGCACACACTGCTGCTCTGTGTCTCTTGCAGCAGGGCACACCTCCATGGAGGCTGGCAGGAGGTGGTCTTGATGTTTGGGATCCCCAAGTGCTGGAAACATGCATGGTTCTTTTGGTGGAAGAAAATCACTATTAAAAAAAATCAGGTGGAGTGCCAGAGAGAGAGAGAGAGAGAGAGAGAGAGAGAGAGAGAGAGAGAGAGAGAGAGAGAGAGAGAGAGAGAGAGAGAGAGAAAGGAAAGAAGCCACACAAAACAAACCCGAACTATACCCTGGGGGTATATTGCACACAGTTCTGCTTCTTACAGATGGTCTAAGGGCAAAGAACCCTCATTCCCTCATCCCTTTTGTAGGACAACCTACAGATACTTTCAATGTGTGGGTGTTGATGTCTCAAAGGGATTTTCTTCTTTGTAATGTTAACAAAGGTGAGTTAGGGAAGAATCTTTTCGTTTTATCGACCAGGAAACTGAGGCTCAGTGTCATTGTCCCTTCCATGAAAGAACTCAAGGCTCACTAAGATACTGAGGCTATGTATCTTACACCATTTTTGTTTCCTAAGTAACAGTCCTTTTGTCACATAATTTTTATCTTTTTGTTAATATAACCATTTCCTCTGTGGTTGTCTATTTTCTTTAAAACATCTAGAACTGAAGCTGGACTTCTGGTCCTTTTTAACATTGCTTTGAAAGCAGTCTAAGTGTTCAGGAATCAAAGAAAGCCCTACAAGGCTAGTGCCAGGTTGCCTTCTCTGTCCAAGGACAGTGTTTTGGTGATCTTGGCGAGAGCTGGATGGTGGACAAGAGATTTCTAGGGTGAGGATGATTTCAACCCTGGGAATCTATAATTCCATAAATCTTATTAACATAGGAGCTAAATACCAGGCGTTCCTTTGGGTTTGTGTGCCGATATGCTTAGCCTTTTCTAGCAGCTTCTCCATGAGCCTGGAGCCTTTTAGGGGCATTCCAAACCCCTATCCTCTCCCCCCCATTGCAGCGCTGGCCTCCCATCAAGCATCTTCACACTCCGCTGCTTCCGTCTGGAACTTCCTTCCTCAATTCCTGATGCTGGCTGCCTCTGAGCCTGCTTGCTATTCTGGTGCCTAGAGACCCACACGGCTCTGCCAACCAAATTCCTGCTAAACTGCAACACCGGATAAGGGTAGGCTTCCTTGGAGGCCAAATTCATGGACAAGGAGGCCGGTCTGTGACTTCTAGGTGTTCATCAGAGCATACATTAGAGGAAGTAGGACACTGACCGGGGGAATCTGTAATAATTCATTTAACCCAGCAAAGATATTACTAAAAGCATATAAAGAACTACAAAAATGACTGTGGGGCCCGATGATTTCATTCTTTGTAATACTGATTACCCTAAAGTCACAGACTGCCTGCTATGGGGTTCAGTCCAGAAACTTGCATCCTTTCTCTGCAAAAAAGTTGGAGGTAACTGGGTATTGGTAGCACATGACTGTAACCCCAGCACTTGGGAGACTGAGGCAGGAGGATCAAGAGTTGCAGAACAGCTTGAATTCATAGTGAAATTATATCTAAAACAAAACAAACAACAGTGAAACAAAACAAAACTTTTCACCAGAATGGAGAAGTCTAATTATTTGGGGGAACCGCTGATGGGTTTCAGGGACCCAAGTTAAACTTAAGAAAATACAGGCGATGAGCTCACTGCTGGCTTTGTCTGGGGAGCTTGCAAGACTCTCCACCTCCAGGAAGACTTGGCTAGGTATTCATCAAAGTTTTAGGAAACCTGACACTGGAATATAGTGAGAAGCAGGGGTGAGATTGAATACAAGATGAGCCAGGCTCTCTCAGAGGTGCGCATGGAGGGCTCTGGTTCCATCAACTTAACGTGAACTTCTTCAGAGCAGACTGAAGTCCTTTCTTCTGCAGGCCATTCCTTTCTACCTTGCCATTCTCCAGTGATGTCAGTACGCTTCCTTCACCATCCTGACATCAGCCAGGAAGCGTTCTTGATTCCTGTTTCCTATACCCTGTGCATCTAAGCCATTGATGCACTGAACTATTCCCTCTCCTGTGGACGATTCTCCCACTGATGCCTCTGGCCTGCCTCATGTCTCGTGGCAGGGAAGTCTTTTAGACATTGAACTCCAGCTTCATAATATCAGGGCCTCCCACTAACCACATTCCAGTGAAATCACGGCCACCACCTTCTACCCAGCTTTCTAGCATCCACATGCCCCACCCTGTCCCTTCCTTGTCACATCATTTTGTGATGTTCTGTTCCAGGAATTTTCTTCTTGAGCCAGTCTTGTCTTGTCTTCCTGCACTTCTGTAAGTGTGTCAGCCTGCTTGTTCCCCACACACTTGGGCCTGAAATGCCAGCTTCAGTTCTGTTCCAATTTCTCAGGGTGCAGAAGCCCATCTTTCCTGGGAAATCTTCAGACTGGGAATGGTCCCCTATATGCCCTTGCTTAGTTCCAATGCCAAGCATCTACTTGGTATTTTATTATATTCTACTAAGTGTTGTCTTTTCAATAAAGTGACAGTTCTGCATGAATGTTTTTTCCTGTCATATAGATAAAGAATGGAAATTCCAGGAAAGTATTCATATATCTCTTAAATAGTTGTGATATGACTGAACCAAGATTTGCAACAAGGACAGCTTGATGTTTTTCACTATGCTGTGCCTTTGTTCCAAGATGTATTTCATAAATGCCCTGAATCAGACACAGGAAGTGAAGGTATGTTTAGAACCATTGTTAGAATAAAATTCTTCTGTGTTTATTTAAATTATTAATTACGTGTGTGTATGTGAGTGAGAGAGTGTGTGTGTATGTGTGAGAGAGAGAGTGTGTGTGTATGTGTGTGAAAGAGAGAGAGAGGGAGGGAGAGAGAGAGCATGCGTATTTTCTGACATTTATGTGGTAGAATCATTTCTTCCTTTTTACTTTTAAGTGGGTTCTGGGGATCAACCTCAGGTCATCAGGCTTATGCAGCAAGTGATCTTATCCACTGAGCCATCTTGGCAGGCCATCTTCTGTGTTTATTTTCATCACACCCTGAAAGCTTATGTTTCAAATTGATGTTCTGTAATGCTCGTTCCTTTTCCCCAGGGAAGCAAAAGGCAAGTTGTGTATTTGTGTCTCTTTGAGAGTAGTTCTTCTAAAGTGTTGCTTGGTAGGAAATGGCCTGGGGATGTCTGATGCTGCCTTTGAACTAGACAAGCAAGGTGGAGGAAATGATAATTGGCCGAGTGTCTCTCTCAAGACTGGGGCCTACTACTTTGAATAAATGTTTCCCAAAGGTTCATGTGTTAAAGGCTTAGTCCACACCCTGTGGCATTGTTGGGAGATGGGGAAACCTACAAGAAATCTAGTGGATGGCTTTAGATACATATCCTTAAAGGGGATCTTGGGACTCTGTTACCTCCTCTATCTTTTGCTTCTAAATTTACTATGAAACATCTTCATCTACTTCATACCCTCACCATTCAATCAAAAACAATAGATCAACTGATTATGGGTTGAGAACTCTGAAACTGTGAACCCTTGGAACTCCTTTCTCTTCAAAAGTTGATCTGCCTAAGGTTTCTGTTACCATGATAGAAAACTAGTTAATACAGTAATTAATCTTGCATGAGATCATATCATAATCAAATGGAAAGGGCCACAAAATAGATTCAAGGAACAGAACTTAGGTATTTTAAATACATGTGCCTTAACTAGATTTCTCAGGTGTGAGAAATTTCCCAAGAGCTCAAGAGAAGAAGGCCCCTCTGCATTAGACTGTGAATCTAACCCCCACTGTATCAGGCTACACGCAGAAGGGGCCACTCAGATCTGGCACAGGCCAGGAAGATGTGCAGGGGAAGAAAAGACAGAAAAGAGAGGGAAAATAACCGGGAAACAAGTTGGTGAAAGCCCTTATTAGGTAGATGGAAAATTTGTCTCAGATTCGTGAACTGAGAAGGGAAGGTCCAAACATCAACTCTTCCCCAATGCTTTCCATACGGCAGCAAGGTAGATACAAGGCCTATGCTAAGTGGTTTCTGCCCATCATTCTGGAACTTGCTGACTGACATGCTAAAGGCTAGGCTGTACTTGGCCAGTACAGGAGATGCCTGGGTGTACCTCTTGGTCTTTCTACTGTAGACAAAGAGACACGATGTTGGGGACTGATCCCACCCCAGGCACTTTCAGTCTCCATGGCCTAGATTCCCAAAGGCCCTCACTCTAGAAAATAAAGGTTGCTGAGGCCTTACCATAGAACTGACATAAGCTGTCAACATTTCTAAAGATGACACCATGCTCCTTGTTCTGAGGTTCAAGCTCATGTGTCTTTTTGGTGGTAGGGTCTTTGGTTTCATGAAAGAGAGAACTGAAGGGCCCAGAAACCTGAGGAGGTTAAAGTAATAGAGTTTCCTAGAAGACTCACCTCTCTCTCTTCTGAGATGCAGCTATGCCATAGAATCCACAGCCTTTCTGGGGTCTTGGGAAGAAGAGAAAGTGAGGAATCATTTTGTGAGTAAGTGTGGGGCTTTGTGGTTCGCCTTATCAAGGATGGTGGCTGAAGGGTGGGCAGGTTTTCATGATCACAAAATATGCTCCATTCAGCAGCTGCTTAGACGAAAGTGACTCAGTTCCTTAAAATAAAGGGGCTGTCCCATAGGAAGTGACACAGAGTAGAAACAAAACGGGCTGTAGAATCATGCACTCTTGGGGTCACTTCCCAACTCAGGCTCCTGGTGTTGTGTGATGTGCCATCTTTTCTGAGTGGACATGTGCCCTCCGAGGAAGGCTGGGGGAACCGAACAAGACGGCTGCCTGAGTACACCCTGACATCTTCCGGTCTTTAAAGCTGTGTCTCGAGGTCCCAGCCAGAGGAAGTTCTAAGAAGTGATGGGAGTTTCTGTTTGCTCACACAGACCTAGGGATCTTCGGTCTTCAGGAACTGGGGCTTGCTCAGCGATTAGGCTCAGAAGAGGGATAAGGAGGAGCCAAAAAGGCTGGGTGAAGTCATGTTGCAAGGACCGGGGAGGTGGACCAAAGAGAAAAACTGGACTTTTCTTTCCTAAGCCAAATCAGGCCTCTCTTCATCCCACTCCCGCTTCCTGTGCACAACATGGCCCAGAGCAATGTCCCTAGCATCGGCCTTACCCATCCCCTTCTGGCATTTTCAAAACACAGCTCCTGTGATGGTTGATTCTGATGGTGTGTCTGCAAGGGTGTTTCCAGGAGGATTAATTGAAGATAGAAGACTCGCCTTGAATGTGGACCATCCCACCGTAAACGGAGGTCTCTCCCTGAGTAAAAAGGAGCAAAGAAAAATCCAGTGGAACACCAGCATCCCTGTCCCTGTCCCTGTCCTCCTTCTGATCCAAGATGTGAGCAAGCCACCTCCTGTCACCAGACAGCTGATAAGGCTACCATGCTTATTACTGTGAACTGTGATTCCGAAAGACGTACGTATTTCCCCTTACATTGCTTTTCTCAGGTGTGTGGTCACAGCAGTGAGAAAGGTAGTTACTATACGCCCCCCAATTCTTTGACTCCTTTTACCGAGATGTGGCAGTTGCCTCCCCACCACTTGAACATGGCCTTGAGACTCCTTGACGGATGAATACGGTAGAAGAGGTGCTATGCCAACTTCTGGACCCAGGCCTCCAGAACTGGCAGCCCCCACTTCCTGTCTCTTGAGACACTCTTGGAACCTGGCCACCATGAAGACAGGATGCCAAGGCAGCCCATGGGGAGGAAAGGCCAGTGTGGAGAGGGCCGGCGCTCCAAGTCTACAGGCCTGGCCAGGCACTTGGCCATCCCTAGGATCAGGATGCCAGCTATGAGAGCAGCCATCCTGTATCCCACCCCAGTCAAATGCCCCAGCTGGCAGGCAAGGAGAAGAGATAAACCGTTCATTCGACTGCCCAGCCCAGGTTTCAGATCTGTGTACACAGTAGATGTCGGTCATCCTCTTAGTCTCTGAGTCTCTGGATGATTTATAACTGCAATAGAAACCTGGGGTTTCTGGCTAGGAGGAACCTGGGGTTCCTCTAGGTCTATAAACGGTACTGACATTTCCCCTAAATCAGCCCTACTCCAGAGATCCTGTAAAGCTATCTTTCTCTGGCAAACAGATGCACAAGCATCCCCACTCCTCTGAATGAAGGTGCAATGATCAAGCAGCCCCCTCACCCTCCCTTCTCAGTTTGCTTCTCCCTCACAACCTAGTTTTTCCTCTCCCCCTTTTCTAGCAGAAACCATCTTAGCCTCAGTCTCCCACAAGCTTCCCTCACTGCACGTCTGAGTGGAATCTCAGGGAGTGTGTGTGTGTGTGTGTGTGTGTGTGTGTGTATGTGTGTGTGTGTGTGTATCACTTAGAAATTAGCCATTTTTCTCTTTAACTCTTCCTGTTTATGTTGCTCTGCACTTTCTAATTTTTCTACAGTGGGCATAGATTGGCTAGCTTCCAAAGCCAATGTTCACGGTTCACCAAATTTCACATTCTGATGAATTTACTTCCAGGCTTTCATCTGTATTTAAACATCTGCTGTGTGTTTAAGATTCTGCTATAAATGCAGTCTTGACTCTTGACTTCTCGCTGTCCTTTATATTTTAGGAGTCTCTTTCTCTCAATAAATAATTTCCCAAGCCTGATTTTAATGACTTTATACTGCCCTAGCATATATAGAATTATTTATATTGTCCTAGCATAAATAACTTATTCAATTATGTAGTTAATTTGTTTAATAGGATTTATTTGATATTTAGATTGTGTTATGCATACATATTTTATATACAGAAATATACACATATGTGTATGTCACATCTTTATATATAAACTTCTTTGAACCTTTACATTTTTAGTGTTTTCACCATTTTAATTTTTTCAATTTATTGGTTACTTAATAATAATATGCACATTATTATTATTATTATTATTATTATTATGTAGCAGCAGTAGTATTACATTTATATGGTATGTCACACATGTCATGTGGAGGTCTGAGAACAACTTTGGAAGTCAGTCAGTTCTCTCCTTCCACTCAAGTGAGTTCTGGGTCTCAAACATGAGTCACCAGTCTGTTACAGAGAATGCCCTTACTTGATGAGCCATGTTTCTCAGCCCTACTCTTTGTTCTTTTGAAACACGCTCTTGCTATATAGTGCAAGCTGGCCTTGGGCATGAGACCCGCCTTCCTCGGTGTCTGCAGTGCTGAAGCTATAGGCATGTCCCCCTGGGCCTGAGTGCCTCATGTTGAGTCTTGATAGCACAGCACAAACCTTCAGAACCCAGCCTTCAGAATGCTGGCTTGCAGGAGCCATTTCCTTGTTACCTGGGGCATCTCCTAAGCTTTGTTCCAGGGTAGGAACAGGAGTGGGGAGTCTAACGCAAGCAGAGATCAGGACAAGATATGGGATGCGAATGTGGATGGCAGAAAAGACTCTTGAGCATGGCTTATAAATATTTCAGCATCATGGGAGACAGTTTGGTTTCATTATCAGAATGAGAGAAAAGGAGAATTAGTGGTCACATGGAGAGATGCCATCCGTATATGACCACATTTCGTCCTCACAAGGACCATGAGTTAAGACTATCTTTGTTATAAATGACAAAAATGGGGCATAAGCAGTTAGACAGCTTGTCCAAGGGCAGCCAGCTGGCAAGAATGGAACCCAAAGTGAGATCTGGCTCATCTAGTAATATCAGCCCCTGGTCTGGCCCCAGACTTTCCCTGTCAACGCCGGGATGGAGAGAGAGTAGGCTCTGCCTGCCTTCTCCTTACCTCCTTCCTCGCCTTAAATGGCTCTTTCTCTGTTGAAACAGGAGTCAATGAGATGACTACAGGGAAACCCTTTCCAAGAAATGGTACACCATCCCCTGGAAGTTACTGATCTTTATCACAAATGTCTGCATATGAGAAGGCCTCCTCTTCTAGGTCTCAAGCTGGACTGGAAGATCTTGGGCAATGCTTCTGGGTGAGGGGTTCTGAGATGATCTGCCCTGCATTCTCCTGGTACATAGAGCAGAAGGCTTGCCATGTTGCAATGAGGCTGGGTAGCCACCACTGGCTACATGAAATCAGGCAGATCAAGAACTATTGATAGTGACTGCTGGACCTGTCCTCAGAGTCTGAGTCAGGAACCGCTACAGAGGGCAGTGGATGGCGGGGGTGGGAGGGTGAGGGGTGGGAAGGGGAGGTTGGCATCTGTATCAATCTGAACCCTGTGTTTAAAGTCTAGCTTGATGCAGGAGGATGTCTCCTGGCCATTAACTCGCACTTACCCTTCAGGTTCCCTTTGCCTGATTTGACCCACATGCCTCATGTTCCTTGTGGGTAGCTTCACCTGGGTGTGACCTTTAAGCCATTTTAAGACAGTAAGGATGAGTCTGATCCTCAGCTGATCTGAACCCATAGCTGGTTGGTTCTGCAGGAATTTCCCAGAGGCCCTGTGTGGCAGCAAACATTAAGTCTTAAGTTGCTGAACGGCATGAGATCTGCCTGTGCCAGGAGAGAGGAGGTGACCAAGGGCAAGAGTGAGATGCAGGGTAACAATTATCTCCCAACGCAGAAGCTTGCCACTATTAAGCACTGCTATGGCTGTGTACAAGTGTGTACAAGTGTGGCTGAGCTCTGCCCGGATGAGGAAAATGGAATCCTGGTTTCTTGAACTCATTGCAAGTATCTTTTCTGACTTCTTAAGAGTCACAGGCCCCCTTCTCTCCACCTCTGCACACACAGCCCAGCTTTGGCTTCGAAAATCTTGTTCTAGCAGCTCCCCCTGAGCTGTCACCTTTCAACCTATCAGGGATAAGCTTAATGTGACCCAGTGCCTTTTCCTAGGTATATAAATGGGGGGGGTGTCCACTGTCTTGTTCTATGTCTTGACATTTCCTTCATGTCAAGAAGGGAATGCCTTTCCTCCACTACAAAGTGGTGGATTCAGAAAGTCCACTGGTCCCAGTGCTGGTACAGTCACCATCTAACTTTGTCCCTAACAGTGTAGATAACAGTAGGAGAGTGGGGAAGGGCTAACTAAGTTCACCCTGGTGTCACATATAGAGCGTTTGACCTTCAGTAAACCCCAGTGAACGTCTTCTATTTCTGCAACCTCTGGTTAACTATAGGTCTCCTAGATGCCGGGGTTTCCCTTCACCTTGACTAATAGATGCCATGAAACAGCCACAACTGAATCCCTGCTTGAGCGACCACAAATGGGTAACCACCAGGCTCGTCGCACATCGGGAGGAACAGAGCTGACATCCATTGAAGTGTCATTTGGGACGGAGCCCACACTAGACACTGACTGTACATTGCCTCATCCAGTCCTCATAACTTGACTCCTACGGGCATGGAAGCCGGAAAACATGAAAGCCACGTTGCCGACAAGTAGTGGTTGGTAGGTCTGTGGGCCTGAATGGCAGAGCCTAAAGCCACCTATGGCGAACAGTATGAATTCCATTGGGAAGGCAATTCCTTTTCTATCTAGGCTTCCCAACTCCCCAAAGCAGAAAGCTGACGCTCGTGTTTAGAAAAGAGACTCAGGGGGAGCGGCATTCTCCTTAAAGCCAACTCCCACTTCTTTCAAGCCAGGCTTAATGACCCAAACTGCCAGCAAGGATGAAAGAATCTTGTTAATGAAGTCCTCCACCATGGGAAGAAGATGAAAGAAAAAAGAAAGCGGGGAGGGAGGGAACAATCCTTCACAAATATTTTCTGTTAATAAATTCCATTTTGCCTCTAAAATGTTTGCCAACTATCTAAGTGGACAAATTTTTCACATACCAGGGCAAACCATAGCCCAAAGGGCTCTCTGGTCTGCCTGCCTACAGACTTGGTGTCTACAGTCTCTCTAGGGGCAGCCTCTTGGGGATCATGTAGTCTTTCGCGGAGATGTTCCTTTGCCTTGAGGAGGCTCAGGGAATTTAGGCTCGCTCTTCTCCTGTCCAGGAGGAAGATGTTCTGAAGTCTTGCACGCCTTCCTTTCCTGCTTCCTTCTCATCCCCTCTCCCTTCCTTTCCACTCCTTCTCCTGAACTGGAATGTGGAAGGCTTGCCTCTCAGCTTTCCTGCCATTATCCCGGGGGAATCTAGGGCAGTTCGGCTTGGAGCCTGTCCCTTCCACCCTTCCACCCTTCCCCCTTTCTCCTTTTCTTCTATTCTCTGTCCTCTCAAACTTACTGGTATGGGAATCAAGGGGTTCCCAAACCCTGGGTGCCCTCTTTCTATATTCCCCAAATCCTGCTTTTTTGTGTGTTAGCAGATTTCACACATATACTAAGGGCTTATCTACTGTGTCTGTTTCCAAAAAGAACACACGGTCTCAATATTGGTTTGAAGGGGGTTTGGGTTAGCACCAAGGTCTTGTTCATCTTGTTGAGATAATGGTCATCTGGAGACTCTGAAGTCATGGGGAGGGGGAGGGGGGATCTGAAGGAGAAAGATAGTCATTCATCAGCTGCTTCTGTCAGATTAGAGATCAGATGTGGATCTAGGGAAAGCTAAAATGGGCCACAGGGCTGGTTTGTCTACTCCCTGGTGGAACATTCCTCCTCCTGTCAGCTCAGTTTTCTCCTTTCTTGGAGTGGAGAAGAGCTAATTCCCACCCTGTGGTCCTTACCCAGCCTCATTAAGATAGTGCACCCAAGATGATTGCTTATTTCGGAAAGAGGCACACTTACTCTCCTACAGGTCAACAGTAGAGTGGATTGCTTTTTCTATTTCTTCTTCTGGTGGACATTAGACACCAGAAGAAAAAGAGCCTGATGTCTTCTTATACTTTTACTCTAATTTTTATTACATTTTATTTTATTTTGTGTGTGGAAGGAGGGGGCATATGGGCACTGTCGCCATGCATGTATGTTGTGTGTGAGTGTGTGAGTTCTCTCCATCTGCCATGTGGGTTTTGAGGAATGGCATGCTTACCTGTGTGTCTGTGCACCACATGCCTGTCTGGTACCCATGGAGGCCAGAAGAAAGCATCAGGTACCATGAAACTGTAGTTACAGATGGTTATGAGCTACCATATGGGTACTAGAAAGCCAGTGCACACATAACATTGCACACAGGTCCTTTGGAAGAGCAATACTTGCTCTTAAATACTGAGCCCATGAGGATTTCTTCTTCTATGAGAACACAGAACCAGAGACTTGGGTGGTCAAGACCCATCTAAGTTCATAATACCCAGGTCTTACTCTACATTCAAGGTAGTCTTTCCTTTCCTTTAGCAGCTACTTATTACCACATGATGGCAGGTGCTAAGGATGTACTGGTAAGTAGACGGTGCCCCTGATGGCACATAGCGGTGCCATAAGCCAACAGGACTCCACTGGAGGATGGAGCACACAACCAGAGCTGTCTTTAATCAATTGAAAACTTCACCTTAGCATAAACGGTTTGACCCCGTAATTCACTTCTACATTTATTCTTATATGTGTGTACACATATATGCAAGTATAGCAATATAATGAGGTAACATTTGTTTATAATAAATTATTTGTCAATATAATGCTTCCCACAGCAAATGTCTAGAGGTATCCCTTAAGTCTTCCAATACAATGTTGGATTAAATACACGACAGTATATCCACTATGGAATTCTTTCCAACTATAAAACACACAAGTAAATTTTATGTAGACATGCATAAAATAATCTCCAAGAGATATTGCTAAGAGAAAACAGCAAGGGAGCCAAGTGGGCTCCTGTGTTTGTAAAGTAAAGGAATCCAGGCATGATGATGGTGCTTGCCTATAAGCCTAGCATTTTGATAGTAAAGGCAAGACGATCAGGAATTCAAGGTCATCCTGGGCTACATGGTGAGTTTCAGGCCAGCCTGGGTTACAGGAGACTCTGTCTCAAAACCAAGATGAAGAAAGACAGGGGTGGGGTGGGGGTGGGTAATAAAAAAGAATATGCTCTCTCTCTCTCTCTCTCTCTCTCTCTCTCTCTCTCTCTCTCTCTCTCTCTCTCTCTCTCTGTGTGTGTGTACATGCGTGTGTGGGTGCACACATGCCATAATGTGCATGCAGAGGTTAGAAGACCGATATTTCCTTTTTCTGCGGGTTCCAGAGGGGTGAACACAGGTAATCAGGTTTGCAAGTGAATTTCTCTCCTGAGCTGTCTCACTGGCCCTTATTCAAACATTTTGATTTAACTTTTAAAGAGGAGAGGATAGTAGCAAACTGAAGTGTGTGCCTTTGATGGGTTAGGGGCAGCCACATGGTTTTATCTGTTATTCATGTGGGGTGATGTTGTCAGCTTCAGTATTGCCAGGTCCTTCAGTTCTTCAGACTGGAAATATGTTCAAAAAAGCATTCGACTTATAAATGGTGTCTCAAACTTAAAACAAAAAACAGAAGCCATCATGTTAAATGAAGTAGGCATACAGCCGTGTTCTATCTGAACCTGACAACATATGATCCCTGTCCTAGAGGCTTCAACATCCACCAGGAATCTACTGTCATCCTTGAGGAGAGTGGTGACAACAGTCACTTAGGCCAGGGGAGGCAGGATGGCAGGACAAGCCAGATATGTAGAAAATAAAGACTGACGTATATGGTAGGTGTGTGGAGAAATGAAAATAGATATACAATGACATTTGGATGCAAGGGATAAAAGGAACAAAGAAATGGATGATACACCAGATATTTGACCCTAAGGGTTTATAGACTGGAATAACTTGAAGACAAAAATGGAGTAAGAAAGGCTCTGATGTAGATGGAGTTTCTGTTCAGCCCGATCCTAATCCCTTCAGTTCCAAATAAACACACCGAGGCTTATACTAGTTATAAAGTGTTTGGTCAATAGCTTGGGCTTCTTATTGGCTAGCTCTCTCTTAATTAGTATCCCATTTCTATTAAACCACATATTGCCTCAAGGCTGTGGCTAACCTGTAATGCTCTGGCATGTCACTCCTTCGGCATCTCTCAAGCGGCTCTTCTCCCCATTCCTCTTCCCTGCCTCCTCCCAGTGTGGTCGCCTGCCTGTCCATTGGTCAAAACAGCTTTATCCATCAACTGATAAGAGAAAAAAATAGCCACAGCATACAGAAAGACATCCCCCATCACTCTGACAAGGAGACTTCAATTTTCACCTCACTACCACAGTCCTCAGTGATTTAAAAAAAACATGAAATATTTATAATAATACCATCACATGAGACACATGCTAATCAGTGAAGTGCATATACAGTGAAATGCATATACAGTGCTCACAATGCTAAAAAAAAAGTTATTGCTTTCAGTGCTGGGTTCTGAATCCAAGCCTTGAGCATTCAAGATAAGTGTCTACTAATGAGTTGCAGCCCCAGCCCTGAGATGGTAATGTTGCATTTGCTGTGATTCACTCTCCAGCATTCTTTTCCTGTTTAGCAACCAGGTGGAGGCTACTCCTTCTGCTTGGCAACAGTTCAGGGTCATTTCCTGGTCAATGATAGCCTAGATCAATTCTGGTACTATTATTAGGACTGAATCAGGGCTGGAAGCCTGAACTATTGCAACCACATGGCTACATTGAGGAGAATAAGTCTGAGACAAAGCCAATAGAGTTCACATGGTGATAAGGAGAGAGAGATCAGGACCTGATTGATCTAAGAATTAGTATTGGAGCCTAGCATTTTCAGATTACGTTTGAGCTAGCATATTCCTTTCTGCCTTCAATATGTGCATTTTAGCAAACAAATGCAATCTTGTACAGGTAGGGAACCACTGAGTGGGTAGTTACTTTTGTGTCACTGTAATAAAATGCCTACCAGAAACAACTTACAGGAGGAAAATTTTGGC
The DNA here is from genome assembly GCF_017639785.1 of Mesocricetus auratus. Classification (NCBI taxonomy): domain Eukaryota; kingdom Metazoa; phylum Chordata; class Mammalia; order Rodentia; family Cricetidae; genus Mesocricetus; species Mesocricetus auratus. Next base: position 35,574,272 of record NW_024429194.1, on the reverse strand, counting down.
TCCTGGTTTAGAATGTCTGAGTTCATCACAGCAGAGAAACTGCGGCATAGCTGTTCCGTCTGTGCTGGCAGGAGACTGCAGCGAATGAAGGCCTTTCACATGGTGGTAGACCAGGAGGCAAAGAGCACAACTGGGCGTGCTACAATCTTCAAAGACCTGCTCCCTACTGATCTATTTCCATCAACTAGCCTCCATTTCCCAAAGGTTCCACAGTCTCCCAGAATAACTCCCCTAGCAGAGGAAGAAGTATATGAAATGCTCCCAGGTATGTAGGGGCAGTTTGTCTATTTCAGACTCAAATCATTACATAGAGTCTCCTGGGTAGCTTGAACTGTCAACTTCACAGCCCGGAGTCATCTGAGAGGCAGGCCTCAACTGAGGAACTGTGGATAAGATTGACTTGTGGGCAGGCCTGGTGGTGGCGGTGGTGGTGGGAGACTGTCTTGACTGTCATCTGATGATGGAGGCCCAATCCACCATGGGCAGTACCATCCCTAGGAAGGTGGTCCTGAGCTATGTAAGAAAAGAAGCTGAGTGTAAGCGGGCCTGTGAGCCAGCTAGCAGGCAGCATCCTCCATGGTTCCTGCAATAATTCTTTGGCTGCGGAGTGAGTTCCTTGGTCAGAGGTAATGCTGTGCGGATTAACAAACAGGCATGCCTTCAAGTTCCAGCCTTGAATTTCATCAGTGCTGGAATGGGACCTGGGATTACACAACGAATAAACCCCTTTCTTGCTTAGGCTGCTTTGAGCCAGAGTGCTTTTTTACAGCAACAGAAGTGGAACTAGAATGTTCAGTGCCTGGCACACTGGCACCCTGAGATTTCCCAGCTTCCTAATTTCCTTGGAGACTCTGTCATTGGGAAGTAGCTAGCATGGCTCTTAACAGCTGAGAGCATCAGCTCCTGCCTGTAACAGCCTCACAGTAGTCCTGTGAGACACTTCCATATCGGTGAAAACTTAGCTACAGAGTCAGGTCTGAGCCAAAGGTGACAGAGGAAACAAAGAGCCTGGAGAGAGAGACAAGCAGGAGCCAGACTAGAGGGGGCAGAATCGGGGCAAAGGAAAACTGATGCTGTTTTTAGATCCAAAGCTCCGTTGGGGAGGCTTGAGATTCCATAACACCAAACATGCGGGTCAGTCTGGGGGCTTTGGTGCCCTACAGCACGTAGACCCAAGAGCACTGCAGCAATTGCCTCCAGGAGGCAAACCTGCAGAAAAACATCAAAGGGCTAATGCAGGAGCAGTGAGGCCTCGCTGGAGCTTGAAACTGCTTGCGTGCATGCGTGAGTGTGTGTGTGTGTGTGTGTGTGTGTGTGTGTGTGTGTGCATGTAGTGCATATGTGCGTGTGTGTATGTAGTGCATGTGTGTACATGTGTGTTTACGTGGTGCATGTGTGTGAGTATATAGTGCATGTGTGTGTATGTAGTGCATGTGTATGTGTGTGTATGTAGTGCATGTATGCATGTGTGTATGTGCACACATGTGTAGTGCGTGTGTGTGTGCGTGTGTGTGTGTGTATGTGTGGGGAATGGTCAGAGCAGCATCCAAGCCCCACCTTGTTATCTTCTTGAGAAACTTGACTGACACAAGTTAGAAAAAAAGTTTTATTGCCATTGGTTTGAATTAATTAATTGAGACACCTCATTAAGAAGCCTTGTCTTACCTGGAGCTTACTATATAGTACAGGTTATTCTCAAATTCAGAGATCCACCTGTCTCTGTCTCCTGAGTACTAAGACTAAAGGTGTGTGTCAACATGCACAGCTGGCTTGATTTAAATTTGGTTTTTGTTCTTTATTTGATTTATTTGTTTATCTATTTATCTATCATTATTGAGGCAGAGTCTTACATAGCCCCAGCTGGCCTCAAAGTTGTTATGTAGCTGTGGATGACTTTGAACTAGTGATCCTCCTGCCTCTACTTCTCTAGGCCCAGGGTTACATGCAAGCACCATCATGCCCAGTGTTCTGCTTTTAGTCATTGTTTAGGTTACTACACCTTGGGATGACTTCTGTTTTGTAGCTTCTCACTGCCTGGCCCATCACCCTCACTCTTCTCGTATCGAGAGGAAAAGAGAGATGCATGTTGTTCCTATGCCTTGGGCTTCCTCCTCAAGAGCAAGGGAGAAAATGGCTATCTTACTGGATTGAAAGATTTGAAGGCGTCTAGAGTCAATTACGACTGAGATTGCAGCGTGCACATCGCCACTGATTAGCAAGCACACTCTCAAACTGCTCAAATCAGTCAACTCATTCATTCATTTCTTTTAGTTGAAGATAGATCTTTCTCATACAATACATTCAGATTATGGTTTCCCCTCATCCCTTCCAGATCCTCTACGCCTCCCCACCCACCTAAAACTATACCTTTCTTTCCCACTCTTATTAGAAAACAAAAATGGTTTACAGGTGATGGAGGTGCAGGCCTTCAATCCCAAAACTTGGGAGGAAGAGGCAGGTGGATCTCTGAGTTCGAGACCAGCCTGGTCTACAGGATGAGTTCCAGAGAAACCCTGTCTCAAAAACAAAACAACAACAAAAAAGAGAGAGATGTAGAGAAGGAGGAGGAGGAGGAAGAGGAGCAACATGAGGAGGAGGAGGAGGAGGAGGAAAGAAAACAATCTGGCACCTAGAAATAATAATAATAAAATAAGATAAAATAAAAACAAACAAACTGGAATAGGACAAAACAAAAAAAGAGCAAAAGAAAAAGCACAAGAAACACACAGATGCACACACACACACACACATACACACATTTACACACACAAGCCCACAAAAACACAATTGGAAGCTATAATATATATGCAAAACCCTGCAAAGTTAAAAAAAGCTCAGACAATGCATTTACAAGACAAAGAACCTCTAAAAATGCTATTGAGTTCATTTTGTGTTGATCATCTACTCTGGAGTTGGCCTTAAGTGTGGGGTGTGTACCCAGACTCTGCTGGAGAAAACTAAATTTTCCTTTGCAAGCAGTTATCAATTGGAGACAACTTCTGGGTTAGGGATGGGGCTTGGTTCCACCTCCTCTTTCATAACTAGGACACCATCAGGCACACACCCATACAGACTGTTCTTGCTGCCACAGCCTCTGCAAGTTCATATGTGCATCAGAGCTGTTATATTGAGAAGTCCTTGTTTCTTTAATGTCTTCTAACGCCCCTGACCCTTATAAACATTCTGCTTCCTCTCCCACAGAGTTTCACAAACCCTATGGGAACTTTCATTTATATAATGAACATATAGTTATTACTATGTGCCAGGAATTCTGCTGTGTATCAGAGATACAAATCTGATCAAGAAATATGAGAGCTAACAATTCAGGAAGAGCTCAGGTGCTGTGGGTCCCATGTAGTGGGCCATCTTCTGTGAACCTCCTGCATCTGTGGCTTGGGTGTGTGGGGGTCCCCTCATGGCAGGAAACTGAGGAGTCTCCCATGTGTCTTTGGTGACTTTGCCTCAAGAAGGCACCTGGACTCAGATTGGGCTCCAAAGCGAATGTCTGGCTGAGCAGTGACAGTAACCAAATGCAATGTGGTCCTATCTTGGCCACTGTAAAGCCAAAGCAAACGAAGCAAAGCCATAGAATAATAAGAAAGGTTTATTACCTGCCAGAGGTAAGGGGTGTGTGGGAGGCCATTTCAAAGCATTGCCCTTGGACAAAGGGAGCTATGGAGATTTTATCTGGGAAGCTATACTGTTCACATGGGAGGGCACTTTGGGGGAGGGCAGCTTCCTAGGCACATTCACTTCAGAAGTATCCCATCTTCCTGAGAGTAGAAAATGTAATGTCTTAGTTGCATTGAGAGCATGCTTATTTAAAGTTACAGAGCACACAATTCAATACATGTAGTGGTAGGCAGGATGGTCTGAGTATGGTCATCTCATATCATAAAGATGGCAGACAGGAGCACCTCTGGGAAGGTTGTGCTCCCCATCACAATATTTGGGGTGGAAAAAAAAGAAAGGACACTTTGAAGGTGTGTCACTCCAGGAGTTTGCTCCTCAGAGTGCCTGTACAGGTCGGCAGTGAGCAGTTTTTGAGCCCAGTGCACAGTGTAATCGGGATCAAGTAAAGAGGTTTTAAAATAAAAAAGACCCTAGACTTGGCAGCTGGAACTCTGAGTGAGTGGGTTTGGGGTAGGACTTTACACTCATATCTTATAAACTTCCTACATTATTGATTCTAATGGAGATGGTCCATAGACCATACTTTGTTTTTTCATTTTTTTTTCTTTTTTCACTTTTTAAAAAAATTTAAGTTAGAAACAAGCTTTTTTCACATGTCAATCCCAGCTCCCTCTCCCTAGTCTCCTCCCCATCCCTCCCCACCGGGCCCTCCAGCCCCCCCCCCCACCCAATCTCCACTCCAAACCCCAAGAAGGGTGAGGCCCTCCATGGTGGATCTCCAGGGTCTAGGCCCTCCCACAAGAGTCCAGGTTGAGAGAGCATCCCTCATTGTGGGATGGGCACTCAAAGTCTATTTGTACACCAGGGATAAATAGTACCCAAGGCCCCATAGATTACCTAGGCCTCCTCACTGACACCATATTCAGGGGGTCTGGGTCAGTCCCATGCTGTCTACGCAGCCATCAATCTGGGGTCCAAGAGCTCCTCCTTGTTCAGGTCAACTGTTTCTGTGGGTTAAACCAGCCCAGTCTTATCTCCTTTGCTCATCAGTTCTCCCTTTCTGTCACTGGATTCCAGGAGTTCAGTACAGTGTTTACCTGTGGGTATCTGCCTCTGCTTCCATCAGTTGCTGGATGAAGATTCTGTTTCCCAGACTCTCTGGCAGTGGGATTGTATGCTGGCACTCCCCTGATTCATGTCTAAAATCCATATATGAGTGAGTACATACCATGTTTCTCTTTTTGTAACTGGGTTACCTCACTCAGGATGGTTTCTTATAGTGCCATCTGTTTGCCTGCAAATTTCAAGATACCTTTGGTTTGGTTTTTTTTTTCCGCTGAATAGTACTCCATTGTGTAAATGTACCACATTTTCTCTATCCACTCTTCAGTTGAGGGCCATCTAGGTTGCTTCCAGGTTCTAGCTATTATAATTAATGCTGCTATGAACATAGTGGAACAGACATCCTTGTTGTATGAACGTACATCTTTTGGGTATATGCCTAAGAGTGGATTGCTGGGTCTTGTGGTAGACTGATTCCCATTTTCCTGAGGAATCTCCATACTGATTTCCAAAGTAGCTGTACAAGTCAGCACTCCCACCAGCAGTGAAGGAGTGTTCCCCTTTCTCCACATTCTCTCCAGGATAAACTGTCATTGGAGTTTTTGATATTAGCCATTCTGACAGGAGTAAGATGGTATCTCAGAGTTGTTTTGAAGACCATACTTTGGAAAGGACTAAAGTTACCTGATTACTCTGAGATACTAAAACTTCTCTAGTGCTGAATCCCATGCTTTGAGTTAGAAGTCACTCACGTGGAGCCTAAAGAGTGGCCTCTCACATAGAGTAGCTTCTCTTACAAGGTACAGAGTGTGACTTTTTCCTTTATGGGGTCAGTTAACAATAACTGGAGAATGTCTGTTTGATTAAAAGCTGTATGTATTTAAGAGTCATTCTTACTTCAGATTTATTGAAAGAAGTTGTGTGAAACTGCAATGTGAGGACCAAATAATTTCCAGTCAGAAAAGCACCTATCAGGCTGGATATCAGCGGCATGGAGCACTTGGCTGGCAGGCATGAAGCTTGGTTTTGGTCTCCAGTAGCAAAGACAAACATTGACAAACTCCTGCATACCCTAATCAAAGCAGCAATGAAAATTAGAGCCTGGGCTCTGAAGCTAGTTTGACAGTTTTCAAATCTGAGTTTGTTCACTTATGGGTCTTGAGACCTTGGATCTGTCACTTTCCCTCTTCATTTCTCAGTTTTCTCATTTAAATATAAGGCTGGTTAGAGTGCCTGCCTCAAGGGATGTCACAGGAGTTAAGTGTGTTAACATGTGAAATAAACACTTAACATGCCTAACAAGAAATAGTGCCTGTTACTTAGATCCCAAGAGAGAGTGCCAAACTAGGAAGATAGGTCTGCCTTGACCTTCAGTTCCCACGGGCTAGTAGTTTTTCTGTTAGTCTCTAGGGACAGGAAATTAAGTCTGGAGCTTATGGGAGTCGATGTGGCAGCTCTGATGCATTAATACAAAACCAGGATCCTGGAAGGACAGTAATATCCTGCAAAAGTTATAGGGTATTAAAAAGCCCATCTGCAGCGTGGAAAAGTGGGATGGAAGCATGCTTGTTTTAACTGAACTCTAGCTCAGGAGAGGGAAGGATCTCCTTTAAGAATTCTAAACCATCATCAAGACCCTCTGGTATGTCAGGGTTTACAGAAATAGTTCCCATGCAACCTAGAAATCCCTAGGCTAAGAAATAACATAAACTTTGGTCTGGGCCAATTACTCTGTGTTAGAAACAAGCATGGATTATACCAGATCTCTCCAGATGACATCTCTGCTGAAGATGAGCTTGCCTTCTTAAATCATGTAAGACACAAAGGGGAAAAAATGTGAGCAAGAGTCTACAGGCCCAGTGAACAACAGGATTAGACCTTCCAGAACGTTAGACTGTAGAGCCATTTTAGATTATGAGCTAGGAGCATTAAAATGTCTAACAACATAAAATAAGGTTTTTAAAAAACCACAAAAAATCTAGAAATAGAAGCAAAAGTCAGATTTTAAATATAAAACAAATAGTATGTTTTATTAGAGCCAAAAATATCATTCAGATTTAGAACTCAACAAACACACTACATGGTACATTAGATATAGCTCAGGAAGAATTCAAGATGTTGGGGGTAAAAGTGGGAGATGAGGTGGCTAGAGACTAGGTGAAAACTGACAGACAGGTAAGAGAAGTTCAGAAGAAAAGGTAGTGCCACCTGGATGCTGAGTGTTTGAAGAGAAGAAACTAAAGTTGAATGCAATAAGGATGTCTTGGCCCAGAAATCACAGCCAACCCTAAACTAGACAAAGGAAAGGAGTCTTTCAGATGCACCACAGTGGAACTGCAGATCAGCAAGGGAAAAAAGGAGAATGTGTATAATAGAGAATGCGGGGGAGGAGTGAGGTCACGGCCAGCTGAGGATGTTTCGGGAGAAGACATGAGGACCATGAGAGAGTGTGGGTCCTAGGACCTGTAACCCAGGAGGAGGCCTACATAAAGGAACTTCTGGTAGACTGACGTTGAGGAACACGGAACACGATGGGAGGGGGCAATAGTGGCTTCAAAGTATACAGAGGAGCCAGGCATGGTAGCACATGCCTGTCACCCTAGCACTGGGAGAAAGAGATAAAACATTGAATAGTTTCAAACCATGGCTACATAGTGAGATGCCACCTCAAAGCAGAACATTATGGGCACAGGTTGCAAGAGCACACAGAGTACCGGAGGCTGTTGAGAGCTCTTGACTTGTTACAAGGATACAATGAGACAAAAGAAATAGGCTTGTTAACGAAAAAGCATTTTCCAAAGGAAGTGAACTTATTTTGGGACTCTTTTTCTCAATTCCAAACTACTGTTTGTTTTCCTTCTTCTTCTTCTTCTTCTTCTTCTTCTTCTTCTTCTTCTTCTTCTTCTTCTTCTTCTTCTTCTTCTTCTTCTTCTTCTTCTTCTTCTTCCTTCTCCTTCTCCTTCTCCTCCTCCTCCTCCTCCTCCTCCTCCTCCTCCTCCTCCTCCTCCTCCTTCTCCTTCTCCTCCTTCTCCTTCTTCGTCTTCTTTGTCATCTTCTTTGTCTTCTTCGTCATCGTCTTCTCCTTAATTTTATTTCTAATAGCACAGAGGCTTTTCAGAGCTCTGACGTGTGCTGCACTATGTACTGAGTAAATGTTGAGCAAATGCTTTGGTTTCACTTTGGATGAACCATCCTGTGTGCTGCAATGACATTATCAAATAGAGATGGAGCACATTAACCCATTTCTTTTTCTCTTGTCATTACTGTCAGCTTAGACTGGTCCTGTTGAGTCAGATTGGTCCCAACATGAGCATTGTCTGGTCATAGGGAAGTCCCTGAAATCCTGTCTTTCTTTGTGTGTGGCTTTGTATTTTTACATAGCCTCCAGACCCCTGAGATGTGGTTGGTGATAGAAAGTTGGGAAACATTTGCCCAGGAAACTTTAAGCGTTATACACAGTCTGCTAATGAATGTGAGTCAATTAGAAAAGGCTAGCCCTGGGAAAATGTTGAGTTGGGTCGGATACCACTAGACTCATTCAATCATTTATCCTGAAGTATTTTTCATCTGGCCTGCGAATTGAGGACACACTTGGGAGCACCGAGAAGAGTCTGATCTTCCAGCACATTTCCGTTGAGTGTGACCGTGAGACAGCCTGCCAATGACCTGAAGTGCTGCAAGCAGAGTGCCTGCCCTCTGGCATGTCAACCGTAACGTGAGATACAGAGACATCACTACGACATGGCTGTAGAAGCATTATATAATGGAAGCAGCACAGATGCGGCGATGGGGAAATGTCGGGATTAGACTAGAGAGCAAGGAAACAGCAAGGGTAGCTGAAAGGGAATGAAACCGCAGTGAGCTAGCCAAGGCCAAAGTGAACACTGAGCAGGAAAGTCAGGCGGAGGCCAACCCAGAAATAGTCCTGTAAGGGAAGGTCGGAATAAACCTGTACTTGGGGGCCTCTGGGTGGGTATCAAAGACTGTTATGATAAGCGAATTATGAAAGGGCCCGACTGATTTTTTAAAAGTATGCTTGCTTTGGCTGTAGACCCATGCTGCCTTTACAGGAGAGAACAAGTAGCTAGGGAAGTCCACAAGGCAGACATTGAGTGGTGGCGGACAGGATACACCCGAGTGGCTGTAGTGTGCATGGAATGTGGGAGGACATGGGAGACACTTCTACGGGATAAGCCATAGGGACTTGGTGACTCAATGGAGACTGTGAAGCAGAAAGGGGACTCATGAGGGGGCTGGGGGGCGGGGCTTGAGCATCAGGTGGTGGGTAGAAAGTTCCATTTTCCTGTGTAAGGACAAAGCTACCGCCTATAATGGAACAGACTAGGCAAAGAAGGCTCAAGGAACCCAGAGCCAGCTTGAGAGATGCGCAGCCGGTACTGTCCTCCCTGCCGCAGGGTCCACCAGGGAAGACTTTGTGCTTAGCTGAGTGTTCTGCTGTTTTCATCACTTGGGCAAAATGCCTGACAAAAGTCGCTTAAGGAAGGAAGGTTTTATCTTGACTCACAATTTGAGGGTGTCGTCTGTCATCAAGGCAGCAGAAGCACTGATAACACTGCGGCCTCTTCAGGAAGCAGAGGTGATGAAGGCTGGTGCTCAGCTTGCCTTCTCCCTCTTCTGCAGTTCAAGACCCCAGCCCGTGGAATGGTCCACTTACAGTTGGTGCAGCATTCCACCTCAGTTAAGCCTGTCTAGACACTCCTTCACAGATACACTCAAAGTGTGTCTCCTAGGTGTCTCTAGACACAGGCAAGTTGATGGTATCAACACTGCAGCTGGTATCGTTAAAGCCAGCGATGATTTCAACCTTTGAACTTGTGTTTTTGTAAGTGAGGACTGATGCTATAATGAAATATGTGTGTGAACAGAGGGCGTAAACATGAAGTCCTCTGTGCCTCATTGCCCCATTCAGATAGCATCCAGTGAACTCACTGCTTATGTAGTCAGGTGACACTCACATGGGCACTATATAAGCATGTTTTAGACTCTGGTAACTGATTAGTCACAAAACACTGGGATCCCCTATTCATGTCCCCTGTCAACGCGACTAACCAAGTCCATTCTGAAAGGCCATTGCCATTCAGGTTAGAATTAGTTTCCAATGCAGAAGGAGGGAGTTCTAAGACACAGTGTGACTAAGAATGTTTTCCTAAGGCCTATGTCTTTTTGTATTAGCACCAGCTTATGCTGAAAGTGGCCTAGAAGGAGATGGAGACACAGGGCAATATTTATTAAGGCCAAATGTCAGCAGAATGAAGATGTATCAGAAACCTTGTGTTGGTTTTGGGCAGTATTTCTACTCTTTGACAAAAGCAGAATACCACAAAATGCAAATTTTGCAACTCAGTGATTCCTCTGCGTACAAGTTGGTGTTTTTAGACTTTCGTTTAAAACCAACATTGTAGAATATAAGTAGTAAAATTGGTGCTAATAATTTAAAGTTTTTATTTTTCTTTCTTATTTTGTACTACTAGGAATTGAATTCAGTATCTCTGACCTATCAGGGAAGGTGGCTCCAATTGCACTATTATTCTCAACCATTAAAGTTTTAATTTCCCTCTATTTCAATTGATACCTAGTAGAACCACAAACACTAAGAAAAGGCTCTGTGGTAGCTACTGTTATAGTCACACCCCGTATGTGTCTCTCTTTGTGTTGGAGCAGGAGCACAGATGGGGCGGACCTTTGGAGAACAGGTCCCCAGCTTCTTATAAATGTAAGTATGGTTTTAACATATGACCTGGCAATCTCACTCTTAGTTATATTATTAAATGGGTGGCAAATTTCCATCCTCATAAAAACCCTCCTAGAACTGTTTATAATGGCATTATCCATAGTTACTGAAATTTAGAAGTGGCCAAGATGTCCTTTAACACCATTTGCACATGGATAAAGAAATTGCTCCATCTATGCGATGGAGTGTTATTGATCAATTAAAACATTGCTCTCGGACCATGAGAAAGTGATGGAGGAATTGCTTAGTAAAAGATGACAGGCTTTAGCCAGGCATGGTGTCACATGCCTTTGATCCAGAACTCAGGAGGCAGAGACAGGTGGATTTCTGAGTTCAAGGCTAGCCTGGTCTACAAAGAAAATTCCAGGACAGCCAGGGCTATACAGAGAAATCTGTTAAAAACACAACAAAACCCCCAAAACAACAAAAAAGCAAACAGATGACAGGCTTCATCTGTAATGTGCTGTGTTTGTGATTCCCCATAGATCTGCCACCCTAGAAAAGGTAACACTAAAGTGTCAGTAAAAACATCCGTGGTTGGTGGGAGTGTGAGGTAGCAGAAAGGGAAAGCATGACTAAGTGGACCACAGTCATTGCAATATCTATATGATGTTGTAATGATGCATACATGATGCTATATATCTGTCAAAACCCACAGAACGTCCAGTACAAAGAGAGACACTTACACAGTGTGACTGCAACATTGTAACCACTGAATCTTTTCCTGTTAATATAGGAGACCTAATGTGTCTGCCTCCAATAGACTCATTTCAACTTTCACTAAAATTATAGCTAAATTTAAAGTAAGGAGCCTGAACTCCCCCCACCCTGCCCCACTGCCCTTGGAGACATGGTTTCTCTGTGTAGCCTTGGCTGTCCTGGAACTCACTCTACAGACTAGGCTGGCCTCACACTCACAGAGATGCTCCTGCCTCTGCCTCCAGAATGCTGGGATTAAAGGAGTACACACCTGTTCCCTCCCAATTAATTAACCCGACTAAGAACAATGTGCGGTGACAGTGGCAGCCGCTGGAAGGGAAGGGATTTATTTTAGTGACTGTTCTGGGTGGATGCTTGTTCACTTGTCTCCATAGTAAAGGAAGCTTTGCATCCCCCCCCCCCCCAGAAGGGGCTGAAAAACTACTGGATCTTTGGTTTTCCTGTCCACAGCCAGATGCAAATCAAGGATGTGGGACTCTTTACATTCTCCCAGGATTTGTCCAGGATGCACTTTTGAAAGATGTGTCATGTTCAGTTATACAAGGGACCGTGCAAGAGATGCTTCACTGAGGAGAGCCCTGTAGTGCCTCTTGCTGGAAGTGTGGTTCCCTGGTGAAGTTCACTGGGGATGATTCGGGCTTGACTCAACCCAGTGCCTCTGTAAATCCTGTAAGAATTTCATGAAGCCTTCTCAATTGGTTAATTATTTTTACTCAGACCCCAGGAAGGTTTTGCAACTCCCACAGGGCTGAAGCATTGAGGTCCTTGATGTGGCAGTGACCATGTCAATAATATACATTCACTCAGGACTTCATTCATTCATGGCTTCCTCCTCGCTCACAATTGCCCTTGGTTACTCTTCCTAACCATATGGTAAGATCCTAATGCTACATTTTGGCTATAGAGCATAGAGAAAACCAATCACAAGCTGACTAGGAAACTTCCTCCCTGCTGGCTAGCTTTCATGGTGCCAGTGGGTGTGTTCGGGCTGCTGAGGGAGAAAGGTATCAATGGTTACCCAGTATGGCATACGGCACTGCATGCTACAATATTGACCTCCCAGGAAAGATATACCTACTGGTACAGCAGTGGCATGATTGCCATGGAAAAATTAGCTGCTTTCTGATTGGATTTGAGGTCTGTTCCATAGGAGGGTGTTTCAGGCCTGGTCTGTAATCTTGGTCAAAAGCCCATGGTGGGGGAAGGTCATAGGTCTTGAGTAGAACCTGCTAGTGTTATTTTGCTAAATGATGCTGTCAAACTGCCTTCTAAATATTCATGTTTATACCCGTAGACCTGGGATGCTTTCAACCTTGGTCAGGGAAGCTTCTTTTGTGGCAGGCATTGGTAAATGGAGAGATGAAGAGCTGGTTAACTTGGTGAAAACAAAGAGATTCAGCACTTAATCCTAAACTGAATGTCTATGCAACTCCTCCCTGAAAGGTTCTGGGAAGGTAAGAGCTGGAGGGTGAGCAGGAATGATGTGAAATACCATCTTCCGGACGTGACACGGCTATCGGAATCATGAACTCAGTGCAGCTGTGGCTACCTGCACAAGATCTACACAAGGTGAGGCCAGCTGAAGTCCTGGTATAGATGGGTAGGTGATCTCCAGGCCCCACTCCATATGGAGGAGCTTTTGGTAGTGGATATTTGCTGGACAAGTATCTTCATTGAAGGTGTGGCTACCTGTAGTTTTCCATGCCCCCGTGGATGTTCCCACACCCATGCACATACAGACAGCATTAACTGGACTTAGTGGGTTATAAAAGAGAAAAAGGTATGAATTTGGGGTATGTTGGGATACATAAGGATACTGGAGGGGGAGATAGGAATATGATTATATTTCATTGGCTATAAGTATGAAAGTCTCAAAGATTAAAATATTAAAGAATAAAATTAAATAATATAAAATAAAAATAAAGAATTGTTATTTAAAAGCTATACTCCAATAATGTGCGTTTAACAGCTGTGAGAATGACAAAATTAACTTAATTTTGCATTTCTTATCCCCACTCTGGGTCAATGTAAATAATTTGTTTTTCCATATTTATAAATGAAACACTTTTTTGATTTTCTCAACATAAAACCTACTTGGTCTGAAATCACAGGGATGAAACACTTTTTTGGCTTTTGTTTAACACACATGGTTGATTAAAAATTTTTTCAAGAGGGTCTGGAGAGATGGCTCACTCCGTGGGTAAAGTGTCTGCTGTACAAGCATGAAGATCTGACATTGAATCCATAGCATATAAAAGCTGGGCACAGGGATACACATATGTAACCCCATTGCTGGGGGAGTAGAGACAGGGGAGTCTTTGGTCCTTGCTTGATGGCCAGTGTAGCCAAAGCAGTGAAGTCCAGGTTTCATGAGAGACCCTGGTGTCAAAAAATAAGGTGGAGGGCCAGCGGGATGGCTCAGCAAGGAAAGGTGCTTGCTGCCCGGCCTGGTGACCTGAGCTCGATCCATACAGTGGATGGAGAGAACCCACTCTGCAAAGTTGTCTTCTGGCCCCTACATATATGCTGTGGTATGCCCTCAATACACAGACAACACATCATCATATACACATGCAACAATAATTTTAAAAAATTAAATTTGTTAGATTTATTTTACTTTTGGCTTGCTTGTATGTGTATGTACCACATGTGAGCCTAGAGCCTGCAGAGGCCAGAAGAGGGTGTTGAATCCCCTGGAACTGGAGTTACAGACAGTTGTGAGCCACCATGTGGGTGCTGGGAAATGAACCTGGGTTCTCTGCAAGAGCAGCAAGAGTTCTTAACATATGAGTATTGTCAAAGAGTAGACAAGAGTCTGAAGGTAGAGCGATTGTCATGCTGCGTGTAGACCTGGCACAAGAAAGAAAGAAAGAAAAAGAAAGGAAGGAAGGAAGGAAGGAAGGAAGGAAGGAAGGAAGGAAGGAAGGCAGGCAGGCAGGCAGGCAGGCAGGCAGGCAGGCAGGCAGGCAGGCAGGCAAGCGGGGAGGCATTGCTACTCATGGTGATGTTGACCTACTTATTTGTGTCACCACTCCAGGACTCCTCTGTACAGAGCGTGTAAAATGAAGGCATTGTAAAGGGAGGTGAGAGTCAGGCATTTTTCCTTAAGAAATCTCTGGGAGAGCTTCAGTATAGGAAAAGATGAGAGAGCGCTGCTGTGACTGGACGTAAGGAAACAGCACAAGACAGCCCAGAATCTCAGCCCATTGTCACCTGTCTTCCTGACTCACTGATGCCCCTGACCTCCAGAATTTCCAGAACCCCAGGGCACAGCTGTGGGACACACTGCCCTATTTTATACATAAGAGGGCAGAGGTCTTGCTGAAGGTCAGGCCAGGAGCTAGGTAGCAGTCACCGTGGAATTAGACCCAGGATCCTGACCTCTAGGTCAGTACCCTCTCCCTGCACCACTTTGCCTAGGTCCTGTTGCGGCCTCTTTTTGTTTATTGAGTGGGAAACACCCTACAAGCCCAAACATGAGCTCTGCTCTCTGTGAGGGGAAACAGCAGCCCCCACACAAATCGTTGTCACCACCTGGGCCACAGTACCAAGTGCCAGCAAAATTCCTCTGACTCTGGCAGATTGTGTGTGTCTGCAACTGCAGAGAGATTTCTTTAGGACCCCAGGGCCTCTGAGTAAGTTCTGTCTGGGATGAACCTTTGACTTGGAGTCAAGGCACCTTCTTTGAGTGCCCTCTGTGACGGTGATGTGCTTAGCTATGCACACTCTTGTGCTACTGGAGCCTTATCCTTTGGTGGGTACCGGTCTTAACTATCCTGCCAGATTCTCTGTTAGAGAGGACAGTTCCCTCATGCCTAGTTTGGTGTTCTGTACTTAGGTGGTTTGTAGTTAACAGTGCTTGGTTAATCATGCTTGAGTTCAGGGCCGTTTGACTCACTTATGATCATGAGAGGGAAGGGGAACAAAGCTAAAAGTCCAGAGGCAGGCAAACTTTTGAACCTGTAAGAGAGGGCGTGGCAAACGTGAGAAGGACCCGGATTGCAGCCAATGAGAGCTTACTACGAATAGCACTGCCCATTTGAACAGTCCATGAGTTAACCACTGTGGACACATGTGCTGGCTCAAGTCATCTGAGAGGAGGGAAACTCAACTGAGAAAATACCCTTATATGATCAGACTGTAGGCAAGCCTGTGGACATTTTATTAATTAGTAATTGATGGGGGAGGATCCAGCCCATTATGGGTGGTACCATCCCTGGCCTAGTGATCCTGGGTTCTATAAGAAAGCAAGTTGAGCAAACCATGAGGAGCAAACCTGTAAGCACCATTCCTCCATGGCCTCTGCCTCAGCTCCTGCCTCCAGGTTTCTGCTCTGTTTGAGTTGTCCTGACTTCCTTCAATGAAGAGTGATTTGGATGCATAAACCAAACAAACTCTTTCCTCCACAAGCTGCTTTGGCCATGGTGTTTCATCACAGCAATGATAACCCTAACTAGGACAACACATGATCTATTAGAATAACAAACAAGCAAAAACCTCTAATGGACTTATTTCTGGCCTTATACAGACAATGGACCTAAGGCTTAAAGAAGTAATGAAATAGAACTTGCACTAAGCTAGAATCATGATTAGAATATAGGCTTAGCTGACTTCCAAACCCAAGTCAATAGTCTCCAAATAAGGTTGACCAAGGGCAGTCTTGAGTTTTGAGAGATGCTGGGAGCATCATAAGCATATATAGTGTGTCTACCATATTTTCTTGGAAGTTTTCTGCTTGTCTTTAACCTTCAGTCCACCATGCTATTTCCATCTCTGACAGTCTCCCAAAAGAACTTAGGACACCAAATGAAACAGCTAGACAATGTAGATCCTGTGAGTTCCCGGTATATCAGCAGTCCTGGGATGGGAGAGATGGGTCTGTTAGCTGCCATGCTTTGAATCTGAAGTGTCTGGCACAGGCTGGTGTATTGAATGTTTGCTCCCCCAGCCTCATGACACTATTTGGGAAGGTTTCAGTTCCTTTAGTGGATGAGGCCCAGCTGGAAGAAGTAGGTGAGTAGGCACAGCATTTGAAGGTTATATCCAGGCCCCTGGTTCTAGTACATTCTCTGCCTCCTGGTTGCTGCTATGTGAACAGCCTTCACTGCACACTCTTGGTGCCATATACTAAACCACTCTCCCATGCCTTCACCTCTATGATGGGCTGAAACCATGAGCCCAAGTAATTCTTTCCTCTCTTAGTTGCTTCTGCTATGTATTTTGAGGCAAAAGCAAGTTATATACTGTTTTGTGATATTAGCACAGGCTAAAGTGGGATAATGAACAGAGCAACCAATAGTTTATCCCAAAGGTAATTAAATCAGAAACACTGTGATCTACTAAGTAGCTCCCCTGAGCAATCATGATGAGCAAAAGCTTTTCTCAAAGTCTACCAGGGATTCTGAGAATATACGAGTTAGGCATCCAGGAAGCTCAGAGTGTGATGAACCTGGGTCTTATTCCCAGATCCAGTTCTGTCACAGCTGAAATACTTAGGGAAAATTAGCTAGATTAAATGAGATTCTTGCTGCATGCTTAGCCTAGTATCTGGTGTATTGTAAGCACTCAGCAATGGTTGTTATGATTATGGTTGCTATTAATATTTTCCATGTTCAACTTCTCAGTGAGTTGGATATAATTCTTTTGACAGCTACAGTATCTAAACTTCCAGTTTGGTCAAGCCTTTTAGAGGACCCAGTTCAGTCCTTGAACTCTGAGTCAAATGCTGGAGGCTGGCCAATTGTGTTGGCCCTTTCCAAGGGCAGACTGGCTGACATCTTTGCAAAGTTTGCCAGAGCCCAGAACCTATACCCTTTTTGGAAAGTACTGAAGCCCAGATATTCCAAACCATAAAACTAGTACTAAGGCAAGTAGTGATACATGCCTGTCAGCACTCAGGAGGCTGAGTCAGGAAGATTACAAGCTTCAGGCTAGCCCAGACTGCATAGTTAGACTACATCTCAAAAGAAAAACCATCCACCCACCCGCCTATCAATCCAAACAAACAAACCAAACAAACTCCCCAAGAATACAGTTGTTGACATCCTGCAAGCACCTATAAATTCAAACACTTGAGTCAAGCAAGGCCAGTGAGATGGTCAGTGGGTAAAAGCCCTTACCAAACAAGCCTGTAACCCAAATTTGATCCCTTGGTCCCACAGTTAGAAAGAGAAAGCTAATGCAATGCCAGAAAGTTTCCCTCTGACCTCCATATGTGGACTGCAGCACAAACACGCCCGCATTCACACATGTGCATCGTACATATTCCACAATGATAATAAGTAAAATTAAAAAAAAACTTGACCCAGACATTCTTTGGCGGTCTAGAAATCTTGTGTTCCAATTTGTTTATTTCAGAGATCAATACCCTAAGTGCTGGAGCTAGGGTAAATGCTTGACTAGAACTACCCACAATGAGAATAGCAAGGCAGTACCAATACCATGGGAGACTCAAGAGAAGATGCAACCACACATTCATGTGACTCTTGTGGTCTCTATCCCAAAGCTTCACACTTCTATTCTGTTTCTGGACTGGTACAGTGCACACTAGTGGTTCCCACTCCTGGGTGGATGTAGGGAAACAGCCCTCCTGCTCTCTTGTCTGTGTAATTCACTTGTCAGGCCAACTATGCCTGCAGCATAGAGTAGTTCAATGAAAGTAGAAAATATCTGACCAATCAGAATCCTAAAGTCACATGCATGTTTTAGCTACAGTGATCTCAACCCACCACCTTATTCTACACGTGGGAAAGCAGAAGCTGGGACAGGGAAAGACCACATTCAGTGTCATCAGTCCCACACCATGCAGAAGCAGTTATGGAGCCCAGTGTCACTAACCACTTCACTGGACAATGTTATGCTGGACAATTAGGTGCTCAATAGGGTGGTGGCTAATTTCTTTTTTCCCTAGCCCAGCCTTCTCCCACAACTCCTGGTTAGCTCTCCCTTCTCACTCAACAGCCCTACTGTTGGAGACAGAGTCCTGCTGTATAATCCAAGCTGTTCTGGAACTGACCATTTAGCTCAGTCTGGCCTCTGGATCTCCAACAATGGGATTCCAGGTCTGTACCACTATGTCTGGCTAATATCTCTATTTTGATGGGTGACATCCATCTTCATGTCAGTTTCTACAGTATGTAGCTTTAGAATTAGGTCTTTTCTCCCAGGAATCTTAGGATCCAGGTCTATGAGGTCAGTCTCATTGTACAGACCAAGAAGCTCTATCTACATTATTTGCATAACTTACCATCCCATGAATGCTAAGATTTGAAGCAGGTTTGAAGCCCTGGCTTCTCCCTTCTGGGTTAGGGTATTTTTTCACTGACTTGGTGTGTTGGAAGACTGTGAAAGTGAGAGTAAGTGTCAATGCCATCTTTTCTTGTGATATGGGTGCAAGTATTTTTAGCAACCCTAGACCTAGTTTTCCTCTTCTGTCCACTAGAATACTGCCTAGTGTGCCCATGACCCCTCACAATTCCATCAGTTTCATTGCTTACACTTTTCTCACTAGACTTATGAGAGTTCAGTTGCGTTTGCCTACATGCTTATGGACGGAGGAGACAAGCTAACTGCTGAACGGATGAGAAAAGTTAAGGCAGTTGCTTCAACACAGTCATTTGCCTGCTCTAGCATCACAGAGATGAAGAACAGGGAGGTGAGCTGGGTGTTAGGTAGGTGGGTCTGTGCAAGAAGCAATTGTGACAGTTAAACGGAGAGAACGTGGTCAAAACAGTCCTGAAGAACATCCTCCTAGCTTCCCTTTGAGATGCAAAAGTCCTGTCATCCACCCACCCACCATCCATCCATCCATCCATCCATCCATCCATCCATCCATCCACCCATCTACCCACCATCCATCCATCCATCCACTGTGGATTCCTCTGTCTCTCTGCCTATAAAATCTATGACGTTATCAATGCATCTTTTTATGCATGGATCCACCCATTTACTCATCCATTTATCTGCCCAGGGCTGCTCAAACTCATAGTGGAAAATAGAAGTTAACCTAGGATAAAATGAATCTCTGAACTTCCTCTTAAAATTGGATAGCAGGCCTGATGGTGATGGCACAAGACTTTAATCCTACCAAAAGCTATAGAGATACCCTATCTCAAAAAACCAAAAAAAAGTTCAGACTTGGGCATTTATATCCTGAGTTTATCTTCCAGCTCTGCCACTTCCTTGAGCAAAGTCTTCACCCCCTGGATACCTCAATTTCTCTGTTTGTCTGTCTGTCTATCCATCTATCCATCATCTATCTATCTAGTGTGTATAGATATGTACCTGAGTATAATATGTGTGCACCATGTGCATGGAGTGCCCATGTAGGATAGGGAAAATGGCAAGGCTCTTGGAACTGTAGTTACAGGCAGTTGTGAGCTGTTAGTTGTGAGTGCTGGGAACTGAACCTGGGCCCTCTGGAAAAACAGCAAGTTCTTTTAACCACTGAGACATTTGTCCAACCCTCTCAACTCCCTTATCTTTAAGAATGGAATAACAACACTATCTATACTAAAAGTCCTCTCAACAGATTAAGTGAAACATTTAGGTATAGCATTTAGCAGAAAGCCTTGTATAGAATGAATACTCTATGTTGCTAGCTATGTCACTGCTAAGACGTATTAGGACAGATAAAATTTGAAGAAGAAGTATTAGAGCAGGCGATATTTATCTCTTCACGGAATCCTGATCAATGGGGTTCATTAAAGGAAGCTGAAATATCAAGGCAGGAGATAAACAACAAAGTGCAATCTAGACAACGGCCCCTAAAAACAGTTATAGCCAGTGTATTCTTTTCTCTTGTACTTGGGCTGAAGAAAGAAATATAAAACAGTCTCTACAAGAAAGAAATTCAGGCTAGGAGGTGTGACGCACGCCTTTAGTCCCAGAGGCAGAGGCAGGCGAATCTCTGTGAGTTCGAGCCCAGCCTGGTCTACAAGAGTTAGTTCCAGGACAGGCTCCAAAGCTTTACAGGGAGACCCTGTGTTGAAAAACAAAGAGAGAGAGAGAGAGAGAGAGAGAGAGAGAGAGAGAGAGACAGACAGACAGACAGACAGACAGACAGACAGAGACAGAGACAGAGACAGAGACAGAGAGAGAAGAAATTCAGAAGCCACTAAAATGTACAGAGTACTCACCCACCACCAAACAGGTCTACTCGTGACTCCTTTGATCATGGAACCAGCCTGTTAGCTAGATTTCATCTCTTGCAGTAGTTTCATGAACCTGCATAACAGAGTACTACCACTTGTGTGTCATGAAATAACAGAAACGTAGTTCTCATGTTCTGGAGATCAGCATTCTTGAGTCAAGATCAGGGCTTTGGTGGGCATGCTCATTTGTTAAGTTTGTTGTAACAAAGAATCACAGGCAGGATAACTTAAACAGCAGAAATTACTGACAGTGGGGAATCTAAAGTGTCTCAGGGCTAGCTTCCCCTGCGACCTTCCTCCTTGGTGTGCAGACAGCTGCCTTCTCACCACCCTGACCTCTTATGGCTTTCCTCTGGGTGTCCCTTCTTCTCCATATTAGGACATCAGTCTCATTCCTTCCTTGTTTTGACTCAATCACTTCTTAAGTCTTGTCTCTGGGTATAGTAACATTCTGAGGTACTGAGCCTGGGCCTACAACATATGAATTTGGGGAGGAGGACTCCACTAGTGAGCCTATGTTTCAGATCCTGATAGCTGCTGATGCTCTTTGGTTTTTAGCCACTTGCCTCTAATATCATAGTATTAATTCTTCTGTGTGTGTCCTCTCTTGCAGTGTCCCTGCTGTAAGGAATTGATAGCACTGAAAATCCACCAGGGAAATCTCTTTATCTTAAAATCCTTAATCCATCTGTAAGAACCCACTCCAAATGAAGTTACATTGGCGGTGTCCAGAGACTAGGCCGTGGCTATTTGAGAGTTGGGGTATTTCTTAACCTACACAGATGGAAAGCAACCTGCAAAGCTTTATAGAGAACCGGAGCAGAGAGAGGGTTCTATGGATACAAGGAACTGAACTCAACCCATAGCTCCTTTCAGTCCACGGAGCTGTGCCCCAGACAAGAGCAGACCAGAAATGGACCCTAAGAGAAGACACCAGCAATGGCAGCTTAGCAAGGACCCTAGGGCAGGCAATCCCCAGTACCAGTTCGTTGGGTATTAGACCAGAGACGAAGCAGATTCCTAGAAACTAGGAATTTAGTCCAAGCAGGGAAGGCTGAGCTGAAGTGCCGAGGGTAGGACTCAGTGGGCTGCTTGCAGGATACAGGAGTCGAAGGCAGCAAAGATGGAGAACAAGAAACTACAGGGGTGTAGGAAAGAGAGGGACAGGCATCACAATCAGTAAGGAAAGGAGACAAGAAACTGCTAAGGCCCTTCCCTGTTAGGAGCTGAATTGTGGGTGGGTCCCCAATTCAATCTTTGAGAAGTAACTGAATTAAAAGAAATCATTGCGGCACATCCTACTCCAGCATCATTGGTCCCTGTAAGAAGAGAAATTAAAGACACAGACGTACCAAAGGGAAGCATGAGGACAGGAAGAGGGCAGCCATTGTGTCAGGGAAGGGGAGAAGCTGCAGAGAGCTCCAACCACACTGGTGCCTTGATCTGATGCTAACAAAGTCATTTCTGTCACTAAGTCCTCTCTCTGTGTCAGTGGTTGCAGCGACTCAAGCGGGCTTGTGCAGTTGATTGGCACGTGATGAGTCTTTTGCTCCAACAAATATTTTTTTCTTTAATTTCTTTTTTTTATTAAACCCTAAGAAAAACTTTAAATGCATGAAGGAGACTATTAAGCAAATAAATATGTACTAAAATATTCCCATTTGAGTGGAGCACCTTTAATTAAATAACTAAGGCATTGTTAATTTGATGAAGTCCCTTTGGTCACAGCGCCCAGTAAGTTCTCTCCTCAGAGACCATCACTGTGGAGCAACTGGTACGCATTCTTTCAGCTCTTGTGTCTGTAGATACTATTCCCGATTGGTTTGTTTGGACTTTAAATTTTTTGCAGTCTTTGTACATGAACACAGATCTTGGCTCTCCCACTTCTTAGCCTCCTGTTTGGTATTTCTCAAAGTGAGACAAGCAGACCAGAGTACAAGAGATGACATTAGCTGATACAGGGACCAGCAGGGCATTAAACAACATGGAATGGAATGTGACAGAACTATCCCCTTGAAGATTAAATCAAAGAAAGTGGGGGAGGGGGCGCTCATTGTTAAGAGCTTGCTGACTCGCTTCTTTAACAAGGAGAGAGAACAGGCGGTGAGCTGTGGGAAGGCCCTGTATCTGGTTAGATTTCCACACGGCTGTCATTTCCCATGGGCTTTTATGATTATTTTCTATAAGGCGAGTGATCTTGGTCTCTTTTTTGATGCCATCAGAATAAAATGGTTCTTATTTAAATTTGCTTAAGTAGAAACAATCAACGATGCTCTAAACTAAAACAAGCTAATAAAAATCACACAGATAAGAGAATGTTTATATGAGACGGATATATGCCTGGTCATGGCTCGTTTCATTTGCTGAGGCCTCCATATCAGAACCTGTGCTGTTACCTGCTGTAATCCTGGAGAAGAGATGACTGGACACCATAAGCAAATTTAGAAACCAAGCCACAGCAGCCTGTATCAGCTTCAGGACAATGCCTTGCCTTCTCATCTATAGACTGAGGCTTAAAGAACAGAACAGCTGCTCTGATGGCGTCAAAGGGGCCCCAGGAGAAGGAATACGGCAGGGATAAGCTTCATGCGACACTGAACTGTGGGACTTAGAGTGTCATTTGTGAGAAATAAGGCTACTGTCCTTAAAGAGTTTACAGTTGAACCCACTTTTCATTTTCTCTGAACCTTCCAAGTCCCAGAGCTGGGCCTGAGTACTATATACACCGGGGCTGCATAGACACGTGACTACATCTGGAAGCTCTGGGCTTGAGTTTGATGCTCTGCCATCTTGGTCTTCCTCCCTCCCTCCCTCCCTCCCTCCCTCCCTCCCTCCCTCCCTCCCTCCCTCCCTCTCTCTCTCTCTCTCTCTCTCTCTCTCTCTCTTTCTTTCAGGCCCTGGCAGGCCTGTAACTTGTTATGTAGACCAGGCTGGCTTCAGACTCACAGACATCCACCTGCCTATGCCACCCAAGTGCTAGGATCAAAGGCATGTGCCACCATGCCCAGCTCATCTTGAGACTCCTAATACATGATTGCATCTGTAAGTCAAGGCAGATGGGCATTCGTAGGAGGCTTGATGTGGTCTAGCTCCAACCGCCTCCCAGGCATGGCTCCTGGATATTTGTCTCAGATTCTGGCCCCTGACCTCTCTCTGGTCTCCTGTCCCATCCCCAGCTGCTCTCTGTCTAACATGTTAGTGCACCATGTTCTGCTACTAATCTCCCTAGACATGGATGCAAGCACAGACAGGGCCCAAGACGTCTCACACAGGGCAAGGTGTGGCTGTCCCTCCTCAACTTGTGGTGCCATGGCTTGTTCAGTGGGCAACTGAGCAAAGGCCTCTTACTCATGCTCTACCCTGTGACCCAGGGCTTCTGCACCAAGGTTGGAATTCTGTGGAAAATCCCCTCTCCACTATGGGCCCAGACAGCAGCACGTTCACGGGAGCACCCATGGCTAGACCCCACTTTTCACTTTGTTCAGCACCCTGTAATTCCACAGCTGGGCCTGAGTGTGGAAGTCAGTGTGGCATCTGTGTGTATCCAATGTGTATTCATATGGGAAAGCAAGACTATGCAGGAGACAGGAAGTGTTTGGGGAAGCCTGGGGTGGCGATCAGGAAAATTCACGCAGATTTGACCCAGGACAGTGAACAAAACCCCAGATATTGGTTCTCCTTTCAGGTGTCTTGCCATGGGATCTGTTTAACCGTCTGTAAAATGAAGCAGCTAGACCAGTGCATGGTCTGCAATAAAAATGGGGATGGAAATCTATGGGCCAGTGCCTAAATCCTTGGCACCTCCTATACAAAGTCTGGCTGTGACAGCTTCCCCACAAACTCAATGCTGGTCCACAGGGCCTGTAAGTCAGGAATCCCCCAACTGGAAGTGTTCTGAAACTCCTTTCTGCATCTATCCTGCAGTAAAAGCAAATGGATTCAGAAGGCTAACCCAGTGGGAGATGAAGCTCAAACAGACCACCAAGTAAGCTTGCAAAGGAAAGTTTAGAGAGATTTGCCACAATGTCAGAGTGAAAACTATGGCAGACCATATAAGGCTTGAAAAATTGCCTGGAGAACCAGGCACCACCACCACCACCACCATCCTCCAAAAAAACAAAAAACCAACAAAAATGAGAAAGAAAGAAAACAAAACAAACAAGAAAGTCACAGCCAGAAAGCTGAAATGGATGGGCTAGCCATGAAAACCAGAGTCTTTGGTGATGCAGGGCTGACTCATAAAATGTGTGTGCCGATGATCTCCTAAGAACTTGCTTAAATCCCACAGTGGGAGCCACAGCTGCCAGCTTGCTATCTGATGGGATGCTAGGATAGGGTGGGGGACAGCTGGACAAAGCCCTGGAAAGAAAGAGCTGGTAGACTCCAAAGAATGCAATTCTGGGGTCCTGGGGGAAAGCAAAAAGGGAGATAGGAGAGGCACAAAGGCAGGGAAACCACACAGCCCGGCAGACACACCCGGGAAAGGCAGAGGTGGGGAAGAGGCAGTGTCCAGAAGGGCAAGAACGAAGGCATAGATGTCTGCTGTTTATAAGAGGTGGGATAAATGGATGCTTCTGTTTGTGGGAGAAAATGTATTTGTGTTATATGGTTCATAATGTGATTGCATAATTTGCACCAAGTTAAAAACACAACACACACACAAAAAGACCAAGTGTTAATCATAGGCGAGTGAATTGAGAGATGTGCTTAGGGGGGACCAGGTTGAAATGCGAGTAGAAGTCACCCCTCCCCCACGCGGTGAGCAGCCCATGTCAGGGAGAGTGCTGGGTTAAATCCACCACCCTGAGCAATGCAACTAGTGATTTCAGTTATTTAAATTGTGGTTTCATTATTCATCAGAAGGAGAAGGTCGGATTTGTCCTGCCTGTGTGGCAAGGTTTTTATAGGCTCCTCTGAGTAATAGCTTCGCAACTATAAATCACTTCAAATGCCAAGAAGTTTCTTCACTCATTTATTTGTTTATGACCAAGTAACACACTCCCTTTATTGCAGCTAAACAACTGTCTTCACAAAGTTAAACAGAGTCACAATAGTGTATAATCCAGGCCACTCTATCCTTTGTCTTGTTACGTTATCAGCAAAACCCAGGCTGAGATGGGGCTTTATCTGGTCATTCTTTCACTTCTTTATTCTTTTATTGGGTCGTCACTCAACTGACTGAGGTCTTGTGGAGGGCCAGAATCCCACAACTGACTAGTGGCTAGTGGGAAGGAAAGCGACATTTTCTGTTGTGGGGAGCACATTTGCCACCAACAGGAGAGTCCTCCTGCCTCTCATCACACTGGAGCACTTCAAGATTCTATTTAACTTCTGTCAAGTCACGACGTCAAAGCCACTGGCATCTTGTTTTTAGTCATTCATGGCCTAGCTTAACCACGGTCGGCCCATCATCCTTTTAGCTTCTTTGCTGTTACACCGTAGTTAGTCCTTAAGAAGGGCAGCTTAGAAAAATGTCACAGCTATGGAACATGACACACTCTCCTTGCAAACTCCCTAAAGACACTATCCTTTCTTGTCGCTTGTGGCCACACACCTGGTGAGAAGCAGCTAAGGGAGGGTGGATTTGCTTTGGCTTATGCATTGGGGTGTGAACCATCATGGCGGAGAAGGCGTGGTGGCAGAAGCAGCTCATTGCTGTGTGACTGGAGCAAGAGGCAGCTGCTCCCCGCACGGCACAAAGCAGGAAGCAGAAAGAGTGAGGGCAGATGTGGGCCTGGGCTATCACGCTCAAGGCCGGTGCTTCCCTACTCTGCTTTCTCCATCTACACTCCACCGCCTAGAGGTCACGCAGTGCTCCAACACAGAGCTTCTAGTTGGAAACCATCATGAGCCAGTGAGAACATTTTACATTCAAACCATAACAATGTGTAGTGTAGCGGAGATTGTTTGTTCCTGTGGGGTGGGATGGATAGATGGGTATGTGGGTGGGGGAGGGGAGGCTGACAACTGATGGGGACTCTAGTATAGTCTTATATTTTTTTTTATAACAAATTATTCAGAGGAGGCATCAAGGCTTAATTTGGGGGTCAGTGAGGTGGTTTAGTAGGTAGAGGCATTTGCCATCCAGCCTGACTACCTGAGTTCAAACCCCAGGACTCATATGGTGGAAGGAAAGAACCAACTCCTAAAAGTTGTTCTCTCTCCCTCCACCCAGTGCCTAACTCCACCAACCCAACCCCAGCCTTTCTGATCCTAGCTTGGCCTTTTCCTTCTTTGGTTGCTTCCAGAAAACATTGTAAAGTTTGATGCTCCTGTGTAAGGTACCAAATGTGCTCGGAGTCATCCACACTTCAACTTACCGCAAAGGCTGTCTGTCACCTAGGTACAGCCTCATTAACTTGACTGAGACCAGTTGTCTGGAATAAGGAACCTTTCTCTTGAAGCCTTCTCATCTATTTCCCCTGCTCTCCCTGAGCCTTCCTCACAGCATTAGCTCTTGCATTAGTCAGGCACCGTCCTGAAAGGTAGGGCTCTAGTCTGCAGCTATCTTCTTCACCTCTATCACTAGTTCCGGTCAGTCTAGCCCCGCCCCCCCCGCCGTGCCCCCCCCCCCTGTACTGACTATGCGTTCTAAGCATTCTGGCTGAAATGTAGACTGAAAAAGGTTCCAAAAAAAGTTGGGATCATCTTGAACTCGGTGGGTTATTCACGCCACACATTTTACAGGGGTCATAGCAGGAGACTAAGAAGAGCATAGAACCAGACTGAGCCCATCCACCTTCAGTGTAGAGGTTGAGTCAGCAGGACTTGCAGGGGCTCAGTTTGTCCTGACCACAGCCATGTTGGTTGAGACTGCTGTCTTGGCCGCCAGGTGACCCTGGCACACATTCTTTTAAAGCCTATATAATAAACAAAGTTGTTGAGACAGCCGGTGTTTAGTGCTACACCTGCATGGCTTTTGTAATCACAGTTTGACATGTTAATAGTTTTTTGAGAAAATGCAGATACATCCTGGTGACCTTTGTGTTTCTCTGAATAAACCCTTTCCTCCAGCTTTGGCATGTAGAATCCTATGTCTTACTGTTGCCAAAGACATACTCCTGTCCCAGGTCCCTAGCCTACTGCTTTCTTATCAGTCCTGAATTTGTCTGCTCTTCCTTCAGGCTCTTGGCACGTCTCATCATTGGAACTTGGATGGCTTTTCTTTAAAACATTCCATTTCTTACCATGACTGGCATGTAATCCAATTTTCTCTCTGCCTTATCTCTAGACTCTTTCTGCTCTAAGCAAGAGTAGGGCACCAGGGAGTCAAAGTCCTATTGCCTGTGATGTCCTCATGGCAGAGAAAGCTGTGGGTTTCTGAGTTTGATAAAACTAAGTAGTCAGTTTTCCAGATGCTGGGTTTTATTTAGACTTGTCCTCAAACATGTAGAGGCTGGTGAGATAACTCAGGGGATAAAGGCACCTGCTGCCAAGCCGACCTGAGTTTGAACCACAGAACCCTCATGGTGGAAACAAAGAACCGACTCCCGTGAGTTGTCCTTTGATATATGCACCATGTACTCCCTAAAATTAATCAATAAAATTTAAAAGTATTGACTACCTTCATCTTCACTATGTCTAATCAAGTTCCTTAGGGATAAATTATTGAAACCAAAGACTTTTCTCCAAATGCTATCTTTTGCAACATCCAGGACAGTGATCCGTTTATTGCTTCGGTGTCAAGGTTGCATTGTTTATGGTCTGCAGCTGGCTTTGGCTCACTCCCTAAAGTTTTTATCAATGCATCTCCCAAACCAACTCCCCAATCTAAGAAAAACTGTCTTTTGCAAGCACAACTTCAAGTTCCAGCCACAGGCTCTCCCATCTGACTACCTCAGTCCCCGATGAACAAACATACTAGGACGCCTGCTACCCTGACAGCATTATCACACTAGTGCACAACTTTTACCTAAGGCCACTGTGTTAGGGTCACCTACCAGACAGTATCTCCAGGTTATAGCAATGCTCTAATCACAACTGCTCAGTGTTTTTTCCTCCTGTTGTTGAGTCAACGGTTTCAGTCCATTGAAGAGTTCTACAGGATGCCAACAGCCAGACAAGAACCAGAGGCTGGTGGGAGCTGAGAGAGAAATGCCCTAGCTCCTTTACCTCTCTGGAAGCATAGATTTGAGAGACATGGCCTTACTGGTTCTCAAGGGTCTCCTCTGGATGCAGTCCCTGGCTCAAATCATGTCATGTGTTGACTGGCTTCCCTGCAATGTCTCCCTTCTCCGCTTCCTATTGGTGCTTCCTTGGATTAATACCCAAGTCAACCACTTGCCCCATATCCTTGTTTCAGAGTCTACTTTAAGAGATTCAATCCAAAGTCTCTCCCTACTCCATCTCTCTCCCAGAGATAATCTCATATCCTATCTGGAGGAGATGAGGACAAGCTGTATTGACATGAAGGGATGTGGAATTCAGCATCTAATCTTAAAGCTTCTAAAACACATCATATATATACCAGGTTCAGGAGGGAAAGACTTGGCAAACTCTTGAATGCCTTCTCTTGGGAGTTCTCTATGTATAGTAAGGTCTTGCTTGACTACTGTTCTCATTCCTTCCTTCCATTCATTCATTCATTCATTCATTCATTCATTCATTGAGACAGGGTTTTTCTGTGTGGCCCTGGCTGTCCTGGAACTCAATTTGTAGACCAGGCTGTCCTCGAACTCACAGAGATCTGCCTGCCTCTCCTCCCAGGTACTGGGATTAAAGGTGTGTGCTGCCACCACCCAACAAATGTTTTTATTTCTAAAGTGCCTATCTTCATTCTCTCACCCTCATTTATTTTATTTTTTTGGTGCCTGGGAGAGGTTTACTTGGAGGGATATGAGTGTGCATGTACATGTTACTTACATGTGTCTGCATGCAGATGTGTTTGGGGTGTACATGCATAAATGTGTCTTCCTTAATTGTTTCCTACCATTATCTTATTTTTGTAATATTATTTTATATGTGTGAATATTTTACCTGCATGTATGCATGTGCATCACAGGTATGCCTGGTGCCTATGGAGACCAGAGAAGAGTATTGGATTCCTAGGAACTGGAGTCACAAATGATTGTGAGCTGCTGGGGATTGATTCTTGGGTCTTTGAAAGAACAGCCAGTGCTCTTAACTGCTAAGCCAAATATCTAGCCTCTCCACTTCCTTTCTTAGATTAATTTTTTTATTTTGTTTAAGTGTCCCTGTGTGTATAGTCCATGTGTGCTGTCTATCTCTTTGTGTATACGCCATATGTGTTGTGTCTCTATGTGTGTATATTAGATGTGTGCTGTGGGTAACTTTGGAGGACAGAAGAGGGCACTGAATGAATCCCCTTGGATCTGGAGTTAAGGGCAGATGTGAGCTGCCTGACATGGGTGCTGGAACTGAACTTGTGTCATCTGGAAAAGCAGCAAGTGCTTTGAATCCCTGACCTACCTCTCCAGCCCCCTCCTCCTTGTTTTTTTGAGACAGGATTTCTCACTAAAACTAGAGTTAATCCATTTGGTTAGACTGACTGGTCAGTAGGCCCCAAGGATCTCTTCAGCTCTGCTTCTCCAGCAATGGGATTTCAGGTGTGCAACTCTGTGCCAGAACTTTACATGGATGCTGGGGGCCATGCTTGCATGCATGGCAATCACTTTACATGGATGCTGAGGGTCATGCTTGCATGCATGGCAATCACTTTACATGGATGCTGGGGGTCATGCTTGCATGCATGGCAATCACTTTACATGGATGCTGAGGGTCATGCTTGCATGCATGACAATCACTTTACATGGATGCTGAGGGTCATGCTTGCATGCATGGCAATCACTTTACATGGATGCTGGGGGTCATGCTTGCATGCATTAACATCACTTTACCCAGGTGCTGGGGGTCATGCTTGCATGCATGGCAGTCACTTTACATGGATGCTGGGGGTCATGCTTGCATGCATTAACATCACTTTACCCAGGTGCTGGGGGTCATATTAGAATATATGACAATCACTTCACCAACTGAGCCATTTTCTCAGTTGTCTTACTGACATTTTCCTGTCTTTAGCGTACTGGAGAAAACAGCAACAACAAAATCCCCACAAATTTCCTTGAACTCACCTCATAACCAATCGCATTTTCCTTTACACAGAGGCATCTACTCCAAAGTGCTTCTTGTTTTCACATGGCCATGCTCCCCTTCCTCCTTTCTCTGTGCCCTGGTTCACACTCCTCTTTCTTCCTTCTTCTGTGCCCTGGTTCACACTCCTCCTTCCTCCTTCCTCTGTGCTCTGGTTTCCTGGAGATATCAAGGCAAGGCCATCCACAGTATCTTGTTTCCTAAGCCCATTCTTCCCTGTCTTTCAACTTTGCCATACTTGCCTCCAGGTAATTCTGTAAAGTCTTATGACCATTTTATTCTCCAGATGGAAACATTTTGAGATCTCCCTGTAAAAGAAGAGAAACAACTCTTCTAATTCATTGATTCCATGCACTCCACACAACTTCTAGCTTTCCAGCTCATTTTGTAAACCCTCTGCTCCAGGGTAACTTGTCTATTAATTACCCTCAGAAAGTCCCAAACAGAGGGACACCTCTTATAGAAGGCATTCCTCAGTCTTCCCTATGCTCTCCCAGCCCTCCTCCTTTATCCTCTCTTCCAATGCTCACACACTGCCTGGTTCTGCCCTCTGCTCCCTTTCTGGTTCATTCTTCACATTGTGTGGGAGACAGGGACTGTTTGTGACACTTTAGCCAATCCATAGCACTCCAGGTAGTTAGCGGACATTGGCTTCTCCCAGCAGAGATTGCTGACACTATTGAGGGGCTTCTTGTCTAAGTAGTCTTCAACCTCCACACTTTTGGGACATCACTGCAGATTTCTTCTCTACATTTAGTGTCTGCATCATGCATTTGGGTACTCAGGAGGCGTGAATCCCAAATTATCTTTGACAGATGAGTGGCCCTAGGCCCAAAGAGGGAGAACTCTTTGTCCAAGGCTATTATAGTAGTGAATGGCAGAGTCAGGTCTAGAATTCACATTTCCTACCTTACAGTCCAGATGACTTTCCTGTGGGCAGGTGTGAACACTCACTGTTACCTTTGTAGGAGGGAATGAGAGACTGTAACATCTAGACAGGGCCCACAGCTTCAGAGGTAGGTTGGTCCTGATGCTGACCCACTCTTTGACCTTGAGCAAATCATTTAAGTTTTGAGCATCAGTTTCTCCATGTGCAAAAAATGGGCACAATGCCTCAGTTACTGTGGGCACTGAAGTCCATGCTTGTAGACTATTATATGGGAGACAGGATGATGCTATATGAAGAATAAGACCTTGGCTTTGAGCCTTGGCTATGGCAGTTTGGGGTGGCATAACCTAGGAGGAATTATCTGACTTCCTAGCAAGGAACAGTTTCCTCCCGTGTAAATGGAGAGTAGACTGTATTCTTTTCCTGGGAGCAAAGGAGGCAATGATACCTATCTCTCCACATGGTATCAGCATGCAGTGGAGTGTCTGCCACTATAGGTGATCTCCATGTCTGGCACCCTCAGACTCCCAAGAATATTTATTTCCTTCTTTGCTTTGTGAAAAAAAAACCACAAAAAACATAATAATGGGAACCACATTTCGAGAGAGAGGAGAGGGTGTTTTCTGGGACTTTAGAGCATTTTAGGCCATTGCTGTTACTAATTACCAGCTTGGTTCTGTTATTGTGTTTGTGTTTCTCTCATGCACTAACCTGCAAACAGCTCCAGGGAGGGTCACGTCAGTTCAGCTTTGCTTTCCCAAGTAGGGCAGGGTTGGATCCAGAGTAGGGGATCAAAAATGTTTGCTGGCACATACTTGAGAATCCCAGAACTCAATAATCTGAGGTGAGATGATTAGTTCAGAGCCAGCCTCAGCTACCAAGCAAGTTCAAGGCCAGCCTGGACTATGTGGCACCCTGTCTCAAAAACAAAACAAACAAGCAAGCAAAACAAGAAAACACCTTTGCTGGTCCATTATCACACTTTGGCTCTTTTGGGGAAAATGTGAAATGTTGTAGAGAAAGCGAGAGAGAGAAAAAAGCAAAGTTGCTTGAAATATTTACTTAGTGGGGTGAAAACATAAAACAACAATTCCTATATTGCCTTTCTGTTTAGCAAGTACTTCCTAGAGTGTCTTGGTCACAGATACTGCTGGTTCTGTGCTGCTCTGATCTCCTTCACATGGATGAAGAAATCAGGGCTCAGAGATCAAGACATTTGCCTCAGGTTGCATAATTAGGGACTCTGAGAAGCAGATAAGGGAACAGGCTGAGGAGCCTGGCTGTCTAGCCACTATTCTGTGCTCTCCTTTCCCTCCCTTTAAGTCCTGAATCAGCCTCTGGGTATCTTAAGGATTAGAGGAAGGGCAAACAAGGCTCAGCACACGGAGGCTCCTGGTAGATGCAGGGTAAACATTACAGAAAAGCTCACTTACAATACAGAGCTGACCATTGAAGGACTGTGTTTAGCAAGCTGGGGAGGCTAGAGATCACTTCTGCCAGGAAGGTTTGCGGCAATGAGCCCTTGTTAAAAAGCATCATCATCATGGTTGGTGGTGGAGTACGCCTTTAGTTCCCACACTCGAGAGGCAGAAAGCAGGTGGGTCTCTGAGTTTAAGGCCATCCTGGTCTACAGATGGAGTTCCAGGACATAGAGGGCTACACAGAGAAACTCGGTCTCAAAAACAAAACAAAAAGGCATCATTGTTGATCACCTGAGTGCCCTGTGTCTCAACCTTTTATTTGTCCCATGCTCTGTGCAATTCAGTGCGGCCACTTGAGGAAAATGGCTAGTTGTGTAGACCTCATTCATCTTCCTGTTTCCTGTCAAGTCCAGAAAAATGGAACAGTGCCCATGAAGAGTGATGACATTTTTTTCTTTTTTCATTCTCATGTATTTTGTGTGTGTGTGTGTGTGTGTGTGAGAGAGAGAGAGAGAGAGAGAGAGAGAGAGAGAGAGAGAGAGAGAGAGAGCACACACATGCATGTGGAGGTTTGAGGTTCTTGCTAGGAATCATCTTACATGCCTCCTCTACCTCATTAATTGAGGCAAGGAATCTCAATCAAGCCCAGAGCTCTCTGACCTGACTAATCATGTGAGTCAGCTTGTCCAGGGATTCTGTTAGTCAGCCTGTCTGGGGATTCCCGTCTCTGTTGGCTACCACACCCACCCAGCATTTATGAGAGTTCTGGGGATCAGAACTCGGGTTCTAACGCTTTTGTGGTAAGCACTTTAAAACCCACTGAGTCATCACTACAGCCCCAAAGTTTTGAACTAAATTTATCTTCATAATGGATAGTAAATAAAATAGTGCACACACACACACACACACACACACACACACACACACACACACACAGGGGAAAGTGTTGCTTACCATTGTAGAGTCAATGGTTCAGGAGACTCCACACCTCCTGTTCATGATGCTGATAACATGTGTTCACAGTAGAGGCAGAAAGAAACCAAAATGTTTTGAAATGGCCAATGAGTCCATTGTTTCCAATTTAGCTAATTTCCTTTTTCTTTTGATGTGGGATCCCAATTTATAATGGTTGTCATTGTTAGCTTCAACTGCCAACTTGACACAATCCTAGAGTCACCTGGGAAGAATTTCCCTGATCAGATTGGCCTGTGGTCATTTCTGTGGGACATTTTCTTGGTGGACAATTGACATAGCAAGACCGAGCCTACTGTGTATGGTGCCGTCCCTGGGCTTGTGGGTCTGGGCTGTATAGGAAAGGTATCCGAGCAAGCCAGTAACAGAATTCCCCCATGGTTTCTGCTTCAAGACCTTGTCTTGAGCTCCTGCCTTGGTTTCCCCTTCCTCACCAAGTTGCATTTGGTCCTGGTGTTTATCACAGCTTCAGAAAAGCAAGCTAGAGTATTGTTTTGCCCCATAACTTTGTTTTATAGAGGATTTACTTCATACCCACATATTTTATAGTGGAATCTCCATTATTTATATTCATTAGAGAGAATTTTGAATACTAAAATGATAGGGATAAGAGAAATAAAAATCCCACCACCCAGTGTTAACACTGGGCTCTTCCCATGTTCCCCCTGTTTCTCTTCTCTCTCTTCTCTTTCTTTCTCTCCCCCTTCCCCCTTCAAACACAAGCAGTGCTAAGTGTGGTGACACATGCCTTAATGCCAGCACTGGGGAAGTAGAGGCAGGTATATCTTTATGACTTCAAGGTCAGTCTGGCCTACATAGTGAGACCCTGTCTCAATCAAATAAATACCCCCCTCAAATTCTCATGAAACAAGCAAGCTAACTAACAACTAAACACCACACCAACCAACTACATATAGCAAAACTAACATACATGTATTTTTCTGGCCTATAGAAAATCATCTATTCTGTACATATTTCCCTGGTTTCCCATATTTCAAAAGCATGAACGTCCTGTGTCCAGAACATTGGCATGCTTGTAATCCACAGAGATTTCCACAACAAAAGCATGGCTTCTGTGATTCCCTGCTAGTCTATCAGCTGGATGCTACCAAGCGTGTCCTTAAAGTGATGAAGGCTTGCACACATAAAGGTGTAAGTTTCAAATGATGGCTTCCTTATAGCCAAGTATCTTTCAGTTTGAAGACAAGGTTATTAGAGGTAAGATTTAAAGTATATACCCATAGGTGTTATAATGTTCAGTGACCTTTGGTACATTTGTACATCTGGGCCCCTCACCCCTCTCCAGTTTTCATACTTCCATGACCACCTTCTTAACTAGGGTTATTATTGCTATGATAAAACACCATGACCAAAAGCAACTTGGGGAGGAAAGTTGGTTTATGCTTCCACATCACTGTTCACAGTTGCAGGAAGTCAGGGTAGGAACCTGGAAGCAGGAGCTGGTGCAGAGGCCATGGAGGAGTGCTGCTTACTGGCTTGCTCCTCATGGCTTGTTCAATCTGCTTTCTTATACAGCGCAGAATCACCAGCCCGGGGATAGCACCACCACAATGGGCTGGGCCCTCCCTTATCAGTCACTAATGAAGAAATTTCCCTGTTACACTTACAGGCTAATCTTTTTGGAGACATTTTCTCAATTGAGGTTCTCTCCTCTTAGATGACTTTAGCTGTGTCAAGTACCCACAGCTAAACACTGAACTGACCCCCTGGAACCCAGTGACAGAGATGGAGGAGTGATGAGCAAAGGGGTCAAGACCGTGCTGGTGAAACCCACAAACACAGCTGACCAGAAAAGGGGGGAGCTCTTGAACCCCAGACTGATGACTGAGAGGCTAACAGGGGACTGATCCAGACTCCACAAATGCAGTGTCAGTGAGGAGGCTTCAGAAATCTCTGGGGCCTTGGGTAGTAGATCAGTGTTCACCATGGCATACGAATGAACTTAGGGAGCCCATTCCACATGGAGGGATGCTCTCTCAGCCTGGACACATGCGGAAGGGCCTATGTCCTGCCCTGGATGAAATGACAGACTCTCGAGATCCCCCCAAGGAGGGCCTCACCCACCCTGAGGAATGATGTGGGGACTGGGCTGGCGGCTGGGGGGGGCTGGTGGAGGGACAAGGGAGGAGGGGTGGGAGAGGGAGCTGGGGTTGACATGTGAAGCATGCATGTTTTTAATTTAAATAAAAACACATATTGAGGAAAAAAAAAACTAGCCAGCACAGCCAAGCAATGGTGGTGCCTGCCTTTAATCCCAGCACTTGGGAGGCAGAGGCAGGTGGATCTCGGTGAGTATGAGGTTAGCCTGGTCTACAAAGCAAAGACTGGCTAACTCATGATGAGCTGTGCTTCATGGAGACATACACAGAGAAAGCATGATATGGAGACTTTGCATGGTTGAGAGTGATTGAAGGATAGTGTCCCTTCTGAAATTCAGTCAGCATCCTGATAGAAGGCTTAACGTCAGCAGTTTCAAAGGAGAGTTATTTATGTTAGCCCACAACTTCAGGGACTCCAGTCCATGCTCACCTGGCTCCACGTTTCTGGGCCTTTGGTGATACAGAACACCATGATGATGGGGACATGTCATGGAGGATTCTCTGTTCATAGTGGAAAGGAAGCAGAGAAAGTGAAGAAACTGGGGGCCTGGTATCCTCTGCAGAAGCTTGCTTCCTAGTGACCTACTTTCTCTAGCTAGGCCCCACGCCCCAAGTTTCTACACCTTCCAAAATAGCATGACCAACTGAAGCCAAGCATTGGAAACACAAAAACTATGTGGGCATTTAATATTAAACCCACAACATTTCCCCAAAGCGACAGTAGTAAAAGGTGGGACCCAGAATAAAAAAGAAGCTGGGCTTGGGAGACAGGAAGCTTGCTTGCTTGAGGCCAGCCTGGGTTACATGGTAAAACCCTTTGTCAAAGATGAAAAAGGAGGCAGAAGAAGCAGGTGTGGGGGAGGAGGAGGAGAAGAGATGGGCCATTAGGAAGTGACTAGGTGACTCAGGATCCATTGCTAGTGCCCCCAACAGCCTGGAAGGATGAATTCACTCCTCCTGGTCCTCCCATGCCACCTTCCTACCCCCTGAGGGTTGTGGTCACAAGGCACCATCTCAGTAGAAAACCAGATTCTCTCTAGACACTGGGTCTGCCGCTGACTTGATCATGGACCCCGTGACCCCTGGAGATGTGAGAGACAATTGTCGATCTTTATGTGTTACTGTCCGAATGTTTTACTTAGATGCAGGGGGTAAGATGGCCACTGTGAATTGCCATGGGAGCAGTGATCTGTGTTTTCTGCCTACCTAATAACTATTTTCAGCCGAAATCAGGGGCTATTTTCACTGCCTACCTCTTGGAGCCTTTGCAAAGACTCAAGACCCAATCATCATCATCATCATTATCATTCTAATTGCCAAATTAGGGGCCTGGAAATTTGATAGTGCCTGATGAGAAGCTGCTTTGACTTTATGAAGGGGATACATGGGGGTTGGATAGTTTTTGGAGTTCAGAACAGTGGTTCTCAAAGTCCGTTTCTTTCCCTGGGTCAGCTGGAAGAGCAGCAGTTGGGAGTTATGCGGGAGTAATTTCTCAGGCTCTGTCCCAGACTTAAAGAAACAGGTGGGGCGAGCAATCCGTGCTTTGTGACTTATGGGTATTTATTGTTGCTACTATTTGTTTTGGTTTTTTGTTCAGTGAAACAGAATCTCACTATGTAATTCAAGCTATCCTGGATAAAAGGAGATCCTTCTTCCTCACCCTCCCATGGGTTGGGGTTACAGGCATGTAACACCACATCCAACTTTGATGTTTTGTTTTCAGCACTGGGGATTGAAGCTAGGGTCTCACATGCTAGGCAAATGTTGTAGCCTGAGCTATATATACCCCAGTCCTGCAGTCTGTTTTAGTAAGGTGATCCTGAAGTTCGCTTCAATTTCAAATCTACCTGGATGAGGCAGAAGCCTGGTACCGAAGCCCAAGTCAGAACCACAGACTGTTTTGTTTTGCTTTGCCTGTGTGGCAAATAGAAACTTGACATCAGGCTTCAGCATTTACAGTTTGGGATCTCCTGGCTTCCTAGGGGCTTTGCCAACTGGAGTGGATTAGGAAGGAGCTGCTCTCAGAAAGGAATCTCCAGTTGCCTTCTCCGGTTGCTTCCTGTCGTGCTCCAGCTGGCATGCTCCCCCAACCCCCCACCCCCACCCCACCCCCACCCAGCTAGACCTAACAATGGCTGTTACAGCACAGCTTTTCAATAAAAGCTGTTAGTTATCATCCAATAGGAGCCCTTCTGGCCCAAATGAAAGCGTGGAATTCCCAGGGAGGAGGTGACCCAACATGCCCCGTCCTCAAAGAATCCAAGGTGGTGAGATCTACTCTTGGGGAGTTGTAAATGGACTCACAGAATTAGAGCCACTCTGTGGCCCTCACGTTGTGATCCCTGCATAGGCATCTGGTACCAAGACACTGAGATGCTGTCCAGGATGGTGTGAGACCGCCTCCCTTTGCCTTGGCGTTTGAGCATGAGGGGAAAGCTGGCAAGCTAGTGGAGATAGATCCTTCGACAATCCAGGGGCTATACCAAGAATGGGCCCTAATGTCACAAACACCTGGAGAAGCCTGAAAGATTGAAACTGCGGGGTGACTAACAGTCACCGCTAAGCAGGCTTAAGTTTGAGCCATACCAGCTGTTTAGTTTAGGCTGCTTCCTAGCGCTCCAAGAAGACGAGGAAGAGGAAGAAGTGGGAAGAGAGAGAGAAGGAGGGGAGGGAGGGGGAGAAGAGGAAGGAGAAAGAGAAGGAGGAGGAGGAGGAAGAAGAGGAGGAGGAGGAGAAGGACTCATCGTGGCAAGAGGCAAGTCCCAGAAGATGAGCCCCAGGAGAGCCTCTCTTTGGAGGCTGGGATCAGCTGACAGCCCCTTGCCACCTGGACACATTTCCAACTCTCCTGTCCTCTAGCTACCTGCCCTTCTGGTCGCTTTTCTGCAAGTATATATATCTTCCAGGGCAGTTTCTTCCTTTCATCTTCCTAACAGCTTAGTCCCTCTGCTCCCCACTCAGGAGTGGATTCTTTCACAGTCAACCACAGGCGCCCACCTTCACTCCCTCCCTTCCCTGGGGCCCTGCTCCCTTTAAGTCCCTCTCCATGCTAAGGCACCAAGCCTTCCCAGTGGCTCCTTCTTTACAGCAATGGAGTGAACTCCAGCACTCGGAGACAGTGCCAAAGCTCCTCTGTGATCTTCTATAATTGGGGGTGGGAGCAGAGAGGACTGGATACTTGGGGATCAGGGATGGGGAGAAAGATCAAACTACAATACAGAGGAAGGGGAGAGGGAAGGAGAAAGGGATAATTACAGGTTGGAGCTCACGGTAGGGAGAAGACAGGGACCGGTGTTTGCTTAAGGACAGAGAACCTGGGCTTTTAAAAGTAGAAAAGGTAGGGCTGCAGAGTTGCCTCAGTGGTGAAGAGCACTTCTTGTTCTTGCAGATGGTCTGGGTTCATAGTTCACAGCCATTATCTCCAGTAGCAGGGGATTTGATGCCCTTTTCAAACCTCCTTGGGTACCAGGCATGCACAAGGTGCACAGACATACACGCAGGCGAAAGACTCTTAGGCAATATATATATTAAACATAAAGAATAGAGTTGTGAGCTGGGTGTTGGTGGTGCATGCCTTTAATCCCAGCACTTGGGAGGCAGAGGCAGGCCGATCTCTGAGAGTTCAAGGCCAGGCCTGGTCTACAGTGCGAGTTCCCGGACAGCCTCCAAAATAATACAGAGAAACTCTGTCTCGAAGAACAAAAAAAAAAAAAACAAACAAAAAAACAAAAAAACAAAAAACAAAAAAACAAAAACAACAACAAAAAAGAAAGCAAGAATAGAGTTGTGGGTGTTAAAGAAAAACAATTTTTAAGCTGCTTGTTTAAATAGTGTTCTGGACTTCCTACTGCTGTGACAAGACCCCTGCAGGAAACAGTCGGGAAGAGGAAGGATTTATTCTGACTTAGGGTTTCAGGGGCTTCAGTCCCTGCTTAGCTGGCCTCCGCTTTAGGTTGGAGTGAAGACAGATGATTATGATCGTGGGAGAATGTGACAGGGTCTGCTCATCTCACGACAGCCAGGACACAGAAAAGAACCACAGGAGGGAACCAGGGCCCAGATTTACCTTTCAAAGGCATGGCTCCAGGAAACCAATTCTTTGAACTTTAGCACACTTTCCATAGTTAAATTGTTTCCTGGTAGATACTCAGGTTTTAAACCTGTCAGTGAGTGAAATCATGGCTTAGGTCAGGGACTCTGATCTACTTGTCTCTAGAATACCCTCACAGATGCAGCTAACCAACTAGACAAGTTTACTGACCTCACTCAGCAGGGAGACTCACTGGGGACTACCACAGGGAGCCCTTCACTGGGGAGAGAGACTGGGCTCAAAGTTGAACACCTTGAGTATGGACAAGTAGAGATGTAGCCAGGGAGCAGTATGGGAGGAGTCTGGCTAAGCAGACCCAATAGGAATCTTACTGAAGACAAGCCAGGATGATGAGACACCACTGATGGACAGTGGAAGACAGAGTCAAGGATCCCTGGTAAGCCCAGTTCACAAGCAGGGCTCTTTGCTAAGACTGGGTGTGGCATAGATAGGGCCAGAGCTCAGGAACCAGACTAAAGCCTTGCCACACGAAGACTCTTTGTCACAGACACAGAAATTTAACCTGAAGTAAGGGTATCAAAGGGTTTGAATCCCAGTAAGAAATGCTTTTCAAGTTACAGGATTGCACTCTACCTGGACAAACAGGAAGACAGACAGACAGACAGACAGACAGACACGTGCGCGCGCGCGCGCGCGCGCGCACACACACACACAAAACACATGGCATAGGATGTGAGGGGACTTCTGTCCCCGTGGTAATAGAAATAAAAATGGGGCTGTCTGTGGCGGGAATGAACTCACTCATAAGCTTTAATGGAGACATTTTCTCAAGAAGTGAAGATGTGGGGCATGGATGACAGCACTGACAGACAGAGGTATCTGCCACAGCCAGAGGAGGAAGAGGCCATTTTATTACATTGCCGGAGTGATCCAGGGTCTGGGTTTGTGTGTGTTTATGCACGTTTACATGTGAATATCTATGCATGCTACAGTGCACACATGACGGAGAGAAGACCCCCCCCATACCTTGTTTTGAGACCGTATTTTATATATATTCTGTATATATCAAGTGAGCTCTCTTTTGGGGTTTTCCTGTCTCTATTTCCCTGCTGGGATTATAGACATTCATGCCCCATATCTAACTGTGACATGAGTTCTTGCTATTCAAACTCATGTTTATGCAGCAAGTGTTTTTTTGTAGATTATAACCACTATTAAACGTGTATAGTTTAACGTTTGCCCAAGTGATTCCACAGCCTGCTGATAGGCTGTCACTCAAGACTGAAAAGCAATCACTTGACTGTTGGTGACTGGGAGTGAGTTTATTATTGTTCTCTAAATCTAAGGAGGATGATTGATAAATAATGACAGGGTCCAGCACAAAAGGGTTAAGAACGTTCACATTCACTCTATGAGACTCACATATGAGGCACTGTTACTATTTGCATTTTTCAGAGGAAGCAAAGGAAGCCCTCAAACTTTCCACACGTGTGCTAAAGCTGCCTAGTAAGTGGTATAGCAGGGAAACAGCACTGGCCATTATGGCCTACTATTTAGATACTTCTCCACAAGATCACCCATACTTTTCTCTTCCGTCACGTGTTCAGAACCCTGAATTTAGCACTCCTGAACTACAGATGACTGGACGAAGCTCCCAGCCCTTCTTGGATGACTGACAGAGGTGACAATGGAGAAGCTATGGACCAGAGAATTACAGCCCTGCCAGGTCCTGAGGAATCTCAGAGTGGGGTGGATGTAGGGAAAAGGGACCAGTCAAAGAAACACACCCTGAGCAGAGCCAAAGAAACACACTTTGGCCCTGCAACCAGAACCAAAGAAATGTACCCTGACCCTAAAACCAGTGCCAAAGGAACACACTTTGTCCCTGGAATCAGAGTCAGTGAAAGAAATGTACCCTGGCCCTAAAATTGGAGCCAAAAGGCTAAAAAGGACCAGAGAAAGAAACACACTTTGGCCCTGAAACCAGAGCCAAATCTGACCCTAATCCTGTGTAAAAAAAGTAACCAATCCCGGAGCAGAGCTCTAGCCAATCTGAGCTCAGCACTGAAATCGGACCAATCCCTACCCTGGAAAAACTTCCCCAACCCCAGGAACCCCTATATAAACCCTGTGTATGTTCAGCTTGGCTGGTCCAGCTGTCTTCCAATAAACACCTTTGGATGAGCTTCGGGTGAAGATCTTCTTTTGCGGCTGCGACAGAGCAAAGGCGACCCTGGGCAGAGCAGAGCAGAGCAGAGCGAGCAGAGGCGACCCTGGGCAGAGCAGAGCAGAGCAGAGCGAGCAGCGCTGTAACACTTGCCCGGGAAACCTTCCTTGGCAGAGTGGAGTTGTTACACTCTGCTCCCGCCCGGCTCCCTGCTCTCCGCTCGGCTCTCCAGGAGCAGAGCTGAACTGTAGCAACTTCGCCCGAGAAACCTCCTGCGGAGCAAAACTGCTACACTAGGCGAACATCCCCAGCTGGAAGACCCTGTCCTGCCGGAGCGGAGCTGATACACCGGAGAAGCCTTTCTCTGAGGCAAGGCTGTAAGCTGCCAAGCTTACTGCAACCTGTGGTGGTCCTTGGCTCCCGAGCTCCAGGATACCTTTCTACCTGAGCTGTGTAACACTCAGTATCCTTGGCTCCCGAGCTCCAGGATACCTTTCCACCTGAGCTGTGTAACACTGGGTATTCTGTGACTCCCGAGTGCCAGAATACCTGACCCACTCCTGTTCCATCCTGTCCTGACCCATCCCGACGAAACGCTTACAGTGGAGGTCACTGAAACTGGCATGTACTTTCTGACAGGGTACTGAAGTCCTCACACCCATGGGGCCAGAGGCCAAGCCTGGCAGGAACCCAAACGCTCTGGGCAACTACGTTTCTTTTCCAAGGGTCTCTATGGAATTATGAGAAGTTAAGTTGACTGGACAAATATTCACTATTGCTTTCTGGAGATTCTCTTGAGTGGCACTGTGAGCTCATGGTAAGAAAAGGAACCACATGCCAAGCTCCTGTCCACTGGTACTTGGTACCTGCAGGGCACATACAAGCTGAAGGCATCACTTGCAGTAAGCATTTCCTTTCCACTATCATCTGCCTTGGCCATTTCTCTGCTCAGTTTTTCTTCTATTTGTTACTTACTTTTTTTTTCTATTTTATTTTTTTGCTTTTTTGAGACAGGGTTTTTCTGTGTAGATTTGGAGCCTGTCCTGGCACTCGCTCTGTAGACCAGGTTGACCTCCAACTCACATAGATCTGCCTGCCTCTGCCTCCCGAAAAGCAGAGGATTAAAGGTGTGTGCCACCACCGCCCGGGCCTGTTATTTACTTCTTGCATTCAAGATACATCTCATAAGATTCAATATCT
This sequence comes from Mesocricetus auratus, assembly GCF_017639785.1. NCBI lineage: Eukaryota > Metazoa > Chordata > Mammalia > Rodentia > Cricetidae > Mesocricetus > Mesocricetus auratus. The sequence goes on along the minus strand of NW_024429194.1, from coordinate 35,531,023 downwards.
TCCCAACCAATTAGTACCACAGACACATGGATGGAGTGTGGAGACTGTGGAGTGCCTATTGTTTTTATTATGATATACACCATTGCCCTGGACAGGGCTAATAAATAGACACTGAACGAATGAATGACCAGCCTTGGAGACCATAGCCCGAACTGCCCAACAGACACTCCTCTTGGCTTCCTAGCTCTGGAGGCTCTCTGTGCATAGACTCTGCCCTCAGATGTGATTGTCTGCTTCCTTAGCAGTAGGCAGTAACTCCCTGCCATGGCTTGAAGCAGAGCGCGCAGACTTCAGAAGACTGCCTGGATCGTTAGACATGGCTGCAGCAGGGCTTATACTGCCTTTCCCCTGCGCCTGCTCTTGCGTTTCTGGGTTCTTCCGCCCTCTGGCTTCTAGGCAATACTAGCTGACTGGGTAGACTATTGGAGAGTCTCCACCGGAAGTGAACTCCGGGAGGGTCCTCCCCAATTCCCTCTACTTCCTGCTGTCTACTACAGCAGACATTCCTCTTTTGCGGCCCCAGCCCATTGCCAGCAGCCTCAGTGTTCCTGCTGGATGGAGGGTGCCCAGGTTTAACAACTCCAGGACAGGACATAAGTTACATTTGAACCACAGATAAGCTAACACATTTTTTCCCCGTTAAAATTCAATCACAGTAAGACAACATAAATGTAATATAAATTTTACCATCTAGCCACTTTAAGGAATAAAATTTTCTGTGGCATTTAATATATACTCTGTTCTGCTTTTTTATTCCGTGGAGTTGGGCCTTGTACATGCTAAATGTGTACTTTCCCACTGAGCCAGATTGCCAGTCCATGTGTGCTGAAGACTATCGCGCATCTTAGATTCTTATTTAGTCAGCTCACTGTTCATTAGCCAGCAGTTCCACTGGAAAGCCTCAGTTGTGTAGCTGTGGTGGAGGATGATTTCTTGATGATTTCTTTGTGTCTCCTTCTAGCAGAGGACCCTCTGATAGCACCTCTAACCCTGCATATCAGTCTCTGAATAAAACATCCAGGGCCAGGGGTACAGCTCAGTGGGGAAGTGCTTGCTTATTGGGTGATGTGCATGAAGCTCTGGGATTGATACCCAGGGTTCTTGGACCCCCTCTCCACCAAAAAAGACCCACAGGGCTGCCACTGACTTCCTAGGCTGGACCTTGACTGAGAACTGACTTAGACAATGGAAAGTATCCACTCCAGTTATGAGACCAGGAATCAAAGCCCCAATATCAGCTCCCAACTCACTGGGCCCCTGCCCTGTCATCAGCCCTTAATCCTCCCTGCTCCAGAAGAAGGCCAGGTGTCTCTTTTATTCTCAGGTGTCACCCCCCCCCCCCTTTGCCCTGGGATTGGTTCCACATGTCAGTCTGCTGGTCTGGTCATAGGTCCCTTCCCCTCACGCCACCCCTCCCCTCCTCCCACCTGCTTTCCCTCCTCACAGCTCCTCCTCTTGCAAAACCCTTCCTGTGGCACGTCTGACACGTCCCCTATGACTGCGGGCTCTCCTGCCCCCTCCCTGCCCCCTTTCAGACCAGACAAAAGAAAGAAAGGGGTGGCTCTCGCCGCATTCAGTACTTTTATTAATGAATGCATGAACTAAAACAGCTGGCCCTGCAAACATTCCTGCTGAGCTGGGCCACCATTAAGATGAGGCAGGAGCTTAGCTTGTCGGGGGGTGGGGAAAGTGGGGGGGGGGGAGCAAGGGAGGGGTGGAGCAAACCCGTGTCCTGCTACAATGCTCGAGCAGAGGAGTATCCCCCCTAAATCAGTCAAACCAGAAACAGTGCAAGGGGTTGTCAGAAATCTTTAAGGCTGCTGGAGAGGTGAGGCTAACAGTTCAGCTGGCTGAACCTAGACCAGAGAGCACCTTTAAAAGTGGGAAACTCACGATTGCATTCTGTCCTCAGAGGCTGAATCCAGTCTTATGTATTAGGGCCCCACCAGGTAAGTGTGGAAGCAGAGTAAGCTAGCCGATTTGACATTCCCGTACCTTCCCAAGCTGAATGATCTAGACCTTTGTTTTAGGACTGTATTTTACAAAAGACGTGAGTTAGGGGCAAGTTGGCCCTTCACCAGAAGTTATTTAAAAAGCAGTGTTTTAGAACCCAGATCCTTCAGCTGGTTTGAAAAGAGAAAGATCCTGAGGCATGAGAAATGTCCTCTTTAAAGTGGGTCTAATTGTGGCCCCTGTCTGATGCTATTATTATTCAGCACCGGAGGCTGCCATATCCCTGCACCAGGCATGGAGCATGTGGGCAGCAGTTATCAATCATGGATACTTCTTGATTCAAGTTGACTAAACCTCTGAGGTCACTGCTCACTGACTATTGGCCAGCCCTTGCTGCTCCTCACCTAATTTAGGGGGACTACTGAGGACATGGCTTCTCTTCATAGTCCATGTTTGCTGGCACAGCAAAGGGTCTTAAAGTTCCCTTCCTTGGACACAGCGGAGTGCACTGAGTTAGAAGAGTAGATAGGAGGCCATTGTTTTGAGTTGAGCTCCCCAATGAGGCTCCAGCAGACCACTTCCAATTAGTCATTTTTGCTAGGTGAACTACACTGAATCTCCAAGTGAATTTGTGCCTCCCCCCCCCAAAAAAAACCCCAAAGATTGGTAACAGTCAATAAAAATGGCTTGGTCTAGCTGAGCCAGCATAAGGAAGTCTTACAGGCTTGGGCTTTAACCTTATGCAGTGACTTAGGAGTATTGGGGTGAGTCTCAGTGGCACTGTACTTGCCTAGCATATGTAAGACCCTGAACTCAGTCCCTATATTTGCATGTAAAATAACATTTTAAAAATGGAAGTAGGCTAGATGGCCTAGAAGGACAATGGGGGTGGGGGTGCAGTAAGTGATGGCTAATGCAAGAGCAGAGCAGTTTTATGGTGGGACACCATGCGACCAGTCAAATGGTAAAGATACAAGAATCTGGACCAGTATGGTTCACCAAAAGAACCACTAGTTCTCCATATCATTATCCCTATAAGATGAGTTTTTCCACTCATGTGTTCAAAGCCATGACATACAAAAACCCCCATACAAGGACAAAAGATGGGGAATAGACCCCTTCTGGAAACCCTATCTGGAAAAGTCCCCACCCATCTGGGCAGTTCCTACCCCCTCTGCTCAATAAGCATCCTCAGTTGCATTCAAGTTTGCCTTTCACAGGCTAGCTATGCAGAGTCTTGGGAGGTGTGGCACTCGAGCCTACACTCATCATTTCAGTGACTCCTTTTTGCTCTGGAACAAACTTCCTTCCAGTTCTCTACTTTGCCTCATTTCTGAGTAGTGATAAAAATCTGGAAACACAGGGTAGAAGTCTCCATCAGACTTTCTTAGACACTCCCTCAGTGTCTACCAGCTGTCTGCAAAGAACAACCTGTTTTTTGCTCTTTATTGGGATTTTCTTCAGATTCTTTCTCCTTATAAATCAATATCCCTCTGTTCACTGTATTGGATCCTTCCTTCTGTCCTCCCTCCCTCCCTCCCTCCCTCCCTCCCTCCCTCCCTCCCTCCCTCCCTCCCTCCCTCCCTCTCTCCCTCTCTCCTTCTCTTTCTCCCTCCCACAATGAGGGATGCTTTCTCAGCCTGGACTCTTGAAGGAAGGCCTAGACCCTACCCTGGATGACATGACAGAATCTGGAGATCCACCATGGAGGGCCTCCCTCTACCTGGGGATCGGAGTGGAGATTGGGTGGGGGACTGGGGGGCCTGGGGGGGAGGTATGGGGAGGAGGGGAGTGAGAGGGAGCTGGAATTGATATGTGAAACAAACTTGCTTCTAATTTAAATAAAAAGAAAAGGAAAAAAGGGGGAAAAAGAACAACAAAACAGAAATAACAGTAAGGGCTCGACTTTCTGCAGTATATGGCAAGTTTATGAATAAATTGGTCATCTGAGTGTCAGGGACGTAGGGATGTGCATGTATGGAGTCTGGGTTTTTTGGAAGGTTGAGGCAAGAAGATCCTTGGAGACTGGAAGTTTAAGATCAGTCTGGGCAACAGAGTGGGACCTTGTCTTAATAATTAGTCAATTAATTTTAAAAACATCAGCCTCTGACTGCAGAGATGGCTCAATAGTTACTGTTCTTCTAGAGGACCCAGCTTCATTTCCCAAAACCCATGCTGGGTGGCTCACAACTGCCTATAACTCCAGCTCCAGGGACCCGAGATTCTCGTCTGGTTTCCAAAGGCACCTGCACTCATGTGCATACACCTTCCAATACACACACACTCACAATTAAGAATAAATAAATCTTTTTTAAAAATTACCATTAACATCAAAAAGTGGATCTGTTGGAAGGCTTTCCACCAAGGCTGACAGTTTCATCTGTCCTTGGCAAACTGTGTCAACATGGTCAAGTCACCTTGGCCTCTCAGAGCCTCACCTTCCTCCCTCGGAAGAGCAGGGGCAATAGACATGCTGGCAGGGTGTGTGAGCATTCACTGGGGTGGATTCTATAAGTCACTTTACTAGAGGCTAGAGTACACAGTGACTGCCCAGCTAAGCCTCTGCTCTGGTTTTCTTCCTTCTTTCTTCTTCTTCCCCATCCTGTTCCTCCATCATGGCATCTGGTTATCAGGTAGTGAGCGCCTTTGGCATTCGTGGTGACCAATGTGACCATCCTTGAGTCCATGTTTGCAATGGTTTGGACATCAAGTGTTCCCCTCTAAGACCTGGGAGAAAAGGACTTAGTTCATTGTTGGGAAGTGGTGGGAATTTTAAGAAGCAGAACAGAGGGGCTGGAGTATAGCCAAATGAGATACGTGGAGCTCACAATTGAGTCCCCAGCACTGAAAAAAAAAAGGAAAAGGAAAAGAAAAAGGACTGCAAGATGTCTCAGAGGGACAAAAGTGTTTGACAGGCAAGCCTGCTGACCTGAGTTCAATCCCTGGGCCTCATGTAAAGGTGGAAGGAGAGATTGGAGTCCACAAAATTGTCCTCTGACCTCACACTCATGCTGTGGTACATGGACCCCCACATATAATGTGCACACAAAACAATACTTACTTAATTAAAAGAAGTAGACATAGGAAGAGGACTTTTAGATTATTGGGGGAAATGTCCTAAAAAGTAATTACAAGACCCTGCCCCTTCGGTCTCTTTGCTTTCTGAACACAGGAAGCATTGTTTTTCTCTGCCACTTGTATCTGAAGTGCTATCTCCCACAGGACCAAAACAATGGGGCCACTTGATCAGGGACTAGACCATGCAGAATTATGAGCCCAAACAAGTCCGTTTTGCCTCATAGGTTAATTACATCAGGCATTTGTGACAGAGGCTGAGAACACAACTCCCTTATGAGTACACAGAACTGCCCATGCAGGAAATAGCCCACTAGCAGCTTTGGACTGTGTGTCCTTGTGGCTATTGGTTTGGGGCTTCTATACAAAGGGCTTCTTTACATGCTCATTTTCTTTGTCCTCCACAGCTCAGGATGTACGAGTGTCTCTCCTAATTAGATGTCACTCTGACCTTCTGGTGGATTCTATAGCTGAGAGAGAATTACTGGGGTGGTGGTGGGGTGCTTTCCCCTATAAACCACTTCAAAGGGCATGTTGCACAGTCAGTGCCTATAGTTTAAGTCAGATAAATATGAAATTTGAAAAAAAAAGCCCTCCAAAATGGGTGGAAAAGATCTATGTATTTTTATGTGAAATGGAAACAGGAAGTTTATTATTGCTGTTGCTGTTGTTGAATATATGAAGATCTTGCTGGGCCACTGCTATCCAATAGAGATTTAGTGGGAAGGCCTGAGAATGGGGAGGGGACTGGTGTCCAGGTTGCTGGTTCCGTGGGAAGGCTATGGTGGCTTTCTGCCTGGCATTTAGAATGGCACTGAGAACGTAGAACCAGGAGTCAAGATCTAGCTGACTCAACCCTTTGCCACAGTGCTCCCAGGCAGGTGGGGTGAGTAGCAGGACCTCCTGCTAAAACGCATCCACTTACCTTACTATGGGGCCTGAAAGGGACCAGATGGCAATGGATGGGATCAGAGCCATAAACAAACCCCAGTGTGCGATTTCATCCCGCTGTGCTTATCTCTGCAAATATTGACTCTGGAGGATCAAACAAGTAGCAAGAAAAACAACAATGTTTTCCCCGAGAGAAGGTCCTGTTCTGGGCCGCTAGGACCAAGCAGACAGTGATGGACCGAGCTGGATGGCAGGTGGTGATGGGATGTACGCCTGCAGGATGAAGCCCTCTACCCACAGGTGCTGCTCTGGCTTGGTACACTTCCTAGGTTTTGTTAGTGAGAATGGGGTTAAGGTGCCATGAAGTGGTCTCGGAGAAGGCCGAACACCCTCGTATTTGGGACGGTAGCTTTCAATGTCAGGGGATTGTTCCAAGAGGCCAGTGCCCCACAGCAAAGGCCCATCATCAGGTATAACGTACATCAAAGTGATCCTCCTTTTGAATTAGACACTTCCAAACATCTGACAAAAGCATTTGGAGTCAGTTAGGAATTTGAGAGACAAGGAAACTGGGGATCCAAGCACTTTGGTGACTTGTAAAAGTATGTCATACCTAAGTTACCAAAGACAGTTGAGGTTGGAACCCTCTAACAACTACCTCTGAGCTGGGTTGTTTCAAACCTGGAGCTCTTTTGTGTTACAACTCAAATGGCCCACTGCACACTGAAAGTCCAGAGAGTAGGATTCTGGATAAAGGCTGAGGTCATTGACTTGGTTGAGCCTTGGTCTGGTTATTATTTTGTAAGAGGTATGGATGGAAATAATTATTGATTCTCCATTCTGAATCTTGGGCAGGAAGCACAATTTGAAAAGTGTTGACAGGGTGCCTAATACTTCATCCTAGCCATGTAGAGTGTAGGGGCTTGGAGTGGAGCAGGCTACGGTAATGGTGGTAGATTTCCCTTCTGCCCACAATGACACTTTCCTTGGAGTCTCTCAGTCATGTCAATCATTACAATATAGCAGAGTTAAGCCTCTCCTTTACAGAAAAGTCTTTAGTTATGAGTAGGGGAGAAAGGCTTGGGGGTGGGGGGTGGTAAAATAATTTTTAAAAGAGTTGTCAATGATGGTGAAAAAGACAAAAAAAATGAGAAAGGAGTTAAGACAACCTCTGGGTGATCATAATGTGCCAAAGATCAACAAAGTAAGCTTGCCATGGTGCTGTAGACCATAATTTCAGGGCTTAGGAAACTAAAGCTTAGGGATTGCTGTGGGTTTAAGGCCAACTTAGACAATCCAGGAAAATCCTGTCTCAAAAAAATACCAAATGAAGTAAGATAGATATTAATAGATGTGCTGTAAGCAGGCGTAGAAGATCACTTTACAGAGAGGAAGAGAGGTTTTATGGAGGTGACATCAGAGAGGACTCAAAGGTGAAGAAATATCCAGAGACTGTAGATCAGAGAGGGAAGGTGCTCTATTTCTGAAGATAGGTCACACTTTGGTTTCAGGACATAGAAAAAAAATCAAACGAATTGACTTGAAAATTTCCTCCCTGCTGGCTATCTTCCATAGTGTCAGACATGCTATGCAGGATACTAGGGGAGAAAAGATCAGTGTTACCCTTGTAGCCAATTCTGAATGCTACAATACCAACTTGCTAGGCAAGATGTGCCCAACAGCACAATAGTGGCATGAAAGTTATGGGTGTAACCAACTGCTTCTGGATTAGATTTGAAGCCTGCTCCACAAGAAAGAGCAAACCTGGTCATTGCAAACCTGGTCAAAAGCTCCTGACTTGCAAGGTCATGGGGCCTAGGGGAGAAACCTACTACTATTAACTAAACAACATATTGTTAAACTGCTTTCTAAATATATATGGTTATACTCTGCCTTCAGTCTCTGCAATGGTCAGCAGTTAATGCAGAGAGTCATGAAGGGCAACAGTTCTGAGAATAAGTGTCTATTGAGTGCTCAGCCCTAAATAGGACATCTATAGCCACATCCATTCTACCAAGACCCAGAAAACATTACAGAGAGGAGTGGAAAGACAACAAGAGTCAGAGGATAGAGAGAAGTACCATGAAATCTTGTCTTTGGGACATGACATAGTCCTGCAGCCATGGACTCACTGTAGCTATGATTACCTGCACAAGATCAAGTCAACTTGATCAGTCAACATTCTAAAAGGCAGTACTAATTGGACTCGTATTAACTAAAAAAAGTATAGGACATGAAGGAACAGTGTTAACAGTTGGGAGTAACTGGAGAGTGGAGTGGATTAGTGGGGTGCCTGGGAGAGCAGAAGGACAATTTGGGGTGCCTCTGAGGGGTGGAAGGAGGGGTTCCTGGGAGAATAGGGGAAAGGAATTGGGATGCATATGGTCAAGATGTCTTATTTAAATTATGAAATTGGCAAAGAATAAATAAAAGATATTCTACTAAAAAAAAAAGGACGGGGAGACGATAGATGAAGCCTCAGCAGGTGTTAGTGCAGAGTGACACTCTACAGACATAGCTCAGCTGCCTCCCTTAACTTTGGTCCTTTGCCAGCAACCACCAGTAACCTTCAGAGAAGTATTTCCCGGTGGTGTCTGTTGCGCATGGTTGAAATGAAGGGGAAGATGGAATTGAGGGTTGGGAGAGAAAGGACTCTAGAACTGCCCCCTCCCAAACCAAGGAGACGGTAGGTTTCTAACACTGCCTCTGAGAAGCCCTTCCGGATGAGTTCTCCTTGGCTACTCTAGGAGCTCATTGGCTTTTTCTTTGGGTTCCTAACTCTATAGAAAGCAGGGTTAGAATTCTCTATCGGCTCTTATTTGTGGTTTTTGATGGTTGTGCATTGCCTTTTTCTTTTTTTTCTTTCTTTTTCTTTTCCTTTTTTTTTTTTTTTTTTTGATTCCTCAGTAACTATGGATCCAGTCCTTGAACTCAGTCCACCTTGGCCTCAAACTCACAGAAATCCCCCCCTGGTGTCCTGTTTCTTTTAATAGCCCCCACACCTCTCTATTTCTATTCCACTTTCCTTGCAGTATCTGGTGAGGAGCTCGTGTTCTTGTGGGTATGTTCAGCTCTCTCTCCTCTTCCCTCAGAAGTGGATAGGTTAAGGAAAATCCCCATGCATATTGAACTTTATGCTGTTCTTCCATGTATGTCTTTTATTACAAATTCCCTTCCTGTCTGATAGCTCTGTATGCTGCCCATTGCTCCTTATGTAATACTTCTTGTTTCTTGAAGACTGAGCTGGTGCTGTTTATTCTCATTTTCTACATAGAGGGAATGAGCCTAAAGGACATGCCTAACTCACTTAACTCATCCAACAGATGAAAGTCTAGCTGGGTGGTGGTGGCCCACGCCTTTAATCCCAGCACTCGGGAGGCAGAGGCAGGCAAGAGTGCCTGTTGCTTTAGAAGTGACTGCAGGCTTGTCTGCCTAACAACCTGAGGCGTGCGTGGCACTTCTGTTCTTCAGGCTGTGCTTTCAGTCACCCAAAGGGAGTTACTGGGGCTGATCCTCTGCAAACACTGGAAAGATAGAGCCATTGCTCCACGTATGAGCAAAGCTGGGATGAAGGCTCGTGGGATGCAAGATGAGAGGACGGGGGCGGAGAAACAAGAAATGCTTAGTCCTAGCTCTCATTCAACTCGCTGCATTTTTGAGAGGTGGGAATATAAGGATTCAGGCATCACGCTGGCCTGCCCCTGTCACCTGGCAGAACGCACTCAGGCAGTATCCTGGTCAGCCCAAGGTTCCATGCGTACTGGTCTGCACGCAGGTGCAAAGGACCCCTTTAAAAGACAGACTCCTGGGTCGGGCATTGGTGGCACATGCCTTTAATCCCAGCACTCGGGAGGCAGAGGCAGGTGTTCTGAAGAACGTTGTTAGGCAGATCTCTCTCTCTCTCTCTCTCTCTCTCTCTCTCTCTCTCTCTCTCTCTCTCTCTCTCTCTCTCTCTCTCTCTCTCTCCCTCTCCCTCTCCCTCTCCCTCTCCCTCTCCCTCTCCCTCTCCCTCTCCCTCTCCCTCTCCCTCTCCCTCTCCCTCCCTCTCCCTCTCCCTCTCCCTCTCCCTCTCCCTCTCCCTCTCCCCCTCCCCCTCCCCCTCCCCCTCTCTCACCCTCTCCCTCTCCCTCTCCCTTTCCCTCTCCCTCTCCCTCTCCCTCTCTCTCCATTATCTTCTCTTTCTGCTCTTTTCCAGTTCTGTTTCCTGCTGTTCCCCTGGGGCAGCCAGGTCTTTTCCTGTCTCCCTCTTCTCTTCTGTCCTCTCTGTGTCTCTTTACCTCTTTTCTCTTTCCTCCCCCTTCCTCCCCTTTCTAATAAAACTTCTCGCTTAAGCTCTGTCTGCCTGGTGTGTTTGTTCCTCTGCCTCCATCACCCTCACCCGCCATGGAATCCACTATGGTCCCCACCCAAGGACCCCCTCAAACTTTATCCTGGGGGATGGAGGGAGGCAGAACAGGTCATGAAATACAAAAGTAAAAACACAGACCTTACAACAGCTTCGAGAGGACCTTTAATCCTGGTGAAATAGAACCACTGGGCAAGAAGAGATTCATCTCCCTTTCAAGAAGATGCTCTGCCTGGTGGTGGTGGTGCACACCTTTAGTCCTAGCACTTGGGAGGGAGGTAGAGGCACGTGGATCTCTGTGAGTTCGAGGCCAGCCTGGTATAGCAGAACTAGTTCCAGGACAGCCTGGGCTACACAAAGAAACACTGTCTCAAAAAAAAAAAAAAAAACCAAAACAGCAACAAAAAGATGGAGAACATCCCTAATCCTCAAAGTGAGTATCTTCCTTTTCTTCTAGAAGCTATGTCCTCCACTCCCACCTACCTACACTGTACCCTGTGGCCTAATTCCAAGCTAGACTATTTCATCATCCCTCCCATCACTCAAATCTTCTTCCTGTCCCCCTCAATCCTAGTGGATGGAGCAATGGCAGGCTTGTTGTCTCTAGATTAATTACAGTGCAAATGGGGAAGCAAAATTGTAACACATATTCGACACATCCTTCTAGGCAGGGCCGTGGAAGGGTGGATTCAAACTCATTTTTCTCCATCACCAAGTAGAAATGATGTCAGAGACCAAATGTGCCTTCGCAGCTTCTTGCTTCCTGTGGTTCTCGGCTGAGATGCTCTGTGGTTTGCTGGGAAGGCAAAGAGTACCCACCATGCTAAGAGGAAAGAGGAGCAGTGTGTGGTGTGCACGTGCAGCTGAACACACAGATGCCCTGCGTGCCTGCCCTGTGGCACGCCTCAGTAGTGGATTAGGTTTCAGCTGTGGAGGAGCTCAGCAGCGTGTGTGTGTGTGTGTGTGTGTGTGTGTGTGTGTGTGTGTGTGTGTGTGTGTGAGAGAGAGAGAGAGAGAGAGAGAGAGAGAGAGAGAGAGAGAGAGAGACGGACAGACAGACAGAATGGGGGAGGCCAGTGCCTCTCTGGACACTCTGGAGAGGACGAGCAAGGCCGGCTGAGTTGCAAGCTTGCAATTTCCCATTGCCAGGGCCTTGGAAACGACTGGGTTGCCTGGGTCGCTTCCCGTTCTTTATTTGTTTAGCTTTGCCTTCTAGTGGCCTCATGAGGGTGAGAACGGGGATAACAGGGAGATGAGATAATTGTAGGGGCCTGAACAAGTTTGCTCAGACGGTATTGTGTGGCTGAGACTCATTGAGCTAGGCAGGAAGGAGAGACAGAGAACCCCCCCCCCCCCGTCCCCGTCCCCGAAAGAAAGGGACACAGAGAGAAAAGGAGCACAGTGTTGAAAGCAATGCGAAGACTGAAACCAAGGGTGGAGAACAGCCCTGATGTCTCAAGTGGTGCTATCTATCCCTGGGTTAAGAACCAGGGATCCTGGGAGCAGAGAGAAGAGGAGGAACAGCAGGCGGAATTTGGGTTAAGAAATCCACTGCTACAGGATTGGCTTTGGTTTGTATGGTCTGAAAGGTTTCTTTAGTGATTACAGATAGAGTGTCCCAAACAGATGTTGACTTGTTTCTTTAAAGGACTTGATGGCTGGGAGGAGGCAGCAGGCTCTGTTCCTCACAGGCAGCTGCCCTGCTGTTTCTTTACAGATGCTTCCAGCTAGAAACCTGCAGGAAACTGGTTCTCTCTGGCTCTGATGTAGGCATCTGCCTTGTCTCTTTCTCTCCCCAATGTCGCAGGGAGTGTTTGTTCTTGTGTCTCTGTCCTGTGCTGGATGAACATTCAGGATTCACCAGTCAGCACCTGGCCACTAGTCTGGTTGGGTTAAGATTCAACTGTTGGAAGGCTGGGGACTCAAAATACCTCACCATACCTCACCATGGGATTCTGGAAGGTAGCGGGAACCCTCGTGAAGAAGTGGTTCTTGGTGGAGTTGCCTTTCCCAACAGCGTTCTCTTGCTCTCTGGGGTTAATACAAGATGCCCAGAGGGTGGGTTGGATGCAGAGTGAGAAGTGATACTTCAGGCTCTGCATTGTCTTCCAGACATGTGAGCCTTTGAAAGTCAGCTCTCTAAAGCTGAGGCCCTGGAGCAGGGGTAGGCACACCACAGTCCATGGGCCAACTCTGGCCTCCTTCTGTTCCTGTAAGTAGAATTTTATTGGAGCACAGCCATACTCATTTGCTGGACTATTGTCCTCGGCTGCTTCTGCTGTGCAATGGCAGAGCTGAGTGACTGGGACAGGGACCCCATGGAGCCATGTGAAGCTCGAAATACTTACCACGGGGCCCTTCACAGAAAAATTTGCCAGCTCTTCATCTAGAGACTTCTGGCTGAGAGATGTTCAAACACTCTTTCCTTTAATGCAATGGGTCCTATGGCCCCAGAGCCACAGAGGATTGCCACATCTCTTTGATGGTAATAACTTTCCAAAAGGGGAGGGAAATCTGTAATTAGCTTCATGGGTTAGTACTACCTTAGGCTTGAAGCTCTACACTGCTTTTAAAGACTGTAAACCCTGGAGCTGGGAGGGAGTGGCGGTCTGGAGGCGGGTTGACTCACAGTTCAGAGCAGCAGCTGCTCCTGGCTCCCCAAGGTATGGCCAGGAGTTTGAGAAGCAGAAACAGGACAGTTCTCTGGGACAAGACCTGGCCTGTGTGCAGATGTTCTCGACAGAGAGGAGAGTGTGGAAGTTGTGTCACTTACGCTATTCAAAGGCACCCTCCACAGTGTCCTCTGTACCACAGCTATTTCTTTACCTCCTTCATCAGGGCTGCCCTAGTGACTGTTTGAGCAGTAGAATGCAGAGGGAGAGATACAGGGCAACTTCTGGATGCTAGGAGGCCTTGTTGCAGCACCAACTCTTGGCACACGGCTTCTCAGCACCCAACCATCATGCTCTGAGAAGCCCAAGCCACATGGAGAAGCCATATGTAGGGACTGCTGTTGACTGCTCAGCTCAGCTCAACTGACAGCCAGAAGTCATCTGTATCAGCTGCCAGTCAAGGGGGTGAGCAGCTCTCTTACGTGAGGGCTCAGTGGGTCTCCTGTGACAGTCTACTGTAATAGTGTGAGAACTACCTAGCTGGGCCTAATCTACTCCAGAGTCACAAAGTATCAGTGGTTGTGTAAAATGTAAACTTTGACATAGCTCAGTTAGGGAAAATGCTTGTCTAGGATGAATGAAGTCCTGGGTTTGGCCCTCAGAATATAAAAAAAGGGGCATGCTAGCAATCTCAATACTCAGTAGGCAGAGAGTGGTAGGAGGGTCAGGAGTTCAAGTTTAAGATTATTCTTGGCTATATAGTGTGTTTGAGTTCTTAGCCAGCCAGAGCTACACAGCAAGACCTTGTCTCAAGAAAAAATGAGCTGGAGTTATATCCATTGATCCGATAGCCTACCTTATCATCAAGTGAGACATGACCAGGACATAGGTAATGGCAGTGTGGCTGCGAGGGGTGAGTGGATGGCTGTAGCCATTGGTTACTTCCAGGTGGGTTCCATTGCTCTGGACTGCTTCTTTTAGCTAGAGTTTTGGGTGTTTCCCTTCTGTGTTCTGGTTTCTCCTTTTTGGGAGAGAACCATCACCAACTCCCTACCTACAACATCAATCAAGAAGGGATCTTTTCTGAGCCCTATATGTTCTAGCACTCAAGAATCCTCACAGCTGCCCTGTGAGATTGCCAAGGGTTCACATTCACAGTAAGGAAGAGCAGGTGTGATGGTGTTGGATGGCTATGTCAGCATCATCCAAGAAACAAGTGGCTTGCAAGACCAGGCTGTAAACTAAGACCTCTGGTGCATGTGGATTTTAATTGAAATGGGAGCGTAATGCTTTGGAATATGAGGACTAAGTAATTCATAGGATTTGCCATGTTTAGGTATGGTTTTTAATTTTGAAAGACTTACTTTTATTTTTTTGTGTATGTGTGTGTGTCTGTCTGGTGTGTATATATGTGTAATGTGTGTGTGGCTGGTATCCATGAATGACAGAAGACAGTGTCTGAGCCCTTGGAACTGGGTGTGAACTACTATGTGCGTTATGGAAACCAAACCCAGATCCTCTGCAAGAGCAGCAAGGCTCTGAACCACTGATGTCTCCAGCCCCTGATTTTGAACTTTCAAGTGCCTAATATGTTAAGAATTCATAACAACCCTGTGAGATTGTATACTTCCATGCTGTAGATGAGGAAACAGAGGCACATCAAGGTTAAGTAGCTTGTCCAAAGTAATTTCATGTGTTCCCAAAGAGCAATCCATGGCATGGCAGAGTATGACACTATAGGATGGATTCCTTCTACAATCCCTCCTAGTCTAATTCTATCATATGAAAATACGCTCAGTGACTCCATTAGCCATCAGAACAATTCCCTAAATGAGATACAAACAAGTATTCATGAGGACAGGTGAGTAAAGACTGAAAATGCTGAGCTGGTTGATGGCAAGGATAGGAACCTTCATATATTGCTGACAAGCGCATACGCTCATACACTTACCTGGCAAAAAATTTTGGCTGTCCCTAGTAAAACTGAACATATGCATTCACCATGACTATGAAATTCCACATCCAGTTGTAGACCTATCTTAGTTACTATTTTCATTGCTGTAACCAAATAAGCACAGGAAGCAACTTGGGGAGGAAGGGCTGATTTTGACTTACAGTTTGAAGAAGTACACTCCATCATGATGGAAAAGGCATGGTTGCAGGAGTATGACCCAGCTGTCCTCATTCCCTTCACAACAATGAAGGAGAGAGATTACAGAAAGTGGAACGTGGCTTTAAACCTCAAAGCCTGCTCACAGTAACCTACTCCTCCACTAAATCTGCACCTCCTAAGGGCTCCACAGTCTTCCAGAACAGCACCACCACCTGGAACCAAATGCTCAAACACAGCCTATAGGGATATTTTACATTTAAGTCACAAGGCCCAACAAAATAGATTAACATGTACAACAAATGACACATGACATGTTCTAGGAAGTGTGCACATTCTTGTTAAGTGCATGTGTACGTGTGTCTCTGTGTGCTGGTACCTGTGGAGGCCAGAAGAGGGTATCAGATCCCTTGGAGTTGGGGGTACAGGTGGACCAAATTCTGGTCCTCTGCAAAATCATCAAGCACTCTTAACTGTTTCTCCAGCCGGCTGTTGGTTCTTAAGAGTAACAAGTTGGAAACTAGCTACATACGTACCAAAGGCAGAATGGTTAAGTAAATATTTGTGTTAGTAATACCAGAAACATACCCACTAATGAGAAAGAGTGATGTACAACTACACACTAGAACATGGGTTAAACTCACCCATAGCACTGAGCAAAGACACAAAAGCTAAAGACAGAAAGACTGCACACTGTATGTTTTCACATATGAAGAAATAAAAAGCAGAACAGGCAAAATGTTTCTGGGTTCATCAAAGTGCAGGTAATGTTTATCCTGGTGGGAGGTAAATACCTACAAAGTACACGGAGGTTTCTAGTTAATGTCATTTTTGATCTGGGTGCCTGTTAAATAGCTAGCACTTTGCAAATGTGTTTCAAGTTTATGATATGTGTTTTTTTGGCTTGCATATTATATCCCAATAAAATATCTAGAAATACATTTCCTACCTTTCTGATCACTTAGTGAAAATAAAGTCTCAGCGTGGGTCTGGCTGGCCTTTAGCACTTCTTACACTGGTTCACCCAGAGGGCCTCATTCCAGAATTGGAGGCTTCAGCAAGTAACATATCCAGCCTGAATTGTTTTTATTGTGTTTATTTTTATGGTTACCATCTGTATATGGCTATCCTCACTGGGTTTCCATTTATGGTAATGATATAGAGTTTCCATTTAAAATAGCCTCAAGTTAAGAAAAAGCGAATTAACTTACATTAAAAATTATGTAAGTAATAGTACAGATGGTACTTAGTGACAGTAAGCCAGGAGAGGGTGGGGTTTGCACAGTGTTGTTTAATAGAAAGAAAGCAGGGATTAGAAGGGAGAAAGCCAGTCTCAGCTTGTCTCCATCTCTTCACCAGTCTACGCTGCCCAACAAGGGCAGGGTGTCAAGCCGAAGAATGTGTCCTTTACAGAGGCTTTGTGAGAAATTTAAAGTAGGGAATAGTCCAGGAGCAATGATCAAAGCAGCAGACTCGCAGCAGAGACTTCAGGTTCACTCAGCAAATATGACTATGGAGTTTCTGTATGCCGGGCACTGGTGTAGCTTCTGGGCCTGGGGCAAAGTGGTCAAGACCCAAAAGAGTCAGTAAGTTGGTTTGAGGCCAGAATCAAGCCTCTCCACTTCTCCATGTTTCAGTGGATTCAAGCACAGCTCAATTCAAATACAGAAGTGACAAACATCTGAGGGCTTGGAACTGCAGGAAAAGTGTGCACTCATGGATTTTTGGAAAATGAGAGGACAGAGGCTGTGTTCCCAAGTAGGGCTGTGATCAACCCATGACAGTGACTGTGACCACAGAGGGTAAAGACAGGAATGCACACATGATAACACACAGATTTTTAGTTGCTCCTCACCTTAGCATACAGCTAAGTTTCTTCCCTTCCACCTGCCAGAAGATGAAGGGTGAGGGACTCCAAAGTTCATTTCCCTGAGTTAGAATGTGCAGAAGTCTTGTGTCCTAGTCCTCCCTCCCTCCCTCTCCCTCCCTCCCTGCCTCTTTCCTATCCTCTCTCTCTTTTTCTGTGTGTGTGTGTGTGTGTGTGTGTGTGTGTGTGTGTGTGTGTGTGTGTGTGTGTGAGTGTCTTGTTAGACAGTGCTGGCTGACCTTGAACTTGGGATCTTCTTGCTTCAGTAACCCAGGACCTGAAACTACAAGGATTCACCAGAATACCCTGTGTCCTGCTTCCACAATGGCTGCTGACTCCTCTTAAAAAACTCTGCTAATTCTGCTTCACAAATTTCCCTTGTATTTTACAGAATGTGTGCTGTATTAGAAGCCTGTGTCGGCAGGCTGCTCTGGAGTAGGACACGGAGGTTATGGGGTCAGGAAGGGACGGAGATAGAGATGAGGTTGCTCTTGGGGTATGAGTATTTGGGGTTGTGCAGGATAAAGTTATTAACATGGGAACTAGGGGAAAGGAGTCAGCAGTGATACGACTCACCAGAAAGAGAAATTCTAGAAATTCACAGTGGTTCATGCCTGTGATCTCAGCACAGGAGGACTGTGAATTCAAGCTTGTCTCCAGATGTGCTTGGATAATCTTGCCTTTATAATTTTCATATTCATTACTGATTAAATGACACTATTTGAAAAAAGCAGAATTCAAGTATATTATTAAAACGGATGCTACTTATACCCCACTCCTTCTTTTCAGAGATAGGGTTTCTCTGTGTTACCCTGGCTGTTCTATAGGCCAGGCTGGCTCAAACCCAGGGCTCTGCCCTGACTCTGCCTTCCAAGTGCTGGGATTAAAGGCATGCGCCGACACATCAGTTCTTTGCTGTGTTTTAATGTGGCCATTAGGAAACGTAGGCTCCCCTTGCAGTTTGCACTAGATGTCTATGGCATACTAGAAATACTACTCTGAGAGGATTCTCAGTGGGTGAGGTCAATAGGAACATATTCCAAGGCAGGAACTAGACTCCAGGACACCTGGAGAGGATGCGCAGAAGCCTCCACCAGCTTTTGCCTCCTCTCTACTGTAAGCTCTTCATTCTGTATAGATCGCATTATTGTCAGAGGTCCATCCCTCTGCTCAAACACTGATGCTGTGTCCCCCCCATGCCCCAAATTAAGCCAAATCTCAACACAATTAACTCATTTTCCTGCCGGCTCCCCATCTCCCCAGGGGTTTTGATCTCTGGCCAAAGTGACTTTCTAGTCTCACTCTTCCATTTCCATGTCCTCATTTAGGTTGGTCGCTGGGTTGAGAGCGCCCCATGGCCAGTCCTCCGTTTCCCTCCGTGGAATATCAGAGCTTTAATTTCACACCCGCCCCCTTCTTCCCCATCTGAATAGTCCTCCTCCACGAAGGTTCCTACCGATGGCCAGATACTTACCTGGTCCAAACTGTCCCCCACAACTTTTTCTCTCCTCATTTCTTATGATTAGAAATTTACCTTCTAGAAGGCATGAAATTCACTTTTGGGCCCTGGCACACATGAGCAAATACCTACACTGAGACCTTAAGTTAGAAAGGTTGGCTTGGAGAAGTCTTGTGGGGGAAGGGAGACACCTCAACCAGCGAAGGTCTTTGTTAAGGTCACAACCCTGGGAGATGAAAGAGTCCTGTCCAGGCTGGAGTGATAGAGGCTGGGGGCGGTAAGGCTGGGTGACTCAGTCAATCGGAACATGGGAGGCAGCCACACTTTGTCATCTGTATTACCTGAGTGAGAGTTTCAGCCAAGGGCTGTCTCTCACACCAGGGATTCTATTTGACCTTTTCAAGACCCCTTTAGTGGGCGTGTCTCCAGACTTCTGGGGGCGGGGTGGAGAGTGAGACAGAGAGAGAGATAGAGAGACAGACAGACAGACAGACAGAGACAGAGACAGAGAGACAGACAGAGACAGACACAGAGACAGAGAGACAGACAGAGACAAACAGAGATAGAGAGAGACAGAGACAGACAGAAACAGAGAGACAGACACAGAGACAGAAAGATAGAGACGAGACAGATAAAGACAGAGACAGAGAGACAGAGACAAACAGAGACAGAGACAGACAGAGACAGAGACAGGCAGAGACAGAGAGAGACAGGGACACACAGAGAGCGAGAGACTGTGTGTGTGTGTGTGTGTGTGTGTGTGTGTGTGTGTGTGTGTGTGTAGGGGGTGGGGTGGACAAATACACAGCAGGGTTTGGGGATGGTGGCCTGGATCTTTCAGAGATTAGAGGGCTTTGGGGTGGGTGGGGGATGGGAAGGTAGGAGATTTGTCAGGTACTAGGAAATAACACCGGTTTTCATCTGTTGCAGCCGTGAGCTCTGGTTTGGGAAACTGAAGTGTTGTAGGAGGTGCTATTTGGGACGAGTCTGGTGTAGAAAGCTTGAACTTCCTTGGGACTCACTCAAGGTCATTGTTCCTAACAACATGAGGACTGTGGGGAGTCGGTGTGAGCGCCGAAATCTTTAAGGTCAAGACTGCCTTTGTGTTTC
Organism: Mesocricetus auratus; assembly: GCF_017639785.1. Classification (NCBI taxonomy): domain Eukaryota; kingdom Metazoa; phylum Chordata; class Mammalia; order Rodentia; family Cricetidae; genus Mesocricetus; species Mesocricetus auratus. Next base: position 35,511,601 of record NW_024429194.1, on the reverse strand, counting down.
CCCAGCAGTCAGTTCAGAGCCAGCCACGTGGGAAGTGCGCAAACTAAGTCCTTCCAAATCGAACTAAACTAAAAGACAGGAGACAAAAGCACCGGCTCTTTGCCACTCTACGTGGATTCTACCCACGCTTGCAAGTTATTCTTACTCTCTCGGAGCGGGCGAGCCAAGGCTGAGGGGTGCAAAGCCGTGGTCACGGAGGAGTCGGGGACCAGTTTAATACCCTAGTAACGTAGGGTGGGCGAGTGGGCGTGTGCTCAAGCACGTGCCCGCACGCAGGAGTGCCTTGGGGGGAAGGGAGTGGTCTCCAAAAGGGGGAGGGGAGAAGACAGGGGGGGGGCGGGGAGAAGCAGGCTTTTTAGGACCCGGCAGAGGCGGGGGGAGGAGAAAGAAGGCAAGGAGGCGTCTCCCGCGCTTGCCAGGACCGTGCCACCTGCCCGCTAGCTCGCTGCGCTAACACTGCCCATAAGCCAACATGCTGCCGAGATTGGGCGGCCCCGCGCTATCGCTGCTCCTGCCGTCGCTTCTGCTGTTGCTGCTGCTGGGCGCGGGCGGCTGCGGTCCGGGAGTGCGCGCCGAGGTGCTGTTCCGTTGCCCGCCCTGCACGCCGGAGCGGCTGGCCGCCTGCGGACCCCCGCCGGACGGGCCCTGCGCCGAGCTGGTGCGAGAACCCGGCTGCGGCTGCTGCTCCGTGTGCGCACGGCTGGAGGGCGAGGCGTGCGGCGTCTACACCCCGCGCTGCGCCCAGACGCTGCGCTGCTACCCCAATCCCGGCTCCGAGCTGCCTCTGAAGGCGCTGGTCAGCGGCGCGGGTACCTGTGAAAAGAGCCGTGTGGGCGCCACCCCACAGCAGGTTGCAGGTAATGCGGACTGTGAGCAGTTGTTTAGGGGGGGGGAAATCTCTCAGCTCAGCGGGTCTCCTGGTTGGCGGCCCTCACGTGGGGAAGGAAAGTCTGACAGGACCCTGGGACTGCTGTGGACGAGAAGAGCCCAGTCCTTGATCGGATCCAGGGAGACTCTTGAGAGCGGGAACCCGAAAGACATGTCGATTCGGGGAGGGAGGCTGCAGGTTGAGCAAGTGGGATTTGTTGGGGTAAATGAGGAGGGAAGAGGAGTCACTACGGTCTTCTCTGAATGAAAGTGACCCTCGCTTCTACTCCGGAGGGACTTAGTGATGAGGAGAGTGTTAGACCTTGGGACGGCGGGGTGGGGGTGGGTGTCTTTAGGAACTTGCAACTTATTTAGAACACAAGTTGAATCAGTGACCACCGGTCGACTGTTCCCCGGTGGGAAAGCTGCTGGGAGGCGGAGGCCACCGGGCTCAGGTGACACCGCAGACCTCGAGTGAGGAGGGATCGCGTGGAGGGACTCTGCCTTCTGGCATTGGGGGGGTGAGGGGAAAAAAGACTTGGAGTTTTTTTTTAAAGGGTAGGGTTACACTGGAGAATGGAGGGGACTCCATCTGTGTAACTTTAGCCGGATCGCCAGCTGCATTCCGGCACCCTGGCAGCCGAGCATCTGGGCCTCAGGTCTGAATGCTGGAGCAGCTTGGGAGCCGGGGAGCGACCACTCTTAACGTGGGTGTGTGTCACATCCTACCTCCTAAATCTAGGGAGCTCTTCCTGTCTTACGGAATGGGGAAGGTAGGGTTCTTTGTTAAGGAACCCTTCTTTCCAGGAAAAGTTAACTTGGGGGACACAGTCCGGCTGCGAGGAGTTCACTTTTTTCTTCTTCATTCCAAACGCCTTGCCTGCCACTTCAGTCTGGAGAAAGCTTTAATTGTTTTATTTCGTCTTGGGGACAGTAGTGAGTTGTGCCCACTATTCGCTAATGTTTAAAAGGAGATTTTGACCAAGTTTCTCATGGGTATTGGTTTAAAAGAAAGAGAGTACAAGCTTTCTCGCTGTCTCTCGATTTCTTTGTGCGCCCAACTCTTTCCCTTGGTCTGCTATCACCCCTTCCCGTTAGAGTTCGAGGCATTTTTGACCTTGAGTGCGGAACAAGGTGGGGCTTCCTTTGGAGTCCAGAGTTTCTTTCTTCTCTCTCAGCCGGCCTTGGGATTAATCCTTGCCTCTTACTTCTAAGTAATAATAAAAAGAAAAAGACGTCCTTTCTCCATGCCCCTCCCCCCATCACCTCTGGCCCCAGAGTCATGGTCCCCAGCAGGGTAACTCGAAGTCTTGCAGAATCCTTCAGATTTTGACCATTTTATTAAATCGGGGTGTAATTTCCGCTCATGACTTTAATACAACCCCCCCCCCAATTCCCCATTGCTTTCATTCTAGGCCTGAAATCCAACCTCTCTGCTTCCCAAGACTGAAATAGGTTGGAGGCCTGTGCGGGCAACAGATGTGGCAGGTTCCCTGGGTCACTTTCTTACAGACCGCACGGGTGGGGGTAGTGGGGGTTGGGGCGGGTGGGGTGTAGCCGGTTGTCAGGGGAGCTAGGGGGACAATGAGGTGAGCTCATGGGAAGAATGTCATTCCGGATTTTCTGCCTGCTTATGGGACCCCCTTCCACCGGCTCATCCCAGCTGCTGCCTCAGCCTTCTCCCCAGGCCCTTCTGCGTTTTTCTCCTGTGCTGCTCTCTGGAAGAGCAGGCATTAACCAAGTTAGGGGGCGGCGGGGGGGGGGGTGGGAACTGGAAGCTGAGTAGGTACACTTGAAAGCCCTGGTCAGCAGGGCTGCAGGGCTGTCAAAGAGTCATTTGGGCGGGAGCCTGGTTTTGCAAGGGTGTCTGGAAGAGAGGCAAAGATAGAGAGAGGCTTTTAGGCTGGTGGGAGAGGCTTTTAAGACGGGGCAGGGACTAGGGACTTTGTGTGGGGAATGCTGAAGTCCCAGTTGTGAGGAGGAGATATCACACATGGTCCTGACAGATCTTAGCAATGAGGGCTGCCGCCTCCCCACTGTCTTGTGCCCATCTCCTCCCTGCTCTGAAGGCCGAGCCCCACCTCCCCCCACTGCCAGCATCCCTCTTTGAGCAGGTCGCTTTGGAGAATTTTAAGCATACCCTCTTATTTCCACGCAGCACACCCCAGCAGTTCCGGCTTTGCTGTTAGCTCTTTTGTCTTTGTTCCCAGGGACTCAGGGGCTGTACTGCTGGCTTCCTGGGGATGGCAGGAAGGCAGGGTGTGGGGGTGGGCACATCAGTGGGTAGAAGTAGCTGGTGGTGATCCTGCATCCCAAGAGGTGATGGGCTGGGCCTTTTTGGTTCAGAGAAACAGAAATCAGGCTGGGAAGGCCTGGAAGAAAAATGAAAAGGGACTCTGAGAACTGTTGCAAACACACGCTGTATAAGGGTCTGGAAGGGGATAAGGCAGTGGAGTGGGCAGAAGTACCTAAAAAGAGAGTCTTGGTGGGGGTCACTGAATAGGGGGTGCAGGCTTGGGCCAGGTTAAGCCCTTTCACAATTCAGGCCAGGCTGGTTCCTCAGCATCTCCCCTGTCCCCTGTCACCCATTCCCTTCTCCCGCTTTCATACAATGCAGGGGATTATGCCGAGGGGCGTGGTCGTCCAAGTGGCTGTCTGGCCCTCAACATATATAAAGGTGCTATAGAAATGTTCAGCCATTTAAAGTCCCAGAGCCGACAAGGGCTGGTCTGCTGGTAGGCGATGAGTGGGGAGGCCTGAATCTTCAATTACTGGTAGAGGGGGAACCTGATTTACAGTGGTTCACTTTGCCTTCAAGATTAAGGGGGAGAAAGCAATGGGACTTCTGGCTCAGAGCACTGCTTTGCATCTCGTCTTGCATAAATTTGCATACCGAGTTCAGAATGGTAAAATAGACTGTGGAGTGAGTGGGACTGACTGTCTCTGCTGATGCTTAGCGCCACCTTCCATCCACCTCCTTGTCCCAGTTCTGAGCAGAACTTAAACCCGACTTCGGCGAGGGCCACGCAAGGGTGAGGCATGTACTAAGTAAGGGCTACTGCTCTGGGACATCTGGGGACTCTTGGAGTTGGTTGGTTTGGGTGTGACTCTGTGTACCAAGGTGTCAGAGTCAGGGCAGTGGAGGGCACCAGGGAGGCATATACTGTGGCCTTGGCCTGCCTTGGCCCGGGGTCTAGGGATTGGAAGCAGCCTCGATGTCAAGTCTTTGTTCTGAGTTTATTCCTCGCCTTCTACAAATGTCAGAAATGTTCTCTGCATACTTTCCTTTGTGTGGCAATGATGACCCAGTTCCTTAAGAGATGGAAGGAAACTTGAAGAAAGACAAATTCTGTGGGCTGCCAGGGATGGTTTAGTGGGTAGTAAAGGTGTTACTGTGGCAACCTGAACTTGGTCCCTGGAGCCCCTGTAAAGGTGGAAGGAGAGACCCTACTCCATGAATGGTCTCTGAGCCTCACACACGTGCCATGGTATGTGGGCTCGCCCTTCCGAGTACGCAATAGGAACAAATAAATTTTTTTAAAAAGAAAAACTTGGCTGGGCTGTGGTGGAACAGTCTTGTAATCCCAGAGGCAGAGAAGGAGGCAGAGGCAGGGGGATAACTGTGAGTTCAAGGCCATCTTGGTCTACAGCGTGAGTTCCAGGATAGCCGGGGCTACACAGTGAAACCTTGTCTTGAAAAATCAAAAAACCAAAACAAACAAAAAGCTTGTGTAATAACACCAAAACTGTTATAAACATACAAAGCATTGTAACAAAATAGGACTAAGGATGTGTTGACTTCTAACAGGTGGGAGAAGGTACCCACGGGCCGTGCTTATGAGCAGCTTCTCTATGAAGTGGCTCTCAGCCAACTTGGACTATTGAGTTTGCTGGCGAGCCAAAGGAAGAGGGAGGCTAGGATGGCTCTCACTGTCAGTCGACCTTAGCAGCTCGCCTCAGAGTATTTCTTGAAGATGGGGTGGGTGTGGGGGCCACTCAATGAAAGTAACCCTTTAAAAGTACTCTGGGGCTGATGAGATGACTCATCAGATAAAAACACTTGCCATGCAAGCCTGATGACTTCAGTCCCCAGAACCTGCACTGGAAGGACATCTCTAACCAATCCCTTCAAATTGCCTTCTAACCTCGAACCTCTAGAACTGTCCAGTGGCATGTGCCCCCACCCCCAGGAATAATAATAGCAGTAGTAATAGTAATTACAATAATAAATGCCTCAGATTGCTCGGAAGCAGGAGTGCATCCACTCAGAAGCAACCACCACCCCCAAGCCCAAGACAGGGTTTCTCTGGGTAGCCCTGGCTGTCCTGAAACTCGATTTATAGACCAGTCTAGCCTGGAACTCAGAGATCTGCCTACCTTTGCCTTTGGAGTGCTGGCATTTAAGGCATGCACTACCATAGCCCCGCCAGCAGCAGACCTTTGAGGGCTTATTCGGAGAGGCCTCATGATCAGATGAGCTTCTGGTTGGTTCTCAGTGTCACTCTTTACTATTATAAAAGGTCAGATGACTTGCTATTAGAGCTGGTAGGGAGCTCTGAAAGCCCTTATTGCTAATGGAATGGAGAAGAGGGCAAATCCCACCTGGAAGGTAGAGCCAGGGCTGCTAAAGGGATTGAAGGAGTGGCAGAAACCTTTAGCTCACTGGTTGGGTCTCATGCTACAGCCATCTACCACTGTGGTTGTGCTTAGTGTTTGCCTTCCCTGTTTCCAGCCATTTCTTGCTTTTATCTGGTCCTTGAAGTCTTTGTAGCTCCCATCCCCTCCAACACACACACACGGTTGTCTCTTCCTATGTGTCTTCCACCGCTGGCCCAGCTGGAATGCTTGACTGCGTGGTGGGCAGTGTTCAGAAAAAGTAGCATGGATAATCTATTGGTCCCGGCCTTCTTCAGCTCCAATCAGAAGGAGGCCTAGAAGGTGACTGGAGACAGGAATGTTGAACAAAACTCGGATTCCGGAGTGAAAAGGGCTGGCTGCCTGTCAGGGAGCAGGCAGAGCTGGGGCTTCCATGGACAAGGGACGTGGCACTTTGCTCCCAAGGACGAGAAGTGCTGCTTTTGCTGAAGTGGAGGCACAGAGGGAGTTACAGATGCTTCACTAGGAAGCCCGAGATCTGGCTGGCAGATGTTCCAGGCCCCTCAGCTTCTCTTTGTTATCTCTGGCTGGCGTTTTCCTGAGGTGGCAGGCGGCCAGCCAACGATGGGTCAGCCTCTCTTGTGTCCTCATCCTATTCTGAAATCACTGCCTCCTTTGGGTCCAGTTTCCCTCCATTCCTCTAAGGGAGGGTTTTTTCTTTTTCCTTTCTTTCTTCTTCTTCTTCTTCTTCTTCTTCTTTTTTTTTTTTTTTTTTTGGAGACAAGGTTTCTCTGTGTAGCCCCAGATGACCTGAAACTTTCTCTGTAAGCCAGGCTGGTCTCAAATTTACTGAGCTGCCTTTGTCTTCCGAGTGCTGAGATTAAAGGTGGGTACCACCACCACCACCCAGCTATGGAGGGAGTTTTTTGTTTTTTGTTTTTTGTACTTCTGTCCTAGGTGCCTACACGGACTCAGTGAGGGACCGAGTATTAGAGCTAAGATTTTTGCTGGCTTCCTGCTGCTGAACCCCTCTACCTCCGTGCTTGAGTCAGGGTTGAGCTGTTGGCAGAGAAATGCCTTTGAGCCTGTGGGCCAGAGGTTTTGTTCCTGGATACCTGTTGCTTGTAGGTGAAGGGTAGGTCATACCACACCACTGCTAGCTTTGGTGATGGAGAGGACACTTCAAAAACAAAAGAGGAGTGTGTGATGAGTGGTAAGATTATGGAAACAGAAATATCATACAGTTTCTGCAGAGAATGGACTGTGTAGACAACAAAAGTTTGTAATGGAAGTAACCTGGCTTTTGCTTTCAAACTAACCTGGTCCCAATGCAGACATCATGTCTAACAGCCTGTATGGTGCCTAGGTTTGATGGCACATTCCTGGAATCTCAGCACTTGGGAGACAGGCAGGGTCATTCAAGAGTCAGATAGTCTGGGCTACATTGTGAGTTCCACTACCCAAAACCAAAACCAAAGCTAGAGCATGGGCCTTTCTCATAAAACAGGTTTGGTTACGTAGGGATAATTTTTATCTATTTCAGGGCGTGTATATAAGACACATTAGTTGTGTGTCTTGCCCACAATAAGTTGTCATACACACTAGCTGACAGTCTTGACCAGTGACATCTTATTTTGCTAGCTGGCTCTTAAAATGAAGGCCAGACTGGACAAGTCAGGTGGGCTGCTCATTTCTTTAGGACCCAATGGCATCTGTCAACTGTGCATCTAGATGTAAGGGAGTCTCTTTGAACCTGGTGGTGCTCATGAGTCTAACGGGTTACACTTGCACGGGTGTGTATTAAAGTAGATAACATAGCTAGGCATAGTTTATGCTTGTCATCTTAGGGAGACCAAGGCAGGAGGATTGTCATGAGTTTGGGGTCTCAAACGAAATGTTTTAGTTACTTTTCTAGTTGTTGGGATGAAACTCCCTGACAAAAACAACTGAAGGAAGGCAGAGTTTATATCTCTGGCTTGGGGTACAAGGATATAGTTCATCATGGAGGGAAGGTCGTGGCAGCAGGAGTACAACATTCAGGGACAATAGGATAAATACTTGTCCTCTGCCTGTTTTCTCCTGTTACACAGTAAGGATTCTATCCCAGGGAATGGTGCCACCCACAGTGGGCAGGTTTTTCTAGGTTTCTCAATACGTTGATTGAGATAATACCCCTCGGGAGTGTCTAGAAGCCTACCATCTCTCATTTGGGTCTAGAGCCCACTGAGTTGACAAATGAGATTTGTTATTATACAAAACAACACACACACACACACACACACACATGCACACACACACGCACACACACAACAACAACAACAACAAAAAGTAGACAATACATGTAATGTTTAGTGCTTGCTGTCTTGTGGTAGTGTTGCTTAATTTCTACCTCTTCACCTATAAAAGGAATAAGTCCGTCTGACCTATGTTCACTGGCCTTTAGGGAGTCCTTTTGTGGAAGGGGTAATGAAACTGCACTTTAATGCAATATAAAACCATCTGAGAAGAAATGGTTTGCATTTCTTATGGGTGAGTTAGGCTTTTTGAGTGCATTTTGGGGCCCATGTCCAAATTTCTGGGACTGACCGTTCCAGGGCTGTAATTCACACTTGACAGTGCCCAGAGTAAAAAAACCAGAGGAACACAGATGACCCTAGAGCTTGGACTCTTGGGTTCTTGTGCCAGCTTTTCTGCTCATTTAGCTAATGACAAGGGGTTGAGTCCTGACCTCACCTGGCAGCCAACTTGGGGACCTAGCTTTCCAGCTGTCAGAACTTGGAAGACTGGAGAAAGCAGAGATGTCACTGGGGCAAGGATGGTCATGGGGGGATGCCCTTTCTCTATAGGTGTTCCTCCCAGGAAGCTGGCTGGACACAGGCTTCAGGACAGTAGGGTCGGATACTAACACAAGTGCTGTATACACTTAGCATATGTGTGTTCAGGGGCATACAGTGGTCAAGCCTAGTGAAGACCCCTGAGGTCCCCCTTTTTGTGCCAGGGAAATAGAAATTTTCAGGTTTGGTGTCTCTGAGCCTAGGGTGCCAGGTGTTTGAACAGGATCCTGGCAAAGAATTTGGATGTTCTCTCTAGGACAATGTTTTCTTACTACATGGCCTCCAGCTCTGACCTCATGGCTGAGATGGGACCTCTGCCTGTCAGTTTTTAGGGAAGAGTGATCCTTGGGGGCATGCTGGCCTAGACAGGGTTTTATGAGTATGGGGGCTTGCTCACCTAATGTTTGAGGAATATGGGACCCCAGAAAGCCCTCTCTCGAGTGGTAGCCTGTATGTGCTCAGTGACAACTGGTTTTAGGGATCTAATTGAGGTGGGACCGCAGGAAACTAGGGGTGGTCAGCACATACTTAGACTGGAACCCAGGACCCTGGGGAATCTGGGGCGGATTAGACCCTGAGGTCCTTCATGGTGTGGATGGGAAGGCAGAGGCCCTTCAGTGATGAGTTGTGAGAACAGCGATATGTGTGGGGCTTCAGTTTCTCCAGTCACTCCTCCCACAAAGAGCCGAATGAGAGATTTTTTTTTCCTTTTTTCTCTAGTGGAGAATGGACCATCCCCCATCCCCTCCTCCTCCTTGGCTTCTCGCCCCCCTCCCCTTCTGTTCCTTAACAAAGCCAAGGAAGATCTGGGCTGGCTCAGCCTGGGTGTCAGTCAGGACTCAGAGGGAGACCTTGCTCAGAGAGCTGGCTTTCCGGGAGAGAAACATAGTCCACTATCGTTAGAAACCGCCCCCCCGTTTTTTTGAGGAGGGTAGGCAGTTGGAAGCCTTGAAGCCCTTCTGGCTGTCTGCCCCACATCCCTTCCTGGCTGTTGGGAAACAGGGCAGAAGTGAAGATTGGGGAGAAGGGGATGGGCTGGCACACCTCCAGGTGCTGGGCAGAGAAATTAGCCCACAGACCCTGGTGGAGCTGGCTGGAGCGAAGCCTGGGGAGGTTTCTAATTAGTGGACGGGTGTAGGTGTGTTAGCCCATGTTCATTCAAGGAACTAAACAGAGCCAGGATGTCGAGGAGGGAAGGGGGTTGGGAGCCCTGAAGGCCTTGGCAGGTTGTTGGAGCTTGGAAGACTAGAGGAGCCTATTTAGTGTGTTCATCCTGGTGGCTTGAAAAGATGGGGGGCTGGCTTCCAGCTGGCGGGGTCCAAGTTAGACTGTGGGGTGGGAGAGAGCTGGTAGCAGTTAGCCAAGGTGCCATCTCGATGGGCAGACAGTGAGTCCGGGACAGTTGGAAATGCTTCGCTGCAGGCATTTCCTTCCACGCAGCCCAGAGTCAGATGAAGAAATCAAGGCTGCATTCTGGGTCAAGCGCCAAGGCAAACCCATGGCCCTGGATTGTCGCTGCTGGGTTCTCTCCCACCGGAGTTAGTGTGCGCACAAAATCAGTGGGATATATACTGTTTCTTGGAAAAGTTCGTTTTCCTTGGGTGGCAGTAATTAAGGGCTAACTTCTCAAAAATGTTCCTTTAGGCAGCTTCCCAGGAAGTTTCTTTGGGGACTATTGTCTTTACTTCTGGATGGAGATGCCCAGTTTCCCCAGGATGCTGAATTTGCACATGCCAAGGTCAGGAAAAAAAACTGAGAATAGAAGTTCCCTAGTGTCCTGTGATCTTCCCCTTAACGGATAGTGCTGACTGTATCAACAGCCGTAGGGGTGTGCCAGGCAGGGTAAAGGGGTCAAGTGGATTGACTTTCCTCAAAGGCTTTGTGGTTGGGTGGGACCACCTGGCATATTAACTGGTCCCACTCTTCCCTGGAGGTTGAAATGTCTTGGTTGCCCTTCCTTGCCATTCCAGTGATCAGAAGGCATCCTGAGGAGTAAGAGCTGTGTAACTCAGCAACCCGGGTTTGGTTTTGGCCCTGTCTTTGATAGGCAACTCTGTGCAGCTGGCCTTCAAACTCCAGGGCTTTTATCGAATGCGAGAGGGGATAAGGATTTATCAACATCTTGTGATCATTTGATAATGAACGGAGTTATGTATACAGATGACTTAGCACAGAAACTCAAATAATCAAATGCTGTTACGCACACTCTGTAATCTCTTCCTTTCTTCTTGGTCATCTCAGCAGAGGTCAGGAGGGAGTCAGTGCCTGTTTAGATGAAGCCTGGTTGGTCATCTCAAGAATTCTGTTGAGGTTGAGGGGCAGAGGGCTGGCTCAGGAGGTAAATGTACTTGCTATGGGAAGTTGAGGATCTGGATTTGGATCCTCAACAGAAAGCAGCCACAAGTGCTTTACAATGGGAGTGAAGGGTTGGGTGGTATGGGGGGGGCAGAGATAGGAGGACCACTGGGGCTTTGTTGGCCAGCCATTCTAGTTGAAAGCCCCCAAGCCTCACCAAGCCTCAGATTCAGTGAAGGAACCTGTCTCAAGGCAATAAGGAAACAGAGGAGGATGCCTGCTGTAGCATATTGGCAAAGCTTTTAGTCAATCCAGAGCTTGGAGTCTGTGTTTGAGAATTTCCAATGGGCAGTCATGACCATTAAAATCTTCCCCAACTATGGCTCTTCTGATACCTTGATGACCCATTTGTGTCCCAGACATGAGGATTCTTTTAAAAATTATTATTATTATTATTGTGCGTGTGTCTGTCTGTCTGTTTGGTAGAGGAGTTTGCACATGGCATAGAACACATGTGGAGGTCAGAGGACAGTTTTGTAGAGTTGGTTCTCTCCTTCTAACTTTGTGTAGGTTCTGGGGATCAGATTCAGGACACCATGCTTGCACAGCAAGTACCTTTACCCACTGAACCATCTCATGGGCGCAGTCATGAGAATTCTTGCTTAAGGTTCTATCATTTGTCTCTAGTTTGGATTGTTGCTCCTTAAGCAAAGAGAGCATGTCAAGGACAGTGATGGATGTGATGTATGTAGTATTAGATGAGTCACAAATCCGTGAATGTTGGGTTGAAGCAAGAGGGAAGCACGGTGACCTATTTAAAGACACTTATTTATATTCAGGACACTAACGTGCTGGTTTGAGAGTGTGGCTGGCAAGCCTAGACATCCTTGCAGGTTTTACAGTTCTTTTCGCTTCCTCTGGGTTCAGTGTGTCAGTGTGGAGTATCTGGGAGCCGTGTTATGGAGACGGGGAGGAGGCCATCGGGAGGGGAAGGCGGTGACAGAGTCGTTGGAAAGGTCGGTAGGTATTGCTTTCTTGGACTGTGGGGTCACACCATCAGAACCAAGTGCTTTGGATCTAGGTCCTAGAAGAAACACACGTCCCTCCCATGTCACACTTTCATTGCTCACTGCTTTTCATTTGTTTCCTAACCACTCTTGCTGCTGTGGAGGCCTAGATGGTGTGGTGTCAAAGAAAACAATGAGTTAGGAAGGTACTCCAGGGAAGGACCTGGGGGCCTCTCAGCGTAAGTTCCTTTTCTGATGTCTAAGTGACAATTGAGCACATACTGTGACCAGCTAGCAGCCTGCTGTCATACCACCTATAACACAAGAAAAATAGTTTAAAAGTTAAACATTGTCCAAGTAATGGAGCCAGAAGGAATGTATATGTATCTAATGTAGTTGTGAGCAGGGGACCCAGCCTTCCTCTAGGAAGATCTTCTTCTTCTTCTTTTTTTTTTAAGATTTATTTATTTATTTTGTATACAGTGTTCTACATGTATGCCTGCTGGCCAGAAGAGGACACCAGGTCTCATTACAGATGGTTGTGAGCCACCTTGCAGTTGCTGGGAATTGAACTCAGGACCTCTGGAAGAGCAATCAGTGCTCTTAACCTCTGAGATATCTCGCCAGCCCTAGGAAGATATTCTTAACCAGTGAGGTCCCTTTACAGGGACAGGATCCACAGAAGAGAGTCAAGTTTGGTAGGAATTGCTCCTTTGGCCTGGCGGAAGAAAGCACGAGATCTTCCAGAAAAGCAAACTTCTTTTCTTGTCTGTGGTGATATCTGACTTTTACAATTTTATTTATTTACTTTTCAAGGTTATAATTACATCATTTCTTCCTTTCCTCTCATCCCTGAAAACCCTTCCACTTACCATCACCGCTCTCTTTCACATTCATGGGCTCTTTTAAAAAAATAATTATTACATACATTATATACACATACACGCATCACGCATGTACATTCCTAAGTCTATAAATACAGCCTCCTAAGGCTATATAATGTTACTTGTATGTGCTTTTTAGGGCTGACCATTTGGTGTTGGAAAGCCAGTCGATGCTCTCTTCCCTGGGGAAAGCTATTTCTCCCCTTTCAGCATTCCTTAGTTACCCTTGGTTCTTTCTCTAGGTTTGAAGCCTTATGAGCTTTTGTCCATTCCATGCTAGCCCAGATGTGAGAATTTCATTTACACTATAAATGTGTATTTATGTTCATTACAGGCATTTTTAGGTAGTTAATCATATAATTCCTTATGACTTTTTCACACATCCTTACTGTTGCTTAACCCTCCTTCATCTGCGTTTATCTCCCTCCTAATGAGAGCCTTCGTGGTTTTCCATTTCCTCCTCCAGATCGCTTGTACCCTGCTCGTCCCCTCTATCACTCACCTCCCACAATGGTCCCTTTTTATGAAGTAAACTTTTTAAGTCTCTAGAGAAGTCAAGACCAAGCTAGTGTCTTTGAGGCTTCCATCCTTCAGAGGAGCGGTTGAGTCCATGGACCACTGACTTTTGCTTGTTTTAGATATATGCATTGCTTTCACATGTGTGTGTGTGTGTGTGTGTGTGTGTGTGTGTGTGTGTATGTGTGTGTGTGTTTGCACTCGTGTGCACATGCCTTGGTGCCCGTGTCAGGCAGAGGACGTCTTGTGTGAGTTACTTTTCTGTTGCTGTGATTAAACACCACCCAGAGGTATAAGAGTTGTCATGGCAGCGAAGAGGCAGGCCCCGGAAGCAGAGCTGCAGGCTGAGAATCACATTTTTAACTGCAAGCACGAAGCAAAGAAACTCAGAATGACAGGAGTCTTTTTTCTTTCAAAGTCCACCTCCAATGATATTTTCCTCTAACAAGGCCAAGCCTCCTAAACAGCGCCACCAATGAGGGACCAAACATTCAAAGGCCAGAGACCCTGGGGGACATATTATTCAGACCTCCACAGTTCAGTCCTCTTCTACCACATGGGTCCTGGGAATTGAATTCAGGTTGCCAGGCCTGGTGGCAGACCCTTTGTCCCCTGAGACACTTATTCCTCCCCACCTCCCCGTTTTGGTCAATGGACAAGACCTAAATTACTAGGACAGAAGTAGAGTTGAATTATTAAAATGTTTTGACCAGTGATGTCCTTTATCAACTCAAAATCAAGTGGCTTTGTACCCTTGGTAGCCATGCTATCCATTTCCTTACAACTTCAAAGGTCCTTCCTAAGTCATCCCAGAGGAGATGTGGGATTTTCTACTTCCCCGCCCCCATGCTATTTGTCACATATTTTTATTACTTCTTATGAAATTCCAATTAGGTAATTGCCTGGATCTCCCTCCCCTCTTACTTGTTTCTGGGTTGGCAGAAAATCTTGCTGTGATGGCACATACTTTTAGTCCCAACACTTGGGAGGCAGGGGCAGGAAATCTGAGTTCAAGGCCAGCCTGGTCTACAGAGTGAGTTCCAGGACAGCCAGGGCTATGCAGAGAAACTTTGTCTTGAAAAACAAAACAACACAACAACAACAACAACACACACACACACGCACACACACACACACACACAGGTGGGGGGGGAGGGGGGCACGAGGAGAGAGGGGAGATAGAGAGAGAGCGCTAGCTGTAGTTTCCCTTGTCAAAATAGGTTTTTGAGTCTATTGCTGTTCGCACAAGTGAAGCTTGTCTTTATGGCTACTGGGTGTTACTCCATTATGTCACCCTATCCATTTTGTTTTCACGTGCCACTTGTAGCACCTTCTGGTCAGGGTGTTAAGAATTTACAACTATAGGGAGTTGAACATTTTTTATGCACACACTTTGTGAGTAGCTAGAATTTGGGGGTCAGGTGCTTTCTTTCTGTCTCTGTGGCTTCTGGTCAGGTGTATGCTAAGACACACACACACACACACACACACACACACACACTCACGGGGCCTTTGGTCACTGAGCCACTTTGCCAGGTTCCTGGATGACGTGAGTGGGCCGGAGGAAAAATGTTCAGGACTCATGGGAAGCAGTGAAAACTGATAGTGCTGTTTGCTGTCTCGATAGCGCTTTCTCTGGCTCTTCAAGGACAACTTGGCTTGCGGAGCCCCAGAGGACCTGGGCTGAATCTGAGTATGTTTTTGTTTTCTCAAACTGTCTGCCTCAGCTTTGACCCTCCCCAGGTCTTTGCGATTCCAGGAATGAACCTGGTGTTTATACAGCAGCCCTTTTGAGTGTGCGCGGGCAGGGGGCTACAGTGAGGCTGTGCTCCCTCAGGGGGAGCCTGCGATGAGACAGCAGTATGAGGGCATGCTCTAGAAATCTCTATGGTGCCTGGCCAAGAAGGGCAGCCCTGCTGCATGTGTGGAAACATCCATTTGTGTCTCTCCACAAACCTGGGAGCCAATGGGGGCAAAGCTTGAGTATTTACATGAGGCTGCCCTGCTCCAATAGTAGAGGTCTCTTTTTCTCCTCACTAAGTACTTCAAGAACGCCCTGCAGAAGAATCACGGAAAGATGGAACCCTGGAAATGCCAGTGTTTGTGGGCTCTTGTTTAAAATCCAGGTTCCTCGGTCTTAGCTCAGGCTTGCTGCTTCTGGGTCTCCAGGGCTTGGGCCCAGGACTATTTTTGAGGTTTTAGATGACCCATCTTGTTGCATTTGGAAACTGAGACCTAGCCTACCTCCCTGACTTACAGATGAACAACACACTGATGCTAACTCCTGCTCAACACCCAGCCTGCCATCACTCAGAGAACCAAGGATAGCAAATGCAGGATCAGAACCAAGGTCCTTTGCCCTTGAAGCTAGCACTGCTTATCCAACCACGCTAGAACTGAGTCTGGCTGTGGAGCTCAAAGACCGGTGTTGCAAGAATCGAGGGAGGAAGGGGATTCCTCAGCCAAGTGGTCACTCCTACACTCTTTTTGGTTTTTCAACACAGGGTTTCTCTGTGTAGCTTTGGATCCTGTCCTGGAACTCACTCTGTAGACCAGGCTGGCTTCGAACTCACAGAGATCCGCCTGCTTCTTTATCCTGAGTTCTGGGATTAAAGTCGTGTGCTATCACTGCTCAGCTTCTTGGCCTTTTTAAAAAAAATATGTTCTGGTGCATTGCTCTCCCATACAAAGAGGATGGCATGTGTTTCCTCAGTTTTCCACTTGAGAGTGTTTCCCAACCTCTTCAATTCTCAGCTGGAAAATAGGCAATAGCTGTAGGATGGTCCCTGAGGCTTATGGATCTAAACACTGACCAAGCCATTTCCTTTTACAAGCCTGATTCTGAGAGGGGGGCTGTCTGTCGTGGTCTGCTGGACAAGGAGACATTCTTTCTATACTGTGGCAGTGGTGCCCAAGAGATGCCAGGCTTCACTTGACCGGCTTCCATTCTGAGAGCACAGGAGGCAAGAGTGACAGTTAGGACAGAAGCTGGATGTCAGTAGAGGGTAGATGGACCTGCCAACCCAGAGAGGCTAAACTAGACTGTTCTGTGGCTAGCTTACACAATAACAAACCTCCCTCTACACCATTAAGATTCAGATACCCCATATACCATTCGGAATTCAGGGACACTTGAGTACTGTTCAGAATTCAGGTACCCCATGCACCATTCTGTACCCATGCATCTCTGTGCACCGTTCTTGTATCTAGGCATCCCTGTGTACTGTTCTGTATCCAGGCATCCTTGTGCATCATTCTGTATCCAGGCATCCCTGTGCACTGTTCAGAATTCAGACATCTTACACTGTTCTGGATTCCAGAGCCAGAGGCCACCGCTACTGCTACCTGCTGCCCTGGAGATGGGGGAAAATACAATGTGACTTCAAAAGACTAAGGTCTCCAGGTTAAGTACCCACTAAACAAACAAACAGGGCCGCCTTTCTTCTGGCTCCTTTACTTCCTGCAGCGTGTGCTAGGGAACCTGGAAGGAGAGTGTGGCGGTAGTGATCAGCCATCTAAAGGGAGTGGCTTCCAAGTTTCAGTAGCAATCTGTTTCCTAAGGCTTGCTGGGTACTTCTGAACACCCGCCTCCCCCACCTTCCTCCCTCCCCTCCCTGCCCTCTTTGCATAAATTCTGTAAATAAAATGGATTTAGGCAAGTCCAGTCTTGCCCAAAGATTTCTGTTTAGCAGCAGGAAGCTTTTCTGTTTAGCCACATATAGGATTTAAATAACTGGTCTGGACAAATGGCTCTACAGAGAGTGTGTAGTTAGTGGCTGCGAAACTGGGGCTCCACATCCAGAACCACAAAAGAGGAACAAAACAATATCATCCACTTTAAACTTCCACCCCATCCAGGGGTCTCCTTAAAAAAACAAAAACAAAAGATCCCCAAACAAGAGTGTGTGTGTGTACATGTAAACTAAACAGATACATAAGCACCTCTTTCTTCTGTGTTCCTTACCTCCTGTAGTGTGTGCTCATCCTCAGACCTACAAAAACTGAAAACTGAATAACAAAACGTAGAATATAAACAACACCCCGCCCCCATCAAACTGAGAGGGCTAGAGAGCTGGCCCATTGGTTAAGAGCATTTGCTGCTCTCACAGAGGACCCAGGTTTGATTCCAAGCACCTACATTATGGCTCACAACAGTCTGTAACTCATGCACATGGTGTACCGATATACATGCATGCAAAAAATCCATATGCATAAAATGAAATATATAACAGAAATCTTAAAAGTCAAAATGGAGAAATATAGTATAAAATATTGGGAGCTGTCTTCTAATTGATTTTTCCATGTGTTTGATTATTCTATTATTAGATATAAGCTACTTTCCCCCCTACACGGCGCATAGCCTTGCATTTACACATTCAAGGAACAGATCATCCATCCATGTTGTATAAAGCTTGACTTTTCCCGTAATGAAAGTTTGAATGAGGAGAGTAATAAAATGGTATCATGGTTGATTCATAGCCATTATTCCCACTGCCCTGACTTGAGAGTTGCAAAATCAGAAACGTTAAAAGGTTTGGCAAGAACAATGGAAGAATGATGCCTTGTGAGTCTGGAACTCAATTGGCTGGTTCTTGGGGTGCTTTGCCCACTGGAGTTTGATAATGAATTGTCTGTTGCCATGGGTATTAGTAGAGAGGTTGTCTGAGGAGGAAGAAGAGGGAGAGGGCCTGCGTGTATCCAGGCTGAGTGCGTTTTTAGAGAGATTGACACTAAAGGGACCATGTGAGTTTTGTGTCCAGCCAGGGCAGAAGGAGGAAAGCAGCCAGGACTCAATTCTTGGGCTCTGGTGTTCAGAAGCAGTTCTGGAATTGGGTCTGGAAGGCCAGCACTTGTAGAAGACTGGGAGGCTTCACCTCATTGGTGCCTGAGCTCTCAGAGTTTGAGATCATCATGGGAGAGGGCTGGGAAACAGTTTAGAATAAATGCAAGGCAAGAAAGGGAAAGGCTAGTTGGTCTACTAGGAGGACGGCGATGGCTTGGAGGTAAGGGCAGGGCGCATTTTGTGATTATGCCTAGACAAGGACCAGGGCCAAGTTCTCAGAACAAGGACTTTAGAGGAATTGCTTTTAGCTTCTTGGGGTTTGTTTGCTAATGACACTTGAGAATTTCCCACAGATCATGAACCATGGACTTCCAAGTTTAGCAGTGGGACCAGAACCCGGCACTGGAAGAAAGCAACCTCTAAGAAACACGGAGACTTTGATTCATTGAGTAAGGTCCGCGATGCTATAGTTAAACAGGATTGCCTTAGAGAGAGAGGGGCATACTTAAATCAAGTTTTAAAACTGTTATATGGATGCGTGAAGTGGCCATGTAGCTCTTTTCCGATGTCAGCCTCCACCTGGACTCCCTGGCCTGGTTGGTAAGGGTGGGTCAAAGGGCACATGGGGCCCCATGCCAGGTATGACGCTCTTGATGATGGCAGAGTGTGTTTGCTTCTGGAGACCCAGCTGGACCTGGGCCCCAGGGTTGTCAGCTCTAAGCCATCTGTTCCCTCTCATCTCAGCTGCCCGTTTCATGTCTACCCCTCTAAAGTGGGATGCTAAAGCAAAGTCAGGGAAAGGGAGTTTCCCATGCTCTTTAGAGCCTCCGTTCAGGGCTCTGACTTTGTTCATTTCATTGCCTACTTCTATTCTTTTTGGAAAAGCCTTCCTTTTTGTATATTGATATAGTTGTGAAATTCCATGCTTCTGTGTTGATCTGTTTCCTCAGTTGCTGTACTGGGGAGAACAGCCAGTGCTTACCAGATAGTAGGGGGACATTTCAGGGTCCCTTCAGGGGCCTTGCAAGTCCCCACTAATTACCTCGAAGGCTGAAGTCTTTTCCACTTACATCTTGGGGGCAATTAAGGAAAATGTTTCCTGTAGTGTCCTCTGTACATAGCCTGCTCAGCTGCACGTGTTAGTGGTTGCTCAATGTTATTCTGTGGCTCTACTCTCTTAGGCAGAAAAGAATGCAACTTGGTATTTGTGTTCTGAGACAGCATTCCATCTCTAGCTGAAATTCCCTATTTGGCATGTTTTCCTGTGGGTCACTTCTGTGGCCTATCTGTAAGAAAAGGTATGGGGGGAGGGAGATGCTTGTTCAGGGGAGGTGGGGAACCAATATGGAGAAATAGCATCTGTGAGCTCACCCAGATGCTCCCATCATGCTTCATTCCATACGCAACAAGAACAGCTCTTGGGAATCATTCTAGTTAGCAAGGTCCAGAAACTGGAAGCCATTTGCTTGCTTTTTGCAGACGACCAGTGGAGACACAGAGAGCTTAAGTAATTTGTTTAGGGCTTCAAAGCTGAGTGGAGAAGGCGGACTGTAGACGTTGTCAATCAGACTTTGGTCTTGAACCCTTGAGCACCTTTGGCTGGGGATAGCAACAGGGCACGAGGTCTTTCTCAGCCTACTCTCCTTTTGCATTTCATTCATCTTCCCTGGGCTCCTGCTTCATGATGTACTTATCTGGGTCCGGCAATCTATTCCAGAATAAGAAATGGATACCCTGCTACTTTTCAAAAGAGCCTGTGTCAGCAAGCTATGCCTGTGGATTTCCCCATCTTATTGGCATGTTTGCTGGTAGTGATGAGATCAAATAAAGGAAGAGTAGGAAACCTTCCCTTGAATCCAGATGGCCTCCATGAGGACGGACAAACTGACTTTCACCATGGGGAGGATGGGGACCTCTCATGACCGGAAGCTAATTAGTCTCCTAGGAGAGAGCTGCCCAGCTGACCCTGGTCTTCTGGGGCCTGGATCCAGGAAGGATCACATTAGGATGTTGCGTGAATCCTAGGCCTTTTCACCTTTGTGGCTCTTCCATTAAAAAAAATTAAAATGATAGCATCTGGCCTTATAAATGCAAGTATATCAGTATTCTATGTTAAGACTTTTTGACTTAAAAATTTAAGCTTTTTTTCTTCTGTCCTTACTATGAACAAAAACATTTTATAGGCCTTTGCCTCTAGATCCACTGTCTGCTGTGTCTGGTGGACAGTTTGTCCTGCCTGACTCCAGACCTGAGTACCTAGCATCCGAGAATGCCCATCTCTTTGCAAATATGTCTCCAGAGTTGGCAGAGGGTACTCCGGATATTCAGGATTGGACTAACTTTGAGGACTCAGCCAAGGGATTCTTCTTCAACTAAGACAGTAGTGGATTAAGTGCCCAGGAGGGCTTGGATGTCTTAGATCCGTAAGCTAAGTGCTCCAGATGCCCTGTGACCTGTTCCAGGGAGCTGTGGACTAGTGTGGCTGTGGGTAGAAGCAGGTTGGAGGGGAGAAGGGGAGTTAGCTATTGAAGGAGAGCTAGATCTACTCTGCAGTGGGCTGGGAAATTCCTGGCCCTTGGAGTAAGGACTGACCAGAACAGCACACCATATTTCCAAGGTTGATTTTAAAGAGCTGGGGGAGGGCTCTCAGCATCAGAGGCCTCTGTGTTTGTTTCCCAGGGTTTGGCTCATTTCAGATTTCCATAAGCTTTTCTTCAAGTCTCCAGCCTTCTACATCTGCATGCACCTGAGAATGCAAGGGTCGTGTTTATTTGGGTCTCCAGCACATGAAGGGACTGCGGGCTGTGGCTGGATTTACCGTGCATCTCACTGGTTGCAGACCTGACTCCACAATTCCCATGCTGCCACTATTCCTGGAAAGACATGAGTCAGTCAGGCTGAGACTGAAACCTGGGGGCTGCTCCTACGGTCCTCTGCATGCCGGAGGTTGGTCAGGAGAGATGGAATGGTGGTTCTATAGCAGGGGGCTTGGTTAGGGTTTATGCCTTGTAGGAGGCAAAATCTAGAAAGTCAGAGCTGTCATACATAGTTTCTGCACTGAGACCTCTCAGTGTGGTGGGGTACAATACACAGGTAGGTGTCCAAACAAGTAAAAGCCAGTGGGATTAGTTCTGTAACAGCCTAGGCGCAAAAGGCTTGGGAACTTTCATCAGGAGGGATGCCCACATGGCCAGTGACGGGAGTGCTGGAGCCTGGTTCTCGCTGGCGGTGACTGTCGTGCACTCCTTTGCCAGCCATGCCGAGGGACAGGGAGCTTATGGTAGTAACTTGTAAAACCTCAGTTGGTCTGCCCTGTTCAGGCCGTAAATGAAGGAGAACTTAAACTTGGTTGCTGTGGGTGGGTCTGGTAGGTTCTGCTGGACCCAGGGATGACCTGTTTCCATTCCGTGTTGAGTTTCGTGGCCGTCTTCATCCTTCTGTGCTCCTATGCCCCACCTTTGGAGGAGGACGGCAGAACTGAGTATGGCTCAGTTCTCTGGAGTCCCAGCTTGAGTTCAACTCCTGGGTCCATCACTTACCGGGATCGTGATCTTGGTCAAGCACCCAGCCTCTGTGAGCCGCAGCTTGTGTGTGAGGGTTAGGGATATCAGCGGAGCCTTGTCTAGTTATCACTGCACTCAGATGCCCCACGGAGGCCCCACGCTTCAGAGGGGGAACACCTTAGCTCGTGTGATAGCTTCAGAGGACTTTATCCACCATGAAGAAGGAGGCAGTGCAAGCCGGTGGTGGAGGCTTGCCACATCGCAGTCTAAACCAGAAAACAGACTGGACCCCAAAGCAGGCTGGACCATAAACCTCCAAGTTCCACCCCCTAGCGACTCCTGTCTACCAGCCAGGCTCCACAACCTCCCTCGACAGTGCCATCACCTCGGACCGAGAATTCAGACACGGTCTGTGGGAACCTATCATATCACCTGAAGGGTGTGAGGGGGCTGGAGAGATGGCTCAGCGGTTAACAGCACGGGCTGCCCTTCTAGAGGTCCTGAGTTCAATTCCCAGCAACCACATGGTGGCTCACAACCATCTACAGTGGGATCTGATGCCCTCTTCTGGCATAAATGCAATAGAGCACTCAAAATAATAAAATATATAAATCTGTAAAATAAATCAATAAAACAAGAGTTACCGGGAGACTGAAGTGGGTAATCCAGCTAGGTTGTGGAGCGTGGGCCCTGGACACAGTTGTCACTCTTTAGCTGTTAGTCTTCTCCGTCGTCTAGGTTACGGTAAAGCAAGCCCCCTCTCTCTGGGAAGCTGGATCTGAAGTGTCTCCTCTCTTCTCTGCAGACAACGGTGATGACCACTCTGAGGGAAGCCTTGTGGAGAATCATGTGGATGGGACCCTGAATATGTTGGGAGGGGGAAGCAGTGCCGGCCGGAAGGCCCTCAAGTCCGGCATGAAGGAGCTGGCTGTGTTCCGGGAGAAGGTCACCGAGCAGCACCGGCAGATGGGCAAAGGCAGCAAACACCACCTCAGCCTGGAGGAGCCCAAGAAGCTGCGGCCACCTCCTGCCAGGGTCGGTGGAGGAGTGGGGTCTGGTGGAGGAGGAGGGTGTGGGAAGGGGGCCTCACACTTGGGAAGGGTAGCACACCGTGTCTCACACACTCCGCCACTAACGAACAAACAAACAAAAAACTAACAGTGTCACTGACCTATTTGATGACCCGTGAGCCACATGGCACTTCTGTCTCTAAAATGGATTGGACATGGTTTCTTGGAATCTTTTGAAGCCTCCGTGTGTCTGTTTGACTTTGGGAGACTGGCAGCGGAAAGTCCAGAGGTGCAAGCGAAGCCTGCTCCCTTGTGTTGTAGTGAACTTCCCCCCAGTTCAGCTTAGTCTGCGCAGCTGACCCTGGTTGGGTTATGTCAGGGAACAGAGCTTGGAGCACTGGTTAGGGTATTGACTTCGGGGACAGCATTTGAATTGGGTCGGGGTATAAATTGTCTAGGAACGATGTCTGAATTGGATTGGGTCATGGCTTCGGATATACATTCAAATCTTCCAAGGAGAACCCACTTTGACTTAGCTCATTAAAGCAGTAGTCAGAGTTACAAGAGCAGCAGTGAAAACCCACAGCCATGTGACTTTCTAGAGGGGTAGGATGTCACCGTGGTTGGTTGCCACAGATGCTGCCCTACTAGCCATTTGGTGTTGAGAGAATTTATGAGACCTTGCCTCCTACTAGTGTTTTGTGGGTTCGTTCTTCTCACCCCAGGTATCCATTTTGCCTTTAGACCCCTTGCCAGCAGGAACTGGACCAAGTCCTGGAGCGTATCTCCACCATGCGCCTTCCGGATGACCGGGGTCCCCTGGAGCACCTCTACTCCTTGCATATCCCCAACTGTGACAAGCATGGCCTGTACAACCTTAAACAGGTGAGTGTGGGCGCCAGCCTGGGCTAGGGAGTTCCTTCTTCAGCCCGAGCCCTGCCGTGTTTGAGCCGCACTGCACCTGCTTGAGATGCTGGAAACTAACTGCTGAGCTGGAGGCAGGCTTCTGTAAGCAAAAGAATGACGCATTGACTCTAGGAGCCTTCCCTCCTTGGCCTCTCAGGCAGGTCAGGGCCGACTCCACCCCCTCAGCTCTCTTCTGTCTGTTGGGAAGCAGTGCCCTGGAGAAGTCAGGGAAGAGGTTTAGGCCCTGGGCTCCCCGCCATCCCCCATCCCCCATCCCCCTCCTCCTATCCCCCAGAGCTGACTCCTGGGCCCTCCTCCAGAGCTTGTCACTTAATAGGTTGGGTAGGAATCTTCAGTTTGCATTTCTAAGAAGCTGCCATGTGTCACTAAGGGTCTGTGAACTGTATTCTTGAAATCACCCATTTAGCTGTTGGCCAAAGAGCCTCTCTGGAGCCTAGGTATCTCCAGAGATGAAAAATTGGGGAGTAAGGACTGAAAACTCTAGTTCTAACGGAGTTGAGGATGCTTAAGTAAACTCCCAGGAGCCTTTGCCGTCTTGCTTCTCCGTATGTACAAGTCCTTTTAGGTGGCCCACCCCTCACCTCCTCCACCTCACAACCTCTTAAAGGGGAGAAGAACTCATGTAAGAGAGGAGAGAGAGAGCAGGGGATGTGGCTGACAGTCTTGGGGGGTGGTGGGGGAGTGGGAACCGTCATCCCGTTCAAAAGCAGACCTCCTTAGACCTGAGTGCATGTGGGATTGTGCCGCGTCTCCTGCGCAGCCTGTATCTGAGAATGTGGCGAGGATTGATGACACAGAGACCGGTCGGTTGCGTTAAGAAAACTTTATGCTCCCCAAATCGGCTTAGGAGAACCCCCCAAGAAAAACTTCTGCCATCCATACACGCACAAATCTCCAACAGACCTCTCACACACCTCTCACCGACCTCTCCTCCCTCCTGGCTGGTGGTTAAATCTCTGGCACCAGAATGGGGAACATCAGGGAGTAGCTAGCCATCGGGAAGATCAAAGTCAGGGTGTTTCAGTTATCAAGCCCTTATCAGGAATTTATGGCACTGAATTGTTTTCAGTAAACATTGTCTAGGCAGCTGCCTGCTCCCAGGCTGATGGAGGGGTGGGTTTCCGGCCAGGGTCTGTGATCCCCACAGGATTGTCTGCATAGCTTCAAACAATTTAGATGCCAGGGTTTAATGTGAGAGTTGAGTTGAGTTTTTGGGGTGTGGGGTACTTTACAGAACTCTTGTGGCCGTCCTAACGGCTTCTCTTAAGCAGTGGATGTGTGGACCAGGGGCTGGGCTACAAGACTCTGCTATTCTTTTGGGGCTTGCTTCCTCAGCGCCTTTGTCACCAAGGCGTCTAGCCGCTCCGATATGATGTCAGCTGTTTGTATGCCTTTCCCTCCAAGTGTAAGCTAATTGCTTCATCTGGAACTTGGAAGAAATAACGAACACTTCTAATGAGCAACACATGTTCTGCTGTGCCCGCTGAGCCACTAAACCCATTTAGGACAGTGGTTACTGAGCTTGTGTGACAGGATCAGGGACCCTGGATGTGAACACCCCAGGTTCAGATCTCAGCTCTCTCCCTAGGAGCCGTGACAGCTCACTTAACCAATCTCTGCATCAGTTTCACAGCTGCAAAGTGGGGACCTAATGGTGCCTAATACACAAAGCGGTGGCGAGGCATGTATGACTATGGATGTCACCAGACTATAGATGTGACTAGGCGTCAGTGGGCGGCATATCTTGCTCACACAGTGCCTGGCACACACTCCATCGTGATGTGAGGGTTTTCATCTTACACCACGGCTACACTCTATTCTGGGTCTCCCACTGGGGCCGAGTCATTCCTTGGTCTTAGTGTCTCCAACAACCCCGGTGATGGAACAGTATCAGCATCCTTTTTCAGCTAGTGACCATGAAGCATTGTAGGGCCGCCTGTACAGGAGTCTGCATTTTGACAAGCTTCCCAGTGCTCACCTGGGAAGATCCCTGTGCACCTGGGAACTGGGCAGCTCTGGACTGAGTGAGGGGGAAGGGAAGGTGGGTGGCTGTGGGGGAAATCTTCATATTTTCCTCTTCTTACCTCTCAGTGCAAGATGTCTCTGAATGGACAACGCGGGGAATGCTGGTGTGTGAACCCCAATACCGGGAAGCTGATCCAGGGAGCCCCCACCATTCGGGGAGACCCGGAGTGCCATCTCTTCTACAATGAGCAGCAGGAGGCTGGTGGTGCTCATGCCCAGAGGGTGCAGTAAGGTACAGCCAGTCTGTGCCTGACTCCCCCCGCCCCAAACACCAGCAGACATGGAGCGTGCTTGGGTGATGGGTGTGGAGGATTTCCCGGTTTTGACACATGTATTTATATTTGGAAAGAGACCGACACTGAGCTCAGAAGCCCCTACCCCCTCCCCAGCCGCAGATAACCCATATCTCCATTCCTACTTCTATTAGGGAGGGGAAGGGTGGTGCTGGGGTTGCCGGGTATATGCTTGGGAATGGGGAAAGAAATTTTTATTTTTGAACCCCTGTGTCTCTTTTACTTAAGATTAAAGGAAGGAAAAATAGTGTGTGTCTTGCGTGTGTCTTTGGTGCATCCTGGGAAGGAGCCTGGAAGCCAACTGAGCCTCCTGTCCGACTTGCCCCTAACACAGGGGAGTCATTGTTGCCCACCATACACAGGGACAGGAAAATGCTTTTGTACCCAGATCCAGATCTGTGATGGGACCCAGGATTGTGCGGTTTCCCACCAGGGAAGGTTTCCAACCCCTTGGACCTCTCTAGCTGATCTTTCGAGGAGGGTGGGTGGTGAGGGAGAACATAGGCCTGCCTTCCTCTTTTCAACACCCAGAAGTCACTGGACACTGGACGCATGGTCTGCAAACCTAGCATTCGGGAGGCTTAGGCAGGACGATTGAGAGTCAGACCTAGCCTGAGCACACAGCATACAAACACCCAAACAAAGCAAAACCAATCCACTCCCCCCCAAAACAAACCAAACCAAGAAAATCATTCCGGTGACATTGCCATGGGAGACGGGGCATGGGAAACACTGGGATTGGGATTGTCTTACCCCTTCAGGACAAGGACTGTGTTTCACATGGGCCCCTGGGGTAGGAAACCCTGATGACCCTGCTGTTGCTGGGCTTGTTCGGAAAGGTCACCTGAGTTTTCAGAAGCTGCTCCTGGAGGGGCCTGAAAATCTGGGTCCAGATCGGCAAGTCAAGCAGAAAGAGATTCACATGGCTCAGGAACCAGGCTGGGTGTGGTGGGGATGATGGTGGGGATGGCACTCGCCTTAGGCGGATCTTTGAGTTCGAAGCCAGCCTAGTCTACAGAGTGAGTTCCAGGACACCCAGGGTTACACAGAGAAACCCTGTCTCAAAGAAATCTTGGGCCGAGAGACTGGAGACTGAGTCAGAGTATAGGGTGGGGGAAACTATTTTTTTAAGCAACGTGCTCACACTTTGTTCTGTTTGCACCTGAAACTCCAGTCAAGTCCAGGGACCCTCCTTAACCCTTTGGCAGTGGGGTCATAGGGAAGGCAAGCCATCTTCCTCCCCAGTGCAAGGCTGAGTCCCACCTCCAGTCAGCAATGACCCCTCTGGCCATGGAGGGGCCTCTCTAACGGCTTTGCCTAGTCTTCCTCCCAACTGACTTAATGGCCACATCTGGAGATCAGGGACTCCTGGGACCTTCCACAGGTGCCAGGAAACTAGATTCCAAAGCCCACCCCTGCCAGGAGAATGCTACTTTAGGGTGGAACAGAGGGTTTCCTGTTGCCCCGGAATAAGCCAATCCTCATGAGTTCATGCATAAAAAGAATGGTTACTAGTTTTCATTTTCCTGAGGTACCTTTTGCTTAGGATCAAGGTTGCTGCTCTCCGAGTACGCTTTTACCCTTGGTCTAGCAAAGAGGCTCTAAACTTCAAGGAACAAGACCATATCCTGGTGAGACTTCTGTCAAGCACTGTAGCAGGTGAGAGGGTGTCTGGATGTTTCTAGGGTCACCCTTCGCTTACAGGTCCTCAGAAAGCCACCTTGCTTAGGTTCTTTCCAGAACATTTTGTGGAAGGCTCTTGATGCTGCCACAACCGGCTCTGCCCATTGCTAGCTCCCTGGGGCTTCGGGTGGCTATTGAACGTGTGCCCTGATCTCTCACTAGAGGCCTGGCCCTTCGAAGTTTAAGCCTGGCTCTTGGTAAACACTGAGGTAATACTGTCCCCAAGTGGCATCACAGGGAACTGCAGCTAAGCTCACTTGACTTTAAACTTTCTGAAAGGAGTTCTGAAGTGGCTTCATCTGATGGATTCTGGAGCCCTCCCACAAACTTCCTGAATTAGGAGCTGTGGATAGGGCTTGAGAATCTTTATGTATACCTCGCGTGTGATTTCTACTAGAAGACTGATGACTTAGATTGCAGGGCCTGGGACAAATGACTACATGAGCCCCCTTGTTCCAACGTTGCTTAAAACTTTCAGACAGTCGTAGGAAAGCAGTTCCAAAGCTTGGTGCTCTGGGTGATGTCACAGGTGTACATCCACAAGGCTGGCCTTTCTCTACACCCTCTGGACATGCAGACACCCTGGTGTAGCTTCTGCACTTGTTAAGTGTGTATTCTGTAGTAACTACCTACAGTGTGCTAGTTAGGCACACAGACTGCTATGGGGAAGAATTTGTTTTGCTCTGATTATGAATTGTGTGACTTTGTGCATATTTATAACTTCTATATACCGTTTAAAACCTCATCTTTAAGTCCTGGGATAACGCCTGTCTCAAAGAACAGCTTGCAGAATAGAAAATCATTTCCGTCTTAAAGTAAGTGTTGGTTAAATGTAGACGTAGCTGTCTCCCGAGCGTTGGGTGGGGCTGAAAGAGACGGTGTCCTTTACCCTGGAGTGTTTACACCCCAGTGCTGGCAACAGCCCAGGAGCAAGGCTTGACCACCCGTGGCACGATGTGACAGAGGTGTGCCCTCCAGAAGCTGGTGTGGTGCAATGAGGAACAGTCATTTGTGCTGTCATGGGAGGCATCTTGGAGCGTTAGGGGTATAGAGAAAACAATGTGTGTGTACGTGCGTGTGTGTGCGCGTGCATGCTTTCGAGAGTGTGCATGTGTGTGTGCATGCTTTCCAGTGTGTGTGTGTGCAAGTGCATGCGTGTGTCTTCTAAGCGGTGAGGTTTAGAAAGAGGGAACAACACATAAAAGGCCTTCAACCCTAAGCTGTACTCTAACGCGGAAGCCTGCACATGGCTGTGTGGCATTCACAGGATGCAGGCAGAGGGGCAGCTGCAGAAGGAGGTTGTGGGGGAACCTACCGGGAGGGTTTGGGTATCTTGCTGAGGGATTTGAACTTTGGCCTGGAAGCTGGGAGATAATTAAGGCCAAGGATGGGCAAGATTTGATATGTGTTTAGAATGTGAACTGTGGCTGAGAAGGTCATCCAAGAGGGTGGGTGGAGTTGGGTCTGGTAGGCAGAATTGAACATGACCCAGAGTAGGACTAGGGAAGATGGTGAGGGTGGCTGAGTCCAGCAGGGAGCAGCTGATTGGTGGGATCCTTGGATGGGGAGCTGAGTGAGGAGTTTGGACTGATACTTGGGGGTCTGGCATGGATATCTGGGAGGATGTGATAACATCATGGGAGACAAGTAAGTGCCAAGACTCAGGGTGTGGCTTAAGTGGATCAAGGCAGGAGAAGGAGATGAACAGGGTAGCAGGACCATGTGGTCTTGGACCTGTTGCCGTTCACTGTGGGTGAGCATAGGAGACAGTGGATCCCAGGCTCTGGCCAAGACTGTAAGTGCATAAATGGGCCATGTGGATTATGCCTCCTGATGGTGAATTGTGCAGAATTGCCAAGAGGCAGATTGTTGAATGGCTACAGGCTGTGAGCAGGGAGTTAGGAGATGAGGGTTATAAGGGTCAGACAAGGCCCTGGGGAACAGGAGGAATGTGGAGTGGGTTAGGGTCATGAGGCCCCAGGGAGACGAGCCTCAAGGAGGAACAGCTGGGTGGAAAATCCTGGCTCCTTCAGACACTGCACAGGCACCAGTAGGGAGAGTAGTTTTTGATGGAGAAGCCTGTCCCACTGTCACCTGCAGTGCCCTGTGCTCACACCACCTCATGGGCTCTTTCCCTCTCTGCAGCACTGCCTGCACCTTCGCAATTCATTTTTGCCTCAAACACAGTGTTTGCGTCTCTGGCTCTGTGACATGGAGGGCCGAGAAGCCCCAGGGAGATTTCTGATGGCCTGCAAAGGTTATGTGTACAGTTTGAAACAAGGTCTCACCATGTGACTGCAGGGGTGGGGGGAGCTTGGGGGGTGGGGTGTGTGAATGCCATCGCTCCTGAGTTGGAACAGAAGGGACAGCTCACCACTGCCCTCAGCTGTCCCCAGCTGTGCGGGGCCTGTAGTATGTGGTCAACAGCACACTTAAGGGGTGGAGTACTGCCCTGACACCTTTGAGAATGAATGTGGGCCATGGAGAACATAGGCTGAAAATCCCCTAAAGGAAAAGTCACAGGAACACCTAAGCAGAAGGCAGAGGGCGTGGTTAAACACAGCTTTGCTTCTCCCCTGGGGTAAACAGAAGTAGGGTGCCCAGGAGGAGCTGAAAGTGGGATCCCCCTGGGACAGAGGTTTCTATGCATTAAGAGCTTGTAAAGGACCGGAATAAGTGACTGAGGAACATTCTTGGAATGTCTTCCTTAGCATCTGGGGACTTGTCTAGGGGTGGATTAGACTACTGTACTTGCTGACAGTGGTGGAGATAAAATTACAGCAGTAACCACAGAACACATGTGTGTTCACCGTTCTGTGTGCTCTATGTATGTAATTTGGCTTCCCGGAGACTCTCAGCAGCTCTGTAGGGTAACCTAGGGTACGGATACAGAGTTCAAGAAAATGGCAACTTAAGATGGGCTCCGTCTGCGAGGACTGTCCTTTCTCCACTCAGTGACCTCCTGGAGGACACACAGGTCCAGCCTTCCTCCTTCCCCTCCTGTTGGCAGCCTGGGTGCTCACAGAGCCCCCTGCCCCAGGAGGAAGGCAATGCAAACTAACTGAGCGCATAACTTTATTAAATAAATGCTTTGTCACGACAAGAGAAAAGATCAAGGAGTAACATAAATTATAGGTTGAATAAATAGAATACAGAAATCTTCACTTTGCAATAAAATGTGAGATCTTCTGGGTTTTTCTTTCTTTTTATTTCCTTAAGTACAATATGCTAAACAGGAGCCGAGCTCTCCCACACTGGGGTGACTTCTTTTCCCGCATTTTGTTTTTTGCAAACTGGTTTGCTGTTTTATTTTTATTTTTTCATCCATTTCACCAGTACAAAGTATAAGCATTTTTCTTTAAAAGTTGAAAACAAAAAAAAAAAAAAAAGAAGAAGAAGAAGAAGAGAAATCAACCTATGGTGTCTGAATGGAACGCTACAAAGACCTACAGTAATATGTGCTGTGGTTATTGCTGCTGTAAAAAAAAAAAAAACCAACTGAAAACAAAACAAAACAAAAAACCCAAAAACAACCGGTAGACGTCTCGGAATCTGAAGGAGTCTTGTCTGAACTGTGCTATCCGGTGACAGGCTACTGTGTGACAGTGATGGTGTTGGAGATGGGGAGGAGGCTGTTGACTAGGGACCAGAGAACTGGGGTGAATGGAGGCAGGGTGGCTAGGGACCCCCTCCCCCTCTGACCCTCCACCTTTCTCTCCCCATTCAGAAAGATGTAACAGAGGAGGCCAGAGTCTGTGAAATGGCTAAAGTCTATACTCCACTTGAAAACCAAGGAAAACATGTTTAAAGGAAGAAGCAAGAACCCAAAAGAAGGTGGAGTAACAATGGGGCAAGAATCCTTGCTCTTTAGTGGTTTCAAAATAAAGACAGTCCAACCCCCAGGCTCCTGGTCGATGAAAACCTAGTTCCCTTTTCCTGCCATCTTTCAAATGGTAGCCTCCTTTCTCTTGAAAGCCGGAAGGCTAGAGGATCTCCTCTCCTTGGCTCACTGCCCTCTCAAGTTGCCCTCCAGGAGCCTAAGTGAGCTAAGGGACTGCTGCACTGCCTGGAAGGGGCCGGAGGGGGGGGTGGTTTGGAGGTTGCCATGGCAACCTGCTCTTCTAAGGAGGTTGGTAGTGAGGAAGTCACTATGAAGACAGATCGTGGTAGGAAGAGGGTCTTGGAGGGGGAAGAGGAGTGACCACAGAAGGTCTTCTCAGCCTCCTGTGGGGCGCATGTTCCCAAGCCTTGTCTGTCTAGGCCTGGCCGTCAGAGAAACATACAGTCTTCTCTTCCCTAGGTTCCCTGCTTTGTTCTGAATGGTCAAGATTGTCCTGGCTAGGCCTCTTTCAGCTAACCTGGCAGTAGTGGGGGAAGAGAGCTCATTTTTTTCTGCTGCTTGAGTGAGGCATTTGTCAAAGAGGCGGGAAGAAGCCTTCCAAGGAAGAGGGCTGATGGGGACACACAACACTTAGGCCGATGGCTGTGGACAGTCCCAAAGTAGAGGTCTCTAACGGAGCCAAAGAGACTCTTACTCAGGGCATGGTGGGACCCCTGTGACATGGAGAAGCTATCTCTCAGTGACCCTATTTCCATGGTCTCTCTATCTTGGGTCCAGCCAGACCTCCCATTCGGAAGGTTTAGTGCCATCTGTCTGTTAAAGGCAAGCTTCCTCTAGGGAGAGAGTAGCTGCCTAGACATGCCTCTCCCCAAAAGCACTGGAGAGACTCACAAGTTTGGGGGTGTAGGCTGAACTGGGGAAGGCCAAAGTGTCTGTACAATGTCCTCCATCCATGGCTCACAACAAAGGGCCCAGGTGAGGGGCAGGGGCTCATTCAAGGTCCAGCAAGTAGTGGGGTGAAGAGAGCACCCCCCCCAGGAGTCAGGTCCAGGCCTGGGAGGGGTCAGTGAGTAGGCAGTTCCTGGCTCAGTCTTTTCTTAGGGGCAGTGGTACCCCAGTATCCACTTGGCAAATCCCAGTCACATGACTGCTCGAAATCCAGAGAAATAATGGCAGAAAGGAGAACGCCATGGAGAAGGGTTAGGATACTGGCCTACTGAAGTGCACGAGTTGGGGGCTGGGGACATTGGCAGGGAGATGGGTGCACTCACCCCGCAGGTCTGGCGAGTCCTTAGTTGCCATCCCCATCAGGCCCTTTGTCTTGTGAAGACCAACTACCTCTTCCATTTCCAGCCAACTGTCTTGTCCAGGCAATAGGAGACATCCCCTAAGCTCCATAGCCACCTATTTCCCACGAGTTGACGTAAGTTTATTTCTTTGCTGTCCCTTTTTGTTGTTCCAGGTTCAGCATTGGAGGGGGCCTCTACTGTGCCATGCCATCAAGAAAGAGCAAAGAGCTGTGCCCACAGCACAAAAGGGGCCTCCTGTACTAGCGTCCTTGTTGCCCTCCCTGGGCTGTCTTCAGTCTTCGAGGACAGTCCTAAGTCAGTGGACAATAACATTTTTTCTTGGATAGAAATCTGGCTGGCAAATGACAACAGCCGTGAAGACCTATGCTTGAGTTGTCGTGGGCTTTATGTCATCCTCCACGTCCGAGAGGATGCGTGCCTGGGCAGAGTGGATGGTGCGCTTGGGATATTCTTTGGCCTCAGTCCTTTCTTGTGGGCTGAAGTTGATCTGAAGTTGTGGTGTCTGAGGCGCATCTTCTTGTCCCTTCCATACTCAGTCAGGCTATGGATCCTGGTTTCCAGCCACCCTTCTCAGGTCTAGATCCTGCCTCAACTCCCCACCCTGTGGGCTCTGTGATCTGAGCTTGTTTCTAACCCAGACCACCCCTTCCCTCTCCTCTTAAATCCCAGAAGGGAGAAGCCAAGAGAAATTCTGTTGGTATTTCCATCTTTCTGTCACTCTCCTGGCCCCCAGCCCCTAGTCCCTGCTCCATCTTCTAGTTCTCTCCGTGGAAGCCTCGCCCCCCCCGCCACACTACCCCGTCCTCTGCCATCTCTCATGTCACTTTCTCTCTGATCTGTCAGTCTGGCATCTGTGGGATGCTTTCAAAATACAATTCTGAAGAGACATAAGGAAAGGCCTGGGCAGGCCAGTGGGTTAAAGATGCACCTGGTGGGCTTACGTATCATGGTGTAAGACAGTTACTTCCTGAGGGTTGGAAGGGTGACATGGGGTGGCCCACGCTGCACAGGTGACACATGGCTGCATCCTGACTTGTGGACACATTTAAACACAGGTTGGGAATCATGAGAAGATCTGCCACTGTGTCCTACAAAAGAGCCAAATGTGTAGCTCATGGGGAAGGCTGTCCAGAAGCAGGCAAACTTAGTGTTCTGGGTTGTATTAGTTGAATACGAATTTTCCCAGAATGAGGAAGCTCTTCAGGGCCCAAAGGGAACTACTTTGAAGAGGTAATGCAACACTTTGAAGGAAAAGAAGAGGGGGAAAATAAAGAAAATAGATTCATACGCCTATATATGTCTACATGGAGCCTTGTAATAAGTACACACCCCGTTGCTCTCTCCGCCTGTCCTCCTCCTCCACAGAGGCTGTTGGGCCAGCTTTGAGTCTAGTGAAATCAAGGGCTAAAGCCACAAGCTTGCTGTCACCCTGGAAAGTCAAGTCTTTCCAGTGTTGGGGCAGGCACTGACTTCTAGAAAAAAAATCTCCATCAAGAGTATAATCTGTACAGATGTTGAGTTCACTCATCCACTTGGGGAAAAGCCTATTGGCAATCACTCAATTTCCTTTGTCCTCAGAGGGATGGAATGCTTTTTAGTGTTTGTAGATTTGGGGGTGGGACCACCCTGCACTGGTTAGAGGAGGGCGGGGGACAGGGGCCTTGCCATCCACACAGCGGTCTGGAGGAATCGGCAGACCTGAGAGAGGCACCGACACATGCTGTTGCTTCCTTCCTTCCCCTGACCAGTCTAAGCTGGGTGTCACTGAATGCCACACTTCTGAGTGCCCCAACCCCTCTCCGACCTCTGACCAGGCCTGGAAGTGAAGGACAGATGTAGCCCTGGTTGTGGTGTCCTTTCTGTCTCGCTGTTTCTCTCTGTCTCTCTGTAACCCTATCTGTCACTCCCCCCGTGTCTACACCGATGCTTTCTCTCCATCTCTCGATTCGGTCCCTCTTGCTCTTCCTCGTCGTCCCTTCTCTGTCCATTCAACTTGCATCAAAAAGAAATACGTTTTCGGGGTTGGGGTGGGGAGTGTCTCCTTAGCCCTTGCTAGAGATTCCGAGGTCCTCCGTTTCCTCAAATATATATGTATATATATTTCCCCTAAATGAGATGAAATGAGTGGTGTTCTAGGGTGGAGGGAGGCGCTGGCTGGAGTTGGGGCCGGGGGGGTAGGAAAGGGGGAGGATGGGAGGGGACGCATCACTCAACGTTGCTGCTGTCGAAGGTGTGGCACTGAAAGTCCCCATCGACGTACTCCATGCCCGGCAGCTTCATCCCGTACTTGTCCACACACCAGCAGATGCCACGTTTGCGGCCACGGGAAGGCTTGCACTGGGCGGGGGAGGGAACAAGCAATGAGACAGCTGTACCCTGAGGCCTTCTTCTCGTCTTACTTTCCCCCTAAACTTGAGAACTGAAAGGGGTACACCTTCAGCCAACTCTTGGGGATTTGGGGATCTCCATCTCACGGGAGAACCCAGAGAAAATTGTTAGTTCAGGCATCCGCCCTGGAGTAGGTCCTGCAATCTCCTTTTTGTCACTCGCTTTGGGACCCCCCCAACCTCACGTTCCCCAGAGAGCATCAAGAGGGGACTGTAGCCATCAAAACAGGAAACATGGCTCTGTGGCTCTATCGTGAGCCAGACACAGCTTAAGATGGCACATGGCAGGAGTTGTTCCCAGTGCCTTGGGTTCTCACCATCGGGGTAATGGGGACTGCTAGTTCCCATTTTGCACGAGAAACTAAAGGCCCAGTGCCTTTAAATAACTGGGGTCACAGGCTAGAAATGACAGGGTCAAGATGTACCTCAAAGGAATCTAGCTTGTAGTTTAGATTAGGAGTCCCCTATAGGTACTGTCAAGGTGGTGCTGTTAGAAATGTAAAGTCCTTGAGTCCACTCCAGACCTGCCAATCAGAACCCCTAGCAATGGGGCCTGTGAGCCGGCTCCAGGGGCACGCACCTGCTTTCTCTTGTAGAATCCTTTGCGGTCACAATTGGGCAGGTACACAGCGCGGGGCACCATGCGTGGGCTGGCTTTGAGTTCCTGCAGAGACGCTTCCATGTGTCTGCGGCAGGGGCCCTGTGAAAGGGGGGGGGACAAGAAACTCTCGTGACCCAAGTGGACACCACTCAGATGCGCTCCCCACTTTGGTTCATGGGTGGCACCCAAAGGGACTCTGGGAGAAAATCTGTCACCTCTGTCACAAGCTATTAAAGTTCTTCTCCCTCACCTGTCTGGTGCCTTGGTTGCACAGTAAGCCTGTTTGTAGCCAGGCATTGAGTCCTGCTGTCCCGTTAATCTTTCAGGTCACTCACCCTCGACTTTTCTACCCTTCCAAGTAACGAAGACACAGGCTGCATTCTCCAGATGTGCTGGGATAGTGTTCAACCTCTTCTTGGGGTCGTATGTGCTCACTGTTAATACAGGCACTTTCTTTGAAGAACTATTTCTGTTTCCACTCACTATGATCAGCCCTCAGTCCAGATAAATAGACTCACATTCTCAAAATCACCCTTCCAAATCCTCAGCTGAGCCACTGTGACCACATCGGAGCCTTTTATTAGTCTAGCTTATGCATCCTCTACGGACATGGATGCTCTCAAGTAAGGAGGCGAAGGCTGGGGTAGGGAGGCGAGAATTCCTAAGACTCACTTGCTCAGACTCGTGTCTCATCTCAGGCGCAGGGATGACTCTGGGGTGGGCAGTGTTCTCTGCGCCCCCCACAAACTTAGACTGGGTCAGCTTCTTCCTCTGGTTTTTCTTCACGGCCTCAGCCTTCAGCTCGGAAATGCGAGCGTGCTTGGGCCGGAAGACCTTGGGGGAGTAGGTCTCTTCAGCCATCTCGGATGTGGTAGGTTCCTCATGCTCGCGAGAGTCTCTCTCTGCAGGAAGATGGAGTCAAAAAATCAGCTCCTGGGGCCAGAGAGCAGGACTTGGAGGTTTGGGATCAGAGTAATCTCTGGGGCTCAGAGAGATGCGAGGTCCAAGAAAGCGAAAAGGGTGAGAGACGTCATCGGAGGATCCTTGACCAAGTCTCAGTGCACGAGCCGAGGCAGGCTAGAGAAGGAAGGAGACAGGGCAAAGCCCAAAGCATGCGGAGGTTATGGAAAACGTTTTCTGGCCAGTGGCGCGGCCCAGGAGACGAGGAAGTGGCTGGAGACCGGAGGTTGAGCTGTCAGGACCCGGAGATCTGGGCCAAGGGAAGAAAACCGGGCACAGTCCGGACATGGACAAGAACAGCTAAGCGTGCCCTCTTAGGAAGCCTTTGTACTTTCTCAACAACCGGGCTGAGTGGTGAGAGATGTTTGGACACGGGTATCTAGGGACAGGAGCAGCAGAGGGTGGAGACTATGCTGAGACAGAAGAGGCAGAGATGTGGGCCCTGGAGAGGTACGAAGCTGATGGAACCCAGAGGCCTCATCCCTCCGCACTAGCTCCCAGCTGGCTCTGCACCATGCTCTGGGCCCCAGGAGGCTGGGCATTAGTCAGCTTACTCTGAGAGGGGCTGACAGCTGGCTGGGGCCAGACCAGTTATATATAGGAGCAACTTGGTGACAGAGTCTATACTTAGCTGACTTATGACCTTTAGGAAAAGAAGCAGGACTTTGTTCCTGTGTTTGTTAGTCTGTAAATGCCACCTGCCTAGCCCATCTCAGCACACATGTCCAGTAAGTTCTTTTCTCCCTGGTGCCCGCCACCCTCCGCTCATTTCCCTGACCTTGCGACCTCAATAGATTATGAGTGGGGAGACCTTAGATTGCTCCCCAGTGTCTAGGACGAGCCACAGTAAGACAGATGTAGGTCCAGGAAGATTTGGGGGCCCAGACTCTATCATCTTTGCTATTCATATGCTCAAAAAAGGAAAAAGGGCTTTGGGATAGCCCACAATAATAAGACAGGGTGAAGGAAAGCTAACCATCTCTCAGATACCCAGAAATGGTGTCAGCTAGGTATCTCAGATAAGAAAGAGAAGGGGAAAGAATTCAAGGAAGTTGGGATGAGGGGACATTTGTGAGGAAGGACGAGTTTTGGAGAAGGCACTGTTGGATGTCTCCAACATCGCAGCCCAAAGGGAGATCTGGTATGAGGGGAGGCATCTGGAGGTGGTTAGAAGAGCACACCAGGCTCCTAAGCCTATGTTTTTCTTGGGCTTGTCAGGCTTAATGAGCAAAGCATCTATGTATGGTTCCTCTAGAAGGAAGATGCAAGAGGTTTGCATTGATCTAGTCACTGGGTCAGGTGTTCATGCACAGGAGAGAAAGAGAATCAACTACTGGAAAGTAAGAGGGGCCTGGGGTATATGACAGTGCGCAGGGGGGGGTGACGCTCTCCCCGGGGTCAAGTTCAGTGTGGGGATCTCTCAGCCCCTCCCCCTTCTCAGAGTCTAACTCCACGGTATCATACAGAACCTGTTGGGATATCTAATCCCAGGCTGATGGTGGAATACAGTACTGTAGGGATTAAAAGAGGATAGTTTGGGATGAAGTCAGTTTTCTTGACTGTGGTACTTGGAGACAGGATCTGGGGACAGGATTCAGGCAGGAGGAGGCTAGTCTGGAGGCCCTGTGCAGATAGGAAAGTAGAGTAAGAGCCCCTTCCTTAAGGAATTTAAGAGACTTTTGCAAACTCTGGGCTGCTG
This sequence comes from Mesocricetus auratus, assembly GCF_017639785.1. Classification (NCBI taxonomy): domain Eukaryota; kingdom Metazoa; phylum Chordata; class Mammalia; order Rodentia; family Cricetidae; genus Mesocricetus; species Mesocricetus auratus. Next base: position 35,473,580 of record NW_024429194.1, on the reverse strand, counting down.
GGGGCGCTTACACCCCCCTAATTTGCAGTCTTCTTGCTTGTGAAGGGCAGGCTTAAAAATTGGATTTGCCTACCAGCTTTTGGAGCCGCTACACCCCACTAAGGCTAGAAACCTATTACTCAGGCAGTGGGAGAGTGGAGTACCAAAGATACCAAACAGGGTCTTGTGGTCACCTGCAGACTCCCGAGAGACAGTGGGAATCTGGAGGCAGGCCAGAGAGGGGGAAGGTTAAAGGGCTGGGAGGCAGGTGCTGAGTTGGAATGCCAGCTATCTTGTGGCCGAGTCACAAACAGGATTTTATTTTTGGAAGTTTGGCTTTTAGATAAAAAAGGTCACAAATACCCTGGCTATCCCTGAGTCATTTCACGAAGAGAAAGCGAACTGATGTTCCTGAAGGGATTAAGGTGGGGTACAGAAGAACATTTCCAGGAAACTACCATGGCTTTTAGAAACAAGCGGGGCCATACCTCCAGGTGACCAGTAGGTGGCGCAGGAGACCGACGACCCCTCCCCCCTTCACCTTGGGCACATTTGGAGGGACGATGCAATTTGAAAAAAATCTGGCACTTGAGTGTCTCCCCTGCCTGCTAGTTTGAGAATCTCACCAATCCTTTCTTCCTCCTTGTGTGCCTCCAGCGTGCACCGAGCCGGTCAGGGGATGGCCAAGAGTGGAGGACAGTGTGGCAGAGAGCCATTTCTGAATCTGTGGCTGGGAAGGTGATCCAGAGAAGAGAAACACACCCCATCCTCTCCTCCCTCTAGACACCAATGGGAAAGGTTTCTTCAGAGAATGAGGAGTGTGGGATGCCCATGGCTCAATAGGAATTGCGGGCTCCACTTATCCCCAGGGAGAGGCTCCAGTTCCCTTTCCAGTCAGAAGATGGGATACCCAGAATCTCCCTGTGAGAAGTGAAAAGAAGGCCTGGGTTTCCCGGGACTCTCCTGCTGGCTCTCTGAGGTCTTAGGGACACACAGCTTTGTCGTTTATCTTCATCTTTTTTTTTTTTTTTTGGATGGTATTCCACAAATACTCTTTGAATGCACAAATGAAGCCGCCCCAAAGGCAAAGAGATTTTGGGTCTAGAAGCACTTCTGAAATGAAAATGGGGCAACTGATAGCTAAATGAATGCTGTGGGAGGCCATCTCAGTCATGCCCCTGCCTCTGAGTAGGATCGCTTCGCTGCAGGAAAGAAAGCACGGGGGGGTGTGGAGGGTGGGAGAGGGGGAGTGAAGAGCCGCGCAGTGCTGGAAACAGGTGCCTCTGGTGAGTGGGGCTTCCGTTTGGCAGAAACTGTGCTATCCAGGAGCCAGAGTGGCTATTTAAATGAACAAATACAAGCAAAACAAGCAAACAAAAAACCCCCAAACCAACCAACCAACCAACCAACTAACCAACCATAGCGCCAACACCCCAGAGGGCCTCAGTTGCTCTCTCCACATTTCCAGTGCCCCACAGCCACATGCTGTTGGCTGCTACTGTGCTGGACCGTGCAGATAGAACACTTTCATCATCACTGTAAGCTCTACTAGATAGCGCTGGCCAGGGACACTGATCAGTGCCTGCATAGGGACAAAAATAGTCAGGCTAAATGCTCCGCCCCCACATTGCCGAGTCTTGTTTCTCAGCCAATAGGCAGCCTCCTGCTCTATGTTGCAACACTAGTCTTGTGGGAGAGCCAGAAACTCGCTGAGCATTGTCCCCCAAAATGTAAGACACGTTTCAGTCTCTCCAAGTCTGACTCCCAGCTGCAGATGGATGCTAATTAGTTCAATTGCCCTGTGTGAGTGCATTTGCATACAAAGAAGGGAGGAGGGATTCTGGGCAGAGGTCTGGCTCAAGGCAGCATCTGCCTGGCCCCAAGTTCTCTCAGGAAGATCCCTGTGGTCAGTAAAATCCAGGGATTTTAGCAATCAGAATGATGATCTGAATTTCCAAGAGGAAAACAAATGTAGACAACTGTACCCTAAGAGGGAGGAGTGTCAGAAGGACTCATTTAATTTCAAATAGCTTAGCTTTAAATTTCGAAAGTTTGCTCACTGGAAATGTTTCAAGTATGTTTGGGACAACATACAATAAACTTTACCATATATATATATATATATATAATGACATTGCAACAATGTCTAAAGTGAGGTGTTACATTGTAAATGTGAAAAGATGCCATGGATTTCAAAGATAGCTTATGAAAGAATATTGATAATTTCATTATCATTATTTGGGCACATGTTGAGATGATATTTAGGTATGCTATGTTAAAATACACTACTAAAATTCATTTCCTCTGTTTCTGTTCAACCTTTAAAATTTTTGGATGCTAGAAAAAATAATAAAAATTGTGGCCACCTGAAAATTAAACATTATATATGTGGCTTGTATTAGACTTCAGTTGGATATCCTATTCTAAAGACTTTGGAAGGAGACACACCCATAGTGGAGAATAGAGAGCTGTTACAGCCCTGATGGGTGTAATTTAGAGTTCAAATAACTGCGACTGATATAAATTCACAAACTGGCAGAGATCATATGAGGTCCTGTTCTGGGTGCAATTTCAGTGACAGCTTTAGGATTTGGCTGGGCAAAGGCCATTTATTTGGCAGCTTAGGTTGAGGACTAAAGTATAAGATAACCTATTTGGTTGAGCCTAAAGGCTCAGCTGGTGGGTCCTACAGGGAAGGCAGGCAAAATTTGCCTGCTTCCCCAGCTGCCCCAAAGGGAAAAGCTTCCTCAGTCTCTGGGCAGGTGAGGATGGGTCTTGGCATAGCCTCAGATTAACCTGGACAAACCTGGCTCGTGAGTTTTTCTTTATCAGCTTTTGTGGTAGATGGCTCCTTCTCTTTCTGATGTAGAGACCCTGTAGTCACCTCTGTCAACTCATCCTACCTCAGGTCTCATCATCCTGCTAGTCAGCCCCGGGGAAGATCTCTGCTGTGGAGACAGATTACCACGGGCAGTAGACCACTGAGGTACTATGTTCTCCAGAGAGACGAGCACGGGTGGCCACAGACAGGGCTGCAAAGGCCAGCCTGCCACATCAGGAGAGCTCCTTGTGTTCAGGAAATGAGGTTTGGCCCGCAGACCTGGAGGCTATGCTGAATACCATTCCTTCAAAACCCTCCTTGCTCACTTCCTCTGACCAAACCACTGGCCTGGAAAAGGGACAGAAGAAACGCTGAGAGCAAGGAGGTATTAGAGTCCCTACTTTTGCGTTATTCCACCATTTTCCCAGCCCACAAAAATAGGGCACCCCTAAGTGGAGGGTTTCTCTTTCACTTTCAGAACACCTACCATTGGCGGGTAACATTCCCCAATGTTGGCCTAAGGTCTGGGTTGCAGGTTAGGCCAGGCATAGGCAGGAGCCAGAGATAGCAGGACAAAACATCACAACTCCTAGGAAGGAGCTGAATTCAAGTCCTGACCACCACAGATCTTGTCTTCGACAAGTGGCTTCCTCTTTAGGTCCCAGGGTCCTTATCCATAAAGTAAGGGCCTTGGCCATGATGGTAGCTGTGGGTTTCTTGCAGCTTTGATGTTCTTTGGCCAATGTCCAGACAACTTCTGGACAGATGCTAGCAAGCAGCTAGGACATGTGGCCAGGCAGGAAAGACCAAATCTCACAAACAAATGTCTAGTTACTCATCTGGATCTATGTTGTTGCTGATTTTTTCTTAAAGAAGTAAGTGACGTAATAGAAATAAATCATGGCTGGGTGAGAGAAGCAGACATCTGTATTGGCTTCCTTGGTTATTTGCTCATTTGTTTCTGCAGACATGTGACCAGTCTTACTGCCTTGAATAACCTACCCAGTTTGGAATTTAAGGACAGCCCTTGAGAATTGCTACTTTTGCCTAACTGGTAAAAGAGCAAACTGCGACTAAATAAAACCCCTCCCACTTGCCTGTTCGAGGCTCCTGGTACCCCTCCCCCTACTCTCGCTGGTAGTAGTGTCCCTTGTTCATACTTGGTTGTGAACCGCCCTTCCAGCTTCTGAATGTGGTGGCCCTGGAGGGTCCTAATTCCTTCTTTAAATTTAAATTCTGCCTTACACTGAATACCTTAATGTTTCATAGGCATTGACTGTTCAGGTACAAAGTAAAACTTTCTTTGGTAAATCCTCCCTTCCATTTTTCTCCTCCTCCCTGGATTCAGAGGCAGGGTCAGCTGGGATTCTTGCTTCCATGCCCTCTGCTCTAACTGGCTCAGTGACCTCTGGCTGGAGGGTCAGCTTGGCCCTGGCCTGTGGGGCTGCTGGGGCCACCTGCTTGCCTAAAGCCTGGAGACTAACTCACAGCAGCTCAGATTTAAAACTCCTGTCCTCAGGGGATGACACCTCTGAGTTTGGGGAGTGGAAACGGGGGTTGGGGGGGTGGGGGTGGGAAGGGGGGGAGGGTCAGGGAATGGAGGGTTCTGAAGGGGAAAAAGGCACTTGGAAAGAAAAGGAGCTTCTCTGGGCCAACTGTGCGGCTCTTCCAGGCCTTGCTGACACAGCAGAAAGATGGGGGCAAAGGCAAGAAGCATCAAGTCAAAGCACCACTCGCGCCGGTGCAGCTCTCTGTTTTGGCTGGCCACAGCATAGCCAGAGCTCACAGACTTGCTGCAAAGGGAGAGTGTGCGGTAGGACAGGAAACTGGCTCTCAGTTTTCCATGAGACATGGATTCGGCCAAAAAGCCTTGCTCTGGATGGACTTCAGCGTGGCATTTGGAGCAGGGTTGGAGTTAAAGCCCAGTCTACGGAGGCCAAACCCCTCAAAGTAGCAAAGGCTGAATTCATTTTCATTTAGGTAATGCCCCCCTCCCCTTTCTTTCCCTGAAGCACATTTTATGTTTCTCTTTGCCTGATTTCTCAATGACAGGATTGACATTTCTAACCCTCTACTCTCTATAGCTCAGATTTCACCAGGAGACACCACTCAGACCCTCAGTATGCTGGGCTCCCACCACACTTGCCTTCAGGAAAGTCTGGGCCTTCTTTGACCCCCTGAAGCTCACTTTTATTTATTGCTCTTGGCCCTAGAAACTCTTGTCTCCCTCGTCCCTTTAGCCTCACACACACTGCCCTCTGTTTCTATATCTATCTCTGGTCCCTGAACCGGCCAAAAGAAAATGCTGGGCGGTGCCCGCTACCAGCACCGGGCGAGCTCCAGGCCACGCCCTCTCCAGTTGCCAAGCAACGCACCGAGCAAACCGCTCGTCTTAGCCTCCTACAAACGCCTGCCTCTCCCGAAGCTTTGGCTGCCTGCCACCTCACTCTTCTCCGCTCCTCACTTCTCATTCTAGAAATATGCTGTGCTGGGGCTGTTACATAATGCGAATAATATAGGAATATATAATATGTACTTTTGATTGCATACCAAATATAAATACACTATATGTATATTACAGCTTGCATCCGCTCATACTACTCAGATGTCGATGGTGGGGGAAGGGATCTAGGGAGCAGTAATTTCTTCTAAAGGACCCAGAGGACATCCTTCTCTCTCACTATGCATTTTCCTCTCCTTAAGAATGACGTCATCTTTAGCTTTTTAGGAATCCAGCCAATGGCTCTCAGGTTGAAGGATCTTCTCCGAGAGCCGGCTCCCATCCGGGAGGAAAGCAACAGCCTTCGCCACTGTGGGCAGCAGCCAGGGCGCAACCGCAGCTGGTTAGGCCCCTGCCAGAAGCGGGCTGGGGTCGGGGAGAAGCGTTGTGACGGGGGTGAGGGCGAGGAGAGAGGGGGTTGGCTGCTTAGGGCTGGCTGTTGAAGGTGGAGACTGAAGCAGCTGCAGAGAATTCTAAAGCGACTTGGCGAGGAACAAGAATCGCCCCCCCCCGTGTGTGTGCGTGCGCGCGCGTGCGTGTGTGTGTGTGTGTGTATACGCGGGCGCAAGCAATGTTGACTTGGGAAGTTGGATGCTGCCGCTCTGTTGGCCCTGCATTTGCGCGCGCGTGCGCACACATCTAGCCCAGCTACTCCGTATCAATCCCAAGGCTGGGCAAATAAAAGTGCGGCCGGGATACTGCGGAGTCATAACTTGCGCACTTAGGCTGTGATGGGATTGCTAGCCACAGCTCTTGTCTCCAAGCCAGGTAATGTATTCCCACCGTTTCGGCGGGCAGGAATGCAATAAAAATAACCCGGAAAATCGGTCTCCGGGGCTTCCGAGGTTTCCTCGTCCCCCTCCCTCTCATGATGCACCTTCTTGTGACAGTCAAAACCTGAATTTCCCGGGGAGATATGCTGAGCTCAGTCCTTAGGTCCTTCGTTTGCATTTAAAAAAAAAAACTCACATTGGAGTGCTTGTGAGTAATAGAGGATGACAGGTGGTGAGAATGCCTTTGTCTTTGCAAGGAACGGCACCAAATAAACATTTAACTAAGTCTTAACTCCTCTAGGAGAGAGTCAATAGCTGTTAATTTCTCCTAGCTCAGATTTTGTGCATCGTTGACTATATATATACAAAATCGGGCAACTCCCCAGAGAAACCTAGCTTGAGGCAGAACTGTTCTGATTGAACAAGAAGCTTTGTCAATCACTTAAACCATAGACTCCGGGCACACAGAACTTGGAGGCGGGGCAAGAAGGGGCGGGGCAAAAGGGAGGGGTGGCTCGCAGTGCACTGTCTTCCTGTCTCCGCCCCTTGAATTTTGCATTCTGCGTTTCCAGGGCCCCTCATGCATTTAGCCACACTCACTTTTAGTCTGGTTTAAGTGGTTGGTGGGGATGGGGGTTGGGGTGCTAGGGTGGAGTGGAGTGGGGAGAAAGGGAGGGGAGGATGGAGAGGGAGAGCATCCACTGGGAACTTGAGGATGTCTTCATCCCGCATCTCTCATTACCTCTCAAACCTATGTCCTTTTTAAATCTTAGGTAAAAACTGAGTTCAGGAGGGAAAAGTCATTAGATTCAGGGAAGAATATTCAACACAGAACACCAAACCCTTTTCACCCTCTACCCCATGCCCTACCCCAGCATTCCTGAAGTATTCTTTCTCTTCCTGGGAGGAAAAAAAAAGACACTTTTTACAGTCCAATGTGTTTTGTCGTCGATCATAACCAATCATACCAATTCAAAAGCAGCAAGTGTAAATATGGGTGAGGTCTCAACACCTCTATGCCAAAGGCATTAGTTATTAAGATGCAGGGTGTGTGTGCGTGCATGTGTGTGTGTGAGTGTGTGTGTACCTGCGAGTGCACCCCTGACTAAGTAAGAATGGGGGGACAGGAAAGTCTGGAGGCAACCGGATGAGCACTGAAGCTTGGAGAGATCAAAGTAGAATTAACTCCAAAGATGGGTAGTGCATCTCCAGGCCCCCATGAAAATGACCTTTTAACAAAAAGATTTTTTAAAGTTTAGAGAACAAAGTGTGGGGGTGGGGCGGAGAAGGGAGTTGATAATTTAACCTGTTCCTTTTCAGAGTGGGTACACGGGATTTGGACTTTGATACTTAATAGGAGCTCGGAGTCAGGATTGCCACGAGTTAGGGAGTGGGGGAGGGTCAGGCTGGGGTGGAGGTTTAGAGGAGATGGAGCGCAAACTGCAAGAGGCTGGGTTAGACAGACGCCTAGGATAGCAGGATCTGCTAGGGCTCCAAGTCCGAGGTGCAAGGACCTACCCCATCTACTCCCAGGAGCTACCCGGGTCTAAGCCACTTACTGCGCAAAGTGCGCCGGTCCCAACCGGTCCCGGGTCCCAACCTGTCCCGGGTCCCCAGCCGTCCAATTCCCCCTCCCACTCCCTGCCCGTGTGCGGTGCAACTGACACCCCGGGAGCGCTCACCTATCTTGGTTTGCTCGCCATAGCTCTTTTCGTTGAGGCAAACCCCGCGGCCGTGCAGCAGGGCATGCAGCGGCTTCTCCTCATCCTGCCGGGGGAGGCAGCGCAAACCTTGGGCGCAGCGCTCAGTGTAGACGCCACACGACTGCCCCTCAGCCAGGGCGCAAGTCATGCAGCAGCCGCAGCCAGGTTCCTTGACCAGCTCGCAGCCCAGAGGGCTGGGGGGACACATAGACAGCGCTTTCTCATCGCAGGGCTCACAATGCACGAAAGAGCCCAGGCCTTGAGCCAGCCCGGCATAGGCGGCCAGCAGCAGGAGGACCGCGCTGAGCACCATTTTCTCCGAGTCTCGCTTACCTCGGGGCGGGGCAGGAGAGCGAGAGTGCGTAGAGAAAGGGGCCAAGAGGGCGCCTGGAGATTTTTTTTTTTAATCTCTTGCAGGTAGAGCAGGTGCCCTCACCCAAACAAACACTTGCAAAATATGAGGCAAGGAGGATTCAGGTGCCTGCACGCAAGTTCCAGTTGCAAGGATTAAAGACTTGCAACAGGTTGGGGGTGAAAAAAAGAGGCGCGCCAGGTGCACGCAGAGTGAGCGGAGGCCGAAGAAACCCCGAGGCGGGGTCGGGTCAGAATTGCAGGGGTGGGGGGAACCACAGAATTGCTCACCCCAAAGCAACAGAAATAATGAGCTTGGAGGCTGTGGAAATGGGGTGATGAAGAAAAAACTGGACTTGGCTTATTTTTTTTTCTTGTTGCTTAAAATCTAAAACGCACCCCCACTCCTTTCCAAGCCTCTGCTGTGAGCTTCGCCGCTGCCTCAGAACAGGTAAGAAGCGTCGGCGGCTGCCAAGAAGATGGGGGGGGGGTGTTGAAATCAAGAGAAAAAAAATCGGCAAAAACCTAAACCTCACCAAGCCTGGACCCTAACACCTCTTGTCTCCTACTCTGCCACCACCTCTTCGAAACACGCAGGTTCTGCGTGAAGTCCGGAGAAGGGTGCAGACCGAGGAGGGGATAACGAAAAGGAACAAAAAAAGAGAAAAAGCTCAAACAGCTTTGCAGCTCTTTGCTAGCTCTTTTAACCCCCCGGCAGAAGTTTCCAAAGAGACTGCGGGCTCTGGTCGAGCAGGCGCTTTTAAATAGACGGCCCCTGGCTGCCAGCCAGTTGTAGCTGCAATCTGAGCTCCCCAACACCCAACCCATGCAAGGATGCCAAGGAGCTTTGCAGCAAAAACTCACACGGGGTGGGGGTGGGGAGAAGCCTTCTAGACACACGGGGGCTCCCCTTCGCTCGCTCCCTGAACAGTGCCCTCCGCCCCATGGAATGTACGAAAAGGGCTTGGGGGACAGACTGAAGCTACAGGGAGCAGGGAGAAGGTGGAGGGAGGAATAGGCGATAGCAATCTCCACGAGCTGGCTGAACACCATGTAGTGACTCGGTTCCCCCACAACTAGCCTGGACCCTGGCTGTTAGGACTCACATTTTTTATGAGCCATGTGTACGCTCCCTAAGAAGTCCTTTCCAGCCTTTAGAAAAAAAAAATAAAGCATCTAAGTGACCACTGAAGGGTTATATGTTGTGTTTGGGGGACAAGTAGTACACACTAGCCCGTGATGGTTGTTGGGATGAATTTAAGGCTGGGGGGCCGGGGGGGGGGGGAGATCCCTCCCTCATCAAAAGTCTGGGAAAAGGGATAAAGGCAAGAGCTTGTAGGCGTTTCTGGTGGGATACTGGTTTTAGTAGCATTCAGTGGTCATTTTCCTTCACTTACATAGCTGACCAGGGAAGCTCCTGTGTGTGTGTGTGTGTGTGTGTGTGTGTGTGTGTTATGTGTTATGTGCACTTTCCAGAAGAGATGCCCACCCACCCAGCTTTGTTGGGAGTAATGACTGAGACTGGAAGAGATGCTGTGGGTTGTTAGTATTACCTGGTGTCTAAGGTGTCCTTCCTATGGACACCTTAAATGTCCCTTTAAATGGAAGGAAGGAGGACTAGTGATGGCCTTCTTGGGACTACCAAGGGGGTATTTCTGTGGGGTGGGCTGTTCCTGGAGTGGTCAGGTGCCACACTGAAGGAAACCTTGTCTTAAGGCTAAAGGGTGCACGGGAACAGCCCAGGGGCCTGGACAGGAGCCATCCCCACCCAGGACCTCACCATGGCACTTGAAACCCCAGACTGCTGGTTGGCACTAGGGACAATTCTTTCCCTAGGAAAACAAAAGAAAACCTAATCCTTGAAAGAAGGAATATGATGGTCATAGCTTTTTAAAAATTAAGTTTGACATGATAGGTGGGCTGTAGACTGCCCACCACAGATGGAAAAGAAATGATCAAGTGACGGTCTCTGGGGAGTTCTTGGGGTGGGGCTCTTGCCTTTTCTCCAAGTCCCAGTCTCTTCCTCCTTTGCTGAGCGCTCTATTCTTCTTTTAGAAAAGGGGCTGCATTTCATGAATTTTGCCACTAGACTGCACCCTTATCTATGATAAGAATTCTTTCTGAAGGACTATTTTTGAGAAAGTATTTCCCTTGCTAGCTCCATTTGGGAGCATCTCACCCGGTGCACATCTGCAGATCCAAATCCCATATTCTCAAACCCCTGTTTGCTGAAAGGCACATTTTAAAACAAGCCCAAAGTTAAAAGTTGTGCTTTTGCACCTAGTGCAAAGGAGTTTTAGGTGTTGTGTTGGCTAGGAGAGGGAGAAAGAGCTGTGTGCACTGACTTGAGAGAGACAGACAGAGGGACACAGAGAGAGACAGACAGAGGGAAAGTAGGAAGACTTGTTCCAGCTGCTTGTCTCTACTGTTGGTAAGGTAGGGAGCAAATTAGACACCAACTGGTGTTTTCTCGTTTAAGTCAAGTTCACGTGAGAAGAGTGGTAGGACAGGGATGGCATGGTGTGGGGCTGGGTTCAGCTCAGCTCGAGGTGGCATTTGAGATAAGTTGGAAAACTAGGTGTTTCTCACGAGGGACCATAAATTACCCAGTTCCTATCATCCTGCACTCTCAATGGCCTGCAGTGACAACTTCTCTTTTTCCTAGCTGGCTTCTTGTGGCTGGAAAATATGTCATGTGAAGACCAGGAAAAGAGGAGGAGATGGTTCATAGAGAAGATAGGAAGGTAGAGAGAAGAAAGAACAGACAGTGTGGTCCTTGGATGGTGACAGTGGGGTAATGGGGAGAGATGGGTGGGCTCATGGGGAGAGTTCAATGAAAGACTGTGTTAAGCAGCAATTTTGATCACTGCTTCTGAAAGGGCAGAAGGAATTTAGAGACAGGCACTGCTGTTAAGGGACACAGGCTGGGTTCTTGAGAGGAGGTAGCCCCCTCAGCACCCTGGGATTGTCTGCAGGGACTTTGTCCAAAGAGAGGGGACTGGTGAGGACAGGAGGTGCTGGGCAGCCCGTATGTAACATTCAGTGAGGAGGGTGTTGGGGCATATGGGCCTCACATGACTCCGTTCTCTCTGCCCTCTATTCCAGAAGCTCCAGGCTTTTTACAATTACCTTTTGAAGATGGTGCAGCTGGGGGGAGTTAACATCAGCAAGTATCATTGAGCTAGCTAGCTTATTCTAGTCAGATTCAAATCTACTCCCAGAGACATCCTTTACCACTGGCTTAATTTTGCTGCCATGAATTTTGCTGCTTGTGTACAGGTGAGCTTTGATGCTTGTGGTGTATAGCTGAGCTCTGAAAAGCCTTTGAGTATCATCTTCTCAGAGATGCTGGAAGTTAAATATCACCCACCATGTTCCATCTCCTCTGAGGTCACTCTCTCCTTTGCTTTGACAAGAATGGAGTGATGATTAGAACCCAGCTTCAGAAACTGCAAGCGAATGAAAGGTTTGTGCTCTTTACCTGGGCAGAGGGCATGATTTAGTTCACCATGCTTACCAAGCCTCCATAAGGTGGCTGTTTCTGGAAGGTTTTGGTGTGATCTCAAGGGCACAGATGATGCCTGCTAATAGGGTGGGGAGAAGAGAGGCTTGCTTGCCTCCTTGGTTCCATTTCCAAGATCTGACCATTGACTTGTCTGTTTCCCAGATACATACACACAGAGAGACCAGGGCATGAAGGCACACTAACTCCACTGTCTCATCTGGATCCGACTCTAAGGTCAACAGGCACCAAGTCCTCAGTAAAGAAGTTCGGCAGTCCTGAGCCAGGGCAGAGGAGTTTCTCAAGGCTGCTTTGGTGTAATGACATCACTGAAGGCTAGGTGGCAGAACAGATACATCATTGAAAACATGCCTCCATCTCTTTTCATGCAGGGAAAGAAGAAGCAGGGGCTAACAATGGAGTTAGGTGCACGGAGAGGTAAAGGCTTGACCGAGGGGTAGAGCTGTGTGCCCACACCCTGTGGGTACCTTTATATGCCGACAAGCCTGCCCACTGCTTCTGGCATTAGCACCACACCTACGTGAGCCACAAAATCATCCATGTCCCACTAGCAGCCACTCATGATTTACCCTGGAGAGACAAGGTCCCTCCAGCTTGGACTGTGGTGCCTTTGTGTCCATCAACACAAGCCCTAGAAACTCTCCGATGAGTAACTAGAATGTGATCTCCATCAAAGTGTACGGCACCTTTCCCCTTTACATATTAAAAAAATGTTGCTCTGTCTATTTCACACAGTCAAGACACAGAAGGTCACCGCCTGCTGCTCAGAACATTTTGCCGGTGTGGCTGGGGACTTTCTCAGGAGGACTGCTCACCTGCCTCACCCTCTCCCATCCTCTCTCTTCTGATAGCTCTGCATCCTTTTGCACAGTGGATTTGTAGGTTTTATATGGCATTTCTTATAGAAAAGACGATGATCTTGAGGGTCAAACCATGTGCTGTTTTAAAGTTCAGGTTTTATAGTAGGGCTTGCTGCAGCCGGCAACTTAACTGGAGTTCAAATTGACCCCGAGGCTCGACTGGTATAAAACAGCAGAAGCCAGCTGTGACTCAGAGTGATTTGTAACCCTTTGTGAGCAGTATATGCATTCATGGTTTTACGAATTAACGTTTGGAGGGCTCTGGAGCAGATCCAGGCAGATAGGGGCAGAGTGGAGCTCCATAAATACAGTTTGGGCCTGGAGCCCTCCTGTCTTCTCAGATCACGGGATCTGGCATGTTCCTACAATAGGCAGTGCAGAAGCCGTGTTAATTTTGGAAAATGAGATTAACCAGGAAAAGTGATCTGTTGTGACTTAGAAGATAGGGTGGGGAGGCCCAGCTCTAGGGGGGGAGAGAGAAGGGGGGGAGGTAGGGAAATGGAGTGAGGAGAGAGACAGAGGGTTAACTGCTTGAAACAGGTTTAATGTGATGATCTTGAGCTATGTAAAGGCCAAATAAAACCACAGAGCCTGGCGGGGTCTGGATTTCATCACAGTTCAGTGGGGAGAGAGAGTGGAAGGGTCAACACACAGGACACAAGTGCCTTCCTCTTAGCCATTAGAAAATGGTGCAAGACAACAGACGCTGCAGTCTTAAATATAATTTCTGGGGGCAGGAGAGATGGCTTAGCTGTTACCAGTCTGAGCTGCTCTGACAGAGTCTAGGTTGGGTTCCCAACACTCATATCTGATAGTTCCTGCTTCAGGGGACCTAATGGTCTCTTCAGGCACCACAAACATATGCACACGCTCTATCTAAGCACATTGTAATCAAAGTAAAAACGAGTCTTTAAATAAAATAAATTCTGACTCATTGTTAGCTTTAAAATTGTACACATCTTAAATTTGCACAAATATACTAAAGCCTTAATCCCAAACCAAAATTCACTTAACTTTTAAAGAAAACTCAAGTCAACAATTCAAACAACCATTTAAAAAACCAAACACTTTAGCACAATCTTATTAAAAAAACAAAAAACAAAAATAAAAACAAAACAAAACCCCCAAAACACTCATTGGTGCTGAGGGAAGATGGTAGGAAATTATTAAGTCTTCCTTTTCCATAATTAAACCATTTTGTTTCTGTAAGAGAAGAAAACTGTGTATGCACAGTAACGTCAGTGTAACTCTCAATGCACAACAGTTCATATCCCTATCAAATCCATCAAAAATGTAAATAAAACCAACCAAAGCTCCCAATGCTACAAAATTAGAGGGAACACTAAGTTAGTATGTTGGCTGGTATTAGGCTGAGCTCAGTCTTGCTGGAAAATAAGTTAATATTTGTGATTGTGATTTCACTGTTACAGTGTAAAGTTTTTGAGTTTGGTTAATAACGTTTGATGGCCTGATTGATAATTTAATCCTTCCATTACTGCTTACCAGACACACTAGAGTCTTGCTGTACACAGTGTTTAGTTTTGCTTTTTTTCCCTCTTCAAGACAGAGTTTTACTGTCTAGCCCTGGCTGTCCTAAAACTCACTCTGCAGACCAGGCTGGCCTTGAACTCAGAGATCCACCTGCCTCTGCCTCCATAGTGGTAGGATCAAAGGCATCTGGTTTCACAGTGGTTAGTTTTAAAGCCAGTTTGCAATACAGAAATTGGTTATAGTCAAAATTCCTACCAGAACGCTCCTTAATAATGTGGGAAACAAAACCCTCACCTTTGCAACCAGGCTCTGTGTCGCCCAGGCTTCAGTCAGTCCTTACCCACTATCTCAAGATACTGACAATGTGAGTTAGGTGTGTGACTTGGCTTTGATGTCTATGAGAATGAAAAATGTTTTCTACAGCTAGATTAGAAGGTGATGGTCCACAATGATCTAAGGTGCATTCGGTTTTCAGGATTACTAACAAAATGAAGCACAGATGCACACCGTAATGCAGCTTTCAGAGAAGATACTTATAGACTTCATTTTATAAAATGTGAGTCATGTGCCCCCCCCATGGGGTCATGGAACTGAATGTGGGCTCCCGTGAGAAATGTGGCAATAGAAAAGATATCTAAAAGTGTAATGATTAAAATGAACTCAAAGTCAGATGTGTAATGAATCCAAGGTGCTTCTGGCAGGACTCACCAGTGTTGCATCATGGGACTTCACCGCAACTCTTCTTCTGAACAGACAGCATGAAAACTCTGCATTGTACATACCGGTAGCATTGCCATGCATGCCAGAGTAGACTGCACGAAACACATGGGCTCAGATTCCAGACTTTCGTGCATTCAGAGTTAGGCTGATTTCTTTACACAGCTTTCTTACAGAAGCATAATGGTTTGATTACGGAAAATGAAGACTTAGTATTTTCCACCATCTTTAAATCAGAGTATCTTCAGATTGTATTGTGTTAGAATATTTGATTTTAAGAATGACTGAATTTTTGACTTGTGTTTTCTTTAAAAAATGTCAAATGAGTTTTGGGTAAGGATTAGGCTGAATTTCTAATGGTTTCTGAAATGGCTGTAAACATATTTCTACCATCTTTCATCATGAGTTTCTGTGAAGTGGTGTTCTCAGCATTTATGATTGTAAAGTTAAAATATCAATCAACTCTGAGAAATATTGCAGAAGCCCTGTGCCCTTCAGAATCAAGTGCTAAGATTTAATTATTTATGTAAAAGGAGCAAATGTCTATCTCATTCCTGTGTAAAGTTTCTTTTGTCTTTTATTACATTTTACTTTGTGTGTGTGTGTGTAATTCACAGAGTGCATATGGAAGTCAGAAAGCAACTTGTGAGAACTGTTTCTCTTTACTATGTGGGTACCAGGAATGGAAGAACTTAGTTTACCAGCCTTAGCAGCGAACACCTTTATCTGAAGAGCCAACTCATCAGTCCATTTTTGTCTTTCATAAACAGTAAATCATATATGTATCAAATAATTATTTTAAAACACAATTTTGTGATTTATTATCAGTAGATATTTGATGTGTATACTTATTTTATGTATCTATATACTCAAGAGGCCACGAGTGTGAATAGTTAGGGACTTTGCTGTGCACTGGGAGAGGAAGTAGACACAAGCCATTATCCCTAACCCAGAAGCTATCTCCAATTTGTAACCACTTCATTTGTGAAGGAAAAATTAGTTTCTCCAAGGGGGTTTCACTGAGTACATAAGCCATGCTTAAGGGGAGGCCTCACACTAAGTAGTAGATGGTCAACACAAAATGAACTCTGGTACTTTTGGAGGTTTACTTCTTTGTCTGGGCATTTTTTAACCTTACAGGTTTTTTGAATATATATTATGGTGCCCAGTTTGTGTTTTTATGGGATTTCTGTGTGTTGGAATATTTGTGACTCTGTATGTGTTTCTTGTGCCTTTTCTTAGGCTCTCCCCCATTTGTCCCAATAGTTTGTCCTATTTCAGTTGGTTTTTATTATATCTTCTTATTTTTTTAGATGGCTGTTTTCAAATGAGAGCAAGCAAAGTGTGGATTTGGGTGGGTGGGGAGGATCTTGGAGGATTTAGGAAAGAAGAAACCATAATAAGAATATATATTGCATAAAAAACTATTGTCAATTAAAAAAGAAAGGAGAATGAAACTCTACTGTAGAACACACTAGTTTGAGAAATAATGGTCTACTTTGCTTGGTCATTGATCTGATTATTCAAGATGGGCAATATTCCAGGTATTTGGTGTTTTCTATCTTGGTCCAAAGTCATCATTGTCCCTGTCTTTAACAATACAAAGAATGCAAGATCCAAAGCTAGGCTCTCAGTTTCTTGGAACCTGGAACTTACCAGGACTCCTGGAAACCTATCTTTGGTTCTAACTCCTGACCTACTGATGGGACTGTGAGACTATTCAACTTCATTGGGCAGTAAATAGCTTTTGAACCATCTCAGACCTGTACCTCTGGCAGCTTCTGTTAGGCTGTTCACTGCCAAGTTGACATGTAGACTCTTTGTCCAATTGAGAGAGATGTAGTGGACAAATCCACAAACTGAGAATGTGTGTAACATAAGCAGCCTATGCTGCTATGGACTCTATCTATCCACATATCTATCAATTTATGTATTTGTGTGAGTATCAGAGGTCAGGGGTTTCACATGCAGATGAGACACTATGGGGCAGGAAAGTTGGCTAACAGTTTGTTGGAGAATGAGTATTTTACACAGCATAAACATAACTCATTAGAAACTTGCGCTCCTGTTGACTTGGAAAAGATAAATGAAATAATTGATTACCAAGGACACATCATTCAACTAACTATAAACATCTGCCTCATCAATCCATCCATCCATCCATCCATCCATCCATCCATCCATCCATCCATCTATCCATCTATCCATCCATCCACCCATCCACCTATCCAAGCATGGGATTTACCTAGTTGGGGAAGACTTAATGTGGAAGATTTTTTTCTGAGCCTCCAACTTTGAATATCACTGTCTATTATTTCTGGTTAAAACATCTCAACTTTGATAAAATTTAAACTGGTAACAAAAACTACATTATTGCTTATGTATTTATAACATACAATTTCTGTTGTTAGAATAAACTCTACCTACTTACATTTTTAAAAAAACATACCATAAAGACCAGAGAGATGACTCAGTTGGTAAAGCACTTGCTTTGCAAGTGCAGGGACCTGAATTCTGACTTCCCCAACCTGCATAAAAAGTTGGATCTGGTAGCACATGTCTGTAGTCCTAGTGATGAGAAAATGGAAACTGGAGACAGGCAGATCCCTGGAAGCTCATGATTAGTTAGTCTAGTCTACTTGGTGAAATTCCAAGCTAAAGAAAGACCCTCCCTTAAAAGATGGAAGACATCTGAAGAGTAGTATCTGAAGTTATTTCCTGACTTCCATATACAGTATACCTATAGACAGAAGTGCATTCACCCATAGAGGAATATGTGTGCATATTCTAAAATATTATGCCATAAGCAAGGGTATCTTATTGTGGTTACCATGTCTCTTGATTGCATCATTTTCTCTTGTGCTTAATTTAGTCTTGCATTGTCTTATCCATCATAGCCCTGGGTAGCAATATAATATAAAGTTAGTAGTAATATAAATATATATAATTATGATATATTCTTTATATATTATGACATATTCTTGGTATGTGGCAGGCTCCCATTAGGACTATGTAAATACACACTGACATTTGTATGATGAAGCTGCCTAACAAAGTCTTTCTTATAATACATCCCCATTTTTAAGTGATGCATGGCTATATGATGAGTATGTGGCTTTTCAGCATCATGGACAATGTTATGTCTATAGACATTCTCCCATCTTACACCCTAAAAATGCACTCAAACAACTAGATCTGGAAGTGCAAGCCTATAATTTCAATTACTACAGAGGCTGAGGCAGGGTAATTTCTACACATACTTGGGATACTGAGTCAATTCAAGTTCAGCCTCAGCAATTGAATGAGACCTCATCTCTTTTTGTGGTGGAATGATTTCCCATTGTACTACATTCTGTTTATTCATTAATCCTCGGGTGAAAATGTGGACTATTTGCTTTTTGGCTTTTATGAATTATGTTGCTATGGGGCAGAACAGACAGATCAGCAGTTAAGAGTACTGACTGCTCTTGCAGAAGACTTGGGTTCAGTTCCTAGCATCCACATGGTGGCTTTCAACCATCTGTAAATCCAGTATCAGGGAACTGGTGCCCTCCTCTGGCTTTCACTAGAATAAGAAATACACATGGTACATATACATATATGCTGGCAAAACACTCTAACGAATAAAATAAATATCTTTGAAAGAGTCATGCTGCTATAAACATTTATATGCCAAGTTTTTCATGGATATGTACTTTTATTCTCTTGAGATACATATCTCTGGTTCATATGGTATCTAACTCTGTTTAACCCTCTGAAGAGTTGTCAGAATACTGACTGATGTGAGGCCAGCAGCAGCACCTTTGTGTATTTCCTGGAGCATCATATGCCAGGACTCCAATTTTCCATGTGTGCCAACACTTATCTTTTTATTATAATTGCCCTACTGGATATTGCACAGTATCTTCCTGTGACTCTGATTTGCATTTATCTGCTGTGAATATTGTCATGTACTTATTGGCCATTCTTTGGAAAGAAGTCTACTTAGCTCCATTGTCCCTTTAACATTGGGTTACTTGTATCTTTATTATTGAGTTATATCAGGGTTCTTTTTGATTATGTGTCTTTGTCTTTCTACCCACTTTTGTTTGTTATAAAAGTACCTGTCTACACATTTGAGTAACTCAAAAGTCAACTGCTTAGGGATTCACATTACGTTTGCAAATCGAGGCACCATTGTCCTATAAGACAGCATGAGCTCAGAAGTCGTATACAGTGTCTCTTACCAAAATTGTCTAGTGGTTAGGAGCATCCTAAAGGTCCCACTGGCACTCATGGGAAAGGAATTGTACAAGAGCTTGGGCCATCAGGGGTTAGCTTGGAGTTCTGCCTTTTACATTGATCAATAGGGCAAACTCCATTTTCATTCTCAAGTTGGCCATCAGTAAAATTATAGGGCTAACCTGGAAGAGAGACTGTCTCAACTACAAAGCAAACTAAAACAAAACACAAACACAGACAAAGTTGAGGGAAGATCATGGGTGAGGAAGCCACACTGAGTCTATAGTTACATAAAAGTCCAAGGAGGCCACCAGCAAACAAACTCAAGTAAACAGATACTTGCTGAGTTCACTTCAGCACCAGACACCTTGCTTTACTTTGTGTTACTAGGGACACATAAGTGAATGCCGTACCTGGCTGCAGGGCACTACAGTTTTCTATGGAAGAAAACTGCATCCTCTAAGAGAGATGCAAGAAGCTGGCCTATTGACCCTGAGAGCCATTTGTGAGCTTCTCATGACACCTTAACTGATGTCCTATTTCTGTGATTACTTAGGCCTCTCACCTGGTCTTCTAACTGTCCTAGAGCATATGACTAACTCCAGGGAAGAAGGTACAGACTGTTGTTGTAGAGCTGTGCTTTGACGTTGGCTGACATCTGGTCAACCTCTCGATAATAAAGGCACTCAGAGCAGCAGTTCAGAAGAGAGGCTTGATGGATCTCATGAAAAATTAGGTTTTCCACTTGTGACTTCCAGGGGTTATTCACAGTGTGAGGGAAGTGAGGCAAGTGGGGAAAGACATTCAGGAAAATTGATGAGGAGAGTTTGGGTCAGAGCCCTTTGGAATCAGTTCTTGTCCCGAGGCTGGCCCATACTGTTCCAGCTTACTCTGGTGCCTTTGAAGTGTGTTACCTGGATGAGGAGCTAAGCCAGCCTGGCAGGGTGGGGAGGGAGGCTGTGTGGTCTGGCAGAGAGCAGAGCACAGGGGCAGAGGGACTGAGCTCCAATCTGTGGTTGACTCATGGCACCTCTGGCCAGGAGCTGCACGGTTGGGTCCAGCTGGAAAATAGGGAAGAAACCCAAGTCAGAATCTCACTGAGAAATCCAGATGTCCTTATGAGAAAAAACAAGGCAGCTTTAGTTTCTCTCTCTGGTCTCCTTTTCTCCCTGTGTGTGTATCTAGGCCTCTAGATTGTGTGTGGGTATTTAGTCTTCTTCTCTTCAGGGCCTGATTTTGATCTCTGCTGCTGTCCCTGTCTTTGAGTATCACTGTGTTGAGTCCACAGTGACCCTGCCATCAGCTTCATCATGCTTGACATCGACTTTCCTAAAGTTCAAGTGAAACCTGGCTTTCTGTGTCTTCTGTGTAGTGTGTCTGGGCTTATGCCCCTCTTTCTTGGTAATAGAAATGTTGGGGCATGGACAGATTAGCAGACACTCTTCACCTGACTCTGGAAAGGCCTTGAACTAAGGGTTCTTTTTCTGTCTGTTGCTGCAACAAATGCATATATATATTAAAATATATAATAACTATATATCTATAATATGTATATGTATATATATATTAAAACAAATACTTCTGGTGCTAGGACAAAAGTGTCAAAATTGATTCTTTAAAGTAAGGGCTTTGCTAGGTCCTTGGATTCTGTTTTTCTGTACCACCCTCACTCTCTGCCTACTGTTCTTAGAATGGCTTCATTTCTTCCCCTCTGTTGCACCTTTCCATTTTCTGACACTCTCCTTCCTATTCCTCCTTCATCAGAGTGACTTGCAGAGCAGACTGTCCTTTAAGGCCACATTCCATCTGACTTTGCCTACAGAGGAAGGGCCTTGTTCAGTGCCTGACTTTGCCACTGGGCAGGAGATTCTTGATGCCAGAGCTGGGTCAGAGTGTCTCCACCAACCAAGTGACCTTTACACCATTTGGGACTTCAGTTCTTTTTCCTTAACCCATGAAACAGGAATAATTTTGCTTACTGTGCATGCTTTGAGGGTTCACCAAACAGGATAGTACATGTCAGATTCTAAGCATACAGCACCGTAAGTGGATAGGGGGTTTTGAGTTGAAGTTGTAGCTCCTAATGGACAGGAGCTTGGCTTCTCCTCTCAGTGATTCCTAGAACTAGCTGGGTTTCTGTTCTTTGTTACACAGAGACTTTGTTCAAACATCTTCCTAGAGCTTTTGGTTTTGAGTGGTGACTGGCTATCACAAAGTCTTCTTTCCACCATCGATGAATGTTGGGATTTTGTGTCTTCACAGAATGCCTTTGGTGTGTCAAATACTGCTCACCAAATTGCAATTTGAACACTTCTTTCTATTTCTACCTTTGTTTTTTCAGGGAGACTTGTAGCTCCATCATTTTTCTTTAAATAATTTGGGTTCTAGGAAGACTAAGATTATTCTCTTCCCTGCCTCTAAAGACTCTGAGTTTTGCAGTGGAGAGGTCCTGGGGCTCTACAAACCTGGTTTTATTTTTTCAGTACTGGGTGTTGAACCAAGGGTCTCATACATATTAGATAAGAGCTGTACCTCAAGCCAACACAAACTTTATCACTGAGCTATATCCCCACCCCCTCATTTGGATTCTTAAGGTGCTTGGAATGGAACCCATAGCCTCGGCCATGCCAGAAAAGTGCTCTGTAGAGTTTCATGTGTTCACAATCTGATTTGAAAGTTTTATCTTTTTCATGTAGGAAAATGATGTTTTGGGTCTTTGTTGTATCATTTTGAGAAGTTGTAAGGTATTCACAGGCATTGTTTCTTTGGTATACCCTATAATACCTGGAAGACTAAATGAATTCATTCTGTTCACCTTGAAACTGAAGCCAAGAAGGCTGGCTGCAAGGGTGAATCATGAAGACAAATCAGCTTGGAGACTTGGGGGAAACACATCCTTCCCCGACCTTTCTAGGCTCACTGCCAAGCTGTCAAAGACACTTGAGTTCTGGGTACAGTTCATTTCAGAATGAGTCAAAGACATGAAAGAGTCTTGTTCATACATGCCCAACAAGGGAAGAGCCTGGAGGAAGATGCTTCTAGGTGTCCTGTCAGGGAGTTGGGAGATCTTTCTTCCTCTCTGCTAGGCAAGAGAGCTCATCAACTTAAAGGGGACACAACACAGTCCTCCAGGTTATCTGCAGGGGCAAGGTTTCAAGATATTCTGAGAGCATCCTTCCATGGCTACGATCAGTTTCTCCTAAGTGCAGGGCTGGGAGCCATTTGTAACAGGCACAGAACACTCCTCTGGGAATGAACTGAACAGCACTGTCCAGAACATCACTTTGATGTTACCTCAGTGTCACAGAATATTTATTTACACTGTAAAGATGTATCTCTGCCTAAGGAGCTTTCTGATTGGTTTAATAAAGAGCCCAATGGCCAATAGCTAGGCAGGAGAGGATAAGCATGACTTTGGGGGTGGAGGGAGGAACTGGGAGGGGAGAATCTAGGCATACAGGAGATGCCAGGGAGACACTGAAGAGGTCGGATATATGGCATGTATGAGCCACATGGCAGAACATAGATTAATATAAGCAGGTGAATTTAAGTTATAAGAGCTAGTGAGACTAGCCTAAGCTAATAGTCAAGTCTTATAATTAAAAAGAAGTATCCAAGTCCTTATTTGTGAGCTGGCAGCTGACAAAAAAGCATGCTACACCCTAGAAACCAGAAAAACAAACACCCTGAACCATTTCTTTGATTTTTTTTCTAGCACCTGGGAATTAAACTTCTTAGATGAGCCAATAGTGTCATCCCTTCCTTAACTCAAACTTCCTCTCCCAGGACTACAGCAAAGGAAGAATTTAGAATGGGTAAGATAATAACCATTTGGGATGCCAAAGGCCGTTGACATTTTGTGGGTTTGAGCATCCTTTCCTCCCTATCCTTTGAGTCATGGACCACATTCCTGAGTGAGATTTGCAGCCAGGCAGATGGTTGGAGATCTGAAAGGAGTCTTTTGTTCCTTAGATCTGTAGCCGGGATAAATTTCAGGGGAAGCTGAAAATAGGAAGATTCCACAGTTCAAGTTTACGTTTGTGAGGAAAGCATCCATCTCTGTGGGTCTAGGGGAGAACACCTCTGTGAGCTACCTAGAGCTAGATGCTCTAAGGATGGGAGAGCCAGATACAATTTAGGATGCCTAGTCAAATTTGACATTTAGACAAAGAACAGATTTTAGTATACACCTGTCTCATTCAGTATCTGTGACATAGTTACACAAAAATTATTTGTTGTTTTTCTAAACTTCAAACCAAACTGGGTATCCTGCATTTTTGTTGTTGACTCTGGCACCTTTTCCTGGAGTCCTGGCATCTGTTGGTTTCCATGGGGATGAGATGTGCACACACTTGCACATGGGAAACAAGATAACTAAGGCAAATGGGAAGGGCATGTCAGTTGCTCATCTGTGTCATGACAGGAAGCTAAGAGTCGGTTAGAGGTCATTTTGGTGTTTCTAGTTTTTCTATTTTGAATGAGCATATAATTACTAACTCTGTGTTTTCAAACCTTTCTCAAGTCCCTGAGGATTGTTGGAGAATTCCAACATCTATCCAAAATTTGACTGATTGCTCTTAATTAAATTCCCCACTAGGCCATTTGGAAAAATGAATATGGTGAGAGTCTTAGAGAAGTATATGGCTCCCTCTCTGCCCCTCCCCCTCCCTGCTTCTCCCCTTCCTTACACCCACCCCCACTCCAGGCTGCTCTCATCACACCCTTTCTCCTCTTAGGAGACAGAATATGATGAAAGGGCTGTAAGAATTTAGGCCTAATCTAGGAAAAGTAAGTCATATCTCAGATGCTCCAACTCCAGTGTAAGAGAGGAGCCCAGAAATGATTCTGTGAGTGTGGCAAGCAAAGGTTTTTCGTTGGGATTAGGGACACCTGGCAGGTCTTGAGTCAGTCCTCAGCAGGAGGAGGGGTGGGAGACTTCATAAATTGGAGCGTAGCTGGCTCTGGGTTGTGTAAAAGGGAGGGGAAGAAGGACTTTTGGCTGTTGACTGAGTCCTGGAGACTCAGAGAAAGAGGCCAGCATTACAAGTTGCTATGGAGTCTGAGCTCAGAGCTCCTCAATTGGCCCGGAATAGCAGCACCTGGATCTTCCTGTTCAAGACACGTCCTCTGGTGTTTTAATGCTAGTGTTCAGAAGACTTGACCAGAGTTTAGGGGTGTCAAGTGAGGGACAAGGATGAGGAAACTACAAGTTTCCAATTAGAGTGAGCACTTCTGGTTTGCACGGTAGGACTCCTACTCTGGAACTGAATGTTTCTGCTCTGCCCAGGCAAGCACCTTCTCCACTTTCTTGACTAACTTGTCTGGGGACTTTTGGGTCCCAGCTCTGACTCTAAGAGCACACGACTTTAGTGAAAGACCCTGTGAACCAAAGAGAAGATGTCCCACTCCATGGGTGTGGTCAAGCTAGGGGCTCACCTAGAAAGGTGGGCTTTCTGGCCAAGGCAAGTCCTTCAAGCACTCTCTCCTCTGGCACATCTTTCACCCCTCTTTAGATAAGGACATAAATAACAAAGCCAGATGACTGTCTCTGGGTCCTCTTTCCCCCTTTCCTAATGTGGATGGCACCTTACCCATCTCTTAGTCTCACTTAGGCCATCCCTCCCTTTAAGCCTATACTGATGGAGATTAGACTACGAGATAAAAGTTCCTTTATAAACCTGGGCAGGACCCACACTTGTAGTTCTGCTTGGCAGCGAGGCTGAGGCATACTGTGAGTTTGAGGCCAGTTTGGGCTACAGAGTGAGTATCAGGCCAGCTTGGATTATAGTATAAAATCTGTATCAACAAAACAAAACAAACAAACTAAAAACATTAGGAAAACTCTTTGCAAATATTCTCAAGATTCTCTCTGATTTTTCCATTTCCTTAAATTTGGGTATTCACAAAGACCTTGAGACATAGCATTTGGAAATGACAAGAGTTTAATTCTCACCTAATTGCCCATAGTGTGTGATCTAAGTTGTTGAGATAATGGACAACCTTTTATTTTTAGGATTTATTTATTTATTTGTGTGTGTGTGTGTGTGTGTGTGTGTGTGTGTGTGTGTGTGTGTGTAACGTCTATATGTTTTGCTATCAAGTCCAAAAGAGGGCTTGAGATCTCCTGGAGTTGGAGTCACAGATGTGAACCATCTAACAGAGGTGCTGGAAACCAAATTCCTGTTATCTGTAAGAGCAGGAAGTGCTTCTAGCCACTGAACATCTCTCCAGTCCTGACGATGGGTACTCTTCAGTGTCTTCACTGAATTATACTAATTAATATGCATTCTCTACTCAAGGAGAGAAATGGGACTTTTAAAGATTATCATTCAGTAGAGAAAGGTTCAGGTCATTTGTTCTCATTTTTCCAGGGTACTGATACATGAGCAATGACTTTGTATGAAACAAAGAGGCAAGTTTCACTCTTTCCCTTTGGGAAGGTCCCTGCAGCATACAGATATTGTGCCCAGTGCACTCTGTTAACCCATCCCTTCCTTTGGGAACAGTTGTTTGAAACTAGAAGAGGAAGAAAGGAAGAGACAGGAAAGGAGGGAATGGAGGAAGAGAGCAAAAGAAAATTGCACTGTCACAAAAAGATTTGAGCTTCCCCCTACCCCCTCTGACCTCGTAATTAACTGGTTGGTGCAGCTGGAGGGATGGCTCCTGGTGAGTTGTAACTTGTTGGGTCCCAGTCCTCTGGAATCTGAACTAGCTCAGTAGAGGAGGAAAGCACAGTTCTCTACAGCCCCTTCTCTTCTGTCTTGTTTGAATTCTCTACTCAGAAGGGTCTGAGAGAGGCTTAAAGGTTTTATTGTTCTCCTCCCTACCCCAGGGATGGTACAGAGACTCTGGGAAGAACTTGCTTGAAGCCTGCTTCTCCTCAATGCTGACTCAGGGCCAGCTACTCAGAAGCCTTGAGGGAAAGTGGAAAATGGACTAAGAAACGAAGGAGGGACCAGGGTCCTGCAGAGCCAACTGCAGTCTGTATGGACCTGCCAAGGAATGGAGTCTTTTTGTCTTCCAAGGCCGTGTGCCTACATGGCCTGGAGGGAAGAGCTGGGCTTCCAATGAGATCCTTGTATTCAGGTCCCGATTTCTTCCTAAAATCTACGGCTACTGTACAGCTCTAAGTCTCGGTTTCCTTATCCATCAGGTGGGCAGAATAATGATACCAACTCCTTAAGAGAGCCTCTCAGTGCAGCTCCAGCATAGGAGCATTTCTGTTACTCCTGTTCTTCTTGAAAACCCTGTGACTGTATTGATGGACAGGGCATGTGTGCCTTCTTGACCCACTCAAAGTTGAGCTGTATATAGACTTTGGTTCCAGATTAGTGAAAATTGGAAAATGGAAGCACTGTGTCTGGTGAACCAGAGGAGGGGGAGGTCCCTGAAAAGCTGCCTGAAGGTTGTCATATATAGATCAGATGACCCTGTGGATGCTCTGGCTAATATTTCTTCTGGACCAGGAACTGCTCCTCTGCTTAGTTAGTCAGTCACACCTGTCACCATTATCATCACTCCAGGGCAGTGTCGGCTAGATGAGCTTCGAAAGTTGGGAAGGAACAGAGAGGTTCTTCAAAGTCACACAACTTCCCTCTGGCGTGAGTGTTTCTCTCTGCACCCCTCAACTATTTTTCTTGAGAGCTTACCAGGGACCAGCACACTCTGTAATACTTCACAGCAATCCTGCAGGTGAGAAATGCTGTGCCACTTTTGTAACAGTGCATCGGAGACACATACCTAAGAAGAGGAAGCTTATAAATATGCTGAGGAGGGCTGGAATAATGAACTTCGGAATTCCATAAGTTGAGTTCTTCATGATAAGCAAAAAGAGCCATTTCCATGTGGATTATTTTGCATAAATCTTAACGATTTTACTACATTTTTTATTTGTTTATGTGTATATTTGCATAGGCACACATGTACCACGATATTTATGTTGAGATTAGGGGCTAGCTTTTTGGAGTTGGTTCTCTCCTACCATGTGACTTCAAGGGGTCAAACCTAAGTTATCAGGTCTGATGGCAAATGCCCTTTCCTGCTGAGCCATCTCTCAGGTCCTGTTTTGCAGAAATCTTAATATCAGTCAAGGACAATTATTCTCTTATGTCTGTGAGCATTATGGTGCAGAAAGGGAAAGGCCATAGTTCTCTTGATCATCTTCCTTAGATCTAGCTATCACTCACAAAGTGGTCTCATGGGTAGAGTTCATCTTGCTTCAACAGTAACCTTTAGTTTACTGATAAGAAAGCCCCATAGTCTTAGGGTTCTCCTGCCTGATATAAGTGTCCCATAGAATCTGTGTCTTCCAGCAGTTCACAAACTCATTAAGATCTGAGACGGTCTTATCTATCTAATGTCTACACTACCTTATCTAATCACTCAGAAAATGCCTTCTAGAGCAAATAAAAACAGCTAGCATTTATCATTTGCTTGCTGCATGCACGTGGTGTAGAATATATGATATGCATGCACCTATGGGACCCTCATAACAACATAGCTTGGCAGATGGAGAAACGGAAGCCTGGAGTTGATGCTGAGTCATTTGGAAGTATGAGCAAGCTGACCTTCTTAGAAAAGTACATGGCTCTTTCCTCCTTTATCCTTGTGCTGTGAGATCACTCTCATCACACTCTTTCCCCTTGTTGGACAAGTGGAAGGTTGTGAAGCTATGGGAGCTCAGGCAGAGTCAGTTGGCAGCAGAGCTTGGGACACAAGGATGTTTTCTGCACATAGACTCTGAGTGTCTTCTTCAAAAGCTTTTGGTAGCACCTCCCCACCCCTCTCCTAAGCCTCCAGTTTCCGGAGGTGTCTTCCTCCGCACCTCCTTCCTGAGGGTAGAATTTTCCAAATGGCCATCTTGGAGCAAGCCCTCAGAAGGACTAGTTACATGTTTTTCCTTCTTGTCCAATCTGCAGGCCTGCCTTTGGCCAGCTCCCCTTTGCTTTCTCTCCTCATCTGCATTTGGGCTATGAAGTCTTTCCTTTCCCCCAGGTAGCTCCAGAGCCCAGAGAATTAGGGTAGTCACTTTGTCTTGCAAGAAGGTGTGTTGTCTCTGGGGCAGTTCATTAATTTGTTCCTTTTCCTTCACCCTCTCTTTCTCGTCTTCTTTCTCTATCTAGCCTTTTCCCTAACCTCCAAGTATCAGTTAGGAACTCCTGAGAGATAGTGTTTTAGTTTCCTTTTGCGGGTGTAATAAGTCACCACAAACATCTTCTTACTGTGTGAGAAGTCAGAAGTGAAAGGAATCTGAAATTAAGATTTCAGCAAGGATTGTTCATTCTGGAGGTTCAGGGAGGAGAAGTAAGTCTCACTCGGTAGCCCAGGCTGGCTTTGACCTAGTGGCAATCCTCCTACTTTAACATCACATTCTCGCTGCCATGGTAAGCCTAGTGGAGCTTGCAAAGAACTCTCCAGGAGAGTTTCTTCTCCGCTAGCAAGTATCTACTGCATTTTATAAAATCTGACAGGGGTGTGTGTGGGCTTGTGAGTCTTGTAGGTCACACGAGCTTCCTTTATCTTGGGTGCCTCCATTCTATAGGAAGGGACGCTTAATTCAGACGCCATAGTTGTACATAGTTAGTGTGAGTAGGAGAGCTAGAGGGAGTGGTGGTGTGCATCTTTTGAGACTGGGACCTTGCAGTTTTCTTTTGTTATCTTTCGTGTACTCTGTCTGCAGACAAGGTACCAGGTCTCAGGATGTTCCATGGAGAGGTTCACAGAAGGGGCTGAGGTCCCCTACTGATCAGCAGCGTCGTCCCCCAAGTCACATATTGCAGCACCTTCGGTCCAACTTTGTGAGAGATCCAGAGTCCAAACTAGCCAGCTAGGGTACTTGCCAATTTCTAGTCTTGAGATAATAAATGTTTGTCTTTTGGTTTTAGTTGCTAAGTATTGAAATGATTTGTTTTGTACCTATAGTTGGCTGATACAAAAGCAAAGATCTAGAAGTCTAGAGAGAGTTTGTTCTGAACTCTGGCTTTACCCATGGGGTTGCTAATTAAGCTTTGATCCTCTATCACACACATTCCATTCCATCCAGTTAGCCTCTGTAGGTTTCCAGACTCCTGAGCCACTTCCCACAGGGAACATTAGGGATCATTGCATGGTTTTATTTGGCTCCGAAATCACTGGTGGCCATAAATGACTCTTTGGAGCCCAAACTCCGTCTTTGTCATTCCCCTCTCCTTGCCCCATCCACATTTCTCATGATGTCTGGCAGACCCTTCAAGCCTGCTCAGACCAAGTGGCTCCCTGATATTGCAGTCTCTTTTTGGTTCTCAGTCTTCCTTACTCTCCCCTCTTCTGATGCAAAGATCTGCTTGGTGACCAGGAGCCAATGATTGATGCTTTTATGTGTTATACCTTGGTTTTTTACAACAAGTCTTTTTATTTTATAGATAAGGAAACTAAGGTTACATGTCTTGTTCAAAGTCCCAGGGGAAGCAAGTTGTAGATTCTGCCCTTGGTCCCCTACTCAACTTCTTACTTTGAGTTCAGTGTTTTTCCACTACACCATGTTGCATCTGACTCAAGTTTCTGTGGAATTTTACAGTGCAGAATGCTCCTGCTCATTTATAATTGTTACTGAGCCTCACAACAACTCAATGAGACAGAGGGAGCATGAATTGCCCATTCCATTTTACAGATGGGAAGCCTGAAATGAGAAAGAGGATTCCCCTCTGATTGTCAACAGTCAGGGTCAGGATTCCCAGCCATGGTCTGTTTCTGGACCCACCAATCTTCCCTGACCTTCTTTTTTGAATGTTGTCCCAAAGCAAGTATAGATTTTTGAGAGATGGATACCAAGCGTGCTGTGCTTAATGAGTAATTATTTATTGGCAGTACTGGACATGAAACCCAGGGTCTTGACCATGATAACAAAGAAGTCTGTCACCCAGTCACACTGTCATCCCAATTTTTAAATGAATTCATTAGTAAATGATACTAAAGGGGGCTCAAATATCTAAGAAATTACTCATGACGATTAAATGAGATTAATTTTTTAAAATTGAAAATAAAGTTAGAGTTATATAATATATTCTGAACATGACTTTCCCTTCCCTGTCTCCTGCAGTTTCTCCACACCTCTCCACCCTTCTGAAAGAATCAAGGTCACATATCTAAGGCTGATGTTCAACCGCCAGTCCTGATAGGAGAGAAAAAATACACGCAAAAATGTGCAACAAGTCAGATCGAAGAAGGGAACTGATGATGGAAAGAGCTGAATTAAGAGGCTGTGGAATGAGCAGTGATGGTAACTTCAAGCCTGACCCACATTTGTTTATGATAAAGGAAGTCCTGCTTATAGTGGACAGGGTGATAAATATGATGGACCATGGATGGCCCAGATAGCCCCACATGATTCAATGTTCAGGGCATGATTGTTACCCAGGAAGAGGGTGGAGCTTTTGTGGCTAGTCTGTGGCTCTTCTTAGTTTGACTTCTTTGCTTGAGCCCTTATGTTCAGCACTTTATTCAGTGACAAGCTTATTCTGGAAGAAGGTTCTCTGAGGGCAAGCAATACATGCTGAGGCTCTTTAGGTTTGTGAGGTCTCTGAGGTCATCCTATTTATGCACTTGTTCTTAGCCTAACACCAAAGCACTAGGCTTGAAACATGCAAGTGCTGAATCAGGGAATGGGTCTTACATACCTGGATAAGCTACATCCCTGCAGGACTTTCCTCTCTCTGTGGGATTCTAGCATTTTCCCATCTTGCACTCACATTCTAGTCCCCACTGCCCTGTGTTGTCGAGGACTCTTTCCACCTTCTTACCCCACTTAAGTTAGATCCACCAGACCAGCTTAAGTGTCCCATCTTTGGTGACCATGGCTGGTCACCCTTAGCTGATGGTCATCCTGATGTGATTTCTGAGTACAACTTTTCATTGAGATTCAGAGTGATTCAGAGATTAAGAGAGAGATAAAAGACTTGGGGACAGGAAATCTGGCAACACGGTGCCCCTGAGGACCAATTCAGTCTTCACCCTGGGGTGTGCAATGGTAAATGATGAAAGTGAAAGATTCTTCCCAAGGTCTTCTGGGTCACAATCCAAAGCCATCTCTCAAGTGGCCTTGGCTCATTTTTCCTAGAAGAGGCTATATTCAGCATGTTGAAGCAGAGAAAGTGATATGAAGAGACAAACCTCTAAATCATTCTGACTAAGCTGGTATTTACATCACACCTTTCTCCCCAAGGGTTTAGACTGCATCAGGAAAATGACATCATCAAGTCCTTACTGTCTCACCTCTGCCTTCCCTCCTAGATCATCCTTTCCTGCTGCCCCATAGGAGGACGAGGTGGTCCTAGTCACAGCATCTGCCATCTGGATTATGCTCCAGGTATAGGTACCGAGCTCTTAGTTGCTGACCTTCCCATTTCTGGTCCTAGTTTCTAGTATCAAGCTCACACAGGAGGATGTCTGTTTCTTTACTGGATGTCATCCATGCCAGAACTCAAGCAGGCCCCACCTTTACTATGAATCTCTATAAAAGAAAACACTTAACTGTTTTTGAAACTTTACCAAAGCTCCAATCTAGAGAAATGGGAGGAGTTCTTGATATCTAACACAACCCACCTTGGCTTAGGTAGGCCCTATTCTTTTTGGTCCTGTTTTAGTTGACACAAAGAACAGGTAACTTGCCCTCATGTCCCCCACTTAAAGGAGTATCTGGAATTTTCCTTTAACTGGTCAAATTTTGTGTTTCTAGGGATTTAACGAAGGGCCTGGTACATGCTAAGTAGTGATTAGCTATTGAGTCATACCCCCAGTCCTGGACAGTTTTTAATTTATTTGTTCTTTGGGAACCTCATGCAACATATATGCATATATATATATGTATATATCTCATATTCCTCCCCACCCAGTCCTCTCAGATCCTCCCCCTCTCCCTGCCCACCCAACTTCATGTTTTTTCTTCCCCTTCCAAAAGTAAACCACCCTCAAACAAAACAAAACTAAAGAGACCAAAAAAAAAAAGTCCACAAAACAAAAGAGCACCCAAACCACAGCAAAATAAAGTACACACACTCAGGAAACCAAACAAAACACAGAGGCAGTTTTGCAGTTTTGCAGTCCACTGCTCCTGAGCAGGAGGCCTGCCCGGGAACGTGGTTGATTTCCCCAGTGTCACTACCCTGGGGAAACTGATTTCCCCTTTCCCAGCAGCTATCAGTAACAGATTGCTTCTTGCTTGGGACAGGACTTGAACCTCATGTTCCCTTCTCCCTGCTAGGCTTCTGTCCGGCTTGAGCATGTGTGGGTCTTGTGCATGCTCTCACGGTTTCCTCCAGT
The DNA here is from genome assembly GCF_017639785.1 of Mesocricetus auratus. Classification (NCBI taxonomy): domain Eukaryota; kingdom Metazoa; phylum Chordata; class Mammalia; order Rodentia; family Cricetidae; genus Mesocricetus; species Mesocricetus auratus. Next base: position 35,441,345 of record NW_024429194.1, on the reverse strand, counting down.
GCATGCGTGTTTCAGCCCTGGTGTGTCTCAAAGGTGCTGCTTCCCGGGGTCTCCCACGTATGGCTCTTACAATCTTTCTGCCTCCTCTTCTACATTGTCTTTAAATTTTAATTAAGAGGTTTTTTTATTTTTTAAAATTCAAATTAGAAACAAGCTTTTTTATGTGTTAATCCCAGTTCCTTCTCCCTCCCCTCCTCCCCTCCACCCCACCAGCCCCCTATCCCATCCCCTTTCTGCTCCCCATGGAAGTGAGGACTTCCATGGGGAAATATTCAGAGCCTGTCATATCATTTGAGCAGAGCCTAGGCCCTCTTCTGTGTGTCTAGGATGAGAGAGCATCCCTCTGTGGAGAATGGGTTCCATTCTTATACTAGGGATAAATACTGATACACTACCAGAGGCCCCATAGACTGCCCAGGCCTTTTAACTGACATCCATGTTCAGGGGGTCAGAACTGGTCCTATGCTGGTTCCCCAGCTATCAGCCTGGGGTCCACAAGCTCCCCCTTGTTCAGGTCAGCTGTTTCTGTGGGTTTCTCCAGCATGGTTTTGACCCTTTTGCTCATCACTCCTCCCTCTCTGCAACTGGATTCCAGGAGTTCAGCTCAGTGTTTAGCTGTGGGTTTCTGCTTCTGCTTCCATCAGCTACTGAATGAAGTCTCTAGGATGGCATATAACGTAGTCATCAATCTCATTATAGGGGAAGGCTATTTAGGGTAACCTCTCCACTATTGATTCGATTGTTAGTTGGGAACATCCTTGTAGATCTCTGGATATTTCCCTAGTGCCAGATTTCTCTTTAAACCTATAATGGTCCCCTCTATTATGGTATCTCTTTTCTTGCTCTCTTTTATTCTTCCCCTGACTCGATCTTCCAGCTCCCTCATGCCCTCCTCTTCTCCCCTTCTCTTTCTCCTAACTCCGTCTCCCTTTCCCCCATGTTCCCAATTAGCTCAGGAGATCTTGTCCCTTTCCCCTTCTCTGGGGGACCACGTCTCTCTTAAGGTCTTCCTTGTTTCCTTGCTTCTCTGGCAGTGTGGATTGTAGGTTGGCAATCTTTTGCTCTATGTCTAAAATCCATATATGAGTGAGTACATACCATGTTTGTCTTTTTGTGACTGGGTTACCTCACTCAGGATGGTTTCTTCTAGTTCCATCCATTAGCCTGTGAATTCCAAGATTTCATTTATTCTTCTGCTAAGTAGTACTCCATTGTATAAATGTACCGCATTTTCTTTATCTTTTCTTCAGTTGAGGGGCATCTAGGTTGCTTCCAGGTTCTAGCTATTACAAATAATGCTACTATGAACATAGTGGAACAGATGTTCTTGTTGTATGAATGTGCCTCTTTTGGGTATATGCCTAAGAGTGGAAATGTTCGATCTTGTGGTACACTGAATCCCATTTTCCTGAGGAAAAGCCATACTGATCTCCAAAGTGGCTGTACAAGTTTGCATTCCCACCTGCAGTGGAGGACTATTTCCATTTCTCTACATCCTCTACAGCCTAAACTGTCATTGGTGTTTTTGATTTTAGTCATTCTGACAGGAGCAAGATGGTATCTCAGAGTTGTTTTGATTTGCATTTCCCTGATGGCTAAGGATGTTGAGCACTTTCTTAAGTGTCTTTCAGCCATTTTAGATTCCTCTATCGAGAATTTCCTATTTAATTCTGTACACACTTTTTAATTGGATTATTTGGTGTTTTGGTGACTAGCTTCTTGACTTTTTTTATATTTTGGAAATCAGCCCTCTGTCAGATGTGGGATTGGTGAATATCTTTTCCCATTCTGTGGACTGCCATTCTGTCTTGTTGACTGTGTCCTTTGTCTTACAGAAGCTTCTCAGTTTCAGGAGGTCCCATTTATTAATTGTCGATCACAGTGTCTGTGCTACTGGTGTTATGTTCAGGAAGTGGTCTCCTGCACCAATTTGTTCAAGGGTACCTCCCATTTTCTCTTCTAAGATGTTCAGTGTGGCTGGATTTATGTTGAGATCTTTGATCCATTTGGACTTAAGTTTTGTACATGGTGATAGATATGGATCTATCTGCAATCTTCTATAAGCCAGCATCCAGTTATGCCAGCACCATTTGTTGAAGATGCTTTCTTTTTTCCATGATATAATTTTAGCTTCTTTGTCAAAAACAGGTGTTTGTTGGTATGCCGGTTAATATCAGTGTTTTCAATTAGATTCCATCGATCTACCTGTCTACTTATGTGCCAATACCAAGTTGTTTTCAGGACTATAGTTCTACAATAGAGCTTGAAGTTAGAGATGGTGTTGCCTCTGGAAGTTCCTTTATCATACAGGGTTGTTTTGGCTCTCCTGGGTCTTTTGTTTTCCAAATAAAGTTGATTATTGTTCTTTCAAGGTCTGTGAAGAGTTGTGCCAGTATTTTGATGGAGATTGCATTGAATCTGTAGATTGCTTTTGGTAAGATTGGCATTTTACTATTTTGATCCTACCTATCCAAGAGCATGGGAGATCTTTCCATTTTCTGGCATCTACTTTAATTTCTTTCTTTAAAAACTCAAAGTTCTTCCTATGCAGGTCTTTCACTTGTTTAGTTAGTGTTACCCCAAGGTATTTTATATTGCTTGTGGAAATTGTAAAGGGTGATATTTCTCTGATTTTTTTCAGCCCATTTATCGTCTATATATAGTAGGCCTACTGAGTTTTTTTTAGTGCATCCTGTCACTTTGCTGAAGGTGTTTATCAGCTCTAGGAGTTCCCTGGTAGTTTTTTGCGTCACTTATATAAGCTATTGTATGACCTGAAAATAGTGAAAGTTTGACTTCTTCTTTTCCAATTTGTATCCCCTTGATCTCTTTTTGTTGTCTTATTGCTCTAGCTAGAACTTCAAGTACAATATTGAAGAGCTATGGAGAGAGAGGCAGCCTTGTCTTGTTCCTGATTTTAGAGGAATCGCATTGAGTTTCTCTTGAGTTAGTTTGATGTTGGATGTTGGTTTACTGTATATTGCTTTTATTATGTTCAGGTGTGTTCCTGTTATCCCTGATCTCTCCAGGACCTTTGCCATGAAGGGGTGCTGGATTTTGTCAAAGGCTTCTTCAGCATCTAGTAAGATGATCATGTGGTTTTTCTTTTGCAGTTTGTTTATATGGTGGATTACATTGATAGATTTTTGTATGTTGAACCGTCCCTGCATCCCTGGAATGAAGCCTCCTTGATCATGGTGAATGGCTTTACTGATGTGTTCTTGGATTCGATTTGTCAGTATTTTGTTGAGTAGTTTTGCATCAATGTTCATGAGGGATATTTATGGTCTATAGTTCTCTTTCTTAGTTGTGTCTTTGTGTGACTTGGGTACCAAGGTAATTGTAGCCTTGTCAAAAGAGTTTGGCAATGACCCTTCTGCTTCTATTGTATGGAATACTTTGAGAAGAATTGGTATAAGCTGTTTTTTGAATTTCTGGTAGAATTCTGCACTGAAGCCATCTGGCCCTGGGCTTTTTTTTTCTCTTTTTTTTTTGGTTGGGAGACTTTTGATGACTGCTCCTAGTTCCTTAGGAGTTATAGATCTATTTAAATTGCTTATCTGTTCTTGGTTTAATTTTGACAAGTGGTATCTATCCAGAAAATTGTCCATTTCCTTTAAATTTTCAAATTTTATGGAGTACAGGTTTTCAAAGTATAACTTAAAGATTCTCTGGATTTCCTCAGTGTACGTTGTTATGTCCCCCTTTTCATTTCTGATTTTGTTAATTTGCATGTTTTCTCTCTGTATTTTGGTTAGTTTGGATAAAGGTTTGTCTATCTTGTTGATTTTCTCGAATAACCAACTCTTTGTTACATTGATTCTTTGTATTGTTTTCCTAGTTAATACTTTATTGATTTCAGACCTCAGTTTGATTATTTCCTGGCATCTATTCCTCCAGGATGAGTTTGCTTCTTTTTGTTCTAGAGCTTTCATTTGTGCTGTTAATTCTCTAGTGTGATTATTAGTTTCTCTATATGGGCACCTGGTGTTCTGAACTTTTCCCTTAGTACTGCTTTCAAAGTGTCCCATAAGTTTGGGTATGTTGTGTCTTCGTTCTCATTGAATTCTAGGAAGTCTTTAACTTCTTTTTTTATTTCTTCTTTGACTCAGGAATGGTGCAATTGCACATTGTTCAATTTCCATGAGGTTGTAGTCTTTCTACAATTTGTGTTGTTGTTTAATTCTAAATTTAAAGCATGGTGGTCTGATAAGATACAGGGAGTTATTACAATTTTTTGTACCTGTTGAGGATTGCTATATTGTTGAGTACGTGGTGGACTTTAGAGAAGGTTCCATGTGGCACTGAGAAGAAGATGTATTCTTTTGTGTTTGGATGGAATGTTCTATAGATGTCTGTTAAACGCAATTAGGTCATAACTTCTGTTAGTTCCTTTGTTTCTTTTTAAGTTTCTGTCTGGTGGTCCTGTCTAGTGGTGAGACTGGGGTGTTTAAGTCTTCCAATATAACTGTGTGAGGTTTTATGTATGATTTGGGTTTTAGTAATGTTTCTTTTATGAATGTGGATGCCTTTGTATTTGGAGCATAGATGTTCAGAATTGAGACTTCATCTTGATGGATTTCTCCTCTGATGAATATGAAATGACCTTCTTCATCTCTTTTGATTGATTTTAGTTTAAAGTCTAATTTGTTAAATATTAGGATTGCTATACCTGCTTGTTTCTTTGATGGTTATGGTAATCTGGACTGGCATCTGTGGTCTCTTAGTATTGGTGGAATATCAATCTAGGACCTTCTGGCTTTCAGAGTTTCCATGGAGAAATCAGATGTAATCTGATAGGTTTGCCTTTATATGTTACTTGGTCTTTTTCCTTTGCTGTTCTCAATATTCTTTCTTTATTCTGTATGTTTGGTGTTTTGATTATCATGAGATGAGGAGAATTTTTTCGTGGTTCACTCTATTTGATATTCTATAAGCGTCTTGCACTTTCTTTGGCATGTCTTTCTTTAGGTAGGGAAAGTTTTCTTCTATGATTTTGTTGAATATGTTTTCTGCACCTTTGGGGTGGGTTTCTTCACCTTTTTCTACATCTATTATTCTTAGGTTTGGTCTTTTCATGGTGTCCCATATTTCCTGGATATTTTGTGTTAGGGATTTGTTGGACTTAAGATTTTCTTTTGTTGATGAATCTATTTCTCCTAGTGTATCTTCAACACCTGAGATTCTCTCTTTCATCTCTTTTTTCTGTTGGTTATGCTTGCATCTGTAGTTCCTGATTGTTTACCCAGCTTTCCTATTTACAGCATTCCCACAGACTGTGTGTTTTTTTTATTGTCTCTATTTCAGCTTTCAAGCCTTGCACTGTTTGAATTGTTTCTTGCAATTTTTGGTTTGCCTTTTCCTCCATTTCTTGACTTTTTTTTGTTTTTTTCTTCCATTTCTTTAAGGATTTTCTCATTACCTCTTTGAGGATCTCTAGCACCTTCATAAAGTTGCTTTTAGAGTCATTCTTTCCTGCTTCATTTGTGTTGGGATGTTCAGGTCTTGCTGGTGTGGAGTCCCTAGACTCTGGAGGAGTCATATTGATCTTTCTGATGTTGATTGTGTTCTTATACTGTCATTTTCTCATCCCTTCTTCCAGTGGGTACTAGTTGGGTCTCTCCCTCTCCTGGTGGGTACATGACCAAGGTTCTCTTCCGGTGGGTGCAAGCAGGTCTAATACTTCGATGGCTCTCCTCTTCTTGTGAGTGGAGGTGGGACTAGTATCATAAAGTTGGCAGACTCTGGATGGGCTGTTCTTCCAGGATGGGTTCCCCTGTGTGCAGGTTCCCCTGGAAGTCAGGTCAGAAACAGGCCCACCTGCTTGCCTCCTCCCATAGGTGGAGTCAGGATTAGTACCACAATGTTGGCAGACTCTGGATGGGCTGATCCACTGGGAGGGGTTCCCCCCTCAGTCCCCAGACCTCAGGAGACTCCAAGTAGGGCACAGAAAGGCATCCAGAAACAGGCTGATGCTTAACTCCTCCCGTGGGTGAAGGTGGGACTAGCACCTTGATGCTGACAGACTCTGGATGGGCTGGTCCACTGAGACAGGTTCCCCCATGTGTAGTCACCAGGCCTCAGGAGGCTCTGACTAAAAGTTTTTTAATTAATGTATTTTACTTTTATGTCTGTGTTTTCTCTGCATGTATGTGTGTACACCACAGGCATACCCTACTTGAAGAAGTCAGAAGAGGGCATTGGATCTCTGAAGATATGGCAGCAGCTGTGAATGTTTGTGAATCACCATATGGTTCTTACTGATGGTTCATCTCTGCAGTCTCATGATTAAGTCTTAAATGGGGTCAAATCTATTTTTACCATTACATTATCGAGATGTGGGGCAGATTCCAACATTTGTAAATATTCAATGGTGTCTTAAAGGAGGTGGAAGACCATTTATACACCAAACTCTTGGTAACTATAAAGCAGGGTTACTATACTTCTTAACTTAAATGAGAGCTAAGGAGTGAATCCTTTATTTATTTGTAGAAGTACCTGAGGAGTTCCTGAGTCAGAATGTGTGGAGAGACCTGGAAGTGGGGAGACCACTCTTTGCATTGCTATGGGCACCTAGATAAGTCACATCCCCAGTAGACTTTTTCTCCATCTGGAAATGAAGGGATATGGTACTCAATTTTTAGGTTTAGTCCAGTTCCAAACACTATAGTTTGAATGCATCTTGTTGAATTAAACAAATGCCATGAAGAGAAGTCATGCCATACAACAGGACTCACATTGGAGGTTTATTGGAGAGGAGAGAGAAGGGGCAGAAAAGGGGGCAGAGAGTTGGGCAGAGATTAGTTCCTGGGGACAAGAGTGGTAGAAGAGAGAAAGAGAGAAAGAGAGAAAGAGAAAAAGAGGGAAGACAAGAGGTGGGCAGGGCCCTTTTAAAAGGGAACATAGTGAACTTGCATAGGTGGTGCTCTTAGTGGCTGCAGCTGAGGGTATATCCTGTCAGAACCCCAAGGGCCAGGCCAGTACAGATGCTTGAATACTAACACATCTTGTTTAAAAAGACTCTATAAGGCACACAAATGACTCAGTCCAGTTCAGTATAGAGCATGGTCAAATGGTTAAAAAAATGTTGAGGCCAGGTGTGCTGGAATTATATGCTTGTAAGACTAGGACTTGAGGCCAGCCAGGTCAACATAGTTAGTCCCAGGGCAGCCTGCTCTACAGACTGAGACACTGTGGTTTAGGATGTCTATTTGTATAAAATTCTACTAAGAAGGGTGAGGAGAGGATGCCTTTACATGCTGGCATATATGGACAGGACAGATCCATTGAGAAGGTGGAACATAGACTATGGGGAGAAGGTCCTGAGCTCATACCTTCCCACCTTTTAGATGAGGAACTTTCTAAGTCATTTGGTTGAGAACTGCCCTTCTCTTAGCCATTGTGTCATTAAATTCACTAGGACATGCTCAGTTTTAACTCATAAAAAATTTCTCCAAAGTTTGTTTAAACCAGGACAAGGGTTCTTAAAGATTATAGAACTGACAAATCCAACTGAGCCAGGGATGGTGGTTCATACCTGCAATCCTAGTATGTGTGAGACAGGAATACTAAGAGTTGGAGGCAGCCTCAGCAACAGTGTGAGACGGGTTTCAGGGGTGGAGGTGAGTGGGGGGTGAGTGGGGGTGTGGGGAGTCCTTAAAACAAACAAATAGTAACCAACCAAACAAACAAAGAAAACAACAACAACCAAGCAAACAAACCCACAGAAGTCCATCTCATGATTGTCTTTAGGAGAGTTTTCATGGGGACTTCAGCTCACTGCTTCTCTGAGCTCTGTTCTCTTCTGGGCATTGGGCTTGGCACACAGTTGGCTTTTCTTACAGACACAAGACGGCTCACGTAAACAACCATGGTTACATGCTTCTTTGTTCTTGTCCACCCTCAAGGCAAACCATCATTTTCCACAAAATGGGCTATTTAATTTGGGGGGCTCCTTATTTTAAAAAGCTAAGGAATTTCAATAAGTTAAAACCAAAATATTAAATTATATGGCCCTACTAACTTCAGAGTTATGTGTAGCTGCACCAGTCACAACCTCTGAAGTTGACCCTTGACCTATATTTCACTTTCATTGGTGTGACTTAACCCCATCACTGCATTTCCCAGGAGAATGCCTTGGGTTATTGTTGGTTCTTGGAACAACTTTTACGGTAAACTGATGGGAGTGTCTGATTGATTTTGACCATTTGGAGCCAGTCTTTGGAGTTGTATGTAGATGGGCCACATTCTACACAATCTACAAGTGTTCCATGGTAAAAACATCTAGGCTGTTCATCCTTGCTGTGCATCAGTGGCTCTGGGAATGGTTTTGGGGTGTATGAGTCAGAGAGGATCTTCCTGCTTGTGGTGATTTGAATGAAAAGAAGTCTCCCACAAGCTCTGGCATTTGAAGATGTGGCCCCCAGTTGGTGGCGCTGTTTGGGAAGGTACAGAACTTTCAGGATGTAGATCTACGCTGGAGGAAGTATGTCACTGGGGATAGGCTTTAAGAGTTTATAGCCCCACCCACTTCCTGCTTACTGTCTCAGCTTCCGGTGTTAAGAGTGAGATCAAAGCTGGGCGCTAGTCATCTGCCTTTGATCCCAGCACTCTGGAGGCAGAGGCAAACAGATCTCTGTAACTTTGAGGCCAGCCTGGTCTACATAGTGAGTTCCAGGACAGCCAGGAGTGGTACACAGAGAAATACTGTCTTGAAAAAAACAAAACAAAGAGTGTGATTAAGCAGGTTCTTGCTCTGACTGCCTGATGCCATGCTTTTCTTGCCACTATGGAGACTGTATTAGGGTTCTCCAGAGGAACAGAACTGATGGAATGAATCTCTCTCTGTAAAAAGAGAATTTATTTGCAGGTAGTCCCAACAATATCTGTTTCCTGTTGGAAAATCCAAGAGTCCAGTACACAAAGCTGGATGCCTTAACTGGTCTTCAGTATATGTAAAAAATCCTGAAGAAATAACTCTAATGCCAGTGAATTGAGATCAAAGGCAAGAAGGCAAAGACGAAAACTTCTTTCTCCTTTACCCTTTATATAGGCTGCCACCAGCAGGTGTGACCCAGATTTAGGGTGTGTCTTCCCATTTCAAATGGTCCAATTAACTAAAAATCATTCCTCACAGGTGTGCTCAATGATTTGAGTTTTTGGTTAATTCATGTGTAGTCAAGCTGACAACCATAATAGCCATTGCGGACTTTCCTCTGGAACCGTAAGCCAAAATAAACACTTTCTCCCCAAAGTTACTTTGATCATGTATTTTATTTGATCATATATTTTATCACAGCAACAAAAAGTAACTAATACATTGGCAAAGAAGTGTTCAAGTGGGCTTCCATCACTGCAGTTTCCACCTTTCCCCTCTGATCCAGGATAACTATGCTACCTCCTGCTGAGCAGTGAAAAGACTGGAATTTACCTTTCCACCTTGCTCCCACTAGCTACACACACACACACACACACACACACACACACACACACACACACACGCACACACCATGATTTTTATTTCTTTTCTTTGATGAAAGATACTCCTGTAGTTCCCATTACATAGAGCTGATGTGATGATGTGACAGCCATCTAGGATTGCATGTGTGAAATGCTTGTCAGTGTTTAGGATACAAAAGGATTGCTGTTAGTTGCTTTTACATGCAGGGGCCTTAGCGTTTATGGGCTTTAACATTTTGAGTGCTTTTTTGCCAATCCTCTTGAGATTTCAAGTGAGCAACAAAAGCATGGAAAGTGAAAGGAGAGGTAAACAAGAGAGGGGAGTTTGGGAAGGCCATGAAAAGACTCTCAAGCTTTGAAAACCAGAAGCTGCGTGATTGGTGTTACATGTGGAGAACGGAACTTCTGGTTCAGACAGTTGTTTTAAAGGAAACATCATTACAGGTCTTTTCTGACATGCAAAAATCACTCAGTCTCCTCCACTGGTCTCTGCCCTTATCATACCCTTCTCTTTCCTCCATCATCCAAATGTCTCTAAGCTCCTCTATGGTCTCCTTATCACTTCCGTGGTACCTTGGCTTCTATGTCCTGGAGAGAATTACCAGTCACCAGTCACTAAGAGTCATGGAGGTAGAGAATGGAGCTAAGTTTCAGCAGGTTCCCAGAACTCAGACTTTCCTCCTACCCAAGACCTAAGCATCCATCACTGCTGACAGTTGCTTGCAAGGGGAGGTCTTTTCCAAGTCTACAAAACCCAGGTGCTCCAAGGGGAGGGCAGCTTGCCTACAGCACATTCACACATCTAGATACTTATCTTGACACGTGCACTTGCTGCCCTGAACACATCTGTACACAAATTAGGCATGCCCATTACAGCCAAATCTGGTTAGTTCAACAGCACATCCCATCATGCCTCTGCCTCTTCGCTCACTGCCACACTAAAAATGAAAGCCTGACTTCCCACCATCTCACAGAAAGTTGCACTGATGGACAATTCCAAAGACTCGGGTCTTCTAGAATGGTTGCCCTTCAACGTCTAGAGAGAGGGAGTAAGTATGTTACTTACTGTGTTCTCCTAATTCCACTTGATGTTCACTAAAACAATCCCAGGGGTGGGTTTATAAATGAGTCTGCTTAAGGGTCACCAAAGGAGACTTGACAGCCTCTTTGGTCCACCCGTTATAGCACTTGCAATCTGGTAGAGTGTTGTAATCAGAAAGATGTTTGGTTTGCTAATGACACTACTATAGTTTCATGTGGCAGAAATACCCAGGAGTGTGATGATGGTCTTACCAAAAATGACCTGTCCTTTTCTAAGCAAGAGGTGGGGCTGAGCTCCAAGCTATGCCAGCTACAGCTCGGTGTTCTTTCTTTGCCAGAATTCAATGGAGGGGAATCAATGGGGCGAAGGGCTCCTGAGCTCAGTGGTTTTTCCAGTCCTACTCTGGATCTAGCTTTTCCAACCCTCATGGTTTTTCTCCCAGTCCTGCAAACTACCTATGTTAGCCCAGAAAGCAATCCCCGTTTCCCAAATAGATTTTGCTTATGTTTGTGTAGTTTGTCTATTATCTCAAGTGTTCAATGTAATTTTTTTTTGGTTTTATGAGACAGGGTTTTTCTGTATTGTTTTGGAGGCTGTTGGTCCAGCCTGGCCTCGAACTCACAGAGATCCGCCTGCCTCTGCCTCCCTAGTGCTGGGATTAAAGGCGTGCACCACCACCGCCCAGCTCTTCAATGTCATTTTTAAAAAGACTTGTAATCAAGGAAATTTACATAAACCTGCGGTCCCTCAATTGTCCCCAGGAAAGAATACTCTTACCTATAGCCTCAACCAATCACTAATATATTAGATTTAGTCTTTTAAAAATATCTGATTTTAAATGGGCAGTAGTGTCTTACACCTTTAATCCCAGCACTCAGGAGGCAGAGGCAGGCAAATCTCTGTGAGTTCGAGGCCAGCAGGTATGGGCTTCTTCATTAGGGTGACAGTAGATACACACGTCTCATAGCCAGAGCCCACAGAGTTCTTCAACAGGTAACTTTAAAGCACACATTAGTGCCTATTACATGCTAAGTCCTAGAGATCTAACAGTAAGTTCACACACACATTTCTACCTTAACCAGGGGTCTGCACTCTTGGGTCTACTCACAGGATGAGACTATACTCTAGTGTAAGGCACAGAAAACCAAACATTCCATTCCCAGGTGTTAGTGTTGGGCTGTGGGAGACCCAAGAGGATGTCTGACCTGGTCAAGAGGTCCAGGAAGGTTCTTCCAGGGGATAATGTCCAGGAATAGCTGCAAGGGCAACAGCATTAAGCAGGAAAAAATAGTTGTGTTCCCTCTGGCTCGCACTACACTGTTTACTGGTTAATTATCTGAAATACCCTCACTTCAGTTAACGTGATGCACCAGGAAGCAGGCTTACCTTTCCCTTTCATGGATGTACTCTGCTAGACACCAGCACACTGTCTATGCTAGAGGGCATCTGAACAACCATGTGCATTAGGAATACTTGTTTTCCCTTTTCACATCAACCACAAAACTTTCCTTTGCTGTCCCTCTGTTGAGAGTATCACCTACTTGAGTGCCTTTGCCACACCCACCAGGACTGTCACCCATCAGGGAAACCTCTTGATGCTCCTGGAGCTCTGGTTGGAAGTCCACATGACTTGTGTGTGGGGGTCACTGACTGTCTTCCTTCAGGTCCCTTGCCAAGAACTTAGCTGGGTGTAGGGGGACAGAGAAGAAAAAAATTGTCTGATGTTATTAGGGATGACTTTTCTGTGAAGGGATAATTTTACTGCTATGCCTCCCCTTTTCCATCACCCCTTCCAAACTCCATGGTCTCTGGAGTGGGCACTAGTCTTGGAGGGCTGGAGGAGGTAACAGAGAGTCTAAGGAAACAATGCTGCCATTCCTGCCATCACTACTCACATTATTGTGCATCTATTAGGCACACTGCAGGCTCAATGAGTGCATTCTAGCAATCATCTCCCTTAATCTCTAAAGAGCCTCAGGAGGTGGATACTATTATTTTACCCATTATATAGATGGTGAAAATGAGCTTAGAAAAGTTAATTTTTAGATTCTAGCAACACAGTTGTGAATCAGGGTGGATAGGGACTTGAAGCCAGGCATTCTCAGCAAGAATGTCTCTAGCCTGCTTGTTTCGTGTGAACTGTATTAACATAGGGCTCTGGTCCTTGGTATGAACATATTGGGGCCATACTCCATCCTATCCATGCAGGGAATTATTACTTTCTGGAGGTGGTGAACTTGCATATGAAAATATTTTTCTCCTCGTCTTCTCCCTTCCTCTTTTTCATTTTTAATTTTTCTTTCTTTCTTTGTTCCCTTTTTTGGAGATGGGTTTACTGTGTAGCTCAGGTTCACTCAGAACTCTCTATATAGTTCAGGCTGGCCTCAAACTCTAGGTCCTTTAGCTTTCACCTCCTGAGTGCTGGGATTATTGGCATAAGCCCAGTATAAGCCTGTATTTTTTCCTGTTTTTTCCCCTCTTAGGAATTCTGAACCTTAGTCTTCCTCATCCCACACAGTTGACATTCTACCTCTTTCAGTCATGGTCTGTGCAGTGTTTTCCCAAACCCTGGGGAGAAAAAAAATCTTTCCAAATCTCACTGGGAAAAGGTCCTGCCAAGTTTTCTTCAAATGTCCACCTGCTGTGCCAAAGGCCTTTAGAGACCTAGAACTATGTGTGAAGGGAGGTATATTCCACAGTCCTGACTTAAATGAGTTCTCTGGTGCCTTGTCTGCAACCCTGATACAGATAGGCATGTTCCCAACTTTCATTTAATCCAACTTTCCCATTTCCCAGATGAGGAAATGGGAACCTAAGGAAGGTTACATGTCTAGTGAAGCTCATGTAGTTAGCAAGTGATGTAGTATTTGGGGGATATCCCTGATTGCAGAAGTTAAGAATTCCAAAAGAGCCCTGAAGAAGGGGTTTTGAGTTATTGGGTTGTGAGGTTGCAGCCCCAGTGGCTATGAGAAAGGGATCAACTTCATGACTTGGTTATCAGCCAGGTTCTAGGATAACTCAGTGCATCTGTCCTTTGTATGAATGACATTTTTTACTTGCTTAGCATCTTACCCAGGATATCTAGGAGGATGGGATTTTCAGGGACTGGAGAAGTGGTAGAATGCTTGCTTAGCATTCACAAAGTCATGAGTTCAATCCCTAGCAACACACACACACACACACACACACACACACACACACACACACACACACACACACGCAGTGATTGGGAATGTTTGGGGAACTAGTAAGACTTCCTAGTATTGAGTATGCTCAGAAGGAGGCTAGAGGTTAGGATTTCACCTGATAACATTGCAGTGTGATTTGCAGGTGACTGGTGATGGAGTGAGTGGTCCCTTAAACTCAGTACATCCCCTCAAATTCTTAAGACAGCTGTAAGCTGGGACTCAATCCTGGGTTCAGAGATGATTCTTCACATTTTTTTTTGCCTCCTCCCAGATCACTAGAGTCATTAGCCACCACTAGACTTTCTAGTCAGCAGAAGTCTGTCATGCTGGGAACTAGCTACAGGGAGGCAAACCCAGTCCTTCTGGAGCCCTATGGTTTGGTTTCCTTAAACCTAGGGTGTCTTTCACACTTCCTCCTTGGGGGCAGTATTAACTCTTTTCTTCATTATAAGTCATCAGTGAACATGAATGTAACATTCATGAACTGATTTAACGCCTGCTGAACACACACCATAGACAACAACTGAGTGGTACTGAGATGGACCAGGCAGCAATTCCATTTTTTAAGCTATTGATGTCCACACACTACTACAGACTTCTCATTGGATCACCTGGCTCCACCTTCTCTCACCTAAACACAGGATGCCTTGGTTCCCAGACAGTCTGGTTGGTTGTATTTGGGAGTCTCCACCTCTCTCAGGTCCTGTCTTCTCAGAGAGTAGCTCTTGGAACTGTGTTTTTTTCAGGGTTCCACCAACTTAAAGGGAAGTCCATTGGGATGAAGCTTAGCCCACAGTCACCAGAGGTGACCATGAGTCCATGCAGGGCATCTCAGAAGTCAACTTGGCTTCCACCCTGACCTTCATTTGCCTTTTCCACTTTCAGTCTACTCTGGAGTTTCCAGAGACTGGACTCACTGCCTGTCATGTGGTCTTGCAACAGATTGGATGCAGAGGCAGCAGGAATGAGAGCCCAGCTGTCTTCCATCAAACGGAAATAAAAGCAATTTGCCAAAGTGTGGAACAATGCCACACTTCTCACTAAATTCTTTATGAAAGTAGCTGCTTTTGTAACAAGTCAACATTACATGTTAATTTGTAACTTTAGAATTCCTTTGAAATGAACTGATAAATACTAAAAACTTTTTCTCAGGATTAATCTCCAATATTACATATTTCAACAATTATTATCCACCTAAAGAAAAGTTGTCTGGACTATTCGGTAAGTTTTAGATGTCTATGCGTGCATGTGTGCATGTGTGCATGCATGTTTGTGTGTATATGTGTCTCTCTGTGTGTGTATGTGCGTGCACACGCGTGCGTGCGTGTGCGTGTGTGCTTATGTGTGCGCCCATGAGCATGAGCATGTGCATGTTACTGGAGACAGAATTTAGAGGTCCATGCATCTTAGGCACGTGCACTACCTCTATGCTATATTGTTAGCTAGATTTTTACTTTTTTGAAAAAAAAAAGGGGTCTCACTGAGTTGAGTTGGCTGGGATAGACCAGGCTGCCCTTGAATTTATAAGTTCCTGCCTCAGCCTCCAAAGTAGCTGGGATTACAGGCCTGTGTTACCAAGCAGGGCTAATTTTTAGATTTTAAAAGAAAAGTTAAAAACCACAGTCTAATCTGGTGACAGCTGTTGGCCATGTAAGTGACTCAAATTAGACCCGTCAGATTAGATTATGGAAGAATTTACATTCCCTGTCAGAGCAGAACTTTCTCTGTTTTCTCCTAGTGGACATGAAAGCGTTCAGTTAGCATTGCCAATGGTAGCCTGTTGCAGCCTTGAGTGTCAACATGGACATACTGGAATGGGAGACAAACCAGGAAATGGAGGTGCCACAGTGCTGTAGGTCTTGTCACTCTTCTGACAAATGGGTTCCACCAGGGGCAGCCCCTCCCTGTCTACGTTCTCCAGAATTCCCACTTCCCCTTCTAGAGCCATCTCCTTTGTATAACAAATTGTCCACATGTCTTAGGATGGATGCATTCATGGAAGGTTTCTCCCCTGCTTGGCAAGTGGGGGACTCAATTTCACAGCTCTGAGGCTAAGAAGCTGTCATACCTAAGGTTCATATGGCCAGCTTCAGAAGCAAGAGGAGGTATCATGGGGCAGAGTCTTTTACTGCCCCTTGGGAAAAATCTCTGTGGTAGTTTGAATGTAATTGGCCTCCATAAGCTCATATGGAGTGGCACTGTTTGGAGGTGTGACTTGGTTGGAGTAGGTATGGCCTTGTTGGAGGAAGTGTGCCACTGTGGGGGTGGGCTTTGAGGGCTCATATATGCTCAAGTCACTCTCAGTGTCTCAGTTCACTTCCTGTTGCCTGTGGGTCAAGATGTAGAACTCTCAGCTACTTTTCCAGTACCATGTCTACCTGCATACTGCCATGCCCCACCATGATGATGATTAAACCTCTGAACTAAACCTCTGAATTAAAAGTTTTTCTTCATAAGAGTTGTCGTGATCATGGTATCTCTTTATAGCAAAAGAGACCCTAACTAAGACAGTCACTGATACCTTTCTTTCTGATAATGATTGTGTTGGTTTCTGACTTGCAGCTCTTTTTAGAGCTATCAAAAGGATCTTCTAAGTAAGTTGATGTAGGAGGAAGGAGATGGAAACAGTGCAGAATGACCTTTTTGCCTATTAAAACTAGCCTTCTGACCGTTGAAACAGTTTCCTTCTGTTAGAAGTGAATTTGGTGTCAAGGGGGCTGCCACCAAGGCCTCAGGCAACAGGTCTCTGAGCCATTGATGAGCTGTGAGTGTCCACATTTTGACTTGGAAATCACAAGAAGCTGAAAAAAATGCTTACTTGATTTTCACTTTCATCTTGATAGGCAGTAAGTCCCAAGAGGAAGCAGGAAATTAATTCGGGGACCTTAGAGAACATTCTGGACTTTTCTCTGGCAAGTTGCAAGAAAGACACAAAAGTGTCTCTTGCTAGAATGAGACCAAATTTGAAGAGAGAAGACTCTTGAACTTTTCAGAACAAGAATGGCCCAGAAGACACAAAATGCACTAGGCTCTGGGGAAGACCCTAGAGAGAATTTAATGTCCAAGTTAAGATCATCAAAAAGAATTTAATCTTCCCAGTTTTGGAATGAAACCAAGGTTATATTCAATGATATGTGAAGCCAGTTAAAGCCAGAAAATGCAATGACCATATTTAGCTGTTAGTATCTATTTTCATTCCATTCTATGTGTTTTTCATATTAAAAATGTCATGAGTAATTATTTCTACCGTAGTTTAAAGATGTCATAAGGAATAGAAAAAATTTTCTAATCTTCATTGTTTACTCCTTTGCTCTCAGGGGTCCTTGAAGCCAAAGAGTGTCTGTTAGTGAATTAGAAGAAAACCACAGATAATTACTCTCTCAGCCTCCAGGGCACCATAAGTTGCTTTTCATTGTAAGAATGCCGGAGAAGTTGCCACAAATTAAACCAATTAGGATAATAAGGGGAGAAGGAGAAGATTAAATTTATTTCCATCTGATTTAACTTATTAATTTCTCAGGGGAAAGGGATTTCCCTGCCACTGTTTCATGTTTTAACCTATGAGCTCCTCAAGTTCTCAAGACATGTCAGAAACGTGATTCCTCTCTGCCTCTATCTGTGGTGTTAGCCTCTGTCTTTTGGAAGGAAATTTGAAAAATGGAAGTCAGTGAACAAGTTAGTTAATATATTTGTTTGAATATGTATATGTAATACTTATATATACATATGTCTGTCTCAAATAAAACCAAGTCAAACAAAACGAAGAAATAGGAAGAATTATAGGAAAAGCTGGATATGAGGACACGATTATAATTCAGCACTGGGAGGCTGAAAAATGTGGTTCATAAGTCTGAGACCAGCCTAAGCTACACAGCAAGTCCATGTCTCATAAATGCAAAAGGAAAGAGACAAGGGGGGAAAAGAACCACACCCCTTCTATTTGCCCAGCATGGTCTACACTGGCAGCATGGGGTGTGAGTAAACAAGGGCTTCTGGCCTGTAAAAACTGATATCCCTAAGGGGCAAACACACAAGCAAACCCTCCACTGACACAATCAGCAAGTGCGGCAGAAAACAATGGAGTAGAGAAGGGGGACGCATCACTTCCCAGGCTGGGGATGTGGCCCAGTTGGTAGAGGCCTTGTCTATCATGCCTGAAGCTTTGGGTTTAAAGCTCAGCACGGCTTAAACCAGACATAGTGGCACACACCTGTGATCCCAGCCCTTGGGAAGTGGAATCAAATTTGATGTCATCGTTGTCTATACAGTGGGGTGTGTCTGAGAGAAGTCCTGTGTGGCAATGCAAGGCCGGGAGGAAGGCTGTGCTGTATTAGTCTCCTCTTTCTTTACAACTCCATTGTTGCCGCAAGCGAACATCTCCCACACCCTTCCTCTACCTGATGACAAGAAGCTCACTCTAGAGAAAACTGTCAGGGAGGAACTGGTCCAGTTCTCATGCCTGCTAAGCTGTTGGTTTTGAGGAAACAAGAGACTACTGGCTTCTCTTTCTCAGCCCCATAGGAAATATGGCTTTAGAGCAGGCTTAGGGCTTGACCCAATCACAGTGACCTTGCTGAGTCACTCAGCTCTGCCTGCTGCAGCCAGTGTAAACCTGCTCTAGGGTAGGCTAATGAGAATCTGGGATACATAACATCATGGTCGCTCGGGAGGGATGAAGATAATGACTCTAGGATGAACATCAGGGAACTACATGCAGCCCGGGTCCCCATGAGAGTTGGCCTCTCTGCTGCACTTCCTGTGGAGTTCCAGTCACAGAGGGCTGGCGGGTTCCCGGCCTCTGCTCCATCTCTTTCAGTTCAGTGGGCACCCCGCATTATGCTCTCTCCCCTCATAACTCCATTCCAAATCAGAGCCTTGAATGGTGGCTCAGTTAGGTCTCAAGTCCCACCCCAAGTCTTTGCTGCAATGAAGTTTTCAGGAGTGGGAGCCTGTGAAACTGGAGTAGGCGCTGGGCAAGGCAATGTGCCCGCTTGCCACCCTAACCAAGTGTGCTCGCGCTATCTCCGTTCAACCTTGGGCCTCCTTCCAGCCACTCTGCTGTAGTGTACACGAGGGACAGCTGCAAAGCCACAATAAGTTTTCCTCCACAGCTTCTGCAGTCAGGGTGTGTGTCCCCAGGCAAAATTTGATCAGGCTTGGGCTGGTTTCATCCGACCAAGGTCTGGAGGAAGAGTTGATAAAGAGAGATTGCATTCTGTCTCCAAGCTCTAAGGGAAGGACAGCCGTGGTTGGCTTTGCTCATTTTTATAGCTGCCATTCTAAACATGGGTCTTGACATATAGTAGGCACACGGTAAATATTTGTTAAGTAAGCAAGTAAATGGGCAAAAGTAGAATTGGGAGAGAAGCCTTTTGGCTTTGAATATCAGGCAGGCACATTCATTCGAGCCCATGTTTGCTTAACAAACGCTAATAACGCTTGCTATGCTCTAAGAGCTTCACAAATATTAACTCATTTAATTCTCATAATTGCTTGATGAGATATGTGCTGTTATTAATCCCATTAAAAACACAGGCTCAGAGAAATCATGTTACTTGCCAAGGTCGCACAGAAGCTGGGAATACATGGGAATGGGCTCCCCAATTCTCTTGAGCTACCCGGAGAATTACTGGTTACTGATTTGGTGTTCTGGGACCATCCTGAATATTGATCTGTAGTGAATGCATAGGGCTTCCCCTTAGTTCCCCTGTGTCTCCTCTTCCAGGCTTCTCTAGATCATATCTGCCCAGGTGTCTTCTTCTTTGTTCCTCTTTCATCACAGATGGGCTATGTGGGCCTCTTAGAAGTCCCATGAGCCCCAGCAGCCTAGATGAACTCCACAGTAGGCACATGACTGAGGGCAACACTCCTCTGCCTAGTTTAGAGCAGATTTGGGGACTATACCAACCTTGACTGCTACAGCTTCTTCCAAGAAGCTTCTGGAAAGGTCTCAGCAGCATCGAGTGAATATGCTGTCCCTGCTGTCTCATAGGGTCTAGTGGGCACTCTCTCCTCAGCTGGTGTATTTGAAGGGGCTGGATCCCCTGTAAAGCCAGATGGAGAGAAAACTCTGAGAAAACTCTGGGGCTCCAGGAAACATGGAGTCTGTAAATACTCTGGAGGATTGGCTCCTTATAGGTACCATCAAGGTAATTTGCAAATCACAACACAATTAACAAAACACCAGAGACCGCTGACCGTTCTCACAGATCACAGGGGCCTGTCATGTAAGAAGAGGATGGGGAAAGGAGGGACAGAGGGAAACAGTTATACTGTTGCTTCAGAGTGCTTCCCATCAATCCATCCCCCTGCCTCTAAGCTCTGCAGCTCTTCCTAAGCTTAGACCTCTTCCTGGGGACCAGGAAGTCCTGATATCTAGGGTACTGACCCTCTACTTTAAGACTATGGAACTCCAGTCTCTTCTCTTACATGAGGGAACATCCAACTCCATGCGGATCTGCCGCCAATGACAAGAGTTCCCATGAGTTTAGGGAGCTGAGGCTCTCTGCATGTTGGGAGAGCCCCATGAAATTATAGCAGGCCCCGTAGCGCTGAACTTTTTCTGAATCTCAAAACTACATTCCCTGCTCATCTGTGTGGAGCACAGCATTTTCTTCAGCTGGGTTTTTTGTTCTCCCTCCGGTGTTTACATGAACTGGCTGAACCCATCACATGGTGACTGTGTTTATATTTGCAGAAGCACCACCCAAGGGAAGTTCTGTTTGCATAGAGGTCACCCCATCTCCTGGGCTTGGCTGCAGCCCCACACAGAGGTTTCAGTAGCAGGACCTGAAGGCATGCCAGGGCCCTCTCCATGTTCATTGTTTTCTTTGCTCCCTTTCTAGGCTCTCCAGCACTCCTAGAGAGGTAGATGACGACTCGGTGTCTTAGTGATGAAACACCATGACCAAAAGCAACTTGGTAAGGAAAGGGTTTATTTCAGCTTACAGCTCTCCAGTCATGATCCATCCCTGAGGAAAGTCAGGGCAGGAACTCAAGGCTTCAACTGAAGCAGAGGCCACAAAGGGGTGCTGCTTACTTGCTTGCTCCTGATGGCTCTCCCAGCCTGCTTTCTTACAGCACCCAGGACTTCCTATCCAGGGGTGGCACCACTCACCATGGGCGGGGCCCTTTCATGGCAATCTTCAATGAAGAAAATGCCCTACAGGCCAATCTCATGGAGGCATCTTTTCCTC
Organism: Mesocricetus auratus; assembly: GCF_017639785.1. NCBI lineage: Eukaryota > Metazoa > Chordata > Mammalia > Rodentia > Cricetidae > Mesocricetus > Mesocricetus auratus. Next base: position 35,420,460 of record NW_024429194.1, on the reverse strand, counting down.
AGATGACCCTATCTTGTGCCAAGTATAAAAACTAGCCAGCACACTGGGTGATGGAATAATTGCCCTCCTGCTACCCCCTCTCCAACCCAACCTCATATCCCAGCTTTTGCTGTCCCCTTTCTTAAAGCCTCACTGCTCCCTAAACTTGGTTGGTAAAGCAGATGACCCCACCCTATGACCCGTGGGTAGCTGGTACTAGGCCTGCTGGGTTTAGAGTTAGGCTGCTGGGCCTGATAACTCAGGAGGATCAAGAGCATGGACTGGGCAATCAGACAAATGAAGACGGAACCATGCCTTCGCCAACTTCTCACTGTGTGGCTCTGGACAACACCACTGAAGTTTGGTTTTATCGGCTCGAATGAAGTAGTAGTCTCTGTCTCTTAAGATTTCCTGGAGGAATAACCTAGAGCAGATGTATAATGTGTTTAAGGATGTCGCTACTGTGGCTGATCACTATAGTAGAAGTTAGGGCTGGCAGCCTTCCCAAGCTGGATCTGCTCTTCAGAGTGTTGTTCATCAACAGTTTTTCTTTGGTACTCCAATAGGGAGATTTTGTAGTTATTGATTTTTTTCCTCTTCCCCTATTACTTCATATCTTTTCGTGAATTGTGACACTTCAGGGACCCGGAGTCATTCCAATGACTCAGATTTTTTTTTTCTTATTCCCTTGGGATGGTTAGGGTGAACTACCAACTTGACAGAATCTGGGACCATCCATTAGATGGGCCTTTGGGCATGCCTGTGGGGGATGATCTTAATTAAGGCAGAAAAACTGCTCACTGTGGGTGATACTAGTCCCTGACTGCATCCTGAACTGTATAAGATGGGGGAAAGGGAGGCAAGCTCTGGTGAGTGCATATTCGTTGTTGGTTTTGATTGTGGCTTAGCATCGATCAGATGCTTCAGGCTTCTGCTTCCTTGGTTTCTTAGCCACCATGGGCTGTACCTTGGATTGGGATTTAAGAGAAATTCCCCTTCCCTTAAGTTGTGTTTATTAGAGCATTTTAATCACAGCAATGGAAAGAGAGATAGAGTAGAAGGAGGCTGTGTTCGCTGGGGAATCTGCAGGTAATCACTAGCCTTTGGTTGGACAGAGGGGCAATAATCCCCAGGATAGCCCTGGATCTCCCCAGAAGAAAGGTCAAAGAGATTGAATGCTGGTCTAATAATGGGACCTATTGACCATAAGGGGAGAGCAAGTCTTTTCTCCCATTATCCCTGTTGCAGGTTCAATTCAGGACAGCTCTCGATGTCAAGAGAAGCACAGATCAGGCCCATCGACTGGAGTTCTTTCTTCTCCTGGTGTCTGAGGTTATGTTGTGGCTGCATGGACCACTTCACCTGAGATGGGAAAACAGGAAAGTGAGACCAGTTTGAATGGAAAGGAGAGAGGCATTAAGAACATAGAGACTTGGCGCTTGAGGGCATGTGAACGGATCTGAGTGGAAGGGAACTTAACCTGGAGGAAAGGCAAGACTGTCTCATTGTTAACTTGATTGGATTAAGAAACACTTGGTGAACCCCACCTTTTGGTGTCTCTGTGAGGTTGTCTCCAGAAAGATTTAACTGATGGAGAAAGATTTGCCCTGAATACGGATGATGCCCTTCCATCGACTGGGGTCCCAGACTTTATGAAAAGAGGAAAAAGAAATTCAGCCAACTTTGGACATTCTGTTTTTTTCTGTCTCCCAATTTACTGAGATATGATCAAGCAGCTGCCACACACTCTCACTGCGGGAGACTACCCACCACCATGCCTTCCCTGTCATGATGCATGGTATCTTCTCAAACCCTGAGCCACGATACATCCTTCCTGCCTTAAGTTGCTTCTCATCAGGGACTTGAACACAGAGACTAGAAAGGTCACTAAGATTGTGGACCATGCTGCACCCACACAACAGTGAGCCCATCAGACTACTTTGGGAAGGTGTTCCCAGGGAGTACAATATGTGACTTTGCACAGATAACCTTTGTGAAACCCAAACCTCTGATGTTTTATATTGGGAGTTAGGATGTCCACTTTCACAGTTCATTAAAGCGACCAAACAATCCGTTCCCTTTTGGGTTTTCCTAATTCTTCAATAGTGATTTGCATGTCACCACAGCTTGGTGTGTTAGGCTAGTGGTAGCTAAGGAATAGAAGAGAGCTGTGGGTGTGTGTGGGGGGAGTTGTTCCTTTAACAGAGAGTGGTAATGATCTTTGGGGTAGCATGGCTCCAAATACTTGGGGTGACCAGAAGTGGGCCTAGGTGAAGCCTGCAGCAGAGTATCCTGTAAGGACATATGTAAAAAAATAGTTTGTGTCACTGTTTTGTAATTGTTTTTATTGAGATATCTTGCTTTGTAGCCTAGACTGCCTGGAATCATAGCAATCCTTGCTCCTAAGTACTGGGATTGCGACTATGTATTTCCACATAGGGTTAGAAACAATCTTTGATCAAGTCCAGCAAATTCCTACCTAGGACTAAGAGGGACAGGGAATCTGGGAAGGACTCTTGACTGTCCTTTTAGCTGAAGAGTTGTAGCTTTCAAGGCAGGCAAGTGCTCAGATTCCTACCATTGGCTGGCAGTGTGGATTCTGGCTATTACTTAGCTTCTAGATATGTCTTTTTAAATAAAAATAATTTTTGTTTTTGTTTTTCAGGTTGGCTTAGCAATGTTGTATTCAGGTCTGTTTTGGTCATGACATCCTATTGAATCTACTTGAGATAATCTTTAAAAAATGAAATCAGTATTACTAAGATTTTTGTTGTAGTTGTTATTGTTGTTGTGGTATTGGTGTTGGTGGTGGTGGTGGTGGTGGTGTGTGTGTGTGTGTGTGTGTGTGTGTGTATGTGCATTGAAACACATGTGGAGGTCACAGTAAAACCACATTTCCAGCATGAGAGATTTTAGGAGACAAAGCACATCTAAACATAGTAACACGTCGTACTTTTAAAGAAATTAGTTGAAAGAGAAAGGTCCTGTCCTTATGGCAGGCATGCCTCATTTGCCAACCTCTTAGGACTTGGAAAATAGCACGTCTTTCCAATGGTGGTACTCATTGTTCTGTGAGCTGGAAATGACATTGGTTTTAAAACTGGAGCCCTTATTCTAACGCCTCTCTATTGCTTTGTACTCCCATCTCCAACTCCAATCCCATCTGCTTGTCCACTTGTTGGTTATAGGAAGACAATTCCCTGTAGGTTGCTGGGTAAAGGAAGACCTGGATAACTCAGTTACTGGAAGCTGACTCAGTTAGGAAAGGCTTTCCAAAGAAGGTAAAGGGAGAATGTCAACGACTGATGGTGCCAGTTCTTCTAATTATGATGGCAAAACCGTGAAGAAATTATACATTTTTCTCCCAGTTCTTCAGGCATCTGTCTCTAGGGAGAAGATCCCTCCATGTCCCATGTTGAACATTTTTGGTTCGCTCACAAGTTTCTTCTTCCCTGTGTTCTAAAGGTCACAGCCAGATTATGTCAAAGCAACTATGAAGTTACAGGGCTGGATGTCTTATCTTTTCCCACCCAACTGGTGGCAACTGATATCTCCATGGAGACTAGAGAGTGAGAAAGGGTGGATTCCTCTACATCTTTCTAACATCATCCCAGCCTCATGGACTACAGAAGAAGTACTGAATGGTAAGGTATGTTAGCTTCATTCTAAGGTTGGGAGAGTCTGCTCCCCAGACACCTTCAGTACCACGTTGACCATCACCTCTCCAGAGGTTATTCTTTCAACAAAGCAATACCTGCCCCACCCCAAAACACCTTTTCCTTATTTAGCCAACGCTTTCTGCTTCACATGCTACATCAAGTTCTATTTTGGCATCACATTGTAGAGAATAGGAAGGTAGAAGCTGAGTTTTGACAGAAACAAGACCCTAACTCTTGCTAATAGCTTTTCCAAGTTTCCAACCCTAGAAGAAAGGTAAAATTAAAATAAAGCAAAACAATAAAACATGGTACTCACTCATACAGCCCACTTGAAACATGCCAAGACCAGAAAAAGAAAGGAAGAGAGACTGGGCACGTTTAGGACACGGGAAGGTCCATTGTGGGACGTGGGAACACGTATGGATTTATTTTACAAAGGAAATCAGTTCTTGAAGGACAGATCCATTAAGTACTAAATGCTTTTGGTAAAGAGGAATCACATCTGTATCTCTTGGCATCCAGAAAGAACTGACCATAATTTACCCCAGACAGAAAGATCCAGGAACTTTAGTCGTTTATAATTTACCTTACCAGTCAGCAAAAATGTCAAATAGCTTCAGTTTTCATTGCTCTTATTTTATTTGGACCATAAAGCAATAGAAAAGATCGCCGTCTATGTTGTATTTGGAAGTGGCCTTGAAGGAGCTCAAACCAGGTGACTTCAGTCTTCTTTTCCTGGCCATGAATCATATTGAATGTTTTCAACAATCTATCCTCAAATTGAACTTCATCTTCTAAGAAGCCTGCGTGGGAAGAACGTGTATGACATGGAGAAATGTGTGTGGTATAAGGTGAGAGAAGAGTACACCACTGTAGGAGAAAGTGTGGATAGCAGAGGAATGAAAACAGGAAGAAATATACCAAAATTCCACCAAGATGCAATTACCCTCATCCCACCATCAACTTGGAATCAAGAGATTCCAAATGCATGTCTTTTGCAGAATGTGTCTTTGTTGGAAGTGGCACAGGTGGTGACCTTCCTGGCTACGTTGTTTTTCAGAATGGAACATCTGTAGTGGATTTTCTGGTTCCATATTTGTTTCCTTTGCCTGTGATATTTTTGTTTGTTTGTTTTCTTTTTTGAGACAATCTCATATATCTTAGGTTGGCTTTGAACTTGCTATGTAGTCAAGGATTGACTGAATTTCTGATTTTCTTGTGTCTACCTCCCCAGTGCTGGGATCACAGGTATACATTATTTTGCCTGATACATACAGTATTGATATCAAACTCAGGGCTTTGTAGGTATACTACACAAGCTCTCTACCAACTGGGTTATATCCCCAGGTCTTTTCCCATGTACATATACAAGGGTAGGCACTCTCTCTCTCTCTCTGTCTCTCTGTTTGTCTCTCTCTCTGTCTCTTAGATGCTTACTATCTTCTATTTAAACTGCAATGAGATGGAGTGATGCTTCTGGGTGGGAGACCTATACAAAGTCACTATGTAAAGGCCAGTTGGTCCCAATCTTCCTCTAGTCACCTAATGTAGGAGGAATTCAGTGTCTATAGAGTTGGACGTGGGGGAATTGCCATATTCATTAGATACTTTATTCTTCTCCTCATCTAATCTGAGGGAACAGAGAAGGGAGTTTTCCTAAGTCTAAGGACACAGAGCTCCAAAACCCTTCTGTCTTTGACTCTACTCTGAGGATTATGTTGGGGGAGAGCAGGTGGGAAGACTCCTAAAGAGTTGAAGTTTAACCACATGGCCACTAACCTTTCTCAGGAGCTAGAGTTATCCTCATAATGGGACTCCTTTTTTTTCCTGGCTCTGGGCCAGATGACTATCTCTAAATTTGTCTGTGACTCTGTCACCTGTCCTCAATCCCACACCAGTGCAGTGAGTCAGGGGTAGAAGAAGCCCTCTTGCATGCATATGTGCTCATATCTGAGTCTCCCTATTTACAGGTTAATCTTTCCAATGGTTAGGCTCTCTCTCCTGGCCTACAGACATTCTAAATGCCTGGTTTCCTGTACTTATGTGCTTAGTGATCTGAGCAAGGAGGCCAGATTCTTGGTCTATTTGCAAAAACCATCTATCCTTGCTTAGGTCTGTAGCCGTTGGCTGCAGTTCTTGGGCTTGGCAGTGACTTTTGTTACTATGTGCGGCCAGTTGCAATGGCAACGGCAGCTAATGTTTATGGAGTGCTTGATAGGCATCAGGCGCGGTCTGAACAATCCACATGCTAAGCCACTCAGTCCTCAGCTCTGCTCCACAGGGCGATTATATATTAGCTGCTTCTCAGATGAAAAGGCTGAGAGAGGTGCTTGCCCGAGGTCCCTTAAGCCAAGAACGAGCAGAGCCTGCTTCTGAATATGACCCCAGAGGCCACTCATCCCTGTGCTTCCAGAGCTACTACTGCTCTGAAAGAGTGGGGGTAACTCAAGGAAACATGACCCCCAGTATCTGGAAAGCAGTTCCCCCAAATGGCAGGGAGGAAAAGGGCATGCAGGCTCTGCTGGTGTGCCAAGCCACCATCTTGAAACAGCCGCGTTGCTATCTGTGTGTCCCCAGTTACCAGTGTGAAGCCAGACTCCAAGCACTGGGGGCTTGGTTGGCTGACTAATTGGGTTGGTAAGTACTTTCTTGGGTCAGGCATAGTTCCTGACATTCATAAAGGTATAGGAGAAGGTCTGTCCACTTATGGAAGATGCTAAGCATGGAGTAGGACTTCTGGTTCCTGTTTCTTCTTTTATATCTTTGTCATTTTCCTTTCCCTGAGCACACACATCACCATTCCTTATGGTTCTGACCAAGGATGTTTCTTTGGAGCTTAGTGCTAACTGATCTTAGATTCTCTCTACCTTCACATCTTGGAGTAATTGGTTTCCCCAACTCATTCTTTGAGACCTTCAGTCACCTAGAGGCTTTCCAAGACTCTAGGACCAAGCTAGAATGTTTCTATACCCCCAAATCATAGAAGAAAGAATGGACAACTCCAGGCTGGGCTTCAAGAAGGTTCTCCTGCTGTCGTGAATTATGAGAAGAGTTCACACTTTCAGCTTACAGGCTGGGCCAAGCAGGGATGTGCTGTGGTGTCAGTGAGCGGATTTGGTGAGCATAGTGTGACCGTGGCAGCTGGCCAAATGGCTGTAAACGTGGATGATTTGTACACCTGGATTTCTTTTTGCCTTGTGCCAGCTTGGACCCAAAACTAGCTGGACTCTATCAAAGGGACCATGGCTATAAGCAAAAAGACTCTTTCCTAATTTGAGCTGGCATGAGAGCAAACACATTGTCCTGGAGGCACACCCAGGTTGCCAACTACAGAAAATGGCAAGTGTCGTCCAGGGGCTGGATAAGTGGGACATTCTGGGTATTGACATGCAAATATGCATGGTATAATGTGTGTAGGTGGGCAGGAGCATTGCCCACAGGTTTAGGGAATTCCCCATGAAACTCTCAATTTTTCTTGAAGGCAGTGACTTATGACAAGGATAACCTGGCATGGTGGTGCACACCTGTGATCTCAGCATTCAAGAGATTGGAGGTAGGAGGATCTCAAAAGCTTAAGGTTATCCTTGGCTATGTACTTAACTTGAGGTCAGCCTAGGCTATTGGAGACCCTGTCTCCAAAATAAAGGGTGGAGGGGGATGAAGAATAGGATAGGAGAGTTCCAAGGAAAGAGAAAAGAAAGTGGGCAGCAGTGGGAGCCAGCTGCTAGGAAACAGTGCTGGCTCATGTTGCAGGGGTATGCTGAAGAATGGACTTGGCTAGACCTCAGATGAAGCTTTGGCTGCCCGGGGTGCCCATCAGAAAGCTGCCCTTCCCTCTCCAGCTGCTCCCACCCTGGAATCTCTGCAGGCACACTCTGAGTCTCTTGTTCTATTCCTTCCCTGTTGGTACCCAGCACCTTGGCCACATTCTCCTGGCCTCCGTGTGTTGTGTGTCTGTTTTATCTCTTAGGTCTTTATCAGCAGCCTCAAGGAGTGTAGTGTCCAGTGGACCAGTGACATGGAACCCTGTGAGCATATTTGGTGACCTTCTCTTGGTCCAATGACCTGTGACAGCTCCTGCAATCTTGTTGCTGCCCCAAATATGGCTTTCAAGGCAGCTCTCCAGTGGGCCTGTTTCAGTGAGGTAGGCCAAGTGCTGGAATGGTCAATACTTTAATCTCAGTGGTGTCATATGATAACTGTTTATTCTTGACCACATCTCTGGAGGAGGAGGTGTAGAATGATAATGGGTAGGGGTTGGGGGAGGGAACATCACTTCATTGTCACCAGTTCTTTAGTGGGTTTTTCATTGACAGCCTTCATGGGCAGGAATTGTAGAACAAAGGTGGAGTGCTTGCCTGTCGTACTCAAAGATCTGGGTTCCATCCCTAGCTCTTCCACTCACACAAAAGAATTGAGATGGTAAAATAAAATAAAAGCAACTTGGCTGTACTTCTTAGACCTGTGCTGGAGCTCTGCTCAAATGGCAGCATGGTAAGGGGAGGGAGGACTCTCTGGGAAAATGACCTGTCTAATCTGTAGTGGCTCTCAGCACTCGTATCCATGGTCCCTCAGCTGATGCTGGGCATATGCAGCCATGCCAGGCTGGAGGCTGAAAATGTCGGGCCTTGGAAGTTAGAGACAAGTGTTTAGTGACCACTTAGATCAGCACTTTTCAACCTGTGGGTCAAGACCTTTTGGGGGTTAAGGGACCCTTTCATAGGGATTACCTAAGACCATCAGAAAACACAGGTATTTACATTACGATTCATAAGAGTAGCAAAATTACAGTTATGAGTAGCAATGAAAATAATTTTATGGTTGGGGTCCCTACAACATGAGGGACCGTGTTAAAGGGTCTCAGCATTAAGAACATTGAGAATCATTGGGATAGGTGGTCTTGAACACAGACACTTTCAGTTTTGGGCCACACTCTTTGGTGTCAGGAAGCCTAGAGGAGAATGGTCAGACCTACTGCTCAGTGGCGTGTGCTCACAACTGTAGAGAAGCTGCTGGCTACTGAGGTTAACAACACACCATGAGTTAAGTGATAAAGTATAAGCTCAAACCCAGGCCAGTGTACTGTGTGTTTGTTACCCGCCTACTTGTTCCCTGGGCCTGTGGTGCTCCATCTGCACTCGGAGGCTACTGTTACTGGATGGTTTAAAGAAACACTTCACACAGAATGTCACTGTCATTACTGTAAAGGATCCCTGGGTTGTTATGTCTTGCTCAATCCTGCTGTGGAAGCTGGGGTCAAAAGGCTAAGCTGAGTAAAAACTATCACTGAAGGTCTCACTGTCTTTAGCAGAGACAGCAGAGTGGCTTTCCTTCCTGAAGACCATGTGTGATATGAGGGGGGACTTAGAGACTAGAGAAGTGGGCAAAGGCTGTGGCCAGGGTTTAGCAGGTAGGCACCCAGGCAGTAGGTAGAGGAGCTGACTATTCCCCTCTGGGTAATGGGAGATATAGCAGAGGACAAGGAGATATTAGCTGGAGCCCTGGGAAATGGCTTTGCAAGTAAATGTGTCTGCTATTGAGCCTGGCCATCTGCGTTTGATTCCCAGACTCACATAGTGGAGGGAGAGGACAAACTTCTATAAGTTGTCCTTTGACTTTCACAGATGTGCTGTGGCATATTTGCCAACACCCCTTATCCAAAATAAGCAAACAAACAAGTAAATAAATGAGAGAGAAACAGAGACAGAGGCAAACACACACACACACACACACACACACAGAGAGAGAGAGAGAGAGAGAGAGAGAGAGAGAGAGAGAGAGAGAGAGAGAGAGAGAGAGAGAGAACTAGAGCCAGATCAAAACAGAACAAAACGAAACTTGATTTTGGCCTGCGGACATTAATTGATCTTTTTGGCAACCTCCACTCTTGCCTTTTGCTTGCCCTAAAACCAGCCTCAGCATGCTGTCACTTTTAAAACTCCTGAAGTGGGGCGAGCTGCAGGAAGAGGGTGTGTCGTATCCACACGTTAAAACCTTCTAGACAGTCTCTAGTATCCTGCTCTGCCTCTCAGCAGCACCTTTCTCCAACCCCTTTGCTTTGCTCCGAGTACTACACAGGGTCCCAGCCTCCTCCGTCTGGTCTGCTTGGAGCCCTCACCTGTCCCCAGGGCCCTGCTTTGTCCCATGGAAAGCACTTGAAAGCTTCTTTGCTGTCTCTATGCACACTTCATTTCCAATCTATAACACAACTGACTTCTTTTTACCCCTGCCCTTAGGGGTAAGCAAATGTTTATTTGTTTTTCCTCCCTGTCAGATATCGATTAATTGAGCCCCCACCGTATGGATGATACAGTGTGTGGCAGCCATCAGAGCTATTTTCCACAGAGACAGACTTTCTCTCCTCACTTGAATTTAGATGCGATTGATGGCCTGTTTTGAATAGTGAAATGTGAGTGGAAGTGATGGATGTCACATGCTGTGAGAAAGTTTAAGAGCAGCTGTGGGGCTTGTCTCATTTGTCCAATCTCTGACACTGACAATGCCTGAGCTGCTGGGCATCCCCATCAGCCTGGATCCTGGAAGGGGAAACATGTGCATTGCAGCAGACCTACACAGAGAAGGTGGTAGAAGTCACAACTGGGCTTTTAATCCTGAGACTTTAGGGCTGTTTATTGCAGAGAATATCCTGCCTGAATGACATGACACCTGGTCATTGGTTTGGTAGCCTTCATTATTGTCAGGGGTCACCATTCTCTGAAGACAAAGCCCTAGATTTCTGGGTACCATGAGATGCTTGCTTAGGAGAAAGATGATGATCAGGTGACAGTAAGAAACAGACCTGGTACCCAACAGGCTCACTAGTGTATGACTCAGACAACAGCTGAAAGCTGCTGCCTAAGGAACCGAGGAGGCAGAGGCCCTGACAGGTTGTCCTTGGAGGATAGCAACAGGCACTGTTTTTATTTCACCTTCCTGCATTGTTGTGCAGACTTTCTTTAACCGTTTGCCTGTGCCAGGGCACTTTACTAGGTGGGATGTCATCTTGGGAACAAATTTATGTGGATCAGGGACCATCGAAATTTGTGCTTTTGTGGGGCTTGGAGAGGATGGAAATAGCCACCTCATGTTGGCTGGAATACAGTGGAGGGAGAGGCATCGGAAGGTGATGAATGTAGCCATTAGTGCCCCAGGTTGCCTCACAATTATATCTAGTTTGAATCTGTCTCCTTCATTCACTCATCAAAATCAATACGGATGGAGGGATTGTAGGCTCTGAGCTCAATGCTGTGGATTTGAAGGTAGTTAGGATGTGACATCAGGCCTCCAGCAAGGCTTGGACAGATACAGAAATTCTTTGACGTGTGTGTGTATGTGTGTGTGTGTGTGTGTGTGTGTGTGTGTTTGCAGTGGGGGAATGAGCATACTAAAGTATATGATGTGGAATCAGAGCACAACATGCAGGAAGAGGTTTTTTTCTTCCACCAGGTGTGTTCCAAGGATTGAACTCAGATTGTCGAGCTTGGTAGCAAGTACCTTTACGTGGTGAGCCATCTCACTGGCCCTGGATGGAGAAATTTGTAAAGTGCAGTGTACTACTGGGACTTCTGGTGTTTGTAGTTGAGTGGGCATGAAGCTGTAAGAAATAAAGCTCCTTGGATATGAAGAACTGAATCATTTCTAGCCGAGTTGAGGTGCAGAAACTGTCCTTTCCTGCCAAGAGCATTTGCAATGTCCTAAGGTCAGCCAAGAACACTGGGGGTCTGCAATCTCCATGACCCTCTGGAGAGAAAGATGCAGGCCTACATAAACAGAGCCACGCTGTCCACATGCCTTGTTACTATAGTAAGGCAGGTTGACTTGCTATTTATTTTTACAGCAGGTTTCAAAAACAAACTTTTACAGCTGGAGATGGGCAACCCGCAGAGGAGGCAGATCTAGGAGCCACGGCTTCCTAGAGCTGATAAAAACCAACCAGATGCAAGCTTGCATGGCACGGGGAGAAGCCAACACTTTTTGTTTGTTTCTTTTGGTTTTGAAACAGGATCTCACTGGGTAGTTTGGCTAGCCTGGAACTTGCTATATAGACCAGGATGGCGTCAAAACTTGTTCCAGTTCTCTTACCCCTGCTTCCCTTGGTGCTAGATCATTAGTACATGACACCACACCTGGTTTTGAAACTAAAATTCTAGCAAAATAGATGCAGAAGCCATGTGGACTCTGCCTTTTTCATTAGATTTTCCTTTGCTTGCTTGCTTCCTTCCTTTTTTACTTGTTTCCTTCCTTTCTCTCTCTTTTTTCCTTTTCCTTTTCAAGCAGTTTGGAGTGAGACTTACAGATTAAAGTTTTTTTTTTTTTTTTTTTTTTTAGCAGATCTAGAGGACTTTGCTTGACAGTTAGGGAGGCTTTGGCTCCCTGAGGCATACCACCAAGCCAGGAACCTCTTTCAGCTTCTGCCTCTGCCAGTCTGGTCTGGTCTGAGCCGGTCAGGCTTATACAGGCTTTGTACTGCGGCCAAGGAGGGACGGAATTGCCTATTCCTTTGGGGCTGGTGACTCCAGCTCCAACTTAGGGCCTCAGTAAAAAAGTCTTTCCAAGAAGCTTGGGTTTTGTTTCTAGATGGATTACGGTGTTTGAAGAGGAGAAAAACATTTTTTTTAAAGCACACAGGAGGACAGGCAAGCTGGTGAACTCTGGGAGCTAAGGAGATGAGGATGACTCAGGCTTGTGCTCAGCCTCACAAGTTCAAGATACCAGGCAGGCCAATAAAATGACCGTGTGCTGCCAGGCCAGGCTCACTTTCCCCATGGAGGCCAGCTGGATTTTAATCAGAGTCATGGGATATTTGGTCTTAGTGTTCTAAAGATAGGCTGGGCTCTGGGTAAGACACCCTACTCTTGGCCACTCACCTCTTCAGCAACACCTTTTGTAGGTTCAGATCTGTGGGATAATGAGAAAGCTGTTTCCAAGTTATGGCATCCTATGATTGCAGGAGCCTCAAGCTCACTATGTAGTCAGTAGACCTTCAACTTCTAATACTCCTGATTCTCAGTTCAGTGTTGGGATTACAGGCATGTGCTACCATACTTGGTTTTATGTGGTGCTGGGGATTGAACCTATAGCTTCATGCATGTTAGTCAAGCACTTTACTCCCTCCCTCCCTCCCTTCCACCCACCCTTCATTCCTTCCTTCCTTCCTTTCTCTCTGTCTCTCTCTCCCTCCCTCCCTCCCTCCCTCCTTCTCTTTTGTGCGTCTTTAAAGAGTGTATTTGTAATGTTTCAATATACAACACTGTTTTGTTTTTTGAAACAAGACTTTGTAGTCCAGTAGTCCAGACTGGCCTCCAATTATCTACCTGCCTTAGCCTTCTGAGTGCAGGGATTATGGTCATGAGTTCTAAATCTAGTTGTTATGTAATCTTTTTTAAGGGAACAGTTTGGAATACTGAAAAATTAAAAATAATCTAAATTTAAAATGAGGGAGGTAGGGAATTTACTGTGGAGTGGCAGTGAAAGCCCCCTAATCACTATCAAGAGGCAGAGGAAGAGCTTCAGGAGTTCAAGGCCATCTTCAACTACACAGTGAGTTCAAGGCTAGCCTAAGATAGTTGAGATCTCATCTAAAAAAAAAAAAAAGAGTACAGAAATGAACAAACAGTCACGGATAATCTAAATAAATCACAATGTACACTTATGGCAGAATGCCAACAGCTACAGAAGGTCATGTTTGAGAAGGTATACATAAATGAAAGGAGATGATTGTTAGAGAAAAAGAGCCTGGAGTCATAGCAGTCCAAACCAATTTTACTTAGGACTATTGTCGTAGGGGAAAGAGAATTTGATGCCAAATTGAGCTCAGTCCTGAGATAAGTGTGATTTGTAACCTAGGAGCTGGAGTGGGAGTCAGCTGATGGAAGGTGGGGGCAGATTCTGGCTAATGACACTTGACTTGGGGCTGGGTAAAGTGCTTGCCATGCAAGTGTGAGGATCTGAGTTCAAGTCCCTCGACCCGATGTAAAGCTGGTAGGAGTAGCAAGAGCCTGTGATTTGAGTGCTCCTTTGCCAATGTAAGAAGCAGGGACAGAGAATCCCTGGATGCTTTAGACCTGTGGAGAAGAACAACAAAGACACCCTGTCTCAAAGCATATGGGAGGTGAGGACTGACACCCAAGGCTGCCTTCTGACTTCTGAGTGCTTGCCATAGCTTATGTGCACCACTCATATGTACCCAGAAAACACACTTGGCTGGATTCCAGCTGAAGTACGTCATGGTAGTTGAATATCAAATATGCTTGAGGACTTTGATTATCTATCAAGACTTTGAGCTTCTTTCAGAACTGACTTGATGGGCCATATAGGCCTGGTAAGGACTGAGGCCAAGGTCAAGGTGTCTGGGTTTATAGATATCTCGCTTAAAAGTCCATGAAGGATGCTGTCCTTGTCAAAATCTTTGTGTTTCTTCTATAACACCAAAGCAGGACAGATATTGGTAGATACAATGTGCTCCTAAGTATGTTAAAATATTTATAGATATACATCTTTGGTTTAGGAGACAATTTTGTTTCCCTCTTCATTTTCAAAGTTTCTACAATGAACTTGTATTTTTTAAATTAAAATATGTTAAGTTTATTACATAAATTTGAGAGGTGGGACATTCTTCACCCTGATCTTTTTAGGGCCAGGCTTATTCAAATTTTATTGAAATTATGCATCCCTTCAAGAAAAAATTAATAGTCTTTGTAGATCATTAGTTTGGCAAGAGAAACACTGAAACAAGAAGCTACTGTGCTGTTCCTCTTAACAACTATGGCATGAACACATCCCAGTTGCCTGGTTTCAAATAGAAATAATAGGGCATCTCATTCTGTGATCCAGTTTACACAGATGTACCTGCCATTTGCTCTTACAGAGGGTTCCTCGTTCTGAGCACAGGGAGGCTGAGTGGTTATATAGTACCCATTTATGAGACCATTTAGGGTGGAAACAGGGTAAACCTAGATATGATTCTCAAGTGTCCCTATGAGCAGGGGCATCACAAGAAGAATATAATGAACCATTATTTTAGCATTTTAGGAAAGAGTTTGGTTATAGAACCATTAATGTGACCTTCAAGAGATGGTAAGGATGAGTGACACCTAAATCTTGAGTAGAGTTAGTAGGGTTGGGGTGTGTCCCTAAGTTGGTGGTTTCCAACCTTTTTGTATTGGTAGAGTTCTCCTGAAGTACTCTTGATATAACTCAGGAGTTTAAGATGGTGCTTAGTATAAGTGTTACAGCTTGGATGGAAAGGTTTCCTGGCAGCCAGGATAGACAAGGAATACCATAAAGTCACATGGTACAACAAATGTCACATGGGATTTATTGGGAAGGAAAAACCAGGAGGCCAAGAAACAACAGCAAACTGAACTGGATACAAGGGTTATATAGAGTTTCTTGGGAAGGGGGTGGAACTTTTCAGGGTGAAGCTTTCCAGGGTGAGAATTTGTCAGATTTCAATTCCTGAGCTTGGACTTTTTTACTCTGTAGAGTGTGTGTGTGTGTCGGGGGGGGGCAGGGCTAATCAGTTAGGGCAGTTAGAGTATTCTGTGAGTGGAACTTGGCAGTTAGAAATCCTTAAGGAAGGGGTCTGGCCACTCATGTGGCTTGAGGGGCTTACATTTAGTGTCTCAGGATCTTTAGGCTTCAGGCACTTTGCCTTAATAAGGCACTTTACCTTATGGTCTAGCACAGTGGTTCTCAACTTGTGGGTCATGATTCCTTGGAGGTTCATTGGAAAACACAGATGTTTACATTACAATTCAGAACAGTAGCAAAATTACAGCTATGACATAGCAACGAAAACAATTTTATAGTTGGGGGTCACCACAACATGAGGAACTAAAGGGTCACAGTATTAGAAAGGCTGAGAACTACTGTTCTCATAGTTATGAAAGCATTCACTTATCCAATGATTCACTGGGGTTCTTTTCAATGTTCTGATCCTGATGAGTAGAACTATTAATTACTCTGACCTCCAGGACAAACTCCCATGGTTCACTGAACATGTCATCTTTGGAACTCATTACCTATGTCAGGAAGAATCCATTCTGAGTCGAGTTGCGCAATGCAACCACTCAAGGGGTCACAGGACTATCACTGCTCTGATTAGTTGCAACAGAAGTCTAGAACACACCAGTAGATGGAAGACTGGCTTGTGAAGCTTGGGGGGACATAGGTTGGGAATGGGTCTCCGACTTGTGGCAGTAGTGAGGTTGACAGCTCTTGTCAGCCTCTGCTCATGGAGCATATAACACAGGGCTGCATGGTGGGGTGACACCTTTTATGTTTCTGCAGAACAAAAGTTTGCTAAATGATTGAGGTATTCATGGTAGTCTCGTGGTCAGTGGGTATTTCCTTTGCTTCTGTTTCCAGAAATCTTTGGGTGATTTACAATTCATCCATTCATCTTCTCAAGTTCCATTATAAAATGAAAAAGCATCTAGGTGAGGAATGCTTTGGGTCATCACCATGGTGCTTCCTGGAGCAGCCTGAGAAGTTTCTTACAGAGATACCTAGTAAAATTAGTTTTCCCCAGTGGAATCTTACTGGGTATATTAACCACACTTTAGGGTAAGCCAAAGAGTAGTTAGCAATTGCAAAATAAATTCAATGATTTTTTCTAACCTTTTTGTATCCTTTGGTCTTTTAAAAAATTTTTTGTTCTTATAGATCTTTTGTTTGTATATTTTAATTTCTGTTTTTGTGGGTATTCTTTATGTGCATTTCATATTTTTATCTTTTGTTTTCAGAGGAATAGAGTTGGGTGCATGGGGATGTGAGGAGGATCTGGGAAGACTTGGAGGAGGGGAGAAAACATCATCATAATATATTGAATGAAAGCTAATTTTTGAATAAAATATTATGTAAAAAGGATTTTTTTGTATTTTGAATATACTTTTGGCATACTTATTCATTTTATAATTTGATTTTTGAGATAGGCTGTAAGTAGCCCAGGCTGGCTTCAAATTCCATGTGAAGCCAAGGCTAGCCTGGAACTCTTCATCTTTCAGATTCTACCTCCTGAGCCCCTGGGTTACAGGTGTCTACCACCGTGACTAGATCCTGTCTTTTGGGTTCCTGAAATGAGGTTTTATTTTGTGGTCCTGGCTGGTCAGGAGCTCACTCTATAACCTAGGCTGGCCTTGAACACGAGGCAGACTCTCAGTGCTCATGCTGCAGGCATATGCCGCTGTTCCTGGAAGGTATAATCATTTTTATGTAAAGAACTTTACTTCAGTAAAAAAGATAATTAGGTGGCTTCTGAGGTTCAAGATAGGCTGAAGAGACACTACAGATCAAAAAGGCCAAAGGAATACTTGTCATGTGTCGGTCTCAAGGAAGTCAAGACATGTTTGACTTTAAATATGGTTCTTGTTTGTAGTCCAGGCTGCTTTTGAACTCACATGTATATGAGGTTGATTTTGAACTCCTAATTCTCCTACAGTCCAAACCTCCAGCATGCTGGGTTTTGATGAGTCTTAACAAGTCTCATCTAGCAAGGTTGCAGGGTTCCTATCTCTTCCTGTGTCCCCTTAATTCTTTCTCTCTGAGTTGAGCACTCTTGTGATTCCAGCAACAGGGAACTACAGCAGGAGGATTGTCTCATGATCAGTGTGGGCTACACAGCCAGAACCTGTCTTAACATCTTTTAGAAACCTCTCCATTCCCAATTCCACCCCTATAGTCTTATCTTTCTATCCTGCTTCAAGGTAAGGGAGACTTTGTTGGTGGTGACCATTATTTAGAAGAGTCCTGTGATTTAGAAAGCTTTGCAGTCATGGTTTCACGCCAAAGCCTAATTTGAGGTAAGATAATGCATGGAATTTAAAAAAAGTGTGTGTGCTTATGCACCTGTGCTCCTGTGCATACACAGGAGCTGGTGTTTCGTATGTGTTTGCATACCAATTAGACAATATATTGCTGTTGATGCCCTCACACATACGCTCTCAAGGCTGTGGTCTTCAGTGAGTAATGACTAGCTGTATGTAGTGGAATGAGTCTGCAGTGATTACTGTTCTCTGGGGGACTCTCGTTCACCTTTCTGACAGAACTGTCATTTCTCTTCTGCTTCCTCATGAAAGGGTCCTTCCTCTTGATCACTTCTCCGGGTTGCCTTCAAACACACCCAAGATTCACTCCTCTCTAGGCTCATTATGGAGGGATGAAAATGTCGACTGACTGTCATGCTAACGAGCCACCCCTTGACTGAATCTGCAGAGCACTGAATGCCTGGATCTGAGAGAGGCAGGCCGCACTAATTTCTGTGAAGTACAGCCCTGCTGGATACTCCTGCTTTAAATCTGTGGACTTGAGCTCCTGAACGCATGAGACTGGCTGGACTGAGACTCCCTGATGACAAAGGTCACAGACACATGGGGGACAGGCATATCAAAAGCAGTCTTGGAGAAGAGCTTTAAAAGGAGCCTCACTAAATATGCAATTATTACAGGACCCAGGTACTGGCTCATGGGCATTTACCACAGAAATGGGAGGACTCAAGCACCAGTTCAAATGTTGAAAGGATCCTAAGCCTGAAAGCAACCCAGAAGTCCTTCCACAGGTCAATGGCTAACCTGACTGCCATTCATTCACAAGATAGAGTAATATTACTAGGCCATTAAAAAGAACAAGCTGTTGGCACATGCAACCACTTGGGCTAACCTCTATGGACTAGCAGCACTCCTTTAAGAAGGACTAAAGAGCAAACCAAGGGCCTCCGTGCCTGGCAGGCAAGCAACTCCGCCACTGAGTTACATGTAGTCCCAGCCCTGAAAATGAGCAGTCTCAAAAGGTCACATGTGATTCCATTTATAATAAGAAGATAGATATCATCTCATAGAAACTGAAAATAGGGCTGCAGGAGGGAGTGTGGGAGGAAAGTTGGTTGTAGCTTCACGAGGGCATGGGAGGATTGGATGCTGGAAATAGTCCACATCACAATAACTATCAATATCCCTGCTGTGACACAGCGCTCTACAGTTTCTAAAGACCTTCTCACCGGGAGGAAACGGAATAAAAAGCACGGGGGAATCATCTGTGTAATTTTTTACTTACAACCGAGTGTAAATCTGCAATTTTCTCAAAATACAGACTGCAATTAGCTTTGTAAAGGTTGATCTTCATAGAGTCAGTCCTGGTCCTGAAGCAACGGTTCAGTACCATACAGGTTCAAGTTGGTATAAAATCGTCTCTGACTTAACCTTGTGTCATCTTGGAAACAAGCCCTTCCCTCAGTTTTGGGTGTGAGCAATAGATTCACTTCCTCCAAGGCCCGGGAGGGTTTTTCTTGTTCTTGTTTTGTTCGAGGAAGGGTTTCCAGCTCAGATAGTTGAGGATGACTTTGGTCTTCTTCTGCTCCCACTGCCCCTATCTCCTTAGTGCTGGGGTTGCAGACATGTGCCACCATGCAGGGTTTTAATGAGGTACTGGGGGTTAAACCCAGGGTCTCAGGAGTGCGACGCAAGCACGCAGCTACATCCTGAGTCCTGCTGACGTTATTTTTAGCACAGCAATATCAAGTTGATGACTCTCCACAAGAGGCTTTCCTCAGCAGAGGGCACATCTCTGTGAGACTGCGGGATGTCCTCTCCTGTACTGTCTCACACCCCATCCTCCTTCCCAGGAGTCATGATCCCTGCCTGGCAGAAGGCAGCCAGGGCCTGCAAGACTCTGAATCCTGGAAGCCAGAGAAGGGTGACTGAAGGGTGCGGCTGTCTCCTCCCCCTCCTTCTCTCCCCTCCCACAACCACGTGCAGCCTGGGGTGGGAGGCTAGGTCAGGGCTGGGGGAGGGGTGGAACATTAGGTCAGCAGCATCAAGCCTGGCTGGGGTTGGCTTTGCTCAGGCCAGAGCTGTCAACTCTGCCCTTTAAAAAAAATGAGCAACAAAAGGGAAAAGGAAAGAAAAGAGAAGGGGCGGGGGTGGCCCAGACAGGGTGGGCGTGCGGGGCGGGGTGGGAGGGGTCAGAGCGGAGGAACAGGTGGGGGACTGCTTAAACAGAAGGCCCAACTCAGCCCTTTCCTTTCATGGAGGTTCTAAAGCTCTGTTTTAGTTCCGCAGGAGTGTAGGAGTGAGGCTGGGAGGGGAGGAGAGCAGGCAGCCACTGGACTTCAGACACCCCTCTTCCTGGGGTCAGGGTTAGGGGCCTCCATGGATTTCTGGGTTCTGGTTTCTTAACTGCCGGACTTCGATAGGGAACATTGGGATTGAAGAGGTTGGGGACAGTGTCCATGAGTTGTATCTGGTACCTCTACCCCCATCTGTGAAATGATGGCGTGTTATTCTAGAAAGTGTGCGGGTGAAAAGAAAAACACGGCAAGGGCCCGAGGAGAAGGAGGATGAATGCCCACACCTCCTGGGTTTGTTACTATAATGCACTTTGATCTTTCCAGAATCGAGTTTTTAGTTCCCAAGTTATGCTCACAGACTGGGCAGAACTTGGGGTTGCAACAGTCTCCTGGCAAACCATACCCACAAGAAAACCTCTGGATGGTTCCTCCTTATATGTGGTGTTGGGAGCTCTCAGAAAAGAATAAAAGAAAAAAAAGTTCCACCATGAGGGTTGTCTGTGTGCAGGATAGGGCGGGGCTCTCCTGGTGAGGGGTGGAGAGGTTTAAGTCATTGTAATGAAAGCTAATGGTTTCAAACATTTAGCCATCCTGGGCCCCAGTCAGTATCTATGAATCAATGAAGCAGTTATAGGATTTGATGGATTTTTTTCCCCCAGGGAGTCTGGCTCCATCAAGTTTAGAACAGTTTTGGTCTAGAAGGCAAAGCTGTGTTTAAATCAGGGAGGAAACAGCTGTCACGAATTTGCTAGCTTGCTCCAACCTAGCACAGCCTGCTAGGCTGCCTCAGGCTTCTCTTCTGGGAGTTGGTCTACAGGTTGCTGCTCTGTGTTGTGCTTCTGCTCTGCCTGCTCCCCTCTCCCTAACTGCTGCTTCTGCATCCTCCCTCCTGCTGCCTCTGCCTGAGCTTGTCTGGTGTCAGGGGTCAGGGTGCCTTGCATCCCCTGTGCACAGAACCCAGGGCACAGGCAAGTGTAGATGCTTGTTAATAAATGTCTTCTGACTTAATGCATGGAAAGGGAGTGGAGGGTCGGAGCCGAGCAGCAATATTTCACCTGGTTGTTTTGCTGAATGTCAGTCCAGAGTCAAAAGACAAAGTGCTTGTGATTTTCCATATTTGGCTAGATTTGTAATCCATGCAGAGAAAGAAATGTTCGGACACGTGGGTGTATTGGTACTAACACCTATTCTAATCACTCTATCTTAGCAACAGACACGGGGCACAGGGGCCGCTTAATCAGCCCTCTGGTGACTCAGCCAAGCAGCTTCTCTCTTCTGTTTTTTTGAAGATGGAAGGCTGGGTGAAATGGCAGTTCATCTCTGTTTTATCCCTCTCTACTGAGCTACCAATTGTTACTTTATTATATGAGATTCATATTGTGGAACATTTGTGATCTGAGTCTTTTTAAGGATAGTGTTCTATATCCCAAAGCTATAAAATCAGAAGCTTTGGTCTGGAGAGATAGACCACTGAGTGGTAGAACATTTACCCAGCACGCAGGAGACCCTACTTTCAACCCCCCAGTAACACACACAAACACACATGCATACACCTTAGCATTCACTGAAGCATGAGATACCTCGTGCTTACCCTATAGCATTTATTTAATTCAAGAAGAAAACAATCATAACAACGGCTACTTCGTCTTTGAAACTACTATATACACAGTCTTCTTCACCCTTACCAAACCTGTATGTACTATACTGTAAGATAAGGATAGCTGTGGCCCATTTTCAATATGAGGTGTGATTACTGTTTATCAGAGTAACAGGAGGGGCCCAGCTGACTGCTGGCGCCTGCTTATCTCAGACATTGAGAAGTAGAAAGTTTCAGGGTGTCTGTTATTTAACTGAGCCCAAGATGGGAAAGCGACTTGAGAATTTAAAAAAAAAATAGGAAAAAACAACAACAATGACAACAAAACCTGTGTCATTGTGGCACATACCTTTTATCTCAGCACTTGGAAGGCAAGAGACAAATGGATGTATGCAATTTCAAGACTAACCTAGGCTGCCTAAGTTTCAGGACAGCCAGAAGGAATGCATGCGGTGAGACCCCCATCTCAAAAATAAAAACAAAAATCGCCATTGTCTTCTAATAGACCGGGTTTGTCTTGCGTTTGGCTTTTCTCTATGTGTGCATCCCTTTTTGGTAGAACTGCATACTAAAAACTGGTTTGTTTCCACTAACCTTCTAAATTTGTTATTGACTTTCCCCAAAATATATTACCATTTCAAACATAACGCCAGTGGATTGGTTAATTAACTATATTCAGGGTCAGGAAAGTTGATGGCTGAGTTGGGATTTGAGCCCAGGTCTAGCTCACTCGAGACCGTTGTCCTTGTTACTCAGTGATGCTTCCTGAACACAAAAGTGTCCTGTCCCTTTTAGTTTGATGGCTTGCTTTCGGCTTGTTTTCTCCTCTGCCTTTTGACATCTAAGGATGAACCTCTATGGCTAGGCTGATGTGACAGCCAGGTAAAATGCACAAAGACAGAGACAAGAGTTAAGAGTTACAACAGATACAATTTTATTTAATTAAAACTTACACTTTAGAGCAGGACTCCTTCGACTTTTTCCACTCATAACTCCCTTTAGGTCAAGAAACTCACATAATTCGGACATGCAGAAATAGGGTTTCTTTTGTGTCTTGGTTCTGTTTCATCCCTCCAATTATCCAGTGGCTTCAGAGGAAGAGGAACGGCTCTGAGGTAACTGGCCAGTTTCCTCAGGTTCCTGCAGAGTCAGTGGTCATGGCTACTTTTCTCATTCAGTGCAGTTAGCAAGAGGAAGCACCTTCTCCTTAGTCGTTTCTGCCCAGCACAGGTACAGCTTATTGTCTTCTACTTAACTAACTAATTAATTTAACAATAATTATTAATCAGCCTGCTTATTATTAGCTCCGGAAGTAGAAATACAGCTGCTGCGTCACAAATGTCGTTTGTATATTTTCCCCCATACTTTTTTTGTGTTTTGTTTTCCTTTGTTGCCGAGTGGCAGTTTCAAGAGGTAGCTTCTCTGTGTCAGGTGTTTTCTTACAGCCGGCAGCTGGAGAGTGCACCTGAAAATGGAGTCACATTAACCAACATGGATTCAAAGCTGAGCTGGAATGGGGGCGTTAGATTGCTGAAGCCTGAGCCTGAGGTGGGTGTTGTCGCTCATGCCTTTCCTGGGAGTTAAAGCAGGTTATTGAGCTAGCCAGAGGCAGATGCACTCACCAGTGGAGGGAATCCACAGCTCACCTGTTCTCATGAGACATCTTGAGACACTGGCTCTGGAACTCACACCCCATGGCGGGAGCTTCAATGAGGCCATGCTTTGTACCCCCAGTGCTTGTCCTAGCGATGGAAGGCACTATGGCAGAGTGCTGTTTCTCCTAGTTGAGACAATTTCAGATACATCTCTCTGCACCTGGATTGCTCTGGGCTTAGGCCTCATTCCACACACTAGAGTCACTTCCTCTGTCTTTGCCTGTCCTAACCTTTCCCTCTTTACAAATGGTTTGACGGGTGGGGAGGCAGTGAGCACATCTGTGTGGTCATTCTGTCTGGAATACGCCTGACTGGGGAAAGTGGCCATAGAGTGTAGCACTTTGTCTCTCCTCACTGATGTTGTCTTTGCAGACTCTACCTAGTCCTGTCTCTATTTTTTCTCCACAGGTTTTGAACTCTTGAGTATGCCTCATGTGTGCACAGAGGTGAGTCTCCAGAAGCCAGCACAACCTTCCAGTGCCCATCTTGGCTCCCTGCTATTGTGCCTCAGACTTCATAAATGCTCAAGAGGCAGCTATATTTTTCCATGGCAAGGCCTGGTTGCTCCATAGGTTAGGGGACTCTCAGAAGAATTCTTGAGAAGCCTCAGAGGGCTGTATGGGTCTGGGGATTAGGACTCCTCACCATGGGAGCCTTTGGTATAGAGACCCGTAGTAGACATGGACAGGGCAAAGGTGTGGCAGGTAAGGAGAATGTCACAGACAGATACTCAACTCTACCTCTCAAAGCTACCGAGTTATGCTTGGTACTAAGGCTTCATCTCAGGAGTTCTCAGTCCTCAGAGCTCAAAGACAATGGGGTGGAGAATGAATGGAGGGGGAGATGGTCATTAAGTCTGGTGGCACCAGAATTGCCTCTATCTCAGGGTCCTTGTATGCTTCTGGATAACCTGCAAAGCCATCAGTCAAGTACTTTGGAATATTTGAGGAGGAAAATCTTATTTAGAGAAATAGGAGCAGTTTAACTTTACCGCTCCCTCATAAGATACACAAAGTGAGGAAGAGCCTGCAGACAGCCATAGGCACCTTGTACCTAGCCTTCAGCTCTCAGCTCTGGGGTGCCCGCTTTGTCTGGGGGGTAGCTTCAGTTCTTGCCCAAACGCTTTTGGGAAACAACAGAGGTGATGCCGCCTTTAGAGTTATGGAGAGTTCTAGATGGCACTGCAGACACAGGAGTGAGTGCAGAGGGGAGGATAGGGGAGTCTAAAAATAGCCTGCAGGGAGGGCTCCAGGGGCCATCACCCCTGTTTTCCCTGTCTGTGTTGGACAGAGCAGCTGAGTGCAGTCACCCTCATGGAACAGGAGCAAAGATGCTGTGTGGTGGACTGGGAAAGGGTCCAGAGAAGGGACCCAGAGGTGATGCAACAGCTGCAAACTAAGGCTGGAGGCCAGGCCTGTGAGGGGGCTCCGTGAGGGAAGAGCTCTCGATAATGGTGGCGCCAAAGCACCCTCTGTGGTTGTTCTCTGATCCTGCAAAGGACAGAGTGAAGGTTGCACTGTGGTTTTTCTCTTGATACGAGACAACGGCTTCCTGCAGGCCAGCCTCCCACAATGGAGACCTAGGCTGCTGATGACTGGGACACTGGTCCTGGGTGGATCTGAGGGAGGAAGACTGACAGCCACTGCTGCACACAGATCCCAAAGCCATCAGAACCCGGAAGAATTACTCATGAGTGGCCCGTTTCAGACAGCTGGCACCGGCGACTGTTGGAACAGGTGGAGGCCTGCCTCGTTTCCATCCATCAACCACTGTTACACTGGGTTATAGAAGAAGGAAGGGAGACAAGTCGGGTGATTAGTAAAGTCCTTCTGTAGGGGAAAGGACCAATTCTATCCATGGAATCAGCAGCTTTACATGGGTGGTCATGTTTCGGGTTATTCCTCCAGTTTTAGGGATTAATAGCCAAAGGTAAAATGAGATTAATCAACTGGCCACACTGGCATGTTCTTTAGCATTTAGTTTGTTAGGACTTAAATATGGGTATGTCTAATTCCTCATAGTTAGAGGAAGGGGATGTGAAGAATGATAGTCTAGCTCCTCATAGTTGGAGATGTAAGAAATTATAGTTAGCTGTTTCATCTATCTATCTATCTATCTATCTATCTATCTATCTATCCAACTATCTATCATCTATCTGTCTATCTATCTATCTATCTATCTATCTATCTATCTATCTATCATCTCCCCCCCTCTCATTTATCTGCTATTTTATTTGTCTCCTATGCTCAGACAGCATCCTCAGGTCACTGTCCTGGGCAGTTTTTGTCAACTTGACACAAGCTAGAGTTAAGTTGGGAAAAGGACCCTTGACTGAGAAACCGTCTCCATCAGATTGCTTGTAGGTAAGTCTGTAGGATATTTTCTTGACTAATGATTGACATAGGAGGTGGTCATGCCATCCCTGGGCATGTGGTCCTGGGTAGTGTAAGAAAACAAGCTGAGCAAGCCATGAGGAGCAAGTCAGTGAGCAGCACTCCTCCACATCCTCTGTTTCAGTCCCTTCCTTGAATTCCTGCCTTGGCTTCCCTTTAAGATGAACTGTAACCTGAAAGCCAAATAAACCTCTTCTTCTCCAAGTTGCCTTTGGTCAGTGTTTTATCACAATAAAAGACACCAAACTAGGACACTCACACTGATCACCGACTCTTGGGGTCCCTAAGTTCAGAGAAAGTCAGTGGAGGGGTTGACTCTGCCCATGGCTTAGCTTTGGAGCATCCCTATAGTCTTTCCTTGTCTTAGAACAGAACGATGCATCACCAAACCCAGGTTTTAGCTGGGTACCTGGTTGCCCTGGCCTGGAATCTGAACCGATCCACTCTCTATGGGTGAATTAGTGAAACAATTCATCTTGGACAGGGAACACCCTTAACAAGTCTGTGAATGGGCTCAGAGGAGTATAGGGCTCAGGGGAGCTGCACACTGTGGGAAGCTGAGGAGAGATGAGACACTGGCCTCCTCTTGTCTCACTGCCTGCCTCCCCCTCCCCCAGCCCTCTCTGCTTGGGAACCTGCTGGGATGCTGGTCTCTGTTCCCCACCTGCTGAACGGTGGGAATTTGTTTTGGTGGTAGATTATATTTTCTCCAAGAGGGTTTGAATTACCTCTACCTCCTTTCATTTAATTAGGTGGAGGCTGGTGTCTATTGTGTCCAGTGGGCCTTCCTGCATGAATAAATAATAACATGTTTGTTTTCTTTTGGGTGGGGTTCATTTTTAAAACGGTGGGTTGGCCAAAAGTAGAGCGAGCATGGGGGAGATTATGAAATCATTGGGTAAGAGGTAGAGGCAAAGTTTTACACCCTTCCCTCACCCCCTCACCCGGAGTAGCTCTTTTCCCTATTTCTTCTTGGCCCTAGTTTTGTTCAATGTATTCAGAACCTCCTCTGTTCTCACTCCTCTCTGGCTGGCTAGGTGTGCATTCTCTCTCTCTCTCTCTCTCTCTCTCTCTCTCTCTCTCTCTCTCTCTCTCTCTCTCTCTCTCAAGCCCTGCTCACTTTGCTCTTACTATGTTACTGTGACAAGCATGTCAAAGGACAACTCCCAGGAGTTAGTTGGCTCCTTCCACTGTGTCTGAATAGAGCCCAGGTTGTCAGGCTTGACAGTGAGCAAGTTCCCTTCATCCAGTGGTTCATCTCACTGGCCTTATTTATATTGAATTTTTATAGCATATTTTTGCTGCCTTTTGTCAATTTTAACTATTATGAATGTCTATTAGTTCTTGCAAGAAAGGCTGCTTTATAAGATGAAAATGTGAGACTTGAAAATATAATGTGAGCAGTACATGCTTAATCACTAGCTGGCTTGAGAGCTGGCTTGGAGGATTTGGATTTACATTTTAGTTCAGACAAACAACCAGTGTACAATTGTTGGCAACTGACTTTGTCTTTTTAAACTTCAGTTTCCTCACCTGTGAAATGGGATAGGAACAGTTGCCACTGTATGAGACACACAAGCTTACACTTTGCTGAGAAGACAGTTGGTTAAGACTGTCACTAAATGGACTTGCTTTAACATCTGCTTGAATTGCAGATTCTGCAGGCCATCAAGGGTAATTTTAAGGGCAAATGTTCCAATCTCTGTTTAGAAAGTGACAGAGCTTCCGAGAACAGCCCTGCGTCTGAGGTGGGTGGGAAAGTCCACTGAGGAGCCTCCTAGAAGCTGAGTGACAGAGAGAATTGGTGAGACTGCCAGTGAGGTCACTCTGCTCCGGGGCATCCCCAAGGGCCAATTGAGCAGAGGAATCATGGGAAATGCAGGTGAGGCCATTGGGAGCAGTCAGGCTGGAGATGTGTCCTCTCCACAGTGATGAACAGTGATAAAGAGGCTGATACCCTGAAGGCCACAGCAGGCACTTCAAGAGTTTGCCCCACAAGCAGAGTGAAGCTCAAAGATGGGGCTAAAGGAATGTCTGAAGTTTCTAGCATTGTCACAAATGGCCTGCAAATTCAGAGCTACAAAACCACTATTTGTCGAGATCACAAGTTCCGTGTGTCAGGGACTTGCTAGGGTGTGCCTGCAGTGGCTTGTCTCTGTGCCCCTCCCCCCATCCCCTAGGATCTCAGTGGCTGTGTTTGGACTCCTCCTCTGGAGCTGTCTTCTTCTGTGTTAACATGCAGCTCCGGCAGGCAGCTAGCTGAGTCTTTGCCTGGGTCTATCAGACTCCCCACCACCCCGCACTGGAGTTTTCCAGGCACTGTGGTTCCTCACAGCATGGTGGATGGGCTCTAAGGGTGAGCCACTCAAGGCCTGACAGGGGACTAGAAAGCATTTCCTCAGAGACTTCTAGGAGTCTGGCAGCAGCTTATCTGCAGACCCTTTCATCAAAGCAATTACAAGGTCTTGTCTGAGTGGAAGGTTAGAGAATCATTGAGTTCATGCCTCAGTGGAGGAACGGTGGGGTCAGAGACACTGGGAGCATCTTTGCAAAATGCAGTCTGCTGCAAAGAAGGGCATGGGAAAAGCCAGAGGCTGCAAACGAGCAAGTGTTTGCTAGAATTTGCTGGGTGTCAAGACTCCAGGATAGAGCCAGGAGGTGGTGGTGCTTGCCTTTAATCCCAGCGCTTGATGGGAGACAGAGGCAGGCGGATCTCTGTGAGTTCGAGGCTAGCCTGGTCTGCAAAACTACACAAAGAAACCCTGTCTTGAATTTCCCCACCCCCCAAAAAGACTCAAGGATAGGGATGGGAATACAGTGATGTGCAAAACCAGACCTATTTGGATCTCCTAGAGGTGACCAGTGGAAGAGCAGACTTGTCAAACATGCCGTGTAGAAGCTGCTGTGGTAGGTTCTCGGGAGGAACATGGGACTGTGTATCTTGTAACAGACCCTTGATTTTATAGTCAGAGAAGGGAGGAAACCTTCCCTGAGGATGTCTGAGGTGAGAATAAAGGAGGGTAGAAGGAGGGTTATCAGCATCAGGGGAAGAAGGCAGGCTTTCCACACTCATGTGCCAGCAACAGGATGGAGTCATATGGAATGATTGTGTAGTCCCGGGTAGAGAGCAGCATGACTACAGAGCTCAGTGGCTCTAGACCATCATTAACCAGACCCCTCCTTTCTCTAGTGCCTGAAACATCAGGTTGACCATACTTTCCCCTGCAAAAATTCATAGCCTCCCATTACACAAATGAAGATGGATCCAGCTGTAAACTGGGATTCACTGGTTCAGTATCAGTAGAAGCTACTCTGCAGCAATCTGGAAGCTAGTCTTGGGATCCAAAGGACATATCTACTTTATTACTTCTCCTTTCTGGACTTGAGAGGAATCAAAGAAAGAATTTAAGTCCTTCGTCACTATGGAACTCAAACTGAGAATATTTATAGCTAGGGCAGTCCATCTTGACCGAGTTGGTCCCAGAAGTACAAAGATATTTTGGTATTATTGCTAATAGCAATGGATCAGCAGATTTCTGAAGTGGGCCCCAAGGTCATCTGGGTTAAAAAACATAGAATATGACTTGGGTGGGTTGCAAAAGTGAGAAAAAATTCCAGGTACTTTCCAAAGTTTGCTAGTGTCTGGATTAGAATCTAAGCCCAGTCAGGCACACAGATTGCCCAGCACACATAGCGCCTGATGAGGTCTCCTCAGGGAAAGGTAGTGTTTTTCTATTAAGGATCCCATACCAACAGCAGTCTCTGCAGCAGAGAGAAAGTAATGCTTAGCAACATCTCTACATGTGATCATCAGGACTTCTGGCCATGCAACTTGCCTTTTTTTTGTTGCCCAGCTGTAACTCTTGTTCATTTAGAAGCAGCCACATTATCTAGAAATTTACAGTTTTTAACAACTGGGATTCAGATACCCAGCTGATGTAGCCAGCGTAGGTATTCAATATTTTGGCTTGTGGAGGAATTTGCTTAAGGAAGAATTTGTTTGAGTCTTTCACTCCTGAGAGGCACCCGTCTTTGTTTGCTGGTACTTGGTTACATTTCCCTGATGTGTGCTGAGTAGAGAACTGAAGATTCTTTCCATGTTCTGGGATAATGTTTTCTGAATATCCCGTCTCCTTAGAGAAAGGAGTGTCTGAAAGGTCACTACAACCCCCACCAGGTGCAAAAGGATGAACATGTCAATTCTGCCTGTTTTCCTTTGCCTGGAGAGTATCCCACTCCGTCAGCATGTTAGGCCAGTGCTGTGGCCACTCTCGTTTGATCTTCCCTACCATAGTTTGACACAGAATGTCTTCAATGTGATTCTTCTTTTCCAAAATGCTCAGCGTTCCACTTGTAATCAGCTCCATGGCGCTGGCCTTCAGAGACACCTCCCATGGAGACATACTGTTCCACTGAAACCTGGCAACATGTTCCAGGATCTGAAGGCCAAAGTGACATGGAAATTTGTGTTTTCTCAGCCAACCTCAAGGCACCTTTCTCTAGGCACCTTTCTCTAGACTCTTCACAAAGTTTGAGTGCTTCCTGCTGGAATTACTGGGTGGAGTTTAGTTCCATCATGACTGTCACTGATTTCCCCAGTCCCTCACTCAGTGTGTTTGCTTGCTCCATCTCTGTGGCTAGTTCCAGGAATACTACCATCATCCCAGATGATGAGCACAAGGCATGCACAGTTCCCTTAGGAGGACCACACATGGATACTGGGCCATGGCAGGATGGTAGTTCCTCAACATATTTTACGTGGATAGCTTTCAAGCCAGAATAACAACAAGTATTTATTTCACATATAAACAAGGTTACTTCTTTTGCTTAGCATAAAATCCTACCATTTGAAGGAAGAACTGATGGGCGTCTGTTGAAGAGAGAGAAGGGGACACTGGAAAAGGAGGCTCTCTGGGACTTCCATCCATTGAGAGCTGGAAAGATGGGGACTGCCTAGCTAGTGAGGAGGGGTGGAGTGACCTTTCTACTCAACAGATCAGAGTCAAGTTGGGCAGTGGTGGTGCACACCTTTAACTCCAGCACAGTGGAAGGGAAAACATCTTAGCTTGGCAGATCAATGAAGACAGGAAGACACGGGAAAGACTCCAGATGTAGGAGAAAGAAATACACTCTTGGGATCCCTAAGCACATTAGATGGAGTCAGCCCTCCAGCCCTGATCTTTTACATTTTAAACCATTGGCAAAAAGAATAATATTTCACAACACATGGGAATCATATGAGATTCAAATCTTCATGTCTATAAATTTGAAGTGTTATTAGGATGCAGCCATGCACTATTGGTGGCTACTTCTGGCCCTGCTCCTTTACCATATGTGGTTCCTGTCCATTGCACCAGAATAACAGAACTCTCAGTGAACTCCAGTCCTGAGGCATCACACAGGCTGTGTCCACAGCTCTCCAATCTCCGGGCCTGTGATAAATTCCTGCAGACCTGGTTTCTAAGAGGACATCAGCTAGGTGTGCTCTTGCTTTGGCACTGCTGACAAAACTCTTGAGAGAGAGTCCTTGTGCCCAAGGCAAAGAGAAAGGCCCGTCCCCGTAGGATAGAGGCAGCTGTCTGACTGAGTCCACAGGCACAAATCCCACCCTGCCGCTGTGCTGGAGCCATTGAAGTTGCTTGTGTGTCAGCTGGCAGAGGGCTTTGCCTGTTGACAGGTCTCCCATTTAAATATAATCACCTTTTTATATCCATGGAGCTCTCTGAATGCCTCTCCCCACCCAGAGCTTTCCCGATGATTGAAAAGAGCTAATCCAACACATGGCATTATCTCCTCTGAATGGACCCCGTTTATCACCTGGACAAACCCAGAAACTTCAACCCCAAGCTTCTCTTTGTTGTAGCAACAGGTGCTCCGGAAGGGAGTACGGGTGGGCGGGGAAGGATGTGCTTAACACCGGAATGGGAAGAAGGGGGCTGTGGAATGCTCTTCAGGGGAGACCTTTAGAAGGAAAGTCAGCGTCTCTAGGCCAGAATGCTCTGGGACAGAGTCCCTGCAGCACTTAGGGTGACAGGTGACAGACACAAGGATCTTAGAGTATTCTGAAAAGTGTTCCATAGCTGAACAGGGTGTTCTAGAAAATGAATGTTTCCTAAACTATCCCAAGGGAACAATAATTTTAAGGGAAGATTGATTTTTCTTTGTTTTCAAATTCTGTAAGTATTAATATGGTTTAAGTCAGTTAAGTGACCAGAAATTTAAAAAAAGGAGGAATAACCAGGCATGGTGGTATACATTTTTTTTTGGGAGGCAGAGGCAGGAGGATCAGGGGTTTGATACCAGTCTGGGTTACATGAGATCTTGTATCAAAAACAACCCACAAAACCCCCAAAATAAAAGGAATGAAATATGAAGGAAGAAAAAAGGAAGCAAGGAATAAAGAAGGGAAAAATAAATGCACAAATGAATTCATTTAATATTTTTGGTGAAGGGAGTGCTGAGAATTGAACCCAGGACTTTGTGAATGCTAGGTAGATGCCTCACTACTGAGTTTCACACTTCTTACTCTAGTGTAATACTACATGTCTTTCTTTCTTTTTTATTAATTAAATTTTTTCATTTATTTTATATCTCAACCTTAGTTTCCCCTCCCTCCACTCCTCCCATTTCTGTCTCCCCTCCCCCACTCACTCCTCTTCTGTTGCTTTTCAGAAGTGAGAAGGCCTCCCATGGGTACCAACAAAGCATGGCTAGCAAATTGAGGTAGGACTAAACTCTTCCCTTTGCATTAAGGCTGGGTGAGGCAACCCAGTATGGGGAATAGGTTCCCAAAAGCCATCTCAAGCATTAGGGGTGGGCCCTGATCCCACTGCTAGGAGTCCCACAAGTAGACCAAGCAACAGAACTGGCATACATACCTGCATGCCTTTTTAATTGCTTTACATATGATGTCTTTTATTCCAGTGAGTTGGGTTGTTCTTGAGAAAAAGGACAATGGTTATAGTAGTCACAATCACACACAAGCAGCAGAACTGTCATAACCAGTTGAGACTCCAAGGGAATTGTTACTTTCTGTAACCAAACCAAAGGCTGACAGTGTAGTTCTGGCTTCAGGGACAACTGGGGACACAGGAAAGACAAAAGCGTAGGACTCCCTGCTCCTCATGTTGTTTTTGCCCATCCCCACTTGGGTCTTTCTTTCTTAGAAAGGGAATACTGTGAACCATTTTCCTTCCATACTACCATCTTCCATTCCTTGTTCAAAATTTGTCTCCAGGCTGGAACGAACTAAAAATAATCTTTCCTAGAGTGCACACCTTCCTACATCCCCTGTAGATCAAGAACTTTCTTTTTGTTTTTTACAGACAAATACCACAAGCACTTTAGCTTTTTCTTTTTCTTCTCTTGATTTTAGAAAGTTGTATGCATTGAATATACAAGGCCCAACCTTTGGGCAGGGGACTGCTATCCACTACTGTGACAAAGTATCTAAGAAAAATAAATCATCTTAAAAGGCAAAAACAAACAAACAAACAACAAACAAAAGCCCATTTATTTTGGATCATATTTTCAGAGGCTTTAGTTTAGGAGTTGCTTGGCTCCACAAGTTTTGGGCTCATAGCCTGCAGTGTGTGGTGGAGAAAAACTGTCTCCTGGCGGAGTTCAGGACTCAGAGGCAGAGAGGAAGGATCTGGGGTCCCAAGATCCCCTTCAATGACCTACAATACCTCTACTTCCTTATCCTAGGTTCTTAAAATCAGGAACAGTAACATGCATCCATGCAAGGTAAGTCCAGCTAAGACAGAGAACTCTTTCCTGATCAGTTCTTGCTGTTCCTAAATGAGTGTGCGTTAGCTTATTTGTCATACCGGGTCTACTTGACCTCTTAGTTCTGAGACATATGTATGGATGCGTTTTTATCTTGCTTTCAGGTGAGGAAACTAAGAGGGGCTTGCCTAACATTTTATAGATTTCAAGCAGTTAATCTACTGTGTGGTCATGGAATTTTGTGAGACATAAAAAACAAAACAAAACAAGCAGAAATTTCCAAGGTGGGAGGAAGCAGCTCTTTAGAGGTAGAGCCTCATGCCTGCATTAAAAGCTTGGAGAAATTCTAGAGACAATGGAAAGTTTTGAAAGTCTTGAACTCAGTGAAAGGACCAGGTTCTGTCTGCCCCTACTTATCCAAGTCAACAATCTTGAGTCTCCTCTGGTTCTATTGAGGGAATCTGACAATTCCAAATAACTGATGAGAAATAAATAAACACACTCACAAATAAATAAATACATACACACACGAGGAAAATGAAAGTAGAAAGGGAAGTACAAGAGGGTATGGGGTTCTGCAGGGAAGAGAAGGGGAGCAACAGAGGGTAGAAAGATACACATGGCATGAAAGCAGAAGGGTGGGTTACTTAGGGGTACAGCAGCAAATGTGGGGGGATGAGTGAGTGCCGAAGAAAATGAGTAAGAAAAAGTAATGATGTGTATGTATCAATGTGTCACAACGAAAACCATTTCTTTGTTGAGAAAGTTAATTTTTAATTGATTTTTTAAAAAAGCATGGTTTCTCTGCATAATCCAAGGTGACCTTGAACCCATGGTCTTCCTGTCCTTGCCTCTTGAGTGAGGTGGATTACAGGCATGCACCCCATGGCCCTCAGTGATGGAAATCTACTATGCAGCCCCTTCCCCAACACTGAAGCTGACCTTCTGACCCCTCAATACCAATGCGCATTTCGTTGGTACCAGCTGGCCAGGCTGCAGCAGCAGACTGTGGGGAAAAGGGAGGGTGCTGGCACAGCGCTCCAGATGCTCTGGGTTTCTCTCTTAAGACTGGTTCTCATGCCCAAAGTAATCTTGTGGCTCAGCCCATGGGGCCATGGGGCTCTGATTCCAGTTTCTTTTTTCTTTGCCTTCAGGACTTCCCAGCTCTGGTCTCTTGGGGTTCCTGTGTATGTAGCCTGGGAGTATAGAGTGGGGCAAGGGCTGGGGGAGGGAGTGTTGAATGAGGTGGGTGGTAATATTTTCCAGTTCTTTCTCTAAAGTGTCTGCCTTCCCTTAATGGACACGGAAGTGAGCCAGCCGCTGACTATGCTGGCTGAAAGACTGGCTACCGCTTACATCATCTGGGCAGCCAGACCCGGGACAGGATGGGGGAGGTGGGGAAGAAACTGAGTAGGGATTAATCCATCCCTGAGTGAATTGGTGGACAAAGGCAGTAGTGATCAGGTAACTTTTTTCTCAAGAATATGTCTTGGGGAGATGGAGGAGAGCCAGGGAGTGACATTAGTACACGCATGGAGTAGTTCTTACTTGCTTCACCCTTTGCCAACATCTGAGGTCCACTGCATGTCACTCTATGCAGCTCTATTATGTGAGCTCAGTTTCAGACTATATCATGAAATATATCTTGAGTGACATCAAATGGTCCAACATTAACAGCTCTTGGTATGGGAGAGATATTGCATAGATTAGGTTCTGCACGAGGAAACTCCCCTACGGTTGGAGATGGGTGACAACTCCTTAAACACTGCCCAGTTGTCTGCAGATCAGTAGCAAGGCCAGCTGACTGGGATAGGGCATCTCCAATCTTGACTGCAGGACCTTATGTGTTTATGGGCTGGGTGGTGGGTCACTTAGCCTGGGTTCATTTATGCATTCTACCCCAGGTACACTCGCTTGTCCTCCCACAGGAGAACTTGGGTCTGTCCATGTGGCAGGGTTAGGGGGTCCAAGAAGATGAAAGTTACTATTACTTTGGATCACACTCTATTGCTCAAGAAAATTACAAAATAGTTTGGATTCAGGAGATGGGAGAAGATGCTCCACCTCTCTCTCTCTCTCTCTCTCTCTCTCTCTCTCTCTCTCTCTCTCTCTCTCTCCCTCCCTCCCTCCCTCCCTCCCTCTCTCCCTCCCTCCCCCCTCTCTCTGTGTGTGTCTATGTGTCTGTGTGTGGGTGTACATCCATGGAGGTCAGAAATTAACATTGGTGTCTTCTTCCCACTTTTTTTTTGAGACAAGCTCTCTCACTAACCCTTAAGCTCAACAATTCAGCTAGCTTGACTGCCTAGGAAGCCCCAGGGAACCTCCTGTTTCTGCCTCCACTGCACATGCCTGTGCTTGGCTTTGTACATGGGTGCTGGGGACCAGACTCAGGTCCTTACGTTAATGAGGCAAGCATTTAACTGGGTGAGCCTTCTCAGTTGCTCCAAACTGTTTGCCACCAAGGATGCTATCTTTACCAGGAGGCAAAGAAATCTCCCACTGACCTGACTCAGCTTCTTCTTTTTTTTGGTTTTTTGGAGGCAGGGTTTCTCTGTATTGTTTTGGAGCCTGTCCTGGAACTTGCTCGGTAGACCAGGCTGGTCTCGAACTCACAGAGATCCACCTGCCTCTGCCTCCCTAGTGCTGGGATTAAAGGTATGCACCACCAACTCCTGGCTCTGACCCAGCTTTTTATCAGTCTTTAGTATATTCTCCTCCTGTCTTTTCCTCTTGAGTTCCTTCCACATTTCTCTCTTTCCCATTGTGATTTCTGAGGAATATAGACCTATGCTAGTCAAGAAGGAAACTATAAGTAGCATTGGCCATTATTCTATTGCTAATGGAGAACAATGAATGTATCCATCTTATTTTGTGGTGGGCCCCACTGACTGTGCTATCCCTTACCTGTGGAGTTCACGTTCTTGCTCAATACTGGGCACAGGGTGGGTGGTCAATAAATTGCTGCAATTATTGTGTCTAGATTGCAGAAGAAACTGTAGATTAAATGGGGTCCATTCTGAGTCATCTTGGTGAGGTGGCATAAAGCTCAGAGGATAGGCCCTGGACTAGACAGATGTATTAAAAGGACCACTCAGTTCTGGGTCTGCCATCTCAGAACCAAGTTATTAGGCAGGACCTGAAGGGCTACTTGGACTCAAACTCCTTGCAGCTACTTTCCTTTGGGGTCCTAGGTGATGTGTTTTGTTTTCTCCGTAACTCACAGTGAAGTAGGTAGAACGAGGTTTCTCTTTTTCCTGTGGGAGACTTAGAAAAAGAGTAAATAATGATCAACAAACCAAGGGAAATAAATAAACAGCAATTACTGGTCTATCAAATTATACTAAATGGTTTAATTACAAAGCAGGAAAGAAAATGAAAAGGTTAGGGAGGTGGAAGAGGCAGGAACCATGCAAGTAGAGAGGCCAAAGGGATGAGCTGTTATCAGTAGGAAAAGACAAGCTTACCCCATTCCTTCCCTCTGCTCAACAAAGTTTGTTTCTTTCCTACAGAAAATTCAAGAGGGAGGGCTGTGGCCAATGGTTCTTTCCCCTGCAGATGTTCCAATACCTGCGGTGTCTGGTTCTTTTGGTTTGTTCATCCATTTATTGTTTGAGACAGGGTTTCTCTTTGGAGTCCTGGCTATACTGGAAGCAGCTATGCTGACCAGGTTGGTCTCAGACTTAAGAGATCCACCTGTTGAATGCTGGTATTCAAGGCATGCAATATCATGCCTGGCCTGTCTGCATTATCTGTATCTGCATTGTAAGGACATCAACAGAAGAACCCAGGGTGCCTAGGCACAAAACCTAATTTTACGTAGTCACCAGCCAAGTTCTTCTGAAGCCACGGGGTGGGCATCTGTTGGCTGGAGGGGTCCTTCCTCTGTGCTCTGACTCAGATGTCCCAGTGAACAGGGACGTCTTTGAAATGTATGGAGAACCCAGGATTTATAGTGGCTCGTATATGGAGATTTCTTGAATGTATGTGTATGTATGCATGCTTACTGTATGTCTCCATACAACACTGTGCCATGAACTTGGCTGTACTTCCTCTATGCAGGAGAAGAGATCTTGGCCTTGGCAGGGAGTGGGTGTACGTGTGGACTTGAGTCACAGTGGGCTCAGAACTGGGTTCAAGCTTCTGAAGGCCTGTCACCTGCAAGGCTCATTATAGAATAGACCAGGTGCTTGGAGAGTGCCCAAAGCAGTACTGACTGCACCATCATGAGTTTGAAAAATATTCCTGGGAGAGATATAAATAAAGACTCTGAGCCTGGAGCCAGGGTTTTAGAAAGCCATCCTTAAATGCAGGGTGATTTATGGTCCCTGATGTCTCTTCCTGTCAGTGACTCAGCTCTCTAGCCCACTAAGGCCAGCCTGATCCAGTAACATCAGGCTTGACTGAAAGATTATAGCCCAAGCTGGTCTCAAGGACCCCAATGATCTGATCACCCAGCTACTAAGTTAAGCTTTTCTGCCTCTGTTCTCTTCAGGGAAAATCTAGCTGAGACATGGATGAATAGACCCTGTACCAAGAGGCAGGGACACAGACATTCCCAATTGGTTGACCCCCAGAAGCCTGTTATATACCTTTGGGGCCATGAAGGATTTTCCTATCCTTGGGAAGGAGTGGTTCAAATCCCATTCCCCCTGTTCTTCAGTGTCCTGCAGCCATAGCTCTCAACTCTGGGAATGGCAAGTTCAGGACAAAGTCCTGCTATAGCCACAGCTTTCTTCACTCTCTGAGGTCTGGAGAGATGACTCAATGGTTAAATGCACTAGTGGCTCTTTCAGAGAACCAAGGTTTGATTCCCAGTGGGCTGCAACAGTCTGTAACTCTGGTTCCTGGGATTCTGACTCCCTCTTCTGGCCTCTGAGGGTACCAGTCATGAATGTGAAGTATAGAATACATGCAGGCAAAACAACCATACAAATACAATAGATAGTTTAAAAAAAATCACCCAAGTCTAGTGCCTCAAGTGGCTGAACAGAGAGGTTCAGCTAGCATTAGGCTTAGCCTGGCGATAAAGGTGTTGTAGGGGGCAGTGAGGTAGAAGCAGAGCTAGATTCTGGATTCTCTCAGTCCTTGCACACCTATGCCTCCTTTCTCCCACTATGCCCTTAGTAGACTCCCCAGTCACCTGAAGAGATGGATGAAGTTTGGGGGGGGCGCGTGGAAAGACCAAACAGGATTTTTTCATTTGCATCGAGTGTTTAGAGAGCTGGAGATGCTGGGATGTCTTTTAGCCACATTCCTTCCCCCACCTTGGAACTCACTGGTGTTTTATGCCAAGGCCTATACACCTGGCTGTCCAAGCATAGGGGGAAACATCCATCATCCAGGATTGTTTTAAAAATAGTGTAACTCTTTGATTAAATGGCTAAACAACTCCAAATCAAACTTTCTCTGCAGTAGCCTGTGATTTGTGAAACTGACCTAGTTTTAGTACAGGCTCTAAATACAATAGGTATGCAATGGTTGTTGAGTAGATAAACAATTCCTTATATTGGTACTGAGCTGTCTTCGTTCAACATGCATTGATTAAGCCAAGGTGTGCGTGTGCGTGCACGTGTGTGAGTGTGTGTGTGTGTAGATATGTGTGCTTCTACAAATATTTGTCCTCAAAAGCCTTTTTCTGCAAGAATACTTTATATTAACACACACACACTCCAACACATATACATATACATCGAGATAGACATATACACATGTACATAACACACACACACACACACACACACACACACCACTGTACATCAAATCGACAGAAAACAACTTTATAAATCACAGGAAACAGAATGTCTCAGTCACCACCTGCCTCAAATCATGGCGTTTCTGCCTGCTCTGGCCTGGCTTTGCTGGACTCCAAGAACTTCCTCTAGACCAGTGATTCTCAACTTGTGGGTTGTGACTCCCCTGCAGGGGGTCACACATCAGATGTCCTGCATATCGTATGCTTATGTTATGATCCATAACAGTAGCAAAATTACAGATTCTAGGTAGCAATGAAACAATTTTATGGTTACAGTCACCACATGAGGAACTGTATTAAAGCTCACAGCGTTAGGAAGGTCGAGAACCACTTCTCTAGATGCTGGCCCAGGCTTGAGAAGTTTCTATTCTCTGTGGTTTCCTCCTGAGCTTTAGAATCCCAGGAGCCTGGGGTATCTTGAACCTTTTGCTCGGAAACACTCTTAATCAACCATGTCCTTTTTGAGTGATCGAAGTAAGACAGACTGTAAACCATTGACAGGTGTGGATCTGCAGCTCCTGGGGAGTGGTTAGCTTTAGACACCCCTGCATGCTATGGAAGGAAACTTGACCACTAGGAATGAAAAGATTTGCAATTTTGAGTGGGCATGAAATAGCCACATCTCTGACTGATGGAAAGTAACTGCTACATAAGAGGTACAGACACAGCTCCACAAACCTGTCAGTCAGGACGATGACCTCAGAGGTAGTGTTGAGGCTGGGACAAGCTGCTGCACTTAGGTCAGTACTACTTGGTTCAGCTTCCAACAGTTTCTTCTTGTTGAAATCTACACACTGCATTGGAATTCACAGACCTGGATGGCTGTGCCTAATGCATCGGCTCTCTGAGGTTCTCAGCCACCAGGCAGAAGAATCTCAGACATACCAGCCCCTTCCTTGCTTTCAAAGATGCAGGAAGGTTTTTGCTAGGAGTCCAGCCTTGGGGTTCTGTTTTCCAGTCCAGACTGAGACAGATCCCTTCTGTGGGGTTGCAAAGGTAACCGTAGGCACCCCATGCAGTGCATGTTAACCCCCATCATACACAACTCATTCCTGAACATGAAGGATACAAGACACTGCCTAGGGTGCCACAGTGTCTCCCACAGCCCCAGAGACACAAACAAAGCTTCCATCCCACTGGTTAGCCCTGGAAGGAAGACAAGTACACACGAGTATTCTGTTGCTCAAACAAAAAGAACTGTATGCACGCACATGGAAGACTGATGGCCTCTGGCCAACACGACATAATTGTGACCTGAAAGACTTGTAAGATGGCCTGCTCACGTGTATCCCAGCCTAGACCGAGGTCACGGTACACATGACGAGCCTGGGAAAGGAAAGTCTAGAGTAAGACAATTTAAATTAGTGGGGAACAAGAGAAGGAAATGCAGAGAGAGAGAGAGAGAGAGAGAGAGAGAGAGAGAGAGAGAGACAGAGACAGAGAGACAGAGACAGAGACAGAGAGACAGAGACAGAGAGACAGAGACAGAGAGACAGAGACAGAGACACAGAGAGACAGAGACACACAGAGAGAAAACACAAATATTTCCATCTCTTTTACCACCCCCAGCTTCTCTAAGTCAGAAGAGCCCACAGCGTGGGACAGCCCAGGACAGCTGCTGCTACACTGCTCATGCCCCGTAACTAGAGCTGGTGCTTGCAGAAGCTTCCTGACAGCTGTGGAGATAGGAGGCTTTAGTCTCTAAAGATTGGATGACCTGTGCTGGCGCCCATCTGGGGTGGGGGTGGGGCAGCTGGGCCTGTACAATTCTCCAGCCAGTGGATGGGAGTGGGAACAAAAAAAAAGGAAGCCAGGTGCCA
This sequence comes from Mesocricetus auratus, assembly GCF_017639785.1. Lineage (NCBI taxonomy): Eukaryota > Metazoa > Chordata > Mammalia > Rodentia > Cricetidae > Mesocricetus > Mesocricetus auratus. The sequence goes on along the minus strand of NW_024429194.1, from coordinate 35,379,814 downwards.
GCCACTGCTCACGGTGGTAGGCTTGGGAAGTTCTCTATTAAACCTGTGCGTGTGCCCCCGATTTTCTGTTCTGAGTGGGTTCCTTCATAAAGGTCAAGGGAGGAGGGAGCAGTTCTGTGTTTCTTTAGACGACTACTTCTCACCCTCATCTCTGTCATCAGAAAAGAAGCCACATGGCCAGGCGCTGGGTCAGGCAGGGGTCTAGCTCCTGTGGCCCTGCCCACCTTTCCGCTCCCAGGGAGGTGCCCCCTTCTACGGCCCCAAGCCTCCCCTCCAAGGACAGCCTTGTCTCTTCCCAGATGGGTCTTCATGGACCTAGGAGCCAGAGTCAGGATCTCCTTCTGCTTGCCATCCACTGTCAGCCCCGAGAGGCCAGGACACAACTCTCCTAGCCTGGATGTTGATTCTTCGACAAGTGCTCACGCTACAGGTTCTCCCACACATCGAATGAAACACACCCCGTGGGGACCCCACTCGGAATCCCAGACTTTGCTCTTTCCAAGTCTCTCTCTCCCTCTTTCCCTTCCTTCCTGCTAGTACTGGAAAGCGAACCTGGGGCCTCGAACACGTTAAGTAAACACTTAACTGAGTGCCACTCAGCTGAATTTTCACTTTTTTTGGGGGGGGGGAAATCTAGATGAGATATCCTCACAATTTTGCCAAGACACCAAGTGGGAGAGGGAAGTTGTCCAGGCTGGTTTTCAACTCCCTCCACTGTCCAGACAGCCTTAGCCATGGAGTAGAGTATAGGTTTGTACCACTGATGGACCCAACTGTTTCCGTTTCTTCTCTCCCATGACTTTACATCTGGTGGCTGCCTCTGCCTGCGCCCTGGCCCCCGGTCTGGATGTGGAGATATAGCGTGTCCTGGTTCGCAGTGTTCACACCTTTCATGAGATTTGCACATGGTTAGACTGTTCTTTCTGGTGTCCTGCTCCCCAACACTTTGGCAAGGAAGAGAGGGGGCTTAGCTCATGCTGATGCCTGTCTCTGTGTACTCGGGCTGCCTGCCAAACAACTGAGACTGTCCCTGTCTGTCCCCTTCTAATGGCACGGCAGCCTTGACAGGAATGGAGACAGAGATCATGGAACTTGGCTGAGTCTGCTCAGCAGCTGCCCCAGACAGGCCACACAGCATGGAGAAAGACAACAAAACCGGAAGCATTGGCAATTAGAGACCTGAGTCCAAGACCATGTGTAGCCACTGAGTAGATCCTGGACCCCAGGCAACTTCCTCATTATTTGGAATAGGAATGGTGAAAGTCATGCCTCTGGAGGTTGGTACTTGCACATGGTCACAACAGGGAGGAAGATGGATGGTAAATTATTTTGTAGATGATTCGTGGTGAGTGTCAGCAATAAGGAGGAAAGGGGGAAGGGAGACCTGGAAAGAGCTTCCTGGATCTCTACTTTTCCATATTCTGAACATGAAGGGTAATTAGACAGGGGCTCAATTTTGCTGGTTTCCCAACGATGAGGATTGATTTCATTTCTCTCCCCCTTGATCAGAGTCTCAGAGAGCATCTATTCTAGTGCCCGACAGATCTGTTTTCAAAGAGATGTTGGCTTGTGCTCTGTGTGATCCCGCCCATATTCTCCACGTACTGTGCTCCAGTCTCATGCTAACTTCTGACCCTATGCCCACTTTTCCAGTCTTTCCTGGTGTCTAAACATAGGAGCCTTTGCCAGGTCTCTCCTGTCCCTGTAGTCATGTCCATGATAAGTCACTTCTAGAGCTGCACTTTTCTAGAGTGGCCTTAATAGGTCACTGAACCCTTCTAGGGTCTCAGTCTCTTCCTCTGTAAGGAATACATCTGGCTTGTTGGAATGTGGTAAGGGAAGTATTTATCTCTTACTATAGATGGGGACAGCAGCCCTATTATTTTCATCCCTTACAGTAGATCTCTCCTCTCTAGTCTTGGGAGCAATCACTCTCCATTCTATTCCCACTCTGCTTCTTCCTCAAGCATAGTGTGGCTTTAGGGTAGGATGCTCTTCCCAGCTCCAATTTCCTCACAACCACCAAAATCACCTTGTCACCTCCTGCCTTGCCTGTTCAGAGCTCTGCATTATTAAATGTTGGAGAAGCTATATGGATCTCAGAATTGCACACAGTTCTGCTAGCACACACCCAGTGGGGACTTCCCTGTTGGGGCCACAACTAGGAGTTGTGTTGGGTGTTTGCCTTACATTTGACTTTTGTGTGTAAACATGTATGTGTGTATGCATTTGTGTATGCTCAGGGGAAGTGTGTGTGTGTGTGTGTGTGTGTGTGTGTGTGTGTGTGTGTCTATGGAGGTCAGAGGACAGCCTTGTTTTGTTGCAGAGGTTCTTTGTCCCAGCTGGTCCTGCCACCCTTCAGCCCCAAATGAACACACGTGTGATACTATATTAGTAATAAAATTGTTGGCCAGTATCTTGGGCTTCTTATTGACTAGCTCTGTTTTAATTATTAACTCATTTCTATTAATATATGTATTTCCACATGGTCTTGGCTTACTGGAGACCACCTGGCATATCCTCTCTTCCCGGGCTCACATGGTGACTCCATCTGCCTCAGTTTCCCAGAATTCTCCCCATCTCCTAGTCATGACTATACTTGCATGGCCAATTGCCTGGCCAATCTGCAAATCAGTGTTTTATTCATCAACAAATAAGAGACACACATGTACAGAAGGACATCTCCCATCAATCTTCGATATCCTCTCTCAGGCACTGCGTATCTTAGAAATTTTATTTTTGAGACAGTGTTTCTCACTGACCTGGAGCTCACTTGGTCTCACCAAGTAGGGTACCTGGTGGACTAGGGTCCCAGGGATATAACTATCTCTGTTTCCTCAATACTGGGATTACAAGTGCATAACACCATACCTGGCTTTTAAAATGTGAGTTCTGGGGACTGAACTCAGGTCCTTTTGCTTGCAAGGCAAGTACTTTACCAAGTGAGCTATTGCCCTAGCCAGATTTGAAATACAACCCCCCAGCATTTATATGCTAACCAAAGGGATGCTCATAATTAAACAAACACTTTGAAACAGTTGCATTCATGACAAATGCTTGTCATGGAAATAGTTGAATACAGCAGTGACGCATATGAAGAAAGGCCGAGGTAGTATGCAGATTTGCTCATCCAATGAAGATCACTCCTCACAGGTAGCTACTCTCCATGGTGATGATGGGATAATGCAATATTTATTCATATTTTTCACTGGTGAATTATACTGTTCTTCTTAAAACAAGACATTGCTTCTTTTTCCTCCTTTCGTAGTGTTTTCTTTCCCTTCCTATTTCTGGTGTTGAACTAAGGCACTCTCAGTAAAGTTGCAGACAGCCTGAGTATTTCTGCTATAAGTTGTAGTTTCTGCAAATGCCTCCCCCAGTTCAGAAGAGGCCCGTGATTTCTTTTCTTTCTTTTTTTGAGACAGGGTTTCTCTGTATTGTTTTGGAGGCTGTCTTAGGACTTGCTCTGTAGACCAGGCTGGCCTGGAACTCACAGAGAACTGTCTGCCTCTGCCTTCCGAGTGCTGGGATTAAAGGCGTGTGCCACCAACACCGGCTGAGACCTGTGATTTCTGAGGGTTTTGTTATGAAGGGGAGCCTTTTGCTGTTAGAGGGGGCCACCACTGTCTGGTTTGGCCATTGCACTTTCTTTTGGTTACCTATTTTCTTCCTTTCACCATGGATTTATCTTCCGCCTCTGTTTCCTATCAGTGTATCCTCCTGCTGTTGGCTCCATGGTGATGAACTTAGTGTGAGCAGGCTTCAAGGTGGGCAGAACAGGTCCCGGCGCCATGCAGCCAAGGGGAGGAATGTTCTGGTTCTTGAATTTTCCATAGCTGTAATAATGTAACTTTGAGAACTCTGGTCTACTGGATGGCTATCTCTTAGCAGAAGTTGGCTGGAGGATGTAGTCAAGAAATGGCCAATAGATACTGTTCATTCTTTGGAGGTACACCATATACAGCAACTTATGGCTTTGACACTGGGGCTGGGAAAGTGACAAGAGATTTCCTAAGTAGTAGTTCCCAAATGTGAGTGTGTAGAAAATCACCAAGATTTTTTCTTAAAAAATCAATTGACAGTTCTCTTCATCTCCATAGATTCAGTAGGTCAGTTGAGATGCCCAGAAAACTGTCCTTTAATAACTAGGCAGAGAACCCCAACCATAACTGTGGACACTTGAAAATATCTCTTGTTCATCCTATTAGTGTTTATGACCAGGTTCATCACATTGCCACAATTAACCACAGCCCTTCTGCTCAAGCATGGTTTCTAGGTGATTTTCCAGGGCTAATGGTAGGACCAATGAAGCTTGATCTGGGTAAAGATGGCTGCTCCTTCTCATTCAAGTCATAAAACTCAAAGGAAAAATTATCTCTTGATCAAACTCAGACCTGATGCTGTTCAGTAAACACACACACACACACACACACACACACACACACACACACACACACACTGTTAGCTTAAGTGCTGTCTGCTATTGGTCTTAGCAGGTGCTCTGGTCTTTCAGAGAAGATTCATTCCAGGTAGAGACTACACAAAGTCAGGAACCTGTTACCCTCATCATCAGTACCAGGCAACAAGAACTGCTCTTGGCCAATGATGAGATGCAGGGCTGCTTAGGGGTCATCTCACATAGCTTCCACATCAGGCCTCTGTGTCCTCAGCTTCACCCCTACTTTGTGTCCCCTTTATAACTCTTGGCTAGTCTACATATTGGGACTACCTTCAGTTTTGCAAAAAGAACTGTTTTCTGCAATTCTTTATTCCAATAAAGAAGTCACCAGCTCTACCCATAAAAGCCCCCTGTGTAGATCAGAGAATTGGTGGTCATAAATGTGATCAAAGGACTTGACACTAAGGGGGAAAGATCCCAGGAAGCCACTGTCTGCTGGACTTATCCCTAAGCTCAAATTTTTTTCTTGGCTTCTGACTGGCTCAGTTCTTCCCTTGATCCCTTCGTAGCTGCCAGAGTAATAGGAATCCTGAGAGTCCATACTCCCAGAGTTACACATCAACTTTTAAGATCAAAGGAGACTGACTCAGCATTGGGATAAGGAATCCCAATTTTATCAAGCACACTGAAGGGCCTGCTGTCTGTGGCCCTGGGACTTCCTTTTGGAACCATTACAACTGCTGGGAAATTAGGAGTGAGCAATTCAGCCAGGAGTGGGCTGTAGGATGGGCTCCTGCAATCCCAGGCCTGCCATGACATCTGCTGACCCAACAAATTCAAGTTGCTTGGCTTCACCCAGGAACAAACTGCTGCTGTGTACAGTCCAACTGGCACTCTCCCGGTATTATGCTGACCCTCCAGGCCAGGTCAGTTACACCAGGCTACAGCACCAGTGGGGTGCTATTCAGACCCACATGCTGAGTGAGCAGTTGAGACCCACAGGCCCTGGGATCTATTCTTCTTCCTGGCCCCTGCTCAAATAGCTGTTTTTCATCTTTTGTTTCTGTCTTCCCTGCCTTACTCTTGCACACCTTTCTGTATCTGAGATCTTAGACTCAGGGGTAGGACAGGACTCTGAAACAACCATTTCTGACAACACATCTAGTAGTGACATAATACCTTGTAGTATTGTTTTCCTTTACATACGAGCAGTGTTCTGTCACTTCTGGGGGTGAACCTAGATTCTATTACTAACAGCTGTGGGCAAGCCATCCTTACTGTTCCTGAGGAACACTCCTGGCACTTAGATCACATAAAAAACACTAATTAATCATATTGTACAGGAAAAATGCCATCTTCTACCACATCTGACATGTGACTTAAAGATGAACAAATGTTACTTGTGCTGTCCTGCAAGACCTGGGGGTCCATCATTCAGGGGTCCTTGTGATCCTGTCTGGGTTCTCATTATCTCTGTGTGCTCCCTGAAAGGGGCAATGGGGAGATGGGAGTAGAAGCAAGCTGAGCAAATGTTTTGTAGTCCTCCACAGTTGTGTTTGGACCAGTTTTACACACACACACACATTTGACTCAAGTGTAGCCAGAAGACAGGCAAGCTGCGGGATTTGTACAGGAAAGCCTTGTTCAACACAGACCCATACGCTCACATCTCCTCCCACACTTAGGAGGACACTCATACCATAGGACTCCATCATTACATCCTCACACACTGCTATACACGTCTGCACAGAAGCACATCTTATATGTATTCTTATACACACATATGTACATATACACACATACCACATGCACACCCAAACATGCACGCCCATTTTCCTTTTTAATTACATTTTTATTATTTAAAGCAATTTTAAAGTTTAAATATATTTTGATCACATTTTCCCATCCCCCAAGTCCTTTCAAACACTCTCCCCTCCCTACCTACTCAACTTTAGGTTCTTCCCCCCCCAAAAAAAACCCAAACAAACAAAAAGCCAATACAACAACTACCCTCCAAACCAAGAAAACAAAATAAAACTACACCTAATAAAAAACAAAACAAAACAAAACCCACCAAACTGTGACCAAACAAAAGCATACAAAAAACCGTGAAGTTCATTATATGTTGGTCAGCTACTCCTGAACATGAGGCCTGTCCTGGAGTGGTTGATATACCTACCCACTGTCACTCTATTGGAGAAAACTGATTTTCTGTTTCCTAGCAGTAATAAGTTCAGCCGTTAACCTTTACCCTAGTGGCTATGTTTTCATTCATTCATTTATATAAAAATATTACAAAATAAAATATAATAAAACAAAGACTATCATGTTGAAGTTGGACAAGGCAAACTAACAGAAGGAAAACAGCCCAAGAGAAGACACAAGAACCAGCGATTCACTTGTTTGCACACTCAGGAATCCCATAAAACACATACACTTTTTCATATACTCATATATATATACATATACATATTTATAGTCTTACACACATATATATGTCCACACTTACTTAGGCATTTTTATACTCTCAATACAAACACACACACACACACACACAAACTCACAAACTGGTGCTCCCATAGACACACACAATCACATATTCTCATACATTGTCACAGAGACACATTCTTGGGCCTCACACACACCCTCCTCACATATGTCTACTCTACAGCTAAGAAAAGAGGGCGGGCGTTGTGTCGTACAGAGTGGTAGGAACGAAGGAGAGATGGGCAGGAAGAATTCAGCGAGCGTTGCTGCTAGCTCGCTCTGTGCTAATCTTAGAGAAGTGCCAGGTAAAAGCAGACTTGGTCTTGGTGTCATTTGAATGAGAGCCCATGAATGAAACCAAGCTTGTCCCAAAAGCTGAAGACCTCAAAGGCAGGACGTGGTTGAAGGAGGAGGCGAGTTTGATGAAGCGAACACCGCAAGAACAATGCCAGCAGAGTCTGTCGGATGCGGTGGAACTAGAGTTACAGGTGGTTGCCAGCTGCCATGTGGGTTCCAGGATCAGGACCTAGGTCCGCTGCAAGAGCAGGAAGCGCTGCTAACTGCTATGCGATCCCTCTAACGCCCTCTTCTTTTCTTTAGATTGATTTTTCTGGCAGAGGGAAGAGCAGAGCTGTGCCCGAGGAAGATATTCTGACGGGATGGGTGGAGAAGGTGACAGCCCGGAGGAAAAACCCTCTAATGTGGTCTTCAAGGAAGAAATGGAAGGGAAGGCACGGCGAGAGTCCTGGGCCAGGCGATACGCTGACAGGTGGGACGCAAGCGCTTCAGGAGTGCCATGGACAGGTGTTCTGACTGCAGGAAGCGGCCATGTGTGAGAAGAAAGCGGTACCAGACTTGACGGGTACACTTGTAGCAAAGGTGCTAGAAGGACAGCGGGCTTGTAACCTCGGCCGGGGAACAGGAGAGGAGGATATGGGCGTGTGTCAGGCAGCAGTGAGGAACTGCTCCTTTGTGGAAGGCTCGGGGAGCAGGCTTAGAGGCTGGGAGCCCTGCTCAACAGTGGGGCATCCTGGGGCAGGCACGTGGGGCAGCGCCCTGAGGAGAATGCTCATGTGGGAGGCTGGGAGAGCTGCCAGCTCTGGACGCCAGAAAGGTCAGACAGACTATTCCTCTGAAGAAGAATGGTCAGTGTGTGCTTAGAGATGGTCTTTGCTGTCTTCCTCCTAGAAGCCCTCTCTCTCCCCCTATAGAGAAGGGCTCAGCGTCTGCCTGCTTCTGCTGACCTCTTATCCAAACATCAACAAGGCCAGATCTCCTGTTTCAGCTCTGAGCTCTTTCTAATTTTTCACTATGGAAAAGCGGGCACCCTGGGTGACCCTTCTTGAAGGACTGAAGTTGGAGCCTGTAACAGAGCCGAAGCCCACCGTGAGAAGGAAAGGCAACTGAGGTGTAATAGCCCCCCAAACCTGAGTGGGACTGAAGTGGATGGTGCCAGTGCGCCTCCTCTCTTCCAAGCTCTGGATTCAGACCCAGTATATAAAATTAAAGTGGGCGTAATATCTACACATGGAGAATTACTTAGCCATGTGTAGCTATCCACCTGTCGCAATATGGATAACCCGGAAGAAATCATGGCAAGTGAGCAAGTCTCACTCCTAAGAGGAATTTAAGAAAAGCCACAGTCACAGAGTCACACCGAGTGGAATGATGCTGTGTGGTGATGTGGGCACAGGTGCGCCTACTAACTCGGAAGGAGGAAGGAACCAACTCCGAGGGACAGCCAGCAGCTGGAGGGCAAGGGCTGCTGCAGTCTGGGTGTGGCTTGTTCTCCAAGGCTTACGTGTTACAGGCTGGGTCTGCATGGCCATGTTGGGATATGATGGTCCCTTTAAGAGGTGGGAAGCCCTATGTCACCGTCACTGAGGGTGCTGCACTTGGGAAGGATTTACGCCGGTTCTCCTAGAGTTCTGAGTTCCGTTCTCTTTACAGTCAGTGCTTGAATTACTCGCTGCTGCAGCTATGCTGTGTCCCTCCAGAACCTTGAGCTGAACAAACTTCTATTTCCTGCGAAGTTAGCCTGAGCTTGGCTTGGTAACACAGGGCCTGTCATCTCAACTATTTGGGGGGCTGAGGCAGGAGGATCACAAGTTTAAGGCCTGCCTGAGATAGAAGGAGAAGTGTGAGAAAATTAGTGAAATTCTGATTTCAAGTCAAAATACTGTGGAAGGAAGGGGCAGGGTGCTACCTAGTACATGCAAGGTTCTACACGAAGTCCTTGGCAGTGCAATTGTTAGCCTGGTTCAGTTCTTATAGAGAACATACTCATGCAGGGGTCAGTTGGCAAACCGTCCTCTTTCCATCCCTCCAAGAGTCTGTTAGGAGGCACTTTCTATATGGTGTTTCCAAGAACACCTGCAAAACTAAGCTTCAGTTTTCCTATGGTGGTGACAAAGGAGTCTCGTGTGAGTTTCTCTCCCTTCTTCCCATTCCCCTGCTCCTGCTTCCTGGGTCACTTCCAAAATTAAGCCACCTGCACTCCAGACCTTGGCACTGGCTTGACTCTCTGGGGGCAAGATCGGGTTAGGGGAAGCTTGGAAGAAGAAATTGGATCTCAGGGCTCCACAGAATTTTAGTAAATTTGATCTGGAAGAATACTTAGAGACTGTATGGCATACTTACACATTTAACAGAGCTGAACCTGGGCCAGACACTTACTCCAAACTCGCCCTCCAAAGAAAATCTGGAATGCGTGCTCCTCATGAAGCAAGCTAATCTCTACAAAAACTCAGCACAAAACACGCAGCAGGTGCTTGGTAAGTGTAAAGATAAAAATCACACCAGGAGAGGATTGGATAAAGGTCAGCTGTGGTGTTGCACGAAACATTTCCAGATGTCTGTGACGAATTTCTGTCTCCAGAGCCGTGGCTCTCTTCCACCTGCTGCCACTCTTCTGAGCTGTGATTTGCATAAAGGAATGAAGGAAACTCTAGTGCAGGGTTGTCGCTGTGACCCTTTAATATGGTTCCTCATGCTGTGGTGACCCCCAAACATCAAGTTATTTTATTGCTGCATCATAAACTGTATTTTTGCTACTGTTATGGATTGTAATGTAAATATTTGATATGTAGGATATCTGATAGGCAACCCCTGTGAAAGGGCCATTTGATCCCCAAAGGGGTCATGACCCACAGATTGAGAACTGCTGCTCTAGAGGGTTAAAGACATACAAGAAAGGCAGCTTTTAGGCAAGATTGGTCCCAGTAAGACTTAAAAAAGAACCTCAATGGAAATGTATTATTATTATTATTATTATTATTATTATTATTACCAGAACCAGGGGATGTGGACAAAGGCATCAATGCTTCATAGGAATTACATGGTATGTCATTGGGTCAATCCACCTCAAAGAACTTAGTTTGGTTCCAAAGTTATTTCTGTGCCACACACTTGGTAATTCTGAAGACTCTGGAGATGGTGTGAGTTGGAGACCCTGGAGAGACGCTGTCCTTACTTAAAAGGCCTCTTCTCTTAGCCTTCCCATAGTGTTTAGGAGAAAGAGAGATGTTGAACATTTCATTGAAAATGGATCATTTCCATTCAAGAATTTGTCTGCCAACCATGACTCTCACTCAGGGTTGTGAGGAGGGGACTCCTACCAGCCAACCCTAACCTGGCATATTCAAACAGTGAGGCGTTTCTCATGGCCAAAGTACCATCACCGTGAAAAACAGCACAAGCAGCTGGCTTGGACTTAAGACAGGGAGATATGGAGATTGCTGAACTCCCCCAAAGTAGGCTGGGGATTGAAAGAGAGAATCTGATCCACAGGAAATTGCCCTTTCCTAGATCACAAGTGATTAAACGCTGGTGGTTTCATGTAATTTGACCTGTAGCCAGCACAACATTTAAGAGAGACCCAGAAATGGGGCAGGGGAAGAGTGAGAAAGCAAGAGAGGAGGAGGGCCAGTGTGAGAGAGGTGTTGCCAGCTTAAATAGACAGAGGTGAAAGAAGAAAGTTCTTGGCATGACATGGATATGACGTGTTCCCCATAGCCTCATGTGCTGAAGGCCTGGTTCCCCATGTTGCTTCCCCTGAGAGGTGATTGGATTATGGTGCCAACCTCATCCGTAGACTCATCTGATGAGCTCAGAGGAACTGAATGGACTTCTAGGAGGTAGGGTCAAGTTAGGGAAAACAGTTCATTGAGCCATGTCTTGTTCCCACATCTTGTTCCTAGATCCTTCCCCCTCCTCTGCTTTCTTGATGACACAAGGTGAGCACCCTCCTTCACAATATGTTGCTGTTACCATGTCACTTGAATGTGTCACTGGTCAAAGTAATGAAGCCAAGCAGCTCTGAATCCATGAACCAAAACAACCCTTTCCTTTTTTGGCTCGTTTCTATTTGGTATTCTGTCACAGTGATGAGGATCTGACTGACACATCTCTTGTGGACATATTTCCAAGTGGTGAGAAATGAGGTTACCATTTTGTGAAAGATCTGTCCTCAGGGAATTAAAAGGGGAAGCTTTGGGATTGGCTCATGGGATCCAGAGTGAAAGGACACAAGTCTAGCACTGGTCTCTGGATCTAAGACAATGGATGCTGCGCCTGATAGTACATTGAGTCACAAGAATAAAATGACTTGGTACCCAAGGCCTTGGACCTGTTCTATCAATGAGTTACGTCCCCATCTTGCTTTAAAGACATAGAAACAAGAACGAGTGAAAAAGGAGTATATATTGTTAGAAGAAGGGATTCCAAATTTTTAAGTTGTGGGGTTCCTCCTCAATCTTCAGCTTGTTCCGTCACTCTTTTTCTCCAATTAAACTCACAAATACAAAGTGTGGCCTGTACAATAAGGCTAGTGTAGGGTACTTTGAGAATCCTGGCTAGGTTAGGGGAGTGTAAGGCTAGAAGTTGTCACCTCATCCCCTCCTTTTGAAGGAAAAGTGTGGCTTGTTTTCACATTTTTATAATATTTTATTGTGGACGGAGGTTTTTGTCCTGTTCAGTCTCACAGCTGTTTAGTCTCCAATAAACACACAGAGGCTTATACTAATTATAAACTTGTTTGGTCTATTTTTCAGGCTTATTGCTATCTAGCTCTTACAACTTAAATTAACACATAATTCTTATCTATGTTTAGCCACGTGCCTTGGTACCTTTTCTCACTAAGGCATTCTCATCTTGCTTCCTCTGCATCTGGCTCCATCCCTGCCTTTTCCTCTTCCCAGAATTCTCATAGTCTTGTAGCCCCACCTATACTTCCTGCCTGGCTATTGGCCAATCAGTGTTTTATTAAACCAATACGAGTGCCAAATCTTTACAGCGAACAAGAGCATTAACCCACATAGTTTTACCATATACAAAGCAGCCTACAGATATTATCTCATTTATTTCATTGTCAAACAACCCAGGAAGAAGGAACTGACATTTCTATTTTCAAGATTAAGAGAGCTGGCTCAGAGAGCAAGTTCCCTAAGGAATGACATTGACAGAATCAGGTTCAAACCTGTGCTTTTGGACTCCAGACAGAATCCTGTCTTTGACTTCCTGGGACGAGAGGGAGGCTATCAAACAACCAGAAAACTCTCATGCAGAAGCACTTGTTTGGATGTGGGGGGGGCCAGGTAGGTAGAAATGAGGGGAGGGGAGGGCAGGGGAGAGGAGGGGAGGGGACTGTAGTGCAGGACCTGTGAACCCGCACCTTGATTATGGGAATCCCCACAGCTTGCTGAAAGGCCAAACTGATTTTTTTTTGGAATAGAAGCTGGGAATATGATTAAACAGATATTTATTAAGTTCCTACTATGTAGCAAACACTGGAAATGAAGCTGTGAATAAAATGATGAAAAATCTCCAGATTTGATGTAAACTTACCCGACTCTTAAGTGTTGAGAACTAATGTAAAATTTAGAAACATTGTTCAGGCCAAACAAAACACATCTGTGGGCAACATTTGGCTCACAGGCTGCCACTTTATGACTTTCATCCAAAGGCTTTGATGGTGCAAGCATTCTGAGAATAACCATGCACTGGGACCAGGGGGAAAGTGTTAGCACATCATTGCATATTTGCTTTAAAAAATCTCATCAGTGGAATTCTTTTTTTGTGCACGCTATGTTATACACATGACATTCATAGAGCCTTTTCATTGCATTTATAAATATTTAAGGAGACATTACTTATACACATTGGGATATGTGATCGAAATATTTTTACTGATGTGGTATAAATAAGAAGAAGATGAAGATTACCGGGATGGTCTTTGGAAAGTGCGGAATTGCACATCTGCTGGAAACAAGACAGATGTCTTCATCTCAATGCTCAGAGGCCTCCAAGGAATGGGAGCTCACATCATGGGAGCACTACTGTGTGAGAGAAGCACACAAACCCTTCTGCGTATAGGGTGATGGGCCCAGTTCAGGGTGGACCATGGCTGAGGCTGTTACTGTAGTAGCTGATTTTATGGATAACAACTCTGACATGTAGTTGTGAGTGGCGGGAGCTGTGACTCAGGGCTGCTGAGCCAATGTCTTGCTAATGGGAGTCCTGAGGACAGCATAGGAGATAGAGATTGGGTCATAGTCACAGAATGTACTTCTGACAGCAAGTTTCTTGCGAGTCCTGCCTCAAGGCCTGTTTAGACACAGTCCTTACTGTCTGCTAACAGAATTGTGATGTGGTCTTCTGTGGAATTCAATGCACTGTATGGATAGCCAGCAGAGGAGTGGTCCAGGCTGCCGATGTCCCTTAGCTTCTGTGACCTCAGGCAATGCTGGATCTATTCTCTTGGCCTCATTCTTTTCAATGATGAGGAAGGGCATTGGCCTGGTCTCTAAGAAATTTCTACTTCCACCACTAGTTTCATGCCAAGTGTTAGTGTTACAGAGTGGATGCTCCTCAGTGTTTTCTTGGCCGTAAGACAATAGCCTCTAACCTACATTAGCTACTTCAGCAAACAAATCTCAAAATATATAATGTCTTGTACATGGTAGAAGTATCTTTTCACAAAATATTTATTTATTTATTTTTTATGTGTGACATGTTTTTTATGTGTGACATGTGTGCAGGTGCCCACAGAGTTCAGAAGAGGGTGTCATATCTCCTGGAGCTAGAGTTAATGATGGTTGTCTGGCACCCAACATGGATGCTAAGACCCAAACTTGGGTCCCCTGGAAAAGCAGAACATGCTCTTAGTTGCTGAGCCAATCCTCCTGCCCCATGAGTTTATTTATCCACAGAAAGTACAACATATACTTCTTGGTTGGCAGGCCATTTCTTCCAAATAGGGACACAAGGATCCAGAATCTTTCAATCTTGAAATTCTCCCAACTTTGATACTTGATGTCAAGACGGACATGTTCATTGATATCTATAGAGTGGGGGGGGCATGGATGATTGAGCTGGGGAAATTTTTATGGGTTGATTGAGAAAAGTGTGCAATAATTTGTTTCATATTCTGTTGATCATGCATTCATCACACACTACAAAGGGGGCTGGGAGAGGGGACACAGTTTAGCTGTGTGACCTGGAGAAAACAAAAATGGTTTCTGTCAATAAGAGTCAATTATTGCCTCTGAAAGGAGAGCTGAGGGGAGAAAGGGTTATGTGGGTCAGGAAAGTCCAAGATGACAGTGGGGCTATTTTCTTTTTAAAGTGCTTGAGAAGGACAAGCAAGGTGGTCCAGTAGGTAAGGATGCTTGTTGTCAAACCCAACAGCCCAGAGTTTGAGCTCCAGAACACACATGGTGGAAAGAGAGAACTGATTCCTGCATGTTAACCTCTAACCTCCACCATGCCTGCTGTGGCTTCCATGCATGCTCGAACACACCTACCCATACCCACCTTCTTCAACCCCACCCCCAGCATCCCTACAAGATAAAGAAATGCTAAAAAAAGTGGGCCTCAAGAAGTCTTCAGCTGATGAAAAACTGTAGGATATGGGCCTAAAGAGCTTTTCTGGCCCACAGAGTAGAGCCCTGGGCTAAGACTCAAGCCATTCTAGGTTCTGGTCTGGGCTACATCTCCACCTAGTTCTGTGTCTGAATATAGTTTCTTTGACCTTTATGATTCAATTTCCCATTTACAAATGGCAACCAAAATGCTAACCTTGTTTACCTGACATAGTTGTTTTAAGAGTCAGGCATAACTATATCATCACATTTTGAGAAAGGAGAAGATTAAAATGGGGAATGAGCTCAAACTCTAGCTAGAGAAAATTATGTTAGATTTTAAAAAAGAGAGAGAAAGGAGAAAATTTTCCCACAGTGTAACAAGAAAAAAATTGTTTTCGGAGAATGTACAAGCAGCCAAGAAATCAAAGAGAAAGGATTTTGAGAATAGTAGAAAGAAGATTCAGACTCAAGGATCCCATGCCTGAGACATAGATCTTGGTTCTAGTTCTACATGTAAATTGCTGTTTTGAGGGCAGAGGATGTAGTTCAGTGATAGAACACTTGCCTAGCATGCCCAAGGGCTTAGATTCTAGCCTCAGTATTGCAATAAACAAACACATACATAAGGATTTAAACTGCTGTTTGAGCTTCAGGGGGTATTAGAGTATTAGAGTTTCAATATAAATATGCACACTAAAAGTTTCAGACAAGGAAAGTCTGGTTGTTAAAGAGATTAGAGCCTTTAAAACAGAAGTCCAAATAGACTTTATATCGGGGAAACAGAAAAGATGCTTTGAGGAATCAGCAAGACCCCAACTTATTGCAAGGGCCCCAAAGTATGAATTCGAAAAGACTTGCCCTCTAGAAGCAAGTCCATACAGGGCTGCCAATGGGATTATTTTTCTGCTCAGACACCCAAGCCTTTGGAGGCTGAAACCATAATGTAATGGGCTTGACTACTTCTTGAGCCAGTGGCAGAATTTGGCTATGTTTTTGCAGGCATGAAAAGTATAAGAGCTGTGAGATGCTGGAAGCTTCCATCCAGATTCTGAAGGGTCAGAGTTCATGCTGCAAGCCCTTGAGAAAACAGCATATGAAACAGTGAGGGTAAAGTTTAAAATGCAGCAGAAACCTAATGAAGCCCAAGATCCCAGGAACATGAAGCATCATCTAAGAGAACCAGCCCAAGAGAAAGCCCGTGGGGGTTGTGACAAGTGAAGAAGCCACAGGGGATGGGCTGTCAGTCTTTCAAAACGCATGTCATACTATTGCATGATTTGATGTTGGACAAAGAGCAGCAGGATTTAAGGTTTGCCCTGCTGGGGCTTGGCCCTGCTCTGGTTTGCCCCCTCATATCTTCACACTCCCTTTTGGTATACAAATGTTTGTCCAGTGCCATTGCATGTTGGAAGTAGATAACTTCCTTTGGTGCCTGCATCAAATCCAGGGCCTCACATGCTAGGCAAGCACTCTGTTACTGAGTCACACCCCCAATCTACACACACATACACACAGATACACGAGCGCGCGCACACACACACACACACACACACACACACACACACAAATACAAACGGAGACTCAGCAGAGACTTTAGATTTAGACTTTTGAACAATACTGGAACAGTTAAGACTCTGGGAACTTCTGGAAATGGGCTAAATGTATTTTGCATTATGAGATACCCTTGAACCTTTGGGGGCCAGGGTCAGAACGCTATGGCTTGAAAATGAAATGTCCCCATGGGCTCTCGTGTTAAAGGTTTGGTCCCCAGCTGGTGGTGCTATTTTGGGAGGTGCTAGAAACTCTACAGGGTGAGTCCTAGCTGAAGTAGATCCCAGGAGTCGTGTCCTTAGCCATGGCTCCTTCCTGTTCCTTTCCTGATTCCCAGCTGCCATGAGGTGAGCAGCTCATGATATCATGATGCCATGGTACTCTGAGTCACCACAGGTCCACAATGATAAGACCCAGTGATCCTGGACTGAAACCTAGGAAATCCGGAGCCCACATAGGTCACTGCTTTATGATGTTCTGTCTGGTATTGTCACAGTGTCAGACGATCTGACTGACACAGTGAGTTACTTTGTGTCTCTCAACTTGTTTCTCCTTGCAAAACAAGATAAATTCTGAGGGAAATAAATTTTGTCAAAATCTTATTCTTACCTTTTATTCATTGGATTATACGTTTGGCTCTGTGTGGATACTGGGATCCAAAAGGCTGCAAACATTTATGCTGATAATGTTGACTGCCGGTAGGCATCTCACCCAAATGTTATTGTTTTCTATTCCTCCTGCAGACTTCAGGACAGGAATTCAAACAGAGCAGGAACCCAGAGGCAGGAGTTGATGCAGTGGCCATGGAGGGACCTGCGTACTGCTTGCTGTACATGACTTACTCAGCCTGATTTCTTACAGCATCCAGGACCACCAGCCCAGGGGTGGCCCTCCCACAATGGCCTGGGCCCTCTCACATCAGTCACTAAGTAGGAAAACGCTCTACACTATTTCGTACAGCCCAACCTTATGGAGGCATTTTCTCAGTTGAGGTTCCCTCCTTTCGGATGACTCCAGCTTGTGTCAAGTTGGCATATCCAGCTCACCATCTGTTTTCTACAGAGAGAGCTCTTTTTTCTTTCCTTCCTTTTACTTTTCTTATCATGTTGGGAATGGCCTGCAGAGGTTCTGCCTTGGAGCCATTTGACTCATCTTCTGTTGGTCCTGTCCATCGCCTGACACAAGACTGTGGTTATTTGGATTGTAGTCATTTAAGCTATATGCTCACATGCTGGACTCATCTGAAGGCCATTGCCCTTGCTAACCCTTCTGCTTGGGTGCACTCTCCTTCTCAATTTCCTTTGGTTCCTTTCCTTCCTCCATTCAGGTCTTAACTCCTTCTTTGAAGGAGTTCGTCTGTCCCAATGCATTGATCTTTCACGCCCCCCACTCCAACTTGATTTAAGCACTCCTACTATCTGACCAAACTTTGTACCTTTACGTGGGAACTTGTGAAGGCTTGTCATTCTCCATTAAAATGTAAGCTTGTAAGTGCACAGACTTTTCCTGTTTCACTGCATTTGTCGGGGGCTATGTTTGCAATCATTTGATAAACATTAACTCAGCGAATCAAGGCAGTGAAATTGAGCAAAGGGTCTCTTCGGAGACTCATCTCCCATGGTTGATATTCTTCAGTAAAGGAAGGAAAGTTGGGGATTTGGGTCTGATGGTTGGGGTGCCATCAGAGTACCTTGTTTAGTGTGGTGGCACCAGAGCAGGGCATAGATATCTGACGCCAGAGGCTAGCCATTCGTGCTTGATCTTGTTCTAGCTGGGCTGCAACCCTAGTCAGTTCCTATCACTGGGAGTCTATGCTCTCTCTTTCCTCTTTGTAGGGGATGCTTGCCTAGCCAGGCTGTGGGTCTGGCTTCTTCTCCAAGATACTTGCTCTTGCAGCTGGGGAATGACTAAGCAGATTCTCCATCCCCTGGTGGCCAGCTGCCAGTTTGTAAGAGTCCATGCTACCAGCTCTAATGGGCTTAGGAGGGTTTATTCTTTTCCTGAAGGAGCCTCTTCCTCTACTTTGCCTTCAGAGGACATGCAGGCAGATGCCACCTCCACTGTTTTCTACGAGAGCCTTCCTGTTTCCTTTTGGCGTGTGCTACAAGGAAACAGAGGCAGAATGTGCCATAAGATTCCCATCCCTGTTCCTCACTGGCCAAAGCATGTTAGGGATTGCAGAATGACTGGCTGGTAGAGACAGTTCAGAAAGTAACATTAAAAATGGAGACATCATTTATTTTTCTTTGCTGAGTGTGAACCGTGCTGTATATCTGATTCTCACAATGGTCTTGAGATAAGTACTGTGGCTTTATAAACGAAGAAATGGACACAGAGTTTTCCAAATATGGATGCTTATCTCATAAAGGCACTTGTGTATGACAGTCAGATACAGGAAAAAAACTGAAATAATTTTTCCAAATATTTCTCCCATCTCCACCTCAGTTCACTTGAGGAAGACTTCTGTGAAACCCAGTGAAAGGTAAAAGATGTAATGTGGGAAACTGGTCTAGAATCATTGTTTGACACTATTCCTGGGAAAGCATAAACAAAGGCCAACTCATTCCAGTGAGGAACCAGTGAAAAACTAAAGTAAGAATGAGACCAAGTCTAACTAGGTGAACCGATGAGTTTTACTGAGGTTACTTACAGGAGTACGGGTGAAGGATGAGTTACAGGAACATAAGTGACTCAAAGATGGCTGTGTCACCAAAACCCACCCCAGCATGGATGACAGTTCATGAAATCTGGGACTCTGGCATACCCTGCATAGCCTGCAGGCAGCTCAAGTTGGAGAGTGTCTTTTTTTCAGGCTGCTGAGTGGTCTAAGCCTCTTCCAGGCAGGCCAGCTGGTCTCTGTTTCTTCCATCAAGCTTGGCTGGTCTAACCCTCTTCTAGGTAGCTGTCTTGTCTTGAGATTGTCTCTTGACAGTGCTTACTGCTTATGTACATCTGGGGAGAGAAGGTCTGAGTGTATCTGGTCAGTTTCAGGGACTTCCTGAAGCCTCGAGTTTAAGGAGTTTTAGGGCAGACTAGATGTTGCATCTTCCTTTAGAACACCCCTGGTTTTAATGAGCTCTCTCCCCTACAAGATGGAAGGATTTATCTCAGAGAACACTGCTATACAACAAAAAGAGAACTGAAGTGGGAGCTACTGGGTTAAACATGTAGCTAGAAAGAATGTTGCCAAAATGCTGACATTTATTGCAAATCCTCAAGAAAGAGTTACATCATGCTGCCATTCCTAAATTTAATTGACTAGAGGACATGTTTCTTTCTTCCATGAATATTTTGGGGCTCTAATGTTCCACAAACATTCTGGAAATTGCTGAGTTAGTACAAATCATGGACCTAAAAAGAAATCGTAAGCATTCCTTTTTTACATTCTTTAACACATATAGCTCTCCCATCTTGAATCCATCCATCCAAAGTGGTCCACATCTCAGGCACCAGACATGTTATTTTTCTCATCTTACTCATTAGCAACACAACACCACTCTATAGACTTTTATAAAGATGGAATCGTGAGAGGGCTGCTTTTAGATCTGAGTTTCCCAATTCAGATTCCCCCATTTTATTCTCTTCTCGTGTTTTCTTCTAGTTGATCATTCTCTTTCTAGGCATATACCAACCCAACCCAAACCTTGTTTCCTCCAGTTTAGTCTCCTTCTTCCTTAACTACCGTGTACAGAGAGATCCCTCCCTCGTAAACCCTAGTCTATCAACTCCGCCAGAATTTGGTATACACTTCGTCTTCATCAGATCACCCATTAAGAGGAGAGAGGATGGTAGAGAGAGGTGGGGGAGAGAGACTTTAGATGAGAAAACTAGCAGACAATGTGGTTCTGTTACTTGCCAACCATAACAAAGCAAGTCAGCGATGAAGCGAAAATCTTAGCTTAATTCTTCTAGCCTGAGGACCCACATTCTTTCTCCTGCTCTATACCATCTCTATGTTTCCTAGCTGATGAAGCCAAGGCCAATGGATGGAAAATCATACACAGCATGTTAGTCCCAGTGATGGGGCCACCTGCAAAGTCTCAAAGTGGGGGTATTTCCTCCTTAGCAGGCTGTATTCTCCCATTTGGTACAGGGTCCAGGTACCACTGCTCCTCTTACCTGGGTGCCATGGAAATAGTAGCTTGCAGCTCTAGCAACAGCAGGAGGAGCTGGTCTCACCCTTAGGGAGCAGCCAAGGCAGGTCAGCCTACTAACCTGCAGACCCAGCATCTAAAATAAACCAAGCAGCAATCCCAATGGAAACCAGGCATTCAGCCCAAAAGAAACAGCTCAGTCTTCCACCAACCAAGGGCCACTGAGCAAATACACTTGGAGCTGTTGTTTTAGTCTTTTTTTTTTTTTGAGAATGAGCCATAGTCACCCTGTTGTTAGAATTTTGGGCTGGCAGATATTGAGGGAACCAAGACGCAAGAGAAACTTTGTTGTGAGTGTGAGGTGTGGTGTGCTATGGTGGGAACAAGGAAGGACACAGTTGTGTCTTTCTACAATGCCAGAATTTATTAAATAATAACTACACAAGTCACATCAGTATGGTTGGCTATAAAGTCCCTTGATAACTGACTGTTGGCAATCATAGGTTCTTTTACTCCAATCTTCATTACTACTGTAATTCTCAGATCACATACGGCACTCCACACAGTGCTTTGCCCTGAGAGACTCCATTTTACAAGCAGTATCTGATGCCAGTGTATATGCAGAAGCAGGGGGACTCTATACTTTGCTGAGCACATAGAACCATACACAAGTCACAGACCGATAAATAACTTATTCCTATTAATCATGGAAATAGGGGCATGTGGGTGTATTGAAATCATATCATAAGTATGCTGAGAAATTTTTGATTTTTAGAACATTTTTAGTTCCTTGAGAATTTCATATAATATATTTTGATCATATTTATTTCCCTTCCTCAAACTTCTCACAGACCCACCACCTACTCACTCAAATTTTTGTTCTTCTTCTTTCCCTCCCCCCAAACCCATCAAGTGCAATTTGTATTACTCATTTACTATTGGATGTGTGGATTTCCAATGGAATATGGTCCATCTACAAGGGGCTACACCCTCAGAGAAAACCAACTCTCCCTGTCCCAGCAGCTATCTTAATTAGGTATTGGGCGTTGTTCGCACCCTCTCCATACTGGATTTTGTCTGGCGTCAGCTTACATGGCTTTTGTCCATGATGTCATAACTACTGTGGACTCATATATGCAACTGTCCTGTTGTGTCCAGAGAATACTGTTCCCTGGCAGTCGTCCGCCACCTCTGACTCTTACAATCTTTCCACCCTGTGGTAGTTTGAATACAAATGACTCCCAAAGGCTCATATATTTGAATGCTTAGTCATCAGGAAGTGGCACTGTTTGAAAAGATTGCAAGGATTAAAAGATGTGGCCTTGTTGGAGTAAGTGTGTCACTGGGTGTGGGTTTTGAGGTTTCAAAAGCCTGTGATAAGCCCAGAGTGAGTCTCTCTCTGCTTATGGATCAGGATGTAGTTCTCAGCTGCTGTTTTGGTGTCTGCCTGAATGTTGCAGTGCTTCCCACCACGCTGATAATGGACTAAACTTTAGCAAACCCCCAGCTAAATGCTTTCTCTTACAAGAGTTGCACCAGTCACGTGTTTCTTCACAGCAATAGAACAGTGACTAAGACACACATCTTCAACAGAGATCCCCGAGCCTTGGGAGGAGGGGCTCTGATACAGATGCTCCATTTAGGTTTGAGCATCTGACATCTCTTATTCTCATTTTGACCAGCTGTGGGTGGGGTGGGATGCCCCTCCCATCATAAGTCTTAGTCATTTGCATACTTTGTCTCCATTTGGTGGCTGTTTGGGAAGGATTAGGAGGCATGGCCTTGTTGGAGGAGGTGTGTCACTAGGGGCAGGCGTAAGGTTTCCAAAGAGTCTTGCCATCCCTAGTACACTCTTAACTCCCTATTTGTGGACAGGATGTGGTTTCTCAGCTACTGCTCCCGCGTCATGCCTGCCTGCCTGCCTGCTGGCACACTCCCTGGCACGATGGTGATACAAGTTCTATCTTTCTGGAGCTGTAAGCCCCCAATTAAACACTTCTTTCTATAAGTTGCTTTGGTCTTAGTGTTTCATCACAACAATAGAAAAGTAACACATATAGTGGGTCTCTGTGTTAATTGCCATCTACTGCAAAAAGAAGCTTCTCTAATGAGGGCTCAGAGATGCATTCATCTATGAGTATAACAAAAAGCCACCAGGAGTTGGTTTAATACCTTGTCAATATAGCAGAGTAATAATATTATGTTCTTTTGGGCCTGTGACCTCTCTAGACACAGTTTCTTGTCCCTGATAACAGTATTCTGAGAACTTAAAAGACATAAACCAAGGAAAGTATACTACTTCCTTAACCTAAACCCCACAAGGAGGAGGACACCTAAAATGTTGACAGTAGCTCCACTGGTCTGTCATCTGACTACCAGGTGTGTACCAAAGGACTCACAGACAGAGAACTCATGGCTGTTCCAGGGCTTTGGCTCTACTTGGTTCCACTGTTTCCCACTGTCCCCTGTTTGAATTGATATCTTTCTGTCTACCTGCTACCTGTCTGTGGTGGTTTGAATGAAAATGGCCACTCATAGGAAGTGACACTATTAGAAGGTATGACCTTGATGAAGTGGGTGTGGCCTTGTTGGAGAAAGTGTGTCACTGGGGGTAGGCTTTGAGGTTTCAGATTCTCAAGCCAGGTTCAGTGTGTCTCTTTCTCTTCCTGCTGCTGGCCAATCTAGTTATAGATATCTTGGCTCCTTTTCAAGCCCCATGTCTGCCTGCATGCTGCCATGCTTCCCACCATGATGACAATGGACTAAGTCTCTAGACTGTAAGCCAACCCCGATTAAATGTTTTCCTTCCTAAGAGTTTCCATGGTCATGATGTCTCTTCACAGCAATAAAACCCTAACTAAGACAAAAGTGGGTACCAGGGACTATCGTGTTGCTGCGCTAGGCTTGACTATGCTTTTATTTGAGGAATGTGGACTTTGGGACTTTGGATTAGTAAAGCAGTAGAATGTAGGGGCATGGAAGACACTGGTGCTGAGGGTGATTTGAACTGTGGGGGCCTGGCTCAAGAAGTTTGAGAGAAGAATGTTAATATGTGATCTAGAGATTGTTCCTGTGATATTTTGGTAAAAAATATGGCTGCTTTCTTCTGCCCTTGTCAAAAAAAATCTGTTTGAGGTTAAATTTATAGAGTTATGGATTAAGAGCTTTGGCAGAGGAGATTTCTAGATAGCCTAGTCTTGACTGGATTGCTTGGCCATTCTTATGCAAATCTATAATGAAAGGGAGCCAGGAAAACTACAAAATGTACAATATGAGGAGATAAGGGGAACCAGGAAGTTAAACAGACTAAAGAAAAGCCGGATGCTAAGTGAAATAAAGGGAGTGGTGACCTCAGAGAAAAACCCCAGCCAGTAAGCTTCCAACTTGTGAAAGGGAATTAAAGGAAAGTAAAAAGGAATTAAAGAAAAGTTTAGGCCTGGGCGTGATGGTGCACACCTTTAATCCTAACACTCAGAAGGCAGAGGCTGGCTAATATTTGAGTTTGAGGCCTGGCCTATAGAGTGAATTAAAGAATGGCCAAACTTAGGCAATGAACAAGACCATTGAAAACAGAAAGCTGATGAAAATGTATTTGAATGAGGGAACCATGTTCCAGCCTAGCAATCAGCTTCAGCCATTTGGTTCTGGGTTTAGAATCAAGGATATAAGAAAGGCGTTATGGAATCTCCCTCTGTACTAAGGGAAGCTGCTGAGGCCAGGTGTGTCTCTGCATGGAAGCCCAAAGAAACCATTGTGTGGAGTTCTGAAAGTGAAGCCTGGATTGCCTTGGGACCCCAAGATGTTGGAAATGCCAGAGCTGTGGGATATCATCTGAGGAAAGCTGCAGACTGGGTGTAGAAACAGCCCAAAATAGAGGAGTATGTTGTAGTTAACAAAACTGAAAGGAGTTGGAGATCTGAAGAGTGCTTTGACATCAGACATGGAGATGCAGAGTTTGGAGTTTGTCCAGCTGGTTTTAGGTCTTCTTTTGGTCTAATACTTCTGCTCTATGCTCCCTTTCCTCCCTTTTGGAATGATAATATATATCCTGTGTATGGTGTAAGTATGTGTTCTGTCTTTTCATTTTGATTTCACAGGGGGTTACAGGTAAGAGATTGCCATTAGTATCCAAAGAGACTTTGGACTTTTAAACAGGGTTGAGACTGATAGATTATGGGGCCTTTAGAAGCTGGACTGAATGATTTTCGCATTATGATATGGCTACAAGTCTATGGGAGCCAGGGGGTGGAATTGGTGATTTGAATAAAAATGGGCCCATAAGTTCATAGAGAGTAGCACTATTAGAAGGCGTGGCCTTATTTATAGTAGGTATTGCCTTATTGGAAGGAAGTGTGTCACTGGGGGTGGATTTTGAGGTTTCAGATGCTCAAGCCAGGTCCTAGTGTGTCTCTCTCTTTCTGCTGACTGCCAATTCAGATACAGAACTCTCAGCTCCTTCTCCAGCACCAAGTATGCCTGCATACTGCTGTGCTTCCTGCCATGAAGACCATGAACTAAATCTATAAACTGAAAGCCAGTCTCAATGAAATGTTTTCCTTTATAAGAGTTGCTATGATCATGATGTCTCTTCACAGCAATAAAACCTTAACTAAGATAGCATCCTTCCATCTGGACCTGCTGTTCATCTGTTTGTCTGTTCATTCATCTGAACTCTGTCCTGTCCCTTGTCTCTACAGCCTCCATGGTCCCTCATCTAATTTTGCAATTAACTTGACCCTGTCACTCACAGAGTCCTGACTCAACAGCAGCATCTCTAACAGAATTCATTATATTATTCCCACAGACACTCTGTGTATTCATATCTGTTTCTGCCTTTCAGGCATTGAATTTTGTTATGGCCCCTTTAATCCTTTGAAATAATTTTGTGACCAACATACATGCAGATTTTCACATCTCTATTATATTTATATGTCATTCTATCTATCATCTATCTACTATCTATCTACTATCTATCATCTATCTATCTATCTATCTATCTATCTATCTATCATCTATGTAATCTATCTTTGCTTCATTATGTGATGTGAGAGTTAATTTTAATTGTTAAGACCAAAACAAAAGGATCTATGTTTGCCTCAGCTGGCTTTCAAGGAAATCAGGACCACTTGACAAAACACTTCCAGCAATACCACTTTACATTGTGGCTGTATTGTCATTCAGCCATTCTTTTTTTTTTTTTTTTTTTTTTTTGGTTTTACGAGACAGGGTTTTTCTGTTTTGGAGGTTGTCGGTCCAGCCTGGCCTCGAACTCACAGAGATCCGCCTGCCTCTGCCTCCCGAGTGCTGGGATTCATTCAGCCATTCTTACATTGGAAAGACACAAACATGTGTGTTTGTGTTTCTCAAATATCACACTCATGATAATGGCTATCTCTACTCCTAGTACATTTAACTCCATCTCCTACTGCTAACTTTATTACACAATTGTGTTTTCACTTGTAAAATTTAAATTACAAATTCTCCATAGCATTTTGAGTTGAAAACTGCAGTATGAGGCTTTTGTTTTCTTATCAAGTTTTCCCATTAAATTGACGTCTCGGAGGGTTCTGTTCCAGGAGAGAGGTCAGTATTTCTCAAAGAGTCAGTTCTGAAGAACATAGCTGTCAAAAAACTCTGTCTCTGAAGTCCTTGTCATGAAGGCATCCATAAAAGTTCCAGGTTTCTGGGGTAACCAGCAGTTGCCAAGAGATGAGTTATTATACTTAGATTTCTTATAATTCTCCTTGCCAGTAGCTAGACATACTTGTTGAGAGAGGGGGGTTTCTCCGCTCCTTACTCAGAAGATTTGGAAAATGACTCCTTTGCAGTTTTGCAGCTACAAAAGCAATCAAGGGTTTGTGTTACTGCAGAGGGATGACTTCTTTTTTTTCTCCCCTTGTGCCTGAGATGAAGAGGACTCGAGAGTTGAGGATCTCCCTAAGCATTTAAAAGTCTAGGAGGAAAAGCAAACAAGCACAGCTTCTTCAGCTAGATGAAGTAGATACAGGGGGAGGCAACCATGATGATGGGGAGGGGGCACACACACTCTCTGGGGGCTTCACTCACAAATGTGCAGATTTACTTTCTTGTCCAGGATTTTGGGGAAGGAGGCAGTTGGCAGCACCTCAGAAGAAAAGAATGCTGAGCCCAATTTGTCTTTAAAGTTTGAGTTTTATTTTTTTTTATGCTTAACAAGTTTTTTTCCTTTTTTTTATCATTTTTTATTTTAATTTTAAATAGCTTGTTTTACATGTCAATCCCAGTTCCCTCTCCCTCCCCTCCTCCCGCATTCCCCTTCCCCCCCTCCCTCCCACCCTATTGCCAAATCCTTCCAGATAGGGGATATCTAGAGTCTGTCATTTTACTCTTGGTAGGGTCAAGGCACTCCCCTAAGAGTCCAGGCTGAGAGAGCATCTCTCTTTGTGCTATAGGCACATGAAGACAGTTTGTATACCAGGGATAGACACTGATCCACAGCTCAGGGCCCCATAGGTTGCCCAGGCCTTCTCACTGACACTCACATTTGGGGGGTCCAGATCAGTCCCATGCTGGCCTCCCCACTGTCGGTCTGGGGTCCAAGAGCACTCCCCTGTTCAGATCAGCTGTCTCTGCTGGTTTTGCCAGCCCATTCTTTGCCAATTTGCTCATCACTCCTCTCTCTCTGTCACTGGGTTCCTTGGGTTCAGTTCAGTGCTTAGTTGTGTGTTTGCCTCTGCTTCCATCAGTCACAGGATGAAGGCTCCCGGATGGTTATAGACATCAAGTTCATTATCAGGAATGGGCATTCGAGGTGGTCCCTCCACTATTGCTTAGCTTGCCAATTGATGTTATACCTTTAGATCACTCGAGGTCACTCTGGTGCCTGATCTGTCTTCGATCCTATGATTCCCTCTTCCCCCTATTCTACCCCCACCCCCTCAACTTCCTGTTCCCCCATGACCAACTCCCTTCCTCTTTACCCCCTCTATTTCCTTCTTAAATTGATATTTTTGATCAGCACAGTGGCATTTTCACACATATCCTTATACTTTCTTCTTATTATTTCCCTTCACTTCCTTTCCCATTCCCCTCCCTCCTTTTTGCTGGTCTCATTCCCCACTGCCCCAATAGTCACTCTTCTGCTTTCATGACACAAAAATCATGCTCCCCTCTCAGTCCCCTCTCCTCCACGATCCCTTTGTTCCCTTTCTACTTCCAAGTCATACCCCCATACTCACAAATTTAAATCCGTATTTCCCATAAGAGAAAAAACATGGTTTAATATTGGGATGACAGAACCTGCTTATCTCAGTCAGCTGTTAGGTAAACGAGGACAATCTGACAAACTACTGCCAAGAAAGCGGCTGTGCCTTGTGAATTTACAGTCATCCAATGACACAGACACTGTGGAAAGACATAGATGTGTTTTCTCTGTCTCTTTAACCAAGTTTGGCTTATTTTACTTAACATAATGATCTCCAGTTCCATCCATTTCCCTGTAAATGTCAAAATTTCATCTTTTTGTAGTCAAATAAAATTCTACCGTGTGCACATACACCATATTTTCCTTATCTACTCATCTGTGGATGGACATCTAGGTTGGGTCCACATCTTGGCAGGAAATATAAATATTTTCTCTGTCGTGTGTTTTCTTTGGGCATAGACCCGGGAATGGTATGGCTATACCATGTGTTCTATTTTTAGTTTTCTGAGGAACGTCCATACTTAGTTCGTTGATTCCATTCTGTGCCTCATTGGTACGTGGTATCTTAAGAAAGGGAAAAGGCAGACTGATGGCTGAGAGGCCAAGAGGGGACTGATCCAGATCCATGAAAGTAGTGTCAGTGAGGAGGCCACAGAAATCACTGGGGCCTTGGGTAGTAGATCAGTGTTTACCATGGTTTGTGAATGATCTTTGGGAGCCCATTCCAAATAGAGGGATGCTCTCTCAGCCTGGACACATGGGGAAGAGCCTAGGTCCTGCCCTGAATGAAATGACAGACTTTAGAGATCCCCCCAAGGAGGACCTCACCCTCCCTGGGGAATGATGTGGAGATTGGGTTGGGGGGGGACTGGGGGAGGGACAAGAGAGGAGGGGTGGGCGAGGGAGCTGGGATTGACATGTGAAGCATCCATGTTTCTAATTTAAATAAAAACATAAATAGAGGAAAAAAGAGAAAGGGAGAAGGAGGAGACTGGCTCTAGTTCAATGCCTACCCTGACTTAGGTATCAAAGGTATCATATCAGGTTCAGGGAAGTAAAATCATTAAGACTGATATTTGTGAGAAAAGTTCCTATCTAGAGGCAAGCCCTGCCTCAGAGATAGACGGTAAGTAGTTGTCATGTCAGTTGTAGACTGGGTTGACCCTGAGTGCTGTCAGCTTGTAGGGAGGGATAGATGTCACTTGCTATGTCTGGTTGTAAGTTGTACTGTGCTATATGCTGCTGGAGTAAGCAATATGTGATTTTTCAAAGACATCAATGTTCATGTTGTCCCAGGATGGATGTCCCAGTGGAGAGATGTGGGATGCAATGCTGGGTTCAGGGTATGGATATTCAGGGTCTAGTGATGGGCTCCTTTCTGAACTTAGAGACATTTTTTCTTTCATTTTCTGATGTCTCTAGGCCTTAGTAGTTTTAAAATGCAGAGTAATATTTTCTTAGGGGTTCCCCTTTTAATACCTTAAACATGTTTTCCTTAGTCTTTCTCATCTTGAACAGATTATTTATTGAGATGAACTTTCAGATAAACAAATTATACCAATGAAGTTAATTCATATCACTATGCAAAGACTTCTATAGGAAAGGAAGATTTTTGATTGGATTAGGCAAGAAATTGGCAGACTTTTTCTGTATAGGGGCAGGAGGCAGATGCCTTTAGTTGCTAGTCATTTAGTCTGTGATCTTTCTTTGTAATGCTGAAGTTTGAACCCAGGTCCTAGTGGACGCTGGACAAGGGCTCTACTGTGGCACTACATCTTTAGCCCTCAAGCAGTCTGTCCTCATGCTGCAGATACTCACATTGTAAAAGTGGCTGCACACGTTACTGATACAAGAATGGGGGTGGCTGTGTGACCCCCGGACCTTTGTTTATGAATGCAAATTTGGGTTTCATTGTGTTCATTTTTCTTTGCCCAGCCATTGAAAAATGTAGAAAAGAATCTTGGCCCATGGAGTATAGGTGAAAAACTCAGGATATTTTGCACACACCGGCCCTTGTTTTCCTCATCATGGAAGATGATCTGCTCTGTGTCTGGAGCTGTAGTTCTGCTTGGAGATTCTTTGCATAACTCCCCAGTTTGTCCCTTCTGTCAAATTCTATTGCATGCTAGGGCTGCTTCTGGTGCAGGGGGTTGAGCACTGACCGAGGAGAGCACCCGCTGCTGAGTAGCTTGCATTTCCCTGACCTTGGCAGAAGGATTTGAGAACTGAGTAAGGATTTAGATCTTAGTTCTTACTTCCTTGAACAAGACTCTCTTAGTCCTGGGGGTCTGATTTTCTTGCCTTGCTGAGCTGTGGCATCTGATGACAGGTACCTTGGTTGTCTGTTATGTTTGGGGATAGGGTGGAGTGGGGGTGTGGTAGAGTGGAGGATGGAGGTGTGAGCTCAGTGGCATGCTTGGAGCTAGTGCTCTGGGATAACTTTAATGCTATGAATTCCCAGTTGGAAAGACCAGCCAAAGAGTAGAAGAATAAAAATAAAAAAATGAGCAAAATAGCATAGAACCCAAGACCTTAGGGCTCAGTGTATTCTGGTACAGCATTCCAGTGGGATTCTGGGATACTTGTCAACAGCCTGGCTGCTCTTGGACTTTCCCATGGCCTATTCCAGGACAACCATAGATCTGCAGATGTTCCCTCAGGACCAGGCCATGGCAAAGGCCCATTTCAACAGCAGCTACTGTTGCTCCCAGGGCCAGAGGCCAGTAGTCATGTGACCTCTGGCAGCAACCCACCCCCAGATCTCACCCGCTTCCCAGCAGGTGAATGGCAGTCCCTGTGTGTTCCTCTTGGATGCAGACAGGTTTTTTTCCCCTGTGGTGTAGAGGCAACAGATATGGCTGCATGGAAACAGATGGAAGGACGCCATGCAGTAAGTGGGGAATTACCCCATGATCCAAAGGGGTATTTGTTGCATGTTGCAGGGCAGGGTAAAGAAATGAGCCTGGAGAAGAGAGGACAAGTTATGGGGACTGTTGTCTTTCTTCTGATATATGAGGGTAAAGATAAAACTACCCTCAAACTTACTGGCTTTTGACAAAGGCCATTTTTCACAGTCTGGTGCCTTGATTAGTAATGCTATTCACTTCTTATTGCAATAAAATACCTAAGAAAACCACTTAAAAGAAGGGCAGGTTTGCTTTGTTCCCAGATTTTAGGGGCATTAGATAGTTCCCAGGGGTTCTGTCACTTGTGGACCTTTGCATGCTGAGGAGACATGGTAGAGACAGATGGCTCCCTATGCGATAAACAGAAATCAGGCAGGCAGGCAGGCAGGCAGGCAGGCAGGCAGGCAGGCAGGCAGGCAGGCAGACATAAAATGCCTGAAGACAAAATCTGTACTTGGAGGGCATGCCTGTAGTTGCCTGCCTTCTCCATCTAGGCTGTACTCCAATGGTTCATTCAGTTATGAACTCATTAGTAGATTAATTTCGTGATGAGGCTAATGTCCTTAT
This sequence comes from Mesocricetus auratus, assembly GCF_017639785.1. NCBI lineage: Eukaryota > Metazoa > Chordata > Mammalia > Rodentia > Cricetidae > Mesocricetus > Mesocricetus auratus. The sequence continues at coordinate 35,348,765 of NW_024429194.1, read as the reverse complement.
GACATAACCACCTCTCAATAACATTCCAACTGTGGATCATTTCAACATGTGAACCTCTGCGGGGGGGGGGGGTGTGCTTCTTATCCAAACCATAACCGTTAGGCTCTGCTAAGTGTTGTCTCTCACTGGAGTCCTTTTGTTCAGTGGTGCTCTGATGGCCCTTGGGGTTGGAGTCATCTGAAGGCTTGGCTTGGCTTAATATTCAAGACAGTTCCTTATCTCACATGCCTGGGCCTTGGGTCAGGTTGGCTGGAATGGCAGGAATGGCAAGCAGTCCCTCCCCATCCCCCACTGCTTCAAATGGCTAACTTGGGTTACCATACAAATATGGAGGGCACGGAAGGGCTGGGCTTGTGAGGAAGCTGGGTTTCTTCAGAGGAAGCAAGGAGGAAGTGGCTTATCTTTTTTAGGGCTAAATCTACACTGTTCTAGAATATTTTCTGCATTAACTTGTTGATCAAGCACTACTCTCCCACCAGTGCAGATTCTAGGACACAGAGGGTTAGATTCACCTCTCTAAGGAGGGAAGACCGGAGCATGCAGGTAGAGATGAGATGGATGGTGGTCACCTTGGAGAGAAGCCAAGACTGAGGCAGAAGGGGACCAGGAAGGCAGCCAGAACTTAGTAGTCAGGGCATGAGGAAGACAGCCAGCACTCTTGGATCACATGGGTGAGGCAAAAGTGGCAGGTAGGTTGGATCCTCATGAGCTGTGGTAAGGAAGTAAAATCTTAATTTCAAGGTTTCTTTTATATTTGCATACATTAATTATACAAATACAAATAATTGGTTTCATTATGACATTCTCAAACATGCATGTATTTTGGTCATATTCACCCTCTCTTGTCCTCCAGATGCCACTGATTCCTTCCTCTTCTAACTAGTCCCCTACTGCTTTCACGCCTTCATTTGTATGTTTGCTTCGGAAGTGAATTGAATCTCAGTTACCTGTAAGAGTGTGAGTGAGGAGGTGCTTTCATGAGCATGAACAACTTAACCATGGCTACACCACTCAAGATGTTCCCTCTCCCAGAAACTTGTGAATATGAGTTAGAGCTTTTTTTAGGACACACACACACACACACACACACACACACACACACACACACACACACAATGTCATATATCAGTATTCCCAAGGCTGATGACTATAAGGAATCTGTCTTCTGCTTCCTCCCAGTCAAGCCCAGTTAGTTGTCCTAACGTTCAGGGCTGATCTATGGTCTTTGAGCTCCCAGACCTTTTGTGACTGCCCTTTCTTCCTGCTCCAGGATTGATGTTACAGTCCTGGTCTTAGGGATCTCTACTGAGTTGTGCATGGATTTTTTTCTGTCTCAAGTTGTCATATTTGGAGCCCTTGTTCTACCAGGAGCTGTCCCCTGTCTCCCTACCCCCGTGGCTTGTCATATGGATCATATTGCCTAAAGTGTGCTCCCAGGACTCCATCTGTCAAAATCTCAAATTCTGCCCTCCTCTAAAACCTACCTTCAGGAAGATGGCTTAGTCAGTGCCTGCCCTGCAAGTACAAGGGCTGAGTTTGAATCTGCAGAACCATGTAAAAGCTAGTCATGGTGGTACATGGCTGTTACCCCTGGGGTTTGGGCACAGAGGTTCTTGATGCTTATTGACCAGTCAGCCTAGCTGAATGATGAGCTCCAGACTCAGTGAGATCCCTTCCTCAAAGCATGAGGTGGGAGTAATAAGGAAAGACACTTGATGTCCGGTCTTTAAGTGTGTGCCCACATCCACATACTCCCTGACTCCTGGAGACCCAATGCTTTGGGGAGCATGTGCTCTCTGTTTGTCTCATTCCTATTCCCCTGACCATTGCTTCAAGGTCTTCAGGGACAAAAACCACCAGATGACCTTGCTGCCTCTGCCCCACGGCTCTATGCCCCGCACACAGCAATCATCCGGTTGATGGCCTATTGAATTCAACAGTGGTTTCTTTGGGCCACCAGTCTCTGATTGTCTCTTTCCTTTCCCATGGCAAATTGCAGCATTCAGCTCCCAGCAACTCCTGGTCCAGGGCCCTGAGGTTCCTGGCAGGCCATTCCCTCAGGACCATGGGACTGCTGTTCCCAGATGGCCAGGCCTGTGCAGGCTGAAGCTGGGTCCCAAGGAGATGGAGAACCTCTGACTCCATGGGCTCCCCTGGCTCCTGGCTCCAGCTGCCTCATACTTGTTTTCCTTGGCACAAGGAAGTCCCTAGTCCATTTATAGGCATACATCCATCTCTTACTCTCTTAACAAAAAAAATTATGGTGACTTTGGCTTCAAAAAGGAGAAAAGAGATGGAAGCAGAGGCTGCCCTATGCCGAGGAGCTATTTCACATGAGGCCGCTTGGGCTTCCTGCAATAGTCTATCCATCCTGGAGAACTGACACCATTCTTCCTGGCCACCAGCCCTGTCCCCATATCTCTGCCCCAGAAATTCAGACATTACTAATGGGCTACATGGGCAACCGGTATGTCTGAAATTTTTGCCACTAAAGAGGGAAAGGGGTGTGACTGCCTGGCTCCAGCCATGTCCATATTATCCTAGGGTCATTCATCTGACATCAAAATAATCAATGACCACTGTTAAACTCTGAGAAGTGGGGTGCTCTGATTAGTCAGGCTACACCTACAAGCCAAGAAAAGACTAGAACATTAATCATTAAGTAGTCCCCTACCTCTGCCAGCATTTTTAAGGAGTTTGTAAACAGCATCTCCTATGTCCCTCGCAGTCACCCTTTGAAGTAGTGCTTATTATTAATCCCAATGTAGAAATGAAGAAACTGAGGCAGAACAGACTAGGTCACTTCCCTTGTCACTCCAGTGTCAGCAGTATGGCTGGGATTTGAGTCTTGGATACCTGGATTCTGAGTCTGCCAATCAATTGGCATGGCTTTTGTTGCTCATCCAATTAAGGTGTTGAAATACTAACAAAGGCACCTAGTCCTTCTTATATGTCTGAAAGCATTGGAAAGGGCCAGTGTGTCTGTCTGAGAATTGTGGACAAATGACTGGACGAGTCGGAACCAGTTCTCGGCACAGGTAATTCAGTTTGGTTCAAATTCTGACTTTCCCACAGCTTTTGGTTTCTCAGCCTAGCTTTGTGTGCCCATTTGGAAAGGCAGATTAACAAAGGGATTTACTGGGGTTTCCAAGAGCAACCTCCTTTTCTTGGCTCCAATATCTGGCCTGGGAATTCACTAAGTAGCCAATTAGTTCATTTTCTTTTCTCCATTCATTCATCAAGCTCTGATTCTACTTCTTGTGTGTGCAGGACACCTTATGGGCACCAAGAGGACACGTGGAGAAACAGATCTTGCCTCTGCTTTGAAGCAATGGCTAACAACACTGTGTACACTGCAATGGCTAGAATTCCTCTGTACGCTGCAATGGTAGCAAGTTCCTGTGTACTCTGTAATGGTTAGTGTTCCTGTGTATGCTGCAATGGCTAACATTCCTGTGTACTGTGCAATGACTAGAGTTCCTGTGCATGCTGCAATGATTAGTGTTCCTGTGTATGCTGTAATGGTTAGTGTTCCTATGTGCACTGCAATGGTTAGCATCCCTGTGTACACTGCAATGGTTAATGTTCCTGTGTACTCTACCACTGAAACTGGAAGCCTAGGAGGTGTAGTGGCACATGCCTATAAATCTCAGCACTTCAGAGGCAGAGGCAAGAGGACCAGAAGTTAAAGGTCACTCTCAGTTATATATCTAGTCTAAGGCCAGTGATCATGTCTTAAAAATTAAAACCAAGGCTAGTGAGATGGCTCAGTAGGAAAAGGTGCCTGCTAGCAAGCCTGGTGACCTGAGTTCAATCCTGGGTACTCACATCATAGGTTTTATTCTCTAGAGAATAACTGGGATCCGGAGGTCATTTCTTAGTGTTCCCAAATTCAGGTGGAGAAAGACTCCTGTAAGCTGTCTTCTTAACACACACACACACACACACACACACACACACACACACACACACACACACTGAATAAAACTAAAAGTTAAAAACAAAACAACCCCCAACTCCCAGGAGCCTACCTGTTGCTGTCTCTGTGCTATCTGGGAGGATTGTTAGTACTTTCTGGAAAATTGCATGAGGTGTGCTTTACTGGTCCCCCTCCTCCCCGTCCCTCCCCACCAGGTCTTCCAGCCCCCCACCCAATCTCTACTTCAATCCCCAAGGAGGGTGAGGCCCTCCATGGTGGATCTCCAGTAACTATCATTTCATCCAGGGCAGGGCCTAGGCCCTCCCCCAAGAGTCCCGGCTGAGAGAGCCTCCCATATTGTGGCATGGGCACTCAAAGTCGATTTGTACGCCAGGGATAATTTTTGAAATCGTTGTCCTTGATAAATTATTTTGGGAAGCTTCAAACAAACTATGTTTCTGAGAATTACAGATTATTATCACCCACATTTCTTATACCTATGAGATTAGTCAGACATAGAAATTTGATCTTCAAACACTTCATAGACCTGCAGAATATGGCATTTAAATGTTTTAGTATCAGTACTCTGCTGACATGAGACACAACTGCTCCTGAAAGCACCAAGCTATTCCTGAGTATGTGTTGGACACTGATGACACTCCTTCTGGAGTTCATTCTCTCCTCAGTTAATGGCCTCTTGGGCAAAGAACTGACTCTACCTCGACTGCTGACTTTGGACATGCTGTCCTAACTGAGCTTGGAGGAGATAAACTTATAGAAGACTGCTGAACCTTGCCAAGTAAGGGTAAGAGAGCCTTTCAATCTCCCTGCTTCTGTGTTGGTTAGTCAGTTACTCTGGGCCTTAGCCAAAGCTGGTTGCCCTACGCTGCTGTGAGACCTTGGGTGACTGTCCAGGTAGTCTGCCATTTCTGTCTTCACTGCACCTTTTGGAAGTTGCTTGCCTGCACATCCCGCCTACCCTAGTTATTTGTCGTCTTCCTTCTCAGGTCTTTGATGGGGCTGGAGATTAGACTGTCACAATTATTGTCTTTCTTCCTAGACAGAAACTTAAACTTTCCAGATTAGGACAGCTCTATAGTAATCTCTGTGATGCCTTTACCCTAGGACTGGACATGCAGTTCTTGCTATTTGCTCCATGTTGCTTCACTGGCAATAGGTCTTAAAGTGTGGATGTTCTTATATTTCCTTCTCCTAGAGCGTACTTGATTTTTGCTATCTTTGTATATAGTTTTGTACCAAACCTAAACCTTTTTCTTTAGACTGAAAGGGGAATTGCAGTGAGATATTCACCCCCACCCCCACCACCACACCTGTAGTGCTGACCACTGAAGGGGAAAGTCCTTCTGTGTATACGTTTCTCTTGTTGGTTAATGAATAAAACACTGATTGGCTGCTTGGCCAGACAGGAAGTGACATAGCTGGGCAGAATCAGAATATAAGCAGGGACAAACAGGAGATCGATCTTCTCTTCTCTTCTCTTGTCTTCTCTTCTCTTGTCTTCTCTTCTCTGCGGAGACACTGAGTCAGCCGTCATCATGTAGCAGGTAAAAGGAGTTGCAGGTCTAGTAAGCTGAGATCATGTGGAAACACTTAGATTAATAGTTATGGGTTAAAAATAAGAAGCCCAAGTCGCCAGCTAACAGCTTTATACTAATATAGCGTCCCTGTGTTTTCTTTGGGACTGAGAAGGGCCACGGGACCCAGGCAGTCCAGAGAAAACCTCACATTACAGACAGGTGCAGACATGACAGAAAATAGGATTAGGTCTGGGGTCGGGACCCATGCTCGCTCTCTTGGTTTTGGTCGGGTCGCAGAGAGCAGCCTGGGTAGATACTTGGAACAGGAACTTGTGGGGGTCATCTGTTTCTTGTGTAAGTGTCTTCTCCCCCGAATAAAATTGTATTAACCTATATTGTGCCTAGTCCAGTGAATCTTGATCCATGCCTCTACACATATGCTTTGGTTGGTTTTCTTTCCAGTATCAATTTTTCTTTGCTCCTTCAAAATGGCTTCTGGCTTTATTTGGGAATTCAGATGACTTCAGGGAAGTTCCTTCTTCTGTAGGCTGAGTATGGGAAGCTATGGCAATTAATACTGCCAACCTGATCTGAAAGTATGTAGGGAACAAGCCTCCAGGCACATAAGTAGAATTGTTTAGATTAGGTTCATTGAGCTTGGAAGACCCACCCTGAAAGAGGGCAGTGCCTTTCCCTCAGTCCTAGACTGTGCACAAAGGAGGAAGGTAGCTAGGCGTGATAATCTATTGTTCTCTGTTTTCCCACTGTGGATACAATGTACCCAACTGCCTCAACTCCTGCTACCAGGACTTCCCAGACACAACAGAGTGTACCCTCAAACTGTGAGCCCAGGCAAAGCCTTTCTCCCTTAGATAACTTTTGTCAGAGTATTTTACCACAGCCATGTGGGGACACCAGACCTTGAGCAGAAACCCACTTCCCCTTCGGCCTGGGAGCAGGCATCTATGTAATGTTTACTGAAAACAATTCAGTGCTTTAGGGCTCAGATAGGGCTTGCTCACTGAAATACCATGCCTTTCACACCCCCTACGGCTAGATGCCTCTTCCTGTTTCCCTGTGGTGTCTCCCCGATTCTGGGGCCGGAGATTAGACCACCAGCCAGGAGGAAAGAATGGTATGTAGATGAATGGCAGAAGTCCTTAAAAAGGGAAGCTCCTTTTTCTTAGAGAGACTTCTCCTGAGAGCTCTCCTAAGCGGACTGGGGTCTCCTCCTAAGCTGACTTGGGAAGCATAAAGTTTTCTTAAAGCAACCGACCGGTCTCTGTGTCATCTATCCCGACCACCTCGCTACATTCTTGGATGCAGGCCGCACAGCAGGTGCGACACAGCCATAGAAAAGTAACTGAGCTAGAAGCTCAGTCAAAAATCATATCCTGTATTAATAATGGATCCCTCTTGGTTGGTGGCTTAGGTTAGTCAAGTTCCCTTCAGGATCTTGCTGGGAGAGGTGGAACGAAGATTCTCCTGCAGAGTTCATGATCTTGGAGCTTCTTAGTCATCCTTTTGACATTGCTGTTGCTTTTAGTTTAGTTTTTTGTTGTTATTTGTTTGTGTTTTGAGACAAGTTCCCTTTATATAGGTTATGTTGGTCTGCAATTCACTATATTTATTAAAGGCTGGCCTTGGACTCCTAATCCTCCTGCCTCTGCCACCTGAGAATATAGGTGTGTAGTGCTATATGTGGCTTAAACTGCTTGAGAAGAATAGGAGATGAATTCTAAGATAAAGTAGAGTTTAGAACATAGAAAATTTCTCAAGTGAAATTGCTGGCATTGATATGCCTTTAAACTTTTCTGATCAAGTGAATCAATTGCCTCTCGGGAAGTTTAAGCTCCTTGAACCAGCATTTCTTCCCTGTGTCCTGGAAAAAGGTAGCAGGTAAATGCATTTCCTAAATGGCATGCATTTCCCTGAACATGAGTTGAATCACTCAGCCTCTCAGATGACTTTCATGAATGCAAGTGGAGTAAAACAGAATTATAATGCCCTAGTATAGTATCTCTTTGTGTGCCTCATATTCCTCTTCAAGAGTACACAAAAGCCATCATCATGGCTGCCAGAACATTCTGATTATTATTCCTGCTATGTGGACAATCCTCTCTGACCCCAATCTATACACCAGAGTACAACAGACATTTAGGCCTGGTGTACGAAGGAATAATTTCAGGGAGTATTGATTATTTTAGTGATTACTATTTGGTGACTTATTTAGTGATGTCTTAAGGGTTTATTTTAGTGAGTAGTTTGGGGATACAGTGGACCATGGTAAGGAAATCATGACTGTAGGAGTTCGTGATCACTGTTTTACTTGCATCTGTAGTCACGAAGCAGAAAGAGGTAAATGTCGGTGCTCAGCTTATTGTCTCAATTTTATTCACTCCGGGTCCAGCTCATAGGATGGTGCTACTCATATTCATTGGGTTTTCTTTCTGTTACACCTCTTTGGAAGACAAGCCCAGAGATGTGTCTTCTAGGAATTCTAAATCCTGTCAAGTTGACAATGAAGCTTAGCTATAGGAGGAGGACATTCGAATTTCACTAGCCATCTTCTTTGCTGTGCTTAACTATCTTTAAAGAGGTAGGCCCAATAGATGCAGTCTTCTCTGGGGTACATGAACTGAATAACTCGAATAAAAGGCCAGGGCAGGGTGAAGGATGCCCCCTTGGATGTGGAGGGCCCGCTGGCAGCAGTAGCTTGGTGACCTTCCCCAAACCTCCCTGATCACCATTGGGAGTGAGAGGATCAGTAGCTGAAACAGCGGCAACACTGCAGCCTCGTTCTGTATTGTGAGTCTACTTTATATTCTGCACCTGCTTAATAAACCTGACTCAATCACAGTCATTCATCCCTCATTATAGGCTCCCTCTCCTTGATTTCTACAGGAGAGGGGAATCCCTCTAAGGACAGATTGGACCATTGAGGTGAAGGCTGCGAGGAGAGGTTGGCAGCATGAGGATGGGGAGAAAAGCTTTAGGAAGATACCAGAAGTGAGTTAGGTAGATACCTCTCAGGGATTTCTACTGCTCTGGAGAAGATAGACTAAGGCTTAGGGTCCAGATCCCATTTGGCTTCACTACAACAGTCCAGAAGCATCACAGAGAAGCATCGCAGAGGTGTAATCTCTAAAGTCCCAGCTCCGCTGTCTGGCCTTCCCTTGCAGTAGACATTCTCACTTCCTCCCACATCTCAGGAACCCCAGTAGCTGTTTTGGAGAAAACACTGTGTTAGCATTTGAGGGTCAGGCCTGGTTTCCTGAGATGCCATTTCTGGATCCACTGTGCTGAGTTGACTCAGGACCTGGATGTTTCCTAAAGACAAGTGATACCCATTGAGAACCTCTCAGAGTTCCCCGTGAAAGGATACGTAAGCATGCATGATGTGGGTCTGAAAGCCTAGTGTGATCACAAGCGGTATATGTCTAAAAGGCTGGAGCGATGAGTAGTATGAGTAGCATTGAGTCAGCCCCTCAGCATCCAGGTAAGGGTGGCAGGGCTGAACTGCTTCATCCCAGTCCTCAGGAAGAGCTGGGTACCTGACTGTAGGTGGTCCAGGGCAAGACGATAGAATGTCATGATGAAGTTTGTAGGAAAGATTTGGGATTTTAGAAAGATATTTTCCACATTCCTGGTTTCACAGGAAAGGAGACCAACTGATTTCCGGAGGGGGAAATACTTGTCTAAGTGTTCATTGCAAGTGATGGTGGAGTTGATTGAGAATTGATGGTGGAGTTGAGAGTCATTCCCAGGTCCTTTAACCTCCAGATGGAATGTACTAATAATATATAAGTGTAAGGAATCACCCCTCAAACGAACAACTTAGAACCACAAACATAGTATTTCATATTTCTGACATCAGGAACATGGGTGTGTTTTGGTTGGGTCCTTTGGCTATGGCATCTCTCAAGATGCTGTAATAAATGTGCTAGGTCGGGTGGCATGATCATTTGAAGGCTTCAGTAGAGTAACTTAGCTCTGAGTTCACCGAATAAGCTTTCTTGTCAGAATTCTGTTTCTCGCAGTCTACTGGACCAAGATCTTATGTCTCACTGGCTGTAGGCCAGACACCCTCTATCCCCCTGCCATGTGTTACTTTCCACATGGCAACCCACACAGAATAAGTAAAGGAGAGGTAAAGAATAAGACAGAAGCCAAAGTGTTTTACTGAACAGGCTATTCCTTTTGCTGTGTCTCTCTCACTGAGGTAGCCACTGTGCACAGCTCCTACTCCTGAATATAAGAAGCAGAGTCCGTTCAGGAACCGCTCACTACCCAAGTTCTTTCCGGCCTTATCTGCTCCTTTCTAATGCAATGTAGTAGAAAATGCAGAGGCAGACACCTCTATTACTCTCAGGGCAGGGAAATCACAGTTGTTGGGGTAAAGGACAGTTTACTTCCAGGAACAAGAGGTAACAGTTAATATTCACCTATTCCCCTCCACCAACAGTTCCCTTCCTCCTTCCTGCTGCCCATTGGACACCATTGACTGGTTGCTTGAAGTGTCTAGACTCTCCCCCAAACCTCTACCTGAGGCAAACCCTTCAGTGTTACTTTGTTAGCTCAGCTGAGTGTCAGACATCTCTTCCTTTTCAAAGATAACATAGCCATACATTTTTCACCCTGTAGAACTCACTCTTCAGTTTGATCTGTTTTCTCCAAGAGTTGCAAGGTGGCTGTGTTTGCTACACATAATTTGTATGTGCTCACACAAATTAGCTAATAAAAAACACATTTAACAGATACTGCTTATTCAGTCATGGCAGTCAGTTATGGTGTTGAAAACCAAAGTGATTGATCCCTAGCATCATGAAGCTTCCAGTCACTCCTACAACAGACTCTCCATGGTGTAAAAGAGCATTCTAGAAGAATAAAAGGAGATCTGACCCACCCAGTGGGGCTAAAGGGGGAGAGGTGGTTGTCTGGTACCCTCTTCTACTAACATTACTCTGTCAGAGTTAGGGCTATAGTGAGTCTAGTCAGTGTCCTGTTCACTCAACAACATACTGGATCCTAGACTCTTAAGACTGGAATAGAACTGGGACTGTGAAGTTCTTTCTCACTGCAATGTTTCCTCTTGATTCCCCCATGGGAGCTAAATGCACAAAGTTTCTTGTCATGAATATCCCCTTCATTCATTTAGTACATTTTATTGAGCAACTGTTAAATGCACTAAGTGAAAAACATACTAGCTTTCCCAAGGGGGAACATTAAAGGCCAGGCTCTGTTCATTTTAAGAGTTAATAATCTCAATGTAAATACCAGAACATGGTGCAATAGCCTTTTACTCTGTTTATGAAATGATGGCTATTCTCTGAAGCTATTAATATGATCTGTGTACAACCAACAAACCTGGTTGTTCAGTGGGGAGGATATTTTCCCAACCTGAGGGGTCCTATCATGTGTTCAGGGAAACTGTGCACCATTAGGGCCATTGAGACAGAACCCTGTAATTTTAATAGTACTTCCGCCTTTGTTAAACTGTGGTAGACATTTTGTGGGGGCAAAATGCAGGAATGGTCTGTTGCATCTTTACTCTCCAGTGATCCAGTGAAAACCATAGAAGCCAAGTGAACCTTTGTATCCTGCTCTACAGGGTTGAATGTAGTTTGTGCTACAAAGGGAGATGCAGACATGGACCTCTGGAGGTTTACACGATGTTTTGAATGTCTGCTAACACTAATTTTAAAAAGAACAAACTGAAATACGCTATGTTCCACACCTGTCCCCCTCTTACGGGTGCTTCTACCCACCTGCCCTTGCGACATAGGCCAGGCACCATGCCAGCTTTTCTTAGATGAAATTGAGGCCAGCCTACCAGTGTTCCCCCAGCCAGAGGCCCCACCCTTTGAGACACAAAGGGTTTCTGTGACTCAAGCAGGTCTGAGTGCTCATCTCCTGGATGAACAGATTGCCCAACTTGCTGTGTAGTGAGTGATGTGGTTTCCATTCAGCCCTGAGGCTACCCTCTAGCTAAACCTACACACTTTATTCCATTCTAGACTTTTGTGTGGAGATTTCAGGGTTCATCTGGTTCCTTTTGATGCTCTGGGTAGGTGTGAGTTGCGAGTTGCTGAATATTAGATCCTCATGCTGACCCCACTGAACAGGTGATGAAGTTAAGCCACAAGTAACTAGGTTGGTGCTGTCATCTTGTCCAAAAGTCTAAGATGCAAGACAACATAATTTCTTTGTCATCCATTAGTGCACTAGCAGGCATGGTGCTGGAGGAGCAGCTTAGCTGAGAGTTTTATAAGTCCTGATCTTCAGGTCAGGAGTAGGAGACTGACTTGGCCCATCTCACACCTAACCCAAGGCACACCACCTAATCACCACCTAATCCTTTCCAAGCAGTCTGAAATCACTCTGGCTTCCACAGGCTATACAAAATGATCACACATCACATTCTGAAAGGAATGGGTGTTGGGGTGTTGGAACTGCAAGAGAATTTCAAGTCTTAGATGGGACTTAGATGGGACTGCTAACTAGAATGCTTCTCTTGGGTTGCTCCGACAGACTCCAGCAGTCCTTGACAGGTATAGCACTGGGACACAGTGGAGTGAGAGATCTGTAGACAATTTCCCTCACCTCACATGTGGTAAACACTCTGGCAGAGAGTCTAGGATCAACTGGTGTGTATGTTACTGCACACTGCAGCTGTAGCACTTGTTTCATGCAGAGTGTCAACCAATATCCACAGTTGGTGTTGGAGCTAGACCAACACCGAGCTGGGACCAGCTCAGTGCACCAGCTTTCTTCCTGGACGCTTAAGATTGCAGAGGATCTTTCCAGACTCTTCTGTCTGCCTGTCTGAAGGATTCTAGGAAGCCAACTCAGGGGACCCTGAGGCTACTTAGGAGCCCTCTAACCAAACCATCTCATAAGAGCTTTTTGTGGCCAAGTCTTCATTTTGGCCAAGTCTTCATTTCAATTGATTTCAGAACATGACATTCCAGAGAAACTAGGAACAGTAGGAAACATCACCCAGGCAGCTGGACCCAAAGTTGGATCCAAAGACGAGGACCCAAAGACAAGTCCCTTTGGGAAAGTTTCTGGACAAAACCTAGTGACTGTGTTCACATACCTGCCATGAGTTTAAGGTGGGTTTGGGCATAGCATAAAAAAGGCACAGTGTATTCCTTGCTACCCAGGTAAGGGTCCAGCTTAGGCCTCCTGCTTTCTGGCTGACCATATTCTGTGGAGGCAAAGTTGGAACATACTCCAAGGTGTAATTCAAGAGGAACCAGAGGGTCATGTCTAATGGTCTTACCTCCAACCATGCCTAAACTCAGAAATGCAAATATTTTCCAACCAAAAGATCAAAGAAAATTCCAGTTTTCACAAGTTTATTTGTTTTCAAAATGTTATTGAGATGTTGGGGAGAAACAGCCAACATATACATTTCCTTATTTCGTCACGACTGGCATTTTACCCACTCGATAGGATCTTTCTCCGGCTTTGGTCTAACTTCAGATCTCTTTGGCAGTCCCCCTCTGATGTCCTCAGCTGCTGCCTGGTGCTGTTCGAAGTCCACCAGGACAGAGCTCGTCGCCGCATCACAAGTGGGAGCGGTAACTGCGACTTGCTGTGGGGAAGGACAGATTTACAACAGGGACACCTGTTAAAACGTAGCCATCAGCACCCTTATCCCTAGGAACTCAGCCACTGGAACCCTGGCATCTCAGGCTGAGATTGCCGGTTCTGACTGAGGACTGTCTCTGAAGGTGACTGGGAGAGCATGTCCCTGGGTTTGACTTCTCTCCTCACCCTTCACTTACCATCATCGCCCCGTTTCCTACTCTTCAGGCTGCCCTTTCGGTATTTTCTCTTGCCGCCTCCTCTCTTGACACCCTTGTGAGGAGCTCGGTTTTTTCCTCTCCTCATGCCATGATTCTTTAGTTTGCGGCTGGTCGACATTGTAATTTCTGCCAAAATGAGGGGCTTTGCAAGGCCGGCAGGGCCAGGAGTCCATGTATTTAAGGTCTAAGCCATTGTGACTGCAAGGGGGTGTGGCTTAGCAGCCGGGTGGGGCTCTCTTGTGATGTCACTAGCCTTTGCTACACCTTGGTCATACATATGAAGTAAGGCGGCCTCTTCAGTGCAGCTCAAGTCTGGTCCTCAATTTTGAGACCTCCCCCTCTTTTAGGTTCAAGAAGGCTTTTCAACAGGTATTGAACAACTAAGTCCCACTCCCTATACTAGGCCTAGAAAGTGTTTTATCAGTGGCCATTAAATTTTGTCTTTTGCCTATAGAGAACTTAAAAGTCACTGAGTATGGATATTCGTGTGCATGCATAAGTCTCACAGAGTCTGCAGGCTCTCAAAGAATCCAGGAGAGCTGATTCAGTATAATCAAAATATGAAGTTTTCTTCCCAGTCTTTGCACTTTTGACCCCAGGGGCTGGACAAGTCTTGGTGTTTTGTATGTTTTGGTATCTTTGGCGCCATATCTGGCTTCTCTCTACCTGCTACAAACCAGTAGAACCAGAACCCCAGCAGATGTGACAAAGCTCTCTCCATGTCTTTTTGGGAGTCTGGGATGCAGAAACACCATGATTGAGAGCTACTGTTCTTAAAAAAATTTTAGTCGCAAAAAATTGCTCATGTAGGATATGTCTGTCACATATCTAGGCACTAGGGAAGTAATCTAAAGGCATAGCCTAGAGACAAAGTCCTGTGTTCATGGACTTCCAGCCCAGTGGATGAAACCAATTAAACCACTGATCAGGCACCTCCACAAATCTGTGAATTCTGAGTGGGTGATCGAGTGGAGGAACGAGTGAGAGCTCTGTACCATAGCAGTGGTTCAGGAGAAAGGATTTTCCAGTGACGTAGCTGCTGGAGGGAAAGAGATAGTTGCGATACAAAACTAGACAAGGACCAGGTTTTGGCGATGGAGTGGATGTGGGAGGTAAGAGTGGATGCTGTCAGGAAGTGTAATGCTGCAGCATGGAGGCTTAAGGCAGCAGGATCAGGCTTGGTGTTTGAGTATGGGTTTGAAGGGCCTTTGTAACTTCTAAATAGAGAAACTGAGCAACAATTGTTGAGTATATGAGTCAGGAAAACTTATCCAACATTCTGGTCTTCCTTCGTAACTCCTATCAAGTCCAATAGAACAAATTTCAACAGACATTGAAAGCTCTTTCTTTCTCCACCATCATTGTCCCTGGTCAAGAACTAGCAAACATGTAGGAAGTTCTCAGCAAAAGTTGGTTGACCCCTCTGCCCCGCATGTATTTCTGATGTTCATCGGTAAGAAGCTACGATGTTTGAGTGCCAGATTCCTTGAGTGGCTTAGCTTCAAGTCAGTAGCCTGTCAAGTCTCATCGTGGCATCCTCTTCACATTTTTTAATGCTTTCTGGTGCACTTGAGGATGGTTTGGTAACCAATTTTCTCTCAACCGGCATCACATTGTAAAGCACCCCTTCCACACCAGTCAGAATGACTCCTTAAGAATTTATTCACTTATTCCCTGTGACTTTTATTCCCAGATAGAGGGTTGAACTATGTCAGTGTTCCACCTTGCCCTCTGTACTTCAAGCTCCTCTGCCCATACCAGCCTCTCTGCTTTTCCTTCTCACAAACAGGCCCATGAGAACACAGGTCTTCAAAGCTGGCAATTAGCAGCTCTGCTCATCACCACACACAGCTTGGTGGCAAATGTTCCCACCACAGAATGGGGTCTCAGTGAGCCTTTGTGGAAAACATTTGTTAAAAAAATAGAATTTAATTTTCTTAAGTCATCCTAGTCCTCCTGTTTTGTCCTACAATTCTAAGGAATTTTCACATACTCATTGCCCTCTGACATTTATTCAAAGTCCTGTAACACTGCCCTTCAGATCGAGGCAATGAACTATGTAAAAGCCCATTTTGTGCCTGGATTGCCATTTGGGTGCTCAGTTGATCTCAATAGAAAGTAGTCAGTCTTGGTTCTGGTACCAAGGTTGGATTTCTTAGGACTTTGTCTCTATTGTTTGCAAATAATCATGTTGAGTTAGGTTACTAGGTGGTCACCAAGATGAGTTGGTGGGCATGATGGTCACCTTGTAGTATGCACCTTATTTCTCTTGCACTCTCCACAGGAAATGCCTCCCAACAGCGGGCCTCTTTCCTCCACCTTGCCTTATCCAATGGGACTCAGGTTTTATTTTTTGGCTTTATAAATCATTTCTGATTAACAAGAGGAAATAGTTTCTAGTAGTAGTTGGCAGACAGGTGGAGGTGTGTGACCTTTGTTGAAGAGGAACTGTGGGTCCCTTGGAGTTGTTAGGCAGATGGACCTTGTCTCTTGAGCTGGTCAGATGCACTGACCATATAATGTCTTATCTCCTATCAGGACAGCTAGGGTCATACTTGGGACTAGACACTTCAAGATATTTTAAGAACAGAGAGCCCACCATAATGAGAAGGGCGTGGTGAGGAGGACAGGGCTACACTCAGAGCTCTGTACTCACCTCTGTATTTCAGAGGAACTGGACCCGTGCTTTAAGAGACTTTTCTGGGGGTGATGGACAAGATTTTATTTCTCCAACTCCCGCCTCCCTGAAACCTGCTCTGGCAAAGAGCAGTTTAGATAACAGGGGAAAGCAGCCAGATTTGAGAGCTGATGAAGAAACTGACAAAAAAGGTTCCATTTTTAATTCACCTTCAGAAACCCGAGCTGTAGAGATAAGTCAAAAGCAAGTCACAAGGCTAGGCAAGGGCTGGAGGCCTGAGGGTTGGCTCTTAAACTACATCTCCTGGGGTGGATAGAGAAGGGTTGAGCATCAGTCACTGTTGAGTTGCTTTTCCTGCCCCAGTGGAATATGAGCCAAAGGCAATTTAGAACAGTGACCTCACTCCTGACCCTTTGCAGGTTCAGAGGAAGCCCCCACCCCATCAGGAACCATCTGTTAAGTCAGTCTCTTCACTGTCTCTTTTCCCACTCCTGGCTTCTAAGTTTTATTTTGGTGGGAAAACACGTGTACGCACACGCACACGCGCACACACACACGCACACACACACACACACACAAAGAGGATGCCTCAGCCGATTAAAATAAAGTAGCAGAGGAACAGCCTGGTAGACATACTGTCTCTTCTACACCTTTGTTTGCCCCATGGGACTCAGCTTTTGCTCCTTTTGTTTCTGGTAGATGGAAGGAAATGAATAGCTTCTGGTAGTTATTAGAGCAGGTAGGGAAAGAGGGGAGAGAGAGAGAGAGAGAGAGAGAGAGAGAGAGAGAGAGAGAGAGAGAGAGAGAGAGAGAGAGAGAGAGAGAGAGAGATTGTCACAGGTGGGTGGATTGTATGGTGCAGTCCTTAACTACACTGTAGTTAAGGGCTTTTAGGCCAGTTCACCCTGGCCCTGCTCTTAGGAAGGACAAGTTGATAGTGTTACTGTTGTGACAGTCATATTTTCATTAATTTTCCTGAGGAGTCCAATAGACACCTTCACAGGGATGGATCTGCCCACCAAGTTGGGACTTGGAGTTTATTAAGAGGGAGAATGGAAAAGTTTCAGACAGTCCTTACACATGCTGGTGACTAAGTCCGAGTCCCTCTCTGAAATTTAAGTCTTCCAGATGTTGACTTCAGCTGGGGAGTGGGGACCTCCTATCCTGTTCACATGTACACCTGCCTTGTGTACCACTGCTGTTTTTGTTCAAACATGCCATGGGTGGGGCCACAGCTGGGTAAGGTGAAAACAGATGAGATGTCTCACTAAGGGACAGAGCCTTCTGAGCCAAGAGCTCGTCTGGTGTCTTTGGTGGAGAACTAAGACCAGAGACTCAGGACAAACAGCGGTTTTCTGAGTGAAGAGGAGGGACTTTTAACTCGGTGCATCTCTACCATCAAGTGCTGGAAACGCATCGGAACACCCTGCTTCTATAGATGTTCTGCTCTTTTCCTTTATTTTTTTCTTCCTGGCTCCTCTCTCTTCTTTTCTGTGGAATTCCCTGTGTCTTTCTAGAAACAATTGCTATGTTTTTAGTAACAGATAGTGAGCAGCTAGAAGACAGAGACTCAGGATCTGTGGGAGATCCTTCTGGAGTCCTTTATTTTGGGGGGGGGCCCTTGCCTTAAGGAATGTACCTAGCCAGTGGAAGAGACATGGATGGCCAACCCTGGCTGTTCTTAAACTCACTGTGGTTCAGTGGTAAGTCCTCAAGTTTAAGGATGCTACACCACAGCATCTTTTCCACTGGGCTTAGACATGTCCAACCTCGACTCCACACTTGTATGAAAGGGTCATGGTGGAAGAAACTTGAAAGGAGAGAGACAGTTGGGAGAAGTGTTTCATCTGTACAGGCAGCTGTAAATTAGAGAGCTGAATGTCCAGTTTATCTGGATTTCTGGAAAATTATTTTCATTCATTTTGCTTTCCCAGAAGATGGTGTGGTGATACACAAAGAAAATCCAAATTTCGTGCTTCAGAGGAGTTCAGACAATACTGATCACTTTCCTGCCCCTACTAACCTTTGCCTGAATCTAAAGAACATGCACATTCTCTGGCCAATGTAGTTTCCTTCTGTTAGAGACAAAAGTCAGGCCACACACAGGGGTGCTGGAAATCTGTGTTTAAATTTTGTGTGTGCACTAAATCATCTGGTCACAGATGATTTGTAGGAATGAATGTGTTTGAATCCATCTATTGATAAGAGTAGTGACATTTGAGTTGGAGGGTTTCTAGAGAACGTAACAAATATGGGCCAAGAGGAAGGTAACCTAGACAAGGACAAAATGCCTCAAGTTCCTCATCCCCAGCTTGGGCTTCTTGACATGGGTCATGATACACAGTTGAAATGTCTTGTCTTTCCTTCGCATGCCCTATGCATTTTACTTGCTTCTTTATCCTGTTCCAAGAGCCATGTGTTGGGAGTCCTTGTCTTCTAGAAGTTATCCTTATCAGGACATCACTTTGACCCCCCCAAAAGTATTTGCCACTGAGAAGGTAAAGATTCAGAAGTTGCCACATGTTCAGGCCAGCGCCTTCATAACTGGTTATATAAAGCATTGTGACTACCATGCTGGCATCAGCGCACCAGGCAGAGGAGGTACCAAATGGTCCTGTGACATTTAACAGCAAGGATGTATTCTAAGAACATCCTTATGGGACCAAAAATATATCTTTATCATGACTACTACTGGATTACTTTAAACATGTAACCATTCTGGCCAGGCTTGTTTTGTATTTCTGACAGAGACAGAGTATATGTTTACTTGTGGCTCCAGAATGATGGAGCTGACACCATCACTGCCTATGTACTGATAGAATTCTCATATGTGAAGATCTTAAAACTATCTTTAGAAAAAGAACAAAGTAACATGTTTGCCATTATGGTCATGGAATTCTGCAGCTGTAAGCACAGAGGTGTAGTGACATTTACCCCCGCCCCTCATGTCCCTATGTTGGGAGAGCACCACGTAACTTGTTTTTAGGTAAAGACCAAACACATACCCAGTTGTATTTAAACATGGAAACAGCTAGATTTTATTGTCAAGAAGCTCTTGATACAGGGCATCCTTATTCTCCTTGGAGGATGTGTGAAGGGTAATATTACAAGATCACTGGCATCCTGGTGAGGACTCTGCCACAAACAGAAATGTGTTTCCTCCATAGATAACTCTTCTGCAATGGCAATAGGGATATTTCCTTCTTGCTGTAAGGAAGGAAAGACAACAGCCGAGTTGGTTAAGGTAGGAGACTCGAAAAGGCCCTTCAGGTAATCACACAGGTGTTGTTGGTCTATCTTGTCACCTGCAACGTCTGCTCCAGGCAAAGTCACTGCCTCCCCAAATCATATTATTCATGTTATAAGACAAAACTACTGACATCTTGTTAAAAATGAAGAATATGAAGCAGCAACAGCAGAGTATAAATCTAGGGTCCCTCTGAATCTTAGACTCTTTGTGACACACATCTCTGGCCTATGACACCCATCCCATCTCCCTCATCACCTAAGGCACTTTGTAGACATAGAGGTACATATGTAGTTTACTTACCACTCTCTCTCTTCCTGTCTCCTGCTCTTCTTCCTTACCTTACCTCTTCCTGGGGTTTAAAACCTCAGGTCGCAAAGAGTGAATGACAAGAGAAGTGCAGATTTTCTGCTTAGTCTTCCTTTGTGAAGGAATCCCAGGAATTTGGATTTAAAGGTTGGGAGAGGGCATCTCTTAGGACCTCATTGCCAATGTAACCCTGCTAAGTGCTGTCATCAAACTCCTATTTTTACTAGGCTTGGCCTCAGGTGAATTCTGGGACTCTCTCTTTTGCTTCCTAGTAGTTATTAAACCTGCATTTGTGATGCCTCCATTTATATGAAATAAGGAATGGTAGCCCATTTAGGGAATTCTTGTGACCTTCAGATACATCTTTATAGAGGCTGCTTAAGTTTTTCTTTTCTTTCAGTGCTGCCCAGTGAAGCTTCTGGCAAACAAGGCTAACTGTATCACCCTTTGGTTGAAGATGTTCAGGAAACCTTCCTAATAGATGTAGCTCATATTCTCCATGTTTCCATCTCTACTCCTCTCTTCCACCTCCAGCATCCATCTCCAGTCAGGCTTTTTATTCTCTCCTTAAGCAACCTCCACTTCCACAGCTAAGTTGAGTATTGAGTAAGTGGAGAGTGAATTAGAATGTTTCATAGGAAAAAAATCAGTGATTCTTAACACTTATTAAATTCCTGTTAAGTCCACCAAAACCCAAAGATGACACATGAACCTTCAAAAGGTATCTTTTGGTCACATTTTATATATACTAAATTCTGTCCAGATTTTGTATCCATGACTTCTTAGATATTGGACTTGAGGTTGAAGCTATATCTTTGTGGGGTTCTTGGGGGAAGGATTGGGGTAGTACATTTTTTAATAAAGGTGTTGGCTTAGACCTTTGACTACCACATTGTTGGAGAGGGATTGGAGAAGTATAGGGAAGGCATTATGGAGGTGCATAAGGGAACTACCAGGAACAGCGGATACATTTACTACCTTGATATGTGGCAGTATATTCATTGAATGCATACCAAGGTCAAAACTTCTCAAATTGTATATCAGTTGTACCTCAAGAGAGTCATTTTAAGAATTCTATATTTTTCAAGTCCTCACTCAAGAGATTTCTAGGATTAAGACAATGAAACCAATAGCCTATGCTTACTGAAAATGTAAGACTTGTGCTTGGAAGGCCTGGTAGGGGCGGTTACAGGCTTGCGTCACTCATATAAAGCTTGTATGTGCTATACTGAAGAATATCAAGTCTGAAATATTTGCTTGACTATCAAAATATTCCAGTGTTTTCCCAGTCACCCAAGCAAACTACCATGCTGACTTTCAGCCATTATGACAAAGCATCACCAGTCATCAGGTCCTCTGACTAGGAGGGCCCATGTCACAGTCACTTATAAAGAGAGGATGGCCGGGCTGCTTTGGACTGATGGACTTGGGGTGAGGGAGAGGGATGATGGCGGGAACAGCCAGAGGCTGTCTTAACCAGAACCTCACTGCTGACCAGAGTTGGGGACCGTGAGAAGATGGCAAAACCCTGTAAATGTTGGTGTCCAACATGTTGCACGAAGGATTTTCCACAGAGACACAAAGCAAAGAAATCACCCCAGAAAAGGAACAAAAGCCTAAGGTACTGATGACACTTTCTGATTGCAAAGCAGACTTTAAAAACTAAGTAATGACCACGTTGGCTTGGCCATTTTCTAAAACACATTGTATCTAAAGTGGGCATGCCAAAACGATGAATCCCAGGATAGCTATAAATGCGCCCAAACACATTTGCTGACAATGTCATATCACAACACCAGTGAAAGCATAGAACATAAAGTATAGCTCATCATACAGCCTCCAAAATTCTCCCCTAGCTATTTTTTCTACATGCCCTTCTACCTCTCCAAACTCCCCAACTCTACTAGCACACAAAGAACCAGATGTCCATGTTCCTTGTGCTGTATAGCCTCCCTCTGTTCTTGTCCACTTTGTAGGAGACACTGTTATCACTGGACCTACTTCTTTGAAAGTAGGCTCTCAAACACTTTGAAACCGTGCCTTTGATGGCCTTTTCAGATAAGAGTTGGCAAGGTCCCTATGTGAAGAACACAAAACTTTACAGTGTTCCCTCACAGCTTTTCATTTTTATCCATAGTGAGGCACACATGGCTTGGCTGAAGAAACTGCTTGATTCCATGCAGTACCAAGTCATATTTGTTCCCATGGCTGACTCAGACGACAGCCCCTCCTGCGGCAGGTCCAAGACCACCATAATCATCATTGAGCTTGCCTCTCCACCCCAGGGCCTCTGAATAAACCATCATCTTTCTCTGAAAAAAAAGGTGTTTTTGAGTGCAATTATTTAGCTAAGGAGTAATCTGTGGCCTCTGAAATACCCCAGCTTTTTTTATGTAATAAGATAGTGGGGTGTGGTAGGTTGGGAGAGAAGCAGGTGAGTCAGAGGAACTATGCCACTTTTTTCCTGTTTGAGACATTGCTAATGAAATTCATGGTTGGGCTTTGGTTTGGGACAGGTTGAGATGCTCTGACTCTGAGAAGGGTTTAGTTTGATAACTTCTCTAAACTGGGCCAGACACTGGCTAGTCTGCTACTTCTGATGGTGGTGATGGTAAGCAGATTTCTAGGAGATTATACTTCTAGCTTCATCTGTTGGCAGCCATGAAGACAAATATTTTTCTGAGAAGCCAACACTAGCCCAGTATAATCAAGAGGTAGAACAAAGGTACAATGGGTTTACAACTGGATATGCCTGTTTAGAACACAGGCCACAGAGGGCAACATTCCTAATCTCACAGTGTGTCCCACACCTAATGTATGGTGGGGACCAAATATCTGATAGATATTTGATGTTCTTTGCACAATCGAATCTTTACATAAAGGTACCAGGTCATTCTCTACCTCCAGTCATTACCAATAAATTGCAGATGTTTTGTCATGCACAGGACCTTCTGGAGGTCATCAATGTGTTTCTGAAAAAACGAGCAAGAGGGATCTGGGGAGACAGTTCAGTGGGTAAAGTACTTGCTATATAAGCATGAGGATAAGAGTTTGAGTGGGTGTGGTGGCCCAACTGTAATTTAGCACAAGAAAGGCAGAGACAAAGGATTTCCAGACTAGCTGTGAGTACCACTGTGGGTGTCAGTGATCAAGATACCCAACATCAATCTTGGGCCTCAACACTCCCACATACTTATGCCTCACCATGCACATACACATACACATGCAGACATATTTAACCTTCCCACATAACAGCAAGGCCAAAGATAATCTGTAAGGGTGAGGATTTTTTTTTTATCTCTTCCTTAGTCCATGAGAGGAATAGAAACTGGAAAAGGGTTAGATTGGAGGTGTCTCCTGATGCTCAGTCGAATAAGGTGGATCCCAGAGCCTTGGCTCATGTTCTAGGTGGTGATGGATTTCTTTGATGAGCACTTTTGTTCTTTGGCCACCATATTTGACCTCAAAATGAGGTTGGGGAGCAATGGTAGAGTAGTGTTTGAAGTTCTTGGGCTAGAATCTCCGAACCTAATAGCAGAGAGTATTGAAGTACAGCGTACTGGAGTAACACTACAGGAAACTAGTTTATCTTGTGGCAGTAGGTTGTACTCATTTGACAGGCATATCTCATGGTAGGCGATGACAGTCATACATACACTGACTGGTATAGAAACCTCAGGGAGAGTGCCAACCTGCTTTTTTTTTTTTTTTTTTGAGAAAGAGCACAAGCATAAAGTTAGGTGAGTAAGGGGTGGGAGGGGTAACCTGGGAGGAGTTGGGAGCGGGGAAAGAGTATAATCAAAATATATTATGAAAAGAAAAAACAAAACATGATGAGAAAGGAGGCCGGAGACATTCTTCAGCTGGGCCCCCACTCTTGGACCTCTAGCTCCTGGGAGACTGGATTCTTTGTTCTCCATAGTCTTATGTCAGTTTTTGCTTCATTTTCCCAAGAGGTCCATAAAGTATTTGTGGTAACTTGTTCCCTTTTCTTTGAAGATCCTCTTTTGGGCTCCTTTTTTTGTGGGATGGTAGTTTTTTATTAGCAGGGTCATTTGTGTGGGAGTGGGGAGTGGGACTAGGGCACAGAACCTACGCATCCAAACCAGATGTTTCTCAGGTAGTTAAGCCAATGAAAGGAAGAAGGCAGCCAATAGACTATTTATAGGGTGAGGCCGTGTGTGATGCAATACTGGCCATAACATTACAGTCACATGATCCTGTGTACCTCCTCATCATGTCAGATGATGCAGCTGACCCCTATTTTTCCCCCTTTTTTAAAAATTTCAGTTAGAAACAAGCTTGTTTTACATGTCAACCCCAGTTTCCTCTCCCTCCCCTCCTTCCCTGTCCCCCACCTATGCCTTTATCCCATCCTCTTTCTCCTCCCCAGGGAGGGTGAGGCCCTTCATGGGGGAGCTTCAAAGTCTGTCATATCATTTGGAACAGGGCCTAGGTCCTCCCTAGTGTGTCTAGGCTGAGAGAGTATCCCTCTGTGTGGAATGGGCTCCTAAAGTACATTCCTATACTAGGGATAAATACTGATCCACTACTAGAGGCCCCATAGATTTCCTAGGCCTCCTAACTGACACCCACCCACGTTCAGGGGGTCTGGGTCAGTCCCATGCTGGTTTCTCAGCTATCAGTCTGGGGTCTATGAGCTCCCCCTTGTTCAGGTCAGCTGTTTCTGTGGGTTTCAGCAGCCTGATCTTGACCCCTTTGTTCATCACTCCTCTCTCTCTGCAACTGGATTCCAGGAATTCTAGCTGGCCCCAAATTAAACACTAGGAGCTCATGAACTTGAGTCCCTCCTGTCTATCTAGAATTTATTCTTTAAAATCTTTCTTTGTTTTCCTGCTTTTCAGTATTTTATAATTGTTCAGTTCTATGGGCGTTCAATACATCTTCAGTTACAAAAGATAATTTCATTGCTGTAGCATTCCTATTTAGTGGCTTAGAGGACAAATGTCTTCTACATGGTTCAATAGAGGGTCTGGGAAAACCATATAATTTAGTCACTGCCCTGAAAAAGCTAGGTGTTTTTTTTTTTTAATGGGAAACTTACATGTTTTACCTCTTAGTGGCTTTAGAAAAGTTGCAATGTCTGTCAACACTGGCTCCTCACTTCTTGGAGCCATTGTTTCCATACATCCCTTCCTACACAGCCTTGCTGGACCCTGAAGACTTTGTAACTTCTGTCCTAAGTTCTGCCAGCCCTTGATTCATGCTTGTCCACATCCAACAACTGGTTAGAGATGAGTTTGAAGTTCTAGGTGGGAAAGTGGTGTGTGAGAATCTGGTAGTATGGGCAGCATGACCATCTTCCCTTGGAGCTCCTTTTAAGACCTCCATATCTTATGAGACCTCTTTATTTGGGGCACAGGTTGAAAGCCATGAAGGAAATTCTAGGAGTTACAACCAAAGAGAAGAGACCCCTATCGCTGTGGGGGTGGTTTGGGTTTATGACGCTGGTAACAAACTGTAGCCCTCCCATTCCTGGCATCCACAATTATACTCTTGTGCATGTGATGCTGTGGTCTCTAAAGTCCGATTCATTTTGAATTAGTTGGAACAGCAAGAAAATTGGATCGAAGAAGAGGCAGACTCCCTCGGTTATAAGTACTGAGCTGAACTCAAGAAAGCCAGTAACAGAGAGGGAGGACTGATGACCAAAGGGATTAAGACTGGGCTGGTTTAACCCCCAGAAACAGCTGACCTGACAAAGGTTAACTCTTGAATCCCAGGATTCAGCCTGGGAATCCAGCATGGGACTGATCAAGACCCCCTGAATGTGAGTGTCAGTGAGGAGGCCTAGGTAATCTATTGAGCCTTGGGCAGCAGATCAGTACCCATCAGTATACACATGGACTTTGGACTCCCATCCAACAATGTGAGGTGCACTCTCACCCTGAACTCTTGGGGAAGGGTCTAGGCCCTGCCCTATATGAAATGACAGACTATGGACACCCCCATGGAGGGCCTCACCCTCCCTGGGGAAATGAGGGGATAATGAGGGGGTTGGGGGGGAGGGCACGGGAGGAGGGGAGGGAAAGGGAGAGGGACCTGGAACTGACGTGTGAAGCAACCTTGTTTCTTATCTAAATTTAAACTGAAAAATAAATTTAAAAAAAAGAAAATTGTGTAGGGCAGATGAGATGCCTTAAATGTGTTCTGGCTTTGTGTGTGGGGAGTCCTTTCAACTTTGTGGGTTCCTGGAGGACAAGGACCAGGTCTGACCTCCATGGGTGCCTCCAGTCTTGTCAGTGACAGTGGATGGTTCAACAAAATACCTCACTGAATCAGTGGTTTATAGTCATTCTCTCCTGTCCCAAGGAGAAAACCATATTTTCCTTTTGAGTTTCCTTGCTTGGAGTGAGGGATGGAATTGAGGCTCTTTCTTCTTAGACTTCTGAGTCTGTGAAACTCAAGAGGATGTTACATTTTGGGAGTTACTTAATTTTATCACATCTTTAAGTAGAACTTAAGGTAAGGATATGAGTTGAGGCTTCTTAATGGGAAGTGGATTGCAAGAAGGAAGGAAGGGAGAGGATGTGTGGGACATTAAAAGAAGAGACCAAGAATATGTTACTGAGCTGGATATTGCTGTGGATGATGGGGTTCAGTCCTGCTGGCTACCCAGTGAGTTCTGTAGAAGATGAAGAGATTGGAACACTTGCCCATGATTCCACCTGTTCTGGAAAGCCTCACCTGGGAGTGGTAATTGCTTCTTTCCTGCTGCCTAGCATCTTTGATAGGTAGGATGCTTTACCTTTTGCTGTTACTTTTTTTCCTCATTTCTTTATGTCCTAAACCAAAATTGAGGTGAATATGCATCATTTACATTTCTCTTTCTCAAAACACAAGCAATATCAAACAAACAAAACTCAGACCTCACTCCCTGTATCCATGGCATCTTCTAAGGGAGTGATGTTAGGCTGAGGGTTGCTGCCTCTTGAAGCACTTGCTTCTGTAAGCTATATCCTACTAGTGCCTGACCCAGCAGACACAGAGAAGATCCACCAATGTTTGTCCCATGACTATATGTATATTCAAAGATTGATCATGCACATTTCATAAAAACAAATGGGTTTTCTTGTTGCTAAAATATAAATCTCTGTCTCTTCCTCTTCATACTACGTATGATTTGGGTTTACACAATGTATTAACTAACACTTGAATTATAGTGTATTTCCAATGATTTTTTTATTCAAACACACACAAGAATTTTTACCACAATCGACTATTGTTCTTTAAAAAATTAGTATATTAGAGTTAACTGTTGAAGTGCAATGACCAGGTCAAATGGGACCCACCCCCTCTCCTGCATCTCTCAACTAAATTGCTCCACATAAAGTTTTTATTGACCTGAAGACCCATCAGCATTGTGGGAGACCATTAAAGGTGAACTCTGGCAATGACCTGAGAGGGAATGACTAAGAAAGGTTGTCAAATTTATTGGTTAGAGTGTTTTTAACACAGCAGAGGCAGATTAAGGCAGTGTTCTTATTAACTAGGATGGGACAGTTGGCATTTTTGATCATTTTTGATCTCCTGTCTTCTCTGAATTCTAAAAATAGCATATGTCCACAAGTATAGATGTGTGTGCACACACAACACACAGAAAACAGCCCCCACTTGTGACATGTTTTGCTTTTCATGGCTTCACTTCTCCACATTAAACTATGACATGAAGCCATTCAGTGAAGGATTTTCAGAAATAAACACTCCTTTAATATGAAATTATACAAGGCTCTGAGTATTGTCCAGTCCATCTTTTCATTCTCTCTAGGTTGAGACACAAGTCACCCCTTTATCCACCATATCTGTGTTGTACATGCCACCAGCCTCCCTGCCAGGCATTAAATCACTGCCATGGTAATGCAGTGCTGTGTTCAAAGAATCCTATGGTTAGGAAGTGCAATAGTAGGGATGGAGGCTATTTAGTTTTACCAAAGAGAGTCTGTGGGTGCAAAGGGAAGGCTCTCGGCATTACAGAGGGCTTGGCACTGTGTGCTTTCAGGCACTCACTCGAGGTCTTGGAATGAACTTCCCACAAATAAGGAGGACTATTATAAGAGGTGCTTTTAAAAGAGTCCCATTGGGGCGCTATTTAACTGAGCTGTCAGAGGTTCTAAATTGACCCTCACATCGTTACACCTTTATCTTCTGTGCATTCACATAATAACTGGGGTGTTAGGTATTCTGTAGTCCAATGCTCATGGTTATAAGTGTAAAGATGACTCAAATAAATAGAGATCTTGGAATTTCAAGTTACTAAATGCTTCGGAGAAATTGACAGAATGCTTAAACTGGTTATTGATAAACTGAGTTTGAAGCCTTGACTTTTCCTTTGGTGCTTCTTTCCCAGGAACTAAATAAAGTTCAGAGAAAGAGATTAAATGTAGATCATGCAAAAGAGGGAAATAGAAAAACTAGGAGGCTCCAAACTTCAGTTTAGGCTTCGGATTAGCATAAACTATAGTTTTTTTTTCCTGATCTGTATGTGTATGATTGAGGGGGCACGAATTTCGAGGTCAGAGAACAAACTTGGGAGTCTTTCCTCACCTCCCACCTTATTCGAGACAGGGTCTCTTTGTTGTTCACTGTTACATAGCTTGTGAGCGTCTCTTCCTATTTCTTATTTTGCTATAACTCATCCGTAAAGCACATAGGCATCAGGGATTTGAACTTAGGTCTTCATGTTTGTGTGACAAGCCCTTTCTTATTGACTCCTCTCTCCAGCCCACAAACCACATTTGTTGATTAGCACTTGGGGGAAAGATGACACACACGTACACCGGAACTTCCCAGCACCTTATCAGTCTTTCTTGCTTTGACACAGGGCTTGTTCCTCCTGACCCCCACCCCATGAACCTATGATCATTGGAAATGTGGAGATAGAAACTAAGAATTCTCAGCCTTAAAATAAACCCAGACATATATATTTTCTCTGAGGCTCCCCACTAGGGACACAAAGGTCTTGTCTTTGTGGATGAGTCAGGCAGACATCTGGTTTCTGGCCTGGCTGGTCCCCACACTGTCTAAAAGACAGGCCATCCCTGCGGAACATCAGTAGGAGCTGTTGTCTATCCAATCCTGGCATCAGCACATATCCATGGGGGTGTTTGGACAGAGTTACACATTTCCATACTACTGAGACACTGGGTCATAGGATACAAGACGAGAGAGCATGATTTTCAGAGTTAGGATGGGCTTGTGGTTTCTAGAATCATGGTGGCTAGCAGCATATGGGATTAGAAAGTGTGTCTGTGGTACTTGTATTCTGTTACTGCCCCAAACTGTCCTAAATGCAATGACAAAAAATTAAGTCAGAATTAAATATACAATGACTCCAAAGAAGTTTTGATGGTGTTTATAATTATATTACCCAAGTTCACTTCAGTTTAACTTCTTTTTTTTGGTGTGGGGGAGCAGGTTCAAGACAGGGTTTATCTGTGTAGCTTTGGAGCCTGTCCTGGAACTCACTCTGTAAACCAGGCTGGCCTGAAACTCACCGAGATCTGCTTGCCTCAGCCTAAGGAGTGCTGGAATTGAAGGTGTGTGCGACCACCACCTGGTATCAGTCTAACTTGTTAATATGTAACATGTATACTCTGCACTGCGCATGTCATTGTATAACATGGCTCTAGTGAATGCCACCTGACACACATCAGCTCAGACTATCTAAGACTGTTGAATGTTATGAATTGCAGTGCTTTTACTCCACACATTTCTTTCAGCTTAGAAATATAATGACCTAATTACTGAAGACAGAATTTTTGTTAGTATTTTCCTACTAATATTTTTACTTGTATCAAATTAGTATGCCTTTGCATTGGATTGGGTGAGAATATTTTGCTTTAGAAGTTGCTGATTTGTTTCATAAAAATTTATGAAGTGAATTCTGTCTGAGGATTAATATAGAATTTTCAACAAATTAAAAATGGCCTTAAACACACTTCTGCTATTTTGTAATATGTATTTATGTGAAGTGACATTCTTGGAATTGACACTTACAAAATCAAAGTATCAATAAACTCTGGAAAGTGCTGGAGATGGTCTATCTCCAATTAAATCACTTCTCTCCTTCCACTTTAGGTTCTGGGGATTAAATTTAGGTCATCACGTCTGTTCAACAAACATCTTTACCCACTGAGCCATCTTTCTAGTCCCTGTATATGTATTTTACATGCCTGTGTATGTGGAGTCTTAGGTGAAAAGGGTCAAGTGGAAAAAGTTCAAGAAGAAGCAATAGCTGGAATGATTTCTTTCTCTCTGGGATGTCAAGCCTTTGCTTATACACACAGAAAATGCCAGGGGTAGCTTTCTGAACAAGAGTCGACCATATTGAGCCCACAGGAAGAAAAAGCACACAAAATCAGCATTTGAAGAGCCCCCTCCAAAGGGACGTGGGGCTTCTGCACAGAATCCTGGTGGTTTCTGTTATGTGGATACATGACAGTCATAATACGGACCAAGAAGCTATAGGAGTCAGGTGGTTGATTCAGAGAGTAGATGCTTCATCAGCTCAGGGCAGGGAAAGTCAAGTAAAATCAGTAAAATCAAGAAAGAATCAGAAAATTTCTCACAGGAAGAGCTGTGCATGTAGTTCAATGGTAGAACACTTGATTTGCTTGCAAAAGTCCTAGTTTTGATCCTGGTAACACACACACACACACACACACACACACACACACACACACACACATACGTTTCTCCTAGGAAGTAGAGCTTGACAAATGGACAGGGATCTTAGACTAGAAAACTTGGCACAGAAAAGATGATGACAAATTCACAAGACTGCTTTAAAGAGGGAGACTTACATGTGAAGCTTTCCTGGCTAGTTTTTATTGTGCAAGAATCACAGAGAAGTGGGAGCCACAGACTGGTCTGTGGATATTGTCTTAATTGTTATTTGATGTAGGAAGGCCCAGGCTACTATGGGTGGCACATTCTAGGCAGGGGGGCCTATGTTGTATAGGAAAGCTATGTGAGAAAGTCAATAAGCAACTTTTCTTCATGGTTCCTACCTCTCTTTCCATTTGAGTTCCTCTTCTGACTTTCCTCAGTGATGGCTTGTGACCTGCAGGTGTTATGTGAAAGAAAACCTTTCCTCTTCAAGTTGCTTTTGACCATGGTGTTTATCAGAGCAACAGAAAAACAAATCAAGACACCATATATCAAGGGGATTTAGTAGACTGGCTTACAGGATGAGGCCTGAATAGCCCCTCAATGGTTGCTTTACACTGGGAAGGCTGAGAACCCAGTAGTTAGTTGTTCAGTCTACAAGGCTGGATGTCTCAGTAGTTCCAATCCGGTGCTGGAGTCCTGTAGGATTTCTGGAGAGGTGCTGGTCTCCAGTCCGCATTTGGAAACCTGAAGAATCTGTTTGAATGTCAATGAAGGAATGATGCAACATTAGGTTAGATCTGTCAATCAGAGTGAAGGCAAGTGGGCAAAAGGCAGTTTCCTTCTTCTACACCCTTTTATCTAGACTGCCACCAGAAGGTACCACCTAGACTTAGGATGGGTCTCCTGCTATAGATAATCTGAGAAAAATCCCTCCCAGGAGTGCCCAGAGCTTGGGGTTTCAGTTGGCTCCAGATATAGTCAAGTTGGAAAACAAGACTGGCCATTACAGTGTCTGACTCAGGCAGTGTTCTCCATGCAGCAGTCTGAGAAGAACACATGGTAAGACAGACATATGTTCTAGTTAGGGGCTGGTCTTGCCTTTTCTAGATCCGAATGATCCTCAGATGGTGTCCTGTGTCTAGGCTCTTCATGGAAGGGACAATGACTTGGTTTATTTTCTGGCAACTGTGCAGGAAGTCAGGCAGCAGTGATTGTGCTGCAGCTGAGCTTCCGGAAGGATCATTCACGATTCTTTTCCCAGCCCCTTCAGTCTCCCGCTTCTTGCCGTTCTGATGACAACTGATGCAATTAGAGGTACCTTGCTTCAGCCATTGCTTAACGTCTCTACTAGATCCAGCCTAGGGCTGTGTAAGTAATGTCTACACACAATGAATTTTCCAGGATGCTCTCCACTATAAATTGTTGCTTTGGAAGGTGTGGTCATGGTGGCCTTGTTTTAAACTGCCAAAAAGCCTTTGTCCTGTTGGTGTAGTGGCTGGAGCTGTCTTGCCTCATTCAGCAAGATAAGTGCAGCTACCGTTAAGGTACAGACAAAGTGATTCTCATCTTCCTGCAGGTGAGTGAAGGAGGGATAAAACAGGTAAATTAAATGTGTGGTGGGGGTGGCATCACTTGAAAATCTGGACTCTTCAGCTCTGTATGAGGGCTGGTGAGACTGCTTTGGGAAGAATGGTCATGTTTCTTTGTCAGGGAGCACTTGGAGACCTGGAGAGGCAGGGAACAAGCAGGATCCTAGTGACCTCTTCTCAGGAAGTGAAGAACCCACTGTGACTACTCCAACTCCTATTAGCTCCATGTGGCTGGGTTCAGGTCTAGGTCCTACATTGATTTTCTGATGGCTTAGCTATTGGATGTGGAGCGACAAAAGGGATGGAGGAAAATAGAAGAAACTTCCAAGAGGGGATGGAGAAACACAAAGGGGTAAGACACGCTAACGGAGAGGGGACAGGAAAAGGGGCCAAAGAGATGAGGGACAATGGAGGAGGAAAACCTAACACAGGAGGAAGGAGAAGAAAATATCTTCCCTGCATCCTGGGGGCAGGTGTGTGTGTGACAGTGCTGTGGTGTGGGGCTTCATGTACCTTACAGCTTTCCAGGAGCTGACACTGAGCCTGGAAACAGATCTCGGGGAGAAGTGAGCTTTGCCGAAAGGCAGGTTCCTACCTCTGAGTTACAGAAATATGGCCAGCCAGGGAGAAAAGTGCTCTGAGGCCTTCCTGCTTCCAGAAGCCCAGAAAGTGAGGTTCATCTCCTTTCCACAGTCGGCCTGGCTTCACCCTCCTGCCACGCTCCCCCACCCCCTCAGATTCTCAGAACTCAACTCTCACTGGATTCCAGGAAATGGCTGGTGCAACTTGGTAACCAAATCCTCTGAATCCCTTTGTATATCTTTCTGCTTCCCTGCCCCCCTGGGTTGGTGTCCTTAAAGACTGTGTCCGGTTATGGAGTAGACCTGGCAAGTCAGGCTGGCCCCTGTGGGACCTATCCTGTAGTTCTAGACCTAGATCCTTACAAGTGCTACTCCAATGGGTCATCTTTCCATTTCCCAAGTCTCTCTTGGAGCTGCTCAGCAGGCCTAGACTTCCCCTGTAGAGGTTCCTCCCCTGGCCTAGGTTTCTCCTCGTGTCCAGGTTTCTCCACAAGATGAGGGATTCCAGGCTCTGAGCGTTGCATTTTCATTGTTCCCAGGGAAATCTTTGATTTCTAACCCAGGCTGCAGTCTGTGGTTTCCTGAATTGTATATTCTTTGTCAAGAGAAGGGAATGCATTACTTCAGGGTCAGCAGAGTCATCTTTCCAGTGAAGAAGCAGTGCTTGATCTGGTGGCAAAGGCTTGTAACTGGGGAAGTGTGGCATGGTGGTTACTCAGGAGGTCGAGACAGGAGGATCACAACATAGTGAGTCCCTGTGCCAAAATAAAAAGTAAAAAGAGGTTCAAGAAGGAACTCAGTCAAGAAAGTACTTGGTTCACAAACATGAGGACCTGATGTTTTTGTCCTCAGCACCCATGAAATAAGCCAGAGCTGGTGACATGTGCTTGCTTATAATATTGGTACTGGGGAGTCAGAGACAGGGTGATGTCTGACTAATTGGTGGGCTCCAGGCTAATGAGAGACTATGTTTCATACAAGGTAGATGACATCCCTGAAGATGACACCCAACGTTGTCCTCTAGTCTCCCCATACACATGTATACATGTATAGTCTCATCTTCACACATACAAGTGCCTGTACCTACACACACACATACACACACACACACACGCACGTGTGCGCACACACACACACATATTAAAAAATTGAAGTGTGTGGGAGACATAGCTCAGTGACAGTTCATTTGCTTAGCATGTGAGTGGTCTTAGTAGTAAACGCTGATCAAACACATTAGTCCACATACTTAGGAATCTGCTCAGGTTTTACATCCAAAGAAGGACTCAGAAAACTAGAAAGTAGGGAAAAGTTGACAGTGAGTAAAGGCTTTGTCCAGGTACTTAGGGATTCTCATGTGAATGGGTTGAAGGTTTGGAACTTCCTTACGATACAGTACGACTGTAAGGAAGTGCCAGACAGTCTCATGCCTCAGAACTGTTCCACCTTAGACTGTGGGGAGAGGGAAAGCTGCCACTCCCAAGCTAGAGTCTGTTTTCTTGGGGGGATGGGAGAGGACCTGAGGAACAGCTAAGGGGCCAGCTGTACACAGATGAACATGCTAAGTTCAGACAAAGCCTATAACAGAAGGCCATAGTGAGCCTGGACCAGCAGCATGCACTCACAGAGAAACCTGTCAGACTTGTAGATCTTCATCTCTCCCTGACATGGAGACACAGCCCATGTAGGGTTTGCCTAGAGTTGGAGGAGCACAGCTTAAGTTGGTGGGTGCAGCACACAGGAGGCCCAGCGCCCCATCTTGACTAAAACCACTTGGAACTTAACAAAGAGGCTCTTGAGAGGACTCGTCTCCCCGCAACTCTCTACAAACTGCAGTGTTTCTTATGTCTCCTTTTCACTTGCCACATCCTAGTCACCCCTTTGGGGCTGCAGTCTTGTCTGTTGCACCCAGATAAAAAGTGGATTGACCTAATCAGTCTGACTGGACAGCCTGGCTCCAGGGAAGTTTGTTGATGGTGCCATGGTCAGAAATGGAGCTGCCTGCAGAGCCGGACCCTTTCTCCACCTACGGGACCCCATCACTACAACATCTCTTTTCCAGAAACTACTGGTATTTGTTGGGCTTGCTCTTTTCTAGTGAGTCACAAGCAACTGCATTCCCAAGAAAGATAAGGGGTGGCTTTCTAGGGTTTCTGTGAAAATCATAATAGCAAAGTCATCTGTCAAGGTCGTGCTATGTTGCAGGCAGCAGCTAGAGGAAGAAAGAGTAGACTAAGACAATCTGGGAATGTGGTCCATCAAAACAATATGTCTTTGCATCCCTCAGTACTGTGAGCCAGTTGACGTCACATTATGGCAGGTTGTCTGCCATGGTTGAGGGTTCCTCCTGTCTCTGGGAGTACTGCCTGCTTCGTATCATGAGGCATGTGTAGGTAAAGTGACAGGGCAGAGTCCCCTCCTTGCAGAAGTGGAAACAGGAGTACTCTAAGGACACTTCAGAGCACTTGTTGATTTTCCTCCTGGCCTTTGCTTAAGTCCTTGGCATGAGCTGGAACCCACAGCTCCTGGTATTGTGGCAGGAACCAGGGCTCATGCCCAGGAATGTTGTCTACCAGGGAGGTCGAATATGTCCCTCCCAGGATCAGCTTGTGTGGCATTGAAGGATCAGTCAAAGGGATTTGTAAGCCTCAGGAAAACGGTCATCATTCAGGGCTGGATCAAAATTAGTCAAGTCTGCTGTGAAGGAAACCAACAAGGAGAGCCAGAGAAGAGAGAGGTACCAACAAGGAGAGCCAGAGAAGAGAGAGGCATCCTATTTTCATTTCTGTGACTGTGATTAAACACCCTGACCAAACACAACTCAGGGAGAAAGGCATTCCTTTAGTTTATGATTCCAGGTTCCAAGCCATCTCCACCGTAGAAGGGTTTGCAGTCACATGACAAGAATGACACATGTTTATTGCTCACTTACCCTTTTCATTTTTATCCAGTCTGGGATTACATGCTCAGGAAATGGTACCAGGAATAGTAGGTAGATTTTCTCACCCAAACCAGCATAATCAAGACTCTAGATTATGACTCTAGATTGTGTCAAACTGACAAAATAAAACTAACCACCACAAGGAATGTCATTAGCTCATGAGCTTTGGGGCAGCAACCCTAGGGTGAGAGGAGGTTGGGTTGGGACAGGGGATGATGGGATTGTCAGAAGGCTCACCTAGACCATGAGGAGGCTGACACAGGGCTTGTCTGGATGCCTCTGTGGCTGCTTTCCTCTGTCTCCGAGTCTTCTCTTCCATCTGCCTGCCTTCCTGTTCCAGAACTTAGGGAGGAGAGCATCCCTAACTGCCAATGTCAAAGTGAAAACCAATGACATCAGCGATGAAATCTAATCTTTGTTAAAGAGAAGGGGTTATGTAAATTGTTTTCCTTGTAAAGTATTGGTGGATTTTCCTTCTTCAAAATTTCAGTGTAAAGCAGAGGCACAGGAAGAGGACATAAGAGGTAGGAAGAGGACGATAGTCTCCTTTGGGGACCCAAGAGGACACCGGTGGAAAACATCGTAGGATCATTTGGGAAACTTAATTATTTCTATAATTATTAAGTGATCATGGTGCATGTATCACACTATGAGCTGTCTGGAGGCTCCAGTACCCTAGGGCTCTGCAAAGAACAAGTGGCTGAAGTTGTGTTTATTTGGTAGATCTCACATTCATGGT
The DNA here is from genome assembly GCF_017639785.1 of Mesocricetus auratus. Lineage (NCBI taxonomy): Eukaryota > Metazoa > Chordata > Mammalia > Rodentia > Cricetidae > Mesocricetus > Mesocricetus auratus. The sequence continues at coordinate 35,312,821 of NW_024429194.1, read as the reverse complement.
CCCACAGCCCAGGAGTCATTTCTTCTGTTCTTAGAAAGATTGAGGGAGCCAGCAGGAGGGCTCTCTCTCTCTCTCTCTCTCTCTCTCTCTCTCTCTCTCTCTCTCTCTCTCTCTCTCTCTCTCTGTGTGTGTGTGTGTGTGTATGTTGGGGCAAGTCTGTGGCTGCAGGGGGATTTGGGAAGAGCAAAGAAACACCAGCTCAGTCCACAAGATCAGCTATTTTCTGGTCAACCTCCCTTTCTTCTAATATTCCCAATTTGGGTCTTTGGATAATCCTTTGAAGGAGTGTTTACACAGCTGGCTCCATACAACATCAGGCCCTCTGGGGCTTCACCTGGGACCCCCCACCCATTCCTCTCCCTCTTCTAGTAAACATGTTTAGCAATTATTGCAGCTCTGTTAGTGTCAGTGAGTCTTACCAAGAGCATATGCTGAGAGAAGTGTTGTATGAAAAGCTGGTAGCTCACTGCTTAGCCTGCCTTGCCTGTCTTTGTCAATCACCCGGTTCCTTTCATTGAAGTAAAGTCTCTACCAGAAGGGACACTTGTTTGCTGGTTATAGAATCTCTTCCTTTGTAATATTTTTTATACTTTCAATAGGCATAGGTACTTTCTTTAACTTAGAATAGCACTTTTCATGCAAGGGACAGTAATTAGTTGTTGAATAACAGTACCTATCTATGTGTGTCCTGAATGCTAGAGCAGACAGCCTTCTGCCCTGCTTTTGCTCATGTTCCTTCCAGAAAGGCCCTCCCCGACCTCTATCCTCCCTACTCCACGGCTACTTCTTTCCTCCAGTCTGTAATTCACTTTGCTATGGAGAGTTTTGGCTACCCATCACTTGTCACCATCAACCCTTGGACACACTCCCTCTGAACACCTGTTCCTACTTGACCAGATCCTGCTTGCTTGGCTGTCTTCTCAGGGTGAATTAAGGCAAGCAGGCTCCATCCAGGAGGGATGGCTGACTGGCCAGGTAGTGACGGTGCTGAAGCTGTGTAGACAGATAAGCAGAGGCCTGGCCCTCGGAGGATCACTGCTCATTTTTGGGGGGTCAGGGCAGGGGCAGCTCATTCGGATACTATAGTTACCTTCTGGTCCATCCCAGGAGTTCTGTTTGGCTTGTATGTGCTAAAATGTCAGGTGGTTTGTAGACAGGTTGTAGAATAGCCCTTGGTCAAATCATGGGTGGACCACAACCCTAGACTCCCTACTGATAAACATTTGGCAAAAAATCTTGAACTGTGTGAGAAGCAGTTGACCCCATGGAGGTTACAGTGAACACTATCATCAATCTTATCTCATTTATAGTTTATGCGTTGCCATACATTTTATATCATACATTGAAAGGTTCAGGCATTATGCTGGCCTGCCCTGTTACCTGGCAGGATACACTCAGGCAGCACTCTGGCCAGCCCAGAGTTCTGTGAGAACCATGCAGGTGCAAAGGACCCTTTTAAAGGACGACCCCTGCCTGCTTATGTTCTTTTACTCTCGTCTTCCTCTCCATCTCATCCTCTCTCTTAATCTCATCTCTCTCTCTCTCTCTCTCTCTCTCTCTCTCTCTCTCTCTCTCTCTCTCTCTCTCTCTCTCTCAGCCCTGCACGGGTTGGTTACCTCTCACTCCTCTCTCTCACCCCTCTTTCCCTCCTTGTATACCAATAAAACTCCACGTGGGGATTGTTTGTGTCTCTTAACTGGGTAAACCTAGACGTTTTAACAACATTGGTTCCTTGACCAGGAACCTAGACATTTTAACAACATACATCCTCATATCAACAAAATTATTTTGGGTGCACTAGTTTTTTCTTTCTGGAAAGTTGATTTTTACCCATTACTCTCTCGTTCCATACCCCGGTCTGGACCATTCTGAGTTTGAATGCTTTCTTTGAAGAGAAACAAGAACCATATTTTCAGATGAGGATGCTTTTCTGAGTCCAATGGGATTAAAAAATCATCCCAGTTGGTGAGCCAGGCTTCATAAATGAAATCAGAGGCTAATACTGGGAGGTTCAACTAGACCTGGGCCCCTGGTATAAACAACACCAGCACACTGGCATCCTCCATGTTCTTCCTGCTTTCAGCATACACCATCCTCTATCCTGATTCTCTGGTTTCCAGAGATACTCCTGGCTTCCCTCCATGCCTTTCTGAAGAGGAAAGACCAGAAAGGGCTTGCATAGACCATATGAATGTTGCCTTGCAGGGCATTCTGGGGAAATGCTGCCCAGCTCGGCTCCTGGCCTTTCAGATACTCTTTGGTCATGCTCTGATATGTGCATCCAAATGAATCATTACAAGCAGAAAAGGGCTTGGATGATTCCAAGTCCAGGGTAATCAGATCTGGTTTGGAGGGACAGAGAGAAGCCATTTCAGAGAGAGCTGGAAGGGCAGGCCCTAGAGCAGACTGCTGGTGTTCTAAAAGAAGCCTCAGAGGCATGTCCCCATGGGGATCATCCATGCCTTCTCCAAGGGCTCCTCCTTCCTGCTCCTCTCTCAACTGTCCTTTGGAGCCATTGATTCTGAGGAGCTGAAAGTATCTAAGCATTCAAGCATCTAGCTTTTGGTAGGTTCCTAGACCTGTAAGGCATGACCAGTGTCGCTATGGCAACCACTGAGGTCAGCATGACGTGCCAGGTCACATATACACGGGACAGTTATATACAGTTACTTGCTGGAGGACTGCGAAGTACATTCATTTTCTGTTCCTAAAGCTAGGAAGATGGTTCAGTGGGTGCTTGCTTCAGAGATGTGAGGGCCAGACTTTGGATCCCGGTACCCACACAAAAGCACACACTTACATCCACAGTGCTAGGAGGCAGACACAGGAGGATCCCAGATCTGGGAAGCTATGGGTTCAGAGGGAGAGGGAGGGAGAGAGAGAGAGAGAGAGAGAGAGAGAGAGAGAGAGAGAGAGAGAGAGAGAGAGAGAGAGAGAGAGAGAGAGAGAGATCCCTATGTGTTGGGCTTGAGGTCATTCTTGTGAGGGTCTTGTTTCCCAAGCAATCCTTCAGAGGTGTTCTGACTTACTCTCACGGTGTCAAAGAATCACAAAATCAAAAATGTTTTTTCTTTTCTCAGGCACTCTCCTTCTGGACTTGTCACAGTCCTTTCATTTGAGTCATGAAGTCCAATGGAATAGCTCTCCATAATCTCCTTATTAACCTACCCACTGTCTTCAACCCATGTCCCCCATCGTAGAGACAGAGTGCAAACTCACAGCCCCAACCCCTTTTATTTTGATTACAGCACATTCCCTGGCATAAACTAGAGAGCCAGAGCCCAGGGTGGCTCGGTGCTGCTCATTTGAGACTTTTGCTCTTTCTTTTCCCACGTCTGGATCCAGGAAGCATGAAAGTTTCTTTTCCCCTTAACCTGGGACTGATGCTGGCATTGGTAATGGGTGATAGTATGTGGTGGCTGGACCAGCTCTGCAGGTAAGGCTCGTAGCACATCTCACATAAGGCAGCCCTTTAATCCAGTTCCTCATGTTGTGGCGACCTCCAACCATTGCTACTTTATAACTGTAATTTTGCTGCTGTTATGAATCATAAATATCTGTGTTTTCCCATGGTCATAGGAGTCTGAAGACAAAAGAGGTGACCAAAGCATCCCTGGAGGGCCGGGTTGGGCACCAAGTGTCCATCATCCTCTTGCCAATGTATGGAATCCAGGCCACTGCTCTCCAGCCAGGAGCCACAGGAAACAAACTTTTCCTGTTACTCTCATTCTCGGCAGCCTGCTGTATGTGGATTGTGGCCAACAAGAGGCCAGCAGGTGAATGGTGCCCCTGACGGATACTTACCTCACCCAGCTGGCATCAGCGCTGACTCACAGGACAGGGTCTCGTATCACTGCTGCCTCCCATGATCCCCTTGGCAGTTTCCCTTCTGAGTATAGACTGGGCCAAGCTCAGCTGCACTTACATAATGGAACATGGTTGCGCCTAGTGTGTAGAAGACGGTAAAGCCCCAAAATAAACACTATTGAGCGATAAGATACAAACTGGAGGTTGGGTGGAAAATGAGAAGGTGTGATGATGGCAGACTTTGCTGCTGCCATTGAGGGACAAAGAAGAGGCAGATGTCCCTTGGGGCCCTTTCTTCCTTTAAACATTACCTTGTCCTTGGCAGCTCTCCCCCATCTCTTTCTGTACTTGACAGCAACGCCACCAGATGAGCATATTACCCTGTGGAGTTTTGAAATCATGTTGGCACTGAGCGCTGTGCGGGAAAACATCTGAGAGCTCAGGAGGGAACTGTCAACCCCCATTTTCATGCTCAGACTCCAAGGTCTAGAGGCTTAGCAGAGTCTCGTCTTGTAAGAGGAAGAGTTAGTTTCAGAACTGTGTCCTGTGATATCAAAAGAAGAACTATTTTGATGTGTCTTGCATACCCAGGCTTCACCGTGCAAGCACCCATTGCTTAGGTTAACACTTTATAGGTCTCAAAAGACAAATTGTGGTAGCTTTCCTAGGAACAGATATTGTGGATGAGCAGAAGGAATTCACTTTTGAGTGGGCGGTATGGCAGGCTTAGCAAGTAAAACATGGATGCTGAGTTAAATTTGAATTTCAAAAAAGGCAGTGAACTGTTTGATAGTATAAGGTCATCTCAAATACAGAATATGCTTGTACAAATAGATCTTTAATTCAAATGGAGTTGAGTGTCCTGTGTTTTGTCTGGCAGTGCTATTTTGATGGCCCTTATAATTCTAGCATGTGGCCATTATTTTAATTGCTATCCTTATTACAACATTAGATTCACCAGCTGAGGGATTTGTTCTAGAAATCAAGATTGAGAGGCAAATTTTCAGGTTAATTGCAAATAGGGAGTCAGTGGTGCTGGCTGGCTTCTTGGATCCTTCCATCTTGTTCTATAGCTCTTGTTTGCTTTACTCTGTTTTAGTTTCATTTTTTTCCTTCCTGCCTTTATCTGTGTTTTTCCTATCTTTTGAGTTTCCATCTGTTTGACTTCCATCAGTCCCTCTTCAGGTTCACCGAGCTCTTCCTCAGCTGTGATAAGTCTTTGGATGAGTCAGCTTCTGGTTTTCAGCAGCCAAGACCAGGTCCCAGGAGCAAAAAAGAACTTGTCACACGAGGAGGGACGAGTCACAAGATCTCCCTGTGGTATGATGGACTGTCCTTAGACCGAAGGTGTCAGGATAGTGATCTCCAGTTGTAGCTTAAAGAAGGGTCTGGAGGAGAGGAAGACAATGAGCTAAGTGGGCCGGGCCTTTTTTAGCCAATGAATCTCTTTTCTTGTGATTCTGGTGGGAAGGGGTTTACCTGCCCTTACTCCAGTGGTGTCAAAGCAGATCCCACCTGGAGACAAGCAAACCTTCGAGTCCCATCAAGGATAAACAGGGTATTAGAGATGTTGGGTAGATAAAGTCTCGACCTGTAGGCAAGAATTTTTATTCTTTGACAAAACAGAAGGACTGGTCCTGGTGGCTGAGTCTGCTGAACACACCGTTCTGTCAAGACTCCAGTGTGGGTTCAAGAAAAGAATATGACCTGCATTGTAAAGATCACAAAGACCAGGTCTTTACGAGTGTCTACCAGAGCTAAGGCTCTGAGGCTGCAACTCCTGGGGCTACCGTGTTAAATAGGATGCAGACCCTGAATTATGATTGTGCTAGTCAAAAAATGCCTGTAGTGCTTCTCCCAGATTTTTCTAGTAGTTAGTACATTTTCCCCTGTCACTTGGGTGTGAGTTGAGATGAAATGTTTTGTTTTTGTTCTTTTTCTGTGACTAGCCTTTTGTGTGTGTGTATAAGCCCCAGCAAGGATCTGGAGCCAAGCCCTTCCCTTCCATGCTATATGGCTCTTTCCTGGAAAAGACTGATATTCAGTGAAGTTTATGTAACAGAGGAATGAAGAAAAGGAAAGTTCACTAGTCATCCTTTAGCTGCCATAGAATAAACTTGTGACCTAAAAAGGACTCTAGGATTCTTTTCAAACCATCTGCTTTTTTGTTCAATTTCTTGTTCATCAATCTTGGAAGTATTTTACAAAAATAGAGGCAGAGTGGCCTCGGGCTATGAGTCTTCAGAACCCTGCCTCTGTGATTCCCCTTCCACAGTATCCAGGGCAGCAGAGCTAAACGTGCTTTGCTGGCTGATTGATTAATGAAGCTGTAAGCCCAGGGAGGCTGTGGGCCAGTGGCACATTCCTCAGTGGTCAGCACTTCCCTCTCTACTCCGGCTGCCTGAGGCAGAAGAGTGGTGAGTTCCTGGAACCCCTCAAGGACAAAAAACAGGGATTGGTAAAATGATGGCTACATGGGGATATATTTACATGGTGGAGAAAGCGGTGACTTTACATTGAAGCAATTAATTTACTCAGCATTGCATTCTGCAGCATAGATTTTTCAGAAAGCAAGTATAATTTTAGACATGCAAACAAATCATAAAACCCAGCAGTGGCTCGCAGTTCTGTTCAGTCTCTCAGGAGTGCCTTCTTGAGTTGTTGGGACAGGCTTTTGAAGCGTTTAGGTCAAAAGGTTTGGGCTCCAGGTGCGGGGTTCACCACAAAACGTGACCCTAGGACTTGTAAACTAAACAGACTTACCTTTGTCCTGGGAGAGAGAGAGAGAGAGAGAGAGAGAGAGAGAGAGAGAGAGAGAGAGAGAGAGAGAGAGAGAGAGAGAGAGAGAGAGAGAGAGAGACAGACAGGGAGGGAGGGAGGGAGAGAGAGGAGGGAGAGAGAGAAGGAGAGAGGGATGCAGAGAGAGGAACAGTGATATGGGAATTGGGACTGAGGGTCCCAGAGAAAGAGAAAGAAGAAGGAAGAGGAGGAGGAGGAAGGGGGACAAGAACTGACTGATTACTTGGTTTAACCAGTTATGCACTTTTCATGTTTGTTTATCTCTAACAAAAGGATAGATACATTACTTTGTCTTGTTGCTGTGGCAGGATGAATGGGATACAGATTCCAACCCTGTACAGTGGAGCCATAATGGCAAAAAGGGTACAGATGTTGGAGCTGGTTTACAAAATGAGAGGTGAGGGGTGAAATGACATGTGCTGGTTTAAAAATACCAAGTGACATCAAGTAGGAGGCATGCAGCAGTCAGTGGGCCAACTATGAATTAATAGTGTGCCCACTCTGTTCTTAGAGCCCCAGCCTAGCACATATTATTGTGTGTGTGTGTGTGTGTGTGTGTGTGTGTGTGTGTGTGATGTGTGATGTGTTAGTGTGTTCATATCTATACTCAGGTGTTCCAGAGGATGATCTATTGTGTCGCCCTCAGGGACATCACCTTCTTTGAGACAAAGTCACTCATTGGCCTGGAGCTCACTAGTTAGGTTGGCTAACCCACAGGCCCCAGATCTCTTCCTGTCTCTGCCTTCCTACCTCTGGGATTACAAAGACCTGTTATCATGCCTGGCTTTTTCTTTTATATGTGAGTTCTGGGGACCAAATCTAGGTCATGCTATGAGATAAGCAGTTTTTCCAACAAAACTGTCTCCTCAGTCCCCATTTTGACATTTTAAGTTCAGTGTGTCTCCAGAGTACTCCTTGTGCATAACTTCCAAACTCTGGGCACGGCACTACCCTGTGCCCAAGCCCAGAGCCAAGGTACCTCCAGACTTCTCCCTCTGTCTCTCTGTCCATTTCCAATTCAGTCATTCCAAGTCCTTTGATTTTACCTCAAAGGTCTCGTGAATCTTTACCTTCTTGCTTCTGTTTTTAAGTCTTAGCTCACACTGCCCTCATGTCCCATCTGACCTCCTGCGACAGAACTTCTGCTCAGTGGCTTCCCTTGCTCTCAGGAAGATGGCCGAATTTCTGATGACCTCCCAGGGCCTGCCTTCTGCCCTAACTTATTGTCATCCTCTCTCCTCATCTGCTCAGTCTGATTCAAGTGAATGCTTTTCTGCCCATCCTACTTGCTGCTTCCTTCCTCTGCAAATGCTGCTTATTTTACAAGAAGGACTCCGTGTTAAGTCCAGGTAGATAAATGTATTAGTATTCCTGGTGTGGATTTTGGAAATGGTGGTCAAGGCAGCAGACTCTTTTGAGAGCTGTGTGAATAGGCTGGGGTGTCATGTCTATTATAGAGATGGATGCAGAGAGGGACAATAAACTCCTAGTACACTTCAGCCTCGGGATTCCCTAGGTACTACTGGGCATTCAGTGTGGCAGGGCAAAGATCAGTCTTTGAGGACGGTGAGGCTGCTTCATCTCTGTATCACTCCTCATGTTAAGACCTGTCAGTCCTGCCTCAATAAAAGAAACCTGATAAAAGAGAGTGTTAAGTGGGAAGCAAGATAATCCCGACCTCTGCTTTACAAAAGGTCCTGAGGAGGGAGTGAAGAATATCACAAAGGGGCCCCAGAAGAGGGGCGGTTGTGGAATATTCCTGTACACTGTGTGGAAACGTATGGCTGTGATTGCTATAATTAAAAGCTGAACGGCCAATAGCTAGGCAGGATGTATAGGTGGGACTCGAGGGCACAGAGAGAACTCTGGGAAGAAAAAGGCAGAGTCGCCAGCCAGACAGGGAGGAAGCCTCATGGGCACTGTGGAGAGATGAGGAAGAACGTGGATTTAAAAATATGGATTAATTTAAGTTATAAGAATTAGTTAGGAACAAGCCTAAGCTAAGGCCACTCATTCATAATTAATAAGTCTTCATGCCATTATTTGTGAGCTGGCGGTCCTGATGACAAAGTTTGTTTACAGGTAGCTAGAGGAAGGGCAGGTAAGCTGAAGTTCTGCAGGCAGTGTGGAAGAAAAAGCCCAGAAACAGGCTGGAATCTATGCTCAGGAGCCAGTGTCATACTGTGGGTTCAGACTCCCAAGAAATGCTTAACAACAAGCCACTCTCCCAAGGGATTCTTCTCCTGAACTGCATTTATTAGTATGCAAAGGAGGTCAACACAAAGTCAGTGAAGGGAACTACTCTCATCTTCAATTATGGGCTTGTGTCTTAGCTGCACTTGTGTGAGACAGATGAGTTATATAGAGTTTGTTAATGCAGTTTCTTGGTCTTGAAAACTGGTACAGTCTGAGGAGTGCTGATGTACCTATATCACAGAACCTGAGATCAGAAGACCAAACATGAGAGCTGGGGTTCAGAGGGGGGTGTGAGAGGGGGTGTTGTTTCAGAAGGTAGGACTACAGACAGGCCCTTCCAAAAGCCATTGTCACTTTGAAGATTTGGAAGGTGGCCAGACTGACGGACTGAGCTAAACCAAAGTTAGAAATTCAGCAGGTCCATTTAACAGATGGGAAGGATGTCAAGCAGAGAGTGATTTGCTCAAAGTCAAGTATCAGTCTATTTAAGAGATGTCATCAGGAGTCAGTGGCTTACCCTAGCCTTCACCACTGCATCTGGCCTCACTGGTGTTTGATGCACTAAAGTTCTATGAACCAATTGTACAAGACAAATGGGAGAATTTTGAACAATTTTAGTGTTTTGAATTTTCTTTCTTCTTTCTTTCTGTTTTCATTTTTGTTTTTTCTTTTCTTTTTTTGAGACATTGTCTCATGTAGTGCAGGATGTTCTTGAATCCACTAAACCAGTGGTTCTCAACCTTCCTAATGCTGTGACCCTTTAGTACAGTTCCTCATGTTGTGATGACCCCAACCATAAAATTATTTTCTTGCTACTTCATAATTATAATCTTGCTACTGCTATGAATCTCCATGTAAATATTTAATATTCAGGACATCTTATACATAATCCCTGTGAAAGGGTTGTTTGACCCCAAAGGGTTGAGAACCACTGCAATAAATAGAGGAAGACCTCAAACTTCTGATCCTCTTTCCTCTACTTTCCACATTCTAGGATTACAGGTGTACACCACCAAGCTCAGCTAGAAGCTTTAGTTTTCAGTGTTATGGAATAGTAATCTATTTATAGAAGTTGTTCAAATTGAAGCTTTTTTTTTGCAAATGACTACATGTTACACATTTTCTATGCACTTATTGTACTCTGTTCTCTAACACCTACTGCACATTACTTTATTAAGGTCTTACACTTAGATGGGTTTGCTGTGTGACAAGGAAACTTAGATCTTTTTCTATAAGGGATACTCTGCCTGTAATCTACTGGGCCAACTTTAGTGGCAACTGTTACATCCTTTTCTGTGGTTCTCTGTTGATTGGAAATGCAACAAGACTGGCAACAGTATTCTCCTGACTTCTCCTTTCCTAATGTGAGTTCTGTTGTGAAAAGATTAAACCAAACCAAAAGCAACTTGGGGGAGGAAAGGATCTATTTGGTTTGTCAGTCAGGTCTGTCACTGAGGGAACCCAAAGCAGAAGCTAGCTGGTTAGGAACCTGGAGGCAGGAACTGAAGAAGACAATGAAGTGATGCTGCTGCCTTCTGGATTGCTCTCCATGACTTTGCTTAGGACTACCTGCCTCGAGGGAGGTACCACCTACAGGGAACTGGGCTGTCCCACATCAACCATTAATCAGGAAAATACCCCACAGACAAATGTGTTAGAGGCATTTTCTCAATTGAGCTTCCCTCTTCCAAGATAACCCTTGCTTGTGTCACATTGACAAATAACAACAAAACCCCAACAAAACAAACAAACAAACAAAACAACTAACTAGCATGTCTCCCTTGGCTATATCTCATGTAGAACTTATTATTTACCTTTGAACCACACTTTAAAAGAGATTTATGCTGCCAAAGAAGAAACAGAGAGAGACTAAAAGGCCGACAGGGAAGGGGGTGAAACCCAGAGTCTGCAGAGAACACACACTCCTCCCTCTCAAGGGCTGCATATTTACTTGTATTAATTTATTACCATTCTGATGACATTAGAGTCAAATGTTGTCAAAAAGTATGTTGGAAACACTGAGGCATATTCCTTGTATTTTGAAATTAAGAGGTCATAAGAGATTGGAGAATGCCTGGTAGAAAGGAGGTACAAAGAGAGCAGAAGCCATTTGACACTACATTGAGGAATATACTAGCAGTCTGGAAACAGTTCAGTTAACCTTTCTGACTCACCCTAGATCTGTCCTTTTGTTTCCTTTGGTATGATAACTTACTTTCCCTAGAACTTACCTTGGAGGCTCCTTTGCCTCTCTCTGTTACCTGGCTCTCAGAGCATCTAGGCCTGCATTGCATTCTTTCTCTCCTCATTGGTTGGTCTAGAGTTCCTGAACGTTTATGATGGGTTCAAGTTGCTCCCCAAACACCTGCTCCTCACTCCTGAAGAATTAGATTCTGGGTAGGATTTGGCCCTCTGCCACACCTCCTTCAGAGATTTCTCCACGAAATTCCTTTCAGTAGCCATAAAAGTGAACAGTAAGAAAACTAGCAAGTCTGCTCCCCAGACTGATGTTGAGAAATACTCTATGTGGTGTCATCATAAGTTTTAATATCTTTGAATGAGTCATAAGAGTGTGATTTTGCCTTTTTAATCTCTATAAGTTACAATTTTTAGATAAGTTTGTTTGATTTATGATCCAAACTAGAGTAATGTTTTCCTGTCTTGGTCTATTTTGAGCCTTTGTAGCCCAGACCCGGTACTTTATGAAAGGCAGGAATGTATTGGCTCACAGTTATGGAGACTGGGAGGGCTGATACCCAGGTACTCAAATTTAGAGAGAGTCCTTGAGGAAGTAAATCTGACAAAGGCATCATATGTAGCAACCAAGCTTGCTGAGATTGCTGGGTCACTCGTGCCTTCACTCAGGACAGAGGTGAGCTCCGGCCCCGCTTCAGGCCCCACCTCTGCTTGCCCACTCAGGGATCATCTGGCAGGTCTCCTGTAGGCAGGAGGCAGGTCCACTCACCCCTGGATCACTAAGCAACCACGAGTCTGCTGACAGCACTGAACTAAACTAGCTCCCACCCACCGAGAGAGGGAATGTCCCAGACCCACCTGTAACAACCATGAGACCCATCAAAGTGTTGGACCCACCAGAAGAGAACCTTGGACCTGTAACCACCAGGAGAGGAAGAGACTCCATTGGTACACACTGGAAGAAGGGATGGGAAGACAACAATGTAAGAACACATTCAACAACAGAAAAACCAATATGAGGCCACCAGAGTCTAAGGACTATACACCAGCAAGACCTGAACATTCCAACACAGATGAAGCAGAAGAGAACAACCTTAAACAACTTCATGAAGATGATAGAGACCCTAAAAGAGGAAATGAGAAAATCCTTTAAAGAAATGGAGGAAAAGACAAACCAAAAATTGCAAGAAACAATTCCAACAGTGCAAGGTTTGAAAGCTGAAATAGAGATAATGAAAAAAAACACAGTCTGAAGGAATTCTAGAATTAGAAAAGGTGAGTAAACTATCAGGAACTACAGATGCAAGCATAACCAACAGAATACAAGAGTTGGAAGAGAGAATCTCAAGCGTTGAAAATACATCAGGAGAAAGAGATTCATTGACCAAAGAAAATCTTAAGTCCAACAAATTTCTAACACAAAATATCTAGGAAATATGGGACACCTTGAAAAGGTCAAACCTAACAATAATAGGGATAGAAGATGGTGAAGAAACCCACCCAGCTCAGCCAGGCATTGGTGGCACATGCCTTTAATCCCAGTGTTTGACAGGCAGAGGTAGGCAGACCTCTGTGAGTTTGAGGCCAGCATGGTCTACAGAGCAAGTTCCAAGACAGCCTCCAAAACAATACAGAGAAACCCTGTCTTGAAAAACCAAAAAAAAAAAAAAAAAAAGAAAGAAACTCAGCTCGAAGCTGCAGAAAATATATTCAACAAAAGTATAGAAGAAAACTTTCCCAACCTAAAGAAAGACATGTCAATGAAAGTACAGACATGCTAAAGAAGCCTACAGAACACCAAATAGAGTAGACACAAAAAAGCCCCCTTGGTACATAATAATTAAAACACCAAACATACAGAAAAACAAAGAATATTAAGAACAGCAAAGGAAAAAGGCCAATTAACATATGAAGACAAACCTATCAGAATCACATCTGACTTCTCCATGGAAACTCTGAAAACCAGAAGGACCTGGATAGATATTCTACTAACACTAAGAGACCATGGATGCCAGCCGAGACTACTATACCCAGCAAGGCTTTCAATCACTGTAAATGGAGAAAACAAGATATTCCACGACAACACCATATTTAAACAATATGTATCCACTAATTCAGCTCTACAGAAAGTACTAGAAGGAAAACTCCAACCTAAAGAAGTTAATTTCACTCACAAAGACATAGGCAATAGATAATCCCATTTTATCAAAAGAAAAAGCAGGGTAAACCCACCAACAATACCACCACCACCACCAAAAGCAAACAAGAATTAACACCCAATGGTCCTTAATTTCCCTCAATATTAATGGTTTTAATTTGCCTATAAAAAACACATGTTAACAGTATGGGTACGAGAACAGAATTGACCCTTCTGCTGCATACAAGAAACAAACCTCAACTTCAAAGGCAGATATTACCTAAGAGTAAAGGGTTGGGATAAAATTTTCCAATCAAATGGACCCAAGAAACATGCTGGTATAGCTATCCTAGTAGCTAACAAATTAGACTTCAAACTAAAATCAATCAAAAGAGAAGAAGACGGCCGTTTCATATTCATCACAGGAAACATCCCATCAGGAAGAAGTCTTAATTCTGAACATCTATGCCCCAAGTACAAAGGCACCCAGGTTCATAAAAGAAACATTACTAAAACTCAAATCACACATAAGACCTCACATAGTTATAGTGGGAGACTTCAGCACCCTACTCTCACCACTAGGCAAGACCACCAGACAGAAACTTAACAAAGAAACTAAAAGAAGTTATGACCCAATTGTGTTTAACAGACATCTATAGAACATTTCATCCAAACACAAAAGAATATACTTTCTTCTCAGTGCCACATGGGACCGTCTCTAAAATTGACCACATACTTGGCAACATAGCAAACCTCAACAGGTACAAAAAAATTGGAATAACCCCCTGATTCATATCAGACCACCATACTTTAAAGTTAGAATTCAACAATGACACAAGTTGCAGAAACCCTAAAAACGCATGGAAATTGAACAACATGCAATTGCACCATTTCTGGGTCAAGGAAGAAACAAAGAAAGAAATTAAAGACTTCCTAGAATTAAATGAGAATGAAGACACAACATATTCAAACTTATGAGACACTTTGAAAGCAGTACTAAGAGGGAAGTTCATAGCACTAAGTGTTCACATAAGAAATTGGAGAATAGTCACACTAGAGAATTAACAGCACAACTGAAAGCTCTAGAACACAAAGAAGCAAAATCACCCTGGAGGAATAGATGCCAGGAAATAATCTAACTGAGGGCTGAAATCAATAAAGTTGAAACAAAGAAAACAATATAAAGAATCAATGTAACCAAGAGTTGGTTCTTTGAGAAAATCAACAAGATAGGCAAACCTTTATCCAAAGTAACCAAAATGCAGAAAGAGAACATGAAAATTAACAAATCAGGAGTGAAAAGGGGGATATAACAACTGACACTGAGGAAATGCAGAGAATCTTCAGGTCATACTTTGAAAACCTGTACTCCACAAAATTTGAAAATTTAAAGGAAATGGACAATTTTCTGGATAGATATCACCAAATTAAATCAAGAACAGATAAGACACTTAAATAGACCTGTAACCCCCTAATGAAATAAAAGTCACAAGTCTCCCAACCAAAACAAAAAAAAAACTTAGGCCCAGATGGTTTTAGCACAGAATTCTACTAGAAATTCAAAGAACAGCTAATATCATTACTCCTCAAAGTTTTCCACATAATAGAAACAGAAGTTCCATTGCCAAACTCTTTTTATGAGGCTACAATTACATTGGTACCCAAGGCACACAAAGACACAACTAAGAAAGAGAACTACAGACCAATATCTCTTATGAACATTGATGCAAAAATACTCAATAAAATACTGGCAAATCAGATCCAAGAACACATCAGAAAAATCATCCACCATGATCAAGTAGGCTTCATCCCAGGCATGCAGGAATGGTTCAACATATGAAAATCTATCAATGTAATCAATCATATAAACAAACTGCAAAAGAAAAACCACATGATCATCTCACTAGATGCTGGAAAAGCCTTTGACAGAATCCAACACCCCTTCATGATAAAGGTCCTGGAGAGAGCAGGGATAACAGGAACATACCTGAACATTATAAAAGCAATATGCAGTAAAACAACATCCAACATCAAACTAAATGAAGAAAAATGCAACAAGATTCCTCTAAAATCAGGAACAAGACAAGGCTGTCCACTCTATCCATAGCTCTTCAATATTATACCCGAAGTTCTAGCTAGAGCAATAAGACAACAAAAGGAGATCAAGGAGATACAAATTGGAAAGAAAGAAGTCAAACTTTCACTTGCAGATGATATGATAGTTTACATAAGTGACCTGAAAAACTCTACTTGGGAACTCCTACAGCTGATGAACACCTTCAGCAAAATGGTAGGATACAAGGTTAACTAAAAAAAAATCAATAGCCCTACTATATACAGATGATAAATGGGCTGAGAAAGAAATCAGAGAAACATCACCTTTTACAATAACAACAAAATCAAATATCTTGGGGTAACATAAACCAAACAAATGAAAGACCTGTATAGTAAGAACTTTGAATCTTTAAAGAAAGACGTTAAAGAAGATACCAGAAAATGAAAAGATCACCCATGCTCTTGCACAGGCAGGATCAACATAGTAAAAATGCCAATCTTGCCAAAAGCAATCTACAATTTAATGCAATCCCTATCAAAATCCCACAAAATTCTTCACAGACCTTGAAAGAACAATAATCAACTTTATATGGAAAAACAAAAGACCCAGAATAGTCAAAAATTCCCTTACAATAAAGGAACTGCCAGAGGCATCACCATCCCTGACTTCAAGCTCTATTATAGAGCTATAGTCCTGAAAACAGCTTGGTATTGGCACACAAATAGACAGATAGACCAATGGAATTGAATTGAAAACCCTAATATTAACCCCCACAACTGAAAACACTTGATTTTTGACAAAGAAGTTAAAATTATACAATGGAAAAAAGAAAGCATCTTCAACAAATGGTGCTTGGCAGAACTGGATGCTGGCATGTAGAAGAATGGGGATAGATCCACATCTATCACCATGCACAAAACTTAAGTCCAAATGGACCAAAGACCTCAACATAAATTCAGCCACACTGAACCTCTTAGAAGAGAAAGTGAGAGGTACCCTTAAATGAATTGGTACAGGAGTTTGCTTCCTGAACATAACACTGAGATCAACAATTAATAAATGGGACCTCCTGAAACTGAGAAGCTTCTGTAAGGCAAACGACATAGTCAGCAAGACAAAAAGGCAACTCACAGAATGGGAAAAGATATTCTCTAACCCCACATCTGACAGAGGGCTGATCTCCAAAATTTAAAAAGAACTCAAGAAGCAAGTCTCCAAAACATCAAAGGATCCAATCAAAAAGTGGGATATAGAACTAAATAGAGAATTCTCAGTAGAGGAGTCTAAAATGGCTGAGGGGCACTTGAGAAAGTGCTCAACATCCCTAGCCACCTGGGAAATGCAAATCAAAACAACTCTGAGTTACTATCTTACTCCTGTCAGAATGGCTAAAATCAAAAACTCCAATGACAGTTTATGCTGGAGAGGATGTGGAGAAAGGGGAACACTCCTCCACTGCTGGTGGGGGTGCCGACTTGTACAACCACTTTGGAAATCAATAAGGAGATTTCTCAGGAAAATGGGAATCAGTCTACCACAAGACCCAGCAATTCCACTCTTAGGCATATACCCAAAAGATGCACATTCAGAAAACAAGGACATCTGTTCCACTATGTTCATAGCAACATTATTTGTAATAGTCAGAACCTGGAATCATCCTAGATGCTCCTCAACTGAAGAGTGGATAGAGAAAATGTGGTTCATTTATACAATGGAGTACTACTCAGTGGAAAAAAATCTTGAAATTTGCATGCAAATGAATGGCACTAGAAGAAACCAGCCTGAGTAAGATAATCCAGTTACAAAAAGACAAACATGGCATGCACTCACTCATATATGGATTTTAAACATGGAGCAGGGAAATACTAGCATACAATTCCAGTGCCAGGGAATCTGGGAAACAGGAAGGACCCTAAGAGAGATATGCATGGTACCCAGGAGTAGGGGAATGGGACAGGATCTCCTGAGTGGATTGGGAGCATGGGGGAGGGGAGAGGGAGCTGGAAGAAAGACAGGGGGAGGAGAGGAGTAGGGAGGAGGACATGGGGGAGCAGGAAAGTTGAGTCAGGAAGAATAGAGGAGAGCAAGATGAGAGACACCATAATAGAGGTAGTCATTATAGGTTTGAGAAGAGATCTGGCACTAGTGAAATTTCCAGAGATCTACAAGGATGACACCAACTGGCAATCTAAGCAATAGTGGAGAGGCTACCTTAAATGCCCTCTCCCAATAATGAGATTGATGACTACCTTATATGCCATTCTAGAGCCTTCATCCAGTGACTGGTGGAAGCAGAGGCAGACACCCATAGCTAAACAGTGAACTGAACTCCTGGACCCCAATTGCAGAGAGGGAGGAGTGATAAGCAAAGGGGTGAAGACCAGGCTGGTGAAAGCCACAGAGACAGCTGACCTGAACAAGGGGGAGTTTATGGACCCCAGACTGATGGCTGAGAGGCCATTATGGGACTGATTCAGACCCCCTAAATTTGGGTGTCAGTGAGGAGGCCTTGGCAATCTATGGGGCCATGGGTAGTAGATCAGTATTTATCCCTGGAGTATAAATGGACTTTGGGGGTCCATTCCACATGGAGGGATGCTCTGTCAGTCTAGACCCATGAGGGAGGGCCTAGGCCCTGCTGTGGATGACATGACAGACTTTGGATATCCCCCATGGAGGGCCCCACCCTCCCTAGAAAGTGGAGTGGGTTTGCCTGGGAGGATTGGGGTACTGGTTTGGAACGGGGGGGAGGAGGGGAGGGGAAGGGAGCTGTGATTGACTTGTGAAGCAAACTTGTTTCTAATTTAAATTTAAAAAATAAAATAAAATTTAGCCTAGTTCACGTTTGCAATTGGTCATTTAGTGACAGAAAAACTAATACAGATACTTTGACATAATGGAAAAACCAACTTTGTAGCTAGATGTATGAAGGTTTATTTCCTAGCTCTGGTCTTAGCTGCACCTTTTCTGATGAATAATTTACAATCAGTGGGCTTCAGTTTTCTCATAAATAGAACAGAAAAAATTATTCTTGCCTTTCTTGAACGGAAAGGAGATTGTGTGACATGGAGATGTGTGTACATGTTCAATGCTGGGCTCAGAGTTGTTTTCTTTTGTGTTGTTGTTTGTTTGTTTCCGTTTTTGTTTTTGAGATAGGGTTTCCCTGTAGTGCCCTGGCTGTCCTGGAATTTGTTCTGTACACCAGGCTGGCCTCGAAGTCAGAGATCTGACTGCCTCCTGAGTGCAGGAATTAAAGACCTGAGTTGTTATTTTTATGAGCTCTAGGATGATATACTGATCACAGTGGTGGTGACTGAAGGTGCTCTTAACCTTCCAAAGGGAGGACACAGTTTCTTAACCCCCGAGAAGAGGAACAGCCATTCGGAGAAAACTGCTGAGGCATTTGTGTTACGTTCCAGCTTGTTTTCTGCAGACCTGCTAAAGGGAGGGCGTTGTAATGGCCAATTTGAATTTCTCCTGCTTGCAGGGGAGATTCTTCAATTCATGTTTACCTCCTTTTCAGATTCACAACTGACACAGATTTAGAGTCATGTTATTAGAATAATAACTGCAAAACAATTTGTAGCACACAAGATGTCTCCCTGAACATCCCCTAGTTTGTTCCTCACCATGTGCTATGAAATGGGCCCTTTTTCCTCAGCTTTATGGGAAAAGAAATGGAAGCGACAGCACAGCAGATAGATAGTTTATCCAAAGTTCCAAAGCCATGGGGAGACATAAGTGAGCATTGATTTAAGGCCCCACTACTAGTCTTCTGCACTTTCCCTGGACCATACAGCCTGGCTTTCTGATTATTTCCTTCCCTGAAATAACCAGCCCACTTGGTTCTATGGCTCTAAGTGGCTCAACTCCTATGTCTGTCAAACCAGAGAGCTAGTGAAAACTATTGCCAGCTCCTAAAACCTGCCACCTGGTCACCAAGTTGCCTAGGTCATGTCTTAGTTTGGATGGTGGCCACATTGAGCCACCTGCAGGAAGCTTTCCAGTCCCTTAAGTATCTAGGCTTATTACTGAGCACTCACACTTCAGGGATTTCTCAGTTCGTGTGTGTGTGTGTGTGTGTGTGTGTGTGTGTGTGTGTGTGTGGTGTTTATTTTCTTTGAGATAGGGTCTTAATGCCTTCTGAACAAAGAAACAAACACATGAAAACAGAATAATAGAACTTAATAGTTTATTATCAACAAAATTAAGAACTTGAAAACATGAGAGTGTGGGGTGGGGTCTTCAGAGAGCATCAGAAAATGCCAGACAATGTGTAAATATATTTACTGAAATACAATACAGTGTCCCTAGGACACTTTGACTCCCATTTTGCTCTCATTTGCTGGAACTTCTGAGGATTCCTCTTCCCTGCTGTTTTCATGACAGACTTGTCAGTCATGCTCTACCAGGATGTTCTCATTTACCATCCTAAAGCAGCAATCGCATGTGGTGAGGTGGAGCTGGGTAGGCTGGGTAAGGGCGGGGCTTGAGCCTAGGAGGGGCCCGGCCATGTGTTCAGCTGCTTAATGCAATGGGCTGGCACGATGGACGGCTGCTGTTCTGGGGTCTTCTTTTTCAGCCAGTGGTCCCACAGACTCCCAGTCATTCTGCTCTGTGGACTGTAATGAGTGTGTCACAGGTGAGTTCCACACATCTGCTCTCGACACGAATGTCCAGCGTGATTTTATACCTGCAATGCTAGTGCAGTCCATGGAAGTCGAATGTTTGGATGCCCCAGTTAACTCTCACTGCACTGGCTTGCAGGCCTATAATAAAGTGGAGCCTCAGTGAAGTTTTACCGTCCAGTCCTAAGTCCATAGGCTCTTTTCTTCTGAGCTTTCATTGTTGGGAGGCTGGGGGTGGGGAGGAGGGAGAAAGACTTTGTCCCCTTCCTCTCTTCTATGACTCCACTGCCAAAGTCTCAACGTGTGTCCTAGAGTTTTAGCCTCTTTTAGACCTGTTTTGTTTTCTTTCCTCATTTCGTGCAGCTGAGCATCTCACCATTTGTAAGCAGGAAATTCAAGTGTGTCTCCTCAAGAGAGCTGGAGTGTCAGGGATGGTGTGTCCTGGCTGGGTACCAAGGCAACCCAGCATTTGGTAAATGTTATGGATTCTTTACTGTTTACAAATATCTTGAAGCTGGTGGTATAGTTCAGTAGGTAGAGTGATGCTTAGGATGTATGAAGCCCTGGGTTCAATCCACAACACCACCTGGTGGCATGTACAGATTGGGAGTTCAAGGGCACCTAGGCACTATCCAGGCTACATGTGCCTCTGTCTCAAAAACAGAACAAAATGAAATCTTACAGATTTCTGGACTTAAATTATTTGAAGTCGAATTTTTATTGGAATGGTACCACATTACAAACTTTAGTATTTGTTACTTGTGAGTTGATCTCTGCCAGATGGCTTGCATGTCTTTGGAGCATCTCTGAGTGCCTGGTTACTTTTGGGAAGGATAACAACTAGACATTCCAGTCCCTACAAATATACAACTCAAAGAAATAGGATTTTTTTTAGAAGGTGAGGGAAACTTGATACTAGGGTCCACAACTCTGGCTTCTTCCTTTTTGCTCTGATAGCCTCATCTGGGCTGGGCTGGGCTGGGCTGACAGAGGCCAATTTGTGTTTAGTCCCTTTCCCCTTACCTGCTGCTTCAGGTCCTGGGCTTCTTCCTCTATTCAGCCTTGGGACGGGCCTCATTCACATCAGCAGCCTGTTGGCTGTGGGCCGCTGGAGCAGCTGCTACCTAGGCAGCTCTGCTCATGCCCTAAGCTGACACATGACAACTTCTATTAGGCTGAGGCTCTCCCCGGGAAGCCAGTGGGCTCTATAAGCCATCTCCCTTCTGTTTCACCATCTGCTGGCTCACAGGGAGGTGGTGGCAGAGCACAGGTAAAGAGGGTACAAGGAGCAAGAACATGGTGGAGACCCAGAGTGCTAACATTCTCCATCCTTGTCAGAGGCTGCCTGGCAGGAAGGACCCATGTCCCTAAGAAAGTATGAGGTGAATCAGGGTAGGCTGGGCCATGCTGAGGGCATCCAGTTTATGTCCCACTAACCATGCCAGGAGTCACCATGTGGAAGTCACGTTTTGGCTTGGTTTAAACATGATCCAGGTGCTCTGCAGAGACTCTGTCAAGGGATTCTTGGCATGTTCTTTGCACTTGTTTGATTGTTGTGGCTTTTAATATTTACTATGATTTTTAGGTGTCTGTGTCAGTGTGTGTGTGTGTGTATGTATATGTGTGTGTCTGTATGTGTGTGTGTATGTATATGTGTGTGTGTGTGTGTGTTGTAGGTTCTTTTCATGCTTTACCAGGATGTTCTCATTTACCAACCTAAAGCAGCAACCGCATGTGTTGAAGTGGGGTTGGGTAGGCTGGGTAAAGGCGGGGCTTGGGCCTAGGAGGGGCCTGGCCATGTGTTCAGCTGGTTAATGCAATGGGCTGGCACGATGGACAGCTGCTGTTCTGGGGTCTTCTTTCTCAGCCAGTGGTCCCACAGATGCCCAGACGCTACAGCTTGAAGGGAGGGGCTGGAGTGATGGTGATATGGCCATTACCCCTTCCTTTTCTGAAGATGAAAATGAGGCTCAGGATAGGCAGTGGCCTATGAAAGGAATGCCTACTTGGTAGGGGGAGAGGGATATGCTGCTGGGTCATATATATGCGCTACAGTGGTCACAGCACAGAAGTCTAGAAGTTTTTCCAGCTGGATGAATGAGACAGCCCAGGCTCTCTGCCTCCAAGTTTGTCACATGCTAATTCCTTTTCCACCAAGAAGGATCTGAGGAGGCTCATGCTGAAGGTGACCATGACCTTCAGATGTATCAAGTGGTAGAATATTTACCTAACTTGGGTTTGATCCCCAGTGATGGAAAGAAAGACCATACATTTCCGTTTCTCTGTTTCTCCTCATATGCACCACTCCCTAGCCATTTCACAAGTGCACCAGTATAGACATGAATCACTTGTTACCTACAATTTCTCATCTTTCTAGCTTGCCTCTTTTGAGGAAGGAGTGCTGGTAGGTTTTTATCCAGGGTATTGCAACAACTGGTCTACATCTCTCAAAGGCCTCTTGCTGATCCTTAGTTATTCCTGTTTGGCTAGGTTGCCTCTGGAACAACCATCTCTCTCTTTCCCAGAAGTCTTTAATGAGCCCTTGCTTGTAGGTGTTGGGAATACTCGTGGACAGGTGTATGAAGTAGTTCAACCAGGACTGCCTGTGGCCTAATAATGGACTTCAAAAGTAGTTACAGGGAATTAATTTTCTTCATCCATAAAACAGGACAATTCCCGAGGACCCTGAACGTCTTGAACATCTGCTTTCACAAATTAATTTCAGTGGGTAGCCTGTTCTGTGCCCTGTTTGCCTCTTCTTCATTAACTTCTGTGGTGATGTGATTAAGGCCACATCTGGACTGTATCATAGTGGTTGGACAGTCCAGATGCTCCACTGGGGAGATAGTGACTTACAGCCAATTCTCCAGATGCCTTCTTCTGTTGTTTTTGCTGGCTCCCACACTGTGGTCTCAGCAATGGGTTTAAGGATGGCTCAAGGACATAACAGGGCTAGACACTAATGTCTGGTGATACGTTTTGTCCTTCTTGTCACCATACCTAGTAAGCAAAACCTGGGAGTACAAAAGTCAGAGTGGGTTCTGTAGTGGAAGATTCTTGACTTTCAGTACAAGGCTGATTTTGAATGGTTTTATCTCAGATGGGGGGGAGATAGTAAAGAGGTCTCCTTAAGATTGTCAGAAAGATTGGGTGCCTGATCATGGGAAAACAGAGTCATCTTAGGGAGAGCTTGCTTTTAAAGATGTCTCACATGGAAAACACAGTTTTGTCTTCCCTAAGGAGAAAACATCCCTAGCCGAATTTATTGAGAGCTGCAGTCCAAGTTCTATGTGTTATGTGACCTTATGTAAGTTTCTTAATCTCCCTCACAGGGTTATCCGGAGAACTACATTTTAGCAAAATCAGAATATTGGGCCACAGTGGTGGGTGCTTGTAATCCTAACCTACTTTGAGCACACTACAGAGGTTGGTAGAAGGAATACAAACTCATTCTGTGCCTTGAGGATACAGGGCTTGAGCATCAGGTCTGTGTACCCAGAAGACAAAGAATTCTTCAGTCACTCTGCTATTCTTTTCAGTGCATCATCAGATGATGGATGTTGGAGGAGTCCCTTCTAAAGAGAAATCTGATGGATAAGCCTCAAGCAAACTTAGCTATGGTAGATGGTTCTTGAATTCTCTCAGTGACAGAGAGAATTGTGTGTGTGTCTATCAAGTTCCTATTCTGATGTGCTTATAATGGTGAGTAAAGTTCATAGGTCACCTGTGAGTTCTATCTCCCGAGCTTTCACAGCTGGGCTTCTCAGATAGACTGAGAATGGTCTATAGTCAATATGAGTCAAAGTGCCTTCTTGCAGACTCAGGAGGCTCCTTGAGGGAGGGCAGATGAGAACAGGAATGTGAAGATGAACTCCCTCTCTCAGTCCTATGAGCTTCTGCCACATGATCTGTTTGCATCATTCTACAGGACACGGTCATGGGAAAGGAACACTAGGATTAGGATTGGCCAACTTTCTGAATGAAGTCCCAAGTCTAAAACATTGGTTCTCAGCCTGTAGTTCTAAACACCTTTGGGAGTTGCATATCAGATACCCTGCATATCATATATTTAAGATACAATTCATAATGATAATAAAATTATAGTTATCAAGTAGCAACAAAAATAATTTTATGGTTGCTGTGGGGTCACCACATGAAGAACTAAAGGGTTACAGTGTTAGGAAGGTTGAGAACCTCTGTTGTAGCAGTTCTTGCTTCTGAACTTGCCCTGCTGGTAGTCAGTCATAATAAAGGACTTTTTAAAGAGAAACTTCATTCTGAGAGGGCACTGGAAAGATAACTGTCTGCAGGTTGGGGTAAAATAAGTCACCTTGGGTGGCCTTTGTTGAGTCAACCCTTCTAGAATTCTGGCAGTATTTTCTTTTATTGTTTTATTTTATTCAAAACTCCAAGGCTAGGCTCAAGAGTGGGTCTCAGATTAATATAAAACAGATGTGGGTTCAGTTTTAACTCTCATGTAAACTATATGGACACTGAACCTGAATCTCCTTCTCTAGACCACGTAGACCTATAACATTAATTAAGTTCTGCTGGGAATAGACATGAGGTCATGTGTCAGGCTAAAGAGTGTCAAGTTCTATTCTAATCTTCCTCCTCCTCTTTCTGTTCTTCCTCCTTCTCTTCCTCTTCCTCCCCCTTTCATTGCCATGTCATTTATGCTTTTTTAGCATCTTTCTGAATTGATGGTCCTCGGTCAAAAAAAAAAAAAAAGAACCATTGGATGAGACAATAAGAGAATGAACCCTATAGGAAAGGGGAAACCAAGCATCACCTTCCCATGTCTAAATTCAGCACCAGTGATCTGGCTTGTCAATGGGAGGTTATCTGTCACCCAGGTGTCTAGGGAGCAGAGCTCCTTGTTCAAGTTGCATAAAAGTTATTAGAGAGATAATCCTGAAATAAAAAGCTGCTATCTGCTGCCAGAGAGGCCAAGAATAGCTAAAAGGGGACAAAGAACAGGGAGATAGATGGAAGGTTAAACTCTGGGAGGCAGAGGGGGAAGGACAGATAGACGTGCCTGGAAGCAGTGTCTTCCCCAGGGTTGCTATTCCAACAGTAGCTTTCTAGATAACTACATTCTGAGAAGGCATTCTATAAAGTGAGAAGGGTGTTTGATTCTCCAAAGGTTAGGCATTTAGATTTGTTATTCTCACTCCAGTGGTTTTGGCCATGGCTCTTATAAACTGAGAAACTGTCTCATGTCATCAGCAGGTAGAATGGAAATCCAAGAAACATGACAGGACTTGCTCATAGCTTATTTACTAGAACTAGGCAGCTGGAATGCATGTATGCTTGTTTATGTGTGTACAGTGCTTGTGTATATGAGGGTGCATGAGTGTCTAAATATGGAGGGTAGAAAATAAACTTGGGTGGTGTTGCTTGGGTGCTATAATCTTTTTTTTCCCAGCAAGCTCCCGGGGATCTGCTTGCCTCTGCCGCCCTGGCACTGGAATTACAAGCATGTACTATCACACTCAGCATTTTATATCTCTATATGGCTTCTGGCAAATGCACTCAGCTCCTCATGCTTGAAAGTCTCCCTAGCCCATCAATGAGATGTAGTCACTGGATGATACCTAGCATCTTAAGACTCTCTTTCTTTGAGCATGGGCTGGACTTAACAACTTGTTCCTGTATGATAGAATAGGACAGAAGCAGCTAGATGTCACTTCTACATTAATGACAAAAGTACTTAATAAGTCTTCTGCCTTAGCTGCCGTCTTTCTGCCTCTTACCCAGACATGTAATACAGACATGTCAATGAACACAGGGCCTGTATTACCCATGAACTGGAACTTTGACATGGGAGAGAAGATCAAGCAAGACTAGATTCCCATCTCTGCATGGAGACAGTCAAACTTAAGAGAATTGATAAAAACTATCCACACTCTCTGTATTTGAGGTCCTATTGACATCAGCATCCCCTTCCACGCAGATGACCTCATTTTCCCCACCCTCACTTCAAGCACCAGAAATCAACTCAGCATCCATACTGCCACATTCATGTTGGGCGCCTTCACTTCTTGCTCTGGAGCCAGAACAATCAAAAGCAGCCCTGTCTCTGGCTTGGCTGAATGTTCGAGAACGGGGAGGGAGGGGGCTAGGTTCACCAGCTGCAAGAGCCCATGGTTACTCTTTTGGCTTTGTCCTCACCCTGAGTGACAAAGCACCAGCATCTGTGCACTGCCCCAGAGGCCACTCAAGGCATCTGACCTTTTCATCCCTGGGAGTCTGTGGTCTTAGGAAAAGAATGGCATAATGGCCCTCTGTTCTTAGTGGACTTTGCTGAGCTAAGCTGGCCTAACAGGAGCATCATAAAAGCCCCAGGGTGAACAAGGGTTTTCTGAAGGTCATCTTGGCCATTTTTCTGCATCTGGGAAGGGCAGCTAATTAGCGATTTGGGAGGCTAGAGATACACTGAGAAGGTGACTCTTTCATTTAGAATTGCAAGGAGGTCCTGCAGGATCCCCCGTTAATAATGTGGGGCTCCTTTTTCCTGATGGCCAGTTCTTTCCGTCTCTCTTTTCCTCCAATATTCTCCCAGTTTTCTATTTGAGCTCGGTTCATCCTGCAGAGTAAGATGCTATCATTAATTACGCCTGCCCCCTTCCATACTCAGAGTCCTCTGGGCATTTCCTCATGTGGAAAATATTTTATTAAGAAAGGAATTTAGGGCTGGGGGATGGCTCAGTGGGTAAAACACCTGCTACACTGGTGTGAGGACCAGAGTTCATCTCTAAAACCCACATAATGCCAGATATGGTGGTGCATGTTTCCAAACCAAGCTCTCCTATGGCAAGATTGGAGGTAACATAGGAGAAACTGCCCATGGGCCAACTAGAGAAGTGTGTATAGTGGTGAACAGGACAGTTTGTTTCAAACAAGGTAGAAGGCCAGCACCGACACCCAAAGTTGCCTTTTGACCTCTACATGTGTGCTCTGTCATATGTGTACCTCATCTTATACACACCCTGCCCCCCACACACTCAGGCACATATACTTGCCCACACAAACAGAAAACACAGTCTATTTAGTGAAGCCAGGTGAGGTATGGCAGGTGAGAAGGTGACAGCAAACTCAGAGTTACAAGGACTTTGATGATGCCAATGTCTTTGGCCTTCAGAATGTTTCTGTGCCACCCGAGGAGCGGCCCCATGAACGGACAAGCTCCAAGAGTGCAGTAATCTGGAGAAGATTTAGCTGGCCAAGACAGACAGACTGAAGCCCAGGACGCAGACTTTCGTCTTTCCTGTCTCATGGTCTTTCCCAAAGATTTGTTTCATGGCCTGAGTCACCGTACAGGATATGACTGCTGGCTTTGGTGAAGAGAGAAAATTAATCCTGCCCCTTTCTCAAGAAATAAACGTACAAAGCTCTTTAGGCTCATTAAACAGGCTGTTACAAGGCATCTTGGGCTTCCAGGGGCTCTTACCAAATAACATTTTGATGAGTTAAGTGTTAATGAATCAGAAACATATGGATAAAATTTCCCTGAAAACACAAGACTTTCTGAACCAAGCAGAGTCACTCCATTTCCCTGGAGTTCCAGGCCTGGGTGTCAGAAACCATCTCCCCTCTGTGGCTCACTGGTAGGACAGCTCACCCTCTGGCCACCCAGCTTGCTCCGGGTTTCTCCTGGAATTCTTCATCTCCTGTGGGTTAGTGGCCAAGTGGCTGGGGTGGGCCTAGGGCAGAAAGGTCACCTACTGAGAGAGATGAATGAGAAAAGGAAAGGAAGCTAGGAAGGAGGCAAGCCAAGTGCTCTGAGACCAGCCATGGACTGTCTGTAGAGGCATGTTGACTTCATGTTTGCAGCTCCATGGAAAGAAGTTGGAGGTGCTTCCTCGTTCCCAGAAATCCTAGAGTCTCTTGACTTGTGTAAGTGGTTGTATGTTTTTCAGGCTGCCAGGATTTCCTGGTGATTCCTATGAAGTACTTACCAAGGTTTGGGCAGGCAATTCTGAATTCTCCCAAATGAGGAAATCAAACCTTCTGATGGTCCCGTTAGAGGCCAAAGTGGTAGGGCTGCCTGATCTCAAACTTCCAGCTTCCAAAACCTTGAACTAGACAAAGCCCTTTATCCCCTGCCACAGTGCCCATTGATTTTTCAGCTTAAATTTATTTATTTTTGTGTTGGGAGAACAATGGAGGGAAAACTCATTTACCATGTGGTATTCAGAGGACAACTTGTGGGAGTCAAGCTGTCTCTATCTTTCTTTCTACCCCTGGTTCCAGGGATCAAATTCAGGCCATCAGCCTTGGCAGCAAGTGCCTTTACCAACTGAGCCATCTTCCTAGCCCATTATCCAGTTACTTATATCATCACAGTAATAAAAATGGTGACTCTAGTTGCAAATACTTTATCATAAGGGGACTGCAGCAAACACTGTGGGTAACGGTGTCTGTTCTGTTGGTTTCCATTTTCTCTTGAGTCTCAGACTTGAACTGGAAACAGGTCCACGCCAAGAGGCAAAGTATAAACTTGTGCTTGTATTGTCTTCCATGATGTTGCTTCTAGTGGCCATTGATCTCTAAGGTCCATTGTGAAATAGGTCAGGGGTCTGAGTTCCTACTAATCTGCTTTCCACATGGCATAGTGTCCTGAAGCCTTAGGATAGAATGATGTGGGCATTGGGGTGGGATGATCAATGAGTGTTATGTTAATGAGCACATTTCTTGCATGGCCACCTGGGTTCAATGATGATGGAGATCCATTGAGAGGATCATTTGAGTAAACTGGGATGTTGTCACCTCTCTCTGTGTGTGCTCCTAGAGCACAGGTCTTACCTACAATCTGTTCCAGGTAGGTTGAACCACATTCCTGGGGTCAGAGAGAAGTCCCAGCTAGGAGATGTCTGTGGGAGGAGGCTGTTGGGGACCTGTGCAGGAAGGTTGAGTACACATAATAAGGGCACAGTCATCATCTCCAACTTGTGCCTATCTATGTCCTACCCACTTCTCACCATGCCCTAAAGCTTGCCGACATCTGACTGAGGTCTTTACACAACTAAATTTAATGTCCAGAAATGCATTCATTTATGACAACCTGGAGCTATAAATTTAAGTTCACGGTGCATGTGTTTTTATCCAGCTCTGATGACCTTGTTGGGTTCTTCTTGTCCTGTAAGAAGAGCATTTCTACCATGCATTATGTAAATCCTGATTATTTAGCGTCTTCACATTGACCCATTTCTTTTTCTATTAGCTCTTTGCATGCCTTATGCAATGTATTTTTGACCATATTCACCCCTTCAGCAACTCCTCCCAGATTTACCCTCTTTGATATCCACCCAACTTTGTGTCTTTTTCCCCATTCACCAATCAAATTCAATTTGCATTACCTATATATTCTTAGATGTGTAGCCTTCCATTGAGGATGGTCTACTTATCAGGGGCTACATTCGTAAAGAAAACTAACTGTCTTTTTCCCAGCAGCTATCAATAGCTAGATCCTCAGCTAGGGATGGGACTTCATGCCTACTTCCCCTCTCCATGCTGGGAATTAGTCTATCTTGAGATTGTATAGGGCTTGTACAGGCTACTACAACAGAACAGCTGTGCAGTTGCCTTAGTGTGCCTTATTTTCTTGTGTTCATTTATCACTTCTGGCTCTCACAATCTTCCTGCCCCCTCTTCTGCAATGATCCCTGAGCCTGGTATAGATGTCTGATGTAGAGCTGAGCTTCTGTGATCTCTTATTCTTTTCACCTTGGCTATCCTTTATTCTTTAGCACTATGGACTTCTCCATGACCTTGTGAAGGGGACCAACCTTTTCAGCACCTTGAATTTCATGGAGCTGGATGGTCAGTGGATCTAAGGAAGACAGTCATCAGACGAAGGTGGAGAACAGCCAGAGTGCAAGAATAGGAGGGGAGGAGATATCCAGGATGGGAGAAGAGAGTCATGCCTTGTTCATCTCCCTCCATCTCTTGCCCAAAGGATGCACACAGTCATGACTTCCTGTCAGTTCCCTGGGCTCACAGCCCATCTCGAAGCTTTTCCTGCTGTGCTTGGCTGGAAGCAGATGTGGTCTGCCAGATATCTCCTTCAGGAACTGGGACTTCTTCACACCCATCCTAGGGCGGCCTCTTCCTTCCAGGTACTTGAAAGAACAGCACGTCATGGAGCTCTCACAAATGTTGGGTCTGATCCCTGTAGTCTCTAGCCAACCCCAGCACAGAGCTTTCTAGCTCTCAGGACTCTTCTCCTCTATGGCCCCTTATGTTTGTGCTGATCTTCTTGATCTGTCTTTGTCAGCTCCCTGTACCCGGCTTTGTCCTTGACTATCTGTGTGTGGCTAGCACATGTTTTCACATGACTTCTGTACTCTTCCTCGTGCTGCGTCAGAGGGGTGGTGCATCCTTTTAGGAGACCTCTCCTTGCCTCCCGCACACCTCACCCTTTCCCACCCCTGATCTTTGACCCAGCACACATTGCCTATGATATTCAAAGCCCCTTCCCTTTGTGGAAGCACACTGCAAGCTGTGTGTGCTTCATATGCAAGAAGAATTATGTAGTCCATTTTACAGAAAAGGAAACCAGGGTTTCAAGAGGCTCCCTATCTTGTGGTGGTCAAGAGTTCTTACACCAGTGCTAGCCACACTCCAACCCATCATAGCCAATACTCCCTTGGCACAGTCCTGCTTCTACTAGCTTCTTTACCAGTATGGATCCTTCAGAAACTTCACACACCTTAACTCTAACTTAGGATCTGCTCGTAGAGAACCCAGTCGGGACACTATGCTTTTCTCCATGGTTCTCCCCATTGGTGAGGCAGCTATGCTTCTGTCTAATCCCTCCCCCCAAAAAAGGTCAAAGAAGCAGATACACAGCCTTCCACAACACGTCTGGCCAAATCAAGTCACCCACTGCCTAGTGTACTGACTGATGGGAAGACATCAGAGAAGACCTTCACTGCCCAACAACCTAGAGAAATCCCATCAAGCTGGTCTTGTCTCAATCTTTGTACTTCCTGTTTTCTTTGTCAGGAATGCTGGGCTTTGTGCCCACACCAGTGTCTAAGGCAAATCATCCTTGACCACAGGGCTCTTCTTCGCCATCCTCAGTCATTCCAAGATGCCCTCTATCCTTTTCCAGTACAGAGATAACCATGGACACTTCGTTTTTCAGGGCCTGTCACTTCCCACAAGAACACGAATGCTATGAAATCAGGGAAACTTCTACTTTTGGCTTCCATACCTAAGGAATTGCAGAAGTTGTAAGCAAGCACTTGGTAGAGAATCAGAAAATTTGAAAGTGCAATACTTTTAAGTGTAAGTAATAGAACACAGTTAGAATTGAATAATGTTTCATTTTCCAAATACTATGTTTTTTTTCTTTCATCTGTTTATGGTAAGTGGAGCTGCCTTTTACTACAGTCTAGGGGTTGGCTTGAGTTTTTCTGCAAAGAACTACTAGTAAATAGTTTGGGCTGGGCAGGTGGGTCATAAGACTTCTATTATTATTATTTAACTCAGCCTCAGTGACTGAAATGCAACAATGGACAATGTGATAGAACTGTTAAACAAAACAAAACAAAAAAAAACCCCAAACCAGGTGTCTGGCTGGATTGGGCTGGCAGGTGGATGTCGGTGTAACATAAAATTTCCTGTAAAATAAATTTACTGAAGTAGTAAAGGAAGTCTTTTAAAAAATAAAACCATTAACTAACTAGCTTTACACAAACCATATGCAAATCCCTCAAGTCAGAAAGAATTCATTGCTCCTTTTGCTTGTAACATCTGTGGCTGCAGCTGTGGAAATGCTGGGGGCAGGGAGAGGCCTCCTTAAGTCAATGCTGCTGCACAGGGTTAGCAGCTCATGTGCCCATGATCCCCAGAGCTATGCAGGACAGCAGTCCTGCTTTTGCCCCCCCCCCCCCCTTGCTCATCTGCACTCTAATCTTTCATCTTATCTCTGTCTCTAGATTTATTATGGCTGTCTTCAGTGCAGACAAGTTCCTGGGTAAATTGCCCCAGCATGGTTTTAAGTATTCGAGTCCCAGGATTGACCTGAACTGTGCCCACAGCCAGGTAGGTGTTAGTGAGGTAGAGGTGACCACAGTGACAAAGTCATCTGAAGTTCGTAAATCTTCGGGAAAGAATGGGTCACATCCGTTGAGCACTGCATCACCCAGCACTTCACCGAATGCCTCTGTCCTCACGGACATCACAGAGCAATAATGTTCTCAGGGATGGGGGAGATGGCTCAGTGGATAAAACCCTTGTTGTGCAAATATGAGGACTGGAGTTAAGGTCCCCGACACCAACATGAAAGCCAGGTGGGCCTGGTGGCCTGTCTGTTGTAGACAGGATGAGGTCCTCACAGGTAAGCATTGGAGAAACCAGGAATGGTAATCACACAGGGTGTATCCTCACCAGAGGAAATAAAAGACCTGCCTTAAGCTGGGAGTGGGATGGGTGGTATTAATGACCTGGTGACCTTTGCTATTTGCAAACCCAGACCTCACCCAAATCCCCCAGGAGGTTTATTCCAGACTTTCCCTCCCTAGACCTTTATCTTTAGCTTCAGTAGTTGTTAATTTTGTGGGGGGACAGTATCCAACTCAGGACATACACCTTCTTGCTTCTCCAGCTAACTTGAGACAGGGGATAGAGGCTGCCTCCCTGTTACCAGAAGAGGGTGAGACCCCAGCCATGGTGGCAACCCCTTGAGTAGAATCTTGCTGGTCCTTAGGGTAGAGAGAGGGCTATGCAAGTTCCTGAGCATGGCCTGGCAATGAGGATTCTCTGAAGCATGTGTCTTCTGAGGGGGAGAAAGAGATACTGGTAGAGTCAGGGATGTATGTGGTGCTGGAGAAAGGATGTGCTCTAACCTTGCTGTGTTTGGAAATGGCCTTTGGCTTCTTTGCCTGCATTTAATATTCTATGTGTTAACCTTCTCATGAGATAAAGGATCGTTTCCATAGATGGAATGACACGTACGGATATAAATCACGTAGTTTGGTGAGTGTTTATACAGATAGATGCCCGTGTAGACAGCACACAAAGAACTCATGCCATGCAGAATCCCAATAGCTGCCCTAGTGTCCAGGTTGCTCCCCTCATGGTACCTTTGCAGTTCTAAGAAGAGTTCTGGGTTTGGTTTTATCCTTTGTAGTGATATCTGAACAAACAGTCCTGCAGTTTAGTTTTCATCAGGTCCAGACAATCTATACCCTCTTCTTCCCATGGAACAAATACTTCAGGATGCCATTCAAGTCCTTCTACTTCTAGGAAGCTTCCTTTGACCCTACTGGCTTTGTGGACAATCTGCGCCTCAGTTCCTGTAGGAGTTAGAATGGGAAAACTACCACCCAAGAGCTTAGTCTCATCATTTGCACCTGGCCATGCTTGTGTCTTGTTTCTCTTGCATGGAAGCTTGTCTGTCCTGTCAGGTTACAAATTCACTGGGTTTTTTATTGGAAAAATCTTGACAGCTCTATGTGCTGATGAGAGACTTTGTAATGATTTGTACACATACTTCATCGTTCCTTCC
Organism: Mesocricetus auratus; assembly: GCF_017639785.1. Lineage (NCBI taxonomy): Eukaryota > Metazoa > Chordata > Mammalia > Rodentia > Cricetidae > Mesocricetus > Mesocricetus auratus. The sequence continues at coordinate 35,279,483 of NW_024429194.1, read as the reverse complement.
AACCTGCAAGATCCCTCATTTATCTTGATGTCCCAAGACAATACACAAAACTCAGGGTCAATGGGCAGTTTGACAGGCCATGGCTGGCCTTTTCATTTTGTCTCTTTATGTCTGTCTCTGACCAGGTGGCTTTGGTCAATTAGAGAGTGGTCTGAGAACACATTTGGTCCAATCCATCTTTGAGTGACAGAGAGTTATAGAGGTCTAGGGTTTTCCTCAAGGTCACAAGAGTGGAGGGCTCAGCAGGAAGGGAGTGCAGGACCTTCAGTAGGGAGTCACTCCCCCTCCCTCTCTCTGTGCAGGTGCAGCTCCCTCCTCTAAGTGCTGGGGAGCAGACCTTTCCCTGCCTGGAGCATCAAATGGATTCTCCTTGAGACCATTTGTGCATTAGGCTCACTTCTTCCGCTTCCTCTGTGGAATGGCTCCCTGGGGCCCCCCCTAAGAAGCTCCAGGAACTAGCTGCCTGTCAGCCACCTTGTTAAACTGGTTTCCAGATGTCTCCACCTCAGATTGAGGAGGCAGGAAGAGGGTGAGGGCTGGGAGTTTGTCCCTTAAATGAAGTTGGTTAGATTGGTAATAAATAACACTTTGTGTTGATGGAACAGGTGGTCAGGGGACATGGGGTGACACAGACCATATCCTTTGTAAGACTATGTGCGAGCATGAGATGCAAAATCGACAGAGCAGAGCATCTGGGGGAAGACACAATGGGGGGAATGGAAGGGTAGGGCTGGAGTAGGGGTGGCGAAGACCATACAGTTGTGAGTGCCTGGGAGAGCAAGTAAAGGACACGGAGAAAGCCCACCCTTTCTTGCCTCTTCTGAGCATTCCATGGCTCAGACAAGCTGCTGCAAGCTCTGGCATGTGGCACCCCCATCTCTGCTTTTGTCATTACATGGGTTCCTTTCTCATTCCTCCTCTCTGCTCTTTATCAAATCTCTCTCCCCTTTCTCTTATAATGGCGTTGCTTATTGGATCTAGGGCCCTAGTAAGTCCTGGATATGCTCTCTAAAGAGGTTTTTGAAGACTTGACTTCCAAAGTCCCTTGGTTTCACTTTTGCCACATAGAGTCTTTGGCGTGGGAACCAGGTTGGAATTAAATCTACTCCTCAACTGTGCCCAGCTATTGTGGACCATAGATCCTTTCCAGCCATGCGGATTTTTTTAATGCTATGCTCTTTGAACTATTATTATTGCCATCATCATCATCATTTTCATTATTATTTGTTTTCTTTGAGACAGGGTTTCTCTGTATAGCTTTGACTGTCCTGGAACTCATTCTGTAGACCAGGCTGGCCTCTCACAGAGATCCATCTGCCTCTGCCTCCTGAGTGCTGGGTTTAAAGGCATGCACCATCATCACCTGGTATCCTATCTATCTATCTATCTATCTTGATGTTGGGGATGGAACTCAGGGCCTTATGCATGCTGTGCAAATCCTCTACCACCTAGCTAGAGTTTCAGTTGGTGACTCATTTATACTGGGGCTGTGAATCTGGAGACCTTTTCTCCTCCGCGAAGAGCTCACAGGTGCCAGGCTCTATTGCACTGTCTAGTACCAGGGGTTTTGGTCACTTTGCTTCCTGTGTCATAACCCCTCCTTTGATCTACACCTTTAGAGACCGGATTCCAGGCTCTGGAGAGTGAGACACAGGACAGAACAAGGGAACATACTGGGGTACGAGACAGAAGGGACTTTTCTGGAAGTGCATCTTGTTAAAGCTAGCAGCAAACAGGCCAGCATTATATGTACACTGGGTCTTAGTCTAAAAGCTTTGTACGTACTAAGTTGTCAAATCATTTTAACAATTCTGTGATGAAAATGTTATAATTATACCCATTTTATACAAAAAGAAAACTGAGGTTCAAATAAGTTACGTTACTTGCCTAGGTTCACAGTGCTGTATAATAGGAATTCAATATGCTGTTCGAATCTTGTGTCTGGTAAGGACCAGGTAAAGGTTTTGGAGAGATCCCACCATTGGTAATGTTCTTTCCATGCATGCATGAAGACCTGAGTTTGGATTCTTGGAACCTATGTGTCTTAGTTAAGATTTCTAATGCTTAGGCATAGATTCCATGACCACGGCAACTCTTATAAGGAAACATTTAATTTGGGGCTGGCTTACAGTTGAGAGGTTTAGTCCATTGTTGTCATGGTGGGAAGCAAGGCAGCACACAGGCAGACATGGTTCAGGAGAAGCAGCTGAGAGTTCTATATTTGAATCTGCAGGCAACAGGAAGAGACTGTGAGCCCTTAGGTCTGACTTGAGCTTCTGAAACCTCAAAGCCCACCCCAGTGACACACTTCCTTCACCAGGCCATTCCTACTCCAACAAAGCCACCCCTGCTAATAGTACCACTCCCTATGGTATGGAGGCCATTTTCACTCAAACCGCCATGCCATGTACATATGTATATACATCTATACTCCCAACATCGGAAAAACTAGGACAGGAAGAAGTCTGGGGCTTGTTGGCCAGCAAGTCTCATAAAATTGGTGATTTCCAGGTCCAGTGAGAAAACTGTCTCAAAATAAGGCAGTGAGATGATTGAGGAAGACAGCCAACCTCAACCTCTGGTCTCCAGATGTACACACATAAGCATGCACACTCATGTGCACACACACACAGACGCACATACAAACACACACACAGACACACTCTCACACACACAGAGACATACACACAGACACACACAGACATACACACAGAGACACACAGAGACACACACACAGAGACACACATACAGACACACACAGACACACACACAGACATACACACACTAGGTAAAGTGTGAAACTAGTAGTGATTTCCAACACTGTGAGCCCTGTGGTCTATTGTCAGTGGAGGAAGACTCAGAAGTCTGCGTCTACTACAGTTAGGTTGAGTTACTTTTTGTAGGAGACCAATGTTTCCTTTGTAAGTTTGCTAATCTAGCCATTGGCTATTTCTCTGAGTCAAGGCGACTCTTCATTTCCCATGGTTCTCTAGAACTCACAGGAAAATGAAGCCAAATGTAAATTTTGGCTACATTCAAACTCTGTGATTCTAATCCTGGGTTATTGATGTTCAAACAAATGACTATGCTGAGGAGCCAGGAAGTGTGGAAGTCTTTACTGTGGAAATCTGATCTCTGATTTTTCTTTTCAGCATCAGCAGGACTGGAAGCCATACAAAAGTCAGAGTTTCCAAGGGTCGAAGTGGGGTGGGGTGTGAGAGTGGGTTGTCCTTTCCACCCCAACTCATCCTGACCCCTTGCTCCTAGCTGTGTGCATTTTGTATTTATCCCTTTAAACTGATTTTCTTCTGAGAAGAGAGACAGACCCCCCCTCCACCTCATCACCTCTCTCCCCAGAAGAGTAGCTGGAATCTTCTAGTCATTTTTTTTAGATGGGATAGTTGAGGCTGCTCGACAGAGGTGAGCATCAGGGGCCTGGCATCATGTGGGATCTGTTTATGGCCCTCTGGCCATCTCCTCCTCCACCTCCTAGAATGGCAGATGGCCTGTGTTTTTAATAATTAAGAAAAAAAGTAGGAGGGGAATCAGGCTCAGTAGGAGAAATTTGGAACAATCCAGGCGGCACAATTGAGTTGTGAACTTGTTTGGACAGTGCAAATGGTGGTTTCCCATTAAGCATGTCCACAGCCTCAGTCACTTCATGGAAATTTGACTGGTCTTGTGTGATGGTTTCCATCAGCAAGTCTTTCCCAGGTGGTGGTAGGTGGAAGCCATTGGTAGACTCTGAGACTTTGTATTCATAAGACTGTCTATCCCGTGACATTGGTGAAAATGTTACCCTGCAGCCTCAGTCTCAGAGATTCCAAAGAATGATGAAAATCAGTCTAAATAGGCAGTCTGGGGATGATTTAGAGAAATAAATCTCTGTCCAGTTTTAGCAGGAAAGACACGGCTCTAAGAAGAGATGAAGGAGCCTGGAACCTTGCTGGATTCTATTATGGAGCAGGGAGCTCTGCTTTGATTTCATCTGGTGCTTATTTAGGAGCTCTCATAGGCCAGGGGAGTTGCTGCTGCTGCGCTGAGAAGTAAGACTTGATTCTTTGGCTTGAAACCGCTGACCCAAGTCCCCTTTACCTACTCATCTTCCGAATCCCCCAGCAGCAAAAATTTGGAGAATAGCCGTTTCTGGACATACTTGCTGAAGTATGGAAAGTCCTTCACATCGGAGGAGGCTGCAAGGCACCGGCAATGTAGAAATATCACTAGCACATCATTAAAGACACTGGTATGATAGGGTGGTGTGTGTGGGCTCCAACATGTGGGACTCAGGGCCGATCGTTTCGTCTTAAATAGACCCCAGATTCTGTATTTGCTCCTGTCCGCACCAACATCCCTTTCTATTCTTGCTGGATACTGAGCTAAGGTTTGGGTGGAATCATCTCTGACTGTGGGCAGAGCCTGTTCCCCTGCTCTGAGGGACACTACCCAGTCCCTCAGCCTCTGGTAGGAAGGAATGCCAGAGAGTGAGCACTAAGGGCTTTGGAGGAAAGCAAGCTAACCTATCCTGTCCTCTCCCATCTCTCATCTCAGACCCATCCTCCTCAAGCTTCTTGCCTGGTCTCTGCCGGATCCTATTGACCAGCTGCCACCAAGAAGAATGGCCCAGCAGATGGTGAGAGACTGGGCTTGGAGGGGGAGGCAACCAGCTGTACAGACATGTCACCCACTGAAACTCGGGACACTTTTCTGAGGCTTTGCTTCTCTCTGTCTTCCCTCACTCTTCACCGTTCATGGAGCTTCTTGGCTCTTTCATCCCTTCTCACTCAGCCTGGGTCCCTGCTCCTTTCCCTCCCTACTTTCCTTTCCCTTTAACTGCTCCTACTCCCTTTCCCCCATTCTCTCTTAGCCACTGTGTTTGACGAGAAGCCTTCTGCTTACCCCCAGAAGAGGGAAGGGTCCAGGTCAGGGGAGGAGTCTTCTCCCAGTTACAGTGTCAACACAGGAGGGGCACAGGCATCAGTTTCTTGGCACCACACTTCTGGATAGAGAGCCACAGGCGAAGGAACACTCTTTCTGTTGATGGTCTAGCGTAGATCCCAGTTTTGGCCTTGGAGTGCTGAGAGAGACTGTGAACTTGGAGCTGGGGGCCAAAGTCAGCCAAGCCTTGGGTAGATCATCTGCCCTGAAAAGGTCTGGTTTGAAGATCCAATGTTTTGGGGACACACAGCAGGTCAATGATCTCCCTTGAACACTGCAGCCCTCATGACTACCAGGCGACGGCAATGCATTAATGTCCCATTGGTCCAGGTTCTTTTCTTGCTAAACAATCTTACTATCAGAATCCTGGAAGGAGGAATGGCAGACTCTCTTAGGTGGTTCATCTTCCTTGCTGTGGGGGCCTGGGGTTCTCAAGAGGCCTGGCCAGCATGCAGCATTCAGATGTCCTTGATCCCTGTTGTAGTGGAAGCAGTTTCCAGATTTTTTACATCAGGAGTTTAGAATTTTTAATTCACATCAAGGGGCCCAGAGACATCTCTGAGAGGAGGAAGAAGAAAAGGAGATGTTCAGAGTGGCCTACAGAGAAGCAGTCCCACCTCACTTAGACTCTTCTGGCCTCCCAGTTCCTCCAGACCACAAAGTCACTGTCTACTGAATGCTCTGGTGGCCATGGCATGAATCAGGACTGTCCTATGTGGTAACCACAGTAACGACTGTGCCCTTGAAATGTGACAAGCGCTTCCAAAGCACCGAATTGTTCATTTTATATGGTTCTAGTAATTTGAATTTAAATAGCTACAGGTGGCCAATTAGACAAATGAGAACTATTTAAGGAACCCTGGAGTGGGGCAATACCTCAAGTGATGGTAACATTTTACAAAGCACCTTGCCTTCACCTCTTCGTTCGACTGTCTTAGCCGATAGACCAGCATCTGGCACAGTGACACGCTCCAGAGACGGATTCTTTCATTTACTCCAATTCTCTGCTCAAAGCCACTGAGCTAATTGGTCCTGGCAGGGGATTTGCCTGACAGCAGAGCTGTGTTTTATTGAGCATGCCAAATTTTATCTGGAAATCCAAGACCCGGGTTATTTAGTATTTATTTTTGAAACAGGGCCACATGTAGCTCGGGCTAATCTCACATTCACTGTGTAGACGAGGATGACTTTGAACTTCTGACCTTCCTGCCTCCACCGCCCCAGTGCTGAGGCTAGAGATGTGCATCATAGTACCTGTGTTAAAATTTTGATTCTTCCTCTGCCTCTGCAAAGACGGGTGAGTTTTTCTTTGGCCTCAGTTGGTTTATGATTGAAAGGAGGAAGTGGGGGAGACGTATCCCAGGTTCTACTGGTTTCTAGAAGTTTCTGCTGCATTTCCTGAGATCCACAAGGGCTATGTGAGCATTGTGAGCTTGGGACCTTCTGTGAGCATAATATAAGGCAAAGAAAGGTTGCTTTTGGCAAGAGGGATGAAGGAGGGCAGCTGGGAGGTAGTACAAAAAGTATGTTAGAAGAGAGGGGAGGAGACATCGGGGGATAACAGGGGATAGCAGGGGGAAGGTCTGCTCTGATAGAGAAAGGACATTCGGGTTCTCCTGAACCCTCTTCCAGAAACTCACTTAACTGCTCCAGGAAGGACACAGGACTGGCAGGAAATCCAGAAGCAATCTAGAGACTGTTGAGCAGGATGGCTGGTGTTTGTTCCGTCTTTTTTTCCCTTTGATCTGACTTCTGCAATAGCTCTAGTTCCTCCCTCCCACCAGCCTGAGCCCCTGGGACCTGACAGAGCATTAGGCATTGTCTACTGTGTAGCTTTAAATGAGTCCTAAGGCACAACACATCCACCCTGCTCCTTGTCCAGGTATGCCAAGCTGTCATCTGAAATTGTCCAGGCAGTATTCCTGGCCCTGACACCCTCACTCAGGGCTCTTGCTCTGGGGCTGAGGTGGAATTATTCCCTCAGAGCTGCCTTCAGTAATTTCTTTTTATTTCTTTCTTTTTAGATTTTTAAATTTAAATTAGAAACAAGATTGTTTCACTTGTCAATCCCAGCTCCCTCTCCCTCCCCTCCTCTCCTGCCCCCTCCAACTCCCCCAACTCCCCACCCAGTCCTCACTTTGTACCCCAGGGAGGGTGTGACTCTCCATGGGGAATCTTCAGAGTCTGTTATTTCATCTAGGCCCTCCTCCATGTGTCCAGGATGAGAGAGCATCCCTCCGTGTGGAATGGGCTCCCAAAGTCCATTCATACTCCAGGGATAAATACTGATCTACTACCCAAGGCCCCATAAATTGTTAAGGCCTCCTCACTGACACACAAATTTAGGGGGTCTGGATAAGTCCCATGCTAGCCTCTCAGCCATCAGTCTGAGGTCTATGAGCTACCCCTTGTTCAGGTCAGCTGTCTTTGTGGTTTTCACCAGCCCAGTCTTGACCCCTTTGATTGATCATCAGTCTTCCCTCTCTGCAACTGGGTTCCAGGAGTTCAGTTCACTGTTTAGCTGTGAGTGTCTGCTTCTGCTTCCATCAGCTACTGGATGAAGGCTCTAGGATGGCATACAAGGTAGTCCCCAATCTCATTATTGGGGAAGGGCTTTTAAGGTAGCTTCTCCACCATTGCTTAGTGTGCCAGTTGGTGTCATCCTTGTAGATCTCTGGAAATCACACTAGTGCCAAATCTCTTCTCAAACATATAATGACTCCCTCTATTATGGTATCTCTCATCCGGTTTTCCTCTGTTCTTCAAACTTCCTGCTCCCCCAGGTCTTCCTCTCCTCTCCTTTTCTTCCCCTCTCTTTTTCCCAGCTCCCTCTCCCTTCCCCCATGTTCCCAATCTGCTCAGGAGATCCTGTCCCATTCCCCTTCCCTGGGGTACCATGCATGTTTGTCTTAGAGTCCTCCGTGTTTCCCAGATTCACTGGCACTGGGATTGTAGGCTGGCACTCCCCTGATCCATGTCTAAAATCCATATATGAGTGAGTACATACCATGTTTGTATTTTTGTGGCCTTCAGTCCTTTCTTGCTGGCAGCTAGATGCTGACTCTTCCTACCCCGACAGAAGTCACATTGTCTGTCACTTCGGTTAGATCATGTTGAAGATTGTACTTTACCTACTTAAAAAGGGAGTATTCAGTGTTCGAGGCACCATGCAGAGTTTTGCTGAGCACCTAGATGATAGGCCAGGTCTTCCAGATGCTTGGGTCCAGGACTGTATAGGGTAAGCTTCTGTAGACTTAAATTAGATAACAGAAGTGGGCCGCCATAAAATCCCAGGGGACAGTGAGAATCAGCAGAGTTAAACGTTGTCCTGTCTGCCTAGTTCCTGCTTAGCTACTACTGTGCAAAAATATGTGGGCAGAGTGTGCCTGATGCAAAGATTTTTCTTTTGTTTGTTTTGTTTTGTTTATTCCATTTCCTCCTCCTCCTTTTCTTCTTCCTTCTCCTCCTCCTTCTCTTCTTCTTCCTCCTCCTCCTTCTCCTTTTTTTTGGCAGAGAAGCTGGAAACTGGATTTCGACTTGAAGTTTCTTAATCTTTAAAAATGGCATGCTGATCAAATCAGACTCCTCTCTGAGCAAAACCTCTTCCTGTCTCTTATACTCTGACAAATTCCTCAGAACGTAGTTGTCAAGTGGCTGAAGACATGCAGGAAGAAGCTTGTTGGATCTTTGGATGTCGCCAATCCATGTTCCAGCACAGGGTGATATTGGCTTCCTGCTTTATTGTAGAGGTAGGCCTCGCTTGCACCAGAAACAGTGACCACATAACCATCCTCCTGGGCATAAAGACAAAGGGCACAGAGCCATGACCATGTGTATAGTTCCTTTCCTGGGATTTAAGACAGGCTTTGCACCTTATGCTTCTCCTTTCTCCTTCCTTGAGGGTCAGAAAAGCATGCTGACAAGTAACTTCCTGTGTCACCAAGCTTATAGTTTGCTGATGAGAGTGAAGCTGAGGAGAAGCTTGGGATCCTCCTGCAGTTTTCTTCCCCATGAATGTGTGAGAAAGACACTTCTCAATGTTGCTGTCTGTGCATTTACTTCCCCCCAGGATTGTAAGATATATGTGTTGTGCTATGCTCTTGGTTAGTTATTAGTCAGGGTTTCCTTGAGAAACATAACCAACGTGTGTGAGTGTGTTTGTGTGTGTGTGTCTGTGTGTATGTGTGTGTGTGTCTGTGTGTCTATGTGTCTGTGTGTGTGTATGCATGTGCTGGGTGGGGAGAACATGAGAAAGAGAGACATTTAGCTCATTTTCATACCCCCTTAATTAACCAAAGCTTCAGTCGTTCTCTTGTTATTTGCCAACCATCCTCCAGAACTCAACTCTTTATGCAGCCTCCTCTTGTGATATCTTATCACCTTGCCTTTTTTGGGGTCTTGACCACAGCACTAATATTGTTGTTATTGGTGTTATGTGATAGGAAAACAGGCTTTTGGTCCCAGTACTATAATTCATACCAGAACCACACAGGGCTTGATACTTAGCTCCTTGTACCGTAAATACTCATTTGGTACTAACAAGGAGGTTGCTGAGAAGATTACATATTATAGTGCCTAGAAATGTTCGCTGGCAGGGGCCAGTCCATTGGCAACATTACATAGAACTGCCACTTCCACCGTCTGTCCACTGTTACTAAGTGCATGGTAGCTGGTGGAGAGCCGGGGTTAAGCACAGCCTGCCGCAGGTGGCGGGCCTACCGTAAATCTCTGCTCAGTTAACAAATGAATCACTGGACTCCCAGAATCACTTCCCATGTCTGTCAAACGTCCCTGCGTGAACTTTTCACATCCAATGCTTGGCTTTGTCACCTTCACGGTCTCCTGTATCTTTTGCCTCCTTCAAATCTGCTTATTTTCCTTTCTGGAACACTTCCGACGGTGGGGTGCTGTAGGGGTCACTAAATCCACTCTCTTTCAGCAAATTCTGACTTTCATTTATTCTCTGCTCCAACTTGGAAGCTGGGTCTGGGGAAGACATCCAACACAAAGATTTTTAAAAATTCCAGAAACAAGAATTTCTCTCTTCGTTTAGGAAAGTCCCAAGGTTGCAGACATGAGGACACTAGCTGCCTTCCATGATGCCATTTCCTGGTCACTGGGGAAAGAGAGTGGGTGGGGTGAGAAGAGATGGTGTCACTGGTCCCTTCCTTCAGGGATATTTGGGTACATCTTCCTGCCATCTTGGCTGGGATTATGTGAACCTAAAAGCTGCCTTCCCTCCTGAGTTTTATTATGTATGCGGTCTGTGTTCTCCTGCTCCCATTTTCCCTCCTGAGTTTTATCATACAGATGGTTTGTCTGCTTCCCCTTGCTCCCATCCCCTCTCCTGGAACATAGGTGACTTTCCCTCATCTGGACCTTCTGAAATACCAAACCTTATTGCATCATGGGTGTCAACAAACATCTTTTCCAAGTCAGAATCCAATAAACCATGGCTACTTCTTAAATTCTCCAGAGGCTCCCGTTCAGAGACGCATTTGTAACTGTGCGGTGTCAATGTGGCCACTAAGACTCAGTAAAATAGATTCCATCACCCCACAGACCTCTGCTATCAGTCTCCATTGCATCTGCTAGCAGTGCCAAAGAGTGTGTATGACTCTAGTGCACATCAGCTTCCTTGAGACCATCTCTCAGAGTTGCTGCCTAGTTTCCCTCCCCAGTCTCCACATTTCCCAGTTCTGGGGGTCTCCGAAGAACGAGCTGGAGGAAAGCCATCCTTGAAAGGTGAGATGGAGGTTGGCTGGTCGGAGTTAGATGGCTCTAGATGTGTCTTCTTTAGCCAGATGAGAATGTCTGGCTTAGGTTGCCCACTTGGAGTATGCTTTTCAAATCTAAGAATTCTAGTCTTAGCCAGAGATCTCCAGATACTAGAGTGATCTTATCTTTGGGAAATCCCAAGTTTCCTCCCTCCTCTCCTCTATTACTTTCCCTCTCTTCTCTTACTCTCTCTTCCCTTTCATCCCTCTCTCTTTTCCTTCTCTTTCCTATCTCCCTCATTCTCTCTCTAGACCTCCACCCCCTACTCACCCCTATTTATTTACTGATTAGCTCTCATATGCCAGACAGGTGTAAAGAAACAAAACCAAGCATCTAAACTTGTTCTCAAATCTTATTCTTTAGAACTTACACCACACTCAGAAAGCAAATAATTATAAAAGATACGGATGTTCATTATCAATGGATATGAAGCATACACCATTAGAAACAGTCACAGTGTGCTCTAGGAGCCTAAAAGGGGCCCTGAGCCCTGTTACACAGAGGGTAGTTGTGCACAAAGAACAGTTCAGTCCAAACCCCAACCCCTAGATTTGGGGTATCCCATGCTAGGTCTTTTCTTATCACTTCCCCCAAAATGGAAAGGAGAACATCTGCACAAGGAGGGTATGCATGAAAAGCCAGTTCTCACACAGTGTTGTCTGTGCTCTGGGATTTGCCAGTGTTCCTCTTTCCTACTCCAACAGGGTAAGTTTAGATAGGTGCTCTTGAACTGAAATGTGCATCCTGATTATGTGGGAGACTCATTAAAGTCCAGATCACTGGGCTCTACCCACAGAATTCTTGATTCAATAAAATTAGTCAGGGACTGAAATTCTGCATTTATGAACATTGCTGTATATTGGTTCTTCTGCTGCTCAAAAATATATTTTGAGAGCCCTCGGATTAGGCAAACCTTTATTTTTTAATTAAAGGTATAAAATACATTTAAAAAATCATTAAAAAATCAGACATGTAAAACCGTATATAAGAAAACTTGTTCTCTGTTATGAATCCAAAGAAATCAGGCAAAATGTTTTCCTATCATTATTTGAATCTAAAATATTTCCAAAAGATGTGAATTATTCATTTACTGAACACATATGAACTACATTTTGTATGTGTGGTATTGTTGATCTAGGTCTCAAGATGCAAAATGTCTAGCGGAGTCGCATCTTTTCTTATTGTTTTTTTCTTTCATTTTTGATATCATAATTTATATCATTTCTCCCTTCTCTTTCCACCCTCCAAACTCCCCCACATATCCCTCCTTACTCACTGTCAAATTCATGGCCTCTCTTTTTCATTAATTGTTGCTGCATGTACAAATGTGTATGCACATACATATGTATTCCTAACTACAACCTGCTTATAGTGTACAAAGTTTCTGTGGGCCTGTACACTTGATAATTTTCTTTTCTTTTACAGGTGATTAATTCCATTATTTATAGGTGCCTCATTTTCATTATCCATTCACCAGTTGATGGGCATCTAGGTTGTGTCCATGCCCCAATTGTTGGGAGCAGAACAGCAGGGAAAGTGGCTAAGTGTGTCTTTATAGCAGGATATAGACTCTTTTGGGTACATTTGCTACAACTAGGTCATGTGTCACATGTTTGATCTATCTTTTTTTCCCTGAGGAACCACATACTGATGCGCCCTGAGTTCCATAGGGGCTGCATTAATTTGTACTCCCACCAACTGTGCACAAAGGCCCTGTTTCCCCACATCCTTTTGTCTTCTGTTTTCTTAATGCCAGCCATTCTGACTAGGATAAGACGAAATCTCAAACTAACTTTAGTTTGCATTACCCCAATGGATAAGGATGGCAAACACTTTAAAAACTGTTTCATTAGCCACTTGTATTCTTTAGTCTGAGAGCTGTCTGTCCAGCTCCACAGCCCACTTTTTAATTGTGTTGGGTTTTTGTTTGTTTGTTTTTCTTTTGAGACAAGGTTCTCTATGCAACCCTGACTGCCCTTTAACTCACTCTGTAGATCAGGCTGGCCTTGAACTCAGAGATCCACCGTCCACTGCCTTCTAGTTGCTGGCATTAAGGTATGTGCCACCAATGCCCAGCTTCTGTTTGTTTTCTTGATGTTTAGTTGTTTTTTTTATTTTTTGAGTTCCTCATCTATTTTAGACATGAGTCCTCTGTCATATACATAGATGCAAAGATTGTTTCCCATTATCCAGGTCGCTTCTTCAGTGTATTAATCACTGCCTTTGTAGTACAAAAACTTTCTCATCCATGAAGCCCTCCTGGTTGTCTGTTGATCTCGATCAGCAGCCCACTGGGAATGTCTTTACCTGAGCCTATATCCTGAAGTGCACTCCCTACCCGTTCATCTGTAAGTTTCAATGTTTCAGGCCTAATTTTGAGATCATTGATTCATTTGGAGTTGGATGGTGTCCAGGGTGAGAGAGAAGGGTCAACTTTTATTATTCTCTATGTAGATAACCAGTTTCCCCAACACCACTAGTTGAAGATGCTGTCTTTCCTACAGTGCATGTGGCATTTTTTATGAAAAACAAGGCGGCAATAGGTATGTAGTCTTACATCTGGCTCTTTGATTCTGTTTGCCATAAACCAGGTGGCTGTAGGTATGTAGATTTACACCTGGGTCCTTGATTCTATTCCATTGGCCAGTATGTCAATTCTTCTCAGGTTAAATCTCTAGCACCCGCTTAAAAAGCTGGACATGGCTGGGGCTTGCTACTTGCTACCATAGCTGTAGGTTCAGTGAGAGACCTTGTCTTAAGGAAATTTGACAGAGAGTGATGGAGCAGGGTGTGTGACTTGAGCCTGTGTACTTGCATACACATGTGTGCATATACTACACACTAACATACCCCACATGTAGAAATACCACACACATATAACACACATGCATACACAAATAACATGAATGAGTATTTTACTAAGCAGAATGAGTGAACGGTCTGTAAATGTCTGAAATAATACACAACTGTAGAATTGATTAGCTAAATGCAAATCAAAACCAAAAGCACGGGCCACTTCCATTCTAGGACGAACAGAGATTAACCAACCCAAATTAAGGGTAGACAAGAATGTGGGGCCTTGGGGTTTCTCACGCAGATGATGGAGTAAAAAGGAAGAAAGCTCATCATGGGAAGTGGTTTTTTTTTACAATATTTTGCACAATTGACAATGGGCAGAATTTATATCCCAGCTACTATGTATACAGAGTAAAGAATCCACGATACAGAGTGAGTGGGGAACACACATGAAACATCCACCAAAGTGTTCCTTTTCATAACAACACAAGCCAAAGAAACAACTCCAAATCCATGCTCAAAAGAATGAATAAATAAATCCCAGGGCGGTCATAGGACAGCATTCTATCCACCACTGAAGAGAATACATTTTCATCCACATTTCAGTGTGGCTCGACCTCAGATGTATAACATGGAGCAAATGCAGCCACTCATACGCTAAATACACCATGACTCCGTTTATGTAACCCTCAAAAGAAACAAAATGAAACTGGATTGCTTGAAGATACATTCATGTGTGGTAAAATTACAAAGGAAAGAAGAAAACAAAAAAGATGAAAACAAAATTGGTCATAGTGGTTGCTTTGAAATGGGGAAGAACTCAATGAGGCAGGAACTTGCAAACATTCTAAGTGATTGGTGCCATTTTATTTCCTAAGTCAAGTGGGAGGCACAGGTGTTTTTAATATAGTTGCTTAAGCTGTACGTATCCACACTCACTCTTTTCACGTCGACCGCACTTTATAATGTAAGGGGAATGGATTGGAGCGTGTGTTGGAAAGAAGGGCTTTGGGGCTGTCGGGTCCTATCATTTGGGGGTGACTAACCTGTGAGTGGTAGCTCTCACTGGGAGACCCTTAAATGCCAGTGCCTATAGATCTCTTCTCTAGATCTTTTAGTTTCCCAGAGAATTCTCCAGCCTCTTGTCTGCAGAGTGAACACCTGGCTTTCTCTAGCACTCCATGCTGAGAAAAAGGGACTAGTAAGAGACAGACAGGAAGAGGCCTTTTCAGAATTCCACACAATCTGGGCACTTCTGCCTTGGTTTTCTGGGAGGAGGTGGCAGGCCACCTCCGTGCTGTGAGAGATAAAGGAAAGGTCCCAGGTTCCTCTGCTTCTAGGGAACTGCAAGCAATTGCTGTCTTTAGTTGATAGCTCATCCTTGCCGTTTATAGTGGTGTGTGTTCACATCTCAGAGCCTATTTGATGCCCTAGTGGTCAAGTGAATTTATCCCTCGTCCTGCTCCTTCCGTACGTGTGTTGTGATTCAGCGTCTGAGCTAGCTTTATGTATTGGCTTTCTGTCTGTGAGCATGCCCATGACGTCTCCCGTCTTCTACAGCTGCTTCTTCACTATTTCTCTCCTTTACTGTTAGCGGAAGCACAGCTAATTTACCCAATTTATTTACATTTATCGTTTCTCATGACCCTTTAGAAACAGGATGTGCTAAAAGAGAAAAATCATGACAAATGCACTTTTTACAGATCGTAATTGGTCTATGATCCTGGACTCAGGTAGTAATCCAGACCAAAAGTGGTTCAGAATGCCTCCCACCAAAGCATGTTTATAGCCAGAGAAAAGAAGGTTTTATGTAGAACACAGAAGAAAGGTGTAGCGACAGCCCAGTAGGTTACCGCTGGCATCTCTCGTATTTGAACATGGCTTAAATGGATGGGTTCTTGGGGTTGGCTGAGACCAAGAAGAGTGGGTACAATCTATTTACACACCAAGTCTGATTATAATTTACCATATACCAATAAACCAAACTTGATATTCACGTGGTAAGTTAAAGCATCAATGTTACAGTTACAATAACAGAGAGCATTATAACAGGCTGTTGCTCAGGGCCAAGGTTTCATGGCAGGTGAGACTTACTCCAAGACTTATGCTTTCTTCTCTCAGGAAGAAGGCTCATCCTTCTGTCCTTAACTGCATCCTTTTTGTCTAACCTCAAGCCCTCCTGTTGCAAGTCCACAGATCAGTTCTCCACCGAGTATAAAGTGCAGCCCACAGTATGACCCAAGGACCACCGTGACTCAGTCACAAGCCTGTGCCATTGGGTGCAAGAATGCTGGCCTGGAGGCTGTGTGAATGGCTTCACACAGAGCATTTGCTGTGTTTGGGAACAGCAGGTGCTTGTGGTGGCCGTTAGCCTGGCTCATGCTGGGGAAGACTTGGAAGGGAATTTCATCTGGCAGTGGTGGAAAAGAAGAGGCGTGAGGTGGGGATGCCACTTCATGTTCTCTTCCACTTTGGCATCCACAAGTGTCCTATGCTTCTTGGAACCAAAGCTGTGTTTGGACTAAATGGAAGATCTCCAGGGAACAAAGACTGAGGGAGGCGGTTTTCAAAAGCGTCCTCTGTTTGTGCTCCATCAATGTGTCTTCTCCCTCCTCTTCCAGAACACTCTACATTTTTGTCCTCTCTGACTCTTGCAGCAGTACCTCCCCCAGCTGCTATCTGAAAAGACACTCTAAACCTTATTATAGGCATTGCTTGCCAGGTCACGGAAGGCCAGGTCCCTGAGGAATGACTTAGATGTGCCCAAGGGTTCGGACCCTGATAATGGTAGATGGGTATGGAAGTCAGTTGTGGGGATGGAAGTCCAGGGTCTTGCTCCTCTGCTGCCAGTTCAGAACTCCATGGTCTTAGTTAGGGTTTCTATTGCTGTGAAGAGATGTCATGACCACAGCAACTCTTACAAAGGGAAACATTTAATTGGAGTGGTTCACTTACAGTTCATAGGCTTACTCCATTATTGTGATGATGGGAAGTAAGGCAGCATGCAGGCCGACATGGTTCTGGAACTGAGAGCAAAGGTAACAGAAATTGAACTGTCTCCCTGAGCATGTCTCGAGCATATAAGAGACATCAAAACCTGCTTCCACAATGACTCACTTCCTCCAACAAGACCACACCTACTCCAACAAGGCCACACATCCTAATAGTGCCACTGCCTTATGGGGCTGTTTTCTCTCAAACCACCACATCCATGGATGGTTCTAGCATTTTAGCTTGTGCATTGTAGTCCTGGCTCCTACAATCAATTGTGTAGGCAGGTGGAAGATGTAGTTACTCTTGGGATTTTTAGAGTCAAAGTCTACTGGAATTTTGTTAGGAGAAAGGGCAAGGAAAGGGAAGCTACAAATAAAAACTTTTTTCTCTCTAAAATGAAAAAAATATCAATAGTGAGACCCTCAGAGGTCCTGTGGCTACTGTACTGACTAAGGCAGCCTTGTCCTTAGCTCACTGTTATCCAGGGTTATCCTTTATCTCTTCTCTGTCATCATATTGTAGGACTTTTACCTTACAGTACTGTGATGCTATGAAAGTCATACCTGCAAACCAAGTTGTGTGACAGGAAACAGATAAAGATGCCACATTCTTTTAGGACAAGAACCTTGTCATCTTTAATTTTAGTAAGGAATTTAGGTTAAAAGAATACACCATACTGGCATTGTTACTAAATTTGTTATATTTACAGAGCAGTTATAGGTATTAGGAGCTGTTCTATGAATTTGAAATACATGTGTTTTTTTCGGTTGTCCTGTGGGAAGGGACCATTGTTTTGTTTGGAATCTGAATCCCAGGGAAGTGTAAATTTATATAACTCATGAGCTTGCAAAATACAAGTATAGTATTTTGAAGACAAAACAAGTTCAGAAAATAATTACGGAGCTCCTGTGTGATAATCACTTAACTGTTTAATGGGTCCCCTAATTTAACCAATTATGGTCCCTGACCTCAAGGAGCTTGGGGTCTGAGAGGCAGATATATACAACATAACAGCCTGAAATACAAATATAGCTCTGTGAAACCAAGGGCAGTAGTGAATGGAGGAGGTCAATGGACAAGGACCATGGGAATCTGGAAGGATGTATGTGAGTTCTCATCTAGAAAGGAAAGGTCATGAGCAAAGCTTGCAAGTTAGAAGGGAGAGGGCAGCATTTGTGTCTTTGACCCTGGTGCATACAGCGCCTTCTGTTGGAACTGAGGTCGTGGGCACAAGGCTGGCAGCTGTCTCAGGCAACTGGAATGTTGTAAGACCTGACATAGATGGCTGGTGAATGAATAAAACACAGATTGATAACAAATGTTAGTGGAATATTTAGATGGGGACAAACGACACCTTCTGTCTACTAGCTTATATACCCTAATTTCCTAGAGGCAAACATTGGGGATTGATGGTTTTAAAAGCAGCTCAGGTGGACACAGACAACCAGTGGCAATATGTCACTAAGAAGTAGGGAGAGATCTTACGTACCTGTGACTACACCCAAACAGGTATGGTCAGCGCTACAGGTATGTAAGATCTCTCCTACAATTTCCCTTTTAGTCTAAAGAAAATATTTAGACTTGAAACAAAACTAAGTTGTGTCAGTATACAAAATGTTTCTTTTCATTCTTGTGTTTGGATGCTGACTTTTTATTTCTTTTTTTCCCCTCAATATATATTTTCATTTAAATTAGAAACATGAATGCTTCACATGTCAATCCCAGCTCCCTCTCTCACCCTTCCTCCCTTGTCCCTCCCCGAGTCCCCCCCAGTCCCCAACCCAATCCCCACATCAGTCCCCAGGGAGGGTGAGGCCCTCCTTGGGGGGATCTCCAAAGTCTGTCATTTCATCCAGGGCAGGACCTAGGCCCTACCCCATGTGTCCAGGCTGAGAGAGCATCCCTCTATTTGGAATGGGCTCCCAAAGATCATTCATACACCTACTTTTTAATAAAACTAATGAGGCTGAAAGTTTCTATTTTCTCCTTTTACTATGTGTTAATTGTCTAAGCTGCCCTAATAAATCAATACAAATTTAAGGTCTTAAAATAACACAAATTTGTTTTCTTATAGTACTGGGGCTCAGATGTCCTAAAGCAAAGGTATTCATAAGGTTCTGTTCTTCAACAAGCTCCTGAATGAAACCTGTCCCTTGCCCTGCTATTAGAAGACACTTGTGTATCTTGACTTATGGCTTTATCTTCATGTATTAAGTTCAAGTTCCTCCCCCATCACTGACTCTCCCTTTCCACCCCCAGGCCACCCCGCCCTGTGTCTCTCAGGCTCTCTTCTTCCTGTCCCAGAACTTTCTGATTCTGTAAGGAATGGTTACAATGGGTTCTCCTGTATCTCCCTTGGTCATCTCCTGGTCTTCAGCTCTGAAATCTTCTCATTTGAAGTCCTTACCCACTAAGTCCCCTTTACCACTCACAGTAACACAGTCACAGCTTTTGTGGTCAGGGTGTGGCCATCTTTGCAGAACTGCTGTTCAGTTTTCTGTTGTCACTGCACTACAGCTGTGAACTTAATTGTGCTGTGGTTGTGTGCTACTTATTGTTCATCAAAAAGGATTTTCTGCAATATCTCTTATACTGCAGAACAAACTGCGGTGGATTCTGACTCACCTTCCCCTGGAACTTCTGACATTTGATAAAGAATCACCAAAGATGTATAAATGATGCTTCTCCATAACATTTCTATAACATTGACGTGATCCCAAGCCATAGCAGATAAAATGTGTCTATTGAAAGTTAGTTTTTATTTATTTGACACTTTGTTGGTGAATAAAATGTCATTATTATTTTTCTTAAGAACAAATGATCTTGGATAGCTTATTTATTTATTTGTAATCAGAAAGTTCTTAATAGTGAATGTTCACAGCTGCTAAAGTTCTGCCTTTACACACCAGTCACTCCAGTAACACTTTATACTGCTCTCATGACACTGATATTGTCTAGTGGTCATTCTTGCTATTTTGTAGATAGAAAGAGTAAAGCTCCAAGAAGTTTTCTAACTATGTTACTTGGGTTCATATAATGCAACTGGCCTAGGAATGTGAGGGTGGGACCTCACCTAACTGACTAGTCTACATCTGCTCTTGCTTATGAGGTTAACTCCACTGTACAGCGTGAGTTTTCTTGGCCCGGCAGGTCCTGTGGCCCTTGAGACCCAAATAAACACACAGATGCCATATTAATCATAATACCATTGGTCAGTGACTAGGGTTTCTTATTGGCTAGCTCTGTCTTAATTATTACCCCATTTCTATTAATCTAAGTATTTCTACGTGGTCTTATCTTATTGGGGTAGGCTGAACCTACAACTCTTTTGCCTCCTGCATGATGACTTCTCAGCATCTCCACGGAGAAGAGAATGATTTCCTGTTTGTCCCTGCTTATATTCTGTTTCTGCCCAGTTATGTGACTTTCTGTCTGGCCAATCAGCCAATCAGTATTTCATTCATTAACCAATAAGAGGAACATATACACAGAAGAACATTCCCCATCACCACTGGGTGTGTCTGGCATTATTTTAGTAGATGTAGAAGTGGGGCCTCCCTGTCACCCACTCCAACTTTTCCCTAGTCTCGGAGTTAGGACTAAGAACCTTGTCTCCTTACATGGGCAGCTGGATCCTGGAAGCGCTTCTGAAAACTAGAACTGAGTGCGATGTCAAAGGGATTTTGCTTTATTTATCTTTTAAATTTCCCCCTGACAAAGCCTCTACACCTGGGCTTTCAAAAGCTCCAAGAGTGAAAATGGGTGGAATTTGCAAGGGGGTGGCCTAGAGGAGGCTTCAAGAGTTGCTTTGTCAGCAACTGCTGCCAGCTTTGACAACATCCCTTCTTGGCAGACTGGAATCTTAGGAACTCACCCTGATCCACTGGAACAGCCAGCAGGATTCAGTGGGCTGAAGGCAGGAAGTGGTGCTGGGGTTGCCCTGAGAAAGCAAGAAGGGGTCCGTCACTCTGAAGCTGTGTCGACTTTAACCTTTTTAGTTTCATTGTTCTCATTGCTGTAGTAAGTAAAATGGGGATAAAGAAAATGCTCATACTTTATAGGGTTGTGTCCACAGTGCGTTAATAAAATTCACATATGTTTGTTCTTGATTTATTAGCTGGGACCAAACTGAGGGTCTTCTGCATGCCAGGGAAGTACTCAGCCTCTGAGCTGCATCCCTAGTTCCAATTCTTATTCATGTATGTTAAGAAATGTAAGCACCCAGTGTAATAGTATAATGCCCAGGTAAGTGCATAGTGTATGTGAGCTATTGTGACTAATACTTTTACGAGTAATTTTACTGTATTTTCAGTGCTGAGCATGGGTTCAACCCAGGGTTTGTGCATTCTAGGCAAATGCTATACCACTGAGTTGTACCCCAGGCCTTGTGAAGACCTCTTTAGAGGAAAAGGGGCTACAGGGCTGCCAGATTTGTTAAATGCAAACAATTCTGCTCCTACTATGGTTTAAGTTAAATTTGAATTTTAGAGAAGCAACAAACAAATCTATCTATCTATCTCATCTCATCTATCTATCAATCAATCCTCATCATCTACCTACCCGACTACCATGCCCCACACATTTTTTTTAACTATTTACCAACAGTGCAGCTGATGAAGGCTTTTATCTGGAAAATCTGTCAGGGATGAAGGAGGGGAGGAGATGGAAAACAAAATCTGTATTTATGCCGAGAAGAAATGGGTGAGTACATTCATAGTATTCCACACAACCTCTCTTGTGTTGGATTTCCAGACAGTGGAAGGCCAGGTAGGGTGGCCTCTCTGCAGCCTGTCTGTCTGCCTCCAATAGCGAGACCAGACAGCCATCTCCCTGCATTGTTCCAGCCCATGAAACTGGAGACTGTTTTTGCTGGTTCTGAAGCTACCCTGTCTCCTGCCCCCTCCTTTCACCAAACACACAGGCTCACCAGCACAAAGGCAGGGGGTTGAGGGTTAACAGCAGAGGAGCAGGGAAAGGATTAGAGTTTTATCAAAATAGCATCTGCAAAGATCGTCTAGGATAGGCATCATTTGGAGCATGTCTATGGCTGGGGGCCAGGCCTGGGGCGGGGGTGGGAAACACCAGCTGTCCAGGGAAGGAGTGGCCCCTTGGGAGGGGGGCTTTGCCAGGTGCATGTGGTTGGGGAAGGCTAGGCTTTTCTTCCTCACTTTTCATGCCTCCTGCCCTACACATTTTAAAAAATAGCCCTTTTGGTCAAACAGTTGCTTTTCAATCACTCAGAAACAAGAGCTTACCTAACCAGGATATTAACACTGTTGGGACTTGTATGTACCTGTGTCTCAGAGAGACTGTGGCCCTTTCTGGGCGGTAGGAAAGCTTTCGGGTTCAGAACCCTGTGGCTTTGACAAACTCCATTTCTTAGGAGTCTTCTCTGCCTATGCTTTAGTACTGCTCAAAGCCAAATCAGACTTGACATTAGGAAAAGATAATATTTTATTTCTCGGGCCACAGTCATCCCTGCCTTTTGGTGCTGGGAGTAGAGATCTCCATTGTTCGCCCCCACAGCAATTTGAAGTTTCTATGTTTTCTCTTGTTGGTTTCTGAGCTCACAGACACATTATGTGCCTCTCTGCATCTCACATCTTCTTGTTAGTAAAGGGCAAAGGTCAGGGCAGCTCATCTAAAAATAGATCATTTTGAGATGTCAGACTTTTTACATAAGACATCAAGGGAAGAAATAAGAAATCTGCAAAGAGAATATTGACAGATGTGTTTCCACAAACGTTGAACATTTCTATGTCTTAAAATACCATACTAAAGGCACACAGAATATTTATTACGTGTATGATTCATATAAAGAGCCTTTGCAATTAACAATGAAGAAAGCAGACATAACTAACAAAGAAATTCAAATGACCAATAAATACATATAACATATGTATGCATAGAAAAATGTCTGATAAGTAATAAAAACTTCACATTGAATTAACCAGAGTATTTTTAAAAATCTGTGTGTGTGTGTGTGTGTGTATGTGCAAGTGTGTGGTTGCATGTATTTATACACATGAGTGGAGTCCAGAGGGTGAATTTTTTTTGAGACAGGGTCTCCCATAGACCTGGAGTTCCATTATTAAGCTGGGCTTGTTAGTCATTGAGGCTCAGGAATCCAGAAAAATCTGTCTGTCTCCATCTCCTCAGCACTAGGATTACAGATGTGTGTATCCTATCTATCTATCTATCTATCTATCTATCTATCTATCTATCTATCTATCTATCTATCCATCCATCTTTCTTTCTTTCTAACTGTCTACTCTCTAGATCTATCTAACTGTCTGTGTCTGTCTATCTTCTATCTTCTTTTATCATCTATCAATCAATAATCTATCTAAATATCTCTCATCTATCAATAATATATCTATCTATATATCTATCATGTATCTATATGCCTATCTATCATTTATCAATCAGTTATCTACCTATATGCCGATCTATTGCTCATCTATCAATCTATCATCTATCTATCTATCTATCTATCTATCTATCTATCTATCTATCTATCTATCTATCTATCTATTTTTATGTGTGTTCTGGAGATTGAATTCATGCTTGTGTGGCAAGCTCTTTACCAACCACGACATCTCCCCAGTCCAAGGCATTGTTTTTATATATAATACACACACACACACACACACACACACACACACACACACACAATCTGCTAAAAATCCAATACCAAGTGTTGGGGAGAATATGGAAGATGTGGCCTTCTCAAACCATGCAAGTTGCAACATTTGAATGGACAGTGTCTTGGAAGGATGATGAAAGAAGTAAAGAAACAAAGATGACTCTCCCTACCCCTGAACTGGTTTTTTTCCTCCTAGAAGCTTTTAGCAAAAGTAATGTCCTATGTCAAGATTTAGCGTAACACTGCTTATGATGAGAGAAATCTTGGTATTCACGGTCAACAGTTCAACCTTGGTTTTGGAGGATCACAATGCATAGATCACTGTAATATTGTGTAGATAGAGGAGAATGGTCTGTAGGCTTCAATGAAGTAAGAATGTGGGTTCTAAGTCTCCCATGCTAGTGAGTGCCTTTGCCTTAAATAATTGATCTCTATGTGTACTGAACTTGAATCAAGAATTCATAGTTAAAACCATGAAGCCAATATAAAATCACTTCCGGAGGTGAGACAAGTTGCCAGATGCCTTCTGTCTGTACCTCAAGGTTCTTCTCCTGTCTTCCCTCACCTGATATCTGCCCTGGGCAGGTACTGATCAGTGACATCAGTGAGCTCCTGTTGTCTACTTCTAACTGCTTCAGCAGAACATCCAAAGTGTGAGAAGAAAGAGAAGGCATCTATAGGGCCAACTCTAGGGTTGAGTGAACATTACAAAAGAGGGGTGCAGAAAGAGCATAAGAGCCAGAGGAAAGGGTGGAGGCTGCAGAACTCTGTTCTGGGCACCACAAGGCCATTGGACTCACAACACTTGTGATTCCTGTTCATAGCCTGCACAGCTTAGACCCACCAGCATTCCCTCATGATGGGAAGGGGCTCAGGAGGTCCCACTTCTCCCTGGGGATGGTAACAAAGGTATGGGTGGGAGGAAAGAGGGCCAAGAGGGGAGAGAAGGAGACAGACAGACAGACAGAGGGAGAGAGAGAGAAAGGCAGTTAAGTTGGCCATGTCCTGTAAATATCCTCTTACCCATGTTGCTGTAAGGAATCCAGATTAAATTCACTTACTGAATCACAAAACAAAAAGTCAAAACATGGAAGGAAAGAGTGGACATATCAAAATACATTATATATTCATGAAAACGCCACAATTAAGTATAGATATTATGTATAATTAATGTTTGATACATGCTTACAAAAGA
This sequence comes from Mesocricetus auratus, assembly GCF_017639785.1. Taxonomy (NCBI): domain Eukaryota; kingdom Metazoa; phylum Chordata; class Mammalia; order Rodentia; family Cricetidae; genus Mesocricetus; species Mesocricetus auratus. The sequence goes on along the minus strand of NW_024429194.1, from coordinate 35,255,136 downwards.
TACACATTCATAATAATAATTATTCTTGCTTTTATCATTATGCCACTAGTTCAATAAAGAATATTTTTCAAGGTTGTCTTGGTATTTTAATTTTTAAATAAGAGTTTTTAAAAATTTCTCCAAAGTTGTGCTTTATGTTTAATATACTTGATGTTAACACCTCCAACTGATTCTTTTATGTGCATCATTTCTTTATTAGTTATGCAAATACTCTCTGGAGCACCTATTGAAATGTAGATATTTCAAATTGTAGTTGTCTTAGAGTATATAAAAATTCAATCCAAATTTTATGTTGTTGGTTACTGTTTTTAATTGCCAGTTGGATGATCTCTTTTCTTTCTTTCTCTTCTTTTTTCTAGATTTTTGGGACAGGGATTCTCTGGGTACCCCTGGCTGTCCTGGAGCTAGCTCTGTAGACCAGGCTGGTCCCAAACTGACAAAGATCCACCTGCCTCTGCCTCCTGAGTACTGATATTAAAGACATGAACCACCACTGCCCAGCAGGATGCCCTGTTTTCAAGAAGTATTTGCCCAGAATTTATTTTTAATTGAAAAAGAATTACACCAATTTCCTTCCTACCTGTTCTCCCACAAGCCCCTCCCAGATACCCTCCTTCATGTACCTCTTGGGTTCCTCCCACTCTCAAATTTATAACCTTTACCCTTATTATTGCATGCATTTCTATATATGTGTAAATACAATTGCTGAGTCTTTTTTGTTGTTTGTGTGTTTGTGGTTTCAGAGCTGACCACTCTGCATTGGATAACCAATAAGGGTGTTCATCTCTGGGAAAAACTAATCCTACTCCCAGAAGTCATTAGTTGCTTCTAGTCCTTGACTAGGGAAGAAAACATAAACAGCATCCCAAAAGTTATAGGTATAGGAAGGACTTTCTGACCAGAACTCCTGCCAAGGAATTGAGGCCAACGATGGACAACTGGGACACTAGGAATCTAGGAATCTTCTGTACAGCTAAGGATACAATCAAGTGGGTGAAGAAACCCACAGACTATGAAAAAGTCTTTGTTAACTCTGACAGAGGATTAATACCCAAAGAATTTAAAAAACAGAGTCAAGGAAACTACACAAATAAGATAATGGGCTAATAACTAAGTAGAGGTTTCTCAGCAAAATGGCTAACAAATACTTCAGTGAGTACTTATCGTCTCTAGCAGTTAGGGGAATTTATATTTAAAGAACATTGAGATATCATCTCACACCAGTCAGAATGGCTAAGATCAACAAAATAACTGACAGTGAATGCTTTCTAGATTGTGGAGGAAGAGGAGTCCTCATTCACTGTTATTGGCAAAGCAAATTGGTGCAACCACTCTGGAAATCAGCATAGAGAATTCTCAAAGAACTAAAAGTAAATCTACCATACGATTCAGCTACACCACTCCTTGGCATATGCCCAAAGGACTTGATATTCCACTCCACAGATACTTGCTCAGTCATAGTTATTGCTTAACTAGTCGCAATAACCAGGAAATAGAAACAACTTAAATGCTTTCAACTGACAGGTGAATAATGAAAATGTGATGCACATAGATAGTAGAGTACTAGTCAAATGTAAAGAAAAATGAAACCATGAAATTTCCAGGATGGATGGACCTAGAATAAATTACAGTGAAGGAGTAACCCAGACCGGGGAAGACAAACAGCATATGCACTCTCTCATCTCCAGTTCCTAACTCCAAATCCTCAGATGTGAGTATACAACTTGGAACAATCACAGAAACCACAAAAGTATCCAAGAAAAATAGATAGGGTTGGGGCAGGATACAGGTAATATGAAGTGGGAAATGGAGAGTGGGTTCCAACCGGGTAGGAGGAATAAAGGTCAATACAGTAGGGGAAGCTGGGGATGGGCGGGGGAAAGAGACAAATCACAACCAGGTTGTTTGACAAAGCTGCAAGGAATCATATTGTTTTATATTCATCTAAAATTATGTCCCCCTCCCCATATGTATCTTGTAGGTTAAAACATTTGACTGACTCCCCACAAGAACTATAGACGAACAAAAACGTTTGAATGATTGGTTGGGGTAGTTCAAGTTACTCCTGTAATATAAATGATCAATATAGCCCTTCATTGCCTCTCAGGGGTTAAGGGTGGGCTTCTATTGATCAAGACACTGCACACTTAGAACACAAGACTCAGATGGTTCAAGCTGGATCTGACCTGAAAGCCTCTTTCTTGCAGTCTAGCTCCCAAGGCTCCAGAAAATGCTACACAGACTGTGAAGGGAGGGAAACAATTGAACAGTCCTATACAGCTGCAATAACAATGACAATGACCAGCATTTCAACAAGTGCCACTCACATGATGGTGGCAGCAAACAGCTGGATAATATTGTATTTCAGTCACCTGAAAACATTGACATAAAACTGGCCTTATTTGTTTATCAAGTTTCTTTTCTAGCTGTTGAAACCAACAGGTTAGCTATCATTCTTTTGTGTTTTTAACTGTTTTCTTCTTAAAACACATTTGATATAAAGGTCAGAGTTGATTGATGTGGAAATCTGTGTGCATAAAATTATTATTGGGATTCAGAGTCTTTCAGAACTGCCATCTAATGAAATGAATGCTGGTACCGGTACCGTCTTCCCAGCAGCCTATTTCTTTATGTTTCATCCCTTGTGCTGGGTAGTAAATGCTGGCAAAAATTTTGTAGCAATTACATGTTCATCAGATTTCTAGAGAAATGAAAATTTAGTAAATTTTCGTTGAATACTTATTTTGTTTTTTTTTACAAACTCGTTGCTATTGGAAGTACTTATTGGGAAATCGACTTTTGCCAAAGACAACAGGAATGAGTTGCAGTTTAATTTACAAAACAAAAGAGCGAGTGATGAAATGCTACTATGGCTTGTTTTGTTGCACGGCTGCAGTGTGCATTTTCTGTGTATGTTTTAAGCATTCCCCATTCTCCATGGCATTGACTTCTATCCTGTGAGTTGTGAGCATTTCTTAACTTTGGCACACTGCACTGCCAAATGGCTATAGACACAAGTGGTTATCAGTGACAACAGAACAAAAAAGAGATGGTCCCAAACTTAATGATGATTTCACTTATTCATTTTTTTCTTTAACTTCACGAAACTAATGGACATTTAGTAGAAACAGTATTTCAGGCTTTGAAGTTTGATGTTTTCCTGGGCTAGCGATACACACTACAATACTGTCTCCTGAAGCTTAGCAGGAAGATGCCACAGGTCCTCAGGGGCTTCACACAACTGTGAAGGCAAAGAGTGGATGCTCTCCAGTGTGCCAGTGTGCTGTGCTATTTGGTGGGTTGAATGTGTTAAATGAATTTTTAATTTACATATTTACAATTTACAAAGGGTCTAATAGAGAGGAACTCCACTGCCAATTACTATCATGATTAATGCTGATTGCTAACTTGATGGCATCTAAAGTCACCTAGGAGACAATCTCTGGGCATGTCTGTGTGAGAAACCTAGACTGAATTAACTAAGGTGAGAAGACCCACCATAAATATGGTGGTACCATTCCATAGGCTGGGGTCCTAGGTTAAGTAAAAGGGAGGAAGCTAGTGTGTTGGCTGATTTCATGCTAGTTTGACATAGCTAGAGTTACCTGAGAGGAGAGAACCTCAGTTGAGAAAATGTGTCCATAAGATTTGGCTTCATGCATGCTGTAAGGCTTTTTCTTAATTGGTGATTGATGGGGGAAGGCCCAGGCCACTGTGAGTGGGGCCACCCCTGGCTGGTGGTCCTGGCTTCTATAAGAAAGCAGTCTGAGCAAGCCATGAGGAGCAAGCAGTACACAGCATCCTTCACAGCTTCTGCTTCAGTTCCTGTCTCTGGGTTCCTGCCCTGCTTGAGTTCCTGCCCTGACTGCTTTTGATGATAAACTGCTATATGGAACTATGAGTGAAATAAACCCTTTCCTTCCCAAGTTGCTTTTGGTTATGCTGTTTCGTCACAACAATGAAGACCCTGACTAAGACAGTAAGCAAAGCATAGGGTTCATCTCTCTCTACTCCATGACTGCGGCACAATGTCACCAGGTGTCTCATGCTCTTGTTGCCATGTCTTCCCTGCCATGATGGACTGTACCTTGAAACTGTGAACCACAGTCAATTATTACTTCCTTAGTTTGCTTTTATTATGACAACTAAAAAGGAAATTTTATACTCACGACATACCTACACTTCCACCACTATGACCCATGGCTAGGAAAGGCTTTCTCTAACTGCTTGTCTCTACATGTTTGTCCTCTCCAGGACAGGAGATGATATCACTGGATCTAGAAATGATGGGTTGAGTAACCATTATCACCACAAATATTCTTCCAGATTTCAAGGCACAAACATCACATATACTCTGAAATGATACCATGGCAGATGCTAGAAGCATAGTTACCCAAAGCAGTGGCACTTGATGATAATGCAGCAGTTCATATAAATCTTTATTTAAAATGGAGATATCAGAAATATCACACTGGGTATGACACTGAGGCAGTAGATCAGACAAATCTGGATTCAGGTCCCTTTATGTCCCCCACACACTTTAGTAAACAGTCTCTTGTGAATAAACCCCTCTGGACTCATCCTATTTTGAGTGTGCCATCTGTTTCCTGTTTGGTCCTTGGCGGATGGAGTAGGAGAAAAGTCTTTTCCCAATATATTTTGTATATGACAGAAGCAGATTCCAGAGTATAAAAGGCACATGATTTGAATTAAGTATGCATTTATATTAAGGATGCATTATATTTTTATACCAGCAAAGAAAGACTTCCTGGAGGTGGATATATCCAAATGTCACTTGCATTTAGATGGTAGGGTTACAAGTGATATATTTTTTCTTTTCCCTTTGTAGATTTTACAAATTATCTTCAGCAAGGAGGGACTGTAGTTATAGTAAGCAAATAGATGAATTATTTTCACACTCCTTTGCATGATAGAATGGGTATTGAGAAATATGTAGTTTTTACCATGTTTTTCACCAACTGGCATTGTTTTCTCAGCTAAATTGTTTCCAATTCCCTTGTGTGGTAATAATACTTTAGGGAAATTTACCCTCACATTTGTTTTCAGTTGTTGTGACAAAATACCTGAGAAAAACAACTTAAAAGGAAGAAAGAATTTTTTTTTGGCTCATGGTCAGAGCTTTCAGTCTATGGTCAGATGGCCCCACAGCATTGGTCCTACAGCAAGACAGAGAGCATCATGCCAAGGAGGTCATAGTCAGTGAATACGCTCATCATCAGGTATTTGAGTAGTAAAATGGAGAGAGGGATAGGGTCCTAATAGCTCATCCAAGGCATTCTCTGAGTGACGTCACTTCTTCCCAGTAAGACCTACCTTCTGAAGGTTACTCCACCTTCCCAAAGCATAGCAGCACAAAACCTGTGGGGGGACATTTCAGATCTAACCCATAATACTTCCACAGGGTTTTTACTGGGTCCCTGTGGATAATTTTTGGGATATTACCAGGAATCTGGTTACTAGGTATAGAGTATATTTAAAAGTAGTCCTGATTTGATTGAGAATTCCCAGACTCTCTCTTTTTCCGACAGGGTTTCTTTGTAGATTTGGAGCCTGTCCTGGAATTTGCTCTGTAGACCAGGCTGGCCTTGAACTTACAGACATCTGCCTGCCTCTGCCTCCCAAGTGCTGGAATTAAAGGAGTGCGCCACCACCCTAGGCTCTTTTAGGCAGTCACCTCATTGTGCCCTGATTCAGCTGATTTTGCAAGCATATCCTCACAAACACCTTGTGTTTTCCAGTTTTTTCTTGATGTCTTCCAATTCCATGGGTATAAAATGATATGTTCTTCGCCCATAGAAGTGGGACCAGGATCTGGCCCTGGTGCATGAGCTGGCCTTTGGAACCTATTCCCTATGGTGAGATGCCTCACTCAACCTTGTTTCAGAGGGGAGGAGCTTGGTCCTGCCTCAACTTGATATGCCATGCCTTGTTGACTTTCCATAGGAGGCCTTACCCTTTCTGAGGAGTGGATGGCATGGGGGGGGTAGGGAGTAGTGGGTGGGGGGTTGGGAGGAGGGAACAGGAGGAAAGGAGGGAGAGAAAACTATGGTTGGTATGTAAAATAAATAAAATATTTAATAAAAATTCATCTCTTATGTCCTGTTTATGCATTTGCCTTTCTTCTTTTGTGATTAAGATTCCTTGCTCATTAAAAATTACTTGCTACTTATTCATTTATTTACTATTTCTGTATGTATATGTGTGTGTGCTGTGTGAGTTTATGTGCATTGTGTGCATGCAGGAGCCCTCAGAGGCCAGAAGAGGATATCAGAGTCCCTAGAACTGGAGTTATAGGAAGTTGTGAATCAGCATGAGGGTTGCTGGGAACTGAACCCATAACCCCTGCAAGAGCATCAAGCACTCCTAAAAGCTAAGCCATCTTTCCTCCTTGGTTTCAAAAAGTTCCTTGTACATCCCTTTTGTCATTTGGATATCTGATTGTCATTCAAAGGCTCATGTATTAAAGGATTGGTCACTATGGTGCACTATTGGGAGGTGGAGGAACCCTGAGATGTGAGACCTAAATAGGAGATTCTCAGATTATTGGGGCCATGCTCTCAGAAAGGATTCTGAGAACTACCACAGTATATGACTTTGCTCTGTCATATAGTCCTGTCACTATGTGCTGGCCCACCCAAAGCAATGGGAAATACTAATGATGGTCTAGAATATTCAAAACTTTCTTGTTAAGCAACTCTTCTTTTCTTTTAATTTATCTCAGTTGCTTTGTTATAGTGACAGAAAGCCGAATAAACAGAACCTCCAATATGTGCAAAGTAGCCCACAAGTGCATGAGTGAGTGTTTTTCACTAAACACTGTCGGTGTTCATTTGCCCAGAGTAGATGAGGCAAAGAAAAGTTTGTCAGCAAACACTAATTTATTATGCTTGGTTGGGAGTGTAGCAGGGGGCACAGATCCACTTTTGAATACATCCAAACCTGACGGTACCACCTGTACGTCCACCTAGGAATGGAGCCTCTCTGCAAGTAGATTGTTTTACCCACAGGCAATGAAAGCAGACTTCAGCTGCCAATTACACTGCCTCTTACAGTCACAACCAACCTGGTTATTATGAAATTATATTTCTGGTTTGACCGACTAGTAATTGTTTGAGAAACAAAAATGCATGCTAGATACATGATGATGATGGGCAGCAGCCTAATCTCATTATTTGACAGTCATTAAACATATTTTTCGCTCATTGTAATCTCATCACATAGGTGTTACCACCATATTTATTTTACATGTGTGACATCTATGTTTGAGTAGTTTAAGTACTTGCCTAGGACCTTATCACTAAGGTTAGTGAGATCCAAAAGTTGAACACATGAAAGCTTAGAGAAGTACGTTATCAAAGAAAGAGCACCATCACAATTCTTTTCCAGAGTCATGCTGATAAATTCCCTCTAAGACTATAATAAACAAGACATTATGTAGCAATAACTGAAAAGTCAAATTTCTGAGGATATGGACTCCAACCACATGAACTTGTGAGGACAGAAAATGAAGACTGGATTGGGGGGTGCTGATGCTTTTCACATAGTACTATGTTGCCGAGTTTTAAGGACTTAAGAGTAGAACCTGTGCTTTCTGCTTCCAGATTCAGAGGTTTTCTTTTAGTCGTGAAGGAAAAGTGTGTGACCATCTGCACTCCTACAACCCTCCAGCAATCAGTCATGTGCCAGGTCATTTTAGATAGCTACAATGGTATGTTATTACCAAAACTCAATTTGTAACTCTGGCTATCTGAGATGAGGCGGGAGTAGAGGTGACTTTTAATGTTCCTCGAGGGATTTTTTTATGAGAAATAAATTTATTTCAGTCATAGGACTGTCTATTGTAGGATAAGGAGTGAGAAGAAAAGGAACAGAGGAAATTAAGGAGAATATATATATATGACATATGTTGTATATGCATTATGCATGTGAGTATATATGTATGCTATGCATACATATAGATACACATATGTACATAGATATTAATGTACATGTATTTTCATTTGTCAATATGGGCTGTGTGTATATGTGTGTGCATACATATAGATACACATATGTACACAGATATTTATGTATATACATTTGCAGTTGTCAATGTGGACTTTTAAGTGTTTTTAAAAGCAAAGAGAAAACCAAAAGAAGTGATATTTTTGAATAGAAACTTCTTTGCATTTCCCTAACAGGAAGTCAGCAGGAAAGATGATTTTCAAGACCCTTAAAACAACAGGTGTGGGCAGGATGGGGCACAGTCCTATCAAAATAAATATGGTAGGAGAAGAGAACCAAGTGAACAGAGGGCCCATGATATAAGACCTGAGCAGGGCTTCAAGGCACAGTCCTACAGTTCCAGCAACATGGGGAACCGAAGCAGAAAGGACACATATTCAACGTCTGATTGCCCTACAGAGCAAGTTTAAGGTCAGTATGGAAACTCAGTAAATTTTTATTTCATAGTGAAAAAATAGAAATTATTCTGGAAGATTTAACTGAGTGGTAGGGGCACCTTGTTCAGCCCTGCTAACTGAAGGAATGAATAAAAACATGAAATGAAAAGAACTGACATTCCTACTTTAGGAAGAAGCATCTGTCCCAGGAAAAAAGTTACCAGAGATAGAAACAAGTCAGAAGTGAGTAGTGGCTATGTCTATGGGAAGTTTTAGTGCTACATAATATGTACAGATATTCATTGGTTTGCAAGAGGTTAAGCAAGTGCTATTTATGTCTGGACAATGGAAGAGAGTGGGGAATGGAAAAATCAGGAAAAGAATGGAGTTGGAGGAGGACATGAAAATTCATCCGGAAGGGAGAGATGTTCTTCTCTAAACCTGGTGTTGCACCATGGCAGAAAAAACTCAAGAATGTCTTTTACAGATATGAAATGGTAATAAAGTCTTCATGTCACTGGAAGTTCTGTGTTTCTAGGCCACAGTAAGGAAGGTGGTGAGGGGGAATCCATCAGAGAATGCAGCTGCTAACTGAAGCTCTCCACCTGCTGTAGGAAGATTTCAGAGGCCAGAAAAATGCAAGACAGGGTGAAGAATCAAGCTGCCTACTCCAAGAGAGGCAAATGGAGAGAATCCAGAAATACAACCAGAGGATTCAGTTCCAGCAGGAGGAGCATGAGGGAGACAGATGAAGTGGGAGCAAAAACCCCTTGGGGAGGTGGGTTGAACTTGGGCCAGCAGAGTGGTGGAAAATAGCTGTTGGTGCCAGGAGGAGAATGGATTGAGTGAGAGGCCATGGGAGGGTGGGGGAAGAGGGCACAGGGCAGGCCCCACAGGAATCAGAGACATAGAGTGAGAGATGATGACTATCCCAGCTGTCCAAAATCCATTCTTTTGGTTTTGTACTGGCAGGAGGAGTCTGAATGGGAGCTGAGAGTAGCTATCAGGGGAGGACAGAGGATTCTGGGGAGGGTGTCAGGATACTGGCTGTCGCCGGCCAGCATGAGTGATGGCAACATCTCTCCTCCATGGATATCTCAAAGGTGAGCTTATTTCTTATGTTTGCTGTCTACAGAGAATGGACCCAACATCAGACTGCACTCTGGGAAAGAGTAAGATGCCCTCAAAGAGCATACCAGCAGGGGCCTCTGAATAGCCTCCCAAAGGAGTTCTCCATCTGTATCATGGCCCTGGAAAGTGCCAAGCAGATGGGGTAGAGACAGATCTCTGGCAAGGTTTGACTAGTGACCAGAGCTTTCTGGGTTCATGGAGCTTCCCTTCCACACTCCTGGCCCTGTTCCTTTTAAGTCATTGTTCATGATGGCTGTGCCCAAGGAAAGTTCTCTACAGATCACAAGAGAAACTGGGCCAAGTGTGAGCTGTGTTCCAACCACTCCCCCCCCAGCTTGTCCCCCAGCATGTCCAGGAAATGACAGAGGAAATAAAGAAGAGAGGTGAGCACCTTCCAGGCAAAGATTAAGATAAATCTAGTGTCTCATCGCCAACGTGGATGCACACTTGTAAGAGCTACGATCTTTCTCTGACTGTTTAAAGACCTATTTCAGAAGCTTGTTTTAGATGATAATCCATACTCCACTTTGGCATCCCAGACTCTAACCTCTATTTGTCTTAGGGAAGTGAGTAATTCATTTGATTGCATTTTTTTCATTCTTTCTCTGTACTCTGGTCAAGATTGCAGTTCTTTATGAAATAATTCAGTATTTGTGTTCACATGTTAGAGATGGGAGTCACTGCTAGAGGGTCCTTGGAGGTTTATGGCTGACAGGCTCATGGATAATCAACGAAATGACCCAAGATAGAAGAATTCAGAGGAGAATATGAGATTTCCCACCTTCTCATCTGTCCTTAGTCCCTTTCCCTCCCTTTTTCCCTTTCCTTCTATACCCTCGTTGAGATGCTTGCATAGCATATAATCCTCCAATTTAAATCACACAGCTTGATGGGTTTTAGTATATTCACAGATTTGTGTAATGTTTCATTGTAGTTCTTAACTATTGCCTTAGTTGGGATTTCTATTGCTGTGATGAAGCATCATGACCAGAAAGCAAGTTGGGGAGGCAAGGGTTTATTTGTCTTACACTTCAGCATTGTTGTTCATCACTGAAGGAAGTCAGGACAGGAACTCAAACAGGGCAGAATCCTGGAGGCAGGAGCAGAGGCCAGGGAGGATGCTGCTTACTGACTTGCTCAAACCACCCAGGACCATTACCCCATTGATGGCACCACCAACCATGACCTGGGCCCTTCCTCACTGATCACTAACTGAGAAATTAGTGACACTGTAAGCCAGCCCCAATTAACTGCTTTACTTTGTAAGAGTTGCCATTATCACGGTGTCTCTTCACAGCAATAGAACATTGACTAAGACAACTCTCTACTCTTTCACACCCCATGCAGAGCCCAGAGGACAAAAATATCCTAGTGTCCAAGGCTCAGTGTAAGCATCTATGCACTTGTAGTATGCATTATAATTTATGATGTTCTTTCCTATATTCACTTTAATTTTTATATTTTCAAAAGCCATTCAAGGAAGCAGAACATGTGGAAAATGTTTCCCCCAATATCAATAAGCTTTATGATAGCATTCTAGCTTCCACAGGGGGCAAAATGGTTTAGGCCTTCACATTTATGCAAGGACAATGAAGAGGGTTTTGTAAGTAGTATTTCCCCTGATACTCCTTAAAATTTAGGCAAATAAAAGCAAAAAAGTAAGCAAATAAAAATGACAAAGAAGCAAGAGATGAAACTGTATTTGTTGGCACTGGGATGAAACATCCATTAGAATGCTCTAATTAAAGACTTATGAGCTGGAAGAATGCACTGACCAGGGTAGCTGCAAGACTTCCTCCTCTCGGATTGAGGAGGAGGAAGTGTTAAAGGTGTCACACATAGAGTTCTCTGGATTTAGTTGAGGGGGCAGTTATAATGTGAGGCAGGGGCATGGATGAAGCTGCTGTTCAGGGTCTCCCAGGATGAGGACTCAAGAAATTACATGACAGAAGGCTGCTGCCCATGCTTTCGTCATGGCTTTCTCCAAGGAGAAATGGTCTTGTTTAAAGTGAGAATATGCATAATCCGGCATAGCCTTCTAGAAACTGAAGAGGCCCATATACTGCTTTTTCCCTTCAATTCAATTTTTATCACCCGCCAGTGTATTCGGGCTGTGTGCGCCTGTGAACTGCTTTAGAACGCAGTGGCTTGAAGTACTATGTAACACTGAAGTTCCCAGTTCTCTGTGTTGACCGAGTTCAGCTGTGTGGTTCTTGCTTGAGCCCTCTTGTGATGTTGCAGTCTGATCTGGCTAGGACCACTGTCTCCTGAAGGATCAAATGAGCTGACCATCCAAATAATGCCAGTATGGCACTGGTCTTGATGCAGATTATTGCATGGAACTCATTTTGAACTGTTGTCTGGTTTCTCCATGTGGTATCATGGCAATTGCCTGCTCTGTCTACACCTTCCTGGGCACAGTTAGACGTCTGAGTTTCCATAGGGTCCTCTGTCTTCCTATGTAATCCTAGCATTTTCTTCAGTACAGGACTCAGGATGTCTGTGCCGGATTCCAAGAGGCCAAGGTACAAGCTATTAAAAGGTTAGTCCCACACCTCTTTGTGTGTCAAAGCTGAACACTCCCGATACAAGGAGAGAAAACACAGATGTCATTTGCACTTTTCTCAGTTTTTTTCATTTCTGTGACCGAGTACCTGACAAAAAGCACCTTAAGTAAGTCAGGAAAGGCTGATTTCGGGTCATGTTTTGGGATCACAGTCTACCATGGTGAGGAAGGCATGACAGCAAGGACTTGAAGTGGCTCGTTACAGTGTCTGTGCAGTTAGCAAGCAGAGAGAAATAAACCTTTGTGTTCTGCTTGACTTCTCCTTTCTCCTCTTTTTACTCAGTCCTGGACACCAGCCTTGGGATAGTGACACCCATATTCAGAGTGGGTATTCTCCCCTTAGTTAAACCTCTCGGAAGCACCCTCACAGGCACCTTCAGAGGTGTGTCTCCTAAGTGGTTCCAAAAGAGCCAAATTGCCAGTGAGGATTGGCCATTGTACCAGTTTTTAATGGGAACAGCAATGAAAAATTAGTGACCTAATTCATCATCTAATCTGTCGTGCAATAAGGTGCAATAAGAGGTACAAAGGAGTTAGATGAGAAAAATGCTCCAAGACATATTGGCGTTGGGCAGGAACTATAAAGTTGCAAAATCTTAGAACAGTTAAGACAATTGAGTCAAATGAACCACATCTTAGAATAATTCATTAGTTTTTTATCTACTGAAGAGACATTTATAGAGGTCATAGTTAATGTTCAGTACTCTTGTTAAAAAGATATTATTCTCAGCACAGAGTAGTGTAATTTATACCAAAGACTACATAAAGATAATACTACAAAGATATGGTGTTGTTGGCATAGGTCTCCAGTTTCAGCATAGTATCAGGCAAAAAAGGAAAGAAATGCTTATCATTAATAATAAAAATAGATGAAAGTTATGGGATGTGGTGGCCAAGTTAAATAGGTTTTTTTGGATGGAGTCTTTCTTGCAGGCATATGTACCTTTATAACACATTACTTGGAAACAATAGGGTATGTTCAAGACCCCTGAGTTTAGCTGAAATTGCCTAGAGGCCTTGAGAAAACAGTGTTTATAATTCATGCTTCTGGACTGGCACATTTCAACATGTCCAAAAGGACTCCCAGTGGGACATAGAGCTGCTGAGTTAAAGAAAGTTGCCTGGCTATTGCTTAAAGAGGGTATTATAGGCCTGTTCTAAAGAGAAGGCATGTCTCTGAGAAGAAACGGGGACATAGCCCACAAAAGCAATGGTAGTTGGAAACATGGCTGGGAAATCATGTCAGAGGCAAAAGAAACAAAGAAGGCAGGTGGAGAGGACTTCACTAAGTTTCGATTACCTAGAGTCAATTATCGGAGCTGATTTAACCGGAAGGGAAATAAAAAAAATTGCCTACGAATTTTGGCTAATTTGCCTTTCTTAAAACTTGAGGGCTGGGAATACAGCTTAGTGGTAGAGTTCTTGACTAGCAATATGAGACTCTAAGTTCAATTCCTAGAACTGCAAAGAACACTGGGAGTTGGGACTGTGACTTTGTTGGTACAGTACTGGTCTAGCATTCATGAAGCCCCTGGTTCAGTTCTTAGTTCCACATAAGCCATGTCTCAGATGAAATGAAACAGAACCAAAGACAAAAAAGGACAGATAAAAAAGTTGACCCGGTCAGTTTCCATGTGAGGCTTCAGCCCCTGTCACACAATGAATCCACAGAACACTTACAAAGAAGGAGAAGATGGCCCAGGGCAGGAGGTGTCGTAGGTGCTGCTCACCTCAGCTCTCTATGGGAATCAGGCTAGAGTCAGGCTGGAGATTTCTGAGCAAACACATTATTAGTGGAGAGACAAGGAGAAACGCATCATGCTCCCCCCTTCCCTCTGCCAAGTCACACTTCATTCACCTCACCCTCAACTCACCTCCCTGAAACACCCCTCTCCAGCAGAGTGTTTCTCTGGTTCCCATCCTTCTGCCTCGAAACCTTGTCACAACCCGAAATACAACTGTCTCCCTTTCTTCTGATTCTAGCCACCGTCAAAGCCTGCCTGCACCGTGAAGTTTCCTGGCCTGTCCCAAATGCACTACCTTCTCTTCCCACTCCTGCGCTCATTCTTTTATTGACTGAATCAATAACTCTGATTTGATGATCCCACTTTTAAGTATCTCGTATTTCCCGAGCACTGGGCATGAAGACTTAAGACACATTTGGGCTCTCAAAGAGTTCAGTTATGATTCTCACAGGACTCACCGGTGAGCAGTGGACTACACTACCTGACAGCTACATTCCTCTTGTCCTCTAAATGTTGTTTTCTTAATCTATAAAACACTTTCATCATGGATGGTACCCAATCTCGCCCCCCCAGCCCCCATTCTCTTGGCCTCACATAGATAAGAACATTATTCATCACCCTTGCTGAAATCACAAAGGTCAGGGGAGCAAGCCCGTGACAAGTATGATGGAGAATGAACGGACAGTTCCGCCAATAATAAACTCTACTCTTGAAGCATGTTGTTCCATGTGATCTCTGGAGACCCAGATGGGAGCAAGACCCATTTCTAATCAGTGCAGCAGGCCTCTCAGGAGCTCACTGCAGAGGATGCCTGTGGGAAACACTGAGGAGACAGGCAAGTTAGCATGTGATGTGAGTATCCAGCCAGGAGCAGAGGGTTCCAGCAAGGCTTCTGCTCTCTCAGGAGTCCTGGGCAGGCAGCGTAGTTCAGCCTGGCCCTGATCTTGTGCTGCTGCTGGAGGAGGAGACTCCATCTTGCCCAGCCCTCTCCTGGTTCTTCTGTCTGGTTATGTAAGGTCACCCAGACAGAGAACGTGCTCTGGAGCACACATGGTCCCATCTTAAACACAGTGGATTTGGACTCAGACAGGGAATTGTAGCCTTGGCGCTGGCCCTAATGACTTGTGTGGCTTGGGGCAATCACTTTTCTTCTGGGTTTTAGCTTTCCCTGACTGAAATAGCTTGGTCATTTTGTTCGTGTGCGTGCGTGTGTGCGTGTGCGTGTGTGCGTGTGTGTGTGTGTGTGTGTGTGTGTGTGTGTGTGTGTGTGTGTGTGTGTGTGTGTATAACCCTAAAAATCCTAAATTCAAAGATCAGAGATGAAGAAACAGGATGGAGTTGCCTGATCAGGTCAGAGGGAGATAAATAGACTCCACACTTGCTCAAACCCTCCACTTCCACACATTCTAACTCATACTTTAAAAACCTCTAGATGAGACTAGCAGGCTGTGTTTTTCCCTCATTAGGCTTTACAAACACTGTTGATTTTAAGAGACCCACATCCAAATATATACACAGTGACAAGCTATATAGATTTACTGCTGTCTATTCATGTCTTGACTATTAATACAATTCTCTATAATATTTTTGAGATCAAAATAAACACAACTAGGTTAAATATTTTCTTCCCACACCCCAGTAGATTGTCTTACCCAATGCCTGCAGTGCACACACCCTGCCTTGGAGAACATTGACCCCATGGGTCCCCAGGTTCTTTCCAACCATGTTGTTCTAGGTGTCTGGGCCTAGAACAGAGAGATGGTGTCAGTATTTCCCAGCCCCGATCATTGCTCACAGAGGAGCAGTATGTAGCTTGCGAAAATGAGAATATTCAGGTCACTCCAGGGTAAGAAAAACACTCCACTGTCAACTCAAGGTCATGTCTTACTTCTCAGTGGGTTGGGGACATTCTGTTGGCTTAAGCATTCATCTGGAGTTCCCGAGCTCTCACACTTGTACAATCTTTCTGGAAGGGCTCTGTTATTTTCTTCTAGTCATGAACCAGTATCCCTGGATCAGGCTACGCTGAGGGAAAAAAATTGATTGTAAACAAACAACTTTCAAACTCTTCACCATTTAAGAAGTACTTTATATGAGGGGGGATCTTCAGGGTGTACCATAGCCTGTTCTCTCCTCAGGCCTTGAGTAAGTGACTGTTTTGTTCAAGAAGGGCTGCTTTCTTTGGGAAGACTGCAGGGCTCAAGGGAGTGGTGGCTTAAACCCAGTCCCCAGTCCCTATCCACTCATAACTCATTTGAGAGATATGCAAAGCTGTCAAGACTGCCAAAGCCTGCTTGCCAAGGCAGGCTTCCATCCAATGCACTTCCATATTTGTGAGAACCCGAAATAAAACATGTTGCTAAAAGGCAACAGGCGCACAGTCAGGCAATCCCCAAGATCATGCTAAACAAAAGGGGAGAGTGTGGGGACAGGCCTTTAGGAGGTCACCACAACAGAATGGTTGCTTTGTGGCTTCAGGGACCCTGGTCCTGGCCCAGCCAGTAAACTATCTTCTGATAACTTCTAAGGAAGTTTTATTACCCCTGTGTCAGTGTTGCCAGGTGAGAAGACTCTTGTCACCTGCACAGGTCCCCAGGGTTGCCAGGACAAAGTGCCACAAACCATGTGTCTCACATCTACTATGTAGCTTTTCTCATGGATCTGGAGATCTGAAGTCTGAAGTCAAGTGTCAGCAGGGCAATGGTGCTCCCTCCAAAGGCTGAAGTCAGGGGCTCCTCCTTGTTTCTCCAGGCTTTTGATGGTTGCTGGCATCTGTGGTGTCCCCTGGCTTAGAGGTACATCATTTCTCTCTGCCATGACCTTTCCCTTTGTGCATCTGTTTATTTTGTCTGAATCCCCATCTCCTCCTCTCTTTCTCTTTCCTTTTTTTTGGGGGGGGTCTCATGCATCCCAGGCTGTCTGAAATTTTCTATGTAGACAAGGATGACATTGAACTTCTGATTCTCCTTCTTCTACCTCACAAGGCTATTCCACCAGTAACTCCTGGTTTATGTGGTGCTAGGAATTGAACACAAGTCTTCTTTCATGGTGGACAAGCACTCTACTTGCTGAGAGATATTCTCAATCCTTTCAGATTAGCTTTTTAAAAATAGAATGTCAGTTATGCTGACCTTAGGTCCCAACCTAGTCAATCCAGTATGACATAATCATAACTTTGTTACATCTACAAAGACCCTGTTTATCAATAAAGCCATTTTTATAAATTCTAAGTCGACTTAAATTTTGGAGCAGGGAACATATTTAATCCAATGTAGTCCCTAGATATACCTTTCCTGGGGCAAAATAAGGGCAAAAGAGAAAAAATGTGTTTTACTTTTAAATTTTGAATGATAAATTTTTGTTATCATTATTATTATTATGTGTGTATATGCATAAACACACACATGCCTTGGTGCACATGTACAGGCAAGATATCAACTTAATGGGAGTCAATTCTCTCTTTCCACCCTGTGTCCCAGAGTGGCTCGACTCGGGTCATCAGGCTTTGGTGCAGGCACCTTTTTCCCATCTTGTTGGTCCTAAGTTTTTGCTTTCTTAAATTCATAATACCACCACCATTGTGAAGTTTCTGAGGAGCTGAGGCAAGTGAGAAGATTTTATGGCCTTAAAGCCCCTCTTTAGTCTTTTCATAGGCTGATTGCACAGAAGTCCCAAAGCTTAAGGCCCTTCTCTGCAGAACCCAGGTGGAGAGAGATCTCAGCCCTTCCCAAAGGGTGCCAAGGAGGGATCCACACTCATGTCTGTGGTGGGCGAGAGAAGGTCCAAATTTCAAATGTGATTCATCGATCACATCAAAGCCTAGACTAAGCAGAGTCGGTTGAGTGGGTATGGGTCATCTGGTTTGAATTTAGCTTTTGAAGATAATCTTCAAGGCTTGGACTAGTGACCACTCTACTTTGCTTACTTTTTTAAAAGAAAAACTTGACTTAATCTATCTACACTTTCATAAATCTTCCTTCATCTTTTGTCTGTTTGTCCTCTCTTTTCCCTGTTAGTTTTCTATTTCCTGACTGTCACTTTTTCTAATGTTTCGTTTCTAACAATTAAAAAAAATAAACCGCGGTCATTCTGTCATTCCTCCTGCCCAGTCTGCTCCCGATTGCCAGTCGGGAGGCATTCGGCTTCCCTCATGGGTGCCGCCTCACACCCTCACCCCAGCTGAAGCTTTGCAGTCTCGGTTGTTCACACTGGCAGAGACAGAGACAAGAAAGGGAAGATTTGAAAAGGGTAGAGGGCATGCAGGGAAAAACACTGAAAAATGTCAGCAAGTGACTGACCCCAACCAAGACCAAGAGCTGAAAAGCTGGGGATGAAACTGGGAAGGACCATGGAAAACCCAGCAGGCAGTTGGGGGCTGTGGGGAAGAAAAGTTCAGTGAGTACAATCCAGAACAACTGGGAGATACTGGGAGCAAAGAAATCCATAGCACACCAGGGCCAGGCCAAGGGGGCAGGGAGGAGGAAACAGGATGGAGGGCAGAGATGGCTGGATTGTCACTGATAGGGAGTTAAGTTCTTTGGTTTGAAATTGACACTGTTAGCTTTTCTGACCCTTATGGTGTTGAATACCTGAATGTGTCCCACTAAGAAAGTCCTGAAACATTGCCACAGCTTGGTCTACCAAGCCTCAGCACTGTGTTCCTGTGAAGGAGTGTGTGTGATTTATTCTATCTTCTGAATTTGTCAAAGAGAAATAGTTATGCCAGAGGTCTTTTTCTTCTCTCTCTCTCTCTCTCTCTCTCTCTCTCTCTCTCTCTCTCTCTCTCTCTCTCTCTCTCTCTCTCTCTGTGTGTATCTCTCTCTCTCTCTCTGTCTCTGTCTCTGTGTGTGTGTGTGTAACCCTCAGAAAATGGCAGATTTCCATATGCTGTCCAGAACAGTGTTGGATCAGTCTAATGATAACAGTAAAATTTTGAAAGCCAAGTTCACTGGCTGCAAGTGTTCTCTTGTTAGCGCTCCATTCTCATTAGTCCCCAGACCCATAGTCCCATAGTCCAATCTCTTATTACTCTGAAACTTGGGGCCTCTCTTTCCCTTTCCTCTGGTCACTCAAACCATTTGGTAGCTGATATCTACCCTCCTGGGGCTTAGTCCCCATTGTGTCTATCTCTAGATAATGGTTGACACATAATGGAAACTCACTTTGGATCTACTAGATAATCTGTTTTCACCAAATAAGTGGATCTGTAGTGATTAGGGAATCTAGCAAGCCAAGGGACAGGTGGTGACAGAGAGCTATGTAGGCTAAACCACTCAAGCTTGACAATGTGTCATCAGCAATATTCTTGAAGATTCCTTAGAAAGACGAACATTCTGGAAGTGTTTTGACTAAAGAAATAGCATTTGGCTCCAATTTTAGAGACAAGCTGGTCCTCGGATCCTATTGAAGTATGTTCTGTCAGAGTTTGGGATCGAGTGCAGTCAAACAATAACATGGCCAAATCTGATGTTAAAGCCAGCCGGTTTGAGCTGGACTGAAGGAAATGCACAATCCCATGCTACTTCTCAGTCTGTGGTTCACACAGCCACATACTAACACAGATGTAAGCTAGACACAAGTTTGAGGCTCTCATTTGTCTACATGAGCGAGCTCCCTGTCAAGTACACAGCAGGAAGGAAGGGCTAGGATCATCTCCTAAGCACCCTGTGCAAAACCAGGCCTGACTGAGAACTAGGTACAGACACCTCTGCCCCAAGCTATGCTCCCTCATGGATGGACATGAGGCAGACATGCTGAGATCGTCAGAAAAATCTCACCTTGTTTAGAGTTTTTAGCTGTCAAACTGAATTTCTCTCAATCTTGGGGTTTCCCAATGAGGTAATGCTGTCTCCTACAGACCCTGATCAGTGGGCAGTGCCCCCTCCTCAAAAGAGAAACCTGAGTGGGGACAACAATGGTGCCATAGAAGGGAAGGTGAGAGGCAGCTGGGCAAACAGAGCCCTCATTGTTCCCCATCATCAGAGCCTAGGCCCAGGACAGTGCCTTCCCCAGAGCATATCTGACAAGCACATCGAGCCTCTTGCTCTGTTTACACAGGTGCCTTCTCTCCCTAGGGGAGTCAGGCCTCTGCAAACACATGTGACCACATGCTGCCTGCCACAAGATGGATGCTCACATCTGCAGGCTGACTGGGGGGAGAAACTGAGGCCCTGAAGTGGCAAAGGAAGGCTTTCAGGCTGAACAGACCAATAGCGGAACAGGTGCCATTGTGTTCCCCACTGGCCTCTGGTTATCAGGGCATGCTTTGTTTTTCTAGTCAGCTTGCTCTTCAGAGGGATAAAGGCCTCTGGTTATCAGGGCGTTCACTTCAGGCTATCCCAGCTCTTCCATCCAGGGCTGCAGGTAAAAGCCCAAATTCCCTGTTTGCTGAGGAAAGAGGATGTAGCTGGCTCCTCCACCCCCTCAGTCCACCTGTTAGAATGGCCCCCGAGGTCCTGACAGCAAAGGTATATAAAGTGTCCCTAGGCTCTGGTAATAACCAGTCAGCTTCATTCATAGACGCCCCCAATAACTCTGGAGAAACAAACCAAGGAAGTCAGAGGGCAAAACCTGTCTGTGTATGTATCTTTCTTTCTTTCTTTCTTTCTTTCTTTCTTTCTTTCTTTCTTTCTTTCTTTCTTCCTTCCTTCCTCCCTTCCTTCCTTCCTTCCTTTCTTCCGTTCTTTCTTTCTTTTTCTCAATTTCTTTGTGTCAAAGCCTCAGCTCAAATGCCCCAGGTTCTACAGCAGCTAACGTGAAAAAGGTAAAAAAAAAAAAAAAGGCTAAAAAGACACATTGAAGTTGTCAAAAGCGTGGTATCTGGAAATGCCCACCTCCTGCTAAAACTGCAGAAAGGTGCAAAGAAACACATGCCGTGAAGCCAAGAGATCAGCCTCCAGAGAGATTGCCAGGACTTGAGATGGAGATGGTGTCCATGGAAGGGTCTGCATCACTGCCCTGGAATCGACTGTATTCCAGTGTGTTTTTACAACAATCTATTAAATTTATTTTGCGTGTTTTCTCAAACTGGGTTTATTTTCAATTACTTATGTTTTATTTTTATGACAAAAGAATTCAAATAGCTGCATCTCTTAGGATGCAGATCCTCCATGGGCCACTTCCCTGATGATGAACCATGTCCGGGTTTATCAGCAGTGACTAAACTGCTTGGAAGAAGGACTTACAGGAAGAAGTTAGTGTAGATCATGGTTTCAGAGGGTTCAATCCATGACATCCTGGTTCCAGGGGCTTCAGCAGACCATCATGGTGGCAAAAATATTTGGAAAAGCTGCTTACTCAATTCATGAAAGAGAGGAAGCTGAAAGACAGGATGGGGCCAGAAACATGATACCTCAAAGATCACCTTCAGTATTCTGCTGCAGCCAGCTAAGCTCCACATCCTAAAGTTCCTAGAGCCTCACAACATAGTGCCACTAGTGGGGAACCTACTGGTGACACAGGAACCTCTGGGCTGGGGGAGGGGGACACTTCATATCTAAACCACAGCAGTAGTT
Organism: Mesocricetus auratus; assembly: GCF_017639785.1. Taxonomy (NCBI): domain Eukaryota; kingdom Metazoa; phylum Chordata; class Mammalia; order Rodentia; family Cricetidae; genus Mesocricetus; species Mesocricetus auratus. The sequence goes on along the minus strand of NW_024429194.1, from coordinate 35,233,778 downwards.
TCCAGAGGCATGACCCTAAACCCAAAGGAAGTGGCTTGAAAGAGCTAAGGAGAGCATGACCTGCCTTTCATTGCTTCGAACAGGAAAATTATCTGAGTAGACACTTTTGTGCTTTGCATGAAGAGAATCAAACCTTCCGAAGTTTTCAGGGGGACGTAGTAATTGATGCAAAAGCCTTACCTACCTAAGGGAGTTCATGGTATTTTCTACCAGAGCAAGGCTGCCTCCTATCTTTTTGAGTCCCTATGAGTTGTCCCTACCTGCCTGTCATGAATCAGAGACGTGTCTTTCCTCTGCCTCACAGTGAGCCAGTGACAGTCACAGGTACTGCCTGAGATGTGACTCTGACGAATACGAATTCTAGGAACAACCTCTTCCAAGTAATGATGTGTTGGTCCTAGCAAGTTCACTGGAGATACTCAAATATTGTCCCAGTGTCTCCAAGTGCCTGCGGACCACTGTGTGCGTGGCTGTTTAGAGTCACACAGCCGGTTGCTAGGCAATGCATCTCCAACAAGGGGAGTGTGAAAAAAAATAAATAAACAGATGATGGGGATGTGATCCAAAGCCTGTTATGACAGGAGCGTTTGGGCACAGTTCACGCTAGTTTGATGGGAGTGTCACGGGGATGTCGGAGCTTGCTCAGCTCCCTCAAGAGTTTCTTGCTTTTCAGCTCCTCGCCCTCTGTCTTATGTGGTGGAGAAAGCAGAGATGAAATATGGCTCTCTGGAGGGCTGTGCCTTTGTAAAAGGCTATTATAGCTGTAACAAAACTTTTGTAATCAGTAACCATATCCCATTTCATCTCCAGGCTCCTTGGGTCTCTTCCCAGGCTTAAGGAAAATACAACACACCCTTTTTCTTTCTTTCTTTCTTTCTTGCATTCCTCTTTGTGCCCTTGCTAGTTTCCACTCTTTAAAAGGTCATCACAGTTGTTCTTTTCACACAGATTTTTCTCCTTAGCCTTTGACGGAAATTGGCCTGAGATATCCAGAAAGGCCGGGTGGTATCTGTGTTTGTACTTCACAAATGGAGGAAGTAGGGACCTATCATAGGACGAGTTTACTTCAGTGGGCCAGGGGCTACTTGATATCTCTTATGACAGACAGAGCTAGCTTTTCTTAAGCCTAGATTATCTCCACCATCATTCATTATCTTCTTTCATGTTTTGGGGTACATCAACTGTCTTGGTGGTGAAGGAACAAACTAAAACCAGACTTGGGGTTCTGTCCCAATTGCACTAGTTAGTAGCTACGTGTCCCTAGGAAATAGCATTCAATCTTTCTACTTCATTGTATGCATAATGAAATTACTGACAACTGCCTTGTAATTTGAGGGTTATGGGTGTCCAGGTCAAATGTTGTGGAGAGTACATAGAACATGGCGGGTGTCTGGCAACTGCTGATTTGGGCTTGCTCGAGATGCTTTGATGAAATGTCAGGATGCACAGGATTGTAGTCTCCATTTTCACCTGTTCAGAGGGATGGAACTAGACTCAGGTGTGGCTTGAGAAAAAAATGGAAAAGGATTCTGGGTTGAGGAGGGATTCTTCCCAGACATAAGAACCTGTGAGACATAAGGACCAGCATAATGAAACTAGGTAGCACTGAATCCCAAGTGCCTGGCCCATTGCCTTGAGCTGCAGAGTCTGGGCTCACTCTTTAGATTCTTGAACTCTTAGTTGAATCAAATACAAATAGGGAATCATGTCTAACTCAAAGGACTGTGGTGAGAATTCAGTGGGATTTTGCAGTGAAGAGAATTCAGTGGGATTTTGCAGTGAAGGTCTAATGGAGAGGCTCATGAGTGTTGAGTGAAGACTGGAGAGAGAGAAGGCATAGTTGCTTTCCATGGGTGCTTACCATATTCTTTCACTTTCTCTGGTTCTCATTTCCTTTTCCATCATCATTTCCCTCTTTGGACTCCCCCACTTCCTTCCCACTTTCATCTCTTTCCATCTTCCCTACATTTTGGAAGTTCAGAATTATCTTTTTTTTTTTTCAGAAGAACCGTCGCTTCAGCCCTCTTTGCCCAAGTTTAACTTCCTTCTCCGTTGGTTAATATCCATAGATCATAGTCTATAATTTATAACACAACAGGGGTATTGAGTCCCCCAGCTCAGTGGGGTAACCTTTTCCATCTTTTCACACATCCAAGGAAGCACTCCCCAGCTCAGTGGGGGTAACTAGGGGAAACTCTCCTTCCTGCTCACATTTCCTTGCCTCTATGGTGGAATTTACATCTCCAGTCTCTTCCCTTCCTCTCTCTCTCCCTCCCTGCCTCCCTCCCTCCCTCCCTCCCTCCCTCCCTCCCTTCCATTCTCCCTGACAAATCTGTTACTTATTGAGATGTAGGAAATTTGGGGGCTGGAATATGTGCAGTAGTGAAATATCCCCCACCCACTTTTGAATGATCCTCTGGTGAAAGTGACCCCTCTTTGATCCTGACCGCTGAGAATCTAAGCATAGCATATTTTTGGGACTGCCCAACTGCCCTAGATGCTCCTTCTTCACAATTCCTATGGCAATATTTCTCTAATGATTTCCATAATTACCTGGTATGCATTTAGAGTAAAGCTCTGTTGCCCCCATTTGTCTTAGAGCTGCTTTTGGCTTTTGGTTGTGCTGGTTCCCTTCTAGGGAGTCACCCTGAGTGCCCTGCCGTATCTGTGTTTCAGTACTCAAAATCTTGGATCTGTGGACACTTGCTTTGGCCCTTCGTCTCGGTGTACTTTCCAGTTCTACTGCTTCTCTCCCCAGCCCTCACATTCTGCGTCCACCTCTCTGAAAACTCAGAGCCTCGGCTCTCCCCACTTCCCATCTGCCTTGGTTCTGAGGGCTTCTCCCAGCCTCACCCTCTCTTTCCATTCCTGTGCTCGTTTATATCATTGTCCAGCACTAAGTATCTGCACTTCTATATCATTGTCCATCACCTCCCGGCATAAGTATTTGCACTTAAGCGTTCTGGCAATTGGTACCTGTCTTACAGCATCTTCTCTATGAAAATGCAGCACACAGCCGTGTTTCCAGGCCAGCCTCCCCTGGCCCTAAGGAGCTTCAAGTTCTTAAGTGCTTCCATTTTGTTTTGGACTCAAGCCATTCTGGCTTCATAGTAGGAGCCCAGGAGTCTCTCTTTGGAGTCTCTCCTGTACTGACAACTCCTTTATCATCATAGTGACAATGATAATAATGATAATGATAGCAAGAAAGACACGAAGGCATGAGGTTTAGCTGTGCTTCAAACCTGTGACCTTCACAATCACCTTGGGGACAGGTGCTCCCACAGAGAAAGAAACTGAGGCTAATTGACATTCACTAGGCGGCCTGGGGTTGTTCAGGCTGGATGGGAGCCTGTGCAGTCTTGCTTGGCCCATCTCCTTCTTCAGGATCCATCCTGAACTTCCAACAGGCAAAAATCTCCTCAGACCTAGTAAGACGGTTAGTGTCAATTATCAACATGGAAGAATTTAAGGTCACCATTGAGACAGATCTCAGAGCAAGCCCTGTGGGGAGCTTATTTTAATGCTGTTAAGTGAGGGGGACTGTGTGGCCACTGTGGGTAGCACTGTTCCCTAACTGGAACCTTGGTTTGTGTGACTAGGAAAGGGGCCCTAAGCTCCAAGGTTGCTTTCACTGCTCCCTTCCCTGACTGTAAATATAATGTGCTCTCAGCTCCCGCTTGCTTGACCACCATGCCATGGTGGACTGTAGCCTGTCAGCTAAATAAAACCCTTTCCCTTGAGTTGGTTTTGTCAGGGCCCTATACCATAGCAACAGGGAAAGAAACTTAAACCCCTAGACAGAAAATGGCCAGCCGGGTACATGATGATGAAGAACGGTGACTAATAAAGTAGAAAATGCTCAGGCATCAATTGTCACTTCTTTGAGTAAAACTTTGGGAGATGGCAGCATTCAGATAGTGAGGCACCATAGAATACCAGCCAGATGACCTAACTGGACAGTTTGGATCATTTTCTCTCCTGGGTCACTTGGCTTCCACTTGACGCTGGTATTTCTGACTCTCCACAGCACGATGTCACCATCAGCAACACCTCAGACCGCAGTTTATTTGGCTGCCCTCTGAAAGCAAGGGCCTGCGCAAGAAGCAAGGAATGTTTCCGCCACAGCATCTGGGGAGTGAGCAGAGAGAGCTTTTCTCTGGGGTGTGTTTGACCTGCACAGTAAGAAAGGATGCTTTCATTTGGCTCAGCTGGCTTTTAGATGGGGCAGAGGGGACACAGTCAGAGCACCAGACCCTGTGTGTGGTCATTTAGCTTTGCTATGTTCCGTGACCGTAGCCCTGCTTTAAGTCTCGGCCAGACATCCTGTAATGCATATGGCATGCTATTACAGTCTCCATGGGATGGGGAGTAAGGTGTGGATGAATCAGCTCAGCTCCAAGTCCTTGACCAGAAGATCTGTTTAAAACACACATCTGGAGGCTAGTGGGAACATGTGTGAGGTCAAGTACAAGTATCTGGTAGGATATCAAAGTTTGGGGAGCATTCCTTGAAGGATGTCCCCACATAGTCAGTAACTCCTAAAGATGAATGGCTGCCTATTACAAAGAAAGCTAAATAAGATCCCCGTATATTAGAAGCCTAATCTATGAGGTAAATATTAGGGCATTTTGTATTTATTCAGAACCCCATCCCTTTCAGAACAAAATTTACAGATTATCTCTCCCTTTTTGTGACATGTTTTTATTTTGAATTGTGTGTGTGTGTGTGTGTGTGCATGCACATGAGTACAGTTGTTCAAGGATGCCAGAAGAAGGTATTGGATCTCTTGGATCTGGATGTGGGTGTTGGGATTTGAACTGCTTTAAGTCTGAAACTTAGAATGAACTTATCGGTTTCTACTGAAAAGCCCACTTGGGGTTTTATTGGGATTGTACTGAACAAGCAGATTGATTGGGAGTTAGCTTATTTCTCTTGGATTCTGACTGTTCTATATACAATGCATTAAAGTGTTTTAGAAATTAGCTTCAGAAATCTCAATGGGGGAGGGGAGAGGGATATTCAGAATGAAGGTTTTTTTTTCCAATTCAAAGGTAATGTATATAATGAGTAAGTGTGAACCTTGAACACAAGCTACCTGGAGGCAGGAATTGCAGGATCTAACTGATCATCATATTATTTACACAAGGGAAAAAATTCACTGCTGTCAACTCAGTGAATGTGGTCTCATCCCAGAAAGTAGAAGCTGTATCTGTGAAGGATTTACCTTGAAACAGAAATCCATCAGTTGGCATACTCTCCACCATACTCTCTGCAAATGGGGAAACTAAGGCGTGAAGAGGGTGGGCATTGAACACAGTAGTTAATGAGAAGGTTGTCATTGAAGCCCAGCCTTGTCTACCATGGCTCTTTAGAACTCCCTACACCTCTGGGGTTTCAGTGTGTCCGGAGTACCCTTGGGTTTTGCTGGTGACTGGGACCCATGTGAGACTGTGTGTGTGTGGTAAGGGAAGAAGATTGTCTCCACCTGCTTCCACTAGCCTTCCTGTGACACATTTTGTAGAGTAGGTCTCTGAAGCAAATAAACAAACAAACACACCAGAAACAACACTAAACTACAAAAGATGTCCCTGCTGTTCTACCAGCTTTGCAAATGACACCACTCTGCTGTCTGGTGGAGGATGCTTCTGAACAAACTGTCAGTTTAAGCCTGTTCAGAACTGTTCAGGGCTTGCATCAGGACTACACATTTTCTCTTCCTTGGGACTTCCAATTCCCTTGAGTCTACAGAGCCTACAGTCTGAGTTGGAAAACTGTGGGTCCCCTTGTGTTCAACAAGCATGCTGAATCTCAGCCCAGGTTGATGGAGAGTGCTTTAGGTGACCTAGTCACCCCGTAAAAGCTCAGTTCTCATCCTGACCAGTTTCAGGGTGTACCTCCTGAGCTCCAGTGATCTCCTGTGTCTCATAGGCAGCGCCTCCTGGCTCCCCTCCTCTCCCCTTTCCTCACCAGCCTCACCCTTGGCAGCCTCCCTATGAAATTCTGCCTCCTTCATTCTCTCTCTCCCTCAGAAGCTGGAACACTTTTATGCTGAATTTCTGATTTTCTTGTCTTTGCCAAAACCCCAAGGCCCATATCTGCCATGGGCCAAGAAGGAGAGGTTGTTTGGAAGGATGCAGCAGTGACCTTGAATCTTTGCTCAACACTCCAATGACAGGTTCTCTCCTTCCCTGCCGCACCCAGCACACATGCTTCTTGTGGGATCAGGGAATGTTTCGTGGCTCTTTTCCCTTTTCCCTCCTCTACCACCTTCTTCACGAACACTCCCCAGTTGTTCCCTTCCTGTTGCTTCTCTTCTGGAATATTAATCAGACAGCCGGAATTTCAGGACAGGAAGGGGCTTAGGGAGGACACTTCATTTAGACTCTAGCTTCCTGGCAACAGATAGACCTGCCTGAGTAAAGGACTCTTTCTTTCATCTTTAGCCTTTCATAAATATAATCATTAAGAATCTCTGGGTTCTCTTCTTTGATGCCTTACTTCAAAATTTCATTTAAAAAGTGTTTGCTTTCTTAGTGTGTCAGAGAAATAGCTGCCCTCCCATATTCTTCATAGCACAATTCACAAATAATTGGGATTTGGAATCTACCTAGGTATTCAAAAGCACATGAATAGGTGAAGGAAGTGTGGTATGTATATACAATGAGAATATCATGTAACCTTAACATAGAACGACATTCTCTGTCATTGGAAACAACATGGATGGGCAGGAGGACATTATGTTAGGTGGAGTAAGCCAGGCATAAAAAGATACCTACTACATGCTCTCGCTTATTTGTAAAAGTAAAGAGCAGAATAGTGGTTGTCAAAGTCTGGGAAGTCTGTGGGGAGGAGAAAATGGAGAGAGTTATGCAAATGAATGGAAGAACAGCCCTAATGTCCTATAGCACAGTGCATGTTAAGTGACATATATTTCAAATGAGGATATTTTGTATGCTTCCAACACAAATGAATGATAAATGTTTGAGATGATGTCAACACTGACCTTAATTTGATGACCACTTACCTTAATTTGACAATAATAATATATATGTATATATATATATATGTGTGTGTGTGTGTGTGTGTGTGTGTGTGTGTGTGTGTATTGTATATGACCAAATGATATCTCTCTGTATATACCACCATGTATCCATGAATGTAAATTCTAATTGTAAATTTAAAAATTTTCAGCAAGGGATCGTTGTGATGGCCCAGTGGGTAAAAACACTTGCTGGCAAGTATGATGACCCAAGTTCAATCCCCTACTTGGCAGAAGGTCTCTACTGACTGTGGCAAATTGTCCTTTGACCATCACATATATGGCATGGGATGCACTTGCTCACATCCCTAAATAAGTAAGTAAGTAAATAAATAAATAAATACAAATAACTAGATTATTCTGTTTATGGAATGCAGTTTACTCATATCCCCCAGATGAACAAACAAACAAGTAAATAAATGTAACTAATTCGATTCTTTTGTTCAGGGCTACATAACACATATAAGTACATATGTTTACAGATGCTCTCGTGGCTTGGTGAAACTGGGGTGCTATCTTCTGGTGATATTCATCAACAAACTCTTTTCCAGTCAGGCAAAATTCTCAGGGCATCAGATAGGACGATGGGATTCTATCAGCAAAGACTGCAGGCAGCTGGAGGTGGTTCAGCTGTGGAGCCTGGGACTGAGACATAATCAGATGCCAAGAATGACGGTCACAAGGGAGCTATTGCAGATCCACCATGAGGTCTTGTGAGATGCAGATGGACTCCATGCTGGTAAGTAACACCCCAGTAACTCAGACTAAATCCAACAGCTGTAGGGTGAAATAGTTCCGACTGAGAGGCAGATGGTCAATTGATTTGGACTTGTTGAGTACTGGTTGATTCTGTATATCAGACAGCAGCACAGCTCTGCTTTTCTGAGGGCAGAGCACACAGCTATGTGAAATTCCTTCTCCTGCCTCTAGGGACCTAAGGGGAGAGATCTTGGGGTCTAAGAAGAACAGAGGACAAACTCTCTGTATTCCTTGATGGGGCACAGTTTTGAAAGCCCACTTTTTTCTTCTATTACAGTTACCTCTTATCCCTGTAATTTGTCTTGTCCCCTCAAAGATTTAGACATGTTCCTTTCTTAGCATTTACATTTCTAGCATTTGAAGTTTTATTGCTTTTAAAGTGTGTGTGTGTGTGTGTGTGTGTGTGTGTGTGTGTGTGTGAGTGTATGTGTGGCATGCATTCATGTACCATATGTGTGAGTGCTTGAAAATTCTGAAAGAAGCTAAACAGGTCCCCTAGATCTAGAGTTAATAGGCAGTTATGGGCTGCCTGATGTGGGTAAAAAAGGGATGGTGGCGGAAAAGTTTCTCTTTGGCAAGTAGTTGGTGGATGCTGGGGTAACCAGGTAGTGGTCAGCTAAAGAATATCAGGTAATAACTAAACACCTGTCATGACTTTCCTTTCCTGGGGACCAACAGAGCTGGGAAGACAAGAATGTAGGAAAACATATATCTTTAGTTTTGGAAATACAAATTACTATAGTTCCAGAAATGATCATCCTTTGACCAAAATGGAGGGACTTTACAAAATATCATGGTCCTGGCAGCCATTCTTGACTTTTGTTCTTATTAGATAGGCCAAAAATGGGCATAGTGAATGTTTTCATAGTTTTTTCCTATTGGGCATGGGTGGTGTCATCATCAGGGGATGGGGTCTTGGGGCAGTTACTGATGTTGGAAAATTTGAAGAAGAAGGATGCTGTGTGGGAGGAATCCTTTTTCAAAGTGAGGCTTCAGGAATGTTCTGTTTATCAACCATTTTTATGCCTATATTATTCTGAAGATGTGACAGCATTTTGATAAATAAAAATGGCCAATTTTTCTTTGGTTTTTCCAAGACCATGTGACTCATTCCTTTCTAGTAGCTACCATGTCACCCCAAGAAAACTCTTTTGAACATATTTGATTATTGTGCCTCTTGTTCTGATGACTCTTCTCTAAACACTAGTTTCTCTACATTATAATACTCTCTTGTCTGATGAGCCAAGCATGCTATTAAGGGTAGAAGTGGGTGGCCAAATACTCTGACCAGGGCTGTCCAATATGGTAGCCACATGTGGTTACTGGGCACTAGAAATATGAGCCATACAACTGAGAACTGAACTTTTAATTCAGTTAAAAAACTGACACACACGCACTTTAGCTCCTGGCAAAGTTTTAAATGGGTATGAAATAACTCTATAGTGCTCCAAGCGTAAGATTTATGAGCTCAGAAACCTAGAGTTGCTAAAGATTTCAGCATTTAAACTGAGTTGTGCTCAGACGATAAAATACACATCAGGCTTACAGGACTAGTAAGGAAAGAAGAATGTAAAATATTTCATTAATTTTAAAATATTGGTTACACATTGAAATATCTCATTTTCAGTGGATGAAATAAAATGTATTATTAAAATTAATTTCAATTGTTTTTCCTACTTTTTTATGTGACTACTGGAGCACAGAACACTGTGAATGTGGTTCCCATTATGTTCTGTTGAGCAAGTCTGGTCTGAAGTATGTCATTTCCCTGTTTCATGCCCGTTCTGGGGTGTGGCCAAATATATGCTCTGCCACTATAGCAGATTAGGGGTTACTACAGAAATTAACTTCCCGTATTATTCATAATGTTTACTTCCAAATCTACATTTGTATATCAATTGTCTTGGGACCTGGAAATTTCTTTACATGTCTTTCAGTTCTTTGAATTCACATATATGATTTCTGTGGTCTTGTGCTTTTGAAAAAGTCTTTCTTGGTTGCCCAAGAAGGGCTCAAGCAACCTTCCTGCCTCAGCCTCTGGAAGAGCTGAGTATTCAAGTATGTACCACTGCATCCAATGTGTTTATGCATTAATTCAGGAAAATAGCGGGGCTTTCAGGAATTGAATTTAAAGGGTTCCTGGGGGAACATTCAGAATTGTTACTATAAACTTCTTGTTAAGTTTATAAAAACATGATCTTTATGGTAGGGAGAAGATGTGTTCAAGTGTATACTACAATGAAGTGGTACTCCCCTCACCTCCCCCACCCCTGCTGGCCAATGTTCTTCCTGTTATGCTGCACTCAAAGTGACTGGGGCCACAGACAGCCATGGACACTATGATAGACCATTACAAAGCATCAGACTAGCAAGTCATTAATGAAAGCCAGATGATAGACCACAAAACACGTCATTCAGAAGGTTGACTAGCTGGAATGGAACACCCAAGGCTGAAAGATGGCAGGAGCCTGGGGTAGGAGGTGAGGCCTGAAGCCCTAACTCTGCTCTGATTGGGTTATGTCATTGGATAGGTCATCCCTCACACCCCACCCCTCTGATCATCTATCAAAGGAGAAGGTCAGAGCAGGAGGTCTCTGGGGTTCCTCCCTGCTCCCACAAGCCAAATTTCAATCAGTCTAATCCTGACCTCCAGCTGCAAAAACACCAGACCAGCCCCCTGGGTCTGAAAATACTAATATTACAGGCTAGCAATCATGTCTTGCAGGGCGTGAGGTGAAGCACTTGGATAGCCAGCAGGCTTTGTGACTCTGCTTAACCTCACTCCTGGCCAGGGACCTCCTCATTACTTGTACTGTGTTCCATCACACATAGCTTGACGGGGCTAAGTGAAGTTATATTTTTTGGAACACTTTTCAAATGAGCATCCTTTAAGTGTATACCAATATCCCCTTACAACCATGCAAGATAAGGCCAATTTATACACAGAGCTTCTTACTCACATTGAACCTCTCTGCATGTGTATTGGCAACTCTCATTTCATCCCTTATGAGTTGACTGTGCATACATCTCACCTGATTATTATTCTACAGATTTTGTCTTAACAATTTAGAAGAGTTTTTTTACATTTAAATTGCTAACTCTTTATTATCACAGATTAGTAGTGTGTGCGTGTGTGAGTGTGTGATGTGTGTGTGTGTGTGTGTGTGTGTGTGTGTGTGTGCATGTAAGCCAGAGGTCAACCTCAAATATTATTCTTCAGGATCAGTCTGCTATGCTGGGATCTTATGCCACTGTATCGAACTTGGGGCCTTGTACTTGCCAAGCAAGTGCTTTCCCAACTGAACTATCTCTCCAGCATCTAGCAGTTTTAAAAGTCTCTGACTTTTAAGTTTTCCCCCAGTTTATGACTCACTTCATATTTTTGGGCATAATTTAGCGATTATTTTATAACAAATTTATTCGTGTATTTTCCCTTTTATTGACTCATACATATCTCTAGCTACACAGCATTTTATTTTGTTTTTATTGTACATGGCCACATAAGGTCATTTTCGTGCACTTTAGTAGTGCACTTCAAGCAGATTCTCCTCTATGTATTAACATTTGAAACAGTCTTGTTTTTAATCTACTTATTTCTTTTTTTTTCCGATGCAAAAGAAAAGAGTCTTTTATTGTAGATATTTAACAAGCTAACCCCATTAGCTCAGGCCCTTCACCCTGCCACCATGGCGGATGGCTGGAGAAAGACCCTGAGCAACCTTGAAGCAGGGATCTTAAAGGGCAGCATAAGGGGAGTGTCTAAGGGAATGAAACAATCTCAGGATTGGTGTGCTTCTAAGTTTGGACGACCTGCCCTGTGTTGATTAGTCAACTTGTTGCTATGGCCCATAGGCCCTCCCAGAGTGGTTGCTGTGCTCTGAATGTCACTGTTGTGCACTGTCTGTAAAGCACACCTAGAGCCGTAAAGTACAGCCCTGCCAGCTAACTTCTGATTGGCTCCTTGCCACGAGGAGGGCATCTGACCTCCTAGTGACCAGGACAGGAGCTGCAAGGTCACACACGTACATGTTAGCCTGTCATGGCTGCTAAAAATGTGGGGCTGGTCACTTCATTCCCCCCTTCTCGAAGTACCCATGACATGACTCAATCCTGAGTCCTGCCTGTTAGGGCCTCAAAGGGATGGTAACAGGCCCTGCCATTAGCCAGCAGATTTTTCTGAGGAAATCTACTTGTTTCTTAAAAGTGGACACTTAGATATTTTTAAAGTCACTTTTCAACTCCCTATCAAATAATTTCATACATTAGCAAGCATATGTTTTTCTCTTTATGGCCTATGGCATGAAATAAGAAAATAGACCATGTTTTTCCTGGATAGTCACTGATCTCCTATGACATTTAGTAAAACAATTTTCCTTTCCTTCTCCCCACTCATTTTATCTAGCCTATCATTGACATCATAGAAGAAACCCTTTCTATGTGGCTATTGGGATGAGATGAAATCATGAAGAAAGGGGTGAAAGTAACCAAATTATGAATTATATGCACATTATAAGAAGTCCGGATATAACTTGAAGCATTTGGTTAAATAATGAGGCATTTAATACATTTAATTTTTAATACATTTAATAAGCAAATAAATTCTTTCTGGAATCAAGAGGAGTTTCAAGGTTGACCAGATATCTTTATTGTTGTGTAGACTAACAGCTTGAGATGTGTGAATGTGGTTTGGATTAGTTCTTCCTGATGCATATGGGTGGCTTTACTTGGACTGATCCAGGGGATTGAATATACCACTGAGCCACACCCACAGGCACACATCATTTAAAAATATTATTTTTACTATTACTAAAAGTTGTACAAGGTCATTTTCATTCCTGTAGTTTTATGTCCAAGTAGTTTCAATGGGGACACAAAACCATAAAAAAGGGGACAGCCACTCTGTTGGACTCTTGGGTTAGTTACCCTATTTCCAGGGAAGGATGTCAGCTGCTTCTCTCATCAAAGCCAAAGTGCTTATGAACTACAAACAAATTATGGCCCTACTGATGCTCCAGATTCCTTCAGCTCAGGAAAGTAGGGTTCATAGAACATCTGGACTACAGAAAAACTCCCAAATCCTCCAGGTTCATTGTGTCTGAGCCCTAGAGGCTGTACCCTGTGTTCTTTCAGGGTTAGAATTTGCTTTAATTGAGGAAATAAAACACAAGGCACCCTACTCACCAAGCACATGTTCTGAGGGGTTCCAAACTCCACCCAGTGCTGTCAGAACAGTCAGCAAAGACTTCTGGAATGACGTGGTTAGTGTCAGTTGACCTCCTTCATTCTTTTTCTTGGCATATACCAGCTCCTTCTCAGAGGTGGCTAACTTTGTGTTCAGTGTCCTTATGTGTGTTGTTGTCCATCTCGACTTCAATTTGTACAGTGTTTCTTCTATGCCAAGAGATGTAGGAAACTTGGAATTAATAAGACTTGGGTTTGATAAAGGAAAATACCCTATACGCAGTCCTCCATTCATAAAATGTGCCATATGTTATTTAGCCTGTTCTCTGTGTCTATCTCCCAACTTTTCCTAATCCTCATTGACTACAGCTTTCTTTCCCATGCAAAACTCTTACCAAGTTATCATCAAGAGAATGCTCCATCTATTTTTGTTTGTTTGCTTGTTTTTTTGGTCTTTGTGCACATGCCATTCCTGACTTAACATTGTAAGTGAAAATCGAAAGGATTTGTACTTACTTTGCATAGTATTTTAAATTTGTGATTTTTTTCTACATAATCTCCTTGACTACAGAGTTAACATGCAATGACTATATTGAAACACACACCATATAGCACTCAGCATGGATGGTGTTAGAACAATTCTTTATTCCAAGCACCATAGAAAAACAGTGAACAGCCTCATTTGTTTGAGATGTTTACTTATCAATGCATAGAGAGTCAGGAGACTGCTTCAGTAGACATTGGCATGTCCTGATAATAATGGGATAATGAATGTTCTGGAGCCCTGGATAGGTCAGCCTGAAGGGAATGGAGGTTATTCTGAGGCCTTCATCTATGACTGAATTGTATCCCTCTGGATTTAATGATAGAAAAATGGAACCATGAAGAATCATAGGAATCAAATTTAATATAAACAGAATATGATATTTAGTGGCCCTTGGTTTTGCTGTCTGGTGTCTCCAGGAGTACAACTGGTTTTGGCCTCAGATGATTAGGTTTCAACACTCTTTGTTGGCTTCATTCTCAGGAAGATTCAACATCCAGAGGGTACACCACTAAAGAAAATGATTCCCTTTCCTTAGTAACCATTAGTTGCCAATAGCTATCTCAGGGATGGGTGGGGCTTCATGAGTCCCTTCCCTCTTTCATGACTGGAGGTTGATAGGCCATCTTGGACAGGTCTTGTCAAGGTAACCACAGCTTCTGTGAGTTCATGGTTATAATACCCAGGCTTTGTCTAGAATATAATAGTAGTTTATAGCAGTCCCCCCCATCTTTTGGCTCTTACATTTTTTCTACTTCTTCTGGGATGTTCCTTGAAGAGGGTGATGTGATGTCCTGTTCAGAGTTCAGCATTAAAAATGTTAACTATTTTCAGCATTTTGACCAATTAGGAATCTCTTCATTAACCACCATCCATTGTAATCAGGCCCTTTATTAAGGACCCCAAGTGCTTAACTTCTACCTATCTTTTTTTTGGTTTTTACGAGACAGGGTTTCTCTGTATTGTTTTGGAGGCTGTTGGTCCAGCCCAGCCTCGAACTCATAGAGATCTGCCTGCCTCTGCCTCCCGAGTGCTGGGATTAAAGGCGTGCGCCACCACCGCCCGGCCAACTTTTTGTTATACTAACAATTCTATGTGAGTATGTTCAGGCTTGTTAACATGCAGTTGAAATGATCCACTTCTAACAACCCTCCAGAGATTTCAATGGCACAATAGTTGTCACCTTCTTCAAATTTGTAATTGTACTTCCTTAATGCTGCTTAGGATGCATTTTCTTTCTAACAGCAGGTCAGATTTGGGACACATATTTAGCAAGTAGCTTAAAAAGTTCTGAGTTGTTTCACAGAAATCATTGAAAACTGTTTTTAGAACTCAAGTTAGGACCCCGGAGTCCTCTGTATTACCTTATCAATGTCACCTTCAAGCACAGAATGAGAAAATCCCTGTCTGGGTATTTGATGTTAGTTACATGGACCACATTTTATTTATATGTATTTCAGAAAGGAATTGTATGAGTAGAGAGACCTTGAGCATTGAGCTGAACCAGGATATGAGGCCGGGATCTGACAATATGTGTTGGCTTGCAGGATTTAGGACTCATTAACCAGCATCAGCTAGACTTTCATCTGGTGGCACTAGGGAGGCAATTATTTTAACTCAATAGTTTTCAAAACTTAGTTTTAATCTATCAATAGGATTTTGTGGTATCTTTTCTTTGTTATTGCTTTTGTGAGAAATTAAAACTATCATTGAACAATCTCTAACCTTCTTCTCAATCCCAAAAGTGTTCAAATGAACTTTCATTTGGAGATATTTTTTTAGATTAAAAAATTTTAAAACCAGTGTCACAATATGCTTGGGTCTGACCAGTATCAGTCCTAAACTGTAGGGGCCATCTATTTTGGACTGACCCTGAGAGGAGGAGTGTGGATCAGGGACGTCCCAGCTACCCAGCAACGTTAAGGACAAGACAGAGACATATTGTCATTCCAGGAGGGCTCTCAGTTAATACTGGAGACCATGGTTTACTCAAGCATCCTCTTAAATAGCTTTCCAAAAGTGGGGTACTGGCAGAAGACATCTATTATCATGTATATAGGGCTGACTAGGAAACACTTCTTTAACCCTAGAGATGGTCCTAGAATGCACATATACAAGCCCTCAGACATTCCATAATGGCACATCTCACCAGTCTTTAGACACATCCTACTAGTCCCCAGGCATATCCCACTAGCCCTTATGATGGGCATGTGGCCTAGGTCTATTGTTACACAAACTAGAACCCATTCTCCACTGTGGCCAGGCCATCTGGAGGTAATCACCTGACATCTAAAAGACAATAGGAGATTTGACCTCCTGGAATTCAGCTGAGGCCTATATTTGAAATATCATATTCAGGCCCCAACAACAATACTCCTATTCAGTAGGGTCAAATATTTAAAGCCGATCATTATTGCTTCAAATTTAGAATTAGAAATATCTATAGACTTCTTTTAGTATTTTACTTTTTGATCTTTGCTAAAAATAACTAGCTGACAGTCTCTGTGAGAGTTTGTGAATTTCATTTCTAATATAACTGATTAAAATTGTGAGTCAGAAGTAGAAGCAACAAGTGAGAAAACAAAATCAAAAGTAGATCCAAATGAGTGATATAAAAAATACTGGATCAGACATTCTTTAAGTCCACTCTAAAGTTTTTAATGCTTTGGAGACTCAGAGAGGTGGGTGAGGACCTATAGTATCTTTCTTAGGTACTCGATTTGGGAAGGTGATGGCTTGTTGGAAGAAATGATGCAGAAGGGCCTTGAAGGATGGATACAATAAATAAAGAAGAGAAAATAAAGGAAATCAAAAGAATAAGGTAAATAAAGAGATGGCAAAGAAATTAAGTGGTTACTATTTATATTCCAAGGACATACAAGTGGAAAAAAGAGAATAGAATCTAATAAAAGGGTGGAGAGAACTTTCCTCGTAATGTTTGACTCATGATTTGATTTCTGTCACAGTCTACAATGGCCAACATAGATTGTCCACAACTCCCAAGCCATTTTGACTTGCCAGAACATCTTTACTGAATGTCATAGAAAGAAATGTATTGACGCTTGCATTTCTGAATGAGTGGATGGAAGTATTAACCAAACACAGATATGCACTTTACTCTGCCAGGGAAGGAAAGGAATATAAGCAAATATTTTTGTCATGGGACTCCTTAGAGAGCTGAAGAAAATTTGAAAAGAGCTAGGATTTTCAAAGAAGAACAATGGGAAAGTATAAGTAGGACCTTTAGATTATGTGTTTCATAAGTACCTAGGAGGTGCATGTAAAAATAAGAGTACTCCCACCATGTACAGGGGCAGCTATAGTGGGAACTTCCAGCCCATGAGACAAAGGAAACACCATAGGATTTAAAATGAGGAAAAGCAGAAACATTCAGATCAAGGGTCTGCTACTTGCATTGGTCTTATCCTTTTACTTCACAAGGGCTAAACTTTCAGCTGGCATGTGTAATGACATCCCAAATGCATTTTCCAACTGCCTTGCACTTACTAATTCTCTTGGCAGTTCCATCAAGTGTGAAGTATTGTACAAAGTTAATTATTCTCATTATATCCTGGAGTCATGTCAGGAAATGTTCTTCAAGGAGAATCCTCGGGGCTTTCTTGTCTTCTGGCCAAAGGAACTGTTTCCATCAGGCTGCAGGGAAAGCTTCCTAGAAGTCCAAATACTTCTGGAGTCTCCTGCTATCTTGTTTCACTTTGGTTCTTCCCTGAGTTTTACAGATGTACAGATGTACAAATGTACAGCCAGAGGATGAGCTAAGACAGATCCAGGCCTAAGCAGGTCAGCTGGCCTAGCACACTGGAAGAATTTTCATCCCACAGCCAGTCTTTGACACTTGCTTCCTTGCCCTTACTTGCTATCATATTAGGGTGGAGAATGTAACTTGAAAAGTCCAAGGTTTGGGTCCAACTCACAGAGCCAGGGAGTGAACATGGAAGCTGTAAATGAGAGAAAATACATGGTTTTGCCATGGAAAGAAGAGTAAGTGACTGTGATCCGTATAAAATACTTTCCCATTTCCTCTCTTTCACACCCATTAGCTGCTTCTTCTGCTATTGACTTCATTTCCTAGGAAATGTAAGAGTCTTGTCTGTCCTCCCTGCACATTAGTCTTTGCCAAGGGCTGAACAGAGCAAAGAAATGTCCATTTTTGACAGAATTAATAAATGGGGATGTGCTGTCCTAGAGGGATTTGTAAGAAGCTGGTCTGCTTTCATCCTTAACATCATTGACATCTGGAAATGATGCTGATATTGATAACACAAATCTAACACAGATGCTTACTGGTGTCTACTGAGTGTTAAATACTGTCTATTCACTAAGTATTGTACATGAATTAAAATTGTATATTTCCATAGGTCACATAGTTTTTCACAAACAAGAGAACAAGGTGCAGAGATACGAAATACAGCTCCATAAGTTCCAAACCCAACCTTGTGTGTCAATGTTGGTTCATCCCACAAAGGTGGAAAATCAAAGTGACTTACCTCTGTCCCTAGCTCTGGGTTTTCTGGAGGTCACAGCTTATGACAACTGTGCTGTGACTGCTTCCAGAGAGAGACTCTATAGAGAGCCTATGCACACTTTGTTTCCTCCCATCAATCTCTCAAGAGGTGAGTTGAGCCAATCTTATTGTCTTACTGTCAACCTACTCCACCATTCCATTACTTCTTCCTGAAGTCCGTCAACTCCTTCACTGCTCAAAGCATGGTGCTTTCATTACAACATCAGTGTTCCTTGGGGAGATGGCAGAAATGCAGTCCTGGCTCCAGACTGTACTTCTACTGAGCCAAATCCGTCATTTGAAAGATTCCCTAGTGATTTCTATGCATGAAGGTTTGGAAAGAGCCACGTATCAGCTCTGCAGCATTCAGAGCTCTGCTGCACCATTTTCCTTTCTTTCCTTAGACTTTATAGTAGATGCGTTCTCCATGTGGTAAAGGACACTTAGAAATCATTTTGTATTAAGAATCCTGTGTTAGTACAGCAAATGTCAAATGATTTAGATTTCAAAAATCTTTCATATGCCTTCTTGGTAATTCCATGAAATACACAAGGTAGATAGATGAGCCCAATTTCCCATAAGAGAATCAGAGGTACAGTTAAGTAATCGGATTCTTGTTTCAGATAAAATGGACTTGAGGCTGAAATCTAGGCTCAGGAGCTCATTTAGTGGCAGGTGGAAAGAGTGCCCTATCTCTCTTCCCCTCCAGTGTTTCCCATGTCTGTATTCCTCAGCACATGGTCTATGTCCAGTGTCCAGCAGATCACCCACGATGAAGGTTACCCTTAAGTATGTAGATTCCTGGGCTCCATCCAAAGACATAATGGATCCCTCATGGTCTTTAAACTTAAGAATTACTCCATTCCTTTAAACCCCACTCTAAACAGTAGGGTTTAAAAAAGGCTGGAGGAGGGTATTTGAGATTCATTCATGTCAATGAGACTGAAACCCACAGGAGGCCTTAAGGTAAAATGGGGAGAGCTCTTTCTCCTGACTGCCCAGCAGCTGAAAGGCTAACAAGAGGGCTTGAGAGAGAACGGTGTTGGTCATGACAGTAAGTATTGGCACTGCCCTGGGTGTGGTGGTAAAACAGAAAGCAACCAGCTGTGCAAAGAGAAGTAGGGGTGACACTGCCCAGCTAGGAAAGGGAGGGATTGGAGAGAGTTGTCATCACCATCTTGGCAAAGCAGAATGGGATGTCGCATAAGTAAGAGAAAGGGGAAAAGAAAGGATGAACCAGGGTGAGGAATGGAGATAAGAGGGTGATAGAAGGAGGCAGGGAGGTGGAAGATGAAAAGTGAGGGAGAAAACAAAGGGTGTTGGGTAAGCCACAAAATGGCCTTCTTTGGGGGTCTCTTTGGCCCAGGGGTCTGGTACTGGATCTTGTCACTGTGTCATAATCTTCACACAATAGAGTTGCCAGTGGGTGGATCTGTAAGGCTTTAACTGCCTGGACACTGTTGAAATCCCAACCACAGCTGAATTTAGTTAAGTAAATTAAGAACTATGATGCTTCTATAAGAAAAATCAGGAGAAAAAATTAATCTTAGATTTAAAAAAAGGCATTATATGTAAGAAAAATAAAAAATTAATTAAGATAAAAATCCCCTTTGAAAATAATGAGAAAATAAAAATAAGCCACAGACTGGAAGATAACATTTGTATGCTTGAGTTTAGAATCTTAACATGACCAAAGACCCGAGAAAACAGTTTATGAGGAAGACTGAAGATGGAAAACAAGGATGTGAAAAGACAACATTATTTGACCTCAAGGAAATGTAAATTTAAATGATAATATACCACTACTTAAAATGACTGAAGCCTAGAAAATTGAAATCACCAAGGAGGACACTGCACTACAGAGTGCTAAGGAGAAAAGTGACATTGCCAGTGAGAACACTGTACTGCAGCATTTGCACTGGCAGGCACTCATCCAGCTGATCTGAAAACATCCCCATACAAACCTCTGTGAGCATTTTTAGGCAGCTTTGTCTATAATACAATTAGAGATGTCTTTAGTAGGCTAATGGGTGAACCAGCTAAGACAATCTATATGATGGAAGAATATTTATTTGCTGAAAAGAGTGAGTTATGATCCCTAGTTAGCCTATGAATCTAAAAATGCTTCTTGCTAAGTGAAAAAATGCCACTATTGCATGATTGCCTCATGTGATTTCATTTACATGACATTCCAGAAAGATAAAACCATAGAGATAAAATGTAGATCAGTGGCTACCAAGGGTTGGGATAGAGACTGACTAGATAGGGTACAGAGGTTATTTTGTGGGGCAGTAAAGCCATTCTCTGAGATACGTCACTTGTGGATTCAGGACACTATGTATTTACCAAACCACATGGAATTTTAGAACCCAGAGAGTGAATCTTAATACATGCAAATTAAAGAAATTCAATTAGGAGACCAAGAGATTTCAGGATGACATGCAGATAGTAATAAAAGGAATCTAAGAGCATTACAAATGTGTGACATAACCTCACTGAAGGGGGTAGGAAGAAGGAGCTGACGCAAGCAACTTTGGAGTGGATGTAGATCATAAGACTAAAGACAAGGAGCAGTACATGAGCATCACAGTTGGGGTGGTAAAGTGCTGAAGCCACTGAGCTTGTATAATAAGAAAAATCATTAATAGACACGCAGTCTGAGGACCACACTGCTAGAGAGGCACATTACACAGAGCAAGAAGGAAGACTAGAATGAACCATGAGGTTCTGGATCAGACTTGGAACCATCAGCATGCATTCATGTTTGGTTGTTCAGGCAGATAAACCAGGTTATCACATCATGTACAGATGCATTCTCTAACTCAATCCCATGAAAGGGTCTACAAGCCACAGCACCCAAATATCAGAGAGTGCAGTTGCTCCCAAGATCTAACTGTTTAAGGTCATGTTCTAAATAGAACTGGAGGCATTCCTTGATGAAAAGGCTAATTCTCACACTTGCTTGGATAATATACAAGAGGAGCTAGGAGCATTTCATGCTGCCAGAATGTAAGAATGTGCTCAATTAACCAAGTGTTAGAGGAGTAGTAAAAGAATGCGAGGGACAAGTGGAAGAGGTCCACACAGTCAAACTTGGGACAGCTTGAGTGATAAAATACATGTAGTAGTATTACTGAAGTATAAGAGGTCAGCTTGAGCCTTCCATTGACACAGATAAAAGTTTGAATAAATAAATGAAAGAGCAGACTTCATGCCTATGAAGTTCAAATAATGTATGCAGTCACTCTTCCTTATCTTGTAAGGATGAATTGTGCACTGTGATTTACTCTAGAGTTTGGAAATGAGAAACAAAAGATGAACTTTCTAGTGGGGAATCTGAACAACATCTGGTTTTTATTTGCTTTTGTTTTGTTCTTATCTGGAACTCTCTCCATCTATATGAGTCTCATCCTCTATGTATCTTCCCTTAGATATCCCATAGCATGCTGTTTCCATTTCTCTGAAATGGTGTGGTCAAGGCACCCAAAGAGAGTTGCCAGTACAATTCCATTTTTTCATAAATATTCATTTATCATGGGCCTGGTACTCTTGGTGCACAAGAACCCCATGAAGCCAAAGATCTACAGTCCAGAAAGAAGGAATGCAGTGACTAATTAATTAATGCTCCACAGAAATTATGGGTATAGTTATAAGACAGACCCCAAGGTAACATCCAACCCTCTTTGCCTCAGGGTACATCTGCAGTTTTGCATGCTACATTAGGTCTTAAGAAATAGAGAGTGGGTAGTTTAGAAGACAACAGAATGAACAACATGGGCCAAGGCCTATAGCATATTAATAAATGAGATATTAGGATGGTAGCAGATGACACTGGGAGGTGAAGTTGAGATCAGATTACATAGGAACATATCAAAGAGTTGAGGAAAAGATGATATGGAATAATGGATATGAAAGAACTGCTTAGTAAGGATTACAGGGGGGCATACTCAAGTAATAGTAGCCATCACAACACCATTATAGTCTTTATGTAACATGTTTTAAAATGTGGATACAGGATCTCATGTGACCCAGGCTAGCTTGAAGACTATGTAGGCAAGGATGGGCAAGAATAGGATCTCCTTCCTGAAAATGGGATTGTAGCCATGTGCCACCACACCAGGTGCTGGAGATTGAACCAGGATTTTATGCATGCTAGGAAAGCAGTCCACAGCTGAGCTACATCCCTAGCTATATAACTGTTTTTACGTCTACTTTGGCTCATGTGTGGAGGTGAAGCACATCCTTCCCTGGAAGACATAGCAAAACTTTTTGCCATGCTTCTTAAAGAAATGCACAGCCTTCCCAGCATATACACAAGATGAAGGGAGAGAAACCCTTCTGGCTTTCAGTCAACCCACTACAGGGCATGTGGAGATCCTGCAGAGAGCAAGAGTTACATGTGGACTTGACTGACAGCTCTACACAGGCTCTGCTGGTTCCAGGTCCTGCATCTGTCTTCAGAGGGCTCCTACAACCTCTCACTTCCTGGTGTCGTCCTGTGTTTATCTTCTTCCCATATCCTCCAAGAACAGACAAGACCCTGAGTTGAGACAAGAAAAAGAATTCTCATCTGTTCTCCCTTCTTCCTGTGATGCCCATCTGTCTACCCTCCCTCTTCTTCCATAGATGGCAGGAATGTGAAGACCATTAACCCTAGCAGGAGCTGTCAGGTTCTTTGGGAGGTGTCTGATGGGAAATAGAAGACACCTCATTTATATTGTCCAAGCATCAGGAAGAAGCTGCCAGAAGAGGTCCTCTTTGACATGAGTGGCCACAGGAAGTAGATGGTTTTCTCATTAGCCATTGACAGTCTGCTAGCTTTGCAAATGTTGTTTGCTGACCACAGCAGCACTCTACCCCAGCCCTCCCCAGGTCTCAGAAGCTGTAATATCTCACCAACCAGCCCTCTGGATCCTGTAGTAAGCACATATTGCAGGGCCCAAACCTTGCACAGGAGGAAGACAAATGAAGTCTAGTTGCATCTGGAAGAAGAAGCAGGGGAGCAAGGGAGGTCACTTGTGCAGAGACAGGTACATGGAGAGGACACCGTGAGTTCTGAGGCCTGTATGAGAAGATGGAAGTATGTCCCTGTTGTTCTCGCCCTTGTAATTGCTGTAGTGGGACTGGCAGTAATCAGGAAGCAGCAGGGAGGACCCAGGGTTAATTGTCCTGGTAGACTGACCAGTGTCAGTCTGTGTCCCATAACCCTGTCATCTCTGCCTGTCTTGCTTCTCTGCTCTTGCCCTCTGTTCTAGTTACTTTCTTATTGCTGTGATAAAATACTCTGGCAAAAGCAAGTCAGAGAGAAAAGACTTTGACTTCCTGCTCCAGAAGGATACAGTCCATGGCTGTAGGGTGGAGAAGGCATGAGAGCAGGAGCAAGAGGCGGCCTGGTCACGCTGTATCCACCTCAGGAAGTTTAGAGAGAACAGGAAGTGGGGCTAGTCTGTGAAGCCTCGAGGCCCACCCCCAATGATCCACTTCCTCAAGCAAAGCTCTATCCCACAACCACTCCCAAACAGTGATACAGTCAGGAGACCAAATGTCTAACTGTGTGAGCCTGTGCAGGACATTTCACATTCAAACTATAACAGCTTCCTACAAGGAAACTCTCAACCAAGTAGCTTCGGAGCTGGGGCACATTTTTTGACTACTTGAATGGCTCAGACACTTGGTAAGGTTTGTGCCTTACTACCTCTTTCAGTTCCTCTAGGATCCTGAAAGGGAGACACCTTTAGCCTCAGAGTCTCAATAAACACAGCTGTTAATTTAGGCTGGATTTTGATGCCCTGGATGTTAACAATGAGACTTGAGTTCTTTCTACCATACTTCATGGTTTCAAATTATAGCTTTGTTACAGAAAAAAAAGACCACTGCTGGTGTGATGTTATATGCCGAGAGCTAGGCAAAAAATAAAGTGAAAGAGGTAGTAGGTAAGTGCTTGACTTTTATTCCCTTGGGAGTTCATAATGCAGGATCTATCTGTGAGCCACAGACTGTCTGACAGTACCGCTAGGCATCAATACTTGGGCAGAAAATTGGTTCTCTCTGCAGTTTCTTGTCTTCAGAACACTACACTGCGTAGCTCCCGGCCACTCTCTGCTCCACTGTTCTTTCTTGTTTCTGCCTCTCAGCTCATTTAGGATGACTTCTATTCCCACGGATTTCATTTGCAACCCAAGACAGGGGTACCCATGCGAGAATCAAATAGATTTGGACATCAGTTCAATGTCATGTCCTTGCTATGTGAAGTTTGGCAGGTTATTACTTGATTTCTGGAGCTTGAATTTGAAATCATAAGCAACTCTGTTATGGTATGTTACATTACATTGTGTTACGGTGTATTATTATTCATGGTGTTATTATGAAGGTGGATGAGATAATGCCTATGAGATTGCTAACAGATTTCACAGCATATTGCAAACACCAATATGTTACAAATGTATTGCCATTGTAACTTTACACAACTCATAGGAGTCTGTTCATAGCTCTCTTCTTTTGGAAAATGTTACTTGTGGCCCTCCTTGCCCCAGACATCTTTTCTAGAGAAATCTAGTCTACTCAACAAACAGCCAATGGTTTTCAGTTACCCATATTTCTCTTTGGCAATCTTAAAATGTATAATATATGTCCATCTGCCCCTCTGCCCTCTACTTTGAAGAAAATATTGAGCCAGAAATGAGTAGAATGCAGCTCCTATTTCCCCTTAGCTTTGTCACGATGTGCAAACTAATTTCACTGTTTTGTACCTTTAGTACCTTCAGCTATAAAAGAAAAGGAATATCTGCGCCCCCCCCACATTTTATAGTTCTATCATGAAAGCTCAACAACTGTGCAAAGTATGTGGACAGCCCCAGAATGCTCTATGAATATAAGACATTGTTATTCTTAGGAGCTTGAAGTTGGAGCTCTGTGATCATTTAACGTTTGATGTGGAACAATCAACCAACCACACATGCTCAGTGTCATATAACAATAAACATTTATTTCCCACACATCTGTAGAGCTGAGCTGATCCAAGCTACTCTTGCTTGCACATGTGGATGGTTCTGGAGTTTGGCTGAACATGCTGGGCTTGGCTAAAACACTGTAGCTCCATATGTTTCTCAGCCTCCTCCCAGGACCTCAGAACAATGGTGAAAACCCAAGAAAGTCATCTTAGCATGCATAACTCTTTAAATCTAGCCTTGGAATTGACAAACCATCTTTCCATTTGCCAGGCAAATCACATGGTTGGAGACACTAGTAGACGTTAAGTACTATCTGTGGCACTAG
Organism: Mesocricetus auratus; assembly: GCF_017639785.1. Taxonomy (NCBI): domain Eukaryota; kingdom Metazoa; phylum Chordata; class Mammalia; order Rodentia; family Cricetidae; genus Mesocricetus; species Mesocricetus auratus. The sequence goes on along the minus strand of NW_024429194.1, from coordinate 35,208,455 downwards.
ATTTTTCTGTTTTATGATTAATTCAGGGAGTTATGATGTCATTGTGGCAATTAGTATGAATTTTACAAACCGTGGTTCTTGTCTACTGTACTCTAGAGACTTACCAGAGGCTCAGTGTCTTCAGAATGAAGGATGCTAGACTCAGAAAGAAACCAGCTGATTGGTTCTGGGACCTAATGACAACTCTCAGGAGTGAAGGTGATAAAAAGAGAAATGCCACATTTAGTCTGTGATTAAACACAAAACAAAAACCCAAGATAAAGGTCTCTAGCAGGCCTGAGCATGGTAAACACAAGCTCAAGAATGGCGAATATTGCGCATGGGTTTTGCCCTTCATTTCCTCTCCTCTCCCTTGCTAAAAACTCTTACATTCCAAAGCTAGCCCCCAAGGTCTGTTCCCTTATTGTCTACTGATTCCTTCTTGAGACAAAACACCGAGGTCCAACAATCAAAATTCATTATTTGACTAATATGTCCAATCAGGACTTCCCAACTCACTCTAGCACAGATTCCCCCTTTTCTCCTTAAAAACTCACTCATGTGGAAACACCATCTCTCACTCTTCCTTTTCTTGCTTGCATGTACTTTCTGCTGCTGCCCTTGCTGTCCCCACCCCTACCCTGCTTGCTCATCTGGGATAAGTCTGCTTCTGCTGAGAATTTGGTATCTGGTTAAGTCCTGTGCAGACTCCAGTGCTAGAAGGGGTATGACTTCCATTTCACAAGGCTATTGCTTTCACAACAGGAGAAAACTATTCATATTCTTTTTGCTCCCTCCCACCCCAGGAGTCCTGCATATCCTTGTGAGTTACTGAGGAGTAGCAAGAGAAATACATCCACCATAGGACTGTGAGATTCTTGTTTGCATCCTTAAGTCACACTCACCTCCCCTGCCCTGAAAAAAATCCCTGTTGTCTTCAGTGTCAATTATGTTCCCTAGGGTATCTGCCCCCCACAAACAGCTGAGCCCAGCCACCATGTGTTCCAGAAGTGACATTTTTTCTGAAAGGTTTACTTGTTAATGACCTCAATGAATCAAGCAAAATATTTCAATACAGAAATTCTGAGTTAGATGTTTTCAAATAATGGCATCCTCTTGAAAGGAAGGTAAAGATGAGAGAAGGAGAACAACGGAGAGGAGAAGACATGGTAGAAGAGAGGAAAAGAGTAGATGGAAGGAAAGAAGGAGGGGAAGAGAAAGATTAATTGATGGGCAAAGATGATCTTTCAAAAGGAATCAACCTAATCCTTCAAGTTCAAGTCACATGGCTAATGAGGAAGAGAAGCGTCTGTGCTGTTTTTAATAAATTAAGAATTTATTAAAAGTGGTTGCTAAGAAGATCCAAAAGACAATGTTGATATTGTTCAGTGCTTTTCTTTGTGTCCTCAGAAACTAAACCCTGGGCCTAGAGTCCATGTTGTCTTCTGGTTTGACTTGGTGTGTGTGTGTGTGTGTGTGTGTGTGTGTGTGTGTGTGTGTATGTGTGTGTGTAGGAAAAGCAGGTGCATGTGTACAGTGTGCATGTTGGTATGTCTGCCCGTGTGTGTGGTTAATGTTGAGTGTTTTCCAGGATGAGTTTCCATCTTATTTTTGAGATAGGGTCTCTCACTGAACCTGGAATTCAAATGGCTTGTCAAGTGAGTCTCTGAGATCCACTTGTCTCCACATTCCAGCACAGGGGTTATAGAAGCATGCTGCCATACCAAGCTTTTAAATGGGTGCTGGGGACCAAAACTCAGTCGCACTTGCACACAGAGCCATAACTATAAACCACTTGTTTGATTTTCCAAGGAGAGTGGAAGAGAAAAATACCACAAAATAATTACTAGCTTGCTCTGCTATTAAAATTTCCCAAGAAGAATCTCCTCAGAGCAGCTGATTGGAATTAGGAAGCAGGCTTACTAGGCATGAGAAAATTAACTACTGTTAGGGATACATTTAAGTGTCTAAAAGGCTCCAACCTTAGAACCAAATATTGCCTTTCCTGGGAGTTTCATGACAGCAGAAACTACTTTTCTAATCACTTTCCATTTGGGAATGTTTATTCTACCTCTAGAGCAGCCGGTGACTTAATAATTTCCTTTTCTCCTGACATCATCTGTTAATTCAGTTAGTACCTGAGTACGTATTCTTCCACTTAGGTACTGTACTAAGAGCTGGGAAATGGCGGCTGGAAGTGAACAAAACAAACACAGGCTTTGTCTTCTTGGGATTTATGGTTCAATGAAGGGACACAACTGTCCAATTAAAATTAACCTGACAGGAGGAATAGAATTTCTGCAAAGAGGAAAGCAAGGGCTCTAGGATAGAGGCCAGGGAATGTTTTTCCAGATGACATTTAGGATGCATATTCAGAGACCACCTCCCTGAAATTCAGAATTTGTGAAGCTTTATAATTATTCCTTTGGGATAGATTTTAACCTGCTATAGAAAATACTTAGTGAAAACAAGCATTCCAATTAAACATTCCCATCAGTGGGCATATTTAACATGCTGTAATAATCACATCCTAGAAATTATCCATGACAACTTGATGCTGATGGTTATCCATTTGCAGATATGACAGTCTACATGAAAAACTCATAAAATGATAAGTGAAAAGTGAAATAGATGAGAAATGGCTTAAATGTTATAGGAGAGATAGAGGATTTTTAAAATAACTTTTTGAAATGAGTAGTTTTCATATGCAAAAATAACTATGCGTAAAATAGAATAGGAAAGATGCATTTAAGGTAGAAACAATATTTTAAGAGTGAGTTAAATACTAATACACAAAATCTAAAGGACAAGAATATTCTCTTTCTTTTTCTCAGCTGGATATAGAACCCAAATCCTTGCCCATGCTGGGCAAGTGCTCTACCACCAAGCTACACCCTACCTGAACCTTCCTCAAACACATGCAAACTTATCAGGGTGTGGTGGTGCATGCTTGTTATTCCAGTGTTCAGGAAGCTGAGGCAGGAGCATCACTGTGAGTTTGAGGTCAGCCTAGGCAGGCTACATGTATAGTTAGTTAAAGAGTAGCTTGGGTTACAGTCTGAGACCTTATTTTGGAAGAGGCAAGGGGAAGTAGAAGAAGAGAAGAATGGGAAGAAATGGGGAAGAAAAATGGGGGAGTAGGAAGAACAGATCAGACTTAAAGGCAATGACAAATTTGGTTTTGCTTAGGGTGCTTTAATATTCTAGTAATAACATTTGCCCTTTAATTGATCTATAAAGCAAAATAATATGATCTTTATAAAACAATCCCATTTTAAAGCTTTATAAACTGATTGATAGATAGTACAGTTTGTGTGGAAGACAGAAGGATAACCAGGAAAACAACAGGAAATAAAAATGAGCAACAGTGAAAGATTAGCCCTGTCTGTATTCTAAATATATGCTGAATTACACTGGTAATTACACTGGTGTAGATACTGTATATAAGTAGACAGATCAACCAGTGAAATTAGTCCCCAGTCAGACCCATGCTCATATGAGAATTTAATATGCAGCATAGTAGCAATGCCACTGCTTGGCAACTATTTAAAGTGTGATGAGAGCTGTGATTTAAGTTAAAACTAAACCTTGACTATATCAGTATTAAGTATAAATATGAAACCTTGTAAATTTAAGATTCTAGTTAGAAGAAAATATGAATGAAATAATTTATTGCATGTAGTTGGCCTGTATCTATACATGACTTACTAATTTATAGTAACATTAATAATAATGAAATTCAATTATATGAAATTTAAAAACAAACTTTCATAATCCAAAACACCATAAGCAATCAATTAAGGAGCCAAGTGAAAAAGTGGGGGCAGATATTTCCATGAATGTCATAAGTGAAAAGACAATGTCCCAAAGAACACAGAACTTTTCAAATTGAAGGAAAATGAAAAACAAAAAAGCAATAGAAAAATGGGCAGAGGCTATGGTTGTATTATTTGACAAAACATCTTTAAATACCCAAAAATATGTTCAGTTTTCAAATATACCCAAATAACAAATGTTCAAATATATATCTCATGACTAAAACGATACACTTTCTCACTTATCAGGGTGGGGAGAATGTTTTAAAATGTTTGACACACTGGCAAAAACTGAGAAAACAAACAGCAGGATCACTCCAGGAATGAGGAACATTGACATAACAGTTTGGAGGAGATTTGGGGGAGTGTCTGTCAAAATAAACATGCTTTTGTCTTTCGATCTAGGAATTCACTCAGAAGGGACAGCTCCAGCAATATGGGAATTGTGTATTGAGCTTCTCCAGCAATATGAGATTGTGTACTGAGCTTCTCACGTTGGCATTGTGTATCTCTGCACACTATCGAGAGCATGTTGTATTTCCATACGCTATAGACAAAGTCTATTCTTATTCTCATACATTGTGGCATTATAGAGCAAATGAGGAAGATCTCTGTGTCTGAATGGTAGTGATTTTCAGAATATTTTATCAAGTGGAGAGAGCCAAGAGTAAATGGAATATGAATACTATGTGTAATTGTTAGTTTTAATTGTCAATTTAGCACAGTGTAGAATGCCCCCCCCAGGAGAACCTCTTAATAAGGAGTCATCTAGATCAGTTTGGCCAATGGGTTCATCTGTGGGAGACTGTCCTGATTACATTGACTGATGTGGGAAAGTTTACGCATTGTGGGTAGCTTCTTCACTCTCTAGGCTTGAGTCCTAGATTGTGTGAACATCAAGAGGGAGCCAAACACAAGTAGGCACACATGCCTTCACTGTCTGTCTGCTTTGACTGGGGATATGACTGGCTGCTTTAAGTTTTTGCCTTGACTTCTCCACACTGATGTGCTATAGGCTAGAACTGTCAGCTTAAAGTAAACCCTTCTCCCTTAGGTCACCTCACTTTCCTTAAGGATATTTTCTCACAGCACAGAAATGAAAACAGGACGCTATATACGCTGCGCCTTTTTGTGTAGCAAGGTACACGTGTGTTCATATATGCTACCCTTTGTATAAGGAGAAGACGGATGAAAACTTAGATATCTACAATATCTGTTTAAGTTTTGGGAGGAAACAGTGAGAATAAGTTAGAAGCAAATACTGTTTGTTTTATGCAGAGAATACAGGGAGGCAGGAAGGTGGGGAGATCGAAGGGAAAGGACAAGTCATAGGGGACGGAAAAAGATGCTTCTCTGAATGTTTTTGTGTTTTTTACTTCAGGAGCCATGTCGCTATTTCATGCATTTTTTTAAAGCTTACTCTATCATAAACGCACAACACAACTAAGACGAACTAAGCGAAAATTTAAAACTTAACAAAAGTAAAAGTTGCACTCAATTCTTTGACAACCATCAGGCTAAAGGCAAAACTATAAACATCTATAAAACTCTAGGCCAGTGTTTTTTTTTCTACAAAAAAATGTGTTAGTAATTTAGAAGCCCCGGTTTGTGAAATGTACACTTAAGAAAGTAAGCACATAAATAAATATATGTTCCCTGTGGTATGGAACACCATTACAGGTATTAGTTAAAAACTGACTAGCTTATTAAATATGTGTTAACATTTAACAAATAAACACTTATGGATATATACGTACAACTAGGTATATGCATATCTACCTTTATGTAGATTTTTGTTCACAGAAAAGACTGGAAACAATAACACTCCAGTAAATCTGAGCATGTCAAATCTAAGACCTTGGTTTCTAATTATCATTGGTGGCAAGGGCATACACACTATATGAGATGAGCCTGGACTATCTTATCATGCCAATTTCAAGAAGTGAGTAGTAAATGTTGGAGAAAGACCAAAAAGAGAAAAGCGACTCAGGACTAGTGTGGGCAGCTCCTCAAGTTTTGCAACTTTAAGCATCAAACATAAAGAGTGCCCATTGTCATTTTTCACCTACTTCATTCATTTTTTCCAGAAAAGCATAAGATAAAGGGCAGTGTGAAGAAACAACACTAACATTTAATGTCAGTAGTACTGAAGTCTCTCAAGGTGGCTCGGGTTTCACACAGTTGTTTGATGCACCAGGACCATAGAAACACTGGACCACAAAGACCATGTGGATGTTTATTGTCTATCTCTAACAGTTAGCTGTTTCGTGACACACAGTTGCTACCTGTTGTGGTTTGGATGTGAAATATCCTCCACAGGCTCATGTACTTGAACACATGGTCCACAACTGGAGGACTGTAGGAGCTTTAGGAGGTGGAGATGGACTAGAAGAACTGGGTCACTGAGGACAGGCTTCGTTTACAACCCAAATTCCTGTCTGCTCTCTGCTCTGTTCTGTGCCCAATGTGAGGGGGAGAGGTGTCTCAACTGAACATGTCTGCCACCTTGGAGCCATCTGCTGCCAAGACTTCCCCTCCATGATGGGCAGGGCTCCCAAACTGTAAAACGAAATGAATCCCTTTTGCCTTAGGTTGTTTGGATTAGGTATTTTATCCCTGCAACGAGGAAAATAATCCACACGTCAGTCAATGGCAGTCGGTTACGTAGTTGACAGAAGGGATGAGTGAATCAGAATGATGCATTTAAACAAGCATTATGCTGTTCTGGTCCAATTATTTCTCTAATGATTAAGGAGACCACATCTCCTGACCCAGTGTAGACTTATAAAATGCTTCCCTAGGTTCAAGGGCTCTGGAGTTTATTAATGTAAAACATGGAGCTGGAGAGACGGCACAGTCATTGCTCTTGCAGTGGACCCGGGTTCAGCTCCAGCTCCCACATGGTGACTCAGAACTATCTGCAACACTGGGTTCCAGATCCATTGCCCTCTTCTGGCCTCCACAGACACTAGGCACACGTGTGATACACATGCATACACACAGGCAAACACTTACACACGCAAAATAAAAATAAATAACTCAAGAAATTTTCAGAAAGATTTGTCCCATTGTCCCAAAAGGGGATATTCTACATGAGGATTAGATACATAAATGGTTATTATAATAAAAAGAAGATGAAAAGGGAAGTGAAAAAAGATTGCTATACTCTTGTTCCCAATGTTTCAATAATAAAGCACTAACAATCACTAATAGAAAAACAATATGAATCTAGCACTCTCTGTAAGCTAAACACATTTCATCATGCTAGTTATATTTAGATGTGTACCACTATCACATCCATTTTGCAACAAAGGGACTGAAGCTCAGAGATGTTAAGTAACTTATTAAAGGTCACAGAGCTAGTAAATTGCAGAATAGACACCTACATTTTGACCCTGTCCATATAGAAGTAGATTTATTGCTAGAAAGATCGTCATGGTACACTGAACTTGATGTCTCCTTACTTTCCACTTAGAGTATATTCTACTTTCACCAAGCCACAAAGACAAAGTCTCTTCCTATTTGAAAAGCCAATGGCTGAGTTCAACCTCATGCAGTTAGCTAAGTAGTCAGCACTCCACCCCCATTTCAGCTGCCCTGTAGGCTGCCAGCATTTAATCACAATTGTGGCTTGGCACTGGATATCTCCTCTACTCCACTGCTCTTTCTTCCTTGGCATATGTTTCAGTTAGAATTTCTACTGCTGTGAAGAGACACCATGACCGCAACAACCCTTGTAAAGGAAAACATTTAATTGGGGCTGACTTACAGTTCAGAGGTTTAGTCCATTATCATCATTGTTAGTATTCAGGCATCTATACTGGTCTGCCCTTGGGGTTCTGACAGGATAAGTCCCCAGCTGCACCACTTAGAGCACCGCCTGTGCACATTCACTATTTTTTCTTTTAAAAGAACCCTGATCACCTCCCATGCTTTTCTCTTTCTCTCTCTGCTTTCCTACCTGTCTCTCTGTCTCTGCCCCGCCACCTCTCTTTTCTCTTCTGCTGCTCCTGTCCCCAGAGGCGGGTCTCCTCCCTCCCATCTCTTTTTTTCCCATTCCCTTTCCCCTAATGAAAAATCCCTCCTCATGAGCTTTGTCGCATGGCATCTTTCTCCCTAGTGCGGCTTTTTAAATTACAATAATCATGGAGGAAGCATGGTGGCATGCAGGCAGACATGGCGCTGGAGAGGTAGCTAAGAGATCTGTATCTGGATCCATAGGCAGCAGGAGGAGAGGGTGACACTGGGCCTGGCTTGAACTTCTGAGACCTCAAAGCCCACCCCAGTGACACAGTTCCTCCGACAAGACCACACATGTGGCTACCCCTCCAATAATGTCACTCCCTATGAGTCTATGGTGACCACTTTTATTCAAACACCACAACATAGGAATGTAATGCTAAGCACTGAAGAGATAACAACCTGGTGATTTTTATGTTTTCTGACTCACTTATCCCCAAGGCACAGTATATCAAATACTTTCAGTCCTCTTTTCCTTGGTATTTGCCTCTCTGGTTGTCTCGTTTATTAACAAATATTGGTTTCAAGTTGCAAACCTATTACGTAGCAAACTTCAAGCTAGCCATGAGTAAACAAAAGATAGTATTGAATTTGGAGGCCATACACACACAATCATATAATAAAATTGTGTTCACAAAGGTGTTGCATGTTAAACGGCACAAAATAATATCCCTCAAGTCTGGCACACGTGGGCTTCCCAGATGAGGTCATACTTGTAGCTAGGATGCTTTACAGACAGTGGAGTTAGGACTCTCCCAGGAGACAAACGACTTGACTGTATGAATGAAAAACGAGGTTCTGGTGAGAACCTGGGGTGCACACAGGGCCCCAGTTCCATAGGGGTCTAATGGTTGGGTTGATGTTATGTGCTATTTCAGAGTTCCTACAGATGGGCTTAAGCAGTCCATAGGAAGTACTAGCTTTATGTTTTTAAAAGTTCACTTTTGGGGAACACAATAAAGAAGTGACAGAGAAGACATAGGATCAATCTAGAAACTCTCTTCCCCATGAGAAGACATGAATTTTTGAAGTGTGCAGAGAAATAAGAGTGGTGACCGAGACCTGGTGGTGCAGACCTGTCATCACAGCTGTCCTGTGACTGAAGCAGGAGGCTTGAAAGTTCAAGGCCAACTGGGGTGACTTAGTGAGAGTCTATCTCAAGATTTGTTTACTGTATCCTGGGCTTCTCAATTGCTTAACAGAACACAACAGATGGGAGTGGGAGATGTTCTTATATGGAGACCGTTGGGGTGCTCCAGTTTAGGGTGCTCTGGCAAGTAGCAGCTGAATTTGCCAGAGGCCCACCTTCTCAGTGGATACAAGAGAGCAGTCTGGGCTCTGTCCCAGTTTCCACTTGGCCAGTCCACTGGAAACAGCTGTTCACTGGGTTGCTGAGTTCTTTCCAAAGAACAATGAAGAACAGTGGTTTGGGGTAGGTGGAGCCAGTGACTGGTTGGGCAAGAAAATGAGACACAAATTTAGGCCTTATGGCCCAGTAGTTCTAAGAACCAAAGAAGGCCTGTCTGGTAGCCTAAACACTCATACTTAATAAGGGAAGAAGAAACAGGAAATTAAAAAACACAGCTATGACATAAGCTGGACATTCCATACGTAATTTGCCCCTTAGATAAACAGATTGTCTTCTCTAGGACAAGACAGAAAGTTATTCCTATATTACCCCAGCTTTTGGCAAACATGGCAGAAAGGCTCTCCAAACCAGGACAGTTTGCTGTGGGCCATTTGACTGCAGCTGCTTCTTCAGGGGTTAATTGCAGTGCAGTTTCATGAAGTCCATCCTTTGCTTCCTCATGTCCAAAGCCTCTTTAGCAGTTATTTGTATTCTGGTAACCAGTGGAGACTAAGTCTCAGCAGGGCATGTGACAGCATCCCGCAGCAGACTCTGCTCAATCCCTGTGACTTTGGAGAGCTTGGATCCATACAGAAACTTCCAACTTTTCTATAGGATGTCTGTAGAATCCACAAACATGATGCTATTTTACTTTTGACTGATCAAAAATGACCTTGGAAATATAATTGCCTCTATTTCCAGAGTATATGGAATGGGGGTGGTCATTGAGACCACGGCTGGAGAATAGTTTACTTTATCTAATATTTATCTTCTCATTCTCTCTGCCAAGTAAGCAATATTTTAAGCCATATTATATGTGAAGTAGCATGAAAGATACAGATGTACTGAAGATAAACTGCACTCAGGCAATTACAGGGAGGCGCATAAGAACAGTGTTCACACACTCATAAATAAGGCAGGGTAGAAGATGTGCAAACTCCTGTCCACATTTCACAGTCTGGTATGTGTCCACACTAAGTCTCTTTTACCTTATCAGTGGAATAAGCACAATTCTAACATAAGTGAAACAGGAATTATTTATTGAAGGTAATCAGAGTTAATTATTCCTTCACACGACTAATAAATTCAATGACTTTGAAGATGTATATATGCAGAGAGTTATGTTACCAGGATAGGAGCTAGAAAACAAAGGGACTCTAGAAGCCAGGCACTTAGCTCACAGCCTGTTTCTCCAGCACTACCTAGCAGATCTCTGAGAAGACACTGACTGACCTGGCATGGTTACATCACCAAATATAGGGCAATCCTCTCTCTCTCTTTGGAAATGGAATGTTCATATTGGTCTTGCTGGGACAGGCGCCTACCATGTGAATGGAATGTGAGAAAAGTGACGTCCTATTGGAAAGGGATGCTGGTCAAGTTGATTCTAATGTCATTCATCACAAGCTAGATTTGTTAGGATGACTATTAGTGAATAGACAGATGAGAGAAGATGGAGTGAAAAACAGAGATGTCTCTACAGAAAGCAAGACAGACCTCACAGAACTGACTATGTCTTCGTGTTTGTAGAGAGGAACAGAGATACCCTACTCTGTAAGAAACGTGGGGAGCTCTAGATTCCAGCTAGAGTCCACTATCTGAGAGGATGTGTGGAACACCTAAAATCATTTACGAGTCAAATATAATTAAATTATTTATGAACTAAATCCAGAAAAATAAACCTGGCTTCAGGTTGTTGAGTCTGCTGAGATGGATGAAGTGGGGAGACAAACAGTAGGTGACTCTATCCTGGAAGTCCACATGAAGGGCAATGGGAAAGGGCTGAGTTAGGCGGTAGAGGTAGGACTAGGAAGGAGGGAAGCACCATAACCTCGCTCTGTCTACTTGAACATGGAGCCCAACGAATGAGGAGTTAAACGATGCTGAGCTTTCCCGAATGAGAGGTCCAGTAGTGCAGCAGTGAGCAGCATGGCTGTACCTCCACTTTGGTTATGTCTCAGCAAAGTGTCTAGCATAAGATATTTCTACTGGAAGTCATTGTGTCAATTAGCTTTCCAATACGGTAACAGATTTCCTGAGAGAATCAGGGAAGGTTTGTCTTGGTTAACAGTTTTCAGCCCATATTTGTTTCTGTTGCTTTGGGCCTGTGACAGCACAGTTCACTGTGGCAGGAATACAGAGTGAGGAGTACAGGAGTCTTGTTCCTCTCTTAGTCACACCAGGGGTGCCTTTGGGAGCACATTCAAGATCTTAAACCATAGCAGTTTTATAGAACAATTTCATTGCTAAGTACCATATTTTTTTGATATTTTTTCCTGCTTGAGCTCTCAGTTGATAGAGAGAAAGAACTCCATTGCTCTTAAGCAGGCATGGTGATCACACAGGTAGCTAGAATGTGGAGTCCTTGCACATAAATATGTTTCTTACATTTACTGACCTGTCTGCCCTGGAACAGATTCAAAGTCCGGATTGCTTCTAGCTCTCCCAGTTATGGGAAGAGCATTGATGATCTGAGCTTAGTTCTTGATGAAAAAATTTCATTTACACCCAAGAAAGGCGAGGACACTGGTAACTGATTTTATAAAGAGTCAAAGGCACCTATAAAAATGTCTGTGCGGTGACAACTAGGGTGAAAAAATGAATTTGAGCCTTCAACCTTTAGCTATGCATCAGCACTGCATGTTCAATTTCTGTCTTCCATGGGAACCAGGATCTTAAAAGGGACCTCACACCACTGATTACTGATGGCAGCATGAGGTACTTGCAGCTGCCAGGCCTGCCCCAATTTCTGCTGCAGGAGGAAGAGATACTGCATGTGGACTATGAAAGTGCTCTAGTATCTCCAGGAGTGAGGCAAGGCTTAACTTAAGACTGGGAATGTGCTCAGGTGCTGCTCATGGTAAAGCAGGAGGGTACGCTCGCACAGCTGCCTGTACTGCACCTCGAATGTTACACGTTCCAATGTGAATTTGGAATGGCAACATCAGCAATTCCCTTGTCCTTCCTCAAGCTCTGGGCTCTGATTCTACAGTCCCCACTCCTCTCCTCGTTGTCTTCCGCTTCCGTTGCCATCCTTTTTCTTCTGAAGGGCTGGGGCAGAGACTGGGGTACAAGCTGTGTGTATCTTGCCCACACAATCTATGTCCTGTGTTGTTACTTAGGAATGAGCATGATTGAGAGGCTTAGAGGATAAGGTGGCCTGGGCAATCTGGTGACAAATTCAATAGCCGAGTCTATTGTGTATCTGCAGTGACTCTGAGGAAGAGGAGATGGAGAAGGCTTGGTAGATAGATGAGCCATGAGGGTCTCAGAGTTAGGATAAAGGCTGTGAAGAAACTTGTCCACAACAGATGTGGCTGCATGCACAGCCTCTTTACTGTCTCTATATCTCAGGGCAGAGTCCTTGCTGCTAGGGGAGAGCATCGGAACCTGTACAACTGGAGTTACGGATGGTTGTGAGCCTCATGGTGTGGATACTGGGAACTGAACCCAGGTTCTCTGTAAGAGCAGCAAAAACTCTTAAGCCCTCTCCAGTTCCTAATTTTGCTAGTTTTAAAGTAAATGTTACATTACAATATTTTTTCTGTCAGATTACAGAGTTTTTCAGTGAGCTCATTGATGTTCCTTTTCTTACAGATTCTGCATTTCTGGTTTTGTCTCTTATAACCATATGTGTTCAGTTTTCTCAACTCAGGCTTCTCATCAGTAAAATGGGCAAATTGGAGGCACCTACCACACAGGTGCTAACAGTGCCCCTTGTTAACGCCTCATGCAGATTTCCAGGTGGAGCATTTCCTCATCCCAGAGAGCGCTCAGTGGGCTCAGTGGGTGTCAGCCATCACTCTTGACACTGCTACTGTTGTTTGTGTCATTAACCATTTCTCTGCCTGGGGAGAGAGAACACTGAGATGGGGAGCTCTCCTCAGAGGGGACCAGAGGTTGGAAGGTACTCGGAACAACAGTGACTCAGATTGGGAGCCTGGGTTGTCAGCGCTCTGAAGCCAGAGCAGGGGTGCTGGGAGGCTTCCACAGAGACTCGGGGGCTACATGTGTGGGGGCGAAGCAGCCTTGCCAAGCCCTTGCAGAGGATACTTGTGGTCCAGCTCCCCTCTGAAGAGGCCACATATTGCCTCCGCAGTTTTTGCTTTCGGGACTTGTTTAACATTTCAAACACAAATAAAATAAATAACTGCAGTGTTTATGGAAACCTAAGCCTGAAATGAAGACGACTTAGGAGAAAGCTCAGTGGAAGGAGGCCAGGGGGGGCTTTAGAGGACACCCCTTTCTTGACATGGGTGGTTCTGAGCCTCCATTTGTCAGCTCGTCTTACTGTGGCAAAGCACTCCCCTAGCAACTCCTTGCTAGCATGCACACAAACATATATATGTAGGATGCACACACACACACACACACACACACACACACACACACACACACACACACACACCAATGAGAAATACATACTTCAGACACTAGCTCACTTCTTTATAAAGTGCCTCAACTGGCTTCTTCTATATTCATAGCTATTTTCTTTAAAAATAATCTCATTAACTCATTTCTAAAAGATGGGTTACTTGCACCATTTTTAACTCCTTCATTCTTTTACAGTTTTTGGCTTTGACCTTTGTACTGGCAAGCCAACTTGCCTCAAGTCAAGTTCCCAGGCAGTGAGCGAGATGAAGGAATCAGGTCCCAATAGGGGAAATTGTTTGCACAATGCTCTGATGAGATCTGCCAACCAGTGTGCTAAATATCTGAGGACCACTTCATTAGTCCTCGCTTGACAAGAGTCTTCTCTCACCTGCCTCATCTGCCAGACTCCACAAGGAGAGTGGTTCTGCCAGAAATGTGGATGCTGTGAGGGAGCACGGTAGCCGTGTGAAGTTTCTTAGCAGCAGCTGTGGGTGGTTTCTGTCCCTCTCCAGCAGGCTCCCAAAGGCTCATGCTTTGTTCCTGATATAGCCAGGGTGTTTCCAAGAGCCCTGCTGTCCATATACTCAGGGCACCTCAGTGGTGGCTGGACTGAGTTGTAGGTGATAGCACACACCTTGGAGTCCAGTGTCACCTCTACCTCTTCCCTGTCTAGCACTGGCTGGTCACCAGCAACCATTCCTGCTGTGGAGCAAGCTCTGATCTATAGGAACACAGAGGACCATCATGTGGTGACAGTCAGTGGAGCATTGAAGAGCCATCCTGAAGACTCTTGAGAACAGAGACCTCCTCTCCAGCCCTTACAGTGAGCCTAGAACCTGCCATAGGGTGCTCACAGGGGATCTTGAGAAGTTACCTTTCTTAAAGTTTTTATTACCATATATTCATTATATATCACAATGGGCTTCATTATAACATTTTCATACATGTCTAAAATATATCTTGATTATATTCACTCCCCTAACTTCTCTTGTGCTCCCCCACCAACCTTTCTCACATCTCAATTTCTCCACCTCTAAGTTGTGAACTCTATCATAGGCTTCTGAGTATTACATTTAAATGAGATTTATTTATTTTGTACTGAAAGACCAGTTGTGTGTAAGATATTTCTGCTACCTACATCTCTCCCCCTTCCTTGCTGTCTGCCTCTTTGAAAAAGTATTGGAGTGGATGTATGGAGAGAAATGTAGCAGATCAAGATGACAAAGGGTTGTAAAACAATGTTCTATGATGAATACTCAGCTATGAACACTCAGTGTGAAAAAAAATTCACACTGGTCAATGAACAAAGCATATCTTTTGAGATCTCTAGGAACTTAGATACACTCCTGTATTCCCAGCCTTCATATTCCCCTATCTCTCCAGCCACCAAGCAAACAGTGGAAGATATTATTAAATTCAGCCATAAATACATCATGAGTCCATATCTGTGCTGGTTTGAATCAACTGCATTTTTGTCTCTTAACTACATAGATAGACTTCCTTAGATAGACTTCCTAAGGGCCTCAAGGTCAGGAGATGACTGCTACTCCCCAAGACCCACCCTTGTCAGAGACATGACAATGAGCTCTATTCCATGCAAAACACAGGAAGCTCAGGCCATGTCCTTATTGTTGTTGTTGTTTGATACCCGGGACCATACACACATGCTGGAGAAGTGCTGTATCAATTACCTGTGTTCACCTGAAACATAAAGGTGTCCATCAGCACTCACCTGCGAACTGTGGGAAGGCTCTGAGTTACAACAACACAGAGGGTGTAGTTGCTTTTGGCCAGTACCTAATATGGAGACCATCAGTAAGTCTTGAAGGGCAACATGCTAAAGAGGCAGAAGGCTAAGGAAATACCTGGCCTAACTCTCAGGCTCCCATAGCATGTCTTGAGAAACAAGGTTGTTGAACTCCTCAAGTCTGCCATTCTCCATTTTTGTGTCTGACTTTAAATCTACTGATGGAGAATGTGTAGGAGATGTTTTCTCCAAGGTCCCTCCTTGTCACACTGTGGGCCCTGTGGCCACCCTTACATCCAGGTGCTTGCTGCCCTTTTCTTCCTCTCCAATCAAGATTTGCAATGATTCCTATGAGTGTCTTGAGAACAGGAGGCGTGGTCATTCTTTATTCCTGTCTCGAACCCCTTCTTTGCGCCTGAGCAGCATCCCAGCCTATGGACTCATTGTTCACAGACAGGGGCTCATGTAGATGCTTCCAATCCATAGGATGGAGGTTACTAGGTGATGGGCCGGAAGTCAGCCTGTTGGGAGTCACTTCTCACAGCTCCTGGCTATAGTCTTGGCACACTACAGCCTCGGTATTCAGCACATAGCAAATTATCAAACCTAGGGAGAACTAAAAGCTCAAGCTTGACTTTGAAATGAAACCTTTGGAACCCTCTGCCTGGGGAAATAATCTAGGTCAGAGAGGCCGGAGTGGAAAGGGTGCGAGCAGTGATGACAAAGCAGACAGTACTCTTCCTGATGCAGTGCCCAGCCCAGTGTGGTGCCGTGGGTGCAATCTTCCAAGCCCTGTAATTCTGTCCTCTAACAGGGCTGGTTTGACTCAGCCTTGCTGGGGAGCCACAGCACATTCCTCATTAGCATTTATGGGTTCATTACCAGCTTCCCAGAAAAACACCAACAAAGGGGGTAAGTCCCTTCAGAGCAGACTTCTAGATTTGTGTGTGTGTGTGTGTGTGTGTGTGTGTGTGTGAAAACTCTTACACTTCAAGTAAAAGTTCAGCTTTCAGCATCCAGACACGGCCAGGCAGTCCTTGATTTTCCTATTTCAACTCCTTTCGGAATGACTTAAGGAATGAACTAAAAGTCATGGGGTGTGAAAATTCCATCCGATTTCTACATCTTTCCTGATGCCATCTCTGCGTTGGTTAGTGAATGGAAGAACCCAAGGCTGCGAAGGTTAGTGGAAGAAGCCAGAGCACTGTGTTGAAGGTATCATTTCACATGAAGCTCTCATGTTCATTAGCTTTGACATTTGGTGCTCATTTCTCAGTCTCTAGGAGATTTGGTTCCCCTGTTTCAGATGTGAGGAGCACGTGGCATTCATGGTCTTATTCCAATGGATACACAGGTAGTTGCTCAACCAGAAAATGAAAAAGGAGAAGTAGAGGTGGGGGAAACTAAGAATTTCTATGGAGGAATTGAATTTCCTTCATCACAGGGTCATCTCCCTGTGGGATGTAGATTGGAGGTGTTCTGTGTATCTACTGGGGATTGTGCTAGAACGGCCAAGGGAGTCAACACAACCTAACCAGCAAGGATAGGAACTACACCCAGCACAGTTCACTCTCCTTGCCAACTCACCTCCTGCACACAGAATGGAGAGAGCTGGTGTTCTTTCCATTCCCTGGTATTTCTTCCTGGCCATTTCCTTCCTGGGGTTCCACTTGACCCGGTTGCCAGAGTCTTCCTAATAAAACCAGTTCCAGAAATGTGTATACTAGCTGAGAGTCAAAACCTTCACCTGGTTCTCTCATCATTCTCCAGTAATTTGGAAATTAGATGCCGTGACCCTCTCATAAAAAAAGGAAGAAACTTAATATCATGTCAAGGATTCAGATCAAAATACCATATGACCAGGCTGTAAGTCCCCGTTGTGATAAATACCATGATTTCTCAGTGTACTAGTATCTCTTTAAGTTATCCTAAGATGTTGGTAGTCATTTTGATTGAGTCAATTTACCTCATAATATACCACATCTGAGAAACTTAGATGAAAATAGCTCATACTGTAAAACTCCAGATCTATTCTTTTAACCACAGCTTGGCTAAAAATTAAGCCATTAATATCAAATAGATGTTTAACTTTGATTCAGTATTTTCCATTGCTAGGCACTCATTCTAACACATTGTATGAATTATTCTATTAAACAACACACAACACATCTGGGAAGTAAGTTCTGCAATTCCCCAAGGCCTGGTAAGATTAAACATATCACTCAATTCCTGCTGTAAGCTAGTGGTCATCATTGAAATACAGGTACTTGCCCTGCTGTTACATCCTCATTTAGTCACCTGAGTAGAACTGATTTCACGAGGGTTCATTCAAACAGTAGAGTAAGCTCCACAGGTCCATGAACCCCAAAGTCTATTTGTGTGACAACTATTCAAACACTCTAATCTTTCCTTTTCTGAAAAACTGTGGTTTATGGTGGAATCTCAAATTACATGATGTTTTATCAATGGTTATTATTTAGTTTCCAAGATAAGTTATTATTTTAAAAAATGAAATAATTTTGACTATGCAGTGAGCTCCATTTGTTTTACTTATTGAGAATTAGGACTGACTGTTTCACACATTTAAGATAGGATATTATTTGCCAATATTAACTCAATCAACAGCTTCCTTTCTGTAACCCATCCTTCCAAAAAGGCTTTATTATCTGCGTATCTATGTTAGGTGACTAAGAATCCAGTCTTATTATGTGTGTTTCTTGGAATGGTGCCTCTGTAAAGGGCCAGAAAATAGTGGATAATGACCTTTGAGTAATGTTGATATGAGAACCTAACCAAAGAAGGAAGCCCTTATGGTCTAAAGATAGGACTCAAGAGGAAGGATACTTTAATATTTATATTAGTTTCTCTTTGTAGTCCCAAAATGCATGACAAAAGTAATTTTAAGGAAGGAAGGGTTTATTTGGACTCATGGTTTGGGGATGCCATTTATCAAGGTGGAGAAATCATAGCAGACACATGAAGTAGCTGGTCACATAGTGCTTGCAAACAGGAAACAGAGAAATGGTACTCACCTCACTTTTTTCCTTTTTCTCTTTTTGTGCTTCATGAGACCCCAGCCCATGGGACGGTGCCATCTACACGGGTGGTGGTTTTTCAGTTAGTCTTTTATGGAAAGACCCTGAGAGACACGCCCAACAATTTGCCTTACTAATGTCATAAAGATTAAATCCAACCATGATGAAAATTGACATTAACCATTTCAGTACACCATTTTCGCCCCAAATTTTATCTTCTTCTCTCCAAACAATAACTCCAGCACAATCCTCAAAGCCAAGTATTGTGCTATACTACAAGCCTTAAACACTAGTTGCCATAGGAGGCCATCCATGGAACTTAGAGTTCATCTACCCAAGAGTTAAAAGCTCCCACTCTTGAGATTTGAAGGGATCCTAGAGATAGAAGTTTAAGAAGTGGATGGCAGGTCCCTCTTGAGCTTATCAACATAGCTGCAACAAGATCAGTGGATGACAACAGATGCATAAAAGGTGACAGTCCCCAGAAGCACAGTAAGGAAGTAAGACGTTATTCTAACATCTGCTTGACTGTGGGGATCCCTTTTCTGCTCTTCTTATCCTCTTCTTATCTCCCTGCCTCTCTTCCCTTCTATTCTTTCTTATTTGTGCCTGGAGGAAAGTTAAAAAAAAAAAAGGAATTGACATAGAAATTATAGTCAGTTCAGATTTCCAAGCTCACATTTCTATGCAAATCATGCAACATCTTCATCACTTCTTTATCATAATCTTTCTCTCTCTCTGACTTCCATCTCCATTTCTCTTCAGTCCTCTTTCTTATCATGATCCATTTTCATTAATTCAGAAATAATTAAGCTTACAGGCTAAATTATTATAGGCACCAGCATGTAATAACTTATTACCATTAGCTTACATGCATGCTCCTTGGGTGGTAGAAAGCTGGGAACATAGGAGAGTGCTAGATGACGTGAGTTCCTTCAAAAGTACATGAGACTCATGGCAGGTCCATTGTGAGCATGTCTTCTGCCCAGTGCACCTAGTCTTGATTGTTTGTGATCATCAGAGAGCATCCTATCATGTTAATGGGCATCACAGCCTTCTTAGTCCCTGAACAGTGACCAATGCTTACTTCAAGTTGGGCTAAAACTCAGGCTTGTGCTATAACAAACTCCGTGTAAAGGGAACATGTCTAAGAGTCAACTGAATTGGCATTTAGTCCAACAGAATGCGTCTTTAGAGGCACTGAGGAAACTTCAAGGCTTACTCTCAGAGGACTTGAAAATATCTTCTCAGCTCCATAGTACCCCTTCTCGACCCTACTGGTAAGACATTAAGCTTGGGTGGGTTGTTCACTTGTTACACTCCCAATACCAATGGAACCACTCTTTGAACTGACAATGACAAGCATGTGGGTGGTCAAGCTGATCCAACCTGACCTAGGAATTTTAAATGACCCCTCTTTGTTCCCCTCTGTCTTTTTTCTGCCAGTAATCAGTAATGATAGTAAGAAGAAATTGCATTTCACCATTATTAGTCCCTGTCTGCCTTTGTGGTCAGTGATAGTTTGGCATGCAGCTGCACTAATCAGACACAGTCACCATGGTCCCCTGATAACTCTATGTGGTCTTTCCAGTCACTTACAGAGACCTCTTCATTTCTTTTTCTTCTAAAATGCAGTAATCACAAAGAAATGGAGGCCTGGCATAAACATATCTATAGCCTTGAATCTAGATCTTGAGAATCTGAGTCAAGCACTCAAAGCCCCATGGGTCTTGACACTTAAGTGTCTCCTATGAGCTCCACCATGCCTATAACTTTAGCTATACTGTCTTTAGTAAACAGAGAAATTTCTCTTGCTCTCCCTCCTGCAGTGCATGCTTCGTTTAATCATATTCTTGGAGGCATCATCAACTTTCTCTAAGCAACTTGGATCCACAACAGAATGGTTCCTTTTTAGTGCCAACCTAAACAAACACCATCAGCTTGCATCTCAAAGAATATTGAAAACAGAAGAGTTCCCCTGGGATTAGGACTGGCTTTGTGTCTTCCTTGGGGCAAGTATTGGTCTCAGGCTTGTGTTTCCTAGTCATCCAAAACGTGGGTGGGCCTAGTCCCACCACATCCATGGCTGTGAGTTCAGAAGAGTCAGATACTCCTCAGACAGCAGTGAGTCAATGGGATGTGATGGTTCATAGGGGGCACCCAGAGTCTGCCTTTCACTGGACCCTCCCTACAACCCTGGGAACTCAGGGTGGCTGCACACACCCAGCAACCAAAGGCAGGGCCTCTGATGCCAACCTCTATACCACAAACATCCAGTTGACACTGGAATAAAAGTAAACATGTAAATATTTTGCGCAAAGTCCTCTGATAAAACATGGCCAGGCATTTTGGGTGAACAGCTAATTTGGGTTGACTTTGTGTCCTCCCGTGTTTTATGGCTGAGAGGTAAAAGCACTATCCTTCTAAACAAAGGAAGGCGATATCAATGAGGCAAACAACAAAGGTCTAAAGTTGAGGGGAATCAGATAGAGAACACCACTTTTCTGGTCAACTTTTAACAAAATGCTGTGTGAATACTTCCTTTATGTAAAAAAATGAGAGCAGGCACCAGTACAGTGCTCCCTGGTCCCCAGGAGCCATGCAATTCCTCTACTTATGCTCACAAAACAACTTCGAAAGCCTTGGGGCATTCGTCCTTGTCAAGTCCTCTCCTGGAATACCTTCCTCAAATATATCCGCTCCTCTGTCCAAATGCCACATTGCAGGGAGTTCGTTCCTGCCTTTTGTTCATCCCCTTTTGTCATCATTCTTTGTTTGTATTACTTGCTTTGCTCACTGCTGTGACTAAATCCTCGACACAGAGAAACTGAAGTGGAGAAGGGTGTCATTTGGGTTCATGGCGTAAGAGGATGCAATACATCACAGGAAGGCAGGCATGGCGGCAGAAGCATGAGGTAGCTGGCCATGTTACCTTGGTGGGGAGGAAACAGATTACACAGAAAGTGAAGCCCCCAGTAACCCAGTTCCCTCAGCAAGGCCCTACCACCAAACCAGTGGTTCTCAACCCATGGGGCTCCACCCCTTTGGCAAACCTCTGTCTCCAAAAATATTTATATCACAATTCATAAAAGTAGCAAAATTATAGTTATGAAGTAGCAATGGAAATAATTTTATGGTTTGGGGGTCACCACAATATGAGGAACTGTATTAAAGGGTCAAAGCATTAAGAAGGTTGAGAGCCACTGACTTAAATGTTCTGCAATCTTCCAAAAACAGTGTTGCCAGATGCTGATCAAGTGCTCCAAGACACAAGCCTACAGGTTAGGGGTGGGGACAACACATTTCACAACAAAACCCTAACACTGCCTTCCAGCTTTCTTTTTTTTATTCTGGCTCAACTGGTCACTAGATTTCTGTACTCATCTCTTAATCTGTGTCTTGTCTGCTATTTCACACAGAACACAAACTACTTGAGATCAAGGTTTGCTTTTTCCCCTTACAGTATCTCCAGAACCCATAACATTGTAAGGCATATAGCAGGTATCCCACAAATATTTGTTCTGTTAGCTCCTTTTGCAGATGAGGAAACTGAGCCTAAGGCAGCAAGCCATGGGTTTCAGGTAAAAAG
Source organism: Mesocricetus auratus (assembly GCF_017639785.1). NCBI lineage: Eukaryota > Metazoa > Chordata > Mammalia > Rodentia > Cricetidae > Mesocricetus > Mesocricetus auratus. Next base: position 35,186,548 of record NW_024429194.1, on the reverse strand, counting down.
GCCATCAAAAGATAGAATAGTCACGAGTCAAGGTAGCTTGAAGTCTTATATGGACAAGACCTTCAGCCTGTCTGGCTGGTCAGGTTTCCCAGACCAGCATAGAAAGATCCAGAGTTGTGCCATGGTCCTTCCCCAGGGAGAGGAAACAGCTTCTGCTTAATTTGCCCTCTGTGTAGTTCATCTCAATCATCCGCTTCCTACCACAATGTTTACACTTGCAGATCTGCGTTGATGCAGATCATAGCCTCCTTAGTCATTGTTTAACCATTATGCTTCTTGGAGGTAATTTTCCATTCTTCTGTTTACACTACATTTCTGCTTCTCCCCCATATGCTCCCCACTTTCTGATCTTTAAGGGCAGCGAAAGATGTGTTTGGTAACACCAGCAGTAATACAGTTACAATTGCAATGGAAGCATGTTACCAAATGGAGGGTTTAAATGTGACTTGTCCAGTTTCATCATGAGTGGATTATGAAAGAACAAATGCAGTCCTCTGTGGTTCTGGAGTGGACACAAATACATGTCCAGGAAGAACAGTTTGAAAGGAGCCTTCAGATAGATCCAGGAATATCTCTTTATTGTGTCGTCTTCCGTGGAAAGTCACAGTTCATGGTACCAGAGGGGACTCAGCATCCTGTGCCACCACACATCAGTTTGTATGCTTTGGGCTCCCTGACATCTCTCTCTCTGTCTGATGCTTTACCTAGAGCTCAGTGCGTGTCCCAACTCCTCAAATTTATCTAACCTGAGTGGCAGCCTTAGTGATAGGGATGAATTTGGATGGAAGTTTGATCTGTGAACCTATGGTACCTTTCTCTGCAGCTCCAACCTCTGAATTTTCTAGAGTTCCTGTCCTGCTGTTGTCATGGCTAGGTGAGAACACTGGCAGTGAAAACACAGTGGAGGGAGGGGCAAGAGGAGCATGGATGACTTGGATTCCGTCCTCAGCAGCATCCTGCACTCCTTTGCTGTGGGCTCCTGGACTGACCAGTTTCAAATATTTCCCAGGCTCCTGGATCGCTGACTCCAAGCAGAGTTCAGCCAGGGCCACAGCATTTCTCCATCACTTTCCCAGCCTTACATGGATCCCAGCAGCGGTGGCTGCTTACTGGCCTCCTGATCCTTCTAAACTGGTCTCTGTGCTGGCTGTGGCTCCTGCCTGATGACCCCACCCACTGGGCTCTGATATCTCCATCTTCCCTTTGTCCCTGCAGCTGTGTCCTGCTGTTGGTTGGCTTCATTGTCTCCTGTTCTGCTTCTTAGCAACTCCATTGCCTGGGAAACTAATTCCCTGCACCAAAATCCTGCTTTAGACACTCAAGTACAGCTTTCATCTCTTTCAGTCGGACATTGACTGGCAAGGAGAGATTTGTGTTCAGATCTAAAAGCTGGATGAACGTTCTCTTGGCCAAGTTTTTGTTTTCCACTAATCATGAAATGACGTGGCAAGATAAGCAGGCGGGCTTCAGCAGAGGGCCACACAGTTATGTACATGTGTGGGATCGTTAGTTGTTTTTTTTGTTTTGTTTTGTTTTGTTTTGTTTTGTTTCTTCAGACCAGTTTCATCAAGCAAAATGTCAAAAAAAAACCCAAACAAACAAAAAAACCAACCTTCTTTATTAGTAAAGAGCTTTTAAAATGGAAAAAAATTAGGAAAGACAAAGATGACGGGTGTCTTCCCATTTCCCCCTTTTCTCATTGAAATCAGTGAATTTTACTGTACAATCAGAGTTTGAGTCAAACTTCCTTTTTTTTTTTTTTTTTTTTTTTTTTTTTACCCTGTGGCTGTGACTTAGATGAGGAGGGCTGGGTAGGAGATGGTGGGGAGACAGTCAAGGGGTGGGAGACGGGAAGGGAAGGAGAAAAGTGGAGGCAGCAGCACCAGACTGCACAGGACACCAGACTGCGAGCTTAACAAGAAGGCAAGCCTGGCACCCTGACACGCCGTGCTCTGCTGAGCTGACTGAGGTTGTGCTGCTGAGCTGTGAAGCCTCCTCCCTACTCCTTTGGATTCTGAGACCTGACATCATTGGAAGCTGAAGTCCCATAGTCACAGAGAGGAGGACAAAGAGCCTAATGAGTGAGGCAGAGGAGAGGGGCGTGGCAGGTCCTCTCTTGGTGACAGGGACTTTTTTCTTTCTCTGGCTTGGAGCCCTGTCTGCTCCCTTTGTGTTCAGGTGTGAAGCTGACTTAGGGAGTGAGTTTAGCTTGCTTCTATGTTTTCACGGTTGTGTCTGCTGCTCAGAGAATTCAGTGGGGGAAGCATTTTAGGTGAACAGAAGAGAAAAATTATAGAAGCAATTCCATCAGGTAAAGAGTCAAAGGATGCACTCAAGGAACAAAAGAAATTCTATGTTCTGAGCTTAAAGTTAAAGTATGTGAGTGTGTAAGTGTGTGTGTGTGTCTAATTTAGAACAGCTGGGATGATCTCACAACCCCCACCCCCAGGGTGGGTTGCAGAGCAACCATTCTTCCATGGAGAACACATTTCCCTTGGAAATGTGTACTCAGGTGCAGCTAAAGGGCCTGAGGTCATGGCTGAGGCCCCAGCCAAGACCCTCCCAAGCTGCAAACTCTGCTTCCTCTCAAGTCCATTGGTCGAGAGCCATCTTTCAGAGGCCAAAGCCAGACCATGAGCAAGTAATACATGCATGAAGACAGCATGCATTAGCCTACGAGACCTCAGCCATGAACATCCTGACTCTTCTTGGAGAAAATCTCTCTCTCTCTCTCTCTCTCTCTCTCTCTCTCTCTCTCTCTCTCTCTCTCTCTCTCTCTCTCTCTCACACACACACACACACACACACACACCCCTTCCCATGTTCCCATGACTCCCAAGAGCTTAGATGCCGAATTCCCGTAAGAAAAAAATCAAAGGGAATCTCATTAGAGAGGCTGAGGAAAGAAACCATTCCTGCAACTGTACCACCTCAATAGCCCTGATGACCCCAGAGTTCATCTGTCATTCATTACATGTGACCTTTGCAACCAAGAGCAAGGACAGGAAGGACAAATAAAGAACAATAAGAGGGGTTTCTTGGTGTGGGGTACATTAGGGACTCCTGTATCTAGACAGGACCAAGAACATCAAACTAACCAGTTTTCTACATTTTCTCAAGCAGTCTTTTTGAAATTATCAGGATCTCTGAGCCTTGTGGGAAAGCTAGTTTACTTTCACTTGCTCTCTGTTACACATCAAACTGAACCCAGGGCCCAAGATAAGAAAGACAATAGTATCACCCATAAAGATAAAAGTAAACAGAAATGCTGACTTAGCTGTTGACAGCATCCAGTTCTTCATGGAGTGGTGAACTTGGGGCTGCCATCCTTCACTGACTCCTGGCCAGAGGTTTCCTTTAGTTCCTTGCTGTGTAGACGTGTCCACGTGGCATCTCCCATGGTAGAACATGGCTTTTATGATCACCAGCCAACAATGGAGAAAACAATAGCATGCTATATGTCCACAGTCTTTTTGTAAACTAATTTTAGAAGTCATGCCTCATCACTGTTTTCATATTATATTTATCTTAAGAAACTGTCTGGGTCCATCTTACAGTCAAGAAGATGAATTTATATAAGCTATCCAATGATGATGATGATGATGATGACCACAGAGCCATTGGGTGATGCCTTGAGACTGCTTTCCTATATATTTCTCAGATTCTCTTTTTTATGAAGAAGAGCTATGAGGCCCTAGGGATTTTTGTCTCACCCCTTTCCAAGAGATAACATAAATTATAGGGATTTTTAAAAAACCAGCAAATTTACTTCATTTCAATATGAAAGAAAAAAACCAGAGTGTCAATGAATTCTGCAAGGTTTTAGAGGATACACAAGGAAAATTGTATTGCTGAGTAGTAACAGCAGATTTTAAGTCAATGGAGCACGTCCTACTATGTCAGGAGATTTGGGGCCTGTAGTGGTCAAGCCTAAGAATTGGAAACCATGCTGCTATCACAATGGGATCTGCCTGGGTAATGGGAAAAGCCAAGTGATGTGTAGAACCCCAGATGTACCAACGGGTCTGAGCAAGGAATAAGGGCAGAAGCGTCGTAGACATGACCTGAAGAACCCGAGATTATCCTAGAGACCAAAAGACAGGAGCATCACTGGCTGAGGGGGACACTGACAGTAACGTTCAGCACCATTTCAGGTGAGAATGACACCTTCATCACTAGATACTCGAGAGAAAATTGATCAGCAAGTCCAAATAGCAGAAATCTGGCATCAGCGATGAAACGATGGAGGCTGTAGCCATCAGGGCTAGGGCACCCAACCTGCTGCTGATGCTTCTCTCAAGAAGGTTTCCTAGGGAAACCAGGAGACAAGCCTGGGAAGAAACTTGGCCTTCATACTGATTAGTGAAGAAACAGGAAAAAGAGTGATTACTGGGGACCAGGAGATCTTCATCCAGTAGCAAGAGAGCAAGACCAGACCCAAAACTTTCCAATGCCAGAAACCAGGACTGGTGTCTGATTTGGCATGGGGCTGAAACTACTAGTTGAGGTCAGACAGTCTTTCTTGCCAGGAGCAGAGTCATGTGGGAACCCAGAGTCAGGCTGAACGTAAAACCCAGAGACCCTGTGACCAACTGCAGTCAATTTTCTCTGATACCTCATGGGAAAATCCTACAAGCGTTGTTCAGAGAGGCAATTAGGTTTCACGATTTCCTCCCATCAAAAGGACTTCAGCAAGAAATCGGGGCCTGGCTTCCAAGCCTTTATTGCCCTTCCCCTTGTACAGGATAAGGTGAGAGAAGGAACAGATAGGGCAGAGCAACCTTGAAAAGATGGGATGGTGTTTTCATCAGTGTTCTATTGCTGTGAAGAAGTTAAAAAGTTGTCTCTACATGACAACTCTCATGAAAGAAAGCATTTAATTGGGGGCTTGCTTACAGTTTCAGAGGCTTAGTCTCTTATCATTATGTCAGGGAGCATGGTGGAAGTCAGGCATGGTGCTGGAGAAGGAATTGAAAGCTACATCCTGTGTATCCTGAGAGAGAGAGAGAGAGAGAGAGAGAGAGAGAGAGAGAGAGAGAGAGAGAGAGAGAGAGAGAGAGAGAGAACAAATCTGGGTATAGTGCACTCCCTGGTGACTAAGCATTCAAATATCTGAGTCCATGGGGACCATTTTCATAAACATCATCACAGATGCTCTTGGGGGACAGGTGAAGATCCACCCTACTTTCTCAACTTCTTTATTAACTACTCCCCTGCCCCTGCCTGGGGAATAATCTTCCCTGGGAATAATGAAGCTGCATTCCCCACAGAACTCAAATACTTAGCTCTCCTTTGGACTTTTCCAGGGGTCTTCCCAAGTATTCTCTTTTTGATTTCCCCTCATCTTCTCCACACAACTCTTTCTCCTGAACACCCTGAATTCCCTGCATCTTGCTTGGACTTAACATTAGTTCTTATAAGGGATGCTGTTTTCTTTTAGTCTATTCCCAACCCGCCTGCATTTCCCTACTCCATTCTCGGCTACCATAGGGTAGAAATATCCCTGCTAGCTAGAACATGGTTTCTCCTTCATAAGTAAGTCAGGATCTAAGGCTAGTCTCAGCCCAGTTCCTTCTTCGATGAACTTCCTGGTTAAAATAGGAAAAAACAAACAAAACAAAACAAAATATAAACTCCTCCCCTATATCCAAAGTGCCCCTTCCATCTGCTTGATTTGTGCTAGATTTTGGGGGTACAAGTGCTTCTGAAGTTCTGCTTCAGTGTCTACTTCCTGTACTTCCCAGATTTATTGTTGATATAAATGACTGTGAGGCATTGTACTGGTGGCTTGGGGTGGCAGTGGTGGTGGTGGTGGTGATGTTATTGGTGAAGTCATGACAAGTTACCAAGAAAGCAGACTCCAGATATCAGCATTGGAGTGAAGCTCTAGTTTGATGTGGGAGTTCACTGGCATATATACATATATCAGCCAAGCAGCTAAGGACACAACATGCTATTACCCAATGAGTCTGAATGGCGTTCAACCCATATCATGCGAGGGTATACATAAAGGACAGCATGTCCTGGCAGTGTGTCCATGAACAAAAAGCAGGAAGCAGGTAACACACTTGGCTTGGTGCTATTCTGTGGGTCTCCAGTGTGTCGTCTAATATACTAGAGACTCAGGTCTGCTTGAGCAGCCACAGGAGGCTGTTTGTGCACCTCAAGTTTTCTGTCTTTTAGAGACACCATCTGGACAGAGACTGCTCCCTCAAATGATTATATGAGGAGCCATTTGTATGTAGGGGTGAGAACACAAATGGTCCTGTACTTCTCACAGAAATCAGAGTAACATAGCACTCCCCACATGCAGAAGAAGTCCTTACTGAACCAAATGGAATTTCCCTGGAGTGAGTGCCTTGAGCCTGTCTTTAAGAACTGTACTTTCCTGTTAAAACAATGAAGAGGTTAGGATAAATTTCCAGTATTTAAACTGCCAGTGTTTGGGTCATGTAGAATTGGAATTCTGGGTGCTCAAAAATCTTTTCTGTGATGCATGGGGTCTCAAGATGGAGAAGGGAAGGCAAGTCTAACAAATTCTTTCTGCTGCTGAATGCCCAGCCTCTTGTAGCTAACAGTCCAGCTTTGGTTGTTAAAGACTGTTGGGGAAGTCCTGTGTATATGTCAATAAAGCACTGTCTGGCCAATAGGAATCTAGATAGGTGGGGCTAGGAGTCCAGGAGGATTCTGGGAAGGAGAAACACAGAGAGAGTCGACATGTAACGCCGGATAGGAGCCCGGAAACTTCTCCGGTAAGAGACATACTTAGATTAACAATTATGAGGTAACTACTTAAGTCAGAGCTACCCAGTAAGAAATAAGCAAGGCCAACAGCTTCATAATTAATTCAGAGTCTTGTGTGTTATTTGGGGACTACAATGCGGCAGAGCCCAGGCGACTGGCGGGGGATAAACCAAAGCGGCTAGCAAAAGAAAAAGCTTCTCTTAACAAAATGGTGTCAGGAGTGGGATCATGAATTTCCACACAAAATAACAAAAGATATAAAGGAATTTTAGAAACAGAAGAACAGAGAGAAGCACAGATTTTTGGTAGCAGCATTTTTCTCAGGTGTGCTCTGTTTTGCTAGCAACAAGCCGAGATTCACATGGCTCGCTTACCAGAGTCTTCCTGACTTGGCATAAAAAAAAAAACCAGCAAGGTTGTTTTAAGAGACTCTGCTAACGATTTAAAGGGGTGTACGTACAGCTAGAAGTGGCAGCTTTTGCTGGATGTCAGCATGGACTGAGGCGGTAAGCTGGAGTCACGCTTAAGCCCGCCATCTTGACGAAAAACCGGCAGTTTAAAACAGCCGTGGTTTTACAAATAAGACACGTGGCCAGAAAAACATAAAGATTTACAGTAAAGTCAGACTTGGATGAAGAAAATCTCTAAAGGTTTACAGTGTGTTTAAAAATATACGTGAGACTGAGAGAGAAAATGAAACAACAAAGTGGTAAATAAATAAAAAAGCCGGCGTTGTGGTGGCACACGCTGATAGGATTTACTCCAGAGGCAGAGGCAGGCAGATTTCCAAAGAGAAACCCTGTCTCAGAGAAAAATAAATAAAAGTAAAATAAATAAAGTAATAATATATAAATAAATAAGCCACGTAAAGATGGAAAATACACAGAGAATCTGGATACTGTACGCTATTGTGTTTTTCAGTTTTTTCATTGCTAAGGAAGGAACGACTGATAAAGTACACTTGCTTATAAATGCTGCTGAATTAATTCAACTTATATCTTTTGAAAATGCCTTGACTTCAAAATTTAAGTATAAGGATATGTTACTCGGAAAAGGAGTTTTAGTTTATGTTTCTACAGAAAATGAAAAGCTGAGGATTCCTTCCAGGCTTCTGTGGTTTGACGAACCAAAACCCCCGGAAGCAGTGGACCAGATGTTCCAACAATTGAAACAGCTAAGATGATGCAGCTTTACAGACCCCGAAAATAAGGACTTACACAGGTTTCTGAGTTTTGTCATGATCCCCATGGTATGAACAGCGCCCCCTTCCAGCATGAAGCAGTTTGGAATGAGCGACATCCCAATTCCCATCTTGTTTATAAATCTTTGTTTTCATTTAAATGGGATTGTTTATAATTGGTTAATGATCACAACCAATCTCTTTTTAATGGTAAAAAGGGGAATTATGGTATGGGTATTGTTTTTCATTTATTGATACAAATTCAAGGTCAATTTTGTGATGTGTATATTTCTCCTCTTGATTAAGTATTGTGCTTATACTGATCTTTTAAAACATAATGCATAATTGAATACAGACTATAGATAGTTACGTATAATAGAATTTATAGTTAGGTAAGTTAGGTTTTCTAGATATATAGAGATGTATTTGAGATAGATATACAGTCTTCAAACCTTTCAAAGACCTTCAGAAAATGGCATTTAAAATGGTTTAGGGTTTTTCTTGACACTGAGAAATGTCTGCTCCTGGCAGCACCAATTATGTCTGAGAGGAAGATGGGCATCGAAGAAACTTGTTATGGAGTTTGCTTTCAACATGGCAAGGTTAGCCATTTGGGCAAGAAACTGCTTTTGCCTGGACTGCTTGACTGTTGCTGTATAATCTGGATATGCAGGACCCACAGGAAAGTGACTGCTGAACTCAAATAGTCCTTCAGGGTTCCTGCTTCATGAAAGAATCTACGAGACTTTCTGCAGGACACAGAAAAATGACTGACAGACTGCTGATGCAGATGGACAGTTTGAAATTTCCTGCTTTGCTGAGACGTGTTCCAGACACACTGTGGCCTATGGGCTGAAGATGGATGCCCCAACGTTACAGAGGAACTTTGGGTGACTGTCCAGGTGGCAAGATGTCTCTGTCATTTCTAGTGTTTATATATTATCCTTCTGTGGTCTTTGATGGAGTTGAAGACAGATAGTTATAATTATAGTTTTTCTTAGTTATGATAAAAGATAAGCTACATATAGGACTTTGGACTCACAAGGATGGGATGGATGATATTTTCTTTAGATCTTGCTAAATGTTAATAGACAAAATGTTGTAACTGTGTTCTTACTTGATAACTGTTCTGTCATATACAATTTGACTATTAAAGTTAAGACCTTTCTTTTTGTTTAAACAGAAAAGAGGAGATGTTGGGGAAGTCCTGTGTATATGTCAATAAAGCACTGTCTGGCCAATAGGAATCTAGATAGGTGGGGCTAGGAGTCCAGGAGGATTCTGGGAAGGAGAAACACAGAGAGAGTCGACATGTATCCCCGGATAGGAGCCCGGAAACTTCTCCGGTAAGAGACATATTTAGATTAAAAATTATGAGGTAACTACTTAAGTCAGAGCTAACCAGTAAGAAATAAGCAAGGCCAACAGCTTCATAATTAATACAGCGTCTTGTGTGTTATTTGGGGACTACAATGCGGCAGAGCCCAGGCGACTTGTGGGGGATAAACCAAAGCGGCTAGCAAAAGAAAAAGCTTCTCTTAACAAAAGACTGTCTTGGATCAGTCAAGTACTGAACCGAACTCCTGGAATCCAGTAGTAGAGAGGGAGGAGTGATGAGCAAAGGGGTCAAGATCATGCTTGGGAAACCCACAGAAACAGCTGACCTGAGCAAGTGGGAGCTCACAGACCCCATTCTGATAGACAGGGAACCAGCATAAGACTGAACCAGGCCCCTTGAATGTGGGTGTCAGTTGTGGGGGGGCTAGGCAGACTATGGGGCTTCTGGCAGTGGAACCAGTATTTATTCCTAGTGCATGAATGGGCTTTAAGAACCCATTCCCCATGAAGGGATACTTTCTCAGCCTAGACACATGGGGAAGGGCTTAGGTCCTACCCCATATTATGTGACAGACTTTGATGATCCCCCATGGGAGGCCTCACCCTCCCTGTGGAGTGGATGGGGGTTGGGATGGGGGGATCGGCGGGGGATATAGGAGGGAGAAAGAACAGGGATTGATATGTAAAATAATAGTTTCTAATTTAAATAAAATTTATATAAAAAAGCAATTAAAATATTTTTAAAAAGATTTTCTTGGGTAAAGAGAGGCTATAAGGAGTTGAGAGTCCCCAGCATTGCCATCCCTGGCTCTTGTCCCACCTGAGTGCCCTTCTGTCTCATGTGAGCAAGACACTGCATCCTGCTGTTTGAGTTGGCTTTGTCCTGCTCTATGATTTCAGTTCCTTGTCTCTGTTTTCCAATGTGTGGGATCGTTTCCCTCTTCAGAGCATGACTGTTTTTCTGACTTGAACAATCATCCAGAAAACCTTGGTAATAAGGCCGGCCTTTGTGCCATTACTTGCTTTTCTAATAATATATGTCTTTCTCATCCTTCATACTTGATGACATCAAATTGCAGCTGAAGCAACTGCATGGGAAAACGCAACAGTAACAACAACAAACCACTTTGCTCTCTGGATGGAAACTTGCAGTTGTACCAAGAGAAACTAAGAAAAAAACTGCTTGTGTCTGAAGAAGCTGGAATAAGGAACTAAGAGCAGATAACTATTTCAGGATCTCATGCTAGGGGTAGTAGGTTATTAGGATGGTTTAGTGTGTTCACTGGACAAGGAAAGCTGTGATGTCAGGTCAAGTAAAGGCCTATATTATGACATATCAAAGGCCTGGCTTGACTGAGGTCTTCATGCTGGACTCAGGGTTCTTATGGTGGTGGGAGCTCCTTCTAGAACAGAGCCTACCTTGCTTCCTGGAGGTGTGCCAACACTTCAGGAAAGAGCCTTACTGGTGAAACTGGTCTTTCATAATGTAAACTCAGAACTGATGTATGATATACATTCTTGGTCATGATGACATTGACCAAGATGATGTAAAAAGAGTTCAATGGGTGGTGTTCTGGAGTTCAATTATAGCCATGAGGAGTCCTCAAGTCAGCTGGGAGAAGGGCTCTGCTCATAGCTCCAGGACTAACCACAATGAACATCTCTGTTCCTTGCTTCCTGCAAGCATTTCTCTTTAATTTTTAATTAATACCCAAGTTTTTAAAGAAATGAAACTGTTCTTTTCCTGGTCTTGGAACATAAAAAGTCCATATGATCCAGATCTGGTCAAACAGCCATTCCAAATCGTGTGTCTATTCAAAATAGTTTGCATTTTGGTGATGAAGAGACAAATGACTCTTGATGTTAACACTAATTACCACATCCATCTCTTCCTGTATCTTTCTGTCACTCAGTGAACATCTTTAGGCATTTAAGTACATTTTAGTTGATTTTTTATCCATTAAAACTAAAAGAGGAACCTGTGTTCATACTCCATGCAGGTTTCAGAAGACGTCTATTCCTTCTCCAAGCCAGTGCTCTTTCTCTTGTTAGGACTGAGAAGACAATTAGTGTTCCAAAGAAAGGATGCGTAGAAGGGCAAATTCTCAAGAACAGAAGATACAGTGGTTAGTAGTTGGACCACAGTATTTCTAGTTTCACTGACTTTATTCTGGCAGTAGCCTAGGAAGTGAATCCAGATCTTTCTAAACCCTGATTTAATTGTAGCATTTGAGGAAGAGTTCCAGATATTACATGATCTCCTGTGGGTTTAAAGGAGGGTGGGTGGTCCATGGAAGTTCTATGTGGGAATTCCCTTTGAGAATTGGTTTCAGGATGTACAGCCAAACAGGTAATTGAATTAGAGATGGCCACCAATTTTTTTCTGAATGCTACTGAAGACACTGGATGGAAGCAATTCACACCAAAACATTTTTATTACCATCTTTTAGATGCTAAGTTTACACCATGACCAATGAACCCCGGATTGTGATAAATGGGTGGCCTTGTCAGTTATTTTTTGGGGGGAGGATATAATATGCATTTTAAGTTTATAGTATTATTTTAAACCTGTTGGGGCATTGCCATCCTGGAACATATAAGCTTGAACTCTGAGTGAGAACAGTGTAGGAGGTCCTGAAACTTAAGGACTGCCATGTCCCAAAGGTTAGAGATCTAAGTCCATGTGTTTCCACAAGATAATGAATTTTAAGTTGTCCTAAGGTCTAAACTATAAAAGGTCATTGACTCTCCAATATAATGAATTCATCTCAGAAACACTTCCTTTAATCACCCTAATCAATAATAATTAAAATATTATATCCATTTATCTATTATCACCCTAATCAATAGTAATTAAAAATTCTATCTATCTATCTATCTATCTATTTGTTGTCTATGTCTTTGTCTCTGTTCTCATGTGTGTGTTTGTACACATACCATGGCTCACATGTGGAGTTCAGAGGATGACTTTGAGGAGTCAGTTCTTTCCCTCTACTATGCGATCAAACTCAGGTCATCATTCCTGGTGGCAAGTACCTTTATTCATTGAGCCATCATGCTGGCCTCCACAGTAGCTTTTTATCTCTTGTATATGCCATAAAATGTCATTGTCTGTGTTAGTGAGCTTCATATCACATCATTGCAATCAAGTACCTGAGCTAGCCACGAGAGAAAAAACTTACTTCTGGCTTGTAGTTTCAGAGTTTTAATTCTTGATGACTTGTTCTGTTGCTTTGATGTATGGTGTCAAAGGCCATCATGGTGGAGACTATGTGGACAAGGAATCAGGTCACCTCATTGCAGCTAAGAAGGAAAGAGAGAGAGAAAGAAGGAGTCAACATCCCAATATTCCCTTCAAGTGTATTCCTTTAGTAACCTAACTTCATGAGGTTCCACCTCTAAAAGGTTTCAGCACCTCCCAGCACCTCCAGGCTTATTTCCAAGCATTTAGTACATTGGTCTTGGGTGAACATTCAGAGTCCAGTCTGTAGCAAAGAGGTGGTTTAAATTTTTTCTATACTCTGATACACAAGCTATTGTAGTTTTACTAAGTGTTAGTATTTGATGTATTTCTCCCATTACATATTAACCTGACACTTAGGCCACGGGATACATATTATTCTATCTCTCAGTATGTTTGTCACTGCATTTCCCATACAGTAGGTGCTGAGATAATATCAGTGAGTACCACATATTCCATCACTTAAATCTTTCCCCTCACTTTGGAGCACACAACTCCTAACTTTCAACTTCTGGTTTTAAGAACAAATAGTCCTTTCTTCAGCCTAAGCAGTTCATCTTCAACACTCATGTAATAAATAATTGCTGAATAATTCCTAAGTATCACGTGCTATTCTAGCACCAGAAGACACAGAAACAACCTAATTCTTGATCTCTAATCCTTAAGAATATGAAGTTTCAAGTCACAGAATACTGGACAACAGCCTATGAAATAGCAAAGCTGTCTGAAACAGTCATTTAAAAAGTTAGCTGGACTTGTTCACAACCCTTAGACTGAGAGGAGACAACACTACACAAGTGCTACCAAGAATTGTCCCCTGATGTTATTGTTGGCTCCCAGTCAAGGTTCTCCTTTCAGTGAAAAGTTTTCCAGCATTGGCTGGGGCTTCATTAAGACTTAGCCAAGGCTCATTCTTAAGAGATGTCTGTTTTTCCTGTTTACTTATCTTTTCATTTATTTGGGAGTATTTACTTCTTGACGTTTTATGTAGAAAGTCATCGTTAATCTTCTTAAGTGGCCAATGCAATAGGCATCCTTCAGGGGAGAACATGCTGGACAGATGCTTGGGATTTGGTTAGACATGGTTCCTTTAAATCAGTGACTGCGCTGACCACCTCAGTCAGGCAAACATGTAGGTAGACTATGGAAAGCCTCTGAACTCTTCAGATCCTAAATCATGACCACCATCACTGCAAAATGATCTCTGGTTCCATTTGTATTTTCCTGAGCCTTTATTTTTCTTACTAAGATTCAAATAATATCTAGTTGTTTCCTAGTCTAAACACCAATTATACTATATTGAGTATTATTCCAAATTTATTTTCACTCAGAACTTTCTCTGAAACTGATGCCTTTAAGATATAATCAAGTCAAAATGAAAGTCATATTGAATTGCTGCTGTTCTTTTAAGGGACAAATAATTTAGATTTAGAGGCATACATGGGAAAATGTCATGAGAAGATGGAAGCAGGAGCTGGAGTTATGCTCCCACAAGCCGAAGAGTGTTGAGGATCACTGGAACTCACCAGCAGCTATGAGGAAGTGGGGGAAATCCTCCTTGCAGTCTTCAGGAGGATCATGGTCCTTCCAACCACTGAATTTTCAACTTTTGCCCATGACTTGCAATAAAATAAGCTTCTATTATTTCAAATCACTATTTACTGGGGTCTTACTCCAGCGAACCCAGAAAACCAATATAGCAACAGATTCCCATAGAAATCTAGCACAGCAGGAGTGAACAATGCAACATCAGAACCAGACAATACACAGTTTCTTTCTCCATGTTTTTTTCTTGGTTTACTCCAGATTGCTGCTATGCAATAGACTCAGGGACTATAACGAGCATCCTGTTATGGGATAGTTCACTCTGGGCTCTGAGGTCATAATGTCTTGGTCAATGAAGTCGCTCAGGATTCAGCTTGAATCTATTTAATTCTGGAGAAGAATATTTGAACTTTGGGCTAGATGAAAACAACAAGATTTATACATCATTACCAAACCTATGTTGATTCTCGGAGACCATATTAAAGGGCCTATAGCTGTGTTAGTAAAGAATATGATAGTCAAAAGGTCAAAACTTAATGTTTCCCACTGTGTTTGTCTTTGACAAGCTCTTTCTTTGGGAATGTGGTCCTAAGGAAGTGGCAAACAGAAGAGAGGATGGATAGAAAGTGATTCATGGGCACTTTGAGTTGTCCACCATTACTCAGAACTGGTGTTAGATACTTGTAGAGCACTTAAGAGTCTTAGGCAACATGTCTCAAGAATATATCCTTGGGGATAAAATGAGGAAGATTTTATTTACTGGCTTATTTCTTTTAGAGGGATGCTAGCTATATTCATTAGCTTTATCTTACTTCCAGTACGCACATGCTAAAGGGTGAGGAAACTTCCTCTGTCATCTACCCCATAGTAGCAGGGCAAGAAATGAAAGACACCAAGTGCGGCCTAACCTGAGGCAGAACTCAATTGTTTGAAGTTATTGTGCTGTTTATTGGCAGAGCAGTGACTGCAGAAAGAGCTGGAAGCAAGCTGAAGACCTAGGATATAACCAAAGCAGACACATCATTTTCTTTTACTATATTCTTTCCATTGGTGAGACTATTGTCTCTTAAGGCAAGGATAGCTTATCATTATAACTATTTAAAAAGCTCAACACCTTGCAAACTAGGTATGCTGGAAAAGCAAGAGAGAACTCATCAAATGGGGGACCTACAACAGCCCCAGAGTGCGATTCAGACCATTAAAGAAGAAATTATTAAAGATACAGGTCTAGATGCAAAAATGCAGTCAATCTCAAGTAGAATGGACAAAAAGCCACTCTTTCCTCCAGCTGTTTCCCCAGCACATTCATTTTCTGAAAGGCATATTGGCTAACTCATTTTTTAATAAGCCCCCCCTCTTACAAGACTGCTCAGTTTGTGTCTGGAGCTCTGTGCTATGTTCCCTCTGTAGCTCTGAACACCAATTTATAATGCAGAGTTTATGACTGGCCCACCTAATACTCTCAACAAGTCCCTCTTAGCTCGTGGATGGACTGCCGCTGGTTCATGGAGTACATTCCTGTCCATTTTGTTACATTTGGGGAGGGGCCAAAGGGCATACAACATAACACTTAGAGCACATAGGATCTAAGGTCAACATTCACAAGAAGAATCTGGAGACAGAGACACCAAGAAAAATATTCTAGCATGTGTATCATGCGTAGATGTAGTTGTCTGAACTGGGAATCCAAAGACATAAGTTCAAGACTGGTACGTGGCTCACATATTTAGGTACCTAGTTTAACACTCTTCCTATGAAGAAGAAAGGGACACTGATGGAATTTTGAGCCTGCTTCTAGTTTTTAGACTTGAAGTCCACTCTCAGAAACAGATCCACCTGCACATAAAGGAAGCAAAGACACATTGTTATGGTGATGGCCTCTTTCAGTGAATAGAAGTGAGCTAAGCCCTGGGGCATTGCCAGAAATGTCATCTTTGTCTAGGAGAGCTCCCGATAAAAATCCAGTTCAGCTTGTAATTTACTTCAGAGCCATCTGAAAGACACCTACCCTTTCCGCCTTTATTCTCATGAAAGATAAACGTGAGAAGCAGAGAAGTTTCCAATCCCCAGTGAAAGACTTCTGGATGTCCCAGCATAAACACAGGTGTCTCTGCTTTTAGACTTACTATGAAGAGAATGTGTGCATCTTATCTTCTTACACATCGGCTCCACTGTGGCCATCATTCAGAGTAAAGATCCGGGCATGGAGGATTCCTGAGAAAGCTTAGAGCCACCGCATTGAGGGGAAAACCTGAGCTTGGAGAGGCCAGTTCACTCCTTCCACTCAGAGGCTCTGGTGACAGGGGTCTAACAAGGTTCCTTTTTGCCTGTGTAAAATGACCTCCGCCCTCCTTTTCTCTCCACTGATATCAGTTGAATTTCACCAGTCATTATCGCTGTCTTAAGGTTGTAGGTTAAAATGCCCCTCAATTGTCTGGATCTGCAATGGGCCCTGCTGCCATTCTCCTATTGCTGAAGAAGTCTTGATGGGGTCACAGGACTCAACAAAACACTTCACATTAACAATTCTGTTCTATGGGGCTGAAAGGGCATAGAGAGCTGTCTTGTTCCACTGTGGGAGTTCGACAAGAACATAACACTTCCAACCTGTAAAAGCAGGAATGGCCACTTTACGTGGGAAAATGTCCCCTGGGTCATTCGAGTCTACTGCCTAAGTCATATAATGCTACTAAGAGGGAGATTATAGCTTTGTTTTGCAGTTGATGTGGGTCATTTCTGCCTCTGTTCTTTTAAGACAGTCATTTGTTATGCACCACAGACAGTTGCTCAGGTTGGAACCATAGTATGCTCTGGTTTCTATGTTAAACACAGGAAGAGAGGTCATTTTATCTCTCAATCACTGCTGTTTCTTCGATGTTGTTCCTTAAGTGTCTGAGGTGTTCCACAACAAGGAACTGAGATACACATGGAAAGCTTTCTTCTGGAAAACCAAGCCTACGAGGAGAGCTCAAAGAGCCACAGTTTCCCTGTGCCTCTGGTGGCACACCTCTCCTCCTGTTAGCATTCCTAGGAGTTCCACTGGGACCTGCAGAGCTATGTGAATGCATGCACAAGCTCTACCTTTTTAAAAAGGATGCTTTTGTTCTGACATCCTGCTTCCAGAAACTTTCAAGGGAAAAGTGGTCACAGGGGTCTGTATGAATGGCACCACCCAAAGAAAGGCTCACATAGTTCCTGAGTGCTCCATTGTAGGGGAAAAGGCTGCCAGGAAATGAGGCTGCAGGTTTGCCTGACTAAGCAGAGGATAGGGTTGGGTTAGGGACAGTGCACACGCAGCATCATGACCATTTCTACTCCACCCTCATGTTCCTGATGGAATCAGGTCTCTGGCCAAGTGACTGATACTACTTGAGACTCTGGAGGCTCATGACTTCCTCTCATTTTATGGACATGATTCTGGGGTTCAGAGCGGGAAAAATAACTTCTCAGCCTGTGAATATGGAGAGTGTGTCTTATACTCCTGGTTCAAGTCAGGTAGGAAGTTCTGTTACACCATGCCACCTGTGTGTTGTGACACCCACTCTCCAAAAATGTTTGTCTCTCTGCCACTCTGCCAATCCTGCAGCACCTGACTGGCCAATCCAATGTCCTTCCAGTCGATGCCTGGGCTTCTTTTTTAGCCTTGCATAACCCATCCAATAGTAATTTGTCCTCCTGTCTAAGCTGAATAGGGCCTGGTTTACAGAAGAAAGTCAGTTTGATTTTCATGAAGAAATGTCATGGCAAAGCAAGGCACATTAAGAATGTCTTTGATAATAATTTAAGCTGTGGCCAGCTCTGCTCCAGTATGTGGGATATAAAGGCACACAGGAATGGTGTTTTGTAAAAAGAGCTGGGTATTCCTTATAACAGATGAAGACATTAATGGTAACTACAGACACATGTTCATTCCTTTGAAAAATGTCATGGGGACTAGAAAATAAAGAAAATCATATAGGAAGCTATAGGTACCTACCTGTTTCCCAAAGAGAATGCTTTTTCATCTGGTATTTGAGGATAAGGTAACCATAGTTGTAGGGAATCAGAAGCAAGAAGGATGCAAAGTAAGGGGATTGTTCTGTCATGGAAGACTGGGCTGGGTGTGTGCCCAGGTGTGGTCCTTATTTAGGAAAACAAGTTGAACTGGAGCCATGTTGGAGTGGTCACCCAGTCACCAGAGGTTAACTAGCAAGTCTTGCCCTAAATAAACTGATGCATGCATTCCCATCAAGGGACCTACTCTCCAATCTCTGTCTCAGTTTCCCACTGGGAACATTATGTAGAATCTCTTGATGACAGTCTAGACTGGAACAAGTAAGATGAGCAAGGGTTTTCAAAGTAGGGTAAGCTGGCTAATCACAGGCGGGGACATATGTTAAACAGCCTGCCTTTGAGGAGGCTGTAAAATATTTCCCGGTAGGGCTAGATGGAGGAAAGAGCTTACATGTCTAGTATTCCCCATCTTTCATCTTTTCTTCCAAGGCTTGGTGCAAAATTTCAAATAAACATGTTGCTCCACAAAGGCAGCCTCACAGACAAATGGATTTCAATCTCTCCATGGCTTGAATCAACATCATCCAGGAAGGCTGCGTGGAAATGCAAGATGGATCCTGCCTTACTTTAATAGATTTTCCATCATGGAGCTCCGTTCTGCCCTAAAAAGGGAAGGCAAAAATACCAGATACCCCATGATTGCAACTGTGCTTCCCTGGAAGTGAAGGGCGTAGTGACAGTTGCATGGTATGTGCGGGCAATTACGACATTTCCATATCCTAACTATAAGCATGAGATGATAGCAGAGAAAACGACTGCTGAAAATGGATGGAACTAGAAAATATCACCCGAGTGAGGTAACCCAGGCCCACAAAGACAAAGACAAACATGGTATGTACTCACTCGTAAGTGGACACTGACTGTAAAGTAAAGAACAGTTATGCTACAATCCACAGACCCAGAGAGGCTAGTAGCAAGGAGGGCCCGAGCGGAATGAATAGATCTCCCTGGGAAAGGGAGTTAGGGGCGATTTCCAGGGTGGCCTGGGGGTGGGCAGGCATGGGAACTTGAGGGATCTTGTTGGGGGAAGGGTGCAGGGGGACAGTGCTGAAAGAGATTAATGGAAAGGGGAGCTTCTGGGGTCTGGTAGACGCCTGATGCATGGGAAACTCTCACGAGTTCATAAGAATGAACCCAGCTAAGACTTCTGGCAGCAGTGAATCACGAGCCATGCCCTGTGATCAGGTTGGTGACTACCCCAATTGTCATCGGAGAGCCTTCATCCAAAGACTGATGAGACAGATCCAGAGATCCAAGGCCAAACATTGTGCCTAGCTCAGGGAGTACTGCGAAGGAGAGGGACAGGGGATTGTAGGAGCCAGGGGCATTAGGAACACAGCAGAAAAAAAGAAACAGGTAGCTTGGCTCATGGGAACTCACAGAGCCTGAAGCAACAACCAGAGAGTCTGCACGGAACCGACCTAGGCCCTCTGTATATGTGACAGCTGTAGCGTAGCTTGGTCTCCTTGTGGGACTCCTGGCTGTGGTATCAGAGTCTGTCTGCGGTGCTTTGGTGGGCTCTTGAGAACCTATGCCTGAGGTGGAATTGCCTTGTCCAGCTTGACATACTTTGCTGATGCCCACGGAGGCCAGCCCCTTTCTAAGCAGCTTTGAGGAGCGGTGGATTGAGAGGGGAGCAGAGGGGAAGTGGAGGGGGGAGGAGAGGAGGTAGTGGAGGCTGCAGTTGGGGTGTAAAATAAATTAATTAAATTAAAAATAAAATCAGAAAAGAAAGAAGATGACTGTTAAAGACAGCTTGCTTTGGTTTAGCTATGAGACCTCCAGTGTCCCTTTATTTGTCCAGGGGCAAGCTAAGGCCACTGGAGCTGAGCTGACATCAACAGGGGTGAGGTGACTTCCCTGGGACTCGGGGCTGGTGGAGTTCACGGAGAAAAGTCTCCTATCTCCAATTTAGGATTTGTTTCTTCCAACCCACACCTGGCACAATAAATGTTCCCTAAATTAGTTTGTTAGCCCCCTAACAAAACAGTGGAGTCTGGAATAAGAGGATGGAATCTTTAGGATGACTTCCTAAATATCACTGCTGTCCAACTCTAGCTGCTCTCTAAGTCTCTTTCTGGGTCTTGCTGTTGTCAAAACTTTTCAGGTAACGCTGCCCATCTTCTTGTTCTCTAGTTTAGGATTGGGGAGAAAAGACCAAGGCAGGTCAGGAAAGCAAGCTCCAAGGACAGAAAAAG
The DNA here is from genome assembly GCF_017639785.1 of Mesocricetus auratus. Lineage (NCBI taxonomy): Eukaryota > Metazoa > Chordata > Mammalia > Rodentia > Cricetidae > Mesocricetus > Mesocricetus auratus. Next base: position 35,166,249 of record NW_024429194.1, on the reverse strand, counting down.
AGGTAGGGGAGGAAAGTGTGCAAAGCAATTGATTACAATTGAATGCTTGATATATACCAGGTCTCATCACCCAAGTTATTTTGTTTAATTCTCAAAATAATCGTGTTGTCATCCTTGAACTTAAAATTGTATAATTTAAGGAAAGCAAACAGCCAGAAAGTAACAGAAAAATTATACCCAGGGACAATGAGTGGCAGAAACTGGTTCTTTCTACTCTAGAGGAAGGCAAAGGAAATAGTGTGATACGGTTTGCCCTTTAGAGCAGATCAGAATGTCATGTTTCCTCTTAAGTACAGAGTTATTTCATTATTTTGACAGGGGGGCTGAGAATTGGCAAAGTTGGTGTTTACCTTTCTAGTGTCATCAAAGAAATGGGAGATGGTGTCCCAAGTCTCTCATGAGTCAAGTGTGCATTGTAGATGCACCCAAGGCTAATGATCCATGTGTAGCGATTTGACATTTTGGAAGGGAAGTGCCTGTAGGGATACCTGGCCTTTTTATATTCTAGAATGGAGGGTCTGTTCACAGTTAGCAAGTGCAGAGGAATTTCATAGAGATCCTGGAAGCCCTGAAGGAAGACAATCCACAAAACTGTCCTTGTCCCTTCTGTTGGTAGCTGAGCCCCACCTACCTAGCATCCTTTTGGAGTAACCGCGGTGAAAAAAATTGTCCCCATGCCAAGAGGAAGTCTTTCCTGGCTCCTTTGGGTGTAGCATAGGCAGCAGATGTTAAAGGTCAGCAACACAGATTGTCTTAAATGGCAAGGAAGCTGCCGTGTAAGCAAAGCAGAAGCAACTGGTTGGGAGCTTTGTTCAAACACTGGAACCTGGGAGGGGCTGGGAAAGGATGAATAAGAAGTGTCCAGGAGTCCAGGATGCAGGGTCAGGAAACTGTGGACACCCTGCACTGTGGAAGCAGAAGAACCTGGGGATGACACAGAGCATTCCACTGCAGCTGTAGGCTGGAGGAACAGCAGGCTTTGCTCATCACCCAGCTAGGTTTCTCTCCCATCTGCCAGCACCTTCCTTCTCTTTCCTCATCTTCTCTTCCATCTTCCCTTTCCCCTCTCCTTTGCTTTCCCATTACTTCTCCCCCCACTCTAGTCTCCCTATTCTGCTTCTTTCTCTCCATCTTTTTCTCTGTCATCTTCATCTCCTGCTTCTAGTCAAGGATGTATAACCTGTGGTCCATGGGCTTCAAGCGCCAGCCTGTGGTCAAAGACAGCACAAATACACATGAATACAAACGTATTTAAAACATTATGAGATGATGTGCACATATGTAAACACACATGCATGAACTCAACTGCATAGTTTACAGGCGTGAACTCCATAGAGGGCAACATTGCATGGCAATGGCAAAAGGTTGTACATGTCTGTAAGTGTCTCAGTATTATTTCATGGAACCCAGGAGTCTTAAGCTTAATTTAAATTTGAGCTTCACCATGTCCTCAGCTCGTGATGTTGGGAGTCCCTGAACTTCAAAGTTCTCAAGAAACTCATGCCTACCTCAAGGTATTAAGCTGGTTTGGAATATCCAAAAAGATAACACCTGTAAAAATACCACACCCAATGCACAGAACATCATGGGGTTCCCTGATGCTTTTACCCTCTACTCAGGAGACTAAGTAGGAGCTTGACACAGGACTGGGAGGAACACTTACCAAGGTACATTGTGGAGTTTCCTATGCAGTCGTCCCTATTCTGTTCCCTAGATTTTTTCCCTCATGTACCTTTCACGAATACACCGAGTTATGTGGTCTAAGTCATGACTCACAGGTATTATAAGCTATTCTTGCTGCTGCACAGTTGTTGAAGTTGTTGACGCAATGGGAAAAAAATCCAGGAACTTCTGGAACTCCCAGTCCCTCTTTGTTCCTCTCCTTCCCTCTCCACACTCAGAATCCATTGCTTCCTCTTGTTGAGGGACTCGCACTGGACAACCCTAGTGCTCGCACTCACTGAACAGCTCCTGCTCTAGCCCCTTGATCTTCTCTGATGTCCGGGATCAAATGCTCTTTTTGGTTTAGGGGGAGAGACTTTCTCTCTGTATATTGGGCATAGGTAATATCAAGCTTTTTATTTTTTGTATTTATAAAATCTTGATTGCTCTTTACAGAGTTTGTGTTGGCACACGACACATGGAAGTATCCCTCAGGTCACCTCGATGACTTCCTGTTATGGAACTATGGCACCCATCACCATTGACTCCTCAGAAACTGGAAAGATGAGCCATTGGGTGTGACACACACAAGCTCCACTCACCACTTTTCCTTTGTAGCCTGATTCACAGTGTATAATTATGTTTGTGTTTTTTCTCCACTCCCAGGCTCTAAGTCTCTGCGAGGGCAAGGATCACACATATTTAGTTCACTCAACTTTTGTTATGTACCCAGCATCTTATATTCTATAACTGCGTAGACCAATTCTAGCTATATACTAAACCACTAAGGGAGTTAGTAACAGGAAAATCAACCCCTCTCTCTCTCTGTCTCTGTCTCTCTGTCTGTCTCTGTCTGTCTGTCTGTCTCTGTCTGTCTGTCTGCCTCTCTCTCTCTCTCTCTCTCTCTCTCTCTCACACACACACACACACACACACACACACACAAGCACACATCACCACCGCCATTGCCATCGTCAAAACAAGCAAAAGGTGCCAACACTTTCGCAGGCATTCTGTACCAACTGGTCCAGGTGGTACCTCCCCATCCTAAACACTCTGCAAAGTGATGCTGCATTAAAGCCCATGTGCTGTGTCTGGGCTTCATGCCTTGCTATTCTGCACTTGTTGCCTACCTGTCTCTTTTCCCTAGCCAAAGCTGCAGCTCCTGGCTGTTGGCTAGCCCATTCCCTCACGAGCCTGTTTTGGCCTGACTCATTCCAGGGCCCACCCTAACACATTCCTATTTCTCTTTAAATGACTATTTATGGCCTGTTACCTCCAGGACACAGCTCCTGATGAAAACAGCCCAGACCCAGCACCTCCGGTGTAATTTAGAATCCAGTCCTCCTTAAAATGCTTTTACACTGTTTTTCATAACCATGTGCTGCTGTTGGCAGTCCCTTAAGTGTGATTGATCTGGACTGTAAGCTCCTTGAGCATGGCCGTCTCCCAAGGGTTGAGATGGCATGAACTGCTTCGGCACCATCAGGTCGAACCATGTAACCAGAAAGTGAGACAAGAAGGCGTTCATTCTATAAGTGTGAGATGTGGGCAGACAGAAGCAGGCCAGCTGGGCATGGGGATCTCTGCTACACTGCAGATACTTGGGACAACTGAGGATGGAAGGATGGTTGTTGTGGTCCTTTCCTGGAGCCCAGTGAAGACTCGGCTTGTGAGAGGTCACACCTGTACTCTGTGACCTCAGAAGACGAACCCAGTTTAGAGGGTGGGAAACAGCTGAAGCCAGTCCAGTGGAAGAACGGGTGGTTTTTACAGTTCCAATGGTCCCAGTTGGCCTGTGTAGGCTCCTCAGCATCAGTGATTTGTAGAACAGTCCCTTGTTATGCTCTGCCACCTCCCATATTCCCACCTAATTTTAATTTTTTTCCTTAGTTTTACTTGTTCTTTGAGAATTTTGCACAACGTATTTAGATCCTATTCTCCTCTTCTCCCAAACTCCTTTTAGATCTATCTCCCCTTCTTAGCCCACCTAATTGTACTTTCTTTTAAAATGCTTAAATCAACCAACTTGGCCTTTCCTCACCTTTACGAGGGCACCCATGAAATTATAGTTTATGTGTACGTGATTAATAGCCCCACGCCCACGTACTCACACACACAAACACACATGGTATTCACAGGTATATTTTTGTAAGTGCTTAGGTCAGGATACCATAGATAGTGTCATAGATACCAAGCAAAGTGTCAATCCCCTCCACAAACCTGAGCCAGTGTAGTGATGTCATACAGATCGCCCTTTCCAGTTTGGGATGCTCGTGTGACTTTTCTAAATCCTAGCTTTTTTTCTAAACTCTAGACAACCATGCCTGTCTGTGGGTAGAGGTGTCAACATGTGTCCAGCCCCCACCTGCACCGTTCAGTGATCCAGTTTATCATAAGTCCTATATGGTGTTCTGAGTTTCGGTCAAATGAAGGCATGGGACAGTGGCCCTGGCAGCAGGAGAGTGTCTTTCTGGAGCTGGGGCTACCAGAGGGGAAGCCATCTAGAGCCATCAAGGCTGATGCCTGCCTCCACCTTCAACACCTCAACTACAGCTGTGCCTTTAAAGACTTAGGACATGAACACCTGGTCTCTGGGTGACACTTCTTACTCCTCACTGCCCTGACCTTTCCCAGTTATCTTTTCTGGGGAGGCGTCTTTCCTTTATACTATGCCTTCATGAGTTTGTGAGTCGATTGCAAACTCTGTGTGTGTGGAATGCAGTGTGGACAGGAGTGTGTGTACATGTGGCTATGTAAATGCATGTGATATGGTAGGTGTGTATGATGTGTGTGTGCCATGCATGTGGTAAGTGCATATGTATGGCACATGTGGTATATATAGTTCATAATGTGTAAATGTATGTAAAATATAATGGTGTGCATGTTATGTGTATATGTGACATGCTGTATATGCGTGATGTATAGTGTAGTTATACATGTGTACTGTATATTTGCTATATATGCACATGGGCTATGACTGTGTTGTGTGTATCTTTATAATTGGTATACAGTGAGTATTTATGATAGGTAGGCAATATGTGGAAAGTGTGTATGTGATATGTTGAACATTGTTTATTTATGGCCCATGATATTTGTATGGCCTGTGTAGCATGTGATGTTTGTATGTTATGTGGTATGTGGTATGATATGAGTCTGTATGATACACGATATGAATTTGGTATTAGTGTGTGTGTGTGTGTGTGTGTGTGTTTAAGGGTGGGTTGTTAATAATGAATAGGGACTGCAGAAAAAGGCTTTAGGGGAGATTTCAAAAGTGGGAGTTGAGCAATTAATCCAGACAGACCTCTCTTATTGCAGATGTGGGAATACCCCACAGGCCTGCAGCTAACTAGAGAGAAATTTTCAGTCAGAATCCAGTTATCTGGCTGGGCCTCTTTCTGTGATACACTGACTTTTCCTGATAATTTATCCCCATGACATCAAATTGGAAATACAACATCTCTCTCTCTCTCTCTCTCTCTCTCTCTCTCTCTCTCTCTCTCTCTCTCTCTCTCTCTCTCTCACACACACACACACACACACACACACACACACACACACACACACACACACACACACACATACACACACACACCTTTCAGCCTGAGTTTATGAAGTGCATTCCTCCAGCCCGGGAAAATGAACACTGACTCGTTGGGCATTCATATTAAGCTGGAGACTAGGGTCATACCACTTTAGACTCCGGCATAGCCCCTGTACCACTCAGTCCATTGATTCTTTACCAAGCCAAGTCTCTCAACCTCTCCCATAAGCTCTGAACTTTCTGCTTTCAGTGGTAAACAGTTTGCTCAGGCACTCCTGTTCCTTTGACTCTCCTCTGGTCTGATGGCTGGGCAGTCCCTCAGAAGACCACTTCATCTGTTGTTGCCTGGGAAGGAGAGGAGGCTGAATCTCTTCAAGAGGAGAGCTAAAAAGTGTGCTGCTTTCCCAGGAATAATTAGTGCCTTGTGGCTGTTTAACCCTCATACAGGCCTTCTCCCTGGAGGCCAGCCAAGGGGAGGCCTTGCTTTAGGGCCTTGGCAGGGCAACACTGGGAAGCAATTTCAGCTCTTATTGAGAGTGAAGGGTCTCTCCGCCAGGGATGCTGGCCAGCCTCCGATATTCTAGGCGTTCTCTACTCGGGTCCCCCTTTATCCGTTTCCTTTCCTGGGGCTCTACGATGAGTGCTGTTTTATGTTTTCACAATCATTCCACAGTTGTTCTTTATCTGTGTGTGCGTTTTCCACACACAATATAAACAGAACCGTGAGTGCAGATGATGGGAGCTTTTCCAGTTTGGAACCCATTGTCATCTGGGTTCATGTGGTAGCCTATAATTTAAAAATGATTTGTGTGTGTGTGTGTGTGTGTGTGTGTGTGTGTGAGTGTGTGTTTGTGTTGAGAGAGAGAGAGAGAGAGCGAGAGAGAGAGAGAGAGATTGTTGATGTCAGAGGAATTAAATCTGGATATTAAGAAAGCATTTCCTGTCAAAAGTATTGTGAAAGCCTGTGACAGAGGACCAAGGAAAATTACTGGGATCCCCTTCTCTAACAAATCTTCAGGAAGAGGGATCTAGTTGTCTAACAGAAACCTGGCCCTGGGCAAAAGCTGTTTCTCGCCTTTCCTTCCAGCCATGGGATTGTTTTATGAGAAATGTTGGCTCTTGGAGATAAGCTGTTTGTGTGGTTCTTCCAAAGGGTTTTGCTAAATAAGCAAGGCACTCTATACCCTCCACTGTAAAGAAAATTCTTTCAAGGATTTTTTTTAACAAAATGAAAATTCAGTCAATATTATGAAGAGAGGGAAAGAGGACTACAGAGTAAAGATGGATCAGGAATAAGGCTGGTTCCAGGATATTCTTTTGAAGTAGGTTGTTTCAATGCCACTGAACTCTGTATTCTGGGAAAATATGATTTAATTAATATAGGGGCACAGTAGGGATTGTAATATGACCTGACAGTTAAGTCAATGGAAAAGGGATTATGGAGAGATAGAGAATGTCTGGATGGAAAGGGAAAGAAATGGAGAAATGGGAAGTGCTGGGTGGATGAGGAAGTTTGAGGGTTCCAAGGTATTCTGAGTCCATTGACCTACATGTAACCTGGGAAAATCCTGGTGCAGTTTCTGGGAAATGGAATGCTAAATCTGTGTTACTGTGGGGCATGCAGTTTCTTTCAGGATCTGTGGCAATCTAGTTCAAGTACCTCTGGGGTATCAAAGTCAGTGATGCTTAAATCCTTCATGCAAAATGGTGTGTAACATTTGCATGTAATCAATGCACATCTGCTCTCATCCTTCAAACCACTTCTAGTTAACTTACAATACCCACATGAAATAAATGCTTAAATAAATATTATATGAGGGAATGAAGACACACAAAAATATTTGGGCTCATTCAGTATGCATGCAATTGAAAGTCTATTTGATCTTCGGTTTCTTGAATTCATAGATGTGGAACCATAAGTATAGAGAAATTAATAACTATGGGGAAAATTTCAAGAAGAAAGAGGGAGTGCCACAGCATCCACTGTGGGCTGGGCAGGACTGGAATGGGGCACATTTTTCCTAGGCAAACACCTCTAAGCTTCTGCCTCACTGAGATGTTCATAGATGGCTTGTATTTCTGGAAACACATTCTTAGGTCTATGCATACCTGTGCATTATCCTTTTAGTTTAAATGCATGTACTCAGAGTGACGTGAATAAATCAGCCAGGAGACTGAGGATTTGCCAAGGATGCCAGGGGCAAATCTGGGCTGCAAAATACAGACACTGAGAGAGGCTAGAAAGGAGCAATTCACTGCATTCTCAATGCACGGTATATGCTTTTCAGGGGACTTATACTTTTCTAGATTTTGACAGGAGCAGTTGAAGGGGATTTAGCATGGAAGGGCTGAGGACTGCATGGTCAGAGCAGGCAAGGTCTGGTGTTTACTGTGCAGTTGCTAAAACAAAACAAAAAGCAAACAAACAGAGACTGCTAAATGGATTTGGCTACCAGCAGAGTGAGGGGAAATGACATTTGACATGTGTCTTCTTTTGTAGCTGACACAATGCATAAGGTGACAGGTCTTCTGTCTTGATAAATGTCCTGAAAGCTCCTTCTGAAGTTTAGGGTTCCTTGATGTTGAGAACTTAAGTCCTCAAGTCTCTGGATTGAGGGGGGCTGTCTCCCAGAAGACAAAGGATAGAACTGAGGAGTGGTTCTAAACTGCAAGCAAGAGTCAGTGTTCAAGGCTAGGTAGGACTAATTTTTAAGGGCCAGTAGAAAGCAGCTTGGAGTGCAGATAAGAAGGAGATATAAGAAGTAGGGTTCTTCTCAAGCTGGTGATTCTAGACTTCTCTTCATCCTAATGCAACCATCCTGTGCACCTAGAAATCATGGAAGGTGCCCTGGAATCCAGGGTTATCCTGCATAACTTGCAAAGAACACACTTGTATTTTTTCAACAGGCTTAAAAAGAATTAGTACCTATTGACTGTGCAAAGGGTTTCTAGGGTATTTTCATGTATTTATAGAACACGTTTTGATCCTGAGATGACTCAGGAAGTGTGGGTCCATTTCCCAGCTGTGGGACTATCACGGGAATGAAGCCAAGCAAGGGACCTGACCTCTTTTAGCCCAGTTTCCTCAGTAATATAGTGGGGCTTGGATGGATGATCAAAAGGTAACCTTTAGATCATAGTACTTTATAACTCTGTTTTCTGTGACCTCTCTTTTCCTTGGAGGGCTCTTCCATCATTATTTTTATTACTGTAACCTTCATTCATATTGATAATAGCTTTTGATTATTCCTCAGATCACTGTGGTTGGAAGCCAGGCACGTTATAAGCAATTATTACAGCAACTGAAATCCTACAGGGGCTGAAGAAGTGACAGTCACTGACTTCCCCTGCTTCCTATCCCCAGGCAGGCTCAGCCTTGATTCCCAGCCAGATGCCTTCTCCTGGGTCCAAAAGAGTCATGGCTGCAAAAGGAGAGAAGTGTGGCTTTGTCATTTGGAAACATTTGGAACGAAATGGCAACCCATTTAAACCATGCACACACACCTAATTTGGGAGGATGGAACATTAAGCAGCAATCAAGAAGTGAGTTGGGGGTGCAGTGGATCTGGTAGAGTGCTTGTCTAGCATTCTTCAAAGCCCTGGGTTTCCTCTCCAGCCCAACATGCAACCTGGTGTGGTGTTATATGTTTAGCATTCAGGAGGCAGAGGCAGGAGGGTCAGAAGTCCTAGGCTGCCTTTGTCTACAGAGTCACGAGGCTAGCCTGAGACACGTGAGACCTCTCAAAAAAGCAAAAGAAGGAGATGGGGGAGGAGGAGGAAGAGGAGGAGCGGAAGCAGTCTCCTTAAGGAGGAGACTATGATCCAGAACGTGTGACTTGATGTCTTTGCATATCCACTGGTGGGCTGTCCATCTTTATAGAAGTTGCTCCATCTACCACCCCTTAGAATTCTCATCTGAAAAATGGGGCCAAGTCCAGGTTCTACCTCATAGGGTTGTTTTAAGCCATGAGTTTGTGCATGGTAGAGCAAAGCCTGGCTCACAGAATTTAAAACAAATTGATCATTTTCATGACCCTCCTCTCCATATGTTACATTCAATACATAGTAACTAAAATCTAGTATCTTAATATCAAAAATATACAGAATTTGTCATTTTGCATCTAGGTTACTTTGTGTAATAATCTTCAGCTATATCAGTTTTCTTGCAAATGCCATGATTTTGTTCTTCTTTACAGCTGAATAAAATTCCTTTGCAAATTTCTTCAACCCAATCATCTGTTGATGGCCATGTGGGTGGATTCCATTCCTGTGATACAGTAAAAGTTGCTGCCACAAACATGGTTGTGCAGGTATCTTTGTGGACAGACTTAGTATACTTTGAGTGTATACCTAAGGGTCACGTAGCTAGGTCGTGTGGCAGCTGAGAGGAGAAAAGGAGGTCTTGGGGTTTGGGGAGATGGGAATAGGGTTGTGACAAGGAAGTGGAAGTGGAGATGCTGGGGGAGGAAGGAGGAGGGCAGGGGACAGGAGAGAGGAGTGGGTTGAAGGATCAACAGAAAGAATGTGAAAAAATGCAGCAATTGAGGGTGTCATTCTGTAGCTCTTTACTTTGCAGGCTGATTAAAAAAATAATAAAGCATGTTAGATATGTGTTGATGTATTTACCTTCTTTCTTATTTTAATGGTAGAATTGAGGGAGACACGGAGGGGAGGAGGAAGAAGAAGAGGGGAGAAGAGAGGGGAGGGAGGAAAGAGATTATGGTTCAGCTCTGAGCATGGGCCATGGGTGGCAAAGCTGGGTGAACAATGATGGGTTGTCCCCACTGAGCGCTGGCCTTGAGGGTGATGCCACTCCCCTGGGTTTCCTGCACCTGACCTCATAAGCTCTTCCTAAGGGCTTGTCTCCCCACTGCAGGACTCATTGCTGTCAGCAGGACGGGCCTTCCAGGGTTTCCTTCATACTACCCTGGGTGTCCTTCCCACTTCTTTCTGTACCACGTCCAGAGAACAGAGCCAAGCCAGCCTTCTTCTGTGGACGTTTCCCAGATCTCGCGGGCATCCAGTCCCATCTTCAGCCCCCAGTTCCTTATTGTCTGCGCTTTGAAAGTTACCGTGTTTGACCTTGCAGCTTGAGTCATCTTTACATGGTAAATGTCACCCCTGCTGTCAAGAGCTCCTTGAGGCACAGGACATAAATACTGACCTTTACGTTTTCCTGTTGACAGCCTTCTCCTGAACTCAGAAAGGGCTCACCGACCTGCCTGTGTAGTCCCCTGCCCCACGTCAAAGCTGGGGTGGGCAGCGGGCCCCCTGAACTGCTGTCTTCTTTGCAAAGCTGTGTGTATGCTGAGGCCCAGACTACATCCCCAAACCCTACTGACTTGCTGATGAAACTCCAGTCGTGCAACCAGATAGAGGGGCAAATGGGCTCCTGAAATCAATTATGAACAAATTAGAAATTTCTGCTATTCTCGGCCAGAACGGTTCTCACCAGGTCTTATGAAGAAAGCTATTTGAGGTAGTGTTAGAATTAACATAATTTTCACAACGCACAATTATATGTTAGCTCTCTTCAAAGAAACAGGCCAGAGAGCAAATAACTAATTTTTCATGTTAAATGATATTTTTTAAATTGCACACGACATTTCACATCCTTCTCTTTCTTACAGTGATGCTCTGATTGGGTTCACCCTCTCACTGGATTAGAGCATTTACTTGTCACTCTTGTGTAGCCTGCACAGATTTAAGTGATGTAAGAGGTGATAACAAGAAAGGCAGTTTATCCAAATACATTTACTTCAGTATATGTGGAAAGCGATAGTTTTTTCAGAACAATGAATTGGCAGGTAGAACACATCCTGGAAACTGGGGGTGCCTTGGTTTCTGGCTATACTTTCTGTTTCCTAGTGTCCCTGGCTACTAGATGCCCTTGGTGAGTTCCTTAATCACTTTTGAATCTTATTCCCTCATCTGTAAATGAGGTCGATGACACCTGCCCTTCTGATTTCCCAAAGCGACTATAAAAATAAAATGAAATGGGCTATAAAGCATAAACCACCAGGCAGACCATAAATCACAATTATGATTTTAAATTGATACACCTAGAATGTAATGACTTCATCTCAAAGTCCTAGTACGGAGAGGAAATCTGAGACAGGCTCTGTGACCCTGATTTTTTTTTAACTCCAACCAGCCTTCTATGCTGCTTCCTCCTGGTCCCCCCCTCTTCCACTGATCACAGTTTCACAGTCGGTCACCACTGTTGTGAAATTTTATTTCTCAATGTAACCCTTTACATATGATTGTAAGGATTTGGGGGCTCCGAGGATCATATTCCTTGTACTCCTATACCACTGAGAAAGACTTTGTCTACCAACTTAACCTTTATACCCTCTCCAACTTTTTCACTTAGGGATAACTGACTCCATGTCCCCTGACTTGTCCTTTCTCCTCAATGGTTTCCTGTTATCTCAGCTGCTTGAGCTATTTGTGTCACATCCCTGCTGCAGCCCAGGGCCCCACCTGCCCCCTTTCCTCTCCCACGCTGATAGTAACCCACAGTTTATCCTGCTGCTGCCAGGTCCCTGTTGGCTTCACTCAGAAGGACCTGCCTCTTCCTCTCTGGGTCATGATACAGGGGACATCACCGAAAAGGAAGAGCTCTCTCTGTGGTTTTCCTTCTGCCTTGTTTTCACTTCTATCATTTCGAGGGAGACTAGGCATTTGCTAGGAGAGTCAATAAAATACAGCACTAGACTTTACTTTTCACTATGAAGGACTCCCAGAATTGCCACTGGAAGGGCCTCTAGGGAGCACTGTGTTCCATGCCCTCGTTGCCTGGTTTAGCATGAAAAGTGAACTGATCTCCAACACTCATTGTGATTTCGGCTGATGCTTCCCACCTCTGGTGGGTACTGGATGGCAAAGATGGTGAAGACAGAAGATTAAATCTTTTGTGACTATTGATCAGGCTTTGATCATAGTATTTTCAGCAGAGCTATCCCCACCTTCCAAAAGCAGCCTCTTTCCCCATCAGATTCCAAAATGGTCATAGGGACATCTCCAAGTATTCCTTTCTTGTCCCTATACTACATTTTTGCTCCCTCCCTTATTTTCTCTTCTCTGGAATTGAAGATCCCATCATCACTCAGTATGACCAGGAGCAATTTTCAGTGCATTTGGTCAACATAAGGAATGTAGAAATGCAAAGGATTCTCTTTATAAAACCCGATCTTGCCCGGCATTGGTGGTACACACCTTTAATACTGGGAAGGAAGAGACAGGCAGATCTCTGTGAGTTCGAGGCCAGCCTGGTCTACAGAGTGAGTTCCAGGACAGGCTCCAAAGCAATACATAGAAACTCTGCTTCGAAAACCAAACCAAACTACTACCACCACCAACAACAAAAAACTTGATCTCTGGTTTATAATGAGAACTGTTACCATAGATGGCTTGAAGTCATTGTCTGGATACTGTGAGCCACTGGAGAAGATCCTCTTCATTTTGTCTCTTATTTCATGTGCTCCCACTTTTTTGAGAGAGGACCTGATGGAGGTTGAGAAGCCAGGTAGTAGGTTTACTTGGAGAGGTTGAGAGGCAAGAACGCACTTAGTGAGCATTTGAAGGACCATGTATTACTTATCTGTTGCGGCATTTCAAACCATCCCAAACCATTTCGAACTATTCTAAGACATCCAAAAGTAGGTCATTTAAAATGACTTTATTTCTCTTTGTCCTGTAAATAAGGAATCTGAGCAGGGCTCCTTTGGGATTGCTTCTCTGTTACATGTGATGGTCTTGGGGATAGCTAATTTGGGGTAGGAAGAGAAAAAGTGACTTTACTCATCTATCTGGAGCTTTGATGCTGATGGTTAGCTAGGCTACCTTTGTTTAGAAGGAATAACTTCTATAAGCATACAATAATTCTTTTGATGCTGCTGCTGACATCATCTGTCATGTCTGATGATGTCTCTGGACAAATGCAAATGACATATGCCAAAACTCAGAGTTGGTATGAGTGGAACACCACCAAGAAGGGAGTGCCTGGAGGTGTGATTCACTGCGGGGACCACAGACCACTCACAAACACTTCTTTGGAACAGAGGCTACAGCTGTTCATGTGCCCCCCACCTCAGTAAGAAAGTCTTTGGAAATACCATCTCCTCTATCTTTCCATACTCAGTGCTTTTACCCCATTGCTCTCACTTCATATAACCCCTCTTTGTCTTGGCTAGACTGGGTTGTTAGTCATTCACACATGTCAGTAAGCGTGAATAAGAAGGGAGTTCTGGGCCTGGAGGGTGGCCTTAGTAAACCTTCTCTTCTCAAAATAAAATCACTTCCAGACTTTTCATCAGTAATTTGACCTTTCAAAAGCTCTGGATAAGGTTAATGTATGGACACATGTCTAGGCCCTTGCTTTAAGGGATTAAAAACTCAGAGTAATAGCATGGAAACTCTCTGACAGGTAGAGTCAGTAAATGGCCTTGGGTCACCTCAGCTGTGTGGTTGAATGGGGTTCTAGAGGAGTTGTCATGAGACATGTGATCAGATCACACTTGTCAACTGCAAGGAACTCACCCATTGTAAAGCTCCCCATGTGAAAAATGGGAGCAATACTGTATTAAGCAGTCAACCAATCAACAATCACTGAAGATTATTCAGACTATGAAATGGTAAAGGTCCCTGGATGCTTACCAATGCCTCCAGGACTAGCATGTCTCTAGGACTTACAAGTTAAATTCTATTTGTTGGTACAAAGACATATTCATACCTCATTCCACTATTCCCCTTAAGATATGAAATATGTAATAAGTATATTCTTAATCACTAAATCCATCAGTATAGAAGAGTAGAAAAAGCCAAGGAAAATAGAAGGAAGAAGAGAGGAGAGACGGACTGAACCAACTAGATGATACAGAGACAAAAGAGGAGAGAGTGACAGAGACAGAGAAGAGATGACAAGGCTGAGAACACACATACTTTAAGAGCAGACATCACTTTCCAAGGAGGAGTCCCATCTCTGTGGTTACCCCAAACTCACTGGCACTTGAAATCCAAATCCTTTGCTTGTGGGAGAGGATGAGGGTTGCGTCAGAACACAAGTGAATTCTGTCTGTACTAATTTGGAGAAGATCACATGGAAAAGAGAAAAGATGTGTGGGCAGGAGAAGGAACTATTCCTCAGAGTGACAACCGAAGGCTTAGACTGGGAATTTAACCACGAGAGCCGACTTATTAGCAAGTCTCCAAATAGTGATCACAGTTCTGGGGAAGGGTCATTTCCAGTTGTCCTGAAGGACCAATCAAACTGTGCTCCAGGTTCCAACTCCTGGGCCTTAGAATTGGTGACAAGCACCTGTTAGAAGGCAGCTCCCTACCAAGGATGAGTAGGAGCAGAGACTGAATGTCATGTCCCTGGAACAATTTTCATTCTCTGCCATGGAGATGAGTCTAGGGCTGTGGGCTTCGGACTCTCTCAGTGTGTGTGTGTGGAAGATTTAGGTAAAATCTTGATTCCAATCTGGACTGTGTGTGATCTGAAAATCTCCATTTATAAGACACTAGAAGGATAAAAGGGTTTTCTCTAGTAGAAGGAATCATGATAATCTCTTTAGGCATCACAATTATCCTTACCACTGTCACTGGGGACCATGCAGGGTCAGTCATCAGGGACTATTCCCTCCCCCCCCCACAATTGCTTGGGTTGGCATAGCTCTTTCATCCATAAACTTCATATAAACTCACAAGATTTAGAATAGAAAATGGGGTGATAAACTTGAATTACAAATATTTTTGTAGTTAGAAATTTCTGCATATATTCTCATGGTTAAGAAAATGGAGGGGGCTGGTGGTGACACACACCTTTTAATCCCAGCACTCAGGAGGCAGAGAAAGGCAGATTTCTGAGTTCAAAGCCAGAAGCAATCCGGACTTTGAATCTGTTCCAGGGCAGACGGGTCAGTAAATGTAAGAAACATATTTATATGCAAGGACTCCACATTCTGGCTACCTGTGTGATCACCACGCCTGCTTAAGAGCAATGGAGTTCTTTCTCTCTATCAACTGAGAGCTCAAGCAGGAAAAAAATATCAAAAAATATGGTACTTAGCAATGAAACTGTTCTATAAAACTGCTATGGTTTAAGATCTTGAATGTGCTCCCAAAGGCACCCCTGGTGTGACTAGGAGAGGAACAAGACTCCTGTACTCCTCACTCTGTATTCCTGCCACAGTGAACTGTGCTGTCACAGGTCCAAAGCAACAGAAACAAGTATGGGCTGAAAACTGTTAACCAAGACAAACCTTCCCTGATTCTCTCAGGAAATCTGTTACCGTATTGGAAAGCTAATTGACATTAGCTTTTTTTGTATAAACAAAATTGATTGCACACGTTTTTACTTACAACTCATGGCCTGATGGAAATGATTTTTTTAAATTATCCCTTTCCTTCTTTCACTTTCTCTTTCATTTCTTGAGACCAGGTCTCACTATCTAGCCCTAGTTTGACTAGAAACTCACTATGTAGTTCAGGTCAGCCTTAAACTTGTTATCTCCCAGCTTCTGCCTCTTGAATACTAGGATTACAGGCATGCATCACAAAGCCTTGCCTCTGGTTGGTGTGTTTCTGACCTCTTTCTTGAATGTTCTTCTCAATAGCCTCTGTCTTGTCTCTAAATACACCTTTGTTCAGCCTCCCTTGTATTCCCCATTTGCCATGCTTTTGTCATTTGTCATATTCCAATCACTCTAAATGTTACAACTCCAAACAGGCCACATCAATTCTCACTGTACTTGTTTTCATACTCTTCCTGTGTTGTGGTTTATATAGGAAGTGTCTCTTAAAGGGCTCCTATAGGGAAGGTCTACTCTCTAGATTGTACATCTAATAATGAAGAGTAAATTGAGTCCAGAAGTCTCCTATATGATCAAGGGATTAATCCATTGATAGGTTCACAAGTGTTGAGGAGAACATATAAAGTTTGGGAAGTATGGTCAGGTAGAGGAAGCAGGCCACTGTAGGCATGTTCTTGTGGGCAATATGTTAGGCCAAGTCCCTTCCTCTCCCCAATTCTCCTCTACCATGAGACACGCCGATGGCTGCCATTCCCAGGACTTCAGTTTGCTTACCAAAGGTGGTATTGTCTATTATCCACAGCTAATGTGAGGACTAGGGTTGCCTTATACTGGTTTTGTTGCTAGAATAGCCCAGAGGAAATCAGAATTTTGGGAAAGTGTGTGCTGAATCTCTGAGAGTTATACAGTGAACTCTGATGTAGCAGAATAGCAGACCCCTAAGATTGATAGCTTTCTTCAACACACTTTAAAGCAGCTGGTATGGCCCTGTGGTTGGGCCTTGCAGACCTCATTCTTTGGGGAACTTCAATGACTGAAGACCCTGGATGTTGCACTCTAGAACCATCCCTGTTGTTTTTTCCCCTAAGGTCATGCTTCTCCCTCTGCTCCCACTCATGACAAACTTACTAGGGACACTAAGGCTGATACTTACTAAAGGTCATAGGACTGCTCTGCCAGCTCATTTGGCTCAGTGATTTTGCCAAGTCTTTCTTAGGCTACAGAATAGGTGATTGGACCCAGAATTCTCTCCTTCACAGACTGTACCTGCTTTTGCATCTGAGGCTTCTCCAGGTCCTTCCTGCTTTCTTTCTTGGGTATTCCCTTTATATAAATTTCTTGGAAGTTTAATCCCATCTTGGCAGCTAATCCTTGGGAAGATCCAGAGCAAAAATGCAGTGTACCTTAGGGTCAATTTCGTTTGTGAATTGGTGTTAAGCAATAGAAGATGATGCTATTCTGACCTAGCAATAGTAAAGCAGAATAAGGAAAGGAACCTTTTTAGTTCCTGTTTGGAGAAAATTCTAAAAGGGTGTGTGTGTTGGGGATTGAGGAATAGCATGATAGTGACAGTGCCAGTCATGAGGGAGGCTCTAGAAGAAATGGACACATGAGGCCAACGTTGGCAAGGCAGCTTCTCCCAGTCAGAAAGTTTTCTCAGAAAACTCATTTCTCTGGCAACCTAAGCAAGCCTCTATCAGCAAATTCACACACACACACACACACACACACACACACACACACACACACACACACGCACACAAGGGTGGAGGGAGACTGAGACACTCCTCTTGTGGTCTAAGTAGGAGAGTATAATAAATAAAATATGTAGCAATGGGGCTATTTACAGAAATATGGCCACAATTTAGGAAAACTTAATAAGGGGTGATATAATATCCTTCAGGCTACCGGCACCTGTTAGTCCTGAAGGCATAAGGGAGTGGAGTAATTCCTGGAAGGGGGAAAAACCCAGTCTTACAAAATGCGCTCTTACTGCAGACATGGCCTTTTGTGAAGAAACCCAGACACATACAGCAGCACGCTCTTCTCCCTGCCTCCCATCTGGTGATGTGTCCCATTGTATAAATTTAAGCAGAGACCAGTAAGCAGAAGATGACTGACGCAATCAGTGCAGCCAAGGCTACGTAAAGCAGGGCAGAAAAGGAGTGTTGTGTATGGAAGGTAAATTGTAGGTGTATTTCACACACTGCAAGGTCAGTGCTAAATTCTGGAGGACATGGGTGGAAAGCATGAAGAGAAGCGAAGATTAGGAGTTTGTTCTAGGTTAATGTTATCTCTACTCCCCTCCCACACCCCCGCTGTTTGGGAATCTTTCAAAAATTTTAATCGGAGACATTTGCAGTGAGGTAAAACACATAGATGTCACTTGACTCTCTGGGTTTGTTTCCTGTCTCCTTGATACCAACTATCTGGTTTGATGCCTACTGTCTGAGCTGAACCCACTTACTAGATGATCCCAATTCTGATATGACCTCACTAACTGGGCTGAACCCTCATTTCTGGGATCATCCCACCATGACATGATTCTGCTCTCCTGTGTGGGCCTCTTATGATCAGTGATAATTGACACCAGAGCTGAGATAGCTCTTTGTCGTGATCAGGGACTGCCTTGGTGTGTGTATCAGAGGGTCTGACCTGCAGTTCCCATCAGTCATCTTGCTTTCCTCATGGTGCTCACAGTTCATCAGGGACAGTGTGTAGGAGGATAAAGTTGGTCATCCTGTTTCACAGTACCATCTTCCCACTCAGATGGGATAGTGGCAAGACTAAAGATAAACACACTTCCCGGGTGAGGCAGGAGCACACAGCTTGCCAAGACTTGAGCCCACATTAGGGTGATACTATCAGCCTTCACAGCAGAACCTATAGTTCCTCCACCCAAGCAGGGCACAGTGGACTGGGAGGGGCATCACTAACTATGAGTGATGCTACTAACGCACAGTTCGTGACCTACTGACATGGTCCTTTCACACACAGGCTTTGAGAATCAGGCACTTGTCTTGCTGTGACAAATACCCAACAAAAGAAGCTCAAGAAAGAAAGGGACTATTTGGCGCACAGATGTAGTCCATCACGTGAGGTGATAATGTATAACAGCAACAGCATGAGGCAGTTTGCTACATTGTATCTGCAGTCAGGAAAAAGAGAGGGATAATGCTTGTTAGTGTTAAACATGATTTCTCATATTTAATTCACTCATGAAACCACCCCCAAATGGTATTACCTGCTTTTGGACGATTTTTCTGACCTCAGATAACCTAATCTAGAATTCACTCACAGACATGTCAAGAGGTTTGTCCTCTACTTAATTCTAGATCCTATTCAACATTAGTGTCACATTGTCCTATGAAAATATTCACCACTGGTTGGGGACATTATAGGGTTGGAGGACCACTGCATGGATTCTCTCCTCTGAATTGTCTCTCTGAACTCCATAGCATATATTTTAATTTTACAAAAGTCATGTCAATTCCCCTTTACTTTGGGTGGTCTTCAAATTTTCAGAGTATTACAAATGTACAGAGAGCTATTAAAAATTCCAATGACTGCCGGGTGGTGGTGGCGCATGCCTTTAATCCCAGCATTCAGGAGGCAGAGGCAGGTGGATCTCTGTGAGTTCGAGGCCGGGCTGGACCTACAGCCTCCAAAACAATACAGAGAAACCCTGTCTCATAAAAAATTCCAATGACTAAGCTGTGCTCTAGATTAATTAAATTAGAATTTTGATGGGGACAATAAAATGGTGGAATTACCTGGGATCTGTTCCTAAAATCAAGACACAGATTCAAGACCTCCAATTTGAAGCATCCCAAGACATTTCTTCTTCCCCAGTAACCTCATAGCTAAATCCCCATATTCTGTGATTTTCCCTAAGCAATTTGCCTCTTGATCAGTGTTCTGTCCCACTTAGGCTTTAAGTATACAGCTGTGTTTTCCATATCTTTCTGAATTTCAGAAGCAAAGGGACCTCAGAGGCCATGACCTAAGCTTGTGTCGTTTGGATGAAAAATTAAGTCCATAGGAGAAAACTGTTGTGAAAAGTTAAGTTTGGGGTAGCAATAATTTGAACTACTCTAATTGATTTGTAGAGACTGAAAACACTCGCACTGTTCACCAACTTTCTCTAGACAAAGCAAAAAAAAATCAGCTTGATTCACTTTCTGGAAAGGCAAAATACTCAATCTATGGAGAGCCTTGAAATCCATGCAAAGGATTGTTTGAGTTAAGAGAGTAGACACTGGGGAAATACTGAATATTTCAGAGCATCAGATCTTCATGTGGGACTTTACCTGTAGGGTGAGTGTTCTGACAGAGATGAGCAGAGAGAGACTTCAGCCAGTCAAACAAGATAGAAAGCCAAGGAAGAAGCAGTAGCCAAGTGTTCCCAAAGCAGGTGAGAAGAAAGGGAAGGACAGGCTTGACTGCAGTAGGGAGACTTTGACTTCCTTTCCTTCTCATCAACGGAATCATGAACAGGAGCTGAGTTTTCAAGGACATGAATCTTGAAGAACAGCATAGACTCAAATGCTATTGACCTCAGCAGAAATATGGAGCATAGGATGAAGACTCACTGAGAGAGATGGTCTTGAACCTCAGATTCCCCCTCTCTGCCTAGTGTCTCATTAAGGGCAGGATTTAACCATTCATTCCACAGAGGTGGCTTTATAGTGATGCTCCAATATAAAGTTGGTGGGTGTTGGTCCACCAATGACAAGTTGACACAAGAGTCACGGAGACATCTGGAATTCTCTCTAGAATTTTCCATGGTGATCAGCTTAACTTTGAACATTTGATTGTGAATCTGGTTAAACCCAAAGGGCCACAGGGGAGAGCTGACCAAAAAAATTGGGCCATTCCTCCATTGCTAGGTTTGGTTTGGCAGCTGGACTCCCTCTACCCTGAAGTTCAGAAAGGGAGGGGAAGGAAATGAAAAAAGGAAAGAGAGAAGAGGAAAAAATATTTTTTTAACTTTTCAAGTTCATGATGTTTCAGCTGTAGATTCAGCTGAGACCAAAGCTTTGACACTGGCTCATTGCCATTTACATCTAGATATAAAACCTATTTTATCAAGAGTCAAAAGTAAAGGCACACTCTTGGAAGTGATCTCATGATCCAAATCTAGCTTGTGAGATTTGGGGGGCTCACTGTAAAGTCCCTGGTTGCAGATTCCAGATTGAAAGGCCATATACATTGCAGTGATTCAGGTTCCCTGAATTTGAAATCTGACTTTTTTCCCCTTAGCTCTACATCTTCAATGTTCCTGGGCCTAAGTGTTGTAAATCATGAATGGAAATTAAAAAGGCACCCTTATTCCGGGCCTGTGGTGACAGATAAATTATATAGAAACACAAGGTTGCCTACTATACATGTGAGGCACATAGTAGGTACCCAGTAACTATCAACTACTGTATTGTCTTACAGTCTAGGAACAGTCATAGGATGGTTGACACTGATTGTCAACTTGGTAACAGTATAGAGTCACCATGGAAGGAAACCTCTGGAGATGACACATGAGGGGGTTTCTAGACTGGGTTGAGGCAGGACTAACCACTCTTGTGTCATCATCCCACAAACTGGGGTCTTGAGCTGAGTGAAAAAGAGAAAGGGAACTGAGCTTCAGCCCCTGTTGCTCTCTGCTGCCTAGCTGTGGATTCGATTTGACCAGACTTCATCTTCTGCAGTCATGACTTCCCGCTATGATGGATGGTACCCTTGAACTGTGATCCCAAACCTACCCTTCTTTTGTTAAGTTGCTTTTGATGGGCATTTTGTCTCAGCAACATATAAAGCAAATAATACAAGTTCCTTTTCCTTCCTGAGCTAATATGTTAGAGAAAAACCTTGCCTGAACACATACTTAGAATCTTGATGCCTGGCAGACCCTGACAAATCATATTCAACTACTACCA
Source organism: Mesocricetus auratus (assembly GCF_017639785.1). Lineage (NCBI taxonomy): Eukaryota > Metazoa > Chordata > Mammalia > Rodentia > Cricetidae > Mesocricetus > Mesocricetus auratus. Next base: position 35,144,794 of record NW_024429194.1, on the reverse strand, counting down.
GTCTCCATTTGCTTATCTATACAATGATGAGTTTAGCCTACTTTGCCATATAAAAATCAAATGTGAAAGTGGATGAGATAACATCTCCTTTAACTGATTAAGGGAAGTGTTTGCAGTGATGTTATTTGGTGGGTCTCTCACTCCCTGTCTCATCCCAAGGACTGGGGGATGAAGAGGACAAACAGGATATCCTCAGTGTCCCTGTCCCAGCTCCTTCAGAGGAAGAGTACCACCCCAAATGGTCTTTGGTCTGGGTAGCTCTGCATGCAAAGATAAGACAGAACAGAGGCTAGGGTGGGTAGGATACCCAGGAAGACTTAGGCTGATTGGGTGGGGCAAATCATTCTTTGATGTAATTGTCCTATTCATGGGTCTCCAGTAAGAATATTTCTTACTCACTAGCCTGTCTAGACATGGACACTACCCATCTAGGCTGGCCACTTCCTGTTCTCCCTTTCCTTTGCCTAGGATGGAGGCAAAGCTGACTACTGGCTAGTATGCAAGGATGACCCAGGGGATGCTCCATGGATCCTCGATTTGAGGCTCAAATAGATCTGTCATAGCAATTTGGGAGATTTCTTTCGTAGGTAGAGGGAGATGTTGGGATGCTTGGGAATGTGTACGCTTCTACCTTGAGAACTCTGACACATATTCACATAACCACTGAAACGAATAATGTATGTGTATTACAGATAGAGCAGTTTGAAAGTGCAGTGTGAGTGGCTCAGGAGTCCAGCACTTACCTGTGAAGGGAATTCACGGGCAGAGTGCCATTGGTGATCAGATTTCCTTAGCCTTCTGGCCAGGGAACCCATCACCACATAAACTGGTACAGTGAGTGAACCCCTCGTATCCATTTCAGAACCACTGTGACCCAGGGGAACAGGCTCAGAGGGAGGAGTCAGAAATCAGGAGTTCTAGTAACTTTTTGACTGCATCTTGGTGAGAAGACAGTGAGTTACTCAAAACATTATCTGACTTCCTTGTCTCAATAAGATCCACAATTTGAAGGGAAAGATGTGTCTGTCATCAAGCCACGTTGTATGTAACCAGTGCAAGATCTGTCTTGTCACCGATTTGTATCAGAGAAAGGACAGAAACTGCCAAGAACAACAAAAAGCAGGCCAGCTGCCAGTAACCAAATTGGTGAAGGAGCAATAAATATTGGTCAATCATCATGCATATCAAATTAACAGAAATTTGACTACTGAAGGGAATACTGTGGCACTTTACACATGTTAAGGTAAACATTATAAATGTTACATTTTGAGTTGATGAATATAGTCAAACGGTGCTTCAGCTGAGGAGAGGTCTCCAGAAAGAGAGAAAAGGCCTTGGTTTTAGGTGGAAGTATCAAGTTTGTTTTGTGCAACAGTATCAGAATATCCAAGACTGGGTAGTTTACAATGAATAGAAATCTACTATGAAAACTGGGATGTCCATGTTTAAGGAACTGTATCTGGTGATGGTCTTGATGAATTGTGACATGGCAGAAAGCACCACACTGCATGAGGGAACTGGAGAGGCATGGGTGTGTTTTCTTAATAAATTCATTCTCATGGTAATGACCTCTTGTCTAAAATACTAACATCAATCAATCCAGAGGGCAAGCACTCATGACCTGTCACTAGAAAGATTTCATGCCTAAACAGTGTTGCACTGGACTTAGACATTCTAAGTCTGTGCTCTGATGAGCATAGACACACAATAGCAGCAAGAGGGAACATTGCGTGCAAGCCTGAATCACAGCTGTCAAGGGCAACTCAGGTATCCAGAGGTGGACAAAACCAGTCTCTCTCCATCCCATTTTACCTCTTCAAGTCAGTGCATTTGACCTGGTTGTGGTGGTGCACAACTGCAACCCTAGAATATGGGTTGGAGGGATGAAAGGAGCAAAAGTTCAAAGCTGGTATCAGATACACAGGGAGTTCAAGACCAGTTTGGGCAGTGCGAGATTCTGTCTCAAAACCGAACAAATGAAAAGTAGCAAGTCTAGGTAGCAGTGTGGTGATCTGCATGAAAAAGTATGGGAATGTTCCATTCACTTGTTCAGCAGGTGTATACTAAGTACAGCAGGAAATTTTTAGCTCTACGAGGAAAGTGCATAAATAAGAGAAGCAGTTTCTTCTATTTATTTATTTATTTATTTATTTATTTATTTATTTTATTTAGGTTAGAAACAATCTTGTTTCACTTGTCAATCCCAGCTCCCTCTCCCTCCCCTCCTCCCCTGTCCTCCCCCACAGACCCCCCAGACCCCCACCCAATCTCCACTCCAATCCCCAAGGAGGGTGAGGTCCTCCATGGTGGATCTCCAGTAACTGTCATTTCATCCAGGGCAGGGCCTAGGCCCTCCCCTAAGAGTCCTGGCTGAGAGAGCATCCCTCATTGTGGGATGGGCACTAAAAGTCTATTTGTACGCCAGGGATAAATACTACCCAAGGCCCCATAGATTACCTAGGCCTCCTCACTGACACCCACATTCAGGGGGTCTGGGTCAGTCCCATGCTTTCTACACAGCCATCAATCTGGAGTCCAAGAGCTCCCCCTTGTTCAGGTCAGCTGTTTCTGTGAGTTAAACCAGCACACTCTTAACTCCTTTGCCTATCAGTTCTCTCTTTCTGACACTGGATTCCAGGAGTTCAGTTCAGTGTTTGTCTGTGGGTATCTGCCTCTGCTTTCATCAGTTGCTGGATGAAGGTTCTGTTTCCTAGACTCTCTGGCATTGGGATTGTATGCTGGCACTCCCCTGATTCATGTCTAAAATTCATAAATTAAAAAAAATTTAGTTAATATATAATGTTTTCTCCCTTCTCTTTCCTCCATCCGTACTTTCCAGTGTCCCCTCTCTCTCTAGTCCCTCTAACCTCCCCCACAATGCCTCTCAAATTCATAACCTTTTCTGTTATTATTTAGTTACAGTTCATACAATGGTCCTTCTCTACTTGTTGATAATGTGTACTGTAGTGGAGGCTGCCAGAAGACATAAGCTTCATGCTTTATCTTAGGGTATCTCAGTGACGAGCAGATGGCATCAACTTCCACTGACCGAGAGATTGTGCCCACCTCCAGGATATCTTCACGTCATTAACTATTAAGAAGGAATGGCTCTTTCCACCAATAGTTTTCCAGGTTGTTAAAACTACAGACTCTATCATGGTTGGGAGTTGGCTAGGAGCCCATTCCAGATGTTTACAGTGGTTTTTCCCAACAGATTTCTCCCTAGACACACAAACAAGCAGAACCATCGCATTCCTCTGTAGGTCCTCAAGAAAATTCAGACTTGGGTCCTGAATGTCCTTGAACCACAATGGGAATCAAAATACCGAGGGCTATAGGGACCAGCTGGTGTGTGTCCTCAAATGTTAGGCCATACTTGGGCGCATTCCACTGTCAGGCCAGATACATGGAGGGCCACAGGATGTTCAGTCTCGGGTCAGAGTTTGTCTGTTCTCTTCGGTGCAGATGAGGAAACAGATTAAGGGACATTCTTTAGACCAAGTGGCTCAACAGTAGCTGTCTGCATCAGATCCAAGCTCTCTCAGATCAATTTCTTGGTAATTTTCTCTTTGTCATTGGTCCTCAAAACACCAGTTCAGATGTCTGGAGCTTTTCCTCAAACACTGCTTGCATCCATGCAGAAGTTTCAAAACAGGTGATTTTAGTTGCTGCTGATAAAAGTTGAGGTGGTATTTTTTAAAGGAGATATTGTCATTAAAAAAACCAAGACTCTTAGATTCTCTTGAAATGAAAAACAAAAACAGAAACTATGAAACATCAAGGCCACAACCATCAAGAGTCAGGTCTCAGGCTGTCTCCAGTTGCCAGAGTGCCCACACTGCCATAATTATGCCTGTTCACTCCTGAAAGCGGCACTGTTTGAGTGGAGAGACTGTCCTGGGAGACTCTCTTGCTGTTGTGGAGAATGCTTCAGATCCCCCACCTTCAGTGTCTACTGTACCCTCAGTCAGCCTGTCTTCTGAAGGACACCTGCTCATCACCCCTGGGAGCCCAGCCATGCTTGCTCATCAAAACCACATGCACCAGCCTCTCTCGGCAGACATTCCCCTTCCTTCCATCTAATGGTTCTTCCAAACTCGTGTCTTTTTCTTTGGAGTCCCCAGTAAGCCCCTGGAAGAGGATGTTAAACTAGGATTCCCGGATAATCTTCAGAGTAGAAATTTCCTGGAATTTATCTCTAGAATGCTCATCACAAAAGGAAGTCATCCATGGCCTTTCAGATCTTTTTCTCAGGGGCCTGAAAAATTACTTCTTGTCTGGTCCCTGATGGCCCTTGTGGCCCTGTCTTCCTGCAGGTGTCTTTGCTGTGGCTCAAATGGGCTCAGTTCCCACCCATCATGAAACTGGAGAGAATACAATTATTTTGTTGTTGTTGTTGTTGTTGTGGTGGTGGTGGTGGTGGTGGTGGGATTTTTTTCCCTGATTTTGATCTTTGGGGACAAGGTCTCCCTACATAGCCCAGGCTGGCCTGGCACTCACTGTGTAGCCCAGTTGAGAATGGACTTCTCACTAAATCCTCTCAGGAGCTTTCTCTAGTTTGTGACAGTCTGGAACATGGGCTCCTATGTTTTTCTTCAGATTGTTTGAAAACATCTTGCTCTTTCACACAAGGGAAATAATTTTCAGTGGGATTCAGTGTTTTACACCCAGTCTATTTCACAGACTTGTGACACCTCCTAAATTGTCTGAGAACCTAAGTGAGAGAAGAAGAAGGGCCATGGACCCACTGGTGTCCCCAGAAGTGCAAGAAACAAAACACAAGCCGCTACTTATGTCCATAAACTGTTGACCAATAATCAAAGAGCGACAAACAGACAGCAAGGACGGATGGTTTCTTCCAGTTCTGACAGACCAAACTCTAAGTGAGTCAGTCGCCACGTATTCTGCTGTAAGCACCAGGAACAAATGCTAACAATAACCTGAAGAATGGACTTTAACTTGGACTTAAAGGAGGAAGATGGAGCAACTGCTTTTGCGTCTTCATTTGCAGACTTAGCTCTGTCACCAAGGACTCAGCCTCCATAGATTGTTTCCAGCTTGTTGCTTTTTAAAGTTATTTTTTGTATTTTTTGAGATTAATGTAAGTATACTATTGCTTGTTATCCTTCCCTCTCACTCCCCATACACTCCTTCATGTGCTTTCAAACTCTTAGCCTTTTTTCTGTTAATTATTGTCACATAGATGGATGTGTAGCCACATCATATTTGCGGGGTGTGTACTTTGCACCTGCATGCCAGAGAAACAAAGGCCAGAAACAAAAGAAAAGGGATTTAGAATGTGGATTTCTCTTTCTGCTTCTCCTTTCTTTTATCGGAGAGGACAAACATCCTCACTGGTCATATGGGGCTCTACATATAACTCAACTACAGGGGTCAGGTGGGGCTCTGCCCACGGTTCAGCTGCAGGGGAAGTGGGAAAGCATGATGCTCCAGTACGACCTGTGAAAAGATATGGACAAAGGAGAAACAGGACCATGGGTACCATGCTGGCTCTACCTGAGTTAACACACAGTAGTGCTAGGATCTGCCCTAGGGGCAGTAAGAGCAGCTCCCCATCAGTGATGGTGTTCATCTTCAACCTCTTCTTCCTTGATCAAGAATAGGTAAGTTAAACTACCTGCTGACCTTTACACTCTATATACTAGATAAAGGGCAATGGTTTGCTTAACACTCAGAGCCTGTCCCGGGGAAAATGTTCTTTTAAGAAAAGTGAAAGGGATTTTAATATTTGTTGACAAATACTTATTAGTTGGGTGAACTGATTGGCACAGCATTCATTTTGCAAGGACACAGTATTCCAAAAATTATAAATCAATAAAGCAAAGTAAAACAGAACCTACGTTGTTAAGCATGCTGGAGCTATGAAAGATGGATGATGGAAGGATAGGGATCCTCTCAGTTGCAGAGACTTGAATGCTCCATGGTTCCATTGAATCACGCATTATAAACCCTTCTCTTCCTCTCCTTGCCTTTGAGCTTTAGTACCCAGGAAACAGAAGTTGAGTGGACCCTTTCTCCATAGTAATTTATGATTTCCAAAAGAATATGCAATGTTTTATTTTATTTACATATGACAAGCTGGTGTGATAAGCAAGGAGGGAATAGAAAGCCTGCGATTTACAGAGTTACCAATTAGTTTCTTCTACGAGCATGAGCGTGCACGTGCTTGTGCGTGCGAGTTCACACACACACACACAGACACACACACACACACAGACACACACACATTCTCTACTCATCTAATTTTGATTTTCTATGTCCCACAAGACGGATGATATTCTTAACTGGAAGAAGAGTCAAACTGATCTGCATATTACAGCAATAGGGAGGGTGGGAAGGAAACAGGAAAATAACAGAAAGCTGTCTGGGTGGGAAGTAAAGGAGAGAGCTTTTTATTCACTGTCCCTGACCCTCGGAGATCAGAGAACTCCAGCAGCTAGGATAGGAAAGTTGTCTGTCAAGGACAGAATTTGAGTGTACTTCTGAAAACATAATGATCCCATCACCTCCAGTGTCTACAGAGCAGGCAGCAGGAATAATCAATGGTACCTCATCTATATTACTTTGAGTTCTACAGTTGTGTTTCTTGTGTGTGTGTCTGTGTCTGTGTCTGTGTATATTAAAGGGTATGTATGTAACCATTTGCTCAAGTCTATGCATGTGTGTGAAGGCCTGAGGACAACCCAGGGTCATCCCTCAGGATCCAGATACCATATTTAGTTGTATTTCTCTTTTACAGAGGCTGCTGATTTGTTCAATTAAAAATATTTTAGAAATTATAACATAACCACATCATTTCCACCTTCCCCTTCCTCCCTCTTACTCCTCCCATGCACCATCATGCTCTCTATCTCAAATTCATGGCCTCTTTTTCTTTCATTGTTGTTACAGATATACACATTTACTTGCATATCAGCATCCCTAAACACAGAAGACAACCTGCTTTGTCAGTATCATGTCAGCTGCATGTATATGATCTCAGGACTGACAATGGCATCCAGTCCCAAGCAGGTATGCCTGCAACAATTCTTAAACCAAAGGCTCAGGAATCATAGCAGAAACGTTGTAAAAGCCAGAGACACAGGAATTTTGCTGTGAGACTGTGAGTTCTAGTCACAATGTCAGGAAGCTACACCCATGAAGTCTCCATCTTAATTTTTTTGGGACACAATCTCTCATTTTCCTGGAGAATGACTTGTTTCTGTCTCCCAGGTGCTCAGATTGTTTGTGAGTCTCTCTCTCTCTCTCTCTCTCTCTCTCTCTCTCTCTCTCTCTCTCTCTCTCTCTCTCTGTCTCGTGTGTGTGTGTGTGTGTGTGTGTGTGTCCCACTAATCCTGGCTTCTTTATATTGATTCTGGGCATCAAACACAGGTCCCCAAGCTCACACGGCAAGTCCTTTATTAACTGAGCCATTTCCCCAGTCCTGGGAATTTTTCTTAAATTTAAATCCACTGTCAGACTGAACTGCAGGGACTTCTGAGTTTCTGAGGGTGACATATAGATGTTGAAACAGAAACCCAGAGAGGTTATCGGGTATCTGGTTAGTGAACCCCATTAATAACTGAATCCATTTTCTATGCTTTTTGACATTCCATATCAACCTACAAATGAAAATATGCACTTTCAATCATTGCATGTGTGTGAGGGAAAATATGCCTTCATGTTATGCTCATAGAGCATAGAGAATTTCTAACTTTTAGGTTTGCATCTATCAGACATAGAGAATTGCTAAGTTTTAACTTTGCATCTATCAGACAAGTGCTTTGCAGAATCAGGAGTTTTTCTTTATTTCCTTTTTTCTTTTTCTTATTTCTGGCACTTGTGAGTCCCTTGGGCTGTGTGTCTCAGAAGTGATAATTGAATTTCTCAGGGTGCAAGGCACTGGGAAAGTGTTAGTGCTACTCAGTGGCACTCACCGTGCCAGTGGTGTACTAGTTGGGTAGTCTGTCTGTCTCCCTCCACTCTCACGCAGGCTTAGTGGCTGAAGATTTCACTGCAAAGCACAGTGGATAGTGGACCCATGGAGTAAGATCTTGATCAAAGCTTAGGAATAAGGACTCTCACTGTGCAGTCTCCTTCAGGCTGTAAGCTTGAGGTTCAGAGTAAGCATGGCCTGCTTCTTCTCAACTTGTTGCTCAGATTGAGCTGGGGGAGCAAGGCAGAAATGTCATCACCAATATCAAAGCTTCAGGTAAATCAAAGATATTTGTACTTGTCTGTTAGAGAGAGTACACTGTTAGGGACAATGTAGGGGGAAGAAGGTACCGATTGCGGTGGAGTTACCTGGATGCTTCTGCTCCCGTCAGAGGAAAAACAATGGTGTGGAGCTAGAACCACCAACAAGTCATAGTCAGAGCCGGGCACAGAGACTGAGAGGAGAACAGGGCGGGGAGACTGACTATAGGTCAGGGTAGCCATGTGGTCTACTTGCCTCCTCACTGTCTGCACTGATTTGTGTCTTGTGTTTTTTTAATGTATGTAGAGGAACAGGATTGGTGGAAAGTTTCAAAAGGCCTGGGAACTTAGGTGGAAAATGAGAAATATCTAGGTACGTGATCTAGAGTAGTTTGACATAGCAATTACAGGGGGCCTTGCATGTCAGCAATGTGATCACCATGAAAGCAGGACTTCCCAGGGGTGCCTCTGTGGACCAGACTGTCAGAGGCACTGTGAGTCTTGGACAGGAAAGCAAAGTGAACAGACACGTGGAAAGCTGATTCGATTCCATGCACCACTCTTGTGGTTCTTGATGAAATGTGTTGGGGTCTTGGGTCCTATCTGGTGGCACTATCCGGGGAGGTGGCAGAAACTTGAGAACAGATGATCTGCCTGGAGGAAGCAGGTCACCCAGGATGTGTCTTTGAGGCTCTATCTTGCCCTAACTCCCTCTTTTCCCTCTTTTATTGTCTATCAGGAAGTAAAGAAATTCATTTACTACATGTTCCTGCCACAATGATGCTTCCCTTAAATACAGGCACAAACAATCATGCATTGATCTCTGAAATTATGAGTAAAACAAGTCTTTTCCCCCTAAAACTTACCGGGTCAAGATTCTGGACAAAGTGACAAAAAAGTAAGTAACATAGTCAGTCACATTTCAGATGGCGTGTTAAACCTTTCAATGTTGATATAGAGAGGACACATACTTGGATGCTTTAGGATGCCAGGAAAATACTGGAGACTTCATTTGATTGGGAAGAATGCTAACCTGTTGATTGGTCAGCTGGTTTCTGATCATATGTTTAACATACCCAAATGTTTAATCTAAGTTGAAAAGGATCAGACATCAGATGCCTTACTCATGTTCTAATGGTAAATGCCGTGGTTTGTTCACAGACACGGGGAAAAGTAAGGTTGCATGTGAAGGCACTCAGAGTTCCCGAAGTCAGGGGTGAGTGTGTTCTCTGATTGATGGAAAGGATGGAAGGTTGGCCTCTTTGAAAAAAATCCCAGTCTAAATAAAATTGTAGATGTCACCCTTCACTAATATGAAAGGGAATTTAGAAGGTCCTACCTGCAAGACCTGGAACTGGGTGAGGAGACTCTGGCAGAGTCCCTATCAGGTCTGGTGAGGGTGCCCTACAGGACTGGTTGGTTTGGTATTCCATTCAGTGGTCTGCAGTCGCCTGCACTGTACCATCAGGTAGATCTCCTGCCTTCGGAGACAGCTCTTCGATGTGATTATGGTTACATTGGGTGACTTCAGGCTGAGGCGCTGGGAGGAGCAGATCCATAACCTGTACCCATTCAGCTTAGAGAAGTCACACAATCTCTGGCTGCTCTAATTTGCTGGTGTAAAATGAAGAAGGAGAAGGGAACTAGGATGAGAAGATGTAAGGCAGTTTCTGAGTAGGACAGGAGAGAAAGGAGTGAGAGAGAGCCTCATGGGAGTCACAGAAGAACATACATGTGAACCCAATACAGAAGTGCATACATGTGTGACATGCACACCACGTTTTATGAGAGCCCTTACAGAGAGCAGATCCCCAGTGTTAGCAGGGAATTTCCTCTGTGTTTGACCTCCCGTGGTCCTGACTTACACAAGACCCTGGGGAGAAAGGAGCTTCACTCCCTCCGGACACAAAGACATTATCTCATTCCGTGTCAAGACCTCAAGAGGCTCTTTGACGTCAGAGTCTCTCGCTCCTCCCACTGCTGGCCTTTGACAGACTCCTGCTTCCAGACCCCCTTGGAAGTCCCATTCTTCAAAGAGACAGTTTTACTGCTCTCATCCTGTCACCACATCCCTGTCTCCAGACCCTAGGGGATCAGAAACCTAAGAATGGAACAAGGAGATGCAGACAGTTTCGTCCACCAAGCAGTAGGTCATGAGGATTGAAAGTGATTGTGACGAAGAAAAAAGGAGAAGCAGTGCCTTGAGCCAGGCCTATGCCAGTCAGGGGACCCCAGACCACAGGGCAAAGGACAAAGACCATTTTCCTATATTCCTATATTCCCATTCACTGTCAGGTTCATTTCTGGCTGGTCCCCAAGGGACTCCAGTCTCTGTATAAGGTATCTCCCATAGTTAAAGAAGGAGATGCCATTGAGAATATATTCTGAGAACTCAGGATGAAAGCACTTGGAAATTTGAAAGACATGGATGATTTACATGTGATCAGAACTCATTAATTCCACACATCCCCAACAAAACTTGCTTGTTTCCTAAAGTCTTGTTAGGTAGTGTAGGCTGGCCTCAGACTGATGATCTTTTTCTTGCCCTAGCCTCATAAGTGTTGAGTACATGTCATTGTGCCACCTCCAAGACAGATTCTTCCCACAAAATTTCTCTTTCCGCCATGGACACCCCTATCACCACCCCCACCCATCTTATAGAGACTGCGAAGACATTCTGTTTTCTCCTACAACCCCACTTACCTCACCAAAGCCCTGGGATTCACTCCTGAAGTGAGTGTATCTGCAACTCACGCTTTACTCAGCAGAGGAAAGCTTCGGTGGAAAAGGAGATGGACCTGCTTCCTAACATTGTAACGCAATGCATGGTGATACCAATGAAAGTCTTGGGGCAGAGCTTAGCACAGATTAAACATCACCGTTGTTGTTACTGTCCCCATTTCCAGCTTCTCTTCCAGTTCTCACCTTCTGTAGCGCTACTGACATCCTCCTATGAGCACAATTAAGGCCCGTGTCTTCCTGCTAAATTAATATTCTGCAAGTACAATTTTTCAGTGAATTATCCCTTTCATCAAAAGCATCTGGTGATTCCTGATTGCCTGTTACTGACTTGAGTTGGCTGAGACTAGTACTCCAGGCTCTTGCTTTTTAAACACCATAACCCACCAAGCAACCTCAGCATAGTGGAGCCACCTCGAGCTGCTTCTTCTAGCCCTCCTTCCAACATCTCTCACTGAGACTCTCTCTGCCTCTCTCTTTTCTCCACTTAATGTTTACAGCCCTAGCTATAGAGTCTCAAAGCTCTTTCCCTTGCAGATGCTGTTAGAGCATAGGGCAAGACATTGATCTGATCAGAAACAATGGGATGTTTATCAACACGATAAGCGAGGTTCTGAGAGGAGTAATGCACACCCATATTCCCATATTTTATTATTGGATCAGTTCGTTCTGGTTCTATCTCATCTTTGTGTCTAGTCTTTAAATTTTTATCTTTTTATTTACACATATATGTATGTATAGGGAAGACACTCATTCCATGCACATGTGTGGATGTTGGAAGACAACTTGTGGGAATCAGTTCTTGACTTCTGCCATGTGGTTCTGAGGATCAAACTCAAGCTGTTAGGCCTGGCAGCAAACACCTTTGTCCCATGAACCATCTTGTAATCCCCTCGTTTTTTCTTTCGGTAGGACTGGTGACTGAACTCGGGACTCTGTGTGTGCTAGTCCCGTGTTTCACTGTGGAGCTGTACCCTAGCCCTGCTTCTATTCCCATATCTGCATGAGTGAAATTCCAGGCCTTCAACTTTAGGAAGCCTAGTATGGAAAAGTCCACCAGATCTCAACCGGGAAATGGAAAATTTTGTGCTTTTTTTTTCTAGCTGTGAAGATTTCTTGGTTTTATTATGGGGGAGGAGGACAGATGTAAGAGGAGAGTGAAAACACATAAGATGTGTCTCTAAATATAAGGAAAACATCCCATTCTGTTGTATAATTTATGCCACGGATGGGGAAGGGGAATATTAGAGCAGAGAAAAGGTCACCTCAGCCTTCCTTGTTATAAATAACATTGGTCCGGTCACAATTCTATCACAAATCTAGGAATAGAGAGTTACATTCCATCTGTTAACTCCACCATCAAGAGGTAATTTGATGGTTATGTACAGAATCATTTACATAATGGATATTTTCCCTTTTGCCCTTATTTTGCTTTATCTCCCTAAAATGAAGAAATGATTTCTAAACAGACCTTGATGATGCATACACAAAGAGAAGAGGTCTTGCAGTACGGAGAGGTGAGTAAGGACCAATAGCAAAATAATGGGAAATTAGATTGAATCTATCATTTCCATCATTATTACTGTCTTTGTAGCATTTGAAATAACAGCTTTGCCAAAACTAGAGATGATGTGGATTCCAGCAGTAGAGGCAGGAGAATGGACACAATGGCCCCTCTCAAGACTTTTCAGCATGACTATTCAATAACTTCATAATCCCAGGAGATGAATCTGTCCAAGACAGGTCATGTCTGTGTTTACAGCCTGCTTCCTGTCTCCTCCCTCTCCCTCCATCCCCACCCAACTTATATCCCCAAGGGAGAGAGGCTCTGATTGAGGATAATAGCCCTGACATGAGGCAATACATTTGTTTTGGCCTGCACTTGAGTCTGTCTCTGTTATTAGACTGTGGGCTCCTCTCATCTGGCCTTCCTGAGGCTGCTTTACAGCATCAGGACCACTCCATCACAGCTGTGGTGACTCACCTCCCAGACAGAGTCTTTGAAACCATGGACTGCAGTTCGTTGCCCATGGTAGGGCCCCAGGGCCCAAAAGGGTATGGACTCTCTGCTGCCACCCTTAAAGTCTATGACGTATTCCAATGCTTTCGTGTCTCTTTATCATCAGACTATTGTGCAACTGTGTATACTTCTGACCACAGGAAAAGCACAATCACCCAGTAGTGTTGCAATTAGAAATGGAGTGCAAAGTTTATGAAAATGATATACTTGAATGAAGGGTAGCATTTGCAGCTAAATGAAGAATTATCACTTTAATGTTTTCCTAGAAAACTGCTTATTTTAAAGTAGAAAAGACAGAAAAACATAACAAAAACAAAAACATAATTCTATTTCAGAGACAAGTGTCAACAACATTTTAATTAATCCTTGAAGACATATTTTATCCTGTTAAAAACATCTGTAACAAAAAAGGGATTAAGGAATCTTGATAACTGGATTATATTATGTATTATATTAAGATTATGATCTTTACCATGTAGATCAGATACATTCTAAACTTGTGTATTTCTAAATTTAGATGCATTTGTTTCTTATCTCAGAACTCACTGTCCAGTATAGTAGCTAGTAGCCTCTGAGGGGTTATTAAGGGCTATCACTACAATTATAGTAATTTCATTGAGTTATAGTTTGATGTTTGAGTATAGTAAAGCCACCTCATTGGAAGGGATGAACAACCTCATGGCTGCAGACTATCTCTCAGATGTGCAGTGTGTTCCTTGCTTTTGGAAGTACTGCTCTCCAAAGACACTAGCTTTTAAGACCCATGCTGAAGGCAAAGGCAAACCTGTGTACCATATTTATGCCAAATTGCAATCAGAGATAGACAAAGAACTGCCCAGTCTGGCTATGTTTGCTTTGGTTTTGTCTTGTCTTGATTTGGAATCCAGGTCTCACTCTGTAGCCTACGATGACCTCAGTCTCACAGAAACTCACCAGCTTCAGTATGTTGGGAGCTGGAATTATGAGGCTGAGTTCCCAGGCTCAGCATTCAATCTTAGTTTTGACACAGTAGGCCAGTGTTTTTTCTTCTTTTACTTGATGATTGAATCTACCATTGCTGGTAATATACCAACCCATTTCTCCTACGTCTCAGATCCGTGGCAGATTGCAAGTCACATGAGGGATTCTGAGACCCAGGTAACTGGAAACTTGCTTAGGGTCTTTGTATAGAAAGGAACTTGTAAGTGGAGCCCAGAAAATCAAGTTAGATTTTAATTTTATTTCTAATTTTTGGAAAAAGAACACAGACTACTCATGATGGCTTATGAGCAGGTTTGGAGGTAGGGTTCACAGCAACCTGCTCTCTGCAGCAGTCTATTCAGGTTTGTGGCCTGAGGTACCTGGTGATGATTCAGTGTTCTCTGATAGGGTTAGCTTGGAAGGGCACTTGGAAGTGTCTGTACCCACATGACAAATTCTTCACCTACTTAATACTAGTTGTAAACAGCCAAAGTTCTTGAAGCAGGTGTGAACTTCTGCTGTGTAACCTATGAAAAAGAAGAACTTTCAACAAGAAGACATTATCTTCTCAGTAGGGCTAGGATTTAGTTTTTTCCTTACAATGGGTTATAATTTGCTTTTTTAATCGTGCTTTTCTTTTATTCTTGAGAATTTCATACATTATATGATCAAATAAGATCGTAACTGTCCAATATGTCCCTCCCCACTCAATTTCATATCATTTTGTTATTGTTTTGATAAACCACTAAGTCCAACTAATGTTGCCACTGTGTACATGGGTATAGGACCGTCTACTAGACCATGGGAAATTCAATGGTTTTGGGCAGTCCTAGAGCTATGGAATAATCACCCAAATGAATTTCAGGATACTTTCCACTTCTCCAAAGGAGGATCCAATCCTTGCCCACACTCAGCCACCATTAACCAACCCACTTATGGGTTTACCTCTTAGGAATCTGACATATAGTTGCAGCCAGGAAATCTTTGGTCTTCTGTGGATGAATTTCTTGGCACCTCTTTAAGCTTCACGTTCCATACACACTGTGGTATGCATTGGAACTTTATTCCTTTATATGGCAAGTCACAAGACATGGTTAGATACAATGTTCCTTTGTTGACCAACACCTTAAAATATCCTACATGGATTGTGGTTGCCCCACAATTTCTTTGTGTGTTGGAGAGAAAGTCTGTCAACTCCCTTTATCTATGGAAATGATGCCCAGGGTTAATTTGAAGATAGAAAAGGGGAAAAACAATATATTTTAATTTTTTGCTATCTAAAACTGTATGTGTTAAAGGGGTGTGTGTGTGTGTGTGTGTGTGTGTGTGTGTGTGTACTCACTGATGAACTAAAATCTATTCATTATTCTTCAGCTTTGGGTATTAGAGTTACCTACAAACCTCTTTAAAACAGGCTTCTGTGCCTCACCCTCAGGGATTTTGATTTGCTAGGTCTGAGGTAAGGCCTGAAGCCTTGAATTTCTGCAAAAACTGCTGAAGCTGCCTGTCTGTGGATCCCTTTTGCAGTGTATTTAGTTTCATAATCTGAAAAATAGCATGGCTGGTTGGTGTCTGCCCTATGCCAGATGCTTCTTGTACCCTCATAATGAACACACAGTAGACACTTCCACCTTCTGTCATAACAAACAGAAGTGCCGTTTACGGGATGCTGCTTGATGCCAGGTCCTGTGCAAATTGCTTTACCGGCACAGAGTGTTTGTGTAACAGCCTGACGGGAACAGTTGTCAGCATCATAACTGGGGCTCCATAGAGCACTCCCCTACATTGTAAGAGGTGATTTCAGTTCCAAAGAGGTAATACTTGATAACACCAATTTTGTTTGGCTTTGGGGATTTTAACTGGGGGCTTCCTACTATGTGACTGGTGTTGAGAATTATGCTCTAGAAATGTTAATGCAGAAAATAATCATAACTCAACAATCTCTCTGAATTATGCTTTTTTTATTGTCCTCTTTTATGGGCATTTCACCTGCTGTTTGTAATTTCCTTACAAAGTCCTTGAGGTCTGGCATAGGATCCCTTGTTTTGTCATCTTCGTGCTTTCCACTGTCATATCCAGCAGAGTTTTTTAAAAATTATTTTTATTTTATGTGCATTGGTGTTTTACCTATATGTATGTCTGAATGAGGGTGTCCAAGCCCCTGGAACTGGAGTCACAGACAGTTGTGAGCTTCCATGTGGGTGCTGGGAATTGAACCTGGGTCCTCTGGAAGATCAGTCAGTGCTCTCAATTGCTGAGCCGTCTCTCCAACACCCCCAGCATAGTTTTTTAAAATCTCATCTAAGCAATTATAAAATCAGAATTTCTAGCTAGGTGTTGGTGGCACACGCCTTTAATCCCAGCACTCAGAAGGCAGAGGCAGGCGGATCTCTGTGAGTTTGAGGCCAGCCTGGTCTACAGAGCAAGTTCCAGGACAGCCTCCAAAACAATACAGAGAAACCCTGTCTCAAAAAAACTAACAAAAAAATCAGAATTTCTTTTTTAGAGAAGGGTTAGGTTCTGGCAAAACTGGGTAAAAGGTACTCACAGGCAGCTCCTGCTCCACAGAAGGGCATACGCTTCCTTCTTCAACATTCTATGCCAGGGTGACATATTGGTTGCAGTCAGTGGTCTTCGGTTGATGCAACTTTATCCTGCTATGTCCATGCTTTAGATTAGGCTTCAGTCTTGGTGTATATTCTGTGGTTTTTGACAAATGTATGGTCATGTGCATGCATCCTGTATCCTTAATTTTATTCTTCAAATCATCTTCTATTCATCTTTCTCTCCATCTGACAACCTCAGTGCATTATACCATTTATGTAAAATTACCTTTTCCATAATGTCCAGAATGTCCTATAGTCAGGATAATACAAAGTGGAGTCATTTCATATTAGCTTCCTTCGCTAGTCATTAACACTTAAGTTTCTTCGATATCTTTTCAAATGTCTTATGAGCTTCTCTCTCTCTCTCTCTCTCTCTCTCTCGTGTGTGTGTGTGTGTGTGTGTGTGTGTGTTGGGTAATATTCCATTGTCTAGGTTTACCACATTTTATCTGTTCCATTTCCTGCAGGGAAGTATGGCTGCTTTCAAGTTTTGCCAATTATCAACAAATAATTTTAGGTGGACTTGACTTTTAAATTCACTGCATTAAAACCAAGTAACCCAATTATTGGAAAAATAATCAGAGTTTATTAATTTATGTAAGAAATTGTCAAAGTGTCTTCGAAGGATCTACATTTCCAGTATTAGTGAATAGTCTTTGTGACTACTCCATGCCCTGGCCTGCCTTTGGCATTATCAGCACTTGGGGTTTGGCCATTCTAATAGGTGTTGTAGGGGCATTTCACTATTGCTTTATTAAATTACCCAATGAAATGTGATAGTGAGCATTTTTCCCATGTTTACTTTCATCTTGTTGTCTCCTTTGATGAGTTGTTTGTTCAGACTATTTTGCCTATCTTAAATAATTAATTGGTTTGTTTGTGTTCTTATTGTTCAATTTGGACAACACTCTTTTATCTGATACATCTTTTACAAATATTTTCTTCTACTTGATGGTTTATTTATCTTCCAATTGACAGTGTCTTCTGTAGAAGGTTTTAAATTTCATGGAACATAGTTAATAACCACTTTGTTAATGAACTATACCTTTGGTATTGAATCTGAAAAGTCACCAGCCTAGAAATGCCCTTTAGATAGTCTCAGGATGTCTTCCAGCAGTTTATAGCTTTGTCTTTTATTTAGATCCATGGTCTATTTTGGGTTATGCCTACCCTGTGCTGGTCATAAAGATTTGAACTGGGTTATTTGTTGCTCATTGCCTGTGCATATCTAGTTGTTCCAGCATCATTTGATGAAAAAGGTCTCCTCTCTATTGTATTGCCTTTGCTCTTTTGTCAAAGGTCAGTTGACTGTACTAATGAAGGATTAACACTAAGCTTTTGACTTTGTTTTTCTAATCCATTTTAAAAGAATTTCTACCTTGTCTTTATTGCTGTAGTGTCATACTTACTCTCGAAGTCAGATCAGTGCTCTGCTTTGCCCTTCTCCTTAGATATTGTGTTGACTCTTCTGTGTCTTTTGTTTCGTCACACTGCTTTAGAATCAGTTTGTCATTGTCATAAAGTTCAGTTAGTTTAAAGAATTGTACACATGGCCCAGTGGTACTGGAGCACAAAAATGAAATACAGAACTGGAATTATATTCCTCCTATTATTAATTGCTTAAGGGTTAAGATTTTAAAGTGGAAGAAGTAAACGATGTAGCAGGTAGTGCCCAGCCTTTGGGCCACCAGCTTGCTGCCTTTTTTCTAACTTGGGATCCATTTATTAACAAACCCTGGCCCATTGGGCTTTTGCCTTCCCTATGCCAATAAACTAATCCTTCATGCAAACACATTTTGCATTTAAAACGTCAATTCTTTTCTCCTTTCTATCTCTCTGCCCTTGCCAGTCATTCTCTGGTTTTAAGAACAATGGCTTTTTAAGAAAACATTTTATCTTAACAGATGAAGATTTCAAATTAGTTTTCTTCTCTCTTTTCCATTATCTTTCTGGTTTTCTTTTGGGTTTTGTTTGACTAAAATCACCTCTTTAAAACTGGGTAAAAATTGGAGTCAGCTCACAAACTGACAATAAATTTGACAACATGCAAATCACCAGTTATTTAAAGCAATGTATTTTTTATAATTTTACATTAATTAATTTAATTTGTGTGTGTGCATGTGCAAAGGCATGCATATATGTGGAGGTCAGAGGACAACCTGTTACAGTCAGTTCTTCCTTAAGTCCTGGGGATCACACTCAGGCCATCAAGATTAGTAAATTGAGTCATGTTGATGGCCTGCAATTTAATTCTTTTAAACTGCTGATGATTAACTATTGAAAAGAAAATTGGGGCTCTTGAGTTTCCTCAAGGATTTAGTGAAGGTACAAGAAAGAGAAAGACTAAGGTACTGTATCATTTTAGATACATTTCTCTCTCTACCACTTGCTTGTATCTCCTACATGCAAACATTTTCCTATGCAGTGGTACACAATTCAATCACTCTCACCATAATTATCACAGGCTGGTATTTAACAAGTATATCCATGATGAAGAAATTTTACCAAATAATTTATATACATCATATCCTTTTATCTGTCACAAAAGTAGCAGAATAAATTCTCCATCATTAATTTCTATGGTCAGCTTTCATTGCTATAACAAAGTAGTGAGCTAATCAATCAATAAAGAGCAGAGTTGGTTTGGTTTATTCTTTCAGAACTCCATATCCATAGGCTTCTATACCTATCACCATGGACCTGTGATGGGGCAGGCACTAGAATAACTGGACCTCCACAGACAAGAACAATCATAGACCTCACTTTCGGAACATGTGTTTCCTCCATGGACAGGCTGCCATATTGTTTTCTACAATCTATGCACTAATTTTCCTTCCAAATGATAGTGTGAACTGGGTTCCTTTATCTCTGCCCTTGCTAGAACTTTTTTCTGTGGTCTCACTGGAAATATATATTCTTTTCAAAAAGAATTATTTGTATTACTTGCATGCATCTCTCCTTCTGCCTGTCTGTCTGTCTGTCTGTCTGTCTGTCTGTCTGTGTGAGAGAGAGACAGAGAGTCAGAGAGAGACATGTGTGCATGTGTGTGTGTGCACATACACATGCCCATGCATGCACACATGGAAAGCCAGAGGCCACTCATGGGTTTCCTCTTTTGCTCTCCACTTTGTTTTTTGAATCAGGGTCTCTCTCTGAACCTGGAATTCAGTAAAAGACTAGACTCACTGGCTGGCAGACCCCCAAGCTTCTGTCCTGGCTTCTCAGTGCCAGGGTTACAGGCCTGTGCATCACTCTTGGCTTTTTAAGTGGGTGATGAGGATCTAAACTCAGTTCCTCATGCTTGAGCATTAAGCACTTTACTCACTAGCGTTTTCCCAGCCTCTCACTACTGTCTTGACTTATACTTCTCTAATGATTAGTGATGTTAACAATTTTGGTTTTGGGGTTTTATTTTTTCGCATACCTGTTGGACATTTGTATGTTTTATTTAGAAAAAAATGTTTGTTTAGTCCATTTTAAAAATCATCTTTCTTCTTATTTTGTTTGAAATGTTGGGCACCTAATATATTCTGCTTATACCCCTATTGTCTCATGTATAGCTTACTCCCTCATTGTGTGATTTTTATCCTCACTTTTGATTGCTTCCTTTTGCTTTGGTCTAATGCAATCCTCTTTGTCCAGTTTTGCTTTTATTTCCTATAGAGGTGTATTTCCTCTAAAAACCTCTTACTGATTCCAATGCCCTGGAGAGTTTGCCCTATGTTTCTGTCAAGTTGATTTGTAGTTTGGGGTTTACATTGAAGATTTTTATCCATTTTGACTTGTCTCAGTAATAGGTGAGACAAGGGTCTACTTCATTCTTCCTCAAGAGGATTCCCTGGTTTGCCTAGCTCGATGCATGGCCTCTGGTAATCTTTGAGACTTAACTGAGATTCAGCACACAGGAGAGATATGGATTCCTTTGTCTGTTTTATGCCAATATCATGCTATTTTAGGGGTTCTTTATTTTATATAGAACCCACAAATCATAGGACTTTGTTTAGAACTTTATCTTGGATATCATCTGTAGTTTTATCCACCCCCCCTGACCCACAACTGTAATTTTAAAATAGTCATTTGCTTATCTCTTCCCTTTTGCAACACACAGACTGCTCTCCAGATCCCCAGGGCATCATTTGCAACAGGAGATGGTGTGTACATATGTGTGGGTGTGTAGTTCCAAGATCAATCAAAACAAAAGCAGGGTAACATGTCTACCGGTTCTCTCTTCAGATCAATGTTATTATTCAGTGCTAGAGTCAGAATCTTGCTATTTATCTGCAGTGTCTAATCATAGTCTATTTGTATTATGTATGTGTTCCTGTGTACACTTCTCTCTGTGTGTATTTCCATGTGTGCACATCTCTCTCTCTCTCTCTCTCTCTCTCTCTCTCTGTCTGTCTGTGTGTGTGTGTGTGTGTGTACGTGTGTGTGTGTGTGTGTGTTCCCAGGTATGCACAACTCTCTGTGTCTGTGTGTGTGTGCATGGCCACACATGCATTGGATGTATACACAGAAGTGGAGTTAGTTTGGGGACCGTCCAGGTGTCCATCTCTATCCCTGTTAATCATGGAAATGACTTTTGAGTAGTGACACAAAGGCTCCTGCAACAAGTGTTTTAACTCTGTGGGCCATGATTGTTATAAGGAGAATGGATAACTTTACAGAGTTGCAAGTATCTCTTCTGTTTGTCCAGAAAAGAACAGAAGACAGGTCCCTTAAAGTAATAATCCAAAGGAAGGTTCAAGCTAAGGAAAGCCAAGAAAGCACAGAATTTATCAACTTAGCAGGGACATAACCCAGGCAAGACACAGCATGCTAGAACCTGAAATAGACCCTGTTTACCACTCTTAGGAATCTGGGCATGGAGCTGAGGGAGTGCTGTCGGGGGCTCAATCTCAGGTAAGAAGACTTGGGTGTGGCATGAAGGAGAGTCCCTCCTCTGTAAAGAGCATGAGAGGGTTAAGACAGGGGCACTTGGATGTGCTGGGTCAAGCTTAAGAGGCAACCTTAAACTGTAACAGGCATGTGGGACCACAATCTATGGCCCCTGTCTGGACAAAGCTGAGTCTTTGTGGAATTGCCTGATGATGTGCCGCATCACTCATCTCTGAGCTGCTCACACCAGGTCTCTTTAAAATGTCCCCTCAAGTTACTTTTAGGTTGGCACCCAGTCATCTTCATGAATGAAGCCTAAGCTCTATGGGTTCTTTGAGCTTTTTGCCTGTACTTTTCTGTTGTTCCATTTTTTTCAAAAGATTGGCATGTAATATCTGTAGTTATTATGAACTGCAGTGTGATCTTTTGAGTTTCATTGACACTGGAGAGGTTTTGTTTGTTTGTTTGTTTTTTTGAGACAGAATTTCTCTGTGTAGACTTGGCTGTCCTGGCACTCGCTCTGGACCAGGCTAGCCCTGAACTCAGAGATAGCCTGCATCTACTTCCCAGAGGGCTTGGATTAAATGGCATGCACTACCACTGCCCAGCAATGGCAACACTGGATAGATTTTTATGAGAACGCAATGAAGAGGCTCACCACACCCTACCTGCTTACTATGGATATTTATCCCTAGGCACATGTACTTCATATCCCACTTGGCAGATTAGGAAACCTAAGTAAACACAGAGTGGCAGAACTGGAACATGGTTTGAGGATTGCAAAGCTTACTGGTAATGTAAATGGAGGTGTTGTCTCCCACACCCCCACTCCCAGGCAATCTGATTCAGGGTTCCTTCATTTGAAGCCCTTCTATCTGGTATTCACTGCCTGGTCCTGGCCTTGCATACTCACTTGTGACGCTCTCTTATGCATGTGGGGATTGTTGTGTCTTGAATCTGAGGCATCCTCTGGAGTTTCAGGTATTGGCTACTTGGTTTCCAGCCCTTGAGATTTAGGAAAGTAACTGGGTCCTGAGGGCTCTGATCAAATCACATTTTAATCCACTGACTCAGAACCTAAGTCGTTTATCAAAAGGTGACGGAACTATGGGAGGGAGTAGATCACTGGGAATGTGACTTTTTAGAGTAAATATTGACCCTTTCTCTTTTCTGTTTCTCTTCTCTGTTTCCTGCCTGCTGTGAGGTGAACAGCTTCTCTTCACTATGCCCCCCCTTGGCCATGTCCCTAATGGCAGAATAGCTGCTTGATCATGGAAACCTCAGAAACTGGAGCTAAATTTATCCTTCATCCTTATATTGTGCCTTTGGGTAAGTCACGCCTAGGAGGTATACTCATGGAGAAAGTTTAAGACCACCCTTTCATTTATTCTAGTGGTCTTTGGCTCCCATTTGGTTCTCATTGCCCTGTATTGGAAATACATTTTGCCCAGGTCACAAGACCCTGAACATGTATCCTACAATGTCTGCTGATGGTCATGAACAAGTCTGGCTCTTTCCATTTAGGCAAAGCACACAAGAAAGGAAGAAATCAGCTTTGTTAAGGATGGTGTTCGGCTAAGTTTACATTCTTAGGGTCTGGTATCATCGGTACCATCCAGGGTGAGTCATTTCCAGGCAGTCTCAGCCTTCTTATGGGCCACACTGTGGTCTTAACCATGAGGAATTCCAACAGGAATGGATGTCACCAGCTCCTCAGAGTCACAAAACCACCTCTACGTGTTGCATAGCCATGGGGTATAGGCACTACATTTCTTCCTGCCCGCAAAGGTCCTGGCCATCCCAAAGAAGAGGAAAGGAAAAGTGAGGGAATGTAGGGAGTAAGAGAAGGGAGTAAGAAAGAAGGAAGCCCGTTCACTAGACCTCATCAGCCTACATCCTCATTGTTTGCTTTGAACACCCAGCAATATATGTTGTTCATGTCTTATTGCTCATTTCCAACCTCAACTTCCTGCTCTCTAAGACTCTGTGTGACCTCTGAAGGCCTCAGTTTCATACCCAGACCTTTAGGCATGGGGACAAAGTTCTTCATGCTCTGGTTCTCTTGCATCACTATGTAGCCAATGATGACCTTAAACTTATGCTACTTCTGTCTCTGCCTGCTGAGTGCTTGGATTACAAACATATGCCAACGTATGTTTTATTCGATGCTGTAGATTAGAGGCAAGGCTTTGGGCATGCTACATAGCCCTTGCCCTGTTCTATTCTTAACTCTTGTCACATTGCCATGCTCCCTTTCCTCTTACATCTCCTTCTGTCTGTTCCTCCCCTTTTCTCCCTGGTCAGCTTCGGTCCCATATTTTTGGTGATATTAGCTTGCTTATACTTTTGTAATGTAAGTATTCTTCTTCCTGCCTCCTGGACTGCTCTTTTCTCAAACTCCCCCATTTTCCTGGAATTCTTTCTTGCAGTACCTCAATCGGCTGACTCCTTCCTCCTTATCCTGGAATAATAAACTCAGTTTTTCTCTGTGGAACCTGCTCCTGTACCCCATCCATTGTCCTCTGATTACCACTGTAAGGCAACATTATGTCTCAGATCCCAATGATCTTACCTCCTCAGAACCAAAAGCTCCATGGAGAAAGAGACAATGTCTCTTTGTGTTATCTCTGCAAAACCCAGCATCAGTTACATGGAAGATGCTAGTACATCTATGTCATGTTGGATGATGCCAGTTTTATATAATGCTATAAGCTGGTGCTGAGCCTGGCTGAAGTATTTATCTCATCTCATGTACTTAATAAGAGTCAGACCTAGAAAAAGGCCAAGACATTGATAAAGCACACACAGCTGTTCAGGTTACAACTGGGACTGGAGCCCAGGCTATCAGGCTATGAGCTTCTTAAGCAGACAGCTTATCATATAGACCCTGTGACTCCAGGGTCCATTGTCCTGTCTGGAAAATAGCAGGTGCCTAATGAATGAATGAATGAATGAGTACACAGCACTCTGTTTTTTCCACTGCCTAGGACAAGGTGGATCACGACCAAGTTTGTGATGTTACCTTTGGTTTGCTCACTCTTGAAAGTTAAGCCAAATAACCAGAGCCTATGATTACAATTAAATACAAATTTCTTGTGAAAATCCAGCAGCTAGGCTGACAATTGCCCAATTGCCTTGGCATTTTGCTTCTTCGGTATAAGCTGAATTGGCTTCCTGAAGGACAAGTAACACTAAGTGGGTGGCATCCTGAGGTGGCCCAGATACATGCTTACCATCCTGCCAACAGAAGGAGGCTGCTGCTATTTTTAAATTTCCTGTGGAAAGTAGGTGATACGATTATCCCTTGCTTGCCCATTCTGATGTCACTCAAACCTCCAGGGAGGATAGTTCCCCTTCCAAGACTTGATCTGCCTCGGTTTGGAATCTCTCTCCAGATGGGTCAGATCACAGGTGAGAGAGCAGGCTTCTGATAGCAAGGTATCACCTTATGACAGCCCAATTTTCCTGGCTCAGTGGACAGTATAGATCAAAGGGAGCACATGTCTATGTGACATTAGCTATGGGATGGGTATTGTGAGCCTGGGCTAGCAAGGGCTGCAACTGCCTTTGCTACAGGGCATCAGACAATGCAAAAGCCAAGGACTGTGCAGTGGAGCCAGATTGTTGCTGTGACTCTGTTGGCCACTCTGCTCAAGGTTTTCACCAAATCCTGGATAGGAAGGAGCTGTGAAATGTCTCTCTGATTTCTAGGAACAAGAAATCATGTAGCCTATTTTGAATTGAAATTTATTTTGGAAATAGGGTCTTATACCTACTATGTAGCCAAAGCTACCCCAGATTCATACCCCTCTTCCTGCACCAAATCCCAACACCACTGCAATGAAATTCCTCTGCAACTACTATCAACATTGGTGATGTTGATGTTGTTCACTTAGTTCAGTATTTGCCAGACTTTGCATTACTCCTTTCTACATACTCTAACTTTTGGAAGTTGATCGTTAAGTGCAGACTATGCATGAGAGGAGGTATTGGGAAACTAATCTCCTACTTAAGAAAGGAATAGATAAACTATTTGAAATACTGCTAGGAATATTAGTCTCTTATTTATTTTTCCAGTCATTATTTGCATCGGTATAGATCCTTGATGTTTATTTTATACTCCAAGCTATAACCCAATACTATGTCATTTATTTTTGTGCTCAAACTGTTCCATTATAGGATACTGGAAACTCTTCTTGTTGGCTCCTGGGTCCCTTGGCAGTGTCCTACTTTCTGGTATCACTAGATAGCCTAGGATATAGTGATCACCCTATATGCCAGGGCATTGAAATTTGTTTGCTACAATTATAAAACACATGTAAATTACAGCTGATTTTGAACTGTCTGAACTTGTCTACTGACTTTTTAAGTATCATTTTCCACATATTCCTTTTATTTATGTAATCAGTATAAAATTAATTTTATTATCAATATTACACTTTCAGCCAAATCTATGATATTCTAATTATGTCCCACTTTTAATAAAATCAAGGAAGGCAAAGGAGAATGGTCAGTTGGTTTACAATAGACTTTCTGTTTGAAGCACCTATGGCATTTATATAAATTGTCTCTATTTAGTTGTTGGCCAGGTTCTCCCTCTGTGAGCGAGCATGGCTAAAACAGAGGAGCTTAGATTCTGTTTTTCATGCACACTCAAGGAAAACGGTAATGAAATCTGAGTAAAATTAGTTTAGAAGGCTCGTGTAATCTAAAGGAAAACCTGTGCTATATCAAATGTTATATAAATACACTGTAGCTGGACATTCCAAATTGTCATTTTCAGGCATGTGTTTTCTCAAAGTTCCACTAAATTTCAGAAAAGATGCTGGTGATTCTTCAGCAGATTTGATGCTTGTGCCTCTCACACAGGAGTCATGTTATCCCGGATCCTTGATTCTCAATATTTATTATCACTTTAATTGAAGTCAGGATCACTTAGGAGAATGAATGACACCCCTGGGTATGCCTGGGAGGGCATTTAAGAGCCCCACTCTGACTGTAGGTGTCATCATTCTTTGGACTGAGGGCTCACATGGAGTGACAGAAGAATAAGAAGAAACTGAGTACCAGCATCCACCTCTCTCTACTGAGACACGAGCAGGTGGCTGCCGTACATTGCCTCTGCTCTGTCACTGTCCACCGCCATGCCTTCCATGCCACGATAGACTATATCCCTTCACACAGTGGCTCAGAATACATCCTGAATTCTTTATACGGGTTCTCATCAGTTATTTGATCATGTCAATTGGAAAAATAAAATAGAAAATTAACGCTGAGAAGGTGGTTCACAGGCCTTCGGAACCAGTTTGCAAGATGACAAGAGCTGTGGGATAAAGAAGCAGAGCTTGAGGAGCCTTCAGGTAGGAATGTGGAAGACTAGATTACTCATTGAAACCTACACAGCAAATACTATGCTTATGTTGTCAAAAAAGGAACAAGGATCCTAAAAGTAACTGGACCACAGGTCAGTCGTGTTTGATTCTGGTGAAGATGCTAGCTGTGTATTGGCCATGTTCTGAGATCTTGAACAAAGCTGAATTCTGAAGTAATGGATTAGATTGTGTGGCAGAGGATATTTTAAGACAGCCTAACAGTCAGGTTTGACGTGGTTAGTACTCACTGCTCTTAGTCAGATTTAACAGGAGAAAGAGGAAGAGAAAGGGGGAAGACAGGAAAAATAGCAGAGTAGTAGAGGAATACAGTGTGAACATGATTAAAATATGGACAGAGAAGGTGCTGAAAAAGCAGCTGTAACTGTTAGGATTAGAGCAAAAGAAATCTACTACTCTGTAGTAGGACAAATGTAGGTGACACATCGCTTAGAGGTTCCAGAGCATAAAGATGCAAATTCATTTGAAAGGAGAGTACCCCCACACACACACACACAGCTTTCTACTGCAGGGGTTGTCTGCCTGAAAACAACCTCCAAGAGAAGTATTTTCCTAGTCTCAGCCACCCCTGCCCCTGGAGGCTTCTGTGAATGTGGTGAGTTGGGGTCAGGCTGACCTTCAGCTGACAGCCTATGTGTGGAATCATCATCCACACTCAGATTTTGAAGTCAAAGAAAATGCAAGAGGGTCGTGAAAGCTTATACCAAGGTTATGGAAAACACCAGTGGCCAGGCTCTGTGAGGAAGGATTGAACTCCTTGCATGTAATTCCTCAGTGGGCTGTGTGGAGCTGTGAAGGGAAAGCCTAAGTTCCAACTGAGACTCCAAGATGTTGGAGATGCTAGAACTGTGAGATTTCCATTGAGGAAATCAATCTGCATGCACAGAGTGGAGCTGCCCTAAGAGATGTGTTGTCATGCTCTCTAGAAAGAAAAGCTAGAGGAACAGGGCTACCCAAGCCTGTTGGAACCCATATGTTGCCATCACCATATCTCAGGGTTTGGCAATTGGCTTGCTTGGATTCAGTTTTACTTTGGCTCAGGCTTTCTTACTGTCCTATTTCTCCTTTTTTGAATGAGTATGTGTGGGTGTGTACACATATGTGGATTGTATATCTATACATTTTAGGACACACACACACACACACACACACACACACACACCACACCACACCAGTCCCAATTTTCCTATTGATTCTCACCAACTGGTCACCTGGCAACTGTAGCAGAGACCACAGAAATATAACGATATCCAAAGTAACTGGTACTGGTAATTTCCACTGAATTCTTCTAATACTACTGCCTGAGACTTGAGGGATCCATCTAGCCCCAATCTGTCCACATGCAAACATTTTATTTCATTGGAGTGCACCCATCTCTCACACTCACTTGTGGGGGAGAGGGCCAAAGGACACATGTGTCATGAAAGCTGAGAGGAACTTGGAGGAGGTGACAAGATGAGGGTAGTAGGGAACAGATGGGGAGACGCATCTACGATAATCTAAAACATAATTTATTGAGGGATACTATAATGACATCTAATCCTTTGTATGCTTATTTAAAAGTAAATTATAAATGAACAGACAAGTAAAATAAATAAACAGATGTCGTTTTACATGTGGAGAGTTGGGAAACTAAAGATGAAGTATTACTGGTGACTTTCCAATGTCATCACATGTTGAAATGTGTCTCTGGTGCTGCTCCATGACCACAAAGGAAACTAGGAGTAAGCAGTGGGACTCAACCAAATCCCTTCTAGCTGTTCTTATTGCAACTCTTAATGACAGCTCTTTGCGAAGAAAAGGAAAAAAAATATCCCAGCTAGGACCCTAGGGTAATAAGCGTGAACTTGACTGTCCCAGGTAGAACATGTGGACATCTTCTTTAGAAGAGTTCCTGTCCACCAATGAGTAAGCCTCCTATGGATTCTGAAATCTGGTTAAAACTCACAGAATTTTGTGTCTTCAAAGCATCGTGAACTACTGCACAAGGTTCATATGAGTTTCCTTCTGATAGCTCATCCAGACACTTCGCACTGTGTTGGATTCCTGAAAGGAGACATCCAGGAAAATCTCACCTGCTCCTGTCAGAAATCCTGCCCCATATCCTGTGAGCTTGGTTGGACAACAGTGAAATCTTGAGGGCTTCTCACTCTTCTTTCCTTCTCTTTTAGGACGGGCTCTGTTGTGGATCTTCGGCCATCTTTCCTTTGTTCCTTTCTTGTGGACCTCGCTTAACCTTTTGTAGTTGAGAGTGTCTCTCAATGGAACGATTTTTCAGAGTCCTAGTCTAGCAAGAAAAGGACAAAGGACAAAAAAATGAGATGAGTTTGTTTTCAGTACTGGGACTCAAATTCAGGGATTCATGTATGCCAGACAAGCACTGAACTGCATCCCTGACTATGCAATGAGTTTTACAAAGAATTGTCTTCTTTCATCAAAGGGTACAGCTCCCATTCTAGGGGAAGACGAATGGTCGGATATTATACAACAGTAGCTTCATTGTGTTCATATGTGATGATACCATTTTTTCCCTCTTGCTTTGAACATACACTGGAACAAGGCCACAATTGGATAGTGGGTAATGTGCATATGAGGACCACCAGGAGGCTTGTTGGGGATAAAGAATATTGAACATAAGACTCCTAACCTCATGGAGTTCCTGGGGGTGCTTTAGACTCTTTCTCACTACAACATCAAACTGCAACATCAGGCTTGCTAAACCCAACCTCAACCAGGCACATCATTTGGGGGAGGTGCCCATGGGATTGAATCTGAATAGGAGCCAGACCAAGCCACTAGCTGCACGCTTTCCACAGTCAGACTCTTGGTTCAAACCCAAATATATCCTTGAGAACAGCTGCCCACTATGAGGAGCAATAATGCTGAACAAGGGTGTTTGGGTTACAGCTGGCGCTTGGTGGTTGAGAAAAATCATGGATTTTGGTTCTTGTGGCATTTGCTCTCTGGAGCACATGTGATAAGTTATGACAATCAAATGGGTCTTTATGGCAGGCATAAATAGTGGTAAAAGACATATATTTTTGTTCGTATGTTTTCCTCTCATTTTCTTGCTAGACTTCTTTTTGGTTTGAATCTCATGATGGCTCACTGTTAGGCCCAGATCGTGTTTCAGGAAGAGATTGCTCTGAGAATTAGGGATTGCTCTTTCATCTCCCCTAGGAAAGCTAAACACTCTTCATAGGAAACATGGTTCTAGGAAAATCTGCTCCACAGACATGATTAGTAAAGTCTGTTCAGAAGTGCTGATTTTTATCTGAGCGGCTGTTGCCTGCCTGAGAGTCATCTTATATCTTATTATGAATAAGACTGTAAACCAAGCATCCAGCTCTGGTCACAGGGCTCTGTGATCAACTGTGGAATTATAGAGTATCAGAGGTGGATGGGAATCCAGGGGATATCATCAGAGGTAGACAGAAACTCAGTGGTCACCTTTGCCAATGCAGAGATGAACATAGTGGTAGAGCTGACACCAGAATTCAGGCTTCTTGGCTTTTTGTTGTTGACTTTTTTACCACTTAATTCTTTCCACTTGGCCACAAACCACTGGGTGAGTCCCTTGTAATCCATCTGAAGTGAAGGAAAAGTGAAATTGTGAGAGTGAATAGGTGAATGACAACTCTGGTACATAATTTAATATACCCCTTGCTTATATAATAGCATCTCTGTCGACAGATGCATTTATTCTGGGGACAAATTCCTCAATGCCATCTGTGGGCTGCCTTTTCTGTAAAGTCACCACCCACCTCCTAACCAACCCCTAGAGGGACTTTGAGATAGACTTGACTTGTCCTTCTAACTCCTTCAGGGCTGGAGAGGGATCTACTAGGAGACCAACGAAAGCAGTGTTCCAACAGAAAACCAAGTGAGTCAGAAACTCCAGTGATCTCCCACAAAAGCTATCTTTTCCATCTCCCTTGATAAATTTGCATCTCCACACAGAAATCTTCATTACTGTCATCACTCAGCCCAGAAAGTTAAGTCTCATCAGTGCTGGATATGGTGGCTCATGCTTGCAATCCCAGCTCTTGGAAGACAAAGGCAGTTTGTGACCAGCCTAGGCTACATAGTGAGACCTGATCTTCAAATACAGTCTAATACTTAATTTCTCCCTAAACTGACTCCACAGCCCCCCAGCGAGTAGGTTCGAGCGAATGCTCAAAGACGCTGCATCCCTTGCCAGGAAATTCCATTTTTCTTTATATTGTCATAAAGCAAAGGTTAGGGCCTAACTTCATGGCTTCAGTTCTTCCTATACTGAGCACTGCCTATGCCTTGTGCTCAACATATGCCAGTCAGAGGCACGGAGCTCCTTTCTGTGCCCTAAGTCTCTGGAACACTCTTGCCAATCATTGTGCATTACCCTGACCAAGGCGCTCCTAAATCAGATATCTATAAGATATGATGCAGTTTCTTGTTGACCTCAGATTGAAAAACTAAGGTTTGATGAAAGAGGGCCATGGTCCAGACTCTAGAGGAGAAAGTGAGAACATGTTCATCACACCGAAGGTCGAAGATGGCCTGGTCCCCATAACCAGACTGTGGATGATATAGGGATGCCGCTGACACCTCTTATGTCTGCCATGATCAGCTCTTTCTGTAACAATCAAGTAGATTAAGCTCCTAGAGCCCAAGCATGTTTTAAATAGAGATTTTCATTCATTGCAGATCTGAGTCACTGCTGTCTAGTGCAGAATCCACCCAAATATATGAACTCAAGACGGAAAGAAATATTTTATATCTACTTTTCCACAAGTCACATTACATTTTAGTCTAGTGTGTCAGGAAGTTTGATCTTACCCCCTATACTTGGCAAATCTCTTTAGGTTCAGAGTCTCACATAGGCGCCTGTACCTTGACATGTACTATGAGTCTCCGGCAGCTGCCCACTCTTTGAGAGCACAGTCCTCCTCAGCAGTCACCTCTGTTCTGGGAAACCCTTTGTTCTCATTCCATCCTCCTACCTCCAGAGAAGCCCACTGCTGGCAAGGCAATCCCTTTACTGCCGCATTGTTTTTCATAGTCTTCTTCTCTCTACCCCAAACCCTAGTCTCTTCTGTGGATCTAGCTTCTAGAGACAACAGCATGGATATTCTGATGAATTCCTAACACAGATGCCCATAATATCCTCTGGGTGCTTGAATGTTTAGAGGACCTATAACACAC
Organism: Mesocricetus auratus; assembly: GCF_017639785.1. Taxonomy (NCBI): domain Eukaryota; kingdom Metazoa; phylum Chordata; class Mammalia; order Rodentia; family Cricetidae; genus Mesocricetus; species Mesocricetus auratus. Next base: position 35,112,821 of record NW_024429194.1, on the reverse strand, counting down.
CCTGAAGAGAACAAACAAATTACAGCCCAGGCTGCCCCATATCACTACCCAGAATGACAGAGATCTGAATTCACTCACAGTTCTGGATCCTGAGCAGGGCTTTGATCCTTTGAGACTGAATCTGAACAGAGCACCCCCTGTCCCACCCCCAACCCCCACATCTCTCCCCATACCAGGCATAGGCAGTGCTCAGTATAGGAAGAACTGAAGCCATGAAGTTGGGCCCTTCAGAAGCTGAAATCCTTGTTTCTCCCAGTGTTTGCTTTTCGATTAATTTGATTATAGATATTTCTTTGTGGCTCTTCTCTCCAGCTACAAGTCACCTTGCCTACCTCCCTCAGTAATATCCATGAAGCATGCCTGTCAATCATTCCTCCTTCACATGAGAAAAACTATCACACATGAAGCAGACCACTGGTGCCTACACAGTGAGCTCTCAGTGAGTGTTATTTATATCCACCCTTGCCTTCCCCTTCCTAATTAGCTGAGAAGGGCTTGGATTTTGTTGAGTAGTTGGTAAAACACAGATGCCTTATGTTTCTTGGTGGGAAAGGCCATTCCAGCAGAGCCTTCTTATTAAGTCTAGTCCTGTCTTGAAATCACTCAACATAATAGCTTCAGTGCCATTTCAGGCAGGGACAGACAAATTGCCAGTGCTCTGAGTTTTTGTTTTGTTTTGGAGAAATTACCATAAGGACGCAGGGAAAGGTACTTTTCAATTTGTTTAGGGTTTTTTTGTGACCAATTGCCCAAGACTGAGTGGTTAAAAGCAATATAAATGCAGACTGGGGGGTTGATTCAGCAGTTAACAGCAAGTACCAGTCTTGAAGAAGACCTAGGTTTACTTCCCAGCAGCCCACATGGCAGCTCACAATCATCCTATAGTAGCCCCTTCTGTCCTCTGTGTGCACATACACACAGAGAGAGGCAAAACACTCATTATTAGACACACTCCTTGATAGAAAATTCATTATTGAGGACGTATTTGACTCTTTTATTCATTACCTTCTGGAACTTTCTGATCATGCCTGCCTAAGGAAAAGAATAAAAGTATAACTCACTTAAATCTTTGGAAAGATACACATTTTCTACCTACCATCTCCATGTGGGTGCAAGTCAGACCCCAATTGGCAGAGATTTAAGTGCTTGACGTTCTATGACATGAGGATGGTCTATCCTGCCTTGTCTTCTAGTGGAAAGAATGAGAGAGAGAGAGAGAGAGAGAGAGAGAGAGAGAGAGAGAGAGAGAGAGAGAGAGAAGAAAAGAAGTTAGAATATAGTATGAAGAGGGAGAGAACCCTGAATAGATTTTCCTAGTGACTCTGGGTTCTATGACAATATCCTTTTAGAGAATCTCACAATGACTCCAATTTAGAATAATCTTGATTTGTTATTCCTAAATTTACCTTTAATTAACGCTTCCCTGGGCTGCTGCTAAGCATGTTTTCAATGCCACTCTGAAGGGCAACTTTAACTAATTCCTTCTGACTGCTCCCTTCTCCCATCTCTATTCTTTGTAGTCTATGACAAACTTGCTGCATTGTAGGCAGAAATGTGTGATGAGAAATGACTTGTACTCAAGGAGAACTGGTCTGATTATGAAACAGATGGGTAAGTGAGACTTGGGAATGGTGACAGCCACACAGTGTTTTGAGCGTTTTCTCATCAAATTCTCACAGTAACCCCCTCCCTCAATTTACAGATCACTAAAGCAGGGAACAGATAACTCGGTACATCATCCTATGTGGCACAGCCGAGACAGGATTTTAATAAAGTCTGGCTCCAGAACTTACACGTTAATTACTGCTATTATGTCTTGATTAAATATGTCAAGTCCTTCGAGGATGTCAGCAGCCAACATGATCAGCTGCAGCGAAAGAATAGGTGATGTCTTGATGTGATTCTGAGGAAACAGTAGGAGTTCCATAGGAAGAAATAAGAAAGAAATTAACAGAACACTGTAGTAGCATCTCGACTTGCCACCCCTTTGGGCGTGGCCTCAGGTGTGGACATGACCAGAAGGTGGGGGTGGGGTGGGGTGGGAATGGGGGATGGGCTCACCGCATCTTCTAGAGCAGGAACACCACAGATGTTCTTTACTAGTATCTGTGTAAGTTGTTCCACAATGAAACACCCATTTATCATTTATCTTGGGTCTATTAAACCCCTTAATAGCCTGTCTTCAGAACACTGGAAAATCAAAGAATTTTCTATTGACTACGTGTCGAGGGACCATAGGAGAATCATTTACGGGGTGAGAGTTACACACACATTATGAGTGAGGGTGGGCAGTGAGACTGAGGAGGGGTGGTGGAAAAGGGAATGGAAGAGCAAAGGCAGAAGGTGGAAAATATATTCTGTCTCAATAGCGGTTGGGGTTTACTTAGGAAATTGGATCCTGGCAAAGATTTTCATAGGGGAGCAAATGGTCAAATTGGTCTCTAAAATATGTTAGTCACTTGGTAAAGTGAGGAGTACGTTGCTCAAGAACACATCAGAGGCAAGAAGATTCAGGCTCTTTGGTGTTCTGAATTTGTATCTATGCCAGCTAGGACAAGCAAATTTGGGATAAATTAGGGGATCAAAATAAGATGCCTTCTTCACTTTAGACCTTTTCCTCAACTAGACAGTTTTAAGCCTTCATATCACCATTGTAGACACCTTGTGGATTCCCTAAATACAGTCATATGTTGCTTACAATGAGGATCCATCCTGAGAAGTCAGCAGGTGACTTGGTCACCATGTAAATTTATAGAGTACGTGCATATGAACTTCCCTGGCAGAGGTCAATCAACGCTTGTGCAATAAAAGATGGGGTAGACATGAGCTGTACAAAGCCACTGCTGGCATGCTATGACATGTCTGTTTGATGGCAAAGACTTCCCAAGCTCAAGAACAGTAAATAATGATGACAAGCAGTCACTAAACTCTTAGAGAAATGGTGTGGCTATTTATCACTTTCAAGCATTATAAACAGCACATGACTACATATATTGGCAACACTGTGGTCTTATTGATACCAGCATTATTAGCACATGAAAAATGCAACAAACTGAGATATCATAATGACTGCAAGGTCTCTAGATGACAGACATTTTTAGATCCATTATCATTTTATAGTACCACTGTCATATTTGTAGTCTGCTCTAGGCTGACATGTTGTTACATATCCCATGACTACACATGACTCACTCATCAGAGTGGAAAACCTTTTTGCTCTCATCCTTTGAGATACTTCACATCTAAGAATGAGACGCTAGCCCTTTAGCATTGTGCACCAAAGGCTAATCAGTAAATACCTCCACCTGTCCTTGTATCCTAAACTTATCTTTGTATCCCAAGGCTATGAACTTAATTCACTCTATTAGAAAGGCATGTAGGAAATAGACCATATCTAGACAGGTATTGCCCGGTCCTTCCCTTCTGGCATGCCTGCTATTCACACAGGTCACTGGGTTCCAATTGTAGGGGTTTATAAATTGCAAAGAGCATTCGTGTGCATGAGCTCATCTAGGCTGCATGGAAGCTGCCATTCACACCTCTGTCATCAAGACCAAAATACCTTGTGACTTCACTCAGCAGCTGGCTGAGGGGTGTAAAGAACTCAGCTGCACAGGTGGCTGGAAGACTGAGGGGGTACCCTGGGATGTAAGAATGAGCATTAGCTATGGATGAGAGCTGAGCAAAGCCTGGAAATGGTTTGTGTTTGTGGTTGGGTTGAGACAGGGTTTCACTATGTAGCCCAGGCTAGCTTCCAATTTGCCACCTCCCTGCCTCAGCCTCTGCAGTGCTAGGATTACAGCTATGCACTATCATATCCAGGAAACCCAGTCTTTAGATCACTCTTTTAGTACCTGTCCTCGAACCATATCCAGATGAGATGGAAAAGAGTATGAAAGAGGAAGTTTTCAGTTGGAGACAGTTGATTTTGCTTCCTTGGATTTTCATACTGAGCAAATTCATTGGATTTTCATTTTTATTCCAGCCAGATGTGTTTCCTACTGCCATTGTCATTCTAGTTTGATTTTTCTCCTTATGATAATAAATACTCTTTTTGGAAAGCAGGAGCTGAATTATGTCTTCCAAACCACTTTCCTTCATAGACACTCACATTGAATTCTTCATGGTTTATATTAGACAGAAAGGAACTGGAGATGAGCATTAAGGGAGGGTATAACTAGAGCCCTTTGAAGGCAGGGACTATTGCTCACCCGAACTCAGCCATTTGCATTCCGTTGAGTATGTTATAAGGAATGAGTGAATGGGGATGGCAGGTAGATTCGAGGTTAGAGAACACAATATACTTGCTTTCATAATGCTTTTCTTTCCACAGTTTTCTAGAAGGATTATCTCACTAGACTCTCCAATTGTAATCCACTCAACCTCAGTATAATACAACCCATCTCTGAATAACTAAACCAGGATGAGGGAACTAACATGACTCCCAAGAGCACATTCTTTAGTATCCAGAACTTCCAACCTCCAACCTGCCCACATGCCTCCCAAGCATGCAGGAGGGTGTATTATTTTCAAGGGGACCTTCTTTCTGTTTCTGAAGAGGAAGCATGAAGCTCATCCCTCTTCATTGACTTTGGGGAAGACTCAGAATGAATGACGACAGGTCCTCCTGAGGCAAGTCAGGACAGATCAAGAAAATAAGAGACAGGACCTTATAGAAGTGTCCCCTGTCAGGAGAGAGACGGTGCTGCAAGATGGTCAAGACTTCTTCCATGTCTAAATTCTGGTTTAGACTTCCTATTCTTTCCCTTAACCAATTCTTCAGAGTTTCTTCTTGAGTGGAATACCTTTGTCTTGTTTGGGCTTAATATGTTTTTTTTAATATTTCATTTAATTTTTTGAAGCAGGCTGACATTGAGAAACAGAGGTGATGAATAACATTAATGACAGGGCTGTGAGAAACATTTTTGAGCAAAACAAAATGGAAATAGTCATTTCACAGTCCAGTAAAATCTTCCGAAAAATTTCAAAACTAGGTTGAGCCATCTCAGCCATGGAGAAGGGCGCATGAGTCTTTCCTCATGAGAGTGGAATGCCACGTTTATTTGGATGAATACATTATTAAGGGTGAAATTAATTTCATGATCCAAATTGACCATTGTGTCAATAATTTTTCCCACTTAAGGGAGACATGTACATTTGCATGTTGTCATCTGGACATATCTAGCAGCATTTAGAAAAGGGGCTCTATGCCTCTCTGAAATACAATCCCATCATTCCTTTTTTAAAAATTGCTTGTCTTCGTGGAACCTTTCCCTTCTGAGAATCTCTACGTACAAAATCCTTTCTTGGAAGCTCCTCCTCCCCCAAAACTGCTAAGGACTCACAAGTCGAGGCACACGGGCTATCTCCTGGGCCCCTTTTCTGTCCTCCCCACACCCCTTCTCTTTCCTCTGAGGAGTGCCAGAAAGGGTTAGGTTATTACATTAAATAATAATTCCTGACGTTCGGCTCTTGCTTTCTGACTGCCTTGGATACAGTGCTGTGTTTGCTCAGGGAAAATGGGTCACAGATTGCTGAAGGGGTTCCTCACCGTGCCTTGGTTAAGAGCTGTTTGTTTTTCAAATACCTTAATTGTATGGTCTACCAGAAAAGAACAGCACCGAAAATTATACCTCTGCACTAACTGCAACCAGATGGACAAAAACAACAAGGCGTTTGAAAAAGATAAATGCACCACAGTCCCTCTGTGGCTGGTTTTATCGCCAGTTAATTTCATAATGGCTTCTCCTGGCGCAGGGGTGCGGGGTGGAGGAGTGGATATTCCCCTGGGGTAGGAGCAGTGCCCCAGCAAAATGCAGGCAGCTAGCTTCCAGAGGGAGGGTCCTCCTTGTAGCCTTTTGTGGTGAGAATTGGAATAAGGTGAAGGGCGGAGCTGTTGGGAAAGTGGAATTTGAAGCCCAAGGGCAGCCCATCCTTTTTTTCACTTCATGTTTCTTGGTGCTTTCCATTTTGTACTGCTTTCTGCTAAGTACAGTGCGGGAAGTGAGGGGGGTGTTGGTGACTAGGGTAGAGGAGGTGGGAGATACACTAACTATTAAATGATCTGATTGGCCACTGGCAGCTCAAAGACACAGAAGTCAAAGTTGCTACTGGAAGAGTATTCCACGTTGGGCGAGGGTCATGAGGATGCTCCAATGAACTCAGGGTAAGGCTGACTGCTGGATCCTTGGTCTTTCTCCCAGGACCACAGTGTTGGGCATGCCTTAAAACCCGAGTGACCAGCTTGCCAGACTGTTTTCAACCCACATGTTCTTATTATATATCATTCTTACAGTATAGAGTAAACATACTGGATTTGGGGACTGTGAGGGTTTGGGGAGAGAGTCCTGAAAGAAACGCAGGCAAGGAACTCACTGACCTCTCCCTCTCAGGGAGCAGCTGTGGGACCAGGGACTGGCTTAAGATTTCATTTTGGAAAAGAGTTCTTCCTCTCCCGCCCCATTATCAACTCTGACCCCATTGCCACTAACAAGAAGTCCTTGAAAATGGAGGACATGGAATTTGAAATGCTTTAAATGCCTGCATAGAAAGAAAGAAAGGAAGAACAGAAGTAAGAAAGAAAGGAAGCAAGCATTCAAATAGTGAAATATGGACTCTCTAGGGTTAAGGAAGACCATACAGTAAAAATAAAATAGTCAGTTACTAATGCTGCTTCTTACGTTCTAGAATAATCTTCCTTAAAGTTATTGGGTTGTTGTTTATTTCTAAAACCTCCTTCAGTTCTTCAGTTCTCCTTCACCAGAAAATTCATCAGGCCATGTAGCTTAAATATCTTCTGTGTTGTATGTCAGTTAAATCTCAGTAAGTCCTAAAACAAAAGACTCTAAGAGGTGGTGTGTGTGTGTGTGTGTGTGTGTGTGTGAGAGAGAGAGAGAGAGAGAGAGAGAGAGAGAGAGAGAGAGAGAGAGAGAGAGAGAGATGTCTGTACATATATATAGGCCAGGGGTCAACACTGATGTCTTCCTCAATTACTCTCCAACTAGACCTTTCTAATACTGCATGACTCTTTAAAACAGTTCCTCATGTTGTAGTGATCCCCAACCATAAATTATTTCTGTTACTGCTTCATAACTGCAACTTTACTACTATTATGAATTGTAATCTAAATATCTGTGTTTTCCAATGGTCTCAAGCCACCCCTATACAAGGGTCATTCGACACCCAAAGGGGTCGTGACCCACAGGTTGAGAACCACTGACATAGAGTCTAGGTTCTTGAGTTTGGTTGGGTTCATTGACCACTGAGCTCCAGATATCCACTTATCCCCATCTCCCCCACATACTACAGACGCATACTGCTACAGAGGGCTTTAACACAGCGCTGGGCATCTGAAGTCCACCAGCACTTTATTCACAGGGCCACCTCCCCAGCCCATTTTTTTTGGTACTTTAAAAACTAACTGATGAGACACACAACTTGCTTCATAATAAAACTGACTCTTTTAATAAAACAACCCATTCATCTTGATCAATACAGGAGATCTCAATTACAGTAACAGTTTTACATTTATTTATTTTATTGTGTGCATTGGTGTTTTGTCTGTATACATGTCTGTGTCAGGGTGTCAGATCATTGTGAACTTACTTTTTCTTTTTCAGATTTTTGCCAGCATGTATCCTAGTTTTTCTTGTCCTAAAGCATCATAAAAGCTGAAGTACACAGTAAGTCCTTTGGGGTCCTCTTCTTCCACTGAGTTCACTGGCTCTGACAGTCACTCATGCTCCCATTGTTGATGCTTCTGTACTGGGGCATAGCGTACTCCTGTACGAATGAATACCCTACAACTTGTTTATTTGTTCTTCTGTTCACAGTCATTTGAACCACTTCAAACTCAAAGCTGGCCTAAACAAACTTGTATAAATCTCTCTGTATATATTTGTTTTATTTCTCTTGGATAAATATATGAGATCAATTCCTAATGTTTAGAACACACATTTTGGTTGATATAATGCATGTGCTAATGAACAAAGACCTTTTCTTATACTTCACTATTCATACTAGACTTGTGGGTAGGTGGGTGTTTCATAACATCATCCAGTTCTCCAACACAAGCTAGGCATCCTGCAATCCAATTACCATACTGCCTGCACTTAGTACAAATCCTACAGGTTAGGTCTCTAGCCCATAAAAGTGTTCCTCCCCCATTTTAAGCATCAATCATAAGGGCAGGTCCCCAGGTTATCCATAGTCTATATGACTTTGAGGTTACCAGTCTTTTCTCCCTAGGTTCAGTAAGTTGCTGAACTCAAGAAAATGCTTATGGTAAAGGATACGATAAGGGATACAGATAAAGACTCAGGTGAAGGGTACACAGGGTGAGGTCTGGAAAGGTCCAGAGCTCAGAAATTTGCTTCCTATGGAGCTGGGGCACTCCGCCCTCAAACACTGGAATGTGTTAACTGAGGGATTAAAAAAAACAATAGATTTCATCACGCAAGTGTGGTCAGTTATGAACTCAATCTCTAGTCCTTCTGGTTACCATGTAGGATAGGAAGTGGAACTAAAAGTCCCAAGCTTTCAGTCATGGTTTTCTGACAGACAGAGCTTATCCTTGAGCCTAATGGAACAAAAGCTCTGCTGGAGGTTCCATCACCAGAGACTGAAGGGATTTAACAGGTCAGCACTGAGAACCAATATACATAAATTTTTTATTATCTCACTTGTGCTCTATAATATACCTCTTGGTCACTAGGAAAATGCAAATCCAAATATACAAGATAAGACTCAACACCCAGTAACCTGAATTTTACCAAAAATATGGGCAACAGAAAGTGTTGGGAAAAATTAGAGCCCTTAGGTATTGCTACTGGGAATACAAAGGGCTTGACTGCTTCAGAGAGTTTTACAATTCCAAATTGAACATCTCTGTCATTTTAGTTTATCCACCATCTTGTCTGATGTCCATCACTATCAAATTCCATAAGGATTTTATCAGCTGTGAAGGACACTCCATGTCAACCATCTCCCCATAATCCTCAGCAAATACAATCTATCTTCTACTTCTATATGTTTGCCTTTTCTGAACATTTTATACAATTGGAATACTATAATATATAGTCTTTTGCGTCTCTATGTGTTCTCTTACTAATGATAGTGTTTTCAGAGTTCATCCAAGATGCCATGTGTATTAGTGCTCCATCCCTCTTCATCAATATTCCATTACATGCATGTTCCACATTTTCTTCACTTTTCATTGGTGGTATCGACCCTTGAGTTGTTTTGTTTTTACTATTTTTGGCAACTATGAGAATATTGCTATGTATATTTATGGACAAGATTTTGGATGAATATCTATTTTCATTGATCATGGGTATGTAACTAAGAGTAGAATTATAAGTATGCTTTCTGTTTGACTTTTTGCAAGGAAAAATAATTTTTAAAGCAGCTTCACCATCCATCTTGCACTTCTGTTAGTAATGGATGAAGGTATCACACCAAGTTTTTCGTCAAGGCTCACTGTTGCCTGTATTCTGGTAAGAATCAACCCATTGAGTGAGAAGTGCTATCTCCTTGGTTAGATTTTACTGTTCTCTGATGGACACCTTGTCAGGTGCTTATTGGTCATTTATAGGCCTTCTTCAGAGAAATTTCTACTCAACACACTGTCTATTTTTAATTGGGTTATCTCCTTATTCTTGAGTCATTGTAAGAGTTCTCAGTTTATGTGAGGGCTTGGAGAAATGGCTCAGTCATTAAGAGTTCTTCCTGCTTTAGCAGAGGATTTGAATTTGGTTTCAAAACACTCATGTCAGGTGGCTCAAATCTCTGTAATTACTGCTCCATGGCATCTAATGTTCTCTGTGGGCATCTTCATAAATATGGCCTATGCTAACACAGAAAACCACACACATACACACATAAATAAAACAGTGTATGAATATGAGTGCATATGCTATGTGTGTTATTTTTATGTATATATGCACAAACAAGCATTCTTAAAATCCTTATTGAATCTATGAGTTACAAAGGTTTCTTATATTGTCCCAGTTGTAATTTGAGCTTCCTGGTACTCTTCTTTGAAGCACATTTTTTTCCTTGTTAATTTTGATGAAATTCATGTATTCACTCTTACTAGTTACTCTTATAGCTTTGTTTTTATATCAGGATCATCATTTAATCTAAAATCATGAAAACTCACTCCTATGTTTTCTTTTAAGAAAAATTTTAAGCCTTATCTCCTCCATTTAACTCACTTGGATTAATTTCCATATAAGGTCATACAGAAGCTACTCAACTATAAAATTCTGCATGCAAATATCCAGCTATCCCAGGATATTTTATTTGAAAAAAATTACTTCTTCCTACTGAATTACCTTGGAATAATTATAAGAGAATCAGGGATCATAAATTTATGACATTGCTTTGGAGATTTTCATTTTATTTTATGGGTCGGTATAAAATATCTCAATCACTGTATCTTTACAGTAACTTTAGAAACTTGGAAATCTGAGGCTTCCAATTTGGCTTTTTATTCAAGATAGTGTTGGTGGGTGTGTGTCTCTTTTATTCTCATGTGAATTCTAGTATCATCTTGTCAATCTCTTCAAAATAGGAAGTGAGGCTTTTGATAGGAATGTGTGTTAAATCTGTAGGTCAGTTCAGAGACTGTCCCCATGGTCCTGTTAAATTGAGTCTCTTTCCATTCAACTCTTCTTTCATTTCTTTTAGTGATACAGTTTTTTCCCCACTGTAATATCTCAAAACACTATAAAATATAAACTTAACTTGCTGATGTTATCACAAATTGAACTTAATTTTATTTTCAATGATTTTTACATTTTGACCTTGCATCATAATACTGTGTGTGTGTGTGTGTGTGTGTGTGTGCGTGCATGTGCTTGTGTGCTTACATGTGTGTGCATGTCTATGTATGTTGGAGGCTGTTTAGGAGTTTTTAGATAGAAAAACCATACTCAACATATATACAGTTTTACTTCTTCTATTCAGTATAAGTATCTGTTCTCTTTGCTGAAGAATTGACTGAGTTGGCCCTCCAGAACAATGTTGTTTAGAGGTAGCAAGAGTTGAATCCTTATCTGTTACAAGTGAGTTGGAGAAAAGCTTGGGATCTTTTACTGCTAGGAATGATATTAGCTTTAGGTTCTTATTAATGCCTCTATATTCTTAGTTCAAGTGTTTTTTTATCATGAAAGGATGTGGATTATGTCAAATGGTTGTTTGCATTTAACACAGTGACATACGGGTTTGGTCCTTAATTCTATTACTGTTTTGTGGTACATTGATTGATTTTCACATGCTACATCAAGCTTAAATGCTGGAATAAATCCTTCTTGGTCACGGTATATAATTCTTTTTATGCACATCTGAATTCTGTTTTCTGTTATTTTGTTGAGGATTTTATTATCAATATTCACCAGGAACATAGATTTATATGTTTATCTTTAACATGTATAAATCTGGTGTGGTAGTACTTTCTATAACCCTGCATATATACCACTTATTAATTTGTGAAAGCAAGACGTTGCATTAGCAGATGTAGGAAACAGACCATTTGATGGAGGTCAACTGCAAACTGTTAGGACAGTTTTGGTAGTCTACCAAATCAGCTTTGGGCTGGGGTACAGTAAGATGAATATAGATTAAGAAGTGTTTCTCATTAAGGTCTATAGACACTTAAAAAGAAAACAACAAAAAACCCCAACCCACATCAGAATGCTTAAGTGGAATCACCCAGTATCATGATCTACATAATGCTTTAGTTTATGATACTTTCTCAGTAAGTCAGGAAGTGTGTTCTGATTAATGACTGCTAAAAAGATGATTGGATTCTCCAGAAAGCAAAAATACAAACTGTGTTTATTACTCTGCTATTGTTCACCTACTTTCTCCTAGACAAACCCAAAAGCCTGTAGCTGGGTGCCCTAGCTTTCATCCCCATGAATTTTAGTGACTGCAACAATGTCCTGCTAATTCATCTGAGATGAGGCATTAGAACAGAAAGATCTCACAAGCAAGGCTCAAGGCCCAAACAGGACGTTGAGATCTTTCAATTCAGCTGAGCATAAGTACACACACACACACACACACACACACACACACACACACACACACACACCTCTGTCTGTGATCCCGTTCAAATCCCCAAGTGCTAAATAACATACAAAGATCCACTTCAGCAAACATGATGCACGTGACGGGGCTGGGGAGAAGGAAGGTCAAGATAAATGTTTTCCCTGTTCTCTGGTGTCTGACACTGTGAAACCGGGCGTTTACTTACTATCTCAGTATTTTGCTTCATTTTAACTACAGCAGAAGCCATATCCATTAGCTCTTGCCATGTAATAAATGACTCCAAAACAAAATGATTTGAAATACTGAACATTGCTCTGTATACTCAAGATTGGTTAGATGGGCAGGCCTGTTGATGTGAACCCGACTCAGCCAAACTTGCACGGGAACTCATTCATGTATTTGCTGTCAGTTGTAGGTCAGAAGAGGGCTAGCTAATCAAAGATGGTGTTGGTTGGGAAAACCCAGCTTTTATCATGCTCATAAAAATAATATGAACCTTAAGAACTTAAACAGTACTTTGTGTAATATGATTTTCAACCTCCACTATGCATTATTTTGCCAACTTCTATATAAAAACCATAAAATTTCATAATACACAGAGAAGAGAAAGGATCAGCTGGGGCATCTTGATCAAAATAGTATAGTAAGAAAACATGTGATGCACTTAATTAGCCATTCTAGTTGAGAATTATCATGGGTACTAAAAATACATACATAACCACAACTTTAATGAATTGAATCTTTATCCTCGATGACATAAGTCACTCCTTTTGAGTGATTTATCTTAGTCTTTAAGGTCAATGTGCCCTTTTGAGTTTTGTGCTCATGCATATTTGTTAGAAAAGAGTTCAACAGCTTATACTTTAGTGTTGCCTTGTGAGTGTGTGTGTCCTGACCTGATGCTAACTACTTGGCTTCTTTTCTTCAACCTCCTCTCAACTTGCAATGAAAGGACTCATCCATTGAAGAATGGTACATACTTTTGAAAAGAAAAGCCCATCCTTCTGACTCACTGGCTCTTCTGAACATCCTAAGGCCTTCATTCTTGATTTCCCAATCTCTATCTTTGGATAACAATATGAGAATAACTGCTCTCAGAGGATTATTGGGACCTATGTCTGTCTGTGAAAGTGGAAGAGTAAGGAGTATTAAACTTGGCTATACCTTGATGTGTGAAGTACATACATACAAAGCACTAATCAGAGCCAACTCTCTGAGCTATGTCTCCAAATTACTATTTGCCCAAAACAGGGAGTTATACAGCAAGTAGTGTGAAAAGAACAAGGAATAATAGACTAGATGGTAAAGTGATCTTGCAGTAAAACACACACAAAAAACTACTGTGGAATATTTCTTCATACTGTGAATATATGTTACTGTGATTGGTTTAATAAAGAAGTTGACTGGCCAGTAGCTAGACAGGATAAGGCTAGACAGGAGAACCAGACTAAGTCACTGGGAAGAGGAAGGGTGGAGTGAGAGGAGTCACCAGACAGACAGAAAGGACTTGCAGAAGAGGCAAAAGCCATGAGCCTCAGGGAAGCCCATAGATGAATAGAAATGGGTTAATTTAAGTTGAAAGAGCTAGTTAGTAATAAGCCTGAGCTAATGGCTGAGCATTTATAATTAATAATAAATCTCTAAGTGGCTATTTGGGAAGTGGTTTATAGAATAGGGCTGATTGTGATTCCTATGAAAACCTCCACCTACAATCAACCAAACAAAAACCAAACATTTCAAATACTAAAATGTACAGAAATGTGGAAGTCTCTCTTTGTATAAGTTTTGATGTGGAGTCCCAGCCATCTGTCTAGGTCAGGCTGGGTACCATGTATGGGAGAAAACTGGGGGTTCTGAGCAGACCTTCTAAATTGTAGCTGATAAGATTTGTCTCAGGATTGACAAGATGACTCAGCGTGTAAAGGCTACCTACTCCTGGAAACCTGAGTTTGATCCCTGGAACTCACATCAAGGTAAAAGAGAGAACTGACCCCATAGAGTTGCCCTCTGACCCCATAGAGTTGCCCTCTGACCCCATAGAGTTGCCCTCTGACTTCCACTGACTCCCCAACACACATCATGCAAGTACACACAGGAAAAAATGTAATAAATAAAATTTGTATTTAAAAAAATAGATCTGGTTTCATCCTTAGCAGCTTCCACCTTCAGAAGGCATTTGGCTTACCAGCCTGTTTCTGACTTTTGTTAAAGTGATTCTCCTTTCTTCATCCAGAGCACAGAGAGACCGGGCCCCCACCCAGCCTTCCATGTGCAACTGAGATTCTCACACCCTGCAGGATGCCTGTGGAGTGAGGTAACAAGGTATTTCAGTTCTGTGAAGGACATGTGACTCACAGCAAAGGAGGAGGATGGCAGCCAAGCTGGGTACCAAGGTAAGAGAGCATCTCACGATTTTATGACTCTGTCTCTCTCTCTGTCTCTCTGTCTCTCTGTCTCTCTGTCTCTCTGTCTCTCAGTCTCTGTCTCTGTCTCTCTCTGTCTCTGTCTCTCAGTCTCTCAGTCTCTGTCTCTCTCTGTCTCTGTCTCTCTGTCTCTCAGTCTCTGTCTCTGTCTCTGTCTCTCTGTCTCTGTCTCTGTCTCTCTCTCTATCTCTCTCTCTGTCTCTCATTCTCTCTCTCTCTGTCTCTCATTCTCTCTGTCTCTCTCTGTCTGTCTCTCTCTCTCTCCCTCTCTGTCTCTGTCTCTCTCCCTCTCTCTCTCTCTCTCTCTCTCTGTCTCTCATTCTCTCTCCTCCCTGTTCTCTCTCCCTCTCTCCACCTACATCTTCTCCCCTTCCCCCAATAGCATATGGAAAATATCATCCTATTGTTTTCATGAAAAAAATTGCTTTTGGAAAAAAGAAAAATGTTGATTTATCTCCAATTCAGAAATGCATTTCCAAACCTCATTAGGTATAAATATAATCTTTATTTGTTCAGTTGGTTGTTATGGTCTCACTGTGTACCCCTGGCTGGCCCGACACTCACTATGTAGACAAAGCTGGTTTGAACTCCTAGAAACCTGCCTGTTTCTGCCTCCCAAGTGCCTGGATTAAAGATTTGCAACCCCACTTTTGGCATAATTCCTCCTTTTCTTCCTCCTCCTGCTTTTTACTTTTTACACCATAATACTGGGAAGCTCTTAAAAGCTAGGGAGGGGTGTGTGTAAAATACAGAAGACCAGGACAGTTGCTATGAGCTAATGTATTCTACATATGACAGAAAAGCTGCACACATTGACGCTCAAAAACATGGCTGGCCTAACAACACTAACACAATGATAACACCAGTTGAGATTCAGACATGGGCAGAGGAAATTCCACATGGTCCCACCTATAGATGAAAAGCTACAGCTGGTCAATGACTTCTGAGAGAGGGAGAATGAGTCCCCTCCAGGGACAGGCTCTCACATAGGTTATCTAATCCCAAACAGTCAGCCTTGAACACAAGTGCACATGACCAAAGCTAAATAAACTCAGCAGCTTATATATACCTATGCACACACAATTACATATATGTACATTAAATAAAAACAGTTAAAGAAGAGATCATGAATTTGGGAGGGGGACATGGGAGAATCTGGCATATCTTACCCATATGATGTCACAAGTTGCATCCATGAAGTCCCGTCTACATGGCCGTCTCCACATGACCTGAATGCTAATGTGGATAAGGCAAGCTCAGGAGGCCTCAGCCCTAGACAAAGTACTACAGGCAGCTAAGAAATGCTGAGAACTGCAGGAATGGTCTTCCCAGAGATGAGCACACCAATTGATTATCCAATACTAAATGGCTAGGCCTGCGAACACACACACACACACACGCACACACACACTATTATACAGACTGAGCAGATTGTATTTGTGTGTGTGTGTGTGTGTGTGTGTGTGTGTGTGTAACAACAATTAAAAGAAAAGATGGTAAGAATTTGAAAAAGCCTCATCTTTGTATGGAATGCAGTTTGGAAGCTTCCGAGTTTTGAAAACTGTGCTGTTCAAGTCCGGTTGGGACAGGCTTGGTAGGGCTACTGCAGAGACGATGGGTGCATCTACTGGGGGATGAGAAGTTAGGTTTGGAGAATTGTTTACTTCCTCATCCTTCCATTCTGATTTGGGATCCAGGAGCTAGGAGGTGTAAGGTGAGTGAGAAACTGGCCTCCAACAATGCCGCTCATCGTGGCCAGCCTCGTCACCCCTCAGTTGTCATCCCATTTCATCCCCTCACTCTTGTCCCTTTCCTAGTCCCTTCCTCTTCTGTTCCTTTCAGGTGCCTCTGCCCAATTTCCTGGCTCAGCGTCTATACCCCTTCCCTCTCTAAACTGTTCCAGGCACAAGAGCATCTATCCTGTCTTTTCTCTCTAATATCTAATCTCTTCTGCAGTTCCAGATACTTTCAAAAAGAGCCCTTTTCCCTAAAGACTGTCTTCCAGGACAACCAGGAAACAAAAGAATACTTTGTCTTCTTCTGTTTCTGTCTGTGTGACTCCCTGCTCCTGCTCTGTGTCATCAAAACCCGAAGTGTGTACATAGGCAGGCATTTTTACTCTACCTCTCCCCACTGGCGTTTAGCTTCAATTGTAGCAACATCTATCCTGGTTTGGGTGCTGAAATTTTAGGGCCCTGGAAATTTTCAGAATCATGTGAACTCGGGAGGAATTCATTTCTTAGAATAATCTGGATCAACATACACTGGGTAATTTCTGGCTTTCATATAAGCTCTAATTGTGATTTCACACACAAAATCATACTGCTGTCATCTGTCACTTTTCTGGACACTTCTCCATGTCACCTGTTATTTCTGAGGACAATCAGATTGAACAGATTAGTAGCAATAAACAGCAAGGACCATTTGCCATGGGCAAGATGTTAGGTAGCCTCAGGCCTTAGAGAGACCTAGCAGGCTCTACCCTTCCCCCCCCACTTTGTCTTTTATCTAGCATTTCAATGGGAATTTATGGAGTGTGGATACAGAATGGGGGCAGGGGAGGGTATTATGAGGAGTGATGATGGATGGAAGGAAGTCGCTGACGAGCTTTGCCTCAGACTATTACGCTTCTGCGTGGTCCGACCTTGAGAAGATAATGGCCATCTGTTCTCCATGTCCATTGGTGACTGGGCAAGGGGACGGTGGTTAATAATGTGGCAGAGGCGATCAGGGCACACAATGAATTTCACAGCTGACAAGCTCCTTGGACACTGGAACCATTGACCAAGTGCTCTGTGAGTGGGGTGACATGCCCTTCTCTGGAGGCCACCAGACACATCTGTCTGACCAAGTATAAATGTGGTGTGACCCAGGAGGAGAAGAATGGACAAATTCATGCTAGGTTCTTGCATTCCAGCCTGGCAATATTTAGTTTAAAGCCCATTCCTGACCAAGGGAGTCCACGGTTTCTCAGTGTGACTTTTGAAGTTATCTTTATCTTTTCATTTAATTCTCCTAGACAGGGATCAGAGTGTGGTTTCTTTAAAGAAAAAGACAAGTGGTTACTATTTCAGGTATTCACATAAACACCAAGAATTTAAAGACATAAATATTTAAATTGTAAAGAATGACAGTTGACCCTCAGAAAGTCAGTGTGATTTGGGTAGTGTTGATTTTTTCTTTAAACACATCATAGTGATAAGCCAAGAAGATGGGTTCCAAGAAAATTGACTCAGAATTGTCAACTGTGATGGTTTGAAAATAGCTTCAGAATCATCCACTGGATCAGGAAACTAAGTCACAGAGAGATGGAATAAATTGACGGGTACAAGAGCAAGGTTTCAGAGGAAGCAGAAAATATTAAAAATAAACAAGGTGGAAGAACTATGGAGAAACTTGTAGTTTAGAGGGGAGACACAACAAAACAAAACAAACAAAAACCCCACAGCCTCTAAAAGCATTGAAAAGAGCATGATTCCAGCTGGCAGTAACCTACAGGAACCAGAGCACTGTTTCCCTATCAGAGATGCAAGAAAGATGAAGGAGACAGGAGAGCATTTAGACCAGGTGCTTCCTATATAGATAGGTGTCAGATTTTGGATCCTCCTCTCACATTTGAGCATCTCTGTTTCTTTAGGAAGAGGTCCATTTGCAGACTATGATATTTCAATATTTAGCCTCATTCAACACTAAAGCAGAAGCCAAAGTTACTATGTTGGAATTGTTGTGAGTTACTATACTGGCCTTCAATACGGAAGCTTCACTAAGGATTTTCTATGCCCATTTTACTTTGCACTTTCCCATTTTCTTTTCTTTCCATCTTTCATTCTCCTCCCTGGCAACAAAATTTTCTTTGGTTCTTAGTCTGTAGGTGTAACTCCACTCAAATAGCTCATCTTTTCATCAGGATTGATTTGCTAAATGGCCAATGCCAGTCTGTTCAATATAAAATTTAAACAAGAAATTATTCCACTTAAGGAATCTTTCACTTGTCTTGTGTATGCCAAGGGCTGCAGAGACAAACTTAGTTCATTATGACTGGCTTATGGTTGTAGAAGAACAATCCTTCTGCCAATGATGAGGGCTAGCCCATCCCTCTGTGTCAACTGTCACATAGGAACCTGTGTTCATGTGCAAACACTCCAATTTTCCTTCCAGGACCTGATGGCAGATGAGTGTAGAGGTCTAACGTCTGGGATAGTCTTAATCCACAAGCCCCTGCATTACTCAAATGTACAAATAACCCAAGTGACACTTTTTGTGTCATTTGCTGTTTCAGTTCATTAAGCCTCCTAGCTAATGACAGAACTTCTGTCAGAGGCCTCTTTAGGCTCTTACCAATTTTTGGTTTCAAATAATTGAGCTGTCAATATTAGAGGGAAAAGCACAGTCTGGGATGGTGCAGGGTGGTCAGAACACAGACTGTTAGACCAGAGCTTCCTTAATCCAGTGGTTCTCAACCTGTGGATCACAACTTCTCTGGCATCAAAAGACCCTTTCATAGGATCACATATCAGATATCCTGCATGCCAGATACTTACATTACAATTCATAATAGTAGCAAAATAACAGTTATGAAGTATCAATGAAATAATTTACAGTTGGGGGTCACCACAATGTGAGGAACTATATTAAATGGTCTCAGCTTTAGGAAGGTTGAGAACCACTGCTCTAATCACCTGATGTGATAGTCAGCTTTCAGTGGCTGTAACAAACACCCAAGAAAACAACGTGAAAGGAGTTAGTTTTTGCTTTGGCTCACAGTTTCTGAGCTTTCATTTTCGTGGTTGGTTTGCTCCATTGCTGTGGAATGGTTATGAGGTGGGGTGTCATGGTGGCAAGCAGACAGGGGCCAATTGCCTACACTGTGGTTGTCAGGAAGCAGAGAGGAGGAGATACTGGAAGGTGCCAGGAACAAGACGTGTCCTTCAAAGCCATGTTCCCAATGACTCATTTCCTCCAACTAGGCCCTAATTCCTATTAGCCCATTCTGTATGAGCTTATCAAGTTATTGCATGAATGAAACCATGGCTCTTAGAATCCAATCACTCGTACCCACAGTAAGAGCCACCATCTTCACAGGAGTCCTTTTTCCTGCTCTCACCCCTCAAACCACATTTCCCACTACCTTCCTTTTGAGGTCACCACATTTAAGTCTCCTTGACCTCATTGCCTCCGATTCCTCTCCCTCTATCTGTAACACCTTCTGCATGCTCCTCTCTGGAACTCAAGGATCTACTTGAAGCATCCAGACAGTTTGCCCACCAGCCACTCTGTGATAAGACAGAATATCATGGTGTTGGAACAGCAAACTGGTTACCTCATGGCGACCAGGAAGTATAAAATAGACTGAGTTAGCAACTTAGTCTACCTTATAGCTCACTTCCAATTGCATTGCATAATAATAACAGCAATAATAGCCACTACAACTATCACTTAATCTCTTATAATACTTTAGGCATGTAGTTCTATTTTAGTATGCCTATTCTTATTATTAATACAAGGTATGAGCTAGGTGGTACTAACTCATGCCTTTAATCCCAGCACTGGGGAGGCAGAGGCAAGCAGATCTCTATGAATTCAAGATCATCATTGTCTACAACAAGTTCCAGGATAGCCAGAAATGCTATACCGAGAAACCCTATCTCAAAAAAAATTACAAGTTATGAATTACTGTATTAATTTTGTAGTTTTAAAAAACTAAAGCTCATTGAACTAAGGTACCTGACCCCAAGTCAGGCCAGTGAACAATTCAGGCAAGACTCAGTTTTTCTGCTTTGACAATGTTATGTGGTCTCCCTACCCCAGATACTCCCCGGGGGCTTATTACAGCATATGTATTCAGTAGATACAAAATGAACATTGGTTTACTGATGGAACAGCCTAGAGGATGCAACCTGGTTCAGGTGTGCTCTGTTGAAGCCTCACTGTGCATTCAAGATTGACAAGTAGAAGAGTAAACTCTCCCCCCCCCACAAACCCCTGTCTTCCTATTTCCTCTACACAGTGGAGAAACTAACGCAGACTAGAAGAGCCAAGGCTTCCGGCATCGGACAGAAGGTGTGTTCTCCAAGCTCAATCTCCTCCTTTCAGAAACTCAGGCCCTGTATTCACCCTTCCCTGCTGTCCCTAACAGCCAGGCAGGCTGCCACTGCAACCTATAGTTGAATGCTTTCTGAACAGGTTGGGCTCACTAAAGTCACCATTGACATACTAAGACTCGAAACAAGGTTCCTAAAATGGAGAAAGAGGAGAACACACTAGAGGATGCTAGAGTGTCCCTCTCCAGAAGGCGCTAAACTTCAGTCTGCCAGAGGAGCCTAGCATCTGCTAACTCCCCTCCTTCTACCTAGCAAATGCCAGGCACATTGCAAGACACTTGGAATGTACAACCTCCCTTTAAAATATTCACAACAACCTCATCCACACCCTCTAACAGGTATGTAGAGTGGAAGACTTAGGTGTCCTCTCACCCAGATTGTGGCAGACAGGACATGCCTACATACCCTGCCTCATAGCCATGCGTCTTCCTAAGTCAAACCGTCTTGACATACCTGGCAACACTGCACTGGAGTTCTTCATTCTGTCTCACTACACCACTCCTCTCAGGGTGCCTCAGTATTTAGTACTTGGAAACCCACACTGCATCTCCAGTACCTTCCCGCCTCACAGCCCACTTCTGGAACTGTGTGTTCAGTAGTATGCAAATGAATCAAACATTGGGTGGAAACAAGAGATGAGGGAAAAATTATTTGCTAATTATACCTCTAGACACATCTGACTTTCTCAGCTACCCAAGATGCTTAAGATAAGGACTGTATTGTGCTCATTTTCCATAACTTGTGTCCTCCCAGTCTCATGGAGTTTACCGAATGCACAAAGCACTCAAGAGATGTTGTAGCTGCAGCCGCAGCATGCTCAGGGATGATGAGCAGGGAGGGAGGCTGGGGGTAGAGCTCTTGACTGCTATTTCTCCTCATAGGACTCTGCACAGACTCATTTTCCAGACACCACATTTTCCAGACACCACATCCAAGATGAGTAAGGATACAAATAACTTCAGATGTGGTGATTTCTTGATCTGAGGAGATCTTTTATATACTTTTAAACACCTTCCTAGTGGGTGTTTTAACTTGAATTCTCTCTGACTCTGTCTCTGTCTCTCTCTCCCTCCATTCCTCCCTCTTCTCTCTCACCCCTCTCTATGGCTGTGTGTATTGTGTGTATGACCTCTCTCTCTCTCTCTCTCTCTCTCTCTCTCTCTCTCTCTCTCTCTCGTGTGTGTGTGTGTGTGAGACTGTGAGTATAACTTGTGCTATGGCATGAATGGAGTTAGAGTCAGAGTTCACCCTTCACTTTGTTGAGAAACAGTCTATCTGGTTGTTTTTGTTTTCTGCTGTGTTGCATATTCTAGGCCCTTCAGCTTCTGGTCAGTTCTCCTGTCTCCACCTCCTGTCTGGTCACAGGAGTGCTGGAATTACAGAAACTCAGTACTACTACATCCCACAGTTGTTCTGGGAGGGACCCGGTGAGGGCTGGGGCAAGAACTCATGTCATTAGGTAGTGCAGCGATGCTTTTACCTGCTGAGCTATCTTGCCAGCCTTCATTTCCTAGCAGCCTTGCAATATTAAAAAAATACCAGTTAAGACATCCAATAGGTATTAACAAGGAAGCATAATGAAACCAGATACTGTGACCTTTTTGGATTAAGTTCCAGCAGACCTTGGCCTAGGAGTGAACTTGAACACAGAGATTAATGAGGCTCTGACATGACAACATTTACTCTTTTAGTACGTAGAGTACTTTTGGACATTCTAAGGCATTTACACACTAGTTTGCTTTTCCCCCAGAATTCTGTGAGTGAAGCAGAGCACGGATCATCTCCTTTTACAGATGAATAACCTCTGGTCCAGTCAGCAACGCAGCTCCCCAACATGGCAGAGCCACTGCCCTTGCCTTCAGGCAGGAGGAAGAGAAGGACATGTCAGGCTGTGTGTAGAAGGCAGGGAAGGAGTCTGGGCAGAATGATTCTGCAATCCTGAGTGCTGCTGGCCAGGGCACCTCCTCCTCCTCCTCTCAGCTCCACAGCCCAGGACCTCTTTGTCCTAGCCAGTTCTCACTTCGAGCTCAGCACAGAAGGCTGCTGCCTGCTTCCAAGTTGGCTGTTTACTGGTGGGAATTAGGTGCCAGAGGTTTTTTTTTTTTTTTTTTTTTTTTGCTAGTGACTGCTCTTTCTCAGCACTCTCCCATGGTGTCATATTTTCTCAGCTTGTTCTTAAACTCATCTTACTTACCCCCCTGGTACTCTGTGACCCTTTCTCGGGTCACTGAAATGAGTTCACCGAGGACTCCAATACTGCCTTCCCTATGCATCTGTCTCATCTAAATGCTAAACCCCCACAGAGTTTAGAGACTGGATCTCACCAAACCCATCAGACTTGGAAGCCTATCCCGTAACCTGATGTGGTTGGTGGGTGAAGGAGTCAACACCCCATATTCTACATTAAAAGCTTTAGGGAAGTCCTGCCCAACCTCTAACAGCCAGTAAGGAGCAGAGCTAGTGGAAAACGCCGTAACCCCATCTCATCGCAGCTCTGTTTGCACGTGTCACCGTCTGTCTGTCCTGGCTGTACTCTCCAGATGGCTCTGTACATGCTTCCTTCTCCACTGCTCTGTAACACTCTGATGCTTCTGAGTAGACTTGGCTCTGTTGCTTCAGTTTGACTCTGGAATCCTAGATTTTGAAGCCTTTCCCCAAGTGAATCAGATAAAATCTAGCTTGGTCCCAAACTTTCTTTATGCCTGAAGTATTTGGCCACATCAAACTTTGGAGATCATTGGCTTGTGTCCCTCCTCTAACTAACAGCAACTTAAGTGAAGAATTTACATCTTTTGTTTTCTTATTCTAGGTCAACAGAAACAGTAGAGAAGTACAATGTTAGGCCCTCAATGAAAAGACTAATGTTACATTCCCCATACAGGAATAGTTCTCTCTCTCTCTCTCTCTGTCTCTCTGTCTCTCTGTCTCTCTGTCTCTCTGTCTCTCTGTCTCTCTCTCTCTCTCTCTCTCTCTCTCTCTCTCTCTCTCTCTCTCTCTCTCTCTCTCTGAAAAGCAAGTACCTTCACACCAGAGAACCCAGGACACAATTCACCTCTTCACTATACTCACATCATCCCTATTAACTACTAATTTTACTAGGTAGTAAATAAGCCATGAATGGATTATAGCATGCATTCTGGTGTGATTTATCTATTAATAAATCTATACTATATGAAAGTTAGAGAATAAATATATTATATAAAATATATAGTAAATACATATAAATATATATGCTGCATATATTATTTCTTGGAATCATTCTAAGCAATGTATTCACATTATTTCACTGAATTCTTGCAATTGTTTTGTAAGATGGACATTACCATTTTTCATATATGAAGAAACTGAGGTTCATCAAATACAAGAGATTCATAAGAGAGATAAATCTGAACAGAGTCATCTGTTAATGCTTAATCTAGCAGGACTCCAAGAGAATGGGTTGGGTTAGCAGGTACCCTTATCATATGATGTCCATGAGGCCAAGTGTTTCTAATACAGTGTTCCTCTATGTGCCGCATGGTCACAAAATCTTATTTAATTATTTCCAATTGGAGATGAAGTTCATTGATCATTTTAGTAGTTTAGGTTCACTGTGAAACAGTCCAACAATGTTAAAAAGTAAAGTTGTTACAAATAGTTTCAGAACCTCAAGATAATCCCTGTTACTGTTGTGGTGGGTATATATCCCATTACAACTTTTGCTATGCATAAGCATACATGTATTTCCAAGTTTTCTTTAAGTGGGATTACCTTTTTTCTTTAATTTATCTGTACTAGATATTCAACTTGGTGCAATCTAGACTCCCCAAAGAACGTAATTTCAAATGAAGAATTATCTACAACTGGTTTACCAGGAGACATGTCCTTGGAGGATTGTCTTGATCATTAATTGATATTAGAAGACCCATCCCATTGTGGGTGGCACCATTCCCTAGGCTGGGCCTTAGACTATATAAAAATAAAGAAAACTAACAAAGAAGCAGGTGAGACAACATATACACATTAGTTTTTCTCTGTTCCTCACTATGACTATAAGGTGACTAGCTGTCTCAAACTTCTGTGACTTAACCATATGATGGAATATGACCCAGAATTGTAATCCAAATAAACAATTTTATTCCTAAATTGATTTTGATCAGGATATTTTTATCATAGCAAACAAAGCTAGAAAATTATATAACATTATTTTCAGTGTTGAGGAATTTTAGAATGCAGATCACTTTTAATGTTTAGTAGTATTTTTTTTTTTGAGACAGGATTTTTCTGTATTGTTTTGGAGCCTGTCCTGGAACTCACTCAGTAAACCAGGCTTGGTCTCGAACTCACAGAGATCCACCTGCCTCTGCCTCCCAAAAGCTGGGATTAAAGGCGTGCGCCACCACCGCCCGGCTGTTTAGTAGTATTTTAATCACTGTATTTTTAGTTGGGAACACGTTCAAGGACCCCTCAGTGGATATCTGAAACCATGGAACTCTATATATCAATGTTGCCACATAACAAATTCTGTAGCATTTACTTGTTCAGTGTGAGATGTGATACCAAAGTTAACACGAATTCCTTGCTCCTCCTTCACACTTTCATGGGTAGAAGGTTTGTCCTCACCTCAGACTTTAGCGATCTCAGCCTATCTTCCCATCTTCTCTTGGCATGTCTGAGTTGCCAGCATCACTACTCATGTGCTTTATTATTAAATAAAGTAAGGTTAACTGACCACAAAACCCTTGATATCTGAGATGCCTAAGTAAGTAATGGAGGCTGGGCAGTGTGTACAGCAGAGATGCTGTAGACCAGTGGTTCTAAACCTGTGGGCTTTGACCCCTGTGGTCAAATGACCCTTTCACAAAGTCACATACCAGACATCCTGTATATAAGAATTTAAAGTACAACTCATAATGGTAGCAAAATTACGTCATGAAGTAGCAACAAAAGTGGTTTGATGGTTGGAGGTCACCATGTGAGGAACTGTATTAAAGGGTCTCAGCATTAGGAAGACTGAGAATCACTACTCTAGACAAAGGAGTGATAAACATCTTGGATGGAATAGAAAGGGTGACAGGAGATTTCATCCTGACACTTGGAACAATACACATTAAAATGAAGGAACTGCTAGTTTCGAGAATTTTTTCCATTTCATATTTTAGTCCAAGCTGAAACTGCAGAAAGAAAAATTATAGACAACAGAACTACTGGGTCATAATGGGGCAGATGTATGATTTCCAGGGTGTTGCTACTGTAACCATTAATATTCTTAAATTATGATAATTTTTCTTCTCCATTCTGGCAAGCTAAGATGTAGCCATGAGCCATGAGCTAGGTTTTCATTTATATTTATCTGATCACCAAATAGATTGAATTTGTTCATCTCTTCACTGACCAGAATTTAGTATTCCTTTCACAAATTTTACTCCCTTGTTGCTTTTTCATTTCTTGGTTTCTAAAGCAATCTGAATAAGACATCTAGCTGTGTATCACAGATATATTGTGACGGAAGCAACATCAAAGACCCATGGGCAGAAGCAACCTCAACGATCTTCTATCCTTACAACCCAGTTTTACAGATTAATAGAGAGAGGAGATAGCTCAGCATGTGTCAAGGTTACAGTCATGAGTTTTACAGCAATTCATTAAATTTTATTAACTCAAACACTACAGATATGCCTAATATAGACCTCTTAAAAGGCAAAATACTCTTTCCATGGGCCAGACAGGTGTAGCATAGAACTCTTCCCAGTATTAGAATGCTTTCATTTGCTCATTTTTCTCTCTCTGCCTTTTCTATGCAAGTTTTTCTTTGTTTACTAGACCAGAAGATGGAAGTTGAGGATGAAGCTTGCTTTGCAAATATCGCTGGGGGCACTTATGTCTTTGGATCTGGTGGCCATTGATAGACTTCATAAGCCTAATGACAGTTTTCTGGGTCTCTTGGATGTTTTTATATACTAAAAACAATTCTCCATTCTGTGCATGGCTGTGCACATGGTTTATGGGCTGATGTTTTCCATGGAGAGTGAGGGCTTCTCCAAGAAGCTGCGGACAGCTCGGAGCCCCACCTTCGGGAGGACGTTTGAAAGCTGCTGTCTTGGTCTGATGCATGCTTGCATCTGTTTTTCATGCCTTTCCAAAATGGGGATTTCAATTGGTTCCCCCTTGGTTGCAAGAAGGTGAATGGCAACATTAAAATTAAGAATCCCAATAAACAGAATGTGCACTTGCCCCTCAACATTTCAGGTTTGCTTCTTATTTTTGGTTTATTCTAGGAGAAAAATATTAGCACAAGGGCCAGGGGAACTGGCTTGAGGAAGCAATAATAGAACTCAGTTGGAAGACAGGAGACTAGAGTTGCACGGGGCAGGGAGGGGGCAGATAGGAAAGTCATCACAGTGCGTTTATTGCTAATAGGTGATTCCAGACTTCCTCTCTTAAAGGGGGACTTGTGGAAATTTGCCTATCCACTGTGCAACACAGAGAATAAGAGGGAGGGGGCCCAAAATTCCTAAAGGGGAAAAATCCAGGATGAGTGAAGCAGGTGTTTCCTGCTGTCCATTCCTCAGAGGAAAGTTCAGCCCTGGGAGGGAGTTTTCCACACCCTGCAAATTGAGGAAGCCATACTTTTCCATCAACCTAATTTAGCGGTCAGACAGGCAGCCGCCAATACAGCTTCTCCTCCTCTCCCTCCCCTTTCTCTTTTTCTCTGACTATTACCCCAGCATCAAAGATGTGAGAGGCAAGCAAAAAGTCCACACAGATGTAACACGTAGTGAACTTGGTTTCCCCATACCCTTTGTCTCATCTGCTTTATAGACAAACCACAAACAAATGCCCCTAATCAAACAAAGTCAAATAAAACAAACAAACTTGCCCACATCCATCCATCTTCATTTTCTTTCCCTGTCAGTATGTAGTGCGAATGTTGGTATCCATGCCCAATACGCACCTTTCTTCACCCAAAGGTAAAATAATAGGTAGGGACAAATGTGGGGTGGATTACTGCTGTGAACTTACACAGGGTGATTCCAAAAGTTACTGAGTCATTCAGTTCAGCTCCTCTGACACCAGTGGGAAAACCAAGATATTGGTGACTTTAGAAATCTTCCTGCTATGTCACTATGGCAGCTGTATCTTTTTAACTATTTATGTGCTTGCCCACTTTCGTTCCTTCTGTCTCTCTCTTCCATCCCTCTACTGTGCATTTCTCTTTTGTTTTTCTAACAGCAAGTGATTCAGAAGAAAAGTAAAACAGTGTATATATGAATATGCATCATACACCCCCAATTTAAAACCAACAGAAAAAAAATAAAAATGTATACTTGGATGTTTTTAGAGTTAAAAAAACTGAAGCAAAGGATGACAGGAATGAAGAAAGAAGGAAATGAAAGAGGGAGAGGGGAAGATGATCTGGGGCATTGGATGATGCAGAGAAAACACCATATATCACCCAGATGTTTGTCTACAGAGGCCCAAACATCAGGCTTTGGGGAAACATTTGGAAGACACAATGCTCCTTTCAGAGCAGACAACTGCTCGCAGCCCCATGCCCTCTCTCCCTGTGTGTGTGTGTCTACCCCTTTCAAGCCTTTTTGTGGTCAAGTCATAAAGGCCTGTTTAGTGGGTGGGATGACGTCACACTGACCACAAAAGCTTATATTTCCTGCTACTAAATACACAGCTCCCGCTGACGACGTGGTCATTACAGAGCGAGCTTGTTCTGTCTAGGTCACTCTGCGCCGGGATAAAGGCACTGGGGGCAGGGGGCCTGTTGAGAGAGCACAGCCATTATTCCCAACTGCAACTGCTTGCCTGCTGGTCCTCATCTTGTTGGAACTAAAAGATGGAAATAGAAGACCCTTTGTGCCTCCTGGGGCTCTTTCTCAGGAAGGTTGGGGGAGCATATTGGGAGGCTACATGGTGGAGAGAAAGGAACAGATGAAATCCAGGTCGTTGATTCTGATCTCTTATTTCTGTGCAGATTCTACCTCTCCACCTTTCAGTATGGTAGTCTCCATTTTATTAAAGGAAAAAGGATTTCACGCAGGGACTGAATGTGATCACGTGACTGGAAGTGATACCTTTTATTACTCAGATGCAAACCTCATTTCTTCCGGGTTCTTATTGTACTTGGTACACAGAGCAACTGTGGGTTCTCCATTTTGAATGTGTCACAAGTAGCTTTTGGTTTTGAGAGTTCTTTTTGTTTTGTCTATTTATTTTCCAGGAGTCACTGGTAAAGGGTTTCCCTTTGTTTTTGACAGTTTGATACATGTCTATATAATGTATTATGCTTCTATTAGCCATATTACCTTCTTGTATGCGCCTTCTTTTCACTTGGAGTCCTTTCTTTTGCCCACATAGTCCCCCATTGTCTACATCAATAAAGAAAATAACACCCCATTTCCCAATAATCTTTAGCAGTCATTAATGCCTCAGGAGGAGATGAGAGCTCTGGGATACCTCCTCTATCCAGGATGAGAAGTTGGAGGACCAGTCTTATGCAGGAATGTTGTGGCAATGTCAAACCTTGATGACAGTATTCTAGACTTAAATGCAAGAGGAAACTTGTCACCTTGAGTCTAAGAAGCCACACCAAGTATTCAGAGCACCAGAGAAAGATGGGACGGGGTCAGGAGATATCATGGAAGCAGTGTGTAAGATTTCATCAAGCAGAGGTAGATTAAGGTGACAATGTGATGAGCCACACCCATGTCATCTGACATTCCAGCAGCATGCAGCATGTCCAGTGGGACTTGTGTCATCAGTCTTTGGCATCTGGATTGCAGATGAAACAAAAATACACAGCTACAACTTCTGAATATTTCCAACAATCAAACTAATTTCAACACTGACAGATGTAGAAAACCACTGTTTATCCAAGATAATGTGGAATTTTTCCTAGCCTCAGTTCTGAGCTCAGGCGAAGGGCTCGAATTCCCACACTTTCCTTTCTTTTACCCACGCCTCTGCCCCATCATGAAGGACTATGATGCATTGGACCACAAACCTCAAAAGAACTTTGGAACAAGTCTCCAGGGTGACTAGAGAAGGGCTATGTTGCCACTCTCCATACAACACAGGTGATTGGGACAATTAGCTGCCTGGCCTAGCTGCTTACAGGTTCTTGTGGACCAAGGTTGTTTAGGCTGGTTTGCTATGAAAGCAAAATCTTGAAAAATTTCCATGTTCCTTTTGCCTTCTGTATCTACCATGCATCTAGTAGAGATATGTTTCTTGGCGAGGCCCCTGCTAACTTTGGAGGCCTCTGTTAGGAGCCTCTGTGAGGTCTAACACCTGATTTGAAGCTATGCCAGCTTCAGAGTCCCACCACAGGGAGACCGTCCTAGGTCACCTCCATTGGAGTGTTTGAAGGAATCCCAGAAGAAGTGATCTTCAGAGAAGATGAGCATCATCACTGTCACCCTAGGTATATCTGTAACAACAGAGAAACTTCAAAAGTTAAAGTATACTATTAAACTAATAAAGAGTCAAGAAACAGAGAATATAAAGAAATTGATAACTAGAACTCAGGAGAGGAATTTTTAAACTGGCCAGTTAAACAGGAGAAGTAAAGAGAATTGACTGAAGCCAAGTTGAGAGTCCAACACACTATCACCAGACACTTGCACACCTCACATTAAAAGGAATGCTACCCCAAAGGCAATGCCAGAAGGAGATTAACTCCTGGGGAGAAGTGTATGGATGGAGCCAGGAAGCAGAAGTTGAGAGCAGGACAAAGGAATGGGCTCCCAGCACCCACAGCCTGGGCCAACATTTAGGAAGATGGGAAGACAGTAGAAGCACTAAAATTCAAATAAGGACACATCTACCATAGACACGTGTATCATTCAGTGTAAACGCATATCAAAATACTTCCAGATATAAAATGCATACATTTTTAAAAAATGAAAAACAGAACAAAACTGAAGATTATTAGTCTAGAACTCAGAGTGAAGATTATTTAATAAAATCTAGAGATGGTGAGCATGTCCTTCCTTAGTGATTAAAAGGGAATCCATAAAATTATTTATACATGCATTGCCTCCAAAGAGATAAGCACTGCTTCGGAACATGATACCTTGCATTGTTTCCGCGGCTGCAAGAGTCTTTCCTTTAACCTATTAAATAACTGATTTCTGTAACACACAGTCTGAGTCTATCAATCAATCTCTGTTTATCTACCCACCCATCTTCAGTGGACAGAATACCTTCTGCATGATTATGGTATAAAGGAATCATTTTCTATATGATATTAAAATGTAACTGTTGAAAGAAAAAGAGAAAGAAAGAGAGCAAGAGAAAGAAAGAAAAAGAAAGAAAGAAAGAAAGAGAAAGCCTGTCTTCATTCCTAGATGTGATTTTCATGATTCCCAAGCAACATTCTTGACTGATTATTTTTCCCCATGTTGATTGACATTTGGCTGAACTAACATGATTGTCTCTTTTGAATTTGGAAAGACACTTCTTTGCTGACCCAAATAATGTGTTTGTTGATTTTACTCAAGCTAATCTATTGACTGAATTTCTTGCCCTCATTTTCAAGTGGAATGCTAATTGTACAGCCTCGGTCTGTGTTTATAAGAGGTTTGTAAGCGTGGGTCCATTAGCTTGAGACCAGTTTTCTGGAAGGCTTGTGAGGTTACAGCACTTCAGGAGTAGAGAAAATGAGTAGCTTGGGTGATGCCCAGTGTAAATCTCAGACTAGAGAGAATCTTGTGGCCAGCAGGAGTCTCACTGACTATGAGGTTTTCCAAAAGCAGATGTAGAAGGCTCCCATCTGTCTAACTAATGTTTACCCCTCTACCCTGCTGTATATAATGCCTTTTTAAACTTACAACCTAAAGTACCACCCTACTTTTTCTTAGAATTTTAGGAATGAACCTTACTCTATATCATTATTTTTCAAATAGTGTGTAAATTCTACTGTACCTAGCATAACCCAGGTATGCCAACTGAGTGTGTGTTTCATGGTCAATTTTGCACACCATCCGTGATTACAGAGTGCCTCTGACACAGACATGAGGACACACTACTTATGTGGCTGCTACTACTGTCAAATTCAGTACAAGGCCAATACTAACCCTTGCTTTGAGCTTCAGGTGATAAGGGGACGTGACCCATATAGTGGTCTAGCGCCCTCTTGTGGTTTTCAAGCTGAGAGTTTTGAGCTTTGGAGCTACTAGTAGGATCACAGATTTCAAAATGCAGCTACGAAGAACAAGCAAAATGTCTGCCTTCTTGCATTAAGAATAGAACAATGCTCTTGTGACGCTTACTCACTGGTGGTAAATACGCTGTACTCTGAGCAATGAAGGACCTTTTGGCGTATAGAGATCAACTATGTGTGAGAGTTTAATCAGGGCCTTTAGAACAAATGCACTCTACATACACAGTGTAAGCCAAGTAAATGCCCCAAATTGCTTCACCAGCTTGATGATAACTTCTGATTTTTCCATTCACTCTTACCTGAACCCACTCATTCTACTACTCCCAGACTAACTTGGTTTCAAGTAATTTCACATATTTAACCAGAAAGCAAGAGAATTAGGGTAATACCACAAGTGATCTCAAAAGTTGAAAACGATCAGTATGTGCACAAATCCTGAATGGCTCCAGTAAAACTCAAATGAATGCTAGAGATGTTGGTTTACTACAAAGACACGTATTTTAATGATCACCCTTGTGTGACAGAGGGGCTTTTGGTGCATTGGTAGTCAAGAAAAGTTGGATTGTTTTGGACGTGTAAATAGTACAGGAACATTTTTTCTTTAAACTAATTTATCTTTAATAAAACTACTAAATATTTGACATCATTGGAATTTCACAAGTGAGATACAACATCTTTCTTTTACTGATCAAATAATTCCACTAAGTCCTCTTGCGTGCTCAATTCAGAACCTTTCCAGTGCATTGCACATTCATAACTATCATAATCATCTCCAGGAAATCATAATGTGTGTGCCTGTGCACATATGCATGTGTGAAGTTGTGTGGCATATGCAAATCATTTTTTCATAACTTTTCTGCTTCTGATTTTCTGGATTGTAATAGGAACATTGGCACAATCCGTCTTCCCTGATATTCTGTCAGTTAACTGCTTATCAATACAGTGAACCTTTTATACATCCATGCCTAGTTGCAGATGACGTCAGTTCACATACTGGAAAGTCATGTACATTTGCTTTATCTAATTGTATGACACATAATGAGCATAGGGTCACATTTACTAAAGTCCATTACCCATAGCACTGAGACATGAAGAGTCAAAAACAAATTTGAGAACAGTATTTGTGAAAAGAAAGTAAGAACCTTGTGTTTTACTCTCAGGGGCAGTAAAATTGGTTTCAACTTAAGCTGTGGGTGGGGGCAGTGGAGATGACTCATGTGACTTTCCAGTTTGATCTTACTCTTTCCAAGAAGTGGAATGACCTCAAAGGTAGGGATTGGCCTGTGTTTCCTTCACTCTTTTTCACCAGAAACCTTAGAAGGAAACAGCTGACTCAGCAGGACTCATGGGGGCTCAAACTAATCAAAAACTTGAAACCACTAAGCCCTGATTTTTGGATTTATCATTTGCTGTAGGACGTGGAAACCTGTTTGTTTGCTCTACTTATCACAAAACGCTATATCCCACTTACTGCATTCAAATTGGGGTGGCACGGGGGTAAGCATCTTCTTTGGTAAAAGCTGATTTATCCTTACAGGGCTGAAATTTGTATTTCAGGAAATGCTGATTTGGATTTCTGATTTTTTTTTTCTTAACTTCAGCTTGGCAGAAGCATCAATAGTCCATGTCATAGACCTTTGCTGACAGCCCTGGGCTATAACGGAAGAATTCTAACTCCATTTCCTCTCTATGGGAAAGACACACAGGATTGTCAGCAGCCTGTGAAATAAACCACCCACCTGGTCATGGAACCATTTCACAGTCAGGAACTACAGCTCTATTCAGCAGTGCCATATGGGAAGCAGAAAGGGCTTTTCTCCATATGGGTCTGTCACACATTAATAGGAGGCGTTTGCTCTCTGTCTCAGCCAAATGCCTGGACTTCCTTGAAACACATGAGAAGACGAGCTTGGCTTAACATGCTAGGGAGTTGGATATGATCTCTGTAAAAGGACTCAAAACTCAAACTATGTTGGGGCATCACTGGAAAGATATGGAATACTACTTTGTTTAAAGGGAAAAATACCTCAAAGTTTTAGAGAGCGCACAGGTTTAAGCTGCCTTCTTGTGGCATAGCCATAGAACAGGATAGAGTATTAGAAATCACCCCAAACTCTCTCTCTCTCTCTCTCTCTCTCTCTCTCTCTCTCTCTCTCTCTCTCTCTCTCTCTCTCTCTCTGTCTCTCTGTCTCTCTCTCTCCCTCACACACACACAGCCTCATTTTCCATGTGAAAATGAACTTTCTAGTGAGACAGTGATTCATCTGAGAGCACTCAGGTGTATTGCAGCCTGTAGGACTTGTATCCTCATCTCTTCCCAGTCCTTCCTCTCTGTTCTTTCCCCTGCTGCTCTCTTCCAATGCCACTGTGTCACCGCTAGGCTTCCCACCCACTGATCACATATTCAGTGAGCAAATCATTAGGGTTTCCTTGCTGTCTTTCCCTTGGTGACAAACTTATATCGCTGCCCTAGCTCTTCTTTGTCTACAAACATCTTTATTCATCACTCTGAAGCTAGAATATGGGGCAGGGAGACAGAGTCTCAAATACGCAGCAAAGACAGGGCATCCTGCTACCTAATTCTTCATCCAGTGATATAGGAAACATTTTTGTAACTAGCAATGGAAAGAACAGGTTCTAAAGCAAAGGATCTGTATTTGCTCCTTTGTTGCCCTATATGTATGAAACATTTATATCTCCTGGTCCCCCTGGCTCTCAAAACCTTTCTATTTCTCTTTCCTTGGTATCCCCCAAGCATTATGTGTAAAGATTGCATTTCAGAGTTGCCAGTTGGGGCTAGTTACCCCACAGTCACTTATTCTCTGCATGCTGACCAGTTGTAGATCTCTGCAGACTCCTCCATCTACTCCAAAAAAGAAGTTTCTTGGATGAGAGGTGACAGTTACACTTATCTGTGGGTGTAAGCACTTAGAACACAGCTAAAAACTACATTGGTTAAGGAAAATGTCAGGAATAGGTTCTCCTCTGTGGTCTATGACCACTCTAGCCATGGGTAGGTGAATGGATGATTAGGGCCAGGCATGAATTCTCTCCTGTTGAGCAGAACTTAAGTCCAATTAGACAATTGTTGATTACTGTGGAGATAAAAGTGTCACTGTTGTACTGTTGGGGATATCTTGCAGGACCAGTCATTGTTATAGTTCCTAGGCATCCTATCCTGGTGAACTATTGATTGACTTCCCTCCTTGGAACCTCACATAGCACATTCAGATACTATAAGAGTTTCAAAAATAAGAAAGAAAGAAGTAATTGAGGAGGGATGCATACAAGTGAACAAGAGAGAATTTCCTAAAGGTTCTTTTGGATGGGGTTTACATCTTTTTGTGGAAACAGAAACTGTCATGCCGGGACATGCTTTTGAACCAATGTCTATGAAAGAAAATAGCTTGCATTATCAAAACTCTTGATTTGGTCATAATTTGCAATTTATAAAAGCCTAGGCAGTACTTTAGACATGACATCAAGATAATAGTTACCTGTTTCTCAAGAATGTGACCATTAAAAATATGCCATCACTTATTTCTTTCTTCTTTTAGGAATAATTAAAGCTTGATGGTTGCTTCATTTTCTCTATTAGAGATGCTCCACAGGGTGATTTGTGGATTATGCAAAAATTACATTATCAAGTTACTTCCATGGATCAGGAATTCCTTCATTAACTCATGTAAGGTTACAAAGACAGAGAGGAGAACCCTGGTAGTGGAAGTAAATACTATCCACAATAGTCAAAGCTACATGTTGACAGGAGTGTGTGTGTGTGTGTGTGTGTGTGTGTGTGTGTGTGTGTGTGTGTGTGTGTGTGTGTGTGTGCAGGCGCGCACATGAGGGTACATTCCCACATGCTACAGCAAAAATGTGAAAATCAGAGTGTGAATTTGGTGAGTTGATTCTCATATACTCTGGGCTGCAGGGATCAAATCCAGTGTCAGGAGATTCATTGCCTTAACCTGCTGAGCCATCTTACCAGCCCATGACATTATTGGCACTGTGTGCACTCACCTGTGTTGCCCTTGGCAGAGAAATCTAAATGGCTGAAGTGAACCAAGGGTTTGGTATCATCCACAAAACTCTCATTAGCAAGAAATGGCAGTGAGTGGTGGAAACAGAGCCCTCACTCAAGCAGTGCTTTGGTTTAGAAAGTCAAAAAAGTCCCTCATTGGAATTCCATCTGGGGAGCAAAGAGTGATAAAATTCCAGCACCTAACTTTTCAGGTTATGTCTGCCTCTCTCACTTCTCACACTGAGGCTTAGAAAGGTTAAGAGAGAGGCTCTGTGTAAGGCCACACACCTCATTCCACACTGCAGCGTGTATCTGGGGCTGTCTTCCCTGCTGTCCACAGAGCAAACAGTATGGTAATCAGTGGCCAAAAAAGATCCATGAACTGAGTCAGGATGAATAGAAAGCTAATAGCAGGGGAGGAATGGAAAGACAGCTTGTCTGGAATCCAGCTCTTAAACATATCCTGTCCCCTCCAAAAAATACAGGGAAGCATGGAGAAACATGGTCCAAAATAGTATTTCTCAAATGTCTAATTGCATAGAGATCAAACATGGACTGAAGGCACACAAAGTCAACTATCTATGGTTGAGGGTCCCTTATAGTCTCAAGTCCTGAAAGTTACACAATGACATTTTTATTTTATTTTATTTTTTGCCATGACTGTTTGTGCCTCCAAGTGACTTCAAGCAGAAGGACCCACTGGCACATGTAAAAGCAGGAAAACACAAGCTGTAACACCGGCGTCACCTCCTTCCACCTGTGACAACTTTTGCATGCTACTTACCCTCTCAGAGCTCATTTCATTTATTTATGAAAGCATGGCCACCCATCTTGCAGGATGTTTGTGAGGAGTAAACCAAATGGAGGATTTGACAGCATCCGGAACAATTTCAGAGACTTGGTGACAGAGCACCCATCTGAGGTCTCCTAGGACACTGCCAAAGATTAGATGGCAGTGTGGGTAGTTCCCCTCCACTTTCCACACCTCAGGCTTCATTTGTTCACGTACTTGTTCACCGTCAGTGAATACACACTGGAAAGAAAAACCATGAATGGAATACTTGGAAATTAAAACATACACTTACCAGACACTACAGGATACAACTTGCCCTCTCTCCCAGTCCTTTATGTGTTTTTTAATATTGAATGTTCTTATTTGATAACTATACTCTTTCAATCAGACACCTCTTATCGGAAACAGCTTCTGATTTACCACAGTACAGAATGGCATCCTGTCTTTCTCACTATTTTAGTTTTTCTATCCAAGAGATTTCTGAAACAAGTGCTTAGTTTAATTAGATAAGTAATCTTAACATCAAAATCACTATGTGAGGTAATAAAGAGACTAATTAGTTTATTTACCACTCTATGATTTATACATGTAGCTGAATAGTATAGTACATTATAAATAGATGCATAATTTTGTCAATTAATGATAGTATCTTCATTCATTTTCTCATTTAAAAATGAGGGAAATGACAGCACACACCTCATTTTTAAAAGATTTAGTATATATAAAACACTCTTTATAAAAACTACAGTAGTTTGAAGGAGAAGTGTCCACATTTGGCTTATTTTATTTGCCATAAAAATAAGCCTCAAAAGCAAATCTAAACCTATCTATTAGTGCTTAGTCTGATTCCCAATGCTTATCCTTAATTTTCTGTTTTTATGTTTTTAATGTGAAAACAATTTTCAACAAAAATGTTTCCAACAAAATTTTATTGTTTCCATGGTGAGTCTAAATTCTACCAAGGTGACACTCAAGATTTCCCATCACAGAAATCTATTTCATCATCTATGTTAACTTCCACACCGTGACCTGAAGCTCTGCTGTGCATATCAGACGCCTGGGGCGTTTTGGGAGATTTCTGCTTTCTCTTTCATGTCTTGTATACTTTCACTTGTTCCAAGCATACTCCTAGTTACATCATCTGTTTTTAATTACTTATCTGGATATCAGTTTCACTTGCTTTACATTTTTTTTATTTTTTAAAGGTAGATGAATTATGATAGCAAAATGACTAACGCTGCTCTACACATTTGAGTTTTCAGGGAAACAATGAAGTCGAGGAAAGGAAGTGCACATGGACTTGTCTCTCAAACAGCACATTAAATCAAGCACAAAACTGAAAAGAGAGAATTGTGCAAGTCAATGTCCCCTTTTTTCCCCATTCAAAGATGAAGTAAAAGAAACTCTCTTATACAAAAATATTGTAGTTGGAGCGGGCGGTGGTGGCGCATGCCTTTAATCCCAGCACTCGGGAGGCAGAAACAGGCGGATCTCTGTAAGTTCGAGGCCAGGCTGGACCGACAGTCTCCAAAACAATACAGAGAAACACTGTCTTGTAAAAACCAAAAAAAAATATTGTAGTTGGACACATGTACAAACACACATAGACAATCAGCAGGGTATATGTTGCATTTATATTGGATATGGATACAAGTACACACAATCAGTGAGGTAGGTCTTGACTTACCAGTGATGCCTGGACCTCTTGCTCCCTTGGCAGCTCCATGGCATCTCTCTCTCAACTCATTTTCCCAGTTTCTCTTCCCAGAATTCTCCTAATCTGGTAGCCCCACTTGTACTTCCTGCCTTGCTACATCCTGCCTGTCCATTGAATGAAACAGCTTTGTTCATCAACCAATAAGAGAAACATATATTCACAGCATACAGAAGGACATTCCCCCATAAAGACCCAGTGTAAATGCTCTGGGTTTTCACTCAATTCTCACTTGAGGAAGAATATACAGTTTTGGGTTTTTTAACCAGTGTGGTAATTCTTACAAAAAATTACCTTCGTGTAAATGGTCAACTGAGACAGTGGTACCCAACCATGCACAAGAGGGTTGTTGATAGGCAGAAGAATGTCCCAAAAATGTTCATACCTTAATTCCTGTAAATCCCCAAATGAATGCGTGTGTGTGTGTGTGTGTGTGTGTGTGTGTGTGTGTGTGTGTGTATGCAGGTAGCATATATACATATATACGTTTTACAATGTTAGGGGGCAAAGGAGCTTTGCAGATAGGTTTAAGCTGAGAGACGATCAGACATTCACCAAGTCTTGAAGAATTTCAAAAAGCTCCTCCAGCAGGAACAGACTTGCCACTCACAGCCATCTTTGAAGGTGGAGGAAAGGGACCATGCAACTGAGGCCTGGGGTGGCCTCTAGGAGTTTGGAATGTCCCCAAGCTTATAGCCAGCAAGAAAACAGGGACCTTAAAGTCAAAGATCAAAACACCAACAACAACCGAAAAGGGCAGGAAATGGATTCTCCCATGAAGTTCCCAGGAAACATCAGTGACTGAGCAGCTGAATTTCAGTCCAGTGGGACCTGGGATGCTCTTTTAACCCCAGGAATTGCAAGAAAATCTCTTTGCATTGTCTTAAACTCTATGTGTTTATGGTAATTTCATATGGCAGCAATATATAAAACAAAAATGCAATCCATTTGATGACTGATAATATAAGGCACCATGTTTTTTGGACAGAATTGGCTTGCCTTGACTTCCTGGGCATCTGGAATGCAGATCCATTCAGGCTACACTCACCAAAACACAATGTGTTTTCCACATCAACAACTGTGATTGTGTATATTTCCCCTTTACTAAGCAAATGCAAAATGGTTCATTGAGGCTGGTTCATTTTTATCCTTACCTACAATTTATCCTTGCATCATGTCAAGACATTCTGGAGTCTCATTTCTGTCATCAACTGGCCTAGCCCATCAGTCAACAGATCCTAAAGGGAACTTCTACTACCCTGTGGTGGTGCTGCTCTTTCTACCTATGATACTCACACCCTGCTCTGACCCCTGCTTACAAAAACCTTTGTTACTCAAAGTGCAGATTTACTCCCACGTCTCTTATGGAACAGTGTCTTATATTCCCTGAGCAGAAGTGATCTGACCCTCGGTCAACTCCACACAAACTTACCATCTGTGTTACTGATGTAGCATAGGTGCATTTAGATGATAACTCTTCATTTTCCTCTTAAAACGTAGTCCTTTCGAAAACAAGGTTTGACCTTTACAATTTTGTATTCCCCAAAGCCACTATCATGCTGCCTAACATAATAGTTGCTTTATGCAAAATAATAATCCGTTTGGCAGGTCCTGATTGAGCCAAGTAATCTAAAAACAATCATTTTTATTTTAAGTGGTTTGAGAAATATGTATAGGTAAACAAGTACTTAATACTCAAGTACACGAATAAACAACTTGTTACCCAAAGCATTAAGAGGTTATTCTGAGGGAAAATAATGGCTTGGAGCAATGTTTGTATACTTCATTGCTGCGCCATATGCTTGAATTCATGAACATATTCCACCTCAGACTCCCTGAGAACAGCAGTTGGGTTTTCAACTCAAAGATCTTAGCATGGTGCCTAGGACTGGGATGGGTTTAATCCCTTTTGGCAATCTGTTCAGTTGTTTGTGAAGTTTTCTTCGCACACGACGCCAGGCACCATCTCAGTACTGTGTTCTCACATTCACTCAGTGCCACAGCAATGTCAGAACCAAGTGTTAGTGTGAATGGGCAACGAATCAGCTAGGACAATACTGACTGTCAACTTTAAAAGATCACAACTCAAAAGAAGTCATCAATTGGGCCGTTTATACAGCAAATGAAGAGAAATTCAGAGGGAGGGTATTTAGAAGCTGGACTCCTCAGTCACCCAGCACAATCATGAGGCTTATATACATGTATTGTGTATACAGAAACACACACACACACACACTCACACACATGCATGCATACATACAAGCTTTCCACCAATCCTAACTGCTGCCTCAGCTTTGCTCTTATCAAGGTCACAAGAAAGCTGCCTTTGTTCAAGTCACAACTTCCAGCAGAACAATAGTCTGTGTCATCAAAGAAATGAGTTTTTTCATATGAACCATCCAGAAGACTTCTCTCCATAGTTGTATCTTGCCAAAAATAAGGGCACATACCCACTCAAAACCAATTGGTGGCAAGTCATCAGGAAGTGTGCTTGTGAGGTGAAACACAGGACTATAGGTAAGAGTGTGACTCCTGATCCACTGGGGTTGTGTTAGAAAGAAACAAAGGGGTAAAAACTGCACAGAAAACTAAAAAATCACCAGTTGTGAATGCCAAGTCACCAAACTGCTGAAACGGAACAACAGGCAACCGTACACACGAGCACATGACTCTGTCTTGCCAATCCAATTCTCACCATAGTTTTTGAAAGCAAGGAATCTTTGTCAGGTGCCAACTTCTAGAGTCTCCACCCTATGTCAGGAGTTGATCCTCTGCCTTCCCAGCAGACAGTGATGGCCTATGGCTCAGATGAAGCACTTGAAATTGGGATTGTTTAATGGAAACAGACATTTCCCCTTCTAGATAAAGTCAAGATGTTTATCCCACAACTGAAATTTAACTTCTTTTTTCCCCCAATTTCCAAGGAAACTGCAGAATAGAATGTGTGAGCTGAAGAAATTTCCCTGGAGCATTTGCAGGGGCTGGGGGTGGGGGAGCATGTAAAAAAAAGAATTGAGGAAAATCAATAGATCAATCTCTTTATTTTTGAATAGTTTGGAATGTGAGTCTTTTTAATGATAAATCAAGACTTAGACTACCCTCAAACCGTAACTCTTGTTTGCTTTTTGAAATACTCTCTATACTTATAAAAACCACTTTTAGATTATTAATGTTTGATTCTCAAAGTTGATACGAAGGTGAGGCAGAACCAGGCATGTCTCCTTTATCAATGAGGAAACCACATTTTAGTCATTAACTGGTTTGTCTTAGTCGCAAAACTTGTTAGTGGCAAAGTGTGTCCTGGTAGTGAGATATCCTAATTTTTAAACTTTGTTTTCCTTAATTATGAGGTGTTATCTGATAACATGCCCCTTCTTTCTTCCAGTTAACTTAGAGAAAAGCTCACTTAGTGCCAGGGGTTAGGAAAACACATGTTAGATTATCGAAGGCACCAACCAGTTGTGCTGCTGAAGGTCTGGACATTCAGAAATAGATGCTAGACAAAGAGAAGGTCCTCTCAGGCCTGTGTAGAGGGGACTATCGTCGATGCAAAATGGACTGACCCATGTGAAACTTAGTGATGCATTTGAGTTGAGTTGAGACTGAGGGAGATGAATGCAGGGTTCCAAGGAAAATCCAAAGCTGGATGGTTTGCTGGCACATTCTTGACCTATGTGTTGCATACATTCAGATGAGTGTTTTCTTTCTTCTTTGGTCTAATCTTTCCCTGACCACTTCCATATTACCAAGGTCCAGTCAAGTTCCATTCTCCTCAGTGGTGTCAACGTCACCAGGTCTTATCTCCAAGAGTTCGTACTTACTCACCCAAGCTATGAGAAGATATAAAACTCTAGTGGAAACATATAGCTTGTCTGCATATCTACAGGGCATATGAGTTACAGTGCAAGCTAAAACAGCACAACTCCTAATCTAGCCACAGCATCTAATAGTCACCACAATGATTACAATGTCCTACCTTCTTCAGAACACAGCGTTTGGCCCTGTTACTCAGCCTGTCTTCCTTGGATTTATTCTATCATCGAAAACAGTCTTCTGGCAAAGGGCCTGTCCAGCTGTCTGCAGTTATCTCAAAGATAGATGGACAGTGCATCTTCCTAGCCAGCTGTTTTGGTAGTTTTTTGCTAGCACATTCTGTTAGCTAGGTTGCTAGCATCACACAGATGCTACTCTAAGGTGGGACTTTCCCCACACACATTTGCTGATTACCTTTCATGCTTAGATCATGTTTTATGAAGTGCCATGTTGATATCTCCAGGAACATGGCATTTGCATGCTTTTTCTCCTTGGGATTCCTAAACACTCTTTAATGTCCTGGTCTTTGTCTTATGGGATTTAAATGACTCCTTTTTAAAGAAGTATTAGGGGAACAACAGTTAGCTAGCTGCTGCCAATAGATCTGGGTGGTATTTACATTCCATATTTTGTGTTTCTTCATTGTCCTGTGGGCAAAATATGGCTGTTGCACTCATGAATTTATAACAACTATGGTTGACTGCAGACAGCTTGTCCAACATCAACCCCATAAATGCCCAGTCATAAATAAAGGTGTGATTTAGCCATTAGTAGTCACTCAAGTTCCAATATATAGCTCCACATCCATGCTCACACAATTGGCCCTTGTTAAACCTAGTGGGTCACAAAACCAAACCAAAAGGATTTGAAAGTGAGTTGGAGACTATAGATGGGTTGGGGCAGAGAATAAGACAATAGAGAGATGAATTTGACCATAGCATAGCATGTACATATGTGCATGTATAAAATAGTCAGAAAGAAGAACTTTATTTTAAAAAAGAGTTTCTCCCAGTGAAAATGAGAGGAATATAGTAGATGTCCTTTGGGCTTAATAAAAGGAGGAGAGCTGGGTGGTAGTGATACACACCTTTAATCCCTCCCATCTTGGGAGGCAGAGGCAGGCTGACCTCTGTAACTTTGAGGCCAGTTTAGTCAACAGAGTGAGTTCCAGGACAGTTGGGGCTACACAAAGAAACCCTGTCTTGGAAAAACAGAAAAGAAAAGAAGGAAGGAAGGAAGGAAGGAAGGAAGGAAGGAAGGAAGGAAGGAAGAAGGAAGGCAAAGATGAGCAGCTACAAAGTGTTCTTGGGAACATACCTATACTTGATGCTATGGCTCAGAGTAACTCTGCAGCAAACAACTCAGGGATGGATTATATTGAATTCTGATCCACAAAAAGGTAACCCCAAAATTTATCATTCACATAGGAAATTAAGTATGCTAAGTGACAGGCATACATTGTGGCTGCTCTTCATCAGTCCTGTCCCTTCTAGCCCATCTAAATGGCCAGATGGGTGAGCTGTCACTACGAACACATATGATAGTATCTAGGTCAGGCTCTTCCTTCTGCGATCATGTTTAGCACTAACTAAACCTTAGGAGGCTGAGAGAGCTGTCCCTCATGGCACAATATAAGAAATTGACCATTAGGTTCACTCCCTCAAATTCAAAGCTTTCATTTGGGGTTCTAAGGGTTGAAATTACTCCAATTGGGGGTAAATATAGGATGTTTCATGGTTTTAGAAAAAGAATCCTAAATACATAAAGTAAGGAAAACAAATGTTAGGTATACAGAGGAGGTTGGGTAGTGAGGTCGAATTCATATTGACTTAACCGATTGGCTTCTCTTACATGTGTAGCATAACCCAATTTTATTTTTTGTATTTACTGTGTGTGTGTGTGTGTGTGTGTGTGTGTGTGTGTGTGTGTGTGTGTGTGTGTAGCTGTACAGGCATGTATGTGCCATGAAGCATATGTAGATGCTAGGCAACAACCCTTGAGGATAGTTTTTTTCCCTGTCAGACTGTGGGATCTGGAATCAAACTCACTCTTTGGCACAGCTGTCTTTCCCCACTGAAAGTTCTGAGCTATCTCCTCAGCCCCCACCCGTGTTTCTTACTAACTTGTGGGCAGGAAGAGAAGGAAAATGTCCATTTTTGTTGGCATTTGGTTTCACTCCTCCCACGCTTAACAGGCCTGAGTCCTACTCCATTTGTCCCAATTCATTCCTCAAGGGAATGCCTAAAGTGGAGGAAGACTCAGTCACAGCTTCTATCTTGTGCCTCTTCCTAATCGACTTCATACTAATCTGTTCTTAGAATATTAAAAACAATCATCAGGATCACAGAGGCCAAGGCCCTGTTTTCTCCAACATCCACCCCCAATAATCTGTTTTTCTGTTAGAACTGGCTCTGAAACTGCTGGGCTGTACCA
Source organism: Mesocricetus auratus (assembly GCF_017639785.1). NCBI lineage: Eukaryota > Metazoa > Chordata > Mammalia > Rodentia > Cricetidae > Mesocricetus > Mesocricetus auratus. Next base: position 35,068,314 of record NW_024429194.1, on the reverse strand, counting down.
CCCCCCTCTTCCAATACTAGAGTCAGGGATGAGCCAGGCAGGCCAGGACAGGCTTTTGGAAATGGGAGAGCAGATGATCTTTGAAAACAGAATGTACATATAGCAATTCTTGGAAAGTCAGAGAAGGTTAGAACTGCAGTCAGCATCAATTTCTCCCAGCAGAGTTAATGACCTTTCTCACTTAGTTCATGGCTTGGATGTGAACATCTGTCCCACAGTGGGAAAGTGATGAATAAACATACGAATTAAAAACCAGGACCAGAAGCGATAACCATCCGTCACATGCTGCTGCTTCTGTGGTTTATGTTATATATGCTCATCAACATATAAATTAGTCAATCCAAAGTCAGTTCCTAAGTCTGTTTTCTTGGAGCTTGTTATCTTGTGGGGTACAAGTGAAGATGTAGACAATTAAGGGAAAAATTCATACATTGAGTTGTATGTGACTATCCAAGTATTAAATGCAACAGGGTCATCAAGCATGGCCTAATCTACGAAATCAAGGGAAGTTTCTCAGAGAAAGTGACACATATTCTGAAACATACAGGAGTGAGAGGAATCGATCAATCAGAGAACGTGAACTTGGATGCCTGAGGGAATGACTCAGGAAGAAAAATCTTTACTCGACAAACATGAGGACCTGAATTCAGAGCACCACCACCCATGTAAGATCCAAGTGTGGTGGCACATGTTGGAAACTCCAGTGCTGAAGGAACAGAGACCACTGGATTCCAGAAATTTGTTGAAACAATGTCAGGGTTGAGTGAGAGACCCTGTGTCAACAGATAAAGTAGGGGAGCTACAGAAGAAACAACATTGGTCTCTGGACTTAACATGCCATCACACAGGCAAGCATACTTTTGCATGCATGAGCACACACACACACACACACACACACACACACACACACACACCAAATAGGAGAGAGAGAGAACATAAGAAAAAAAGGAAGCAGAGAGGGTAGTCAAGGCTTAGGACAAGGAAACACATCTAATCTGAGGCAGTAGGCAAGTTCAAGACAATAGCCTGTCGCATAAGAGGATAGGAGCCTGGAGACAACGAGCATGGGGGATTTCGTATGTCCTCTTTCATTTCTTATAGTCATAGACTGTCAAAGTGAAAGGGATATCTATAGTCAACAACATCCTCACTAGATGTGAAGAAACTGAGGGACAGAGCTGAAAGGTGACATATCCAAAGTTAAACATTTTCAAACAAGGATACACACAAACTGAATTCTGTAACTCTAAGTCCAGTGTTTCTGATAGTCCACTTATTTTCCTTTGTAAGAGTATTAGAAACCATTGGCTTTTCATTCCTGGACTAGAGATAAGGGGCATGAGCTGACTGGGAATTAAGCTGAGAGACTTAGTGTCTTATATCTAAAAACTTTGCTTTGTTTGCATAGGATTTTGGCTTAGTGGGCAATTTAAAAGTGTTTATCTTCTAGGTGGATACATCTTTAGAACCATACCATATGCTAGTGCCCCCTGGAAAAGGTGCTCCATGCTTAAAACAGATTTCTCTGTGTGTATGATTGTGAGAGAGACAGAGACAGACAGACAAAGAAGCAGAGACAGAGAGAGCTGAAACAGAGAGATGTGTGAAGGGAAGGAGAATGAACAGTTGACAAGGAGACATTATAATCAGAAAAGAAAAATTTACAGGCATTACATATTCTCTGAAGAACAAGAAATTAATGGCAAAAGGAGGGAAGGCACACACTGATTAAGAGACACAGGCAAAGTATAAATAGGCGTGAAAATTGATAACAGCCATTTGGGCTGAAACAAAAGGAACAAATCAGGCACAGCTCAACGGCAGACTGTACAACCTTTTTAATGCCAACCACTTTGGTGGGCATGGGGGTCCTGAAGCAAGTTTTGAGTGATAGAAAGGAATGTTCCTCTCAGGACTGTGAGTGGCACTGTGGTCACAATGTAGCCTGTGATGTATGACCCTGGTGCCTATCACCCTTTTGGGGACTGTGGCACTAAAGCTTTTGGCTATTGAGACTGAGTGTCAGTACCTGAGAAAAAAATGCAATCAACTTGTAGAAATTCTTCACCCAATGCCATACTCCTTTCCCAGACTCTTGTATTTGGAGTCTACCCAAGTCCAGAGCTCCAGGTTGGAAGAGGTCTTTTCTATGCTTTTCAGCCTTCTCCATAACAAACTCACTCTTCACTTTAGTCTTTCTGAAGAGCCTGTTTGGCCATAGGGGGATGTGCTGACTAGAGAGACTGAAAGCTGGGGTTCCAATTAAAGAGCATTACTTTCTCATAGCCTAACCCTGGAGAGGCCAATGAGCATCAAAAGGGAAAGAGAAGGGAAGGAGTGACTGGGAAATCGACCTTATTTCTTTCCTCTTTAAACCCTCTAGACCAAGAGCTGTGGATGGGAGTCATGGTTGGAGCACTCAACTAACAGGCATGAGGTCCTGGGTTCAGTCCCTAGCATTATGAAAAACTAATGAATCCTCTACCATCCTTCTTCATTTCTCACATCACAGACCATCTTTCTTTCCTAGAGACTCATGTACAGTTTTCCACACTGGTAACATACTAGAATAACTCATGGGTTTAAAAAATGCAGCTATATTATTCCAACTCAAGAGACTGTGGCTTATTTGTTATCTGTGGGAAACCCCAGCAGAAAGAGCCATATACTAGTGTTCAGGTTTCTACCACACACCCTTTCAAGGGCTTTTTCTTATTTGATTCATACTCATACTATACAGACGTGCATGCTATTATTATCACCCCATTTAATAAAGGGAGAAACTGAAGTTGAAAGAAACTTAGCAACATGCTTCTGGGCGCCTAGCTAAATAAGAGATAAAGATTAAAGTCATTCGAGGTCTCTCGATGTTCTCTATAACTCACAGCCCCTTCAGCCCCAGTGAACCTGTCCTGGCACATGCTTCTCCTTTCTCTCCACCGTCGCCAATGCTGTTTTCTCAACCCACCCCGCCCTTCTCCATAATACAAACTCTGAGAGAACCTCAGGGCAATCTGAGGTGTGTATACAGCCATTCACAACACTGCCACCATGATCCCATCCATCAACGCATTGGTCCTAAAATGTTGTCTGGCTATTTTGGACCACAGGGAAGATTCCTGATTCACACATGCCTTCTAGCCAATGAATTTACTCAGATTGTTAATTTGATTTATCTTTTCAGTGCCTTCTTGCTTTACTTACCATAGATTGCAGGCTCTGAGAGGAAAAACATAGACCTCCATTACACTGAACAAACTTTTCTGGGCCCTTTATGTGTCAACTATGCAGTAGCAACCAGGAGAACAAACAGACTGAGGCATGCCCTAGAGAATGTCCAACAGCTCCCCAGCTCCTCTGCTCTCATTACTCCTTCTCCATGAGTGACAGGTGGTTTTGTGAACAAAGCACAACAGAGAGAGAGAGAGAGAGAGAGAGAGAGAGAGAGAGAGAGAGAGAGAGAGAGAGAGAGAGAGAGAGAGAGAGAGGAACAGGGAGGAGAGATACAGACAGACAGATACACAAAGACACAGATACAGACATGACCACAGAGACAGGTAGGGTGATGTTATGAAGGTTCTCCAAAGAGGCTGGTCAGAGAAGCCTTGCCAGGAAGTCATTGAATATCTCCAAGAGGATAATGTAAAAAATGTTTGTATATCTGGACGTAGGGTCAGTGTTTAGTTGATTATTTCAACAAATAAATACTGGGCATCATTAATCCAGGGTGTTATTATTTATAGCCTCCTTCTTCCCCATCCCTTCATGCAATCTTTACAGTATCCCATCTCTTTCTTCCTGCCTTTCCCATCCTTCCACTTCCCCTCATGTCCATCACTGCCACCTCCTAACCCTTGCTGCCACCCTTGCTATCCACCAACCCATTTCCTCCTCTGCAATTAGGGACATGACTTTGAGGCTAAATCTGAATCCTATCATTCATTCTGTTTCTCAAGAATGTTAGGAGACATGGTGAAATTTTAATCCAACTCTGCTAGAGTTGAGTCCTTCTCATATTCCTAACTTCATTTGGCCTCGATTTCATGTCCTCTTGTGCTCTGGCCATGTTGTTTCTTACATGCTTCCTCCCAGCTCTGGTCCTTTTCATGCACTGTCCCCTGCACTGGAGATGTTTATTCCTGTTACCTCCCTTTCTCCTGGACTCAGCCTCGTCATTCTGGACTCAGTATCATTATTTCATGGAAGGATCTTCCATGAGAAGGTCTCACCAACTCTCTAACACTTGTTACCTGTTACTTACACATCTGGGTCAGTCTCTCTTCCACTGCTTTGAAACACTTATAATATCCATCCCTCCGTGTGTGTGTGTGTGTGTGTGTGTGTGTGTGTGTGTGTGTGTGTGTAGGTAAGAGGTCAGCTTCAGTTGTGGCCCCTCAAGTGACTTCAACCTTGTGTTTTAAGGCAAGGTCTTTTGCTAACATGGATCTCACCAGGTACTCTAGGCTGGCTGGCAGTGAGCCCCAGGAATCCTCCTGTCTCCACCTCTCCAAAGCTAGGATTATAAATGAGTGCTGTCACACCTGTCCCTTTTCATGTGGCTTCTAGAGATTGAACCCAGCTCCTCATGCTTGTATGTCAAGCATTTTATTGGCTGAGCTATCTACTCATCCCCTACTTTTACACATATTTTTACTTGTTTGAATTTGTCTCCTATCCCTTACTTCTTCTCATATGCCAAGTTGCATGAAGATAAAGCTTGCTTTTGAAAAAGCAACCAATTTCCAGTCCCAGCCAAAAGCCTGTACAGAGAGGCCTTAAACACTTGTTTTATGAGTATATCAGGAAAACAGCAATTGGAAGAGTATTGTACACATCTAACACTGGACTAGGCCTTACCTTTACAGAGGTAACAATCTAGATCTACTTTCTACCTCTGTAGATATTCTAGTTTAGTTGTGGCTAAGAAAGAAGGTTGAGAAATCAGCATGTGACTATTGCATTATAAGCAGATTCTTCCAGGGTCTTCCATGACCCTCTGTCATGTGTTTGGTGATAAGAGTTTAGCCAGTGGTTCTCAGCCTTCCTAATGCTGTGATCCTTTAATACAGCTGTGTCGTGGTGATCCACAGCCATAAAATTATTTCCTACTCTTACGCATCATAATGTAAATATCTGACATACAGGATATCCAATGTATGACCCTGAAAGGGTCTTGGTCAGAGGTTGAGAACCACTTGTAAAGGCTTTGACATAGCTTAAACCGGGACCAATTGCTTCCTTGTTTTGTTTTCTAATGCTTTCTACAGCGCTCCTGTGCCAAGACTGAGAGACATGCTCTTTCCAGTTCAGAAAGGCCCTGAGGTGGCACATACTTTCCTTTCTAGTTAGAGACTCCTGGTCACTATGTAAGGAGTGTCTTTATGATGAGACTTTCCATCAAGTAATAGGTAGGTGGGCTAATTAGGCCAACACACCTGGCCTTTAGGATCTCTGACATGACCAAGTTGGGCACCTGGAGAAGCTATAAACAGATCCCTGGACCTTCCCAAAGACTTTCCCCTGAGTCATTGTTTGAGCCCTTAATTGTTGTTCCTATTTAATCAGTGGGAGTCAATGAGTCAATAAATGTATCTATTGAATATGCCAAGCTCCCTTCTCTCAGGGTTCCACTCTAACAGGAGTGAGCAAACTGCACCTGAAAACAAAATTCAGTGACTATTTTAGTTTGCAAAGTTCTACTCAGGAACAGCTACACTCATTCATTATGCAATGCCTACATGGCTTTCCTACTATGGAGACAAAGTGGAGAAGTTTTAACAGCAACCACCTGGCCCTCAAAATTCAAAGTATTTACAGAAAGCAGTCTGACGACCCAGAAAGTGAGTCCCCAATGTACTAAGAGATCCGTTGTGTGTAATTAATTACTTTTTATACATATGAAATTATACTGTGCCTGGAAGAATTGGAAAATAACACTTTCTTTGGGGCTTCATATTTGCATGAAAATTTGGTTGGGAAAGACTGAACCTGAGAAATTCTAAATGTTCTATAAATCTCTTTGTAGCCTAATTCTCTAGAAACCTCTGCTTCTCTATATTGACTGTTTATTATGGCTACAAAGAGAAGGCTGTTGGGAGTTGACTGAAGCTCCTACATACTCCAAGGCTCTCTGAGACTTAGAAATTTCTCTTCTTTCTGTGTGCCTTATCTTCAGCTACTACATAACAAAGATTGAACTGGGATTTTTCAAATTCTCCTCAATAATTAGTAGTTCATCAGAAGGAAGATAAAATCAACCACATACATAAATGCTAGTGAAAGAGGGTTTAGACTGATGGCTCAGGGATAAAGTGCTTGTTGCACAAGTGTGAGATCTGCACATAGATCTCAGAACACAAGAATATTTGGATGTCATAACATGCATCTGCAGCCTCAGAGCGCCTACTGCATGATGGGGGTCAGAGTCAGAATTCTCAGAAGTTCACAGGCCATCTGGTCTGCCAGACTCAGCAGTGAACAAGATGCAAGGTTGTCTTTTGGCCCTATATGTACTGAGGCACACTCTCACTCTCACAGGATACACATATGAACACACACCCAGACATACTGTGCGCATATCAGACACATACGTATTAAAAATAAATAAATAGCAGTTAAAAAACGAGTTGTGGAGCAAAGTAGACTCTAGAATTGAATGTGTGCAAATTCAGGGAGTGTATTTAAGAAGCAGCAGACTTCTGCAGTAGTTTAAATATCCCCTTGTCTAGAGCCAAATAAGAAAGCAAATGGCCTTCGAGCTTCACTCACCTGAGATCCCTGGCCAAAAAAGCTATCAGTGGGAACTTTAGCGACAGTCCCTTAGCAGAGTTTGTTTGACTTTTTTACTTTCAGACTTGCTGCAAAAGCTTAGCTGAAATTACAGCCTGGAGAGTGCCTGCTTAAATTCCTTTAACAAGCAACCCTTCTCTGTAGACACAAGTTTGGGCCTGTCCACTCACCTCAAACAGGCCATCCATCTATACTGTTTGCAGTGGCCCCAGGCTACAGGTAGTTTAAGTGCCACTATCAGATTGCTTCTCAACATTCTCCCCTAGTCTCAATAGGCCTGATTTTGTCAGCACTTTTTAGACTGCACAGTGCCAGTGTTAACCATTTCTGCACCGAGCAGCAACTTTTCCCTGCTCCATGCCAGGTCCCAGCTTTGCTCCTTCTGAGAGTACAGACAATAGAGATGGGACTCCAGATCCTTTTTTGCTTCCCTTTAAAATTTATTCTGATGATCATATGTTGAGAGCTAATGACAATTGTCTGCTAGGAATGCTCAAGCATGAACTTGCACCAAGTCAGGGGACCGATGAAATAAACCTCAAAATTCAAGGGACCGATCCTATAATTAAGGATCACTAATGTATGGCCACAACAGGTCAGAGAGTCCCACTTCTGGTCTCCACAAATTAAAGGACTTTGGAGAAAGATTCCTTTCTTTCAAAGAGTAATTTTTGGAGCAGTCCTTTAAATAAGTGTTTATTGAACGTGTTGCTTTGTCGAGTACTGTGCTGGCCACTGGCATATAAAGGTGAATAAGAGAGATGGCATCTCTGTCCTCACAGTATTCATAGGCACCTGAGATGGTATTAGGAGGGGAGCAGAATATATAAAATTATGCCAGCCATTATAACTGATCTGACAGGAAAAAAAAGTCTCCAGACCTGAGACTCAGAACTGGGATGGGGCAAGAAGCAACAGCAGAGTTGGAAAAGAGAGATACAGACAGAACTGAGAGCAAAAGAGCCTTCAGGACTCTGAAATGACTTCCACTTGGCTCCCACAGAGCTGAGGGGGACGATATAAGGAGAAGCCCATAGGAAAGGGTGGCAAAGGAAAGATGGAATCTAAAAGACAGGGACAAACTCAGTGGTCCCTCAGAGAGGGATCATTTTGGAGTGCCATATATCAGAGTTACTACTGCCATCTAATCTAAGGATGGCAGCCAGGGTGCTGTTCACCTATCACATTCACTGAAGCATCCCTAGTGTTATTGCCTCCAAGGTCACTGCGCTAAGACTCAGAAGCTCAACCTTGCTCTATCTGGGTGAGAGACACTAAAAGGGGCAGGGGGGGTAGCCAAATCAGGTCAACTTATGACCATTTGTGCATGGTCACAGGTATGTAGAATGTACTGGGCAGGGCGGGGGGGGGTGCATAAAAGTGCTGAGGCAGGGAGACACACTCTTTTTGGATTCCAGTCAAGTCTTGGAGAGCAGCGAGCAGACAGCAGACCTTTGGTTCTTGGCTTTCTCCGCTTCTCATGTAAGTGACTTCTCCCTCAATAAAATATCATAGGACATCCTTACTTTGTGTAACTTAATATTTCCATGACAGAGAAATTATTTATTTCAGTCACAAAGGAAAGGGATGGGACATAAACACCCCCAGATCTCCAGACAGAGGCCCTGCTATAGATTCTGTCTCAATAAGGTCAGACTTTACATAGGACTTTACAGACACCACTTCCTCTTGATTGGCAATGGATATGAGGCTGAAAAATATTAGAGAAAATAACTTTAATTTACTTCCATGTGTATCATCATTCCACTGCATAATGATTTTGGATTCAAGTGTTAGCTAACTTTCACACAGGACTGTGGTGTGTAGATATATTAAACACACACACACACACACACACACACAGAGAGAGAGAGAGAGAGAGAGAGAGAGAGAGAGAGAGAGAGAGAGAGAGAGAGAGAATATAAAGCCATATATTTGTGGTGCATGTCTTGGCTTCCTCATGACAGGTGGAAGTCATATAAATGAACAATGGACAGCTGTTTGTCATGATATGCTCCAAAATATCAGCCCAACTCAGAAAAAGTAGTAGCCTCTATTATTAAGGACAGTTGTAGCAGAAGTTTCTGTCCCACCCCATCACGCAGCCATTCAGTCCCCAATAAATACACAGAGGCTTATATTAGTTATAAACTGTTTGGCTGGTGGCTCAGGATTCTTATTGACCAGTTCTCTCTTAATTATCAACTAATTTCTATTAATATGTATCTCCAGATTCATAAGTCTTGGCTTACTGGTGATGCTGGAGCCTCTTACTTCCTCAGCAGCTACCTGGTGTCTCCCTTGTGACTCACTCTCTCTGTTCCTGTTCCCAGAATTCTCCTAGTCTGTTAGCCCCACCCATATTTCCTGCCTGGCTACATCCGGCCTGTGTGTTGGCCAAAACAGCTTTATTCATCAACCAATATGACAAACATATATTCACAGCATACAGAAGGGCAACACCCATCAGATACTATTTTGTGTGGATTTGCATACACACATATTTGTGGAAATCTCTTTAGTGCAGGATGCAGAACTGAGAGTGGTCCCTATGCACTTCTTTCCTGCTCACTTCCAATGTCCTAAACAAATCATCTATTTATAGCTGCTACTTAGTGAGCACTTAGCCACTTAGCTGTGTACCAGACCCTGGACTGGGTGCTTTAAATGTATTCACAAACTTCACAAACTAGTAAAATAGCTATTTTTTTCCAGTTTTGCACTCAAGAAGATTGTTGTCCATTGAGTTAATGCGCTTAAAATAAGGATTTTTTTCTATCTAGGTTTTAATTCTAGAACAAAAGTTGCTCTCAGGACTCCTGAACTCAACCCCTGGAGCCTATTTCTAGTCAACAGCAGTGAGTAATTCAAGAGGCCATCTGGAGCAGGGCTGTCCTCTGAACATCTAGCCTCTTGAAAGTAAGTATGATATTCTTTGAATGCTGGCCATCTTCACATTAATCAAGGAATACTCAGGCCCAAGAAGGTTCACAGTCATCCACACACCTCCCTCATGCCACCATCACCTCTGTTCCCTCTATGTCAGTTGACAATGGGCAATTGGCATCTGTTCAGAGATGACTATGGAATTCTCTTTGTCAGGGTCATAAATCCTGTAGGTTGTTTTGACACTTAAGTCTCAGGTTCAACCACAGAAAAAGCAGGGCTTTGCCAGCATCAGGGACCCAGAAAAGATCCCAAGGCTCTGTCTGTTCCCTGTCATGACCACGGGATGTTTTCTAGCCACTCCACAGATAAGAGCTTCTTATCAATCTGGGCACTTTCACATGTCTTCCTGTTTAGAAAGCATGTACTTTTTCTGTAGTTGGCAACTGATCACAAAAGCATGGCCAAATATCTCAAGGCTTTTGAAGACATGTGCAAAAGTCTACTGGGACTCATCTCTTCACAAGATATTTTCAAAAGAACTCAAATAACTGGCCTGCCAGAAAACACACACACCAGATGAAATAGGATGTGTGCCCCCCCCATCAAGAATTCATTCGCCTAGTTCTCATAACCTAAGGCCTAGATGAGAACACGTGACACATAGTCTTGGGTCATCTAAAAGTCAACTCACCAGGCGGTGCTGAGGGGCGTCATAGCTGCTGGGAAGCAGGCCGGTCCAAATTTCGATGTAGGCAACTACCTTCCAAAATTTTAGACTTGGGTGTCTGACATGGGGATCGGAGGAGCAACCATTTTCCAACTACAAGCAACAATAAAGCTTAAAATCCACCACTAGAAATACCGTGCATGGAGACATCGAGGTCAAGGTCAAAAAGCTCCCTCTTGCCACTGGTTCCCCCCTTGGACTCAGGAAGTCATACTTGTTTCACCCTTGATACATAGGGAAGTCAGAGTGGGTTCTGACCTCGCTCCTCATGATAACACTGCATTCACACCCTCGGGCTGCTGTAGCAGATGATTGCATGTGTGCTGGCATAAAACAACAAACGCTTGTCCCCTTGAAACTCTGAGGGTCAACCTGTCTGCAAGACTCACTGTCTGTGGAGGTTCCTGGGGATCTGCCAGGTACCTCTTTTGGTGGCTGCCATTCCTTAATGTGTGGCTACATCATGCCAATACCTGCCTACGTCCCTCTGTGTCTGTGTCTGCTACTTCTCTCTCTCTCTCTCTCTCTCTCTCTCTCTCTCTCTCTCTCTCTCTCTCTCTCTCTCTCCCTCTCTCTCCTTCTCTTTGTCTGCATGTTGGGGAGGATGGCTATGGACATGTGTCCATGCGTCCATGTGTGCACATGCCTGTGGAGGCCAGAGGATGACCTTGAATATTGTTCCTCAAGTGCTATTTACCTTGATTTTAGAAGCAGAGACTCTCACTCACCTGGAACTCTCTGAGGTTGGCTGATCAGTGAGTCCTAGGGATTTGGCTGTCTCAGTCTCTCTGGTGCTGAGATTACAAGTATATGAAGCACATGCATCACACATTGTTTTAAGTTGTTCTGGGAATCAAATTCATTTTTTCATGTTTTCAAGGCAAATGTTAAGAATGTGTACTGCTCTTGTAGGGGACCCGTATTCAGTCCCCAAGGGCCTGTCCATCTGCAGGAAATCCCATGCCTCTAGCCTCCTCAAGTACTACACACACACACACACACACACACACACACACACACACACACACACACACACACACGAAATACATCCTAATAAAATAGAAGTTTAACTGGTCATTGAAATCAGAGCTTTACACATGCTACATACCAGTGAGCTTCATCTCATCCTCTCTTCTTCATGACAAGGACACCTGCGATCGACCTTAGGACCCACTAGAAAAAAAAAACAAAAATCACCTTCTCATCTCACGGTGATTAACCCCCATCTCAGCTGCAAAAAACCCTTTGCAATAAGAAAACATGGATAGGTTCTGGAAATAAGGGCTTGATATGCTAAAGAACCACAATTTAGCTTACTGTCAATGTCCATTTGGTGGGCTGTTTCTACATATGTGTGTGCTATGATTGTGTGAAGGACATCCACTCTTCCCGCATGCATTGCATTTGATTATATGTGCAGAATTTAAAGTCATCTTCTTGAGCACTTGAACTACACTTATATTAATATCCCCAGGGCTCCTTAAGCTCAGGATCCTTAACATTTAGGACTGGGAAATTCTTATTGCAGTGAGAAATGGATGGTCTGGGTATTGTTATATGTTTGGCAAAATATAGGACCCTAGTTAGAGTAGAATTTCAGAGACATTATGAATAGTTTTTGGACCTTCTAATACAACCAAAATGTATTCTTTGTGTATCTGAAATTTAAACATAATTGGTGTACTCTGTTCCATACATCAACCTAAAGCCAGATGCCAGCAGCATACAGGTGAAAAAACTACCTCTACAGTATCACCAGATATCTCCCAGGAGATGAAGTCACCTACCATAGAGAATCAGCTCACTAATCAAATAAAGTAAAATTGGAAGGACCCAGAAAACCATGTGCAACTGTTTGGAAAAAGCGTCATTGGTGACTGTGGCAACTTACCTGCAAAGACTCTAGTCTGCGGGTTTAGGCTACAGGGACAACGGTGGGTGGGGCTTTGGGAGGGACCTGTGTGCTACACTGTTGGTAGGAGGCATGGTTTGACAAAAACTGTCTTCTTGGAACAGTCCTGCCCAGCCCTGCCCTTTCAAGCCTCAGAGCCCAGGGCAAAGCAACAGGACCAGGCATGAACTCCCATCCCCCACTCACCCTCTAATTTATTTTAATTATCTTCTCTCCCAACCTCCTTAGTCTTTAGGCTTTTCTGGGAGCAAGTGACTCTCTCAGACAGCCAGGAGACAATTGTCTGGCAGAGGGAGGCTGTGAGGTCCCTCTGTGGAGGCATTTTCACTTTGAGCATGTTCCTACTGGTAGCAAAAGTCAAACAAATGAGACTGTGTGTGTGTGTACACATGGACAAGGACATGTGCATGTCTTTCTCTCTTTCCCTCTCTTCTTCTGTTTTTTCCCTACACCCTCAGCCTTTCCACCTCCAGGCACAGTGGGGCCATGCATCAATTAGTCCTTGTGTAGTAATTACCAGGGACCCCTCTCCCCAAGGCCGGCTGTCTCCACACAATATCAAATTTGTCTTTCTAGAGATGACAATTGGGTGATATATTGTACGTCTACATAAACAAAGTCATGGGCTTTGCGTAGACCCAGATCAGTGACAGATCTATATGGAAAGATAATGGGGATTTTACAGAGGGCGGAAACAAGAGATGAGGCTTTGAAGTCTCTGACCCCCAAATAGAATACCAAATAATGTTCAGCAACAAATCGCTTCACCAGGGAAGGTTTCTTTCTCCTCCAGGACTGGTGCTGTGTCAAAAGGAGATTAGCCCAGAATAATGAGACCTCACAGAAGAGGACCAGGGTTTAGGTCCTATTGCAGAATCATCAGACAAAGGAAAAGCATTTGACCATTTGCTGCTGACTTCTCTAAGTTTCTGGTCATTAACTCCATCTTTAGTGGGTATAGCTGATTGAGTTCCACACAGTATCCTGTAACTAACTGTCCAGAAACAAAACTGACACTGAGAAGTTTTAAGAATGAAGAATGAATAAATAAATGATGCTAAACAAGTTGCCCCTAGAAGACAAAGACTAAGATAAAAACATGTGGTGAGGAGACCCAGAGAACAGAAAATAGGAGGATTTGTCCCAGGACACCAACTTACTTGTTGGATTGCAGACCTGCCCTCCTGCATCTCTCCAGCATGAGGATGGGCAAGTGAGTTTTTCAGATCACCTACAATGAAAATGCTGGAGTTATAATCAGGAAATACAAGGCACCTGCAGAGTCACTGCACAGATAGCCAACCCATTGCAGCCTGTTGCTTCTCCCCTGCTTGCAGATGAAGACATTCCATAGGTTTGAGTGCGTTTCAGTATTTTAAATGTCTTGTGTCCTGGGGTTACCTTTTGAATGCTTTCTTTTTTTAAAATTTACCTGAGCCAAATATACAGACAGTGAAGCATGCAGGTTTTAATTACCCAGCGCAGGGTTTTGGCAGATGTCTATACCAACGGAACCACCATGCCAGCGAAGCTGCAGAACATGCACATCTTCCCAAGAATGGTCCTTCAGTCCAGTCATGCACTGCCTCTTCTTGCCCAGACTCCTGCACATCTATTCCGGAGTCTTTTCTCCATGATGCCATGATGGCGGCCTCATCAGAAATCATCAACAAGACTACAGATCACACACTTCCCCTACAGTCCCACAGGGGAAACAAGTGTGATAACCCTGTCCTGACTTTGTTCTGTCAATACTTGAGCAGAACAGGGGCCAAGCACCAGAGATTTCCTTTTGGCTCTGTTTGAATGACTGTCTCTTTTCCACTATGGTCCTTCTTCCTTCCCTCTTTCCCTTCTCAACTGATTCTCCCTCTCTCCTCTCCCTCTTCCCCTCCCTGTCTCTCTCCCTTCTTCCCTCTCTTTTTCTTTCTCTTCTCTCTCTTTCTTTCTTTCTTTCTTTATTTTTTTGTGTGCTAGTAATCACTCAAGACTTTAACAGCATGGAAAAAGAGATCCAGAAAAGTATAATACTTTGCTCACAACTAAACATGATCATGTTAGCCAACAGCATAGCTTTGGAGTTAGGATGGTTTTCATCTCAATACTGCACTTTATTGACTGAATGGTCAGACCCCATTCCGAATCTTTAGTCTCTTTTTTTGTTTGTTTGTTTGTTTGTTTTTTGTTTTTTTATTTTATTTTCCAGTTTAAATTTAGATAAGAAACAAGGTTGCTTCACAAGTCAGTTCCAGGTCCCTCTCCCTTTCCCTCCCCTCCTCCCGTGCCCTCCCCCAGCCCCCCCCCGTTATCCCCTCATTCCCCCAGGGAGGGTGAGGCCCTCCATGGGGGTGTCCATAGTCTGTCATTTCATATAGGGCAGGGCCTAGACCCTTCCCCAAGAGTTCAGGGTGAGAGTGCACCTCACATTGTTCTATGGGAGTCCAAAGTCCGTGTGTATACTCAGGATGGGTACTGATCTGCTGCCCAAGGCTCAATAGATTACCTAGGCCTCCTCACTGACACCCAGACTCAGGGGGTCTTGATCAGTCCCATGCTGGATTCCCAGGCTGATGCCTGGGATTCAAGAGTTAACCTTTGTCTGGTCAGCTGTTTCTGGGGGTTAAACCAGCCCAGTCTTAATCCCTTTGATCATCAGTCCTCCCTCTCTGTTACTGGCTTTCTTGAGTTCAGCTCAGTACTTAACCGAGGGAGTCTGCCTCTTCTTCGATCAGCCACTAAATGAAGTTTCTGTTTCCCAGACTCTCTGGCCATAGGATTGTAGGCTGGCACTCCCCAGATCTATGTCTAAAATCCATATATGAGAGAGTACATGCCATGTTTCTCTTTTTGTGACTGGGTTACCTCGCTCAGGATGGTTTCTTCTAGTGTCATCCATTTGCCTGCGAATCTCATGATTCCATTGTTTTTTCCTGCTGAATAGTACTCCATTGTGTAAATGTACCACGTTTTCTCTATCCACTCTTCGGTTGAGGGACATCTAGGTTGCTTCCAAGTTCTGGCTACTACAAATAAAGCTGCTATGAACATAGTGGAACAGCCATTCTGACAGGAGTGAGATGGTATCTCAGAGTTGTTTTGATTTGCATTTCCCGGATGGCTAAGGATGTTGAGCACTTTCTCAAGTGCCTCTCAGCCATTTTAGACTCCTCTATTGAAAACTCTCTATTTAGTTCTGCAGCCCACTTTTTAATTGGGCCCTTTGATGTTTTGGAGACTTGCTTCTTGAGTTCTTTGTAAATTTTGGAGATCAACCCTCTGTCAGATGTGGGATTAGTGAATATTTTTTCCCATTCTGTGGGCTGCCTTTTTGTCTTGCTGACTGTGTCCTTTGCCTTACAGAAGCTTCAAAGTTTCAGTAGGTCCCATTTATTAATTGTTGATCTCACTGTCTGTGCTACTGGTGTTATGTTCAGGAAGCTGTCTCCTGTACCAATTCATTCAAGGGTACCACACACTTTCTCTTCTAAGAGGTTCAGTGTGGCTGGATTGAAATAATCAAATTGAGGACTGAAATCAATAAAGTAGAAACCAGGAAAACAATACAAAGAATCAATGCAACGAAGAGTTGGTTCTTTGAGAAAATCAACAAGATAGGCAAACCTTTGTCCAAACTTATCAAACAGCAGAGAGTGAACACGCAAATTAACAAAATCAGAAATGAAAAGGGGGACATAACAACAGACTCTGAGGAAATCCAGAGAATCATTAGGTCATACTTTGAAAACCTGTACTCCACAAAATTTGAAAATTTAAAGGAAATGGATGACTTCCTGGATAGCTATCACTTGCCAAAACTAAATCAAGAACAGATAAGCAATTTAAATAGATCCATAACCCCTATGGAAATAGAAGCAGTCATCAAAAGTCTCCCAATCAAAAAAAAAGTCCAGGTCCAGATGGCCTCAGTGCAGAATTCTACCAGAAATTCAAAGAACAGCTTATACCAATTCTTCTCAAAGTGTTCCACACAATAGAAGCAGAAGGGTCTTTGCCAAACTCTTTCTATGAGGCTTCAATAACCTTGATCCCCAAGCCACACAAAGATACAACTAAGAAAGAGAACTTCAGACCAATATCCCTCATGAACATTGATGCAAAAATACTCAATAAAATACTGGCAAATCGGATCCAAGAACACATCAAAACAATCATTCACCACGATCAAGTAGGTTTCATCCCAGGGATGCAGGGATGGTTCAACATACGAAAATCCATCAACGTAATCCACCATATAAACAAGCTGAAAAACAAAAAATCACATGATCATCTCACTAGATGCTGAAAAAGCCTTTGACAAAATCCAACACCCCTTCATGATAAAGGTCTTGGAGAGATCTTGGATAACAGGGACATACTTAAACATAATAAAAGCTATATACAGTAAACCAACAGCCAACATCAAACTAAATGGACAGAAACTCAACACAATTCCTCTAAAATCAGGAACAAAACAAGGCTGTCCACTCTCTCCATACCTTTTCAACATGGTACTTGAAGTTCTAGCTATTGCCATACGAAAACAAAAGGGGATCAAGGGGATACAAATTGGGAAGGAAGAGGTCAAACTTTCACTGTTTGCCGATGATATGATAGTTTACATCAATGACCCAAAGAACTCTACCAGGGAACTCTTACAGCTGATTAACACCTTCAGCAAAGTGGCAGGCTACAAGATCGACTCAAGAAAATCAGAAGCCCTACTATATACAGATGATAAAAGGGCTGAAAAAGAAATCAGAGAAACATCACCATTTACAATTGCCACAAACAACATAAAATACCTTCGGGTAACGCTAACCAAACAAGTGAAAGACCTGTATCGTAAGAACTTTGAATCTTAAGAAAGAAATTAAAGAAGCCCTCAGAAAATGGAAAGGTCTCCCATGCTCCCATCTGATCTTTGACAAAGAAGCTAAAGATATACAATGGAATAAAGAAAGCATCTTCAACAAATATTGCTGGCATAACTGGAGACTGGCATGTAGAAGAATGCGGATCAATCCATGTTTATCGCCATGCAGAAAACTTAAGTCCAAATGGATCAAAGACCTCAACATAAAACCGAATCTTTAGTCTCTTGAGAAAGAACTTAAAGTTGGATGCATAAGGATGGGGAGAGGATCTGGAAGGACTGGGGAGTGGGGGCGAATATGATAAAAATATATTTAAATTTAAAAATTGTTTTAAAAATAAAAATACAAAAACTTCACATTAAAATGTATAAACTATGTCACATTATACAAATGTGTGTACTCTTTTTGACACAAGTCATCGCACTACTATTTCACTAGTAAAGAAATAAATTATAGCCATGAGAAATGCATGCAGTAACTTTATAAAACACTTAGCATACATGACAAATAACAAGAAATAGTCACTGCTTTCATGATCCTTATCTAACCCATGGATCCAAGCCCTAGCCATGTGCTTGACTATATTTAAATTCAATCTGCTCTGCTGTTGTTGGTGGATTGGTCTACTGGCTTCAGTGAAAGTTGCCTGGTTGATAGTGAAAATCAAAAGTTTTAGTTGCCTGATAACTTCATATCTAGCTGATCTCACAGTTAATGAAAAGGATTTTCTTATCCTGCCAGGTCCTGCTGCCCTCTTTTCAGTCCCAAATAAACACACAGAGTCATATATTAATTGTTAAACTGTTGGCCAGTGTCTAGGGCTTCTTATTGGCTAGCTATATCTTAATTATTAACCCATTTCTAAAAATCTATGTATTGCCACAAGGCTGTGACTTACCCATAGTCCGGCATATTACTCCTTTGACTGCATCATATTTCCTCATGACCTCTCTCTGCCTACCTTTCCCAGAATTCTCCTTGTCTCCTAGTCCCACCTACCTTCCTGCTTCTATTGGCTATCCACCAAACAGTGTTTTATTTATCAACCAATAAGAGAAACATATATACAGCAGGACATTCCCCCATCATTAGACATTTCACTCTGCAACAAGGGATTCATCTGCTTCTACTCCTAGGTTCTGTAGCATTTGCCTCCCTTACTTTAAAAGACATTTTTAGGAACATGAACATTTAAAGTGGTTTTGTCTTCTGTAGACATGACTTACCTTACTGAAATTAATGAACTGGCTTTTTCTTTGGCAATTCTCTGTGCTAAAGAAACCATTCCTAGTCTAAATATACACACCCCCACACCCCCACACCCCCATGCCCTCACCCCTCTACGCCCATCCCTGTGTGTGAGCACATTTTGTTCCTGTTCTTTACAAGATAAATCTTTTCTCCATTGTCTAACATACAGCACATCTCCTTTACACTATGCATCTGTTTTTTCATCCAGCAGATAATCTCACCTTTAATTGAATTATTTATGCATTGATAATTAATGTAACTATTGCTGTTCTTGTGTTCATTTCTCTCGTGCTATTCCTTTGTATATTCCAGCATTCCTTGCCCCCCACCATTTCTCCTTTCCTTTATTGGCAAGATTAATGTTTTTCTTTTTTCTACTGATTTAATTGAAAGGATTTTTTAAAGCATTTTATTTTGTTCTCCTTTTTTTGTATTTTTAAGTGCTATAAACTCCTAAGCATTAGAATATGAAACTAATTTATCATGGAGCATCTATAGTTGATATGCACCTCACAGGAAGTGCAAAGAGTTCATTATCATAGCTGTAAGTTTCCCTGTGCCCTCCCTTTCTGTCAGCTACTTTTAGTGTGTGTTTTACATCTACTCACCCAAGAAACACTGTAGTTAAGTAGCACGTTTGCTCAAGTAGTTTGCTGTCTTTCAAATAACTAAAGTCTTTGATTTTATTCTTTCTAATACTTTTCAGTTTGGGTTTCTTGAGACAAGAGTTTCACCATGTAGCACACATTGACCTCAAGCTCCCTAGGCACTCCAGGTTGGCCCCAAGGTTTTGGATATCCTTCTGTCTCAGGAGTGCATACAGATTATAGGCATGTTCCATCATGCCTGGCTCTGGCTCTTCCTTGTGATTCATTTTTTATTTGAGGGGCACTTTTAAGTCAAAGAGACCCCCCCTTTAAGGTTTGTGCTAAATCAAACCCAGGAAGGCTTACTGCTTTCCCTCTTCACATGTGTCATACTTGTTTTTCTCTCAAGAATCACAACAGGACACTGCTCATTGCCAAATCCTTAAAAACAGTTTTTCCATATATTTTCTTGTCTAATGATTGTTTCTACCAATGGTCTGTCATTTGCTGGTCTGCTGTGACAAGGCAACACAAACTGGGTGCTTCACTGAAGTCAAGAGGAAGGAGTGGGTATATTTGGCTCCTTCTGAGGACTGTGATGGAGAATCTATTCCTTGATTCTCTCCTTGCTTCTTGTAGCTCAGGCCATTCTGGGTTTAGAGAAGGGAAACTCCCTATTTGTATAAAGACTTGTACTATGAGAATTCCTGTTTCCACGGTTGCTCTTCAATCACGTTGGATTAGGGCATACCCTCATGGCCTCATCTTAGCTTGATTTTCTATGAAGACCTCTCCTCAGTTAGGTCGCACTCAAAGGTGCTTAGCATCATTTTATGGATGCCAGTGAGCCCTTCCTGGTTAGATGCTGAAGACGTCCTTGAGTGCTGTCTGCCAGTGTCAATCAGTCACAGATTTTCTCAAGCTCAATCTTGCTCATGGACCGTGGAAGGATTGAGAATGGAGAGGGTGGCTAATAAGGCTTGTGCTAACTGATAACACTGAGGAGCCTAAGGTCCTCCAAAGGAAAACAGGCTGTACTGTGAATTATACTGATCACAACTGACCTAAAAGGTACATGGGGCCGTTAGAGTCACCAGCTCGCTTATTTAAAACACAGTGACATGTGCCAGACCTGGGCCTAGTAGCCACAGACAGATAGAGCCACTGGTGCAGGAGGCAGACACGTGACCAGCCTGTGTGGGCTTTTTATTCTCATGGAAATTCAGAGTCCATCTACCTGCTTAAGTTTTGACTGGACTGTTAACAAACTAACCAGAAAAAAAATGTGATTTTTTTCAGTTGAAGTAAACACAATGAAGCTAAAAGTCTAGAAAGGCTTGTCTTTTTTGTTTTGTTTTGTTTTTTAATTCATCTGGTTAGTTTGGCAAATATTCTTGAACTCATACTGGACCTGAAGGTGTAGGTGCTGAGTGATTTGTTTTTATGTGGAGAGACAAGGTGTTTATCAGACAGGGATCGAGCTAATAATTTCACAACAATTTCTGTGAGGCAGGTGACGTTCTCATCAGCTCTGTACCCATATTAGCTCCTCTGTCCTCTGAACAAAGTCAGTCATGAGGGGATGAAGCAGAGGAAACTGCCCAAGCTTGACAGCTAACTTGAGGGAGAGCCTGGCTTCCTCAGCAACATGGCTTCAGAAGTGGAAGAATAAATTACATTTTAGAATAATTTAGATGTTATGGTTTGGTTATCCAGTGGCAAAGAATCAGCCATGAAAAATACATACAAGTAACATTATATGGACTGAATGGTTTATATTTAGGACACATATATGTATATAAATATTGTATATGCACATACATATATATATATATGTACAATAAGAATTAGTGGGAAAAAAGAGACCATAAATTTGAAGGAAAACTAGGAGGAGTATATGGACAGGTTCAGAAGGAGGAAAAGGAAAAGAAACATTGCAATTATAATCTCAAGAAAAAAAATTAAAGATAGGAAAATAAAGCAGATGCTGTTTCTGGAAGCTGTGACCTCTGTAGGTAATAGAACTTTAGCAGCCAGATGCTGATCCTGAGATGGATAAGACTATGGTGGATACCAACAGATCAGGGATCACAAAGCAGAAATGGAGTCAGGGTGTACCAGCATATAAGAGTCTTTAAATCAATTTTAAAGTGATGCTAACTTTGGATGGCTTGATTGGGAGTGGTAATGTGTCCTTATCTATGCTGTTTAGAATTAGGTCTGCCTATAACCATCACCGAGTCATGAGTTTCTCTCCATCCTCCAAACGTGTATCAAATTCGTCTGCACTCTGCCTGTTAAATCCAGGGTTTAAAGAGGAGCGGCGTGCACGTCTTTGAAACATCCAAAGGCAGCTGAGAGGCTAGTAGCTATCTAAAGCCCATGATATATGTCTGAATTCCCCATTTCTGTGTTTGCACATTCAGAGAACCATGATATATGTCTGAATCCCACATTTCTGTGTTTGCACATTCACAGACCAGAGACATCCATCAAACCTGCT
The DNA here is from genome assembly GCF_017639785.1 of Mesocricetus auratus. Taxonomy (NCBI): domain Eukaryota; kingdom Metazoa; phylum Chordata; class Mammalia; order Rodentia; family Cricetidae; genus Mesocricetus; species Mesocricetus auratus. The sequence goes on along the minus strand of NW_024429194.1, from coordinate 35,046,782 downwards.
AAGTTCCCCCTTTTAGAAATTGAATTTCAAGTAATATTTAAGGCTGTGTATGTTGGCTGCAGATTCCTTGCCATATTCTTTCTGGGAGTTGTCCACCAATGACATGAGAATCCCTCTTGATAATAAGGTACTTTTTCTCCCCTTAAATCGCTGCTTATTTAGACCAGGATCTAATATTAGCCTGCTATCCTGCTGAATAAAGCCATTGGATTTTTTTTCACAGACCTTGGAGTCTGGATGTATCTCAGCAGTTTTCCTCAATGCTTTACAGAGACTTAAAATAGTTTCCCCGCCTCTTCCCTTCAACTCCACAGAAACACAAGGGTGATGCTTTGGAACTGGCAGATTCATGTTTAATTTTATTTTCCATGTTTAACTGAAGTTGTTCCTCTTCTTTTTCTCTTTGGAAGTGAAGCAGGAAATAACTATCATGTTTACAAACATGACTCAGTGGTAGTGTGGTATGGTGGTGGTGGTGGTGGTGGTGTTTTACCCAAGGCTGCCTGTGGACATCAGGAAAGTGAGATGCTAGAGGTGGGACACAGGGAGAAGGTGAATCCCTGAAAAGTAATCTGGAGATTACAGATAGAACCGTGGCCACCAGGGAGTCAGAGCAGACAGGAATGCTCTGTTTGGAGCATCACATAGCTTTTTTGATTGATGCCAAAGAGGAGCAGTGGGGGATGGGGGAGACGGGATAGGGCAATAACTTGTATGGGAGTTATGGTTTGTGGACAGAGGGGGATACCAACAAATCTTTAGATATTTGATTTTGAATGCGGAATCTCACTGTTTTTCTGGGAATTGAGACGTTGGGTTCCACTAGACTTTTTCTTTTACAGTAAAGAAGACTCAAGAGATGGATTTAAGTGGTACCTAGGAACCATTTCCTCCGTTCTCTTCCTATGCAGAGAAGGAGACACTGAGCTGACAGTTGAAGAGGCGCTATGGTGGAGTGAGTCCAAATTCCAGCTGTGTCTGCTTAGGGTCACACCTCTGTCTCGAATTTCCACTACTACAAATGCCATTGCCAGAGCGTCCTTCTTGGGAGCTTGCTGTTAAGATTAAATGAGTGTGGAGGTACATGTCTCTAATCACAGCATAATCCCAGCACTCTAGAGGCAGAGGCAAGAAGATCTCAGTGAGTTCAAGGCCAGCTTGGTCTACATAGTGAGTGCCAGGGCTACATAGAGAGACCCTGTCTCAAAAACAACTACAACAGCAGCAAAAAAAAAAAAAAAATGGGTGGGAGAAGATCTATAAAAGCTCATTACCAGGCAAATAGTACATGCTCAGTACAATTAGCTTTATAAATGCTGGCAAGACTGCTCAGTGAGTAAAGGTAATTGCCACCTAAGCTGAAAGTATGAGTTGAATTCCCTGGGACCCACATGATGGAAGGAGAGGATAAATTCTCACAAATGGTTCTTTGACTTCCACACATGGGTGTGCATCATGGTACACACCTGCACATGTACATGCACACACAACAAAAATAATGATGTATAATAATATTTGATTAGCTTGGATAAGCCCAGGCTCAGTAGAGAACCATGGAAATCATGTGCCTGACCTTGGCTAGCCCATTCCTTTACTCTCACCCCTCCCCCACATGCCTCATGTAGCATCACAAAAGCAGAGACTCATTCCAGAAGAAAAGAGCCTCCAGCCTTCAGCCTAAGAGCTCTAGACCCAAGGAAACAGTAACACATCTTTGCCATGTTCCTCATCTTGTGTTTTGCTGGATTTCAGCTACCTCAGAATCTTTGTTCTGCTGTAAAGTTCTGTTCCTACCTTAGTCCCTCTTTCACAGGGAGATTGTCACTGGCCAGATGCTTGGGCAGACTCAAGTAAAGTGCACTTGGAGACTGCCATGCTCAGGGGATGGATTGTAGCATCCGTCTAATGGGCCTGGTGAAAAGAGTAGGGAGACAGCATTCCTTTCTGGCAGGGGAGACAGAGATCAGATTGAGAGAGGTGATGAGAGATTCCTCTACAGACAGAGTTGAAGGCTTCGGTGTATCATATAGCTGGTTCCTAGCAATGCCCACAAGTCTGAGAGTTTTTTCCTCTCTCTCCATCATTGCCTTTCCTAGGCCAGATAACAATGGCAAGAGTCACGTCTCAGATGATCCCTGTTACCTGACTCTGCTATTCAGCAGCACTTCAAGTTTAGCTGGGGGCAGGAGCAAAGAGACGGGAAGGAATTATCAGAGTGCAAGCCCTCATGGAAACAGAATACCATGAAGAGCTGATAGGGGCACCGACCTCACACCAAAGACAGATTCATTAACTCTCCACTGCCCACTGTGAATTGTAATTCTTGTGCTCATCTTACACTTGGGCAAGATGCCATAGTGTAGCCAGCATGGCCTTGTAACTGAGCCTGCTGTTCCTGAAGACTCCCACCCTCCCACTCCTCGCTCTCAGAGGAAGTCCATATGCCTGTGCAAAGCAACGCACAGCTGAAGCTCCTCCTACAGCCCCTGACTCATTGCAAATCCCAGGGGTAACCACAGAAGGGCTGCCCCTGCAGGTAGGCAGAAAGGAGAATGGAGATCAGGCAGATGAAGTGCCCAGGACAGGCTGAAAGAGACCCTCATCACTTAAGAGGGAGGCAGGGTGGAGCCAGAGACAAACCCAAGCCCTCATCATTACCCTGACTCAGTGGCAGTGTGTGGTAGAAATGGGGCATTGGAGTGGGGTGGGGCACTTGCTTCCAACTGCTAAAGGAATCTGTTCTGCTGCAAACCATGGGTTTGCATGGAGGACTTAGGCCCTTCTGTCCCTGTATGCAGGACCTCCAAGCTTGAAAGAAAACAGTCCCCTTTTGTAGGACTTTGGTAGAGCCAGAACATGCAGGATGGAATTAAGCTGAAGTGAAGCTAATTCTGTCTTTCTTAGCAACGTAAACAGAGTGGAAAGACCAGTAGTGAAAGCAGAGAGTGGAAGCTTCATTTAAACTGACTTAGTTAACAATTAATTCTATGCCTCAGAGGGTAGAACTCTAAAGAAAAAAGAGCTCTTCCCTGTTATTTATTCATGTGTGTGTGTGTGTGAGTGCGTGTGTGTGTGTGTGTGTGTGTGTGTGTGTGTGTGTGTGTTCATTCACTTAAATTCTCATTATCTGCCCTTCAGTGTCATTCAAACAATTTTGGTCCCTCTTCTATTCAGTTCATTAGCCCTCTTTAAACTGGCCCCATGGATGCCAAGCAGAGGACATCAAGAAAGCAGCCCACAGAGATGCAGAGGGCATTCTTTAGTGTCTTCCTTCCAATGCCAGTCAGCCATGAGGCTTCTTCAGTTCTGTCTATGGTGGATCAAGGAAGGATGGAGGATGGAGAGGGGGCTGGTGAAGCTTCGGGCTGATGGAGAACATAGAGAAAAGAATACAGAAGAAAGGTGTGTTCAATTATGTTCATGGACTGAATTTTTTGTCTTTGTTCACTCATCATGGTGGGGATGCTTGTGAGATTTGCACCTCGAAGTGATGGGAGACATCCTTCTGTATGCTGTGAACATGTTTCTCTTATTGGTTGATGAATAAAACTGTTTTGGTCAATGGACAGGAAGGGTGTAGTTAGGCAGGATGTATAGGTGGGGTTACCAGACTAGGAGAATTCTGGGACGAGGAACACAGAGGATGAGTCACGAGGGAGAGATGCTGTAGCTGCTGAGAAAGCAAGAGGCTTGGGAATCACCAGTAAGCCAAGTTCAAGTGGAGATACTCAGATTAATAGAAATGGGTTAATAGAAATGGGCTAATAATCGAGAGAGAACGAGCCAATAAAATGCCTGAGCCATCGGCCAAGCAATTTATAATCTGTGTGTTTATTTGGGACTAAACAGCTACAGGACCAGGCAGGACAGAAACTTCTGTCTACAATGAAGTCTTTCCATATATCATACTTGTCTTCTTAGTTCTCTGAGTGAGCGTGGTCCAATGTCAAGTGAGTAGTATTCTTCAGGTACATAGGCTTAGATGATTCTCCCAAGCCTCTTTCAACAGGCACTCAGTGTTTGACTGAGCTCATCACAGACAGTGACACATTTTTTTCAACACTATCCTGTTTTCACAGATATAGTTCCTTCTAGCTCTGTCAATCACAGGAACTTTGACATATGAGCATGAAGCAATAAATGTATGAATGGATGCAAAAAGGAAAAAAAAACTCCCTTCAGACAATAGTCCTAGGCATACATCCAAACTTATCAGAAGATACACAGGAAATAAATGTACTTCATTTTCATTACATCTCAATAAAAAGACCAGGAATACGGTGACAACATCGATATATTTAAGAAATAAATATTGATTAAAGATAACGACCGATCTAAAAACCTCAACGAAGCTCAACCTTCTCTCCAATGGACTCAAATGTGACCAATAGTGAACACACAGTTGTCTTTCTGTTCAAGCGATGTGCTAAAGACTTCAATTCATCATTTCTTTAGACTTCATTCAAGCTATATTATAACCCGCCACAATTATGATTATCCATATTTCTATTTGAAGAAAATGAAGCTTATAGAAAGTCTATACACACTCTTCCAAAGTCACCAAACCAGTGATGAAAGAAGAGTCGAAACACAGGCAGTGAGTTATGTGGGGTCTACGCTCTGTGTTCCTGAGGTCAGGGAGTGCAGCCCCAATGAAATTTCCTTCACTCCACATTGCTCAGAGTTAGAAAAAGAGCACTTCTACCCAGACAGGATTGCTAGAGAAAACTCCTCTACCCTCCATTTCTTACTCTTGACTCCTACCAAAGGACAATAAGGGATTGGGAGACAAAGAGCTCATCATCCATGGCTCCGTGTGTTCTTTCTTGTTGCTGTCAACAAAGCAAAAGATCAGAACAAGTCGGGCGTTGGTGGCACACGTCTTTAATCCCAGCACTCCGGAGGCAGAGGCAGGCAGATCTATGAGTTCAAGGTCAGCCCGGTCTACAGAGCGAGCTCCAGGCCAGGCTCCAAAGCAACACAGAGAAAGCCCAGGAATCTCTCTGCCTTGGACACAGTAAAGTTGCAGTTTCCTTTATGGCTGCCTGAGGAAGCAGAGATTCTATAAACCAGACTCAGCTTAGGGTCTCACAGTTTAAACTTCACTGAGTGTAAGCTGTCCCATCTACTCGACTTTAGAGCCAGGATGCTCTCCAGCTCCATTGCATAAGCATTCAGCCTGAATGTCTTTGGTGAAATCTTGGGTCTGGATCTCAGTGTGGGATTTTTGAAGAGTGAGGGTGTAAAGTTGGCCTGAAAATCAACCATCATTATATACTATGGGGATCTTTGTACCAGCCTTCAGCTATCAACTGGTAGGTCTTAAGTCACTTATAGGACAAGTTTAACAGTTCACAATGATAAACACCCAGACCTTTAAAAAAAAAAAAGCAGGGAGCTGACCGAACAGAACGCAACATTATCAGTATAAGAGAGAATTGCATTCAGGGTTGTCCTCTCTATAGGCTTTAGGAAGATTTAGTAGAAGTTACCCAGGGTAAAGGGCCTGCTCCACAGACTTTCCTTCACTTGTTCTATGTAATTAAGACTCCACACCACTTGTTTGCACACTGCCACCTGACTTTGCAGTTTTGGAAAAGACACTCCAAACATCTTTCCAGCTAGGCAGATTAGGGGCCAAATATCCAGGTTGAATATCAAACAAATTCCTTCACACAGGAATGAGACCTCAGATCCTGAGTTAAGACCCTTTCTTATAAACATGTGGAACATCATAAAATGTTAATGTCAACCCATTCTATTCAAGGAGATGGATGAATAAATGTATAAATTGGGTTTTGACATTTGCTTAATAAAAACCAGATCATTAAAATTAGAAAAGTTTGCAGCATAATTGTTTCACGTTGTTGCCTCTGGCATCTTTCACAGAAAGATGAGTGTTTCCCTTGACATGCAACTGTGACATATGACACAACAGGTCTATTTTGGATAGAAACACTTGGAACATGTATACAGTGGTTAAGTCAGTTGATCAGCTGTTTTTAAAGCCAGGGCCGAGAATAGGTCTTGAAAACCTTACATTCTATTTCAAGGTTATGACCCACTAAAATTATTTAAAGGTTCTAAAGTTGCCATTGTATCCCAGGATGCTATTTTGAGGACATTCATTGGAATTCACTTACTGTATATGAGTCTCCACTTTCATTCTCTAAATTTCCTCTTGCTCTCTTTCTCCTTCCCCCACTGCCATTTTCTTTTTCTTCCACTTTGAAAAGCAAAACCTTTTCCTTTGCCATAAAGCAATAAAGCAGTGATGGTGTTAAATGAATTTTCACATTAATAGAGAACACCATCTAATCTAGAAGTAGTTCTCACATAATAAGAAATTCACACCAGTCCCTATTTTTAGTGGGAGTGTCTCCTTCCAGACCTTGGGAATTTCACTTTATAGAAAAACAGACTCCCATTAACCCAGAGGCTTAGTTTTGAAAATTTCTGACAGTCTGACCTGTAGCCTGGAGGTCAAGACTTCGGCTAATGAAATAGGGTTCAATGTAAACAAAGACAACAGTTGTCTGACCTCAGAGCTTGCAGTTGGTTCCTCGGCAAACAGGGAACTGGCGTCTCTAATCATTCCCAACAGGGTAAGCTTTTCTTTGGATTGAACTGCCTCTTTTATAATTTCTGCATTTATGAGCATGAACTGTTGGTGTGAAAATGATGCAGGATCATGGAGGAAAGATGCAATAGGAAACATGATGTAAAGAGTCAGCTGGCACGGATGAGCACAGCATAGGGAGGCGCAGGCATTAAGGAACCCGAAGAACATGAAGTTAAGGATGGTTGCATTCCAGGTATCTCTGCTCCAGACATGCTGGGGAGAAGGATGGCATCTTGAAAGGTTTTAGAACCATTTAACCTAATAATTTCCAATGGGTCTCAACAGTTTGATCTTGTCTTTGAATCCAATTCAGATTTCAGATATATAAAACAGATACACTCAATGTTGCTGTGGGCAAAATCCAGAAATGGGACTGAAGATCGATTATCTCTGTCTGTTTCCCTGTATCAAAATGTCTCTGATACCTCCCTCAAGTCTTTGGACTCATTAGCTGAAGCATAAATTGAGAACCACGTTCATCTCAGCAGACCTGGCAGTGGAGACCTCTGCAGAGCCCCTGACTATGCTCGCTTATGGGAAATCACAGCACCTTTAACGCCCGCTGCCACCCCCACAGTCTATCAGAGACTTCTTGCACCCCGAGATGTACTGCACACAGAGGACTTGAGAGAGAATGACCCCCTGAGGTCTGAGCATTGCTATGTTTGCTGTAGATAAGCTTGTTCTTTGGGGTTGGAATACCTGAATGTTTCATCCTCAAGATCTCAGTGACCACTGCACCAGTAACTGGTCTTAACAAATGCTTGTCCTGGAGAAAGTAAAGATAGCCAGGAGATGACTCCTGGGTTATTAATATTAAAGTAATAAAAAAGGACCCAGGTATTGAACTAAGCATTGGAGTTAATACTTCAGAAGCATCCCTTAATTTTACTAAATACTGAATAGGTATAGCTGCTCTGATTAGTAGAAGAACAGACCTGAGGGTTAAGGGACAGAGGATTATAATTTTTTTAAAAAAGCAGCTCAATAGAGAAAGATTCCATGTGACAGAGTTCAAGTGAAGGGACTTTTTTTTATTAAGGGAAAGGGATCATAAAAGGGGAAAGGGGAGGGGGAAGATTGACCTTCATGGACAGGAGCAACAGGGGAGAGGAAAGAGAGACAGACAGACAGAGAGAGAGGGGGGGAGGGAGGAGGATGGGAGGTGGGCAGGGCCCCTTTAAAAGGGAACATAGTGAATAGGCACAGGTGGTGCTCTTAGTGGTGAAAGCTGAGGGTGTATCCTGTCAGAAATTGAAGGCAGGCCAGGACAGATGCCTGAATACTAGCATAGAGCAAGGTCACAAGCTAGGAAGCAGGGAGCTGCACTTTATTCCAATCTTACCTCAGCTTTTACCATTCTGACGCAGCTCCCCGATTCCTGACTGAGCCCAGTACTGCCAGGCACCCACTAGAAACATGAACTGGGAATGGAGGAAGCAGAGGGTGCATGGAAGAATCTGAGTGTGATTTGGTAATTTCTCCTAAGAGATGCAGTTCTACCATTACCACTACTCTAAACCCCATCTATCTTGCCTTTCAACTCACATCCTGACCCAGATGTTTTCATTCTAACAGTCGATGGGTGGGTACTGTCTGGATTCCTGAAGGGTTTGTGCTACAAGAACATAACCACCCAGGGCTGCACCCTCCCCAGTGATATCCACACCAGCAGCAAGAAGGTCAGACACAGACAGGAAGAAATGAGGTCACAGATATGTGCACACATGTGTATGTAACCTCTGGCATGCAGCAGGCGACAAGTGACTTAGTGATTTTGCTTCCTTAAAATACTTCTTCCTAAGCTGGGAAGATGGCCCATTCAGTAAAGTGCTTGCTTAACAATCTTGAGGACCTGAGTTTATATATATATATATATATATATATATATATATATATATATATATATAAAGATGGGTGTGGTGGTACACACTTACAGTCACTAGTATTGGGAAGGCAGAAACAGATGGATCCCTGTACCTTGGGCCAGCCGTTCTAGCCTACTCGGCGAGTCCCAGCCCAAAGAGAGGAGAGGAACAGTGACTCAAAATGACTACCACCACCATAACCAAAGCCATAGATAGTACCTGAGGAGGACCAAGGTTGTCTTCTGCTCTCCATGTGCATTTACACACACAGGTGCACCTATCTGACACACAAAAATGTCTCCCTGCAAGCTTCCCATAGTTGCTTTCTCTAGCATCTTCCTCTTTGTCTGGAGATGCTTTGGCATTACTGAAACTCCTTTAGAAATGACATTTTCAAAAAGACATCCTTCAACATCCTAGTATCATGGTCAGGCTCCCTCCTAAAGCAACTCTCCTTTACCCTGCACTTGTACTTGTCCCCATTACCAGCTGATACTTCCTCCTTTCATGTTAAATCCAATGTTAGGATGTGAGATTGTCAGTTTCCTTTCTCCATTTATTGATGGAGCTTGAGATTTGGTTTCTTGCCTTGGAAGTTAAATTGCAAACGAAGATAATGGGTGGGAAAAGAGGTTTGTCTTGCTGCTCCATGCCAAAGATATAATCAGAACGTTGAGAATAGTTTCCAACTGATACTGGAATGGAATCAGAATACATATTGGAAGTAAATGGAAAAAAATACATCTCTGGAGCAAGAGAAACTCAGACACTGTTGTCTTGCAAAGCTATTTCCTGAGTATATAGTAGTCCCTTTTATATTCTAAGCTTTGCAAATTTCATCACGTTTCTTTTTTTCTCTCACTATCCTTTGATTCTAGCAACACTCCTGAGTAGTTGTGGGAATCGCAGTGGGCCATTTTAGACACACTTCATATTCCTTTATAACAGAAGTTAGTTAGGTGACTGCCCACTAGTCCTTTTGTGTAACAACAACTAAAAACTCTGAACTGTGAGAGTGCATTTTAAAAAGCAGATTGATAAAGTGCGCACAAAATGTCCTAGCAAAGTGTCTCTTTTCCTTGTTTCCTGCCTGGATCCTGGGCCCATCTTTCTCTGTTCACTGTGCTGGAAAACAAAGGCAAAGAACTGACTTGGAGATGGGAGAGGGAGGCAGAACAAGGTCTGGACCCTGTTCTAAGAGCAGGGAGCTGCTTCCTGTCCACACACCTGCCTCATTCTCCCGTTCCCTGCCCACCCTGTCTCTGTGGCTTCATTATTTGTAGCAAGAGAATGGGAAGTGTCTAGGATCCATCTCCTGGTTAATCTTATTCTCTCTGGCCCATAAAAATCTTTCAAAAGCCTTGTTAGTCTGAAAACATGAGCAAACCTGACCCCTTGCCTTTCCCAGGCCTGGCCATGAGTTTCTGGGCTGTCCCCTTCAAATATGCCTATAAGCTCACTCAGCCAACCACCCTGCCCCACCCAACATCCTAGACACTTCTGCTCCTCTAAAGCAGGTAGTCAGGCCGATTAGAAATGCTTTCTATGAAGAATATGAACACCCTGCCCCACTGTTTTGTTTATGTATTGAGATACTGCATTTCCCCCTTTCCAGTGGAGGTTGTTTGACCAAGTAAGAAAGTAACTGGCTTCCCCCCCAAGAAATTTTAAAAAACCTAACCCATAGGAATCACTACCCATTTTAGTGAAATGTCATTTGTTACATTGTTAGTGTCTGGCAGGATAAAAACTAGAGATTGGATTCTGCAAAGTTCTGTCTCTATCGTCTTAATTGGTATTTAAGCATTTGAGGAGACCTGAGAGGCCTCTTGACCATGGCCCTTCTTTTCCTCCTGTCCCCTGGGCATGTCAGAGTGTTTGTTCACGGTTTAGCTCCTGGATCACACTTGCTGCCTCTGTTTTTAATAATGTCATTAAAAGGCATGGTTAGTCCCAGGTCTACTCAAAAACCTTTCTGTGCCCTCACCTACGGCTAGCCTAGACTTTACACTGGAACCCAGACAACTTGAAATCTTGATCCTTTTTCCTTAGCCTCCTAAGTGCATGGGACCATAGACCTGTGCCACCAAGCAGTCTAAGTATTAATATTTGTGCTCAGTTTTCTCAAAGTTGACCACCTTTTATAGTTTTGTCATTTCTGTTACCATCCAAAGTCATGTGACATCATTATGTGTACCTGAATCCTTGCATGCCCCTGAGATTCTGATGTGGACTCCTAGAGCCCAGTGTGGTTGTCTGTGGACTTTCGGGAGAAAGTTACATAAAGAGGGCAAGTGGAGGGGACCTTCACCTCCCCTTGCCATCTCTATGGGAAGGCATAAAAAGAAGCCTTGGTCTCAGACTCCACAACCATTTGAACTTGAACTTCTGTTGTTTGGAAGTCACACAGTCTGCAGGATTCCACTCTAGCATTTCAGCATTTCCAACAGTCTCCGATAAATGTCCTTGGCACAATGCCCACCATTGTGGGTCACAATGTATCCACAACTGATGGATAGCATGACACATGGGCATACACCTAGGGGAAAGCACTTCAAAGACATTCTAGAAATCCATAATTGCTTTGTCTGGGTGCCTGCTATTCGTTTGACAGATTAGATTTGTATTTAACATTAATGGCTGAGAACGACTTTAATTTTACCGAGGCATTTTCAGATTTGGTATTCTGTTACTCCCATGGAAATTTTCTCAGCAATATTTAGATTTGCTGTGGTCACTTGATAACCAAGTTGTTACACTCAGTTTAGTTTAGTCATAACAAAATAAAACTCATGAAGCCAATTTGATTTTCATACTTATTTTTTAAGAAAAAAGGGGGTCTCTCTAATTTAAAATTTTCTTGCCCAGAACTTGCACTTTCCCATAAAAATGATGTTTTCACAGTATGATCTTCGATAATGTCTGGTTTCTTAGAAGGCATCTACACCAAATTGCACTGCTGTAATTAAACCTTTTCTTATTATTTGGGTTCGCAATATCTTCTCCTGCTCCAATCTCTCTGGGAGGTGTGAGAAGCAGTGTTCTCTGGGGATAAGAATGGGCAGCATGTCCTTGTTAAGTCTGGGAGGTGTGTTGCTGAGGTCTAGCAAGGGCACTTATGGATGGGACACACACTCTCCACCTAGACAAATGCACAAAGAGGATCAATAAGCTGATATCTGAGAACCTGGAGGAGACAATGAAATTCCATGGATACGGCATAGAGGGAACTTCTGCTTTCCAGGGGTTTTCTTACATGGAAAAGAGAAAGATTCATTTAGAGAAATAGTGATGATAGATCACAAACTTCAAACAATGGCTCTGGGTAGTAAGTCCTTGAAGATGTAGCTCAATCTGAGTCTAGGCAACACCCCCTCTCCCCCAGCAAACAAGTCCCCTCTCATGCACCATGCTGTGGTTCAGGCTAAGATACTATTTGGGGTGTGGGTCTCATCTTCTGTTCTGCTAACCCCCATACATCCCTCCTTTTCAGCCCAGTGTACTTTTGTTGGGCCATAGGATGATATACATCTTATAAGCATCATGTCATTGTAACTTCCAGAGTTACACACTGCTAAGATCCCAGTTTAGAGAAGAGTGCATTGAAGTTTGAGGAAGCTGATCATTTGCAGAATCTAGCGATACAGTAAACCAGGTCTTTATTTTCATTTTCTTCAGGCTTTATGGAAAAACATGAACATAGAGCCTGTCTTAGGTAGGGTTTTATTTCTGTGCAGAGACACCATGACCTTAGCAACTCAGAGATTCAGTTCATTATCATCATCATGGTGGGGAGCATGGTGGTGTGCAGGCAGACGTGGTACTGGCTACATCTTGCGATGCAGGGCCTAGGAAGCAGAGTGAGACACTGGGCAATAGCCCCAGCAAAGGAAACCTCAAAGCCTGTCCCCACAGTGACACACTTCCTCCAAAAAGGCCACACCCACTCCAACAAAGCCACACCTCCTATCACTGCCATTCCCTTTGAGATTATGGGAGTCAATGACTTTCAGACTACCACAGAATCCTTTGCTCAGAAATCAGGGCAAACTTGTTACTGAAAGTAATCAAACATAAAGCTCTTCTTCCAAAGCTTTCTTGACTTGTCAGAGTATGTTTATTTTTATTTTATCTTATTTCTGGCATTTAATGCCATTCTAAGTTTTAAAAGTCAACATTACAGATTATTGGCATTGATTTCACCATTTTGCTTAATATGCTTAGCCCTTCATATCTGCTGGCTTTGCATCTCTGGATCCAACCAACTAGAAATTGAAAATATTCTTTAAAAACTTGTGTTTGTCCTACATATGTCCAGATTTTTTCTTCATCATAATCTCCTGAACAATAGTCTAATAAATACTCAATGGCATTTATATTGTATTATGTTATAATGGGCCCAGCATGAGTTTAAAGTGCACAGGACGTCTGTACAGTCTCCAAGCAGATACTAGACCATTCTGTGCAAAGGAACTGAGCATCCACCCAGTTTGGTATCCACGAAGATATTATAAAAAGAAAGCTGTACTAGACAATGGCACCTTTAAACAGTAAGAGAATTTCACTCTAGCAGGAACCATTAAGATGGTACAGTTTAGACTTCCTAGGTTGTGCACATGTATGTATTGCACATTGTTAGTGGAATATTTTAGTTCACTTTAGTGTATGTACACTCTATGAAGAGCCTCTGTCTTGTGTTGACTTACTGATGAGCAAAGCAGGACTCCTATAAAGAGTCCTAGTCCACACCATCACTTTTGGGGGAAGGGGGAGTCTAACACGGGGAAGAATGAGTAATGAGCCCTCTGATAGGATTTCTACCATTCTAGTTTCGTAGAATGCTGCTTCCAATTCTGTACAGAGAAAGAAAACTCTGGTTTGGGTAGAAAAATCTGACCCCTTGGGACTGTTCAGTGGTAGACACAACACACTTATTCATATTCAGCTTTGAGTTTTTGTGGGTCCATCAGAATTCTGTGCCTATTGAATCTCTCAAAAATCATATATGCAACTAAACCTCCAAAAATAGTAATGAAGGAAGGCTTGTGCTGTGGCTGTCTCCTCTGCTCATATACATTCTGTGTTTGCATCGGACTTCAGACATAAAACAAAATAGTAAGAATCACTAAACAAATAGTAAGAATTACTAAAAGTTTCAATTTGGAGATGGCAACAGCACAACATTAAACCAGACAGGGAACCTTCTTCAGAGTGCCATCCATAACACAGCACTGGTCACACCCTTGTAAAGTTGGCCTTGGCTGGGACCCATGCTTGAGTCCATGTGAGTCCAAGATCACCTTGCCTACTCTACTATGCTCTATTAATTCCACCTGAACACAAGACACTGCCTTTAGACCATTCAGACTTTAGTCTGCATCTCCTGCTTGCAGTAGGTAGTTTAAAAACGTGTCCACAAATTATTTAATATGCTTTCATTTAAGAGATGGAGCTCAGGTCTGGGTTTGAGGTCTAACTCTTGGATTCACTCCCAGCTACAACAAGAGCTAAAAGGATGGTGTTTAACTCTCTTCCTGGGAATAAAGTATGTGTAGTGACTTACTTACAGCAAATATAACGGGGTAAAATGATAGGGAACAACCATGAAAAGCCTTGCATCTTCCTCTTGGATCACTTGATCTGATGATAACCTGTCGCTGTGCCAGGATCTTATAAAACAGTGTGCTTTATAAGGCAGAGCAACTGGGGCATCTTACATTGGGTCAATAGGCACATGAACGAGTCGCCTTAGAAACTGGTCCTCCAGAGTCATTGTAGTTTCACAGAGTTAGACAAATGCAGCATAAGCAAAAGTCACACAACTTAAAATAATATCCCCCAATGGCAGTGCACACAAATCTGAACAGCAGCTTCATGAGAGACCTTGGGCCACAGCGTCCCAGTTAAACTGCTCTTGCATTCCTGACTCAGACATTCTGAGCAAGTGTTTGCTGTTTTAAGCCTCTAACCTTGGGGGATAGTTGGCTATGCAGCAAGAGATGACTAACTTACCACTATTTTCAAGTAGGCCTATAATCTTGACACAATCCAAAGCAATCTAAAGACACACCAAGGAGTCTTCCTGGTCCTGCTGGGCATCTCCAAAGACATTAAAATGAGCAGAGCAAAGTCTCTACTCAAAAGGGCGAGTGAAGGAAAATAAGCAGAATATACTTTTTTAATAGATATCTTATTTCTTTTAGGCACATACAAAATCACTTCATTGCTTTGATGACTGGAGTTGAGAAGTAGTATCTGTGTCCATCCTCTCACTGGCTGCAAAGCACAAGAGTTTCTAATTTGATTGGTTGCCATAGCAGCAAATGATACAGGAGCCCTGTGCCACCATTCTTCTGCCCACTTCAGACTCCACCTACCATCTTTTGGAAGAACAATAATTGTGTTACCTTCCTTAGAGGCCCTTAGGCTAGTGAGGCCCTCACTACCCACAGTAGTACACCTATCTCATCCTTGCCTTGTTCCCAGCCTCTTCAGATTAGCTTAGCTTCCTGGGATCACCTCTTGGAGGCACTAATGAGAGTTATGGACTAAAGACAGTGTTATGGGGACATGCTTTGTCAGCAAATGGGATTACCATTCCCTACAAGGAGAGGAAGCCCAAGTTTCCATCTTACTCTTGTTTCTGTTATGGCAATCTGGTCAATCACAGGCTGAGTGCCCAGTCTCTGCTGCAAATGTGAAATTTTCTTATTGTTCATAAGCTCTTGTCATTGCTTCTAGATTCTTCATACTTTAAATGTATACACCAATGACTTAAGGAAGCGTCTACACCTTCAGTTTCAGACTGAGGCTACACATCTGGTCCTCTTGTGTTAAGGCATCTGAATTATTGGACAGAGTAACCCTAGATGTCCCTAGTTCTCCATATTGCAGATGACTATCATCTGAGTCACCCCTATTAATGCTGCCTTATACTTGTTTATACATTTGATAGGTCCATTCCTTTGATGAGCCCTAATTAGCACTCTCACTTGGCCTATTTATTTGCACAAAGTCACTTTCCATTATTCAAGTGCTTTTATTGTTATATCCTTATAGATCTTATAATTTGACTTTGAAATGTGTTGTATTGTTTTGGTGGACAGAAATCTATAACCATCATTCATAACTGTGAATTGTGTCTTTCGTAATGACAAAGTGATCTTTTTCACACTTGAGCTTAGGCAAAAGGCTGAGAATTGATGAAAATGATCTTGTTTGCCACACTGAATTTGTTGTTGTGAATTCTTTGTCCACTGTCTCTGTCTCTGGGCTCACTTTTGAAGTGCTTCTATTTACTGCAATGCTTTGTCTTCCTCTGTACTAACCTTCTCTGATTCATTTTGTTTTGGAGTTTTTGGTTCAAAAGACATTATAGAGTTGGGTTTTTATTTCTGTTTTTGCTTTGTTTTGTGTGAAAAACAAAAATAATTTACATTTATTGATGTAATTGATTTACACTGCTCAAAGTTTGTTTTATTTCTACTTTGTTTAAACTTACAATACAGGCCCTAGGGAAAACATGGTATAATGTTTCATTCTTCCAGCAAGCTGCCTTTTTTATCCTATGTCACAACCCAATGTACTTAAAAGATCACCATTGCTAAAGCTGCACTGTTAATCTTTTTCAGATAAATTTTGTCTTTTGAGCACATGTCCCAGACAGACTCATGGGCACAAGGTTTCTTGGGCTTTTTTGTGTTTAAAGCTATTTTTCTATGACTTCAAAATTTAAAGGATTCTTTTGGCTTACCTTTGAAATCTAATAGTTTTGATAGGATAATTTTTATTCTCTTGCTTACTTTCCTGTGTTACTTTAATGGCCCTTATTTTGCTATCATTCAAATTTGGCCTTCCCCTGGCACCTTGTAATTTAGTCTATTTTGTAATGGATTTTCTCTTTGTCTTCTGTCTTTATTGCATGCATTCAGCCCAATTCATTCCTTTGAATTTCTCCCCCTTTCAGGTCTTAGGTGCTTTTTGTTTATGTATATGTTACATTTCAGATTCAACATGGGGAGTTCCACATAGTGTCTGCTGCTTAAGGATCTTAGAGTATTGTCTTACATTTTTATTCATCTTTATCACTGTTTGGTTCCATCATCTGCCACTATGCTCCAACAGTCTTCCTGACTTCTCTTAATAAGAATTTGTTTGTGCAAAGATGGGGATGGTGATTTGGAGGATTTATCAGATACATTTAAGAACACTCTCATATGTCAGCATAATAAAATAAGGTTTTTATCCTGAACAATCTTGTTGCTGGGTTGGAGGGAGAGGGGCATTGGTAGAGTCAGATTGTATATAGGTTTCCATAGTAGAGTTTATTTTAAAATGTATTTATTCTTAAATTACAAGCTACATACACTATTTTGTGTAGACTAATAGTAATGTGTCAAATGGCAGGCACATTGTAATTTATTTCATTAATGACTCAGTTTTCTTTTGCCTGCAGGAATCTCATTTTCTCTTTCTTCACTCTTCTACCTGAAGCATTACCTTCCCAGGACTGCCTGGCTCCTTCCACCTTATCCACTAAGTCTCCTCACAGTCTGATGTCAGTGCTCTGAACTAGCAGTGCACACCCCTCCATACTCCCGAGGTCACATGGTGGGTAGATTGTTTTCTTCCTGGTTTTATTGTTTGAACTTTAGGGAGAACTGTAAATGGAGTTCTTAATAAGTCTAAATAACAAAAACCCAGAGGAAAATGCTGAGAGATCAGACAGAAGAAGGAGCAAGCCAAATCCACCTTTACTTCATTCGCTTCCCAACAGAAAAGAGAATGAGTTCCTGTTGCTTTCCACTTATATCCTCTCTCCATCCAGCCATCTCACTTCCTGTTTCTGCCCAGCCAGCTCACTTCCTATCTCTAGCCAGCCATCTCACTTCCTGTTTCTGCCCAGCCAGCTCACTTCCTATCACTAGCCAGCCATCTCACTTCCTGTTTCTGCCCAGCCATCTTACTTCCTGTTTCTGCCCAGCCAGCTCACTTCCTGTATGTCTGTACAGACCTCCTGACCTCTATGGTTAACTAGTGGCAAGCTCCATCCTGTGATATTCAGATAAGCTTTATTTGTACAAACAAGGTATCACCACAAGGAACAAAAACTCTCTTCTTCTATTTATATCCTTATTCCCTTAATTCTTCTTGATTTCTGTGGAAGTATGATTTTGGAACTAGCTCACTAGAACTTGGTACTTTTATCTCCATATATAAGAATTCTAAGTTGAGTATTCTTGGGGGAATTCTTCTAAGTTTGGCATTTAGTTATGACACATACATATTTTGCATTAATTATGTTTTTTCTTGGGTTTGTTTTAAGGTTCACTGTGTATTTTGGGTTAATGAGTTAGTCATTAACTACTCCTGCTACTAATCCTTTTTAAGATGTATTTTTTCACATAGATGTTCATTTCCAGAACTCATTGTGCATACTGCCATGAGTAAATTATAATTTCCCTTTCATTAATCTTGCCAGGAGAGAGGTGTGATTTAAGTATCTCAAATTTAGACATGTGCTGAAAAACTGTTTTGGTTAAATAACAATTGAGACAATTTTATCTCCCCTAAAGATTGTTGTGAAATAACAGAAAAATATTATTATCAATTGGGTGGTGGTAGTGCATGCCTTTAACTCAGCACTCAGGAGGCAGAGGCAGGCAGATCTCTATGAGTTTGAGGCCAGCCTGGTCTTCAAAGAGAGTTCCAGGATAGTCTCCAAACCTACAGAAAAACCTTGTCTCAAAAAACAAAACAAAACAAAAAACAAAACAAAATAAAAAACATTATTACACAAAATAAACCCAAGCACAAAAACATTAAGCATACAGTTTATAAGTCAATTGTAATTATAAACTTTATGATGGAGACATTTCAGTTAAAGCCTGACTTAAATTACAACAGTGGCCTTCTGTCAGCTTGGACTTGTACTACACAGACATTCTTTATCTTGACATTAGTTATACCAAACAGAATTACAAATCTATGATTGTGGATAAGGAATATTCTCTTGGCATATTTACCTTTCTCTAATATCTCCCTTTTTGGTCATATTTATTGCCTTCATGTACAGAAGTATAGGATCTTCAAAGATATTTTTTCTCCCTACACTTTGAAGTAGCAAAGCAAGTGCTCTGCTTTTACTGCAGTCTCATAATGCATAAAAATTAATAGATTGTGTATCCATAATGAGTGAAATTCATGAAATAATTAAATCCAACATTTAATGATTGTTTTGCATAATGCCAATTTTATTTTGGAAATTTATGTACATAAAAAATCTAAAATACTAAAATGACTATCAATTACATACTTTTTCATGAAGACAAACATTAGTCTATTTTTGAAAATATATTTTCTAAAGCTGCATAATGCCTTCCATCAATATATCTGCCCAACATAAAATTTGGTCCCATTTTTCTTGATATAAACCCAGTACGAAGGCAGGGAAATGGCTCAGTGAGTAAAGTGCTTACAACACAAATGTGAGGACCCGAGTTCAGATTGATGCAAAGCCCGGTGTGGTAGTGCATGTCTTCCTGCTAGCGGTGCTACAGAAAGATAGGCAGTAGAGACATAAGAAACCCAAGAAGCCTGTGGGCTAGCTAGCCTGGTGTATGTAGCGGTGAACAATAAACCATGTCTCAAACTAGATGAAAGGTGAGGATCAACACCTGATGTTATTCCCTGGCGTCTATTTAAGCACCATGGCATGCACATAACTACACACACACACACACACACACACACACACACACACACACACACACATGTTAAAATGCAGTATAAATTGGAAATATAACAATCTGAAAATACATTGAACACACCAAATCTATCAAAGACGTGAAGTATGGCTTACTTACTGCTGCATTTGCAGAGCTCTCAGCTTCTGCACAGCATGATTAGAGAGCCTTGTACCACATGGCATTGGCTCCTGTCCTAATTAAGGTTACTATTGCTGTGATGAAACCCATGATCAAAAGCACGTTAGGGAGAAAAGGGTTTATTTGGTTTACACTTCCACATCACTGTTCATCATTGAAAGGAACCAGGACAGGAACTCAAACAGGGTAAGAACATGGAAGCAGGAGCTGATGCAGAGGCCATGGAGGAGGGCTGTTTACTGGCTTGCTCCTCGTGGCTTGTTAAGCTTGCTTTCTTATAAAACCCCTCAACCACTAACCATAATGGACTGGGCAAGGTAAGCCCATTGGAGAAACACTTCATGAATGTTATGGGAATGACCAACCACATTTTGGTTGGACTTAAGTCCTGACTGATGAGATGAAACCCAAACCTGACATTGTCAACGAGACCAAGAATCCAGGTCTAGGTAATAGGTCCTAGGGGAAATTCTATCACTATTATTCTCATGAATGGACATACAAGTAACCTGATTCCTAATGACATATTGCTACATATTGCTCAAATCTCATCAGAGGAGCTTCTTCTTTGGAATACTCATCCTTATGTGAAATGTCATCATTGCACCCTTCCCCTCAAGGTTCAGGGAACTACGTACAAGATAGTGGAAACACTTTAAGCCACAAGTGGTTGATGACCAAAAGAGAACAAAGTTTAGCAAGCCCAGCAGGGCAGATAAACATATGAACTCAGCATGTATAAGACCTGCTCAGGCTCAAGTCTAACTAAATCCCACCACGGAGGAGGACAGGTAGGCATGCAGTCCTACCCTTGGCGAAGATTCTATTGCCATTGATTGCTGCTGGGTGAGGAAAGTTGGTTTTGCTCAGTGACACTTGATATGTTGACCATTTCAGGACAGGCCCAATTCCCAGAAATAGATAACACAAACTGGGAGGCAGAAGAGAAACAGAGGTAGAAGGAGGTGAATAAGGAAAGGGGGAAGAAATATGAAAGGAGGGAGGGAGAGGGATACAGCATGAAGTGGTGGGCAGGAAGGTAGGGGAGGTTATGGGAGGAGCATGGATCTGGCCAAGATATATTGTATTAAGTTATAAATTTGTAGGATAAATAAAAACACCATTTTTAAAAGTCTGTGGGTTAATCCAAGTCAAGGCTATTGTATTAAAATTATCCAGAAATAGATTTTCCTTCTTGCTAGGCTAATTGGAAATTATTGGTAGCTGTTTCACCTTTATAAAGTTAACATCTTTCGTAATCATTGTAAAGTTTTACTCTTTGAATAGGTGGTATATACATGTCCACTTTGAGCAAAACAATTCCAATATCATCACTGAGGGTTAAAACTAGATAGCTTGTCTAGTTTTGCAAACGAATAGACACTGTTCTTCTTACTGATATTTCTGTGTTGACTGTGTAATAAGAGTTTGGGAGATCACACAATTTCAAGCACCCTAGCATTCAGAGGTTGCAGGCTTGATGGTGAAAAAGCAGAGAGATGAAGCTGGATAGCTGATCTGGTAAAGAATATCAAGGCAGAGGCCTAACTCATACCCCTCTAAAATACGTCATTTCAGTGTAACTCATTTCTTGAATAAAGTTATATCTCTTCTATATTCTATAATGCTTCTTATTTCTTTTATCTTTGAATTTTACATTTATGCCTTATTAACTGAATTCTAACACTCATTACAGGTAGAGAGAACTGGGTGAGCACTCCTCTTTTAATCTGTGGTACAGCCTTTAGTCAGGGCTCCTTGAGTCTCGTAAAGAGGGTTGTGATGGAAAAGCAATTCTGCTAGTGGATTAGACATTAGAAAACTCGGGATCAAAGGAGTCTTTCATCATTAAAATGCCAGGGAATGAGTACTGTGGTTTCTTGTGGCAGGTGCCCAGGTTAATTTCTCAAGGATTTGCATTTTGGGAAAGATTGGCAAGTTAGCTATTTGAAGCTGAATTTATCTCTAGATCACTGAAAGAGAAGAACAAACACCTGGCTGGTAAGGCCAAAACCTTGAAGTTGATGAATGCAGCTTGGTGAGATTTTATGTTCTTGGTTTTCTGCACGCCTGATCTAAGTCACTGCCCCCCTGATCACCAGCAATTAGTGACAGGCAAGGGAATTACCTAAGGTACAGAGGGAGGACTTGTGGACAGGGACGGACACACACACACACACACACACACACACACACACACACACACACGCCTACATATGTATTAAGTACATGGTCTGAGCACTGGTCTACATGCAGGCATGTAGAAAACTGGTGAACCATCTTCCATACTAAGCACCACGAATTCTTTAGGAGATGAAAATAAAATACCTATCTTTGTCTGGTTGACAACATGCTTTATGGATCATTTCAGAATTCCTAAATCTCTTCTCGAGTTTCTAAAAATAGCAATAGAGAAAGAACTCAAGTTTGAGACACCAAGACTTACTTGGGAAAAATCAATTTAAGAGACTGAGAGGCAAGGAGATGAATCTTCTTTCGTGATTACTGTCTCTGGCAGGAGGAATTAGAAGCACCTCCCAAGTGCATCCCAACTGGGAACCACTACAGCGAATAACTCCCCTGGAAGCAGCGCTTCTCCCAGCAACAAGGCAAAGCAGTCATCCATCACCACAGCTGCCCATTTGGGATAATGGCAACCCAAGTAAGGTGGTCAGACTTGGTAAACAAAAAGGCTGGATGCCCCAGGAAATTTGAATCTCAGATAAACATGAATAATTTTTAGGAATAAATATTATGGCCTATGCAAATTCTGAGGTTATCCACATATCATCTAAAGGACATGTTGCCCAGGGCATGCTCATTCTAAAGTTTAACTATAGTTCATCGATATCTGAAATTCTAATTTCCTTTGTGTCTTGTGTTTTTCTGGCAATCCTAAACCCAGTACTTCTCTTCCAGACTTCCCTTCAGAGAGAGAGAGAGAGAGAGAGAGAGAGAGAGAGAGAGAGAGAGAGAGAGAGAGAGAGAGAGAAGTCTAAGAACACACTAACGATACATGAAATCCAGGTTTCTATAATAGAAAGTATTATTTTATCAATAAATATCAAATTGCATACTCTGAAAAAAAGATGCCTGTGCTTAACATTGTCACTGGGAAACGTTTTAAAATAAGCTTTTGTCTTTTGACAATCTAGGCTTTGTAGATACACACAGAGAAAACTGTCATCCCCTTCTGGTCATTGTCCTCCCTCCCTATTGGTCTCAAAGTGATCAACATTAACAGTAGGTGTAGAAGCATGTGTCCTTGTCATGTTCGTCCATTTATGTAGTTATTCACACTTCCCTTTTAATTTTTTATTAAGTTGGTTCTTTGACAATTGAATCAATGTATATAAAACATTCTGGTTCTTGTCTCCCCATATCCTCTCTAACCTCACTTCCACTCCTATTAACCCCCATTCTTCCCTACCTGTACCTTTCCCAGATGGATGACTTTGGGGTTTATTGGGTGAGTGGTTTATTCTGACCAGGACCCTCCTTTTGCTATTGGAGTAAGGCTACCCATTTAAGCTTGGTGAGGTCAGTGGGTACACAGCTGAAAGAAACAGCCCCTTCCCCTCCCCCCCCCAGTCTGTCGTTAAGACAGGTAGGTGTGATTTTGAACTACCTTGTGTTCCCTAGGGATCCTATTCCCCATGGAGGTTTATAATCCTTCAGCTCCTACCCCCATACAACTGACACTAGTCACATATGATTTCTAAGCACTCAACATCTGTCTTGACCACATACAAGAGATGTGCCCTTGTCTGTCACCACACTTGAATATGAAGATTTAGTTGCATGGTGGCAGCAATGAAAAGTATGGAATGGAAGCAAGAATGGTCACCTAAGTTACAGAGGAAGATAATAGGGTATAGCTTTCGAAAGGGTTTGCTCCCTACCCACTAGACTCAAATCCTGGTGGACACACACACACACACACACACACACACACACACACACACTTCCCTGGGCCCCTTCTTTTTCCTCCTTGAATATGCCTTTGTCCACATCAATTATATCACTCTCCCACCAATTCACTCACTTCACCCTATACTCTTACAGCTCCGAAACACTTACTGAACTAATAAAGTTACTTGTTCTGCAGACAGCCCTAAAGCATAAGAATAATTCAGTATGGCTACCACACTTTGAGAATATGGACTGAAATTTTTAGGTTGAACCTTATCAATTGGTATCAGATCATGTTTGGCTTCCAAACTGGCTGGCTTTGTATGGTTTGATGTCATTTTTTTTCCACAACACAAACCTATTTGTACATCCAGGACAATATCATTGTTAAGTGCACCATTCTAGAATTGTTTCTGAGTTTTGAAATTTTGTTGAGACAGGGTTTCACTATTGCTTAGGCTGATACTGAACTCCTGAATTCCGGTGGTTCCCCTGCCTTGGCCTCTGCAGGAGTCTTGGCTTCCTTTTGAAAGCCTAAGTGAGTTTTAACTTAACTCTCTGAACCTCATTCTACCCATATGAAAATGAAGGTAATTCATAATTCATGGAGTTTGGGATCAAAAGTTTCATCTTCATCTAGAGTTTCAATACATTGCCCAGCACACATGAAGTGTATAATATTATTTTGAAGTATCATCCTTGTCTCTACAAAAACCCATGAATACATAACCCCATTTACAAAGCTAAATCTGTCAAACAAGAAAAAAATAAACCTTTTTCTAATTAAAGAAAGCAGCCAGGAACTTAACTGCCTGTTTCAAAGAGAAAAGCCAAATGACAAGGAGGAGAAACTCAATTTAAGGACAAGACAACAGGCAACAGGTGGTCCCCATGGCTCCCTTCACATTGGGTCAGGGTTTTAGAGCCTAGAGATTGTCTGTTTATTCTGAATGAGATCCAAAGTCTGAGTGCCCTTGCGAAGAGTTCGTGTTGAGTTTCATGTTTATGCAGGGAGGGCCCAAAGGGCAACACGGCCACAAGGACTGATGGACAGATAGATAGACTTACCCAGATTTATGGCCCAGCAGCTGAGCAGCGCCAGCTCACTGGTGGGGACACACTCTGGGTTTAACACAGCCCACTGGAATCTGGAGCCAGAAGTCGAAGAAACCATCGGTATTATTAGCAATCTCCTAGCAGAAGATCGCCCTGGTTCCCAACTGTGCCAAGGCGCGTAAGTTTCTTGGGTACTGCTTTCAGAGAAGTGCCCTGACTTTGTACCCACACACGAACCATAACTGGCCTCTTGTATGATCACCTCTGCTACCGAGGTCAGCCTTGTCAGCCACACCTCCAAGTCAGGGACCGGTTTACAAGACAAAGAATAAAGCGCAGGAAGACTAGAAATGTTGA
Organism: Mesocricetus auratus; assembly: GCF_017639785.1. Taxonomy (NCBI): domain Eukaryota; kingdom Metazoa; phylum Chordata; class Mammalia; order Rodentia; family Cricetidae; genus Mesocricetus; species Mesocricetus auratus. The sequence continues at coordinate 35,022,081 of NW_024429194.1, read as the reverse complement.
ACTAGACTGACTGGTTGACCCACATAGGGTCAAAAATCAGAGTCTTGGCTATACAACGTGGTGGAATCAACTCTCACAAAGGGCACTGCGTATTTTTGTGATGCAAGGCCTGCCTTTACTGCCCCGGACCTCAGTTTCCCTATCTGAGAAACTTTACCGGAAGTCTGCTCTGGGTGACTGTGAGGTTGAAAGGCAGCTTTGGATATACCCGGTGCACCTGACTTCATTGTTTTGTTCTCTGTGTGCAGGTCGCTCCAGGAAAAGCCATCATTTGGGTACATGCAAGTCACCCAGCCGGTGAAGGCAGGTCAGCTTCGCCACAGCTCCACACCACCCTTGGTCCTCTGATCTTGGCTTTTCCCCAGAGGGCCTCAGGCTTCTAGGCTGCCTGCCAAGCCAGGAGGATGCTGCAACTGGCTTTCAGAGACTCCACCCCCACCCTCTTCTACCTCAGCGTGGCAGCCTTGTTCCCTGCCCCACCCTAGAAGATAAGGTCTGTGGTGGCCGTGCCAGCACTTGCAGGAGGACTGGTCTCAAACCACCATCAGCAATCTGTGTTTATTTGTGGCATGCAGGGGAGCCAAGGGCAATGATGAGAACTAGGTTCCAGAACTCTCCACGATCCCTTTTGGACTGTCAATCAAATGCTGTACCTAGAAGGAGGACTGGGTTCTCTCTTCCCAGTGCTCCAAAGGGGACCACCCACTAGTTATAATGTGATAAGTCAGCCTAGGTTAGGACCTTACCAAAGGTGAGGAGTTTTTCAGGAAAAAAAATTGGAGATTTAGAACACCAAACCTTATGAATTTTTTCATCTTACAGTTCGACGTCCCAAATTTTATATCCAAGTGTATAGAGGTGCATAGATGGTAAGAAAGAATCGCCCTCGACTGAGGGCTCCTGCCCTGCTCTGCCTGCAGCAGCTTGGGGCACAAGAACTGAGATCATTCTCCAGTTGCCCGTTCATTGCGTCCAGTACAAGCGGTAACAAGCTGGGGCCGGCTCCCCCAGCTCAGAAGAGCCAGGTTTTACTTCCCCTTCCAGTCCAAATTCAGTGACTTCCTGACACGCTTGAAACCAGGGCTGTGGGACTTCTTCAGCCACAGAACTGGGGGTCAGTGGCTGGTGAATAGGATAAGCAGTGAGTGCCTTTCATCTCCTCTGTGCGAGGCCATTTTTTAACACCATGATCCACTGCTTACAGCCCTTCTAATATATACAGAGATGGAAGTGATTTTTCTGAACAACTCCATTTAATCATGCAAGAAAATTCCATTTACAGGTTTATAACTTTGTTCACGTTCTTTTGGAAAACCTCATATATTTGACAAATTCCTAGCCTCTCCCGTAACATCTCCTCTCCCCTTTATGTTAGCAGGACTGTTCTCTGTATCATCTTTAAGGCATTCTCCCAGAGGGACAGACATCTGAGCGGCTGGTGTGCAAACTCCAGCGCTTCCTAGAAAAAAGCCTGTGGCCTGATCTGTGTGGACAGTGAGGCGGGCCTCCAACAACCTCAACTGACCCCCTTGGACTGCAGAGATTTCCTGACTGCCCTTGTCATCTAGCTTCCTCTAACCTGCGACTTTCTCCACATATCATATTTGCAGATAAGGGCAGACAGCTCTTGGGACAGACAAAATACCCAAGTTTAAGGCAGCAAGGCCAAGACCAAAGCAAGAGCCCTTCTTTTCCCTGACAACAGCCCCTCCTCTCTTCCTTGGGCACAGTGGGTCAAGTCACGCCCACCTCCCTTCTGACTCATATAGCTGGCATTTTTTTTCCCTCCATATACCACTTCTTTCTCTAGTCTAGGCATACAGCAGATTCCATTTTCAGCTGAAGAAGAGGGGGAGGGTTAAATACCAAATGAATCTAAAAAAAAAACAAGAAAAAACCCTCCACCTGACCCCTGTCTGAACAAATAATGAATCTCCAGAAAAAGCAGCTCGCTGATGGGTCCAGGCTGTGCCTGTGGATTTATGAGGTGACATCAGTTTGAAGACGAGGTGCAGGGCCCGAGCTGCGGGTGACACACTCCTGGATTGTTTTAACGGGCCAGCTCCTGAAGGACACCAAATCCCTCCCCCAGCTGAGTGTTATTAAAGTGGCAAAGATGGAGAGGAGAGCTTTCCCAGATAAATCAGCTTACTTGCTCTGGGCTCACTTCCCATTACCCCGCCTACTGGAAAGTGCTCCCCGGGGGAAGGAAACGAAGGGCTGAGAAGCACTTGCAGGTACACGCTTAATGCCTTAAACTCTCTCTTTGTGTTAACAGCGATTCATGGGCTGGGCTTTAAAGAAATAGATGGATTCCCAATCTGACCAATTTAAATAATCCCTGAGAGAGGACTGAAGGAAGGATTTATGTCCTTAGTAACTAAAAGGCACAGCAGAGCTTAGCCTGGAGGCTGGGTTTCTGCACTTAGTATCACAGAGCAATTCCGGGAGAAGATCCACATAAACCCTGGTGTAAAGAAATTACTGTAAGAGAGAGGAAAGAAGTGGACGTGGGTGTGAGCAAGACAGGAGGGTGTTGAAGCATTTCTCCTGGAGATAGAGTAGATGGGAAAACAAGGCATGGACTAAAAACCTGTGCTTCTACTTTACACTGTAATATGCATAACATTATCTGTAGATCTGTATGCATACAGCCTACAATGGTGTGTGATGATCATACCTAAACATGTGTGTCTCTCTGATACACTGTGTGCATTTCCTCCAGGAAATGCAAAGGCAAAGAGATACACTTGGATTTAGCATCACAAAAACATGTATTACTTAAGGAAAAAACAGGCCTCAGAGGCTGAGTGTGGGAATAAAATAACAACACACTGTGCTGAACAGTATTTGAGAGTGGTGACAGCCTAGAATTTTTCAGAGAACGTTGCTGGGGTTTCTTGTCCCACCAGGTCCCACAGCTGCTTCAGCCCCAAATAAGCACACAGAGACTTACATTAAACTGTTGACCGATAGCTAGGGGTTCTTATTGGCTAGGTCTTTCTAAATTATTGACCCATTTCTATTAATCTAAGTATTTTCACATGGTCTTATCTCACTGGAGAAGGTCTGGACCTGTTACTCCTTCCTCTGCTACATGGTATCTCTCTCATGGCAGCTTCTCTCTGCCTCCTCCCCCCCAGAATTGTCTCCTAGCCCTGCCTATCTTGCTGCCTCTCCTGGCCAAATAGTGTTTTATTCATCAACCAATAAGAGAAACATATATAGAGAAGAACATCCACAATCAAGGGAAAGTGAGAAATTTAGATTTCTGAAGAGAGCTTTTCTCTTGAGAAGGGAAAAAAGCAAAGTGTCTCTCGGGTAAGCCTAAGTCAGAGGCATGGTCAGTCATGGAAAAAACCCAGGAAATGTCCTGACAACCATACTTTGAGCCCTCCTGTCTATACGATTTTAAGCTATTCAGAAGTTCCCAGAGCGAGAGAACAGCAATATGAAGTGTCTACGCATAGCATGAACAAAATCAGTTGGGAGAGAGAATGTATTAGACTCAGGACAATGCTTTATTTGAAGATTAAAATAATGAGCCAAATAATGACAAAGATCTCAAGGCTCTTGCAGAGGGTTTAGTAGTAGCTGGGATGTGTTGAATGGAAATCTAGCTACATGCATCATTTTCCAGAGGCATATTTTTCAAAAAACTCTAGTACCTGATTGCTAGGCTTGCTCTCTGTGATGAAGCCTTGTTTGATAAATTAATTTTAGAACATGCATTATCTCAATACCTTCTTTGGTGCTTGATAAAATACTTGAAATTTGTCTTAGCAAATTTCAAGAGTGCAGTAAGTTGCTACAGTACTCACTGTCTTACACTGTGGGACTTTTAAATGTGCTCATCCTTTCCAAAGGAAGCCTTGTCTCCTTTGACCAGCATCTCCTTAGCCCCAGAACTCCACTATACCTTCAATCCCTCTCTTGGTGACACACTTTGTGCTCACTTTCCTTCTATGAATTCTTTCGAAAATCTCACAGATGAGGTCATGCTGTATTTGTTTCTTTGCTGAGTTCATTCACCCAGGTCATCACAATGTTAGAATTCCTTGTTGGAAGCCAAATACCTTCTCATTGAATATATACACCATGTCTTTATTCAACCATCTGTTGACCAACACTTACACTAACACTATCACCCAGAGATGGTCAATGATTCTGCAATAAGTACTGAGCATGAGAGTGCAAATGTGTTTGTGCACACTAGGTTTGTTTCCCTAAGAAACATACCTGTGCTTGGGATCAGAGGCTCATGAGTTTTTAAGATTTCCAGTATTCTACACATTATCTTCTACAGTGCCTATTCTAATGTGCATTGCCACAAACATTCCTTTAGAGCAAGTGTTGCTCTGTGCTAAAGTGAATGAGGATTCACTTGGTGGTAGGACTGTGGGGACCATGAGCCTGGAAACCAGGCCTACTGCTGCAGGAGAAGGGATGTCCCATCTGGTCTGAATGGTAAACTTTTATCAGGCCAGATCACTGAGGTAGGGCTTAACAAGAGCAAGACACGACCCAGGAGAAATGAGGTTGCAGACTGTATAAACATCACCTGGGATTCCAAATCACACACTTGGCTCTGCCTTTCCCTTCTGCTTGATTTCTGATGGCTTTCCTTGGTCACATACCTGTAAGCACACTCTCCTGTAAGACTAACACAAAGAGCACTGGTACTAGAGATGTAAATGCAGACTGGGTTTAGCAAAGAGAGTTTGCAGATGCAAGAGGGGGCAGGGGGAGATAAATGGAGATGGTGACTATCTGCAAGCCCTGATAAAATTACTTTCTGGCTGAAGGGTCTTACAAATCCCGTCTTGAGTCTGAGCAGTACTATTTCATGCCTCTACCTCAAGCATTTTCTCTCTGGGGGAAAAAAAAATCAGTGACCCAAAAAAGCATTTGGTGGTGGGAGGGGGCAGGGTCCCTGAGCTAATCTTGGAGATAGAGGCTGAAACACGGCTCTCTGGATCGGGGCTGGGGAAAGGAGGGAGGCATGGCTGCTCTGTTTGGAGAGGCCTGTCATCAGCTGGCGCGGTCTGAGCACTCAAGCCTTCTGTCAATAAGCACTTTATGGGGGAGATAAATGGATTTGGAGTTGAGGGTGGGAGGAGGGTGTCTGGGAAAGAATACAGACATTATCTGAACCCTTCTCCCAAGCTGTTTCACCGCAGTGCTCAAGGACACAGACCTTGCATTGAGGAGAGGCCAGATGGGAAGGAGGCTGAGCTCTGCCTCTTTCAGAAAACAAGCCACAGCATTCGGGTTAGCAGTAATAGGCAATCTTGGAGGGTTAGGTCCTGGAAAAGCTAGACTCGATACCCACAACTTAAAGTCTAACTTTAGTCACTTATCTGGTTGTAAACCCTTTGAGGAGCCAATACTGTGCCCAGGAGTTTTTACGGTTCAAATCCCAACTCCACCATTAGGCACATAAGAGATCTCAGACAAATCACTTTTCATTTCTCATCCTGCCTGGGTCTGTAAAAAAATGGAGATTATTAGTCAGGTAGTAGTTGAGATAATATACATTTAACCTGGTGCCTGAATCATTCAGGCATGTAGGAAATTTGAAGAATTGTGGCAGATGCTATTGATAGCCCACCCACATCTCCATCGTCATAGTTGCTTATCAAAAGTTTTTGTAACTCTGCATAGTCACAAGAATATGTCGAGTTCTCATAGAGAGCAGAAAAGTGTCTGAGGCATAATCTCCCAGGAAGCCATTCTCAGCCAGTGACAGATGAACAGTTAGTTAATGGATGGATACCCTTTGTCTACAGTAATGCTATAGCATATTTCATACTATACAGCCAGTATAAATGTTGTTGCCTCCTGGAGTCCTATAGAAACTCAGCACCAACTGTCCCCAGTAACAGCCATGCTGGGCCCCCTTTATCAGCTTGCCTGCCTTTGCTGACGTAGTCTTACTGTCCTGAGTTTGTTCCCAGAGATTGAGCCCAAAGACACTGCTTATACTTGGCTTCTTGTCTCAAGGACCAAATGAATCTAAACCCAAGACAGGGCTTGTTAACAGTGGCTTTACTTCCTGAACCCACCAGCATGCTCTGTTTCCTTATGTGTTCTGGTAGTCAATGTTTATCCTGATAAAGCTTCAGAATCCACAGAAAAACTCAAACCAGAATCCAGTTGCCAACAGAACCTGCCCAGGACCCAGTGCAGAGAGGTTATTTAGTCTACCCTGGAAAATGAAGAGTTCAAAGAGTCACTCAGTAAAAATACAAAATAGAGCAAAGACTATTATTGATTGGTCACCAGACACACCCTTCCCCCTGGGGACACATCTGCTTCCTACACCTGAAGCCACTCCAGATTCTCTCCCCTTGACCTCAGGACTCCACACCCATCTCCAGTTGCCCGCCTGGAGGCATTTGCCGTGACCTCATCACTGTCTTCTCCAGTCAGTGTTCTTGTGTAACCGCTTCTATTTTCCAAATATGGAAAATATTTTACAGAGATTATGTTTTTTGGGTGTGCCACTTCCTCAAGACCTACAGGTTCTCACCTTAATCGCCTTAGCACATTCTTCAGATCACCCTGTGTGTGTGGAGTTGGGGGTGGGGGCACTCACTGGACACTTGTTGAAGTCATAGGGTGTTGTTTCTTGTAACAGCCAGTCAAAGAAAGCTTTCTCCCCACACTCCTGCCCTGCCCTCTTGCTGAACTCTACCTCTGGGATCTTGAGGTCTGTCTTAAGAGGAAGATAAATTCTAGAGTCAGTGAACTGTAACTAGAGTACACTAGAGCCCAGAGTTAACAGCAGGCAATGGTGATGCCATTGGGTAACACTGGTGATCACTCACTTGAGAACAGCTGATGTCTTCGGTATTAGAAGCACTACCTGTCTAGGTTATCCTTCCTTGGGACAGTTTCTCAAAATCTGACCCGTGGACTTCCTATTTTAAAACTCTTTCCTGTCTCTGCCTTTCTCAAAATGTTCTTGTGTGTACATATCTGTTTTCCCGGGGGAGCCAAAAGGCAATCTTCGGTGTATTTCCTTAGGCTCTCTCTCCACCTTTTCCTTTATTCAGTCTTTTGCTGGCCCAGAACTTGTCCAGGGATCCTCTTGTGTCTACTTCCCCAGTGCTGAGATTACAAGAACATACCACAATGCTCAGCTTGCTTGCTTTATTTACTTAATTATCTGTTTGTTGTAGGTTCTGAGGATTGAACTAAGATCTACATGTTTCAAAGGCAATCACTGTATCAACTGAGCCATCTTCCCCAAACCCTAACAGAACTTCAGATACCGTTTGAAATGCAGATTTCCAGTCCAGCTAAGGCACATGAAGCCAGAACAAGCTCTCTGGGCAACAAGGTGACAAACTGATCAAGTTATCACATTGGCAGCACCATGTGTAGGAAGCCCTTGAGTCTTGGAACAGCTGATCACCCTGTGAGTGCACCTTATGCACAGCAAACTTTGCAGCATTCTCCTCAACAGTATGGCACCCTCACGCAGACAACTTTGGCTCAAAAGTCTCTGAGCATTTGAGGTTACTTAGAGCCAGAGCCACACGGGGTAGCTCTTAGTGAGTGTTCTGTGGAGCTTAGTGTTGGGGGAAGTCACACTGTCTTGTTACTTTTTCTTTTGGAACTTCTATGCAAGTTCAACTTGGTCCTGCTTTCATACTCCACAATTTCATCTACAAGGCCTTACTCTTGATTTACATGGTAATTTGTTCCCAATTCCTCCACATGCTGCTCCCAGAAGACAAACATCGCAGGGTGATCATTATATACTCTTGAATTGATTTGTATCCTTGCAAAGTAAATAGCATGTTGCCCTGCGAATTTTAATTTCAGCAAATTGTGTTTGTCTGTAGGGCTCATCCAATACTTACTCTGCTCTTGAGTATTGCATTTAATGCTGGGTGGTCCTTAATTTTGTTGCTGTTTTGTGGTAGGCAAATCAAAGATGGCTCCCGGTAGTGGCAGACTCAGTCTTCATGTCCTTGTGCAGTCCCTGATCATAAGCTAGACCTAATGACTTTTTCCTGATGGACAAAATGGTGACACTGCTGCTTTGTGATGAGATGTTGGTTTTGATTAGATCCTGAAACTGGGACTTTCTCTTTTGCTCTCTCATTTGCTGACTCTCATGGAAGCCAGCTGAATGTTTGCAAGTTGCCTTATGGAAAACTTAGTAGCAAGGATCAGAGAAAGGCCTCTGGGCAATAGCCAGCAAGGAACTTAAGGCCTTCTACACTGTATCAGAAAGGAACTGAATCATGCCAACAGTGTTGTGGCTAAATTTGAAAACAAATCCTCTCCTAGCCCAGTTGAGATTTGAGATGAGCATGGCTCTTGCCAAAACTTGATTACAGTGTATTGAAGACCTTGAGCAAAAGACTCAGCTAAATCATACTGGATGATAAAATAGAGGTGAATAAAATAAGTGTTTGTTGAATTGAGAGGTGAATTTGATATACTTTGTATCACAGCCTTAGGTAACAAATATGTTTCTAAGCATTGGTCACCCCCAGGGTGTACATCTACTGCATTCTCCTTGCTTACTTCCTACAAAACATCTAACTCTATCATAAGTATTGTGAGCCCCTGGAGTAAAACCCACTCTGGACCTGTGTTGACAGCTCCTTGCTATGTCTATGCACAACATATTGCTGGGAAAACTATGGAAGCACTTGAAATTCAGGGGCTGAAGAAACTAAGAATCTTGCAACTTTTAAAAGAAGGCAATTTCCCCAGAGACATTCTTTTCTAAAGATGGGCAGTCTTTAAAGGGAAAGAAAGACTATCTGATAAATGTTTTCCATGGTATATTAAAGAACACTAAGGCTGATCTATTGGATTATTTGAAAGTTTGGTGTCTTGTCTTGGAAAAACACTGCAGTTTTTCATTCTTCTTACCCAAGCATCAGCCATGAGAAGCAAGGAGTCCGGGGAGGGAGCCTCAATCGAAGCTGAATGAACACATCAATAATTGTTAAAATAATGTTTCTCTGTTTGGTTAGTAAATGGCTCCAAGTTTCTGGGAACATGTGCAAAGACCCTGCATCCATGAGAACTGTCATGTTATTTTTTACAGTAGGCTGAGATATATTTGGAAGTCACTGGACTGTGGCCGTCCTACATCAAAAGGTGTGTCATAACACAACACCACCATGCCCCATTTACAGTAATAGCATGCACAGCTCTGGCTGCTGAGGGCAAATAAAATGTGTTCTTGTAACATAAACAGCCTCACCTTCCCTCTGAGGACTGAAGGGCCATGAAAGATTTATTTATGTGGGTTTTTGAAACATGAGGACACGTGCAAAAACATGTTAAACATGCCTTTAAACACAAAGACAGTCAGGGAGACTAGTAAATACAGAAGAGCGATTGTCTTAAATGAAATCTAAATTCTAGAATCTTCTCCAAGATATTGGAGAAGAGAATATTAGATACACAAAGCACATTAGAAGTTTTCTGAATTCAGGCACCTCATTATTTTTTGCTTTAATCCCCAGTGATCTTTGGAAAAGTAAATTGCATATAAAATCACAATTAAAGTCTTCATCTTAAATGTCTTAACATAGTTCCATGGTATTACATATATTCATAATTTTGTGTAGCTATCATCACCATCTATCTCTATCATTGTCTTGTTGTAAAACTAAAAATCTATACCCATTAAACAGTTAACCTCTCATTCCTCATCAACCCCAGCCCCTGGAAACCACAACATAACTTATTCCTGTGACTGTAACTATCCTAGGTGTAATAGCTCATCTTGCTTGCCAACTTGATATACCTGGGAAGAGGAAAATGATCAAAGAATTGTCCCCATCAAATTAACATCCATTGACATGTCTATGGGGGCAATCTCTTGCTTGCTTCTTGACATAGGAGGGCCCAGCCCATTACGGGTGGAGCTAGGCTGATGAGGATGGCTCTATAGGATAGGGAGCTCATGATGAGCTCAGAAGCAAGACAGTAAGCAGCACACCTCCATTTCAAGTTCCTGCCTTGCTTCCCTTGACACTGGACTAAAACCTGTGGCTTTTGGCCATGGTATTTATCATAGCAGAAAGCAAACTAAGATAATGTGCGTATCAAATAACTGGAGCCTTGCAACACTTGCCTGTCTGTGACTGCCTGGCTAGTCTCATGCAGCAAAGTGCCCTCAGGTAAATGACATCAGAATTTCCTGTCTGTGGCTGAGTGATCCTTCATTACATGCACATACCACATCATGTTTACCTGTCCATTTGTGAGAGAACGCCTGCCTGATCTTATGAACTATGCTGTGGTGAACATAGAATACAGGTGTGTCTTCAAAATTCTGTTTTCAATTTTTGCCAGAGAAAACACGGAGTTGCTAATTTTCTTATTTTGAGGAAGCACCATACAGTCTTCCATGGCGGTCACAACATTTTGTATTCCTATCCACAGTATACAAGGGTTTTAACTCATCTGTGTCCCAGCAGCATTTGTTCTGTTTGCCGGTGTTTGTTTGTATTAGGGCGATGGTGGCCAGGGTGAGGCAGTACTTCCTGGTAGTTTTGACTTGTGCTTCCTTAGTGTGCAATGCTGTTGATCATCTCATCTACTGGCTATTTGTGTTCTTTGGGGGCAATTTCTGTTCAAGATCTTTGCCAGTTTTTTCAGCTGAGTTACGTTTCTCTGTTGTTGAGTTGTAAGCCATTTCTGCATGTGCTAGATCTGGGCTCTTATCAGATGGATAGTTTGCAAATCTTTTCTTCCATTCTGTGGGCTGACACTTCACTTTGCTGACTTTTTTATTATGTAGTTTTTAATGTGTTTTCATTAAGTCCAACTAGTCTACGTTTTATTTTCTTACCAACACTTTTCTTGTGCCATGCTCATCATTGCCAAATCCAACATTATGAATCTTGTGGCCTAATTTCTTTCTTAGGCATTTTTGTACTTTTAGGTCACATAAGTTTTAATGCATACTGGATTAATTTTTGCATATCAGAGTAGGTCAAAGTCTAGCTTCATTCTTTTGTATGCAGATATCCAATTTCTCCAGAATTATCTCTTCAAGTAGCAACCACTTCATTTCCTAAATGAAGGAACTAGGGAAGACCAGAAAAAGAGACATATAGAATCTGAACCTCTGCTCCTGGTCAGTGCCATCTTAGACACTTACAATTAACACAAATTTAAATTGTGTAGAAAGCAAAACCAGTGCATTTTCTTATGATGTAATTGAAAACAAGTGTGTACCTCTGAGGCTGGCAGAGCACTTGATGGCTTCACAATATGTCTACAAGTTCTCTGGAATTCTGCCCTGAAGACTTAGAGCTTAATTATTCTCCTATTAGCTGTGAGCTAGACTCAGTAACTGGACCCCTAAAGATTAGCATGGGGCAGATTGTGGCTTCTGAGGCTAGGCAGGCCACAAAAGGCGTTGTGTTTTCTACTTGGTGTTTCTCTTTTTTATGCATGCATGTGGGTGTGTGTTTGCGTATATGCACATTTGCATGCAGGTGTGCATGCCCTTTTGTGTGGATGCAGATGCAGGCCAGAAAGCAACTTGGAAGTTTCTCACCAGGAGCCTTCTTCCTTGTTTTTGTGTTTGTTTTTTGTTTCGTCTTGTTTTGTTTTGACAGTCTCTTCCTGGGACCTAGAATTTACTGATCAGGCTAGTCTGACTGACCCTAGAGACTTTCAAGTCTCTGACTCTCCCTGCTAATACTGCAAGCACATGTCACCACGCCCAGTTCTATTATATGGATTCTGGGGATCAGGCTCAGGTCTACATGCTTGATGATAAGTGCTTTACTCATCGAGGTGTCTCCCTAAGATCCAGCATGTCTTTCTTGATGACTTCTTCAGGAGACTATCAGCTGCCAGTCTGATACTTGGGTCTCTTGAATAGTCTCAGCTTCCTGTCCATGTCAATCTCAATGGAAGCATATCTCTCAGACATAGGCTAGCCTTCTGGTGGCCATAGCCCTACCCAACATCTTCTCTGTAGGATCATGAGAGACCCTGAGCAAGAATCACCCACCTGAATTACTGTCCCATTTCAATTCTGATCCGCAGACAGTGACATAAGAGTTTATTGTCCAAACATTAAGTTCTGGTGTATCTCCTAATACAATAGATATCTAGTACAGGGAACTATGTGACTTCCCTTAAATTGCCACCATTGGGGTAACTCCTATTTTATGAACGTGGAAACTTGTCACTTTTGTTTTGTTGTTGTTGTTTTTGGTTTTCAAGACAGGGTTTCTCTGTGTAGCCTTGGCTGTATTGGAACTTAATCTGTAGACCAGGCTGGCCTTCAGACTGACGTTGAGCTTGAAGAGATCCACCAGCCTCTACCTCCCAAGTAATGGAATTAAAAGTGTGTGCCACCACCGCCCAGCCAGGACATTCTTCTTAACAAGATCTCAGAAATCTAGCTGCCTCGATGTGGTCTGCAGTGATGTTCTTAAGCTACTCCACCAGCCTACTCTGTTAGAATGGCCAACAGGAAAATGTCTCTTTTCAAAGTCTGATGTTGGAGCCATGGAAAAACATTCCTGCTCAAGGCTATCTTAAAACAGGCACCAGACCCAGGTCCTAGCTCCAGCTACTAGTTCTGGCTCCACCCATGTCTGGCTGTGTCTTATTGGTCCAATCCATTTTCCTTTGACGGTCTCTGTTCACTACTTTCATCTGGAAGACTCATTGGTAACATTAAACAGGAAAAATATACCAAGCAGGTGTGGTATAGGTAGAAGTCTGCCAGTGGAGCTATGAGAACTCAGAGACTCAGATGTTGGTCAGATAACTATCAATGGACTGTCTCAGCTTTGCCACTGACTGGCACCATAATCTTGGATGAATCACTTACTCTTGTCAACGTCTGCCCCTGCTTCTTTAAGTAACAGCAGTTATAGCAATTAACATTTATCTGTTGACTATGTTTAAAACATTAGGTAAAGTTGCATGCATTGTCTTTAACACAGCTCTGGGACAGAGAGACTATTATTAGCCATGTTTATAGGTGAAGGGGGCTGAGAGCCAGCAAGTGATGAATCCAGGATTCAACCCTTAACTACTGCTGCCACAGTAATTCTGAGTCCGTTTCCGTTTGAATTGGAATTGTGGGTGCTAGGATTAAGGCCAGATCCTGAAATGATCATATGAAATGTAGATTATGAAGACACTATATGGCAGCAGGTGTTTAATTAAACAAAGAATGCCTGGTAGTGGTGGTGCACACCTTTAATTCCAGCACTTGGGAGGCAGAGGCAAGTAGATCTATGTGAGTTTGAGGCCATCCTGGTCTACAGAGTGAGTTCCAGGACAGGCTCCAAAGCTACACAGAGAAACCTCGTCTTGAAAAACAAAACAAAAGCAAAGAGCCCTAGAAATTGTTCATAAAGTTGGTGTTAGGACACATGTTTGCTTCTAGAATATAGGGACCCCGGTTCTAGAGAAAAGGAAAGATGTGGTCTCTCTCTGATAGCAGCCACTGGAATAGGAGGTAGGGCTGAAAGAGAGCAAGGCAAGAATAACGGGGCTGAGATATCAGCATGTGCATTCTCTGTAGGACTGATACCAGAGCGTTCTGTAGTGATTGACAGGAATGCACCACCATGGACATCAGCAACCTCAGTCCAGGACACCACACCAACAGAAATTGAATTCTTACACAGACATCAGTACTAGAGTTTCAACAATGACTAAGCCATTCATTTCAACATTGACTAAGCAGGAAAATGTAAACATACCAGATGTTGCACAAGTCTGCAGAGCACATACGTATTAGTCAGTTTTCCAGCACTGGGCCAAAATATCTAAGACAAGGAACTTATAAGGAGGAATGTTTATTTTGGGTTATGGTTTCAAAGGTTTGGTTAGTTGGCATCATAGATGTCAGCCTCCAGCAAGGTGGAGTTTCCCAGTTTGGGAGTGATTTACATCATAGGGCAGAGGCTATCACAAATAGAATCAGATAGATGCCAAGGGCCCGATGTCCCCTACTCAGTCACTCTCCCAATCACTTAACTTCGATACCACTAGAACTCACCCCCTAGTTGCCACAACCTCCTGATAGGAACATGCTGGCTGTTAGCACATGGGCTTTGGGGAACCTTTAAGACCCTAATCTTGAAGACTAATGGTAATAAAGCAAGGGAGACAGAAAAAATGGGGGAAAGCTTAAATTTCTACAGAAGTTCATTTTCTATTTTCACCCCAGGCTTGGGGTTCTAGTGATGAAATGGAAGAAGGTCTATCCTGTCATGTTCTGTAGAGATCTTCACTTTGTTCCATGATCCCCAGAATACAGAACATCGAAGTCAACAGACCCAAACACTGCAGCTTATCTAGGTGTGGAGGCACACATTTGCATAGTCCCAGTTCTTAAGAGATGGAGAGAGAAGGGCCAGCAATTTAAGGTCAGACACCTGGGTTACCTGAAGAGCTGTCTAAATGATGTCTAAAAGATGTCTAAATAATGACGACAAAAAGTATCATAGGCTGACAGAACAGACTGTGTGCATGTGGATCCCTGTGTGTGTGTGTTTGTGTGTGTGTGTGTGTGTGTGTGTGTGTGTGTGTGTGTGTGTGTGTGTGTAAAGATTCCCTAATATGAACATGTTGCCCCCCAGGACTACATTAAATATGGAAATTTATGTTCCTTGGTCCCTGAACTACATAGTGAAAAAAAAGTACATGATCTTTCTGATCTCAGAGATTTCCAGAGAAAGATGTCTGGCCTGGACAGACTCATTGGCTAGTGACTTCTGGAAAGCTAAGTTCCTTTCTGGAAGTGAGTGTGCAGATGCCTTGCTGAGGTGAGTGCCAGAAAGGTGCGGATGAGAAGGAATGTTGTGAAGGTCCTGTTCTCCCTCTGGAGGAAGGGCCTGGGGTGAACCATCTAGAACATCTGTTGCTTGGAAATAGAGCACTTTCATCCACAGACGATGGAGGAGGAAAGGAGAACAGGGAAACAAGTAAACCTTGTTATGAAGGCCTTGGAGAGGAGAGTAATGTAAAGGAAGGTGGATGTGAGCAGTGCAGAAGTTTCCACGCGGCTAACTAACCTGTGGACCTCACCCTACTCCATCCCAAGATTCTATCCCTCTTTCCCTGTGTTCTGCTGGTCTCCTCCAAAGTCTTTGGCAGTTTCCTGATCAAGGGAGCAGTTAGAACAACCCAAACTGGAACACCAGAGCTACAGCTTTCTTCTGGAGGTCACTGGGTCACTTGCACAACAGTCCGACCACCCATGGTGGCAGTATACAGATGTCATGACCTCTAGCTCTTAGGCATCCAATCAGTTTGCTTTTACCTCTAGTGAGCCCACTCTTTAATCTCCACTCTACCAAGCTGCCTCCTCTCCTTTTTCACCCAGCCAACCCCCTCTAAGATGCCTTCTTTGATGATCTCCATGGAAACTGCACATTCCTTCTCCCTGCCTCCATAGAGGATGGAAGTGCTATGAGGATGCTATGCATTCCTGCTGTAAAAATGGTCCCTCAGCCCCACTCCAGGCAGAGATAAGGACTGAGAGATACCAGTTGACTCAGAACTGTGGTTAATTTGCTAGAAATCAACCTCTTAACAGGAGTAGTGGGTGGAATGCATCCTCCTGGAGACAAGGGGCTCTTAGGCTCAGATTTGAAAGCAAGCTGGAAATCCCTGAGAGGCAGGCTTGTTTCCAAGAGAGAGGACACTGGAAAACAGACACTAAGGGAACCTTTGCAGCCATCAGGGTGCACAGTTCCTGCTCAGTTTGCCAAACTACTGGCAGCCACTGAGTTTTACCTTCTCTCCCTTCCAGACCCAACAAAATCCTGACTGGAGCCCACCTGGGCAATGAACTCTTGGGGAATGCAGCAAATCCACCAGGCTGGTAATCTCCAGGAAGCCTCAAGCTATGAACCCACAGCTTCCAACAATGGTCTCTCTGGTTCTCCGTTCAGGGATACCCCTGACACATGCATGGTATCAACAGCTTTCCTTAGTTGTGGAGGAATGTTCCATAACTCCTTTCTTCTGTCCTTGACTCTAAAGCCAGAACCACGTGGCCAAAGCTGCTAAGTTCTGTTGCTTGATGGGGCTGGAGCATGCCCGTGCCCCTCTTGTTTAATTATATCTTCACCAGCTTTCTGTTTTGGATGGTTTCCTTTGCTACTTAAGCTTGGTTGAAACTAGATCTATAGATCAGGCTTTCCTTTAACTCGGAGATCTTTCAATTATATCTTCACTAGCTTTTTGTTTTTGATGATTTCTCACACTGCCTAAACTTGACTGTTCTGGAACTTGCTCCATAGACAAGGCTCAGAGACCTGTCAGCCTCTGCCTTGCAAGTGTTGAGATCAAAAGTATGCACTACCACTACTGACTCTAAGGTTTTCCTTATTTCCTTTTCACAAGTTGAAAATTTAGCTGGGTGGGATCTTGCTCTGAGGTCATCACTCCCTTTATTACATATCTTAATCTGTTTATCTTCTTGAACACAGGGCTTAGTTCCCTTCTACTCCTGGTATTATTTTTCTCCTCAAATTGTTCAGTTTTTATTTTTCCTTTCTCAGCTTGCTCCTTTTTAAATATAAATCTTTATAAGCATGAACACTGATAACCATACAACAAGAGTTTATTCTAGGCTGTTTTGAGATTTCCTCTGCTAATGGAATTAATCCAAAACTCTTCACTTTAGCCTCACTCAGACTCTTCAGACAAGGGCAAAAAACAGCCACATTTTTTTACCAAAACATCCCAAGAACAATCTATAGACCACATGTTAATATTCTTCCCCCCTGAAACCTCTTGAACCAGCTTCCTACAGTTCATCAAGTCACACTCAACACCACTGTCTTCCATGCTCCTACTAGGATGGCCCATTAAGCAACACTTAAAATGTTCAGCAGCTTTTCTAAACCACAGTCCCAAGGTCTTTATTCCTTCAGAAAAAAGCATGATCAGACCTATGACACTAATACCCAAGTTCCTGGTACCAACTTAGTTAAGGTTTCTATTGCTGTGAAGAGACACCACGACCACAACTCTTAAAAGGTAAAACTTTAATTGGGTGGCTTATAGTTTCAAATGTTTAGTCCATCATCATCATGGTGGGGGCGCATGGCTGTGCACAGGCAGGCATGGTGTTGGAGGAGGAGCTGAGAGTCTACATCTTGATCCTCAGGCAAAAATAAGTGAACTGTGCTTGAGCACAGGAGACCTCAAAGCCCACCCCCATAGTGACACACTTCTTTCAACATGGTCACACCTCCTAATAGTGCTACTCCCTTTGAACTTATAGGGAACAATTACATTCAAACTACCATGGCCCCTGTATACTAATCCTTTTATTAAAGTTAGCTTTAGTTTGACCCAAAAGTTGAGGAAAGAAAATGGACAGACAGACAGCATAAATATGAACTCGGGGACTGACCATATTATTCAGAGTTCCATTCATTTCATTCTCTCTGTTAAAAAACCAGCTGTGAAAATATAAAAATCCCTTTAGTATTTTCCTTCAAGACAGTTTTTTTGGGGAGACTTTTCTGTCTTAAAAGTTCTGGAGAGAAGAAATTCAAAGTAATAGTCAGAGCCTACTTGAACACTAGCCTCATAGTCAAGTCTGTGTATGGTATACTGTTCTTGCATTCCTGTCCTTGGCAGTAGTGGCCAAGAACTTTTATGTTCATTTCCCTTTCATTTCTACTCCATGAAGCCCAGAGGTATGTTCTGGTATCGGGCCAATTGGTACATTTATAGTTTGACAATAAAATGATGTGGGAAACGAGAAATAAAAATTCTCCTTGATACAGGAAAATTAAACAATATAAAAAAAGAATGTGTGGGAGATCAGTGCTAGTCCGATGGGCTTCATGTCCCAGCCCTGAAAAATCAGTGACTGAATGCTGATGCAGAACAATGCCATTAGCAGGACACTGAGCTGAACATAAGAGATCACACACACACACACACACACACACACACACACACACACACACACACACACAGAAAGAGAGAGAGACAGAGACAGAGACAGAGAGAGAGATTGAAAGGGAGGGGAGACTAAGTGAGTCCCACTTTCTCTTTTTTTCCTTCCAAACAAAACAAAGTGCTATAACACCTTCTTGGGTGGGTAAAAATCAAGGCCAACCCCAGGCACATTAAGTAGCCTGGGAGTCCAGGCATCTCTAGGTGGGGACTGGTGCTTCTTATGCGGATTCAGGTATGACCTTCAGAAGCTGACACCTCCTAACCCAAAGCTGAAGCCCCTGCACTGAGCTGCTTTCTCTACACACAGAACCAGGGAGTAGAGGAACTGTGGGGGTTCACCTCTCCATGACCCCTCAATCCCACCAGCCCTCCAGAACCACATCTGGGACCCAGCTGAGCTCAGAGTTTGGAAGCTTGTCACACCCTTCCTCTGGGGTTGCAGGGATGGGAGAAGTCACTAAAGAGGCAACCCCTCATATGAGACCAAGGACATGTGGAGAGGAGAGGAATCCCTGAGGCAACAAACTTTAGGACTTAAGGATTCATCTTAGCACCACTATGAAGTAGTCCTGCTGGGAGGAAGGCATGCTGAGAGCAGGGTCTTCCTACCACTTCCGAATTGCCTAGTTCAATGCCTGGCAGAAGTAGAGATTTAATACTCTCTTGTTAAATAAATGCGGGGATGAGAGAACAATGGCTCTACAGTCTTTCACATGTGGAGGACACCTATCACCCCACTTTCTACCACCTGTGGGACATCTGCTCATGACCCATTCTGTTTCCTCACACTGGGGAGATGGAGAACATCTTTACTTACAACCTGTTCATGCTGCACTGACTCCCAGGGGTATTCATCTCCTCAACCTGCTGGAACATAGGACTACAAACTGAGAAGGTTTAAACAGTAAAACTAATTTAGTTGCCATGTTAGAATATAAAAGACCTTCATCCAGTGACTGATGGGATCAGAGGCAGACACGCACAACTAAACACTGCACTGAACTCCTGGGACCCAGTTGCAGAAAGGGAGGAGTGATGAGCAAAGGGTTCAAGACTGGGCTGGTGAAACCCACAGAGACAGCTGACCTGAACAAGGGTGAGCTCATGGACACCAGACTGATGGCTGAGAGACCAGCATGGAACTGATTCAGACCCCCTGAACGTGGGTGTCAGTGAGGAGGCCTCATCAATCTTTGGGGCCTCGGGTACTACATCAGTATTTATCCCTGGCATGCAAATGGACTTTGGGAGCCCATTCCACATAGAGGGATGCTCTCTCAGCCTGGACACATGGGGGAGGGCCCAAGCTCTGCCCTGAATGATACGACAGACTTTGGAGATCCCCCATGAAGGGCCTCATCCTCCCTGGAAAGTGGAATGGGGAGTTGGGGGGGTTGGTAGGGGGCGTGGGAGGAGAGAAGGCAGAGGGAACTGGTATTGACATGTGAAGCAAGCTTGTTTCTAATTTAAATTTAAAAGAAGAAAAAAATATAGAAGTCCATGACTAAGGTACCCACTGAGTTGGGTCCTGATAAGACCTCTCTCCTCCTCCTGCAGACAGGAGGATGCCTTGGCATTTGGCTGTGTGTGTGCTCACTGTGCAAAGAGGGGGAGCTTGTCTCTGGTGTTCTCCATCCATAAGGACACCAATCCTGAGGTATCAGCATCATACATTATGTCCACATTTAACTTCAGTTACCTCATCAAGGCTTTGCCTCCAAATACAGTCACCTTGGGGGTTACAAGTTCACTCAATAGAGTTGGAGAGAATGAGTTCAGCCTACATCACAAGGCAAGAGGAGATGTTCCTGAGCCCCTTCATAGACTTCCTCTAGTTGTCCCCTTCTCTAGAGCACGAGCATCTGAACACCATAGGCATGCCTGCTCACATCTGAGGGTTCACTTTCCATGCCACCAGCTGGCTGCCCGCAGCCCCAGAATTCTGGAGGAATCTCTTCCTCCAGAGAAAGTAGCAAAGAGACAGCTGTTACTCAGGACCATAGAACTCAAAATGTCATTGGGTTCATGTGCACATGTGCCCTGCAAGTCCCCTTGTCATGTGGGAAGGCACCCATGTGGGGAAAAATGAAGGTAGCTCATGATCCAGTAATTCAGGGCCAAGGCTGGGGTCAGCTCCCCTCATATGTGCTATGAATATGGTGTATTCTTACTGCAGACTTTCCTAGCTTAATGTCTAGATTTTAGACCTGCAGGCATGATATGCGCACCTTCTTTTGTTCTCATCTCCTGGGCAGGCCACAGGTGGAGGGACCTTACACTCCCGCTTGTTCCAGGCATTTCCTATTTATGCCGGGCACCCCGCTGTATTATTTACTATTTCATCATTCTTTCACCATTGAAAGGAAACAATAAATTCTATACTCCCTTCAGCTGTGAAACACAAACACACGCAAGCTGTGGGGATAGACCAGGGGAGTGAGTCTGTAACAATGGAATAGTTGTTCATCTGTCCCTCCACTGGCTACAGCATGTACAAGGTGCTTAGGCGCACTTCCTCCCCGAGGAGCCTGCTGATTATGTATAGGGTATAAGACTTATGCTCCCCTGCCTCTGGAGAAGAATACAGGAAGGTGCACAGATGTAGCCGAGTGCTTAATTAATCAAGGCCAAATGCACGGTAGGGGTGCAGAAAGAAATACGACTCTGTCCACAGAATCCTCCAGACTACAGCTTCTCAGCTGTAGCATGGGAAACGCTGGTAAACCTGCTCAACGAAATATAGCACGAAAGAATGAAAATTCTCACATCTCTACAAAACAATAAACAAAAGAGCCCAGGAGGATCCTTTAGTAGCTTCCCAGGTTAAGGCCTGGGAAATGGCTTGAGGTATTTCCTTAATTCCAAATCTTATTTCCATTTAGCACTCTTGTCATTTTGCTTCCAGGGACAGAAGAGCTGAGGAAGCTTGGAAGTAGGTGGGATTGTCTGGACCAGAAGCTCTAGCTTTTGACTGATTGGGTCAGCTCTCACCTTGCAGCTTCCCTTTTGGCCCCTCCATTCCCTTCTCCAGATGCTGAGGCCTGTGTTCTCTGACCTCACAAAGTCTCTGAAACTCAGTCACCATTCTTGGTAGCCACTCACTCCACGTGTTGACTTCTGCTTGTAGGAAATGGCTGCCACCAAGTTGCAGAGGATGGATCAGAGCCCTGAGCTTTGAGGGAGCCCAGAATCAGAGCCCTATCCTTGTAATGTCATAGAGTTTTCTCACTGTAACCTTAATATTCTTAATATTAGATCTTGAAAACAAGCAATATATTCGTGCAGAAGAACATTTAGAATGTATGCAGTTCCTTTACAACTTTGTATGTTTTCTTCAGAGATGTCTGTTCTTCCCCCTCTTTATTATTTTCCTTTAAAAGCACAAAATGAAATACAAAACATATATTGCCTTGCGTTGAAAAAAATTTAGTGTTGTTGAGAACTTCATATTTGAGCACTGCATCTATTTCACTCCTGCCCTTCCCTCCCCGAAACGCCATGTGTCCCGTCCTTCCCCTCCTAAATTCAATACCTCTTCTTCTTATTGTTACATGTACACACACACACACACACACAACACATGCACACACACACACCCATACACACATACATACACTGTATATGCACATACATTTAGCACTGCTCATGTGTATATTTGTACAGGGCTGACCACTTGAGATTAGACAAGAAGGAGCCCTATCCCTGGAGAAAATGGAAAATGGCTTGTTGTCCTTGTTCTCTCTCTCTCTCTCTCTCTCTCTCTCTCTCTCTCTCTCTCTCTCTCTCTCTCTCTCGCTCTGTGTGTGTGTGTGTGTGTGTGTGTGTGTGTGTCACTTTCTCAGAAGCCCAACCTCATAATCTAGGAGTTTAATAATGTGGAATTTTCTGGGTCCACAGTAATTTGACAACCAGTATTGTCATTATGCTGGTCTTGTTTGGACAACCACATTGTTGAGATTTCAGGGGGTACATTTTCCATGTTGTATCTAGAAAACACTATCAAGCAGTAAGTACTTCAAGATATACATTTATTTTATATTGTATATTCATATTTACATTTTATGTCTTTTACATAAACACATGTCTGTTCACCACATGCATGCAGGGTACCTGAGAGCAAGAACAGGCCATAGGATGCCCTAGAACTGAAGTTACAGAGGGTTGTAAGCCACCATAAGCATGCTGGGAACCAAACCCTGGTCCTCTGCAAAAACCACCAATGTTGTTAAGCATTCAGCCATCCCTACAGTCTAAGGCACTTTTTTGGACAATGAACTTTCCTTTAAAATTGTTTCAGGGTGGTAGAAAAGTTGCAATGATAGTATCAAGGGTTCCCATCTATCTCCTTCCCTCAGCCTCCTTAACTAACACCTTATTAAGGTTTGTGTAACAATTAGTGACAATTAATGAAACATTATTGATACATTAAACTCATTCAGAATTGCTTAGTTTTTGTTGTTATTATCTAGACTAACTCATTACATTTCATCCTTGTGTCACCTTATGTTTCTGCTGTCTAGGATTTTTCACCTTTCACTTTGATGATCTTGACAGTTTGAAGAGTATTGGTCAGGCATCAAATTACTTTCATCTTGCCTTTCAAATGTTATTTCTCAGATGATTTTTCTCATAGTTCAGCTTAAAATCAAGGTTTTCTAACTAAAGAGATGAAAGACATGTACCATGAAAAATTTAAGACAATAAAGAAAGAAATACACTAGAAAATATAGGAAAAACTTCCATGCTCATAGATTGGCAGAATTAAACTATGAAAATAACTATATCACCCAAAACACTGTAAATTCCAAAACAATCCCAGTCAAAATGCCAATGATGTTCTTCACAGAACTAGAATAAAACCATAAAATTCATATAGAAACACAAAAGACCTGAATAGCCAAAGAAATCCTTAAAAAAATGAATAATACTAGAGGCTTCACAATACTTGATCTCAAACTATATGATCAAACGATAGTGGGAAAAGAAAAAAGATATGCAGACCAAATTAATGATAATATAGAAGCTTTAGATGTAAACCCACACAGCTATAGCCACTTAATTCTGAGTCAAGAATATACATTGAGGGAAAAGACAGCCCCTTTAAACACCAGTGCTTAGAGAAAATATCCACATGTTGAAGGATGAGATTAATATCAACATCTGTCATCCTGCTCACAATAAAAGCAACTCAAAATGGATCAAATATTTTAGTACAGGATCTAAAATGGTGAAGATACAGGGAAACATGGAAAGACACTAGCACGGGTGAGAACATTCTGAAATGGACTTTAAAAACATAGGAAACCCCAAGATGTGATAAGTGAGATTCTGTGACATCAAAGGCTTCTTCGCAGCAAAGGAAGCAATCACCGTAGCAATCACTCCAGACAGAGGTTCCCATCTGGAATACAGAGAACTTCAAAAATTAAATAAAAAAAAAACCAAACATTCCAATCAGTAGATGGACTAATGAAGTCAATAGACAGTTCCCAAAAAAGAAAGAAGGACAAATTTCCAGGAACTTTTCTTTTTAACGTTCAAGGTCCCCAACCATTAGAAAAATGCAAATGGAAACTTCCTTGAGAGGCCATCTCATCCCGGCCAGAATGACTATAACCAGGAAAGCAAAGGACAACAAAAGTGGATGGAAATATGGGAGAAGTAACCTCTATTCACTGGCAATGGGATGTAAAGGGGGTACAGTCATTATGGAAATCAGTGTGTAAGTTTCTCAAAACATTTAAAATAGAATTATCATGTAACTCACACCACTATAACATGCCACATTGATATTTACACATCCGTGTTAATTGCCTTTTTAATTACAATAGTGAGGAAATTGAATCAGTCTAGAAGTTCATCATATGCATAATGGAATATTATTCCACTGTAAAAAGAAAATAATTATTCATAGGCAAATGGATGAATCCAAAAATTATATCAAGCAAGAGAGCCCAGACTCAGAAAGACAAGTACTGAGTGGTTTGTCTCATATGTGGACCCTAGCTTTTAATTTTTCATGTGTATGTATGTATTTTCATATGCGTGTATGAATATGGAATTTTTCATATGTGCATAAATTGATGAGGAGTTCACATGTGTGCATGCATGCATGTGTGTATTTGTATGTAAAGGGACTACATGTGGAAGGGAAAGGGGTGTTAAGTGGGGAGAGACAAAAAAGGGATTACCTGTGATATGAAGGCAAAAATAGAGCTATTAGGAGGAGGAAGGGGACCAGAAGGAGAGGATAGGGGGATGAGGGAGGATCCGTGAGAAGAAAGTGTATATGAAAATGCCATAATGAAATCTAGTTTATATGCTAGTTTTTAAAACTAGTTTAAAAAATAGGAGAAAAAGAAAGACTATGTATGGCTCTTGATTTTGCACATGCTACCACAGATAAGATGCTGGTTTCACAACTGTAAAATGAATGACAGTCTCTAGATAAGCCTTTATCCATCTGTGAATTTACTCCCCATTTCTATTTGCACATGGAATCCTCTGAAAGACATTAAGTACAGTCATATACCACATCATCATGTGGTTTGGTTTTATGTAGGTGTTAAAGATGGGAAATTGTCTAACATTTGTTTGGAAGGTCCCAGAGGTAAGTGCTGAAGACACCCCCTCACACAAACATACACACACACACACACAGATGTCACTCTCTCTGACTTCTGGCAGGGTAGGATGCAGCTCTGCATTCTGGTGAGGTGTGACAGGAGCACTCCACCCCAGCTTTCCTGTGGCTCCTCCCTGTGAGCTCACTTTCTGTTCAGCGACTGCCTAGGAAGGAAGTCAGGACCAGGTCAGGTCCCGTCCCTCCATCATAACCACAGGATGCTGAGGCTGCATGTCACCATAGACGTCATCTGTTGCAAAGTACTCATTTTACAGTGGGAGGCTTGAGATGTCTAAGGTCACACAGCTGGGGAGAGTCAATGCCTGTGCCAAAGTCCATGCCCTTCACTTTTCTGTCTGGGCACTCTCCATGGTGCCTGCCTCTGTCTAGAACCCAGCACCTGCCTTCAGAGAAAGCATCTAACTTTCACTTAAACAGAGCTACAGCTAATCTCAAAGAGCATCAGTCTAACTGGATGAAGTTTTTCCACCTTGAAAGAGGACATTAACCAAATGGGAGAAGTCTCTGCTGTGTAACTAGAGACAATCACGGGAGGTGCTGTCATGTTAATAAGTGTCAGAGTAGCATCTGTCTGCCACACAGAGTAGGGTAGCATAGCAATGTTAACTATTTAAAGGACTTCTGAACATTTTACTAATTACAAAAAAACATAGCAGTGACTGCTCTTGGGAATTTTCATCTTTTTTACTGAAAGATAGAAACGGTGGAGCGGACAGGGTTGCTCTCTGAGAGACTTTAATCTTACCTCCCCACTCCTAGGTAACCACAAACCACATGCAACAACCTCTCGTTTCATCACACCTGCCTTCTCCTTTTCTTTTCTTTTTCCTCCCTGCTTCTTTCTCTAGCATCTCCCATGTGATCCGATCCAAATCCCTTCCCCTCCTGGAGCCCCTGTGCCACCTTTATTTGTATAATGAAAGGACTACACCAGAAAATTCATGAGTTTCCTTTTTTGTCTTGAGATTCTTAGTTATTTCTCTGGTAACAAACCAACTCTAGTCAGAGTCTTTTACTTGAAGATATATTTAATGGAAGTATTGTCTAAAAAAATGTAGTAGGCTCCTGTACCACTTTGTTTCTTGTAAAGTTGATATGAACTGGAGTCATTTGGGAAGAAGGAACCTTAATTGAGAAGAAGCCATCATCAGATTGGGCTGTAGACAAGACTGTGGGTTATTTTCTTCACTACTGATAGATATGAGAGGTCCAGCCCATTGTCTGTGGTGCCACATATAGGCAGGTGGTTCTGGAACATATAAGAAAGGTAGCTGAGTTTGAACTCTGGAAGCATGCCATTAAGTAGCATCCACCCATGGTCTCTGCTTCAGTTCCTGCCTTGAGTTCCTACCCCAATTTCCCTTCATGATGAACTCTAAGCTGTAAAATGAAATAAACCATTTCCTCCCCAAGTTGCTTTTGCTCATGGTGATTCATCCCAGAAATAGAAAAGAAAGTAGGACAGTTCCCCAGCTGGTTTTGTCCAGGCTGCTGCTAAATCCCTAGAGGAATTCAACTCCTCAAATGAAGACCAATATTGTAAGAGTAATCTAGAAGAGTAGAGTATCCAGGGACCTCAAATCACATCACAACTATACCAGTTGTCCAAGTGCAAGTAAATTTGTTATTAAAATGCTACAGTCTATTTTTAATAGTTGATGTAGTTACTGTCCCAAGGATCCTGTGACAACCTATTAGGGACTTTTCTTATTCACCTCATGTGTGTGTATGTGTGCATGTGCGTGTGTGCATGCGTGCGTGCGTGTGTGTGTGTGTGTGTGTGTGTGTGTGTATGTGTGTGTGTGTGTGTGTGAGAGAGAGAGAGATTCTCCACCCCAGTGTGAGATGATACAGCATCCAACCCTAAATAATTGAGACCAAGAACAAATTATTAGTCACCTATGTTGTCTGACCTTGGGAGGAGGACCCACGCCTTTCAGGATCACATGAATGTGGCACTTGGGAATAGAGTGAGTTTAGGCAGACTTTACAGAAGAAGATGCTGTGTTCCCTCCCACAAAAGAAGTGAATGTTCTGTTTGAATGCATTGTGGGCTGGCAAGGAATAGGTGTCCATCGGTAGAAGCCTGCGGGGGTATGGGGAGATTCATAGTTAAGAAATGGTGTAGGGGGAACTTTTACCACAAGCTATGGAATAAGTCTAACAGGATCAGGTGAAGCTTCAAGGGTCCTGTTGAAGCTCAAAGAAGTCAAAGCAGGACAGAGCAACACTGGACCCGCTTTACTATCTGACCCCTAACTGCAGTCAGGACCTCCCCATAGTCTAGCAACAAAAGCATGAGTGACTGCTACAACAGAACAACAGTGACTTGTAGAAGGGAGAAGCACCTAGAGTTTGCTAGCTGTTGACTGCTTTGACTTTCATCCTGGTCACCACCATTGATACAGCACCATGGGGTACTTTCATTCAGGGTCATTTTATCTCTTGCTTGCCCAAGGCCTCTGGGATGCTCATTCTGTCTGTCCACTGTATAATTACTTGGCCTAAGGAACTTCTTTATTCCTTTATTCAAACTTTAGTTCACCCAGTAGAAGCTAGAAAGCAAGCTAATGAGCTAATATGTCACACCAAGGTGTTACTTTTACACTTCCCATTTTCAGAGAGATGTGTGTTTTAAGAACAGGCTCAGCTTTTGTTTAAAGGAAAGGGTTGGCAGAGTGTTGTACACAGGCCAAACTCACCATTCCTCTGTTTATTCACAGCTCCAGACAAAGAATGGCATTTAAGTCTTCAAATGTTAAAAGATCTCAAGCAATGTGTATGTCATGGACACTATATATAAAGAGTAAAGTATCCATCTTACAGCCCTTTACTGAAAATGTTTTCTGAACTCTGACTTGAAGTTAAGATGATAAAACATCAGAGCATTCCCAGTAGGTTAGGGTTACCAATTATGAATTAAGGGCTCTCAATTGGCTGAGGGTGAAATGCCAAATCAGAAGGAAGACTATATTAAACTCAGTGTAACAGCTGACTTTGTCAACCTTTTGCAGCCTAGAATCACCTAGGGAGAGAATTTCAATGAGGCATTATCTATATTGGGTTGGCCGGGCATGCCTGTGAGAAAATGTCTTAAATTATTAAAGGAGAAAGAGCCAGTCCACTGTAGGTGGCACCATTCCCTAGACATGATTCCCGACTAGGGAAATAGAGCTTACCACAAACAAGCAGGCAAACATGTATGGGAATTCATTTTTCTATACTTCCAATTGTAGATATTACAGGACTTGCTGTTTCAAATTCTTTGACATCTTGTCTTCCCTGTTATCATGACTGTAAGTGTTAACTGTAAACCAAAATAAGACTTTCTCCTCTAAGTTATCTTTTGTTGGGATATTTTATCACAGCAACAGAAATGAAACTAAGAAAGCTAGAGTAGAAAATATGAAACCTATAAAATAAAGACAGTAGTTGGCAGCCAGTAGCCATAATTGAAAGCCAGAGAAACATAAAAAGTCAACAGTAGGTTAGGGCAGGAGAGATGACCCTGAAAGAGTTGCCAAATGCCCCTCTGGTGGGTGTCATTTTCTTTAGAAACCCAGAGACTCAGGCAGAAGCAGGTGGGATACACAAAGTGGAGAAAAAATCACAGAAATCAGACCTCCCCAAGGACATAGCCTTGACCACATGCTTATGGAAAGAAGATGGAAAGTGTGGCTGATGTCTTCAAATCAAAAGTTCATTTTCATTGAATATTAAATACCAGTGAAATTGGTAAGGGTCATGGCATGGAACTGAGATAAAGAAAATAGGTTACATTAACAGTAGGAACAAGAAGACTGAATGGTAAAAATGAGTTTCTAGAGTCCTGGAGTTTCCCTAGAATCACCGACAGGAAAAGTGATGACCCGTAAGCAGGATCTTCCTGGCATCTGAGACTCCATCACAGCACATCTGCTCTCATGGAACCCTGACACAGAGTGCTGGGAAGCCATCTCCTGCCAAGTTTCATTGCTTGGCATTTCCACTACGTGCTCATACACATCTTTGTTTCAGAGGAAGGACTGGTGGGTGGGGTGTTCTAGTCTGGGACACAGTGGGTGGTAAGAGTTTCCAAGAAGGCAGAAACCGGCTGATTGGCTCAGTTACTTAGGGCATGCTATTAACAAGGCCAGGTCACATCCCAACTCCCTACCACACCCAATCAGTAGTGTCCATTCTGGGGTCGCAAATTGCAGGCTTCATCAGAAAATGGAGGTGAGAGAGAGTTGTATTGGTTAACTCTCCACAAATCTGCCTCCTGGGATGGAAACAGAATTTGGCTGATGGGGAGCGGTCTCTTAACATTATATTGTATATCATTTTTCACTTATTTGGGGTATGAACACATAGATAGTCTGTGTCCATTAGTTTGGACTGATAACAAACCACCTAAAAAAACTGGGGCCATAAATAGTAACTATTCACTTAACTCTTGACTGAGCAGTTCCGATGTAGACCAGCTCAGCTGATCTTCACTGAGTTCCCATAGGCGTCTTTATTTGGCTGGCAGATCAGCAGATGGTTGGAGGATCTAACGTGGTCCCTCTTCACTGTCTGCCTATCCATGAGCTGCCAGTCAGGCCAATGGGGAGCACAGGACTTGTGTCTCTAATTCTCCAACATATTATCATGCATTTATTTGCAGGACTGATGGCAGAGGACACAAGGACATCAAGAGAGGGAAATGTATGCAAAATTCCTTTTCAAACATTTAAGTTTTTTTATTTAGGGACATACAGGTGCATATGTAGAGGACAAAGAAAAACTTGCAGGAGTCAGTTCTTTCCAGATTGTGGATTCTGGAGATCAAACTCGAATTGTCACGCTTGGTAGTAGATACAGGTGCTTTACCTGCTGACCTCTATATTGGCCTTTTAACATTATCATAATAAAGCTGAGGGAAAGGCTCAGTTGCTAAAGTGATTGCCATGCAAGCATGAAGACCACTGTTGAGATTCCCCAGCCAGTATGTAAAAGGCTGGGTAGGCAGCACATGCTGGCAATCCTAGCACTGGGGAGGCAAAGACCAAAGTGTCTCTAGCTCTCACTGGATGTCTGATGTTGATCTTTCAGTTAGCTGAGGGTTTAGTGAGAGACCTTGCTTCAAACAACAAGGTGAAAAGCAATAGAGGAATACATCCAACCATGACCTCTGCCCCTCCAAATGTGTGCACACGCTCACGCATGTGCACTTGTACAAACACACACACACAAACACACAGACACACTTTAAAAAGCTATCAATTTTGTGGTTTTGATTTATTCTAGAAACAGAAGTGATGAGACAGCATGGATGCATTTTAAATGAATGGAGGATTTTTTAATGTATAAAAACAACACCGAGTGCTTGGCTCCTATTATTTCATTTTATCAAGTCAGTAGGGATGTGCTTCCAAAGCAGAGCCAATACTCAGACTCCATATTTAAATCACATCACACAGAATCGCCACTCATGCACATGCTTTGGGGGGTCTCATGCTTGTGCCAACAAAGCCACCACTGTTTAAAGAAACAAAAGAAAACAAACAAACTAACAAAACAAACAAAAACCACTTCACTAGAATCTCTTTTCTCAAGCTCAAAGTCTTGGCAGCACTGAATCAAGGGACTGAATAGACACTCCTTCCCTTGACACCTGCACAGGAAGTAGATTTGGCCCCAATCTCTCAAGTGACTCAGGTGAGTGGTCAAGATGGATAGTTTTTAGATGACAATTGTGTACATGGCAAGGATGATCCAAGTGTGCTCATGGCAAGGCAGTATCTGTCACATTACCTTTTCAGGGTTGGGATTTGGACTTTCAGCCCTTGTACACAGTGTCTTCATGCATAGTCTTCCCGAAAGATCAGCCATACTTTCTTCTTTCAATTCTTATTCTCAAAACAAAGCACTGCCTTTGTCTCTGCTTCCTGCTCCATGAGGAGACTGTGTGATGCCATTGGGCAGCAGTGTGGTTTCTTTGGAAGTGGGGGACCTAAGGAGACAATAAGCATTCTATCCAGGACCGGAACTCAGACGCAAATGCTGCGAGTCTGGCCCTCAACCCTTCATGCACTATAAATTTTATCATTTGTGCAGTGACTTTCCCCAGCAGGAAAGAGACCAGCTAAAGTAGCATGTAATATCCTTCCTATCCCCATGCAGCTGTCTGCGAAGTCTCTTTCCTCTGGTCAAGTCTGATTTGTATTTCTTCCCAGTTAACATCCCCAGAGTGCTCCAGCTTTCTTTCTGCCTGACTAACATAAATAAAAGTGTGCGACCTTGCAAGAGTAAGCAGACTTTAGGAGTCAACAGAGACTCGATGCACGGACAGGACAAGACCTTCTGTCTCCCCACTTTCCAACCTCATTTCTTGCCATCTCACAAATCCTTATTAAGGCCTCTGGGGGGAGGGGAATGAGATCCTACCCCACCCCCCAATCCTGATGACTCCAGATACCCAACCTTTCACTGAAAAGCTCTGCAGCTGTTTCTAGTTAGGTGTCTGTTTATGTTGTTGGCTGACCTGCTTGTGTACTGTGTGTATGTGTTTTGTCCCCTCATTTCTCCAGCTGCCCTGGGCCCCATCAAACACAACTGGAGTCATTCAGAAACCCAAGCATAGATATCACAAAGCAGCACAATGTTCAAATTCAGTAAGTGTTTACCAGGGGTCTCTTTCATAGAGCCTGCTCTGTGTTGTTCATAGACAGGAGAGAAGACACACTTCAGTGGAGCTGACTGAGCTTATAATTCTAGATTCTGAGTCAATCCCCCCTTTTCATCATGCAGATTGTAACATGGAAACTGCAACATGAGTACTAACTTAAGATTTATCCCTGACTACTTTAGCCTGTGTGTGTGTGTGTGTGTGTGTGTGTGTGTGTGTGTGTGTGTACATACAGGAGTGTGTGTGCAAACATGGGTACACATTTGTACATGTGAAGGCCAGAGGACAACCTCAGGTGTCATTTTTCAAGTGTCATCTATATTTTTTCTTGAGACAGGATCTTTCACCCAGGTTCTGGATCTCATCAATTTGGCAAAGCCAGCTGACCAGAGAGCCCCATGGATCTGTCTGCCTCTGCCTCCCCAGAACTGGAGTTACAAGGGTACATACGACTTTGACCAGCTTTGATGTGGGTTATGGGGTACTAGGACTGTACAACAGGCACTTTATTGACTGTGCCATCTCCCTACTCACTTTATCCATTTCTTTTCCCATTCATTCTATAAACAAGACACAGCTCAAAGATCTGTAGGTGAAATAGTACGTGCTCACTGCCTCTGAGCGCACCAGTGTCTCTTCCAGCCAAAGGACCTGACTAAGTTATGAAGGGACTCTTTAACTTGCCTCAGTGTCAAAGATCAGTATAAACGTGGGGTGAAATCATCAGTGTTCATTGCAGGGGAGGGACCCTACATCCACACCCAACACATCACCCTAAATGGTAGGCTTTGACACAGCCCCATTAGTGAGACGTGTCACTGCCTAGATTTATAATTAGTGCTGCGAAAATTCAAATACTTTGCTCCTCAAAGGTCAGTCAGCGGCTTCACTGACATCCTATAAACCAGTTTGAGAAACCTCACTGTCTAGACACATGTTATCCTTTCTGCCAAACGGCAATTTACTAATTTTATCATCCTCACTTATTAGTTGGCTTTTGAATGTAAAGACAAGCTTTCCCTCATTCCCAGTTAGTTGTCAGTGGACTCAGCTTTTAGTCGATGGCTAAAATATTTAAAAATAAGAATTTACTCTCTTATTCAGTCCATCTCAGAGTTAGCTAAGGGAAGCTCCCACAAGCTAAAACCTCTGTCCCTTTTCCATCTTTCTTTGGGTATCTTGTTTCTTTCTAAAATGAAAAGATATCACAGGCTTAACTTATACTTTTCCTTCTCTGCACATAGAATTTGCCATTTGTTCAAATAATTTAAATCCCTCTTAGTAGAGAATATGTTAATAGCTGAGACTGGATGCTTGGTGTGTTCGTTGTTGCCATGATTCATTAGTGTCGGGCCTGTTAAAAAGACAGTTAGAATATAAATGCACACATACCCACCTGCATGTGGGCATACAAGTCCATATTTATAACAAGGCACACCAATCAGTCCTCCTGGAGGTTTATGTTCAAAGTGCCCTGAGCTCACTCTGACTGCTTCAGTGCTAGCTTGATACTATTGGATTCATTGTGTCCTTTATTTTTAACAAGTGTATAATAACCAGTGAAAATGAAAACACTGTCTATAGTATAGGTACTTGTTTTGCTCCATGCTAAATTCACAGAGAGTAGTTTTAGAATCACTGGCCCATTTCCCCCCACACCTCCATGGAAAGCCTACTAAATGATCAGAATTTCACTTGCTGGCGAAAGGCCACACAGTCAACAAACACTGACTTAGAGCCTCCTGTACCATCGGGCTTGAGCACAAGCCTTGTTTCCTTCTTGGATTGCCTGGAGGCATTTCCCTGAAACTTTGTCTAAGTCATCTGCAGTCTCATTCCTGGGGATTTGGTACTGACACAGGAGACAAAGTGCACCTCTAATGACATTCCAAGTAAACACTTGGTGAACGTTTTTCTCATTTCCCTGAAGTTAATCAAGAAACCAATCATATAAATATCTCCATTCCCATCAACACAATTACCCACTTATTGTAAGAGTGTTATCTCCCAGGGCTCTCCACATTCCTATGGCTTCTCTACCCCCATGTTTAGGCATGAAGATCTTTCTTCTCTTCCAGTAAACACAGATCCACCTTCCTTACAATACCTGGTTCTCTAAATGCACAGTAGAGCCTGAAAGAGCCATAGCCATGGACGTTTATTTTAGATCTATCAAGTTCTCACATTCTCCATCCTCCCTATTTAAAAATATTTATCTAATTAAATTTGTAAGTGAGAAATTGAGCAACATACAGAATTAAGGAGGAATGAAGAGGAAAATGGGCCATTCATTCAACTTTTCTCAGCTGTTCTCAGCTGGGAGACTTGACTGAGGGCCAATGGAATGCTGTGTAATATAACTTCCATAGGATGCCAAATTTAGGTCCAGTATGAAAAGAAAACAAAATCCCTCTTACAAAACAAACTATTCAGTTTGGAAATGTGAGGGACTTTTTTTAAAGTCCTAAATTAACCCTTCACAATGAGAGTTTCCATAGGGCAAGAATCAGCCCCCTTCTTGGAGAGCTACTTAGTGGGCAATGCTGAGAAGTTTCAAAAGTTTTCATTTTCCTGAATAAGGACCTGTTTCTCCTGAAACAGGTCTGTCCTTTTGGACAGAATCCACTTCACCATATCCTGTCTAGATGGAGAAAAACATAAGAAGTGAAGGGGTGGAGGCCAGTACCAGGTGATAGCGCTCTTACATAACATGCTCTATTCTTGGCTCTTTAGACTCCATCCTTCCCAAAGCCAGCTCACAGATATGTTCAACTCCTTGCACTGTGTTAGCCCAATGAACTAACTAACCTAGCTAGGAATCCAGGTAGATGCTCAACACGTGGAAGTGACTTGTGGTCATAACGAGTGAAAGAGTACGACAAGCCTTCCCAGATTGATTTGAGTGTTGAGTTGCTCAGGTCTAGTCCAGTTAACTTTGCATAGTATCCCTATGATGCAACGGTAACATTTTAGAGGGTATGATAGGAATGGTGACTAAAGCAGCTCCTTCAGTAATATTAGAACCTCGTAGCCCGTTGTGTTCCATCTTGTAGAACCAGGAACCAGAGTGCTTAGTGGGAACTAAATCAGATATCACCTCTCAGGCCCACCCCCAGCAAACTCTTCCTGATAGCAAGGCCACAGTCCTAAACGTTCCCCAACCTTCCCAAATGACTGGTAACCAAACTGGGGATGAGTAGTGCAATCTATGAGTCTCATTTCATATTCAAATCTCAAGAGTCTATGTATATGGTTTGTTCTATTTCCATTTGGTAAGCGTGTGTCCTGGGAAACTAGGACAAACCTGGGCACACTGGGGCAATTAGTCACAGTGATGCAAACTCCCTCAAATGGCAGTTACTAACCAGGCAAGACAGATAGCTGTGCCCTAAGCTGCTATGCTGCCTGGCATTCCAGCTTCTGCAGCATTCCTTCAGAACACTATTTCAGAGATGCTTCTAGAACTATGAATGGATCCTGCTCAGTCCCCTCTAAGCTCAGAAGGAGCCCCAGATGCTCCATTCAAAATAAGACCAACACTGAACTTTGGTGCCAGGCACTCACTCAGGTGATCCTCAAGCACTCAAGTGATCTGCAAAGTGAAGGAAGGTGACCTTGAGATGACAAAAACAAGGGTCCATCTCCCAGCCCTATCCAGTGAACTACAACAACAACAAAAATACCTTTTGTGTTTTAGGCCATTACTCAAATGCCAACATGTGACCCTATTTATATCAAAATAACTGCATCCCTTCATTCATAGGATACATCTGCTCATCTGGGTTTGGGCAAGTTCCAGTTTAGGCATCACTGGGATGTTTGTTTTCAGTACTCCTTCCTCATGATTTAACTGAGGGGGTGGAGCCTTGTTTGTTAGACCCTGTGGCCCCTTCCTTAGAGTGAGTTCTCTCTCAGCAGCCCCAATCCCCTGATCTGTGGTTTATTCTCAGCTAGGAGCAGCCTAGTCCCTTGGCATGGGTTGGAACAAAGCTTGTGTCTTCATTCCTTCCTATATCCAAGGAAACCACAGCTGCTTGCCTACACTCTCAGAAGCAAACTTTGTATCTCAGAGTGTGGAGAACAATGAATTGGGGAGAAAACCTCTGCTGTAGAATCAGTGCTGAAAACTCTTCAACCAGTCAAAATCTGTATAGGACATAATAATCATTGTTGTTAGCCTGGCATACTACAGCCATAGTGGATGGCTTCGAAACACACATGAATTTCTCACAGTTATGGAGGACAGAAATGGAAAATCAAGTTGTCAGTAGATAACGTTTGGGAAAGATCCACGTCTTGCTTCGCAGATGTCTGCAATAGGTCTGTGTGGCAAATGTCTTCAAACGATGGTTCTTTCTTTTAAGAGCATGAATCCTACCATCAATACAGGAGGGATGAACTCAGCATCAGTTGGGAATGGAAAAACAAACATTTATTCCCTGGAAGCCATTCATGTTCTGGGACCATGTGGGAAGCTGATTTATTGGACTTCAAGTTAACTTATGAAGCCTCTCTTATGTAGTGTCTATCATGGTTCTGTCTTGTGATTCCTCTTTTTCCTACCCAAGAAATAGAATCTGAATTGACTGAATACACTTTCTAATAGGGGAATGCCTTGGGTTACTGACAATTGTCATGTGCTTCTTCAATAATCCCCTAGCTGCTGTCAGTTTAACCACTGTCATTCTCATGATGATCAATACTAGTGGTGGTGGAAGCATTAAGAAGAGATAACACCTGACATTATCTATAGTCCATGGTATTCCCAAAGCAATGAGTAATTAACTGAGTTGCAGTTGATAGCTTAGGATAATACTGCAGTTATAAAGGAAAGCATATCACTTCAAGTGTCTGCATGACTTGTTTTATGTCACATACAAAAGAAAACATGAGATATTTTATACCGAAGTTAAAAACTAATCTGTCTGAAAGATCTATCCACTTGAAGCAAGGTTTCCAGGTTGAAATGACACTGAAGAATTCAACATAGATGCTCCTGACATCATACTGCTTTGGCATGTTCCTATAAACGTCTACTTTCTAATTCACTTACATGTACACGAAGAAATAATGGAAGTGAGTGGGCCTTGGTGGATGTTTTCTGTGTTCTGCCTTTCACTTTGCAAACTAATTTACTGCACCCTCTCTTAGGAAAATAGATTCCATTGTCAACAGGCTCATCTTCATTGGAAAAGAATTTTTAACAGTCATCACTACCCCAGGAGTCCCCTGAGAGTCTCAGATTATCTCTCTGCATGTACTCCTTTCCCAGTGCGGCCAGTCTTCAAACCCCTGACAACTCCGTGGGTGCTCTCCCTAGGAAATCCAATTTCATCCATCTTGCTGCATTTCCAGGTATATTTCAGCATCTTGCATGGGGTAGCTTCTTCATCTGTCTCCACATTTCCATACAGACATCAAATTATATTTAAAGTAAAAATAGAAGGGGCGGGGGAGAAGAGTAGAAAATTTCCAAGCAATCTCTTTGGTTCCCCCTGTCTCTGGGCTCTCCTGCCGTCCCTCCTCCTCCCAGGCAAGCTTATCTGCAGCACTCTGAACTCTATCAATCTTCCTGCAAAGCTAATTCTCTCAGGACAGTGTTAACACTTAGCTCTCCTGGAGAGAAAACAGATTCTGTATGGTTCAGAGACAGGCCTTTGGGGCTCCACACTGGCAACCAGACAGGCCCTAATAAGATGGGATCCAGGTGGAGAGAGTGGTCAGGGAGAAACAGGCTCTGTGAACTCAAGACTCTATTGTCAGAGTGAAGCAACACATATGAAATCAAAAGCAAAATACTTGCATAGAGAAAACAAACCAACCCAAGTGGCCACCAGATAAATGCCCGAGCCATTCTGAGACAGCCAGGTTTACATTTGGGGTTCTGGTCAACTGCACAGCTGTTAACTATTCATTCTTTCAATTCTTCTCATTGAATAGCTCAGTACCTTGCACATGCTGAGCAAGCACTTTGCCAAGGAGCTACCTCCTTAGTCCTGTTGCTTTCATTTGAGTAAATATTTGGCATTGTCTCCCAGGTCTACACAGTACTGGCAAATAAATAATTGAAGAGGAATACGTATCGTAGAGTATATGTTTTGCTATCAAGGTACCTAAGGCATTTCACTCTGGTCACTGTTGCTTTCTCTGCCTCATGTCAGTGCTGCTCTCACACAGAAAACAGGATGGCCAACTGGATTTCCTGAGATCCAGCCTCAAGACCTTTTATGACTTCCTGTTGTCTGTAAATAAAGTAATTGCTTGGAAGGTCACTGAATCCATGACTGCATTCTCTGATAATCTTGCTGCTTGCCCTTCATATTTTCCCTGTCCCCTACTTTGTTCCTTTGTTAAAAACGGAGGTTGATGGATGTGACAGCTAATGTTGACAGAGATTGATCTACCTGACAGTTAATGTTGACTGTCAGCCTGAAAAACCTCCAGCCACGCCTGCAAGAAGTAATCTTGAAGAGAGCAACGGAGATTGGAAGACCCACCCTTAAGGCAGACAGTACCAGTCCTTGGGCTGGGGTCCCAGGCTGCATATAAAGGAGAAATCTAGATGGGGATGGACATTCACCACTCTCTTTTTTCCAACTGTGAACACAATGGACATCACTGCCTGTGTTCCTAAATAAAATAATTCCATTTTGAAAACAAGACACTGTCTCTCTTGTGTTTTCCTGGCTGCCCATGGATGTTCTTTTCCCAGAAATATTCACTTGTGAAAGAGGATGAAGGAAATCTTTGTTCTTCTTTTCCTTGCTTTTCTATCAATGCCCAGAGTAGGAAATCGAGCTGGGAGGGGTTTCACACTGGGAGTCAATCAATAGAAAGAATGGGTAGTCCACAATATGTCTCAGGTAAAAAGTAGAGGTTAAAGTTTCGCTAGATTTTAGAATTTGGATTCAACCCTTAGCCCCTTGGTCACTACTTAAAAAAAATGAGAGAACCAGATTGAAATTTATAT
Source organism: Mesocricetus auratus (assembly GCF_017639785.1). Taxonomy (NCBI): domain Eukaryota; kingdom Metazoa; phylum Chordata; class Mammalia; order Rodentia; family Cricetidae; genus Mesocricetus; species Mesocricetus auratus. The sequence goes on along the minus strand of NW_024429194.1, from coordinate 34,983,861 downwards.
TTACTAAACTCCTTTTCAAATAAATGGCTTGAAACTTGTTTTTAAAAAAGTAGAATTTTCTCCCCCCCAAAAAAGAAATTCCTGAATCTTCTCTATTAGAAAATTGACAGGCATAAATTTTCAAAAACGAGAGCCTATCAAGGACAGAAGTGAACAACCTTTTATATTGTTAGCACAGAGTGTGAAATCAGGGTTTTACTTTATTGTGTACAACTCTAATATGATGCCCTGTGACCATGATTAATCCAGCTTGGAAATACTTACTTTATGACAAAAACATGATGTGATGTCATTGTGCTGTGCTTTTCAAAAGTATATTGAACTTAACTTGTAAAAAAAACTCATTATTAATAAAGAATTGATCTAAAAAGAAAAAAAGAAAGAAAGAATGGGTAGTCCTGGAATCTCAGTGTTGTCCTCCCACTTAATCTCCAAGAATTAGTAATCCAAGAGCAAGGCTAAAGCTTCCATAAGAGTATTTACTAATGCTCTACTTTTATTTGGCTGGAAGGAAAGTAGATGCTAGGTTCCTTCATAAACACCTGGCAACAAGAGAAACATCATGCTGACTTCACACTTGCTGTTGCTTCTGCACTGCTCCTTCCTCCAACCCTGTCTGAAGGAATTTTCCACCAGGGTCAGTTGGGTCTCGCCTGTGCTCATAAAGAAATGGCTTCTCGGTGCATTCATTGGCTCTTTTTCTTATGCTGAGAAGCAAGTCGTTTCCTATTCCTGGTTTTTGTGGCAAAGCCATGCCCCCCAGTCTCTCCAGGGAAGCACTTCCCTTTCACAGCTGCCCCCTAATGAGGATGCTAAGACCTCAGTCACCATGACTCTTCCTCCTTCATGCTGTTGTAGGAGTTACACTGAAATGGAAAATCTGTCCCTGTGTTAATTCTGGGCTTAGTTTTGACATCTGGTTTTGGAATCATTTCTTATGACCAAGATTTCACAGTGGAAGATGCTCCAACCCAAACATCATCTCAGGATCTGCTGACACCTTCTCCTTCTTCCTGCATCTGGCCAGGCTCCATCCCATAGATTCTCCAAGGCGTAGAATCTGATGAGGTCTAGAGTTTTACTTTAAAAGAATTCTTTCTTCAACCGTTTAAAGAGGCACTCAGGCAACCTATGAAGTGTTATTATCCCTAGATGTCTTCTCAGGTTTCTTTAATCTATTTTGCCTACATATTTAGTTTACGTTAAAATATGGGTTTGGATATAAGATATCCCTAAAGTTTCATGCATTGATGTCTTGGTGCCAGCTGCTGTGGTAATGTTATGAAGAGTCGATGAGCTTAAAGAGGGAACAAATCTCATTCATCTGCTCAGAGTTGGACATGCTGTTGAGAAGTATGGGGTCTCCTTGAAGGAAATAGGTGAGCAGAGGTCATCTTTGAAAGTTATCTCTATCCATAAACCTCCCTCCTACAACCCTTTCTGATCACCTTTCCCTTTTTGCTCCACCATTGGCTATCTACTACATGTTCTGCCATACCACAGTTTAGAAATCAAGGAACGGAAATTTCTGAGACTATGACTTCACATAATCCTTTCCTCCTTTAAACTGTTTCTCAATGGCATTTTGTCACAGCAATGGAAACACTGACTAGTGACTGTATTAGATAGTGCACTCATTACATTTCTCGTTACTATGACCAAACTTGATAAGGAGTGATGTGTTTATTGTAGTTCACAGGTTGAGGACCAGTTCAACATGGCAGCAGAAGCTTGAGGCAGCTGGTCATACTTTGCCAGCACCCAAAACAGAGAGCAATAAATACCAGTGTTCACCTTATTTTCTTTTCATGTGGTTCTGGACCCCATTCTGTAAAATGGTGGTGCCTACATTTAGAGTAGGTTTTCCTACCTCAATTAACCCCATCTAAAAACTCCCCATAGATATATGTCTCTTAAGTTATTCTAGACCCTGTCTAGTTGTCATTTAATATTAAGAAGGATTAGGCTTTTATGCAAACTCAAAATCATAGCAGCCATAAAAGCAAATTTTGTCAGAAAAGGAGAAAGCACATTTGGGAAATCTAGAAGCTCACAAAGAAATAATAGAAAGTCTTATTGATCAGTCAGAAAGAGAGCTTTTAAATGACTTGGATTACAGAGATGTGGACAAAGTTGAAACAGATTCAATTTTGGCAAACAGATTTATACTTACTTTATTTGCATATTGTATGTTGCTTCATATTCAATAAGATTTGAGGCAATGTACAACACAAATGTAAGGAATATAATAAAAACCAAATAAAGACAAAGACAAATGGAGTGAGAAGCAAAAAAGAAAAATAAATCTAGATTATGATAAGTAAAGAATCTCAGCTATATAGATCATGAAGGATATGATGAATGTATCAAATTATTTCAAATTTGTTTCAGACATGTTTGTACAAATGAAGTAAAAGTGACATAATTCTAAACATACAACAACAAAATGGTGAGAATGTCTATTGCTTCGGATATGCACACTTCTACCAAACCCAGAATTCAGACTGTCTCTTGTGAACTAAGCTTTTGTTAAACGTTGACAGTACATAGTCCAGGGTCACATTCACAGGTCAGTCCCTAATAGCTGGTGCTGGCAAGAGTTTTTCAGAGCAAAGAAGTAAGCTCCCATCTCCATAGAAGAATTAGAATTTTGTCTGCTACCTGCAAAGCAGAGGTCTCTACAGTAGCCACTTTGGGACAGATTCCAGAACACAAAAGGACTCAATTTATTTCTCATAATGTTCCATCATGAGGTGTTCTGCAAAGACTAGTAGCATTGAAAAATATTCAGACTGGCTTATCAATGTGTCTGTTAAATAAGCGCATGCACACTCACATGCACCTGCATACAGACACACACACACACACACACACACACACACACACACACACACTGAAAAGTTTCCTATGAAATGATTGATATGGGTTTCCTAACTTCTAGAAAAAACTCTATTAGGTTGAAACAGCTGCAACATATGCTTCCCTGAATCCAAGAATGAACTACTTTTATCTACACTTTGTTGTAAAGGGATAGAAACAAAGGTCATGGGACATTCAGTCACTCACAAACATTTCCATTTTGGACTTATCTTTTTGTATTAATTGGGATTAATATCTGCTTTAAACTCATCAGTATATTGTGAGTATGGAATAATATTACCAAAGTATATTATAGAATCATAAGTTTTTATTCTTTGTTGTATCTCTATAGACATCTTTTATATTTCAAGATGATATTACTTGATAAAATTGCAAACTAAAAATCAAAGCCCTAAATATAATCTAGGTGAAAGCCTTCAAAATTATTGCAAAATGTCAGATGGTTGCACTCCATATTGACTTTTTGCAATAGGATAAAGATGCAAGAATGAAGATTCAAGAGGTTTTATAGTGTATAATTTGATTCATATATTGTATCTATTACAAGTCAACTGAAGGTTGAAATTTAGAAAATTTAGAGTTGTAAGTAGTTATATTCTTCTGGGTAGATGTCCCTGCAGAACATTATAAGTTCAATAATGAGTAGTGATATATTGAAAACTGAAACCCAACTTTGTTCTTTAATTTATGTTAGTTCTTGAGTAGATGTTCCTCCTTAGAGAAAACTGACTAAATATTGTCTGTCTATAAATGAAGACTATATAGATGTATACTTATGTATATAATTTTAAAAAAGATGTTGGTGAAATAATGGACTGGTTCAATTTTGAGGGTTTTTTATTTTTTATATATTTTTGTAGTCTTGTTTAATTAGGTTAATGAAGGTAGACAACGATTAGAATTGACCAATCACACATGCTTCGGAATCTTTACCTTTTGAACAGGATAAAATATGTCCATTAGGTCATTGTTCCCACTGCCTAAACCACACAAATCATCATAAAATTCACAATTTTGACTGATCAGAGACATATGAAGCAATGAGGACTGTGGCAACTTCACAGACGGGAACACACACTTTGTTTCTTTCCACTGGAACCATTTGGCAAATATTTGTGAGATGCAGGTTATCCTGTCTAGGAATAGAGCCCCCACAGAAGGTAAGAGAAGCAGACACATTGGGGTCACTTGGGACTGAGGCTACCTATTGAAAATTTCAAAGTTTAAGAGACATGAGCTTATAGAACATTTACTGGGTTCAGTACCTATTTTAAAAACATCTAGAGAATTAAGCAGAAATCTATGAAGAGACAGAATGCTAGTGAACAAGAGACTCGTGAACATGAGAAAGCCTATCACAAAACATTCACCGGATTTTGAAGGTTTGTTGGAAACAAGGCCATGCAAAAAATCTGAAGGACACAACTGAATATCCCACCAGTTTCTAGGTTAAGGCTCTTAATTAAAAGCCAAAGAGGCACACATAACAACTCATAGAAATTCAAAGTTAATGAAATCTCAACTCAGACCAAGCTCAATTGCTGACTGTGTTGGGATGATCAAATGCCTGTCTGTTCTACCAAACAGTGGAAAGAAAACCCTTCTTGGTAGTGCATCTCTGAAGTGGAGAATATGTGGTTCTTGATGCACACAGAATTCTCTGTAACAGCAGCAAACCCACAAATCATTAAAATATCAAAGTTAAACACTGCAAAAATAATTATAATTAATATTTTCAAGAAAACAATTGAAAGGATAGCAGAGAATAAAACATAAACATATTAAGAGGAAATAGGAAGGTATATCTGTTTTTAAAGAACATGTTTTGGAAATTTTTTAAAAAGTACCATGTCTGAATTTCATAACTCAACAAGGTGGAAATTGAGCTATAGGGAAGAGAAATAATAGAAAAACTGTAAGAGGCATTTGAACACAAGTACACATGAAATTTCAGAATAAATAATAGAGAAGATGACAGAGAAGCAATATTGGACAAATAATGGCTAAAAATCTTCAAAACCTGACAAAACCCACATGCACATTAAAATCTCCATGTATTTAAAGGAAGACAAATACAAAGTGTATCCAAGCATAGCATGTCTAAATTGTGAATCAAAAATGAAATTCAGTGACATGGGGATGTGGGGAATGGTTGTGTGCCTTCCAATGAGAGCAATGAGAATGACAACTGACTTTTCCCTAGAAATTATGAAAGTCAAGAGACAGCAGAATGAGAATACAGGCTAAAAGAATGAGATAGAAGAATTCTGTATTCAGTGAAAATATACTTTAAACCAAAAATCAGAAATAAAACAAGAGTAGAATTTGGTGATTCTAGGAATGTATTATAGGAAATGACAAAGAGTATTCCTTATACAAGTACAAACCATCCCAGATGGTAACATGGAAATTCAGGAAAGGATAAGAACAATGGACAAGATAAATATGTGGGCAAATTTTCATTTTTAAAAACCATAATGTAACAATTTGTGGAGTGTAAAAATATTTAAAATTAAAATTAATTATAAAACTAATTTTACAAAAGGAGATAAATACATTTAAGATATTCTAACTACATATAGGGAATGGTAAAAAAAATAGAACTTTTTTTCTTTTATTGCCTGTGCCTGTGGATCAAACGCAGGGCATCACAAACACTAGACAAGTTCAGAGATAAAGAGTTTTATTTATTTTACTTTCTTTTGTGGTACTGGACACTGAATTCAGGGCTCTCTACATGATAGGAAGATGATCTCAGTGATCATCTTACATAATCCTTTTATATAAAATAATGTGTCTATTAATTTATTAATTATTTATTTGCTTATTTAGAAACACAGGCTGAACTCAAATTCATTATGTAGCCAAAGATGACTTTAAACTTCTGATTCTCCTGTGCTATGTATGGTCTCAGTGCTAGGATTGCAGGTGTAGGCCATCATGTCCAGCATATGTGGTCCTGAGGATCAAACCCAGAGTTTGGCACATGCTAAAAAAGTATGCTACCAACTGAGTCACATACTCAGTCCATTAGTCTTTAGCTGTAATAATAAACTAATGCTATATGCTGCAATATCCAGAGGCATCTCTTTAAAAATAAGAGCATATCCATAGGGAAAAAAACCCACAAAATAATAAAAGTTGTCCAAGTGGTCCACTGTAAGGTAAGAAAGCATAGAGAAAGTAAAGAAAAAAAGTGGGACAAAGTGAAGTTGCACATGAGCAGATACAAACTCAATTACACCAGTAGTTACATGCAGCCTTGGATGGGTTCTTCTGATATTGTTAAAGTAGATGAGGAAGTGTGGATTTATGAGCTCTTTATTTATATTTGACTACAAGAATAGGTGCTCTTGGACCCAAACTTTATGAGGCCCAGGCTCTATCTCAGTTGACCTGATGATCCACAATTAGAAAGATGGGAGATAAAACAAATCAGCTCGATCCCATGGGAATGCTCATGACCCCAACCAGACTAGGTCAATGCTGAGAACAGTCTGAGATGCCAGAGTACACCCAGTGTGTTTCATCAAGAAGTAGTCTAATATGGAAGCACAGTGTCTTGTAAATAGAATAATTTACAGAGGCTTCTTAGAGATCAGATTTGCATGTCTGCTCATTAAAACAAAGCATGTTGACAAAAACCTGAAAAAACATTTAGAAAAATTACACTGAAAATAATTTCCTCTCTCCATCTAGATCTGTGAAGATTTCAGAGCTTCCTGAAGGTAGGATTTCCTCTATCCTTTGCAGAACTCCTTCCATCATTTCAGCTATTTTTAAATTAAAATTCTTTCTGTTTTGTTGTTATGCTATACTAGGGACTGAACCTGAAACTTTGGGCACGGTAGGCAAATGTTCTAACACAGAAGAAGATCTGAAGTGCACCACTCCCCCTTTTATCTGATCAAGGGATACCAACTGCATGGCTTCCAATGACAGGCCTGGAGAAGAGGCATGCCAAGAAGGGACGCCAAGAAGAGGGTGGAGACTGGTACCTTCTTGATGATTAAAAATGTGGAAACTCTCATTTTTTAGGGATAAGCTGCTCTTACTCTGTAGAAGTCACACAGTTTCTTCCACCCAGTTTGGTACCTATCTATGCACAGCCTTGTCTCACACAGGAGCCATGTTGCACGAGAGGAAGGATGAAGCCAAGATGTGCCTTGCTAGCTGAGGGGTCAAAATCTGTTCAGTCAGGACAAAAATCTTCTCAAGACATTCTTCTAATTATGGAGTTAAGCAAGAAACTGGAGTACTAAGGCTGGGAGTTGAGCTCAAAGACAAACCCGGTTGGTATTTCAGGGGAAATTGGAGTTGGTTATGTCTCATTAAATGGCATCTAGAGATCAAAATGTCTGCGGTAGAGAATGATGGGAAGAAGCCGACCCCTTCTGAAAACGCTCAGTATCTTGATGAATATGAGGCCAAGGAATTAAAAAGCACTGAAAAGGGCATTCATTTCCTCCCCCCTGGCAGCTCCGTAGTGCAGAAGCTCCAGGAAAAATCACAAAGGAACTGTTTTTCTGAGTTTGGCAGGTGTGTCTTCTTACATGGAAATGATTGTGTCAGTTAAGACTGGATTATTCTGGCTAATTAGCTGCATTTGTTATCTGAGATCTGAATATTGCCTCACACATAAGTTATTTTATTGTATGCTAATGTCCCGAAAACCAGTAATCCCTGTAACACAAAACCCATATGGCTTCATCTTTATTTGGTTATGCAGGGAACATAACACACACTAGCAGTCCTTCACAGATATCACCTTTGAACAGTAGTTCTCAACATAAAACCTTCTAGACAAATAACTCGGGGAAGTTTAACCAAGCTACCAAGTATCTGTATGTGCCAGGTATGTCTACCTGTATTCTTTCTTTTGAATGGCGTGGCCTTTTGGATCAGTTTTCTTATTTCAGGCTTACTGAGAGGATAATTGGAAGCCTGTCGACCTAAGGCCATACTGATGATCAAAAGGATTGGAATCAGATGTTCTGAATCTAAGCACTACTCTTCCCAGTGTTCTTTTTAGTCTGCAGTCTTTGCACTTGTCATTGCTGAAGACTACAAATACTAACAACACCCCTGAGAGTGGTTCTTCTACCCATCCCTGTGATCTGTGCCAGGCTATTTCATTCCATTAGGATACCTTTTCATTGTTGTTGTTCTGAAGAAATCCAAGGATTAAAAGGAATTTATAGTCTGTGGTGATATCTTCTTTCTTGTACAAGTAAAGCCTGTCTGGGGGTCATAGAATGGAGTTTTCCACTAACTAACTGTAGAGGTCTGGAGGTTTGTACAGACAGACAGGAAGTGACATAGCTGGATAGAAACAGGATAGAAACAGGGAGAAACAGGAAATTGCTCCCTCTCTGCTGAGGTAAGGTGTACTGTGGCTTGTTCCTTCTCTCTGATCTCTCAGCATTTCCCTCCATATCTAACTCTGGCCTTTTATTATCTAGACCACTTAAGAACTCCTTTTACAATAGACTAAAGAGATTATCTTGGCTTACAGTTCCAGAACCATAATGCTTGGGAAGGCATGACAGCAGGCAGCTAGAGCAGAAAGTTGTTTGATTGCATTTTACCCATGCAGAGGAAACATATGGAGCAGAAAGTAGAGCTATGATATAATCCCTCAAAGACAGACCCCAGTGACATACATTCTCCAGCAAGACTCTGCCTCCTAAAGGCTCCTAACTTCCCCCAAATAACACTGCCAACTGGAGACCAGATGTTCAAATGCATGAGTCTATGAGGTATGTTTCTCACTCAAACCACCACAAATTGGATTCCATTGAAAAATAAAATCTCAATACATTGAGTTTATCTTTGATGCAATGAGATTAGTCTACAATAAATAAAGGGAGGAGCTTGGTCTTGCATCAACTTGATATGCCTTACTTGATTGACTCCTGTGGCAGGCCTTACTATTTCTGAGGAGTGGATGAGGGGGTAGAAAGAAGGTGAAGGAGGGAAGAGGAGGAGAGGAGGAAGGGAAAACTGAAGTTTGTATGTCAAATAAATTAAAAAATAATAAAAAATAAAGATAATGGCAAAATAAGATAAGCCTTGAACTTAAGCATGCATACTGCAAGGAATTCCACTTTGAAATCTTCTTGTTTTAAAATTTCAATTACTAGACATTTATTCGGGGACTAGGACAGGAAGGACACAAACCTGTTTTGGCCCATGGGAGGGTGGGTGCTGTGATCATGATTTCACATGTATATGTCTGTGGTATGAGTCTTTGGACATTTAATGAGATCGCTGCTTTATACCCCCATGCCCAAGGGCAGATGGTTCTTTTGGTTAGGCAGAAAGGCAACTGGAAAAACAAACTGGATCTACTGAAGGAAAGATGGCTCAGGGCTCAGCTTTTCCTGTGAAGTGGCAAGTGAATTCAGCATTCGTGAAACTTTCCAGGGCTGGTTGGACTCCAGAGGGCCCCAGGGTGTGCATTCGGCTGGTCTCCACCACCTCTCTCTTGGCCAGAGCATGAATTGCCCTCTGACTCTGGTCTGGCCACATTGCTCCACCATGGAGAGGCCCATGTCCCTGTCCTCATCTGCTCTGCTCAAAAGTGCCCCTTCTGCATTGCTCCCACAGGCACCAGCCAATGTACTGCCAGGAAATGTAGGCACCAGGCAACACAGTTCAAAGAGACAGAGACAGCAGATGCCCGAAAAAAAAATGAAAAATGAAAAGCCCATGGCCTTAAGGGTAGAGCACAAGGGAAGTAGAGGGCAGGATGGAGACTAGCTGGGACTCTTCAGAAAGATCATGCCTTCTTCTCTTAAGTTACTACCTGCACTCAACCAGAGACCAGCCTTTCCTGTGTTCCACCTATGGCACCTAGTCACACAGCCTCGAGGTCCTCAGTCAGCCTCATGTTTCCCAAGGACGAAGAAGATTCAGGAGAAGTGGGATTCCCATGGGCACACTGAATTAGCCAGAGCCTGGGATCCAGGCTTGAGGGGCTCTGGTTCTCCCATCCACCAATACCTTTGTAGCATCGCTCCTGTGACTAGGCGAAACTAGTTTGCTGGGAACACTCCAGTTCACACCTAAACTCACTGTCACACCTTTTCTACCTATTCTTAGCTTTGCTTCACACAACCTAGACTGGTTTATTTTACTCCACCATTCAAGAAGCCATGTGACTGAGCACTTCTATGAACCACAGGCAGTAGACTAGATCTTCCTGCAAAGAGAAACTCCAGTGGTGGGAATTAACATCCTCACAACAGTCAATATGCCTGAGGGGTGCTTCACAACCTCCCAAAGAACTCCACTCATTTGCCTTATGAAGGTTTTATGGAAGTCACATGGCTCTCATTTTCATTTTCTCTTTTTTAATCTGTGCACTTTGGTTTCCTTTCCCTTTCACTCAAATGTCCCAACACTAAGTGGTGTGAGTTTGATCTGAGAGAGTCGTTTTGTCCTTGCTCACAAAAACTCAAGTGCTTTGGTGAATACCCTGCAATGATCCTACTGTCCCCACTCGTGTCTGAGGGAGAGGCAGTGGTGCCTCTTTGCATTTTTAAGCCAAATCAAGCAAGGGAATGTATGTTGAAATCACTCTCTGAGAAGGAAACAGCTGAAACACTTCAAAAGTGCCAAGCAAGAGAGAAAATGAGGGGAAGTTTGACTGAGTGACCACAGCAGAGTTAGAGGAGCATTCCTAGGACAGACAGGCAGAAATCAGGTGCTGTCCCCAGTTTTGATGGGTCAAACTACCTAACTTCACAAGCCATGAGCTTAAGCAAGGGCTCACTCTGGTAGATGAGAAGCAGTGAGGCCCAGTTTTCTCTTCCATAGTTGGTAGCAGTATTATCTGGCTACTTCTTTTGTTCTAATAGAAGTTAGTCAAAACCTCCTCTTTTTCCTCCATTCTGACCACTTCCAAAAAATCATTTTTCTTCTTAGAAAACCAAATGAATCTGTCACACAGTACATCTATAGGCTACAAGATGCAAGAGTGGAATCTATTATTGAGATAAAAGCAAGACTCAGTATCACTTGGGTCAGTTTCATTAGTATCTAGGAGCATGGATTGGGGGTGGTGGCCAGACAGGCTTGAGTGGAAATCCTGTCACCTAATTCAGTGATTCTGAGAATAATTACTAATGCCTTTGATTGTTTGCTTTAGCTCTTCATCTCTAAGATGAGTATGACCAGCATCTCAAACACACGCAACTTTACCCATCTAGTGTGTTCCTCCCTGGGTGACCATGAAAGCAGCCACTGTACGTATGGTGGGAACTAGGGAATTCAGTCAGCATTAGACCTCTCATGGATAATGGGACAGATGCACGAAGGGGCCCAGAGCATTGGTCATTTGGTCACCTAGCTACTTGCCAAAGTCAGAAGCAAGACTGGACATCTCAGAGCTTGGAGGAGACCTGAGAATCCAGGACACATGATAGCCGAAGGGGAACCTCTTAGGAGTAGTTTGAGCAGGACTCTGGAAACTGATTTACTGAGGAATATTCAGCTTAGTGGCGGCTGGTGCCTGGTGCCTGGTGGCCTAGGCAGCTGCTGGTCAGCTGAGCTAGCAGTAGAGAAGACTATCTGGACGAAGGTGAAGAAGTCAGCTATCTGCCCATGTGACCTTCCCAGAAAAGTGACTTCTACTGACTCCCATCTCTCGATTTCCTACCAAGATCTCTTTGGGCTGTTTCTGAGCTATGTAGGGAATAGATTCTTAGAAACCTGTTCTCAAGTCTCAGAATAATTGAATAATACCCAATATCACTCTCTGCTCCCTTTTTTTTTTTTTTTTGCTTTTCTTTTTGGGTTTTCAAGACAGAATCTCTCTATGTAGCTCTGGCTGTCCTGGAATTCACTCTGTAGACCAGGCTGGCCTTGAACTCAACTCACAGACACCCACATACCTCTGCCTCCCAAGGGCTGGAATTAAAGGCATTGACCACCACAGCCCGGCTCTGCTCATTCTTTAAGCAGCAAAGCTGTTTGAGAAGCACCTCTCTTACTTCTATTCCCCATGGTTTGAGTGGGGCTGCTCACCATCATAACCCCTGGGATGGAATGGGTACACAGCTCAGGGAAACTGAATGTCACATAGCTATATCCATTGATAGATTCAAGGGTAGGCTTAGAACTCAATCAAGCCAATGAGACTCTGTTCTAGAAATTTGTCAGAACACTACAAAAAAATGATACGCTTTTTCTTTTCATGGGGACAGGGTAGGATATGAGCTTGGAACTACCTTACTTCCAGTTTGCTACTAATAGAAAGCATATTTGAGAAGAAAGTGGACCCAGGATAAACTGAGCCCAGGGAAGGAGAATAAGATCAAGTCTAATGACATCATAGCAGTGACATGTTCCTGGAAATAAGTTATAGTGCACTTCAGAGCAAGAAAGATGCTTAAGCTAATTGAAAATCCCATAACTTGAATTTGAAAGAGGCCTAGACTGATATAATAAGGTTAGTGGATCAAAGAAGCAAGAGTTTGCCATATGGTGTTTGTTATGGTTTGCTTCCCGTTGCTGTTATAAAACACTCCGAGTAAAAGTAACTTAAGGGAAGAAAGGGTTTGCTTCAGCTCATACTTCCAGGTTAACAGTCCAACACTGAGAGAAGCCAAGGCAGGGACCTGGAACAAGAACCCTGGAGAAGGCTGCTTACTGGCTTGCTCTCCCTGGCTCAAGGCCAGCCAGCTTTCTGATACATCCTAAACCCCCCTGCCTAGGCATCGCGCCACCTACAGTGTGCTAGGCCTCCCCACACCAATCATCAGTCTAGACAGTTTCCCACAGACATGCCCTCAAGCCAATCTGAGGGAGGTGATTCTTCAATTGAGGTCCCCTCTCCCAGGTGAGTCTAGGTTGTATCAAGATGAAAATAAAAACTAAACAGTACAGTATTCGATAAACACCGGCTGTCATTGTTAATATTGCTGTCGTATTAATTTTCTTTTCCAGTCATCCATTTCTACCCATCTTCTGTGTTGGTTGGAGGGCAGGGAGGTGCTAAGGTCTATGATGGGGAGTTCTTTGTGGAGACACTGAGCCCTGTAAAATGACCTTGGAAGGCTCCTTTCTGTCTTTCAGTGTCTGCAAGGTCAATCAACAGACAAAGCAGTTGAGTGGAGCCAGTGTTTTGACAAAGAACAGGAAAAGAGTTTTCCTGGGAATCCCATCTCATCTCATGTTCCACGGTGCTGCAGCCTGTCACCCTTCTTATGTCACTTTCTTCCTGACCCAAAAGATGCCTTTTTCTGGCTGCCTGCCTTTGTCCTTGTCTTTTTCACTGACAGTCTCCAAAGGGCTTGGAGTTCTTTGGAAAGTGACATAACTAAAGCCTCAGCGCTCTTTGGCCCCTCCGAGCAAGGGAGTAAAGAGACCCAGAGGAGAACCACTTCCTTCCATTTTTCTATTAGGATGGGAATTAGCTACACTTGGGAAGAAATGACTTAGTAGCAACGGATCCTCGGCTTCCAAAGTATGAGAAATTGAAATTCAGGGAACAGAAATCACCCAGTTAATCAGCCAGGGGGGATGTGTCAAGTCCACAAGGTGTGTAGCATGCAGCAGCTACTCTCTCTCTCTCTCTCTCTCTCTCTCTCTCTCTCTCTCTCTCTCTCTCTCTCTCTCTCCCCCCCCACTGGGATTTGACTGGGAAGCAGGGTGAAGATTTGAGAGTAACCACTTGCCAGGCATCCTGATTACTGAGCACAGTTTAATAGTATCAGATAAATTATAGAAATCATAGGAATACCTTCTCTGGATAATGTTAGGAATCCATTCAAGTGAGACTACAACTCAAGTCTTTGAGACAGGGATGACTTTCATATCTAACCAGGACAAGAATGTCATTTTCCCCCACAATGGAAATCATTCTATGTATATAGTGCCATGACACAGCTGTATGTACAGGGACCACGTAGGAGACAAAAATATTCCCTTCTTTTGCTTTCTCATCAAGCTTTAATACTCCCCCCTTGCCCCGCTTTTCTCTTTCTCTCCCTCTCTTTAACTTTTGTCAAGGTCTTGAAATTATCGTTCCCAGTGGCGACCAACTCTCCCTTCAACCAGCTTGCTTCCCCGGGGCCCACATGACTACACCCCAGGACCCCGTTCCTGAATAACCCCCTGACTCATGCCTGGCTTGTCTCAGACACTGCTTGTGAGGTGATCAAAATAAGGATTTATCATTTTGAAGATCTCATGCTTAATCTTGTTTAAAACTGGGCACTGAAAACATTTGCACAGGTTGATGCTGCTGCTGCTCTTTTTATTATTGGAAACTCAAAGACAATTTTTACTAAAGCTTAAAAGATAAAAATTCTCAGGCAGGCAAGCTGTAGCCCTCCTCCTTTCTCAGTCCTGTGATGTATAGAGTTGAGACAGATAGAAAAGTCTTATTGTAGTGTGTGTGTGTGTGTGTGTGTGTGTGTGTGTGTGTGTGTGTGTTTTCCATAGTACTGGGCATTGAACCCTGGTACTCATACATGAAGTGGAGGTAAGTGCTCTGCCCTTTAGGTACAGTCCTCAGCCCTATCTGTTGTGCTTTAAGTGATAAACTTGTAACATCAGTTAGACACCGCGAGAATCCACTCAGGAGCAAAAAGTAAATAAAATAAAAATGAGCTTAATACATGCTTTGGAATGTTTCCTAAGATAAGGGAGTATATATAAGAAAAAAGTAGCAAAGGGAAAGTTAAGAAGATGTAGTCTCCACTCTAAGAACTTTACACCTGGGAACCTCTCTGTTTGCAGATAGTCTGAAGACCATGACAAAGGCCAATTATTATTTTTTACTTAGGGGGAAGTGGTTTTTAGAACTCAGGAATCTGTCTTTCCAACCTAGCACTTCTCTATGAGAAGACCCAAAAGGCTGAAGGGTATAGAGGGAGGTATTGACCTATTCACAGTCTCCTTCAACTGTGACATGGTAGATGTAAGACAACCAAGCAAAAAGGGATAGTAATCCATTTTCTTGCATAACATTAGACTTCAAAATCTGACCCAGTAAAGCAGCTGTCAGGTGTGGTTCTCTAATTAGACAATACGCATATGTTACTCAGCAAAACAAGTGAATTGAGGAACTAATGGAATGCCACTCACTGCCCATGGAATGAGATCCGAAACCAGAATTTGCACGTGTCTTGACCTACACAGACTATAGCATCCCACCTCCATGTGTTTCACTCTTCGCATTTCGTGATCCATTTGTGACACATTTGACACACCAAGCCTCCTTTCACTACCTCTGCTCCTTCGCTTAGCCCAGGACTTCTGAGGGGTGCTATCCCAATAACGGGTACCAAGTCTCACCTTGTCCTGCCCTCTAGGACCAGAGAAGGGACCGCTAGTTCAATACTTTCAGCTGGTTTCAGAGTCTCTTCTCCAATCTGATGAAGAGACACCTTTTGCCACAATGGAAGCTATATCCCCGAATCCAACAGAAATCTCAAGTGAGAAATAGTTTCTTTCATTTCAGAAGACTTTGCTTACACTGTGGCTTTTGCACCTACCTCCTGATTCAACCCAGAAAACAGTGTTGCCTGCTTCATGCCACTACACTTCCAAGAGTCGAGTGCTTCCCATTCTCCATGAGCAATTCTCAGCACACTCCTGTTCTCTCCTTCTCCAGTCTAATAGAATCTCCCTGGACACTTTAAGCTTTCCTCCAATGATGACAATTCTAATTTGACCACCTCCTCTATGGTCCACTCATTTTTCCTCCTACAGATGAATCTACACAGTTCAATCATGAGATTTTTTCTTTGAAATCACATTGCATTTGTGGCCACAATGTCTCTATCCTATGACCCAAACTCAAATTAGATCTCCTTCCATAAATTACTTTCATAAGGTAAAGAGAAATAAATAAATCTACATACGAAAATAGTGTAGTGTACATAATGTCTCTCAGCCCCAATTCAATCAAGTCTGTGTGCATTACTAAAGAGATTTGTATGACCAAATTATATACACATGGCATATTTCACAAGCACCCACAGCATGATTCCTAGATCCTTTTATTATAAATTAACCTAAGCCTACATAGCTTAGGCTAATCATAATTCTAGCCATAAAAACATATCTAGCAAGAGTACATATTGAGATAATTCCCAGAATTTTCTGGTTTTTAAAGATAAATAAGATAATTCCATCAAAATGGATTTCGGTGAAAACAGGAAAGTTGAAATCTATTCAGAGAGAATTAGGTTTTAATAAAAAGAATGACAGTTTCTTTGCAAAATGCCGTTGATCCTTTTTGGTTCTCATTTATGAATAGACATGGAGTAATGCTTAATGAAATATTCAGTAAAAGAGTCAAGAGAAACTCTTCTGGGAATGATGCATTACACTCCCATCTAAGAATTATCTTTTCTAAGAAGATTATGATCCTGAACTGCAGAGTAGCATCATGGGGCATCTACCAAGATGAGTCCCAGAAGGAGGCCCGAGGTGAATAGCAAAAGGCCTCTCTCTATGCCTAATTGCCAGAAATGTGCTTCATATGAGAGGTAGCATATGTGAATGGCACAAGGTGCTTCAGTGGCCTTGGCTGGATTATTAAATCTTAAGATACCATGATAGAAAGAAAACATGCTACACAGTGTAAGGCCAATTGTGGAGTTTTAAAAAAAATACTATTATTATTCTTTGGGGACCTGCCACTGAGCTCCCAAGAATAAGTCCCAGAGGCTTATTCTTACTTATGAAGGTCTGGCCTTAGTTTAGCTTGTTTCTAGCCAGCTTTTCTAACTTAAATTATCTTGTTTCTTTATAACTATGTTTTGCTTCTGGGTTTTTTACCTTTCTTTTATATGGCTGGCTGTGTGGCTGACCCCTGGCATCCTCTTCTTCTTTTTCTTTTCTAGCTACTGGCTCTTCTCCCTAGATTTATCCTCCTAGTTATTCTCCCTGCCCACCAGCAATACCTACTTCTCTTTCCTCCCTAGCTATTGACCATTCAGCTCTTTATTAGACTAATCAGGTGTTTTAGTCAGACAAACTAACACAGCTTTATAGAGTTAAACAAATGCATTTTAACATCTTTACATCATTAAACAAATATCCTACAGCATAAACAATTATAACACACCTTAAACAAGTAATCCACAATAGTCAGTGTTAGAAAAGAAGAGACAAAGTCCACAGGAGAAAGATGACAATGTCTAATAGGGTTATAACTGGCTGGTGGATTGTAAATGGAGAGTGTTATTAGGCAACAAGGCAGTTTGACATCCTTCAGTTGCCTCATTGCCAAGGTATAGATGAACAACAGAGTAGATCCAACATTCCTGCCTGACTAATCTCCAATCCAAAGCCCATGTCACCCAAGATGTACACACTTTATTCAAAGTTTTAAACTGTGGATTACTATAAAATCAAGAGAAAAAAGAATTTGGGTGAGAGACTGAAGAGCAGAAGAGCACACACGTGGGAGAGGGGGCAGATGAAGTCAGTCTCACCTGGGAAGATGGCAAGGACCCCTATTCATCATCTATCCTCTGCCCTGTCATCACAGATGGAGACTATTGTTCTCTTCCCTAGCACAGTTCATATGACCCTGACAGTGCTTTGGGGACATGGAGATGTGTGTCTGTGTACATGTTTGAAACTGACTTGTATAGGGACTTCTGTCTTCATTTGAAAGGGGAAAATGGAGAAATATTTCAAATATTACATGGTGATGAAGAAGAAATGGTGATCAGGGATCTGTCTGATGACTTCATGGATAAAGTCTGAGGAAGTGTTCTCTGTAAAGAGTCCCATGAAGAGCTGTGTATTAGAAATGTGTGACAAACAACTGGGAAATATATTGTTGGCCTGTCTTGGCTTAGACCATGGTCTGTAACTAACAACTTAAAGTGACAGTCCTCTTGGCATAAATAGTACCATTAAAATGGAAGTTAACCTTAGTTATGGTCACATAAGTAGTTCCTTGAGTGGCTTGGAGGACTGAACTATGTATCAATAATTTCAATATTTTCATTGAGTCCCAGACTTTTTGAAAAAAACAAATAGATTTGGCATGAAAGTTTATAGATGCAAAAATATCATAATAATGCTGGAATGATAGTGGATAGCCAGCACACTTCCCTGCTCTTACATTCCCATGCATTTTGTGATTTACTCAATAAACGGTGAATAGTTTAGATTCCAGGGGTAAAACCACAAGAATTAGGTACAAACTCTCCAGTGAAGAGAAGGGTGGTCATTCTTACATTTGGCTAATCAATTCCTTATCATGAGCTTCATTCTGATATTTCTGAATTTCCACGCAGGCACCTGGCTATCCTGGTCTTTGGAGCACAAATGGGTGGTATGTCCTCCATGTATAAAGCCTGAGTGCTCAACTGAGGGCCCTCTTCCAACATACATTCTTTCAGGCTTTGGACAAAACTCCCTCTCAAACCTTGAGTGAGGTAAGCAAGCAAAAGGGCCAATGAAGATAGTGAGGATACATGGTGTCTATTTCCAGCCATTATAGGTAACTAGGTGAGCCGTAAGGTCACCATAGCAGCCCAAAGCTGTTTCTAAAGAGAGGTGCCTTTTCTATATAAGAAAAGCTATTGTCCAGCTCCAGGGGTGCTGTGTGCATAACTGATCAAAATGTGAGCTGAAAAAAATGCCATCTGCCAACCTAAAATACAAGTTCCCCTCTTTTGAACCCAGTAGAGAAAGCCAACCTGACTGATTTCCAAAACAGAGAGCCTTAAAAGTACAACAGAAAGAAGAGAGTGAGAGTCCACAGACATTCAAAAGATTTATCACTGATGGTATTCCTATATATCTGCACATAATGTTGATATTTAAAACCTTACATTTAACAGACTGTATATGTTTTATTTCTTCCTTTTTCAAAAAAGCAGAAGAGAGATGTGAGTAGGCCTTGCTAGTTCCCAGATGGTCCTGCAAAAGAGGGCAATCCTAGGAATTAAAACGAACTGCTGGTGATTGCATAGAAAAGACCACAAAAAGCTGCTTTCCCAAGGCCTGCCAGCAACTGGCTGATCTTGACCACAAGGCAAGTGTGTGTACTTTACAACAGAAAGTTCTGTGCCAGTCCAGGCCAGAGGTAATGAGTGACAGGGTATGGCAATAGAACACAGCTACAAAGACTGTGATATGCAAAAGCAACTTGGGTCTGGGACCAGCCCTCATCCATCTCAGTATGAATGGGGCCTGGATGGCACCTGGCAAGGAGTGGAGGCTCTGTGAGAGCCTTTCAATGGCAGTTGGCTTTAGAGACTTTGGGGGAAATGCAAATGTGGAAAACCATGTTCCTACTCTTTGTAGTTAGAAGACTGTTTCCTTTACTCCGTTGCATCTGATAGTGAAGAACAATAGAAACTGGAATTCATTCCACTGAGATTTTCTACACAGAAAGGGAAGGCTTGTCAATTAAGACAGTCAATACAAGTTTGTTAAATGAATGAAAGGACTGATGAATAAACCAAAAAAAAAAACATGCCTCAGCCAATCAAAGTAGTCGTCATTTGCTCAACGAATCCTATTCATCTTTTTCTAGATAGTCTTATATTTAATAGAGTGGAAAACTGGACTTGGGTTCAGAGGAAGACTTTCTGCTAAATTTAACCTTCTGTACGTGTATGCTGAATACTTGGGCTTATGCTAGACTGTCTGCTTTTATACCGAGATATGACAGAATTCTGGAGCTTCTGTGAACACAGGAAAATGTGCCCTTTGTGGATAAGAAGGGACATATAATGAAACATGAAGTCCCTGAGTAGATGTTCTTTCATAGAGGAGGGTCACGGGAGGACTCCCTGAGTGCCTGACATTTTTACAGAAATCCACAGAGTAAGGATCTGGGGTGAGAGTGGAATAGGAGGAAAACTACAAGAAGCAAAGAAGATCCTAAGGCAAGGATAAGCAGAACTTGTCAAAATCGAAAAACAGGAATTGCCACTGTGAGTTGGCCAGGCAAATGGGGAGAGGCTACCACAGACAGTCAGCACAGTAAGGCTTCTTCCTTTAGTCAAATTGTTACTGTGAGAAAAAAAGGTGATAGTTAACTTACCATCTGTGGATAATTTATAGTGCACCAAGTGCTCTGAAACATCTTACTAACTATCACTCTAACCACACAGGATGACTAGAGTGATATTCTAAGACTTTAACAAGCAGTGAATTACAGACATCAACCAATAACACCATACCAGTCTCGGCTACCCTCTGCCCAAGCTGGTAAGGCAGTACAGTGGTGTGGGTGCCACTATTGCTCCCCTGAACAGTGAGCTCAAAGATTCAGCCATCACCTCAGACTTATACAGGTGGCCATGGATGTCAAAAGATAAGTAACCTGGGGACACTGTGATGAAAGAAAACCCTGCTGGTGGATAGAAATCACCCACGCACCGACTAGCCGTGAGAGTTTGCGCCAATGGCTTTACAGAAACAATGGACTTTGTTAGCAGAAGGCTTTCAGCAGCTGGTGATGAATAGAGGCATTCCTGCACCTGCGGGCAGACGTCAGGGATGCTGCTAAATATCCTGGAGTGGGGTAGAGAAGCTCCTCTGGGGGAGTGAAACAGTTACCAGGACAGGTTTAAGAAACTTGATAGTGACCAGGAGGTGACAGATACTATAAGGCGTGTCACCTGTGATACCAGGGAGTGGTCATGGTCAGGACAAAAACATTCTGCTAAATAGTCATAGTGAACTTTTTGTTTGTTTTGGGTTTGTAGAGCTCCCCCCCTCCACGTCTTCACACACACACCTGGCTAGCCATGAACTAGCAATCTTCCTGTTCAAGCTTCCTGAACGCTAGGATTACAGGAGTGCACTATCATACCTGTCAAACAGGACATACACTTTTAAAAGTAATTCTATGTAAAAATGCAACATTGATTTAAAAATTTGTGTGGACCAAAAAGAACACATCTATGGGTCAGTTTCATCACACTTCTGTCTTTAACCAGATCCAGTTAGCCATAATTATTTAGTCACGCAAAAATGTGTGTGCATGTTTATCATGTAGTGCATGTTTTATGCATGTCCACACATATGTGCTTTCATATACATTGGAAAGAAGACTGATTTTGAATGTGTTTTCAGATGTGTGTCACTTCATCCCTCGTGGGTATTTCTCTTCTCTCTTGCTCTGCAATTTTGCCCTCGTTCAATTAGACCAGCCTCATTCCCTGCTTTGGCTTTAGCAAGATGAAGTCCAGCTGCTCTTCTCCACACACAGAAAAGTTTCTTCTTTAAGTTCTGATTCCTTCGTGCCACTTAAATCCCCAAGAAGGAGGCACTCAGTTAAGCTACCACTTCAGCCTTTAGAGACAGGGAGGCTCACAAAGAGACATGTCGACCCATGTTTATGACGTGCCTGCAGAGTTATTTATGGTTTGTTTAGCCTGCCAATGTGGAACAGTTGTGGCCTATGGCTTTCAGCTCCAGAACACACTAACAGATTCGGGGAGGTGTCAGGGTACAGCTCTGCAGCTATATTGAGGTTTTACAGCCTCACCCTACAAAGAGAATGCAGTAATGATTTCAGACACTTGATTGGACACAGCAGCCTTTCTATAAAGATGCCAGTAAATTCATTGGCCTAGAGGTTGAGAAGACGCATTCAATTGGGAGAAGATGAAATTAGGACAATGAGATTCTCCAGGCGCCAGGCTCAGAAGATGGGCACAAGAGTGGGGGACGTGAATTTGCAGAGGAGGAACATGAGGCACTGTGCTTTCTGGTGCAGCAAAGGAAGACAGATGAAGTCTAGAGGGATCATCAAAGACTTAAGACATCAGTCCAGTTTGCAGGAGCACCGGTTCTGCCCCCAGGAAGTACATTCTGTAGTGACACCATAGAGTCATTTAAGAACTCTTTCACTCTACCAATAATGGGACTGATAGAAAAATAGGGTAAGGTAGACCTCCCCAAGCCTACCCAAGCATTCACGCATACATAAAAGCAAGTGGGAACTGAGCAAGCTGAATGCTAAATTTGCACAATGGTAATATGAGGGATACATTGGAGTCCTTCATTTAAAGCAGGTCTGACGGGTGCTGGGTAGTGGCAATGACATGGAGCTCTAAGCTTTTGGGGTATCCATGACAACAGCTCTTGGTTGAACCATTTGGGGGAGGATTCTGACAGTTCAATGAAAGTGTTTAATTTTCTTAACATATAGCTGAGAAGACCCCTATGGACACAGCAGCCACACTGACAGGGTGTTTCTTCTTTCCTCACACTGACAGCATTCTCCATAGCTCACTGGTATACTCAAATCTTCACTACAGAAATGGAAGTAGTAGCAGAAGAGACATATGAGGTAAGTGTGGCATGAGACCCCACGAACTAAAGTGCAAGTGTCTTAGCCCTGAGAGGTTTCCATAAAGATGGAGCTTGTATTTGAACTTGAATCAAATAAGTAAAAGTTAAGCTGGAACAACTAAGAATGAATGAATGAATGGATGAATGAATGAATGAATGAAATCTTTAGACTTGATATTTCTTCTGTGACACCTACAGGAACCTAGCAATTCAGCTGAAGCACCAACTTAACCCCTCTAATTTGCAGCTACTCTGCTAGATGTCTTTCTGAAGGTCCAAAGGAGAACCCCTAGGCTCCCCCATTTTCTATAATTTGACAAAGGGTGCTGGACTCAGGTTTTGAGCAGCCTCTAGTCTACAGAGTCATAAAGGGATATATGCAAAGCAACAAGTGCAGAATTGCAAGGTCCTCCCTAAGCCTTGCAGCAGGTGTGAGTGGAAGGCTCTGAAGCTTAAGTTCATCTGCTTCATGGCAAATCTGTTCTTGCTGTTCAGAATGTTTGTCCAGGGATAAGCAGTTTAGAGACCTTTTCTGACTTCCTCCCTACCCATGTCCAAGACAGGAGTCTCCCTCTGCTGCCAGGAGCATTCAATCCGCACCCTAGAGGGGCAGTGTTGGTAATGAGGACTTGTTTACACCTTCCATTCCTCATCTATCCCTCTATCTGTCTATATATTCATCTGCCATCCATATATATGCACAGCACTCTCTCAGTTGAGCACAGTGGGTGTCAGTGGAATACAGACACATGGATGTTTCACGTATTCAATTTCTATTTCTGTATAATAAATCACCCTAAAGTAACACCATACCCATTTACCATCACAGAGCTCCCAAGAGTCAGTAGTCCCAACAGTTTACTGGCCTCTTCTGTTTAGGCCCCTGTTAGGCTACACACAAGGTACTGGCCAGGTTGTGTTCTCTTCTAAAGGTTTCTGTGCTGTGAGGTAGCTGGCAGGAATTTCATGGAGTCTAAATGAGTGAGGCCCTGACCCTTATGGACTTTTTGTCCTTTGCTGGTGGAAGCTGGCACAGTTCCCTCTGTGGACAGCTGACAGCATTCTGCAAGGCCAAGAGAATATCTCCAGCTTGGTAAAATAGAATCTAATGCAATGAGAAGTGGCAGTGACATTCCGGAACCTTTATGATATCACATGACTAAATCCAGCCCATGTCATTCTAACATAGACTTTATTAGGTTGGTTCAAAGCAACTCACAGACTCTGTCAATCATACTCAAGGGAACTTATGAGGCGCATATTATTAAAGGTCACCTTTTGTGTGTCCTTTACTTTAAAACTTGATGGAGTTCTCATTTTAATTTTTTTCAGATGACTAGAGCTGAATTTCATCCTAAATATTTGAAAAATTATTCTGTTTATATTCTATTATAATATGATGTTTAATTTATCCAATAAGTGGCAGGTAGTTGGGATTCTTATCCACTTTAGCTCATTTCTTTAAAAACAACATGTTTATATAAGTTTGACACATTCCAAAGAAAGGCTGTGGCTGGCAAAGCTTAGTTGTAAAGGGTCTCCACATAGCAATTTAAGACCTACTCTATTCTGTCTATCTGTGTGATTCTACCTACCCGTTTTCTGTCTCCCAAAGGCCACTCTTCACTAGCTATAATTTCCTTGTCATTTTTGGTAACTTTATCACAACCAAGAAAGTTGTATGCTTTTCCTAACTCTTGAGCTATATATATTTTTTAAATGACTTTTTTTATATCTTTATCACAACCCCCAAAAGATATGACTTTGCTAACTTCTGAACTGTATAAAAATGGCATTACACATCATAATGCTTCTGCAATTGCCTTTTTCCACACAGCATTGTGCTTGGAAATTGAGTTTTGCTGCTTTTTCTAAGCGCAGATCAATCATTTCCACTCAGACCATTCCACCAAGCAAAGGCAGAACAAATGGCCATGTATTTCTATCAATGTACACTTAAGTTCTTTCCATTCCTTGTTTCTGTTAGCAACACTGCTGTGAACATTGTTAAATGCCTCCTGGCACATTTTCATGGGATTTATTTGAAATATACACATACAAGTAAAATTATGGGGTGTCTTTAGGCATGCAAATGTTCACCTTTAGAAGGAATGGCTGATTCTTTTCAAACATAGCTGCACTGACTTCGACTCTGATCAGCAATTCATGAATTTCATTTGACTTCCTCACCAGTTGGAGTAATTTTTCACAGCACTGGGCACTGAACCCAGGGTCTCATACATACAAGGCAGGTGTTCTATTGCTGAACCATATCCTGGCCTGAATTGCCCCAGCTGGCTTTGACTCATTCTGTGGCTGAGGCAAGCCTCGGTGTTGGGATTCTCTGACTTCAGCCTTTTGAGTATCTCTGACTATAGATCTGCCCCACCAGGCCAGGTCTGGCCCAACCACACTTCTTGATCTTGCCTAGAGCTATAAAAGGGCAGATCCCACTGCACCTACAATCTTAGCTACCCTGGAAGACAAGCCACCAGTAGCATAAGATCAAGGCTTACTTCTCGTGGCCACAGACTGAGTTCAAAGACAGTTGGGATAATTTAGTGAGAGCCTGTCTCCAGGTATAACAGCTCAGTAGTAGAGCAATTTCCTTGCTCAGCATGTGTAAGGCTCAAGCTCAATCCCCAGTACCTCCTATACTACAGCCTTATAAAAGGGCACTGAATCTTGATATTAGTTGGTAGTTTCTGAGTATCAGTGAGGATAATCGTATCATATACTTATTCGCCTGTCTTTTTTTATTTTTTATTTTTTGGTTTTTACGAGACAGGGTTTCTCTGTATTGTTTTGGAGGCTATTGGTCCAGCCCGGCCTCAAACTGACAGAGATCCACCTGCCTCTGCCTCCCGAGTGCTGGGATTAAAGGCATGTGCCCCCACCACCCGGCTACTTATTCATCTATACGTATGTTTCCCTTTCTGTGAAATGCCAGTTCAAATTGCTTATTTGCTTTTCTATTGTTTCTGTTTTTCTTCATAAATTTGTAGAAGTTATTTACATATCCAGAAAATTAACTGTTGTTATTTCTTTTCTACTTTATTGTATGGAGATGTGTATTGTGTTTGAGTCTATAAAAAGAACAATCTGGGTTTGGTTTATTTGTTTGTTTGCTTTAGAAACTTGACAGGTTTACTCTAAAAGTTATGTAGGAAAGAGAAGGGCTGTGTAAAAAGAAAACTCTTAAGAACAAAAGCATAAAGCAATTGAATCCTTCCTAGCAAATATCTATATGTATACTTAGATGCTAATATAATGATATACATCTTGACTCAAATACATATGCACATATATGAATGTATTCATATATAATTTTATATAATTCTATATATTTGTATAGATACAAATCATGAATAAATCATATGTCTGTAAATATATTTATATTGATATGTATTTACATACAGTTTATATTTAATTATACATTTATGTAAGTATATATTATAGATAAAACTAAATATATCAAATTATATAGGTATGATTATGTATATGCCTACACATAAATGAACATTAAAGCCATGTGTATGTATAAATATATATAAATCCTAGGAATATGTGTCAAATTTCATCACAGTTTGGATATTTACCTAGATGTCCACAGTTTTTCCTATATTTAGTTCACATAATTTGTAAAATTCTACTGGGAAATTATTGTGGCTTTCTGGAACGCACTATTAGGGGTGCATCATAGTTTTGTACAGTATTTAGTTCATTGTATTTATTTTTTGTTTAATCAAATTTATGTCTATGTTTGAGAGTAAGACTGGCCTGTAATTTCCCTTTCCTTTTCTGTTCTAGTCTAATCCTGAAACTCAAATTATGTTGTTCTTATTGAGTGAATTAACAATTTTCATTTTTCATCCAGGTAGTGATGGCACACACCTTTAATCCAAACACATGAGAGCCAAATGGAAGTAGATCTTTGAGTTTGAGGCTATCCTGGTCTACAGAGTGATGGGACAGCCATGACTACACAGAGAAACCCTATCTTGAAAAAAAAAAGATTTTTTCTTTTCATAATATTGGAGTTTCCGGGTTATTGGAATGATTGCTCCATGGAAACTTTGAAGCATGTGGACTGCTATTCAGTTAACACACACCAGCATGCCTCCAACTGCTGTTTATCACTGGCATTCATTTGCATGTTTAGTATAGGTATGCTCATTGTTAACTACTGTAAATCATGAGTTGACTTATTTTTGGCTGGTCTTGACGTGACATCTTTCCTCATTATTTTCTTTTCTCTCTCTCTTTTTTCCCTCAATATATGTTTTTATTTAAATTAGAAACATGAATGCTTCACATGTCAATCCCAGTTCCTTCTCCCACCCCTCCTCCCTTGTCCCTCCACCAAGCCCTCCCAGTGCCCCACCCAATACCCACATCATTCCCCAAGGAGGGTGAGGCCCTCCTTGGGGGCATCTCCAAAGTCTGTCATTTCATCCAGGGCCCTTCCCCATGTGTCCAGGCTGAGAGAGCATCCCTCTATTTGGAATGGGCTCCCAAAGATCATTCATACACCACGGTAAACACTGATCTACTACCCAAGGCCCCAGTGATTTCTGTGGCCTCCTCACTGACACTACATTCATAGAGTCTGGATCAGTCCCCTGTTGGCCTCTCAGCCATCAGTCTGGGATTCAAGAGCTCCCCCTTATCCGGCCAGCTGTCTTTGTGGGTTTCACTAGCATGGTCTTGACCTCTTTGATCATCACTCCTCCATCTCTGTCACTGGATTCCAGGAGTTCAGTTCAATGTTTAGCTGTGGGTATCTGTCTCTGCTTCCATCAGTCACTGGATAAAGGGTCTAGGATGGCATATAAGGTAGTTATCAACCTTATCATCAAGGAGGGGCTATTAATGCAGTCTCTCTGCTATTGCTTAGTTTGCCAGTTGGTGTTATCCTTGCAGATCTCGGAAATCTCACTAGTGTCAGCTCTCTCCTCAAGCCTATAATGACTCTATCTATTATGGTATTTCTTATCCTGCTCTCCTCTATTCTTACCTCGACTCAACCTTCCTACTCCCCTATGCCTTCTTCTCCCCTCCTCTTATCCCCCTCTCTTTTTCCTGGTTCCCTCTACCCTCCCCCGATGATCCCAATCTGCTCAGGAGATCTTGCCTCATTCCACTTCTCTGGGGTATCATGCATTTCTCTTGGGAAGCTCCCTGTTTCCCAGACTCACTGGCACTGGGATTATAGGCTGACACTCCCCTGATTCATATCTACAATCCATATATAAGTGAGTACATACCATGTTTTTCTTTTTATGTCTGGGTTTCCTCACTCAGGATGGTTTCCTCTAGTGCCACCCATTTGCCTGCAAATTTCAAGATTCCATTGTTTATTCCTCCAGTGTCCTCATCATTTTATGAAGATAGTTTAGATGGACATAAAATATACTTGTATCTGGTGCTGTGAAGTTAAAAAAATTATAACATAGGGGTTTTCACTTCCTTCTTGAGATGATTACTAAGTAGGGAATGGATTTTTAAAATTTTGTGGAAATGGTTACAAATTCTATTTCTCTGTAAGTCAGGTTACATTCTTGAGTGCTTTTATCCATCTAATTTTCCAACTTTATCACTACCTGATTTTTCATACTATTCTCATATTTCTTATACCTATATTTGAGTTCCTTTATTATTTCTAATATTTTATTCTTACCATCAATTCACAATAACTCTCTTTATATATGTATATATATCACAATTTTATAAATAATTTTTATTTTAATTTTAGACTTTATTTTATTACATACTATATATATATATATGTAGTGTATTTGTGTGTGCGCGCGTGCACGTGTGTATTCTGCCTGTATGTATGCATGTGCATCACATGTGTGCTTGGTGTCTGAAGAGGTCGAAGAGGATGTTTGATCCCCTAGAACTGTAATTATTGATGGTTGTGATCTGGGAACTGAGTCCTCTTCAAACACAACAAGTGATCTTGACCACTAAGCCATCTTTCCAGCCCTCATATAGTTTCTTGATGAATTGTTCTCTATTGTTTTGTGTTGGGCTTCTTTATCCTTCCTGATTTTTGCTTGAAGTCTACTCTATCAGCTATAGAATAGCTATGCTACTCTGTTTATAACTTACATTAATTGAATAGATTGTTTTTTTTCTTTGACTCTTCGTTCATGTAGGTCTTTACAAGTAAGTCATGTTGCTTGGAGACACGAGATTGAATCTAGATTTTTAATCCAGTCAGCCAGACTGTTTCTCTTTATTGGTAAGTTGAAGCCATTTACATTTCAGGCTTATTACTGAGAGCTATTTACTAATTCCTGTAATTTTGTTGGTTGTTTTTCTGGTTGCTTATATGACTAGTTAATCCTTTATTTTCTTTACATATTAGTATTAGAAGTTTGCTGGTTTACTCTATTGAATGTGATTAATTTCCTCTTAGCTCTCCTTTGTCAGTCAATTCAGTCATGAAATTTTCCCTTCTTATGCTTTTGCAATTGAGACTATCGCCTCCTGCTCTACATAAAATATTCTTTCATGCATCTTCTGCAGCACTAGGTCAGTGCTCATGAATTATTTACTCTGAACTTGTCTTGAGACACTAATATTTCCCCACTATCGTTTCAAAATACGTTAACTGGATACAACACTCTCTTGTGGCTGTTGTTATGAAGTGAAAATTTATTTAATAACAAAATAATAACTAATGAGATGGAAAAAGAAACAAGGTTAAGTAAAAGAGAAAGAAGAAATGGAATGGAGGAAAATGTAGAGGTGAAGAGAAGGAAACAAAAGAGTAGAAAAATATCTAAAACAATGATAAAATATGAGACAAATGTAGGCATGGTAATAAAAAATAAAAACATGAATATTCTTTAAAAAAGGTAAAGTCGAAATGGCACTAAGTGTGGAAAGGTGATACAGAAACAACAAAAAAACTAAGGAACCAAAATAAGAAAAATGCACTAATAAAATTAGATGAACATAGGAAACACAAATTTAAAAAAAGATAAAAAGATTAAATTTTTTAAATATAGTAAAAAGACCTGATAAAAAGAAACTACATGTAAGGTCTCTCTGCTCTTGCTGAGTCTGTACAGGTCACATGTCTGATACTGTTCAAGGTGTCTTCCCAGCAGCCCCCTTTCCATTTTTGCACAGCAGTAGGCTCTCATGGCTGCACTTGGCTTTGCATTGTGTTGGCTAGGCAGATTGACCTTCCAGATACCCTCTAGGGTGACTGGTGCTTACCTTCTGATGCTCCTCGCCTCGCCAGGAAGCCTGGCTAGAGCCCTGCATTGCCCTTCTGTTTCACTGTACTATTCAAACATCCCGCCACTTCCTTTGTGATTTGGATGCTATTCCTATCTTTCTTTGGAACAGTCCATTCTTGGCTACCCTGATCCCTATTCACACAGATGCATCTTCTAATCATCTTCAGTACAAAAACCTTGCAACACTGTGATTCAGTCTCTTGGGTCATTAGTTTTCAGTTACTGAAATTACTAAAATGCGACCATGTTTCATTAGCCTAAAATATTAATTATTCATACTTTAAATCTCAAGGGTCTTTGAACATTTTAACTTTAATACTTACCCTCTGACTTGATGCTTACTATTTTAGATAGCCCTTTTCTAAACCCCATAATTATCACCATTTTAACACATGTAATTTATACATTATATGCAGTTTAATTCAATATTTATCCATGGATGGTTTTCAACTTAGATTCACATTAGACTTATCTTGAAAATGTTTTTAGCAATATCAATAGCTGAGACTCATCTAGGCCATTTAAATCAGATGTCTATACACAAGTCTAATGTTCAGGAATAGTTATCAAGCAGCTGTGAATAAACTCCTCTATGTGTTTGCCAATGTCTTTGCCCACTTTCCTTTCTGCTTCTTGGAAATTCCTTCTGGGAGATACTTTGCTTTCCTGAAGCATATCCTTTATGCTTAACTTCTTAGTGAAGGTATGCTGTGGCAAATTCTGCTTTTATTTGTGTTACTTGTGTCTTTGTGGGTTCTGGTTCTGGGCAGTCAGTTTTGCTAAGGGTACTGGTGTAAACTGATGCTTTTTTTCTTCCTTAGATCTCTGTGGGTATAAATGGTGGTTCTCACTGTTATAACTGTGATAAGCCTCTAGCAGTCTCATTTCCCAATACTGTCAATGCTTCTTCTTTCTAGATGGTTTTTGTCTTTGGAGTTAACACTTTTATTGTACAAGGCTACCCACTGACCTTAGGATTGGGCCATGACACTCGGCAGCTGCGTCCTCAAATAATGGGCTCAGGCTCTAGGCAGAGAGAATAGTCTCTCAATTCTCCTCAATGTGTATACACACACACCTGTGTGTGTGTGTGTGCACGTGCATGGTGTGTGTATGTGTGAGTGTAATAATTTATGGTTTTGTGTACAATGTATTTCAATGTTGTCCAGTTCTGAAAATTAATAGTTACTATCTTTGCAGAGATTGCCTTTTTCATTTTCTCCTTCTTGGAATTGCATTGGACGCTAGAGTCTTAATATTTCATACTGTCTTGCTTTCCCATCCCTTTGTGTCACACTGTGGATGATTCATTGCAACATCTTCCCTTTCAATAATAAGCTCCATTTGTGTCTAAAGTACATGGGACATTTAATTTTGTCTATCAGTTCATTTGTGTCTAAAATGCATGGAACATTTAATTTTGTCTTTAGTTTTATGTTCTAGTTGGTTCGTTATGAAATAAGCCTGGTTAGTCTGTGGTCTGTGTTTGTTTATTGTTTCATCTGCAAGATCCAAATAAATTTAACTGGGTTTTTGCATGGGATGCAGATGAGGTGATCCAGCTCTGTGCTGAGGCTGATTCTTTCCTTTCCTTTCAAATATGTTAGACTCATTTGATTAATTGTCACCTCCCGCACTTTTTACATCTCCCAAACATAAAGTGAGGCATGTCTCTTTGTGAATTATGAGAAGCACTAATAATAATCCCTTATAAAAACAAAATTCCACAGCTCCTTCCATCTATCTTCAGCCTGGGTACAGAATATATCTTTCTAGTCAGCGGTTACCAAGCAAGTGGCAGGCACTCCTGATCTCATTTATCTACAAAATTATCCCTTAATTTGCCTATAATTTCCCTGGGGTAAGTCTAAACCCAAGGACAGATTGATTGCCCACTGCTCTTCACCCCAACCAATTAGGCATGGTTCACATGACTGCCCAGAATTACACCTCCAGTCTTGCTCACAAGCCCGAGGGAAATGTTACTCAGCCTTGTTCCCCAACAAACATGCAGCTCCAGAGAGCCAACCTGGGGATGGGAGGAGGTTATTGCTGACTGTAGAAGTGTTTCATTTGTTGTTTGTGTTTGTTTTTGGTTTTTGTTTCCCTCAAACATCTCTGTGTTGATTGTGTTATTAAGCCAATCTCCTACTATAGTTCTTCTGAGTGTCATTAGAGAGAATGTGTGTGTGTTGCTGGTGTCTGGAATAAAAGAAGGAATTATTTCCTTCATGGAATGAGTTTCCCTTGGCCCTTTAAGGCAGTAGTGTACTAAGATTGTTCTCATTGAGCTACAGCCTCCTTGTCTTCAAAAGGCTTCCTCTCTCCATGGAACCCAGAAGGAATGGTGGCAAGTCCAGACAATTCCTGTAGATAATCCCTGGACCCCTATTAACAAGCACAATAGGCCATCTCTTTAGGGAGCAGAACCAATAGGATAGGTACAGATATGGGAGGGATGTTTTTAGTACTCTTCTGTTATGGTCAGTAGAGTTATGTGTCCACCAAAGGCAGGTTTTCCACTGAGTCCACTCAGTCTCTCAGGCTTAGTTCTGTGGAAATTCCCTCATAGACATGTCCAAACAATGCATTTACATGTTTCTATGTCTTCCTTGATGTAGTTAGGCTAACAGCAAACATTCAGTGTTGCTTAAGTGTTATCTGCTAGCTAGTGAAGAATCACTATCATTTTTCTTCCTGAACTATGCCCTCTGCCCACCACAAACTAAGTTGTTAAAAGAATAAAGACTAGTTGGTTTACTGAAGGTTCCCTGGGTACCAAAAATCACTGTTAATGTACTACCTCGTGTAATTCTTATGATCATATCATGAAAATGATACGAACATCTCTGTCTCAAGGATGTAGACCTGAACCCTAAATGTCTTAAAAGTTACTTGCCTATGATCATGTAACTAGAATGTTTCAGAGGCAGGATTGAGCCAGTTCTTTCCTTATTTTATATCATCCATTCACTTCTTCATCCATTCATTTCTTCTTTCACTCATTTATAGGGAAATATTTGACTATGCTATCCAGGCTGACCCGGAACTCCTAGGCTTAGGTTAGCCCCTTGCCTCTGTGTCCCAAGTTCTGAGAGTAACTATAGGCATGCAGTACCAC
Organism: Mesocricetus auratus; assembly: GCF_017639785.1. NCBI lineage: Eukaryota > Metazoa > Chordata > Mammalia > Rodentia > Cricetidae > Mesocricetus > Mesocricetus auratus. The sequence goes on along the minus strand of NW_024429194.1, from coordinate 34,951,308 downwards.
ACATGGCTCTATTACTTGTTTTGCACTTCTGTGAGGTATGTGCCATTGCCATTTCTTTGTTGCGTACATACAATCTATGTGTGACAGAAAGAATAGCATCAGGACAGGAAGGCCCTTTAACTATAAGCAGTGTTGCTCTCTGTCTGCACACACTAATAAGCTGATGTGTGTTTATGCACCCAACCTCCCTTTTTTGGCTAATAGAGTCATTTAATGCCAATAAATTTGTACCACTCCCTAGCCTCTCATCTGAAACCTGCATTAATACCAATATATACTGCGAGATAATAGTGTTAGTGCAGAATAATTATACAGTGAACTAGTCTGTAAACTAAGGGAAGAAGTAAATAGAGAATCTGACTGATGTTTACGTATCAGAAGACTTGTTTTGTCTTCTTTTATGTGCTGAAGATCAGATCCACCGTGCTGTACACAGTGGGGATTCTTAGCCCCGGCATGCTTAACAACTGGAATGAGATACGTTTTGTTGTTCAGGAACATCTTGGACATTGTAGAACATTAGGAAGCTTTTCTGCCCTCTCCATACCACATACTAGTAGTGTTTTATCCATTCCAGACATGGTAATGTTGTGTAAAGATTTCCTCAAAATGAAACCTTTCATTCTGGTGGGAAGAAGGAGGTTCCTTAAGTTTTGGGAAACAAATGAGATTTGTTCAGGAAGAAAACAAAATAGAAATCTCAGGAAGCTCTTGAAACATACAAGATCCACAACCCACCCCCACTCCCCACTCCCTACCCTTGCTGCTATAAGCTATAACAGTTGCTGGAGACTGGAGACTCCCTGGATGGCTAAGATGGCTGCAATTTGCATAGCCAGATCCAGGGATGCAGCTTTTGTCACTTGTGACACATGCTAGAATGGGCTTTTGGTGACGTAGCTCCCTCTGAGACCCTATGTGCCTCTATGAAACCCAGGGCTCTGTAATCAAACCCAAAGAGATCATTGTTCACTAAGTTGAACTAGGTAAGAATCATAGCTTCGGTCTGTCATTGGTACGTTATTTGAAGTAAATAGATGTTTCTCACACTTCCCTGTGAAAATACACATAACACATATCAAAAGTGTCTCCAGATATGGCCAAATATCTCCTAGGAGAAGAGGTCACTTTGGTTTCAAGTAACCTGGTGGAAGACGAGGGGGACTATGTCACTCATTCATTTGGCAAAATCTGGGCATGCCTATTTGGGGCAGATACTATATTAAACTAAAGTTCACCAAGAATACAAATGTAAATATAATCATTTAATCTCAGCCTGAAAGTGCTCAGATTGGTAAAATAAATAAAAGATAGAGTTAAGTGTAGTGTAAAGATGACTGTGCCAACACTGCTACAGGAACATAGAAGACAAGACGGTGGAGACTTGGAGAAGTGGCAGGACAGTTCTCAATGAAGAATTCTTGGAGCAAGTGATCTGTGAGCTGATTCCAAGGGATTCACCAAGATTTCCCACAGGAAATGACAAAGGTCTCATGATTTATCACTAAGAATCAACTGCTCCAAAGTTTAGTGCAGATCTGATCATTGGAAACATAAAAACAATAACAAAAACCTTGTATTAAAGGAATGACAGAATGCATTGGAAGATGAGAGCCCATCCCATGTTGGCTCACGGTTGTTATCCCTCTTCAGAGAAGACTGAATAGGCACACAAATGCCTGATGCTTTGTTCCAGGTTCACCAGTGAAATAGAACCGGTAGGAAGAGAGGAAAGAACGACGGAGATTTTAAGGAATTAGCCACCCAGTGGGGGTGGGAGAGCTGGCAAATGTGGGAGGGTGAGTACAGGCTGCTGTGGCTCTTGCTGTATGAAGTCCATAGACTGGGTCTTCAGCTGAGGAACTCAGGCAGTCTTTATGTTGCAGTCTCCTAGAATTTCTTCTTACTTCTGTTGGTCTTATTTCTAACCTCTATTGGTCTTCACTGGTAAAATCCTCAGCAGACTAGAAGAGGTCTAACCACATCATATACATATCATTTGAAAAAAATCCCTGCTATATGAAAAGCCTATTGGCTTAAATAGAAGTTGCACTCATAAATATTTTCACAACAACATCCAAATGGGTGTTTGACCAAACAACTGGGCACCATAGCCTAGCCAAGCTGACAAATAAAATCAACAGTCACCTACCCCATGAATCATTTGAACAAGGAAGGGATTATAATCCCTGGACACACACACACTCTCTCTTTCTCTCTCTCTCTCTCTCTCTCTCTCTCTCTCTCTCTCTCTCTCTCTCTCTCTCTCTCTCTCTCTCTCTCTGAAAACCTCCTAGAGTTGGGGAGGTGGGATCTGCCACCTGACATGTCGAAGGCTTCAAAGCCTTTGAAGAAGCTGTAGCTGGAGACTGGAGAGGGACTCCACCTGCTAACATCCAGTGGGTTATTTTAATCCCACTCTTTCAGACATAAAGTCCAATAACCCCTAGTCATCAAATAGGTCTCTCAAGGTTTAGGGGAAAAATCTATTCATACACACACACACACACACACACACACACACACACACACACACACACACACACACACAGGAGCTTGCTTTTTTCCCGTGGCCTACAAGATGAATCTTTTCACAAAATGACAAATGAGGTGGCTTTCTTCTTCCAAATGAAGGACACATTTGTGTATTCGTGCCATCTTCAGAAATGTTTGACTCCAGCTGTGTCTGTACATGGATAAGCTTTTGTTCTTTGCTCATTGATGCTTTTTCTTAATTGGCAATGCGATGAAATAACTTCATTCAGGTCAGAAACACAAGCCCTAAGTATTTGCCCAAGCACGTCCATGCAGATACAAGCAAAATTGCCTTAGTTCTTGGCATGGTGGAAACATGGCTCCCCATGAACATCATTTGGCAGTTTTATCACTATTATCCTCACATTTGAAAAGAGAAATGGCCCAGAAAAGTAGCTCAGGTGTAAAGGTCTGCAAAATTATCTTCATAGATTTGTTGTCTTTTTTCTTTCTGTCATTTCAGCTTAAAAAATGCATTTGTAAAGAAAAGATCAGATTCCTAGACAGAAATCTTTAACTGGTATTTAATTTGTCTCAGAATGATGTTCTTTGACAAGGAATCCATGCAAAAAGAAACTGAGTAAATCTAACTACACTGAACTGTTCACTAAGAAAAGAGAAGAGAGGAGGAAAAGGAAAGGGTTTTCTCTCAAATTTCCCTGACAGAAAAGAGGGGGTGTCCAAAGTCTGTGTGCAAAGGTGGGCACATCCCAAGTAAGTTTGACTGTTGAAGCAAGAGGCCAGAGGGAAGGGGCCTGAGAAGAATTTACATGATAAATTATTCAGGTTTACGAGACAGTGATAAAAATGTAAATGCAACCCTGTCACGAATCTTTACACCAGCTGAATAAAGTCAAGTTAGGAGCTGAATCAGCAGCTCGCCTCTGATTAAAACCAGCCGTACTCACGGCAACAGGAAGAAGGCAGACACTTCATAAGTTCTTTGGAAATTACAGGCAAAGCAACAGAGCGGAGCTGTAAAACCAAGAAAAAACAGTTGGCCGATGCTGAGCCCGGAATGAGGGTTCCATAGTGCTTGTAACCACAGGACGAGGTCCTCTTTAAGTTTCTTAGTGATTACTACTGCGTCATATTTGCTCTTTCACTCAGCACACCGTCTTTCCCCGGAAGTGGTTCTCCATCCTCATTTCATCTTCCACTTGAATCTTCCCAAGCTGTACATGGCAAGTCATGGCCAACATTGGCCCTATACTTGTCAAATGCTGGAGCCCAGGTAGCAAAATGCAAGAACATTGCCCACTTGGCAATTAGATGCATGTCTATTTGAAATGGATTGAGAGACAGAAAACACATACATAAAATGAAAACTTGGTGCTCAGGGTCCTACATCCCTGGATCCAAAGATAGTCACTCTACACAAAAGAAGTTCTCAGCTCAACTTCCTTGTTTCTACTTCAGAGGCAGTGACAGTGTTTGATGTGTGGACTCAAGGAGTCACAAGCAAAGGGCTTGGGACATGTCAGGTGGACAGTAAGTGTTATGTAAGTAAATCTGGGCTCTCTCCAGATGGTGATGGCACAAGTCTGTAATCCTAGCACTCAGGAGGCAGAGGCAGGCAGATCTCCGTGATTTCAAGGCCCGCTTGGTCTACAGAGTGAGTTCCAGGATATCAGGACTGTTACACAGAGAACACCTGTCTCGAAAAAACACATAAGCAAGCAAATACATAAATAAATAAAATTTAAAACTTGGGATCTTTTAAAAACATGACATTTTAAACACATACCACCTTCTTACAAATTAGATAAATATATAGGATGTTTCAGAGAGAAGACCAAACATGCTACTGATCTGCTCACCTGTGTCTGTTTAATATCTCTGCTCCAATGTCCATTAATATGCATAAACAGGCTTGCATGAATAATGGACTGTCTACTATGATCATTCTCAGTGTGGCTATAAGCTCCTATAGTTCACTGTAGTGCTACAATGTAGTGACAATTGTGGAATTCTATCAGTATCATGTAATAACAGTGCTTAATATACCCACTCTTAAGTATTGGCGAAGCAGTTCCTAGACTGTCCATAATTGTGCCTTGCATGATAGGGCACAAACGAACAACAGGACAATGACAGCTTTCCCAACACTGACCGGGAGAGATGGACTTTCCCTGAGCTACTAGCAGTTGACGGCACTGGGTGCTCTCGTAAGACAGATGCACCATTTGTGGGTTTAGATCACAATGCAAAGAAATGAAAACAGACAGGGCATCAGCTTTGCATACCTATATGCTCACCCCAACCAGCTAGAATTTCCCAGGACCCTCACTCCTGCATATCCCTTGCTGCCAAATCAATATCTAACCAGAAATCATGACAAGAAAACATATTCAACAGCCACACAACATTATGCAGCAATGATGCTGATGGCTTCTTATCTGTCTCCTCTGTGCATGTGGCTTAGAGAGATTCCCTCAGCTCTGGGCAGGGGTGCTAGGGAATGTAATAGGATAGGAGTCCTCCTGGTTGTCCTCAGAGTTCTCCCAACTGTAATTCCACCCTGAAGTCCTCCTTCAGGCTAATTCTAACTCACTCCTTTACTTCCTACCCTGCTACCTTCCTTGGCCCCAGAGCCAGCAGGCCAATGTCACTCTAACCATGTCAACCAATGCCAACCGGGAGGGGAGCTGTTTATGAATGAGTCTTTGTCTCCCCTTCCCAGATGGATTTTGTTGTCAGTCTTGCCTGTAACAATACACACAGGACACGAGATGAGGGAATGTGCAGATTAAAGCCAGCCATATTAGTTTGGGAAGTGAGTGGGATGAGGATACCAGGGACATTTCTACTCCACATGGCTTTCTCAGCCTGCTTTCTTCTAGAACCCAAGACCAGTATCCCAGGAATATCATCACTCACCATGGGCTGGGTGAGTGGTAACATTCAATCACCAATTAATCAGTAATCACCCATCAATCACTAATTAAGAAAATGCCTATAAGCTTGCCCACAGCCCAATTTCATGGATGCATTTTCTCAATTGAGGTTCCCTCCTCTCAGATGACTTCAGTTTGTGTCAATTCAACATAAAACTAAACAGCATAAGCCACACCCCTCTTCACTAATGTTTAAGACATCAAATTGGTCTATCCTGTAGTTGGTTAGAAAGAGAGGATTAAGAAACAGCTCAAAATTGCTATGTATCATCAATGATCTGCATACCATGATATAATGACCCCTCCCCAATGGAGTCTGGGATGTGATAGCAGGAACCCTAGCCCAGAAACCCCACCCATTATAACATGGGCTTGGATCCATACATATCAAATGAAGATCTGGAAGGAGTCAACATCACCACCACCAGCCTTTGTGACCCTTCCCAGTATAATAAAAACCAAGGAAGTTGAATTAAATTTAGCAGCCCAATGAGTGAGAAGTTAATAAAAATCAATGATGCTCTACTAAAGTATCATTATGCAAACTGAGGTATAATGCAACGTTTCTGAACTCGTGGTCTGGTTATACTCCAGGGCCTGAGTCATCTTCAAACAAGATGCCATCCCCCATGTGTTGCACACGGAGAATAGAAGACTTTTCAGACCTAATATCTAGGGAACAATTGTGTGGTGGTTGGAAATTGAAGTAAATGAGAGAGTGAAAACAGAAGGTTCTTAGTTGTTCTTTAAAGAACATGGAGCTGTTTTTGAAGGAGACTGAAGTTAAAACTCTAAGCTATCACTCTGTATGCTCAAGGCTGTGATGCAGAAGCACTCTTGTCCATCCAAGTATTCATGGCTAAAACAAGAAGGCTGATACACGGGATCTTCTATATGTCCCTTGTCATTCTGTACAGTATCTTCTTCACCACAGGCTAGAACCTAAGGAAGCAGATGCAGTCTGGAGCCTCACTGGTCACTTTAGCAGAGGACAAGAGCTCTGAATGACTTCCTACCACCCAGCTAATTACTTTCTGATCTTATCACTAATACTCAGAATTCATTGGCCAACGCTACAGATGTGGTACCATCTTGAAAGGGTAGTAGGAAGTATGGCCTTGTCATACATCCTAAAAACTAGAATCTAGAAACACTGCCCCAGCTTCACTAGTGACAAGCATGTCACACATCGCTGTTTTTGCATGAAGCTGAGCTATTCCACTTCAGTAAATGACATATCAGTACTGGAAGACTGACGTGGGATAGCATTAACTGTTTCTAAAAGCAAACATCAACATCAAGAAAACCAGAGGTTGTGTAGTGACTTCAGTGTGGGTGGCTGAAAGTGAAACTGTGCTCAGGGACCATCAGTTGTCACTCTGCTTGGCATGAGTAATTAAAACAAATTTGAAAAATATGGTTCATCTGCCTGATAGGCACAGTGATCACCAGGGTCCAATCAGCTCATTGGAAGTAAAATAGTAGTACAAACTTCTCTCAAAGAGACAGTATAGGCAAAGATAGTGATTGGAGATGTCTGGAACATCTGTACTATCTCAAAGGACAAAAGGAAAAAACCAAAGTGGGTGGTTTATGAATTGTTTAGAGTCCCCAATGTGCTGGGTTATGGGTATGATGTCTGTGGGTATGCTCCTGTTCTAGCTTGGGTCTCATAGCCCTGTTGTTACTCATTAGTGTTACTCTGTGATACTGTATCTTGTATCTTCTATGGATACAGGTCCTCCTGGTGCAGACTAACCCCCCAAAATGCGATGATAGTCCTCAGAGTGTCTGTCAGGTCTCATCCTGAAGCTTACACTGGAGAGTATCAGTTGACACAGGCCACCAGGGTTGCTCCGGGGAGTACAGTATCATTTCTGTACTCTTCATACTGTTTTTCTGGGCAGTGAAATATTTCATGGCTGCTCTCCACCTGCACATTCCTGTCTGTCATACTCCTCACCAAGACTCATCCAAGGACCTCAACACCAACAGTGCTCATCTTGGGCACTACTAATTCTCAGCCCTCCATCACCATTGTTTTCCACTTGGGTCCTCCATCTGCCAAGATACAGCAAGCAGTTTAGCAAAGTAAAAGAAGGCAACTCCATCTCTGTGGGAGGGATCCCACAGCTGTGGCTGACATGGGTGACAAACAACATCATGTTTAATTAAACCGTTCTCTAAGCACTGAGTCATGGACTTTTTGCTCTCCATAAGCAGGCATAGAGAACTTGGGGCTGTGCCATATATCAACTAGACACGAAGCACCCAAGCATCCTCGGGATTACTCCTCATTCTACAGCTATTACATTTCATCACAGATTACTTTAATTTGTGTAATGTATCCAACATTCTTAGGGTGCTGAAGGATCCAGAGCAGCCCTTGTATGTTGTGGTTTGAATGCAAACACCCCCTATGTGCTCATGTGTTTGAACACTTGACCCCAGCTGGCAATGTTTTGAAAGAGCATGGTACCTTTAAGAAGTAGAGTATTACTGGGACAAAGTAGGTCACTGGGGAAGGGGAGGTCAGGAATTGAAGTCTGATAACACAGCCCTAAGTTCTATCTACTTTCTGCTTCCTCATTCACCGAGATGTGAGGAAGTGAGAATCCCCAGTGGTACACTCCTGTCTCCATGTAGCCTCCTGTCATGCCTTTCCCTTCACGATGGACTGTTTGGGTTTAAACTGTGAGCCAAAATGAACCCGCCTTCCTAAACACTGCTTCCCACCAGGTGTGTGATCACAGCATCAAGGAAAGCAACTGTCACTCTTTATGACTGTTTTGATGGTGCTGTTGCTAAATGTCTGATTCCTTTCTTGAGAGGCAACTCTCTTTCATAAGTGGCTCCTTTAGCCACTACAACCAACTTCTAGAAAGCCCTTCCTAAATGCCACATCTCATATAGTTTTTTGTTTCTGTTTGTTTTGTCAGCTGTACACAAGTTGGAGTTTTCTAAGGAAAGGAACTTCAATTAAGAAAATGCCTCCATCATATTACCTGTAGGCAAGGCTTTAGGGTATTTTCTTGATTAGTGACAGATGTGGGAGGCCCCAGGCCACTGAGGGCAGTGCACTCCTGGGAAGGTGGTTCCAGGTCATAGAAGAAGGCAGGCTGAGTAAGCAATAAGGAGCAAGCCAGTACACAGACCCATCTATGGCCTCTATGAAATAAAGCTTTTCTTCCCCAAGTTCTTTATTTTGTTATAGTGTTTTATCACAGCAATAGAGACCTAAGTAAGAGAAGGAGTGAATGGAGCCCTGTTGGCCTTCCACTCTGTACTGCGTGTGTACTATAGGAAAGACTAAGCTTTCTTCTTACGGTAAACATAAGAAACCAGAGGGCAGAGAGTGCATGAATCCTCAAGTCTGTCTGGCATGGAGTCCATTACACCATGAGTACAATGGAGCAGTTAGAACAGAGATTCTCAGCCACAGCTGATTCTGCCCCACAGGAAGACATGTGCCAACTCTGGAGGCCTCTTCAACTGTCACTATGTAATAGAAGGTAGGTCATCCTGGCATCTAGTAGGTAGAGGGCAGAAATGTCACTACCCACCCTGCTCTCAGCAGGATGATCTCCCCACCCCACCCCAAACAAAGAGAATCGGGTCCAGTATGTCAGAAATGCTTCATTACAGGAAAATAAATAAAATAAATCACACTAAAGTCTTAAGAGATACTCAGGAGACATCCTGAAGGACATGTTGAAGAATACTGTTGTGGTTAGGACATGGGGTGGGACTTGGGCAGGCAGTAAGATAAGGCAGAGTAGACAGAGCAGTGTGAAGCAAAGAGGGCAGAGAAATATCACAGGCATTCACAGAAGAATAAAAACCCACGCGTGAGGAAGCAGGACAGAAGATCACCAGGAGGCATAAGGCCAACTTGGAAAGACTGAGAATGTACGTGAGGAAAACCCAGAACAAGACAAAATGCTGCAGGATCTCGGGGTTCATTTCTTGGGACTGCCAACCCGGCCATCACACGACATGAACATCTGTACCCAAAAGATTCTTCTAGTGCCTCTGATGCTTTGCATAGAAAAAAATCTGTTTATGACTTGGATCCATCCCATTGTTTGCAGATGGGAAAATGGGGCAGAAGTGATGAGGGCTCTTATCATCATCAGCTAGTTAGAATCAAGCTTCAGGATTAGATGTAGTATTTACCTCTCTGTGTCCATGATCTAACCTGAGGCACATACTGTTTGGGCCACAGCATGCCCAAAGCATGGGAAGCCTTACCCCCTCATTATCCTTCTCACATTCTGCAAAGATTGTTAGAGGATTTTCTCTCTTTTCTTCATTCTTACTTGAAATGCCCAAGATGTACAAGACCAAATATTCTTACATAAACAAATTAGCATTTTATACTAAAAAAAGAAAAGTATTGCCGAGGAAAGGAAGTGGGAAGAACCAGAAGGACTTTGGCTCTTTAGAGTCACTTTCCTGGAACGGTTATTAGGATGGACAGGTGTTTTCCCTTTCAGCTCTGCATGTGGCCTCAGTTCTGAGGGAGAATAGGGATCTGTCTAGAGAGGCAAGCGACCTAATGCTCCAAAGAATCCCAGGGAGCTTATAGTGGAGGCAGCTTGTACACAGAGCCAACCTTCCTTGACCCACAGAACATTCCACAACTTGAGAGCTCTGTTTTGGAATTGTTCTATTTATTCCTCCCAACTGGGCAAAGAAACTACATTCCCAGGTCTGTGCCATTCAACATGAGGGTTATTTATTTCCAAACAAACAAATTAGACACTGTGAACTTTAAGGCTTTAACACTAACGTGAACTCATCTGCACCAGACAGATGGCATTTAGAATTTTCAAGGAAGAAACTGTTAAATGTGAAGCCTCAATACATTTTGGATGAGTCATCAAGATGAGTGAATTTGCTTCAGTATTAGTTTTCCCATTTCCTGAATAGTTATTTCCTTTGTCTTTCAACCTGACACCTCTGACCCTGACAATTTTCCACTTAACATGAAGGAAATATTTTGAATTTTCCTTTAGTTGAAAATGTCACCTAGGATCATTCTAGAATGTTGCCCCCAGGCTCATCTTAGAATGTTGGTGAGTCAATGTAGATAGATACTTCAATGTGAAGGTTAACTTTAATATGAGGAAGTCAGAACAGCCCGACATATGACTGTGGGTGGATGAGTCAGTGGGTGCACACACATGCGCACTGGAATATTATTTAGCCTTAAAGGAAGAATTCTGTCATTTGTAGCATGAATAAACCTGGAAGACACTATATGCTAAGTGAAATAAGTTAGAAAAAGAAAGCAAACTACTACATGATTTCACAGAACCAAAAGTGCCAATTTAATTTTCTTCTTTGTTTTATACTTTTGTATGTTTTATGGTTTTGTTTATATTTTTGTTTGGTTTGGTAACCCACTGCATTTAATAAGGATTGCTTACATGAAATTGAGTGGAAGGTTATTAAGTTGACTAAGGCAATGTATCTGTGGCTTAATTAACTGCCTGTAGTTCCTTAGGAGAAGATGGAGCCTTATGAGCTCTTACCCTAGCCATGGTGCCATTTGATGGGCACAGTCTTGTACAGGTTGTGTACTGATAGCCACTGCTACAGTGAGTTCATAAGTTTAACAGTCATGCCGTGTTCAGAACACAGTGCTTTACAGCACCTTGTTTTGTCCTCTTGTTCTTACATTCTTTTAACTTGCTGTTTTGACATGCCCCTTGGTCTTGGAGGGGGTGATATAGACTGTCCAAGATGGGGGGCATTTAACAAGTGCTTGCTTTCAGCATATTAGCCAGTTATGGGTCTTTGTATTAGCTATTACCCACCAAAAGCCGAAGCTTCTCAGGCCAACACTAATCTGAGTGTAAACAGAAATATTTAAATGGCAGTTTGATACCAGATCCATTTAGCAAGTCAACAGTAGTAGGCTCCTTCTTAGGACCTATGGCTTCCCTAGTCATGGAATTTGATCAGGTTTATTGATCCCCATAATAGTCTATTGCACCAGTGTGCGTATCTTAGTTGGCATGTGTCTCAGTACCATTCATGGTTAATATCACTGCTGACTTTTGTTCCCTAGAACCCTGATGGCATCTTCTAGCCCCATGAAAGCTAGCTGGCAGGGAGAAAGCTTTCAGCTTCATCTCTCTACATCTTACAATCGAAATGTGTGGTGTCTTCAACAGTAGGCTAAAACTGTCAAGTTTATGGAAATATGGTCAAAGTGTAACAGGTTTCTATTAAAGGGATGAACATTTCTAGAGAATTAACTTAGATCAGTGTAGCTATAATTAATAAAATGGTGTTTCGTGTGTGAAATTTATCAGGAAAAAAAGTGTTTTTATCACACACATGCAAAAGGTGACTATTTGAAGTAATAACTGGCTTGATTGTGATTTTCGGTTCCAACAGTTATGTATATAAAAACATCATATTTCAGACATTAGAAATATGCATTACTTGTAAAATAAATGAATATGAAATTTAGAAATACTTTCTGAGTCAGGAGGCAGAGGCAGGCAGACCTCTGAATTTGACACCAGCCTGATCTACAGAGCAAGTTCCAGGACACCCTCTAAAGCAATACAGAGAAACCCTGCCTTAAAAAAAATCTCAGAAAGAAATAAACCACAAAATCCCTCTCTTGTGTGAAATCTAGGCAGTAATATATGAGATATGTTGACAAAAATATATGTGAGTACACTATAATATGAAGAGAGGAGAACAAGGAAGGCTAATGTAAGAGGATGAGAAAGGACTGAATGCAGGTAATGGACATTCCTTATAAAAGAGGATATAAAGCTCATTGTTTCTCTAGTTCTAATTCTGTCATGGAGTTTTGTTGTTGCTATGGTAGTGGATAATAAATGTAAAATATAATCAATATTGAAGTGTAAAATTTAATATGAAGTATCACAGTTTCTGTTTTGAATGGCAACTCTAACTTAGCTTGTTACTCAAGTTGTATAGACTTGGGGGCTGGTTACTTTTGGCATGTGATCCTTGTATTTATTTGCAAGGTTTTTTAATAACAAAGTTCACAAAAAAGTTTAAAATGCTAAAGTTAAATTCTTAAGTATCTCTCTCTCTCTCTCTCTCTTTTTGGTTTTCCGAGACAGGGTCTTTATGTGTATTGTTTTGGAGGTTGTCCTGGAACTCGCTCTGTAGACCTGGCTAGCCTCAAACTCACAGAGATCCATCTGCCTCTGCCTCCTGAGTTCTCCGAGTGCTGGGATTAAAGGCATGCACCACCAACACAGGGCTCTTAAGTATCTCAAGTACTAAAGTTTAGAAGTTACTAAGGATGGGCCTATCACAACATATATCAAATGATTCTTAGGTTAATAATCTCTACCCCTAAGGCAGGTATATACACACACACAAACACACACACACTAAATTTATGCATATATTTCCAGAGCCTAGTATTTACTGAACTTTCAATATATATCACTATTTCCAAACACATTAACAGTGGTAGAGGAGGGCCAGAGAGCAGAGAAGCTGGAATAGTTTGGCTCACTTAAAAATTATTCATAACTAACTCCTCACAAGCATTCCTCAACTTGAGGTACTTGATTCTCTAGCCTGAATCACCCACTGATCTGGCCAACATCATGTCTTGAATGTTTGAAGCTACAATCAAAGCCTCAAATGAAAGCCTTTGCCTCTCAGCTTTCTTCTGGCCTAGAGCACAGATGTGGCCCTTGAAGATGTCACTGCCATCCCACAACTGGAAAGTGAAGTCCATGGCTGAAATGAAGGCACTGAAAAAGAAAAGGTACCTGTGAGCCCGAGTGACTTCAGACTTATTGTTCTGACCTTGATGTGCTTATCTCTAGATTTCTTGTTATGTTAAAAAAAAAGACTTTATATGTTTAAGGAATATAGATTTTCTATGAATTTATAGATAAAATTTTTCAAAAGAAAGAGAAAAATCCCAATTCCAGTTTTACAATTACATAGTTTAGTCTGTCATGGTCGCTCAAGTTGATAATGTGAGAAGAAATATCCAATCAGTTTGAGATTCCTCCATCTGCTATAGGATTGTCTATCAGCTTTTACTATTGGAAGGTAAATTGATGGGACCACAGCCATGAGACCTCATTGAAAGTGCCTTTATTTCTCCAACCCCTTGATTACTATCTCCTTTCGTGTACCCCAGTTTCTGTATACTGCACTATCTGCCCCCACAATGATTAGAACCATTCCTTGGCTGACCAATCCTGCCTTTTCTAGGATAATCTGATACACTGTTATGCAAATGTCCACTAAGTCTTGCTAAAGAGCAAAGTAAGGAAATAGAGGGAAGACAAGAGGAGATAGTCTGTCTACTAAAGTGACTTGTGGAAGGTTAGCAGAAAGTTTAGGCCAGATACTGAGAGTCATTAATAATTGACTGAGACACTCAACTGCATGAAGCCATGGACAGTGTAGAGTAGCAAGGAAGATGGAGCTGAGCTTCAGGGTGATCAACATGAGAGCAGCACAAAACAGGAGGCTGCTGTAGATCTGGGATGAAACAGGAAGGTATAGATCCCAGGATCTGATGCTTAATTGGATGTGCTGAGCTAAGGACAGAGAAAGATACTAATGGCAGGGGATATAGACTAGATGACTCAGAAGATGGGGATCAATTTCAATAAAAGTAGAGAAGAGAGTGTTCTAACCATGGTCACTAAGAAAGAACTCAAAGCAGATCAGTATTGAAAGTGGGGAGCTGGACAAGATGGCACTAAAATTGGAGGGGAAAGAATCCTCCTCATGTAGGGTGGAGTGGGAGTCATGGCAATGAATTGGTCTTCTGAAGGAGGGCATCCACAGACAAATGGTGAATATGCCATGGCCTATCCTAGGGATGGCACATGAGAATGCCAGTGTATACCTGTTTGTGCCAACTCACCTGGCCCATGCAAGTCTTCCTCTGTCTTACCTACTGGGAGAGACCAAGGGTACTTGAACTTTTCCTAGACAGCATATTATTCCTAGACTGAAATTTTGGAAAGCACCCTAGAATCTTCACATTGACATGTGACCCAAAGGAGTCGGGAGGTGGGTTTTTCCTTTGATTTTTATTTTACTTTTATTGATTCTTTGTGGATTTTGGATCATGAATTCTGATCCCACTTATCTCCCTGTCTCTGTCCCTGTAAGTCATCCATCTACCCTTGCAACCTCCTCCCTTAAATAAAAACTAATTAAAAAGAGCAAAAACAGAGAGAAATAAACAAAAAAAGAAGAAGAATCTTATGGTAGAAGTTATAGTGTAACCCACTGAGACACAAGAATCTTACTGTAAAATTTATAGTGTGACCCACAGAGACACACAGTTTACCCTTTAGTCCAGTCATCTTTCAAGTGTTCATTTCCACAAGTCATTGATGTTGCTCAAGGCCTCTGATTTATGCTATCAATAGTGGGTTCTCACTGGGGCTCCACTTGGATATGCTGTTGTTGTTTCATGTCATGGAGATCCTGCTGTTTTGGATCTGTAGGTTCATCCCTTCACCTGTTTCAACAGTTCATAGACACATTGGATGTTGAGGTGGGCCAACTCATAGCCCTGGTTCTGGGCCTGGATTGTAGCTGGCTGGGTTGCTCAGCCTGCCAGCTTTCCTTTATCCTCACTACCCTCACTGAGCTCTCCAGGACTGCCTTGGTTAGCTCACCCAATGCAGCCTACAGAAGGGAGTGGTGAGGCTGTTGTTGAGGAGTGGTGAGGCTGTTGTGAATGAGTGGTGAAGCTGTTGTGGATGAGTGCTGAGGTGACTGTAAATGAAGTATTTCTCTGCTATTCTACTCCTGCTGGGATGATTTATTGAATGTCATTCTAGTGGGGCAAAACAGAGTGCAAGGGTTGGAGTGAGGTGGTTAATGGCAGGGAGAGTGGAGGCAAGATTTATATCCTGAACAGGGGATGCCAATAGGGCACCTCACAATGGAAGCTAACCATAAAGTCTACTGGGACCCCAGAGATATGAACATTTAGATTTGGCACATAGTCAGCTTAATTGGGGATGACACCTGAGGTCATGGCAGAAACTGATCAAGTAACTTCAGGCTTGCTTCTGACTCCTCTGACCCTACATGTAAGGTTATCCTGGTTTTAGGGGCTCCCTTTGTTTCTATCCCTCCTGTGTGCAGTTAGTAAAAATGACAACCTTCATTCTATCATTTACATTTGCCCAGAGATATGAAAGCTACCTTGAAACATAATCTGTATTCAATAAACAAAGGTAGCAGACAGACTCAATGGAGAAAGAGGCTTCCTTTTCTCCCAGAATAATTTATCTCTAAGAACTTCTCTAACTAGCATTTACTAAGCCTATATTTTGTCAAGGTATTACAAATACCCCATTGTGAAGGTCCGATAGAGCCCCTACCTTCAAAGAAATAAGTATCTAATAAGATACCAGGACAGAGAAAGATGTGATCAAAGTATGGGGGTACATGGATCTGGAAAACTGAATGGTGCTTCTAGCTGTAACAAGGAGAGGACTCCTCGGGAACATTTCCCTTGTTGTAGGACCTTTGTTCTAGGAAAAGCCACAGGGCATGGAGAATTTTTCTGGCCACCAGCATTGTCTCGGAGTCAATAAAAAATAGCCTTCGATTATAGCAAGATATTGTATCTTGCCTAAAGTATGCTGCCTTGAACTTAGGTCAAGAGTTATTGATTATACTAGAATGTATGTGATTGGCCTTCAGCAACGATGCTTGAGAACTTACATGCTATGTGTGGTGACTTACTCATGAACGCTGGGAGCTCTGAAAGTGTCCAGCATCTGAGAGGAGCTCTCCTCCTGTCTGAGGATGACATGTTTGTGTTGGTGCCACTCCCAGTGGAGCAGAAAGGAAGTGCACAGAACCTACTAAACTACCCCCACCAGGCCAGGCAGCCATAACCCTGCATAAACCCCTGGACCTGGGGTGTCACAACCCTTCCATCTAAAGTCCTGCCCTTCTTCCTCTCTGCCCCTCCTTCCTCTCTGCTTCTTTCTCCCTACCCTTCTCTCCTCTTTGCCTCAATAATCTTGTACTTCCTTCCCAATGGTAGACTGAAGTAAAGGATAGCTTCAGTCTGTCTTGTTTTTTCAGATCAGGTGACGCTGCTCCTCTGGAAATAGACAACCTAAGGAAAAGGGCCTACTACTTCTCCTTCTGGAACCTAGATAGATTTCCCGTAGGAGACACTGAGGGGCTACCAGATGAGGGAGTGAGTAGTTAGACAGTGGTAGTCAAAGAGAAGTCTAAACTGAAGATAGTTTTATGGGACATCCTCTTCAAAGAGGAATGAACAGTCATAGGCATATATAAGACACAGGGGTGATGGACAGAAGTGAGTGAGAATTGAGCAGGAAAAAAGAAGGGAGGAGATGGATGGAAGTGGGAGTAGAGGAGAGGCTTTGGGACATCTATACTTGAAGCAGCAAACACCTACCTCACTCTACAATGTCTAGGCCCACTGTGGGTTCAGGTAGGAAAAAGCTCAAAAATACCTAAGTACTAATTCTGTCCTTGACAGGAATTTTCATTTGTAGTTCAATGTCAGTGGTACCAAAAGAGGTCAATGTCCCGTGAAGGGCCTGAGATCCGTCAATGTATGGCTGGGAAACCACTCTAACCATGGAGAATCTCTCTCTCTCTCTCTCTCTCTCTCTCTCTCTCTCTCTCTCTCTCTCTCTCTCTCTCTCTCTCTCTCTCTCACACACACACACACACACACACACACACACACACAGATTCTTATGGTGATCTGAGTTTTTCTCCCCACCACTAATGGTATAAGAACAATCCAAAAAAGTTCTGGACTTGTCCCAGGAAGCTGGCTGGTGATGACCTCCATCATCCCTCGTCTTGGGATCCTGCTGTATCTGTCTTCCTGTCACTCATTTTTGTCCTTGGTTTTTGTGTTACTCTATTCTATCCTAAAGCTGTGGATCTTCTCCATTAAAACCAGTGAGGAAAGAGAAGAAAATCACAGCAGTACTGAATTCCTCCGAGACATCGAATGCTGTCCCAGGGCCTCCTCAGCCTGTCAGCTTTTGCTTAGAGAAAACAGAGAGTCTAAGACACAGGTCATGTTTGTCCCTCTCACACCCGGTGTTTGCTATTTCTGCTCCACACCATCATGGATAATGAAAGTCGACTGGCTTCTTGGGTTTCCTTTCTCTCTGCCACTGTCATTTCCATTTGCTGGGTCTCTTGCTTTTTTAGCACAAAGTTGTTGTGCTTGGGCTCTCATTTGCCAGGCAGTGATAAATTCCAAGAAAAACCCATTCTTATTGAGTTATTTTTGGAATGTTATGCAAACATGTCTAAATGATGTGGCAACCAGTTCTGTTCTGAGATCTGGTTTTGACTTCAGGTTAATTCAAGTAGAGAAGAGAAATGAAGAAAGAAAAGCCTCACAGACTGAGGCGCTCTCTTTCATCTTGGGAGGTATATTTTTTAAAATTCTACTCCTTTCATACAAACGTTTGAGCTCCTTTTCAGCACCCAGACAATGAAAATCCCATTCCACAACCCATCTCTAAAAATAGAACAAATCACAAGAATTCTAGGCCCACCCTAGGCATGCTGGAATATACAGAAGGAAATCTCTCTGTTGGGTTCCCTAGCAGAAGACATACTAACCCAGGTCAGTAGCCCACCATGCATGAGGCGTAGAGCTGTGAACCCCATTTTTGAAAAGACTTATTCTTGTGAGCTTGGGTCTTGATCTAAGTTATATTGTCCTAAGGAGTTTGAAAACAAAGAAACAGAAAAACAGATAGAAATGGCTGCCTTCCAGTCACGTATCCTCTACAGTCAACCCTAAGTGGTAATTTAGTTAGGACCAAACTCCAAAGTCAGTGGAGCCATACATTTCTGTTTGCTTTTTAATGAAGCATTCTATTCCCTTACATGTCACCAATTTTGGAAATTGCTAAGTAAGCTGCTTGGATAGAAGGTTATAGCCACTAATGAAACTTGTTCCCACCAAAGAACCACCTTTCAGAAACTAGTGCAGGAGTGTGGAGGGTGCAGAGGGAGAGTGGGAAGAATCCTGGACACATGATCTGAGCACCTGTTACAGCAGGAGCCTATCTCAGATCTATTCCAAAGACTCTACAAATGCAGGAACCACTAAAAGCAGGCATATTAACAGCTGATCTTTGAAAGTCTCAATCTATCCATCTTAAGAGCAGAAGGACAAGACCCAGAACCTTAAGATATGGTTCATAGATCTCATGATACTTAAGATTGTCAACTTGACAAGATCTAGACTCATCTACAGCATGTAGGCCTCTGAGCATGTCTGTGAGAGATTACCTAGATGAGTTTATGAGGTGAGAAGACCCACCGTAACTGTAGGTAGTATGATCCCATGAGGCCTGGATGGAATAAAATGAGAAAACAAGTCAAACACACGCATCCACTTCTCTCTGCTTTCGGCTTGCAGATACAATGTGACCAGCAGCATCAAGCTCCTGCCAGTATGACTCTCCTTTCTCACCATGAAGGAATGTACCCTCAAATGTAAGCCAAAACAAACCTTTACTTCCTTCAGTTGCTTTGGTCAGACATTCTGTTGCAACAATGAGACATACAGCTAATACAGGTCTCTAGAATTGCAAAACTCCATTTCATAATAATTTCCTTATCCAAAATGCTATTCTATGTACACGTTCCTGACTATACAGAGCAGAATTCATGGACAAAAGAGACTGCAATTCTTTGATGAAAACTTTGATCACAGCTGCACAAACCATCCCCCATTGTCTGGGAATTCTAATAAAAAATGCACTGGACTCTCCAGCTGACCCCATCTTCGTTTTCAGTCTTGAGTGTCTTTACATTCTGCATTCTCTGGTCAGACTGAGTATGAATTCTTCTCTAGTCCCCTTCACTATTGCCTTATATTCCTGCACTCTCAGTGCCTTCTTTCCATGGATGCCCTCAGTACTCTGCTCAGGACTCTATCTCCCTATTCTGCAAGGCATCCCTTAGACTCTTCCATCTCCACAATTTCTCCCTCAGGCTCCTGTCTCTTCTCAGAACCCCACAAAACAAGTTGCTGCACTCTGTTTTCCTTACACAATCACATTTCTGTTGTCTATCACTTCAGATCCAGGGACCCCTTTGCTCCTTAATCTGCTCCTGTTCTGCCATGGTCCATTTCACAGGAGTACATCTGGCCAGTCCTCCCTTCCTGCCCTTTTTGCCCTTTGTTTTCACAAATCCTGTTGCTGTGCAGACATTAGATGCAGTGAAATATGCACAGTCAATGTTCAGAAGGAGTACTCTGTACACACACACACACACACATACACACACCCACAGGGGGGGAGGGAGAGGGGGAGGGAAGGAGGGAGAAGGGGAGGAAGGGAGGGAGGGAGGAAAGGAGAGGGGGAGAGGAGAGAATGCAGAGATCTCTAAGATGAATGTTCATCCATGAAAGAATAAACAGTTCTCTGTTCTCCTTCCCTTGTCCAGCACGCACGTTCCTAAAGCCTTTTCATGAAAACAATCCTGTATGACTGGACCATTATTTACTCTGTTACCACAGGTAGTCCAGAGAGAACATCCCCTGACCGTGGATCTCCTTTTCATCCTTGAACCTTTATCTCCTCATTCACCCTTTGCTGAGTTTCTAGCCCCATCCCAATAAGAAACCAGCATGGTGGTTTTTGCAAAATGGATCTATTTTCTCAACACCACTTGTTAAAATCGCAGTTGTTACTCTGTGCCTCTTGTTTCCCCTGACTAGGCTACCTTATTATGCATAGATTCTCTATTTCCATCACTGTACTTCAGAATTTCAGATGAGCACCTGCCACAGTGTGGATGCCCAATAAATGCCAAGGGAAGAATGAATGACAACAAGCTCAGAAAATGTGTCAATAAGAACTTGGTGGCCCTAAACTGACACACACACAGGGTAGATGAATGGGAGGGAGTTTATTCTCATGTTGTCACTTCTGTTCTTCAATACAATGACTGTGTAATACACTCAAGGGCTGGCGGATACAGTGGGGTACAGTTCATTCAGGGACAGTTTCTTCTTTGTCCATGTATAATAGTGTGCCCAATGGTTCAGGATGCAGAACACAATCAGGTCAGCCTCTTGAACTAGGAAAGAAGGCATCTGGGAGCAGAGAATAAGGAAAATCAATGGAATGATTTCCTTGGATGAAAAGAAGCTGATGGCCCCAAGGATAATAGAAACAGAGGAGAAAGGCAAATTCAAATGGGACCAAAGATTAGACTGGGATTTGCATCCTCATTAGAAGAGCAGGATTCAGGACCCAGATGATCTCAACAAGTCTTCCAGGAGGAAATCTACCTGAATGATTAAAAGGACCCTTAACCACCCCACCACCACCTCTAACAGCTATTCTTGCATCATGGTTCATTGTGTCTAGAATCTTGGTATCTATAGGTCACCTGGAAACCTGCGCTTATATGCAGGCCAGTCAGAAAGGGCGTGATCACAGTGGTGGGTACCCATCACTCTTCATGAGGCCTGTTTTCAAAAAGATGAATGTGGAAGGGCCTGGATCAATACTGACTTAACCAGGCAAATGAGACACTCAAGTTCCCCCTCCCAGATTTTCAATTTGGAGGCAGGACTGTGTTGGACAGAATATTTGAGCTCTTGGACCTCAAGAGAGTAATTCCATCCCACCTGCTAATTAGGACTCTACCAGTTACTTTCAAATAAAAAGATAAGACCACATTTATAACATGACAAGGTGGTTACTTCTGGTCATTTCAGAACCTGCAGAACACATCTGCAATGAATGTGGTCTTTTTGGGGGGGGTACCAGGTATAGTCTTGGATTGTTGAGAAGTGTGATCCAAAGAGAGGAAAATAAAGCCAGGATGGGAAAAGACGGGGGATGAGTAAGTGCACCTGTCAGAAAAAGAGATAATTGCTAAGGATGCATGTTTGGAAGCTGTGAGTGCTGAGGAGAAACCCACCAATGCAAACATGAGGAATTATTTATCCTCAATGTCCCTGGGAGAAGGTGGAGTTGGTCTTTGGAGCCTAGAGGCTTGTATCACCTTCCAACCAGCACTATTAAAAGCGCCTGCTAACACTCAGTGGGTAGCACAGGCGTTACACAACCTCTGCCCTGCTGTCCAACCCCAAAGATGCTGGCAGCTCTCATTTTGCAAAATGCTATTTTTAAAACAACCAAATCTCCCCTCACTACAGCCCAGAGGAAGGAACTGGTTGCCTCACCAGTTTTTGGCACCAAAATGCCTTGTGGTAGACGTCTTCTGCTGTCACACCGTCCTGATTAAGATTAATCATCCCAGTGCAAGTGAGTCACTCAAAAGGATGGAAAGAGTGGATAAAAGATGGTAATTACCCTCCTCCCCACCCCCACCCCCGCCATCAACTACTTCAATGTTTGTTCTGAAAGATCCAGAAGAATCAGGAGTGGAACACAGGAATTTCAAGTGTGGAACATGTAATAAACGAGAGCAAGTGAAAAACCTGTCATGAGTTCTGTTTATCTTCAGTTCGGTGACTTCCAGAAGAGCATGCACTTGGCTGCTAGTCCTGGAGGATGTGACTGTTGCAGTTGGAGGGCCTTGACCTGAACTCTTAAAACTCACAGTTGACCTTGTCCAGCCCTAACTAAATAAGCCCATAGGTACCACCTCTCCTTCACAGACCTGCCCCCCAGTCCCAGGTGGAACCCATTTGGGGTAGATCAATAATCTATAACCATGAGAGAAACTTAGAGACAAAGCATATAGCTACTAAACTCAGGACTGCATCACGAAGTAAATAAATATTATTTATAGATCCTCTTTCCCTTGCCAGACAGTGAAATTGTTTATTCTTTCTGAATGCTTTCTCTAAGGCTCAGATTTGCACATCTCCTCGGAGTGTATCTCCCAGACTCCCTACTTCCTGGTAAGCCCCACCCCCTAGATTTCCTTGTTGACAAAATGGACCTGCACAAAGTATCTCAGATCCTTTGGGAGTATGTATAGGATAACTATAAAGTCCTGACCATGACTCTGGTTGCAGATTGAAAATGATCATCATCTGTGCTTTTGTTTCTCCATCCCTTACCTTAACAAAAGGAAGCAAGGCTTGGCAAGGAAGAAATGTATAGCTTTGCGGATTCTGTGCACTCAGTAGGAATCGGATTGTCATGACTATTAGGAGAAGAAGCAGGCAGATTGTCAGGAGCCTGAAAACCACAGCATCTGGGCCAGAGCATGGCACACCCAGTATCCACTGGCAGATGAAGAGAGAACGTGGCTAAGAATTCCTACCAACAAGTTGCATGACCTGAGATAAACTATATCTGCTTTCTGGCTACCAGAAAATATTCAGTTTGACAAAGGAGTTTACCACTCTTCTTACATCTCCTCTTTCTGTCCTAGCATCCTGGAGAATGTACTTGTCCTAGAGCCTGTCATAACCTTCCCTGTCTCCAATGAGTCAATTTGGAGACAGCCCTACCCTGCCCTACCCTGTCCTACCCACCCTTATCCTGCCCTGTCCTGCCCTACCCTGTAACCTGCCCTGCCCTACTCTGCCTTACCCTGCCCTATTCTGCCCTATCCTGCCTTATCCTGCTCTGCCCTACTCTGCCCTACTCTGCCCTATCCTGCCTTACCCTGCCCTACCCAGCTCTACCCTGCCCTACTCTGCCCCACTCTGTCCTATCCTGCCCTATCCTGCCCTAACTTACCCTGCCCTAACTAACTCTGCCCTATCCTGCCCTACTCTGCCCTCTCCTGCTCTATCCTGCCCTATCCTGCCCTACCCTCCTATCCTACATCTAAATTTTGGAGTGTATGAGCCTTAGCCTTAAATTCTTTCTTCAGCCTGGTCTTTAATATCTAAGAGAAAGCTTTGCCTCCATTGGCTTTAATACAGTGCCGTATCTAATTTTGTCTAGCCTAGGTCATTGTGAAAAATACATCTGCAGCATCCCCTCTTTGAGTAGCATACTTACAAAAGACGCTTCAGGAAGTTGTCATCCTACTTGCCCTTCTGCCATTCAAGAACATATGGTTTGTCCCCTCAGGAGTACGAAGCATTAAGCCGGCATCAGAGAAGAAGAAAACTTCACCAGACAACCAAACCTGAGAGTCACTAGACACCCAAACTTGTTAGCATCTTGATCTTGGACTTTCTAGCCTCTAAACCTTCAAGAGATAAAATTCTATTATTTTTTAAAATATATTTCCATCTAATTTAATACAGAGATCTTTTTAACATAACAAAATAAAGTACAACAGGATAAAATAAAAACCATCATATCAAAGTTGGACAAACCAAGCCAACAGAAAAACAAAAGAGCCTCGAGTGAAGATACAAGAATCAGAGGCCGACTCACCTACAAATTCGGGAGTCTCAGAAGATTTCTAAGCTGAAAGCTACAGTACATACACAGAGGACCTGGAGCAGACCCATCCAGGTCCTATGCATGCTGCTTCAGTCTCTGGGAGCTCATATGCTCTGTGTTCAGTTGTTTTAGAGGACCTTCTTCACCATCCTTTGTGTCTCCCCAGCCCTTCTGCCTCCTCTTCCGTGGGTTCCCTCAGCTCTCTGGAAAGGGATTTGATAGAAACATCTTGTTTAGAGATACATGTTCCAAGCTCCTCTCTCTCTCTCTCTCTCTCTCTCTCTCTCTCTCTCTCTCTCTCTCTCTCTCTCTCTCTCTGTGTGTGTGTAATGTCTGGCTGTGAATCTCTACCTATTCTTATCTGCTGCAGGAGGAGTCTCTCTGATGATGGCTGAATAAGTCACCAACCTATGAGTCTAGCAGAATATCATTAGAAGTCATAAAATTCCATTCTTTATAGATTACGCAGTCATGGGTATTTTGTTACAACATTACAAAATCGACTAAGGTAGCCCCCATGCATATACTTGGCCACAAAATGGTTGATCATAATGCAAAGTTTTATTTGAGAACAGTATCTGGTTGCATTCTTAAGTTATAGAAAAGATAAATTTAAAAGATACATGTATCCTCAAACAAGTCATCAAGGAATACTATAATTCTTTTGACCTTAGTCACTGGTACCCTCATGTTACTCTTCTTACCTAATCTGTCTTTTCTCTCTCTCCCTCCTTCCCTCCCCTCCTCAATCACATGACAATAAGTTAACTGGATCTTGACCCCAGCTGGATAAAAAGATAGCTGGCACAGGGTCCATCAGTCACTGGAAGGACAGAGCAGCTTCTACCCTACTTCCCAATGGTATTTGCCCTGACAGTCTCACCCCCACCCGCCAGGTCCGTGACTTGCTGAAGAACTAGCAAATATCAGACTAAGAAATCTCCAGATCCCTACCAGACCAATTCTCTTCCTTTTAGGGATAGGAAAGCTGAGGCTCTGAGAGGCTAAGGCAGCCCGTCAGAGTCTCAAAGCCACACAGTTCAGATAAGCCCATTAAATCTGCCTCACGTCTTTTCCCCTCAGGACTCACCCAGGCACCCATCCCTGCAGACCATTTTGGAAGCTAGAACCATTTAGACAACAATCTTCACTTAGTATTCAACCCAAGCTTCCCTGAAATGGAAATTCAGGAGATGCTGAAGCAAGCAGATGATCAAAGGATCTATAGATGAATAACAGTCCCAGAAGACAGGATTCTGTGACCCAACTGTGCTCCCCAAAGCTCAAGGCATGCTGGTATTTTGCTTTGTTGTTCCTTGTTGACCTAAGCCCTTCATTGTGTCTTCATTTCTTGTTTTGTGGGAAAGAGAAGGGTCTGGAAAGGCACAAGAGGCATTTTATTGGTCAAAAATTGGCAAGACCTCATATTTCTGCTTCATTGGTATGCCGAGCCACTGGTGGGGATGAGCCTTTGCCTCTTGGCTCCTCCTGGCGCTCTGTAAATTCACGCTTTTTAAATTTTACACAGCAGTTTACAGGCTGTGAAGAGGGGAAGCTGGGAAATCTGTCGTCAGGGGCTGCGCTGAGCAATGAGAATCTTCTTGGTTTTCCTTTTCTTCCCTCCTAGTATGAAGCCTTATAAATGGCCACTTGGACTCCCTGGGGAGATGAGAAAGGGAACGTGGAGGGCAAGCCATGAAAGAGCATACAGGTTGTGAAGAGACCTTTGGGAAATCTGAGACACTGTCTGTCTCCAATCAGTTAGGTTATTTGGGGAAGACAATGTTCTGTGGATAATCTTTACCGTCTATCAAGTGGGGCAAATGGCAATGTGATTTTAGGTGGAGTTTCTCAATATGTTTTATGAGTTCACATTTTGGGAGGAGTGTTTAGGATAAACGTGGAGGCCTCTAACGAGCTCAATACTATAACATTTTCAGCTCTCTCCAGCTTGCCTAGAGCATCATGACCTACATACAATTCCCCACAGCAGCCAGAAGGTCACTAGAAATGGTTAAGTGACAGAGATCTGGCCTTACGTAACCTTTAAAAAGCTAACCTTGAGAAAAATGTTATTTGTAGGATAGCTAAGCAAGGGACAAGATAACTGATCGAATTTTATTGATAGAATGAAGTTGGGGGAAGAAAACAAACAAGCAAACATTTTATAATTTTACTGTCTCTTTTAAGACAACTGGACCAGAATGGAAGGTGAAAAAATGGGAAGTGAGAAGTGAGATGGTGAATTGAAAAATGTACTATCGACACCACCAACACCAGGTCTTACAGAATATTTAATAAAAGTTCATCGGATGCCAGTCATCTTTGGAGTACTTTCTGATTATCACATTAGTCCAGTAGCAACCCCTCTGGAAAACATCTGTCTTCAAAATATTTACATTAGGATTCATAACAGTAGCAAAATTACATTTATGATGTAGCTACAAAAATAATTTTATGGTTGGGGGTCACCATAAAGGGTCACAGCATTCAGAAAGTTGAGAACTACTGCCTTAATCCATATGCATTCTCTTGTGAGATGAAATCATTGTTGCAGGCAAAGAGAATGGGAACCCCACACAGCTTGCCTACCATGTGCAGGAGCAGCCAAGAGAAGAGGCCTCGACGTCTCCAAAGGCCCATGCTCACCTTCTCAGATCAGAAACTCTCAGAGCACCCTGATTTCCCACTTGGAAAACTGTTTCTGATTAGCATGCACTAAGTGTACTGACTACTGGCATTCATTGTCAGTTTTTGGTACATGCGGACCATATGCTCTAATCAAACCCAGCCTTCTTTCCCAGCATCTAGGAATCACTACTCTCCATTTAAAGTCCTGATTCTTGTTCTTCCTCCCAAAGGATGAATGACCTAATTGTAGCATCTGTGAGAATGCAAAAGAGAGAATGGATGAAGTAGCTTTTAGAGGAAGAAAAAAATCAGGCCTGTTCCCAAATTGCCTTATCGCTAATCTTGAGCTCAAGGATCCTCTGACTATTCCTTTAGTAAAATGTCCTTGTCGGATTGGGAGAGCCTTCTGGAAAAGACCCAGCCAATTCACCAAATCCTGTACCTCTACTCAGCCTCACCTGGTCCTGACTCTGCTGGGAGGTATTCAAAATGGAACTGGAGAGAACTTGAGTTCTCTGTGGGTAGTAGGGCAGGAAGGAAGGTAGCCTCCTGGGAAGGGTGGTGTTAGCTCCCACGAGTCACTGCCAAGAGTGACTAAATGGTCAGCTCAGTGAGTATGTGGTCAAATCTTACTGTCCCTTGAGTTGTGCTATAGGCTCCCGATTTTTCTAGTAGGCATCCCCTACCAGCTGAAGTATTAGGGGTGTTTTACAGTCAAGGAAGGTGAGAAGGGAAGAAAATTAACATTATCACAAAAACAAACTGGGAAAATCAGAACTGGGAAAATTCTACTGGAGAAACACAAAATGAGATTAAGCCAATTTAGACTGTGTGGGGCTTGTGTGTGACTGTTAGCAGTGTGTGCGAGGGAGTGGGTGGCTTAGCTAACAAACAGGGCAAGCTTGGAGTCTGCAAAGGAGTAGGAGTTCTGCCTCCTTCCCAAGTCAGGGACTATGTGTTTGCAGTAATAGCAGCCTGGGATCATCACAGGCATAGGCAGGCAGGCACAGAGCCAGAAGCCATGTATGCTCAAGTCAGTTCCAAAATCCCTTGACTTATCCAGCATTTTATTTGCCCTCAGAGTGGACCAGCCTTATAGATCGTAAACATTTCACTCAAGCATTAAGTTTTGGGCTCTGCCTCCCTCCTGCTTGCTGGCCAGCTAGCCTCCCACCCACTTTCTTTAACTTAGCCTGTCTATAGAGAAGATATGATCTCCAGTTGAAGCAAAAAAGAAAAACAGCGTTTCAAATGTCACCCTCTCTTTGATTCTTCTTTAGAGTTGAATATAGATGTCCTGGTATTATGAGCTAGAGAATGACTCCCCTGGAGAGGTCCACATAGCAGTCTCTGAAACCTGTGACTCCGCTGTCTTACACATCAAAAGCAACTTTCGTAGCTATGATTAAAGATCTTGAAATGGAAAGATTAGCTTGGATTATCCAAGTGGGCTGGACTTCATCAGAAAGATCCCTAAAGATGGAAAAGAGGGGCAGAGGAGACAGAGAAGGAGCTGGGTCATGGAGAACGGCTTTCTGTCTCACTTCAGGAAATCATCTCTGTAGCAGCTTCCCTCTGCATTGGCTACCTCTCTCGCAGAACCCACATCTCCACAATTGTATTGAGTTAGATGAGTTTCCAGCTGATCCTGTTAGTGGTGGTAACCCCCCAGCACACTTGGAGGCAGGACCAATGCCAATGCCAGCTCTGCTTCCTTCTGAATTCCCAGCACACAGCATGTGCTCAATAAATATTTGTTGAATAAATGAGCAAACGAGATGGTGAACGGGACCTGAGCCCCCTGGGTTCTGAGCGTTCTTTAGTATGGGCAGAAGCCCAGCAGTCCACGAAGCACCCCGCTGACTCGCCCTTTGCTTCTTGTTTTCATAGCTTGCTTGGATCAGCATATTTATTTATCTTTGCATATGGTCTTAATACATTTCTGCTGAGTGAACAGCAGTAACTATAACTCCAACCAGTGGCTCAAGGAGTTTGTACGGATGGAAAATTTCCTTTCTCTGTGTTATGATTTGTGTTCATGTTGCTCTGATTTTTAACCCCTGACCCAAAGACTCTACCAGTAGACAGTGGTCTCCATTGTCAGAGAAGAGATCCAGTAGCCTTCCCAAATGTGAAAGACCATCTAGCCAATCAAAAGTCAGGATTCCAACCTCCATCTTGCAACACCCCAGAAGACCTCATGTTCAAATTATCCACTCAGCTGCTGTTGGAAAGCACTTCAGCCTCTCTGTGTCCCTACATTTATTTCTAATTGAGTTGTGAATGAGATTACATATAAACAAACAGCCGCTACATTCTCTTTAACGGTAGATGCTCTCACAATAGACAGTGATGGCATGCTAATTACACATGAAAACCTGAGAAAAAGTTTGACACACCATTGTTTGTCTGGGTTCTCCACTCCCTAATAACTAATGGCTCCCAGCTGCAGGACACAGAACACTCACACATTTGATATTCACAAGTTGCTGGGGAAAGAAACCTTGTGTGGCTCAGGTCTTGAAGTGCTTTGGTCTCAAGGAAATTGTTCCTTGTGTGACTGGTGTCTCAGCCTTGTTTCTTGCTCTATTCACACTGTCAGACTATAGACCAGGACTAGTGTTCTCTGGAGGAGTGATCGGACACCTGGATTTTCTCCCAAAGAGTTTTTAATGGACTTCCTGGCATTACCTGCTAAAGGAAGAGACTCAAATTTACAACCCAGCACCCCGTTCCAAGTCCAATGATCTTTCCTCTCCATGAGTGGAGCCCTAGAGAAGGTTGAGAACAATGAGAACCAGAGTTCTATGTGGCTAGTGAGACCTTTGAGTCTTTTCATGCAAAAGAAAGTTAGCATAAAAGAAATCACAGAGGGCCCACTCAAGCAGCAGGAAGTGCAGGTAATGAATACAAACAAAGGAGCAGTGAGGGAGGCCTGGAATTTTCTTCTTGGCCCAGCTGCAGCCCCATTAAGTGAGAGAGAACCCCAAAACTCAAGTAACTCAGGCACACTCCTGAAATGGCAACCAGTCCAGTAAGAGGAGGTTTATAGTCCTCAGGGTGTTTAAAGAAGCAAGAGCCCTGAGAATGCACATTCCAGGCCAGTTAAAGAAAGGTTATTTAAATATATTTAACATTTCTTTATTAAAAGCAAACAGGCAGGATATGAGCTCCCTTGAAACTTTCCACGGAAAGAACATTCTGGCATCCTATGTGGAGAACTGATTGCCTGGTGTGGGAACCAAGGGCCTGTTTCACACTAAAGGTGGCCACACGTGGCATGTTTTTCTTACAGGGCCCTGGGCAGATGGAAGAACATTTCATTAAAATTCTAGCTGGATTTCTTTTGCTGCTTCATTGCTATCCCAAGTAGGAAGAGGCTTAGGCTTGGGGTTAATTCTCAGAGCAGGATTGCTTTGATCAGACCCTGACAGGTAGGCAGGTCTTCTTAGTACCCCTCAAACAGTACTACAAGGATGTCCAGGGAGCTTCCCTTCCCTTAAGAGACAGAGCTCCTCAGGGCCTGAGTTAGAAGTACTAATGGACACTCCTGGCCAATCCCTTTTTCTCCTTACCTGGGCTGCAGACAGCTCTAGGAGAGTCTCAGATGTGTGAATATGGACAGCTAATAACCCAGACAGCCAACTTCTGTTGACATTTTTGTAGATAAAGCTCCTTTGGCCCTAGAGCGAATGTGATAGTGAGGTGGAACACTGTGTAGACAGGAACTTAGGGAAAATTCCCATCAGACAAAGGAGCTAGCTCAAGATCATTTGAACAGAGAGTCCAGGTAGCCAAACTTGAAGGGCCCAGGTTCTGGTTACCCTTATCTCCTGAGTCCATATAATCTTGAACTAAAAGGAGACTCTCTGAGCTGCTGGACCCTAGGCAAGGCTCTGATGGTATAGATCTGAGTTAGCACAAACCATATTTAGATAAATTTGATAACTACCCCAGAGCCCAAGACATCTTCTCAGACCATGTCCTAGTCTTTTCCTCTAGCTCTTCATCACTTCAATTCATTGCACAAACGTGAAATGTCCCACTTAAAGGATGTTTAGAGAGAACATGAGAAAATTCATTTACAGCATATTAACCATCATTTTTTATATCTCAGCTTCCACCTCCCACTGGAGAACAAGACAATTCCTACCCCATCATCTAGAAGAAGTTTGCAGATAATGGCTTAGAGCTTGTCCCTTTCCTTGGGAGACTACCCTCCAGGGACTCCAGGAGGATGATAAATCAAAACCCAATAAAACATCTGTGAAGCAAAATGTTCTCTTTGTTCACATATACACATGCACCCCCAACACACACACACACACACACACACACACACACACACACCACATTTCAGCGCACAATCACATGCATCACTGAGGTCTAATAGAAGAGAAGAGACACACTCCAGTTGAGCTAAGACTCACTAATGGCTGAAAATCACCCATACGGTCTCTGAGCTGTCCCTTCCTTTGTCTGAAAGCATCATTGTTCCACTTCCTTTGGACAGTGAAGACCTGACCTTCAGGAGTATCTCTGTGTTATCAATTACTACCTATACTTGGATTCACTAACATTTTAGTCTTTGCAAAAAATATGCTGAAGTTAGCCTTTTTTTACACCATTTTTAGAATTCAGAGACTGAGACAAAGAAACATAGAAGATACCCAGGAGAGGATCTATTAAGGGTAGTAACATGATTCAAACATGACACGCATGACTGTAATGGCTATGTTCATTCCCACTGATTCACTCCAAGAAGCAAGTTCATTAGAAACCAGGATTGCTTACATTGTGGCTTAGGAAAACTCTATTGCCTCTTCTTTCTGGAGTGTGTTCCCTTGCTGTTATCTATCACCTCAAAAGACACCCCAGTGGGAGCTATGACTTCAGTATGGTTTGACTGGATCTCCTGAAGGTTCATTGCTGAAAGTTTGGTCCTAGTACAACAGTGTTGGGAGATAGCAGAACCTTTAAAAAGGTGGGATCTAACATTAGGTTGCTGGGGCTCTGTTCCTGGAAGATGGGATGAGATTCTCACTGGACTCCAGTTACTTTTTACAAAGGTAGCTTGTTTTGACTGAGGAAGACTGAAATGGGTGTGGTAGCATATTTGTAACCTGAGCACTCAGGTGGCTAAGACCACTCAACACAAGTTGGGCTACATAACAAGACTGCATCTCAAAGCCCCTAGGCCCTTAATGCTCTATATGCCTGTCTGTCTGTCTATCCCTATATTGTCATGTGATCCCTCATGCACATGTTCCCATCATGATCCCATCTGCCATGAAGTCCTTACCAGAGGTCAAATAAGTGGAGGCACCTGATCTTGAACTTTCAGCCTCCAAAACAGTAAGCTTCGAACATTGTGGTATAGGAATAGAAAACTAATACATTAAACTATTACAATGTGTTAGGAATACACAGGATTCATTCCATCTCAATATATAGCTGTCACTGAGACCAGCCTCATCTCACTTGCTCACACACATGTATTTTTTTCATTCTTCTCTCATACAATACACCCTGACAGAGTTTCCCCTCCCTCCATCCCCCCCCCCGCAACCTCCCCTCTCCCCCAGATCCATCCCTCATCTGTTCACCTTCAGGAAAGAGCAGGCCTGACAGAGATATCAACCCAACATGCATAACAAGATACAATAAGACTAGGCACAAACCCTCATATCAAGGCTACACAAGGCAAGCCTTGAAGGAAGACAAGAGTCCCAAGAGCAGGGAAAGGAATCAGAGATACCCCCATTCCTATTTTAGGCATCCATGAGAACACTAGGCTGTACAACCAGAACATATATGCAGAGGACCTAGAGCAGGCTCTGTGAATGTTGCTTCAGTCTCTGTGAGACCCTTTGAACCCTGCTTAGTTGATCCTGTAGGCTGTGTTCTTCTCAACCCTTCTGGCTCCTACATTTATTCCTGACTCTCTTCTTTAGGGTTTCCCAAATTCAGCCCAATATTTGGATGTAGGACTATGCATCTGTTCCCACCAGTGGTTTGGTGAAGCCTCTCTGATGATGAGTGGACTAGGTAACAATCCATGAGTATAGCAGAATATCATTAGGAATAAATGCTTATATTTTTTCTTTTTAATTTAAATTAAAAACAGCCTTATTTTACATACAGATCCCAGTTCCCTCTCCCTCTTGTCCTCCCATTCTCCCCACCATCTCCTCACCCCACCCCCTGTCCATTCCCCAGGGAGGGAAGGCCTCCCATGGGGGATCATCAAAGACTGTCACATCATTTAGGGCAGGGCCTAGGCACTCCCCCATGTATCCAGACAGAGAGAGTAGCCCTCCATAGGTAATGGGCTCCCAAAGTCCATGCACTAGGGATAAATACTGGTTCCACTGCCAGATGCCCCACAGAGTACCCTGGTCTTCCAACTGACACCACGTTCAGCGGTCCTGGTTCAGACCTATGCTGGTTCCCCAGCTGTCAGATTGGGGTCTGTGAGCTCTCACTTGCTCAGGTCAGCTGTCAGCTGTTTCTGTGGGTTTTCCCAGCATGGTCTTGACCCTTTTGTTCATCACTCCTCCCTCTCAACAACTGGATTTTCAGAGTTCAGCTCAGTGCTTAGCTATGGATCCTGGCTTCTGCTTCCATCAGCTACTGGGTGAAGGCTCTAGGATGGCATTTAATGTAGTCATCAATCTCATTATCGGAGAAGGGCATTTAAGGTAACTTCTCCACTATTGCTTAGATTGTTAGCTAGGATCATCCTGGTAGATCTCTGGACATTTCCCTGGTGCCATATTTCTCTTTAAACTTACAATGGTTCCCTCTATCAGGTATCTCTTTTCTTGCTCTTTTGTCTATTTTTCCTTCACCTTGATCTTCCTGATCCCTCATGTTCTTCTCCGACCCTCCCCTTCCTCCTGTCTTCCTCTCCCCTCTCCTATCCCCATGCTCAAAATTTTCTCAGAAGATCTTCAGCCCCTCAACTGAAGAATGGATAAAGAAAATGTGGCACATTTATACAATGGAGTACTACTCAGCAGAAAGAAAATGAAATCTTGAAATTCTCAGGCAAATGGATGGAACTAGAAGAAATGATACTGAGTGAGGTAACTCAGACCCAGAAAGAAAAGCATGGTATGTATTCACTCATATGTGGACGCCAGACATAGAGCATAGGATAACCAGCCTAAAATTCACAACCCCAGAGAAGCTAGGAAACAAGGAGGACCCTAAGAAATGCTTGTATTTTTGTAACATCAAGTTTTGGGTTGATTTTTGCACAGATTTTTTTTCTTTATATTGGCAGGTACTCTACCTTCCAACTTCACCACAAGCCACAGTTTTAACCTGTGTTGTTTACAGGACAACATACATCATCAGCAAACTCCCTTGCTGTTTACACTTAACTGGAACATTGATGCCACACACTGTAGACTTCCTATTGCACTCCACACCAGGTGCCAACATTTGTGTTAGCTAGCCACATTCTTTTAAATGTAGCAATAAGCGAGTCCCAAGTCTTGGTGGTTTACAACATCCTTTTACTTCATGCTGACCTTTATGTTGGCTGCTGCTCTTTTCCATGGGCCTTCTTCAATCTGAGATCCACACCAAAGGAAAAACCCCTCCCTGCCACATACTGTTTTTTCAAAAGAAGAAGAGAGACATAACTTGGAGTTGCCATTTAAAGCTTCTGTCCTGTGTAGGCTTCATCATCTCTGCCCACTCCTGGGGTAGATACAAGTCATAAAGCCACATCTGATCCTGTTGAATCCTGTCTGACAGGTGGGGATGGGATGGGAAGGGTAAGACCACATCCACACCAAATGGCAACCTCTTCCTGATTGCTCAAGAAGGTCAAAATACCATCTATTGCAACCTGTTACAATTGGAGGTTTACAGAGGAATGCTTTCAGGACAATATGCCATTTGCCATACTATTTTCACAAGTCCTTCGGGAGCAGGAATTGCCTTGTATCATAGTCCATTCCCTCAGAACAGTCCTTAGATTCTTGTATACTATTTATTCCCTTGTTTTAAAAGGGGTGTTTAATAATAATACATGAAACTTAATTATGAGAACTAAGGCATAGGAGTAGACAGCTATGGAAAACAGAAACTGACTTTACAATCGAGGTGTTTAACTACACTAAAAACACAAGAAACAAAGAGCACACAGCTGCATCTTCAAGTCTAAAGTTTTAGAGGCATGTTCTGGATGGAGATATAAATCCACCAGTTGCTAGTATATAGATGGTGTTGAACACCCTGACTCTTGCTGACATCACCAAGGGAGACAACAGAGAAAGATAAGTTGGTCATGATAGGTTTCCTATTTCCTGTGTCTCCATCCCTTACCTGTCCAAAGACTGTAAATCAAGACCTCAGGTGTTTATTTGCAAAAGCCCAGTAATAGATCTTGGATTGGTCTCCTGAGAGTCAACCTTGTGCGACAGAATGAGAGTGTGTGGTCAGCCTTGGAGCTCTGGCATGATGGACTTAATTCCCTGGGCTTAGTTCTGCATAGAGCTATGCTGTGTTCATAGGAAGACCTTCAAATGAAACCTCCTCTTCCCCTAGACTCCTGCTGTGTGGATCATCCCTACCATATGTTTGTCACTCCCTCTCCTGCTTCCCCATTTATCATGTCTGCAGAAGGTTGAGTCTGTACTGGATGAGTAATGGGGGCCAGGCACAATGACATATGCTTTGCACATGCTATCTCATTCTATCTACGCCACAACCAAGACAAGCAGGCAATGACCCCATATACTGATGTCACACCTTTAGTTCAAAGAGTTTAGGTGCTATGCTCAGTTCCAGCCAGTAAGATGTAGAACCATGAAATGTATTTCCCAAGAGAGAGTTCAAGTGCCTCATCAGGTTTCCTCAGGAGGAATTCTTGTGATCTGCCATTCCTGGAAGAATATATTCGTACTTTGCAGATAAAAAAAAAGCACTCCACTCATTATATTCATGTTCCTGTGCAGACACAGGTGTATTTGGGATTGAAAGAAAGCAGAGCTGGGGAGGTGGTTCAGTCACTAAAGTGCTTTCTGCATAAGCATGAGGAAGCTAAGTCCAAGCCCCAGCACCACATACAAAGCTAGTGGTGGTACTTGTGCCTATAATTTCCATGCCAGGGACATGGGGACAGGAAAACTCCTAGAGCTCAATGGCCTATGAATCAAGCTGAATTGGTGAGATACTCTGTCTCAAGAAAAATAAGGTAGAGAACAATGGAGAAAGACACTCATTGTCAACCTCTAGTCTCCATGCACACAGACAGGCACACATACACGCACGCACACATGCACACACGCACGCACGCACACACACATTCACTTAAATGCAATACAGAATTCTCCAAATCACACATGATAAACACCATGATTTAATCTAATCAATTAAGGGTTTCCAGCTCCCCAGGGATGGCAGGAACTTCATGCACATTCTCTTACCTATCATCCTCCTATATATCGCCCAGCCAAGCACCATAGCCTGGCTTAGTCAAAATGAATATCAGAATTGGATTTCTGTTAAGGAACTGGAGTCCCAGGTGACCTAGGGAAGGAATAGGACTCATTTCCCAGACAACCCCAAGGCTGTGAGTGACTTGAACTTGCATACAAGTCACTTCACTCTTCCTCTAAGACGGATGGCATATGCACTGCTACAGGTTTGCCTACCCCAGATATTTATATGTCAAATATTTAGACAGTCAGACTTAGAGAGGTTATTGGGTTGTGAGAACGGAGTTCTCACAATTGGATTAGCACCTGTTTTAAGAAGAAAGGGGAAAGCGCTTACTTCCTTTCTCCGCTCTGGACCACATGAGGAAGAGATCACCTGCCACAAAACAACTCTGCTGTCACCTCCATCCCACACATCTGGACCCCAAAACTATAAGAAATCAGTGTCTGTTGTTCAAGTCACTTGGTTACTTTGTTATAGTGGCATGAACTGACTGAGACAGACTGTCACATATAGAGTGACATGCATAGTGAAAAGAATATGATTTCTAGCCGGGCGGTGGTGGCGCACGCCTTTAATCCCAGGACTCGGAAGGCAGAGGCAGGCGGATCTCTGTGAGTTCAAGGCCGGACTGGACCGATGGCCTCCAAAACAATACAGAGAAACCCTGTCTCATAAAAAAAGAATATGATTTCTAAGCTGCCAGACTTCCCCCACCATGAATTATTCCGTTTACTCTTTACAACGGTTATCTGTGTTTCAGAGATGAAGAAACTAAGGCTGAGAAAATTTAACAACAGGTACATATCAGAGCTGGAAAATAAGATTCAGGATCGATTCCAGTACTCTTTATAATGTACTGCTGGCCTCACCAAGTTAAAAAGTCTCTCTTATTCTTTGAGAAGAAGACCTTAGTCCATCCCTCATCACCTAGGACCTCAGCTCCTTAACAGGATCTGAGCCATGCTATTCACTCTTTGCTAGGCTAGGCTGTTGGGCTTGGATGCCTGATGCCTAAGGGAGGGGGTGGCAGCACGAGAATGTGTTTGCTCTGCAGCTCCTGCCATCCCTGGAGAGCTGGCATTTTCTAAAAGAATGCTGGGTTCTCATAAACACTACTGATAATGAGCTTGCTCATTTTTAAAATGCTGTAACCAGATATTCTAGGGAAACAGACCTGCTTCCAAGAGTGCAGCAGTGGTGTCTGAGTTGCAGGTTTGAGGTCACTGCTTAAGATGGGCATTCAGCTGGCCTTGCTGTCCTGTCACAGAGCTGCAGGGAGGCAGAATACTTGAGCCCTTGTCCTCTCATAGAAATCTCTGGACTCCTTGGAGCCTAAGGCAACTGTGGCAATTTCCAAACATGACATTGACCAAAGTGATCTTTTCAGCCTTTCCTGGGACTCTGGAAAGAGTAGAGTAGGCATGTAGGTGTTTACATGCATGTGTACTTGTTTAAAATCAAAAGGAACCAGCTCAGGAATTACTAGAAATACCCCTCTAGCCTGTCAGCTATGGAGCACGATGAAAGTGAATGTAGGCTGTGTGGAAGGAAGTCTGGGCCGTGGGAACTGGAGTGGAACAAAGCCCTTTACAAACTTAGGGAGCATGCAATTCTTTCAGGGAGTTTAGCAGAGTGACAAACAGATACCACAGACATGTTCCTGTCTCTAATAGCCACAATCTGAAGCAGATGAGCCATTGGTAGGTCATCATGGCCAGGCCCCAGTCTCCTGGGCCACTCTGTACTCATCTTGCTCCCACCTTCTTACTATGAGATGAGAAAGGAAGTGGATATTTACTGCATTGAATTATGCGCTATTTGTTTCTCATAGTTAATCATAAAGACTACAGTATGCTACTAGCTAACACAAGAGACTATTAGGCACAGACTCAGGGCTAAGTATGGAAGACATATTTACCCACACAAAAGAAGGCTATGGCAAATAGCCTAGTTTTACAGATGAGGAAGCAGAGACCCAGGAAGGATGCTTAGCTTCTAAGTAAGGGAGATGGGATTCTGTCCCAATGGACATCAGAGACCTCATCATTACCTTAAGACAAGCCTCCATCCTGCATCTAAACAAGGTTCTGCTTGGACCCATACTATGGTTGTTTTAATGCATCAATCTCTAAGTGCATTTTCTAGTACCCAGCCTCCACACCATCTTTGATACCTGGCTACCTGCAATCAATCTATCAAAATGCCACCATCTCCTCCTCAAGAAGACTTGTTTGCCCAGAGAGTAGCAAGGAGGTCAGAAACTTCCTGGAATCCTTCCCCTTGTCCTGTGCTTTCTACTTGAGTTTCAATACCCATCACCCCTGATTGATTGCCTGCATCCTCCTGCTCTGTGAATTCCTGCAAACCTCATTCCTTCTCCTCTTGCTTCAGATCTGGCTTCCATCCTTGGTACACAGCAGATTCTCAACAATGTTTGTGAGTGAAGGAGTCATGCTCGTAAATCTACTGCTTACAGAGTATCTTAGGGCTTTAGAGAGGACAAGCAGACCCCTTGTAAAGCACCATAAATAGACTACAACCCATAGAATAATTAAAATGCCTAATTCAAGCCTATTCTTTTCTCTTATTTTAGTTTTCCAGTTTTAATAGTTCTTTTTTTAAATACTCAGGCATAGCAATTAGGTCCATAACAAATAGAACTGATGTTAAATGTGTAGAAAGCAGAAACTGGTACAGACTATGGGCCACACCTAGTGCCTGCTTGTAGAATCAAACATGCTAGATGCTCAAGTGTACACGAACACTGAGCTACTGTAGAAACAGACTACACATATCTACTCCATCTAGGCAAAATCTGGATGGGTAGGTAGATAGCAAGATACAGATATTTCTATTTAGCATGACTGTATTTGTTCAAATTGGGTCTCACCATTTGTTGTATGTATTAACATCTCCCTTTGGGTGGTATGTTTGTTGGCTTTTACAGCTCACTCTGGTCTTTTTATTATTAATAATAGTTTTATGCTGCGTTTCCATTCTGCCTGTTTTTTACCTTGACTTTCCCATGTGTAGAATTTGTGTATCCATAAGGAGAGGGGTCAAGAGAAGGGACCCAAATGCAGACATAAAGTACAAGAAAGTTGTCCTATAATTCTGGAAGCAGGACAATTAAAAGTAGAAAGTGTGGTGTGCATATCTCTCTCTCTCTCTCTCTCTCTCTCTCTCTGTGTGTGTGTGTGTGTGTGTGTGTGTGTATGTGTGTGTGTGTGCGTGCACGCGTGTGCGTAGACAGAGAAAGGAAAAAAGCCAGATCCTGCCTCTCTGGCCCTGAAAATCCTGTCTGGAATATAGCTGGGATTCATACACTTATCCACTCAGCCTCTTGACCTTGGCTAGTACCTACATCTAAACTGCATATATGGCATCCAAATTGCTAATTTGCTGTTGGGATGGCTAGGGATGGAGCAGGTAGAAGTTAAAGGATGGGAAGAGAAAAAAATGCCCTAACTGCAAAAGTTCATTTTTTTAGCCAGGTGGCATCCAAATCACCCAGCAGCTTTACTTGATACTTTGAAGTCTCCAGCCAAATAGTTCCAAATCTGTAAGATTTATCCTGCTGTCTCCAAAAACAAAAATTGGCCTTGTTCTTTGAGTCAGTCTCAGTGGCATTTCAGGATGACAGATGAGGGAGGCAGCAAAAAAGTTACGAGATGGCCTGGACCTCCTTGGGAAGCCTTTGTTATGGTTGGCTCACAGAAGTTCTGAAATATATTCTCTCTCTCTCTCTCTCTCTCTCTCTCTCTCTCTCTCTCTCTCTCTCCCTCCCTCCCTCCTTCTCTGTCCCTCTCTCTCTCTGCCTTCACACACACACACACACACACTCACATACATATAAACACATATGTGTGTATGTATACAAACATATAGGTATGTGGGTGTATTGATATATATGCATATATATATACACACACATTTATTTATTCCACCTCCCACCACCAATTTATCTTCATTAAATTATCTCTTAAGTCAACAGAAATGGTGTAATCTAGAAAGAAAAATAATCTGACTTTATATAATCTAGAACCCTTCACTCCTGCGGTGGCTCTTATGCTGGCTGCTGGGATTCCTGTGACTTCATACCTGATAATCAAGTGACCCCTTTCTCAAGTGCTTTTTCCAATTTCCCCACCTGATCCTAAAAGGTTTTAATTTCTTTTGTGTTTGACTATTATTTACTATCAACTATTAAAAGCATCCAGCAAACAACAACCAAAAATATTGATTAACAGGAGGTGAAGAATGAGAGAGAATGAGATACTCAAGGGTGACATAAGGTTTTGAAGAGTTAAAATAAGAAACTCATTCATTCCTCTGCGCTCCCATATCCCTTTCTAAACATCAAAACGTATGGCTCCAGTTGCAGTCCAGATGTGCACATCTTTCCCTAGGTATGCTGTCTCTTAACTTTTAGAACCTTTACCAGGCTGAGATGTTCATAACAGTTATAGGCCCCTGCTAGTATGGGGAAAAAACTCACTTATGCACAATCTGTACATTCAGTTACATTTTACATTCTGTTTCAAAAGTTGTGGATTCTCACTGTAATCATGAGTGGCCTTAATCTGTGTTCATTTCTGCAAAGGGAGGACCACTCCTCTTGTATTACCAAGAAAGTATAATCTACCATTCTTTCCTTATGTTATATAAAGGAAAGGCTTAATAATCTGTTAATTTTGGAGGCACGGTTTAAGAACTTTAGGAAAGAAACATCTATTGAGAGCTCCAAAATTAAAGTTGAACACACACACACATATTTACATATACATATATATATATGGATGTGTAGATAGATAGATAGATAGATAGATAGATATGTATGCATACATACATATCTCCATGCTCTGTCTCCCAATATCTTCTTCCAATAGTAGGCTTGCCACTGCTGTTAAGGGATAAAATTTCTTTTGTGCCTTTTGTCTCAGGATGAAATGGATACCATTTCTTCATTACCAGACAATTCTAAGTCACTTTCAACTCAAGCAAATTTTTTCACTTTCAACTTCAGTAAGAAAACTTTAGTGAGAACGCATTGTGCATATTTATGAGATCCAGAACACCTAACAAACCATGTCATTAGAGTTCATCATTAACTCATGAAGTGAATTAATACATAGCTGCAATCTAGTCCAATTTGGGCCTGAGCTTCCTAGTAGCTAATCCAAAACAAAACAAACAAAACCAGCTACAAAATACAAATTATGATAAAGAAGGAGGCATGGCATTTTGAAATGACAACAATGAAATAGTTCACTTAAATAGCATGGGGTGTAGAGGGCAGAGAAAGATCTGGAAGCAATCACCTAAAGCCAGGACTACGACATTTCACAGGGTGTGTCCTTCACTAAAAGTCAAGGGCATCATATTAAAATACAATTCAGTAAACAGACCTTAAGGGATGTGGTTGAAATCCAAGGATGAAGGGAGGCAACCTAGCATGTCCTGCATGATACAGCAACTTTGAGTCATGCATGA
Source organism: Mesocricetus auratus (assembly GCF_017639785.1). Classification (NCBI taxonomy): domain Eukaryota; kingdom Metazoa; phylum Chordata; class Mammalia; order Rodentia; family Cricetidae; genus Mesocricetus; species Mesocricetus auratus. The sequence goes on along the minus strand of NW_024429194.1, from coordinate 34,909,931 downwards.
CTTGAAATGTGAGTAGTCCACATTGGGGTATTAGATTATAATCATAAAGCCAGAAATAAATTCTGAAGCATTTGTATGATAACCAAAAGGAGGGAACTTTAGATAAATGTTGAGATAATAGTATGTTAGATGTGATGGGCTAAATAAAACATCATCTTCACTAGATTGGTGTGTGTGTGTGTGTGTGTGTGTGTGTGTGTGTGTGTGTGTGTGCCTACTAGAAGATTTTAAATCATACATCTGGCTTGTGGATGGGTCTTGAATGTCATCACTAGATAACAGCAGTTCTAAAGGATCACTCTTGCCCATTTCTCCTTGAACTGATGCTCTCCCTCCTTGCACATCATCCTCATCTGTGACCAGAAGGACCATAACATCCTTTTCCTAGGGTTAAATGCACTGATCTGAATGAAATGCCAACACAGAATTTCATATGTCAAAGCCCAGCATCTTCTCCTATGTCCAGAAACCTTCCTTGGGGACTGAAAGTGAGGTCATTCTAGTTTCTAAAACAATCTGTCTACCAGGCTAGCCAATCTACCCATTCTACAAGGCCCATGCTGTTTCCCTTGCTTCAAGGAAGTTCAGTGCCCTGTGGTTTAAGTGTCTTGGGACTAGCAACCCCAACCCGTGTGGGACAACCAGCAGAATAGTGCATAGGGGATACTGTTTACAGAAGATAGGGGTCGCACCCAGCTCTAGGACTTTGTTTAAAATTCTTCTTGTAACCACACAATGCTCTGTTTGGGTTTGCTGCCCTCATTAAATAAATATCTGGAGACTCTTCATGAATCATCACAGATATGTGTGATCAAGGTTTGTAAAATAATGACCCATACTCTGGGATTAAACTCACTAAATTCCCAAGCCAGCTTTTAGTGGGCATCTGAGGACAATCAAGAAGCTGAGATGCAGCTCTTCCCAACCAGGTGAAGGGAAAGAGATGGCATTATCATTTCCTATAGGATTCCTGCTCACAAGCTTTCCCCACAGACGTCTCAGGGATCAGCGAGAAGGCACAGGGCAAAGACAACCAAACACTAAGATACATAGGAACAGAGCTGAGGGGACAAGGCCGTCCCACTAACCTTAAATGTCCTGAGATTCAGTTTTATGCTTAGACCAAGCATGTGCCAGTGGTTTCTGAATAGGATTGTGAGGATAATTTGGTGTTATATTTTAGTGAAATGCTGACCATGTAGGAGGATTTGTAGATCTAAGTTTGACCCTCAGCAAATGTAACTCACTTTCAGAGTTTCCTTATGAAAGAACAGAGACAAGGCTAGGAAGGACAATACTGGAAGTCTGATGTCTTTTAATTAAAGGACTATAATGTTTACAGTAGTTTCAAGTTTGGGGAGGGACATGAGAAAGAACAAAAGATGCAGAGAATTCCTTTAGACCACACACACCGGGGGAGAGGGAGTTCTCTCTACTTTTCCATTTTGCTTCTTTGGTGGCACTCATGCGATGTATTTGCTACAATCCCAGTGGCAACATTGGCGTGTCCTTAGCTAATGTCCACAGTTTACAAAGGGGGCTCACTCTTTGTGTGGTGCAGTCTCTGAGTTTTGGCAAATGAACGCGGTCACTTTCCCATCCTAATAGTGGCACATGGAGCAGTCCCTGTGCTCAAAACTCTCTGTGCTAGGGCACTTCATTTTCTGTCTTCATCAGTCCTGACAGCTACTGATCTTCTCATGTCCCTACACTTCTGCCCGTTCCACAATATCTATAGTTAGAAGTGTACAGTATGCAGCCTTTTCAGACTGGTCCAACAAAATCTGCTAAAGTCCCCTCCATGTGGACTCTTTAAAACCATCAAGAAAACAGTGCCTTTTGTGAGAGACAAGTGCAAATAAAAAGCACATCTTAGACTCAGTAGTTGGTTTTGCTGCTTAGTGCCAGAGAGATATAAAGGAAAGAATTGGCCAGAAGGAAGAGATACAAATATAATAGGACTGCTGCTTTGTGAACAGGAAAGCATGGACACACACACACACACACACACACACACACACATTCAGACATTATCACACCCTCAAATTCACACTCCAGCACATAATCTCACACATACACTCACTCAGAAATATGCTTATACATACATGTACACATTTTAAATTCACAAAAACATTCACCCACATACATACCCTCAAACACACCCATATTCACACACACACTATTACAGGTTTAGATATGCACATACTGAAACACATATGCACACAAACCTCTGAATTATTTGTTTGCACTCACTTGTATACACACTTAAGCACACACACAATCTTACATCAACACATTCATACACAGACACATGATCTCACATGCATGCACTCACACACACACAAATCACAAACACACCATGCACTCTCACAAGTATACACTCACACATTAGCACACCCACCAACACCCTTATAACTGATCATATTCACATCCACACACACATCCTTGCACAATGCTTACTCACATACATAACATACATGCATGCAAACACTTGTGCACATACACACACACATATATATACATATATGCACACTTACACACTCACACACCATGAAAGGATAAATCTGACAGTGATGGTTATGGGTCCATTTTCTACCCAGAAGACCATCTTTATGGAATTTTAATCTATTGTTCATTGCATTGTTTTCTCTTATCTAATTAAATTATCAGTCATTGACTCCAAAGTATGAGTTATTCATTCAGTGGATCAAACTAGTTATTTTTCTAAGTAACTTTTTTCTCCATTACCATCCTCTTTCAGGAATCTCTGTACTCTGGTTCCTTTCATTAGGTAATCACCCTATAAGGTAAAGCCAGTCTTAATGGGGATGCCAGGGAGAAAAGCTGTGGCGCAAGTAACACTTTATCAAGCAGCCTGCCACTCAAGGTTCCCGGTTCTAGGGAATCCAGATCATAAAACATCAGTGGGAGGATGTGTTAGAAGGACTTGGGAGGGGTCAGCCCAGCGGCAGCCAGGTAGAACTGAAGACTCAAATATGAGATATGCATCCTCTCACCAGCTGCCGCCCACCCTCAAAGATGGCAATTCTCAGAAGGCCATCATTGTAGGAACATCTTCTGCTAATGGTGTCACCCAGGTGTGGGTTTAATACAGGACCCAGAAACATCACCTGCTGCCATCACTACTCAGGTCTCTCTCTGATGGCCACTCCAGGAAAAAAAATCTGACATTCTTTACTGAAAAGTTATGTTCACTAACTTACGCCTCCTTTGGAAAATACAATAGATCTTTGGGATAACGGAAGAGGTGGGCTGTCCTAGGTCATTCTAGATCCTGTTAAGTTGACAGTATTAACCAGCACAGTTACTAGATAAATACATTCATATGCTATTCACTATTGATTCTAGGCCTGGTCAAATTGCCTCCAATTCTTTGACTCACTGTCTTGGAGTAAAACCATGAGCTGCTACTATGTGACTGACCTCCACCTCTAAGCAAGCAGGGTCTTGTCTGAGATGCTCTCCTGGGCCTGGCCTTGGAAGCTGTCTATCTCCAAGCCATTTAAGCACTCCTCCCCATTTCATTCAAGTTGTTCAGAGGCGGTTAACTCTACATCCTGGTTATAGAGATAGTCATGTGACCCAACCCTAGGCTCTGATTCAAGCATTGTTTACTTCTGATGTAGGTGCAAGGCCCACCAGGCTAATGAAACACAACCTCAAGCTTGGCTACTCTCATGTCACAGAAGGGCTGTTCTTGAACGGTTGCTGAATTTTGAAACGTGAGTATGGTGTTGTTAATACTCATTCTGTTGCCACACTCTCTGAGCCCACCTGCGAGCAATCACAACAAAAATCTGAGGGGGTGACATGTGGGAGGCAGTACAGTTGGTCACATAAAACACAGGAAGTGGAAGTTGTATGAGGCATACGTGTCTATGCCTTTTTTTCTTAAGGAAAAAGCTTTTCTCTGAAATTAGAAAGTACTTGGGTGCCTAGCAATCTGAGCAGCAGGTAGCCCGGGACTTTGAACTTCTGCATTTGTCTGTACCCCCTGGACTTTTCAGCTACATAGATCACTGCCTTCCCGTCTAGGAATTAATCATTTTAAGACGAGTTTTGCTCAGCTTGAGGAAAATAAAATCTCCTCAGTCATGTGGAAGTTTCTACCATCTTCAAGAGCAGGGAGTCCTCTCTTTACAAAGAATGTAAGCCAGGAAAAGGTCAAAGGGCTAGAAAGGTAAGCAATAAGGCAACAGCTCTTGGCAGGCAGTCTGGGTCATGAAAGGCTCTTAATAAGAGCAATGCCTTATACCAGAGGGGAGTGCGAAAAGCCAGGGACGGGGAGACCTGGCTTAGGACACAAACCCTGGGAGTCACAGGTGAAAACAAGTGTGTTCATACCCCTGCAACCTGCTCATATACCTGCTCAATCCCATATGCACGTTTCCTTACAGACTGCTCTCCTGCCCTAACTTCTGAGCTATTTACAGAGAACAGGAACAGATTCATATCTCTAACACAACCTCCAAGTGATGGAAAGAAGCCAAAGTGTTCTTACAGTTTGAGGCAGCAGAGGAAAGGGAGGGAGGAGAGGGAGAAGAGAGATTCATTTCAAAACAGCCTCTGTCCCTTGTCATCCCCATCTGGGGAAAGGGCACTGGAGGCAATCGGGGTAGGAGAGCAAAGAGAAGGTCTCTCTGGCACCTGGGAGTGCACAACCGGATCCTGGGGCCCCAGGGAGGGAGCTGGAGGACAAAGTTCTTGATGGTGGGAGGGTAAGGAGTCTTGTAGATGCCAGTTTCCCCACCCTGCTCTGTAGCCAGGTGCCAGCCAGTCATGTCACTGTAAACAAAGTGTGGAAGCCTGTGGGACAAACCATAGGGGTGTTTGCAAGTCGAGGTCCCTAAGGGACAGGTTGGGTAGAACCATTGAAGATCCCCTTCCAGGCTTAGATTTCTGAAATAGGCTCACAGGAGCTTTCACGAAACACCTTCTGTGTGCTGGGATGAGGGCTTAGGCAGACCTTTAAATTCACTTGACAGTTGCTCTCCTGGCTTTCTTTGCAAAGTGCTTTGGAAATGTAAACCAAAGCTAATACCATCCTTATTTGGGGAACAAGGAACTGGGCTGTGGGTTTCCTGAAGTGACACTGGGCATAGATATAGAGGAAGAAAGCACCAGAAACCATCACTAATCTCCTAACTCTAACCCCGCAAACCAGCATGTCTCTATGGGGCAAGACTGTCAAAGCCTCTGTGGCTATTCCCCACGATTAACTGCAACATGACCAAATTGTCGCTGCTTTCAAAACCTGAATGGTGGCATAGTGAAGATGGCACTGAACTCTACAGTTGGTAAAGAGGATGCTTGAGGCTCTTCAAGTTCAGGACTTGACAGAGGGAGTAATCATTTTCAGCATTCTTTTCCTATTTTATTATTTATCTTTATTATTTTATTTATCTTCATCTATCATTCCTTTTGGCAGATTTTAAAGCAATCTATCTCTCCAGTCCTTTGGACACATGAAACACATTTGATGTTCCACATATTCTTTTCCAGTTTTCCATATTCATATATAATTTTCCATTGTATGATTTCTAAGATTCCTTCTTAAATTAAATCTATTTTAAGTGTTATATCAAACACAAAAGATGGTCACTATAAATGCACTATGTGATTTTAGAGACATGTATACCTTGTGTAATCTGACTAATCCATTCTTTGCCATTTCTTTATGGTAAAAGTCTCACAATCCTTCCTTGGGATTTTCTGAGGTGCACAGTGTATGCTAGCCAAACCACCTTTGTGTGTGTCCAACAGCAAATTGGACCTTTGGCTACCACTTAGTTCCCATTGGAAAGCTCCAAGGCAAAATAACCTGCTACTGCTTAAATGTTTATGCAAATGTAGCTACAGATTAGATATATGGTCATCCACAAGTTTCCTATCTCAGTAACCCCCACAAAGAGCTCCCAATATCACATAACACTTGGGGAAAATGTAAGTGTTGTAATGTGTTGTTACATTAAAGTAAACATATCATGTAAAATGTAACATATTGGATCCCATGCCTGAAAGAGCACAGACTGCAAATATCTAGATTACAGATTAGTTGTAAATTCAAATACTTCAATGAAGTTGTTCATAAATATGATAAAGGAAATGATGAAGACAGCTAGGGGTTACTATGGCTACCAGAGTGGATTGGAGAAAGCTGAACCAGAAACAAAGCTCATGTTTCCAGAAGGACTTCCTGGAGGCACTGGCATTTCTGTTACTTTGTTTTTGTATTTAGTTGTGATAAAATAAAATAAAACCACCCAGGGTGAGATCTTAACTTCCTATGTGCAGTGTGGTTGTTTTCTTGTCTGGAGGCACCTTGGTGAAGAGCAGACCTTTAGAATTCACTCCTCAGGCTCCGTGGAACTTAATGGCTGTGATGGTTGACTATCTCTCCTACTGCCAGCAACCACCACTCCACTCTGCTTCCACCATTTCCACCGTGCCACACATACACATGATTCTGTCTTGTCCACGGGCACACACCATACACGTGTGGCTCTTTGCCGTCTTCCTCAAACCAACTGTATCATCTTGTTGGTTTAATTAGCTACTGAATAGTATAAAAACCTCTGACATGTTTATTTTACAATGTCTGAGGGTTGTATTTTTGCCCTCTGAAGGCAAATTAACTAACAAGGACATGCTGCACATCAGTTTTCCCAGATGTCCATAATAAAGGAGATGTTTGTCAAAAGTATAAAGAGAACTTTTCTACCATCGTTACCAATCCAGGCCTCTTAAGAAAGCCTGTTCCTATTCTTCTCATCCCTTCCTGCCAACCTAGTCACATGATCTTCATATTTTCCCTGGCAAAATCAATTTTCTGTAAAAGCTGTCCCTCGTCCCCATTAACGTGTAACCAAGAGATGTGTGCTGACTGGCTTCCTTCCCTGCAGAGATTTCTTTAGTGTGTTGCCAGGGAACAAAGCATTCCCCTTTCAGAAGATAATTTCTAAAGGTTGAGATTTCTGGAAGGAAAAAAAAATCACAGATCACTTTTTAGAAAAGACAATTTTAGGGGGCCTGAAGCTAAGCCACTCAATACAGTGACACCCCAATCAAAATTTAAAAAGAAAATATTTGGGGATGACAACACCACCAATTACACAGGACAAATTATTTACCCACAATTCCAAGTCATCAAAAACAACTCTCAAAGGATAGGGTCTTTGCTGGCAGCAGAATGTTGTTTGAGGCACAAAGCTGTGTCTCTCACAGTCCAACAACAGACTTGTAGCAGAACGAAGAGATACAAAGTGAAGAAGACCAACACACTGCTATGTCCTGGGCAATGCTCAGTGCAGCAGAGTGATTGGGAAGAACTGAATTCAGGTAGACTTAGTTTTCTGGTGCTATCTGTGCCACCCCTACCCCCCCCCCGGGGGGGGGGAGCAGGGGAGTGGTGCCAAACTTTCAGAATACCAGGGTGATTTTGCTGCCTGGTTAGTGTGACCTATCACCTGCAAACCTTCCAAGTGGTCACACTGAGCACGGGGAAGGGAAGATGGACATTGTGTTCTAAGAACAGACAGAGCAATGGGAAGGCTTGGTGAGATGCATAAGCTAGCCTGTCCCTGGGCTACTGCTAATGAGACTTCCCTTCTGTATGTGGCCAGTTTATCTCTGTGCTCTGGAGTGAAACCAAAAGGCTTGGGAGTGTGGTGTCATTCATTGTGGGCCAGACTTGTCATCTTGCAGTCACCCAGCTTGAACGGGCATAACTGATATACAAAGAGACTTGGGCCAAAGCTCATCTGTGGTGTTAGATAAACTGTAGCCACAAGAAGAATAAAGGCATCAGACATCACCATCAAACAAGTTCCACATCTTTCTTTACTGCCTTTGTCTCACCAGACCTGATGCAGGAGAGTCAGCCCACAGAAAAGAGTCAAGGATTTCTTTTATCAGAGATGCATATGCCTCTACCACTCAGGACCTGGTGCTAGACATGCTATGCATTTCAGAACACATCAGTCAGCCTTTGGAAAGGATTCTGGAGTGGATGGTTGCCATGTGATTCAACCCTCGCCCTTCCATCCCCTGTCCCTCTCACATCAGCCTCTAAATATGGACGGAGTTAAGTTTTCCCTCAGGAACACATGTGGTTGTGTAGCAGTCATCCCCCAGAAGGTGACTTAATCCAATCCCATCAGAATGTGAAGGATAAACAATTGCTGTGTGATTGGGTCGATGTCAGCAGAACTGGAACATGGAGCTGGAGGTCAGGGCCAGGAACACATCAGCTTGTTTGATTCACTCATCAGTCTCTGCTTCTAGAGCTCAGCCTGTTTACCTCACTGTTAGGTGAGTTCATTTAGGGTGGCTAATAGAAAAGTCATTTGCAAATAATAATTTAAACGTAATTGGCATGATACAGAAAGTAAAAATACAGTCATCACATGGATTACATATTACTTACTGGTCCGGCATGCCGCATGACTGTCATATCTAGCTCTTATGGTGCAGATCAGATAAGTTCAGAAATGTTCCCACAAGTCCAAAGAGCTACCTGATGCAGAGACCCCTTTCATCAGCACAGATATTTGTCCCACCCTATTGACTTGGGGTGTTCGCGCTGACATTTAACATAATGCTTTTCGGCTTTTGTTCTAGATTCTGTAGGCTAAAATGTCTTTGTAAAAAAGAATACAGTGTCTCCACACAAACTCCTGCGCATACGTCCACACTCCAGTAAACTCACTCGCCAATGTGGAGTGGAGTAAGTGATTCAGTGACAAAGGTGGGTGTCATTGTTGAGTAAGAACAAACAGGGATCTCACCCGCAGGGCATTTATGCTCTGCCAGTCCCTGTGCCTCTACGCTCACTTCCTTTCAAACACCACGCATTTTATAGAATGTGTCACCTGGACCGAGCCCCACACCAGCTCTGTTTCCCAAGCAAGCTGAAACAGTGGGTGTTTAATTACTGTTTTTATTACTTCCTAGATGTCAGCACTTTGAGAGGGGTTTTTTAATGCATTGGCTCACTCAGTTCATTAGTATAAACAGGCACAGTAGCATTCCCACTCTACTGATGTGACTACTGAAACCAGCAGAGTCCAGACCTTGCAAATGCTGGCTTCATGCGGAAGCCACTAACCACGGCATGAAAGGCGGCAAATTCTCTGTCGGCTCTATGTTTTGGTTAGCCACCAATCTGTTTGACCTGAGAATTCACATGGTGCTGTGCAAGGAATCCAGGCAAATGTAGTTCCCCAAGAAGGTTTTCTATGGCTCTCTTAACCAGACGGATGTCACTCCTCCAGGTAGTATTTTGAGGCATGTGAAAGGGCTAGATCACATGTAGTGTTAGGTATATGTTATTTTACTGTGTACAGCATAGGCATGATGGAATGCCAGGGATCATTTAATAAAATGATAGCATGTACTGAATTTATCCATTTTAACACTTTATAGCATACCTATGCATATCCACTCATTTTGTTCTCATTACCATTAGAAATTATTCCTAATGAGTTTCATCAAGATTCAATGAGAAGATGGACCAGAACTTGGCACAAGGCCTATGCCCCTGATAACTGATTGCCAATTATAACTTAATACTTTGTGGTTGGTGGACAATGTGATTCATTTCTCTCCACATGTTCAAAGGTTTTCAAAGGATGGAAAGTCCTAGATTATTTTTTATTTTAAATCTTTTTAATTTTTATTTAACACAATTTTTTTATTTTACATTCCAATCCCAGGTCCCCCTTTCTCCCTTCCTCCCACTTCCCCCCTCCCACCCCACATCTACTCCTCAGAGAGGGTGAGACCTCCCATGGGGAGTTAACAAAGTCTGTCACATCACCTTAAGTCAGGATCAAGCTCCACTCCCCTGTATCTAGGCTGAGCAAGGTGTCCCTGCCCCATCCCTAATGCATGAACTGTTTTTTTTAGATTATTTCTTTTTAAGGCTGTTATTTATATTTACTCTCGTGTATGCATTGTGTGTACATCTGTGCAGATGTGTGCTAGTGCATGGAGAGTCCAGAAGACATCTGAGCTCCTGAAATTAGAGTCACAGGCAGCTAAGAGCTGCCTGCCATGGGTGCTAGGACCAAACTCCTGTTTTCTGGAATTGTAGCAATCACCATGGACCACTGAGCCACCTCTCCATCCTGGAGTTCTACATTTTCATGACAATTTTTTCCCTTCAATTTGGTGATCTCTTATGTATTTATTTACTTACTTATTTTGTTGCTTGTTTTTGCCAAAGGTAAAGCATGCTCTTTTGCACTAATTGCTGTGTTTGATAATAGCGTGGTAGCCTGGTGTGAGGATAGGGTGGTACTTTTCCTCCTACACTGGAACTCAGGGTAGCACAATGTTCATGACTAGAACATCTGAGAAAGTGAAAATGGAGATTCCTTGCAGCTCATGGCTGCCTTTGAAACATTCAGTTAATGGCTTTGGAGAGTGCTATCAGGGGTAGACATGAGTCTACTGGAAGAAGCATCCCCCAGGGAGACAGGATACAGGCATTAAGGCATTCATATCCATCCACTGAGTCACTGAAGAAAGTTTGGCTTTTCTACCCTCTGTGTGAACTCCTAAGACTTCAAAATGGCCTGCATCTCCTCCCCTTATGTGAGCCACTACCTGAAGTTGTAGGAACTTCTTGAGGAGATGGAGGCCTGAGATACTTATTTCTTGTCAGTTTAAATACTTGATTAGTCTCAAAGTTCAGAAAAATCTTAGATTTATTTCAACAGTTAACCCCAAAAGGAAATAAAAAAATACCCTGGCATATGGCTTGGGACTCCTTTCCTTGGTGATCATTTGAACTGTTGGACATTGACCAGGGACTGTCTCCATCATGAGCATGACCAGTCCCAGGAGCTCCAGCCTTGGGGGACAGAAGAAGATATTTCCTTAGAGTTCTCCCTCATCACCCTTCCTGGGACTATAGGATGAACTCACTTGCAAAGTGGGTCATTTGAGTCCAGGACGGAGATGACCGCTGTCGTGTTTGGACACAGGCCAATGTAAATGTCTGGTAGGGTTATTTCAAAGATGAGACTGGCTTTACACTAAGCAACAACTGTGTTGTGCTCTGAAAATTTCCTTCAGGGAAACCCTGAGGCATGAATGCAAGACTAATTATTTCTATAGAAACTGGATATGTGAAGAGGACCCACAAAATAAATACTGTACTTCAGTAAACAGGAGATCTGAAGGGAAAAACACAAAAAAAGTCTCCTCTACATACACATACTGGGTTCGGTGTGTGTGTGTGTGTGTGTGTGTGTGTGTGTATTCATGTCTTTGTCTAGCTTTCTGCCATATAAATACACCACCCACAATGTCCAAGAAAATGTTTATAGAAAAAGCAAATATTAGTATAAATCTGGGGGTAAAGAAGTCAAATGGGAGGGAGGCACCCAAAGGAGAGGATGTTTGTTGTCGTGACATACTGCCAATTACCCGTCTTGTCAAGGGGGACATGCCCAGCGGAGTGGGTAGAGTGGAATGAATAGATGTGTGACTGAATTACACCACTCCACATTTCATGTGCTGACAGCCTCTCCCCTAGTCCTTCAGAATATCACCTTATTTGGAAGCAGTGTAATGTTTCAATGTCAATGAAGTCATCAGGATAGCCTTCAGTCTTGAGCATGACAGGGAAAGTCACAATGTGTGGTATTTGTATGTAGGATACATAAAGAGGGAAGAAAATCAAAGAGAATCGTAGGCTCAGGCCATCTACAGGGTGAAGACAACATTTGAGGTAGAGTCTCTCCTCTTGGCCCTCAGGAGGAACTGTCCTGCTAATAATTCAATGTCTTGGATCTATGAGAAAATAGATCCTTATCCCTGCTGCTAGGTTGCAGTTGCTATAGAAACAATATGGTTAGAAACAGCAGCACCTTCCTAGCCTCTAGAAGTCAGTGAGAATTTACAACCAGCCTACTTTCTGTATTCTGGCTATAAATGCAAGTTGCCAACATGTAAGTGGCATCTTGTCTAAGAGATCAGGCCTCTCTGAGCACATTCAACAGACCTGAAGAGTAAGTTTTGAGACAACTCCTGATTAACCCCCAACATGAGCTTCTCTTATCTAGGAACATAGTGAACATTGCACAGCCGGGAAGTTTTGTGGGTTTATTCCTTAACGGTGGTCTGTCCTGTGCTCATCTGTGTACCCATGATGGAACATTATCTCCTGACCAGCTATAAACTCCCAACAAAGGCAGCTTAGAAATGTTGTGACTTACCCTCTCATTACATCAAGGGTATGAGGAACAGGAGAACAGTGGAACTGGAAAGTCACCCTGTTGACTGATAAGCATGGCCTGTGTCCTAACTTCAAACTTGGGGTTTTGTGTTGTATACCATACTGGCTTCTTATCATAGAGAAATTATTCTTATAGAATTGTTATTTAGCTTTGTTTTTGTTTTGAAACAGGGTTTCTTTGTAGCTTTGGAGCCTGTTCTGGAACTTGCTCTGTAGACCAGGCTGGCCTCGAACTCCTTCCTCTGCCTCCCAAGTACTAGGATTAAAGGCATGTACCACCACCGCCTGGCTAGCTTTGATTTTTTTAAGACAAAGTCTGACTGTGTAGTTCGCACTGGCCTCAAACTCATGATGTGCCTCTCAGAGCTTTGCATATGCCAGGCAAACACTCTACCACTGAGTTGTATCTCCAGACCTGGAAGCGATTTTTACCATGCGAAATCTAACGGTGTTCCCCTTGTCTTCAGAGTTCTCCTTCATGGAGTGAGCTTTGAGGTTACCTGACTTCTCTGTACTATCTGCACAGGTGGTTTGCCAGTTCCCATTCAACACTTAAAAGGATAGGAAACTTCCTCCTTTTTTCAGACAGCTCTAATGATTACAAATCCTTTGACACAAACCCAGAAAACCATGCCAGGCTGTTGAGGGTAAGGACTTTTTCCCTCTGTGTTTTAAGTTACTCAGCGTAAGCTGCTTCCCAGAGCCCTTAGTCTTCCAAAGGCTCTTTGATGAATACAATGATGCCATTTGTTCAGATTGTACCTCCTTTCTAATGGGGACTGTAGTAGTACAAGCTCCTTTCTGGGTAGTGGGGCTTGGTTCCTAGGTCTTTTGGACAGAAAAGTTCAAAGAGAATGATGGAGCAACGATTTCCCTTAATAAGAATTGGTAGTGCCTCTGCATTGAAGAACTGCTACCTGCTACCTCAAAGAGAAATACTGATCTCCCCCCCCTCTCTCTCTCTGTGTGTGTGTGTGTGTGTGTGTGTGTGTGTGTGTGTGTGTGTGTGTGTAAGGCAAGCACCCTGTCAAGAGAAGCACCAGGAGGGTAATGGGTTAACATCCTTCTACAGCTCTTTCATCCATGAGAGTCCCTTTAGGTATCAATCTCTCTTTAATGAATAGCTATTGATGTCCATGCATGGATTCTTCTAAATCCTCTAAGGGAAACCTAAAGAAGATCAAACCTTTGGAAGCCTGCACTGGGCCACTGAACCTTTTTGGGCACCAAGTTCTCAATGATGTATGCAAGAAGACTAAAAAGGACAGCTCAATCACAAGTGACGCATATTCTAAAGGTCTACAGTATGAAGACACACACTGCCACCAACCACCCCTTTCTCAGTCAGAGGATAGTCTCAGAAGATGATTTAGAAATAACTGGTTTAGAAGCAATATTCTCTGGACAGAGCTGGTTTAGACTGTAACCATAAAGAGCTGCTCCCACATATGGCCCGATCATTTTAACATGCTCCTTTCCTCTAAGTTCTGTGAAATAAGCAGCGATTGCCAATAGAAGTGAGAAAGCCAAAGTTTTGGAGGAGCCAATTCACTGGCCCACACTTACTAACTGGTAAATGTGAAGTCAATGTTGCAAGTCTAAGTGCGGTGATACCAAAATGTCTCTGCAGGATATCTGTGCCATGCAGAAAAAAGATACATGTGTTACACACATTCATAAAACCTTATGAGCACATTCATAAAATCACAGGGAAGAAATTGCATGTGTTCATTTCCCTCCCCATCTCTGTATAAATATTGATATCAACATCGAAATCAAAGCCTCTATTAACATATATATGATCTATAGCCATACACAGCTCTCATTCCATAGGGATTTGGTTTATGAATGAAGGGTCCTTGTTTCTATGAAAGACTAATGGAAGTCATTATTTCCAAGTTAGAATCTAGAAGACAGAGGACAGACGAGATGCCTCAATGCTTCAGACATTCTCAAGGCTGATGCCACAAGGTGAAAAGAATTGATTCCAAGAGCTGTCCTTGACATGAATGCTGCGGTGTGTGAACCTGTGTGTACACAAACACGTACAAACACGAGAGGGAATGTGTGAGGCCAAGGCTAACATTTCACTACTAAGCAGCGAGACAAACTTCGGGTCTTCACATTCTTCACAAAAGAATTTGGGGCCAACTTTGTCACTTAGAATACATCATTCTCCTCAACATACTTTACTCTTAGATGAACCAATTAACATTTCAAAATCTTTTTTCAAAAAAGCCACATCCTATTAATCCACCTCCAAGCCAGCACTTATTTGACATTTCCACTAGTTATAATAAGACAACAAATGTGTGTGACTTAAAAGCACCATTAAAAAGGAAAAGAGAAAGTGAAGGATTTCTCCCTACCCTCATCTCACTCTCAAATCCTCTTTCGGCAGATGGCTGCCTCTAATCTCTCTCTTTCTCTCTCTCTCTCCTCCAAGAGGTTCACATACCTTACACTAGGCAGCTTCTGTCTTCCTTTGTTGTTGTTATATACCATGGTGACCACATCTACTGCAATAAACAGCACTGCTCATGGTGGACTGGACCCTCCCACATCAACTACTAACCAATAATATGCTGCACATGCTTGCATACAGAATCTCTCTTCCCATATCAGATTCTCTCTTCCCAGACAACCCTAGCTTGTGTTAGATGAGGGTAAGTACACCCTACTTACCCTCACTAAATCTTTATAAACAGTCCTGCTTCTTCAATGTTCTTCAAATTACTTGATCAATTCAAATGTGCGATTTACTCCTAGGACTCTGACTCATGAATATGAACTGTGATCCCCATAATACTACTGACAAAACAGGGCCTACTCAGGGTAGATTAGCCCATAGAGGACCTTTGGTTTGGTCCTTGAATTTGCTCCCTGGATGCACTCGCAACCATGTACTCACTCTGTCTGCAGAGTCATACTTCTGAGCAATGTAACTTCCATGTAACTTCAGAGACACACAGGATTTTTCCAGCATTCAGTGTGTCTGTGATAGCCTTATATGCCTGTCTTAGTAAATGTGTGGCACAGCTTTTAGCAATGCCAAGTCCATGAAAATACACATTTATATATAATATATGCATATATATGTGTGCATGCATATACATATAAACTTGTGATTCAAAGAGCTGTTATCACATTGATCTCTTTGCTAATCAAACAAAATATACTCATATAGTATAATTCAGTAAGTCTACCCTAAATAGATATAAATAGATTTGGATTTGTAGATATGAATACAGATAGGGACATGGATATACAAAGAAATGATGACACATTCACGAAGGGGTGTCCTGCTTTGCTTTCTTTTGCTGTGATAAAGACCATAACCAAAAGCAACTTGGGGCAGAAATGGTTTATTTGACTTACAAGTCCCAGTCACAAGTTCATGTCATTGAGGGAAGTCAGGACAGAAACACAACAGAAGCAGAGCTAGGAACCATGGTAAAAAGATATTTACTGACTTGCTGTCTTCGGCATGCTTAGTTTGCTCTTTTGTACAATCTAGGACCATTTGCCTAAGGGTGACACCACCCACAGTGGGCTTGGCACTTCCACATCAATCATTCATCAAGAAAATGTCCCACGGACTTGCCAATGGACTGTTTGATGAAGACATTTTCTCAATTGTGGTTCTCTCTTCCCAGATAACTCTAGAGTGACAAAAAAAAAGCCTGACTAGAATAAGGGAGTTCAGAGAATAAGGGAGTTCAGTGCTACTGTGGGAGGGGCATTTTGTTGCTGTTTCATTTGTATTGCTTCTGTTTGGGACAGAAATGAGAAGGTGGTGGTGGGTGGAAATCTATCCACTGGAGGATGACTGAGGAAACTTTACTGGATGTATGTGACAGAGTTAGCTCTGCACAGAAGTTTGAAGCAGTGGTGTTCTTGAAAGATAACATTGAAAATGTGGTGCCAAATTTAAAAAGCAAAATAAATGTATGCTATAATGTCATTTTTGTAAAATAAAACGCATCTCCCCAAAATAATAATCCATATTTATATGAATCCATGCAAAATGATACAAATGGTACATGTGAGAAGTGATTGCCCATGAGCATGGAAGGAGGTGAGTAAAACGTTAATGTGGGGCCAGTGTAGAGAAAAAAAAGTCAGATTTCTTTCTAGACAGATAGGATAACTCACATTGCTGCTTACAGTATGAGTGAGTACTCACCATTTTCCATAATATTTCCATCAATCAATATTACGAGACTTAGGAGGGATTTTCCCAAGCTGACAGCTACCATCAGACAAGCTCTGTCAGTCTTAATTCAGTTTGCACTTCTCCATCATTGTGCTAGAGTGTCTCTTCTTCCACAACTCAGGTTAGTTTGTTAGTTTGTGTTGCTAGAAAGATCTCATGCTCTTCACAAGCTTACCAGCTCCATCAGGATAGTCTGTTAGCAAAATTTTTACAACTATTCAAAAGCCAGAATGAAAATGAATGTGGGTGCCATGTTACCTTCCTCCAGTTGGAAAAGTGTCCCAGTGACCCCATGATCTTTCCAAGGCAGGAGCCCGCCTGGGCTCCACTGGTATCCCCTCTGCATGCTCAACTCATTTCAAGCTCTGTTTCAACCACACTCACACTTAATAGATCAAAAGATGTGTTCTTTCTTCACTGAGCAACTCAGTCCTATGGAGCTGTCTCCAGGAGTCCTTTTGTTTAACCAGGCTTTTTTTTTTTTCTTTTTGAGCCTCCTTCCACACCCCTCCTTTTTTTCTTTTCTTGGAAGAACTTGATCTTGTGCCAAAAATAAATGAAACGCTGGCTCCAAATTCAACTCAGAATTTACTAGCTGATAAATTGGAAATGGAGAGTGGGCTGGGAAAGGGAGAAAGTGTGGGGAGGGAGGGAGAGAGAGAGGGAGGGAGGAAGGGAGGCTTTCGCTTGGGGGTGAGTTCAAACTTGGACTGAGAAGCTCTTAAAAAGCCAGATATGTGCTGAGTCACGTGGAGGAGGAGGAGGAGGTGTGGGGGGGGGGCGAATGAGTCTGGCTCCCTGCCAGCCACACGCTCTGCCCAGGTTGATGAAGAGCCTGTAAAGGAACGATGGCAGGATTATACTTTCAGTGTTTTAAATATAACATTAGACACCACGTGCCTGACACGGAACAGCAAATAGCCAAGATCTCTGTTTTCATCAGACTAGCGCCTGAACATACATGTTTCTGGGCGCTGACTCCCACCCAACTTATCCTTAACATCACCAGCTCTGATCCTGCCTGCCATTCTCCCATCCTCCTGCAACTGAGTCTCTCCAGATGCCTCCAGCTAACAGGGAGTGAAGTGGAGCCTTGGGGGAAAACATCAGAGCTGAGACAATAAGCTTTCCTTAGAAGATGGGATGATGGCGAAATTCATTCAAGTAATCCCCGAAGCGGGCTTAGGAGATAAGTGGTACTATGTCCATTTTCACAGGGAAGGAAAACGAAATTCTATGACTTCATCAGCTTCTCCCAGCTGACCAAGCTAGAAAACACAGGGCCGAAATATGAATCTAAGAGGTCTGCTCCATTCCCCCAACTCCGTGCAGTGTCTGTTGCTTCTCAACCACCTCTATATACCATTATACATCAAAGGACAAGTACACCTTCATGCTCCAAAGCCTTGGCGCTCGGTGTTGCCTTCTACACCAAGGAAAGGCAGCGAGGGCAGTTCACTGTGATCCTTCAGTAGCTGTCACACCATTTTCTTTTTTGACTCCGGGTTCTTAAGACCACTTTGACACTCATATTTCTACTGTGTTTTGTTCTGCTTTCTCACCACATTTTATTAGGAACAATTTAAGCACACAGAACTGCTATGAGAATGGTGGGTGAACCTGCATGTGCTCACCATGAGACCCACCTGCTAAGGTTGGCTCGGCCATATCTGTCCATTTCTCCACACCGTTATTCACCTGACAAACCCACCGTGCCCTACACATATGAAAATTAGTTGCACACATTAGTACATGATGTACCTCAACACTTCTGTTCCCTAG
Source organism: Mesocricetus auratus (assembly GCF_017639785.1). Lineage (NCBI taxonomy): Eukaryota > Metazoa > Chordata > Mammalia > Rodentia > Cricetidae > Mesocricetus > Mesocricetus auratus. Next base: position 34,891,668 of record NW_024429194.1, on the reverse strand, counting down.
TTTAGGTTGCACAAAATAAACATCATGCTTAACAATCCAGTGCTATGCTGAGTGCTTTCTGGGTGCCACATAACTTGATCCTGATGGAAACTGTGTGTGGTCCCTGCAGTTACTGCCTTCACCTTACAGATAACAAGACTGCATGCCAAAGGACACACTCCGGCCTAACATTTGCTTGCTAAGTAACCCAATGGACTTTACAGCCACAAAATCTTTTCATCCATTGTCTCTTCTGATACCTCCTAGAGTCAACAATGTTGCAGGTGAGGAAAGAGAGATTAAGAGAGAACGGCCCCCACATGCACTAGAACTAGAGTGACTTGGGCATGTACAGCTCCACTCTGCTCAGCCTCTCCATGGGCTCACATCCCCTTTTTACTATCATAGTCTCACTGGTTACCTCTACTTGCATTTCAGGCCTCAAGGGCAAGAGTCATGAGTGCGAAGATTCTAGGGCGAAGTGCTCCAGTTGTCAAGAAAATTGAGAACAGATACTGTTAGCTTTCCACTGCTGTAACAAAATACCTGGTGTAAACAGCCTGTAGGAGGAAGGGTTCCTTTGAGCTCATGCTTCCAGAGGTTTCATCTCACAGCCACTTGGCCAGTTGTTTGAGGCCACCGTAACACCGAACTTACACGATGGTGCCACTGCACTCTCTGCTGTTAAGTTAAGGCTCACACAAGATGCCCAGGAAGGACAGTCCTGTCCTATCATACAAGATGCCTATCTCTCCTGCACTATCACAATGTAATAAAAGACACAATGTAGGATGGGGGGAAGACAACTTGTACCCCAATTGCCCCAACATGGACTGTGGCGTATCCACGGTTATTTACGATCTGTCATCTCATTAGATTCTTATGGCAACATATCTGAGAGCTAACTGTCAGTGTCCTCACCATTTCAGATGAAGAAACAGACTACAGAATCTTAATGATAAATTCAAGGTCACATTACCCCTAGAGAGAAAGAATGACTGATTCCAAATCTAGTATCATTAGTGGGGTTGAGAGAGCAAGAGCAGACACAGCATTTCAGTTTTGTTTGTTTTGTTTTGTTTTCCCAGTCTGGTGCTATATTAACTGGTGTGCCAGGGTTAGTGAGTAAAGACATCCAAGGAGTCTGAGAGATTAATCAAGCCTAACACTGAAAGAGCTTGGCCACTTTTGAAATGACCTTTGCTCCAGAGAGTCTTTTGATACAGATCTGTTGTTTCAAGCACAGGACCAGGTTGACACTGCCTGGGTCCGAAGTATAGACAACCACCAGTTACTGGCTATGACTTGGGGAATGTGGCAACCTCTCTGTGCTTCAGTTTTCCTCACTTGCAGAACAAATAGGATTGGGCTTAGGCGCTGGGCGGTGGTGGCGCACGCCTTTAATCCCAGCACTCGGGAGGCAGAGGCAGGCGGATCTCTGTGAGTTCAAGGCCGGGCTGGACGACAGCCTCCAAAACAATACAGAGAAACCCTGTCTCGTAAAAACAAAAAACAAAAATTAAAAAAAAAAAGGATTGGGCTTAGGCAAGCAATAGTTGTTAGTACCAAATGATATTTTCTAGATAAAACCTTCAACTGGCACAGCCCTTACCAACTGTCTGTTAAAAAGTATCTTAACCTACCATTTATGGGATGGGACTTGGGTACATTGGGATATTTAGATGGCTTCAGGAGACAAGGGTTTATTACAAACACATGGTTTTTCCAGGTGTCCAGAAACTCCCCAACTGTGTGGTGGAGTGTCCCAAGTCTGGAAAAGCGAGCACATGGTTAGCCCAGGCTTTGAGTGCTTCATTGCAGAGGAGAAATTCTTTATGCCACCCTCTCTTCTTCCTTTCTTTTCTTCCCTTTGTAAGTAGGAGATGAGAGTTCATCATAGTCCTCCAACCATGATCTATTACCTATTTAATTTGTTTATTCCTTTCTGTTGATCCAAATTCCTGCATTCTATTTCTCTATTCCTCAACCCCATAGGTAATCATTCCCATTGGTCTTAATTTATATTCATCTCTTGATTTGTATGTGTTCTTTAAAAATATGTTTTTAAATATATGTATTTTCAACCAGATACTTTTATGTATCTTTATACTTCTTAATTCTTATTTTAAAAACAGGATCTCACTATATAGCACTGGTTGACCTGAATTCACTCTGTAGGGTAGGCTAGCTTCACATTCATAGAGCTCCATCCACCCCCTTCTGCCTCCTGAGTGCTAGAATTAAAGGCATGTACCACCATGCTTGTCTTTTGCTTCTCAATTCTTCTCTAGCCATGTTTACAAATATGTCTATGTTATTGAATGCTTGTCCAGGTTCCCTGTTCTGTCTCTTACACAGTTCACAGGATATATTATAGTCATGAAGTTACCTATCTAATTTGCATTGGTAGATTTCCTTATTACCCTCAAGTTACTATCACTACAAATACCACAATAAGCATATCCCAACACATCCCGTCTGAACTTTGCTGAGGTGTTCTTGGGTTGCCTGTGTGAGATCCATGTTAATTTGTCTAAGTAGTGTTAGACTGCTCACTGGCAAACCTGCTCCTGGCAACCCTCCCAGTAGCACAAATCCCAACTCCACATGCCACTTACAGCATGTTGCTGCTGCTGTGTCTCGACTTTGACAGAATTACCATTCAGTCATTTTTCAGATCTCTCTCTATGGCTTCTTCTGCTTTGGCTTCTCACTTCTGCCATTATGGCATCTGTTTGTCCTTATCATTCATTTCAGTCTCTTCCATCCTTGAAGAGTTTTCTTATTACTTGTGGCTTCTGTTGCTTTCTGAGGAAGAATATCCATGGGCTTCCTTGTGCTTCTGTTTTGCCTGCAAACATTGTGACCATCTCCATTGGTTATTATCCAGTCCAGTGAACTTCAAGGAGGCAGAGTTCTTGCCTCTTAGATAGTCTTTGGCGATGATATCTATACTGGGCAGAAAGATGTCTCTGGGTACAGAAGGTCACATAGTATTGACCAGACTATTCCTGGGGAACAAGGATCTATTAAGGACTCTTGTTGTGAAAGGCATTCAGAGTTTCACAGATTGTCCAGGATACACATGCATTCAGTATTCTATGAAATTAACCAAAATTTGCCTGTCTTGATGCAAGCTGGCTGAAATTATTCAGCGGGAACAGTAATCCTAAGGATTCTTCCACTGTGGACATAGAAATAATCTGCTGGCTACCCAGTGTTTGCCTTTGTCCTCTCTTTTTCTTCCTGCCTTATTTCTACCAATGCACACATCTGGTACTAGGAAAATCCTATCTTAATGCAAAGGATCTGTCTTTCTTCTGCTGTATTATTCTTCCCTGCCTCCATTTAGGCCTGGTATAAGCAGCATTTTTCTTTTCACTTTGAATGTAACTTCTCTAGGCTACCCACTGTCCTCCATTCTGGAACAGATTCCCCTAGCAAAGTCTCCAATCTTCCATCCTCACACACTTTATTATAATTATTGTTTTGCTCTACAAGATACAAGCAACCTAAGGTGCAGCTGCACCTGTCCTGTTCACCTGTCTTGCTGAGTGATGGACAAGCTGTGCTTTTAGGGAGCAGAGTCTAAATCAGTCCAGTTATGAGGACTGAGGGGAAAGCATAGATCCTGCTTGAAATGAAAATAGTTGTTTTAATATTATAAGGTTCTAAAAGTCACATTAAGAGCATTAGATGGATCTTTGGATAGCCTATTAAAAGAGATTTAAAAGCTAACTGTTGGAATAAGAATAAAAAATTCTCATATCCTAGGGCAATTTCTTAAGTCTAACATTGGATCAACAGTATTCTGGTGACAAACGGAGTCTGAAGTTGCTCTGTTTAGATATTTTGTTCGATTTGAAATACAACTTGACTAGTAATTTGTATAACTAGTTCAAATCATAAAACTATAGCCCACCAAGACTCAAAGAAAGTTTGTTATCAGTGGATAGAGGGTAAGGGCTCTAGATGCTTCCATGTGTTTTTGGCCTCTTATCCAGAGTTGAAAATAAGGGCTCATGGGAGTAATGACTGTGATGATTTCTTGTTGCAGTGCTGCAAGCCTTTTATTGTCTGGGCAAGATAGCAACCCTTAAGGAAAAGTTCATCGCACCTGTTGCAGAAGAGGAGGGCAGCCACTCCAAGCAATAAGATCAGGACACAGGGGTGTTCAGAAAAATTGCTATGGTCTGTGTTATCAGCATTCTGGGAAAGTCTCTGGCTAATGAACTTGCCCTTGTGGACATCCTGAAAGACAAGTTCAAAGCAGAAATGGTGGATCTGCCGCAAGGAGCTTATTCCTTCAGACCCCTAAAACTGTGGTGGATAAGGATTACAATGTGAGCATCAACTGGCCTAGGCTCATCGGGCCTCACAGAGACTGAACTGACAACCAGGAAGCCACATGGGTCTGGCCTAGGTCCTCTGCATATATGTTTTGGCTGTATAGCTTGGGTTTCTTGTGGAAGTCCTGACAGTGGGAGCAGGGGCTGTCTCTCATGTAGCTTGGTTTTCTTGTGGAAGTCCTGACAGTGGGAGCAGGGGCTGTCTCTCATGTAGCTTGGGTTTCTTGTGGAAGTCCTGACAGTGGGAGCAGGGGCTGTCTCTCATGCTTTTGACTGCTTTTGGGACCCTTGTTCTCCTACTGGGTTGCCTTTCCAGCCTTAATATGAGGAGTGAAAGGGGTGGACTAGAAGGGGAGGAGGGAGACAAAACTATGTTTGCGGTATCATATATGAGAGAAAAATTAATAATAATAATAATATTTCTCTGTGATAGCCAGTTCTAAGCCTGTGGGGTTAATTGCAGGAGTCCACCATCAGGAGAAAGGTCAACTCATCTTGGTGCAGTGTGTTCAAGTTCATTTTTCCTCAGATCATCAAGTACAGCTGTGACTACACCACCAGTGTGGTTTCTAACCTAGTAGATATTCACCTGGAAACTAAATGGGTTACCTATGCAACATGTGGTTAGACATATTTGCAGTCTGGGTTCTGCTAGGTTTTGCTATATAATGACGGAGAAGGCTGGTATTCATTGTAGTAGGGGTCATGGTTGAATTTTGGAGAACATGGTGACTCCAGCATGGATGTATAGAGTGGGGTAAACATGGCAGGCATTTCTCTCCAGGAATTGAATCCAGAAATAGAAACAGACAATGACAGAGAGAATTGTAAGGAAGTGTATAATATGTGGTGGTGGAAAATGCCTTTGAAAGTCATTAAGCTAAAAGGATAGACCTATGGGCTGTTGGGTTAAGTGAGGGTGCCCTCATTGAATTCAGTTGAAAAACCTAACTTAGATTCATCCCGTGTCAGCAATGGTGAAGGGAATACATAGCACTGAGAACAAAGTCTTCATCAGTCAGTCCCCCAGCATCCTAATATTCAGCAATTAACCAGCATCATCAAACAGAAGCTAAAGGCTGGCAAGGTTGCTCAGCTCTGGGAGCATGCAGAAACCCTGGGGGATGTATAGAAGGATCTAAGGGGCCTGTGACTGCTGAGTCCTGGGTTGGAAATCCCAAACCTACAGTGTGATTAACCACAAACCTTTAGTATATAGGTCACAATTTGTTTCTTCCCTGATATGTGATAGGAGATCCCAGATCAAAGCCCAGGCTTGTTTGCTGCTTGTACTCCAAGCTCTTGAACAAATAAAGTTAGCTATTGCAGTGTGGGAAAAGAAAAAGGGCTCACACATCAAGACAGCTTTATTAAAGCAATAGGACATATCAGAAAGGGTTACATTGTCAAGGTCCACAGCAAACCACATGAGTGAGGTACTCCAGGGGCTCAATTATCGTCTGAAGCTTCTTTTAAAGACATTCCAGGGGAGGAGGATTTTGGTTACTAATGGGTGTAGTAAAGGTGGGTTTTTGTTTTTGTTTTTTGACTGATATATTAGATTATATAATCACTTTTCTATGGCCTATGTTCCTTTCCATAATGCATGTGCTTTTAGTTATATGCAGCATACATAGTATACATTTATATGTTTATACATAGGTACAAGATGTAAACAGGAGATTCTCCTGAAAGTTTACTAGAGAACACAATTTTGCCTTGTTATGCATGCACACACACACACACACACACACACACACACACACACACACACATACACACACAGAATTCAGACCAGATCGACCTTTCTATTCTTCATATCCAGACATATTTGAATAGAAATTACTTGTGTGATTGTTGTTAGAGGCAAGGAAACTTATACTATCATCCAGAAAGGGTTATGCATGTAGCCTGATGTAAGTAGGGGCTCTGAGTTGCCAGGTGTATTGGGAGGGGTGCCATATACTTAGCACAGAAAGTAAGGAACTGGGCTACCAAGACCATTATAGAAGTAAAGGGCATTCAGAGCCCAAAACCAACTAGGGGTCCATGGAACTAGACTGCCTCCTGAACTCGCCTGCCTCAAGTCTCCTAGAGGACTGCCCTTCACATCCCCTGAAGCATGTAGCCTTGTGGGAAGAAGTAATGTCACTGCCCGTGCTCTGTGCATTCATACAGCTGCCAAGCAGCCTCCTCTTTGGCTGTTGCCACGCTGACCTTTGAGTCCAGCTTCCCACAAGCCATTATTTCATAGAAGCATCGAATCATCAAATTCTCCAGTGTTTTTGCCTTTTTTCTTTTCCCCTCTCACTGACCCGTGGCGAAATAACTAAGTAGAGATGTACATGTAGGATCAGAGACTTTATGCTTTACAATCCAATGGGTACCCCCACTATATATCTGGATATGGCATTTCTCTGAGAGAATCCAACTCTAGATTTCTTAGTTCCAAGCCAAATGAAGTTTCTCCCCAACACACACATGGTTTCCCAGTAGGAAGAATTCACTGTATTTACATTTTTTCTAGTTGCTACAGAAATTAGACACACTGGCAAAAATAGTCCTAAGAAGGGATCCTTTGTGCCTGACTGTTTTAAAACAAGATTTTTCATAAGTATTTACTCTCTGCCCAGAATGAAGTCCCGAAGTGCAAAAGTTCACCCCGAGCGATGCCCACTGCTTTTCTTTGGACTTTCCAAGAGGCTCACAAGGCTCCTGTTTTTCATGGCCCATCTGGCCATAAATTGCAATCGACATTAATTTATGAAAACAAATGACACCAGCCTACTCCACGACATTTTGAAATGGGAGAAATAGGCAGGGCATTAAAGCAGGAATAAAATGAAAACATTCAGACCCCATAGCTGGCCCTGGCGACATCCCAAATGACACAAGGACTCCAAGTACCCCTAGTTCAATACATTCTGCTCTTGTGAAGTTAGAGAGATTCGGTCACAAAGACATGAAGTGAGGTCTTTGTCATAGTGTGGCAGGAAATTAAACACATCCAGGACTTTTCTTGGTGTGACTAGAATCACCATTCTATCTGCAGTGTTTGTGCCAAGGGTGATAAACAGAGTAAGAAAAAAGGTATTGGATCATGGAGATGAAGGGATGCATAGGCTGATGGCTTAATTAGTTCCCTCCAGGAATTAATTCATTCCTGGGATTATCATCTAAGATCTGGGAGTGTGTGAATCCAAATAACAGCAGAAAAAAAAAAGCAAGCACGTGTGGGTTACTTGTTTTGTTTCTGGGACCTAATGCCCGACTAAAACAATTTAATAAAGAAGAAAACGTTGGTTTTGGCTCAAAGTTCCTGGGTATAGCCCATCGTGATAAGGAAGTCAAGGCAGCCAGAGGAGCTTAAGGTGGTTGCTAGTTTTGCATTCATTATCATGAAGGACACAGCTTACCCTCAGCTATATTTCCCCTTTTTTTCTTCAGTCCAGGATCCCAGTCCATAGAATGGTACCAACCTCAAGTAAGGTGCTTCCTCCCACCTCTTTAACCTCATCTAAATAATCCTTCACAGACAGGCCCAGAAACTTGTTTTCATTATGCTTCGAAATCCCAAATTGTCAATCAAGATTAAGTATCACAAGGTGCTTCATAAACACAAAGATGTAGACATGATTTTAACACCCTTATTGTAGCACCTTCTCTGCCAGCATGAAGCAGACAAGATGTCATCAATATATAATGCCAGTTCAAATAACCCTGAGAAAGACTTGAAGACAGTGGGCTTAACAACATGTTTGTGATCTGAGGTGAGGCAGCTGGGCCTCTCTTGGTCTCCACTTCTTTGGGTGCTTGAACCCAGCATCTCTGGGTTTTTCAGACATGAATGCTAAAAGTAAAAATGGGTGTATGCACAACTCTCTGGAACTCTGAGAGACAACCAGTGTATCTGTAAAAGTCGCCTGCAAAGACTCTATTTAGTATAAAATTTTAGATGATGACTGAAGAAGGGCTGCCATCATTACCTTCTAGTTTCTTTCCTAGCAAATCAAAATACACAAGAGTCCTAAGAACTATATATGGATGGAAGGGAAAAGCCAACTCATTGGTGAAGAATACACCTAACCATTCATTAACACTGGAGCATCTAATAATTGTTGGAGAGTAAGAATTGGATCTTAAAGAACCTCGGCCCTCCCGTTTCACATCTTCATCTTAAGCCCATTCTCTAATCATTCATCTCCCTATCTCCCTGCAGTGGAGCTACAAGGAAACAGAGATCTGCGCTGCCTTCAGACCCAGTTGGAAAACACAGAAAAGATGACCGTCCTCCACCCATGGTCTCCAGACCAGGAGATGTGACTCAAACGAGTTTCCATACAGAGTGAGGCGAAGACACAAGACTATGAGCTGCAATTCCCTTGAGAGAACATGGAGCCAAGGAGCTAAGAAATGGCACCAAGTGAACTGTGCACAACACTATCACTCCACCCACTACCAAAGTCTGTGAAAGTCAGATCTTCTCCCTGCTCCAAGGAGAGACAAATACACCGGATACAATGGGAGGAAGACTTCTGTTCCTTCACTAGCCGACATATCATGGTACAGAGAGCGATTGTCCCTTCATCAGGAAGGGGTTCCTCACTGGGACAACTGAGAAAAACAACCAGTCAAAGAAACTTCAGCAAGAACTTTCCTCCAAAACTCCAGCACAGAACAATTTGGTTTTGCCTTTAATACGAGAGATACCCCACAAGGGACAAAATTCATTTCTCTCGTGAAATATTGATCCGACTGATCCTATCCAGCCACGTTCTTGGTTGGTTGGCGCTGAGGGCTACGAACGCTTTCTCTGCTGTCAGGATGGGACCACGTTCTCCATGGGAAGGGAGAGTCCAGGGCCCAGAAGCCGGGTCCTCATCACTGGAGAGAAGCCAGGGCCTGCTCTACACTTTCCCAAGACTGACCCGAGAGGAACATGCGTGCCGTGAATCATTTCGAATGGAGGGAGGTGATGAAAGGTCTGCAGAGCCAAAGCTGAGAGAAGATCCAGGAAAAGATTTCAGAGATAAAGAGAACAGTCCCTTGGCCAGGCAGCTTAGGGAGAGAAGAGAGAGTAAGGGAGGCTCTACTTCAACAGATGTTTATTAACTCGCTGTGGAGCTAGAGCCAGCTGTGGCCTACTGAGGAACTTTTTCCATCACAGATCCTTGGCAGTGAAAAAGAATAACGTTGAAAACGGATGGCACCAGATCGTGTCCATGATTTATCAGTTTAATCTTGTCACCACGAGTCAAAGAAAGCCATTCAAGAAGGCAACAGCAAAGGCAAAGAAATGTATGTGATATGAATCAGTTATTTGAGGTCAATCTGGGAAGTTTCGTTGGAGTGTAAAAAAAATAAAACCTAAAAAAGAAAGAAAATCCAGTGATTTCTCACGGCCAACTTTCAGGGGATAAAGAATATAATTTGGATTAAGGATGGAGCTCAATGGTAGACTTTCATACTTGGCATGTGTGAAGTCCTAGGTCCAATCCCCAGCAACACAAAACTATTAACAAAGCACAGAGCGCTGTATTCCAAGAATGAAACACTGTAGCAGCTTAATCAGCATAGACTCCCAAGGACAGCGGTCCTTCTCTGGAGACCATTCAGGCCAGCTGTGGAGGTGCTCTGACCCCCACGACTGTGGCTTCTCCAGTCCTTCTGGAAGCAGTATGCCTAGGAAGATAGACCTCAGGCCAATTTCCCTACTGTGTCTGTATTCTTTGTCTTGTGTTCTTGTTTCAGGGTCTTTGCACTTTGAGCTCACTGGGCTCTGCTCTTTGTCCGGCTAGCCCCTTTCCACGCTTTTGTTTGTTACTGGACTGTCCCTTCTGGAAGTTTTCCTAGGGGTTTCAGCTCATGGAAAGATATTTTCTTTTGTTTCCATTCTCTTCTGTATACTTACATGATAGTAAGACTCAAATTATCAAAATCTGGATATTATCAGATTATGAAAGATGATCACAAAAAGGAAAAGCAAAAAATAAATAATAAAATAATAAAAATAAAGAATCATTGTACGACACTGAAGTAATACTTATGGGGGAGCATAGGGTAATGTTTTGAACTAATCACTCTAGCTTTGTCTTTGAACAACTTAAAAATATCAGGGAGAAAAAGTTTGTGAGGTGGGAGCTCAGGTACAAGGATTGAGTTTGAATTCCCAGCAATTACACAAGAAGGTAGGATAGGGTCACAGGTGCCTATAACCCCTTTGTTGCCAAAAACAGGAAGATCACCGGAGCTGACTGGTCAGGCTGCTTAGCTGAAATGGTGAGCTTCCGGTTCAGTGAGAGACCACCATCTCAAGGGAATATGGTGGAGAGTGATAAAGGAAGATACCCAACATCTTCCCTGGGCTTTATATAAGCACATGTGGGTTCACCTGCTTGCAAATGTGTATGTGTGTGTGTATGTGTGTGTGTGTGTGTGTACGTGTGTGTGTGTGTGTGTACACACAAAATGAGAAACTAAAAGAAGAAACTGAGAAAAAATAACAGTAAATTTAAGCCAAAGTCCATAACAGAAGGAAGTGATATAGATCAAATAGAAATCAAGAAAAGAGTAAGACTATATAACTGTGTGTGTGTGTGTGTGTGTGTGTGTGTGTCTTATGATGCCATACAAGCAACAAGTCCCAACTTCATATACAGTTAAATAAATGCTAAGGTAAATAAAAGCTGTAAGATACCCAGGTTCTTTTAAAAGGGATAACTATTTTTTCTATTATAATCTAAAATACAGCTAAATCTTAAAATAATTAAATTCATCCAAAAAAGGACTCCACTAAAAATGTTACAGCATGTAGGCTAAATCTGCAATCCTCTGCCTTCATTGGACAATGACATTCTGATGTGATGACTCCCTTGGTAGCTATTGACACAGTACACCTATAGTCCTTGCCCAGAAACACCATTGCCTGAGTGTGCCATCAAATACCAGCTTATTCTCTGATACACAGTGTGGGACCAGAGACTCTTATTTTGCAAAGCTTCTGGACACTCCCCTCCCTCTGCTTCCATGACCACTGCAAAGCAATGTTCAGAGTGGATTGGAATACAGAAGCTTCCTGACCTGTGGTCTGGACAGTTTTCATCCCTGGTCCAGAGACTGGAATATACAACAAATGCCTCTGCCCCTTCCTCTTTCATGGAACTTACAGGAGTCTACTTTATGCCTATGCATTTCCCCTGTTTTGCCCCATGTATTGTGTAACACCAAGTTTTATCTCTAATTATTTTTCAATCTTCTCCTTAACAAAATTTATCTGATACTATTTCTGATTCAGATCTCCAATTGAATTTCTGGGACTGTCCTGTGGGGTTTGTCTTTATCACTATACCCCATCTCTAGAGTGGGGTCCTGCTGTCCAGAAGCACTCTGGACCCATTCAGGCCACTGTATGCTCTCTTATTTTCTAAGTTAAGGGCTTGTACACTCACTGGAACTGTGACACTTTTAGAAAGAATCACACTAAGTCTATTTTCCCCATTCTAAGCATCTGACATGAGATGTTACCTTTCAATGTCCCCTACAAGCTTCCACTTTGAACACTAGGTCCCCAGCAGATAGCACTATTGGAGGGTTATTCTCAAGGCTTTGGGAGGTGGAACCAAGCTGGAGGAGGTGGGCTACAGGGTGCAGGTTGTTTGGGATGTGTATTTCCTTGGCTCCTTCTAGTTATATTATTTGCTTTCTGGTCTACCATGATGTAAATAGTTGTCTATATCCCCATGATTGTACTGTTAGGATGAACTCTCTAAACCCAAGAGCCAAAATTAACTCTGTTTTTAAGTCATTTATTTTGTGTGTGTGCCAAGTATTTGGTCATGGCAATACAAAAGTAACTAGTACATGAACTTACATGGTATTCAAAGCCCTAGAACTTTTCCCAGTAATCTCCAATTTCCATCACTCCCCACCAACTCAAGCTACTGCTCTCATTATTTGCCTCAAACTGTGTGGAAGGTAGGAAAACAAAACTAGAAGTTATTAGCCCATATTTCATAAGCTTAAATAGAAGAAGGGCTCACATGTAGCATGTTTAACACCTTGTGACCTGGAACCAGGGACTCTAGATAATTCTATGATATGTCAATGTGTAACATGTTCTTAATGAAGGATATAAATAGGGAGATTCAGATAATGACAAAGAAGATGGTTGAGAGAACTTAATGCTAGGCCCCTTTGTCTGTCTCCCTGGACTGATTAGTTGAAAACTCAGAGTTCTGAGAAAGTTGAGTCATACCTTCCCTGCTTTGCCCATCGCTGGACTCCTTCTATGTTACCACTGCCAAATATTTGAACATTTTTGAGAGATGATTTTTTTTGTGGAAGTATGGCCAAAAGTTTAAGGGAAGTGTAAAAGTTTCTAAAACATTGGGCTTTAAGAAAGGGTGCTTTGCGAGTGGAAAGAAATGTTTAAACAAATCTTGTACTAATATTCCTGCTATATTCAAAAGTAATTAACATTAAAATTAATGAGAAAGATACCAAAGGGCAGGAAAGTGTTTAATATGAAACAAAGACGAGGTCTTGGACATGTTGACAGAAGGCTAACCTTTTTGCATTAGAACTATTTTCCTTCTGGTTTGCCTTTTTCATGCTCTTTTTACTGTGTGTGTGTGTGTGTGTGTGTGTGTGTGTGTGTGTGTGTGTGTGTCATGGCCTCAAAATTCCATCCATTATTTGGGGACATGTTATTCAAATGCCAGCTCACCCCCTTAGAGTGACAGACAGAGATCTAATGCTGGAACCCTATGCTTCCATGTCTTGTCTTCCCATCCAGCTACACTTCTGCGTGTACCACTCTTTCCTGAGTATACTGTGAACACAGCTCCACAGATGATGCCTGCATGGTTCCAGCACACCTCCAGCTCATGGTGTCTTCTTCCATATTCTAGTATATGCATGAATTTGAACATTCTTAGACATCAGATACTCTACATAGTGGCTCTGTTTCCTGAGTGCTGAAATTAAAAATCTATACCACCATACCAGACTCTAAGAGTCCTGTCATTCTTACTTGATTTTAAAATTAAAATTATGCCATAAAGTGTAAATAACATTCCCAAAGTAGTATTTTTTTATTCTGCAAGTTAGTTTCTTTATGCGCGCTACTTTAAGCCTTTAAAATCCACTACAGAAAAGAAGGTAAAAGAGGGGAAATTAGACAAAGCAAGCAAATGCCTAAGAGTATTAGGGGGTCTCTATATGTCATATTCAGATACAGAATGTTAGACTTCAAGGGGCCTTGAAGAATAAGATCCAATTCCTGCCATTCGACCAGTTGTGGAGTTAGCCTGGAGAATCTGTCAGACACACAACTTATTTAAAATCCCTGGGGTTCACTGACAATGCTAGGATGGAGCCCAAGTGTAAACATGTTATTCTTCTGTGAAATCCAACCACTCTACATAAATGTTTGCTCACTTCTTGTTGCAAATGAAGAAACAAGTGCTGTGGGTCCATCTGGGATGAGCATGGAAGCCAGGATTGAAAGTATTCCCACATAGGAAGACAAGAGTGCAAGTTTGTACTCTTACAAGGAGACAAAACAAAGGAGGGAGAAATGACCTGAAAGTGAAATGGTATTCTTAGAGAAATGGAGGAAAGAGAAGAGAAAGAAGAAAGCTGGGCGGGCGGACAATTTTAAAGAAGCATGCATTAATTATTAGAACTACCCCAATGAATCATGTTAATTCATACAGTTAATGTGATTTGGTGGTTATAACAAGAAATAAATTTTTAATGTGCACCTCACCCTAATAGCTATAGTTCAGGTTAGATTAGACTAGACATCTGCCTGTGGTGAAGATCGAAGGCAATTCTACAGAGGAGCAGAGAGCCTCTTGGAGAGAGAAGCACTGACCCTAGAGTGTCTCTTTGTCCATAAAAATGTTTTATCTCTCAAGTTCAGATTCTTATCAGACCCCAACATCAACCCTCAGCCTCAGTTCTGGGGAAAGGAATCTTCCTTAAAGAGGTGGCACTTGACCTTGCTGACTAAGGGCTAGAGAAATATTCATACATCATGGAAAATTTCCTAAGGAAGAGGAATTCATTTATCTTAAGTCTACTCATATGTTTATATGACACTTCTCCCAAGAGCTTCCTAAACTTTTACTGTTGGCATTTTCATGTGCACTACCTTGTTTTCCTTTTCAAACTCAGACTTTGAATTTGTCTGAGGCCTTCTGTCCCTTTTTCAACCCATAATTTCTCTCTCATGGTTTGTGTCTGCTCCTCAATCTTGCCCCTCCACCATCAGCCCCTGCCCTCAGTCATGTAAGGAGTTAGGAAGAAAAGGGTCCATATTTAGAGCTTCCAGCTGTCCCCAGCACCATGCTCCCTCTCTTAGAGGGCTGATGTCTTTTATGAATATGAGCTGTGTCCCATATTCATGTTCAATCTCCAAGCACCTTTTTGAACAAAATTAACCTTTCTCAGGATGCAAGCCCTCATCTTCTAGGAGTGCCTACACCCTCTTCCCTTGAGAATAGGCCAACGAATAAGAATTGGAAAGTAATAACTCAAGCCAAATCATTGGAATCTGAAAATGACCTCCACCCTGACCTGGGATTTTCTAGTTCATGGTCTCATTTTTCTTCTCACAATTATCCTCTGAGAGAGCAGAGGTGTTACAGGTCACTGAAGTTCCCGTTAAGGAAATGACTTTTCTGCCATGGTGTTCACTGCTTCATCTCAGAGCAAAAGCAATCTCCTTAGCATGACCCTAAGGCTTCATCTCTCTAATCCTTCTCTCTTGTCTCATTTTCTACTACACTATCTCTTCATCAATTTCTGATTTTCATCATTTTCTTTCCTAAAGAATAATTTTCAGAAATTCAAAACTAGCTTTCCCAATAACAGAAACTCAATTTTTCATTAGTGAGAGAAATGTTAAGCTGTTAAAACTGACTCAAAACAGAATATGAAGAACACAAAGACAGATACCAATGTTCCTAAGAGCTCACCTAATATATAGCTGGCTAATAGCCTACAAGATTTACTGAGTCAGTAAAAAAAAAAAAAGACAAGCTGATTCACAAATACAAACAGAAGACTCAAATTCATAAAACTAAGAATAAAAGAAGACATGTCACAACTAATATTACATAAATAAAAAGATTTGTAGTGGTATATTTTGAACAGCTGCATACCAAAAAAACCTGAATAACCTACATGGAATGTATAAATCCCCAGAAAGGTTATAAATTATAAATTATAAATGCATGCTCAAGAGATACAGAAAATAAACAAATAAATCAGTGACACAGAATACAGCTAAATCAGTTAGTTTAAAACTTATCAAGTATTCAAAGAAAAAGTTAGCATCAGTCTTTAGGATTTTTTTCCAAGCAAGGATAAGAACAAGGAATACTTCTCAATTTGTTATAGGAGACCTGAATTTTTGGGGCTTCATACACAAAGACATTATAAGAAAACTACAGACCAACAGCCCTTATAAAGAAAGATAAGATAGAAATACTTAGCCATACACTACCAGACACCAACAAATTAAACAGTAAAGAAAGGATGGGACTTACCCTAGAAATGCAAGGTTAATTTAAATGTGCCAGATTATAGAATAAAAGAGTAGCATGCTCATCGAGCTGTATATGAAAAAAATTGACAAAACTTCAACACCATTACATCATAACAAACAAATGGGACTGGAAAAGAACCTTCTCAACCTAGGAAAACAATTTATGGAAAATCTATAAGTTCACATCATACTTAATGATAAAAGACTGAATATTTTCCTGTAAGGTCAGTATCAAAACAGCAATGTTCATTCTTGTAGCTTTTAGTCAGCATTATGATGGGGGGCTAGTCAGGGCAACAGGCAAAAAAAGGAAATGGCCTTGAAAATTTTGGAAGTTAAATTAAGATATCTGTGTTACCTACAGTGTTATTAAAAAGAATAAAAGACAACAATAAAGATAATCAAACACTTAGAAATGCATATAATAAAAGGAGTGAAATATATACATAAAACCATTATATTGTATCAGAGACCATTTTAAGATCTAAGAAAGCAGAATTGTTATGGATGTTCACAGATCAGAAGACTTAAGATTGCTGAGATGACCATACTCCTTAGCTACATCTATACACACAAAATTATCCCTATCATGGTATCAGCTGATATTTACATTCAGGTAGAATGTAAAAGACTCACACAAAATTAAAAACAGTTTTGAAAAATATGAGTAATTTTGGGAACCCAGAATCCCCAATTTCAGAATCTCCTGGAAATGTATATTAATAAAACAGTGTAGTGCTTACATGTAGACAGACATAGATATCAATGAGATAAAACTGAGAATCAATAAATAAACCTACACACTTATCATCAATTTCCTTCAACAGAGGTGCAAAGCTCATACAATAGGGAATGAAAACACTCTGGCAGAGAGACAGCTGAGTCTCCACATGCAAAAGGATGAATTTAAAACTGTCTATTAGTACACATAAGAATTTTCTTTTTATTGTTTTTTAAATAAGCATATAGAGAAATGGGTCTCATAGTGTCATTTTCATTTATACTTTGTTTTTGTTGGTCATCTTCCTATAAGAAATGTTTCCTTTTTGTTTTTCCTATCAAAGGTAGCTTGCTTGCAAAAGACATTCCTTAAATTCCCTCCACCTTTGATCTCCATCACCTCATAAAACTTTCATGCAAATATTTTAATCTCCCCTAATGTGGTGGTTTGGACAGGAATGACACCCAAAGGCTCATAGATTTGAGTCAACAGGGAGTGGCACTATTAGAAGATGTGGTCTTGCAGGGCGGTGGTGGCGCACGCCTTTAATCCCAGCACTCCGGAGGCAGAGGCAGGCGGATCTCTGTGAGTTCAAGGCCGGGCTGGACCGACAGCCTCCAAAACAATACAGAGAAACCCTGTCTCATAAAGCCAAAAAAAAAAAAAAAAAAAAAAAAAAAAGATGTGGTCTTCTTGGGGTAGGTGTGACCTTACTGTGAGTGGAAATGTATCCTTAGGGACGGACTTTGGGGTTTCAAAAGGCTCAAGACAGACCCAGCATCTTTCTCTTCATCTTGCTTGCTGATCCAAATGTAGAACTCTCAGCTCCTTCCTCCTTCTCCAGCATCATGTCTGCCTACATACTGCCAAGTTTCCTGCCACGATGATACTAAACTCAATCTCTAATCTACAAGCCCAGCTCCCAATTAAATGTTTTCCTTTATAAGAGTTGCCATGGTCTTGGTGTCTCTTTATGGCAATAGAATATTGACTAAGACACTAAGACACGTACCTGGTAAACTTTTCTTTCCGTGCCCATTTCTGTAGTTTCACAACCTGGAGTTATGAACCTTTTCTTCCTTTCCTTCAATCCCTTTGTTCTGATTCCTTAAATTCCAGCCAGTCGAGAAAGACTGTGAGTTTTGTGGGAAAATACCCTCACGACCCTTGTTAGGATAAAAACCAAATGAACTTCCTGTTCCCGTTTGCTTTCTAGGCCAGTTTAGAGCATCCTTTTTATAAGAAGCAATTGCCCTGCAGATCTGTGTTCACTCTGTCCCCACGTTCCTTTGTGTTTCTGTGCGCCCGTGTTGATTCTTTGTTGCTTTCTAATCTCCTGACTTCTGTTTTGGGTCCCCTTGTCCTCCTCCAACTCCCCCACCTCCACCACACCCCTGCAGTAGTCTCTGTTACACACATGCATTTTCAAACACAAAAAGGACTCTGAGATCTAAGTGTTAGAGCTAACACACAAAAACTCACAGAAGAAAACAGAATAAATGTTCATGGCTTTGTTTTTTTAAGCAGCAAGTTCTTTGATGATTTCCTTTCATGTTTTCTTTGAAAGCAAAGGAAACAAAAGAATAAATGTCTATATGGGTAAAGTTGAAAATTTGGTTCTCAAATAATAGCATCCACAGAGTGGGAAGATGAATTTCATGATGAATAACTATAAGCCATTTGTTTACTTAAGGATTTCTTCCCAGAATGTATAAAGAATTCTTAAGATGCAAAAATAAGAGAAGCATTTTAAACCATCAAAGAATGCAAATGTATTTTGTCCTCAAAAAATATGTAAAATTGGTCAATTAAGCATTTACAGAAATGCTCAGTGTAGTTAGCCATTAAGGAAATGCAAATCAAGACCTTCTTTTCTACAAGGTAGAATGCAGTTGTGTACCCATGAACAGTATTCTTTATACTTCTTGTGAAAGATCATTTGTGTCACCATGAGTTAAATTCTAGCTTTAGGGAACTATTGAGTAATTGAAACAATAGAAGTTCCATCAGAGGGAACAATGAGGTAATTCCCAGAGGATACAGCTCTAGATGTCCTTTGAAAGAATGGGTTAATTGGTAAGTGCAGGTCTTGGGATTCCTTCAAAACTCAAGCATGTTTTTACCCACAGCATCTTACCCCTTCTCTCCCTCTCAGACACTGTTCCCTCTCTTCACTTTTCTCTGTTGAACAATCACTCTCCAAAAATAACTTCCTTGTTAGGGTTCCAATGTGATATGCCCTCAGAAGCCCCTATGTTTGAAACCTTGCTCTCCAGCTGTTGGCATTGTTTTCAAAGATTGTCGAATTTCTAGGGTAAGTGGCCTAGCTGGCAGAGGTGGGCTGCCATGGGCTGGGCTTGAAGGTCGATCTGCTTCTGGTTTCAACTGCTCTGTCTGCTTCTTGCTCTGCCACCACACGAGCAGTTCTGACTCATGCTGGTGACACACAGTGCTGCTATCCTGTGTCTTCCCTGCCATGGTGGACCATAGCATCTGAAATTGTGAGTCAAGATCTAGTTCCCTCACATTTCTTCTGTCAATTATTTTGTCACAACCATTTGAAAAACAGCTAATTACCTCATTCTCCACACACATATTATCTGTGGCTATTTAAAAAAATTATCCTGAAAAATCTGTGGCCTTAAACAATCAAACAAATAATATATGTGGATTGTCTCCATTTTTTTTCAGCTCAAGAACATGGAGTCAGTTTACCTGAGTGGCCTGGTCCAGGTTCTCATTCCACTGTGGTAAGCTCAAGAAGTTGGCAGGTGCCGCAGGTATTTGACAGTTGGACTGGGGCTGGCTGGCTGGTTCCTGGATGGCTCCATTCCACAGGGTTGGCAAAAGTTCTCCATTATTGCCACATGAGCCTTCTTATAAGCTGCTTATGTAGCCTGGACACACCAGCTAACTTGCCCTACAGCAAACAACCCAAGGAGAAGTAGAAGATGCTTTAAGCGCTAGCTTCCAGAGCTATGCATCCCTCCTCTTCTTCCTTTTCGTAGAAGCCACTAAGCACAGCCAGCACGCTCCGGGGGACAGAGTTGAGGACTTAGTTTTCAAAGGGAGGGAAACCTACTTTAGAAGCTGGCAACATGCCCCACATAAACACATCCTCTTGTCTGGTATTCTCTACCACCTCACTCAATTTGTGTTTTGTATATAACATTACCGTTACATCTACTTGCCAGTCATTAAGACTTAAGATCTATGACAAAGGGACTATTGCATTTTTCATAGTAAATGCTCCACATCTAGAATAGTTACAGGATATTTGGCTCCATGACCGCCTAGTTTTCTATTGAGGTGACTAGTACCAGGAGCACAACCAGGCATGAGAACCAGTTGCAATGCTTCCAAACCTAAAGTATTTCCCAAAATTTTATTTTTTATTAATTTTATTTAAATTAAAAGCAATCTTATTTTACATATCAATCCCAGCTCCCTCCTTCTCCTGTCCTCCCACTCCCCCCACAATCTCCACATCCCACTCCCCATCCACTCCTCAGAGAGGGTGAGGCCTCCCATGGGGGATCATCAAAGTCTGTCACATCATTTGGGGCAGGATTGAGGACCACCTCCTCCTGTATCTAGGCTGAGAGAGTATCCCTCCATAGGGAATGAGCTCCAAAAAGCCAGTTCATGCACTCGGGATAAATACTGGTTCTACTGCCAGAGGTCCCATAGACTCACTATGTATTAGGCTCTATTACTAACCAAAAGTTAGGGATGTCCTTCCTTGTTCTATAGAAATAAGCTAACAATAGCAGCAACAACAAAATCTCACCTCTCATCCTCTTAAGAGTCAGCATGGGGCTTTGGGTAGTGGTCTATTATCCCCACATCTCCTCAAGGTCACAATTACTGGAGTGGCCTGGAGCCAGAGTTTAATGCAAGCACTTCATCTGAGGTTAGGAAGAAAAGACCCCATATGGTACCTTGCTGACTTACTCTTATTTATTCAGGATTTAGTAGCCTTTTAAAAGCTACATGTTGACACTCCTTGGTTCTGGAGAATAAGGAAATCCGAATGCAATTAGGAAGCTGACAGTAATGGAAAGTAATATGAAGCCAAAATACATCACTAATTTGCAGAAAGCCTGGTTTTCCATACCTATAAAAAGGCAGACTCAGACTGATGAGGGTAGAGATAACTTCAAATTCCTATTTTGGTTGGACTGTGTTAGAAAGGACAAAGATATCTTAACATCTCTTGAAGGGTCTTTGCCAACTTCTTACCAGAAATGTCAGTGAGCATTATCATGAGTTTTGCACCTCCCCTGCTCCTACTTTTAGTCTAGGACAATGAGATGGAAACATTGCATGAAAGAAACACCAAAAAAATTACAACATGAAACAAGAAACAACTTCAGTAGGTAAGACATGCTGTTTCTTTTCTCTGGGCCACTGTGTGGTCAAGAGCAGCATCTTCTCATTCTTGGGACAATGCTATTCCAGGGGCATGCTCAGTTCACCAGTTCATAGCAGATGTATCATCTCATCCTTCTCCTTGGTGCCCTTCCATGAGGCTCCTAAATCAAGTACAAAGGAAACTTGGTCTTTGGGGAGCCTTCAAGCAATCTCAGTGTCTTGTCCTCTGGGACAGACAGTGATGAGGACAGAACAGGGACAGAACTTATTATTTACCCTCTAGTAAATTTTCAGAGCGAGCAAGCATCCAAAGATTTTCCAGCTGTGTGCCTGCCTCTGCAGCAACAGAACAAGTAGGGTAACTGGTGATAAAGAAGAAAACATCAGGCATTCTGTTGAGCCCTGACCTCCAGGCAGCTAGGTCCCTTCTCTATGAGGGCAGAAGTGCATGACGTCTCCCTCAGGGATTCCTGGGAAATCATCCTCACTATAGGTTTGGTTCTGAATCCAAATAAAACTGGCCTTTTGAAGAAGGATGGTCTTTAAAAACTGGCAACAGAAAGCTCAGCTTTTCATTTTGGGGGCTGTAATCTAGATAAGCTCAGATATATAATTATAAATGCATACATGTGTATATATATTATATATATTACATATAATCCTAGATCAGAACCAGGAGAAGACTCAGGGCTATAGTCTAAGACCTCCTTTGTTTTAGACAAAGAAACAGCACTTTGAGGTGAATGGATACCTTCATCAGAGCAAGAGCACACAGTGGTTCCGGGCACTGGCTATAACTGCTGGCAGGGCAGAGGAGCCTGGAGAGTGGAAGCGCACAGCCAAGATCATTGGATTATTGGACACTGATCAACTTACGGGATTTAGTGGCTATTAAATGACAGGGGCAGGGTCTTATAATAAAGCAGAGTCCAAGAGATCCTCAAGAAGGGGCATATGTTGACGTCATTTACCAAAATGACACTCAGGAGGGAAGAGGTCAACAGTCTGAAACTCCATATCTTCTTTCTGAGAGAAATTCAATTACAATGTCCAGTGAGTGACTAAGCATACTTCTTAGGAAAAAAAGGCTTAAAATAATATGTAGTGACTGTCAACGTCCTGGGAGGGGATGAAGCCTTACAGGAAGAAATTAAAAAAAAAAAAAAGAATTGAGAACAAAGCACATGGATGCTGGAGAAGCTGACGGGCAGCAAAGGAGTTAGGGACAACCTGCAGTAGGGCACGTAGAGCCACGGGAAGCCCACTCCAGGGTCTAGAGATGAGGAGGCCATGTTAGCCTAGCTACACGCCGGAAGGTAACTCTCCCGTAGTCAGAATAAGGCAGGAACACCTCCAGTCCTCTTGCTTCGTATTGCCCTCCTCAGTGCTAGTGTAGGGCTGGGAGGTTTCAGAAGCCAGTGTTCTCAGATAGAACCCAGGGTGGATGCCTCTAGAATCAAGCTCCACTCAGCTTCCCTGTATATTCCACCCATCCCAGTTTCAGTGTCCCACTCCAGGAATCTAACACGCAGATATGTGATGCACTGACCTCTATTAAACCACAGCTACCCAGACCTTCCCCTCTTTAGAGCCCTGCAGAAATGTGAGGTAAGAAGAAACTACAGAAAAAAAAATGTAGGAAAGGCAAGGAAGAGACACACCAGGTAAACATCTGAGCAGACTCCACTGTACTTTCGAAGCATCCATTTCTTTCCAAACGTCAACAAGCATCATTAGCAAATAGGCAGCATGCTTCTGCTTTGTGCCACGGCTCAATTAACAAGGGAAAATGTGTCCTTTCCCCCACAACACTTAGACTCTCTGAGAGAAGCCACAGCATGAGCAGTGAAACAAACAGGTCAGGACTTCAGATGAGCTCTGCAAATTGAAGGAAGAGGAAGTAAGAGCACTGCGGTGAAAGTCAGTGAGATTTGAATTTTAAACTCAGTCCTGACTGTAGGGAGCTGTGGAGTCACCCCACTGAATAAAAATTTCCTAAGCAAAATCTTGGCCAGGCCTGTGTTAGACACGAGCGCGAGTAAGACACCAACCATTCCTGATGAAGTCAAACCCATGGATGACAAAATAAAAAAATGCAGAATTAACAGTGAGACAGAGAAGTCGGAGGAAGGAGGAGTGGAGTTGGGAAGATGAAACTGAGTGTTAAGATGCACAGTTAACAGGTAATGCCTGATGTAATGGTGCCCTTGGGCAAAGCACAGAGACAGGGGGAAGATGGTGGAGAGCCCTGAGCCTTCATTTTCCCCATCAGGTGGCAACGCATGGCTGTGAAGAGGCCCTCAAGCTGGAGACGTGAGAAGCAGACAAACCTGCACACTTAGAACTGGGGACTCAGGGGCAGGCTCTGCCCCCACGAAGAGCAGGAAGCCTGCCTTGGTAAAGGTCAGATCGTGTTTGGTACTGCAAACCCAGCAAAATGAGAGATGTGAGAACCTGGGAGGTCACCAAGTCAGCTGCCTCAGCCACCCACCTTCTATGGGCTTTGTTTTCATTCACTTGAGAGAGACTGAGCCAACTGGTATCACGAGACTCCAGGTTATTACAACATTCTGTTTAAAGTTTAACTAGATGAGGCAAATGGAGGACAACTGGGCAGTTCTTTCAAGAGGAAAATGCCACACTGGGAGAGTTTGGCAGTGGTTTGGTGTGTATGTGTGCGAGCGTCTACGTGTCTGTATGTTGTATGTGTGTGTACATGCATGTTGCTCATGTGGAGGCCGTGGCTGATGCCAGGTGTCTTCCTCTACCACTTTCCACCTCATTTTTTGATACAGGGTCTCTCAGTGGACCTCAGGTTCACTGATTCAGAAAGGCTGGACAGTGAGCTTCAAGAATCCTCCTGCCTCCACTTACCGAGTGCTAGGATCACAGACACTTACCACCACACCTGTCCTTTCATTTTTTAAAACTGCCAGCTTTTCTTTGTGTTAATGTGCTGCTGAGGACTTGAACACACTTAACTGATGGAACCATTTCCTCAGCTCCTTGTGCTATTTTTTTTAAAATTGTAGTGCAAGGATTTTTCCAACAATTCATATTATTGTTAAGGTTGTTTAAGTGCAAAAGTCATGTCTTTCTCATTTTTCCTGTGTTTAATGTCACACAGGATAAAATGCATTCAAGGGTCCTAAAGACAACTGTCACAAAAAATGAACACAGGTATGAGAGAAAATACCAAGCTCTTAGAATTCTTCATTAAGATGCTATTGCCCTGGCAATCTCCACCATCTCTTGCTTTGGCTTCCCCAAAGTTTTGGTTTTCCAAAGCATTTTAAGAATGAGTAGCTATTCTTAACGTTACCTGTTTTTTCCCCTAAATTAGAAGTTGTGCCAAAAAATGTAGAAAATCGCCCAAGTAGCCATTGATCTTCAGAAGTAGGGACTATCCCAACATACTGCCCCTCACTCTGGTTTTCCAACAAGGTTTCCAAGATGGGTTGGATGGCACTCAATAGTCTTCCGATTATTGCATTTCTTGCCCAGAAAGCTCTCAGGAAGTATGGAAAATAAGATTGCAGTCTAGACTTCAGAACTGTACACTGGCAAGGACTCCCCCAGCATCCCAATCCTGCATCCCTCAAAAAGGTCTGCTCTGCCAGGGACCATCTTCTTGATTTCAGTTTAGCATCTTGCCTGCTTGGGCAAGAATGCTTACACGTTATATCATGCAGTTTCAAGGAGAGGGAGAATCAGATACTTCATGTTATCTCTTTTCCTCCTGAAACAATTGGCTGGACTCTTAACACTCAGTTTGTAGAAAAATTTTGCCTGAAGCTATATGGGAGAATAAGGAAATATCTATTACTATTCTATTTTCTTGTTGTGGGATATTTTGATTGCACTCTAACACTCCCTAGACTATCAATAAAGTTCACTTTGAATCAGAGGGTGGAGTTAGGTCCTAGCCGACCAAAATTAGCCATAGAGGTTTTGGAGGACCAAGGACATACAGAGAGACACAGGAAGTAGTAGGGAGGGGTTTAGAAAGATTCTTAGCCCTTTTGGATAGAGGAAAGAGAGAGAGAGGAGGTCACTGGTTGCTTCTCCATCGCTTCTCTCATCAATCATTAGATAAATGCTTCATCTGGCATCCAGTGTGGGTCACAAGATCACAAGGCAGCAGCTCACTGCTGGCTTTGCAGCCTCGGGGGCCACTGCAGCTGGCTTTCCCCCACTCCCTCGAGGTCCTACACAACAGTCTGGGGGTTTCCCATTGTAGTCTCTAACTGATGCCCATATTGGCCCCAAATTCCACAGGTAGCTAGCTAGGAAGTAAGAGGTTAGACAGGACTTCCAGAGACAGAGAGGACTCTGGGAAAAAGAAAAGCAGAGTTGCCAGCCAGACACAGAGAGGAAGTAGGAGGTAAAAGATGGAAGAGAAGTAATGCCATGTGGAAGAATATAGATTAATATAAACACATTAATTTAAGTTATAAGAGAGACAAGTCTAAGCTAAGTCCAAGCTTTCATAATTAATACATCTCTGGGTTGTTATCTGAGCTTGTGGTCACAATGACAAAGTACTGCTGCACTTTCTTCTTCGGTACTAGATAAAGATAAATCTACATTTGTCCCATACAGAGACAACAATGTCTTCTATACTCCCTGTTGTATGGCAGTGGGGTCAAGGATAAACTGACTGGAAAGCTTGATGGGCTTCTTCCTCTGCTTCTACATTCACTCATTCGAGAATTCATCTGTATCCAACTTGTAAGGATTACCTTTCTATACTGGCAAATTAGGGGTAAAGGCCACATACCTCATCCAGAGTGAGAAGCCTGATCAAGAGAGTAGTTCTAGTTTGACCAACACTGATGTGTACATTGTAAACCATCAAGTCCTTTATAAATGCCTCTTGACTGAGTTTCCTGGGTTATTTTTCCATCTAGTTTAGGGTGCCAAGATACAACCAAATGATCCCTGTACCCTTTAGATCAAACGTTCAAAAGTAAATTACTTCCCACTCCTCTCATTTAATCAAGAAGTTGTATTCAGTACATGACAATACAGCAAATGAAAGAAATTTGGAGAGCTATCATTTAAGTATGACTTGATTCCTTGGTCAGGGTTTTAGAATATACACAGCAAAGCTCTGGATAAACAATTTTATGTAATATTATAGGACTCCTCATCCTGACCAAGGTCACCCAGAGTGAAGAGAGAAGAGCCATGTAGATCACAGAAACACTGAGCAAGAGATTGGGTCAGACCCTTGCTCTCTCAGTGTGCAAGTGACCAAACTCAGACCTGGAGGCAGGATCCACTATCCTGAGCACTATGGGGTCTTCATTTTGCTTTAGGATTCTGATAGAAAACTTACTTTGTGATGGAGCCAAACTTGTCATATAGAGTGTCCACTAAACTACTAGTGAGATACATAATTAACTGGGTTGCTATCAGATGGAAAGGAAAGGGAAGGTGATCTTGAAGAGACTAGACCAAGAAAAAAAAATAAAACCAGCTAGATGTAAGCATAGCATAGCATGGACATCCACCTTCTGTTTATTTCAACTTAAAATGCCTCTTCTTTTGAAACCCAAAGTCAAGTGATAAGATAGAAAGGTTAATGCAACATAGGCAAGTGAAGACATCGATGTCTGTCAGTCTGACTCCCCCTCATAAAAACTTGCCAGACATTCCTCCCAGTCAAACCGCTTTAGAGATCTGGGCATATCAAACAACTGGGAACAGGCCTATGCTGTTCCTTTTTGGTTGAATAACATCTCGCTTTGTAATACAGGGCAAGTAATTTCTCTCTGGAATTTTCCATCTGTAAAATTATATTACAGCTCTAAAATTATATTATAACTAAGAAGTGACCTACTGGAGGGCAACAGATCCCAGCACTTTCAGCACCGGGTATTGCATTATAGTTGCTCAACCTGGGGTCCTGACATACGATTCTTTGGTCATGGGAAAAAAAAGTTTGTGTGGCTACAGCTTTGTGCTGTGCCTCAGTCCCAAGGCCAGGAAATGGCCTTTCTGCTTTGTGTTAACTTTTGTTTGTTTATGTGCTATTTGTTCTCTTCTTTGTGAATTGTGAAGCGTTGAGGTAAAAGAGGGAGGTTATTGACCCTGAGAGTACAGGAACAGGACTTCAATCCTGCACTTGAGCACCTAGCTCTGCCAGATGTGCCTGTTTTTAGGAAGATAATGAATGGTTGCCAGCAATGCAAACGAAAAAAGCTAAGCAGTGGGGGAGGTGACAGAATTCAGATCATAAGACTGGACCCACAGGAGTCCCACAACCACAGGACCCAGACAGAGGCAGATCTTTGCAGTTAAGAGCTGATTCCAGGAAGTGAACTCAGGCACAATTGGGTCTTCCAGGCCAGAGTTAACCCTACATGGTCCGACAGCCAGTTCCAACCTGTTCTCCAGGAATGGGTAATGGGAGCTGCTGCTCCAGCTACTCTGAAAGTACAACTGGCAGACCCCCAGACACCAGGGATTTCACCACTGTCCCTGGTATGTTGGCCAGCCTCACTTCTCACGCTCTTCTGACTATGCCAACCTGTCTGCTTTGTCTGAGAGACTTCCACCATGTTTCTGAGAAATGCTGGCAACTGGGGAGTTCCCCCAGGCCTCTGATCTCCCTCAGTGCCATCCAGCTACAGAAAGAATCTTGTTCCCTGTTTATGCCTTAATGGACAGCCCACCCACTAGTCTGCCTGCTGGGAGCAGAGCCAGCCAGACTGGTACGTCTCCTTCATTCTTCTTCCCCACCTTGCTCTCAGTGCCAGCCCAGCTGAGGCTGGAGTGCCACCTGGATGTGGAAAGACCAAGACCATTCTATGCGGAAGCAGCAAAGGCATGAAGCTTCCTGAATATTGTGTAGTATGGCTTTACCGAGTCCCATCCAGTGTCTGTGGTCCCCATTTGTTGGTCCTTTTCCTTGAACTTTAGTATCACACAGCGTCCCCGTGGATCAGAGTGACTGAGACACTGCAGTTTTCACCATGCATGGCATGCATGCACAATAATATATGCAAACCTCATGAGATCCACAGGTAACACCAGACAGTATTAAGCTACTTACCAAGACATATCCTGATATCCTTTACTTTTAAGGAAAAATACATTGCATATGTAATTTCACATATGTAAATCATACATCCTTGCTTTTAAATGGTATTTAAAAATAATACAAAGCTTTGAAGCACAAGGAAGGAAACAGGAGTCACCCAGTACTCCATCATTAACGTAACCCTCTTCACCTTTAGGTATTTACTTAATAAAAAATACAGTAAAGTAATATGTTTGCTTGAATTTATTAAAGAAAGATTATTATGACCTTACAGAATTCCCAGTATCAAAAAATACTTATCCACCATAGTGGATATTAATTGCTGAGAGAACTGTCTTTGCTGAAAACCTTAAGACATAGTGATTACTTTTTTATCTCTTATTTATTTTGAACCTCAGGTTTTAAGACCACAGCTTGTATTTTCACGGTCTGCTCTTCAAAACTCACGAGGTGTTTTCATTATTCTTTATATCCTTGTGTGTGTGTGTGTATGTGTGTGTGTGTGTGTATCGTGTCAAAGCTCCCCTCTTCCTCTCCAGCTAGAGCAACAGTCTAGAAAAGGAGACAAGATGGAAAAGCTGAGGAGAGGAGCAGGGCATCCACCTGGGGAAAGCCATCTGAAGGAACGTAGTTTGTCTTTCTCCCTAACTTCCCTTTCAGTTATTGTAGCTCAATTACTAGCTTTATTCAGGTTTCCAGCAATTTCCTCTTCTTACCACAACCTGTCCTATCCCATCGTGACCCTTATGAAGTTTCTTGACTTAAGTGTTCTCCTGAAGAGCAGCAACAGATGACCTCTTGACTTTGTATGCACTCACACACTTGTGTGCGTGCAACACACACACTCTATTAGTATCCTAAGCTCTCTGCCCTGCTCTGTTTTACTGTTCCAGTGGCACTCTGCATTCCCTTATCATCATTTGATCTCATCATCTTGGTCACTCAGTTATCCTCAGCTACCATTGCTCCCTCTCCACACTGTGCTCTGGGGTTGTCATGAATGCTGGCAACATGTAGCCCTCTCTCAAGCACATACTTGCCTGGCTTGTGAGATCATGTGTGTGTGGGGGGGTGAGCAAACAAAATCCAGATGTCCTCCAGGAGAAGAGGAGGGCAGAGGGGTCCCAGTTCACTGACACCTTGTGAATAGTCACACTAGCTTCTGGTCTGGGCTCCACTTAGAGGTGGGAGTACAGGGTAACCAGAAAGACTCTTTGAATACTCATTGTCTCTCCCCTGTTGATTTCTTTACTCCCAAAAGCAGAGAAGGACAGAAAGTTATACTTGAGGCCATGGCACCCTTTGTATTAGTGTCCCCAAATACCATGTGCAGTAGATTCTCTCAGCATTGCATAGTTTGGAACAAGGATCTTCATAGATATCATTTTCTGTCTTGAGCCAAGGTATCTCAATTGATGAGTCTGAGTCTGATTCCCATGTGTGCCTGTGTGTCTACACAGTCAGTCAGATAACAGGATAACAGTTACGGCGTTAGTCCTCAAGGCTGAGTGATGGGGAAGCAGGGAACACAACAAGAAAAGTATGTGTTCCGTGTTTGAAAGTCAGCCGAAACAACAGAGAGACAGCCAAGAGACATCTGCAAAGTGTTAGTTATGCCCAGAGTCAAATGGAGGAGACATAGCAACAGAGCTCTGATTGGGTGGACCTGGGCAAAGGATAGGCCTATCACGAATGCTCTGAGCTGTGCTCCTGCAGGCGCAGAACTGTAGCAGGTCCCTGCAAGCCCTGCAAAGTCATACTCTGAAGATCCAGAGACCCAGCTGGCCCTGGACTTGTGACTCCTGCCTGAAATTTGAGGCTGCTGATTTACCATTTAACACTTCAGTCACAGCCTCCTCGGCCTGCACGAGCTCACAAGGAAATCGTGGATTCACAGATTCTAAATTCTTGGAGACAGGCTCTTAGAAACAAAGCTAACACAGTTAGGTTCACTTTGAGGAAATTGGTCAGGGATTCAGCATCCTACACGGAACATTAATTACTGTATATGACTGCTAGAAAGAGGGCTTGCTACCTGCTTAGCATTGACCACCTGCTTGACAAGAATCCAGGATCCCCAGAAGCCTGGGAACAAAGAAACAATTATAGCTCCACCTTCCGGATAGGGAAACTGAGTAAGAGATGGGTCCAGGGATATGAAATCTGTAACTGTGTGGAGGTATGTATCAATGAACACATCAGTCAGTAGGATTCACATGATGAGAGACAATGAAGGATGGAGGTTTTGTGCTACTTTAAATTAAAGGAAAGAAAAAGAAGTTCATGGCCCCACATCTCAAAAGGAACATGTAGGAACCTTAGGGATGTCGCTTCTGTGCGGTTAAGGCTTGCCTGCTTTATCTTCCTTTAGTAAAGCTTCCTTTTCACACAAGGTTGCCACTCAACCTCCAGATCTACATATGCTAATGTGATGGCTGTGTTTTTAAATACATCAAAATCCGCACCACATCACTGAAGGTGAGTTCTGGTCCTTGAACAGTTTGCCCATCTGTTTCAGGGAATCAAGAGAGGAAAACCATAGTTCAGGTCAGCATGCCAGCAAAATGACCTGGTTGACCCAAGGTGGACTGTAGGAAGCAGACAGTACCAGAGAAAAGAGATAAAATTCACCATACTTTATTTTCTCCCTCTTGGAAGGAGCCAAAACAAAGGAACAAACAAACAAAAAAGCAGGGTAGGGTCAAAGTTCCAGGTAGATATAGGAGGACCTGGAAACACTTTCTGGAGGTCATCAGCAGTGGCAAGCCTCTTAGAAAAGCCCCAGAGAAAGGCACAATCAACATTGACTGCATGACAGCCCAGCAGCATGGCAGGTACATGACCAGGGAGGAAAGTCTATAACGTATGCCTGTGCATCTTATAGCTTATAATCCTACTTCCTGGACTCTGTAGGGTCTTCAGTATTAGCAGTGGACCCAGAAGCTCAATTTGCTCCAAGAAAGGCCAATGTGGTACTAATAGAACCCCAGGTTAAGAAGAAACCATATTGCCCCAATACCCATTGGCACTAAAGACCAGACATCCACCCCAGTGGAGATGAATGGGAATCTATACAGTAAGTACCGTGTTGCCTCAGAGTCTCTCTCTCTCCCTCTCTCTTCTTTCATAGTGACATGTTTTCAGATAGCTCCATGGAAGGAACAAGAAAAGGAAGACATTTCTAACTAACTCAAAGTTATTTAAGATCCAATGTTACCTATCTAGATGAGAATGACATCAACAATGTCACGCTACTAGACAATGCTGTTAGGGCTCATATTAGAGCAGTCAGAGGAAAAGACTCAAGCACTGATTATTTTCTTTGCGTTTCTGAACACAATAGGAATCCAGTGGTGATCATGGTACCCCACTCAGTTTTGTCTTCCGTCAAGAACTAAGTATTGGACATCACTATGGAATAAAGGATCCAGAGGGATTCCTCTCCTCAAATGTCAATACCTCTTTCAATGCTGAAGTCCACCACACACATACACACACACACACAC
The DNA here is from genome assembly GCF_017639785.1 of Mesocricetus auratus. NCBI lineage: Eukaryota > Metazoa > Chordata > Mammalia > Rodentia > Cricetidae > Mesocricetus > Mesocricetus auratus. The sequence goes on along the minus strand of NW_024429194.1, from coordinate 34,860,137 downwards.
ACACACACACACACACACACACACACACTCCTTACTGTTAGGACTTAAGAGGCCATGGTAGATAATAGAGTGCACACATTTGGAATAGCATGTGTGGTAAACAGAAAAGGAAATAGAAAGGTGTTTTTGCTTAAATGCACACTCACACCCACATACAAAATGAACAAATGAGTTGGTAAAATGTTCTACCTCTACATCTTTGGGCAATTACCTGGATCTTAGGACCATGGGGAACATCGGTCTGCAGACTGAGCAAGCAGCTAATGATAAGCTTCTCTCTTCCTAGGCTTGTGGAATGGCCCTATAATTCTTCGCTTCAATCAAATATAAATGCCGGCCTAAACAGAAACATGACTATAAGCAAGCAAGGCTTGCTTTATTGGTCTGGCCCAGTGGGCTCTGACATGCTTTGCAAATTGGAGCAGTCCTGCTCATGGTGAAGTGGAGGCAATGCCCCAGGTGTGGTGGGGCTGCAAAGGTAAGAAGGTACTATTTAGTCCTGCCTCTCCTCTGACCTTGGCAGCTGCAGCAACATGCCTCCCTTCCCTCTGACCCATTGGTTGTCCTAAGCTGAACTCTGCTTAGCCCCATCCTACTGCCTGCTGCTCACCAGCTCCCTGCAGAGCAAGCCCGCCCCTTGCTGGCTAGGCCTTCCCTGCCTTATTTGGCTTAAATTACTTCTTTGAACTTTGGTCTCATTATTTTTGGATCGTCATTTGGTCTGGAAGGTTTTTCCTTCCACAGGTCCCTTCTGTTCTTCCTTTGCACTCCTCTGGATGCGCCTCCCAACACCTCCTTTTCACAGTTTCTTTGGGGTGGTTTTTATTACCTCCATGCATCTAAACTGAGTGGCAAGGAGCTCCAAGGGCCTTGTCGTCTTCCCTATTGGATTCTTGCCTGTTCGGTCGGTCGTTAGGAGAGTGCCTCAGTGGAAGGTCCTAGGACAACTCTGCTTCCACAGTCACTCATGGCCCAGTCCCCTGAAAGACTTTCTCCCTACCCAGTGTGATACAAGGAACCAAGGCTAGGTGTCATCCTGAGCTGCCCTGACCCACTCCCCACTCTCCAGGGAAAACTACAGATCTGAGGCTGCATGGCACTTCCTCTCCCCTGATAGCAAGAATTTGATTTGGTACTTCAATGGTTTAGGATGCTCTGGGCTACAAGTAACAGGAAGCTTTAACATCTAAACTGACTTAAACAATGCGAAAGTATATCATCCCTAGACAGAAGTCCTCGGGTAGAGCAATTCCAGGCTTGACTAATGCAGAACCCACTAACATCAGCGAAGCCCATGTTCTTTCTCTCTGTCTGCTTCACTGACTGTGAGCTGGTTAATCCACTGGCCTAAAAAATGGAGAGATAGCTCAACCATTAAAGGCTAAAGCTTACAGCTAAAACTACAATGATGGAGGTTTGAAAACTCATTAGGTCACAAACATAAGGTCCTTAGTAAATAATTTTCAAAACACTACCTTGCCCCTACCCACCCCCATGCAAAGAGGCACTACCTAAAAACCATAAGGTGTGGTCAAGTCCAAATCTGCGGTGGGACCAGCAGGTCCTAGATTCTCAATTATGCTGATGGAAAATTCTTTTAAACGAGAGAGTTTGGGATTTTTAACTGTTTTCAGGCCTTCACCTGACAAAATATAAGGGTTCTGTATGGGAAATAGCCTGAATTTTTACGTATGTAGACCTCAGAGGCTCCCTGAGACACAGACATCTACTTCACAGAGGACTGAGAGGTAAGTGATCTGCTTCCCATCCTAGCCAATAATGTACTGGGACAAATCCAGGGCCCTTCCTCCACCCATCTCAGCCACACTTGCAGGTCAGTAGGAAAGACTCCTGCAGTCTGGCTACACCAACAGCCCCCCCCCCCACGGGACCCTGTAACCTACAAATCCCACTCTGCCCCCAATCCCACCCATCCCCAGCGACTTCAGCGGCTCTCTGAGACACAGACATCTTCTGCACAGAGAGGGTTGAGAGAGGGGACTCAGAGGGTTGAATCAAGAAACAAAGGCACTGCCTGCATAAAGCGGAAGAAGAGATGAGTGGACATCAATACAAGAATTTTTATGTATGTAAGTATGCCTCTGTTTTGCACTCATAATCATCATCAATTTAGTTAGCTTAAAATTTTAGTTGACTCCAGTACTATCCAGATCATAACTTAGTTATTTCTGGTATATAGCATGACCATGGAGAACAGTCTGATTTAGTTAAAATGTTAGTTTCATCCAAAATTTCATCCACACAAAATTTTCCAGAATGAAATCTGACCAGATATTACACAAAATTGATCTTTGCATCTACTTCTCTTTATTGACTGTTTTGACTCTAAACTCTAAACATTTATTCTTATCATGTGGTTTTCCCCCATGGCTGTTATTTTAGTACTACAGTTTCTTTTATTGTTGTTACTTTTATGTGTTTAAATTTTCTATTCCTTTGCATCATTGTTTCTTGTATCATTTAATTTGTTGATTTATCTCTTTAGCAATCTTAAGCAGACATATTTCCAAATCATTTTTAGGTTGCTCTACCATTTTAATTTCATCTTAGATAAAGTTTTTTCCATTAAAATTTTTCATTAGATCTGTCTTGTTAATATTCTCCAATATTTCCAAATTTCGCTTTACATATGAGCATCTTGGAATTTCCATTTTGTGGTATGAGGAATATCACAGATTTGGTCTCTTAAGTCATCAGGTTCTTAACCTAGGACTTTGCTCCAGAATTGTGTTCTCCCTCCTTCCCTCTTCTAGGGATCAGTTTTCTATTTCCCAGGGATGTAGGTTGCAGCATCATAAGGTATAGGAAACCTATTTATAAAGACAGAGTTGAACCTACCACTCTTTTGCTTTCTTTTTCAGCCCATGACCCCATTGGGCTAGAGAGTCAACCACATTTGCATGTCTAGTCCTCTCTTGATTGCTACAATGTTTCAGAAGCAGGGAGAAGGCCTCAGGATGGGAACTGATCAGCTCCCCCATTTCCATACAAATGTTCTTGTTCTCTAATGTGTTGGCTTAATATTCTTGACGTTCCCTGGAGCCTTGAAATGAACCAGGATCTTTATTTTTTTTCCTCATTTCCCTTCACGTCCCCAGTAAGAAACAGACAGTACACTCAGGTAGGGGTGAGGAGAGTTTAACAATAGGAGGGACTTGCTGGGATGTGGATGAGTTTTGTGAAGGAAATCAGAAAAGCATGAGGTCAGAAGACTAGCAAGGGGATTGCTTAACACCTCTAGGACCAAAGAAACAGCTAGGAAGGAAACAGGGACAGAACTGTAGGGAACTTTATCAGTGCTGCAAGGACATAACCTTTGACAAACAACTGACACCCTGTTGAGTTTCAGCCACCCTGTTGAGTTTCAGCCACCCTGTTGAGTTTCAGCCACCCTGTTGAGTTTCAGCCACCCTGTTGAGTTTCAGCCTGAGAGAAAGAGAGGAATCCTAAGGGGAAACCCAAGAGGAAGACAGAGACCCTTTACATAACCAGGAAATGCCAATTGCCAGGAAGATGAGCCACCGGCTGGCCAAGGGTAAGGGTGGATCTCAATGCAAGAAGACCCAAAAAAACGGGTATGCCAAGACTCAAGACTCGTGTTACTCCCATCTGAAAGCACACAAGGATTTATCTTCCTTAAATGCCTCTTAAAATGGTGGCTTCCTGCTGATTTTGTCTGAAAGGTAGGTATTTCCTGATGAAGTAGTGTGAAGTTCCTCCTGTCCATCCTTTAGTCTCATGCACTCCAAACCCTTTGCCCAGCAGTTTCTGCCTTTCCTGCCTTCCTGGGATTTCTCCCTCAGAAGTGACTGACTTTCTGCAAGCCCAGCACAAGCTTTGCAACCTATAGGCTCTTATCTAGGCAATGGTACTCTTTCCCTTATTCCCAGCTCCTCTCTCTCAGGGACTGCTCAGCAGCATTGAAGAGGAGCAGCTCCCTGGGCTGAAGATGCCGCACCTGTGCTAACCAGTTCTAACATGTCTCCAGTTCTGAATGGAGGTCCTTCACGGAGCCTGGTGGCCAACTGTTGTGGGAAGAAGGGCATTTTCCATAATGATGGCATATTAAAAAAACGATCCAAGGATCTGTCTTAAAGATGCTTAAACCTCAACCTTCCATCCACATGCTGTCCCCTAGCCATGACCACTTCGCCCAAGACCACTTCCTCTTCCCTTGTTTAGAGCCGGGTGTACAACAGCACTGAGTGATACCAACTGTCAGTGTTCCATCCAACAGGATAAATATAACTGGGGGACCCCAAGCAGAGACAGCTCTGTCCATGAGGCCTGCCCCGGCAGGCGGCAATCCCACATGGTTGGTGGGTGGAGGAGAAGGAGTTGCTGACGATTGAGCAGGCAGGTGGAATTCAAAGCCTTTTTTTTCCAAATTAGAGTAAGTTTTCTCTGCCAGGGCTTCTGGGCCCAGATACAAGAAGAAGTCAAACACCCAACATTCATCTTTTTGCAAACAGGAACCACTTGCCCACCTTGGAGCACAGTCAGAATGTAGCTGAATGGCCCAGTGGAAAAAGCTGACTTTGGCTGCGCCTCCCTGCACAAGCCTTTGCCTCTAGATCCCCTTGAGTTCCCTTTCCAAGAGGGCTTGACAAATATGCAAGGCTTCAGGCTGTCCAAGGAATGCAGCTGGGCTAAGCCATTCATTTCCAAGGCTCAAAACCACCGGAGCAGGAAAAGTAGACAGTGCTGGGCAGGATCGTCTCCGGTGAGGTTTGGAAACAGGAGCTACCCCTGGCTGAGCAGGATGAATCGATGTGGTCTGGCCTCGGGGCCAGGAATGGACAGAATGACCATCATAGCTCTCAGCCAGACCTGGTGGGTCGATGAAAAGAGACGTTTGATTCATTCTCAGGCTCTACCCAAGTGACTCTGAAATATTCCTAGACAGTTGCCAGGAGAGTCAATGGTGGGTAAAACAAAGACCCAGGAGCCAAGACTCTGGCCTGCCAAGCAATTTCCTTCCGCCACCTTGCTGTGTTTTCCTCTACCTCTGCTTCATTAAAAAACCGAAAGACCCCCGAGGGCAGAGTCTCTTCCCGTCCGTTCTGCCACCTCCTGTTCCCTCTGCCACACTGTGCAGAAAGGGTTTTTGGTTGACTGGAGATCATTTCTCTGCCTGGATATGGAAAGGAGGCACAGAAGACAGAGTGAGAAGAGGAACAAAGAGGAATTACTCTGGAATCATGATAGCTAATTTATTAAGACCTTCCAATTTCTACTCTTACGACCCCAAAGAGGGAGAAGAAATTAATTAAAGAAAGTACAGGAAGGGCTGGATAGATGGCTCCATGGTTAAGAGCACTGGCTGTTCTTCTAGAGAACCCAGGTTCAACTCTCAGCACCCACATGGCAGCTCATAACTGTCTGTAACCCCAGTTCAGGAGACCCAGTATCCTCACACAGACACACATGAGGCACAACACCAGGGCACACAAAATAAAAATAAAGAATTTTAAAACTGTTTTAAAAAGAAAAAGAAAGGTAGAAGAGCTGTAGAACTAGCTCAGAAGTCAGGAACTCTTGTAGTTTTTGCAGAGAACTTAAGTTAGATTCCCCGAACCCATGTGGAAGCTCACAGCTATCTGCAACTCCAGTTCCAGGGGATCCAGTGGCCTCTTTGACCTCCACAGGCACCAGGAACACTACACATATGGTGTACATACATGCAGGCAAAATACTTATACCCATAAGATAAAACTTTTAAATCTAAACAAATAAACAAAACATAAACATTCCCTTCCCCAAGGGGACTTTTAAAAAAAGCAAAAGAAAAAAAAAGCAAAAACATTTTTAAAACCTGGAAGATGCAAAATATGATACCTAGTCATATCTGAACTCATTAGGGTCCTGTGGAGGTGAATTTGTGCAGACAGACAGACAGACAGACAGACAGAAGATGACTGGAATTGGTCTGGTAGGAAACACCAAGGATAGTGAATACAGAATATTCCATTACTGGAAAAGCTTTGAGTAATGGTTTGTGGGTGTGGAGGAATTTTGGAATGAAGAGAGACAGGTACAGTCCTTTGGAGGTGACCAGGAGGCAGAGATTAAATGTGGGGACAAGGCTGGGACATGTGGAAAGAGATCAGGAAACATTTTATGAGAGACAGCAAATAATGGGACATGGACACAAGGGGAATTTGGCTAAGGTGGCAGGTAGCAGGGAACCATGAAGCTTAACATACACAGGTGAGAATGATACATTCCCAAAGACAAGGGATCCAAACCAGAAACCTACCTAACAAATATAACCTCACGAAATTGGCCATGGCCTTTCTCTTGGCTCTCCAGGAGACTCTTGAACTTCTCCAATGCCTCGGGGATTCTAGAGAGATCAGAAAAAGAGAGATGCTGTCCCTGGGAACTCAGACATGGAGCAGAGGGAATTAGCAGCCAGTGAGTGAAGGCACACACCTCTCACCAAGTAAATAGAGAGAGGCAGCTGCTCTGGCTTGGAGTGGGTATAAAGGAGCCTGATTTTGTGGTGATGGGGTAGCTTGCTGTTGGATCAAGAAAGACCTTGGTGAGTGTCACAAAGGTCAGTCATTGAATGACCTTCCTTTGTCATACTGGACGTTTGAGACAGAGAAACAGTGAGAAGGCGTGTTGTGGGGCTTTGTAATGCCCCTGTCCTCACAGCACAGAAAGATAAAGTGTTGTTGAATTAGTTCGTCACAGAGCTTCATGTTCAATCCATTTCTGTTTGGTACGTGATTTTTGAATGTCTTTTTCAGGGCAGATATGGCTTTTATACGAGGGCACACAAAATTGAACACTTCTGCTCTAGAAAGGATATCTGAATTGCAGTAAGAAAAACATGGGAACTAAACAAACGAACTTACAAAGGTGATTACTTAGTGCTGAGTACCATGAAGGAAAGACTGCCCACAGGGGATGAAATCATGGGCCAGGGTGGCATACTACTCAAGGCCTCTCAAAGGACTGGTGCTTGGGATGAGGTCAGAATGGTAACCAGGGGCAGCCCAAGGGAACGCACCCACCAAAATGGAGGTGCACCCTGAGATCTCGTCTGCTGCTGGGGTTTAGGAAAAGGACATTAAGGTATCTGGTATTCGGAGTGAAGGCTGTGACTATGACACTACCTGCAGAGAGAAAACAGTGACAAGAAAAGCAAGTGCTGAACTCTTCCATGGGACTCAACAGAGGCTAAGACTAAGGAGGAACACAAAGAGGACTGGACTGCCCCAAGCGGCATGGTTCCTGTGTGTCCTTCATTCAGATAATCAGCATGCACTCATGAGTGTGTAGCCAAGGAGCTCAAGTCTGAATGGTGCTCTGGACTAATGAGCAGAGGCTGAATCTGTCTCCAGGAAAGCAATTTGCAGAAGCAAAGGGAAAACCTCCAGGAGCAGGCACTCAGGGCTGCCCAGGCTCTTCCTGGTGGTGAGGGCTGCCCATCCACAAGATGGCCAGAGTCTCAGGAGTCAAGGCTTTGCCCAGTGTGTGTCCTCTGTGCCCACAGTGGCTCTTTCCCCACCTTTGGCTTTTATGATTATTTCAGATCAAAGAGACATGGAGATGCCGGTGCTGAACACTGGATTCCTTTTCAAGGTCCCTGCCCCACTAAGTCACATATTACTTTTCCTCCATGAATTTTACTTTCCTCATTACAGGAAGTGTATGGGACAAGATCCGCCATAGCATGACAACACAGATAATCAAACTGGAATGGCATCGAATCTACAGATAACTGCAACATGGTCTTTTTAACATTGTCAATTTTTCTAATCAACGAACACAGGGTATCTCCACATTTATTATCTCCTCTTAATGCATTTTACAATTTTCATTGTAAAGATATATTGCTTCCTTGGTCATTTTCATTTTTTAGCTTTCATGAATGAGATCTATTCCTTCATTGATGCATGAAGATATGACTGTTTGCTACACATTGACTTTATTGTAGCTTTATATGATCACCTATCACCTAGCTATATCAAAAGAATAAAAAGCTGTCATTTGTAGGGACATGGATGAACCTGGAGGTCGTTACATTAAGGGAAATAAGGTAGGTACAGAAAGAAAAATATCACGTGTTCTCACTCATTCGTGGAAACCAGTAAGTCAGCCTTGTTACTGGAGTAGTGTGGAATGGAATGGAGCAACAGTCCCTCGAGCTGGGAAGGTATAGGAGAGAAAAGACAGAAGCTGAGTCAGGGCAGTAGACAGGGAAGGGACATCTTCTGGTCCTTCTCAAGCAGTGGAGTCTCAATAGGTTAAGACATCACAGATATATTTCAAAATTACTAAAAACGTATGGCATTCCTGACACATATAGATTCTTAATATTTGAAGAGATGGGAGCTCATAAAAAGCATTGTGAGTCTGAACAGCTTTATTGTCTCACAGAAGCCAGCTTTTGGCTTCTTTTCCAAGCCCCCTCCCCTCTGCCACTTGCTAGTTCTTTTCCACAAACACACACCAGTGACTCATTGGTGAGACTACAAGGGGTCAAGGGGAGGGGAGAGCCAAGGAAGTGTCCCAGGTCTCCAGTGACTGGGCAATTCAGGAAGGAGTCAAAGCCAAACAATTTCTCCTTATTATCTCCCCAGCCACTCCCATCCCCCCCTTTTCTTCATGGAAACAAAGTGGTTATGAGGTAAAACATCTGTTTTACTTTGAACAGGCTTCATGTGTCTTTCTCTTTTATTCTGCTCCATTTTAACCTCCCTCTGCCGTAAGGAAGCTTGCCACTTCATCTCCCCAGGGGAAATGAAGGCACAGTCTCCTAGAAGGACACTATCTAGTTTGCAGACTATAATGGATGATTCCCTGGGGATAGCCAAGGCACAGCCTCCTTAAGGCAAACTGTCAGCTTGCAGACTATGTGGAGGTCTTGTGTTTATCTTCTTCCCTTTGGATACTATGTGTATGAACAGCGCTCAGAGCATTCAATATCTATCCACTTCATTCATCAAGCCATTACTCATTGAGAGTGAAACCCATTGACAAGACCTCTGCTATCTGGGCAGACACAATGATCATCAAAACATGCACGGTCCTCTTAGAGCTTACATGACAATGTAAGCGATGATTCAGGAGCTAATTAATAGCTGAAGTCACAACTTGTGATAAGTCATCAATAGCTAGAGGGTCATGAATAGTAGTGATGAGAAGTCACAGAAGAGAACATAAGATCAAAGAGACCATTTCATCAAGAAGACAGTTACACTGAGAAACTGAATGTGACAAGGGAGTAGCTATTAAAGGAGCTAAGCAGCAAGCAGGATCATATCTGCAAGGAAAAGAAAAGAGCTTTGGGTTTTTTAGGATTTGCACAACAAAATGCTTAACCTTTGACATAAAAGTGGTATTTATTATGTGAGGTACAAGATGTAAGCAGATGGAAGTGAAAAAGGAAGGCAGAGGCCAGCATGAACAAGCCTAGAGAGGGAGTTTTATGTTCTCAAGACACTGGAAGGCTAGATACTAAAGAGGGAGGTTATCCCAGGAAGGCCATGGATACCTTGAGATACATGCCTAGAGCTACACTAGACTGACTCAAGGAGTTACCTCATTCTCAGCTGCTACCCCCATGCCCAGTTTCCAACACCTACAGGGAGTGAAGACCATAGTTAATGATTTTATAATTCCTCTGATAGGGGCAATATAAAGAGATACAGTTCAAATCAGTCTACTTGGTAACCTCTGAGCAACTGGAAATTTTGGTCAGTGGTCAATACTCAGCAAAATGGGATTTTTGAATTATTGTGAGAAGTTTCAAAGATCAAGCCTCTCCCTGTCCCCCATGACTATGAATAATCCTAGTTTTTACAGGACAGTCAGGCTTTCTTAGGCTAGAGGTTGTTTGCCAGATATTTAAACTCTGGACAGTTAAAAAAATGATAATAACAGTGCAGACCTCTTGGGGCTAAAGACTCATACACACCCAGATGTGCAAGGACAGTGTGGCTTCTTCACGTCTCTATAACTGGTGTAATTCTCTCCAGATGTCCGCATGTGCTGGAAGAGAAAAAACTGATTCAGTTCAGTCATATAATTTCAGTTAAATGCAATAAACAGTGCTTTTAGATGTTTGAGTTTTCATATTTTACTGCTCCTCTATCCTTTCTGTTGCCAGTATGGTTTCTAGACACATGATGATAGCTTCCCGTGTTCTCTGCATGATGTGGGGAGAGCAGACCCTTCCATCTTCACAATGCCCTCTAGTCAGTGATATAGGTTAGAACCTTTATGAAATGCTTCTTTCTCAGGAAGTGTCCTGAAATGGGCTATGAGACTTCTGACTGGAAGAATTCATGGGATGAATTTTTTTGTATTGTCTGCATCCTGGTATCCCTCCCATGGATGACCCAGCATCACTCAGACTCCTGTGGTCAGTGTGGATGATATTCAGGGCTGATGGCCTCTTCTGATGGATCCTCTAGGTAATTCCATAGCTACCAATGCTTCATTAACCTTACCCAGAAGTCCACTCACACTGCCCTCAAGGAGGTCCTGTTCAGCATTTTAGCTAACTCACAGGAAACTTAGGCTCTTTGAAAAAAAACAGCCTGATGATCTTTTCTTCCCCCAATCCTGGGGTTTATCACCAGTGGGCTGGTTTTCAGATGACCTCCTGTAAGAGGAGAGGAGATAGCTCCCAGGGTTTTAACTCCATTTTATCTAGAATTTTGGAGGTGACTTGCCTGTTTCCATACTCCACTTCCCCTCCTGCTCAACATTTTTTTCCTCCTTGGGCTTCATCCCTTCTCCCACAATATCCTGGAATACATGGGTGGCATTTATGCTGTCATATTCTTCTACCTTCCCCATCCATCTTAGAGGCAACAAAAAATTCTGTACCTGTGTGTTCTCCCCTTTTTATCATATCCTGTGGAATAATTTTGAATAATCCAGGGAATCTTCAAGGAGTATCTATATGTCCTGTTTTTGTATTTTTTAATGACAGTATCAAACATCTGCCTTTCTTTTCAAATTCAAACACATGACTAGGTCTGGAATAAACAATATTTTGTTTATGTTCTCTGACTATTCATAAAAGCTGTTGTCAAGGCTTTATGGCTACAGAAGATGCCTATAAATGCTGTAAACTTGCAAATTCCAAAGGGATGGTGACACTGGAAAGTGGGATAAATAAATGGGAGTAATTGGACAATTAATTCATTCTCAGATACTGGTGAAATCACAATATTTTCTAATCTTTTTTCAATGGGTTTTAATATATTCTTTAAAGTAATAAATAGATCTAATGAATAGGATGTCAGGAATAAGCCTGACTTTGCAGCTAAAAATAGTACCAATATAAATAGTGTCAGAAGATACTGTTTCAGGTATGAAATTTTTAAATGAAGGCAAAGTATTTTTAAACAGTCATGGAGATAACCCACAGACATTCTAAAAATAGAAATAGTCCTATGTGTTTATCTCTGAGGAGAGGGGCTGATGCGTGTGGAAAGAATTCTTTTCACTTTATGCATTTCTCTCTATATATTTCTTCATCTATGAGAAAACACTCATAGAGAAGGTTGATGTGAACCCCAAAGGCTGAAGAGTATTTACAGGAGACAGTTGGAGGTGTGAAGGTGAGGGCACATGGGGCCAGTTGTGAAAATGGCATTCATAGCAATAGCCAGAACAAGAAGGACAGAGTTGGTATAGAAGCTTCCAGACTCAGAACAGATTCAAGGGGTGCACTGTTAGGAGACAGACCCTGTAAAGAGGCTCAGTTGGTTAGGTATGGTCCAACCACCTGGAAACAAGTATACCAGTATGAGAAAGGTAGTACTACAGTTAGACATAAACATTCAGGCATGTGGCAACTCTCCACCCTCTTCTACACAAAGAAGAACTTGGAGTGGGAATTGTAGGCAGTGGCCCCAAGAACTCCATCCAAATAAGAAGATTTCAAGACCGAGAGATGAAAATCTGAACTCACCAAGAGCTGGAGCTCAAGTGTAACATGGTGTCCAACAACCATTCTTAAATAGGGATATAGAATTGAGAGAACATAGAGACTGGAAGAGAAGGCACTGAAAACCAAGGAAACAACAGAAAAAAAGACACAAAGAAGGGACAGCAGCCAAATGAAGACTTGGATAGCAAGGTATACGCAAGGAAAGTCTTCAAAGAATAACAAGCATGAGAAAAGATTGTATGCATAAGTCATGTGGCTCATAAAGATGTGAGACAGCTCTTGGCAAAACCACTCCTTCTTTCTCCTTCCAAAGAAATCTCCAAAGAAATAAGGCAGAGGCCCACAAACGAAGGCGGGCATAGTAGGGACTCTAGCAATCCCAAATGACAAAAAGCAAAGGGCTGTAAGAATTTAGAGGACAGGGACAAAGTTGGAAATCTCTTGCCTGTAGTCACAGATGGAGGACAGGAAGTCCTGTGTGTTACTCTGTGTCCTCTGAGCATTTGGATGCACGAGTATGGCGGAGGTGAGCTGTGCAGTGGTCAAGTGTTTTAGAAATTAAAACCACACCCCACTATCTATGCTCTCCTACCCCAAGCTTCCCAGCCACAAAATAAAACTCACCCAAACCTCTAAGTCTCTTACCAAGACTCGGCAGACAAATACTTCATGAACTGACACAAAAACGTTAAATAGAAGCATAGATCACCTCCTTTCCTACCTACTGTTCAAAGAACTCGTGTGAGTTTGCTCATGGTATTCCAAAGACCTGGTGCAGCTCTTTGCAGGAAAAGAAGCAAAAAACAAACAAAAACCTTTTAATCATGATTTTGATTCTGTTAAGAGTTCCATTTCAAGAATCCATTTTGATGAGCCCCCCTAGGAGTTGCTGTAAAATTAACCTGTGCAGTAAACGGCAACCTTTGGCTAACCAGTGATAGAGCAATGTTAAATAGTCATCCCAAACTAGTGGTCTGAAAGTATCCCCTGCCTTTGCTTCAGGTTGGGTAGAGATCAGAAGAAAGACTAACCAAGACTATGGATGCAGACCTGAGTAAGGATCACCTTTGTAATTTACTGTAATCAAATCATGGGGACAACTTGCAAGTCCAGCAACTAGAGACTAAAGAATGATTTTTTCATACAATAAGATAAACACAACCATTAAAAGACCAGTTGTGGACCAGGTAGTAACAAATGGTCTCTTAGACACATGGGTAAACAGAAAAACATTAAGATCTAAAACAGTAAAGATAATATTAGCCACAATGTTTTCATAACAGAACTTACAAACTATAGTAGTTGCTTTTCTCTTGCTGTGATAAAGCACCATGACCAATGCATCTTTTATAGAAAAGAGTTTATTTGGGCTTATAGTTCCAGAGGAATAAGAGTCCATCGTGGTGAGAAACCATGGCAGCAGGCAGGAAACATGATGGCAGAAGAAGCTGAGAGCTCACATTTTGAGCTACAAGCAAGAAGCAGAGAGAACAAATTCAGTTCAAGATCTGTGACCCATGAATCCTTTTTGCATGGTAGCTACTATTCCTAAGTAAGTCACTTCCTCCCTTTCTACTCTTCCCCCAGCTCTCCATCATCTGTAAACCCAGAGGCCTAGTTCCAACCCTGTGACTATGACCCTCTTCATTTGTGAATTCCCTTTGCCTGGCCTGCCCTAGACTGGCAGTTTGGGAACCATCTTTCTAAAGTCCAGTTAAACAGCTCCCTGATATGTTTTACCTGCCCTGGTTCAGGACACGTGTCTCCTACACTGACCCATTCTAAGGAAGGCCAGATTATGACCTCAAACATATATTAAAGATAAAAATTTCATATACCTAAATCAAGATACAAAAACAAAAACCACGAGTGGCCAAAACAGCATGTCTTCTGTCAAACCCAACAGTCGCTTAGAATGATTCTCTAATGAGAACAGCCTACATGAACCCTAGGACATGAAATCAAAAATATCAGCCGAAAACTTTATCAAAAATTTCAAAAAACTTAAAGAAGACATGGACAAACACTTCAGTGAACTCTGAAAAGTAACAATAAATACAAATGCATACCTAAATGAAAAAACAAAAATAATTCAGGATTTGAAAAAACTGAATTTAATGAAGAGTTAGAATGTTGAAGAGAACACCAGCCCAAATAGAAGTGGAATTGAAAACTCAATATCCCAATTAAAAAATCCAGGGGAAAGCCTTACAAGTAGAATGAATTGAACTAGAGAAAGAATATCAGGGCTTGAAGATAAAGTAAAGAATCTGGACAAAATAATCAAAGAAAATTAAAATGTTTGAAAAGCACAGGATAGAAACATATAGGAAATGTGGGATACCATTAAAGATCAAATCCTGAGTTAAAGTCAGAGGAGAGGAAGAAGAATCTCAAGAAATGACATAGACCAGATATTTAACAATATCATAGAAGAAAATTCTGCCAAACTTAGGAAAGATACACCCATAAAGATACACGAAGATCACAGAATTCTGATGAGAGACAACCAAAACAGAAACACCCCAGAAGCTATCATAGTCAAGACACTAAGTACACAGAACAAAGAAAGGAAAAAAGGGGAAAGCTGCAAGAGGAAAACCACAGGTCACATATAAAGGAAAACACATCAGAATAACACCCAATTTCTCAAGGAAAACTATGAAAGCCAGAAGTCTGGCAGAAAACACTCCAAGTTCTGAATGGTCACAAATGCCAGCCTACACTATTGTACCCAGCAAAACTATCTGCTATATTTTAAAGGAAAAGAAAAACTGTCCATGATCCAACACCTTAAAATGACAATAAAAAAGCTAAGCAGAATACTGGAAGAAATACTTGAAACTGAAGAGAAGAATAAGCATGGACAAGAAATTCTCAAAGGAAAACAATGATGCTATAATTTAATGAAAACAAACCACAATCACAAACACAAAGCAGCAAAATTACTGCAAGCTACACATACTTTTCTATATTAATAATCTCAATTCTCCAACAAAAAGACACAGTCTAGTTGAAGGGATTAAGAAACAAAATTCAAGCTGGGTGTTGGTGGCGTATGCCTTTAATCCTAGCACTTGGGAAGCAGAGGCAGGTGAATCTCTGTGAGTTAGAGACCAGCCTGGTGTACAAGAGCTAGTTCCAGACAGTCTCCAAAGCCACAGAGAATCCTGTCTCAAACAACAAACAAAAAAGAAACAAAATTCATCATCTATCGTCTGCAAGAAAGTATGGGAAAAGGGTTTCCAAGCAAATGAGATTAAGAAGCAAGCAGGTATTGCCATTCTAATATCTGACAAAACAGACTTCAAACTAATACTAATCAGAAGGGACAAAGAAGGGCATTTCATTCTAAACAAGAGATGAATTAATCAAGAACACATCACAGTACTAAACATATATGCACTAAACTCTGGTGAAGCCAATTTCATAAGAAAGCATACTAATGGAATTAGACATAGATTATCACCACCCCAGTAATAGCAGATTTTATTACCCCACTTTATCCAATAGATAGGTCATCTGGGCAAAGTAAACAGAAAAACTTCAGAATTAAATGATACCTACATCAAATGGACCTTACAGATTCCTGGATGATATTCCACCCAAATGCCAAAGGATATACATTCTATTCAACAACATATCAAAGCTACTCTCAAATAGATCATATGCTAGGACACAAAGCAAACCTTAATAAAATCACAAAACTGAAACAATCCCATATATCCTATCTGATCATTTTGCAATAAAACTTAAAATCAATATCAAACAAAAGTCTAATAAATTCATAGACATTAAATGACTCATTACTAAATGATGAATGGGTCAAAGATGAAATCAAGAAAAAAATCTAAATATTCCTGGAACCATGAAAACACAACACAACAAAACCTCCGGGACACATTAGAAAATGGCTCTAAGAGGGAAGTTTCTAGCCCTAAGTGCCTACATTAAAAAAATCAGAAAGAGCACAAGTAAATGATGCAACTCAAGACTTGGAAAAATGAGGACAAACCAAGTAGATGGCAAGAAATAATAAAAATCAAACCAGAAATTAATGAAATACAAACAAAGTAAACAATACAAAGAGTCGATGGATTTTAGAGCATGTTCTTTGAGAATATAAACAAGATTGACAAACCCTTGGCCCAGCTAACCAAAATAAAGAGATGACCCATATTAAAAGAGTTAGAAATGAGCAAAAAATATGGCAACAGACACCAATAAAATGCAGAATACTATGAGGGAATGCTTTAAAAGTCTGTGCTCCATTAAGATGGAAAATATGAAAGAAATGGATAAATTTCTAGATTAATCCAAAATACCAAAATCAAACCAAGAAGAAGCCAAAATCCTAAATGAGCTTGTAACAAAGGAGGAAATTAAAACTATCACAAAAGGACTTCTGACTAAAAAAAAAAGGATAAATCCCAGGGCCAGTGGATTCACAGCAAAATTCTACCTGACTTTCAAAGAACTACAACTAATCCTTCTTAAACTCTTGAGAAAAAAAATGAAGGGAAGAAGGGAGGGAGGTAGAGATGGAGGGAGGGAAACAGTGAGGGAGGGAAAGATCACTCCACTCCCAAACTCATTCTACAAAGCCAATTTAACTCTAATAATCAGATAATACTAGGTAAGTATACACACACACACACACACACACACACACACACACAGCATCCATGATGAATATAGATGTAAAAACTCTTAATGAAATACTAGCAAACCAAATACAAGCACATATCAAGATGATGATCCACTATTATCAAGTTGGTGCTAACCCAACAATGCAAGGTTGATCTAACATGTGTAAGTCTATAAATATAATAAACCATATTTATTGTGGACTTAAACACAAGGATCACATAATCATCTCAATAGATGTAAGAAAAGGCCTCTTACAAAACCCAACACACTTTCATGACAAAAGTCCTAAAAGAGTAGGATTGGAGGGAAAATACCTCAATATAATAAAGGCTGTAAATGCCAAGGCAACAGCAAACACTATCCTAAATGTAGAAAAGCTCAAAGCAATTTCATTAAAATCGGGAATGTTCCATGGCTACTCACTATCCCCACTCTTCTCCAACACAGACCTGGAAGCACTAGCTGGAGTAAAAAGGCACAGGAAAGAAGTAAAAGGGATATTAATAGGAAAAGAAGAAGCCTTCTTGCAGAGGATATGTCATTATACATAAGAGATCACAAATGCCTTTAGAAACAATCAGCAATTTCAGCACAGTAGCAGGGTACAACATTAACTTAGAAAAACCAGTAGCCTTTCTATATACCAACAACAAACACACCAAGATAATGGACACACTCCCATTCACAACAGCATCAAATGCAATAAAGAATACTGAAGTAAATCTAATCTAAGAGGTGAAAGGGCTCTATGAAGAAAACTTCAAATCTCTGAAGAAAGATAGAGACACTAGAAAATGGAAAGACATACCATATTCACGGATTGATAGAATTAATAAAGTGAAAATCCCTATCTTACCAAAAGCAATTTACAAATCCAATGTAATTCTAATTAAAATACCCATGACATTCTTCATAGAAATAGAGGGAACCCTAGGACTCAAAAGGATCCAGAGAAGACTCTAGATAGCCGAGGCAATCCTGAGCAAAAAGAATACTGGAAGAATTTCTATGCCATGCTTCAAAATATATAATAGAGCTATAGTAATAAGAACAGTATAGTACTGGCACGAAATTAGCCATGTGGATGAATGGAGTAAAATAGAAGACCCAAACATGTGTACTCATAGCTACAGCCATCTTATACTTGACAACGAAAAACAAAAGCAAAAACAAACAAACATGCACTGGGGGAAAAATGAATTGTGCTGGGAAAGCTGGATGTCCGCATGCAGAACAATAAAATTAGATCTATATCTATCACCCCGCACAAAAATTGGAACCAAGCGGATCAGAAAAGAGGAGTTGGAACTCAGTAAAAGTCAGTTCATCAGTAGGAATTCTGAAAGCGTAGGCTCTGATGCCGTAGATTCGTAAGTTCAGGCCTGAGCACAGATATCCTCTCACACTACCTCGATTTTCCCAGGTATAAGGTATTTGCAGAGACGACTGAGCACCTCAGGTCCCTCCTTGAATCTAGAGTGAGTCCTCCCCTTGTGGTAACGACTTTGAGAGCTATGGCCTGTCTTAGTTTACTAGTCCTCGATTTACTAGCTATGTCCTCAGCCTCATTGCAGAGACATTCTTTCTCAAGCATCTTACTTATCCTAAGTACTAACGCTAGTTCCAGGATGGCCTGTGTCTTTTGGGGGCTGTCTCTGCTGCTTCAGCTTATAGATGCACCAAGTTCTTCAATTCTTCTTAAGGATGTCTATTCCTTGAGAGTAATGTTGAATGGTCTAGCTTTTTAAGAGGAAGAAAAAACACTAAGTGAATAATAGAAAGAATCTATATGTATCTTTTTTGAGTATAAAAATATATAAATAACAGAGCATATGTGTGTGTGTGTGTGTGTGTGTGTGTGTGTGTGTGTTCTCAGGCCCAAACTGCTGAATCTATGGCATCGGATCCTTCTCTTCCAGAATTCCTACTGATGGGCTGGGCTTTTATAAAAGTTCCAACTCTTTTTATGAATTTTTCCATCGCCTTTTTAGTCTCCTTTTGCTTTTGGTTTCACAACATACTTTGGCCTGCTCCCTCTCTTTTTGAGCCAATTCATTGTTTCTCAGGAGAAGCTGACTGACTAAGCATTCCCTGGCTGGATGCAAATCCCTCTCATGAGTTTTCCTCCCTTGGTAACAAGTTCTCTCTGGATCCTACACAGCAGAGAAGTATCGCTCAGAGCCCCTGAATCAAGTCAAAGAGAGGCTAAGACTTGTAGGAGGCTCAGAGAAAACACACACACAGGTTGGAGGACAATTATACATCTTTCAGGTACTTATAACTCATTTCTGGCCCAGTACATCAGACTCGGGGACCTCAATGGCTAGGAAGAAATTCTTTAATTTCACTTACCTCAGACTACATGTAAGAGACTGGGGAGGCCATGAATGGCTGTCTCCTGAATATGTGGTTAATAGTTAGACCATCCCTCATCCCTCTCACGCCCAACACAGACGGTGCTGTTCTCCAAGCCTATTGCAGTAACTGAGTCCTATCACTCATCCCACTGGAGGACAGCATTGGAAATGACAATGAAGAGAGGCCATGTGACACAAAGCCGTAGTGATCATTTGGTGCTGAATTTCCAGAAAGTACCCTTGTCCTTGAATCCAGAGAAGACTCATAGGACAAGAAATACCAAGTGGCCTGGAAGACTCCTCAGGGATTACCAAGCTTAAGCTAAGGAAACCGAGTTCCAGAGCTCGTAGAGACATGCAGACCAAATAACCACAGAGCAGGAGAAATTGCATATCAGAGCTTATTCCATGGGATCCATTCATTGAAGTGTACCATTTTAGAACTGGAGTGACAAAGAATGGAGGTCTTGGGTCAAAATCTTTTTTTTTCAGAATAATTCTTATTAAGAAGAATGAACCCACTACCTCAGTTTTTTTTTTTACTCCACCCTCATCTCTGCAAAGATACCTGGGACTTGAGGTTGTGATATAGTGTGATATAGATGTCCTATTCAGAGCTTCACGCCAAAGTCTTATTCTCTACATGTTGGCCAGTTGAGGGTTTCTGTGTTAATCAGCATCTACTGCAAGAAGAAACTTGTTTTATGAGGGTAGAGATACCCTGATCAACAAATAAGCAATAAATCATTAGAAGCCAACATTAATGCTTTGTACTTTTAGCAAAATAAAAGTAGTAGGTTCTCTGCTAGGACCTATTGCCTACCTAAACACAGGGTCTTGGCCTCATTGACAGTGTCAGACATAGGTTCTGTCTCACAGAGCAGGTCTTAAATCCAGTTTTAAAGAGTGTGTGCCACTGTTGGCATCTCTTGCCAGTTGGGTTGTTACTACAGGGGCAGAGTTCACAGTGGCGTGAGACTGATAATTACTTTTCTTATCTGAGAGTATGCATAGTACCTTGTGGCATATGAGAGCTAGCTGGTAGGAATTTTAGTGTTCTATGACTCAAGTATCTTCAGCAATAGAGTCATTCTTTCAAGTTCTAGAAGATAATCATTAGCATTGACGATAGGCAGTAATGTTTGGTCTATAAGACTTCACTGGTCAACAACTCCAAAAGAGGTAATTCATCCCTGATACTTGGGCATTTATTTGATGGGATACAGGGCCTAGTTGGGTAACTCCATTTAAACTTTTTTACACATGTATTTATCTTAGGAAATAAGAATAAATGAGCAAGGGAAAATTTTTATTCCTGACTTCACATGAATCCCTGCCTCTCCCCCACAATCACAATCACACACACACACACACACATTTGTGCATGTGCATGCACACATGACACACATTTTAGGTGTCTAATTATGAAAATATTATTTAAAAGTCATGTGTTTTGGATTGCCCTGACTCTGGCCTATTAGAAAGCTGACGTAGCTTCTCGTCTTCCAAAAGAGTGGGGGTCAGATCCTTGCAATTTACAGTTTCAGAGATATAGGTGCCTTTTGAGGACAGCATGTAGATCCCCAATAACCTCTCAATGGAGGAAGCTCCCTCCCATCACAGACAGTAGGGAAGTCAAAGCCGAGATGCCAACCTGTTCAACAAGGCAACAATGAGAAAAAGTGGAATGTGGAGAGAGGAGGGGCAGGGCTGGTGAGAGAGAGAAAGAAAGAGTATAGGCACATGCCTCTGTGTGTGTGTGTGTGTGTGTGTGTGTGTGTGTGTGCACGCGTGTGTGTGTGCAACTGTCTGTCAATATGTATGTTTTGAAAGTTAAAAGTAACAGTGGAAAATGGAGAGAAGAAAAAGTTGACACTAAAAAAAGTCTCTCCACTGTTGAGAACACAGTAAATCAGCTAGTAATGAAATTCAGCACAGATTAAACACCCATAGGGAGAAAAATTGGAAGCAAAGGCAGACTTATACCACAAACCTCAGCCTTTGGCATCATGTAAATTTCAGTGAGCAGGGAAATCAATGTTAGCCACGATTGCGTTCTTCTTATCACAAAATTGGCTCTGTAAATGGAAAGAAGAAGAATGGAAACATGATGAAAGAGGGAGCAGGGATGAGAGGTTGGGGAGCTGGGATGGGAGGGAGGGGTGTGCTGGCAGTGATAAATATAGGACCATAATTTAAGAGATAGTAGGAAGCACTTTGTGTGTGTGAATTGGAAATGCATTCTAGTAGCAGCAATTGCCCACGAATGTTGTGACCTTGGGTTCCTTGTGGGAATGTGGGCTCCACCCTGTCCCCATGGTGAAGGGAAGAAGCGAGAAACCATGTCATTCAGCACATGAACAAAGTTCCAGTTTTATATGGTAGAAGGAA
This sequence comes from Mesocricetus auratus, assembly GCF_017639785.1. Lineage (NCBI taxonomy): Eukaryota > Metazoa > Chordata > Mammalia > Rodentia > Cricetidae > Mesocricetus > Mesocricetus auratus. Next base: position 34,838,798 of record NW_024429194.1, on the reverse strand, counting down.
CTGTTTTGTTTTTCTGCTTCATTCTTCGGAGAGGAGAGAGATGTACTGTGGGACTGTAGCAAAGGAAACTTGTATGCCAAGGACAGAGACTCCGAGACGGGAAGGCTTAAGAACAGCCTCGGCTCATCTTAGGGCAACAAGATAGATTCTTTTTTTGTTCTTGTCACCAAAGATACTGTTAATCAAATGAACCAAACAAAAGAAACAGAGGTATTGGGAACAGAATCTGGAGAGGATTCCCCTGCTTGTCTGGGGCAGTGCTTTTCCAGATACCTGACTGTTTCGTTCAGAACCTTCTCACTCTGCTAGCAATTGCCCTCAGAGCATGAATGAAGACTGAATCTCATCTGCCATCTAAGCTAGCCCTGAGGTGAGGCTGCATCTAGTAAGTCTATGTTCATTATGCTACAGAGGAGGAAGAGGTTGGTGACGGTGGTGATGGCGGTAGGAGTGGTGATAAATACCACTCACCTAGTAATCACTGTGTCTTGGTGTTGCAGAAGAATTCATTTAATCCTCAAAATAATCCTGTGGGACAAGCATTGTAATTAGGCCTTGGAATAGAGATGTCAAGGAAGTTGTACAAGTTCATGTTGCTAGAAGGAGCTGGAAATGGGCTTCAACTCCAGGACAGGCAGAAAAGAAAAGAAGCAGACAGTTTCCAAAGCATTCTGCCATGCAAATCAGCACCTTTGTGGCACACACGACATCCTTACTGAGTTGCCTCTGTTTGTCTTCACTTTTCCCCTAGCAGCCTCTGCACTGTATCCTTTTTAGGCACACTACCATGTGGCCTAATGAGAGTGGAAGCCCAAAGATGACCAGGGAGTCTGTGGAAGGAGCTCTAGAAGGCTTTGTAGAAGTGAACAGACAAGAAAAAATGTCATGTTTTCTGTCTCCTCCATTATTCTATCATCAGGTGCCTAAAAATTTGAAACCAGGATGCAGAGGAAGATCAAAGTAGGCATTCAGTCATTAGGTTGACTCTCCTAACCCCAAAGTATAAGGGTTTGTTTCTTTAAACTGTGTTAGAAGACTAAGCCTTCTTTCATCCAGAAAGACCCACCCCATCTCCCTTATTCCAAATACCATGTGTAAGTATGGACTTAGCTTGAAAAAGGCAGAGGAAATTCTGAACTACTTCCTGTAAAAGGAAGGCCACCAACAATGTCTCCAAAATGGTGAGTCATTCTTCTTTGTGCATGAGTCTGTGGGTATGGTAGGAGACCAGGAAGAAAGTAAGAAATACAGTGAGAGGAGGGATTGCAAGCGTGACCCATGCCTACCATGCAAATATGAGGACTGATATCAAATCCATAGCATTCCTTTAAAATACAGGCGTGGAGGAGAGCTCCTGTAACTCCAGAACCAGAGAGAAGTGGAAATAGAAGAATGCTTGGGGCTCAAAAGCTAGCTGGTATAATTCAATAAGATCCAGGTTTACTGAGAGACTATGTCTCAAAAAATAAGATGGAAGATCAAAGTTCATCGCCTCATTTGGGGGAGGGCCTAGGCCCTCTTTCGCATCACAGCACCTTAATATGTATCTGTTATTATACATCCTTCTCATTCATTCCCCTCCCCACTATCCTCCTTCTTGGCCCTCCTCTAGCCAGTTCTCTTTCTTTACCTCATTAGTCGCCCTTTCCACTTCCCTATTAAATGGATTCCATTGCTTTCTCTATTTCTCATTACCCTTAAGATTGCTTCCTTCTCTCTCATGATCTCCTTTCTATTTTCATGAACAACAAACACACACAAACACCCACATACATGTGCACATACACACACACACACACATATATGTACCCATATATAGCTTTAAATTTAGGTTCTGCTTATGAGAGAAAATATGCATTTTTGTCCTTCTGAGTCTAGCTTATTTTAATTTTGCTTAATATTATGATAGCCAGTTTTATTCAGTTTTCTGAAAATGTGATTTCATTCTTCACACCTGCATAAATTCCATTGTGTATCTATGCCTCATTTTCTGTGTTCCTTTGTTTGTTGATGGACATCCAGTGCAGTTGCATTTCTTGACTGTTGCCAACAGTACAATAAACATGGACATGTAAGTGTCTTTGTGTAATATTGACTTAGAGTCCTTTAGACATATATTCAAGTGATACAAGTGGGTTATACAGTCTTCTATTTTAAGTTTTTTTTAGGAACTCCTATACCTTTTCCTATACCAGAATTTTTATCCCAGTCAAAGAAACACATCTCTAACCCCTAGGTCTTACCTTTGAGAGAACAGCTACTTTTGGGTGAGTAGCTTGTAGATTTGCAACCATCTTTGCCTGTAAATGCAGAGAGAGAGAGAGAGAGGGAGAGGGAGGGAGGGGGAGAGAGGAAGAAGAAGAAGAAAAAGAGGAAGAGGAAGAGGAAGAGGAAAAGGAAGAAGAAGGAAGAAGATTTCATATAACTGTCACATACATGGTACATAAATGCATTTTTATACAAAGTCCAACCTCTGTATGTTATCAAATAACATAGACAATCCCCTCTTCTCCAAAAATACATTATTTCAGTAAGGCTGCCCCTCTATTCCCACACTGGGTCTCCTCGTTGTTTCCTTCCTATCTGCTCTCCAGGCCCTCCTCTCTTTCATGTTTTGTTGAGGACAGAAGATCCCAGAAGAGGTATAAAATGCCTAAGGTCAAGTCAAAGCTCCAGGAAATCTGTAGACTCAACAATATGACCTGGATATGCATCCAGCAAGCCAGCAGAGGGCAAATTGGCTTGAAACCAACTCAATACCCATTTTCCTTAAAATGACCCAAAAGGAAGGCCAGCCCCAAGGAAAGAAAGAGAAAAGGAGAGTGTGGACTTCTACACTTGAACAGCTCTTCGGGCCCAAGGCCAAGATGCTTCCCTGGGCCCCCAGCTGCCTCTTGATCCTGATTATTTGGGATTGCCCACCCCTACGCATTTTCATTATGCAACCCAATGACCTCCTGAGGCAAATAAAGTTCTCCATGTAGGGTGAAATTATTGAAGCAAAAAATAATAAACTTTCATAAGCGTGTTTCAATTTTCACTTGTGTTTATGGCCAAAGGTGCTTTTTATTTTAATAATCGCTTCTGGAACAAGGGCAAAACACATGCTGTTAACTTGTTAGAGAGAAGTGGGGGAGGAGAGAGGGAGAGAGAAAGTGAGAGTCAAAGTCTGGGCTGGGTTGTAAATTTCCCAACAGTTCATCTCTTATCCTCCCAGTGTGGAATCCAATCCTTAAAACCTTAATGATAAAGGGATAAATGTGATCTGGACACGTTCTTGATAGTTTGCCCTGGATTCATTTTAACCGTGACAATACAGCAATTGGTGTGAGTGTGCCTTATGTGTGTGCAGGGTGGGGGTGTAATCGGTGTTCAGTCGTTTCATTAAGCAGAGTATATAAGAGAGAAGGAATTCCGAGGGACCAGCCTCTTTCCAGTTGGACATCAGCATTGCTGTTGTTTTCGCTTCACCTGCACCTGGCAGAGTCTCCAGCTTTAAATGTCAGAAAAGGTTAAGGCGCTTTTGAAATTTGTAAGTGATTTCCTAGACGTCTGAAGGAGAGTATCCACCCTGGAACATCATAAATTGATTACCCCTCTCCACCTTTGAAATGGCTTTTCAAAGGGAACATATCAAACTGAAAACAAAGGGACTGAAATGAATGCTCATTTGTAGTTCTGAGGATTTGGGTCCAAAATGAGTGAACTTAGAAGTTTTCCAATACTAAATTTCTTTCCATTTTTTTCCATCTGTTCTGACTCACACTTTCCCAAATCATGTAGAGTCAAGAGTGAATACTGTGTCCAAGAGCACAGTTAACACCCTTTGTGTGGCCCTATCCCTGAAACCATGTGTACCAAAGGACATAAAGTCCCAAGAAAACAGAGGTTAGTACAAGTCTTGCAGGTTCCTAATACACATGAATGGGGTGACTGAGTGTCCACCAGTTCTCCTGACTCCATAGCCTTGCCTTTGTAGTGTGTGATAGTCACCCTCAGTGTATACTGCAAATATGCCTTTGGTGGGGGGAGGGGGTTACAGGAAGTATAGAGAAGAAATGGAAACAGCTAGCTTTACAGCTAAGGTACTATCGCAATAGAATAAAAACTGGACTCTCACAGATCCTTCACCTTACCCAAGGTAGAGACTGAATATAAGTGCCAGCACCCACATGGACCTTGGGCCAATATCCACATAAATGTCCACTGCGCTGCCCTTCAAGAATTTGATCATCAGGGGTCATCAACCCAAGAAGACTGCTATTGATTTGCCATGTGTATAGAGGCCTAAGAAATGCCTTTGCAGCATAGGCTTAGGGAATTCCTTTACTGTGTCCATAGATACAGTACCCATCATGCTGGCTATACTCCACCGAGGCATGGAAGTCTCAGCAAGGCACTATCTGTGAAGACTCACGGCACAGACATTTCCTCCCAGGATTCTGAGTGGAAGCAGGCTCTCTTTCCTATGAAAGGTAAATTCTTATCACTTGCCTGTCCAGTTCTTTTCTCACTTCTGCCGTGGAGAGTGTTTCTAAAATGGTTCTTACAGCATAGTTTTCTTTGTTCTTAATCCCCTTTGTCTCCCTAAGTTTGCTGACTTTGAAGATCACAGCTACAAATAGCCTTTTGTTTCTCCTATCTGGTGTTATCTTGACCCTACTCTACCCCCAAGAACACTGCTGCATTGAGAACACAATCTCACGCACATGAATGCTGGGCGCTAGATAAACTATTACGGAGGAAAAAAATCAGTCACTATCTTCAAACTTTTAGAGTGACAAATATGCAAGGAGGGAGTATGGAGCTTTCCATACTCCTAGCATCAGGACAATGACTCAACAACTGTAGAAAATTATTGCTACTTCCTACTGGACAATCAGATGGATCTGGGTAGGATATATGCTGTACTTCTCAGACATGGCTCCTCATGAAACAAGGTAATGTCTGTGTGTTCAACAAACTGAATAGAAGCAGGGTTGGAAGGGCCCTGCTTTTCTCCTGAAGTCTCTGGAATACAAGACTGAAGAGACTTACCCTGAAGTAACCTCAGAATAGCTGCTGTAAAGGATTTCTCAGTTCTCCACTGTAGGACTCAAGTCATGCCATTGTATTGGGAGCGGTAGGTGATATGTATAGGCATGCTGGGTGGGCCCGAAGCAAGAGGTAAGTGGAGAAGGTGTTGTGGTACTGGGACATTAAGGAGCTGCCTGTTTTTCAAAGTGCAAGTCCTACCCCAAAGCCACTAAGCTCCCAATTTGGCAACCAGAAAGGAAAGGCACGAGTCAGAGTAGCCTCACCAAACCATGAGGTGCCAACGCCTACCTCACCTCTAAGTCATAAACCTCCAGGCCTCAAATCACTCAAGTTCCATTGTACATTCTACAATCCATCGCATCATCTGGAAAATAGAATGAGTCTCTGTAAAACATTCAGGCATTTTCATCTCCGTGTCACCAGCTCAAGTCTCCTGCTTACAGTATCTTCTCACTATTCCCCTTGCTGGTACTTCTCCTTGCCATAGGGACAGGACATTCCATTCTCATCCTTAATTACAACTGAGACAAACTTGAAGTCTTAAGATTTGATATGGAGCTGTAGTCGAGTCCATCATTGGACTATTCTGAGAAACTCACTTTAAGTAGAGAGAGGCCCCCTTTGTGTCCATTAAATTAAATGCATCTATGATCTGAAGAAGAGTCTACTAGTAATTTCCAATTTAAACACCTACTTGTTGTAGAGCATAGCAAACAACTTCATTTCTAAGTATGAATTCAGACTGGTGAGACGTTTCAGCAGGTAGGAGCTCTCGCTGTGAAAGCCTGACAGCCTCTGTTCAGTGTCCAGAATCCACATGGGAAAGAGGCAACTCCTCAAAGTTGTCGTCTTACCTACACATGTAGAGTACACATATGCTTGCACACACACACACACACACACAAACAGTAACAAAATATATTTTAAGTATGAATACCATTTTCACAAACAAGCAATTTTGTAAACCACCATCTTCTGATGAAGCCAATATATGAGAACCTGAGACTGTATGCATTCTGCACCCCCTTGAATATGATCTGCATCTGCTAATCATGATGGCATCTGTTATACTTAAAAACTCATAATATAGATATATACAAAGCAGGCCACTCATTTAGTGTATGATGATAAATTGATCAAAACAATGCTTCTGATCTACTAGATTCAGAAGTAGAGTCCTGAAATTATCATTGTAATCCTTGACGTGTTTGTGGAAACACCACCCACAGACTCTCCTTTGAATTTTCTTTCTGTTTACTGGTGGTGCTTCATAATTTAATTAGATGGAGATGCCATGCCATGGCTATTGATTCTTTGTATTAACTGTGCTTAGCATCTCTCTTTGATGTCCTCTGTGATCTATGGAGGTAGATATATGAAGTTCCACGGGAAACAATTTAGTGGTCATCTGACAAGGCAGACACTGAAGGGTGGAATATGGTCCTTGGTAGGTGTCTGTTAAAAAACCAGGGTTCCCATCCATCTTTGTCTTTCACAATAAAGACTCCAAACTTGCAATCATCATTTCCAGCTCTGCAGAAGAGGAACTGAAGGACATTTGTGTTGTCTGTCATTGGCCCTGGACAAGCTTTGCAAACTCAGTTTTGGCCAGAGTTACTCCTTAATTGTATGTCTTCCAAATCATGCAATTCAAAGATCCATAATTGGACAGCTCATGTAGTACTATAAGGTTAACTGTCTTACTACAATAAACATGGGAATGACCATGGCGTCACTGCTGTTGCTCTGGGCATAGCTTTTGGCTCGTACATTGTGGAGTCCAGTTAGAGAATATGGATGGTTTCAGGCTCCATTTTGTGTGGAGGTAAAGAAAATTCCCCCCTTCCAATAATGCTGTGGAATTTCCAACCTGATTATTAAGAGCTCTGGTGAGTCAAACTTAGGCTGGGCTCCTGGCTCATCTCACCTCCCACATTCTTAGAGTTTTGTACTCCTCAAGAATCCATCACATCTAAGTCTTGCGTGGATTCCAACTCCTATATTACATTGGGGATCTGAGGAGCAGAGTGAAATTCTGCTTCCCAAGCCCAAGTTTCCATTTAGCTCAGAAACAGAGCTCTTAATTTATATTTCCCTCAACAAACAATGGTTTAACTTACAGGGTAAAGGCGTCTCAGGAACTTGGACAAACTTGAGAGAAGTAAATTAGAGGTTAGATAAAACTCAGCCTTCCCACTTCAGCCAGGTTCTACCATCTCCAGTTACTATAAACAACTGAGATTTTGAAAGTGTTGAAAAAAATACATTGACAATCTACCCCCAAAGAAAAAAAGGATTATAGCACCAGTTTGAGCCTTTGTGTTTCTCTATGATAATGTGGCTACTCAGGAAACCTTAGCTCCAGAGAAAGACGCCTACCAATTTCACTGAACCCTCACAAACAGAACTACCAACATCTGTCCATCGCATATCTCTCTGCCTCTCTGTCTCTGTTTCTCTCTTTGGTGTGTGTGTGTCTGTCCATCTGTCTCCTCCACATACAAGCATTCACAAATGGAAACAGTCAATATGAATCCTACTTTTGGGGAATTTATGGGTACCAATGCTGTGGTAGGTAATCTATCAACAGCACTGTTGAAGGTAAGAGCCAAAGAAGATGTGTGAGAGAGAAATCCACAAGCTTCTACAAAAGAAGAAATTACTATTCATTCTCTCCAAATATGCAAGCCAGGAAAGGAAATGGGCCTGATTAGCCTTGATGTGGCTACAGGGATTGACATATAGCTCAGTCATGCTTTTTACTCTATAAAATGTCAAAAAGAAATCACCTGGCTAGTATTCCAACCTCAAGAAACTCACTACACTCAGAGCAGCCCTGCTGCAAAACACCTGGGGTTTCCAAAGGAAAGCTGAATGGAGGTAGAAATGCAATTATCTCACCTTTGGCTTTGGGAATGTCTATTCCTCTCTTAAAGCAGTGATTACCCCAGTGAGGAAATCAGACTGAACCTCCAAGGCCCCTTTTAACTAGAACAGTACTCAAGCCTGTGGATCTAACCACCTCATGCTGCCACACAGCCTCCTTTCTGCTAGTAGCAATACCATAGATCCCACTTCTCAATTTTCAGACCCAAGAACATGATACATAGTCAGAGAGAAGGGTCAAAACAGATGCTTCACTATCTGATTCTGACTGCTACTTAGAGTTTGTGGGGGCATATTATTTTAATAAGACCTCATGGAATCCATCATCAATTGTTGGAGGAAAAGAAGGACAAATGAAAGAATTGACTTTTCTTGGACATCTTTATCTCACCACCCAAGTCCTATGGAGGCAACATTTTATGAAAACTACGATTCTTAGAGAAGTCTATTTTATAGAAGAAAAGGAAGCAATGTTTGAGAAGCCCTATAAGAGAGCAAAAGAGAGAATAGAATCATGGTCAACATAGACAAAACACAAGCCTCCTTTAAGATATCCAGGGAAGAAAAAAATGGGAAGATTGGGGCATGATGTTTATTACTCAGGCTGCCAGCTAAATGACCATCAGCTCCATGCTATCGTAAAATGCCTTTCACAGCATCCTCCAACAGATGCCACTTTTGACCTCTTGGCGGGGAGGTTGAGCAACTGGCATCTAGTAGGTTAGACTCAGGGTAGTGCTGATCTCTCTTTGTTCCTCAAGGTAGAAGTCATCCTCACACCTCAAGTTTCCTTCAGACTGTCCTTTGTAACTTCCTTCTTGTGAGTGTAGAGAGCTGATTTTTTTCTTGAAATTTTTTCATGATTCTGTAATGTTCTTCGAATATCTTCCATCAAGTTACAGGAAAGGCTACCTCTTGGGAATCTGCATAGGTGAAGCCTGGGGTCATATATGGGCAGGTAAGAGCCAAAAAGGGGACAAAAATGCTGTTGCTAAATATTTGGGTCTGACAGGAGAGCCGAAATGCAAATGGCAGAAACTCAGCTTCTTGAGTGGCCCAGAACCATTTCAGCTCCTACTGAAGGTAGGTCCATGATGGGCTTTGAACAGGTGAATGTGGCCAGAAGTGTGCAAAGTCCAAGGCTGGAACCACAGCTGACAAGCTCCCATCAGGCAAAAGCATAACAAATTAGAGTAGGGACTGGGGAGATGGCCCTGTGAGTAAAATGCTGCCAGCATAAGCATAGGACCTGAGTTTGGATGCCCAGCACCCACGTGAAAAGCAACATATGGCATCTTGTACCTGTAATTCCAGTACTAGGGACACAAGACAGGCAGACTCCTGATGCTCACAGGCAGCATGGCAGAACTGGTGAGCTCCTGGCTCATTGAGAGATTACATCTTCAAACACACATATGAACACACATGAACTCATAACAATGTTGCCTGTCCTTCCTCCTGTTAGCACTATTATCTCTCTATATAATTTGTTCTGTCTCTTTAATGCCTATAGCAGGCTTTGATATATATCAAGTGCTCAGTAAATCCATGTGGAATGAATGGATCTTTAATTTGATCCTTGTTAGTCACCATAGAATTTTGTCATTTGATCACTCACACAAGCAGCACTTATTCAGCACCACCTGTGTGCTAGGTACTGTAATTGACTGAACAGTTGACACATAAATTTGAATTGAGTGCAAAGCTCAAATTCTGATGAGACCAATGAGGTATTTACCCAAGTGACCATAAAACATATAAGGAAGAAGCATGATAAGCCATGGTGGCTATGTCCACAAGCAGATATTCTGAAGTGAGTTAGCAAAAATCTTCCCATGAAAGACTTTACCTGAACTTGTGCTATTCTGTTAACTTGGACTCAGCATCCCCTCCTTCATTACAAGAACTCAGTTCGGCCAAGCAAATTAAAATTCTTAGACATGAGTTTCTGCCAGAGCTGGAGGGAGAACTTTTCCCATGGAGGGTCCTGGGTTCAGGATATTTCTCTACCCCCTAGCGAGACCTTAGCTCATGTTTCTCTCAACAGCCCTCCCTCTTGCAAACCTTTGCTGGCAGCTTACAAACTGGACCTGCACCTGAGAAGGGCATACCTGGCTTCAGCCAGGGCATTTCCAGAGAGTACACTGGAAACATGTCTTTAAAATGAAAGCAGATAAAGCAGCTGGCAGTGGAGCCAAGGAAAACTCCATTCTTTCTAAAAAGCTGGAAGTCTGTTGGCGGTGGAAACCATACCACTCTGGCCACCACCACATCCTCTCATAAACGCACTCCCATGCACTCGTCCGTGCCAACACTCGGTAGCAGGGTTATAGAGCACACCCATGATAACAGCCCCTTTCCTGTTGGTGTTTGCAGGGTTCTGGAGTATTAACCCTGCAGCCCACAAGACCTAGGTCACATGTTGGCTTCTGGAGAAATTTTTTATAGCTTCCTCCTCCACACTGGAGACAACTCCGATCAACTTTGGAAGAAGTTTTATTGTCATCTCTAAGGTAGACACACCATTTAGTAATTCCCACTTATATGCAATGAGGGGGTTATATGCAATGTGAGTGGAGCTCTTTCATCACTGAGGGTGGCATTCGTAAGCTGACCTTACTTTGTGGGAGGCAGCTGAATCCTACCAAGAAATGTCATTTAAATAACTGTTCTTTGTGTGGTTGTAATACAGACAATTCACTTTTCCTAGTAAAGCCTTGTAGTTGACTGGATTTCCAGCAAGGTTGTGTACAGATGAGGAAGTTACTGCTAGAAGACAATGAGAGACTCCATGACCAGCCTGATGTCATCCTGGGCTGTATCCCGGCTTCCCTGCCTGCCTCAGTGCCTGCATCCTCTGTCTGCAGATGCTAGTGACTCCTCAAGATTTGAGCATCTGATGATTCCACAAATCAACTGAAATGCAAGCTCTCTGTGATGTGATTGAAGCTGGATGCCTATGAATCTCTCCACCACAAAGCACAGCATCCCTGGGTTATTAGTGTTAATTTTTCAGTCTATGAAATCAGGAATTACCAGGAAGATAAACCTCTGAGAATGTCCATGGGCATGTTGTCTTGATTGTATTAACTGAGATGGAAAGACTCACTCACTGTAGTTGGTGTCGTTTTCTGACTGGGATCCTGAACTGTATAAACACAGAAGGTATGCAGAGCATTAATGCAAATTTATCCCTCTGTTTCCTAATTATGGGGGTGATGTGACCAGCTCCTTCAAACTCTTAATGCCTAGACTCCCCTGCAATGACTGACTGTACTCTTTAATTGTAATCCAGAATAAATCCTTTTTCTATCAAGTCGTTTTAGTCAGTGTATTTTATCACAGCATCAGAAAGGAAATATTCCATCTTCCAACTGATCAAAGAAAATCATTAGTACAAGGATTGTCCCCCACAAAGAAAGACACAGAGGCCAACCTCTGAGACCTCTATAAGTATCTCTTCACTCACCAGCATTTGCCACTGTTTTTCATGACAGCTAAAATTAATTCCCAAGCCATCTGTCTTCCCCCAACCTCTCATGGCCTCCCATACAGATCCTCATTAAATACCATCCATGTTCTCACCTTTACCACTTTGAGTCTTGTTTTTGACATTGGACTCTTTAGAAAAGCACAGACTGAAAATCAGAGTTATTGGAAGTGATGAGTGATGCTGGCATCCCTAGGCAACATGTAATGACAGACACATGGACATAAGTCCAAGGCAGTGCTATTGTGAACATACACTGTAATAAATCACTGGAACTATGTTCAGCCAGGCCTAAACTGTACTTGCTTTCTAGAACTGGAACAAATCTTGATGTGCTTGTTATGCTCACAAGGCATAGGAGTTAGTGCAAAATGTTAAGTCAAATCCTTCTATTGAAGATGAGCAAATAAATGTGAGAAAATGCTATCAGCCTTCAGTATCCAATGGGCTCTCCATCCATGATATCAGTCAACTCTAGAGAAAACTTTTTAAAAACTGTCTCTGTATTGAACGTACAGTATAACAACTATTCACAGAGAGATAATTTAGTATTTATGAGAGGCTGTATAGATTATATACAAACATCCAGTGATAAGGTATTTATTTGAGCATCCTTCAAGTTTGGTGCACCTGGGTATGATGGATCCAACTTGCTTCTGAAGATATATAGTGACAACTGTATCTAATGAGAGGCCCATATAGAGATTTCCTAGGGAGAAAATTAGTCTTAAATGAATTAAGCAAAGATTAACTCCCAGAATGCACTAAATACCAGTGGGGGGAGCATCAGTAAAGCTGCCAGAAAGAGCTTCTTACTGCCTAACTCTCTCATAATTATTAACCCATAACTAATAATCTGTGTGTCTCCACAGAGTCTTGGTTAACCAGAGAATGCCTGGGCATCCTACCTTCCTGGTAGCTACATGGGATCTCTCCTCAGATTCACTTGCTGCGTTCCTCTCCCAGAATCCTCCCAGTCTGGTAGCCCTGCCTATAATTCCTGACTGGCTACATCCTGCCTGTCCATTGGCCAAAACAACTTTATTCATCAACCAATAAGAGAAACATATATTCACAGCATTCAGAAGGATATCCTCCATCACAGTAAAAAAAAAAAAAAAACAAAGACATGAAAAATTCTAAAGCATCCATGTATTCCTGTTATCTGGAACCTTTTCCAGAATACCGTGAGATAGTGAAAAAAACAAAGACACAAGAAAGAAAACAGGCAAAATAAGCAAGTAATGTATAACCACTGCTAGTTACAACCCAGGATGAAAGTTTAGGAAGCATCTCTATTTCTGCAAAACACCACAGTCCCTTGTACCTGAGTTCAACTTTATAAAGCTGTCTGTCACACTATTGTCAACATGGAAATTTTCTGATGTTCATGGGAGTTCACTGTAGAATGGATTTGGGGAGGTAAACTCAAGGGAATTATTTAGGTTCATAGAATAGGGCTTAGTTCTGGATGCTATAAACTAGTGACTAGTGTGGCTCTTGAAGGCCTTTGAGCGTTCATTTGGGAATTGTCTTCATTATTTTGATGCTGACTTAACTACGGATCATCCAGTAGCTTATCAGTTCCTGCCCAGTCCTGGTTCGTGTCAGAAGGGCTGAACTCTGCCAACTTTACTTTCCAAACACATAAGCTGACTTCTGATTTCCAAGGGAAATCCTCAGCAGACCCCTGGGGGAAGGAAAGAGCAACGCTATTACTTTGTTTGCCCCTGGTTTGGGAGATAAAACAGAAGCAGCCTGATGTGAAAGTTCTATTTCTACAAGGGGGTGGGTCTGTCCTACTCCCTTCATTCCTGATCTCCACATGTCTCTTATGTAACCCAGTACAGGAACAGTAATGACTTCCTGGTAACCCCAGGCTTGCTTCTCCCATTTGACTGTTTAAGGCTATCACACTTTCCTAGTAAGTCTCTGATGCCAATGGATGTTTCCTGGCTTGCCTGCCATGGGCTCTGTTTCCTTGGTGAAAATTGGAAAATCATAGCTGGCATCTTATATACATCTTTCTCAGCCTGTTCTATCTGGTGTTGGCTCTGTTTTCCCATGGAAGGTCCCATTAGGAAGGTCTACATAGTGGTATTAAATGACAAAAGGACCTTAGCTTAATCTGATTTTTACACTAAGTCACAGCCTTTCTGGGAAAAGAATTTAGATGTCAGTGTGCTGATAAATACTCAACAGTTAGTTAGTTCTTCAAGAGAAAGACTCCCAGTTTCTAGCACTTTCCAATTTTTGTGGTATAAATATCCCTACCATGACTGTATTCAAGCTCCCAACATGATATCATCAAATGTGGATTTGGAAAGAAATATACAGTGAACTTGAGCAATACTGTCAGCTCACTGAATATCTGAGCATCCACAATTGGATGCCCGAGGCAACTAAACACAGGAGGGCATTTGGGAACATGCTGCTTGCTATATTTAAAACAAAGAGCTTTTGGAGGCTGCAGAGAAGTGTAGGAAAGAGGAAGCCCCAGAGAACCAAAAAGACAAACAAAGAAAGAAATGTCAACTGAGAATTTGGGAAGAGAAATGGGCAGACTTAGGAGCAACAGCTCTTTTCAAGGGAACAATTGAATCAGTAGTAATTAGAGATCCTACAAGTGACGTAATGGATATTCAGATCACCTGAGGTGAGTACTGAATTAAAGAATGCTGTAACTTATAGGAAAAAATACTTACCCACAAAAGGGTTCCAAAGGATCCTACTGTACATTAACAGATGAAGAAACCAGGTCTCAGAAAGGCCGTATCATAGGCTAAAACCAGAGTTTCCTATGGAGGTTACTCATTTATTCACTTTATACTGTGTGGTGCTGGAAGTCACTTGTGAACATGACATGGTCCTTGTCCTTAGAGTCATTACTACCTAGTAGCAGAAAATATAAATAGCTTATCACACTTCACAACTATATTTTTAATCTGACAAGTACTATAAAGGATACATTGATAGGCATACATGAAGACATAATTTAGACTGGGGGTTGGTTGCAAGGGAGCATCTCTGAGGCTCTCCGATACTGAGATGAGACAGGACTGAAGGATGCAAGTCTATTGAGTAAAGTAGAGGAGAAAGCGGGTCGTGGATGAAGGAACTTAAGATGCTAAGTTTGGTCTATCTCAAAAAGTCCCTTAAATAGTATATCTCCTTTATCACTAGACACCCCTGAAATTTGTGGACACATACAACCTACCAGATGATAGAACTGTTATAATATGGCATATTGAATTTAGGTGCAAATTATGAGCACGTAATCAGAACACTCATCTTCCTCACTGTGAGCTACTACACATCACATCAAGCCTCACCCAGAATAGAGTCTGTGTTTTTCATTGCAGATGAGCTAAGGTAAAAGAACATAATTCTCCATGCCATGTACTTTTTAGGTAGGGGTGTGTGTGTGTGTGTGTGTGTGTGTGTGTGTGTGTGTGTGTGTGTTGTTCACATTTGAATGCACATAGTTGTATCTTGCTCTATTTATCTTTATCTTATTTTTGAAACAGGGTCTCTCTGATTCACCTAGGGGTCCCCCATCTCTGTCTCTATCTCTTCAGTGCTAAGATTTCAGGTGCTTGCCACTACACCCAGCTTTGCCCCTGAGATCCTGGGCTCTAAAATTAGGTTCTCAGGCATGAGTGGCATATACTTTACATACTTAGCTATTTCCCCAGCCCATGAGAATGTTATCTTTTCCTGCCAAAAAATCTGCTAACCATGTCCCATGGCCATCTCTGGATGGTTGAAGCAGACAGCACAGTGCTTGGGATCCCACACATTCTGAGATGTAGCCTCCTCCCCTATCTATCTGCTGGAGCAACGGTCATGATCCACTCCTTCCTACCCCTTAGAAATTAAAATCACAAAACATTTCCCTTCCAACCTGATCTACTGAAACTGGGTAAAGACATAAATGCTTATTATTGCTCTCATGTCCAGTAAATCCACACCACATCTCCTGGTCTTACAGTCCCATTATTCTGTTTCCAAGTAATTAGAGCCTGTTTATCTTCAGAGTTTTACATGACCTCGCCAGACTTTAGATACAGCAACCACCAACAAACAGCCCAGATGAACTGCCTACAAAAACTGGGATAGATTTCATTTCCATCCTCTCTAAATTGGATGCATGCAGGAGGGCTTTGGAAAAGAAATGGCCAAAAGGAAGAGTAAATAGTCCACTTGTAAATACTCTGAATGTCTCTCTGGAGCATCTTCCAGACAGCCCATTAGTACTGCAATCCTGTGCATGAGGTTTAGGGATTTTTTTTGAGGAAATGTCCTTTTCCAGCAAGCAAGCTCATCTGGCTAAAATCTAATTATTTAGGGGAATGTTTGAGTTTCTTTGGACTCTTTCTGTCCTATGTCAAGTGGGATAAAAGATACTATGCCATCAGCTGGCCCCATAGCAATAATTCCAGAAATAATTTTGTGAAGTTTGAAAGGATAGGGTCCAAGGGAAACCCAAGCGTTTGTTAGTTTTCCTTTCCATAATCAATTCATCCAACTAGAGGCAAGGGGTTTGTAAACTCCCGAATCCACAACTATACACATAACGCCCCTATGCTTTTTGCATACAGCGAGACTGTTCAGTGTTAGGTCAGAGATACACGATGTTCAATATTTTCTAAACTTGCTGTGTCTTTTTCCTTAGACTCCTGGATTCAGGAGCTTGAACAGGTGTGAATTCCCAGTATCTCCAGAGAACTTCCTTTCTCAGGCTCCCATCGCTACTCATACTCACAGATAGTTTTCTGGGGGCTGAGATTAGCAAGCTTTCCTGGGAACATGGGAACTTGTAGGACTGTCAAGAAGTGATGAGTGTGGGTGGCTCAAGAGGCACACACAATCAAATGACAGAAGACCGAGATTGCAATTGCACCAGAAAGAAAGAGAGGAGAGTCCACCCTCTTATGTGAAGCAGGAAGGCATCAATCCTGCCCCTTGGGCATTCAGCATTCCATTCACAAGCTCCTCTCCCTGGAGACCCTCTCTGGCTTGAGGTAATAAAAGGTTCCAGAAACCAGCCCTCTCCCTTCCCGGCCCAGAGGACTCCCTAGTTTGATGTGAAAGGTGTTGATTCAAGAACTCTTGATGGCTCCCCGCTAGACCACTGATTTTTATCCAAGGCTCTGCTCCTCCTTGCATTTGACAGGTCAGAATTCTGTTCTCTTGTGTTCCTTCCCATTCCCACCCGCCCCCCTCCACCACTACAAGCCCCTCCTCCCTCATATAAACCTTAACTTGGGTTTAAGACCTTCTTGGAAGATGATTCTACAGTCTCCCTTTCTAGACCCTCCCAACCCTCACTCCCATTCAAATGAGAGCACCACTAAAGGGTTCCCTGTCCTTGCCCCCCAGCAGACCCTCATAAATCCACAATGAGATGTTGTTTTTAATTAAAGCGTCCAAATAATTAATGATCAACTCCATTTGTGCCATTGAAAACCCAAATGTCACACGGTTGAAAAGACCCAACCAAATAATTCAGTGTACCCTATAAAGCTTTATAAAAAGCAAAGCCCAAGAGGACTGCATGACTGGTTTCTGGGCAGTCTGAAAAGCTTGGTTATGTTTTTGGGCACTTGATTGGATTCCAGGAATAATGTGCCCAGAGCACAAAGGGCCCTTTTGATGTGTCTGTGCCATTGCTCCGCCCCTTCCCTCCTCACTTTACCTGGGATACACACTAGCCTTGTCTTCCTAGTTGGAAAAAGTAAGCCATGGAAAAGAGGAAAAAACAGCAGAGGGAAAAATCGAGGGTGGGGAGTGGGTTGGAATTCTGCAATTCCCCTGTCTGAGTTTGGTTAATAAAGTCTGGTTATTCCAGAAGGAAGAAAAGTGGAAGTTTATGCCGTGTCTGTGAGCAGACACTGGAAAAAGAGAACATAAAGATGTCTCCTGTTTGAATGGGACCGTGTCAGTAACAGGTAGTGAGTCAACCTCCCAGCAAGGTCCAGCCACTTCCAGAGTCAGAAATAAGCAGACTAGTGACCTCAGAACTCAACATACATTTACACACTGAATTCAAGGCAGAGAGTCTCCTAGAAACCGAGGTCATCTTGTTGACTCTTCATGATACTAGGATGCCTTGAGAAAATGGCAGAGCCAGCTCAAGCCAATATTGTATAAACACTGGTTCTAGGAGACTGTCCTATCCTTCTATATTCATTGTCCTACTTGCAAAACCCTATTTCTCCCCTAAGCTTGATAGCTTAAGGCAATAGTCAGTTTATTTGTGTCTTCTTTAATTCATTTCACTGTTATTTTAGATATTTGTGCAGAGATTGTAAATGTGTGTATGTGTATATATAACCACATATATGACTTCATTAATAGATAAAAATGCATTTGCTATTTTGGGTATATCTACAAGATGTATTTTGAATATGGTTTTTAGTTATTTATGGCTATAGATAGTAATGAAAGGAATTTTATATAGTGAATTTTTATCTACTAACCTCACCTAACACACTTACGAATTTGAGTAATTTATCTACATAGTGTCAATATATCTTCTCACCATCAGGTTTCAACTGGCAACATCACCATGAAGATGTTTGGTGCATGCTTTTAGATTTCTTGGTGACAGGAGTGACTCCAGTGAAGACCTTCCTTCCACTCCCAAGCTTCCTACCTTACCTCTATACCATTTGTCATTGAGATTGACCGTTGTGGAAGACACTGGCTAACTTTCATGTAAAATAGATTTTATTTGAAGGTTCGATGTCTCTGAACATCACAGGAAAGGATGTATTGGGTATCTTATCAGGCCTCAGAAAAAGACTAGATCCATAATAGCAGTAGGAGACACACCAATAGTCTGTAACAGGATGGCGGGTGGCCTTCCTTTTGTGAAGATTCTCTAAGGATCCAAATTCTTTTGACAGAAAAGCTTTGTCTCCTAATTAGGTCCAGCCTTCAGCAATGTCGCCAGATAGTTGAGACACACACTGGAACCACGTATAATGCCATAGGAATGGCACCCCAAGAAAAATTCAAGATGCCGTTGCAGTAAGGGTGAAATGATGCTGAGGAGGCAGCATAAACAGATGGTCGCCATAGATGGGTCTAACTGGATCTTTCCATACTCAACCATCTAATCAAGGTTGATGGAGATTCATACAACATCAGACAGTTCTATTTTCCTTTCAAATCTGCAAAAACATTTGTGTTCATTGATCATGACCCATGTTATTTATCTGTACATGAAAGTAGATCTTCCCTCTTGGCTTTCCTGAGTTTCCATACAAGTCCTCACCATCAATATGCACATTACTGACTGTTGAAATAGGTCTGATTAATAAGCAAATACATTTGATTTCTGTCTGGAATTCTGGCCTTTATCTCCTGTCTCTTTCTAGGGGTGGTGGCATGTTTGCTTTGCTGTGGTTACTTTGCAATAAGAGACCTAGTATTTAACCTGATACAGTCAGTAACTACACTGAATTCTCTTTGCTTGTTGAACTGCTGACTCTGAGCTTGAGCACACATCATGTATAAAAGATGTTTGTGGGTTTCCTAGGTGTTTTCAATCCACAAGAAAACGAATCTGGGTCATCATAGTCAATTTTCTTATGGAGACAGTCCTCATGAAGATCAAGTGAGGTTGAAAGTCTTCATTCCTTGCCATCACTCATCTCCTCCTTTATTTACTGTCTCTCTGGTTTGCATTAGCGTGCTGACAAGCTGAGCTGTAGACATTTTCACCCACACTCCAAACTGCTGCTCTGACTTCAGTTCCAAGTTATGAAACCCAATCTCAATCTTAGAGGGGAGGCTACAAACTGGAACTTTAAATTTCAGTTTACAGAGTCCCCCAGGATGATTCCAGGAACTGAGTTGGGAGGGTCCTGGGAAATAGAAACCAAGCTACCACCCCCTTCTTCCCCTAAACAGCTCTGAGGACATTGGAAATGAAACTCATAAAAGACCATTTTCACAATGTCACGAATGAAAAGAATAGCAAGGAGACATCTCCCACCCCCTCCTAGAAACTGCTTATAACTAATCACAGATGCAAGGAGGTGTCTTATTATTCTTCAAGGTTATTTGTAGGACATTTCACAATTCTCCTTGATCACCTGTTTCAAAATCTGATCTCAATGCCAGGAAAATCTTCCTCATTTTCAAACACAAATTCTTTCCTCAATCCAGAACATTTGGGTAATTAAAGTATAACTTTTCAGTCCTGGAAGAAGCTTTAAATGCCATTTCATCTGGAGGTCACCACTAGTGATCCAGAGATTGAGACATATTTTACCAGGGCCATAGAAAGTTTAATTTCTCAGTTTTTTTTCATTAGTTGCCAATACCTTGATATCAAAACAGTTCCTTCTTTAAAAACTGCATATGATTGGTATTTGTGGAGAACTTGGAAGACCTGGAAACACGATCACCATGCCCCCAGCCATGAACAAAATGAGTGTTCTTCGGGTTGGTGTCATAAGGAAAAAACCTAACTCCCCAGTTCATCACAGAGCATACCAGGTGAGCCGACTCTATCAACCCTAAATGACCAGGTCTTCTTGGCAACCATGTTTGTAATGTGGTTTCTAACGTGAAAGGGATCAGAGATGACTGTAGCACCCCTTCAGCATGCCTCCTGACCTCCTATGAGGAACACTTCTTCAGCCCTCCCTACACTGACATAGGCAAGCAGGAGGAAAAAAAAGCCAAGTAGGGAGGGGACACCAGAAAAGCCAAAGCTTACAATTGTCATGATCCCATTGCTCTTGGTAGTCCCCGGGCCAGCGCAGCAGGGTCCTCATAGAGCTGTCTGCTACAGAATGTAAAGAAAGGTAACTGACCGATCCAGGACATGGAGAAGTTTCCATGCCAACGTTTTCATGGCCCAGATTGATTTTTTATGACAAGAGGAGAATGCCTATGTGTCTGTGTGTGCAATTTGTTTCTGGGTTGGTTTCAATGTTTTTCATCTAGTACAAGGAGAACTAAGGTGGTGCACACATTTATAACTCTGGAGTCTGAGCCCAGAGAACATGAAAAAAGGACTCAGAGAAAATACGAAGGGAATATGGGAGAGAAAGAGTTTTGCCTATCAAGAAAATAAAACACAAAATTTGTGATCTAAATGGGTAATTATAAGAGGCCATTCAAATTAAAGGTCAGTTTGGAAGAGAGACAGACAGACAGAGACAGAGACAGAGAGACAAAGAGACAGAGACTCACAGAGAAAAAGAAAGACAGCGAGAAATAAAGAAAAAGGAAAGGAGGAAGGAAGGGGAGGGAAAAGAAAAGAAAAAAAGGGGCAGCAACTCTATTTCTCAGGAAATTGCTTAACGGAGTTCATCAGTATATAGAAATGATTTAATTTTTTTTGAGTCTCTCAAAAAGAAGCGACTGGCAGACAAAGCACCAATTCTGTGATAATCATGTCTGGCCACAAGCTAGGAAAAAACAGTAAATTGAACATGAAGGATCGAGCGCTTGATCTCTGAAACCCAGAGCCTGCTGCCATAAGGTTGCCAGCATGTGGCCCGACTCTGCCAAGAACAGTACAATCCTTTGAAATGGCTTCTGGCTGTGAACGCTGCTCGATACAGGCCACAGAAGCCTACCCATTCCTTTCCTATCACTCTTTCCTCAGAGCCAGAGTCTCGAGAAGCTTCCTCCCGGGAACAGAGATGTGACTGGAGCTTCAAGCCTTTGATTTCAGCTTGAAATTGGGGTCTCTAACGGGAAGACACTGCCAGTCAGGTTCCCATGGAGCCGATGATGGCTTTTGCTATCACTGCAAAGTTGTAGGGAAAAAACTGAGCTAAGGGCCTTTTCTCATGACCAGCTTATTTTTAATCAGCTTGGTGGCCCTGGTGGGTGTCACAGAACAGAGTGAAAAATTCCCGCATTCACTCTCCACTGAGTCCAGGAAGAAGGCTGGCCATCTCTTCTCCCTTTTAAAATTTCATTCTTTAGAAGATTAGAAATAAATTCAAAGAATGTCTTCGAGGAACAACCTAGAACCCCAGAGGTCTTAAAACCACACAGTGATGGACTCAGAGCCAGAATGTCTTCCAACACCAAACGTTTCTTTCCTCTGACAAGACATTTCTAACCATAGCAGGAAACATGCCTGGATGGTGGCAGAATATATGCTGAAATAATTATTTATTAATATGTAAGAACATTCTAATTACATCTGAACTGCTTTTGCCAGTTGTTAACACTAGGAGTGCTAAGCAGTTTCATTGCTAACTAAACAAAACTGTCTTTGAATTAATAAAATGTATGATTATCATTTGTTGAGTTCCTTGAATTTGGTTTTCCAGCAAATTTGGGGAGGATTTTATCAGCATTTCTATTAACAAAAATCTTTTCACCTAATATCTTTATTTTTGGTGGGGGAAGGGGAAACTCTGAATATACGTACTTGGAGTTTTGGTGCTTACTTTTATATTATTAATTTTGACGTCATGTATATTCTAGTTTTATGTTTTCAATATTTTCTGCTAGATTATTCCTTTTCATATTTAATTTGTGATATCTTTTGTGGTATATATTTTATTTTTATTTTGATGTACACAATTTTGCCAACTTTCTTTAAAGTTTTGTACAGACATTTAGTATATAAGTCATCGTTCAATCAGGAAGTACATGTGCACATGCGCGCACGTGTGTGTGTGTGTGTGTGTGTGTGTGTGTAGCTGCAGAGTTTGGATTATCATGGAGAAATTGCCTTACATAATTATGGGGTCTAGCTGGGGCGGGTAATCAGAAATGAAAGGAAATAAGTAGGTTACAACCCCAGATTTATGGCCTCCTAACTCAGGGAAACTTGAGCACTCTTAAATGTCTCAGACAGGGTAATCTCCCTTTTGATTAATTTGGAGAATCAGCAATGATTAGAGACTTCAATGACATCTAAAAAATCCCATCCTAGTAACTGCTGAGTCTGTGTTGATTGACTAACTGGGACTGCTATCAACACAGCCAATCAACACATTAGAACCCCATCATGCCTGGGTCAACATAAAATAGTATTTTTCTTGTTTCTTAAACTCTTTAAAATATCTACCATCGTTTACACTAAAATATTTAACAGTGGTGAGCTTTTTGTTTCTTGTAGATGTTATACATAAGACAACTGTGAGAGAAAGGACAGTGGGGATGTGGTAAAAAGAATCATTGAGTTGAAATGAGTGTTGCTATTTACTACCTCTTACACTATGAAAGTAGGATAGAGAGATAACTGATGATACATCACTTAAGAGACAATAATATGTAGCTTTAGTACAACACAAACTGAAACCAACTATTAAACATATTAAAATACCCCAAAATAAGACCAGAGGAACAAAATTAGTAAAAATAAATACACAAGATACCTACATTCAATTATATTGATTCAATAGCTCATTAGCTCTACTCCTAGTTGTCTACCTAAGGAAATTCACTGGCTTGCATGTGAATTGTATAAAGAGAAATTCGAGGTAGCATTCTTTAAGATAGACTATACTATGACAAATTAAATATACATTGAGGAAGAGCACATGTTGAAAACACCTTTGATGCTGCCTTCACCTTCTTTAAGTCTTGCCCTTCCCTCCCAGGAACTGGTGACCCTTTCTTTCCCTTATGGATCTATGCATGTCTCTCAGTCCTCCCTCTCCCCAATGGTCTCTTACTCCTTCCTGGAAAGTCAGAGTCTTCATTTGTTGTTTTTCCAAGAAGAAGGAAGAGAACATGGAGGGGAATCAAAGATTCTGTCCCAGAGGAAGCAGGGAAGGTAAAAAGAAAACTTCAGTAAGACAACATGATGAGATCATAAGTGTCCTCCTGGAGTATATGTCAGGGAGGAAAGGAAAGTGTCAAGGGGAGCAGCAGATAGAAAAACTAAGCCAGAAGCAGAACAAAAGATGAAATCTTCAGAAACAGGAGCCTGGGAGTAGAGGTGCTTCCTGGGAAATGGGAGACTGTAACCACATTGCATCTGCTTTCCTCTTCCACCCCGACTTCAACCCTCAACCTTTATTATTCTACTTCTCAACAACAGAAGCCCGGGCCCTAGTCATTCATGTCATTATTTGTTTCATGTTCCTCACTCCTTCACTCCCCCACTTGTATGGACCCCATTATATAATTATACATTTTTAAAAATATTACCCTGTCTCGTAAAAACCAAAAAAAAAATATATATATATATATATAAAACCTTATCAACTTGCATGGACCGCCTGAAACCAAGAAACTTCTGTAAGACAAAAGACACAATCAACAAAATAAAAAGGCAGCCCACAGAATGGGAAAAGATATTCACCAACCCCACAGCTGACAGAGGGCTGATCTTCAAAATTTACAAAGAACTCAAGAAGCAAGTCTCCAAAGCACAAAATGATCCAATTAAAAAGTGTGGCATAGAACTAAATAAAGAATTCTCAATAGAGGAGTCTAAAATGGCTGAGAGACACATAAGAAATTGCTCAACAATCTTAGCCATCAGGGAAATGCAATTCAAAAAAACTCTGAGATACCATCTTATTCCTGTCAGAATGCCTAAAATCAAAAACACCAATGACAGTTTATGCTGGAGAGGATATGGAGAAAGGGGAACACTTCCCCACTGCTGATGGGAGTGCCAACTCATACAGCCACTTTGGAAATCAGTATGGAAATTCCTCAGGAAAATGGGAATCAATATACCACAAGATCCAGCAATTCCACTCTTAGGCATATACCCAAAAGATGTGCATTCATACAACAAAGACATCTGTTCCACTACATTCATAGCAGCATTGTTTGTAATAGCCAGAACCTGGAAGCAACTTTGACGCCCCTCAACTGAAGAATGGATAGAAAAACTGTGGTACATTTGCACAATGCAGTGCTACTCAGTGGAAAATGCAGGCAAATGGATGGAACTAGAAGAAACCATCCTGTGTGAGGTAACCCAGTTACAGAAAGACAAACATGGTATGCACTCACTCATATATGGATTTTAGCCATAGAGCAAAGAGTTACCAACCTACAATCTACACTTCCAGAGAAGCTAAGAAACAAGGAGGACCCTAAGAGAAAAGGGTATACATGGTCCCCTGGAGAAGGGGAAACAGACAAGATCTTCTGAGCAAACTGAAAGCATGAGGGGAGGGGAGTAGGAGCCAGGAGAAAGGGAAGGGGTGAAGAGCAGGGGAGAGGAGGACATGAGGGAACAGAAAGGTTGAGTCGGGGGAAGAATAGAGGAGAGCAAGAAAAGAGATACCATAATAGAGGGAGCCATTATAGGTTTAAAGATAAATCTGGCACTAGGCAAATGTCCAGAAATCTACAAGGATGACCCCAACTAACAATCTAAGCAATAGTAGAGAGGTTACCTTAAATGCCCTTCCCTGATAATGAGATTAATGACTACCTTATATGCCATCCTAGAGCCTTCATCCAGTAGCTGATGGAAGCAGAAGCAGACACCCACAGCTAAACGCTGAACTGAACTCCTGGAATCCAGTTGCAGAGAGAGGAGTGATGAGCAAAGAGGTCAAGACCAGGCTGGTGAAACCCACAGAAACAGCTGACCTGAACAAGGAGGAGCACATGGACCCCATACTGATAGCTGGAAAACCAACATAGGACTGATCCAGACCCCCTGAGAATGTGGATGTCAGTGAGGAGGCCTTGACAATCTGTGGTGCCTCTGGTAGTAGATCAGTATTTATCCCTAGCATACAAATGGACTTTGGGAGCCCACCCCACATAGAGGGATACTCTCTCAGCCTAGACACAAGGGGAGGGCCTAGGCCCTGCTCCAAAAGATATGACAGACATTGAAGACCCCCCATGGAAGGCCTCACCCTCCCTGGGGACCAGAAAGGGTATGAGATAGGGGGCTGGTGGGGGACAGAAGAAGAAGGGAGGGAGAGGGAACTGGGATTGACATGTAAAATAAGCTTGATTCTAATTTAAATTAAAAATAGGGAAAAAATCATATCAGTATTATAAAATCCAAAGGTACATGTTCACTATAAATAAATTTCTAAAAGTTAAGCAAACTATGTCACAGAAGGATAAAAAGGTGAGACCATTTACTTAATATTTCATGATGTATTAAAAAACGCTATGTATCCAAGTGTGATAGCACGTCCCTTTATCCAGGTGCTTGGAGACATAGGCAAATAGACCTTTAAGTTCAAGGCCAATCTGGTCTACAGACAGAATTCCAGGACAGCCAGGGGTGTGCAGAGAAACCCTGTGTGTGCGCGCTATGTAATTGTAAGGATACACAAGAGAATAGTTGTATAAAAAAGGAAGAGATGAGAATATTGAATTCCCAAATTAAACATCATTATCCCTCCTGAGAGACTAGAGAGGGACAAAGAGAAATCAATCTGAGGGACCTCATCTCTGCCCTACCTGCAGCATCTACTGTCAGATTGGTTAGTGTACTTAAGAATAGGTATTCCCTCTACCACAATGTATATTGAAATACTCTATTATTCAAAAACTTAGAAAAGAGCTGGAGTCACAAATACCTCTTGGGCAAAAGATGGAGGCTTGTCATGATGAGGGATCAGCCGCCCTTGCTGAATGCCCTCAACTGTTTTGACTTCTGAAGGGGCGTGCCATGATTACAGCTGCGATTAGGTGACTCACCGTAATTATATTTTGTTGAAATTGAATTTATTGAAGCATGAATCATTCTGCCCAAGTCTACCTAATTGCTCCCAACACTGTGGATGGGAAGGACAGTGGAGGAGTTCTCTGTGGAGGTCATTATAGCGCCCACGGGCGCATGTAATGTAGTGCAAGTGTGTCCCTGATCACACTCCACTCACCTCGCCTGCAGTGCCTCCTGGCCTTTTGCAGCAACTTACTATCAGTAGAAAATCTTTACATGGTTAACTGTGGTTTCTTCTGCTTCTCTCGCCATTTGGTCTCAAGTTTCTTGGGGTCTCTGTGTTTCAGACCACAGACCTTCTAGAAGTTGGTATCTCAAAGTTGCTGACTTGCACTTTGGAGCCCTGTTCTCCTACCTCAGACCCGTTCTGCTCAGTACAGAACCTTAGGGACCAGCATGGCTACTGCAGAACTGTGATTTCAGTCTACGTGGGTGCAATAGAAGCAGACAGCAAATTCATCCTGAGCATCCCTTCTGGACCCTATCCACAGGGATGAGTGGGTTGTGTGTGACAGTTCTGGGCTTACCCCAGTCTCATGCAGGGATAGAAGTTAGTCAGTCTCTCTCTTGTGTCTCTGCCAGTGGCTAGTGCTTATTTTCTCTTTGTGTGGACGAAATCAAACAAACATAATGGCCTTTGCATCTGTTTGAGTCTAAGTGTAGACTAAACGTGGAAATTAACTGATCCATCTTTCTCCTGTATACTGAGTACCAAAGGCAAGCTCCATTGTCTTGCCAGTATGGATGTATTTTCATCACTTACAAGGTGATTTTCTATGCGCTTGACCTATTTTATCACATTTTAACTTGATCACTCCATGGAGATGGGTGTCTTTATTAGTCCCACTCTGTGGATGAGGAAACTGAGACACAGGAATTTGAAGAACACACCTGGCATGTACTTAGCAAACTCAGGGTACTGTCTCTAACTCAGAGCGTCTGTCCCCTGACTCTGTGCTTTATACCACTCCCCACTCCCCACTATCCATTGAATGACAGATGTGAGCTTTCAAAAACGATCTGGCATAATCTCAAGACACGTCTACTTGGTAGATGAGAAAACTAAGTCTGCGCGAAGTGAAGTAACTTCTAAAGACGACACAAACAGTGAGCAAAGCAGAGAGAGCCTGCAGCTGCTCTGCCCCTGTGCACATCCGTCCTCTCCCGTTCAAATGACTGCTTGGTATGGGAGCTCAGGATGATGATCACACATAGCATAGCAGAGTGGTCACACTCAGCAACCAGTGGCACAGTGCACTTGATGGCACCCAGATACATAGCGACAGTGCTGCCACCAGGTCGCTGCCTCCCTCACTTGGCTTGATTTTGAATTCTTCTGCTGACGACTCCAGCTTTCCCTGCAACCATCTTGTCATCTGCGAAGCTGACATGTTAACCAGGTGTTGACCGGTCCTCCATCTTTAACTTCTGTGAGTGTTAACTATTAATGAGTGAATGCTCCAGGAAACGGAAACATGATATACCCATGTGACACATTTTTAAGGCAGTGACCTGAGAATCAGGAGTCCTTTACATGGACCTATAAGACGGATTCTGAGCATAGAAGAGAAAGCAAGAAATGGTGATGACATCAGAGACTAGTCATTGATTCACTCATGCCTAGTTATCCCTAGAACTTCCCTAGGATCTTTCTTCCTCTGATTAGTTCCCTCTGAAATACCCCAAGGTTCAAATCCCACATATCCTTGTAGCTACGAATGTCAAAGTGTCAAGATCTAGTTAAGTTCTCATGTTACCTAGAGCAGGAAACTCAGACGCCATTGGCTACCATGGTTTGCCACTTAAACATTATAACAATAAAATTCAGAGACCAGGGTCCTGAGAGAACCAAGAACCTTGACCAGAAAAAAAGAGCATACTGTGCCCAATCCTCTGACCTCTCTGCTTCCCCTTATTATTTAGTCTATTGAATCACATGTGTTCAGTGATATCTAGTTGCTATAAAGTCCATGACTAACATAATGGCCGAGTAACTCCTATTTATTTGCAGAAGGACATAGGGGTTGTGTCAATAAAAACTTAGTTAAATCTTCTTGAAGCAGTCACTATGGGTGAGTAAATCAGCTTATAAAACTGATTTTATATCTGTTTTGATAGTCACAACAGAAAAACATCATCCAACATTCTTTTTTTTGTAAAGGGGAGCAAGGGAGTTGAGCTAGGCAAGGTATCATGTAACACAGGCTGACCTTGAACTTGCTATATAGCTGATGCTAGCCTTGACCTGATGATCCTTCAGCCTCCACCAAGAACTTGGATTATAGGCATGAACTGTCAAGCATTCTTCACAGGAGGAGATTCTATGGAAATTCAAGGAATAAGAATGCCAAACACGAACATCTTATTATTGCTTCTAAAATTAAAGAAAGAAGCAAAAGATATGTTTCAGTGAATAGATGGATGATAAAGGATATTCAAAGAAACAGAGAGGTAGCCAGCAGTAGAGAAACTGCACTAAGTGCTTGCTACTTGCTTCCTGAGCCAAAGGAACAAAGCTAGAAGTGTCACAACACCTGACTTGAAAGCACACAACAAAATTACCATAACCAAAACAACATGGTACCAACATAAAAACCAACCCACAAAATAGAACAGAGAGCCCAGAAATTAATCCACACACTTACAACCAGTTAATGTTTACAAAAGCACAAATATTTATACTGGTGATACTAGCAAAATTCCATATGAAGACAAATGCAACTATACCCTAATCTCTCACCATGTACAAAACAAACAAACAAATAACTTAAAATGGATTGAAGAGTTAAATGAAAGTCCTTATCCTAAGACAATACTAGAAGAAAACATAGGGAAACTCTTCAAGACATCACTAGACCGCTGTATTTTTAATGAGAGCCCAAAGCACAGGCAACAAAAGCAAATGAGACAGATGGGATGGTCTCAATGGAAGTAGCACTTACACAGTAAATGATTCTCAAAATAAGGGAAAAGAAGAAAGCATTTGTAATCTGTTTATTTAACAAAGAATTAATGTCTAGAAACAGTTTAGCCACAAAATGAATAATAATTCAATTACAGGGTAAGAGAGGAGTCTGAATGGACTTTATTTTTTAAAGGTATTTAAATGAGCAACAAGTAGACATTTAAATTTTCAGTGCATTAGTCATCAGGGAAATGTACATCAAAACCACAGTGATAGATTATCTTGCCTCAGGTAGAAGAGTTGATAGGAAAAAGACAAAACATGGAGCTGGAGAGATGGCTCAGAATTTAAGAGCACTGTCTGCTTCCAGAGGTCCTGAGTTCAGTTCCCAGCAACTACATGGTGGCTCACAACCATCTGTAATGAGATCTGGTGCCTCTTTTGACCTGTAGGGATGCAGGCAGAACACTGTATACATAATAAATATATAAATATTTAAAAAGAAAATAATCTGGGAAGGATGTGGAATCAGGAGAATTCTTACACTGTATTGGTATAAATTAGTGGAGCTGTTATGCCTGAGAGTCAGGAAGTGCCTCAAAACACTGAAAATCTACTATGTAACCCAGCAATTGAGTATATCAAAGGGAGAATGAACCATCATACCAAAGAGATGTCCACACTCTTACATTTACTTATCTTACTATTCACAATACCAGGTAGCATATCAACCAAAGCCTCCAACAACTGTGTGTTTGTGTGTGTGTGTGTATGTGTGTGTGTGAGAGAGAGAGAGACAGACAGACAGACAGACAGACAGACAGACAGACAAGCAACAGAATATTATTCAAACATAAAAGAGATACAGTCTGGTCATCTACAACACATGCCTGGAAGACATCATGTTAAGTAAAATGAACCAGTCACAGAAAGCCAAATGTATCATGTTTTCTATCATTCATGGAAATTGGAAAACCTGGCTTCATAGAAGAAAAGCACAGGAGACTCATCATAAGTAAGAAAGGGTGGAGCTTCTCTAGTGAGGATGAGGCAGGGGTGGGGTAGATAGGCTGCATTGGGCTTCATGTTCCATGGCATATCAGGGTGAGATGACATCCTGTGGTGATTTTATTAGCATTTCCCTAATGACTAGTGATAAAAGAGTTTTAAAACATATTTCAAAATAACTAGACAATTTCTAGGTCCATCTCCTAAGATACAGAAATGATGTGTAAGAAAATTAAAGTCTTAATCAGCCTGATTTGCTCATCACACCCCGATGCAGACATGTATCATATTATTACTGTGTCCCCTTTTATATGTACAAATATATGCTAAATTTTTAATTAAAAATTAGCTAGGGTTGGAGCAGTGGCTCAGAGGATAAGAGTATTTGTCGCTCTTGCAGAGAACCCAGGTTCTGTTCTCAGCACTAACGTGTCAGCCATCTATAACACCAGTTCCAAAAGCACCTTCTTCTGGCCTCTGTAGGTACTGTTTGCAAGTGTACACTTAAATACATGCAAAATATTCATATACCTAAAAATAATTAATAAATCTGAAA
Organism: Mesocricetus auratus; assembly: GCF_017639785.1. Classification (NCBI taxonomy): domain Eukaryota; kingdom Metazoa; phylum Chordata; class Mammalia; order Rodentia; family Cricetidae; genus Mesocricetus; species Mesocricetus auratus. The sequence goes on along the minus strand of NW_024429194.1, from coordinate 34,808,266 downwards.
AATGAGCTCGCTGAGGTTTTCCCAGCAGCACTCAGATCACAGAAAATGTGGCATGCTTTTCTTAGAAAGTGGACTAGGGATTAAAGACATAGTTAACGATTTCTATAACTTAAATTACTTTAGTTTGTAAATGAGCACCAGTGTGCAGTTAATTCCAAAATACATGTGTGGTGCTAATACCTCAGCCTCTTTAATTTACTGTGATATTCCAGAAAAAATTGACCCACATCTCTACCATTTATAGGCCTCACCTCAAATCAACAGATAATCATTAATACGTTACCACATGTAGACTGGAGACAAAGTGAATGACTTTGACCTAGTTTGATACATCAATTCTTGGTTAAGAAACTCTTTACCTCATGAAGATATGCATTTGAACAGATATTGGATAAGGTTACACATGTTGAGGAGACTTTGCATTGTATTTGAGGAAAAGAGCACTAATGCCCTTGTTCCTTAACTCTCTAGGAATTTAGAGTAATCTGCATCACAGGAGACCTCAATCTTGAAGAGCAGAAGTGCAGACACCTAGCTATGCACAAGTAGTCAATCAGTTCCAGACAAAAGGAAAACAGTGAGGTTGCCTGGATTTGCTGAGGCATCTTAAACTATTTTTTTGGAATGTTTGGAAAAATAAATTCACCATTCACCTTCCCTGCTTCCTCATTTAAAAGTATGTGTACTGGAAAAGAAATTTAATCCTTCTGTTCTTAAATTCACTTTCACTTAACCCATCAAAATCCAAACTTGGTGGGAACTGCTAGAGCCAGACATTATGAGCCTTCTGAAAGTAACCACTTAGAGCCTCCCTTTCTTTGAATTTCAGAAACCACAATGGGGAACTATTTTTAGTAGATGTAGTCAGTGGGATGAGAAGTGAGTTCAATTTTGTCTTACAATTTTGCCATAGCCAACACATTCTGTGTTCAGCCACATTGCCACGACTTGTCTTTCATTCTTGCCAGTAACCTGAGGTTAGAGGACCAGTTTTGTGAAAAGTCAACAAATATAGACTGAGACCCAGCTCCCAATACACGCTGAAAGCTGTGTGGGCTCTTGGTATTAGGTTTCAACTTCTACAATGCTGGTGAAACTTCCTCTGCTATAGTCTAAGGGTTTGGGTTTTGTTCATATGTAAAGGGCAGTAGAGCCCTTGCCCGTGTTCATAAAAGTAACTCAAATTAAGCTCAAAGATATAAGAAATGTAAGAGTGGGGGACAAGTTGAGAATAGAATGGGGTTGTTGGAAGTGAATGAGTATAAAGCATGCAGGTAAATACAATTACAAATGTATGTATATGAAATTTCAAAAATAAAAATTTTATATGCATAAATCAAGATTTTATTGTCACAAAAAAGGGAGTGAAGAAGAATGGAAAAGGGGGATCAAGAGAGAGGGAATCCAGTGAAGGAGAAGAGGGCATTATAATTTAGAGTCTTGGGGCACAGCTTGGAGAATATGTGGAATTTGACAATCCACACAATATATGTGCTCACCTAGAAATGTGTGTTAGACTACTTCCAAATGGGCATGGAAATAGGCATCACTCTTGGCCCCTCAGTTACCTACTTCAGTTGGCAGAAAACTAAAGGACAGCTATAACTAATATGCTAGCAATTATTATACCCACCTACCTTTTGAATGTTATGGAGCCATCATAGGCAAACTTCAGCATTTATACTTTGTCTGCTGAGCCATAATCTCAGCAGTACATAGGAGACACAGGCAGAGGCCAACTTACTTATAGGTCACCTAGTCCTGTCTTCTTGTCCAACTGGTAAAGGGTAGGAGAAACTGGTAGTTCTCACCTGTGATCAGGCTACAAGGACATAGCAAGTCTCCCTTCTACCAGGTCGTAGCCGGCACAAGCCAAGTCCAAGAGTCTCTATACTCATGACTATCACATTCCCTATTAAAACCCAAGTGCTCACAAACACTGTTCCTTTAACTATTGTTCCTCCTTTCCATCAGGGAACGCCATGTCTTTGCTCAGTGGCATAAGGAAAGAAAGGAATTGTTAATGCTCTGTTGATAACAGTGTACTGGGCATTGCCTTCATTTCTTCTAAAACCCTGCTCTGGGCTACCTGCATGTATTCATTTATGAAGACTTACAAGTTCAACATACAGGGAAAGAATGGCTGTGGTTATCTCTCCTTGGTCTCTGAGAAACTTGGGTCATTTACAAAGAAAAGTCACAATTCCACAAAACAGAGTTTTAAAATAAATGACAATTAAAGAAGACAATCCCTGCCGTGGAAGAGGCTGCTTTCTCAGACTAGAATGTAAGCAGAATCCTTCCTAAACAGTGCCAGGAACTGTGAATAAGGGGGCTACATAAGCCTTTGAAATCACATAGGCTTGGCTTCAGACAGTTCTGTCTTTTGCTATTTGTATTTCCTCCCATCTACAGGCAACAAAATTTTTCATATATGAAATGGCCATATATGAATTCCTAATATATGACAATGTTTCTTCATAGCATTGTCATGAAAACCAAGTGAATGACACATTGAAAATGCTTTGTGTAAAACTAACAGAATGAAAGAAAGGAGAACAGGAGTTGTAAAATAGCTAGCTCATAGACCTTGCTGTATTTTCTGGGCTTTTCATTGACTGTGATTTTTAGTAAGTGGCCTAAAGTCTCTATTAAAAGTTGGACAGAGTACCTAGGAAAAATAACAGCCATCTCTTGAGGGTGGTTGTCATCTTATTATATTGTCATAATCACCACATCTCAGAAGCAAAGATAACAACACTGTGTCTTTTCACAATGTTGGAATTTAGTAACAATAAATTCCAAACTATATGTTTCATTAACTGTAACTTACCAAATAGTCCAAATTTCCCTTGACAGCATGGCCATTTGTAATCACACTTTCTTTTGTTCTAATCGTGATTACCAGTGTTAACTCTCAAATCACATATTACAATTCTTACCACATGTGCAGGTTACAGAATGGCTACAAAAGGATTGATGGGCCACAGAGTTCACAGAAGCCTTATTGAAAGCAGAAGCCAGCAGCTGATACTGAGTCACTACAGGCAGTTAGATAAGTGATCCATGAACCCAGATGGAGAGCTTCTAGAGGCAGACTTCAGGGTAGTCACAGAGGCCAGGACTATCCAGACCAGGTGCAGAACTAGTCCAGTAGGAAGATAGACTGATAGACAGAAAGATGGCAGACTCAGTGGACTACATCAAGCAAGGGGGACCCAAGCTGAGACTCTGAAGTCAGTCAAGAGTTCTGCATCCACTGATGCAGGCATTGTATTGTCAGAGCACAAGTTCAACTGGTCCATTACCATTGCAACATTAAGTGTCTACCCTTTTATGAGGTTAAGGTGAGGGTGTTACACAGTTCTTTAGTCTGTTGGATTCAAGCTCTCAAGCCTGTTTTTGTCTGGTATGGTTTTAGTCCATCCCTGTGTCCATGAGTGTCTAGTCTGCTTTGATAAGTTTATAGGTGATTCTTTTTACTTGTATGCATCTTATTTATCAGTCTCCCAGTCTCTGCCTATGGTTAGTGCTTGGCAGGTTCTAGAGCACACATGAGATGTAGTGATTCTTCTTCTTCCATTGCACTCACATTGGACCCAGCTCCTGCTTTACAAAACAGAGACACGCAGCCTGAATGCCATTGTTTTATGACAGCCTAGAATACGGAGGTTTCTTAAAGCAGGTGACAGCCTGTCCACATATAGGTATTAGTGTATAGCTTAGCATTCTGATACAATGCAGGCATAAGTAGGTTTCCACAACTATAAAGAAATGGGAGAACAGTGTGTAGGAAAAGTGTCCATTTTGTATAGACACTAATTGTTGAGGCTTGGGGAAGCCAAGATGCCAAATAAAAGCAGGGTGTCACAGAAGAAGAAGGAAGATGAGGTAAGAATCCATGAATAAGGGCAATTTCACAATTTTTCCTGGAGTTCAAAAAACAACCAAAACCGTCACCCCTATTCATGCTTGGTTCACTGATATGTCAATTCCCCAAGGACACAACTATGTCTTATTCTAGACCTCTCCCTAGAGTGAAGTTTCTTCATGAGGCTTCTCGGAGCAATGTATGGGAGGAAAGTGACTGAGGATGGATGATCCAGGAATCTAACGGAAAGGCCAGATATCTGTGATACACAACATTCTAGCAGTGTCTCTGTATTGCTCTTCTATGGTAGATACAGAGTGGTGGTTGCCATGCAACAGCCTCAGAGGAGTCTGAGTGAAAAATGACTAGCTGAACTCTAAATGATGGATATTGTTCTATCCACCTGCTTCCTACAGATTGGAAGACAGGAGTAGTTGGGGGGGGATGAGGAGATATTAAAGAGCTCTAATAAGTAGTACTTTAGTGACTGTTTTTTGAAACCTGATAAATTTGTAGACCACATCAAGGGTCTACCTGTGTCAGAGTTTACCTAGTGCTAAAAGCCTCTGTAGAAGGAAGCATTTGTTGAAAACATTTCCCTGCAAGTGTCTTTAGATAAATGTTTCCTAAGGCAATGTCCGATAGTTAGTAAAAACAATAAACTAACCAAAGAGCTTAGGAAGAAACTTTAAACAACCACCTACCCACATGAGCTTGGAAGAGCCCTAACACATTCCTGGAAGTCAAGGAGTTCATACCTGTGCTTGGGGTTGTGTCCATGCATGGGAAAGACCTAAGAAGGTTCTGGATAAATGAGAGGCTCTTTGCAATAAAGAAATGGAAAAAATCCAAATACCAGTGAAAGATTAAGGAATGTGGCATATCTGACTGGGAAGATACCTCAGACACTAAAGTTCTTGCCACACGAACATGAGAGCTTGAGTTTGATTCCCAGAATCCACACAAAAGAGGCAATGACATATATTTATAATCCCAGTCGCGGAGAGGCAGTCAGGTGGATCCCTGGGGTTCTCTGATTGGCCAAATTGAACAAAGAGAAACTCTCTCAAAAAACAAGGTGGTAGCATAATTTTTAGCTGCATTATAAATATTCGTCCTTAGGCTCACAGAAAAGTCTCATCAAGGAAACTTCTCTCTGCAACAGACAAAGACCATTATAGAAAAATCACAACAAATCACAACTTGTGGATTCCAGTCTCAAAAGATAGATCGACAATACATCTCTCTTCCCTAAGGCTCAGAGTCATAGCAAAAGAGGGGGCAGAAATAAAAGTCAGAGAAACAGAGTCTGCTGTGAAGTCGTGTCTCCTGGGAATGTCAGAAGTTATACCATAAACTCTCACTAGCAAGTTTGAATAAACATGAGCTGGAAAAGGACAATAGACATGCTAACATAGATAGGTATGGTGGTTTGAGTGAAAATGGCCCCCATGGGCTCATAGGAAGTGACACTCTTAGGATGTGTGGTCTTGCTGGAGTAGGTGTGACCTTGTTGGAGGAAGTGTGTCATTAGGAATGGGCTTTGAGGTTTCAAACGCTCAAGGCAGGCCCAGTGTCACTCTCTCTTTCTGCCTCCCATTCCAGATGTGGTACACTCAGCTACCTCACCAGCACCTCCATGCCACCATGCTTCCTGGCATGCTGACAATGAACTAACCTCTGACCTGTAAGGCAGCCCCCAATAAAACGTTTCCCTCATAAGAGTTGCTATGAGCCTGGAGTGGATGGTGCATGCCTTTAATCCCAGCACTCGGGAGGCAGAGGCAGGCGGATCTCTGTGAGTTCCAGGCCAGCCTGTTCTACAGAGCTAGTTCCAGGACGGCCTCCAAAACAATACAGAGAAACACTGTCTCGAAAAACCAAAAAAAAAAAAAAAAAAAGAGTTGTTGCTATGGTCCTCGTATCCCCTCACAGCAATAAAACCCTTAGACAATGGGGAAATCACATGAGGACTGCTGAGAGTTGGAGAAATAGGTTTCCCCAAAGAAGAGAACACCAATTTGTTATCCAATACTGAATGGTGAGCCCTGAAAATATACTTTCAAGTAACATTATACATGCTGAGCAGGTTATACTTACTTATAGATTTAGGAATATGCAGTATGTAACAAAAATGAATGACCAAACAGGCCATGGATTTGAAAGCAAGGGTGTACTATGGGACAGTTTGGGAAGAGGAAAGAGAAGGGGAAATTTATGCAATTATATCAGTCTCAAAAAAAACAAAAAAATACTATAAAAAGAAAGAAAACAAGTTGGCCAATGTCTGAGGGGTAAAGACACCTGACGTTGTTTCTGACCTCCACACGTGATCTTACACACAAGGACTATGACACATCCTTATAATAGAGTGCTATTCATCCTCAAAAGAAATGAAATACTGATAAGTTAACCTAAAACCACCACACTAACTAAAAGGATAAATACACAAATTATATGATTGATGTATATGAAGTGTTCGCAATGGCAAATTCATAGATGCAGGAATGGTGGTTTCCAGGGGCTGGAAGAAGGAGACAATGAAGAGAGGTTGCTAAGAGCTCTGGGTATTGTTTGACCCTGGGTGTTCTGTAAGTTTCTTTCAGCTTTTGAGAAGCCTATCTGATTTTGCTTCCCCTCTACTGAAACCTTTCCTTGTCTCCTTTCCCTGCAGAATAAATCCCTGACTCCTTAGCAAGGCATCCAAAGATGACTCTGGGGTGATAAAAATGCTCTGGAATTGTGGAATCATGCTGGTGGTACAACATTGTAAGTACACTAAAAGCCACTGAACTGCAGCTTTAAAACAGTGAGTTTTATTATGTGAAAGCTTACATTATGTGAATTGTAGCTCCACATTTGGGATGTGGGCATGAGGAGGGGCTAGAGAATTTCTTCTCTCATCTCCCATTTTGCATTGGGCCTCTATGCACCAGGCATAGGCTGTATTTCTTGTTAGAAAAACTCCTATCTATTGACTCACTTCTTTCTAGGCACTGGTAACATTATTTCTTCCCTTTGTTTCTTGGTCTAGAATAGATGTGGTTCCCATTGTTGCTTTCATCTACCTCAAAGTCACTGTTTCCTTTACCTTTTGACACCACTAGAAACAGTCCCCTCATTCAAATCGTGCACCATACCAATACACTCTGTTTGTTGGCAGTCATCCAACCACTGGTGAACAACAGTCGTGTTCTTTGAAACTCCGATACTTAGGATGAGCTTCTGTGTGTCAGTAGGAATGTGACAATAGGATTCTGAAGGAGTATTGGTACTTTCTGATATCACATTCTTAATTCACTGTCATCCCTGTCTTGACTTTGGGAAAGACTATACCCCAAAATAACTTCAGATGTTGATGACTGATGATTACCCAATGTGGGGTCTTGTAATTTTTCTTGGAGTTATTTATGTTATTTTATGTTTATAAGTGTTTTTCTGCACACATGTATGTATACCATGTGTGTGCCTGGCACTGTGGAACTAGAAGGCAGTTGATCCCCTGCAGCTGGAGTTAATAGATGGTCATGAGCTTCCATGTGGGTGGTGGGAACCAAACGCCAGTTTAAGTGGTCTTAACCACTAAGCCAACTATCCAGCTCCTTCGACTTAAGATTTTTCTCTCTAAATGGATTTCTGTGCCCTGGGTAAAACTTTGAAACAATGTGATTAAGGATTCCTAGTGAATGTTTGATACATAGCTCAGTGCCAACATTTTCCTCTACTTTACTCAATGGCCCTGTAATCCATGTATTTGGTTAAATTAGACTCCTCAGCGTTGTCTTAAATTTACTCTCTTACTGTCCAAAAGGACTTCATATCCTTCTTAGACTTCGCAGAAATTCTCAAGGCATAGCTCTTCCTATCTCATTCATACTTTGAAAAAATTATTCCTACTACTGGTTTCTTCTTGGGCCCAGACAAATTTTGTGTTTCATCTATCTTTTGAAGTTCTTTATTATATTGCCCCTCTCTCCACAATTTTCTTTACTTTTTCTCTGTCTCCATAGTAAATTCCGGACCTGCCAATGACAATGACACTCAGTGTGTTCCCAGCATGACTGCAGCTCATCTTTCTCACTCTCCCTGCCCTTCACACACCCTGAGTGCAATCCTCTAGTGCCTTAGCATTGCTGCCTTTCCTGACCTTTGTAAGTTTATACATAGCATTGCTTCTGCATGCAAAATTTCCAGTGTTGCTTTTTAATCAGAAGACATATTCATCCTCCAGGTCTGAAACTATTCATTCACTCATTCAACAAATCGCTATTGACAACACAAAATGTGCTAAGCACTACGTTAGGCGTATAATGGTGAACAGGACAGACCTCGTCTCTGCTCCCACAGGACTCAGTTTCTAATGGAGAAATGAATGTTAACTCAATAATCTTTTAAATTGCTCCATAGCCATAATTGTAAATAAGTGCCATGAAGGAAAATTATAGGGTGCTCCATCGGGTCCTCTCTGAAGCCCTCTGAAATCCCCCAGGCTAGGGTTCCTTGTTCTCCCTTGGCTCCCACAGTACTGTATTTATGTTTTATCATGTCTGTCCCAGTAGAATTGGAAACAGAGACTAGGTTATATTTTAATCTTCAGTGTCAAGCAATGTTTTGGGTCTGACATAGATGAACAGTATATGCATAGGGGATGACTGAATAGATAAATAAATGAAGTAAACAATTCAGACAAAATGATGACTTGAAAATTACCCCAAAAATAATGACAACAGTGGTCCTAAGTGTTTTCACTCATTCCAAAGGCTCTTTTTAAAAAGAAGCAGGCAGACAAATCTCTATTTTCCAAGGGAATATATGTCACAAGAAATTGCGCTAATGGGTTCTTTGTTCTGTTGACTGACTCACTGTTATACCACTTTCCCATGAAAAACAATTTTTCACTGGTTTCATTTTCACCTGAAGTTCAATCTTTACAATGAAATATGGACGCCCGTAAATCTGGGGAAGCCGTTACGAGCATTTGCGGGATACTTGTCTGTGGATCCTTGCCTTCAAAGGCACAAGCCCCTCACTGTGAGAGTTTTGATTCATTCTTCCACCCCTCTTCTTCATCCATTTTGAACATTTTGCCATTTGCGCGTTTAGATTCATTTTTCATCTCGAGCCATCAGGATGAAAGTGGCAGTTATGCTGACCCCTCACCTCTATATTTCTCCTAAATTTATCTCCTGAGAACAAGGACAGGCTTTTGCATGTTCACGGTGCTATTATCACTCTGCAGCTTTTCCTTAACGTCCTAACACTACCCAATAGTCAATAATTGTCAAGCTCTCACAATTATCCTACATCAAATCCACTGTCAGAGATTATAGCCTTTGGTGTGTCTCTTTATTCTTAGTTGAGAATTCCTTCACTTGATTTCCTTTAGAGAAAGTTTTTGTGTAACATTTATATTAATTCATTGGAAGTTTCCTGCAATTAATTTTGATCATATCTACATGCACACGTGCATGGGTGAGCATGTACACACACACACACACACACACACACACACACACACACACACACAGCTCTGCTAACACCTTGCAAATCCACACTCAACTTCCCTATTTTAACGGTGGTGCAATTACTCTTTTCTAATTGTGTCATCCCTTTTACATCCCACCAGAAGCCTTCTCTACAATCCTGCTTGAACTTGTTTGGTTTAGTTTGCTTGCTTTTACGATTTTTTTAAGTTCTGTGTCCTAAAGTGCAGAATAATCATTTTTATGCTTAATGTGTTCATAATTCAATCAGCGGGAATTTAGTCCAGTTATTCTTCTCTTTATAAGTTAGGTTCCCTTTATCTTTAAACTCTTTCCTGTTGTCTGAATTACGTTTTGCTTTCCTCAGATCTTGATCACAGCTAAGACATGCAAATGCTTAAACCCTACACACATTATGCCTTTGAACTGCACGCAGAAGGCACTTCCTTCCTGCCCTCTTCCCCCGTTCATAATAACTTCTTCCTCTCACGGTGGCTGGAAACAGCTAATAGTCATTCATTTCTCTATCCTTCAATTTCCTCAAAGTCCTGTGTGAACTATTATCCCAACACCACAACCAATATCGAACAGAACAAACTTTAAATTTCTTTGCATGTCATTTTTCCCCTCCAACTGTACTACTCTAAACCAGTGGTTCTCAACCTGTGGGTCATCACCATTTTGGAGGTCGAATGACACTTTCTCTGGAGTCACCTGAGACTATTGGAAAACACAGGTATGATTCAAAAGTATAGTTATGAAGTAGCAATAAAAATGCTATGGTGGGGGTCACCACTACATAAGGATCTGTACTAAATAAAGGGCTGCAGCATTAGGAAGGTTGAGAATCACTGCACTAAACTTACACAGTTAGAACCCTTTGCCACAGTACATTCTTCCATGGACTATGTTATTAATTGGCTGAATAATAGAGCTCTTATTTCTCGTTATGTTTAAATTGAAGCCTTTTGTCTTGTAGTTCTTTTTGCTTATTTGATTTATTTTGTGAATATGTATAATTCTAGAACACATCAAAAGGCAAGCAATATTTGAAAGATGCACTCAGAATACAGTTGCTTCACTCCCGCAAATCACGATTTGATGAGTGACTTTTACCATGTGGTTTTGTTTGCTTTGTTTACATATTTGTTTTTTGAAGTTTAGCTTCAGCATAAACTTAACAGAAGTTTGATTCTTGAGTAGGATTTCTACTGCTGTAATAAATAGCCTTGACCAAAAACAGCTTGTGAAGGAAAAGGTTTGTTTGACTTATACTTCAACATTATAGGCCACAACTGAAGTAAGTCATGGCAGGAACTCAAGTCAGCAGCCTGGAGACTGGAACCGAAGCAAAAGCCAGGAGTGCTGCCTACTGGCCTGCTCCATATGGCTTGCCCAGCCTACTTTCATATACCACTCAGCACCACCCTCCCAGGGGTGGCACCACCACCAGTGAGGTAGACCCTCCTACATCAGTATTTAGTCAAGAAAACGCCCCACAGACTTGTCTGTAGGTCAATCTTATTGACACATTTCTCAATTAAGATTTCTTCTTCCCGGATATGTCTAGGTTTGTGTCAAATTGACAAAAACAAAACATAACAAAACAAAAACAACTAGCACACCAAATCAAAAGGTAAATGTTACATAGAAAACTATTTGGCTATTTATAGTTTCATTCAAATGGCTTGTACCCATTTGAACTTCTGAAATAACATACAATGTGCTCGTGCATCTGCGACCCCTGAAAACTCACATGCCGGATTTCTAACTAAAGATACTCCGGAATATAGTTATATTTGGAGGTGAGCCTTAAAGAATAGGTTAAGTTATTTTGTACTGAGGGACTCCAGAGTATAAGCATAAATACCTAGCATTTCATTGTGGGAACCCTAAGAAATTAATGCAGCCTACCTCCCCATCAATCTCTTCAACAATGAGTACTGTTAAAATTTTGAGTATGTACCAATTTAATCAGTGACAAAGTATATGGTTAGTCTGTATGACTGTATCAATGATATATGAACATATTCCCATATACTTATTAGTTAATTTTACTGTAATTTTAAATAAACTTGTGATTTTGGTAATTTTCTCACATTTTTCTACTTCTTTGTATTTAGTCTGTGTCTTTTGCATCATGTATCTTGATCCCATTCATTTCCCTGTCCCTTTGGATTTGCTCTCCACCCCTGAGCCCCCCCAAAAAAAATTTAAGAGAAAATAAACAAAAATACAACAGGACATCCTAGAAGAGTCCCAGTGAGGGTCCAACATCGATAGTGTAGTAGAAACCAGAACCCTCAAACAAGACCAATGACTATAAAGAACACTTACAAGAAAAGATATATGGGCGATGGGGTTTACTGTGTGACTCACTGTGTTGCACTGCAGCTTCCATTATCTCAATTTTTAAAAATACTCTACATTGTAAAGAGTTAGCCATTGATCTCTGGCACATGCCTGAACATTTCCTTCCACTGAGCCACTACTGATCTGGTTCTAGTTTTGTCTCAAAATTCTGTCTTGATTTTATGTAGAACTAATCAGTTTTTTTCTCAGTGTCTATGAGTTTCAAATCATTTTTAGAAAACTTTCTCTATAGTCAATTTATAAAACGTTCAGCCACTCCTCCACATTTTCATCTAGCATGTTTATGGATGCTTTATTTTGGCTTCTTATATTAAATTATTGTTATTTTTCATATAAAATGTGCATCCTGTTTTACCTTTTCCCAGGTAGCTACCCAAACTTTGTCACAAATATTTTTGGAACAAAGTATCAATTTTCCTAGTGATTTGAAGTGCTACTTTATCAAACAATACTTTTATGCATGCTTGAATCTATTTCCAGACTGTCTGTGCTGCCCCTCTGGTGTCTCTCTATGTATCAGGGCCAAGTTACATCAGCCACTAAGAGACTATAAGTCATAACACACACTGCATCATTCTCTCTTGCTTTCTCCTCCTCCTTCTCCTTCCCCAGGATATCCCAGCTACTCTCCTATGTCCCTTTTCTGCATGATTTTAAAAATTAATTTCTTTAGCACGAAATTAAATGCTCGTTGACATTTTTATTATACTTGAATTAAATTCATATTAAAGTGAGTGAAATGGACACCTGGATGGTATTGAGGAGTTACAGTCCAAAAACAACATGTGTTGTTATTGACTCAAGTCTACTTTAATGTCTTTGGAGAACGTTTTAAAAATTTCCACATTTAGAATTTGTATATTTCTTTTTAATCTTCACCTTTTTACCTGAAATTATAAATGAGTTTTTCTTTTTCATTGTAGATTGTACTTACTAATCTTCTTGTATAGGGGAAGATTGTTGGCTTTTATAAGTTAATATATATTCCATGAATTTATTGAATTATTGAATTCTTTACCAAATTCTGATTCAGCTCATTATCAACTTCCTTGGGTTTTCAATCTGTACTATCATTTCATCTGCATATGGAGATAGTATCTCTTAGCAAGTTGCTAAATTTCTGTCTAACTGTACTGATAAACACCTCTAATACATCTTCAACAATGAAAATGGTGTCCTTGCTTGATTTCTGATCTTAACAGAGATGTATCCCTTATTTCCCAATCAAGAAGTACAATAAGTTTAGGACAGATATATGGATATAACATAAGGCATATATATATACACATATGCAAATTATAGAAAGAAACCCATTAATTCTTATTGTGGTCATCCTACAGGCATGGATGCTGGTACATATTGAGGGCCTCTTCATGGAGGTTAGTATATTATTTTTCTCCTCATATTTATTAATGAAGTGTATGTATTAAGCTTTTCATATTCCAGGAATTTGTTTTGTTTTATATCAGTTTATTTAGTTATAGATTTCTGGAATTGCCTTTTATTTTATTAATGAGTCATTGGGATATTACCACTAAGATTTCATTTAATTTTGTGCATATGTATTTACAAATGGCATGAAAATACATATGGCTTGTAGCTTCTTACAACATCCCGTAGTCATGACCATTACTGATATCAGTCTTCTAGGGTTCCAGCTTCCATGCATACTTACATTTATGGAGAATCTGCATGGTCTCCTTGTTTTATATTCTGGAACACAGAGGAAGCAACATGCAAAGTTATCAACAAAGTCCTCTATGAACAAGCTGGGTCTGGTGTTATTGTATGGATCCATAAGATAGGAACTTTCTCCATCTTCCACTCTGCAGAATAGCATGCCTAAACTCTATTTTAGGTGTCTGTTTTATAAAATCCCATCTTCATACAATATAATGTATTCCATCATTTTTGTCTGTTGTAAAGTGCCTGCCCATGATTGGTTTGCCTTTGTGCCGGGTTGTTTTTGTCTGGTTGCTTACTTTCCATAGCTGTGCTTTGCTCTATGTTGATCAATCACACGTTGTTCTTCCCATCCAAAGAATGAGTTGTGATTCTTTCTTAATTCTGCTCTTTTTATTGTCTCTTAGCACCGAAATTTTCTTCTTTTACCTTTGTTATTCCCTTTCTTGTTCTCTCTGCTGATTCTCTTTATCATCTTTCTACATCTTTCCATTGTGAGCTAAGTTTGTTTAACTCTTTCTTGTTGGTTTTGGTTTTGCCTTAATTATATGCCATAAATGCTGGTAGGATCATTTTTGTTCTAACATTGTTTTGAGAAATTCTGCAATTTCTGCTTAATTCTCCTTGCTGAGGTTGTTAAACAAAGAGATGGTGTGCTTGGTAATTTTCAGGTTGGAGTATTAAAAACAATTTTTCTCACTAATAGCTATTTCCTGGCACTTGTTAAATTCTTATGTCCCAGTAAAATCTAGCGGTTGACATCGTAACCCCAAGGTGAAAACACTAGGAGAGGGGGCCTGTGGGAGATTATCAGGTTTCAGAGGCTCTACTCATACAAAGGAGGTTTCCAGAAAGACAGCTAGTCCTTGGTACCATGTAAAGAAACAGCCAGGAGGGGACTCTCACAATGCATTGAATATACTTGGGAACCTTGATCTGAGACTTACCATCCTTCATGACTGTGAGAAAATAATTTCACATATTAGTAACCTCCTAGTCTACAGTGTTTTGTTTTGTTTTAACCTGAACAGACTGAGTGAGAAAAGTGGTCAGTTTTTGTTAAGATTTTAGTTAGACTTGACAAATGGTCCTGAATAGAAAACTACCCTATAGAGAACCATGCAGAGGGACTGTAAGTGCAGCATTCTCTAGAGTCTGCATCTATAAAAATCCTTACATCATGCCTTCTTGTTTTTCTGTGATGTTCTATAAAGAATTGTCATTTTCTTTGCTCTGCAGTGTATTTGGTCTTTCTGCCTAGAGATCTGGATTTCTGTCATTGTTTCTCTGTGAGTATTTTCCTAGTCCAGTCTTGAGCATCTGCATTCCAGATTTCTTTTTGCAAGTATACTGTGGTCCTTTCACAATGCAGCTCCAGGTCTTCATTTCTGTTAGAAATTCAACATAGCCTGTGGCTTAAATACTTGTTATTTCCCACTGTGTGTTGTCTATTTTAGATTCTTCGGAGACTTCCTTCTATCACTTGGTTTATCTCTGACTTTTTGTCCCATCCTTGCTTTATTTATCTCTATTCTCTTAACTTGTCTGCCTTTCCTCAAGATCTCATATCCTATGAGATTTGCTGTCCCATGAGTACTAAGATAGTATTCATTTTTTTTAAGTAATGCCTTTCCTTCTGTTGCTTTCCTGATTTCATTCCATCCTCATTTCATGTTTTTCTTGAGTATATAAGGGTAGATATTTTTGTTCTAAACTTAGAATCTTAGGATTTAAAGTCCTTGTTTCATATTTTCAGATGCTGCTTTCAGATACTGACTCAGCCATGATGCATGTGAATTTTTCTCCTACTTCGCGTGTGATTCAGGTTGGAGCATTTTCACCATGGATGGCTTTGATGCGCTGATTTTTGTCTGCTTAGTGGCTTTGTATGGGTGTTGTCTGCCATTTTCTGTGCACTTCTAAGTACTTACACAAAGAGTCTATGTAGGCACAGCTGTGCAGCTAGGTGCCTGGTGATGTTTCCTGGTTCAAGAGCACCCTCTTCTGGTGTGGAAAAGATGAACTTTTATTGACAGCACCTAGGGCGGGGGGTTGGGGAGCAGAAGCTGGTCTTCTAATTTTTGAGGTTTGATTTTGTTTAGTTGGACACTCTTCCTTATTTTTCTTCACCAAGGAGCCTGGTACTATACTTGCCCCACGTGACCTCCTCTTGCATGGTGCCTTTCTCACTTGACAGCCCAGCCCCCCACACACACACAGCTGGATTCTCTTGTTCAATAACCTAGAACCAGAGCTCTCACACGACCAAGTTCCAACATGTTACTTTTCATTCAGATGTGAAACTTGATTTTCCAAGAGTCAGTTAATCTGAGGTTTTGCTGCAGTGATGCCTCCATACCCCTCTCTAGTTTTCTATACGGCCTTTTACCTGATCCTTCCCTCTGAAGCAGAAACACCGGGAGTATATGCCCCTATTTGCATGTAATCTGAAGTTACTATTTATTGTATTGTGATGCAAGCGTACGTATTGTGTGTGTGTGTGTATGCGTGTGTGTGTGTATGTGTGTGCTCATGCATGTATGCATGTGGTGGGGAGAGAATATCTGGAAGTCTAGTTTTGATTCAGAGGATTCTTAAGACTGTTTTGAACATAAGAAAAGTAACATTTAGGATTTGTAACTAGTAAAGCCTGCAGCCATACCCTTTGGATTCCAGCCAGTTTTATCCTTAATGCTCCACATACCCTTGAGCTCCTCCAGATACCCCTCTTCTCCCTTAACAAAAGAACACTTGCATCCTTCTGTTAGCACCGCAGAATTCAGTCTTCCAGTCTCATCAGCCCTCGCCTCTGCTCCTCACCTTGAGCACACAAACAAAATTAGCTTGCACTTATAGCTTGGTAAGAAAATATCGAAAGAAATTGTGTCCTGTCTTACCAGGGTCATAACAAAATGTAAATATAGACTAGTTTGTCAAGTCTTTTAAAGAAAATGGAGGTCTCTGTGGGTTCTATTTGCAGCCCTTAACCAGTGAGAGCTTGTTAGGAGTTGCCACTCCTCTGTGTTGGGTTTCTTTTACAAGGTCAGAATGTTCTCTTTCAAACTCCAGATACTCACCAAGTCCTAAAAGAAACCCACTACTTTGGTCCCCTCCCCTCTTTGCCATGCTTCTCAGGCTCAGGGTCCTGCCTCAAGAACAACTCCCACTCTAGCGAAATGTTTCCCTCCTAGAGGAGACCATAATTTGAAATAAAACAACAAAGAGTCAGAAGAAATTCAGGGATAAACGTGTAAACAGCCAGGGTCACCATAGCCACTCTCATGAGTTATATTGCATCCTTAGCTCTCACGTGACTGAAGGGATGGCTGAAAACATAATGTCACAGATAATTCATTCCAGCAGGGTCCTTTACTGGTTTTGCTTTGCTTTGCATTGAAATGGCACTCGCCCAATTTTAAGTAGATACAGGATTTTAATAGTTGAAGAAACCCACCCATTCTTAAGGCATCAAGTTTGAGAGATTAGCCTGCTTCTTCAGTCACCTGATCATGGTTCCCAGAACTTCACCATTCAGGAAAGTCAAGCAGAAATGGGCTTCCTTTGTAAACATCCAGTCTCCAGAACTATTTATTTCCAAACAACAGCCAACTCTCTTCCACTGACTCTCTATGCCTGCATCTGTATCCAGAATGCTGGTGAAGATAATGTCAGGTTAGAACAATCAAAGAAACACACATACATAGTGATGAACACGTTGCGTAGAGTGGCAGAAAAAGATGTACTGAAATGACTAAGAAGCAAAATGCAAGAAACAACAGACTTACAAAACTCTGAGCATGCCAAAATATTGCCATTTCCTCCCCTACACTTGTCACCTCCACCAATTTAAGTTCCGTCCAGGTTCCTGATTCCATCCAGTTCTCTCTGGTTATCCCGTTGGCATGGAACATGGGACAATGCAGAAATAAGATCCCCTCATGTCTGGCTTAGAATTGTGTATGAATGCCACATTTCTTAGCCCAGCTAAGCAAAGATATGTTGATACCTAGTGGAGTGTGTTAAGAGTGACAAAAAAAAACTAAAAAAATAATATCCTCTTAAATCGATGAATGGGGAAAAGCATGCCAAGCCAGAGTTTCACAGTGAAGGTGACATTCAAGCCCTGAAAGGAACATAGAGGTATGAAATCTCTGAGACACTAACATAGGGGACAGTGACTACTCATGAGCACACATATAGGAAGAGGGATGGGCTTCTGTCATCAAAGAGGTAAGGTGGGGCCACATCAAGGAATATGTGGCATATAAGCTTCTTCAGGAACCACTATGCCCTTTGTCCTCTGAGGTCTCCAGGTTAGAATACTCATCTTATACCACAAGAAGTCTGGGGATGTCTGCTACAGGGGTTTATTTGACCTAGAGGGCGAAAACAACAAGAACATGCCACCTTTGGATGTGGCCTTTTCATCTCACTTTAGCATGAACTCTTCTCATAGGTTCATGTGGCCCAGAAGATTAGTGACTGGTAACATGCTAACCTGCATGGGAGACTGGAAGAAAAGGAAAGTTCTTCTGGAGAGAGGATAGTATTGAGAACATAAAATGCTGAAAAGTCGGTCAGCAAGCAGCTGGCCTGTAGAAAGTGCAGAAATCACTTATGACCTTAGAGCTAACTCAAGCCAGTGCTGGCGCTAGGTGAGGCTAAGGCAGGAGGGTACAATGCTGCACAATGTCATAGTCCATGCCAGAACATCAAGTGCTAGTCAGAAAACGGCAGGGTTAAGATTCAATCCAAGTGTAGCTGTGCAAACCCAGCCCTTACACCATCTCTCCAAGACTCTGCCCCTGCTTGTACAAAAAGTCCTTAGAGTGACTTTGAGGTTTTCACATCCAGAACTTCAAGCACCTCCCTTGGCAGACAGAGTTTAGTCTTCAGTCACTGTTGGGGAGTGGATAACTCAGAAAATGCAATTCAATCAATCTTATGAATGATGAGTAACTCAGTATTCTGAAACACAAAGGAAAACACACACCAGCTTTCTTAAATTTTCTCTACTCATGATCTCTTTCACTAAGAAAATTTTTATGTGACCCCAGGCATATAGTATATAAAGCATATATACAAATCAAACATTTACTTGTTCTAAGTCATAAGTAGATTTATTTTAAAACAATTCTCTGGTATGCATGTAATTTTATGATTTACTAAAGATTAATGCAAATTTGCATATTAATGGGGTATATGTGATTATTTGTTTTTACATAAAGCATTAAGTCTTGGCTAGCTATTTGATACTGTGAGATACACAGCATCTTCAACATTTTCCAGAGGGACTCAATAGTTAGATTTTATAATCATCAATACTGAAAACACCCCCTCACATAAGTATGTAATAAAAATGGCAGAAGTATGTTTAGGACCATTTTAGAAATTGTCAGAAAATCTTTCCTAATCCCAAGCTAAAATTTATTCAACAAATTTTAAAGAAAAGTCAGTAACACTAACAGGAAGTTTTAAAATCAGGCATTCTAACATAACATAATACGAAGAGATTCTGATTCTATCCATGCTGAGGAGTAATGCTAAAAAATATTGTAAGCACTTGCCTGCCATAATTAAAGCATTGTGGGAACCAAAATTGCATGTACAACAAAAACACCACAGTTCATAGCATGAAATGTCCCATGAAAGTGATGGGTAATATGAGGGTATATGTAGAACAAAGTTCACGGTATGTGTTCAGAACCACAGCGGCAGGGGAGCCATGCACACAACACCTGACATTCATGATGCTTCATCTTCAGAGAATTTTTGACTGCTGAACATTCAGAAACATCATCCTGCTTGCAAAGTATCCCACAATCCCCACATTTGGCTATGTGGTCTGAAATGGAGTCCTGACCCACAGTTTAAGGATCCACGGATTACAGATGATACCATTCTGCTTGGCTCACTCTCACTATCAAAGGTAAAGGCTACTGTCCAAAAGAGAAAGCTGACAAAACAGTCACCACTCCCAGAGACACAGGTGGAAGTGGAGAGTGTGATGGGAATTCCCTGAAGAGACTCAACTGTGAGGAAGGACTTCTGCACTCTACTCCCGCCTCACATTGATGGATGTGAGGGTCACAAGGTTTCTCTGGTCCCCCAGTGCTCTGACTCCAGGATGGTTACATGAGCTGACTCGCCTCTGAGTTTCTTTAGCTCTTCAGTTTTGCCTGAGGTCATGAAATCCTCGAATCCCAATGATTTTTTTTTTGAAAAGTTTGGTTGCACAGTATAGTGCAATCAGGTTACTGAAACAGAAAAGCCAGTAAGACATCATCTCCGGTCAACAAGACTCTATGCTTCTAGAATGATTACATTCTTTTTAAGTTTTAGTACAAAGGTGACCTTCCACAGAGAGCAATAGGCTTGGCCCCTCCCCTCCTTACCCCCTCCTCATCCTGAGTCAGAACACAGAGCTGCCCTTAGAAAAGTCTTTCCCCTCATCCTTGTGCATCCCAAGCTTCCCAGGGATGGCCTGCTACCCACCACCCACATTTTCATAGACTTGGAAGATACAGACTCCTTCTTTGTCTCTGGGCTTGGGAAGCATCCCATGGAGCAAACCTTGCAAAGGACAGGCACTGGTGATTCAGGGCACTTGGTACAATTTAGAGCCATAAATCAAGAGACTGTCTAAGATTAAATTGCAAGGAGCCTTAGGCCAGACGCAAGAGCCCCGTGTTTAAACAATCTTCTCTAATCCCCTTGGCTAACAGGCCCTCCTGATTGGGAAATGGCAGGCAGGACTGCCTTGTGTGCAAGTCACAACACTGCCCATGGCTTCAGTATGTCCTGAGTAGGACTCTGGGAGGCTGTTGTTTCAAATTAGAGCCATTTTGATCTCATTTCTTGTCACTTTAAGAAAAATGTTCTTAACTGTATGAAATCTACTCAAGAAAATTCCCTAGGTCTTTCTTGTCACCCTGCAGAATATGACATTAATGTCAGGGAGATTTTCTGGGACCAGACAGATGGATAGCCAGCACTGTGACTCCTAATGTCTCCCCAGATATAAAGTGCCAATCTTGGGACCTCATGTTTCCAGGCATAAGACTGACAGGGGCAATTGAACTGTTTCACGTGCATAGAATTGAGGCATGTGAGGTGAGCCCAGCTCTTGACCTCTGCAAGGAGGTCATCTCCCTGACACCAGTGCCCTTATTAACTGCCCAGAAGATGCTAGCTGTTTTGAGTAATGAGTTGGCATCTCAGATCTCTACATGCAAGGGTTCGTGTCGCATTTGTACTTCCTGGAAAGTGTGAGGAACTGATCCCAAATGAGCAACTGGCAAGGAAAAAGATGTCAAGTACAGCATGGCCTGCATCTCCCAGCCTGACCCTCCTGGGGTGCCCAGTGCTAGTGCAACTCTGGGGGAAAAAGGGCATGTTCCTTCTGTGCCATTCATCTGCCATTTCTAACATGGCTACCTCACTGCAGTGCCCATGGCAGCGCCTATAGGAACAAAGCTCCCCAACAAAGTCTGATGGAAGGCTTCTAACCTCACTGTGGGACCAGCCCTGAGTCCTGTTCCCACCCAGCTTCACACTGACTTAATGATGAACGACCCGTAAACTGTAATGTGTTATCATCTTGGAACTGATTGAGAGTGGAGGTTTGTGGGTTTCTTCTGCTTAAAAGGAATATGGCTAGAACGGTTGCCTGCGAGGGCTAGACTCTGACTTTAGTGAGATCCATGATCCAACAAGTTCCATGGCTCAGGGATGTGCAACCAAGGAGAGAAAATTGACACTGATAGATTCGAGTTCAACAAATTGAACACAGATTACAAACACAGAAAGGCTAAACGCTTTCTATACATTGTCCCCTGAGTCTTCCCAGTAAAGCTATGGAATGGGGGTTAGGACATGGCCAGAAGCAAGCTGAAATGCCTTCATACATTTTCCCAGGTCACACCTGCGGACCTACAAAGACAGGAGCTAGGCTTGGTGCATCGAAGTCTGTGAGTGTCTTGTGATGCAAATGGAACTGCTCCCAGGACAGTAAGCAGAAGTGAGGTGGGTTCTGAGGCTCCTGAAGTGTTAAGAAGGCATATGGCATGCAATGTAAAGGAAAGTTCTAGATTACATGGTGAAGCGGGTCAATGGGTTTCAAGCAGGAATTATTTCTCCTCCAAGAAATATATGACCATATCTGGAGACACTACTGACTGTCATGAATCATGAATGTTCAAACCCAATGGACAATTCAGTTAGATAGCTGTTGGTTACCTCCAAGATGTGTTGCTACTACGCCCTTGAGAATATCTTGCCAGAATGGTCTTTGTGGTTCACAGGCTTTTCAGCTGGTAGGACTTCTTCACAGCTTTTCTCCTTTGGCAGCTTAGAAAACACCTTCATATACTATGAGAGCTAGTCCTCAGGCAAGAGGCCTTCAGGTCAGTTCCTGCTCAATTCCTCTAATTCCTGTGTCTGACACGTGTGGTGTCTTCAACAATAGGGACTTACCTTCTCTAGGGATGAGCTTCTTAGTAGGTAGTCCAATCCTAAATGATCAACCCTAAACCCACGTGCATATAAGCAACACTAAGTGAATTCAATAGGTTGCATTTACCTCAGTGTGTGTGTGTGTGTGTGTGTGTGTGTATGTAAAACAATAATAACTAAAGAAGAAGCCATGAATTTTATAGGGAGTGAGAGGCCCCAGGGATACAGGAAAAGCTGGAAGGGGAAGAAGGAGGTATGGACAAAGAAAAGAATCTAATGAACAAAACTAGAGATGCTGCCATAAACCTTCCCCCACACAGGACCATCCCCCACCCACATCAAAGCATGAACTAGCACAGGCTATCCAGTCCTAAGGCGGAGAAATCCTGGGCTTGGTGGTTGTAAGGTTCTTATAGAATGAGAATTAGAGGCCTTAACTTGTCTTTCTTACTCATAGATGAGCTTCAAGTCTATGATCCATGTTTTCAGATCAGGTCCACAGAGGCCACAAGGATGCCACATGTCTCTAGGACCCCTTCAATGCTCTCTCTACTTCTTATCCCTGTATCAGGACTTTCAAGGTGAATCGGACCCAAGAAATGGACCTATCTGGAGAGTTCTAGGGATTTGGAGACCAGGAGATTCTAAACAACCTCAAAGGAAAATTTCAAGATAAGTGATATCCTTCAGTTCAGTGAAAGCCGTTTCAAAGCATGCTCAGTTTTAAAAATGAACTCCTTGAAAGACCAACTTGTCAAAGCCAATTCCCAGGAAAGCAGTTATTAGGTCACTTTGCTAAGTAACCAACTCCCCAAATTTCTGAAATCCACATGTCATGATATCTAATGGAAGGATCTATCCTTTCGATTATTCTGCATGTTTTCCACCAAAGCTTCTTGGCGTACTCTAGTTTTCAGAGAGGGATTTTTTTCCTCACTAATTCTGATTTCTTTTAGGTGATTTGAATGGAAATTAAACTTTAAATTACATTTTCAATGAATATTGTTTATAGTTCTGCTTGATTTTCAGTAATTTTTTAAAGTTAATGTGTTTTAGTTAAATTAAGAGCTAATTGGCAATATCTATCCATGTCACAGCAGGGAAAGGCACAATCAAAATGAGAATGGGATCCGAGCATGCCCAGAAGAGTGTCTCTATACTGAGGAAAAGGCCATTAGAAACAAGAGAGACAAGAATAGTTGCTTTTAAAATATGGCTAGAATAATAAACCGGGGTAGACTGGCTATTGGGAAAGAATGCTATGTATTCACTAGCTTAGTGACACTAATCCCCAACTCCGTTCTAAGTATTTGTCCTTACACCCACAGATAAACCTACTCTTCACCCTCATGAAGAAAATGTCTTTTTACAACAGACAGAAAACCATTATAGCCAACCATAACCAATCAAAACCCAGAGTAGTGGATCCTGGCACCAAATGTTAGGTCTGTAAAACAACTCCTGAACCTAATGTGGAGTTACTGGGGGAAGGAGCATGGAAAAATTGTAAGAGTCTTGCTGTGAGAGTGTGACTCTTAGAAATGCCAGAAGCTACACCCTGAAGTCTCACCAATTTGGTTTTCTCAACAGGAGGTGAGCAGGGAAACACCAATAAACTTGCTAATGTGGATGGGGAAAGCTCACAAGGCCTCAACCTGGAACAAAGAACCACTAGCATCCACGAATGAGAGGGCAGAAAGTCTTCCCCAGGCAAGAGCACTCCAGTTAGCTAGCCAATACCAAATGGTCAGCCCTGAAAACATGCATAACAGTAACACAGAGCTGGAGTGGGTTGCTTTTATGTATTTAGGAATGTGTGTGTGTGTGTGTGAGAGAGAGAGAGAGAGAGAGAGAGAGAGAGAGAGAGAGAGAGAGAGAGAGAGAGAGAGAGAGAGAGAGGAGAGGAGAGGAGAGGAGAGGAGAGGAGAGGAGAGGAGAGGAGAGGAGAGGAGAGGAGAGGAGAGAGAGAGAATTAAGGAAAAAGAGGTCATGAATTTGGAAAAAAAAGAGTGACTAGATGGGAGTAGATGGAGAGGTTTTGAGGGAGGAAAGGGAAGGGGAAATGGATGTAATTATAATATAATCCAAAAATAATACCAAAAATATTTTCTAATTTGCTTTTTATTTTATTTTGTTTTCTTTGTTAGAATTTTGTTATTGTTGGTTTTTTTTAATATTGTGGATCCTTTATTGTTAGCACAAGTAAATCATTTGTTTTGCACTGAGCTTCTGTGATAGTCTTTCTGTCTCAAGTCAACTAAGTTCATCAAGGTGAATTTGGACCTCTTTCAGATTATATTAAATTTAGACTCGAAGTAGATAAATAGAAAAGCTAGGAGAAGAGAAAATTGATTCTTTTTTTAAATTTAAATTAGAAACAAGCTTGCTTCACATGTCAATCCCAGCACCCTCTCCCTCCCCTCATCCCCTGCCCCCCTTCAACCCTCCCCCAATCCCCACCTAGTCCCCACTCCACTCTCCAAGGAGGGTGAGGCCCTTCATGGTGGGTCTCCAAAGTCTGTCATATCATCTGGGGCAGGGCCTAGACCCTCCCCCCATGTGTCCAGGCTGAGACAGCATCCCTCCACATGGAATGGGCTCCCAAAGTCCATCTGGATGCCAGGAATAAATGCTGATCTATTGCCCAAAGCTCCAAGGAATGAGGAGGTCTCCTCACTGACACCCGCTTTCAGGCAGTCTGGGTCAGTCCCATGTTGGTCTCTCAACTATCAGTCTGGGGTCCCATGAGTTCCCCCTTGTTCAGGTCAGCTGTTTCTGTGAATTTCACCCACAAAGTCTTAACCCCCTTTGCTCATCACTTCTCCCTCTCTGCAACTGGGTTCCAGGAGTTCAGTTCACTGTTTAGCTGTGGGTGTCTACCTCTGATTCCTTCAGCCACTGAATGAAGGCTCTAGGATGGCCTACAAGGAAATCGTCAATCACATTATCAGGGAAGGGTATTTAAGGCAGCCTCTCCACTATTAGTTAGAGTGCCAGTTGGTATCATCCTTGTAGGTTTCTGGACAGCTCACTAGTGCCAGATCTCTCTTCAAACCTATAATGGCTCCTTCTATTATGGTTATCTCTCATCCTGCTCTCCTCTATTCTTCCCCCAACTCAACCTTCCTGCTCCCCCATGTCCTCCGCTCCCCTCGTCTTTACCCCCTCTCTTGTTTTTTGTTTTTCTTTTTTTGGGGGGGTCATTTTTTTTGTTTTTTTGAGACAGTTTCTCTGTGTGACCCTGGTTGTCCTGGAACTCTCTAGACCAAGCTAGCTGACCTGGAACACAGAAATTTGCCTGCCTCTGCCTCCTGAGTGCTGGGATTAAAGGCATGCACCATCATACCCAACCTTAAGTTGTTATATATACATACATATATATATATGAAAATTTTTAAAGAAAAAGTTTCTAGTTGCTTGACAGATTTACTAAAAAGGGAAAATTGACCTTGGTTACACAGCAAAGATTTTTCTGATAATATCTACCAAGTCAATAAATCCCAATTGGCATGCTGCTGGTAATGGAAATTATTATTTTAGCCATTTCTGCTTTTTATTGTATTTAAATTGCCATTTTTCATTTTCAAAAACATTAAGCTCTTTTTAATAGCATTTGTCAGTTCTCCAAACAGCATATCTGCCTTAATCATGCATTCCTGGCAAGATGACATTTAAACTAAATTTTACATTTATATCCAAGGCACTGGAAACACACTAGAACTTAAAATTAAATTTAAAGCAAGTCTTCACTATTATGAAAATCAGACATTTACATTTAAATTCAAAAACAAAGGAAACTGGTTTGGGGTTAGATTAAATTAACATTTATATCCAGGGTATGCAAAGAAAATCAAAAACACCCATCAGCCAAAAGAGCTCCACATATTTAGGAGCAAAAGCTCCATGGTTGCTATCAAAACCCTGAAATTTTGATGCTAATGATAAACATGTATTTCATTATGTCCTATAAGTGGTAGTAACGAAAGTGAGATCTCTCCATTAAATTGTTGTGAAGCCACCAAAACTATAAACAAATATCACAAAGTATCTGGTTTGGTCTGGTTTGGTACACGGTACACATTAGCCAGTGTAAATCGTTTACTTTGTAAATTGTCTACCTAACAACGGGCCCAGGAGTGTTTGAATCTGAGAATAGATAGCTGTCAGAGCGGGGCTCCTTCTGGCTGAGCAAACTGTCCCTTTCCTGTGGCATTCCCCCTGGAAGCTGTCAAATGGCTTAGCTTTATCTCCACACACAAGCAGCATCGGGTGGCTGTGTAGTCACAGGGGTACAAGACAAGTTCCCACCCTAAACCCTTCCCTGGTGAAGGAAATCGGATATTTGAGTTGACAGCAACTGTCAGACATCACCATGGCGGCTAATGATCAATACAGACTTGTAAGGGGGGGGAGCTCATTCCTGGGGCCAGAGAGATGGCTTCATGGGTAAAGGAATTTACCTATCAAGTCTGATGACATGAGTTTGATCCCAAGATCCCACAGGAGAAGAGGAGAACCAACATCTGAAAGTTGTTCCATGTGTGATCTTCACATGCACACTGCAGCACGCGTGTGCCCACACTAACACGCACACTAATGATAAATAGATGCCTCTTCTAAAGAGATCTCATCCCCCAGTGCCATGGCCTGTTTGTGTGGGAGTTTTACTCATTTGGGGCTCAGTATAAGCCACCAACCAGTAAACTGAGCATTCCCAGATTCGATAGCATCAGTCCAACCGGAACAGGGAAACGTTCACAAACCTGAGCTATAGCAAGGACCAAGGGCTCCAGTGCAGGCCTTGAACCTGCCTCTGCCCAGTCAACATGAGGGACTGCATCACCAGAAGGGAGAGATGTCCATGTCCATGCCCTGAGCTCCTCTTAAATGTGCTGCCCTTGACCATTTGCACATGACCATCTGTTGCTTCTCTATAAGGCTGTGAGCAGACAACTCACACTTTCGCATCTCCAGTCCAGACTCTCCTGTCTTCTTTCCAACATCCAATCAGAAAATGTGTGTTCATTCCCTTATATGGTTGCCCCACCTGGCCTCCTGGTTACAAACCCTGACTGTCACCCACCCTCAGCACCACTTGAATTTGGATTAGCGCAGAACTGTATGGAGGAGATGACCAGGGTGAGCTTCTGGTCCTACTTGCCATTGTTTACCGAGTTCCTAGTAGAATACACACAGAATTCATTCACCACTCACTGAACGGATAAAGCAATGACGAGGCTCTCCTGGATAAGCTTTCTGATATTCCTCTAGCAGCAATAAAACTAAGGAAAGGAGATTAAATAGGTACCCCAGAACACACAGCTACTAAGGGCCAGGATTTGAACCCCGCCTCCCAGAGTAGTAGGGTGGTGTTTGACTGTGTGTGTCAACATCAGCTGAGTACATCCTCTAGACTCTACACTGTACCTGTAGCTGTTTAACTTTTCTCTTTTCCTTTTTTTAAAATTTAACTTCTTTATTGATTCTTTGGGAGTTTCACATCATGTACCCCAATTCTGCTCACTTCCTGGTCCCCGTATCCTCCCCTCACCCCTACAGTCCCCCCACAAAAGAAAATAAAATAAGGCAAGCAAGCAAGTGAACAGAAACAAAACAACAACAAAAAATATAAAAACCTTTGTTTCTCCCTCTTTCCTACCTCTCCAGCACCTTTCATTCGCCCTGACGGCATTGGAGGTCTCAGTGTGTCCTATCAGCCTTACTAGCAAATGTTCATTGCAATCAGTCACTGGTCTGACTCAAGGCCTCTGGTTTCTGGTATACCATCATCACTGAATCTTCATCCGAATTCTTTTGGGATATCCCGCCTCAAGTCTTAGCGATCCTGTAGGTATTGTTCCACAGGACCAGTCCTTCACAAACTCCAACAGGTCCTAGATGGGGTAGATGGTAGATGCCTTAACCCAAGGCCTGGCTGTGGGCCTGGTGGCAACTGAGTTGGTCAGTCCAGGTAGCTGGGGTCACTTGCCTCAGGTGAGGGGCAGAGTCACCTCCCCTACATCCATGCCCTCAGGGTTGGTTCACCCTCGCCTGTGGTGAGGGGTAGGGCTTCTATCCGCAGTGCAGGGGCCAGCTCTTCTATGAGGTCCGGGCCAGCTGTCTTGCTATAGTGTCCAGTGAAAGGCAAGGCCAGCTTTCCCAGGGCCAGTGAAGGGCGGGACTGGCTCAGCATGGGCCTCTGATTTCATTTCATATGGTTCCTAAGGCCTACTGTGGTGACACAGGCCATACACATCAGCACAGACCCAAGTTGCAGCTGGACCATGGACCTAGACATGGCCCTCAGTGCTGCCTAACTTTTAATGCATTCAATATTCTCAGTCCTGAAAGATGTTATGTAGAGATAATGAGACCAAAATAAGAGCCTAAAACACAGAGCTAGCTAGATATGGATTTTAACATAATTTGTCTAACTTCAATGTCTTTTTCTTCCCACTGCTCCACTGTAAAATAGCAATAGTAGTAACAATGATAATAATAATGTCATATCTACCTAGCATACATCTGCCCAGACAATGAACTATTCTTACCACCCTACCTAAATCCACACAGCTGGTCAGTGAAATGTCTTAGAGATTACCCAAGCTGTGCCATCCAACATGGTAGCCACTGGCCACTCTCTCAGTGATAAAACTGAAAACCCAGCCCTCTGACTCGCCAGCCGCATTTCAGGTGCTGAGTAGCTGCCTACAGCCAGTGGAATCCGCACTGAAGAACACAAATAGGACATTTTTATAGAACCCCTCCCCCAAAACAGAGCCAGATCCTTGCCTCAGTGGACAGGCAGCAGAAGCATCGGTGGGACTCTAGCAGAAATGCAGAGTCTCAGGTCCCTTCAGACCTAGGGAGTCACATCTGGCCTTTAGCATGCTCCCTGGGAGCTACAGAGCACAGTGGTCTGTGAGAAACACTCAGTCGCTTCCTCTTTGTTTTGCAGATGAGAAACTGAAGTCCAAAACAACAGCCAACTTGACTAAATCACGTGTAGGGTTGGGAGAGGACCTGGGATCAGTGGCCAAGGCTCAGCTCTCTGCTGCCCTGCTTCGGAGTAGGCGTGGGGCCAGAGAGGCCTTGGTGGTACCTGGCAGTGGAATAGAGAAGTTGGGTGATAATGTCCCCACCCCTGCACTACCACAGATGAGAGGAAAGCAGCTCTTGCCCAAAAGAAGGGGCAGTGCTAGTGTCAGGCGACTCCAAAAACCTTGTGAAGGGACTGCAACTGGCTTTGGTCCCTTATCCAAGCTAAGACACAATACAAAGAGTGAAGGGCTAAAGAGGGTGGTGCTCTCCTGAGAGCCAGGACTGTAGCCAGAAGTTGACTGTACTGTACAGATCTCTGGCCACATGATGAGAGGGCAGCCTCCTCTTCTGGCAGAGGTCTTGTCACGCTGCCCTACAGTGCTGTTGCCAGAGAGAGTTCTCTCCTAGGTACTTTGAGCCCCTAAACAGGGATCGCTCCCCTCTGGGTCAGCTATACTGCATCCAATCAGCTAAGCCCTTAGCCTCTTGCCAGAAATGCAGTCACCTATCTAATCAGCCAGACCAAAGTGGAGCAGGCTCAGGGATTTAGAGAGGCTCTGAGCCTCTACTGACAGTCAGTCCCCAGCTACCTGCAGCCTCCCCGAAGGACATGCTAAAGCCTGGACAACAGAGGACAAGCCACTCCTGACTAGAGTTCCTCCAAATCTTGCAGCTTGCAGGCCTGTAGATCAGTGCTGCCCATGAGCCAGGTCTGCAACTGTGGATATGTTTGTTACCTACTTTACCCGTGGTGTACCCACCAGCCACAAGGGGCACTTGAACCATAAAAGCCGCTAACATGACTGAGAGCTGAGCTCTTCATCTTAGTTTCTTTCAACTCATAATGACACACGAGGCTAGAGACCACCAGACTGAACAACATCTCCTTGGACTAGACTTTTCCCCTTTGGTGGCTTCAGACTTGCCAACTATAAAATGAAAGACTTGGGCTCAGTCAACTGGCCCCACATCTAAATGACATCTCATGTGGCAGGATTGTTTGAGTCCCCTTCAGCAAATGTCCTATTGGTGGCTGCCCACTTGCCCTTCTGCCCTGAGCTGTTACCTACTTTTTCTACTGTATCACAGAAGAAATAATGACTTCAGCCAAATGAAGGCACAAATCATTGTCCCAATCTTTCAACTATTCCAATGAGAAACAAATTAGCAATGACCTTGGCATATATAAGGATCTCAATTCATTCAGCCCACATATCTACTGGTCCAGAATTTTAACACATCTAGTGGTTTTTAAATATGTACAAATTCTTTGACAATCTTTTACTGAGTTGTGGGAGAGGAATATCCCTTCACCATAAGCATGAGCAGGTATGTAATATTAGAATAATATGACTAGATGATGTCTAAAACCAGGTTGTAAAGACCCAAGTCATTCACTGGGTCACTCCCTCTTGGAGCACTGGATGTTAATGTCAGAGTTCCCACTGTCCTGCAAATGTGATTCCAAAATTGTTGCAAATAGGTGCTCCAAGTGACACCATCCCAGCCAAGACATCAGACATGTGGAATGAGAAGCCACCTTGAAAGTGGTCCTCCAGTCCCAACCATCCCAGATGAGGTGCAAAGCCTTATGGGATGGAGAACATCCCTACTCTGTCAATTTAGAATCTCTGACCCTCTGAACCTGGAGGTCATGATACAGTGGAAGTTGTTCTGCATTTGCACTACTTAAAGTTTTCTTAGCAGAAATACATGTCAGAAAAGCACAAACTAGATGAGAACCTTGATGTGCAATGACTGGATTCTTCCAGGGAAGGGCTCCTCAGCAGTCAGGTGAAAAGAAAGGGTCTTTGAACTTCGGGCTCAAGTTTACCCTACCTTTGCTTATCAGTGGTCGTCTGCCCTTAGATGAGATGCCTAACCTCTTTAGCTTCTGCAAAATGGTATTCTTGCAAAATGATGGAACAAGGCTTATGAAAATCCTTAGTGGAGTTCCTGGCTCAGGAACTCCTGAAGGGAATGCATCAAAATGAGGCAGCCATACATGTTGTCAGCTCTGCAGATCTTGGGGACATAGCCATGGACACTGAGTGCTTATGAAAGTGACTTTTTTTTCTTTTGATGAGAAAACTGCTGGCAGTCTATGATTGGAGATAATAAATGGTTCAAATTTAGAGGACTGGCATGGCATGTCGACCACTCCACTTCTCGAGATACTGACATGTTGTATATAAATTCGCCTCCATGGCTTAGGAGCCGAGACAGCCTGCTTCTTTAGACAATGGTGATGATGTTGCAATAAAGAAAAGCAAAGGATGTCAGATCCATAATGCACTCTGCTCTACATGATGGCTTGAAGGTCTGGAATCTGTGCCCTGAACCTTGTTGGTGCTCACACCGGGGCACCTGCTCCATAAGCTGTGAAATAACACTTTACTTGTCTTCCACCATTAGCCTTAGTATCTGTCGTATCTCCCAAGTGAAAATTCTTGTCCCACCTCCCCACCTGTCTATCTCCTTCCTTTGTTTTTCTCTCTGTGTCTTTATCTCCCCTCTCTGTCTCTGTTGCCCTGTCTTCTGGCACTCTCTCTCTCTCTCTGTCTCTATGTATTTCTACATTTCTTTCTTTTCTTCCTCCTTTTTGTCTCTCCAACTCAAGACATTGTCTCCCATGAGATAAAATAATAACTAGGGAGAGAGATGGGACAGTGGGCCATGTATTTTCTAAGCCAAGCACCATTAGTACGGTTGCTGGAGAGCATCCAGGTCAGTGCTGTCCTGTGAAGCTCTTCCCTCTCCTCCAAAGACTGAAGCCAGCAGACTCCCTTGGTAGAGAAGAGTGGATGGCAAGAATGCAAGGACTTTATCTCTGGAATCCTACTTTAGCATTAGTTCAAGAGACTTACAGGGCAGGGCACTCCCTTCATCTTCCCAGCTGAATCTAAGGTACCAGATACAGCCTGGTAGCCCATGTTCTTCCTCTGATCTACCTGTCACCAGGAGCTTGGCAGCTGGAGGATCCAGAGACTGACTGAGGTGGTTCTCTAGAGGAGAGAAATGTGCTCCAAGGCTGCAGTACAGAGCTGAGCAACACTTGGAAGGACGGTGGAAAGAGGAGTGGGGGGGAATTGCATCGCAAATGCCAGGTCAAGTTAGAGGATGTTGCACCTACCGTTTTGTTTATCTTGTCTTCTCATATTTGAAAATTACTTGAGGGCTAAAAAGAGAGAGAAAGGTGGGATAAGCAGGATGGCAGTGCAGATAAAGCCAGGCTGGTTTCATTCGTAGCTTTGGACATACTCTTCCTTCAAAAAGGATCTTGAGGGAGCTGGGATTGACATGTAAAACAAGATTGTTTCTAACCTAAATAAAAAAAATAATAACAATAAAAAGGATCTTAAAAACAAAAGGTCGGGCGGTAGTGGTGCACGCCTTTAATTATGGCACTTGGAAGGCAGAGGCAGGTGGATCTCTGTGAGTTCAAGACCAGCTAGTTCCAGGACAGCCTCCAAAGCCACAGAGAAACCCTGTCTTGAAAGAAAAATAAAACAAAACAAAACCAAACAAAACAAAAAGGGGGGTCTTACAGAATGGACAGAGTCCTTTGAATCCTTTGGCTTAATTCCTCATAATTTCCTTGAGCCTCATGTTCTTTATTGGTAAAGTACAGCCCCAGAGATCCATAGTGGGGCTCAGGTTGAATGATGCAGTGTTGTGTATTAGCTGAGGAGTTCAGTGTTTTCTGAACACCGGGTACCATTTCCCTCCCTGCTTCTTCTCAACCACCTTCATGAGACAGAATGTCCTTTAAGCCTTTAAAAATGCCAAGAACAAAGCCATAGGCAGAGGGACAAGTTCATAAGTCATAAGTGCATAAAGTCAACCTAAATAGCCGGCTTTTACTTTGCATCTGTCCCTGAAGAGCTCTCCACCTTTCAGGTTGATGGCATCAGTCTTCTCCAGGAACAGCTGAGGGAGGTCAAGAGCAAAAGACCAGCTGGCCCTGAAGAGCTGCACCTTAAGAAGGTGACTGATTGGGCCGTGGATGTTCGTGTGTAGCAAAGACAGGAGTTAGGCTGGCACATCTCATGTTATTCCCCCTTCAACCACAGCCAGGATTCTCACAAGTGTCTCTAGTCTTCAGGAAAGAACCACACTGTTTCCGCTCACTGCCATTGTGTGTGTGTGTCTGTGTGTGTGTCTGTGTGTCTGTGTGTCTGTCTGTGCTGTCTGTGTGTGTGTGTGTGTGTGTGTGTGATTCCCCACACTTGCAGAGAACATCTAGATCTCAGTGATCATCAGAGCTAGTGACTCAGAGTCTTGGAGGAGGTGTGCCCCAAGGCAGAAGCTCTCCAGGGATGCAGTTTTCATTCACCAAGAACCACTTCCCTTCAGCTTGGATATGAGACAACAGCATGCATCTGGAATGCCCAAGTGCTTGTAAAAGATTATTACTAAGTAAGAGTGGATGATGATAATTAATTACCCTCCATTTAAGAGAAAGTCCCTGGAGCAGAAGCATCAAAGGCAATATTCCACTGAGTCAGCAATTTCTTTGACTATGCAATAGAATGACTCCTTGGCCTTCATCATGTGCCTGGTTTGTCCTCTCCAATTTTGACTTGAACAATGCCTCTTGACTTTGGACAACTCCTTTTAGTCCCCATCTTTCTCCCTAGCCACAATCTAGTAACCATTATTATTTAAAAAAAGCACACCAAGGTCATAGACCCATTTCACAGCATACATTTGATAGGATAATTCATGGCTACACTCTAAAGTCCAAATTAAAGGACAGACACTTCTAGTGAAGAGCAAAATTTCTCTGCCATTCAACATGGAGGAAACTATGACAAATAGATATCTAAGGAGGTTCTCCATGTCCTCCTGCAGAAATCACCAGTAGGGAGGGGAGGTCATAGCAGAAAGGCATGGCATGGCCCAGAAGTCCAACACCCAGTTCAGCTGCCCTCCAGCTCTTGTCTATGAAGCACACATCTACTCTCTTAGAAACAAATATTTGGGGCAGGGGAGATGGCTCAGTGGGTAAATCTATAACCTCAGTTAGATTCCCTAGTATCCCCGTAAAAAGCCAGGCATGGCAAAGTGTGTCAGAAATCCCAGTGCTAGGGAGGCAAATACAAGCGGATCTCTCTGGAGTTTGCCAGGCAGCCAGTTCAGTGAGAGACCCAGTATCAAAAAGTAAGATGAGGAGTAACTGAGGACAACCCCTGACATCAGCTTCTAGCCTTCACACACAGAAACACACACACAAACACACAGACTGAGGGGGAGAACATGTGCATGTACACACAGGTAAAACAGACACAAATAAACATCTGCTGTACAGTTCTTTGGGAACATTCTGTCCTGGAAATCTAATCAGTAGACTTGTGACCAATGAAAAAGGCATTTTCTTACTGAGCAAAGCTGACTACCACAGGACCATCTGAGAATCTCATCGTGGTTTATCTGGGAAGGAATATTGGCATCTTTGTATGATGAAAGAGGTGCAGGACCTACAGAGACTAAGAGCTGAGAAGGTTCTACTGTTCCTTCTAATGTGACTTTGGAGCGCTCTGGTCACTCACCACCTTATCAATAAGAAAATGTAGAGAAAGAATTCTTACCTAAAGAGATTATTAGGAGCTGGGGTAGAGATCACTGATATATGCCAGCACCTAACTCAGTTTCTGAGCATGGTGCTTTTTATCATATTAAATAACCACTGTATTGTGAGATGGGGATAGGGCATGAAGAAGGCCAAACTATCATATCCCAGCGTCCATAACACTGCCTGGACCTTTGTGGGACCTAATCTCTATTTGTTAAATGAACTAGTGCATCAGATCTATATTTTTGCAACTGTACATGAATAATGTTGGCAGATTGGCACTAGGAAGACACGTCCATCCTAGAGTGGGGTAGAGGATTTATAAATATCAAGCTGGAAAGGTTTCAACAATCCAGAGATGCCATTGGGGGTTGGTTAATGATTGGAGCCCCCATGAAGCAAGCCTGCAAAAATGTTATGGAGATGGCCTGGGTGGATGGCTCAGTGGGCAAAGCATCTGTTCTGCAAGCCAGGGGAGCTATGTGTGAATTGCTAGTACCCATTTTAAAAACTGGGCCCTGGAATTATCACCTGTACTCTCAATGCTGGTGGGTGGAAACAGGATTTTAGAAAGCTAACTGGCCAGCAAGGCTACCCAATCTGTGAGATCCAGGTTCAGTGAGAAACCCTAGCTCAATAAATAAAGTGGAGAACAATAGAGGGGGACATCTGTCAATCACCTCTGACCTACACACACATACACACATACACACATGGACTCAAGCACCTGTGCACATGTATGTATATACCACATACACACAAGGAAAAAAAACCTGTGTAGGTCTTATAAGACTAGAAAGATAGGGGCTAGAGAAATGGCTCAGTGGTTAAGAGTGCCAGTTGCTTTTGCAGAGAATCTGAGTTCAGTTCCTAGCACTTAGGTCAGATAGCTCACAATTGCCTATAGGTCTAGCTCCAGGGTTTCTACTGCCCTCTTCTGGCCACTGTGAGCATTACACACACCTGCTCGAATTTACATCCAAACACAATCACTCTCTCTCTCTCTCTCTCTCTCTCTCTCTCTCTCTCTCTCTCTCTCTCTCTCTCTCTCTCTCTCTCTCTCTCTCTCTCTCTCTCTCTCTCTCTCTCTCTCTCTCTCTCTCTCATGCACACACACACACACATAAATAAATAAATAAATAAATAAATAAATAAATAAATAAATAAATAGAAATTTTTGGTAAGGCTAGAAGATTGCAGGCCTCCATCAGGACTGTCCCTGTGAACAACCAAGTCTAACGCCATCCCAGTAGAGGCCAGCACCCACAGACTTTGACTCTCAGTGCTTCAGGCAAGCCAAAGCTGAATTTGCCCTCTTCAATATCCAGTGTGACTTGGTAGATGCTTTCCTCCAGCCATTGGCTCGGGGATTACTTTTCTTCCGTCTCATCACACAGGCTAAAGTGAAGTGAGTGTGACACTGTGTCCTTTTCCACCCAGATTCCTAGCCGGCAAGGATCATGTCTGATTACGACTGTGGACTGTAGTGCAAACACAGCCATGACTACCAAATGTGGTCATTCTAGTAATGTCACCATGGTGACTGACAAGAAGTACTGGATTCCCTCCCTCCACTCTTTACCAATCACTCCACTGGGGCGTACGTGAGACTCAGGGGTGGCGGGAGCTTGAGGAGAAGATGGTCGTTGTACTTCCTTTCTTCTCTGACAATAGCTTGCAGAGGGATGGCTCCACAGTCAGGGTATCCATTATGGTTTGAAGAGGAATTAGCCACAGAGTAATACATCTCAATCCCCGGCCCCCTGCTGATAGCGCTGTGTGGAGATGTTGTGGAACTTTTGGAACAGGGGCATAGATAGCACAAGTGGGTTACTAGAGTAGACCTTAGTGGTTATATCAACTTCTTGTTCCAATCTAAGCTAAGCTGTCTTTTCCCAACCCACCAAAATGCGAGGAGCCTGTACCGCGCACCTCCATTGCCTGAATTCAAGTGCCTTCCCTGACATGATGAACTTAAATGATGAGCCAAAATAAGTTGTTTCTGTCAGGTGTGTCCTATCACAGCCACAGGAAAAATAACTAACATGGTGTGTTGTCGCTTCTTCCCTTGCAGCAATTCAGCTGACAGTCAGAGATCACAGAAAATCTCTCATGGTACTCCTCTCTCTCTCCCTCTCTCCCCCTCCTCTCTCTGTGTGTGTCTATCTCTCTCTATATATATGACTATGTGCATCTGTCTCTGTCACTGTTTCCCTGTTTCCCTGTTTCCCTGTCTGTCTGTCTGTCTGTCTGTCTGTCTGTCTGTCTCTCTCTCTCTCTCTCTCTCTCTCTCTCTCTCTCTGGAAAGCCCAGGCCCTCCTAACTCTTCACTTACAATCTAAGTATGCTAGACAGCATGTCTGCCAGCAGGGAAGGATCGATCACATCAGACAACCTGAGAAGCCTGCATCACTGTTTGCAGAAGCTGAGGCCTGCAGGTGAAGATACAACTCCTGCGACCAATTCCGACTCAGCAAAATACAGCAAGACCAAGGTGCTAAAGGGAAGGAAGCCTTGTCTGGTAATGCCCTGGGGCTTGGAAACGGTGCCTATATTTCAAGCTGTGGCTTTGCCAAATGTTTTCTGCAAGTGAAAAGCTTCAGCAGTTCTGAATTGTCCACTCCTTGGCCATGATCCAAGCCACACTTCCCATCACCTTCCTAAACACACCCCTCCCTGTCCCTAACTCTGTGACGACCTTCCATCTCTTTGGCCTCCCAGAGCTTAAGCATTTTATTGTGGAAAACACATGGAGAGCTTTGTTTTTAAAAAAATCCTAGAAAAAAGAAAAGGAGAGACGAAGCTTATTAAACTCCCCCACCCCCTTTCAGCTGGCTGCGTGGACTCTTTCAAGTCCATGGTTGGATTTCTTTGAGGTCTCAGTACGTGCTGCTTTGCATGGCTGGTTTAGCGGATGAGGACGGGAGGTAAGAAAAGCTTTGCACTGGATAAATAAAAACCCCTTTGTTAATTACGGAGCCACAGACAAGGCCATGGCCTATGTCAGGCAGCCTACACAGAAGGTTCGATTCTTCTGGAACTGAAAACAAGGAAATAGAGAAACTCCCCCCACCACACTGCATAACTTTGTCCTGTGCCTGCTAAGTTATTCCCTGCTAATGCATCAGCTGTGAAAGCCCTGTGAAACATGCCATGGTTAAAATAAAACTTAAGCCCCAAGCATAGATTTTTATTTGAAAAAAAAACTGTTAGGTTGTCTAAAAGTTAGTATCCTCCATCTTCTCCCTGGAAAAGAGCCTAAATCATTCATTCTCTGGCCAACTTTTCATGTTCTCCCACCCTGAGCTGTCCAAAACAGACTCTAATGTGAGTAATGGATGTGGGCACCCCATCTGAGACAGCTTGGAAACATTGGATGAAAACAGGCCTCAGGTGATACACCCCAAGACCTGGTCCCCAGAATACCTTTCACGTGATTTTCTCTGGGAAACTTCTCCTGCTGCTTATAGAAGACCTTTGCATGTCTGTGTTTCTGTCAATGACCAAAATACCATCTTCTCTCCTTCTGCACGTTTGCTGTATCATCCTCAAACGGGCTTCCAAGTTGGACAGGCTAGATCAGGGTTCTAAGTCTAGGTCAGAAGTCTAGGTCTGTCTCCACCACAGACAGGTTCCTTGTCCCATCTCATACTCCAGTTGTGTTTTGTTTTTTGTTTTTGTTTTTGTTTTTTCTCATTTGTTCAATGTGAGGTGATTGCTAAATACTGCAGATTAAGTTTGGCCATGTGTCACATGCCTAATACATTGTAAATAGACAATATATCAATAGCTCATGAAAGAAGAGTATCAAGAAATCACACTGTTATTAATAGCACCTGTCTCTCTGTGTGTGTCCTTCAACACAGCCAGTTACCTCAAGGAACACTAGCCACCTCCAGGTAACTCAAAAAGGGTGAATTAAACTTTCCTAAGAGATGTGAACAGAGCAAGAAGGAATACCAGAGCCTGAGGTCACTACAAACTCAGATTAATTCCCTGCCTTCCAGAGAATCAACCTGCCTCTCTCCTCTTTCCATTTATTGAGGAAATCTATATGGCAGCCTGTTTCCTGGGAACCCAAATTCTGCTGTTCACAGAGATCCCAGTTGCCACACCCCTTTGACACATTGGTCCTGCTGTAAAAATCACAGTAGCATCCCAATGCCAAAACAGATTTACAGAGCCTCTCAGCTTTGAGCAGGCATCTGGCTTGCCACTTTCTGGAAGGAAAACACTGTAAGCCATCTTTACTGAGCCCACTCCACAAGACTTGACTTAGCTCCAGATCTCCCTCCTCTCCCCACACCCCTGCCACTGTGTGAAGAGTGTCCCACGGGAGCCTGACCTACTGCTTCCCTCCTACGGAGTCTAACTCCCTGATGATTGTCCTAGAGTTGGTCCTGTGTGTCCCTCCTCCGTTATCTCACCCATAGAGGGACTAGACAGAGAGCCATGAAGCTACAATGCTAAGGCCAGCTAAGGAATCTGGGGAGGCAAGCTGTAAGTTGGTCATGGCTTTTGAGCAAGCACTGGCAAGTGAAAGCCTGCATTCATGCTTGTTCTTTCTAGTCCAATAAGCTACATGCTGATTTTCTTAACATCACAGAACAGCATGCTGTGGCGGAGATGCCAGCCTGTTTGATGTCCTGCTTCAGACATTTGCATGTCTAAAGCAAGGAGGCTACATGATTATGTGTCCCGAATTACATTAAGTATCCTGTCTTTCTCCTTACTCTGCCCTGACAATTCCATCCCTGACCTTGACTGCTGGGAAAACCCCATTCAGGGGTAAAATTAAAGTATTCCATTTGTGTTTTTATTCTAACTAACTGGTCTACCTCCAAATACTTTCAGAGTTGAGTTCTTCCAGCCTCCTCTGAGATCTTCAGTCTCAGAATTGTCAAGGAAGGCAGGAAAAACAAGGAAGGGTTTAGGAGTCAGGCAAGCCTGGATTAGAATTGTGCTTTAACTACTTAGTAGAAACTCCTTGCCAGTAGTCCTTAACTCTGCAGTTTCCACAGCTAGGACATAGAAGCAAAGTCTTCTACACAGGATGATCTTAATGTTGCCTAAGAATGGAGCATAACAACTGTACTGACTCAGAGCCTGATGTGCTCTAAACAACCCTCCATTCTGGTCTTCGGCCCTTTAAGGGTCAAAACGACTCTATGAAATTCATTGCCCCAAATTTACTGATGAAGTCAAAACCCAAGAGACTATTTAATTTTGCTCAATCCAGTCAGGAATAGATCCTGGTACATACTTTAGAGTTTATGCTCTTTCTCCAAATCCCCGTCCTCACAAAGACTCCCAGATACCCAGGGCCTCTTCTCCTGTGTGACCTCCCTTACCTGTGCGCTGATCCGCAGGACTCACAGTTTCCTGGCCTCTGATCTTTCTCACCTCTCATCACTGCCCTCTCTGAAAGCAGTCCTGGGCTTTGCCTTCCTTGCTCTCCTGTCAGGCCTTTGCCTTTACAGCTGCCCTAAGTATGCTCTAACTGTGAGTCTATTCTGAGCCTCTTCAAGATTATAATACCAACCATACCGTCACATTTTTTTTATGTTTCTACCTTCCTTAAAGGGATTTTCATGAGTGTTTCTATCCTGATCTAAAAGTGTTTCAGGGCCAGGGGCTATGGGGCACAAAATTTGTTTGAGGAAGTTTTACACTTATTTTAACATGATAATTTTGATGACTTTTTGACACTACTGTGGCCTGGTATATAGAAAAGTGCTTGGGACAGTATGGGCATTCAGTGAGTCATTGTGAAGTGATTCAATCAAGAAGTTACCAGAACACAGACATAAATGAGGATGCCTCCTACATGTGTGTTCCTCTCACTTTGATTTCTTCACATCTAAATTATTTCCCTTTCAGTTTAAGTTAATTGAGAATAAATATAAGCACTGTGGATATCTTGCCACTCACTGGTAGCTCCAATCATATTTATTTAGTGGAATAAAACGCTACAGCTAAAAAAAATAAGATAAAAAGCAGCTGTCCCACCAGCAATCACTCTGCTAGATGGGTTCCTTTCCACCTTTGAATTTTATGGTCTTGACGATGCTTTCCTTGCAAGAGAGGTCATCCCCTATCTGGTGGCTTTACTCCAGCTTACAAATATTTTATTAAAAAGCTGCACCTGGTGAGGCCTTCCAAAATGTCCAGCAGAAGTTTCTCCCACTAAAGGTAAGGAAATGAACAACAGTATTCAAGTCTCAGGGGCATCTGTCTACATAGGACACCAGCTGTTCCGAATCCAGTCTGAAGCCACACCAAGAGCAAAAGCTGCTGAGATCACAGCACGCAGGATACAAGTGGCCTGGGTAGAAAAGTGTGCATAGACAAAGGGTTGTGAAGCAACGGAAGAAGAAAAGATTGTGTTTTTCTTTCCTCTGAAGATGCTGGAGTCCAGGGAAATCATACGTGGGACTTGGTTGATGCAGCCACGGGTCACTTTGCGGACAGAACATATTCAAGGCCATGACCTCATTCTTCTAAAGTGGCTTTGAATGTTGGAGGTTTTCCATCAAAATGTAAAGATCATTTTTGTCTTTCATAACAAATTAGACATTTCACTTCAGGGGATGTTGTCAAGGATGGGTAGACTTAGAACCCAGTGTTTACAGCAATCTGAGCTTCAAAGGCTGCCTTCTATTTTCTCTAGCTGATGTCTTTTATACCCACAAGGGACAACATCAACAACAAAAAATCCTTGTAAGTAATAAACAAAAACAATTTAAAAAACTAGGCCTCTGATAAAACTTGATGCTTTTACAAAATTAAAGATAATTTACAGATGTCACGTATATGGGTGAATAGCATGGCAACTTCAGTACGCATTTCTCCCTCAATGGAAAAGGTTTGAAAGGAATATTTCCCCAGTCAAATCTGTAGGGGTGGCAGACAGGGAGGCTTCATCTCAGAGTCAGGAGACTCTGTTGGGGCCTGGGGAGACAGCTCAATGGTTAAAGGCACTGGCCACCAGGTCAGACAACCTGAACTCAATCCCTAGGTGGATTAGAGAACCCACTCCTGCAAGTTGTCCTCTGACTTCCACACATGCACCATGGTATGTTCACATGCAAACATGTGCATACACACACACTAAATAAATGTAGTTTTGAGAGAGAGAGACCACATTGACTCATAGCACCCACAAGTCACAAAGGCACTTCAGTTTCCTGACCATATTTTTTTCTTTTGTATTAGACAAGTGTCTTAAACTCAGTTTGGTTCCCTGTAATTATAAAATCTGAGGGCTATTATTTTCCTCTAAATGTGTTAGAGAATTAAGTAGAATAATGTGATCCAAGTGGTTCAAGTCCTAGTATATGATGTACCTTTTCAATATCACTACTTGCCCCCACCCTACCTCCCTGCAAGGAAGCAGTTGAGGAAATAATCACTTCCTTTCTCTAAATGCAAAAAGATACGAGGATCCCTTCTACCTTTCCCTCAGTGACCCATCAGAAAGACAGAAAGAGTTGGCTTCCATCTCAGGTTACATCAAAACAAAGCTTTAACTAGTCAAACTGTTTTTTTCCAGATCTCACACTGAATAACCACAAATGCCCCCTAAGGTGATCTAAAACAATTCAGGAGAACTGGTGATATACACCCATGAGCCAGAGTATCTGGCCTTTTCAGAAGTCCTCACATTCTCAGTATAACAGTCAGACAGACAGACAGACGACACACACACACACACACACACATACACACACACACACACACACACACACACACACACACACACAAGCCAACAGACCAGTGGTTCTCAACCTTCTGGTGCTGCGACCCTTTAATGTAGTTCCTCATGTTGTGGTGACCCCCAACCATAAAATTATTTATGTTGCTACTTCATAACTGTAATTTTGCTCCTGTTATAAATCATAATGTAAATATTTTTGGAGATAGAAGTTTGCCAAGGGCATCATGACCCACAGATTGAGAACTGCTGCACGAGACTGTAACACTGCATAATAATGCAATAAATGAATGATGGACAGCCCTAGCATCTATGAGCAGAATCTCCAGAGTTCTGGAGCTCATAAGATTCTGAAGAGGCTGGGCTGAAATGAAAATAGTCTAAAAAGACACCTGCCAATCTAACAGGCTAGTGAAATAACAAATCCCATCCCCTCACCTGTAGCATGAATAATAAAAACCCAGAAACAGATACTAGGTTTCAAGCTGAAGATCAGAAAAGCAAAGCAGCCAATCACTAGACAGTTCTTACCTCTACCAAGGCTCAGAGGAAAAGGGGCTAGCTTGTCCTCAGTGTTCCTGCAGACTGACTGACTCCATCTTCTCCTACCTTCTATTCCTCTCTAGTGCTGGGATTAAAGGTACGCGCCACCACTGCCTGACCTGTATGGCTGACCAATGTGGCTAGCTTTGCATTCTGATCTTCAGGCAAGCTTTATTTGTTAGATCCTAAACAAACCCCCCACACTTCAACCCCATACCTCAAAGTGTATATTTCCTCAGAAATCTCATGCTGAGAAAAGGCACCAGCCAGAGGGAGAACATCTTTGAGAAAGAGATTTCACGTAGTTCTAACACCTTATCAGACTACTCTATGGGATAAAAGTGAAGGTTGACGATGAGCAGTCAACAGTGGACAGGGTCATACTTTCACTGATACTGCCGTGCAAATAAATCCTTGGTTTTCTGTTTAAACTTTAGTCTCACTTTAAGAACCCTAAAGACATAAAAGACTTAGGGGACAGGTTTCACTGGATCTTTTTGTCCCTCTTCTCAATGTGACCACTTTGAATAAATCTCCCTATCTACTTTTCACTTTTTAAAGTTATTTTATTTTCTTTTACTTTGTATTATTTGGTTTTACAAGACAGGGTTTCTCTGTATTGTTTTGGAGGCTGTCGGTCCAGCCCTGCCTCGAACTCACAGCAATCCGCCTGCCTCTGCCTCCCAAGTGCTGGGATTAAAGGCGTGCGTCACCACCGCCCGGCTGTTACTTTATTT
The DNA here is from genome assembly GCF_017639785.1 of Mesocricetus auratus. Taxonomy (NCBI): domain Eukaryota; kingdom Metazoa; phylum Chordata; class Mammalia; order Rodentia; family Cricetidae; genus Mesocricetus; species Mesocricetus auratus. Next base: position 34,764,792 of record NW_024429194.1, on the reverse strand, counting down.
CTTGAGATTGATATAATTACATTATTTCCCCCTTCCGTTTCTGCCTTCCATAATCTCCCATACATCAGTCCTTGCTCTCTTTCAAATTCATGGCCTCATTTTTCATTAATTGTTACATGCATACATATATTCATAACCACAATTTGCTCTATCCATTTAATGCTACCTGTGTGTATGTTTCCAGGACTGACCATTTGGTGCTGGATAACCAATTGCTGTGTTCTTCCCTACTTTTCCCACCCCCGGAGTTCCTTAGTTGCCTGTAATTTTTTGTCGAGAGTTGAGGCCTCATTGCTTTTCTCTGTTCATGTTAGCATGTCTACTGTTGTTTCCCTTGCCCAGCTGATGTTTAGACAACCATGTTTGAGTCTTTTTAAGTGTAGCTTCAGGCATTCCTAGGACTCACAGCAAACTCTCTGTTTCTCTGGCTCTCACAATCTTTCTGCCCCTCTTCCTCAATGGTTCCTAAGCCTTAATTATGGAAGCTATATAGTAGATATTTTTGTTGGAAGTAAGCTCCACAACTCTGCATTTTGATTGGTTGTGGTTTTCTGTAATTGTCTGTTGCAGTGTAACTGTTGCCAAAAAGAAATTTACTTCATGAGAAGTGAGGACTACACTGATCTGTGAGAGTAAGGACAAATATTTACATGCTTCACACTCTTAACTTGCATTCTTTAATTGGCTTATGGTGGATGGATGGGCAGACCTAACCTACGGCATAGGTTATGCCCCCCAAATTAAATTACACATGGACCCTGAAGTCTGTAGCTATAGGATATCAGCTCGAATACCCCCAAAAAACTGAAGGACTGAGAAATTAGAGTATGCTTATGCTCAATTAATAAAAACAAATGAAATACTCCCTGAAAACTGGAGTGTGTAGGTCAAGTCAATACTTATAGTCAACATATGACTTGGGAATACAGGGTCAGCCTCCACATGGCAGGTCTAGGAATTTCCTGAGATAATTTGCAGAGGTAAGGTTGTGTCTGGAAATCCGGGAAGTCTCCTAAAAGACAATTCTAGGAGGGATCTGATCAGAGGGGAAAGAAATAGGTCTAAAGAGAGCAGTTAGAAAGAAATGGTGCACATATTAGGCAATATAAAGGTGGGAAACTACTGGGTTCAAAACAGTGCCCAAAAACAGCAGTGCTGACGAAAATGCCCCAAACAGGACTCTGGCCAGGTAAATAGAAGCCTACAAGTGGGTTTCTGTTTGCCAGGAATGTTCCTTAGTCTGCCCCTCAAAGTTAACTACCAACAATCCAAACAACCTGTATCAGTTCAAAGCTCCTCACCTCACAGACCGTCACATGAAATCTGCCTGCTTTTTCACCATTTTCTTCTCTCTGCACCCTCCCAGTATAGCCTTGGCAGTTTGATCCCCAATAAACCTTTCTTTCTATCCATGGTCTAGTTTAGAGATTTTACTGCACCCTCACTTACAGAAACCTTGTGCTCATCTTGACTTGGTGCTCTGGATGAGGTCATGAAGCAGTGATTTGCAAGGAAGTCTCAAGTAGAACATGACAACTGGTCTTTCCCCTAAGTTCTAGAAATAAGATCCTTGCTTTCTCTTCTCCCACCATTCATAGCTGTCCTTACTTTCACTTATTTGGTTTGGTTTTGGGTTTTGAGTTTTAGTTTTTTGAGACAGGGTTTCTCTGTGTTGCCCTGGAACTCACTCTGTAGACCAGGCTGGCCTCAGACTCAGAGATCTGCCTGCCTCTGCCTCCCCAGGGCTGGGATTAAAGGTTTGTGTCACCATGCCCAGTCTCACAGCAGCCCTTGTGTTTGTTTCTACCTTTGCCTTTTTTGTCAAAGATCAATCTGGTTAATAATGTCATCCACACTGAGGTATTAAATGACAGTAACAGTTGTTTGCCTTTTTTTTTTTAACTCAAGGGGCAAATAAACACATGTGTGTGATGACAACATTTCATATACTGGAATCATCAGCAAGAAATAAGTCCAGCCACACCGGATTCTGGAAGAAACCACTGTGATGATGAAGGTGTCTACCTATGCCTACATTTCTGCATTTCTGTCTAACTGCATGCTCTGAAGATACCTTACAGTATAAATTGGAAGGTTGTCAACACACAGATAGCTTGTTCAGAGACTAGGACCCACTTGATCTCAATTTTCCAGGATGGAGACCAGGCATCAACAATAATAAACTACCTGATAATTCTTAAGTGTCATAACATCTGAGGGTGCAGCATGTCTCTTTCCAGACCCCTAGACAGCACATACCCTATGGTGTGACAACTCGGCATCTATATGAATGTGTTGTAGACAAAATTGTGGTGATATTTTGTTTATGATCTAACAAATAAAGCTTGCCTGAAGATCATAAAAACAAAAGAGTCAGCTACTAGCTCTTACCTCTATCTCTTCAGACAAGCTTGATTTATTAAATCACAAACAAAATATCACCACCCAAAATTACCAAGAAAGGGACGTGAAGAACTAAGGAGTCTTGAGAACATAACAGCATCAATAATACTATAGAGAATGGGTGCAAGAATTTAATGAACTTAGTAGATTTTACAAAGCACCCAACACAAGTGTTGGCTCTCCTCTTCTTCAAATGTTTTATAACTTCCATTCATAAGAGTTGTCAAGGACAAGTACTTAGTTCAACTTCTTCAGAAAAGAGATGAGCACTTATTGATGTGCAATTCACACTTTATGAATGGCTGAATTTATGAATTAGTTCATGGTAATGACCTTCTTGACCACAGTATTTACTATCTGACCAAGAAATCCTGAAAAGAGCTTTTGATTGAATGAATGACTTACAACTATCTGTTCATGATATATGCTGCTTCTTTGTCTTGCCAATGCTAAGAATGTGGTCATACGTAGAAATATACATGCATTTTAAACATACATAATGGTGCCTTAATGGATCACTCAACAGCCTGTAACAATTCCTCTGGCAAGAGTCAAAGCAAACCAAGCAACACAGAGGCATAGCTTACACAGCAGCTGAGATTGATGAGCCACGAGAGGTCACAAAAAATTATTTGACTCAACTTGAAATACAGCAAGCTGGTTGGAAAAACTCCAAAGAATATAAACTATTCAGGTGAATGACTCTATAATTCTATTCCACCATTTCCGGCACCACAATTTACCCAAGATTAACAGAACAGAGCTGAATTACCTGGGGGGGGCAAAGGCAGATGACTCCCCCAGGAGAGGAAAAAATCATGTGCTGTTGTGTTTTGTTTCCTGTTAGAGTCCACTTGTAGAACAAGGCAGCTGGTGAGGAAGAAGATGCTGAATGCATTAAAAACTCAATGTGCATGTGTAGACTGTGCCTAAGTAAACTTGGACTGGAAATATCCCACACTGCAGGAGATTGGATATCTGCACTTGCACAGGTGTGAGGCACTGGAAGGGAAATAGACTGGAGAAGTCTGTGAGGCAGGAGGTAAGACCTCTAGGATGAATGAGACCATTCAAACACTCCACATTTCCCTGGTTGTTCACTGTTCCACAAGTGCATACCCTACCAAGTACATCTAATGAAGAACAGTGATGCTAAAGGCACTGTTTAACTCAGGGAAGGAAGCTGGTAAAAATGAATAATAACTCAATAAAGATTCTGTGGACACATAGTTATGTGGTTTCAGTTGGTGGGTTTGGGCTGCCATGATGGGCTACAAGTTTTATTTTCTTAAATTCCCCAGGATCTGGAGGTAGAGCAATAGAGAAGTGTTCAAAAGCTGGTTGTCCCTCAACAATTTGGTCATTGTCTAGGTCAGAGAACCCCCAGCAAGGGAAATTCTCCATGTGCAGTAAGAAGATAGACAGGCATCAAATGGAAGGAGGCTATGTGCATAAGACTGAATTTCATCTTCTTTTATTTTTTTACCTTGCCCAATCTTATGTCTTCCCTAAAAAGATTAAAAACTCCAAGAATTCTGAACTAATCAAACAATTATCTTTCCATTATTACCAACTGAGTGTGTATATATGACAGAATGGTTGATCCATTATCCTGGTCAGGATAGCCTTATTTCTCTATTTGTTTTTAAATTCTACCACCTACACTGCCTAAAAAGTGCATTGAACATCACTTAAGTTCAGAACTTTGTATCAGTATATGATAGATGATGCCAACTATTGAGGTTAAAGCAAGAGAACTGGCATTCAGGGCTTAGAGTGAAAATAGTAATAGAATAGTTAACTCTGTTCTCTTGTGTGTATAATTAAAGTTTGAGCAGCCAAACTATTTATTGAACATCACTTATTTGCAAGACCCTATCTCTCATGTTAGTCTAATATAGAGACATGAAACATTAAGTGAGAAACATGGTCTGGTGTTTAATTTAAATGCACCAAAGAAAACTTTGTCTGGAAAAAATAAACTCAGAATTAACCAGTGGTGGACATGGCATAGTAAGGGAAAACCCCCAAACGGGAATCACTATGGAAAAATTCTCAGTGAATGAGATATTACAGTATTGGAGTAAAATCCAAAGAAGAAAATACATTATTTATAAGTTCACATTCATGCAAATAAATTTCTTAATAAATTCTAGAGGGGAACAAAATATTTTAACAGGAAAGTCCCAAATAGTAAGTGTATAGGCAATTGGAGAACTAGAAGATTATCATCAGAAGATAACAGTATAGTTGATATGGGAAATATCTATAGATGAATGGCAGAATTAGTGAGGAAGCTGTATCTAATGTGTTTATACAATCTCAAATGCATCCCCCAAATATTTATTATTATGTTGTCTTAGCATGCAACTCTAAAGCCTTTGGTACTTGTGGTTCCAGGAGGTAGCATTTAATTCCCTGGTCTTCAATGTCCTATGGACTTAGTGTTTCATTCCTAGCAAATAGACTGAAGTAAGTGAAAAAGCATCTGGAAGAAAATATTTCAATCAAGTGATTAAAATTAACATCACCAGAAATACAACACATAGACACTAACATGATATGATAAAGAAGGAAATTTGTATCCTTCTCCCAAGTTCCTAATCCTTGATTTTGATAACACACACACACACACACACACACACACACACACACACACACACACACACACTAAGCAAAATCCACAGATGGTCTACCAGTATAACTTATGAGAATTCTTCAAAGTGTTCACTATTCATAACACAGAATTATCTTTAGGGGAAGAATTCAACTTACAGTCCATTATGGTAAGGATGGAGAATCACAGAAAACACAAAATGATTGGCTAGATGGTGTCTAGAGATGGTATGCAGATAATCCAGATTCTCAGCTGCTGTCTTCTTGATGCCTTTGATTTATACTGGGACCTCAGACAATGATCTAGTATCAGCAATATTCAGAATGATCATCTGTCCTCAGTTAAACCTCTCTAGAAATACTTTCACAGACATTGCCACCGATATGTCACCTAGATTATTCTAAATCTAATCAAGTTGACAATAAGCTATACCAATGATTTAATCCACTGTGGGGTCTCACTGGACCACAGAACAGATAAAGAGATTAGTAAAAAAATTCTGATGATATTTAAAAGAAGTCTGTAATTATGCTGTTGATATGCTAACATCAATTTTAAGTTTTATTTTTATTTATGTATATATGTGAAAGAGGGGGATAGGGAGGGAGAGAGAGAGACAGAGAGACAGAGAGACGAGAGAGAGAGAGAGAGAGAGAGAGAGAGAGAGAGAGAGAGAGAGAGAGAGAGAGAGAGAGAGAATGGGCATGGAGGCCAGAAGAGGGCATCAGAACTGTAAAAGCTAGAGTTACAGGTGGTTGTGAGCTTCCCAACATGGGTACTGGAAACCGAAATCCCTTCCTCTGTAGGAGCAAGCACTCTTTAGAAGAGCAGTCAGTGCTCTTAACCTCTGAGCCATCTCTCTAGCCCAGGAGCAAGCACGCTTAACCATTGAGCCATTTCTCCAGCCTCCACTGTTAATTTCTCACTTCTGATTTCTGTATCTTTGCTTTGTAAAATCTTTGTGTCAAGCTGAGTAAAAAGTATACTGGAACTCTGTGTCCATCTAACACTTTTTTCTATAAATGTAATATTATTTCAAAATTGAAAGATCATAAAATGTCAAATCAGCATGGGATCATAGAATCCCTTTCCATTGACAGGAATTCTAAAACTGTGTTACCCCATGTTGTGAACTAGATTAATGTGAAAAAATGAAAAGAGTAAACTAAAGTTACACATACTGGAATTTCACAGGTTCTATGATTTGGTTAAAGCAGGCTGAACTTGCAATATGTTCATAAAGAGTCTAAATTTTGTCTACAGATGTGCCAGCACTCAACATTTAGTAGACATTTACTATATCATTAAAATACATTTCAATATCAGCTCACAAACTCAGAAAGAGAGAAATGTGAAGATAAAGAAATAAAGTTCAAATATGGCATAAGTCTATAGAAGAACACAGATGAGACATCAAAATATGTGAAGGCAAAGACAGACAGGTAATACAACAACAAACTCCACATACATTCTCTAATATATTTCCCTTCATACTTCTACAAAGAAACAAAGCACTGGAAAGAGTTGGTGAACCAGGATCCAAAGATAATCAAACAATTTGCTAAAAACGCATATAACTTATTTGTAGGATGTGGTGCTCTTAACTCAGCCATTCCACACTTCCCCTATAGCATAAAACAGTTTCCAAGGTTAGGTATACAATTCATATAATGAAATATATCCCTAGAAGTAACATCTTGTGGAGTTTGACAAAGACATCTAGTCATGGAAAACTGTTATGGTCAAGATACTGAAAGGTCAGATTTCTGCTCTTATAAATTTCCAAGGTGAAATTTCTAGGGTTCAGATCCCCTAAAGTCCTAGTCCCCTTGTGGCATTATGGCAGGTAGTAAAATCTCTAAGAGGTAGGCCCTAGTGTTTGTTCGTTTGGTAATGAAGGTTACCTCTCTGTGTCTCTCTTTGAGTCTCAGCTGTCATGATGCAAGCAGCTTTCTCCACCATACCCTATTCCAGTCATTGTTCAGTCGAGGAGACTGGATGTCTCAGTTGGTCTTTAGTATATACCAGGACCCCTAAGAAGTAGGCTCTAATTCTGGCAAAGGAGTGTATTGGCTAGAAAGGGCAAGAAAAAGTAGGTACCAGTGATTATCCTTGGGATCCCACGGTTGACTGGTAGTCATGACTCACTGCCACTGCCTAACCTTACAAGAGGGTATCAGACCATTTAGCACTGACCATTGAAAACAACAAAATTCAGATTGAAGTATGGTTTCTACAGGCAATCTCCACAATATTGTAAAGTTGAAAATCAGTTGGGCACTACCTGTATTGAACAGAATACTAGACCAAAAATTCTGTACCCAAATAGCTGTCAAAATATAGGCGATTCAAAGGTTCCCTTTTCAGAAATACACAAACTAAAGGCTTTAATGAAAGCAAACCTACACTACAGAAAACACAAAAGGAAGTTCTTCAAGCAAAAGAGAAATATCAGGTGGAATGGTTCAGGGAAACTGTGTATAAAAACCTCTGCCAACAATGGAAGAGAACGAAGAAAGAGGAAGGCAAATCCAGGATTGTATCAAATACAACTTATTGCAGATATACACAGGCAGAAATGTGTCTTCGGTTCCAGCAAGATAGGACACCTCTGCACCCCAAGGCAGGAGGAAGGGCTTTACCCTCTGAACTACACAAGGGTGCCCTGCAGCCAAATGAAACATACCTGGCCTTTAAAATAAATTAATGCCATCAAACATAAGAAACAGTGCAGCAATTCAGGCATCAGTGACAATCACAAAAGCTCAGCTTACTAGTCTAATGATGTTGTTTTATCCTATAGCATTTGGAATCTGTGCCACCTGGTAGGCAAAAATGATAGTTATGACTAAGATGGCTTTAGTTACATTCATCTAGGACAACACAAAACACAAAAGATTAAAAGCACCAACAATGGAACTATGTGGATAAATATATAAGATGTTTTCCAGCTGTTTAATTCTACTCAGAAGATGATTGACTGGAGATGGAGAGATGACTCATTGGCTAAGAGCACTAGCTACTTTGGCAGAGGACTAGAGTTAGGTTGTCAGCACCCACAGGATTTGCTCGCAACTGTCTGTAACTCTAGTTCCAGGGGATCCAACACCCTCTTCTTGCCCCTTGGATATTATGCACAGGCAATGAATGCAAGAGGTGCACATACATAGATGTGGGCAAACACTGCACACATAAGTAAAAATAAATAAATCTTTAAAATTAAAAAAGATACTTGATTTTCTCAATAAAAGTACTTTTAAGTACATGATGTTTATAGACTTGTGAAAAGAGTACAGTGCTTATAACATGAGATAAAGTGTGTTGTGGTAATAGCAAAATCCCTTCATGGAAAAAGTAGAATATACAATCATAAAGGTGTTGCAATGAGTCAGATTTCTGCTAATTTCAATGATTAACGTTATGAGTGTGTGTTCATTCTCTAGGGGCTATTCTATAGTTTGCATAATGTTTAGAATCATATCTGGATTCTATCTCCAATATATACCAGTAACACTACTAATGTTGTGGAAACTAAATGTCCCCAGGGAGGTGTAGGTTTTCCACATTTGACATCAACAGCTGTAAGTGAGCATGAGTTATATGCAAAGACTGACAATGATAAGTTAAAGATGTGTGCCATAAACCATACAGAAAGCACTAAAATAAAGAAACAAAGAGTTCTAACAAAAGGAACAAAATAAGTCATGGATATTGTTTTATACTAAAAAAGCAGACAAAGAGGATAGATTAGAAGATATGAAAACAGGGAAAATGGTAATAAAACAGAAAATGTGGACATAATCATCACATTTCATATAAACATTTTCAGATTATCTATAAAGTGACACCTGACTATATGTTATAAACAAGAAAAAGTAAGAATAAAGACATGAACATATTTAAAGAAAGTACATTTCCAATAGAGCTTCATTCAGCCTTAATAGCATATCCTTTACAGAGAAGTTAATGAAACTGGAAATCATACAAATGAATGAGACAGACACAGACAAATTTCACACATTCTCACTCATATGCAGACTTTAAACATATATGTGCTTAGAGCATGACATACATACAGAATGTAGAAGAGGGCTATCTGGGATGAGGAAGAATGGTAATGGGAGGAGGAGGCTGAAACTAGGGAGCATAATGAAAGAGTAAAGATGAGCAAAGTACATATGATATGTATGTGTGAAGAATCCATAACAAAACCTATCATCTATAAGCTCCTTAAAATATATAAAGCAAAAAATCAATATAACTCCAAGATGAAACACATAAATTTGAAATTCCTAATGGAAATTTCCATACCCCTCTATCAATAATCACTATGATGTTTCACATTGTCATTTTGGTAGGATCCAGAGTTACATAGGTGACAAGCCTTGAGGCAGGCCTATGAGGGATGATCTAGACTAGATGAGCCACTTGGCATCCCCATGAGGGATTATATAAATTAAATTAGCTGCTGGACATGCCCATGAGGGAATATCTAGATCAGGTTCATTTAGATGGGAAGATCTACCCTGAATGTATGTGACTGGTCCCAGGCCACATAAAAAATAGAACTACTGCGTACATGCACTCTCTTTTCTTCTTGCCTGCAGAGACAGCATGACTGGCCGCCTCCTTAAGCTCCAGTTACCAGGGCTGTCCCCTTGCACAGTGCACTGAAACAAGCCCTTTATCCCTTGTTGTCAGGGTGTTTTGTCATAGAACAGGAAAACTACTACGAGAACTGAAATCCCATACTGGAACAAAATGAAAGGCCAAAGAGCAATAACCTCAGAATCGAATACAAGAAATGAAGAGAAAATCAAGCCCAAAATATAAAGAGAGAACATAATAAATGAACAGAATAAAAAAATGAAATGCAAAAAAGAAAAATAATGAAACCAAAGGATATTTTTGAAAAAGCCAATAAAATATGTAAACTTTTAGCAAAATTGTAGAATACACAAGCTGAAACTGTTATCTAGCACCATTATGGGTCAAGAGCCTATGGCCAGACAGGTCAACCACAGGGGAGAACCTGCATTATTATTCTGCCAAATGATCATAGTCTCATACCATCCCCAAATGATTTACCATTATACCCATGGATAATGAATCTCTCTACCCTCATCAGAGAACTGTTTTCAATAGAAAGTGATTAACACAGAGACCTATAATTGATCAAAGTACAGAAAATAAAAGACTTTAGAATGCTCATCCTTAAGTGGGGCTTCTACATCATGACCATTCCTGCCAAGACTCAGGGATCGTTATAGAAGAGGAGGTGGAAAGATTATAGAAACCAAAGGAACAGATGACAAACAGGAAAAAAGTAGTATGTGGACTTAGAAGACATCATTTACCCCATTGGCCAGCCTTTGCTGGTCCCTGCTATCATTGAAGACTGTGATTTCTTGGCTCTGGCACTAAACTCCAACCTTCTGTACTCATTGATTGATGGGGGATGGCCTTCTGTATATATGTTTCTCTTATTGGTTGATGAATAAAACACTGTTTGGCCAATGACCAATGAAGCAGGAAGATAGGCAGGACTAGGAGAGGAGGAGAATTCTGGGAAAGGTAGGCAGGAGAGCCCTACAAGTCAGTCACCATGTAGCAGACAAAGGAGTTGCAGGTTCAGCATTCTCCAGTAAGCCAAGACCACATGGAAATACATAGATTAGTAGTTATGGGTTAATAATTAAGACAGAGCTAGCCAATAAGAAGCCCTAGCCACTGGTCAACAGTTTTATAACTAATATAGCATCTGTGTATTTCTTTGGGGCTGTGAAGGGCAGCGGGACCAGGCTGGACAAGAAAATTTCAGTAACAATTGATTCATTAAGTAGCTACAGTAACAGGGTACCTTGGTGCATATAGAGGCTACTGGGATGTCTCTGGAAAGAAATGATCTCCTGAAGAAGCTCTTTCAGCTCAGGAAACATTAAACTGATACATGGTGACTTGGTCCTAACTATGGCATGGAGTTGGCAATAAAAGCCTGATACAGAGGACCCTGAGTTGTTTGAAGGATCAGGGCAGCTCTCTGGAGGGGGAGTATCAAAGCTAGAAGCTGGGTATGAATGATGTACCTGGAGATATCACAGAAGGAAACTCCAGGGTTTGGGGAAGAGAGGGGAGCACAAGTTGAAAAACTGAGAAGATAGGAAGGCTACAAGAAAGAGGGTTGTAGGTAAGATAAAGAAAAATCCAGACAAGAGTCTTGGATAAAGTACTGAAAATTTAGAGAGAATGGAAAGTCACTGAAAACTTTGTATTTGTCCATTTTAACTGTGTTGTGGACATTACATATCCATAATATACATATATATGTATATTAAAGGAAACTTGGGCTGAGAATGCTCCTCAATAGAAACATAGAATAATGAAACCTCTAGTAGCAGACATGAAAAACCTTTCTTTTTTTATTTTTTTCCTTTTTTTATTTAAGTTAGAAACAAGCTTGTTTCATATGCCAATCCCAGTTCCCTCTCCCTCCCCTCCTCCCCCACCCTCCCCACTAGGTACCCTACTCCCACACCCAATCTCCACTCCGATCCCCAGGGAGGGTGAGGCCCTCCATGGTGGATCTCCAGTAACTGTCATTTCATCCAGGGCAGGGCCTAGGCCCTCCCACAAGACTCCTGGCTGAGAGAGCATCCCATTTTGTAGCATGGGCACTCAAAGTCTATTTGTACACCAGGAATAAATACTACCCAAGGCCCCATAGATTACCTAGGCTTCCTCACTGACACCCACTTTCAGGGGGTCTGGGTCAGTCCCATGCTTTCCACACAGCCATCAATCTGGGGTCCAAGAGCTCTCCCTTGTTCAGGTTAACTGTTTCTGTGGGTTAAACAAGCCCAGTCTTAATTCCTTTGCTCATCAGTTCTCTCTTTCTGATACTAGATTCCAGGAGTTCAGTTCAGTGTTTGTCTTTGGGTATCTGCCTCTGCTTTCATTGGTCGCTGGATGAAGGTTCTGTTTCCTAGACTCTCTGGCAGTCAGATTGTATGCTGGCACTCCCCTGATTCATGCCTAAAATCATATATGAGTGAGTACATACCATGTTTCTCTTTTTGTGACTGGGTTACCTGACTCAGGATGGTTTCTTCTAGTGCCATCCATTTGCCTGCAAATTTCAAGATTCCATTGTTTCTTGTCTGCCGAATAGTACTCCATTGTGTAAATGTACCACATTTTCTCTATCCACTCTTCAGTTGAGGGGCATCTAGGTTGCTTTCAGGTTCTGGTTATTACAAATAATGCTGCTATGAACACAGTAGAACAGACATCCTTGTTGTATGAATGGGCATCTTTTGGATATATGCCTAAGAGTAGAATTGCTGGGTCTTGTGGTAGACTGATTCCCATTTTCCTGAGGAATCTCCATACTGATTTCCAAAGTGATTATACAAGTTGGCACTCCCACCAGCAGTGGAGGAGTGTCCCCCTTTCTCCACATCCTCTCCAGCATAAACTGTCATTGGAGTTTTTTATTTTAGCCATTCTGACAGGAGTGAGATGGTATCTCAGAGTTGTTTTGATTTGCATTTCCCTGATGGCTAGGGATGTTGAGCACTTTCTTAAGTGTCTCTCAGCCATTTTAGACTCCTCTATTGAGAATTCTCTATTAAGTTCAATCCTCAACTTTTTAATTGGATCCTTTGGTGTTTTGGAGACTTGCTTCTTGAGTTGTAAATTTTGGAGATCAGCCCTCTGTCAGAGATGGGGTTAGTGAATATCTTTTCCCAATCTATGGGCTGCCTTTTTTGTCTTGCTGACTGTGTCCTTTGCCCTACAGAAGCTTAGCATTATAGATCAGTGTGGCTCCACGGCCCTCCTTTCTCCTGCCATGTTCTGCACACTCCAAGGCTATCTGTCTTGGATCCTTTCACATTGATGGAACTACCTTCCCTTTCAGGGAACCTACCTTCTTGCTGAGGTTTCTCTAAAATGCAAGACTCTTGAAACCTTGGCACATGATTCCCAAATGATTGGTTGGCACTCTTGTCCCTAGGGATATTATGTTCAATACCTATGCTGAAATGGCTCCAAGAGAGACAAAACCAAGAAGCAGGAAATACCTTTAAACAAACGAGCTCTAATTCCTTGCTTCTCTCTGCTCTGCTCATTGGATCATTAAAAGTGATCCAGTGATTCAGCTCACTCACTGTGTCCCTGAGCAGTAAGGGAGCACTCCACACACACACACACACACACACACACACACACACACACACACACACACACACACACACCTGCTCTCTCTCTTCCTCCCACCCTCCTTCCTTCTTCTCCTTTCCTCTTTACCTCCCTCTACCCACCTTCATCTTCCCTAAAAAGAGCACAAACCACACAGTCCCTAAGCACTCAGACGTTTTCTAGGGAGAGAGAGGGGTCAGTGGTGTATCATTCTTAGAAAGAAAATAAGTAAAAACTTATCTGGTTGTTTGTAAAAATCTGATTCTCCATCCCGTGCCCTATCTATCAACCTTTTCTGAGAAAAAGTGTCCCACGTATGTGCTCCAAGTCACTCCATATTGTATAAAACAGTAGATTTTCAGGTCGAGCCTTGCCCCAAGAGACTCCATGTTACAAGCAGCTTTTGACTCCATTTCAAGTGTGGAGGATAATGACTGCCCAGGGGTCCCTCAGTCACCACCACCTGTCCATCACCAGCCACGCAGCATAAAACCATAGATGACTTATCATTGGGGATATAAAGGATGTTGCCCTATACATTTATTGGGGTGAATGAGACTTTAGGAGCACATGACACATTAAAATCACATCGGGGAGATCAGGCCCAAGAATTTGTCAGACACAAAAACAAGGAATGTGTGTAACTCCCTCACCCTACGGAGTGGTGGACACCTAGCACTGTGATAACAATGGCCCACACCAATTATCATCTGCTACCTGAGAGGTACTTCAAGAACCACAGGCAGAACTCCCAGCTGTGCTTGGGTTCAGGGCAGCTTCCCCACCCTGTTACAGGCACAGCCTACTCAGCTGCTGTCTGCCCCTTCACCTGCTCACCTGCCTGGACCTGAGACCATTTCTCCTGCTCTGAGCCAGCTCTGTCCTTTCACCTCCCAGCTGAGCTCAACTCTGCATCTTCTCTTTCGGCCTGGACCCTCCTGTGATCTCAGTGGTAACTTCCTCCGTAAATCTGATCTGAGTTCACTATTTATCAATATACATCCTGTGCGCATGACTCTCGTGCCCACATCTTAATCCTCTTAAATGCCGATGTAGCCTCTTTAGCTTGTATCTGTTGGAACTTTTTAAAAAAAAGCAGCACACAAGAGAAAGATGCCACGAGACAGAGGTCAAACAAAGGAGTTATTTTATTAGGGGAAAAGGGAAGGAGGAGACTGGCCTTTTTGGATAGGAGCAGAGAGAGAGAGAGAGAGAGAGAGAGAGAGAGAGAGAGAGAGAGAGAGACAGACAGACAGACAGACAGACAGATAGACAGACAGACAGAGACAGAGAGATAGAGACAGAGACAGAGACAGAGACACAGAGGGAAAGAAAGAGAGGAAGATGGGAGACAGGCAGCCCCCTTTTAAAAGGGAACTTAGTGAATATTCACAGGTGGCACTCTTATTGCCTGCTGCTGAGGGCATATCCTGTTAGAACTCCAAGGACAGGACAGTACAAATGCCTAAACACAGTATCCATTCTTTCAATTGCACATATACTCATGTGGGGATGGAGGTTACCTATGTGATACGAGTTAATATTAGTAATTAAAATTTGAATAAAAGAACCTGGATTCTCCTGAGCCAGATTACCAAGGTGCCAATATTGAAACCATTAGACTTTATGAATTTACTGTTAATTAATTCTGATATCATTGAAAGACATATGTGTTTACCTGTCTCTGGCCTAATGAGCTCACAAAAACCTTCCAGGTATTGAGGCCACCCATAAACCACACTTAACGTATCACCTGTCAGAAATGGAACTTGGCTTTGAAGCTGAACTTCACTGTACTGACCACTGTACTGACCAGAGACTGTATCCTTGGATTTCTCCCATTCCTTCTGTCTTCAAGGGACACAATGGTTGAGGTAGCGGTAGAAGCTGAAAAGATCAATATAGAAGTTTAAACCAAAGCAATGCTTAGAGCTAAGGGCAATGACACAGGCAAGAAATCCTAGCACTCAGAATGCTAAGGCAGGATCATGAGTCCAAAGCCTGCCCACCTGTAACTGTGAGTTCAAGGCCAACCTGGACAACTTGGTAAGGCCTTGTTGAAAAATAAAAAGTAAAAAAGAAAGACAGAGATGTAGCTAAATGGTAGAATATTTCTCTAGTATGAACAAGACCCCAGATCCAAGCCCTAGGGCTGCTAAGAATGGGGCAAGGGAGGAAAGGAAAAGAGAAAAGGGGCACGATTGACAGAGTCCTGTACTCTCAGAACTCAGAAGGTAGAAACGGAGAATCTGGAGTAGTTCAACGTCATCCTTGGCTACATGGAGAACTTGAAAGGCTAGCCTAGGCTACATGGGACCATATCTAAATAAAGTGATGCAGTATGTCTAACTCATGTCTATCAAAAACAAAGAAAGAGAGAATAGTGAATAATGAATTCCTGAAAGCAAGAAGAAAAAAAAAACAAAGCAATGTGTCACCACAAAAAAAAGCACTGGTTAGGGAAGGACTACACGTCTGTTTGACTTAAACTATAAAGCATTTCCAATGACAGCATTCTGCTCTTCCCATTGTCCTGCAAGCTAAAGAGATCTATCTGAAAGAGATGCAGGGATGAGAAGAAGGAAGGAGGATGAATAACGGTATGTGGAGCTTCAGGGTAGACCAACACAAGGTAGACCAGATAGATGATACAAGAAGGAACACTTGAAAAAGTGAGGGGAAACATTCTAGAATTGGAGATGTGGATTATGTTGGTTGAACTTGCATCTCAAGAAGATCAGATGCAATCTTAAGGGAGCCCAAAGCTAACAAAGAAAACAAAGGTAACTGCCTCTTGCTTTCCTTAGCCCCAAACACCCATCATTTTAGATTCATCTCCAGAATAGCCAGTTCCTCCAGAACTCTGGCTCACCAACTAGACAGAGCTTTTATCAATAAACATGGCATGCTGTGATTTTAATGGGACATGAAGCAGACTTGAGACTTTGGAAGCCTAAACTAGAAAGAACTGGCCTTTACTGTAAATTTAGAATGACAAAGCAAAGAGGAATGGTGGGTGTGGTGGGGAGGAGTGCGGATGGACACAAATTATCTCTAGGGGTAATAGTTGACTGTGGGAGTGCTGTGACTCAAATATCAGAGAGCAGGAAGGACACAAATACACAAACTCCCAAGGAAGTAGAGGTCTACCAATGGCCATGGGCTGACCCATCAGTGTCTCCTATCTGCCTCCAGCCTGACAGAACTGGCCATGACTTGCAGCTGGGAGGGAGGCTTGGCAGAATTTACAAGATGAGTTAGTGGGATGCTCTTGGGCAAGCCAGAACTATAAATGTACAAGGCTTTATCTCCTAAGGGGATGTGTTAAGAAAAGGGAAGATGAGAAATGTCAGCATGAAATAGAACCCCAGCCACTGGTCAAGGAAAGTGGCCTCTCTCTGGAGCTCCATCAAAGAAGTACTCCCTGTGGCCTCCACAGAGCCTCTCCTGGGGTACAGCAGTTTGTTAGGACCAAAGGAGGGAAGAAGCACAGCCGAGGCTAGGCTCTATTCAGACTAAGAGAAAAAGAGCTGGTCCTGCTGAGGTTGCCCCATCCTCCTAGCATGCCCTCCTGGGAATTACTTCACCACCCAAATAAAACGCAAGTTTAAGGGGAACAAAAGCCAGGTACAGTTTCCTCAGCAGTCAAGGCCACTGCCCCCTGTCTGTAGTTGATGAACTTCCAGATCTGGGGAAGGACTTCCCCTCTCCACATTGACTTCCTGGGAGAATGAAAAGGCCTTGCTTACTTAATGAGATCATCTCCAGTTGCATGTGATATGATTTTGTTCTTTTATGTCTAAACAGAAAAATTCCACTGTGTATAAATGCCATATTTTTCTTAGACTCTGGTATTGAACACCTATGTGGTTTCCATAACTTATCTAATATGAATAGTGTAGCAGTAAACACAGGTGCTTGAGTGTTTCTGTGATGTATTGATTTGACGTCCATTAGGTAAATACCCAGGAATTATGGCTGGATCATATTGAGGACCTAGTATTAGCTTTTTGAGAAACTTCCATACTACTTTCATAGTGTCTGGACAGGTTACATTCCCAGAAGCAGTGAATAAGTGTCCTTGCCCAACCCCCATTCTCTCCAGCATCCTTGCTAGGTTTTTTGTTTGTTTGTTTGATATTTTGTATTGTTTGTTTGTTTTTATGACTGCCATTATGCCTAGGATAAGATGGACTCTCAGTGTAGTTGTTATTTTTATTTTTCTGATGAATATTGAGGTTGAGTATTAATTCATGTCTACTGGCTATTTGTATTTATTTGTACCTAGTAGAGTATATTTTTTTCCTGGATTTTGAATAGATACATACAATTATGTATACACATATATACAATGTGAAAGTAGAATTAAAACTTTCTAGGTAGACAAAGAGTGGAAGAGGGAAGGGATGAGAAAATGAAGGGTAGAGAATATAATTTATATATAGTATACAAACATATAAAAACAAAATGAAGAAAAAACGGTCCATGGTAAATGCACAATTTTCTTTCTCCAGTGACCACAGATAACCAGTATAGTAGTCTTTAATTTTCAAGGACAAAAATGAACTCTCTTGAGCAAGGGAATTGTATTTAGAATCAGATGCAAGCTCTGCCACTCCTATACATTGCCATTTAAATGGCCAAACTCCAGTAAGACCGCTAAGATGCAAGAAGAAACCCAAACACAGCATCGTGAGACTTGTAGAGGCAAGTCTTGTCCTTAGCACCATTCTAGTATTGTGGATGAGACAACCTGTTCTTAATTTTCCAGCCGATGTCCCAGACTTCATCTCAGACATTCTGTTTTTCCTTTCTATTGTGTCCATGGAGACACTTGACTGAAAAAAAAAAATCATGCCTTAAGCAAGTGCTGCAGGAGCCTCTATAGAGCCTTTGTGTAAATTAGAAAAAAGCAGCACCTTGCCAGGCAATATGTTTGGGGTGTATGCAAAGGCAAATCTACAACTAAAAAAAGGAAGCGTAAGGCTGAGCCTATAGCAGTGATTTGTTATCTACAAGTTGACCTTAATGGAGCATTTAGTGTGTCACAGGTCAGAGTTGCCAGGAAGCAGACTCAGCTGTAGGTCTGAGTTGAGAGGAAAATTCTCAAGATCAACTCCTATGGAAAGTGGAAAAAAGCAAGACTGATCAGTGGGGGACTGAACCAGATGGCAGTTACAGCAATGGCTATGGCTGGGATGTTCCTTCTGAGTTGTCTAGAGTTTGGAAAAGTGAAACATGTAATACTAATGTAAGCCAATCAGAGATGGGCTATGGTGAGTTGTGACTTCATGTCATCATGGCATCCCTTCTGAATACATGCCAAATTTCCCCAGGCCAGAAGCAATGCTCCCTTGTCCTTGACACAGTTCCCAGCTGTCAACCTCCTGCAATCCAGGTAAGTTCCTTATGTGGCTGTCCCAGGTTAATCACCTCCCTACAGGGAAACTACCTAGAACCTGTTCAATGCAGGTCATAGCATGCACCCACTATGCAGATATGCCCAATGAGCATATATTGAGATTTGGATGAGAAATGTGCCCCACACACTCATGTACTTGAACAAGTGGTCCTCAGCTTGTGGTACTATTTTAAGGGGTTGTGAAATCTCTGGGAAATGGAGTCTTGCTGGATCTCTAGGGCAGACCTTGAAGGTTATATCCACCTCGTTCTGGTCCAAGTTCTCTGCCTCCTGTCTGCCCTCACGATGTGACTGACCACAAGTTCCAGTCACCACAGAGGAAACCCATGCCCACTGAGCCATCACGTCTTTGCCACCACAATGGACAGTATTCTCTTAACTGTTAAACAAAATAAATCCTTCCTCCCTTCTAGCAGATATTCAGTCACAGAAATGAGAAAAGTAACTAATAATTCTTAATCATCCTGTGATCCCATGGAACTCGAGCCTACTTACTGTAGCTCCCAAATCTGAGCCTGTTTAGAGAATGTAGTATATCCCAAGGATGCATTTATCCTCATATCGTTCTCTCTTGTTCCCATCTATTGGTTAATTATATGTTTCCCAGATGCCTGCCTCCTTCACATTGGGCCACTTGGTTTGGCTGCCGTCTTCTCTCTGGGATCTGTAAGAAACAGCTGTTTTTCATGTTTTGGTACACTTCCTCCTTTGTGTCCCAACAAGCTCACATACCCAAAACTCACTTTCCTTCCCATCAGGGCTCTTCTAGAAAATGATTGCCTTTAGAAATAAACTAAACACAGGTCAGGCAAGAACTATCGCTGTAAACAACACCTGGTCACGGGCATTAGACCTACCCCTGGATTAAGAAGTATCACGTAAAAGGCAGTTAATAAACATTCATTCATGACCAGTCCCACCACCACCCCATTCCATCAAGATGGGGCTAAGATTTAGAATAACTTCACAGAGACAGATCACAGTTCACATTGGAAGAAAATTCAATATGGACAATACTTGTGAGGAGGATACAACCTTTGTACAGCACTAAAAAGCCAGAGAAGGAGTCCTAGAGAGGGACTTGGGTACCACAGTCAGTTAACAGCACCAGTAGTATCTAGAAGGGCTTAAGCCTCAGTCCTGCAGTCCAAGACGGCCCCTCACAGAGTCTGATGCTTAGGTTAATGACCTCAAGGTTTAAGTAGTATTTTCTGCACAGCTATCTTCCGTTTGCCTCTCTAGATCCACTCTCCACCCTCCTTTCTGCTCTGAGAGGCTGACCTGTACCAGTGACATCAGCAGGCTCCCTGCCCTCCAACTCCCACTTGGGTTTGGCCAGCAGCACCCTGGCAGGAGATTAGAGAAAGGAGAGTGAGGGCAGGGCGGCTGTCGGTTCCCCTGGCTCCCTCTGCAAGGTCACCTTGTGTTGGAGGCTCCCATCCAAAGTCTTCCCCACAGACCATGATTCTCTGTTCTTCTACTGATTGTTCCCACTCCTTCTAGCCTGGGAGTCACTAACATTGGGGTTCTGCTTAATCCTTTCTCTCTCTCTCTCTCTCAACTCTACTGCACCTTTGGAAAGATTAGTTTAGCAAATCCTTTCTGAATTGTCCTAATTTGAAAGCACTTCTTCAGGTTACCCAGATTTGGCTTCTACTGTGTAGGATGTATTTTATCTCACCACCCTGTGAATCAGATAGTCTCACCCCACCTTAAAGATAAAGAGACAGGGGCTCAAGAATGTTACAATGCCTCAGTCAATGTCCACATTAGCAAGATGGTTGTCAGTTGACTGGGATTTACTGCCTACCTCACTGTCTTACTTAAAACCCTATCATTTCTCAGCCCCTTTCTCTTTTTCCACAACAGCTCAGAGAATGGCCAGAAAAGACTGCATTGTGAGACTCAAGGCCAAAGAATATTAGAATATTCTGCAGTTTCATGGAGATGAAGGTGTTAGGTGAAGCACATGTGCAGACCTGTCTCTCATTCCCTTGTGGCACTGGGAGACAAAGGGTGACACACACACCCCTATCTTGCCCTATGCAGCCTTCTGGAAATCTTAACCTTCTCTTCTGAATTTCTCTTTCTCTATTAGAAAACTAAACTTGCAGAATCCAGATCTGACCCAATCAGCTGCCTGACCCGGGGCTGGTCATGTGATCTCTGAGACTTGGGTTTCATTATCTGCATAAATTAAGATGGGTTAACAGTACGCACCACCCAAGCCTCTTTCCAGGCTGTTTCTATGAGCCCCTTGTTCTCTTTGCTCCTGTTAACCTAAAAACAGACACCAGCCATGGGGCTGAGCCCTCCCACTCTGCCTGTGACTGTCATCCCTGGAAAAAAGCAGGCGCACTGAAATGGGGCTATGCACAAAGCCTCACTTGTTAACGTTGAAGAGCCCCTCTGAATGCCTTCTGTAGCTCCACTGTGAATCAGGGATGCAGCTGAGTCTGAATAAGAAAGTGAAGATACCAGTTCAGGTTGCTTTGCTCCCAAAGTGCCCGAAATCTCTTGGTTCTCACTCCCAGGCAGGGTGGTCCCTCCGTCTTGATTGAAATGCATATATGTGTACTAAACCCCTTGGTTTGCCTACATGAGCCTAAGTTATTGAAATATCCCCCCTAAGAGTCAGCCAAGGACAAAATATGCTCAGGTACTATCATCACTACCCTAATTCTTACTGTCTGAAGGACCCCACTGTGTCACCTCCTTTCCATGCCCTGGCTCCTAGACCTTGGAGAAGGATGTGGGACCTCGCACCCAGTACCAATCCAGCTACTCACTTGGGGTTTTCCTTTCTTTGAGTCCTTGATTTAACATTTGTTAAAATTAAGTAATGGGACCAAGCATGGTGTTGCTTGCCTATAGTCCCAGAACTTGGCAGGTAGAGGCAGAAGGACCAAGAGTTCAAGGTCATCCTTGGCTACATAGGAGCTGAGTGCTACACAAGCTACATGAGACACAGTCTCAAAATAACTAAGAAAACTAGCATTGGGTAACTGCAAAGCATTGCCCTTTCTAGCTCTAACTTTCTGTAGCCTCTAGGAATGAAAAGATTTGGAGTAGGAAGATTTGGATTAATGGGCCCCCTAGAAAACACTATTTGAGAGGAGACCTAAATATTAACAGTTTATAGGAGGTTCAGTCTCAGGGAAGCCAGGACAAAAGGGATAAGATTCAAAGAAGAATGAGAAGCAAAGAGAGTTGTCTTGTCCACCTGACCACACACACTACAAAGAAGCCTAAAGGCTCACTCCATCATGCTGAATGCAGGATTTCTGGATTGAACAGATTCTTAGAAGAAAATTCAGGATTTACAGTCACACTCCCCTTCCCTGGCTCCCGCAGGTCACACTTCACCCATTGAGATTTATCGCTCCTGCTCTTCCAGGTTGTGTCATCTGAACCAAAAGTCACCAAGGCCAGGTATGGTGGTGCCCATCTTTAATCATAGCACTTGGGAGGCAGAAGTCAGGGGATATCTATGAGTTTAAGGCTAGCCTAGTCTATATAGTGAGTTCCGGGACAGCCAGGGCTACGCAGTGAGACTCTCTATCTCAAGGAGAAGAGGAGGAGGAAGAAAATGAGGAGGAGGAGACAGAGGAGGAGGGAAGAAGAGGAGGAGGAGGGGGAGGAGGAGGAGGAAGAAGAAGATCCAGTAGAAGCACTGTGAGGTCCTTCCAGAAATGTTATGTTACATCCCCATGGGAAAATGTGTAACCAGTCTGGCAAAAATGAAACTATCCTAAAGAGACTGTGTCTCTCACTCTAACTATTAAACAATTGAAACAACTGACCCCAAAGAAATGGGAATTCCTCCAGGATTCTCATGCCAGGAGAAGGAAAGAGCAACAGCCAGAGGAGGAGCTTGTCTCCTGAAAAGAGATTTCACATGGTTCTAAGGACATATCAGACTACCATACAGGATGACACTGAAGCCCAGACAGTGGTGGGTCAGTGATGGGCAGGACCACACCTTGGCCAGGATTCCACAGATATGCACATCCTTGGTGGACCCTGAAGACAGACTTGAGGGGTCTTTTCATCCCTCTTCACAATATGTTCATATTGAATAAAACTCCCTGTTCTGCTTTCTACTTTTAATTTTTTTCTTTTAATTGGCTTACTGAAGATTGGCGGTCAGACCCTACAGCACAGCTTATGAGCCCCCAAGCTTAAAGGTTCAGGATTCAGGTAATCTACCTATTGCAGTGGCATAGCGTGGTTTTACCAATGCTCCTTGCTGAAGAAGGCAGCTAATTGGTTGGGAGATGGTGAGGTTAAAAATAGCAGAGACACAGAAACTGTACATAGCACAGATGGGTCACTGTCTAAGATGGAAAAGTATGTCTGAAGAGAACTCAGGCACTATCAGTCAATAACTGGGTTCCGAGAAATTGTATACACAGATGAGACAACTATCCCTGACCTCACTTTAATGGTAAGGGGGATTTAGAGTCAGGTAATTGTAGCAAAAGAATCCTTACAGAGGTTTTTGTAAGTGGTTATACTTCCCTCCCTCCTTTACTTAGAGAAAAATAAAACCCAAACTTGATCAGATTCACACAGGGTTTCTGTGGCAGGACAAGACCTAGAAACCCAGGCTGTCAATTTTCAAGGCGATGCTTAATTGGCTGTCCCTCTGTTCTGGCACAGAAGTGGTTTTAGAGCTTGCCTTGTTCTGAAACAAGAGTACACTAACAAGGTCCAGCAACATCAAGACCTAGCCCAAGTGACATTGCTTACCTTAGTACAAATTTGAAGCAGATCAGAATGACACGCGTTGACAGGCACGGGGGTAAAAGGAAGGAGGAGGGGTGTCAGAGAACTCTTTGTAGACAACCTATTTGCTAAAGGGAGCCAAGAGGGATCCGTTTAATTGAAGTTAGAGATATTTTAAGAAAGGTAAGAGCCCAGCTGGGGGTTCAGCCAAGTGGTTTTGTTTTGTCTTTGAAAATGAGACGAGTTGAACAGGATCTGAACGGATAAGCTGATAAAAAAGCCCTTTGAAGTGGACAGGAATCTTTTTATAGCCTCAAAATAACTTAGCCCAGGGTGAGGGCAGAGAGCTGCTCTCATTTACAAGCTCAGAAGATGTTGAGCCACCCTTCCCCCAGGGGTTTCTTCACTTGGCCATGAAGAAATTTTGGTCTGGTAGCTTTGTCTTTCAGAAAAGATAAATCTGGCTCAGAGGTAAGTCCTAGAATGCTGCTGAGCAGACATTAGGGGGAAAAGCCATTGGAGTTAGAGACACACCAGGCCAAACTTGTCCAGCATCAAGCCCCTGAAGTGAACCATGGATTAATCTTTTAAATGAATGAAAGTGATTTTTCTCAGACTTGTCAAGGAGTAATCTCTCTCTCTCTCTCTCTCTCTCTCTCTCTCTCTCTCTCTCTCTCTCTCTCTCTGTCTGTCTGTCTCTCTCTCCCTCTGTGTGTGTGTGGGGGGGTGGGCCCAGCTTCCCCACAAACTTGCTATATAGCAAAGGAAGACCTTGAAACATAATCCCCTTGCCTCCATCTCCCAAGTGCTGGAATTATAGGGACATGACATCATTGGCTGGCTGTCAGGAAGTAACAGCAATGAGAATTATTCTTACAGGTTGTTTACTTTGTACAGATGCTGGACACACAAGATATGATTTATTCTTAACAACCCTAGGATGGGGGCACATGGGTATTAGTTTCATTCTGGTTGCCATTCTACAAAATTGATGCTTTCTTATGCATAAGCAATCTTTAAAAACTTAGATCATCTCAGGCTAAGACCTAGATGTAACTACTGGCTAAAGGAGAGTCACAGTGGCTGGCTGATGGAGCTTTGTGAAGGGAAGTCTTCACCTTAAGATGATCAGGCATCAGAGGCTGAGCAATATGGTCTAATCTCCCACTCACCAAAGAGTGCAACATCTCCTTTGGACATGAGAACACTGACCAAAGCTTATCCCTGTGTTGAGCGCACACCCAGACCCTGCATTTCCCTTTATTTGAAGGCAGAGGGGAAACCCAAAGATTGGAGCCAGGTGTTAAAAGTGCTCTTAGAAGGAGCGGCCTGTGTGGGAAGCTACCTAAGGAGTTGTTAACCACCATTCTTCAATTCCACCAAGAATATGGATGGTAGGGATAAGAAATTGGAACCTGGACTACAAGAGAATTAAGATCAGCCTTGCATTTCAGTACTATATCAAGACTATGAGCTTTGGAAGCCCAAGTCTGCCCATTGTTCCTATAACTGCATTAGTACCATAGCATCTAGAATTATAGAATGGAACAGGGAAACAAGTTAGGACACATTGGGTTTAGTCTAACTCCCTGTAAGCCCACCTGCATGCAGGGTCTTTTGAAGCTATAGTACTCACCTTCCACATAACCATCTGTCATCTTTTAGATGAGAGGCTTGGACACAGCTGATTTCCAAGATGTCACATACCCATCTTATTCTGAATCTTAGCAGATTACCCTTGCTTCCCACACCAAGGAGACATGGCAGTGGGAAGCAAACTGGGAAAAGATCCGAGGGAAAGTGTGGGCACTGAACTGGGCTCTACAAAGGGAACTCAAAGAAGGACTCGACTCAGCGTCTTGGAGAAAAGCCCTTCTCAGCACCCTCTAGATGCCATAAAGACCAATGACTCACTGCATCCACCAGAAGGAAACCTTTCCAATTCTCTTTGCAGATGGATCCGTGACTCCACAGGCCTAAAAGGTTTCCTCCTGCCTGTTAGGGAGAGTCTCAAGCACATTGGTCCCAAAGCTTCTCCACACAGGAAATCTCTGGCTCTTTCCCCACTGTGGAAGCCCTACCATACTACACTCCATAAATATGTTCATATTGAACGTTAATAAAAAATTAACAGCTAAGGAGATAATAATCTAATCTGATCATTGTATATTGTATACATGTATCCAATTATCACATACTTCCCCCTAAATACATACAATTAAATTAATAATAATAAATAAAAGAGAAATCAAGAAAAGCATTCAAAGGAAAAGTGCTAGAATTTCAGGACACATTAGAGCCTAACGAGACTTTAAAGATTTTTATTTATGTTCTGGGCATAGGGCATGTGCTAATTGACCTAACTCTAACTACGAAATAAATTGCTACCATCATTATTTTATTCTCTGAAGGAGACAACCCCAGGTTAGCATTTCAAAGGAGAATGAATCATTGAAGACATTTAAAAGTACCTGGTAATTATTTCTTTCAAGAAAATCCCCAACTTTGCAAGAAAGGAGAATTATCATCAACTGCCCATTAAGATGAAAAGCCAAGCTGCCTAGGGAGGTCCAGGAGTAATCAGTGTACCCCTTGTTGTCATCCAAGGATTATGCCACTAAGGGGCTTCCCCATGTTCTCACTGACCCTGAGCCCCTGGAAAGGAACAGCAGGCTACTTGCTCTATTCTCTTCTTCCCATCCATCTTCCATCTTCCCATGATCCAGGAGGCAGAAAGAGATCTCTTGGTCATCCATGGAGTCAGCACAGAGTAAGAGGACAAGATTTCCAACCTGCCCAAGTCAGCCATTACTTGGCCACTGTCACCTGTGGCTTTCAAACACATGTGGGATTTTATTTTAATAAAATGACAAAGAATTCTGATGTTTAACCAAAGATCAATTCTATCATATATTTAGCTTTTTAACATTTATTCAGTATCCCACCCACTTATGAAAATACCAAAGAGAATTGGATGGCTATAAAAATTAGCTGCCAGACATCTGGAGCTCATGGATTCCAAAGTGGAGTCATTTTATGGAGGACACCTTAATTTTGTTTTTAAAGAACAACATGGCCCATCAATGCAATGCTTCTTAGAATCTAGAATAGGGAAAGGAAATTCATTCCATAATCTCCCTGCTTGTGAACACACATGGAAAATTGTGGAGTAGAAAGTAAGTCAGGAGAGTATTATGGCTCCAACTCTGCCCCTTCCCTCCAACAGAATTCACTTGGAGATAAAACAGTAAGGAGGATATACCTGCAATGAGAAAACACTATACAAACACAAAGAAAGCACCCTTCTATAGACCAAAGATCCCCAGAAGAAGTCATCTTTCAATATTTGATCCCCAAGTTCTAGCTCCCAGATCATGAGGAAATGAATTTCTGTTTCTGAAGTCTTAAGTCTTGTGATGTGGAAACTGAGCCAACCAGTGGCATTAGTGATATCAGTTGGTGGATTCCACGGAGAGTCAAGTGGCCTCTTTGCCTATTGCCTCCTTTGCACTCCACTGTATTTAGTATCTCTCTACAAGGCAGGGTCCAGAGCTGTGGGATGATTCCATCCAATTGTGTATTTATGGGACTCTACAAGTAAGCAGATGAGATACGAAGGTCTGGCAGGCATATGGGCCTGCAGTCCTCCACGTACCTTAAACCGGACTTCCCCCTTTACTCATCAAGGAGGTATAATGAGGTCTTTGTAACTCTAGGGTGACATTAACAACTTTCTTTTTCATTTCAAGGAGAAGGGAAGGAAAAAGGGATAAAGACATAGAGAGAGGAACAAGAGAGTGAGGGAAGAGGGGTGTGGAGGAAAAAGGGAAAGAGCAGGAGGGGCGGGAGGAAGAAGTTTCCAGATTCTTGATAAGCTGAAAGAAACTACAGGTCTGGCTCAACCAAAACACTTCTAGACTGTCTAAGAGGAAGAGATTGAAGTTGCTTTGCAGGAGGAAGACGACAATGGCCCTGTTATAGAGAAGAAATGATGGGATTTCCTGTATCTGAGAGAACAGGAGGAAGGCAAGGTCCACTCCGAGTCAGAAACCCAGAAGAAATGCTTGACAGATCTCCCCCTATAGTAGGCCAGGGACTAGTATTAGAAACTGAAGTCCTGAGGGCTGGGACAAGGCTCCATGGCTAAGAAAATTAAAATTTAAGCTAACAATGGCATAGTGGGTATTTCCAGAATAATTTTCTTTCCCCTATCTCCTAGCACAACCTGAAAGAACATGCAACCTAATAAAAAAGGCAAAAACACTCACAGAAAGTGATTTTTAATATATCCTGGGAGATGGGGCTTAAACCTGGTATTTGTTGTCTGTCTGTCTTAGTCAGGGTTACTGCTGCTGCAATTAAATACAATGACCAAAAAAACTTGAGTAGAAAAGTGTTTATTCAGCTTACATTTTCATATCACAGCTCATCATCAAAGAAAGTCAAATTAGGAACTTAAACAGAGCAGGAATTTAGAACCAGGAGCTGATGCAGAAGCCATAGAGGAGTGCTGCTTACTGGTTTGCACTCCAGGCTTGCTCAGCCTGCTTTTTTATAGAACCCAGGACCACAAGTCCAGGAATGACACCACCCACAATAGGCTAGGCCCTCCCCGATAATCACTAATTTTAAAAATGTCCTTTAGGCTTGACTGTAAACCAGACTTATAGACGCATTTTCTCAACTGAGACACCCTCCTCTCTGATGATTCTAGCTTGTGTCAAGTTCACAAAAAACTAGATAGCACAATATCTAATAATTTTAATCATATAAATCAATACAAGGATAAGGACAATTTCCATCCCATCCCTTAGGTATTGTAGACAGATCTATATCTGCTGGGTCAGGGTTGTCTTTGATACCGTCTTCATTCCAAGCTCAGACATATTTCCTTGGGCTCAGCACCCTATTACCAGCAAGCCAAATAACTTTCTTCTAGATCATCCCTCCCTCCAAACACTTTGTTTCCTAAAACAAAGACATAGTCAGACAAGGAGGTATTAATGGTACCCAGTATCAGTTGCTGACTGCCAGGTAGGTGGATTGCTTTCACTGGAAACGGGCCTTCATAGGACACCTTATCCACATACTTATGGCAACCAGTGTCTTGTCTCACTAAAAAGCCTGGTCACAATCTTTGACAACTTTGATCTCTATAATAACTTCAGTCTTTCCACAAAATCAGAAGTTTGCCAGAGCAGAGGTTCTACCTGCCTTTTGATTGGCTAGCTCAGGAGATGAGTAGGCAGTGCTGGCTGCAGGCATCCAGGAAAAGTTACAAATCAAAGTGATAGCAGCTTTCCTTATTCTTCTTTCTACACATGAGAACATGGGTTGTGACTAAATCCAAGACAGATTTCCAATGGGAACTATTAGTTTCAATTTTCTGGGAAAGAATTCCAGTGTCAAGACCTTCATTGTAGACGGAAGTTTCTGTCCAAAGATCTCCATTATAGATGGAAGTTTCTGTCCCACCCAGTCCTGCAGCCGTTTAGTCCCAAATAAACACACAAAGGCTTATATTAATTATAAACTGTTTGGCTGATGGCTCAAGCTTCTTATTGACTCACTCTCTCTTAATTATTAACCTGTTTCTATTTGTGATTCTCCATGTGGTCTTGGCTTACCGGTGATGCCTGGTCTCTTGCTTCCTTGGCAGCTACATGGCATCTCCTTGACTGTTCCTATTACCTTTCTCTGTCCCTGTTTGGATTTCCCATCTGTCTAAATCCTGCCTGACAACTGGTCGAAACAATGAGAGAAACATTTATTTACAGCACACAGAAGGACACCCCCTCCATGACTCCATCCAGTGTATGGTAAGAAGGCGCAGGTTTCTGTTCTACTCATTAACTGGACTTACGGCTTCTTCGATGTCAGAGACTGGATTCTCTCACAGGCTGAAAATAGGATTCCTGTGCTAGGCACTCTTCAGCTCTCTCCTCAGCTTTCTGAGCCACTGTACCATGAGCACAGCCATCAGAATAGCACTTGTGAACACAGCCATCAACAAGACCCGGTACAGTGTAGGAAAAGCCAAAGGAGACAAGGAGATGATCAGTTAAACTTCAAATGGGAAGAAGATGTCAGTTAAGCCGGGCTGAGGCAGTAATGGATGAGCTTTGTGCCCCCCCCCAGAGTCCTGAGCTGTATGGAGGGGGGATTGAAAAGGCAGAGATCACCCATTCAGATTTGACCTCCAAATCTGTCCTAGTAGAAGCTTGGGGAACTGAGAGGTTAAAGTGTTTCTATTTGACGAATCCAATGAGGAAGCAAGTCACCAAAACCTCCTTCCATCAGGACAAGAGATGAAAGCAGAATGGGGGATGAGGTGAGGGGGATTCTGGATTGAATCCAAGGTTCCTCAAAGCTAAAAGCTAAAAGCCAAAAGCTACCCTCACTTCCATAGCTAGAAAATCCTAAGAATGACCAAATAGTATAACAATCACAAGCTGGGCGGTGGTGGCGCAAGCCTTTAATCCCAGCACTCGGGAGGCAGAGGCAGACGGATCTCTGTGAGTTCGAGGCTGGGCTGGACCGATAGCCTCCAAAACAATACAGAGAAACCCTGTCTCGTAAAAACCAAAAAAAAAGAAGTATAACAATCACAAAAGCAGCTGTCTCCTAAACCCCCGCCCCACACACACACGTATCATCACCACTACTACTAGCTCTACAAGTTGTTCAATACCCCCTCGTGCTTGAAAGCTCAGCTGGAGTCAGAAAACATATGTGGCATGCAAGCTTCATTTCTTAAAGAGTAAATAGACTCCATGTGGGGAAAACAAGTCAAGGAGACAGGTTTTTTGTTGTTTTAGGATAAAAGAGAAGGAATGGGTGTGGGGAGTTTTCGTCTGAGTAGAAAGTTCAGCAAGCCAATCCAAGACGTGGTGCACTGGGGTCAAGAGAGGAGCTCCATGCCTGCCCCGAAGAGGCAAACATTCCATGTCATGGCCACAACCCAGCACCCGGAGTCAGGAGCCTAATTCCCAGCAGTGTGGCTGCCTCTCTGTGGGACTCGGCATCTCCATCTGTACAATACAGCAGTTCTTTAGCACACCTTAAAGTAGAATGTGGGTTTATAAACCATGGTGTCTTGTAGATCTTGGAGACAGGAGTTCAGGAATACCTGAACCAAGATTATAAAAAAAAGTGCAAGTCTTCAGCATGGAAATGCAAACTGGAGCCATGGAACTAGATAAAGGATCCAGAAGAACAAGCCTTGGGTCGCAAATGGCTCTGAGAGAGGTACAGGAAGGGGTGTAAGATATGAACACTGAGAAGGAAGGACTAAGAAGTAGCAGAGCCATCAAAAGCTTAAGCAGGGGGATGTGACAAAGCAAGCTGGGGTATCAAGCAGAGTTCTTAAGAAGTTGGGGCTAATCCTTTTCACTACAGTAGATCTCTCTGAAGACTAAAAAGGACAGACATGAGAATATGAGCAGTGGAGAACAAAATTCATATGACCTATAAAATCTCTCCTTTTGGCAGTGGTGTAGGCAGGGGGAGGTGCATTTATTGGAGTTAAAGGGAATGGTGGCACTTACCCAATCCTTTCTGGTGTCTTGTTGTGTAATATTGGGCACACTTCTCTTCCTAGCTACAAGGCAACATTTATCCAAGACTTTAATAACTTGGGTCCACAGGGTATGGACTGTAGATCCAGTCAGTCCTGGGTAGCCGATTCCAGTGAGGAACGTGGGATTGAAGTGAGGACTGCACATTCATCAACACATAGATGACCTCTCAAAGCCTGAACTGCCTTGAGTCACACAAGGACTTACAAGTTCATTTCAAAAGAATCACACCTGTCAATTGAAAACCTAAAACTAAGTACCTCCAAAAGCAAATATTTGTGGGAAGCCCTCTGAGCGCAAATCTCTGGGCTGGGCCTGAGGAGAGGCACCAGAAGATAAGGTGGTTAAAAATAATAAAGGCCAGAAAACTAGGACCCAGTTCTCTACCCTGCTGGGAGGATGGTCTCTTCCATAGTGACCGCTGGCCAGACTGTGTTCTCATCACAAGAATCAACAAAATGCAAGAAGGAACCAGTTTGCGTTCATTCGTTCTGTCCCTCAGAGATCAGGAAGAACTTTGCAAAGAATGTGTCATCTGAAAGACTCTGGTAGCTGGGATGGATTTTGACATTCAGAGGAAGGAAAAATGGATTCCAAACTGAGCGGACAGCATGAGCAAACGTTTTAAATGGAGAAGTGTACTGGATCCAAGGGATAAGCCAACGATTCAGAACCCCAGTCAGTGGGTCAATGTGAAATCAAGAGATGCTTTTAAGCAAAAAAATGGTAGGTGCCTAGCTATGTATGTCTGGCCAGGAAGGGGCAAAAAGGGTAAAATAAAAAATTGAGGGGGAAGGCTTCTTGGAAAACTACCAACACAGTCCAGAAATCACCAGAGGAATGAAGGAGCACTGAGACTGAAAAGAACAAGAGAAAGGAGACCACCACATGATCCCACTTGCACATGCAAGCCAAGAGTCACCTCATGGAAGTGGAGAGTAGAATGCTGGCTGCCAGAGGTCAGGGAGAGGCTAGAAGAGAGGCGATGAGGAGATCAGTCAATGGGTACAATGTTCCTGATAGGTATGAGGAACATGTTCTGGTGCCACAGTACTAAGTCATGATAATGTATTATGCATCTCAAGAGAGAATTTTTTGAATGTACTTAATGCCAGGTATCCTAATTGGATTACTGCACTTCACATGCAAGCATCAAAATACCACCATGTGCCCTATGAATCCATACAGTTGGTATGCATTAAGCGATAGTTCAAAGAAAAAGGTGGCTCCAAGGTTTTCCAGAACATGTCAATAGGGAACACAGAAGACTCAGGACTTGGAGGTGGATGAATTGAAGATACATTATTTTCCAAGACACAGGACTTGGGGGGCATGAATTGAAGATACATTATTTTTTCACCAAATTGATTTTGTCACATAAGATAAGTGCTAAGAGCAGAGGAAAAGAAGACTCATCAGAAATGAGTCACAGATCCCTGTTGAAGGTCAGGACACTTCGACTTTTACAGGGGTGGGGTGGAATATCAGATTCCAAAAGTAGCACACAAGGTTAATGTCGAGCAGAGGCAAAATGACCTTTAAAAGTCCTTGGAGAGATGAAACACTCAATGATGTGCTCCAGCCACACCATGAGGTAGGATCTGTGGGGCCTACAGAGATAGAGGTGTCATCTGAGACCGAAGACAAATATTGTCTGTCGTAGTCCCTCTTACAATCAAAATTAGAAATCTATTTCCTACTACCTATACAACGAATCTCTCTCTCTCTCTCTCTGTCTCTCTGTCTCTCTCTCTCTCTCTCTCTCTCACATCTCTGATGAATCCTTTTTTCTCTGCTCTTAGCACTTAACTTGTGTGATGAGAGATAGAGAGATGAGAGACAGAGAGATAGAGAGAAAACACCTAAGAAATAGAAAGTCTTGTTAAAGGGGGCTTCGATGAAGGCGGGCCTTCCACAGTGCCAGTTCTGAAACTAGGTGGGAGGAGTGGAAGAGGCCCCTGATGAAGGTGAGACCACAGGGCTGAGGTGTATGCCGAAATGTGCAGCTCCGTGAATGATGAAAGTGGGGCTGGACTAGAAAGACGGGGAAGAAGAAAATGAAAACACTGAAGAACATTCTTCCCATAGTTTGCCCATTGGGTGAAAGTGGGGGAGACTGGACTTGCCTGGGGCAGAAACTGAGATAAGAAAATGTGCAAGGGCATGGACTTGTTTGTAAAATAAGTTATTCGATAATAATAACTAACATGTATTGACTGTTTACTATGCACACTGTGTGGTTTAGTTAACCCTCACTCTACATTAATTAACCCCCTGCGATAAATCAAAAGATACAGGGACTTAGAGAAATCAAGTAGATATTCTGAAATGTCACAACTATTCAGTAGTGAAGTACTGGGAGGTGACCATCCTGAACACAGGCATCACATTTCTCTATTCAAGCAGAGAGGATTCTGGGTGCTACATTCCTTAAAAAAGGAAAAGCATTAGTGATGGTTCCAATTTTCCGTGGTCTGCCTTGTTAAACCCAGAACTTTAACTATCATATCAGTAAAAGGTGCTGATCACCCAAGAAAAGGATTCACAGTTCACTAGCCCCCACCCCATCCTTCTGTTTGAATGTTTAGACATCACTAAAAGACTCTTCCAGGATGCAGGAGCTACTATGTACCGACTTCATTCTACCACATTGGAAACTGAGAACTTCATGGAAGAGACAAGTTCCAGCATCTAAATTCGTTGAAAAGTAGAAAGATGAGGAAAAAAGGGGGAAAGGAAAAGAAAACAGGCCCCTGCAATATGTTTAAGATGAGCTGAGAGGCCAGGCAGGGGTGGCCTTTAATCCCAGCACTTGGGAGGCAGAGGCAGGTGGATCTCTGTGAGTTCAAAACCAGCTACACGGGGAAACCCTGTCTCAAAAAAAAACAATGATCCAAGAGACTGGTGGAGGTGAAAAGGGCAGGCAAGGGTACCTACCTGAAGAGTTTCCTCATCTACAGCATATCATGAAGTAAGTAATTACAACTGAGAAATAAGGGAAGCATTTGACAAAGGAACTGGGCCACAGACTTCAGAAGTCAGAGGCTGGTAATGCTGACGCTGCATACATCAGCACACTGCTCACTGAGCAGGTGTTAGGTGCCCAGATCCCACAGTTCTGCAGGCGAGATTGCTATGGCATAAAGACAGCAACATGGCGCCAGGGCTAAGCTTCAGGTGACAAGAGCCCTGTGAGGGCCGAAGTGGGCCATGACAATGGTCTCACAAACATGTAGGACCTCAAAAAAGGTGTGGGATTGACCCACCCTGAACGGATGACACATTCTAAGAGAAGAACATTCTAGAACATGGAGCCGATAAGAAGGAAGCATGATGACAAAAGAGGTTTGTGCTGCATGAATTCTCTGGAAAGAAGTGGATAATGAAATAAAACCCTAAAGGAGACAAGCTGATGGCCAGTGCCATGGTAGATGACAGGAAAGAGAGTGTTCTGTGCCATGAGCATCAGCAGGGAAGAGCACAGGAGAAAGAAGCCTTAGAGCAGACTTGGAAGGGTAGAATATTACCTTGGATTTCTAATCTAACCCAAAAGCACATTGGCTTAAAAGATGGAAGTTTACAAAATTCTTTCATACTCATTTTCTTCACTTTTCTGCATCTCAAATACCATTCCTTTAAAAAAAAGGGAAAAGAATCCAAAGAGATTGCATGTCTTTTCTAAGATCTTTGAGCCAAGTGTGAATGACCTAGGTCTCTCCCAAGAATCCATGGTTCCCATCTTGGCTCTAGGAGACTGTCCTCACCCGCTCTCATTTACTGTAAAGTGAGTGTGGGCTGTCTCGGAGATATATCTCCTTTGCCTCCTCAGAAGCACAAAAGAGCATAGCAGGCAGAATGCCCCAATACAACAAAGAGCAAGTCCCCCCACTCCTTGTTAGATTGCTTTTGTTAAGAGTCATTTGACAGGACCTGTGATTGATCATCCGCATAGCTGCCAAGTCTCTCTGTGGTTTTCCTGATAGACACACTCTCCCTACTAGGGACTGAGTAGGCAGACAGTTTCAAGGTTTCTCAGGACCTAGAAGCTGCATCATTTTCTAGGTGACTCAGTCATGAGACAGACTTTAGGCAGAGTATCTAATTACACAGGCCAGGTCAAGCTCAGGAATGAAAGCCCCTCTGCTGCTGGGCAGCTGACTGTCCTCTAAAGTGTCAGAGGAGACAGCCTTGGGCAATGGGCTGAGGACTCAAAGATGGCACTTCCTTCAACCATCCTCCAACACGGCAAGCTCACGCTACAGACTAAGAGATGTAATAAAGGGCTTAATGGAGGTTTTATGATGGGCTGGGAGGGTGCTACTTGGTTATCCAATTGGCAGTGTGCTCCAAGAGACAAGCAGCTCTCTTTCATGTGGCAAGGCTGACATGTTTAGATCATGCCGGAGGTGGAGGGAACAGAGCTCTGGAGTTTTTGCAACTCAGCACAGCTTCAGTGGGAGATGCCCAGGCAGCTCATCTCAGCCAGCCCCATGGGAGGGCTAGGCTAACAATGAGAAGAGGTCCCAATTCATGGAGAAGACCCTAGCTCTACTTGTCATATGAGACAGCCAGCATGCTGACAGGTCCAAAGAACTCCAACACCTGCCAGCATGCTGCCAGTGCAGCCGGAAAGGCCAACATCTCCCAGATGCATGCTTTCTTTGTCCATTAGGACCCTCGATGGCTATCAAGCCCTGGGGAAATGGGTCAAAATACACAAAGATATTGAAAATAAGGCAGGGTTGGAAATAAAGCTTTTTGAGTATCTGAAGGAAAGCAAAACTTTGTTTTACTCTATTAAATATACATAGTATAAACTTACCATATTAGCTATTTTTAAATGTCATGAAGTACACTCAAACTGAACTCATGCTGTTATGAGTCACTATATATCTATCATTAGGTGGAAAGATAATAATTTTAAATGCTTATACTAGAACTATATATAAGCACTGTGTTGTGCTATCACTGATGAAGTGGTTTCTCATGGAGGTGTGACTTAATAATTCTAAAGCTTCATGTACCAAGGTTGTCCAAATAAATGAATGTGGGTGAGGTGAAGCTGTGTTTCTGGTTGCTTTAGATAAGGGAAGGACAAGGCTAGAATAAATGACATGGTACTAGATTACAGTTGGAGATAGCAACAAGAACTCATTAACCTTTGCTTACTGTAGATACTGGTTGCTATATATGAAAATGAGCATAGCTGTGTTCATATA
This sequence comes from Mesocricetus auratus, assembly GCF_017639785.1. NCBI lineage: Eukaryota > Metazoa > Chordata > Mammalia > Rodentia > Cricetidae > Mesocricetus > Mesocricetus auratus. The sequence goes on along the minus strand of NW_024429194.1, from coordinate 34,728,627 downwards.
CACGTGCTAGCACCTCTGAGAAAACCTAGAAGCAATGACATTGACACTCTCATAGTAAACAAGCAGAGCCAGCACCAAGATCTTAGCTTCTATGATATCCACAGCACTGAAACTTCCCACCTGGTCCTAGTTTCTAATACTGCTAACAACAAAAAGGAACCAGGACTCCTTAAAGAAACAGTTGATTCTTGGATCAGGGACAAGGAAAAGACAAGATGAGCCCTGAGCAACTTGCAGTACCCCGAGTCAGAAAGTTCCAAAGATTGAAGAAATAGTGATATGTCAGAAAGACAGTGGATACCAGCTGAAAGAACTCCCAATGGCCAAAAACTGAATGGTATGTATGCCTGATGGAGAGGAGGCATGTGTATGCCATGGAACATCTGTGGAGGTCAGAGGAAAGTTCCGTGAAGACGTTTCTCTTCTGCTTTTATGTGGCTTCTGTGTACTAAACTCAGGTCATCAGGATTGGCCACAAGTATATAGATCTCAACCAGCAGACATATAAATACACACACACACACACACACACACACACACACACACACTTCCCCCACAAGAAAGCTATGTCTACTCCAACAAGGCCATACTTTCTAATCCTTTCAAATAGTGCCAATTCCTAAGCATTCAAATATATGAGGCTATGGGGGACATTCTTATGGGGGAAGAATTGGGGAGAAATGGCTTGAAAAAGGAAAGGTTACATCAAAGAAGGGCCTAAGGAAATAGAACAACCAAATGTATATGTTGTTAAAAGGAGTGGACTGGGAGAGGAGGGCTAATAAAATTGAAAATGATTGTGGAGTTTGTTCATAGTGAGTTGATATTGATTCAGCTATAACAAGTTTACCATAAGAATATATGATGCAACAACAGGTAAACTATGGGATGGGAGGAATTCTGTGTACTATCTTTGCTATTTTTCTGTATATCTAAAATCATAGTAAAGTAAAAGTCATCTAAAAATACTTACATTTTTTACTTTATTTCTGTAGGCATTTAATATGAGTCAGGGATGAATCCTTAGCAAAAATAAGATGTCTTTCAAGAGTAGGATGAATAAATAGGAGATAATGAGCAAGAGAGGAATGACTCCTGAGTGAGAGGGAACCCAGAACCACAGACACTGCATTTACAGATCTGAGTCCCTGGACAGACCACATCAGTTCACTCCATTCTCTAATTTATCGAAATACTGGCTCTCTGCACTTTTTGCTAGTGTTGTGTCAGCTGCCCATCAGAGTATAGTTCAAGATTGACTTTATAACCTACTAGGTATACAGTAGGTGTCATAGTTAGGGTTCCTATTGCTGTGATAAAACACCATGATCGCTGGTTGTGGTGGCACATGCTGGTAGGATTTGCTGAAGGAAGTGGAGGCAGGAGGTAAACAAGTTCAAAGCCAGTCTAGGCTACACATTTTAGGCTGAGTGGTGGTAGTACATGCCTTTGATCCTAGTACTTGGGAGGCAGAGGCAGGTGGATTTCTATAAGTTTGAGGTCAGCCTGGTCTTATAGTTCCACATCACAGTTTATCACTGCAGAAAGTAGTCAGTACAGGAACTAAACAAGGAAGGAACCTGAAGGCAGGAACTACATAGGACATGAGCCCCAAAAGGCAGGAACTAAATAGGACAGGAACCCGGAGGCAGGAACTGATGCAGAGGCCATGGAGGGGTGCTGCTTACTGGCTTGCTCAGTGTGACTTGCTCAGGCTGCTTTCTTGTAGAATCCAAGACCTCCAACTCAGGAGTGGCACCTCCCACAGAGCACTGAACCCTCCCACATCAATCATCAATAAGAAATTTACCACAGGCTTGCCCATAGGCCAATCTGGCAGGAGCATTTTCTCAACTGAGGATCCTTCTCTTAAAACGACTAGTTTGTGTCCAGTTGACATAAAACTAGCTAACTGTGCAAACATCTGAGCCTCTGAGGAACACTGCATTCAAACCACAATACATAGTATCAATGCATACAATACACTTAGTTAAAATGAGCTGTTATTGCCAAACAGTGAGAAAATACATTGAGTGAAATATATACAGTCACTTGCCTCATTGAAGAATGAAATCTAGTAGATAGCACCCAGTGGCCATGAGTTATTCCCCTGTCCCTGTAGACCTGAAAGGAGACTGATCCAGAATATGTGGTCTAATGATGAATATCACTGTACATGTCAACATCCAGTCATCTTCTCCCATCTAAACAAAAATCAACACATATCATATAACAAATGCCCTGTTGTAAAAATCACTTTATTATAATGCTGAACTATAACATTTAGTAAATTAAACAAAATTGCATGGCTATCACCATAATTTATAAATATTCTAGATAAAATACTAAAAATCAAGCCTGTCATAAAAATTTCAACATACAGTCCTACTTTTCATAGAAAACTATGATAGAGTGTGTAGTGCTACTATAATACTATTGCATAGAGTATTCCTGAAGTATAAAAGCAGTCTTTTCTAAATGATTAAGACTCCTCCTTCTTGTCTCCCTATCAAAGGAAGAGTGTCTTTTTTTTTCCGAGACAGGGTTTCTCTGTATTGTTTTGGAGGCTGTCCTGGAACTGGCTCTGTAGACCAGACTTGGTCTCGAACTCACAGAGATCCACCTGCCTCTGCCTCCTGAGTGCTGGGATTAAAGGCGTGCGCCACCACCGCCTGGCTAAAGATTGTCTTTTGACTTCCATTTTTGCCAGCAAACCCACAACTTCTCAATCCCCACCCCTCTCTCAAATCACAGTGTCCCCAGAGTGGTGGTTCAATATCAAAAAAAACCCTCAGTAAACAGCATCACTTCCTCTACAGAGTAGTCCATTGTATCTGCATTTGGGTTTTCTCCCCCACTGGAGGCTGGCCTTCACCCTAGGAGCACAGCTTTCCCCCAGCAGACAACAATTATCACTTGGTTGGGTCCCAGCTTATTACTAGCAAGACAATAACGCCACAAAATAAAAATAGCAAGTGTCACTGATATGTTGATAATGTAACATTTGTTTCTTTCAGCATCCCACTCAAGGAACAAAATGACAGACTCTAGAGATCCCCCAGGGAGGGCTTTACCCTCCCTGGGGAATAGAGTGGGATTGGGTGAAGGGCTGGGGGGGGGCAGCGGACATGGAGGGGAGGGAGAGGGAGCTGAGAATGACATGTTAAGCAAGCTTGTTTCTAATTTAAATATATAATAAAAAGTGTTTTTTCTTTAAAAGAATACTTTCTATCTCTTTGGTATTCAGCATAGTCCGGGAAGAAAGGACAAGGATTTTTGCCCTGTTAACCCTGAAAAAAAACTGGAGGAGAAGAAACATATCCTCTACTAGAGAGAATAAGACCAACACTAGGAGAGAAGTGCAAGCAATGTGCCTAAATGAGGGGTGAGAAGACAGGCTTTTCTGAATTCCTGCACTGTCTGTGAATGAGTCCCGCCCCCTGCTCCCTATTTGAGCTAGGAATTCTTCATCTTCCTGTTACACCCCCAGATACACCATTCCTCTTTCTAAGTTTTGCAATTAACAGTTGGTTTATAATACTTTCAAATAAATGCAGCATTTTTGGTTAGGTGACAAATTAATTAAAAAACAAACAAATGGATAGCTCTGATTAAAGCAACCCACTCATCCTTAAATAAATACTTACTGCTCCATGGAAATGGAGTGATGAGCATGGGTTACCCTGTTCTTACATAGAAGAGATAAGGAATTGGGGGGTGTTCACTAGCATACATTAATTACATCTAGTGGCTTAATTATACCATCTGCGTACATGCATTTAATATACTTTGGTCATATCCACCCCTCAACTACTCAGTTTTGCTCCTTACCTCTTTCCATATCTCTAATAGTTCGCCTTTTACTTTCATGCCCTATGTTTTCTTAGAGCTATATATTTTATACTGCAGTACATGGAGCATCTTTAAAGTTTCATAGAGTTGACTGGGATTCTGATTTTTATGATCACAAATGCTGAGATTAGCACTATAAATAAAATATGTATCACAAAACTACAGAAACATATTAAGGGCTATTTCAAATATTGTTAGAAATGTTGTTCTAATCTCAAGCCAAAATTCATTTTTTTAATGAAACCCAAAGAGAAAGTTTAAAATCAAACAATCTAACAGAATACAATCCAAATACTTATTGATCTGATACACAATAACAAGAATATATATATATATTATGAAGAATGAATTAGCCATGACTGTAATCCAGCAGTGTAGCACAGTGCAAGCTTGATGACCCCAAACCAGAAGCAGACTTTTCCAGAGATAGTTAAAGAAATACATGTAAACTAAGGTTAAGCTGACAGGAAAATTTTAGAATGCACCGGACAAAGCAGAAAAGAAGTGCCCATACAGAGAGAGATGAGAGCAGAGAGTTGACAGTCAATTGCAGTTTGGAAAATGACATCAGAATTCTGGAGTAGATACAAGTAACACACAGTTTGGCCAGGAGGCTGACAGGGACACATGTGCCCTCCCAATCCCTGTAGGATAAGCTTTGTTAGAACACATTTAATCCCAGAGGTTCTTAGGCACAAAGCAGTCACTAACTGTGATCTAACACACTCGATCTCATTGCAGTGATGGTGCACTGGGTAAACACTGGCCTGCACTCCAGAGATTTGGTGAACAGACACAGGTTCAAAGTCCCAGTGAGATGGCAGAGAAGAGCTTGGCCTTTCAGGTGCCAAATCCTAAAACAGGTTGAAGTCATCCCTGCTCTTCCAGTCAAAATTGGTTCAAAAGTCTGGGAGGCATCAATTGGCCCAAATTATGTCCCCCAAGATTCATATGCTGAACTTCTCACACAAAAGTTGATTGCACTAGGAGTTGGGTGGGGCCTTTAGGTTATTGGGTCAAGAAGGATAGAGTCCTCATTACTGGGATTGGCATCCTCATGAATGAGTCTCAGAGAGATAGACAGACCCTTCTACCATGCAGAACAATGACAAGGCAAAAAGGAAGCTCTTTCCAGACACTAAATACACTGGCGCCTTGATCTTTGACCCTGTAGTCTCCAGACCTGTGGGAAATAAATTTCAGTTTATAAGCCACTAACTTTATGGTATTTTGTTGGAGGATTTTGAATAAACTGAGACAGACTGATTATGTGGGTGGAGTTGGAGGATCCCAGACATGAGAAGAAAAAAGAGCATGGACTGAAAACCAGGCCAAGCCTAACATCCCCTTCCTGAGAGAACTAATGCTTTTATGACTTGTAGACACTACTCTGACAACCCAACCAAACAGGAACATAACACAGCCACAGTCACGAGAAAACAATTCTTTTCTTATCTATCATTGTGCTGTGAACACATCTCATATCTTCAATAAATGTATTGAATGAGTGAACACCCACATGCACAGCCATCTGTTTGGTAGATCGTAATTTGATCTTCCAAAATGGTTAGTTACAAATCCTCTATCATGTAAAGAATTCCCTAAAATGCAATTTGAAATACAGAGACATCAACAGGTTCCATATTTTATGATTCTGTTTGTATAGTATTTTCTAAAAATAAAACCATGGAGATATGGAATAGATCAGTGGTTTTTAGGGGTTGGGAAGAGAATAGAGGGTGTGGATAACAGGAAAGAATTCCACTGTGGTGGCAGTAGCTCTGTATGTGGTCTAGGCCCGAGGCCCTATGAACTATAGATAGAAAACAACGTCATAGAATTAAACACAAAGACATAGAAAGGTAAGTGCATGCCAGTGAAGTCAAATCTGAATGAGGTCTACAGTCTAATTAACTGTGTTATGTCTATATTAATTTCTTGGGTTTGATAATGGGAAATCGTGATTTAAAAAGGTGGAAAGCACTTGCATTAGTTGCTTTTCTGCTGTTGTGATAAAATACCATGACCAAGGCACCTTACAGAAGGAAGAGTTTATTGGACTTATGGTTCCAGAGGGATAAGACTTCATCACCATCATAGTGGGGAGGTGTGGCATCAGGCAGGCATGGCAGCTGGAGCAGCAAAGTGAGAGTTTTTATCTGTTAAACCACAAGCACAAGGCAGAAAGAGTGAACTGGAAATGGAGCCAGTCTTTTAAACTCTCAGGCCCAGCTCTGGTAACGCACTTCCTCCAACAAGGCCACACCTCCTAAACATCTTCAAATAGCACCACCAACTGGGGGCCAAGTGCTCAAATCCAGAGACTATAGGGAACATTCTCATTCAAACTACAAGAGCATCTCTCTCTATTTCATATGTGTGTGTGTGTGTGTGTGTGTGTGTGTGTGTGTGTGTGTGTATGCAAGTGCTCAAATCCAGAGACTATAGGGAACATTCTCATTCAAACTACAAGAGCATCTCTCTCTCTTTCATGTGTGTGTGTGTGTGTGTGTGTGTGTGTGTGTGTGTGTGTGTATGCAAGTGCTCAAATCCAGAGACTATAGGGAACATTCTCATTCAAACTACAAGAGCATCTCTCTCTCTTTCATGTGTGTGTGTGTGTGTGTGTGTGTGTATGCAAGTGCTCAAATCCAGAGACTATAGGGAACATTCTCATTCAAACTACAACAGCATCTCTCTCTCTTTCATGTGTGTGTGTGTGTGTGTGTGTGTGTGTGTATGCAAGTGCTCAAATCCAGAGACTATAGGGAACATTCTCATTCAAACTACAACAGCATCTCTCTCTCTTTCATATGTGTGTGTGTGTGTATTCATGTATGTATGCATATAATACCTACACATACTGTAAGACTTTCAGTATATTATTTAAATTTCAAAATTAGGCAAAAGAAATTGTCTCCATAATCAATGTCAATGTGAGGGCATAGCTAAAATTTTGATGAAACAAGGAAAATCTATGAGACAGATCTTATCACTAACTGGATAATAATGCATAATATTAAGAGATTAAATTTAAACTTTAAGTAATATTAGTGTTGAGGGATTTTTAGGAGTCCTTGTCTTCTCTTGGATAGATGTGAAATATTTATGGCAGAAATGATATGTGGCATATGATGTAGCTACAATTAATACTGGGAGGAAGATTGAGAGAAGAAAGAAACTGCTGTGTCCCTCATGATTTCTTCTCCATCCTTAAAAAGATCCTGCATGGCTGTCATATAGTCTGGTTTTGTTAACATTTATGTAGGACCCTTGTTTAACCCTGACAACTATCCAATAGGATAGTCTCAACTTTGGCTTCTGAAGTGTGAGTGTTGGGGCTGATTAGGCATAAACAGACTGGGAGCTCGTTTTTTCCACTTGGTCACTCTTGTTGAGACCAGTCTTGGTGAACTTCCAGTTGCTATAACAGAAAAGCTGAGCAATCTGTAAGGAGGGCAGATTAATTTTGGATCACAGGTTTGGAGGTTGCCACTCATGGTCATTTGATTCCAGTGCTTCTGAGCCCATATGTGGTGATGTCACAGCGGGGAGCCCATGGTGGAACCTTATGTCAGACAAGAGGCAGAGAGATTGAGGCAGGCATGAGATAACCCCTTCAGAGGTATGCCCCCTAGTGGCCCAATGTCCCCACATATTGCCCATCTCCCTAACAGCCTCCTCAGCTATGAACCCATCCATCAACGACTCTTCCACCGATGAGTTAGTGCTCTTATGGCCAAAGTGTCTTGCAGCAGCACCAGCTGCTAGGAACCAAGCCTTCCCCACAAGAGCCTTGTTGAGGGAGATTTTATTTCCAAACAGCACAATTCTAAGCCATCATTGGAGGAACCCATGACTGAACAGGAAATGGATTCAAGATCTACCTCGGATCTATACATGTGTCTTCCCTTGAAATAAGCCGCAAGCATAAATAACAAAGACGTCTCTACACATTCCGCTGGCACACCATGGCTCAACTCACTGAACCCCAGAAGACAATCGCTACTCTAACACATCCCATGCCTCACGTGGGACTGCTGCAAAGAGAGGCTTTCCAGACACACCGAACTCTGAAAGGGTAAAAACAATTTGACTTTTCAACTTTCCAAATGTTTAAAAAATTAAATGAGAGTTACCTCCTTAAATATAACTGTGTGGACAGACAGACTGCCTTAACAGAACCTGAAAATCCTCGGCTGTTACCTATATTATTTTCCACGTCTCCCTACAAGAAAGCTCCATCTGCCTTTCTCCGTGTGATGGAAGTCATAGAGTGTTCTCCTCCATCCCTTCCTCTTTTCTGCCCCCTACTTTCCTAGCATCAATCCAATCCTTCCCCACAACCATCCACTGCACACCTTGTGGTTGTTGGGACTTCCTTACCTCCATCACCACCCCAGCCTTCTGAGCAGCAGGTACAGAGTGAAGCAGGCTGCCTGGGTCTCTCACAGTGTGATGACAGCTCCTAGATGCTGGAGTTCATGCCAGTCTTTCTCCAAAGAACCCAATAGCCAGCTACCAAGGATGTCCTGCCCTAATCTACAGCACCACCTTGGGGAGCTGCCATATTTGAAAGGAACACCAGGCAAAAGTGTAGCTAGGAAACTGGACATTCAAGGGGCTATCTTCTCCCTCCATGGAGGGCAACATCCACAAGGCATCCCTTCTATGATTCTGGCTTGGAGAAGAAATCCCTATTGTCTCTAAATGCTCAACATTTTAAGTGGTCTTTCCATCAGGTTCATGTTTATCAAAATTGAAGACTATATCCCAAGTTACCCCTGAACTAAAGCAGAATCATATTCTCCTCAGAGAACCCTGTGCAGAAAAGCAACCTCAGGCAGGGAAAGCAAGGCACACCTAATGTGAACTGGAGGAAAATGGAAAATAGAGCAACCGAAGCCAACACTACAATTTAGTGTTTGTGGTTGAGGTAGGACAGGCATCTGGTCTACTGAGTCTGCCCTTGGCCAATGTGCTTCAGACTCCTTGCCAGGAGAAACCTCCTTCCCAGCTCTTCCCTTTGAAGCAGAGAGGATCGCCTTCCAGCTGGGCAGACTGGCTTGCTAGTTTAAACCAAAGCTCCCACCTACAATTACTTACTCTTCCTCTTGAGAGCAGGTCACCGTTCTTCTGGTTCTTGGGGCTAGACAGTCTGTGTGGTCAGATCTCCAGCCCCTGCTTCATGCCTGAGGGGCTGGTCTTTGAACACAGAATCCACAGCTGGGATGTGGTTAGATTTGGCTTTTAAATAACAGAAGAGAGGAATCCAGACATTTTCTCTGCTACCTCTGTGCTTCAGGGTGGTTCCTGTGGTAATTCATGCTTCCCTATTGCGGCTTTCACAGAGGAGTATCCCCTGCCTAACTCAGCCCTCAGGACTTACAGTGCCCCCATGCTTTGTCCGCGATCGGTGCTGACCTCTCCATTGCTAGTCAGCACTATCAGTGCTGACCTCTTCCGGGGCAGTTTGTCACTCTGTACCTCTTCACTCCCGATTGTTCCTCTAAAATCCCACCCTCCTTTTCTGAGGTCCTGTCTTCACAGAGCCTTCTTCGGTAAGTTGCTCCTAACTAGATCCTGCTTGTCCTTGTCACACTCAGACCCTTGTTAAGACAAAAATTGCTAGGCAAGACCCTGCATCAGGGATGTTCCACCTCTGGTTGCCTGAGCTCTTGTGTCTTAGATTTCTGTCCAGATCCTAGCTTCACCTCCTTCAGGACTCTGCTCACATATCACCCAGCTAGACATTTTTCCTGTGACACGCCTCATCCTCTAATACCTGTCACTCTGTCTCTCACCCCTGACCTCCTCTCACTGTCTCCATATTGTTTCATACCTTCCCTAGTTATCTGCATGCTATTGCTCTTCTCTGACTATAAAAAAAGTACTGAGTAAATAAGGGTTCTGTGAAGACATTAATTGACTCTTTCCTGTGGAGCAGCAGTTTCTTTAAATATGTAAGTTTTGGCCTTTAGAATGGGCCATTTTGCACACCATTTCCTTCAGATACCCATGTCTTAGCTAGGATTATTATTGCTGTGATGAAAAACAATGACCAAAAGGCACATCAGAGAGGATAGAGTTCATTTGGTTTCCACTTCCACACTACTGTTCATCACTGAAAGAAGTCAAGACGAAAATTCAAGCAGGGCAGGATCCTGGAGACTATGGAGGGGCGCTGCTTACTGACTTGTTCCCCATGGCTCACTGAGCCTGCTTTCTGATAGAACCCATTCCACTGGGCCCTCCCACTTCAATCCTTAATTGAGAAAATGTCTTAAGGCTTGCCTACAACACAATCCTATGGAAGCATTTTCTTAATTGAGGTTCCCTCCTCTCAGGTGACTTTAGCTTGCGTCAAGTTGACATAAAACTATTCAGTACACCCGAACAACCCATGCATCCCTGAAGTCCATTCTCTTTTTCACAAATATTTTTCTCTCTAGTGTCCATGTCAGATCCTTTGTTCAAATCCAGCTTTGCATTGTGACTTCTTTATGGCGTCTTCTTTCTACTATTGATTTTTCTTTTCTAGATTCCAATTCTTTGTTTGTTGCTATAGTTTAGCTGCATGGGGCTTTTTTCTTTTCTTTTTGTCACATTTTCTATTTCCTTGCCAGGCACTTCAATCTAGATAAATGCAAACTAACCAACCCCCAGACCTATCCTAGGCAAATGCTAGAAACTAAAGATGGGGACCTCTGGAAAGCAGAGAGAGAAGAGGCCCCTGTGAAACAATGGTCCTAATGATGTGGAGGTTGTGCTTTCCTCATCGAAATTTAAGGAGACAAAAGGCAAACGAAGCCAGAACACTTTTCTTTTTTTAAGTTCTGGAAGCAAACGCCTTTGCATACAGAATAGTATAGCCAATAGAAATACAGGACTGAAAATGAATAAAAACATTCCAGGCAAAGAAAAGTTAAAAAGGCTTCTTTCCTTTTGGTCAGAACTGCCCTTAAATTTCGTTACAAGGAAAACGTTCGACAGAGAGATCAAGATGCTAGGAGGAAAACTAGATCAGGAGTGAAGGGAAAGAACAGAGAGGATAAATATTTGGATGACTATCAGAGACACTTCTTCTATTGTGTCCTTAAAAACTGTATTTAATGATTAAATACCAAACAAAGGCCATTGTCTGGTGGGGCTTTCAGTGTATGAGGATGCAACAAACTTCCGTATTGTACTTGAAAGAGTGAAAGACTGAATCAAAGCATGCATATACGCATGACTGTGTGTACATATATGTTGATGTGTGTATATGTATACATAGTAATTTAAAGAGTAACCATCAATCACCCCCCCCTTACAAGGAGCCAAAGCAAAAAAAAAAAATGCAATAGGTGCAGTGAAATGCACCAGAAAGAAATGTTCCAGTGAGGGCACCCAAGGAGAAAGAGAGAACAAAAGAATAGAAGAAACAAATGGGAAGCAGAGAATCAAGCAGTAATGCTGGATCCAAGTGCATCAGGGATCATGCTGTGTGAAGCTCATTGGAGATGATGGGAAGTCATGTGCTGCAAAGGGTGTTTGGGTGGATGGCCACAGAGGCAAGGGTGGTCCCATAGATCACAATGGACTGAAAGATACCCTACTCTACTGATGGCATAGCTACCATGCTTGCATAGCACAACATATGACATGTGTTTGTGCTGATGCTGAGGTCAGCAAACCTAATGTCTGCTAGTCATAATGAAAAAAAGAAAAAGAAAAAGTGGTACATTTTGGGGGCTGAGAGATGGGTTAGCAGTTAAGAGCGCCAACTGTACTTGCACAGGACCCTGCTCATCTGTGACTCCAGATCCACACGATACATCGCCCTCTTCTGGCTTCCACAGGTACTGCATACATGTGGTGCATAGACATGTGCAAGCAAAACATGAATACACATAAAAATGAATAAAATTAAAATTCACACAAGAACCCCTCCTGGGTGCTGTGCCCAAATTCTGAATCTCAAAATCACCAAGAGGTCCATTTCAATGCAAAAGCAAAGAGTCTTTTATTGTAGTTGTTTAACATGCTAACCCCATTAACTTGGATCTTTGATCCATTCACCACAGTGGATGGCCAGAGAAAGACCCCCAAGAAACCACGAGGCAGGGATCTTAAAGGGCAATGTAAGGGGAGTGTCTAGGGGTATGCAACATTCTCAGGATTGGTGCGCTTCCAGGTTTGGACGACCTGCCCTTTGTTGATTGGTCAACTGGTTGTTATGGCCCATAGGCCTTCCCAGGGCGGTTGCTATGCTCTGCACATCACTGCTATGCACTTGTCAGTAAAGCACACCCAAAGCCATAAAGCACAGCCCCGCCAGCTAACTTCTGATTGGTTCCTTGCCACAAGGAATGCATTTGACCTCTTAGTGACCAGGACAGGAGGGGCAAGGTTATATAAGCACATGATAGCCTGTCATGGCTGTTAAAACAGGGTACAGTCGAGATGATCATAAGTCACTTTAAGGCATTGTCCTCGGAAGCCCCTCCCTCCCTCTCCATCCTCTCTGAAATACTTTCTTATTCCCAATACCCACCACAGTACAGAAAGGTTTTCTTCCAGATTTGCAGCCCCTAAAGGCTGGCATCATTTCAAGACCATCGGATGACATAGGATACACACACACACACACACACACACACATGCACGCACGCACGCAGGCACGCACGCACACGCAAACACACACATGCGCAAGTAAAGATTAAAACAGGAGAGAAGTCCATTCTTCTGAATGTTATATGCTTTCCTTCCTACCCAGGCCATAATTAGAATGCTTCTCCTGGTCCTCTGTCTACATCTCACTTCCTGGTTCAGGGCTGCACCAGGGTTCAGAAGACTGGGAAAAATTAATGAACCTTGTCTCCCAGTCTTGCTGCTATTGCTTACTTTCAACTTGAGTGACTGTCCCATACATCCTCCCCCCCCCCCCCCGCTTTGCCCTCAGTGGAGGAGAGTTTGCCTCCTCTGTCTCATCCAGAACCTGAGTCTTCCTGTGTCTTCAAGTGTTGCTATATTTCCTAATATAAAAAACAGTAAAACAAAATAATCAAAACAGTTGCTGATCCTGGATCTGTCCTTTTGCAAGACCGAAGTCTGACTGTTTTTCTCCTAATGTGACATGACCCAAGATCTAGACTAAAGTTCCAGATAAGCTCTATGGAGAATTTCAGGATTCTAACGAGTTGATTAAATTGTGCTGAAGTACAGCTGAGCTCCAAAACTTGGGTGCCAAGGCAATCGTGTCCTTAGAACACCAATAACCAACTCTGATCAAGGCTTAGATCGTCTCTGGTGCTTAGATTCTCCAAAGGGAATTCTCACAGTTGTGGAGAGCTTATATATGCAGGCACCGCGCTAGACACTTTCCCCATGTTATATAACTGGGCCCTCACCGCAGTCAGGAAAGTGGCTTTTAATTACAGCATTTGCAAGGTATAAAATCAGAATGTCAGTCACATCTGGACAAGTCCCAGATGAGCGAGCCACACTTGTCCTTGTTCCACACATCCTACATCCCTTGACAAGTGCTCTTGCGCCCCCCAAATCTGGGGTTGTTTATCCAGTGAGGCTCCAGAAATCCGTTCATTAATGTAATGATTAGCATAGCCTAGGTCTTCTTCCTACCCCACATCATTTCCCCTATCTCCATGTTTCTTTTGACTTCTGTTTTATTCTCAGAACCAGTTGCCACTGTCTAGCCATTCAGAACCACTGGGATGATGACCTACATGTCTCAGTTTCTGTCTGCCTGTCAGAGATTCTGACGCCCAGCCCTCCTTCTCCCTGCCTCCCCACCACAGCCAGTTTAAACTCCCATGCCAGGAGCCCTCTTTAGGCATGACCAGGGCCCCAGACTGTGGCCAAACCTGTCTTCCTGGTTCTGGCTCCTGGTTTTGTTTTGCTTTTCTTTCTTATCTCCAAGCCTCTTAGAGAACCCCAGATCCACCCTCCAGGATTCCATTAAAAGGATTCTTATAACCAGTGAGAGATGGGTGGAATGGCCTTTGAGTTTATTCAACTACTCATTTTCTGTATCTCTCTGCTTCCTGTAAGGCAGGTGCCAGCTGGCTCCATGGAAGGACAAAGAGGCACAGGGCAGAGCTTCTGCTCTGTACACAGGGAGTGCCAGGTGACACCTTTTCTTGAACCTCACCAACACAGGGCAAGCATTTGCCCTCAGACTTTAAGATCTTGACAAAGCATTGGTTTCCTGGCCAGCCAACAGATCCCAGCTCAGTAGGTATGACTGGGAACAGAATTCTACAGTTTTAACCAACCACCATTTTCAGGCAATTCTGATACAGGGAGAACACAAGTGTGTCTTTAAAACCTCTAGACTAATGATTTTCAAACCAAGCATGGTGGCACAGGCCTATAATCCCAACTGCTTGGGTGGATGAAGCAAAACAATTATAACTTCTAGACATGCCTGGGCTACAGAAAGGTTAGCCTGTGCAACTTAATGAAGCCGTTTAAAACTAAAAAAAAAGAGTCTGCTGTGAAAGACTCTTTCCTAGAAATAAATGATGGCACACAAAAGACTGGAACAGTGGCAATATCAATAGACATGCTAACATGGGCAAACATGCTAACATGGGCAAACATGCTAACAGGGTTCCATATTTGGACAAAGAACTACAGACAGCTAATGACAACTGAGAGAGAATTAGCCTCTCCCAAATATGAGCCCCCTAATTGTTTACCCAATACAAAATAGTCATCCCTGAAACCATATGCACACAAACAACAAAAGCAGACTCAGGAAGTTGTATTTATATAGTTGTACACACATGTATATGTACATAACGAATGCAACCATGATAGTAAGAGAAAAAAAGTTTGATAGTGGGTAGACATGGGAGGGGTTGGAAGGAGAAAAGAGAAGATGAAAGTGATATATTTCCACTTTAATTAAAAATGGATTTAAAACAATTAAGTAAAATGCAGGGTAAGGATGTAGCTGATTGTGGAGTACTTGCCTAAAATGCACAAACTCCTAGTTTAAACCCCCAGTAACACAGAGAGGAAAGAAAGAATGCAAGGAAGGAAGGGAGGGAGGGAAGGAGGGAGGGATGGAGGAAGAGAGGGAGGGAGAAAGGGACAGAAGGAGGGAGGGAGGGTGGGAGAGAAGAAAAACTATTAAAGTTGGCATTGTAATACTTGTCAATAATCCCAGCACTAGTAAGACTGAACAAAAGAATCAAGGCTAACCCGGTTTACATACTAAGATTGTCTCAAAAACAACAGAACAGTAAGAAGCAGATAAACAAAAGCAGGAGCTGGTTCCCTGTAGCAACATTTATATTAGCAGGCTGCTATCAAGAGCAGACTGCCATTCTCAGTGCTGGGCATGATCTGTTGTCATTGTTATTGTTTGTTATTGTTGTTGTCTGAATCAGTTGCAATAGCATCGGCTGTGACTTGCCTGGAACCTCTGAGGCAGCAGCAGCACTAAGTTTGCACATGTGTTATGTTTAGTTCCCAAACCTCTTCAGGATCAGGGTTACTATCTCAAATTTTAAAGAGGACAGAATTGAGATATGGGAAGCAAGGCAGGTCATAGACATTGTAGGCCTGGATTTGAAATCATGTGGCCATAAAGACAGTCTTCATTCTAAGGCACCCGCACTTCCTCCTGTCCTGATAATCGACCATGGGGGAAAAGGAAGAGAGATTATTATATATGAGCTCTGCATAGTGTACGCCTGGCTCTCTTCAAACTAGAAAGAAATATTACTGGTCATAAAGAAAAGCCTCTGACAATGAGCCCTTGGGAAGTTGTGGGTTCTTTCACTAGATAATGTTAAAATAAAGAATTTCATTGTTTAGTTTGCTGGCCTCCTGAAGATGGCGGGATGGAAAGAATGGTGCCCCACCCCCACCAAACTTTTTCAGGCCAATCATTCCACTGACCTTTGCTCCCAACTCAATACCTGTCTCCACTCTGTGCCTGGCAGCTTTGCTGGACACTGGGTACAAACATCTGGAAAGCAGGTGCTTGATTTTGTAGGTGCTAGAGTATGCACAGCTGAGCTCCACAGCTGAGGGGACCAGGGGGGAAATGTCTTATATTGATGTAGCACCTTCCACTCTCCCTAAGCCCCCTTCAACAGGGAAGTGATTGGGGGTGGGCAGGAGGTGACTGGGGGGCCACCAGCTGTGGAGCAGCTGCACAGGGGAGCATGGGAGCTCTCACAAGGAGAGCAGGAAGGGAAACACAGAGTGCAGACAGCCTCGGAGAAAGGCTAAGGAAGTGGACGGAAAGAGTTTAAGGCCTCTGCCTGTCTGTTTCTCTAAGGAAGTCCTGGTTAAAATCAGAAAGCTATAAGTGCTATTTCTCCTTGGGGAATACAAAGGAGTGAGGCAAGGGGCAATTGTCTATAATTTAAAACCAAGCCGCACACAGCATTTGTCTGTTCCTCCTTTCCCATCCCTGCTCCAACCTGAAGTTGGTTTTGCTGACTGACTCATGGGTGCTGATGGCCTAGGTTTGCATTTCCCTTAGAGCCCTTGACTCTCACCCCAAGGCCTCACAATACCTGGAGGCAAAGGAATGAGTGAAGCTTGCACGGCTGCGGGATGCTTCTCCTGCAGTTATACCAATATGAAACACTCTGATTATGAGTCATGAGCCAGCCTGAGTCATCTTAGATACCCCAAGAGCAAGTCTACACAGTCCCTGAAGGACTCCTAGGCCCTTCACCACTGTTCCCAGGAAGACTAGTTTCTACTGTGAGTACCATGCAACTCCCAGAGCATAGCCTGGAAACATCTTCTGTCAGCCTTGCTATTAACATTTGTCTTCTCTTTTCCTCCCATTCCAAGATAGACAGAGTCTCCTGGTAGGTTTAGGCTTTTAGAAATAACAGCCACAGTTGAGCAGACACTCACTTGGTAATATCTTCCAAGCAGGTGGACCCAAGTTCAATCCTCAGAACATAGAAAAAGGAAGTGGGGGTGGGGGCAAGTCCAGTATGGTGTCACTTGGTTATAGTCCCAGTTCTTGGGAGGCTCCAGAAGAATTCCTGGGGCCATCTAGCCAGTCAGCCTAGTGCGATGGACAAGTTGCTGACCAGTGAGAGACCCTGTCTCAGAAATAAGGTGAACAGCATGAATGACACACCACACAAGATTGACTCTCACCTCCACACAAATACATTTCCACCTGGGTGCATGCACACATTCACACACACACACACACACACACACACACACACACACACACACACATACACACAAGCATGCTAGTTTTAATTTCAGTCCTCTATCCCATCTTTGTGCAAAGTTAAGAATAAAATGTGATACATATGTTTACCATCTTTTGTATGCTTTATCATAGCAGTTTGTAAATGTTAGCTCACTTTATTCTATTATTTTTGAGATTATAATATAATCACAACATTTATCCCTTCACTTTCCTCCCAAGCACTCCCAAATACCCCTCCCCGCTCCTTCAAAACCATGGCCTACTTTTTTCATTTATTGCTAATGCATGCACATAGTGTGTGTGTGTGTGTGTGTGTGTGTGTGTGTGTGTGTGTGTGTGTATTCCTAAATACAACTTTCTCAGGCTGTGTAATGTTACTTGTATGTATGTTTTCAGTGCTTCAAAGGCACTAAGCTGGAAGTGACCAAGTTTTAAAGAATTGACCAGGACACTTAAAGAAGGAACATTTCTAACAGTTTGAGTCATCAGTAAATGGCATTTCACATTTAATTTTTAAAAACAAAATTGCATTTCTAAACATCTGAATCTAGTAATGTTTTTATCTGGGGCACATGCTTCTTACCAGCTAGTAAAGTCAAAGTGTGGCCTCTGGAAATAAAATGGAGCACTTCTGCAACTGAGGAAATGGAAGTCACAGAAATTCCAAGTAGAGTCTAGAGTGGTGGCGCACACCTATAATCCCAGCCCTCAGGAGGCAGAGGCAGGTGGATCTTTCTGAGTTCAAGAGCAGCCTGGTCTACAAAGCAAGTTCCAGGACAGCCAGGGCTGTTGCTCAGAGAAACAGTCTCAAGAAGAAATTCCAAGTAGAACCATCAGATAGGAAAACCTTTTTCCATTGTGAAAAATATAACCTATGTATCACCACCCCAGATCTCTCTTGAATGCTTCCTGCTCAAATGTCTTGGCCTGTTGACTATAACACAATTTGGCCAAAATCCTTACTCTTCAACCCCTCGAACATCACCCCTGATCTTATATTCTCTGCCTGCCTTAGTCTATTGTTTATAACAAATTACCTGAGGCTGGGTACTTTATAGGGGAAGAGTTAAAAAAAAAAAAGAGTTAGTACCCTGAAGGAAGTAGCTCAGAGTCTCCTGAATGAATATAATATCACTGCGATAAACAATCTCACATTGTCACATGCTAAGTCAGAAGAGAACCCTGCCAGGAAACCAGGGCTGACCTTAAATCCTGACTCTGTTGCCAGATCTCCTTAGAGTAGCTTACTGAACCTCTCCCTGCCTCCACTTTATTAATAGCAACTGAGAATAGATTCATATTAGCGCAACTCCCCAACTGAAGTGAGCATTAGAGTTATACACTTGCAAGGAAGACACTTAGGAGTCCGTCTGGCCAGTAGCACACTCCATAGACAGTACTTGCTAGCACCTGCCACATGGAGGTGACTTACAGGCTGTAGCTTCTAACACCTCTCACACACACCCCTTTTTGGTTTTTATAGAGAATGCTCTTGAGACTAGAACAAGTGCACCAAGCAAAGCATCTTCATACTCTATGTGACAAGGATAGGCAGTATTCCCACATCAAGACTTACTGTCTCACCCCTCTGTAGCTTCCTTGTCAGACCCCAAGAGCAGGCACCAAATTCATGCTTCCTCATCTTCCTTCCCACTCACAAAATTTTCCAGGGCAGAATTTATCAAGAATGACTGGACCTAAGCCCCTTGTGGGGATTCAAGTGACAGAACACAGGGTGCACTTGGCATATGTCTAGGGAGGAGAGACACAGGACCAATACATACACAGCTCCTATACTGGTCCTGTTGCAAGTGGAACCTGCCCTTCCCTTTGGAAAATGTTGTCTTCTTAATTACCATCCAATTGTCATCTTCTTTAACCATGTGAAGAAGGTTTTTAGAATTTTCCAGAACAAAATGTTTTCATTGAAACAGCTGGAAGACACACTACGACATCTCTTTATCCACCATGTTGGTTTCTGACAGCCCTCCATAACAATAGTCACCATGACAACAAAGCCTGAGTAAGTTGCTGAAATTAAAAAAGGGTAAAGTGAGACCACAGTAGGGATGTGCAGTGTGGGGACACAGTGGGGGAGAAAGTCCCTGCTCTCATCAAGGAGAGACCCCGTGGCCCAGCATCTCACCAGCTGCAGGCCAAAGGGCAAGGTACCCTTCTCACACGGGAGAAGTCTTGTACAGCATGATCCCCACACACAGATCTTCACTCCTTGGATGACTCACCGAGCTCAGACAAAGCTGAGGTTCCTAGAGACCACTTCAAACCATAGTCCCCTCGATCACAGAGGCCACCACCTCTCTCTAACAACCATCAGAGCACTTTATGCTCAGTCGTAAAGTCTGGGTCTCAAACGTGTAAAAAGTAGGTGGCTGTAGGAGTATCACAGAATGAGACACTGCCCCAGCCTCCCATGTACTTCTGTGTCTTTGCAGAGATGGGGACAAAGACACAACTGGCAGAAGCCATGGTGGAGTTCATGGCCACAGAAGCATTTGGCTGGAGCTTCTTGCCTTTCCATAGACCAAGAAATAGAGCTTAGACTGGAAGCAGTTCCACTTCTCAAGGACCTACATCCTCCAGCTAGGACCCTCCTCCTAACGGTCTCCAAATAGTACTAACATCTGGAAAAAGGTGTTCAAACATGAACTTCCATGCTCTTTCAGCTACTTTTCTTATATAACCTGGGACTAATTGCCAAAGTGTGGCATAGCCCACAGTACCCTAGGTCCTCCTCCATCAATTAGAGCTTTTCAACCGTGTTCATTGTTACTCTATTCACAATAGCCAGAAATTAGAAACAACCCAGATGGCCCTCAACAGAAGAATGGGTAAAAATAAATAAATATGGCACAGGTATACAATGAAGTATTACTCAGTTGTTTAAAAAAGGAAAATAACATCCTAAAATTTGCAGGAAAATGGATGGAGCTAGAAAAAAATCATCCTGAGTGTCATAACCCAGACCCAAAAAGATAAATATGGCATGTATTTACTTATACTTGCACATTAGACGTTAAGTAAATGATAATCAAGTAATAATCCATAGACCCAAAAAGGTTAAGTACACAGGAAGGGACTGTCAAGGGGGACCACATAGATCTCCCTTGGAAGAGGAAATAGAATAGATTCTAGAATAGGACTAGGGGCAAGGCAGGGAGGGTAACAGAAGGATCAGGTGGAGAGGGGGAGGGAGGTAGGGTTGAGGGAGAGGATTTGGGAGAGACAGCTAGAATTAAGGGGTATTTGAGGTGTGGTATGGAAGTCAATCCAGTGCAGTAGAAACTCCTAAATTATATAAAGGCATTCCTAATGATGTCTCCAAATAATGGGGAAGGTAGAGTCCCCACTGGCCATCTCTTGTCACCAAATGTAACTTCTAGTTCCAGTACTAGGCTATATCCAATTGAATTATTGACCAAAGGAGTTCCCAAACAACCCACATTGTTTCCAACACAATAGATTGCTCCCCACAAATGGACAGAAAGCCCCCATTGCTGAAGACAATACCCCAAAACTCTCTGATCATGGAGAGGCCCAGCTGGTGCCTATACAGAACCTTCATCACAATGTTCTTGTCCCTTTGGTATGGGAAGGTACTCTGCAGGCTACAAAAAGGGAAATACAAACTCCAACCCAGCCACAAACCCTGTGATCTACAATGTTGTCCTGTCTGCAAAATATGCTAGGGTGATGGTGGCACAAAGCTGTGGGAGTAACCAACCAATTCAAATCCGATTTGACTGAAGTCTCACTCCACAAGATGAAACTCATACTCAACAATGCTTGAGTGACCTAGAACTAGAGACTAGGCAGCCCAGAGACCTAGGGTAAAACCAAACACTTCTGGCCTTAAAAACAAAGTAGTGATAAAATGATTCCTAATGATATTCTGCTCTACTCATAGATCAAAGCCTTATTCAGTCAACACCAGAGACACTTTCCCCTGAAGCAGATGGGAACAAAGACAGACATTACAGAGAAAGACAGAAAAAAAAATCCCTGGAACACACAGTTCTAAATGGTATATCTCCATCGAATCCCTCCCCTCAGAGCTCAGAGAACCCTGAAGAAGAGAAGAAAGAAAGAGTGCAAGAGGCAGAGGGAATGGAGGACACAAGGAGGAGAAGTTCCTCTAAACCAACTGAACAAAGCTCACAGGAATCACAGAAACTAAACCAGTAAACACTGGCAGAGTCTGCACGCGTCTGCACCAGATCCTCTGCATATATACCATAGCTTTCAGTTAAGTGTTTTTATGGGACTCCTGAGTGTGTGACTGAATCTCTAATTCTCGTGCCTGCTCTTGGGCTCTTTTCCTTCTGTTGAGTTGCCTTGTCCAGATTGGATGTGATGCTTTTGGTTTTATCTTACTATATTTTATCATATTTGGTTGTCATCTCTTAGAAGTCTGTTCTTTTCTAATGAGAGACAGAAAGGGAAGGGAGGTGGTGAGGAACTGGGAGGGTTAGAGGGAGAGGGAACTATAATCAGGATATATTGCATGTGAAAATAATCTATTTTCAATAAGAATCTATTTTCAATAAAAGGGGGGAAGTGGGAAAAAGAAAATGTACTACAGACATGCCTACAGTCTACTAGGCATATCAATGAAGGCAATTCCTCAGCCATAGTTCCCTCTTACCAGGTATGTCTACTTTATGTCAAGTTAACAAAAGCTAACCAGAAGGGCCCCTGAGTATGGTCCTCATTAAAAAATAAATGGCAGTTGATAAAAAAAATGAATAGTCTTGCTTCCTAGACTTTTAAAATGACTCTGATGTGTGTACTCCACAGTATCCTTAATGCCACCAATAGAACTGAGTCTCATTTTCCCTTAGTACCTGCCTGCCTCATTTACACACTCTGTAAGATTCTATCCTCTATCTTGTGTGGACTCTTCTACTCCTGTTCCCTAGGATCACCTCTCACATAAACCTCTTGCTGGCCTCAAAGCTGGCTTTGGGAGGAGCCCAGCCTAACAAAGAGTCTGTCTTCCATTACAATTTGAGATATGGGATTAATATATATTAAATGACTATTGCATAGTGGGAGTGTGTTGGGGGCTTTTCACACATCATCTGATTGTTCCTGCTAGGCTGGTACTACTGACAACTACATCAGATCATAAAAGGAGGTTCAAAGAGGTTAATCAAGTTGCCCAAAGGTACCCAGCTAGAAGACCCAGGTAGAGGTGGATATGAAGCGTTAATTCACCTTAAAATGTATGTGATTTGCTGCCTTGTGGTGTTTACATGAGCAGTTAGAATAATGGGTGAGTGTGAGGCTACAGGAACTCTGATGCCAGTATTGGAGACGCTCCTGGGAAGAGATATGAAATCCAACAGTCTTTGACAGCCTCTAAGCCTGACTTCCCATCACACTCCCCTACCCCAAGTATAGCAGACCATCACCCCATGTCCAAGCACATTTTAGTACCCAGACATTCCTCTCCATGTGTCTGTTTCTACTCTGCTTTCCCTACAAGCTTAACTGCCAGTCCCACACAGAAAGAATTTGCTAGAAAGAGAAGAGGAGCCAGAAGGAAAGGAGGAGCCAAAAGAGTGAAGAGAATGTCAATTGCTGAGTTCTTGCTGCTCTCCATGCCTGGGACCATAGGCTGCCTCCCCATGTGGGAGTTGCTACAAGTGCTGTTGCGGATGGAACCCTTAACAGAATTTGCTCTATAGCAAATCCAGATGGGTCTTCATGGAGAAGAGTTGAGAGCTACCTCCTCCCCTGTCCCAACCCACCACTGAGTAAGACCTAGTGAGAAACAGCCATCTGGAAACAGCCTTTCTTGAGCCAGACCAGGAAGGGAGTGTGGTCTCAATGGGCCAGATGTTCTGAAGGCTGCATCTCTGGAGGCCATCTTATGCACACATGCACACACATACACGTGCACACACACACACATACACACACACACCACCACCACCACCACCAGCCTCCACACCGTGATGAAGACATCTTCCTTTTATTGAAGGGATTCTCACAGTATCAAACAAATGCTTTTATGGGTCCAAGAGGGCAAGTCATTCCATGTGTCTAAGCTGGCTTCTCCCTGCAGAATCTAGAGACAGCTCGGCATGCATGGAGAAAGGAAGCGAAGAGGCAACAGAGCCACTGAAGCCACCTCTGTGAATGAGGAGGTGCTTGGGTAAGCCAGGCCTCTGCTGAGCCACCCATTCCGGGACTGACCAACCAGGGAGCAGGATTTTTTCATCTGCGCACACAGGAAAGCCTCACAAGAAACCTGGAACTAAACTGAATTGAATTCCTCTGGTCCTGGGAGAGCTTGTCTCTGTGGGGAGAGATGGAGACACTCTTCCAACTCAGGAGCTTCCTTTAAGGAGATGTTCATCAGTGCCATCTCTCAAAGAGGCCACACAAAGCCCTACTTAGCCTTGGGATAGACAGAAGAAACCCTCCTGTTCTCACACCTTCTTCTCCAAACTTAACTGAATCACAAGAGAGAAAGCCACAAGCTTCATAGGTGGAATCAAATACCTAAAGTACCCAAGATCTGGTACTTGGGCTGAGGCATCCCACTTTCCCATCAGAAAAGAAGACATCGAGTTCAATCAGTTCTGAAAGCTGGGTTGTGAAGACCCGATGTGGAAACACTGGTAGCTCAGGGAATGGGGACGGGGATCAATTTTTTCACTCAATCTAAGTACAAACTGATACCACATATATTGGTTTTGCTTAGTCTCTGTCTTATTTGGGGTTGCTGCCTAGATAGTGGCCAGGAATTAGGTTCAGGACATGGTCTCTAAGATGTCCAAAGCTGGTCACTTGCCCTAAGTTAAGTAGTTCTATCCCTGTGTAGGGCATAAGAGCAATGCTGACTTGGAGAACGTGTCCCCTCTCCTCAACTGACACCATTTACTTCTGTACTTTGTCTTCCTGAGTGTCTTCCTGCCATCTGCAACCATGTGGGGCAAATCATAGCCTCCTGTCACGTGGGAGTTCTTCATTAAGTTGGTCCATTCGCCTCTCCATTTGACCTCACTATTTGGTTGCTGTCCTACTTAAAGTGTGTCTCTCAGAACTGAACATACTGCTTCTGAAATTGCATCCCTCCCGGTTACCATTCTGGGAGGTTAAATCCAAAGAGCTTAAGGAAGACCTCCTGAAAGTCATGAGGACAGACACATAAACAAATGTCATCTGCTTCAGCCCCAAGCTAGGACTACCGTAGGTGGTCACAGAGTCATCCCCTCCCTGGGTGCCAAATCTCATTGCATCAGTCCAGTGGCTCCCACCCCTCATCTGCCTCCTCTCCAAGGATGGCTTGGAGGTCAGTGTTCTGTGGGCCCTCATGCTGGATGGCCACCCTGCAGCCTGGGAGGACTCTATCTATTTCCAGCTACTCCTGTTGCACAAGTGGAGATCCGGCCAGCCCACCAGACTCTTGGGATGGGAAGCTCTGGGAGAGGCCAGATTGTTATCACTGTCAGATACAATTTCCTCCCCCAACACTGCCCTCCGCCAGCCTGCAGTGTCCATCTGTCTTGGAAACAGTAAGGTCCCGGCTGAGTATTTTTAGACCAAGCTTTGTTGGTCTGGAGTTCCTTCCCACCAGAGCTATGGGCTCTGTCTCTTCTTCTGCTCTTCGTCTGTGGTAAGATCTCTAATGATCCATAAAGCACACGCAGGGCTGAATGTCCCTTGGCTCTGTGGAGGTGCTGCCCTGCTCCCCCCCTGCAAGGGTAGCTTTTCCTGTTTTGACTTACTTCAGGTGTTTTGTTTTGTTTTCAGTTGTTGGGTAGGGGGTTGTTTTGCATGTGTTTTGGTCTTTGTGTTTTTTTTTTAATTGTCCTGTCACTGTTTTGAAAAAAGAAAAATGGGCCACTTCTCACACCCCATGGAAAAACTACGCTTTATTTAAAGATTTCCTGGGACATGGGAAGTTGCACAGTTTGATTATGACAGCTTAGTATGGGGAGAAGAAACAAAATGAAAGGTAAGGGGAACAAACATAGCTCAGTAATATCACTAAGGGCTAACAATAGGTTACTAGGGACCATTGAATCCAATTGTTGGTTTACAGATTAGGAAACCAAGGGACTACAAAGGGAAGGGAAGTCAAGTCTCTGGAAGTAAGTACAGGCACAATACACTCAAACTAAGCATCACAAACTCCAGCTCCCACAGTGTGGAGGCAAAGCCAGAGACTGAAGGCATAAGGGAACCCGAGAAGGAAGGTCCAGGAAGAGGTGACTTGTGGAGTCGCTGCATTGAGGGTTGGAAACCTGTGATACAGCGGGTGCGTGTGACTCGGCAGAGCAAAGAAGGCAAGAGTGGAATAAAGAGGGGGCGCCCCTTCAGAGAGAAGAGCCCTTAGAAAAAGGAGGTGAGGCCATGGGCATGAGAAGAGGAGGTGACGGACATCGGACAGGTCATTAGGGTGCTCTAGAACTCAGCCCTGCCTTGTCTGGGACTCGGTCACAATGCTTTCACTAGAAATTCAGCTGACTGTGAGTGTCCCATCCCATGCTGTCGGCCAACCGGCTTTGGGAATGGATCTTAAATGTTCTAATGGATGGAAGCTACGACATATGCCTGGTTCCAAGCTATTTTTGAGTAATTTAAGTTGTGAAAAGCTTGACTTTCAAATCCAGGTGAATGGACATCCTGGACAAAAGCACTGAGCATGAAGCTGGTCCCAACAGACCGAGAAACCCACTCCAACTTAGCTACCAACTTACAGCAGGACACGGGGGAGGGTCTCTTGGCTCTTGGACCTCGGTTTCCTCTTCTGAAAAGTAAAGGTCTACTTTATAATTTTTCAAGCTCTTTCTTTCTTAACATTATCTTTGATTTAGTCATGGACTGATATCAAGGTAGGCCGGAGTCCCTATCTCCCTGATGGCCATTTAACGTTTTTGTTTTTTGTTGTTTTTTTGTTTTTGTTTTTGTTTTTATGAGACAGGGTTTCTCTGTATTGTTTTGGAGGCTGTTGGTCCAGCCCAGCCTCGAACTCACAGAGATCCACCTGCCTCTGCCTCCCGAGTGCTGGGATTAAAGGCGTGTGTCACCACCACCCAGCTACGTTTTTGTTTTTCAACACACATTGAAATAAAAAACTTCCATGAATAGAATATAGACCTGAAAGGCCTAGACTCAAAAACCTTGATCCACCATATACTAGTTCCATAGCCTGGACAAATTGCTGAACCTCAGGGTATCTCAGTTTCCACATTGTTAACTGGTAATGCTAACAGTACATATTCCAGGAGACAGTCATGAGACTTTAATGAACTAATATATCTCAAACCCATACAGCTTGACATAGTAGGTGACATGAACATAGTTGCCTGCTTCCATATAAAGTCATATCAGATACTCTATCATCAAAATTGGGGAGACCCGGAACTGAGGGCTAGACAACAATCTGTCAGCAGGGAATTGGGGGCAACATCCACAAGTCAATATGGAAAAGGAGTGAGGGGTGACACTAGCTGTTACTTCTACCCCACTGCACACTGAGTATTTGAGAACTTGAATTGTGAACTCCTTTCAACTCTTCTGAGTCAGCAAGACGCTCAATGTGGACCTTGCTGGACATGAGAGCTTCTCACTTACTGGAGTCAAGTGAACAAGGGCATCTGAGAGGCTTGAGCTCCACATCCACTAATCTCATGATGCCAACTACTGGCTCCCTTCTCCAGTGTATATGCCAACCAGAAAAAAAAGGACATAAAGGGCCCTGGAGTTTCTATCTCCTCTCATAGTTCTGCTCCAAGACAGGGTCAAGTTCTTTCCCTGAGATGTTACCAGAGAATTTCTAAGCAGGTAGAGGAAGTTTGACCACATGAAAAACACATGTGGAGTCTCCATAGTCCCCACCACTTTGGTCTGGATCCTAGACCTGTCTCTGAAGCTGGGGAGGGGTCACATGGGCATTTACTCAGAGCCAATAGAGTCATCTCTCCTTGACCCAAAGGGCTCAAGGAAGAACAGTGACCATGTCCTACAGCAATGCCACCAAGTGGGCTATCATAAATCAATAGCTGCCCATCTAGCTGCATACCCTCCAAATTTTCTCTTATTAAAATGTTGACTTGGGGATCCACTCTGAGCTTACCAAATCAGAATTTCCACTCACAGGACCTGGGATTCTACAACAAGTCCCCTTAGGCAACACTGTCATACAGTGCTCTTAAAAAGCCCAGTGACAAAGAATAAGAATGCATATCGACATTCCATCTCTCTTGGAAAGTGCAGTCAGCCTGGCCAGCTAATCCCCAACTTGAGAACTACCACATAGATGTCCCTGATTCACGCAGAGACAAAAAAAAATGTCTACTTTTTCTCCAGAAATGTAGGCAAAGAATGGGAGGTGGGGAGATAGATCCTAGGGAAAGTAACTAAAATACAATTCTGTGCCTGAGATATAATGAATGAGTAAATATGAAAGGCAAGAGAGAATCGGTATGGTAAGAAGCTCCAATTCCACCACTAACCATCTGAGTCCCGAGTGCTTCATCTCAGCTTCTTATTTTTGCAAAGTGCAATGAATGCTCACGACACCCAGCTAAGTTACCTGACCTGGAACAAAGCCCAGCACGCACTAGACACTTGGAGACTGCCAGCCTCTTATGACTTGTCTTTGCTCTTTACTGATGAAACTGTCTGCCAGGATGCTGCAGAGACAAAAATTATCTCTTATCGGGAACTATTGTTAACCTCAGTTGTCAAGGTGAATAACATATTCATCTAGATGTCTGAGAAAAGAAGATTGTGTTTTATATCCCATTGTTGAGCTGAAAATAAGCTTCTATCCTCTGGGGATCTTGAAGGCTATTTGTTTTGGCCCTTCAGGGAGTTCTGGGTCCCTTGGAGCAGCATTCCCTGGAAACAGAATGCCTTGCTCCCCAATGGTGGTATAGCTCTCCAGGTTCTTTCTCCCCAGCAGAGGGGTCCCACATGGTCTGGGATAGAGGCCAGCATCTCCTCTCTTGGAGACATGTCAGTCCAAGACGCCAGGACAAATGACCTTATTTGCTCGTTCTCTGGCAGCTGAGTCTGTACTGTCAGAAAGTTCTTTCCCACGCATGAATCCACAGCCCGCTCACTTGTCTGCAAAACTGGGGTTGTAAGGTCAACAACAATAATAGAAGAGACAGCTGTCCTATCTGCAAGTTTCTGTCCCGCACCTTCAAACATTTGCTCTTTGTCACGTTCTCTGTGAGACCCATCTGACCACCCTCTTAAAACTGCAATCTGCTCATGCCCCATGCCTGCCTGCATTCTTCACACCTGGGGCAGCCATGGTGATGCCCCCTGCAGATCTCCATCACCTGCAGTGCTCACAGTCACTGCATTTAAGAAGACACCACACCTTCCACAAGTTGCTCCCAACCAATGATAAAGTATGTCAAGAAGACCTGGGGCTCCTGACCCCCACCCTACACTGCTTCTAGTACAGTAAATCCTTCACTTGTTACATTTGTTTTTATTTTCCACCTCAACCCAAAGGCAGGGTCTCCTAAAACACCATCATCTGTTAATGAATTTCAGGCACCTGCAAAATGACACACACTGAGTGTTTCTGAAATAAACAATGGCTGCTTTTCAAATGGGAAAATAAGAATTGGGGAGTTAAATGATTTGCCCAGGTAGTTCAGCCAGTAAGCTATAAGGCTAATAGGACCTGGCCTTCCTAACATAGTGTCTCATCTCTCTTATCAGTATTATCTTTATCGTCCATTCTCTGTGTCTCTCCACCTGTGGACCCTTCCTTTTGTCCCTCTCTTTCTTGTGGCATTATTCACTTCTCATACTAGGTGTGTGGACGTGAGTGCATGTGTGCATGTGTGTCTGTGTGTCTGTGTCTGTGGGTCTGTGTGTGTCTGAGTGTGTGTGTCTGTGTCTGAGTGTGTGTGTGTGTGTGTGTGTGTGTGTGTGTGTGTTCCTCACCCCTCTGTGCCTAAGATGGGCCAGTGTTGCTCAGAAATGAGGGACTCAGGAAAGCACAGAATGGAACGGGTGAAACAATGACATCTTACATCTTAGAAAGTGCAGAAGCAGAGATGCTGCAGAGAAGTGAGGGATGAGACTGAAGAGGAAATGCCTCTAAAGTGCTGCTTCACTAGCAGGTTCAACCCTGCTCTCTAGGTTTGTGTATAGTCCTTTAACCTCTATGTCTTCCTGGAACTGTCATCTTCAGTACAAGAATTCCAGATTTACCTCCCTTACATCAAGAAAGAGCGAATGACCTGGCGGGTGGGAGCCTGCTTCCCAGGTGGAAACAAAAGCAAGCATCCTTTAAGGACAATGGTTAGATCCTGGAAGCCTGAGAACTCCTGCCAGATTTGAATCTACCTCACTTTGTCCCTCGTGGGTTACCATCCATCTGAGTAGCAGAAAAGGTTCCTGGAGAAGGCAGAAAGACTGTTATCCATTCTGTAAGATTTGGGCAACAACAGGGTGTTTTAGGCCATAAATGTGGGAGAGGCAGGGAAACATGGGCCAGGGATGGGCAGGAAGCTATTTTCCTGGATTCTGTGAGGATTTGCTGGAGGTCCTGAGTACATACCTGGCACAGAGAATGCCTAAACCCGTGTAGACAGCAAAAGTGAGTAGGGTTCTGGAGGGTGCCAACAGGGGGTTGTGTTGCCTGAAGGAAGAGGCTGTGTCCACACACAGCACTGTTAGAGTCCCAGGCAACACACCAGGCTCAGGAGTGGGCACTGGCCCTGCCCAGAGCCCTCCCAGAAGGGTCCTGAGTCCTAGAGAGAGTAAGTGAGCAAATTCAGACATGGTGTTGTGATGTTCCTTCTCTAGTCACATTGGGTGACAAAATGATTCACCTGTGACATCCGTTCTGCTTAGCCCAGCACCTGAGGTCACAGCATAGTTTCTAAAGAGCCAAGAATTACCTCATAGCAAAAAACCTCTGCTTCATCAGAAAGGACCTCAGGAGGTAATCACTGCTTTCCAACATCACACAGGGGCTCCCACCTGCTCTGAGACTAAGAAGCCCACAGTCAGAGATGTGGCTTAAAGCTCTGCAAGTTACTTGATGAATGACATGCAATATGGACAAATGACTGCACTGTCTTCACTATACTCAAAGGTCACTGTAAAGGTGTTCCACTATCCAGGTGTTTAAGGACCACCCTGAGTGATCCCTGCAGCCTGTGTGTGGATGGTACCCATGAAAACAGAAATCCTTAGCTATGGATGTAGAGTTTTTTGTGCTGGAAGGCTGGGGTATGAAATAGATTGTGTTTGTGAAAGTCTTTGAGAAATGGAAAAGTACTGCGGAAGTGGTAGGCATTTTTAGCACTGTATGAATCCAATGCTCTGGCCTCTGTGGAAAGCTGTCTGCCAAGGTGGTGTGGGGAGGGGAGGGCCAGGTGCCCAACCCTGCCTTTAGTGCTAAGCACACGGACGGGGTCTTTGCATCCCTCTGAGCATTTTATTTCTGAGTCGCAGTTTCCTTGCACAGTGGTATAAGAGGAAGATAAATTAGGATGTTCCTGGGACATTTGGGGATCTGTTTGCACAGCACAGGTAACAGAAGGGATATCTTGCTGATGTCGTGGTAGAGCAGAAACCCTCAGGAGTCTTGGAGGCCAGCCCAGGCTCTGCCACCAGCTCCCTTGACCTAATTTTCATCCTCTAACAACAAGGTCAGAAGATTCTGGGCTCCCCAAGTTCACTGTCAGTCCCAAAAGTCAACCACTCGATAACATTCTAGGGGTAGAGATATCCCCGAGGGTGGACAAGCCCAGGTACAGCAGCAGAGGCTCAGTTCTGCACATTTTGTGCCTGGTGACTCCCTGAAGTCAGTTAAGGCAGCTGATGCTTTACCTGTTGTCTTAATGTCTCTACGATTATGTGATAAGATGATGACAAAAGCAACTCAGGAGAGAAGGGTTCATTCACAGCCAAAGGGCACAGTCTATGGGACAGGGGCTTGAAACTGCTGGCCACATTGCACATTGCATCCCCAGCCGAGAAGCAAAGAGCAAGAATGCTTGTCGGCTGCTCAGATCCCTGTTTACCATACCAGATCCCAAACAGGGAATGGTGTCTCCCACAGTGAGCTGTCTTTCTACTTCAATGCATATGATCAAGATGATAATCCCTCACAGGCATGCCTGGTGATTCTAGATTTTGTCAGGTTAACAATTACTTCTCTCAGTTAGAGATTAGAGCAAGACACCCAGGCAAGAGATGAGAAAATCTCCTGCCTGCCCCTTCTCTGGTTCTTTAGTCAGTCTAGTGGGACCAGAGGGAAAGGGTGGAACATATCTTTCTCCAATGGACCACTCATAAGTTCACTCTCTCCAGGGAGCACATCAAAGCCTCCTCCCTGTGGCTGTCTTCTTTGTGAGTGAAAATAACATATGCAGCTCTGTGGTTAGCACTGGGGAGGAGGATGTAGTGCCAAGTGGAGGAGAGGTGAGAAAGCCTCAGATTCCTGGGGAATTGGTCCAGTCCTTGCTCTACAGAACTGTGTGCAATGAGCTACAAGTCACTTCCTGACCGGAACTAGTGCCACACTTCCTGTGCCTCAGTCACAGTATCCAATCCAAAGCTAGACCACAGAGGAAGGGCAGTCACAGGAACCAGGTGGTAGATAATTGACTGTGAATTTCATTCTGCTGTGTCATGGACGCCTGGGTTGATTCTCAGAGCTCATCCTGGCATAATAACTTCTTCTACAGTTTCTGCCTGCTGATTCCTTAGCCCCTGCTTGACCACTTCCATCCACACAGGCTACCTCACAAGGCAGACTAGTTTATGATGAGCAGCTCTGAATTAGAGATAATCCTCCACAGACAGAACCAAAGTTACTTCCAAGGAACCTGTGAGTTGCCTTCTAGAATTTTCTAGAACAAAAAGTGTATAAGGCCATTACCTCACTCCCAGTTCCTTAGCAGCATGTCTAAGACATGGCTGGTGATGGTGGATGCCCCTTCTTTGAAGCCCCACTTAGCAGCCCTCCAGAGGGAAAAGTACAAAGAGAAATGACAACCAAGTGGCCCCTCGGGTTCCTGTGGCTCTAATATTCTGACTCTAAAGATAAAAAGAAACAAAGTAGACACCTATTTAAATGAAATCTCATGAATCTCCATTTCTGTCTGGTTTTACTTTCTCACTTCTATCAGAGAAAGTAAGTGAGAGTTGGATAAACAATACTCAAATGGAAATTCCAGGTTCAGGTCTCCACATCATGCCAAAACATTAACAAATAAAATTGCTGAATGACCTTCAGGAACTGTAGTTAATATGCTCCTCTGGTACCCTGATTCATGCCCATTATCACCCATGGGCTTTGACTTAGGCCATGGTAGACAGACCCTCTTATCTTCTTCCTAGGAGGTTGAAAGAGACTGTGAACTACCTTGGAAAGTAAAACATCACCTTCTTGTCTTTCCTCCATTGTTTTATCAGGTTGAGACCCAGGATTTGAAGGTGGTCTCAGGTTTTCTTAGCAAGATCCCTACACATCTACATAGAATTGGTGATGTTCCAGGGGCCCTCCTGCAGGCATCAAAGAGAACAGGCAGCCATGTTACAGAGAATGTTGAAGAGGAAGACAGCCACTATAGGTGTCTCAAAACCCTGCTGGGGCACGCTGTCAACTGTCATGGGCTAGCATATGCCATGGTATAGCAAACAGCAGGGGTTGGCAAATCCAGAGCCCAATAGTGACCACAGTGCCATGCTTCCTTATTAAGGTGCTGTTAGGACACAGGTCACCTGGTGGCAGCTTTATTTGTAGATCCTGGCTCTTGCTGGGCCTTCTTCTGCCTTCTTGAGCTACATATGAACAAAGAAAAAGAAAAACCAGACTTCAATGGATTTTTCCATTTGAACAGCCTAAGCTGTAGGCTTACCACTATCCCCAGATCCAGTCACCAGGCCTTTCACTCCTGCCAGCACACCCTGTCATATACTCAAGGGACCCTCATTTTTTCCTGAGGTCTCCACCTCAGAAGAGAAAGCAATAGGTACAGTGCAAGTTATAAAAGACTTTCCAGGCTGGAATTATTCTCCCTTCACACTGCCATGCCACCATGAGATGACAGTCTCCTCTTCCATTTGCAAACACACAGCGGGAGTCACCTCACCCAACACAGGTCTGTAACTAGGGATGTTTAATTCCACGGTTGCCCTTACATCTCTGATAGAGAATAGCAGGGATGAGGACTGACTCAAGACAGGACAGGAGTTTGGGGACAATGCTAGCCAAAAGCATTAGGAAAGCTCCCCTGGGGATGATTAGCTACCCTTACCGAGAGGCTTTCTGCATATTCCCTTCAGTCTTGGGGCCAATGATTTAATGAGAAAACTCTGGAAACAATAAATTCCATAGTCTGAGAACTTGAAAGTAGCAGGTGCTGTGGTTTGACTGTTATCCTAAAATTCTGTGTATTAAAGTACAACAACAGTAGGAGATGAGACCTAGCAGAAAGTGAGTGGGTCACAGGGACAATGCCCTTGTGAAGGGATTGATAGCTTCTCACTCTGGTGAGCTGTCACTTTGGTAGGAACAGATTGGTATCCTTGAGAATGGATTCTCAGAAAGTTTGACACTTGTGTTTTGTTTCTTCTTCGCATGCTTGCACGTTCTTCTGCTTCCTGCCCTGAGTTGAAGCAGCTCAAGGCCTTCACCAGAAGCTGGGTAGATATGGTGACACATCTTTGACTTCCCAGCTTCAAGAGCTACGAGCCATAAACATCTCTGTTTACAAATTGCCCAGTCTCAGGCATTCTGTTATAGCAACAGAAAACATACAAAGACACGGGGAATGGGGTTTGATGATAAGAACACCAAGTAAGAAGGAAGGTAAGAGAAGAAGATAAATTTATCTAATTCTTCACAGACTCATTGCATCCAAAATAAAATAAGTAAAAGCACTTTTTTTCCCAGTAAAGCTATAATGTTTGTTATGGTCTGTTTTTTCCAGTTCTTGAAAATGTGGTCACCCACACAGGGAATCCCTGACAACATTCCATTCGGCAGAGTCCAAGCAACTAGAAGTCCCCAGGGATGTTCAGTTAAGAAGCATAATACTGATGAACCCTGTCCATGATGTTTATTATTTGACTGCTTTATTATGTAGGATATGCTGTGTCACTCCTGGGAAACTATTGAAACAAATAATCTGTCGTTAAATGATCTAATAGAACAAGTGTTGTCAGGTTCTTGGAAGAAGTTCATGATCTAAAGCTATTCATAGATTCTTAGAACCGAAGGCCCTCTAACATCTTCCACTTGGGTCTCTACTATATTAATGCATAAACCTTGGCACAGAGAAAATGGAGGATTTTCACAATGTCAGAATTGGCCTTCTTCACACAAGTTCTTATCATGAAAGAGTTGATGGCATTTCCAAGGGAAATATTTAATGCAGGCTCTGACACTCCATATCACAAAGCCTTCAGCAAGATCATAGTCCTTTTTAAGTTCAGAGAATGGACCAAGCGAAGTCAATTCCTGTAAAAATTGCCATAGTTTATACATTGGGTGTTGAGCAAAACCAGTCTTGACAATTGGTCATAATTAGGGGGAGCCAGGAATGGTGGAACACAAGTCAGTGGAGGGTGAGAATAAACAATGACCTCAGAGATGTGACAGCATGAAATCACCTCCCTAAGCACATGGCTGGGTCCTGGCAACTCTACAGGCTGGTGTGACAAGCTCTATACGGTGTCTCCATCCTTTTCTCTTTCCTTGGAGACTTCAATTGTTCTCAAGTGTCCACACTCTCCTTCACATCCTGCATGCCTCATGTGTACAATCTAAATGCCATTCTGAGTAATTTCATCTCTCACAACTAGGGCAGCTGCAGGACTCAATTCTCATCAATCCCTAATTGCCTTTCCCTGGAAATGTTATTCCTACAGAGTGGGCCTGTGTTGTGTAGCAATGTCCTCTGGATTAAAACCTTCTATTTTGGAGAGAGACTTCTTAAGACATGATGTGTACAGAGACGTGAAATAAGATAATCTAAGAGAAGGCGAAATGCTGCAGGGAAGCTCATCAAGACAGGAAGTAGGAAATAACTAAAAACAGCTCCAGGAAGTCCCTAGAATTGATCAGATTCATTAGCCCCCTCCCTCTCTAAGAGTGTGTAACCAGTAAAGACTGCTGAGAGAGGGCTCTCAGACAAGCAAGCCTTCTGGAAGAAGCAGCAGTGAACTGCCTAAAAGAAATCAAAGACCAAAGAAAGACCAGCTGAGCTGCCTGGAAAGCACACTCCCCAATCTGCTGAGCTACCTGTAGGCTGTGCAGCTGCTCCAGGTTTTGAGTTTTTGTGAGCTGGACTTTTGGGGTGGACTCTGATAATGCAGCTGTCTTTGAGGCATTTCTACTCCTGCAAGTAATCCTTCACCCATATTCCTATAATTAACCCCAATAAAACCCATTTGCTTAACAAGTTGGCCTTGGTGGTGCACATACTCTAGTCTGTCATAGGCTGGGATGAGTAAATATTTATTCATGTCTTCCCAAAAAAGTGTATCACACAACAACCTGTAGCCTCAGTTGGCCAATCAGGTAGAAAGGAATGATTTTTTTATTGCAAACTTCCTGAACCTGCCTGTTTATGAAATAAGAAAGCATGCCGTCCCACTGCTGCTGTAGCCATCTTGAAGCCATGAGGGGATAAAGATCCTGAGATGACCACAGAAACCAATGTGATTGGGCATTCTTTGACTAGCATCCATTCTGTCAATGTATAGGATTTGAAATGTCCCTTCACTTAAACAAGCTTGCTGCTCTTTCTGGCTTGTTTTGTGGTTGGACACATCCTAAGTAACAGGCTGGGCAAATCAAAATACACATCTAGGAAGGGAAGTACCTGGGAATCAAGGTGACTCCTACACAGGGTAGAGGGCCTGCTCAGTGTCATGCCTTACTGTCCTGAATGCCACACTCATGCTCCTGCTGTTGCTGTCAGTGTCTAACCAAAAAAGGACAGAAACTTGACTGATATGGTTCCTGACTTTTAAGGAACTTAACCACCATCCTTAGATCCTGTTTCCATAAAACAGAACTGGTGACACTCGTGATAGTGTCAACCTTCCCAATCCAACTAACAAGTCCATTGACCATTTCCAAAATACCATCTGTTTCCCTTCTACTTGTCCCTCTCTGTCCCCTGACCCTCTCTTTACTTGAAGAGAATAGAAGATATGAAAAGTAGATTACGTTAGAGCCACCGCCTGAATAAGAATGATTTTGCTCTGGAGGGACCAGTGGCTCTGAGTCATAAAACATTTGCAAACAAAGAAGCTTATCACCCTCTGCCTCCATCCTGGGACTGAAAACACCTTGAAGAATGGTAGAGGGACCCAGTTGTTATGCTGTGTCTGACTCTGGAATTTCATGCACTCCACTCTAAGTCTCAAAATGTTGTTGGAATACAGTAAGTCACTCTGCTCCTTCCCTAAGAACTTCTGCTAGGTTCAAACATGTTCAGAGTTCCAAAATAGGACCAGCCCTGAGTGGAATGAAGATAATAGATGGCATTGTATGAGATTCCTGCACCTTGACACCATTGCTTCCCACCAAAGGAATAGTGAACACAGACAGCAACCAGGTAAACAATAAGAAACCAAGTGGCATAGTCTAACCTTAGGCCAAGGAGCCTCTGCTTTACCAAGGATGCACAAAATAATCATTTCCATTGGCTGCCAAAGTACTTTTCTTTCCCATGGTATTTTAGTCCTTCCATGCCATAACAAAATACTACAGGCTGGGTAATTCATAAAGGACAGAAATATATTTTGTCTGTTCTGAAGGCTGAGATGTCCATAATTGTTGGACTGTGTCTTCCAGGGACCTTCTTGTTCCAAAATCTCACAGAAGAAGTAGATGAAGGAAGGAGAGAGGAGGAGAGAGGAGAGGAGAGGAGAGGAGAGGAGAGGAGAGGAGGCAATGGGAGGAGAGAGGAAAATGATGGCCAACTTTATTCTTTAATAAGAAACCCACGTCTGCAATAACAAGCTCATTCATTCCACTTACTCCGTCCTTGAGGTCTTATCACCTCTCAGTAAGTTTCACTTCCAAACACTTTAGATTGATGATTAAGTTTTGGCACAGACTTTGGTGCAGCCTATGTAAGCCATCACATGGGAACAGATTATGGCAGTATTCAGATGCTCTACCTGAAAAACAAGGAAATCAGAATAAGAATCATTGGGGTCACTTCAGGTCACATATTCTTGGAAATAACATCTGACAAGAGTTCCATGAGATTTATACTGATGGTATGAGCCACACAGTGTCACTCTGGCCTCAGAGTCTTTTGCTATTCCATGGAGCTCTACCTATTTTCAAGGTTCACCCAGGGTCAGAGGAAGTGAGTAGAAAACATAACTGTCTGCCCCATTTTTGTGCACTTGAACAGTACAGAAATATCCCCCAGTGCTTTTCCTCTTTCTCCTTCTTCAGAAGGTGATCACCTCCTACTCACTGATCTGTCTCCATGTTTATATCTAGTCTCAGAATTCTTAGGGATGTGGGTTCTCCCAGTTGAGAAAGCCAAATCAGCTCTCAGCAGTTATTCTGTTCTGCAGGCATAAATCTCTACCTGGCTTCCTCATGCTGTCTCTCACACACTCTTCTGAAACTCCCCTGAGAGCCTCCCCAGGGGTCCTAAGAACCACAGTTAGATGGGGTCACAGCATGACTCCACCACACCTTAGAGATGGCCTTCTGGCCCACCTGTTAGGGACAGTGCCTAGCAGCAGCCAGCTCCATCTGGCTCCTGACCAGTCATGGAGTGCATGAACAAGAGTGACAGCATGAGCACCTCTTCCCATTCTAGTCTTTATCTCTTCAGTTTAGCAGGTCAAAGTTCAGATCAGTGTCTAGCTAACAGAATTTGGCTTTCCAACTCAGGAGGAGCTAGGATACACACTTGCTAGGCCTCTTATAGAGACATCATGTAAGATACTTTTCTTATTCCTCTAGTAATCACTTGCTGACTACCTATTATGGTGCTAGGCTTCATGGGCCAAGGCTGGGGTTTCCAGGATGGGCCTGAGGGGGCACAGAGTGAAGACACAGATATTCATGTAGTGACAGAATTGCTCACTATGAATCATGGGATGTGCAGAGAGCTGTAAGAGGTCTGAGAGAGAGGACAGTAGCTGTGCAGTGTTCTAAGACATTCAAAGTCAGGAAAGGAAATATAAAGTGATCGCTCTACATCTAGCACCAGAACCAAATTATGCGCCAGGAATCATTTAAAAAGCAATATTTTTTTTCTTGACCAAGACCAAGTTTTACATCTTGTGCCTATAAATGAACTCCCTACCTCTGAGCATGATGTCTAGCCTATGGTACCACATAGCAACTCTGCATTATGTAGGATCAATCGCTGGTCCCTGGTCTTTGTACCTGTGACTTCTGGGCTTAGCAATTATATAGTTATTTGTTTGACTGTGTCTTCTTCAGGTTGCAGGTTTCATGAAGGCAAAAGAAAACATCTAACTTGCCTACCCCCATCACTCAAAGGCCAGTACAGTGCTCATCAGGGTTACAGCCTAGACATTACTGAATGAATGTCAGAAATATTTCAGAATCTATGGAGACTCTCAGAGATTCTAGGGCCACTGTAATGTGAGTGAAGACCCTGTCTGAGTTTCTTCTCCTTTGCCTAATCATACAAGAAGCAAACAAAAAACTATATGTTTTACAATAAAGAAAAGAAGGAATGGAATAAAATATTTCCACATAGGAAATGAAAAGAAAATAAGCTAAGTCATACAGATATAATGCATTCTTTTTATTTTATTTTTTTAGTTTTTCAAGACAGAGTTTCTCTATATTGTTTGGGAGCCTGTCCTGGAACTCACTCTGTAGACCAGGATAGCCTCGAACTCACAGAGATCCACCTGCCTCTGCCTCCCGAGTGCTGGGATTAAAGGCATGAGCCACCACCACCTGGCTGACATAATGCATTCTTATTATCTCCTTTCTTCCTGACTTTTTCTCCTATTTCCATATTTAGTCTGGCCCTGGGCTTATTGTTATAAACTTACCAAATCATATCAAGTTCAGAAAAGCATGTACAAAAGTGAATCCAACCAAGGGATAATCTCAGTAGGAGGATGCCTGTACCTCATCTGGGGGCCGGGTGTCTCTGCAACTGAATAGTTGCATCAACTCTCAGCAGAAATCTGGTCAATGGTATTACCAGGAAATCAAAGAGAAATAAGATATCCCTCCAAAGTTAGAATGAAATATGCAAAATAAAAAACTGAATGTTAAAAGTCTAGGAAAGTTGCATGGAATTATGGGAACTTAATAGGGAGAAAGTTGGCAGGATTCAGCACATTCTCCTGAAGTGAATGGTGTTGAGAGATAGCTTTGCTAGCTGTTTGAGCAGGCAATGGTAGACAGAGCTTTCTAACTTAAACAAACCAAAGACACATACCTTGAGTTAGTTATTCTGCCAGCTAGAGTTCAGATTATACACAGGCGACCCAGGCAAGATGTCAGTAACAATGATAATGACAGAAAGGGTTTTTTCAGCTTTTACTGTAGGGCAGATAGTCTTGTTTGTTTAATTCTCTGATTTGATAGGTGAGGAGTGTCACCACTTCCATTTTATAGATGGAAGAAACTAAAGTGTGGAGAATTTCAGTATTTTCCCCCAAGCCCAGTTCTTTTTCTGACTAGTGAAACTTCTATTTGGATTTACATTTTCTGAACTGCCATTTCATAATTGCAGGACCAGAAAGAAGAAATTTGAGCATGTTGTATTAGGGAGCTTAAGCTTTATTTTACATACTATGCTAAGATGTATGTAACAGGAATTACCAGGAGTGCCTGTTGGTGAGAGAGACAGGATGTGGGAGCTTCCACCAGTTGGGAAGGAGAACTGGGCTAGTCCTGCCTGGGTTGGACTTTCCATTGGTGTGACAAATACCCAAGAGAAATAACTCAATGAAGGTGGACTTATTTTAGCTCAGGGTTTCAGTTTTCTTTTTTTTTTTAATTTTATTTTCCAGTTTAAATTTAGATAAGAATCAAGGTTGCTTCACAAGTCAGTTCCAGGTCCCTCTCCCATTCCCTCCCTTCCTCCCGTGCCCTCCCCTCCTCCCCCCCCCCCCCCCCCCCGTTATCCTCTCATTTCTCCAGGGAGGGTGAGGCCCTCCATGGGGGTGTCCATAGTGTGTCATTTCATATAGGGCAGGGCCTAGACCCTTTCCCAAGAGTTCTGGGTGAGAGTGCACCTCACATTGTTCTATTGGAGTCCAAAGTCCGTGTGTATACTTGGGATGGGTACTGATCTGCTGCCCAAGGCTCAATAGATTCCCTAGGCCTCTTCACTGACACCCAGATTCAGGGGGTCTTGATCAGTCCCATGCTGGCTTCCCAGGCTAATGCCTGGGATTCAAGAGTTAACCTTTGTCTGGTCAGCTGTTTCTGGGGGTTAAACCAGCCCAGTCTTAATCCCTTTGATCATCAGTCCTCCCTCTCTGTTACTGGCTTTCTTGAGTTCAGCTCAGTACTTAACCAAGGGAGTCTGCCTCTTCTTCGATCACCCACTAAATAAAGTTTCTGTTTCCCAGACTCTCTGGCCATAGGATTGTAGGCTGGCACTCCCCAGATCTATGTCTAAAATCCATATATGAGAGAGTACATGCCATGTTTCTCTTTTTGTGACTGGGTTACCTCACTCAGGA
The DNA here is from genome assembly GCF_017639785.1 of Mesocricetus auratus. Lineage (NCBI taxonomy): Eukaryota > Metazoa > Chordata > Mammalia > Rodentia > Cricetidae > Mesocricetus > Mesocricetus auratus. The sequence continues at coordinate 34,687,877 of NW_024429194.1, read as the reverse complement.
TGGTTTCTTCTAGTGTCATCCATTTGCCTGCGAATCTCATGATTCCATTATTTTTTTTTTCAATTTCATGTTCCCTATACCCACATCTTTGGGCCTGTGTTGATGTGATACACCATGGCAATGGAAGAAGATGACAGAAGGTTTAGCCAACTCACAGCATCCGGGAAAGAAAAGCGGGAAGATAGAGCTAGTGCTGTGTAGGAGTTTCCTCCTAGATTAAAAACCTTATGATTTGGAAGGGATCTCATTAAGATGGAAGGTGTTTACAAGGTGCTAAAGCAACAGGATGTTCTAAGGGAAGAGAAAAAAATTCAATTTTTGAAAATCATTAAGAGTTTGTAATTGATCTCTTCTGAATTGTTATTTGTGTAGTTGAATTTTCTGTAAACCTATCTTATATCATAAATAACTAATAGAATCTTCTCTTTGTGTTTTTTCAGGAGCAACTTGTAATTCCCCAAAAGGCAAAATTCTCTTTACTTCATCAAATATTTTTTCTAAAGAATCTCTGTCTGAATTGGCCAATAAGATATTGTATATATAGTGATAAATTATAGATTGAGGAAGCCACTTATGAATTAGTTCTGATGGCTGCTGAACAAACTATTGACTTAAGGTAGGGCTGTTTACTGAGTCATCCTCCTGGAATCCAGTTGTAGAGAGGGAGGAGGGATGAGCAAAGGAGTCAAGACCATACTGGAGAAACCTATGAATCAATTGACCTGACCAAGTGAGAGCACACGGACCCTCGTTGTAAAGCTGGAGAACCAGCATTGGACTGAACCAAATACTCTGAATGTGGGTGCCAGTTAGAAGGCCTGAGTAGTCTATGGGACCTCTAACAGTGGAACCAGTATTTATCCCTAATGCACAAATGGACTTCTGGATCCCATTCCCCATAGAGGCATATTTCAGCCCAGATACACTGAGGAGGGTCTAGGCCCTCCCCCAAATGATATGACAAACATTGATGATCACCCATGGAAGGCCATGGGGGATCAGTTGGGGGAGTTGGTAGGGGGCATGGGAGGATGGGAAGGAGAGGGAAGGGGTGTTGATATGTAAAATGATTGTTTCTAAAAAAAAAAAAAAGGTAGGGCTGTTTAACACTCCTTATGTAAGAACATTCCAATGGTACCTTTAAACAGGCTGAAAATTATCATAAGTGGCAAATTTTTCTCTATCCTGTTCTTGTAAAGGTATAGTTTTAAAAAGTACTTTAAAATCAATCACTATAATAGACTATCCCTTAGTTAATATCTCATCATCACCACATGTAAAATTACCCTACCAACACATGATCCTTTAGGGGACAAACTCAAGCCATACCCAAATAATAGTAAGTAATATTAAGCTTTCTCATTCAGAGTTCCATATCTACTCACTAAATTAATGTAAATATGTGTCTATAAATCTGTATCTCCCACCCTTTCTCCTTAAAAACCTAATGTCTGCTTTTCAGAGATTCCAGATACCTTGATGTTAAAACTCTTATAGACAATATGACTAAAAGTTAGGGACATGTTTCTCAAATTTTGTTTCAGAGAGTATTTGCCAAATGAGATGCAACCTCGTCTCCCTATTCCCTATGAAAAAAAGATTCTGTAATAGTCAAATAAGATTGGAAACCCCTATACTTACACAGGTACTCTTTGAGAGAATTACTACACATAAGTGAACTATTCCATAACTCCTTTTATTTAAATAGAAAAAATATTAAACTTTGTTTAGCACAGTTCATTCAAAAAGCATCTTTGAGCAACCCTGTGCACAGACATCTACAGAAAATGTAGGGAACCCCACCTCAGAAGATACTTCTCAGTCTCCTTCTCTGTTGTCCTATAATTCCTGGAAGGAACAATAATAGTTTCTGTTCATTCAGCCCAGCATTTTCCCAAGTGCTTTTACAAATATCATCTCATCTTATAATATCTGAAGTTCCAAACCAACAATTTTTTTTCAAATTCCTTCTTTCCCTTTCTTTGAAGTTGAATCCCAAAAGATACCAATTAGGTAGCTCTATCTCAGAAAGTTAATACCCAAGCCTATCTTTTTTTTTTTCAGATCAAAAGAGTAAAAATTTCTACTGTTTAAAGAGAGAGAAAAACCTTTCTCCTAGCAGATTTTTATCAGTTTGAGGAACTTCTTAAAATGCATTTTGTAAACGTCAAAGATTAGTGCTTCTCAACTCTCTTAAGAAACTTACCTCTCAGACAATTATTCCGATACAAGCTACTTTCTGTTAAGTATTGCTTTACAGGGAACACAATCATCAGCAAAATATTTTAAAAGAAGATGAGGGGTTTCTCCTACAGAGCATTTTAATGGATCAAAGACTTCCTTTCCTAAAAATATCTGCATTCAAAAATGGTAAAATTGGGATGCCACACTTGATTCAGGAGGATTCCCTGTTGTTGGGTTTTGGCTCTAAGAGGAACATCTGAGGAAGGGAAGGTTGTTATTCTCATCCCTCAAAAGGACTCACCTAGACAGCTGACACCTCTGTGGTCTCAATTTTGTTCTACTCAATTTTGTCCCACTTCCTTCCTGAATTCCAAGAACATATGATGTCCGAATACAAACTGGGTGAATCTTGGCACTTCACTGTCATTGGTTAATGAGTCTTAAGCTACTTTTATTTCAGGTTTCTCATGATTATTTGTAAAATAATCATTTGATAAGACTTGGATGTTGTAAAGCTAAAACTGGAATTGATGTAAAGCACCTCCCATACTGCCCAAAACACAGCAGGTAGCCAGTAGGCAGGAGCACACAGACTTGCATCTGCTCCCTGGAAAGCTGTAGTCAACAGAGACAATTATTAGCTATTTTCATGCCTTGTAACTTCTACTCAGTTTGGGGAGATGGAAGAAGTCTTGTCTTCTGTCTCTGTAGACATCTCCACTCTCACCTTGAAGGACTTTTAACTCAACACATAAGAATCCCAGTCATTCCACAGTGACAGTTGTTCAGGGTATCAGGATGGGCTGCTTTACCCTCAGCAGAGTGTCCCAGGGAGTCCTTGTTATTTCCCCCCAAGCTGTGACCACAAACCCTGCAAGAGAGTGTGCACCAAGAGAGTATCAGTAGGACCATAAAGGAGTAGGGGACCCAAAAGTCAAAATACTGTTTGATAGTAGGTGTCAACTCTCCTAACCTCCAAAACCGGAGAGGTCACCGTCTGGAAATGGAAAGCCACCACCAATCAGCTGTTGTGGGACACAATCCCTGACTTACAAAAAGATGAATGGCACCAGCTCAACTTCCTTCCTTCTGTTAGCTGCCCAGGGTTTATCTCCTCAAGAGGATGGAGACATTTTGGTCTCAAACAGTGACTTTACATGCACTATTTTGGCAAGGGGGTGGGGAGAACTATGATGAAGATGCCCTTAACTTCCTTCCGCAGTTGATATGGAGGGACACCCAAAGCTCTCCACTCCATCTCCCAGAAGCCAGTGGCAATGTGGGCAACACTAGCAGTGCGGGCACTATTTGTCTCTACTGAGGACCTTTTACCCCTCCAGCCTCTACCCTGAATCTCTCCTGCTATCTCCATGTCCCCTGGGAATCCTCCCCAGATGGCCTGAGGTGTCACCTGCAGCTCCAGTGTCAGTAAGCTTGTCTGGCCTGACACACTCTGCACTGTCACTGTATTTAGACATCCCAGACCTGGGCAGAAAGCTGAACAGCCTGGCCTCTCACACAAAGACAATGGATCTGCAGAGCCTGAGCATTCCAGTCTCCCATGTTCAGTGGAAGGCAGGGAAGAAAGGTCATTAATGCAGACAGTTTGTGTTTTCCCAAGCCAGCATTCCTCACAAACAGCTGTGTTTATACAAAGCTAGAAAAGAAGGAAAGCGAGAAGAGAAAGGACAGTGTCCTAGGAATGACATCATTCTGTGTTGCCTGTTTTGGCTGGCTCCCACCACTGGAGGGGGAGCGCTGCAGCAGGCTGGTGAGTGGGCTTGGTATAAGGTAAGTGTGTGCTGCTTGGTAATGTGTGCCTGCAATTAGATATGTAATTTTCCTACTCTCCCCTCTGTCCACTCCACCCCCAACACCCTAATATATTTTTCAGAACAATACCCTCAGGAAGGTTAGATTCAGGACTAAGGTTCACTCTTTCTGATCTCTTCAACAACCACCCCCCCTCAAGAAGAAAAGCATGACAGGAGGCAGAGTCATTAAAGTGAATTAAAATGCATCCAAGGAGAGATTATCCCCAAACCATTCCCATATCAAACAAAGGCCTCTTTCACATAGACTCCAGCCCTAAAAGCCCTGTAAGCAGAGATTAGGGAACAAATTCTCAGAACCTAGAGGCAGGAGACAGGCCTGCACTTAACCTCCCTGGCTAGACCCCAGGAACTCAACTTTTGCCTGAGCCAGAAGATTCTGCCTGCAAGGAAAAGGGAGCTTCAGAGTGGCGCATAAATCCCCACACACAGTACTTCATGGAGCCAGGTGTGTCTTTAACACAATCCACACAGAATGAAATTCGACCCTTCCTGAGCTTCCTGGATCAGGGTCTAAGGTGGGGGGGGGGTCCTCCACAGGCCCCCTTCGACCTCCTCTGCAACCCTTTTATTGAGCCATGATAAAGACTTGGCCAGTAAAGGCATCTTGCTGGGGAGGATCTACTTGCGGAAGACAGGTTGACTTGTGAGTGAAATTCACTATGACACAGACCCAAAGATGCAGGGAGGCCAGCAAAGATAGTACAGATGGTCCTTCATCTGGAAGGCTCAAGAGAACATCAGAGAGAACAATGACCCATGAACACAGTCTGGAAAGAATAGATGTTCAACCAGGTAGCTGGCAGGTGGAGGAGGAAAAAAGGGAAGACATCCCAAGCAAAGGATACAGAGTGACCAAACGCACCAGAGTGTGAAAAGCATGCTGCTGCCATGGGTGGCCCCCCAAGGACCCCTCCCAAGAGGAACAAGAACTTCTCAGTGGTGATACTGCAAAAGATACAATGAGGAGAGCATGGCCAGACTGTAACAGAACTGTGTGCTTGTGGGAGGAGCTGGGAGAATGCACTCTTCTGGCTTCCCTGTTATTGGCGAATTTCAAGTGGGGTGCATTGCATAGTCAGATGTGTACACTAGGCAGGTTGTTCTAGGAAGCATCAAAGGCTAGAAGCAGAGAGACCATTCTAAAGATAATTTAACAATCCAAAAGCAGTTTGCAAGAGTTGGGTGTGAGGTAGCAACAATACAAGAGATATTTCTACATATGGCGTATTAAACGAAAAAATAGAATCAACTAGCCTTACTTGCATATAAGTCGAGAGGAAAGTGAGAACTTTAATGTGAATGGCTTAGAGCTGTGATGTTATCCCAGTCCCCTAAGCAAGGATTTCAAGGAATGGAAGCTTCGAGGTGATATCTGTCACCTCTCATGTTCTTTCTCCAACCTTTCAGCTCTACTTGTCACACCTACCATGGGTTCGCCTACCAGTTCTGTGTAGGTCTGATGCCTCCTGGATTAACTTGCTGCCTGAATGCTACTCCATAGCCCCATTCCTGCACAAGTCTCTCTGGCTATAATGGCTGTGTGCCTGAGGGATCAAGCAGACTCTCAGGTACACAACCCAGAAGAACAGAGTATTAACACCCACCTAGTGAAAGACTCCCTGACTCTGTAAATCATAAATCTGGATCACCCAGGTGCCCATGGCTGTCTTGAAGTGCTCTGTCGGGAACCCCCTCCTTCCTAGTTTCCTGTTCCTTTTTCTAAGTTCCTCCTTGTCATCATTTTCCTGAATAAGCCATTCACACACATGATGGTTCATTTTATGTGTCAGCTTGGCTGTCTTGACACCTAGATGTGTGTTCAAATACTACTGTTCTGGGTGTGTTCTGTGGGGGTGTTTTTAAAAGACATAGAAAAAAGTGGAATGTGAGTAAATTGGATCGATTTCATCAAATAGGTGGGTCTCATCTAGTCAATAGAAAGGCCAACTAAGTGAAAAGATTTGCCTCCCATCCAACAACAAAGGGAATTCTGAAGCAGATGACCCTCAGACTTGGGACTGCAACATTGTCTCTCCAGCCCTTAGCAAACTTTTTGTTACATAGATTATAATATAAGTACTTTTCTCCCTTCCCTTTCCTCTTCCAAACTCTTACATGTACCCCTCTGTGCTCTCCTTCAAATTCATGGCTTTTTATCATTAATTGTTATTGCATGCATATACGTATATGATGCACTGTGTATTCCTAAATAGAGCATTTCAGTCTCTGTGTTACTTTTATACATGTTTCAGGGCTAATGATGTGGCACTGAACAACCAGTTGGTGTGCTCTTTCCTGGGAGAGCCACTTCTCCTGCTCCCAGATGTCCTCATTTGCCTATAGTTACTGTGTAAGGTTGAGGCCTCCCCGTCCACATTAGCATGTCCATTAGTGTTGTTCTTGTTCAGCTCATGTTTCAGCAGTCATGTTGGTGAGACATTTTAAGTGTAGAAGCTTCTGATATCACTAGGAGACATGATCTCACAGCAAACTCCTTAATCCTCTGGCTCTTAAAATCTTTCTGCCCCTCTTCTGCAGCATTTTCTGAGCCTTTTGGTGCAGGACTGTTTTGTAGATATATCCATTGGAACTGGGGTCCACAGCTCTGTAGTTGGAATTTTCTTTGGGCCACCAGCCAGCTCCCAAATAAAGACACGGAGACTTATTATTAATTATGGATGCTGAGCCTTAGTTTAAGCTTGTCCCTCTAGCTCTTTTAACTTAATTTAACCTGTTTTTATTTGTCTACATTTGTCTCAGGGCTTTTGCCTTTCTTTCATACTGTATGTCCTATTTTCCTGCTTCCTCTGTGTCTAGCTGGTGTCTCCCTGTCATCTCCTTTTCTTTCTACCTCCTTTTCCTTATTTCTAGAGCCTAAATTCCTCCTCCTACTTACTCTCCCTGACAAGAAGTTCCACCTATACCTATCCCTCACTACTGACCATTCAGCTTTTTATTAGACCACTCAGGTTCCTTAGACAGGCAAAGTAAAACAGCAACACATCTTTACATAATTAAACAAATGCAACACTTATTTACATAGTTAAACAAATATTCCACAACATAAACAAATACAATACATCTCTACACAGTTAAGCAAATGCAACACATTCTTGAACAGTTAAACAAGTATTCCACAACATAACTCTGCATTTTGATTGCTCAGCAACCTTAACATATCTACACACACACACACACACACACACACACACACACACACACACACACACATACACACACACACCTTCTCTGGAAAACTCTCACTAGTTCAATATACAATTTTTTTGTGTTGGATTCTGATTTCTGGACAACTCTGCAAAGGATAGGATGAAAATGTTGAGCTTGTAAAGAAATATAACCATTGTGATGGTTATGTGTGTGAACTATAATAATGTGGGAAATAGGCATCTGATGTGTCTGCAGAGGATCTTAAGTGCATTAACTGATATGGAAGATCTTCCTGTTTTTGCTTGCTTATTTGTTTGTTTGCTTGTTTGTTTGTTTTGAGACTGGATCTTAATAGGCAGCTCTGGCTAGCTGAAATTTACTTTGTAGACCAGACTAGCCTTGAATTCACAGAGATCCACCTACTTCTGCCTCCTGAGTGCTGGGATTAAAGGTGTGCATGGTCTTGTTTTCTTGTCTTCACTTTCACGTGCATAGGAAGATTTTAGACGTGGTTGCAAAGGTCAAAGCTCAGAGGGACAAAAGATGGGCAGAAAGTTAGGACAGTGAATATTAATTAAAATTTCTGCAATCTACCATCTTGAAAAACCAAAATGGAAAAGCTATGTGCCTTTGATATTTTACTTAGCTACTTCAACAGCCATTGGGGAAAACCCCTTTCCCATTTCATCCTGGAGGAATCTTAACTTACTTTTATCTTCTAATTAGTTGTGCTTGTTTTAACATCTGTGCACATTCTGCAGCCTCCGACAGTTTTATGTGGCTTATACAGTACAAAACACAGAGGACTCGCATTCCTAGGCCCACAGTCTCACTGGTAATGTTCAGAGGGGCGGAAGTTATTCTTTATAGGATCATGGCTCATCCACATGGCCAGACTTGCAATGTGTCCAGAATCAAGCCAAGCATTCCAGTGGTCTCTGGCCTCAACAGGGCTCAGCTCCCCTCACACGGCTTTTTCTTGTTTCCCTCGTATCCACATCTACTAGTGAGTATACATATGGCTACCTTTGCTCTTTGGTCATTATCTGGCTCTGCAAGTCTGAAAGGTCCTCCTAGAAAGACGTCCATGACATCACTGGACCTCTGCTTCCCATCCCAACATGAAGCATGCAATGACTGCTCACTAAACACTATTGAATGTCAACTTGGGAAGCAGCTGGACCAAAATATGCAGCCTATTAAACCTTATGACAGAATTAACAACCCTCCCATTTCAGCTGTTCTCTCACTTGAAGACCGAGAAAAATGAAAATAGGCTGAAAAACATCTGAGTTATGAGGGCCATGAAGCCCTGGAACAAGCTGAAATAAGAAAAAAAGCTCTACAGTGTTGCCCTGAGAGTCAGGAAACTGAGTTCAAAGGGCAGCCAGGCTGGAGTCTGGAAGGTGGTTGGTTTTTTTAATCAAAGGATAACCACACAGAAACATTCTGTTGTCTCTGAGCCTCAAATCATCTATGAAATAAGGAAATCACACCTGTTTGTTTGTTTGTTTGTTATAGGTATATTAGCAGAGCCTCACAATTTCAAGGGCAGATTAAAGTAGCATTTTATACAAAATAAGGAAGTGGAAAGGGAACTGTTTGAGAAGATGGATATAGTAAGGGGGGAACTGGGACAAGACAGGGTGATGAGTTGGTGACTGTTGAAGTCCATGATGGACAACTACGAAAACATCACAGTGAAACTCGTTGTCTCCATCATGAATATATGCTTCTAAAAAGTAGCAATTTGTTATCTCAAAATGTTTCCAAAATTCAAATATATGTTTACTTGATATTTACCTAAATGATAAGGCTATAAAAATACCACATCCAGATCTGTAGATAAAAGCTGACATCTTCTGCTAAACATAGTTACAGTCTCTGAATTCAAATCCATGCAGGTAAATGGTGACTGGTTACTCTTCAGACCAACAGGGCTGATTTCCGAGTGGGTACCTAACAAAGATAATATGGAAGGAAGAGAATGGCTAGCTGTTTAACACACCCATTTCTCCCTCTGTTTCTTATTCCTGATAAGAGAGACTTTATTTCCCTGGTTCCCTCATAGTTAGTATGGTCGTGTGACTGATTCCTGACCAAAAACATAGTAAATGGATGGATGGATAGATGCTGTCCCCAAAGGACCTCTGACATAAAACACTCATGTTCCTTGTCCCTCTACTGATAACAGTACAGAGTGCCACAGAGAATATGAGAATCCAGATGAAGATGATAGAGCCACAGGATGGAAGAGGCCTGAAACTCCATAGCTCAGCATTCAGCAATGCAGATTTTTTAAAATAAATTCTACTTAAATTAGAAACAATCTTATTTTACATATCAATCCCAGTTCCCTCTCCCTCCCATTCCACATTCACTCTCCAGGGAGGGTAGGGCCTTGAATGAGGGATCATCAAAATCTGTGAAGTCATTTGGGGCAGTGCCTAGGTCCTAGGCTAAAAGAGTATCCCTCCATGGGGAATGGGCTCCCAAAGTCCATTCATGCACTAGGGATACATCCTGGTTCCACTACCAGAGGCCCCATAGACTGCCCAATCCTCTTAACTAACACCCACGTTCAGGTGGCCTGATTTGGTCCTATGTTGGTTCCCCAACTGTCAGACTGAGGTCCATGTGTTCCCACTTGTTCAGGTCAGCTGTTTCTGTGAGTTTTCCCACATGATCTTGACCCTTTTGTTCGTCACTCCTCCCTCTCTACAACTGGATTCCAGGAGTTCGGGTCAGTGCTTAGCTGTGAATCTCTGCTTCTCTTTCCATCAGCTACTGGATGAAGGCTCTAGGGTGGCATTTAAGGTAGAAATCATTCTCATTATAGTGGAAGGACATTTAAGGTAGCCACTATTGCTTAGAATCCTAATTGGGGTCATCCTTGTGGATCTCTGTATAATTCCCTAGTGCCAGATTTCTCTTTAAACTTATAATGGCTCCCTCTATTGATGTGTCTCTTTTCTTGCTCTCCTCTATTCATTTCCTGACTCAATCTTCATGGATCAAAGACCTCAACATAAATTCAGCCACACTGAACCTCTTAGAAGAAAAAGTGGGAGGTACCCTTGAAAAAATTGGCACAGGAGACCAACTCTTGAACATAATGCCAGTAGCACAGACACTGAGATCAACAATTAATAAATGGGACCTCCTGAAACTGAGAAGCTTCTGTAAGGCAAAAGACACAGTCAACAAGACAAAATGGCAGTTCACCAAATGGGAAAAGATATTCACCACCCCCACATCTGGCAGAGGGCTGATTTCCAAACTATACAAAGAACTCAAGAAGTTAGTCACCAAAACACCAAATAATTAAATTAAAAAGTGGGGTACAGAACTAAACAGAGAATTTTCAATAGAGGAATCTAAAATGGCTGAAAGACACTTAAGAAATTGCTCAACATCCTTAGCCATCAGGGAAATGCAAATCAAAACAACTCTGAGATGCCATCTTATACCTGTCAGAATGGCTAAAATAAAAAACACCAACAACAGTTTATCCTAGAGAGGATGTGGAGAAAGGGGAACACTCCTCCATTGCTGGTGACAGTGCAAACTTGTACAGCCACTTTGGAAATCAGTATGGAGGTTTCTCCAGAAAATGGGAATCAGTCTACCTGAAGATTCAGCAATTCTACTCTTAGGTATATACCCAAAGGATGCACATTCATGCAACAAGGACATCTGTTCAACCATGTTAATAGCAGCATTATTTGTAATAGCCAGAACATGGAAGCAACCTAGATGCTCCTCAACTGAAGAGTGGATGGAGAAAATGTGGTACATTTACACAATGGAGTACTACTCAGCGGGGGGGGGAGGGAGCGGGGAATGAAATCTTGAAATTCACAGGCAAATGGAACTAGAAGAAACCATTGTAAGTGAGGTAACCCAGTCACAGAAAGATAAACACGGTATGTACTCACTCATATACTGATATTAGATATAGAGCAAAGGATTACCAGACTACAATCCACACCTCCAGAGAAGCTAGGAAACAAGGAGTATGGTAATAGAGACATATATGGTCCCATAGTGAAAGAGAAAGGAACAAGAGCTCCTGAACAAATTAGGAGCATGGCGGGAGGGGGGAGAGAGGTAGGAGAAAGAGGAGAAGAGGAGAGGGAAGGAGAACAGGAGGGATCAGCGATACAGAGTTTAGGCTTTATTATGTTACTGTGTGATTTTTTTATAGTAGCTAATATCACCCTAGAACCCTGGCAATGCACCTTAAGTTTTTGAAGTTTTCAAACACATTACACATTACATTACATTACATATATTAGATATATGTCACTAACATATATTAGATATCCAATAGTTCACAAATTTTTGGAGTAGAAAGTGAATGAAATTAATGTCTCCTGGAAACTTGATGAAGACCCAGGTTTTCATGAAATATATTTACATGACTACATGCATTTAAATAGCCTCTCAGGTTCCAGTGCCTTACTATTGAATATGTTTCTAATTTTCACAAGGAATGTTGTATTGGTCTTTCTTAAAAGGAAACAACCCTTTCTACTTTGGAAATGAAATGCATGATAGAAACATCCAATGACACACTGCTATTTCCAGTATCAGGATGATATTTAGGGGAAAGGGCTTCTTTAAAGAGCTTCAGTTCTAAGATTATATCTCTCTGTGATGTAACAATAGTCATATTAAAAAGTATACCCAAATTTTTTGTCAAGATATTATTAGAGTTGTCTGGAAGACTCTTCAAAACAAACTGGAAATGAAAGCAATGTTTATGTTTTTTATTTATAACCAAATGATCAAAAATGTATTTGGACAGATTTCAAAATTACTAATGAAAACAAAATTATGATGACTATTTTCTTTTTCTATGGCTTTCTGTTACAAACTCATTAGATCTCAAATTTACACACTGTCCATGGCATTCACCTCTGAGAACAGAGCTATGCCACCAATCTTCAGAGAGTTTAAGGTCTCCAAGGAGCATTCCATGATGACTCCATGCTAAACTTGGGATCCTTGAATGGAGATGTTGCTCCACAGGATAAGAAAGTGGTTCAAACAGACTGGATTCAGGCATTCCTGAGTTTAAGCCCAATGCCTTTTGTGCTTCATGTGACCTTTGGCAAGACTGCCTTGACCCACCATTGGCTTATGATATGATATTGGTCATTTGAAATGAACTTGAGATCCATATCCAGTACCACCCTAAAACTTGACATCTAGACATGAGCTGCTTAGTCCCACTTAGTCTCCTACTCCATGGTCCTAAAGCATCAAATTAAGCTCTCCATCTCTAGAAAGGACGAGACATTCTATCTCTGCAGACTGGAAACTCAGAACTACTCCACATCTTACCCAAGACATGTGGGCAGGAGTTGCTTTTTGTTTTTCATTTTTCTTTTGTTTTTCTTTTTCAAAACATTCAAAAAACTTAAAGGAAACAATTTTTGGGAGACCCTGTGAAGATGTAATTCTAGATGATCTCCCAGCTGGTTCAAGTCTACCAGTGTAAGCTGAAGACCACAAAGAGAAAGAACACTTCCACACAGAGGACATATGGGTCTCTGGGAATAGACGATCCAAGTCTGAACCAAAATAAACTCATCATAGCCTAAATATTAAGACAGGCAAAACCCACTCCCAGAACATCAGGCCCCCAATCTCATGGCCAGACTGGAGATGGCTCCCAGATGGAGAAAGAGTATCACATGGCCTATAGCCATCTCTCATGACCTGGGTGTGGCTTCTGCCAAAATGTCAGAAGACAATGTGAGGTTGCTAGCAGTTGGTTTTCTCACTGGCTAGTCAGTCCCAAATTAGGATAAAAGGTAACTTACTGCATTCTCCTTCATGGAAATTATCTGGTTTTGTTTCTTAAGACAATCATTACTCTGGGCTCAGTTTATTTCTCTCCAGATACATCCTTTTGCTCTCAGCTGTGTGCTCAGTGGAGAGGTTGAGGTGCCATCACCTTGGTTTCTAAAAGCCCCACTCATCTCAGCCTGCCACAGCAGAAGCTGGGCTTTGGTACAGTCTCTGGCACACACGCCATGATGTGGTCCTCTGAAACTCCACCATCCAGTTCTAATTAGCTGGTTCATGGAGGTTCTAACATTCCCAGCAACTTCCTGGAAAGGTAAACTTTGAATGGTGAGAGAAAAAGATGGGAAGGAACTGGATGAAAAACTCTTCCTTAGTCTTCCAACGAACTGTCCCCAGATACTCCATGACTACTCCTTACTTTTTCTCCAAAGACTGTCCATGGAACCAAGCAACCCACTGTGTCTTATAAACTGTGACAAATTGAATAGCATGTCTCTTGCATTTTCACCCTCTTTTTTCTGCCTTATGCAGATACACCCAAGAACTGTGTTTTCACGTGTTAGTGTGTTTGCTTGAGTTCTAAAGATTTAGCCTGGGAGATGTCGTTTCATCTCTCTGCAGCTGGAGTAACTCATTCAAGCAGACTACCTGTCCCTACCCACTTAACTACTAGGTTTTCTGCCTTTTACAAATATGTATCTCGACTGGAAATAGCCTTGTCCACCTCTCTAGTTGTTACAACAACTGTATTTCCTTTCTTTTCATTTCATGTATTTTGACTTTATAGCTTCAGTTTGAAGTCTAGGAATGCCTTTGGTTGGGTTATTCAAACTAATATAGAAAGTCTATGTGCATGCCTTTATAGAAATCTAAAGAGAGAGTCCCATTTTCACAGACCCTGAGCAAGAACTGAAGTGTGCAGTGATGTCTCCAAAGCAAGTGGCTTTCACTGGTGGAATTAACCCCTGGGTATGGTTTCCCAGAGTCAGATTCACGGGAGGTATGACTTAGTAGATACTCTAAAAACAAAATGGATTCTGTTCTCAAATAAAGTTGGGTGATTAAGGTTAAACAAAATTAAATAGCTCCCCCTTCCCTCATAAGATTTCTGAGACATTGCAGCATGGAGTAGTGTCATTTTCTGGGAGAAGTTATCACAACATTTTGGTTTTGGATTTTTGAGACAGGGTCTTACTATTTATGTCTGGCTGTCCTGGAACTAGTTCTCTAGACCAGGTTGGCCTCAAACTCACAGAGATCCACCTATCTCTGTGTCCCAAGTGCCACCACAACCATCTTTTCATGGCATTTTTATAATTCACCACCCCCTAGAATCTCAGAGGACTCTACACCAAATAGTTTCTGCAGTTACTAGAGTACCAGTCACCAGTCAAGAAAAGATCTCTCTCTCTCTCTCTCTCTCTCTCTCTCTCTCTCTCTCTCTCTCTCTCTCTCTCTCTCTCTCTCTCTCTCTCTCTCTCTGTCTCACTCTGAACTTCAAGTTGCAAAGTGTTTAGATCCTTGTTGAAAATACCACAGCTGTATACAGCCAACCTGACATTTCTATCCCTTTGAGAAAATATTGTAAGTCTACTTCAAGACTACTGACATAATGAAAACTGAGGCTAGCTATTAAGAATCTAAATCCTGGGGCTGGGGAAATGGCTTGATGGCTAACGTGCTTATTGAGCAAACCTGATAACCTGAATTTGGATCCCCAGGCTTCTGGCCAGATGTGACAGAGCCCATCCATAATCCCAGTGCTCCAACCAGAGTTAGGAGGATGAGACAGGAGAATGTCCTGAAGTTCACGGACCAGCTCACCCAGCATTAAACAACAACCCACAAAGGAGCCTGCCTAAAATAAGGTGACAGGTGAGTGGACAGTAAGAGCTGACATGTGAGGCACACACATGTCCACGCTGTCACACATGAACACACACATAAAAAGAAAAACTCTAGACAGTCTCCTGTCTTGCCAATCGTCCTCATCCACAGATTAACCTGCATCCATAGGCCTCTCACTTCCTTCCCGTGTCCCATTGCAGCTCTGGCCCACCACGGTCACCCTCACTGTAATTGTCCCAGGAGAAGGAAGGACCAAGGCTCACCTTGCTATCCTGTATAGTCTCAGACATTAAGGCCTGATTCAACTGAGGTTAGCAAGATTGTAGATTTCAGGCCTTGTGCTCCCCCTCCACCTACCACTGCTCCCTAGCCTCTTCTGTTCTAGACTTAATAAAGCTCAGTAAGAAATACTGCTGCTGTTAGCCCCAGGCTACATAATGCTTGGGGAGTGAAGACCTCAGTAAGCAAAGCATGCTGATGAGTCCCATCCCCCTGATAATAAGTGGTGGAAATGAGTTGCTGGGATGCAGGGTGGGCAGAGCCCCACATAAATTCATGTATTAGAGAACCAGCCTGAAGAAACTTCAGGAAGAGCAGAGTGGCATGCTGGGGAAATGCTATAAGGTGGGGGCATGATCAAACATGGAGCTGGGTTTGTTATAAAGGAAAGGGTCTTTGGGGACCACTCTTAACACCTCTTCCCCGCTATTTTTCATGAGAAAGTACACTGGCTTGCCAGGGACCATGGCATAAGTTAGTGCTTCAGAACCCAGGGCGTAGGTCATTCCAGCAATGTTTCTTTGGCTTCCTCCAGCTTGGAAGCTTGGAGGAGGGGGAGGTATCAGTGATGTCAATGGTAGGGTGCAAACTGCATGGTTGATGTTTTCAGTTTTCTGTCTGTTCTCCATTCCTCCCGCAAAGGTGCAATGGGGTTGGGAGGTGGGGGGTAAGCAGTACAAAACTGGAAGAAACTAGTAACATCCTCCAGAAGATATTTGGAAGGTGGTCCGTGTTCTGGTTTCTTTCATTGCAGCCAGTTAACTAAACCAGACTGAATGGTTTAATTAAGGGAATGACTTGGAATGTGGAAGAGAGAAGAGGGAGAAGAAATAGGAGGCACTCCACACAGCCCCTGGCTGGCCTCAATAAGCAGGACATTCCTTTTTCCTATAACCTGGGACCTGAAGGCCCCCAGAAAGATGGACTGGTACCTCCCAAGGGCTCTGAGACCCTAACCCCAAAAGAGAAAGGTGCCTTTATGCTTTTGTGTAAATTCTCACTTGACTTCACAGGCCATGGGGAAGCCATCAGCGTCATGGGTGTAACCCAATCCCAGCTGATGGGAAACAACTTTTGCAGGGTCCCAAGGAGCCCTACAGATTGCAGCGATCTGGAAAGCCTGCCTGTCTTCCCAGGGCTTTCCAGCCCAGATCCACAGACCCAGCACACAGTGTTCTCCAGAACAAGCCGAGCGTGAAAGGAACTCCCCAGCCAAGGAAAGCGATAGCTCAAAGCCAGGGAGTATTCCAGGCTAGCCCTTCCCAGTGTCTGTCAGCTCACTACCTCGCTGTAAGTAAGCATACTTAGGCTCTTTGTAAGACTGGAAGTCAGAAAAGCACAAGTGCCACTTGAAGAAAGCACTAACGCTCATGGCTTTATAGAACCCACATGATTGGCCAGGACAGAATAAAGAAGTTTCTAGCAGAAGTGCCTTTTACCTCTGTCTTTCAGGGACTCTGTTGACCACAGTGGCAAACAGGATAAGGCAGACCCACATCTCCCAGAATCTTTTATCACCAAAGACTGTTGCACACTGTCTTACCAAAAGCCCTTCTGCATATGTGTATGTTGATTGACAGATCATGAATGACTATGTATGATAAACAAATGAGAGCAAGAGGGAGGGGGATAGACATATATGGATGGGTAGATGGTAGATATAGATAGATACACAGACAGACAGATAGGCAGGCAAGTAGATTTTGAGAGATAGACATAAACAGATGATAGAATGTTAGACAGATGAAGAGAGACATAAAGAGATAGAGGGTAGATAGAGACCAGGAGAGAGTAAGGGAACTTGAAGGTAGGAGTGGGACGAGTTGGGAAGAAAGGAGTCACAGGAAAGGAAGAAAGATGAGGGAATGGAAAGAAGTAAAGTATGGGGACACAGCATTGCACACAAGTGTAAAATTAAGAATATTAATTAGAAAGGTATGACAAAGCAGAGGACTGGTTAGGAGGAGAAAGGAAGTCAGCAGGTACAGGAGGAACAAGTGAGGACAATCAAATACATTGTAGCCAAGTATGAAAATGTCATAACAATACCCATTGTTATATATAATTAATATACACATACACACAAAAAACATTTAAAAGGTAAAAGCAGGGATGTGTGCCTTCCTGGAGGCTTTAGAAGGGAAACCACTTCCTGGTCTTCCCTGGCTTCTGGATGTTATACATATTCTCTAGTGTATAGGACCTTTCCTTCATCTTCAGAGTCAGCAATGTTGCACTTCTCTGATAGCTCTACCACAGTTCTCTCTCTCTCTCTCTCTCTCTCTCTCTCTCTCTCTCTCTCTCTCTCTCTCTCACACACACACACACACACACACACACACACACACACACACACACACATCCTTTCCACCCTCCATCTTTGAGCTTCTGTTTCTCCTACTTTTCACTTGCCTCTACTTCTAAGGACCCTGTGATTACACTGGGCTACCTTACCAGGTAAATCTCTCTATTTTTGAGGGTTTGCTCAAATGTAACCCAACATTTGCAAAGACTCAGTGATGTGTCAATTACTTTTCTGATCCCCATAATGAAGTGCCTTCCATGAACACCTACAGAAATCAAGGACTTATTTGGCTCTTGATTGCAGAGCTTTTAATCTGTCAGGAGAAGGTAGAGCAGCATATGGCATGGTGGGAAGGAAGGAGAAAGGGAAACACAGGGAGGGGATAGAACACGAAAAATCCTCCCCAAAAGATGTCTCCAGTGACCTACTTCCTATAGAGTGGCCCCACCCCTAAAATTCCTATACCCTCCCAAAATAGCACCACCATTTTAGCAACAAGTCATCAACACATGAGCCTCGGGGACACTCCATATTCAATCTGTAACACAAGGAGCACTGTGGTCATCTTTGCAGGGCCACTGCTCTGCTTGCAATACAGTCCTGCCGACCTGAGCCTATGGCTCTATAATACATACAGATTGTGGATGATAGGTTTGGTACCATGATGGACAGTTCCCTTGCATGTAGCCTACCGAGGGATCTGATGTGGTTTTCTGCCCATCTACTTTACAAGACACGGCCATCCTCCATGGAGGGCCTCACCCTCCCTGGGGATAGGAGTGGAGATTAGGTGGGGGACTGGGGGGCCTGGTGGGGGAGCAGGAGAGGATGGGAGAGAGCTGGAATTGACATGTGAAGCGAGCTTGTTTCTAAATTAAATAAAAAGGAAGAAAAAAAAAGACACGGCTACCAACCGCCTCCTCTCCTCACTTCTCCCACTGCATTTAAGACAGCTTAGTCAGGGATGCAAGGTGTGCAGACTGAAGAATCTAGCTGGAACTGGAATGGAATTGATAGGAAACGGAGAACCTCAAGGAATACGGGTATAAGGAAGATACCACATTCCCAGCATAACTCTCCATGATATCCCTCTCCTCAAATTCAGACTGAAGATTGAAGACAGGTTCTATAGCATATCTGTTACCAGTTTTCCTTCATCTCTTTTCTGGGTCCACTGGAGGATACATCTTCCTTCATAGAAAAGCGGGCTATCACTGTCAAAGAATTAACAAATCAGAGAGCAGTCTTCAACCAGTAGCAGGCAGAAGACAGGGAGTACATTTTGTAGTACCTTCCATCCCTTTGAGACAATCCTGAGTCCTGGCCTCTATACCTCTCCACAGGAAGACAAAGGAACCTTCATGTAGCCCAGGTTCCTACAGCAGAACTCTTAACCATTCTCACAATGAAGCAACTTACCCCAGTTTGCCAGGGACTTTCACCAGTCAATACTGTACTTCCCACCACATAAGGAATCTCTCAGTCCTGGCGAAATGGGATGTTTGGCTGTGAGAAGCATGATTTGTTCACTCCCCTGACTCTCTTCTTTTTCCTTTTTCTTTTCCAAACACCCAGTGTTACTTCCTGTTATCACTTCCAAGCAAACTACTTATGCCCAAATGCTCATCCCAAGGAAGGCCTGATTTGGGAGCAACCAAACCATTATAAACTCTGTGGTCCATTTTATGCTTAACATTCAGGGCTAGGTCACCATGGCCACACATGCTGTGCCCCCTAAAACTCCAGGGGGTGGCCATTCCTGGAGACTGGGTTGCAAACACTCTTTCTGGCCGAGTGCATGGCAGGTCCTAATAACAGCTGGTATCTGGGGCCCTCTGTCAGTTTGTGCTAGGATTAAGCTCTCCTTTCCCTACCTCCCACCACATGGAAAGAGAAGGCACACATTATCACAAAAAGAAATCTTCCCATAATGCAGAGCAGGTTTAATCCTCCCTAGCCCTTTGCCTCCTCCTCCTCTCACCCTAGCCCTGCCCTGCCCTTGTCCAGATGTTCCCACTTAGTCATGGTGGGGCCTGAGCTGGGGATGAACAGCATGACTTTGCCTGGACACCCTTCACAATGGATTGAGCCGTGGCAGCTGGGCTAGCCCCCAGATGGGGAGAGCTCAGTGCAGACAGTGATTATACATGGGAAACCAGAGAGCCTTTGGGACCAGACCACAATGGCTGGTGCCTATGCAATTCTCTCTCAGCTTCAATTATCAGCTCTGAAATTAGGAAGAGCTCTCTGGGCTTTGACACTCCTCCCACAGACAACAGTTAGCCTCACCTGGGAGACAGCCCGCCCCGGGGAGAGGAGACAGCCCAAGCGGTGGACATCTGCACACCCCTAATGAGGCTGGCCCAGGATGGGAGCTCAGCTAATTGCTCCAATCGGCCGTGATGTCTGGCTTCCAGCTGCCATGTCTGGCAGCACCATTTGGATGTCTTGAGTTTACTGTAAGGTTGAGATTGAGAGACCCTTAGGAATGGAGGATGTCAGCTGGGATTCATGCTGAAGCAATTAAGGGACATTTGTTGCAGGTGAAGAATGGTGAGATAGTAAAATAAAAATATCCCAGCTTGCTGTCATCTTACCAGGAAATCCACAATCCCCAGCCAAGATGGACCATTCCAGGAACACTAAGCATGTGGTATGCGATTGCCGCAGCACAGCAAGGCTAGACTATTCTGCATACTGAACTGGGAACCTAGGTTCTCAAAGGGCAAATTAACCAGATCATTGCTGCCCCCCATTCCTGAAACACAGAGGACTCAACTTACTCACCCTACACCCTGGCCTTATTTATCCTGAAACTGACAAGCATAAGCTTCAGGCTTCTCCTTAACACCAGCACTTTCAAAGCCCCATACGGAGCACTAGCAATAGGCTCTTTTTGCATAAATCATTCAAGACACAATGGTAAAATTTATTTTGTGCTAATTTCAGCCTTAGGACTCCTGTCTCTTTCCATTCTAACTGTCTCTGAGTTCCCTGTTGTAGGGTGATATGAGCACTGGGGTGATTCGACTGAGAAACAACCGACTCCAGGATACAAGCAGCCTTGCAATGGCGGCTCTATTTATGTGGCTGCAGGAATAACTTACACAAATAGACTTTCTACCCTCTGTACCAACAACTGTATTGTCATGGCATACAGGTGCTAGAGGACCAACTGTGACACAAACACATTTTATGGTACCAAACTGCACATCTCCACAGGATACAACAGAGTCAAGCTCTGAAATCTAAAGAGCCACACACTATTGTGTGATGGATTATTCAGTCATAGAAACAGAACTGTGAGAGAAGGATTCTGCTCTCATCAATACTTAACGCAAAATGAAAAGATTCTTTCTTATCACATATTTGAGAACTCAACACGCATGATTAGAAATACGCTATACAATGAAATCAGTCTCCATGAAACCAAAAGAGAATACTCTGACAGTGACATCTGAATGGTAGCCAAAACGTTGAGGATAGTTCAAAAAACAAGAAGGCATTAGAAGAGGCTCATTTTAAATGGGAGTAATAAGTGGGATCTTACTTTACTTTGGTGGTCCAGTTTTAAAAGAGAATGAAGTTATACAGATGTATGGGAGGACAAGGTTAATTTCTTGCTGATCCAGCTAGCATTGAATAATAACAAAACTCATAAAACCACAAGGTCACAACTAGCAAATTGGTTACTGAATGCAATCAGTTCAAGAAGTGTTTAAAATCAGCTAAGAATGCTTTATCAACAAGAAAAACTGATGCAAAGATGCCCAAGGACATTAATAGATATCTCTCCAAAAAATGTTCAACAAGGGTTGCTCAGCGTTACTAAACATTAGATAAATATGATTTAAAACAGCGATGTCACTCCACACTTAAGAGAATTGCTCTCAGGAGGTGGGGATGACAAGTGTTGGCGAGGATGTGGAGAGCATTTGCCTACATGTATGCAGTGCATGCTTGCCTGGTTCCCACAAAGATCTGATGAGGCTACTGAATCTCCTGGAACAGGAGTTCTGTGTGGTTGTAAACCACCTTTGTGAATGCTAAGAGCTGAACCTGGATCCTTGACAAGAACAACTTAACTGATAGGCTATCTCTCCAGACCATAGAAATGCCTTAAATCTGATACCTCATATATGAGAGAAAAGTAATCAAGATAGTCCCTAATACAGTATTTCATAAACCTAATAAGTCAAGACATTGCCATTAACAAATTATAAAATTCACAGATATCCTCAGTACTATAAAAATCATTGAAAATATACCAAGTGATCAATAATTTTTAAAAAGCAATTAAATCTTAGGGGCTAGAAAGATGGTTCAGGGGTTAAGACTGCTTGCTGCTCTTGCAGAAGACCCAAGTTTGGTTCCCAGCCCTAACAACCACCTATAACTAGCATTCTAGGGAATCCAACGCCCTCTGGCCTCTGAAGGCACCTGCATGCACACAATGCACATAAACTCACATAGGCACTAACAAATCAATAAAGTTCAAAGTAGATATCAACCAACAAACAGGGGACAGAGAAGACTGGATTAGTTTTTTAAGTTCAGTACAGAAAATTAAATTGGTGGGTTAAAAAAAAAAGCAATTAGATTATGTAGCCAAAAGTGTAGGAACTATTACTATCAAAGTGGCCCATTCATGAATTCACAAAAATGTCTATCTTACTGTTTGGATTCTTTTATGTTTACCGTATTTTATAAGCATATTTAAATTTGTTATTTTTGTTGAAGATTCACTTTACTATAGAATATTACACTTTTTTCCGAAGAAGGACCAAAGTCGCCTAATTACATTGATATGGGTCCCTCTCCAAACCTGGGTATGTCCTCCCTCAGCATAGCAGTGACCTTGGGGACAGTTGAGCTGTGGGCCATATCCATTTCCTAATAGAAGTCAATCTAAAAGGACTACATGGCTGTGATACTCTATCACTGTGGGGTCTAGAATTCCTCTGATTACAAACTTGGTCTTGGTTGCTCCATCTTCCAATGAGGGGAAATTCCTTGCAACTCAATACTTCCCAGATGTGAGCAGGGGACACACAGAATCAACACAAAACCAAAGAAACTCTGGACTGCCTAAGACATAAAGAGAATAAATCAATTCTCACTGAAGCACTAACCTCAATATCAATTATTTTCGTATACCCCTCTACAGTTCAACTGCCTTAGTTCATCAGTAGAGATTATCATGGGACAGCAAAGGCAGCAGAACTGTCTATGAGGGACATGTGAAGAAAGCCAATCTAGTTTGGATCCGTTGGATAAACAAGTATTCGCTTGGGATCTATTGGGCAGGAAGGGCACTTGGGGGGGTCCTTGGAGAATGGATGAAAGAAAAGGTAATTAAGAGTAATTAAGCTGTCACTCCTCTCTTAGCCCTTTTTTCCTTGGTGGATAAGAAGCATTAGATTATTAATCCAATAGACCAGAAGAGCTTGAATGTAGTATGGCAATGGTTCTCAGGGGATAAAATGGAAAGTAAAATTGACTCATCCAAGACATTGATAGATTGGCAAGAAGAGATGCTGAGTCGAGACCTATTCCTAGATTTCGGGCATGGGCAACTGACAAAGAAGATGTGATAACTGAGATAAGGAAGGTGAAGAGAGAAACAGGAGGGAAGGCACAGGGAACATCGAGTTCTTCTTCACTCAAGTGGAAGAAGAACAATTTATAAGGCATTCAGGTAGTATGTAAGAATAAATAAGAATAGTATGTAAGCTATGAGAATAGATTAGGTCATGCAGAGAGGAGGATGAGAAAAGAAGTGGGGAGGAGAAGAAACGAGCTTCAAAAACACAAGCATGCTGATAGAATGAAGAAGTCAGCAAAGCAGATGTAGCTAAAACATCTGTAGCAAAAAATGTAGGAGAACCATGGAGAGTAATCTCAAAATCCAGGAGAAGAAAATGGCTTTTTAAAAAGTAGCAAGAAAGTGGTTCACTATGCCAAATGCAGCTAACATACAAATCTAAGGTTTTGTCCCTGTGTTACCAAATGTCCAAATGTCATAAAGGAAGTTGGTCAGGTTGTCCCTGGCATGTGGTGATAACACCCCAAGCATGCCCAACCTCATCTGATCTTGGAAGAAAGCAGGGTCAGGCCTGCTTATTACTTTTATGGGAGGAAAGTTGTCCCTTCCCTAACTAAATTATTACAGAGAGTAGAGAGACTCTGATGAAGCAATCCTGGGACAGACAAGGAACCAGTAAAATTGCAGCCAAGTCAGGATGCACCAACCCTAGAGGAGCTCTTGTGATCCCCACAGAGAGCCAGGAAACAATGTCAGAAAATCCACTATCCATCATGAGCTGGCTTCAGAAAAAGCCTGCTCATATCACCATTAGAAAAGAAAAATATCCAAGGACCAGAAAGTTCCTGTGATGTCTGTTCTACTTTATTATGAAGTCCATCACCCAGGGCCCCGTTCTCTACAGCAAGAAAGTGAAGCATTTCCCTCCTAGCAACCACAAGCCTGTTCCAAAAAGTGGCCATACACCAGCATAGTAATCTGTTCGTGCAAATCTCCCCCAGGGCCTCCATAGTCAGTGACTTCATGCTGCCAGGTTTTGAAATCATTCCTAGTGGGACTATTTACACCATGGAAATTGGCCAGCATTGAGTTCCAGTTTGTTGAATGGCTCCAGCCTGTCACTGAGTATTGTCCTATAAGACATAACATGCTAAGCCAGAAGGGGATGGGAGTGGGCAAGTATTTTGGGGGAATATACTTCTTGTAGATTCTTGATGCATATTAGTATATTAGAAACTCAGAGAAGTCTTTCTACAAAGAAAATAATTCAACTTTTTTTATTAACAGTTCTCTATACTTCCTTGACCATAGATTTCTATTTGCTGAAACATATATTACTACCATCTGGAGTTCATGCTACTTGTATTTTCTTTTTTAAAATAAAAGTGATAGCATTAAAATGGTGATAGAAACTCCTAATGGATCTTCTGCTCATTCCCATGGCTATTTTGAGAGGTGTGCAGATGATGAATGCTCTCAACCATTCTTGTGACAACTGAAAGATGCTTATTATTTATGACTTGAGCTCTGGGTGGTGATTGCTGTCATTAATAATGACGGTTTAGCCCCAAGGCTGGGAAGGTGGCATGTCTGGAGTCTCTCTTGCTTAGCTTGACATTTCTGTGATACGGGAGTTAGAGCTGTAAAACTCCAAGTGCTTAGAGGAGCACAGGGAGTGCTCAATTTCAAATTCTTTCCTCATTCAAAAGCAAGAGCTTTGGGGCTCAGGGCAGAGGTCTTTCCTTGAACGGTGGAAACTTGTGCTGGCTAACAGATTGAATAGAAGAGCTCCTGGGGACCCAGTGAAGCAGAACAACCACGTCCATTAAGAGAGCAGGAAGTGGCCATGGGGGTCTTGTCCATCCACAGCTTGGCAGGACAAAACGTATTTTACCAGAAGGAACCTCACAGCTGGAAGGAGCAGGTGCCGACAGAGCGAGCCTGTGCAAAACTGGACAGAGATTAAGGCAGGAAGGAAATTGGATTTTCCCAAGTTCCAAAAGGGAGGGGTGACCTAGGAGGAGGCAAGAGGAGAAGGGGAGAGAGGCTGAAATTGATTTAAGACTTGAAATAAATATCCTTTACCAGCAAATAGCTGTCGTTCTGTGTTTTAACAATTTAATGGGCAAAAAGACCCAGCATTAACTGAACCCATGCCTCCAACAGAGGGGAGATTATCAGTGGCTGAGCAGGGAGAATTAAACCAAACACGGTGTTCATGGCCTGCATTCCCCCAAGAAGCAAATCTTTCTGCCAGGAAAAATCTTGTTTTCCCCCTCCATATTCTTTTCCTAGCGTCACTGCTCTCTGGGCAGTAAAGAGGGGCCTTCAGACTAGTGTGATAAGGCTTTGGCCCGCAGTTGTGAGATGGTGAGCAGCATGTGGCCAGTGCTTCCTGGGACAAAGAGGGGTGGTTCCTAAAAGCCAGCAAGCACTGAGGCATCCTCCATATGAAAGTCAATGTGCCTACCACGTTTCAGAAAGCTGTGGGGTCTTCATCTCATTATGTTACACCTGGGATCATATTTCTTCGCTTACCTTCTCTAAACCTATTTTGGAATCAGTGTTTTAAATGTCCAAATGTGATATCTTAAAGCAGTGGAAGAGTTCAACAACATGACGTGTCAATGAGCTATATTTTTTAAAAAACGATATAAGGTCAGGATATTAGGAAATAAGATGTGTGATTCGGGGTGCTTCACCTCAATGCTGACAGACATGAAGGCTGAGTGATTTTTTTCTCTCCTGGACATTAGTCCCTCCATATAGAACACTTTCAAGATTCTGAAACAAGAGTTAAGTGTTTGCATTCAAAGATGAAGGAAATCACATTGGGAAAAAACTTACCATTCTTTTCCATCTTTGAGCAGTAATTTGGCACTCCGAGAACTAATTCTTACATGCACCATTGGATTTGGTCCTCAAAATAATCCCATGAGTCAGGTGCTCGATTAGCCTCATTTTCCAGTTGAAGAAACTACATCTCAGAGACCTTGAGGGTCACACAGAGACCTGTGTGACCAGGTCACACAGCTGGTAAGCAGATATGTGTGACTTGAAATCTCTTGCTCCTTGCCCTACCACTTGCCCTAATCCTGTAGAAAGAAGGCCTGCCACAGACATGTTCTCC
The DNA here is from genome assembly GCF_017639785.1 of Mesocricetus auratus. Classification (NCBI taxonomy): domain Eukaryota; kingdom Metazoa; phylum Chordata; class Mammalia; order Rodentia; family Cricetidae; genus Mesocricetus; species Mesocricetus auratus. The sequence goes on along the minus strand of NW_024429194.1, from coordinate 34,661,766 downwards.
ACAGGGCTCCTGGCACAGAGACATATGCAGGAAACTTCTAGAGCTTATTGATGATGGGCAGCACCCTTTATCCCATGTTCTCTAATGTGAACTCTTAAAGGTTACCATGCAACAGACCCCCGTGTGCTCAGGTCCTATGTTTCTCCATATACTATTCTCCCTCCTCAACCCTAAAACCTAGGCTGTAGGCCAAGCTGCTGAATTTGCTGGGACAACTAGAAATACATAAAATGTATAGTCCCCATATCTGCTTTTGTTGCCCATTCCTTTCCTAGCAATCCTTTCCCAAAACACATGACTCTCTTGAGTTTGAAAATTGTTATGAAAACGTAAGGAAAGTGCATCATGAATGTGTTTGTTATTCTCCAGACAAATATAATAAACACATCATGTAAGATATCTTGTTCTTTCAGGCTTTCAGCCCCAAACTTTACATCCATCTCATTTTTGTTTTGTTTTGTTTTGTTTTGTTTTTTGAGACAGGGTTTCTCTGTGGCTTTGGAGGCTGTCCTGGAACTCGCTCTTGTAGACCAGGCTGGTCTCAAACTCAGAGATTCTCCTGCCTCTACCTCCCGAGTGCTGGGATTAAAGGCATGCGCCACCACTGCCCCGCTCATCCATCTCATTTTGTCTGACTCCTTCTTAGGAAGGGCCAGAAGCCAGTTCAGAAAAATACATTGAAACTTCTATGAAAGATCCCCTACATCTATCTTTATGCTGCCTTGTTCCCCCTAAATCACTTCTTATATCTTTTTTTTCTGTTTTTAAATTTAAGTTAGAAACAAGTTTGTTTCACATGTCAATCCCAGTTCCCTCTCCCTCCCCTCCTCCCCGTCCCTCCCCACCGACCCCTCCCAGTCCTCCACCCAGTTTCGGCTCCTATCTCCAGGGAGGATGAGGCCCTCCATAGTGGATCTCCAGAGTCTGTCATGTCATCCAGGGTAAGGTCTAGGCCCTCCTTCAAGAGTCCACTTCTTATATCTTATCACTTCCTCAAACACAGAGTTTCAAGGATTCCTCACTGACACTAGTATTAACTCCAAATTTCTCAGCAAATCATGTCATAACTCCTTCATTCAGTGGGAGTTCTAACTTTTCTTATGTGTACATTTAGACAGATGAATGGATGAGTGGGTGGGTGGATAGATGGACAAACAGATCTAATACTTTAAAACTGGAACATTCTTCTGTGTCTGTGGAACAGCAGTGGTCTTCCATCTGTAGTTGAGAAAAATTAAGGACTTCATGACCTTTTCCTGAAGAGTCCCTCCATCTTCCATGCACATACACACAACTATGTCACAGTTGCCATATAAGTTAATAATATTTTAGGCTCAATAATACATCCCAGCCACCCAAAAGGACCTCTTGGAGGGCAACACCCTAAAATGTGAGTAGTTGGAGCCCCAGGTCTAATTTATAGGCTTAAAAGCCAATATTCCTCCAGTAAGAGATCTTCCTTCCCAGGCCTCCATTTATTTGCTTGTGTAATTTGTAACTTTCAGATTTGTAGCAGAGACATGAGATCAAAAGCACACCACCCCCACCATCATCACCACCACCACTGCTGTCACCACCACCATGCACATTTGTTGGCAATAAAGAACAGTCTTGAATATCCCTTCTCAGCCAAAGATGACCTTGAACTTCTGATCCTCTTGCTTCCATGCACTGGGATTATAGGTGTGTGCCCCCATCCCCAACAGGTTTGTGAAGTGCTGGAGATCAAACCTGGGATTTCACACATGCTAGGCAAGCACTCTACTAACTGAGTTACCCCTAGCTGTTGTTACTTTTTATGAAAGTTCAAAGATTCTTCCTTGTTCATTCCCACAAAGCCCTCTTCCCCACCTTGTATTCTAGGAGAATCCTCTGTGAAATACAAGGGACAAAAGGCATTCTTATCTACCATCTTTAGGATGCTGGCTTGAGATGTCCTTGTCTGCCATCTTTATGACATAAGGCAGGCATGCCCAGAGGCTTTCCTGTTTGCCATTTTAACCCTTTGAACATTTTACACTATGACCTTGTGCTAAGTGTTTCCCAGTGTGTCTACTATCTTTCTTTCTTGAACAGTGACCTAAAACTGAGCATGCTCAGTTAAGAGGATATGTTCAAGATTAAGCCCATCCTGAGAGTGCTTTTCTGTATGAACATAGGCTCCCTGGATGAAGTACCCACTTCTTTCAGAAGAGCACTACTTTGGAAATAACCCTCATACCCTTCTTGACCTGCTGGAAGTCACTTCAGCTAATCTCTCACTTACCCATTGTGAATAGAGCTACAGTAAACATGGGCATGCAAGTTAAAAAAAAAAAAGAGGAAACAAGAAAATAATAAATGAAAGCAATGAATAGAAAAGGAATTTCTCCCAGCCAGATAAGATCATTACAAGGGTCTAGTAATGTTTAAATATTAACAGTAGTTTTCAAAAGAGAAAACCTACAAATAAAGTAATGTGAGGTAAACAGAACAGCCTTCCAAAAATGGCTCCCCTTGTCTTCACTCCAAGCATCTGATACTCCTGTTTCATGGTAGGTTAGAGCTGCCATAACAAAGGTCAGCAGACTGGGAGTCTTAAACAACAGAAATACATTGTGTTACAGTTTCAGAAGTTCAAGTTTCAGAAGATCAAAGTGCCCATGCCCACAGGGTTGATTATCCCTGAAGCTTCTCTACTGGCTTGAACATGACCCACCCGTTGCTGCTTCCTATAGTCTTGGTCTCTGTATTCATGCATCCATGTTGTCTCTCTGGGTATCCAGATACATTCTTCATATAAGGACACCCAGTCAGATTAAATGAGAGCCCACCCACATGACTGTAAATTAACTCATTTGATCTCTAGTATTTCTTTAAATGTCTATTATCCAATATAGTCACTTTCTAAGATACTAGAAGTTAGAGGTCTTCAACATACAAACAAGATAAAGGCACACATGGCAAGGGAAAATTTAGATTGCAATACAGAGCTAATTAACTAACTTTCATTGAAATGGGGAGATTATCCAGGTACAACCAATGTAATTGCAATTAATATAAGTTCAAAAGGGAATCCTGAGAGTTGGCTTGTGGGAGAAACAGCATAAGAAAAATTTGACCTACCTACTGTTGTCTTCTAGTGGGGCAGAGCCAAGGTATGGAAACAGCTTAAAAATCAATGAAGGCCCGGCAGTGGTGGTGAATGCTTTTAATCCCAACACTCAGGAGGCAGAGACAGAGGCAGGTGGATCTCTGAGTTTAAGACCATCCTGGTCTACAGAGATAGTTCCAGGACAGCTAGGGCTGTTCCACAGAGAAACCCTATCTCGAAAAACAAAAACACAAGCAAAAACAACAACAACAACAAAAACCCAAATAAATAAATAAAAATTTTAAAAAACAATGAAAAGCCCCCACTACAGCCCCCAGAAGGAATGTTGTACCTTGACTTCAGCCAAGTAACACCTTTTCAAATTCTGACCTCTGAACTTATGGGATAATACACTTACTATGTTTTAAGCCACTAAATTTGCATAGCTTGCCAAAATAGAAAACTCATACATCATGTACATGAAAGGATTAAGACATGACGCAAATAGCATTTCAAGTAACTGAAAATGACATGTTACTCAGTAAATGATAAACAATTGCTACTCACCCTATTAATAAAATAAACAAAATCATATATCTATGCCACATTATTTATAAAAATAAAGCCCAGATAGTTTTAAGACCTTAACAACATACACATGAAACTACTGGAATGAGATAGATGAGATTGTGTTCATGACTTTGGAATCAGGAAGGATAAAACTTATAAAAATTAATAAAGTTTACATATTAAAATATAAAGCATCTGTATTCAAGAGCTAATCTAAGTGAAATCAAAAGACAAGCAAGAAAAAAACGGAAAAGGGTATTTGTAGCATACATCTATTCACAATTTCTCCTTGCCTTATTTTTCTTCTTGACAGTGAGCATGAATTATTTCACTAATTAACAACAAATAAAGGAAAAGGGTAAGAAGAATCCTCTTCAGCATCCTTTTTTTTTTCTTCCCAGAGATGGATTAGAATGAAGAAGAGGACCAAAATCACGAGAACACAAGGCTGTGTTTTATAAAGGACAAATTATGGTTGCTGGGGGGACAGTTCCTCACTCCATCTTTCCCACAACAGTGCAGTGGGCTCAGGTCAGCCGCTGTTGTATGGACAAGACTCCTGAAGCAACGACTGCTTAGGGACCACTGGAGACGCAGCATAATTGTCTCTCCCTTTCCTCATTGGCCTGGACACAGGTACACTACATATCCTGTCCTCTCTTTGCAACTGGGTGTTTCTGTGTGCCTGAGTTCTAGCCAATGGGAACCAAGACAGAGGATGAGTCAGAGGCCACTCTCTTGTCCTTCATCCTTACTTTCCCCACCTTTTGAGGCACCGGGACAAGAAGTAAGCCATAAAACACGCCTAACCTCCCTAACCTCCTGCTGTCCTTCAACAGGCCTCACCTGGCTCTGCCAGCTGGAGATGTGAGGCCCGGCAGGGTGTTGTGATGCCTTTCAGTTGTCAGCTTGGGTGACACACCTGGGGAAAAAGGAAAGTCAGTTGAGAAGTTGCCTCTGTCAGATAGGCCTGTGGGTGTGTCTGCAGGGCATCTTCTTCTTTTATTTATTTATTTCTATTTCATTTTACATTCCAACCACAGTTCCCCCTCCAACCCCTCTTCTAATCCCCCTCTCCTCCTTGCCCTCCCCCCTATCCACTCCTCCCAACAGGTAAGGGCTCCCATGGGGAGTCAACAAAGCCTGGCACATTAAATTGAGGCAGGACCAATATGGGGCATTTTCTTAATTGCTAATTGCTAGCTCTGGGCCCGTGTCCCTTCTTAGCATAAGGAAGGTCAAGTCAGAGGCAGCAAGCCAATAAGCAGCACCCCTGCTTGGCCTCTGCTTCAGTTCCTGCCTCCAGGCTCCTGCCCTGAGCTCTTGCCCTGACTTCCCTCCACTATGGACTGTAGTCTGTACACTGAAATAAACCCTTTTATCCCCAAATTGCTTAGGGTCAGTATTATCACAGCACCAGAAAAGCAACCAGAACACAGGGTGTTTTATCACTGCCAACACCAGTGTCATTTGGATGGCAATGTGACAAAGCCCCTCCTTCTAGATCTCCAAGGTCATGACACATGGGCTGGCACCTTCTCCATTGTTTCTGTATTGTATGAGTAAGACTGTGTGGGGATGAAGGGTTCCAAAATCAGGACAATGGGTTCCAGAACAGAGTCAGGGCTCAGAGAGAGATGGACGAGGCTGAGATGCAGAGCTTTAAGAAAATTAATTCCCATGAAGAAGAATCCATCTAGCTGCCCAGAGTCTGGATGTCTCTCCTTGTGACTCCAATACGTAGGGTATTTTTTAAGACCCAGAACCCTGGTTTTAGTTTGTTTTGCTTTGTATTATTTTTTTCCCAAGAAGAATAAAATAAATTAAGATGTGGACTATTTGAACCTACTTTGAGAGGGTCTGGACCACCTCACCAATTTGCCATTTGCTTAGGAGACCCACCTTATTTCCAGAGAGTGCAAAGTCTGTCTTCTGCCCACTGGTTTCCACATCCCATTATACAACAGCTGGTCAACTCACCGTGGCCCTAAACAAGCTTGAATATCATCTTACATGGAGGGGCTATCTGACCCAAGATCTTGCTGCATAGCTCAGGAAAATATCCCGACAGCCACAGAAAGGTAAATACAGACCCTGAACTCAATCCAGCTGGGCCAGCAGCAACAGAGCCCTTTGCCTGGCAGCTGTGGGACAGTTTTAAATATAAACACTTCTATTCTGCCTCTGCTTCCCCCTCTCCTCTCTGTTTTCTTTCCTAAGGATTAAGAGATTTCGTTTTCATTGTTCCATAGATGGAAAGGGAGGTCTCCCTGAGTCAACGCCAAAGCACTGTGTGTTCCTTATGGCTTGGAAACCACTTGAAACAGTCCGTCCCCTCCTCCAGTGGCCAAACCATATAGTACCCCCAGGCCCTTGGAGTTCTATTGGAGTCCCAGGAAGACTGCTGCAGAAATTGTCCTTTCCCAGTACACCCAGATCATCTGGAAGGCAGAGACCATCAGTAGAAATGTGCCTTCCTATGTAAGATGGGATGATTATCAGAAACACAGAGCAGAAAGTAGCGTCAGCAACTTCCAATGGCCTTGGCAGATATCTTGACATCTCGATGCACTTATGAGGCAGTTCAGGACCTATGTCAAGGGCACCACAAGGAAAAGACAGAAGAGACCTGCCCAGCATCCATTTGTCCTAACTTCCGCCCATTCCCAGTGTCTGCTGTGTCCTGTGCTCTGAGAAGCTAAACTTTAGAAATGACAGACTATGGGTACCCCCATGGAGGGCCTCCCCCTCCCTGGAGAAAGGAGGGGGTGTGGGGGGTTGATGGGAGGGCATGGGAGGAGGGGAGGGAAAGGGAGAGGTACCTGGGATTGACATGTGAAGCAACTTTGTTTCTAATTTAAATTTAAATTTAAAAATAAAAATAAAAGAAAAGAAAAAAGAAAAAAAGACTTCATCCCAGATGGATTCCACCAGGGAGACTGTGGAATGCAGGATGTGACTGACTACTGGAAAAAGAGAGAAGTTCCTCCTTGTTCTACATTTCTGGAAGTGGAAGTAGTCATGTATATTCATAGAATGAGCCTCCACCCAGACCCCAGGCAGCCCACTCTCCACCAGCCCTGCTCCCAGAAAGCCCAGGTAGCAGTTTGCTTCACTCACCTGCAGAAGGCAATGGCTCCCTGATGTTGCTTGTCTCCAAAGCTCCAGCTCCCACTGTGTCATTTTAACATCCTGCACACACTTCTTCAAAAAGCCTCTTCGTCGGTCTCTTCTTTAAAATCTGTTTTTATTATTTTGACTCCTGTGTATGTGGCAGGGACTGGGGCTGTGTGCACATGTGTGGGGGGTGTCTGAGGAGACCAGAGGCACTGGATGCTCTGGAACTGGGGTTATAGGAAGTTGTCCACCATCTGATGTGGGTCCTGAGAATCAAACTTTGGTCTTAAGCACTGAGCCAACCCTCAGCCCCTGGATCCATCCTTTTAGTTTGGAGCATATGGGATGAATGCTGTTTCCTGCCAGGCCCCCACCTCTTGCAGCTGGCACAATCAGTGCAAGTACAAAGGTTTAAAAAGGAAAGGTAATGTTTACCTCTCCCAAGTTCTGCTGTCATCAGAGGAGAAATATACCTGGGCTTATCACTCCAACCCAAATGACTATCGAAGATTCTAGAACAGTGATTCTCAGAGCCTGATCAGCCTCATCTGGGAATGTGATATAAACACAGATTCTAAAGCCCTACCCCAGAGTCACCCAATCAGAAATTCCTGGAGCAGGGGTCAGTATCTTCACCCCAGAACTCTGGGAACTCTGGGGCCCCTGAGATGCATCTCCATTACATCTCAAGGGAAGGCAGATGAGGAAACATGGTAACCAGATTTTTCAAAACCATGGACGTTGACTGCCGGTCCCTCTTGGACATCCATAGATGATCCTCAAGGTGGTCTTCATGACCTTGGCTTGTGATTAGACTAGTAAGGTCACTGCAGTTGCAGCAAGAGGCTGGATGCTTCCTGATGCAGTCAGTAAGCAAGTATGTGCTACACCTGCCCACCTCTCAGAGGCTTCGCACGTGAACTCATAAGCTCAGACCAGACTCTTTGTCCTCGAATGTCAACAGCACCATAGCTGAAGCCCCTGCCTAACTGCTGTCACCCAGCTGTGCCCAGCTGGCTCACATGACTGAGTGCTGTGGGGCTATAATGGTTAGGGAGGACTTCTCTTCTCTTGGCCCACCTGGTCTCCATTGTCATCATTCTCAAAGCATCTGCTTGAGAACCAGCTCACAGCTGTAATGGAAACCCTTGGCTCCAGCTGGGAACACAAATTGCAGTTTAAATCTCACAACGCACTTTTTTTTATTTTGTGGCAGCTGCTGACCTACAACCAGCTCCTTCATTCTGCATCTGTCCCCTTCATTTGTGAAATGACCGTCTTGGAGGGTGAAGTAGGAATTAATTGAAATGATGTACAAGCAATGCTTAGCATAAGTGATGACACATCCTTGAGGTCCACTAAGTAGAGTCCCTTCCACTCCTCTCCTTGAGGACTATGGCCCTGTGTTTCCCATGATGAGTTATGGGAGCACAGTACAGAGGGTAGAACCAAGGGTGCGATGTTCTGTACCAAGCCTGGCACTGCCATTTGCTATCTTTGTGAATTTAGGCAATTGCCTTAAGCATTATATCCCTCTTGTTATTACCTACTCCATGCTTAAATCTTAACATCTAGAAAGCCAGCTTTTTATCACCTTCCCACTCTGTAAATGTCTGCTCCAATTCATTTTTAAAATTATTCATTATTAACATGAATATGAATTAACCATTCATTCTTAATTCATTATTAATAATATCATTACCATATATTCCAAGCCAAAGATTGAGACTAAATTCCTATTGAGTGTGACTCCACAATAGCGGCAATTGGACAGAACTTTTGACTCTGACTCTTATTTAAATGTTTGAAAAGAACTAACATATATTTTGGGGGAGAGTTTAGAAGACAGGGACAGGAAAGCTAGCAATGGTGGCGATCCAGGCACAGAAAGACAAACACTGCATGATCGCACTCGTATGGGAAAGCTTCAAAACTTAGCCTCATGGAACAGTGAAAGGCCGTTACCATGGGCTTCAGGGAGTGGGGTGTGAGCAGGGATAAGGGATAGAAAGGGGAGTCTCAGCAAGATGAGGGAAATAAATCTTACTAAGCCATTTACTGCATGATGAACACAGTTCATATATCCATGCATTTCCTGGTGCTATAAGGAAATATCTAGGCCTGGAACTTACAAAGAAAAACACTTAGCTCAGAGTGTTGAAGGTCCACACCATATGTCATCAGTTCCAGTAAGAGCATCTCTGACTCTATCATCTTGTCTGCAAAAGCAGGGGGGGAATCACATGATGAGACTTGAAGCCAGAGGAGGTGTGGCCAGACCTGCTTCCCAGTAGGCCCTCACCCATTTACATCTGACTAGATGTATCTTTCTATTTGATTTTTTTTCATATAACAGATTCACTCACCTCTTCTCTTACAGGACACATTAACTCTAAGCATCACCACACTAGGGACCAGGTCTCTAGCACATGAACCCTTGAGGAACAAGCCAGAGCAATTAATAAAAATATGTTGTAAATTTCAAAGATTCTAAAAGAATAGATTTTATTGCTTTTATCACACACACACACACATTAAGTTGGTGTATGTTAGTTTGATTCGATCTATAATACACACAGAGGTCAAAACATCATATTATATCCCATAAATATGCATAAGTATTGGTCAATTAAAATATTGATAATGATAGGAATCTGAAAGAAGAGAACCAATTTGGCTGCTGGTGAGAGAAATGGCAAAGCCATGTTAGATGCAGGAACTGGGTCTGGGGAAAGTCCTTGCACTGAGTATTTCTCCTTGTGAGTTTTACCGCTGTCCAGAGAAGAACTGGTCTGCTTCCCATCCCTGGAACACTTCAGAGTCATTGTCACCACCTCCCACTTTGTTCTCGCCCTTCCCTGCCCTGAAAAGCCCTTCCTTCTTTCTTCCCCTTCCAAGTCCTTCAGAGCCCAGCTCCATTCCCACTTCCTCTGAGACACTCCCTGGAGGATCAGTCCCCTTCCTACATCCTCCTCCACAGACCCCCTTGGAGTGCCTGGTCAACTGAAGGTCACTTAGCATAATGTATCTTCATTCCTAGCCAGTGGGATGGCTTCACGCATACACATCTTCCGAGTCTTCTTCCCCTAAACCAATCGCAGGCTTCCCTCTGAAGGTGAGGGTCATATTTTCTATAACTTCTAGGTCTGAAAGAAATTAATTGAGCACCATAAGAAACGGTGCACACAAGATCCCCATGTCCCTAGCTCTTAGTTGCATCCTTGTTCTCTGAAAAGGGGAAAGGCAGACACTCTAAATGTTCTGCTTAAAATAAACTGGCCTAGACTTCAACCCCACCCTTTAAAAACCTAGAATCCTCTTCTACTCCCTGATAAAGCTCTAACACTCTGCAAATATTCTCCTTCCTGACATTTCATTATTGGACAGAGGTCTAAATTAAAGACTGTTCTGCTCTCTAAGGCTTTTCTCTCTCTCTCTCTCTTTCCTGGATATCCACAAATCAGCAGCCACATAAGATGGCAGAGTCAGATTGAAATACGGGGCTCAATGAACAAAAATCTATAGTACCATGTGCTGATATTTTGTTTGCGCTCTAACAAATAAAGCTTACCTGAAGATCAGAGGGTGGAGCTAGCCACTAGTTAGCCATGGAGGCCAGGCAGTGATGGCACACACCCTTGATCCCAGCACTTGGGATCTCATGCCTTTGATCCCAGTACTTGGGAGGCACAAACCTTTAATCCCAGTACTACGTAGGTGGAGACAGGAAGTGATATGGCTGGGCAGCGAGAGGAATATAAGGCGGGAAGAGACAGGAGCTCAGCCTATTCAGTCTGAAGATTCGGTGAGACAGGAGCTCAGTCCCTTTGGTCTCAGGATTTAGTAAAGGTAAGAAGTCTCTCTAGTGGCTGGCTCCTTTACTTCTCTGATCTTTCAGCATTTATCCCAATATCTGCCCACAGGTTCTTATTATTAAGACCAATTAGAATTCGCACCATATTAACAGGAACATATATAAAATTCTGAACTTTAAAGGTGGACTCAAAATATTGAAAGGTAATTTAAATTTAATGCAATTGTTATATAAATCAGCAAAATCCATCTTAAGAAAGTTAAATCTCAATAAATACCCCAAATTGAACTGATTTCCTAAAAGTCAGTTCACAATGCCAAAAAAGTAAAAATCAAGAACAATTAAAACTACACAAACACATGGAGACTAAACATCTAAAACCAAAACAAAGACCAGGGTGTCCACTCTTACCACTCCTACCAATTAAGAGGAATAAAGCAAGAAAAAGTGATGAACTAGCTAAAAGTTATCCAAATTTGCAGACAATATGACCTTATCTTAGCCTGGGTATAGTGGTGCAGGCCTGTACTCCCTGGGGAACTAAGGGGAGAGGATAGAAATGTTAAAGCCACCTGGATGACATACAAAGTTCAAGGCCAGCCTATGTTTAGAAAGACCTTATCTCACAAACAAAAAGCAAAACAAAACACTTTGATGAGATAAGCACTTTCTTTCATCAATGTATCAGAATATAAACTCAACATCCATTAAAGTCAGCTTTTCTACTTAGCAATCTTAAGCATGGTAAATAAGAATTCAGGGAAATATTCCCATTCATGATAATCTTTAAAAAAGAAAAAAAAACTTGGAATAAGCCTAACCAAGGAAGTAAAAGACCTTCACAATGAAGACTTTACAATACTTTTAAATCCCATCAGGCAAGAATAAGACCACTACAACAATTTTTGAGCTAAATTTGAAGCAAGCTTTATTAAGTACTGACCTGGACAGGCCGGTACCTGGGATTCCCAGAATATGGTACCAAATAACATTTAGTCAGAGGCTCACAAGGCTGTGTACTTCCCACTTTCATCCAGTTAGGGGCAAGCATACACCCTGGGGCACTTCTTGCCTGTGTAAATCCCACCTACAAGTGATCAAGGGCATCCTGTGCAGTTGGAGCACCAAGCTTGTTATTTTACATGAACAACAGCCCCCAGTATTCCAGGAAGTTATCTGTCCTTGGGCCAGTGGGGCTTACAGGTTAAAGGCATTTTTGTTTTATAAATCTCTAAAGCACAGAAATTTAAACTTAAAACAAAGCTTTAGGCCTCACACTCTGAGTGCCAAAACTGAAGAAGCCACTACAAAGTAAGAAAAGTTCCCATGTTCACAGATAGACAAAACTGTTAACCAAAATTCCGGCACAAGGAAAAGTAATCCTAAAATTTATACAGAAGCATAAAAGACCTCAAGCAACCAAAGCAATCTTGATCAAAAAGAGAAATGTATCAAGTATTATAATATCTCCTCTCAAAGTCATAGTAACAAATGCAGTTTTGTACTGACACAAAACCAGGCATGTGACACAATGAGCTACAGTCAAGAACCCCAAAACAAAGCCACAGCTGCAACCTTCTGGTTCTCCAGAGAGGAGTCTGTATCAGTGTCCTTCTCTGTGGTTGTGATAAAACAATGACCAAAACTCAACTTAGGGAAGAAAGGTTTATTTGGCTTAATGGTTACAGTCTTTCATTGAAGGACACCAAGGCTGGAGCCTAGTGGCAACAACTGAAGCAGAGACCATGAGAGAACACTGCTCGCTGGCTTGCTTCATCTGCTCGCTGGCTTGCTTCATCTGCTCGCTGGCTTGCTTCATCCGTTCCCTTTCTTATAAGGCCCAAGCCTACCTGCCCAGGGATGGCACCATCCACAGTGGGCAACTGAGAAAATGCTCTGCAGATATGCTCACAGGCCAATCTGATAGAGGCCAATTCTTCAGTTGAGATTCAGTCTTCCCAAGTTTTGTGTCAAGTTGACACAAACTAACTATGACAGTGCCAAAACCTACATTGGAATAAAGAGCCTCTTCCACAATCAGAGCTGGAAGGCTGGATACCCACTTGTAGGATATCAAAACTACATCCTCATCTCTCCCACTGTACAAAAAAAAAATCAAAATGTACCAATGACCTGAATATGAAACCTGGAACTTTTCTCTAGAGAAAATGTGGGGGAAATGCTACAATGTAATGGGCACATAGAGCATAGTCACGCAGCGGAAGCGTGCTGGGACCATAACGGGCATGCAGCAGCTTGCTGGGTGGGATTCTGATAGCCCAGGAAACAACAAGAATCAACCGGTAGGATTGTATACAATTTTAAAGATTCTACATTTTAAACAATTCATTAGAGCTGGGGAGGTGGCTCAGAGGGCACGAGCATGAGGACCTGAGTTCAGATCCCCTGTATCCAAGTGAAAAACCAGGCATCGCTGCTTGCTGTAACTGCAGCAAGGCATGGGGAAGAGACAGGTGTGCCATCAGACTGACAGGTGTGTGTGTGTGTCCTCAGACTGCTGGTCATCCAGCCGAGTTGAAAAACTTGTCATGCTCTAGGTTCAGTGAGAGAGGGCCTGTCACAAAGGACTCAGACAGAAAGCGATAGAGGAGACACCTCGTTACCATTCTCTGCCCTTTACACACCACATACACAGGTACCCACACATGGGCACATGCGCATGCACTAACACATACATATACACACATTTAATTAACTAAACTATAGGAAACAACTGCCAGATATAAGAGACAATTTAAAGAATGGGAAAAATAGAAGATTAATGTCCAGGATATATATATATATATATTGGTTTTTTGAGACAGGGTTTCTCTGTATTGTTTTGGAGGCTGTCCTGGAATTTGCTCTGTAGACCATGCTGGCCTCGAACTCACAGAGATCCGCCTACCTCTGCCTCCCAAGTGCTGGAATTAAAGGCATGCACCACCAACGTCCGGCCAGGATATATATTTTTAAGCCTAGACATTAAATACTAAATAATCCAATTAATAGGTGGGCCAATAAATCAAATGGATGGTCTTTTAAAGAAGCTCAAATAATCATAAAGTAGTTTAAAATGATCACGTGAGGCTGGAGAGATGGCTCAGTGGGTAAGAGCACTGACTGCTCTTTCAGAGGACCCAAGTTCAGTTCCTAGCACCCACATGGCAGATCACAACTGTGTGTGTGTGTGTGTGTGTGTGTGTGTGTGTGTGTGTGTGTGTAACTTCTACTGAAATTGGGTGTGGTAGTGTGCAGTACCTATAATCTCAGCATTGGAGAGGCTGAAAGGGAGGAATTGAGAATCTGAGGCCAGCCTGGACTGCATAGTAGCTCCCTGTCTTCCAGGACTGAAAGTCTTCATCTGAGCCTGCCCTCTTTGTAAAAACTATTCTGTCATGCCAGACAGGGCTCACATCTACCTTGCTCCTCCCCCAAGATTCTCTGGCCATACCAGACACTGACCAGTCTCTTGTCTGACACTTCCTTATGCCTATGTTGCTTGTACAACCAACTTTCATTTAAACCTATTGTCTTTCTCTAACTGCTCCACCGTCTCCTTAGGGACCAAGACCCTTCTGTCTTATAATTTCCCACCATCTAATGCAGTCCCAAGTCTGCTCAGTTGTTGCGCTTAGAGCCTCTATCATCATTGAGTTTTCCAGTGCCTCTGTTCTGGGGCACTGATCGCCAAGCTTACGTGAGTCTCCTAGGGAACATTTATAAACTAAAGATACAGACTCTGACATGGACTACAGAATCTGGTATAAGTATGGTAAGTGGAGATCCACGGGGTTGAACCACATACAGCTGTCTCTCTCTATACCTGGGGGATTGGTTCAAAGACCCTGACAGTACAAAAATCTGCAGCTACCATAACAGCAATTGTAAATAAAATAAATACATCCCTCTGTATATTTTAGATTGTCTCTAGATTGTCTACAGTACCTAATGCAAGGTAAATAGTTGTAGTGTATTGTTTGGGAGATCATGACATGAAAAATCTCTACATATTCGTTTTTGCTCCTGGATATTTTCAGCCTTCAGTTCACTGCCTTCTGTAAATGGAACAGAGCTCCTTAGACCAGGACACCTCCTTGATCTCAAGTGTTACAGTTTCCACTCATCCGGCCCCTGAACTAAAAAGGATGGGCTACTATTCTGCAGGTCAAAAGGCTGACTGCAGAGAGGATGAGAGGGAACATCCATTTCTTGAGAATCCACTCTATTCAAGCACCTCTCCAAGACCATGTGCTCTCACGTTCAGGTAGCGGGAGTCTGCCCCATGCAGCCCTTGCTGGTGATGTGCAAAAGGAGCCTCTGAACTTAAGTAGCCTGGCTCTGCTGTTCAATGAGCCATTAGCATCTCCAGGTCTGAGGTGTCAACAGCAGAGGGGAGAAGCACACACAGCTGAGGCTGAGCCACATCACCTCACTGGTCCTTCGACCCCACTGTGTTTACAGAGTGGAATGAAAATCTCCAGGTCAGTGTCCTTGGGGATGGCCCTTCAAAAATCTCCTCCTTCCCTCCTTGCTCTGAAAAATTGGGCACAGATGTGATTTTGTTTTTCAGTTCAAGGCATTCTTAGAAGCTCCAGGTTAAACCTCTTGAACTAGGTAACATCTAAGTAATCATTAACTGGATAATATGACCATGCTGCGACTCTGACCCAAAGATCCAAGTGTGTTTGGGTGGGGAGACATAGCAAGGGAAGTTACTAGACAAAGGGTGAGTCTTCCCTAAGAGAAGGCTGTGTTCTGAAGAAAACAACAAATAAAGCTCTCTCTCATTAGCCATCATTTTTGGCCTTCTAGAACATTCCAGTGCCCAGCTCTGTCTTGCTTGCCCTGCCTTCCTCCACAACCTTGCAGGCTTTCCTATGTGTCCCCTGGACTCATCATCTATTCACCCCTGGCCCTCCTGTACCTAGCAGAGTGACAGTGGAGAAACTGCTTCTCAGAATTTGCATTTCCTCGAGACTTAACATCTCCTCTTTTGTTCTTTATCCCTAATGACTCCCTCCGACTCTGTCCAAATCGGGCCTCTTGTCATTGAGTCCTTGTCCTTGACAAAGGTGACCTCTGGAAAAATCATCTCACTGATGTCCCTCCACTTCTATGTCACTGAGGAAACCGGAGGAAGGAAAGTGTTTATTAAAAATCAGTGAAGTCTAACGAAGGGGTGGGGACAAGGGAGCGTCTAAATTTCAGCATTCTCCCCACAGACAGAGGGTGGAAAAACCCATGCCTTCCTGCCTGGATATCATCAGATCTTGGCCTCCCAAGAGCAAGAAATCAGTGGAAATGTATATATGTTTTAATACACCCTCATTACAAATAAAAATGGTTTTACATCAATACAGGGGTTGGTTGAAATGTGTTCCAACTTCGCTGAGCAGGGAACGCATCAAACTGCCTATAATAACATCAGGCAAGCAATCTTTATGCCAAACTCGGACAGAGGGGAATTTTCACTGCCAGAGGAGATCTGTTCTTCATCAATGTTTCAATATTCAAGGAAGCCGGGGACATATTTCTGTGATTGAAGCAAATTGCCAGTTGCCAATACTATGATTTAATTCTCTTCTTTTCTCCTCTTATTTGGATTAACTGCCACAGCATCTGTTGTGCCATGAAAGCCCAGCCTAGAAGAAACATTATACCAAAGAGCAGAGAAAGGGAAAGTGAGGAGGGACAAAGAGAAAGAAAGAAATGAGAGGATAAGAGAGCGATAGAGGTTGAGACAGCAGGAGAGGGAGTGGAGAAACAGAAACAGAAGAGCAGACGAGATGAGAAAACGGGAAAGGATGGAGACGTGAGGAGCACGTAAAATAAAAGCCATGAAGGGGCTAGGACAGTGACTCAGTGGGTAAAGTGCTGGCTGGGCAAGAAGGAGATGCTGAGCTCAGATCCCCAGCATCCATGTGGAAGCTAGGTGTGGCAGTGTACAGCTGGAATGTCAGCACTGGGGGGGGGGGTGGAGAGGTCGAACTCAGGGGTTCACTAACCAGTCAGTCTAAGCAAAGTAGTAAGCTCCAGGATCAGTGAGAACCCACCCGTGTTTCAAAAAGTGAGGTAGAGACTGATGATGAAGATACACAGAATCAACAACTGGCTTCCACATGTGCATGTACAGACTAACACACACCACACACAGGTTTGCAACACACACACACACACACACACACACACACACACACACGCACGCACGCACGCACGCACAATACAAGGCCAAAGGTAAGAGTCGTCTCAGGGGTGGGTCTCCTCTCAAGCTTTAGGGAAGAGATACAAAACTGAAGCTGCCTTCCCAAGGTCACTGAGTTCATCCAGGGCCATTGAACTTGAATCAAAGCACTCAGTCCTCCCCAGGCCAGTCAATGCCCTTCACTATGCAGTGTGCAAAGAGCAAGATAAAGCCACGGAATGGCGACAGAAAGACAGGACTTGCTGTGTGTACACATGTATAGAGTGCTGGCCTTCTTCAAATGTTTGTGCTGACTACTAAAATCTAACAATTCAATAGCTGTAGTTTCCTGATTCTTAGACCCCCCCCACACACACACAGTGCTTTGTGAATAGTAGCTAAGACCTAGAAGACACTATTTGCTTCCTCAACAGATTTCATATGGTATAATCAGAATCTAGAAGGGTCATCACAATCTTACAAGATTGATGGCTGTCTTCTCAGTGGACCTCTGAATCCCTAGCTCCTGAAGCCTGTGTATTTCCAGGATGGCACCTACCCTGACAGGAGCTACATCTTGGGTGATGGGAAATGACAAATTCTAGGACCCCAGTTCTAGCCTCAGAAGGGCCAGTCACCTCCTCTAAGATGAGGGGGACCTTTCTAGCTTAAGCGTTAGGTACCAGCTTTCCCAGAACTAGTGTGTTTTAACAATGGCCCAGGGATGTACACAATGTTAAAATTAGTGAGACTGAGTAAAGAGTAAATAAGACCTCTGTACTATTCCTACAAGTTCTCCAAAATTTCTTTAAAGAAAAAAGCAAACTCCTTCACAGTAAAATCATTGGCTGGATTCGAATTTAAAAGGTCCCAGTAACAGGGCTTCTCTTCCTCCCCTGTCCCAGTTGACTCTCTGTACATTAAGGAGTCTGTACACAACATGACCATACCAGGCTGCCCACCCAAGTTCTGTCCACAACCCCAAGACCCCATGATGTGTCCCTCCTTTGCCACCATTAGGGCCTAGGGACATACAAGATAGCATCATAGTTCACTCCTTCAGGACAGACCCAGGGAGGCTCAGGACCATCTGGAAAGGGAAATTTAGGAGACCTACTACAGGAACATCTTCTAGACATGGACGTAAACCATAAGCTCCAGGAGACATGTTACTTAGTGCCACCCTCTGAGGAGGGGCATGAGAGGAAAGTAGTCAGTATAGGGCCTGGTTAAGTCTAGAATCTGTATCAGAAGTGTCACCTCCAAGGTCTGAGAGAATTATCTCCACATCACCACTTACCTGTTGACTCATTTAGACTCAGCGGAACTGTGACCAAGACAGAAACAGGAAATTCATTCTGGTTATACAACTAATCTTAATTATTTGGGCAGGGCGTTGGTGGCACACGCCTTTAATCCCAGAACTTGGGAGGCAGAGGCAAACTGATCTCTGTGAATTCAAGGCCAGCCTGGTCTCTAAAACCACACAGAGAAACCCTGACTCAGAAAAAAAAAAAACAACGATAAAATATCAAAGACAGTACTTTATATTGTTTGTAGAAAGAAGATTCACTTTTCTCTGTCCCATATGTTAAAGGATTCCTGGGCCATAATTTATTGACCATGAACTATTGACTAGGCCTACCAAAGTACCTGGCATATACTTTATGATGAATGAACAAAGGTGGGAAGACAAATCATCAACCTTCAATATAATTAGATAGGTTTCATCATAAAAATAAATAGTATGCATGATTATATTAGTGTTCAGGAACTATTATGCATGTAGCCCGTCGTGGAGGAGCTGAGTTAGGAAGGGATTCCTGGAAAGTAATGGAATTAAGGCAGGCATTCCAGGCAGGGGAAACCTGAATGGGCATAGCATATTGGAGTAACTATGATCAAATGTAATTTAAATGTCATGAAGGATGTGTCTCAATGCCTCATATGTGCAGGCAAATCATAGACCTTGAACACATGAACACATGTGCTGGGTTAATGGAAGACTGATCGACAGTCTCCTTTGAAAAACAACATGAAAGCCAAAACTGAAAGAAAGCTTAAGAATTTCTTATTCTGGAGACAGGCACACTTTCCTGTAAGGGTCTAGACAGTAAATATGGTAGCCTTTGAAAGTTGTACTGGCTCCATCACTACTCAACTTTGCCATATTATATAAAAGCCCCCATTGACATTAAATAAACAGCTTGATTGAGCCACAACAAAACTTCATTCACAAAAACTGACAATGAGTCAGATTTGGCCCAAGAGCCATGATTTACTATCCACTACTCTAGACTCAGACCTTCATTTTATAGATAAGGGCCAGAGAGATAGCTTAACTCACCCAGGATCACACAGCTTGTTGGTACTTGGACCTAAGCCAAATATTAATGTTACAATGTAAGTGTTTGGACTGAGCTCAAATAGCAGAGATGTTTAGGGGGAGACATCTGCATCCTACCTGTGCTTTGTCCAACCTGAAAGTGAAAACCAAGGCACATTCCAGGTCAAGGACGTGAGTGGATGCTGTTTCCTGAATGGGGATCTGGGCAGTTTGAAGACTCAAGTCTCTAGATGATTAGCACATGACACAGAAGCAGCCTCTATCACACACACACACAAACACACACACACACCGCTCAAAGCTCAATCTACACTCAGGAGAGGAAGCTGCCTCTGGCTAAAATCTGCCCCAGATTTCAACTCAGAGAGAAAAAAATACATCTGAGATCCCAGATCTCAGAATCACTGCAAGCTCACTCAAGCATAACTTCATTTGCATGTGGGAAAGAAAACAGCTCACCCAAGGTCCAACACAGGTGGTTCTGCATCTTCAGTCCAGTCTCTTGAGTTCCCCTAAGGGCTCTTCTCTCACATCTTGATGGCACCCCCACCCCTCTGACACCCTGATGGTACCCCCATTCCTCTGACATCCTGATGGCACCCCACTTCCACCCCTCTGACATCCTGATGGCACCCCACTTCCACCCCTCTGACATCCTGATGACACCCCACTTCCACTCCTCTGACATCCTGAGGGCACCCCACTTTTATTCCTCTGTTGTCCTTGATGGTACCCCCACTTTCACTCATCTGATATCCTTGATTCCTGGTCCTGAGTCTGGCACATAGAGAGGTATTATTCACTGATTGTTTAAACTATGATATCCTGCAGAGAGCCAGGAAAGCATAGCAAAGAGGTTAGGAGATTATATGTTCTGGAAACACTGCAATCCTGAGTTCAAATTCTGACTCACACATTGTAATTGCTATGTGAGCATGAAAAGTGTTACTTAATCTCTCTGAGGCTTAGCTTCCTCATGTGAGACATTGTCATAGTGAGATGAGACAATGCTGTTGAAGCACTCGGTAGAGCACGCAGAACTCAGTAAACACTCAATAAATGTCATGAAAGGACAAAGATGTGACAATGTTGATCCCTCCATAAGCTGGTTTGCTCACACTCAATATCAGTCCACAGTTATCTACCCTTAGGAAGAAGGAAGGCCTAAGAGGAGCATAGATGAGGTAAATCCATCCATGGGACCAGAAAAACCAGAAAGTCAGAAGCACACCCCTCACTCGCCCCCTGAAAGAAATAATCCAGGGCATGCCCCTGCAGCATCAACAGCAGCCCCTACCTCCTATGCCAGCACAATGCTACAGGCTCCCCCAGCCTTCTATCATTGACAGAGCCCCAAACAACTTCCAGAAAATTCATACTGCATTGTCTTTAGTGAATGCCACTGGATTTCATGCTGGCTGGTGATGAGAGACACTAGGGAGCTGACAAAGAGGCCAGACTGTTTACAAGAAGTCAATAGAGCAACACCTGTTTCTTAAAGCTACCTGAGGCTAAGCAGCCTGGGAATTCTGGAAAAGAAAAAGAGACAGAAAGATGGTCCATGTGGGTGGGCAACAACAGACTGAGACCTTAGTGAGGGGAGTGCTGTGTGACCCCTCAGACTGAGTGGGGGTGAAGGCACAACTCAGGAAGAGAGCCCCTAAGGAGGCAAAAATCGGGGAGGCTGTAGCAGCTCAAAACTGGGTGAAACTGTTCCCAGTTGTTATGAAAATGAGAAAAGAAGAAATAGAAAGGTGGATGGGAAACCAAATCTAGTTCAAACTCCAAAACAATTCAGAAGTTTTAAGAGGATAAAATATGAGCTATTAAATTTACATACAGAGAAAGAATTTAACTAGATCAAACACATTTCTCATACATACCTCTAATTCTACCATTCGAGAAGCTGTAGGATCATGAGTCAAGGGTAACCTGGGTTGCATAACAAGACACTATCTTCAAAAGGCAAGGACTGGGCATGTAATTCAGTGGTTGAGTTTTTGCCTGGTGTGAGAAAGGACCTGGAACCAATCCCATACACTCCACAAAAGAGTAATGTATATTTCTGAAACACAAAGCCAAAACGTTATTATGTATAATTACGCACAGACCTTCAGGTCTGTTTTGGGGGAAACTGTGATACAATGTGTTGGAAAATTGGCCTCCTTGTTGCGCCCACCCTCACCCACAAGAAACTGGCTCAAAGTCTTCATTGGCTTCCATGGTGGGAACCTTCCTCCTGTTACCAATTTTAAGCTTCCAATATGACTATTAGAATTTGGTTGAGGTTGGGGGGGCGACTTAGTAATTGGCTTTTGCAAAACCAGCTCAAAGCCCCATAACACCTCATATTAACTGAGGAATGAATGGGGTGTTCACTTGTCATGTGGTGCAAGTGAAAGAAGACATTTTAAGGCCAGAAAAAAACATAGTCGTTAAGTATATGCTCATGTACCCAACACTGAAATCAGCTGCTTCAGAAAGTTTCCCATCATGCCTGTGAAGTTCTGCGCAGCCCTTTGATAGAGTGGTGGGGTCCATGTTCTCTCTCCATGAGTCTAAGCAGACTGTCTTGACCAACAGAATGCAACTGGAATGCTGCCCAGGCTTGGCTAGCTAAGTCTCTGTGGCACTCACTTCATGTCAGTCAGCCATCCTTCCCCTCACATCACCATATTGGGAAGGCTACATGTAGGCCCTCCCGTCCATAACTCCAGCAGAGTCTACCAAGAGGTCAGACCTGAGGAAAGCTATCTTGGACCCTCAGGACCAGACATCAACCCCATGTGGAAAATGAGCAATCAATCAAGTCTTGCCTGAATCTTTGACTCACAAAACTGAGGGATAGAATGAGCTAGATTTTGTTTGTGTCACTGAGTTTAGAGATAATTTAACTGGGACAATTAATACGTGTGTCTTTCCCATCAGTAGTATGACCTATCTTCTTCTGCAATAATCACAGTTCTGCTGTTTATCACTAAAGATTACTTGTGTCTGCTTTTAAGCTCCATATGAGCAGCATCATCCAACAAGAACCCCTTTGACATGGGTCTTTCACTCAGATACTGCCTGAGTTGCTTGTTTCAGTGCATTTTATTGATAAGTAATTTCCTTTTATTCATATGCTATAACCTATTTCTCTGATCTCCTATTGATAGACATCTGAATTGTGTCCAATTTGAGGCTGCTACTCATGTACTGGCTTACCTGCATCTTCCTTAGAATTTTCATTTCTCTTGGAAATATACATAGAAACAAAATGATTGTGTCATAGGACAATACTTTTATATTTATTAAAAAATGCCAAGAAGATTTCCAAACTGGCTATAGCATCTTATTCTTCCACCAGCAGTATTTTATTACCTCACAAACCACATTCTTATAAAGCTTCATATCATCATTCATTTGTATTATGTCCATTCTAAAGCAAGCACGATAATGTTCTTATCTGTTTAATTTTAATTTCCATATGATTCATAATGTTACGCATCTTCTTGGCCATTTAAATGTCTTTGTGGATCTCTGGTTCAGTCTTCTGCACATCTTTCTGACTTCAATTGTCCATAATGACTAAGTTCTTCATGTACACTTGGCCCTAGTTCTGTGGCATATGCTTTCTTCCACACTGTAGCTGGCCTTTTCACTTCTTAGCTGTGTCTTATGTTGAACATGAACTTAACTTTTATGAAATCTAATTTCTTGTCTGTTGTTAGGAACTCTTTTGTCTGAGAACTGTGTGTATCTAAGGTTAACAAGGGATTTACTGGCATTTTTACTAAAGGTTTCACTGTCCTAATTCCACATTTAATATTACAATCCATTTCAATTCAGTTTGCACAAGTAGTGTGTGGGAAGGGTCCTTTTCTATGACTCCCATACAAACACCCAGCTTTTCCAGCTCTTTCCCTTACAGATACACCATTCCAAAACAGGTTTAGCCAATCTCAAGCCTAGCATTTCATCATCTGACAAAAGTGTCAGTGGTAATTTTAGAGTTGTTCTTTAAATTCTCAAATGTCAGACGTAGAGGACAACATAAATGCACTTGCTACCAACTTGAGTTCAGTCCCTAGAACCCACATGGTAGAAGATGAGAACTGATTACTGAAAGTTGTCCTTTGACCTCCACACGAATGCCTTGGCACATGCACACACACACACACACACACACACACACACACACACATTTTTAAGTATAATAAAATACCACAACCTACACTCCACCCACAATATAACAAAGTAAATAAACCATGTTCTCATTTTATACCTTTAAGTCCTGGAGTACACCTAACTGTACTTGAAAAATGCTTAAGAAGATCCAGGTTGAATATAATTCTAACTCAACATTAGTCAGACAGCTTTCTCTGCCAGGTGCCAAGCTCAGGGTGTGTTAGGGCAGAAGAAAGACCAAGAGTAGAAGACATTCCCTGTCTCCAGATTGTCAGAGCAGGTACAATTCTAGTGTCCTGAGACCACCCTCACTGAACCTGATCCTAGCCTCAGACTTCTGGAATCCAGAGTGGAAACTGTTGTCCCCTCTGATAGTTCCAGAAAGACTCTAACATTCTAGCTCAGTCTCTGACAATGACCTGTTATGAAGAGGAGAATAAAACCACAGGACCACCAAATCTCAGGGTTGGAGGGAGCCTTCCAGCAGAAGGCAGAGGCTAGCAAACCAACCTGGTACTCTAGTCTGAAAATGCCAATTTCCAGGCTGCAATCCACAACTCTGTTCGTTTTTGTTCCAAGATCAGGCCTGGAACCCTATATCTGAGAAAAAATAAAGTCCAGGTATTCTATGTCCAGCCAAGTTTAGAGACCTAACTTCTTGCACAAACTGAAGTGGGTGCGGTAGGAAGATGCTTAGAATTCTCTTAGAATTGCTGGGATTATACAAATGTAACTGGCTAATCAGATGAAATGATTATATTTATCAAACGTTTTCCAAGAGAAACAACTATCACAGGGCAAACATGGGGAAGAAAGTCCATGAGGAGGAGGGAATGGCGGAGGCAGTTGGGTGCCAAAGACGAACTTCAATCATTTTGTAACTTTACCTGTAGTCCTGTGTAAGACCCAAAGCCAATTTATATCACATTAGAGATCTATTAACCCAAAGTTTCTGTTAGTCAGTTAGAACTCTAACATGAAAATATTCAGAGGCAAAAATTAATTGAATGCAAGATAAGGCAAGCTGATATGGCAAACTCGTAAAGGGAAATGTTTTCAGAACAGTAACAAGTTTCAAACATTGATGGAGGCATAGTGACCCAGCAAGCCTATAGAGGGCCAGGGCATCTCTGAAATACTTTAAAAAAATCCTTCTTGATGACAGGCCAAAGAAAACTAGTTGGTAGACAGCTCGTGGAACAAAGCAGAGAGAAGTGACTGGTTTTGTCTGTGGTGGGATTCTTCCCTTTCTTCTGGGTGAGCAGATGGTTGCAGTGCTGGAGGAGCCCGCTGTGAAAAGCAACATGGGATGAAAGTTCACTGGGCCAAGACAGAGATCTGAAGCTGGACTGGTCCTTCCCCAAGTTCCCAAAGGCCACAGCCTCACAGCACAGGTGGGAAACCCACTAACACTCAGAGTAGCCCCAGGGAAGGTACCTCGGTTTACAGTGGTGACAGAATCCTATAGTCGTGGGCCTGCTGTCCCTGGACTGGGTGGCATTTTCTTTAGAGGCTAGGAAACTCACTAGGGTCACCAAAACCCACTTCTCCCCCTCAAAGCTTCAGAACTTTCCCTCACATCCACTTGTGTCTTTCAGAATGGGGGTTGGGACAGAATTCTCAAGTGGGCTCAGTACACAGAGCTGGGTGGGGGAGAGAGAGGAAGATAGAGCCTCCAGGGATCGCCTCCTCAGCAGCACCTCCCTCTGTGCCCAAGTCCCAAAGTTTTAGAGCATTGTTGAGGTCCCTGCCAATACTTCATCGGCCCCACCCGTCATTATCATTCTCTCATCTGGGCTGGAGAAATACAGAGACTTGTTCAAATCCTTTCTATATGCAGATGTTAAGAAAGGCTAAGGAAAGCCCTATTGAGCTTGTCTATGAAGCAAACGGGAAATCAGTACATTTTATCCGCCATCTACAACTTCTAGGGTGAATTCTAGAAGAGCAGATCCATGTCTAAGGCAAACCAGAACAGCTGAGGATGACCTCTAACCCTGCTCTTTTGGGATT
The DNA here is from genome assembly GCF_017639785.1 of Mesocricetus auratus. Lineage (NCBI taxonomy): Eukaryota > Metazoa > Chordata > Mammalia > Rodentia > Cricetidae > Mesocricetus > Mesocricetus auratus. The sequence continues at coordinate 34,636,478 of NW_024429194.1, read as the reverse complement.
TTCAATGAAAGCAGCGACCTTTGAAGGAAAAATACATGGCATCAATATTCTCACTTTCTCCCTCTCACACCTATACATGAACAATTGATACCATGCCCTGTCACAACAAAGTCTGAGGAACTTCTCCCACTAGAGCTTGCAAAGAAGCTGAATGTTTTGCCTGGCTCACTGTGGCTTCATAGTCAAGAGGAAATACATTTCAGAGTCTCTCTTTGTGGACAAAGGAATCCCTGTGACCTCATAGCCTTAGCTGACATGCTCAACTGAAGTGTCTGTGAATGGCAAGGCCTCCCAAATTTCCCTTCCCATAGAAAGCAGGACACACTCCATCTTTAAAGGCTGGGGTCAAAGTTCAAACAAACCATGACTGTTATATGTGAATATCTAATCCAGCATATCAGATGAAACACTCTCTAGACACACCGTCATCCTTGAATACATTCCTGTTCTTCATGTGGGCAAGCCCACTGCCGTAGGTTGGCAGCATACAGGGAAGGGCAACTCCCTACTCTGCCCTTCAGGGCCTCCCATTGACAGTTATTCAATTAGACTCCACTGAAGCGCTTTGAGGTCCTATCTATCCCTCCTCCCACACCTGGCACAATGTGGGCATACACATGCTAGCTGGGTGGATTTTCAAGTTCAAAAGGATAAACAAATTCATTACATATCAGTGAAACAGAATTTCAGGAGATATTGCAGCCCAGTAGAATTTACCCTGCCCAAAACAGATATGAAGGCAGCCAAACCAAGCAAACATTTCTGGCCGAGTTATCCTGCTCTCAAGGATAGAGTACGAATGTTTTTTTCCATGCTTCTAATTTGAACTCCCTGACTAATCATATAAGCCCACTTCCTCCTTTTGAGAGAGGGTAGAAGGGTCCCTTTTAAACAGAACAGCCCACCAAAATCCCTTACATAAAAATAATTCATGGCCTGGGAAGATATGCAGAATTTCTCTGGCTATTATGCCCATAGCCTGCAAAATGTCTATTGACCTGATCTTAAACTTCCTTCTTTTTCTATTTTTTGAGAGATAAGTCCCCTAACCCTCTTTTTGTGCTCTCAGCTGTGTCCATTGTGTTCTTGGGGTCTCAAAGCCTCAAACTCACTGATGCAGGTAATTAACCCTATAGTTCTCTTATTCCATCATTAGAAGGGTCTGGCTCCAAAAGCAACTCCACAAAAATGCATATTCTTATGGGCGGGGGAAGATGCTTAGCACTGTGTGTGTGGAACTTTGGCCGTTCTTACAGAAAAGAATCCCACCAAGTGTGTCATTCTGCAGACAACCTTAGTAACTGACAAATGGAAATAAAAAATTCTGGAGCCTAGTACAAGATGTTCCAACCGTGTGAACACACACATTCGAGGAAGAAAGGGTTTGTGTGTGTGTGTGTGTGTGTGATTGTGGGACTGAGAGGAGAAATATTGCCATTCTTAACTTCCTGGAAATGTCAAGACCCATTTTGTCCTCATCTTGAGTAAATGAACTGCAAGCTGTAAATACATCAGTTTCTTGCAAAAGGAGGTATAAAAGGTACATTCCATTCCCAGATCAAATTAAACAATTTACTCCAAGTGACCTAGTCCCACAAACAGCAGCATGGCTCACCTTGAATTAAGTGAGGGATTTATTCCACGAGAAAACCGTCTTTTCCAAATGCCTAGCCCCAACTCTTAATCACATTTATTTCCTCATATTTATTTCCCTCATTGACTTTACTTATTCTTTCTACTGAGGGTACTGAGGGGGCTTTTCCTTCTCTGTCTGTCTGTCTTTCTGTCTGTCTGTCTCTCTCTCTCTCTTTCTCTCTCTCTCATGTGTGTGCTCCTTTGTGTAGGAATATATGTAGGTTTGAATAAGCATATGTAATCCATACATGTATGAAACATGCTTGTAGAGGTCAGAAGATAATCTCAGGCATTGGCCTTCAAGGGTCTTCCCCTCACTGACCTAGAACTCTGCCTCATTGGCCAGGTTAGCTTCTAGGGATCCTCGCATCTCTCCCTCACTGGGGTACAGGCATACACCACCAATCACATTCAGCACAGTCCTCTCTTTTTATGTGGATTTGGGGGATTTGAACCCAGGCTCTCACACTCTTGAGGCAAGTGTTTTACCAACTGAGCATCTCCCCAGATACTGAACTAATCTTTTCTTTCTCTTGTTTCTTTCAATTTTTATATCAGTCTACATATTTGCTAACCCACACAGGAGATCAGAGACACTAGACAGTGTGAGGAAAGTTCTCTTGATTGAGAGGTATGGCAAGCCAAAGGAGCAGTACAGACAAGTTTCACAGACGAGAATTCACACATGGCCACAGCTGAATGGCCAGGTTAGCGCAGTTGCCTTCCCTCTGGACTCCACCAGGAGTGCAGAACCTCCCCCGGCCTCATTGGGAGAAACTCCTGAGAGTGAGGTGCTTTATACGGATGCTTTAGGGAGCTGGGCAACATAAGCTCCCTTGACTGTGCTCAACTAGCTGCACTATTTTGACCTTGAAGTTCTTTTACAACTTGCCTGTCTCAGAGCTACCTTGTCTCGGAGTTGCAAGTTTTGGCACACAGTAAACTGTGTGTATAAAGTTTGACTGTCTAGAACCTGAGCTCTTTCTCTTGTTGAACAATGTAAAAATGGAAAGCTTGACTTTTATCTCTGTGTCTCCAGAACTGGCCCTAGTGGTCAGCAAAATTGCATGTACTTGATATAGCTTAGCAAATAAATGGAATAAGAAATGGGCACTCAGTATAGACTCAGCACTAGCTAGGCAGCTAGGAGAAGGAGGGTGAAATTATACCTTTACATAGAAGAAATAATGAGTATGTTTAGAGTTTGTTTGTGAGAGTACAAGTGTGTGTATGTCTGTGAATGTGTGTGTATTGTGAATGTGAAAGAACTGGGGAAAGTGTGTTATGAGTGTCTGTATGCATGTGTGTTATGAGTGTCAGAGAATTTGGAGGAATGTGTTGAGTGGATGTGGTGTGTGTGTATGTGTGCAGGGAGGAGGGGGAGGCCAGGTGGGCTCAGGAGGGAAGGTAAATTCAAATAAACCAGGGCTGCAGACAGACTTTGCCAGGTCAGCTGTTTCTAGTCATTAGACTTGGTTAATGCTATAGCCTCCACTCCCTTTTGCCTGAATAAACACACCCAAAGAGATTTTTCAAGCTTATGCCCTTGTTTTCTTAGCCCTTCTGAGTGTGTTGGCAGCCAAAGGCATTGGGCACACCCCTCTCTTTCAACACCCTCCAGGGGCTTGTTCTGTTTATCAAGCAAACAACTGATGTGCAACAGATGAAAGTCTCCAGCGTGGGGGCAGCTGCTTGTGGACTTGCTAACCTGTGCAAGGAGCTAAGTCACACCACTCTGCAGGAATCCAGCCTTGTCTTTCACATGGAGGAGTTCGTCCTCTCCCCAAATGAAAGACACACACCATCTTCCACTATTCTCACGGCCTTTGTAAAAAGATTCATTATTTATTTGCATATGTGCGTGTGCACGCATGCATGTGTGTTCTATATGCACACATGTGCAAGCGTGTGCATGCAGGTTTCTACAGGAGACAGAAGACGGTATCAGATGCCCTAGAGCTGGAATTACAAGCCATTGTGAACCACCAGACACAGGTGCAGAGAACTGAATAACAGCACTCTGTAAGAGCATCAAACACTGCCATCCCTCCAGACCCTCCTCATAGTCTTTGTCCCTTAATTCCATAGCTATATCCTGCAGGGTTTGTCTCAAGGCAGCCACACACACTTAACATCTATTTGTGGCACTACGTGCTAAGGGTAGGGCACTTCAGTAAACTTCCAAGATCCCACCCTACAGTGCATAATGTGTATGAACATGCTCACATGTACACACACATGCACATATAGGCATGTCCTGAAAGTCCCCTTTCATGTGGGATATGAAATTCTGTGCCCCCAGGAAATTCCTACATACTGCCTGAGACTTAACCTGTATATTACAGTAACTGATTTGAAAGAAACCACATTAGAATTAGAATAAACCAGGGTGACTGGTGGAGGGAAGGGGGCCTTGTGCAAACTAACAGAGAAGGCTTGTTTCAATTAAAGACCTACAGATTTTGTACTTGTCTAGAATGCCTGGAACATTCTAATAACATGAGCATATTTTCCTTGAGAATGACCCCAAATCCTATATATTTGTTCAGCATTTACTGCCATTATTTATAATGACCTGAGAGCACTGCAGATGTGAGGTCAATGCTATTTAACATCAAAACTTCTAGAAGGTAGGGAGCCAGACCCAAGCCACAGACGTCTCCAGCTCCCACTGTGTCTCAAAGACATCATGGAAGCTTTTGCTAATGTTCACTTCAGATCTCACTGGATGGATAGAACACCCAGACTCTAGCACTCACACAAGTCCAAAGTGGCAGCTTGCAGACAGGGGCACTGATGGGGGTAGATTTGTGCAAAAGCCAAGAGTCTAGAGACTCTTCTCAACCCTTGGATCTTGATTCTGAGATCCATACATGGGACCAGTGGAGCTGTGGTTAGGACAGGATTTTCCAGCTGGAACATCTACCAGCCTCCAGGTCTCTCAACACTAACAATCCCCACAGCAGCTAGGAGAGTGAGGAAATGACTGGGAAGGCTCTCCAAAAAGGCATTTTTTTTTTTGCATCAAGACCTCAAAATGTACTCATAGTGGTATGCAGCTCATCCATCTGCTTTGGATGGTGTGGACGTCCTCACCCATCCCATACTTCCTCAGATGTCCTTCATTTGAAAGGTTCCTGCAGATACTAGGGGGAAAGATCACCCCAGATTTCCTCAAGGACCTACTCAAAAATGCTCCAAAGCCATAACTTCTGCTGTCCTCTCCAACCCAGCATCACCCAGAAGTTGTGTCTTTTCTTCATCCCCTAAAGGGATGCTGGCTAATCTCTGAAGGTGGCTCCAGCCACACTGAATCCCCAGCCCTCACCTGGAACATCCGTTGAGTTCTAATTTCCTGCTCACTCAGACAATTTTATAATATCTTGAACTAAGAAAATAAGAAAATGCAGAGGAGGGTAAATTTGAATCTACCAGAAACTTCCTTCTTTCTTTCATTTTGGGACGAAAACACAAGTCATAGTGGAAGCCAAATCACTCCTCCTCTTCACCCCCAGGTCACCCCACTTGTGGTCATGGAATGCATAGACAAGTTAGAACCCATGAGTCTTAACTCTTGCTTCTTTATCCTCAACTCTAACAACCTCTTTTCCTGCCTTGCTTTATCCTGCAGCTTTCGCTCCTCACCCTGAATAGGCCATTAGCAGGCCCCAAAGCTGGCCCTGAGCCAAACAGAAAGAGTCCCATGGTGATGCTAAGCTGACCTCGAACTGGGCTTTCTAGCCCTCTTCCCTTTGAACTTTCTCCAAGAGTCTATCATGCCAGGGACACAAACTCTTAAGTCTGAGTTCTTTGTAGCTGTGGCCCCACCAGTCTCTACAAGGTCACTGGCTCCCCCTCCCCCATGGTCAGCAGCCCTGAATAACACTAGACTACACTGGCCTCTCCTCTCCAACAACCTCCCCTCTGCACACACTTCCACCCAGCACCCCTCCAGCCAGTGGTGAGTCACAGGGAGTACAGAACAAATAGGCAGCCCCAGGTCTCTCTAATTGCTAATTTTTTCCAGCTTGCTCCTAACTGCTCTCGATATTTGTGCTTTAGATTCCTTTCTCACAGCTGTCTTTGTGCAATTCCAGGCTGGACTTGGTTGAGTTCCTGTCTCTTCCGACCAAGAAAGGACCTCTGAATCTGGAAAGTTCTGCCCTGAATTCTTTGTTGCTGTCCACCAGCACCTCCAGTTCCGGAATCCATGCATGGCTTAAAGAGAAAGCTGGGCAGGGCAAATATCCAGACATACCACCCTCCAGTATTCACCAATACTGCCCACACCAACCAACGGGAGCTGTTGCAACCCCTCCCTGTGACCTCCCTGCCAGAGAAACCATGGTGCCTCCCAAAGTAATCTGCACACATCTCCTGTTGCAATTCACAAGGCATCCTACCACATTATTTTCTCTAAAACTCCAAATCTGTAGCATCTATGGAATCCCTTTCATCCAATTATTAAGTAACTCTGTGAGTGGAGAAGAGTGGAACAGAAAGAAAGTGGTCCTGTCCTCCCCTCCCCTGCCAAGGCTTCAATGCTTCCTTGTTGTTCCTCTGTGGCCATGGGTGTTGGCCAGGCTCACCCCTCCCTGCCCAGGCTTTTGCCCTTTCTCCTAGGGTGACCCCGGTTATGTTTCTCATTGGTTCCTTGGAACATAGGAAAAGTGATCATGTTTAGATTCAAACACCACATATGTGCCACACCTACAATTAATAACACCTGTACATTTGCATGTGTGGCACCACATAGGGTCCCAGGCCCAAATGTACCCATCTTTCTGGTGCTCTCTGAAATGTGACACTGAAGGTAGAGATGGTGGGGTGGGCTCTGTCTTAAAGCAGCTTTAACTGTACTGGCAAATCCCTTACCTGCTATGCTCATTCCCTTCCCATTTCTTTTCTTTTGAGATCATTTCAAAGCATTTTTTTCTTTTTGGTTTTTCTGTGTAACAACCCTAACTGTCATTGAAACTCACTTTGCAGACCAGGCTGGCCTTGAACTCACAGAGATCCTCCTGTCTCTGTCTCTCGAGTGCTGGGTTGAAAGGCATGTGTCACCACACCCAGCTATTTCAAAGTCTCTTAAGGTAAAATAAAGATGGGGTGATGGCATACAGCAATATCAGAGGAAGCAAAACACCTAGATTCCAGTCGCTACTGTGTCACGGATCCTGAAAGCATCAGAAGTTCTATTGCTCAAATGTCAGTGAAACCAAAAGACAAATGAATTGTCCTCCATCTGGTGGTTGACATCACTAATTGGTCTGATTCTACTGCATACTAAAATTTTCACAGCAAATCCCATAGCAGTGTCTGAAGAATCATGCTGAGTTCTGCTGCATTAAGTGCTCTTCTCAAAAAGAAAAGATCAACTGCTTAGAATTCTAGTTGCTGCCTGGTGAGTTTCAGCAAAAATAGCAAGGATCCCTAAATGAGCCAAGTCCAGCTGCTGTTTACCTTCTGGGAAAGAATTCTGAGGAAGGGAGGAAAAGAGAAGGGAGGGAGAGGGAAGGGAGGGAGACAGGGATCGTGAGCATCAGACAAAGATGGGGAGACATAGATGGAGAAAAAAGGACTGACCCAAAGCACTCAGACCCTGAGCATCTCCACACCCTGGTTACTCTGGAGCTGTTTAACATACCTATCTTGCTTCCAGAATGTGTCCCAGATACCTTGAACTAAACTCCATGCCCTTTGCAATTCCTGAGTAACTAAGAAATCCTAAATTTGTTCTCTGGCCTTCTATGGGGTCTGGAGACTGCTGTGAACTTCTGATCTTGAATGACCTGTCTGTAGAGGTCATTGAGAACTGTGCCTGTTTCTACCACTGGACACAATCACATCTGCCCTTAGGATTCACACCAATTACACAAGCCCAGGCTTCTACCTCAAACCTGCCTCAGCTTATGGATCCAGAAACTGCTACAGATGCTGAAGGCTTAAGCTGCGCCATCCCTTATTGCATTCCAACCCACACTGTTGTTTGTTTTGGAAGCCCACCAAGAAATACAACTGGAGAAAAAGGCCACCTTTGCTTGTGTTTAATCGCCCCCCCCATTAAAAATTAGAAGTCACAACTCCAAGGAGACATCTTGATCTCTTATCCAGGAAGCACTCACAAATGTACATACATACATACATACATACATACATACATACATACATACATACTCACATATGCCTAGCACATATACACACATAAATAATGGTTTGAAAGACAATGGCCCCCAAGGGAGTGGCACTATTAGGAGGTGTGGCCTTGTTGGAGGAAGTGTGTCACTGTGGAGGCGGGCTTTGAGGTTTCTTTTGCTCAAGCTTCCTTCAGTGTGACAATCAGTTCACTTCCTGCTTCCTGCAAGATGTAGCACTCTCAGCTCCAGCACCACATCTGCCTGAATGCTGCCATGCTCCCTTCCATGATGACAATAGACTGAACCTCTGAAACTGTAAGTGAGCCACCCTCAATTAAATGTTTTCTTTATAAGAGTTGCTGTTGTCATGGTGTCTTTTCACAGCAATAGAAAATATAATTAAGACACATACTTACTCACCTATACATACACACATACATACTAACACACACACATACTCACACACATACATATATACATTTGCAAGTCAACAATTATAATATAGAGTTAGAAAAATACAAACACGTGAATTCACAAACCTGAGTTCCTCTCTGAGTTCTAACATACTCTGCGTCCCTGGAAGAAACCTCTTCACTTCAGAAGATAACTGTCAGTGACTTGTTTAGTCATTAATAAAACATCTATATTAGAGCCCCTTCCCCAAAGCTCAGAGATCATCATGGGAGAGGAGGTGGAAAGATTATTAGGGCCAGAATCCCACAGAGCCAGAGGGCCAGGAGCACCAGATGTGACAGTATTGCTATACTCACGAACTCAACAGCTTTGGTTGCCTATACAAGACCTGCATAAGATCAAGTCAATTAACATTCCCACGTGGAGAAGAAAGGGGCTCAGAAGGTCCCACTTCTAAATGAGGAGTTGTTGGCAATTGATAGCTTCTGAGAGAGAGAGACAAGTTTTTAAAGGTGTGGCTCCTGGCAGGTTGACCATGCTCTAGTAGATTTCTCTACACCCAAGGTGTATGTGCAGTGAAAATTAGACTCAGTGGGTTTTTTTAAGAGGACATGAAGTTGGGTAGAGGTGGGAAGATGGAGGTGAATCTAGGAAGAGTTATGGAGGGAATGGGGGTGAATATGACTAAAATGTATTGCAAGAAACTCTTAGAAAATAAAAACATATTTAAAAAATTAACTGTACAAAAATAATTTAAAAGAATTAAATTATTCTAGAAACTAGTGAAGATGTATCAAGACTTGATCTCAAATGGGAGATGTGGTCCTTCAGACTACTTGATTTTAGTTTAGTGAGACACTAAAAACAACATCCAGGAATGTCGCACTGAATGTCTGACTCTGTGAGGTAATACTAGGTGCTGTTTTAAACTAAAAAACAAATTATATCAAAGACTTGAGTAATATTTTCCCCAACAGTGTGTGTGGGCTTTGCCCCACAGTTGAAGGCCCAGATAAGTCTGATCTCCCTGAGCAAGCATGTGTTTTCCTGAAGCTCACCTTCCTCCTACATCTGTACCAGAAGGCCTTCTGGATCTCTACAGTGCTGGCTCATATTCCTGGACTCACCAGACTCCATAATCCCATGAACTAATTCCTCCTAAGTCACTTTCTACCCACACATCCTTTGATACTGTTTCTCTGGAGAATCCTGATTGCTACAGTTCCCAAAGACCACCTGTCATGTGTTCAGGCCACAGAGGTCAGAGGACCAAACCATCCCAACCATCAGGAAGCACGTAACCCATTTGGAAAGACAAGACTAACTTTATAGAGCAATGCCAGCTCTGGCCTGTTCTCTGAAAACAGAGCTCTGAACAAGACAGGAAGACCCTCACAGAACCACACTAAGGACACTAAATGAGGGACACACAGCAAAATTAGAGCTGTGAGAAGGTCAGATAGAAAGGGCCTGGGAGTTGATCATGAGCTTGTGACAGAGGCAGAGATAGGCCAACACTAAGAAACAACATGAAGAATGAAAAAGAGCCACAGCAAAGACCTAGGAGCAAGACGACCATATTCTAAGACCAGAGGTAAGCCTGGCTAAGGAAAAAGGGAAAACATGATACTCTTCACCCTAACAAGATGCTGCCCCAGGGGTTCCTGCACAGTCACTTTGTCACCCACCCATGGGGTGAGTCATCTGGATAAAATGGTGTTGTTTCCTCAGTGGAAAGGATGCTGGGTAACACAAGAGTCCCACACAGCATTGCCTTTTCCACAAAACATGTGGAAAGCTCCAAGGCCCTGCCTTCCAAGTCCGAATTCCATCTCAGTGAAGTGAACCTGCTCAAATTAAAAAATGTTCCATGTGCTAAAGTTAATCCTGTGTGTGTGTGTGTGTGTGTGTGTGTGTGTGTGTGTGTGTGAAGATTAAGATGGTAGAATGCAAGATTTCTACTGTGACAATCAGAATGTCTCTTCAAGATAGGCTTTGAAGTTAGCCCTGAGATGAATGGGTCCTTAAGGTCATAGTAACCTCAACACACACTCTCTAATCCCAAGGACAAGTTTGCACCTATCACACCAGACCTACACAGGATCCTGCCATCTGCTCCTGGTTGAACTCCACCCTTCCTTGCCCTAGAACAATGCCCAAGATCTAGTGACTGTGGGGAGCTAGGGCTAACAGCAGCCGTGCTGGAGCCAAGCACTGTTTACATGTCCTTCAGAACAATCTGTTCTCTTTTCCACCATCAGAACCAGCTCCCACCCTCCATCCCTCTCCTCTGCTAGCCCTCAGAGACGCCACATTCCTAGCTTAAGCAATGCATTCCTGCTATCCTGACGCATATCGCCAGAGTGGGCTAGGCAGGCATTTGAGGCAGCCAAGATACCCACCCAATACTTAGCTTTGGCCAACAGCATCAGGCCAAGCCATGGTGTCATAGCAGCTAAGGTCCCTTGATAAGTCTTGTCAGCTCAACACTGAAAGTTGGCCATGGTGCTGCTGGCAGAGCTAATGAGAGTTCTATCAGACACTGCCTTGGTGCTGAGATTGATCGGCTGTTAATGAGGCCAGATCGCAAAGGTTCACAAGGAAAGGCGTGCCCACCTTTCACTGTGGAGGTAGCTGCCAGATCGGGATCAGAAGGGAGGAGACCAGTGTTGAGTACATGAACCACCTCAATTTAATGTGAATGTCTGCGTAAGGCGAGTTTCTAAGGCAGCCTCGAGGTCCAGGTCTCTAAACTACAAAGTTAACAGATTCTGGATGAGTTTTGAATTGGTGTCCAGTGTCAGTGTCTCCATTGTACAGTACTCATTCAAACATTCACTTATATCATGTCTATGCTGTACTAGCTGGGCAGGATAAGGAGATGAATAGTCATTCCCTGGGAATACATTAGCAAAAGGTTTGTTTGTCCTGAGAAGACAGATTTGAGTGATCCTTGTGGGAACCTCCCAACAACAACAACAATAGCAACAACAAAAAATATCAAAAGCTACAATGAGAACTCCACCTATAGCACAGGGCAGGCAAGGCCAGGTAACTCAGGGCTTTTTCATTAGATTCCTTACTGTAGCGTTAATATTATTAAGGAAATTCAAGTGCTTGCTAAGTACCAGAAATAGTTCAGGCTCTCCATGAATTACCTCTTGATAACTCCAAGAGGTAAATATTTCTGTCCTAACTATTTGCATCCTGACTCGATAGGTACAGAAATGGGTGCTCGGGTTGACTTGGGTGCTGTGGCCCCTGCAGAGATCTCCAGGGACCCAGCTGATCTGGTTTAAGCTTCCTGCTCTATGAAGTTCATTCATTTAGACTTTATCTCTTCCCATCACAGCTACACTTAGCTGTCAAGATACTGACAAAAACCCACAGGCCCTAAATTATTTAGTCATTCAACAAACACCTATTTAAAACCTTGTAATCAGAATACAGTGATGAAACAAAAGTTTTGCCCTCGGGAGCCTTTCAGTCTGGTGTAGAAGAGAAATGAATAAAAAATGAATGAGGAGCATAGAGTCTAGACCCCCAAATGTCCCTCGGTGTCCTTTGAGCTACTGTAGCTGAGCCTCTAGGTTCTAGGCTCCCAGTATGAGGTGCACCTTAAGTTATACCCTCCTGTAAGCCAGGGCCCTACCTGGACCCTCAGCCAATGAGCATCCATGTTGTTCACCTCATGACCTTGTGTGAAGCTCAGTGCAACTACAGATGTAAATTTCTCTTGGAGGGAGGAAGGGACAGGTAATGGTATGGGAGCCATAGAACACTGCCTAGAACTGGAAGAGAATTATCAGAGAACAGAATGTAAGAAAGAGCTGGATCTATGTGTGGTGGCTGCAAAATGGCCCTCAAAGGGAGTGGCACTATTAGGAGGTGCTGCCTTGTTGGAGGTATGCCACGGTGGGGGCGGGCTTTGAGGTTCTCTTTTGCTCAAGCTTCCCACAGTGTGACTGTCAGTCCACTTGCTGTTGCCTGCAACACTCTTACCCCCAGCACCTTGTCTACCTGTGTACCACGTGCTCCCCATCCTGATGATAATGAACTGAACCTGCAAAACTGTAAGCAAGTCACCCTCAAATGAATGTTTTCTTTGCAAGGATCTCCATGGTCATGGCATCTTTTCACAGCAACAAAACCCCAAGACTAAGACACTAGGTGAGCACAAAGGTGGCAATGAAGAATTAGAAGAGAAATACAGTCCAGTGTTTCCACAGAGCACAAGAGCTGTAGAACTCCTCACTTGAGAGAGCCCAAGTACCCTTGGCCTCTCAGAGAAACATCAAAGATAATCAAGTTCCTCAGCATATGAGGAAGAGCCTCATATTTTTTTTTGCAGTGCTTATGTGCTTGGCCGAGTTTGTAGTTCAGTACTCCAACAGCAAGACTGCACCCCTAGATGATGTGTCCTAGGGTTCTGTGCTTGCTTAGCTTATGTGCTTATGACTAAGAGGCATGTTCCTCAGCAAGCTCCTTTTATCTGGATTACAGGGGGGAAGAGGCAACACCTGCAGAGAGCTGGAGGCAGACACGGTAGAGATTAGTGGAAAAGACTTAATTCTGATATCTAACAGGTTGCTGGCTGCTTGGGGAGGTGTTGAACCTCTAGGTTCATCTCTCCCTGGGAGGTCCAAGCTCAAACTCTGCTCCTGTGACTCTGTGCATGGAGTCCCCTGGAAACAGAGAATGTTGGCTTGATTCCCACAAACTATTTGGAAGGCACAGCTGGCATGATCATAAACACAGGCTTTGGCACAAGTAGTGGACAGATTACCACACTGGTTTCGAGGGTTAGAAAGGAGACACCCAGTGTGTTGTGATACTTTGCTTGGATTACAGGGGTGGCCATTTTCATCAGCCTCCTTTGTTTTATCACCATGGTGTCCATGAGGTCTCATGCCTTGGACTCCTCCTTGTTGATAACATGTGGCTAGTGTACCTAAGGACCTCCTAGACATTGTCATTGTCATTCCACTACTGACAGAATGCAGATAGCCATATAGAACCATGTGGTGTTGGCCCTCAGACCCACCTCATCCTTTCTCAGGACAAGACTATCCCTCTGACTTCCCCAGGACCTGTCTTTAGTTGAACCATCAGATCACTGTGGCTGACTGAATGCCAAATCTTTGCCCTAAAGCTGAAATCTGGACCTCCTTGCTCAAGACACTGACACTATTTAAGGATGTTAAAACAAGATGCAAATATCTTCCCATCCCTGAGAAAGCTGCACTCACTAATGGGCACAAATGCTGCCCTTGGAAATTCTCAGGGGTCATGTTGAATGGTATGATGAAAAGTAGAAAATAAAGTTGTAGGGGAGGCCAGGTTGACATCCCTTTTGCTTCTACCAAAAAAAAAAAAAAAAAAAAAAAAAGAAAAGAGTTCAGTTTCCCACATGTAAGCTGATCCAGTGATAAATGCTTTACCATAGTGATGACCTTAGGAAAATCAGCACCATTATCAGTAAGGACCCATAGCAGTCTCTGGTCCAGAGGATAGCCTAGGCCTTCCACTCTATGTGCCTAGGCCTTCCATATGATGTGTCTACACTTTCCACACAATGTTTGTAGTAAAGCTCAACAGCCTAGAGAACCATGCTGAGTTACCCACTGCCAACTTACCAGAAAGTTCTCTTTCACAGATACCATCTTCACCTCCAGCTTCAGCTTTGTGGGCTTCTGTCAGTGCTTGATCCTTAGCCCCAGTGTGTCAAATACAGTTACTAAAAACCACAGTGCAGGGGTCCATGCTATTTTACTTCCCAGGGATTGTCTCCCCACAGACAAAGTTGTCTCTACACAGGCAACAGCAGGATGGTGGAAGTCATGGCACAGTGTTTCTGTGTGGTTGTACAGCGAGTTGGCCAGTGGTATGTGGAAGCTGCTGGAACAAGTAGGGTCAAGCTAAAGGAACTGCTGTGAGATAATCCAAAAATAAGCACTTCCTGCTTACTCGGGTAACATTATTTCCTTCTCAGGTCTTTGATGGAGTCGAAGGCTAGATAATTGTAAGTTATAGTTTTTCCTAGTTATGACAAAAGACAAATTATATATAAAACTCTAAAACAAATAAACTAGATATTATAACTATAATTCTTACTTGATAACTGTTTTGTAGTATGTAATTTTACTATGTTAAAACCTTTTGATTAGACAGAAAGGGGGAAATGTTGTGAGATAGTCCTTCGGTACACTGTGAATGTGTTTTACTTTCATTAGTTAATAAAGAAACTGCTTTGGCCTATAGCAAGGTGGAATAAGGCAGAAAAGTCAAGTGGAGATACAGAAAGGAAGAAGGGCAGAAAGAGAGAGAGATGAGCGCCAGTCACCAGGGGAACAAGACATGATAGAGAACAGGGAAAGCCACAAAGCCATGTGGCAAAATGTAGATTAATAAAGATGAGTTCATTTAAGTTGTAAGAGCTAGTTAGTAATAAGCCTGAGCTATAGGCTAAGCATTCTGTAATTAGCATAAGCTTTTGTGTGATTATTTGGGATTGGGTGGTCGGGACAAAAGAAAAGCTCCACCTCCACTTACAAGGGACAGCTAGATTCACGCCCATTAATAAATCATCTCTACTCTGGCACGTCCACAGCAGAAGCTGATCTTGGAGATAGGATGCTGCTGCGGCTGTGACAGAGCACGGAGTCAGTGCTCCATAGAAGGCAGACATTTGCAACTGCCATGGGGACAGCAGACTCTCATGTAGCTGAAGATGCAGGCTATACCGGTTGACTGAATGACAATGTGATGACTGTATCTATAGACAGAGAGCATAGAGGAAGGCCACCTGATCTCTGATGATGTAAAGATTATTGTTTATACCCTGACAGAGAACTCTGGTGAGTTATATTTTTAACGCTGCATTATTGTTAGACCTTCTCTGCCTGGGGACACTGGTAATACCTTCTTCATAAATTTCTCTTTGCCTTGGTATATAAGAAAGCTGAAAGTGACATTGTAACCCAAAAGTCTTTCCATAAGGACGAGCTGGGTTCAGGTTGTGTGACAGCTTAGTTTGTAATGCACTTCCCTCAAAAGCATGAGGACTTGAACTGAATCCTATAACCCATGTTTTTAAAAGCCAAACGTGGTGACACACACTGCAATCCCGTAACTAGGGAGGCAAAGATAGGTATATTAGGGGAATTCACTGGCTAACCAGCCTAGGCTACTTGAGGAGCTCCAGGCCAGTGGGTGAACTTGCCTGAAAAAACAACAGCAACAAAGGTGACTGGCACCTGAGAAATGACATTTGAGGTTTTCTTCTGGCAATTATATTTTCCTACATACATATACATATGCTCACATTCACATGTGAGCTCTGGCAGGTACACACACACACACATAGAAACAAGAAGAGGACAAGGTGGCGAGCAAGCCTATGTCCTGATTATATAAATTAGCCCTGATGTTTCTGCCACTTACCCTTAACAGGAAAGGGTTAGAGCCCACACTTCCAACAACTTCCAGGTGGAATATGAAAAGGACACCACAAAAGACCGTGCGTGACACAGCTCTGAAGATGACAGTCACTAAAGGAAAACTTAGCATGGGCAAGAGTACACGGGACTCTCCTAATCCAGCAAACCGCATATCTGACCACCAGGAAAATCCAAGAAATTATATCTTCTAACGAGGTCTTTCCTGAAATGAAGCCACACAACTCACCATAGCTTTAATACTTTCCCATGACCTTTGGGAGTGTCGTGGTTGTGAATGTCACTGAGCTCCTGGCTCTGACTGGTCTGTAGACATGCCACATGTGGTTCTTATTTGAGTGTCCACTGGTGAGAAGGCAACTTCCCATCAGGCTTTGCTTAGGAAGCTGTTGCCATCTTTTACCCCAAGTTCCCCATGTTTATGGGAAGAGATTTCATTCCTCAGGTCTCTTGTGCAATAATGACATCATCAAAATCTACACCAGAGGGAGGCAATAACTGTGCAACAGTGCAAAGGGATCTCAGTGGCAGTTTATGTTTGATTTTTCTCTTTCTCTATCCCGTTTTAATGCATTGAGTTGGTGTGGGGACGGGGTTTCCACGATATAAACATCTTGTCTAGTCTTCTGAGATCTCCCTTCTTTTTTAAGGTCAGAAGGAAACCTCAAATCTCATTCTATGTTATAACCCATGCTACTTGGGTCCCAGAACCCTGAGTAGGGGCAGCAAGGGAATGAAGAAAGGACAGACACACAGACATGTGTACAGTGAAGCTGTAATTAGATGGGGATTTGCTACTGCTGCTGCTGCAATCCAGAATCTTGGCATTTTTCTTATGTATAGTACACAGGGAGGTGTTAGCTCGGCTGTATAGCAGGTGTCTGTAGGTAAGCAGTCTCCAGTTGGAAACAACCAAGGGAAAGTCACAGTTGCTAGTCTTTGCACACACTGATCAATTGTTCATACAGACTCAAACTCCTGAGTGTTGTCATTGCTATTGAGCCTGTCCAATCTGGGTCAATGGTTTTGCCAATGTCACATGGGCTGATTGGCCTTAGAGTCCTTAACAATGGTCATGCCCATATCAAAATACACATTCACTCTGGACTTCATGACTTTTTTCACTGAGGCCTTCCTCTGATCCCTACAATTTTATACCCTATTGAAGGTCTGACTCCATTTCTACAAGCTCTTAGAAATTGATCACTTTAGTCAAAAATTCCACTCAAGGTTTGTAAGAGGTTGGAAGGCCATTGTAAAGACCCAGACAATGTCTATTCTGACTCTCAGGTATTGCCCTGGTGTGTGATCCCTTCCTCAGCCTGTAGGACCTCCTCCTATCTTTCCTCTTTTCCTCCCTCCTATGTCACCCTCAACCCCACTACAAAGGCTCCAATTTGACTTTCTCCAACTCCTGCTCCACTTTGTCCTAATTCCAAAGAGCCTTTGATTTAGCAGGAAGCACTGTGGTTTGAAATCGTAAGGTTTACTTATTGTAAAACATTTGCAGAGCACTTCCCAGCACTGATGCTAGGCCAATAATGTTTCATGCTTTTCATTTAAGCTTATTCCTTTGTGGAACACAGATCTGTAATGACAGGTGAAGAGACCTCATTTTAAAGTCAGATATTTGATCAGACAAAGAAACAAAATAAAAAGTGTCAGGTGACATGAGAAAAGTTCAGAGTTCAGATTCTGTATAAGTGATATTCAATGTCCCTTTTCAGTTCTGATTTTCCACGATTCTAGATCTTGGACCACAATGCCCAATTAAGAGCATAGAGCAGATTCCATGGGGCAGGTTAATGACCACTCCATCTGGGCTGCATTTGTCCCAGTAAGGAAGGCAAACATGAAAAAAAAGAACCATTTTTTCTCATTTTCCTTTTAATGAATCATAAACCTTAACCAAAAACAAACAAACAACCTTAGGACTTGGTCTGTGATTTTATGTATCCTCAGTTGTGTTACTCATGAAATTACAAAGACCTAATGTGAACAGGTCTTTCTTTGAACAACATTGACTAAGGGCCTTCCATGTTTGGGAAAGTACACTTGACACTAGAAATACAAAGATAAGTGAACCAAGCCCCCAAAAGAAGGAGTCCGAGTACGATGGGAGAAATAGACAAGAAACATATACAATTTGGGCTCAAATCTACCCATTTCTGCATTCATGTCTCTCCCATTCGAGTGCAGGGTCAGTAGAGCCTCTTCATCTACGAGCCTTCCCACCAGTCATCTGGTGACTTTTTAGTAATGTCTGAAGCCTTTCTGTGTATTAGATGTCCCTTATCCCATCTGGCTTTCTTTTTTGACTTCGTCGTTCATATCATCTTTGTTTCATGCTCTCTCTCCATTCTCACCTCTCAGGAACAACATGTCCTCCCTACATGTCCCACGCAAGGCAGTTTTTAGGCGTCTTCTGTTACTTGAGCATTTCTTTGGTTGCCACCTTCCACCTATAGTGACTGAAACTATTTCCTTCAGAGAAACCCAGTGCTCACCAAAGAGACAGTTCTGGAATGAAATTCAGGGGATCTCAATCTATCCTCAGAAGACAAGTTGTGCTAAGGATGAGGTGGGTCTTGTCAAGTACAAGAGAGAAGAAGACAGCCTGGGTGGTGGCAGTAGAGGAAATTCTAGTGGATTAGATGCATTTCTAAGGCTCAGGGAGACCATTCCAGAAGTGCAGGGAGTTGGGAGTCGCCCCACAGGCTTGCCAGTGTTTGGGTTATGTTTCAACCTTGATCGAGTAGCAGAACCACACACAGTGCCAGCTTTCCTGTGCTTTGAGCAGAGATGGGTACATTGTGCTTCTCTGTCTTTTGTCTTTGGGTCTTTCACTCCATGTGCCTGGGATGTTTCTCCCATGAAAACCAGGAGTTTTCCTCCCTCTAGAATCGAGTATCAGCTCTTGCAAGATGCAAAGTTCACTTTGGGGGCAAAAGGCAGAAACAACCTCTCTTTTCAAAAGTGCCAATAACTCCACATAGAAAGTCACTTCAAAGTCCCTGAGGACAATGGGAGGTTTGGTCAAGAAAAATATGGTAATACTGGATTGTTTGGGGATAAGATGGGCCTTGAGCAGATGACAATGTTTTCCTCCATTGTGGCACAAGGGTCTACTTGCTACTTTCTAAAAACAGTTCCTCCTTGCTTACTCCTGCATCTTAATTCAGGACTCCAGATGCCATCTCCCCAGGAGACATGAAATTCTTGCTTAAGGCTGCTTCTCACCAAAGCAGAGGCAGTCACCCTCCTGGGTTCTTCACTCTCAATAAATCTCTTATGTGGAAAAAATTCTTACTTAAGGCATCCTGGATAGAAAATTCCAGAAAGGCATGATCATTGTCCTCAAATAGTTGCAGGCTTGTCACATAGAAGAGGCAATAGGCTTTGCTCCGCATGATGGAAATGAATAACAACAACAGATCATAATTTCTAGAGCACAGAAACATCTTGATGGCATGAAAGGAGGTTTGAGGCTAACACTAGAAATAAGGCATTCTGACTATCCAAAATTAAGCATTATAGTAGTTTCCTTGTCCCTTACATCAGTTTACAACCTTGAAGTATATGGGGTTTAGACACAGGATGAATTTGAGGAACATAAGGAATGACATGGATGGGAGGGAAACAATACCAAATGCTGGATACAGCCACAGGGCCTGGGAGTCAACAAGGAGTGGATGATCTGGAAAATCTGGAGTCCCCTGTAGTCCAGGAGACCCAGTGATGCTCATATCCTATCCTAAGGAAAGGCTCTGGGGAAATATTAAAAGAACTGTGATATCTAACAAGTCAAGTGATTCAAAATAACATAGAATACTACCAGCATAAAAGCTTTCATGTCCTGAGTAGAGAAATAATTAGCTTCAAGTAGACCAGAGCAGCAGAAAGCACACATGTGGCACATGCTACAGGCCAAGTACAAACTCAGAAACAGAACCTAGAAGCCATGAGACATCAGGATTAGTGGCCCAGAAGACAGCAGTTAGTGCTGAAGGTCTATCATGGCTGCATGGATCCAGACAGCCACAGATTTCCAGAGGTGAGCAGAGAGTCCCCTCACTACCACCATCAACATCAGGACCATAATTTTCAGCCACACAGATGCAGGACATGAAATGGTCAACTTTTGCATTTGCATGCTTTTTAAATATTTTTCAAAGGTCAGACTTATTAAAGTATAATTGTATGTAGTACAGTTTATCACTGTTAGTTACACAGATTAATAAATTCTTACAAGTATGTAGAATTGTGAATCAAACTTTACAATACTTCCCTCACCACCAAATTATCCTTGTATACCTCTTTTTAATTAAAATACCTCCCTTTATTCTTAGCCCCTGGCAGTCACCAGCCAGGGGGTCAGTTGGTCTGTCTGTCTGTTCTATTTGCTGTGTCTTCCAGAATGTCATACAAATGAAATCATAGCATAAGTAGTCTTTTGACCTTCTGAATCAGTTTTTTTTTCATGTAGACAATGACTTTGGAATGTACCCATGATATCTACGTCAATGGCTCATTTTCTTGCTTTAATAGTATCCTCCAATATAGATATAGCATAGTTTATCCATTCACCACCTGATGAGCATTAGGGTTGCTTCCAGGTTTTGATGACTATGAAAGAAGAATACAAATGCCAACATGAGTATATATTGATCTTGGACAACCAGTAGAAAAAGAATTTCCAATGTGTGATCAAGTTACGTTTGACTTTGTGTGACAATGTCAAACTGTTTTCCAAAGCAGCTGTATCATTTGGCAAACCAGTGTGTCTAATTATCACAATGGGCTCACTTTCAATCAGAGTCACTCAGTCTGAAGATGCTAACATCTATGGAGCTAATTCTAGGAAGTAAGAAATGCACAGCAGTGATGGTCACCTCCTCGGGAAATGGCGAATCTCCTGACTCCATGGAAGTCTAAGCAGGCTGCGCAGCTGCCCCTCAGGGGTATGACAGAAGGCTAGATATTTGTCCTAGATTCCCTCAAGATCTTGTTTCTGTGATGCTATGAACATGTACGTCACTCTGTCTAGCATTCCTGACCCCACCCTCCCACATTTCTGCTCACTTGGCTCAGGACAGAGATGGGTAGGTCTCAGTGTTTGACATCTTTATCAATTTGACTGATGTGTTTGCTCAAGTCTATATTTTTCATGCAATCAATTGAATCTCTTAGCAGTTCTTTCAAAGTCATAACCAAGTGATGGACCACACACATCCTGCTTCAGAGTCACCTGCTGACCTCTTTGGGGGCATTAACTATTTCATTCCACTGTTCTCTTATTCAGCTTTTCCTTATGAGAATAGAAATACTCAGTCCTTGGAGTCCTGCAGAATGGCCTAGGGAAAAGAATAATTGAGCAAGCAATGCTAGTCATCACAACTAGAAAGTCTACTTACCTTGTCCTCTTTTTCATGGGTTCTGGAGTCTAGGGGATCTGATTCTGGATTCTGACTCTGCTACTAGTTGTATGACCCTGAGCAAGTCACTTAGCTTTTTTGAACCCTGGTTACAAAGGCATTCTCTGAAAAAACTTAATTGTAGCAAATCACCAAAATCACAAGTAGTACAGAACACACCCTTGGGAAAGCACTATTCTGTCTCCACTGTTCTTGGACCTACAGTCTCATACAACAAATATGGAGTCACTGGTTACCCCAGACTGGTACTAAAAAATAATGCTAGACATGGAACAGAAACTAGGTTCCAAGTAGAGGAGGGTATGACAGGATGATGCAGAGGGTGTGACCAGGAGACCATCTTCTCATGGTGAAGCTGACTCTAGACTCCATATTTGGAACTGAGATCTGGGTCCAAAATATCTTTTCTGAACAAAGGTTGTACATGTCCACATCTCTTCCTTAACTTCCCCCATTCACTTTGAGTCTAAGAGGGAGATATTCTCCCAAATTCTTTGAGCATATCAGCACCATCTGTGTTAAAGGCAACTGAGAAGTTCTGAGATAGTTTTCCTCATAATCCAGAAATAGTCAGAGGATATAACTGGTCTCTGTCATTATGCCTTCACTGTAACATAATAACTTTTTTATTATTTTGTATTTTACTTATTTATATTTTTTTATGTATGAGGACTCTCTGCATGTATACCTGCATGCCAGAAGAGGGCATCAGATCCTATTACAGATAGTTGTGAGCCACCATGCAGATGCTAGGAATGGAACTTAGAACCTCTGGAAGAGCAACCAGTATTCATAACCACTGAGTCATTTCTCCAGTCCCCAACATAGTAGCTTTTGACCTTTGGCAGCTTTTAATACCTGTAGTCTCAAATAATACAAATTTTCTTGGGCAGGCTTTCACCATCTATGAGTGAAAGACAAAGTCAATAGCTCTCACCTTGAGAAACGACTGGAGACAAGGTTTTCAATCAGCACAGACAGATTCCCCACTCCTATCTCACTCATCCCTCTTACCAGTCCCTCTCCTGGATTAGGGGGACAAATTCAGTTCCCTAGGGCAGCAATTTAGTAGACAAGGATAATTGGTCCCAGGTAAAGTAAGTACTATGAAGAAGCCAGTCTGAGTGAGCAGGGGGTGACTGTCCCCTGTCCCCTGGTCTAGACATGTCCCGTATCTGTGGGTAGAATTGAGGATAGACAAAGAAAAGCCTACC
Source organism: Mesocricetus auratus (assembly GCF_017639785.1). Classification (NCBI taxonomy): domain Eukaryota; kingdom Metazoa; phylum Chordata; class Mammalia; order Rodentia; family Cricetidae; genus Mesocricetus; species Mesocricetus auratus. The sequence goes on along the minus strand of NW_024429194.1, from coordinate 34,614,186 downwards.
CAAACACAGAGGACTTAGATCCTAGTCCTTACATGCTCAAGAAAAATAAACTTAGAAAAGTGGTAACACCTCCTGACTCACTGTCCTGATCCTTCATTTATAAACCGAGACAACTGTACTGCCTCCCAAGACTATGTGAATATTAATGAATCTATATGTAAGAATTTCTGGAACCTTCTAGACACTGGGTAAACCATAGGCACCTTTACTGTTACTGTCTTTGTTCTTACTTTAAGGGTGAAATAAGATAACTCACTCAAAAGTGCACCATCAGTTTCACACCTTATTGGCTCTGATGTGTGACCAGAAAGAATAATGGTAGGTCTCATCAGCAGGACTCCTCCACTTTGTTCCTTAAGATCTGAACGGGGTATAAACAAGATCTCCACTTTCATCAACTCCATCCTTGGAGGACAGCCTCTGCGTGATGGGTGAGTTAGAACTGAAGCCATCCCAGTATTTCCTTTGATGTGCTTAGCCTTAGAAAAGCTTCCTTAAGGGAATAGCAATGTGGTTGGCTAATTTGCCATGACCATTATTCACTTTGGGTTATAGTTCTCTGGGTTGTCCAAATGTTTCTTCACCTGTCCTTACCCACCTCAAATCATGGAAAATAAAGAGTTGGCCTTGAACACCGTGTTCTGCCTCCACTTGTAACTCACAGGTGATACCTGCTTGTAGACAAACAGAGGAGTTCGGTTTCCAAGGCTGTCAATCTGGGAGCCCATCCACTGGCTGAAAAGACTGGAGACAGTGTCTCAACAACACAGAGCTAAGCATGAAGGCCCTGGCTCCCGCAGAGACTCTCATATTTCAAACTTGATGGAAATCCCTCGCATGAAGTGCTTGAGAGACATGGCTTGGGTCTCTTTGTTCCTGCTGTGGGAATCTGGAGGAGATAGGGCTGCACAGATCCCAGCCTTAGATCCTGTCCCAGCCAGCAAGATGCCCAGCAGTATCTGTTGCTGCCTCTCTCTAGGCAGGTGCCCCTTTCTCCCGACTCTCCACCCAAACTCTGCTTCTGCTCACTGCTTCAGAAACCAAACTGAATTCTTTAGTCAGGTTATCTGGAGCTGACCCAAGTGAAAGAAAAAAAAAGGGAGGGGACACAGGTGATTGGGGGAGGTAGGGCTAGAGAAAGGGGTCACTGGTCAAGAGCACTTGCTATTTATGGAGAAGACCCAGATTCAGTTCCCTGCACACACATGGTAGGTCGATCATAGTTGTCTGTGACTCAAGTTCCAAAGGATCCAACGGCCCCTCCCCGTGTCCCCCACCCCCCAACCCCCCCACCCCCCGCTTATGACCTCCTCAGGCACTACATCCGCAAAATAAAAATTTTTAAATCTTTTAAGAAAAAAAAAACAGAGGCTAGGAATAGTTTAGCATGATTTCAGGGAGTGTCATGGTTTCTGGTTTCATGGCTCTCAGAGGTTGAAAGCCAGATATGGTAGTGTGCATCCATATTTCTGGCACCCCTATGGCAAGATGGGACAGGGAGCAGACACAGGAGAACTACATGAAGTTTATGGGGCAGTTAATCCAAGGTACACAGTGCACTAGCAGAAACCAGAGTCCCTACCTCTTGAAAGGTAGGACGTGAGAACCAACTCCTAAAAGTTGTCCTCTGACCTTCATATACATGACCATAGTCACACAGGCATACAGAGAGAGAGAGAGAGAGAGAGAGAGAGAGAGAGAGAGAGAGAGAGAGAGAGAGAGAGAGAGAGAGAGAGAGAGAGAAAGAAAGAGAAAGAGAGAGAGAGATTTTTTCTTTTTTATTTAAATTAGAATTAATCTTGTTTTACATGTCAATCCCAGTTCCCTCTCCCTCCCCTCCTCCCCTGCCCCCCCAAGGACCCCTTATCCTATCCCTTTTCTGCTCCCCAGAAAGGGTGAAGTCTTCCTTGGTGGATCTTCAACGTCTGTCATAACATTTGGAGCAGGTCCTAGGTCTTCTCCCCTGTGTCTAAGCTGAGAGAGTATCCCTCTATGTGGAATGGGCCCCCAAAGTCCATTCATATACTAGGGATAAATACTGATCCACTACCAGAGGCCCCATAAATTGCCCAGGCCTCCTAATTGACACCCACATTCAGGGGGTCTTGTTCAAGCTAGTCTGGGGCCTATGATCTCCCCTTGTTCGGGTCAGCTGTTTCTGTGGGTTTCTCCAGCCTGGTATTGACTCCTTTGCTCATCACTCCTCCCTCTCTGCACCTCAATTCCAGGAGTCCAGCTCAGCACTAGCTGTGGGTGTCTGCTTCTGCTTCCATCAGCTCATTTTTCAATAATAAAATCACCAAGGTATTGGAGACACAAGTGTGAAAGATCACAAAGGGCATTGCTGAGTAGGAGGTGAGTTTTATGAACACAGTAGGGCTATAGTAAAGAAAGACAGAAAGAAGGTGAAGAGGGTAGGTACCACACTATGCTCAGTAGCATCAATTGGGGTATCCTCCCCTCCCTGGAGCCAGGACACTTGAGCATGCCCAGAAGCTGTATCCATTTAAGTGTGACTTTCTACAGACCTCTAACTTAGCAGGTGCCGTGTCTAAGTCTTGCTAGACAAAGGGCAAAGCTTAGACACATGTCCTTGTACATGGATGAGATAAATGAGATTCAGAAAGATTACTCTTCTATATCTCCTCCTAGACCTGATGATGGATCAGACTAAACAGAGGTTTGAGAGACTAAAGGTGTCATATCTTTGTGGCATATGCCATGTGTTCTACCTGAGGAGGAAAGAGCTATGAGGGAAAGATGAATCTACATCTTCCAAGTACAATCTGGGATTATGATCTTGACATGACCAATTTCTATTTTTTTGTTTATTTTTTAGTTTTTCAAGACAGGGTTTCTCTGTGTAGCACTGGCTGTCCTGGAACTCACTCTGTAGACTAGGTTGGCCTCAAACTCACAGAGATCCACCTGCTTCTGCCTCCCAAGTGTTGGGATTAAAGGCGTGCACCACCACCATCCAGCTAGCCAACTTCTACTCTTATTCCTATCTGGAGAAAAGTCAATCATGGTGACAAGCTGAGGTAAGCCCATTCCTATCATACAGAGACATCATTCACCACAAGAAAACTCCCAGAGTCCATTTGAGATAGTTCATTTCTGTGACAAAATATCTGAGAGAAGAGATTTAAGGAAAGAAAGACTTATTTCAGTTCACGGTTTCAGAGTTTCAATCTAGGGACTTCTAGCTTCTTTGTTTCTGAGTGACAGTGAAGCAGTGGATTGTGGTTAGTAGGGTGGGGAGGAACAAATTACTCTCAAATCATGGTGATTCGGAATTGAGATAGAGACAAGAGATAAGATAGCCTCTTCAAAGACACAAACCCCATGCCCTACTTCCTCCAACCAACCCCAATACCAGATGTGCCAGCATCTCCCAACAATGCCAGTAAATCATAAATCCATCCATGAATAACTCTATTCACAAAGTCACAGCCCTCAGTATCCATACCAAAGTGGCCCCTCTGAACACTGCTTGCTTTAGGAATCAAGCCATTTGGGACAAGGCACTTCATTCCTAAACTGTATGAGAAGAACATTGCTCATAATGCAGAGCTCTTACTGAGCCTTCATGTAGTTAGGAGAACAGAAAAGAATTGGAGCCTTCAGTTGCCACGCCTGCTGCGCAGCCTGTATCTGAGAATGTAGCGAGGTTGTCGGGATAAATGACACAGAGACTGGTCGGTTGCGTTAAGAAAACTTTATGCTCCCCAAATCAGCTTAGGAGAACTTCCCAAGAAAAAACGCTTCCCTTCAGAAAAACTTCTGCCATTCATACACACACAAATCTCCAACAGAGCTCTCACACACCTCTCACCTACCTCTCACCCTCCTGGCTGGTGGTTAAATCTCCAGCACCAGAATCGGAAAACAGCAGGGAGTAGCTAGCCATCGGGAAGATCAAAGTCATGGTTTTTCAGTGAGCAAGCCCTATCAGAGCCCTATCAGGAGCTTATGGCACTGAATTGTTTTCAGTAAACATGTTTTCAGTAAACATTGTCTCGCAGTTGCCTGCTCCCAGGCTGATGGAGGGGTGGGTTTCCAGCCAGGGTCTGTGATCCCCACATTCAGTGACTACTTCTCTAGAAGGACAGGAAAGAGCAGGATTAAATATATTTTGGGTTGCAAATTCAACTTTGTGCAGGGAAAATATTAAGATCTTTAAAGATGTATCTATCATGGCTCTTTACTAAGCACAATAGAAATGTACAAACGGTCATTCAAAGTCATTTCTTGCTCAAAGAAGGAATTACATGGAGCAAGAGGTAGCTCACAGAATCAACAGGAAGAAGTGTTTAGTATGGAGGTGTCTGCTCAGAATGCCAGTCCCACAACAACTTGACCTCGGACACCAGTGTCTGAACCTGCATCACATTAGACCCAGTTTCTGAGATACCTCAACGGCAGGCTGAGTCTTATACAATTCCTGATCCTTTCTGTCAACACTGGCATGACTCAACACCCTCTAGAATCATCTGACAGTCACAAATAAGTCAGTGGCCATGACCCGGGCTCCAAGCATCCAGAAGAACAGAATCTGACTCTGAGAGCCCCTTAGTTGACTCACACTTCAATGAATTCTAGCATAATAGAAATGAGGGTGATGGACAGCCATCAACACTCATGTCTCCAACCCTTTGTTTTTCTTAATCCTTCTGCCTCCCTCCAGGGATACAACCCATCCACCCTGCCAGGAGGTAATCTTTACTTTTCAAAAGTATGAGACTGAAAATTCTACTAGATACTGATCACAGATCTCATGATTTTAGAGACCAGGGTCTCTTCCTTGTGTCTTGCTGTTTTCCTCAACACAGGGATTCCTGGGTAGACTTTCCCCTGCCTCATAGCAGCAACCTTTTTCCAGGGCCTTGTCAATCTTTTTTGGCAATCTGGAGGATTGGGACTCAGTCTCATCCCTCTCACCTCACTTTCCGCTTCCGTATTTCATGCCATCCTGTTCACCTGCCCGAAGCCTTCAAACTCTTCACCCTAACTTCTCAGCTTGTGACCGCATCCCCCTCCTGGCCTCAGTACATAGCCAAGCCCTGAGTGAAGCCTAGAAGTATGAGGAGCGCCCTGAGAGTAGATCCACATGACCCTGCGGGGCCAGGGGAGCTGGAGGGCATACTCCATGCACCTTCCAGCCTGGAAACTCCACACCAGAGCATCTCCCTGCTTTTAACAATACAACCCTGCTGCTCTGGCAAACACGCCTAACTGAGCCCCAAACCAAAATGCCCCATCCTTGGCCTTGTGCCTTCACCCGCCAGAACAAGTCTTTCTGGGCTGGTCAGAAGATTCTGGATCTCAGAACAGATGTTTCTCAGAGCTCTCGGCTGTCTGTGCTGACTCATTTCTCATGGACAAGTTAAACCCCCTTTGGGAGAGAGAGCTGCAGGTGTCCCCAATCTCAACCCCCAAAGCCCTGCAGGGCCTGAGCTCAGAGGGAGCCAGGGGAATGCAGATGGGGTGGCAGGGCTGGGAGGGAGCCAGGGGACAGGAAGAGAGTTCCTGCCCCTGAGGTGGTTTCCAAGAGTGAGTTCTTCCAGCCAGACGAATGGGACTCATCCAGCTGCCTCCCTCATGGGGTTTCACTGTTCATTTCCTTTCCATCACTGCATCTGGGATGGACAGTCATACAAACTGAAAACAGGGCTGAGAATCCCCCTTCAGCTTTCTTCCAACCCAAATAAGGAGAAATGCTGTCAACAAGAATAGTAGGAAATAACATGGCTGGCACTATTTGCAGTTCACTATATTGCTTAAAATCATCATTTGTTTTATTTTTACACTGATAGTTCAATTTAAAGACAGAGAGAGAGAGAGAGAGAGATGATGATGATGATGATGATGATGAGACAGTGGCAGAAATGCCATGTGGATTTTGTCTTACTTTATTTCATTTTATTTAGAACCTTCAGGCGCACTCTTACTCTCTACCCTAGGCTGGCCTAGAACTCACTGTAGCCCAGAGTGTTCTAAAACCCATGCCATCAATATTCTTACCTCAGTTTCTCAGAGTGTTAAAATTTCATATGTGTGTCAGCACACCAAGCTATCTGAGTACTCCTAACATCTAACTTTCAAAGTGGCTTTGATTCTACTTAAGATACATATGAGGCAGGAAGCTGGCTTGTCAGGTAAGGGCTCTGCCTCCAAACCAGATGATGTACATTTAATCCCCAGAGCAAGTTATACTCTGATCTTCACATGCACCCCATGGTCTACATATTCACACTCACAACTTCATACACACACACTAATAAATTAAATATGTAATGTTATAAAAGAAGCAATATCTACTTACTATAGTAAGACATTGAAATGAAATTAAATGGAAAGGCTTTTCATACATTCCCCCTTCATAAGCTGTTCATTAACTCCAGATGTCATAAAAATGGAATCATATATTTTGGAATTTTTTTTATTCTCAATTGGATCAATACCAACTAATCTAATTATTTTAAATGGATATACATTGTATCATCATGTAGATAGTCTTATCAGCTGTTCATAAAACATCATTATGAAATATTGTCATGTTTCCAACTTTCAGTGTTATAAAGCTCCCTATGGTACATCCACAACTACATGAATTTGTTTGATCATTTCTTGAGGTCATATTCCTAGATATGAAATTGCCATATAATATTTGTTAGTTTTGAAATATAGTCTACCACCCACATCCATGACCTCATACCTGTGAACCCAACCAACTACATGTTGAAATTTCAGTGATGCCTACAATGGATGCAGCTTGTTTTTCCTTGTCTCTAGTTCTTAAGCAAGACAGTGTACCAGCCATGCCTAGAGCCCCCACATTGCATCAGGTTTAGGAGAGATGATTTAAACTATGTAGGAGAAGATAGGTAAGCTATACACAAGCATGGTGGCATCTTACATCAGGAGCTGGAGCTCCCACTGATTTTGGTATCTGTGGGAATCTGAGAATCAATCTTCTGTGGGTACCAAAGGGCTTCTGAGAATGCCAAATTCCCTTCCCTTAGACCAAATCACACTCCCACCAAGCCATGGGTACTTTCTCCCTTCATTCTCACTCATTTTAATTAATTCTATCCAAGCTTATTTAACAGCTGGCTTCATTTGCTTTGACATCGTGGTATCCATCTCTTTCATTGCATGTGTGAGTAAGATCGGAGTTCATCATTATCCATTTCGAATAGAGGCAGCGGTGGGAAAGAGATGGGGATCAATCACAGATCAAAGTGGATCAAAAGTGATGTGGAAAAACGGAGGCTTTGGGAGCCAACTTTGGATCAACTTCATGTGCTTTTGGACCAAGAACTCTTTTCGTTCTGTCCAAAGTGAAGCTAGGCCCTGGGTCACTGCATAGACCTGTAAAATCCACTGTTATGGTCCAGTGTTCCCAATGAAAGGAGAGATGCACTTACTAAGGGGTTGACTTCCACACTGTTGTGTTCACAGAGACTGCAGAAGATATGCTCGTGGGATGAGACTGGGTTGTTTCCTCGCTATCCCAATATGGGACTCAACCCTCTTCACTGACCAACATCTCTGTTAAACACCAGAGCCCCTGACCCCCAAAACAACAGCCTCCCAAACCCATGTGGGAAAACGGAGCTATGTTAGAAGCATTCTCTATACTTTTCTTTCTTTTGCACATCATACGCACACCCTACTTAAATTCTCACAACACACTTCTTGGGTTGATGTTATTACCTTTTCACCCCAAGGCTGAAAGAACTGAAGCTTGGACTCATGAGGCAAAGCCAGAATTTGATTCCCTGTCCTCTAATCCCAATCCCATACCCTCCATGTAATCACTGTGAGATGCTACTCAGGGGACCACAGGGGTGCCCAGCCTTCCCTCCTACTGTGCCAGACAAACAATGCTGAGGGTAAGCTAACTATATGAAGGAAATTCTGGACACAGTTCAAGGATACTATAGGGGAGCAAATCCCAACACTTATAGGATTTCTGAGAGGCACTGAGCAGTCAAACCCTTTCAGACAAATTAAACATAAGTAACCTCAGCCTATTTCTCCCTGGAAAGCTCTGTCCCAGGCCTGCACAGCTTGGGGTGAGCTACTTAGAAAAACACTCAGGGACACTAAGTGCTAGGGTAAGACACCAGTTATTTGGTTTCTTTTCCCCCAATAACTTTCCACCAGAATGCTGCAAGGAGGTCATGGTCCCCAGATGTTGCTGGTGCCTGTATTTGGCCAGAGGAGGCCTCCCACTCCTGTCACAGCTACAGAGCACTCTCTGAAAACCCTATGTGCTAGGATCCAGGGCTTCTGGTGGCCCATCCGCCTGGACAGCAGGGCTGTCTGGGAAGGGGGATAGGCTTGAGACATGGATCATCTGGTACTAAGTGTTTGTGGAAGCTGAGTGGAGTCTGGTATGCTGGTCTGAGGGTTGCTGTCTAAAACATCAAAGTGGTGAAAAAAATTAAACAAATAAGCTACTTTGAGATGCTCTCTAAGGTGGATGAGCTCTCATTTCTAAAAAGCTGGTAGGATTCTGTCAGCCTACATCCTATGCACTCCCCTACATTGCTGGGTTATCTGCTTTTAGCGAGCCTCTTGTAGCTGAATCGGAAGACTCTTGACCGTGTCTGTGAGTCTCCATCTTCGCAGCTCCCACACCCACTGGAACTACGTCGAAAATGACCAAAGAGCCTTACCTCTAACCCCACAATGACAATGCCACCACCTCTTCTTTCTTCTCAGAGCAGCCCACATCGCAGAGCAGCCCACTGCCCTAGGTATTACCTTGGCATCCTCAATTCTAGGAAGCTTCTGGAATTCCCCCGTTATCCTTCACTATCACCCTCCATGTGCACCTGGCTCACACGTCAGGACAGGTACCGAGCACTGTGTGCCAAAGCCACATCTTCCAAATCATTGTGGAGAAACACAGTCGCCTGTGGTTGAAGGCAAGCTCAGAATTCTTATCTGCTTCACACATAGTGGATTATCTTCACTTACCAAATGGCATCCTTCCAGAAGATTCTAAGACCCTCTGCTCTCCTAAGAACGTAGAGGTCCTCATCAGGTCTCCATAACACTTAAGAAGCTAATTGTAAATATTCCCATTTACAGAGGGGGTAAATAGAGGTTTAGAAGGACTGAGTTGTTTGCCTAAGTTGACACCATTGACTGAGATTCTATCCCAGGTCTATTAATAACCTTGAGCTCTGTAGGCATGGCCAACCTGCAACCCTAAGGCTTTATCCATCCAGGACAGCTATGAACATAGCTCAACTACATTTTTAGGTGGCAACAGTGAATCACAATGTCAGAAGGTTAGACATCACTGTTAGCAGATCTAGCCTCTGAGGCAAGGACTAATTTACAACCATAGAGTTGGTCATTGGGGTTGACAAAACAGAAACAAGGTTGGCAGGATGTCTCAGCAGGAAATGTACTTGCTGAGCAAGCCTGGTCCCAGTACCTATTTAAAGGTGGAAAGAAAGAATTGACTCCACAAATACTGTGTTCTGACCTCTGCACTCATGACGCGTCACGCATGTGCGTGCACACACACACACACACACACCATACAGTCACACACAGACACCCACACCATACAGTCTCATACACACACACCATGCAGTCTCTCACATACACATCGTACAGTCACACATACAACAATAATATTTTTTAAAGAAAACAAAAAACAGAAACAAGGAAAGTACAGACAAGGCAAGAAGGAAGGAAGAGTGATGTGTCCTAAGTGTGTTCTTGTCAGTGTTAACTTGTTGAAATTTTCCATTGCAGGCATGCAACAGCTTTTAAATTTAAAAAAACTGTAAGAGAAGAAAGAATATCTTAAGTAAAAGAAGAACCCCTGTAGCCACTGTGTCTAAGGCCCCACCTCCAGAAGAGCCTCCTTCCCACCACCAGACTGAGTAGAAGAGTTTTCCAGAAACCACAAAATATGAAGCCCCACGCAAATGTCACTAAGCCCTCCCCAAGGTTCCCTGCCCTGAACTTCCCCTGTCTCTGGCTAGCCCTAGGGACAGCAGAATGCTGCATGGCTTGCTGGGCAGCTGGACCTCACAGTAAAATGCTTTGCTCTCCAGCTGCTCTTAGCCTTGACCAGGGCCATGCTTTGGTTTCAGTGGGAAAGCCCCTATGTCTGACACCGGGCCTTAAGTGCATGATAAATCCTATAAGCTCTCTCATCCAAACCTGCACTGAGACTGAAATCATGGGTGTGGATGCCCCTGGCTGTTCCTGGCAAAGGGTGGAGCTGGGTTCCAACACACAGATTTGCGTGGAGCTCCAAGTTCCAGAAAACTGAGACCTCTCTAGCTGGGAAGGCTTCCACTATTCAAGCCAAAGCTGGTCTGTTCCCAAGGCCTTGTCGTGGTGAACAGGACACCATAACCAGAAGGCAAGAGACCTGGGCTCTTATCCCAGGCTAGTCACAAAACAACTGTGGGGTCTTGAACAAGTCTCTCACCTCTTTCAGGTGTCAGCTCCCTCAACTTCCGGAGACATCACCAGCCCTGCAGGGCATCTGGCAGAAAAAGTGACAATATAGGTGTGCAGGCACAGCCAGCTTCCTTCCTGGAGGATGCTGGGATGGATGATGGATGGATGGATGGATGGATGGATGGATGGATGGATGGATGGATGGATGGATGGATGGATGGATGGGCAGCAGAGGAACAAAATGAATGCCCCTGCTTTCTGGGAAAGTCTAGAGAGCAGAAGTTCTGCCTCAGCTTTCCCATAAACTCATTCCCACTTCTAAGAAGACAGATTCTTCATTCTGCACAGGGAACAGAGGATATCTCTCCCAGAGAGAAATCGTCTGAGAACAGTGAGGAAGATGGACAGGCACAAGCCCTGCTCTATCTCTACCGAACTGATCCTAGACTCAACTTTTCTAGACCTGTTTCTCCGTCTGTAAGATGGAAATGCTCATCATTTCACCTGGTTTGCGGTGCCTCGTGCATGCTGTATGCATTAAAATAGTGTGTAGAGCTGTGCCAGGGGGCCCTGGCTTTCAAAGTCTCTCTGTCTTGCTTTTTCATTCCTCTTCTTACATCCCAGACACTACAAACATGTCTCATAGGTCTGGTCCTGGGCATGCCTCTCCTGTGACCACGTCTTAGAAAAGAGTGACTTTCTTGAGTCTCTGAAGATGATAGAGTGGGGGCTTGTATGGTCTCCAAATGAGGATTTGTGTGTGAATGGCTACTCGAGAGACCTAGAGAAAAAAGAAAAAACAGACACCCCCTCCCCTCAAGACATGAGCCCAGCATCTGACACAGGACAGTGGGTTTTTGAGGCCCTGTGGCGCACACAGGGGTGCTGTCACCAGCATCTGCTCCCCCATTGTTGTCTGTATCACTTAATGAATGAGAGATGTGGTTTGAGCTCAGTTGCCCTGAGCTTAGACTGGGGGGTGGGGGCTGCTAATACCTAGAGACAAGCAATTGCAATGTAGACAGTAGCTTATATTCCTGGTTAGAATCGCAGAGTAAGCTGCCCCTCACCCTTCAAGGCCTTATTCTTTAACCAGCTAACCTGTAATTGGAGAAAGACAGGGGCCAAACATGGACATGGGAAAGGTTGCCATTCCAAGCCATTTTCAGACTATAAGACCCCAGCACTCTCACTTTCCTGGTGGAGGACACACTTTCTGGAGAGAAGTGACTTGCCAAGGTTGTGCGGGTAGTCCAGGAGCCCCATCGGGATGCAGCAGAGTGGAGGCCTTCACATCATCCCTGGGGAGAGAGTCAAGCACAGAGTACCAGGAAAACCCAGGCAGTATCAGCTGGATCTCAGGGCCACCATCGAGGTCGAATGACCACTAGACCGAGGGTTGAAAGGAAGGTCTGCCAGTCACTGTGATTGCCTGTCCCTTCCGGGGGTTCTCACGTTCCTTTGTCAGCTGGAGCAGTCCCTCCTGTCCACTCTCAAAATCGGCTCAAGAAGCAGATGAGAGCGTATCTTGAAAACCACTGACACTGGCCCACCTCCCAGCAGCCCTTATCCCTGAGGTTCTGAGTCAGCTGCTGGGCCTGAAGAATAGGGGTGAGAGTTGAGAAGCTCTCTGTGTAGGCTGGGACGCGGGTGGGGGGCATTCTATCAGCAAAGAGGCCCCCGAGTGCCCCTCTAATCCATGGCATTCAGAAAGGCAAGGTTGTGTCTAAGCAGCTTTGGTTTTAGAAGATTAGGAGGCAAGCACTAGCGTGGAAAGAAAGGGGAAGGAGGCAGCAATTCACCCATAGTACCACACTGCCCTCTGCAGGTCAGCTGAGAGAAGGCGGTTTAATTACACTAAGGCTCTGCAAAACCAGGCTTCCTTCCATTCCCCTTCTTTCACAGGGCCAACTGCTCCCATCCTCAGCAATGCATTCCGATTTCCCTCAGTACCCATCACCGATGGTGCCCCTGCCTCAACGCCTGTCACACTGCAATGTGCCAGCCTTTGCACCGCTAGTTTCCCACTCTGAAGCCAGTACTTAGAACACAGGGCATTCAGGATACACACCTGACTCGTTTTACCTTCTCTGCACTAGAATAAGATGGCACGGCTAAACCTGGGGACATTTTCCCATCCTTAAAGAAAGCCCCCAGGCTGAGGGAGACATGTCCTGCCTGAGTTGAGGGATGAGCAGCGGCCCTGAATGTCTCTCAAGGATGGGCCCGAGGCCCTGTCACTTCCAGAAGCATCAGCTCTACCCCAACCTAGAAAAGGAACGTGGGGGCCAGAACCTGTCCCCTGCGCCCTCCCTCCTGGTAACAGAGCTTCCCCCCATGCTCGCATGCCCTGCCTCTTCCCAGCTGTATAGTTCAGAGCCAGGCACCCTGCAGCATTGTGCTGCAGCCTGCAGCTGACGGGACGGAGCCGCTTCCAAGCACGGGCTCAGCTCAGGCCACGTTTCCCTGCGCCCCTGTGCAGACCCAGGAGCCGCTGCAGCTGGCAGGGCCGTGTGACAAGAGTGATTCACACACCACCACCCTGACCAGCTTTCTCTTTCTTCCTCTCTCTCAGGCCATCACAAAAGTCTCAACACAGAGCAGCATTGTTCCCCGAGTCAGGAGGGGCAGGATGCTGAGGGGAGCTGGGAAGACTAGCCTGGAACAGGGTGGTTTGCCAGACAGCATATGCACCTCCTGCGGGCCAAGACCACTTCCTGCCTGGCTCCAGCTCCAGAGCTCAAGTTTATGTCTCCATCCCAGAGAACCCACTCGGGCTTGGGCTGTTGGCCTCTTCCCTTTTCCAACCCGCCTGCGCGTGCATCGCTTTGAAAACCATGCGCGCTGTTTCTTTTTTCTTCTCCAGTGCGGTCTTCTTCAGAGACCATGCGATCAATCGAAGTCCCGCGAACTTGGCCTTTAGGGGCACACATTGTCCTTTCTCTTCTGTTCCCTGCACCTAAGCAAACACAGAACTAGGCAGGCAGCTGTGATGGTAGAAGCAGAGAAGGCCCCTCCCCAGCAGGGGTGATGATGGATGAGAGAGGAGCAGGGGAGGCCTTGTTCACGTGAGGCGCTGCTGTCAATGTCGGGACAGCGACAAACTGGGGAAATTCCTCCAGTGCTCCCGAGGCCGTGATTATGAAAATTTTCAACTGTGGACTGTTAAGACTAAATCTCAATAAATAAACACTGGGAACTAGAAAGGCTTTAGGAAGCCGGTGGTCTCATTCACTCAAGAGGTTGCTCTTTGTCTAGAGCAGGGCCAAAGACCAACTGTACCTGTGCTAAACTCCTTCAAAAGAGTTCTGGATATCAGCTCAAAGCTCTACCCTGGCACCAAGGTGTAAAGGGGGGGCACCCTTCTCTCTTCCTGGTATACATGTCCTTTATGCGTAGTCTAGACATTCTGGTCTTATGTTACAACTTGCTTAGGCTGAACGTGATGTCATATCATTATCGAACCTAGGCTTCACAGGACTTCTCATTCCCAACCCCACTCCCCACCCTCTATCCCCCCCCAGCCCCATCCCCTACTCAGATCAACCCCACCCCCTCTTAAGAAGATGGACAAACAAGGAGAACTGGTTCCTCCTAGCTTCTGCCACCTGAGAGCAGGTAAACCCAAGCCACCTGGAAACAGACTGCAGACGAGGAAGGAACCCCAGCCCCAAGCTGTAGACCACCCAGCCGAGCCCCATCCAGGTTGCCAACTCTCAGAATCACAGGCTAAATACATGATTTTTGCTGCAGCCAGTAAGTTTGTGGGTATTTACCTATGCAAAAATAAATAAATAAATGGAAAACAACGCGCTCCATCCCAGCGCCCTACAGTTCTGCTGAATACAGAAGAATCTCATTCCTCCTGCTTGGGGACGGTCCTCCAAATAGCAAAGTAATTCTCTCTGTCTCTAAGCACCAGCATGGGCTCCTGGGGAAGTCATCCAGACTAGCCCTGTCCTTGCAGGAAAGTCACACACCCAGGGAGCCTTTACCACTTCCCACCACTTAGTGTCTGCCCAGGAGCCTATCGTAAGAGCCAGGGTCAGCATCCTCGGGTGACATCCTGTCCACTCACAGGGCACTGTGACCATCAGTCTGCTCTGTCAGCACAGCACGCTTAATTTAAAATTAAGAGAAACGGAAAGACTGAGTGGAGGAAGGCATTGGAAGCACCTTTAAAATACTGAAATCGATTAATCCTGAAAGACACTTTCTGACCCAGATCTGAACTGCCCAAAAAAGTCTCCCAAACAAGTGTGGTTAAGCAGGCTTCCCATGGAGGACTGTCCCAAGGCCAGACCAGAGGGAGGAGCCAGAGGCTGAATGCTGGCATTGGTCACGTGGAGTCAACACAGCACAGGGAACTAGGGTTTGGGGTCTAAAGAGGAAGGTCACCAACCCCACCACAGGAGACAGAGCAGACCAATGGCAGCACCCACCAGAAGCAGGCCCAGCGGGAAGCAGTGTGGCGGAGAAAGGCTGCCATGTCTGAGGTTCCCTGGCCAATGGCCATGCTTTAGCCTGCCAGTTTCAAACGAGCCCTCACAGCCTGGCTTCCTGTTTTTCCTTCGCACTCCCTGTGTGTCACGGCACAATTACTCTGAGAGACGTTCTCAAAATGGACCAGGCGTCCAATTTTCTTTCCCTAATAACAGTGCGGGGGAAATAGGGGTGAAGGAGACAGAGAAACAGGAAAAACTCCAAACCTCAGAAAAGGATTAAAAAAAAAAACACTTCTAAATTCAATTTTTAAATGAGAAAATCAAGATAATCAATTCACAGTCCAAACTGTACTACCCAAGCTGGTCCCTCTCACCGGTGGCACCATGGAGGCTGAGGTGCACAATGAGACTTTCAGGGGGCTGTAGACTTTGAAAGTCTCCTCCTGGGAAGCCTAGAACTCATTAGCAAGGGATAGTGACAAGGTCAAGTGGCCAGCGGCACGGGCCTGGAATGCCGCCTTCTACCACACAAATGACTTTGGCAGGGCTCATTGCAGAACAAAGAACAACTCTCCCAAGCTCTTCTGTCTTAGGCTGTGTAGATTCCTCAGGCCTCATCCCCAAACTCATGAAAGAATCTGTGATGGAGACAAAAGGTAGAGGTCCAGCAGGTACATAGTTCAAGGTCTTTAATGCATTTTGCTTTTAGAATGGGGGTTGAAAGGTTAAGCTCTATCTGTGGGTATGGATGGAAGGGCAGAAGGAACTGAGGGATATATCCAGTCAGTAATGTGCTTGCCTTGCAAACATGAGGACTTGTGTTTGTCCCCAGAACCACCATATATAAAAAAGCCAGGTGTGGTGGTTCCTATTTGCAATCCCAGACAGGAGAGGTGGAGGCAGGAGGATCCTTAGGACTCTCTCTCTGGCTTGCCAGCCATCCTAAACTACTATGTGAGTTCCAAGTCAGTAAAGGACCCAGCATTAAGAAAATGCGGTTTATGGCTTAGTGAGAAACAATGCCTAAGGTTGTCCTCTGGCTTCCATACTCATGCACAGACACGTGCACATGTATCTGCACACACATGCCCATGTTCGCACCACATGTCTACGCGTGACTAGCCTGAGTTTGTCTAGGCTTCTCCTATGAGTTGTATACTAACCTTGGCATTTTTGAGTTGCATGCAATGGGTGAGCATGGGTTTACATAGACAAATGTCTATTATCTATAAATTCAGTATGAATATCTCTGTGAGCCCAGGGAAAATGCATACTTGTTGGCTGAACTGGGCATGAAACTGAAGTGTCTATGTATGTGCAGTGCAAACACAAGCATACTTCATACATGCTTTGCCCCGATGTGGATATAGTCTATGTTCAGGATGTGGCAACAAGGACGCACATCAGGTGTAGGCATGCATTCTGCCAGTGACAAGGAGTGCTTGAGCCCACGACACATCAGTGCACACATATGGGCAGGGCGCCTGGCCTGCCCCCATCACCTCCTCCCTTTCCATTAGCCAAAGCAGCCTTTGTGTCCTTCCCTTTAGGATCTGCCAGCTAATGGCAGGGGTATGCTCCCAGGAAGCAACACTCCTCCCCTGATCATTTGTGTCTCCTCTAAGGGGCTGATTGGCCTGGACGGCCTCCAAGTTCCAACCGTAAATGGCAGCCCGTGATGCAATGGACGACTTTCTTAATTGCCCGTGATGCTTGTGGGCACTGTGCAAACATGACAGTAGCTATTAGGCTTTGAGGTCTGAGCAGGGCTACATTTTGCGCCTGTGTGAATTTGGTGTTCCTCGGAGCTGAGAGGCCAGAGTGGGTTGGATTCAACGAGGAGCTGTTATTATGACCTGGCACCATCTTGCCCTAAGCTTCTTTAGAGCCTGAGGCCATTTCACCACACACCAAAACTGCAATACTCCTAGAATTTTAAAACCAAGTCACCCTCGGGCAGTAGCCCTCCCTGCCCTCTCCCAGGCATACGCACTTCATCCTCCTCTTCCGGTATCTTTTACTTCTCTGTATCTGTCCTGCATTCTCTTTTCTTTCCCCTAATTTCTTTCTTCCTTTCTGCCCCTTGACTTTTCTTTCCCCATCTCTATTCTATTCTCTGCAGCCTCCTCCTTCTCTCACTCTCCTCTTACTGTCTCTCCCCTCTCCCTCATCTCACCCCTCTCTGTGTCTCCTTCACTCAACAATCTCCTCCTGTCTTCTCGCTCTTCCGTCGCTTATGTCTCACTCATGTCTCTCCTCTCACCTCTCATTTCTCCTCTTTCTCTCTCATAACTCTCCCACATATCTATCTATCTATCATCTATCTATCTATCTATCTATCTATCTATCTATTATCTATCATCTATGCCTATCCTCTTTCTCTCCTATCTTCCTATCCCTCTCTTGCACCCCACATTCTCCTCCCTGTCTCTCTCTCTTCCTCCCTCCTTCTCTCTACCCTCTATGTGCCTCCCTTCCTCCCCTCCAGCTCCTTAGCTCCCAGCAGCAAGCTCACAGACAACCAGTGCCCCACCCCACCAATACCCACTGTGTCTTCCCATTGTCCAACCCCTAACACAGCCACAGATCTCCTTTGAGCCCCATCTAGCCTGTGTCTACAGAGCCTGGGTCCCCAAATGAAGATCTGTCACTTACACTGAGCTCCAAGATGTTATGATGGTATCATTTGAAGGAAGCCCAGCAGAATGTCAGATTTCTTCCCAAGAACTGGAACAAGTCATCCAAGAACCTGGCAATATGCCTCCTAATAAATGCAGAGCCTCGTTCAAGAATGCATGGCTTAGCTCAATAAATAAAAGGATGGAGGAATGAATGATAGATGGATGTGTGGGTGGGTAGGTGGGTGGAGGATGATGGATGGATGGGTGAATGGATGGATGGATGGATGATGGATGGATTGATGGATAACTATTGGGTTCCCCTCCTCAGAGATTCTTGGAGAGAGAAATGATCTTAAATCTTGGTGATTTCTCCTCAGAAAGAGAGCTTATGCCGTGGCATCTGCAGGGCTTTCCGACAGAAGGAAGATAAATCCTACAAGAGACATCTTCCCTCTGCTGATGCCAAGATTCTTTGTCACAAAGTGAGTGCCCACTAATGATCTCAGCTGATCTCCTCACCCATAGTCTTGAAAGTGAAAGTACAGAGGCATGAGAAGGAGGAAGATGTCCATACTCTCACATGCTGTGTGTGTGTGTGTGTGTGTGTGTGTGTGTGTGTGTGTGTGTGTGTGTGTGTGTGTGTACTCACACAGCACTCTCTCTGGTACTTCACCCCACTCCAGAGTGTTCCCATCCAGCCTACTCAGGTACTGCTGGGATGATGTAAAGCCAGGAACACTGATGCTCAGTCCACCACCCTTCTTGCTCTGCCCACCTTGCCAGTGTGGGTACTATTTAAGCAGCTCCCTCACAGCCAGTCAGAACAAAGTGAAACAGTGAGATCAAGGCAGAGCTCTGCCCTGAGGTCTGCATCTGAATTTCTATGCCCTGGTGACTTCTGCCCCGACTTTTGTCTTCCCAGCATGCTCTTTTCAAGGCCCTCCTCAAGGCTCTCACTAATGATCACTGAACACGAATATCCGTCTCAAGGACACACCCAGAAACTGGTCTTAGAAATGGTGTTCAGACCAAGTGCCTGCAGCAGCCAGTGGGAAGACTGATTAAAAAGGGACTTTGACCCATTTACAGGGATAACACTTTCTAGCTAGTCATTCCCCGCAGCAATAGTGGCTGTGCAAGAAGATAGCCTGGCTTAAAAAATAATAATAATAATAATGGTGAAAGTTGGAGCAATGTGCTCCCCAGGGAAGAGTCCCTCAACTGGTTAACCAATACAAGCCATCAACCCTGAGATCACACACGTATAGTTAACATTGTATGAACTGCCCAGCTTATATTTATATATGTAGGTTTTTTATGAGATCTCTGAGGGTTTCTTATGCTTGTTAGTGTGTTATTTTGTTATTGCTGTTGACTGAAACAATATCTTCCCATGTAGTCTTGGCTAGCCTTGAACTCACTACATCATCAAGATGGCATCCAACTCTTGACCCTACTGTTGCAAGGTAACTCCTTCAGAAAACACACAGAGACTTTAAAGCCCAATAGAAAGTCTGTATTGCTGGCCAACGACTGCCCAAATCATGTAGTCCCCAAGCCTCATCATGCTTTGCTTTTCACTCACAAAACTCATATCCTGGTTGACACATTTTGGTTAGCAAGAACCGTTAGCAAGAAGCAAAACCACAGAAGTCAAAAAGCAAGAGTAGTACTAAATGTACTAAAGGACTTCCCCAGATCCTAGAACTATAGCCTCCATCTTTGATAGATTTGGTCTTTGCTCCCATTCTTGGCAGGTGCTGGGACTAAATGTTAGGTCCTAAGGTTAGAACAGTGCCTCTTACATTGTATCAGTTGTGCTAATGTCTCAGGGCTTTGGTTCACTACTGCCTCAGTTTCCCAAGTATTAGGATTACAGGCATCTATCACTATGCCCAGTGGTATCTCTATATTTTAAGGGTTAAAAAAATGCCTGAAATTTTTATGCAAGTACACATGTGATATGTGCATGATATGCATACAGATGTGTGTGTGTGTGTTCGTGTGTAAGATGTGCGTCCTCTCCTAGGCACACATGTGGAAGTCAGTGAACAAGCTTAGGTGTCAGTTCTCACCTCTCATTTTGTTTGAGGTAGGATCTCCTTTGCCAGTGCACTGTGAATGCCAATAAATAACGTCAGAGGTTTAAAGCACAGCACGAAGGCCTTTGTGCCCACAGATCTCCAGAGAAACCAGAAATGTTGAGCACTCAGGGTTGTCTTTACAATGGGAAAGCTGAGAAATGGAAGTGATTAATAGCCTGATGATCTGCATTATCTGGTGGGCCAAGCCATATCAAGCTCCTTCAGTGAGGACTAGAGATACCTACTAGTCTAAATGACCCCTATAGCCAGAGGCTCCCCAGGCTCTCACACCAGGACCAGAGGTGGCTAACCCCTGCACTATCTGTATGACTAAGATGAGGCCAGGGTCTTCCCTGGACCCTTCAGTTAGCTTAGGTAGCCTATCTCTAGAACCCATCTTCTCAGAAGAAATGGCATTGTACCTGAGTCAAATTTTGATGTAATTGAGCTTCCTTGCGTACCAGGGATTGTATTAAACCAGAAAACCATTTTTCCCCAAATTAGACTGGGATTAAATTCATTGAGAATAAACTGCCTACTAATCAGACTCTTTAGAAGCCTTGATCCAGGTTGATGAAGTCGGTCTGAATGGAGTTTTTGTTCTCATCTCTTCGCGGTTCGATCTCCACCTGGCACCTGCAAAGATCCCTTCAGTCATAAATCAAAATGGATAAGTAAACACAGAAAAAAGTTAAAGCAGTACTTACTATTTTCGGGTTATTATTGCTGTAATGAGATACTGTGACCAAAGAATCTTGGGAAGGAAAGGATTTATTTGGCTTATGCTTCCAAATGACTGTTCATCATCAAAGGAAGTCAGGACGGGAACTCAAACAGCACAGGAACCCAGAAGCACGAGCTGATACAAAGGTCATGGAGGGGTGCTACTTAGTGGCTTGCTCCTCCTGGCTTTGCCCAGCCTGTTTTGCTATAGAACCCAGGACCTCCAGCCTAGGGATGTCATGGGCTGGGCCCTCACCCATAAATCACTAATTAAGAAAATGCCTTACAGGCTTACCTATAGCCATATCTTATGGGGGCATTTTCTTAATTGAGGTTTCCTCCTCTCAGACTTTAGCTTGTGTCAAGTTGACATAAAACTATCCAGAACACTCACCAAAATGTTTCCAAAATTAATGAAATGTATACACCCACAAATCCAGGAAACACAACATGATGAATACCAACCAAAGTAAATACACGGAAAATCGCATCACATCATCAAATCACTAGGAAACAGTAACAAGGAATCTTCAGCAACAATAGAAAAAGACGTCCCACACAAAGGATCTGAGGGGCAGGTGTCAGCAAACAGCTCATTGGAAATATTCAAGAGGGCAATGGAACCACAGTTTCAAAGGAAGACAAGAAAAAAAAATACCTCCTAACTCCTATCTGGAATCTGATGCTCAGAGGGGAAGCGGGGGACATTTCCCCCAAAACCAGGAGAAATAACAAGGTTTTCCAGTACAAAAAGGAATTTTTCAACAGCATTTCTCACATGGCATGAAATGTAAACCAGAACCTTTGCTGCTTGTTGTTGCTGATTGTTAGTTGGTTGGCTGATTAGTTGATTGGCTGGTTAGTTGACTGGCTAGTTAGTTGACTGGCTGGTTAGTTGACTGACTGGTTATTTGATTGACTGGTTAGTTGACCGGCTGGTTAGGTGGTTTATTGATTGCTTTTCTGAGACAGTGTTCTTGCTAAGTAGCCCAGACTGGTCAAGAATTCTTGATCTTCCTTCCTCAGCCTCCTGAGTGCTAGGATTACAAGTATATACCATCGTGTGTGTGTGTGTGTGTGTGTGTGTGTGTGTGTGTGTGTGTGTGTGTGTTCATGCACATGTGTGAGATGTGGTATAGGTACGCAGGTATGGTGTACGCCCATGTATGTGTAAAGGTCTTTGTGCCCTTGGGCTTGCTTGCAGAGTGAGGGTGAACAACCAAGGAGCAAGAGTTTCCTTCTTCCTTCCGTACCCTTCATATAGACTGCCACCAACAGGTGTAGCCTGACTTAAAGCAGATCTTCCTACCTCAAAAGATCTGGGTTTACAGTGGGTCCCCCACTTCAAATAATTAAATCAAGAGGAACCCCACACAGCTGTATCCAGCTACCTGAATCTTAGTTAATTCCAGATGTAGTCAAGCTGACAACAAAGAGCAGCCATCACAAAAGGCATTCACCATCAAAACCACAATGGAATACCTCTCTCAACTATCCAAGTAGAATTTAAAGACTGACCCAGCAAGGGCTGGCAAAGACAACGAAATGCTGGACATCATGAGTGGGTGTAAAATAGGAGATGCGTTCTGGGAAGAATTTGGCAGCTTCTTAGAAAGTACTCTACATTTCCATATGATTCAGTCATACCACCCCATAGTCCTTCCCATATGAGAAATAAAGCATATATCTGCACAGAGACTTGCATGGGAATCTGCATAACAGCTTTATGTGCAATAGCCAAAGACTTGTGATAACCCATTTATCCTTCAACAGTAAAATCATCAAGGCACCACTGGCATGCAACAGACTGGACATATCAAAGGAGTACCATTTGGCAAGTTTTGACAAGTGTACTGACCTATGAAACCATCACCCAAATCAAGACAATGATCATAGCCACCATTTTCAAAAGCTTTCTGGGATGACAGCTGCCAGTAGAGTGCTTGTACAAGCATAAAAACCTAAGTCCCAGCACCCACATCATTTAAAAACAAAACAAAACAGGCATGGTGGGCACACCTGTAGTCCCCAGGGAGGCCGTAGTCCCCAGAGAGGTTCAAGGATCCCTGGCGCTCTCTGACTAGCCAGTTTAGCTGCACTGGAAGCTCCAGGTTCAGTGAGAGAACCTTTCTCAACACACACACACACACACACACACCACACAAGCAGAGACAGACAGACAGAGAGAGACAGACAGAGAGAGAGAGAGAGAGAGAGAGAGAGAGAGAGAGAGAAGATTGCTTTTAAAGACAGATTTGTGTCTGGAATATTGTAGATATTCCATAATATTTGTTGGATTTCTTAGAAGAAATGAAATGCTTTAAAAGTCAAAGAGTTCTTCTTGAAATCCTGGGGTCATAAGGAGCCACCAGAGCCCATTATGTCCTGGAATTCTTTGTTTTCTCTCCATGTGTCATCACAAGACCCATACATCGATTCAGGTCATTCAAATGTGAATGGCTGTGAATTTCTAGAGGGACCTGAGCTGCATCAAACTCTCATTTTGTACAATGTCTCCAAATGGACAACTTTAATCAAGGCACAATTCCTTAATTAGGCTAAAATGAGAAGACTTGCCCTTTACAGTGGATGCAGGAATGTGTTCTGGGCCAGATATGAACTATGAGTGATCTGTGTGTTCCTCATGCTCTATGTATAGCCTCACCTGGGTTTACTAAGAACTTACGAGTGACCTCTCAATGGTTTCCACTAAACTTGTTTCACCCTCTACATACAGACCCTCAGAGAACTGCTCCAGAGTCTTATTTATGACCATATCCAGTGACGGCTTCACTGGTACCCATTTATATTTCAAGTGGTTCTCATCTGTCAACATCTGTTTCTTACCTCAGAGAGATTTTCCCAGCAGCACTGTGGGAGTGAAAAGCAAAGACTCATTGTTCCCTCCTTTCAGGTGAGACAAGCCAGGTGCTGTGAAGTAAGGAGACCTGCCCAATATTCCAAGCTATTGACATTGCATGCTCCTCTGCCACCATATAGGCAGATGGCACACTGCTCACACGGCTGATACCACCAGCTCTCTAGGGTCAGGGGAAGATTACCTCTGAGGTCAAACCACGGGGTCCAGTTCCATCCATCCCAAAGCTTCTCAGCCACCGAGACAAGAGACCCTAACTCTGATGCCTGAACAGTTGAGGACTAGTTGGGTGTAGAAGCCTAAGTGAATGGATGCCCTTTGTCCTCAGAGCCAAGATACAGTTTAAATAGATCCCATACAGCACCTGTGTTGGGAGCCCAAGGTCAAAGGAAGTGTTATTCTGTTTACATTCCTCTATCAGCACAAGGGTCATTATGAGGGAACAGAACAAAGAGGTATGAGAATGAGGGCTGAGCTTAGGAGATGGAAGAGATGTGTGGGCTGCTCTCACCAATGATCCCTGGGAACATCACATCCAGTTATTCCAACATTTCAAGCTTTTATCCTTATAGACCCCAGGGGTTGATTAAAATGCAAATAGATAATAAGCAAGTCAGCATCAGACCCTCGTCTCCGAAGACGTTTAAAACTAACCAGTCAGATACTAACCAGGATCTGGGGCTGCAGAAGTCAAGATGGGCATGGAAGAGAGTATGTGACTAAGATCACAAGATCTTGGTGACAAACCAGACAGTTGATTGGCACAACTCTTCAGAGTCCTGACCATGCAACTACAGGCAGATTTCTTGAGTGCTCTGCACTTCAGCTTCTCTCTTAGTCAGTGAGGATGGGAGAAATGTCTAAATCATTGACACGTCACAGGATAAGTAGTTAGCAACATGAAGAACTTAGTGGGGGCAGGGTAAGTGCTCACTGGATGCAAGTTGTTACTGCAGTTTTGACCAGCAAGAACGGGTCAGGAAAGGGGCCATGAGGAGTCCCCTGGATGGGTGTCTAAAGAAAAATGATACCATGAGTATCAGAAGACTCAAGGCCAAGCAAGCCGATGCGGCAACTGAGGAAGTCCTGGAATCCTACCCATCCTCACTCTGTTTTTCTAGTTGCTCTTCTCAATTAACAGATGGCAAACTGGGAGCTCAGCTGGCCGCATGGCCGGACCCCGCAGCAGCTCCAGTTTCAGCATGGGCTCCTCTTCCTGCGTCCTCCCCTCCACCCTTTGTCAGACCTGGATCCCTTCCCACCTGGAGATCTGCTAGGAACAGGACGTGCTTTCCCCCACTCCTCTTCCAGCACAGCTCAGCAGACAGCTGACTTGCTCAAGATCACCCATGGCTCCCACTCGGTGGCACCTGTGGACGTGTCCTGCTGCCTGTACCTCAAGTCTCTAATAAACAAAACCCTACTGTATGAGGAATGCCACAGAACCCTGTGCCATCTGAATAAAGAGTTCAGAGCAATGCCTTCCACTTGCCATACACCCCTCCACCACTGGTTGCAACACCTACACAGGCAGCCTGATACTGCACAAGCATAAGGAGTTGGAGGTGCAGGGGATAAATCATCCAGGTCCTACTCAGCAGGAGGAAGCCAGCCACCCAAGTCACAAGGCTGGCTGCAGCATGTGTCGGGAAGTTGGAGACACAGATGAAAGGCTTTGAGAGTTCCGAGAATGGAGCTGAGCTTCCAGCTGGACAGAAGGAACAGGCATTTGACCCAGGTGGCATTTCTGTGCCCCAGACAACCAAATCCAAGGAGATTTAGCTCCTGACTTTCCCAGATGAGATGCAGGAACAGGTGGTGAAGGAAGTGGCTAGGAGCACTCACCCTGAAGACCTTGAAGGGAAGCCAGGGCTAAAAAAACAAACTGTCCTTAGACCAGCAGCATCCCAGGCTCTGAGCTTCCATGTGGCATACCTTGTACTTGAGAGTTCCCAGACATGGCCTGGCTGGATTTCCAGATAGGCAGAGTCTCACTAAGGATCCGGAGGAACCTCCAGAGCCAGGTGACCAGAAGCCATCTCTGAGCCCATGACAGGGTTCTAAGGTCCCACCCTGCACTCCACTCCACCCACCATGGGCTCTTGGGGAAGAGATAGAGAGGAACCATTTTTTTGTGCCTCAGCCATTCAGCAAGTGCGCTGAACTGACCCCAGTGTTCCTTCATCTATTTCCCAAGATCCCTCATTCCTTTGGGGCTACTATAACAAATACTACAAACTTGGAAGCTTATGTACAACAGTCACTCGTTGCTCACAGTTTTAGGGCCTGGGAACTCAAGATCAAGGCAACGAGCAAATCTGGTATCTGGTAAGGGTGCCCACATTCCAAAGGTAACACCTATTCATACAATTACCTTGGAAGTTGGGACCTCAACTTATAAAATTATGAAACCAAGGAAAAGTGGGTATCTATGTGTATAACATAGATGCCCTGGTGTATTGTCTGCTGATACACACTGGAACAGACTCCTCCAGCTAGCACAGATGTCAGAATTAACAGGTGTGATGAATTGGAGCTGACTCCTTTGACATAAACCAGCTTTTAGCAGGCATGTGCACCTTTTCCTAAGCCTGTACTCAATGATGTCACACTGTAGCTTGGAACCGGCCATGGTGGAAATATGTACACCATAGAAATCAATAGACACTGTAACTCTGGGATGAGAGGTGTCCTAGTTAGGGCTATTATTGCTATAATGACCAAAAAGCAAGTTGGAAAGGAAAGGGTTTATTTGACTTACACTTCCATATCACTGTTCATCACTGAAGGAAGTCAGAACAGAAACTCTAACAGGGCAGAAACCTGGAGGTAGGAGATATTGCAGAGACCATGGAGAGGGCTGCTTACTGGCTTGATCCCTATGGCTTGCTTAGCCTGCTTTCTTATAGAATCCAGACCCACCAGCCAAGGGATGATGCCACCCACAATGGGCTTGGCCCTCCTCCATCAATCACTAATTTAGAAAATATCACACAGATTTGCCTACAGTCACATCTTATGGTGGCATTTTCTTAACTGAGGTTCCCTACTCTCAGATGACTTTAATTTGTGTCAAGTTGACATAAACCCTCCAGCACATTAGGAGTTGGGTTGTTGGAGAGTTGTATGGGCATGGTTGCATGGGACAGGATCTCATTATATAGCTTTGATTGACCTGGAAATATGTCGACCAGGCTGCCTTCAAACTCCCACTTGCCTTTGACTCTCAAGTGCTGAAATTAAAGGTGCATGCCACCACACCCAGCTGTTTTGTTCTTTTAGGTTTTTCTTTCCAAATAACTGATGTTAAAACTGCTGTTTTTATCAACAACTGTTCAGGATCATCCAGTTCAACTTCTGCATGGTATAAAAAAAAAGAAATGGGAAATAATTCTTGAAGGTTCTATCACTTCTAACAAAGGACCTGTATCTACTGTCTCAGGTCTTGGCATGGAAAGGTGTGACCTTGAGGAGTTCATTGGAAACTAAGGTCCAGAACAGTTGGTATGTGACACCATGACCAATAACTCAGTGCTGCCCTGGCCTGTTGCGTCTGGATGTTGCAGGCCCACTGAGGCTACAACTGGGGTGAAATGGGGTTGACTTGATCTTTCCTGGGCTGTCCACCAGGCAGGAAGGGTAACCTTTGCTTTAAAATGCTGGGCTTTGCTCCAGAACACGCTTTTCGACCCATAATTACTTTCAGAGCACACTGTTTCCACTTAGGGAAAGCTGATCTTCCTTCCAAATGGCACCGGACATGACCTGAATTATATGTTTGCCTTCGGAAACAGGCACCCAAGTCTGCTCCCTTCAAGTCTCAACTGACTGGGATGAAGGAGGAGGCTGGCCCCAGGGAGCTGGTTGAAACAGAAGAAGGCACACTGCATGGGAGGGATTGAGCTAGATGCAGGGTCTCCCATGGGTCTGGAGCAATATAGAGTCCCTGCAATGTTGTCTCCATCCATGCCTGGGATCACGCCAAGTGCAGCTCCACAGCCTGGGTCACTGTGGTTAGAGGAGGGCTACCCTCTTCCCAGAATCTTAGAAAACGCATTTGCCCATCACTAGAACAGGGCAGACATTAGAGACACAGCCTTCAGTGAAATGCTTATCCAGTCTTTCTGGGACTCACAGTGTGGAAGCAAGTAATTGCAGTGTGAAAGAAACTGTAATAGGATCTTCAAGAAGAGATAAATTATAATCTGATTAGTTCTGGACCAGGATGGAAGGGTGGGATCCAGGATTGTGTGACAAGAGATGAGAGTCATTCTTGGTATTGAAGATGGGACAGATGGTTTGTGAGTTCTCAAATGAGCATTGAATGCATTCTATTTAAGTAGCCACATTATCACACGAAGTGAGAAAGATAATTGTAGGTGCACTCTGTAGAGGTGGCAACAGGCGTTCAAGGTGGTTTGCCTGTGATCATAACTAAGGAAGGAGGAAGAGGGCTTGAAAATGCAACTAATGGGAATGGATGTGAGAAAGAAGTTACTAATCTTGTCATAGAAACCAGTGGGGGGGCGGTATCTTTCATCCATGGATACAGAAGGAAGGTATCCTCCATGCTCTCCCATGGGGTCACTGCCTGGGACCTCTCTCTCCCCTGTCTGGCCTTTCTCTTTTCCACAACTGCTCCCTCAGCTCTAGCCACAAGCAGTCCCTGGGTCATGAAACTCTTCAGGCCTCTACTTCCCTTTGGCCTCAGAATAGCACCAGCAGGCCACCTGTGACACCACATACCCTAGAATAAAGGGCAGGCCAAGTGTCGGACAGCTTGGAGTAGGAAGCAGGGCCTAACAGTGACCTCAGCAGCTGGGTTGACTCCGCCCACCGGTGATTCTGTTCCTCTGGTTGCAGAGAACCACCCAGAAAACGTGTAGAGAATACAGATTCCTGGGTCCTACCTCAGGAGATTCTGATTTGGGAGATGTGATAGGAATAGTTCCAAAAATGAAGAGAAGAGAGGAACCCTGGGGTTTTCAATTCTACTCAGTTCTGTATTGTGTTTAAGCAAAACCCTTAAGAACAGGGTAGCCCACTGCTGCCGCCACCAGGGGTTTGGAATGACACATTCACATAAAAGAGCATAGAAAACTGAAGTGCTCCAAAGAATTGAATGTAGCCAAATTTGGGAACCAGCCCTCAAGGCTTTAGGAAATCATTTCCCATCAGCTCAGCCTTCAAATAGAACTGCCCTGTTTGTGAGGCTCATTTACCGGCAAAAATTTTGGGAAAGAAATGCCGGAAGAAAAAAAAAAGCCGCTCTGTCATGACCACCCCATTCACCTCCTCTCCCTCCCTGTCGAGAGGTATCTTCAAGGTCCACCCTTGACACCAAGAACATCTTCCCTTTTTCTCTGGAACATGACAAAAACTTGAGGAGTTGAAGGCACACAGGTGACACTACGCGTGTTGTGTGGAAACAATACAAAACTCAGAGACAAGCCTTAAGATGTGGGAATGAGGGTGGGGACACAGAGGGGGACCCCTCCACAGTGAGAAAATGACAGAAGACCCAGAGTATGCATTTTCTTGGGCTTCTTCATCAAAGTACCACAGACAGGAAAGCTAAAAACTGAAAACCAGAAGAAGGGTCAGGAATGGGAAGACGGCTCAGTTGGTAAAGGGCTTGGAGCGAAAGCATGAGAACCTGAGTTCAGTCCATGCGCTTAAAAGAAAGAAGGACACATTATTAGCATGTGCTGGAGAGGTAGAGAAAAGTGGGTCTCTGCAGGCCAGCCAGTCTAGACAATCAGCAAGTCCCAGGGCCCGAATAAGGAGGAAAGCAGCAGAAGACAGCTAACATTGGACTCTGGCCTCCACACACATGTGCACACACAAACACATATACACACGGATACCACATGCACATACAAAAGCAGAAGAATTGCAAAATATAAGAGGTTCCTTCCAAAACTCTGAAGTGAAGAATCCGTGCCAACCTTCTCCCCTTGTTTAAAGAGACTATCTCCATTTCATCTATCTTCCAATCGTCTATGTGCCTGAATTTCTCCTTTTCATAAGGACAGCTACTGAACCAGGACAGGCTGCCAACACCCTCATCTCATCTGGATCATTCCTATAGACTTCCCTCTTGGGAAGTCTACAGAGATGGGGGTTCAATTCAACACACGCTTCAAGTTAAAGGTTCATATCTTCTTGAAGCACCTAACTGCCCCCTGCCCTCCTCCTGTTTCACAGGAAAAAGTCAAACTGAGGCCCCAGCCCAGCAGGCTGCCTGCCTACCTCAGCACCAATCTTCAGTAGGAGCCAAAAGCTGACCCAGCAACCCAGCCTCAGCCGGAGGGGTCACCACAGGCTCTTACAGAGCCAGAAAGCAGGGGCTTTGGGATAGGCGCCCAAGTCCATCCAACCCTATGTGGTTTGCTTGGAGAACCTTTGATTTACTTGAAAATATAGATGTATAGAGAGCTGCATGCCCCAACATATGCATGACAGTCCCGGTCCCAACCGTTTGCAAAACCCCAAATTGTCCCTATTAGTTTCCCAGGAACTTCTTTACCCTGCTCTGCTGGACCTCAAACCCCACCACCAGGCCAGCCTCCAGCAAGTCATCCTGGTCACTCTGGAATCTGTCAATCATCACATGAGTCTGCCCTGCCCCTTTCCTGCCACATCACCGCACTCAGCAAGGCCACTCTCTCTTCAGACTCAGAGATGCTCTTCCTTCACTTGAAAACCTTCTATTGTCTTTTAGATAAAAGGACAGCCTGTTCTAGGTCTTCCAAGGGTGGCCTGGCAAGGACAGTGGAGAGAGCTGGCCTAGCACTCCTGCCTGAGGTAGCCACTGGGCACCAGTCTGGTCAGTCTCTCAACTGGAATTCAGTGGATCCATAGTAGGGCAATCTGGAATCAGGTTATTGACATAAAGCCTGGGGCTGTACCTGCTTTTCTCCTTGGTTTTTATAAATCTAAGTAATAAACCCAACTTTCTGTGGATTTCTCACATGGGTATAAATAACATGAAAATGCATACTAAGAAAATCAATTCATCTTACAAGGGAGAGAGATCTCTCAGGGACTCTGGGACAGTAAACGTGATTGCTACTGTCCTGGTCCTTTGTGAAGCACTTTCAAGGTTTGGCCCAGAGCTTGAGCTGCAAACAAGTGTTTGGAGGTTCGTAGCCAGCTCTTAACTCCCTGGGTCTTCAATGGAAAGTAGACTTCATAGAACAAACCAGAGTCTTCCCTGCTGACATGTCAGTTGTGGGCCTGATTCCTCCCTGCTCTCTGGCTCCTGGCTACACTGCTTCATGCTGCAGAAGACTATGTTAGCCAGGCTGTTTTGCAATACGGCATCAGGACAACTCTGTGCAGTAGGCAGCAGGACAGAAGACTGGAGGAAGGAGATTGTACTATTTCTGCCTGTCTTCTGCCCTGGGCAGCTCCTCAGGCAACAGTTTCCAGGATATAGACCAGCCATGGTTTCAGCTTGTGCCAGGTGTCCCTATCCTGGTTGCTAGTGATACCACCTCCCTGGTTACCCCTCTAGCCCTGTGTAGGAATGTCAGAAGCTTCTTCATCACCCATTCCTACTTAGATTTTCAGCTGTCTCATCTCCATGGAGCC
Organism: Mesocricetus auratus; assembly: GCF_017639785.1. NCBI lineage: Eukaryota > Metazoa > Chordata > Mammalia > Rodentia > Cricetidae > Mesocricetus > Mesocricetus auratus. Next base: position 34,583,396 of record NW_024429194.1, on the reverse strand, counting down.
TGTACTGAATTCTCCACATGACACACACAATAGTGATGTCTACTTTTGGTCTGGACCTTGACTAATGCAGTCAGAAACAAATCCCATTCAATCCAGCCAGGGCCAAGTAGGAGTCCAGCACCACAGAAAGAAAATACAGGCAGAGGAGGGATCCAGCTGGTCCCAGTAGCAACAGAAGGCAGAATTCTCCACATTGCTCATCTCCACCACTCTCTGCATTCAGGATCCTTTCACTAGACAGGTTCCCTTCATGGTCCTTGGAAAACAACCCCCAGGGATGTGCAGGTTCCTACCTTCAGGTTCAATGCCAGTCAGAAGCAACTACTTTGCCTTCCATTCTGATCAAAAAGATACTAAGGAAATGTTTCTATGAACTAGCTTGAGACACAAGGTGGAGCTGTCCAAGGCCTCATTAAGAGAGCAGCCTGATTTGCTTGCATGTAAGGTGTCTTTACACACCCTGATTAAATCACCCACGGTGCTTTGAGAACATTCCATTAGATAGGGAAAGGGGGGATATACTTTGTATACGGTAACTCTCCTGTCTCCTGTCTCTCGTATGTCCAAACCTTCATCCAAGGCAGAATTATTCCCCATTCCCTTGCTGGGTTTTACATCACTTACTGTCTGCTCAGCCCCTGGTGATGACGGAAAAGCAGTGGAGAATGCTACATGAGGGGTTGCATGAGGCATTTCTGGATTCACCAGCAACCAGGCTGGAGGGATGTGGACGCCTCTAGAATCCAGTCCAGTCTGTCTGGGTCACCACAGATGGAACAAGAGATATGATGCTGGAGCCCAGAACCCCTCCTCAGGAAAGGACCATGGGTGGTAAGGTTAGGGAGTGAGGAGAGGCCAACAGATGTCAAAGCAATGGGACAGGAGGGACAAGTCCCCAAATCAGAGCTCTGGTCCAAGAAGAAAGGAGCTGCCCAGGGCAAAAGAGTAAGCTTAGGGCTGGGAGGCCACTAGATTGACAAGCCATATTGAAGTCATAAAAGCAACCATGGTGAGTGCAGCCTAGGCAAGCAAACGAGTGTGTTACAAGCAGACCTCTAAGATGAGTTTACTGGAGCTATGGCAGGCCTGCCACCTTCTTTACTTACAGAGCTCTGCTCTCATTCTTCCCTTCACTGAGTCCACACCTGTGCCAGGAGCCATTTCAGATACTAACACCTGGTCCATGCCACACCCACAGGTCCTGGACCCCAGTACTTCTCGCATCTTCCACATCATCAGCATCCCCACAACTGTCTCTTAGTAGACCCTGATTTCCTTTACTTTTGCCTCTTCTATGCATAGTAGAGAATTATTTTAATCGGATTGGATTGTTCCCTGTATTTAATACTCCTCAAGGTTCCCCTTACACTTAAAACCCTTGCTCCTGGGGGCTTACATAGCCTGACCTCTGCACCTTGGCAACCTTACAACTTCCCTTCTCCCCTTCCCTCCAGGTGGTTCCAGCAACTCCGGCCCTTTCACTCCTGGATCCCAGCCAGCACCCCACCTCAGGGCCTTTGCTCTAGCCCTTCCTTCTCTGTAGGTCAGGCTTCCCCCAGATGAAGTGGCTCAGAGCCCTGCCTTTTGCAGGGCTGTGTTTGAAGTCATTCCCTTTGGAAGCGCCTTCCTAACCACCCAAGCTTCAACTACACCTCTGCCCCATGCTCGTGCCCATGTGTCTCATGTTTTCTACATCACTCACTTGCACCAAAGAATGTAAGTGTGTGTACAGCTGAGCATATGTATACATGTACACGTGTGCGTGTCTCTCTCTGTCTCTCTGTCTCTGTCTCTCTGTCTCTGTCTCTGTCTCTCTCTCTCTTCTCCTTCTGCATTTGCGTGTAAGCTCCATGCAGTAAGGAACCTTGGAGTCTTCCCTCCTGAAGCCAGAAGGATCTACGATGCTCCAGAATAGTCATAGATATTTGTGTGCTGAATACATCCATCTGGTAGCATCCCCATGGCATGCCAAGTACGAAAGCAAATGGAGAAACTAGAGTCTCGGGTTTGGTTCTCCAACCAGAGGGGTCTGGAAAGTGCCAGAGGCCATAACAGCTGGGATCCATCTAGCTGAAGTTTCCAAAGCAGTTGGAAGATGACAGGAAACTTTGATCAGTCAAGGACAGTAGCTGGCAAAAAGGCTAGATCTGTGATCCAAAGACAGCTGGAAGCAAAAACCAAGGTGAGCACGTGAAGTCACTCAGGGTCTGCCCTAGAAATGCTTCCTCATACCTGCTGTCTTTAAGTGCCTGTCTTGGAATGTCAGGATGGAGATTGCAGAGGGCAATCAGGGAACCATGTTGTCTTTGATGTTTCCACGGGACATGTGTACACTGGTAGCCAAGTCTGTGTCTTCCCCTCCCCCACCCCATGTGATGTGTTAAAGCCCCTAGACTCTTGGCTGCTTTGTCCCTATAGACCCTTGCCTTTTGACACAGTGAACTTAGAAACTTCCAGAGCTGCTAAGAGAAGCTGGGCTGAAAACAAACCAAAAACAATGAAACAAAAAACTTTCATTGTATTTAAGTGTAAAGTACCTGTACATGTTTCCACCAGGGTTCCTCCCTCCACGATTGCAGCAAACATCCCAACAAGCACAAGACTTTCGTGGTGGTGAGCTGAGCAGTGTGCATAAAAGCTCCAGGTAGGTTGTGACACAAGAAGCAGAGGGATGGTTGGAGACAGTTTTCCCAGCCGCAGGTTATTCTTGTGCAGAACTCTGTGAGAATCTGAAGGGCCAAATTAGAAGACATCCTTCTACCTGATTTTTCAATAAACTGTATAGGCTATTTTCTTACTACTTAAACTCTTTAAAAGTGTTTTATACTCATCATGATTGCAAAAGTCACACTTGTCTGATTTGCCAACTCACTCCTGTGCCTAGCAGGTGGCTGGTACTTAGGAAACACTCAGTAATTAGGGCTGAATTCTTTGGTTCAGGAGACTAGAAAATAATTCCTCTAGGGGAATGGTCGAGCATGACGTCTGGTATGCTCTCCATTTTCCCTCCATTTGAGGGAAGTGCCAGATGGCTTAAACTTTAAGCTGATGACTGATGAAGGGAGCGTCAGAATGACAGTTAAGAGAGTGTCCCAACTTGGATCAGTCCAGCCTGGACTACAAAGTAACAGCTTTCAGCCCTCAGCACAACATGTGGTGTTTCCCTCCATTTACAGAGTATGAAGAGCTGGTGGGAAACCGCTTGAGTTAGTCATACAGAGTCTGGCTTCAGTGAGCATATCACAGCAAAAGTCCTACTGGGACTTCGAATATGAAATTATTGATGTTTTCCTCCTGCTATCGATTTTAGCTTATTATACTTCAGGGATCTGTCTCTTTTCCAATTTGCTTTACATAACTTCAGTTTACTCACATTTTGACGGCACATTCTGTTCCTTTCCAACTTGTGAGTCAATCATGTGTGACAAAGGGCCACCACCGCCAATTATTTTAAAACACAAATAGAGACCTTATCATTAGAGTCAGCAAACTGAAGTCTACAGACATCAGGTATCCCTGGGGATGCTGAGGATAGTGTGTCTCTTTGAACCTGGCAAGAGAGGCATTGAACTGAGCTGTTTTCTGTTTCTTTGGCCTCTTTACTCTCTACAGAGCAAGGGTTTCCTGGGACCATGGCTAGATGCCAGCCCAACATTCATCCTTTCTCCTGGACCACACCTCACTTCCTGAGTATCCGCAAGACTTCATGAGTTATTGAGCTAGGTTGTGTGAGCTAACACCTCAGGCAGGTGTGGGAGCTCCATCTAGAGATGGGGTTGGGAGGCAAGGAGCAAAAGGGTGGCCAGGGACAGTTTGCCCTGCTCCAGCACAGAGGGCTATGAGAATCCAGAGGGCCAAATTGGAAGTTGTTCTTCTATGGGGCAACGATGGAAGAAGAGAACAACACGTTGGAAGTTTGACTAGCAATCCTTAACCACTTAGCCCTACGATATCGGAACTTCCCACCATAGCCTGGCCTGGCCAATGCCAGGCTGAGCTTGGAGAAAGGCGATGCTTCCCCATTTAGACCATGAGACACACTACTGTGTCGGGGTCTGAAATATCCATGTCCATGTCAGCTCAATTCCAGGATCTCGAATCTCCTATTGTCTTTTAGATGTCGGCTGGTTCCTCTGGATGGCCTGGCCACAGTGGAGATTGACTTCTAGTTTGTGTAACAGTAGACCTAGGCCCCATGCCCATCATGAGGGCTAGCGGGACATGCCTGAAGACTGGTGAGACCTGCCATTATGGAATGTCTGAGGGCTTGTGTACGTGCATTCTAGGACCATCTCTAGGATTAAAGGAAGTGTTTCCTAGTCAGCCCTTTATACATGATAATAGATGTCTTCTGCCAGTACCCCTGCTTTTGGAAAGCTATTTAAGAGGATGCTTGAACAAACTGTGGTCTCCATATGGACTGAGAGCCCTCCTGAAATGACAAGATGTCTCTGTCTTGTCCTTAATGCTGCTGGGTAGCTAGGACTTCCCTGATCCACACTCCCCCACTCCGGGTCAGACCCGGGGCTATTCGGCTGGTTCTGAACACAGCTCCAAAGACATCAATCCAGAATAGATGGCCCCTGCAGCAAAGGACTGATACAGGCCAGACCCTGGCACTGCTGCATATACATAGCAACCTCTGCCCTCCTCCCAGAGAAAGCACGAGCAACCCAGATCCCTGCAGGGTTTAGACAGTCAATCCCAAGACAGGAAGAGGAGGCAATGGAGTCAAAGAACTTGGGTCTGTGGTGAGGGAGCACTATAACATCTTTCTATAACACTTCTTTCCAGTGTCTGTTTCCGCTTGAGTCTGAGAGCTGGTGAGGAGAGGGAGCAAGTGTGGTGGCAAGCCTGGTCTCCCAAATGTCAGAGCTGAGAGTTTGGGAGGACGTGGAGTGTAACTCTTAGCCGGGTACAGGGAACTCCAGAAGAGATTCAGAGCTTCCAAAACATTGGGAGGCCATGACAGACGCAGGGGAGACTGCTCAAGGCTAGAGGCCATGGGACATGGCTTGATATGCTGGGAAGGACACAGGCCTTGAAGTCAGACAAAACTGCATTCCAGAGGCTACTTCCCATCTCTCCGAAGGTGGATTTGAACCATGACACTCAGTTTCCCTACCTGGTGTTCTGCCCACACTAGCTGCTTAATTATCAGTGAGGGGCCTTCAAAAGGCATCCACAGGGCAAACTGTGAGGTACTACCACCTCAGAATACCCATCCTCCTTAGTCTGTCCCCCATTCCTGCCATTCCACTATCAGGAAAACAAGACCACTGAGGGCAGAGTCCAGCAGAGGGGGAGTGCTACAGGGAAGACACTGCGTAGGACCTACGAACTGGAAGGCATGAAAGGTCCTAGGCAAGGGACCCTGGAATAATCCCAGCAATGACTGCCCATGCGAGAATGGAGAGGAAGCCACAGGAACTGAGAGGTGGGTAGAGGAGAGCTCAACTGCCAACATCCTCTCCACAGCAGAGGGAGTCTTTGATGTGCTAGCCACGTGCGTGGGTCCCTCTTCCCTTCACACTGACACACCCTCTGCCCTCATTCTGCTAAAAAATCCCAAGGACACTGGGAACCCTCTTGGGAAGAACTTAAAAGACCTCACCCTGCACATTTTAATGTCTTAGAAATGGTGTCAAAGCCACCAGAGAAGCTAGGAAACAAGGAAGGTCCCCTGGAGAAAGGGAAAGGGACAAGATCTCCTGAGCAAATTAGGAGCATGGGAGGAAGGGAGAGGGAGCTAGGAGAATGAGAAGGGGAGAAGAGGGGAGAGGAGGACATGAGGGAGCAGGAAGACTGAGTCAGGAGAGGAATAGAGGAGAGTAAGAAAAGAGATACCATAATAGAGGGAGCCATTATAGGTTTAAAGAAAAATCTGGCACTAGGCAAATATTCAGAGATCTACACGGATGACCCCAACTAACAATCTAAGCAATAGTGGAAAGGCTACTTAAATGCCCTTCCCTATAATGAGACTGATGACTACCTTATATGCCATCCGAGAGCCTTCATTCAGTAGCTGATGGAAGCAGAGGCAGACACTCACAGCTAAACACTGAGCCGAACTCCTGGAATCCAGTTGCAGAGAGGGAAGAGTGATGAGCAAAGGGGTCAAGATCAGACTGGAGAAACCCACAGAAATAGCTGACCCGAACAAGGGGTTGTTCATGGACCCCAGACTGATTGCTGGGAAACCAGCATAAGACCCACCCAGATCCCCTGAACATGGGTGTCAGTGAGGAGGCCTGGGCAATCTAGTATATGAATGGACTTTGGGAGCCCATTCCACATCCACATAGAGAGATGCTTTCTCAGCCTAGATATGGGGGGGGTGGGTGGGGGACATACCTAGGTCCTGCCCCAAATGATGTGGCAGACTTTGAAGATCCCCCATGAAAGGCCTCACCCTTCCTGGGAGCAGAAAGGGGATGGGATAGGGGTTTGGTGGGGGGCAGGGGAGGGAAAGGAAACTGGGATTGACAGGTAAAACAAGCTTGTTTCTAATTTAAATTTAAAAAGATCTGTTAAGACCTTAAAAGAAAAGAAATGAAAGGGTGTCAAAGCCATGGAACTTTCTGGTGATCTGAGAATTCCAACTGCTTTCCTGTCGCCCCCACTCAGCTAACTTGCACCCCAGAGTATCTACCTTCTTCAGAAACTACACAGATCAGTTTGACGATCTTTTTCTTAAATTACTAGATCTTTTTTAATTTATTTTTCATGTTGGTTTTTTGTTGTTGTTGTTGTTGTTGTAGTCTTTTTTTTAAGTCAGCTAAACCCAGACCAACAACCTGACTTCCTGAAAAAAAAAACAGACTGGACCAAAATCAATGAAATGCTTTGGTTTTAATTTCCCAAACCAAACAGCATGTGAGGATTAAACATCATTCCCTCCGTCCAACTCGCGCATCCCCGATGAAGAACACAAGCAAAACCAAAGTGGAAGGGTGACCAGAGCAGCTCATTCCTTCCGGGCCAGCTGCCTGATTTCCATCACGCCACACTGAGATGTCTGTGGTTCAGCCATGTGGTTCATTATAATTTGGAGGCTAAAAGAGCCGAGCAGGCATCTGTAGAAGCTAGAATCTTCTAATGACTGCCACACACGTAGCAAAGCTAAGCTTATTTCAAATGAAAGTCACATCCTGCAATCAAGGCATCAACCAGTCAGCCCGTGGGCTTCACATATGGAACTTGAAAAGAATCATTTCTCCCAAAGGTCAAGCTTTAGAAATTAGCACGCAGGTTCCGGAGAGATAAGAACTTGGCTGCAGGACTCATCCCAGCCATGACTAGGATCTGATCGGGTCCCAGCTACTGGCCTTCAACTGTTTCCATGATAATACCTGCCTACCTTGGTCCAGCTGAGCCTCTGAGCAGCCAAGGAGAAAGTTTTGGGTCTCTCTAGATCTATATTTCAGGTACCAAACAGAGCAGAAACCTAATACCACCCACCCCATCCACCCCATCTACCCCACCCGCCCCATCCACCCCATCCGCCCCATCCATCCCACCCGCCCCATCTACCCCACCCCCCATCCACTCCACCCACCCCATCCACCCCACCCACCCCACCCACCCCATCCACCCCATCCACCCCACCCACCCCATCCACCCCATCTACCCCATCTACCCCCATCTATCCCACCCACCCCATCTACCCCCATCCACCCCATCCGCCCCATCTATCCCACCCACCCCATCTACCCCATCCACCCATCCACCCTATCTACCTCATCCACCCCACCCACCCCATCTACCCCATCCACCCCATCCACCTTCTTGCTCTCAACAATAGCTAAGTGAACACAATTGAAAGCTTACAAAGAATGTGACTTTGGGGTCAATCTCAGAGATGGAAACTTTGCCTGGAAAGGGAACTTTAGTAGGACACATAGCAAGTGAAAACAGAAGGGAGGGGTCAGGAATAAGAAGGGCATCATGGCTTCCACACATCCTCCCCTCTGGTGCCCAGCACAACATCTGGCCAACCTGTAGTTTTAAGTGCCTGGGGCCCAGCTGCTGAGGAACCCATTGTGCAAGGGCCCTGGGGCACTGAGCTTTGCCCCCTGTAACTAAACAGCCCGTCGCTTCTTTCACACCTACCCCTAAAGCCATGGAGCAAGAATACCAACCAATAGCCTGGTGTAGAGGCCACAGGAAGGGATGCCAAGTGGTCAGGGCCTTTAGCTGCCTGCTCCCTCCCCTAGCCCCACGAAGCACTCAAATGACCCAAGGTCTTTTAGGCAACATGGGTGAGCCAAACGCCCAACCGTATATCCAAAGTGATACAGGAGAACCCGGTCTCCTCTCCTTGAAGACAGCGTTTCTCTGAAGAATGGAGGAAGCCTGGCAGTGCCTTCAGGGCTGCCAGAAGACTGCAACCAGACAGTGCTGGCAAGTTCTTTCGTTCTTAAATTGCCACCTTAAACTGAGCATGCCCGGAGTGTTCTTGACTGAGCATGCTCAGGAGTGTACTTAATTGAGCATGCTCGAGATTGTGCCTATTCCTAAAGTGTTTTCCTAAATGAATAAGCAGACTCTCCCCAGAAAAACATCTCTATCCTCCCTTCTCTTGGGCAAGGCACTGTCCTTCCTACTTGCTAAGGTAAGACATCTTACTCTCGCTCTAGTTTCTTGGTTATACGCGTTTTGCCTTCGTGTTCATCAAGATGTGAGTCTATGTATTCTTTATACTTCTCTGGAATATGGAAGTTGGTACTGCCAGCTGTGACATCTGTAAAGGTAGGCCTTCCTCCAGGAAGGTTGCCGGGGAGAGCCTCCTTCGAGGACTGGGAACAATAATAGGGCCAGTCGGGAGTTCCTAGACAAGCTCCATTCCAGAGCCAATCAGACACCCTTCCCCCAGCCACACTGACCTATGCAGAGCCTCCTGCATATGGGTGAGCTCAGAATTCATTAGCTGTCCCTGACTTTCACCCGGGACCATTCCACACATAACCCCTAGCTGTGTAAGCATGCAGCACAACACAAAAGGCGAGTTGTCATCAGCACAGAGACATATTACCCCACTTCACATACCGGGAAGCTGAGGCACAGACTGCTGGCTGCGTGCCCAAGTTCTCATAACGGGTTTGAGCATGCCCAGCTGGTCAGGCCTCAGATGTAGGCCTGCTGTCGCCTTGCCCCCCTGCCCTATAAGGAAGAGGGCTTAGCATAATGGCAAGTGAGTGACCCAGCTGACTGTCATTGACTTAGCCCAGGAGGACTTCCTGGAAGAGGCAGCCCTGAAGAGCTTGGAGGAAGCAGAAAAGGATACTAGAGGACCCAGGAGGGTAAAGACCTCCAGATGTAAGATTCTTGGAACTCACAAGCGCCGTAGGGATATGAAAGAATAAGGACTTGGATGACCCCCAAACATTGTCCCAATACCTGGTCCTAGAACCTGGATTGTCCCATTTTAAGAAAACATAATGCTCTTAGCCCAGAATGGTAGTGTTCTTGGATATGATAAAGCAAGAAAGGTTGACACTTCAGCTGTGGGACCCAATTTTGAGACCTTCTGCATGGGTCCAGAGGCTTCACAGCATGATCCCAAGGCTTTCCTTTCCCAGATCATCCCTGCTGCTGTACCTGGCTTCTTGCAACCCAGCCACACTGGGGAAACTGGAGTGATTTAACTCCAGTTAACTTCATGCTTTTTCCACTTGACCTGCCCATGATTCTGAACAGCAAACTCTTACTCATGCTTCAAAGCCCAGCTCAAACATCCCTACCCTTCTTTCCTTGAACTCCCAGGGCTTCCGTGTGTTGCCCCAAGTTGCTGCTCAGCACTATACTCCTTGCCCTGGGGTAACCCCTGGGAACCAATCAATCCCTTCGCATGCCTGGGGTAGGGAGTTTAATATAAGCATGCTACTTGTAGTTCCATTGTTATGATTGATACATTTCATATACAGCTACCTTTCCAAGTGATTAAAATATATGTCATGAAATTTACCATTATCATCATTTTTAAGTGGCGTTAAGTTGATCTGGATGGTTATGCAAATATCACCACTGTCATCCATCTGCAGAACCTTCTGCGTTTTCATTAATTGAAGCACTCTACCCATTAAACAGACTCCATCCTCCCAGGATCACGGCAGTCCCTGGAAATCACCGTTCTGTGTTCTACCTCTGGGATTGACTGCTCTAGGTGCTACATGCTTGTGGTGACAGACATTCATGCTTTCATGTCTGGTTTATTTCATTTAGCATAATATGTTCAAGATTTATCTATGCGGCAATACAAGTGTCCATCCTTTTGAAGGCTGAAGACTATTCCATTTATTTGGAAATATGGCAGTGTATTTGGAGGTATCTGGGCGTCTGTCACATCCTGGTTCTCATGAACAATTCTGCTGTGGATGGGTGATGCTTGAGGTGGAGGAGAAGGGCTCAGGGTCAGAGGGCTGGGCCAAGGAAGGGACCCCGGATGTTTCACTTTGAAGGTGAGATGAAAAGAATCCACAGTGCCCACTCCTGTGCCTCTCTTCCTTGGCCCACTAAGAGGAAATGGCTGAAATGAGTAGGACAAAAGAAGGCTCTGTTTGTTTGGTTTGATTCTGCGAGACAGGGTTTCTCTGTATAGCTCTGGCTGTCCTGGAACTCACTCTGTAGATCAAGCTGGCCTTGAACTCAGAGATCCACCTGCCTCTGCCTCTCGAGTGCTGGAATTGAAGATATGTGCCACCAGTGCCCGGCACGCATGCTTAATTCTTGCATATGTGAAGTTCCTCAAACTTCAGGACAGCACCCTTCACCGAGAGCTTCTGGAATCTATACACATCTCCAGATAACAAGAGGCAGAGGCTGAATTGGAACACAGACCCTCAGGCCTTTCTGAAGAACCTGGGATGTCTGGGACAGCTCTCCTGAGCTGGCAAGAATCTTCCCTTGCCCGCCTCCACGTCTCCCCTACGTAGAACACTCAGGAGCTTGAAGGACCAGGGAGAATAGATGTGTGGCCAGCCCAGACATCTTGGGGCTTCAAGAAGCTGAGGTCTTTCCAGGGGGTAGCTAGTCCCAGAAAAGAGTGCCATCCTGAAGCCGAAGGGCCTCTGCATCTGAGCTCTCTTGGAAACCTCCATTTCTGCAGACCCACTTGCCTCAGGAACCACAAACCCAAAATGTAAAGGAATTTATTTTCTAAGGAAAACACATACTTATACATTCTGAGTAATTTCCCATGGAACAAGGAAAAAATAAACACAACACCCCAAATGGTATTTTGCTTACAAATGGGTTCAAGTAAAGAGAAGTGGGAGAAAAAAAGTACAGGGTCAAGGGGAAACTCTCCACGGCTTCCAAACCTCAGAACAAGTCCGCAGCTGCAGGGGCCGATGGTGTGGAAGGGAGCCTGGTGTGGGGTCAGGAATGGCCAGAGCTGGGGCCGTGCCGGGTCTTCTTCTGAAAGCCCCTTGTCTTACCCTCAGAGGACTGAAGGTGGATGTACACACGGAAGGGGCCTGCCGGCTGGAGGGGAAGAAGCCTGGGACCACAAACCGTAGTTGCATATGGGGTTCATGACCAAGTGCATTGTGGGAATTAGCTTGTCAATGGCCACGTGAGTGGAATACAGATTTTTTAAAAAAGCAGTGGTACTGTGGTGATCAACAGGAGGGTCAGAGGAGAACAAGATTAGGAGGACCTAGAGGACAAAAGTAAGCCTACTGAAGGACCTCAGACTATGAGCAGCACTCTAGAGATGCTGTGAGGGGAAAATGGGTAGGCCAAGAGGTCACAGATCACCTTCCAGGGCTAGCTCAGGCTCTCTATATACAACTAACTGATTCCCAACACCCCTTGCTTTTGATTTCAATTAGACAGGTAATAAGGGAGGAGCTTGCAGAGCAGGGGACCATGCTGGGGCCTGGAGAATGGGCTCTTGAGAGCTAAGAGAATTTGGAAGCACTAAGCATCAATTTGCACTGCAAATCAGACCCAGGGGGACATCATGACTGGCAGAGAGCCCAGGTTCTTGCAAGCTTGGCGGCTCCAGTGCTTAGAGCAGCTGCCTTGCATTTGCTCAGAGCAGAAGATTCATATCATGCAGGCTTCCAGATCTCCAGGGCCCTGCTCCACCCTGGGCATCCTGAAGACTTTCCGTTCTTCCCTCATCTGCAGTGACCTCCCTGCTCCCCCTGTATAAGCACAGCACCAGGGACAGGCCCTCTGGCCTGTGCAACCCTGCATGACCCACAGAGCAGCCAACTGAGGAATCCAAATCCCCTCTACATCCGAGGAAACTGACTCAGAGAAAATGCTTGTGTCAATTGGTCACATGCCTAGCAGACCCTGGAGTATTCCTCCAGCCTCTCTCCTACCCTGCCCTGAGAGGAGGGTTACTGTCCCCCAGTGTGTGCCTCATTGGTAGGAGGGGGTGCAGAATGTCAATGGCAGGAACCCCATCCCATGCTCTACATAACACCCCATCCCCAGGTTCCCTCCCCAGCCCCGCAGTCTAGGGGATACAGGAGGCAAAGAGACCCAGCACTATGAACACTACACTAGGGTCAAGGAGATCCGTGTCTGAGGCTCCCTGCCCTTGGGACATCTTTATGAGCTACATTTTCCAGAAATGGGAGTATATACGAACTATAGATTCAGAACTTCATTTTCCAACGGAAGAATCTTCAGCAGCCCTGAGCTAGAGGCAGAGCGAGTACACCATTCTACAGAGTCAGTGTAGAACCTGACAGACTCGACTGCTCATCACACTTCTACCCACACTCTGACTATGTCTCTCCACAGGATCACAGCCGATTCCATTTGCAAGCTCCATCCTTTGCCACCAAGGGACAGACCTCAAAGCCCGATGTGGCTTCCTTTTTGCCTCATGTCATCCAACACACTCGATTGCTATCACAATGCTGTCAACTTCCAAATGTCAATTCCAGCCACAACAAATGCCTACTCAACATCTTACTGATGGGTGTCTACATCAGCTACCTGTTGCTGGGTAACAAATCTCCCCAAAAACTTAACTGTTCAAAAACAAAAAATAGCACCTCACTGTTTACAAGAGTTAGAAACCTAGGAGCAGCTTGGCTGGGACTTGAGGCTCATGAAGTTCTGTCATGAATTGAGTCAGACTGCGTGCGGAGCTGTCATCTGACGCTTGGTGAGTCACAGGATCCCCGTCTCGTGTGACTGTCTTTACTCAATTGGATGAAATGTTGGTGACACTTAGTTCTTGCCACATACACCTCTTGTGGTATGGCAGCTGACTACCCCCTAGTACGTGATCCAGGAAGATGGTTCAAGAAGATGGTGCCAGTGCTTTCTAGGACCTGGTCTTTGGTGTCACACAGAATGGCAGTCACCAAATGTTGTTAGAAGTCAATCAGCTTGCCCGTGGACATGGGAGAAGACTGTCACTTTCTGGGACTCTGTCATTCTGTCTGCTTTAGCTACATGCTCCTGTCAGCCTTCAGTACTCCCTGTCTGTTTCTTCAGTCTATGTCCAGGGACTTCCAACATTTCTTTCCCCAACCCCTCCTGTCCCACCTCTGAGTCCACCAACCTCCAGCAGCTCAACTTGTCCTGTCTTAGCATGAAACTCAATCCAAGTCCAAAGCTCACCATCAGCCACTGCTCCTCTGCCCTAGTATCCCTGGGCACCGAGGTCATGCCCGGGGCCGGTGGCTGACTCTTGTTGTCTTAGCTCCACCCGGAGTCCTCGTCTTGGTCACCATGTTGAACAAGAGCCCTTTCTTGCTCCCTTTTGTTCTGAGGCCACAACCTCCCAGACCTCCTGAATTCACAAGGGCCACCTGCTCTGGGGTTTCAGATGGGATGGACCCAACCTGGTCCTGCTTCATCTCACCTGCATCTAGGTCCGGAGGCATAGGGCAGCCAGCCTGCATTGCCCCAGCACAGAGAACCTCAGTCTTCACCCTTCTTTCCCAGGCAGAGACCCCACCCTCCTCAGTGTGATCCCTGCATGAGAATATCCAAGGCATTCCCCAAAAGCACCCCATCTCAAGCATTTCCAGAACTCCAGAATAGATAACGGAGGAACTTAGAGCTCCTGTCGCTAAGGCTTTTAAAACACTCTCGCACCTGAGTTATCAGTCAAGCCTTTTATTAGTAAGAGTAATCTTCTGGCCTCTGTTTCAGATGTTAGGGTTGGGAGGAACCTCTACCCTCATGAGTTTCCATTCCAGTGAAGACCCTCTGCCCCCCCACCCCCACCCCCCCTGCTGCCACCACCACCCAAGATGAAGTGAGACTGCAGACAGCATTTCCTTGGCTTGTCCTGAGCCCTCTCCACTCGTCAGATGGAGTCTGACTTCCTGGGCCATCATCTTGAAGCCCAGGCCATGAGTCACCATTTCCCTTTAACGCTCGATTCCTGCTGCAACTGTGCTTTCCATCCAGAAGGAATGTCCCCTTCCAGATTCCACCAACACTGCCACTGCCACTGCCTTCCCACCCCGTGCCATGCCCTCCTCTTCTGAGTGAGAATCTCTAGCTGGCGCGTGCAATACTGTGGACTACCCAGCCGTATCCTCCCCAGAAACCTGCCTGATGGTTTGACCTCGTGCATATGGTGAGCCTATGTTAGCCTCTGCAAATATTTCTCTCCTCCCCAAGAGGCTGCTGCTGGAGTCCACAATGACAGGGGAGCTAAAGGTTCCTCAGTCCATGGCCAGCCAGCCCTCAGCAGAGTCTGGTCTCAGGCGAAGAAAATTAACTTTCCTGTCCTAGGCCCTGGCTTTTCCAGAAGAGCCACAGCCTCCGCAAGCTGCTGGCAGGCTCCCTGGGAAGGACGTACGGAAAACAGAACTGCGGGTATGGGCAGCCTGCGGGCCCCACAAGGCAAAGGCCTGGGTTCTTTCCCCAAGGGCAGCTCCCACACGTGCACTGTGGTTCTGGAACCCATGTGAACCTGGGGCAAAACTGACCCGGAACCTGAGTCACAGGGCAGCCAAATAGCAGAGGGTATGACAAATATGACAAGCACACGTCATGAATGCCATGTGCTACCGGTTCCTCCCTCCCTGACTGGGAGTTCCCCCATATGGCCTGACCCTTGGGGTCATATGACACTGGTAGGGACAATAATAAATAGCATCCTCTCTCCGACCCCTTTTCCTCTAACATCCAATCGAAGAGACTCTTCCTCACAGAGCAAACTACTAGCCACACACTAGCCCTCAGCCCAAGCAAGGTACAGCTGCTGACCTGGTCTAGTCCTAGTCACTCTGTCTGGGGTTCCCGGACAGTTGTAGACCAACCCTGAAGCCAGCCATTTCTCCAGAGTGTGGGGAGAGGAAACAGGCCAGGCCAGCAAACACTTTGCAGGTGAGGGAGACAGGGTGAGGAGGCTAGGAAGGGCTGCTGCAGAAATCCACTCACCGTGGGTGGTGGCACTTGTCCCCTGTGGAAGAAAGACCCTGTAAGGTGGCTGGTACTTACAGACGTCCCCTAGCTGGGAGTGATTGCGACTAAGCATGAGTCGACCGATTTTAAAGTAAAGCTTTCACAAACTGTGCGTGCAAACGTTTACATATCAAAACATTGCTTTGAGAAGCAGAAGGCAAATATCTGCCACTGCCCTCCCCACCCCGTTTGCTCCCCACCTCGCATCGATGGTTTGGGATCCTTAGCACCCCTAAAATACGCAGGCTGTAAAGAAGACAAACTACTAAGCTTCCTGCCACAGACAAAGGATCACGGACTGCCAGGGTCAGACAGAGGTCCGGAGGTTAGAGCGACTGGCTGAGTGTCTGGCACCTGAGGTCACACGTCGGCGCACGCACGGTCCTGCACGCTCTGGACCTGGTCTGAGGCCAGCACGTGCCCTTGTGCACGTCTGCATTGCCTAACAAGGGCTGGCTGGCCACTGCCTTCCTCTGCGTGGGCCTCCCAGGCGCTCCACACGTGTGGACACTGCCCCCTGGTGGACGTGGGCGCCCTGTGCAGGCCTTCAGGTCTTGGCGAAGTGAATTCAAGTTTGGTCCTCCTAAAAGCCCCTGGGTGGAAACTGCTGAGGAACTGGGATTCCGTGGCGCGGGTGAGGGTCTCGGGAATCTTCGAAGGAGGGAAAGAATGAAGCAGAGGCTTAGTGTTGCGAGCTGGCACTCTGGGCAAGCAACAGAAATGAATGCAGTCGAACAACAGGAAGCTGACTGGGGAGCTTTCAAAAAATCAACGCTTGTTTCAGAAAACAGGGAGACTGTGGTATAGGTGACCCTTTTAAACTTGGATTTATGATTAGCAGTACAGTCTATACAGGATGAGCAGGACATCTATGCAAAGCGGGAGGGACCTGACAGTGCCGCGGTGGAATGAGGGAAACATCACGTGAGCAATGTACTAAGGGAGAGGAGCCCAGTGTCTCCCGAGGAGACGGAAGTAGGAATACAGGAGACAGAACAAAAAAGCCTGTGCAATAAGGGATACTGGTGTGGACTTGCTTTTCAATATATAGAGGTATAAGAACAAATATAGACATAGGTACGTGTGTTGTGTGTGTGTGTATGTGTGTGTGAGACTATCATGGGCTGTTTGCTTGTGTTCATTTAGTTATCATAGGTCATACATTGAAACTCTAACTCCAACAGGATAGTTTAGGAAGTAGGGCTTTGAAAGGCACTTACATTTAATGAGACGGTGTGGTGACAGCCTGCATGGTGGCATTAGTGACTTTATAAGAAGAGAGTGGAACTTGCTGTCTATGTCATGTTAATGTAACTGGCCCAGCAGAATGAAGATATTCTAAAGAAACACTGTTGTCTCTCAATCTGACTATCAAGCAACATACCCCAAAGAAATTAAAATTTCCCCAAGAATTTCATTCAGAGAGAAGGAAAGGGCACCAGCCAAAAGGGGAACTCATCTCTGGAAAGAGATTTCATACAATTCCAACTTGTCAACCACCTCACTGGTGAGTGAGTGGTGGGTGGGACCACACCTCGACCAGGCCTGCTTAGATGTGCTCATCCTTGGTCCTCTATTTAAAACTTAATAAAGTAAGTTTTGTTAGATGAGTCCCAACTATTACTAACATAAGTGTTCTGAGTACATTTAAGGTAGACAAAACTGTGATGTTCAGTAGGTAAGGCTGTGGTGATGATATCTTGCTTGTGCAATTAAAGCTATCTGAAGGTCAGAGAATGGAGCTTGTCACTAGCTAACCACAGAGGTCAGGAGGTCTGTACAGATGTTCAGGAAGTGAGGATGCTGGGCAAAACCAGGATATAAGTAGGGAGAAACAGGAACTCGTTCTCTTGTCTGTTGAGACGTTGAGGAGGTAAGGTGTGACGGTGGCTTACTCCTTCTCTCCGATCTCTCAGCATTTCCCTCTATATCTGACTCAGGGTTTTTATTACTTACACCAATTAAGAACTCCATTTACATTAGGTATATTAAATGCATGTTTTTACATTTATATGTGTAGTGTGTGTATGTGTGTATACACGTATGTCTATATGTGTGCACCAATGATGCACATGTGAAGATCGGAGGACAGCATTCCTTCCACCAAGGATCAAATTCAAGTGGTCAGGGTTAGACACTGGTGTCTTTACCCAGTAGGCCATCTCCCTGTCCTCTAAATGCATTTTTGACTAACTGATACTTTCAATTTGCAGTGGACTCATTAGGACATAATCCCATTGGCAATCCAGATGTGTCTGTCACATTCATTTCCTCCAGGCTTATCTACGTGTTGTGCTGTATATTTACATAAATTATAACCAACAAACTACAATCTTACTTTTGCAATTAAAAGTTAATTGACTTTTTTATGCTGGGTGATGGTGGTGCACACCTTTAATCCCATAACTTGGGAGGCAAAGGCAAGTAGATCTCTGAATTTGAGACCAGCCTTCTCTACAGAGTGAGTTTCAGGATGGCCAGGGATACACAGAGAAAACTCAGGGGAAAAAGAAAGTTAACTAACTTTTTAGCCATTTAAGAAAATAGAAGTATTGGCGTCCAGTCCGACACTGTGTTCACTCCTTCCTATAATCCTGAACTTATGCTCGTAGCATCTTCCTTCAGTTGATACAAATTCTCAGGGTTTGAGTATGCTATGAAAACTTGACTGGCTTTATCCAAGTGAATACACCTTTATTTGTTTCTGAAAATTGCATTTAACCCAAGGTTGCTGTCTTGGTTGGGATTTCTAGTGCCGTGAAGAGACACCATGAACACAGCAACTCCTATAAAGGCAAACATTTAATTGGGGTGGCTCACTTCCAGTTTCAGAGGTTCAGTCCATATCATCATGGCAGGGAGCATGCCTACATGCAGGCAGATGTGGTGATGGAGAGGGAGTTGAGAGTCCTACATTTTGCAGACAACAGGAAGTGAATCCAGACACTGGGCAGTATCCTGAGCATAAGAAACTTTAAAGCCCGCCCCCATAGTGACATACCTCCCCCAACAAAGCCACACCCAGCCCAACAAAGCCACACCTCCTAATAGTGACACTCCCAGAGATTATGGGGCCAATTACCTTCAAACTACTACAGGTGCTAATATATTTCAGCCATTAAAAATGTCTTCTGGGGTTGGAGAGATAACTCAGTTGGTAAAGTACTTGCCAGGCAAGCATGATTACCTATGTTTGGATCCTCAGGGCCTACATAAAAAGCTGGGTGGTACTGTGTATACCTTCAATTCTGGGACTAGGGAGATGGAGGCAGGGGCCTCCTGTCTGCCAGTCTAGTCAAATCAGTGACAACCAGCCTCAGTAACAGACCTGGTCTCAAGACCTAAAGTACAAAGTGATTGGGAAAACATCAAATGTTGACCTCTGACCTTCCCACAAATTAATACATACATGAACACACACACACACACACACACACACTCACAATTTCTCAAAAGAGGCTCTTTGACCACTGAACACTTCTGTATATGAGGTATACTGTCCATAACAAATATATTCTCCTACTTAACCAAGTGCAACCATTGACATCAGTAGTGTTTCTGTGTTACTGCCATCTTTCCTGCAGATGCATTTCGGTTCCTTTCAGCAAGGTCTTTTATTATAAAATGTTACAGTCCAAAAACTCACCTGGGGCTTGGATATCATGTCTCTTGTCTCATTCAGTCTGTAACAATTACAGTCTTTCATCGACTTTCATGAAATTGACTCTTTTAAAGATTATAGGTCAGGGACTGGAGAGAAGGCTCCGCAGTTAAGAGCACTTGATTCTCTTCCAGAGGTCCAGAGTTTGGGTCCCAGAAGCCTCATTGGACAGCTCACAGCTGCCTGTGATGCCAGCGCCAAGGGATCCAACACCCTCTTCTGGCAGCCATGGCATTATATAGAGCAGAACAATGTGAACTGAGATTGTAAATGCCACTCCCTTCTGGCAGGCAGAACTGTGAAACAGGACTTTTCCAAGTTAATGACTTGATAAAACAAAATATCACCACCAATTTGAACAATATAACAAAACCCAGAGCATCTGAATGCCTGGGATATGATTCAAAATTAATTGATCTAAAAACAATCAGAAAAAAATGTGATTCTTTCTCTAGAAAGCTCAGTCTTGAGAAGAAGCAGATGTCAGAAACATCAAACACGTACCCCAAAACAGCCATTACCACAGTACTGAGTTGGCTCAGTGGAAACCTGTTCAAAACAAATGGAACTATCAGATACAATGAGAGAAATAAAAACTAAACCAAAAAAAGAAATTTAGTTTGAAATGTTTGGTATCTGAAACTTAAAAGTTCTGGGATTGTTTCCTCCAGATGTGACAGAGGGGAGAATAACAATGAACTAAGCCAATCTGAAGAAGGAAGAGAGGTGAGAGTACAAGCATGTCTGATTCAGGTCTGACTTACAGCCCTAAGTTCCTGGGAGACAGGAGACAGATAATGGACCCAATCCCCCAAAGCAGAAACCTCACTAAAGGGATTTGAAAATGTCCTAAATCTGTGGAGTCTTGAACATGCAGATTCATGTTCAGATCTATGAGCCCAAGTGGGTCACAGTGGGCTACAGCAGGGTGCTGACTGGGCTGTGTTCCTTTCAGCAGAGTCATACCTCAGGAGAGAGTCCACACACTTGCCTTTTCAGCTTCTAGAGACTGGGTTACCAGTTTCTCTTGTAAGTAATTTCCCATAATAAATAGCCAACAATACCCTCACCCAGTGTACAGTTGTATTTCCTTTTCATGGAGCCTACCTCTATAAGCCAGGATAACTAACACAATATTAAAGTCCCTTTGGACTTTGCCCATATAGAGTATGCTTAAGTCCATGTATGTAGAGTCCCTTTGGCTTTTTCATATAAGGCATTTTCAATTCCCAAAGATCGGGACATGGGCATCTTTAGAGGTGGCCAACTTTCTGTTTACCTCACTTACTGAATGCACACAAAACTGATTATCTAGGGAAACAAGATGATCCACCCTACAGATCTCAGTTGGTATCATGTCTGTTGCTCTGGTAAAACACACTGACAAAGGTGATTTAGGGGAGTGTCGTAGTCAGGGTTTCTATTGCTGCAAGGAGACACTGTGACCACAGCAACTTTTATAAAGGAAAACATTTCACTGGGGTGGCTCGTTGACAGTTCAGGGGTTCAATCCATTATCTTCATGGTGGGGCATGACAGCATACAGCAGACATTTCACGGGGGTGGCTCATTGACAGTTCAGGGGTTCAATCCATTATCTTCATGGTGGGGCATGACAGCATACAGGCAGACATAGTTCTGGAGAAGAGTCCTACATCTTGCAGGCAACAGGAAGTGGCCTGAGACACGGGATGTGGCTTAAGCACATGTGAGACCTCAAAGCCCACCACCACAGTGACACACTTCCTTTAACAAGACCACACTCACTCCAACAAAGCCACACCTCCTAATACTGCTACCCCCTGTGGGGGCCATTTTCTTTCAAGCCACCACAGAAAGAAAGGGTTTATTTAGTTTATAATTCCAGGTTACAACCCATCCCTGCAGGGAAGTCAACATGGAACTCAAGGTGTTATTCACATCAGATTCCTAGTCAAGAGTATACTGAAATATATTCATACAGCTCTACTTGCTAACTTGTTTGCTTGCTCTCTGCTACCTTTTTCCTCATTCAGAATGTTCAGGACCCCCTACATAGTGAATGGTGCCACCCACAAAGGGATAGATTTTTTTAAATCAATTATCAAGGTAACTACCTACAGACATGCCCTCAAGTCAATGTGATCTAGATAATTCCTCAGGAAGACTTGTAGACAGAGTTTTTCATCTAGACCACTGATCCATTCTTTCCCACCAGCCATTTCCCAAGTAACCACACAGAGACTTAATAGTAATCATAAATGCTCAGCTGAAAACTCAGGCTTATTACTAACTACCTCTTACTACTAGCTCTTAATGTGCTGTCTCAAGGCTCATTTACCTCATCTAGGAACTTCTCATGTTGCTTCTGCATCTGGCTCAAGACCCTCTGACTCCACCCTTCTTTTTTCCCGTGTCCTTAGTCTGGTTCTCCTACATAACCTTATCTTATCCATCTATTGGCCAGTCAATTTCTTTATTAAACCAATCACAGCAACATATTTTCACACAATGTAAAGAAATATTCCACATTCCCTCCTTTTTGTCTAAATAAAAAGGAAAGTTTCAACTTTAAAATAATCAAGTAAGAATTACAGTTATAATATCTAGCAAGTTTAGAGAAAATACTATCTTATCTTGTGAGTCTAAAGTTTTATACCTAATTTCTTTATTAGGACTAAAGAAAACTTTAAATCTAATTATTCAGTGTTTAACTCCATCTAAGGCCCCAGAAGGGTGTGATGTTACCTAACAACAGGGATATCTGACTACCTAGACAGTCATCCAAACGTCTTCTGTAATGTTGGGGCATCCAGATTTGGCCCACAAGCCTAGTATATGCAGCAGACTTTTCTGAGAAGCAGGGAATTTTGAAGGATTGTCCTACCCTGTCTTGGCAAAGTTTGGCAGTTGCTTTATTTATTTATTTATTTATTTTTGTATCCTGCTGGTCCAGTTTGGACAGTATACTTTCAGCAGTTTGGGCAAGGGCAGTATTTTGCCAAGATGGCTAGCTTTTGACATAAAGAAAGTAAATGCCATACAGAGGTTCTTTGATGCCCACTATCATCATGCACATATGAAGGAAACTGATGCTGCCAGGAGCAGACATGCCTCACTATCAAGAAAAGTTTATGTTATTAAAACATTTTAAATGCCATAGTCTGTAAGTCTTCAAAGTGTTTGAAAGCCATCTATCTATCTAAACATATCTGTTTAACATTTAAAACATACCTAATATAACTACAAGTTTGATTATTATAGATGACCAACTGCAAACCTGTATTTCTTAATTATACATTATCTTTTAAAATTAGCTGCATAAGCACAATACGCCAAACAAGAGTAGAAACATACAGTATAAAAATAACTTTAAATTTGTATCAATAAACCAAAATCCATACCAATGTAAACTATTTTGAGAATAACAGGGCTATTTCCGATTAAAGTAGATTCAATAATCTACCCTTTTTCCCTATCATTCCTATATCATATCCCCCTTTTTTTCTTTAGAAAGAGATCTTTAAATTTAACTCTTTTGTTTAGCCTTTTTTTTACTACCAATAACAATTTGTAACCAATCCCCTTTAAATGATAATAAACATCCCTAACCCATCTTTTGGGAATGTAGGCATCATCCTCTAGACTCCTTCCTGTTGTTTGGAAACATTGGCATCTTTGGGGAACCCTGAGAAAATTCAGGATAATGGTTCAGTTTTGGCTGGAGTCGTTTGTGAGACTGGACCATCTCAGCCAGAAATCTTGAAGTTGTTCTGGATGCAGAACTCTGAGGAAACTGCAACAGAGGCATTTTAAGAGGATGGATCACCTGGGTCATTTTTTTATTGGTGTCTGGTCCCCTTGCTCTGAAAATACATAAACTTTTAAAGGATTTGTGTGTGTGTGTGTGTTACCTACATGTATGATATATATATATATATATATATATATATATATATATCTTGTGCAATATATACAAGTTAGCCAGAAATGATTTTTTGTTATGTGCTTGAGCAGGTAAAATATATGGTACCTGTTTTGTAGTTTTTTAAAGATTTATTTCTTTATCTCTGTGGTCAGGATTTTCAGGAGGTCTTCCTCCATCAAACCTGATCATCTTTAACCTGGAATGAATCCACGGCTTCTTATTTCCTGTAGAAATAAAAGCACAATATCTCCCCCAAACAACACACCTTTTGACTTCCACTTTGAAGTCAAGATATTTTTAAAATATATAGGTTGGTTTAATCTAGCATTTTTCATAATCCAGTGTTGCTTAGCAGTTATATATAGGTTGGTTTAATCTAGCATTTTCCATAATCCAATGTTTCTTAGCAGTTATCAATCATTCATTAGCAGTCAAAAATGTAAAGACAACACAATAACATACAGGATCCAAATTCTCTGTGTATTTCCCATCTTCACGTGGTTTTTTTCTTTTATATTTCTTCACTCCCTTTTTAAGGATTTTACTATCTTAAATATAGATAGATAGATAGATAGATAGATAGATAGATAGACTGTCTATACCCTTTTTCTTTTCTCTCCCAAGCCTTTGTACATTTTTAAATACACTGTAACCTGTTTAGAGGGTTTTTTCCCATCTGAATCTGTCTTTACTGAGCATCTGTAATCTTTTCTGTCTTCATGAGCAAAACCCCAATCCATGCATCACACTGGCAAGGCTGGCACTAGCAATTCAAGCCTGCAGGCAGAGGTTGGGAGACATCTCTCTGTACCACTACCTGACCCATGTGAGAGACTGAGGGAACCCTCCATATGGCTTAGCTTGTGGCATGTTGGCAGTTGCCAGGAAAGGCATCTCTGTACTATAGCTGGCATGAGATGAGACTAGGAAGCCATGTTTACTTCTTGTTTTTTGTGTTTAGAACCTTTTATAATCTTTCTCAGGTCTCATGTGAATGTAGGTGCCAGACAATTGGGCACCATTATACATGGAGTTTTACGTCTAGACTGCCAATCCATTCTGTCCACCAGCCATTTCCCAAATAACCACACAGAACCTTAATATTAATTGTAAATTCTTAGCCCATAGCTCATTCTTATTAATAACTAGCCCTTACAATTTAAATTCATTCATTTCTCTGAGGCTCATTTATGTCATCCAGGAATTTCTCATGTTGCTTCTTCTGCATCTGGCTCAAGACCCCTCTGACTCCACCCATCTTTTTCCCTGTGTCCTTAGTCTGGTTCTCCTGCCTAACCTTATTCTGTCCAACTATTGGTCAGTCAGCTTCTTTATTAAACCAATAACAGCACATATATTCACACAGTGTAAAGGAATATTCCACAAAACTCTTTCGAGATGACTCTAGGTTGGGTCAGTTTGGCATGTAGAGCTAACCAGCACATCCTGCTATAGTCCCTGCTCAATAGCCTCTTGAAAAAAAAGTGGCTCCAATAGCAGAGATGGGGGGATTTCCCTTCACAGAGCTTGATCCTGCCTTACCCTTGCTGAGTACTCAGTAGCAGAGACCAATTCAGAGCCCCGAACCCATAGCTCCACTGTTAGACACCTCCCATCACGGACAAGAAAGCAGTGTGCCCTTGCTGGACCAGACCCTGCCAAAGCTGCGGACTTACCTTTCTGTCTGTTGTAGTTCAGCTACCACAAGCAGCATCTGCAAACTTTCTGAACATTTCACTTGCACTATCCCTCTAGACTGGTCCAGGTAAACTGATGGAGATGAATGGATAATGGAGATGGATGGTTCATGTCTACAGGCCACACCGGTCTTATCACAGACATCACCACACAGCAGCTAAAGAGAGAGAACAGTGAATTGACCTGTTGAAGGCATAACTGCAGCTCTAATCTGTACCTTCTGAGAGTTGGGTGTCATTTGCAGGACATAACATTTGCTCAGGACTGGAGATTGACTTATGGTGCTATTTTTGTTATGGCCAAAAATATGTGAGTCCAGTAACAAAGGGATATAAATGGACGAGGTGCTTCCCACTGTATTGGTTCTTCAAACATTTGTCTGCATTCCTTGGACTCAGTTACCCCAAAGAGCCCCAGACTGCCCAAGGACTCTAGGAATTCATCGCCAGGAACCCAAAAACAGTTCCCCCAAACAGAGGAATAAGGGCCTGTTTCTTAGCCACTTGAGTCTTTACACCACTAAATCAACAAACAAAGGCAAGGCAGGGGGCAGGTTGCTGTGTGTAGTAGGGGAAAGCTTGTCAACAATATGAGAAACGCTTACAGTGTCTCCAAATAACATCATCTAATGAGAAAATGAACGCAACAGTGACCCCACAAAGACCAGACTCAGAACGTTTGGGAACTTTACTAAGTAAATATCCAAGTAATATAAATTCATAACTGCCTTGCAAGAAGAGGACTATCACAGAGAACCAAATTCCTTTCTTTGCTTTGTTATTTTTTTTTGAGGGGGTATGTTTCGAAGCAGGGTTTCTCTGTGGCTTTGGAGGCTGTCCTGGAACTAGCTCTTATAGACCAGGCTGGACTCAAACTCACAGAGATCCGCCTGCCTCTGCCTCCTGAGTGCTGGCGTTAAAGGTGTGTGCCATCACCGCCCGGACATTCTTTGCTTTGTTATTTCAGATATTCATTTCCTGTTTGCCTCTTTCCCTTACAAGTTGGTATTATTAGTGGTACACATTGGTTATATCAAAATGGGATTCATGGAACTAAAGAAAGAAGGTCAAACACCAAACAATGCTCATGCTAACTAGGACTTCAGATTGCCTTTATGGGAGATGACTGATCACAGTTTATTAAAAAGAAGAATCTTGTTACTGTTATCAATGTTACCCGTTTAAATGCAGGTGAGAGGATAGGAGTAGTCAAGGGGACAGAGCATGGTGGGTGTAGCAGCTTACACTCAGTCTCCCTCTAGTCTTTTTCTTGAACAGCAAAGGTTAGAAACCTAAGAAGGCTGTTTCCCAGGTTCCCTTGCAGCTAGAGTTTTAAATATGATTTACATTCTGTGAATTGCTTAGAGGGTTTTCAGATCTGAAATGAGACAAGGCCAGAAGTAACTTTTTTGTTACTGTGGTGGGGGAGGGGGGCGGGTGGACGCCAAAAGATGCCATTGGATCTCCTGAAGCTGGAGTTACAGGTGGTGTGGGCTGCCTGACATGGGTGCTAGGAACCAAACTCCAGGCCTTTGAAGGGGGACTAAATGTTCTTAGCCGCTTAGCCCCGAGGTGATTTTTCATCTGCTTGTGTCATTTCCTTCTGGCTCTCACAGCAGTTCATGAACTGGGCCCTCTGTGGTATCGTTAGCAGGGACCCATGCTTACACAGAGATGAGGCAGCGCTCACAGCACTTGTTCTGCGACCCACCACAGAGAAGCTCGGCAGTGGTGACATCATTGGGACAATTTGCTGCTTGCAGAATTGGCCCACGCGATGTAGAAATGGTAGCTTCCTAACTGTGGGAGCCACAAGTCTCTTGGGGCAATTTCTGAAGTGGTTCCTGGAATCTCGACTTCCATGTGTTTTCAGTCTTCCTGGTCACACGCTCCTTTTGTTGTAGTTCATTTCGACTACAATAACAAAGTACTATAACAGAACTAGTAAGTTGTAAACAACATGAGCTTGTTTACTTACTATGGTTCTAGGGGCTGTGGAATCCAAGATCAAGGTGCTGTTAGACGGAGCACCTGGTGAAATCCCCCTTCCTGGTTCATAGATAACACCTCTCTGTGTTCTGGTAAGTGGGCAAGGCAATTCTTTAGGGCCCCTTTTATAAGGATACTAATCCCATTGATGAGAGGGTGACTTAACCACCTCCCCAAACCTTTACCTCCTAAACCATTACACTGGTGATTAGCATTAAAATATAACTTTGGGAATGATACAATATTCATATCATGGATCTTCTTGGAATAGCTACAGTGGGTTTTATTCTCTCAGAATCCTGACCAGACAATGATGTGAATACAAGCCCTGGTTATTGATTTCTAGAGTTTAAAACCAACATAGCCATCAAAGATGACATAAAGACTTCAAATTTGAGAGTGTAAATATGACGAATCATTTCTAGCCAAAACTTTTTTTTCTCCTCTTCCTGGCCACTAAACAGACTACATATCCCACACTCCCCTGCGGTAGTGTAGCAATGTCGCTGAATTCTAGCCAAAAATAGGTGAGTGAGGTGGCAAAACTGGCCCACAGCCCTCCTCAGCACAGTGTCCCTGCTCTCCTGCCTTTCCCTCCGAAGGAGGCTGACGAGCACTGTGGAGACATTGATTTGTGGTGGAAGTCGGAAAACTAGCAAAAGGTGAGATCAATGGATGAACTGATGCTCTATCAACTCCCCAGGGCTGTTTTGTGAGCAATCAATAACCAAGTGTTGTTTGTAATGTATCCCTCTGAGCACCTGTTGGTACTCTCACAAATTAGCAAGCAAACACACGCTTGAAAATGCGGGTATGGAAAGGAAGAGAACAAGTAGAAGAAATGGACCTGAACATCCTCAACTTAAAAAAAAAAAACGGAGGCCTGAGATGGTTGTGTACCCAAGAAATGAAATACCTGTTGTGGGATATCTGTACACTGCGTGAAGATGTATTGCTGTGACTGGCATATAAAAAGCTCAATGGTCGGAGCCAGGCAGGAGTTATAGGTGGGACTCCTGGGCAGAGAGAGAACTCTGGGAAGAAAAACTGGCAGAGTTGCCAACGAGACACATGGAGAAAGCAAGATGGGCAGTATGAAGGTGAGGTAATGAGTCACAGGGCAGAACACAGATTAAGTAATACTGGTTAATTAAGTTATAAGAACTAGTGAGGAACAAGCCTAAGCTAAGGCAGAACTCTTATAATTAATAATAAGTCTCTGTGTTGTTATATGTGGGCTGACAGTCCAAAGAAAAATCCAACTACAAATAACCTTTACATACACTCATACAACAAACAAGAGAGAAAATTTTTGAAAAGCAATTATATCAACAGGATGCTGTGCTGGCTAGTTTTATGTCAATCCGACACAAGCTAGAGTCATTTAGGAAGAGCGAACCTTAACTGAGAAAATACCCCTGCTACAACTGGCTTGTGAGCAAGCCTGTGGTGCATTTTCTTGCTTGATGATTGATGTGGGAGGGTCCCGTTCACGGTGGGCAGTGTCATCCCTAGGCAGGAAGTTCTGTGTGCTATAAGAAAGTAGACTGGGCAAGCTAGTAAGAAGCACCCCTCCATGCTCTGCATCAGTTCCTGCCTCCAGACTCCTGCCCTGCTTGAGTCCCTGCTCTGACTTCCCTCAGTGAAAGTGTAAGTAAACAGCAAGGGATTGGGTTCCCATCCGTTATAGCAGAAGATGATTAAATAATCCCTAACTCTACCCATCAAGAAACAGAACGACAGTGTGGAAAGGGAAATCACAAACAAAACGTGAAATCAGATAGGTGACCGTCCCTCTGGGCAATGGGTGCTAAGAGGACCACCCACAGTCACCTGGGTGATGCATCAATCTTTAAACAATCATATTGCAAATGGGAGAAGATACAGAGATCTAAAAAGGATAAAATGCCTAAATTTCACTCGTACTTGTAGCATGTAGTCTTCCCGCCAGCCACCTAGGCCCTGCGGAGCTGTCTGAACCCCCAAATAACACACAGGACACTATACTAATTATGAAGCTGTTAGCCATTTGCTATGATTTCTTATCAGCTAGCAATTAACCCATAATTGCCAATCTGAATATTTCCATGTGGTCTTTGCTTACCTGAGAACAGAGTCCAGACCTCTTACTCCTCTGGCTTCCTACATCGTGACTGTCTGTGCCTCTCTTTCCCAGAATCCTCCTCGACTCCTAGTTCCGCCTATCTTGCTTTCCTATTGGCCAACATTGCTTTATTCAACAACCAATAAGAGAGACAGATTTACAGAACGCCATCTCCCATCACATACTGACAAAATATTGGCACAATTTAAAAGTGATAGTGTGTGTGTGTGTGTGTGTAACTTTTTAAAAAGCTGTAAAAACAAAACCTATGCAAGGACAACAACAATGGACTTGCTAACATGGAGGGGGTAAGTCTCACGGGGCTCCAACCCTAAATGAAGAAATATAGACAACTAAGGAATGCTGAGAGAAGAAGTACTCTTCCCCAGGGTACTTCCCCAGCCGCTCAACTGGTTATCCAGTACCAAGTGGTCTCCCCTGAAATCACATACATGCAAACAACATTATATGGGCTGGAAAGGTTATATTCATATATTTTATATATTTAGAAATATGCGTGTTACCACAATTTAAGAAGAGGTCAGAGGCTATGAATGTGAAAGAAAGAAGGAGTTTCCATGGAAGGGGTTGTACAGGGGAGAGGGAAACAGGAAATGATGCAGTTATATTTTAATTTCAAAAAATAAAAAAATGTAAGATCCTTACTTCTTTTTTATGTGTGTATGGGTGTTTTTGCCGGCATGTATGCCTGTGACATTTGTCCCGTTGGGTCTGGGTTACCTCACTCAGATGCTATAATTCTATCCACTTACCTAAAGAGGCCAGAAGAGGGTGTCTGATCTCCTGAGACTAAATGATTGTGAGATGTTCTGTGGACACTGTAGGTTGAACCCTGCTCCTCTGGAAGAATAGCCAGTGCTTTTAGCCACTGACCCATCTCTAAAGCCCCCCCTGCCTCCACCAAAAAGAAAATAAGAAAATTTTAAACAACAATTCTGAAGATACTCTCTTTAAAAAGCAAAACAAAGTACCCACATGGTCTTCTACTCACACAAGGCCACCCAGGGTTGTGTCTCCCAGGTTCAGCTGTCCAGGCACTCAAAAGCCACTGGAGTCATGACCAAGGAAGCCCAACTGCTGCTTGAGCTGTTGGCAGAACTTGGCATCTACATTTTACAGACATGCAGAATTCAGGAGTTAATGAGTCATGGAGGCTTCTATCAAGATATTCTGAGAAAGGCCCATGAGGCCAGATAATGTGTAGCAGAGTCAGATTCTCTGGAGCGAGCCCTGGAGAAAGATACCCATGGGGCTGGAGAGATGGCTCAGCAGCTAAGAGCACTCGCTGCTATTGCAGAGGACCTGGGTTTGATTCTCAGCACCCACGTGGTGCCTCACAGCCACCTATAACTCCAGCTGCAGGGTTCCAAACTCTCTTCTCACCTCTGTCAGGACCAGGCACATACACGGAACACATACGTGCATGCGGGCAAAACATTGATACACATGAAATATAATAAAAAAATATTAAACTGCTCCTCTCCTGATTTCTAGAGTTACTCTAGGTTGTATTCTCACATCTGAAGATTTGGAGCTAAGACCCTCAGATAAGTGAGAACATGTGACGTTTTTCTTTCTGGGCCTGAGTGACCTCGTTCAAAATGATCTTTGCTAATTGTATCTGAATCCATCTAATTCCATCCATGCCAATTTCATGGTTTTAGTTTTCTTCACAACTAAATAGTGCTCCTTAGTGTATCTGTACCACATTTTCATCATCCATTCGCAGTGGAAGGACGTGTAGGCGGTTCCGGCTTCTTAGCAATGGCGAATAAAGAGAGAAGCACAGGACTGAACAAGTACCTGTAGAATGAGATACTGTGTCCTGGTGTGTACACTGAGGAGAGGGAGAGCTGGGTCAGAGGGTAGATCTGGTTTTAGTGTTTTGAGGATTCTCCACACTGACTTCCAGAGTGGCTGGACCAGTTTGCAATCCTACTAACGGGGAATAAGGGTTCCCTTTTCCCCACATCCCCTCCTTTTAGCAATCTTTGCCATTCTGACTGAGGTAAGACGAAATCTCAGAGTTGTTTTGATTTGCATTTCCCTAGTTGCTAGGGACAATGAACATGTTTTTAGGGGTTTCTTAACCATTTTAATTTCTTCAATAACTTCAGGAATCGGAAAAATAAAAAGGGACCATTGCAGGATGGGAGGGTAGCAACAGAGAGGGGAATAGCAGGTTGCAAGTGATCTAAATGGGGGAAATGGGCAAAACAGGAGGGCTTTACTTAGGGAGGAAGGAGGAAGGAGGAGGATAAAATAACAACAATGAAATTCATAAGGAGTCACACTATTAACTATCTGCCTAGAAATACCAATAATACATCTAAGTCTATAAATACATATACATATTAACTATCTGCCTAAAAATACCAATAATACATCTAAGTATATATATACATATACATATGTTGCTTAAATGAAGTTGTCCCACCTGAGCTGACAATGCTCCCACAAAAGTCATAGACCATTCTAACAAAACCCCAAGCACCAGGCAGGAGAAGCTCTCTTTTGAGCTTGGTCAGGGTTGTCCAAGAGACTCAAAACTTTACAGCCCACCACGGTTGCCCTTGGTTGCCCTCCAGAAGTTGAAGGTGAGTCCCTACTGCTGAAGACACCTTGAACTTGAGCATAGGATCCAAAGACCCTTGCAGGGTGTGACCTGCAGGCTGCCTCCCTGTAGTGCCGAAGGCACCATTCAAGCTTCCAAGGGAAGGAAGAGAACAAAAGTCCTACCCAGCTATGGCCCCTTATCACCTCAACCACCATCATGGCACTATAGCCCTAAGAGCACCATAGCAGCACCAGTAAGTTAGAAGAAAATTCTAAGAGGCGAGAAGGGAACCCAGATGCTCAGAAACCCCACCCAAGGGAGAAATGACAGTGGCAGACACCGCATGCCCCCACTGTGACAAAACGCATTGCTGTTCTTGGCTTCTCTGACTCCTTCCTTTGGTGGTGGAGAACATGGACCATGTCCCCTTCATCTCGCACCCTGGGATACTGGCACAGGGTTGGCTCGTGACAGAAGCCAGCATGTGCCCTTTGCTACTCTCATTGGTAGGCTGTGACCGACCCTAAGTATCTCCAGAGAAAGTCATACTTGTTGTGAGTCATAAAGGCAACTTCTCTGCGAGGCCTACCCTCTGCTCCTAAACGCGTCACATGAAAGGGGGCCTAACCTGTAGTGAAAGATCTACCAGATGCACCTTCAGCAATGAACACGCCCATTTTTGGGTCACAGGTGCATAGTGAGCATGTGGGATTTGGTGTCTTGGGGTTCTGGTTGGGTCACTGAGAGCAGCAGGGCGTTTTATTGGTTTCTCATGTAAGTGATTTCTCCCCAAATAAAATTAATGTGTATCATCCTGGCCCCGTGTGTCTTATTTTTAACAACCACACTAATCCATCAAGGATCCCAGTGTTACTCTGTCAAGTGGACAATCTGTGGCTACCATCTGGGACATATTTGAGCTTCCAGTTTCTGAGTTGATATACCAAGCTACTGCCACTAGAGGACACTGTCCCCTTTCCTTTGTCTCTGCAGGTCTGAAAACTGGTTCCTTTCAGTCTTACAAGTGAAGAAGAGACACCAGGCTCATTCTGCTTTTCCAAAAGGGGATCCTGCTGTAATGGGATTGTAAACCACAGAGGGGAGGCTGGTGAACTGAGGATCTAGGTTTGGGCTTGCAGGACCTGCCTCCTTAGCTTCTCCTTCCCTGTTGACTGTCCGCCTGCAGAACATAGAGCATCTCCTGACCCTCCAGAGCCTGGTGAAGTAGCATGCTGGTTCCTCAGTACCATCTTAGGGTACTTCTGTTTCCTTATAAAGAAAGCTCAAGACAGACCCTGGATTCTTCCCAAGTGGTGACCAGCCCTGACAGCCTCCTGATGGTCATTCTAGGTTTCCTTGCCTCTATCTGTGGATCAGCTGAGGTTTCAGCCAGAAGCTCTGCTTTGTAGGGAAACTAGGTGGTTACCAAGATGTCACAAGCCCCAAGTCTTCCCTAAGCCTTGTCCTTGCTGCCTGGCCCCTCTCTCCCATCCACACTTTGGACTTACATCTTCTCAACTCCCAACCTCTGCCTCCATTTCATCTATGATATTCTAGATATGTCCAAAGTCTTGGGAAGCATTCAGATCTGAGTTCAAACCCTTCAGTTAGCTCTTTAACAGAATTGTCATTTACCTGTCTAGGCCTTCTTCTCTGTGACCTGGGAGTGGAATGGCCACTTTAGGGAGGTCATGTATGTATGTATGTATGTATGTATGTATGTATGTATGTATGTATGTGATCATATGCATGAAACATTGTAGGAAATCAATAAAAGTCCTTCATTTCCATGCATGCCACACACAAATCAGGCAAGATATTTACATCACACCTCGGAGCCTGGCTCACTCATTATGACAAGGACAGTGAGCCACAGAGAGATAAAATTCAAATACCTGGGAAGACCTGAGCGAGGACAGTGCTGAGCTTGGGGACAGAGCATTCACACTGGAAGGTTTCACTACAGGGAGAAGCAGAGAGTTGGCGGCTTGGACCTCTGCTTGTGTTTACAGCCACTGCCTGTGAGAGAGAACCCTGCCATGCCTCTGTTTGTCTCTTTTTTTTCCTAATTGCTATTTTCTATCAGATGCTGCCTCACCCTTGTAGAGCCCTGGACAGTGTGGCAAGGGGACCTGGCAGCTGTGGAGAGCAAGGGGAGTAGAAGATCATTGCCACTTTCTTCCTTGGGTGTCAGTGACTTGGAAATGCAGGAGTAAAGCAGGCATGGAGACATCCACCGGGTGCTCACATGAGAAGGTGATGGGGAGAGAGGAGTAGAACCTTAGGGTGTCAAATTGTGTGAAGGCTCTCGTGAAAGCCAACACTACACAGTTTGCCAGAGAAGGGCCACAGCCTGCCCTGCCAGCTTGACATAGAGGGGCAACAGAGGGCTGGCTGTAGGAGGATGGACAGAGAGACCCGTGTGTCCGGGAAGTGAGCTCATAGTACAGGCCGTGATAGGTTAGAGGAAATACCAGAGATGCCAACCAGCCAAGAGAATTGCAGTGAAGAGGACATATGTGTCTCAGTCACTGACTGCCCATCCAGGGCCCTTCCCACTGGGGACATTCAGGGCTCCTTACTGGCTCCCACCACCAATGACCACCTAGGTAGGAGGACTTCAGCCCAATCCCAAAAGGTTGACCATGTAAGTAAGCTAAATGAGCTCTAGTTGGGACTGGGAATAGGAAGGTAGGTCACTGGGTCTCTGTCCTTGCCCCCACCAGGAACTTTTAATGAACAACCTACGTCTAACTACCCAATTACGCTCAGCCTCCAGCACATCTTTAATGATGGCCAGAGGGGAAAGCTGGCTCAGTAGCTGCCCACGTTTATTTCCTCTTGGAAGAACCACATTTTCCTGGCCTGCCACTAGAGGGCGCCTGAGGGTCATGAAAATGCTATAAGATGTTAGCGCTCTGAATTCAGGGAGGCCCTCAGACCCTGAGCCCTGTCTGAACACTCCAGAGTCCTCTTGTGGTTCCCCACACTCTAAAAACCATCCCTTTCCATCCCAGAAGCTCCCTGGAGAGGGACAGCCCTGTGGTCTCCACCCTCCCTTCTCTGCAGCTGTAGCAAGGAGCAGGTCCTCTTCCGGTGCAGACTGAGGAAGGGTTGCCTGGAGACCCAGGAGCCATATGAATGAGATACATGGATACAGATGCAGAGACTGAGGTAGGCGATGCAGACAGGAAGTGAAAGATGGAGGCATTGGCATGGTAAGAGGGCAGAGCTTGCCAGTCCTTCCTACCGGTCCCAAGCTTCTATCTAGACAACGACCAGTATCTTCCTGGCTGGCTCTATTTACCTGGCTCAGCCACTACCTCCCAAATCCACTCTAGGATTCTGGGCTAGGAGAGGCAGGGAGGGAGCAGAGATGAGGAAGGGCAGTCAGGTGGCAGTGTCACCACCAAGCACACGCAAAGCCCGGGACCGCCTGGAGTCACACTGTAATGGCTCCCACTCACGGTTGCACAGCTGTACCTGCTCCTACCTTCCCTTATCTCTGCGGGAACAGAGCTCTGCTCTGTCTCCAGCCTTGGAGGGACTGGCTCTGAGGAACACAGTCTGTTCTTCCTGGTACCTGCAGATGCCCTACTGAGCCAGCAAGAACCTGGACATCCTGGGGCATAAACAGAGCCACAGCCTTGGGACAGGCACATTGGCCCTCTGGTTTCTGATACCCAGATATCACTTCTGAGGTGCTCATCATCTGTTCAGGGTGGGCCTGTGAGTGAGCTCATTCTGCAGCTCTCGAACCACCCTTGCGATCCTGGAGAGCATTGCTGGTGTTCCTGTCTTTCCTGTCCAAGGTAACTGCCTCCTGCGCCTGGGGAGCCTCGGTGGCAATGGTGGGTTGGCCCTGCGGCCAGCCCGGAACTTTTCTTCTATAGATCCAACACCTGTCCTTGAGCCAGTCAGTGCGTCCCCCAGAGGAGTAGCCGGGCTATCCCTGAGCATGGCCATGGCCTCGGGGCCTCCAAGTTGGGTGCTTCCACAAACAAGGCAACCACTGTAGGAGGAAGTCACCCCCAGTGGGGTCTGGTAATGCCTCAGTGTCCCCTCCAGCCTGTTCCTTCATTCCTAGTCACAGTGCTGCCTGGAATCAGCTCTGTGGCCCCCTCTTCTCTGGGTTATCAATATGCAGATATCCATATTCCTGGATTCTCCTCCCCACACCTTCTCCTTATTGGATTTTTCAAGACAGGGTTTCTCTGTGTAGCCCTGGCTGTCTTGGAATTCGATCAATAGACCAGGCTTGCCCTAAACTCAGAGATCCACCTGCCTCTGCCTCCCGAGTGCTGTGGGATTAAAGGTGTGTGCCTTCACCACCTGGCACCACACCCTGTCTAAAAAAAAGTTTAAAAGGGGCCAGGAAATATAACTCAGTAGTAGAGGACCTGCCTGTTACACTTAAGGCCCTCTACTAGTAACACAGGGAAGAAAAAAACACCAAAATAACACCACCATTTTAAGATCTCATTGGCCCTGAATCAAGTCCCCTCTACTCAGGAACTTCAAACATGTCCTCTGCTCTTACTGTCACATGGTAACTAAGTCTCCTCCCCCTCCCCAACTCCCTTGGCCACACTAACCTTGAAGGCATTTGTGGGGAGCCGAAGAAGCCCACGTGAACGTGTGAAGAACAGATAAGGTCCCGAGCCAATGTGACTTGGTGACACAGGCGGCCACGTCAAGGACCAATGCCTCAAATCCACAGGAACCTGGTGAGGCCTCCCTCCCTCTCATCAGGACCAGCCTTCCTCTGGTCCAAGTGTAAGGGTTCCCAAACAGATGATCAGGGTGTGCAAGAAACCAGCAAGAGCAGTTTCCCTCTCCCTAATGTTTCAGGCTGAGGCTGCTCAACCACAGCCCTCCTACCAAGACTAGCCACCTTGTCCCTTGCTGTCCCTAACAGGTGTGCTGAGGTACCCAGTCGGTATGGTAACTGGCGCCCTCCATCACTGCCAGCACCGCCCACCTGGCCCAGCCTTTCTGTACATGTGCCTGCCCTCTTTGCATTCCCTTCAATCAGGTTTCCAGACTCATGGGGTGCAGACCTCGGCAGATATCCATTCCCTGTACACCAGGAGAGGGCGTCCCATCTGTCAGGCACCGCGCTAGGGCTTCAGACTTACACCCCGGTCTGTATCCTCGGGGACTTAGAATCTAACGAGGAAAAAGAAAAGGTCAAATAACGAAATAACAAGCATAGATAATGGCTACAATGTTTAATGTTTTAATTACTATTATCACGTGTGTAAGAGTATGTGTGTATGCGGCATGAACATGTGTGTCCCAGTGTGTTCACCCCTGAGCACATGGGGAAGCCAGGATGTTGGATGTTGCTCTCACCTTATCGCTTTAATACACAGTCTCTCACTCATTGAACAAAACCCCCACTCCCTTAGCTAGGCTAGCTGGTTAGCAAGCTCCCAGGACCCTTCTGTCTCCACTGGGGTTATGCACACACAGCCTTGCTTAGCAAGCACTCTTACCCACTGAGCTGTCTCCTTGAGCCCTAGTTATGGCTTTACAGGTAAAAGAAAAAAAACCCACTCCATTCCAACACACACCCTTTACACACACAGCCTTGCTTAGCAAGCACTCTTACCCACTGAGCTGTCTCCTTGAGCCCTAGTTATGGCTTTACAGGTAAAAACACTCCGTTCCAACAGACACCCTTTACAGGCACTATATCCCATGGAAATAAAAGCAAAGGAAGTTCCAGTAGGTAGTAGGGATGGCAGTCAACTGGAAGCAACACAACCTGTACCTTTAACCATGGCCTTAGTTAGGGTTTTTATTCCTGTGAAGAGACATCATGACCATGGCAACTCGTATGAAGGGAAACATTTAACTGGGATAGCTTACAGTGCAGAGGTGTAGTCCACAGTTGTCATGGAGAGAAGCATGGCAGCATGTAGGCAGACATGCTGCTGCAGAAGGAGTTTAGAGGTCTACATCTTGATCCATAGGCAGCAGCAGGAGATTGAGAGCCACACTGGACATAGCTTAGGCATATGAGACCTCAAAACCCCACCCCCACAGTAACAAGGCCACACCTCCTAATGGTGCCACTCCCTGTAGGTCAAGCATTCAAACGCATGAGTCTTTGGGGGTCATTCCTATTCAACCACCATAACCACTATCCTGTTGTCTGCAAATGAACATCAAGTTCCCTTATAAAGGCTGCTACTCGTGGGGAGGTACAGAGGGTCAGATGCTCCAAGCGCCTCCTGCCTCTGATGCTTCTACTCCCTCCACTGGAAAAAATCCTCCCCCCTCTTCACCCAGACAACTCTTGGTCACTGGACTCTCACCATGGGACATGCTACGTCCTTGGGTCCACCTCTACTCTCCCTGGAGCCCCTTCCTCCGTGGTGCCTACGGCATTGTCACGATCCACCTGGTGATTCTCCCAGGTGTGTCCAATCTGCCCCTGGAAGACTTCTGCTGTTTTGTTTTTTGTTGTTGTAGTCAGTCACATGGTCCTCAAGTGTGAACTATACAGATGACAATGCTGTGCTGGGTCAAAATGTTGGACCCAAAGGGGCACTCTCTGCAGGGACAGGCCCCCACTGCTGCTCGCTGCCAAACTCGGTGCCCGCACACTGTAAGTGCTCATTTAACGTCTACTGAATTGGAAGTGATGGCTTCTTGGAATCTTTATGGCCTCAGACTTCTTCCATCCCTCCCCGGCAGTCTCCCACCTTCCTCAAGGACCCGTAACCCTTGTTAGTCTCCGGCTAACAGATTTCACAGGGCCTCACAACCCGCCAGGCTGTCTGAGGTCTGGAGTGGAGGCCGTGGTGAGGGGCGTGGCTGGGACCCTTGTCCACACTGCTTAGCTCTGGGTATCTCTGTTTCAGCCTAAACCTCATGTCATGACTCTGAAGCTGGACCTCAGGTCCCTGTACCTCCTTTTTAAAAACTTGCCAATGAGGACTGGTGGCTGAGCCCACTTTGTTAGGGTTGGCAGGGTCCAGGCTCTGCCCAGGCCCAGCTTCAGATGACCCAAGTCAGCCAGGACCCTGAGCCATGTTCATTACTCCAAGTGCAGGATGTAGGGAGGGTAAGGCCTGGGAAGCTTGGAGGGAGGGGCAGAGGCTGAGGGAGCCCGGACATCCTGTCCTGATGGCCAAGAGATGATCTTCAAGGCCCCATAAAAGCTGGAGCCTCAGAGGCGGCTACACCCCACCCCCTAACCTGTGGGCTGCAGTCCGAGAACCACTCAGATCAATATCGTTCACTGGTAAGCTGTCTACACAGCTTCCACAGCTTCTTCACTGCCAAGAAGAAGGAGGCTACCAAGCTGGTGGAGGAAGCTGGAGGAAGTAGAGGCCCAGCAAGACCCAGTAGCGTGTATTTCACAGGGTCTACAGAGCCATAGTAAGTGGCAGATCACACTCGTGCTGTGTAGTTTCAGTCTACGGGCTAACCCTTTAGTGGCAAAACATACCCATCCTGCAGATGAGGAAACTGAGGCCCAGGAAAGAGGACTCTCTTGAGAGTCCACCAGAGCTAGGAACAAATCTAGTATGTCTGGTCTTAGGCAAGCACCCTTTAAGAAATGTCACAGTGCAGCGGGAGGAGAGAGAGGATATCTAAGATGCTTCACATCTCTAATTATCCAGGCAGGGATGAAGATATTCTAAGTAGAGACAGGTGTGTCCCTCCCTCCAGCTACCAAACTACTGAGACAATGAATCCCCAAGAAACTGGAATTCCCCCAGGAGTCTCAGGCTAGGCTGGAGTCTGGAGGCAGTCAGAGGCGAAGCTTGTCTCCGGCTAACAGATTTCACAGGGCCTCACAACCCGCCAGGCTGTCTGAGGTCTGGAGTGGAGGCCGTGGTGAGGGGCGTGGCTGGGACCCTTGTCCACACTGCTTAGCTCTGTGTACCTCTGTTTCAGCCTAAACCTCATGTCATGACTCTGAAGCTGGACCTCAGGTCCCTGTACCTCGTTTTTTAAAAATTGCCAATGAGGACTGGTGGCTGAGCCCACTTTGTTAGGGTTAGCAGGGTCCAGGCTCTGCCCAAAACTCTGGTAACATCCAGTCTGCATATGGCTTCTTCTAGACATGACAACTCTCACAGCTGTACCTGAAGCCATACAGGGATAGCATCTCTCAAGGGCCTCCTTGGAGCTCCCCACCCCCAGAACCCCTTTCCTTTCCAAGCTGGTCTCCACCCTAACCACCCTTGAAATTCTAGTTCTCCATCAGTGGGTCTCGACCATTGGAAACATATTCCCCACCATCTTAGGAACTGAGACACCACTCAGTAGCAAATTTATGGTTAGGAAGTAGCAACAAAAATAAATTTATAGTTTGGGGCTTCTAAGAGCATTGGAAATACGTGTTTTCTGGTGATCACGACCCACAGGTTGAGAACCACTGCCAGAAAGCATGTGTGGAGTCCAGAGCTGGCTGGTTCTGATAGCAGAGACTGCTCATCATCCCCTCCTTCCAGCCCCCACTCCTAGCCCATGGCGCTGCCCTCGTCGACAGAGCTTCTTGGTTTGCTTTCTACTGCCCTGCTGAAACATGACAGCCAGAAGCAACGTGGGAAGGAAAGGGTCTATTTCAGCTGACAGTTCATCGTCTGTCATGGAGGGAAGTCAGAGCAAGAAGTCAGAGCGGGATCCTGGAGGCAGGAACTGAAGCAGAGGCCATGGAGGGGTGCTGCTGACTGGCTTGCTCTTCCTGACTCGCTTAGCTTGCATTTTTTATGTAACCCAGGACAAACTGCTCAGGAGTGGCACCACCCACGGAAGTCTGTGCTGCCCACACCAATTATTAATCAAGAAAATGCCCAGAGACTTGCCTACAGGCCAATCTGACCGCAGAAGCTCCTCAGCTGATTTTCCTTCTTCATGGATAATTCTAGTGTGTGTCAAGTTGGCATAAAACTAATTGGCTTATCAGTTCATGTGCACCCACACATTTGTGCACCATGTCCTGACCTCACAGCCCCACCCTGCTGACCAGTTCATCCTGGCATCCATGAGAGATGCTCTGGAACTGTCTCAGGGTATCAGAAGGCTGGATCCCAGGACAACTGATGGGAAGGGGCAGGAAAGTCTATGTCCCTATCTGGAAAGCCAGCCTGACTACCTACCTGTCACACTGTATGACCTGTGGTATGGCCATTGCTCATCAGAGCTAGTCTCTCCCAGAGGGTCTTGAGCTAGGAAGGGCCTAGAGGGAAGGTCCACAGCCTGGCTTTGTCCCTTATCCCAGGGTCCTGACTCTGCACAAGTGCCTCACCTTCTGTGAGCCTCAGTCTTTTCATCTGTAGGATGGGCAGGAGGATAGGTACACCTGCTTGATTGAGAAAATGCATTCCTGTGCCTGTTGGTTCAGGCTCCAGCCCTCAGTGACCACTTGTTCTCGCTCCGAGAAGACAAGGTAACTTCACAGAGCTTTGGTTTCCTGGTGTGTCCCTCAGGATGTGGGACATAACACCCACAGGCAATAGGAATACAGACACACTCTGTCCCCACCAGATACGTTCTGCCTCTCCAGCTGTGTCCCTTATAGATAAGTGGAGGTCAGAGAGTGGTTTGGGAGCCTGGGGTCTCTGAAACCCTCTTCAGGGACTGTGAGACCAGAACTATTTCATAGTGCTGTTTAAGCCACTATTCATTTTGTTTGTTTCTTTCCAAGGATACAGTTTCTTTCAAGAAGCTCTCACAGCAGAAGGAGTGACAGACACAGCAGAGGCCAGAGGCTTTAAACCATGCCAAAAAATGCTACCTAATGCTTACTTTAGAAAATGCCATTCATTTTTACACTCAACGTGTAAATTTAGTATTGTTTTATGAGTGAATTTATATTTTTGAAGTGTTCTCGGTTTTTAAATTCTGTGTAAAGGTAAAAAAAATATATAAGGAGTCTATGAAAAATCTCCATGGGGTCCTATCATGTTGAAGAGTGTCAAGGAGTTTCAATACCCACAAGTGTGTCAAGGCTGCCCCGAAGCCCCACCACTGGGCTGCACGGAAGGCAGCCATGCTTGCTCAGGTCAGCTGACTGAGACTCTTCTTCGGACTTTGGAGAGTAGGGAGCTGAGTTCTGTGAAGGTTGTGGGTCTCCCAGAGGCCCTCCTCACCCACAGTGCTCAGTACGCCCTGGTGGGAACCATCCAAAACTGCTGAGTTCCAGTGAGCCACTCGGAACCCCTAAACAGCCTCGAGCTGCAGGTCTCACCTGATGGCACCCAAACAGCCGCGAGCTGCAGGTCTCACCTGATGGCACCCAGTCACTTTGCCTGACAGTTTCTGCTCATTCCTTGCAGAAGCCACAGCCCTCCAGGACTGCCCCTTCTCCATCCTGTAGATTCAGAAGGCCCTGAAGGTGTTTGTGTAGCCCAGATCTGGACTGAGTTCTGAGATCACGAAGGCTCTCTTAGAGCCGATGAGGATTCGTGTAGGCTGGCTTAGAGCGTGGGGGGAGGAGGATCCCCTCTCGGTGGAACCGTCAAGCTGGTAGGAAAGCCTGGAGTGGCCTCACACCTTGACAAAGTATGCTGATAACTACAAGATGGGGGCAGACTTCTGTTTTTGCCATTTGAGCTCCCAGACCCCACTCTGCCACTCAGGTCAATCAATGCACTCCCAGATTGATTCTTTTGAGCACCTTTTTCAGCTGGGAGTCCATACAAGTAACATGATGAACAGGATGAGTGCTGGGGCCATTGCTTGGGCTTCCAGAAGCAGCACTGAAGACCCTGGTCTCTGATGTTCAGGCAAAAGCCCTCTTGTCCAGTGAAGACCCAGCTGAGCCCAAACACAGCCAGACGACAGCCTGGGTTTGTGTTTCATGTTATCATTTATAAAGCCATACAATGGATTGTAAGAGACTAAGCAGCTGTACAGAGGGGGATAGCATCAGTGTACATACATTCATATCCAGAACACTTAGCATACAACAGGGTTTATACAAGGTGGCAGAGGCTATAGGCACAATGATACAAAATATAAAGTATATTTCCATCTATAAATACACAGCAGAGGGCTGGGAGGGGCTGGGGGCTCAGGGGACTTGGGGGCAAGGGGTGGACTCGGTATGACTCTCCCAGCAGAGGGCCTGGAAGGCAGGGTTGGAATAACCAGGACATGAGGAACTTCTTACATTTGTTTTGAATGAAAAAGTGGGGGGACTGCATGCACACCCCAATGTGCTCACACACATATGAGCCGAATGTGGGTCCACAGGGAGGGCTGGGCTGTGAATGCTGGCGAGAAGACACGTGGTGTGTTGCCCTTCAGTGGCCTTGCTGCTATGAGGGGACCAGGCATGGAAACCAACTGAGACCCTGCAACTTTTCAGCCGTTTGAGGAAACAGGAGACAAGGATGAGGCCTGCTGAGCCTCATCCTATGTGACTGTCCCCTCCATCCCCAGCACTAAAACACAGTGGCCCATCAGGCCTCACCTCCTGGTTCTTCTCACTACCTGGTCACACTGAACTCGACATCCCTCCATCCACCACCTCCATCTCCCAGCTCAAAGTTCCCATGCACACACACCCACACTTACCCACACACACACACACACATACATCCTGTCACCAATGACCACGGAAACACCAGTCTCAAGATCTTCTGCCAAGGCCTAAGTGCAGGGGTGGCCCTAATTTTGGATCCAAGCTCTTCAAGGACCCAAGGCATGGAGGCAGGAGAGGGCTGATCTCCCCAAGGTCTGAAGCTGGGAAAAGGGGATCAGAAACCCTGGGAGGTAGGATGGAGAAAACCCAGAGCAGGATGGGTGGTATTCACTCATGTCTCTCTCCTGCGCTGCCCAGAGAGCAGGAGCCTGGCTCATCTCTATTCAGACCTAGTGCAAGGTCTCTCTCTCTCTCTCTCCTGAAAGCCCCTTTCTAGAAGGACACAGACATGGTGTCCTCTCTTCACCCCTAGATAGGTATCTCCAGGGACTCTCCAAAGCCAGAGTGTACCAGAAATCCTGGCAATCCCATTGGAAGCTCTCTAAGCTTCTGGGGATAGGCTGGGGAAGGGACCCAAACCTAAGGTGTGAATTCGTTCCTCAGACATGGCTGGGCAAGAGACGGGGTCCACAGCAGCACAATAGTGACCTCCAATTGCTAATGTTTCCCAGCCCTCCCTTTGAGGCCGCCCATCCACTGCATTCTAGCCCAGGTCTTAACCCCCAGAACTATGGGGGCCTCCCCTTGCCCCAAACCTGGCTCAATTAATGTCTCTCTCTCTCTGATGTCTCACCTCTGGATATCTGGGAGGGTAAGACCTCAGGTCAGTCTCAGCAATCTTCTGAGTTGCCAGAGGCAGTATGGACCTGGGCTGTAGCTGAGGGGTCTTGTTGATGACATCACAGACAGCCATGCTCACTTGTCTTCCTTACCCCTCCCACTCATTTAGGAGCAGACAGCACACTCCCTGCTGACATACAGGCTCAACAATATAGAACAGCAAAACAGACCACTCACAAGAAAAACAATGGGTCAAAAAGTGCTCATGTGTGACGGAAATATTTGGCAAGAATAGGTTGCATATAGAGTGGTGATAGTGCATGTGGTCTGTGTGTGTGTGTGTGTGTGTGCATGTGTGTGTGCGCGTGTGTATGCGTGTGTGCATGTGTG
Source organism: Mesocricetus auratus (assembly GCF_017639785.1). Classification (NCBI taxonomy): domain Eukaryota; kingdom Metazoa; phylum Chordata; class Mammalia; order Rodentia; family Cricetidae; genus Mesocricetus; species Mesocricetus auratus. Next base: position 34,539,439 of record NW_024429194.1, on the reverse strand, counting down.
TGCGTGCATGAATGTGCAGAGGCCCATCTGTGAGAATCACAGTGGGGAAGAGGGCAGTCTACAGTGCGGTTCCCAGTGTAAGAACTGAGGGCCCTTCTCCAACATTCTTCCAGGAAAGTCAAATTCGGGTGTCTATTCCTTCTAGAGGCATGCTGGGAAGGAGGCACCCACTTCCCAGCATCCACCTTGGTCCTTCACATGACTCACACATGGCTTGGGCCTGAGTGCAGCATGAGAAGGTGAAACCATATACAAAGGTTATTGGCCCCAGACTCCAGCGGGGCCCAAGGCAGGGTGTGGAGGTTCTGACAATCCTCAAAGGCTCAAGTGAACTTTGCAGCCAGGAGAAGCTGCCCCAGGCTGTGCAGCAGGATAAGGGTATTTACAAAGAAAGGGATGAGAAATTTCTTCTTCTAGCTTGGGAAGAAGTGGGGTTCCTTGGGGAATGAGGAAAGGGATAATTGAGACATTTGCCTTGAATATCTCTTAGGGAAGGACACTTTAGAAGGACCTTGATCACTAAGCCCTTATATTCTTTGGGAAGCGGGAACCCAAAGGGGTCTCTGCTTATGATCCCCACCTAACCTAGAAATTCTTCTTTCCAGTTCCTCAAAACAATATCCATACAGTCAAAGCTCCCTGGAGGAGAAAAAATAATCCAAGAGATACACGCACCAAGACCGCACACACCTGTATCCCCAAACACACGCTGGCTCAAACCTGTGGCGATGGAAGCAGTTGTCCACACACCCAAGATGCTGGCAGCTGGGCTACTGCTTGCCAGAGAATAAAGAGCTGAAGCATGTCATCCCCAAGTCCCAGACGTAGCCTAGGGAGGCCAAGAGCAGGGTCAAGGCCAAGGTCAGCCCTGGGCTGTTTGGAATATAAAGGCCCCTGCAGTTCAGGCTCTGCTTATATATTAGAAAAGAAATGGAAACAAGTTTGGGGCCAGGGGCAATAAAGCAATATGGGGGAAACAATAAATATTTCTTGTCAATTTACCTATTCTTTTTTAACCTTTTCTTATATTTTTATTAGCTTACAGATTCTATCAGTATGTCTCATGTATATATTATATATATTTATATATCAGTACAATGCCACCCCTAGGGACTCCCATGGGCTTAAATGGAGGCCTGAGTGGTGACAGGGGCCTTCTCAACCCCACAAATGGACCATAGGACCTTTGGCCTAAATTCATATCTTCTGTCCTCTGTCCCACAGAAAGCATGGTTCTGCTGGGGAAACTGAGGCAGAAGAGGAACAGGGAAGCTTTGGCATTGTAGGAGGACCATGTGGTTCTCCAGCAACATCCCCAGAGGTGCTATGATGTCACCCTGGACAGCCCAGCCAGAAGGGTGTCCACAACAAATACAGAGAGGAAAGGGGGGCTCAGACCTCCCTGGATACCCTGGGCAGGACTTTGGGAAGCAGGCTCCTGGGATAAGCCAACCGTATGGGACAGGGTAGGTCAGAAAGGCACAGCTCCCGTTCCCCAGTAGGCCTCAAGCAGGTGAGTAAGTACAAAGCTAATGCCGGCACTCCTGGACCAGGACTGGGCTGAGAGAAGGGTGTAAGGCAGAGTCCTGGACACTATCAGTGCACATGCCCAACTCGCCAAGAACCACAGGAAAGATGGCACCCTTCCTCACAGGGACCTTTCCCAAGACTGTGGGCGTTGCTGCCTCTTCCTCAAAGAGACAGAACAACGCTAATGCTGCAGGATGGCTATGCCCTCTGTACCAGGGTCTCTACAGGGGACAGGCTGGAGGCCCCAAGGGCCACTAGAGGGCAGCTGTAGAAACAGAGAGAGAACTGCTACCCATAATGCTATGTTCCTGCAGGAGACAGCTTGTCTCTGGCCTGGCACCCTGCCACCCCATATCCCTAGCCCTCTTTGGTCAGTGTGTACATGTATACCACAAGGGACACAGACAAGCAGAGCCGTTTGCAATTCGAGTGGACAGAGGCAGGCACTGATCAGTGCACGGGGGGCACATGTGCAGCCTGCAGCAAGAAGTCAGAGTACGCACAGACCACAGGCGCCTCAGGTAAGCAGAAGGCAACAACATGTCACCGCTTGATGTCACACGCTGGCCACTGGGCTTGGCAGCCTTACCTCCAGAGAAGTAGCCTCAGCTAGGTTTCTTCTCTCAAAGCAGGAGGGTTGGGGAGAACAAGCTTTTTCATTGCTCCTTGAAATCTGGTCCCCCAAAGAGGTCTTTGGGGGAGGGGAGCCAGGGTCCCCAGCCAGCAGGAGAAGCTTTGGGAGGTGTGGCTTCCATCTGTACAGGGGACTCTGAGCTCCTTTCCCCCTCCTTTGTCCTCCTCCTCCCCCTCCCCTCCCCTCCGCAATTCACTTCCCTCTCCCAGCATTGCACTTTCCTCTCCTTCTCCACAGTCAACCCAAAGTCCTCTTTCAGGATTCAAGGTGGTCAGGATTCGCAGATCCCCTCCCCACACACCCCATCCCCAGTGCCCTGGCCTTGGGCAAAGACTCCAGGGTTCATCTCTTCTGGCCAGCACTCAGCATGACCTTGGAGACGAAGTTGACAATGGCAGAAGCAGGCTGGTTGGGGTCAAGCTCAGCGAAGAGGTGGCAGGCGTTGTCCGTGGTGCTGCCCTGCTTCCGGGCCACAAAGCCAAAGACCCTGTAGGGGGTAGAAGAGGGTGCCTATGTAAGGACCCCAGGCTCCGGAGGGCAACCCAGGCAGGTAAAGCGTGCCTCAGGCCAGCCTGGCTTCCCCAGCCCCCACACCTCCCCAAGCATCTAGAACTGGGGCTAGCTCTTACAGCCAAGTCCTGGGGACAGTGCTTTGCTTTGTTTCAGGGCAGGTGACATTCCCCTGGGGAGTGGGGGGTGGGAGATGAGCTGGGTGAGTGACAAGACTGGTTAGAAAGGGTGCAAGGACATGAGACGGGAGGACGAGTCCAAGCCATCTGAGGGTTCTTGCAGGACACGCCTCCTAGGTGGTCAGGGACAAACAGAAGCAGATCCTCCCTCCCCCCTCTCTCCTAGCTCTGGAAGCTGGGAAGCCCTGAAAATAGGAGGGGCAAGGAACCCCACACCTGTCTCCTGCCCCCTCCAACACCAATGGGAGTGACCCAGCATTCTCTCTCTCTCTGCAAAACAGAGTTAAAAATATGAGCACAGAGAACAGAATGTGAGCTCAGGGCCCCTCCCAGCCGGCATGTTGCTAATTAGAGTGAGATGGGGAAATCAGGACAGCTGGAAATGCCGATGGAAACCCCTCAGCCGGGTATGCATGGCACACACAGCTAAAATTAGCCAGGCTGGCTTTCGGCCTGCCTGTGTGTGTCTGTGCACGCATACACAAACACACTCCATTCACACCTACACACATAGGCATATCATGTTCACAGGGCACACACATGTACATGATGAGGAAACACACACACACACACACACACACACAACTTTGTGCTTCAAACAGCTTTACTCTCTCAGCTCTGCGGTGGGATCTGAAGGCCTGCAATAATGGCCAGGAGATGAGTCAGGACACTTCCCTCTCCAGGCTGACTGTGACTGTGGCATGGCAAAGGGCATCTCTGAGTGCCCAGAATAGAAGCACATAGGCCTATCCACCTGCGTCTGCTAGGACAGAGACACAGCCCATTGCGCCTGCTCTGAGCACTGCTGTCTGATCCACTGGCAAACTCTGGCCTGTCTGTCTGGCACTAGCATGAAGAGGTTGTGACATATGGAGGCACAAGAATGTGAGGTCCCTGTAGAGTCTTTGAAGGTTACAGAAGGCTGAGGCATCCTCCCTCCTCGACAGCCCCTCTGGAACCCCCCCCCACCCCCTGACAAGGATTAGATTCATAACCAGTCCTCTCCATTCCCAATCAAGGTGCTCTCTCTTTGGTCCAGTCCAAGCGCTTCTGGCCTCCATTTATTCATTCAACAACTGTCAGCAACTGACAGACCCACCCTGTCCTCAGGAGCCTGCAGTCTGAGAGTCATTCAACCCCTTCCTCTGAAGTAACCTCTTCTACCCCTAAACCCATTTCTATCTACCCAAAATGCACCTGTCACTTAAGACTATTTATTGCCTCCTTCCACAAATCCTTCCAAATCCATGCCTACTCACATGTCTCTGTTAGCATCGAGATGTGGGCTACATTCTCTTTCACCTGATCTCAGAGACCTTGGCATGCAGGCCCTCATCAGACCCCTGGCTAGAGCCTGTCCCTGTCCCTGATTTACCCACAGAGTACAAAGGGCAACCAGCTGGGTGCAGGGGAAGCCACACTTACTTAGCAGGGGCGCCGCCCTCTGTCTTCATCCACCTGTGGAGAAAATGACCACGGTTAGTCAATGCGTCTCTCTTAGCAGCCCTGCCAGGGGAAGGCAGAGGAGCCCCCATTCTAGGAGACACATCCCAATACCACACAGAAGATAATCCAAGGATCCCAGGCACACAGGAAACACACACTTCAGTGGCTAGATCGAAGGTCCCATAAGACACTTACTTTCTCTCCTGTGGATCCAGGTCACAGAAGGTGACGGTATTGAGGGGGTAGTGTCGTCTAAAGAAGAGCCTGCAGCAGAGATATCAGAGTGCCAGAGTGAGTGTGGGAATAACTGCCTTCTCACGCCTGCAGGGCAGGCCACGTTCCCAGCACTGTGCCTATCCTGGGTTCATACAGCCTCTCCTTATGAATAAGATGACCTGAGATCCTCATACCAGGACTCTGCCCCGCACAGGGACAGGCAGGTGTGCTGTGGAAACATACCCCACCATGCTAGGGGCTGGCAAGGCAACTGGCACTGAGAAATGACAAATGGGGAACTCGGGGGAGGAAGGAAATGAGCTGAGAACACAGAAAACCTCTACTCTTAAAAGCCAAGGCTTTCTTCAGCTGTATTCTGTATGCTCAAGCACGCACACGTGTGTGGGTTGTTCAGTGAGTGAACAGAAGCATACATGGATGGAGGTAAGAGTGGATAAGTTGGTGGGTGGGCGATGGGTTGATGAGTGGCTGGGTGAACAGATAGGTGGATGATTGGTTGGGTAGGTGGGTAGGTGGGTAGATGAACAAGCCGGTGGTGGATGGAGGATGGATGGTGGACGCATAGGTACATAGGCAGGCAACGGGTACAGGGATGGTCAGAGCTTGAGTAAGTGGGTAAATAGGGCGTGGGTTGGAGGAAGAAGTAGGTAGACAGACTTACTTTCTCTGATTGTCAGTCAGTGTGATTCCTTGGGCAGAGACCTTGAAGTGAACAATGGTGGCAGCTGGTGTGGGGTCAGCAGCCAGAGTCTCAGATGTGGCTTTGGAAATGGCCTGTGGCCCGGTGAGTGACTCCATGTCCACAGAATTGACGAAGAGCACATTGCAAGCTGGAAGAAACAGAGCCAAAGAGGAGTCATGGGGGCCTAGAGTAGGTGGGGACAATCCCTCAGTTCCACTGTGCAGAGGCAGGTGCAGACAAATTTCAGGCAAGCCTTGAACCAAAGCCACTGCAACAGAAATGGAATCTGGGAGGAAATTTCAACCTGCACCTGAAGGAGGGGCTGGAGCAGGAGGCAGGAAAGACAGGCCTGGGTATTTGTCCCATCTCAGGTGACACTTACCTGCTCCTTGCTTCAGCAGGTCAGTGGTTGAGTTGGCAGGGCCTGAGCTATCTTTTGATTCATCTGTGGGGTCTGAGACAAAAATTCAATTAGTAATTAAAACCCTGCAGTAATTAAAACGAGTCTGGCTGGGCCTAAGGTAAGCATATGCTTCCTGCAATAGATACTATTCACAGTGGGTCTTGGCAGTCAGCGCTGCATGTATAAGATGATCCCAAGGCCCCAGCATGCTGCTGGGAGGTGCTACAGTCCAGCAGAGCCGGGCTCGAATCCTCACTGCTGTACCTGCTAAGTGTCTATGAACTGATGTTGGTGATGACAGTGCTGATACCCATATCCCTGGGTCTCTGAAACCCCGGCATGTGACAAGCAGCAAGACTTTAAGGAGCAGTGGGACAACTGGCACTTTGCACCAGTGCGTCTTTGTACAAACCAAGGTGTGAGTGAATTCACTGACACTCAACACGGCACAAACTATGGCTTTGAGATGACTTAGAATCAAGTACGGATGTACTGAGCAGCTCGATTTTACCAGCATACAACATGCACCTACAGCAACACACACAACCTTATATTTCCCATGGAGCACACACTTTATTTCAGTTATACTTGAAACAAGAAACTTTAGGAATGTGGTATGTGCCTGTAATCCCAGCCCTGCAGCAGAGGCAGGAGAATTGTGAGTTCAAGGACAGTCTAGTCCACATAGTCAAAAAAGAAAAAAACGAAACACCTAGCTTTTAAAAAGAATACCAGAAGAAAGAAAAGGAGGAGGAAAAGAAGAACTGAGTGATGCTTGTATGGGTGCTTCTAAACTTTGACACAGCTGTGTTGGGATACAGGCTGCTGGCCCTGGTCCACAGCTGTGCTGCGTTGGGATACAGGCTGCTGGCCCTGGTCCACAGCTGTGCTGCGTTGGGATACAGGCTGCTGGCCCTGGTCCACAGCTGTGCTGCGTTGGGATACAGACTGCTGGCCCTGGTCCACAGCTGTGCTGCGTTGGGATACAGACTGCTGGCCCTGGTCCACAGCTGTGCTGCGTTGGGATACAGACTGCTGGCCCTGGTCCACAGCTGTGCTGCGTTGCTTGGCTGGCACTGTGGCTTGCACCTTGGGTCTCACACACACAGGGGGCTACATCTCCATTCCTCTTCTTACCTTTTCAGTCTCAGATCTTTGTGTTGCTCAACGGGACCTCAACTCACTCTGCAGTCAGAGCAGGTCTTGAACCTGTGACCCACCTGGCTCAGCTTCCTGCATTGCTAAGGCCAGAGGTCTGCAGACAACCCCAGGTCTGGCTCTGACCCAGAGTTTCCGACAAATTTGAAAATACCTGGATTTTAGCAAGTTCCCAGGATAGCTGCACCAGTTCCAAGCACTGTACTCTGAGAGCCGCCATTTATATGATTTAAATATCAAACGCTTTTGTAAATTCCATACAAGTATAATTGAATTAGTGTCTAAATTGTGTGGTTACTAATGTTACTGAAGTTGCATTTGAACCTTTAAGCTAATAATGTTGGCCAATGGTTATTAATAATTCAATGTATCAAACAGCCAACTGACATTAGAAGTTCTCTCATGTACCAGGGTATAATCCCCGTGTAACTGTCTCCGTCCTGAGAATAAGGCCTCTTCTGAGAATTCAGTGTGAATTTTTTTAAACCACTAGAATATTTTACAGAACAATCCGGCAATTAATGGGTATCCTTGGAGTTAAGCTTTTTAGTGACCGACTTCCTTTTTAAAAAACTTAGAAGATGGGGGAGGGGCTCCCTGCATTGCCTCCACCGTGGCTTCATTCTGGGCAGACAGCATGAGGGAGCATCTCCTACCTCGGCTGGGAATAACCAGTTTGCAGGGCAGGGCCAGTGGGATGACGGAGTGCTGATAGACCAGGGCAGACAGGGAGCCTGTGAGGAGAGACAGCACAAGAAGGGTGACTAAGACAGACTGGAAAGGGGACTAAGGAACCCCGCCCCATCCAGCCTTCCCAGTATCTGTCGCATGCTTTCTTTTTTGCAGTGTTAGGGCTCAAACCTGGGGCCTGAGCCGCACCCCAACCTCTAGCTCCTTCATCACCACCCCCACCAACAATATTGAACACCTGCCCTACTTAACGCTGGGAATTCCAAGGGACCTACCTACTTTCCTTGACAGCCATGTCCCCTATGTCCTTTCAATTAGAGTCAGAAGAGTGCAGTAGGAGAACTGTGACATAAAATCCCAGCTCTGTTGCTTATTTAGAGAGCCTAAGCAACACTTACACATTCTTCATGTGCAAAATGAGGAGACTGACAGCTACTGTGCAGGACTGCTAATGACACCAGAATAACGTGACACCTAGATAGTGACTTTCACATAATAAGTAGCCAAGAAGGACAGGCCTTCTTATTCCTGTTATTTTAATATACTGACAGTCGGCCTCAACTGAGCAAGACAAACACAGAAAGAGACCTGGAGAGTGGAGGAGCCACAGTACTCAGTATGTAACTAGGAGGTGTGGCCGGGTCTCAATAAAACTTTATAAAAACAGTAGCTGTTCCCCCCTTCGGCCAAAGTCAAGCCCAGTAGGACTGGCAGCAGTAATACAGAAAGAATTTGGGTCAGACCCCCTGAGGATCGGGATTATAATGACAAGCCAGGATGCTCACCAAAGTTTGGCTCATTGGGACAGCCCTTGAGCTTGACTCCTCTGGGGCCTGTCTCTATGAGGAAGTGCCTCACCAGCTCATGGGTCATGTCTCCTGGAACAGAGAAGAACAGACAGTATTGATCACTCATTGTCATAGCACCCTCCCAACACTGTCTCGTAACTTCTGCAGTGTGTAGGATGCTATGGGAGAGGCTACTGAGTCCTGTGATGGCTAGAGTCCTGTGGAATGAGGATCACCACTCATTCCTCTGTTGTGGGATATTACTTTAACTATGTAAAGATGTGCTACATTTGTTTATGTTGCTGAATATTACTTTAACTATACAAAGATGTATTACATTTATTTATATTACAGCAAAGTACTTTAACTGTGTAAAGGTGTGTTACATTTGTTTATGCTGCATTTGTTCAATTCTATAAAGATGTGTTGCTGTTTTACCTTGCCTGCCTAAGGCACTTGATTGGTCTAATAAAAAGCTGAATGGCCAATAGCTAGGCAGTAGGGGGATAGGTGGGGCTGGAGTGCAGAGAGAATAAGTAGGAGGAGGAATCTAGGCTTGAGAGGAGAGAGGAGAGAAAAAGAGAAGAGAGAATTAGGGAGAAAGAGAGGAAGACACCAGCTAGACACAGAGTAAGGTAACAGAAGGAAAGAAAGGTAAAAAGCCCCAAGGCAAAACATAGATGAAGAAAAACAGGTTAAGTTAAGTTACAAGAGCTAGGGGGACAGACAAGGGCTAAGGCTGAGCATCCATAACTAATATTAAGTCTCTGTGTCTTTATATGGGAGCTGGTTGTTGGCCCAAAAGAAGGCCTGCTACATTCCTCTTCCATCCCTTCAGGAAACACACACACACACACACACCAAGTTCCAACAGTCTGCTGTCACAAAAGCACCACTCGCTTTTTTCCAGTCTCTCAGGGACCATTTCCTGGTGAGTTAGGACCCGGTTCAGTACTCAAAGGTCTGAAGAAATCAAGAAACCCAGCCTTGGGGGTGGGGGGGGGAGACACTACCTTTCTTGCCCTGCTGAGTGATGGTTGGAGGGGGTGAGGACACCTTCATGGCCAGCCCATAGGCCCCTCGGAAGGAGTGGCTGTCACGGATGATGAAGGCCCCTGGCTCCTGATCCTTTAGGAGTGCAATGGCTGAAATGAGAGGTGACAGAAGAGAAGAGCCATCAAGAAATCGGTGGCACTGGCTTGGCTTGAGTCCCATGGGTCTGGAGGACTTGCTCTTCTCTCTTGAGATGACATTTCTCAATGGCCTGGTGTAAGTAAGCACTCCAGAGGGCCCTCCTGTACCAAGTAAGGCAAATGTCTTCTGCAGATGGTCAGAGAGGGCCATTGTTGGAGGTCATGCCATCTGCAGCCACTACTCAGCACAGGGCCGTGACAGGAAGCAGACAGTGTGTGACTGGCAAGTGTGACTGGTCTGTAACTTCATTTACAAAAAAAGAATGGACCTGTAGGTCCTCCTTTCCGACCCTCATTCCATAACATGGACTTTCCTGGAGACCATGGGGTGGGGCTCACCTTCAGGCCTACATTCCAAACTTGTTTTTTCCTTGTATAATAATAATGATAATTTTTGTATCACAGTTTCAGATGCCCTTGATTGACCTTTTACTTTGTCTGGGAAAGCCAAGGCTTTGCTAGACCACTCCAAGACTCTGCTTCTGGACGCCCCCCCCCCAGCTTTACATGGGAAGTGCTTTTTCCAGTCTGACTCTAAACCCAGCCTCCTATGACCACCATCTACTGCATGGAGGAACGAGTTCTTTCCCAAGGTGGACATGTTGAGCGGGACTCCACGGATGTCTTCTGATGGACCACCAAACCAACAATGCTGTCCCCAACTCACCCTGCTCTCTGGAGATCTCAGGCTTGTACCAATACTTGGAAGTGTCCTGGACAAACTTCACTTTAGCCCGTGTCTCGGGACTGTTGTCTGAAGGAGGAAACGAAAGGACAGTGTTACAGTCACATTGCATGCTCCCCAAAAGATGCCAATACCCTAACACCCCAAACCTTCTCCAAAAGATGCCAATACCCTAACACCCCAAACCTTCCCCAAAAGATGCCAATACCCTAACACCCCAAACCTTCCCCAAAAGATGCCAATACCCTAACACCCCAAACCTTCCCCAAAAGATGCTAATACCCTAACACCCCAAACCTACAAATGTGGCCTTATTGAAAAGAGGGTCCTTGTGAATGTAATCACATTTCGACAAAGGCATGCCAGACTGGGTGAGACCTCATCCAACACGACGAGTATCTTTTAAAGTAGGGAAGAGACAGCAAACACATGGGGACAGCACCAGGTGACTATGGGAATGTCTGAAGACACAGAGCACATCATCAGAAGCATCCGTCTGAGTCTCTGCCCACACCAGGATTTTGATCTCTGGCCTTTGGTATGACAGAGTCTACTTCTATTATTCTACGCTACCAAGTGTGTGCTGGCCCCAGGAAATACATCAGAAAGCTAGATGCTCAAACATCAGAGAACATGGTGGGAGGTATCCAGTAGCCTTCTCCCCCAGCCTTTCTCCTGCAGGCCATCACTGCTGCCTGGTCATTCTGTGGTTAAAGGACCTGGCTAGGCATCCACTGAGCTGGTGAAAAGCCCTTCCCCACCCCACTCTTTGTGCCTAGATGATTCTGAGCTAATTCCTCTCCACTTCCACCCCACAGGTTGGCATATCCTGCTTGTGCTTTGCCTCCCAAGCTCAGCCTGATATCCATGAACAGGGGACAAGAAGACCTACATCTCTCTCCTGTGGCCCATCCCCAGTTGATCCCCACACTGAAAGTGGCATTCTTTATCAGCATGGTCAGAAGTCACTCCCATCCTCTAACATCTAGACCAAGGAATGGTCACTACTCTAGTGGCCATCTATACAGGGTGTCACACATAGCCAGATGATATCCCTACTCAGTCGCTCTTTCTGAGAACACTACATTGTGTAGGGGGACTGGACATCATTGAGTCCAACTGTGGCATTTCCCTGGGCTTGGCATGTTCCAGTCTCTTCCTCCCAGTGCAGGGACTATATATGAGTGTTATAGTGCCTGGCTCCTTATCATGATGTCTTTATCTGAGCCTCCAAAGTCCTCAACCTTGGTTCTTCATAAAATACTTACTATTATTTTGAATTACAATCACTGAGTCATGCAGTGGAGTGTCAGAACTTAGCTTTGCTTTCTATGGGCATTCTTTCACCCTTCAGACCAAAGCAGAAAAAAAAAACAAAGGGCGGCGGGGGCAGGAAGAAGGAAAAGGGGGGAATCTGCTTTCACAGTTCCCCAGTCCTTTGTGAGAGACTGAAGCAGGGGACACAGTGTTGAAGGTGCTACCAAGTTAGGAGAGAAGGACCCTGCAGATGCAGCCAAGGACCTTGGTTCTCATGGGCACCTGGGCTCTATCTCCTATGGCCTGAGGAAACTCAGCTCCTTTCCCAGGCTAGGCAGCTAAAGAATGCATGAGCAGCAGGCGCCTGGCCCTCCTCTGAAGCCCAGCCATGGCTGATCTAAGTAGCTGTCAGAAGCAGCTCTAGTCCTGTGAGCCTTCCTGTGTTGACTCCAAAGGCTATTTTAAGTAGGCAAGATGGTGGGAAACAGGAAGTGTCCTAACTACTAGAAACTTCGCATCCTTCAAGGATCAGGACTGGGAACCAGATGTCCCTAGTAGGTGGCAGGAAGCAGGGGAGTGCAGGGTCACTCTAAGTGTCCCAGCTTGGAAGGGCCTGGGAAGGACACAGGACTCAGAGACTCTGGGTGCCTCAGGGCCACCCCAGGCTGTTTATAATTTTCTGTATCTTCCTTAGACACAAGTAGCTTCAGGGAGTCTGCACACAGGATCAAGGTCTGATTGAGAAGGTGCAGGTCACCTGCAGCCTTGAACTTTATGTTTGGAGAATAAGCTGTCTCCATGGAAGCAAAGACATCAAAACTAACTTGGATGAGGCACTTGTCCTTCAGGAAGGAAACTAGGCTCTGCTAAAACATCTCACCCTTAGCCTTTACCCTGGCCCACCTGGTCCACTGTCAACTGATGTGTGCGGCTGACAAAAGTCTTAGAGGTCCAGGATAGCTGAGTCTCAAAGTTCAGTTAAATCACAGAACCCCTCAAATAATGAATACATGCTGAAGACATTCCTATCATGCATGAGTGCATGCGTGAGTGTGTGCATGCCCGTGCCACAGCCTGCATGTGGAGGTCAGAGGACAATTCTGGGAGTCAGTCCGTGCCTTCCACCTTGTCTGAGGCAGGACCTCTTCTTCACTGTTGCATATGCCAGGCTAGCTGGCCTGCAAGCTTTTGGGCAATCTCCTGTCTCCATTCCTCACTCCACCACAGGAGTGTAAACATTCACGACTGCATTCAGTTTTACGTGGGTTCTCAGGATCCAAACTCAGCTCCTCATGTTGGTACAGTGAGTGCCATCTCCCCTGTCCCAAGAGCATTCATCTGGGGTAGAATGGGCCTAGATTAGAAGTTTGCTCTGTCACTGAGTAACCATATAATGCCAGCCAAGCAACAGAAGCTCTGTGAGCCTTAGAGTGTTCCTATATAAAGCAAAGCTAATTACCTACTTCCCCAGGGGGTCTAGAGGATTAAATGGGTACTTAGCTCAGGCTACCACACAGCATGTGCTCACCAGGAGGCTAGACGGTGACAGCCATCTGAAGAGCATACCGTCCATGCTTAGTAGTCCATCCTCTTTGTCTTGTACACCTTCATCCCAACAACCCCATCCCCAGCCACATTTTAAAAAGATGCAACTCCCACTACAGGCAACGAATTCAGAAGTCAGTGACCCAACCAAGGTCATCTTCCAAGGGATAGCTAGGACAGATGCCCTAACTCTTGGGAGGGTAAACTTGTAAAGAGACGCACCTGGCATGGAGTACTTGGAAAAGTCTGGAAGAGTGTGGGAGAAGGAGACTGTACTGCTCCCACTGTGACTGGACATTCCATTGGCAATGGGTGAGGAGGACACTTTCCCATTGATGGTGGCATAGTTGGGGAGGCTGCCTGCCCGGTCTCCCATGGACATTCTCCGCTTCTCTGGCAAGGCCGGTGTGGGGCTCCCATGCCGGAAGGCTGCTGAGTCTGGCGAGGGTGAGGTGGCAGGGCTGCTCAGGCCAGGATAATAGGCAGGAGAGACGGGGAATGAAGGTGTGGAAGGAGCCTGGTAGCCAGAGGCACTGCTTTGCCGGGACAGAGTTGGTCGTCGGTCCTCGGGGGTAGAATAGCCACCATAAGCTGCATGCCGGTCCAAGCTGGGGCTTCCAGGAGCCACAGATCCAGATCCACCCAGGTGCCGTCCCAAGCTGGGGCTCCCAGGGCTAATGACTGCATTGCCATGGAGACTAGAGGCCAGGTTCCCTTGGTGGGCCCCAGGGTGTCGGCCCAGGCTTGGGCTTCCTGGAGTGGTGGCCACATTGCTGTGGAGGCCTGGAACCTGGTGACTTCCCAGTGGGTGCCGGCCCAAGCTGGGGCTTCCAGGAGTGGTCGCTGCACTACTTGGATGGCCAGAAACCACATTACCATGGAAAGCAGGGCCAGACGGACCCATCACCTGTCGGTGGCTCAAACTGGGACTACCAGGGGCAGCCACAGTGGGGTTGATAGCCCGCCGGCCAAAGCCAGGACTAGGTGGAGTGTTGGTGCCCACTGTCCTGTGTCGTGCCTGAGGACTCCCAGGCACCATGTGGACAGTGGCCACACTGAACTGTGGCTGGGCTTGGCTTTCTGGAGAAGAGCCGAATGGCTGAAGGGAGTAGTCAGGGCTGCTGTAGCTGCTGCCACCAGCCGGGACAGGTGAGGAGCTCTGGTAACTCAGTGCTGCAGGACTCGGCTGCCCCAGGCTACCTGAGCGGATGCTGGAATCCAGCATGGGCTGGATGGGTGTCCGTGGGCCCTGGTCACTGCTCCCTCCTGATGGGAAACTGCCCACGGAAGTGCTAGAGAGAGATGGCAGGTATGAAGGTCAGTGGGTGATGTTTAACAAAGAATAGACTTTTGCTGAGTGGCCAATATCCTTCAACCACTAAGAGCAATAAGAGCTCCACTCAGTGTGGAGGAAGTTGGGGCTTTTATACATTGGATAATGGAACCATCAGAAAAAGAAGCTGAGGGGCAGAGAGTTTAAGCAGTAAGCTCATTACCACAGAGGTCTTAAAGGCCAGGTCTCAAGTCAGCTGCATCTGACTCCAAAACCCACGCTTTCCTTACCAGCCGTGCTGACTCCTGACCCGTGAGTCATAGCAAAGCAATCACCAGAGAAACTGAAGGCAGCTGTCCCGGTAAAAGCCCTTAGCACCATAGAAACTTAGAGATGGTCAAGTCACCTGACTCCATTTCTACTAGGGCTCAACTGGACTCAGTTCCCCTAGGTGTTTTATCATCCTCCCCAGAGTGCTAAAATTAGGCTTTCACTCCTAGGTGACTCCAAAAGGCAAAGAAACAGAATCACATAGAGAGGGCACAAGAAGTCGGGAGATCTCAGCTCACTTGGAGGTCTGTCTTCAGCACCCCCAGTCTGGTCACTGATGGCACAAGCTGCCTGTGCGTGGTCGTGAGGTTCCTGTGATGCAAGCACAGGCTAGTCCACCCAAAGCTCCGCCCATGTGTGATGAGATGGAAAGGAACAGGGTTGCCAAGGGACCAGGGTAAGCAGTCAGTCGAGAAAGGCAGCCGACGCTTGGCAGTGCCAGGGAAAGAAAGATCCTTACAGAGCCCAGCACCCCAGGTTCAAGAAGCTGTGCGCCAGGGCCAGCAAGAGGCAGGGGCAGGGAGACGGCCAGGAAGAACACGGGAATAAATGAGATTGCGATGAAGCGGAACTGTAGCAGGCTGTGTCGTGCTGAGCAGAGATGAAGGGTGGGGATGAGCATGCTGAGCAGAGGTGAAGGGTGGGGATGCCCTGCTGAGCAGAGGTGAAGGGTGGGGATGAGAGTGAGGGTGCTATGGTGGCGTTCTGGGGCTTCAGACGTGAGTTTCCAGAACCCTGCAAAAGAGCCGGTTGAGTGCAGAAGCAGTATGAGCAGGAAGCCAGGGAAAATGCGAGAACTGGACCCCTGCCACCACGCCACCCCTGGAACAGGCAGCCTGCCCCTTGGGAAGGGAAGGGCTATGGAGGAAAGGTGGCCTGGGTGTGTGCAGGGGAGTGTGCCTAGCTGGAAGGTTCGGAATGAGGACCCAGAGGGAACATCTCTGCTCATCTCCCTGCAGCTTGGGCAGGGCCAGTGTGG
Source organism: Mesocricetus auratus (assembly GCF_017639785.1). Classification (NCBI taxonomy): domain Eukaryota; kingdom Metazoa; phylum Chordata; class Mammalia; order Rodentia; family Cricetidae; genus Mesocricetus; species Mesocricetus auratus. The sequence goes on along the minus strand of NW_024429194.1, from coordinate 34,523,920 downwards.
GTGTGAGCAGCAGCCTGACCATGGCGAGGGAGGAAAGCCTGGGAGCCTGAAGGTCATGGCGATCCCCGCACGGAGGGGAGTGGGTTCCAGGACAGAACAGGAGAGATCCTGCTAGTGTTTGCTAGTCCTGTCCTCCCCGTGCCTGGCACTGTCTCTAGGCCTTGCCCAATTCCACCTCAACCTCTTTCCCTGTGTTTTCCCAGCCATACCATGGAACCTCATTCTCACCACCCATCCTCACAGCTCCCTAGCGTACCCCAAGCATGAATTCTGCTGAAGGGTTGGCCCTCAACTACCCCGCCCTGGGATTCCCTCCCTGTCTGGCTCAGGGAGGTTATGAGTAGTGTCTGGACACCAAGACGCTCCTCCCTGGTGGGTTACATGCTCTGAGCTGCTCTTGTGCCTATACACACCCTGGTTCTCTGTCCCTTGGACCTACATCTTCACCCTAAGACATCCTGTCATCCTTCTGGGTTCCTGCTATACCATCATCCTTCAACGTCCTCTCCACCTGCCTGGCTAGAAGTCCCCACCCCTGCTTTGTACCCTAAGCACTCTGTTTCTGGTCCAGTGCAGGGCACAGGTGGCTCTTGTCCATACAAATCACTCAGGTCGGTGGAAGGGCGTGAGAAAGAGATATGACCTCCAGACACATACACCCATAGGTTGAAGCCTGTTTGTACCACTGCTCAGCCACTGCCCCTTTGAGCCTCAGTTGTCTCTTCTGAGACGTGGGAGCAGCAAAACTTAGCTCTTGGGACTGCTACAAAAAGTAGATAACAGTCGGAAGCTCCGAGGAGAGCAGCCTGCTGCCGGCGTGGAGCTTCCTGCGCACTAGGTTATCAGACAGGAAGGACGGCTCACTGGTCCCTTTCGCTCGGGTGGAATGGAGCACAGCCTGGGAGCCTTGCCCATCACCCTGGCTCCCTCAGGTTGAATGCCCAGAAATGCTCTCCCCGAGGCCTTGGGAAAGACCTTCAAAGTGTAGCAATCTGGATGGGCTTTGGCCCATCTACACAGAGCCTCAGGCCGATTCTCATCCTGCACTCCCCATTCCTGGCTTACCTGTCAGCACTGAGGATGGGACTGCTCGTGGAAAGGGGGCTGGGGGAGACAAAGGAGCCAGCCGGGGTCCCGTTCCTCAGGGGTGTCTCATGTCCATAGGCATGGGCAGCTGGGGCACTGAGGCTCTTGGGCTCGACATCCTGAGTTCGAGGCCCTGATACCGCTGTCCTCGCCACAGACTCCACATAGCTCCGGGGCTCTGGAAGAAGTAAAGGGACAATGAATGAACAAGGTGTGGCAGGAATCCACCCACCCTGCCAGGGAATACAGCACCCCCAGAGTCCAGCCTGGGAAAGAGGCAGCCTGAAAACCCTCCACAAGACTCTGGGGGTGCTTTACCGAGGCTGTCCTTGGCCCATACTCCCCAGCCTGAGGCAAGCTTTACGGGGAACTGGCTTCTAGAAGTCTTTGCTTCTCTTCTACCTCTGCGGAGGGCCATCTGCGTCTTCCCCGAAGGACTTGGATGCCTGTCCATGGCTGGCATCGCTTGTGCAGCCTTATTTCTGCCCAGTCCTACCAGGGTCCCCAGATGCCCGGGCTCCTAGAGCAATCCCAAAGCTATCACCTGGCTCTGCACACATTTCTGGATAGCACCCAGCTTGCTCGTCCAGCAACACCCAAGGCAGCCACTGAAGACTCACCAGCCCCTTACTGGCGAGACACCCCACCCACTTCTACACAACACGCTCAGCATTCCTTAGAAGACTGAAGCAGAGAACCCTGTGCCTGGGTGGACCCAGACATTCTGTGCCCATTACAGCACAACCAGCACACCAGGCCCCGTACAGAGAGGGGCTTCATACACATTAACTCCAACCCAGTGTTCAGAGTAACATTAGCAACAGTAAGGCCATTTGGCAGATGAGAAGATTGAGACCTGAAGAGTAAAATGACCAGGCATGTTGGACCCAGGCCCCCATGACCTCAGAGGCTGGCCTTATACTAACCAGACAAGGATCAGGGTTCTCGGTTTCTCCAGGGACACGATCACATGGAGGAGGTGGATGTCATTGCCCACACCTAGGACCCTGTCACCATCGTTGTTGTCCCAGAGGAACAAGATCTGAACACAGATCCCTAGCGACCACAGCCAGAAAATTCACCAAAGCTAGCCTGGTAAATAGTGCCCACCTGGGACAACCGGGCCCTGCAGCCCCTGAGGGCCAGGACTGTGTTAGCCTGAGTAGGAGGAGAGCCCTCCCCAGGTTCTCTGGGACAAGCAGATGAAAGAAAGTGGAGGTAACTAAATTGAAAGCTTGCTTCCCCAGCTGGAGGACAACCTGGCTTGGGAGAAGTTACCTGGGATGTCCAGATACCATGCTCCACAGAAGGCTGCTCAACGTCCACACCCAGCCCCTGGTCTGTAGGAGCAGACACGTGGACACGCTGGGCTGGGACTGAGCACGTGGGGAGAGCCAGCAAAGCCTCCCTCAAGCGGCTCCAGCTACACTCACTTCAAAGGATTCCCAGGCTGACCTGACATAGAAGGCTTGGACTCTGGTCTTCCCAGGCCCCGGCCCTGTGGAGGTGCAGATGCCATGAGGTGCTATGCTGCAGGCCTGGTCAGAGCCTCTGTAAATAGCTTAGGTGGGATGGTCTGATGGTCTCTGTCGCAATCACTCCACCCAGCCACCATGGAGATGGCGGCAGCAAACAACAGCTAAATGAACAGGGCAGCTGTTTGCAACGGAATTTTCTTTAGGGAAACAGGTAGCAGGTGGATTTGTCAGCATTCAGTTTGTGCTGGCTGTGATCTAACCTGTCCCCTCAGCCCAGAGGAGGGGAACGATTTGCCCACGACACAAAGCCAGCCAATGGCTGTCTCCAACCTTACAATATAGGTTCTGGCTGGTCTAAGAGGTCCCCTAGTCTCATGGGGACACCAAACACACATGAGCCAGAGGAATGCCAGATCCACAGGGTCACCCATAGTGGTAAAACCAGCCAAGAGTCATATAAGCTTAGTAAGATTTGAGAGCAGAAGTACCCAGCCAGTATGAGGCAGAGGTGGCAATAGGTATCCAGCCAGACAGTCTTCCATCCAGCCGTTACTCACAGGTCATAAGGCCATGCGAGGTTGGGAAGCCAGTGGCTGTCCCTCTGGACATCCCCCAGACCCTTCGAGGTGCTCAGCACAGCTCCTCTCTCACACAGAGAGCCCTGCTACCCACAGGCCTGACAAAGGCTCCTGGCACCAGCCACAGCACCTGGCACAGAAGATTCTGTGTGTCTGTCTCACAGATTCATAGCCACATGCCCCTCCCTCCCAACCCCATCCAGACATTACCTCGTGTAAGAAGTCAGATCCAACACATGAACTCTGCCATCTTTACTCCCTGAAAGCCAGGTTGAATGAAGCCTACACTGGCGGCACTATGACTCACTTTCCTACCCTCCCCGACTCCATCCTTATCTGCATCCCTAGTGGCTACATTTTACCTACTTACCCCCAGGCCCCGTGCCCTATGACTGCTTTGGCCTTTGGCTGGAGTGGTTGGGTCTGTATGGCAGGGGAGGGAGGGTGAGGAGGAGGAAGGGGCAGAGGGGTGGAGGGACAGAGAAGATGGGGTTATAGCCCATCCTCTATTTATCCCCAGCTGTACTAGCTCCTTCTGGGTGGGTAGGGACAGCTCCCACCCCTGCTAGGGAGCCCACAGGGCTTCACACCCTTTCTTGTTTGTCCAGATTTTTCAGTCGCACTGCTGGAATGAACCATGCACATCTGCCAAGACCTCAGCCCACACATTAGGTAAGCGCCACACTCTACGCTAAGTTCTCAGTTTTAAAAGTCCATATTCTGCCAGGCAGTGGTGGCGCATGCCTTTATTCCCAGCACTCAGGAAGCAGAGGCAGGCATATCTCTATGAGTTCGAGGCCAGCCTGGTCTACAAAGCTACACAGAGAAATCCTGTCTTGGGGAAAAAAAAATAAAAGTCCATATTCTGCCAACAGAAAGCTAAGAGAAAGATCACAACCGGAACATAGCCACGCCCAATCAACCTAGATGGTGATTCTGTTCCAGCTGAGTGCCGACTTCACTTCCCTGTAAACCTGGGATAAAAACACCTCACCTGCCTAGGATGGAGGCATGTGAGAAAGGACATGTCCTTTTAGCTCTTGGCAGTTCTGGTTGGCCTACACTGGCCTTTGACCTCAACCTCCCCCCACCCTCGCACACTCCCTTCCTGGGGTGAGGGTGCAGAGTCACAACTCCTCTTCTCGTCTCCTAGGGAGCAGCTGACCTACAGGCCACCAAGCTGGGGAGGGCAGGAGAAGTGGAGCCAGGGAGGGTGCTGCACGGAGAACATTCCAGGAGCCCAAACCATTCCAAGTGGCTGCTGGCAGCTGAGAGCAAGGGAACACACGGGTGACTTGACTCCTCAGCCGGGGACTACCAGCTCCTCACCCACATTCTCGAATACATCACCTCACTGGGAAAAGAGATCTGGCTGAAGGAGGGGGCCAGCATCACCCACCCTAATAAGATGGACACCCGGGGTGGGGAGAAGGCTTCTGTGGTACAGCACTTGTCTAAAGTGTGCAAGGTCCTGGGTTCGATCCAGACCACGATAAATACATACAAAAATGAAATACTGAAGACATGGGTGCTGCAGAAAGAAAAAGGGAGGAAACTCCTAGAGCCAGGGTTAGGAGTGGGTCACATGTAGCCCCCTCCAAGCCCCCAAGCACCTCTCCATATCTCTGATCAGACCTTCTGCCTCATGGTAAGATCTCTATCCTCCCCAGGTACCTCACCCATCCTTAGACCTTCAGTCCCTAACACGGGGCCTGGTGCATGGTGGGTGCTGGACAACTCTGTACCCGGTCCCCTGTTTGGACGCCCCCAAACACCATCACCAAGAATCTCAGAGGTATCAAAGTCCCCAGAGTCCAGCGTCTTCCTTTATGCCAAATCTGTCCACGCAGAACCACTGGAGACAAAGAGAACCTGGCATGGAAAGCCTTCCTAAAGTCCACCATGGCCTTCTCTCTCCTTCCCTGCCAGAGAAGGGCTCTGTCCAGATGTTCTGGTGCCCCTTGTACTATGTGTATCCACCAGAAGGGGCAGTCTCCACATGCCGAAACACAGATTCTCAGCTCTGCCCCTGGTTTCTATGAGGCTGCTAAGTCATCTAACCCCATCCCCGTTGATAAAATGGAGTCCATACCACCTTCCTCTCAGCTGTTATGAACAGTAAGAGACAATGTGACAGGGGTCCCCACATGGCCTGGCTCTTGACTGTTTGACCTTACTCCAGACCACATGCACAAACACACATGCTCTGGCTCAATACACTGGTCTTCTTGGTTTTAAGTTTCTGGGTGGGGGGAGGCAAACAATCTGGGGGTTGGGGAGATAGCTTAGGAGGTGACATGCTTGCTGAGTTTGGATCCCAGCACCCACATAAAATCTGGGGGCAGTGGCATATGTCTGCAACCCCAGCACTGGGAGAGAAGGAAGGGGGATGGGGACAGGAGGATTCCTGAAGCTCACTGACCAGCCAGCTTAGCCAAAATGATGAGCTCCAAGTTTAGTGTGAGACCTTGTCCCAAAACGTAAGGTGGTGAGCAACAGAGGAAGCTACCCCACATTAACTTCTGATGCGCGTGCGCGTGCACACACACACACACACACACACACACACACACAGCTATGATGTCCAAGGCCAGAGCCCATGTGTGCCATTTCCCTCGTCTCCATTTTGTACCCAGGTTTCACCAGGTTAATGTCACCTCACATGCACATCCACCCCAATTAGCTTCTTTTGTCTAAGGTGTCACAAGGCTGTGCCCCCTCCCTCCATACATAATTCTTGTTGTTATTCATGACACATTCGTGAGTTTAAGACACTTTTCCAGTCTTTTATCTCCCCAGGGACTGGCCCGTTGCCTGCTGTGTAACAGGCCCGCAGCACAGCGACTGGCTCCATGCATCAATGAAGAAAAGAATGCATGAATATATTTAGCCCGATGGCTTGAACAGAGCGAACATCCCTCGGATTCTTCCTTCCCCAGCTGAAGAATCCTGCCACTGATGCTTTTTCCTGACAAGCCTCTTTTTCTGAATTTCCCATCAAAGTATCAGCAAGAACATCAAGCGCAGCATCCAAGGGTCAACAAAGAATGTGGCCTGGGCTGACCCAGGAGGTGGCGCCTGAGTAAGAACTGTTCAGCTGGCACCCCAGCCTTAATGCCCTCCCCGCCCACTCTCAAGCTGGAAGCCCAGGCCACCAAGCCTGGAAACAGGGGTGGGCTTAGACAGGGCCCTTTGACTAGGAAACAGGAGGCCCAGAAATGCAGTCTGGCCCGACCGCCTCTTGGTTGTGAACTTGGGTGGGTCCCTCGCCCCACCGTAACCCAGACCTTAGTTACACTTCCTTGAAAGCACAGGCGTGGCTGGGTGGGCCTCGAGAAAGCTTGCCTTCAGAATTCCTCTGTTCTGATACAAGGATGGGTGAAGGGTAAGGAGACTGAAGGCCACGTAAGTGGAGAGTCATTGGTGAAGCACACTTAGGAGGTCTCACTTCAGCTCTGTCAATATTCACTCGTCTGAACAGCCACCCAGAAGCAGAACACAGCTCCCGGAGCCTGGACTCCTCCTACCTGGTAACTTTCTCCCCGGAGTCTGACAGCCCATGCATGTACTGAGTTAGACACCCACACTCAGGGCCTGAGCCTCTCTGGCTGACAGGCACTGAGGCTGTGGGAAGCAATCTGGAGAAAGCATGTCCTCTGCATGAGGTTGGCAGAGAGTAGCCTTGACCCCCAACTTCTCAGATCTGCAGCCTCCACACAGGGGCTGGAGAGATGGCTCAGCACTCTAGAACACTTGTTCTTCCAGAGGACCTGAGTTCAATTCCCACCACACACAGGGTGTCTCATAACCACCAGAAACCCCAGATCCAGGGGGTCCCACACCTTCTCCTGACCTCCACAAGTACCAGGCGCACAAGTGCATCCACACTGGCAAAATATTCATATGCATAAAATAAATAAATATAAAATATAAAATAATTAATTAAAAACATAAAACACAAAAACATAGTGAAGCTTCTGGGAAGCCATGAGCACCACACCTGGAATGAAAAGTCAGCAGGGCCATACCCATGCTGGGGCAGAAACCAAGGCATTTGGTGCAGAGGAAAGTGGGCCTAAGAAAACCAAACTAAGCCCCTATAGAGACAGCCACACAGAACCACGGGGCCGAGGTGGGAACATCCGACATCACACAGCTGGAGGGACCTTGGACTCACCTGCCTAACATATCCTGAGGAGATGATGACACCCATGCCCAGGGACACATGGGAGCCACCTAGGCCAGTGTCCCTGAGGCCATGACCACCATGAGTTGTTGTTGGACTTCTGCCCTCCTGAGCTACCCTGCTTCTACCAGATCACAGCCTCTCTTCCTTCCAGACCCAATGCCAGGCTTCCTCCAAAGCCAGGGCTAGGCTGGCCTCAAAGCTGAGATCAACTGTGAACTCACTGAAAGTATTTCTCAAGCAGTGAGGCAGACCAGTGCGTAAAGGTGCTCGCCACCAAGTCTGAGTCCCTAAATCCAAGCCCTCACTCAGGCATGGCAGAAGGAGAAAATGGATTCCCCTGACCTCCACACATATACTGTGACACTCATGTACCCATTGTGCAGGCGTGCGCGAGAACACACACATACACACACACACACACACCAATGTAATAAATCTTTATAAATAAAGTTATCTTTTGATAAGGAAAGCAAGTGCTTCTCAGAATTGAGCATGGGTGTCCTGAGGCACTTTTGAGGGCGTGCGCCCCTAACCAGCCTGCAAAGCCACAGGTGCCTGGCTTTCAGAAAGATACTCTTCCTGCATTACCTTGCGGCAGGGGCTCTAAGCTAGCGACACTGTCCCATTAGGGTTGGACCTGCAAAGTCCCTCCCAGACTTGTGTTTGAACGCTCAGTCCCCAGCTGCTGGCACTACTGTGGGAGGCTGTGGAACCAACAGGATGTGGAAAACTAAGCCATCAAAGGGTGGCCTGTTGTAGAGAAAGGCCACCCCTGATTCCTGCCTCTGGCTCTGCTTCCTAGTCTTCAATGAAATGAACAGCCTTCATCACACGCTCCCACTGTCACCAAAGGCTGCCCCACCATGCCGTTCCTGTCATAGGGACTGAAATCTCTTCGTCCATAAACCCAAACAAACCAATCCTCCGGGCGCTGTCTACCGAGTCCCCCTGTCAGGTCACTGTTACAGAGATACAAAAAAAGCCAGTTCATACCAAAAACTGACACTGAGCCAGGTGTACTGGCACACGCCTTTGATCTCATTACTTGGGAGGCAGAGGCAGGTGGATCTCTGCGAGTTCCAGACCAGTCTGGTCTATGGAGTAAGTTCTAGAACAGGCTCCAAAGCCACAGAGAAACCCTGACTGAAAAAATTCAACAACAAAAAGACAAAACAAAAACTGACACCAGTGCCTCCAACACCCAGCAAAAGGAAGCCAACTGTACACCTTCAGAGCACAGGACCTGCACAGGCTTAAATGCCTGAGTGGCCAAGTGAGGGAAGGCCTGCTCTCTGCCCCTCCCTGCCTGCCTCTGTGAGCACGGACACCAGCCAGGCGGTACGTGTGCCCCGGGAGAGGAAGTGGCACAAGGGGTATTTTTGTCAACAAGGTGGCACCATGCTGGCGCCTGGACACTAGCTGTGCCTGAACTGGTGCCCAGGGGCAACAAGTTTCCCAGGCAGCATTCAGGCAGTGCCCAGAATGGCGTCTCATTGTCAGAGGGTGGGGACGGGAAGGCTATGTGCCTAGTCACTTGAGAGCAGGTGAGGAAAGGGATCCATCCCCAGGCAGCCTTGTCAAGCTCCATGTGAAAAGCCATCCCTAGACCTGTGAGAGCAGGAGCCACACACAGCAAAGTGCGCTTACCTTCTGGAGGCTTAGTCACCTCCTCCCCCTCATCTTCCTCTGAGGGAGGAGAAGAGAGACAAGAGGAGGAGAGGCAGGAAGAGAGGGCAGACGATAAAGATGAGAGGAAGATCCCAGAGGAGAAAGAGAAAGAGAAAGAGAGAGGTTATCAGGATTACATTTAGAGAAAGAATTTGCTGAAGACCGGGAGGCTGGAGGCTGAGATCCTTCTCTACACAGGACCCCTGAGCGCAGGGCCATGGTGAAGCACTCAGGAGCCAGGTCCCGCCCAGCCTCCGCAGCCAGGGCTTGCGTGAAAATATCAGGTAGTGGCATGCTGGCTAGCCAGAGAGAAGGCCTCTGGCCCTTCATCTCTGTGATGGCTGGGTGTGTCTGCCCATGCTCGAGCATCCTAAGTGGAGGCCGTGTCTCAGTGTCTGCATTGTTCACAAATGCATATTACTACCCTCTTACCTGGCTGGATCACTCTTCTGGTGACTAAGGAAAAAAGGAAAAGTTGACCTCCAAGAGCTCCAACTCAGCTTTAAAACTAGTGTCACATTCTAGCTTAGCAGACTCCAAATTGCTATTAAAAGTCCCAGGACCTGTCTCCCTCCTCCACAGAAAGAAATTTGGGAATGGCAGGAAATAGGGGGGCGGGTCTGGTACTCATTCACATCAGATCCGTTCCCAAACATGGTCATCCACCCCATAACCAGCATAGGTGCCTTTTGGGACAGCCCAAAAAGTCCCTCAGAGCCAGATTTCTACTCTGAACATCAGGGTCAAAGGCTGCTGACACCGGGCATGTGAACACAGGGATGAGCAGAGTCTGCTTCTGGGTAGCAGGCACCTTTATGGGCAGAGAAGACCTAGAGTTGGCTGCTGGGCGTGACCCATTTCTCAGGCAAAACTTTGTGAGTGGGGGGGGAATAACCCAAATGCCTAAGCTCTAGCCTCTGATGTCACCAGGGTGCTCAGCAAGGAGCCACTGTAGTAGGGGGAGAGGCTGTCACCAAAGTGGTGTCAGGCAAGAACACCCCAATGCCTGCAGAGCGAACCCCACAAGCATCACTTCAGTGTGGTTCACAGTCACGGCCTCCTCATTTCCAGGAAGGTCCCCCAAAACCTCTGCCGTGCGACCTCTAGTCAGAACACCTGCTCAGGCTACCAGGGTCTCCTGGCCTTCCTTGCCATCTCCCTCCCTCCCTCGCCATCACTCACCACCTGTGGGGTGCAGTAGGATGTCCGCTGGGTTGTGGGGTTTCAGACCCAGGGCAGACAGGGGTGTCTTGGCCAGACCTGGAGGAGAGCGCACTGTGTGGGAAGAAGATGGAGACACAGGAAGTGATACACCATGGTAAGGGCGTGTACTGCTGAGGTCCCGGCAACCAAGAACCAGCCCTGAATCCCCCTCCCTCCCCCTGCTGAGATGGCTCCCCTGCCTTCCCTGCCTTTGTGTTAATTCACATTTCAGCCTGAAAGGGAGACAGTCAGGACTGACACCCCTGTCCTGACCCTTCCCTGCCCTTGGGAGAAGGCTAAGGCTCCTCTCCACAGCTACAGTCCCTTTACCTTATGAAGGCTTATTAGACACAGCAGGCTCTCCTTCCCCAGCATCCTCTACCACACACATATACACACACACACAGCACACGCACACACACAGCACGCGCGTGCACACACACACACATATGCACGCACGCACGCACACACGCACACATGCACACAGAGTCCTTGCAAGCCAGGAACACAAATGTAGGACGAGAAAAAATTAGTCTCATGAGGACCACAGGCAGGGACCTCACCATCCCTGAAACTTAGAAGCCCCAGGACACGTGGCCCCTGGAAAATCGCAAGAGAGGCCTTGTCAGAGTAAGGCTTGGTACAGGAGTCTTGGTACTCTGGGAGGAAAAACTAGTACTCTTCTCTCAAGAGCATGGCTTCCTGGGTGAAATGAGGTTCCTCACGAGTGGCCCATCTGGGTTACAAGTGTCACATATCACACAAGGTCAGAAAGGGCCACCCAGCTTTTTTCCCATCCACCAAGGGCTTCGAGCTGAGCAACAGGGGTGGTATCGTGCCCAGTCACAAGGTAATCCAGTGGCAGTACCATGTATCCCAGCACGTCTCTGAGAAGAAGTAAAGAAATAAGGACTAGGGCTCCTGTCAGGAATCCCAACAGCCAGGAGAAAACACAGTCCCTAAGGACATGCCCTACTCTGCATGGCTCTCAACAGAAGAGGTGTGGCCTTCATATACCTGGAGGTGTGGTCTTCATATACCTGGAGGTGTGGCCTTCATATACCTGGAGGTGTGGCCTTCATATACCTGGGATCCAAACTGGGCTCCACAGTCGTTACTTAAGAACAAACAGCAACAACAAAGTACCATCCTTCAGTGTGGGCAGCAGGCACAGCTTGTGTGTGTGCGTAGGTGAATACACATAGTGTGTGTGTGTGTGTGTGTGTGCATAGTTGAACACACACACACACACACACACACATACACACACCAGGGGGCATCACAGGTACAGATGAGACCTGCTTCTGTACTCCACCTTGTCTCTGTCCCTAGGCACCCCAAGGGACAAACGTGACACAAACTTCCACAGCTGAGTCAGGCAAGGCCTTTCCTTGTTCTCTCAACATTATCTCCCTACACCCCACACTGCTAACACCATCTTTTGCTCAAAAGCACTTCTCTGTCACTTAGTACTGTTTGTCACCCGAATGCCAGTTTAAATGGCATCATCATGGAGGAATGAGCTGCTCCTGTGAACAAGGTTTATGGGAAAAGCCCCATCCTGGGCTAACATCCGCTGCCCAGCAGGTGCATCTGAGGGGCAGGGTACCAAGGAGAAAGGGATGGGAGACCAGAAATAGTAGAAGCTTTGCTTGGTTTCTCCCTTCCACCCCGTCTGTGGTTTCCCAGACCCAAGCAATGTGGTCCTTATGTTGAGGCAAGGAGTGGGCGGCTCTGAAGACAGGCGCCCTCTCCTTCCTGAGAGAAACATTCCTTGCATTTCTCCGCCTTCCAACCTCTCGCCCTAGCCCTAGGCATTTATGAAACTTCTGACTTATATTTGTCCCCAGGGCACGCATAACTGGCCACCAATGAGGAGAGAAACAGCAGAACCCAATTCTGGTACAATTAACGTGGCTTTCATTCCCAGCAGGTGATGCCCAGCCCTCAAGGCTGCTGGACACAGCCGTGAGTGGAAGGAGTTATAAAGGTAAAAGGTTAAGGCCTAGTCACAAGAAGCCACAAGGCCATCTCTTGAGCAGAGTGCCCTGGGTCTGTACAACCATGGCTCGAAGCTCAACCTGGACATTTGCAGTTGACTAATCTGGACCGGGCTGTGCTAGGTATGCAGAAAACACACTGCAATTCAAAACGTGCAAAAAGTCGCACAAAATAACATTTTAATTTGTCAGTATTTTTTTGTTTTTCGTTTTTGTTTTTAAGAGAGGTTCTGGGTCTCAAACTTGCAATTCCCTCTGCTTCAGCCTCCTGAATGATAAAATTACAAGTGTGTACCATCGTACTTGGCTCACTTTATTTTGCTTGTGTTTTGTTTTTGTTTTCCGAGACAGAGTTCCTCTGTACAGGCTTGGCGGTCCTAGAACACATTCTATAGGCCAGGCTGGCCACGAACTCACAGGGATCCTCCTGCCTCTGCTGGGATTAAAGGCATGCACCACCACTGCCAGCAGCAACAGCTATTTTCAAAATACCAGTATCACTAACGCAATATTTTAGATTGGAGTTATATAAAAACATTTCTAACATTAATTTCAAGGGTATCCTTTTTTTTGAGGGGGGGATTTTTGAGACAGGGTTTCTCTGTGGCTTTGGAGGCTGTCCTGGAACTAGCTCTTATAGACCAGGCTGGCCTGGAGCTCACAGAGATCCACCTGCCTCTGCCTCCAGAGTAGCTGGGATTAAAGGCATGTTCCACCAACGCCCAGCTCATGAGTATCTTTTGAAAGTAAATTCTCTGTGTGCACATATGTGGTATGTTCACGTGTGCACACATAGGTAGTATGTTGACGTGTGCGCCTGCAGCATGCACATGTGGAGGCCAGAGGATGGCATCTACATCTTTCTTTATCTCTTTCCATCCAACTTTTCGAGACTGGGTCTGTGGTTTGGTGAGGCTGGCAGCCAGCTCCGGGGGTCCTCTTGTCCTGTACCCTAGAGCTGAGACTACAGGTGCCCCTAGCTTTTTCGTGTGGAGGTGCTAAGGACCCAAACTCAGGCTTTCATTAGTGTATAGCAAGCACTTTGCCCACTAAGTCATCTCTCTAGCACTCTTATAACATTTCTTCTACAATGTCTCCCTAAAATATTGATATGAAATACTGTCTACCCTATTGAAATGCCAATTTTTCAGATTTAGTTAAAAGTTACTGCAATTGATTTCACTAGTGTCCTGACACAGGGAATTTTAAATCACAAGTGCGTGTGTGTGTGTGTGTGTGTGTGTGTGTGTGTGTGTGTATGTGCGCGCGCGCACGCGCGTGAGCATACACACGTGCTCATTCCACACACTCTACTGGGCATCAGAAGCCATGCCTCCCAGGACGACCACAGTCACAGCTTCAACCTCCCATATGCCTGGGATAGTGGCCCACACATGCAGGCCATATTCTGTCCCTGTGCGGGACAGCCACACCCCAGAGGATGCACAGCTAAGTTCAGTCACCTTTTCCTACTGACTTTTTCTCTTTCTCGGGGACTCATGGGCAGCTCAGGCCAGTCCCAGCCTACCTAAGCACCGAGCATTGCCCATCTCTACTTTTTCTGCCACCCAGGCCTCTCATGGGAACCCTGGGTTTCCCACCACCTTGTATGACCCTATCAATTCCCCTTCAACAATCTCCCCCAATTCCTCTCAAGGCAATTTCCCCTACAGAAAGGAACACTGACCACCCTGGGGCTCATTCAGCTCTCTGTCTGTCTGTCCTTCAGAGACCGGCTCTCCAGTGGGTACACTGGGGGTGGAAACTCAAACCCCTTCTAGAGGCCGGGAAGAGCATAAGAGCGGATATGCCCACGCCAATTCTTTCTTAGTAGAAGTGCCACAGGATGCCAGAGGTGAAGATGACTGGACACAGACAGGCAAGGCGTCAGAAACAAGAGCAAGGACAAGTCACAACTGTCAGTTGGGAGAGGATTTGTCAATGGTGTTGCATGGGGAACACACACACACACACACACACACACACACACACACACACACACACAGACCTCCATAAGAGAGGAGCCAGGACCAACAGTCAAACAGAATGGATGCTAAGTCCAAGATGGTATCACACTTGGGTTGAGAGTAGCCTGGGGTGAGCTGCTGAGTGAAAAGCCCTTCCCACCTCCTCTGACTCTCTCCCCGCCCACCCCACACCTGTGACAATCATACAGCCTACTGAGGACACAAGGTGGGGAAGAAGACAGGGTTAGCAGGTTGCTCTTACCCCCACTGGGTGGCGGGCTGCTTGGGGAGGTCCCCTCCATCTCCTCAAAGGCCTCCTTGTAGCTATGCAGATGGGGCTGCAGGAGAACAGAAGGGTGGAGAGAAGGAAGCTCTGAGGAGAGGCTCCTCTTCAGGTGATCCTGGGCATGAGGGCAGCAAGCTTGGCAGCTCGCACATACCCTGTCCAGCTTGAGTCTCCACCTCGCCCAGGGAAGCCCCAACGCTGGCCACTCACTGCCTCAACCACTCCTTGTTGGTGGCTGAGTATGGGGAGTGGCTGTTTGCAAGGCCACACTAAAGCCTAGGCTGAACTATGTCAGAACAGGGGCACAGAGCTCTGCTATGCTGGAGGCTCTGAGGGGGCTCTCGGAAATGCAGGGAATGAGGGGTTTTTAACAAACTCCCAGGCAGTTCTTCTGCACATGGAACTTCGAGACCCACCGCGACTGCTGACTACTGAAATGTCTCCACAGTGGAATCATTTGGGCACAAAAATGAAACATCCTAAGAGGCTTATTTCTCAAAAGCCAGTCTACCTGCCCCACTTCGGACTGTAAATCTTGAGGTCATGTATGCCACCTCCAGGATGCTTATCGCCTCCCTAAAGACCTTTCTTTGAGGATCAAGAAGGGAACTTCAGTTTCAGTGTTAAAGCAAGCTGGGTACAAATGTTATTGAAGAGAGGAGACCTGGGGTGAGGATGCCGAAAGGGAGAAATCACTGCATTTACTGGTGAAGCAATAGCAGCTGACCCTCGAGCTCCTGGAGATGCACCACAGACTCTGTTTCCTGCTGTGGTCTCAGGACTCATCAACTCAAGGACTCACCTCTTTGGGTCGCCCTCCTGGGTTGAGGGCAATGGTAAGAGCCAGCTCAGGGGAGACACACTGGACCGGGGAGCGGATCCCAGGACTACGGGGAGATGTGGCCTCTGGAGACTGGTTCTCATACTGCCCGTCACTGGCTGCCCGTCTCCGGAGCGGGGCTGGGGGCTCTGCAGGCTGCCTCTCCCGAGCCTGAACCCCTGGGGGGGGGAGGGCAGGGTATGGAGAGTAATGAGCACACTAATGAATGATGCAATCCCACCTAACAACACCCCCTCACACAAAGGCAACACCTCAGCTGGGGGGCTAAGCTGGAGGGAACCACATGCCCTCAGTCCCTCACCATGCCTTCCTGTCCCCAACTCAGCTCAGACCCTGAATTTTCCCCAGTATGGTGGGGTAGACGGTAGAGGCTGCCTAGCCTGCCCTCTGCCTTCAAGAGGAGTCTCTACGCTGCGTAGGATTTGGACCAAGAGCACAAAGAATTGATACAAGAAACAGATGTCGGCTCCTTCCAGCCCCCAGAGGCAAAAGGCCAGAGCTTCCAGAGGAGGGGAGGGAGGGTCTCCAAGGCAACTGCATCAACCAACAAGCAACATGGAGCCTTTGGGAAGGACTTTTGGAAAGAGCTAAATTGCATCACCGCACATGGTGCTCCCAGTGGGAAACAAAGGAATGACCAAGTCACACTCTGAAGTCTCCAGCCACACTGGGTTCTGTGGCAGTTCTGATCTCAGGGGTTCCCTGGCTTTCATCCACCGCAACCCCTGAAACCTCTACCCAACTTCCCTACAGTAGCCCCTTAGGAGCCCTCTTCCTTCACCAACCCACGGTGGCTGCAGCCATGGTGGAGGCCAGGCTCCCGCCATCCCCTACCCTGGCAAAGGGCAAGCAAATGAGAGCAAAGGCTCCATCTTCCTGTCCCCACTTCCTGTTTAGCCCACAACAAAGGCTGCCCATGTTAGCCTCACCCTGCCTCCTCCCTGTCTTCTCTCCTCACAGCTGGGCCAAGGCATGGAATCTATTATTTCACTCTGCCGGCTTCCAGAATCCTAGAATACTGACTTCCCAGGTCCCAGGAGCCAAGGCCCAACCCTGAGAGTTGGCTCCTAGGCCTAATTCCCTTAAATTCTCATCTCTGCCTCATCGACACCAGAACTAAGGGGCTTAGGTCACATGAGCTTGGGACATGAATACACATTTGGGACCCCCTCCCTAGTTACAAGTGGGAGTGTGTGCATACACACAGGCATGTATAAACACACACATGCAATGCTGGCCTTTAGGAACACAGCCCGGACAGCCTGGTAGGACT
The DNA here is from genome assembly GCF_017639785.1 of Mesocricetus auratus. Lineage (NCBI taxonomy): Eukaryota > Metazoa > Chordata > Mammalia > Rodentia > Cricetidae > Mesocricetus > Mesocricetus auratus. The sequence goes on along the minus strand of NW_024429194.1, from coordinate 34,507,351 downwards.
CGCCCTTACATAGCCCGAATCCCCTCATTCTCTATAGTGGGATCTGCACAGCCCAGGTGGTCCCCAAACCTTAGTTTGCCACAGCCACAAAATGGTTGCCATGGCCTGCACTACTCAGGAACCTTCCTGCTTAACAGGAACAGCAGAATGTGGGCTGGGGCAGAGCCACTTTGCTCACACAGAGTTACTGTGGTCCATAGGCATGTGCTCAGTGATGGAGGCTCTGGGGGCCTGCCAGGGGCTAGCAAGACCGGCTGCCCATGGTGCATGCCAGATGCTGAAGGTAGAAGGCACACCAGAGTCTCCATGTGTGCTGTTACTCAGAAGCAGCCCTGCCTACCTGCACAATGGAGACCAAAACAGAGGGCATCCTGCTGGTCCCAAACAGCTCTGCTCAAAGCAAACAAGCCCCTAACCTCAGAACACCCTCATTTCCAGGAGAGGAAAAGAGGGCGTGTCAGTCCAGAGCGGGAGCTGCTGGGAGAATCTACAGGGAGTCAAGGGAGGAGGTGGCTCTGGACATCTGGAGCCACATCAGACTCTGCCAGCAACTCTAAGCTCCCAGAACTCAGGCTGCCTCTGGCCACAGCCCTCTTCTCTTTCCTCCAACCAGGCCCTGCTCAACTCAGGCCTCTGGGAAGTGTGAGCCAGCCCTAGCCCTGTTTCTGGGCTCCTTCCTGGCAGAAACATCAGAGGGAAGCACACATGACCACAGCTTTTCTAATACTGTTGTGACAAAGGAGCAACTTTCCAAAAGTTCTGGGGGTATGGAGTTGAGTTGAGTTCCCAGGTGAAAGGAAACACATAAGAGCTGCCTTTGGGTCAAGGGTCACCTCCATACTGCCATCACCACCACCACCACATTCTCTGGCAATCTCTTTGCTTTTTCAAGAGTAGCCACTTCCTTGCTTGGGGGCCCTGCACTGGCTTTTGAAAAGGCTGTCTGTTTCCATTGGAGTCACACTCTAGAAGGGGCAGAGAACATTCTCACCCATCCTTTCTTGGCACTGCCTCCCAGGGCCAGAGGACAATAGTGAGGGCTGAGGCTGTTCTGCATGTGTGGTGAGTCACCAGTAGAGGACATAGACCTGCCCAAGGTAGACAGGCACTTGAAAGCAAGTGTAGCTGAGTCATTCAGCTCCCTTCCCTGCCACTGGCAGGATGGCACATGGGAGCATCCTCTGGCCAGAGGCAGGGGAATGGACCAAATGATCTCCAAAGAGCGAGGAGACTGCAGGACTAACTTTCTTCTCACAGAAGAGGAAAGACCCTCACATTCCACTCCCACAAGGCTGACCATTCCCAGAGAATGGTCCATGGCACCAGCAGCCAGTCAGGGCACTTAGTCTTGGAATACAGTGTCTCACTGTTATCCCCCTTGGCAAGCCCATAGCTAACCCAGAGTGCCTGGAGAGCTATGGCCCTCTCTTTAGTCTTTTTCTATGAGAAGGAGCCTGACACAGTAGAGGGGAGAGAAGAGAGCTTCATTGTTCCTCAGCCAAGTGGTGACTCTGGACACCAGCTGACAGCCAGGGCCAGAGAGAGAGAGAGAGACAGAGACAGAGACAGAGACAGACAGACAGAGAGAGAGAGAGAGAGAGAGAGAGAGAGAGAGAGAGACAGAGAGAGAGACAGAGACAGACAGAGACAGAGAGAGAGAGAGAGAGAGAGAGAGAGAGAGAGAGAGAGAGAGAGAATGCACAGCCCTCTCACATCCCACAAACTACAGAACATTAAAAACGGGCCTTCTCCCTGTGCATACCTCCACTAAGAATTTCCTCAGTTCTTTCTCCCCAAGCCTTTGTTTGCTACATGCACACAGGCAGAAGAGCTCTCCTTTCTCTCTCTCTCTCTCTCTCTCTCTCTCTCTCTCTCTCTCTCTCTCTCTCTCTCTCACACACACACACACACACACACAGTGTGTGTCTTAGCCCCCCAGGAAGGGCCACAGGACACTGCAGTGGTGTGATTTTAGTGATCTGGTTGGTCCCTAACTTTCCCTACAGCAGGCTTTAGGGCCAGTGGAAGCTGAGTAGGAAAAGAGAAACCATCAATGGCTCTGGAAGGTTCTCCCCAGCAGCTGCTCAGTACTGAGAAGAGGGATGCTGTGATGGGAAAAAGGTAGCCTTTCAACTCATAATGCACAGGCACTTAGTCCTGTGTCAGCCTCTAATGACTATTTTACCTGGGACTGGCTGGCACCTATCTTCCCCACCGCCTTATGAAGACAGATGGTTCCCACAGCCTGAGAGCTGCCACATACACCTAGGAGCAGTGTTGAGTCAGCCTCTGCCCTCACTGCCCCCAAGACAACGCTGTACCTAGGGGAACAGTTCTCTGTCCAAAGTACCCTATGGGTTTAGACCTAATAACATGCATGTGCATATACATCTGTATAGAGAGATCTATATATAAACACACACACACACACACACACACACACACACACCACTTTGGCAAAGCACTGCCACCCTTTCAGAGTCACATAAATATATACCCAAAGTCACACAGTGACACCACAGGCATCAACACAGACCTTTCCCACGGGCCCAGATACTGGTCTCCCCCACCCCCACAGACCCAACTCTTCTTTCCAGTCTTCCGATTTCCAAAAGACTGGATTCCTCAGCTCCAGGTGGTAGGACTGGGTGTCCGGCCGCATGCCCAGCTCTCCAGAAGTAAGGGGATCCAGGATGGAAGCCACCTGCTGGGCCAGGGTACTAGAAAGCCACACGCGATCACACTAGCAGCTCCAGGGCAAGCCATGCCAGCTCCCCTCGGGACAGGTCCGCTGTCCCATAACCTGAATAGACCCTGGTCCCAGCTTAATACTACATTCCCCACTGCTGGGCCAAGAAAAAGGCAGACGGAGAAGAAAGGAGAGGGAAGGGACAGCCTGGTAGGACCACCTCCTGCATATCAGTGGACTAGGACAGAAGAGTCCATGGGGCATCAGATGCTGCATTGCCATAAGGAGCAGAGGACCCCTTGCCTGGAGCTGTGTAAGGCTGTGGCATTGGAGGAGCCTGGGTACATGGCCTCCTCCCTGATACTGGCCTTCAGGCAGGAGTAAGTAAACAGAGGATGAGAGCCTAGCAGCCTGCCTGACCTAGAGGCTGCACGTCCCAGAGCTGACATAGTCCTAGAATAAACTAACAGGAGGTTGATGCAGGACCAGCACATCCGCGGCATGTTGCAGCACCATGCCACATATGCAAGGCAGGGCTTTCAGACTGGGGACATGGGTTCCGAGCAGTGGAGGCTCTAGACAGGCACAGGCGGGGTGCAGGCCACGGATCCTAGCATCAGAGGGGCATTGTGCAGCAGGGACTGGGCCATCTCCTCCTGGGTGACATGTGATGGTCCCAGAGAAAACACAGCCTGGCTCCTCCAAGTCTTGGCCCTGAAACTCAAACCATCTCAGCTGGGGTGCCTGAGGATAAGCGACTGGGACCCTCATTGGGCACCTCACTGGAAAGACCAGCATCTCCACAGGACATTCTGAAAGTTCCCATAATTACTTCGGACCCCGTGCCCAGCAGGCAAGGCCAAGCTAAAAGCATCGGGCCTGCAGCCAAGCAGAAGGGAGGGAGAGCCTAGGAGAGGGGGGAGGGAGTGAGAGCTAAGAAAGAAGGGAGAGGGAAGAGGATGAGAATAGGACAGCAGAAGCCACTTATAGGAGAGGGGTAGGGGAGGCAGAAGAGAAAGGATGGCGAGAAAGGTATGGAAGGCGTCTCACGGGAAAGAGGATGAGAGGGAAGCTGGGAGCTGCAGCAGGAACCCACCAGAGACGGAGGCAGATCGGAGCCGGTGGGGAGGCGAGGGTCGGAAGCTGCCACTCTGCCTCAGGCCCTGCAGCCTGGCATTGTACACTGTCCCCCCACACCCCAGGGGAGCCGGCAGGAAGGGGATGCACCAGGCACAGAAAGCACCCCACCGATGCCACGGGGGACACAGAACACATTGAGAATGCAGGGGACAAGGCATTAAACAACAAGAAACAGAACAAAAACAAAGAAAAAATCAGGGTTAGTCGTTGTTCTGACTCCAGGATAGGGCCACACACTGGAGGGAGGCGGGCTGGGAGGGAGACAAAAAGACAGGGTGGTCCAGGGTCTCTGCCCCTCTGAAGGGCAGGTGGCTTTCCCGTCTAACCCCAGTAGCAGCCTGGGGACGTCAGTTTGCCTGCCTCCACAGTCAGCCTAGGCCATCCAAGAGCCCCCTTTGCTCTCAAGGTCACCACCCCCTTCTGAACCCGGGATGTTCTACCAGTCTGAGACCCAAGGTCACACCCCTTGCATCCCTTAGCTTGGTATAATTGTCACACTAGCCTGAGCAACCCTCTCCTCCTGCAGCCACTGGGGACTAGTGGAGGCCTTGGGATAAACCTACGGGATGCTGGAGAAGGCCCTGCTGCATCTCTTTGTCCTCACCCTCCCTGATTAGCAAGCTGCCTCTGTGTCTCAGGGCCTGCACCAGAGGCTGGCACTTCCCATGTGCCATCCATCGGGCCCACACCTGCTTCACAGCTCCCAGTCTTGCTAAACTCCAGCCTCTTCCCTTAGTCACTGACTGCTAGAATGTGACCTTCTCAGAAGCCTCGCAGGCATTTTACACCGAACTCCCTCTAAGTCAGCTCCTCCCTAGTCCTCACGTCATCCAGGAACACCTCTATTATTTAGTTGTTCGGGACAAGTGCCTAACTTTGTTCTTTTCTTACATTCCACATCTAGTTGATTTGTAAATCTTCCTGGCTGAACCTCCCAAACAGTCTGCCATTTTCCTCCCATCTCCGCACTTGCACGCCGATCGATAGCAGCAGCATCTGAAAGGACCTCCCTCCTCCCATCTTGGCCATACAGATACTTTTAGAAGCCGGGTGATGTCACTGTTTGGACCAAATCCTTTCTAAGGCTTCTCAGAACACACACACCAAAACTCCCAAGTTCTTAGGATCACCTGCCAGACCAAATTTAAGCTGGCTCCATTCCCATTACCTCTTAGACCTCATGTGGGTCACTCTGCTCCAGCCATTCCAAGCACACTCCTGCCTCAGGGGCTTTGCACAGACCACTCCAGATAATTCGGTCCTTGGCTGCCCAGTGAAGTCTTTCCTGACTGTGCCAAGCACCCTCTCATCTTCCACTCCCCTGCTGGCACATCTCTGCCTTATCTCTAAGGCATTTAACCTTCCACCTAAAATATTATAACATTTCAGCGGCCAATTCTGCCATGAGGGTAAAGGTTTTATTAGTTGTCAACATTTTCCCAGCTCCTAGACTACCAAACAGCCCAGACTAAAGCTCATATTGAACAATGAACCGAATGGGCCTTGAACTCAGCCTGGTATGCAGAATGAACTATCAAAGCTGTTTCTCAATCCAAACCCTAAAGCTGGCCACCAGAACGCCACTCCATTTTTCTCCAGCCTCCTCAGTTTTATGGAGTATCTGAACTCTCAGATGAGCCACAATGCTCAAGAGGTCCCCGGGCCCCTTTTCTGTCCATCACTTCCTTTCTTTCCTCTTTCTTCCTTCTCTTTCCATCTCTACCTCAAAAACGTGAGCACAACACTTAACCATTACAGTTTCCAATGCTCTGTTCCCCACCTCAACAACCACTCTGTCCCCTTTTATCATAAAACCACTCCAAAGAGTAGTTGGCAAGCTGTCCTCACTCCTCTTCCACGCCGTCCCCAATCGCTCAGGGTCTGGCTTCTGTCACCAGCACTCAACTGAAAAGATGCCTTTGAAGATCCCCAGTCTACCTCATTGGCCAGCAGGATGGGTTTCTCTCCCCACCCCCAACCCCATAATCCCACCATTTCTCCTTCAACTCCTTTCCCAACTTGACTTTGAATGACACACTGCACCAGGCTCCTGTCACCACTCTGAGCACTCATACTGAGATCCTGCTATGTCTTTGTGTCCCTTGTGGCCATTTTCCTGAGTTTTCTCTCTTCTACATGCCTATGACACAGGCCCCCTCCAAGTTCACAGCATTAACCTCCACAGTTAAGAGAAGATTCTAGAATCTATAGCATTTCAAACCATATACCTCTATACCTAGAGAGCCTCCATCACCTTAGCAGAATCTACAACTCCATCTCCTATCACGTCAGCCTCCTTTCTCTCACCCTCTGTTAAGGAGGCTACACTCTTATGTTCACAAATCCTTAGACCAGTAGTTCTCAACCTTCCTGAGGCTGCAACACTCTAAAATAGTCCCTCATGTTGTGGTGACCCCCCAACCATAAAATTATTTTCATTGCTACCTCATAACTACAATTTTGCTATTGCTATGAACTGTAATTAAATATGTGATGTGTAGGATATCTGATATGCAAGCCCTGTGAAAGGGCTGTTCAACCCCCAAAGGGGTCACAACCCACAGTTTGAGACTGCCTTAGGCCATCTTGAATATACCCCTTCTCAATGGTCCATTTGTAAGTGCATTGGTTCTGCTCCCTTAGTTCTCATGGCATCACCTAGTCTCTTCCATAACTACAGTCAGTGGTCTAATCCAGGGCTCCATCACCAGGTCTATCTGATAAGCACCGGCATCTTCCGGGCCAAGGCACTGCTGCTTTGCTGCCATTCTGCTAGGACCTACCAGACACACTTCCAGAAATACCACTGACCATGGATTGTTCTCCAGACTAAACCACCTAATGATTTCTTCCATCACTGCTCAGCACATCCAATCATCTCAGTTTGAGATTTGAGACCATTCTGACACAGGGTGGCAGCTTCCCTTTGTGCTCCATAGCCACTCACTGCTCTGTGAACATGACGTATGCCCTACTAGAACCCACTCTACCCAGGAACCTCACTCACCTCCGAAACCACTGTACTCATCACGGCTGAACTGCATACTGAGTCCCATCACCACCACCTTCCAACATCTCTAGACAGTAATGACCTCTCCATTTCTCCCTCATGGAATTGTTTCCACGGCTCTTAATACAGATATCTTCATCCTAAAATTCTAGCTCTCTCCTACACCTGACTCCTTAAGGATAAGATACTCATCTGTCATCTGATAAGGGCTGAAACCTCCACCTCTAGAAGCATCAGACATAGATCCAACCAATCACAGAGTCAGTAGCACGAGATACCTCTCATGGACAGATGCCCCTCTCCCTGCCCCACAACTCAGACTCTTATTTCCTTTTCTCTTCTCATTGCATCTGGCTGGAATATCCAATCCAATATTAGATGACAGTGGTGACAATGGATGTCTATCTTTATATTACACTATAGGTTTCTAGTTAAAGAAACTACCACTACATTATCAGAGCTTAACACTGAAACAAGACAGGGGGTGGGTGGGTCCAAATGGAATGAATTAGGACATAGCACTGGGGTGCGGAGACCAGCCAAGGAGGAAAATGAACACTGGAGGGGTGAACTAGGAGAGACACCAAGTCAAGGGAGCCTCTTCCACAGATCTGGGCTTCCCAGGTAACTCAGTGGAGCCTTACACTCCAGCCTTTTGCAACAGAATGTAAAATAAGCAGGGAGTGGCAGTGCTGGAAGTCTATTAGCCCTGGATCCCAGGATGCTCTACACATTGAATCTTCTTGTGTCTTTCCCTGCATAAGCCACAAAAAGGATGCTAAGGATACTGTGAAAGCAGAACCTTCCAACATAAGAAATTCTGTTCCTGACAGAGCATGGGCCAGACAGGGAATCTTATAGGCCTGGTGACCAGATAAAACTGTCCCCTCTGAAGCTCATCTTATTTCCTAGTTGAGCCGCTTGTATTTGATGGAGAGGAAACAGAGACATGGTGCCAACAATACTCTTATTCTTCCCTGTGACTTCATGGCAGCCAACACCTGAGTGGCTACAGAACACAGAAGTTGACAGAGAAACCTTTGGAAGCTGGGAGGAGAGAGAACCTGAATGGAGGGAGACCTGTTCCGTGGCCCTCCTCCCAGGCCATTAGCAAGCTATAGGACAAGGTTCCAGAAGGGGAAGAAAATTTATCTGCCCCATTCATCTAGAAGCCTCCTGGATCTGCTCATCATTACACTGGGGGTCACTGCTCTTCAGCACCCTGCCACCACTCGATAAAACACTGGGAGGAGACTGATACACTGGGGGAGCTTAGGGGGCCTGTCCTCCTTCCGAAGGAAAGCTGCGAGGGGACAGTTCCAACTGACAGAGTGACCAAGAGCTTGGCCATAGTCAGGTGCCCCATCTGAACCACCACACTGAGTATTTTGCACCAGAGTCACAGAGCTACATACAAGACCAGAGCCTTGAGGCTCAGGTAAAACAGAGATAGCAGTCTGGAAAGGACAGTCCTCCAGGGAGCCAAGGCCCCAACAGCCACACTTCCATTTTGTTGTTGTTGTTGTTGTTTTCATTTTTCCAGACAGGGTTTCTCTGTGTAACAGCCGGTGTTGTCCTAGAAATGTAGACTAGGCTGCTCTCAAACTCACAGATACCTGCCTGTGCCCCCCTAGAGAGCTGGGATTAAAAGCATTTGCCACCACTGCCCAGCAAATGGTCACTTTTTATGGTGTAAATACTTCTATTATGGCCCACTGTAATCTCCCACAGAATAGAACCAAGGGTGGGGGGAGTCTCTAAAGTTCAGGAGCAGGGTGTCCCTACCCCCATCCCAGCCTTGGGGCCAACCTAGGAGCCAATGGTCAGCTGAACTGCCTCCCCAACCTACATCCATCCTTCCCAGGGAGGGCGTCTCCTCCTGCCTTGCAGCTGGCATGGTGACTCAGCTGCCCCTAAATTTAGGAAAAGGAGTGGCGGGCATAGCCGGCTGCCTGCCTTCCTCTTCTCCCCAAGATACCCCACCCTGTCAGCAGAGGGACTGGGCACAAGACTCAGCTCACCACCACAGTCCCTGGGCTACTCCTATCTGGGCTTTACCTCACAACCAAGGCAACCATTTTGCTGGGTGCAGGATTTCCCACCCACTTTGATTGCCAGGAGAAGCATCACAAACTGGGGCTGTGGGCTAGGGTATCTCATGCTTATCCCTCCCAACATGGCTCCTGACCCTGGCCCTTTCCTCCCAACAGTTACTCTACAGATCTCTCTCTTGAGTCACCCATACAGAGTAGGTCAAAGCAAGAACAGAACAGCTGAACTAGGAAGACCTTAGCCTCACAAGCCTCATTAATAAGTCACTATCATGGTGAACATCAGACAGTCCTACTGTTTCAGGGTACTTTCACAGTCCTCCTGGGATGAACTCAGAGGGAAATAGCATCTAGACGACATCTAAAATCCTCCCTCTAGCCTTCTACTACTGTCCCAAGGCCCTGGAACATTGCTACCGTGAACACTGTAGCAGCTGCAGAGTCGCCTCTCTGCCTGAAGCATCTATCCCCTAAGGTTCCAGAAAGCCTTCCCTGGTTGACTTTGTATTGGGACCTTGGTTCTGTTCTGCCACTGCACAATTTGTCCTCCATTAGAGCTATCTATGTACATATTCCCTGACCAAACTGCAAACTCCCTAAAGACAGGCATGGATAAACACTGATCTTTGAGTCCCAAATGCCTGGCTTAGTGCCTAATAGATGGTCCATCTATACAGGAAGGGATGGCTGAATGAACATTCCCAAGACCTCCCCAGGCTGAAACAGTGCTGTCAAAGGCCCCTAACCTATGTTGTACCCACCTCTCCCCCAACAGACCACAGAGACCAAACAGGGGAGGGGATGGGGAAATAGGGAGAGGTTTCCCAGGTCTCGTGGTCTCCAAGGCTGTTACCTGCTACCCGGTGGGCTACCAGCCCTTCCAGGTTCAGCGGCTCTTCCTCTGGAGTTCGGGAGGGGTCTGAAGTAGTTTCCTTTGGTGGGAGCTGAGGCTGAGTGATGAGACCAGGGAGAGAGGCCGGAGGCTCCTGAGGACCCGCAGAGCTATGAGGGCTTGGAAGGAAGGTGGAAGAGGCTGGACTCTTTGGACGGAAACTTTGGTTGGATCCAGCTGGATGAAGCTGATAATCGTAAGGTGAATAAGACCTGCCAGAAGAGACCAGCTCCGGGGTTCCCAGGGAATGCCCGCTAGGGATATAGCCAGATCGGGACTGGGTCAGTGGGTGGGACTGGCGGGAAGAGCCCAAGAGGGGCTGGGAAGCAAGTGGGGAAGCCCCTGGCCAGGCCCCAGGGACACTCTGGGACTTATGAAGAGGGGCAGCCGCTGAAGCAGGCTCCAGGTCCAGCATCAACATATTGAGGGCTTCAATGGACTGCTCGATCTCCTGCTGGGAGGCTGCCCTTGGGAACTCTGGGAGAGCAGGTATGGGGGTTTCTGCTGATAGCTGGGGGCTAGGCCTGCTGCTGGCAAGACTCTGCAGTGGGATTCTTTCCTGCTGGCGAGGAGGTGGGTGAGGCTGCTGCTGCTGCCATGAATTCAGCCCCCTCTGCACAGCCTCTCGGCTGCTGCCCCCACGGGCTGGAGCTTGGGGCAGCTGGGGCTCCACATCTGGAAAGGACTGAGATCGGAAAAGGCCACTGGGGTCATAGCCACAGTGGGCACCAGTCACTTGTTGTGACCAGGATGGGTGGGGTCCCTCACGCTGGTAGCCAGCTAAACCCTCTTGAGCAGAGTAAGAGGGCCGAATGGGGGCTGAGTGACTGCTGTGGACAGGCAGCATCCGGTTGGCAGACTCATAAGGGTAGCCTCCACCATTGAGCATAGTTTCTGTGGAATAGGGTTTGTCCAGACCATTGGTCAGTGGGGACATGGTCTCTGGGTATCCGCTTTCGCTGGTATTGGTGACCCCATCCAGGGAGGACAGCGTGCCCATGCTGCCCACACTCTGCCCATCCTGGATAGGCAGCTCATCATCCAGAATGTCCGTCTCCCGCTCTGATGCCAGAGCTCCACCGTTGACGTGAACCTGGGCTGGGACGATGTGGCGGCCAGGGGAGGACAGAGTTGGAGCCCCAGCTGGACGGGACCTGAGTTGCTGAGCCCGGTACATGGCGCCTTGCTTCTCTCTGTCTACACCAAAGCCACTCAGCAGGCGATCGAGCTCCTTCTTCTCCTGAGGACTCAGGGCAGCAGGAGCAGTGGCAGCTGCAGAAACAGGCTCATCGGTCTTGTCTGTCTTGGTGGAGGCTGTGGAGTTGCCAGAGTCGCTGCTCACAGACAGTGTGTGTTCCACGTGGTTGGGAGTGGCTGACAGGGCAGGCCGCACAGTAGTGACAGGCCCCGAGCTGCCATTCAGGGAATCCTTCTTCTTCACCTTGGCGTACAGGCTCCCATCCAGTGGCCCTTGAGTGTGACCCACCACTTCTGCAAGGACAGCAGGAGAGATAGCAGGCAGCAGAAGTCAGCAAAAGGCAGTCACATTCATCAGTGATATCCCCTCCAAAAGGAGCTAAAGGTTCCCCTGAACCCCAACCTCTTCTCACACACCAGCCCCCCTGACCAAGCCCTTGAGGGAAAGAGCCCCCAGCTGCACTCAGCTGCAAGCGAGATACAGTGTAAGATGTTCAGACTGGGCCAGGCCAGTGTCTAGCTGTGGTACATCACCAGCTTCCAAACCAGAGAGGCACGAATTACTCCATGGGCCTCAGCAACCTTCTTTTAATATGAAAGCTAGGGAGATGGCTCAACGGGGAAAGCACTTTCTGCACAAGAATGAGGAGCTGAGTCCAATCCTCAACACTCACATAAAACAAACAAACAAACCCAAATAGACAAATCCCTGGGTCAAGCAGTTTAGCTAAACTGAATGGGCAAGCCACAGTTCCAGTGAAAGACATCGTTTCAAATAGTAAGGTAGAGAAAGATTGAGGGGAGGAAGACACACTCAGTGTTGACCTCTGGCCTCCATTAACACACACACACACACTAAAATGAAATGAAGACAGTAACAGAATCATGTTGAATTGTATAAGACAACCCCTATTCACTGAACTCAACACTTCCGCTGATATCATGGTAACATGGATGCACTGGGGCCCATGACCTCTGTTACCATGAACACCATTAATTACTGAAAGGGGACGTCCTGAGCCTACTCAGCCCCTATAGTACCCACTTCAGGAAGTTTCCTCTCCTTTCATTCCTAGGAGTCCTACCCTGGGCTAGAGGCAGCAGGGCCAGGAGAAGAGGCATTACCTCAAACACAAACACAGGAGTTTTAAGTATGGAGGCCCAGTCCTTCCCTAAAGACAGTCTTCAAGCAGGGGAGCCAAGGACAGTCCCAGAGGGGGCATGTAGGATATAGAGGTATAAATATATAGGCCCAAGCATTCCCTTCATAGAGGGGATCTGGACAGTCCCAGGGGGACTGGGCAGGATCCAGGCATGCTCCATGTTGGGCTGGGCAAGGAGGCTGAAATCAAAGTTAAAGCTAAGACAAACCAGCCCTAGCCTTTCACAGTATAGCTTAGCTCAATACAAAGAATTTGCCAGAACAGTTCAGACAATGTCATTCTTCCCTCCCACTGTCACATTTCCAGAAGTTTCTCCATATTTCTCCCAGAGCACTGTTCCATCCTTGTGGACCCCTAGTCCATCACCAGCTGGTTTAACTCAGAACACACAGGGCTCTAAGGAAGGGAAGGCAAGGCAGGCTGGGACTGCAGGAGGCTCCCCCAAACCTGCACTCAGATCCCTACAGCTCCCTGAATGGGAAGGTTGGACACCGGTGCTCTCGCAGTCCCCTTGCCAAGGGCAAGGGAGAGTATATGCGGTGCTAGGGCCAGGCCAAAGCAGTAGTGAAAACATCTTAGGTATGTATTAGGGGTGTCCTTTTGTCTGCAGACAGCGCTGGGGACCCCCCAAGAGCAACACTTTCTCTGATAGGAAAAAGTGAGTGCTGGGTGGCTTGGGGCCAGAGAACTGACTCAGAAACAAGGGCTGTCCCGCCCCTGCCCAGGCGGTTCAATGACTTCACACCCTAAGGAGTCAGCAGCCCAGCTCCAGTCCTCCCATCCCCCACCCCACACACATACCTCCTCTCCTGACTCTCCAATCCAGACCCTGGGTATCAGGGGGAAAGACACTTTCCAAAGGCTGCACCCACTCCAGCCAGGACCCGCCAGTGATACACAAAGCAGGACACAAGAGCCATGAAAAATACACATGCCACGGAAAGCAGTCAGTCAGACACACCAAGATGTGTCCACACAGAGGGCAGAGAAGCACAGTGGGAAGGCAGGGTCTGTTTACATGTCCAAACACCAGTGGCTGCTAGAATGCAGGACCCCAGACATGTTCCTAGGTACTTCACACACGCAGCATTGCAAGACCTGTTATTGCGCTTCCAGGAAAGATGGAGAAACAGAGGCACAGATAAGCAAAGGAATCCATTTTCAAATATGTGGTATCTGTGAAAGCTCTCAGTGAGAACTAATTTACTTTAAAGACCAAGAAATCTGGATTCCACAACTTTTTTCTTACATTACTTACATACATGCACGAGACGAGAGAGGAGAGAGAGAGAGAGAGAGAGAGAGAGAGAGAGAGAGAGAGAGAGAGAGAGAGAGAGAGAGACAGAGAGACAGAGAGAGAGAGAGAGAGAGAGAATAAACACACACAAAAGGCAGGAATAATCCAAAATAAATATTTAAACTTAAAGCCGCAAACACTTCAAAAAGTACAAATGATCTTGCTACATTCAAGAATTATCCCTCAGGCCCAAAGCAAGCCACTGAAAACAAACCCTCATACAGAAGATTATGGCCCAAAACAAGTGATCATACGACCACAAAACAGGAATGCCTCCAGCAGTGCTCCTGTGTGAGAGAGGGCCCACACGTCACAGGCCACCACATGTCACTCAAGAGCTCTCAGAGATGCTGGCCAGACAATACACTCCAAACTGCCACACATGCTCCACAGGGGCATAGAGTTACACCTCTGGCCTCAGTTTCCACTGAGGCTTTAGGATCTACACAAGCAACCAGCCCTAACTGACACTGCTGAGTGTTGTGACTGACAGCCAGGGCTCCCAGGACCGTAGCCTGAGAGTGCCACCAGACTCCTAGAGACTTGGGTGAGCCCAGCATAGCTGCCTCTCTGTCTTCCTTGCCATTATCTCCAGGGGAGAAAGAACAGGACGAGGAGGCTTCCCTCTATGAGAACTGGTTCCCTATTTACTGGCAGCTTTCTGGGAAGGACAAATACCAAAACCAAGGACTGTCATCCACAGAGATTTGTGAAGTGGTCCCTTGGGCCAGTGGACAAGAAGGGTTGCCTTTCCTCCTCTGAGCCTAGGCAGCTGCAGACCCTCCACACAGGCAACAGAACAGATGCCACTGGGGTCCTCTTGGGCTCTACACAGCTCCACCTGCCCTGCCCTGTAGCTTCTTCATGCAGCCAAAGAGGCCATGAGAGCCACTGGTGATGATCAGATCCGAGAGCATCCAAGACCATCCTGGAATCTACCCAGGAGTCTGGAAAAGAAGAGCATTCCCCAGTGCATGCAGGAACATGCAGACTGACTCTCAGCACCTGACCTCCCAACCCCTCCTGGCCCCTCCTTTCCCCTGCTAGCCAGTCTTCACTCTGCATTGATTTTGAAAATGTCAATATTAAACTTGTTCTGCCATGTAACGTATCTCGCGTGGGCTATTGTTCTCAGCAACGTCCGGAATATCAACTGCCAAGCCACTGAAAATCGAAGAGGTGTAAATTATTTAATTAAACACTGCTTGTGAAATACAAAGGCAAACATCCCTTGCTGTCCTCCAGGAAGGGGCGAGTTGCTCCTGGCTGCCTTCTGCTGGCCACAGTGGCCCCACCCTCCAAGCTCCCACAGTACCTTCACTGAATGGCCCTCTACCTTGTAACAAGGGCAAAATCAAGGGCATGCAAGCCTTCCCAGGACCCAGCTGGGCTCAACTGATGCCCCAGTGAGCAAGACCCGACCTGTGGAGCGCTCTCCACCTCTTCAGGACACCGAGGTCAGTGCCTCCAGCCCCCCACGCCAGGGCACACACTCTGGCTCCCTCTTCCCACCACAGTTACATTAAAACCTACTTAGCAGGACCACAAGAAGCCGGAACACGAGACTGGTTTCAATCCATCAAAGCAGGAAGGGCAAAGAGAAAGGCAGACACACCAGAGGATAGGGGTGGGGAAAGTGGCAGGGAGAAGAGAGGGGCCTGTAAGGGGCTGGGGGAGGGGGATCTAAGGTTCACCAGCTGAGGAGTCATGGGACTCAGCTCATCCAAGGCCCAGCAGCCCACACAACATTTCATGCAAAGCCCCCTGAAAAAGGAAGAAGGCTGTGACTCAGAAAGGTCTGGCATAGGAGAAGGGTCTAGCTGGGAGAGGGTCATGGGTCCTGGCCAGGTGACAACATAATAGGAAGATTAGCAATACCAGATACCCAGATAGCCATCAATCCTGGGCAGCAAGCCCCTGAGCCCCAAAGCAGGCTGGCTGGTTTTCCTCTTCTGTCACGGGCTATAACCTGTCCATTTTTTCCAGGAAATTGACAAGTCCACAGTAGAACCAAGGCCCCACTTGCTTCATCTGACTATCTGCTCCTTCTAGAAGCCACTGGGAGAGGGACTCAGCCCTGGATGCTGTTTGGTTGCACGCACCAAGGGGCCCTTGCTCCACCAGGGCAGGCATCCAGATGGGCGAGTCATGGTTTTGGAAAGATCTGAGGAAAATCCCCAGCTGATTTGGATATGGACCCACGCTCTGGGGCTCCCTCCCAGCAGCACCCTGTGCAGAGGTATGCCAAACACTAGCAACAGTACCGCCACAGGCCAGGACAGAGACGGGGCAAGGCACGTCCATCTGACACACCAAATAGGAGAAAAGGAGCTAAACTAGTCTTTGGAAAATGTTTTTTTAATTCTGAATCTCAGGACTCTTCCAGGAATTACCAAGTATGCAGATCCCAGAGCCCCCATCTGAAGGATTCTCCCTGGGAGGCCCGAGCTGGGGCTGAGCCTTGCTCTGTAAACATTCGATTTGCAACTTTGGGGTCTGAGATTTGGATCCGCATGTGGAGCAGGGAGATGTTGCCTGTGGAGACAACAGGACAGACAGCCCAGCCGTGGAGAGGTTGAGATGCTAGCCTGGCTGGCTCTGAGAAAGGCACCCACCCTGTAAGGAAGAACTCCCGGAGGAGAAACCTAACCTGAGCAGCCAGCAGGTGTATGGAAGAGTGAATGATTTATGAAGGGCTTCAGAATGAGTGAGAAAAAGTCCTTTGGGTCCACATCAAACAAATAATGATTCATTGGAATACATTACCCAGAGCAGCAATGACCACCCACCCGGTGGGCAAGGAGATCAATGCAGTGCCAAGTGGAAGAGGCACTGTACCCACCCTGGACACTGGCAGTTTGGAGGGTGTGTGTGTGTGTGTGTGTGTGTGTGTGTGTGTGTGTGCATGTACGCGCGTGTATGGGTGGTAGGGTCTCTGTGCTCCTTAAAGGTAATGCTAGAGACACCACAGTGTGATAGTACAGGCCTCTAATCCCAGCACTCAGGTAGCTGAGGCAGGAGGATGACTAGTTTGGGGCTAGTCTGGGCTACACATTAAGATTGAGTCTTAAGAAAGTGACACTGGATGTTCAAGGAGGTGTGTGACTGGGAGACAGATGAGCAGGGGTGAACAGGGAAGTTTAGGCAGCTGGGACAGCAGGCTTGGGCCGTGTTCCACCTTTCTCCACAGACTGTGGGTCAGCCACGGACATGCTGGAGATTAGGGCCGAGGCAAGGAAGAAGTAGCATGTGGTAGCCAGCAGACAGGACCAGGATGGCAAGAGAGATGTGGTTCTGACAAGGATAAGAGGGAAAGTGTGCCCCCACCCCCACCCCCTTCACTCAGGAAAAGCAGCTCCCACCTTAAAATGGCCTAGTCAGCTTGCATCAACTACTTAGGCCACTTTGGAGCGGCCTCCGAGCACGTGAGGGTCTGGATGCTTACTCAAAGGTTTGCTGAGTGGTACCATGCAAGAGCTAAGCTCTGGGAGCGGCTGGCACACCCAAGCATGCCGTGCTCCCCTCTCCACCCTCGGCTTTCTCTCCCAACAGCTCCCCTTCCCTGAGGGTGAAGCCCAACCCTCCCGATGGACACACCAGACCTTTTATCACTGGCCCGGCCGCCTGCCTTCTGGAGCCTGTTCTTTGCCGCCCTCCACACCCCCACAGCCTCTACTCTTCTCACTGCGCTATTTCCGTGCTCTTCTTTGGCTAGAGTACATGCTGTTCCTCCTCCTGAAAGGGCCCTTCCTCGCCCTGCTCCTGAGGCTCCCGACCCCACTGGCACAAACCTCTGTCTCCTCCTTCAGACCCAGGGGCAACTTCTTTGGAGCCTCCCATAGGGCAGACCATTTGCACTGCCCCTGGAACTCATCTGCCCTGTGAATTCACCACACACTGTACAACCATTACTGACAATTGTGCTTGTCTCCTCCAAAGGATCTGAGTATTTCCCAAGGAAAGGCCTCTCGTTTCTCTCTCTCTCTAGCCCTGGTGTCCAGACAGTGCCAGACACCATATGATGCATATGAATGGAGCCTCTTGGAGTTCACTGTAACTCTATAGGTTAACTCTGTGGAGAATACAACCTGCACATATTGGGTACCCCCATAATCCTCCTTGTCTTACATTTAAGTATCCCCAAAAGCTTGTGATAGTCCTGCCATTCACTGAGTGTCTTCTTCATGCCGCCCAGTAGACAAGCAGGGGTTCTAGGTGGACCGCAAGCCACCCCCAAAGGATCCTTTCTAAAAGTAGTACAGAAAAAAAAAACATCAAGTGGGGATTGCTCCTATTTCACAGTACAGGTCAAGTCCTTGTAAACTGACTTAGGCAAAGCCTAGCCCATGGATCTCCCTAGCCACACTACAGCCCAGCAGACAATAACTTTCCTAGGCCAAGGATATCTCAGAATATTTGATGAAATTCTAGAATATTTTAATTATTTATTTTTCTTTTATATGCATTGTTGTTTTGCCTGAATGTATGTCTGTTTGCCTGCATGTATGTCAGATCTTAGAGTTACAGACAGTTGTGAGCTACAATGTAGGTTTTAGGAACTGAACCTGAGTGCTCTGGAAGACTGTTCTTAACCATTGAGCCATCTCTCTAGCCCCTCTAGAATATTTTATGTGCATGAATTTTGCCTATAAGTTGAGGAATAAATGAGTGTCTTGAAGCACTTGGGGCTCATCTATGGGCCCCAAGTTAAGACGCTCATCTAGGGTCTGGAGGATGGCTCAGCATTTAAGAGCACTGGCTGTTCTTCCAAAAGACCCAGGTTCAATTCCCAGAACCCACGTGGAAGCTCACAACTGTCTATAATTCTGACACCCTCATACATATATACATGAAGGCAAAACACCAATGCACACACATTTAAAAAAATTTTAAAAGATGTGTTCATCTAAAAGTTAGGGTGCTATTTCTAGAATGCCCAGCACTGAAGACCAGTGTGACGAATCCAAGCTCCATGCAGAAGGAGAACACACTGACAGGATGCAAACCTTTAGGGGACCCAGAGGCTTCCTGCCCAGAGCACCCTAACAGCTTCAACCTACAGGAGGACATTCAAGGCCAAGGAGAAGCACTGTCAATGGCCCAGCAACTCCAGGGGCTTCCGAGATAGCTTGGCCTGGGTGGTAGGGACCTCTTAGGCTCAATGGCTTCTACCTGGGGTCACTTCTCATCTACAGCCATCTAGGAAGGCATTAGCTCAGGCTGCAGAGCACTCTGGGAATTTCTACAGGGGAATGAGCATCCTCTGGGGTCGCAGAGTGAGAGGTTGAATCAAGCCACACCCAAACCTCTGAAGGGAATCACAGACGGGACACAGCCTGGGAAATAGGATAAAGGAGGTGCCAGCACACACCACTCAGGGAATCTAGGTCCACCTGGAGAGCTGTCTACCGATGTAATATAGACAAGCTCGGGGCCTCAGCTTCCCATAGGCAGGGAGCAGATGAGCCTAAGTGTGGCAAAAGAGAGCCCCATGTTTTCATCACCCTGACAGCACACATCTGGAGGAACCCTTCATGCTCATAGAACAAGAGGGGACAAGACTGGGATTCCTGTGGTCTCCCCACAGGTCAAGTTCTGTCCTCTGTGTGAGCAGCCTCACCAGTGCACACACAAACGCACCTCCATGGATCCAGGAAGGGCGGAGTGTTGTCCCCTCCTGCTGAAGCAAAAGAAAGCGTGGGCGGAGGTGGGACAGCACGTCTGGACTTCTGGCCATTAAGGCAGGGAAGTCAACTTAGACAAGAAAAA
Source organism: Mesocricetus auratus (assembly GCF_017639785.1). Taxonomy (NCBI): domain Eukaryota; kingdom Metazoa; phylum Chordata; class Mammalia; order Rodentia; family Cricetidae; genus Mesocricetus; species Mesocricetus auratus. The sequence continues at coordinate 34,488,143 of NW_024429194.1, read as the reverse complement.
CTGTCCAGCTCCAGTGCTCTCACTGGGGGCAGCTGAACTAGGCCTGGAGGGACTCAAGGTCAACTGAGCAAAAAGGAGCCATTTTAAAAGGCCTCGAGCTTTTAGAGCTGAGAGGCCCCGAGGCATCTGTTTTCCCAACTTCATGGGCTGACAGTGGTGCTCAGGGGTTCTGGGGAGCCGAAGGTCACCCAGCAAGGACACATCAAACTGACACCTGGCTCCATGCGCAGTGTGACTCCATGACGGTTCAAGGTGGAGATAGCTACGAAAGTGTCCCCGGGAGGAAGAAGAGGGCAACAGCTCTCCAACTACGACAGGAGACCAAGAACTTCGAGGCGATATGATATGTCGGGTCCGGTACAGTGATGGTGACAAATATGTTCCCTCAGGGAGGACCTGTGGTGCTGTTCCCACAAACTATCCTAAGTGGATCCACACCATGCCCCCCCAGAGGGAAGAAGTGGGAGATGGTGACTGTGACCTTCATTTCAGACCCTACTGAGCAGGGACCCTACCTAGAAGGCAAATGACCTACCCTGATCACACATCAGCCTGTGCATATAGAACAAATGTGAATTTTCCTGGCCAGACTTCCCCTGTCCTGTACCAAGGAGTCCAGCAGATCTGGCACCTGACTCCACAGCCTGGTACTATAACCAGAGCCTGGCCCACCCACTCCCCGCCCTCGCCTATCCAAGCACCAGATAGTCCAGGCACATTCAGGATGGTAAAAATAGCTACCAAGTCCTCTGCCAGGCCAGGATGCTGCCTGGGCACTCAGAGAGCCCTGGCTGGAGAAACAGCAGAGCCCTGCCCATGAAGATGGGAGAAATTAGAGTCAGGCCTGGGAAGCCACAGTTTGTCTACAAAATAAGCTAGTGCCTCAAATAATACTTCCTATGGTAGACACCTATGACTTTCTCTCTACCCACGCCATTCCACTCAAGATGAACCATTGCCCAGAGAAACGAGACCACTTAGATCCACCATGCTCCTCCACCCAGCTACCCTTCTACAAAAGCTGCAACCACAGCATGACCCCCCAGAGCAGCTCCGGGAGGGGACACCAAACAAGGCTGACACAATCATACCCCAGTGCACTCAGAGGCACTGCACAGCCTCCTATCCTCCCGGTATCAGGTCTGAGGGACACTGAGCTCCAGGCAGCAAGCGCCCACCCCAGGTCCAGCAGAAACCCACACAGGGGACACACAGGGGACAGCAGCACAGCTGCACTTACCCTCTGAACAGAGCAGGAGAAAAGCTGTGGGAACACTCTGATTTGTCCCCTCTGCTTCAAGTTTCAAGTAATTTCCTGCCCGGCTACAGTTCTCAGGCTGAGTGTCCTCCTCGGGCTCCCTGGGACTGTCAGGGGTGGGAGGAGCCAGTGCTAACTGGCCCTACACACACACACACACACACACACACACACACACACACACACACACACACACACACACACACACACTCCCTCCCTCCCTCTCTCTCTCTAGCTCGCTCTCTCCCCCTCTCGGCTCAGGCTCACTCTGGCTTGGAGGAAGCCAGTGGGATCAAACTCTGTCTGTAATCCCAGCCAGCTGGGTCCCCTGGGTTTCACTTATCATCCTGCAGCTATGCAGCTCTTGAATGACATCACAGTGGCTTCCCCTCCAGCCCAGCCCTGAGTCCCAACCCAGCCCCAACCTCAACCCCAGCTCAACCTGCCCCAGCACAGGGGTTGGACTGCAGCCTCTCAGCCCAGGCCAGCCAAGCCCCAGGCCCCAACCAAAAGCAGCTCCAAACTCCAGAGAACAAAGGCAAAGACCCCTGAGCAAAGGAGACTGAGCCCAGAGGGACAGGCAGGACCACCAGGCCCCGAGAGAAAGAAGCATCATGTGAAGGACTGAAATCTCTTTCCCCAAATTTTCCACATTTTTCCCACTCCCGGCAAATGGAAGGCAGAGCAGATGACAACAATTTTCCAGCTGCTGAGCAGTAAGGTGGAGAGATTTTTTTTTTTGCTTTGTTTTGTTTTTTTCTCCCCTCCCCAGCCCTACTCCTGCCATCTCCAAGCAGAGTCTAGGAGTCAGGATACTTCAGTGACTTAGAAGAAGAAGAAGAAAAGGCCCTGTATGTCCCAGGAGGTGGGGCAGAAGTCCCAACAGCTTTGGCTGCTGGCCCGGAACTTTGAGACAGTCTGAGTGAGGCTGCTCAGAATGCTGGTGGGCGTGTGACTGGAGCGTCTGAAGCCGCCTGGCTGTTGGTGCTGTTTACTGCCATCCCTGGCAATCGCAACCACCAGGACCACTTTTCCTGAGGGTCAGGATGCTCACTGTTGTCCCCAGCCAGTCAGATGTATGGCAACACACAGGCAGGTGCCTGGAAATCCCCACGGCAAGCGCGGCTTGCCCTAAAAGGTGACATTTCCAGAGCTGCCAGGACACCAGGTCCTTCCATGTTGTTTGTGCCGTACTTGGATCTCGGTTGAAACTCCAACTCAATTCCCAGGCCAGTGGGGACTTTGTTTCTTTCCTAGAAGACCCCCCCCCTGCTCTCCCTTAGCCCCCATCCCTCTGTGACACCTAGGTGCTTCCACAGCTCAAGGCTGTAGCCACTTTGAACCTGCCCTTGTAGCCCAGGAGGGAGAACCTGCCAGGGGAAGACCATTAGCCTCCCTAGGTCCCTCTGGACACCAGCCATCACACACTAGCTCCTTTCTTGCCTCCCAGTGTCAGCTGCCCACGAATATAGAGGAAGGGAGGAACAAAACCGTTACTCGGGGTTCCTGTAAAAGGGCCCCTGCCCTGCCTTCATTGATGACATGGCTAAGCAAGCAAGGCAGGCAGCCAGTGTCATAGACTCCAGTGTTAGTTTTTGCATATTAAAAATCAAACCCAGTGTCGGTGGTGGTGCACGCCTTTAATCTCAGCATTTGGGAGGCAGAAGCAGGAGGATCTCTGTGAGTTCGAGGCCACTCTGGTCTACAGAGTGAGTTCCAGGATAGCTAGAGCTGTTATACAGAGAATCTCTGTCTCAAAACCCAATAGATTCCAAAGACAGGGAGGGAAAATGGAGCTAGGAAAAGTCTCCTATATTTTGGACCCCAAACTGGTATAGACCACAGTCTATAGGGACAAGCAATGGCCCTCTTGTCACCACAGTACCTTCTAGAATCAACAATGCCCAGGCTCCTGAAAGGGTTAAGGTGCTCCCATAGACATGCGTGTTTCCACCCAGCCCAATTTGATTTCACTTCCCATATGAACACCATCTGTAGTATTTTGTGAATCACTAAAATAAATTTAACTTAAACCAGTTCTGAGTACCAAACCCCATGAGATCACACAATTGCTATGCTAATTATACACATTTTTCTTTTCTTTTGATGGTTTTAAATCTTTTGATAAGCTGGTCTTGAACTCACTATATAGCAGAAGATGACCTTGTATTCCTGATCCTCCTGCCTCCACCTTCTAAGGGCTTGGGATGCAGATGTGCACCACCTTGCCTGGCCTACGGACAGCATCATGGAAATAGTAGGTACAAGAACACGTGCTGATTTTCTGTGAAAACCGGAAAAGATGTTGGTGTAGAGGACATTCGCTACCATGAGTTCCGGTGCACTGCCGAAACCTCAGATGCGTGGTCGTCTTGGCCAAGCGTCTGTGGGTTGATATGGTTGGTGCATTCATTGTGGTCCTGGGTGTTCTATAATGTGGTGTGGCTGAACCAAGAAAGAAAGCATATGCAGATTTCTATAGAATTATGATTCCATGAAAGATCTTGTAGAAATGAGGAAGGCTGGTGCCTTTCAAAGTGTGGAGTGATTTCAGAATGTAAAGAATTCTTTGGATTGTGCCTTGATAGAAATTCATTGCTGAGCTGTGTTCCTGAACTATGAAATACGAATATGTGGGCTAAGGAGTAGTTGTCTCAATAAACAATTAACAATTATATGGATAGTTAAAACAAAAATAGAACAAATGCCAACAGTGACCCCAACCTGATGGGCTTTAGAAGGCAATGGAAGCCCCTGGGGAGTACTCTAAAAATCCTGACTTGCTGGACACAGCCTTCCCTTGGGAGGCTAGCACAGCATGTTCAAGTCTAGCCTGGGCTACACAGTGAGGTCCTCTGCCAAAAAAGAGAAAGATGGGTGTCTTATTTAGAGTTTCTATTGCTGTGAAGAGACACCATGACCATGGCAACTCTTATAAAGGAAAACATTTAACTGGGGATGACTTATAGTACAGAGATTTAGTCCATCATCATCATGGCAGGAAGCATGGCAGCATGCAGCCATGGTGCTGGAGAGGTAGTTTAGACTAGTCCACAGGCAACAGGAAGAGACATTGCCACGCTAGGCCTAGTTTGAGCGTATGAAACCTCAAAGTCCATCCCCAGTGACACACCTACTCCAACAAGGTCACACCTCCTAATAGGACCATTCCCTATGGACCAAGTATTCAAGCACAGGAGCTATAGGGGCCATTCCTATTCAAACTACTACAGCAGGGGAGGGAGCAAGTAAGGAGAGTGGGGCAGGGAGACCCTGGCCTCAGGCCCCACTTCACCCCCAAAAGACAAAACTCTCAGTGGCTTGGGAATCAGAATTTAAAATGCCCCTGTGGACACAGCCTGGTTTGGTCAATGATGGTCCTTGTGGAATCTAAACATTTCCTGTTATGGGACTTTATCATCTCCCCAAGAAAGACCATTTCATCTTTAAGTAATGGAAACAGGGGGCTCTTAACTCTCATTATTTTCATCTCTCAGTTGACGTTATGGTGCGCTTTGGGTGGCTAAAAACAAACCAATGTCCTCCAAGAGACCCCTATAGGTACTCAGGGTGTGCAATGTCCTCTGAACTCCTTGGATAGCCTACTCTCACTGGCTTATCTGTGCCACTGATCAGCTCCTAGGGCTCCTTGTCACTCTCACAAGGAGGCTCTATGGCAGCTCACGTGAGTATTAGGCTACCTTACACTGCCTGGAGGCCATACTTTCCATAACACAGCCTTGGAGTACACCTAACCCCATTGCTTATGACAATTCGTCATCTGCTAGGGATGTAGCTGCTGAGAGCATGTCATCTGGGTGGCTCTGTCTCACTGGGCCAATACATACCACACATGCTTGCTCCAGGATATGTAATTTGCCTTCCCTTTCTCTGTTCAACCATTATGGCACTGAATGTCCAGCAAAGACAAGAGTCTCATGAAATGACCCAGCCCTGGCAAATGCGATGCCATTGAAACAGTAAAATGCTCAGTACATACAGCTCTGTCTGACTTCTGTACAGTCAGCGTTCCCTTCATCTGAGAGACAGTCTGGAGCAGAGTAGCTTTATGCACAAGTTCTAGAATCTAGAAACAGGAAGGTGGACCCAGAGACCTTGTGACTGTTTCCAGGTGCCCAGCATTCATCGAGTCCCCAGATTTGCTGCCACTGTGGGCAGCCATCCCAGGCCATTTCCTAGAATCACAAGACAGTCAGCTCAAGGGACTTGCTGAGTTCAGCTGCTGGTCTGCCCAATTCCAATCATCCATCTCTAGGAAGCAGAGATCCCCACAGATGGTGAGAGCCAGAGCCAGGACCACAACACAGGGCCACTGGCTCCCAGAAGGAAACCCTTATGCCACATCTGCAACACTTGCCCAGAAGGAGGTGGCTGGAGGGTCCCAGAGCCCCAGCACACAGGAACCATAACCATCTCCTGCTGGTCCAACAGTGCAAAAATGCTGAGACAATAGAGGGCCACACCTCACTGGAAAAACCGCTTCTGCCTGCAGATCCAATGACTTCTCCATCCTTCCCAGGACAGCCTTGCTCCAGCAGAATCCATATCTGGGGGGAAGGGAGCTCAGCTTGCAATGGCCACAACTTTGAGAGTCTTGGTCCTTTCTCACTGTTTCTATCCTAACCCCTTTTCTCTGTTCACTAGTGGATGTAGAAGCATCTCCCCAGGCCTGGCTCTTGGCTCTTGGTTAGTAACTGCCCCCCTTTCTTCTCTCTCCCTCCCCTTCTCTCTGTGTGCACACATGTGAGCATTTGTGAGAGTGAGTGTGTACTTGTGTGTCTGTGTGTATAGAGATCAGAGGCCAACCTCAAATGTCATTCCTCAGGCACTGTTTACCTCTTTCCCTTGAGACAAGGTTCCTCCCTGGCCTAGAATTCACTAAGAAGGCCAAGGAGACTGGCCAGTGAGCCCCAGGGATCCTCCTGTGCCCACCTCCCCATAACTGGGATTATAAAGGCCTACCCACCACACCTGGCTTTGTACATTGGTACTTGGGTCTTCATGCTTGCAAGGCAAACAGTTTGACAGCTAAGTCATCTCCTCGGCCCCTTGGCTCTTGTTCTTAAGGGACAAAATGATTGTGCACTTTGTCTTCTGGCAGTCTAGGGATTAGGAAAGAAACAGGAAACAGAATGGTGTCCCCTGGAGAGATACTTCATGGTCCTTGCAGTAAAGCCGACAGAGATTGGGGCGGGGAGTACAGCACCGGGTGGTTGCTACCCAGGGAACATGTAACCAGAGGCACTGTAGGTTTTACCTGGAAGAAATGCCATTGGCATACAGCAGGTAGATCCGAGCTGGAGAGAGGGAGGAATGTGCAGGGAGGGGAAACTGCGTCACCAAAAGACTGGACTCCAATTGAGCTGCTTACTGCATGACATCGGCTGGCTTAGTTCTCATTGTGGCAATATACGCTGAGGGAAGCATGGCGCTCTAACATTTCTTGTTCTAGCGAGAACCTAGAACAATGCCATCAAGGAGGTAGCAGGCATGGTCAGATGGGTGGAGGCAGAAAGAGGCATCCCACACCTATGACAGACATGACATCAAGCTGCTGAAGGTGCAGGGAGGGAGGGAGGAAGAGGAGGCACGGTGAGAAAAGGGGAGGAGGGCCTATTGCCTGGGCCAGCTACAGCCTGAGATTCTGTATGCACAAGTGATCGTATGTGTGCATGCATGCGAGTGTGTGTGCACGTGTTCACGTACGCATATGTATATGTGTGTGACAGAAACATGGTCCCAGAATCCCCCCCACATACACACCCCAGTGCAGAAAACTTGAAGAAGCACAGTTTAAGGCTATGCGGGCAGGGCAGGCTGTGGAGAGCAAGCCTTCTGGGGGTCTCCACACCTAATCCAGGAAAGCAGCAGGCAGGACCAGTCTGGGAGTTTGTTCCCTGAGCACAGGATAAGATTATGCAGGAAGGAGACTGTCAACTCCCAGGCAGATGTAGGAGTTGGACAAAGGACAGAGGGACATCCACCCATGGCCCTCCTGTCTCTTCCTCACCCTCTGCTGCCAGCACGGACACGCTTCAGAAACATCTTCACCTGGGAAGGTGGAGGAGAAGGAAAAGAAGGATGGACGAGTTTGGGGAGCAAAACAGAATTAATGCCTGCATCCATTCACCAGGTGTCCATGCTTAAACAGGTGTCTCTCGCTGGCCTCCATAACTGCCTACCCAATGCAGCAGCCAGGAGGAGCCAGCTGAAGATGATCCTGTCCACCCAGTCTTCCTGCTCCCCAAGACAATGGAGCATCAAAAGGGGACGGGGAGGCACACAGCCAGGGCTCAGGGGCACCAGCAGTAAATGATAAAGACAGAGGAGGCCACATGACAGCCCAGAACCACCCACCTGTAAACCAGTGACAAGGCTACTACTGAGGTCCCCTGAAGGGGCTCCCTGGGAATGGCATGCATCCCCCGGAGAGCTATGAACATGACGATATGTGGCAACACCTCTGTGTAGTCCATGGTCACACAAGGACCCACCTCCATCACTGGTCAATCTCAAAGCTTCGCCCAAAATGACATAAGCTTTCAGCATGACAGACGTCCTGGGGCCAAAGGGGATGTGTGTTCTTAGCATGCGGCTGAGTGCGGAACTGGAAGTCCAGGCTCCCAGCACACTAGAGGGGGCTGTGTAGAGTGACCCCTGGAGTTCTCTACAGAGGGGTGTTTGCAAGCTAATCCAGGGGTTCAGTGCACAAGAAGGAACTGTGTGGAGGGGTCAGTGGAGTTTTCTACATGAGTGAGTGCAGGCTGGGCAGCAGACACAGATGGTCTGTGTTCCCCTTTAAACCAGGCAGTTTCCTTCTGTGGTGAGTGAAGAGACCTTCCCTGACTCCCAAGCCCTCCACCCCACAGGGAACCTTCCTGGATAGGAGGCAGCCCCTGGTCTAGCCCCGGCCCTTCCTACCCTGGCATTCTACAAGGAGAACCTGTGGGGACTCAGAGGTCCCCAAAGACGGAGGGGGCTCTGAGGGAGGAAGGGAGAGGAAAGATCTGAGGAAAGCTCTTGCTTTCATATCGAAGTCTGACCTCACTGGCCTGGGGGGGGGTGCACAGAACCAACATCAAAGAAGGCTTGCTGCTGCCTTTTTCCTCCCTCAAGCAATCAAAGCCAACATACAACTAAAGCCTCTGATAAGTGTCAGTGACAGCTGTCAAGACGGGAAACTAGGCAGTGAGAAGTCAGGGCCTCGCCCTCAGCCAGCAAAGCCTTGGCTCACAAGGCAAGGAGCGTCCATCTGGAGCCAGCAGGACTGGAGGCCATCCAGCTCTGCCCTTGGGAGAGGCTTTGGGCGCAAACAGTTTCAAGAAAGGAGAGAAGAGGGAACAGGGAGTTTGGAGTGGAAGACACTGAGTCCTCTTTACCCAGAAAGCAAGTCTTGTGTGTGTGGGGGGGCTCTAGAAGTCACTTTGTTCCTTTGCAGACTCTAGTCTCAATCACTCACATCACCCGCACAGGTGCATGGGTGGAAAAAGTCACCCCAACTTCAAGAAAAACCATCATTCCTGAGGCTGGGCAGTGGTGCTGCATGTCTTCAATCCCAGCACTCAGGAGGCAGAAGTAGGCGGACATGTGAGTTCGAGGTCAGCCTGGTCTATAGACTGAGTTCTAGGACAGCCAAGACATCACAGAGAAACCCTGTCTCAAAAGAGCCAAAAAGAGAGGAATGAAATGTCACTCATTCCCGTTTCTCACCTCATAACTACAAAGGTTCTCCATCCCCAGGCCTAGAGCTAAAATCCACAGCCACCTCTGCCCTCCTCTCTCTAACCAGCCACCATATAAGAGAGGGGCCTCACTCAGCAAAGTTTCATCAGACAGCAATGGTAGCCGATGGGGAGCCACAGACAAGGGTAGGCACTAAGGGTGGAGGTAGCTGCCCTTGCTTTATTCCCCTGAGCAGTGGGAAGTTCCCGAAGGCGGGCACTGCTCAGGGATGATGCTCAGCCAGACACTGTTTGGCCGGGACACCTGTTTCTCCTGTCCTGTTGGTCCTGCCACTGGTTAAAGTCTCTAAACTCATCTGAGGCTATTTTCTGCCCTGGAGCTAGAGCAGAACCAGTGACTTACAGGAAGTCTGTAAATATGCACCAGCCGATAGTGGTCCCAAAGGCCAAGCAGAGCAATAAAGAGGCCGATTTGTTTTCATCTGAGAAATGCTGAAACCTAATCCCTGAGCAAGCTGACCCTGCAATGGCTGCAGCTCTACCTACAGCAAAATTAGCCAGTGCCCTGCCCAGACTCCTGTGGGACTGGTAATGGAAGGGGACAAGAGAAAGTGCAGCTGTGGCTCCAGCATGCCAAGGCAGGCCTCTCCTGCCCTGCCACTGGTCTGCAAGGGTATCCAGGATGCAGTTGACAGGCAGTTTTCCTGTTTTAACTCAGATCCTTGCTCCTAGGGCTCTGGACCTCAAGGCTGCGTGGGACAAGAGGGCAGGGCTCCTCCAGACTCTTGCTTATGTGGAGAAAGAACCAGCAGGGAGAAGTGATGGGATGATGAACAGTGGGTACCGGAACTCATCCCTCATCTGGCTGTGCAAACCCTGCTAGGGAACCTTAGTATCTCTGTGCTTGTTACTTCATCTGGGAAGCAGAGGCAAAGCTACCTGGCTCTCACAGGAAAGTGGGCAGAAGTAGAGGAAGGCCTGGCTATTCCACAGCATCTCACTCAGAGAGCCGTGTGGGGAACACAGGAGAGCTGTGAGAACAGATTGCCCTCTGGCTGCAAATGTCAATTAGTACAGCCCTTACAGACTCCAACCTGTCACTGCCCATCACCCTGAGAAAGGTGGCCTATGACTTGCACACATAAAAACAGTACGTTCCCAAGAAAAACCCATGACAACATTTTCTAGAAACAGAAAAGTCAAACTGGAAATAACCGAAAAGATCTGCTACTGATGTGCAGGTTTTAAAGTAAATAATAATCGCCAGGTGGTGGTGGTGTACTCCTTTAATCCCAGCACTCAAGAGGCAGAGGCTGGTCTCGAACTCACAGACTTCCAAGTCACAGAGTAAGTTTCAGGACAAGCTCCAAAGCTACACAGAGAAACCCTGTCCCAAAAAAAAAAAAAAAAAAAAAGGAAATAAAGAAAGAAAGAAAAGGAAAGAAAAAGGAAGGAAATGTTGATTAAAATAAGGTACAATGGCACACAGGTAGGGTAGAATATTATTCAGCTAAAAAACCAAGAAGGCCCTTGAGGTGCTATTTGGAAAGATCTTCACCATCTACCATTTGGTAGAAGAGCTTAGGCCAAAAGCCCTGCCAATCCTCACAACGGCTACTGGCTACCGAATCCTAAGTGACCTGGCCCCCGTTAGATGGGACTTTTTTTCTTATCACAGCCTCCATTTCAGCAACACCAGCCTCACTTATGATTCCCAAACATCCGGGGCTCCTACCCCAAGACCTTTGCACTTGTCATCTCCACCACCTGGGAATGCTCTTCCCCAGGTACATACCTGGGAAGCTCAGCCCTCTTCAAGTCCTTGCTGTCCACTTAGTGAGACCTAAGTTGGTAATCCCTGTTTTTACATTTCTAACTGCTGTTCCAGCTGCCCATCACAATCACTCCTTCTAGAGCAGAGCTCAAGTGTCTCTTGTCTCATAACAGGCTCAGATACCTCCTTATCCCGTGCCTTGAATACGTGTGCATGTGCGTAGGTGTGCCTGCATGTGTGCGGGTATGTGGAGGCCAGAGGACAACCTCAGGAGCCGCTAGCTGGCCAGCAAGCCCCAGGGACCCTCCCATCTCTGTCTCACCATGCTGGGGTCACAAGCACATGCCACCATCCTGCCAGACACTTACATGGGTTCTGGGGATCAAATGCAGATCCTCAAAGTTCGGCAAGCACTTTACCAATTGAGCCATCACCCTAGCCCTAGTTTTCTTTGAGACCATCTACCTGCTTGTTTCCTTCGCTGTCCTGTCCTCAGTGACTGGGGAATCAAGGGGTTGGCATATTGCGGGCATTCAACAAACACCTGAGGAGTGAAGAGGCAATGCGACTGAGGATCACCACAGGTGATCTGGGCCCCTCCTCTCCTCCATTCTGTACAGTGGGCTCAAGGGTGACCTAGAACCATGCCTTTTCTCGTCTGCAGTCTGACGTGTTGGATTTGGAGGGAACTGTGACCAAGGCTGGAGGGTAAACCCAGCCCGGGAAGTGAATCCCCAGGAGATGAGCCACCCAGCGGGTACAACCCCAGTTGGGACAGTGTTAGACAACAGTGTCAGTCAGAGGTATGATTTAAAGGTCTGCTTCTAGATCAGTGTTTACCATGGTTTGTGAATGACCTTTGGGAGCCCAGTCCAAACAGAGGGATGCTCTCTCAGCCTGGACACATGGGGAAGGGACTAGGTCCTGCCCTGGGTGAAATGAGAGACTTTAGAGATCCCCCCCAAGGAGGGCCTCACCCTCCCTGGGGAATGATGTGGGGACTGGGTGGGGGGCTGGGGGGCTGGTGGAGGGACAAGGGAGGAGGGGTGGGAGAAGGAGCTGGGATTGACATGTGAAACATTCATGTTTCTAATTTAAATAAAAACATTACAAAAAAAGATCTGCTTCTAGCTGGGATGGCTAGAGGTCTGACTCTGACTCCCTTGGAGAGGTAAGGCTTTGCAATGAACCTCTAAGTCATTGTCCTAAGCCAGGTGTTTTCCTTCTCTCCATTTTGAAGATGGGAATACTGAGGCTCAAAGGTTAAGCAACAAAAGGCAGGAGCCAGCGCTAGGACTTGACTGGAGCAGCCCAAATCCCAAACCCATGCTAGTATCTATCCTCAAGGCCCTGCCTGCCTAGGTCTGGCCCCTCCTGAGACCCTCCGTCCACAGGACACTTGGAGGCACTTGTATATTCTTGATAGAGCCAGTCTGCTGCTGAAGCCCGTAAGCTTCACAGGGCTTTGAGAGGTCTGGCAGGAAGGGGCGTGGAAAGGAAAGGGAGTTAGAAGAGATAAATCACCCACGGGCAGCCTGGGAAGTGGCGGGAGGGATGGCATCCAGGAAAGGACTGATCTTCTGCCAGGCCTAGATCCCTTGAAACAATTTCCCTAAAACAGCCCCCAAACCGTCAGTGGAGCAGAAAGCAGGCCAGAAGACTGGACCGAAGGGCGGGGCTCCACAGCAGGAAGGACAGTGCTTTGTAGCGTGAAAGGTCTCCAGGAAGCCCGGGCACAGAGCAGCTCCTTGATGAAGCTGCTGAGGGGGAGAAATATCCAGAGCAGGACAGGACAGGACAGGACAGGACAGGACAGGACAGGACAGGACAGGACAGGACAGGACAGGACAGAACAGGAAAGTCAGCAAGGGAGCTGCACACCAGCAAGCCAAGGCAGACTATAGGCACCAGCCTCAGGTGCCAGCCGCAGGCAAGCGTTCAGGATAGGGAGAGCGAGGCCAGGAATCCACGAAGCAGGGACAGACATCCCAGTGCTGAGACGTACGCTCCAGAATCCAGAAAGAACACACTCCCCACTGAGGGTCTGGATTCTAAGGCAGTCTGAAGCCCTCTTGGGGTCATCAACCACTAGCGCTGGGTGTAGCAACTGCCACTGTCCAGGTAAATCTGAGGGCCCAATGGCATATCCATGGGTGTGATCCTAAGACCTGCCTGTGCTTCCATCTGCAGTCTACCAGTCAAGAGGCCAGGGCTTGCTCCCCAGCTCCTAGTCTCCTGGAAAGGGGATCTCTGAAAAACTGAAATCTGAAGGGGGAGAGCCGGGTACCTTCAACAGCAGGAAGGCAATGAGCAGCAGGGCCCAGGCTGAGGAAACAAGGACCCACCCTGAGTAGCACACAGCATCTGCATCCCCGCTCACCAACCCCCCACCTGCCCTTGATCTATTTACTCTTAGCTCCCACAGATCTACCGAGTATCCACTAAAGACCCAGCCTTCAGGAAAGCCGGGATGACATGATTGCTTTTACTTTCTTTTTCTAAAAGGGTTTTCCTCCTGCCTCAGCTACCACACCTGGCCTTGAGTGCTTTTCTTAACCTCAGCTTTCTAGACTTTGACCAGTGTCCCTGCCTTCTAAATCTCAGAAATGACGCTATGTCCATTGCCAGGGCCCAGCTACACGCCATCCCTCTAAAGCCAACTGTTTTGAGTCAGAGGTCATCACCAGGCCAGGACCCTTCCCCGTTTTGACTGTGGGTTCAGAGTGGCTGGGAAACTTATATGACACTCCTACTCCTATTCCCAAGCATCCCCAGACCTGGCTTTCCAAGTCACTTGGTGCCTGCCACTTGTAGTAAGTGACTGATTAAGAACCGGGGGAAGAGGGAGGGAAAAAAGAAAAGGAAAAGTGGAGGAAGGGATGGCAGGATTGAAGGAGAAGATAGAAGGAAGGATGGAGGGGAGGTTGGATGGAAGCCAGGGTGGGGAAGGGGACAATGGAAGCAGATGAATGGCTGGATAGAGAGAAGGGAGGATGGAAAGGGGAGGACCGAAGAAGGAAGGATAGATAAATGGCCAGAGAGAGAGAAGGGAGGATGGAGGAGGAAGCAGATGGGGAGAGGGGAGGATGGGTAGAAAGCACATTTACTGGGTCAGAAAAGCATGTGATCAATGGGAACTTAAATTCCATTTCTTAGATATGACTGGAGATGATACCCTGGGCTGAGGCCAGCTAACTTACATCCATCTCCAGGTCTAGCAGGAGAGGAAGGGGAGCAGAGCCTGAGGGGACAGAGTACATGTCCTTTTCCCCAACCTCCATCTGGGCACTGGACTACTGGCAGCAAGCTTGGCACAGCTCAGAGTGTGGCTCCAGCCTTCCACCTCCTCCCGATGGCAGAGATTGAGAGACCAAAGACTCATTCAGCAGGGAAGGGATCAGTTTACCACGTGCTCCGGACGCAGACTGCCGCCCAAGCCTGCCAGCAGCAATGCAGGGCAGGCCAGCCGAGCGACCAAGGGCATCGGGACAGGGCCAGCCCCAGCCCACAGGGAGCAATGCTAGGCAGGTGGCTGGCAGATGCTGGGTCGTGGGGGTTGTATCCTCTGCCTACCAGGTCGCACAACCTTGTGTTTAAATCCACCAATTGGTCCAGTGTATTGGAGGAGACTCCTCTCTTGAGGGGACGGAAGAGGAATCCAGAACCCTCCCAGCAGTGGCTTCAAACATGTACATGTCACTGTCACTACAGCTACCCCACACTGAGACCCAGTCCTCACACCCCAGTGTTTCCCAGCCCAAGATGGCCAGGAGGACAAGGCTCAGGCTCCCTGCTACAGTTGACTGGAAGTTTTACCAGGTAGCTCACCATTCCTGTTAAATCTAAGCCATCCCACAGAAAGTGACATATCAAGGACAGAGGCTTCCATCAACAGCTTTGAATTCCCTCCTCCTTCCCCGACCTACCTCGAGGGCACAGTGCAGAAAAGCTGACCTCTCCAGTACCCAGGGAAGATTTTCTTAGCAAAATCCTGCTTGAGAGCCTAGCCTAGTGGTATGTCCCTAGCACGAGGTAGGTATCTCAGGCTCAACACTAGCCTGGGTATTATGGTTTGAATCTGAGATGTCCCCACATACTCTTGTCTTGAACATTTGGCTCCCAGCTTGTGAGGCCATTTTGAAGGCCTTTAGGAACAGAACATGTCTGGGAAGTCAGCTGCTAAAGGTGGGTCTTTGATGTCACCTCTGGATGCAGTGGACTCAGCTTCTGGCTCCACTACTATGAATGGGTCCTCTCCCACACACACCCGCTCCCACTCCAGCTGCTACGAACCAGCTCGCTCCCACGACCATAGCCCCCACATCATGATGGACTGAGATGAAGTACCTTTGCAACCATGAGCCAAAAGGCTTCCTTATCCACCACTCAGATCCTCTGGCTCAGCTCCTGCGTTTTCTGGGGTCACCTGAAATCTGTCCCCCATACTTTTTACAAGCATCTCCTGAATCTCAGTGGGAAGTTTCAGAAAGCAAGAACTGCAGATGCCTTGACAGGGTGTCCAGGGTCCTGTTCCCAGGGTGCACATCTCTCCCTCTGCTACACTGCAGTGGGCCAGGAGACCTCCTACTCCCCAGCCGCCCCATCCCATATTCAAGGGGCACTAAAAGGGCCATCTGTCATCCGCGTTGTGCCCTAGGGCTGAAGGAAAGCGGGACTGAAACACAGCCCGCCCATCACTTCCATGTGGGCTCTACCTTGCAAGCCCACATGCCTGTTGGGGCTTAAGGGAAGAAAGCAGAGAACACAGGAGGATTGCAGAGGGACATCTCCCTCTGCTCTGCGCTGCTGGATAGGCAAAAGCTGCTGGTGGGCAGGAGGGACAGACCTGGCTGCATGCGGGGGACAGAAACAGTACACTGGCCACCTGAGTCCCAGCTGCTGAGGCAGACTTTCCAAAGGTCTCCTACAGTACAAGGTGGGAGTGGCCTCGGCTGCCTCAGACCCTGTTCCAGGGGATCATCTGAGAGGCAGGAATCCTGGTGGGAGAGGCTAGAGGGAGAGGGGGCACTCGGGTGGAGAAGGGGCCATGAACCTCTGCATGTTTGGCCTCCCAACAGGAAGGAACAGGGAGTGCTGAGGAGCAGCGTGAGGGCTACAAACAGCCAGAGAAGCTGCCAGGCTACATAAGAAGTTTCCAGATCTGCTAACAAGGAACTCAAAAGTCACAGACCCACAGTCTTCCAAATCTACAGGTGCCTGGCAAGCGGTGCCTGGCAAGCAAGCAAGTTCTAGAATGTCTATAACTCCCTCTCTTCCTACCTCAAAATGTTCAAGTAAGGAAGAGAAAACTTTCTATGCCCCGTAAGCACACACATATGTCAACAAACACATGTGCATATGCGCACGTGCACACCACACAAACACATGCAACCTGCCACAAGCAAACATGTGCACACACAGTGGTGGTCAGGCAGGGGCTGACAAGGTGAGGTGCCAACTCTGAACTGAAATCTGAGTTTACCAGCACTTTAGATCTCCCATCATGTCAGAGTAACCAGAGACGAAACAGGACTGGCCTTAGGGCCAAGGGACAGTGCAGAGTGGAGCTCTATAATTACTTCCTACATGCTCCAGCTAGGCCTACAGGTGACAAGATAGTGCTTGGCCAACGTTGTTTCACGGGGTTAACCAAAAACATCCAGCACCCAGAATGTGCTATGACGGTCACCACCATCATGGTCAGCAACAGCAGCGGCATCACCATCATCGTGGTTTAGATGGCACTCCCTTTAGGAACCCAGTCCCCTTAACTGACTCATAAAGAACCTGAAGACTTGGGCAAGTGTCCTGAGTCCCAAGAGTGGGTCAGATGTGGATGATTCCCACTGAGTAGACGGGAAGGGGATCTTTCCCTCTTAGAAAAATTAAAATTAAAATCCCATCTTTGTCTTGTCTACTCCAGCATGGACGCCACAGACACAAAGTCCTGCCAACACAGCACTTAGCAAACACTCAACTTCTGGCATTGACCCTCACTGACTCTGAAGCATCACCCCTAGGTAGAAGGCCCTGTTATGGCACCTGATTTACAGACAAGGTCTCAGAGAGGCACAGCTTTACACACAAGCTCGCAGACTGTCTGACTGTAGACTCCACACCACTGACTCTGCTCTGCAGCACACAGTGGTCTGTTCCACCTGTCCTCAAGCTTTCAGTCTTCCATGCAAGCAGAGCATCCCTGCCCCCTTTGAAGCTAGACATACACCTTGGTTTGAGCAGAGAGATGTGAGCAGAAAGATCATGTCAGTTCCTGGCAGAAGCCTAATGAACGTCAGAGCCCCCTTCCTGTGGTGGCATCGATGAGAGAGATGAGGCCACCCTCCCTAGGGAAACTAGGATGAACAGAGGCCTATACCCACCCTAAATTTGGACAGATACCTTGCTTGGCTAGAGGAAGTCATGCGAATGGGGCTGTTTGTTACTGAAGCATCTGCTGGCCTAGGCTAACTGATGCAACCACCCTACTATTTCTTTCCCTCTGGAGCTTAACAGTTGAAAAAGGTAAATGAGTCAGGACCATCTCAGCTTCTCATAAGCTCCCAAAGGAAACACTGGCTGAACTCAAAATGAGAAGAAATGCTGTCTAATCCTACATCCTATTTCTTTTGTTTTTTTTTTTCTATGCATGGGTGTTTTTTTTTGTTTTTTGTTTTTTGTTTTTTTTTTTTTTTGGTTTTTCGAGACAGGGTTTCTCTATGGCTTTGGAGGCTGTCCTGGAACTCACTTGGTAGTCCAGGCTGGTCTCGAACTCACAGAGATCCGCCTGCCTCTGCCTCCCGAGTGCTGGGATTAAAGGCATGCGCCACCAACGCCCGGCTACGCATGGGTGTTTTTGCCTACATGTGTGCATATGCACTACCTGTGTGCCTGGTGCCTTCAGAAACCAAAAGAGGGCATCAGAGCCCCTGGAACTGGAGTCACAGATGCTGTGAGCCACCATGTGGGTGCTGAGAATTGAACTCACATCCTGTCTAGAAGAGCAGCCAGTGTGTTCAACCACTGAGCCAACTCCACAGCCCCCTACATCCCATTTCTATATGGACTGAAAATGAAGCCCCACAGGAAGGGGTCGCCAGGGATGCCCAGCACCCTTGGCCCAGATCTTCCTCCCCATCTCTCCACGTCATTCCTCTGTCTCTCTCCTCGTTTGCTGCCTCTTTGCAGCATCTTTCCCTCCCCTATCTTCCCCCATTTCTCTCAAAAAATAAAAATAAAATAAAAAAGTCTGTCCTTGGACAAGATCACCACCATAGTCACCCAGACCAGGGACTCCTAACTGTAGACAAGGGGACGCCTGTCAGCTGAGACAGAAGAACTGAAGAGGTGTTAGAACTCTCCCCTAAGAAAATACATGGTTCTCCTCAGAGCCTGAGCACCTAGAAGCTTAGACATCAAACCAACCCCTCACCACCTGCCTGGCTCAGCTGGGTACCTCACACAAGCAAAGCCCAGAAGGGATGATAATAGCATCCTTGTCACCCCCACTAGGCATGGGATGAACTTTCTTCTCCCTTCACCCTGGCTTCCAGTCTGCTTCTATGTTCCCATTTACCCAGCACCAGCCCTGGTTCCCCTCCTGACTCCCATTAGCTTGATGGCCAAGTGGAGGGCACTGGGCAGCTCAGCTTCCTGACTCCTCAGCCCCTCAGAAGCAGAGGCCACCCCACCCTGCTACTGGAACTTGTTTCAGAGAGTGGTGTCTTGGAACCCTCCGGAAGAATTTGGACGCTGCTCTGTGCAGCATAGGCAGAAACAAAGCCCTACTCCCACCCAAGGGGTGCTGGGACCTGGGCATGGGGCTCAGAACTCGGGCCAAGGAGCTAATGGGACTCCTGGAGGCTCAAACTGTGGTGTCAGCCAGGGCCAAGCTGGCTGGCTCCACACCAACTCAGAGGGAGGCGGAGGCCGCTTCGAAGAGGAGGGGAACAGAGGCCAGACAGCTCCCCACCACAACCCAGGATTCTCACTTTTCCCTAGTCAGAATCCTGGGCCTGGATGTTCAGCTGTACGGAACACAAAAAGCTCCATCCTACACACGATGGGTTGAGCCATCACCTCTGGGCCATAGGCTGAAGAGTGCAGGGGCTGAACGAGTCGGCTACAGCAAAAGAAAGCCACTAAGGCGGGTCCCACTCCAGTATACTTCTGGTCCCTAAATAAGAGAGTCAGGATCCCGGCACACAGAGGGAGACACGTGCGGACACAGGGCAAGGGCAGAGTCTACATGCTGAGAGGACACGCTTCAGGGACACCAGCCCTGGTCTCAGAATCCTGTCCCAGAACCAGGAGAGTAAATATCCGTCACTTAAGGCCACCTACGGTTACCCAAGACAGCGAAGACAACAGAAGTCCCGGAGACGGCAGGACTCCTCTCCCTGGCCACTGCCCCTGGACGGAGTCTATTTCCAACATGGGCTTCCATCTTTTCCTCTCTGCCTCTCTTCTCCTCCTCCCAGCCTAAGCACAGATGAAAAGGTGACAAGCAGTCCCCTGCTCCCTCCTCTTGACCATCAGCTACACACACACACACACACACACACACACACACACACACACACACACACAAGCCCTTTCCCCACTGGGCCCCAGGATAGAGACCCTTCCATGGAAAGGCCCCCAGACTGGGACAGGCCTGGGACAAGGGTCATGCTTAAGCTTTGGGCTCGCCCTGGGGTCTCCAGGCCCAATGGGGATGCAACCCAGAGGCAGGCAGCACAACACACACAGTCAGAAGCCAGGGCATCTGTTTCCTGGCAAGTGTCCCAGCCTAGGCTGTCAGGCCAAGCAAGGAAGGGGACAGCAGAGGCCTGACTGCCCTGCTGCGGGCAGAGAGCCAGCTTCTCTGTCTGAGTATAGAAGCCCCTCTGTCCTTGATAGGACCAGCTGACCTTGTAACTGGCCCGAGGTCCTGCCAGCTCCATTCCCTGCTAGGGAAGCAGATCGTGGGGTGAGGACTTCAGAGCCAGCCAGGGCCTTCCCTTGTCTGTCCTGCCTGTCCTCTGAATGCTCCAGCAGGTTTCCCTGTTCAGACCCTACCCTCTGCTCTCCTTCCTTCCCTCCAGCTGGTCCCATCCATTCCTCCAGTCCTTAATTGTTCTACCTTTGATTCTCTAGGCACTTCAGAGCTCATGAATGTTTTACACCGATCACTGTACTGAATCTGGACCAGGGAGAGACGGCGAGGCATTAAAAATTCCTTCAAATCGCCAAGTGTTCTTGTTAAAAATGCAAACTTCCCCAGCATGAGAAACAATGAGGCTGACAGCGGCAGCCTCGGAGACTGATTCAGTCCATCGCCAGTTGCACGCCATGCCCAGGCCACTCGGCCACTCAGAAGACGGGAACTGTGGGTGTTCAAGGATCATAGTGGCAGAAGAAGCCCAGCTGGAAGGGTACGATGGCAAGCCACCAACCTTGGGGTGCAGCACACAAGCGCACCCTCGTGGAACCCCCGAAATCTAACCTAGCCCCCCCTCCTCCAGACTGTCTGATATTGGCTGGTGGCTGTAGCATGGCTTCTAGAGTAGAGCCACACAGGATGCCTGGGCAAGGGTGACAGCAGAAGTGAGGTTAACAGGTGAGAGTCCCCGGTCATGCTCTCCCTCCTCACCCCATCACCGGAGCAAGTCCCAGCAAGCTTTGGTGGAGAGGGGCGAGTCATGGTCCTGCCTTCCAGAAGATCTGTTACCCCAATTCTGAAGACAGATGCAGACCCTCCAACCTGCTCTAACATTCTGCCAATCTGTGGCTGGATCAGAAAACAGGCCGAGAGCCAAACCCAAGGGGGCATCTCAAGGCTTTGTGCTCATTTCCAGAGGCTCTGCCTCTCACCCCTCCTACATGTTCCAAGAGCCAAACAAATCAACAGACTAGCCACACAACACACAGCACACCAGACTGCAGCTGGGCAGGAAATACATTGGTGTTTTCAGGCACGTTAAGTAGCCAATGGCACTGTACTTCCTCTGCAGTTGGGTGTTTTTCTTTCTTTCTTTCCTTCTTCCTTCCTTCCTTTCTTTCTTTCTTTTATGTCTTGCATCTTGGAACCCCACATTGAGTTCTCAGACAATTTTACTAGATCCTCATGTAAGCTGTTAGAGCACCAATACTTCATCTATATATCCATGCCCTGACCTCTAAGATTACAAACAGCAGCCTGGAGCCACCTGAGGCCAGGTTCCAAAGAGATGGAGCAGGGACTGCCAGCTGCACTTAAAGTCACCTCCTCTACAGAGACCCAAGGTCACACAGGCCGGGCATGCCCAGTTCAGCAAAAGTCTGGCAGTTATGGGTCACCTACCCTCCATGCCATCCTCACGATGTCCATTGAAGTTGTCGTAGGAATCCCAGCGGATGAGGGGGTCAGAGGTGTTATAATCTACAGATACACTGGGCCCATTCTCTAGATGTTCCATGCCTGTGGGGAGTCAGTGGGGGACAGAGGGGACAGAGGGAATGAGATGAGCGTTTGGTAAAGCAGAAGGCCCATGAGCTCCCCCATGGACCAGCCCTGAGGAACTGCTTGTTGTCTTGAGTATCTAGGGTGGGACAATGACTTGGGTTGCCTGAATAACCCAGTAGTCTTGGACCAGGTCATAGGGGCAAATCAGGACAGAGCCCTTAAAGAAAGAACCCACATACACACACCCTAGAGAAAACATGTCCCCACTCTCTGGGTGGTTGCTTCTATATCATCTATGGTCCTGGGGCAGGAACAAGGGTCAGCTCTGGAGACTAGAGAAGGAATAGGTGACAGGTTTGTCCTGGACCACCTGTAGGTAAGGACAGCATGGAAATCACAGCCAGGACATTGAGAGGACACAGCCTGGAGAGGTCATCCTAGGTCTGCCTCTGCCTCCACTTAAGATGCTCCCTACTCCAGACAGACATCCACAAGGACAGGCCAGTCTCTATTGCAACCTCAGAGTCAACACAGCACATACTCAGGTCATCCAGGGTAGCCTATTTTCCTGCTTTGGCAGTCCTTTCTTTAGTCTACCCAGAATCCCTCTGCCTGTAAACTAACTTCATCTCCTCTCATTCTGTTCTCAAATAAGATGAAGAGCAACTGGCCTCCGTATTTAGAGTCTAGAGGAAGAAAAGTTATTATTAAACTGGCCTTCAGCTTGAGCCACTTCGGTTCATAAATACCCACAATCCACCCAGCACCTCGGAATGTTCTCTGGCTGTCCCTTCCATCTGCCAAGGCCCTCAGTTTCTGAATATAACAAGATGGTGGCCTAAAGGGACCAGAACAGTTTAGTCAACTCAGCACCTCACTGTCTGCATTTATTCTTGTTGTATAGAAGTGCTGGATCTGGGTTAGCTGGAAGTCCACTTTGATACCCACCTCTAAAGTAGAGGTGACTAGGGGGAGGACACCAAGGGTGAGATGGGGACAGATGAGGATGCAGGGAAAGGTCTGAAATGTGGTCTGTACCTTGAATTTTCTCTGGCCCATAGGAAAAGACAAACTCCACTTTGCCATAATCAGGAAATCGGTCATCTGAAAAAGAAAAAAAAAGGAGAAAATGGGTCCCAGACTCCCCAAAAGAGAGGTTTCTTCTAGAAAAGAATTCATATATGCATATGTGGTTGATAATATGATAGCATGTCTACATTTGCTTTTTACACAGAGGAAGTTGCATGTGCATAGTGAAAAAAAATACTTTGAGACAGGCTCTCAGGTAGCCCAAGATGGCCCCAAACTCACTATGTAGCTAAGCATAGACTTCAACCTCTTGCCCTCCACCTCTTGACAGTTGAAGTTATACATGGTGGGGGTCAAGCCCAGGGATCACAAGCACACTAGGCAAGCACATTACCAACTGAGGTACATACCTAACCCAATCACACATTTGGCACTGCAAGCTTCAGCCTTGTCAGAGTTCTACTTCCTGAGGCGAACACAACCCTTTCAGTTTCTAACTACAGTATTCCATCTTTAGGGCTCTAAATCACAGTCACTATTTCTAGGAAGTCCCTTTGCTTCACTGCTATGAAGGCAAATTATCTGTCTTCGGTTATTAGCCCCCCCCAATACAGGGCCAGGCTGGGTTTGAATTCAAAACCCTCCTGCCTCAGCCTCCTGAGTTACAGACATACTGTACCACACCCTGCCTCCTTTCTTTTTAAAATCTGGGTAGGTTTTTATTTATTCCACTGATTCACTCAGACACTGTGCTGACTAGTTTTATGTCAACAGTTACTGGAGAAGAGGGAGTCTCAATTGAGAAAATGCCTCCACAAATCGGGCTGTAGACAAGCCTGTTGGGAATTTTCTTAATTAGTGATAGATACAGTAAGACCCACCCCATGTGGGTGATACCATCCCTCCACAGGTAGTCCTGGGCCATATAAGAAAGCAGGCTGAGTAAGCCAGAGGGAGCAAGTCAGTAAGCAGCACTCCTCCATGGCCTGTGCCTCAGCTCCTGCCTCCAAGTTCCTGGCCTGTTTGAGTTCCTGCCCTGACTTCCTTCCATGATGAACAGCAATACTGAAGTGTAAGCCAAATAAACCCTTTCCTCCTCAACTTGCTTTGATCATGGTGTTTGACAACAGCAATAGCAATCCTAACTAGGACAGATACTGTGGCTAAGCTTCTGTTTGTGGTCTGTCAATTCTCAATGGTTCTCCATGCTTGCTTTTTATATCATTTGGTAACAAGTCAAGGAAATTATAAGGAAATGTCCTACTTGTTCTTTATATAACCAAACTCCACTCACTTCCTGCAAGAAGCAACCCAAAGGGTACGCAAAGAAATGAAATTTGGTAAATGGATGTGTTTCATTTTGCAGTTTGGAAAAATTAAAAACTGCACACCATCCCATAAATACATATTCAGGATTTCAATAGGCAATTTCTTTGAGTTCTTAAAAGGTTGATTCTGTAATTACACATTTATTAGAAGTTATGGCCATCATTGGTATACCTGTACAAATTAAGACTGACAATTCTATGGCATATGTCTGTAATAAAATGAAACAATTTTTTGCACATTACAACATAAATATCTAACCACACTCTAAGAGATATGAGAAAGTAATGACAGTTACAGAGAGACATTGGATAATAGGAAAAACACATGCTGAATTAAATCAGCTTGCATACTTCAAAGATGTGTTGACCTCAGAAATGGAAACCAGGATATGTGCTACATTGGAAAAGAGGTTTTGCTTTTGTTTCCACGGGAGAAGGAAAACTATGGATACCATCAAAATTGATAAAGATTAGATTCAAACAGGAGAGACTTTCAATTAAAAGAGGCAATAGTTCATCACAATCAGTGTAGCCGTTCAATCTAAACTAACTTTTCATTTGACCAGCTATAGGATTGGGGCAGGGTTTTGCTTTTCTTTTTCTTTCCAGGAGAATAAAGGCATCCAACTAAGTAATCTGAAGAACAAGAACACTGGACAAATGAGACATCTGAAGAAAAAAGATGAATCATCTAGAGAAAATGTCCCAAGAAAAAGAGTAAATTGGCCTAATGGTATATTACATTTCCAACAGGATAAAATTTCATAAATCTTCTCAACTGTTTGCTTCTGCTGCTCTCTACAGACATATAAGACAAAGGATCTGTTTGTGTCCCCAGTTCAATTAAAAATTAAAGCTGGCTTTGGAGTTGGAGCATGGCTCTCTCCTTCTCTAAATCCAAGCATGCTTGTTAAAAGAAAATCAAAAATTTCTGCCTCATGTCAAGATAGCCTGCTGGTATAAGACATTAAAAAAAAATTTAAGGGACTACTTACTCTACTACCACTAATCTAATAATCTTTTGGTCTTATTTTGACTCTGTAAAACTTTTTTAAGGTATAAATACTATCTTTAAAATTTTAGGATTAATATATATTTTTAAACTTTCTGTCATGATTAACGATAATATAGAGTACTAACTAATTCTAGAAATAGGTTTCACTTATATTAGTGTAAATGATTTCGGGTTTGAGTACCTATCAGGTAACTAGGAATTAAATTGTGGTCCTTTAACCTCTCTAAGATCTGCTGCATATGACTTTTAAAATGTTAAGTTTTCTGCAATGAACTGTGACCATTCTTAACAGTGACTTTTGAAGTCTACAAAAAGATGATGGGACCGCCACAACAATGATTCTACCTGGACTGTAGTAATGCCACTAAGCTGACAAAAACCACCCAAAGATCAGCTTTGGACTACAAATTGCTCAGGACAATTTCAAGGTCCAGCCTCATGCACTACTCTAGCCAGGATGTCAGATAAGCTCCACACTTTTGCCCAGAGACTGGCAACAAATGATATACAATTGACCATTATCTCAATTTCCTCAAATCCCCTAGAAATGCCATTGCTCCCCAGACAACAGGAAGAAATCTAGAGTACACAACACCCACATTCCCAAGAGGTAGGGTAGATGGTTTTTGGTCATTCAGTGAGTTATGGATATTTGTCATTGTTTAGGGGGTTGGTTACAAGTTGTTATCAGTAATGGTTAAGAAAAATGCTTAACAAAGGAGATTAGATTCAGGGATCTCATTCTGAAAAGAAAAAGATGGGATATAGAAATAATGGGATAAAAGGGTAGATTATTGAATCTACTTTTAAACTAAAAAGCAACTACTAGTCTTAAATATTTTACATTGGTATGGATTTTTGTTATATTGCATATATGTTCCTATTCTTGTTTAAGATGTTTTTGTATATTAATACAAATTTAAGGTTATTTTTGTTAGAATATTGTATATATATATATGTCTACTATGGTTTAAGATATTGTACCTATGCCTCTCATTTAACAATATAATGTAACTTTCTAGTCCTCAAAATTTATTATTACAAACTATTTAGGATAATAAAGAAATGCAGGTTAGCAGTTACTCATCTATTACAATCAAACTTGTAGTCATGTTAGGTATATCTTCAAGGTCAAACATATTTTGGACAGGTAGTCTTCACACACTTCAGAGATCTACAGAATATGTCATTTAAGATGTTTTAATAATATGAGGTTTTTTATGACAATGAGACTCGTCTGCTCCTGGCAGCACCAATCTACTTCAGAGAAGATGATGGGCAACAAAGAAACTCCATATGGAGTTTGCTTTCTGTGTGGCAAAAGTTATCCACTGGGCAAGAAACTGTCCTTGCTTGACTGCTGACAGTACGCTGTCCAAATTGGGCAAGCAGGACACAATAAGAAAGTGACTGCCAAACTTTGCCAAGACAAAACATAACAGTTCTTTAAAATTCCTGCTTCACAGAAAAGTCTGTCAGATATCCTAGGCCTGTAGGTCAGAGATGGATGCTCCATTGTTACAGAGAGAGCAGATGTTTCTATCTTTTCTATAGTTCTGGAAGTTGCTTGCTCTGCACTTCCTGTTTACACAGGTAATATTATATCCTTCTCAGGTCTCTGATGGAGTTGAAGATTAGATAGTTATAGTTATAGTTTTCCATGTTACCAAATCCAGAAAAGAAACTCACAAAAAAAGGTGTAAAGTGTATAAGGTTGAGAAACATAAAAGGATAGTTTTGGGTTGGTAATACAAGTTAGGACAGAAAGTGAATTAGGTACAAAACTTTGAACTCACCAGGATAGGATAGACAATAGAGTATTTTCTATGAATTTGCCAAATGTAAATGGATTGGACATTGTGAATGTAATTCTTACCCAACAATTGTTCTTATCATATATAGTTTTACTATGTTAGAGTTAAAACCTTCCATTTTAATTTAGACAGAAAGGAGAAATGTTGTGTGATACTTTGATCACATTCTGACAATAGAGTCTGCTTTGAATCAGAGGACAAAGTTAGCTACTAACTGACCAAAATTAATCATAGAGGTTTGGAGGACTGAGGACAGATAGAGAGACAGGAAGTAATAAGACATGGCTTAGAGAGGATCTCAGTCGTTTTGGATGGAGGAATGGAAGAGACGGGAGGTCACGGGTTGATTCTCTGCCATTTCTCTGATTATTCAGATTCTTTCCCTGATATCTGGCTCCCGATTTTTTATTGATAAAGAATAATTAGATAAACACAATCCTTGCACCGTACAAGAAGTAATTGGGATCCCTTTCCCTCTGTGTCTCCTCAACCTCCTCTTGACTTTGTCAGCTGCACCATCATCTCCCCTCAAGACGGATTATAATCTGCCCTGAGACTCGCAGCAGCTCCCGTGCTGCTCCTCCTGAACGACTATATCACCCCAACCTCAGGCCTGTCACGATTCTCCTTCAGTTTCCTGGCACTGTCAAGAGCCCCCTGGGACTTGACAAACCACGTGACTCAGAGACGATAACCCCTGCATCCACACTTCATTCCACACTGGGCTCCTCTCCTGATAGAGCCCCATCCTGCCCATCAGGGAGCCCACCTCTGAAGGCCTCATCCAGGTCTTCCTTCCCAAAAACAACCCCCAAGTCATGGATGGCACAGGTGTGGAACTGCACTCGGAAGATGACGTCTCGAGCCGGGCTTCGGAACTTCTTGTGGTAACACTTCAGCTGTGTGGGAAGGGGACAAAGGATGAAAGTTAGGTTGCAGGGATCCTCATAACTCGTTCTATTAGCTGAGCTCCAAGGTTCACCCCAAACCCAGGAGAGAGAAGTCACCAATGCCAAACAAGATTGCAAAGCTCTTTGGGAAATTGTTAGAACAGAAGAGGAGGGGAACAGTCTGGAGTTGTGGGGAATGTCCTCCCAGATGTTCCTGAATTCAGGTGGGTATGGAGAGGGAAACATGGCCTTAAACTACAGCAAGCCAGTCTGAGTTTAGAATTGGGAGTGTCTTATCGCCAGCCTAGATCTAGAGGGTCACAGTTAACACTGAGTGACAGTTCCCTGGAGCTGCCCCAAAGCAAAAGATGAAGCTAGGAAAAGAATGCCCACTCCAAGGGAGGAAGGAGGACCAGGGCAGAGTGAGTCTGGGAGGAGCTAGGAAAACCCACAGTTCCAAACTCAATGGCTCCCCTGGAGCAGTTGCGTGTCCCATGCCCCCACGGTGATGGGAGAGCAGGACAAGAGAAGGAACCCTGGAGGAGGAGGGTAGAGCTCACCAAGATGTCTCCCTTCAGGAGCAGCCCTGGTTCAATGGTGATACAGATGCTGGCCTGGCTGTCTCCAGGGATGTTGCTGAGAGGGAGAGAGGCGATGAGGGAGAGTGCTGCTGAGGAAGCAGGCTCCCTTCTCCCTTCCTCCCCCCACCCCTTCCTCACTCACTCAGACTACTTACTAAATGCCAGATGTGTACACGGGCTGCATAGCTTGGTAGATGCGGAGAAACGGTCGGCACCCTGTCAGAGAGGGGAAAGTGTGAGCTAACGGCTGGGTAAATGAGGGACATAGGGAGGGGAAAGGAGGAAAAGAGGAAGAGAAACAGAAGGAAGAAATACTAGCTTCATTTCTAAGGCATTTTAAGCAGACAAAGAATGCCTCTCCCAGTGTCTTCTGCCACTAGGCATGGCCAGGTGTCAACCCCATGTTGCAGAGGAACAGGGCGGAGCTCTGCTGAGAGCCCCACACGAGCCTAGATGACAGTAGAGCATAGCATATGGCTTACCACCCAAGGCCACCGAGAAGGAAATGGAGGCTGGAGGGAGGGGATGGGGCAGGTACCTCCTTTAGACTCAAAGTTGGGGATGCCGTGCATGATCACATGGTGCAGAAACAGGGGCTTGTTGTTCATTTTGATGGCGCCAGAGAGTAGGCCACTGAAGTAGTGCACATACCTGGACAGGGATAGGGTAGCATCAGGGAAGGGTCTGAGAAGTCCTCTATCCACCCACCCACCCATCCACACATCCATTTGCCCACCCACTCACCTATCCATCCGACCTACCCATCCATCCATCCACATTATTTATCTATCCTATCCATTCACTCTTTCTTCAAGAACACCACCCTAGGCTTCCATCTACCCTCACCCCCATGGAACATGCACCCACCCAGGCCACACAGCAACTGAGTTTTCCCAGCCAGTGCAGGCCTTCAGACTTGCTGAGGCCCAGAAAGCAAAGAACATAAGACCTAAAAAATTGCAGAGCCTAGAGCCCACTTGGCATTCTCTGGCACCCCCTGGTGGTGAACATGAGCATCTCTTTCCTTCCTCACTCCCAACCCAGGCATCATCCCATCATCCCTGGCAGGGACAACTTAGCAGCTTACAACTGCACCAAGCATGCTGCCCAGCCAAGCATCCCTAACAGCCTGACTGGGCCAAACCCAGCTTATGACTATTCTCACTGCAAACTTACACTAGGCCCTGTCACACATACCAAGCCACACAGCAGACAGTAAATGCTTAGCAATTACAGTGCCTATTTTATTTCCCACTGAATGTATGGAGTTTTCTATATTAGCTTCTTTACTCAGGATCTGAGATAATTAACTTCGAATAAGCATCCTGCCTCTAGGTTGGTTTGTAGTTAGGATTTTAGTTTGTTTCTTTGGGAATTTTGTTTGTTTGTAGTGTGCATACGTGCATGTGTGTGCATGCGTGTGTGCGTGTGTGTCTCCTGCATGCTAAGTACTCAACATGGGAAGCTACATCACCAGCCCCAGCAACCTCCAGTTCTTTTAATAAAGATCTTGCTGGCAGAATGGAAGGACCGAGCCATCTCCTTTCCTTCTGAGCAGAGAGGGAAAATCAGGTCCAGAGAAAGTTGTGACGCACATCACACAAGGCAGGGAATGGGAGAGACAGAGAGAAGCCTGGACCCCAAAGCATCTCCTGAACCACACATCAGTCCTCTGGTGCTGATTGGCTGCCGTTTCCCCCTTTCTGATTCGCTAGAGAAGCAGGCTGGATGAGACAAACCAATCAAATGCAGTCTAGTACTCTACAGGAGCCAATAGTTCCACAGGAGGGTGAGACTCCAATTATGACACCAGGACAACACCTCCCCCGCATCTCTTGGTCCCTTGGCCCTCCTCCAGGTCCAGTCCCTGAGCCTGGGTGGGGCCATTTCTGCCTCTCCTAGCAAGATAATCTGATGGGCATTGCCAGCTCCTATTCAGGGCCCTGCCCAGCCCCCCTGCCCATTGCTCAAACCGGAAACCTGGAATGGCACGTTCCTATGAGATCGCCTGACCAGGCCAACAGGATGTGTCTGTGTTCTGGGGACAATGAGTCTGAGGGCGGGTGACAGTGAATGGGTAAACTATAGGCAAACCCCCTCCCGCTCATTCCTTGCTCTTCCCTCTCCAACTGCCAAGCTCCCTGCAAGCAACACTGACAAGAAAGCAGAGGGAAAGTGGCAGGGAACGTTCCGGAAACCAACCGCTGCACTTTCTCATGGGTGTGGAGGACCTGGCCTGCCCCCACCCAACAAATGCAGTGGCCCATGGGAGCTGTGGGCAGACACTGATGACGTAAGCAGACAAATCCACATGACAACTGCTTGGCATGTAGGCATGTGAGAGATCCCTTGGACTTCTCTTTCTGACCAGGGGAGCCCAGGTCTCCACTGCTCAGCATCACAGCAACTGTTCAGCCCACCTTCTCCAAGCCACACTCCTGTTAGTAAGTAGACTGTAACCCTCAGGGTCAAAGGTGACTGAGACGTTGTTGCCATGCATGTGTGCCAGAACCCTGTGCCAGAACCCTGTGCCATGCTTCAGCCTGAGGAAGAGCCTCAGACCAGTGCTGACGGCTTCTAGGAGGCAGACAGGAAGTAAGGGTGCACTACTGCAAAGTGCTGGGCTCCTGGGTGCCTGGTGAGGACTCCTGTGTTTTTATCTGGGCTTCCAACTACAAAGGCAATAATGGTCCCCAGCAGTGACTGCAGATCCTACCCAGGTACGCAAGTTGGGGATATGGGGATATGGTGGAGATCCCCAATGTGAAGAGGCAGGAAGGGCCCTTAGAGTCTATGGCTAAGTTCCTAGGAGCCACAGAAGCCAAGAAGGCCTTTAGCCTCCAGCTTTCCTGCCTGCTATGCCCAGAACTCTATCCTTGGCTTCCACGCCCCCCCCCCCCCGCCTACCTTCACCCTTCTTGCTCAGACCTTCCCCTGTCATGTGTCACTTTGAACCAGCCCCGTGCCTAGTCATCACTCCAGCAGCGATGGTTTGAACTTTCTTCAAAAACACCTGCTAGCAACTGCAGCAATGTTCTGTTTCCAAGCATGCAATTGTTCATAAGAAGCTTGTCTGCACATGCCCTTGTGTGACAGATTTAGTGCCCTGTCCTTGGTGTGAGAATGGGGCACAGATAGATAGCAGGCCCACAACTCACAACCACACCAGGGCTCCTGCTCTCTAGGTCTCCAGCCGAGGCTAGGGCTTTCCATGGCTATAGCCTCCCCATGACCTTGACACTGTCCTTGACCTCCCTCCCCTCAGACATCACTGAATCATGTGCCATCCATGGGCAGACCCCTGAAAGGCATCAGGCAGTGCTTCCAGACACCACCTGGCCCCAGGTCCCCAAGCCTGCACCTATATCCCAGCTCAGCCACCACTCACTGTGGCACCCAGCCCTGTCCCCACCCTGACCTCAGACTTCTCATCTTAAAAGAAGGGTGCCCTGGTCATCACCACTGTCCCAGTTAGGGCTTCAAAAACACCTTCTCCAGAGATGTTGTCTCCAGTTCCCTACATCACTGAATGCAGAAGCAAACCCCTGACTTGGGTCTTCTCTATCTTGTCTCTCTCCTCTGCCTTCTTTTGTTCTTTCCCCTCCTCTATTCCTTCTCTTATGCCTCTTTTCTCTCTTCCCTCTCTCTACTCTATCCCCTCTCTCTGTCCTGTTTCTGTCTCTCTGTATCCTGTCTCTGCCTCTCTCTCCCCTCTTCCTGTCTAGCACTGTCTTTTCTGGATGGTCACTTGTTTGATTCCTATCAATCTCAACCCACAACTCCCTCGTGCTGGGGGAGGGAGGCGGGACCCTGCTCTGTTAGCCTGGATGTCCCAGTGCCCACAGCTACAGCATCAACTTTGGTGATTAATGACTCTGCTCCCTGTCTAGGCTATTATTTATCATATACTCCAGCTGAGGCCCTTAGCAAAATACTATAAATTCTCCCCATATATAGTGCTATCTATGACCTCCAAGGACGGACATTAGGGACATCAGTGTCATGCGTACTCATCTACACACTGAAGTTATCCTGCCTCTAAGACCAAGAACAGCATGTGTCTTCTTACATAGGCACCTGTTTCTCCAGAGTCATGTCACAACAGACTGCCTTCTGCTAGAGGCCTCAGAAGCCAACTGACACCCCAACCAGTAGGCCAGGCCCATGCCACTACAGTCTTAATGCCTGTGCTTGGTATACCCTTAGTAAAGCAGATGTCCATCCCCTGAGAGTGTACATGGTCAGTGTCCACCACAGGGAACGCACACACTGGGCCTGGAGACCAGACACTCACCTCCTCTGGGATGGCTGGCCAATGGGCACAATCTTATCCTCATAGAATCTCTTCATTGCAAACCGGTCCAGAGCCTGGTCAGCACTGTGGGGAGACACAGATAATCAAAGAAACCCACTCCCACAACTGAGGGCCCCTTGACCCCATCACTCAGGTTCCCCTTAGGCTTGCACAGCCCCCAGAAAACCCTGGTTGCCGTGAAAGGACAAATCCCTCCTCCAACCATACTGCACTAAGAAGCCTTCAGGAAGAACATGCTCAGTATGGTAGTTTGAATGTAATTGGCCCCCATAAGTTCATAGGGAATGGCACTATTAGGAGGTGTGGCCTTGCTGAAGTGAGTATGGCTTTGTTGGAGGAAGTGTGTCACTGTGGGGGTGGGCTTTGAGGTCTCCTATGCTCAAACCACTCTCAGTGTCTCAGTTTACTTCCTGTTGCCTGTGGATCAAAGATACAGAAGTCTCAGCTCCTTCTCCAGCACCATGTCTTCCTGAATGCCGCCATGTCTCACCATGATGGTAATGGACTAAACTTCTGAACTGCAAGCCATCCAATTAAACATTTTTCTTTATACGAGTTGGGTGTCATGGTGTCTTTTCACCGCAACAGAAACCCTATTTGTATGGTGCAGCACTCAGCCAAGGGCTCTACAGCCAAACCACTTGGGCACCCATCTCTAACTACTACTAATTGCTCCTGAGACATAATCCTTTCCATAAAACCTCATTCCCCTCATCAAATGAGGCTTAAAGGAGATTAGATGAGGTGACACCCATTAAGAGCTTGGCAGCCTCAGTGCCCACTCAGCAGACACAAGGCTGGGCTGGTTTCAGATACCCTCCACACTGCACACCACCTATCCTCTGAGCATGGAAAGATCACCCTGGTGCTCCAATAACTTCCCATCATGCTTACAGTAAATCCAAAGTCCTCATTAAGGCCAGCAAGGCCATTGTTCTCTGTTATCCTGATTGCCCCAAGCCTTTTCTGACTCTATACTCTATTCTTTATTCATACACACAGCTCCCCTCCATGACTGACAGAAATCCTTTAGGTCTCTATAGCCACAGGTCCCCCTGCCCACATACCCCCAGCCACTTATGGCCTCTGTGTTTTCATAGCCACAATCTCGGATACTGCTGACAAACTTGTTCAGTACTTAAAGCCCTCAAGTACAGGACTTGGACTGTGCCCTCTGCATCCTGCCAAGCACCACTGCAACATAGTCCTGGACATAGAAACCTCTAGGCAGCCATGCTGAGTGAAGGAGCCTTCGGTGTCTGTGCTGAGTTAGGTCAGATGGAATCTGCCCCCCTGGCTGGTTCATGTTCTTTCTCCTGAACACCAGGGCAAAAAGAAAACCCTGCCTGCTTGAGATAACTTCCTGGGCCCAATTCTGATGCAACATCTTGTTGGCTTCTTCCTGGCTCATCCAGGGGAACAGAAGACAGCTGAGAGAGGAAATGTGGCCCCTAAAGCTGCTGGGTGGGTGTCTTCCATACAGGGGAAGGCTCTCCACCCTGCTGCCAGCTGTTTTCACCCTACCTCAGAGCTGGGGTGCTTTCTCTAGCTCTGGGAGCTCCTGTACCTCTTACCCCCCCCCCCCCGTTCCTCTATCTGAGGGCAGGCCTTGGCTCCAAGTAGGCATGTAGGTGGAAGAGAGGTGTCCCCAAACCGATGCCTGAGGACAGAAGCTGGTACAGAAGACAGCTGGCCTCTCACCTGGCCGAAATGTTGCTGTAATGCATATATGCTGCGATGACAACCCCAATCCTGCCTTGGTTTCCCTGAAAGAGGCAAAAGGCAATCATTTTCAAACCGGCCCTGCTGTCCAAAGCCCATCTAGAAGCCGAGAGGCCAAGGCTGGGAGAGTAGAGTGAAGTCCTGGAGAAAGAGGAACACTGGGGAGGAAGGCCGGAGGGGAGGAGTCAGAAAAGCGAGCCCACCCTCCACTGCTAGGAATATAAACTGCTGCCCTGCCCCCATTACTTGGAGGTATACTCTTGGGCAGAATCCCTAGTGTTCTAGAATGGAAAACACAAACAGGTAGGTGAGTACAATCACACAACCTTAACACCCAGGCAGGCGTGTGCACAAACATGTACATGCATACACACAGGCATGTGCACGCACATGCAGCCTGCACTCTGACCTTGTTGTGCAGAACAACAACATTGTGGGGGTCTGCATTGAGCCAGGTGTCCATGGCCTTGCAGACGCTGCATATCTTCTCCAGGGCCGGTGTGTGCAGATCAGGCCAGCCAAATTCCAGGACCTGTAGTTGAGACATAAGTGAGTAAAAAAGAACCTGGAGACTGTATCAAGTCAGCCAGAACAGCATGAGAGCAGCCACCGGCATCCAGGCTTCTGCTCTTATCCCGCTCACCAGTCCTGCTGAGAGGCAAGGCTCAGAGAGTAAAGGCCATGACCTGGGACCCAGGCTCACAGTAGGGTCTCAGGCAAGCCATGTCGGATGTGAGCCAAGATGTACAATGTGAAACTGATCTAAAAGCTTACAGAGAGGCCTGATCCCAGCCCTCCAGCTCTCCTCCAAGGCCCACTTAAGGCTGATTCAGATGACAGAGGAAGGGAAAGGTGCTCACACCACCCTGGATACACAGGCTGTCCATTTTCAGGTCTCCGAGAGAAGTCTGAAGTGTGCAGAAACAGGACTTCCCAGTAACCTCCAGCCCTCCTCAAGCCCTCTCTAGCTTCACATAACACTAAATAAAAAGAGCCGCTGTCTGGCTGGATCCACAGACCATGCCTAAGCCAGCTGTCCACTTTCAGAGGCACGGTCTGAGGCCCAGAGAAGTCTAACACCTGCCTGAGGTCCCACACTGGCAGGCACCAGAATCCAGGGTGAAAGCCAAGGTCCCCTGCACAGTCTTTAACAATTCACTCAGCAAGCAGAGTAAATCCTGGGACAGGGACCTATACAGAAAAGGCATAGCCACAGCCCCACTCCCAGAAATACTGTGTATTTCTTCCCCAGGGGCAGACGAGGCCAGAAACCACTTTGTGAAATTTCAGTAGTTCGTTCGTTCGTACCACAGTCCATTTTGCAGATCTGAGATGCCCTTGAACTAGGAACTGTCATGGGACTGCACAAGAGGGGATGTGTTCTCTCTCCTGCTATCCCAGGCTAGGTCAGGCTAAGGCATCCGAGAACAGCCACAGACTCACCTTAGCATGGAGCTTCGTGATATCGGGCCTCTGCTCGGAGAGGTTGAACAGCTAGAAAGAGACGAAAGAGGAGTGAGGGAGAGAAAGGAGGAGCAAATTCGTCCCTGCTCGGCAGGAGCCTGGCCACCGGCAAGCCACGAGCTCTTGGACTCCTCTACCTGCTGTCACTCTCCGGCCTAACAGAAATTTTCCCACCATGAACACATGCTGGCCAACAGACTCAGCGATGAGTTCTCAGGAAAGGTGGATGCTGCCACACTCAGCCAGACCCCTTGCAAGGGAGAATCCTAAACGGGGGATGAGAAGGGATATAGCCCAGACCACTGGTGCTGAGTGACAGCAGGCAGCCACCTTTGGCTTTTGGACCCAATCCCACGATGACACTGCTTCTCTGTCTTGCAACCTCCTTCTACCATGAGGTGCAAGGCATCCTGGTGGGTCCCCTCGAACACATGAAGCCCTACTCACTTCCCACAGCCTACCCTACCTCCCATGTTCCTCGACCCCTGAAAGGCTGTGCAGAATTGCCTGCCTCTGTCCAGCCACCACAAATCTGACAGTAGCTATGTCACCTCCTAGGAGGAGAGGGAATAGACCCTATAATGTGCAGGAAGGAGGGGACTGTGACAGACATCCTAGAACTCTGTATTCCTGGAGCCAGATACTCCCAGTCCCGTTAAGGAGCATACTTAACGACATTGACAATGTCACAGAGCTGGCTTCACAACTAATGGCCATACATTCAGCTATCACAGAACCAGAATGAGAAGCCAGGGCTTCCTATTATTCAAAGCCAGGCATTCACATGCTCAGTACACATGATGGACAGGTTGTTAGAGAGGCATGTCCACTCAGAACTTCAGAATCTGGGACCTTTGGACAGAGTCAAGGGTCCTGCTAGGAGATATCCTTGGATTCAGGCTGATCCTAAGACCAACAACTGATGTCCTTAGAACCAGAGGAGAGGCAGACAGGGAAGGCCACGTCAGGGTGGAGGCAGAGAATGGAGCAATGTGGCCACAAGCCAGGGAATGCCTGGGAGTGCTGGGAGTGGCCAGGAGTGGGGGAAAGGCGAGCAAGGCGGTTTTCTCCAGTATTCAAGGGAGCATGGCCTCACTGTCAACCAGATGCCGGGCCTCCAGAACACATTCCTGCCATTTTAAGCCAAATAGTGTGTGACCGTTTGTTCCAGCAACCCTGTACCCTTGTGCAACCTCCTCAGTCCAGCTCTGCTAAACATGGCAAGCAGCACCCAGGGACTCAGGTCCAACAGTCCAGCCCCCACATACCTCCCCAGAACAGGACCTGAGCCTCCCTCCAGGAATGGTCACTCTCCTGCTATAGAGGTTATCTCTGCCACCCACCTCCCTGACATCTGATGACTCTAGCCACCCACAAGGTACCCCAAAACTGCACATGGCCAAGTCTACTCCAGGGCCTCCACCAGAGCAGCTCCACCAGCCAGACCTCAGCTCTCTCTAGGGCCTGTTCTGAAGGTGAAGAGGTTATCACCTCGTCTCCTAGTCTGCCCACTGACACATTCACACATTCTCACCCCACATGCACTCACAGGTAGTCACATATTTACACCCTCACACATGCACTCACACACACACACGCATACACGCACGCACTCACACACATGCATTCATGGGTACTCATACATTCTCACCCTCACATACTCACACAGGAATTCACAGGTACTCACACATTCTCACACACACACACACACACACACACACACGCACTCACACACATGCATTCACAGGTACTCGCACATTCTCACACTCACACACAAACTCACAGGAACTCACATTCTCTCTCACACACACACACTCACACATGAACTCACAGGTACTCACACATTCTCACACTCAACACACACTTGGCTCCGGATGCTACACACGATTGTACGTGGTCTCCTGAAAATCAGCTCTCTCTGAGCTAAAGTGAAGACCTGGGCCTTGCAAGATGCCCAGGGTACCCAAGGGAAGGGGCTCTGGCCTGCTAAGTGGGCAGAGACTCTCAGTGTAAAGGCGGTGATCAAGAGCAGGGGTGAGGCCCACCCACCAGGTAGTTGCCCCCATGTTTGGACTTTAGCATCTGGGCCACTTCACGGAGGTTGCTGCGGAAGTTCTCCTCATTGGCTGTGCTGGGGAAGGATACGGCGATGATGCGCTCGGTGACATACACCAGGTCCAGCTCACAACTGTCCTCCATGGCCCGGCTCACACTCATGTTTCTAGAGAGACTGAGTAGAAGACACGTCCAGGTTAGAACCCAGGAATCCAACCCTGCCTCTGACGCACTATGGAAGTTTCTTTTCTTAAGATTTATTTATTTATTATGTATAGAGTGTTCTGTCTGCATGTGTGCCTGTACTGCACGCCAGAACAGGGCACCAGAACACATTATAGATGGTTGTGAGGCATCATGTGGTTGCTGGGACTTGAACTCAGGACCTTTGGAAGACCAGTCAGTGCTCTTAACCTCTGAGCCATCTCTCCAGCCCCCTGTGGAAGTTTCTAAAAGGATCCAGGAGGGAAAGAGTGACTGGGAACGATGCTCCCAGAATCCTGGAGCAGAGCCCTGGCCATCTCCACGCACTCAAACTGAGAAGACCGGAGGCCTCCCTGGGGAAGGGGGCAGCTCAGGTGATATGCTCACATGGGTTCAAGCTGAGCTCAGAGGCCAGGCGTATCCCAGCCTCTCTCCATAAAGCAGGCTGACCCCTGCACTCTGTCCGCAGCTCTCCCTGCAGAGATCATTCTTGGCCCGCGGCCCCCTCATTCTAAAAGTGAGAGGGTGCTGGGTGTTTGCTGCAGTGGTTTTAGGGGTCCTAGGAGCGGTAGGGAGCCCCTGGGCCAGCTGTCTCTCCCCTGGACACAAGGTGGGGGAAGCATGGAACTCACAGCTTTATGCCATTTTATTTTCTATCAGAGAAGGGGTACATGCTACCTGCTGGGGTACCTCCTCCCCATCCTCCTTCCCCTGTAACCTATTACCACATCCTCCCTCCCCAACCAAGATGGGGAACACTCCTTATTCTGCTAACCTTCGCTATACTATAGCAGTACGGGGTTGAGGTTGCAGGGTGCTAAAAGCAGCAGATCCTCTGGCCTTGGTGAAAAAAAGCCCCAGAACATCAAGAAGCCTAGAAATATCCAAGGTTGACATGGGCCCAGATGTCTGGATATGTGTAGACATTTCATCACTGATGAAATGACAGGGGTAGAAGCCAGTTAAAACGGGACCTGAATCCCAGCCGCTTCTCGTGCCTATTGTATCCCAGCAGCCACTGGATACAACTCTGACTACTACCCAGGGACCAGACACCATCTGCACACTTACCCCAAATTCTGCTACAGGGTAACCTGAGAACCCTCCACTCTCCTAGGATCCTCCTCAGAAAAACTCATAAACCCAGCCCATTTCTTTCTAGCCTTTCCTTCCAAGAGGCAGAGAAAGGAGAGGATCCAGGAGAACAACAGGCATGACTCAGAGGTGGTCATCCTGGGGTACTGGACAGGACAGAATTACCGATCCATTCCATTATCAGTCTGGGTCCCAGGAAGAACGCAAAAGCTGAACAGCGCCACCAGCTGGACAAGATTGGCATCACCGCTCTAAGTATACCAGGCAGTGGAAGGATTGGGGGGGGGCACAAAGGGCCACCTTGGTCTACAGGAGCTCTAGGTAGAAACCAGGGAGCCTCAGAGAGGCTGGGTGTGAGCAAAGCTCAGAGTCCTCCTGTGTATTCTCTTCCCTGTGTGGAGAATGATCACTCTACAAAGACCTCCCTCCCTACAATCAGAGACCTCATCCACAGAGTCAGAACCAGCATGGGCCTTGATGGTACCTGGCCTCAAATGCCACTTCCGGCCAGCGGGGACCTTGAACAAGTCACTGCAGACACTCAGTAACTCATTTGCCAACACAGACCTTCAGTGCCATTACAAGGACTGATGAGCTCATGCGGGAAACAGAGAGATCACCTCAAGGTCTGTTCCAGCATTCACAATGATGACAGCCAAGGGCCACAAATTCCCAGCCTCTCACTAGGACTATACAGCATCAGTCTTAGAACTCAGGATAGGACATGAGGGTGCCCATACCCCATATCCTCCCTCTCTGCCAAGTGTACCTGGCAGGCTGCGGTTGCGGCTGGATGCTTGGGGAAACTCTCATGGAGTCCTGGAAAAGAGAGAAGACACAGTATTCAGGGAGGAGAGCACAGAAAGGGAGGAGCAGAAAGGGGTCCCGGGCCAGATCCTCACCCCCTCCTGGGCTAACACTCCATCCCCGCCACCCTAACACCCAACACACCAGCCACAAAAACCCAAAGGCCGAAAGTACCTGCTGTGGGAGAAACCAGGTTAGCTGCAAAGAGGAAAGCTGATATATGACACACAGCCACCTGGCTGACCCCCCTGCTCTGGGGACACATGTACCAACAGTGGCTGGACTGGCAAAAACCATCCCACATCATAATAGTAGCATCAACTAGAGACCACAGACAGCAACCACCAACGCTCTAGGGGAGCAAGTGGCGCCTACCCTCTTGAGGGCCAGCTCTGAGCCTGGGTCCTCTGTCACTGCCACGCCCTACTCCCCATCCTTCAGAGCCACAACACTGAGTCAATGGATCAGTGGAAAGCTAAGACAGAGCAGCAGGTGTGTAATTTACAGTGGGCATCCAGGGCCCCTCATGTCTAAGGCCCAAGTCTTATCCTGTCTCACCTGCCCAACATCCAGGGTATTGGCAGTACAAAATTAAGCAAACAGACCCAAGTGGGTGAACCAAACTTTGCAGGGCAGCCAAGTGACAACCAGCAAAAGCACTAGGTTCCAGCATCCTGCTGGGCAACATGGGAGATGCTTAGCCCACTGAACCTGGAAAAACGTTACCAGAATGACAAAGAAAGACAGGCCAGCGCTCAACAGCTTGTCATAGGCAAGCAAAACAAACAAACAAAAACATACGGATGAACCTTCTCATTAAGTGCCTAGCACTTAGTCAATGGCAGCTGTCGCTTTAACTGTCACTCTCTTATTAAGAAGAACTGAAAGAGGAATTTCTAGAAGGGAAGGGACAACCATCCATTCTCATAAAAACAAAACAAAACAAAACAAAACAAACAAACAAAAAAACAAGACCTGCTTTCCTCCCCCTCGGCAGCCACCATCTACTCCAATTTTGAATACCTGGGCTCCACTAAGCCACCTCTCCTGGCCACCAAATGGCAGCCTCCCCTTAGAGGCAGCAAGACCACCATCTACAAAGAACAGGGACACAAGACACATGGTGACTCACCCCTGAATCCCTGGGAAATTGATGACGGATCAGGATTCGAACTCTGACCTGGGCTTAGCCACAGAA
This sequence comes from Mesocricetus auratus, assembly GCF_017639785.1. Lineage (NCBI taxonomy): Eukaryota > Metazoa > Chordata > Mammalia > Rodentia > Cricetidae > Mesocricetus > Mesocricetus auratus. The sequence continues at coordinate 34,447,468 of NW_024429194.1, read as the reverse complement.
CCCAAATGAAGTGTATTGCTCCCAATATGCAGAGTGTTGGGCTCTGAGGTCCAGCTCCCCATGGAGTACAAAGTCAGGGCCCCTGGGTGCAGGAGGGCTGGCCACCCTGCCACAGTGGGGCTGCTCGGGGCTCAGCAGAACTCAGTGCAAGGAGGAGCCAAACAGCACTGTCAGAAGGACGGATTCTCAGCCGCTCAGCATTTCCTGCCCTAGGACTTGGGGTTGCGTGAGTCAGGCCAGGGCAGTAGAGGCGGGGACCAGGGTATTTGGTTTTCAAACCCTAAGTTGGGCCGTTCCAAAACTCCCCACCCCAAAGCACACAGAAAACGAACACTTCATCCATCCCATTGCATTGGTCTCTGATGAGGAGGCCCTGACTCTCCTCAGGCGCTGGGCCGTGCTCCAGGCTCTAGGGCCACCCTGCTATAAATAGTCCCTAGGGTTTCATCTGCTATGGATCCACAGCCACTCTTGAAGGAAGCCACCACAGCTGCTTCAAACAACTGGAAGCCACAACTTAGCCAAGGCTTACGGCGCAGCCAAGATCAGGGCCAGGCGCAAGCAAGAAGCTGGAGGAAGACAATGGGCCAATTGAGCCAGGATTGATGAAGGAACTAGAGAGCCAAGCAGAGCTGGGAGCCTCCAAAGGCACGGGCAAAGGATGTACAGGACCCAGAGACCTGGCTCCCAGTCCAGTTCCCCACCACCCTCTGGCCAAGGTTATAACACTCCACATTCCTGACTCCCGCCTGGAAGATAAATAGTTGGCCCAAACAGAGTCTGGCCCTGCCGCCTCCAGAGGTGATAAGAAAGTTCCAGGCACTCTGCAGCAGGGTGACTGGGGCAGAGATGCACAGGGGAAGCTGTCCTGAGCAGGGGCTAAGGACCAACAGCTGGACTGTCACCCCCTGATGAATCACAGGGCTGGGCTGCACTCACCAACAGGGCTTCCTGTTTTCTGCAAGGTCTGGGGACATATGACCCTTGCTGGCAGAAAGCAGGCTTGCACGGGCACTGTGGTATATCATGAGCACAGGAGAACAGTAAAGGCGCAGCCAGGAGCAAACAGGTGCTCCACCAGTCCAGTGACTCCTTAGCAGACAGCAAGGTAAGCTGAGGCCTGGAGTGAGCTGTGTCCCCCTCATGGTAGACATGCCCTCGAAGGTTAAACATTCACTGAGGCTGTGTTCTAGGCACCTGGGAGAGATGTGGAGAAGTCCAAGCCTCACCCTCATTCTGTGCAGTGAAGATAATTGTCAGTCCACCCGGGAAAGAGGCATAGGGGCTTGATCTCCTATACTCATCTGTAAAATGGGAACTGCACAGAGATCTGCAATCTTTTACCTGCCCCACTCGGAGTCCCCAGGGAAGGTTTATTTTAAAATGGAAAATAAATTCTCTGCCTGCCTGGAATCCCATTCTTTTCCCCTCTAGGGAATCTCGAAACTCTTAACTTCCTACTAGCTCCTCCCAAGACAGACCAATAATAGAACTTTTGATCCAACTCCCTAAGCACCGAACAGTCTCCCTTATCCTCATCTCTCAAGCATGTCTCTCCTTTGCAGAAAGGCCTCCATGAAGGGCATTCCACAGCCTCCCCCAACAGCGTCTTTCCTCACTGGCAGGATGTCCCTCCTCATATCTGACCCTCATCCTTCCTGCTTCAGGCACTAGCTCTTTTTCCCTTGGTTCTCCCTGCAGGCAGGAGCTGACCATAACTCGGGGCATTCCTGACTAGTCCAGGTCTGCCTTCTGAGGCTGCACTATCTGCCACCTTCTGCTCCCCGTAGCATATCCATGCAGCAAGAGCTGAGGAAACCCTGGGTCCCCCAGTGGGGCTTGTTTGCAGCTAGAAGCTGGGAGAAGTCCTGCCTTCCCTTCAGGTCCATGGAGCAAACAAAACACCTCAGGACAGAGAAGGAAAAAAAAACCTGTTTCCTGAATCTAGGTCCCCAGGGTCCCAGCTGAGAGAAGGGTCTGCCAGTGAATATCAGGCATCCAGTGTGGCAGCCAAAGCCCAGCCCTTCATTCCTGCATCTCCTCAGTTGAGGCCCCCCACACAGGCCCCTGCAGCCACACCCCTTCCTCCCCCCCTTCCTGCCCACCACTTGGATTTTTCCAAAACAAAGTGCGACACAGCACACTCTACAGCCTCCACTGTACACCAGCTCCATCAGAGGAAACTGTCTGGAGAGGCCAAGGCAGGAAACACCCCACAAACAGGCTAACGCCACGAGCCAGGTCTCTGCTTCCCCCTGCCCAGTGTACAGGAGAGCCCCAGGCAGCCAGGGGACAAGCACTGCAGGGGTCACCCCACCTATGACAGACATCTGGTCTACTCCTCTGCAGCAAGCAGGCCCTTCTGGAATCTGCTCTCCTGCTTGACCCTCCTACACTCCTTTAGTGAGACTCATTTTCTCCGACCTCCTACCTCCAGAAGAGGCACCGCCCCGACCCACCCTGACACACAACCGCTTGTAGATTCGATGGCCTCACACCAACAAATGTCTTTCCTGAAAACTAAAGCAAGATGTCATCAACCACAACTAAGTGTCCACCTCTTCCTTCCATACAACCAAGGTCAAACATGCCCTCAGGGTCAATAACTCTTCTAGATGTCTAACCTTACTCCTGGTTTGGCTATAGTTTATGGACTCCATATGGCCCAGGCTAGGAAGGCAGGATAAGAAGTCCTAGCACGTAACTTCTGAGCACACCCAGAACATCAACTGAAAGCATGATTTAGAGGCTACCACTTTATCCCAAGGGTTAAGAGTCCTGGATGACATGTATCCACAGACATTCAAGGAATACCTCTAGTTTCTGTTCCCTCATCTATAACATGGAGCCCCAACATCTGACACACACCTTGTTGTGAAAACATACAACCTCCCAGCCTAGTACCTAGCCCCTAAAAGAAATAATGGCAGTAAGACCAGCTAATATTTACTGAGGACCCATCATATCTGGAAGTGCCTCCAGCAAGTTCATGCTTTGCAATAACACACACGAACCTAAATTCTCAGCAGCGTCCTGAGTACCGGTGAACAGGAATCCTCACGTACCTCTACGGAGCCTTCCCCCAACCTAGGAGTCCACACAGCCCCTAGACAGCTCCACGCCTTAGTGCTGGGCCTATGGCGGCCCAGGATGGTGCAGCAGTGTCGGTGGGCCACCCTCGGGAGCTGCTACTGCTCAACCCCTCCCTGCGGGGCCCTCCCTACCAGAGGCCAGGCAGCTGTCAGATGATAGGGCCTCGTGCCATCAACAGCTCCCCCTGTGCCAACCGCCAAAACCACTCCCTGTTCCTCTCCAGGCCTGCAGTGGATGAGGGGCCAGCATGGGGCACAGGGCAGAAAGACCTGAGGAAGGTGACGGGTCTTCTGCGGGACCTGCCAGGGTGTAGAGACAAGCCAGTCCCAACAGAGACCAGGGGCTCCTGTGCCCTCGCCTGAGGTCCTTCTGATTAAGGAACTTGTCCCCTGACCACCCTCGTGAAACTTAAGACAAAATGAGCCAGGACCAGATAACCCTCTTCCAGTGTCCTGTATCAGAGGCAGAAAAGTCACACAGCAGTCGCCATTTCCCAAGGCTCCTGGCTCCAGGCAAGCACCCCAACAGTGTCTCCAGGATCGAGAGACACCTTAAGAGCCCAAGGCCCCTTTACAAAGCCGTTTCCCTCACCCTTTCCAAGCCTGCCTTCCACCAAGCCTAGCTCTCAGATCTGCCTCTCTGTTCCTCCCCTACCCAGAACTGCCATGGCACAGTAATGAAGACCACGCCAAGCCTGAGCCCAACAACTGACTTCGTGGGCCTCCTCTTTCTCCAATGCTACAGCCAAGCCAGCCCTTCAATAGGGTTGCTAAGGTCTAAGGGCACCACCCCTCTCCTGCTTGATACCCTGCATTAATTACCCTTGGGAGCAGTATTGACCCTGCCCTCCTTATACTCACGCCCTCCTGGAGGCTTTTTGGAGAGCTTCCGCCCCTGCAGTCTCCTTCCCCCTGCAGGCAAAGAAGAGGCTGTCAGAGAGGGGACATGAACAGTACAAGGTTCCAGAATTCCTACCTGCTGGGGTTCAGGGTGGAGGGTGAAAGGGTAGCACCTGTTTGTCCACGCAAAGGCCGGTCAGAGAAAGGTAAACCCTCTCCTTTGGGCCCACCCTTGTGGGACTCTGTTACTCCATTTTGAAAATGAGAAAGCTAAGGACCAGACAGGCTTTCCGTTCCCACAGGGAGGGCCTTTGTCTCCAGCCCCTGGTTTCAAGCTGGCCTTTCCCATCCAACAACTCTTCTAGCCTCAGTTTCCCCCATTGCAGAGTTCCCACATTTTTCTCATCCTCTTCCATCCAGCCTGGAGGAAACTCTGCTCACGTAGATTGGTGGGAAGTCTGCCCAGCTTTCTCATATTCTTCCTCTCATGCCCTCGCTGTGCCTGTGTGCAAGTCTGTATGCGTGTGTGTGTGTGTGTGTGTGTGTGTGTGTATGCATGTGTGTGTGTGTGTGTGTAGATGCACACGTATATGGATCACCTTTGCAAACCTTCATTACTAAAGCAGACAGGCTCTGCCCTCTTTCTACCCTCTCCAGCAAGTCTGGCATTTGAGACAGGGTCTCTCACTAACCTAGGACTGACTTATCAACAGGCTAGGCAACACCCACAGGCCCCGTGTCTACTCCCCAGCCCACGTGCCACCACACTGCACTTGTTTTCCCAGATGGTTTCTGGGGACCAAGCTTAAACGTTCATGCTTGCGCAGGCACTCACCTCATTGAGGGATTACCCCAGGGCCTCCTTTATTGTTATTGTTTGTTTGTTTGTTTGTTTGTTTGAAAGAGCTCTCACTATGCAGCCCAGGCTGATCTAAACTGAGGGTAACCCTCCTGCCTCAGCCTTCTGGAGTCCAGGTTTACAGGCCTAAGACATTTAACACATTTCTTGCAGACAGGCTTACTCACTCATCTCCATAGCCCCACCCTGCTCCCTCTTTGTCATTCATGCAGCCCATGGCTGGGCGCAGGTCCCAAGATCATCAACACCCCTTCTCCAGGCTCCAACCCCCCCCATCTCCAAACCCACCTCCCTGCAACCCCCTCCCAGCACTGGCCTCTTCATTCCGCCCGTGTTGTCACTCACCACATCCACTACATTCTTGGGTACGTTCTCCGTGGTGATGGGCTAGGGACAAAAACCAGAAAACAGGTGAACGTCATGGGAATATTGGCACAGCTAGCTGCCTCAGAGGTTGGCAGTCAGCGTGGTAACAAGGCACAGTCCCACGCTTCAAGACGTCGCTTGGCTGCTCCCAAGCTGGGGAAGCAGCATTTGCAAAATGACACTCAATCTTATTAGTCTTGGAGCCATCCAGTTCCACCCTACCAAGGGCCCACGCTAGGTGCCCATGCAAGCCTCAGACCACTCAACAAGTGAGGACAACAGACAAAGCTCTCTTGCTCCAGCTAGCCAGTGCTTTCACAGGACAAGAATCTACCCAGGACAAGAATCCACAGAGACAGGGACCACCATGGCCTGTTAGCCACAGCAAACAGACAGAAGAGATGCCCAAGATCATGGGCTCCTAGGGTCAGAACCTGCCTGCCAAATACTGCCCAAATCCCAGTGACCTGCTGGCCCACCCTAGGTACCTATGGTACACACACACACACACACACACACACACAAAGAGCCCCCATACTCACTCCACACTGTGCATTCTCCTCTTTCTTGGTGGCCTCCCTCCTCTAGGAAACTCTGATTATACCCATGTGGTACTGCATTGGCCTCCCCATCTGTGCCTTCCTAAAGGAACAGTCTTATCTGGCCCTATACACTGCATTCCTCCAAACACGGTTAATTGGGGAACTTAAGATGTGTTTTTATTATTTTAATTATGTGCATGTGTCTGTATTCATGTGTGAGTCTGTTGACATGAGTGCAGGTGCCCATACAGGCCAGTAGCATCAGATCTCTGTAACTGGATTTACAGGTGATTGTCAGCCATTCCAAAGGAATGCTGGAAACTGAACTCTGTCCAGTCTCCAGGTCTGATTTTGGATTCTGGGTCTACCTTCATCCAAAGTAATCATAGTGACATGATCAACTCATGTAGAAACCCCCTCATGCCAGGGAACCAGAAGTGAGTCATCAATAAACATGAACAGATGGACCATCCCTGCCATCCTCCCTCCACCCCAGTCAACACAAGAGAAGAGTGAACAGGGTGGGGTGGGGGACAGGAGCTTCCAAGGCCAAGTTCACCTCCCCACCATCCCTAGAGTTCTATCTCCCACTCCAAGAGGGGACTGTTACCTCCTGAAAGGCTATTGGCCCTGGGTGTCCCACCTACCTAGAAGTTCCGTGTCATCACATACTGTAGGGACCAGAAATGTGTATCTCCAGCAGGGTCCTGGATGGTTCTAAGAGCAGACAGCTCAGTCCACACCCTGACTCAGCATGCTGTCATCAGGGTGACCATAAGCAGGTTGCCCATCCTTGCTGCCCACCCTGCACAGCTGCCTGGGGTAACTGCATGTTGAGTAAATGGAATAAAGGTTCCCTATGAAGAGGGCCTGGCTCCCAGCATAGGCTGGTCCTTACAGCTACCCCCTCACTCTGGAGTTCCCCCATGACATGGAGGCCCGCCCCACCCTGCCTTACTCAGACCCGCACCCAGACTTCTCCAAGTCATAAAGTTTAGTATAAAACTACAGGCCTCAGCAGAGTGGGAGAAATGCACCCTTCCTGCCAGGGATCATCTGAGCACTGTGCCCTCTGCCCCCACCCCTTTTCCCTGCCAGCTGGAGGCCAGCCACAGGCAAGAATTGCCAGCAGTCAGATGCCTTCAACACACTGTCCACATGTCTCCCGAGGAGCTAAAAATTTCCTAACAACCAGACTTCCCTGCAGAGTCCATACCCCAGCGCAGCTACATCCCTTCTACCCTAATTCTCCAGGACTAGCTACCAGCCCTAGACTCCCTGAGAATGGACAAGTGCAGGGACAGCTGGGCAGAGTCAGCTAAGGCTGCCCAAGCTCACATGGTATAGTGGGGAAGCTCCCAGGAACTCTCCAGGGCAGCTGGGGACTCAAAAGGAGCAGCCTCCAAGAACTGTGGGGCCCTGATTACACCCCACGTGCAAGTCTCCATGCAAACAGGCAGGCAGGCAGGCATGCGTGTGTTCTCTCTCTCTCTCTCTCTCTCTCTCTCCCTCCCTCCCTCCCACCCTCCCTCCCTCCCTCTCTCTCTCTCTCTCCCCCCCAGTTTATTTTAGTCTTATCAAGAGTGGTATTTATTTCTTTTATATGTATGTGTATATGCCTGAATGTACATGTGTTCACCATTTGTGTGCAAGTGTCTGTAGAGGCCTGAAGAGGACATCACATCACCTAGAACTGGGTTTACCAGTCACTGAATGCGGGCTCTAGGAACTGAACCAGGTCCTCTGCAAGAACAGCAAGTGCTCTTAACTCGTGCACCATCTCTCTAATGCCTGATTTTTCTTCTTAGAACATATTGCTCTCCAACACTCTATTTTATATTTACTAACATCCTTTAGAGCCTGCCTCTCACTGAAATATGAGCTATGTCTACACTGAGCAGAAAACTATGCCGGGCACACTGTGGTCCCTTCAGAAACATCTGTGGAATGAACAATCTCCTTGCTCCCTTCTCTGATACCCTAATCAGATGCAGAACTAACTGAAAACACAGCAGCATCCCAGGTACCCTGGACATATGAAAGCCGCCACCTTCATCTTGTTTCGTTTTAGGTCAGGCAGGACCTTTCTGAACCACATGCACACATATGAATGCATACACACTACATCCTCACATGCCACTCTCAAGACATAGTACTGCAGGGCCTTGAAATACCACCTCCTCCTGCCCCCGATCCACAGACAGGAACCGAGGTGCAAATGAAGACCTGCCGGTATCTCGACCAAGATTCGAGGCATGACCAAGCTGCCCAGTCCTGCAGAGTCCGGTGCCTAGCTCCTTCACTGTCCCCCTCTCCTGGGATCAGCTGACATCTCAAGGTCAGCTATATAAGACTGAGGCACACAGAGGCTAAACAAAGACAATGCTGACCTCACACAGGAGTCCCTAACCTCTGCTAGCTCAGGTCTAGAAATTGAAAGTGGCATTCCCCGCATACCCATTTTGCATTCTGCACGATGTCTCTCCGTCCTTGAGAACCCAGGCTTCCTCACATTTTGCACCCTACTTGCCTCCACTGATCTAGGGACACCTTTTCCCGAGGCTAAAGCAAGAACAACAGCTTGGCGTGCAACAGAATGGGAACCAGACTCTGCTGCTTCCACGCCAGCCCTTACAGCATCCAGGGAAGTGAGCGTTACTCATCTCACAGATGGGGCAAGTGAACAGTGAAAGACTCTGCAGTGCCCAGAGGAAGAGAGCTGGCATCTGAACTCTGCCCTACGTCCTCACAGAATCCCTCAGTCTCTCACTCAGTGTGTGTGTGTGTGTGTGTGTGTGTGTGTGTGTAGGTATGCACACACATGAGTGCACATATGTAGAGACCAGAGATCAACATCATGTATCTCCCTCTATCACTCTCCATCTCATTGATTTGGCTACTCTGGATGGCCAGCAAGTCCCAGGGCTCTTCCTGTCACCACCCAGTGCTGGAATTATAGGCAAGCACCACTGCGCCTGGTTTTACCTGGTGCTGGGATTAAACTCAGCTCTACATGCTTGCACAGCAAGCACTTCACCTATCAAGCCACTTCCTAGCCCCACTCAGCAGAGATCCCACTTCTGGGGCCCTAGAGGCTAGTCACAGCAGACCCTTGCCTAGGGTCACCAGTAGGAACAGACTACTTCCCTGCACTTCCCTCAGAAGACTGGGAAATGGGAGCAACTGTAGTGGGAGAGATAACAGAGAACTTCCTGAATTTGCTGTGAACCACAGGGTGGGTAAGGAAGCTGCATAACCTTTCTTCAAACAGACACGCATGCCCTCTCCCTCCCTGTGCACATGCTGAGTGATCGAAGGACACCGTGTCCTAGAAGACTGGGAGGCTGCGACACCTACCTGCCTGGGGATCATATAATAGAATGCACAGGCGGGGAAATGTATCTGTGGGCTGCTGTTTAGAGGAAGGAAATGCTGGGGCTTGAGGGTGCCCCAGCCTGAGCCCAGGGCTCAGGAGCAAGAGGGAGGGTGCAGAATGCAGACTCAGCCTCCAGTGGAACATTCTGTCCAGAACTCTTCAAACCCTCAGCTCTAGCCTACCAGCTCTCTCTGCTCTTGTCCCAAGGGAAGTCTGGAATCCGGGCAGTTTGGAAGCCAAAAAAGACCCCGTGACATCACATTTGCCACTGTGCTGATGATCTGTGGGGTCACCCAGCACTACCTATCTTGGGAGGGGAGGGGTCTGGGAGCCAGTGGGGACAGTCAGAAGGGACTGGAATTGCTCAGATCCAGGGCCTAGGGAAAACTATTCTGGGCCCACTTCTTCCCAAAATAGAACCATAAGTAGATATGGGGTCGAGTACAGGAAGGCAGGGGCCAGGGTATGGCATCTGGGGACATGTAACAGAGTATAGCAGTGGGGAGCTGGGCTGCATACTGGAGGCACACTATGAGAGCATCTTCTCAACAGCAATAATAACACATCAACCTATAGGCAGCAGCAGTGGCAGGGAAAGCGAGAGCTTCCCACTCTAAAAGCCTTCTTTGGGTCAACTGCTTGCCCAGGACTCCTGAAACATCCTTCCACTTCAGGGTCACAGGGTTGGAGGAGCATTTGGCCCCTCTCCTGGCAGTTTCTGGGAGGATACTCAGTTCTGCATGAGCCCACGACTGCCCCCCCCAAATCGGTGTCCCTGCTATGCCCCATCCCAAAGCACCGGGAGGCCATGGGGTGGGCACAGGAACAGCTGGGGCTGATGCAGGACAGTGGGCGGGCAAGAGGCCCAGGTGGCAGGCACTGACCTAAATGTTCAGGTTAGGTGGCTGCCAAGGCCACAGCCTCTCTTAGACACACTCAGGCCGTCAGGGAAAAGAACCAGCTCTTGGTGATTAAGTGGAAAACTATGCCTGACTTCCGCACCCCCAGAGGAGCGCCAAGCAAGTCTGTTCCTGTCCCCAGCCCCTCCTCCAAGCCAACCCTGAGGGGCCCAGCACTAGAACATGGGGGGGGGGGGAGTTAGGACATCTTTACCAGCCCCACCTCAGGGCCAGGCTAGAATACTGAGTTGTTCCTTGGAGCACAGCTCTCCTCCCCACTGGAGGCCAGGTCTGCTATAAAACCCTGCCCCCTCCACATTCTCGGGCTAAACTGACCCATGAAGCCCCTGCTGGATGTCTACCCCACCTGCCATCCCTTGGCCACCCCTTCCTGCCAATCCACCCCAGCTGGCAGCAGACTCCCACTCTAAAAGCTTGCTTTGGGTCAATTGCCTGCTCAAGGACCCATAATGGCCCTTAGTGCTTAGCACTCAAGGTCCTGTTCTCCACCCAGGCCATGAACTCCTCTAAGCCTGCTTCCTCCCTCTGCAGCCCCAGAGTCAAAACCTGGCCCCCTTCCCCATCCCCAGCATGCCTCTCCTCTGCAGTAGATAGAGTAAATCCCTCCTCCGTCCTAAGCACTCCACACCTGGCACCCAGGGCCACAAGGTTACAGGGCGTCCTCTTCCCCCAGAAAGAGCGCACTGACCAACACTTGCGGCTTATTTGTTTGCCTGCTTCTGCAGCTTGTACAGAGGTGTACGTCCTAGTCCTGCTAGTCTCTACTCCTTCCTCCAAACTAGACCTGCCACAGGAGGCAAGCCTTCCATGGCGTTGCACAAGTGAGTTCCCTTAGTCCCCTGGGCCCTAAGGCTCCCCTAGTGAGAGCCTAGAGTTGGCCACTGATGCATTTGCTGCTATAGTTTCCCTCTGCCTTGTCTCCTGACCTGGCCTGGCAGCCCACCCTAGCCCAGTCTTACACCCGTTGGGCACAGCTCTGCCCCAAACATCAGGCTGCTGAGCACAGAATCCTGCATCCTCTTGAGCCTCTCTCAGTGGTGGTCAAAGGAGGCCTTGACCTCTGACCTCTGGGGACCATGTCCCTTGCCTACCCTGAGTAAAGACAGGATATGAGAGGGCCTGAGGAGGCTGGTAGCTGGCACCCCACACCCAATAGGTGTCAGTGATTAGTGAGGGGTTCCAGCAGCTTGCCTCCTGGCATGGCTCCATTTACCAGAATTTTCTAAAGATGGCTCCCCCACGCCCCTCTCAGCATCTGGGATTAAATTTATCAGACCCACAAAGCATTTCCCTGCCACAGTTCTTGATGGAGGAGATGAAATTTGCAAGCTAGTCCTCCGGTTTTCCCATGCCAGCTCCTCCTCCTCCTCCTGTTCTTCTTTTCTAGTTCTTGGTCTTTCAAAAGAAATTAGTATCTCACCATAGACCAGGCTGGCCTCAACCTCTATGTAGCTGAGGATGACCTTGCACCTCTGATCTTCTAGCTTCCACCTCCTGAGTACTGGGATTACAGGCATGTGTCACCATGCCCAGTCTCATGCCAGATGCCTGCTGCTCCAGGCCCTATGATGGGGTCTTCTGTATAGCACTTTAAAAATCTTAGGTTCCAGGATGGAGAGACAGCTCAGAAGTTAAGAGCACTCATGGCTTGCGGTGTTTGAATGAAAGAGAATGGCTCCCATAGGCACATATATTTGAATGCTTGGTCCATGGTTGGTGGAACTGTTTGGGAAGGATTAGGATGTGTGACCTCTCCAGTTAGTTTCCCTCCCCCTTCCTCACTCCTCCTTCCTCCCTCCCTCCCTCATCTTCCTATTCCTCCTCCTCCTCCTCCCTACCCCCACCTTGTGCATGTAGAACAGATGTGAGCTCTCAGACACTACTCCAGCACTGTACCTTCCTGCCTGCCCCCATGCTTCTTGCCGTGATGCCCATGGACTCTAGCCCTCTGGAACCACAGCCCCAATTCAATGCTTTCTTTAATAAGTTGCCGGGGCAATGGAAAAGCAGCTAAAGCACTGTTCTTCTGGGGGACCTGGAATTCAGCTCCTAACATCCACATCAGGCAGCTCGAAATCACCTAGCTCCAAGGGATCAGGTGCCCTCTTCTGGCCAGTCAGGTACCTGCACACATGTGTTCACATACACACATACATACAAATAAGAATAATCTTTTTTAAAAAATCTAGAGATCTGTTTACAACCTGGCAACTCCAGTAGAAGAGAACACCACTGGGCTGGAAGTGTGGCTTGGCAGTGCTTACCTCCCATGCACAAGACTCTGGGCTCCCCAACATGCAAAAAGGAAAGTAAACCAACTTAGAAAAGAACTCTGCACATCAGCACAGTGGCTGTCACAGACCCTGCGTGTACAGCCATGGGTTGGTGCAATTAAGGAATGGTTGAACAGATGACAAACCCTCTCTTGGTACCCTAGTCCACTGACCAACAGAGACATCAGGGACCATAAGAAGCCCAAGTCTAAATATCAGACCAGGGTACCCTTCTAAGTCCATCTGCCACCACCAGCTTTGTGCCTATGAGCAAGACAGTCAGCCCTCCTGAGCCCTGATCTAACCACTGTACACGGACACACTTGCCTCTCCAGGATGGATAGACACAGGATGCCCAGGTGTCCATATGGGTCACAAGCCTCCCAGTTGCCCTGAGCCATGGAAAAAGGCTTTGAAATCTACAGGTGCTCTGCAAGTGACAGTGGCATTTGCCACTCTTAGTCCCACTGATGAAAAACTCACTCTCACCCTGATCTATTTTGTGGCCTCGACTCAGTACCACATCAGCCACGATGAAGTAAGGCACAGCATCTCTCTCCTGTGTCCACATCCAAACTACACAAAGTGCAAGCATCTCACTGCTACCATTGCAGTGGCCCCTCCCACTCAGGGTGGTCCCAGGAATCCAGCAGATGCCAAAGTGACAGTTAGAATAAAATCCTATACATACACTGAAAACTGTCTCCTCACAGAGAGGAAGAAGCTTATGGCTTCTCTTAGCCCTGCCTGATTAGCCAGCTCTGAAATTCTTGTACTCTGGAGATAGTAAAATAGCAGTGACTTTGAATCCAACACTATGACACCATGATAGTCCATCTAGTGGCAGAAGCAGCTGCTGACTTACAGGCAAGCAGCACATCCCACATGTACTCACAGGGCATGAGTGGACAGACATGGCCAGGTTTCATTACACCACTCAAAACAGCACACAATTTAAAGTGGGTGAATTGTTTATTTCTGTAATTTTCCACTTAATGGACCTCAGTTGACATCAGGTAACTGAAACCCAGGAAAGCAAAACCTCACATTGGGAGTGGGGAGAGTGCTATGTTATTATAGTAGGTGAAACCACATGCCCTTAAGTATTCTGACTCCCCAGCTCCCAAACTCTCACCCCAACCTGACCTCCAGGTTACCTTGTAGGACATTCCAACCCCCTGCTGTGAGGCTAACAATGGCGGGAAAACTGTGTCTCCAGTTACCCAGATGTCCAGGGTACGAACCCTCGTGTGTAGACAGCCTAGCCTCAGATGCCTTGCTAGCCATCCCAGCCAGGGATGCCAGTTATCACATACACACAGGTCCTGACATGAGGCGCCTTAGTGGGCAATCCATTCAGCAATCATCATCGGGAAATTCTTCAAACTTTATTTTTCAGGGCCTGAGAACAGCTGCTTCAGCTCTTTGCAAGGATCAGGAGTGTCTAGCAGGCATCCTAACTCCATCCTGCCCCCTAGAGCCCCATGGGAGGGGGCAACCCCCGGACTCTTCTACCCAATCCCTTGGGCAACATCTGTTGAGTAAGATGAAAACACGAGTTGAAGATTAAACCACTCGGCCCTAGCTGGCCTGGGCACAGGCTGGAAAATATGTTTGGCCAGCAGGGCCTGAAGCTGGGCAGAAAATCTGGGTCTGAATCAGGGGAAGGGTGGTTAGGATTCATTCAAGGTCAGGAAAAAAAAAAACAGAGACAAACCAAGGCCAAGGCCAGAGCATGCCACAGACAGACAGATGAACGGGACACACCAAGTTGGGAAACAGGAGAGTAAGAGAGGCCAGACAGCGGCCTACAGAGGCTGGAAGGCTGGCAGTGGAGGGAAACGGAAGGAAAATCCCGAAGCCACCCTTTCCTCCCTCTTAGGAGCCTGCTCCAAACACTTGCCTCACCCACCACGAGGAAGCAGGTGCTGAGTGTGCTGGGGGAGCCAAACTTTCTCCCTGCTTCTCCTGGGCCACTTTCTCACTGACGGGACAGCACAGAACTTCCTAGTCAATGAGGTGACTTGCCCTAGAGCCCCATGTACAGAACTCACCACAGTCATTAGGGAACACAGGGCCACAGCAGTACCCACCTACCCCACCCCCAGCTAATCACAGTCCTAAATTGTGCCCAGCGCACATGTATGAATGCCTACTGAGTGCAAGGGAGATAAAAGTCCCTATCCTGGAACTCACATGGTATGGGTGGACCTCAATCACAGTCAAGATAAATAAGCAAGGTGCAGAGTGTGTGAGAGGCCATAATCACCACGGAGCAAGGGAAGAAGGGAGGGGGGTGAGATTCCTGTGGGAAAGGAAATGCTGGCATTCGAGGCAGAGGGAACAGAAGGAGCCATGTCATGTCCCTGAGGTAGCATGGTGTCTGATATGTTTAAGGATCAACAGAGTTAGGGAAAAAGAAACCGGGAGAGGAAGGTATCTGTGGAAGAACCTAAGGTTTTGCTCCACGTGAGGTGACAGACATCTGTGGCTTCAAATATACATTAGGTGGATTAGTTTGATGGTCTATTCTTCTGACAACTCATGAAGTAGGTACTATTACTATCTCCCATTCTAGAGTAGGGCAACTAAGGAGAGGGGGTGGGTGGGTGATGTGTTCAGGGTCAGTGAAGCCAAGAAATTGAGAAACAAGGAATAAGGGATGAATAAAGATCTGGGATACTGGGACCAGAGGAGGGAGTGGAACTCCCTGAATTCTTATCGCTGGGGCAGGTGGGCTCTGAGGACCTCCAGGCCCCCGCCTCACCAGGAGACTGCTCATCCAAAGTCCTGTAAGGCCAACACCATTGTGCAAGTGGGCACAGCACAGAGTCAGGAAGACATCCTGGTGCATGTGTCCTTCAAAAGGCAGGCAGTCCTTCCAGCCCGTACTGCAGGCCTCCAGCCGGAGCACCATCCTACACCCTTCTGTCCTGACCTTGGACCTTGCCTCTACAAACAAAGCTCTCGAGAGCCAGATGCTGGCCCCTGCCTCATGGTCCCTAAACCCTGGACCCTCCGCCTTCCTGGCCAGCCAAGGACATTCCATTCCTAGCCCTAAGGTACAGATGACAAGAGTCATCCATCTTCTCTCCCTACAGCCTTCCTCTGGTACATGGCATGCCTTTGTGAGCCTGGAGGGGTTTCTAGCCCAACCATTCTTGCTTCAATCACAGCCTCACCCCTACTGTGCTGTTGCTACAGGGCTCTGTGAAAGTAACACTCCACACGTGGACGGCCCAGTGGGGCAGCTGGAATCCAGGAGCTGACCTAGGGAGCCTGGCCTCTGTAGCTGGTCCAGCCATGGCCTGAGTATAGAGCAGAGCAACGTGGCTCTGAGGCAGCCAGGTGTCTGAAAGCTGAGTGTATCAGTCAGAAACCCAAGATGCAAAGAGAAGGGGACCAGGCTACAGTTACAGGCAAGTTATGGATGGAGCAAAAGAAAACTAGATGGCCCTGCTGTGTGTCCCACATCTAGGCAGAGCAAGTGACCACACTCCTATGAAGGATACTAACAATCAGATTTAGACTCCCTACGGCATTAGAACCACCACAGGTGTTCCACACCAGCCCAGCAGATCCGGTGGGCCCACCCCTCTGCACATTCCTGTCTCTCCTACCCCCAGAACACAGCAGAGTGGGACCTGGAGAGGCTAAGGAAGCAGGAAGCTAGGCCAACACGTCAGCCCAGCTGGAATCAGTCTGCAGCGGCCAGCTCCACAGCCCACAACTCATGGAGGTCCTGCCCCTGTCCAAACTGTTCTGGAAACATGACAGGGATGGGGGGGGGGATGAGGGCCATAAAAGCAGAAAAACAGAGTCACGGGGACATAGCAAAGCTGAGGAGAGGAGCAGAGGCCACCACCTCATAGATGGACTCCAGGAAACACCGTCTATCCCCCCTGCCTCCAAGTGAACGGTATAAGACCTACAGCCAGGGGGGTGTAGCACACTCTAGTCCTCCAAGCCCTGGAACAACAGTGATCCAGCCAGGCCTGGGGACATACAAAGATGGCCTTTTATGGGTTTTCCCAAGGACCTCAAATCTCCAGACACACAGAGCAGGCCCTGCAGCATGTCAGGAGGGACCTCATGACTCATTTCCTCCCACCAGCCTCAGCCCAAAGCCCTCAACCCTCTCCACCCCACAAACCCAGCTCCTGACATGCAGGAGAGACTGGAAGGGGAAAGAATGGCTGTCACTCACCACCAGTTCATGGCTGGACGGAGGGACACAAGGGGCAGCCACCTGTAAGAGAGGTAAAAAAAGTCCCTGTTAGCATCTGTCCCAGCAGCCCCTGGGCCTCCTGAGCTCACTCTTACCCCATCCCCAAGGGGACAGCCTTCCCCGGGGCACAGTGAGAGAGCTCTTCAGGAGGCCACCAACAAACATGAAATGTCTCTCACAGGTCAAATCCCTGTGACAGGTCAAACACCTGCCTGGACATCAGCATAGCAGGATTTATACCCTGGATCCTGCAGTAACCATAAAGCTTCCCCCCCCCCCACCCCCAATTCCTCTACAGTGTAGAAAGATGAATTGAAAACAGTCGAAAAACATGATTTAGACCTGTAGGAAAGTAAAATCCCATCCCCCAATCCTCTCCCCATAGCCAGTGGTTCACCCCCAAGTCAGAGCTGGGGGAGGCTCCTGGAGGCTGGGAATGGCCAGATCTTCCAGGGATCGCACAGAGCACTTTGTGGGGAGGCAGCGCCCACTGGGAAGGAGACTATCATCATCAGTTTATCCTCATCCTGCTCTGAGACAAGGTCATGGCAACTTGGGCCTCTAGGAGGGAGAAAGGAAGGATGGCTCAATGGCCACGGCAGCCCGACAATTAGCAGGGCACGTGTCAGAGGCCAGGGCGTTCCTTTCTCCAGCCAACACATTTTTCTTGGATCTCAGTACTCAACCTTGGCTCTGACTCCTCACCCAAGCACCAGGCCAGAGGCCCACAGAGAGGCAGAGAGGGTGGCTGAAGAGGCAGCTGCCTCTCCAGGCGGGAGGCAACCCCATCTCCCATGCAATACCAATGTTTGCAGAGCTGGTACCACCTAGCCGGCATGCTGCTGAATAAAGTGCTTTGCCCTTTCAACAACCAGAAGGACAGCCTCTACCATTACCTCCCCAGGAGGCGTGGAGGCACAGACAGGGTAAGCAATTTACCCATGGTCACCCAGCAAATGTTGAGGCTAGGAACTGAACCCAGGCAATCTTGGTATGAAGAGGTCTGATGACTATGGCCCTCGCTGTGAGGAAATGAGAGAGGTACAGAAAGAGCCCAAAACCCAGTGTCTGATTCACATGAGCACAGAACTTGGGGTGAATGCTCTAGAGGAGATGTCTGTGGGGACCAGGTCCAGAGTGGGAGCTAAGATTGGGGAGGAGAGAGATCTGCCGAGCTGCCTATGGTCAAGCTGATCAATAGCCATGGCTCAGCCACTGGTTAAAATGCCCGTCCTTTACAGCCCCAACCAACCCAACCATAGGGGTGGGAGGGAGGATGAAGATTCAAAAGGCAGACCAGGCTCTCAGAGGGCCCCTCCCAACTCATCGGAGTGCCACGGGGTCTGGGCAGGATTGCTGGACCATGTCCTGGCTGGGTTCCCATGCTGAGCACTGCAGATAGACAGCTGTGACCTATAGAGAGGACCCTACGCAGAAGGTCAGCGCTGCCTCCACTACCAGAGCTCAAACTGGCCTCCATCGTATAAGGGCGGGCAATGGCTTTGAGACACATAGAGGGTTTTTCTCCCAGGCCCATCTTAGCCACGAACCATTTCCTCGCCCTTTACCCCAATTCCCCAGGCAGATGTACCCACTAAGAACCATGTCTAAGGGGGTACAATCATACCCCCACAAGGCCATATCCCAGAGGGCTTTCCACCCCAGGTCCATACTGGGCCATGGCTGCTGGCCCACGGACTATGTCTCAGAGTCTCATACTTGCTCTATTTTTTTTTCCTGAGGCACAGAAATGTTTCCTTAAAAGGCCGTCTGTCTCTCCTTCTCTCCAGCACCCTGGCCCCTAGCCACCCTCTCAGGAGCCCAGAATGTGCCAGGAGTACCAGGGGCTCTGCCACTCTGTGGTCTGTGCCCAACAGCCCCGTATCCTGGCATCAGTAAGGGCTGACCCTGTTGACTATAGGGGACTTGGGTAGCTCTGGGCTGTCTTCAAGGGCTCTGAGCCAGGATGCCAGGGATGAGACACAAGGGGTCGCCCTCAGGTGAATGGCTCTCTCTGGTAGCCCTCTGGACTTGGGACAGAATCAGCCTACTTCTCCGCATCCCCAAATGAAGAATAAAATGAAGTCACAGAAGCAGCAGCCACCATCACATTCACTTTCCAGCAGCCGTGGCTCTGTGCGGTGTGACAAGTCATCTAGGGCTTACAAAGGCCCGACCACTAATTACTATCCCTGCTTAGTAGACAGGAGACTGAGCCACAGCTGGGCAGAGACAAGGTCCTGCACTGCTCTCTCATACCCACCATGCTCTGCACAGAGCAAGGGCCACCCAGACACCTGCCAGCACCTCCTCTCATTGTCTCACTACCTTGCAAGGGGGGGACCTGGGCCCCACTTGGGTAGCACCCCTGTTGCCAAGACCCCCAATAAAAACCAACGTCTTCAACCTTACATACATAAAACTCCAGATTCCTAAACCAGCCAGGTCCTGCAGAAGAGTCTCCATACTTGTGTGCTCTGACCCAGGAAACTGTACTGGAACCCTCATACTTCCAACCATAACCTCATCAGTTGCGGGGGGGGGGGGGGGTCGTCCAGCATCCACAATGTTCTGGGTAAAAACACTGTCTTGGGTTTCCTTCCTAACATGTGCTGGGTCTGTGTTTTTTCTTATTTTACTGGGTGGTGGTGGCGGCTATTTTTTTTTTTTAGTCAGGGTCTTTCTATATAGTCAGCACAAGCCCCAAACCCCTTCTTTCCTGCCTCAGCCTCCCCGGTGTTGGAATCATAGGTTTGCATCACTGTATAGTTGGCTCAAATGCTCCATCCCACCATCTTTACTAATAGACATAATTTTAGAAGTGTGTGTGTGTGTGTGTGTGTGTGTGTGTGTTGGCCACATTTGTGCCATGGTCTGAAGGTCAGAGGACAACCTGCAGGAATCAGTTCTCTCCTTCCACCGTGTGAGTCCTGGAGATGGAGCTCCGATGTTTGGCAGCAAAAGTGTTTACCCTCTGAGCCATCTCACTGCCCCTCTCCCTTTTCATTGTGGCAAAATATGCATGGCATAAAAAGCTCCATCTTTGGGGCTAGAGATGCGGCCCAGTGGTAGAACTTTTGACTGGAATGCACACGATGCTGGATTCGGTACCCAATACCCAATATAATAATAATAATAACAATTATTATTAAGCTCTTAAAATACAAAGTATCATAAAAAGTAAGATTTCTAGGTATACAAACCAGTGGGATTGAGTACATCCACAGTGACATGCTAGCCACTACCTACTTCCAGAACTTTTTCATCATCCAATACACCACACCCACTGAACAAGAGTCCCTTCTTCCCTTCCCCACATCATAACAGCTCAACCTCTGCCTCTGTGAATGTACCTACCCCAGAGACCTCTGTGATGGGTGACAGATACCTGAGGGGCTTTGACCACCACTCCCATCTAAACTCCCTTTCCAAGGCAGATCTCAGGAATCGAGACATCTGCACCCCTAGGCAGGCCACACAAACTCTCATCTTCCAGGACCCTGTATCCTGCAACTGGCCACAGACTTCTGACTTTTCCCTTGTCCCTCAGCAGG
Organism: Mesocricetus auratus; assembly: GCF_017639785.1. Taxonomy (NCBI): domain Eukaryota; kingdom Metazoa; phylum Chordata; class Mammalia; order Rodentia; family Cricetidae; genus Mesocricetus; species Mesocricetus auratus. Next base: position 34,427,418 of record NW_024429194.1, on the reverse strand, counting down.
ACAGGACCCTCTTCATTACAGAGGGAGGAATGACACCCAGAGAGGCCAGGAAGAATGTACACAATGGTGTTTGCCACAAGGCCGTGAGCAATGACACCCAGCGGATGGGCTTTGGGGGCCTTACACATAGCTCCTGGAGAGAGAAGTGCCCCTCACTCCCACGCTGCTCACCCTGTGTAACTCATCATCTGTACCCTTCATCAAATCCTTCCTGGTACACCACAAATCATGCCTCCCAAAGTCTACAGGGCCACTAGAGAAAATAGATGGTACCCACAGCAGGTTCATAACAATCTCAAATGATACCCTATTGGTTGGAAGCACAAAGACACCCTGGGGTTTGAAACTGACACCTACAAGAAGGCAGCCCTGGGACCCCGTGTCCAACCTATGGGGTAAGTCACTGTGACTGGTGTGATATTGATCTAAACTGGGTTGGAGGTCACCACTGCAGAACCATTTGCTAATGACCATGAGACCCACATATACAGCCACAGTCTTGTGCTATCTGATGGAACAGAAACCAGGACATTTGTGTTTTATTAACAGATGTACTCTTGCTTGTTGTTTTGTGTCTGACTGATTCCCCTTCATGTTATAGCTGAATAATGCCAAACTGGCACATGAAAATCCAAACCAGTCCCTTGGAATGTGTCCAGTGATGGAGTCATTAAAGAGGTGATTAAGTGAATCCTCCAAGGTGAGCCCTGACTCAGTACAACCTATCGTCCTTACAGGAAGAGATCGAGACACAGACTGAAGAGGGAGAGCACATGAGGACCCAGGTGAAGACAGGATCCATGTGCCGAGGAGCCAGGCCACAGGAGACAGTGTTGTGTGCTGATCCTGATCGAGGAACCCAGCCTGGAAGCCATGAGAGCCAATTTCATGACTCTGAATCCACATTTCTAAGATTCGCCGAGGTTCAAGGTAAAAACTGCCCCACTGTGTGCACCACCACCCGAGTGGATGCATGTGTGATGGACACATGGCCCATTTCCAGAGAAGGATTAATGGCGATCCATATCCCTGTCCAACATGTCCAGAAACCCACATTAATGGCACCAAATGGTATTTGGAACAGAAGAATAACGGGGTTTATAAAACACCTACTGTGTGTCACTGAGTTGGGCACTTTACAGTCATTCACTATTTCACTTTCAGACCAATTTTTGAATTTTAAAAAAAAGAGCCTTACAGAAGTTAAGCTACTTGCCCAAAGTCAAACATCTGACAGCAGTAGCTGGGCAGCAATGGCTAGGAGGGCTGCCCAGGTTACTTAATATCAAGCTCTAGCCTAATAATGTGGTCCCTCTTCCCGCACCCCCACCCCAGCAATGGGCATCAGTGCACTAGTTTCTAGGGACCTGCAGGCTCTTAGAAAGACTGTCACCTGCTTCAGCCTGCCTCCAGCACTTGTCTTTCCTACCTGCTCTCTGCTCCCTGGCTGGATGAGGTACACACTGAGGCAACATTCTGGAGCTGCAAGTCACTGAGAGAAAGTGGGCATCCCAAGGAGGGACGGTGAGCCAGGCACACAGGAAGCATCACGTCTGTCCCTCTGCTGTATGTCACAGTCCCATGTGGCTCCCCTGCTCTACTCCACCCCTCACCCCTACTCCCACCAAAGGGAAGCATGCGGGTCACTTCCAGCGTGCAGCTGGCCCAGTGCTCACTGCATAAGGGAAGTCTGTTTTGAAAGGGCATTTCAGTGACACTAACACATGTGAGATGGGGAAGTGGGAACACTTGGCCTGTCAAAAGGACTCCCCTTTGAGGGCCTAGGCCCTGCTCCAAATGATGTGACAGACTTTGAAGATCACCCATGGAAGGCCTCACCCTCCCTGGGGAGCAGAAAGGGGAGGGGATAGGGGGCTGGGGGGGAGGGGAGGAGGGGAGGGAACTGGGATTGACACGTAAAAGAAGATTGTTTCTAATTTAAATAGATTTTTTTAAAAAAAAAAAGGACTCCCCTTTAGCTGGGACCAAGACTGGGTGATGAAGGGGCCCACTAAGGTAGGTATAAGAGGGGAGGAGCTATGCACCCCTCTTTCCATGTGGCCGTGAAAAACAGTGAATGGCCAGGAAAAGAGGTCAGACTTTTGGCTGCTGGTGCTGATGAGGCGCTGAGGGTTTTTGAGTAGAGGAAGAACCATAAGAAGCTATGTTCCAGGCAGAGAGCTCCTGGCACAGGGGCAGGAAGAATGGAAGAGCAGAACTTAAGGCAAGCAGGGAGGTGTGGTAACCATAACAACAGAGACCAGGGAAGGAAGGGGATGGAGAGGAGGAGCCTGAAGCCTACGGCCAGGGAATCACTAGGTACCCCAAATTCTAGGAACCCATAAAACACTCTATCCCAGACCTTCCAGCCTAGCCTCTACTCCTTCCACTACTCTGTCTGTGGTCACCCTTTGTACCATGAGGTAGCCAGAATCTAAGCTCTGGTCACCAAGCTTCACCACATGGTGGCCCCAGAAAAGTCAAGTATTAGTGACTGTAACTGAGAAAACCACAAATGGCACCTAGGTGTCCCCCAGGTCTTGTGGGTGCCCAAAAGATGCCAAGGCCGTGGGGTTAAAACTTGAAAGCAAGACAAGACTGCTTGAAGAATGCCAGCAGGACTCAAAGTCACTAACCTCCCGGGATGAGCTTCAGGGCCTAGGCAGAAGAGGTCTTGTGGCAGGGAGGATGACCCCTGCCTTGGGTCCATGGTCTCTGAGCCTGTGCAAACCCTGCAGGGCACTGTCCCTCTCTAGCCAGTAACAAGACTCTTTTCCTTCCCTTATATAGAGCTTAACTACAACCAGGAAAGGAAGTATGTAGAGTTCCTTCTTGCCAGGAGACAAAAAGAAGCCTGTTCCCAGGGATACCTGGAGCCAGAAGGATAGACCCTGCTCTGAATCCCTCCACTTCAGTGATGACAGAGAATTGGAGAAGTAGGGGGTCTGACCTTTCTATAAACATAGCCCTGACTAGACTCAGAACTTGGAGAAGACAGGACTGGGTACTGTCTCAGATCACTGATTCAGAATACTGTCCCCAGGACCCACAAGGTCCCCAGCACTACCCTCACTATGTCCCCAAGTTCCTCCTCTGCCTTGGATCCTCTTCTGTGGTACCTATCATTGGCCGCCTGGCCCCTGCCAGGTCCTACACGGTTGTCAGATGGGCTAGTCAAGCAGGGTGACTCTCGCACCCCCACAACACTGCCCACTCATCTAACAGCCTGCCTGTAGGAAAAAGAGATGACTGGGTATGCTTGAGCCTCTGGGAGCCCAAGGAATGTGGCATTCAGTCGGAAGGTCCCCAAGCAGGGAGGGTGAAGGTAGAGAGAACATAACCAACTATGATCCAAGTAGGCCTCATCACTGAAGGTAATCAATCCCCTTTGGAGCTAGTCTGGAAGATGGCACACAATGCCAACCGGAATCAACACCTTACGGCAGTAGTTCTCAACCTTCTTAATGCTGTGACCCTTTAATCCAGTTCCTCATGTTGCAGTGACACCCAATTATAAAATAATTTCATTGCTCTTTCAGGACTGTAATTTTGTAACAATTAGGAATCATAATGTAAATATTCAATATATGACCCCTGGGGGTTGCGACCCACAGGTTGAGAACCACTGCCCTACAGGCTCCATGGGCTGCACAGCAATTCTGTAAAGATGGGCTACCTGGGGAGCCCAACCCAAAGCCCCAGGAAGCCAACACAATGGCCATGCTTGCTGATCTCCAGTGTTGGGGAAGCTGGGAAAGGAGCACGGTTACACACTGGGATGGGTTTGTGGGCAATAGAACCTGAGCTCAAGCACTACTGAGCACAGGCCTGGAGCTCAAGTTTGCAACCCAAGGTCCTAAGAACAAGAGGTGGGCAATGCCAGGAAACATGATGGGATTAGGAAAGGGGGCACAGCCAGAGGGCATGGCTGGGCCCTGGGCCTGACACCAGCCAATGTCAAAGTTCTGGCAATTAACCCACCTCTGGGCTACCCAATGTTGTTCAAGCCAAAATCTATGCATCTTACTCCCTCCCCTCCCCTACTCCCCTAATCCTGGAAGTCCCCCTCCAATCTATCACCATTGCAATACCCCAAATCAATGACACGGTAACATTAACCCTTCCCAGAACCTCCTTTCTTGCCCTTGGTCTCTTCTTAGCAGCCAGGAAGCCATTTCTAAAATGTACACTAGCCACATTACTCCTCAGCCTAAAGGCCTTACTATCGTGGGTGAGGGGATCCAGCCTAAAAGTCCTAGCACAGCTGTTACAGCCCATGGGGACCTGTGGGATCATCCCTGCAGGCCTACTTCTCAACCTTCCCTCAAGCCCCCTGTGCCATTTCCTGCTCTTTTATTCCAAATTCTGCCCTCTGTTGGAGAGCTTCGCAGCCCATTTCACAGACAAGGAAGAACGGGGCACTGAGAAGCCGCAGCCTAACGTTACACGCCAGTAAAGAATGAACATGGAAAGAGGGCCCTGCCCCAGGAAGACTCAAGACTCAAGTCTGACTCCATTCTGCCCAGGACCTCGAGGCTTGCCCAGTGAGGACCACAGGAAGCCCTCCACAGAAGCCGTGGCCTCTGAGGGGTAGGACAGCAAAACTGGCTGAGCAATGTGTAACCTGCAGGCCCAGTTGAAGGATAATGTCCAAGCCTCTGCAGTAGCCTGAGACCTCCAAAGCCCATCAGAGAGTGGGGTGGGGCTGGCAGCCAGGAGGCCATCCTGAAAGAGGCAGCTGCGCTGAGGTGAGAAGGGACTCTCAAAGGGGACAGAAGACAGGGTGAAGAGGGTGCTTAAAGGGGACAGAGGGGCACTTAAAGGAGAAGATGGCAGAAGACAGGCCTGTTAGCACAGGCCTGGAATCCTAGCTATGTGGGAGACGGAGGTTCAGGAACTGAAGTTTCCGAAGTGTGTCGCTGTCTCAGAAAAGACAGCATCAAGAGGGCTGGCGACGTGTTAGAGTGTTTTCCTAACATGCACAGGGTCTTGGGTACGGGGAGAGATGGTGCAGCCTGCAGATGAGAAATCAGCCCCCTGGGGCAGGCGTTTGTTGCAGGGGGCTGGGTGGCACAGCCTATGGCACACAGATGACTTCTAGGAAGTTCCTAGAAGCTGGTCCAGGGACAGGCTATGGCTTGGTCAACGTTCTGGTAGAAGAGGGGGCCAGAGTAAGTGACAGGCATAAGAAGCAGAGCCAAACAGTCACTCAGGCCAAGGTGACGGAGCTCCCAGCTGAGCAGAAAGATGGGAAGGAGAACGGAGAACCGGCCCAACCCTGGACGGAAGTTGTGGCCTCAGGAGGAGACAGGCATGTAAACAGACTTATAAATCTGCCTGGAACTGTGACAGTGGGAGCTGGAAGAAGCCATTCTTACCCTAGGAAGACTGTCCAATCTGTTTTTTCCCAAGGTTACACCCAGAAGGAGGCTGCCTGCCTCACCCCTCACTCACCAACACAAGTCTTTGACCCTAAACCATACTAGAACAAGGAGGCAGGAGGGATGCCTGGGAGGGGGGAAAATTCATAGAGCCAAATGTCTCAAGAGCCGCTGGGGACTGGATCAGCTGCCAATGAAATGTGTCAGGGAAGGCTGCGGGGGTCGGGGGACGGGCTGGGTTGAGTCGGACATAGCAGAGACGGTCCCACAGGAGCATCAGCCCCTGACTCTTAAGCCAGGTCACCTGCTACCAGGAAGTCCAACCAATGGCACGCAGGCTTCTGCCCTTCTACAGCTGCACGGTTCCCTTCCAAGCACTATTTCCTAACTTCTAGGAAGCCCTTGACCTACCACCCAGATGACAGGTTGATATTGTTTTATCAGAGGAGGACCTTGAACTTGTGATCCTCCTGCCTGTACCTCTCAAGTACTAGGATTACAATCCTGTGATTACAGGTGTGCACCACTATGCCCAATTTTGGGCACTACTGATGGTGTATGCACTCGGGAGACAGAGGCAGGTGGATCTCTGTAAATTCAAGGCCAACCTGGTCTACAAGAGCTAGTTCCAGGACAGCTAGGTCTACACAGAGAAAACCTGTCTTGCAAAACAAAACACACACACACACAAAACAAAAATAAACAAACAAAAAAGCCAAGGTGTCATGCATGCCAGTTAAGTACTATACCAACTAACTGAGCCTTAATCCCAGCCTCAGGATGACAGCCTTGGAGAGGGAGAAATGCTAAATACATTCACTGCACCCTCATAATCCTCAGGATGGCTATAATTTCAGGTACACGGAATCGTCAAAAGGGTCATCTCAATTTTGAAGAAATGTCTTAAATTTATGTTGATTCTCTGGACTCCCTAAATAGCCTAGCAGGCTGACAGGAAGTCCTTCCCGATGTCTCGCTACTTCTCTTTTTACAGGAGTCAAAGCTTGCCAAGGCAGGATGAAAGCAAAGCCAGCCTCGTGTTTGTCAGGGGAAATTCCACAGCCCCAAAGTCTATCTGTGAACTTCAGTCTCTCGGACTCTTGAGGGACCATTTCGTCCTGCTCACAACTCTAAATAGCTCAGCACTAAACTAAGCCCATCACTTGGGAGCAGGCTCTGCTCCACAGGATCATAATACCTTCTATGAGCAATTGCCCTTTCCAAACTCCTGAATGCCTCCAAGAGGCCACAGGTGTCCCACCAAAAAGCAAGGGGACTGGTTGGACTGCAAGCCAGGTGAGGGCCCAGACACCCTTTAACGCCCTCCGTCTCGGCATCCTCACACATAAAAGGGACCGGTGAGTACTGCTTTGCAGTCTGGCTGGGAACAGTTAACATGATCATGATCAGGCTGAGGGTGTAGCTCAGTTGTAGAGCACAAGCCTTCCCCACTGATGAAGTCCACTGAGCTCCCATCTGTAGGAATGCTCGAGACAGAAAGCAACGGGGCCCGTGTGTCTAAATGCTCTCACTGACATGCCTCCACTCACTGAATCTCCAGCCCCACCCTGGGATGCAAGTTCCATTGTCAGCCCCCCTTTTATGGAAGAACTGAGACTTTGCAAGATGGAGGAAGGAGTAGATTTGGAAGATTCCCATCTAGGCTGGAAGGATGGCTCAGTGGTCAAAAGTACTTGCTGCTCTTGCAGAAAATCTGGGTCCGATTCCCAGCATTCACATGGTGGCTCACAACCATCTATATAACTCCAATTTCAGGCTATCGGACAACTTCTTCTGGCCTCCTTGGGCTCCACCATATGCACACACATGTGCACATATACACATGTAGGCCAAACACTCATACACACAAATAAATAAATAAATAAGCATTTGAAGTTCCCATTTACCGTCAATCAAAAGCAACTATCCAATGACAATTCCCATCAAAACACTAAGATTTCCACTCTTTATGTAGTAAAAGCTTCAGTTACCTGAAAGTCATTCCTGCAGAAACGTCTGACCCACAGGGGGCAGGGGCAGTAGTGAGCAATGGCTGAGACTTGCCCAGAGCCCCGGAAGCAGGAGGTCCCTAGGGCAGGGCAGCCTGGCCTCACGAATCTCCTTTAAGACCATCTGTGGCAAGAGGCAGGAAGCCCTTCTTGCTCCCAATTAGCCAGCAACAGAGACTTGAAGCAGGGCCAGCCCCAAGGCCGGAGCAAGCCTGGCTGTAACCAGCATTGTTTAGCTCTGTGTGACGCATATCCACCCCAGTCATGTTTCCTTGTTCCCGGGAAAAGCTCAGGGATGCACACTGGCAGGGAGGTAGGGAAGGAAGGCAGCAACAGACTTGGTTCTTGCTGCCTCGGAGAGCAGGCAGGTTGGAGATGAGGAGAGAAAGTGCCCATCAGATAGAGACTTTGTGACCCTGAGACACCCCCAGACAACACAGTGATGACCACACACAGCTCTCGATGCCCCAGGCACCATAGGCTCCGCACCCAGCACACACACCACACACTTTGCCAGATACAAAGTCACTCCCAACCCTCTGGCCCTACCCCAGAACAGGCTCATGAAGGCACTGCCAACATATCCAGCTGCCTGTGTGACCCAGAGCACTGAGGGCCCAGAGCCAAGTGCAGCGGGGAGCCAGATATGGGAAAGCAGCAGATGAAAGCGAACTGGAGGTCTGAGGGTCCTCGAAACACCATCAGGTCTCTGCACCCCTACCCATCCCCAAATACGTAAAGGGACTGGGCCTTCTATTGCAGCCTGAGGCAAAACCAATTACCCTTAACTTGGACTTGCCAGTTGCCTGAACCCTGCCTATCCTGGAAGATCAGAAGGGAGAATGTTCACACACACACACACACACACACACACACACACACACACACACACAGGCGGGGGGGGTTTGACTAGAGGTGTCAGAGCAAAGCATTGCAAGCAGGTTGGGGCTGACTGCTGGAGGGTCAACAGCTTCAAAAGCATGCAAGCACCAAAACAGGAACTTTAGTATCACGATCTACTGGATATGTGATCCTTTTCAATTAACCAGGTACAAGTGATTCCCCCCTTTTTCCACAGGAAGCCATCCAAACTTAAACAAGAGTAAATTGGCTAAGGTCGAACAGCTGGGAAGGGCTGAGCTAGACACAAATCTAAAAGCACCAGACTGCAAACTCTGAGCCCTTTAGCAAGTCCACTACAATTTAGATGCAGCTGCTGACCACGTTGAGAAGGAGTGAGAGCCCAGATTGTGGGAAGGACTAATATAGTTGGAATCAGATGGAGCAATGGCCAAGGTTTGGATCCTGCCAGGACCCTCAACTCACACACACACACACACACACACACACACACACACAGGAGGGGGTGGTGCTTGGGTTCAGAGATTGTAATTCAGTAACCTCTGGGGAGTATTACAGTCTTCCAGTCCCACTCTTGGAAGTCTAAGAGACACCTGCCCTAGAGACACCAAGCCATTACTCACAAGTTACTCACTTTGCCATGGCATTCACCCTAGCAAATCAAACCTCCCACTCTGTCCCCTGAGAGTGGTCATAGAGAAGCCAGAGATCCATGGTTCCCCTCCCTCTAGCCAGAGCATCCCTACCTGAGTCACAGGGACACACCAGACTCTGGCCTGCTCACAGTAACAGCTGCTACCCTCTGCTCTGTTCCAAGAAACAGATGCCTAAAAGAATGGTCACTGTCCCCAGACACTGACTCAACCCAGGACCAGAAGGGAGCTTCCCAGCATCTCTGCCAGCATCCCAGAGGATGCTGGAAGATACACGGGAGCTAGGGAGATCTTTCCAGGCACACAAACAGGAGCCTACATTCAGAAAGCTCTGTGGCTGGGAAGGAAAGAACTCTGTTAGGCCCAGCCCCTCGTTCCACAGATGCTCAGGAAGGGGAACTAAACTGCCCAAAGTTGCACCGTGTCAAAATGAGCATCTAGCTGCCCGACCCCCACTCCCACCACCCCAAGTCCCTCCACTACACTCAGCAACACCATCAGTACAGTCTCCTCAAGTCTACTCCCTTCCTGTCGCAGAGCTGCTGTGGTCCCCACATAGGGGGGTAGCGGTTCAGGAAGAGAGGAGGAGGCCTAGAGAAACTACAGCCAGGTCAGTCACTAAGAGAGTTGGAGCTCCAGCTAGCGACACAAGCAGGCATCAGTCTTAAAGGCAGGAGACAGAGCCCAGGACCTCTGGTTACGGGTTGAAGATCAGGCCCTTTGGCACAAGAGAAACGGTGGAACTCTTGGGGTCCCAGCTGGGGAGTTCCAAGAGTCCTGGCTTCCTCCTGCTCACCTCTCCGACCTCATTCCCGCCCCTAACTAGCAGGGGCCCTCTGCTCCCATATTCTGCTCAGCCATGGAGCTCAGGGGCAGCAACTGCCACATGCGTGGTTATCCACGGGGTAGCTAAACCATTGGAGGAGTGTACCCCTCTTGTGTTCTCCCATCCCCCTCCAGGCAGCTGCTGCACTCAGCCCCAGCCAGAAGCCTCACACAACCCCTCTCCCGACCTGCTCCCTCCCCTGGCATCAATAGCAGCAGAAGCCACAGTGACAGAGGTTACAGAGCATGGAGCAGGCCAGTTCCACTTCTCTGTTTCCCACATTTCACAGCACAAATAGGAAGCCGTCCGTGTTTGTACTGCCTGTCCGAGGTAGAGTCAGTATTCAAAGCCAGACAGTACGGCTGCCAAGCCTATGACTTAACCCCCAAGGCCACACCATCTTATGATAATCCCCACTCCAAGAAGCAAAGGTCCCTGAGGCTCCCTCTCCTCCTTCAACATACGGTACCCAGAGCTCTTGTAACTGTGATGGCTGGCCCCTGGCCTCTGAGACACTCAACATTCCTCCTGGCTTTAAACGGGCTGCCCTGTCCCCACCCTTGCCAGCCACTTATGTGGGCACTGCTGACTTCCAGCAGACGGGCTCCTACACGAGACGAAGGGACAGTCTTGACCACTCACTAATTCATTCAACACAGTGGACCTGCTGTGTTCTGGGACCACAGTAAAAGACAGCTCCTAAGGAGCCTCTTGGTGTCTGTCATCCACCCTCACTCCACTGCATCACTGCTCATTACGAAGTCTTGCTGGGAGGGATCCGCAGCCAGCAAGCTCCGGTTTCAAGGCACAGGAAGGAAGTCCAGCCCGGCACAGCAGCACCAAGAGGACTTCCCAGTCCCAGAGGCTAAGGACACAGGTGCAGAACACAGGTCCTACTGGAGTTCATCCCCAGGCCTCACCATCCAACCTGGCTTCCTAAACCATGGACTCATCATACTCTCCTATGTAAAACCCCCTCTGCTGCCCCCTACTTTGACTTGGCCGGGGAAATGTCCCACCCCTTGCCACCTAAGCAAGACCTCTGGGCTCTGCCCAAAGCCACTCCTTGTCACAGGTTCCCTCTTGAAGCCACGTTTACTGTGCCAAGCATTCTGCACACAGAAGTTTGTTCCAACTCCCCCACAGCACCTAGGCTGTGCTGGAATGTGACCCTCATCTTACAGACTCGGACACCGAGGTCCGGCCAGTGTCACACAGGGAGTAAGTAGCGGAGATGGAAGGGACAGAGTCGTTATGCTACCCGCCCTTACATGTGTGCCTGCCCCGTACCTGAACAACCTTCCAAGTCCATCTCACAGGGCTCTTCCTCTCATAGGCCTCAGCTACTCCACCAACGCATGTAAACAGCTCCCTGCGCCTGCCACATTTTGCAGAGGAGCTGTCTACTCCCCTTTGTCTCCCATTAGGTGTCTCAATGGCCTTTCCAGCCCCATATCTGGCACCCTGCCTGGCAGAGTGGATGCCCTAAAAGGCTGTTACTGTGAAGTCAGGATGGCCCCCAGGCGTAGCTGGATTGGCCCTGGCTCCCAGCCTCCTCAGCAGGCTCATGGCATTGCTGGACCCAAGGAACCCAAACCCAGCAGCCCATCTCCTCCAGACCCAGATGGCAGGCAGGCAGCCAGGGCCCTGGTTTCATACTCCCCCTCCTTAGCCCAGCCCCTCTCTGCTTCACCAGCTCTGTGATTCTGGGAGTCTCAGCCGGTGATTAGGGCCCTAATCAGGCAGGACTTCCTGCCAGCCACTGCCAGAGGTGGGGGCAGGGCGGGAGGGAAGCAAGGTCAACCCAAGGTGAAGTTTCACAGCCAGGGACCCAAGGACCCCCCCACACCCACACCCACCCCCTACAGGCAGATACACTTTAGAGGCCTCCAGCATTACACCTCTCCAACCCTCTGGCTGCTAGGTGAGAACATTTAGGTCTAGAGAGGGAAGGGACTCGGCCACCAATCCGGCAGAGCCAGGCCAGCCTGAGATCTGTTGGTGGAAAGAGCACCATTCCTACACTACCTTGATCCAGGGTGGCCTCCCTGGGTGGAGACCCTCTGTGCACTTCCCCTGGGGCCTCAGCTATAGTCCTGTCCCCCCAGCCCCCACCTTACCCCATCCTCAGCGATAGCATCAGGCCCAGCACTGAACCTCAGCCCTCTCCCTGCACAGTGGCTATGGATGGGTCAGCTGATAGTTTGGGCTGGTGGAGCATGTGTTCAAGGTGAGACCCACTTCTCATCTCTCAAGGATCAACAGTCCAGAAGGGCGAGCCCGGCAGAGGAGGGAAGCCAGAGACAGCCCTCCCATTGGCCATCATGATCAGCCTAAGACCATTCTTTCTTCAAAAGAACCCTTGATGCTTTTCGCAGCTGCAACTGGGCGGGCCAGGGGTCCGGAAACTGTGTTCACCCCTGACCCAGTGCAGCCTCGGCCTCCTGGGTGGGGACTCTCTGGGTAAGAGGGCAGGTCAAGAAGCTGATCCTTAGTGGAGGAATAACGGAGGCTCCAGAAAGTCGTGGACCCCAAGAGGGTAGAGGCCTGAGAGCATAGTGGGCGTGGCTAGGAGATCTACTGGCCAATCGGCGAAGTTCTCAGCTCCTGTGTACACACCCAGAGGGTCTAAGTCAGTTTGCAATCGGTACCTGGGACTCCCACTCTAAAACAAAAACCTCCCTATGGCTAAGATCAAGGATAGCCAGTTTGGAGATATGTCAAGACCTTGCTGGGCGTGGGAGGTTCTAATGCAAGCAGTTGCTGTCTGAAGGGTGGGAAGGGATCCCAGAGGGACCTGTTTACTGGGATGACAACTTTCTCAGAATCCTCCATAAACACATATCTGCTCCTGCTCCCTGGGGAGACAAGGCTGAGGCCTCCTCAACTCCAGGCCTTCCTCCTAAAAAGGCAAAGTCAAGGAAGACACTGCTCTGAATCTGACCTAGACTCGCTCCACTGCAGGGAAGAAACAACTATGATGAGAGAGAACATGGCCAACCATGAGGCAGGCTCTGGAATGAATGACACCCACTAACAAGAACACTTACCAGTGTCAACTAACAGCACTCTGGCTTGTTTTGTTTTGTTTTGTTTTGTTTTGGATGTTTGCTTTTGAGGTGGGGTTTTATGTATCCCAAGCTGACTTGTGAACTTGCTTTATGGTCATAGATGATCCTGAACCCCTGATCCTCCTGCCTCTACCTCCCCAGTGTTGTCATTACAGGTGTCCACCACCTCGCCAAATTTATACAGTGCTGAGGAAAGAACCCAGAGTTTTGTCTATGCTAGTCAAGCATGCCACCTAGCTGACCCACACCCCATACCTCAAAGCACTTTAAATCAATGACTCAACCTCTGTGTCTCTACCACGAGGCAAATACTACTGTCCCGTCTTAGGAAGAAAGCTGAGGCTCAGAGAGGCTGAACCTCTTGAGACCACACAGCTGGTAGGTAGGGTTAGCTGCCATAGGTAGGTCCCCTGCAGGCTGGCTCCAGCCTCATGCCCTCCCTCCACCTGGCTCTACACTTCGGAGAAAAAGCAGCTATGTTTGTAGGCTTCTAGATCTTCATCAGGCCTGTCTCAAACCCTCAGTCCTCCAACCTCAGTTGGCACCAAAAAGCATCACCTGGGAAGCAAAAGCCATTACACAGCCAGGGAGCAGCAGGGCAGCCAGGTGGCAGACCCACAGGGGAGAGCAAGGGATGCTTACAGCAAATGAGTCCCACATTCACTCCGAGAGAAAGCTAGGAAGGCCTCTGGGTGGAGAGCTCACGGGGGCCTCCCGTAGTCCTCATCTGGTCCCATCCCCGAATCCACCCTTGTGCGCCAGTCCCCGGCCTACCCAGTCCGGTGCTCCGGCCTGAGCTGCACGCTCAAAGCCCTAAAAAGGCAGGGAACACACAGTCCAGTGGAGCCCTGCAGGAGGAAGGGCCAGGGACTGACCCAGCCCCTCCCATGACAGTTCCAACTCCCTCAGAGAAACCAAGGTGAGAACAAGGAGTGAGATAGCCAAGAAGAACCAGTTACCCTAGGGACTCCGGCTGCCAGCACAGGGTGTCCATGGAGGCAGCCCAGCCTATATGCTGGCATCCCTGCCACCCCCACCATTCCTTTCCCAGCTGGCTTATGCCCACACCTCTACATGCCTAATAGCTCTGGAAAGCTAAAAGCCAGCCAGCCAGGGAGTCATGGAACCAGAAGCCTCAGGGGATAATGCTGGGGACAAAGTGGAGGCCTGACCCTCCCCAGTGTCTAAAAACAAACTTCTCCCTCCCCCACAATCATGTTCCCTTCTGATTTATTTTGTTTTTATTGGGGGGGGTTCTACCTATTTTCTGCAAATCTCTGTCTTCCATCCCCAAACCCCGTTTCCCTTTCTAGGGTCAAGAAAACTCAAGGGAGAGGCAGCAATGAACCACCGGCAGCTCAGCCTGCGCCTCCACTCAGGCCTCACATTCCTCCCCTGCTTCTCCCTATCACTGGCTCCCTTTCATCCAGAAGGAAAAATGCCCCGGTTTTTTCCTCCTCCCCTACCTCCTGGCTGTAGACAGGGAGTAAAAGTTAGACAACAAGAAGGACTTCCCCTTCAGTGGAAACCAGAAGGGTGAAAAGTACTGCCCTGGTTGGAGGCAGAGGCCCATGTGCAGTAACCTCAGAGGCAGGGGCCACAGGCATCCATAAAACGAGCTGCGTGGGGAGAGGTACACTGAGTTAGGCAGGCTGAGCTAGGAAGGATGGAGCCCTGGGAGGGTCCTAAGCCCCAAGGGAAGCCATCAGGACACATACACGCACGCACGCACGCACACACACACACACACACACACACACACACACACACACACACACACACCTGTAGGAAGCCGTACCCCCAGCATTGAGTTGGGGAAGTGTCAACCCCCATTGCCTCTCCTTCCAAGGGAAAACAGGTTTGAAGAGGCCACAGGAAAGTCACCTGTTCCTCTTTTACCCCTCCAGAGAGGCTCTTGAGAACACCAAATGCCCTTGGCTTGTTCCCCACCCCCACCTCTACCCCCCCACACACACACTGGTTATTACACAAGCCACTTAGTGAAGCCTTGACAACCCTAAAGCATTTGTAGCGAGGGAAACTGAGGCCTGCTCCTGGGTTCTCCTGAATCTCAGATTCCGGCATCACCCATCTGCCCACCGTCTCCAACAGCTGAGCAGACTACTCCTCTGGGCTACTCAGGACAGGGTCTCAGAATGCCCAACATGGAAATCACTCCCTGTCCTCAGACTCTGAAGACCTGTGACACATGCCATCCCCTCCCCTTCACCCTCTGTCATATGGCCGTAAGTTCCATCCAGCCCTGGAGGAGTTAACCACAGGGCCAGAGAGAGTGGCCATGAGGAAGCATCTCACAGCAGCAGGCAGGAAGCAGCTGGGGCAGACCCGGTGGGCAGTCAGCTATGGGTGCCAGGGAGAGGCGTATGCGAGGGCTCTCAATTCCCCAGTTGGGTCAGAGAGGGTGACCCTGCGAGTCCCCACCCATGCCTGAAGCCTGAAGCCACAACTCTGACCCCCCATTCCAAGCCCCCATTCCAGAGTCAGAGAACTCCCCAACCCTAAGAATCCCAGGACCTCAGCGTCCCAGGAGACCTCGAAGGTCATCTTTCCCACCACATGTCAGCGAAGGAATCCTTCCACAGTGTCCAGCTCGTCGGAACTGCCCCCTTGGGACAGGCCACTCATTACCTTACACCAAAGCCCACCCTCTCACTGACCAGCAAGAGCTTCCGGAAGCTCTTGGTTCAACCCTCCTTCTTCCAAGGCAAATCTCCATCCCCAACCCTCCCTTGCTCCCCGAATGAAGTCGGGCAATGCTGGTGCCCCCAGAACAGCAGCCTCCTCCCTGGTCTCCCAGGCTCCTCAGCTCAGCCCCACACTGAGTTCTGCTTTAAGGCTCTAAAGGAGGTGAGTTATGAAGTATGGGGAAAGGGCTAGGAAAAGAGGGCCCGAAGTTCAAGGCCAGGAGTAGGGGAATCAGAAAGACTCCTAGGTTATCTCCTACACCACCTAAGAATCCTCAGTTTCAGATCCGAGTCCTGACCCTCACACATTCACCCCTCCTATCAACTCCTTCTCCATTGACCATGCTGTGAAACCAGTGTTTGTGGGTTCTCCCACCCTGCTTTGGGCCAGAGGGGTTGAGGCTGAGGGTCTTTGGGCTGTAGTAAGCTTTGAGTCTTGGGGGAGAGCTGGGGTCTGGGAGACAAGAGCTGCCGCCAGCTGGCAAGGGCAGGAGGCACTGGAGGCCAAGTCTGAGCCACAATGGTCCCCACCCCACCTCCAGGCAGCTTCAGGAAGGGGAAAGGGCCCTCCCTCCCACCTCCCACCCCACCTCTGCTAGGCCACACAGAAGGGCTTCCAAGACAGAAGCCTCCGGTCCCCGAACATCGGAACCCCACTTTCCAGCTGTCTCTCCTTTTCCCACAACTGCCTTCCTGACCTCATGATCCTGGAAACTTCCCCAACCAGTAACCATCCTGTCCCCTAACCCTATCCCACGCCCCTGCTAAGAGCCCAGCCCAAGAGCCCAGCAGGCTTCTCTGCCCACCCCACCCCCAGTCACCCCTTTCGGTTTCCTCTGCTAGGGCAGAGGCCAGCCTACAAACATCTGGGCAGGCAATACTAGCCCTGGTCCGAGGTTAGCTCTGGGTGGTTTCTCCAAGCTTAGTAAGGGGTAGCAGGCAGGGGACTAGTGTAGGGAGACCCTGTGTGTTCATTAACCACTTGGATTAGACATTTCTGCCCAGAGGGGTGAGGAACGAATGAGCCTACTGGCTGGGGGAGGGGAAAGGTGCACACATGCCAGGCCATACCCATGGCAAGGGGGCATGGGACCCATGTAAAGAGGAGGGACGTGACGCTGGAGCTTTTAACTTTAACCCTCTGCAGCCAGCCCCTCCCCTGCACATGGATCTTGGGGGGCAGAGAAAGAGCCCCCAAAGAGAGGAAGGAACCCCAAAGAGGTTCTAGCCACTAGCAGGGAAAAGACTCATGCCCTCTCGTGGCCTTCTGCCTACCAGACAGCATGGGCAAAAGAGCAGAAGAGACCCTCCCCCTTCTTTACCTCTTTGCCTCTGGTGGTAAATGGTCTCTACCCACTCCTTGTTGTATAAAGCCTTGTTAACACAGCAACTTAGCTGCACACAAAACTCTTCCTGGAGCTGGTTCAGCGCTTGCAGGGACAGCCGCGCCCCAGACATCCCTGGCAGATCTCGGGAACATCTGACAGCTCCGGGGCTGACAAGTTGGGCCCCCGAGGGGCTAGCTTAGCCTAAAAGTGTGACAGGGGAGGGGCTGACCACACCTTCCCCAAGTTCAGGCTCTGAGGCCGGAGCGTGGTACATCAGTGCGTGCTGACTGCTGGGATGTATCCCCTGCACCCTTGCACATTCACACACTCGCTGATCGCATCCGCTCACCTTTCCAACCGAGGAGCCACTGGGTGGCAGGCCAGGGGGGTGGGCAGTAGCAGGGCGGGTGGCTGGGCTGGCAGGAAGCTGGTGGCTCCTGGGGAGGCGGTGAGTGAGCTTGCCCAGCAGGACAGAGGTAGCAGAGCCGGGTCCCAAGGCCGCTGCTGCTAGCCTAGTGAGAGAGTGCGCGCCCAGGGCGCTGCCGGCTCTCTCCCGGGCAGCCGGCCTGGGGCACCGCCTCCTTCCCGGAGTCAGCGCGTCGCCCCCCACTGCCGCCTCCTTTAACCCCTGCTACGCTCCACTGCACAAACTGTGCTCCACCAGGCCCCAGGCCCGCACCACGGTGCACCTGGGTAGGCCAGCTGTCCAGCAGCTCTCTGGGGAACAGAGGGCTTAGGGAACAGGGGTGGGAAGGGACAGGTAAGAATCAAGATGCCAAGAAGTGAAGGAGCCCATAGGAAAGACCTCAACGGTGGGGTCCAGGCCAAAGTATTACTAGGAGGAAGGGGAGGAGGAGGAGGAGGAGGAGGAGGAGGAGGAGGAGGAGGAGGAGGAGGAGGAGGAGGAGGATACAAAAGAACAAGCTGCATTTCCAACACACTTGGGTACCAGCTACAGCCATCTCCCTTCTGAAACTTGCTTTTTCCTTGGCTGTCAAATGTGACATGACCCCTGCTTTTTTCCTGGAGTGACTTAGGATATATGTGACCTTATAATTCAAAAGTCATTGGAGCAGAGTTCTAGTTCACAAAAGGCATGTTTCCATTCTCTTTAAAATGCATCCAAAAACATAAGATGATGTGCCCAGGCAGCAGTAATCCTAGAACTTGAGAGGCAGAAGCAGGCAGATCTTTGAATTCTCAGAATGAGTTTCAGGACAGCCAAGGCTACATGCACAGAGAGTCCCTGTCTCAAAACACACACACACACACACACACACACACACACACACACACACACACACACACAAGAAAAAGAAAAGAAAAAAGAAGGAAGGAAGGAAAGAAAAGAAAGGAAAAGTAGAATGATAGACATGTCATACTATGGATAATCAGATTCCTTAAGTGAAAGGGCAGAGAGTTTTCACAAAGTGTTTGCACAGATTCCTGATTTTCAATCAGGAGCTATTGACTCTGTGGAGCAGATGGCACCAGTTTGGAGGGCTAATGGAATGCCAAAACATTTGCTGAATCTAGAGAGCCACCATACAATCATTCCAACTTTTTGTTATCTATGAAACATGTTTATACTAAAAATAATAAAGGGGAAAGCA
The DNA here is from genome assembly GCF_017639785.1 of Mesocricetus auratus. Lineage (NCBI taxonomy): Eukaryota > Metazoa > Chordata > Mammalia > Rodentia > Cricetidae > Mesocricetus > Mesocricetus auratus. The sequence goes on along the minus strand of NW_024429194.1, from coordinate 34,408,971 downwards.
CTTGAAACATTTGGATCAACATATAAATGATAGAAGCAGACAGGCGTCTCCTGAAAATGTTATAGTTAACTTTATTTATTCATTTATTTATTTGTTTTTAAGACTATGTAGCCCTAGCTAGAACTTGCTATGTAGACAAGGCTGATCTCAAACCCAAAGAGACCCTCCCACCCCTGCAAGTGCTAAGAATAGCTAGATTAAGTTGTCAATTTGACACAATCTAGAATCGCCTGGAAGAGGTTCTCAGTAAGGGATTGTCTACATTGGGTTGGCCTGTAAGCGTATTTGTGGGGATTGTCCTAATTAAGTTCACTGACATGGGAAGACCCAACTCACTATGGATAACACCATTCCTAGGTGGGAGTTCCTGGACTGTATTAGAATGGGGAAATCAATGGAGCCAAGCCAAGCAGGCAGGCAAGCAAGGCTACATGCATTTGCTTCTCCTGCTCTTGGCTGTGGATGTGACGTGACCTGCTGTTTGGAGTTCCTGCCTTGACTCCCCATGATCCTCATTGATGGACCCCTCTTTCTTCATTAGGCTGATTTTTGGTAGGGTATCTTTCACAATAACAGAAATGAAACTAGAACAGAAGGGGACAGCCATGTGTCACACGCCCACTGCATGCCGGACACTTGAAGAACACTCTACCTTCATTCACTCTGCTATTACAGCTAAGGACAGGAACCTGACAGTGGTTAGGCAACATGACCTATCAGAAGCCAGGCAGTACAGTCAACTCCAGGAGGGAACTTGAACCTGTACCTGCTAGTTCTGGTCCCAAGCCCTTCAAAGTATGTTCGAAAGGCTCATGCCTTGCGCATCTGAGCTAGGCACCTACACCCCTGGGTGCATAAGTTTACATCCATAGGACTTTGTGTCGTTTTGATTCATTCAGCTAAATCCTCCCACAGGCAGGCCTCAGTTCACACCAGGAGCAGAATGGCAGGGGCCCAAAAAGAGGGACAATACCCCAGTAACAATAAAACCTCTTGGGAATAGAAGAAAGGGAGTGTCCCCCTCACAAACATATAAGGGAGTGGCAGAGAGAGGCAACATCACCCTTCCCCCATACCCTCTCTCCTTCGTCCAAAGAAGATAACCTCCCTACAACAGCCCAGACAGAAAGCGTTCAAATTCCCACACCTCCAATCCCAGCACGTCAGAACCCACAACTCCAGAAGTGTCAGTCCACCAGTGCATATATGCTGTCCAGGGGCAACAAACACAAAGGAAATTATAAACTCTGTGGGAACACTGGCTAAGTCCTCCTCACCAGGCCCAAACCAAGTCTCCCACTCACTGCCTTTGCTCTAGGTCAAAGGTGATCTTGGATCACCTCAGCCTGCCTAATTCCTATTCTCCTACTGTAATCCAGACTAGGAGGCCCCTCTGCAGCCTGGGCATCCCTGTCCAGTTAAGGACTTAGAAGATCCCATGTCAATTCCAACTCTCTTGTCTCCTTTCTTCATGGGTAAGTCGCACAACAGAAACATGGAATCCCTCTTAATTCGGGTCCCCAAAGCTCCAGTCTCCTCCTTTATAACTGCACTACAGTCTCCCAGCTGACATTAATTGCTGGCTCCCAGTGTCAAGTGTGACCCCAACTCTCCCTCAGACAGTTCCAGGAGCTCTGAGCCCTCAAGCCTTCTCTCTCTCCATCCTTCATTGTTGACTTCCATACCTTTCTCATCCAACTGTTCTTTCTTCTCTCCACCAGCATTCAAACACCACCAAGCTTACCCCTTTCTCCTCCATCAACAACGTGGCCTGAGTGGGAACTCCATGACATAACCCCTCACTTCTGGCTGGAAGCTAGCCAGTGATGCCAAACTTTAGCATCTCTAGGATACCCTTCCGTGATCTTCAGTGCAGTTTCTTTTGTGGATTGATGTTTGTTTTTGAAGACAGGGTCTCATAAACACAAGTTGGCTTTGAACTTGCTATGTAGCCAGAGACGATCATCAATTTCTGATCCTTCTGCCTGGACCTCTTGAATTCTGGAATTCCAGGTGTTGTGACACCATGTGTGTTTCACGCATTGCTGGTGATCAAACACAAGCAAACCTTCACAAATGGCAGGTGAGCACTCAGCCAACTGAACTACATGCCTGCGCCCTCAGTGCAGTTTCTTGCCATTCTGAATTCTGAACAGGACCCTCTTTGAGAAGAGGGAGACTGAGTCTTGACCTTCATGCTGGCTCTTCAGTGGCCTTCTTCTGGTCCAGCCAGTTCTGTCTGTCATCTGGCCCTGCCTAACTGCAAGAATTAATTTCAAACCTTTATCAGTTGTCTGGGATGACGGCAGTGACGTGACAGGCAGCATGCAGGAAGAGGGTGACACACCAAAGGCCTTCAGGGAGCAGCTTCATCAGTAATGAGTAGCCACCTGAGACACAGCCATGGGGCTGAAGAGGGAGGCAGGCAATTGACAGGGACACACATGGGACCTCTAGGGCCACTATGAGCAACTGCTCTTGGGCCTCCCCACATCTGCACTCCTGTGACCAGAGGGAATGCAAGACGCACAGCAGCAGCTGGGTAGTGGTGGTGCACCCCTTAGTCCTAGTGCTCAGGAGGCAGAGATAGGCAGAGCTCTGAGTTGGAGGCCAGCCTGGTCTATAGAGCAAGTTCCAGGACAGTCATGGCTACACAGAGAAACCCTGTCTTGAAAAGCCAAACTGATACTTAGAAAAAAAATCCCCACCCTCCAAGAAGGACCCTAGCCTACTGCACTACTCGGCAGGCCTCCTCTGTACCTTACACTTTTGTTCCTGTACTCCTAAGTGTTGAGTGGGGAAAGGCCAATTTGTATTTTCTCTTTCCTTTCTCTACTTTACCCAGCACCCAGCTCAAACATAGGACAGTCTCAGTGAATGTGGAATGAATGAATGAACGAATGAATGAGAGAGAGAGAGAGAGAGAGAGAGAGAGAGAGAGAGAGAGAGAGAGAGAGAGAGAGAGAGAGAGAGAAATGGCCAGATGGATGGTCAGTTACGAAATGGGTAAAGGGGACACTTAAGACATCTAAGTGTTGCACAGTACTCCAACAAGATAACCAGGCAAGCGTTTATCTCTGAAGCTGCAGAGAAACAGAGCCTGTGAGGATATGGGAAGCATCACACTGATACACAGAGGCCCCAGACGCCTCCTGCCCTCCCCCAGGTCTGCAGCAGCATAGGAGCCCCTCTGAAATGCCCGCCCTCCTCCAGCTAGCCAAGCCTGTGGAGGTTTCTCTCTCTACCTCTGCCCAACAGCAGCCCTTCTCTCCCAGCCTGCTTCCACACCTAAATAGAGCCTTGAACTCAGCGCGTCCCTACAAACACAACAGAGGAAGTCAAGGAGTTGGAGGACTTCCGAGGAAAACCCGGCCTTCTTCCTGATTTCCAGGAGCCATCCCACAACAAGGGCACTTTCTGAAAAAGCCTACTGCTCCCCGCTTCTTATCTTCCTCCCCATTGCGTCTCCAAACTGCCTAGGTCTTCCCCGATTCTCTTCCTCTAGGCCCCGACGACCAAGGTTCCCAGGGCTTCCCAGCCCCCCTCAGGCCAGCTTGCCCTTCCCTCCTCCCTCGCCCATATCCCCAAGCCTGGATTGCACATCTGGTTCCAGTTGTGGTTGGTCCATTCAGGGGCAGGCCTGGAGGTTTCTCATAAAACTGAATAATAACCAGTGTTGGAGCTCCGTAGAGTAGGGGGGAGGGAGAGCAAGAGGCTGAGAGTGAGGGCAGGAGATAGGGTGACAGTGGAGGCTAGGAGGCTGGACCCCAGGAAGGAGCTGGCAGTGCCTGGCACCTAGGAGAGCCCACGGGACGCTCGCTAGCTGAAGATGGGCCATTGAAAGGATATGGCAGGAAAGTCGGGAACTAGGAGAGGGGTACAGAGAGGGGGTCACGGAGAACCAGGGGAGAAAGGTGACAGAACTGGGGGTGCAGCAACAGAAAAGCCACTGAGAAAGGCAGGGAAAAATGAATGCCCATGGCAGACCAGGTCCTGAAACAGCCATTTCCATTGGAAGAAGAGGGGGCAATGGGACAAAACAGGGGACAAAGGACACAGAAGCAAAGAAATTGCAAGGACAGAAACAGGACACAGATGGATCAAGACCTAATGTGCTGGATGCAGTGTCCTGGCTTCACAGCCCCAGACCCACATTGGCAGGTCATCCCAGAACTGTCTTCATATGTCCCTTCGCTACACTTTAATCAGAATCTAGTGACTGTCTACAGGGAGGCTTTCCCTGCCCCCCCCACACCATAAATTTCTATGAAAGTCTCGGGGAATTCTGGGAAGTGTCTAGGATCCTGTCTGTTCTTAGACCTGAGCTCAGAGTCCTTCTGATAGCCCTGTCAGCAAAAAGCACAACTGGGAACTCTAGAGGAACTTGGTCTGAGCCCCCAGCATCCTCCGAGTCAGAGCAAATTCCCCCATATGAAAGAGCACCTCCAACATCTTCCCATGGTGGGGAGTCACCTTTCTAGAACCTGAGCCCCACTCTTTGCTCCATCTCAGGCTCTGAGAGGGCAGGGACCAACATGCAGGTCCCAGAGGGAAGGCACACTTGGGTCTAGCTCTCCTTCCCTCAAGGGACATGGGGAAAGGGACTGCTCTGGGCTCTGACTTATGAAAAGCTCAGTTGGCTGCAAGCCAGACCCCAGGATCACCCTCCACATCAGTCACTGTCTGTGCATTCGAGCTGTGCCCCTCCCAGGGCAGCTAAGAATAAGTCTGGACTGTCTCCCAGGAGGCTTTCATCAGTGTCACCCCTGAGAGACATCTTGCCAGGGCCCCTTTAGAGGTAACCCTGAAGCCACATCTATACCACTGTCCCCAAGAGTCCTTTCTTCCTCTCTTCAGATGCTGAGTTTTCACCTATTTGCCAGCACCCAGCTACATTTGCATCTTCTTTGCATTTATTTGCATCACGTGGTGTGGGGCTGCCACAGTGGACAGCGTGGTCCGGATACGCCCTGGGACGCAGCTTGCCCACTGTTCTTCCCCTCCCTTAAGCCTGCCTCAGTTTCCAGCCAGGAGAAGCACTTGAGTCCAGCAGCTTCAGGGCCCAGGATAAGTGAAGACTTTGCACCTTCTAGCTACAGACTCCTCACCCATCTTCAGTGATGGCCTCCAAGGCCCCCTGGATGTTCTTGGGAGCACATTTCTAAGATGACATTTGTCCTTAGTAGAAGTCACTGCATATAAACCCCTGGTCTCCCCTGAGAAACTCAGCTCCCTATCTCTAGAGCAGGATTCCTCTTGGGCATCCCCTCCCCCTCTTCTCCTCCCCTTCTAGCAAAGTCTCTTGCATGAGCGTGAACCTGGGTCCTTCTAGGGAGCCTAAGACCCCCTCCTTCACATAACCATACTACCCCTAGCCCCGAAGTCTAAGAAACCCGGACTACATGGGTGGAGGTTCCCAGCACCAGGAAGGTGTTGGCGGAATCACGGTGATGTTTTGGGAGATGGGAAACCTAATGGATTCCTAGCCAGCACAGGGGTGCTGATTAATAGATCATTGTCAACTTCCTGACTTGCCAAAGGGCTCTGTCCTCTGCCCTGGCTTGTTCAACATACTTATCAGTAATGAGGCTGAGATGTGGGAGGGGCACACAGGGGTGGGGGAAAGAACTAAGACACCAAACTGAATAAAAGCACTAAACTGACTTTACACATGGGCCAGAACTAGAACGGGAACTACTGCCCTCAACAATGACTCAAAATAACAGACATCAATAATAATTCACTTGGAGAAAAGTCAACGATTTGGGGCAAAGAGAAGTTCAATTTTGCTAACAGTATGATATGGATGTCCACTATAGAAATATAGAGTTTAGATCCAAGGAGATGAAGGCTCCACAATATTCCACGTTAGTCACACACCAGCAGGAAGTCATGTTCTCTTTTATGCCCTTGTGTTCTCATCCAATGGATATGTATTAGAGTCACCAACGTCTCATACGTGCCCATTGAACATTAGCACAAGGCTCTCAAAAGATGAAGGTGCAGAATCCAATATGTGAAGATGGGAAAGCAGGGCGAGGAGGTCTCCACCTCCTGTCTCTGGCAAACATCTGGGAACCCCTGGGAACCTAAACCTAGTCCCAGTCCCCACGGACTACCCAAGAGGCAGGAGCAGCCACTACGAAGGGGACAGTCTTGTAACGTGGCCAGAGCTGTGGGCAGTGGCCTCTGGGGAGTGTGCTGGCCACACCACAAACTGACCTTTAGCCAGGCTGGCTCCTGAGCAGAAGGGGGAGCGCAGGAGGGGGGTTGTCCAGATGGTGGCTGATCACTTGGCTGGCACATGCTGTCCTAAACAAACCATTGCGTTAGCCAAATGGCCTCTCACCGTCAGGGCTTCCACTGGTCCCTTCTCGGTAGCCCTGTGAGAATTGGCCCTACTGGACACCTCTGTTCAAAGTCTGAGGTGACCCACTGGCCCAGCCCTAGCCCAAGCCCTTGACGAGCCTCTCTTCCTTCCTCTGCTCCTCCCAGTGCTCCTCTGGTGGCCTGCACAGCTTCACTACCCTAGCTCTCAGGCCTTATCCCCCTTCCCCTCATCCCACCCTTCCCGTCTCAACATGACTCTCATCCCTCCAGGGTTCTACTCAAGACCTTGCTAGCTGGTTGTTTTTGGTTTTGTTTGTTTGTTTGTTTTAAGTAAGATCTCACTTTTAGGGCAGGGGATAGTTGGAGATTTCCCTCCTGAGGACTCTGTTTGGGATTACATTACACAAAGCCGTCACTTTCCTACACCTTGAACCAGGATTCCAGTCCTCCTGACATTGCAGAATCAAAGAAATCTGGCCCTGGCCTGACACTGGAGGGCAAAGTCCAGGCTTGGATATTTCACAGACTGCCTCTAAAGTCTATCTACCTATTTAGGGGCTGTGTGACTCCAGGCAGGTTACTTAATTGCTCTGAGCACTGAGTATAGGGTCTGTGATAAAGCAGTCCCCTATAAATGTTATCTCTCCCTATATCCTCCCCTTTCACAGACACTATCACCACTTACTCTGGAACCATGATGTGTGTATGGAATGTGCATATATGGAATGTATAAGGAATATATATATATATATACATATACATATATATATATATGGCCCTATTCTCTTTGGCCCTGTTTAATGAATGCTCAAATGTACCAAGTGCTTTTCAGATGTCTAAGTTCATGACTGCTCATTCATTCTAAGCCTCTCAGCAGTCCTATTGGCCCTGGGCATGACAGTAACTAGCTGCCCAAGATTTGGGAGATTGAGACAGGAGGATCATGAATCTGAAGCCAAGCTAGGTTACATAGCAAGACCCAGATACACTATCAAAAGGGCAGGGATTTCCGGGACAGACTGAAGGACCCTCTTTGGCCCAGCAGAAGCTCAAACAGTCCCTGCTCACCCACAGTATCCAAACCCATCCTCTCCCCAACATGGCTCCAATGGGAGCAAATTGCTCTAGAGAACAAAATCCCTGCAAAGCTTTACCAGAAGCCACACCTATGCGCACGCATGCACACTGTCTCCAAGGAGAGTTGTTCCACCCGCTGGACATCCCTACTCAGCTCTCTTGGCTTCTGGATCTTCCCACACTCCAAAGTTCAGCTGTCCCCCTGGTTTGAACCTACTCCAGTTGGCCCTCGTTCATTCATTCATTCATTCATTCATTCACCTATTCATCCATCACAGGCTCTAAGAGTTGCTTATGGATGGTCGGGCCACCAAGCAAAGCCAGAGAGAGCCACTGTCATCGAGGCACACTTGCTCTTAAAGGCAGGAGATCCTGGAGAAACAGACACACAACCAAGCCACACACAAAATAGCACAAGTGCTGGAAATGCAAAAGAAGCCTGCGAAGGAGGGGTCCCTAAGATCTAAAAGTCCCGTAGACCTGTATGCTAACATACACTCACCACAAACTGAAACTGGTATGAGCCAGGCAGTGGTGGCACGCACCTTTAACCCCAGCACTTGGGAGGCAGAGGCAGGCAGAGCTCTGTGAGTTTGAGGATAGCCTGGTCTACACAGTGAAACCCTGTGTGGGCGGGAGAAAGAGAGGGAGGGATAAAGGCAGAGAGGGAGGGAAGGACAGAGGGAAGGATGGAGGGAAGGAAGGAGGGAAGGAGGGAAGGAAGGAGGGAGGGAAGGACAGAGGGAAGGATGGAGGGAAGGAAGGAGGGAGGGAGGGAGGGAGGGAGGGAGGGAGGAAAGGAAGGAAGGAGGGAGGGAGGGAGGGAGGGAGGGAGGGAAGGACAGAGGGAAGGAAGGAAGGAAGGAAGGAAGGAAGGAAGAAGGGAGGGAGGGAGGGAGGGAGGGAGGGAAGGAAGGAAGGAAGGAAGAAGGGAGGGAGGGAGGGAGGGAGGGAGGGAAGGAAGGAAGGAAGGAAGGAAGGAGGGAAGGAAGGAAGGAAGGAAGGAAGGAAGGAAGAAGGGAGGGAGGGAGGGAGGGAGGGAGGGAAGGAAGGAAGGAAGGAAGGAGGGAAGGAAGGAAGGAGGGAAGGACCTGTATGATCCAGCTCATGCTTGAGTCTGACCTCCTCACCTGAGTGTGGACACTGGCCTAAGCTCACCTCGCACAGATGAGGGGCACACTGATGGCTTAAGCCACTTGCCCAAAGTCAGTAACCATGAGACACCAAACAGACAGTGGTAGTAGGACTTGACTTCCAAGACCAAACTCTCAATGTGGTGACAAATAATCTCTAAAGGTGTCAGATGGAGCATTAAGATGCAGTTCCTATACTAACTCCTGCTATACACGGGCATGCACATGTGCATGTATGCACGCATGCCCACACTCAGTAAGAGGTGGCCCATCCTGGCAGTGCCCAAACTCCAGATTCTCAAGCTTGTTCTTCCACTTGGATGAGTTTCTGTCACCCTCAGACACTTGACTTTTACTCTAGCGGGCTGGAGGGTGAATGAGATAGTGAGCACCTCTTCCCAGCAGGTGGAATATGGCTCCTCATGTCACCAATAAGATCATAGATGGGGCAATAGGGTCTCCAAACTCTAGAAGATGTTGACCAAGCTCACCCCAAGGCCACCCAATCTGAATTCAGGCCAACCCTACCCCTATCAGAGAAAGCTGAAATTGAGATCCAGAAAAGATGGATAAGGAATCCTAGTGGATACCAGGAAGGAGCTCTCTGGAGTCTTAATCCAGAACAGATTACAGGCCTCTGCACCCTGTTCTAAAGATGAGGACATGCTGGTCCCACTTGTAATGGATTCAGGAGCCTCAAATCTATCAGGGGCAGTGCAGCTCACAGTCCCAGGGTGGATAATGGACGATGGGGCCCCAGGACCAGCACATTCCTGCCTTCTGCAAGAGAACCAGAATGCAGCTGGGCAGGAAAGGCAAGGGGACAGCAGCTGGAGTCCCTCGTCTGGGTGCTCCTCCCCAGGGACCCTGTGGGTGATTGCTTCTTGGAACATTGTGTTCGGGCTGTGAGTCTTGGCTGGAGTAGTCCCCCCTGGCATGTCTCCAGCTGCCTGTTTAATAATGTACAGCCAACCAGCCATTAACTGCACATTAAAAAAAAGTCAGTGGTTGTTTTTGTTGGTTTGTTTTGGGGGGAGGGTGTTTTGTTTTGTTTTTCCCCCTTCTTCTGGGTAGTTAGTAGTACTTGTGAAAAAGTATGTTTCCAGGGAAGGACTGGCCCCCAGGGCCATTTCAGACCTCACCTGCCTCTGCTCTCCCCCACCGTGGCCCACTGTGCCCAGGCGCCAAAGTACCTGCTCCACCTCCACAGTGCTGGCGACACCCTGGCCTGCTCCCTGGAGACAGAGCATGGGAAGTTCTGGCAGGGCTGAGCCAGGACAGAGGAGCTGGACTCTGAGGGGGGCCCAGTGCTTCCGAGGAATTCCAGAACTGTCTGGTCAGAGTTGGGAGCAGAAGGCAGGAGTTGGCAGCCCCACCAGGTGTGAAGAGCTACAAGACCAAGTTCTTGTGACCTGGCCTGGGGAAACGAGCAGGGATACTGGGACCTCCTCCATGGGTCCTTCTCCTGAGCACCAGCACTGTTCTCTATTTGAATTGCAATCCTCAATGGATCCAAGGCTCGAAGGAAGACAGAACCAGCACCAAAGCTCTGGGGGAAGCTGTGTGCCGCACAAGAAGGGTCTAGGCCATTGCATCTTTGACTGTGGGAGAAGGCCTGCCAAGATTTCCTTACTTCCCCAAGCTAGCACGGTAATGCCACCCTAAACCCTGAGCAGGACGGTACAGCGTGGTGCACCACATCCAGGAGCAGAGCCAGCTTCTTGTAGCTCTCCCTTCACTGGCCTCCTTACAACCCTCAGCCATCAGATCTCATGTCTTCTCTGGACCTGTGTCTCCTTGCTATAAGCAGGAGTCCCTTACCCTGCCCAGGAACCCACGCCAGGAAGAAAAGGCAGGGGTCCAAAGTCACAGAGATGATGGAAACGACAGAGTGCTGACAGAAGTGGTAGTAGTGACAGGGGTGGCAGTGATGATGAAGATGGGGATGGAAGTGATGATGGAGGAGTGGTGGAGATGGAGGGTGGTGGAGATGATAATGGTGGCGGAGATGATAATGGTGGTGGAGATGGAGGTGTGGATAGTGGATAGTGAAGACAGAAATGGAGATGGTGATAGAGATGGAGATGGAGGTGGCGGTGGAGATGATGGTACAGACAGAAATGGTAGTAATGGGGTGATGAAGGAGACAGAGGTGGTGGTAGTGGTCACAGAGACAGATGGTGGTGAAGAGGGTACTGGAATTTTGAACACTACATTGTCTAGATTTTTCCCAATCAGTCTATCAAGTAGGAGCTGTGACCATCATGACGATACTGACAAAGAAAGTGAGCATGGGCAGGTGAACCCACTCACCAGTGTCATAGACTGGTGAGCAACAGAGACAGACCTTAGAGCAGGGTGACATCAGGGCTCTTTTGTTTTACTTGTGTTCTTTTTGAAGCTGACTCCCATGTATCCTAGTCTAGCCTTGAACTCACTGTCTGGCTGAGGTTCATCGCTAGGACCTTTGGAGCCCCCCAGTGGCTGACATTCATCCACAGTCACACACAACACATCTTCAAACACACACACACACACACACACACACACACACACTCATTGTGGCATGCTCTGCAAGCATAAGTACCCACATACTACATACAGCCTACACATTGAAACTCACATACACACATACCTGAACACAAACGTGTGGTAAAACATGCCCACACACAAGTTCATGCTCATGCTCAAAGGCGTGACACACACAATGTCTGCCACAACGGCAGACATGCCCCCACAAGCACATGTGTACACAGACACGTACACAGGAGCCATAGACACACGCAGACCCAGACTCACACTCCACCTCTGCACACACACCTACCGGCACACAAACATGCCTGAGAGTTTTCTCCTCAGTGGCTGGCCAGGCTCGAGCACCCACAGGCTGTCTGGGCAAGCAGAGTTGGACAGGTGTCCAACATGCCCCCAGGGGGTTATTCCTAGGCGAGAAGGCTGCCGGCTAATAATACCACAGTGCATTCCTGGCCGAGATAAGCAGCCCCAAGCATCCCCGGCACGTTCCAGCCTCAATGTCTCACCCCTGTGGATTCCACCCACCCGCAGTGCTGTCCTGGGTCAGCACAGGAGCCGGCGCCGGGACACAGACGCCTTGGCAAGGGCCTGCCACGACTCCTCCTCTTGGCTTTTCCCTCACCAGGGTCCCTGGTGAACCTGCCCAGGATAGGTTCTCCTCTCAAGGACACACATGCAGGAAAGGAAGGAAGAGACCTGCATTCATGGTGAGGAGGAGTCTATGGGAAGCCATTCTGTCCTCCAGAGTCTACTGATAACCCTCTTTCACCACCTCCAATGCTAGGGCGGAGCCTGAGCTCAGGAAGACGATAGGAGCCACTCCCACAGGTTACAATATTTATGCCATGTCCTCCTCACCATAGGCCAATGCCACCATTGTTATTGTAGCCATTCCTCTGGTGACAGTGAAGGAAGGCACCCAGATTTTTCCCAGGCCTTCCAACTTCTCAGCCTGGCTTCCTCCATGACCTCAAACTTCACTCCTTCCTAGCCACTCTTAACAGAGTGGGCAGGTAAGGTGCAACATTCTTCCTGGTGAAAAACCACAAACAAAAACTGTTTGTTATAGGCCCAAGAATGCATGGGTTCAGCCATGCAGGCCCTTGTGGACAATAACAAATGGCGGTCATTGGGGCTTGTTTGAGGGCCTTTGGAGCTGCCTCAAAATGAAAGGTGTCCCCAGAGTAGGGCACAGAAGGACATAACCTTCACCCCCAACCCTGTCTCACCTCACAAGCCCCAGAGTCACAGACAGTCTGGAGGAAACTTGGGAGCTATGAAGATAGAGGCTCCTCTATCCATGGGAACGAGAGGGTCCCGGACAATGAGCTGGGCCCTGGAGAACAAGGCAGAGTTTAGGGGTGCCATGAACTACAGTGTCCCAAGGGACACAGTGAGAATGTGATGATGAAAGCATAGAAGTCAACAAGAAGAAAAATGGCAAAACCTAAGGATGTCAAAGGGACCAGCCAGACCTAAGGGAAGGAGAAACAGGGAGAGAATGGAGTCTTGGTTCTAAGGAGAGACATCTACAGGTCTCTTTCCTCCCTGTTCTCAGGATGATCTTCCAAAATCTGTGAATCCGTGCACACACACATACATATGCACACACACATATACACAAAGAGACAGAGTGAGACAGACACACAAACACACAGACAGAGAGAGATACTCAATTATCAAGCATCTCTCCTGTTAACAGAGTTGGATCCAGAGATGCTCTAATACTTCTCAGGTAAGGGCAGCACAGCCAGAGAAAGGTGTTAGCTTCAACAAAATTCCCCAAGATCCTGTGGGAAGGGGCGGGTATGAAGACCTGAGTATACTCATGTCCTCAGTTTCCAAAAACAGCAACCATTCTTGCTAGAATACGAAGAAGCCATGTGTCCTGAGCAAGGAAAGGAGAGGAAGAAGCAGGCTGGGGATCCCCTGGAGGGTGACTTCCCCAGATCCAAGGACATAAATGAGGGGGTGATCAGACAGCCACCCAAGCACGAGAGGAGCAGGCAGGCTGGAAGAGCAGGCGCAGGACTGGTGGTGAACGTATTTGCAGGGGCAAGGGAGCAGGCCACCAGGGAAGCACAGTGCGAGGTGGGATTCCCACACCATCCCCCCCTTGGCCAGTCCCACACCCTTCAAAGAAGCTAGCTGTGCTTCCCAGAGCTGACTGGTCCATGGCCAGCCCCTCCACCGCTGCCCACTGGCCATGCTCTGAGCAAGCCAGCATCCTTACATGGACATCTCAAGGACTGATGCTCGCTGGATGAGCATCCACAGCACAAGCTTCCCTTCCCTGCAGACTCTCCCCAAGGTGCTGCTCTCCCCCCAACTCACCCTCCTCAAGGCAAGCGTAGTCAAGGCCAGCAGCTAGGGAAGCTGGAGACAGGAAGGGGCCTGACATGGACTCCCGATTTCAATATTTGAGAGTCTGCAGGGGAGGGAGAGCGGAAGAAGGCTGGGAGGACAACCAGAAATGAAAGGCTGGTGGGAGAAAGTGATCACACCTCGTCAACTGATGGGCAAGTAGTTAGAGGCAATAACAGTGTTTCCCATCACAGTAGACCTAGGCTCCAACAAGCATCCTTTCCAAGTCCTTCTGCCCGACCCAGAGCAAATGAGCAAGAACAAGACACTCTTAAGATAATCGGTGAAAATTGAACACAGACCTGGTAGAAGCTGATCTCAAGTAAGTATTACTAATGATGTTAACTGGGCTAATGGTATTACCACAATATTAAAATACAAGGTCCCCTTATCTGTTAACAACATACACTGCAGTATTAAAGATGATATCATGTCTGGGGCTAGCTTTAAAAAAAACACTCCAGCAAAAAGTAAACAAATAAAAGAAGGGCGGAAAGGGTTTGGGAAGAGAAGAAATAAAAACAGCACCAAATCAATGGCTGTTGAAGCAGAGCAATCAGAGGCCATTGTAAGATTCTTGCTACGTCTGTATATGTTCTTAATCTCCCACTTTTAAAGAAAGGAACTGAAGGCTGGGGATGCATATTAGTTGGTGGAACACTTGCCTAGCATGAATGAAGTCCCGGTTTGATCCCCAGCACTGTATAAACTGGCCATAACCCAGCACTCTAGAAGTAGAGACAGGAAGACCAAAGATGCAAGGTAAAACCAACAACAATAAAAAAAAAGAATTTATGCCAGGCATGGTGGCGCACGCCTTTAATCCTAGCACTCGGGAAGCAAAGGCAGGCAGATCTCTGTGAGTTCAAGGACAGCCCGGTCTACAGAGCAAAGTTCCAGGACAGCCAGGACTACACAGAGAAACCCTGTCTCAAAAAGACAAAATTAGTGTCCTCTGTGTACCTGAGATTCAGAGAAACATGGATCAACAATTTAATTTAATATTATGTGTTTAGAAAGAAAATGCATTGCTAGGTATGGTGGCATACAACTCTAATCCCAGCACTCTGGAGGCTGAGACCGGAAGATCACAGGTTCAAGGCCAGATCCCTGTCTTAAAACAGAAGGCAATAACATCACACACGCATGCACGCACACGCACGCACACACACACACACACACACACACACACACGCACACACATACCAAGTGCACCTATGTAATTGTTGATCAAGTCCATGAATAATAATCCTCAGAATGAGTGGAAAACTGAAAAAAATCTTTTACAATACACAGCACTGACACCGGTATGGATCAGCCACAGTTCTGAGGGGGGAAAGAGATATGTCTGACTATAGCTGGGACACCCACAAACTCTCTTGAGTTCCCCATGTGGGACACAGTCAGGCTCCCTCTACCTAAGCCCTCATTTGCACCCCAAACATGCAGGCATATGGTTTTCCCAAGGCCATGGGCCATTAGGGGGAGATCAGTGGATGGGCAGCTAGCTACATGGAAAGTAAGAAAGTAACTATAATCCCTACCACTATTTATTCAGAGAGGCTCTGACCCACTCTTCATCTATCATCTCTGGTCCCCAAGCCTCTCTTGAAGGAAGATGCCATTGCAGCCATTTCACAGAGGGGAAAGTAGAGTGGAGGGAGGTCCTAGGGCCTGGGCAGCAAAGCTAGAATCTGAACTTGTCTCTCCAATGTTAAAGGAACCTTGCAAGCAAAAGTCAGAAATTAGTGTAGCAAGAGCCAGAGCAGGACCCAAGTTAGGACAGCATCTGAAAGGTGACAAGAAGGCAGTCACCTGGGAGGCAGAAGAGGGAGAGAAAGACAGGAGGACTGACTGGACCACACAGGCTAGGAGACTCTAGGAGGCTACACCCACATGGAGAAAGTCCCCAGAAAGGGAAAGGGTGGTTAGACTAGGAAGAGGACTGGAAGCTAGGAGCGCTTGTGCTTAGAGCCAGAAATACACCAACTCAGAGTGAGAATTGGTTCCCAGAGCCTCCTGGAAACACTAGACATTAGTCAGATGAGCCCAGTGAGCACGGAGGAGAAACTGGTGTCTTAAGTCTCATGGGGAAATGTTGAGAAAGGTGTTTCTATTGCACTCAAAGGCATGAGATATATACTGAAAAGGGCCCCCTACCACTTGCTTAGATTCCTAACCTCATCTTTATAGCTAAGGTGGGACCACAGGGGTGTCCCATGGCTCTCAGCCCTGGGAGAGCTCACTCACCTCTTCTGACATCCAATGTCCAAAGGACACCGGGCTAACGAGTCTTGACTGCCATCTTAGCATCCTCTCTCAGGACCATGGTCCGGAGACTGGGCTGACACAGACTGGAATAAAGCTTAGGTATGGAGCATTAGTATCACTGAGGTCCTGTCTTCACCCACGCCTTAGCTGTGTGATACTGGACAAGCAGATGTACCTCTCTGAGCCAGCTTCAGGTGCCCCTTTGTTTGCCTACCTTTTTGTTCATGCTAAAACGGGAAGAATGTATTGAAAAAATACAAACATTCTCATAGGATTATTTTTGAGAATTTGTTGACACGATCTGTAGCAAGCGGTTAACATGAAACTTGGTGCCTGAATGCTTAATAAATAATAAGTATTTCTATTATTACTATGGATGGCAGTATTCTGATCTAGGCCATCTGAGACGTAGCCTTGTGTTCCTCAGCACTCAAGGCTTCTGCAAAGACTGGCTGAGAGGACCCAGCAGGGTGGACAGCAGCCTCAGACTGGACCAAGGAGGCAGCTAGATGCTCTGAGGGTGGAGGGAGGTGGGTGGCCCTGGCCTCCTCAGCTCCAGGAATGTGAGGCGGCTGGCGGAGGGGTGAGGGGACATGCCTGGACGCTGAGGTCAGGCAGTGTGTGTTTTTATCGTCATCGTCATCCTCACATGTGAGCCAGGGAGGAGGGGGAGGGGACAAGAGAAGCAGCTGCAGGGAACACTGTGTATGGCCACTCTGTCCAGCCCCCTTCCATGCCTGCACCCCACACCGGGGGCTGAAAGCCCCATCAGACCTCTTTGGCCTCCCCAGTTAGGAGGCTGAAGCTTCACACAGGGTCTAGCCAGGAGCAGGGCACAAACCATTTACACACATACACACACACAGGCTCACACACACATGCTCACACACACATGCTCACACACACACACGTTCACACACACACCATTCATGCAACTGGAAAGATTTCCATTGTTCCTGTCTCACAGATGAGAAAAATGAAGCTGGTACAATCAAGCCTGCTGCCAAGAGACACAGACAGGAGCTCCATCTCCCAAGTCACCACCCTGCCTAGGCTCTCAGAGGGACAGAGGAGTGGGCATGAAAACCACACGCTCTTGTGGGCAGAGCAAGCCTCCCATGCTGCTTTACCCAAGGTCAGCACCAGCCAGCAAGGACTCCAGGACTCTCCATTCAGCCCATCACTGCCGCTATGACAAACATATCACCAGTGCAGGATGGCCCAACCCTCCCTTGGTCACCACCCCAACACTCTGGAGAGGTCACTGAAGAGGACCCAGCAGTACCTTCAGTGCCTTGGATCCCCTCAGGCTTCTCCCATAGGAGGGTCTGCCTCAGAGCTAAGCTAACTCCTTCCTGTGCCCTTGGAGTATTCTCTGTGACGAACAAGAAAGCCAGTAGATTATTCTCAGTGGTAAAAACCACCGGGTTACTCTGTGTGACCATGTCTGCTGTCATCCGGCTTCTGCAACTCCAACCACCCAAAGCCTCAGTCTCCTCCTGCATGAAGAGGGCCACTGATACACTGTTGCAAGATCCTGTCATTATTTGATGCCTCATAAGCTCGGGTTTTGACACTTGTTCCCCAGATGGTGGGGTTGTCCTGGGAGGCCATGGTTCATAGGCAGATGGAGGCAGGGTGGGAAGGTATTTCACTAGGGGTCTGGCTTTTAAGGCTAACCCCCTGGTTTCTGCTTTGTTCTCTGCTTCTTTATCTAGTATGATGTGAACAGCTTCTGCCACACAATACTGCTGCCATAAACAGATTTGTTCCACCACGCCTGCCGCAGTGGACTGAAACCCTCTAAAACCATGAACCAAAATCAAATGTTCTTGCTTTGTGTCTCTCAGGTACTGCGGTCACAGCAACATGAAAGTAACCAATACAGAAATCGAAGTCCTGTGGGTGAGAGGTGAGGAGATATACTTAGAGTTCTTCCCTTGTATAGACTCTCGGTCTCCCAAGTTCCCATAGTGCCTTTCCAGTCATTGGGAAGATCAGGCCCTGAAGAACCACAGGGAGTTCTGCCCACTTAGTAGAAGGTCCCTCTGCATCTCTAGGTTATACTCACCACCACCTCAGGATCTTCCTCACACTTGCACACATACGCATGCGCTCACATGCCACATGACCACAATTCCTGCTTGGGGTCTGTGGTTAACCACCTTGGTCTCTCTGCTTCCCTTCCCCAAACTGATCAGAACTAATAGACCACCTGAGCCCTCTTAGGAAGGAAGGCCATCCTAGCTGGGTCCCCAGAAAGATTGGCAGTCACTCCAAGTTGAAGGTATCCCTTCCCAAAGCTGTAAGCAGTTGAAAATCCAACCTTTGGAAGGGTCACGCTCACTTCCCTTCAAACATGGCCACAGAAAACCCCGCTGACTCCACACATGCCTAAAATCAGCAGGACCTCTCCTGTTCTAGGGATGAAAGGAAGGACTGGCCATGCTCAGATCCCACCCGGAAGCCAAGGCAGACTGGACCTGAATTCTGTATTTCCTTTCCAAGTTGGCCCTGTACCCTGATCCCTTCCATTCTTGGTGACATAAAACAGCTCTGGGTTTCCTTTAGAGTATGGGTGGGTAGGCATGATGGTGAGTCCAATTAACCTGGCAGGCTACGGTACCAGGGAGCAAATCAAACGCAATTTATAGACATGGATGACACCTACCATCAGTGACCTTGTAAGAAGGAAATGATCTTCACTCGAATGGCTGGGCCTCCTCCAGCCTGCTGAAGGACTCGGGAGCAAACGCTGAGATGTTCTGGGGAATAAGATGCCCTGCAGCAGCCCTGTCAGGGTTTGCAGCCCATTGCCATGTATGCCCTACACTTGCCAGAATACAGTCCTGGGAAGCCTGCACCTTAAAATAAGCTCCTCAACAGATAGGGAATGTGCATCTTTTTGGGGTATCCTGACTCCATAAACAGTCAAGCACTGAGGATTCAACACCCCTGGGCGGGGGGGGGGGTGCTCCCATACCATACAGGAAAAGCATGCAACCCCTGACCACAGCCTACAGAGTGAAAGCCATGTAGACACAAACAAGTGACCAAGTTGGGGAACAGCCAGGGGATAAGTGGCAGTTCTTTACAATTAGCAGGTGTAGACCTGATGGAGTAGACAATCAAACCACACTGAGGCAAGTAACTGGCTAGCCCTCCTTTCACACAGATAAAACCATGAACAACAATACAGATGGAGGAGCTGTCCTAGGCTAGCCCCCTTTCACACAGCTAAAGCCATGAACAACAATACAGATGGAGGAGCTGTCCTAGGCTAGCCCCCTTTCACAGCTAAAGCCATGAACAACAATACAGATGGAGGAGCTGTCCTAGGCTAGCCCTCTTTTGACATGGCTGAAGCCATGAACAATACAGATAGAGGAGCTGTCCTAGACTAGGGGGTTAAGTAGACATGAGGCATTGTAGCACTGTGGATTACCTGACTGGATCCCAGGGCAGTCATGGGAATGCTGACTAAATCCTACTCAGCTGTCTAGTCATGGATACTATCAGACCAGTGGAACCTCTGTTTTAACATCTGTGGTATGGCTGGGTATGTTTTAACATGGCACAGTGAAAAGGTGTAGGGAAATTCTGAAACACTTTCCCAAATTCTCTTTAAATCTGAAATCACCTAAAAAAATTTAAAGTTCAAAAAGTAGGGGGGAGAGGGGCAGGAAGATGGTTCAGTCAGTAAAGTACTTGTTATGCCAAGGACCTCAGTTCAATCCCCAGAGCCCCCACTAATGGCATGCACTTGTAATCCCAGCCCTGGGGAGGCAGAGACAGAAGGACCCCTAGGACAAGCAAGCCAGCTGGTCTCACCTAAGCTCCAGGCCAGTGAACCCTTGTCTCAAAGGATGGTGTTCACGAAGGTGACACCTGAGGTTGTCCTGTGACCGCCACAAACACATGCATGCACCCATAAATATGCATGAACACACACACATACACTTTTTTTAAAGAACCTTAAACCCAGATTAGGATCATAATAACCAGAGAACAAAATATGATCAAGCCTTTACAGGGAAAGAACTCAACCCAAGACATGCCCAGAAGCCCCGAGGCACCCAACAGAGGTCTAATGGTACAAGCTGTCCAGGGAGCACAGCAAGCACATCTGGCCAGGAGATCAGGTGACGCAGGTATTCCTGCTCTGGGACCCTCAGACAGGCCAAACCAGCATCCTGTAAGCAGCTACCATAGTCAAAAATCACTGGCTACAGTACACCATGCATTGCCGAATACACTCACACCTCGCTGACTTCCACACCCACATCCTTGTCAGCAGGACCGACAAGCCCAGTCCATCAGTAAGAACCAAGTAACTGCACAAACGGCCCAAAGTTAGTTCTTTGTCAGCAGAGGCAGGAAATAAGCCAGCTTTGACTCTCAGCCCCCACATCATCAAATAAGAGACTGGTCGCCTCTAATCCAGCCTTCCTTTCTCTGACACAGCTGCTGAGAGCTCACCACATCATAAGGCAGCCCAGTGCAGTCTTCCTGGGAAGGCCAGCAAGTCTTAGTCAAGCAGAAAATGAAGACCATCTGAAGCCATCTTCAGACTCCACTCATAGCAGAGCGATGGTAGTAACCACAGGCATTTATCTGCCCTTGTAAGCATTTTTATATATATTAATTCATTAGATTCTCACCATACCATGTAAGGGAAGACCTTCCACAGATCAAGAATTCAAACTACAAAGAGGCCCCGTATCCCAGCTAGTTAAGCCACACTTGCGGTCAGGGTAGTCTCTACCAAGGCTCTCCATAATCCTGCATTCAAATCCAGAAACCTCATGCCAATCTCACTGGCCATGAGAGCACACTGTTAACTTCCCAGCCCACTTCCTCTTCTGCCCCAGCAGGCACACTCATGTCCATTACCGAGCAGTCCTGAGGACCGGATTCCATGGATCCCATGGGCTCAAGGACACAGGATCTCTGCAAATGTGCCTGCTGGTGGAATCCAAGCCGTGTGAGTTTCCATGGACAGGAAGAGGCTGCCCCTCCCATACTTCATGACCCAAGAGTGACCTGCCCCCTGCTGTGCCCACAGAACCTGGCTTAAACCCAGACACCTCTGGGCACCCTCGCTTGGGTGCCCCGGGCCAATGCCAATGGGAAAAGGCCAGGGCGTTAATCTGTGACTCGTTCTGTGCCCAAGGCATACACACCCCTCTCCTCCTAATGGCCCCCCCACGAACATCCACCTACCTGCCCACTGCAGCGGACAACTAGCGAAGTCATACATCAGCCAGACACCAGCACACCCGGGAGTCCTCAGCAGGGTAGAACAAAAAGACCAACCAGGGAGGAAGCTGACCAGTCAGCAGCTGTAGCTATGTGGGATGTCATTCTGCGGAGCCACCCCAACCTGCCGCTGTGGAGCTCCTGGGGCCTTGAGCCCTGTGTTATTATGGAAACACTTTGTGCCTTATAATCCTAGGGTGCCGGAATATTTCATTAAGAGTCTATATCACATACAGGGTTGCCCCTGCAAGGTGTCTAATCCTCACATCAGCCTTGCAAGTCAGCATGACAGCAAGATCAATGTCACCACGTGTACTGCTGAGGACTGAGCCCAGAGCCTTTTGAGGGCTAAGCAAGCACCTGATTTATGTGTGGTGCTTCCAGAACTAGGTGAGCTACTGTACAAGGATACTCAATAACTGGCATTGCAAAGGAAAATCCTGTAAAGGTAAGAGGCCGGGGTTCATTTAGGTGATGGAGGAAACTGATAAATGTGTAGTCAGGATGGCCAAGTTGGGGGTGAACAAGGCTCTAATGGCCAGAACGAAAGAGGTGGCGTGTGACCCCACAAAAAATTGTTTTAATTAAATGATGAAGGAACAATCATATATCAACAAAACTAGGTAATTACAATGAAACAGCTATGTTTCCTAGAAAGACACAAACTACCAAATCTAACCCAAAAAAAGAATTAGAAAAGTTGAACAGTCCCTACAACATATAGATTGAATTAACAATAAACATTTTACCCACAAAGAAAAATCTAGACCCAGATGGCATCACAGGTGAATTCCACCAAAAATTTAAAGAATAATCTATTCTAATTGTGTACAAACACTTCCAAAAAGAAAGGAAAAGTCAGGCACAGTGGGCACACATCTGTATTCCCAGTTACTTGGAGGTTGGCATGGTAGATGGTGGGTGGTGGGTGAGTGAAGATGCTGTGAGTTCTGGGATGGCCTGGGCAACACGGTGTGACCCTGTCTCAAAATCATAACAAAACCAAAAAATATAAAAAGCAGCTACGGAATGTGGAGAATGCATCTCCCTTCATTCTGAGTCCAGTTTTACCAGACAAAAACATTGTAAAATAAAAATATAACTATACTCCAATCTCTCATAAATCCTCACCCACCCAAACACTGGCAGATCTCATCCAATGACAAATAAGAAGCTGTGTGTGTGTGTGTGTGTGTGTGTGTGTGTGTGTGTGTGTGTGTGTGTGTACAAATGAGATTTGTCTCAGAAGACAAGGCCATTCCAGTATTTGAAAATCAATACTGGGAATACTTATCAACAGGCTTTAAAAAGTACAAGGCTGTCTTCCTTGATTGCTTTTTCAGCTTATGTGTTCAGACAGAGTCTCTTACTGAACCTGAACCTGGGACTTGCTGATTGGCTAGACTGGCTGGTCCAGGAGCTGTAAGGCCGCATCTGCCTCTACCTCCCCAGTGCTGCAGTTAGAGACACACACCACCATGGCCAGCTTTTACTTGAGTGCCGGCAACCTGAACTCAGGGCCCCACATTTGTGAAGGAAGCACATCACTGACTCAGCAATCTCCCCAACCTCCGGGTTTGGTTTTGTGAGAACTTACAATCCTCCTGCCTCCACCTCCTGGACGCTAGGAGGGCTCAAGAAGTCTGACAGGTATATATGCACCTTGATAGCCAAACAGTTCTGCTTGCCCAAGCACTCTCCACACTGTCCACCAGTCCTCTTCCCCAGACTCCTGCCCCCAGTACCTACAGAGATAGTCCTTAGAACTGGAAGTCTGCCCATCTAGAGAAAATGGATCATCCATTGTGCACCCTATATGTACTTGGCTTCGCTCGCCCAGCACCGTGTCTTGGGCTCTCCTCCTGTGTGTAAGACCAGTCCATGCCTGTGTGTTTGTTTGTTTGCTTGTTTTAAAATAGGGCATCATAAAGACGGCCTCACACTCACTATATAAATGAAGGTATGCTTGAACTTCTGATCCTTCTGTCTCTTCCTCCACAGGGCTAAGATCATACGCATGCATCCCATCCCTGGTTTATGAGGTGCAAAGGGTAGAACCCGGGGCTTCCTTAGAGTTAGGCAAGCACTCTCCCAGCTGAGTGGCATCTCCAGTCCAAATGGATGACTTTTCAAGGCCCCAGAATATGACTCTGAAGACTGTATCACCAATTGTTCACCCATCACTGAATGCAAAATGTTTCCGTTTTTTCCATTTTGGGTCTCTCGTGATTTCAGTACCTGTACATTATTCATCATTGTGAGGAAATGCTTTTATTTCTCTCCAGCAAACACCTCAGCAAAATGCTAAAAAAGTCATACCAAGCTTGGCTAGAAACAGCCCTGCCACAGTTGGCCTCTTGTTAAGAATCCCAGTGCCCACACACACCATGCAGACCATGACTCATGAGTCTCTGCTAAAGTGTCCAGGTGACTCCATACAAGATCTCAAGTCATGGCTGTGTTCATTAGGTGTCACAAGGTGGCAAACAGCCAAAACCACACTACAGCGGCATGTGCAGTGACCTTGCTCTTCCCTGATGACAGAGAGAGGAGGGAAGATGAGACAGCCCTGGTGCAAGTGTCTAGTCTTGACACCATCGCCTCAGCAAGCTGTGCTGGGTTTTCAGAGCCCCCCCCCCACCTTTCATGAAATAAGAGACAAGTAGGGAGAATAAAGTGAATCGGTCTTCATAACTTTTTGAGCACTGTATTTTGAACTTGGTACCCTAGTTGGGTTACCATCTTCAGTATTCCTGAGACCCCCATTATATAAGTCCCGTTATAATCGCCATGTTACAGGTGAGGATATGGGTTCAGAGAAGCCCAGCGACTCTCGAAAGGCCACACAGTATTAGACTGAAGCTTAGTAGTCTGTCTCCAAGGCCAAAGAGCTTAAACACTCCACCAGGCTCAGAGTCACAGACTGCCCCTGGGGCCACAAGCCCCCTCCCACTCAGCTATTCTTGGTGGCTGGAGAGTAGCTTCCTCCAAGCCAACTACACAGAAGGCTGTATGTTCATGAGGACCTAGTGTCGAAGCGAATACTACACTGAAAGGTGGGTTTCCTTTCCCTTTGGAGCATCAAGGTGAAGCTGGGTCCCTTTTGATACCAGGGAAGAGATTATGTCATGGGCGTGGTCTTCTCCCCTCCAGGGCCTAGATTGAGCACAGAAGAGAATTTCAGGGAAGCAAGCAGGTGAGAAATCCCAGCTGCCCAGTGCTGGCACACCCAGGCCCCGGCTCCTTTCATGTAACTCCCAATTTGTCTGCAAGACACCAACAGTATTTTGCTGGGAGGAGCCATGACCTGATATGGTCAAAATAGGGCAGCAGGGTTCTACTCAAAAGTCCACTTGGGAATTGGGGAATTGGGGATCTGGGCCCCACTATTCTGTCACTCCCTCTGCAACTCTGTAGCCTCTAAAGCCATTCTAAAGCTAAAGGTAAAATAACATGTAACTACAATGGAGTAGCACGAGAAAGCAGGGGATAAAGATCAGCAGAGGGTAAATCTCAACAAGAGTAAGACGCAAGGCTGGAGAGACGGCTCAATGGTTAAGAACACTGGCTTTCTGCAGGACCCAGGTTCAAGTCCCATTGTGGCTCTAATTCCTTCTTCTGGCCTCCTCGGGCACCAGGCAGGCAGATAGTACACAGACATAGGTACAGGCAAAACACCACACACACAAAATAAAAATATATTTTTAAAAAGACTGGGAAGCAAATGCTGATCATTCATTTAAAATCCTCAGCAGCAGAGAAAAAAATAAGGTACAGATAAGGACCCCCAAGAGGTATGAGGGTGGGAGACTATGGGAGAATTTTAGCCTCTACAAGAACTGGAGAAGGGGTTTGCTGGAACCATACTGAGAGTCCAGTCCCTCCTCCCCCACATCCTTGTTGCTCTCACTCCCCTCTTGCCTGATCAAGTCCAGTACAAGCCACTGTACAGAGATGTGAGAGCCCTGGTGGTGTCGGTGGTGAGTATGTGAAGTCAGGTTATCGCGAGCTTTGCCTATCTCCCAGCCTGTGACATGAATGGGAGTATCTTGCATATTGGAAGTCCTATGCAGACACAGATGAGGAAACATGATAGTATCAACAGAGATGTACTCTGCCGTTCAGGCAGCCTCCCTGAATCACTTAGCCTGGTCCTGGGCAACTGCAACCAGCTTCTGGTATAGTCTGAATCTTAGTATCGCTCATGGGCTCGTCACCTATCCTGGGTCCCCAGCTTACAGAGGGGTTCTGAAACCTGAGGAGCTTTTAGGAGCAATTCCCCCCTGCAGGCTCTGCTTCTCCTCCCCACCATTCGAAGTCACTACCTCATGCACCCACTCAATGCCCTCACCACCATGGTGGAAAATGATAGCTCTCAGAAACCGTGAGACAAAATAACCCTTCCCTCCCTTAAGCAGCTCCTGTCCGGGATTTCATCAAGGCAACAGAAGTAACTAACATGCCTTTGCATGGCTCCACTGTGAAGACTCGGTGGGTTCCCCCTACTGGCACACAGGTGCCTCCACCTCACAGGCTAGGATGGAAAAGACACAGTGTTTCTGTCTCCACGCTCTTGAAACCATTCCCAGGAAGCCAGTATCCCATGAGAATGCTCAATTGCCCTTAGCAGGAGATCACAGGGCTGACGAGGGGCCTTTGCCAACAGCCAGCCCCACTGGCAGCCCTAAAAGAGAACTCTAGAGAGAGGACCCTCAAGTCCCATCAGACCTTTAAAAGATCGCTGCTAATCCCGGGGATACAGGCCTGTCATCTTAGCTACTTCATAAGACAGGAGGATGGTAAGTTTAAGGCTAGCCTGGGCTACAGCAGAGTTTGAGGTCTGTGCCTTAGTAAGATCCTATCTCGAAGAAAATCAGCAAGAGGCTAGAGATGTAGCTCAGTGGTCAGGTGCTGGCTTAGCATGGCTGGGGTCCTGCGTTCACTCTCTAATACGGGTGGGTAGCAGTGATGGAGATAGCGTTGACCGCAATGCTTTGCTGGACTAGAACTGGCCATTCAAGCCCTTCTCCAACTCCAGACCCTCAGAGACAGGGAGCAACACAAATGGTTATTGTCGCTCTGATCTTCTAAATCTAGGGAATTTTTGTCGCATTATATTGATTTGTATCCATACCCCAGCTCCATCTCAGCATGGGTTTGTACTATAGGAACATTCTGGAAGGCAGAATTGAGAATCAACAAGAAAACTCCCCAATGGAGGGAAGACAGAAAACTGGAAAAAGACACAAAACAAAGGAAAATCCCCCATGGTGCTTTCAAGGAACCTTCTCCACACTTCCTCTGCGCAGTAAATGAAGCCATATGTCCCCAGTCGCTCTGGCCAAAGACCTATGAGTCAGTCATTCTTTCTCACACCCAACATCCCACCCACCAGCAAGGCTCTAGACTTTGAAACACATCCTCGTCAGCCCCTTCCTCACTGCTGCCCCGTGATTCTGAGTGCCACACCACCAGCCAAGTCACTCGACAGTCCTGAGTGCCAAACCACCAGCCAAGTCACTCGACAGTCTTGGGTGGATACCACTAGCGACCTCTGGCCCTGTCCTTGCCTGGGGCAACAGGGTCTCTCACAGTGTCAGCCCTGATCTGTTTCTAGTGCCCTAAACTCTCCAGCCTGCACCTTCCTTTTGTTCTCCTCCTTCCTAGGGGCATCCTCTGGGTCTCGCTTCCTATAACACCTCCTCCAAGCACTCATGCTGGGCTAATCATGCCCAACTCTCCTATCAACTGCCTTAGAGCAGTGTCCTGTCCATGAAGAGGGCTGGCCAGCTGCTTGGTGACTTCTGTAGAAGCAGGGGATGGGGAGGATGGCCACCAAGCTCATCTAGCTACAAGCCCACAGCACAGAACTTGGCTTCCCAGTCAGAGGAAGAGGCAGGGCTGCAGTAAGAGCTGTGGTTTGGGTAGAGTCTTGCCAGCTGGGTGGAGTACGCACCACCAGGAGGTTCCACTTCCTATAGAGGGAAATCCTATGAAAAGCTCCATCTGTATGGAGGTGCCCTGCCTGACCCCTCCCCCTTCTAGTTGCAGTGCAGGACTGTCACAGCCTGGGGCACCTGCACCCCCAGGCATCAGGCAGACTGAGACCCCTGAAAGTCATCTTTGGTCTCCTGAAACAGAGGACCACTGTCTGCCGCATCTTTCTGGGCCACCTCTTCCACTGACTTTTCACTGACAGTAAACTCATCACCTAATCGTCTTTACGTGTCTCCTGCTGCTGGTGGGAGCTGCAAAGTAACAGAGGTTGTAGGTCAGGGAGGGAGAACCATGGGCCAGTGGACGGGGAAGGACAGTCAAAGGGGCACAAAAGGCTGTGACAGAGGAACTACACCTACACTTTTCCGTGCCTTGATTTCTCCAACTGAGAGGCAACACGATCCTCTGGCCTGTGGGATTCCAAGATTAAAATCTGATAGCATGTGTACTGGATAGAGTGTAGCTTTCTAAGGCTTGGGCCCCCAGAGCACAAATGTTCACCGTCACTGCGGAACATTGATACGGGAACGGGTGAGGAGAGGAGCAGGAAGTCTATGGAGTTAAAGACGGAGGGAGACCTCTGCTCCAGATGACCTGAGTGAAGGGGACAACAGAGGAAGACAGAACACACACCACCACCCGCCAAGACAAAGCTGGCCCAGCCAAAGAAGCCAAATAGCCTTAATCCTACTGCAAACCACAGGCCCTTTGCAACCCAGAGTTTATAGTGGGGGGTGGGGGCATCTCTTGCAGGGTGTCCTTGAGGCCGCTGCATATTCAGGAACTCACAGGAGGGAGCAGACCACTTCCAGACCTGGGGTTCCATCAACAGCCCATTTTCCTCCCAACCAGGCTCTGTTCCTCGGTAGTGGGTTTCTTGTTTGTCTGTCTGTCTGTCTGTTTTCTGAGTACTTAACTGATTAACATTCGCAGTATTTTCAGAGGTGGGCTTCTTTTCCCCATATCCTTGGAATGAATCAGGCTCTGTCAGAGCCATGGCATGCCTAACACCACCCAGCTAATAAAAAATAAAGCCTTGGGGGTGAAAAAACACGGACCCTGTACCTAACTCCCTGCTCCCTGGCTTCCTTCTCCCCTGGGCTCCTGCCAGGTTTATACAGCAAAGGCAGGTGAAATGGCAGGAAGCCGGGAGGCCTGGAGGCTGAGCAGACACTGGGGAAGAGTAGGGAGAGAATTCCTAGTAGGTCTCCAACCCACGATGGAAGCTGAGCCACCTGCCAGCAGTTTCCATCCAGACTCATGACACCCACCCCCACCCTACATCCCATTACTCCAAAAGCTGACCCACCACCCTCTGCCCAGACCTGAAAAGACATTTGAACAATCAGGGCCCAGCAGCAATCGCTCCTGTCTTATTGCCTCAGTTTCCCTCTCCTGCATGACCACCAGGAAAACACTGGAGAAACTAAGCGTGCAAATGGGGCAGGGGTGGGGGGTGGGGAGCTGGCCCATGAAAAATGGGTAGCACCTAATCAGACGGCCCCGCCCCCACTCTCTGTCGTGCAGCAGACAAGGCTACCCCAGGCTGACCAAATGGGGCCTCGCAGGGCAGTGCAGGGCAGTGCACGGCAGGACCAGCACCCCCACCAGCCTTGGCCTTCACCTTGACCCCTGCCCCGCGCTCTGCATAAACAAAGAGCAGCCGCCCCGCCCCAGCCCAGCCCGCCCCTCCCCGCTCCAGCTGCCCCTTACCTTGGCCTGGCATTTCCGATGACAGGAGAAGCTGCAGACTGCGGGAGCGAGACAGAAAGAAAGTTTTAGCCGCGAGGTATGAAATGGAAACTCAGTCGCAATCTCCTCCCACCCTGGCCCTCCACGCCCGGCAGGGGGAGGGGGGACAAGGAGAGGGGAGGAGGGACTGTGGGGAGGAAGAACGGGGAGCCCGGGTGCGTACCCCCAGGGCGTCTGCTGGAGTCCCGCCAGGCCGAGGTGGTGGGGACCCAGGCCCAGTGCCAGCGGCACAGAGGAGCGAGGGGGCCTCTCCCCTCACACCCAACAGCAGGCAGGCCTGTCACACGTGCACTCCCTTAGGCCAGAGGCCCAGGCACACCCGCGGGCACACAGAGCACTAGGGACTCCCCTCATACACATACACACACACACCATGCCGGGAACCTCACACACACTCATGCTACAGAAACCCTGGGATCTGTGGCATGCACACACACACACACACACACACACACACACACACACACACACACACACACTTGGAGAACTTGCTCTCCCTCCCACCACCAGAAGCTGGAATCAAATTTCCTATCAGGTTCCCTAAGCAAGGAATGTCCCCTGTTCTGCCTCCCCGCCCCCAGGGCACTTGGCACTTCCAGAAAGTTCCAGGAGCCCTTCTCAGAGGTGCCCTGACCTGGGTTCTGAACTGATTTGGGTCTCCTGGCCACTAGGTCTGCTGGGACAGGAGAGCCTGGCCACTGGTTAGAGAAGCCAGCAAGCAGGCAAGGGGACGCCCTAAATCAATTCTCAGCTGCCCCTGCTATTCGGTTGACCCTACTCACCCCTATCGGCTTCAGCCACCAGCTCTTAGCAGACTCGGGGCTGGAGGTTGGGGTTCAGAGGCCGCTCTGCAGTTACAGAGGCTCTGGAGCTCCCCACACCCAGCCCAGCAAACAAGGTGGAACCTGGGATGTCACCTTGGCCATTGGCACCCTGTCCTGGCCCAGCTCAAGCCTGTGACTCACTTGAGCTGAGCAAGCATATGCTGACCCTGACAGCCCCCAGGACAGCTCATCATCACCCTTGCCCATGTGACAGATGCCCCACCAAGTCAAACCTGACCTTTCCTGATTCTCTGAGCCTGTGTCTGCACCCTAGGTGGCAGCTCCCTCCCTTCCAGAAGGTGTTCCCCTTATACCAGCTCACCTCCATGTCTTCCTTGGGACAGGGACCCTAATTAGGACTGAGAAAACCTCAGTCCAATTGGCCTGAGCCTGGGAGCCCCCCACACACACACTGCTGGCCAGAGACTACAAATGGGTAGCCCCTCCCCCGCTGTACCTGGTACACTGTAAGGGCTTAATAAGTGTCCACTGAGTTGTACCTGGGGGGAAATCTCCCCATGACTCTGTGTACCCTTATCGTTTAATTTAATCATCTCCCACACTCAGCCTTCCCCTATTGCAAGCCCCCGACACAACTCATGTTCAACCAGCCGTATCTTGAGCCCACTGAGCCTCTCAATCCCCAATCTAGACCCTAGAGGGGGGACCAGGACTCTGTCTTCCTCCAGTGTCTTCCACATTTCTGACATTCTCAGGATGCAACAAGCTCTTTCCTCCCTGGGGGCCTGTGTATATGCTGTTCTGGCAGCCTGGACTCTCTCCCTCATCCTCAGTCCTTGGCGAGTCGACCCCTGGTGGGATCCACTCAAGGCCCTCTCCTCATACAGGCTTTTCCTGACTGCCCACGGTACAGTGGGCCTCCATTAGTCCTTCCAGTGCCCCTGCTGTCTCCTGGTCAGAGCAGTTCACCATCGGAAGTCTCCCTAGGTGGCTTCCAGCTGAGCTGTCTGCCTGCACTGAACTCCTCAGCACAGAGAGCTTGCCCATCCACTCAGCCTGTACCCTCTGCAGCTAGGACAGCATCTGCTTCAGACTCTGGACCACACAGCGTCAGACAAGGCCCAGGCAGACCAGCCTGTGATCAGGCATGGATGTGCCTGGCTTTGCGATACAAGGGCACCCTTTCTTCCAGGCAGTTCTCAGGCCTGAGAGGATTCCAACACTGACTTTGGCGGGCACCCTTAGCAGCATCCTGCTGTAGGACCATAGGAGTCTCTCAGCGGACAGACACTCAACAAGTGTCCTCCAGGAGATACTCAGGCAATGGCAGCCCAGGGCCCCCTGCATGGTGAATGCAGAGTTGTATGAGAAGATGTCCCCATCCCACTTCAGAGGTACCTCAGCACTCAGGGCAGGTCCCCAGAAGGTCAAGTATGGTGCTGTACCTCAGAGCACCTGTCCCCAGTCCCACTGAGTCCTTTGTCTCCAGAGGAGCCTCCATTACATTCTTAGCCACCTATCTCCAATCTTCTCCAGGGACAGTGAACAGCCTCCTGCTGTCATTCAAAGCTTGGCCCGGCCATACTGCTGGCCTCTCTGAGACCAATAGTGTGGCATCCAACTCTAAGGGGGATTCATGCCCTCTGCTAACACACACACACACACACACACACACACACACACACACACACACACACACCAGACTGATAGGGCTGGTTTAAGTAATCTTTTATTATTAATTGTTGATTTTATGTGTATCAGTGTCTTATCCGAATGCGTTTCTAAACAATCATGTATATCTCTGGTGCCTGCAGAGGGAGTCAGATTCCCCGGAACTGGAGTTAGAAGTGATTAGGAGCTGCCACATGAGTGCTGGGATTTGAACTTGGGTCCTCTGGAAGAGCAACTAGTGCTCTTAACCACTGAGCCATTGCTCCATCGCTCCAGGCCTGGCTGGGGTAATCTTGACTCCTACCCCATCAGGCCTGGCTGTTCATCAAGCTTGTGTTTTAAAGGCTCCTGGGGAAGGGCTGAAGGGGTAAGACCCGAGCCTGGAGCTGGTTGCTCTCCATTGACAACTTGATTTGATTGGGAAGTACCCGAGAGGTCAGTCAAGTACACCCTGGTCTGTTATTCTTCCAGAGAGGAAGGGGAGAGTGTGGTACCCTATCCCATGGAAAGCATATGGAATACAAGGGAGGAAAGAGAAAAAGTTGACTCACAGGTGGGCTTTCTCTCCCACCACCACTTCCTGGCCAGCATGAGCAAAGTTGCTCTACCAACAACGCCCCACAACACAGTGGACTGACACCTTTGAAACCGTGAGCAAAGTGAATGTTTCTTCCTGATGCCTGTGGCGGGTGTTCTGACAGGGGAATAAAAATTCAAAGAACCAGGCCAAAGGCAGAAGTTAGGTCCCTGAGCAGGATACAGGGACCCCGCCCCTTCCTGATTCTCTCTTTGCTCCTTGACTGCAATGAGGTGAGCAGGCCTAGGCACAAACTTCTGTGATGTACTGGGCCACCACTGGCCAGTACAGCTATTGACTGGCACTGAGACATAATTAGCTTTTCGGTCTTCAAGTTGGTTATCTCAAGTATTATGTCAGGAATGGAACTCTTGCGTGACGGGATAGTGTAGAACTGACGGTGTGTGTCACTTCTGGGACAAGCTAGGAAAGGCATGTGACTTCAGCCTTGTCACTTGGGTAGCTGGGGAACCAGTTACCCTGTCTTGGAAACACTCCAGCAGCCAGCTCTTCACCACAGTCCTCAGCAGGCCCAGCTGCCATCCTGACTCAGCCCCCAGGGACCCCAAAGCCAGAAGCATCCCACCCTATCAATCCTGCCACAGAGCCATGTTCACACAGCAGCAGGTAAACAGTATAGAAATCAAGTCACTGGGTCCCTCAGAATGAGCAAGCCAGGCCAGTGCTGGGTGGTGATGGGATGGCAATAGCAGGCCCTCCTTGACCCTGTTCTCCTACCCCTTCCCATTCCTCTCTAACTCCTTCTCTTTCGTCACCCTGCTGGGCATTTGATCATCAAGTTCCAGAAAATAATTCCAAAGAAGCTGAGGGACCCCCAGCCTTCTTCTCCAGCTCCCACCATGCACCAGTTCATACCAGCTACCTTTCTATAGACTGCCTCCCACCTCCAGCCTGTGCCCATCCATGCACAGGCCAGCAAGTGCTGACAGATTACACCACATTCCTGACTAGAGCCAACTCCTCCTTGCAGCCTGGTCTAGCTTCTGCCCCCAGTCAGTACCCCCAAAGGGTCTGTTCCTGCCACACCAACGTCCCCAAATGGACCTCTGAGTCTTCAAGGAGCAAGTCTGGAATGGCAAACTCATATGTCTCCTTCAAGGCCCAGTTCAAAATGTCCCTCCCTGGATAATCATTCATTCAGAGATGCCCCCCTTCCCTTACAGAGTCAACACACACACACACACACACACACACACACACACACACACACACACACACACACACACCTGCTTCCCTGCAGCAGAAGGGGGGTCAACTGAAGCTTTTGTGTCCACCACTTCTAACACAGATAGAATCGGGAAACATGTACAAACTTCCAACTAGGACTGTCCCCAGCTAAAGCCCCTGGGACAGGTACAGTGGGCAAGGTGAGCCCTAGCTGGGGGAAGATAGGGACCATGGGAGCTGATCAGTGCCCATACCACCTATCGGCTGAGAGGTGGGACACGGGGCAACAGTTGGACTTCTCTCTCTCTCTCTCTCTCTCTCTCTCTCTCTCTCTCTCTCTCTCTCTCTCTCTCTCTCTCTCTCTCTCTCCTCTCTCTCACATGCACACACGCACGCACACACGTGAGCACGCAGCTGTACTCCATCTCTCCACATCAGAGCCTAAGCTGCAGGCAGCCAACTTCCCACCTACATACAGATGTAGCTGTGTTACCTGGGGAAGTTACCTAGCCACTCTGAGCTTCTATTCCCTCATCTGTAAAATGGAGCTAATGATATCTGCTGTGTCACAAGGTAGGATTAAATGATTTTCACTGTGCTGCTCCAGAGCCCCATGCTGAGGCACCCCTCATCTCCAGGGGTACACTCCCCAGTCAGTACTTAAAGTTATAGGCGGTACTGACCCCAAGGTGCATGGTGCCTTCCCCTATTTGTAAATGCTTGTGATACCATTTAACTAATAATTTAGGTACGGGCAGTAAGAACATAACAATATAGCAATACACAATTACAAAAACCATCTCAAACTAAGGAATTGCTTCTGGAATTCTCTTATTTTTTAACCACAGTTGGCCTCGGGGAACTGAAACATTGGAAAGCAATGAGTAGGACCCCTGTATGTTCAAATGACTGCAGTCAACAGCGTCTTCCTCACCTGGGTTCCTGTCAGAACCACTTTCATTTTGCTGTGTGGCCATTGAGCAGGTCACTATCCTCTCTGGTCTCAGATTCTTGCATTTTCAGGCAGCCTGAAAGATCCACAAGCCTGCACCCTCATAATTAGACAGCTCAATGTTTACAAAGACCACAGTTTTTTCCTTGGAATACCGCCCCCCAAGCACAGCCACAGTCTCCAGCGGCCAGAGGCCCCTCCCCCACAACACCCAGGGTGACCCACTCATCTGTCTGCCTCACTCCTGGGCTTAGGGTACCAAATCAGGTGGGCCCCAGCCCTGTTCCAGCTATGAGAGTTTGTATCCCCCACGCTGGTCTATCTCCCTGTGCTGGAACCCAAATCTGCTGTGGCAGTGCTGGGAGACCCCATGCCCTCCACCCTCCCACCACACAGTGCTGTCCCCTACTGAGCCTCTGGGGCATGCAGCAACTAGGAGTCCCAGTGCAAGCGGAGTCGACACTTCCCTGAACATCAGCTCCACTCGTGCCTTTAACTTGGACCTGTGGCCCGGAACCGTGGAAATGAGCGTCTAGAGTTTGTGAATGGCAGCCTGAGTAACTCTGTGTTACAGCACAGACAGACACCTCACCTCGTCAGTTCCTACCAGCCCTCTCCCTCCAAGAAAGGGAATTCTTGTTCCTGCCCTAGAAAGGTGGCCTGGGGATTGGCAGGAACACAGCCTCCTGGGATACAATTCTCCATTCTTCTTTATGGGCACTGGATGTAGAGACAGGTCAGAGAAAATGCGCCCCTTCCCTCCAGTCTCCAGGTGTTCCTCAGGCTCCTGAGAAAGGCAGACATCTGGGCAGCTGTGACCTCCCAGGTCCTTGGAGGCACCAAAGACAGAGCTACCCACAATGCCTTCCTGCGCTAGCTCCCTGAGGTGAGGCCCTGGATACTGCCCATTGACCTGAAGCTCCAGGAAGCCCTGCCCTACCTAGCCTGGCCAGCAAGGTTCTGAAGGAGCAGAGCCCCTGTGGTGAGGGCTTTTGATCACTTCTGTGTGGGGAGCTGCACCCCAACCCCTCCTGTGGCCTGCTCTGCCTCAGCAGGGTTGTGTGGCTCTGGGCTGAGGTGGCTTCCTGCCTTGGGAACACAGGAAACCACATTGTTGGGATCTAAATGGCCTTTTCCTCTAGGACTTGGGTCAGAAAATGCACACACAGCCCCAGTGTGCACCTGACCTGGCCATAACCACTCCAAGCCTTGGCTTGTCCCCAGGCACCAGGACACACATCTGCTCACTGAGCCATCAGTGGGCCCTGCCCACAGCTGGGGCCTAGAGGTAGGCAGAGGTCACGGTACACAGATGTTTAGACAAACATTATTCTAAGTGTTTCTGTAAAGGCATGTTTAAAAATGAGATTGGCATGTAAATTAGTAGTGGGCTCTAAGCACAGCATTATCCTCCGAGGTGTGGGTGAACCTCGTCCAGTCAGATGAACACTGAAGAGGAAAGGACTGGCCTCCCCCAGCAAGAGGAACTCTGCCAGCACCCTGTGCCCGAACTTGACCTGCAGCTTGTCCCTGAATCTCCAGCCTAACAGCCCTCAGCAAACTAAAACTTGCCACATCCCTACCATCACGTGAGCCAGTTCCTAAAAATCAATTTCTGTCTGTCCATCTATATACCTACCTACCTATTTACCTGTCTATATGTCCTTCCTTTTATCCATCCATTCACCCACCCATCCATCCATACATTCAACACATACCTATAATCTATCCTTCCATCCTTCCACCCATCCACCCATCCACCCATCCATCCATCCATCCATCCATCCACCCACGCATCCACCCATCCATCCATCCAACCATCCATCCATCCACCCACCCATCCATCCACCCATCCACCCATCCATCCATCCACCCACCCATCCATCCATCCAGCCATCCATCCACCCACCCATCCACCCATCCATCCACCCATCCACCCATCCATCCATCCACCCACCCATCCATCCATCCAGCCATCCATCCACCCACCCATCCACCCATCCATCCATCCATCCACCCATCCACCCATCCATCCATCCACCCACCCATCCATCCATCCATCCATCCATCCACCCACCCATCCATCCATCCATCCATCCATCCACTCACCCATCCACCCATCCATCCACCCACTCACCCATCCATCCATCCATCCATCCACCCACCCATCCATCCATCCACCCATGCATCCACCCACCCATCCACCCATCCATCCATCCATCCACCCATCCACCCATCCATCCATCCACCCACCCACCCATCCATCCACCCACCCACCCACCCATCCATCCATCCATCCACCCACCCACCCATCCACCCATCCATCCACCCACCCATCCATCCATCCATCCATCCATCCATCCATCCATCCAGTCAAAACATAACCACAGCTACCCTTCCCAGAGATCCATCCTCCCACCTCTGGCTACACACATCATGTTGTCCCTGTTTCTCTAGGACTCTAACTAGTACGGAAATCTTGAGGTACTTGGAGCAGTGTGCCTCTGAGTTTGCAATAAGAAAAGGCCTCCCAGATCATCTCTCCCAGTGTGCATGTTTGTTTCTTGGGGCGGGGGATATTGTTTGTTTGTTTGCTGTGGCTTTTGTTCATGTGTTTTTAGTAAAAAAATAAAATAAAAAATAAAAACCAGAACTTCTCCATAGTCCAGGCTGGCCTCAGGCTGAGAATCTTCCTGACTCAGCCTCTGTTTTTATGGGGTTTTGTACATATGTTTATTTGTTTGTTTGTTTTGAGACAGATCACACTCTAACCCACACTGGCTCCAACTCATGATAATCCTCCTGCCTCAGCCCCTTGGTACTTCCATCACAGGCAAGTACCCATCATACCCTGCTCCCAGGAATTGTCCAGTTTTCACTTTTATAGTCAAATTACCCGTGCAGTTTGCTTTTGTGAGGAGTCAGAGAGATACTGATGAACTGACAGGGTGGCCACACAGGATCTCTGTCTGAACATCTGCCTGGTGTCTCTCTTTAATCCCAGCTGTAATCTGATGGAGAAGGTTTGCTATTTGCCCAGTTTTGAAAGGGGAAACGATGAGTTGGCATGTCTCACTAAGGGCTGGCTGCCTCCGTGGGTGTGTGCTACTTTGAGGAGGCCACATGTGGCTGCTCCCTGCTTCTGGACTCACCAGAAGACAAGTAACAGGAAGTGGCCTAAGTCTTAATGCCAGAGCAAGTCTAAATGGCAGCCCTTGGGTTCCCAAGCTGGCAATATAGCCTAGTGGCTAGAGCTCTTGAACAGAGCTGAGTCTATCTGTACTCCTGCTGAGGCCCCATGGACTCATGAGACACCCCTAGAAAACTCCTGCCAAGGACCTTGAGAAACCCACCATTTAGGCTGAGGAACTCCTACACATCCCTCAAAACCCAGCTTGTACACTCCTGTGCTGGAGACTAACCAGGATGTGCTTGCTGTACTAGGCAGCCTCAGCCACCCTTGAGTGCCAGCTGTATCGATGGGTCCCATGAGCGCATGACTGTGTGTGTCTTCCCAGGATACTGGGTAGTTCTTAGTGCCCGTACTATGACTAGTCCTAAAGATGGCTCAGTTCATGAGCATGAGAAGGGCCTACCAGTACATGGAGCTGAAGCGGCGCCTTCACTGGGTATGCTAGCCCCCAAGGGAATCTTCCAGGCACTCCTTCAGCTCCCCCGCTGAGTACCCCTGGTTTAGTCTCCTGGTCTGTAGACGAGGAAACTGACTTTCAAGCTGTGGGGAAATTTGTTCGGGGCCACACAGGACATCCAGTACCTCTCATCCTCATCCCTTGTCCATCTTTTGTGTTTCCCAGGACCAGGGTCCCACTGAAGGGTCTGTGACTCCTCCCTACCTCCTTCAGATAGATGAGGGCAAAAAGCATGATGAAGGGGAGGGGGCGGAGCTGGAGGCTAGGCAACAGGGAAGCAAGTGACTGCCCCATCCCTCCAGAAGCAAGGTTTCCTTGTGGCGTGGCAGAAGAGGGGCCCGGTGGGAACTCGGTTCCAGACTCTCATAGTCCACATCCCAGCCACACACCGCCTCCAGCCACTGGTCCAGACTCACACCATGTTGAAGCCAAGACTCAAAGGTTGAGAGGAACAAGAAAACCCAGCAAACTTAGGCTACACGCTAACAGAAGGAAGAGTAAGAGTTCACCATGTGTGGGGAGAAGAGCGAGCACTGAGTGAATGTGTGCTGTTGACATGCGTATAGTCACGTCAAGGACCCCAAAGCCTCAGACCCATAGGAAATTGGCAAAGCCCCCCCACACACACACAACCCCTGCCATGAGGTTCAAGGGGATGGCAAAGTCTTCCTCTGATCTAATACTATTGACAGTGTGTGCAGAAAATGTCCACTGTAGTTTTCTCTCCCAACCCAGTGTCTACAGTCTGAAGACAGCTCCACTACAGAGCCCACTCCTACAGAGATCAGCTAAACCTGCCTCCTTGTTCAGCTGTATACAATAACCCCACCCACTGTTCAGCCACATAATAAACACATGGAACTTCCGGGCTATTGCAGTACCCTCAGAACTTCCAGGCCATCACAGAGCGCTCTCTCTCTCTCTCTCTCTCTCTCTCTCTCTCTCTCTCTCTCTCTCTCTCTCTCTCTCTCTCTCTCTCTGCTCTGTGTTTTCTTCATTCCCTGCATGGCCCAGTCAAGTCAAGTATCAGAAGCCATACAACAACTTGGCAATCATGTCGCATCTGCTAGGGAACCAATTGTACAGCCATATCTGGTGGCCCTGGATGGATGGATGGATGGATGGATGGAAGGAAGGATGGATGGATGGATGGATTGATGGATGGATGTACAAACCATAGAATGGATGGGCAGATAGATAAGATGGATGGAGGCAGTGTGGATGGGAATGGCTACCGCAATTTCCTTGTTCCGCAGCAGACTTGGTCCACACCTGGCCCAGCCCAGGCAACCCTAGCCCTTCTGCTGAGGTCACATGTGGCCAAAACCATAGCCATCTTCCCTCCTCCTTGCTGGGCTACTCCTGGGTGTTCTGTGGTGTGTCTGCTTTGGAATCCAGGCTTTCCTCTGGTCCCGTGGTCTCCTCTGCCTCAAGACTCATGGTGACTGGGAGACTCCCATGCATGTGGGAACCAGGGGCGGCCCTGCCTTCCAGAACCCTCAGGGGTTCATCAGGGAGGCTACACACTGATATTTGAAAGCCAAAGGAAACTAGCCAGAGGTGGGCCCACCGTCATACTCCAATCCTAAGATTTCCTCTCTCCTTGCACTACTGGCTCTCAGATGAGGGGAAGATTCCAGGAGGAAGATAGTGGAAAGCAAGGGGAGACAGAAGCTAATTTATGCGACCTGAAGGTACAGGACAGGATGGGGGCTATTATACATATTATACAATCAAAATACAAAACCTACCAGCAATAAACCCTCTCCACAACTCCCCTGTGGAATCCTTGCTAGATCTCCTGGGAAGAGTGCGACGCCATGTGGCTGATCTGGGTATTGCATAAATTCTTGTTGCCTAGATTGAAGCTAGGTCCCTTAGGGGCCATAATGTGCTGCCTAAGGCCATTCAGGACTTTCCTGGACTCGCTCTCTCACTCTCTCACTCTCTCACTTTTCCTTATCTGTAAAACAGGTCTAAGATCAGCATCTTGCAGATGCTATGAGTACTGGATGATACCATGCATAAGGGTGCTTGGTCCTCAGTAGGTGCCTTAGAAACTGGGTTTAGCAGTTGTTCTTGGTTCCAGTACCCCCTGCCTGGTCCCTCTGGGCTTGGACACATGTATGAGGAGCACAGGATGAGAGGTTGGGCAGGAAGGAGCTCACCCCTTGGTATAGGGCAGGACACGACAAGGGTTGAGCCCCACAGGCCCATAGCTAAGGGCTGTATCTCAAAGGAAGTGGGGACTCCAAAGCTTTGCACACTACATGCACACTCTCCAAACCCAAGGAAGCTACTGAAGACTGGATCAGAGAGGCAGCTGATTGGGTAGGAACCATAGTGGGAAGCCCAGGGACAGCCACACGGGACCCTGGCGATAGCAGGTGTGGGACTGAAAGGAGAACTGCATCTACAAGAGAAACTGAGGGACAGTGGTGTCAGTCGCCAGTGCTGATTGCTCCAGGATCTGTGACAAGACAGATGTCTCTCAGGCAGAGAGGTTCTTCAAAAGTGCATGGCAGTAGTGACTGGAAAAGCCCAGTCGCCCGCTATGATTGGGGGCTACTTAAAGTCAACCCAAACCACCCAAAGGGGAGGACAGTGTCGTGGTTTCTTCGTATGACTGTGGTGTCAGACACATGGCATTCATGTGCCCCCTGTGCACCGACCACGCCCCTCCCACATCCCGGCTACACATTCCCCACGCACTAGCCACGCGCTTTCCACACAGCAGGCATGAGCCCTCCATGCACCAACCACATGCCCACCGTGTGCCTTCCACATACTATAACCCGCCTCTTATATGCCATGCACCAACCACACACCTTCAACACACCTTCCACAGCCAGCCATACCTGCCACGTACCAGCTACGCACCTTCCACACGCTTCCAAATCCAACTATACACCTTTCACGTGGCATCGTGTCTCTCTCGCCTTCTTGTTTTCTATTTGTTTGTTATTCCAGACAGGGTTTCTCTGTGCAACCACCCTGGCTGTCCTGGAACTCACTCTGTAGACCAGACTGGCCTCGAACTCAGGGATCCACCTGCCTCTGCCTCCTGAGTGCTGGGGCTTAAGGGTTGTGCCACCACTGCCCAGAGCCATCACACCTTTGAAACACACAATCCCCAAGGCATCTGCCCGACTTTTACCCACATGCCACACTTTTCAAGGCTCCTCCACACCAACCATACGCCATGGACATGCCACCACATCCTGTCCCTACACCTTCCTATGCTGCCTGTCCACATGTTAGGCCTATACCATCATACAGTCTCGACCATTATCATGCCATCACCACCTGCCACACATCATCACACACTCCGTGTGCTTATCATCTAGACGTTCAATATCTCCAACAGATGAGAAACATGGGCACAGAAGTGACCCCACTGCCTGAGGCCAGAGAGGTCCAACAATAACAACATGCCCTGAGTCACATCACCCACGAACCTTTGCAAACGCAGCCCTCCCGAGTGATGGCCTGCCGGCAGATGCCACAAGGTTTCACCTTCTTGAAAGCCTTCACCTTGAAGTGGTGGGTCTTGGGGGCCTCTAGGTCTTCTGGCTGTAGGAAGAGAGGCCCAGAGGTCAGTCAAGTGAATACTGGGATCCCAGGAGGAGGCGGGGACAGAGGAGGGAAAACTGGCAAGGCAGAGCAAAAACCAAGGCAAGCGCCCAGGAGCAAAGAGGCGCCTACGGACCAAGAATGGTACAGGGAGATGGGACATTCCCCCAGACTCCGACTAGCAGTTTCAGTGCACAGGGTCCAGACAGTGACTGCAGACTGATGCCCAGGGATCACCCTCCACAGCATCCATCCCTGTTTCTCTCCACAATTACTCTGGTGTTAGGATGCGAATTAGAATACAGTTCAGTAACTAAGTCTAAATGTGTGACTTCATTGGGCAGAGCTGGAGCAGAGTGGCCTGGCATTTGCCTATCTTGTGTAAGGTCCTTTATTTGCTTCCCCAGGATCATAAAGCATAAAAACCAAAAAGAGTGTACAACTTTCCCAGGGCACCTCAGTTAACACCTCCCGCACCAACCACAAGCCTTCAACACCAACCACACACCATCCCATACTACTGGGACTTCTCTTGTCAACAGATTGCTTCACTGGACCTTAAACTCTGTAGAAATGGAACTATAAGTATGTACTAGAGAGTGTGGGGTCCTTCGTGCAACATTTGCCCGTCCTGACGTAATTCAGTCGTTTCTTCCGCTTCATTGCTGTGTAGTACTCCATTGTGTGAGTGCAGTGAATTTATCCATTCACTGTGGATGGCCGCAACATTTGCCCATCCTGACGAATTCAGCCGTTTCTTCTGCTTCGTTGCTGTGTAGTACTTCATTGTGTGAGTACAGTAAATTTATCCATTCCACTGTGGATGGCCCCTAACTTCTCTAGCCCACATCCCAGCATGCCATTTCCCTGTCTTCTCTCAAACTTTCCACTTCCCCTAGTCCCGGGGGAGGCCTCTTCTGCCTTTATTTTTATTTCCCTATTCTTTACATTATGAAAATGTTCTGGGGGTCAAACCCAGAACCTTAAGAATGCTAAGTGTATGCTCCGCTGACAAGCAATACCCCTAGTCTTATGAAAATATAGTATGTTAAATTTCCTGTTTTATTTTATTTCTTTGAGCCAGTAAACCATATAGCCCTGGAACACATGATCCTTCTGCCTCTATAGCCCAGGTGCTGTACCACCTTTCATGTGGGAGAGGAACAGGTTGGAGGTCAACTTGCCAGGTATACCTAAGCCTCTCTCTCTCTCTCTCTCTCTCTCTCTCTCTACACACACACACACACACACACACACACACACACACACACTCAGAGTCATCAGTTTCCCCTCCAGACAGCACTACGAACACATACTGACAACACTCTGACAGCCTGTCCTGTGTAACCACACAAGAGAACACACGACACTGTCCACTCCTGTGCTTGTCCCTTGTCCCACATGTAGACTGTGGAGTCCCTGCTCTGGGGACCCCTCGAAGACATACTCCCTGCCACATTCTCGCTCCCCCTGTCTACATTGGACCCTCCTCAGCAGGGACCATCCAGGGCATAGACATATCTGGCACCTGTTCTGGGCACACACTGAGGCCAGGTCATGGACCTTACAGTGTGCAGAGGGACCCTGCTCTCTAAGCTCTCCTCAGGCACCTTGTCCCTACACCTCTTAGCTCTGAACCTCGGCCAGGCCAGACAGGAAAACTTGGTTTAGGGGAGGAGACTGACCCATACACTTGGCAAACCCCAGACTCCTGCCTGGCAACCCTGAGGATGCAGTTCTGGGTGCCACCAAGACCCAGAGAAATGCAGGCAAAATGACGCTGGGCCATGGGCAGCAAGCCAGAGAGAGGAAGAGATGGACAGGGGAGGAGGAGGAAGCAGACCAAGAATGAGACGAGCCACAGAGAAGGGGCGGACCGAGATGAGGGCAGAGAAAAAGAAAGCGGAGTCCAAGCACACAGAGAGCAAGCATGAACAGAGGTGCGCAGCTAAGAGGGATCCAGGAAACAAAGCGGGACAGACAGGGACCCGGGAGCTCCCAAAGGCCACACCAGGGAAGAGCTGAGCATCCAGACACACCGAGACAGCAATGGCTTCAAAGAGCCCATTGTGAGAAAAACAATAAACGGAGAAAATCAAAAGGCGGGTTAAAACAGAATATGGCGACTCAAACCACCTCCCCACATGGCAAATACAAGTCTCAAAGGATGAAACTGGGTGTGGTGCCACACCTGCAGTCCCAGCAGCCAGGAGCCTGAGTTCAAGGTCAGCCTGAGGCAGACAGAAGCTGTCTCAGAAATAAACAGAGCGGGGGACAGAGTTCCCCGACAGATGCCAATCAACTGTCCAAAGTAAGTTACTGCCACCCAGGGCAGGATGAATGGAAGTCGTACACCTGGGAGGAGTGACTGAGAACAAAGTGGCGTTCTGTGACATCCCTGCCAAAAGCCACAGCCTGAATCTAATCAAGAGGAAACATCGGGCTGACCCGGGCTGAGGCACCATCTACAAATGAAATGGTCTGGAGTCTTCACAAGGGACAAGGTTGTGAAAGTCGAGGGACGACAGAGATCCCCAGACAGGAGGAGACTCCAGACACAGCAGCCAAAAGCACTGGCTGTCTCTGAACTAGATGTTTGTGGTGGCCTTAAGGACATCTCAGGGACACCAGGTGAAACGCCAGGACATCTGAGCACTAGACGGTAGTGACACGCCCATGTTGTCAACCTCTGATAATGACCTCTGTGCCCTGTGAAATCCAAGT
Source organism: Mesocricetus auratus (assembly GCF_017639785.1). NCBI lineage: Eukaryota > Metazoa > Chordata > Mammalia > Rodentia > Cricetidae > Mesocricetus > Mesocricetus auratus. The sequence goes on along the minus strand of NW_024429194.1, from coordinate 34,365,133 downwards.
CCTTGTAGGAAGATCAGGAAGGTATGGGGGTGGGTGTCAGTAACTCACTCTCCCAGATTTCAGAAGAAAAAGATCTTTGTGTGGTATCTGCAACTCTTCTGTAGTTTGAGATTGTTTTGAAATCAAAGGCAGACTAAGTGAAAGGCCAGGGAAACAGAGAGAAGTCCAGGGCAGAGGTAAAGCAACCCAAGAATAGGGTCCAGAGTCCAGCAGCGCCTCCTGGTGGCCATAGTGAGCAGTACTCACTGAGCAGGTCCTGAATACCCAGCCCCCACCCCCCAGCGACAGCCAGGGGTCTGCTATTCCAAATGGCTACAACCTGGGTCCAGTGAGGGTAGGAGACTCCAACTCCCTCCATTCTGCTGTCTCCCATTTTCCCAGCTCAAACCTTGGTTGTCAGATTCCCTGATATATTTTGTCAGACATTCCAGGGAGGGGCCCCAGCCATGAGCTGGGTTGGGGTAAAACCCAGAGGGCACTTGCAGCCTAGTTGAATAACTCTGTGAGGGAGGTGGGCAGGAAGTCCCAGAACACCCCAGGCCCCCTCCTCCTCCCCACTAAAAGAAACAGTATTTGACATTCCAGCTAACCTTCCCAAACTCCCCATCCTACACCCCCAAGTCCAGCCCTTCCCCCAAAGCCTTAGAAAAGTCCTTCTCCCCTGTGCATAGAAAGAGTCCTTACAGCCTAGTGGGCAGTAGGGAGGCGAGTGAACCCTTCCAGACCGTGAAGAGACTATCCAGGCTCAGGCCTGGCTTTGTGATCCTGCCATCCTGTCCCGGGAAACCTGAATTTATAATCCGCGGTGAACCTGGAAGGCAGATGATGGCTCCTGGGCTCTGATCTCCTTGGACCCTTAAGCAGCTCTGGATGACGTTCCCTTCACCCAGCTCTGACAGAAAAACACTGGGCCTGGGATCTGGAGACCTGCTCCCTAGGCTTGAGAGCATCAACAGCCTTCTCTGGGCCTCCAAGTGCTCAATACAGTGAAAAGCTTAGGCCTAGGGTAGACAGAGTGAGGAGTGAGGGCTGTGGAGAGCACTGGATATGCAGGACACGTATGGAGACGAAAGTCAGGTCTATCATCCCAGAGGAATGGTGGGGACTCTGTCAGCCTCACTAGGAAGCAGGGTGTCTGGTGCTGCTGAAGAAAGGGCCAACCCATGGGTTCTAATGTCACAAGATGGTGGAGGAGACAGTCCTGGGGTAGCCTCCTCCCTCTGACACTCGATGTCACAACTCTAAACACCAGAGGCAAATCTTGCCACAAGAGCAAGCTGATGTATGAGTCTGGCTGCCACCCTGCCCTCCTTCCCCATCTGGGTTGTTCCTCGGGACAAGAATGAACCCCATAAAGTCAACAAGCCCATAAAACGTGCAGTGCCCTCCGAGGGCGGTGGCTTGTTAGGACAATGATTGCTGTTTTCCTGACAAGCGGCAGACGGCACATGGGGGACAGCCAGGTCCGTCCCTCCCCGCATTAGCAGGCAAGCCCAGAGGCAGAAGGAGACATGGCTACGATACGATACGAGGAGGGGTGTCCTTGCGGCTCCAGCCCTGTCCTACCTCCCCAGAGGCTAGCATCAGAGGCAGGAGGAGGGGAGGGGTCCAGCTGGAAGCCACTCTAGCCTGCCCATAAGCCCCAGCAGCAGAGGGCTTTCACAGCCTAAGGCCTTGGCCCGCATTAGCCAGAGGGTGTGGCACAACTGGCTGGACCATCAAGGGCCCTAGCCGGGCCTTGGGCCTGGCTGGGAAAAGCAGCTCGCAGGCAACTCCCTGCCTCAAGGGGCAGAGAGGCAGAGGGTTGTGTGCTCAAGGGGTCCAAGAGCTTCCTCCACCCACTGCAAGAAAATCCCCCATCTCTGCCCTCCTGTGTGTCTACACAGCTCTGGGTGACTGGAAGAAGATAGGAGTCTTCACGCCAGAGAGCCAGGCATCCTGGGAGATGCCAACAACTGAGTTAAGTGTCACCCTCCCCCTGCCATCCAGCCCTCAAGGTCCCCTCGCTCTTAGTCTAGGAGTCTCTCAGCCCCTGCTTCCCCGGGGCTCCCTTCCTTCCGGCTTCCCCTCCAGATCTCACCCTCACATACCCCTCTTGAGCCCCCAGCCAAGGGCTTGCCCGTGGTCTTGGTCACCCTGGTGGAAAACTGAGTCACTTCAGCTCCTCCCCATCCTCCCCACCCTTCCAGCAGCTAGTTGCCAGATCCTGTGACTTTTGCCTCCTAATTCTCTCCACAGACCGTCCCTCCCCTGCTTTTCAGTTCTGCCCCCTCTGTCCATTCCCAGCCTTGTCCCCTCTGCCTAGGGCTGTTGCATCAGCTTCCAGGACCTCCAACACCATCAAAACAACTTCAGCTCTGCAGGGGCCATGACACCTCACTCACCCCAAAATTCTTCCCCTGGCCTCCCAGGTGTCCGGAAATATCCTATGCTCACTCACACTGGCAGGAAAGTCATCCTAACCCTCACCCAGCCTTCCTGCCAGTCTCCATGCCCACTGCCCACTCCCAACGTCTGTCCCAAATCCACACAGGCTTTGCCCCAGCCATAGCCCATTCATATGCACCCTCAAGCTACCATTTCATGTCTCAGTAGCCTTTTTTTAAAGCATAGCAGTACTGGCACCGGAGAGATGGCTAAGTGGTTAAGAGGACTGACTGCTCTTCCAGAAGACCCGGGTTCAATTCCCAATACCCACATGGCAGCTCAACAGTTGTTTGTAGCTCCAGCCACATGGCGGCTCACAACCGTCTATAGCTCCAGTTCCAAAGGACGCAGCACCCTCATACAGATATATACATGCAAGCAAAGCATGTGTGATCCATCCTGAGCACTGTCCTATCCAGCAACTTCCTGGCAGCATACTGCCATCTGGCTGGCCTGGCTAACTAGGTCCTCTTGACACACATGGATTGTACAGAACTGTCCAGGACCCCTCTCCACCAGGGCAGCCTTAACTTTCTTCTTCTTCTTCTTCTTCTCCTCCTCCTCCTCCTCCTCCTCCTCCTCCTCCTCCTCCTCCTCCTCCTCCTCCTCCTCCTCCTCCTCCTCCTCCTCCTCCTCCTCCTCTTTCCCTCTGGAAAGCTCTGGCTGTGTTGGAACTTGCTTTGTAGACCAGGCTGACCTTGAACTTACAGAGATCTGCCTGCCTCTGAGATTAAAGGTGTGAGCCACCATTGCCCAGCCTCCAGTGCAACCTTCTAGATCTCATGCCTGATGAGACAGGGCCTGCCCCTCCCACAAGCATCCTCCATTTCTCCTCATCCTTGCCATCTCCATCTCCATCTCCCTCCCCTCTCTTTTCTCTTCTTTTCCCCACCCTTCTGTCCCATTTTTCCTTCCTCCCTCACAGGCTCTTTCACAAATTAGTCCCTGGCGTCACTGTGTCAAAACCTTCTGCTTCTCTGAGTGACATCAACTACAGGACCAGGAAGTCAAAGAGATATAGACAATCTGAGGTCCATGAACAGAGTCAGGTACCATGGTGGTGGATGGTATGGCTCCCTCCTTGAGCCCCCACAGTGACATCCTCCCAAGGGGCTGAGGAACCGTTCTGGATCACATAGATAAGGTAAAATGTGACAAAGTCTCCAGTCTATCAGAGACAAAGTCCCCAAGCCCTGCACTGAGCATGGACACTGACTGGGGTGTCCCCAGAAGTTCACAGTGATGACCCCAGGAGGGAAGCCTGACATTCTAGCACACCAGTGTGCCTGGTTTCAGGGTCATAGTCACCCTCGATTGCTTTTACCTCCAGACTTATGTTCTGGGGGGGAGGGTCACTTCTGTAACTAGTTTGGAATTCTATCTCCTTGGGGCTGGAGAGATGGTTCAGCAGTTGAGAGCACTGGGTGCTCTTGCAGAGAACCTGAGTTCAATTCCAGCATCCACCTGGTGGCTCACAATGCTCTGTACCTCCAGTTCCTCTTTCTTCCCTGGGTGCATGACACACATGCGTTACAGAGGCCATCCCCTGTCATATACACACAGGCAAAATGTTTATACACATAAAATAAATATTTTAAAAAAGGAAATTTATCTCCTGAACTGAGTGTGATGACACACATCCGTAATTACAGCATTCAGGAGACAAGAGGCAGAAAGGGATGGCAAGTCTGAGGACAACCTGGACTACACAGCACATCCAGGGCCAGCCTGGGCTACATAGCATCTCTCTAAAAATACAACCACTGGGCTGGGCACTTAGCTCAGTTGGCAAAGCACTTTCTCAACATGCACAAATCCCTGGGTTTATTACCAGCACCAGATAAAACCAGGCATGGTGGCGCACACTCTAGGCCCAGCACTTGGAAGGTGGATATAGAAGGATCAGCGGTTCAAGGTCATCCTCCATACAGTACAAGTTCAAGGCCGCCCTGAACCATACAAGACCATCTTTATGTATATGTTTATATGTATATGCATATCCTGACTTCTTTCCTAACCACCCTCCTGCCAAAGTCCCAGTTAGCCCCCGCTTTTTGGTAACATTCATACAAATTAGCAGTTGGCTACAAATTGCTTGAAGCACCTAGCTTCCTCCCACCCTGCCCCAGTGGATAGACAGGGCCAAGCAGTTAACTGGTTTCTCACCACGTGATCTCCAAAAGCCATCCCTCACCTTTGAGGATTCTGGACAAGATCTCCTTCAATCCAGAGGTCCAGTGACCTCCTGAACCCATCCCCTTGTCTCAGGAACACTGAGCCCATGGGCAAGGTGACTTAAACAGCCCTCTTCCCTCCCCCCCCCCCCCGTGACCCCCATCTATTGACCAAAGATACAGTGCTTGTCCCTTCCTACCTCACAGAATCAGTGAGGTTCAAAGGAAATTGAAGTGCACATCCATGGAGAAGACACAGAGAGAAGGCCGCTGGGAACACACACCACAACCAAAAGCAACCAGGGATTGGAGGATGGGGAGCAGTTACTACTTAGAGTCCATGATCAAGGGATGCCCAGGGAGGAACCTGGAGGATGGACCATGGAGGAACACTGCTTACTGGCTTGCTCTCCATTGCTTGCTCAGCTTACATTTAAATAACAACCCAGGCCCACCTGCCCAGGGGTACCACCTACAGTGGGCTGAGCCCTCCCACATCAGTCAGGAGTCCAGAAAATGCCCCCACAGATTTGCCTACAGGTCAGCCTGATGGAATGATGGAAGCAGCTCTTCAACTGCTGCTCCCTCTTCCCAGGTGTCAAGAAAAAAAACAAACAAGCAAACAAAAACAAAAAGCCTAACCAGCACAGTCGGGGAGGTGGGATTTGCACCCTGACAAGTCATACCCTGACCTCTGTAGAGGAGGACCTGCACTCTGGGGACCTTTGCGCCATTCCTATGACCCCATTCACATTGACCCTGGATGCCCAGCTAGGAAGAACTTCCAGAACAGAAAGCCCTGGCTGGCTAGACAGGAGATCACTTTCTGTCCTGCTTCTACTGCTAGGTATTAAGAGAGCTATCATTTACTGAGCTCTAGTGAGTGAGAGGCATTTGCCTAAAGCTATGTGGATTCCCACTGAAAATGTAGTAACTGGGTACATGGCTTAGTAGCAGAAAGTTCATCATGTATGACGGACGCCCTGGGCTCCATCTCTAGCAGTAGGAGAAAAAATTTATCACCCCTACAGGTAGGTAGGAAAACCCAAGGCACAGAAGGTGAAGAGCTTAGCCATAGTCACACAGCTCAGGAATGCTGGAACAGGGTCAAACCCAAGCACTTCCTGTCAATCCCTCGAAAAGACAATATGCTGTTTCTCCTTGACCTATGTGCCTCGAGCACGAGGGTCACTTTAAGGACCTTTGCAACAGAAGAGTTCAGTTGCTGGTGCTGGTTAGGACCTTGCAGCCTGACCCCACCCACTTCATTGAACCCCTCCAGGGGAAGAGAGTAGAGGGAAAAGGTTCAGAAAAGACAGTGGCACTGCCAGGACCAGAACCGCTCAAGGAACATAGAGGCTCTCGAAGAACTCTCCAACTGAAATAGTCACAGCTCAGAAACTGGGACCTGTCACTGTCTGCAGCTGGCCCTGGAGAACAGTATCCAAGTTTTTGTGAGGTCCAGAAAAGTCAAGGGACCACTCCTTGGCCACTGGGCTTGCTCAGGGCAAGGTCAGGGATGAGCTTGGTTCCAGTTCCTAGTTCAGGCCAAATGAGCCACTGTCCAGCCTGAGAGCCAGTGTCCTCACTAGAAGGAAAGGCTCCAGTCTGCCTCCACACCCACACTGACACGTTCAATGAATAGATGTGTAATTATTTTCTCAATAAACCCCACTTAGCTGTGTAAGAGCAACTGGAAGCATTTGGTGGGAAAATCGACTTCTGCATAATGCACAGCCACGCCCTCAACTAATAAAGCAAGGTTGGCTCCAAGGGCTTGTGAGGGCTCTGGGCCACAGATGTGTGACTTCATGGATGCAACATCTGTCATTCTTCCCAAGAAGAACGTGTGAACCCACATGCCCTGGGCAAGGCCTGCTTCCTTCAGACCCTGTCTTGACTGGCCCCACTGAAACCACATAACTAACTAGTTCTGGGCCCCAGGAGAGCTAGGCAGAGTCCCTGACAGTTAGGAGGGACACAATCCACACAAGTCCTGTCCCACCATGCCCTTCTCAGGGAGATCTAGGCCTATCACATCCAGAGGCATGGGATCCCCCTAAGCCAGGGAGGTGTGGAGTAGGAAAGAGGCTAACGTTTTCTCCGTGCCTGGGTCCCCAATCTTTTGCTTGTACTCTATGTGTCTCACTGCTTTACAGACAGGGAAACTGAGGCTCAGAGCAGAAGCTGTCTCCACTAATACTGCCTGTCTGGTAAATGATGGAGTTAGAATTCCAGCCCAGAACTGCCTGATAGCAAAGTCCACACACACACACACACACACACACACACACACACACACACACACACACCTGCCACATGGCCAGGAACCTCTCAATGCGGTTAACTCCTGGAAAGTTTCCACAGCCTCCATCCAGGCCCTTCTTCTGAATGGTGCACCAAGTCCTCTCCCCTACTGCTACCAACAAACCCCAGTCTGGCCAATGCCCACCCTGGAGAAAGAAGGACTGCTACAACAACCTCGAGCAAGACACAGCATTCCAGGATGCTCCCTCTGCCTGTGTGTGCCCTCCCCCTGGGGAAAGACACAGAGGCATGATGGGCATAGGGGCTGGGGCATCCTAAGGAGGAGGCAGAGGATAGAGGGGAAGGTGAAGGCTCTGCTGGTCTTAACAAAAGCTCAAGGAAGCCCATCTATACCTTCCTTGATCACTAGGCCCTGTTCCCAGGGAGGACCTTCACACTCAAGGACCTCACTGTGTGCCAGCCACTGCCCAGGGCACCAAGACACTCTCTCCTGGCAAGTTCTCTGAAGATTCCTCTCTCTCCATGGGGAAACTGAGGCGGAAGACCTCCCCTCAAAACCTCTCAGTAGATGTACCTACTGAGTCCTCCTGATGTCATCCATGAGAGTCTAACTGCATCCTCCCTGCAGACACCCTACCCACCAGCATCCTCAGCCCAGACAGGAACCTGGCCAACAGCCTCATTTTACAGGCAGCAGCAGCCCATCCAGCTATTGAAACATCCCCTGTACAGGATACTCCACAATCCTCAGACATCTCCCGGCACCCAAGTCCATGGGCCACCCAAGACCCTCACCTTCTCCACAGAGTGCCTCTGGGTACCTAGTGCCTTCCATTACTCCCTCAGCCTCAGCCTGCCCTCGGCTTGACAGGCCTCCTGAGGACTGTCTAGAAGTCAGGGAGGGCAGGCAAGCCACATCTGGCCACCCTTCTGAAGCCCCTTCCCCCAGCCAGCCATGGCTCTCAGAAGTCTCAGCCCTGGATGACTTCCTCACCCTCCTGACCCCTGTGCATACCTCCCACAGCCCTGCAGAGCCCCTCTGAGAAAGGGGTCTCCTCTTACCTCACTCCCAGCAGCATCAATCCCTTTCCCATCCCCCCTCCCGGGAACCTCTGTGCACCACAGCTTCTAGCCTTAACCCTCCAGCGAGGTCCCCAGCCCTGTCCGCAGAACCCCCAGTCCTGCACACATCTTCTCAAAGGACAGACAAAGACAGGGAAGTCCTGATAAGAATGGGAGACTTTGAAGGAAATCTCTAGAAGAGACCAACGTGACAGAAACAGAATTCCCGCGAGCACGGCTTTTCTGGGTTTAAGACTCCAGATGACTCTTATGTGTCCCCAGATCCCCATCTCCCACCCCTGGCCGGTGCACTGACCACTCCTCCTCAGATTCATGCGCTGAGCCACTGAAGGGAGTGAAGATTCCCAACCCAGAGGAGCAAAAACAGGCTCTAAAAAGAAACCAGCTTTCTGATTCTGCTCACAGTGCCTCCATCAATGGCGGGCTGAGGGGAAAGGGGGATTGAAGGACCCATAGAGGCAGAACCCAGAGCCTATGGCTTCATCTATTCTGTGCATACTCCCTTCATCCCAACACCCCTCCACCCCCCACCCCCGCCCTCCGGATCTTGGCTGAAGGGTAGCGGTAGGACCTCAGAGCTAAAGCAACAAGAACCTACCCAGAGCATGCAGGACAGGCAAATCCACGTCATCCTCACGGGGTCCTGGTCCTGTGCTGTGGGCCACGTGGGGGCCTGCCAAGGGCCCCCCGAGCTTTCAGTGCCCACCAAGCAGGCAGAAGGGAGTGCAGAGTCCTAAGCGGCTGGTTCAGTCAGCATCTGGGCCTCCACTCCCCTCCTACACCCCCCTCCTCGCCACTCCTCCCCTTGTCCCAGCCTCCTCTCTCTCTTCTCTCCTCCCAGACTCCACAGCCAGCTGGGGGGTAAAGAGCTCAGCTTAGCAGGGGACTTGAGACTGGCAGGGCCAAAAGAGATGGGTGTCTGTCCAAGGCAGGGCTCTATGAAGCCACACCCTCCACAGGCATAGCACCCCTGGAGCCCTGGAGGCACCCTCCCGCCTCCTCCTGATCTGGGGTCTTGCAGCCTGAGATCTGCTCCAAATTGCATACCAGTACAGGGACCCCCAATCAAGAACCTTCCAGAACATCAGTGGACAGATAGATTCTGATGGCACAGTCCCGGGTTCCTGGGCTTCTCCCCAAGATCCCTGGCCTTGGAACACACACTCATTTGAGTACTTGCAGCTAAGACAGACCCTGATGCTGCTGCAGGCAAGCTCCCCAGAACAGGACAGGCCTTGACATAGGAGAAGCTGGTGATGGGGAGGCAGAGCCCTGCCCCCAGGCTGTGGATTTCATCCCAGTTTTTTTCCGATTTCTTCCTCCCCTTTCTTTCTTCCCTCCAACATCTGTCCCAGCCCTTCCTGCCCTCTGAAAGGGAGCCTGCTGCAGGCTCCTGCGAGACTCTGTTTTTCTTGACTGTACCCTGGGCCAACATTTGGTTTGCATTTTCCCACTTCCTTCTCCTCCTCCTCCCCCTCCTCCTCCCTCCCCTCCTCCCCTCCTCCCCCTCCTCTTCTTCCTTCCCTCCACTCCTGAGCTCAGCCCTCTCCTTCCCACCCTTTGCCGTGCAGTATCTTTACCATAATGCCCCCACCCCACTCCACCCCAGCCCTCTGTGCTCCTGCACCTCTGTCCCGGGGGACAACGGGACTGGGAAGAAGACCGTTCGGGTCCAAATAATGTTCCCAGGAAGGCCCGCAAGGAGTCCAACAGAATCTGCCCCAGGCCCCCTCTTGTCTGGATCCACCCCCCCCCCCAAAAAATAATAAACCATTTCCCTCCTGGGCTCTGGTCTGGCTGGACCAAGTGAGGGGTGGGTGGAGGCTGTGGATAACTCTCTAGAGCTGTCCAGGGAGGACAGGGGCTCAGCCAACACCCTCTGTGGATGCACAAACAGTGGGAAGCAGTCCAACTTACAAACACACACAAGGCCAAGGACAGGGCCCCGCCCAGAGTAGGCACTTGGAGACCATTTGCCTGGACTGAGTCACTCAGCAAGAAAGTCCTCTGGCCTGGGCTCCGACGCACGCGTATGAGCCACGTGGACAAAGGATTCCATGTCCCCTGCCTCTCTTCTACCTGTCCAGGATCATGCTTTAACACTGTCTATCAATGTCATATACAGCACAACCCCAGAGTCCATGGGGATCTGTCCAGCCAGGTATGCAGGCTCCCAGCCTAGCCAAACTATTCACCTAGAAGCCCAGCAAGGAGAGGAACATCCTCCCTCGTCACCTGAGAAAAGCCTACCCTGCCAGATACTCAGGCTGTGGACTACATAAATGACTAACTAGCAATTGCTTAGTGAGTGAGGAAGTAGCAGACACCGAAGTGAGGTGTCTAATTCTGGCCCTTCCCAGAGCAAGTGCCAGAGTGAAGGGCGTTTGGTGGGGAGCCTGAGTCCCCTCTCCATCCTTCTGCAGAGCTGTGGGGCTGGGAAAGGAGGCTTGCATCCCCTGCCATGGTCTCAATGCCTGCCTGCATCCCTAAGCCCAGGTTCCCCGTTCCCAAACCTGCCTGTTAGAGACCAGCTAGTATCGGCTCAGAAAGAGCCTGGTTTTCCACGTAGCCAGGAGGACTTATAGCACCCCCTACAAACCCTCCTCCCCTCCTCTTTTGGTTGGAGCATACAGCAGAGTTCTGAGTGCCCAGAGCACTTTCTCTGCCCAGGCCCATCACCAGCCCTCCTGGATCTTCTTCTCCCAGGCCCCTGGAGATATTCAAGGGCTCCCCTGCCTACTCTTGGCTGCTGTCACAGAAGACACACTTCCCAGCGGCTATCTGGGAAGTTTGGGAAAATCACCTTGGAAACCAGGCCAAAGACACAGTAACAGTAACACCAGTCTCCTTTCCTGGGACCAAATCCACCAAAGGGTCCCCTTAGAGGAGCCAAACTCCCGTATCCCTTTTTGCCAGGCCTCTGGATGGGCTCCCCTGTACTTTAACCCTTCCCTGTAAAGAGGCACTTTCTACTACTTAATGACCATCTCCCTGTTGCCTGTTAAATGCCAGCCTTGTTGCTTTCAGCTCTTCAGAGCTGGCTGTGCCCTCCCTGAGCTGGACATGGGCAAGCTCCAGAGACAAAGATGCGCTCTGTGTTTGTATCCCTTGAGCCAAGTATACAGAAAATGATGGGATGGCTCAGCAAGTCCTATGAATTTTCCTCTGACCTCCATACAAGTGTGCACACACATACACACACACACACACACTCACACAGAGAGAGAGAGAGAGACATATGCATGTGTGCACACCCAAAGAGGCATGCACATGCAATACATAGATATATACAAACATAAATACATACATACATACATACATACATACATACATACATACATACATACATGCACACATCCAGGGTCACACTATTGGAGCCCTGCGTGGCTTGGAACTCACTATATAGAAAAAGGCCTCAAACTCAGAGATCCCACCTGCCTCTGCCTCCTGTGCACTGGGAATAAAAACATGAGTCATCATGATGTGTTAAATGAAATTTACAAAACTAAAACTTAAAAAAGAGCCTGGCATGGTGGTGCAAGTCTTTAACCTCACCACCAAAGAGGCAGAGGCAGGTGGATCTCTCTAAATTCAAGGCCATCCTGGTCTACATAATGAGATAATGAATTGTAGGACAGCCAGAACTACACAGACTAGAGAAACCACCATCTTAAAAAATAAAAATAAGAGAAACCTTGTCTCAGAAAAACAAAAAATAAAATAAAAAGGATAAGTCAACCGATCAGCCAGTCAACAAGTCTAACATATTTTCCTACTGTTAGTATCTCCTATCCTCTCCCAAACCCTTCATTCTCTGCTCTTGCGTAGATCTGGGCAGCCCAACCTGCTACTATTGCCTATTCTCTTATTTATTTATTTTTTAGTTTTTGCTTTTGGTTTTTTGAGACAGGGTTTCTCTGTATTTTTTTTTTTTGGAGCCTGTCCTGGAACTCGCTCTGTAGACCAGGCTGGCCTCAAACTCACAGAGATCTACCTGCCTCTGCTTCCCGAGTGCTGGGATTAAAGGCATGTGCCACCAATACCTGGCCTACTCTTGCAATGTCCACCTATCATCAGGACCCTGGATTTCTTCCTACTGCCAGTCATGGCCGCTGATCTGAGTTCCAGCAGACTGCAGACTCACTAGTGGTTTTTCTCATCTTGGGAGCCCCATATTGTGCCTGGGGCCTGAATGTGTTACATGCAGCAGACACCGGGTACATCCTGGTGAGCTGGCTGGGTTCCCTGTGGGTGACTCCAGAAGCCTACGAGCCCAACCACACCCAGTGCCACTCTACCTCGCTGACAGACAGCTAGGCAGCCCTTACTGGCTCCATTTCAGCCCTCCCTTCTGTAGCAGAGACCTCCAGGCTCCTCCCTCTAGCCCCCTGCTCTGCAGCCAGCTGAAGAAACAGACTTGGCTATAGGCTCTGGGCCAGTGGTGGCTTCCAGACCCCCAGGGAGGGTCCGTGGGCCTGGGAATGAGCTAATGGAATTAAAACTGGCTGCCTCAGTTCCTCCTCTGCTCCTCAATTTCCTTGCCTGCAAAATGGTCAGGCTGATGGTCCCCAGTGTCCACCCCACCCCCACCCCCCAGCTCTAGTCCCTGCCTTGTTAAAGCTTCCTAGAGCAAGGTCCACCCAATCCATTCTTCCCACCCCTGGAGTATGTCCCTCAAAAATCTCTGCTACTGTCTCACCCAGTTCTAATTATGGCACTGAGCCACCCCCTGTCCCCACCTGCCACAGAAGTTGAAGGTCACAGAGTTTCAGAGCTTTTTCCAGCTCAGCCGGTCTGGGTGTCACAGGAAAAGACTTCGGAGCCTGAGGGAGGGTGGGGAGGCCAGCAGAATGCAGCTGTGGGGCTCAGACTATAGCTTGGGGGGGGGGGAATGCATCCACATGGGCTTCTCCTCGGCTCACTGGATGAATCTCACTATTGATGCCCCAAATGTACATGTTTATGTAAAAACTGACTACGAAATATAGACATTTTTTAAAACTTGGAAGATATACATATATTTAACTTGGAAGAACAAACTAAGTATCTGACAGAGTGACCTGAACTCTGGGACATGTCTCAGGACATGTCTCACCGCAGGCCCTGTGGAGCAGATAACTAAATGCATTGTTCTCAAGGGCAGTGGAGAGATCTCCCAGGGGTCACATTAAGAGCACAGTTCATGGTCCACTGACTCCCAGACCCCAGATTTCCCAAGTCCTCCTATTTCTCCCAAGCATCCTGCTCCACAGACACCACAAGGCCAAAGCTAGCCCTCTGTCCCTACACTGAGCACTCCTACCCTGAGGTTGGACACCCCAAGCCCACCTTTAAGCCAGAAGAAGATGCAGAAGGCTGGGACCCCCAGCTGTAGATCCCCACAGCACTCAGCCGCTAGATACTACCTTCCCCTCCTCTCCCCCACCAGACTCTGCCACTTTCCCCATCCCAGGGGACACCAACCATCCACCCATCCTACCAAGCCTCATCTTAAAGGTGCAGGAAACTGAGGCACAGAGAGGTTGAACAACTTGCTGGAGTCACACAGCTAGGACTGAGGCAATGGAGCCCTGGGCAACTGATTTCTCACCTCCTGGAGACAGACCTTTGTTTTGTTGTCCTAGGAACATTACAGCCAGTCACCCAGGAACAGGAGTCATGCTCCCATGTTCCGGTAACTGTTCACTTTCCACCCCTTATCCAAGAGCTGACAATACAGCTCCAGAAAGGGGGTCAGCTGCCCTGCCCAGCAGGGTAAAGGGGACAGACACACAGGAGAAGAGCTAAGGTTAAATGTTCCTTTGACATGGGTCAAGATGAGACCCACTGGCTTTGCCATGGCAAGCAGGAGCTGGACCCTGCTGCTCCCTGGCCCATCCTTTCCAACAAGCTAGGCTACCCGCCCCACCCTAGGCACTCCTTGAGATCTTTAGAGTCTGGGATCGAGTACCCCTGGCAGAGCACCTCTGCTCACGGTCCAACAGTGCAAGTACAGAGTGAGCGGGTTCTCTAGTCCTATCAGCAGGTTCTAGCATGAGATACTAGCCCAGAGCACCAGGACTTCATCCTCATGTCCACCGAGGCCCCTCACAGACAACCCAAGGCCCTGCCCCCAAACTCAATACCCCTCTACGACTAAGAAATCTGAGTGCTCCTGTGGGAGGGAAAGTAGAGTCTCAAGCAGGCCCTACCCAGCCCTCATTTCCCCAGCCGACACAGGAAGAATCATAGACACAGCCTGCCCTCCTCTTCCCCCACCTCCCCTCCACCAGCGCCCTGGATGGGGACGGTGTCTGGGCCCAATCCTGATAATTTTTAATAAGCTCCTTCCCGGCTCCATGATTTTGATCTCTTTCCCAGCTCTAATTTCCTGCCTGACTCGGGCCCTCAAAAGCTGCAAGAGGCAGCTGTAGCTGCTTATCGCCCATGCTGCAGCCCCCAGGTCAGCCCTGGCTCCAGAGGAGGTAGAGTGGACCATGGCGGGTGGATCCTCTCCTACCATGTAGATGAGGAGAGGGAATTGCTGCATGGCTGGATCCACTGACCTGGTCTTGGCTGGCCATTTCTCACTGCAAACTGTTCCCAAAGCCGAAAAACCAGTCTCTGCAACATCTGAACTCGGAGCCTAAGGGGCAGTGACTGGGGCTCTAGCCTGCACTCCCCAGGGGCAGTGCCTGCCTCCCAGCCAATCCCCAGGGACAATGCATTTTGCTGCAAGGTTTCTAAGCATATCTTAGGTGACTGGGGTAGAAGCCTGCTGGCACCTTTCCCCACTGCGGAATGGCAGAGAGGGAAACTGAGGTACAAGGGCAGCGCCTGTGAAAAAGGAGCTGGAAGTTTCTAAGGAGTAAGACAAAGGAAAGACAGACCATGAGTATCTTTCCATGCAAGAGTGAGGTCAGGACTAAAACATCCTTAATTTTTGTTGAGTCCCTTCAATAGAGTGAGCACATTGTTAAACATCTTACATAAATGACCCCACATTCCACACCACAATCGAACGATGTGGGTATTTTTACAATTTCCATTCTACACACAGGAAAACTAGTAGAGGCAGCTGTCATAGCCCAGATTCTCAGCTGGTAGGTAAGAATGCCAAAATTCAAAGTCAGGGAGACCAGCTCCATCGCTGAGTCCTTTAACCACAATGGTCTACTATGCCCACCATTCTGGAGCTGAGCTGGCTCCCCCAAAAAAGTGGAAAGTAGATTTAAAAAAACCCACAGCCCTCAGCCTCTAGAAGCAGGCCCCTCATAGAGGCTCCTGGAGCAACAGTCAAGCTATTGGGAGCCTCCCCGCCCCTCCAGAGGCTAAGTCAAGATTGCTGATCATATGCCCAGTTCCTTATTCTAACCATGGCCCACATAAACTACTTTGAGGGCACTACCCAGGATTCGTCTAGAGGAATCCTAGAGAAGACTGCTTAACCAGGACCCCAATCCTCACTACAGCAAGTGCCACCTCACCACCGTCCCCCAAAATCCACCTGCTGATCCTGCACTGGGAGCCCATTCTCTCCTTATCGGTTCTGAGGCCCCTCTGCCCTTCGGAATAGGCAGAAAGTCCTTGCAGAAGCCCACTAGAAGCCACTGCCTCTGCATCTCACTTATCTTTCTGCATTAATTCCAGGCCCTCTGATATGGGGGGCTCCAGGCAAAGGCTTCTCTTCCTGCATAAATTTCAAACAAAACTCCAAAAGGGATCCCCTGCCCCCTAATTTACAGGACCATTCCAAGACTCAGGGCTATCCTTCAGACTCCCAATGCTGAGTGCCTTTGCACTGTGGGATGGCAGCTACTCCCACTCCTGGATCCGCTAGTATGATGGACCAGGGACTCCCCAGGATTCCCTACGCTGATGAGAGAGAGCCAAGCTGACAAGGCTACAACAGTGAATCTCAGAAAGTGAGCGGTAATCCATCAAACTTAAGAGGGATGAAAAGGGTGGGCTGGAGGGCTGGAAGGGACCAGGTGTCGCTTTACCTGGCTGCGAAGGCAGAGGTGCAGGGGCAGGAGGCAGGAGAAGAGGTACTTGCCCCAGCGGATCACGCAGGAAAAGCACCAGCTCAGCCGAGTCATGTTGCCTGGGGAAGTGGGTGCCCGGGAAAGTGGGGGCTCGCGGGTGGCAAAAGGAGGACCAGCGGCGCTAGTTGGGGATTGAGGGGCAGAAAACCAGCTCACTGCGCCGGGCATCTCCCGGGGCTTCTGTCCCTGAGGAGCAGCTGGGGTATCCTACCCCCTCTAGCGGGAGGAACCGGGCAGCAGACCCTCGGCGAGGTGCCAGCCTGGCTCCCTCTCCTCCGACCCCCTTCGGGCAGCTGCAGGGCGCTTCCACCCCGAGGGACTTCCTCGGCTGCTCCCTCTCTCCTCTCTCCACGGCGCCGTGCCAGCCTCCAGCCTATGCCACCGGCTTCCCCGGCTCTATACCCCTGCAACTTCTGAGGCGGTAGGGACCCGGCAGAGGCGGTGCCAGGCGCAGGGCGGTCGCCTGCGGGAAGCAGGGACAGCAGCATTGTGCTCGCGCTGCAGTGAGTGTGAGTGTGTGTGCGCGCGCGAGAACGTGGATTCCCTCCAGGCCTCCCTCCTATTCCCAGATTGCTCCCCAGAGCATAATGTGATTAACTTAAACGGAGGCCACGGGCTTCCACCGCCCAACAGAAACCTGTATGCGCAGGGCGAGCAAGGGGACACAGAACTACACCCTATGATCCTGGCCACACCCCTACTCGTCGTCGGGGATCCCTTTCCAGCCCACTCCAGAAGTGAGGGCGTCCAGAGTCCAAAGCACCCCAACAGGTTGATTGGAAGGACCACGCCTCCCTTCTGCTAGGGTGAAGCGCGCTCCTCTTCCTCCTTTCACTCTGCCCTGCCAGGTACCACTTCCCCTTCACTGTGGGACTCTGGAGATTGTAGATGCGTTGCTTTCGGGGATAGTGTTTAGGGTCACCACTCTAGGACCCTGAAACAAGAAAAGGAAAAGAAAGGAGAGAAGCAAGGCTCTGGAGAAACAGCCAGACAAAGGCGGACAGAGTCAGAGTGGGGGAGTGGCGGCGGCAGCCAGGGCTGAATTTCGCCTGAATCTGTGGCTGCCGAGAAGCTAAGAGGGCAGCGGGCCAGGACCAGAGGGAAGGGGGCGGGGAGCTGCGGCTGCTTCCTCAGCAACTGGACCTTGGGGCCTCTCAGACCCTGGCCCCACTCCCACCGCCGCAATCCCCATTTCAAGGCCAGGTTTCCTGGGGATGTGTTCTGCTGTCCCCTAACCCCCTGGGTCTTTTACGACTTGCAGCTAAGGGCCTGAGGACTTCTAGCCAGTTACTCCTGTCCCCATACTCCTCTGCAATGCAGTGGCATTGACAGGCCTACACCCCTACACCAGCCTCCCCTCACCCCCTCACCCCACAAGCACCTTCCCCGCACCCCTCCCCAACCAGGCTACACAGGATGGGAAAAATAGTAAAAGGCTGGTTAGAGAGAAAAGAGGCAGCTCCCCCTGTACAGGAATAGACAGACACAGGTCAGCTTCTCAATGCTAACTATCCCCAAGCCAGGGGGCCCCATGATGAAACTTCAAGATAAAGACCGGAGGGCTTTCAGGGAGCTAGGTGGTGAGAAGTGGTCTGTCTCCATCGTGTGAGCCCATTCTTAGGAGGTGGGCCTTTGTCTGTGCCCACTGTCCCCGGTGAAGTCCCTGGCACCACTCAGTCCTGTTCCAGATGGGAGAGGAGCCTTCATCCTCCACAGCCTTCCCACCTTGGACCCACAGGAAACAGATTGAGATGAGGATATGGAGTATAATTCATAACATGTGGAATGACACTGAATTGAAAGGAATCACTTGTTGAATTTTTAAAGATGGGAGGAAGTTCCCCAGGTAGAATTGGCCATCATGAGGCCCTGTCCAGCCTGAGGGAGGAAAGCAAGATAGCTTTTCCTTCAAAGTCTTCTCAGTGCTTAGGGTATGACTGACACTCCACAGAACTGGGAGGAAGAAGGGCGGCTGGCGGGAGGAAGTTCCTCAGGTAGAATTGGCCATCATGAGGCCCTGTCCAGCCTGAGGGAGGAAAGCAAGATAGCTTTTCCTTCAAAGGCTTCTCAAAGTCTTCTCAGTGCTTAGGGTATGACTGACACTCCACAGAACTGGGAGAAAGAAGGGCCGGAAGGGAAGGTAGCGATGGCCAGACTCAGGCTTCAGCAGCCTGGAATCCTAGACAGGGCTCACAGGCAAAGCTCTCCACTTGCAGCCTCTGCACCTTAGGCCTACGACCCTCCCCAGAGAGAAGGAAGAGTGTGACACACAGGACAGAAAGCCAGGCCTGCAGCTTCCGGGAGAGACCTCACAGCTCTGCCACACCATGAGAGTCAACTCCTCCACAAACCCTCTAATCCCACCAGCCTCTCCACACCCCACAGAGTCACTCCACAACCTCCCTGAAGGTGCTAGCAAAGACCCTGTTTACTTCCTTTCCCCTCAGAACTCCCTGGAGGAAGAGTGGGGATGAGCTTCCAGTTCCCAGAGGTCTCTTCCCACACTTGTTTTGTCTTGAGACAGAGTCTTACTATGTAGTCCTGGCTGACCTGGAACTCACTACATAGGCCAGGCCAGCCTCGAACTCACACAGATCTGCCTGTCTCTGCCTCCCGAGCGCTGCTATTACAGGCCTCAGCCTCTGCGACCTCCTTCTCCTTCCAGTCTTGCTCCCCCTACCCCCTCAAGTCACTCAGGGCACCAGCAGCCCCGTCCAGTTCACAGGAGCTTCTTGGCATATGCCCCTCCCTGCCAGCTCCGTTTCCAGGCCTCTGGGCCTGAGGAACAAAGGCACAAGGTTCCTCATTCATGGATCAGATGCACAGACTCAGGAGACAGTGGCTTAGAAGTGAAGTGTGGTATGAGGGAGGGATTAGGAGCTCTAGGTGGGACCCTGTCTGTTAGAGAGCTTCACCAGCGGGCACACAGAAAGGCTTCTCTACTGCTGCCACGAGGGTCCTTAGCGACCTCAGTTCTCATCTCTCCCTCTCCAGTGGCACTTTTGTTATATCTATTTTTTGTTTGTTTACTTAAATGTTTATTTGGGAAACATGCACATGTCATGGTGTGCATGTGGAGGTCAAAGTTCAGTTTTCAGGAGGCAGCCCTCTCCTTCTACCAAGTGGGGTGTGTGGGTTGAATTCAGGAGGTCGAACCTGGCAGCAAGCACTTACACACATTGAGCCATTTCACCTGCCCCACTTCTAAAGAGCTGGTCACCATCCAGCGAATGACTGACAGCTCTTCACCTCCCTGTCCATAAAGCACAAATGTCTCCAGGCTTCCACAGACCCAGGGACCTGATTTCCAGTTCTGACACCTTCCTTTACCCTCCCCCTCCCTCCCTGCTGGACTTCAGATGGGCACAGGATAAAAGGCTGTGTTCTGGGTTCAAGAGGGCTGGAAAGACTAAAAATTTCTTCCTCCACTATGATCGAATGATTGCATAAGCTCCTGCCCACCCCACAACCCTGCCACTATGATGGGCTGTATCCCCCTCAAACTGTCAGCCAAAATGAATACGTTGATTTTGTCAGGTATTTTTTTGTTTGTTTGGTTTGGTTTTTGTTTGTTTTTTGAGACAGGGTTTCTCTATGTAACAGCTCTAGCTGTCCTGAAACTCACTCTGTAGACCAGGTTGGCCTCGAATTCACAGAGATCCACCTGCCTCTGCCTCCCTAGTGCTGGGCTTAAAGGCGTGCGCCACCACCACCCAGCTTTGTTGGGTATTTTTAAAAATAAATTTTATCTGGTTTTGCGAGTGTGTGTGTGTGTGTGTGTGTGTGCGTAGGTAGGTAGGTAGTTTGGTAGGTAGGTAGGTAGGTAGGTAGGTAGCCACAGAGGCCAGAAGAGGTCATCAGATCACCAGGATCACATTTGGTGAGAGCTCCCTGATAGAAGTGCTGGGAACTGAACTGGAAAGAGAATCCAATCCACAGCAAGTCGGGGTGGAGGCCGTCTGTGATCTGCCCACCCCCACACCTACATATTCTTGGGTCATGGCCAGGGAGATCCCCTTTTCCCACTGCAAATCAAGGGAAGAAGGAAAGTGTTCCCAGAGGGGCCAGCGCAGGTGTCAGCAAACGAAAGAGCAGGTCACTGCCCAGCTATGCCCAGGGACAGCCGTGGGAGGAAGGTCTACCAGGCAGTGTAGCACAGAGTCTCCTCTGTGTTATCCCCTAAGGGCTGCAGTGACCCAGGTTGGTTTTGTCTTTCAGGACAAAGGCGACTCCTGTTAGAGGAAAATCCCTGAGCATTTGATCTCGGGCTCCAGGTCTCACTTTCACACCTAGAGAGAGATGTGCAAGTATGGCTCCCTGGGGACCTCCCAACCCTTCTCCATGAAGGGCTTGGCTCCAGCAACCCCCTGTCTTTCTATACCCACCACCCGCTCACAACCAGAGCTAGAGTCCCTACCCTCTAGTCCCAGCGAGCTGAGTCTCAGGTTGTGCTCCTGACCCTTCAGCTCCAACTCCAGAGCTGGGTCTTCTCAACTGTGCGTACAAGATCAACTACCCAACCAGACCCAAGGCATAGAACTCGCACCCAGTCCCAGGTCACTCTGCCTACAGAGCAGGGATTCCCACAGAACAGGCCTGACACAGATGGGCTCCAGTGGCAACAGTTCCAAGCTGCCTCCTCTGACCAGCCACAGAAGTCTTTCCATTACCTCCAGCCCTTCTGTAGGCACTGATAACTCATTTCCTCAGAGTTCTTGGCACTATTCCTTGTTGATATATCTAATTTTCATGGCCTCCTCTTCTTCCCCAGCACAAGGCCAGCTCTAAAGGACACAGTCAGTCACTCCCAGATACACCCTAGTGCCTAGCACAGGATCTGACATGTGGGGTCTAACGTGGGCAGTAAACATGTGCTACTTGGTAAGTTGGCTAAGATAAGCAAGTATGGAGGGAGAGACATCCTTTCCCATTTGCAGATCCTGGTCAGTGGTCAGTGGGCTCAAGTGTCACTTTGAGAGTTCTGCTGTCACTGCAGTTAGGCCAACAAGGTCTTTCTGCCTCCACTCCACCCACCCTGACAAGAGACACGATGGTCCCTCTTCAGAACCAGCCCTCAAACATCTATGCCAACTTAGAAATGTCCCACTCCTTCCCTCCCCCTGATTTTCACAGGATCCTGGGACCCTGAAGAGTACAGTGATTTGCCAAGGGTCACATGGCCAGCAAGTGGCAGTGTCAAAGCTGGTAGAGGCTATTGCTATCCCACAGCTTAGCATGGTAGCCAGAAGGAAGGAGTGCAACGGCTATCCTCCTAGGGGAGTCCCTTCACCACTGCTAACCTACATCTCTGATCTTTGAAAGCTGGGAAGTTCCTCTTGATACCTAACCTCCAGTCCCCCCTCTCAAATTCCAAACTGTCTCCTTGAGTCCGCCTTCCTGGGGGAGAAAAGCTTGGTCACTCTCTCCTACACAATAAACGCCTTCAGACACTGGCAGCACGTTACTCCAGCCCCCTCCTCTCCCTGCCCCCACTGCTCTCTGTTCTCTGGGCTGAGAAGCCTGGCCCTCTGGGCCCTTTTCCAAATGATTTCCATCACCACTCAGCTGCCTAGGACATGATTAACGGTGGGTGGGGGAGGAGTAGGGGACACGCCAAGCAGGCTATTGATCCACTAGGGACCCCCAGGGTGGAAAAAGGAAGGGCAAGGGTTCTAAGGCCACCCTGGTCATCCCTTCACCCTGGAGTGTTCTTTGCAGTGCCCAGAATGGAGACGGCAGGCCTGGGAGCTTGGCTGCTGGGTGGGAGCCCAGGCTCCCACAATAAGATTACAGCAGGGAAGGTCTAATTGATTCTGATGGATCTGAAAAAGGCGGGGATGGACGGAGGGTAGGAAGGAGTGCAAGGAAGGAGGCTAGCATAGGGGATCAGGAGAGCGGGTCTGGGAAACCCCTCTGCTTCAGCACTAGCTAACACAATCATGGTGCACCCTGCCCCCACCACCACAGCCCCTCCCCTCCTGGGAAGCCAGTTACTGCCAGCCTTACCTCCAACTCCACAGAGAGACAGAAAGCTGACCTAAAGCCTCAAGACTAGGAACCCAAACGAGAAAGAAAGGCAGAGACAAAAGCAGTCCCCGGAGGGAGAGATGGGGCACAGCTTGAGGTGCAGACAGATGAGCAGATTCTGCCCACCCCCCCTCAGCCATGTCACTTCACCGGGCCTCTTTCTCAGCCCACTTCCAGAGCAGTGTTTCTGTAGTACGATCAGGGGGAGCCTGAAGGTGGACCCCCTGAACTCTCTCCTGTACCGGCCTCAACCTACAGCTGTCTGAGAATGTGGGCAGAAGCCAGATCATTTAGGCCCCTTTAGGAAAGGCAAGGACCTCCAAGAGAAAACTCCAACCAGGCAGAAGGAGGGGGATGAACCTCAGACTAGGGCAGGGAGAAGAGCGTGATTGGAGGGGGGCACTGAGGAAACAGGGCTGGAAGAAGGTGGATAGCTCCTCCTCCCTTCTAGAAAGGGCAAGAGAGGAAAGAAAGGAGAGATGGCACAAGGCACAGCCAGCCACCCAAGGACACTGAATAGAGAAACAAGCCAGGCCTGGCCTCATCCAGACTGCAGAAGCAGAAGGTACTGACAAGTCAGTCCCCTGGCTTAGCCCACAAGAGATGAGTTGCTGCTGCCAGTGAGAGGGAACCACAGGGAGGGGGTGGTGTGTCCAAGTTCAGGTCTCCAGAAGGCTACAGCCACCATGACCAGGAGCCAGGTCCCCAAGGCCAACAACCTGGGTCCCTTGGCTCCTTAGGACAGGTCCAGAACAGGCTCCTAGATGGTGTGATGGGGTCAGAGGCCCGCCTAAATGCAAGTCCTTTCCCACTCCACAGACACAAGAAACATGGCACCCCAGTACCCTGGTTGGTTCTAAGCAGCTTCAAGTCGAAGCTTAGGTACTCTCCTTGGGGTCTGCAGACCCCCACCCAAATCCAAGTGGTACAATTCGGATTCCTCCTTACCCTGACCCCAAAACTCCCAATCTCACTCCAGGATCCCTTGAGTTCAGTTTCTGACACATTTTGTTCTTGCTCTGTCCGGTAGCTTCGGGGAAAAGTGTGGCCAGCCAGTCTCAAGGAGACCAGAGACAAGGTCCCATCTGGCCCTGTGAATGGACTCATCTGGGTCCCAGCCCCTCTGGGAGCCTCAGAGTGCTCATCTGTGAAACGGAAATCACCTCCCTTATCTCCTCTCAAAGACCCAAATAAGAAAGCTACAAAATGACTAGCATTCAAATCCTGACCCTGGAACCCTTGAGGCACGTGACCCCTAACCTGAGCCACTATTAATATCCTCTGGAGAATGGCGATAGGAGCAGACCTCCCAAGGCAGCATAAGGAGTAAATTAAATGTACAAATGCTTGTACCAGCTTGACATACCAAAGCACCCTTAGGTGCCCAGACCGGGGATCAATAGGAGAAGACGCCCTGGGCCTGTTTCCCGGAGCCCTTTTGTAGGCTGCCAGCTGCCTACCGACCATCCATTCACCAGACAGCACTCCAGCCAAGGCCCTCCACCAGAGCACGGTGTCTAGAACACGCAGTTCATACCCCAGGCCAAGCATGATCACTGAGGGAGATGAGCCAGGTGTCCCAAGAGGACACCAAAATAGTGCTGGCGAGGGATGGGAAATCGGCCAAAGAAGAGACAAGATGGGAATGCGTGAATAGGCTTGAGGAAAGAGGGGAGCAAGAAGCTGCCTCTCAGAGAACACAGGAATGGAAGTTCCATAATGAACTCCTGGGACCCCACCCCCGCCACAGCTGAAGATGAATGGAAGAAAACAGGCCAGGGCTGAAGCAGAAAATACTTAAGTCGGACAGCAGGAAGCACCTCCAGTGAGATATCCCACTGCCAGAGAGACTTCTGTATCCGCCCTACCATTCTGCCCTCTCCTCTTTCAAACCCCTCTAAAACAGAGTCTTCCATTTTCAGCACAAAATTCCTCTTCACCTTTTCAGGAGTCTCCACTCACACCCTCCTAGGAAGGATCTTACAAAAGCCAGAACTCACACCTACCATCCACAGGTCTGAGTAGTCGGACCCCCTGGGAGACAAGGCCACTTTCCAACCAGACAGCTGCTCCCATCCGACTCTTCCCCAGCTGGGCTGCACCTGGGCCCTCCCACCTGGCTCTGTTGCTCTGGCCTTCCTTCCCCAGGCTTTCTGCCTGTAGGAGGTAGAGTAAGGGTTCACCAGCTGAGGGTGTGGTTGGAAATGCAAGGAGGAACTGCAGCCACCTGGGGGACGTGGAGGAACCCCACTGCTATTTCCATGCTTGAAGGAGGGGCTAGGGATCAGGAGAAAGGAGACAGGCATGTGGGTCCCTCATGGGCCTTGGATTAGAAGAGGCTTGCTGGGCCCACCAGGAAGAGCAGGGTCACAAGGATTTCCCCTAGAAATGGAAAAGCAGCAGTTACAGGAGCTGCCAGGCCACACTGGACCCCAAATGACAGTGATGACATTCTCCTGCCTTTACCTTCCCCCCAAACTCTACTCCTGCAGAAGGTTGACTCCCAGTCCCCAGTAGAAGACCCAGCCTCCTGAGGAGGGGGCTCCTAGTGAGGAGAACAAGGGTCTCTAAAGGGGGAGTGGGCTAATCGCCTATCACATTAGCGCAGGCTGGCAGGCCCAGGGCTCTTCCCAGACAGGAAGTCCAGTGTCTGCTCACAGCTCCAGCAGATGGTGACACATCTCCTAGTGTTTGTCCTGTGCGGTTCCACTTCCCACTCGCCACCCATGCGTGGCCTCAAGACTGCACTGCAGCAAACCGACAGAGGGAGAAGAGAAATGGGGACACGTGGAGAAGGCCAAAGAAGTGGCCCTCCAGCCAGCCTCACCCTCAAGCCAGCTTCCGTCCAGCAGACAGCCTCATCCTCAAGCCAGCTTCCCTCCAGCAGGCAGGCTCATCCTCAAGCCAGCTTCCGTCCAGCAGGCAGCCTCACCCTCAAGCCAGCTTCCCTCCAGCAGGCAGGCTCATCCTCCCCTTCACAGGTAACCGAGCCGGCCCTGAACATCTTCACCCCCAGCCAGGAAGCAGCCATGTACTCACCCTTCCAAGACCCTGGGCCCTGGGCCTCCCCATCCTAATAGATCACTTGTTAAATGTTTTCATGAGCACCCCTGACAACAGTGTCAAACTTGGGAGAGCTGGAGGGAGATGGGTGAATGGAAACCATAAACTCTGGCATGCAAAATCCCAAGCAGGCTGCAGAGTAGCCAGGAAGAAGCTGGCCTCCCAGTGCAGCCCCCATAAGGCTCAGGACTGATGGGCACAGACATGATTGGGGACGAAGATGAACGTGAACCTGTGCACAGGTTTTACAGGAAGACCAGTAAAACACTGAAGAAGCCATCACAGACCAGATCTCCCTTCAGCTGCTAAGACAGGAAGCTATTGTCCAAAGAAGAGAGACATTGCTGGGCCTGGGGACATGGGGCAGGCACTGAAAAGCAAGTGTGTGTTCACTCCTCTGGGTGGTAACAAAGTGGGGTCTTCTCGGAGATCCAATAAACCCATGTGTAAACACGCAAAGGCACTGACAGGAGTTTGCCTGTGAAAACAGTCCAGCCTGGGAATGGGATGCTATTGATCCTAATTTAAACACTGCATGGAAAACTGGGCTCCAGGCATCGGAGAGGAGCTTTCCAGATAAACCATAATAACTAAAGCCACCTGGAGGAAGCAGCATAAGGAGAAGAAAGGCTACAAGGTGATCACCATACCCTTGGGGGAAGAAGGAAGAAATCACATCCATGCAATAAGAACGGAATGCTATTAAATGAGAAGCCTTTAAGAGGGCACCTGAAGATCTTGGGGTCATCAAGCCCTGAAGCCCCAGCAGAGCCACAACTGAGCCTGTGTCTGCCACATATTTTGTTCCCTGTGCCACTTTAGCAAAGAGTAGGGATCTCCTCTCTTGGACTCAGCAAGGCTCTCAGGTCCCAGAGCTCACAAGCAAGAGCTTAGCCACATTTGAGACCAGCAAGGAAATGGAGACCTGGCTATGAGGAGGGTATACACAGGCCAGAAAGAAAAAGATGAGGGACCATAGGCTGGAATTGAAGACCAATGAAGCCTACCAGCCCGGAGAAGTTACAGAGGAGACTGCTGACCCACCAAAGGTTGCTCAGTTGTTGCCCAAGACACAGAAGACCTCCATTATCCAGGAAGGAAAATGGCTGCTCTCAGAAGTTTGGCTGCTACTCAGCAACTCAAGCATGGAGGGTTGGCTCTCCGATCTACTGTGGCCCAGGCCACTGCCCACGGCCTGGAATGCTGTGCTGTGCCCGCAGTGTCCCGAGCTACACTTGGGTTTAGGCCACCAACACTTACCAGCTAGGACTCCTACACTGGCCTTGCCCTCTCTCTGCCTCTATGTCATCCACCAGCACCAGTAGTTCCCTGCTGAGAGTTGCTGGGGTTCAAGGTACTCCAGACTCCCCACTGCAGCAGGGCGGTAGGGAGACCCCAGGGCCCCAGAAGAGCATGTATCCCAAGGCAGCTGCAAGGGACATGTGGGTTGGCTCCTACCTTTGCCCCAGTCACCAAACATGTATCTATTTTTATCTAGAACACAGAAGGCAACCAATCAGGGTAACTCCAGCTAGGGTCATCAGGCTGGCCAGGGCAAAGGGAATGACAGTGCCCTCGGGGAAGCTGTGCAGGTTAGGAGAGGGCAAGGAAAAAGGGACCTATGTTCAGGAGGGGAGAAGAGGAAGAGCCTCCTTAGAACTGGTTTTAAGGATGAAGATGAGGCCTACCCAGTTTCTCTAAGACAGATACTGCGAGTGATCTGCCGGCCAGCAGGCCAGTGTAGAGAGAAGAGAGACAGGACAGGAGACAGTGATCAAATCAGAGAGAGAAGGAGGTGGTGGGGGGACAGCAGTGTGGATGACTTGACCCCTGCCCTACCTGCTCCAGGGCCCGGAGGACTCCATCCCCAAAGGAACCCAGGGTCTTTCCTCCTGCTAGGACCACTCAGCCTTGGTCCAGGGCCCCAGAGTCCCTGAACCCTTTCAACACCCATCGCTACTCGCTACTCACTAACTTACATTGGAAATAAGCAAGGCTGACTGGGGTGGGGGGGGTGGGGACACGGGGCCTCCTGGAAAGAGAGGAGACAATGCAGAGGGAGAAAGGGTGTCCCTTTGTCCCTCCGCAGGCTTGGGAGCTCAGATCCACACAAAGACCTTTACAAAGGGCCTTTGGCTTTCAGAGGGGGAGATAAATGGAGAAGGAAGGGAGGGGACAAGAGAGACCCCAGAGCTGGAAATGCCCCTCTGTGGGTATGGGAAGCAAGATGGAGGTTGTTCTCACAGCCCTACACACCAGCTACAGAGCTCAGGGGGGTGGGAGTGTAGGGCAGGCTCTGGGAGTGGGGCTCATGCTCCCATGGGAGGGGGAAGAAAACTGGGGTCTGGAGTCCCCGCTGGAGGCAACTGAAGGAGAGATCACTGTGCAAAGTGGTCACAAATCTAACCCCACACTATCCCTGAAGAAGGTGGCAGCCACAGAGAGCTGCTCAGACCCCTTCCTCTTGCTGGAGCTGGGGCAGGTGCTGTGAAGGGGCCAGGCTGGAGATTCCCATGGAAACTCCCAGGGGCAAGTACTGCTGACTAATCAGACAAGATCTTGACCTCTTACAGCCAAAGGACTCCTTCCCCGTGAAAGGTCCAGGTGGAAGGACTAGCCAGCTCAGAACAGTGGCTAAGATGAGGCCAGCATAGCACAGGATAGTGGGGCCTATGTCCAACAGTTTGCAGGGTGACAGAAAGGACTATTTATTTATTTAATCAGGGGTGTCATCGTTCATGAGAGGTGGTCAGAGAACAACCAGCAGACACTGGTTGGCTCTGTCCACCATGTGGATCCCAGGGACTGAACACCGCTTGTCTGCAGCAAGTGTCTTTGTCTCTGAGCCACCTCTCCAGCCTGAAAAGGCTGTTTTCAAAGGCATCAGTTGTCGTCATTGCTAACTGCCCACCTGCCACATCAGAGACCCCAAGCATAGGGTCCTCCAAATAAGCAGATATACTCCTCTAGAAGGGCCTTCGTGCAGACAAATGGAGGGGTCAACCAGATGTCCCAGAAATGACCTTCCAGATTCAGGAGACAAAAATCTAGCTGAGCACCTGCAACATGCTGGAAACATTGTATCTCTCAGCTCCTGACTCCTCACTAACCGTGAAGACCTGTGTGCTCACTCTGACATCCTAGGCACAGGATCAGACCCCCAACTCCATCATCTCATACCTGCCCCCTGATCAGTGTGGCTCCTGGGCACAAGATATTTCACCACTAGCCCTCCCTCATTTTGTATCCAGCCTTCCATGAGTTTGTCTGTCCCCAAGCTTCACCTGATGCCTGACCCCCAGAGAGGAGTTCCAGGTCAGCCTGCTCCTACACCATCCACAGCTGACCTCAGCATTCCAGCCTGCAGACTAAAGAGAGTGACAAGAGAGCGAAAGTAGATGCCAAGCAGGACAGAGTGCAGGCTGGCACAGACAGTGCCACCTGCCCCCTGTCCCAGAGCTTGGCATATATCATGAAGCTGGCTCTTCTCAGAGGCCTGGTGTGGTGGGCTACATTCTCCCTGTTTCCCAGCTGAGGTCACTGAAACTCAGAGACATGAAGTCATTTTCCCCACAGCAACCAGCTAGGAAGTGTTAAGAAATGATTCGCCCAGCCAGCCTTATCCTCGGGTACCTATGCTCAGAAGCCATGGAGCTTCCTTTGAGAGTCTCTGGAAGTGGCCAGCCGTCACACCCCTGGGAAGGAATTTTGTAGGAAACAAGAGAACTACAGAGAAACCGCCCCCTGCTGTGGCTCCACTAAAAGGCAAAGGAGTAAGGGAGCCCTGCTTAGCATAGTGAGTGGCTGGGGGTCAGGAGGCCGGCTGGGTGCCTCCCACGTCTCAATGCAGTCTGCCAGCTGCTGCTGTGGGAGCTGAGGGGGCAGTAGAGGAGGGGGACAGTCTGGCCTGACTGGGTCTGAGCAGACCGCCCACAGATGGCCTCAGCTTGGCGGCCAGAAAAATTTGCTTTTGCTCCAACTTCATTCCTCTAATGCTGTTACAGCTTGGCAACTGCCGGACACCCCTGCCCCACACACCAGCCAACACCGGGAATGGTCAAGGTGAATGTCAGGGCTCAAGTTCAATTGTCCATCACCCACCCGCCCAGCATGGGGTCGGATGGGGAGGGGGGCTAGCAGACTGCCCATTTCTAAATACCATACCCTAGGACTTTTCCTGGCCCAGTGCGCAGTGCCTCAGTTTCCCCTTCAGCACTGAGGCACTCAAGCCAAATCAGAATGGGGAGGGCAGGAATGGTATCAGAGACCTGCGGGAATCAGCCCTCCCTCTAAGTATCTAATTCACAGACACTCATGCAAAAGTCAGAGCCCGGCAGTGAGAAGCCAGAAGGCCTAGAATGGACAGTTTACTGCCTGCACCTGCACACACCGCCATCTCTTCTAGATGCTTAAGTCATCCCCAATTGCTCCCCAAGCCATCTCCCACACACCAAAGACTCCAGTCTTTTCTGTGTCCACCACACAGTTTGCAAAGACTGAGCACCCCCAGGAGAGGAGCAGGAGAGGACCACGCTAAAGCACTATGGACTTCTCTGGTGGACAGCTTTGCCCCAGGGATTCTTTTTTTTTCCACCCCACCCCCCACTCCTGCCCCATGGATTCTACAAGCCTTGCTGAACCCCCCTTTGGGTGAAGAGGTCTGGCGCCTCCTCCACCTCCACCCACTCTCCCAGGTCAGACTTGTAGCAGTGAGAGACTCTCAGTCTCCCTACTCCTTCCACCCCAGCAGGCTGACCTCTGACAAGGTCCTCCTACTTCTGCCCCTCACATTCCTGATACATCTTATTTCCTGGAGGGCCAGACGAATACTATCGCACCATATGTTGTCAGTATGCCATACACTGTACTAAAGCCTATTAGGGCAGTGGGGGAAAACTGAGGCACATAAGGGTTATATAATATACGCTACGCATCCATACACAATCTGCCATAAAGTCTATGCTGGACTCGGTGTCACTCCCAAGCCCATTGGGAAGCTGCCACCCCACACAGTCTCCTCTATTGCAGAGAAGCCACCTGTTTTTGCAAGACAGATACCCAGGAAGGAACAGAGTTAGAGCATGGAAGCTGGCCACGAAACAGAAGAGAGAGGAGGACTCCCAGGTTAGGAGCAGGCCAGGGTCCAGGGCCAGAGGCAGCAAGAGAAAGGAGATATGGCCAGAGGGTCCTTTCCTACCCACTTACTCTCTGTGCCTCTGGCCATAAACCATCAGCTCCCCAAACCCAACCTGCCAGGAATATGTCAGGGACACGGCCAGTAGGGCTGAGCAGTGCCCAGTCCAGGACTTCTACACTTAAGACTTCCACGGAACCCAAGTCCTGACATCTCTACACCTACTCACCCCTATTTCCCATTCTGCAACTCTGTGAGACCCACATGCCTGGCTCAGGTCTCAGGGTCCCAACAAAGCCAGGCCTGTCCCCTGGGAGTGAGGCCTGGGCTGGGCAGCAGGTGAACAGAGCCAAAAAGACAAGACGGAGAGCCAGGCATACTAGATGAGTTCCTGGCTCAACAACCTACCCCGCCCAGCCCAAGTTCTTAGACTTGGGGTCGGGATGTCATAATAGAGGTGAAGTCAGGGACAAGGACAAATAGCTTCCCAGAGGTTCACTAAGAGAGAGGGAACTACTGGCTAACACAGCACCCCACCCCTAAATACACACCATACAGACAAATTCCTATGTGGTCCTGTCACATGAGAAAGACTGGTCAACAAGTTCCAGTCACCCCATGCCCTGCCCTCCATGAATCCTCTACCCTGTGCTTTGAACAGATTAAAATGTAGAGACCCGCCCCCCCCCACCTCCAAGGCCTCTTTACAGCTCACAAAAGTCTCAAGGTCAAATCGTTTATCTCTGCATTCAAGCCCCTTCTTGTCAGGCCATTTTCCCACCTTCTAACCCTTCCTTCCCCCTCTGCGTCCTACTGAATTGCCAACGCCTCCCCTCATTGCCCATTCAAAATGTAACCTCCTATGTGAGGGCTTCCTAGACAACCTCAGGCAGGACAGATGTGGACAGACAGCACATCTGTTTGGACGGTGAGCCTCACTGGGCCACAGCCCCCATGAATGGACTAATGTCATTACCCTTGGAGTTGGCTGTTATCTCAGAAGCAAGTCTCCTAAAACAGCAGAGTTCCAGAAAAGGGAAATGTTTACTGAGTGAAGAGATAAGACCCAGTAGATCAGAGACCTTAATGAAAAGTCCTGAAACTCTAAAACTTTCTAAAAGGGAGGGAAAGCACTTCAAGATACAGGTGTGGGCAAAAACTTCCTAAGCAGGGCTCCAATCACATAGGAAATGGTGGCAACAACTGACAAATGGGCTCTCGTAAAATTAAAAAGTCTCTGCACAGTAAAGAAAACAACCAGGGGAAGAGGCAGCCTTCAGAATGGGAGAGAATCCTCACTAGCTATCCATCGGACAGAAGATTATTGTCTAGAATATACAAAGAACTCAAAAGAAATTAACAAGGGCTGGAGAGGCAGCTCAGTGCCTGCCACACAAGCATTAGGACTTGAGCTCAGAACCCCAGTAGCCACATAAAAACCTGGTTGTGGAGGCCCCTGTCTATAACCCCAGCATGGAGGAAGGTGGGGGAGAGGGGACAAATCCCTGGAACTCATTGGCTAGCCAACCTAGCCAACCAATGAGCTTCAGGTTCAGTGAGAAGACCCAGCCTCAAAACTCAAGGTAGAAGGGCTGGAGAGATGGTTCATGGGGGAACTTGAAATTCAACCCCCAGGACCAATATGGTAGAAGGAGAAAACTGACTCCTTTAAGGTATCCTCTGACCTCCACACATGTGCTGTGGTACACACACACACACACACACACACACACCACAAACCACATAAATAAATAATAAACACAGACTTTTAAAAAATCAAGGTGTGGGGGCTAAGGAGACGACTTGGTGGTTAAAATACTGCACAGACCTCAGTGCCACTGTGGATCTCTAGAACCCACATAAAATACCAAGTGAGCATGGCAGCCACCTGCAATTCCAGCCTCAAAAGACAGAGACAGGATCCCCAAAGCAAGCTGGCCAAGACTACCCATAGATGAGCTCTGGGTTCGACTGAGTAACCCTGAATCAATGAATAAGGTAGAAGAGGAATCCAAGATGATTACTGACATCAATCTTGGGCCTCCACATACACACCCACATGCCTACACACATGTAAGCATGGACACACACACACACACACACACACACACACACACACACACAACCTGGGGGGAAAAACTTGTAAATAAAAAATAAAGATTGAAAATGGATTAGGAAGCTACTTGATTTTGATCTCTGGCCTCTACAGACACAAGCACACCCTCATATACATTTATATACAGCCATACATATACCACACACAATAAATAGTCAAATAACCCAATTAACAAATGGGCTAACGAAATAAAGAGACTATTCTCAAAAGATGAAACACAAGTAAACACTTTTTTTTAAAAAGTCCAATCCCACTAACCATAAGAGAAATGTAAATTAAAACAACAGTGAGGAAGCCAGGGAGGCAGAGATAGGTGGCTCTCTGTGAGTTCAAGGCCATCCTGGTCTACATATGGAGTTTGAGGCCAGCCAAGGCTACATAGTAAGACCCTATCTCAACAACAACAAAATACTGCATTAAGGGGCTAGAGAGATGGATCATTGGTTTAAAGCACTGGCTGCTCTTTCAGAAGACCAAGTTCAGTTCCCAGCACCCACCTGGTGGCTCATAACCACCTGTAACTCCAGTTCCAGAGGATCCTACACGCTCTTCTGGGTTCCCCAGGCTCTACACATTCATGGTACAGATATACACACAGCCAAAACACCTGCACACATAAACTAAAAATAAGTAAATACATTTAAAAGAGAAAACTACATTGCAATTTCTTTCATTCCAGTCAGAATGACAGTCATCAGGAACAACAAGAAATGGTTAGGAGGCAGACCAAAGGGAACGTCTATACACCCCTATGTAAGTCAGTACAGAGGTTCCCCAAAACACTAACAATAGATCCTCCATCGGACTCAGCTATAGCACTCCTGGGTATCTACCCAAAGGACTCCGCAGTCACACATCACAGAGGCATCAGTGTCCACTGCAGCACTTTTCACAACAGCTAAATTAGGGGACCAACCTGGAATGAATAAAGAAAAATGCGGTTCCTGGCTGGGGATGGAACCCAGTAGGAGAATGATTACCCAGCATTCCTGAAGTCCTGTATTTCATCCCCAGCACCACCATAAAACTGTGCCTGCTGGCATGAATACCTGAAATCCCAGCAATTGGAAGTTCAAGGTCATCCTCAGCTACACTGTGAGTTCAAAGTCAGCCTGAGCTATATGAGCCCCTGTAATCGCTGGGTGGTGGGAAAGAAAGAAAAGAGCCCATCCATCTCAGATGTTCTATTTCCTGAGCACAAATTGACTGAGCCTCTCAGTAAAGCAGTGAGGATGCACACAGTGCTTGAGGAGGGTAGGTGGATGGATGGGTGGGTGGGAGAGGAGAAACTAGGTGACCAAAGGACAAAGGGCAGACATGTAAAAGGGGAATGGAGGAAGAGACGGTGGGAGGGATGGAAGCTTGAAAGATAGCAGACTCATGAGAATTGAGAGGCTCCTTCTGGGTGTAGAATCAACATGGCACCCAGGACCACAGCCCACAGAACACGGGACTTCATTTGCATCTGAAGACTCTGGAAGATCATGCCTGTGCTCCTCCAAGCCACTCTTGACCCTTCTGACTTCAGCTTTGTCAAGATGGGTAGGGTGAAATGCATGCAAGCGGATAAGGACACGCAGGAGTTTCTGCAAAGGGTGCTGGCAGAAATACCTGGAGCAGCTGTGCAAAGGCAAAAGTTTACACTGAAGCCAGGAGACACCTTCTCCAGTCTCCCATGACTGCCACCCACTGCCAGCCCTAGCTGGTTGCCAAATCACATCTCCCGTTTCAGTGGTTTCAAACCTGGCAAAGTCCTATCAGCTGACTTCATTCAATCCTGCACGTGCTTCTGTTGACCTTCAGCCACACCCAACCTTGAATCCGTTGGTCAAACCCTAGTTCCTATCCTCACACAGGCATCCTCCACTCCACTAAGCACCCAAAGAACTCAAGTCCGGGTGGAGCCCACGTTTGAGGGGGAGGTCAAATAGCTCCACCAGGGAGCAAGACAGCCCTTCCCAATCCTGTCCATGTGGGTGTGGGTTTTCATTTAGGCCCTTTCTCTCCCCTCCTCCCCCCAAAAAACCTTGTGAAGTCCCTGGAACACCAAGTTCATTGAAACTTAGCCTTGAGATGAGACCCTTACATATAGACTTACCAGGGAGACAGTCTTTGAATAAACATTCCCAGGGTGGCCATCAACTCTCCTGTTCCCAGCCAGAAAGGAACATGAAATTGGGGCCAAGGAGATGGCTTCATCGATAAAGGACTTGCCATACAAGCATGAGGACCTGAGTTCAGATCCTCAGAAACCACATCAAATTCTGTCACGGGTAGCATGCTTCCTTAAACCCAACACTTGGGAAGGCATGGGTAGAGACAGGCAGATCACTGGAGCACATTAGCCAGCCAGACTAGTCAAATAAATGAGCTTCATATTAGGTGAGATCTGGTTTCAGAATAAGGTGGAGACTTAATCAAGGAAGACCACCTGATATTAACTCCTCTGGCCTCCACATTCATACGAGCACATGTGTGTGTGAGCAGGCACACACACGAGAGACACAGAGAGACAGAGAGGTACACAGATACACACAGAGAGAGACAGAGACAGACAGATAGAGACACACAGAGAGAGGGGTACACGGATACACACACACACAGAGACAGACAGACAGACAGACAGAGAGGAGGGTACACGGATACACACACACAGAGAGACAGACAGACAGACAGAGAGGGGTAGATACACACACACACAGAGACAGACAGACAGACAGAGAGGGGTACACAGATACACACATACATACAGAGAGACAGAGACGGACAGACAGACAGACAGACAGAGAGGAGGGTACACAGATACACACACACAGAGACGGACAGACAGACAGACAGACACAGAGGCACACGGATGCACAGAAGTGGGACTCATCTATTTTGCTGTCCTGAGATAGGGCTCCAGACACTGGGGCTGTTCAGGCTAAGATAAGTAACCGGTCAGAAGCCTCGGGTCTTGGGTCTCTGGAAACAGAGGAAATTGGAAACCAGAGCTGGGATACTAAAAGAAGGGGGACCCTGGGAACCAGCCGCCTTTGAGTAGATGGAAACCTCTACTCTCGTCTGTTCCCCTGAGGGCTGCCTTAGCTTGCCTGCCCTTGGCACTGCACTCTGCCAGGGGACACCGGCAAGTTCATACAGCAAACACGGAGGCAACAGCTGGCTTCTTGCCCATCTGGAAAGAGAGGAGGAATGAGGCCCCACCCTCAGCCTCATCCCCTTCTGTTCCTGCCAGGGACTGGGCCTGCCCAAAACAGAACATAAAACTGAGGAGGCAGTCAGCTGAGTGCCACCTAGGCACTGCAGTGTCACTCTCTAGCTCTTTTTTCCTCCTTTCCCTCCCAAGCCCCACACTGAGGCAGCACAGAGGTGGCTTAGTTACCACAAGGGCGAAACACTAGTGTGCCAGGGAGTCTCTTCTCCCTCCTCAGAATGTCACTAATGCTTTAGCCAAAATATCTGGTATGCTTCATCTATAGGAAGAGTTCCCTGATTCTTGTTGGGTCTTCCTACAACCACCAACCTGGAATCAGACTTTCAAACTTTCGATCACCAAAAGCCACTTATAAACACAGAAGTTAGGCACAAGAGCCCCTGATGTGCTGGGCGGTGGTGTACGCCTTTAATCCCAGCACTGGGGAGGCAGAGGCAGGTGGATCTCTGTGAGTTCAAGGCCAGCCTGGTCTACAGATCGAGTTCCAGGACAACTCCAAAGCCACAGAGAAACCCTGTCTCAGAAAGAGAGAGAGAGAGAGAGACAGAGAGAGACAGAGAGACAGAGAGAGACAGAGAGACAGAGAGAGAGACAGAGAGAGACAGAGAGAGACAGAGAGAGAGACAGAGAGAGAGAGAGAGACTCTGATGCCTACCAATAGAGAATAAGTCAATTGTGCATCTTTTACATGATGAAATACTGCCCAGTCAGGAGAAGGAGCAATCTACAACCATGTACAAGAACAGGGAAGCAGCCATAGTGTGAATTCTAAATCAGGCACAAAAATCCACACTCCATTCTGTCCAGGTCAGCCTATGATGTCAGAAGGCAAGATAGTGAACAACCCTTTGAGGGGGAATCAGTGAGTGGTGGGAGGCAGGAAGGACAGCATCAGGGTGCTGGGCTGCAAAATTCAATTTCTCTTCTTCCCCCTCCCCCAACCCTCCCCCAACTGGTGATGAAACCCAGGGCCTTGTACACCTACACAAGTCCTCTATGATGAAGCTGTATCTCAAGATAACCCCCCATTTTTTTGAAACATGGTCTCACTATATACCCCAATCTCCGCCTTCACTCACATCCTCCTGCCTCAGCCTCCTGAATTAGTTAGGATCATAGGCATAGCACAGGTTCTGTTTTCTTTCTTTGTTTCTTTTTTTTTTTTTTTTTTTTTTTTTTTGGTTTTACGAGACAGGGTTTCTCTGTATTGTTTTGGAGGCTGTCGGTCCAGCCTGGCCTCGAACTCACAGAGATCCGCCTGTCTCTGCCTCCCGAGCGCTGGGATTAAAGGCGTGCGCCACCACCGCCCGGCCAGGTTCTGTTTTCTTGACTCTACGTGCTGAGCACAAAGCTGTAAGTGTCTGAGTTGCAGGGAGCCTATACACGCTCCTGGGAAGTACTCTAGCTGACCTGGGGAATGTGAGGAGTCACTCTGCCATCTCATCCTACCTCCACACTCTCCCTGGGCCCCATCCTACCCAGTCTCAGCCTCACTCTGCCTTCTCCATCATCATCTCCTTCCCCAAAGGCTGCCCACCTGCCCAGGCTCCTGGCTTGGCCTCCACTTTCACACCATAACTGTGGACTAGGGAAGGAGCTCACATGGTGCCAGAGCAACTACAGAAAGTCTAAACTTCTGTGGGAAGTCTCACCACCCTCCATCCCAGGACCTTTGAGCATAGCACTCCTTCCCCTAGATCTTTTCTCTTCCCTGCCTTTGCCCCAGCCCCCTGAGGAAGCACCACTTCCTCCTTCTGCCAGTCACTCGACTATCATCACAAGACAGGCTGACCACACACACACACACACACACACACACATGCACACTCACACACACATGTGCACACAGGTGCACACACACGCACACACACCCGGCACTGTTACCAGGGAAGGAGCATTTGTTCGAGTCCTCTCTGCAGTCATCTTCATCTCTCCCACCCAATGGACAGTCCCCTGGGGCAAGAGCACGTGCTGTCTGACTTCTGCCCTGTCCCCAGATTCTCACCTGATGCCACTTGTTCAAAACTACTTGAATCAACACGGAGCAAATGAGCAGCCGGGCTCCTATCTGGCAGGAGATAAAAAAGCAAAAGTTGCATTTGGGGACAGAACTCCCACCCTCTGGGGCCAGGACACCTGAGATAAAGCAGTAGTTCTGGCATTCACATGAAGTGTGACATCAGGCAAGTCACTTCCCTCCTCTGAGCCTTGGGGTGCTTATTGGTGAAACACACAGCAGATGGAGCAGAGCCAGGGTAAATTTGGAGAGATGTATGGCAGTGTTTGTGCATGCAGCAGCTGTGTGGGCAGGTGCACACTTCTCCCTGACAAGAGCATCCATCGTTTCCATCACATTCTCACCAGGAGCTGTGGCCACCTCAGCTTCAGGACCACAGACTAAGGTCTTGTTCAGCTCTGGAGCCCTAGAATTCTAGCAAGCAGAAGAAAAGGAAGTGACCCAACCGCAGGACCGGGAGCTGGATTAGACACAGAACTGGCCGTCCTGTGGGATGTTACATCAAGGACTACTGCAGGTCTGCTAAACTTCAGGGACTCTGGGCTTAGAGAATCGCAAGGCCAGAGGAGTAACCCCAAAAGACGGCTTTCGGAGAGAAGAATAAGCCTGAATTCTCTTTCTGTGGCTCCCGCCACCATCAGACAAGCATCCACTTGTCTTGGATACAGCACAGAATGAGGAGGCGAGGTTGGCACC
The DNA here is from genome assembly GCF_017639785.1 of Mesocricetus auratus. NCBI lineage: Eukaryota > Metazoa > Chordata > Mammalia > Rodentia > Cricetidae > Mesocricetus > Mesocricetus auratus. The sequence continues at coordinate 34,326,890 of NW_024429194.1, read as the reverse complement.
TAGAAATGCCTGCCAGGCCCTTTGGCGCCCAGGTCAGAGAATCTTGGCGGGAACACTCAGGAGGGATGCCAGTCCCTACCCTCCTTCCTCTTTGGCCCCCAAAGGAAACTCAGGAGGTCTCAGTACGCACAAACTGTGAGGGTCATGAGATGGCTCAGCAGGTAACGGCACCTGCTGCCAAGCCTGATGCCATGAGTGTGGTCCTGAGGACCCACAAGGCAGAAGGAGAGACGTGACTCCCACGGCTTGTCCTCTAACTTCCACATGGCATGTGCACGCAACACGCACACACAAAATAAACACGTTTTTAAAAATTACTGATTAAATACGTCAGCTGAGGGCACAGAACCCACACTCAAGACAGTGAAAGCAGGCAGCACCCTCCAGACGGGGAGGAGGGGCAGGTCTCAGATGCAGGCCTGCTAGTGTAGTCAGAGCCGTGGAGACAGAGTGGGTGGGGGTAGCAAGAGGGGGCAACTCAGCAGAGTGAGAAAGGCAGCTGCATAGGAGACAGGGATACCACAGTGGGCAAAGGGGGCATCATGGGCCGAACAGCAAGGCTGAGAAGGGAGCCAGAGACGTGAGCCCAGTCTGCCTCCGGGCAAGAAGCCGGCCCATGGGATGGGCCAGGCAGGAATGGCGGCTGGCACGTGTCTGTGGCAGTAGGAGGGCCCTGGCTACCAGCCCAGATGCCTGGTAGCTTCTGAGCTGGGTTCCTGGGAGGGTGAGAGCACAAGAGATGTTTATCCAGAACAAGGGCGTGAGTATCACACCTCCTCCAGCAAGGGCCCCAGTGATAGGCACAGGCTCCTCGTTCTTTACTGGGCTGCGTAGTCTCCTGAGAGCTACCTGTAAATAGGGTCTTGGCTAAGCAAGAGAGCTGCCGGCCCAGCAGCCCCTGCTTGAGCCAGGACCTGGGCACTTGGCTGAGAGGGAGCCTTATCCATGCAGATAAGGGAGGGAATGAGTCACAGCAAGCTTTCCCAAGAGGCCACTGGAAAACCAGCTCATCCAAATGCAGACAGACACTTGTCCCCCAATACAGACATCCCTGTCCCTGTCGCTGTCACACAGGGCACACACAAATCCCTCCCTCCCTCCTCCTCTCCTGAGTCACCAACCTCCAGTGCCTCTGGTTCTTCTCCCGAATCTCAGCCCCAATTATCCATCCCTGCCCACCCTTACATGCCCAGTGGGTATCCCCCACTATGTCAAGGCTGACTGCAGGGAGAGTGGGAGGGAGTCAAAGACCTGAACCCACAGACAGAAAGAGAGGAGAAAGGTTGGGGATCTATCTGAAAAGCAGCAGCAAAACAAGGAAGTGGATGGTCTCTGCCAAGCAGGAGGTAAGAACAACAGTGTGCCCTGGAGTCTGAGATGCTCCCAGGGAGCAGCTCAGATCCACCCCCAAGGCAAAGCCCGGGATTTGAGATAGGAAGGACCATTGAGTCCTCACTCCTCACCTCCCCTGGACACTTTGCAAGACAGAGGAATGGAAAGCTCTGAGCCAAGGGTGGTAAGTGGGTGGGTGGAGGAAAGCTATCCTAATGACGCTGGAGGGATCTGTCCTCTAAGAACTCTAGCATGTCACCCCAGTTCTCTGCCATCACCAGTAACATGGGACGCTCAATTCATACTCCCAGGCTCCCTAAGTCGTCCCCCCAGGCTCCATGAGAATCCAGCTAGGGCACCAGCCACTTTGAGACACAGATGACAATTCCATCCCCAAACCTGTTCCTCACTGTACCTAGCCACTGCCTTGCAGGATAGAGCATTTTATTTACAAGTTCCCAACCCCATACCTGTGGCTGTGACAGATAACCACAAGTAGGCTCTCATCTGTGCCCTAGAGGGACAGCGAGTCAAGTGGTGCAGAGGGGCCTCTTAGGCACTTGACACACTCTCGCACGTTCATACATAAGAACACACGAACACACAGCCACATTGGCCTCCCTGCTGTCCACAAGGAGGAGCTGGGATGCGTCTGCAGGGTGCATTTGGAGTCAACCCTGACTCTGCTGGCCTCCCGTGGAGAAAGAGCTGTAGGACCCCTGTTTCACCCAGAGCATAGTTCAGCATACAATCCCATGAAGCTGCTCCTCCTGCTCTCATGGAGAGGGAGGCTGTGGTCCTGCAGGGGCTGAAGTAGAGCTGGACAGCCCCCCTACTAATACAAAACACTTTCCTTCTCCAGAAGAATGCAGAACCTATGCAAAGCCTGGGGTGTCCTGCCAGCCTGCTCACCCACATCAAGCGCCTGCTTCTCTGGTCATCGCTATTTTACCTCTGGTCATTCCCCACATCCAGGTTCCAAGACTCAGCCAGAAAAGAAGGCAAGAGAACGGGGATGCAGAACTAAAGGCCACCCCTCACCCCCGTGCCTCGGTCTTCCCTGATGCTGCCTCTGTCCCACCCACCTCCTCACACCCTGCGGTGGGCCTGGCTGACCCTGACAGCCCCTTCCTCAAGGTAGAAGAGACCAAGACAGCCACCACTCTGCTAAGGGGATGTTACTCTCCCTCCTTGCCCCAGCACCCTCTGGTGGTTCCAAATTCTCACCTGAACGAATTGCCTGCTGCCTCCCGCTCCCTCTCTGGGCCACTTTCCCTTTCCTCTTTCTTGTTTGTTTTTGTTTTGTGTGTTAGGTTTGGGTCGGGTTCGGGTTATTTGAGAAACGATCTCATTATGCTGGCCTTGGATTATAATCCTCCCGCCTGGAGCTCGATAGTGCTGGGTCACAACCCTGCCCCCAACACCTCACAGGTATTTGCCCTTCTAAGGCACCCTCTGCTCAAGGACACCAGAACCCCAGGTGTGACCTCCACGGAACTGGTGCAGGGCCCTCCCACGTCCCAACTCACACCTTCCCAGACTCCTTACTGTCCCAGGTGGACTGGGCTCTGCCGCGCCCGCTGCCCGCACCCAGCCCGCAGCACCCTACCTGAAGCAGCAGCTGCCTCCCCTGGGCTCGCACCGCACCCCCGGGCTCACAACGCTGGGGCCGCTCAGGGCCCGGCGGAGTCCCGGGGGACTGCGGGCCGCAGGGGGGCGCGGGCTCGAGCGCCTCGCAGCACACCAGGCTCACGGTGCAGCCCATCCGGCCGGGCGCCCGACGGGCCCGGGGCGGGGACGCGGACTACCCGCGAGCCGGCCCGCCCCCAGCCCCAGCGACCTCTTGGCCCAGGGCGTCTGCGACGCGGGGAAGGAGGGCGACGCCCCCGGCCCGCCCCGTCGGAGTCCGCCTCCGCCTCCGCCGCGGCTCTGCCAGGCAGTGGGAGTGCGGGGGCCCTGCGAGGGGCGGCGACAAGGACGAAGGAGGCAGACGGTGGGGAGGGGACCCGAAGGAGCGGGAACGCGGCACGGGCGACAGCGGAGTCCCTGGGACAGGCTGAGCTAGGAGCGCGAGAAAGAGCGCCGGTGTGAGCAACGAGCGACTGGGAGACTGACATCAGAGAAGGGATCTGTCGGGGACGGAGACGGCGGCAGGGACGACGAGTGTGGGGGGATCGAGTTCTGCACCGGGAAGAAGGGCGGGACGTGGAACAGAGAACAGCAGGCTTGGGGATCGCTTCGTGCCCTGTTAACAGGTGGTTCGTCTACCTTGCAAAAGTAGTTCAAGAAGTCCCTAACCATCGATTCCCAGTTACCCAGACCAGCCCCCAGGCCAGCCTAGCCTAGAAAAAGGATGACCCCAGGATCAGGAAGCTGGGCGAGGTCAGCGAAGAGAGGCCACCCTACAAGAGTAGCCCACCTGTGGCTTCACGGATCGTTTCGCTTCCGTCCCCGGGAAGTGTGCACTAGGGCTGGAAGGAAGGCACCGTAACACTGACAAGGATCTCTCAGCTGGCTGGGGTGAAGAAGAGGGGAAGATACTTGGTGGTCGTTTGTCCTCTCTCTACCTGTGCCACCCACCTCCAGTCCAGTGACAGGAAAACAGCCAAAGAGAAACGGTAGCGCCTCGGCCAGCCTCTTCCTGCCATCTGCTGGCAACAAGACAGAAAGACAGGAGCAGGTGCCCGGGAAAGGAGACCTCTATTGGGTTTGTGTTTGACCACCAGCAGGCCCTATGCAAGATCAGCTTGAGGGAGCCACCCTTCTGCCTCAATGGCCCTAATCTTTCTCTCCTAATTCTCCCTGACCAGGGTTGGCCCAGCCTTCTGCAGGCTGGGCCTGAGTCACTCCCCAGGCAGGAGAGCTGGGAAGGGCTGTGCAGAGTCCACAGTCACAAGGGACATACTCAGGCTGCAGAACCCTGCTGCCCACACCCCAACCGGGCAGGCTTTTCTCAGGTGAGCACCGGGAATCCCTGGATTTGGGGATGGGCTAGAAGAATCGTGAAGGTCCATAGAGAACTTCTGTCTAATCTTTGGTCTACAGATAAGGAACCTGGGGTCTGAGACAGAGTGAACTGTTGGAAGATACACAGTGAGTAAGCAACAAGTCCAGGGTGGCCCTGTGTCCTCTGACTCCTCATCCTTGAGCCCCATGCACTCTCCTATTCTCTCTTTTCTTCTTTCTCCCTGTGATCCACTGCCATAGGGCTGCTACCCCACCCACAAATTCCATCACTGCTGCCCGGGACGCCGGATACCTGGGCTTTCATCCTGAACCTGTCTTTAATGCCAGGACCCTAGCCTAAGCTCATCATCCTTCAAGAGCAGCAGTGCCCATCTCTGAGTCCCAGGATCAGTTGGAGGCAGAAGGAGAGTCCCGTGAGAGAGGATGTTGGGGGTAAACCCAGGCACTGCACTCCTCACACCCAACATCAGGATCATTCCCAACTCTGCACCTCGACTTCTGCTGCTTTCCCCAGGGAACACACATTTTCCACTCAGCTGGGGCCCTGGAAAGGATGAACGTAGGTCTCAAGGCAATGACACACAGCTGAGGCTTAAGGGCCAGAGGAGAAGAGGTAATAGTTCCCTAGCTGGGTGTCCACACAGCACAGGCTTTCTGCTCATATCAAGTAAACAGATCTGAGTTCAGGTTATAGCTTTGTGATGCTGGATTGAGAGTTACCCTCTCTGTGCCCAGTCATCTTGTGTAGCAGTGCACACTGAGGGCTACCAAGGGAAGTCAGCGAGGTAAAGACGTCCGCAATGATCAGGGTGACCAACACCAAGCATGAACTGGTAAGTGGGGGCCACATTCATATCTTTATACATTGGCCTTCAAGAAGGAACTTGGATTCATCGAGGTATACTCAGTAAACCATTTCTAAATTTTTTGTTTTGTTTTGTTTTCTGAGACAGGGTTTCTCTACAGCTTTGGAGCCTGTCCTGGAACTCGATCTGTAGACCAGGCTGGCCTTGATCTCACAGAGATCCACTTGCCTCTGCCTCCCGAGTTCTGGGGTTAAAGGCTTGTGCCACCACCACCCTGCTTTTAAAAAAATTTAAAGGAAAGAAAAGAAGGAAGAGTTGTTTTTCATTCTGCCGGTGAACACATTGTGTGACCCCGGTATGTTCTCATCTCCCCCCCAACTCTGGACTCTCACCCATCTCTATATAAGGAAAGTGGGCTGAACCCAGGGGACCACAGAGAATCACATCACTTCCCAGTCTCCATGGCAGAAGAGGGGGCCATCCTAAAGATCACCGGGAACCTGAAAAGTGAGTCTGCCCTGTCAGATTTTCTTGGGGTGAGCTGCAGAAGAAGTGAGGGGTCTGAGCCGGGCGTTGGTGGCGCACGCCTTTAATCCCAGCACTCGGGAGGCAGAGGCAGGTGGATCTCTGTGAGTTCAAGGCCAGCCTGGTCTACAAAGCGAGTTCCAGGACAGCCTCCAAAACAATACAGAGAAACCCTGTCTCGAAAAACCAAAAAAAAAAAAAAAAAAAAAAAAAAAAAGAAGTGAGGGGTCTGGAGAGCATCCTCCTTCGATGCCGGGCTCTCTGATATTTGCCGTCTACCCTCCTCCTTGCAGATGCTGTCTCTGCCATCCTCCAGGGATATGGGCAAGGGCAGGGGCCAGTGACAGACACCAGCGCGGAGCTACATAGACTCTGTGGCTGCCTGGAGCTGCTGCTGCAGGTGGGACCACCCACCTTCCCTCTCTTTCTTGACCCTGTTCCTTAACTTTGAATACTCAGGAGAGCTTTCCCACATATACCCAAGCCACTGTCTTCCACGGTTCCCAGGCCCTGTCTCCTTGCTCAGCGAGCAAGTCTTTCGTGACATAAACTGTCTCCTAGAAGCTAGGACTAGTCTTAATTCTCTCCTCATTTTTACCATCTTCCTATAAACACAAAGATCCCTCCTCTGACTTCACCTCAGGACAGTGAGCTGCAGTTTTGCTGCTCTGTCTCAACCCTCATAGCACACCAGGATTGCACCTGTCTAGGGGCCTTTATCTTTGCATTTTCTCTGTCTGGAATGTTATTCCCTAGATACTTGCATGGTATCTGTTCACATGACCCTCAGGTCTGAAGGCTTGCTCAGGCTAAAATTTCAGTCTCTCTTTGCCTCTCTGTCTCTGTCTCTCTGTCTCTGTCTCTGTCTCTGTCTCTGTCTCTGTCTCTCTCTCTCACAAACACACACATTCCTTCCTTCCTTCCTTTCTTTTTGGATTTTTCCAGACAGGGTTTCTCTGTAGCTTTGTAGACCACATTGGCCTCGAACTCACAGAGATCCGCCTGTCTCTGCCTCCCGCGTGCTGGGATTAAAGGTGTACGCCACCACTACCCAGCTCACACACACTCTTTCTAGTCTTTCTTTTTCTTTTTTTTTTTCATTTTCCTTCTACGGCCACCATCACTATCTAACACATGCTTTAAGAACTCAATGTAGCCGGGCAGTGGTGGCGCACACCTGTAATCCCAGTACTTGGGAGGCACAGACAGGTGAATCTCTGTGAGTTCGAGGCCAGCATAGTCTACAGAGTGAGTCCCAGGACAGGCTACAAAGCTACAGAGAAACCCTGTCTTGGATGGGGGGGGGAGTTAATGTATTTATCCTCTGACTCCCCTACCAAGATGTAAACTTTCTGAGGTCAGTTTGTGAATGAATGAGTGTGAAGTCGGGCTCAGAGAAAGCAAATATCACACAGCCGGTAAGGGCAGAACCAGATCCCTCCCTAAAAAAAGCCTGTTTACAGGAGCCCTCTCTTCTCCCCAGTGCCTTCCCAGAAAGCCAGGGTGCTAGGGAGGTTCCAGAAGGAACCCCTGGCACACATTCCTTTCCCTCATCTTGATCCTAGTTTGACCAGAAAGAGCACAGGAGCTTCCTGGGGGCTCGGAAGGATTACTGGGACTTCCTGATCACTGCTCTGCGGCAGCATCGGGGATACACGGAGCAGACCAACTTTGTGTGCTCACAGAACAAGGTAACAGGAGCGGGAGATGAGGAAGGGGATGCACTCTGGAAGCACAGGAAAGCTCTGGTACCAGCACTGGACAAAGAATGACCAGAGGCAAACATACACCCCTTCCCTGGGTCCCTTGTCACTCATACACCACTCATACCTGCTCTGCTAGCAGAAGGCTTCTCACCTGCTCCTCACCGCTCACTGGACCTCCTAGCCTCACCTCCAGCCACACATTTCTCCTCCAACCTTGGCCCCCTCTTTCTCCTCCACTCTTGTTCCCATCTGTGCTCTCTTTGATTCGGCCCAACTCCCCATCCTGATTTCGCCCTCTCTTTGGTCCTCCCCACACCCGGCAGCTGAAGACCTCTCTGGGAAAGGGTCGCGCTTTTATCCGACTCTGCCTCGCCCGTGGACAGCTGGCTGAGTCAATGCAGCTGTGCCTCCTGAGCCCAGATCTCACTAGGTAGGACTGCCAAGCCATCATCCCTTATGTGACACTTGAGCTCACTACCCTCTGTCACCCCTAAATGGATGACTGGCCATTAGGGATAAGGGAAAGGGTGTCAGAAAAGCGAAGGGGCTTAAGACTCCTCAGTTTGGCTTGGACCTCTGTTCTCCAAGGCTGAGCTCAGCCACACCCTGCCAGGGAAGGTCCCCTGTGGTGTGCCGATCCTCAGAGGTCAAGAGTGGCAATAGCCAAATGTGCTGGTTCCTCTTCACACAGGGAATGGTATGGACCCCGGAGCCCTCTGTTGTGCCCTGAGCTCCAGGAAGACATCTTGGACTCTCTCTATGCCCTCAATGGAGTTACCTTCAACCTGGATCTGCAGCGCCCAGACCTGGATGAAGCTTGGCCCATGTTCTCAGAGTGAGTGGTTCTCAGCCTCCAACCTAAGTCATTCTTTCCTGCCCTTAAAAATTTGTTTTGAGATTATAATTGTATTGTTTCCCCCTTCCCTTTTCTCCCTCCAGACCCTCCCATATACTTTTCCTTGCCCTACTTCAAATTCATGGGCTCCTTTTTCATTAATTGCTGTGAGATATATACACACAAGCAATTTAATGTTATTTGTATGTGTGTTTTTAGGGATAACCATTTGTTATTAGATAACCAATCAGTGGGAAGACTGTTTCTCCTGCTCTCAGAATTCCTTACTTGCCTGTAATTCTTTTTGTAGGGGTGAGTCCTCATGAACTTTCCCTCATTCATATTATCATGTCTATTGTTATTGTCCTTGTTTGGTTCATATTTAGGTATTCATGTTGATGAGATTTTATTGGTGTAGACTCTGACATTCCTAAAAGATACAGCCTCAAAGCCAACTCCCTGACCCTCTGGCTCATCTTTCAACTCCCTCTTCAGCAATGATCCCAGAGTCTTACATGTAGCCGTATTGTATATGTATTGGTTGTTGTTTTCTGTAATGATTCTCATCTGTTGCAAAGACAAGTTTCCTTGATGAGGGGTAAGGACTACTCTGATCTATGTATATAAGGACAAATATTTAGAATGTAGCTAGGGATTATGCTGGTTTGGTAAAGTGATGGTTGTAGGTTCTTCTCCAAGATCTATGAGTTCATGACCCCTGTGGTAGTGGGCAAGGTTTCCCGTACCAGGCATGATTTCTCTCTTGTTGAGCATGTCTTAATTCCTATTAGAGAGCTGTTGGTTATGATCACGGTATGTGAAGCACTACTACACCCTTAGTGTTATCATGACATGTTGGTTATTGTGGTTCACAGTGCCATATCTGGGTAGAAATGTTGGTTGCTTACCCTCTTTAAAGCCTGCTTCCCTCCCTCTCTTGATCCTTGACCCCATTCTGTAAAGAGAAGCCTTTTCTTTGGCAGCCTTCCTGCCAGCCTGGTTCCAGAGCCACATCAGTCCCAAATAAACACACAGGAGGCTATATTAATTATGAAGCTGTTGGCCTTGCTTGTTTCTTACTGGCTAACTCTGACTTAAGTAACTACCCCCATAATTGTTAATCTAAGTATGTCTCTTACCGGAGAAGTTTCCGGGCTTCCTACGACATGGCGTTACATCTTGACTCTCTGTGTTTCTCCTACCCAGAGTCCTTCTGGACTCCTAGTCCCACCTATCTTGATTCCCTATTGGCCAGCAGTGTTTTATTGACAAATGCACAGGACTTCCCCCAACACCACTCTCTAGCCTTCTCTTTCCTCAAGCTAGGCCATGCTTCTAAAGACGAAATGGCAGGGTGGAAAGTGAGAAGGATGGATAGGTGATGGGATGCTAGGAGGCGATGGACATACAGATGGAGCATCGGATGGTTGGCTACGTGGGGAAAGGGAACCACTCGGGGGAAAGGTGGAAAACAGGAAGGGTAGCGGTCTGAACGAGTGACTCCAAAGCTGGGGTCGCCTCCACTAAAGGACCAAGCCAACTAAAGACGTCAGCTGTTCTGCCTCTTGGTTTCAGGTCCCGCTGCTCCAATCCCAGTCGGACCCAGGAAAGAAGACCCAGAAAGCCTGAGGCTTTCCCAAAGGAGGTGCCTCTGCCTGCCTTCACCCTGACTTGCTCCTTGGTCATCTAAATCTGCTGGAACTCCTGAGTTGAGCAGGGCCTCCTGTGGGTGTGCAGAGAGCGAAACAGAACAGACGTGGAAGCAGTGTGTGAAGCCAGTGATGGGAGAGCAGGGAGCGGGGAGCGGGGAGCAGGGAGTGGGAAGCGGTCTTGTTCTGGGAGGGGGTGGAAGAAGGAGAACAAGGGAGCTGAAGGACCTACTGGAGCTCTCAAGGGAGAGGACAATAGGGGTGACTGGAGGCTTGCAGGAAACAGACCACGGAGCCCACTTCTACTGAAACCCCCGAGCTGCGTGTTCAAATTGGCCCATGGCAGTTAGGGAAGTGACTAAAGAGCCTGATTTCTCAATTCACAACCCAGCTCTACCCCTTCCTAAACTCAGCTAAAGGCCCTTCGGTGAGTTCCTGTCCTGCCTCCTAGGGGAGTTGTGTAGATGGCTCGAGACAGCCCCATGCAACTCTGCACAAGTCTCCTGCTCTGTTCTCATGTGGCAGCTGAAGGTTGTCATCCTTCTATGAGCTTCCAGACCCCAGATGTGGCACCATTAAGGACTCAGTCTCAGACCTTGAAAGAGTTCAAGGGCTACTCATGGAGACAGATCAGGAATACACTGCAGTCTATGCTAAGTGTGCAGACAGCCTTACACATCCGTGGGTTCTGCATCCGTAGACTCAACCAACCCCGCATACAAAATATTTAGAAAAAAAGATATCATTGGTTCTGAACATTGTGAATTCTTTTTCCCTCAGAGTCCCACACACAAGGCAGTATACAACTACTTACATAGCACTGACACCGTGTGGGGTAGTAAAGTCATCTAAAAAGGACTTCAGCTTACTGGGGGATGTGCATTGGTTATTGGCAAACCCTACGCCATGCTAAAGAAGAGTCTCGAGTATCCAGATATTTGAGCACCAGTTTGAGGTTCTGGAGCCAACTCCCCTGGTATCAAGGGATGACTATAGTGTACAGATATGGTCAAGGGAAAAACAGGATCACAGAGAAGGCTCCCCTGCCCCTGCTATGCCAAGGATCGAATCCAAGGCCACACATACTAGACAAATGTTCTACCACTGAGATACATCCCCACTAGGAGAGATTTCTTGAGAGTAGTCACTTGTCTGTTTAAGATTCCATCACCATTGTATAAACTAGGAATTCTTGTTCCCCGTTTAGAGATGAGGACGCAGAAACACAAAACCAAGCAGAGCAGGAAAGGTGAAAGGAGAAGGTAGAGGAAGAATTCAGTGGGGGAAGACAAGATCAACCCAGGTGGAAGATGGTGATGCCACTGGCTGGAGGCAGGGAGGGGAGGAACTGAGATACCTGCCGGTCTTTAGCACAGATTTGTGGGTCTCCTGGGGGTGCTGCCTGAGATTATCTCGGCTCTGGTGACTTTCCCAGTAGGAGACCTCTGAATCCACTAAGAAGCAAACCATGTTGGCCCAGGGCTATGTCCCAGATCAGTGACCAGACGCTGAGATGGGACTTCTCTACAGGTGGGATGCTTCACAGGACAACTACAGGGACCAGACACCCATGGAACCAGCTGTCTACAAGATGCACCCAGAGAAGCCCGCCACAATGACCTCCCCACCCCCTTGCAACATGGCCATCTTCCCACCTTTTTGGAAAAGAAGAAAGGGGATTCTAGGAGCCTCACTTGTCCCCAGCGCATTTGGGAAACAGAAGGGGAGGGAATTCGGCTAGACCTGAAGGAGGGAAGTCCAAAGAACAGGAAATCCCTGGAGAATTCAGCACCCAGCAGCCAACCACAGAGGGAGGGGGCTAAGGAGACTCAAAGGGAGGTGGCAGGAATGGAAGATGAAGGCAAATCAAGTCTGCCAGTGACAAAAGTTCAGAGAGTAACAGAAGGGACCCAGGAAAGGGCATCAGATTGGGACCATGACCAAGGGGTGCTGGCCCCCAGCCTTCAAGAAAGGGTAGAAGACACAGCATTAGGAAACAGGCAGGGGTGGGATCAGGATTGTGTTCTGGGGCAGCCCTGGGTCCTGCAAGGCCTAGGAATAAAGAAAGGCTCTACCACAGAGAAGCCACAAGAGTGGACAGGAGTGACCAGTGTGACCAGGCAGGAGGACCAAGCGGAAGTGCACTTGCAGGAGGTGGTCAAGGTACCTATCTATTGCTCACTTTCTAACCTGGTTTGCCACTAAGGGATCTACCACCATTGCAGCCCACAGGTCGGTACAAGGGGTTGTGTGTGAAAAGACCTTCTGTAACTCAGGCTGGCCTCAGATTTGCTATAAAGCCAGGATGCCCTTGAATTCCTGATCTTGCCTCTGACTTCCCAAATGCTGGGGTTATTGGTATATGCCTTCACACAGAGCTCTACAAATCAATTTTGGCTTGTCTTCTTGGAGTTACTATCTGGGTTGCCCTTTGAAAGTCACACATTCTTCAGGTCCCGGGGTGCCCCTTCTCATGATCGCTTCCTGTAGGACCTACTTCACTCATCAGTACTTCCTGCCTAGCCATGACAACACTGAGTTAGGGACCACATCCCCGCGAGCCTTTTGGGTCACAAAGTTCAGGCTCACTTGCGAGGGCAAAGGTCTCCCAGTGTCTAAGCTCTTTTGTCCTATTCTGGACTAGTCACGTTTTGACATGCTTCTCCCAAAAAAGCTTTGACATGCTTCTCCCAAGATGGCTTCCAAGATGTCTCTCGGCCTCCTTCCTAGCCAGACTTCCAGGTCCAAGAACTTGGCGATTACTAGAAAAGAAGTGGCAACCCCAGACTCACCCAGCTCCCAGACGCATGGCTAAAACCTCCTAGGGAGTGCATCTGGTGGCCCCAAGCTGGGGTCATTCTCTTTCTTGTCCCCAGGACCCCAGGTATGAGCTCCAGCTGGCAAAGGAACATGCCCAGCGCCAGGAGCAGCAGCTGCGGGCACAGGAAGAATCGCTGCAGGCGCTCCAGGAGCAGCTCAGCAGGTAACCTTGGCAACACCAGCGTGACTGGGATGCCAGAACTCATAAGTATCTCAATGTACTGGGTGCTGTGCTGGGCACGACTCCAGGACACTGAAGCCTAGGCATCAATCCTGATCCCATGAGGTCCACAGTTCCTCTCCTCCCCAGCCTCCCCTGAACCCCAGGAGACACCCCTGCCCCCCATCCCCTCCCATCCCTGTGCTCCTCCCATGCTTCACCCTGGCTCCTGCTGCCTCTTCTGGGTGCACCTCTGTCTCCTTAATCTGCTCTGGCTCCACCATGTCTCCCTCACATGATGTTTAAAGATAGGATTCCACTCTGTAGCCCGGGTTGTCCTAGAACTTATGACAATTCTCCTGCCTCAGCCTCCTGGGTGCTGGGATAACAGGCATAAACTGCTGTGCCTGGCTTTGTCCCTCATTTTAAACTGTCCCTCAGTTTGTTGTTATTATTACTGTTCTCTGCTATACAACCTTTTCAGCCTTTTTGGCCTCCTGATAGCCATAACAGTGGCTGCCATTCACCCAGAACTTAACATAAGTCACCCAATGTCAGCTTGTTAGCAGAGAGACCCTGAGAGCCAAACCCTGTGGCTGATTCTACAGCAGTGGGCTTCCCTGCTGTTTTGCGTTGTTGTTTAGTCATTCCATGCAGCTCATGCTCACTTCCAATCTGCGGTCCTTCATCTCGGTCTCTCAGGGCTGAGACGGGCAATCCTGCTCCCCCATGCCTGGCTCCCTCAGCCAATTTTTTGTTGTTGTTGTTGTTGTTACATAGCTCAGCTGCCCTGAAACTTGTCATGTAACTAAGAATGCTTGAGCTTCGGGTCCTCCTGGCACGGACTGATGTGCCCGGTTTATGTGGTACTAGGGATCAGACTTAAGGCTCTGTGTCTGTTGGGCAAGCATTCTGCCAAGCCAGCTACATCCTCAGTCCCCCCCCCTTTTTTTTTTTTGCTGTTTTTGTTTTTAACACAGTCTCTACATCAACAGGAGGTTGGTCCCAGGACCCCAAGAGAAACTGAAACCCATGGCTGTTAAAGTACTTTGCATAAAGATAGTGTAGGGTCTGCAGGGAAATACCAAGCATCCTCCCTGTGCTATAGGAACCTCCATAACTTGGTCTGAATGCTGTGAAAATAGTTGTGCCACTACATTGTATAAGGAGCCATAGGAAGACAAAAAATCAGACATGTTCAAAACATACAGCTTAGGTTTTTTATTTGTTTGTTTTTGTTCCTTAATGTTCTTAATTCATGGTTGGTTAAAACCAGAGACACAGATACAGAGAACTGGCTAAATTCCATTCTCTCTCTCTCTCTACCAAGTAGCTCCATGTTCCCTTCTTTGCCTTGATCTCATGGCCCCAAAGGCATTATCTGTCACAACCCTTCCTGTTTTAAAAGTCTACTCCATGCAAAGACCTTCCAGAGCCTGCCTTTGGTCTTCAAGGGTCTGCATGCTGCCTCTGTCTCTAGAGGACCACATAGTACTTTCTCCAAGCAAGGTCAGGGAACAGTCCCACCCTTGCCACAAACTGAGTGTTTGTGACTCATGCTGAATCACTGGGAAGTTTGCTGTCTGTGTATTGAACAGCTGAGAGCCCAGACTCCAACCCAAAGCCCCTTGGACTCCACCCAATACTCCCCACCCGAACTGCTCCTGAGACCAGCAAATACTCTGGTGACTCAGATCTTAAGTGAAAGTGGGGGTCTTGGCCATGCAAGAGCCTCTGTGGCTTCAAGAAAAAACTGGTAGAAGCAGCTAAGAGGCTCCAGAGAAATGCTGTAGCATCAAACTTCTTCCTGTATTGGAGGGCACTGTCTCACAGACCTCTGTCTCCCTGCCACCAGTCACTCAGTCATTCCAAAACACTCATTCCAAAACACTATGGGCGCCCATTCTAAAACCAAAATACTCTTGTGGGCAAAACATAAAATCCCTGCCTTCATGTTGCTCGCAGTACGTAGGAATCTGAAGGGGAAATACAGAGCAATGGTTTGAGGTGGCTTTGCTGTTGTTGTTATTATTATTATTTGTTTATCTTATGCTTAGGTTGGAGAATGAGTGCACGTGAGCGTGATTGTGGGTGTGAATGTGGCATGTGCTACGGCATACATGTGGGGGTCAGACAACAACTGAGTCAGTTCTCTTCACCATGTGGATCCTAGGGACTGAACTCAGGATGTCAGTCTTGGCAGCAAGCGCCTTTACCTGCAAAGGTATCTCCCCAGCCCCTGGAGTACAGGTCTGTAGAGAAAAAGAAATAGGGAAGGAGAATGGGGAAAGTGACCACTGTGACTTTGAGAGGGTGGTGTGGCCGTTGAATGCCTCTCAGAAGCTCTGGAGTTTGCATGAAGACATGAAGGAAGTAAGGAGCCAGACTTTTAGACACCAGGTAGAAAGATGTTCCAGGCAGGGGACAGAACAGGAGGGACAAAGGTCCCCAGGTGGGGATTGCACAGCAGGGTTAAGGAGAATTGTAAAGTCTGGTGGACAATCCCATCTTCAAGAGATCCTGGGAAGTCATCAAAATAACCTTGGCTTTAAATCAAAGTAGAACAGGAGCCATTATAGAGTCCAAGCAGAGGAAGGGCATGGTCTGATATATATGCTTTAAGCCGGGCAGTGGTGGCACACACCTTTAATCCCAGCACTTGGGAGGCAGAGGCAGGCAGATCTCTGTGAGTTTGAGGCCAGTATAGTCTACAGAGCAAGTTCCAGGACAGGCTCTAAAAGCAACAACACCTGTCTCGAAAGAAGTTTTTAGTATAGTAACAGAGTTGTACAGCCATCAGTACCATCAATTTTACAGCATTGGTGTCACTCCCTGAAGAATGAATGCCTGTGCCCATTGGCAGTCATTCTCCCACTTACTTTCAGTTCATAGACTGGACCAGGCTGACCCTATGGAACAAGACTAGAGGGTTCTTTCCTCACCCCACTGGGGCCAACATGGCCTCCATCATGTTCCTGGAACCTGCTATGCCCAGTCCCACCTAGGGCTTTCCACCCTGCTGGTCCTTTTCCCTTCATGCAAACATCAGCAGCTCCCAGGAGGTCTAACTTCCAGAAAGCTTCTTGGTAAACAAGTGTCTTAGTTGGGGCTTCTACTGCTGTGATAAAGTACCATGACCAAAAGCAACTTGGAAAGAGTTTATTTCATCTTACAGTTCCACAGAACAGTGGAACTAAGGGAAGTGAGAGCAGGCACTGGAGACAGGAGCTGATGCAGAGGCCATGGAGATGTGCTGATTATCAACTTGCTCGTTCGGGGTCTGTTCAGCCTGCTTTATGCCATTCAGGACCACATGCTTGGGGGTGGGCACACCCACAGTGATCTGGGCTCCTATGGAGGCATTTTCTCAATTAAGATTTCATTCCTGACGTGTGTCAAACTGACATAAAAACTAACCAGCACAACAGGAGGAGAGCAGAGGTATTTAGCCCGGGCCGCTGACAGAGGGCATGCAGCTGCTGATTTGTGGGTACATTTTGAAGCAGGGATTCCTGGGAGACTGGCTGTAGGTCTCAGAGAAAGAGTCAGGAACAACTATTCTCAGAGGTGGGGAAGACTGGGACAGATGGACTCTTGTGGGAAGTCCAGAGCAGAGCTTGGAACCTGTAAAGCCTGGGACACTGTCAGACCTCCAAGTGAGGGCTGTTGGGCAAGAAGTCAGGCGTGACATGCTGGAGAGAGGGTGGCCTGAGAGTTAGTGGAGAGTCGTTCCCGGCTGCAGATGTACAAGCACTTCCCAGACCCAGGAGCCAGGCATTGAGCCCACCACTGTGCAAAGGGAACATGGGCATCCAGCTGGTGACAGGGGTTTACCACCAGCCAGTCCAAATTCTACAGGTACATTCTCTCTACCGGCTGTGTTTGCTGTACCTGTGTGATGTGAGTGGGTAGGAGACAGGTGTACTACAGCAAACAAAACCAGGAAGTCCATCCTAAAAGATAGAGAGGTTTGACAGGAAGTCATTTGCTCTGCCCACCCACTACCCACTCAGCACTGGTGACCAGGGCCCCGGGTGTCTGAAAGTGTGGATAAGACTAAAGAATTCAGAGCTGGTAGACAATACCGTGTCCAGACTTCTGATCCTCTCACCACGCCGTGTGACCTGAGGCGAGCGTGATACCCTGTTCAATCGATTGTCTACGCTTCTGTCTTGTAAAACGAGACTCACACTGCCCGTTTGATGGCGTTGTGAAAACTGAATGGAGACAGGCTATGGTGTTCAATGCCTGGCGTGTACTAGGGGCTCAAGACACCTTTGCCCCTCCCACATCCGCTCCCATCACCCCTGCTCGAATGATTCCAGTGGCTTCCTCTGGGGCCCTGCTGACCCCCCTACTTTTCTTGACCTCTTCCTGGGATCCCTGCCCAGTAACTTCTTTCAGTGACTCAGGCAGACAGACCACTGCAACTCACACATCTGCAAGGCTGACTTCAATGCCATATTGTCTCAAATGACTCCCCCAGCACCTTCTATAGTCTCTATCTTGATCTCTGGTGGGGTCTGTCACTAAACTTGGCTGAATTACCCTAAGTCCCACAGGAGTCATGGGTGTAGCCGTCTTACTGGCCCCTAAAATAGCCACCAGCACACAATAGGGGTCTTATAGGGTTCCCTCCCACCTAACCAACAACCACCCCATGGTGGTCACAAAAGGACCTAGGCTCACAACAAGCAAGAGAACTAGAGGAGGGAAAAAATGTTGATTAGCACCCCCCACAGGAGCCGAGAGGTCAGCAACTAAGAAAAGTCCCGACAAGGTCTGCTGGGCCTTTTGGAAGTTCGGTTCTTGGTGAGATTTGAAGGTGCACCCAGCATTCGGTCTTGGGACCCACTAACCAGCTGTACTTTAAAAGTCAATAATTCAAGGGTGGGGGTGGGGGGTATAGTTCAGTTGGTAGAGTACCTGCCTAGCAGGCACAAGGCCCTAGATTTGATTCCTAGACTCGCTAGCATCTACCCACTGCTGTGGCTAGTAACCCTCCCAACCAGATCATGGAGTGAGAAGCTTAGGCCATTCTACTTTCAATTTAGTCAACTTCTTGGAACCTTCTAGAAAACCACTAACAACAACAAGAAAAGGCAAGAATAGAACTGGGGCAGTTCCAAACCCAAAACGGAGACAGAAATTTAGGAAAGCCATGTTTTCCCTGTTTTCCCTATTGCATTTTAAATTGAAAAGACAATATAACATACCTTCTAAAAATACTTTAAAGCAAGATAATCACCCCAAGGCCTCCACCTCTCCCCACATGCGGTCGTTTCCAGCTGGTCATCGTGTTCCCAGCCTAGATTGCTAGGCATTCACCCTGCTTTCAGACAGGTCTCCCATAGTATACCTTTCCAGAGAGTTACGTTTTAAAGTGGAAATGTTAAAAGGGAGGGAGGGAAAGAAGGAAGGAAAGATGAGGAGGGAGGGAAAGGGAGAGGGAGGACAGAAAGGAGAGAAGGAAATGCTCAGTAGCTCCCTCTACAGGAACACTCAAGGTTAGGCCCTGTTTCTATTTCTCTACAATTGCTGAATCTGTCTATAGGTACTCAGTTCAGTGTGTGGTATACATGTTTCGTGTGTGTGTGTGTCTGTGTGCACACATGCACATGCACTGAAGAGAGATGATGGGTATTTGTAGTGTGTGCAATATGTAGTACACATGATGTATAATGCATGTGTGTTACATGACTCTGTATGTTTGTATATGTAGATGCTGTATCTATATGTAGGCTGGCTTCTCCAGGCGCTCCCATCACTGGTTCTGAGCCTTTCTCCTAAAACTGAGTCTCCTGTTCCCAGGTGTCAGGAAGAAAGAGCCCATTTGCAAGTGATGCTGGAACAGAAGCAGCAGGAGGCTGAGAGGAGAGTCACCCTGTATGAGAAGGAGCTCGAAGGGCAGAGGGACCTGGTCCGGGCCATGAAAAGGAGGGTGCTGGAGCTGATCCAGTAAGAACGGGACTGGGGGCTGGAACTGGGGTGGGAAGCAGCAGTGGTAAGAAGTGTGGAGGCCATGCTTGAAGACCATGCCACTAACAGCTCTCAGGTTCTAGACCTTTCATATGTAAACTTGTTTCCGTCTGTTAGTGACCTCATACCGTCACTAATTACATGTCGCATGTTACAGAGGCAGAAACTGAGGGTCAGTGCTGATGTGGCCACTAAAGACAGACAGCATGTAAACCACAGAGTCCTCTGACACTAATGCATGCTCTCGCCTCCAGAACTGCCCTCGGTCTCCCATTATGGTTAGAAGAAATCCCAGTCTCTTCCAGCTCATGAGTTTAGAAGGAACTGAAAGGAGGGAGAAATGTAGAGAAGTGACCACAAGCCTACACCTACCTGCCTACTGGACTTCCTTAGGCCTCTGGGCCTATGGGTCCAGCCTGGAGCAGCTGTTCTAGGTGCCACAGGGTTTATTTCAAACCTCCAAGCCCACTGAGATGGGGGAGACATGTAAAGCACACTAGCCCTTCTGTCAGGTAGGAAGGTAACAGACACATGCGTGCCTCCACAGACGTGGACACTCACACACATGTGCACTCCTTCCATGCAGCTCAGGGGGGCAACACCACTGGTCTGAGGTTCCACAAAATGAGCAGAGTGCTGGAGTCATCCATAACTAAATTCTTGTGGGTAGAACTCACACGTTGACAATGAAAAGAGGCCAAGGTCAGCTTGGAGGAAACTAAAATAATTTAAGGTGGACAGATAGAGGGACAAGCCTGATGACCTGAAAAAGAGTCCCAGAGCCCAAGGTGGAAGGCGAGAAGCAACTCCTGAAAGCCTGAAAGCTGCCTTCTGACCTCACGTGTGTACACAGGCAGGCCTGTCATCCTAGCGCCGGGGAGGGGGGAGCAGCGGGGTTGTGTGTTCTAGAGCAGCCTGGGCTGTAGTGAGACCCTGTCTCAGAAAAGATAGACAGACAGACAGACAGACAGACAGACAGACAGACAGACAGACAGACAGAGCGAGAGATACGAATGTTGATTTGTTTAATTCACCAAAAGGATTAGCAGCCTGGGCTGTAGTGAGATCCTATCTCAGAAAAAAAAATGACTACTTATATTTTTTCAATTCCCCAAAAGCGTTAGAAAATAAAGACAAGCCAGATGTGGAGGTGCCCACCTTTAGTCCCAGCACTGGGGGCACAAGGGATGGGGTGGGGGGAGAGAGGTGGGCAGAGCTCTGTGAGTTTGAGGCCAGCCTTGTCCTCAGAGTTCCAGGGCAGGCAGGGCAGGCAGGGCTGTTACACAAAGAAGCCCTGTCTCAAAAAAAACAAAACTAACTAACTAATTAGTTAAAAACAGGCTCCCAGAAACAGGATAAGCAGGTGTAAGTGACTAGAGAAATAGGAATCAGTGGGTGAGGAGTAGGAAGATGGCTCAGTGGATAAATGCTTGCCATGTAATCATGAGGACCAGAGTTAAGATCCCTAGCATTTATGTTAAGAACCAGAAGTAGCATGCCTACAAACCCAGTACTAGAGAGAGCAAGAGGATCTCAGGGCTGGTTGTTCACCTAATCTAACCAAATAGGTGAGCTCTGGGTTCAGTGAGAGATGCTGTCTCAAAAATCAAGGTGGAATGTAATTGAGGAAGATGCTCAATGTCAACCCTGGCCTTCACAGGCATGCACATGAACATGTGTGCATTCACCTGGGCATGCGCGCGCGTGCGCACACACACATACACACACACACACACTCACATGCACGGCAGTCTAGGAGTCCTAATACCCTCTCCAACTGGCAGAGGTTTCCAAAAGAAGAAACTGAAATTAAGTAGAAAATATTACAAAGATTAAAATACGCATTTTCAGGCCCTGATGGACCCCAGTCTTTAGATCTCACTGAATGCTAAGCACAATAAGCAAAAGGGGGAAATTTGCTGTTCATACCTAGATAAGGCATTGTGAAGTTTCCCAAAAGCAAAGGGAAACATTATTTCTAAATTATCTGGAGGAAGACACAAAACCCTTAAGGATATGAAGACTCAACGTGTATCTGTGATGCAGCAGCTCTCAAGTTCTCCGAAAGGCCTACTCTTAAAGTAGAATTTCATGTCCAGATAAACCATAAACTAAATGATGAAAGTGATAGCCAAAGACATTAATCAGACGGGTCTCAGGAAATTCAACTCCTACACAGTCTTTCTTAAGAAGTTCATAGAGGATGTGCTCCAGAAAAAAAAAAAAAAAAGGAAGCGAGCCAAGAAAGGAGGAGATGTAATTCGGGGAGCAACAGTTCCACCCAGGAGAAAAAAAAGGGAATCACCACACGGAGGGGAAGAGTCGGGAGAACACTTGCTGTGCTGAAAGACTCGGGGCAAGTCAGGCCCAGATCAGGCACAGCAAGTGGTGTGCGCCTGAATTACCAGTACAAGGAAAACAGAGGAAGGAAAAGCACGTGTTCAAAGCCAGCCTGGACTACATAGAAACAACCTGTGAACAACAATAGTGATGGTAGTGGTAGCAGTAATAATAATAATAATGAGAAGAAAAATAGTATGTTAAAGGCAGGTGATGCAATGAGTCAAGACAGACACTTAGAGGCCTGGAGAGATGGCTCAGTGGTTAAGAGCACTGGCTGCTCTTCTAGAGGATCCAGGTTTGATTCCCAGCACCCAAAAGTAGCTCACAACTGTCTGTAACTCCTGTCCCAGAGGATTAGCCTCCTGGGGCCCTGAATAAATGTATGCACAGACATTCGTGCAGGCAAAACACCCTTACACATGAAATAATGATAAAAATAAAATGAAAAGAAAGACAACTAGGAAAGGCTGGAATGTGACTCACACCTATAACTCTAGTACTCAGGAGACTGAAACAGGAGGACTGCCCCTAGTTCAAGGACAGCCCCAGGCTACAGTCAGAGATCCCACCCCCACTTTCAAAAAAGGAATGATAGGGCTGGCAAGATGGCTAGGCAGGCAAGGCACTTGCCGAGTTCAGTTCCTGAGACCCACATGGTGGGAGCAGAGAACCAAGTCAGGGAGTCCTCTGATCTCCTTGTGTGCATGGTAGTATGTCTTCACCCCCACACACACACACAGGGAGAGAAAGACAGCATAATAAATAAATCAATATAGCTTTAAAAACACAATGTATTTTTTAGGAAACGTGTATATTATCTAATAACAAATTCTACTCATGTGTCCTATTCTTTTTGTCTGTTTTTTGCAATGCTGGGAACTGAATCCAGTACTGGTCCTAGGGAAGTCCTCTAGTGTTGACCTGTGGCCTCAGCCTCCGGCCTTCTTCAGTGCTAGAATATCGTCTGCTGATAATGCACAAAAGGGCGGTGGTGGCACATGTCTTTAATCCCAGCCCTCTGGAGGGAGAGGCAGGAGGATCTCTGAGTTCAAGGTCAGCTCTTGGTTTACAGAGTGAGTTCTAGGACAGCCAGGGCTACCTATACACAGAAACCTTATCTCAAAAAAAAAAAGAAAGAAAGAAAGAAAGAAAGAAAGAAAGAAAGAAAACAAAACAAAAACAACAATTGAAATGATAAAACAGGCTCTCTCTGGTTGGGGTTACATGGGTTGGGGTTACATGGGTTGGGGTTACATGGCAGCCACTGGGGGCAAAGCGAGAGCCTCAGAGCCTTGGAGACACAGCTGCCTCCGACCCTGGACGCAGCCCCGTACTCTCTGGATGAGTCGGAGGAGTCCCGTTGTATCAGAGTAAGATGGACAGTAGCTTTGATTGTGACTGTGGTGAGCTGGGGCCACCTGATCACTAACAAAAGATACTGTCAGCCACCATCACCAGGGCTTCCTGTTGAAACACAGCAATAAAGGAAGAGAGGAAGCAAAAGGAACCAGTGCTTCCCAGCGCCTCAGGATGCTGCTCAGGACCAGTCCAACACTGAATGTATCTGCACTGTGAGAGGATGTCCACGGAGGCCTGCCCAGTGCATATTTATTCACAGTTTTGTCCCGTGTTAAGTCGATTTGCACAGTAGATCTGAGTGCATAGTATGTCATTTCATTCCGTTTGAGTTTCTTGAGAGTTTTCTTTAAATGTCAGCAGAGTTGCTGCCCTTCCTTGAACTATGAGCACTGTAATCGTTTTAATTCTCAGTATGAGGTTTTTGAGCTTTAAGTCTGAGGGGAACTCAGTGGGCCTGGTTGGCGCCTGCAATGAACATCAAGAAACCATCGTGCTGTGGAAACAAAACTATTTTTCTCCCTTTTTGAAAGATCTTTCCTTCCAGTACCAGTTTTCTTCTTTGTTTACACAAGCTCAACAATTTGAAAGGAAAGGCAATTACTGTAAGGGTTTCAAAATAGCAGAGAAATTTGAAAGTCTCATGAACATTCATGGTCCATGTACCAAGTCTAGGTACATGGACTTAAAACTTGGCTTTTTCTGCTGTAGACAATGTCTGTGACAAAAGAGTAGCCATCAAGAAAATTGTCCTCACCGATCCCCAGAGCATCACACATGCTCTCCGTGAAATCAAAATTATTAGAAGACTTGACCATGATAAAATTGTGAAAGTGTTTGAGATTCTTAGTCCCAGTGGAAGCCAGTTAACAGATGATGTGGACTCTCTCATGGAGCTAAACAGTGTCTACATTGTTCAGGAGTACATACATGGAGACGGACTTGGCAAACGTGCTGGAGCAGGGTCCTCTACTGGAAGAGCATGCCAGGCTTTCCATTATCAGCTGCTACGAGGGCTCAAGTATATTCTTTCTGCAAACGTACTACACAGAGATCTCAAGCCAGCTAATCTTTCCATTAACACTGAAGACTTGGTGCTGAAGATAGGTGACTTTGGTATGGCACCGATCATGGATCCTCATTATTCCTACAAGGGTCACCTTTCTGAAAGATTGGTTACTAAATGGTACAGATCTCCACAACTTTTACTTTCTCCTAATAATTATACTAAAGCCATTGACATGTGGGTTGAGGGCTGCATCTTTGCTGAAATACTGACTGGTAAAACCCTCTTTGCAGCTGCACATGAACTTGAACAGATGCAGCTGATCTTAGAATCTATTCCTGTTGTGCATGAGGAGGATCGTCAGCAGCTTTATAGTGTGATTCCAGTTTACATTAGAAACGACATAACTGAGCCACACAAACCACTAACTCAGCTGCTTCCAGGAATTAGTCGAGAAGCACTAGATTTCCTGGAACAGATTCTGGCGTTCAGCCCCATGGACCAGCTGACAGCAGAGGAAGGACTTTCCTATCTTTACATGAGCATTTATTCTTTTCCAACAAATGCGCCAATTTCAAGCCATCCTTTTCACATAGAAGATGAAGTTGACGATATTTTGCTTATGGATGAAACACACAGTCACATTTATAACTGGGAAAGGTATCATGATTGTCAGTTCTCAGAGCATAACTGGCCTATTCATAACAACTTTGATATCGATGAGGTTCAGCTTGACCCAAGAGCTCTGTCTGATGTCATCGATGAAGTAGAAGTTCAAGTTGATCCTCGAAAATACTTGGATAGAGACTGACAGAAGTATCGGGAGGATCCCGCCTTTGACACTTGCTATTCTGCTGAGCCTTGCTGGCAGTACCTGGATCACCACTAGACCAAATACTGTGATCTGGAGTGTAGCCACACCTGTAACTACAAAACAAGGTCATCATCATACTTAGATAACTTGGTGTGGAGGGAGAGTGAAGTTAACCATTGCTATAAGCCCAAACTTATAGATCTTTCCAACTGAAAAGAACAAAGTAAAGAAAAATCCGATAAGAAAGGCAAGTCAAAGTATGAGAGGAACGGATTGGTCAAAGCACAGCTAGCGCTGGAGGATGCGTCCCAGCAACTGGCAGAGAAGGAAAGGGAGAAGAGCCAGAGTTTGACTTTGACTCCTTCATTGCAGCAACTATCCAGCTTAGTTCCCAGCATGAGCCTACTGACTTTGTTGACAAGTTAAATGACTTGAATAGCTCAGTGTCCCAGCTAAAATTGAAAAGCTTGATATCTAAGTCAGTGAGCCGGGAGAAGCAAGAAAAGGGAATGGCTAATTTGGCTCAGTTGGAAGCCTCGTATCAGTCCTCTTGGGACAGCCAGTTTGTGAGCGGTGGAGAGGAGTGTTTCCTCATCAGTCAGTTCTGTTGTGAGGTCAGGAAGGATGAGCACGTGGAAAAGGAGAGCACATACACCAGCTATTTGGACAAGTTCTTTAGCACGAAGGATGATTCTGAAATGCTAGAAACTGAGCCAGTCGAGTAAGGGAAGCGTGGGGAGAGAGGACGTGAGGCAGGGCTTCTGAACGGCGATGGGGAGATCCTCCTGAGCAAGCAGCTGGAGTCCACAGGCACCCCACAGTTCCACAGTCCAGTGGGGTCCCCACTCATGTCTATCCAGGCCACATTAACACCTTCCGCTATGAAATCTTCCCCTCAAATCCCTCACAAGACATACAGCAGCATTCTGAAACATCTGAACTAAACACTCAGCAGACATTTCTCTTTGTTCTTCATAAAATGTATTGTGTCTTTTTTATCACTAATGTTTTAAGTCATTTTTTTACTTGAATAAGAAGGTGTCATTAATTTGCAAGGATTTTTTTTCTTGGTTCTCAGTTTGTAAAATGCAGACTTTTTTTCCCATGTGAGTTAGTTTTCATTTGAACTGGCGTGTCATTTGCACACACACTACACAAAGACTAGAGCAAAACAATGTAGAACAGGAGGAGACTAGATGCGCTAGGGTGAATAGACATTCTCAAGACCGCTGGCCTGCTTTACAGGAAACAAAACCTTGCCTTGAAACTTACACAGTGAGACTGTACATATTTGCATGAAAAGATCTAGTTTTTCCTGAAACATTTTTCATTCAATAGTATTTTCACGTTTTTCATACTGTACACATTTCTTAAGACACATGATACCAGCAGCAACTGAAAACAAATGCTGAATTTGGTACACACGTGTTATCTACCTCAAGGTAACAAAAGTATGTGGTGAAACATAAACCACCCATAGTGCTCCACGGCATATGCACTTCTATCTAGCCAGCGTTTATCGCAGTAAACTATTGAGATTCTCGCTCACCGTTTATAAGTGTCCTGGTATTCATTCTATATGTGGAGTGTTAAATGCATCACATCTTATTTATTTTTAGCAAATCAGTATATTTTCTGTATTTAATTATAAAAGTAACTTCGTTATTTGCAACTGCCCCTTTTTCCATTTGGCTCTGTGGTTTGTTGCCTGCCAAACTGATGACTTGATGTCGGCTTGTCCTGAGCTGTCCATGTACGTTAAGTAAAGTACTCACTGTGTATAGGAATCTGTATTTTGGGGGTACTTGATCTATCTACAAAGAAAAATTAGGGAGTTATTATAAAATGCTCCTAGAAGTCTTAGTTGTGTTTATTTTTTAAAAACTTGTAGTATTAGACTTGTGTACATGGAAGTAATTAAGGTACATCATTATTGTAGTTTAAACATTGTACATGATAAGCCTCCTCCTGTTTTTACTGTGTGTTTTATTGAATGATTTATTCCTCATCCCTAGGCAAGCATGAATAAAATTAAGTTAAATGTTAAAAAAAGAAAGAAATGATAAAACAGAGTGTGTAACCTAGAGAAATGGCCAGTCAGGAAAGCACTTGCCACAAAAGTATGAGGACCTAAGCTGATATCCCCTAGCACCCAGAATTAAAGCTAGGCATGGCGGTGTACACATGAAATGTGTGTCAGCACTGGGGAAGGCATACACAGAAACCCCAAAGCTCATTAGCCAGCCATTGTAGCCCAATCAGTGATCTCCAGACTCACTGAGAAACCCTTGTTTCCAAAAGGGTGGAGGGCGACTTCTGGCCTTCACACACAGGCATGTGTGCATACACAGACAAATATGCAGATATCCACCACAGATGGAGATACACACACACACACACACGCACACACACACACAAATGGAATGTGAATGCAATGTTGCATAGTAGAAAAGATTCAACTAGCAAGTTCTGTGACAACGAGCCTGTCCCACATCTGTGCTTTGGGATGTGATGGTTGCTAAGCACGGGAAGAAGTCGCAAGCTTGAGATACTGAGCTGGTGTAACTGAAGTTCTCCTATTATTTGATTTACATGAAAGCAAACTCTCGGCTAGTGGCCTCCACACTGGTTGCTTTAGTAGGTAATAAGTTGGGGGTGGGGGACTGAAGGGAAGGGAGGCTTGCAGAATGGGCTAGAAGCCACAAGGTATTGCTCATGGTTAGCAGAAGGAGACTATAGAATTATATATATCCTGTGAACTAACAAGAGTGACTGACAGAGGAACCCAAACTAGGGACCCGACCACATTGGGAGGAAGGAGAAGCTGGTGGGAACGATAACAAATAAGATGACTCCTCCACGATTAAGGGATGGAGATCCATAGAGAACATTTTCTACCATAGGAAGTATGTGAACCTGTTACTTAAATGTGGAAGGAATGCCAAGGAGAAATGGTTTATCACTGGAAAAGGAAGGGTAGGAAGGTACAGCTTGATTTTTTACTTAAACACTTTTTGTTGATTGTTGTGTGTGTGTGTGTGCACATGCTTGGCAGGGGCAAGTGTGTCAGAGGACAACTTTGTGCAGTCCATCCTCTCTTTTCCACTTTTGTGAAGATTCCAGCAATCAGACGGAGGTTGCCAGGCTTGTGTAACAAGTACTTTTACCCTCTGAGCCATCTCACAAGCGCTATTTGCACTTTTAAATATTTATTTAAATATATGAGCGTTTTGTCTGCATACAAACAATACACACACGCACGCACGCACACACACACACACACACATACACACACACACACCACTGATGAGAGCTACAGAGCTTGGTCAGTCAGTAAAGTGCTTGCCATGAAAACATGAGAATTAGAATTCAATCCCCTAAACACATATAATCAATCTCAATGCTAAGGAAGCAAAGACAGACAGATCTATGGGACTCACTGGCTAGCCAGCACCACCTTGGCAAGCTTCAGGCCAATGTGAGACTCTATCTCCTCCATCACCACCTCCCCTTCTCTCTTTTTCTCTCTCTATGTCTCCCACTCCACCCCCTTCATCAGTGAGAAGGACCACCAGTGGCAGAGGCTCCAGCAGCTGTCTACTGTGGCCCCTGGACACTGCATGGGCTGCAACAAGGTCTTCAGGCGTCTGTCTCGGCGGTATCCTTGCAGGTAACAGGAAGGCACAGTGTCTGGGACAGCCCTCAGTCCCTTGCCTACCCAGGGAAGAAAGGACCAAGGGAAATGCCTGGTTTTGTTTGATTTGTTTGGTTTTTAGGAACTTTCTTTTTAACATTTATTTCAGTGTATGTGTGTGTGAGTATGTGAGTGTGAGTGTGAGTGTGTGTGTGTGTGTGTGTGTGTGTGCTCCCCTAGAAGCCAGCCCAGGCTTCCCCTGTCTCTGCTCCCCAGGCTCTGTGGAGGCCTGGTTTGCCATGCCTGCTCTGCAGACTACAAGAAGAGAGAACACTGCTGCCCAGCCTGTGCCCAACGGGAAGAAATCCAGATCACCTGACCAAGATGTCAAGAGCAACCAAAAAACAGCCACCACCCCCCTCCCCAGTTCACTCCCTCCCTGAAGTCTGACCACTTTTTTCCTCTGGAAGCTGGTGATCCGAGGCCCCAGCACTACTGTGAGGGGTAGAGGGTACAGTCCAAAGATAGACCTAGCTCTGCCTTTCCTGTTGAAGGGGCTGAGTGGAACATGACTTAGCTCTAGCAGCTTTGTGTCTGCTGTGAGGAAGACAGGCTACGAACTCTGTAAAGTCCTTAGAGGCACCGCAAGTCCTTACGGTAACCATGAATAAGAACAGCCCAGGTTACTAGTGTTAGCCACACTCCCCTTGCCCTACTACTCACAAGAAGTGAAGCCTCTTCCATCTCCCCCTCCAATCTACTTCAGGTATCATTGGTTTGTCTCATTTCTCACAGGGGTGCTGTTTACATATAATAAGCATTGCACAAATCTGCATCTCCATACACAGGCATCTGCTCCAAAGTGTTCTCACCCTCCCCAAACCCCTGCCTCTATGCCGAGGCAACCACTGACCCTGCCTCATGGCACCAAAAAGCACAGGTTCTTTCTAGAAATTTGCAGAAATAAAATTGTGCAGTTCCCTCTTTATTGCTGCCTCCACTCAGCATGATTGGTTTGGGATTTGTCTAGGTGTTGCATATAACTGTAGTTCTTTCCTACAGTGCGTGCGTGCGTGCGTGCGTGCGTGCATGTGTGTGTGTGTGTATGTATGTAATGCAAGCAGCATTCATGATTCATATGGAGGCCAGAGGACAACTTGTTGGAGATTTTTTTTTCTTCAGCCATGTTGGTCCCCAGAACCAAACTTGCATCAAGGTTAGCAGAAAAGTGCCTTTGCCTTCTGAGCCTTCTCACCAGCCCCCATGGTTCCTTTCTATTTTTCCACTGTCAGGATTTATTTACACATTCACCTGTTGCTTCATATTTGAGTGGTTTCCTGTTGGTAGTCAGTACCGGGCAGTTCCTGTGAGCTTCATGCATAGCCCTTGGTAGGTCCACACTTTCGTTTCTCCTTGTAAAATACCTAGGATGAAATGCCTGGCACCTGAGGCTTTTGGAGGTGAAATGCACCTGCAAGTGCTCAGGTTGTAATAAGTTTAGTTCTCAAAAAGCTGATAATTAGCAGGCATCGCTCTGCATCTTCAGGGAATTAGCTCTAAAAATCCCTCCAAGTACCAACATCTCTGCAGGTAGCAATCTCCCAGACACTCAAGTCCCATAGACATATAACCAATGCACAGCATCACACATACTTTAAACCAATCCCAGATTGCTGAAAGTGTCTAAGCCATTATAAATGCTAAGTGTTCTGCTGTGTTGTGTGGGGAACGATGACAATAAATTGTCTAAACATGTCCAGTGTAGTCACAATTTTTCAAATATATTTTTAACCATCTGTGAATGCAAAAACCATGAACTCAGACCTCATGGACATGGGGAGCAGGGGTGAAGGGTGGAGGGGCTCTCCTGTATTTTACCAAGAGGTTTGTTTGTACTGTACCAGCTGCTTGTGAGAGTCCCAGCTGCTCTCCAGGGCATCTGGGTTTGGTGGGCAGAAGAGGTATAGTTATGGGGCTCTCTGTCCTTCCCTTTCAATTGTTATGGTGACTTGATGGGCCCCACACTGGGAGTACTTGGAAGGAGGGGCTGGGTCCTGGTGACTTAGCATTGGAGCTCACTTACTTTGACTATGATAAAGACCTTAGATGAGTTGATCTTGAGTAACATCATTTCCCCGGAAGTCTCTGAGAAAGCTTATGCAAACAGTGTTGTTCATTCACTAGGTGCTAACTGGGTCACTTCTGAGAAACCTGTTGCAGAAGAAATGTAGGCTCACTCTGTAACAAGGCAATTAGCTGCCCTACCCAAATTCTAGAGAATACTATGAACCCTAGACCAGTGTTCACACTGCCCCCATCCACTCTATTGGATGCTTGACCAAGGCTGTGGCTCTGACCAGAGCCTGGAGACAGCCTGAGGTCTTGGATGAATACCAATGCATTCTATTGCCTTTGCATGAAGTAAGAGTTTAGCAACAGGAGCTTCTGCCCGGTGCACTGGTAAGAACCTGTCCTCAGCAATCTCAGTCACAAAGTGATGGACAGAGGAGGCTCCCCCAAACAACTGAGGTACTAGAATCATCCTCAGAGTATGGCCCTTTCTGGGGATTGGCCTGACCCATGCAGTTTTACCAGAACAGAGTCTCTAGCCTATTAGCAGGAATTCCAGCATGGATTCTGGCCTTCCTCATAAGCAGATGGAAGTTGGGGTAACAGTAGAAGGCAGTTTTTAAGAGAACGGGGGATGATCTGGAAAAGAACTCTCCAGGAAGGATTCGAGGCCAGGAATGGGGAGTGTGAGCCTCAGCTCCCATGTCTGGGCAAAGAAAGAACAATGCTGAGTTCCCGCCTCCAGGTCAACACTGTTTCTGAACAGCCAACCAATCTCTTCAGCAAACTTGCCGAAGAGAAACTAGAAAGTTTCCAGACCACCCCAAGAACCTGACCCTGCAAGGATAGCAGTCCTCAAGTGCTGACTTTAAGGACCATGCCCAGCCACAGTCACACCCACAGGGGCACACGGGAGGGACCTCCAATGAGTCTTCCATGTCTCTGCCAGAGCCCTGCCTGAGCACATAATTTCTGAGCAAATGAGGTCACCATTGTCACTTTTGATGTGATTACATTTGTGCAGCCGTGCTGGAGAGGCTCTGAAAGGTTTGGACCACATCACATAGTTCTTCAACCAGAGGAATGTTCTCGTGTCCCATCAGTTCCCCCCCAAACTACCAATTTAGCAGTGTCCACCAAAAATACATGAAGCACTCATGGCACTCATCACACTGTGGTTCATTTGGGAGGGCAGAGACAAACTCACAAAGGCCTACTTTCAAGATGCAAAGGGATGAACAGCCTAGACCAAACATGGAAACAAAGAGAATCCGATCAGAGATCCTGAAGAGTATCCAAGGAAAGGGAGTGCACACCAAGGCCCCCAGAGAAATAGAATAACCCCTAGGGAGCTGCACAGGGTTCTCAGAGTTCAAGGTATGGCCAGAAGTAATATAGGGATCAGTCACAAGGATATCAAGTGTCCATCTCAGGACTGACTTCATCTGAGGCTGTTGAGGGTCTTAAAGGTTTCTAAGAGGCATATGAAGTGAGCATGCTTATATTTTGGGAAGATCTCCCTGGCAGCAGAATGTATGGTGGGTTGAAGCAGAAAGACAAAGGAGGAGGAGCTGAACATTCTAAATGCTTCATGGAGACTCGTCTGGTCCCTGTAACAACCATGTGCAGCAGGTGTTCTCATTGTGCCCATTCTATGAATGGTGAAACTAAGACCCAGTGAGATCAAACTGCTTGTTGTAGGTTTCTAATCAGTTTCTAATCAGGATTCTAACTCAGTCAGCCGAGCTCTGGAACCCACAGTCGTTGCGAAACTACTGATTTGGTTTAGGAGAGAGTATCAAGGGTTGCCTAACACTGTCAGGGAAGGTGGTGTAGAGAAGATAGGCAGGAGCAAATGAGAGAAAAAGCAGGGGGCATGTGAGGTGAGGCGGTACATGTCTCCAGCTGGGCCAGAGAAGCAGGCAACGGAATAGGCAGGAGGCAAAACACAGGAGAGTCAGGAGAGAATGGTGAATCTATAGAGCAGTTCTCAACCCATGGGTCACAACCCCTTGGGGGGGGGCAATGACCCTTTCACAGGGGCCGCTTATCAGATATCCAGCACATTCGATATTTACATTACGATTCATAACAGTTGCAAAACTACAGCTATGAAGTAGCAACAAAATATTTTATGGTTGGGGTCACCACAACATGAAGAACTGTAGTCAAAGCTTTAGGAAGATTGAGAGCCATTTATCTGAATGTTGTACATTTTGAGTTTGCAGCATCTGGGGAGCTTAAGGGAGACTGCAGGTGATCATTGTAAGGATTCGGGCATTATACTGGCCTGCCCGTCACCCCGCAGAATGCACTCAAACAGTACCCTGGTCAGCCCAGGGTTCCATGACTACTAGTCTGTACGCAGTTGCAAAGGACCCCTTTAAAAGAAAGACCTCCGCCCACTTACATTCTCTTTCCTGCTGTTTTCCTGGGGCAGACAGGACTTTTCCTGTCTCCCTCTTCTCTTCTGTCCTCTCTCTGACCCCCCCCCCCCCCGCGCTTTATTACTATTCCTAACAATTATTACATACAGTGTTGGAACTTAGGAGAGAAGCTGGGAACACGGATGCTAAAGACATTGACCGGTGGCACTATCTGAAGCCACAGGGGCAGGTGGAATCACCACAGAGTGCTGGAAAGGAAAGACAGGAAGGCCCAGGTAAAACCTCCAGGAAACTTTAAGCAGCAAATGGCACCCAGAGAAAGCAGGGGTAAATGAGAAGAGAACAAGTCGGCAGGACTCAAGTGATGCAGAAACCAAAGACGGTAAGTTCAGCGGAGGTGCAGGACAATGCAACTAGGAAACTATTGTCTTTATTGGGAAAACGAAGAAAAAAAAAAACACTTGTATTTGCATGGGAAAAATCTGGAAAGATGCACACACAAAGATGTATGTCATGGGACTTAGCAGTCAAGAACACTTACTCTTGGAAAGAACCTGGGTTCAATTCCCAGCACCTACATGGCGGGTCACAACTATCCATAACTCCAGCTCCAGGGGATCCAACATCCTTTTCCTACCTCCAAGGGCATCAGGAAGGTGTGTATGTGGTACACATACAAAAATGCAAGCAAAATACTTACATATATGTTGTTTTGTACAATATGAAGTAGCTTAGAATAGGGCATAGCCTGGTCTCAACAATGTGGGTGGTGGTTATCATGGGAACAGATATGAGTGAAGAAGAGTGTGTGCTTTTGTGTTGTTTGTCTCGATCTGCTTGTCTTGAGATGCTGTTTTGCTAATACAAAAATAACTTAACTGAAGGAAGACAAAGGTTGCCACACCCCTTCCCCCTCCCCCGCCCATGCATTACTGGTCATCCTGGAAGATTAGGGAAAGAAGCCCTTGGCAGGGTGTTTGTGGAGCAGCAAATGAGAGGCGAGGAAGTGCAGAGAGCAACTGTGGAAAGGAAGATGTGGCAAAACAGAGGCAAAGGTTTCTGAGACAGAGTGAGAAGGACTAAGTTCAGGCTGAAGGGGAATTGTGGCGACAGAAGGCAGATCCTCCAGGGGGAGAGGACACCGCGGGTCCCCCAGGCAGGGCAGAGGCTCACAAGAAACAGAAGTACCCGTTTTCTTGCTGACCCTGAGAGGAAGGAAGGAAGGAAGGAAGTGTGAGTTCAGACAAGTCCATCAGCAGGGTCTGGAGAGCCCACATCTTCCTTGTTAAAAAAAGAGGCATAGGCTGGGAAGGAAGCTGTCTTCTGCCTTCAGATTGGCAGGCTCCTCCAGAAGCCATCAGAAGGTGTGAAAATCCCAAGAGCTCACCGCAGAATCACCAGGTGGAACCCGAGCCTGAAGTCAGAGTCCCAGAACAGACTAGCCTCCTCTACAGGACACCTCCCTTGAGGGTGGGACGTTTGGTCCCAAGGGCCTCCAGGACTTCCTCATCGGTAGCCCAGGTCAGAGGCTTCCCCATCGCAGCTCCCTCACTTTCTTCCAGTCTAACAGCCCTGACTGCCTCCAAGCCTTGAGTCACAGGGAATCCGGGCTACTCCACTCACAGCAGTGTTGTGCAGCGACTACAGGTAGGAGGGCTGATTGGTCACTGACTGGGAATGCATTTCTGGTAGAAGGGATCTGGGAAGTCTTCTTTTCCTGGAGCCCTGGGAAGTGGGATACTGTATTATACAACCTTAGAGCTGGTCACCTGTGGCCACCGAACCCTTGAAATGTAGCTACAGGGGCCAAGTAAGTAATTTTTTAAGTTATTGTTTGTATATGTGCTTTCCATGGAATACGTGTGGAGTTGAGAGGGCATCTTTGTGAAATCAGTTCTTCACATGGGTTCTAGAGACCCAAGTCAGATCATCTGAAGTACTTTTGCTGGCCGAAACATCTATCTCCCCAGTTCTCAGAGAAGTAAATTCCACTCTATTTTAGCTACTTTTCATTTAGAGAGCTAAATGGGCTATAGCTACAATTCTGGGCAGAGAACACTTGGAACAACTTAGTGTCTTCCAGGAGAACACTGAAGCCTAGGGACAGATGATGATTTTGCCCCGACCCTTAAGAGCAGGACCAAGATTAGAACTCTTTTCTTAATTACAAAACATAGCTCTTTCTGCCGCTTCTCTAAGAAGACAAGTCATATTCTCTCTCTCTCTCTCTCTCTCTCTCTCTCTCTCTCTCTCTCTCTCTCTCTCTCTCTCTCTCTCTCTCTCTCCTTCCCTTCTCCCAACAAACTTTCCACATTAAAAAACAAATAAGTAAAGCTTGATGCAGGGTCTCAGGTAGCCCAGTCTACATTGGGGAGGAGAAAAAAACAAAAAAACGGAAGTGGGCAGTTGAGAAATGTCCAATCTGGGCTCCTTTTCCACACCAATGGTATTTGATTGTCTGGGACAAAGCTGTACCTATGGACCTAGGAAACCTGAGGCTGGCATCCTGCTCCTCGTGGAATTTGACAAAAGAGCATTTAAGAGGAGATTTTAAAATCCATTAAAAACGTTTGCAGCCCAGTTGAGCTGTGTCATTCTAGGTGAGTTGCTTCACCTCCTGAGACTTGGTTTCCTCACCCAGAACGTGCCGACTGCATACACTAATGAGAGGACCGAAAGATAAAGTAAATGGTGGAAAGCCCTTTGCCTGTGAGGCTGCAAGCCTGTCAGCCATCTAGAGTCCAACTAGTCTGACGGCTGTTATCCAGGTCAGAGCACGTGAAGGTACTCACAGGACTACCTGAATGCTAGGTAGGGTCGCTACTCTCCCTGACCGTGACTGAGACTATGATAGGAAAGAATAGTCCTCTGTAGACATACCGTCTCAATTCTAAGAGTCATAGTACAATCTAGTACTGTGTTGTGTGTACATTTATGCATATGTGGGCATGCATATGTATGTGTGCATGTATGTGTGTGTGTAGAGTGTCACACACATCTGTAACTCGCCTATGGATAACCATCTTTTCACTACCAGGTTTTATTGTCCACTGGCCTGATATTATTTCATTCTTCCCCAGAGGGGGAAAGAAACCAGACAAATACTAAGGAGTGTTTGCTGGAACTGGACGCTAGGGTAAACCACTTCAGTGTGTGTGCTCTGGACTCTGGGATACAGACTAACAAGGGGCGGGGTGGAATTCCCACACTGTCCCCTGGGCATGCAGATAGTGGATGTCCATGACTCTACCTTTAGTAACGCTTTTCACTTGTAATCACCAGCAAAGGGGACAAGATATGTCCCTGGTGTCAAGTGTTCAAAATGTGTCAATTGTAGCATATTTCTTTGGGGCCACCAACCAGCTCCCAAATCATGACACAGAGACTTTTATCAGTTATGAATGTTCAACCTTATCTTAAGTTTGTCCCACTAACTCTTATAACTTAATTTAACCTATTTCTCTTCAGCTACATTTTGCCTCAGGGATTTTTACCTTTCTAAATAAATGGAAATTCTGTGTGTCCTACTCCATGTCTGTCCGGCAGCTGCCTGACTGACTAGCCCTGGGCCTCCCTCTCTTTTTTTCCCTGGTTCTCTCCCCCTCTTTTCTCTCAAGCCTAGATTCCTCCTCCTTATTCTCCCTGCCTGTCAGCCCCACCTAGCCCTCTATTGCCTAACTATTGGCCATTCAGCTCTTTAATAGACCAATCAGGTGCCTTAGGTAGGCAAAGCAATATATCTTTACATAGTTAAACCAATGCAGCATAAACAAATGCAACACACCTTCACGTAGTTAAGGTAATATTCCACAACAGTCAATACTGGGTTGGGATTTTCACTTTTATCAAAAGGTTGTTTCCAAAGGAGAGGGTGTCGGCTCCCAGGGTGTGTCAGCAATGCCATGGAGCTGACAAGTGTGCGAGCCATGAAAGCACAGCAACACCCGAAACTGGGCCCACGGTCAGCACCAGTGGCTGAGAGAAAAGCAAAAGAAAAGGAAGGAAGGGGTGGAGACCCGTGTGGGGTGAAGCCGCTTGGTACACAGCGAGGAGGAAGAATTTGGGTGCTTTTGAAGAGTATAGGGGACAGAGAAAACAAGCAGCGTCTAGTCTAAAGAGGAGCATGGCTGCAAGTGCCAGGACCTCAGTGTCCAGCTCTGCTGCCTGGTTGAACCACCCCACTTAAACCAGAGAGAGAAACAGCATGGCTGAACGGCAAGGTAGACCCCCTTGGGGCAGCTGGAGTAGGGGCGGCTGGAGTAGGGGGAGTCAGAGCCTAGCTGCAGGAGCCAGTGGCTCTGAGATCATAGCAAAGACAGGGGGGTGTGGTCCTGCGCAAATCCTTTCCTTTATCTGGGACTCTTTCCTCCCCACTGAAACCTGGAAAGACGGGCTAGGAAACCTCATTGGATCACTTCCCAATTCGAGTCCTTTAAATGCATAAGAAGACTCCATCTGTGGGCCCGGCCATGTTCCTCCCCTGCTTGAACAATCTAATCCATCCCTCGTTTCCTCTAGATAATTCTTACTACCACTGATCTTTGTGGGTCACAGCGCCTAACTTAGCTGTCCCATGGGTGAAAAGCTAGCATCCTGATGAGTCTGGAACACCCCGACACTATCTAGAATTTTTCTCTATGTCCCTCTATACTTAGCCTGACCTTGGGTATGTCCCCCATCCCTGAACCCATAAACATTAGGCCTTCTTACCATAGAGGAAGAACTCCTGACCCCTTTCCTGTACCCTCCGAAAACTACTTAGAACAACTTGCAGCCCAGCCCCTACCTGCAGTCTTCCCATGCCTGCCTACCATCTTTGTTGGGACCGGAGATGCACCAGGCACTGAGGACTCCCACAGTCCTACAGCATTTATGGACTGTATTTCTAAAGAGAATGAGGATTGGAGTCACTGTAAAATGACTGGTTTATCTGTCACTGAAAAGATTTCCTGGAAAGTTTGGGGCCTGAAAACTTCCCACATGCTTGAGTTTTTTCATGTGCCTCACTAATTCATCCCATCCGTGGAGTTTCTGGGCTAATGTGAGTTTCAAGCAGCAGGCATGTCAAATTCAATCCAGGAGCACCTACTGCATCCTAGAAGCCATGACAGGGCACTCAATTGAAGATGTTTGGTTTACCATTCCAGCAATAGTTATTTCATTAATTGGCAACCTAAGGAGTGGCAAAAATGGCAATGCCCAAGTTTCCAAGCAATAAGAGGGGACTGCACCCACATTGGCTGTAAGATAATTCAAGAACTTAGATATGTGAGGGTCGTAGCTCTATGGTAGAACGTGTGCTTAGCAGGGCCACAGCTCAGGGGGAATGATAAATCTAAATGCTTAGCCATTGAACATACCTATCATAAAAGGTATGATCTTCCAACAGTAACCTAAAGACAATAAGTAGAGTTGATAAATGACATGTAAGCAGAGTTGTAGAGTTGAATTCCGGCAACACCAGGACAGTCCTCTGATCACAGGCTGGTTACTGAGCCTTATCTTCTCCCCAGCAAACAGAGGCTAATCATACCACTTGTGATGACCAAGGGTAATCTTGCACAAAGCACATCTCAACCATTATCTTCCATCCTTTCCTTTGTCCCTACACCCACTAACTCATCCCTTTTAGAGATTAGTGCATGAAGACACAAACAGCAACCCTTGTCCCTTCACTGATGACTGTATTGCTAGTCTCTCCTGGTCCTCTCCCCTGAAGATCTGCCTTCCATCCTGGCCTTCATGGTCTCCTTACGGAACGTCAAGCCTACCCTTGCTACCTGGGAGTGGGAGCTGCTCACAGCCCTGCATTTTACTTGCTTTCCAAGATCTCTCTACCTGCCAAACTCAGGTGGTTAAGTTGGGGATCAAGCACCTTTACCCAATAAGCCACTTCCCCAAACTTATTGTTTTGGTTTTGATTTTTGATGTCTGTTTGGCTGATACTGTTGTCTTTGTTTTGAACAGGGTTTCATATAGTCTAAGCTAGCCTTGAACTTTGTAGCTGAAAGATAACTTTAAAGTCCTGAGATTCCTCCCTCTACCCCCTGTGTGCTGAGTGCTGGGATTATAGGCATGTGCCATCACATAGTTTATTTAGTTTATTCAGTTCTGGAAATTCAACTCAGAACTATGTGCATGTGAGGCAAGCATTCTATCCACTAAGCACCTTCAGCCCATATTTGTTATTATTTTTTAAATTGATTTTTTTAACATTTTTTCATGTGCGTGAGTGTTTCAACTGCAAGTATCCATGTGCACCATGTGCGTGCCTGGTACCCAAGGAAGCCAGAAGAGATTATCTGATCCCTTAGAACTGGAGTTACAGGTGGTTGTTGGCTGTCAGGTGGATGCTGAAACCCAAACCTGAGTCCTCTGCAAGAACAGCCAGTGCTCTTAACCTCTTAGCCCTCTCTCCAGCCCCATCTTTTTGTTATTCTTTTTGTTATTCTTATTATTATTGCTTTAATATGTGTATTTATTTTGTAGGACCATGTGCTCTCCAATTGACCTTTTTATTTTTAATGTTTTATTAACTAACATATTTTAGTTATGTATAATAATGAGTTTAATTATAACATTTTCACACAAATTTATAATGTATTTGTACATCCTTGACTATACAGCAGGTTTAAAGCCAACCAAGATCCTACTTCAAGGAAAAAAATGTCTTGAAGGGAACTGTAGTCTTTATCCTACACACACACACACACACACACACACACACACACACACACACCAAAATGCCTACTATTTTGTCTCAAATGCTTACTGCTATCATCTTCACATTTGAAGGGAAAATTGTCTTCCTTGTAATATGCAATCCAATGCAACAAATCCTTGTATCCCAGTTCCTTGGGTGGATAAACAAGAATCAGGATAACTTTGCTATGTAATAACCATCATCTCTCCTCTATTGACAGGATTGCATTTACCTCCAAAATGGTAGAAATCAGGGTGGATAATTTCAGCCTTGACTATTTCTTCAGTGGAGATATTGATAGTTACAATTATAGCTCTGACCTGCCTGCCACTCTACCAGATGCTGCCCCATGCCACCCAGAGGACTTAGAAATCAACAGATATGCTGTGGTCGTAACATACGTCCTGGTAACCCTGCTGAGCCTTCTGGGAAACTCCCTGGTGATGCTAGTCATTTTATACAACCGGAGCACCTGCTCTGTCACTGATGTCTACCTGCTGAATCTAGCCATTGCCGACCTGTTGTTTGCCCTGACCTTGCCTGTCTG
Organism: Mesocricetus auratus; assembly: GCF_017639785.1. NCBI lineage: Eukaryota > Metazoa > Chordata > Mammalia > Rodentia > Cricetidae > Mesocricetus > Mesocricetus auratus. Next base: position 34,287,251 of record NW_024429194.1, on the reverse strand, counting down.
GGCTGCATCCAAGATAAATGGCTGGAATTTTGGTACCACTATGTGCAAGATATTCTCATTCGTGAAGGAAGTTACCTTCTACAGTAGTGTCTTGCTACTAGCCTGCATCAGTATGGACCGCTACCTGGCCATCGTCCATGCCACAAGCACACTGATCCAAAAGAGACACTTGGTCAAATTTGTATGCATAACCATGTGGGTACTGTCAGTATTGGTGTCCCTGCCCATCTTAATTCTGCGTAACATCGTCAAGACAGGCTCTTCTACTCTAGTCTGCTATGAGGATGCAGGTAACGACACGACCAAGTGGAGGATGGTATTACGCTTCCTGCCTCAGACCCTCGGCTTCCTCATGCCGCTTCTGATCATGCTGTTCTGCTATGGGTTCACACTGCGCACACTCTTTAAGGCCCACATGGGGCAGAAGCACCGGGCCATGCGGGTCATCTTTGCTGTTGTGCTTGTCTTCCTGCTCTGCTGGCTGCCCTACAACCTGGTCCTGTTCTCAGACACCCTTATGAGGACCAAAAGGATCCAGGAGACCTGCAAGCGCCGCGAAGACATTGACAGGGCTCTGAATGCTACTGAGATTCTGGGCTTCCTCCACAGCTGCCTTAACCCCATCATCTACGCATTTATTGGCCAGAAGTTTCGCTATGGACTCCTCAAGATCATGGCTACCTATGGCCTTGTCAGCAAGGAGTTCTTGGCCAAGGAGGGCAGGCCTTCCTTTGTTGGCTCTTCTTCAGCAAACACCTCCACTACCCTCTAAGACTGTCCACCTAAACTATGGCCCCTCAGGGTTCATTCCTGTCCTTCAGCATGGCTCATGTCCAAAGACTGTGGTGTCTGAATTGATGCAGCCCCCGCCACAGTTATAGGGAGACAGAGGCCACATTCTTACCAGACCCCCATTGCAGAGTTTAGAACACTTACCCTGGCTGTTCACTCCCCTCCATATTGGTTTGCCTACTGATAAAGTTGGTCTATCCTAACACTGGCCCCAAACACTCTTTTTCCAAGAAGCATAAATTAAAATTATAGTGGGATACTTCCTCCTACCCATCAGAATCCTCATCAGTAAAAGGAAGAGGTAGAAGAGGAGGACAGAAAATAGCAAGGGTCATAAGGAAGTAGAGAAAGGGAAAGTTTTCACCTTACTGATAGACCGGTACCATACCTCAGGCACAGTGAGACACAGCATATCATTATCCTTACAATCAACATTAAATACAGAACTACCACATAACCCAGCAATTCCACCTCTAAGTAAGTACCAAGAAGAATTGGAAGCAAGGGCTCAGACATTTGTAGGCTGATGTTAACAGCAGCATTATTCATACGAGTTGAAGGTCAAAACAATTAAAAAATGGCCAACAAATGAATGGGTAAGTGCACACAACGGGAGACCACCCCACAATGAGAAAGAATAAGAAACTGATCCATGTGACCACATGAATGAGCCTTGAAAGCATGATTCCAAGTGGAATAGGCAAGGCCCCAAAGACAAAACTTGTATGTTCACACTTAGGAAGTACCAAGAATAATAAGGTAGTGGTGACTAGAGACTGGACAATGGAGGATGGGACATCAGTGTTTAATAGTACAACTCTAGTTTGGGATGACGTAAGAGTCCCGCAGGTAGACCCTAACTACTGTGTGCAGTATTGTGAAAGTGCTCATTGCCATTGCATTTTTAAAAATTAAAATAAGGGCGAGGTATTGTTCACTGGTGGAGTGCTGACTTAATGTTTCTGAGCACTCAGGCTTAAACCCTAGCACCTCAACAAATGAAAAACAAAAGCAAAACTGGCAACTTTTGTTATGTATATTTTACCTCAGTTTATAAAAAAAACTAAGTCTTTTACCACTGAACCAATGCAGAACTATCTACCTTATCATTTTTTATAAAATGTGACCATTAAATGCCTTTTTAAAACTATATAAACCACTTGTAGTTGGCTATTTATTTCAGTACTTTTTTATAGACTGGACAACGGTGAGCATAAGGCTGAGAATTTGTGTTGTTTTAACTATTTCTTTTTTTTTACATTCTCTCTCTCTCCCTCTCTCTCTCGCTCACTCGCTTGCTCTGTCTCTCTCTCTCTGTCTCTCTCTCGCTCACTCGCTTGCTCTGTCTCTCTCTCTCTCTGGCTCTGTCTCTCTCTCTCTCCCTCTCTCTCCCACCCTCCCTCTTTCTCCCTTGCTTCCCCCCCCCCCCGTGTGTGTGTGTGTGTGTGTGTGTGTGTGTGTGTGTGTGTCAGCACAACTGTGTAGGTCAGAGGGCAACTTGTCAGAATTTGTTCTCCTTCCACCGTATGGCTCCTGGGTATCAAACAGGTCATCAACCTTGGCAGCAAAGGTCCTTACAGCCTTGGCAGCAAAGGTTCATCTCATTGTCCCCTGAGTGAGAAGATGAAGACAGAACCCTGCCTGTCCCTGCCTGTCTGCCCCTTCATGCCCAGCCCAAGTCTGCTTTGGCTGAACATGGATCACTGGAGAAAACCTGTGTTGGATTTCTCCTGTGTTCCTAGGTCCTTGAATGGAACAGCTCTTGAAAGCGGCAGGAACAGGCTTAGAAGACACAAAGGGTTGGAAGTTCACTGACTCAGCTACTTGGAGAAGCAGCCAGGCCAGGAGCGACAGTGCAGATCTCACTGAGAGTTCTCCTCCCCTTTCCAACACCCACTCCCATTCAAGGTGTGACAAGCAGGCACTAATGCAGAGTGGAGAAGTGATTTGTAACCTGTCAAGGGAGACAAGGGGTTGAATCATTCTTGATGTTTTTTCAGGGAAGGGTGAGTTTGAGATTGGGATGGGTTGGGTTTTGAGATAGTCTCACATACCCCAGGCTGAAACTCCCTATGTAATTGGGGATGGACTTGATCAAAAAATGCTCCTGCCTCCACCTCCCAAGTGCTAGGATTATAGATGTGCACCACCATGCCTGGTTTAGATGGTGTTGGGGTTGAACCCAGGACTTGGTAGATGCTTGGCAAACACACTACCAACTGAGCTATATCCCCAGCCCCTGGACCATTCTTTCACCAGTATACCCTGACTGACAGATTTGCTAGGGGGTTTGGAACACAGCAGTGCACCATCTGAAGGGTCTTTGTTGAGAGAGGGGGCTGGCTCTGAGCAGCCTGCTAAGAGCATAGGAAAGCAAGAGAGACTGAACCCTCTAGCTCAGCAAGGTTGAGCAGGAGAGCAGAATGAGGCTGCAGAATAGACAGTGTTCGCTCACAATTCATGAAAATGTTCAGGCCGTAGTTACTAAGTCAGCATCACAGTCCCTGCGCCCTGCCCATCCAATGCCAGGCCCTGCACTGAGCACAGAATGGGGAACAAGTGTGACTCAGCTGTGCCTCTGATTCAGCAGGCTGGAAATGCTGAAGAACACGTAGAGTTTCGGAGTTGCCAGAGGGGACTGGTGTGGCTCTGCCTGAGCACAGTGTCTGGCCAGGTGACTCCTCAAGATGACTGTCAGAGACAGGAGGCCAAGTGAAGGCTCACCTTCGCTCCAGGTCTCTGCTCTCTGCCCCTCCAACAAGCCCTGGGAATGCCGTTGTGCACAGAAAATAGGAGGCTACCAAACCCCAGCACAAAAGAAGCTGAGACTGAATCGCACTGACGTGACTGCTGTCAATCCATCCGCACCTCATGTGAACAGTCTTGGCACAAATTCTTTACCAGTCAGAGCACCACAGGAAAAGGGCAGGTCCAGAGCCGCCTTGGAGTCATTGATGGTTCTCTTCCTCACCACACTCTAGCCTCGGCTGTCTCAAGGCCCATCCTTCTCGGCTTAGATCTATCTGCTCTGAACCCGCTTTTCTGGCTTCCGAATTAGGTTCCTCTATTCTAATAATATTGTATGTCTACTACTATAGACATCTTCTGTCCTGACCCTGGTCAGTCTCCCTTTGGGTTGATGATGCCTCTCCACACACTCGAAGTCTCTGCAAGATAGGCCTCCTTTGCTCAGAAAATCAAGACAGCCTCTGGTCTCACTGTGCAAACCAGGCCAATCTTAAATGTATGATTTTTCTACCTCAGCCTTTCCAGCGCTGGGATAGCAACTGTGAACTTCCACAGCTGGCCAACAACCGATTATTTCTACTTTAAGGCACACCCTCTCTAGTTCAGGAATCACACTTCTAGAACCCTGTCCAACAACAGTCGTGCTCACGTAGCTCCCATGGAGAGGGTTTGCTCCAGCATTAGGTGTAAAAGCCAAAGCTTGGAAACAACCAAAACATCCACCACTAGGGAACATGGTTAGAAAAACTATGAAAGTGTATCCACACTGTAGGATGCCTCGAATGTGTTGGCTTATGAACAAGATGAAAACAACATGCAACAAGTTCTAGTGGCACATACCTTACAGTCCCAACCCGCGGGAGTTTCATGCCAACTTGACATGCATAGTGAGTTCTAGGTCAGTCTGGGGGGAAGGAATGCTAAATGAAAGACTCCAGAACAGAAGATAACGTACTATGTGAATCTTTTCTAAAGAAAATGTCCAGAGAAGGCAAATCTATGGAACAGAAAATATATGGGTGTCTGCCTGTGACAGGAGGCAGGATACCGGAACAGGACTGACTACAAACACAAATAAGGAGTCTGTTTTCTTCTTTTTTGTGGTGCTGAGAATCAAACCGAATTTAAATACTTTCCTGGTGCTAACATGCCCTGAATAAAGCCACTTGGAAGAGAAAAGGATTGTTTTAGCTTAAAGTATGATAGCACAGCCACCATGCTGAGAAAGCCATGACAGTAGGAACTCGAAGGAGTTGCATCCACAGTCAGAAAGCAAAGAGCCAATGAATGCTCCTGCTCAGCTAGCTTTTTCCTTCGTGTGAGGTCTAGAATCCAAGCCCAGGGAATGGCACCACCAACTTTTATGGTGAGTCTTCCCATCTCAGTTAGCCCAATCAACATAATCTTTACAGTATGCCCAGAGGCTTATCTCCTAGTGATTCTCTGCCCTGTCCTGTAAAGTTGACAGTATTGACCATCACAGGTTAATCACCCATAAAGCAGTCACACTGGAAAGAGTGTGTAGATGGAGCCCCCTCCCCTAGTCCATGACTATATTCTAGCCCTTCTCTGGGGCTATGCTCAATTAGGGAAGAATTGCATACAACCTCTTAGGAGGGCACCTACGACCCTCCTGTCCACTCCTCCTGTGAAGGAAGGTCAACAATCAACAAACAGAAATGATGATCTTTTGCAAGTGAACACAGATGATCTGATGATAATGGAAGCAGTTTGGCTTAAAGGCTATCTATCCTCTGCAACCAATGAGAAATGTTCTCTTAGAATGTATGTGGAGTACCCTCTTTCATTACAATCTCCAGTGTCTAGCACCCCAACTCCTACTGGCTCTAGCCAAAGGAAGATGGCCTGGCATTGGCAACTTCCCCGACCACTCCAGTTGTCCAAGGAAGAACAGCTGGAGTGGTCAGGGAAGGGGGCAGTGGTAAGGAGAAGCAATCACGGCCTCAACTCAAGACCGTTCCCCCAGCAACTCTGTACAAGATACCTTCCCAGAGAAAGGGACGCCGGATACAGTGCTGATTTCTCAACAGGATCTTGCAAAGTGTGATGTCAAACATGTTCCCCTGGCCAGCTTCCCTTCCATGCTTGCTCTGTGCCAACCTGACACCTTGGCAGGCTGAAGAAGCCTTGGTTCCTACTAGGTGATCTGCTGGAGGCTTGAATCTCTTTTCCTCTTTTTCCTTCTGCCATTGCCCCCAAACACATCTCTCTAATTATTTTCTTAACATCCATCTTCCTCCCAAAGTGTAAGCCACACCAAAGATAGCTCCATCAGGGTTTCAGGAGTAGATAGGAGTCCAGGAGGGGGTCTAGAGAGGTGCAAATGACCAATAAACATAAAAAGTCACCATGTCACACTAGGAACTTGGGGTATAGGAATAAAATAAAGTTCTTAAAAGGGAACAATAGGGCATGGTGTCATACAACTTTAATCCCAACACTCTGGGGACAGAGGCAAGAGGGTCTCTGTGAGTATGAGTTGACCCTGGGCTAGACCTTGTCTCAAGAAAAATCTAAATAAGTAAATTAAAGAGGAGGAGATGAGGTTAAATGTAGTGGCACATGCCTGTAATGGAAACACCATTGAGGTGGGTGCAGAAAGAATAAATACAAGGTCATTTTTGACTACATAGTGAATTCAAACCCAGCCTGGGCTAACGAGACTCTGGCTCAAACCAACAACAAAAGCAGAATATTAAAAGGTTGGTGGGCAGGACAGCTTTGAGATCGTGTTTGGCTTCCCACCTCCACTGTTCCAAAAGAACTCAGAGGCTCTCCAAGAGTATGGATACTCTCCTGTTTCCAGCAGCTCTTAAAAGACTTGGCTGGACAACACAAAATGTGACAAGATCTCACCAAAAGTGCCAAATCCCTCATCCCTTAAAGTTACAGGAGTCAAGCTGTGGATACATCATACCCACACCAAGGCCGCCATGGACCCAAGCCGGGAGTGGACTGTGAGAATCAACTCAGACCAACCTCTGAAGCTGACCTTCTCAAAAGTACCTCAGAATGGAGACCATGGCTCAGCTCCTACTGTTTCCTGATGTCCTTCCTGGTCTTTAACTTAAAAGTAGAAGGCCAGGATGGTGTTGGGAAACAAACACACTGTAGGAATGGCATGGCTAATTAAAACTAGCTGAGACCTCAGGATGGTGAGATGGTTCGGCAGGTAAAAGTGTTGGCCACACAAGCCTGATGGCTGACTTTGGTTCTGGGATCTTTCCTTCCTCCCTCCCTTCCTCCCTTCCTTCCTCCCTTCCTTCCTTCCTTCCTTTCTTCCTTACCTTCCTCCTCTCCCTTCCTTCCTCTTTCTTTCTTTCTTTTTATTTCCTTTTCTTGCCCAATGCAATAGCTCTTGTCTGTAATCCTAACACTACTACATTCCTATAGTGAAGTGGGAAGCAGACAAGCCAGAAGTTTGAATACATGTCATGGCAACAGAAACAAGTGAGACCTTACCTCATAATCAAGATGGAAGAAGAGAATTAACACCTGCAAATTGACCTCTGGCCTCCAAACACAAATCTCTACACACATATACAAATATATAAATAAATATTTAAAATTTTAACTAGACATAAAGCTGCTGACCTCAAATCCAGACCCAGAATCCAACATCAGCCAACTAGACTTGACCCTATTTATACATCTAGAAGCAAACCAAAGAGGGTGTTTTTATCACCAAGCCTGACAACTGAGTTTGATCTCTGGGTCCCACATGATGGAAAAAGAAAACCAATTCCTGCAATTTATCACCTGACTTCCACGTGCACATGTGTACACACACTAAATACATGTAATAAAATTTTCTAAATCTGAAGTCCAAATTGTGTGTGGTTTGTGCTGTATGCAGAGAATCACATTTTGTGATGCAGTATAAAAGTATTTAATCAGCCGGGTGGCAGCGGCAGCAGCAGCACACACTTTAATCCCAACACTCAGGAGACAGAGGCATGCAGTTCTCTGTGAGCTCAAAGCCAGGCTGGTCTACAAAGCCAGTTCCAGGACAGCCAGGACTGTTACACAGAGAAATCCTGTCTCAAAACAAACAAACAAACAAACAAAAAGGCTAATCTGAAAGACATAATATATACAGAGGACCTGGAGCAAACCTGTGCAGACCCTGTCCATGCTGCTTCAGTCTCTGTGAGCTCATACGAGCTTTGCATATATTGATTTAGGGGAACTTGTTTTCTTGGTGTCCTTCATCCCCTCTGGGTCTCACACTCTTTCTGCCTCCTCTTCCTTGGGGTTCTCTGAGCTCTGAGGGGAGGGATTTGATGGAGACCTCCCTTTTAGGGATGAGTGTTCCAAGGTTTCCCTCTCTCTGTGTAATGTCTGGCTGTGGGTCTCATACTTGTTCTCATCTGATACAAGATATCAGATATCATAGCTAAACAAAACTGATCTATGAGTAGAACAGAACATCATTAGGAATTAATTTACCACCATTTTCTTTTTCTTTAAACCAGTATTATTTGATTTTACACTAGGTCCCTGGGCTATCAAGTCTCAGGTTCTTAGTCACCCAAGCAATGTCTGGTATGAATTCTATCGAGTGAGCCTTAAGGCAAGGCAGTTATTGGTTGGTTACTCCCACAAGTCTTGTGCCACCATTGTCATGGCATATCTTGCAGGCAGTAGACCATTGCAGATAAAGGATTTGTGACTGACTTGGTGCTTACGTTCCTCTTTTGAGAGCATGCGGAGTACGTTCCTGTACCAAAGACACCAGGACTATCATAGAGTGAAGGCTCTATGTAGGTACCAGCTTGACATCTCCATCTTAAGTGAGTTATGTAGGTGTTGTAGTCAGCAGTGTGGCTTTGCTGTCAGTTTGTGGAGAGCAATCTATAGTCTCAGCAACAGCCTGGTTTGTTTGAGGGTTCCCATGGGGACCCTTGTTACCAGAGGTTCTTAGCCCTGCAGGTCCCACAGCCCTTGAGCCTCAAATGAACACACAAGACTTGTATTAATTATAAAACAGGCCGGTGGCTTGGGCTTTTTATTGGCTAGCTCTGTCTTAATTATTAACCCATTTCTATTAATCTAAGTATTTCCATGTGGTCTTATCTTACCAGAGAAGGGTCTGGTGCATCCTATCCTCCTGGTCTCCACATGGCAACTCTCCTTATCTCCTAGTCCCGCCTATCTCCCTGCCTCTATTGGCTACAGTGTTTTATTCATCAACCAAATGAGAGAAACATATACACAGAAGGACATCCCCCATCGGACCCTCTGGCCAACAACTCAATTACATGTGACCATTCCAATACTGGAAGTTTTGTTTGGTGACAAGAGATGGCCAGTTGGGACTCTGTCTTCCCCATTATTTGGTGATTTTATTTAAATTGCCTTCATATAGGTATATATTTTAGGAAGTTTATACTGTATTAGGTTTCTATACTACTCATCTAATGCCCCTTATTTTTAGTTGTGACTCCCTCTATTCCCTCCCACAATCCTCTCTCCCCTCCCCCTCTCTACTTGGTCCTCCTATTCCAAGGAAGATCTATAACTATCTATTCTATTTCCCTTTCCTAAAGAGATCTATCTGTTACTTGTAGTCCCTTACTCCATATCTACCCTCTGTGGTTCTATGTATTGTAGCTTAGTTATCAATGACTTCATAGCTAATAGTCACATATATGCAAATACATACCATAGTCATCTTTCTGAATCTGGGATACCTAAGGATGATTTTTTTCTAGTTCCATCCATTTGCCTGCAAATTGCATGATGTAGTTTTTTGATGTTGTTTTTTTTCTTTTGGGGGGGGTTCACGACAGGGTTTCTCTGTGTAGCTTTGGAGCCTGTCCACTGGCTCTGTAAACCAGGCTGGGCCTGCCTCTGCCTCCTAAATGCTGGGAGTAAAGATGTGCACCACCACTGCCCAGCTGCATGATGCAGTTTTTTAAAAGCTGAGTAATACTCCACTGTGCAAATCTACCACATTTTTCTTTATCCATTCTTCTGTTGAGGCACATCTAGGTTGTTTCCATTTTCTGTTTACTATGAATAGAGCAGCAATGAACTTGGTTGGGCAAATGTCCCTGTGTCATAGTGACTGTACAAGTTGCACTCCCATCAGCAATGCGTGAGTGTTCCTTTTACTCCACATCCCGCCCCCAGCATGAGCTGTCACTTGTTTAATTAATCTTGGTCATTCTGACTGGTGTAAGGTGAAATCTCAAAGTAGTTTCGATTTGCATTTCCATGATGGCTGATCATGTTGAACATTTCTTTAAGCGTTTCTCAGTCATTTGAGTTTCCTCTGTTGAGAATTATCGGTTTAGAGCTGTATCCCGTTTTTAATTAGGTTATTTGTTTTCTCCATATCTAGCTTCTTGAGTTCTTTATATATTTTGGATATTAGCCTTCTATCAAGTGTGTAGCTGGAAAATATCTTTTCTCATTTGGTGGGCCGCCACTTTGTCCAAATGGCAGTGTCCTTTGCCATACAGAAGCTTCTCGTTTTCACGAGGTCCCATTTATTAATTGTTGATCTTAGTTCCTGCACTAACAGTGTTCTGCTCAGAAAGTCTCTCCCTGTGGCAATGAGTTCAAGACTATTCCCCACTTTCTCCTCTATCAGATTCAATGTATCTGGTTTTAGGTTGAGGTCTTTGATCCACTTGGAGTTGGGTTTTGTACAGGGTGATAAATATGAATCTATTTGGATTCTTCTACATGTACTCATCCAGTTTGACCGGTATTTGAAGATTAAGTCTTTTTTCCAGTGTGTATTTCTGGTATCTTTATCAAAAATCAGGTGTCCAAGCTGGGCGGTGGTGGGGCATACCTTTAATTCCAGAACTGGGGAAGCAGAGGCAGGCAGATCTCTATGAGTTCGAGGTCAGCATGGTCTATAAACCTGTCTCAAAAAAATATCAGTTTCCGGATAGAACTTTTCAGATCACTGAAACTAAAGATACTTTGACTCCTTCCTTTCCAATGTGTACTCTCTTGATCTCCTTTGGTTGACTTATGGCTCCAGCTAAGGCTTCAAATACTATATTGAATAGATATGGAGAGTGGACAACCTTGTCTTCTTCCCTAGTTTTAGTAAAATGCTTTGAGTTTCCCTCCATTTTAGTTGATGCTGACTAGGGGCTTGCTGTAAACTGCCATTATTATTCTGAGGTATGTTTCTTGTAATCTTTCCAGAATTTTAATCATGAGGAGGTATTAGATTTTGCCTTTTCTACGTCTAATGAGATGATCATGCTTCTTTTCTTTCAGTTTGTTTATATGATGGATTAATTTATCAATTTACGTACTTTGGACCATCCCTGCATCTCTGGGATGAAGCCTACTTGACCATGGTAGATGATTGTTTTGATGTGTTCTTGGATTCAGTTTGTAAGTAATTCTCTTTCTTTGTTAGGTCTTCATGTGGTTTGGGTATCAGGGTATCTGTGGCCTCCTAAAATGAATTGGACAATGTCTCTTCTGTTTGTATTTTGTGGAATAATTTGAAGAGTATTGGAATTATCTCTTATTTAATAGTTTTGGTTTGGTTTGGTTTGGTTTTTTGAGACAGGGTTTATTTGTGCAGCCATGGCTGTCTGGAACTAGCTCTGTAGATCAGGCTGGCCTCGAACTCAGAATTTAGTTTTCTCAGACTCTCTCCTTTCAACCACATCCAACCAATTAAAATACCATATTCTCCCTGGACACAGATATCACTTTTTGGTTCAATATTTTTGTTATAATGACCATGTAAGCAATCATTCACAGTGTTTACTTTCCAGTCTTCAACCCATTTTGTTGTCCTTGGGGTCTGTCCAGGTACTGAGTTCTCATTACAATTTGTTTTCTTAGAATCCTGCAGAAGTCTTCCCAACTTCCTCCAGCTTCTGCTGTTACTGTCCAGGTTTTTTACTCTGTTCTAATGTGCGAGTCTTGGTGTGAGACTGAATTTTCTGTTAGGGTATTTTGGAATGTTCTCTTGATCCTTAGCTTTGAAATACCCAACATTGTGCTTTGCTGAGAAATCGGTGTGCTGGGAGTTTGGTTTCTGTAAAAATAAATAAATAAATAAATAAAAATGCTATCTAACACTTGAAAGGCAGAGGCAGGAAGATTGCTACCAATTCCAAGCCAGCAAGATCCTGTCTGAAAAATAAACAAATAAAAAGTAAAAGATATTTATAGCTGATGACAGCTCCATAGGGCTGCCTGCAGCAGATTGAGGAATTTGTCTCAGAGACCTCTGGCCAGGAGAAGCTGGGGTCTTTTCCTTCTCTTCAGAAAAGAATTTCAAGATGAGTCAGTCTCAAGCATGGCTACAGTTTTTAAAGCAGAGATCTTAGCATAGATTTAAACTCGGAGTTTGAAAGGAGGAAAGGTTTTCAGGAAAAGGAGCAACTATAGCTTGGGTGTAGGGTTTGCCAGAGAACTGTTCTCAAATGTCTTTATAATAGCCACACATACAATTTTGGCAGCTACTGCAACTACATCTCAAACGTCTGCTAAGGAACTTATGTGAGATCCTAGGGTGGCTTCTGGGGTGCACTGGACAGACATACAGGCTGATAAAATGAAAATATCAACCACAGGATTACACAAGAGATTTGAGGTACACTCTTACTGTAAATAAAGTTTGTAGTCTTGCCTGTGAGAGTTCCAGAAAATTCAGGGTTATGTCTGGGAAAGGATTTAGACCAAACTTAAAGGACATTTGTGTGTTTAGATCTTTAAATGTACATGGTCTAGCCTTGCAGTACAGAGTGTGGAGGTGCATGTGTGGTGTATATGTGTGTTATACAAGTACATGCTATATATACATGTGTGTTACCTGTGTTTATGTATTGTGTGTGCACAAGTATGTGCATTGAACATGTGTGTATGTGTTACATAGTTTGTGTGTTACACACATTCATGTGTTGTGTGTGCAGATGCATATGTGTTGTTTGTGTTATTTGCTTCACAAATGTGTATGTGTTACTCATTTTCACTTTTTGTCATACTTGTGTGTGTGTTGTCCATGTTCATGAGTGTTGGGGTGAGTGTGTGCAATGGCTGTTCTTCTCTGTCTTCTAACCCCACCATCCTGACTGGGATTCCGTAAGATTTCAAAAGCAAATCGAACAGATGTCCCCTCCCATTCTTCAGTTTCTTTCCATAATGATCAGCATTGTTAAAACTGTCTCCCAGTGAATTTAAAATGTTGGCCTGGGGAATAGAAGGGTTAGCGGTACAGTGCTTGTGGAGCATGTTCAAGGCCCTGGGTTCAACCCTCAGCACTAAAATCAAAAATCAACCTGAAGGACACATTGAACATAGTTCTAGGTAACCTATCACGTTAATGTACAACACATATGCTTTCGTGTGGATATGTGTATGCTAAGGAAGAGAGACACTGTGTTTCCCCACCCTTTTCTTCAATCAGGTTTAAATCAGGGTGGTTAGAAGAAGCAAGACCTGCAAGGTGAGTAAGGAGAAGCCTCTGAAGAAATTCAGTCACTTCCGACACGGGAACAAAGCTTGTTGCTCAACTGAAACCTAAGAGACCACATCCGTACCTCTCCTTCAGTTCCCATTCTGTGAACAAAACTGTCTTCCTGAAAGAGCTGGCTGTGCTCCAACACTGAAGGTGTTGTGGGTGTGGGGAGACTGAGCATGACCTCAGGCATGGAGCGCAGGGCTCCCCACTTTGTCACCAACATTCAGCATCTCTCTTATCTGGAATACTGATAGTACTGCACTCAGTAGGCCTTTCTCCTCAACATACTCCCAAATGTCAATAAGTAAAACATGAGCCTTGTGTGGTGAACACCCCAGTAAACCCAGTACCTGGGAGGTAGAGGCAGGAGGATGAGGATCCCAAGGTCATCCTGTGCCAAAGAACAAAAGTTCAAAGCCAGCTTGAGCCACATGAGACCCTCCCTCAAAACCAAAAAGCAACGGAGGAAAGCCCAAGAGGCCTCAAGCCTACACAAAGAACTACAGGCAACTAAGCAACATTGATAGCTAGAAAAATAGTCTTCCCCAAGGAAGATCAGAGCGATTGGTTTTTCCAGTGCCAAACGGTCAGCCCTGAAAGCATACAAGCAAGTAATATTATACAGACCGAGTAGGCTGTACTTATGTTTTAGGAATATATGTTTGTATATACATATTTACATACATGTATTGTGTAACAACAGTGTGAAAAGAGACCATGAATTTGAAAGAGAGTAAGAACAGGTATATGGGAAGGTTGAAGGGAGAAAGAGGAAGGGAGAATTTTTTTTAAAGAAAAGAATCAAGCAAACAAAACAAGCGAGAGCTAATTGGTTGCGTGTTTATATAACAAAGACCTACATGCACCCACAACCGTGTGTGGTCCTCAAAAATGCAGCAATGCCTTATGGAAATGACATTTAGGATGACAAAGAAATCTGACAAATGGAGGGCACATGAGGATCCACAAAACTCGCTGCAGGGTGACTGGAACAGGGACATCTGTTTCCCGGTCCTTGTGCCCTACCATCTGTACCAAGACGTTTAGGAAAATGCGTCTATTTCAGTAAAAGAGGGTAAACAGAAAGACTTGGTAGCTGCTGCTTAAATATTCACTTCAGGCTTTGAAAGTCGGTTTCTCTCCCATGAACTATGGTCTGATCTGACAGGGGCTCCTCCAGCTCTAGGGAAGTGTCAGGCTCTAAAGTCGAGATTCTGCACAGGCGCACCAAGAGGACCGCACTGGGGCTTGAGAAGCATCTGTCTTCCCTGAGATCCTGGTTGTCAGTGGCTGGGTGCCCCGCCCCCCGGGAGGGGGGCACTTCTTAGTATGCGGTTTCCAGGCAAACCTGAAAGGCTCCTATGCCACACCTTTCTCTCTCCCTCCCCACACCATACTATCTTTCCATCTGTCAGAAGTGCCTTCCATTAGAACAGAGGGAAGGGCAAGTGTCTCTGGGTTGGGGGATCACTTTTCTTTGAGTCATTAAGCATGGAAGGAGGTAATCTTTAGCATAGGGTCTCTTAGCCCAAGCTATGCTGAAACTTCATGTAACCCAGGTTCTCCCATCTCCCTGCCTCGGCCTTTCGAGCATCGGGATTACAAATGTGAGCCTCTCCACCACACCCAGTTGAGAATGTTTGTTTGGTTTTTTTTTTTTTTTGAAATTTTTCTCTTGCATACAACATCCTCTTTCTTCTGAAGCTTCAAGGTCATAACCAAACTGGGAAACCATAGCCCAGCACACTAGCTTGGTGTCTCAATAGCGTTTGTGTCAGAACTCACTTACCTGGCTTTACTTGAAACTTTGGAAGAGCCCTTTAGACTATTCTGATGTGTCATGTTTGTACATCTTCATAGGGTACATTCCTATAATGATGCATTTTCATCACACGTGGTAATCAAATCAGGGCAGTCTGTGGCCTGGAGGGTTTTGCTCTGTGGCAGAGCGCTTGCCTAGCAAGTGAAAGTTCAATACCAAGAACCTCAGGGAAGAAAGTCAAGGTGATGGATGGCTATACCTGGAAGGTGGGAGAAAGAGAAGAGACTGATGGGTTTGCTGGGGAGCAAAGGGGAAAGGGAGTCGCTGAATGGAAACCAAAGAGAAGCCGGCTCCACTTTGTGAAAGTGTCACTTTATTTCTCAAGTTCCAGTGCACATTGTAAAACTTAAAGAAGACCCTTCTGAATCCTTATACATACAAGGTGTTTCCTTTCCTATTAACCAACAGATTATTAATCATTTTTTGGGGTAACAATGTGTCTTACCAAAAACTCAGGCGCAGCACTGTGAAAAAAAACCAAACTTTTTTTTTAAATCTCATTTGGCACTCACCAAGACCTTCTGGTGGGAGCTATTATTGCCCTTATTTTACAGAAGAAGAAAATAAAACCAAGCAAGATCGAAGACTGCACCCCCAGTTACGCAAGCGCAGGCAAGTGGCTACCTGAAGCTTACTGCCCTGTGGCCGGCACGCTGGTGGTGAGGACCTGTCTTTGGTCTGTCCTCACTGAGTCATCTTGAGCAAGTCATTTAGTTCCTCAGAACCCTCTCCTCGAAAACATGGCAACATGAGAAGCATCTGTCAAGACTGGGGGCTGGGGGACGATATGATTCAGCAGCTGTGAGGGCTGCCTGCTCCTGCGGTTCTGTTGCCAGCACCCACATGGCTGGTAACTAACAACTATCTGTAATATCCATTCCAGCGGATCTGACGCCCTCTTCTGGCCTCCTTGGGCACTGCATGTGCCCAGTGCATAGACATGCAGGCAAAACAACTATACACATTTAATATATATATATACTTTTTTTTTTAGTTTTTTTTTGAGACAAGGTTTCTTTGTGTAACCTTGACTGTCCTGGAACTAGCTCTGTAGATCAGGCTGACCTCGAACTCGAACTCACAGAGATCCTCCTGTCTCTGCCTCCCGGGTGATGGAATTAAAGGAATGTGCCACCACTGCCCGAGCCAAAAAGAAATACATCTTATATAAAAAAAAAAAGATTAAAGATGGGCAGGTCAGCTGGCTCACAGGGTAAAGGTGTGTTGGGTGCCGTGTGGCCTAGTTTTGGACAAGTATATGAGGTGCTCATGCAATGGGTCTCCAGATGAGACAAAAGTCCATAGGGACAGTCTCAGTGGGCAAGGACCAAAGGACTTTGGGAACAGCGCAGAATACTACTGGGACCAAGTGGCCTGCACACTCTCTTCCCTTTATAATGACTGATGATTCTCTTGGTGGTTTTAGTGTCATTTTGTCAATCATACATTGAGCAAATGTGGTCATTCCTGGAATCCCCATTCTTCCCCTAAAATTCTTTGGGAGCTGATGCTTCTCGGGTTTCTTGTCTGGGGATGCCAGCTATCACTTCAGATCCTGAGAGCTGTTCTAATTTAGTGTTGATGGGATTGAAGGCAGATCACCCCTGTTCTGTAAATAGGTTTTGAATGGGATGTTGTTCTTGAAAATGGGTGCCTATGTCAATTACCTTTTAGTTTTGTAAAAACGGGATGTACCTGGCTAGATATTTGGCCAAGTTAGCAAAATGGTTAGTGTTGTTTCGATTTAAAGATGTTTTGATGTAAAAGACAGGGGGAAAGATATTTTCCATATTTGTTTTTGCTGGAGGTTAACATTGGAGGATAGAGAAAACTTGTTTGTTGGTATGGAAAAACATGCTTGTTTCTGATTTATAAATAAAGAGGGTTGGAGCTATTCATGGTGGCCACTTGTGTGAAATTCATCTGATGATCAGACAATTCATTTCTTCATGTCAATGCCCCAACCCGGTCTCAGAACCTGAATCCAGGCTGTGGCTGGACTGAGACAAAGGTGTTTACCGTGAAGCCTGATGACAACCTG
Source organism: Mesocricetus auratus (assembly GCF_017639785.1). Lineage (NCBI taxonomy): Eukaryota > Metazoa > Chordata > Mammalia > Rodentia > Cricetidae > Mesocricetus > Mesocricetus auratus. The sequence continues at coordinate 34,270,376 of NW_024429194.1, read as the reverse complement.
AAAGTTGCCCTCTGGCCTCCACACGGGTGCCATAATATATGCACATTCATATTTATTTATTTATTTTTGAGCCATTGTGTCTCTATGTAACGTTGGCTATCCTGGAACTCACTCTGTAGACCAGAGGCTGATCTCAAACTCACAGAGATTCACCTGCCTCTGCCTCCCAAGTGCTTTTTTAAGGAAGCAAAACAAGCCTGGCTTGGTGCTTTTTCTTCTAATTTTTTTACTTATTAGTGTGTATGTGAGGTTGTTTATGTGAATGTATGCCAAATGCGTACAAGTGTCCAAGGAAGCCAGAGGAGTTCACTGGATCCCCCAGAGCTGAAGTTACAGGAGGTTGCAAGCTATCTGCCATGTGTGCTGGGAACCAAACTTGGGTCCTCTGCAGGAACAGCAAGTGCTCTTGACCTCTGAGTCATCTCTCCCTCCCCTGTCTTCTTCAGTGTAGCCTGATTTATTGTAATGTCATGATATTCCTAAGAAATGTTGCTATAGCAAAATGGTCTTAAAAGGAGAGACAAAGGGCTACAGTCTAGACAGCTCAAACTTAATCACCCTAGTTATACTCTAAGAACAGTCTCAGTCATAATTTTTAAATAGTTAAGACTATAATAAACTCTAAATATTACTAAATAAATTAAGACTTTATTATGTCTATCTTTGCCCAGAGGAATAATTTATGCCTTTTTTTTGTACTGGGGATGGAATTCAAGAACTCACTTGTGTTAGATAAACTCTGCAGCTAAACTACATTTCCAACCCAGCCCAAAAAAAAAAAAAAAGGATTCTGAGGTCATTTCTGATGTGTATGGGCTTTTGGTATATCTTTATTTACCACCTTTGGATGGATGGCAGCGGCGTGGAAAGTGAGTTCTGAGACATGGTCTCAAGTAGCCCAAGCTGGCCTCGAAATTAACCATGTAGTGAACTATGACCTGATCCTCTGTCTCCACCTCCCAAATGTTGATTTCAGGTATGTACCTCCGTGCCTCGAACTGTCTTGTGTTCTGTCTGTCTGTTCATTCTTTGTTTGTTTGAGACAAGGTCTTGTCAGTGCAAGCTGGCCTGCAGTTTGGAATACTCTTGCCTCATCCTCCTGAGTGGCTGGAGGTCAGTGCCTGGCTTCCTCTCACTTCTAGTGTCCATCCTAAGGAAGAATGATATTCCAAGAGGATAGGACATTTACTTCCCGGAACTCTGGGACTCTGATTCTCTATTTTGACCTTGTTTCAATTAATAGTAGTCTTTAAATTAAGCATGATGGTGAGTGCCTATTACTCCACCACTCAGTGGGGGGAAGCAAGGGGACCAAAAGTTTAAGATCATTCTTAGCTGCATAGACAATTTGAGGCCAGCCTGGGCTGCATAGAGACCCTGTCTCAAAATAACAAGACAAAATTAAGCAAAGTGATCTACAAAATGTTCCTCGCATGGCAGTACCTGCAGCAGTGTATGTGTATCAGCTCCCCACTTTGTTTTTTCAAGCAAGGTCCCTCACCGACCTGGAGCTTACCAAGCCGGCTGCTCATAGGCCCCAGGGCTTTGCTCTGCTTTCTCTGCCCTATTTCACAAGGTGCATCACCACACCCAGCATCTCGTGTGGGTTCAGGGGTTCAGGTCGTCACACTTGTAAGGCATGTGCTTTATCAACTGAGGCGTCTCCCCACTCCCTCAGAAGTTACCCAAAGACATCTCTGAATGCTAACGGTAACAATACTCACCATAGCTAAAAACTAGGAATGACCCAGATCCGCCAGGGGAAGCAGCAGCTATGATACCCATACGGTCGTGCACGACTTCTTTGTGATTTTTACTTGCAACTCTTCAACACCAAGGATTTGGGGGTCTCTTCCCACACCAACCAATTCTCTGTGTCTCCAGACACGAGCTGGGTGTCCAACAGTTTAATTCAACTTTCACAGCCAAAGTTAGCCAGATCCCATACTCTAAAGGTTCAGGCTTGGTGCTGGAGTGATGACTCAGAGGTTAAGAGCACAAGCCACTCTTTCAGTGGACCCAGGATCACTTCCCAGCACCCACACGGCAGCTCACAACTGTCTGTAACTCCAGTTCCAGGGAATCCAGCACCTTCACGCAGACATACATGTAGACAAAACACCAATCCACATAAACTAAAAAAATAAATAATAACAAATTAATGTTTAAAAAAGGTTCAGACCTGACAGATGTGGTGATCATTTAACTGATCATTTAAATGACACATGGTCTATCGGGTTATCAGAACACTTCGTTGCCGCCAAGGAGGCTGTAGATGAACATTTTTTACAATGAAGACTTCATGAAGAACAGACGTGTCTTCTTCAACAGGACTTGGAAGCAAGAAAAACTGTCATCCTCGGGAATGCCAGGACGATAGGCGCATGCCACTACGCCTTGTTTATGTGGTGCTGGGCATGAAACCCAGGGCTTCAGGTGGGTTAGGCAAGCACTTGCCCACTGAGCTACATTCTTGGGTCACCTGGACGGTCTCATCAGGATACATACATAGAAGTAGAGTCCGGGTGGATGTAACAATTTGGTCTGAGGAGCTCTCATGGCTACACTTGACTGTTAACTTGACCGCATCTGGAATGAACTGAGGAACTCTCCTGACTGAATCATTTGAGATGGGATGACAGACCTCAGTCTGGGTCACACCTCCTGGTGGCAGCCCACGTGAAAAGCACATGGAAGAGGACGTTTGCTTATCGCCTGCCAGTTCATCTACCCTGCTGCTGAGTCATTCCTTCACCCGAGTCATCACCTACTTCTTTGGGATTCCAGTGTAGACTGAAGACCGAAGCTCTCTAGGAATTCCCTGAGACTCCAGCACCAAACTGGGACTGCTGACACATCCACCTTAGAGACTGAACTACCAGATTTGGCCTTTCTGTCAGGAGACAGCCTGCAAGCTACTCTAATAAATCTAAAATCTAGTATAGCAAATATAGTCAACAAGTGTGTGTGTGTGTGTGTGTGTGTGTGTGTGTGTGTGTGTGTGTGTGTGTGTGAAGCATATTACTAAACTCATCATTTGCCCGATAATGAGAATGCTGAAGTGGTCCCAGCAGATACAGCAAACAACTAAACATAAATGTAGTGCCAGGTAGTGATGCGTGCTATGCAGCTGAAGCTGAACTTGAACTCCTCATGCTCCTGCCTCCACCGCCCAGGTGCTGGGATTACAGATATGTCCCAGCATGTCTAAGGACTGCAGGGCTTCATTCATGCTAGGTTACCACTGGACCAATTGAACCACATCCCAGCCCCTTTTAGTCTCTTTGGAAGACCCCCTCTTCCTCTTTCAGTCCCCTGAATACTGGCATTCTCTGAACTCATCTCTTTTTATCTTTTTATCTGTCTGTTTTCTACCCTCTCTGGTAGCTTTCACAATCTGCCACCAATAATGTGAGTCCAAGCTAGCCAGATCCCTCCCAGGCTTTCAGATCTAGCTTGCCCCCATGTAATTGGGTATATCTGCTTGTACTCTACAAATAGAAGGCAGCCTTTTCCTGCAAACACCCCCAACCGCCACCCCCATCCTCCACCCCCCACATCGCCTTTTTTGTTGTTGTTGTTGTTGTTGTTGTTTTGAGACAGGGTTTCTCTGTGTAGCCCTGACTATTCTGGAACTCTCTCTGTAGACCAGGCTGACCTCAAACTCTGAGATCCTGCCTCTGTCTCCCAAGTGCTGGAACTAAAGACCACACTCACCTGGGATTTTTCTTTTTCTTTTCTTTACTTCTTCTTGCTTTTTTTTTTAAACAGGGTCTTTCTCCATAGCCCTGGCTGGCCTCAAACCCACAGAGATCCCCCTACCTCTGCCACCTAAATACTACAATAAAATGCATACACCGCCTACCACTTCTTTTTTGTTTGTTTGTTTGTTTGTTTTTTTATTTTTCGAGACAGGGTTTCTCTGTGGCTTTGGAGGCTGTCCTGGAACTCGCTTGGTAGTCCAGGCTGGTCTCGAACTCACAGAGATCCGCCTGCCTCTGCCTCCCGAATGCTGGGATTAAAGGCGTGCGCCACCAACGCCCGGCTCCGCCTACCACTTCTAACTGTCATCCAGACAGAAGTTGAAGAATCCTTCCTCATCCCCACTCACTGTTTCATTTCCTCCTGGTCTCTCCTTGAAGACTCTCCTTGTAACAGGGAAGAAGTTTGCTCCGCCTTGTCTCAGATGAAACTATCTTTGGTTTAAACTGAAACTGACCCCCCCTCTTTTTAACCCAGCCCACCCACCCTGAAAAGTCCTGTGGGAAAGCACCCAAACCCCATTCTAGAAACTCAAGGTTGAAACACCCCAGCTAACTGCATGTTCTTAGCTCTTGTGTTTGTTTTGTTTTGTTTTTGCTTTTTCAAGACAGGGTTTCTCTGTGTAACAGCCCTGGCTGTCCTGGAACTCACTTTTAGACCAGGCTGGCCTTGAACACACAAAGATCCACCTGCCTCTGCCTCCCAAGTGATGGGATTAAAGGATTAAAGGTGTGTGTCACCACTGCCTGGCTTCTTGGCTCTTCTTAAACTGCTTGCTTGCTTCCCCCTGCAAGCAGGATGTACTATTGTGTGTGTGTGTGCGCGTGTGTGCGTGCGTGCGTGTGTGTGTGTGTGTGTGTGTGTGTGTGTGTGTGTGTGTGTGTGTGTGTGTGTTGTTTAAAAAACAAGCAAACCTTCCCTGTAATATGCATTCGGGCTGCTCTGTGAGAAATGCTTCTCTGAACACAGTTGCAGGCTGGCTTACAACAGACTCTCAGTTGGAATTTCGGTCTTGCTGAATGGTCTTTGAGTCTCTACCCTGAGCTCCTTCCGCCACTGTCAGTAGCTTGTCCATACCCTCCCCGTTTCTGCTACCGCCTCCTAACAGGATCCCAGTGTGGGTGTCTAAGCCAACAGCCAGCTCAAGGAAGCCACCTGACTTCATTACATAAACTTTAGGCTCAACCCGGGCTGGACACAAGCTATGGCGTAAGGTTTTCAAAGCACTCAATACCCTTCCAGGCTTGGCCCACTGGCCCAGGCTGTGCCCTGTCTCTCTTACCTTTGCTTAGGCTCTGCTGAATTTCTTTTTTTTTTTTTTTTTTTGGTTTTACGAGACAGGGTTTCTTCTGCTGAATTTCTTAGATCTCCCCTAACCCACCCACAGCTGTTCTCAATAGTAAGTCCTTCAGCATAGTTCTTAGCATGCGAGAGTACTCCACCTGTCCACTGGAATTACTGCTATAGGCAATAGAGCTCATGAAGTGTAGGAAACAGAGCTAAAGCATCCTCTCCCCTGACTCAGATCTATCGCCATGGGCTCAAGCCCCTGACTCCTCCCCTACCTCCAAGGAGCCTCTATCCTGACTCAGGAAGTTGTGTCTGAGATAATATTCCAAAGAGGATGATGACACTATGTTGTAAATTTTTTTAAAGTGCCGCAAGAGAGAAAGACACTATGTGACACAGTTCATGTGGAGGGGTTTTTTATTAGGGGAAAGGGAGAATGGGGGAGACCAGCCTCTGGGGACGGGAGCAGCAGAAAATGATACACAGAGAGAGGGGAAGAAAGAAGGGGAAGAGACAGAGAGATGGGCGGAGAGAAAGGGGAAAGGGAGGGTAGGGGAAGACGGGAGGTGGGCAGGGCCCTCTTAAAAGGGAACATAGTGGATGTGCACAGGTGGTGCTCTTAGTGGCTGCAACTGTGGACATGTCCTATCGCAACACCAAAGTCAGGCCAGTACAGACGTCTGAACACTAACACCCTACCTATGAGGTAGCTTCAATAATCACTGGCTCTCATCCCATTTCTGACATTCTCGTAGGCCTTCCTCTAGTCCTGACCTGGTCCAGGCCCTAGCTGGACTCTCCTTGCCTCCAACCCTCAACAGGTCCCTAAATCTTACTCTGTCACTCTCAGTCTCCCCATGTCTAGATTTCCCCCCTTATTACTGAGAGCTGTCCCTCTGACCTTACTTTATGCCAAACTGTCACCCAGCCCTGTACCCACCCCCAGGCTTACTCCAGCATTGTTCCCTGATCCCAGTCCCAGCTTTTCACTGCAGTCCCACCTCGGGCCATGCTGGTCCCTCCCCATCCCCACACAGTCCAGTACCTTCTCCATTTTGCTTTACGCTAGTGGGAATTTCTGTTTCTACTGTGCATATCTAATGCCTACAGAAGTCAGAAGAGGGCATTGGATCCCCTGGGACCTAAGTTATAGATTATAGGTTGTGAGCCACTATGTGGGTGCTGGGACTTGAACCTGGGTCCTCTGAAAGAGCAGCAAGTGCTCTTAACCACTGAGCCTTCTCTCTAGTCCCAAACACAATTTCTTGAAGTCATTTGAAGGTGAGGAAGTCACTTGATATAACTTAGCGAAGACAGGCCAGGTCACTTCAGGAGACAATGGTTATTTGTAGACATAAAGCAGAATGCACACATTTTCACATATGAGGGACAAGGAGACCCTCCTGAACGTGAGATGTGATGCCTGCAAAGATGGCTCTAGCAGGGAGTAAAGCCTCTAGCCCAGAGTCAGTGAGGACAGCTAACCCCGTCGACAGCAGGAACCACCAGCCACTCCACACACAACTTATACTCTGTGGCTCATACTCAAGGTACTTTCACGTGAACAAACATAGAATGGAAATTTTGTTGGAAATAGCCGCCTGTCCAGCCAGCTGACAGCTATATTTTGGCTTATAAAGTTGTTGTTCCTGTCAAACTGGAAGTGCCAAGAGGGCAAAAGTTAGCTGCCAGTCTTGCTCCATCCTTGGCTCAGCTGGTACCCAACACACACATCCCCCTCTGTGACTCTGGTCACGAGGTAAAGGGGATTCTCAGGCCTGGTTTCCCAAACACCCTTTGTCCACCCATGACACGTAAAGGGAAGACTTCTTCAGCTCCATCACAAGGCCGCCTGGTGGCTTGGTGCTTCAGCAGCACCTGACTGATGTCCTCAGCAGGCATTGCGACATTCCCCAAGATGGGAAAACAGTTTTGTGAACTCAGATCACAGGACAAAGAGTTACTAGACAGCCTGCTGGAATGTGCCGAGCAGTCCCGGTGAGGCTCCAAGGAGAGAGTCCAACCCATGAGGGTTAATGCTATATGCAAGCTCCAGGTCTTTGTTCTCACGGAGTTAGGCTACAGATGTGACCACAATCATTACCCAGATCACAAGTCAAAGAGGTATGTGTTCAACAGAAATGGTGACATTCTTTCTCATGGAAGTATACAGGCAGTCCTTGGAGGGCTATCAGTACCAACACAGAAAGTAGGTGTGGGCCCTACAGACAGTTGTCACTAACTTCTCCTGATCCTGTCACCTCCCTCCACATACCAGATAGTATCTGTCCATAGACATACTGCACACACACACACACACTCATGCGTGCACACAGCACAACACATTAGCACGATAGTTATTCTCTCCCTGAGGGAGTGATAGTACTCTCTGTTAATTTTCAGAGGTTTAACAGTGAGAGGTGCTCAAAAGGTAGCACGAGGATGTGTCAAAAACTCCTTTCGAATCAGGCCGCAGTTAACAAGGAACCTGAGGAATTCGTGGCGAAAATTTTGGCCAACGAAGGCATAGATGATGGGGTTGAGGCAACTGTGAGAAAAGCCCAGGATCTCAGTGATATACAGGGCCTGGTCAAGGGCGTTGCGGCGCTCGCAGGTGTCCTCAATTAAGTGGGTTCCTAAGAGAGTGTCTGAAAGCAGCACCAGGTTGTAGGGCAGCCAGCAGAGCAGGAAGACAAGCACAACAGCAAAGATGACCCGCATGGCCCGGTGCTTCTGCCCGGCACGGGCCTTAAAGAGTGTGCGCAGTGTGAGCCCGTAGCAGAACAGCATGATCAGAAGCGGCGCGAGGAAGCCAAACGTGTGGGACAGGCCACGCAACATTATCCGAAAGTTTGTTGTGTCTCCACCCAGGACCTCGTAGCAGATTGCTCCAGAGCCGTATGGTTTATATGCCTGGCGGAAGATGGCAGAGGGCAGGGACAGAATCAAAGATAGACCCCAGATGCCTAGACATATGAATTTAACCAAGTGGCGCTTTTGGGTCAGCGTGCGTGTGGCGTGGACGATGGCCAGGTATCGGTCCACACTGATGCAGGCCAGTAGCAGGATACCACTGAAGAAGTTGACTTCCTTCAGGAGTGAGACCATCTTGCACAGGGGAGTGCCAAAAATCCAGCCTTTCAGTTTGGAGACCGCCCAGAAGGGCAGGGTCAGTGAAAAGAGGAGGTCGGCAATGGCTAGGTTCAGCATGTAGACATCAGTAACAGAGCAGCCCCTTCGTCTGTATAAGATGACTAGCATCACCAGTGAGTTTCCCAGCAAGCTCAGCAAGGACACCAGTGCATAAAAGACAACTAAAGCCTTTGTGTTGCTGATTGGAACTCTCTTACAAGGGCTGAAATAATCTCCAGTAGGTGGCATTCTGGTGCTATTTCCAAAGTCTTTCTCAAAGTCATCCCATGTCATATTATCAGGAGCAACCCAGTAGAAATATTCAGTGATGGCCATGGTTCAATCTAGGTGAAAGGTTAGGAGAGAAATAGGATTTAGTAACCAAACTCAAGTGTTATGAATGTTGTGGGACAGTATTATTGGCTTCTCTGTTGCTTTGACAACCAGAGTTCATCCCCTTGGACTTCAACTTGAACTTCTTCCTAGTGCTGTCAAAGTTGCTGGAGACTCAGTAAGGGATAAAATAAAACTCAGGGAAGATACTTTTGCCATCAGTTGGCTCTATAGTTCTCAACTCTATCTCCAGCTACTTTGTCTCCTTTTAGTCAACCTTGGCCTTAGCCATGCCCCTGCATTCAGACGCAGCCACCAGGATGCTCTTATGTACTCAGGAAAGAGACAGCATGAAGCAAAACAGAAGGAGGTAAGGTGTATCTGGGTGCCCCTCCTACATTATTTCGTATACGTACCCCCTCATTATTGTTTTCCCTTTTTAAAAAGACTTATTATTTCTCATTGCATTTACTTATGTATGTGCAGGATGCTTGTCTGTATAAAAAGGCCAGAAGAAGGCATCAGATCCCTTAGAACTGGAGCTACAGAGAGTTGAGAGCTGCCCAAAGTGTGTTCTGGGAACCAAACCCTCAAGAGCAATCCGTGCTCTTAACTACTGAGCCGTCTCTCCAGCCCTTTGTTTGCCTTTCTTGAAATCTGCCTGGAGAAAAAAGTAAGAGAGACAGATGACACTGAACTGTCCAGTGTGCCTTGACTTACAATGAGGTTACGGCCAGCTTTCATAGCTGCAAACACCACACCAAAAATACAGGAAGGGGGGTCAAGGGGGCGATTTGTGAACAAAGTCACCTGCTGCCAAGCCTAACAACATGAACTTGAGTCCACAAATTTGAAACCTCAAGGTAGAAGGAAAGAGTCATCTCCTGCAGGCTATATCCTCTGGCCTCCACACCCAAGCACATGCACACACACTAACTGTGAAAAAGAAAACATTTGAATACACATAAGGGTTTGTGAGATAGCTCAACGGGCAAAAGAGCTTGTCATACAAGCTTGGCAACTTGAGTTTGCTCCAAGAACCTTTGATGGGTGGAGGAAACCAACTAGAACCATCCCCTGATGATTATATATATATATTATATAAATAAATATAATATATAATATAATACATATTCCTACATACACACACACACAAATAAATAAGCCTCTACCCAACTGAAGGTTCTCCACTCTGGAAGCATTTAGAAGTTAGCCAGGTGAGATATGAACTGACTGTTACTCAATGCCTGCTCTCTCCATGGTGAGCTTGACTAGGGCCTTTAATCCCTACAGAGTTCCATGTATCATCTGCAAACTGAGGGAAGACAAAGAAGCTCTCACAGGCTCCCAGGCCTTGGGTTCTATGTCCGGTGCATTCACATCCCCACACCTTGGGATGCTCTCTCCCGGCCACTGCTTGCATCTTCACAGAAGACGAAAGCTTATCAGGGAATAACCACACTGAATTGGGGAATCGCCCATCTCAGCCACCTGACAGGAGAGGAATAAAAGCAAAGAATGGAGTGTCTGTGCCACAACCACTTAGGAAGTCGGAGTTCAGAACTTACTCCCAGTGAGTAGACAGGAAACAGCTCAGGAGCTGCGCAGTGGTGGTACACGACTTTAATCCAAGCACTCAGGGGCAGACGCAGGTGGATCTTTGAGTTTAAGTCCAGCCTGGTCCACCAAGTGAGTTACAGGACAACCAGGGTCACACAGAGAAACCCTGTCTCAAAAAAAAAAAGGAAGGAAAGAAAGAAAGAGAGAGACAGAGACAGAGAGAGAGAGAGAGAGAGAGAGAGAGAGAACGTTTATCAGAAATTCTAAATTCCACAGAAACCAGTCAATGTGTTTTCTAAAATAAAACTGACCCAAGCCTTCCTACCCCAACAAGTGTGCTGATACACAAGGCTGGCTTCCTACCTGAGGCACCAGGTGTGTAAGTTCTGTGTGTACAGGAGCCTGGACCAGAATGACCAAACAGTTGAAGGAACTACATGAATAAAGAAAGGAGAGAGAAACCACACTAGACCATACCTCCCCTCGGAGCCCCACCCATGTCTGCATTTGGGTGCAGATTAGGTCATGAGACCCAACAGCATCAGAGGTTCTGTGGGCTCGGCAGGGGTAGCAGGGTGAAGCTGCAGTAATGTGTGTGCTCTCCAAGTCCTTCCCTCCATAGATGATCACTTTCCTCATCTTCAGGTTCTTGAATTCCCCCTCCTGTGCTATCCCCAAGTCCCCTAGTAAAACTGGGAACCTTCCAGCTTTCCCTGAGGAGAATAAAAGGAGGGCATTTGACTTTCTATAACAGAAGTTTCAGAAGTCCGTGGTGGCAAAGACTTGGGGGAGTCTATAAGGAGAACTTAGGGAACAGCTTAGAGAGAGATGGCGAAGTCTACACTCAAGCTGTGCTTGGACAGTTTATGTTGATGCTGGAATAGAACCCAGGACCCGGTGCATACTGGGCATCCTACCACTGAGCTACCTCTGCAACCCCAATACTTGCTTTCTGGTTTTGTGCTGTTTTGAGACAGAGTCTTTCATAGCTCATGCTGGCCTTGAACTCTATGTAGCTGATGACCATGAGCCTTCATCTATTTTCCAAACGTTGCAATTAAAGGTGTTCCCCACCACGCTCAACTATCAGCACACCATTTCACTTATGGCATCTTTAGGGTCTTTGTGATAGAGACTTTGGAAGAAAAAAACTAACCTCACTTTTACACACCATTTCCAATTATTGTTTGGTTAGAGTAGCAATGAGGTGTGGGGCATGGCCACACCCTTCCATGGAGTCTAGCTAGAGGAGAGACCGTCAGGGCTAGGAAAATCAGTGAAGGACCAGCTGAGGGTGATATAATTGCTGCTCCCAATTTTGTACTGAAGGACAGCTTCTCTGGAAAACTACCTGAGAGGCCCCTGCTCAGTTCACAGCTGACCCCTGTCTTTATTCTTTAGTTCTGTGTCCTGGTTAGCTTCAACTATCAACTTAACACAGCCTAGAATCATCTGAGAAGGAAATCCCAGTTGAGGGATTTCCCAGATGTGGGTGTGTCTGTGGGAGACTGCCTTGATCACTAATTGATGTAGGAGGATCCAGCCCACTGTGGGAGGCACCATTCCTAAGCAGGTCAGGCACAACACCCATATACACAAAGTTGCCTTTCTGTGTGCCAAGATGAACTTTTCCTGAAAGCAGTTTACAAAGGATTACACTTAAAATGTGATATTTTCCTACTTGTTTCCTTTTCTGAATTTATGCTTAAAATTCACATAGCAGATTAGTTGTGCTCTATTATCTCCTGTACATTTCATGCTGTAATTCTTCCTTTCCAAATCAAAATTAAACCTTTGGGTTCCACAATTTAAAAAAAACTTAAACAAAAGCTAGCTAAGCATGACTCTGTGCGTAAGCCAACAAGCAGCACTCCTCTGTAGTTTCTGCTCCAAAGTCCTCCTTGAGATCCTGCCCTGAATTCCCTCTGTGTTGGACTGTGACTTGTAAGGTGAGATACATCCTGTCCTCCTCTAAGTTGCTTTCAGACACAATCTCTTATCACAGCAGTGGACATGAAACCAGAGCACTCTCAAACCTCCTTCCAGTCTTACACAAACTGCACTATGCTGTAAAGATGTGTTTACACCGGAGGCTCCTCCTTTGCGCTGTGAGAAGCTAGAGAACAAACATTCCCTTTCCAATTGTCTATTGACCTGTCCTCTGCCAGGGGACATAGTAAATGATTGCCAAGGGTTGTAAAAGAAATGGTGTTTCTCGTATGATTCATGGAGCATACAGCACCATGATAAAAAGGCCGGAGACACTCAGTGCACCCAAGGTATGTCAAAGGGCTTTGCTTCCATGCAGCGGGGGCTGGTCTTCCTGGCTGCCATTGCTACTGCCAGGGTAGCCAATCTCTGTTGTCAGTGCCAATCTGTGAATGTTTATATCCTGCCCCTCCCATAAATGCCAACTTTTCCTACCACTGGTGACTACCTTTGTGACACTGGCAAATGTGGTGGTCTCCAGGATTCTGCTTGCATTTTTAAATAGTGGCAGGAAGGATGGGGCTGCAGCTAAGGTGGTGGCGCAGTGTTTGCCTAACATTTAGGAAGGCCTGGGTTCAATACCCAGCATGGCATAAAAGTTGGCATGGGAGTCTGGGAAGATGGTTCAGAAGGTAAGATCACTTGTTGCATAAGCATGAGAACCTGAGTTCAAATCCCCAGAAGCCATATAAATCCAAGCATGGCCAAATGCACTCCTATAATCCTAGCACCAAGGTATGGGTTGCAGAAACAGGACTTGGTGGCCACCATCTTAGCCCAGGTTCTGTGAAAAACCCTGTCTCCTGGGAGAGTAAGGCATAGGATAATATAGCAGGACCCAACGTCCTCCAATGTCTTCCTTTGGCCCCTACACATACCTGTGTGTGTGCACACCCACACCCAAATACACACAAGCACATATACCACAAACACACCAACCCCATATATAAACTCAAAATCTGGCCATATGGTACAACCATATAATCCAAAGTCATCCAAAATTACAGATGGAATTCAAGGCCGGCCTGGAAAGCATGATACCCTATCTCAAAAAAAAAAGTTGTAGGAACTATAAGAAGAAAATTTCCCTGGTGTCACTGACATTGGAGTGTTGAGAATGATGCCTGGACTAGGAGAGGCTTGAAATGGGGTAGTCCCCTAAGGGAAGGTACATTCCTGCCAGTCTTCTAAAGAGAAGGCAGCTCCTGGGGCAGAAAACACTGGAGACCCAAGAGGAAACTGTGGAACCAAAACTGTAAAATACCCCAAGAAATTATCGGCCCCTAGTTCGGTCTTATGCTGTTAGTCTGGAGTCTGTGAGCTCCCACATGCTCAGGTCAGCTGCCTCTGTGGGATTTCCCAGCATGGTCTTGACCCCTTGGCTCATCACTCCTTCCTCTCTACAACTGGACTCCAGGAGTTTGGACTCAGTGCTCAGCTGTGAATCTCTGCTTCTACTTCCATCAGCTACTGGATGAAGGCTCTATGATGACATTTAAGGTAGTCATCATTCTCATTATAGGGGAAGGGCATTTAGATTCTTAGTTGAGGTCATCCCTGCAGATTCCTGGGAATTTCCCCAGTGCCAGATTTCTCGTTAACACCATAATGGCTCCCTCTATCAAGGTATCTCTTTCCTTGCTCTCCTTCTCTGTGCATCCCCCAACTCAACCTTCCTGATCCCTCATGTTCTCCTACGCCTCTCCTTCTCCCCTCCTCTTCCTCCTACCTCCCTCCCCCCAGTCCTTCTCTCCTCCTCTTTCTCATACCTCCCTCCTCCCTTCCCCCACACTCCCAATTTACAAAAGAGATCTTGGCCCCCTGAACATGAGTGTCAGTTGGGGGCCCTGGGCAGTCTATGGGGCTGCTGGCAGTGGATCCAGTATTTATCCCTAGTGTATGAACTGGATTTTTGGAGCCCATTCCTATGTAGGGATACCTTGCTTAGCCTAGATACACAGGGGAGGGCCCCAGTCCTGTCCAAAATGATGGGAAGCCTCACCCTCTCTGAGGAGTGGATGGGGGTGGGATGGGGAGATGGTGGGGGGAGTGGGAGGGCGGAAGAGAGAGGGAACTGGGATTGGTATGTAAAATAAGATTGTTTTTAATTTAAAAAATAATAAAACCTAAAAAAGTGTACCCATCCTTTGGAGACCTCCTACTCTTAGAGTTCTTTTTTCTGTAATAAATCTACCTTCTTTCTGGAAAAACCCTGAGAGCCAGTGAAGCTGTTAGGAAGAGAGAATCTTCACCACAAGGGGGGCAGCAGTAGACAGTGAGGCCCCTACAAGGGAGGTACTGAAAACGAGGGGAGGGGTCAAATTTAGTCAAGTCTAAGATTCAGTTTTAAACCAGGTATGCTGGTGCACATCTATAATCCCAGCACTCAGGAGGCGGAAGCAGATGGATCATCTCAAGTTTGAGGCCAGCCTGGGCTACATAGTGAGTTTCAAGTTAGCCATGGCTATATAGCAAGAACCCGTCTCAAAAAGACAAAAAAATATAAACAAATAGGGGATAGAGTGGCAGTTAAGAGCACTTGCTGCTCTTGCACGAGATCCTGGTTCAGTTCCCAGCACCCATCCTAAAGACATCTCAAGCAGAGGTTGCACAGACAAACACACAGGCAAAATACCTAAGTATGTAACATAATAAAACTTAAACTAAATAAGACCTAGTTTCAAGTTCTTTTAATATGGTTCCCCCTGTTGAGTCAGTTCACCATTCTTGTGGATTTTAATGAACCACAGAGAGATTGGGGAAGGGCAGAATATGCCCCACAGCCCAGGAGCCCAGGAAAAACAGCCCACTGAATGAGCTTGGTAGAGGCAGCATCCTTTTCAGGAAGATGGAGCTGAAGGCTGAAGGTCAGAAGCATCTCTCACTGGAGGGGGAGAAAGGCATAAAGACACAGAGGGAAATAAACCTATCCCGTTCGAAAGGCGAGCCAGCCCACCAGCCAGTCCTCTGCACCCCGTCTCCCACTCACAAGTGCTCCTGTGTGTTCCAAGCACAGTGCTCCCAACAAGGAAGTGCTCTCTATTCTAAGAGGACACTCAGCGCCACAAAGATGACTGTGACAGCAGACGCAGCCTGGGTTCCAGGCAAGTGGCAATGTGCAGGGTCTCTGTGATAGTGCCCTTGCCACTGTGTCTTAAACTCAGCGACTTCTCTCCAAGAGGGATTGCAGCACAGGAGGGCTCTGGGTGGGCTCTGGGTGGGCTTTTGTTCATGCACAAACGCCTTTAACACATAAACATCTGTTCACATCCTTCCAGAAGGACCCACTCCAATCTGGAGGCCAAAGTGGAAGAGTGTTTCTCTCCTCTCCCTGTGACATCCCCGAGGCCACAGCAACAAGGGTAGAGGGCAAGTATGTGACCTGAGATGAGCCAATCAAAGCCAAGGACAGGGTGTTTACACAACGCAAAGTATGTCATGTCATCTTGTGACAAAGGATGGACATTTTGTTACCACAAGTGGCAATATTGACCAAGGATCCAAACAAACACAGACAGAGGGAAGAAGATCTGAGACAATAATAATAATAATAATAATAATAATAATAATAATAATAATACATAGAGCCAGACCTGTACACTAGCATGCAGACACACACACACACACACACACACACACACACACACACACACACACACAGAGGACCAGTTCAAGTGGAGTTTTCTGTTCTGTGCAGCTACAATCATGCCCCAATAGAGTGGGTGTTTGGGAAAGCAAAAGCTACCTAAGAGGAGAGTAAACAGTCGGTGTGGACTATGATGAGAGGTTGGGGCAGAACATCCATACACGTCAAGTATTATCAAATATAAAGGAAAGAAGGAAGGAAGGAAGGAAGGAAGGAAGGAAGGAAGGAAGGAAAGAAGGAAGGAAAAAGGAAGGAAGGAAGGAAGGAAGGAAGGAAGAAGGAAGGAAGGAAGGAAAAAGGAAAGAAGGAAGAAGGAAGGAAGGAAAAAGGAAAGAAGGAGGAAGGAAGGCGTAAACCAGACATAGTAGCAGTAGCACACACCTGTAATCCCAGCACTTCAGAGGCAGAGGCAGGCAGATCTCTGTGAGTTAGAGACCAACTACACACAGGTTCGAGGACAGCCAAAGCTACATAATTAGACCCTGTCTAAAAACAAAGAACATCAGGCTACAGTGTTGCATGCTTAGTACCAGTATTGAGAAAGTGGAAACAGGTGGATCCCTGGGGCTCAAGGCCCAGGCAGCCCACCCAATTTGTCAAGTCCCAAGCCAAAGAGAGGGCCTATCTCAAAAACGGGTAGATAGTGAACTGAGGAGTGAATCCCAAGGTTATCCCCTGGGCACCACATGAACATATATATACACACACATATCATGCACTCGCACACACATACGTATTTCAAGCTGAGTGTGGTGGTGTGCATCTGTAATTCCAGCACTTCAGATACTGAGGCAAGAGAATCAATAATTAGACTCCACAGTGAAACCTTGTCTGGGGGAAAACCATAAATAACTTTTAAGAAACAGAGCCTTCCACTGGTCATGGTAGCATTTACCTTTAATCCCAGCTCTCAACAGGGAGGCAGAGGCAGGAGGATCTCAGGCAGATCTCTGAGCATTCAAGAGCAGCCTGGTCTACACAAGTACCAAGCCAGCCAGGGCTACACAGTAGGACCTTGCTTAAAAAGCAAGCTGGGGTCTTAACAAATAAATAAAATAAATAAAAACCAAAATAAACTTAAATAAAAATAAAAACCAGGGCCGGGCGTTGGTGGCGCACGCCTTTAATCCCAGCACTGGGGAGGCAGAGGCAGGCAGATCTCTGAGTTCGAGGCCAGCCTGGTCTACAAAGCGAGTTCCAGGACAGTCTCCAAAACAATACAGAGAAACCCTGTCTCGAAAAACCAAAAAATAAAAAATAAATAATAAATAATAAATAAAAACCAAATAAACAAACAAACAAAAAAAAGCATTCCTCCCTTGGAGCCCTTCCTGCTCAGAACTCTTTCTCACTTTTTCTTAGTGACTCAATGTTTACTATGTACACAACAACAAAAATTCTTAAACTTTAAAAGAAACAATATATATAAATCCGTATTCCTTCACTCATTCTTGTAATACTAGGAATCGAACCCTTGGGGCCTCACACATGCTAGGCAAGCACTCTGCCCCTGAGCTACATCTCCAGCTCTACATCTGTTTTAATTGGCACCTAAAAACCATGCACACTTCTAGGTGCTATGTTTTCATTCATGCCTATGCTATGGAATTTTCAACTCAGGGTAAGTGTATTGACCTCCTCAGAAGTCATTTTCTGTGGAGAAAACATTCAAAGCTCTTCCTGTCTTTCTTGAAACATGATCAGTATCCACAGTCACCCTGGAGTAACAGATCACAAAAATTTATTTCTTCCATCTCGCCAAGACTTACTAGCCACTGGTCACACCATACTCCTCCTTCTTCCCTCCCCACGCCCCCTATATCACTACTGTTTTCTTTCTAGATTCCAGATGAGGTCATGAAGGATTTGTCTTTTAGTGCCTGACTTAATTTCACTTAATACAGTGTTCTCCTGTTTATCCCATGCCATCACAAAGGACAGGATTCCATGGTGTGCACATACTATACTTTCTTAACCACTCCTCGGTTGATGGACACCAACTTCCATTTCCTGGCTGTTGTGAATAGAGCAGCGATGAGCTTGCAAGTGTAGACATTTTACAGCAGGGTGATTTCATTTCCTTTGATGGAAGACCGAATCACGTGATGGTTGTTTTTACTTTGTCAAGGAACGTCCATGGTGCTTTTCGTAATGGCTACATTGATTTACACCCCCACTGTCTTTTATCTTTTTACTGATATCCTTTCTAACAGCTGTGGACTAAAGTCTCATTGTGGGTTTTTTGTGGGTTGTTTTGTTTTGAGACACAGTCTCATTATATGGCCCTGATGGACCCGGGACTCTGTAGACCAGGGTAGACTTGAACTCACGGAGATCTGCCAGTCTTTGCCTCCCAAGTGCTGATAATAAGAGTATGACACTGTGGTTTTAATTTGCATTTATATTATTATGGCTGGTAGTGTTGAGTATTTTTTCATATAACTATTGGTCATTTGTACATCCTCTCTTCCCTCTGTGTATGTGTTCATGTGTGCAGGTATACATACATGTATGTATACATGCAGGTTTGCATGTGGAAGGCAGAGATTGATGTTGGGTATCGTCCTTAATCCCTCCCTAGCCTTTTTTTAGATTTTATTTTTATGTTATTGTTAATTACGTGTGTGCACCTGAGTGCAGTGCTCTCAATGGCCAGCAAAGCGCATTGGATCCCCTGGAGCTGGAGTTGTAGGTAGTTGTGAGCTACCTAACATGGGTGCTGGAAACTGAACCCAGGTCCTCTGGAAGAACAGGGAGCCATCCCTCCAGGCATCCGCCTTAATTTTTGAGGCAGGGTGTTGCAAGGTATCTGATTACACTGTGTAAAGATATGTCACTGTGATGAATTTAATAAAAAGCTAAACGGCCAATAGCGAGGCAGGAGGTATACAGCAGGGACTTCTGGACAGAGACAGCTCTGGGAGGAAGAAGGATGGAGCGGCCCCCTGGGTGCAGAGGAAGCAGGACATGCAAAGGAGAGGTAAAAGGCACGAACCACGTGGCGGTGCACAGATTAATAGAAATGGGCTGAGTTAAGTTACAAGAGCTAATTATAAACAAGCCTCAGCTAACGCCAAGCTTTCATAGTCATTAAGAAGTCCCCGGGTCATTTTCTGTGAGCTGGCGGCTGGAAGAAAAGTCCAACTGCAACAGGCTGTTTCACTGAACCTGAAGCTCACTGATTCATCAAGACTAGCTAACCAAACAATCCCAGGAATTCCGTCTCTGCCTCCCTAGAACTGAAGTCACCGATGGGTGCTACAGCTTCTACAGAGGTTCCTGGATCCAGCTCAGGTCATCGCATCTGTACAGCAAAGACTTTACAGATGGAGCTGTCTCCCCAGTTTCTTGGTGTATAGGTTCACTAACAATGACTTTCTGTTTTTGTTTTGTTTAAGATTGCGTCACTGGCCCCATTTACAATTCTCCTGCTTCAACCCCCGTGCTGGAAGCACAGATAGGCGCCCCCATGCCTGGCTTAATGTTCTTTCTTTGACCTGATTGCTCTCGTTAGCTGAGCGTTGGCAGCGCACACCTTTAATCCCAGCATTTGGGAGGCAGAGGCAGGTGGATCTCTGTGAGTTCAAGGTGAACAGAGTGAGTTTCAGGACAGCCTCCAAAGCTACAGAGAGAAACCCTATCTCAAAAAACCAAAAGGAAAAGAAAAAAAAAGAAAGCAGGCTGAGCACGCCATGATGGACAAGCCAGTAAGCAGCATCCCCCATGGCCTCTGCACCAGCTCCTGCCTCCAGGTCCCTGTCTGAGTTCCTTCCCTGACTTCCTGAATGATGAACAGTGATCCGGAAGCACAAACTAAATAAACCCTTTCCTCCCCAAGTTGCTTTTGGTCATGCTGTTTCATCACAACAATTTAAACCCTAAACAAAGTTTTTATATATTTTGGTTTTTCAAGAGAGAATTTCTGTGTAGCCCTGGCTGTCATGGAACTCATTCTGTAGACCAGGCTGACCTTAAACTCACAGTGATCTGCTTGCTTCTGCCTCGAGAGTGTTGGGATTAAAGGTGTGCTCCACTACAACCTGGAACAATTTGTTTTTTAAGAACGAGTCGGTGGGAGGGCACGGGAGGAGGGGAGGGAAATGGAGAGGGACCTAGAATTGACATGTGAAGCAACCTTGTTTTAATTTAAATTTAAAAATAAATAATAATAATAATAATAATAATAATAATAAAGAAAAAAGAACGAGTCACTCTGTGTCCCATGCTACTTTCAAGCTTGTGGTGGTCCTCTTTCCTAGCTTCCCGGACGCTAGGGTTACAGGCGTGAGCCACCACCTGGCTTAAATAGATGGTCGTTAAGTTGCTCCAATATTGAGCTTACTTTTCTAATCAAGAATGGGTTTTGAATTTTGCCCATTATGTAGATAATTATATGACTCTTCCCTCAAAATAGATTAGTAAATGATTTGTGTTGGTAGTTTTCTAATGCTGAAAGATGCCTGGACTTTTAGAATAAGTACCATTTCTTAAATAAAAAGAATGGAATAAAAGCTGAAGCCCCTAAATGGTGTTGTCTTAGTTGGGGTTTCTATTGCTATGATGAAACACCATGACTAAAAACAACTTGGAGAGAAAAAAAGAGGTTTATTTCAGTTTACAGTTCCATACCACAGACCATCAATGAGCCTAAATCAGGGCAGGAACTTAAGCAGGGCAGGAATTGATGCAGAGGCAACAGAGGAGTGATACTTACTGGCTTGCTCCCCATGGCTTGCTAAGCCTGCTATCTTAAAGAACCTCAGGACCACCAGTCCAGGGGTAGAATCACTCACATTGGCAAGGGCCCTCCCACATTAATCACAATTATGAAAACACATCACATATTTGTCCATTGTGTTGCGGATATTTTCTCAAGTCTGTCTTCCCAGATGTTTAGCTGTATCAAATTGACATAAACCTCACCTCAGAAATGGGCTTCAAGGCTCTGCTCCCTCACCCTGTTCCTACTTCACTTGGTTACTCCAAGTGTCTGTTTGCTCAGGCTGCCTTAACCGAGTGACCTAAACACTTGAAACTTCCTGTGTCGTGGCTCTTGAGGCCGGACATCCAAAATAGAGATGTCAGCCAGCAAGATTTTTCCCCCCTTGTGGGCAGTGAAAGGTGTTCTAACCTATTCCACACATTGCCAAAGTCCTGTGGTTTGCTGGGAAAAGGTAGCGTTCCTTGGCCTGTAGAAGCATAATCCAGTATCTGCCCTTAGGTCCCCACACACCCTCCACTATGTCCCTGTTCATGGGTTCCTAGGCACGTAACCCATTTTGATAAGGACACCGGTTTTAGAAGCCTGGAGCTCCTTTAACATCCTCAGGGGAACTACCTACTTCCTCAACACCCTAATTCCAAATGAGGTCACATTCTGATGTCCTAAGGGGTAGGTTTTGGACATAAGACTTTGTAAGTCAGCAACACAATTCCACCATCCAGGAGCCTACTGCTGTAGCCTGTGGCTTTGGCCCTGAGGGACTGCTCCAATGTTTGGCCACTGACTTACTGTTTCCTCTATCCAGAAGGGCCTGCCTGCTTCACCAGTGATGTAAGGCCCTTACCTGCTCCAAGCTTGCAGCCTGGGACTTGATCCACTCCTGCCTGCCTACCTGTTTATAGCTCTCCAGGCCTTCCTGATGTCCTTTCCCACTCACCACTCAGGAACACACTGCATAACTGGCGTGTTCATCATGTAGTTTATTGCTGATTTCCGCCCCCTTGAGACTATAAGCATCAGGAAGACCTGGATCCTTTTGTGGGTTTGGTTTTACTGTGAGTTTTTTTTTTTAGTTTCCTGGGGGTTTTTTGTTTTTGTTTTTGTTTGTTTTGTTTGGGGTTTGTCTGCTTGCTTATTCATTTGTTTGTTTGTTTGTTTGTTTTTCAAGACAGGGTTTCTCCAGGTAGCTCTGGCTGTCCTGGAACTCACTCTGTAGACCAGGCT
Source organism: Mesocricetus auratus (assembly GCF_017639785.1). Lineage (NCBI taxonomy): Eukaryota > Metazoa > Chordata > Mammalia > Rodentia > Cricetidae > Mesocricetus > Mesocricetus auratus. The sequence continues at coordinate 34,248,717 of NW_024429194.1, read as the reverse complement.
GGCCTCGAACTCACAGAGACCCACCTGCCTCTGCCTCCTCAGTGCTGGGATTAAAGGCGCGCGCCACCACCACCCAGCTCCATTTGTGTTTTGATCACTGTGTCTCATGCACTTTAGAGATAGCTTGGCAAGTGGAGGGTGAAATAAATGGTACAGTATTAAACTCCACGGAAAGATGGATACTAAAAACTAGGAGACTCCACCTTGTATGTAACCAGTAACCAGATTAATCTGGACAACTTCAGCCTGTGTCAAAAACAAAAGGGACAGGGAGAGGCACCAGTGATTTCCCCATGATTTTCTTCACCCTGGGCTCTGAAAAGTCACACTACAGAGAAATTCAGGCTACGTGTCTGTAGGAAATGACTTAGCAAGGAGAAGTGTTTCAGAAATGCCTCAGGTCAAGCAGGAGAGGAAAAAAGAAATCTTTTCCCCGAAGGTTGGAGAATGTAGTTGAAAGGCTCGACCAGCAGAGGGAAACATTGTCTTCAAAGAAAATCATCACATACCTGCCATGATGTGATGAAACCACTGTCAACAGCCTCACAGCTGGAACCTGAGGCCAACATTGAAGGCTTGAAACTCTTTGACATGCATTCGTTTTCCTCTAAGGTCTCCCATGCAAGTGTTTAGCGGTTGGCAGAATGTGAGCAACCTAGCGACAGAACCCATGTGTGCTCAGGAGTTACTGAAGTTGTCATGGGACTCAAGCATTAAGTCTTGTCTCTAGGGTCAACTCCTTCTGGCAGCTCCAAACCTTTTCTACAGAAGGTTCTTGGCCTTTGGGTTACCCTGCTTTCTTCTTCATCAAACCATTAAAAGCTACACAGAAGTCAGGTTTCAATACTAGGCACACGGCTTGGTTGGTAGAATGTTTGATTTGCTTGCACAAAGCCCTAGGTTCCATCACCAGGGAGCTATCTGTGTGGCTTAGAGATGAGGCTACCTTCTTGACTGTTTGCCTTCAGAAGGGAGGGATGCTCTGGCATTTTCCACTTCTGACTTCTTTTTTTCCTTCTTCTTTACAAGTCAGGGTTGGAACCGGGAGTGTAGCTCAGGGGTAGAAAACTTGCCTAGAATGTCCAAAGCTCAGCCAGGCGGTGGTGGTGCATGCATTTAATCCCAGCACTTGGGAGGCAGAGGCAGGCGGATCTCAGTGAGTTCGAGTGCCAGACTCTTACACAGAGAAACCCTGTCTCAAAAAACAAAACAAAACAAAACAAAAACCCAAACAAACAAAGTATGTCCAAAGCTCTCGCCCCTGCAGCCTCTCCTCCCCAAGACAGGTCTTGCTGAGCTGCCCAGGTACCCTCGGGTGCATGGACTTGTGCAATGCTTTGCCTCAGCCTCCCGAGCTGGGACTGTCAGTACCCACCACCATGCCCAGCCCTTTCCTCCTTGTACAAAGCACATTGATCCCATGATAGGGCCCCACACTCCCTTCGTCGCTAGGACACAAACCTGTTGAAGCCAGCCATCTTAGAGGAAAGGCTTGCTCCCAGTTTCAGATGCCTCAGCCTGTGCTGATGTGACGAAATGGTGGAGTGTAGCACGATGGCTTAGGAGTAGCTGCCCTCCTTTCCCGATTATTCCTTTTACTGGATGATGCCTGCCTCCTCCAGGGCAGGCTTCTCCCACTTAGTTAATCCGTTCCAGAAACACCTGGACAGACAACCCCAGTGGCATTTACTGATCCATCAAGTTATCAATCGTGATGAACCACCACAAGGGCTGGGGACGCAGCTCCATGACAGGATGCTTGCCTAATGTGCACTGGGTTCAAACCCCAACACCCGGCGTATCCATCACGAGAAAAATATAGCATCTCCTAAAACACTGTTCCAAAACCCAATGTCCGCTCAAAGGTCCCTCCTCCAAACGCCATCACATTGGCATATTTGGAGTATGTGGATGTGGTAATACCTTTTTCTGGAAATACCTCTTTCTTTTGAAGAGACTAAACTTCCCAGCAAACCTTGTATGCTGGATAGTTTCGTGTCAACTTGATACAAACTAAAGTCATTTGGGGGCTGGTGAGATGGTTCAGCGGTTAAGAACACTGACTACTCTTCCGGAGATCCTAAGCTCAGTTCCCAGCAACCACATGGTGGCTCAAAGTCATCTATAATGATATCTGGTGCCCTCTTCTGGCATAAAGGTGTACACCGTTATTTTGTACATGCAGATAGAGCACTCATACATAAAATAAATAAATCTTTAAAAAGAAACTTAAAAAAATAAAGTCATTTGAGAAGAGGGAACCTCAGTGACAGTGGTGGCCTTTAATCCCAGCACTCAAGAAGAAGAAGAAGCAGGCAGATCTTCCTGAGTTTGAGGCTAGCCTTGTCTGCAGAGCAAGTTCCTGTCTCAAAAAATTAAAAAAGATAGGAAAATAGAAACAATATTGTAACCAACTTAGCTGTACCCTGACTTTTCCATTACAATCAGCTTTTCCAACTTAAGCTAATGCATAGCTTTACTCTTTCCTTGTGTTTTCTTCTAAACCCCTGACCCAGAAGAATGTTTGTGTATATGTGTGTTGTGGTAGTCATTTGCTGACAGCAGCCAAGAGGTTGAAAGCATCCTTTGAAAAAAAAAAAACAAATAACCCATAAATGTTGGAAGCAGTATGTGTGGATGCTGGCTGGCAAAACTCTGCAAATTGAAAACAATTTAGATTTATTTATTTTGTGTTATGTTAATGGGTGTTTTATCAGCATGTATGTCTGTGTACCACGTGTATCACTGGGATCTGAGAAAGCCAGAAGGGAGCATCTACCTCCTGGAACAGTGACAGACTGTTAGGAGCTGCCACATGAGTGCCGGGAATCTAACCCAGGTCCTCCAGAAGAGCAGCCAGTGCTCTTAACCACCAAGCCATCTCTCCAGCCCACTGTATGCAGTTTGAGTCAGTTGGAGTCAACAGAGTAATTTTTTTCCTTGTAAAACTCTGTTAAAGATTTCTGTGTAAAGGGATTTCTCCTTCTTTTCCTCTACCACTGTTCCTGTGCTGTTCAATAAATAGAGGACAATGCTCTTTGTTAAGGACAGGTACTAGAGAAAGACTCCAGAAACACAACAGAGAGGAAAAGGGATGAACACACCCAGCACACGCAACATACAGGCTACGGTCAGGCCAAAGACCACAAACTACAGAGTGACAGGAGACACAGGGAGGGGAATGGAGAATTCAAATGTGGCCTCCCTCTTGGTCTAAACAGGTACCTCTCAACCTACCTAATGCTGCTATAATTTAATACAGTTCCTCATGTTATTGGGGAACCCTCAATCATAAAATTATTTTCATTGCTACTTCATAACTAATTTTGCTGCTGTTGTGAATCCTAAGGTAAATATCTGTGTTTTCTGATGGTTTTAGGCAACCCCTATGAAAGGTCACTCAACTTCCCAAGGGGTCATGACCCACAGTTGAGAGCCACTGGCCTAAACCATTCCAAGAGAAGTGCTTTCATTCCTTAATGGGACATCAAAACCTTCAGGGCTTCAACCCATGAGCTACTCTAGGGAGGACACAAACATGCATTCTGTGACGAGCGCCATAGCAGTTTGACTAAAACCATTTCCTTCTCTGTGGGCAGGGTTTTGCATGTTGGTGTGGTTCCAGAGAGTTCTAATGAACATTTATGTGTCTGATGTAGGCTTGCTTATTTCCTCTTACTGGCTTCCAACAATAATACCCACTTCTACCCTGTGTGTCCCAACCAGCAAAGTTGACATTCTGTCTGACAGACTGCCTGTCAACGCAGTCTCCTTGGTTGCAGTAAAAATAAACCACACAAATGGTTGCTGGGGGTAGAGGGCTGGAGCTGGGAGCCGGGCAGATGGGAGACAGGTGGGGAAGGCTGCTCATTAATAGCTGCCTTTTTTTTTTTAACAGGGTGTCACTTTGTACCCCAGGCTGCCCCTTCAGCTCATGATCTTCCTGCTTCCATGCCCCGTGCTGAAGTTTGCAGTCATGTGCCTCTGGACTCAGCGCCTCCATAGCTTTTAATGTTTTTGAATGAATTGTCATACTTCTCGTTATACATTTTAATGTCTAAAAAGAGTGATTTTAAGGTTGCAAAACATAGTAATCATTTGGGATGGGAATGCAGTTCAGTCAGCAAAATGGAATACTTGCCTAGCATATACAAAACCCTGGGTTCAAAACCCATACTACATACCTATAATTCCCAGCACTAAGGAGGTGGAGGCAGGAGGAATATTAGTTCAGGGTTGTCCTTGGCTACATAGGGTGGGAAGGCTAGCCTGGGCTAGGTAAGACCCTGCTTTAAGGGAGAGGGGTGTATTCATTTAAATGTGGTGTTAGAGCCAGGCAGTGGCGGCACACACCTTTAAGCTCAGCATTCAGGAGACAGAGGCAGGTGGTTCTCTGAGTTAGAGGCCAGCCTGGTCTACAGAGTGAGTTCCAGGACAGCCAGGGCTACACAGAGAAACCCTGTCTCAAAAAAAAAAAAAAAAAAAGGAGGGGGAGGGGTTGGTAGAATACCTATGGTGCCAGTCAGAAACCTTGTCTAGGCTCTGGCAGCCTCCACATGTGTTTCTGGCCGCTCATCTTGACTTGTACCCGGAGAGCACAAGATGCCTCCAGCCAGCAGGGGGGGTCCATGCTTCTGGGCTCCAACACTCTGTCTGCACCACTCATTCTGTTGTTTTTGTTGTTGTTGCTGTTTTGTTTTGTTTTGAGATTCGGTCTCACTGTATAGCCAGACAATCCTTGAACTTTGATCCTCCTGCCTCTGCCTCAAGAGTGCTGGGGTCACAGGCATGCACGGCTACACTGAGATGGCTGGCTCCTTCAAACTGCCCTGTGTGCAGCTTCAAGCTCGCTCTCCAGCCCTGCCCTGCTCTGCTTTACTGCCTGTGTGCCGCTTAGCGCATGCGCATGCTCCGTAGAGCACACCTCGTGTGTGCACGCTGGTAGCTGAGTCTCCGGAGGAGGTAGGGTGGTGTTTACACCTAGGATACGGAGAAGGCAAGAAAGTCGAACTCCAAACAAAGGCCAGAAAGGTGGCTCGGGAGTAAAAGTGCCTGCCATCAAGCCTGATGACGTGAGTTCCAACCCCAAGACCCACAGGGTAGAAGCAGAAAACCAACTCCCCAACATTGTTCTCTGACCTCCCCACAAGTGCCTATACACAGGGATCAGTAAAAATTAAAAATGTAGGTGTATTTTCTATCAGCTAGTCAGAGCACCTGTGCGAGCATGAGGACCTGATTTCAGACCCCAACACCCACATAAAAAGCTGGATACACCACCAGGCACCTATAACCCGAGGCTATGTGGGGCAGAGACAAAGGGATCATTGGGGCCTGCTGATCCCAGATTCAGTGAGAGAGATCCTGTCTCAAGGGACCAAGGTGAGGACGAATAGAGCAGGCCACCCACCTGAAGTCCTCCTCTGACACATGTACCTCACACACAGACAGGCACATGAGATAAAGACACACATGTGTTTAGTTTTTAATGATAACTTTTAAGTTATAGTATAATTGTATTATTCCCTCTTCCCCTTTCATTCCTTGAGACCTTCCCATGAATCCCCCTGCTTTCAAATTCATGGCCTTTTTCTTTAATTACTGTTACACATAAATATATATGTGTATGTGTGTGTGTGTGGTGGAATATTATATTTTGTGTATACTGCCTTTGTTTATCTATGTGAAACTGTGATTCTTCGCCTGTCTAAAACACCTGATGGTCCTAATAAAAAGCTAAATGGCCAATAGTGAGGCAGAAGCAAGGATACGTGGAGCTGGCAGGCAGACTATAAATAGGAGAGCCAAAGAATAGAGGAGCAGCAAGAGAACAAGGAGAGGAGGACTTCAGGCCAGCCACCCAGACACTCAGCCACCCAGACACTCAGCCACCCAGACACTCAGCCACCCAGCTACCCAGACACTCAGACACTCAGCCACCCAGACACTCAGCCACTCAGACACTCAGCCACTCAGACACTCAGCCACCCAGACACTCAGCCACCCAGACACTCAGACACTCAGACACCCAGACACTCAGACACTCAGACACCCAGACACTCAGCCACCCAGACACTCAGACACTCAGACACCCAGACACTCAGACACTCAGACACCCAGACACTCAGCCACTCAGCCACCCGGACACTCAGACACTCAGACACCCAGACACTCAGACACTCAGTCACCCAGACACTCAGCCACCCAGACACTCAGCCACTCAGCCACCCAGACACTCAGACACTCAGCCACTCAGCCACCCAGACACTCAGCCACCCAGACACTCAGACACCCAGACACTCAGCCACTCAGCCACCCAGACACTCAGACACTCAGCCACTCAGCCACCCAGACACTCAGCCACTCAGCCACCCAGACACTCAGCCACCCAGACACTCAGCCACTCAGCCACCCAGACACTCAGACACTCAGCCACTCAGCCACCCAGACACTCAGACACTCAGACACCCAGACACTCAGCCACTCAGACACCCAGACACTCAGACACTCAGCCACCCAGACACTCAGCCACCCAGACACTCAGCCACTCAGACACCCAGACACTCAGACACTCAGCCACCCAGACACTCAGCCACCCAGACACTCAGCCACCCAGACACTCAGACACTCAGACACCCAGACACTCAGCCACTCAGACACCCAGACACTCAGACACTCAGCCACCCAGACACTCAGCCACCCAGACACTCAGCCACTCAGACACCCAGACACTCAGACACTCAGCCACCCAGACACTCAGCCACCCAGACACTCAGCCACCCAGACACTCAGACACTCAGACACCCAGACACTCAGACACTCAGACACCCAGACACTCAGCCACCCAGACACCCAGACACTCAGCCACCCAGACACTCAGCCACCCAGACACTCAGACACCCAGACACTCAGACACTCAGACACCCAGACACTCAGACACCCAGACACTCAGACACCCAGACACTCAGCCACTCAGCCACCCAGACACTCAGCCACTCAGCCACCCAGACACTCAGCCACTCAGCCACTCAGCCACCCAGACACTCAGCCACTCAGCCACTCAGCCACCCAGACACTCAGACGCTCAGCCACCCAGACACTCAGACACTCAGACACCCAGACACTCAGCCACCCAGACACTCAGACACTCAGACACCCAGACACTCAGACACTCAGCCACCCAGACACTCAGCCACTGAGACACTCAGACACTCAGACACTCAGACACTCAGACACCCAGACACTCAGCCACCCAGACACTCAGACACTCAGCCACTCAGCCACCCAGACACTCAGACACTCAGACACTCAGACACTCAGACACTCAGCCACCCAGACACTCAGCCACTCAGCCACCCAGACACTCAGACGCTCAGCCACCCAGACACTCAGACACTCAGACACTCAGCCACTCAGACACTCAGCCACCCAGACACTCAGACACTCAGACACCCAGACACTCAGACACTCAGCCACCCAGACACTCAGCCACTCAGCCACCCGGACACTCAGACACTCAGACACTCAGCCACCCAGACACTCAGACACTCAGACACTCAGCCACCCAGACACTCAGCCACTCAGACACCCAGACACTCAGCCACCCAGACACTCAGACACCCAGACACTCAGCCACTCAGCCACCCAGACACTCAGACACTCAGCCACTCAGCCACCCAGACACTCAGCCACTCAGACACCCAGACACTCAGCCACCCAGACACTCAGCCACTCAGCCACCCAGACACTCAGCCACTCAGCCACCCAGACACTCAGACACTCAGCCACCCAGACACTCAGCCACCCAGACACTCAGACACTCAGACACTCAGACACTCAGACACCCAGACACTCAGACACCCAGACACTCAGCCACTCAGCCACTCAGCCACCCAGACACTCAGCCACTCAGCCACACAGCCACTCAGCCACTCAGCCACCCAGACACTCAGCCACTCAGCCACTCAGCCACTCAGCCACCCAGACACTCAGACGCTCAGCCACCCAGACACTCAGACACTCAGACACCCAGACACTCAGCCACCCAGACACTCAGACACTCAGACACCCAGACACTCAGACACTCAGCCACCCAGACACTCAGCCACTCAGCCACCCGGACACTCAGACACTCAGACACCCAGACACTCAGACACTCAGCCACCCAGACACTCAGACACTCAGCCACCCAGACACTCAGCCACTCAGCCACCCAGACACTCAGCCACTCAGCCACCCAGACACTCAGCCACTCAGCCACCCAGACACTCAGCCACCCAGACACTCAGCCACTCAGACACTCAGACACCCAGACACTCAGACACCCAGCCACTCAGCCACTCAGCCACTCAGCCACCCAGACACTCAGCCACTCAGCCACCCAGACACTCAGCCACTCAGCCACCCAGACACTCAGCCACTCAGCCACTCAGCCACTCAGCCACGCAGACACTCAGACGCTCAGCCACCCAGACACTCAGCCACCCAGACACTCAGACACTCAGACACCCAGACACTCAGACACTCAGACACCCAGACACTCAGCCACCCAGACACCCAGACACTCAGCCACCCAGACACTCAGCCACCCAGACACTCAGCCACCCAGACACTCAGACACTCAGACACTCAGACACCCAGACACTCAGCCACCCAGACACTCAGCCACTCAGCCACTCAGCCACCCAGACACTCAGCCACTCAGCCACCCAGACACTCAGCCACTCAGCCACTCAGCCACCCAGACACTCAGCCACTCAGCCACTCAGCCACTCAGCCACCCAGACACTCAGACGCTCAGCCACCCAGACACTCAGACACTCAGACACCCAGACACTCAGCCACCCAGACACTCAGACACTCAGCCACCCAGACACTCAGCCACTCAGACACTCAGCCACCCAGACACTCAGCCACCCAGACACTCAGACACTCAGACACTCAGACACCCAGACACTCAGACACCCAGACACTCAGCCACCCAGACACTCAGACACTCAGCCACTCAGCCACCCAGACACTCAGACACTCAGACACTCAGACACTCAGACACTCAGACACTCAGCCACCCAGACACTCAGCCACTCAGCCACTCAGCCACCCAGACACTCAGACGCTCAGCCACCCAGACACTCAGACACTCAGACACTCAGACACTCAAACACTCAGCCACCCAGACACTCAGACACTCAGACACCCAGACACTCAGACACTCAGCCACCCAGACACTCAGCCACTCAGCCACCCGGACACTCAGCCACTCAGACACTCAGCCACCCAGACACTCAGACACTCAGACACTCAGCCACCCAGACACTCAGCCACTCAGACACCCAGACACTCAGCCACCCAGACACTCAGACACCCAGACACTCAGCCACTCAGCCACCCAGACACTCAGACACTCAGCCACTCAGCCACCCAGACACTCAGCCACTCAGACACCCAGACACTCAGCCACCCAGACACTCAGCCACTCAGCCACCCAGACACTCAGCCACTCAGCCACCCAGACACTCAGACACTCAGCCACCCAGACACTCAGCCACCCAGACACTCAGACACTCAGACACTCAGACACTCAGACACCCAGACACTCAGACACCCAGACACTCAGCCACTCAGCCACTCAGCCACCCAGACACTCAGCCACTCAGCCACCCAGCCACTCAGCCACTCAGCCACCCAGACACTCAGCCACTCAGCCACTCAGCCACTCAGACACCCAGACACTCAGCCACCCAGACACTCAGACACTCAGACACCCAGACACTCAGACGCTCAGCCACCCAGACACTCAGACACTCAGACACCCAGACACTCAGCCACCCAGACACTCAGACACTCAGACACCCAGACACTCAGACACTCAGCCACCCAGACACTCAGCCACTCAGCCACCCGGACACTCAGACACTCAGACACCCAGACACTCAGACACTCAGCCACCCAGACACTCAGACACTCAGCCACCCAGACACTCAGACACTCAGCCACCCAGACACTCAGCCACTCAGCCACCCAGACACTCAGCCACTCAGCCACCCAGACACTCAGCCACCCAGACACTCAGCCACTCAGACACTCAGACACCCAGACACTCAGACACCCAGACACTCAGACAGTCAGCCACCCAGACACTCAGCCACTCAGCCACCCAGACACTCAGCCACTCAGCCACCCAGACACTCAGCCACTCAGCCACTCAGCCACTCAGCCACCCAGACACTCAGACGCTCAGCCACCCAGACACTCAGACACTCAGACACCCAGACACTCAGACACTCAGCCACTCAGACACTCAGACACCCAGACACTCAGACACTCAGCCACCCAGACACTCAGCCACTCAGCCACCCGGACACTCAGACACTCAGACACCCAGACACTCAGACACTCAGCCACCCAGACACTCAGACACTCAGACACTCAGACACTCAGCCACCCAGACACTCAGCCACCCAGACACTCAGCCACTCAGCCACCCAGACACTCAGACACTCAGCCACTCAGCCACCCAGACACTCAGCCACTCAGCCACCCAGACACTCAGCCACCCAGACACTCAGCCACTCAGCCACCCAGACACTCAGACACTCAGCCACTCAGCCACCCAGACACTCAGACACTCAGACACCCAGACACTCAGCCACTCAGACACCCAGACACTCAGACACTCAGCCACCCAGACACTCAGCCACCCAGACACTCAGCCACTCAGACACCCAGACACTCAGACACTCAGCCACCCAGACACTCAGCCACCCAGACACTCAGCCACCCAGACACTCAGACACTCAGACACCCAGACACTCAGCCACTCAGACACCCAGACACTCAGACACTCAGCCACCCAGACACTCAGCCACCCAGACACTCAGCCACTCAGACACCCAGACACTCAGACACTCAGCCACCCAGACACTCAGCCACCCAGACACTCAGCCACCCAGACACTCAGACACTCAGACACCCAGACACTCAGACACTCAGACACCCAGACACTCAGCCACCCAGACACCCAGACACTCAGCCACCCAGACACTCAGCCACCCAGACACTCAGACACCCAGACACTCAGACACTCAGACACCCAGACACTCAGACACCCAGACACTCAGACACCCAGACACTCAGCCACTCAGCCACCCAGACACTCAGCCACTCAGCCACCCAGACACTCAGCCACTCAGCCACTCAGCCACCCAGACACTCAGCCACTCAGCCACTCAGCCACCCAGACACTCAGACGCTCAGCCACCCAGACACTCAGACACTCAGACACCCAGACACTCAGCCACCCAGACACTCAGACACTCAGACACCCAGACACTCAGACACTCAGCCACCCAGACACTCAGCCACTCAGACACTCAGCCACCCAGACACTCAGACACTCAGACACTCAGACACCCAGACACTCAGACACCCAGACACTCAGCCACCCAGACACTCAGACACTCAGCCACTCAGCCACCCAGACACTCAGACACTCAGACACTGAGACACTCAGACACTCAGACACTCAGACACTCAGCCACCCAGACACTCAGCCACTCAGCCACCCAGACACTCAGACGCTCAGCCACCCAGACACTCAGACACTCAGACACTCAGACACTCAGACACTCAGCCACCCAGACACTCAGACACTCAGACACCCAGACACTCAGACACTCAGCCACCCAGACACTCAGCCACTCAGCCACCCGGACACTCAGACACTCAGACACTCAGCCACCCAGACACTCAGACACTCAGACACTCAGCCACCCAGACACTCAGCCACTCAGACACCCAGACACTCAGCCACCCAGACACTCAGACACCCAGACACTCAGCCACTCAGCCACCCAGACACTCAGACACTCAGCCACTCAGCCACCCAGACACTCAGCCACTCAGACACCCAGACACTCAGCCACCCAGACACTCAGCCACTCAGCCACCCAGACACTCAGCCACTCAGCCACCCAGACACTCAGACACTCAGCCACCCAGACACTCAGCCACCCAGACACTCAGACACTCAGACACTCAGACACTCAGACACCCAGACACTCAGACACCCAGACACTCAGCCACTCAGCCACTCAGCCACCCAGACACTCAGCCACTCAGCCACCCAGCCACTCAGCCACTCAGCCACCCAGACACTCAGACACTCAGCCACTCAGCCACTCAGCCACCCAGACACTCAGACGCTCAGCCACCCAGACACTCAGACACTCAGACACCCAGACACTCAGCCACCCAGACACTCAGACACTCAGACACCCAGACACTCAGACACTCAGCCACCCAGACACTCAGCCACTCAGCCACCCGGACACTCAGACACTCAGACACCCAGACACTCAGACACTCAGCCACCCAGACACTCAGACACTCAGCCACCCAGACACTCAGCCACTCAGCCACCCAGACACTCAGCCACTCAGCCACCCAGACACTCAGCCACTCAGCCACCCAGACACTCAGCCACCCAGACACTCAGCCACTCAGACACTCAGACACCCAGACACTCAGACACCCAGACACTCAGCCACTCAGCCACTCAGCCACCCAGACACTCAGCCACTCAGCCACCCAGACACTCAGCCACTCAGCCACCCAGACACTCAGCCACTCAGCCACTCAGCCACTCAGCCACCCAGACACTCAGACGCTCAGCCACCCAGACACTCAGCCACCCAGACACTCAGACACTCAGACACCCAGACACTCAGACACTCAGACACCCAGACACTCAGCCACCCAGACACCCAGACACTCAGCCACCCAGACACTCAGACACCCAGACACTCAGCCACCCAGACACTCAGACACTCAGACACTCAGACACCCAGACACTCAGCCACCCAGACACTCAGCCACTCAGCCACTCAGCCACCCAGACACTCAGCCACTCAGACACTCAGACACTCAGACACTCAGACACTCAGACACCCAGACACTCAGCCACCCAGACACTCAGCCACTCAGCCACTCGGCCACCCAGACACTCAGACACTCAGACACTCAGACACTCAGACACTCAGACACTCAGCCACCCAGACACTCAGCCACTCAGCCACTCAGCCACCCAGACACTCAGACGCTCAGCCACCCAGACACTCAGACACTCAGACACTCAGCCACTCAGACACTCAGCCACCCAGACACTCAGACACTCAGACACCCAGACACTCAGACACTCAGACACCCAGACACTCAGCCACTCAGCCACCCGGACACTCAGACACTCAGACACTCAGCCACCCAGACACTCAGACACTCAGACACTCAGCCACCCAGACACTCAGCCACTCAGACACCCAGACACTCAGCCACCCAGACACTCAGACACCCAGACACTCAGCCACTCAGCCACCCAGACACTCAGACACTCAGCCACTCAGCCACCCAGACACTCAGCCACTCAGACACCCAGACACTCAGCCACCCAGACACTCAGCCACTCAGCCACCCAGACACTCAGCCACTCAGCCACCCAGACACTCAGACACTCAGCCACCCAGACACTCAGCCACCCAGACACTCAGACACTCAGACACTCAGACACCCAGACACTCAGACACCCAGACACTCAGCCACTCAGCCACTCACCCACCCAGACACTCAGCCACTCAGCCACCCAGCCACTCAGCCACTCAGCCACCCAGACACTCAGCCACTCAGCCACTCAGCCACTCAGACACCCAGACACTCAGCCACCCAGACACTCAGACACTCAGACACCCAGACACTCAGACGCTCAGCCACCCAGACACTCAGACACTCAGACACCCAGACACTCAGCCACCCAGACACTCAGACACTCAGACACCCAGACACTCAGACACTCAGCCACCCAGACACTCAGCCACTCAGCCACCCGGACACTCAGACACTCAGACACCCAGACACTCAGACACTCAGCCACCCAGACACTCAGACACTCAGCCACCCAGACACTCAGACACTCAGCCACCCAGACACTCAGCCACTCAGCCACCCAGACACTCAGCCACTCAGCCACCCAGACACTCAGCCACCCAGACACTCAGCCACTCAGACACTCAGACACCCAGACACTCAGACACCCAGACACTCAGACAGTCAGCCACCCAGACACTCAGCCACTCAGCCACCCAGACACTCAGCCACTCAGCCACCCAGACACTCAGCCACTCAGCCACTCAGCCACTCAGCCACCCAGACACTCAGACGCTCAGCCACCCAGACACTCAGACACTCAGACACCCAGACACTCAGACACTCAGCCACTCAGACACTCAGACACCCAGACACTCAGACACTCAGCCACCCAGACACTCAGCCACTCAGCCACCCGGACACTCAGACACTCAGACACCCAGACACTCAGACACTCAGCCACCCAGACACTCAGACACTCAGACACTCAGACACTCAGCCACCCAGACACTCAGCCACTCAGACACCCAGACACTCAGCCACCCAGACACTCAGCCACTCAGCCACCCAGACACTCAGACACTCAGCCACTCAGCCACCCAGACACTCAGCCACTCAGCCACTCAGCCACCCAGACACTCAGACACTCAGCCACCCAGACACTCAGCCACCCAGACACTCAGACACTCAGACACTCAGACACTCAGACACCCAGACACTCAGCCACCCAGACACTCAGCCACCCAGACACTCAGCCACCCAGACACTCAGACACTCAGCCACCCAGACACTCAGACACTCAGCCACTCAGCCACCCAGACACTCAGCCACTCAGCCACTCAGCCACCCAGACACTCAGACACTCAGCCACCCAGACACTCAGACACTCAGACACTCAGCCACCCAGACACTCAGACACTCAGACACCCAGACACTCAGCCACCCAGACACTCAGCCACTCAGACACTCAGCCACCCAGACACTCAGACACTCAGACACCCAGACACTCAGCCACCCAGACACTCAGACACTCGGCCACCCAGCTACCCAGACACTCAGCCACCCAGACACTCAGACACTCAGACACTCAGACACTCAGACACCCAGACACTCAGACACTCAGCCACCCAGACACTCAGACACTCAGCCACCCAGCTACCCAGCTACCCAGCCACTCAGCCACCCAGACACTCAGCCACTCAGTCACCCAGACACTCAGCCACCCAGCCAGCCACAAAGTATGAAGTAAGATATACAGAAATAAGAAAGATAAAAGCCTGTTAATATATACAGAAATAAGAAAGATAAAAGATAGCTGGGCAGTGGTGGCGCACGCCTTTAATCCCAGCACTCAGGAGGCAGAGACAGGTGGATCGCTTTGAGTTCGAGACCAGCCTGGTCTACAAGAGCTAGTTCCAGGACAGCCTCCAAAGCCACAGAGAAATCCTGTCTTGGAAAAGAAAAAAGAAAAAGAAAGAAAAATAAAAGCTGACTATAAACAAGTCAAGCTAAGGCATTCATAACTAAGAATAAGCCTCTGTGTGTTTTATTTGGAAGCTGGGCGGCAGGCTCTCAAAAAAGCCAAAAGAGCAAAAACATCACATAACATATGTGTATTTTTATAATATAATATAATGAGATATTATTGTATGCTAGATACAAAACTGCAAATTGCTCCTATAGAAAAGGCGAGAACTACCCAGATGAGCCCCAGGACACAGACTCTAAATAAACAGTTTTAAATCCACACTCAGACAGTTCTCCCACTGCCACCAACGCCCGGCTCAGAAAGTTCTTTTTTTTTTTCTTCTTAAGATTTTTATTTATTTTTACCATGTATTGGTGGCATATGCCTTTAATCCCAGCACTTGGGAGGCAGAGGCAGGCGGATCTCTGTGAGTTCTAGGCCAGCCCGGTCTACAGAGCGAGTGCCAGGATAGGCTCCAGAGCTACACAGAGAAACCCTGTCTCCAAAGACAAAAGCAAAGGATTTTTTTTATTTTTATGTGCATTTCTTTTTTGCTTGCATTTATGTCTTTGTGAAAGCACCAGGTCCCCTGGAAATGGAGTTACAGAGAATTGTGAACTGTCATGTGGGTGCTGGGAATTAAGCCTGGATCCTCCAGAAGAGCAGCCAGCGCTCTTAACTGCTGAGCCATCTCTCCAGCCTCATGCTATACAGAAGTTCTTTACAGATGACTCCAGAACAAAAAAAAATTAGGGGAAGACTAGTTTTTATAAGTATTTTGGGGAATAATAGAGTAGATTAAAGCTACAAAGGTAACCTAAGAAGCTTCCTATTGCCTACATTTTATGTATTTATTTTATATATTATATTTTATATATTTATTATATTGTTTATGTTAAATAATAAAATATATATGAAAATTTTATATGTATATAAAACATCACAGCACTAGTTCTGCTCCTCAGCAATTTTGTTCGGTTTTGTTTCCATTTTTAATTTGATTATATGTGTACAGGTGTTTTTATCTGCATGTATGTCTGTGCACTGCTTGCATACCTAGTGCTCACAGAAGCCAGAAAAGAGAACTGGATCCCCCTGGAACCGGAGTTACGTGATGAGTCACCATGTGGGTGCTGGGAATTGAACCTGGGTCTCCTAGAAGGACAACCAGTACTCTTAACCACTGAACCATCTTTCCAGCCTATTGGCCATGTTGCAGAGTGCAGGTTGACCATAGTACCATACCACAGCACACGTTAGAAGGATACCTGCAGGACACAGTGGCCTACACTGCTGAGGGACCAGGAAAATGCCAGTTCTGTCCACTGGAACAAGTACTATGCACTCAGATGCCCCGCCTGTGGAATAGAGTCTAGATAAAGAGCCACATTGTAGGGTGAATAGGACCAAGGAAAAACACCCTTACTCTGATTTGACCCCAAGACCAGGGCTTGAAATCCCACCAAAAATCCCTGATCTTGTCCCAGAGTTAGGGGGCAGAATCCTACCTGCTCCTGAGCACAGAATCCCACCAATCCCTGAGCTTGCCCCAGGACCAGGTTACAAAAACCCACCAATCGCAAGCCACCCTGCAAAGCTCCACCTCCCAAGAAACCCTATATAACTTCTGAGTCCCGTTTGTTTTCCAGTGGCTTCTTACCCTAGAAGAAACAACCCTCCAGGGTTCTTCCGAATAAACCCTTTGAGTGAGGTTTGTTGTACCATGTGACATTTTCGTCTGGGCAGAGCCAGAGTAAAAGCTGAACTGTATCACTTTTGCTGGGGAAACTTTCCCCTAGTGGAGCAGAACTGTAACAACTTCGCTGGGGAAACTGTCCCCTGCCTGAGCAAAGCTGTTACACTTGCACTGGGGAAAACTTTCCCTGGAGCAGAGTTGTACATTACAATGACTTTGTGGCATTCCTTGGCTCCCATCTGCCAGGATATCTTTTCATCTGAGCTGCAATGCTTACACATGGTAAACAGCACCCTATACCTTCCAAGGTCCAGAAATGAGTACAGGAGATGACAGACCCATCTTCTGAAAGGGAGGCTAGAAGTCAAGGTCCAAGAGGGAAAGTAGCATGGACTAGATGTGATGTCCTGCATAGCATAGGGTGGGGTTTGCATGCCTGGTGATGGTGTCCCTCAAGCTGTCTGCATTGTGCTCTTCTTAAAGAGCAGGGCAGGGGTCCAGCAGTGGTGGCACAAGTCTCTAATCCCAGCACTTGGGGGCAGGCAAATCTCTGTGAACTCAAGGCTAGCCTGATCTACTTAGAGAGTTCTACGGTATGTATGTATGTATGTATGTATGTATGTATGTATGTATGTATGTTTTAATTTGTATTTCATGCACATTGGTGTTTTGCCTGCATGTATGCCTGTGTGGAAATGTTGGATCCTTTGGAACAGGAGCTAATGACAGTTGTGAATTGTCATGTGGGTACAGGGGATTGAACCCAGGTCCTCTGGAAGAATAGCCAGTGCTCTTATTCGCTGAGCCCCCTCTACACTATCTTTAAAAAACAAAAAAGGCACAGAGCAGACAAGCTGCCTCCTGCCTTAATGCAGGCCTTGAAGTACATCTTGTCCCTGTGAGACTGGAGCTGGGGGCCTGCTGCTGCTTCTGTGGCAGTGTTCTCTTTGGAGCCATATGGTCCCCATCTCTGCTCTCTCCCTGAGTCCACACATGCCTGCATAGAGGTGTGACAGCTGTCTGTCCACTGCATTTCTCCTCATCTTTCTCTAGCCGGTCCTCAATGTGATGAAGCTGATCTGAGCCATCTGATTGAAAGTAAGCACAGAAGAATAAGTTGGTTTTCTATTGTTTAATTAAACCATAGGATGGGGCAGATGGCTCAGCAGCTAATGTGCTTCCCAGGCACGAGTAAGGACCTCAGTCCAGGTACCTAGAACCACTTAAGTGCTAGGAGGGAGTGGCAGGCCACCTATAATAGTAGCACTCCAAACTCTGCCTTAACGAAGAAAATAGAATTGATGGAAGAAGACTCCAGCTGTCAGCCTCTAGCCTAGACACACACACACACACACACACACACACACACACACACACATGCAAACATGCATACATGCATGAATGCACATCACACAGACACAAACAAAAATCAAACCACTAGGTAGAAGAAAAGTCACAGAATCATTTTTAAATTGTGACGTTATTAGTAATATTATTAAACTATGGATTATTTTGAAATGCCTAAGAAAATAGTCTCAGTTCTATAGCAGCACAATACCCACACATGTAACATATAAATAAATCTAAAAAGTAAATAAAAATAAAGACATGCCACAGGCCAAAATTCACATTTGAGACATTTAATCTCACTGATAATTGCAGAGAAGCAAACTAAAATGAATTATCCATTTTCTTTTGATAGATAGGACTAAAAGGGGTCTAGCCAATTGTTATCAAGAGAGGGAGAAAACAGGTGCCCCTTTGTTCTGTGAAGAGAGCCTAAATTGGCACAGCCTTTGGAGGGTCATTTAAAAGCCAAATGTCCAAATTTGAAATTAGCGTGCTTGTTATGCACTTTGGGCTCCCTGGGGAATTTATTTTAAGGAAATCATGGCACAGGTGTTTGAATAAAAATGGCCATCGTATTGAAAAGCTGTAAATGGGGCAGGAGCTACGCCTCAGTGGAAGAGTGCTTGCCTTGAAAGTACCAGCCTTGGGCTCAGTCAGCACCACCACCATAGAGGAAAAAAGGAGCTGAAAAAGTTTTAAACAGCCTAAATATCCATTAGTGAGGGGTTTTGTTTGTTTATGAAGCTCAGAGACAATTCTATTAGAGTCTAAGAAAAACCCCTAGGGCAGACTGCCTGGAAGGGACTAGAGAAAGTGGGGGGGGGTGCCATTTAAATCAGCAAGCAGGCAGCTCGGTGAGCTTTAGAGAAAGGGTAAGGAAGTTGACAATACCAGGGAAAGTTACCTAGGCTCTGTCTGGCCAGAACAGATGAGAAGAAAAGTGATAACTAGTCCTCTCTGAATCAGGAAGGTGGTCATAGCCCATCCATGTGGGGGATCACAAGGACTGCTCCTTAGTAAGGATTTGGTTAAATTAGTTTATGAGGTAGATATTATGAGGATCACACAGGCATCATTAAAGACAGAACTGACAAAAACATGTGTTTATGTAGTGTGTTTATGTAGTGTGTGTCTGTGTGTCTGTGTGTCTGTGTGTGTGTGATGCTGGGAATCAAACTTGGAGTTTTGCACATTTTTTCTTTCATCCTTCCTATTCTTTTGATTCCTCGTCCCTTTTATCTATAGTTTGTATTTATTTTATTAGTGTTGTATTGTATGGGTACATTGACTACATGTATGTCTGTGCATCATGTGTGCGCAATGCCCTCAGAGGCCAAAAGAAGGCACCGAAGCCCTTGGAACTGGAGTTTCAGACAGTTGTGAGTCATCGTATGGGTGCTGGGAATTGAACTTGGTTCCTCTGAAAGAGCAACCAGTGCTCTTAAACCACTGAGTCATCTCTCCAGTTCCCTTCTATTTAATAAGAAATTCTGCCCAGCCATGGTCATGCAAGTCTTTAATCCCAGCACCTGGCAGACAGAGGCTGGTAGATTTCTGTGAGTTCAAGGCTAGCCTGGTCTACAGAATGAGTTCCAGAACAGCCAGGACTGTTACACATAGGAACCCTTCCCCCCTCCCCTGCCAAAAAAAGAAAGAAAGAAAGAAAGTTCCTCTCCTCGAGTGGTTTTCATTGCTCACAGGGCAAGGATAAAGAAAGCAAACATAGCTGGACAAGTTGTCTCATGTACATAATCCATGGCTTCCCAGAAAGAGTGAGGATCACTGCGCAGCCTTGGTGACTTCTGAAATCTGTCTTCCACGGAGACCTTGTACCCACTTCGGGAGGGCGTGGGTGAGGGTGGGGGTGCAGAGGCCTCAATCTCCACAGATCTCATCTACTCACTCATCATATTGAGCACCTACTGTGTGTCAGGAACTCCAGTGGATGCTGTCTATGGACTAAAGAACACAGTAGACATGGCCCTGAGTGGCTTAATTCCACAGGACAACTGAGTTCAAGGCCCTCCCTCCAGCCAGGTGCAGTGGGTAATAGCTGCAGTCCCAGTACTCTAGAGGATAAAGCAAGAGGATCATGGGTTCAAGACCAGCCTGGGTTGCAGAGAAAGTTCCAGGCCAGTCAGAGCAAGATAAGTACATACATACATACACACACATACATACATATATATGCATACATACATACATACCCGCCCCAGGGCATGGCATTAAAGACATGCAAACCCAGGGATGGTCACCTTGGTTACACAGTCTGCACTGTCTTTCTCTCTATACCTTTCACTTGAGTATGGGGCATGCTTTGCTTTTTCAGCTCTCTGAGAAGCCCATGCCCATGCTCTCAGGTGAGCCTTTCTTCTGAGTCATCTCTTGCTCTTAGCCTCATACTTAAGCCTATATTAAAAGATCTCTGTTAAACCCTAGCTCTACTTCATTTTATGAAAAGATGGTGGTGGGAGAGGTGGAGTTAAGAAGACATCTTGCTCTTCCAGAAGACCCAAGTTCATTTCCCAGAACCCATGTCACAACCATCTGTCACCCCATCTGCAGGGTGGTCTAACCTCCAAGGACACTGGAACTCATGGGAACATTCCCACACATAGGCACACCCATATGTATGATTTAAAATAGTAAAATACGTATTTTCTAAAACGCAGAGGATGGAGAGATGGCTTCTCATTAGGAGTGTTTGCTGCTCTTGCCAAAGACCGGAGTTCAATTCCCAACACCCATGTCAAGTGGCTCACAACACCGGGTAACTCCAGCTTCATGGGATCTGATGCCCTCCCTGGCTTCCACAGGCACCTGCACACATGTGGTATTCACTCACACAGATGCTATGCATGCCCATAAAATAATAAAATAAATCTATGAAATATGAAACAAGGTCAAGAAAGGAGTTTTTTAAAGATTAAAAATAACATAAACAGCCAGGTGTGATGGTGCTCATCTTTAATACCAGCACTTGAGAGACAGAGGCAGGCTGATCTCTCTGAGTTCAAGGCCAACCTGGTCTAGACAGTGAATTCCCTAACATTCAAGAGTATGTACAGAGACCCGCACTTGAGAGACAGAGGCAGGCTGATCTCTCTGAGTACAAGGCCAACCTGGTCTAGACAGTGAATTCCCTAACATTCAAGAGTATGTAGAGAGACCCGCACTTGAGAGACAGAGGCAGGCTGATCTCTCTGAGTTCAAGGCCAACCTTGAATTCCCTAACATTCAAGAGTATGTAGAGAGACCCTGTGTCAATAAGCCAAAATAAAAAGTAATTTTTAAAAATCCTCCATGTTTTGGTTTGGTTTGGTTTGCTTTTTTGAGACGGGGTTTCTCTGTGTAATAGCCCTGGCTGTCTGGAAGTCACTTTGTAGACCAGGTTGGTCTATTTGAGCTCACAGAAATCTGCCTGCCTCTGCCTCTGCCTCCCAAGAGCTGGGATTAAAGGCAGGTGCCACTGCCAACCAGCTCCCTTCCTGTTTTTATCTTAATAAAAAGCACAATCACTATCCACAGTCATACCAGAAATCTGAACATTAAGGCCTATGAGAGATACACTCTACACACACACACACACACACACACACACACACACACACACACACACACATACCAGCAGAATCTGTGACGTGTTTCTCATTAGGCTAGCAATTGTCAGAACACTGTAGCATCTGCCGGAAGATAGCTGTCAGCTTGAGCTGTGTGTTAAGGGTAACAGGAAGTCACTCTTTTGAAGACTGGAATGAGAAAGACCCCTTGAACTTGTTTTTGTTTGCTAGTCACAGACACTGTGACAGTAAATGATGTTTAAGGAGTTGAATTGTGGCAGCTTTTTATTCCATGTGGAAAACTAGTGCAGCACCTATTGACTTCATCAAAGAAGCTCTTAAAATAGCCTTCTGGGGGCTGGGGCTGGGGCTCAGTGGTTCAGAGCACTTGCTGCTCTTGCAGGGGATTCAGTGTCTGTAACTCCACTCCATTGGATGTGATGTCCTCCTCTGACCTCCAAGGGCACTGCATGCACACAGTGCACAGACATACCTACCTGCGGTCAAAACATCCATATACATAAAAATGAATTCATCCTTGCTTAATCCACTTCTGGGGCTGGGGAGATGGCTCCGTGTATAAAATACTTGCCACACAAATGTAAGGACTGGAATTTGGATCCTCAGGTTGACAAGGCAGCCCATCCAACTGTAGTCCTAGCAATCTGGAGGCAGGAACAGGAAGTCCCTGAAGCAACTTGGCTAAGGTCAGCTCTGGGTTCATCTGAGAACAAAGGAGAACTGAGTTTGAGCCCCTCCCTCAAGCCAGGTATGGTGGCTCCTCATATCTGCAACCCTAGTGCTCTGGAAACTGAAGAAAAAGGATCACTAGTTCAAGCCCAGCCAGAGTAAGATAGGTACATACATACATGCATAACATATAAATACATTAAAGTTTACATACATAAAGCAGTAATGTAAATAAAATGGGAAGTGATTAAAGAAACCATCTGAGGTCTGAGGTCAATCTCTGACCTACACACACACACAATCATACGAGCATATGAAATCACACACATGAATAACTATACACATTTGAACGTGAATACACACACACATATACACACACAAATTTACATGTGTTCATCACCACTACTCTACCCAGAGCAAGCTGACATCACCTTCCACCCAGAGCCCCCAGGCATGCCTTCCTTTTAGTAGAAATGGGAGCTTTTGATAGCCTATTAATAAAAAGGAACATGCTTCTACTTTTATGCCAAAAGGAGACGTTCGATATTTGTGATTTTTGCAAAGCAGACAGCTTCCTGGAAGGCACATTAAGCCTCTTAATGTTTAAACAACAAATTGATAAATCCCTGTTTCCAGTAAACACAGCTCACTGCTGACTCTCAGCAGACTGTAGGAAAGGAGAGTTCTTGAGGGACTCGTGTAGGGTTTGGAAGAGCAGTTTGTATATGCCAATCACAAGTTTTTAATTTTGATGAAGAGCATTTTATCTTTTATTTGATACTTACGTTTCTAGGGCCAGCTCTGAGGTCATGCATATTTGCTCTTATGTTTTCATCTAATAATGCTACGGTTAGGGCATTTATATTTAGGGCATTGATCCAGTATGGATTGGTGTTTATATATAGAACAAGGAAGGGTGTGCGGCTCAGTTGGGTAACACTTACATAGCATTCAAGAGGTCCTGGGTTCAAGTCTTAGCACAGACAAGGAAGAAAAGAAAATAACAATGAGGCCGGGGTACAGTTTCATTCTTTTGTTGTCCTGTTATCTAATTATCCACAATTTGTTAAAGAGATTGAATTTCAGGCCCATTAAGTGGCACTTTGCCAAAAATCAATCCGTTGCAAATGTTTTGGTTTGTCACTAGAGCTTAAGATCTACTACGTTGTTCTGTACATGTCTAACCACTTGCCAGCACAACACTGTCGTGACTAACACACAAAAGAAAGCAGAAAGAATGAGCCCTCCGGTTTAGTTTTATTTCTCAGTATTGTTTTGGCTACTTAGAGACCATGGCAGCTCCTTATCAGCTTGAAGATTAGTTTCAACTTTTGCAAAAGAAAAAGAAAAAGCCATTGCAAATTTGATAATGATCACACTGAAGCTATAAATTGCTTTAAATAATAATAGCTTGGTAACATTAACTATTTCAGTCTATGAACATGGGGTGTCATTCCATTTTATAGATCTTTTTCAATGTCTTTCACTAGTGCTTTACAGATTTAGTGCAGGAGTCTTCCATCTCCTTATTTAATTTTATTCCTAATTTATCCTTTTTGGGTGAAGTTTAATATTTTCTGGCCTGGAAACTTACTGTCTAGACTAGGTTCACCTCAAACTTGTAATCCTCCTGCTTCAGCCTCCTGAGTATTAAGATTATAGGCACATACCATATTTTGCCTTGTACTTAATTTTTTAAGATTACTTTATTTCATTTTACGTGTATGAATGTTTTGCCTGCATGCCTGTGAGTGCCCACAAAACACACACACACACACATACACATACCATTTTGCATGCCTGGTGCCTGAGTTGTCTATAAAAGGGTGTTGGGTCCCCTGGAACTGGTGTTCCAAAAAATTGTGAACCTCCATATGGGTTCTGGGAATCAAGCTCAGGTCCTCTGGAAGACAAGCTACTGTTTCTAACCACTGAGACATCTTTTTAGCCCCTTGTGTTTAATTTTTCTAATGTGTAATGCCTTCTTTATAATATTCATGTAACCCAGGCTGACCTTGAACTTACTGTGTGCCCGAGAATTAACTTGAATTTCTGATTCTCCATCCTTCACTTCCCAAGTGCTTAATTACAAGCATTTGCCACCACACCCAGTTCCGTAATGTTACAATTTCTATTGCTTCTATATCTCCTTTTCCTTTGTATATTTTAACTTATTTTCTTAGTGGTTGCCATGGGGATTACAGCTGGCATCCTAAACTTGGAGAAATTCAATTAGAATTGACACCAACCTAGTTCAATAGCAAGCATTAACTCTACAGCTACCCCAGCACCATCCATTCCTTCCTGATATTCTTGGCCCAAAAGACATCTTTATATATCATGTGGCAGATTCATAATTATTTTATGCATTATGCTTTAAATTGTATAATAAATAGGGGCATGATGTTAAAATACAATTATACTATTTTCTTTTTAAGTTTTTAAAGACGGGGTTTCTTTGTAGCTTTGGAGCCTGTCCTGGAACTCACTCTGTAGACCAGGCTGGCCTCAAACTCAGAGATTCACCTCCCCCTGCCTTCCAAGTGCTGGAATTAAAGGCATGGGTCACTACACTACAGCCTGGTTGGTTGCAGTATATTTGATGACACTGTGAACCCTAAGATTACATTATTTACCAGAAAAACAGGTTTCTAGTTGTGGTGTGGCTCAGCTCTAGAACACATCTTTTTGTTGGTGGTGGTTTTACGAGACAGGGTTTCTCTGTGTTGTTTTGGAGGCTGTCGGTCCAGCCTGGCCTCAAACTCACAGAGATCCGCCTGCCTCTGCCTCCCGAGTGCTGGGATTAAAGGCGTGAGCCACCATCGCCCGGCTTCTAGAACACATCTTTAAGAACTTTCTGCTTGAATATTGTAAACAGGGTTTAAAAAAAAGTCAATGTTAGGTTAAGAGAGTGAACAAGCAACCAGTTGACAGGAAAAAAAAAGCATAGAGAGTAAGAGGGTATCAGGAGGACAGATAGAGAGATGAACAGGAAGTAGAAGGGAGGGATATTCAGTTTAAGGAGTTTTGTTTGAGAAAGCTCCTTCATCAGAAGGGTAAGGTCAGCTGGGTGCTTTCTCTGCCTCTCCGAGCTACCAGGTTTTCACCCCAGCATCTAGCTCCCTGAATCTTTATTGGTACAATCAAATGATTGAGATTTTGTTAAAAACAATACACCTACACCTACACAAGCATACACACACACACAAACACAAAGGATTGATACAGTAAATTTATTGATGTTTTAGAAACAGCCACTTTTCCTATTTTGATGACAAGGACTCAGCAAAGTAAAGATAGAGTCAAGAAGTTGTTGACAGGACTTGTGAGACGGCTCAAGGGCCTGAGTGCAGTCCCCAGATCCACGGTGGGAGAAGAGAATAGACTCCTGAGAGTTGTTCGCTGAGCTCCACATACATGTCACACACACACACACACACACACACACACACACGCGCGCGCACGCGCGCGCACACACACAAATTTCAGGACTGAAGAGATGGCTCAGTGATTAGGAGCAGTTGCTACCCTTACAGAGAGTCTGGATTCAGTTCCCAGCACCCACATCAGATGGCTCACAATTGTTTCTAACTCCAGTTCCAGGGCTCTGGCATCTCTGGTCTCCAAAAGCACCCACACTCGTGTGCACATACCAGCATGCAGACACACATACCTGCCCATCATTTTAAAATAATAATTAATCCTAAAACTTTTAAAAATGAAAGTGTTGGTTTTTAAAAAGATGTTGACATTTAAATTTTTTTAGATATTTATTTTACAAGTATGACTATTTTGACTACATGTATGCATGCACACTGCCTGTGTGCCCACAGAGTTGAGAAGAGGCCCTCAGGTCCCTTGGAACTGGAGTTACTACAGATGGCTATGAACTACCACATGGGTGCTGGGAACTGAGCCTGGGTCCTTTGCAAGAGCAACCAGTGTTCTTAACTGCCACCTTTCCAGCCTCTTGACACAGTTGTTTTTCTGTTTTGTTTTGTTTTTGTTTTTCTTTGGGGGTCACCACCCAGTTCCCAAATAAATACACAGACTTATTCTTACTTGTGAATGCCCAGCTTTAACTTGGCTTGTTTCTAACCAGATTTTCTAACTTAAGTTATCCCAGTTCTCTTTAACTACATTTTGCTTCTGGGCTTTTGTTTTTTGTTTTGGTTTTACGAGACAGGGTTTCTCTGTATTGTTTTGGAGGCTGTCGGTCCAGCCTGGCCTCGAACTCACAGAGATCTGCCTGCCTCTGCCTCCCGAGTGCTGAGATTAAAGGTGTGCGCCACAACCGCCCGGTGCTTCTGGGCTTTTTACTTTTCTTTATACCACATATCTTTCCTTCTTTTTTTTTTCATTGTTATAACTTCCCTTCTTCTCTATGGCTGGCTATGTGGCTGTGTGGCTGGCTGTGTGGCTGGCAGGCTGACTAGGTGGCTGGCCTCTGGAGTCCTCCCCTCCTCCTCCTTTCCTCTATCCTCCCTCTTCCCATTATTCTCTAGCCTAGATTCCTCCTTCTATTTATTCTCTCTGTATGGCAGCCCCACCTACTTCTCTCTCCTGCCTAGCTATTGGCCATTCAGCTCTTTATTAGACCAATCAGGTATTTTAGGCAGGCAAAGTAACACAGCTTTACAGAGTTAAACAAATGCTACATAAAAGAATGCAACACATCTTTGCATCATTAATATTCCACAGCATAAACAAATGTAAACACCTTAAACTAATATTTCACAACAGATACTATTTTTAAATTATTTATAATTTGATAATTTCATGCATATATATATCATATCATTCATTCCCCATAACCTTCTCCTATTCCCCTCCCACTCCCTCTAAACTCCTTCCCAACAAGTCTTCCCCCTACTTCCTTCATAAAGGCCCATGCCTTAGTCAGGGTTACTATTGCTGTGGTGAAATGCCATGACCAAAGCAACCTGGGGAGAAAAGCTATCATTTCCTTCACAGCCCCACATAACATTCATCATCAAAGGAAGTCAGGGAAGGAACTCAAACAGGGCAGGAACCTGGAGGAGTGCTGTTTACTGACTTGCTCCTCCTGGCTTACTTAGCCTGCTTCTTATAGAACCCAGGACCACCAGCCCAGGGATGACCCCACCAACAATGAGCTTGGTCCAGCCCCATCAGTCGCTAATTAAGAAAATGCCTTGCAGGCTTGCCTATGGTCTGATCTTAAGGAGGTGTTTTCTCAATTGAGGCTCCTTCCTCCCTGATGACTCTAGCATAAAACTAGCCAGTATAGCCCACTAAATTTAATGTAATGCTTGCATGTGCAGGGGATTATTTAGTGGCATGTGGCCAATTTGCCAGTGGCTAGCTAGCTACACCACGTGGAAAAATGAGTCCAAGCTGAGGAAAGGTTAAGATGGTAAAGTGCTTAACATTCAAGTTTGAGGACCTCAGTTTGATTCCCAGCACCCCACACACACACACACCAAAAGTCAGGTGTGGTGGCACACACTTGTAATCACAGTACTGAGAAGGCAGAGACAGATGATTCCTGGGTGATGTCATTAGCTAGCCAGGGTAACATAAATACATAAATACATAACAAAATACATTTAAAAAAAGTTATTCCCCCTTCCTGGCAGCCATTAGTTGCCAGTAGCTCCTCAGCTAGGCCTTGACATTATTTTTAGGAAGATAATGACACAGTTTGTTTTTTAAAACATACTTTAAAATACAGAACTCTCCGGTTCTGTATTGGATGCCTGTGTTGCATAGTGTCCTCCCAGCTCCACAACTAGTTACACGTAGGACTGTGGTTGTAATCTTCAGGCTCCTGGCACCTCGGTTTCATCAACTGTAAGATGAGGTTTGGGAGCAGCTACCTCTTGGAGTTGTCACAGGGACTTAATGAGTCAGCCCATTGAAAGCACCTAAAACAGCATCCAGCACAGACTGCATTCAACCTCTGAGTGTTAGCTGCTATCTCCATCTGTCCAACTGTACTTTCCCCTGCAGCAGAACCTGTAGCTTACTAGTCTGTTTCCCTTCCTGCATGACCTCATGTTCTCGTCCCTGTAAGTATTCATACATGCTTCTCTAGCTGCCTGCCTAATTACGATGTTTAAAACAACCAGACACTTTATCATATTGGTCCACTTCAAAGTATAACAGATTTAAATGCTAACAAGAGACAGGCTTAAGGGCTGGACAGATGGCTCAGTGGTTAAAAGCACATACGCTACTCTTTCAGAGGACCCAAGTTTGGTTCCTGAAACCTACATGTTAGCTGGCAACCATCTATAACTCCAGTTCTTGGAGACTGACACTTTCTTCTGAACTCCAAGGGCTCCTGCATGCATGTGCTACACATAAGTAATTTCAGGGACACACATATCCTTACAAAAATGAGTAAAAATAAATACAAAATATTTAAATAAATAACAATAAAAAAGAAGACAGTGGGAGGCACAAGCTGCTGGGCTCAAAGCTCTCTCTCCTCCTCAGCAAACCCTTCAGTTTCTAAGCGTCCCTGCGTGGGGAACATTGTGCACTGCGCAGCAAAGTCCATTAATCCTTCACTTCTCAAAATGTAATAGACTGCTATTCACAGGGTTCTTCTGGTTTTGTTTTTTGAGACAGAGTTTCAGGTAGTACAGGCTAGCCTCAAACTTAAATGTAGCCAAGGATGACCTCCAACCCCTGATCTTCTAGCCTCCACCTCTGGAGGGCTGGAGTCACAGGTATGTGCTCCCCAATGCTTCATTTCCCATGATTCATTTGTCCATTTGGTTGGTTGGTTGGTTGGTTGGTTATTTTTTGAGACAGAGTCTCTTGGAGCCCACACTGGCCTTGAACTGGCTGAAGGTAACCTCGAACTTTTCAAGTCTCTTGCTTCCTACCTCCCAAGGGTTGGGATTACAAGCATGTGCCACCACACCAAGTTTTAATGTGATGCTGGGAATCAAACCCAAGGCATTGTTCACGCACAGCTACATACTCAGCCCTTCACAGGCCACTTAGTGAAGTAAAAGTTCATTCCTTTCAGAGATGAATGTTTATCAGAACACTGATGTAATATTCTATGGTGTATCTAATAACACAACCAGGAAACATGAAACATGCAAACAAACAAAAAACCCAGGTACAATAACTATTAAAAGCAAAAATAAAAAACTTAATCTCATATCATCTGCCTTTGTATTTTAAACCTAGTCAAGTTCTTTCTAGTCAACAGAAACCTAGAAAAAAATTTAAACATGTTTAATTGAAATGTAAACAAGCATAAAAACTAAAACTAGCCAGACAGTGGTGGTGCACACCCTTAATCCCAGCACTTAGGAGGCAGAGGCCAGCAGATCTCTGTTGAGTTTGAGGCCAGCCTGGTCTACAGAGTGAGTTCCAGGACAGCCAAGGCTACACAGAGAAATCCTGTCTCAAAAAACAAAACAAGATGGGCATTGGTGGCTCATGCCTTTAATCCCAGCACTCAGGAGGTAGAGGCAGATGGATCACTGTGAGTTTGAGGCAACCTGGTCTACAGAGCAAGTTCCAGGACAGCCTCCAAAACAAAACAGAAAAACTCTGTCTCAAAAAACAAACAAAACAAAAACAAAAAAAAACACAACAAACAAAAACCCCTAAAACTAAAAGGGTTCTTTTTGTGAGGCAGGTTGAATAAGAACGGCCCCATAGGGTTATATATTTCAATGCTTGGTCATCAGGGGGGTACTACTTAGGAGAGACATGGAGGCGTGGACTTATTGGTTTGTTACTGGGGGGTAGGCTTTGAGGTTTCAAAAGCCCAAGCCTGCCCTAATGTCTCTCTTTTCCTGCTGCCTGTGGATCTGGATATAGAACTCTCTGCTACTCTCCAGCACCATATCTGCTTGCATGTTCCCAATTAAATGCTTTCTTTTATAAGAGTTTCCATAGTCACGATATTTCCTTGCAGCAATAGAACAGTGACTGAGATGGGGATGGATGGGGGGGTGATGCATCAGTGGGTAAAAGTGGTTGCCCTGATAACCTGGCTTTGACTCCAGGAACAGTCAGTGGAAGGAAGGAACTGATTCAAAAAAGTGGAGGTCCTTGACCTCTACATGCATGCTCTGGCATTTACACACACACACACATACACACACACACACACACACACACACACACACACACACACACACTTTTTCTTTTCATTTAATGTTGTGGAGTTTTCTTTGTCCCACTTGGTCCTGCAGCTGCCTTGCCCCAAATAAGCACACAAAGACTTATATTAATTATAAAATAGTTGGCCAATGACTAGGGCTTCTTATTGGCTAGCTCTGTCATAATTATTAATCCATTTCTATTAATCTATGTATTTTCATGTGGTCTTGGCTTACCAGAGGACACCTGAACCTGTTACTCCTTTGGCAGGCTCCTGCCTACTTTTCCCAGAATTATCCTTGTCTCCTAGTCCCGACTATCTTCCTGCCTCATTGGCCAAACAGTAATTTATTCATCAACCAATAAGAGAAACATATATACATAAGGACATTCCCCATCAATTTAAATACTGGTTTTGCATTTATTTGATGAGCATTGTGCCTTTGTATATATATGCGCACCATGTATGTGCCTGGAACCCACAGATGCAAGAAGAGGGTGTGTGGCACAGGTATGGAGGACAACCTTCAGGAATTTATTCTTTCTCTTTACCATACTTGCCCTGGGAATCCATTTTATTTATATGAATGTTTGTATTTATGTATGTGCACCTCTTCTTTTTTTTTTTTAGAGATAGGGTTTCTCTGTGACTTTGGAGACTGTTCTGGAACTCTTGTAGATAAGGTTGGTCTGGAACTCACAGATATCCACCTGCCTCTGCCTCCCGAGTGTTGGGATTAAAGGCGTGCGCCACCAACACCCGGCCCTCTTCTTTCTTTCTTTCTTTCTTTCTTTCTTTCTTTCTTTCTTTCTTTTTTTTTTTTTTTTTTTTTTTGAGACAGGGTTTCTCTGTGGCTTTGGAGGCTGTCCTGGAACTCGCTTGGTAGTCCAGGCTGGTCTCGAACTCACAGAGATCCGCCTGCCTCTGCCTCCCGAGTGCTGGGATTAAAGGCGTGCGCCACCAACGCCCGGCCCCCTTCTTTATTTTAACTTTTTTATTAATGTTGGGGAGATGGCTCAGAAGTTAAGAGCACTTGCTGCTCTTGCAGGGAACTCAGCTTCATTTGCCATCACATACATGGTGGCTCACAGTTGTCTGTAACTCCAGTCCCACACCCTCTTCTCACCTGGGAGGGTACCAGGCACACATGTATTGAACACTCATGTACACGGGCAAACATTCATACACATAAAAATAAATCTTTCTAAAAGCAAGAATTTTTTTAAAAAATAGAAAACTAGCCGGACGGTGGTGGCACATGCCTTTAATCCCAGCACTCGGGAGGCAGAGGCAGGCGGACCTCTGTGAGTTCGAGGCCGGGCTGGACCGACAGCCTCCAAAACAATACAGAGAAACCCTGTCTCATAAAACCAAAAAAAAAAAAAAAAAAAAAAAAAAAGAAAACTATAGAATCGATCCAGGAGGTGAATGAGTGATAATACTTTTAAAACTAAGTACCATTTTCCATTCTCAATGAATGCCCAGTGCAAAACATTAAGAAGAAAGTATTAAAAGAAGGGCTGGAGAGATGACTCGGCGGTTAACAGCACCAGCTTCTCTTCTAAATGGACCCGGGTTCAAGTCCCATCACCCACACGGCAGCTCACGACTGTCTGTAACTCCCAAGATCTGATACCTTTAATGTATATAAAATGCATTTTTAGAAAAAGTATTAAAGCAAGCAATGGACTAAAAAGAAGCCCTTAATGCTTCCAGACATGGGGGGATGGAACACGCAGACGGCCCGGAAGGGAATCAGACTTTTACAAATGTAACCCCGCAAGTCTAAAGAAGATATAAAGCAAGTACCAGTAGTCTGTGCTTCCCAAACCAAACTGTGGCTCTTCAGAGTGCACAAGCTCAGGAAAGGGCAGTACAAATACCTTCCAAGGGTGGAGTCTTATCCCTCAGTGGGCAAGAGGTCAGCTATCAGACACTTGCCTAAGCCTAAGGGGTCTATGGTCTCAGTTTGAGATAGACAGATGCTGCCTTCAACTTCCTGGAAAAAAAAGTAATTTGGGCAAAGATTACCAAGGCCCTTACATCATAGGTGTCATCTGTAGCAAAGCTAGTGGGACTCTACTAATCTATTGCTTAGCATAAACAGGCCCTTAAAATTGGTGCTTTGGGGCTTGAGAGATGGTTCAGCAGCTTAAAAGAACGTGTTAGGCAAGCCAGACAACCTGAATTACACCCCAGGATTCCACAGTGGAAGGAGATAACTGATGTCCAACTGTTGTCTCTGGCTTCCACTCAAGCACCATGGTGAACACATACTCACTCTCGCTCTCTCTAATAATACTACATTTAAAAAATAAATTTATTTTTTTTCTATTCTAAAAAATTGTTCATTTGCTTTGAGGCAGGAGACAAGGTCTCAACTTGTAGCCCTGGCTGGCCTGGAACTTGCTATGTAGACCATACTGGCCTTGAACTCACAGAGATCTGTCTCTGCCTCCCAAGTTCTGGTATTAAATGCCTCACCACATACAGCAATAAGTGATTTTTTAAAAAATCAGTTAAAACCAAGCAAGAAGCCAGGTGGTGGTGGCATAACCCTTTAATCCCAGCCAGCACCGGAGGCAGAGGCAGGTAGTCTCTGAGTTCGAGGTCAGCCTGGTCTAACAAGTTAGTTCCAGGACAACTAGGGCTGTTACACAGAGAAACTCTGTCTCGAAAAAAACCAAAATAAAATATTTTCCTCACTACCAAACAGAAAAGAAACCTTTTTATTGCATGGAAAAGGGACTTAATTAAACTTGCTATATTGTCCTTGGAAGAGGGAAACATGGTACAGGCAGAAAGGACAGGTGGAGCACAGTGATAAATTCCGACTCCAGCAGAGGTACTGGACAGTGAGGATCACCTGAGGCAGCACCTCTGCACAGAAATGGAGATACGACAGGAATCCAGGAAGGTCCATCTGGATTCCTGTTAACCTTCTTGGCCTCCATTCCTTTCCTTTATTGCCCTGTAATAATGTGTGGTTCCTTGGGAATTTATTGTGTTTGCTTTATCAGGCTATAAGCTTTAGGAGGGCAGGTCCTCGTGTATTGCGTGAATCATTGGGTCCCCAGGAAGAAGAGATGCCCACTAAGCAATCACTGGCGAAAAGAACGCCTGATGGTGCTACAGTCCGAGTAGGAATGGGTAAAGGGCCTCCAGAAGTTGGAAGCAAGGGATTCCCCAAGGGGAAGCTTCTTAAGGGTCCTCTGAAATGACACCGGAAGGGTGGAGTCAGGCCTCTGGACTATGCAGGGGAGGAAGCAGCAGGATACGAAGGTCAACCTCGAGGAATGACAGGTGAGTGTGGGACTCTAATGAACAGGAGAGGCGGGGCGGTGTGCCGCACATGCGCAGGCGTGCCCTTTGCCTGCCTCCTTACCAGGACGGGCTTGCGGGCGTGTGCGCGCGAGCTTGAAGCGGAAATGGCGCCGCGGAGCCGCGCGTCCGGGCGGCGAGCGGAAGTGGGTGTGAGAGCGGAAGTGGCCGGCTGGAGCCGGGGGCTGGGCGGGGACCGGGATCGTCGGTAAGGCGGCGGCGGAGGCGGCGGCGGCTCGGCAGGCGGGTTGAAGCTACAGGGGCCAGGTCGGTCGGGTGGAGGCTGCCTCCAACAGGCAGCGCGTGCCGGGCCAGCGCGCGAGTCCGCTCTCCCCGCCCGGCTCCCCGTCCCCTTCTCCCCTCACCTACCGCACCCAGCCCCCCTCGTCAGGGGCAGCGGGGCCGCTCCCTCCGTCCTGCCCTCGCTTGCCCACCCTCACCGCCCTTGTTTCTTCTTCCCCTGCCCGGGGCAGCCGCCGCCATGATCCTGCTGGAGGTGAACAACCGCATCATCGAGGAGACGCTCGCGCTCAAGTTCGAGAACGCGGCCGCCGGGTGAGCGCACGCCGGGTGGAGGCTGAGTTGACCCTAGCTAATCCCGGGTGGTGCCCAGCTCCCACGCCTTGGGGGGGGGATCGGCAACCTGGCGCGGCTTCGGGGCTCCACTGGCAGGGTGGACGTGGGGAGGCCCTGGGGCGCGGCGGGCCGAGTGCCTGAGATGCGTGGGGAGAGGCTGAGACGGGGATGCGGAAGCAGCGAGTGGACAGGAGCTAGGCGTGCCAGCGAGCAGACCTGTGGGACGTGAGGGCAGCCCAGGCCAGGACTCACGCCCGAGAGCCCACTGTCTTGTGCGGGCCAGAGAGGGGCCCACTTCCCTCGGTAGTCTCCGTCATTGTTCCGAACCCAGAGAGACCCCTTTGGGGAAGCTGGATTGGATGGAGCTTTCAGTAATTCCCAGGGCGAGGTGGGAAGAACGTGCAGGCCCAGATCACCGCCGGCATTCTGCTTCCCCGCTCCACCTCTCCCCCAGGAGAAGCAGGAGGCAAGACAGGACGTAGACCGGCCCGAGAAGCGAGGGGCGAGGGAACCAGTGATCCCTCCCTTCCTCTCTAACCTGTGAGAGCAACTAGCCATTTTGTTTTATATTCCTCAGGCAAAGCCAGCACTCTTGTATCCACACCCTCCTTAGCTCTCTTGAGACCAGCTTTTTATCTGGTTGTGTGTCGTCAGTTCTTATCCAAGACTCTTGGTCTTTGATTTCGTCTGTGGTAATGCTGACCCGGTTAATCTACTTCTGCTCCCAGAAACTATGAAGTTCTTAGATAACCTTACTAAACATCGGCATCTTAATATACGGGACGTGTTTCGAGCCTTTTCTGTCAAACGCAAAAAGACAAACTTCTCCCCCAAAGCTGCTTTGCCTTTCTAATACATTTAAAACCCGAGCAGAGGAATTGGGTTTTAGGTTCTAATTTATGGTGGCCTGTGGCCATTCCTTTGCCTCATTTCCTCATTGGTGAGGATGGGGCTTCACATTTTGGTTTCACAGTTAGGAAATAAGTGCGGGCTGTTTTCTGTGAACTAGGAACTAGAAATTAAAAAGTTAAGTGCTTGTAGATCCCACAGAAGGAAGAAGATTGGGAGAGGGGGAATTCTAAGCATTCATAATGAACTTGTGGCTCACAGACCACTACTTAAATCGAATAAGTCCTGTCTCTTTGGTAAGGTCACAGATTTTATCCTTGAATTGGGGAGTTCAGTGAGCATATTGTTTCCTGCCCGGGCTGCAGTTGAGTGCATGTGCAGCTCGCTGGCTTCTCTCCCTCCCACACCAGTTCTCTGCATTTAAGTTATGAAGTGAATCAGCTCCGGGACTTGCTGTAGGTGATGGGTGTGCACTTTTTTTTTTTTTTTTGAGTAGTAGAGCACAAAGGAGGAAGTTAAAATAACTTCTGCATTTTCACAACTGGTCTTAATACATACATTCTCAAGTCTAGACTAGCAAATGAGTCCTGGGTGGTTTATTAGCTGATCCTCACGATAAATGGCTGTGTGTTCAAGTGGCAGCATGCCTGCTAATGCTGGAGGGCTTCCATATTTGTGTGATTCCAAAATGTGACACATTATTCAGAAGTTTATTTAGTCCTTTCTCTTCTTAGAAAACTTTCCGAGAAGAGTGCTGGGGCTGGTGGTGTGTGCTTGTAGTCCAAGCACATTCGGACTTTGGAGAGCATGAGATAGGAGGAGCAAAAGTTCCCGGCCACAGTGAGAGCCTGTATCCAAAGGGGGGCTGGGTGTGGTGTGCCTGTAATCACAGCACTTGGGAGGTGGAAGCAGAAGGGTCAGGAGGGCAAGGCCAGCCTCGGCTTAAAGTAGGTTTTTAAATCTGGAGGACATAAATTATAATTTCTAAGGCTTTTTGTGTGTGTGTGTGTGTGTGTGTAGATGTTCACTGTCCACAGGTTTAATGTTTGAGGAGGTAGTATGTTTTGTTTCATCCTTGGAGATGCTCAAAACATTTTGCTTAAAAATACTTTGAAAAGAGACTACAGAAGGCAGGGTTTTCCTGAGATTTCCTGTTTCTACAGAGTGTGGTGGGACCCTCCTATAATCCTGGGGAGGCAGAGGCAGAAGAATCAACACAAGTTTGGGTCCAGCCAGGGATATATAGTGAGACTGTCTCAAAAGAAAAAGCAAGCTGAGATTGGGAGGCAGAGGCAGGAGAATCTCTTGAGTTTGAGGCCAGCCTGATCTACAGGGGAGTTCCAGGACAGCCTGCACAGAGAAATCCTGTCTAGAAAAACAAAAACAAAAAAGATGGGGAGCTTTTCAAAGAGAGCCTGTTAGCACTGTTAGTGAGGAACCGATAGATAAGCTGTGTTGGGAGAAGATAGTGACCTTAAAGGAAGGAGTATCCCAGAGGAGAGACTGGGAGAGGTAAAAGACTGTGCAATGTGGAAACCTGGAAGGGCTTAGCTCTAGCCTGCTGTTTGCACTTCTCAGAACAAATTAATTGGGTAAATTACATTCAGGGTAGCCTTTGCCAGAGGGAATCTTTCTGTTCTACAGTGTCCTGTACCATAGCCACTTACTACATGTAGCTGGCTAGATTTAAGTAAAAGGATGAAGTAAAATTGGTTTCCTGAGCTGCAGTAGCTGTGTTGCATTCCTAGGACTCCATTGCCACTCGTGCTGTGTTCGCACAGTGTGTCTGTCCGTCCACAGACAGTTCTGCTGGACAGTGCTATTCTGCCTACTGAAATGAAGCCATGAGATAGTTTAGTTGAGGAGGGGTGTTTGAGAACCCGGCACATGTAGGTAAGTGCTCCATCCACTACTTCCCAGCCCTCATAAGGTATTCTTCAAGTAGTTTTAGAGTATGTGCTTCAAAATGAAGCTGCATTATCATTCCTTTTCGTTTTTTTTTAACTTTATCCTATTTATTTTTAATGATCCCTTGGGTCATCTTGCTGGATCTTTTTGCCTGTAGCATCAGTCTGAAAGTTTACACTTGCATTTGGATGAGTGTTCTGTAAGACAAGCTCTAGCATCCAGTTGGCCACAGTCATCTTGTAATTTAAAGGCAATTTGAACAAAGCTTCCCGCTTTCCCCACCACACCCCTCAGTGGTGGCTTATTGGATCTGTGTATCTTCACAAAGGTATGCAGTGAAGTACCTTCCTGTCAGTCTCCACACTGGGACTAATTAAAAGTTACGCCCAGTAGTGTAAATAATGTCCTGCACAGGTCTTATCAACAGCATTGCCTTTTCATTTAGGAATTCTTGCCCAGACCACAATTAAAGCAGAAGTAATCCGGAAAATTAATTGAATTCTTTTGGTATCACATATATACCAAGAACCTTTCCATCTTCAGAAGTGAGGCCTGTCAACTTCACAGTTATGCAGTCCAGAACTGAGGAAGGGCTGTCAGATGCGAGCTGCTGGTGATTTAAACTGCCTTCTGGCTCCTTACCACAGCCTGTGCATATTGTGGGGAGCTTTGGTTCTGTGAGGGGGAGAAGAACTCAGTAAGCAAGCCGCGCTGAGGGGTAGGCGAGGACTGTGGGAGGAGAAATTTGAGAAAGGAATAAATTAAGTCTTGCTGATACCTTGTTCTCATTCCCAACTATGCCACACATGTCCTCAGAGAGGCAGGCTGGCTTGAAGATACTCAGAATTAGGACGTTGTTTAAGCCTATAAATGCAGTGGAGTGTACTATTTGACTGAAGATCTAGTTGATCTTTTTCAAGGGCATTATGGTTGATACACTGCTAAATGTCCTCTGGCCTCTTTGCATTGTCTTTGGAGATGTGAATCACCAGAGCTGCACAGGACAAGGTTGGGGACTGGGACTATCATTTCAGCCATCTTTGTTTGCTCAGAATCTTCAGAGTATGTGTGTGTGTGTTCAGCTCAGCAAATATTATTTTGAAGGAATTAATGGAGGCAGATAAAATGATCCTTGGTTTCTTTAAAACTTATCCCTTTTCCTTTTTAAAGTGTGTGTGTGTGTGTGTGTGTGTGTGTGTGTGTGTGTGTGTGTGTGTGTTTGTGTGTACGCACATGCAGAGGCCAGAGGGAAAATACTAGTTGTCCTGCTCTATCCCTTTTTGCCTCGTTCCCTTGAAACAGGGTCTCTTACTGAACCTGTATTTAGGTTGACAATCAGCAAACCCCAGTCATCCTTCATCAACTGAGGTTGCAGGCTTTTTCTGTGGGTGCTGGGGATTCTAGCTCAGATCCTCTTGCATGTCCAACAAGTGCTCTTACACCGAGCCATCTCTCCATCATTTTTGTTGTTGTTCTGATACAGGGTCTTACACTGCAGCCCAAGCTGTCTTGGAACTGTGTAGCCCATGATGGCTTCAAGCTCATGGGCTCCACCTTCCTTAACTTCTTATATCTCCTGCCACACCTAGCTTGTTAGCACTTTTCTTGAGTGTGTGTCAGCTTTTGTATCTTTTATTCTATGTATTTTGAGGTATAGTTTAATAAAGAAAAGGACCATCTTTTACCTAATATGATGTTTTGTGAGCTTTGCTCAGAAAGAATGATTGGAACCTTGTATAGATTTAAAGAAAGTAATCAAAAATCTTTAGTGAGCACAACAAAACAATTCCTTTAATTCAGGACTTGGAAGGATAACCAGAAGAGGGTCTCAAATGCCATAGTGGAGAACTGTTTCCAGGGTGTGTTTAGTAGTAAAACCTCCAAAGACCTCACACACACAAAAAACTGGGCACTAAAGTTGCTAGCAGTATTTTACTGATGGTTGACATTCTGGAAGCTTCCTTTAGAAAAGTATAGAGCTCCACACCCAGTTTTAAGGAATATTTTGGGTACAAAAGAGATGGCTCATCAGTTTATGAGCACTTGCTGTTCTTACAGAGTGCTCAGCAGTTCCAAGCCCACTTCAGGTAGCTCACAACTACCAGTTAACTCCAGCTTTTCCAAAAGATCTGATGCCCTCTTTGGCTACTACCGGCACTCTCCACAAGTGTCATACACTTAGCGCAGACACACATTCATACACATACAAATAAAGCTTTAAAGAAAGACTTTCCTAAGGAATTTCTTTTGAGATTTATTTTTTACTTTATATGCATGAGTATTTCCCTGCATGTATGTATGTGCACCACTCAAGCCTAGAGCCGTGGAAGTGGGAAGATGTCTGATCCCCTGGAACTGGAGTTGTGGACAGTGCAGGCCACCATGTGGTGCTGGGAACTCAAGTCTTCCGGAAGAGCAGCCAATTCTCTTAAGTGCTGATCCATCTCTCCTTTTTAAGAAACTTTTAAGAATATCTCTTCTTAAAGTCAGGTGTGGTACCTCATGCCTGTAATCCTAGCACTTGGGTGGCTGAGGCAGGAGAATTGCCATGAGTTTGTGGTCAGCCTAGGTTACATAAGAATAACCCAGCTTAGGCTACAGAATCTGTCTTTAAAAAAAAGAAAAAGAAAGAAAGAAATCAGCCCATCTGAGTGAACTGGGTAATGTTTCAGTGTCTTAGGCTGTCTAGTCAATAGCCCTAAGAACCATCCAGCTGGCTTAGTCACAAGTTCCAGTCATTTTAACAGTCTGATGTTAACAGGAATCTATTTCTCCTTTGACTGGGTAAATAGTTCCCTGATCTTGAGAGCTTCCATAACCCCCAAAACTCTTCCAACCACAGCTTCAGATCTATTTCTTCCTATCTCCACCTGGAAGAAAAGCCTAGTTTATAGATTGTCTTCTGTAAGCCAAGTATTGTGCTGTGTCTATTACTGTATGTGTGCACTACCTATACATTTTAACACAGTTTCTTTTCATTTCAAAATGTGCCTATGTGACAGATTAGCATTGAGAAAACTCAGGGTCTTAAGAATTCAGGAACAAGCTGGGAGGTGGTGCACGACTTAACCCCAGCACTTGGGAGGCAGAAAGAGGCAGGTGGATCTCTGAGTTCAAGGCCAGCCAGGTTTACAGAGTTCAGGACAGTCGGGCCTGTTACATAGAGAAACACTGTCTCAAAAAACCACCTCCCCCCCCCAAAAAAAATTCAGCATGCAGGCTGACTTTTGGGGACTGTTATGTGCTTGATTTCCACCACTGTGAGTGCTGAAATGTATTGTGGCACAAACACATGATAGTATTATGTGGCACATTTATTAAGATCCTGCCACTCACTGCTGTGAGAACTGTAGGAACTATTATCTCACCACACCTGTAACTTAGTCAGGAGTCCCTTGTTGGAAAATATGGTGTGTGTGTATGTACTCTTTATCATCTCAGTTAAGATTCATGACAGTCTTGTAATATGGGTCTTTTGTCCCCATTTTGTAAAAGAGGAACTTTAGAGGTAGTCACATCGTGGAGAACTTAACACTCAACTCCAAAGGACTAATTTACATTTGTCTGTGTCTGTGCACATCGAGAAATGAGTGTGGAGGTCACCTACACAGGATTCAATTCTCACCTTCCACCATGTGGGTTCCAGTGATTAAACTCAGGTCTTTGGTCTTGGTAGCAGTGCCTCACTGAGCGAGCCATTTTGCCAGCCCCCAGGACTTGCCTATTCTCTAAATTTCCTTGAACCTGAAGCTTCAGCAGATGATAAAACAGTAAATGTTTCCTTCATCTTTTGTGACTATTAAGTGAGCCCTTCTA
This sequence comes from Mesocricetus auratus, assembly GCF_017639785.1. NCBI lineage: Eukaryota > Metazoa > Chordata > Mammalia > Rodentia > Cricetidae > Mesocricetus > Mesocricetus auratus. Next base: position 34,207,450 of record NW_024429194.1, on the reverse strand, counting down.
TTACCATGATTTTAAAACTTGTAAAAGGCAGAACAAACTAGGTGTGTGGTGCACCTGTAACCCCAGCACATGGGAGGTGGAAGCAAAAGTAGTTCAAACCCAGCCTCAGCTACATAATGGGTTTAAAGCCAGCCTCAGCTACATGATATTCTGTCTCAGAAATAAACTAATTAAAATATAGTGATGATGGCGGCAGGCAGGGGCAGGCAGATCTTTGAGTTTCTGGACATCCAGAGCTACACAGAAGCCTTGTCTTAAAAAAAAAAAAAACTCTCCCTCCCTCTCTCCAAAATGCTGGGAGTAAGGACATGAACTACCATGCTTTGCCTTTTGTCATCATACATGGATGACTTTGAAGAAGCAGGAGCTGGGCGTGGTGGTACATGCCTTTAGTCCCAGCACTTGGGAGGCAGAAGCAGGTGGATCTCTGTGAGTGTGAGGACAGCCAGGGCTGTTACATAGAGAAACCCTGTGTCTCTGGGTGGGGGTGCGGGATTGAAGAACTTGGATGTGTTTCAAGCGCACACACAGGCATGTGCAGTGATAAAGACCTGTTCTTGGGTTAAGTAATGAATGTGACAGCGTGTTTTATATTTAATGTTTTCCTTGTTGGGACACAGCTTACAAACCTCCAGCTCCTAGATATGTTCTTGTGTAGCCCTGGCTGTCTTGGAACCTGCTTTATAGACCATGCTGGCCTTGAACTCTGCCCCCCCCAGTGCTAGGATTAAAGGCATGAGCTACCACTGCTTGGCTTGTTCTCCTGTTCTCTAGCCAGGTACCTTAGCAGCCTTTCTCCTCCAAACCTTTTGTGCAGCCTTGAAGAGTGAACTGAAATATTAACAGTAGTGGTTTGGTAGATGCTCCCAAGTCATACGGCACGCTACTTAGAATGGATCTTAGCAGTGTTTCCCAGTGGAAACCTGTGCTTAGGGGTGCTTTCATACCCAGAGAGACGAAAGCCTTCAGTGGGTGTGACTTAGAACATCTTCTTAAGTTGATTTTTCTCAGGTCTATTGATGAAGTAGTCTGGTGAGAAACTCTTATCTTTGTGACTGAGTTCCAGCCTAAGGGTTAAGGGGAAAATAACACCCCCAAATACCCCACTCCACGCCAGTTAAGTCAGGCAGTATGGTCCCTGACTCCAGGACTGCCAGGAGCCCCTCTAAGAAAGTGTGTTTGCATGCTTCCTCTACCCTGGGGCATCTGGGCTTTTTAAAAAGTGTGTATATGCTTGTTTTTAGAGGTAAGGAATGGTTTATTGTCATCGTTGCCTTTTTTTCTTGAGTACAATTTGAGAATGAAAGGAGCAGTTTAAGCTTTCTCTGGTTTTGGAAAGGGCATTCATGTTTTGAGACAGGATCTACCTCCCTACCTCCCTTTCAACATTCAGCCACAGATGACTGAACTCATACTCCTGTAACTGTGCCCCACGTGGTAAAAGTGTCATCTAGCTCCATCTCCTTTTTTAGTTTGTTCTTGGTTTTTTGAGAGCTAGTCTCCCTGTATAGCCCTGACTAGCCTGTATCTCACGATGTGACCAGGTTGGCCCCAAACTTGTAAGAGTGAACTCTGCTTCCCAAATGCTGGGAATAGGGACATGAGCCACCACACTTGGCCTTTTGTCATCGCACATGGGTGGCTTTGAAGAAGTGGGTTTTCTCCATCATGCACTTAATAAAATGTTAGTTTGTTTAGGGAATGCTATTTAGCCTCTTTGTCAGCGTTTTAATAGTCAAATTACATTATGCAGAGCTGGAAGGTATCTTGGTTCCTTTCACAAGTGAGGGAGCAGAGAGAGGAAGGAAAAGATTCATATTCAAGGGCAAGAGAGGTAACTCAGTTGTTAAAAGCACTTATTGCTCTTACAGAGGACACGAGTTCAGTTCCCAGCACCTACGTAGGAGCTTACAACTACCTCTAACTCCAGATCCAGGAAATCTGGTGCCCTCTTCTAATCTTTGAAGGCTCTTGCTCCTCATATATGGTGTACATACCTTCATGTGTGAATAAAACATTTTTTGAAAAGAAGAGTCTCACTTAAGAGGTCTTGAGCAAGGGAGTAAAATGTGAAAGTATGGATATCTTGTTTGCTAAATGTGAAACAAACTAGGATCATTTGAATTAACTGCTAGCAAGCTGTTAAGGCAGTAGAGTTTTCTGCCATTGGTGTTAAAGAGAAGGACATAATGTAACTTTCACTTGGGTTCAGTTTAGTTGACTGAAACATGGAGTAGCCTTTGCATACCAGAAGAAGGTCTAGGCCTGTCTGTAGTACTTCTGCAAGATCAGTGTTTGTATTCTCTCATTTTATAAATGATATAAGAAAAAGGATATAAGAATTCTTATTTGTCCCAGAGCATAAGCCCAGTAAAAAAGATAAAATTGGAAAACAGGTGCTTTGACTCTATTTGATTTTTTTCCCCATTGTTATTTTGTGCCACGTTTCTGTGTAAGACCTGAGTTAAAACAAGTAAGATAGAACCAAAGCAGGCTTCATGGAGTGTGGCAGGTATTTTGATGATGCAAGGAAGGAGCTAGGCAGTAGTGGAACAGGTCTTTAATCCCAGCACTTGGGAGACAGATAGAGGCAAGTGGATCTCTGGGAGTTGGAGGCCAGCCTGGTCTGCAAAGTGAGTTGCAGGATAGCCAGGACTGTTAACACAGCAAACCCTGTCTCGAAAAACAAAAAATGAAACAGCAACAAAAACCAAACCATGCACACAAGGAAAGTTGCGTAGAAAGGCTTAAAAATGTTCTTTGGTATGGAACTACTCTTGCTGTTTGTTGATGGCTTCAAATCATCCTTTCACCTTAAACACAGTAGAACCATTCTACATTATTACACTTAGCCATATTTCTGTATAATATGTTACTTCCATTGGTACTATCCTATGGGAGGAGACATTAGCACACCGGCTGTGGCAAGCCATTGAACAACAGTTGGAAAACACAAGCTATAGGTGTCCTTTGTCTAATTCTCTACCTTAAGCAAGTCTAAAGGTTCAGGCCTATGAGAGAATGAATGTGTACTCTCTTCATCTGTAAGCCTTGCATTTATATAGAATGCTTCAGTTTTAAGTAACAATCAGGGGGCTGGAAAGAAGGGTCAGTGGTTAAGGGCACTGACTGCTCTTCCAAAGGTACTGAGTTCAATTCCCAGTAAAAATCAGGAACCTTTCCAAGTCCCCCTAGAAGAAATCGACAGTACAGTTATTCCCCCCATTTACATTTGATATGTTTATTTGTTATATATGTGGATGTACGTGTCCAGCTTGTATGTGGAGACCAGAAGGTAACATGAAAAAGTCAGCCCTCTCCCTTCACCCTAGGAATCCTACAGATCCACCTCAGGTCTGAGGTCATCAGGCCTAGCTGGCAAGTGTCCCCATCCACTAAGCCATCCTATCCTAAAATTATCTTACTAAGGGCCTTTTTGTTGTTTTACAGAAACAAACCAGAAGCTGTAGAAGTGACATTTGCAGGTAAGTGTCGTATCTCAACCCTTTTAAGAGAGTATAATAAAAAAGAAAAGAAAGGAAAAAAATTGATGTATTGGTTGGTGTTTTGCCTGCATCTGTGCCCCATGAGTGTGTCCAAGGAGGCCAGAAGAAGACATCAGCTCTTATGGAATTAGAGTTGCAGAATATTATGAGCTACCAAGAAGCTGTGGGGATTGAACCTGGGTCCTCTGAAAGAATAGCCAGTTAGTTCTCTAAAAAACTGAGCCAGCTCTCTATTCCTGAAAAGTTTTGATTGTCAAGTTTATTGAGTCCTTTGAGGACTATTTCTTGTTATAACATTACTAATTGACTTTGGTCAAGTTAGGTAAACCATATAAAGCTACCTTACATATCTTAGTGCATGGAGTACTCCATATCTTAGAAGTTTGAGTTTTGTTTTATATAAAGATCTGTCTTTTGATTTGGAAGTCTACAGAATTATAGTCTTATAGCAATCATATAAGTATTTGGGAGAGGCAAGGTAGGAAGGTGCTAGAGCTTGTTTGTCAAATCAAAGCAGTGGTGCTTCCCTTTTGTCCAGGCATGGTGGTACAAGTCTTAAATCCCAGCCAGCACCAGGCAGGTAGGAAGTTCCAGTCTAGCCAGAACTACATAGTGAACCCTGTTTTAAAAGAAAAGAATTGGCTATTCATATGTGACCTTGGGGATTTTACAGCTAAGTACCATCTAGAAAGACAAGTACTTGACTAGATGATCTCGGAAGACTTGCAGCCGAAGGCCCTAAGGTGGTTACCATCTGTGCCCCCTAGTCACTAGCAGTGCCAAGTCCTCATGGTTCTTGTGATTCCTGTGCAAGTTCTCTGCGATGTGGCCTAGCTTTTACAGTGATACAGATGAGCTCAGCTCACTTTTTAGTACAGGAAGAGAGAACCTAAAAAGAGGAAAGGCCAGGAGATAAAAGAGACTTACAAGACAGCCATCTATGTTGTGCTGATCTTGTTTAGATCCTAGGTAGAATATTTAAGACAAGAGTGTTCATAAGTTTTTTGAGACAATAGGTAATAGTTGAGTGGCTTACTGGGTATTTAATGTTAAAGTAGAATTTTTTGTTTGAATTTGAACATGACTGATTGTGGTTATGTTTGTGTACAATTACCTCTCTCTCTCAAAGATACATCCTGAAGTACATATGGATCAAGTGGTGCATCTGGGGTTTGCTTTGTAGTGAGTTGGGGTGGGGGGGACAAATACGACCTGAGAGACGAAGGGGCATGTGCTGATCAGCGTTCATGCTGCATGGGTGGATATCAGTTTGTTTATAGCTCTTTCTCCTGAAAATGTGTCACAGTGAAAGTTTTTGTAAGTTTATTTTAGCACAAACTGTGGTTGCAGTAAAAATAGCTTTGTAATTTTAAGTAAGACCAAAGAGATGGCCACTGAGCAATTAATTCCACAGCAGCTTTTCTGTTGCCTTCCGAGTGAAATAAAAATGAACATCATTTACTCGCGTGCTGTCTTATCAGAGGTCTCCTGGCCAGCCCGGTGGTAGGTGCTAGGAGACTACTCCTGTTTGCAGAGTAAGCAGCCTTACTTGCCTTTTCACAGACTTTGATGGTGTCCTTTACCATATTTCAAATCCTAATGGAGACAAAACGAAAGTGATGGTCAGTATTTCCTTGAAATTCTACAAGGAACTTCAGGCACATGGTGCTGATGAGGTAAGTCCCACATCGGTTTCCTTGGGACTCTTATTTTTCCTTCACCTTCTGTTGGCCCCTAGCCACCCAAAGAATGGACCAAACCACTCTTAAAGACGGAGGGGACTTTACACAGCTGAGAGCCCCATTTCCCACAATGATGTGAAAAAACATTTTCCAGAGAAGATTTTTGACTCTGCTTGTTTGCTTTTAAACTTGGAGAAATAATGATGTTCCCTAAGGGAATTTTAAAACTTTTTTATAAAAAGGATCTCATGTAGCCCAGGCTGGCCTTGAATTTCCCTCATGTTTGAGGAAGGCTTCAAATTCCTGATCCTGCCGGGCGTTGGTGGCGCACGCCTTTAATCCCAGCACTCGGGAGGCAGAGGCAGGCGGATCTCTGTAAGTTCGAGACCAGCCTGGACTACCAAGCGAGTTCCAGTTCAGCCTCCAAAGCCACAGAGAAACCCTGTCTCAAAAAACCAAAAAATAAAAAATAAAAATAAAAATTCCTGATCCTTCTGCTTCTACCTTCCAAGTGCTAGGATTATAGATGCGTACCACCACACCCACTCAGGATTTTATTCTTTTCAGAATATTTAGGTTATCCAAATTTTACAAAACAATGAAAACAAAACAGTTCTCCAGAAACAACAGAGAATATTTTCTTAACTAGTACAAAAATAGAAGGTTCTGTTCCATATTTAGAATCTTATTAAGGCAGGCATGAAATTTGTGACTTACTAAACCTCATAATCTTGGTTTTTGTTTTGAAGGTTTAAGTGTAACTGCCATATATATATATATATGTATATATATATATTTGTGGGGGTTTTTTTGTTTTATTTTTGTTTTTGCTAATATTCTTAGAACTGACCTTTCCAACTATCTCCTCCTTATAATTTACCTTGGGGGAAGTAAGAAGTGATGTCTAGGCCTTGTGCCCTGGCTTTGGGTAGCTAGAGTAGGAGGTTTGGTTCCTGTTGAACTGCAGTTGCTCTGCGGAGAGCCATTTAAGGAAGAAAGAAAATGCTGTTACACCAGTGTGTGCACATTGTGGTTGGGTCTCAAAGCAGGAAGTATGACTCAGTTCCTGAATCAGTTTTCAAATATCTTAGTTTTAACAAACTAGGCTGTTCCTTATCTGCTACGTGAAGATACAACCATTTCTGTCTCTTTCTGTAAAGTGGTGGCTTTTGAACAATGTCAGATTTCTGTAATGGGAGACTGTTTGTCAAGGAATATGATCCAAAACTTTGTAATTTTTTGCTCTAAAATCAGACTTAAGCAGACTATTAAATTGTAGGGAGTTGAGTCTTTTATTGTTCAGATGCTTTTGGTTTGCACAGGGAAGAGAAGAAACTAAGGGAATGTGAAGTAAATTCATCAGCAGAGGAGTTGATTTGTAGCTTACGGGTAGACCTGGCTTGGGTCTCTTAGACTCTTTCCATCCTGTATTTGGCCTGCTAGTAGAGCTCCAGAACTGCAGTTTTCATGGCTGCACACAGGCAAAAGAGCTTAAGTGGGTGGAGGAAGTAGCAGTCCCAGTTGGGAGCAGAGTAAGCAGTAAATGACTCCCTAGGTGGGTTAAACAGTGACCAGCCTGTGATAACCACAGGAAGCTTGTATTTTCACAGGCCCTTTTTAAAGGCAGACCGCTCTGTTCAGGTAGGCAGATCTGATACTTAAGGTTGACAGGTTGCCTCCACTCTTCTCTTGACAGTCAAAAAGAGGCACAAATTTAAGAATGAATCATGATTGGAAGTGTAAGTGAACTTTGTGATGCAGTAGCACATAACTGTGATTCCAGCGGTGGAGAGGTGGAAGCAGAAAGATCATAAGTTCAAGGCCAATGTGGATTACACAGTGAGATTGGCCTTTAAAAAAGAAAACAGATGTAAGCGAAATAGCAGAAAATTTTCAAGAGTTATGTCAAGAACAGAAGGGCTTTCTAGATGGCTCAGTGGGTAAAGCACTTGACATGCAAACCTGATAACCTGAATTGAATCTCTGGAACCATGGTAGGAGGAGGAAACTTGACTTCCAGAAGTTGTCTTCTGGCCGCCATACTTGGGACTAGCACTTGAACACATGATAATAATCATAAATTTAAAAAATATTTTAAAAAATAAGAAATTAAAAGTGGTATAAATATGGCTCTAAATACTTCATAGATTTCAGAATATTCTTCCAGTAAAACTGAAGTTAAACTAAATTGAAGGGGCTTTGGTTTCTCCATTCTGATATCCCCTTTCTTCTAGTAGCAGTGGTTTAATATTGTAGCTCAGGGAGCATGCCAATTACCCCAGACTCTTAGGAGAAGTGGTACATAGAGCACCTGAAGGTCAAAACTCCATGTGCCCATGTGCCACCAACAAACTCTGTGACCTTGAGCCCTGCCCTGCAGTTCCTCTTTTTGTTAAAGCTCACTTGGCTGTGTGATCACCAGGCATTGCTTGTTTTTCCCTTTAAGTAAACAAGTGTGACCTTGAGTTCATATTTTGGGATTCATAGTTACCAAATTCTGTAGACAAGGAATTTGTAAAGTGATCAAGCATAGAAATATTAGGAAATTATTCAGTGAACTATTTCCAGACCTTTACTTAAGATATTTCTAACGTATATTTGAGACTGATCCTAGAGGGCATAGCTCCACGGTGAAGTTATTTACCAAATGTGCACAAAGCCCTAGGTTTGGTCTCTGGCATCACCAAGAAAAGGAATGGGTTTATTGTTAGTTTTTATTTATTTTAGTGCTATGTAGGGAGTTCATTGAACATAACATGAAAAAGAACATCCATATGCCTTTGGACAGCTACTGCATGTCTCTGTATACAGGGCGGTTGTCTCAGACTACAGCAGTAAGCCTGACAGGTCCTGCTGTTGCAGAGCTGGCCTAGTGCTGCCTATATTTGTCTGGCTGCCACAACTCTGTTTTTCTTCTTTTAAAAATTAAGTGTCTTATGTGTATGAGTATTTTGTCTGCATATGTATCTGTACACCACGTACAGGAGAGAGCATTGGACCCTCTGAAACTGGAGGTACAGAAGGTTATAAGCCACTGTGTAGGTGCTGGGAATTTTACTGGAGTCCTGAAAAAGCAACCAGTGTTCTTAACCACTGAGCTGTTTTTCCAGCTCCTACCCTGAAATTCTTTTAAACAGCATGTGTAACTCTTAACCAACAAGACAAAAGCTTATTTTGCCTTTGTAATTCGACAAAGGTGTAACTGATACTCTGATACTGTAGACTGTTAAAAGGTTATTTGTGGTAAGCAGCAGAACTTGACTGGATGCCATAGACAGAACTTGTTTCTTCGTGGGTACATATCTGGAGTCCCCAAACTTGGGAGGTGGAGACAGCAGGATCATCCTCAACTACAGAATAAGTTCCAGACCAGCCTGGGCTACGTGATACCTTATGTCCACAAAAGGGAAGCCCTGCTTCTTCTCTACATACACTGCTGGTTTTTAAGTGTGTTTTTTACCATCTGTGGAGCAATGGTGCCTCTCCCTTTCTAAGTTTTTGTTGTTGTTGTTCTGTTCCCTCACCCCCACCCCCTCCCCCACCCCCTGAGAAAGGATCTCTCTGTGTGACAGCTCTGGCTCCATAACTCCATCTGTAGACCAGGCTGGACTCTAACTCAGAGATCCGCCTGCCTCTGCCTCCCAAGTGCTGGGATTAAAGGCATGCTTTATCACTGCCTGACCCTTCCTGAGTTTTTAGTGAAGGTTAGTAAATGAGACTGATCTGGGATTTTGTCTTTTGGGAGCTTACTTCTGTTTTATTTTTAGAGTTTGAGACTTTTTCCTTTGGTTTTGAAACAGTCTCCTTTGTAGCCCTGGCTGACCTTAACCTGGAGGTCCTTCTGCTCCAGCATCCTGAGTATTGAGATTACAGGCATGGACTACCTTACCCAGCACCCATGTCTGAGTTCAACTGCCCAATAAATGAAGTCTACTAAGCCCTGAAAAGCTTCTCAGATTGCTCACGATTTTACTACATGCTTTCTTTTCACTACTTACTGTGTTCCTTACACACTTAAGTGAGCCTGGATCCTGCCTTTAGGGTGTCAGTTATGGGAGATTTCACCAGGGGGATAGTCTCTCTAGCAGAGAAAAGTGAGGGGAGTGTAAGGGGCTTTTGTTTGTGCTCTGCTTCCAAAAGCTGGAAAGTAGTCTGCAGAATAAGGTGTTGGATAGGGAAATCCAAATCACTAGGACACTGTTGTGTGAGCACACTGTGTTACTAGCCAGCTGAGATTCTGTCATCCTTTGTCCTTTGCATTAAAAGCCAACTATGCATACAAGATTAACACACTTACAGAAGTCAGTGCCCAGAAATTGGATTTTATCTCTTCATTCACCTGGGTTAGGGTTTCAGCCTGTGCTTAGTTGATAATTCATAGCTGCATCTCTCTACTCTCAAAAAAGAAAGACTTGAGTAGATTGTAGAATCTGAAAAGAAAAAAAATGGGAGGGGTGTGGTCAGGTCTTTGAGAGACAATCCTTGAACTAACCTTTGGGTTATAATCCAGTTTTATGAGCGATCTGTTTTGCCACTTGATGAATTCATTTTCCCTCTAGTTTGCCACCCAACAAATGGAAATTATGCATATTGGTTTAGGAAGAGTTTATTACAAGCACTGTGTGTTTTGAAAATAATAAAATTACCCTGGACTTTGGATTAACTTTTTTCTCTCTCTCCAGCTATTAAAGAGAGTATACGGGAGTTTCCTGGTGAACCCAGAATCAGGTATGTAGAAATGCTAATGGCTATGGAATGATAGCAAAGCACCATGTCCTGTTTGTATCAGACCTTTTTTTTTTCTTAATCTAGAGGATTTCTTTTAAATTTTCATTCCATAAAATACATCTGCAGGAGCCCAGGTCTTGAGTCACCTCCCTCTGTATAAGTAACCATTAGAGGCTTCTACCTTTTTCAGTGTGATACACAGTGGCTTTAAGAATTGTGTTATTAACACCCCAAAATGATTCTTCAAATCTTTTAGCCAGAGGAGCCTCCTTTGTCTGAACATGTGTCCTTTGAGCAAAATCAGAAAATGCTCTTGGAGCACTGGGGAGATAGCTCAGTTTGTAAAGTAGTTGTCTCCAAAGCACAAGGACCTAATTAAACAATAATGTGCAGTTGTAATCCCAGTCATGGGGAAATCACCAGCAATCCTAGAGTCTGCTTGTAGCCAGTCTAGTCTAATTGGTGTGCCCTAGATCTCAGTGAGAGACCCCTTTTCAAAATGTAGAATCGGGGACTGGAGAGATGGTTTAGTGGTTAAGAGCACTGATTGTTCTCCCAGGGAGCCCAGGTTCAATTCTCAGTACTAACATGGCAATTCATTGGTGATTATAACTTCAAATTAAAATAAAAACCAGTGATTACTTTTTAAATTTTTGTTTTTAAAAAAGTATTATTATATATGTATGTGTATGGGGAGTGTGCACTATACCATGCTTATGGAAGCCGTCGGACAGCTTATTGTCAGTTCTCCCTTTCATCTGTACGGAGGTTCTGAGATGAGCTGAAGCCATCACAGGATTTATAGCAAACACTTATCCTCAGTTGTCTCACCGGCCCTTGATTGTTACTTTGCATCTTCAGCATGTTCTGTTGCTATCTGAAGTTTCACTTGAGATCAGACATTAGCTATACTTGCTTTTGTTGTGGACTCTGAGAAACAGCAAACCTCAACTCTTTGTTGTTGTTGTTTTTCAGATTTCCCACAATCACTTAATGATTGTTACTGTTTATAATGTTAACATGACAAAAATGAAGCTTTAAACAGCCTATGATTCCAAAGCGGCACATAGGGAAAATAGGGCCCAGGGAGTAACTTTATTAATAATAATATAAGGATTAGAGACATTTAGGCGTGTGAGATTCATACAGTTCCATCAGTTACTGTTTTTAAATGATTCCCAGTGGTTTAAAAGTATTCTTGAGAAAGCATGTATAGACTTTGGAGTACCATTAATGACTTAATTAGCCCTGTTCCTGGCATTCATGGAAGGGGGCAGTAGCTTAGTGGTCAGTAGACATGATCCTCAGTTCCTGTTCTGCCTCTCTTATGGATGACCTTGTCTATAAATTCTGTGGATGTTTTGTTATGTAGCCCAGACTTTCCTGGAAGTCAGGATACCTCCCTCGATTTCTTGAGTGCTGACATTGCAGATGGTGTACACCGTGCCTAATTTAACTACTGTATTGTGTCTAATTTAATACCTTCCTTCGACCTACTACATCTTCTACCACCACCTCAGACCCCTCACACCTTTTCCCCCAAAGATGAGGGCCTTGTAGAGATAGGGCAGTTTTCCAAGGTTACACAATGAGGCCAGAATTTGGACCCACTTGTGTTCAGTTCAGAATAGGAAGCTACATAGCCGTATGTATTCAACAAGGCACTGCTTCTCTGAACCACTTTTCCATTCTAAATGAGAATAAGATGACCCCTGACATCTTCAGAGAAAGGCATGGGGTCAAATGAAGTAGAATTCTGAAAACCCTGGAAATATTCAGTTATTCAGATAGACACTGTTGGGAAAGTATGTATGCCCCCTCTCACAAAGGGTTTGCAGTGGTGGGGGGGGGGATCGGATTTTATGCCCAAAAACCTTCCACCTGTTGACTGTGTGGCTGTGTATTAAACCATGGGAGAAAATATGTGACTTGTACTCCTTGAGTCATATCGTCTCCTTTCACAACTGTCTCTAGGACCCAAAGTTCTAATCAGAGTTCTAGATTATTCTTCTTCCCATTACATATTTGTAATTGTAACTGTTCATCTTTGATACTGCTTGGGATTTATTAACTAGCTATAAATATCTACATTTTATGGTATGGAGCAAATAGAGATGGGAAATTGCCTCTACACTGTTTAGGTTTGGTTTGGCTTTTGTTGGTTTTTCATATAACTAATGGGTGGGGTTTTTTGTTTGTTTGTTTGTTTTCCTCCCACCAGGATACAATGTTTCTTTGCTATATGACCTTGAAAATCTGCCGGCATCCAAGGAGTCTATTGTGCATCAGGCTGGCATGTTGAAGCGAAATTGCTTTGCCTCTGTCTTTGAGAAATACTTTCAGTTCCAAGAAGAGGGCAAGGAAGGAGAAAACAGAGCGGTTATCCATTACCGGGATGATGAGACCATGTAAGTGTGAACTTCAGCTCTGGCCTGATGGTGGCCTCCATATGGCTCTGGCTGAGAGAGATACAGTATCAACCAAATGAAAAGAAATCCTGTGCTATTCCTTAAGGCACTACTCTTAGAAGTTTTTTATGTTTTTGTTTTTTAGGCTTTCTTATTATTTTATGTGTATTGGTATTTTATGGTTGTGAGCCGCTTTGTAGGATGGGAATTGAACCCATGTCCTCTGGAAGAGCAGCTAGTGCCCTTAGCCATTGAGCCATCTCTGCAGGCTCTGAGTTCTCTTAAAGGAGTTTCTCATGGGCTAGGGAGATACTCAGCCCTTCAGAGTACTCACTGCTTTTCTAGAGGATCTGAGTTCAGTTCTCAATCCATATGGCAACTCACAATCATCTGTGACTCAAATCCAGGGCATCTGACTTCCTCTTTGGACACAAAGCACACACATGCACAGTTATACACATAGACAAAACATGTGTACATATTAAATTAAATAAACAATGAAAAATATTTAAAGATAGCCTAGATAGTCAGGCACCAGAGACTAAGCATAAATGCTTTACTGCAGCTCCTAAGTTATATGTGTACTATGTATGGATCCTATCATGTAAGGAATCTTTTTTTTAATGACACTCTAAGAATCACTGACTTAAAGTACATGTTATGCCTTATATACAAGATTTAAAAACCTAGTTTTGTTAATCCCACTTCCTTAAGAATGCATTTACTGCCCTGACTTTCTTGACTGCAAGTACTGGTCTCTGGCACACCTTTGCTTTACTGAGTTGGAGACTTTGCACTTTACCCTCTACTTCACTTGCAGATAGATAGTGACAGAATCTTCTGACACTGTACTTACATGCCTGAGTTTGTTTCCCTCAGGTATGTCGAATCTAAAAAGGACAGAGTCACAGTAGTCTTCAGCACGGTGTTTAAGGATGACGATGATGTGGTCATCGGAAAGGTCTTCATGCAGGTATGGAGCAAAAATCTTCAGGGGAAATGGTGCTTCAGGAAGTAATCTTTACACTCTGCATACATAGCCACCGTATGGGGTAGGGTTGTGTATATAGCTCAGTGTTTGGGCATGGTCCCTGGTTCAATCCCCAGTACTAGGAACATGGTAACAGAATAACATACACATACGCCATATTATAGGAAAGACAAAAGTTCTGTTAATGTTGGAACTTGGAAGTTGTGATGAACAACCCTGTCTTAGTTTGTTTCTTTGTTGCTGTGAGAGAACACTGGCCAAAAGGGTTTATTTTACCTTAGACTGCCAGGTCACAGTTCATCACTGAAGGAGTCCAGGAACCCCAGAGCCTGAAAGCAGGAAGTAAAGCAGAAGCCATGGAGGGGTGCTGCTTACTGCCTTGTTCCCCATGGCTCACTTGTCCTGCTTCCTTATACAACCCAGGACCACCTGCCCAAGGGTGGCACCACATCCCTTGAGCTGGCTCCTCACGTCAATCATTATTGAGGAAAAACGCCCCACAGACGTGCCCCCAAGACAGTCTAATGGAGACTGTTCCTCAGCTGAGGTTCCCCCTTCTCAGATATGACAGAAGCTAACCAGCATGGCCTCCCCACCAACTTATATGAATATTCTATTTCTTCCTGATGGTTCTAGCCTTTTGCAAGACAAGGCAAGAGGGAGGATTAATTTTGACTGAATATTAACTATCCTTCCTTCCTGTGACAGAGTCCTTGATCTAAAGTGTAGTCTCAATTTCCTTATCTCATGTTTACTAGTTTTGTGGCAAGGACTGTTCTTGGCTTGGTTTAGGTCCCATGTCTTCAGAATAATGAATAATGAATTCCAAAGTAGATGGAATTATGGCTGATAGGAGAACCCTGTCACAGTTTGAATGAGTCACCGTAGATTACCTCCTGCTGGGAAGAGTAATGGGATTTAGAAGAACATTTTGTCATTGGGATTCTGGTGCAGTGGGACTCAGCATATTGTAGACTGGTTGTGGCTGCGTCATTTTGTCTGCTGGCCAGTCAGTGGCTCTCAGACATGAGAGTTTGTTGGTCAGGGTGTATTCAGACTGCTGCCTTCTGAGGTAGATAAGCATTCACACTGTAATATAAAGCAAGCATTAATACACTTTCCTGTTCTATGGCAGAGTGATGAGTGTTTTGTTTTTATTTTTTTATGAAGCACCCAGGCTATTGCCCAGCAACTTAAAACCCTGAGACAGGAGAATTGCTGCAAGATGGCCTAGGCCTCAATTTTTCTTTTTTCAGAAAAAAATTTAAAGCACAATAATATCCATCCTCCACCCCAACCCTTTCAAAAAAGGCTTGAAAGAAGCTGTGGTTACCACAGTCAGGCTTTGTGTATGGGCCTTCTACCTAGCAATGGAAAATGTCAAAATGCCATCCTCATTAATGCCTTTTTGGGGGACTAATTGATCAGAAACTGTTGTTTGGGAGTCCCTTTGTGAAAAAGTGGAATACTGACACTTTAGTATTTGATGGTACTGGACTTCATGAAGAAGAGGGTATACATATATGACTAGGGTAAGCCTCTAGACAGACATTTCATAATGTTTTTGCATAATTAATGGGAATTAAATGCAATAGTTAAGAAATGGACTAAATCTAGGCTACCAAACTATTTTTAAAAGCTATGAAGTATAAATTTAGATTTGACTGATTTGGGGATTTTGTGTTCATGTGTAATTTTTTTAAAAGTGCTGTCTTGCTGGGAACTCTAGGAGAAGGATGTCATATTCACTCTCTGTTGACCTGGGGATTAAGCATAGGAGGAATGGCCTGGTTTTGATGTTGTTTTGCTTGTTTTTTTAATGCTCTACTCTTTTTTTTTTTTTCTTTGCTTGATAAGCACTGTGTTTTTGTTCAGGATCATGAGCTCTTTTATTTTGGGGGGGGTTGTTTGGTTTCTTTGAGACAGACTCTCCTGTAGACTGGGACTAGCTTTGAACTGCCTGGAATGACCTGAACTCCTGATTCTTTTGCCCCCATCTTCCAAGGTCTGAGATTATGAGCATGTGCCACTACTCCTGCTTACTAGAGTTTTGTTAGGGTTTGTTTTTACAGGGAGGGTGTTGGGAGAAGGACTTTCTCGGTAATACACGCTAGCCTAACTTGATTCTTCTGCCTTACCCTCCTAAGACAACTCAGCTTCTTTCATTCTGTCATCTTTAGCCCCCAGAGAGGGGTTAAATTTGCTTTAGAGTTTTGATTGATGAATTCTGAATAGTAACAGATGAAGAGTACATTAAACAGTGGGATCAGAGGCCCCGCACACAGTAACAGCACGGCATCCATGAAACTGGACGTAGAGGCTGAGGTGTGGGTGCACTGACGTTGTAGAGGCCTGATGATCAGGAGCTACAAGTCCTATCAGCTGGGGAAATGGCTCAGCCATTAAAGGCTAGGCTCACCACCAAAAGTTCTTCTCATTTATTTAGTAAGTTTAAAACCAGCCTAGCCACATGAAGCCCTGTCTCTGGGTGGGGGTGATGGACAAGGGGGCATGGGGAGAAGGAAAGGAAGAAACTGCAAAGTGGGGAACCAAGGGAGGGGTGGGAAATTGTTCAATTATGTATTTTTTTTTTCGAGACAGGGTTTCTCTGTATTGTTTTGGAGACTGTCCTGGAACTCGCTCTGTAGACCAGGCTGGCCTCAAACTCACAGATATCTGCCTGCCTCTGCCTCCTGAGTGCTGGGATTAAAGGTGTGCGCCACCACCGCCCGGCAGGAAATTGTTCAACTATAATTTATTTAAAATTCTAGCTAAGGGCTGGTACTGGTCACCTTGAAACTCTAAAGATCTCCTTAAAAAAGAAGGCTCCCCTTTCACAGTATACTCAAGGGAGTAGAAAGCAGCAGTGCTTATCGTGAGTTTTGTTTTCTGGAGCAGTCTTCCCACTCTTCCTCGACTCACCCTGAACTCAGGTTGGTCCTTTTGCCATGTTACTCCAGAATATGAGGAACGGGAAAGGACTTCCCTGCAGTGCTTTCAGTGCGCTGTAGTCTCATTTTTGAATCTAGAGCGCAGTGGAAGCAGCTGGTACTCTGTAGCTGAGGTGGGTTTCTTGGGCTTAGTTTGGTTTGGTTTGGTTTGGTTTGGCTTTTCGAGACAGAGTATGTCTGTGTAGCCCTGGCTGTCATGGAACTCACTTTGTAAACCAGTCTGTGTCTGCCTACCTAGTACTGGGATCAAAAGTGAGCACCACCAACACCAGGCATGTAATTGAGGTTTGACAGTTCATTTTTAGTTGTGTTCTGGTCCAAAGGTCAGAGCACGTAGTATGGGTAAGGTGCCACTCAACTCATGAATTTTTCTCTTGCTATGTCTCCACAGGAATTCAAAGAAGGACGAAGAGCCAGCCACACAGCCCCCCAGGTCCTTTTTAGCCACAGGGAACCTCCTCTAGAGCTGAAAGACACAGATGCTGCCGTGGGTGACAACATTGGCTACATCACCTTTGGTGAGGCTGGAGAGGTAGTTCAGTGGTAGAGTGCTTGCCTAAACACACATGGCCCTGACTTTAGTCCTCAGCGCTGCACAGAACCGCCCAAGCCCTCCTATCAGCAAGTGGGGTTGCCTCTTTCAGACGGCAGAATGTCTAAATCTGGGCCGCCTTAGCTAACTTTTGTAGTGGGCAGAAGCAAGCAAGCATACCAACATGTTTGTGTTGTCTTTTCTAAGCTGTGATAGGAGCGTCACGGGGCACTGATTACAAAGCAACATGTTTGTGTTGTCTTTTCTAAGCTGTGATAGGAGCGTCACGGGGCACTGATTACAAAGCAACATGTTTGTGTTGTCTTTTCTAAGCTGTGATAGGAGCGTCACGGGGCACTGATTACAAAGCAACATGTTTGTGTTGTCTTTTCTAAGCTGTGATAGGAGCGTCACGGGGCACTGATTACAAAGCAACATGTTTGTGTTGTCTTTTCTAAGCTGTGATAGGAGCGTCACGGGGCACTGATTACAAAGCAACATGTTTGTGTTGTCTTTTCTAAGCTGTGATAGGAGCGTCACGGGGCACTGATTACAAAGCAAACTGGGTGCGATTTAGCTGCAGTAATCATTTCCTGCTTCTTTTGGTTTTTCTTAAATGGTAAGAAAGGTAAGCTGTGGTGCCAGGGGTTAGGGATGGCCATGTCAGCATTGCTTGATTCTGTGGCAATGCTTGAGTTTTTGCTTCTAAAGCCTGTGCTCAGCTGTAATTTGCTGAGTGTTCTCTTCCACCGAAGATACCAAGCTTCACTTGTGTCAGCCATATGAGCTGACTGATCATGACAGCTAACGGCCCATTTCCATGCTGCAAAGCTACAAGAATATCTCCTGCAATTCACCTTTAAGCTAAAGGTGTAGCTGTTTGTTGCTGGTGAATACATTTTGCTTCCACATAATTCTTGAAGTTGAGGTGTATCTTACAGTTGATGGCATATCAGTTTCATTGACAGCATTTCTTTATGGTGCATAAATCATGGTAAACTTGGAATAGAACATATTTTGTAGCCTGATGTTCTTCACCCCCCCCTTCAAGCCAGGGTAAACTGAGAACCATTTCAGCACAGTTAATACAACTCAGGGCTCTTGGTGTTAGTAAAACAAGGATGGTAAGAACTGGAGACCAAGCTGGGTGTTGGTGGCGCATACCTTTAATTCCAGCACTCGGGAGACAGAGGCAGGAGGATCTCTGTGAGGCCAGCCTGGTCTAAAGAGTGAGTTTCAGGACAGCTTCCAAAGCAATACAGAAAAACCCTGTCTCAAAAAACAAAAAAGAACTGGAGACCAAAGGCAGGTCTGCCCCAGTGCAGTGCAGTAGTCTGAGCCTCTGGATCGAAAGCAGCTACCCTATTTGGTTTTCATGCTCAGGAGATAAGTATTCTTTGGAACCTAGTTTTACTGACAGTCTGTGCTTTAGTACCAAGGACCCAAAACTAGCAGCTTTGTTCCTAAACAAAAGCTGGAATCTAGAGTTCAGTATGGAATCCAGGTTTGGAATGAGTGCCCAGTCATACCTGTTTCTGTGCCATGAGCTTCACTGGAATCCCTACGGTTGTGTTGTCTATGGTGGTAGCACACACACCATTGCTAATGCTGAGTTTGTTTCTCCTGCCTTAGTGCTCTTCCCTCGCCATACCAACGCCACTGCTCGAGACAACACCATCAACCTGATCCACACGTTCCGGGACTATCTGCACTACCACATTAAGTGCTCTAAGGTAAGGTGCACCAGCGTCTCTACCAGCCTATTGATCAACTCTCAGTAGACACTTGCACATGAGACTGGGGGAAAGATGGAGGGAGAGAGCTCAGCAATTAAGAGTACTTACTGTGCTGGAGGTGGTGGCACACGCCTTTAGTTCCAGCACTTGGGAGGCTGATGTCTTTGAGTTCGGGGCCAGCCTCGTCTTCAAAGTGAGTTCCATGACAGCCAGGGCTACACAGAAAAACCCTGTCTGGAAAAACTTGGAGGGAGGGTACTTACTGCTCTTTGAGAGGACCCAGGTTCAGTTTCCAGTGCCCACGTCAGCTTACAACCTTATGTAATCGAGTACCCAGGGACCTGATGCACTCTTCTGGCCTCCATCTCCATGGACACATGCACATATAGAATGTACATAAAATCATGCAGGCACATGTATTCTAAAAAAAAATCTTGCCGGGCAGTGGTGGCACACACCTTTAACCCCAGGGCTTGGGAGGCAGTGTCAGGCAGATCTCTGTGAGTTCCAGGCCAGCCTGGTCTATAAGAGCTATTTCCAGGACATGCCCCAAAGCTAAACAGAGAAACGCTATCTCAAAAAAATCTTTAAAAAGTTCCAGAGGCCTGAAGAAGTCATCTGTTGGTATCTCTTGGTGTGGCCAGTCGTAGACCACTTGCTTAGCATGTTCCTCACAAGTTTGGCCCCACAGTAAGAGAGAAATGGCCTTCTCCTCTCCCCCCTCTTCCTTCCTGTAGTAGGGGGGGGTTAGTCTATATCTCCGGAATTGCTGCCTGGCAGTCCCACCCTCCCTTACGTGCTCCCTAGCATACCCCATGTTCATACCAATGAAAGCAAAGCTATTTCTTTAGCATGTGGGCCTATTTCAGTTCCTCCTTTGTTTGCTCTTAGGCCTATATTCATACACGAATGCGAGCAAAAACATCTGACTTCCTTAAGGTGCTCAACCGTGCACGCCCAGATGCCGAGAAAAAAGAAATGAAAACAATCACGTAAGTAGAAGGACCCTCCCCCCTCCCACCTCAGCTCAGCAGAAGTAGCAGGTCCTGATGCAGTGCCTGTACCCAGTGACTGAAGAGGGCAGTGGGGCCGAGCCTAGAGCTACCTAAGTGAAAGTGAGATGAAACGGCTTCCCTTCTGAAGGCACCAGGCAGAGTTCCTCCTTTCCACAGTCTTTGTGGGCTACAAGAATGACAGGGAAAGAAATCACACACACACACCCCTTAAACTAATAATCTGTTCTCTGTGGGCTTGAATTTTAAGAGGTGAGTCTCTTCCTTCTGTGTTCCTGGAGGTGGAGTTAGTCACTTGAGGACATGGTTATCTGAAGAGGCCTGGAGGCAGCACCTCCATGTTCTTTCTGCTGCTCTGCTCTCAGCAGGAAAGATGTACAAGGCACAGGCTGCCTGTGTCAGGGACAAAGATGACAAGCAGAGCAGTAAGCAGTGTGACTCTGCTCAAAAGGCCAACGGGATGGGAGACCTAGAGAGTTTGCTGGAGTGTGGGTGGCAGGCGTTGAGAGCTCCTTCAGCTCCTGGTGTGGGCCTCTGTACCAGTCTATTGACATCTGAGCTGTTCCACTGAGTCCTAAGAAGTAGGTAAGGGGATTTTAGTAACAGGAACATCAGGCATCTGTGTGCTTGGTGGGAAGTCTGAGTGTCTATGCTGCCACCTACAACCTAAAAGGTTGGTGTTCCGTCTGACCTCTATAGAGAGATCGAATCGGATGTCATGGTATGGCAGCGGTGTAGCATATGTAAAAAGTGCAAAGCTGTAGACGAGGTAGGCAAGTGTGGTTATGTCCAGGGAGGCACTTGTTTTTTTCTGTCTTTTTCAAGACCCTGTCTCCTAGTGCCTGCAGTTTCTCCTTTCCTTCCTTGTCTTTACGACAGTGCCTTGTGTGACCTGGGATAGAAAGGGAAACTTGCTCTGGATGACGTGTCAGAACCATACAGAACCAGCCTGTGGCATGAATCTGTGGTCCTAGCTACTGAGGCTGTTGGGGACTGAAGCAGAAAGATAGGTTGAGACTCACCTCAGTAACGTTAGCAAAATCTTACCTCCAAAAACAAACAGATAGGCTGGGAGATGGCTTAGTTGGTCAAGTGCCCACTGTGCTAACTTGAGGACTTGAGTTCAGATCCCCATCACCCATGTATAAACTAGGTGTGGTGGCACATTCCTGTAACCTTAGTACAAAGGGCTCAGAGACAGGTGGATTGTAGGAGCTCTCTAGCCAGCCAGTCTCAGCAGTCAGTGAGTCCAGGTTCAATGAGAAACCTGTTTCGAAAAATATGATGAAGAGCCAGGCACGATGGCACACATCTTTAATCCCAGGATTCATTTGGAAGGCAGTAGTATGATATCAATGATTTCAAGACCAGCCTGGTTACGTAGCAAGGTCCAGGCCACCTAGAGCTATGGAGTGGGACCTTGTCTCCAAAAAAAAAAAAAGAAAAGAAGAAGGAAAGAAAACCAATTGACCAATTGAGGGAAAACATCCAGTGCTGACTTCTGGCCTTTACAAAGATACACATACAAAGCAAGCAAAGAAAAATAAAACCAGACAGAAAGATCAAAAGGTGGGATGTTAGAATAGCCCTGGAACTGTTTGCATCACCTATCTTCACCCTAATAATTGTCCCTTCACCAGTCTGTTCTATGGCCAGCATTGGACAAAGAGGCAGGAATTGGTTACTGCCCTGATGGGGTACCTGAGGAAAGATGAGTCCTTCACAGGAATAAATTTAGTTGTTCAAAAACCTGCTATCCTGCTAAATATGGACAGATTAAAATAATTCAGGCCTGCTCTTAGACAAAGGCAGGCGCAGTGTACCTAGCTAGTTCCAGGTCATCTAGGGCCACACAGTGAGACACCATTAAAAAAAAAAAAATGAAGACAATTTTCCCATCTGCTGGGAATATCCAGCGCCCTGAAGGGCTTGGCACAGTGTTACTTACAGTATTGAGTCAGAAGAAAGGTAGCAAAGCCATTCTCCCTTCCCTCATTGTTGGGTGTCCCTTGGGCATTCCACCCCAGGTTGAGTACAGGTTAGAAGGAGAGGCTATTTGGAACAAGCCTTCACACGGTCTCTGCTTTTGAAGGGGGAAGACATTTTCATCCCGCTAACGCTTGGGAACTGAGGAGGAAGCGCTGTTGATGGAAGGCTGGACCGCTCGCTACTGGATGACTGTAGCCCTTCGTGTTGCACCTCTCCAGGTTCTTAAGGGATTCTCCGTCTGGGTTCCTTTTTGTACGAGTTTGGCAAATAACCTGCAGAAACGAGCTGTGCTTGCAAGGACTTCATAGTTCCCAAGAATTTAAAAAGAAAAAAAAATTCCACTTGATCAACTTAATTCCCTTCTTGTATTTTTCCCTCCCTTACTCCCCTTCCTCTTCACCCTTTTCCAAGCTGTTTGCTTTGCAATATGTTACTGGTAATGAGTTGCAGATAATGCAATCTTAACTTGTTTTCTTCTAAGTATTTGAGTTCAAAACTCCTGTATCTAAAGAAATACGGTTGGGGTCATTAATAAAGAAAATCTTTCTATCTTACTTGAGGATTTGCTGGTTTTTTGGACTGTGGTTCCAAAAGAGAAAAGGGTGGGCCTGCACTGCCCCTGAACTGCAAGCCCGCAGAGTTTGGAGCCTCTCTTCTCTACAGGAAGGAAGGGCTGGTTTGTACATTTGAAGTGGGGTGGTGGGAGCTTGTTTGTTTGCTCTCGCTTTGTAGCCCATGTAGACCTCTCCAGCAGTCTTCATGCCTCAGCTTTCTGAGTTCTGGAATTATAGGAGTGAGCCGTCTTTGTTCTGTTTGTTTCTTTGAACATGCTTCTCACATTGTAAAGCGTGGTTGCTGACACTACCCAGCTGAGTAGCCAAGAAGCTCCCTTAGAGTGACAGGCAAATTAAAATGTTTTCTGGGACTGGGAATGTACTTCAGTTGATAGACTGCTTGCCTAACCTTTCACAAACCCCTTGGTTCAATCACCAGCCCCATGTAAACTAGGCTTGGTGGCACACACCTTTAGATATTTTTGCTTTGTTTTGTTTTTTGTTTTTGTTTTTTTTTTCAAGACAGCATCTGTCTGTATTGTTTTGGAGCCTGTCCTGGAACTCACTTGGTAGACCAACCTGGCCTCAAACTCACAGAGATCCGCCTGCCCAAGTGTTGGGATTAAAGGCATGCACCACCAATGCCTGGCGATATTTTTATTTATTTTTAATTAATTAATTTGTTTGTTTTGTTGTTGTTGTGTTTGTTTTTCTCGAGACAGGGTTTCCCTGTGGCTTTGGAAGCTGTCCTAGAACTCACTCTGTAGATCAGGCTGGCCTTGAACTCACAGAGATCTGCCTGCCTCCACCTCCCGAGTGCTGGGATTAAATGTGTGCGCCACCACCGTCCGGCAGATATTTTTATTTTATGTGCATAAATGTTTTGCATATACACACATTCTCCAGTGCATGTTTTCGTAGGTGTGTGCATCAGGTAAGGAAAGGGGCATCGTATCCTTTCTAATTGGAGTTACTGGTGGCTTTGAACTGCTCTCTGGGTCCAACTTCTGCAGAAGCAGCTAAGTGCCAATCACTAAGCCACCCCTCCATCTGCTATGGCATACACCTTTTAATCTTAGCACTTGGAGGATGGGGACAGGAGGATCAGAAGTTCAAGGTCATCCTCAGATGTATAAGCATTGAGGCCAATCTAGACCATGTGAGATATCCTCTCAGAAAAGAAAGGAAGGAAGGAAAAGAAAAGCTCTCTGTCTAGGCTGTGTGTGTGCATTTGTATGTATATGAGAGATTTGGGATTTAGGTGGGGGTTGGTTGGTTTTGAAATAGGGTCTCACTATGTAGTCCTGCTGCCCTCACTGAGAGATCCACCTGCCTCTGCTTCTGAGTGAGAACTGGAATTCAAACTGCTTGTTCTTCAATCATAATTAATAATGGGTATTTCCTGAAATGAAGTTCTGCAGAACATTGATGGGTATTCCAGTATGGAGCTAATGCATTCTGACTGGGAGGCCACATTCCAACGGATTGGTGTCCTACACAAAGCTCACTGTAGGTGGTGCCTGCCGAATAGATACCTGGGAACCTAGCAGAGTGTGCTGTCCCCTAGAAAGATATTGATGCCAAAAATAAAATTTGTTTTGTAAAATCTTGTCCTTAGAGTTTGAGGGGTATTCAGAATGATTTGAAGGCTGTTCTTTTCTTTGTCTCCATTTCAGGCATTGTATTTCAAGCTAGTTTGACAGTCATAGTGAATTGTGTTGCCACCTGACTGTATGTGACAGCACTTTTATTTTCTACAGATTTGTTTTTCAGATAATGATACATTTGTTTGCATGCATGTTAGAGATAATAAAGCGAGGTCCTGTTACCTTCCCAGTAGTGACAACTTGAGTGATTGTAGCCCAGTATCAAACCAGTAAAACAACATTTTATTTTGTGTGTCCACTTTGTTCACTTTTTTTTTGTTTTTGTTTTTGTTTTTGTTTTTTGAGACAGGGTTTCTCT
Source organism: Mesocricetus auratus (assembly GCF_017639785.1). NCBI lineage: Eukaryota > Metazoa > Chordata > Mammalia > Rodentia > Cricetidae > Mesocricetus > Mesocricetus auratus. The sequence continues at coordinate 34,183,395 of NW_024429194.1, read as the reverse complement.
GGGGCTTTGGAGGCTGTCCTGGAACTAGCTCTTGTAGACCAGGCTGGTCTCAAACTCCACTTTGTTCACATTTAATCAGTTTATTTAACACTTGTTTGTGCCTTTGTTGTGTGTTTCTGGTCACTTGGATAATTTTCTGAACACCAGCGTTTGTTTTTAAAAGCAGAGTAGTGCAATTAGAGTAGTCACTGTATCACACATAGTATTGATTGGAGTTTTTTTTTTTAAATACACGTGCACCAGGACAGAGTTAGAACTATTTACTCTGTCTATTGTCAAATTTAAAATATTGCAAGTTGTTCAATCATTAGACTTACATAATTGAAATGGGCTTCCAGGGACCTGTAGGTTCTCCTGGTCTCTTATTCTGGGAGGTTAAAAAAAGTATCTTGAGAGGTATTTAAGAGAGTTTCTGGGGGCTGGAAAGATGGCTCAGAGGTTAAGAGCACTGGCTGTTCTTCCAGAGGTTCTGAGTTCAATTCCCAGCAGCCACATGATGGCTCACAACCATCTATAATGAGATCTGGTGCTCTCTTCTGGTGTACAAGCATATATGCAGGTGGAACACTGTATATATAATAAGTAAATCTTTTAAAATTTTTTTTAAAAAGTTTCAAAGGCAGTTTTGGTAGTTTTTGTTCTTTTGGTTTTGTTTTTGAGACAGGATCCAGTTATCTAGCCCAGGCTGGCCTCTGCCTCTAAAGTGCTGGGATTACAAGTGTGCATCATCATGACCAACTACTTCAATTTTCATTCCATTTTTGGTTTTGGTTTGGTTTTTGACAAAGCATCACTCTGCCCAGGTTGGTCTCAAACTTATAGCAGCCTTCCTGCCTTGGCCTTCAAGTTCTGGGATGACAGGTTTACACTACCCAACTCTAGCTACCATTTGCCCTTTTGCTGATTTTAGAACAAGAACTCTGAAATCTCCCAATGCATTCTTGGCAGTAGTGACAGCTTGCTTTTTTTTTTTTTTTTAAAGATTATTTCCACATACACACACCCCACTACTCCTTGGTATACCTTCCTTTCCCCCTTAACCCTATTTTTTCCTACTTAGTCTCCTAGTGGTTAGACTATTAAGACAGTACCCTCTCCCAGCAACTACTAACATTAGTCCCTTAAGGAAGGATGGGACCTCATGGGCATCTCCTGTCCATGAAAAGTTGGAGAGCCCAGTCTTCTGCAGGTATCCATAGCTGCTGTGTGTTTGTGGTTCTAATAGCAGCATCATACCTGGGTGGCAGTGTTTTGGGATACTCTTCCCCATCTTCCAGGTCTTGAATTCTTTTTACCTTCGCTTCTGTCTCAGGGTTTCTATGCTGTGAGGAGACACCATAATCACAGCAAGTCTTATAAAGGAAAACATTTAATTGGGGCTCCCTTACAGTTCAGAGGATAGGACTTGGGTTCCCGCATTAGGCAAGCAGCTCACAATTCCTTGTAACTCCAGTTCCAGGGGTATCCAACCCTTCCACCCTCAGCAGGGACACCCCACTTATGTGCATGTACACACACACACACACACACACACACACACACACACACACACACACACACAATGTTTAAAAATAAACTCCAGTCCTTGGGAAGTAGAATCAAGTGGATTTCTGTGATTTCAAAACCAGCCTTTTCTATGCAGTGAATTCCAGGCAAGGCAAAGCTACATGGTATACCCTTGTCTCAAACAGAAACAAAAAATCACAATACCATAGTTCTGGCAGACAACCACTAATAACAGCAATAACCTGTATTCTTTTGGGGGTCTCTGAGACATTAGATTTCTAAAGAAATACTATAGGACCCAGGCATGGTGGTATACACCTTTAACCCCAGTACATAGGAGGTAGAGGCAGGTGGATCTACAAAGGGAGTTCCAGGACAGCCAGTATGGTGACAAAGAGAAACCCTGTTTCAAAAGAAAAGAAAGAAATTGGAGGGGAAAAGTATAATGGTGTTAAATATTTTTAAAATAGTAAATTCTGCCTAATTCCACAATACTTTGCCAACATCAAAAGCCCATGCTGCCTGGGTGAGGCAGAGACGTTTTCTTAGTGATTTAGCCACTGGTAAAGTGTTTATGCTCCTGTAAACAACTCATGAAATTCATTGACTCCTTAAAAGAAAAGGAAAAGTAGAACAGTTGGGAAGAGGACAGGGGCCAACAGGCATATCAGGACAAGAGGGCACCAAGTAAGTATGATGGCCGTGCATTGCCTACATGTAAGAACATGTGATGGAACATAATACATACATGGGAATAAAAATGCACTTTGAGTTGGGCATAGTGATTCATACTTGTAATCCTTGTACTCCTAGTTTCAAATGATGGGGAAAGAACACAGATACATGTTATACAGCATAGGCACCTCTGATGCCTACAGATACATAAGTGGGGTTTCCCTCCCCCCCCTGTGCTAGGGATGAACCCCAGAGCCTCATGTGTGCTAGGCAACCACCAGCCACCACTGAACTACACTCCAGATCTATAACATAGCCATGTAATCTTATTTGTTCTCTTGGGTATGTGTGCATGAGTGCAAGTTCCTGTGGAGGCCGGAAGCATTGCATCTCCCTGTATCTGGAGTTATAGGAGGTTATGAGTTGCCTAACATGAATGCTGGGAACCAAACTTGAGTCCTTTGCAAGAGCAGTGTATGCTCTCAACAGTACCCCCCCATACATTCAGACGGCCAAAAGGTGTTAGAATGTTGGATAAGTGGTATTTAAGTCAAGCTTCTCTATGTTTTGGGCTTTCCAGACCTTCCCTGAGATGGTTGTATACTCTCCCCTTCCTATATTAGAGAGGAGGGCAGGAATCTCTAGATCTTAATGGAACATTTTTAGCAGGAAAGGAAATGAGGTTACAGTAAGAAGTAGAGGGGGTGTATTAGATACAGAAGGAGCAAGCCTAACCTAGCTGCTACATCAGTGTGCTTTGTAGATGCTCAAACGTGGCAGTTGACATCCAGCTGCTTTCTATACAGGGCTCACCTGACACACCCTTGTACAATCCTCCCTGAAACCTAAGCTGAGAGAGAGGATGTGAGGACTGATAGGATTCAAGGGTCTCACATAAGATGGGCTAGTGCAGGCGGGGCGTTGGTGGCACACGCCTTTAATCCAAACACTCGGGAGGCAGAGGCAGGCGGATCTCTGTAAGTTCGAGACCAGCCTGGACTACCAAGCGAGTTCCAGGACAGCCTCCAAAGCCACAGAGAAACCCTGTCTCAAAAAACCAAAAAAAAAAAAAAAAAAAAAGATGGGCTAGTGCTCAACTGGTTTCTATTTCCATCTAATCTAGCCATTCAGATTTAAGAACAGTTTCTTCTGCCCCAGTAACTGAATAGGGGGTTCTCAAAGCCAGCATCCTGACCAGTTTTAACAGTACCCAGAAGGTATATCCACATCAGTGGGCCAGCTGGGGATGGTAGTGCAAACCAGTGATCCCAGCACTTGGGAGGTTGAGGCAGGAGGATGAAGAGTTCAAGGTTAGCTTGGGCTCTATACCAAGACCATGTCTTGTTAGTGTGGGGGTGTTAAGCAGTAACTGGGAAAGCAATTCAGAGTATGGGAAGTTTCATCTGCCTCCCTGAGCCAGAGTAACTACTTTCAGACCTCATAAAACACACCCACCCAGTCCCAAATGCATCAGGAAAATAAATAGCAAGGTGGACCAGGGAGGTCCAGGAGGCTTCTGGGACAGTCCGAATTGTCCACCCCAGCACGTGTTCTCCATCAGGAAAATGGCGGGTCAGGGCCACAGGCAGCAGATGAAGCATCTGAAAACTTGCACCCGCCTAATGTGGGTGGAAGGGGAAAAGAAACTATCATGGCCGAGAGTTTGACAGTTAGAGAGGAAGCAGATGAGCCGGTGAGGGAGAAGCTGGGCTGAGCACAGGACAGAACCCAGGCTCTCCAGCTCCCACCGCCTGAGCTGTCCCTTTACACGTCATACCACACACAGTGTTTAGACAGAGCAGAGAAGAAACAGGCATCCTGAATCCCTGGGGAAGGAGGCTGGGAACAGAGGATGGACTGTTTATTCCTGGCAGCCCCATACCCAAGGGTCTTGCACCACTGTAGTCCGGCCCCAGACAACACTCCCAGAGCCTGACTCACACCCACTGCCACTTCCACTGCGTGGGTCTGAGACTTTCTGGAGGATGGGGTCGAAGGCTGCTCTGGTTAGTCTCCCAGCAGAAGCTCCGCCTCTCCATGACCCAGGAATGAGTGCTGTCGGACAAACGGTGCCAGAGTCCTCAAACCTCAAGCCTTTGGGGCTGCATTTCTCCAAGGGAACTGAAGTTCTTTTGCTCTGTGAGGAGGTTGGTCTCATCTCAATCCCAGCTTTCTTGTGGCAGTCTTAACCTATTTCAGTCCTTAAGAAGTTTGGCTGGGCTCCCCCTCACCCTATGCCGCACTTGATACAGGAGTGCAAATCAGGCATAGAACCCTTGGCTTCGACATTGTGAACATGTGCTTCTTTCTCTCTACCTAATTTCCTCTGTTTCCCTGTAGATCAAAAAAATGCCATTCCTTTGATTTCCTAGGTTCTCTGTCTGCCTTTCTCCGTAGAGTGCTTGTTTTGGAGGAGACAGGTGCTGAGAGGAGTAGACATCCATCCTGTGATGTTAGCATTAACAGGAATTGAGTACTTAAGAGCCAAGGGTTGAACTGGCTCATGTTACCTCCTTTGCTGGAGAGGGAGTCTCTTATTTCATTTGGTTGCTTGGTTGGTTTTGTTGGATTGAAACAAGGTCTCACTATGTTTCTGAAGCTGACTGCAACTCACTACAACCCAAATGTCTCAGCATCACAAGTGCTCGGATTACAAACCGGGGAAGGGAAGTACAAGTTTGAGCTCTACTATGCAGAAAAAAACAAACAAAAACAAAAAACAAAACTAAATTGTATCTGGCAGTGGTGGCACATGCTTTTAATCCCAGCACTCAGGAGGCAGAGACAGGTGAATCTCTGTGACTAACCTGATCTACAAAGAGTTCTGGGACAGCCAGAGCTGTTATACAGGGACACCCTGTCTGGAAAAAACAAAACAAAAAACAAACAAAAAAAAAAAAGGAAAAAGAAACTAAGTTGAGAGAACTTAAACAGTTTGCCCAAGTTCCCACAGCGAACAGTGGGCCCTCTGCCAGCCCTGTCATATCAGCCTCAGCGCCATGGAGGAGGAGGAAGAACGGTCGTTTGACTGACGGCCCCTCACTGCTGTCAAGCATTGTGTCTAAGGGTGCCTCCCTGCTACAATCCCAGCAGGTGGCTTTTCCTTTGGGGACTACTGACAGCATTGAAACAGGCTCACTACAACCCAGGCTAGCCTCAGATTTACACTGATCCCCCTGCCTCAGCCTCCCAAATGTTAGCATTATAGATTTGAACCTCTACACCAGATCCATTTGTGCCTTATAAACACCCCCAAAGTCAACTGAGAAAATGTAATTCCCTTCCCCGGTTTGTAATCCAAGCACTTGTGATGCTGAGACATTTGGGTTGCAGTGAGTTGCAGTTGGGGATGTAATTGAGTTGATGAGTATTAATCTAATGAATGAATCTGTGAGTTCTATAACCTGTCTGTAATATGGTCCACAGACATGGTGACAAAGCCATCACCCTAGCTCTTGGGGGGTGGAGACAGTGATACTCCACTACAGAGGAGTTTGAGGGAGGCCAGCCTGGGTAATATGAAACCCTGTCTCATGACAAAATAAAAGTTGAGAGGTATGTAGGATGACCCCAGATTCAGGAAATCAAGGCTGGATTTCTAAGCTAAAAGACTTACCTAGTGATAAGAGTCAGTGAAGATTCTCAGGCCCCAATCCTCAACCGCCCCTCTCTATCTTTCGTACACACTATTCTTTGGTGTTCCTAGCTGGTTTGCAAGCTGCTGTGGCCATTCAGGGTTTAAGATACATAAAACAGCTCTATTAGCTGGCTGGTGTGTGTGTGTGTGTGTGTGTGTGTGTGTGTGTGTGTGTAGAGAGAGAGAGAGAGAGAGAGAGAGAGAGAGAGAGAGAGAGAGAGAGAGAGAGAGAGAGAGAGAGAGATTGAGATTCATTAGCTGGAATGTATTCCCCAGATGAACCCGGCAATGACAGTAAGAGGGTTCTGAGTTTAGGAAACCCACCTAGGTTTCAGGATGTGGCAGTCTGCTAGGGAAAGGTTCACTTGTGCAGGAGGGAGCCTCTCTGTAACAGCAGTCAGGATGTGCCAAGTCCCACCCCAGAGGCGGAGCCAAGACTCAGGCCCTCCAGCTTGGACTCCTCCATCCCTTCAGGAACCCAGGCCAGGACAGAGCATGAGTCTGCTTCCTGCTGTCCCCAGCATAGAAGCAGCATGCACTCATTGGCCAGGACACCAGACATGGCCCGAAGCCCTGCGAGAGTGACTGCTGTGAGTCTCTGATCCTCAAAGAAAAGCCCAGCTAACAAGCACCACCTGTTCCTAACAGCCATGTGAGTAGATACACCCCAACCCCTCCAGGTCTGATCCTGAAACGGTCACTGCAGTGGCTTAAGCCACGGGAGTACCCCCCCCCCCAGGACATTACCCCGATGTAGATCTCTACCTTTCTTTACCCTGAGGGAGGCTGGTGAGGTTCTGAAGGGCTGAGGGCTCGGGCTCGGGCTCGGTCTCTGGAGTTTAATGAAAGTGGATGGTGTAGGGTGGGAGGGGCAAACTAGAGCGCTGCTGAGGGCTGCTGGAGAGGGAGAGGTAAGTCTGGGTGGCAGGCTGTTGCGGGAGACTGATGAAGAAATAAGCCAGCAGAGGGAAAAGCATCGGGTGTGCGCCATTCTGGGAGCTGTTGGGATGGAAGGAGAGCATCTCTCAGTCTAAGGTAACCATAGAGCTGGTGCAGGTCCTGGGAGAGAGGCCTGAGGAGGGGAGGGCAGAATCCTTCCGTATTGACTTTGATCCTAGCAACAGCAGATGCTCTCCTGTTGATAGGATCCAGGACCCCTCCCACTGGCCCTTGAATGTGGCCTGGGACTGAGACCAGGCAGCCAAGTAAAGGAAAGCAACAGGGTCAATTTGAAGGCTCAGCCTGTGTTTAGAAGTTAAGGGGGTCCCTCTCTGTTCTTAGCACCCCCAATTCCTTGCCAAGCATCTCCCCACCCATCCCTCTAGTTCCCAGGAAGGACCTGTTGCTAGTGTAGAGCGGACGAGTAAAGTTTATGGGCTGGAAGTCCTACCCAGAGGCTGTTCACTGAGCTGTAACAGGCTCCAAGTGTAGACAGGGTGGGGGTGCAGGGACAGGGCACTCTGTGACTTCCCGTGGCTGTCTGGACGCTGTCCTCTCTTGGCACCCAATGTGGGCAGGCAAAAGTTGCCTTGCTTTGGGTAGGTTGCCTTCCAGTCTAAACAGCCATGAACTGAGCTGCCCTGAGGCTGGAGGATGGCTGAGATAGGTGAAGCTGCCCAAATGTGGTTATTGCCTGAGGGGCAGCCTCTAATATCTTACAGGGAACCGAGGTGCCAGAACTGATTTCCCAAGCAAAACCAAAAGCATGACTTCCCTGTGTAACTTTTAATGTTTCAACGGAAAAATCTGTCTCAGCAAACAGGGTATGGCCCAGGCTGAGTCTGCAGCCTCTATGTTAATGTGCTGTCCCCATCAGGACAGAAACTGCAGCTCCAACCTAACTCTGGCCACTCCACCATCCAGGCATGCTGACTGACTGCAGCTCCAGGCCTTCCATGTGCCAAGACCCATGATGACACCCAACAACACTGGGGAGGTGACCAGCTCCATTCCCATGGGGGCACTGGAGCTTTCCCTGGCCCTGGCAAGCCTCATCGTCGTCGCCAACCTGCTCCTGGCTCTAGGCATCGCCCTGGACCGCCACCTGCGCAGCCCACCTGCTGGCTGCTTCTTCTTAAGCCTGCTACTGGCTGGGCTACTCACAGGACTGGCACTGCCCATCCTTCCCGGGCTATGGAACAGGCGCCACCGGGGCTACTGGTCCTGCCTCCTTCTCCACTTGGCCCCCAACTTCTCTTTCCTCTCCCTGCTCGCCAATCTGCTGCTAGTGCATGGGGAGCGTTATGTGGCAGTGATGCAGCCACTCCGGCCCCATGGGAGTATGCGGCTAGCCCTGCTCCTCACCTGGGTCAGCCCCCTGCTCTTTGCCAGCCTGCCTGCTCTGGGCTGGAACCACTGGAGTCCTGGTGCCAACTGCAGCTCCCAAGTTGTCTTCCCAGCCCCCTACCTCTACCTCGAAGTCTATGGGCTCCTTTTACCTGCTGTGGGGGCTGCTGCCCTTCTCTCTGTCCGAGTGCTGGCCACTGCCCACCACCAGCTACAGGACATCTGCCGACTAGAGCGGGCAGTGTGCCGTGATACACCCTCAACCCTGGCCAGGGCTCTGGCCTGGAGGCAGGCTCGGGCACAGGCAGGAGCCACGCTGCTCTTTTTGCTGTGCTGGGGACCCTATGTGGCCACACTGCTCCTGTCGGTGCTGGCCTTTGAGCGGCGTCCGCCACTCGGGCCTGGAACTCTGTTATCTCTCATCTCACTGGGCAGCGCCAGTGCCGCGGCTGTGCCTGTAGCCATGGGTCTGGGTGATCACCGCTACACAGCCCCGTGGAGGGCAGCTGCCCAAAGGTGGCTGCGCGTGCTTCGAGGAAGAGCCAGAAGGGACAGTCCAGGCCCCAGCATTGCCTACCACACCAGCAGCCAAAGCAGCATGGACCTGGACTTGAATTAGGGTAACAGCAGCTACCGCTGCCTCCCATGCATTCCTCCATCTCTTATGCCCTGCTTCTTTGGATGGGAGCCCTTGCTCCATAGACCTTACCCTGACCAAATAAATCTCTGGCCACCATATCACAGTATCTCCTTCGGTATCTCAATGAGGGAGAAGGCAGGTTGACTGCCCTGAAACGACCCAGAGACAGACTGAGCACCAAGGAGAGATTTCACCTCCAACTAGGTACTGCTCTGTCCAGCCACCACAAAATGCACACAGACACTGCCTCTGGGAAGTATATTTTATTTACATTTTTAAAATCTGTAACTAGTCTCTCTTCCTCCTTTCCTTCCCCAGAGAGTTGGGAAGGGAAAGAACGGGAACCTCAAAGGCCTACCCCCCACATACAAAGACGCACCCCATGGCTCACACCAGCAAATCAAAGTGAAAGAAATGTGGGCCTCCTAAAGGGCCCCAGGGCTGGACAGGGGAGGGAGGGCCTGGTAAGGCGGGTCTCCAGGGAAGAAAAGGACAAGGAGTGGGCAGGTCAGCTGAAGGGGTTGGAAAGCAGTCCAATGCCCTCCCCTCCTTTTCCCTCTGCACCCTGCACCTCTGCTGGGGGGAGAGGGCGGGGAGGCAGGGGTCTTCCTTTATCCCCTCAACGCCAGACACTATGCCAGAGCCTCAGCCACTAACGGTCAGGTCTCTGGACACAAAACACTTTCGCTTTGTGGTCTCCCGATGTTGTCACCACCAGGGAGGCATCTCTGTGGACAGAAAACGGGGAAACAACTGAGGGACCTGAGGCCTAGTTCAAGCCCATTTCCCAGAGGTCCTAGGGCAGCATCACCTCTATTGTAGGTCCCTAGTGAGCCAGCACCTGGTGCTCAAGCCCTTCCCCCAAAGCCAGGGAGATGACTCAACCATGCCCATGAAAACTGCAAGGGAATCAATGAAGGAAACCCCAAATATGGTAACTATGCAGATCCCAGGGGACAGGTTCACTCGTAGCCTCCTGCCCCACAATGGGTAGGTCACTGCCAATCTCTGGGACAGCACTGGATCCCAGGACTATGACTGTACTGGTGGCCTGGCATTCTTTCGCAGGATGCACCCAGGCATTGGGTCTCATTTCCCATTCCCCAAAGGACCTGTGCTACCTCACACCAGACCCACTCTCTAGAGGTGTCAGCCCACTGTGCTTACTTGCTGAGGGCAAAGTCCAGGATCTCAGCAGTGTGGCCCCGGTAGTCGGTAAGCAGGCGGCCAGTCCGGGCATCCCAGAGACGAACAATGCCATCCAGGCTACAGGTGTACACTACCGCAGTGCCAGCCTCCCACAGCAGCTGAACAATGCCCGACTGTCCCAGGTTGTGACAGAGTAACAGAGCAGGGCAAAAGTCAGGAGGAAGAGAAGCACTGTCCACACCCTCAGAGGTGGGCACACGGCCACAGAGGACAGGCTGCCCCTTGGTTAACACAACAGCCCACGGAGTAGGAACAAAGTCCCAGACATCATACCTGGTGCTGGCACTGGTGCCGGAGTGTCTGTGTGGACAGGTCATAGATAGCCAGTGTTCCATCCAGATAGCCAACAGCGGCCAAAGGCATCCTGGTAAGCAGGTGACAAGGCTCTAGAGGCTCTAGATTCATGCACCTTCCCTCCTCCCTGGGCCTAATGCCTGGGTCCCTCTGCAAAGCCTCCTCCCTCAGTCTCTTGGGTTTCCAGGCCAAGGCTCTGCTCACACTCACACACTGCAGAAGCCCAAGGACTCCACAGAGTTCGACTCACTCTCCTCCCCTTCTCCCAGGCTGGGCTGGGAGGTGACTGTCTCAGGTCTGAACACACCCACAACCTATCGGTAAAAGAAGAGGGTCACAGAACTGAGTTCCAGGTCCCTTAACAGAGGAAAAGGGCAAGGGAAGGACAGAAGGTTCAGAAAGAAGCCCAAGCTACTTACCTTGCCTGTGGTGGCACTGACCAGCTTGGCCTGGCAATCCACAGAGCCGGTGAGGATTAGGCTGCCATCCTGGTTGGTGGCAACACAGGTCAAAGGGCCCTGATGACCCTCAGTCCCTAGGACAGAGCAGGGGTACATAGGCTCCGAGTCTTGCACTGGCTCTCCAGCTCCCCCAAACCCAAGTCAACAGCCTTCCTCCTCTCTTACCTTTCAGTACGTGGATGGGGTTTCCCTGCTTGAGGTCCCAAATCCTGATGGTACCATCTTCATATCCTACCACAGCTCTCTTCCCTAAAGACCAGGGCACGAATAACCGAAGGACACAGGTACACCAAGCAAAGAATGAGCAAGGAGAATAGAGTAGGGGACCCCAAAACTCCCCTGCAAGTAAGACCTAGTGTGAGGCAGCAGGAGGCTGGGATGACTGGAGTACCCCCAAGTCACTGGATCCACCTCTACCCCCAGGAGGAGACAGCTGTTCTCACCATCAGGGAGGACACGGCCACAGGTTGCAGGGCAGTTGGGGCCCTGGAAGGTCTTACAGTCACCATTCGGTACTTTCCACATCCAAGTGTTGCCGTCAGCTGTGCCCGCTAACAGGACAGGTGCCCGTGGGTGCCACTCCATCCACTGGGCAGAGAGGAAGGATCAGCTAGCAAGGCCTGCTACTCAGCCTAAGAGTCTATGAGCTCCACCTATGGTGTCCCTGCTTCTAAGGTTAGCAAGAACATTCCTGGTCAACAGACATAGTGCTGGAGCTGGGCTACTGTGGTTCAAAGCAAGCTTCCCCCGTCCCAGAAGTGCTCATCCCTACTTGAGGTCCCACAGAGTTGAAGCCCACTCCAAGGATCTCACCTCCAGGTCTCCTGCTTCAAAGGACCAGACTTCTTCCTTGGTGTCAACCTGCCACACTTTCAAAAGACCACTCATGTCCCCTGTGGCCACTAGGGTGGAGTCATGGCTGAAACCAGCACATGTCACAGAGTCTTTATGGCCTGCAGAGAAGTGGGCAGACTTTGAGTTCAAATTTGCCAGAGATGTAGCAAGTTCAAAGCCAGCCTTGGCTACATAGCAAATCTAAGGCCAACCCAAACTATATAACTTAAAAAAGAAAAAGCAGCAGAAAAGGAAGAACATTAAAAGGTGTCTAAATGCTGGGAACATGTGACCCATATATCTGGCCACCTTTTAAAAACAACTACCTAGAAAAAAGGTAGGAGGGCCTCAGCAGAACAAGTGTTCAAACTCACTGCAGCTCCAGGGACTAGAAACTCCAGGTATCCCAAGAAGCTGTTGACCCCACTATTCAACCACCCAAAGCCTAGGCCTCTCAAGCCATACTCCTGTCTTCTCTGTACCTCTATTTACCCCCACACCTCCTTCCATGCCCATCTTAGCCACACTCCCTTGGCCAATTAGCACTTCCTGTCCGAGTGCCCACAAAACAGTTATTCTTATAGTGTGGGTTCCCGGATCCAGCACGAGACACAGGCCACCTGCAGATGTGCAGAGGGTCACCCCCTGCCCGGCCTCTCACCTGCACACTCGAAGAGCAGCTCTCCATCGCTGAGCCTCCACACAAAGGCTTTGTCATCTTCACCCCCTGTCACTGCCAAGGTGTTGGTTTTGGGGTCCAGGCTCACACAAAACACAGATGCTGTCCCAAGAGATAGTCCACGAAAGGGGATGGAACTGGGCTCTCACCTAGAGTTCTGTCTTTCAGAACCTTTGAGGAAGCACATCTCCTTTCCCCAAAGCCACAGGTATTCTCCCCTGGAAAGGCTACAAGCACTTCTTGTCTGAAGCACTACGCTGTTAGGGAAATCCTTCCCAAGTCCTCCTCCCCCTGCTGTCCTGTTCCCCTTATCATCCCACTCTGAGGTACAAGCCACACAGTGTGTCTATGTGCACAGCTAACAGCACAGGATACCACCAGGCTGGGTATGAATTAAGTGATGGGAGCCTCATGAGACAGGCTTACAGAGAACTGACTCCTGAGAAGACTGCTGTCAATGCTACTTTTGGGGTGTCACTTGCCTTGACTTCCCACTAGGATTACTTCCATTCCCTTTCATCCAAGATGACTTGTTTTGTTTTTCCAGACAGGGTTTCTCTGTGTAGCCCTGGCTGTCCTAGAGTTCTGAGCAGGCTGGCCTCAGCCTCACAGAGATCACCTGCCTCTGCCTCTCAAGCGCTGGGATTAAAGGAGTGCACTCTCACCAAATTGACTTTAAAAAAAAAAAAAAAAAAAAAAGAACACCAAGATCCAGAAAGCTAACAAGGGTGATAGACTGCAAAACAGCAGGGGTAGGATTTGAACCTAGGTGTCTCACTTGACACCACTGCCAAGCCAAATCCTTTGGTCCTCCCTGTGAATTTCCTGCGGGCTTTCCATTTGTCTCTCCCAATACCCTGTCCAGGGCCAACGGGCCATACTTGGAAGTCCATCTGCACTGATCTGAGGAGGGCCCCTTCGAAGGCCTACCTGTGTGCAATGCAAAGGTGACCTCGCTATCATCCGGACCCTCCATGCTGCCGACCACCCCTTCCTGGGGTTCCAGGACCCAGCCCTCGTCATTGCCCTCTTCCTCTTCTTCCTCTTCCTCAAAGTCCACGTCTTCCATCTCCTGGGCCAGATCATCTGCTTTGGGAAAAGCGTTAAAAGGTGGATCTCGGAAGACAGGAAAGGAATGGGGTGAGGGGTGAATAGAGCGACGCCAGAGTGGGTCATGTGGCCAGAGGTTAGGGTGTCGTCCCACACGTACCGAGGAGAAGGAGAGCGCTTGGGGGGGCTGAGAAGGGGAGAGAAGCTGGGTCTGAAGACCTGGCGTTGGCCAGAGACCGTGTGGGAAGAGAGGACAGAGGGCATGACGGGAAGGGGGTGTGTGAGGGGAAGGGCCAGGGGAGGCGTCAGGGAACCCCCACCCAGCCAGGCCGCGAAACTAAGTGTGGGGGGTAGGGAAGGAGGGCTGGGAGAGAAACGTCGGTAGGAACGGCCGGTAGGGGAGGGGGCGGGGGGAGGGGGGAGAGCCAGGGGTCAGAGGCCAGGGGTGAGCGCCTCCTGCCCCATGGCCTCAGGAGCGCCAGTTCTCACCCGGGTCGGGCGGGCCTGGATCCAGCTCTACCACCTCAATGATCTCTTCATCTCCGTGGAAGCTTAGAGTCTCCAGCGGCGGGGTGTCAGCTGCCGCTCCGCTCTCGGATTCGGACTCCATGCGGCGAAACCTACGGATCCACTTCTCTGGGCCCAAACGCCTCCCAGAGTCAGCTCTGCGCGACGACGCGGAACCCGAGCCCCTCCTCCCGGGAGGAAGTAGGCGTAGGCGACTCCCGACCGAAAGAGCGACGGAATCCGGACCAATAGCGACGGAGGTGGACCGACAGAGCCGCCAATCACAAGGCACAGCTGGGATGACCAGGCCGGGGCGTGGCGGGAGAACCCAAGCTCCGCCTGACATGACTCCGCCCCCAGCTGGAGGGAAACAAGCGAGCGTGCGCGCCTCCGGGGTCTCCTGGGAGGAGTAGTTCTCCCGGGCCCGCTACGCGGACTTCTGGGAAATGTAGTTTCTGATCTGTAGGCAGGACGGAAGGCGCGGGGGAGGCCCCTTACGCAAACTACAATTCCCGGCGGGGAGCGCAGTGAAGGGGGGTGGGACCTGAACATGGCGGCGGTGGTAGCTGCTACGGCGCTGAAGGGCCGGGGAGCAAGAAATGCCCGCGTCCTCCGGGGTAAGGAGAGGGACCCCCGGGAGGGCAGGGCTCTATAAGATCCCATTCCCTTCACATCCCACCCAGCACGACAGCAGAAAGTCAGACTGCTAATTGCTGCCCATACCTCTCTGCAGGATCTTAGAGAGTCTGGGGGTGAAAGATGCTCTAAAGGTCACTCAGTCTAGCCCCTGCGTTCAGGTTACACTGCTTGTCTAGGGTCTTGCTGATAGAGGGAGTCCCAAAGAAGCCTTAGTTTCCCGCGTTCCAGGGCTTTCATACTCACCGCAGTGCAGAAGAGCGAGCCCTGGGCTTCTGGAGGCTTGAGTTCTAGCACCGGGTAATTAGCGGTTTGACCTTGTGAGGAGCAGCTCGTCTCTCGGGGCTTCAGTTTCCTCTTCTATAATACGAGGGGATGGAGTTAGCTACCCTTAGGAATAGCTAAAGTCCTGTAGTTTTAAAACAGTTCCCGGGATTTTCTTCATATGCATGTCATCGGTAAGTCCCTCTGCAGTCCTTCCCTACCGGTCTTCTGTATAGAAAGAACAGCGGCGAAGCTGGCTGTCCTGGCACGAGGGTGAGGATCCCGCAGTGACGTGGAAGTAGCTTCCAAAGGTGTCACCTCGATGGCGATTTTCCCATTTCTCTTTGGATTCTTCACAGCACTTGTTACTCCAACTGCAGTCACTCCCCTCCCTCAAAACTCAGCCGCTCCTCCCCTCCCTCACACTGACCTACCCCTTCTTTTATTCCCAGGGATTCTCTCTGGAGCCACAGCTAACAAGGCTTCCCAGAACAGGACCAGAGCACTGCAGAGCCATAGCTCACCGGAGTGCAAGGAGGAGCCCGAGCCCCTCTCTCCTGAGCTGGAATACATTCCCAGAAAGAGGGGCAAGAACCCCATGAAAGCTGTGGGTCTAGCCTGGTGAGTTTTAACTGCCTCTTTGCCTACCAGTGGGTGATGCCCTGAAGGGATGTCAGGACTTAGAAACTTAAGTTGCAGATGGTGAGCTGAGTCAAGGGAAGGGAACCGTTCGGTTCGAGGGATAGAATCTCAGTGAGATGGGGGTGGGGCAGTGGAGGGGACATTGAGGGGACCGGTTTTACTGTAGAACAACTTGAGCTTATCTGGTTTGGATTTGGCTCGCTGGCTTCATCCTTCCTTCTGGGAGCTGGGATAAGGATCCCAGTCTCAGTAATTACTTACAATTGTGTTGAAATGTGTTGTTTAGAAGCTAGAAATGGTTCTGTGGGTTTATTTGCTTCTGATTCTGGCTTTAATATATATTATTGATCGACATAAGGAAAGGGAAAGCAACATTTTTTTCCAGCAAGGGCCTGAGGCGTGACAGCACTTTGCCATATAACATTTCAAGCTTCTGGAGGTAAACATTGCACTTCCGTCTCACCAAGGAGGGAACTGGGGCTCCCAACTGGGATTCGCACCAGGTCATGACTTCATGCTCTTGGGCCCCTACCAAGACCGCCTTTGAGTAGTAGTTGCTCAGATTAAGACAGCTGCTGGTTGATATACTTTAGTGGTTAAGCGCACGCTTAACATCCTTGAAACCCCAAGTTCAACCCGCAACACCAAAAAGAAAAAAGAGGGGTCTGGGAGGGGATGTGAGGCAGTTTAGGCAGAGGGGACCCTTGCTAACTCACAGAGGGCTATCACTGTCACACATGAGCATTCAGCAGGAAAACAGCCCCTGAATATCACCCATAACAAGAGGAATGAAGAGGTAGGCAGGCCCACACTGGCCCTTTAGTGTCTGCCATGCCTAGAGTTTGGAGTTGACCAGGATATACTAGAAAGCTGTTACAGTGTCTTAGCAGGCAGCAGCGGGATCAGATTTGTAGGGTCCCTCCAGCAGCCGACACAAAGGGCAGGTAGACACAGAGGTATCACAACAGCATTTGTACATTTGGCAAAGCTGGGCTGATTCTTCCAGCTCCTCTGGCTCAGTCCCAGTCCCTGCCCAAACCCCGTGCACATCTCCCCATCCCTAGGGCCATCGGCTTCCCCTGTGGTATCCTCTTCTTCGTCCTCACCAAGCAGGAAGTGGACAAGGACCGTTTGAAGCAGATGAAGGCTCGGCAGAACATGCGGGTGTCCAACACGGGCGAGTATGAGAGCCAGAGGTTCAGGCCTTCCTCCCAGCAAGCCCAGGTCCCTGAAGTTGGGTCTGGGGTACAGAACTGAGTGAGGATCACTGCAACCTTGCATTAGACTGTTGACTGGAGTCCTGTGTGGCTAGTTGTGGTCATTTCCCCTGCGACCCACCAGAGGGCGCATGATGCTCAAGCTGCTGCAAGTACCCACCTTTTCCGCACAGAGGAACCAGCCAAAGGCAAATAAAGTTATTAAGAACTGGCATGGAAAGGAAGCAGGGCTGAATTTGTAAGCCCCAGGGAGGGAAGGGGCAGAGTGGGGCTGGCTGCTCATCCCTGTTTCCTCACAGAAGACCTGTGTTCCCAGCTGGGTGGTAAAGTAACCACAGACTTATGTGCAACATGCCTAAGAACAGGCCCTGGAGACCCAAGTCTTAGAGCCACTGGTCAGGAAGGCAGGTTCCCATGTAGCCTTAAACCAGTTAAAATCAGTTAGGCATGGACATCTTTAATCTCAGCACTCAGGAAGCAGAGGCAGGTGGATCTCTGTGTTTGAGACCAGGGTTCCAATACAGCAAGAGGAACATAATAAGAGCCCTTGTCTCAAAAAAAAAAAAAAAATCAAAAGCAGCATTCAGGACATGGATGAGGAAAAAAAGCATCCAAATATGTCAGCCTCTCTGGGCCTCATTTCCCTCATTTGTGAGAGAAACTAGTTTCCAAGAGAATTCTAAACCCATGGTCTATCCCCTTTCCTGCCTGAAAAAAAAGTTATATAAAGACACAGCTTCATGGGAAAGTTAAAGTGAGCAGTGTTACCACAGGGTTCTTCCTTCCCCACCAACTTTTGACATTGTAGTAGCCTGTCTTGTCCATCACCAAGAATTGCTCCAAAGAAATTTGCTTGGTCCCGTAGAACAGGCTGGAGACTCAGCCTGGGATGCAAAGGAGGTGGACCAAAGCCACCACCACATTACAGTTAAGAACGCCACAGCTACTCAGGGTCTCAATGCCAACATAAAACTTTATTACATTTCTAGTTGTGTCCCTTTGTGATATATTCCGAATCAAGTGCTGGACAGAATAGCTCTAATTCTGTCTTTGGGCTAAGAAGGCTTCCCACCCCACCTGATAAACTGGCTTCTGCCTCCACCCTGGTACCACCTGGAGGCGCTTGGATTATACAGAAAGCAGTAGCTAGCTTGGAGAGGGGGTTCTCGTCTAAAACCTCCCAGCAGTTCAGAGCAGACTGAACTTGTGTTAGAAGGGAAGATCACTAGGTACCAGAGTGGCTTCTTGGCCAGAGAGGGGACCCAAGGCACTTACTTCCCCTGTCCCCACCCATGTCTTCCCTAGACTCCTTCCCAGCCACACTCAGGCTCCTACAGACCACCGCACTGGCTGACCTCCATCTCACACCTCCCGAGTGGCTAAGCAGAGGAAGTAGGGGCCTCTTTGGAAGCCTCGGAAGGCCCTCAGCACTTTGGGCCTGGTTGGTAGGCAAGATGGGTACCAGCCAAGTGGATGCCATTCGTAACCCACCACACTGAATGAACTTTGCTCACTGTCTTCCCCCTAACCCAGATAAATAATCTATACATGTTACTGGAGGATGGGGTTGGAACAGGGAGACCGCAGGGCACAGATCTCCTAGCTTCCAGAGCTACGAGATGCCAAGCCCAAGAGTTCTGACAGGGTAAGTGGCCGTGAGTGCTGGAGTGGGGGGGCAAGGTATCTGGCTTTATTGGATCCAGGAGGGGAACAGCTCCAGCTCCCTAGCCTAGAACCCTACGGCCGAGGCAGGACGGGAGCCTCTTCACCTTGAAGCTCCTGTGTTCACAGGCTCCCCACTCCCCCACCACATGCATACTAAAAGTTTTGTGCATGCTCACTGTGGGTAAAGAGGAAGAGATACAACTTCAGTCTAGTCTTTACCAAGCCCACCAAGGGCAAGAGTTGTAACTTCAGCACCCTTGGTTCTCACATAATACAGCCAGAGGCCCTCCCCCCCCCCCCCCAGGACAGAGAGGAAACTGGGCAGTTTACTTGAGGGGAGAGGGAACTAGGGACCAGCCCAATAGGAAAGGATGAGTCCCAGGCCAGAGAAGGGAGTAGCTCTCAGTCTCGACTCCCCACCAGCTGTAGCACAAAGGTGAAGATGTAGACTATATCAGTGTAGATCTGCAGGGCACCTGTGATGTAGTCCTCCGGGCTGATGGTGTGCCTCCGGTTCCCCAGGACCAGCTGTGTATCGTAAGCCAGGAACTGCAGGGAAATCGGATGTGAGCGTCCAGAGTTCATCTCTGGTCAGCAGAGTGTCCTGAGACCTGTGCTGTCTCTCCTGATTGCTAATGGAATCACTAAGGAGTGGTGTGGAACATGGTCTCTGCCTTTGAGCAGTTCGCTTCTCTGTCAAAGAAGGCTGACACCCTGTTGTCACCCAGCAGGGCGTGTGAACAAAAGACATCAGGGGCCAGACGGTGGCACACCTCTAGTCCCAGCACTCGGGAGGCAGAGGCAGGTGGATCTCTGTGAGTTCGAGACCAGCCTGGTCTACAAGAGCGAGTTCTAGGACAGCCTCCAAAGCCACAGAGAAACCCTGTCTCGAAAAACAAACCAACAAAAAGACAACAGGGATGCCAGAAACTTCTAGAATCTCCAAATAGAAAAGAGAACAGTTATCCATGGCCCCTCCCCACCTCCCAAGCTCCCTAAATTCCATCTCTACCCTCTCAGCTTCCCCTCCCAGAACAGGGACCAAACTTACCAGGGTGAAGCAGATGGCCCCCAGAGCAGCATAGAGCATGTGGAGCCAGTAAATCTATGAAATAGCATAGTACAGCATTAGGAAGCCAAGCAAAGCATGACGGAAGCAGACCCTCAAGACCCAGCTGACCCTGGGACTCCAGCAGCAGAGCAGGGAGGTCAAGGGAGCTACCTCTCCAGGGTCCCCTACCCTGCTTCTAGATCCTGGGAGAAACTAAGAATGTGACTTATTTGCCAGAGAGCAGAAACTGCCACAACATCTATATAAAACCAGTCACAGTACCTTTCAGCCAAACTGAAAGCTAGTCAAAGTATAGGAGTGTCTGTTGTAGGTCCTGAAAACAAGGCAACTGAGCAGAGCGAACTCAGGAGGGGCAGGCCCAGTGAAGCTACTAACTGGCTCCTACAACCCACCTTAGGGACAGCTTAGAGAGGCCCTTCCACAACCTTGAGTTGCCTGCCATCCTGCTCCACACTGCTGCCAGGTGCCTGTGCACAGGCCAGGACCAGCCAGGGTGGGGTAGGCAGCACCTCTCGTCCTGATCCTTCCCCTTCAGCCCTGGGCTCTCCCCTTGGCTGACTGGAAGCAGAGAAGGCATCAGAGCCCCTCACATCCAGACCTGACTTGGTCCTTTAGCTTTGCCTCACAGAAGCTGTTCTCAGATAACCTACCATTTCCTGTAGGAATTCAGTGGTGATACCCAGGGCCCAAGGGTTATGCCTTACCATCTGCCAAAAGGCTTACTCTGACCCAAAGGGATGGTGTTGTGCTGGTGCTGGCACTAGCTAACGGGAGGGTGTGGGAGCCAGAGCCCGCCCCTGCTCTACAGGAAGTCTGCAGCAGGACACTCACATAGTTGAATGCTAGCACAATGCCAGTAACAATCCCAGTCACCATCAGCACAATTCCCATGACACAGAAGAGGCCTGTACATGAGGTGAAGTCCACCTGGAAGAAAGGGAGAAGGAAATATGCTCAGAGGACTGCCATCCTCAGCATCCCAGAGGACTGACCCTGCAGCCCAGTGCCGCTCCTAGGGGCATGGCAGTGACAGTGACAATGACACGCTAAGGACACATACACGAGAAACAGACATTAGGCTAAGGAAATCCCTGGTCTACAAGGTTCTAGGCCCTCCCAGGCCTGCCGGAGCACCAAACCCAAAGGTGTTTATGTATAAAAGGACCAGGTGGCCAGGGAAGGCCCTTCCCCATCCTCACCTTAGTCTGAAAGCAGAAGATGGTGACAGAAATGGATACCACAGCAGTGATGATCATTGCTATGATGACGGCTTTGGTTTGGTACATACTGGGGAGAAGGAAGAGTTGACATGGGACAAAGTCATAAGCCATGAGTGTAGAGTCCCTACGTCCAGGATTGTGCCCAGAGTCCGTCCAACCCTTCCCAACACTCCCTTCCCAAGAGTATGGAGGAATGTCCCTGAGCATACCTGGAAATGGTGCCTGTCATAAAGCCCAAGGCCAGAGTCTGAAGGAAGGAGAGAAATAAGGCCAACAGTTAAGAGTGTCAGGCTCTGAGGTCCAGTCCCAACACTGGTCACCACGGCCCTGCCAGAGCTGGGGACAGATGAACTGTACTGAAAAGAATGCCACGAAGGAAAACAAGAACAGGGCCAGGTAGGGTGAAGAGACAGCCAGGGAGTCTTCCCCCAGGTGTCCCCAACTCTTCTCGGGAGACGCTTCCCATTCCCCTTGTAGACTTACAAAGAGAGTCAACAGGATGATATTCCATGGAAACCGGCGTCTGAAGGGGGAGAGAGAGAGAGACCCTGGTTAACCTGCCTTGGGCCCATCAATCTCAGCAGTTCCTTCAGCAGTTCCTTCAGCAGAAGGAAGTTCCCGAAGAATAAGCCTTTTCCTCAGGGAGGGTACTCAAGTGTTTACACAAGGATAACCTGGGATAGACCTGTCTATGGAGCCAGCAAATCCTGGACTTGTTAGAGCGCTCGTGTGGCCTGTGTGAACCTTGAGTTCCTCCTGTAGAGATTCGTGATTTTCCCATTTAGGTTTTTAATTTTCTATTACTTGTGTATGTATACATGCACCCCAGGACAGCTCGTGGGAATCATCTCTCTCCTTCCAGCATGCGGGTCTTAGCCTCAAACTTTGATCATTATGCATTGTGGAAAGTACCTTTACCTAGTGAGCCGTTCTGCTGCCTCCCCTTTTGTTTGTTAAATGCTCGAAATGCTGTTTATTTTATATGTGTGATTCTTACATCGCTTGTAAGGATGATCGACAGCTACTTTGTGACCACTGACCACCTCTTCTCACACGTACCCCTCGTTGAGTCTCTTACCACTGTATGAACCCTTTGCCTCTCAAAATCCTTTGTTCCTATCCCGCTTTCTGCTTTCTGCTCTCCTCTTGTCTGGGTCCCCAGCACTCACCTGGGTCCCTGGCAGCAGGCAAGGATTAGGTAGGTGATGATGAAGACAGCACTGAGAGAAGAGATAGGACATAGTTATGGACCAAACCTCCCTGGGCCTGCCTCTAGCGCACCAAGGGCACCACTCAGCAGCCAAGGCTTCTTGACAAGCTATTTCTTTGTAGGAAGCAAGGGGGGCTGGAGAGATGGCTCAGAGGTTAGGAGCACTGGCTGCTCCACTAGAGGTCCTGAGTTCAATTCCCAGTAACCACATGGTGGCTCACAACTATCTATAATAAGATCTGGTGCCCCCTTCTGTGTATATGAACACTATACATAATAAATAAATCTTAAAAAAAAAAAGTTGGTGGTGCACACCTTTAATCCCAGCACTCAGGAGGCAGAGGCAGGTGGATTTCTGTGAGTTCGAGGCCAGCCTGGTCTACAGAGCGAGTTCCAGGACAGCCTCCAAAACAATACAGAGAAACCCTGTCTCAAACAAACAAACAAACAAAAAAAGATTCTCAGTCAGGGCACCGAGAAGCCTGGGACAAGGTTTGGACCAAAAGGATGTGATCATAGACATTGGGTAAGAGAGTCTGGGCAGTACCATGAACTCTACATGTCACCACCACACCCTGTCTCTCTGGTCCTGTTGTAGCATTCTGTGATGTTACTCCCCCTCAGGTGCCCCCCAGCCCCTGCTGCCTGGATACTGGCACCGACTCCTGGAGGGCCTCTCTCCTAGGGCATATTAACCCCTGCCCTGAACAAAAGCTGGTCAGCTGCCCCCATCCCCATCTCCCATCCCAGCAGCAACACCATGCACTCACTAGGACACGTAGTACACAGCCACATTCCTCCTCACGAACTCACTGACTGGTGTCCTATGAAACAGAGGTTCCAAGAGAGGAGTCAGATGATGCTTTGTCTGCCTCCAGCTGAGAGCCACCCCTTCATGGGCAGCCCAGCAGGTAACCCAAGCTGGGAAAAGGAGAGACTCACACAAAGGTGAAGATAGCAATGATGGCCACCGTGATGAGCAGCTGGACGGAAATGATAGAGTAGACCTGGAACAGACAGCCAGCGATGTAGCTCAAATCTCATACTAGCCTCCCCTCCCCACCCACCAACTCCACCCCCGTCTTGGTAGTGGTACAAGGGGTCTCTTTTTAGTTTGGAAGGCTTTGGCTGGGGAGAGGACTCAGTGGTTAAGAGTATATATTGCTCATACTCTTGCCTGAGTTCAGTTCCCAGCAACCACATCAGGCAGTTCACAACTACCTGTAACTCTAGGTCTAGAGGATCTGATGCCCTCTTCTGGACTCCTTAGATACTGCATTCACATGCACATACCCATATATACACCACACACACACACACCTTAATTAAAAATAAAATCAGCTTTAAAAAGATAAAGAATGACTGTAATTTGGAAGACTCTACTTTTTGAGCCCTCAAAGATTCTTCCCTGACTGCAGATTGGCGTAGAAGTGACTCCACTGCCCCCTCCAGCTGTCTGTCTTGTCCCCCTTCCTCCCGTCCAGCACCCAGCTTATATTCAGTGTATTGCCCTGTGGTCCTGCCTGCCTGCTCCTGTACTAAGAGCGAGCAGTTCTCTATGACAAGGGTTGAGAGAAGGGATGTGTGGTGACTTAGATACAGCGTGTTCATTTCAGCTCCCTGCTGCTTGCTGTCTAACAGAACAGGGGGAGGGGAAGTGCAGAATCCAAGTAACCTTACCAGGGTGACTCCATCATCCCAAAACAAAGTCAAGGCAAAGGGGATCGTAAAGAGGGGGATTCCCTCTGAGGAGGGTACAGAACTACAAGGAGGTAGGCAACTAAGGCATTTATGTGGGAATGTGTACCTGTGCCTAAGCCTCCCCCAAGTCCCAGCCCATAACTCACCTTTCGGATGAAGGTATGTCGGACTTTCCTGTCATCCCATTCTCCAGGACCAAAGTTGTCACTTACAGCTCTCTCCTCTCCACTATAGTCATGGCCTGGGAACAGATAGATTACATCAAACAACTGGGGACCTAGGACAGGTAGCCTCCATCTCAAAGCACTCCTGACCCTGTCTCAGACAAAGGCTCAGGAACCGCTGTACAGAAGACACATTTGTAACTCACAGACTCTTATCACACTCGAGTTGTCTAGGCACCCTCAGAGTGACCCCAACTGGGCTTAGGTGAGAAAGAGCTGTCAGCAGGCATCGGCTGCAGGCTCTGTGCCCAGCCCCCATCAACTGGGGGCAGGATAGTGGCAACACCATCTAGGGAAGCAGGTGGCATCTAGGGAGTAGAACCGGCTGGCAGAGCAGTAGCCTTGGGGGTCGGGGGCAGAGAAAAGGAGGGGGGAAGCACAGACAGTGGGCACAGGAGGACAAGGTCTGTGGTCTACAGTAGGCTTCACAATGCACATCAGCTGTCACCTGTAAGGGACATCTTAAGGTTGGCCTCAGATATCACATGCCCACACAGGAGCTGGTCACACACTCACTGGCTCTGGGACACTGAGGCTACTGTAGGCCACTAACATTCCATGGATGCCTCTTTGGGAACTGCTTCCAATGTCTACCCTGAAGGAGTTGGGGTGCAGCTCATAGGCAGAGCATATGCTCAGCATATGATGACCTTGAATTCAGTTTCCCATACCAAAAAGAAATGCAAAATCCACCCCCCAGAAAGGAGGCTTACTATAGTCTAACCTCACCTTTACTGACCAACCATGACATTTTGGCTGTTGGCAAAAATCAGACTGTATATAAAGGATGGAGATGTCAGCCCTAGGATATTAAAAAAAAAAGTGCTTAGGGTTCCTAAGGAAGACATGGCACCCCCACACACTGGCAACAGCCTTGTTGAGAAACAGAAGTGGTTCCTTAGGCTACCACTTAGAAGCCATCAATTCACCCAGCTGTAAGTTCTGGCATATGTCTTACTGAATACATAGGTCAGCAAGTGGACGGAGGAAAGAGGGGAAGGGGAAGGCGGGACAGGTAGAGGAACAGACTACCGAAAGGGATGGTAGGAGGAAGGGATGAAAGGCCTCTTTGGACCCCATGTCTACCTCTTCCCAGCCACCCCCAGCCATGCTCCAAGACTCACCGTAGCTCATGGGCATTGGACGGATGGGAGGCATCGGCTGTGGGTAGCCAGCAGGGTGACTGTAACCTGGTTGGGGGTAGGCAGGGTAGGCAGGGTATCCACCTGGCAGGACAGATGGCTGCCCGTAGCCCCCAGGAGGTGGAGGACCAGGGTACAGAGGATTTCGGTCCTCATAGGGAGGTGGGGCAGTGGGATTGGACATGGCCGCTCAAGGGCTGAGGGGAAACCCCAGCTGCTGGGACCTGCAATAGGAAACAAGCAAGAGGTCATGAGTTCTGGACTGCTCGCTCCATCCTCGCTGCCTTACAGGCTGTGTCTCTAGATCAGACATGCCACTCACTGCCCACAGGCCACCACCCCACTGGGCCAGCCCCTGGCTTTATACTCTCACAGCAGCCTTTATTTGGGGCCTCCCTTTCCCTGTCCCGCTCGCTCCCTGGCCACAACAGAGTAGGAGTAGGGATTAGTCAGATACTCAACATCACAACTGCAGAACTCCCTGTCCTCCACCTGGGAACTCCCTGTTCTTCAAGGAAACCTCGCTGTGGTGGCTTCACAGTGGAACCAGGGAAGAAGCCGAATCGCCCCTGGCAGGACTTCCTGGTGAGTCACAGGGCTGGTCAGCTGGGACCCTCTAGAGGGGTCAGCCCAGCACCCATAGCAGCTGGCTGGAGCAGCAAGCTTGAGAGCCAGACACAGGGTGGAGCCAGGCTAGAGGCTGAGCAGGAAGGAGGACGAGGAAAACAAGCCTGCCACTGTGCCAGAACTGCCAGGCCCCGAAGCAGGGGCGGGGCAGGGCAGGCAGGAGACAGGACATTCGGGTTCCCACCACAGAGACGTGTGGCAGCCTGTGCCTGCTGCTCCCTTCACTGACCTCCTGGGAGTAGACATTACCCCTGAGTTTTCTTGACCCTGCAGCAGTGGCAGGGTCAAGGAAAGCTATCTGAGGAGGGAGGGCACACGATGGAGTGCCTCTGACAGGAGAGCCCTGCAGCTTGCTGGGAGCTCCAGTCAGGGAGAGGGGCACTCCAGGGGCTATGCTCACTTCAGATGAGCCTCAAGGCTTAGCAGAGTGAAGCAGCTTCCACTGTCCTAGATACCCGTCTTAGGAGCACGGCCTGAACAGAGGGAGCTTTTTGAGGTCTTGGTGTATGTCCTTTGTGTTATGCTGTACTCTGTAGGCCTCCTCTGCCAAGTTCTTCACAGCCTGTGGGGCCTCTGAGATGAGGACACAGACAAGCTAAGGAAGAGGTGTCCTGGTTTCCCTCAGAACCACCCCTTCCTGTGTATACCCCCTGCCTTTCAGGGAAGACCCTCAAATCCAGGCCAGCAGCACCCTCAGAGCTGCTGCTGGAAGGGCAAGAGTCCTGGCTCATCTTTTCAGGGCACCCAGTGCAGCCCAGAGATCAGATAGAGAGCCGGTCACATCATCTCTCAGAACAACAGGGGTTATTCACAAGGGAAAGTGGTCAGTATCGAGTGACAGGCCAGGTCTCTGAGCTGGTCACATTGAGGAAAGCTGTTCTTCATCTCCCCAGAGCAAGAATGTGTCAAGCCAGAAAGAAGAAAGCCCTTCTTGACAGTGAGGATATGAGAGGTGAGCCAGGCAGGAAAGCGTAGGAGACAGGCAGCGAGCAGGGCAGAGCACCTGGGGGAATGGGTACCAATCGTGAAGAGTGAGGTTAAGACCCAGCCATTGGAACTGGTCCGGAGAGGTCTGGGGCTATGGAAGGACAGAATAATCACAAGCAAGACAAAAGAAGCAGGGTCTTTCCTGTCCCATCCTCTGGACCAAAGGCTTCTTCCCCTAAATGCTACTCCCTCCCCTCCTAGGGTCCCCTCTGACTCCACAGAAAGGATGGCATTCCAGCTGGAAGGACAAGGACGAAGCAGGTTACCTTTGGTGTCAGTGTGCCTGTCTTTTCATTACGGCACTCATCTCAATAACCCTGGTCTATCTGAAAGCCACCATTGGGGTGTGCAGGCTGATGGCTAAACAGTCCACAGGCGCTGCCACGGCCCTGTTGTCAGAGTCCCAGCAGTGCCACCAAGCCATGATGTCACAATGACCTGGCCCTTCACAAGGCATAAGGGAAATGGGGTGACTCAGTGATCTCAGGGCTCAGTGACGGCTCTGGGAGCCTTCTATGGCCCTGGGAAAAGGACTATTCAGGGCTTGCCCTTCTTGGCTTAGCAGACAGCTGCCCCTCCCACCTCCCTGAGTGAGAGGTGGCAGTGATCTGGGGGAGGAGTGACTCACTGCTGGGATGGGGCTCCAGGGTCTAGAGTAGCTCCTGCTTACTCATGGGCCTCCCTCCAGCTCTCCCTGGCCCTGCCCTGTCATGCTTGTGGTCAAGAGGAATTTACCAGCGGACCTGCCTGGTCCTTAGCCACCTGCCCTTCTGAACCAGGGATGTTGCTCTTCAGTGTCCTCACCTGGAAAATGGGATCAAAACCAGTGACAGTGCCTCCCAAGGAACTGTAAAAATGAAAAGGAAAGCTGCATGCCCAGCCTAACCACGGATACATTCTGGCTGTTTTCAGCTGTGATTTCCCTAAAGCCTTAGAGTAGCCTAGCAGGTGAGCATTGTCATTACAAAGACACTGGGTATGATGAAGTCAAGGCCTGCCCCCAAGGCCAACTCTGCTGTCCTTCTATATGAGTTCCTTATTTGGATAGTCTTGTCTGTCCCAATCTCTCATCCATCTACCATAACTTTGGTCTCAAATCCTCCAGCAGTGAAGAGCAGGCTTACACAGAAACCTAACCATTGAGCCTCCCCACAGTAGCGCCAGTCCCAGTATCAGCACAAGGGGGGAGATTCGAAATGTCAGAATCTAGAGGACACCCACCCACTTACAACAAACTGATCCGAGGCCACGATACAATCCTGGCTGTCTGACCTTGGGTTCAGGAGAGTAACCCCTTTATTAGTACCAGCCAGGAAGTTGCCAACCTCTGCCACACTCACCAGAGTCATGGCAAGGACAACACCTGTCAGACCAGCAAGAACTTGTGGAACCCAGAACCCCTGACTTGGCTCTGTGTAGGCCCCAGTTCCTGCCTGGACTCTATGAGGATTCTACCACCAAGGCTTCTACTAGGGCTGAGGTCTGGGCTAGCATCTACCAGTGTGTAGATTCCTAGGGCAGGGGTATGCCATTCTGCTCTGAAGCTTTCTGTTCTGTTAGCCTGATTATACAGAATCAAACTGGCAGGACTGAAATGGATTTTTGAACTTTCAGCCCAGGATATATCCATCTAACAGATGTAAAAACAGAGTCTGGAAGTGGCCAGCCATTCTCTTAGCCAAGCTGAGGCATGGGGACTACAGAACAATAGGTAGGAGGAAGGGCAAGGAAAAGAGCCGAGGAGACAGCACAGATGAGGCCTGAAGCTGAAGCTATGTGGGGGTGGGGGGAGGGGGAGGGGGAGGGGAGTATCCAGCTTCTTTGTGAGCAAACACCAGCTTGTGAGCCAAGTGTCCATACTTTGTCCCATCCTGGTAATCCCATGTCTCAGCATGTACCTCTCAGGTAATACATCCCATCTCAGGAAAGTACCAGAGCCCCTTACTGACTCAGTCATGGTGGCCACAGGAGTGTGTATTGGGCTCCGACAGTTTTTTTGGTGGCCAAGGTTTTCGATGTAGAATCTGGGTATGCCATTCCCCACTGACCCTGTTTGTATCAGGGGGCTGACTTTGTACCTGGCCTGCTGAGGTCAGACTCTAGCTCTGGCTCTTCTGGGCCATATGAAATGTTAAGACTCTGGAATCTGTAGAGAAAAGGCTGAGCTACTGGGGTTACAGCAACAGGGTGTGTGTTGGAGGGAAGGACAGAAAAGAACAGCTGGCTGGTCCAGGCAGCCTGCCCTTCTGACTGCCAGGAACTCATGCCCAGACCAGAATGGAAAGAATTGCTCAGCCAGCATCTCAGGAAGCCCCACCCCTGCACGCAGGTCTCCCCAAGAAAACACCTCCCACCCCTGCGAATAGCCACGAGAACAGAGAAGTAAAGGAAGCAACCAAGAGCATCTAAGCCAGCCATCAGGATGGCTTCTGGGAAAAGGAACCCAGAGCCAACTTCATACTCTTAGGGTGGCCTGGCCTAGGGACGAAGAGGTGAAGTAGAGGGGACCAAACATTGAAGTGTCAGCTGGAACCAGGAAGCTTTAGCACGCCAGCCCATGACAGGCCCTCTTGGCCAAGAATTTGGAACTTCTGGGCCAGGTATGGGGCTTCCTGCCTTTAATTCTAGCAGAGGCAGGCTGATTTCTGTGAGTTCAAGGTCAGTCTAGTCTATATAGCAAGTTCCAGGTCAATCAGGAAATGGTAGTGAATCTCTATCTTTGGAAAAAAGTACTTTTAGGTAATTTAGAACTTGCCTTCCCAGGCTGTCCCTGCAGGAGAGCCACAGGTGCCAGAACAAGCCACCTATTCCCCAGTGCCCACATTTTTTCCTGCTCAGACTGCCCACCCCACTGCTTTCCTCCCAGGCTCCAGGCCGCTCCCCAGATCCCACCTCTAGAGTCCCTCTCTCTGGATCCACAGAAACAGAAGGCTGAGTCTTATCGAGTGTGGAAGGCCCAGTCCTGCAGCGTGTCCTTCACCCTTATCTCTGGGGACAGAACTAAGTCATGGGGTTGTAATCTCAGAGATCCCAGCTACATGACCAGTCAGAGTGGCCTGGGTACACACATAAGAAAAGAGGGCTAGGCATAGTGACTCAGATGTTTAATCCCAGTACTTAGGAGGCAGAGGCAGGCAAATCTATGTGAGTTCAATGCCAGCCTGGTCTACAGATGAGTTCCAGGACAGCCAAAGATATATGGTGAGACCCTGTCTCGAGAGGAAAAAAAAAATCAAAAAAGAGGACACCATTAACAGGGCAGCTGCCATTTCTGACACAAAGGCCCTTCCTACCCCATTTGTGCTTACCTCTCCATATCCAGGTTAGGAGGGAGATGAGCAGGAGACTGGGACTGTTAAACACACCACAGTGGAAAATCACAGAGGGTAGGGAAGGAATACAGCCACCTAAGAGTGGTAAGGTCAGCACTTACTAAGCAACCAAGCCAAATGCAACTAAGGTCCTTCTGATGCTCACAAAAGATCACTCTGCCAATAAAAATGCTAAATATGAGAGCCAGGAATGGTGGTACACACCTGTAATACCAGCACTTAGGAAGCTAAAGCAGGATTGCTTCATGTTCAAAGCCAGCCTGAGCTACACAGTGAGCACCAGATCAACTAGCAAGACCCTTTCTCAAAAGAAAATGTTGAAATTTGGAGTGTGTGTGTGTGTGTGTGTGTGTGTGTGTGGTGTTAGAATTTAAAGGCTCAAGGAAGGTAAACAGCAGAGATGATTTGAACTTGATATCTGATTTGGGCTGCTTTCATAACTGACAGGGAAACCCCTGAGGCACCCTCACCTGATGGGGGCAACACAGGGCTAAAGGCGAGGCATGAAGAGGGCAAAGCTGAGTGCACAGTGATGTGGACACCTCTTCCCATCTCTGTCCAAGTCTCCAGGGTAGGAGCAGGGACCTAACTGTCCTTATGTTGACACTGACTCCAGTCCATGAATTGGGTAGGTCACTTCCTGCTTCCAAACTCCATTTTTATATCTGTTAGATCGGTACATCCCGAGCTGAAAGATCAAAATCCGCTTCAGTCCAGCCAGTTTGATTCTGTAGAGTCGGGCTAACAGAACAGAAAGCTTCAGAGCAGAATGGCTTCTACACACTTCGTGCCTCAAGTAATGTGTAAGACATATACAGAGGCAGAGGCTCACGGCATGTTCTAGGCAAGAGGTGGCCATTAACTCAGGCTCCTAAGATGTTCCCACAAGGCCCTCACTCTTGACAGCCTGTGTGATGCTGCCCCAGGCCAGCTGTATTACACAGGGACCAACCCTAAGAAAACCCTTGTCCCTTACCCATCTCCTAAAGCCCCATGTTCCCACCAGCCTGCTCCTGAGAACAGTTGCACTAAGAAAGAGGCAGAAGGTCTAGGTGGATCAGCAGGTAAAGGCATTTGCTGCTGAGCCTGACAACCGAGTTGGAGCCCCAGAACCCTGTGGTGAAAGGAGAGGAGCATGTCCTCTGACCTCCATGTGCATGCACTCACTTTCACACACACAAGTGAATAGAACTTTTTAAAGCACCACACATGAGCAGGACATGGTGCTGTACACCTGTAACCCTAGCACTGGGTTGGCAGAAGCAGGAAGATCCCACAGGAAGAACCTGTGGGTAGTGGACCAGTTCTCAGGGAATCACCTGAGTGCTAGGATCCTCTGGAGGGGCTTCCCCACCCTTCCTTCCAGCTGCTGGACCTCCCTGGTGGAATGTTTTTCATGGCATGGAGGAAAAGGAACACCCCTAAACATCACCTGTGTCATAGACAGTGCACCAGTCATTCTACACAAGGAAGTCTAATCTTCCTCCCTAACTGATGCATTAAACCAGAGACATGTAGGCCTGTGGACTTGTGCATCTTATTTCCACTTCAAAACAATTCCCCAAATCTCAGGTCAGGCCAGGGCCGGAAGACTCTGTCAAGGTCATCTTTTCTTCAGCATTCCCAAGAGAACTGAAGGCACTCTGAAGATAATGTGTGTCCCCTCACTGTGGCTTATAGAGACAAAGTCTCACTCTGGAGCCCAGGTTGGCTCCAGATCTGCAGTCTGGCTTGCAATCCTCCTTTTGTCTTAGTCTTCTAAGCAGAATGAGGTTCTACGACCAGTGCTGTTTTGTTTTGTTTTTTTGTGAGGCAAGGTCTTCCCTTGAAGCTTAGGCCAGTCTTGAGCCCACCACTCTTGCATCAGCCTCTGGCATGAAAGGCATACACCACCACACATTCACTCTTTCTTAAGGACGCTCTCAGAGGTCTTGGGGTTAGATGTGCTGTGCTGTAGATGGCTTCTACCTGGGGTTCCCCCATTCCTAGGGAGGAGGCTGAGCCAAAGAACCTATTACCCTAGCCCATGACATGAGCTTCTATTGCTTGCCAACTAACCTGTCATTACCCCTCTGATCTGCCCAGTTTTACAAGAGCAGCCCTGAAGTCAGACAGGAAGTCAGGGCCCTTGTAGCATCCGTCTCACTTCCCTTAAAACTATGAACCGAGACCAGGTCTCGGGCCGGGCATTGGTGGCACACGCCTTTAATCCCAGCACTTGGGAGGCAGAGGCAGGCAGATCTCTGTGAGTTCCAGGCCAGCCTGGTCTACAAGAGCTAGTTCCAGGACAGCCTCCAAAGCCACAGAGAAACCCTGTCTCGAAAAAAACAAAACAAAACAAAACAAAACAAACAAACAAAAAAAGCCAGGTCTCCATGACTGAGGTAAGGAGAACACGCAAGTGAAGTAAGAGGAAGTGTGATACCCTAACAAGCACTGGCTTGCCCTGCCGCTGGCCAGGCCACAGGCACCAGCTCTGAAACCAAAGCTCAGCACTGAGATAAATATTTCAGAGTCCCAGAGAACCAGACACCTGACAGACCTTCCGTGACAGCTCTCCCCGCTTACCCTGTGTTGAGGGTACTCAGGTTGACCCCCAGCCTCATGGGTACCCCACACAAGCCACAGTGGAGTGAGTGGCAGGGGAAGGAGCCCCCAAAGGACAGGACCTGATAAAGAGAGTCCAGGCTCCCTCTCTCTTGTTCTGGCTCATTCCCAGTCCTCCCGACCCCATTTCCCTTTTCCCATTTCCTTATGTTGTTTTTATTTTAACTCAGACCTAAGGAGGTCATGAGAGTCTGGCATAACAGCTTTCACTTGTACTACTCCAGCACTTAAGAATCTGAGGCAGGAGGAGTATTGCAACAAGTTCAAGACTACACTGGAGTGAGTGAAACTCAAAAAAAAAAAAAAAAAAGTTCATGAACTGGGTAGCTCCTGACACACAGAACAAGGCACCAGGGGCTGGGGGCAGGACAGGTTATGGGTAGGAAGGGACTCAACCTAAGGCTTGGCCCACTGGCTTCCACCCTAATCACTGTGCTAGAGCTCCCTCCTCCCACCTTCCCCCCCGCGGCCCCCCCCCCCGTGACTTAGTCACCCATCTGTGCCCAGCTTGGTGGCGCCAGGACATACAGGAGCAGCTCCAGATGGCTGCCAGGCCCCGGGCTAGCTCCCTCCCTCCCTCTTCCCAGCGGAAGGCCATGATAGCCCCATCTCACGCGCAGCACAGACACTCTGGGGCCCCGACGCGGGGAATACGCCCTGCGACACACCGTCCTCTCAGCCACTGAGAGGGGCGCCCTGCAAGATGCTGGTCAGCTTTCAGGTGCGCACCGCACGCGGCTGCGCCACATGCCCAGGCCATACGCCCTACCCAGGCGCACAGGGAAAGTGACCGGACCCCCACTCTGGTTGGGGCTCACGATCGGAGCGGACCGGCCGGCCGCCGGTGCCAGAAAAGTTTGGGCGCCCCGGCTCAGCGCCACCCCCGTGCCGTCAGCTCCGCCGGCAGCAGCCCCCTGACTTGCCTTGTGCTGTTCGGGACCGTGAGATCCGCCTGGACCCTGGTGGCTGCGAGGACTGGGCTGGGCCGGGTTGCGCTAGGACTCGGTGCCCCGCCCTGCCTCCCTCGGCCGCCCAGTAGGGAGGAGCCGCCCGGCCCAAGGCCAGAGGGAGCCCTGGGGTCCGCCCCAGACCCCAACCACCAGCCAAGGTGGGTGATTCCCATTTACAGGAAGCAACGCCAACTCACGGACGTCGACAAAACCCTAACTTACTGGGAAAAAATAACTTCTTTCCACCAATTTCAGACCCCACCCAGGAGGAAGTGCGAGTTATGCGTCGTTGCTAGCGCCCACGCACCAGTGCTTAGGGGCTTTAGAGGGAGTCTCGTCTAATTAAAATTTGTGTTTATTGATTTTCGCCTCCTTTTGTTTTTGTTTTTTAAATTCTGGGAGAAAGGGCGATCTCAGTACTACCTCAAGAAGGCCTCCAGCGGTTTGTCACCCTGCCTCAGCCTGAGTGTTGCAATTATCCACTCTGGTTTCACTTAATGTATTATCCTGAAATACAAGAGACCAAGACAGAGACCGAGAAAGACAGAGACAGAGAGAGAGAGAGAGGAGACTGTGTGTGTGGTTTATTTGTTTTTTGTTTATTTGTTATTTGTTTTTGCTTAAATGTATTATCCTGAAATATGACAGAGAGAGAGAGAGAGAGAGAGAGAGAGAGAGAGAGAGAGAGAGAGAGAGAGAGAGAGAGAGAGAGAGCGCGAGAGAGACTCTGTGTGTGTTTTATTTGTTTTTTTCTTTGGTTTTTTTTTCTCTTTTTTTTTTTTCCTTTTGTCACTAACTGGTCTTCAGTACAACTTCAGGGCCAGGGGCATAGCTCACTAATAGGTCTCTGGCCTTCTGTGTGAGAGACCCAGCTGGGTTTAATTCCCTAGCACAGCAAAAACAAACAACAAAGAATAGTTTCAGTGATGCACAATATTGTATCACATGACTGTGCTGTGTTTCCATCAATTTCATCCTACATTATCATTTTTTGTCATAAAAAATCTGTGATAATTATCTGACACCCTGTGCTTTTAAACTAAATTCCTTTTCAAGTTTAAGACTTCAAATATGCAGACATGAGACTCAGAAGCCCCCCCCCCTTCTCTCTCTGCCTCCTGTATTTGGGTCAGGATGTCAGCTCTAAGTGACTGCTCCAGCACCGTGTCTGCCTGCCTGTCACCATGCACCCTGCCACAGTAATCATGGACTAACTCCTGAAACTGAAAGCAAGCCGCCAGTTAGATACTTGCTTTTTTTTTTTTTTTTTTTTTTTTTTTTGGTTTTTCCGGACGGGTTTCTTTGTATTGTTTTGGAGCTGTCCTAGAACTTGCTCAGAAGACTGGCCTTGAACTCACAGAGATCCACCTGTCAATGCCTCCCAAGTGCTGGGATTAAAGACATGCACCTCACTGCCAGGTTAAGGGTGTGAAGTTTAATCGCACATGGCAGTTTTGATATTGTTAGATTGGGGATTTACCTCCTGTTGTCCTACCCCTTATCACTCATTGTGTGATAACATCCCTACACTCGGAAGGCTGCATCTAAATTTGAGTGTTGGGGAGAATCAAAGTCTGAGTTTGTGGTTAGTCCAGACCTGAAGGCGAGAATCAGTCTCTAAGGAAAACAAAACAAACCAAGGGGGTTGGCAAGATGGCTCTTGGGTAAAGGCACTTGCCACCAAGCCTGACTACTTGAACCCATTTATAAGAAGGAGAGAACAAACTCTGCAAGTTGTCCTATGACAATAGGCACATTAAATCAGTTAATTAATGCCATGCGAAGAGATTTTTTTTGTATGTTTTAAGTTCAGTTGGCCAGTTGTGGTGGTATATACCTTTAATTCCAGCATTGAGGAGACAGAGGCAGATGGATCTTTGTGAATTTGAGCCAGCCTCGTCTACATAGCAAGTACTGGGCCAGCCAGAGCTACATGGCAAGAACCTATCTCAAACAAAGCAAAACAACAACAACAACAAAAACAAACAAAAAAAAACTGTTCAGTAGTATACCATCTTATATGGAGCAGCTACCTAGGTTTGTGTGGTTCCAAAATCCACTTTCTGCTAGCACAAAGGCTGCTGGGTAGGAGAGCACCTGTGTTTGAAGTGTTTATCTCATGTTAATAGCTACAGATCAACATCACCTCTAAGTGTTTTTCACAGCTGCTTGTTGACACGTTCCCTTTTAATTTTTTTGTTTGTTTGTTTGTTTGTTTGTATGTGACATGACCTCACTATATAGCGCTGGCTGTCCTGGAACTCGCTCTGTAGACCACACTGGCCTCAGACTCACAGAAACCCACCTGTCCCCGCCTCCTGAGTGCTGGGATTAAAGGTGTGTGCCACCACCTCCCGGTTCAACTTTCTTTTAAGTTGTTTTTAATGACATTTCTTTATTTTTGTGCATTTGTGCATGTGTGTGGGTGACTGCTTGCCACATGACACCTCCACTGGCTTCGAGGATTCACAGTCCTCCTGCCTCCTGGGTGCTGTGATTACAGGTATGTGCCAGTACTTCAGACTCACTTTGACCTTTTGAACGGACAGGGATCACAATGAGAAAGCACAACCAGAAATCTAGTCAGGTAGAGGCCGAGCACTCAGGAGCAGCTCCTGACACCCAGCACCACGAATTTCTACTCAGTTATTATGTCTCCCGGCACACCCCACCCTTGCCTAGAGCAACATTTCAGCAAGAGCTTGCCAGGGAGGCTAGGCTGCATAGCCAAGCTAGTACCAAGGACCTGTCTCCACCCGCTCAGCACTGGGATTAAATCAGACCTTCAGGCTTACATAGCAAGCTAACAGCACATCAGGGGGCTTGGTCGGTAAAGCGCCTCCTGCACAGGCCTGAGACCTGGGCTTAGAGCAGCAGCACCAGATAAAAGCTGGCTGTGGCGCTGCATGCCTGTAACTGCGTGGCTGCTTATGTGGGGACAGGCCAAAATAATGACACCGCTCTCCAAAAAGCGTCTGTGTGTGGAGAGTAATAGAGGAAGACACCGACATCATCCCAGAGGTAAGCGCACCCCACCCCAACACCTTGCATTCGCCACATCCAATAAAATAAAACACATTTGATGAACACACACACATGCAGTATGCACATTTGTGTGTATAGCAAAGTATAATTTAGACGGAGATTGCACAGGAGGACTGGGCTAGCTCCACTGACAGCCTCACTGCCCGTAAACCCCTTTTTTAGGAAGTCTCCTCCCCTAAAAAGAACTCAGCAGAAAAGGCGTAGCTCTGTTGCTCAGTTCTGGTTTTTCCTTTGCTACAGGGATAGGATCCTATGTGAGTTTGACAGGCAGCACCTTGAATCCCAGCACTCAGGAGACAGGGGAAGTGGATTTCTGTGAGTTCTGATCTACACAGAGAGTTCCAGACAGCCAAGGCTACACAGAGAGGCACTGCCTAATAGCTACACTAGCCTCAGCTACTTAAGGAACTAGTGGGGCTTTCACTGCGCCCTAGGGCAAAGCTGCAGGCTAAAGCGAACACTCTTGGTTAAAAGCCATTGGTGGAGAGCTAGGTCGGTGGCCCATATCTGTAAATTCTAGCAGATAAGAGGCAGAAAAGTCCAGGAGTTCAAGCCTAGACCTAGGATACCTAGCAAACTATCTCAAAACAAAACAAAACAAAAAAACCACAAAATAACAAATGATTCTGTTTTGTGTAGTCCCCCCATTGTCCCAGGCAACATTTTGTAATACTTGCCCTACACACCGTATTCATTGTTTGTCTGGAATTCCAACTCACCCTGTGTCTGTCATTTCCCTGGCAATCCTACAATCCTACTGGAACAGAAAAGTCGGGAAGGGGTGGAGAGTGAGAGATAACAGGCTGAAGTTTATTTCCTGAATGGGATGAAACCAAAAGGTTGATGGGGAGAGTCTGGCCCAGGGAACCTGGAGGGAGTGAGGAATGGGAGGGTGGGTCCACACTCTGTTGCTCCGTCCCCTCCAGTCTGGCCTCAGGCTCCAAATTCCTTCCGTAGCTTTGTGATTACCTAGGTAGCTTTACACCCTGTGAGATTATTGGTATTTATATCTACTTCCCTGGACTAGAAACAAAGTCCACTCCCCTACCCTGCCTGACCCTGCCCCTTCACCTGGAGGACCAAGAATGCCCTGCAGCTCTAGGTGGGGTGGGAAGGCTCCTCTTGTAAGAGGAGAGGAAAATGGGGTGCAGGCGACATTTGAGGGTCTTTCTCCTACAAATTAGCCTGGTGTTTTACGTCACAAAATATTTTTTTTTAAATCCTGACAGAGGCAGATCTCTGAGTTTGAGGCCAACTTGGTTTACAAAGCAAGTTCCAGGACAGCCAGGGCTACACAGAGAAACCCTGTCTGGGGCGGGGGGGGGGGGGTGTAGAAAAGAAAGTGGGGGGGGGTAGGAAAGTAGAGTAAGAGGGAGGAGAGAGAACAGGGACCCAGGGACGGGGAAGACAGGGGAGTGTTCTCCCAGGAGGGAGCATTTTGTCCCAGGCTTGGCCTGAAGGGCTGTTAGGCCTGGCTCCCCTTCACTTACAAAAGGGTCTAACCTAATACTTTCCCCACCTCTGGTCACTGGAAGCCTTGGGTAATTTCATTTATGCAACAGTCTTGTGGGGTTGTAACTCAGACCCAACTGGAAAGGGAAGTGAGTTATGGCATGAGGAAGCTGGAACTTGTATGGTATCCGAGGGGCACAGTCAAGGCCAGGGCACCCTGTCTGTCCCCTCTGACCACCGAAATCATCTGAGGTGCTTGTGAAAAGAAGCACAGATCCCCGGGAAGGTATGTCCC
The DNA here is from genome assembly GCF_017639785.1 of Mesocricetus auratus. Taxonomy (NCBI): domain Eukaryota; kingdom Metazoa; phylum Chordata; class Mammalia; order Rodentia; family Cricetidae; genus Mesocricetus; species Mesocricetus auratus. The sequence continues at coordinate 34,145,329 of NW_024429194.1, read as the reverse complement.
TCCAGACCTGGAAGCCAGCTGTAAGCTGAGGCCCCAGGGAGAGTCACTAGCAATTTCAAGTTTAAATCACTCATGGCTGTAGGACCTTGGAGATAGTCCCTAACTGCTCTGAGCCTTGGTTGCTTTGTCTGTGTAAAGGAAGGTAATAATAGAACGTGTTTGTAAGGATTAAAAAGAGTAGCTGTCAGTGCTTGGGGCAAAGTTCAAAAAGACCATTGTTACAAGTCTGGAGCTAGAAGCTCAGTGACCCAGAGATGAACTTGAACTCAGCCTGGTGTCTCAGTAATAAACAGAACCCGTTAGGATGAATTTCTCCAGGCCATGATTCTCAGAAAGGTTAGGATCACACTGCCCAATGCCACCTTGAACCTTGGCCTCTTGAGCCATCTGGCCTGTTTGGAGAGTTCAACATCTGGTTTCCCCACCAACATCCATGCTACACTGCAGATGGATTTCCTCTGCCTCCTGCTTCTCCCCCACCTCAGCCTCCCAGTCAGGAAGCTCTCTCTAACATTCTTCCCATATATCTGAGAAATTTGTTCCCTGCTTCTCACCCCAGCCTGGTGGGTAGCTACCGAAGGCCTCGCCTTACCAGATCTGTACCATGTTCCGAGTGTCCCAAATTCCTATCACCATCTCCCAGCTTTCCAGCTCTTGGGACTCTGCCTCTGACAATTCTGTGACCACATCAGAATCAATGATGTATTGACCTTAGCACCGCCCCCCAGTGCTGGGGACAGAAGCTGGGGATTATAGTCAGGGTCTCACATAGCCTAGGCAAAGTGTGCTCTGCCATGCACCTATACCATGACCCCAGCAGCTCTTCCTTGTCCCTCAAATAGTCATTTGTTCTGTAATCACATAAAAAGAGAACAAAGATTGGATTACATTAACCACAGTTTCAAGTTTCAGTAGTCATAATCGGTTAGTGGCTACCATACAGAACAGCTCTGGGAGTCAGGGTATAGTTCATAGTTCATCTTTCACCACACTCCAAGGTACCTAGCCAAAGAACTGTACCAGTAAGTTTTAGTTTTTAAGACAGTCTCGTGTAGCCTAGGCTGGCCTTGAACACACTGTAGCCTAAACCAGCATTGAATTCTTAATTCTCCTTTCGCCTCTGCCTCCCAAGTGCTAGGATTACAATCATGAGCCCCCTTGATCAGCCCTGTACTAGTTAGTGCTTTTAGTACTTTTTACTGAGTTTGTTTTTTTCCACAATCACAGCAACCTCCCCCCCCCAGTATCTAGGTAAGGGAATGGCACTGTCAAATCCCAGTCATGACCACTAGATGGTGTGTTCTGGCTATCAATGCTTGACAAGAAGTAGGCTCCAACAACTTTGCAGAGACACAGATGGAAGAACATTAACTCCCCGTGCTTTTTGATGCTGTGTTTAACATCAATTAGGGAATCCGAGCCAGAATTAACAAATATAATAAAGCAGACTAAATGAAGTGGGAATATTGCTCAGTGTAACTTTGTTTCCAGTTGACTTACTGTGCGTGTGGATCTAAGTGTAAAATGTAATTTTACCCCCTTCAACCCAAACATTGTTAGAACATCATACTGGGAGGAGATTCATATTAAAAAGCTATATGGGGCCACCAAGATGACTCAGCAGGTAAAGGATTTGCTGCCAAATCTCACCCAAAGTTTGATGCCTAGGAAACACATACTAGAAGAGAACTGACTCATGAGTGAATGTTGTCCTCTGACCACCACAGGAGCGCTGTGGCACACGGGACATACTCTCACATTCCAGCACACCCTCACTAAATAGGCTTTTCTCTTTTTTATTAGTTCTTTGAGAATTTCACACAATGTGTTCTGATCATTTGTATCCATCCCACTTCTCCAGATTCATCCCCACTTCCCGACCTAGCCAACTTTGATTACTCTTGTGTTCCGAGTGTCCCAAGTTCCTATCACCATCTTCCAGCTTTCCAGCTCTTGGGACTCTGTCTCTGACAATGCTGTGACCACATCAGAATCGATGGTGTATTGAGCTTAGCACCGCCCTCCAGTGCTGCCCATAGTCTCCACATTCTCGTAGATGCACAGCCTTTCACTGGAGTGTGGATGGTCTACCAGGAGCTCTTCCTCTCTCAGTTGCTACCAATTGCCAATAACCCCCAGCTAGGGGTGGGACTGCATACCACCTCCCCTCTCCAGGCTGCATTTTGTCTGTCTTAGTTAATTGTAAATTAAAGCTATTAGGGAATGGGGAGAGGATAACCTATAAAATGTATGTTATTGAGATCCACAGCCAAAACGTTTGAAAATCATTTTGATCTGTTAGCGACAGATGAGGCATTGAATCTAGGTGATCGGTATGTGAAAGCCTGTTTAGTTTCTTTCCTGCTTTTTCTGTTTGTTAAAAACACCGTGACTTAAAGCAACCTGGGGAAGCCGGTCGTTGGTGGCGCACGCCTTTAATCCCAACACTAGGGAGGCAGAGGCAGGCAGGTCTCAGTGAGTTCGAGGCCATCCTGGTCTACAGAGCGAGTTCCAGGAGAGCCTCCAAAACAATACAGAGAAACCCTGTCTGGAAAAACCAAAAAAAAAAAAAAAAAAAAAAAAAAAGCAACCTGGGGAGAAGAGGGACATCAGGACAGGAACCTGGCTAGAACAGGAGCAGAGACCAGGGAGGAAGAATTCTGTTCACCGACTGTCTCCGTGCTCAGAAAGATCATAGCTCAGAAAAGCATATACATATACCTAGCATATACAGCCCAAGCCCACCTGCCTAGAAATGGTGCTGTCCACGGTGGGCTGTGCCTCCTACATCAATTAGCAATCAAGAAAATGTCTCTCAGACGTGCCCAGGGGATAGGCATTGGATGGAGGCAATTCCTCAATCTCAGGTGTGTCGAGTGACAATCAAGACGAGCTCAGTTTGTTTCTGTGTTTGTATTATTTTGAGGTATGATCTCACTAAATTGCCCAGAATGGCGTTGGACTCATCTATAGGCCACATAGACCTTGAAATTGCTTTGTTTGTTTGGTTTGGTTTGGTTTGGTTTTTCGAGACAGGGTTTTTCTGTGTAACTTTGTAGACCAGGCTGGCCCCGAAACTCACAGAGATACACCTCCTGAGCACTAGGATTAAAGACGTATGCCACCAATGCCCAGCTAGACCTTGAACTTGCAATCCTCCTGCCTCAGCTTCCTCAGAAGCTGGAATCTTAGGCCTTTGTCACCAGTCATGGCTTCTCATTGTTTTTAGAAGCTTTAAATTCTGGAGGGCATGGGGTGGGGGAGTCAGCATAATAGCAGGACACAGTGATGTACAGCATGGGCATCTAGGCAGGATTGCCTAAAGTGCGAAACTGACCTGTGCTTCCAGTGAGATCCTGTCTTTAAAAAACAAATTCTCCACTGGGTATGGTCATACACACCTCCAATCTCAGCACTAAGGGTGCAGAGGCTAGTGACTCTCTGTAAACTGAAAGTCAAGTCAGTTTGATCTATACATGAAGTTCTAGGTCAGCCAGGGCTGCCTGTAGTGAGTCCTGTCTTTGGAGAGGAAAAGTCTCCATAATAAAAAGTTAATTTGAAGCCAGGCGTTGGTGACGCACGCCTTTAATCCCAGCACTCAGGAGGCAGAGGCAGGCAAATCTCTGTGAGTTGGAGACCAGCCTGGACTACCAAGCGAGTTCCAGGACAGCTTCCAAAGCCACAGAGAAACCCTGTCTCGAAAAACCAAAAAAAAAAAAAAAAAAAAAAAGTTAATTTGAAAAGAAACTGAAGAAAAACGGGCATATGCCAAGAAAGGGGACATATGCCAAGAGAGGAGACCTCATCTAGATGCTCTTCCCAGGGAAAGCTTCTATGACGACACAGCATGGAAGGATAACCTGTGACTGGAGAAGTGGGGGTGGGGTGGGGTGAGCTCCGTGTGTTCACACTCGAACAAGAGTGAGCACGTGATCCCCACTCTTGAAGGTGATAGTGAGGGAACAGGTGTGTGAAGATGATGGAGATGACCCTGAAGCTGGACAATCTCTGAGTATTCCAGAAACTTCAAAGAGAGGATCAGAGCCCCGTTCCGAAGAGTCATAGCATGCCCACTGCCATTGCAAGTCACACATTCCTTTCATCCATTTGTCACACTCTGTCCTCCACTGTGCTAGGAGATGGCCCACAATCTCCAGTTCTCACTGGATGTGGACAATAGAGAATCCCATTGTCCTTCCTGCTCCCCGAAGAGTCACCACAGATGGCTCAATTCATCCAAAGGCACACACATAGTTCTTCCTCTGTTATGTTTTTTTATTTTAGGTTTGTGTTGTTTTGTTTGGTTTAGTGTTTTTTATTCATTTATTTGGATTTTTAAATAAAGATTTATTTATTTATTATGCATACAGTGTTCTGTCTGCATGTCTCTCTGCACAACAGAGGAGGGCACCAGATCTCATTACAGATGGTTGTAAGCCACCATGTGATTGCTGGGAATTGAACTCTAGACCTCTGGAAGAGCAGCCAGTGCTCTTAACCTCTGAGCCATCTCTCCAGTCCCCGTGTATTTATTTATTAAATTTGATATGTATGAATGTTTTGCTGGGATATATGTATTGCACCATGTCTGCCAGGTACCCAGAGAAGTCAAAAGAAGGCATTGATCCTCCTAGTTCTGGAGTGATTGTGAGTAACCATGTTGGTGCTGGGAACCAAACCTGGGTCCTCTGCAAGAGCAGCAAGTGCTCTTAATCCCTGAGACATTTCTTCAGTCCCCTTGATGCTCTTATTTTGAAGGGGAGCTCATGCAGTCCAGGCTGGCCTCAAACTTGTTATGTAGCTGAGGGTGACCTTAAACTCTTGAGACCAATATGTTGGAGGACCAGAGGCTAGATGACCTACCGTGGCTAGGAAGCTGTCTATCAGATGGGGCTGGAGTAATTGTCCAGGATTTGTTCCTGGTCCCCATTTGATGGCTGAGCTGACAGCAGAGCGTGAGTGAAGAGTTCAGATTTCAAGTCCAGCAAAACCAGAACTAAATTCTGATCGTGTCACTTGCTCGTCCCGTGAAGGAGTAAGTCATTTAGCCTGTCTGAGATTCCGCCTGCTTGTCTCAGAAAAAGAGGCTGCCATTTTCCTCCATCCAGAGCTGCCATGTGATGGACAAGGGTTTCATGCGGGCTTTCCACTTTCCATAGTGGACACTCTCATTTTTCCTGTCCCACAACTGAACATGTATTACACTCCAGCTGTCGAGCAACGTGCCAGGGGCTGGGGGAGTGGAGCAGGGTACCAGGAATGAAGCATGCAGCATTGTTCCTGCCTACAGAGAGGTAGGTCCTAAACCTAAGAGACAGTGGCTCCCTTCAACGCCCCCAGACCCTCAAGAACAAAAGTAGCTGCTTTTCAAACAGTTCACTTCTGACTATTATGTGGCACTTTCCCCAGGAGGACACGGGGTACTGACCAAACACTTGTGCCCAGAAACACCTTCAAGAAGGAAGATGAATTTATTATTTATTTTGCTATGCTGGGCATCAGACCAGGACATGTCTGTGTCAGACAAGGGTGCCGCTCTGGGCTGAGCAACAGCCTCAGCCAGTTGAATTTGTTGTAGCTGTAAGGAAACTGAAAGGAGAGTTATCTCAGCTTCCCTGAGGACTGAAACACACACACACACACACACACAGAGAGAGAGAGAGACAGAGACAGAGACAGAGAGAAAGAGACCATTCGAGTCCCCAGATTGGCAGCTGTGGCCTTAATTAGTTTTAATTCCTCCTGGGAGTATAGCATATCCCATGGGTTGGCTGGGCAGGAGGCATCTGGGACCTGAAGAAATTTTCTTTAAAAGCTTTCTCAGATGGGCAAGGTGGCCACTACTCCTGGGATCCCAGCACTTGGGAAGGGGAGACTGGAGGAACAGGAGGTCAGGGTCATCATCAGCTATATAAGGGATTTGAGGCTGTATTAGAGCCCATCCCAAACAAAACAAAGATTTCTCCCAATTCGGTGTGGCAGAAGACACAGGACAGCAAGCAGTACCAGCTGGCTGAAGCAGATGGGGGCACAGCACTAGAAAAATGGCCTGAGGCTGGGCATTGGTGGCACACACATTAAATCTCAGCACTCGGGAGGCAGAGGCAGGTGGATCTCTGTGAGTTCAAGGCCAGCCTGGTCTACAAAGTGAATTCCAAGACAGCCTCAAAAGCTACACAAAGAATTCCTGTCTTGAAAAAACCAAAACCAAAAAACCAGGTGAGGACCAATACTTGAGGTTGTTCTCTGACCATACACATGCAGTGCAAAAGCATACCTACGCTCACACAGGACAACACCCACATACACACGGCACACACTCCCAGATGAATATGCACACATAGGTACACACACATATCACACACACATGCACAAATAGGTACACACACACATAGGTACATACACACATATCACACACACACAAATGCACACATGGGACTTTTGTTTGTTTATTTTGTTTTTTGCATTTTTAATTTTAATTTTAAATAGCTTGTTTTACATGTCAATCCCAGTTCCCTCTCCTTCCCCTCCTCCCGTACCCTCCCACCATCCCCCCCCATCCTCCCACCCTATTGCCAATTCCTTCCACATAGGGGATATCTAGAGTCTGTCATTTCACTCAGGGTAGGGTCCAGGCACTTCCCTAAGAGTCCAGGCAGAGAGAGCAACCCTCTTTGTGTTATGGACACACGATGTCCATTAGTATTCAAGGGATAAACAGTGATCCACTGCTCAGGGCCCCATAGGTTGCCCAGGTCCAGATCAGTCCCATGCTGGCCTCCCAGCTGTCGGTCTGGGGTCCAAGTTTTTTTTTTTTTTTTTGAGACAGGGTTTCTCTGTAGCCATGGCTGTCCTGGAACTCCCTTGGCAGACCAGGCTGGCCTTGAACTCACGGAGATCTGCCTGCCTCTGCCTCCAGAGTGCTGGGATTAAAGGCATGAGCCCCATGTCCAGTTCACATATAAAAATTGTCACCATGGGCTAGAGAGATGGCTCGGTGCTTAAGAGCACTTGCTCTTGGAGAGGAATCAGGCTCAGTTCCAGCACTCATACAACAGCTCACAGCTCTATGTAACTCCAGTTCTTAGGGATATGACACCCTCTTCTGATTTCTAAGTGCACCAGGTATACACGGTACACATACAAAAGTTAGTTAAACTCCCGTAGACCTAAAAATGAAAAAAAGAAAAAGAAAAACAGTATTTTGTTACCAAAGTAGGCACCACGTAAATAGTGGAAGGGTGAAGATACAGTCAGTCAGCCTGGCGCCTGCCTTTCCCATAAGGAACTCCAGATGTCTAGATGTCCTGGAGTAGCACCAGGAACTCCCCTACAACCCGCTGGGGACAATGACAGAGATGTGCATCGAACTAGGGGACATCATTATCTAGGCCAGAGTCAGGACAAAAAAGGCCTCTTCTAGGAGCTGGCCTTATAGTTCATATATCATTTGACAGATACGTATTCAGGACTCTGTACCAGGTGCTCTCTCTGGCCTGGGAGTACAGCTGCCACCCAACAGCCGGGATTTTCTGCTAGAGGACCACACAGGGCCCTCTACCACAGGTTGGGTCTTCCCGAGTGTCTGACACTGCTGTGAAGTTCCGTGTCTTCCGTCCCCTTGCAGCATGCTCCTTGACTGGTAAAGGAACTGAGGGCTTATTCCAGGTATGAGACATGGTGAACTTGGAGTTCACTGGGGAAGGAGACAGGAGAAGCAGCTTCCAGAGAGAGGCAGAAACAGGTGCAAAGGTAGAAGAGAAAGCAGTTTCTCCACAGTCAGTGTCTCTGGGGCCTCAGCTAGGAGAGACCTGAGAAGTCCTCCAGGGATGCAGGAGGAGTAGGTGGGGCAGGCTGGGGACTGCACATCTTCCAAAGGAGAGGGATGGACTTAGACTCGTGGGTTAGGAAGAGTGTGAGTGGAGGGCCTTCTGTGCAGTAGGGAAGGCTGTGGCGAGGGTCCAGATAAAAGAAGTTGAAATCTAGCCGGGCGTTGGTGGCGCACGCCTTTAATCCCAGCACTCAGGAGGCAGAGGCAGGCGGATCTCTGTGAGTTCGAGGCCAGCCTGGTCTACAAAGTGAGTTCCAGGACAGCCTCCAAAGCCACAGAGAAACCCTGTCTCGAAAAACCAAAAAAAAAAAAAAAAAAAAAAAAAAAGAAGTTGAAATCTTTGGAAACAAAGCCAAAAGCAATGAGTGGGGAACAAGAGAACAGTTCCATGAGTAGGAGAACTACAAGATCCCCAGAAAAAGGAGACTAATCGGACATTCAGGAAAAACCAAGGTTTTCGTTTCTTTTCAAGTCAATAGGTTGTTGTTTTCGAGACAGGGTTTCTCTGTGTAGCCCTGGCTGTCCTGGAACTTGCTCTGTAAACCAAGCTGACCTCAAACCTGCCTCTGCCTCCTGAGTGCTGGGATTAAAGGCGTGCTGCGCCACCACTGCCTGACAGGTCAATAGTTCTTGTCCATGTGATGGACATTTTGCAGAGTGAGCTCAGCTGTTATCTCCTGTGAGCCTCACAGAAGGCTGTAGAGAGAAGCCTTTTCCTTGCCAGCCGCTTTGGTTTTCCCACCAGTCGCCTGGGCTCTGCCGCATTGTAGTCCCCAAATAACACACAAGAGGCTGTATTAAATTTGAAGCTGTTGGCCTTGCTTGTTTCTTACTGGCTAGCTCTGACTTAAGTATTTATCCCATAATTGTTAATCTAAGTATTTCTCTTACCCGAGAAAAGTTTGGGACATCTTACTTCTCTGGCGGGCTACATCATGACTCCCTGTGTTTCTCCTACCCAGAGTCCTCCTGGACTCCTAGTCCCACCTATCTTGTTTCCCTATTGGCCAACAGTGCTTTACTGACGTATACACACGACTTCCCCATCAGAAGGCCTTGCAGGTAAACCCTCTTCTCATTTGACCTACAGATGAGAAGGCTGCACCAAGGAAAGTGACAAGACTTACACAAGATCACACAGCTAGGCCACCACAGAGCTAGGTCTCGGAGCCAAGACTCTGAAAATGTGTAGAGTTATAAATCCCTCTTATGGGACAAACAGAAGCATGATGTATACGGCAGTTTAAATGCGAGCAGTCCCCATAGGCTGCATGTTTGGTTACCAGTTGATGGAACTATTTGGGAAGGATTAGAGGTGTGGCTTTGTTGGAAGATGTGTGTCACTGGGGACACACTTTGAGGTTTCAAAAGCCCACACCATTCCCAGTGTCTCTTTCTTTGCCTTCTACTTGGTGATAAGGATGTGAACTCTCAGCCAGTGCCTCGGCACCACGCCTGCCTGCCTGTTGCAATGCTCCCTGCCATGAGTGTCATGGACTCTAAGATCCTGGAACTGTGAGTCCCAATGAGTTTTCTTCTATAGGTTGTCTTATCCATGGAGTCTCCTCCCAGCAATAGAAAAGTGGCTAAGACATCTTAGCTACTAAGACAGTATTAGCCACAGTACAGTCCATCATAGCAGGGAAGGCATGGCAACAGGAGCAGGGGGTCAAACTGGATTCATAATCAAGAAGCAGGAAACGAGAGAAATGAGAAAAACACTGGTACTTAGTGGTGTCTCGGTGTCTAACTCTCCCTCTCACCCTCTCTGAAACAGGGTATTACCATGTAACTTTAGCTGGCATGGAAGTTCCTGTGTAGAGCTATGCTGGCCTCAAACTCACAATGCCCCTGCTTTCATCTTTCCAGTGCTGGGATTAAAGGCATGTACTACCATGCCAGTTCTTGCTTTCTCTTTTTCTTTCTGCCTTGAACCCCAGTTCATAGAATGTCACTTCTGTCTTCTTTTAGCCCAGTGTGGCAACTCCCTCACAGACCAGGCCAGAGGTTCATCTCCTAATTAACTTTAGGTCCTGTTAAATTGAAAAAGTCAATATTAAGCATCACAAGGACAGTGAAGAAGCAAGTGGGGTGAGATATGAGCATGAGGAGGTCAACTTTAGACAAATAGTGTGGAAAGCCCCTGGAGCATCTTCCTGGAGGTGACCAGCAGGAAGGTGGGCACTGAGCCTGGCCACTCATGAGGGGGCCATGGACATCTCTTTGGAGAAATGAGTGTATCTGGGAAAACAAGGACTGGACAGAAAAGGGTCAGCCAGGCATGGCAGCCTACACCTGTAATCCCATCCTAGGCTGGGGAGGCAGAGGCACTTGGTCATATGTGTGAGAAGAGAGCCACAATAGACTGCCAGGGTGGGACAGGAAGGGAATTAGGCATGCTTCTCTGTCCCTGGGGCTCAGGGACAAGGACTGAACAATGACAAGTGGGTTTGACCTTCAAGGGACACAGCCTGTTGGGATGGACAGGTGACAGCAATGCCCAGATGATGAGCTGAGAATAAATGGGAAGGAAAGCAGAAAGAGTTCTGTTTCCATAAAATAATCATGGTGCATCGCATTGTAGAAGGTATGGAAGAGTTCAAAGGTGTAAGAAACAAAGCAAGTGTACCCAATAGCACATGAACAAAGTGTTTGTCCTAGTCCCATGTCTGTGGTTGTGATAAAACACTCTGACAAAAAGCAACTCAGGGAGCCGGGCAGTGGTGGCGTACAGCTTTAATTCCAGCACTCAGACTCAGGAGGCAGAGGCAGGTGGATCTCTGTGAGTTCAAAGGCAGCCTGGTCTAAAAAGTGAGTTCTAGGACAGCCAGGGCTACACAGAGAACCCTGTCTCAAACAACAAAGCATAAATGAAAACAACTTAGGGGCAAAAGGGTTCATTTTAGTTCAGGGTACAGGTTCCATTATTGTGGGAAAGGCAAGGTAGGAACTTGTCTTCTTGGTGAGATCTGGGCCCCTGAGAGACCCTGTTTCAAAGGAGGTGGAAAGTGTCCCTGAGGATTACAGTTAAGTCTTTTGGCCTACACACACACACACACACACACACACACACACACACACACACACACACACACACACACACACACGAGCACGCACGCACGCACACGAGCACGCACGCACGCACACGAGCACGCACGCACGCACACGAGCACGCACGCACGCACACGAGCACGCACGCACGCACACGAGCACGCACGCACACACGCACATACACACTCACTCACAAGAAACAAAAGGCAGAGTGAAACAGAAACTCCAAGACTGGTGACTTCAAGACTTGGTTATTTGTTTGCATCTGACTGAGTCTGTGTTGCCCAGGCTGAACTATATATAATTCTGCCTCATGTTCCCAAATGCTAGGATAGCAGGTGTGAGCCACCATGTGCACTTTTCCATGAGGTCTTCAGAGATACAGGTCTTGCTCCATTTATGCCCTGCCATCTGCAGTGTTCTAGAACATCTCATTGGTGGTGGTGGTGGTGTGTGTGATGTGTTTGGGAGTCTGAATGCACAAGTGTAGGTCAGAGGACAACTTTTGGGAGTCAGTTTTCTCCTTCCACCATGGGACCTTGAAATTGAATTCAGGTGGTCAGGCTGGCCCTGCAAGTGCTTTTACCAGCTGAGCCATTTTGGCTATCTTGGAATATTCTCCTAAATTGCTCTTTGATAGTACCAAAATGACTCCTGGGGTACCAGACACCACAGCCCATGGCAGCACCCTGGAGCAGTAAAGGTGGCTTCTTTGTAGAAAGAAAGGGGACATTTGGGAAAGCACAGCTGAGCTAGGAGGAGAGCACTTGTAGTTCCAGCACTCAGGAAAGGGGAGGCAGAAAGATCGGAGTTCAAGGTCAGTCTCAGGTGCAAAGGAAGCAGTCAGCCTGGACCACATGAGAGCCTGTCCTAAACAAACACCAAAAAGCTGCCAGTAAGGACTGGATGCATTGCAGTGGTTGAGAGCATGCCTCATATGCAAAGGACCCTGGGTTGGTTAGGAACACTGAACAGACCTCTTTTAAAAACAATGAAAATGTTTTAAGAAGGTCCCCATCCTGTCTCTCTTGTCCTCTCACCAACTGTGTGACCTGGAGCCACGGAATTGATCTCTCTGTATTTGATTGACAGGGTCGTGTGGGAACCAAGGGTTCGTCTATTTAAACAGTGAGAACAGTGCCCGGCACATGCTGTGTGCTATATAAATATTTGCTATTATTATCTCATGGCAGGAATTGCATCATGTTCCTGGGTCTAACCAATAGCTGGCAGGATACCAATTGGCTTAGACCAATCAAGACCCACCCACCAGGGCTGGAGAGGCACTAAAGCCGTGCTATCGAAAGGAGAATTGGCAAAATAGAAGTAACAAGGAAAACATGGAGCATGGTTAGAGAATAGAGACTGACCATTAATCAGCCAACAGAATCTGCCATGTCCATGTTCAAAAAAAAAAAAAAAGGAAGAAAGAAAAAAGAAAAGCCAAACCTGTTTCAACATGTGAACACAATTCTATTTGTGTATGTTCCAGTTTGTTTTTTTTTTTTTTTTTTTGGTTTTTCGAGACAGGGTTTCTTCCAGTTTTTTTTAACTCTTTGTTTTGAGATAATCTCAGGTTTACAGAATATTTTTGAAATATATCCTGTACCTGTCACTGTCTTTTCTAAAACTTTCACATTTTTAACTATAAAATTAGCATCTGGGTAGCTGGAGAGATGGCTCAATGGTTATGAATATTGACTACTCTTCCAGAGGACCCAGGTTCAATCCCAGCACCCACATGGGATTGAACTTTGAGATCCTCCTGCCTCAGCTTCCTGAGTGTTGCAATTATTTCGTGTACCACTGAACTAGATTTTGGGGGGAAGCCTTGTCTTCTGGGTTTTTTTGGGGGGTTGGTTTTTCAAGACAGGGTTTCTCTGTGTAACAGCCCTAGATGTTCTGGAACTAGCTCTGGAGACCAGGCTGGCTTTGAACTCACAGTGATCCACCTACCTCTGCCTCCTGAGTGCTGAGATTAAAGGCGAGCGCCACCACCATATGGCAGAAGCTTTACTTTGAATTTGCTCTTAGAGGGAGAAAAGTGGTGGCTGTGAGAACCACTGTTTAAACATGTGAGTGGGAGGGTCATGGCACGCTGTGAGGATTCCTGTGGAAGGGACCAATGGGTAGAGGGTTGAGTGGCCGCAGAACTTTGTTCTTGAAGGACATTTGCTGAAGGCAAAGGAAATGAAGCTGGGGTCTGAGGTTCAGAATGACAGTTGTGGGTAGGGAGACTGTAATGGGAATGCTGACACTGTCGGATACCTGCAGATGTCACTGAGAGGGACAGGAAGAGACTCTTGAGCACTGTGTCTTGATTCGGAGAGCCAGCAGTCAGAGAAGACTGGATTAACACCCTGACACCTGTCGTCCTCACATCCCAGCCAGCAGATTCTATAAAGAAAGGGAATGTGGTTGCTAGTTTTTTGTTGCCTTGTTTTGTTTTGTTTGTTGTTGTTTTATGAACTTGACACAAGCTAGGGTCATCTAGGAAGAGGGGACCTCAGATGAGAAAATGCCTCCATTGGATTTTCTCATAGCAACTCTGTAGGGCTTTTTCTTGATTAGTAATTGACATGGGAAGGCCCAGCTGTGGGTAATGCCACCCCCGGACTGATGGCCCTGGAGATATAAGAAAGCAGGTTGAACAAGCCATGGGGAGCAAAGCGGCAAGCAGTACTCCTCCAGGCCTCCGCCTCAGTTGCTCCGGAGGTGCTGCTCTGACTTCCTTCAGTGATGACTGTAAGTGGTAAGATGAAATAAATCCTTTCCTCCCAGGCTGGATTTGATCTCTGTGTTTATCACTGTTGTGCCAGGTTTGCGGAATCCCAGAGACTAACCCAAGGAATCGACACTCTGATGCAAAAGCAAAAGGTTCAGCTGGCCAGCCGGATCTCTTTCCATGGTGGAGGAAATGAGATGCCCACCAGTCAAAAAGAGAAGCTTTTAAAGGGGCAGACCATGAGGTTGAAGGCCACAAATATTGATTTCCATGGTTACATAAGGCCATACACAGTACAGAGTAAAGCAGTAACTATATATTTTAAACAAGATACATTTGAGTAAGATAAGACAGGGCATGAGGTTGTATGTTACGGGGTCACAGGGTCTGTCAGCTATTCTCTGGGCTGGGGGATCTTTACAGCTGGCAGGGGACCTTTATGACCAGCGATTAGCAAAGGAATGTTAACAGTGGACAGTTACCTCCCCTTCTCTGAGAGCAAGAGGCTTAGGCACCAGCCAAGGCACTCCTGATTTATGGAGTTAAATTTTCCTTTTCCATTAGAAGTTCCCTTTCTCTATATAGATTTAGGACCCAAGTTTTTAAACTTTATTAATTTTAATTTTTGGTCCCTAAATCACAACAATAGAATAACTAGAGCGGGGACAAAGGCACTCATTCTCTAGCTCACTCTTTGCCCTCAGGACAGATGGCTAGCCCATTATTTTTTTTTTTTTTTGAGGCCTGTGATGTTTTTCCCTCCTTATCATTCTCTTCACACCTCCCTCATTCTGTGCATGTTTGGGTTCAGGCACTTGAACCTCAGAGTCACATTAGCCTCTGCTATTGTCAGCCTTATGCTTGCTCCTCCATGGGCATCTGGACAGGGAGGGGATTAACTCAGAGTGAGCAAACCATTAATAGAGTGATGTGCTAACCCAGAACAACATGAACTCACTGGTTCCTTTGTATGATGTGGGGTACAAGTGCATCTTTCTTTCTTTTTCTTTTTCTTTTTTTTTTTTTTTTGGTTTTTCGAGACAGGGTTTCTCTGTATTGTTTTGGAGACTGTCCTGGAGCTCGCTCAGTAGACCAGGCTGGCCTTGAACTCACAGAGATCCGCCTGCCTCTGCTTCTGCCTCCCAAGTGCTGGGATTAAAGGTGTGTGCCACCAAGTGCGTCTTTCTAATACAGAATATGAGAGTGCCCCATCAAGACTGGACCCCAGTTAGATGCAAGTACCACTAAGCACTGGTGTTGGGGTCCCAATAAGGAGACAGGAAATGACGGTAAAAACATACACAAATTAAAACCGACAGCCAGCAAGAGCAACATTGAGCAATAGACACATTTTTGTTGTTGTTGTTTTTCGAGACAGGGTTTCTCTGTGGCTTTGGAGGCTGTCCTGGAACTAGCTCGTGTAGACCAGGCTGGTCTTGAACTCACAGATATCTGCCTGCCTCTGCCTCCCAAGTGCTGGGATTAAAGGTGTGTGTCACCAACGCCCAGCAATAGACACATTCTACAACCACTTTTGCATTGGGTTAACATTTCTAAACAAAATTGACTTTGCCCACCTGGTCCAATACGATATCCCTATTCTTTTGTTTTGTTTTTGAGACCAGTATTCTCTGTACAACAGCTCTGGCTGTACTGGAACTCATTCTGTAGACCAGGCTGGCCTCAAACTCAGAGACCTGCCTGCCTCTGCCTCCTGAGTGCTAGGATTAAAGGGTGTGCCACTATGCCCAGCTGATATCTCTATTCTTTAACCTTGAAACAGCTCCATCTACTATGGTGTTATTGACGTCATCATCATCATCACCATCATCACCATCATCACCAATGATATCCTGTAAGTCAGCTATGCACAGGCATCCAGATTGAGCCACAATGCAAGGGCAAGGGACACAGCTTTGGCTGGCAGCTGGAATGAGGAATGGAGATGAGAACATCTATCTGCCTCTACCCCTGGAACCTGGAAGAAAGGTTGCCTTTTGGCGTGTATGTGCGTGTGTTGTCTTTATGTGTATGAGTTTACTATTTCCATCTGTGTCTGTCACCACGCTCAGGCCTAGCTTCTGGAGAGGCCGGAAAGAAGAGGGTGTTGGATCTCCTGGAACTGGAGTTACAAACTCCAGTTATAGAATGAGCTTTCATGCGGGTGCTGGGAATCCAACTATGGTCCTCTGTTAACTACTGAGCCATAGCTCCAGCCTGTTTTGTGGTTTTTGTTTTTGTTTGTTTGCATTTTTTTAAGACAGGGCTTCTTTGTGTAGTGTTGACTGTCCTGGAACTCACTCTGTAGACCAGGCTGACTGACCTCAGCCTCACAGAAATCTGTCTGCCTCTGCCTCCAAAGTGCTGAGATTAAAGGTGTGTGCCACCACCACCTGACTTGGCTTGATTTTTTCTTTTTGAGACAGGATCTTGCTATGTAGACTACTAGCCTTGAATTCACAGCTAGCCTGTGCGTTCACAATCCTCCTGCTTCAGACTTACCAGTGCCAGGATTACAGGGGTGTTCTACCATGCCTGGCTGCCTTTGGTTGTTGCTGTTTGAAGCATGCATTTATTTGTTTGGTTTTGAGACAGGGTCTCACTATGTAACTCAGACTGGCCTTGAACTCATGAACCTCTTGCCTCAGCCTTCCCATTGCTAAACATACAGACATGCACCATCCCACATGGCTGTGCTTTAGATTATTAATGGGTTTCTCTTGGAGAATAAGAGGCAAACTTTAGCCTTGGCAGTGCGTCTGAGAGGCTCCTAGGAGGAAGGATTGTGTGGTCGAAGGTGTGTGAGTGCCTCAGAGATAGCTCTCCTACAGCTTCCTGGTGTGAATTGTTCTAGTCATCTATACAACCTTCCTGTAGGGACAGAACCCACTGGTCAGAACAAGAGAATTCTGGTCTCCTGACTGTCACGGTGCTCAGCAACAATAAATTGTCATTCAGCCATTCTTTGCTTCTATCATACATTCAGTCATTCATCAAATGCTAACTTAATGCTCTGGTCAGCATTGTACATACCACAGACTCATGGGGCATACATTCCAGTGGAATTGACCGTAGGAATCACAAGACAATGTCCAGTTGTGAAAAGTGCCTTGAAGGTGAAGGACGTATAATAGTAATAATCTTGGTCACTTTTCTATTGCTATGAAGAGACACCATGACCAAAGAAACTTATAAAAAGCAAGAATTTATCTTGCAGGCTCAGAGGGTTAGTCCATGACCACCATGGTACAGAGCACGGCAGCAGGCAGGCGTGGGACTGGAGCAATAGCTGAGAGCTTACATGTTTAGACAACAACACAGAGAGAGAGAGAGAGAGAGAGAGAGAGAGAGAGAGAGAGAGAGAGAGAGAAACTGTGGAACTGTGGATGGTGTGGGCTTTTGAATACTCAAAGCCCACCCTCAGTGACACCCCTCTCCTCCAACAAGGCCGTACCTTCTAATCCTTCCCAAACAGAACCACCAACTGGGGGACAATTAAACATACGAGCCTAGGGGGACCATTCTCATTAGAGTCACCACAGTAGCGAGGTGGTGGTGACGCACGCCTTTAATTCCAGCACTTGGGAGGCAGAGGCAGGCGGATCTCTGTGAGCTCAAGGTCAGACTGGTGACAGAGCTACACAGAGAAACAGTCTCGGGAAAAGAAATCACCGCAGTAATGTAAGCAGTATAATAGGGTGTTGGAGGGCCAGCAGAGGCCTCTGGGAGGACCTACTGTTCTTTGTGTAGCTTACTCCTTAGTGAGTTTACATTTGCAGATGTCCCTTTCTCAGGCACACAAGTCTTTGTTGTATGCGCTTGTCCTAGGCATTACAGGACTTTGTCAAGACCTGAAGCATTTACTTCTAGATTCTATAGCATTCTCTCTGCCCAGGTGTAGTTGGGAGCCCTGGTAGATGGGATGTAGCTGCCCCTCTGCTCAAGGTACAGATTACTTCTCAGCTTCCAAGTGGAAGGAGTGTACAAAGGACCTGTCTTTGTTTCTTTTCCTGTTGCTGTGATAAAAATGCCCCAAGAAAAGCAACTCAAAGCCGGGCGTTGGTGGCGCACACCTTTAATCCCAACACTTGGGAGGCAGAGGCAGGCGGATCTCTGTGAGTTCGAGGCCAGCCTGGTCTACAAGAGCTAGTTCCAGGACAGCCTCCAAAGCCACAGAGAAACCCTGTCTCGAAAAAAAAACCAAAAAAAAAAAAAAAAAAGAAAAAAGAAAAAAAGAAAAGCAACTCAAGAGAGAAAGGTTTTGTTTGGGTTTTGAAAGAAGATCTCAACTATGTAGTTCTGGCTTGACCTTACTATGGAGACCAAGCTGGTCTCGAACTCACAGAGATCTGCCTGTCTCTATCTTCTGAGGACTGTGATCAAAACAGCGTACTGCCATGCTGAGTCTAAAAGGGAGGGGTGTCATTTTAACTCACAGTTGAAGAGAACAGTTCAGCCTGGCAAGGAAGTTAAGATAGCAGAAGCCTGCACGAACCTGATCATATTGCATCCATAGTCAGGAAGCAGAGGGTGGTGAATGCCTGTTCTCCTTTTTCTTCTTCTCTTTTCTTTATTTCTTTTGTTTTGTTTTGCTTTGTTTTTCAAGACATCGTTTCTCTGTAGTTTTGAAGCCTGTGCTGGAACTAGGTCTGTAGACCAGACTGATCTTGAACCCACAGAAATCTGCCTGCCTCTGCCTCTGGAATGCTGGGATTAAAGGTGTATGCCACGACTGCCCAGCCAGTTCTCTTTTTTCTACAATTAGGACTGCAGCCCAGGGAATGGTACTGCCTACAGAGTAACCCACAGAGGTCAGGTCATCCCACCTCAACTAACCTAATGAAAACAATCCCCCACAAGCTCAGAGGGCCAGCTCCCAGGTGAGTCTAGAGCTCACCAAGGTGACAATAGAGATTAATAGCATGGGGCCTGAGGTGGTAATGATCTTGGCACATTTGAGGAACCAAGTAGCTGATGCAAAGTGATAAGGGGAAGAATGTCATTTGCGGAAGCTGAAGACAGGCTCAGCTATGGAGCAGAGGCCCTGTGGGCTGTGATGGGGCTTTGGCATTTCAAAGAACATTTAGTCAGTATTTAATATGTAGGTGGCACCATGCCAGACACTGGCAAGCTACAGATGAATACATTAGAGTTTCCACTCTGAAGAAAGATGGTGACGTCTGACTACACTCTGAAACCTCCAGCAAGCAGAAAGGGTACTGGTATGCATGAGTGTGTGCTTGTTCAGGAAAGCATGTGAGATCTGAATCTATGGAACAAAGAAAGAATGGCACTCCAGGCAGAAAGCATAGTGCATACAAAAGCATAGGAGCGCAAAACAATATGGTGAATTCTAGAAACTATGAATAGTTAGATATTGCAGGGCTGAATGCAGGAAAGGGGTGAATAGCATCTAGCTTGCTAGAACAGCAGATTCTCATTGGACAGGGGAGAGAACTACAGCAGATTTGGAGCAATCCTAGAATGTCTTCCAGAACAGTCTAGAGTGGAGGAGGATGGCTCCCAGAGCCTGCATGAGTTTGCACAGACATTCCCCTTCACTCCCTATCCCCAGCCTTGCTGTGACTCCGAGGATTCCATGAACCAAGCCTTGAGTGTATTATCTATGAATTTGTTACTGAGTGTTGGAGAAGTGCAAGTGCCTGCTCATAGTGGGGTGGGCTGAGGTTTAAGATTCTGTCCTTTGTGTTTTCTGCAGGCCCATGCCTGAGCCTGCATTTCCTGTTGCAGATGACAGGGACTGTGTTTTATTTTCTCCATAAAATACTGCTTCACAACGACTTCCCTCCAGCAGGGTATGTTCACAATGACCCACAACCCTTCAGTTTTGCATGTGCAGGCAGAGACTCAAACTCCCTCACTGGACACGCCGTCTGTGGATCTGTTTATTGGTCTTCATCTCACCACAGCCCTGGGCAACTTCAGCATTTCCTGTGCCTGGACACCCAGAAATAGAACTGCAGGCAAGAGACAGGGAGGGTATGTCTACAGGCTACAGGTTGTGTCTCTCAGGATAGTCCAACAGAAAAGAAACTCGGAATTCCTGGGGCTCCCAGATTAAAGCAAAGATTGGGTGAATTACAGTGCAGTTTGGAAATGATTTACCCCACCCATCGGCTTTTTGGTGGGAGTGCGTGAAAGAAATTGAAGTACAAAATTGTACATACAGCTGTACGCTGGGCACTGTGACTGACTCCCAGACCACAGAGGGCGATGGAAAGTGTGATGTGGGGTCTTGTTATCTAGGGCTCTCAGGCTGACCCCACCTGCTTCCCTCCGCCTCTCCCAGTGGGAGCGATGGTGAGCTTGAATTTGCAGCATTTCCTTCCTTTCCTGCAGAGGGCTGGGCAAGATCAAATCCAGCCAGCCCGGCCCTGGCTCCTGTGTGTCTCAATCTAAATGGTGCCACACTTGCTCTCACACCCACCTCCACCCATGGACCAGAACAGCTTCTAGAACTCATTAGGAAGGCAGCAACAACAGGGTGAGGAGACCTCGATGTGGAAATCAGACTGGGCATGGAAATGAGGATGTCTAGCTGCTAGACCTGACTCTGTCATCCACGGCTGCCTAACTTTGATGAAGTCGCTGTGGACTGTGACCTCTTTTCATCTTTGAGATGCGGGTGAAATGTCACATGCCCACCCCATCTAAGTTTGTTCTCCGTGTCCCGTATCATCGATTCCCCCTTTTGCTTCCTTGTAGGCACCACAGTCTCTCATCACATCTATCTATAAGTTTGTGAGCGCATACGCACACATATATTCATGCAATTATCTTTGTTCACCGACTTAGTCCCATCACTGTATCCATAGTGTGGGCTCCCGGAATATTCCCATCCTCCCAGTTGGGTCTGGCACATGCTGCACCACCATGCAGCCTGGATATTGTGAATTTGTGTGAGTCTAAGGCTTCTCACCAGGGGGACCACACCAAGGCCTCTCCCCAGAGGTCCCTGCAAGGTAAGAGGGCGGGCTTGGCTTCTGTATTGTGGCAGGATACTTGGCATATGTGGACCCTGATTAGCAAACTGTTAAGCTGGCTCGAACTCCGCCTCAGGACTCGCCAGTAAGGGGAGAACCCAGTCTGTCCTATTCTAGAGATTCGCAGCGCGTGCCAGGCCACAGCTGGCAAGGGGGCGAGTCAGAATGTTAAGTAATGGGAGGAGCTAAGTGTTCCGCACCCCCCTCAGCGCGCAGGAGCCGGAGCCCCGCCTCTTTGCGCTTGGGGCGGGGCGGGGCGGAGCCGTCGCCTAGCAACGCTCAGCCCCGCCCCCGGTTCCGGCCCCCAGCATGGCTTGGCAGAGCTGGCCGGCGCCCTGGCTGTGGGTCTCCGGTTGCGGGCTGCTGTTCTTCGCCTTCGTGCTATTCCTGAGTCCCCGCGGCTGCCAAGCGCGGCGGGGCTTCCGCGGCCTGCTCATGACGCGCAGCCAGCGGCTGCTCTTCCGAATCGGGTTAGTGTCCCGACTCCGATCCGTGCAGACTCGGGGGGTGGCGGCGGAGCACGCTGGGAGAGGGGATGTGCAAGGGACACCGGGGGTTCTAGGATGGCTTGAACTAAGGGGTCCTATACCGGAACAGAAGGACAGAGAAACGGACTGGAGAAGCCTCTCTAAGTTCATGCTGAGTGAGGAAAGGAAGGAGTTGGAGGACTGAAGAATTGAGATGGGCCGGTTGGGAAAAGAGAATTAGATTCACAGATAAGATTAGGCAGGGCAGGACCTGAGCCAGAGAACTGGGGAGACAATCGCCAAGTAAGACTCTGAAGCCCAAAGAACTGGGAAAGCGGGAAAGTGCGGGAACTGGTGTGTGAAGATTGTGTACCTCGCTGCAGGGCAGAGGTCAGCAAATCGGGCTCCCTTGCAGGTTCAAGGGTAAAAGCACGCCCTGGTCGTCAAACTTTCTCAGTGTCCCTGTCCTTCTGCCTGTCATCCAGCTCTCCACAACTCTAGGAAGACTGTTGTGTCCCTGGCAGAGTTCAACTCCATAGGTCAGTCTGCCCCTTTCCCTCTACCTCCTATTACTGGCACCCAAAGCCCTAGGCTGTGAAATTTGACCCAACAGCCAGCCACAGACCTCCAGCGACTTCCCCAGCCAACTCTCCTTCTCTTTGCCCCTTCCTTTAAGGGCAGCAGGAAAGAAACCTGAATACAAACTTCCGAGGGTCTATCGGGCAGGACTTCAAACCACAGTTTGGGGACAGTAATGTCAGGATGGGAATCGAGTCCTGGGCTAGATTGCTGGTAGGGCCTAAGCCTGGGAATTTCTTAGTTTCAGAGAAGACATTGTGCAATTCACCCTTCCTCCCTCCTCAGAGCAGCACCTCTGCTACTCCCCAAAACTTCAGGCCTAGGACTCCATTCACAGTCTCTAAAATAGAGATATAAAAACTCCGTGGGCTGAGGAACAGATTGTAGATAGTACTTTGACGGGTTTGCCATGACTTTGTAAAAAGCATTAGAAGTAATGAGGTGGCAGTCTTTGTCTAACTGGTTGGCTTGGTAGGACAGCCTCCCTATGCGTCCCAGGCTGGTCTTGAACTTGTGATCCTCTGGTCACATTACAGGTGTGTACAGGCCAAGGTTTGTGACTGTCTGTCACTGTATTTTGTATCTGGATTCTGGGAGTGGGTGTGAGGTTTTATTTTGTTTGGTCTGATTGTTATTTGGTTGGTGCTGGAGAGTGAGCCTCAGGAATACTAAACGTGCTCCGTCACTGATAATGTACACCCCTCGTCACTAGATTTGGGGACTGTGTGTGCACACTTGTGTGCGTGCATGCATTTGCTTTGGTTTTAGTGTTCTTCACAACATTCCTGGGGATTATACAGCTCTATTTAGAGAAAGGATTTTAAATCTACTTTTAGCATCCAAAATTGGTAAGCCCAAAGTCATACAAATGGCCAGAGGAAGTGGGAAAACGGGAATTTCCATGAGGAACTAGAGTCAGAATTCCTAAGATCAGAATGCCAATAATCACAGTATCATAACCATGAGATTTTAGGTACTTCTAAACTTGGGATTTGGGAGTTTTTGAAATTCCTTAATTTTTATTTCTCTGGGGAGCTTCTTCATAATTCTTTTGGGGAGGGGGTATTAGGGTTAAGATGGGATCTTGCTATGTCCGGGCTCGCTTCAAACTTTGCAGCCATCCTGCTTTAGCCCGTGCTCAACTACAGGTGTGCACTACCACACCACACTTAGAATGAAGTGGTTCTGGGCTGTAGAGATGGCTCAGCTGTTTAAAGCGCTGACTGCTCCCCGGAGAACCGAGGCTCTGTTCCCAGAACCCACATGGTGGCTCACAACTACCCATGACTACAGTTCCAGAGGCTGTAACACACACACTTCTGACCTCTTCTGAGAGCACTAGACACAAGCACAGTGCACAGATATACATGCAGGCACAACACCCACACACACACACACACACACACACACACACACACACACACACGAAACTTTAAAATTTTTTAAAGAATTTAGGGGCTTTCCTTTGTCTGGATTTCCAGACTGCATTAGAATCAGAGCAATTTTGCAGAGCAGAAGGGTGTGCCTGAAATAGGATTTCCAGACCCTGCTGCTCTGTGGTCTGGGAAACAATCAGTCCAGTCCCTTGAGGGGAGACACTGCTAACCTTCAGACTGAGACAGGGATAGGAGCAGGAAACATGTGGCAAATGTGTAGGTGTTGTTTTGAGGTGCCTCCAAGCCTGCAGGAAGGATGGACACAGAGGAGAAGTCCATACCCACGCCATAAGCTGACAGTGTGGTAAGGACCATCACAAATAGAACATTTCGTTGGGACTGGGAAGCAGATAACGGAAAGCCCAAACAATATCTGAGAGAGGAACTGTTCATGTTATCATTAGTCATGATAGTTTTAGAAAAGGCCTTCCTCAATAGCCACCATTATCTGGGGATGAGAAGAACTAGGTTTAACTGGGGGTAGATCTACCACATGTGGGCTGACATTAGCTCTGGGGGCTCTGGGAAACAGGGTCCAGGGATGGCTGGACTAGTCAGCATTTGTATCCTGGCTCCGCTGCACACTGAGCATGCGACATTGGACAGAAACCTTTCTGAGCCTGGCTTGTTTGCACCTGGGAATGGTGTGCGTGTCTGCCTTCTGGGGTTCCTGTGAAGACTGAATGAGGAAATGATAGCAGTTGCTTGTGTGGTACCCTGTGATGGGCAGGAGAGAGGATGCATGCCCTCCGTAAGTTCTCTCACAGCTGTCTTCTGAGTTTATCCAACCACCACCAGGAAATGCTACGTCCCTCTCTCATACCACAACACCCAGCTGCTCTGGGTCAGGACAGCATGTGGCCAGAGTTTTCCACTGCTAACCTTTAGAACAAGGCAGTAACTCTGTAACTCCAGCAGCAGGGAATATAACACTTTCTTCTGGCCTCCTTGATTAACTGAGTGCACTTACACACACACACACACACACACACACACACACACACACACAAGAATTTAAATTTTTCAAAAGTACCTTTTAAAAAAGGGAGAAAGATGGGGGTCTGGAGAGATGGCTCAGCAGTTAAGAGCACTGGCTGTCTGTTCTTCCAGAGGATCTGGGTTCAATTCCCAGCACCCACATGGCAGCTCACAGCAGTCTGTAACTCCACTTCCAGGGTACCCGACACCCCCATGCAGGCAAAACACATAATGCATATAAATAAAAATTTTAAATTTACATTAAAAAGAGGGAGAGATCTCCTAGGTTGGGGCTGTGACTTAGCAGTGGAGGTGTTTGTATAGTAAATGCAAAGCTTGGCACCCCACTGCCCAAAGTTAGGTAGGAGAAGATGTGTACTGGGACTCAGACTGTGGGGGGGGTAGGGTACAGCAAGCTCCCAGGGGTGGCAGCATACAGCTAAGGGAGTCTGTGATTGGAAGAATAAGACTCCCTCATGCGAGCCCCTTGCATCCGCCTCGGTTTCCCTTTGCCCCTTTGCCTCCTGGGTGGTGATAGAGAGCCTGCCTGTTGCAGGGAGAGGAGTGGAATGTGAGGCTAGGGGCTTGCTGCGCTGAGGGTGTCCTGCAGTGCTGTGGTGGACAGCAGCTGGCCTTCGCTGATGTCCAATCTTGGCTGACCACGCCCCTGTTCATTCTTTTTTTTTTTTTTTTTTTTTGGTTTTTTGAGACAGGGTTTCTCTGTGGCTTTGGAGGCTGTCCTGGAACTCGCTTGGTAGTCCAGGCTGGTCTCAAACTCACAGAGATCCGCCTGCCTGTCCCTGTTCATTCTTACACACAAGAGACCATTCACTTTCTTTCCTTTTGGGGGTTTGATGATTGTGAGACACCTGATAAGGGCACTGGGAACTACAGTCTTCTGGACAAGCAGCAAGCACTCTTAACCACCGAACCATCTTTCCAGCCCCCCAGGGAGATCTTTCTTGACCCTCACCCCAGCCATGTGATAAAATCAACTGTCCCCTGGTGGACTTGACTTTTTCCATTTCGGATCCTTGAGTAAAGAACCCCTTGTTTGTGGCCTAGATGAGATGAAGCATGGTTAGCCAGGCTCCGGGAGACATAGCGGGAGTATCCCTAAGTATTTTCATTGAAACTGCTGACTTAAATCAGAAGCGTGGCCACTGAGATGACCCAGTAAGTAAGATTTCAAGCCTCATAACGAGTTTGTGACTCCTACAAGTTGTCCACACAGGAGCAGGCCCACACACAATAAATGTAATAAACCAAAGTTACATATGAAAAAAATCGGAGACATGCCAGACCCCCTCCAGTGGTATTGCCTCTCCTTCTTCCCCTCTCTCTCCCTTCCTCTCTCCCTCCCTCTCCCTCCCTCTCCCTCTCCCTTTCCCTCTCCCTCCTTCTCCCTCTCTGCCTCTCCCTCCCTCTGCCTCTCCCTCATGAAGGTAGAGCTGGCTCTCTGTGCCCTGCCCACCCCTCAGCCACAGGAGCTACTTTACTGTTTGTCAAATACTCCCAGCCAGTGCTTCCTCCCAGCCGGTCCATCTGCCAGAATCACCTGTCCTGGAGTGTGCCCCGTGGTGTGACCACCTCACCTGCGTACAGCGCTGCCCATCCCTGCCCTTCTAGTTCCCTTGACCAGCTTTACTCTCAGTAGTATGTGACATCATGTGCTGTGCTTTGTGTACTGACTTTTCCGTGTGTTTACTGTTTTTCTTCTCTCACCTGAATATGACCACACAAGGAGTAAAACTTTGTTCCTGTGTACCTCAGCTTCCAGAGCAATGCCTGGCACATAGTCAACTCTCATTAAATGTTTTTGGATGGATGGATAGCCTTGGCCCAGATGCCGTGTCTGCCATGAAACTGGCTTAACCTCCTTAGTTCAAATTCACCTCTGCCTCCGCTGTGCCTGGCCACCATTACCTTTCTTAGAGCTTTCAGTGGGTTTTTCTCCCAGCTAGACTCCCACAGGCCTGCCCAGGGAGCAAGTTTCTGTCAAAAGGGCCTATGTTGAAAATGAGTGAGAGAGGAGAAAGCAAAGGAAAATGAGTCCCAGTGCTTTGGCAAGGGCAGCAGCCTAGGGCGTAGGCCTTCTGGCTAAGATGGGGCTCACTGGAGGGGTTGCCAATTCTAATGTGTTTCTTATCCTGTCTGAGGGCTCCTAGCAGTCAGACACCCTCCTTCTACAAAAGATGGCTGCTGTCTGGAGAGGGCTGCAAAGACTAGGGAGGCAGGGGAAACAGACAGGAGACTCTGACCTTGCATGCCCTGGCCTCTCTTGGGCATGGGGGAAGTGATTTCTAGGCATGCTGGAGACTGCAGGAAACCCTAACTCTCCCAAGGCCCTGCTTAGTTGCCTCATTATCTTGTTTCTTCCCAAGAAAGCACAAATAGGGAGTGACTCCCTGTTCCTTAGGGCTTTGAGCCAGGCCTGTTCAGTAGAACCCTGTGACCTGTGGTCCTTCAGCCCTCAGACAGCCATTCCAAGTTTGTTATTAGGTGTGTCCCGTCACTGGTCCCATGCAAGTCCGGACAAGCCAAGTCTTGGCCAAAAACACCGATGACCACCAGCCTCACCATCCTGTGCCCTTCTAACTACTCTGAGCCTGCTGTTGGGCTACGGTTATGTCTTAGGTCTCACTGTACTTAGGGGACCCACATGTTCTGTGGATACAGAATCCCCTTCACCCTGCTCCCTTCTCCTCGTAGTGGGCTGCCATGGGACCCTGGGCCCAGCTGGGGCAGTCACTTGACAGCCTCCAGCTTCTTTCAGGGCTGCCCTGGGGAGGAGGGGAAGGGGAAGAAGAATCAGCATTGTGTAGTTCTTCTGTGCAGCAGCAGAGAGGCTGGGGGAAGGAATGTCCTACTCACTGTCAGCTGTCCCCATGGCTTCCCGTGGAGCTTAGGCTGGGCCTCAGATACCAGATAAGCCATGTCCTTGCTCAGTGAGGTGAGGCATGGTGCACTGTGAGCCCAAACTAGGGGACTGGCACTCCATTCACCATCCTACGCCCCAGGGAGGGCTCTGACATGGCTGTAGCTCAGCCTGGGCCGCTCCCACAGCAGCCTCACACTTTCTCCCACCTGGGTCCCAGGGGACCAATTAGGAAACGTTATTTTCTTTCTGATGCGGTTCTGGTGGGTCGAAACGCTGTAGAAACACTGTGTGGGATTTGAGGGCTGGGGAAAAGATTGAGCCTTAGCGGGAGAGCGCGCGCCCAAGCATGTGCCAGACACTGCAGACTCTAGGATCGGGTAAAAGGGGTCACAGTCTTCCTTCCTGTTGTTGGTGTTTGGTTTGGGGAAATTTGGTGGTGGTTGTTTTGACTCCAGGTCTCACTCTGTATCTCCAGCCAGAGATCCACCTGCCTCTGGCTCCCAAGGGCCGGCTGGCATTAAAGGCCACCACACCAAGCCCAAGAGGTCAGAAATCTTAATGTGCACTGGACGCCCAACCCTAGTAGCTTGTTCTGATGTACTGCTGTGAGTGCTGTCCTAGACTCCAGCTTACTGACCAATCCTGGGGACCCCACGCAAAACCAATGTCACCCCTATATAATCACATGAATTTTTAGAAGTTTGCCAAAAAGGAGAACAGTCTGGGAAATAAGTCCCTGCTCCATGCACCCAGCAATAGGAGAGCAGGGGCTGTGTACCTAGTGGTGACTGAGGAAATCCGGGGCCACAGGCTGGGGTATAGCTCAGTG
Source organism: Mesocricetus auratus (assembly GCF_017639785.1). Classification (NCBI taxonomy): domain Eukaryota; kingdom Metazoa; phylum Chordata; class Mammalia; order Rodentia; family Cricetidae; genus Mesocricetus; species Mesocricetus auratus. The sequence continues at coordinate 34,117,548 of NW_024429194.1, read as the reverse complement.
GCAGACTGCCTGCCTTTCACATGCCAGGCCCTGGGTTCTATCCTCAAGCCTTTGATGGACCATGGCATCCCAGCCAGGTGGGTACGGGTCGGCCATAGGACACAGCTTCTACAGTGACTTCACATTTCCCCCTCCAGTCGCTACCCCTTTTACTTAATCCTCCCCTCCCTCTGCCTCCCAGGCATATGTGGGACCACTGACTTGCCAACACTCTACTGCAGGATCGATAGAGCCTTAATTTCAAAGGGGCTCTCAAAAGTCTTTGAGCCCGGTGCCCCACACTGCCACCTCTAGTGCTCCCTGCCCTCTCTGCAGTGGAGTACAGAATGCTTGTGAATATCATATTGTAGGCTGCTTCAGAAACAAGAGGTAGAACAGTTACCAGACGTCAGGGTCCCGGAGGCCAGATCCTAGGCTACATGCCCGGGTCTGTGTAGCCACACCGACCTATCATTTTTCTCTAAAAAGCCATTCAGTGGAATCGGGGTAGCCCTCTAATTGTTCAGGCCCACTCATCTAGTCCCACTACTTACTGACTTGGAGTGTGGGGAGGATTTTAGTGGGCTCCAGGTCAGGCTTCTGTCCCTGTCCTGTGATCTGATGGAGCAAGGTCTACCTCCACTCTGCCAGGCTCCGTTTCCTGTCTGTAAGATGGGAATATGGTACCTGCCTCAGACCTGAGATAATCCATGGGAGGTACTGGGCTCAGTTGGAGCTTGCTCACAGGCTCAGGCAAGAAAAGCTGACATGGGAAATTGCTGTTAAAGACATGGCTGTGAGCCCCGGGGAGGAGCAGAGTGGGGCCTGGGGACCTTGTGTCAACTCCCATCTCTTTGTTGTCTTCTCTCTCCCTTCTCCCTGGCTCTGAGGCCTTAGGTGTCAAGCAACATTAGGATTTTATGTCCCAGTGACACAGCCCCCACCCGTGCCATTAAATCTGGGTGACCTGCTTGGCAGAGTACCCTGCTTGTCCAGGTCTGTGGGACAGTTGGGCAAGTCACTGCCATTAGACTTGCTGGGTCTGCCAGCCCTGGCCTTCTGGGGCATCCATTCTGGCCAGGCACTGTGCTACGCACATGCCCAGCCCCTGCCCAGCCTTTCCTAATCACCAGGCAGCCTTTCTCGAATGCCACTTGCTGTGCTGTGCCAGTGTAGGAGTTCCTGGGGGTGGAGGGGAAACACAGGGAGTCACAGGAAGCCACACAAGGGGCAGGTGGGAGCCTGCTAGCCTCAGGTAGGTACTGCCTAAGGAAGCCATATAGGCGTCAGGTCTGTGCTCGAGGGCCAGGCTGGGGAGCTGGAATTGCTGTGTGTTCCAGACGGAGGGGAGAGAAGTTCTCTAATGGCATCGTCAGTGGCTACATGTAGTAAGAGTGAACTAAGTCTCAAACACGGTTAGGACTTCAGGAAGTAAAGAAGCTTAGAAGCACAAAGAAAGAGGGTGCCAGAGCAAGGCCAGGGAGTCCAGAGCTTTTTCTTGTGCTGTTTGAGACAGGGTCTCATCCTCCTGACTCAGTTGGGATCATAGCCATGTACAACTACACCTGGTTTGTACATCAGAGTTGGAAGCCAGGACATTGAGCATGCTAGCCAAGCGCTCTGCCCGCTGGGCTACATTCACAGACCTGTTTTGTCTTTTCTTCTTTGCTGTTCGTTTGGTTTTTTTTTTACCCCTTTTGACCGCGTGTGTGTGTGTGTGTGTGTGTGTGTGTGTGTGTGTGTGTGTGTGTGTGTGTGTGTGTGGTGGAGGGCTTGGCCGCAAGCACCTTAATCTCGGAATCATCTCAATGTCCGCATCCTGTGTGTCACACACAGGCCACAGGACTCAGGTGGAGGTCAGAGGACAACTTTTGGGAGTCAGTTTTCACCTTCCACTTTGTCTTAATTGGGGTTGTAATTGCTGCAGTGAATCACCATGATCCAAACAACGTGGGGAGGAAACGTTTGTCCGTCTTTCACTTCACAGCACTGCTCATCATGAAGGAAGTCAGGGCAGGAGCTCACACAGGGCAGGACCTGGAAGCAGGAGCTGATGCCGAGGCCATGGAGGGATGCTGCTTCCTGACTTGCTCAGCCTGCTTTCTTATAGAACTCAGGGACTGATCTGGAGTTGCTAGGCTTACACGGTTAGTGCCTATGCTGCTGAAGTCTCTCCTGCACCCTGTTGTTTTTCTGAGCCAAGGGTTCATGTAGCCCAGGCTGGCATCAAACTCCCTATGTAACTGAAGATAGCTTTGAGTTCCTGGTCCTCTTTTCTCCACCATTTAATATATTGGGTTTACAGGAATGAGCCACCATGCCCATCAAGCGGACAGTTTTGAAGTTGTTTTCTTTTTTCTTGTTAAGACAGGATCTCTCTATGTAGCCCTGGCTCTCCTGGGACTTGCTATGTAGACCAGGCTGGCTTCTAATTCACAAAGATCCATCTGCCCCTGTCTCCCAAGTGCTGGAATTAAAGGTGTGCTCAACCACACAGGCCTAAAGTTGTATTGTTGGTGTGTGTGGGCTGGGGGATGCATAGAGCATTGAACCCAGAGCCTCAAATGTCCTAGGCAAGTGCTCATCTACTGAGCCTAATCCAGCCCTCCCCCCTGGGGCTGAGCAGTACGCTGACTAGGATGGTGACCATCTTCAACAGCTCTCTCCTTTACCACATGTCTACATCCTGAGTGGGAACTGGGATGCTTTCTGCATGCATTGGCATTTCAATAAATGTCAGGTTGTTTTCTTGGCAGCGTGTCTTTTAGCTTAATGATATGTGTTTGGACTCTGTGCATGTTAAGTCCTGGTTTTGGATCATTTGTTTTGCTGGATATGTAGTTTCCCACAGTCTGAGTATGGCCTGGTTTATTTTTATATTTTGCTGTTGATGGATATTTGGGGGTTTCCACCCTTTCACTCTGGGGAGCTCAGGGTTTTCTCTGGACTCAGTGGGAAGGGAAGAGGCAGAGACTGGTGGAGGGTCAAACCGGGGAGCGAGAGTCTCTTGTGAGGACTGGGAGCCACAGCAGCTCGGAGCTGGAGCAGGACTCAGTCAGAAGTGGTACATTCAGAGCCTGAGCATTTGCCTTGCCTGTGGCTTTAACTAGAAGCCAATACCTCAGTGAAGGAGGCAAGACCTAGGGATGAGCTGGGCAGTGGTGGCGCATGCCTTTTAATCCCAGCATTTGTGAGGCAGAGGCAGGCGGATCTTTGTGAGTTCGAGGCCAGCAGAGTCTACAGAGTGAGTTCCAGGACAGGTTCCAAAGCTACACAGAGAAACGCCGTCTCAAAAAACCAAACAAACAAAGAGGACTTAGGGGTGAGCCCGTGGGCCTGCCATATGTATGAGTCATCCAGAGAGACAGAAGACAGGACTGAGAAAGCCTTATTTGAGAGAGAGGGCTAAAGAGGAGGGGTCCAGAGGCCTTGTGATTGTCTTGTGATTGTGACATGGCCAAGGCTAACAGGACCATGAAGGAACTGAGCTCAGCATCAGAGCCATGTAAAGTCACTGTGGTGGCCAGGGGTACGGGGGCCTTGGTTCTGAACCACCCCTAACAGTTCACTGCAGGCTCCGCCCCTCCGTGTGCCGCTGCAGTCTCCAGGCTGGGAGATGAGGCTTTGCTGCCTGTGCCTTCAGTCAGGTCCCTACCCTTGTAGTGGCTCTGAGCTCGCTTCAGTTAGCTGGTGGTTAATGATTCACCGGTTTTCCTGTTTAATGTGTATGGGCTCTGCTATTTTTTGCTACATAACAATTATCACCAAGGCAAGGAGCCGTTGGCTTTGTCCAGCAAGAACAGTGAGTATTTTCCAAATAAAATGAGCCCAAGAGACTGACCTCTGCACTCACAGGCAGATTTTGCCTCCTCCTCCTCCTCCTCCTCCTCCTCCTCCTCCTCCTCCTCCTCCCCCTCCCCCTCCTCTCTCTCTTTTCTTTTTTTGAGACAGGGTTTCTCTTTGTAGCCCTGGCTGTCCTGGAACTCGCTCTGTAGACCAGGTTGGTCTCGAACCCACAGAGATCCGCCTGCCTCTGCCTCCCAAATGTTGGGATTAAAAAGGCGTGCGCCACCACCAACCAGCCAGATTTTACCTTTTGTTAGTGTCACAAAATCACAGCGTATGTGTTAGCGTTGGACAGGGAAGGCAAGGACGTTTCTCAGCCGCTCCCAGATGCAGGCTGCCTTGTGCTAGCAGCTGTGTGGGCATCTGGCAGAATTGGGACAGGAAGTAGCAGCCTCGAAACCCCTTCCGCCGACTGTGACTGGAGCTTTCCCTGTGTTCTCTTACTGGGAACCACATAACTTCGTGTGGTCCTACCAGGGTGGCACTGGGCCAAGGATGGAGCCTGATCTGTTGGACCCAGGACGGGCAGGAGGGGCCGAGCTGTAGCAAGAGTCATAACTGCTGCCTTTTCTGAGTGACAAGGGAAGAGATGACGGAACAGGGCTAGGGCAAGACTAATACTCTGTAGAAGACAGGGTGGTTGTATTTCATTATGTTGTGTAACTTTTCAGTTTGAAATTTTAGATGTGTCAAAACAACACACACACAAAATTCCTGTACACCTAGCCCAGCCCCTTCCCCCAAGATGTTAATGTTTCATGATCACAGTAAAGCTCTCAGAACAACAAGTTCGGATCAGTAAGAGACTATGAACACTACCAGACCTTATTTAAATGTTGGTAGCTGTCCCACTAAAGCCCCCTCTCTGGTCCCAACTCTGATCAAGAATCTGCACCGTTCAGCCTCCCCCCAGGCCTCTCTGATGTTGAGCACTGGCCAGGTGTTTTTCTCTGATGTTGACCACTAGCTGGCCAGGTGTTTTACGGCGGGTCCCCCAATCAGGGTTTGTCTGAGGTTTTTCTCATGAATAAATTAAGGTTGTGCATTTTTGGCATGAAGGCCACAGAAGGGAAGTTGTGCCGTCCCCCATGGTCAGAAGTATATTGTTACTGCTGAGACGAGGTCTGTGGGTGTTGGGACTGGAACCCAAGTGCATGTGGGTGTTAGGCAAGTACCCCACTGTCGATTGAGCCCTGAGGCTGACATTATCTTTCATTGCCAGTTTCTCCAGCGACTAATTAGTATCTTGTAAAGCAGACAGTTGGAGACTATGCAAATCTCTGTCCGATTGTGCTTGGCAACTTGCCCAGTGTCCAGGTGTCAGGCTGCGCTCCTGTGGGTTAGAAACTGCAAATGGGGGCTGGAGAGATGGCTCAGAGGTTAAGAGCACTGACTGCTCTTCCAGGGGTCCTGAGTTCAATTCCCAGCAACCACATGGTGGCTCACAACCATCTGTAATGAGATTTGGTGTCCTCTTCTGGCCTGCAGGCATGCATGGAGATAGAACACTGTATGTATAATAAGTAAATGAATCTTTAAAAAAAAGAAAGAAAAGAAACTGCAAATGGTGTTTGCGTGGTGAATGAAACCCAGGTGAGAGAGAGGGAGCTATAAGTCAGGGCATGCTTCTTGGAGGAGGGAAGAAGATCCCAGGTGAGGGACCTGCCCCAGAGAAGGCATGTAGATAGGATTGTTCACACCCAGTACACCCTACTATTGCTCCAAACATCCCCGCACCCCCACCGCCCTCCTCTCTGTGCTGTGTACCACCTCAAACTCAGAACCACTGACTTGACACTAGGCAGCTGGCACAGGTCCATCCGAATTCAGTCCCTTCTCAAGTCTAAGAAAGGAAAAGTGTTTGCTGAGTGACTTTCAGGACAACACACCCTCCAAAGTCATCCCTGCTGGAGAATAGATGCCTGGAGGGCAATGGGTTTCACCACTCGCCAGCAGCCACAAACAACCCATCACCGGGTGGTGGTGGTGGTGGTGGTGGTGGTGGCGGCGGCAGCAGCGGCGGCGGCGGTGGCGGTGGTGCATGCCTTTAATCCCAGCACTCGGGAGGCAGAGGCAAGCGGATCTCTGTGAGTTCAAGAATAGCCTGCTCTACAAGAGCTAGTTCCAGGACAGCCTCTAAAGCCACAGAGAAACCCTGCCTCCAAAAACCAAAAAAAAAAAAAAAAAAAAAAAAAAAAAAGAAGAAGAAGAAACTAACCTTGCTCTGTGCCTGGTACAGATGCTGCCCGTCTGCCACCTAGGTCTCCCACCTGCCTCAATCCACTGTCGTCCATCCTAAGAGGACTTGGGGTGATCAAAGGGACACTTCTGGGTTAGATTTGCAGCCTTGATGTTGTGAAGTTTATGTGCCTATCTCATTCATGTTTCAAATTGGTTTCTTCTCCTTTTTGCATTTGCTTTTTCAGGTAGTAATTCTTATGCTTGTTGATTTAAAAACAGAAGGGAAGTAAAATAAATGTAATTGTCCAACAATACCAGTTGGGGGGTGTCTTGTCTCTGAGCCACAGGCTTCTTTTAGAATCCCTGAATCTGGCCGGGCGGTGGTGGCGCACGCCTTTAATCCCAGCACTCGGGAGGCAGAGGCAGGCGGATCTCTGTGAGTTCGAGGCCAGGCTGGACCGACAGAGTCGCCCTGTCTCGTAAAAAAAAAAAAAAAAAAGAATCTCTGAATCTGTTTGTCTCCATCTCTCCTTCTTTCTCCAAATTCATAGCATATTTACCACAAGCGAAGGAGCCGTGAGGTGGAACTGGGGGTGGGGCGTTCCATCCCCAGCACACAGAAGAAAGACACACCATTGTTTTCACCACCAAGGGCCACTTCCAGTGACCCCGGGTCTTTTCCCAGTAGGAGCATCTAAATATGTAATCCTCCTCCTGAACAAGGAAAGGTCTATGCACCATTCAGCTATTTAGAAGTCTATAACCTTACTCCTGCAGGCCATTCATGGATATCTAGGTTGTATTCAGTGCCCCCTCACCCCCGAACTGGGTATCTCTCCTACACCAGCTCTTTCCTTTTACAGCAGAAAACACCAAGAATTAGCAATGAGCTGATGGGAGGTCAGCTCAAGTCTGCTTCCCTCAACTCCTACTTGGCCTCCTCCTCATGAACGTGTCATCCTGGAGGCCTGTTTTCCTGGTCTACTATGTCTGTGACATGCTTGTTTATTCTCTCTGTGTGTGTTTGTGCTGTACTCCTCGGGGAGAGATCAGAGGACGATTTGCAGGAGTCAGTTTCCTTCTACTCTTGGGGCCCTGAGGATCAAGCCCAGTAATCAGGCTGGGCCTCAAGCGCCCTTCTGGGTAAGCCATCTCATTGGCCAGGTCTACCGTATCTGACTGTTTTCAGCTGGTCACTGTATCCCTCCTGTGTGGTCAGCTTCAGGGAGCGATGACTGTCTTATACAGTGTACACAGCACTTGGCCAGTAGCCGGGCGTCAGTAAATGTGCCTGGAAACATGAAAGTCTACAGGACTAAAACTGAGTTGCAAATGAAACCAAAAGTAGAGGACCTATAAAAATGGGCATATAACACAGAATGCAGAGCCTCTCTTGGCATACCAGAATTGCCAGGACAGGTGAGGGGTGTAGAGTAGAAGTCCTGGCTAGGCTGCAGCTGAACCTTTACTGCCAAACCATCCAGGACCTATTTGGTCTTGACTACACTAAGTGAGTTTGGGTTACACGAGACTAAGAAAGAACAAAACAACAACATCAAAAAATGTTCGGCAAAGAACTCCTGAGGGAGTAGAGATGCCAGAGGTGTGGGCCTACAGTTGTGGAAGTGGATTAATCTCCCCCTACACCGTCTGCCCTGCAGGTACAGCCTGTACACCCGAACCTGGCTCGGGTACCTCTTCTACCGACAGCAGCTTCGGAGGGCTCGGAATCGCTATCCCAAAGGCCATTCCAAAACTCAGCCCCGCCTCTTCAATGGTAAGCTCTGGCTGCCCCAGCCAGCTCCCGAGCCTGCTCCCCATGCTCACCTCCCTGGCTACTGCCCTTCTCCTCCTCCTCAGCCCCCTGGTGGGCTTCCCAGCCTGCCGCAGCTTCTCCGTCTGCCTTTCCCAGGAGTGAAGGTGCTTCCCATCCCTGTCCTCTCGGACAACTACAGCTACCTCATCATTGACACCCAGGCCGGGCTGGCTGTGGCTGTGGACCCCTCAGACCCAAGGGCTGTGCAGGTGAGGGGAGAGGGAGCAGGGTGCTGGGAGTCACTGGGGGAAGGCCAGCTTCTCTTGCCAGACAGGGGCTGGCCCAGGTTCGCCCTTCTATGGGATACGCTCCTGCGCATGTGTGGGCATCGGCACACAAGAACCGCCCCCATAGAGCACCGGGAGGAGTGAGTGTCTTAGGTAGAGCCAGAGGTGCGTGTTCTGGCCTAGGACCATGAAAACTGGCAGTTTCCAGTCTGCCTCTTACCTTCTTTGTTCCCCTGGTGGATATTCTTTTTCATTTTTAATCATGTAGTTACTTATTGTTCGTGTATTTGGGGGGTTGTTTGTCTTCTTTCTTTTTTTCCTTCTCTTCACCAGGCTCCCCAAGACAGGGTCTCACTAAGTAGTTTTAGCTGGTCTGGAATTCGACATCATGTTGACCAGGCTGGCCTTGAACTCGCAGACATCTGTCCTCTTTGTCCTCCCCAGTGCTAGGATTAAATGCATGCACCCCCGTGCCTGGTATAACATTTTTTCAATTATGTGTGTGGTGTGTGTGTGGTGTGTGTGTGTGTGCGTGTGCTGTGTGTGTGTGTGGTATGTGTGTGGTGTGTATGTGTGCTGTGTGTGTGTGTGGTGTGTATGTGTGTGTGTGGTATGTGTGTAGTGTGTATGTGTGCTGTGTGTGTGTATGTGTGTGTGTGGTATGTGTGTAGTGTGTATGTGTGTGTGTATGTGTGTGTGCGTGTGGTGTGCGTGTGTGCGTGTGATGTGTGTGTGTGGTGTTTGTATGTGTGTGTGGTATGTGTATGTGTGGTGTGTGTGTGGTATGTGTGGTGTGTATGTGTGTGTGTGCGCGCGCGTGTGGTGTGCGTGTGGTGTGTATGTGTGTGCGTGTGTGTGGTGTTTGTGTGTGTGTGTGTGGTATGTGTGTGTGTGTGGTGTGTGTGTGTGTGTGTGTGTGTGTGTTCATGGCATGCAGTGGAGGTCAGAGAACACCTTGTGTTATCTCTTTCCACCTTTATTGAAGGTCCTGGTGATGGAATTTGCCTGCTGAGCCATCTCACTAGCCCCAGACTCTCTTACTTCTTTGACCTCTTCCAGTACCTGGCCCTGTCTGCCTTTCCCTTCATATTCATATTCATATTCATATCTTCTCTATGTCCCTGCCTCCCTCCTTCCCTCTGTGTGTGTATTGTATGGTACTGGGAATAGAATCCAGGGCCTAGAGCTACTTCTCAATGTGAGTGTATCAGTGTCAACGCCTGATGCTCCCTTTCTCCTCCCTGCCCCACTCCACGCTGGGTCTCTTTTCTACTCTTCAAGTCCCCTTTACCAGCTTCTCATTCCCAGCCCATCTCCTGCCTTTCCTTCATCTCTCCAGCTGTCTCTTCCACTCAGCCCCAAGTAGACTTTCGTTGTCTCCCTCTGTATCCTCTCCCGCCCTCAGTGCCTCTTCTCTCCCCCAGGCTACCATTGAAAAGGAAAGAGTTAACTTGGTTGCCATTCTCTGCACCCACAAGCACTGGTAAGGGTCTGGGAATGGTGGGGCTATGACTGCAGGCAGTTTTACCTTCATAGGCTGGGCTTGCAGGCCGGGCTCAGACCTGGGGTGTATGAGGATAGGCAGGACCCACTTGGGCACCAACAGAGGCAGAGAGAAAGGGGCTGGGTCATTTATCATGGCACTCAGCAACTTAGTGCCTCAGAGGAGGGCAGGAATTGCTGTGTTCCATTCATGGGCATGCAATAGACATCCACAGAATGAACATCTAGTTAGCTGGCTGGTGGCACAAGATACAGAGGATGGAATGTTAGGTGGGTGTGGTCAGATTTGAGGGTGACAACTGGTGCTGAGCGAGAGTCCAGAATGATCAATTGGAATTGGTCATAGAAGCGTAGCAAGTTGAGGGGCGGCTGAAGCAGGGAAATGGCTTGAACAAGAGCCAGGGGGTACTTTAGGGAAGGGGGAAGTCTAAGCACAGTTACCCTTTGGAGTCCCCTGTGCTCATCTCTGCCATCCTGCAGGGACCACAGTGGAGGGAACCGTGACCTCAGCCGGCGGCACAGGGACTGTCGAGTGTATGGGAGCCCTCAGGATGGTATTCCCTACCTCACCCAGTAAGTCCCTGACCCTGCCTGCAGTCTTCCAGGGTGTCAACAGCTGGGTCTTTGGCGACACCCGCCTAGTTCTTAGACAGCTAAGTGGAATCCATGTGAGAACACTGGCCCTGTTTGCCCCAAGATGACCCAGCCATGGTCAGAAGACAAAGGTTATAATCAGACCCTGGGCACCTGTGCCTTCACCCTACTGTAGAAGCCACCCTCCTATAAGTCACCCAGCCCTCAAGTCTGGGGTCATAGTTGTGATCAGCATGACACAAGCGTGAATTCTCTCTTTTCCCTGTTGTTTTGTTCCCCAGTCCTCTGTGTCATCAGGATGTGGTCAGTGTGGGACGGCTTCAGATCCGGGCCCTGGCCACCCCTGGCCATACTCAAGGCCATCTGGTCTACCTGCTGGATGGGGAGCCCTACAAGGGTCCTTCTTGCCTCTTCTCAGGGGACCTGCTCTTCCTCTCTGGCTGTGGTGAGTTTCTGCAAAAGAGGGGAGGAAGGATGGGAGAGGGTGACAAAGGCCAGAGCAGCAACTATTCCGTGTCACATTTGGAAATGTTGTTTTCCAACATCCCAATGGCTATTTAGCAGTCATCTCCACTCCTGTTGCCTGTTTATGTTCTCAAGATTCTCACAGGGCATGGACCTAAGGATAGGACCCTGTAAGCAAAGACCCCATAGAGCACTGATTTCCACTGGGTAGGACCTGTTTCCCCAAGATAGTGACCCGGAAGAAGAAGCCAAGAAAAGCTGAGGAAGTTTACATGAGAAGGAAGCACTATGGGTGGGTGAGGACCCTAAGTCCTAGACTGCAGAGTCCCAAAGGATAGACAAGTCTGAGACGCTCTTGGTGGGAGGATGATCTCTACCCACCAAGCCTGGACCTTAGGAAGCCAGCCTGAGGATCCAGCAGTCCTGCCCTCCACCTGCCACTGTGCGTGGGGCCTCACACCACCTCTCCTATAAGGAGGGAGTAGATGCCTGGGATGGCCAGGCAGGCCTCATTTCAAGGACTCGTGGCTGACCAAATCTGCCTCATCTGGGTCCAATCCCACCACTTTGTGTACCTTATACCATATTGTGTCATCCTTGAATATCTGACCCCATGCAGGACGGACCTTCGAAGGCACAGCAGAGACCATGCTGAGCTCACTGGACACTGTGTTAGACCTGGGGGATGACACCCTGCTGTGGCCTGGTGAGGTGCCCCTCTCCCTCCTCCCAGCCCTATGCTTTGACTGGTAACCAGGGCCCTCCCAGTCCCTCACTTTCCTAGAGACTGGCAAGCTGAGTTCATGGCCCAGAGGTAATACAGCCAATCTTCCGGGGGTGGGAGCACACACTGACCTTCCTCCTGGAGTGTAGTGCTGGCTAAATGATAGCCAGGCCTTTGGTGCCACTGTCCCCTTCCCTGGTCAGCCCTAGGCCTTGGGAGTCCTGGAGAGATATCTAATTGTTCAGATAACTGTGATCAAAGCCCAGACAGAAAGTAGTTTTTGCTTATCTGAGAAAACAGTAAATCTGGTCCATGTGTATCCATTGGCCTGTATTTGATACAAGTAGTCACAGATACCTTATTTAATACCGAGAACACATACTCATTTGTGTAATGGATATTTATGCAGCTATCACTTACCAGGCCCTGTTCTATGCGATGGGAAAATCACAATTAAACATGGCCTTCACACACACACACATACACACACACACACACACACACACACACACACACACACACACGCAAACACACACACTCTCTCCCCAAATCCACTCCCTCCTCCTTACCCGTCCTACTTTTTTTTTCTTTTAATTTTTGTCTGGCATGTTATTTTCTCCAAATTAGAAAACTGTGGCTTAGGGAGGTGCCAGGTCATAATTGAAGTCATGCTGGGCAGGGTAAGGGCAAACTGTGACCTCCAAGCTCCAAAGTTAGTGATTTTCCCCATGAGCCCAAACCTCTGCCCATACTGCCTCTACCTCTCCCCAAGGCAACAGTGCCCAGGGTTGGAAAAGCAGCTTTGGTGTTGGGATTTTTCAAGAACCCTGCCCTCCCCTCTGACTGCTGGGTAGCCCTGGGCCTGTGCCTTGGAGTAGGAAGGACTTATGAGCTCACCACCAGTCTCTCTTTGCTGCCTCTTGGCCCCTCTGACCGTGGCTAGGACACGAATATGCAGAAGAGAACCTGGGCTTTGCAGGCGTGGTGGAGCCCGAGAATCTGGCTCGTGAGAGGAAGATGCAGTGGGTGCAGAGGCAACGGATGGAACGCAAGAGCACAGTGAGGCCTGGGGACAGGGGTGGATGAGATGGGGAACTAGGCCGTTCATCTAGCCAGTGCCTATCGCTGCCCAGCCTGGGCCTGCAAGCACTTTCCAGAGCTTTGGCCTCTTGTGCTAGGAGGGTAGGGGCTAGGACAGACGTCCCTGTTTGGGTCCTTTTTCCAGATTCTATCCACCCATCCCTGTGCCTCTTGCTCTGCAGTGCCCATCCACCCTGGGAGAGGAGCGCGCCTACAACCCATTCCTGAGAACCCATTGCCTGGCACTACAGGAAGCTCTGGGGCCAGGGCCAGGCTCCACCAGTGATGATGGCTGCTCCAGGGCACAGCTCCTGGAGGAACTGCGCCGACTGAAGGACATGCACAAGAGCAAGTGATACCCCCAGCCCACCCCAGTCCAGGCTGTCCCCACGGAGGGGAAGCCACCTACCGCTCACACCATGCCACCCTCTCCATCACTAGTACTACCACCGCCATTGTTGCCCCAGGCAGCACCATTCCTCCAGACCCGTCAGAGAGGGCAGAGCAGTGGGACCTAGAGGAGGCAGCGGTAGACGCCTTGGAGACCACACACATTACAGCTGGGGATTCAGAGTAAGAGGAAGGCAGCACCTGGGACGTCTCTAGACTTTGCTGCCTTGGAGAGTCTGCCTCCCTTCCCCCACTTGTGACCCAGTAGCCAGATGATGAAGGCTGCTCTTGGCTCCTTTTCCAGAGGCCACATTCCCACTGGAGCCCAGGAACCTGGGAGAGCAGAGCACTGAGCAGGCTAGTCTGTCCTCCACCTTTCCCATCCAGGGTTGTTGGAGAAGCTCACCCTGAAAACATGGTTTAAGGTATGGTGCCTGGTTAAGTGGTCACCAACAGGGGCATCCAGACTCTGGGTGACTGATACCCCAAGCCCCACCTTACCCACCCTGCTAAGACATTGCCAGGCAGAGCCATTCCTAAGAACACCCAAGGGCTGGAAGCCTGGCTCTGGCCAATCCCTGCCTCACCGAATCCCCTGATGGATAGAGGGAAAGGTCCCCGATTGCCAAGGAATCTTCTGCCTCCGGCCAAAGAGACACAAGATGCTGGGATACAGAGCCACTCGCCAATGCACATCTGTCCCGGGTCTGCCACTGGCCTCTGCTCCTGCCTCGGGTCACAAGGGCCCGCCTTCCCAGGGGAGAGTGAGCTGTGGTCGGCCTGAGAGACCCTGCTTTCTCCTTTGGGCCCTTGTTCTTAGGAATTCCCGCCTGCCTGCTGTCTTCCTTACCATCTCTCGTTTCTCCTCAGCTCTTTTCTTCTTGAAGTCATTAAAGGCTGATCTTTCAGTCCAGGTACTCATCTGGCTCCTTGTACTGTGCCAAAAAACTTCCATCCCCCTCCCTCCCCCCCCCCCCCCCCGTGACTTCCCACTGGCTCCAGCCCCATGCATCAGTTACAGAAAGCAGAGGCTGAGGCAGGGAGCTCAAGTGGCAGCTTCCAGGACCTCAGGCCTGAGCCCACCCCAGTGCTCACCCTCCTCCCAATGCACGTGTCCTCTGGTCTCAGGTCGACGGCTCTCTGGGGCCACAGTGAGGACTACTGTGGTTGTTTAGCAAGCACACTGGGTTAGCCAGGAGCCACACTTTCTACGTCAGAGCCTTCCCTTGGGCTGTGCAGTGCCCTGTAATGATCCTCCAAGACACTCCTGCCCTCAGTTTCTCTTTTCATCTGGCCTCGGCTGCCCTCTCCAGCCCCAGCCTTTGGAACCCACTCTAGCAATACCACCAGACTAGTTAGCCTTCCCTGCCCCCAAGACACACGCAGTTCCTCGCGCCTTCGTGCCTTCGCTCATGCTGTTTCTTCAGCTGGAATGCCTTCCCGCTCCTTCCGACTCCTTTGCCTGTCAGACGCCGATATTAGCCTCTCCCAGGCCCCTCCCCCAGGAAGGCGTCCCTCACCCCTGTCTTCCAGGCTACCTCTGCACCTTGTAAAAGCTTCTCTCCTGGTACCCATCACGCCATATTTTACTTGTTTACATGTTTGCCTCCCCTTCTAGACTGTGAATCCTTAAGGGCATGGACTGTATCTTATGCATCTCTGTATTCTGCGCCTAGCACGGTGCCTGGCACACAGTAGGCGCTCAATAAATGTTGAATGAATGATTTAACTCAATGGCTTATCTGTGCTACTGCATGGGTAACAGCAGCAGAGAACCTGCTCACTGTTGTCTGACTCCATTCTGGGTCCCATAACAGGGATCTTACATGGGAAGAGCTTTGGCCAGCCTATCATGTACTAAGCCCTGGGTTCAATCCCCGGTAGCACCAGAACAGCCCAGAAACAATGCCCTCCACAGCCTGTGTGCTTTGGTTCAGAGTTTGCAATGTGGGTATCCTGGTCTTTCTCCAAGCTTGAGACACACAAGACGCCACTGGCCACAGCCCAGCAATGAAGAGAGCTTCGGGAGCACAACCTTCACTCCAGCTTGTCTCTGTTTCTTCTTTTGGTTTTTCAAGACAGGGTCTGTGTAGCTCTGGCTGTTCTAGAACTGGCTGTATAGACCAGGCTGGCCTCAAACACAGAGATCCACTTGCCTCTGCCTCCTGAGTGCTGGGATTAAAGGTGTGTGCCACCACCACATCCAGCAGGCTTTATTCATTCATTCGTTTGTTTTTCTCTAGTTTGTCCTACTGCATTTGTAAAAAAGAAAAAGCTACAGCTGGGTGGGGGGGCACACCTTCAATCACAGCACTCAGGAGGCAGAGGCAGGTGAATCTCTGGGAGTTCTAGGCCAGCCTGGTCTACAAAGAGAGTTCTAGGGCAGCTAGGGCTGTTACACAGAGAAACCCTATCTCAAAAAAACAAAACAAAACAAACAAAAAAGCTGGAGTCCTGTTCACCTCTTGCTTTATCACATTGACTTTATTTTTTGTAGTTACTTGTGAATGGGCACCGCTCGTGGACAGAAGTTTTCGTCCCACCTGGTCCCAAATAAACACACAGAGGCTTATATTAATTGTAAACTGTAAGGCTGATGGCTCAGGCTTCTTATTGGCCAGCTCTCTCTTAATTATTAACCCATTTCTATTAATCTATATATCTCCACGTGGTCTTGGCTTACCAGAGAATGCCTGGGAAGCTACAGGCCATCTCCCTTGCGACTCACTCTCCAAGTACTCTTCCTAGTCTGATAGCCCCGCCTATACTTCCTGGCGGCTACACCCTGCCTGTCCATTGGCCAAAACAGCTTTATTCATCAACCAATAAGAGAAACATATATTCACAGCATACAGAAGGATGTCCCCATTAGATACTTGTTTTTAGTAAGCAAGATTGGTTATGAGTTCATGAAGGTAATTAAAGATATTTATTTTTTAAAAAGATTTTAAGTGATTTGTTTATTCTTATTTTATGTGCATTGGTGTTTTGCCTGCATGTGTGTCTGTGTGCCATCATCAGGTCCCCTGGAACTGGAGTTATAGACATCTGTGAGCTACCATGTGGATGCTGAGAGTTGAACTCAGGTCCTCTGGAAGAGCAGTTAGTGCTCTTAACCACTGAGCTGTCTCTCCAGCCCGAAGCAAGCACTATTTTTTTTTCAAGACAGGATTTCTCAAGATATTTCTTAAAATAGGAAAATATGAAATAAAGAGACCCCTAGCTGTGGTAATACTTCTACAGGTGGCCTTGTATGGCTGAAGACCAGCACACACTGGTACAGCACCATACCAGGCCAGGCAAGAATGGTTTTCCCACCTTGGCAGAGGTTAGCCTCCCTCTTAGGCATGGGGATGGGCCACAGTCCTCACCTTCCTCATGAAGGATAGCTCTGTGATGAGTTTGGCTCACTGCTGTCCTAGTAGGATGATCCCAGGCCCTGGAGCACACAGGCCACTCTGGGCATGCTCAGTGGAAGGAGCTCTCATTGATAGTTCTTGGGCTGGGGAAGCATTTCCAAGGCCTTGGGGACCCTCCCACCCGACTGTGTACTTTGAATGACAGGTGAGCGTGTACATCTTCAGCTGGTGCTTCCCAAACAATCATGCATGAGGTTTCTGTTCATAGGACAGTGGGTGTCATCAGCCTTAGACCTCTGGGGATCAGTCCCAGCTCTGTCCTGCTTGCCAATGTCTTGAGCAAGTAATTCCCCTGTCTTATTTCTATAAGAGGCTGTCAGAGGAACAGCATCTCCATGGGTTGGGTAGGCAACTTGAAATTGATACACTCCAAGTCACGGCATGATGACAGGTACGAACAGAGCCAGGGATTCATAGCATCTTCATTAGGGGGAAGATACAGGAAGATTGCAGATTTGGAGCCAGGCTGAACTACATCCCAAGTGAGACCCTGTCTCGTAGCAAGAGCAGAACCAGCATGGTGGCATACATTCCAGCACTTAGAAGACAGAGGCAGGAGAGTCTGGAGTCCAAAGCCAGCCTGGGCTACACAGAGCTATCTCTGACCTACTCTGTCTCAAAAATCAAGCAAGCAACAACCAGAAAACCAAAAAACTTTTTAAATTAACCACAAACAAAAATAAGAGTGTCTTCATTCAGCTCTGCTTTCTTCTGTATTCGTTTCTCTCCTGTCTGGCTTTCTCCTTGTAGGACACAGATGGTCTCTAGAAATTTCAGCCTCACAGACTACCAGTTCGTCGAGCCTAGCAGAATCTCCTTTAGTTCCAGGAATGGAGTTCTACTGGTTCATCTTGGGTCATATGACCAAGGATGGGCTCCATCAGTTCCAACATTATCATACTGAACTGAAAAGGGGGAGAGTCCCAAACAACAGGTGACTGACAATGCCCAACAACCTATGCACAAGTTTCCACCAGTGCCCACTGAAAATAAAGGTGAACATGGACTGACCCCAAGGGTGTTTAAATAATACACAGTTTCAAAAATAACCAGAAAATGGTTTGGTTTTGTTCATTTCTTTTCCCATATTTCGAAAATGAATGTGGAAGCCATGTGTGTGTTAGTGTGTGTGCATGCCCATGTGTATGTGCATATGTGAGTGTGTGAGTGGGGGGCTGGGGCCCTCTTGATTTCTGAAGCCCTGCTCACGGGGAAAAACCATTGAAATCAGGTGGAAGGCCTGGTATGGTAGAACACACCTTTAATCCCAGCACTGGGAAGGAAGAGGCAGATGGATATCTAAGGCCAGCCTGGATTACATAATGAACTCCAGGCCAGCCAGACCTATACAGGGAAATCTTGTCTTAAAACAAAACAAAACAAAAGCAAAAAACAAAACAAAACAAAAAACAAAGAAGAAAGAAAGAACCCTGAAGATTCATACAGGCCAAGTTCAGGTCAAATGAGAGCGGGGATTTGAAGTTGGGTTGGTCTGGCTACAAAGGTAGGTCCTGCCTCTGATTGGCTGCATGCATCCAGAGACAGGTGATGTCCTGAGTTTTGCTGACTGGTTAGAACTATGAGAGATGTACAGTGTCATTTAGCTAAGGAGCAACGTCTCCTTCAACTGATATTGTAATAAACACAGGGCCAGTTCATTGGGCACTAGAACAAACTGTTCCAGAACAAGAGCTACAGCCAAGTGTGATGATATAGGCCTGTAAATTCAGTACTTGGGAGGCAGAGGCAGGGGGATCTTTGTGATTCTGAGGCCAGACTTACAGCAAGTTCTAAGTCAGCCAGGGCTATCTTGTGAGGCCATGTCTCAAGCAAACCAGCAAAGACTCTGGAATCCCAGATAGGTTGGAGTCCATATTTCCCTCCTATGGGCAGGTGACCTTTCTAAATATGGGTTCATCATCTGTCAGTGGGAATGATAATGGTACCAAGACAAGAAGCTTGATGTGCACACTGAATGTGTTAATACTATTTCCTTCAGGTCAGTGGATGCCGCTCAGTAGATGCCTACCTCAGTGGCCAGAGCCTGTTTGTCCCACCCAACACCCCCAGTTTCCACCCAGCTAGCTTGTTCTCTTGCTCTAGTATATGTTCACACGGGTTCAAAGGGTACCACACAATAATATAAATAAAGCCCATTAAAAACAAAAAGTAATCTAGAGAGATGACTCAATGTTTAAAAGCACTTGCTGCTCTTGCAGAGAACCCAGATCTGTTTCCAGTTCCCACACGGCTCACAACCAACTGCAACTACAGTTCCAGAAGACCCAATGTACCAGAAGTTTCCATTCAAGCTATCACCAATCACCCAGTCATCTTTCACCTATTGCTTTCTTGTTACCTCAATTCAGTTCCTTCCTTCCTTCTTTCCTTCCTTCCTTCCTTCTTTCCTCCTTTGTTGTTGTTGTTGTTGTTCTGTTTTCAAGACAGAGTCTCTCTGTGAAGCCCTAGCTGTCTTAGAACTCACTCGGTAGACCAGACTCAGAGATCTGCTGGCCTTTGCCTCCCAAGTGCTGGGATTTTGTGTGCCACCACTGCCCAAGTTTATTTTCACTTTTTGTGACTAAGTCTCATACAGCCCAAGATGGCCTCAAACTCAGTATGTAGCTGGGAATGACCTGGGTGTCTGATTCTCTTACCTGGACCTCCCAAGTGCCGAATCACTCCAGGCACCATCCTGCCCAGCTACTGCCTGAATGCATAGACTCAAGTCTAATTCCCTCTGGTTCCGTCTTAGCTATGTGATGTTTGGGAGACATTGAGCCTCTCTATGCCTTGATTTTCTTACCCACAAAGTTGAGATAATATAAAGTATGTCAGCCAAGCATGGCAGTGCACACCTGTAATCCCAAAACTTGGAAGGTAGAGACAGGATAATGACAATCTCTAGGCTAGCCTGAGCTACATAGTAAAAATGTATCTTGAAAACAAAAAAGCCCAGTGTGGTGGTACATGCCTTTAGTACCCACCACCCAGAAGGCTGTGGATCCCTGTGAGTTCAAGGGCAGGCTGGTCTACATAGACAGTTCTAGGATACTCAGGGATGCATGGAGAAACCCTATCTCAAAAAAGTATTTTAAAGTACTTCAGGGATTGAGACGCAGCTCAGTTGGTAGAGTAGGTGCTGAGCATGCACAATGCCATAGGTTTGATCCCCCAACAACTCATAAACTGAGAATGGTGGCACATATCTGTAATCTTAGCCCTCAGGAGAGAGAGACAGGAAGGTCAGAAATGTGAGGCCATTCTCCACTACATATTAAGTTTGAAGTCAGTCTGAGCTACTTAACAACAAAGCAAAACATGGAAAGTACTTTGGGCCAGCCTGACAAATGAGATAATGCCCATAAATGCCATTAAAACCATGTCTGGCTGAGGACAGATGTGGTTTAGGCGTTTGCTGTAAGGCTAGGTGTGTTGGCACTTGTCTTTAATCCCAGGGCTTGGGAAGCAGAGGCAAGTGGATCTCTATGAGTTCGAGACCAGTCTGTTCTACATAGTAAGTTCCAGGACAGCAAGGGCTATATATAAAAACACTGTCTCTAGAACAACAACCAAACCAAACAACCGAAGAGTTTGGTATGCTTCCCAGTGCTATCATCATTATGCCTACAAGTATGAATGCACCTCCGCTTATGAAGGGTTAGATCTCCGAGTACTTGCCATAGATGACAGCACAGAAAGGTGAAAAAGGAGCAAGATATGAGCCACACAGTCCTCTGCTCTGCCTCCAGTTTGCCTGGCTGGCTGAGAGTTGCAGCTTGCAGGAAAAGTGAAAAACATATGGTGGACCCAGTAACTAGAGATACAGTTTCTACTGAATGTGCAAGGCTTTCCCACCAACGTGAAAGTGATGAGTGAACGGGAGACTGTCCATTGGAGGTTGGAGACTATCCATCTATACTAGGACTACAGCTTACAAAGACAGGTCATACAACCTAGAGGTGGATTCTGTGTATGAGCTAGGTCTCGCTTTAAACTCCTGATCGTCCTTCCTTGGAGTCAGAAGTGCTGGGATTATAGGCATGAGTCCACTACTTCTTTTTATTGTTGTTATATTTTATGTATTTGGGTATTTTGCCGGATGTATGTGTGTACCAGGCATGCATCTGGCGCCCACAGAGACCAGAAGAGGGAGTTGGATCCCACAGAACTGGAGACAGTTGTGAGCTGTCAAATGGATACTTGGATTCAAACTCCTGTCCTCTGGAAAAGTAGCCAGTGCTCTCAACAACTGAGCCATCTCTCCAGCCCTTTATTTAGTTCCTTACTTCCTAGAAAGTTATAATAACCGCTTCCCCTTGCCTCTTAAGAGTGTCAAAGGCTCCCTCTGCTGGACAACCTACGTCTCAAGCTTGGGCTGAGCCCCAAAGCCTGGCAAATCTAGGCTCAGTAAAGTGGGTTGATTGCCCTTTAAGGGGCAGTACCTAGCTTCTGGTTGCCATGGAGACAACTAGTCACAGACTGACTGACCCCAATCAGCATGTCTTCCAAAGTTTCCCTCACAGGTGGGGAATGGGCTGCTCCTGATCTGTGGGTAGAAGGAGAAGGGATTATTTCTCCCTTACAACCTTACCTCAGTGTGGTCTTAGTAAATTCAGCTCCTGGGGACAGGGATCAAGATTGGGGTGCCCCTGTCTACCCTGCCCCTTTCCCCAGGGTCTGACATCTTAGTTTCTCCTTCCTCTTGTAGGCACTAAAGCCAAGAACCAGCCCCATGTAAGCCAGCCGCCGCCGCTGCTGCAGCAGCAAGAGCAGCAGCCGTTCCCAGAGGCCAATGCTGAAGCCATCAGTTTCCTTAACTCTTTCAGTGAGCCAGACGGTGGGGTGGGCATGGGGAGAGGTGGGAGACACGCCCTGTCTCTCTCCCCCCTTGAGACTTGGAAAAGACCTGATACCTATTTGCTAACGTTTGTGGAGGGACAAGCCTATGGGGGGGGGGGTCTTCACCAGCGGGCACCTGTTGATAGCGGGGCGGGGTGGCAGGGCTGGCAAGGACACAGGAGACATGGCAAGGGGTATATGAGTGCTGAGGGGTCTAGAAGCCGAACCTGGAGAGAGCCTCTCTCACCACACAGAGTTGGAGGAACTTCTGTTCTTCTCTGAGACTCTGGCCATCGTCTCCGACACGGGGGAACCTCAGGGAGAGCTGACCATCGAGGTGAAGAAAGGGAAGTACAAGGACAACCTGGGCATCCTGACCCACTCTGTAATGGTTCACGCCTTTAGCCGAGGCTTCCTGGATAAATCGCTGTGTGGAAGCTCCCTCCTAGGTAGAGTTCAGCTGCCAGCTACTCCCCCCCCCCACTAGGCCCCCACTCCAATCCATGTGTCATCAGTCAGCACCTGCAACACCTTGACTTACCTGGGGACTAGGGTGAGCCACCGGGGAGGGGGGAGAGGAGGTTACTCCCAGGACAAGAGCCGTGCTGACCACCCTGTCATTTTCCCATGGCCACATTGCACCAGCCTGGGCTAGCACCTTCGCTAGGGCGGGTAACATCAGCAATTGCCTCCCTGTACCCCAGGCTACCTAACCAATAAACTGGAGCTAATGGAGCAGCACAGCCACGAGTTCATCAAGGTACTTACTCCCAACTTCCTCTAGCCTCATAGCCAGACTAACCTCAAACTTGACATGTAGCTAAGGATGACTTTGAACCCCTAATCTCCCTGCTTTCCCCTCCCAAGTGCTGAACCATTACATCAAGCTACGAGGCTTTCTGTCCATCTGTGTCTGTCTTATTTTTATCTTTTTGCTTTGTCGAGACGGGGATTTTATGTAGATAAGGTTGGACCTCAGCTTAATCCTCCTGCCTCAGTCTCTCAAGTGCTATGATTATAGGAGCGCACCACCATGGCCAGCTGTTTGTCATTTTAAAATGTTTTGTTATTTTGGGGGGAGGACACAAATGTGGGAACCAGTCAGAGGACAATGTCTGGGAGTTGGTTCTCTCTTTTCACCAGAGACTGTAGGATCCAGAGTCCAACTCAAGTGTTAGGCTCTTACACACTGAGACATCTTGCTGATCCAGATTATCATTTTTATTTTAGATCCAAGTCTTTGTACTTCTGTTTTGTCTTTTATAAAGAATGAGACTGAAGGTGGGTGGTGGTGGCACACGCCTTTAATCCCAGCACTCCAGGAGGTAGAGGCCAGCAAATCTCTGTAAGTTTGAGGCTAGCCTGGTCTACAGAGTGAGTTCCAGGACAGCCAGGGCTACACAGAGAAACCCTGTCTCAGAAAAGAAAAGAAAAGAAAAGAAAAGAAAAGAAAAGAAAAGAAAAGAAAAAGAAGACTGACTGTATTTGCCAGTGCTTGGGAAGTCGAGGCGGGGAAATTGCTGCAAGGGCAAGGCTATCCTGGGTTACACAGAGTTCCATGCTCTTCTGAACTACTTTGTCTCAGAAAAACAAAACACACGCAAACAAAATAGACAAAAGATGGCAGCCAGCCTCCCAGGAGTAAGCACTGGATTCTCCCGTGTGTTCCGGCCTGCAGTTTCCCATCCTCCCCATGGAACGGAAGATGAGCATTCTGAGGCAGGATGACCAGATGGTTGTGACCAGAAGTGTCAAGGAGGGCGAGGTAAGAGTGAAAGCCAAGCGGGAACCACCTTCCACATCCTTAGAACCACAGCGGGGACAGGCTTGTGTGTGGCCAGATGCCTAGACCAAGGCCTTGAGAAGAACCATACACCCAACACCCTGCTTGGACACCTCCTGCCTCTTCTGCGCTCCAGGTCTCTGACTCAGATCTGCTCCAAACAGGAAACGAAGACTGGAGTCTCTGTTTTCCCCTGTCAATCACTTAAGGGCTTTGTCTCCAATATCGCCAATCTGGTGCTTCTGAGAGTGATGGCTTGGAGACAGTCAGTGCCCAGCGGTGCTCGCTTCCTGGCCTTGGACACGGAGGGCAAACTATGCTATTGCACCTATGTGAGTACTCTCTCTGGGCAAGGGAACTGGCCTAGGGGCAAACTAGGATAGGGAAGTGGAGTGGGAGAGAGTTGTAACCAAGGTGGGTGGGCATTAAGTCAGGGGGTAGAATGAGATAAGCTAGGACGGGAAGAATAAGAACTGAACTTGGAGAAAGGAAGGCTGAGGATGCAGCAGATGGATTAGCAGTGAATGGGAAGGTGGACAGCAACCTTCTTCACACGAACTTCAATGCACAAAGAAATGTAATGGACGCTTGCTTTTTAAATACACATCCTCTAAGGCTGGAGACATAGCTCAGTGATGCAAGCATGAGGACCCGAGTTTGACCCCCCCCAAACCCATACACCTGGAACACACTTATAATGCCAGAACTGGAGAGGTGAAGACAGCCTGGCTGAATAAGGCAGCCTCAGGTCCCAGGGAGAGACCCCATTTAATAAAAACAAGGTGGGTGTAGAGAGACAGCTCAGGGTTAAGAGCACTCGCTGGAATCAGTCCCCAGCACCCACATGGCAGCTCACAACCTCCTGTAACCCATGTTCCAGGGGATCTAATGTCTTCCTCTTGCCTCTTAGGACACCAGGCACACATGTAATGCATGCATGCATGTATGCATGTATACACATGTAGGTAAAACATGCATACACATAAAAAATTAAAAAACATTTAAAAGAACATAAACAATATGGATAGTTCCTGGAGAACAACACATGCACATGCATGCGGAACACCCACATACATGTGAACTCACGGGCACATGTATACCTGCATGCATAAACAGGTACACACACACACACACACACACACACACACACACACAATACATCATCCAAAGCTAGGCATGGTGTCTGTAATTCCAGCCTGGGAAGTAGAGACAGAAGGGCCAGGAGTTCAAAGTCATTGCTAGCTACCTATTTACTTCAAGACTAGCCTGGGCTACATGAGACCCTGTCTCATCAACAACAACAAAAATCATACATCATCTAGGGCTTTGAAAGTGCTAGGCAAAAGTTTCGCCATTGAGCTATACCTCCATCCAAAGATTTTTTTCAACCGTGTGTGTGTGTGTGTGTGTGTGTGTGTGTGTGTACTCCACAGCTGACTTTCTGTGTGTGTGTGTGTGTGTACTCCACAGCTGACTTTCTGTGTGTGTGTGTGTACTCCACAGCTGACTTTCTGTGTGTGTGTGTGTGTGTGTATTCCACAGCTGACTTTCTGTGTGTGTGTGTGTGTACACCTCCACAGCTGACTTTCTGTGTGTGTGTGTGTGTGTACACCTCCACAGCTGACTTTCTGTGTGTGTGTGTGTGTGTACTCCACAGCTGACTTTCTCTGTGTGTGTGTGTGTGTACTCCACAGCTGACTTTCTGTGTGTGTGTGTGTGTACACCTCCACAGCTGACTTTCTCTGTGTGTGTGTGTGTGTGTAACCACAGCTGACTTCCTGTGTGTGTGTGTGTGTGTGTGTGTGTGTGTGTGTACACTAGCACAAATGTACAAGCAGGTTTGTGCAGGTGGAGGACAGTGGTCAACCACAGGTGTTTTTTCTGTCTGTCTTTCTTTCTTACTGTCTATCTAAACTTTATTTCTCCTCCTAGAATATTCAGTTCATTCAAGATTTTAAAAAGGTCACTGTGGACTGGGCATGTAGATCAGTGGTAAGAAACTTGCCTAGCACAGGCAACACCCTAGGTTTGAATGCCAGCAGCACAAAAAGTCATAAAATCTCATGAAAATAGAGCTGGGTATGTCTTCTTACAATTGGGTCTGGAGATATATGTACTGAAATGCATACATATGGATACTAACTTTCAATATAATATTCTTATGGAATTCTTTTTTTCTTAACTTTTTGAGTTAGCTTGCATCTCAATGTGATGGCCCAAGTTCCTTCAGTATCTTCATGAAGGTTTCTCCCCCATTGGAAGAATTCTGGTTCGATGGTTTTCCATGGTACAATCTGATTGTAGCCTCAGGACCTATCCCGTGTGAACCGTCTGATGCATACTGAGTTGAGACTTTCTGCTGAAGGCACACTAGTGTTTTCCTCCTGTATGGATTCTCAAATGTAATCTAAGAGTTGATCTCTGACGGAAAGTTTTCCCACACTCAGTACACCCGTACGTTTTCCCCAGTGTGAGTTCTCATATGGATGATTATCTGTGAGTTCTAGATAAATGATTTTCTGCATTGACCGCACTCACTCACAGCAGTTTTTCCCCTGATGTATAATGAGGTTTGGTTTCTTTTCTTGGTTTTGTTTTGTTTTGTTTTGTTTTTCAGGACAGGGTTTCTCTGTATTGTTTTGGAGACTGTCCTGGAACTCACTCTGTAGACCAGGCTGGCCTTGAACTCACAGAGATCTGCCTGCCTCTGCCTCCCGAGTGCTGGGATTAAAGGCGTGCGCCCCGTCAGAGGTTTGGTTTTTAAAGAAGGTTTTCGCACCTTCTTTACGCTCATAGGGCCGCTCTCCTGTGTGAATTCTCAGGTGTGTAGTGAGTTCAAACTTCTGAGCAGACATCTTTCTACATTCATCGCGTTCATACAGCTTCTTCTCCATCTGGGCTCTCTGGTGCACAGTGAGGTTTGACTGGTGGGTAAATGCTTTTCCACACTCAGAACATCAAATGGGTTTCTTTCTGGTGCGAATTCTCTGTCATTTGATGAGGGTTGCCTTATGGGAGAAGGTTTTCTTACACACATTCCATTCATAGGGTTTTTCTCCTGTGTGTATCCTCTTATGGCTAATGAGGAATGACTCGAAGGAGAAGGCCTTGTCGCAGTAGACAAAAGGCTGACTAAATTCTTAATTTTCTCATGTTTAAAGATGACTTCTCTATGGCCTTTCCATTCCCATTATAGTCAGAGTATCCTACTCCAGCATGGGGCTTCTCTTATTTCAGATACAGACATGGTTTCCCAAATCCATTGCACTCCTTCTTACACAGCTTCTACTACTAAGAAAGTCTGAGTTATATTTCACAGGTTTTTTTTCATATAATCATCTTCTTCAATTGGTGGTTGGCTCTTGAGGGTTGTAAGTGGCCTCGTCTACTCACCTGGGTCTCTGGGTCCTCTCCACCTGGTCGTTGGCCCTCTGCACTTCCACTGGAAGACAGCTGCTGTAGTTCTCCAGCAGTGCGCCCATGTGTAGAACCCTCTGGGAGGGGTCCAGTTGCTCCCACTCCTCCTGGGTGGAGCCCACAGTTACAGCAGTGAATGAAACTGATCCCTGGGACCCCGTCATTTTCTGTGGTTGGGGTTAAGGCACAGAAGCATGAAGGCACACTCTCCCTGAGGCTGAAAGGGCTGATCCTGTCTCCATGAGCTCTCACCAAGCCTCAGACTGTATAACCTCTCCTCAGCGTGGCTGGAGAATGAATGTCACTTGTTCTTTCTCTCTTTCAGTTTCCTTTTGGAGACAGGGTTTCTCTGTGTACCTCTGGCTGTCCTGGAACTAACTCTGTAGACCGGGCTGGCCTTAAACTTCCAAATGGTGGGATTAAAGATGTCCGCCCGGCTCGGGATTTTTTTCTAAAGCACTGTCCATCCAGTGAGACAAAGTCTCTCGTTGTATGGCACCTCCCTCCACACTGATCCTCATCCCCTGTAGTAAAATGTGCCGACTGGCAGCACCGCCTTGTTGAGACGGCTGGGGAAGGGGTTGTAGGGGTTGGCTGGAGCTGGCAGTGAAGCATTCCCAGCTTATCTTGAGGATGCAACTCAAACTTTGTGGCGTGTGTACTGGTGAGCAGGAATGAAGACCTGGGGAGAGGGAAGGGCTTGAGGAGATGGGGGCACCACGGTAGGCAACCACATCACCGTATTCCCCACTTTGGCTGCTACAGCAATCCCTGGGCTTCCAGACAATCCAAGTGGGCCACCAGCAGGCTGAAATGTTCATCGTGGAACAAACCTTACACTCTGAAGAGGGCATTCCCTTCTCCTGCCAGTTCTACTTGCTCTCTGATGGGTGAGCCACTGGTGGGGAGGACCAGGGGGACACTGTCATGTAACATAGGAGTGTTCAGGCCATGAGGAAAGAACATTCATGGGTAGAATCCAGCAGGGGGTCACTATTGTCCCCAGGATACTGCCGGGACATTTTGTCACTGTGATCTGGGTGTACCTTTGCTTTGTCCTTCTCATTTGCTTTAAAAAAAAAAGTGAGCCCAGGCTAGCCTCAAATGCACAGGGTTTCTCTTTAGCTTTGGAGCCTGTCCTGGAACTCGCTCTGTAGACCAGGCTAGACTTGAACACACAAAGATCTGCCTGTCTCTGCCTCCTGAGTGCTGGAATAAAAGGCGTGTGCCACCACTGCCCAGCTGATACGCATTACTTTTCAAGGCAAGGCTGGATGCTTGCCATTATCTGGACAGGACTCAAGAAATACAAAGATAAGGAGAGGAAGCAGAGTAAACCAGGGACCTCAAGGCAGCTGTCATGACAACACACCACAGATGAGCCTGGACAGGAGCTCACACCTGTCATCCCAGATGAGACAGGAGGATGATCCTAAGTCTGAGGACCATCTACAGTAGAAAGAACTCCTCCAAAAAAGGCAGGCCCAAGTTAAGGGGTGGCTCGGCTGAGAAGGTGATGAGGGAGCTTCCTGCCAAGTCTGATGACCTGAGTTCAATTCCTGGAACCCCCAGAGTAGAAGGAGAGAACCAAATCTCCAAGTTGTCTCCTGACCTCTACATAAGCATGGGCATCACACACACACACACACACACACACACACACACACACACACCAAGGATAAATTAATTTTTTTAAGAGACCAGATGATTTAAGCAATGGCCAGCAGGGTTGGTTCCTGGTGAGATCTCTGGTGACTGCTACCACTCTTCCTCTCTTTAGGGTGTCAGTGGGAAGACAGCTCTCTCTGCTTTCTGTTTCTGTTATGAGGACACCAATCCTCTGATTAGAGCCCCACCATTATGTCCTTCATTTGACCTTAGTCGTTCCCCAGAAGACTCTCATCACACTGGGGGGTAGGTGGGTAGGTGAGGGAGAGCCTCACTCATGATGCTCAACGTCATTGTCGTTAGTTCGGTGGTATAGGAAGACTCTCCCCAACTTGTGTATCGTCCCGCAGGCACCTGGCTAAGAGAATCCAGGTGGGCTCTCCAGGGTGTTGTATCATCACCAAGATGCCCCTCTTGAGGGAAGAGGGTAAGTGGCTCTGGACAGGGTGGGACAGTAAAGGGAGGGTGGGAGGAGCCTGGTCTCTTTTGTTTGGGAAGGACCCAGGGCTCCGGGTGGGACAGGATCTTTGAGTCGGGTGGAGAGGAGGCAGCCCTCCAGCCTCAGGCTCCAAGCGTTAGGCGGGATCTCTGCCATGGGTCTCTCAGCAACAAAGCCCATACTTGAGATTTCCTGGGGTCCCCCTGTGAATGCGAGTGGTGGGTACACAGTTGCCTTGCTCACTCCACTCAGATGTGATTGAGCCTCCGCCCCAGTTTGCTAAGAAGCCCCTGGTGTGGGAGGAAGACATGGAGCTATACTCGAAATTCCTGAACCGGAAGGTGAGAAGCGGCTGCAGCCAGCTAGGGGTCCACCTGTTTTCCTACTGTGGACGGGGAGTGCGAAAATGAGCATGTCCGGGAGATAAGGGGTCCCAGCCCAGCACTCCTTGCTAATCGCATGCGCCCCATGCCCCGCCAGGAGCAGCTACGCCTCAGCCACACCAGCTTTCTGCGGCAGCACCCCGAGGCCCAAGCGCTGATCTCCGACTTCCTGCTCTTCCTGCTGCTCCGCAGGCCGGAGGATGTGGTCACCTTCGCCGCCGAGCACTTTGGGCCCTTCGCGAAGCTGCGCCCGCCGATCCCTGCCCTACGATCCTCACACCGGCCTAACCCTTTCCGCTCGCTGGAGGAGGAGGAAGAG
Organism: Mesocricetus auratus; assembly: GCF_017639785.1. NCBI lineage: Eukaryota > Metazoa > Chordata > Mammalia > Rodentia > Cricetidae > Mesocricetus > Mesocricetus auratus. The sequence goes on along the minus strand of NW_024429194.1, from coordinate 34,088,473 downwards.
GAGGAGGAAGAAGAGGAGGAGGAGGAGGAGGAGGAGGAAGAGGAGGAGGAAGAAGAGGAGGAGGGAGAGGAGGGAGAGGAGGGAGAGGAGGGAGAGGAGAAGTACTATTACACCGACTACGGTGACTACTACTTCGATGATGAAGACAACAAGGATGATAATGACGACGACGACAACGTCAACGACGAAGACAGCGACAACGATAACGACGATGACATCGATGAAGTCGAGCAGGATGACAACGATGAAGTCGAGCAGGATGACAACGATGAAGTCGAGGAGGATGACAACGATGAAGTCGAGGAGGATGACAACGATGAAGTCGAGGAGGATGACAATGATGAAGTCGAGGAGGATGATGGCGACAACCAGGATTTGGATCTGGAAAAGGACTAGGCAGACAGAGCTAAGAGCGGGAGACTGGGACTGATCCGGTCGGGTATCCAGGCTGCGGGTTCCTTTCCCCGGTGCTACCCGGTCAGCAGGGACTGCCTCTGGCTAGCATCTCTTGTCAAAAATGCAAAGCTGTAATTTTGTTTACCCAGCTAATTTCATCCTTTCTTCCTAGATGCTATTTTCACAGTTATGGCCATTTCAGAGAAAGGAAAATTAAGGCCTGTAGTAAGATGTGTTGGTTCATACACATCCCTAACCAGCACTCAGGAAGCTGACACAGGAACTGCTGTGAGTTTCAGGCAAGCTAGGGCTATGCACCAAGACCCTGTTTCAACTAGGCCCAAACCACCAAAAAATCCTAGCACTTGGCAAAGAAGCAAGTGGATCTCTTCAGTTCCCTTCAGAGCATTTGAGTCCTGTGTGGGCTCCGTAAGATCCTGTAGGGAGGGGAGCAAGATTTTTTTTTTCGAGACAGGGTTTCTCTGTGGCTTTGGAGGCTGTCCTGGAACTCGCTTGGTAGTCCAGGCTGGTCTTGAACTCACAGAGATCCGCCTGCCTCTGCCTCCCGAGTGCTGGGATTAAAGGCGTGCGCCACCAACGCCCGGCAGGGAGCAAGATTTTAACCTGGGGTTAGCCAGGAAAGCCTGCAGTGGCACCCTGAATCTGGACATAATCACCGCCACCTAGAAAAGAATGCACAGAAAGAATGAAGAATGTGAGGGGGGACACGAAACACCCCAGCTCAGCTTCTCAATGCTACAGGCCCTCCACCACTCACCAACACACACGAGACTCCCGCAGGCTGGGCAAGGGATCCCCAGCCTCTCGTTGAGAAGAAAAAAAAGAATAGACAGATACCCATCACTACCCCTAGGTTCCTTGCTTGCCCCCAGCTCTGGCCTGCTGCTGGCTGTGGGCAAGTCCTCTGAGGTGGTTGGTAGTTGGGGTGCAGGCACTGTGCCTCCGTTAATGCTTCTGGTCATCGGCCATCAGCCCCACTACTTTGAAATGGGAGAACTCCAGGATGTAATGAATAGTATGAGTCTTGGCTGCAAGGCTGAGGAATATTGAGAGAAGGCAGTGTCTGTCTCTCAGAGCAGTCACTTCAGAAGACTTCACAGAGAGCTGCCACTTATTTTGGTTTTGGTTTTTGAGACATGGTTTCTCTATGTAACAGCCCTGGCTGTCCTAGAACTAGCTCTGTAGACAAGGCTGGCCTCGAACTCACAGAGATCCAAGTGCCTCTGCCTCCTGAGTGCAAGCGACACCACTGCCCAATGAGCTTCGCAAAAAAAATTTTTATGTCCATCCCCCCCCTTTATATAAAAAAGAAATGCTTTCACAAGCTGGGTGGTGGTAGTGCAAGCCTTTAATCCCAGCACTTGGGAGGCAGGGGCAAGTGGATCTGAGTTCAAGTACAGCATGGTCTACCAAGCTAGTTCCAGTACAGCCAGGGCTACACAGAGAAACCTGGTCTTGAAACCTACTACCCCCAAATTCATAACAAAAGGGGGATAAACCCATAACCAATAAAAATCATCTCAGTTTCTCTATATAGAGGTCTGCACGTACACACACACACACACACACACACACACACACACACACACTTGTTTTTATTATTCTGGGGACAGAACCCAGGACCTCACATATACTAGGCAAGCACTTTACCACAGGACTTAATCCTAGTCCCTGTCGAGAATTTTTCAATAGTTTTTTTTTTATATATAATTCCAATGGTTTAGCAAAATGAAACCATACCGGTAACACATGTTTGCTAGTTATTAATTGGATACTTAACTGTATTATTGAAAATTTTCAGATATTACTCATGAAGCTGAAGTATCCCTAGATCCCACTACAATTCCATTGAATTTTGAAACATTATTTCATGTGTTCAAGCTGACATTTCTGGGGCTGGAAAAATGGTTCAACAAGTAAAAGTGCAATCTGTACAAGGCTGAATACCCAAGTTTCATAATTGGAACCCACATGGAAAGCTGATGTGGCTAAGCATGGTGGCACATGCCTATAATCCCAGCACTCGAAAGCAAAAGCAGCTGGATCTCTGTGAGTTCAAAGCCAGCCTGATGCCTGCATGGTAAGTTCCAGAGCAGTCAGGGCTGCATGGTGAGGTCCTGTCTCACAAACAAACAAAAAAAGCTGAATATGGTGCCTTGAATCTGCAATCCAACCACTTCTGTGGCAAGACTGGAGTCAGAGGGCTGCAGAGATGGCTCAGTGGTTAAGAGCACTGGCTGCTCTTCCAGAGGACCCAGGTTCAGTTCCCAGCACCCACACGGCAGCTCACAACTGTCTGTGACTCCATGTCCAGGAGATCTGGCACCCTCACACAGGCAGACGATCAGGCAAAACACCAATGCAGTAGAAATGAGAGAGACCCTGCTCAATGAGGTAAAAGATGGAACCAAACACACACCACACGTGGGCACCTGTACACACACACACACACACACACACACACACACACACTGCTCATCCATCAGTATATTTAGCTTATTTTTGTTTGTTTGTTTGCTCTATGGACAGTCCCATCATGTACTCTAGGCTAGCCTCAGCCTTTCAACTGTTGGGATTAGAGGTGGACACCACCATCCCCAGTCTATTAATGTGTTTAGAATATACATCTAATATCATACAGCCTTCTGTTTTCCTGCTTCCCTGTATGTTGGTAGGGATCCAACACAGAGCTTCATGCATGCTAAATACACACTCTAACACTGAGGAACATACACCATTTTCTTTGTTATTCTTTGGTCCTTTTTCTTGGGGGAGCATTTGTTCTAAAGACTCTGTTTTAAAACTATTACGCAGTTTTATTATGTGTTTTTAAGAAGATTAAACTCAAGGAAATTAGGGTGTGTGTGGTTTGGTTTGGTTTCTAAGACAGCTTTTTTTGTTTGTTTGTTTTGTTTTTTGAGACAGTGTTTCTCTGTATTGCTTTGGAGGCTGTCCTGGAACTCTTAGATCAGGCTGGCCTCGAACTCACAGAGATCCGCCTGCCTCTGCCTCCCGAGTGCTGGGATTAAAGGCATGCTCAACCAACACCCGGCTCACACTGGCCTCGAATTCACGGAGTAGTCAAGGACTACATGGAACTTTTGATCCGCTTGCCTCCACCTCCCAAGAACTAAGATTATGGGATCACCACACTTGACCTGGATTTTATACTTTGATACAATGTCTCCCTATGTCACTCAGACTGGCCCAGCCCAGTCTTTTATTCTTTATTTTGATGCTGTATTGTATTCAATCAACTTCCCTCTCTCTCTCTCTCTCTCTCTCTCTGAGACAGAGTTTCTCTGTGTTAATAGTCCTGGCTGTCCTGGAACTCACTCTGTAGACCAGGCTGGCCTCGAACTCACAGAGATCCGCCTGCCTCAGCCTTCTGAGTGCTAGTGTACCATACCACCACCCAGCCCTCAACTTCTCTTTTTTGATATTAGAAACATTGCTGCATTGCCCATCCCTGTGGCTCTGTCTTTATATACATTAACATTTTTGTTTGTTTTTGAAACAGAATCTATAGCTCTGGTGGGTTTAGAACTCACTGTAGCCAGTTGTGTAGTACACACCTTTAATCCTAGCATTGGGGTGGTTTAATGGCAGGGGGCTCTCTGTGAGTTCCAGGCCAGCCTGGTCTACATAGAGAGAATTCACTGTGTGGAACAGCAGGCTGGCCTTGAATTTGTGACCCCTTCTGCTTCCATCTCCTGGGTGCTGGGACTGCAGGTATGGACCAGAACACCTGGGTTAGCCATTACTTCCTTAGAGGCTCACTCTGATTAATGGAATTATTGAATTGCTTTGGAGGCTTTTAGCATATTGCATATTATACATTTGTATTGCTTTTGTCAAGGGCACATAGGCATTTCAGGAAGAGGAAGTGACCCCAGCAAAAGCAAATAGGAAAGCGGACCCATCCAACACAGCTTTTCTACCGAGCCAGGCATGATGACGTGGTCCTGGAACCCAGTCTATTTCAGAGCCTGAGGCAGGAGGAAGACAAAGTCAAGGATTATTTGGGGTACAGAGTGAATTCTAGGGCAGCCTGAACAACTTAGTTAGGTCTTGTCCCAAAATAAGAAGTTAAAAAAAGTTTGGGGGGCGTTATGCTGGGGACATAGCTCAGTGGTAGAGGGCCTAGCTAGTACCACTGAGGACCTAGTACTGCAAACCAAAACTGAACAAACACAGGCTATCTATCCTTTTGAAGGTGCAGACTCATCCTCTGTTGTCTTCCTTTACTAATCCTTTGACTGAATCTTGTGTTTCCTGAAAACCATCACCATGATGAAACCACCCCCTGCTTAATTGGGACTTCTCCTTTTGAAACTGCTCTGCTGTTTAATCACCACAAATGGCCTGTCGTTTAGATACACTACATGAAAAGGCTTTGCTGACCGAATTAGTCCATCAAGACTATTATAAGAAAATATCCTGGGGCTGAAGAGTTAGTTGGCTTAGCAGTTAAGAACTCTTGTTCTAGCCGGTGGTGGTGGCACGCCCCTTTAATCCCAGCACTCGGGAGGCAGAGGCAGGTGAATTTCTGTGAGTTCGAGGCCAGCCTGGTCTACAGAGTGAGTTCCAGAAGAGAACTCTTGTTCTTTGGAAGGACCCAGGTTTGATTCCTAGCACCCACATGAAGGTTCATCACTTTTTTTCTTCTTTTGATTTTTTTTGAGACTGGGTTTCTCTGTGTAGCTTTGGAGCCTGTCCTAGAACTCGCTCTGTAGACCAGGATGGCTGCGAACTCACTTGCCTTTGTTTCCTGAGTGCTGGGATTACAGGCATGTACCACCACTACCCGGTGGCTCATAGCACCAGGAAGGCACGTGGTGCACAGACGTGCGTGCAGGCACTCATATGAATAAAATAAATCTAAAACATTAAATGAGAAAAGAAAATACCTCAAGTCCAGTATGGTGGACACACTTTTAACACCAGCACTTGGGAGGCTGAGGCAGGAGAACCTTGAGTTCAAAGTCAACATGTTGATGAAGGGAAACCCTGTCTCAAATGTGTGTGTATACATATGATATATATATGTGTATATATATATATATATATATAAGAAAATGAAAACAAATTACCTAAACTGTGAAATCTACAGGCAACAGAAGCAGAAATTTAGCCAGGCAAGGTGGTATACACCATGATTGTGTGTGTGTGTGTGTGTGTGTGTGTGTGTGTGTGTGTGTGTGTGTTCATATGTGAATATGCAATGTCCTCAGCATCCAGAAGAGGTTGTCAGATCCCGTGAAGCTGGAGTCACAGGCAGTTGTGAACAGCCTGGTATAGGTACTGGGAACTGAACTTGAGTCCTCCACAAAAGCAGTTCCCCTTACTTGCTTGTTGGTTTGTTTACTTGTTTTTTTGTTTGTTTGTTTTGTTTTATTTTGGGAGACCTTGAGAGAGGGACTCAAGAAGCATAGGCCAGCCACCTGACCTGTACCTCTTGGATTCAGGTATGAGCCACTGCTCCCTGTTTATGCTGAGGACAGAACCCACTAGACAAGCACTCTACCAAATGAGCTACGTGCTCAGTCAGCCCCTCAAAGCTCGGTCATAAGGGCAACGAGCTCATTCATGATTGTAGAGTCCTTGAGACCTAATAACACTCCCAAGGGTCCTGCCTCTTAATACTATCATCAACTTGGTAGTGACTTTAACACATAAATGTTGTGAGGCCATGAATATTTTGATGATAATGGTGAGCAAACCTAAGGAGTCACTGTGAGCATCAGTGTTCATGACATTCCGAATTCCATAGAACTGATGTAGACCACCACAATTACAGTCCAGACTGGTCTTAATTTCACTTTGTAGCCCAGGTTGATCTTGAACTTAGGGTGCTCTTCCTGTATCCTCTGCCCAAGTTCCATAATGGTTGGCATGTAGTACTACGCCCAGCCAGCATGATATTTGGGGTGTTATCTGTATTATCTAATGCATCAGAATTCCATGATGTTCTAATCCCAAGTTACATTCCATTCCATGTCCACACTATATTGTATTTATCCATGTGTTGACAGACACTTGGGTATTTTCCATTCCTGGGTGAATAATGTTCCTAGGAACTGATGTTCAAATATCTGTTTGCATTTCTGGGTTTTTTTTTGTTTGTTTGTTTTTGTTTTGTTTTGTTTTTTGAGACAGGGCTTCTCTGTGGCTTTAGAGGCTGTCCTGGAACTAGCTCTTGTAGACCAGACTGGTATGGAACTCACAGAGATCTGCCTGCCTCTGCCTCCTGAGTGCTGGGACTACCACCACCCAGCTGCATTTCTGTTTTTCACCATAGTTGGAATACTGACATTGATTCAATTTCATGGACCATTATCCTGGACCATAATATCCTCACTTTCTCTTAGACTCATTAGCTGTGGAAGGGTGCATGGACATGTGGGTATATTAAGCCCTGTAAAGTTGGTTCATATGTGGTTTCCATATCTACCACATCACAACACCACAAGCCTGCTTCAAGTGACTTCTACAACCACATCCATCCTCCACCTGATCTATCCCTGACCTGGGGCAACCACAGATCTGATCTTCCTATCTTGAATGCTTCCATTGTAAAAGTGCTATCTAAACAGGAAAACAGGGGCTGGGGCAATGGCTCAGTGGATAAGAGCATTTGCTCTGCCAGCATGAGGACCTGAGTTCTAATCCTTAGCATCCATATAAAACGTCAGACATGGCTGCAGACAGAGAATAAAACACTTGATATCTTTGTTTTGGGCTCTGTATGAGCTGGGCTCTGTCACACACATGCATATACTACACATCAACACACCTACCGTCCCCAAGGTCTCTCTCTCTCTCTCTCTCTCTCTCTCTCTCTCTCTCTCTCTCTCTCTCTCTCTCTCTCTCTCTCTCATATCTCCAAACACACACACACACACACACACACACACACACACACACACACACACACATGGATACCAGGCAGGTGTGATACGTACCTATAATCTCAGCACTCAGGATGCAGAGGTAGGAGGATTGTGAGTTTGAGGCCAGCTTGAGCTACCTACATTCTGTCTTGAAAAATCCAAGGATGAAGCTACAAGTCAATGGTGGGGCACTTGCCTAGTGTGTGCAAGGCTCACCTGGAACTCACTATTTGTCTTAGTCTCTGGAGTACTAGGGTTGAAGACATGTGCTACCACGGTGAACTAAGGGTAAACTTTTGATAGTGATCCCCCCTTTTTTAACCTAAGCACATGGTATGCCAGCGCTCTACACTAAACTGCTCCCCTACTGCGATTTGATTTTACTTTTCATTTAGAGACAAGGTTTCACTAGTTTGTTTGGACCTTAAACTCAATTCTGCAGCCCAGGCAGGCTTTGGACTGGACTTTTCATTCAGTGTAACTTCCTGAAGATTTATCCACGTTGTTATATGTAGTAACAATTTGTTTCTTTTACTGCCAAGCAGTGATTCACTCACCAGCTGATGGACAGCTGGGGTAATTCCAGCTTTGGGCTATTACAAATAATGTTGCTATAAACTCCATGTACAGGCTTTTGTTTGGACAAATGTTTAATTTCTCTGGGGCAAATGCCCAAGGATTCATTCTGTGGTATGGATGCAGCATTCACCCTTGGCAGGACCTGAGAAATATTTTCCTCTGAGATCCTCGAAGGCATACAGGAAGGACAGATGGACTCTCTGACTCCCTCCCTCACATTAGGTCAACTCATGGCCCTTGATCTTCAGACTGAGATGAAAGGCCTGACTGTATGAGTGTGTGTGTATGAGCATTTGTGTGTGTGTGTGTATGAGCATGTATATGTGTGTGTATGAGCATGTGTGTATGTGAGCATTTGTGTGTGTGAGAGTGTGTGTGAGAGAGTGTGTGAGTGTGTGTGGTGTGTGTGTGTATGAACATTTGTGTGTGAGTGTGTGTATGAGCATTTGTGTGTGTGAGAGTGTGTGTGAGTGTGTGTGGTGTGTGTATGAGCATTTGTGTGTGTATGAACATTTGTGTGTGAGTGTGTGTATGAGCATTTGTGTGTGTGAGAGTGTGTGGTGTGTGTGTATGAGCATTTGTGTGTGTGTGGTGCGTGTGTGTATGAGCATTTGTGTGTGTGAGCATTTGTGTATGTGTGAGTGTGTGTATGAGCATTTATGTATGTGTGAGTGTGTGTGGTGTGTGTATGAGCATTTGTGTGTGTATGTATGTATGAACATTTGTGTGTGTGAGCATTTGTATGTGCATGTATATATATGTGTGTGTATGTGTGTGTATGAGCATTTGTGTGTGTATGTGGTGTGTATGTTTATGAGCATTTGTGTGCGTATGAGCATTTGTGTGTGAGTGTGTGTATGAGCATTTGTGTGTGTGAGCATTTGTGTGTGTGTGAGCATTTGTGTGTGTGTGAGCATTTGTGTGTGTATGAGCATTTGTGTGTGTATGTATATATGTGTGTGTTTATGAGCATTTGTGTGTATATGTGGTGGGTGTGAGCATTTGTGTGTGTGTGGTGTGTGTGTATGAGCATTTGTATGTGTATGTATATATGTGTGTGTTTATGAGCATTTGTGTGTGTGTGTGATGTGTGTGAGCATTTGTGTGTGTGTGAGTGTGTGTGTATGAGCATTTGTGTGTGTGTGGTGGTGGGGGGGCTACCATGAGATGTGACCACTAATACCCAAAAGGCAGGAAGTGCCTGCAATCAGATAAATTTGGGGTACCTGGAACAAGACCAGAGGTATTATGCATCACAGGGTAGCCAGGAGAGGAACAAGGGTCAAAGCTGTGGGTTACCAGCCCCTTCCGCTACCACTGGCCACTTCTGCGTTTGGTGTTTCGAAACACCAAATGTGTGAAATTGTGGGCATGCACTTGGTGATGCAGAGATGGGAGTCTGACCAGGATGGGAAGGGTGCGGGTTCCCCCACTCTTACTCACTTGTACCAGCACCCATAGAAGGGGACAGATTGAGAAGCTGCTGGGCCTGCTGTTCACACACAGACTGTATCAGACACCTGCGTCCTCATGATTCGTGAGTGATGACCTCTAGGGACCTACTGTGATTTGAGTGGGGGAGGGTGAATGAGGAGACCAAGAGACTTGAGGCAGCAAGTCTGTGGGGCTCTGGCCTGCCAGACACACTGGAGTCAGGTGCTTCTGTGGATTAAAGCTGATGGGGGAGGCAGAGCATGGGGCCCCAGCAAGTTGGGGACCTTGGCTTGCCCTTCCCTGGGCCTCACATCTCACAAATCCCCTGACTCAGAAGATTTGGATTGGAGAAGCTCTGTGCTCACTGGGAGGGAAGTGATTCTTGAAACCTCTGCTTGACACAGGGATGGAATGACCAGTCGCAGTGGGTGGACCGGGTGGAGGAGGCAGGTAGCTTGAATCCTAGGCTCTTGAGAGAAGCACACACCCGCCTAGCATCCTGGGGTCCCTCACAGGTAACAAGAGTCCCCAGAGGCTGAGCAGGCCTAGCTATGGCTCCATTTCCAGCCTGCCTGGCACAGCACCTCCAAAAGTGCCTCCCCAGGAGACCTACTTGAGCGAGAAGATTCCCATCCCCAGCACAGAGCAGGTAGGCATGCTGGGAATGTTCTGAGAGCTTTCTGGGTCTTCCAGATGCTCTGAGGACTTGCAACATCTTCTTTGACCCGAGGCAGTAGTTAACTGGGTATTCTGTAGTTACTTGAAAATGTCAAATGGTTCTCAAGAGAACCCCAGCTTTCCGGTGAGGGGAGAGACAGCCTGGAGGATGTTTTAGCGCTGGATGAAGGGACCAGGCAGGGGAATGCAGAGTAAAGAGAAGCATCAGGCTGATTCTAGGATGCTGCCACCCCGTCTAGCCATGATCTTTCTTCTTATAATGTATTACGTTTATTTGCTTATCTGTGTGCATTTGCATATGTGTGTGTAGGTGTGTCCAAGCTATAGCATGCATGTGGGGGCCAGAAGATAACTTGTGGGTTTCAGGCTTGGTGTCAAGGGCTTTTACCCTCTGGGTACTCAGTCTCAGTCTCTATAGCCACAGTCTAAGCAGATTCCTAGGCTGACTGGCCAGACACAGAAATAGGGTCGAGTGACTGAGACCTCAAAGTGGTCCCCAGAGAGAAGGGCGTGTGGTGTGAGAAAGGCTGGGGAGGGAACAGCTGAAGCAGGGAGATTTAACGACAACATGGTCCCTCTCTGGGACTCCGAGGTCTGTAGACAAGCCTGCAAGAGCTCACGTGCTAGTCAGCTGCAGAATGTGACCCTTCCAAAAGGCAGCACCACGGTGACTCAGCACATCCCACTGGTGCCTCAGGGTTGGGGGCAGCACTGGGTGGGCAGGGCTGGCCAGCCTGGGCTGAAGATGCCTGCTGAGTCCAGTGGAGGGGCTGGCCAAGGCCAGCCAAAACCACCCCGCTAACTAAGACGGCCCGATTCTGCTTACTCCTCCAGGGCACATTCAGCCTGAGGAAACTGTGGGCTTTCACGGGGCCTGGCTTCCTCATGAGCATTGCTTTCCTTGACCCAGGGAACATTGAGTCGGACCTTCAAGCTGGTGCGGTGGCTGGATTTAAAGTACTCAATCTGAGCCTCTGTGCTGGCTTTGTGGGGAGGGCGGTGTCTTGGCTAAGAGAGTGAAGACCCCAGTTCTCCATGGCAAGCTGCATGGGTGGTTTGCCTGGGAACAGGGTTAAGTTCAAGTGGGGAGAGGCGGGTAAGGGGTGGAGGGTGGGGAGTGGGGGGCTGGGTGGTTGGGGGTAGGGTGATGTCGGTGCTCCCAGGGAAGCCCCTCCAGAAAGAAGGTCTTCCCACCCCGCCCATCCCTGTCCAGGAGGCACTGCTTTGACTGAGGCTCCTCTTGCTCTTTCCCAGCTGCTCTGGGTGCTGCTCTGGGCCACTGTGCTGGGCTTGCTCTGCCAGCGGCTGGCTGCCCGGCTAGGTGTAGTGACAGGCAAGGACTTGGGTGAAATCTGTCATCTCTACTACCCTAAGGTGAGCCGGGAAGAGGCAGAGGGAGGGGTCATGGATGGGAAGCACCTACAGGTCTCAATCCCTGAGCAACTGTTTATAGCTTCCCCAACAAAATAAATACATCATCAGTTCCCAGGCATCACAGGTCCAGCTGGCTAAGGAAAACACAGGTTCAATTCATAGCAGCTCAGGGATAGTCACCGCTGGGCTGGGGATCTTGAGTATTGTTGATGTCCACTCAAGACCGCCAAAATATCACCATGAGATATTTCAAAGGGAAGTTTGTTTTATTGATTCACTTGTGTCTTGTGTGTTTGTTGCACAATTGGAGATTAAACCCAGGAGCTCCTGATGCTAAGATGAGCAATCTACCACAGAGCGACTCTCCAGCCCCTTTTTCAAATTTAACCCTTTCAGGAGTCAGAAGGGCTGGAAGTGCAAGGGCAAAAAGTGTCACTAAAGCTGATAACCCCTTCCCCACACCATAAGTGCCCCAAAGCAGCCTAGAAGCTTGCAGCCCGGCTTAAGTCACCATGAGAACACCTGCAGCCTCATAACCGTCACTGCCAAAAATGCCACCAGGAGCAGGGGAACCCATTTCTCTCAATATCTATTGGAATTAATCTGTATCTGCTGCTAAAACGAAGTCCTTGAAGCTGGATCATCTGGTAGGATATATATATATATATACATATATATATATATATATCCAGGTTTAGTAATAATGCACTCCTTTAATCCCAGTATTCAGGAGGCAGAGACAGGTAGCTCCCTGTGAGTCTGGTCTACTTAGTGAACTCTTAAAGAGAGACACACTATCCTATACCCCAGGCCACCCAAAAGAAGAAAGAAAACAAAGGAAAGATTAGTCTGGGTACAACACAATGATGGAGTACATGCCTAGCATCATGTACAAGACCTGAGTTGACTCTCCAGCATAGCAATACAAAAGCGGGGAGGGGGGCAGGACAAAAGTCTGATTAGCTCCCATCTCTACACGTTCAAGGTGCCAATTTCTGCTTGGCTTTATTTGGGGGGTGGATGCATGGGACTGGACCTAGGATCCCCATCAGTGCAGGCAAACACTACCACTCTGAGCTGTGTCCTGGCCATCTTTCTTCTTTGAGACAGGGTCTTACCAAGCTGCCCCAGGCTGTCCTTGAACTTACTCTTCCTCCTGCCTCAGCTTCTGGGGTGTCAGCCCTGTGTCACCAGGTCCGTCTTCTGATCTAAAGGGTTCCACCACATCTCAACATGAGACCAAGCTTCCAGCACACAAACCCTCGTGAGACACAAAGATGCCATAGCAAACTCCTTTAAGTATGTCTTATTTTGTTGTTTTTGTTTACCGAGACAGCGTTTCTCTGGCTGTCCTGAAACTCACTCTGTAGACCAGGCTGGCCTCAAATCCACAACAATCCACCTGCCTGTGCCCCCCCCCCCCCCGCCCAGTGCTGGGATTAAAGATGTGCACCACCACTGCCCAGCTGTCTTATAAAACCAGCTGGTAATGTAAAAGCGTGCAGGCTGCCAATCCTACAGCTCAGTGCAGAGCACCAAAAAGTGAAGCGTACAATGCCACACATCTTGCCTTCTTTTAAGGAAGCAACATTCTCCTCCCCATAGGTGCCCCGGACGGTCCTCTGGCTGACCATCGAGCTAGCCATTGTGGGCTCAGACATGCAGGAAGTCATCGGCACAGCTATCTCCTTCAATCTGCTCTCTGCTGGACGGTATCATGCTAGGGAACCCACCCCAGTCCAAGGCTGGAGGGAGCCACTGTCGCCTCCGGGCCGACGACCTCCCTGTGTCTTATCACACCATTCCTTACATGTAGGGCTGATATGAATCTGCTTCTCAGAATGTAAGGTGACACGTGTAAAGTCACACACATATGAGTCACATGGCACAGGCCAGGGCTCCCTGCCACACCTGGTCCCCCTACCCGGTTTTGCCCTTCCTGGATGTTTACCCTTGTTAGGCACACCCCACTCTCTGCTACCCTAGCTGTCCAGGCCACTTGGGTTCCTGACTCTCCACTGAGGGTAGGAACTGCAGATCTGGGCCATGCTGGGCTGACCTGACCTATGTGGTTTCAGTATCCCCCTGTGGGGTGGCGTCCTGATCACCATCGTGGACACATTTTTCTTCCTCTTCCTGGATAACTATGGTGAGAGAAAATCCCTCTTCTTCGTGGGTGAGAGCGGGTAGGGCTGCTGTCCCCTTTACTCCAGCTGTGTGCCTTGAGCAAGGGCTTCCGGTTTCATCTTCTGTAACACGGGAAAGAACAGCCCAGACGTCATAGGGTTGTGGTGAAGTTTCAATGAGGAAAATGTATGTTAAGCTCTTGGCCCAGTGCCTGGGACAGAGTGCTCAAAACGGCCACTCAAGTGTTTATGTGACAGGAGTTTGGAGTTTGTTTTTTTTTATACTCCTTTGCCTGCCATGCCCCTAGGATTGCGCAAGCTGGAAGCTTTCTTTGGACTTCTTATTACGATTATGGCTTTGACCTTCGGTTATGAGGTGGGAAATCAGAGTTATACCCTTTCCTCAAGATCACTTCTTTCCCTTCCTTTTGGGTAGACTGGGAGGTCTAGGGAAACAGCCCTTAGGCACGCTCCTTGCCCGCCTGTGGGATGGGGTGGAAGGGAGGGTGGGTTTAGTGGGATGACCAAGTTCCCTCCAACAGTACATGGTAGCACGCCCATCCCAGGGAGCGCTTCTTCGGGGCCTGTTCCTGCCCTCCTGCCCGGGCTGTGGTCAGCCCGAGCTGCTGCAGGCAGTGGGCATTGTTGGTGCCATCATCATGCCCCATAACATCTACCTGCACTCAGCCTTGGTCAAGGTGAGCAGAGGGGAGAGAGGGATGAGGAGCCCGTTTCTGAGCCTGGACTCCTGTCTCTTGGGGGACTTAGACAAAAAACAGAGTCATTCTCTGCTGTTCAGTCCACCTGTAATAATGGGTCTGGGGTGTGCTGGGAGCTGGGGAAAGCGTGTAAATCAGTCAAGTCCTTACCCCCCCCAGAAACATCTGCATCTTAGTGTGGGGATACAGACGAGGACAAAGTAAACAAAGGAAGGAATTGTGGATGATGAACGGGGCTCACTAAGAAACAAGCTGAAATCTGGTAGATAGACCGAAGGACGGAAGATGGCGTTGAAATCAGGGAGAGCAGCAAACGCAGAGGTGGTCCTGAGGCAGAGATGAGCCAGACACGTTCAAGATGAAGCATATTGGATGAGGGGGGGCACATCAGGACTGAGTATTGGATGAGGGGGGCACATCAGGACTGAGTATTGGATGAGGGGGGCACATCAGGACTGAGTATTGGATGAGGGGGCACATCAGGACTGAGTATTGGATGAGGGGGGCACATCAGGACTGAGTATTGGATGAGGGGGGCACATCAGGACTGAGTATTGGATGAGGGGGCACATCAGGACTGAGTATTGGATGAAGGGGGGCACATCAGGACTGAGTATTGGATGAGGGGGGCACATCAGGACTGAGTATTGGATGAGGGGGGCACATCAGGACTGAGTATTGGATGAGGGGGGGCACATCAGGACTGAGTATTGGATGAGGGGGCACATCAGGACTGAGTATTGGATGGGGGGCACATCAGGACTGAGTATTGGATGAGGGGGCACATCAGGACTGAGTATTGGATGAGGGGGGCACATCAGGACTGAGTATTGGATGAGGGGGGGCACATCAGGACTGAGTATTGGATGAAGGGGGGGCACATCAGGACTGAGTATTGGATGAAGGGGGGGCACATCAGGACTGAGAGGGACCTCAAAGGCCAGGTGTTCCTTCATTCATGTAACCTGTCACTGCGGACCAGACCTCTGGCAAGGGCAATGATTTAGGAAGGGGACAGTGAACCAGGACCTGAACCAGACTACTTGCTACCTAGGGGGCTTTCAAGGCTCTGTGACTCAGAGGGAACACAGGTATTTGTGGGGGTAGAGAACACTGGGGACCTTTCAGAGACTTTGGTCCTTCCCTCCGCCTCTGACCTTACTAGTCTAGAAAGATAGACAGAAGCCGCCGAGTGGACATTCGAGAAGCCAACATGTACTTCCTGATTGAAGCCACCATCGCTCTCTCTGTGTCCTTCATCATCAACCTCTTTGTCATGGCTGTTTTTGGTCAGGCTTTCTACCAGCAAACCAATGAGGAAGCGGTGAGCCAAACTGTTCCTATGTACCAGCGGGTTTGTGTGTCCGACCCCACCAGCCCTTCAGCTCTGCCGGGGGCTTCGGGTCACACGGTCACATCTCCCAGAGTCTCTGCTGGACTCTGAGTTCTAGGGTCCTCTCTCCTCATCGTCCCAGAAGACAGCTGTCAATCACTTTGCCACAATGGCCGAGCTGTCGCTTTGGTACCGGGCACCACCTGAGAGCCACAGGGTAAAGCGAGCCAGGAGTCCTACACCTTGCTCTTGTAGGTGCCACACCCAGGGACGATGTGACGAGACAGGACGCCAGCTGTCCACCAATGGGTGCTCAGCGAAGTTCAGAGTTGGAACAGTGCAGGGCGGCGGCTATGGGCAGAGATGCAGAATGTCTGGGACTGGTGGGAGCCGGGTCCCTTGACTGCTGCGTCCCTCTGGAGCAGCAGTTGACCTGCTCCTACTGGCTCTGTGGGATCTAGACTTGGGTCTGTCACTAAGAGTAGTCCTCCATCATGGGACTGTCACAGTCCTAGCCAGTGCTACACACTTGCTAAAAGCTGGGTCCTCTGTGTGTGGGTGGGGGTGGGGGTGGGAGGCATCAGGGCAGGAAGCAGCTGGGATTTCCTAATCATTGCACTTGGAAGGCCTTGCTATCTGTCCTGAGTGTGTGAGGGGGGCACCCCTCCCCCCGTGGCTCCCTACTACCCAGCATGAGGGAAGAGGACTCTACAGGGGAACTTCCTATATTCTTGCTTTTTTTGGGGTGGACAGTTTGTTTCGTTGGTTTTGGTTTCTGAGACATGGTTTCTCTATGTGTCACTCTGGCTGTCCGGGAACTCACTCTGTAGACCAGGCTGGTCTTGGAATTACAGAGATCCACCTGCCTCTTTAATCCAGAATGCTGGGACTGAAGGTGTGCCTGTTTTCAAGTTCAGGTGACTCTGCAGGGCTCTTTGAGAAAGAGGGATGTGGGGATGTAGTGGCAGTGCCAGCTCTTACTGACCCCAGAGTCTAGAAGCTCAGCTCCCATGTGAAACTCATAAGAGAAATAAAAACAAGCTGGGCTTGGTGACCATGCCTTTAAACCCAGCATTCTGAAGGCAGAGGCAGGCAGATGTCTATGAGTTCAAAGCCAGCCTGGTCTACATAGGGAGGTTTCAAGACACACAGGGCTTCATAGAGATACTTTGTCTCAAAAAAAGAAAGAAAAGAAAAGGAAAACCATTATTAGCAAAGTATGTCTGGCCAGATTTAGACTGCCATGCTTCAGATTTTAAGTAGATCAGCATCCGGGGTCCTGATTTTCCAAAAGTGAGTTTGTGTTTTCCCACCTCCCTCCTACTGACTTCCGCCCGCAGTTCAACATCTGTGCCAACAGCAGCCTCCACAACTATGCTAAGATCTTCCCTAGGGACAATCACACAGTGTCAGTGGATATTTACCAAGGAGTAAGTGCCACTCAGGCCAGATGTCTGGCCACGCCTTGTTGGGGGTGGAGCCTCTGGCGGGCGTGGCCTCTGCCTGATCTCACCTTCTCCCACTAGGGTGTGATCCTGGGCTGTCTCTTTGGCCCTGCTGCCCTCTACATCTGGGCAGTGGGTCTCCTGGCAGCCGGGCAGAGCTCTACTATGACCGGCACCTATGCAGGACAGTTCGTCATGGAGGTGGGCATGGAGGGCCCACGGGCCAAAGACGGCAGCCACCCTGCCGGAGGCTTGGACGCTGGGCCTTTCTGAGTTGCAGAGGGGCGAGATGACAGACAGAATCCCCAAAGTTGTTCCATATTCAGCAACCAGTTATGGGAATTCTCCCTCTCCCACGCATCCCCTCCCTACCAGCAAGAGTCAGAGCTGCCCCCATTTCCAAGATGGACAGGTGTAGGGGTGAGGCTGGGGGGTCTGAGACAACATAACCACCAGCTCCATCCGGGTGCTCGCTCACTCTCAGGGCTTCCTGAGGCTGCGGTGGTCGCGCTTCGCACGGGTCCTCCTCACTCGCTCCTGCGCCATCCTGCCCACTGTGCTCGTGGCTGTCTTCCGAGACCTGAGGGACCTATCGGGCCTCAACGATTTACTCAATGTTCTGCAGAGTCTGCTGGTGAGACCATGGTCTAAAGAGGAGCACAGGACCCCCCTCCTGGTCCCAAAGAGCTCTCTAGCTTTGACCCTAAACCCTCACAGGATTCCACAGTGACCCTAAGCAGCAAGAGCCCCCACTGTTCCCATTTCACAGATGGGAAAGCTGACGCATGAAGTTAATTGACTGGAGGGAGGCTGAGCTGACATTCAAAGTCCAACAGCCCGAGCCCAGGGCCTTCCATACTCTCTCCTGCTTTAAAAGGGACCCAGATGAGAAAGGCCCAGGGCTCTTAGGGAACTTCCCCGGAGGCGCCCCCTCCCGGCCACTCCAAGGCAGCGTCCTCCAGGCCCCACTGCTCTCCACAGCTGCCCCTTGCTGTGCTGCCCGTCTTGACCTTCACCAGCATGCCAGCGGTCATGCAGGAGTTCGCCAATGGCCTGTGAGTACGCCCCTCCCCAACCAGACCCCAAGCTGCCTGCTGCACTGACTCGCACAGGCAGGAACAATGGTCATCGCCACCATGAAGCCAAGACCCAGTGTGTCACAGCTACTATGGGAACCAGGACTTGGTGGGGGCTCTTTCTAGAACCTGGGTCACACACACCTCTTGTCAAGTTCTGCCAGTGTGGGGTCTGTCTGCTCTGGACCACACAGGCCACACAAGGCGGGTATCTTGCTTCCCTGTCCCCTGTCCCGGGCTAACTGGAGGTCCTGGGGGCAGGGGTGGGTGGGGAGATGATCCAGGAGGTCCAGCTGCAGCCAGCCAGCCCTGAGGATCCTTTCATGCCGCAGGTTGAGCAAAGTCATCACTTCCTGCATCATGGCGCTCGTCTGTGCCATCAACCTCTACTTTGTGGTCAGCTACCTGCCCAGCCTCCCTCACCCTGCCTACTTTGGCCTGGTAGCCGTGCTGGCTGTGGGCTACTTGGGCCTTACTGCCTATCTGGTACTGGGGGCAGCCGAGGGATACGGGAGGGCAGGACAGGGAGGCAGACGGGGTTCTGCGGAGCGCTGGCCTCTCCCTCATTCACGGTCCTTACCCAGGCCTGGACCTGCTGCATCGCCCACGGGGCCACCTTTCTGACCCACAGCTCCCACCAACACTTCCTGTATGGGCTCGCTGAGGAGGGGCAGGAAGATGGGGAGAGCTCTGGGTGAGAGAAAAGCGCACTGGTCCCCTGGATCCAGCAGCCAAGGCAACGGGATGCAGCAAGGCGATTGGAGGTCAGCCACCGGCTTCCTGGATTGAGGGTTTCCCGTCACCCCGAGTGAGGCGTCCTCTTGTGTGCTAGGGACCACACCCATCCAACCAACAATCTACAGTGCCTGCAGCTAGAGATGGCTCTACTGTTAAGAACACTGGCTGCTCTTCCCAGAACTAACATGGTGGCCCTCAAGTGACTGTAACTCCAGTTCCAGGACATCCAGTGCCCTCTTCTGGCCTCCTAGGCTGGCACTAAATACACAAACAAGCAGACAATACACCCAGATACATAAACACTTAAAAAACCAAAACAGTGGGCTGGAGACATGGTTCAGCGGTTAAGGGTACTGACTACTCTCCCAGAGGACCCGGGTTCAATTCCCAGCATCCACATGGCAGCTCACAACTGTCTCTAACTCCAGGATTCACCACCCTCACGCAGACGTACATGCAGGCAAAACACCAATGCACACAAAATAAAAATAAAGAAATTATTTTAAAACACACAAAATAGTGTCTGGTGCTTGATTCCTAAAAGACATCCAAAAACTTTCCGTGCAATCCTGTCACCCTCCTAGACTTAGGTAGTAGGATTTCGGTACCAGACTAGGCAGACCACCTCAAACAAAACAACTCCACGACTCTATTGTCTGACTTGGAAGGTGGAGGCAGGAGGTTTAAGGAGTCACCTTCTTGTTGTAAAGTCCAAGGTCAACCTGGGCTACACAAGAGCCTGTCTCAAGAACGGAGGAGACGCAGCAGAAGCAGCAGCAACCTAACTAACTTGGAGAACCGGAGCTCCCCTCTGTTCTATAGCCAAATCCCGCACCCCTCAAATGTCTGATATCCTCTACTCTCTGTTGTTCCCGCAACCCATTTCCCAGGCAGTAAAACCTAGAAACGGTCTCTTCTCTTTCAGGAACCAGGCCATTAAGTACCCAAAAGTCTGTGCCTTCAAGGGCCAGTTCATTTGCCATCTCCCCAAGGGACAGGGCTGGCCGGACTCCCACGCTGCGCTATTAGGGTTCCCTGCACTCAGCTTCCCCTACAGGCAGGGACTCTCCCGGGCGCCCACACCTCAGCCTAAGCCCTGTCGACCTTCAGGGGGAAGCGGAACTCAGGTGAGCAAGCGAGCGCTCGCTCTCCGAGGGCTGCGGAAGCCACTTCCGCGCAGAGGTTGGGAGTCCCAGCGTGCGTAGGGAACCCCTCCTCCGCCGCCAGCAGCCCGGCACCCTTCGCCCTGGGCAGAGCTAGCACTTTGCAGACGCTCCCTAGACAGTTTCTAGGCTCCCCTAAGTCCCTCCTCCAGACTCCTCCGGTTCCTCGTACCCTAACCTAGAACAGCCCGGAGCAGCACCGAGGAAGGGGTGTCCTCTGACCCTTTCCCCAGGGTTGAGCCTGTGGGAGGTTCACTGTCGTAAAGTAGCTCCCGTTACCCGGAACCCAGCTAGGTAGGCTACCCACTGGACGCTCAGATTGGGGCACTTGTTTATGAAAAGAATTCCCTCTTAAAAGGGCAACAAGAAGAGTGGGGCCCGGAAGGAGCGGCTAAGGGACAGGTCTGGCGCAGCCCGGACAACTGCCGTGCCTGGGCAAGAGTACCTCCCCGTGCCTTGTGCTTGGCCCTGGAGAAGATGGGACCCGAGACAGCGAAGAGGGGTAGGGGGGCTACTGAAGAACACATCTCCCAGATTCCCCTTCGGTTTCTCCTAAGTGTCCCCCAACTTGCGGCACATTCTGGTAATTCACTTGGCATTAACTGGGTGCCTTTTTTTTTTTTAAAGGAGGCCCTGTGCTAGAAGTGGAAAAGAGGTAAAAGTCCCAAACCAAAAGGATGTCAAGGAGCTCTCACGGGAAGGGATGGGGGCGGGGCTAAATAAACAAGAACAGTGACTGGATGAGGCCGGACGCCTGACCCCGTGAGTTCAGGGAGAGGGCCGCTGAGCTCAGGACTCGGGGGTCAGTGAGTGTGCCCAGAGTGCATGGTTCTCAGAAGCTGTGGAATGAGCTGGGGACCCAGAAGGATGGGAAGGCAGAGCGTCTGAAGACTTAAGTGTAGGATTTGGAATGGGCGCTGAGAAGGTAAACTTGGCTTAGGTGCACCCTGGCGGGGAATGGCGTACGGCAGCTCACAACAGCCCGGGACTCCAGCTCCAGGGGACTCGGCACTCGTCTAACCTCCAGAAGCATCCTGACGCTCGCGGCATACACTAACACCCATATGTATGCATTGTGGCACACACCTTACCATGTCAACTCTGGAAGCAGAAGCAGGCGGATGCTACACATTCGAGGCAAGCGAGCTTGGTCCTAGTAGCAAGTTCCAGGCCAGCAAAATCCACACAGTGAGACTCTACCTCAAAATAATAATCATAATAGTGAAAATAAATCTTGGGGCCAGTGAGATGGCTCAGTCGGTAAAGGTACCAGCCACCACTCCAGAGGACAGAACCAAGTCCTTGGGCCCCACCCATTTGGACTCCCTGACTCCACACATGTATTGTGGCACATTGGTGCTCACACAAAGAAATATAGTGATATTTAAAACACTTTTCCTTCCCTTTTATTTTTATTCATTTGTTTTTCGAGACAGAGTTTCTGTTTGTAGCTTTGGCTGTTCTGGAACTCCCTATGTAGACCAGGCTGACCTCAGACTAACAGAGATACACCTGCCTCTGCCTCCCGAGTGCTGGAATTAAAGGCATGCACCACCAACCGGCTGATTTTTTTTATCTTTTTAAAAAGACAAAGACGGTCAGTTTAGGCGCTGCTGAGGCCCACGGTCAGAGATGAGGTCAGATCAAAGTCAGCTGTTTCCAGCCGGAGGCCACTAGTTAGTGTAACACCATCTTCTGTCCCCAAACTGACTGAATTGAAGGAAGGAGGCCTACCTCCAGTTTCTCTAGATGCTCAGTAGGCCCTGGGTGAGGCTGCAGGTGGGAACAAATGGAAACCCGAGGTGCTGGATGGAGGGACCCTTGAATCAGTTGTCCTACAGGATCCTGTTGAGTCCTCTTTGCCCCCCCACCCCCACTAGCGGTCCACACTACTGTTTTTCCTGGGGATGCAACCACTAAATTAACAATCCTAATAGACTGTGTGGGTAAAGCCCCCTCCCCAACTGCTGGGGGGGGGAGTAAACAGCAGAGATGGAACTGTGCTCCCCTCGAAGAAACAAAAAACTGCCTCCGGACTGGCGGAGCGGTTCTCACAGTATGGCTCCAGAACCGGGAGAAAGCTACAGAGCCTCCTGCAGAACGTGAACCCTTCTGGACTGTCTCGCCTTTGTTTGGGGGTAGCTCCTGAGAACTGATGTGAGCTTAGATGGTGGGCGAGTGCTCAGGGTTAGGGTTAGGGAACCACAGGGATGGAAGGCAGCCACCTGCCCGCTTCAATCGCCGGACAAGGGTTCATTCAACCTCGGGTCACACATTTCATTTTGGGGACAGTGTGGGCCTGGCTGAGAGCTGAGGCACCCCCGGCGGGCCTGGCCGAGAAGAGGGGCTCCGAGGGGAGACCGGAGAGCCTGGGTTTGTGCCTTCAGTTTTCCAAGCTGTTTTAAGAAAGGTGTTGGAGGAGTTCGTGAGACCTGGAGTGCAATTTAGGGTGCACGACCCAGGGCGTCAACACACGGGAGGTGAAGACCTTGTGGGTGTAAGGATGGCGGCCATAGGGATCCCCAAGAGCAGAAGAAGGGGTCAGGGATCAGCACCCCACGTTTTCTGCTGGTCCGGCTCGTCTGCAGAGCGGCGAGCGCATTGCGAGCCAGGCCCCCAGCCTGGCTTTCGGGTGGGATGCGACGGGACGCGCCCGCCCCGCCCCAGTGCCTGGGGAGGAAGTGGCCAGGCGTGCGTGTCAAGACTTGGCGTTCGTATTTTTTTTTCTAAATTACGACGAATGAAAGGAACTTTGTAAAACAGGGAGAATAAATAAATACGTGAACCGCAGCCCTAGAGGCGTGCAACTGGGGGCTCCCTGCGAGAAGACCCCGTATGTAAACGCAGTGCTAGGCAATGGCTGGGGTGTGTCACCACAGATCCGGTGACACGTGTGTTTAAAATCTGAATAGTTGCAGTCTCAGGCGCCCAGGGGCGGGCGCTGGGCCCTCCCTCCGCGGGCGTCCCCTAGGCACTTGGGAACACAGCCAGCCCTGGAACTGGCCCCTCTAATAACCACAGATAGGGGCGGCAGGGTGGGGGTGGAAGCCTCTAAACAAGGTGGTATTTCTTCTAGTTCGATGGGATTTGGCTCTGCCAAGGACAAGGAGGCACGTTCCAAACCGAGGGGATAGCACGTACAAGAAACAAGGCCCGAGTGGCGGAGGCTCGGCTTCTACCGGGAGAAACGCTAAATGACTTGGCAGGGGAAGAGGGCTAGATTTGCTGCAGGACAGTCGGTAAAGGTAGACGCAGAAGTAGAATTTTTGACATCCTGTGGTGCCCTAGTGACTGTTGTGGGTGCTGAGGTATAGTTGGATCAAAAACATAATTTGGGACTGCAGAGAATGTACTGCTCTGGTATAGACTACCCGAGTGAGTTGGGTTGCCAGCACACAAACGTAGGGCGGCTAACAACCGCTTCTAACTTCAGTTCCAGGGTTCTGACGCCCCCTTCTGGCCTCTGTAGGCTCTGGCATACATACACATACACAGGGAAAAAAAACTTTCTAAAATTCTATAATTTGATGAGTTTGCATAACCTGAACTAGCAAAGAGTGCCTTTTTTTCTCAATCACGATATCAGCATTAGACAAAAGACCCATTGTAGAGGCAGGTTTGGCTCTGCCATCACCTGGTGGAAGAGAACCTCTGATCTCCACTCGTGGCACGCGCATCCCTCCCATACACAAACAAGTGTAATTTAATTTTTTTTTAAGGAACCAGAAAGATGAAAGATGGCTCTTGCTACTCTTGAAAGAATCCGGTTTCCGTTTCTAGGACCCACATAGTGGCTCACTACCATCTGATAACCCCAGCTCTGGGCAAAGTTGACACCCCCTTCTGGCGACTGATCTGCACTGCACATACGTGGTACGCATACATATTTGTAGGCCATACACATAAAACAATATTTTAAAAATTAACAAATACCCGTTTTACAAAAGAGTTAGCATTGCCCCATTTTCCAGAGGTGCAAACGGAGGCAGCTGGTGTCAGCCCCTTGGAATGCGCGGAGGTGGGGCTGCGTCGCCTTTGGGCACTCCCGGGCCGGGCGCTTAGGGCGGGCCTCAGGCCCGGGGCTCCCTGGCTTGCAGAGGCCGGTTCCCGCTGAGCGCCCTGCCACGCAGCCGCAGAGGCTTGGTCCCTCCGGAACGCCGCAGGAAGAGAGGCGACGCCCCCTGGATCTCCGCAGGAACCCGGCCCGCCTTCCAGTCCGCCGGGCCCCAGAAGTGATGAAAGCCGCGGCCGAGCCCTGGTCGCGCCGAAGCCGTTGCCCTTTTAAGGGGGAGCCTTGAAACGGCGCCCGGGTTCCATGTTTGCATCCGCCTCGCGGGGAGGAAACTCCATGTTGTAACAAAGTTTCCTCCGCACCCCCTCCCTCCCCTTCCCCCCGAGAACCTGGCTCCCCTCCCCTCCGAAGCTCGCGGGGATCCCTCCCTCCCACCCTCCCCTCCCCCCCGCGCCCCGATTCCGGCCCGAGCCGGGGGGGAGGCCGGGCGCCGGGGCCAGAGTCCGGCCGGAGTGGAGCGCGCCGGGCCCCATGGACAGCTCGGCCGTCATTACTCAGATCAGCAAGGAGGAGGCGCGGGGCCCGCTGCGGGGCAAAGGTACGCAGGCGGCGGGAGGGGAGGTCGGGGCCAAGGGCTGTCCGCGCGCCGCAGCCGCTGCCACCGCCCCGGGCGCGAGCCTCGGCCCAGCCCGAGCCCCCGCCAGCGGGGCCAGGGAGAGTTTGAACTCTGCGAGAGCGCGAGGCTCTGGGCGGGGCCTGGCGCCACGAGAGCGCTCGATGTGTAACTAGTGGGAAACTGAGGCAGGGAGCAAGCGAGGGGTTAGTGTAACGGCTGGCGATTCCCGGGCGTCGCCCCCTCCCCCAGTTTGGCGCCAATGGGACTGGAAGGTGGGGGTGAGGCGGCCGCCCGGCCACCCGTTGAGGCTCCGCCCCCTCCAGGCTGAGGTCTGGTTGGGGTGCAGAGGTGACAGTGGGCTGGGTAGTTCTGCAGGGATCTCCCGCCAACACAGAACCGCGTTCCCACAAACTGGGGAGTCGCGCGTGGAGGTGCGGACGACACCCTTGGGGGCAGAGAGCCCGACTCGCGAGCCCCGTGTCCAGTCTGGCACGGGGCACCCCGGCTGCAGCAGGCCAGGCCAGTTGGCGTGGGGCCTGTGCACACACTCGCTTCGACCCTGCAAGGGGCGCCGCCTGCCGAAGCCGAGCCCCTGGGGCTGGCCTGGGTGGGCATCACCCCCTTCCTTCCCGTGCGTGAACTTCACGATCGGGAAGTCACTCGGGGTTTGCCCGCCGCCCAGTCCCGACTTCTTGGGGGCTGGAAGCAGAGTGGCGGGCGCGCGCGGGCGGCAGTGGGGGGGTTGTCTGTCAATTAGAAGGCCGCTGCCTCTGAGTCTGAGGTTGAGACGGGGCGGGGTGGAGGAGGCGGGGCTGACAGTCCCGGGACACTGGCCTCTGGGCACAGGCTCAATGAGGACTTTGGACCCATGGGGTAGACAGAATGGAGGGAGAGTGGGAGTGGACGATGGGGCCCCGAGCCCTGGTGTTCTTTAGCAGGGGCTCCCCAGGTAAGATGTGGGGTCTGGTGGTTGAAAACCAACCCTGGGAAAAAGAGAAAGCACCCGTCTGCCTCCTCCTTCAGGCTTAGGTGGCCGCCTTCTTACAGCCACGGCAGATTTCCTTATGTCGAAGAGTTGCAGAGGCCCCTGGAGGGCCAGAGGCGCTGTGGCGTGGTTCTTCATGGAGAGAGAGCGCCCGTGTTCTCTGTGCTCAGGGATTGAGGCCCGAGTGCACCGGGCCTCCGCAGGCCAGCGTGCCCACATTCGCTCCTTGCTTCAGGTGACCAGAAGTCAGCAGCTTCCCAGAAGCCCCGAAGTCGGGGTATCCTCCACTCGCTCTTCTGCTGTGTCTGCCGAGATGATGGGGAGGCCCGACCTGCCCACAGTGGGGCTCCCCTGCTGGTGGAGGAAAATGGCGCCATCCCAAAGGTGTGTGGTGGTCAGGAGGGAGCTGCAGGTTCACTTGGCCTAGCTGGAAGTGGACTAGGCAGAAGGGGTTCTAGGCTGAACTTTACCAGCACACCTGCGGACCCTAAAACGTTCGGAAAAGGGAGGTGCCTTCCCGTTAGATTCCCAACCCTACCC
Organism: Mesocricetus auratus; assembly: GCF_017639785.1. Classification (NCBI taxonomy): domain Eukaryota; kingdom Metazoa; phylum Chordata; class Mammalia; order Rodentia; family Cricetidae; genus Mesocricetus; species Mesocricetus auratus. Next base: position 34,062,345 of record NW_024429194.1, on the reverse strand, counting down.
CCTGTCAGCTTGTCTGAGATCTGAGTATATCCCTTATACACGGGAACGTTCAGGTGAGGAAGAGGGGTCCGTATAACCTACTCCTGGTCCACTGTTGGCAAGGCCAGAGCTAGGAAGGCTGCGGAAGATCTGGTTGGGTCCTCAGATAAGACAGCTGGGGAGGGAAGCCTGTGTGGGAGGTGTCCCACCCAGCCCAGCCCCTCCCCACAGCAGACCCCAGTCCAGTACCTGCTTCCCGAGGCCAAGGCCCAGGACTCGGACAAGATCTGCGTGGTCATCGACCTGGACGAGACCCTGGTGCACAGCTCCTTCAAGGTGGGCCCTGCCCAGCAGTCCTCCGCCTGCAGTCTCTGAGGGGGGCCTACCCTGGCCAGGGAGGGTGGTCTCTGCTGGATTTCCACCCTTGGGTCCCCCCCCCCAGCTCCAGCAATTCTTCTCTCCTCACAGCCTGTGAATAATGCGGACTTCATCATCCCCGTGGAGATTGATGGGGTAGTTCATCAGGTGAGGGGCAGAGGGAGGTGGGGGCTTTGGAATCTGCACTCTGCACCCCAGGTACCTCCCTCCAATCTTGAGAGAGCCTCAAATGGAACTTTGGTAGATGGGGAATGTCCAAAGCTCAAAAAGGGTGTGAAACCTTAGGCTATCTACTACCTGAGGGATGGAGCTCGACTCCCAGGCCTGCCGAGTGGGCTCCTCTGTCTGGTGGCGCCGTCTTCCCCCACTGCCCGGGACCCAGTTCAAGTAATTCAGGATAGGTTGTGGTGCTGGCCAGCCTGTTCTCCATTACTTGGCTCGGGGGCCGGTGCCCTGCAGCCTTGGGGTGAGAGGGCTAACCTGGGCTCCTGCATTTGAATAAGGCCGAGGTGGGAAAGGAGCTAAGGATTAGTGACTCCCACTAAGTGACGTGGGACCATTAGAAGTACATTCTGAATCTCTCTAGGAAGGGGGATGGCTGGGGCAGCGTGCAGGCTTTGGGGGAGCCCACAGATCCTGGGCCAGCCTCCCGGACCTCCCTACCTCCTCTGTTATTCTGGTCCCATTCTTGTTTCATCACCCCCAAGCCTGTGGGCCAGCAGCTTCCTCACTGCCTCGTTCCCCAGGTCTACGTGCTGAAGCGGCCTCACGTGGATGAGTTCCTGCAGCGAATGGGCGAGCTCTTTGAGTGTGTGCTGTTCACTGCCAGCCTTGCCAAGGTGAGCCCTCGCCTGGGGTCTGGGGCAGCCTTACTCTCCCGCCGCCTGCCTTCAACATACAGCCAGATGCAGCCCTGGGCAACACTGACTCCTCACTCAGGAGTCTGCCTTACCCCACCCCAGTATGCAGACCCTGTAGCTGACCTGCTGGACAAATGGGGAGCCTTCCGGGCGCGGCTGTTTCGAGAGTCATGTGTCTTCCATCGGGGGAACTACGTAAAGGACCTGAGCCGGCTGGGCCGGGACCTGCGGCGGGTGCTCATCTTAGACAACTCACCCGCCTCCTACGTCTTCCATCCAGACAACGCTGTGCGTATATGTGGGACCCAGGCCTGAGACAGAGGACGAGAGCACGTGATGTGCTGCGGTGGCCTCCCCAGCCCTGCGTGCGTGGGTGGTGGGGGCTGGAGACTTCTAGTACCTGTGTCTGCAGTCTGCTCACAGTATTCCTCTGTGCCCATGTGGCGGGACTCACCTCTGGCTCTTTTCAAGCTGCCAGGGATGGAGTAGATGTGTTGAGTCCCAGATGGGAGCCTAACCAAATGAAACACAGCGAGCTGCTGTCAAAAAAAAAAGAGCATGCCGTGGGGGCAGGGGTGGGCTGGACATGGCCCCCCTGGCATACCTGCCCTCCTCACTTCCTCGTCATCTCCCAGGTACCAGTGGCCTCCTGGTTTGACAACATGAGTGACACTGAGCTACATGATCTCTTACCCTTCTTCGAGCAACTCAGCCGTGTGGACGACGTATACTCAGTGCTTAGGCAGCCTAGGCCTGGGAGCTAGTGAGGTGTCTTGGGGCCAGGACCTGCCCCTCACCAAGGCCCAAGCCTCTTCCCATCAGACTCTTAACAAAATCCATGGGCAACGCAAGGTCCGTGGCCCTGGGGAGGAGAGCATCTCCCCTGCCAGGCTGCTGGAGGACAATGAGCCCTTGGGCGCCTGTGTCAGTCAGTGCCTTCAAACCTCCCCTTTTCTCAGGGGACCTGGGGGGCCCTGCCTGCTGCTCCCCCTCCTGTCTTCTCTGTGCTGCCATGTTTCTCTGCTGCCAAATTGGGCCCCATAGCCCCAGTTCTGCTTTGGGGACAGGGGCAAGGTTTTTGCTGCCCCATGCCTTGGATCCCCACCCCACCCCCAAGTCTGGGAACAGTGGACACCAAGTGCCTTGCATAGAATCACTTTGCTGGTCAGCTTTTCCCAGATCTAGGCTGACCTGGGAGGAATCAGTCTCTCCCCTTCCCCTCCCCCTCCCTGGGATGATGGTGCCTCACCAGTTTCTGCTTGGGAGGGAGAGGAAGGAAGTCTCTTGCCACTTGTAAAAGAGCTGGGGACCTTCCTTAGGGAACACTCCCAATCCAGCTTGTCCAGCTGGTGGCTGCTCCCTGTATCATTTAAGCCCCCAATGTCCCCAAGGCCTGGGGGTTGGCAGGACTCCCCCGTGGTGCCATATAAATATGTATATGTGTATATAGATTTTTAAGGGAAGGAGAGAGGAAAGGGTGGGTGTAGACACTCCCCTCACTCCTTCCCTGGGCCCAGAAATTGGGGGAGGGGGGGAAAGGATTTTTACATTTTTAAAACTATTTTGTGAATGGAACAAGCTGGGCTGTGAGGGGTCACAGGCCCTGTCGCTGTCCCAGCCCTTCTACTCTGTTCATCCAAAAACACCGGGTACCATCTGTGCCCAGCAGTGAGCTAGTCCCACCAGCCGAGCGGGAGGGGCGGCCTGCCTCATCACTGGTGCCTCACCCCTAAACCCCAGACTTCACTGTGCCTTCAGAGTATCCGCAGCAGGTGGAACCTTCTTGGAGGGTTCAGGAGATCTCCAAGAGAGCTTACGAAGCTGTGCCCCTCTCCAGTGCCAACTTACCCCCTCCCCCACCCCCACCCCCGAAGCGGCCTCCATAGCCCCCTGCTGGCTGGGGGCAACTCGCAGGGCAGGTCACTCTACCAACTGACTTAAGTTTCTGAAGCCCCTCCCCACACCTGCTGAGTCTGGAGTTCAAGCTCTTGGGTTCCCCAGAATGTGAGGGTTAAGGGGACCCACAAGTGCCAAGGGAGTTGGTGAAGGGAGAGGATGTGGTTGGCCTGAATCAGACGACCTTCCCAATTAAGTGCCTTCTCTCTGACCAGCACCTCCGTGTGACAACTAAAGAGAAAACTAGACCCCTTACTATTCTGCCTCTGTGGTTTTTGGGGAGGGGACTTGGAAGTGTGTGAATGTCCCAGAACCCTGCTTTGCAGGAGGAAGTTGGTCCGGAGGGATTGCCCGGGTACTGGGCATCTGGTCGATATGAGTTCGGTTGGTAGAACCCACGTGATGAAAAGAAACTCGCGCAAGTTGTCCTCTGACCTCACGTACCACGGCACGAGCTCGCCCCCATATAACACACGCACTCTAAATAAATAAAGGAATACGGTGCCCCCACCGCTGGAATGCGGGGCGGGGGCAGGGCGGGAGACGGAAGGCTGAGCAGACGCAGGCCGCCCTCAGCCTACAGCCTTCCGGGCAGTGGGGCCAGCAAGGAGGGGACTGGGTGGGGCAGGCGCCACGGCGCCCAAAGGCCTCCGCTCGTATTGGCCGTGCCCTGGTCACGCCCCGCGCCCCCCTCCAGCCAAATTTGTCTTCCGCAAACCCCCACCTGGGCGGGGCAGGAAGTGCCAGGGCAAAAGCCGACGCCTGCCGCTAGGGGCCTCTCGGTCCTTGGAAGCCTGGCACTCTCCCCTGCCTAGAGTACCCCTGATCTGGGAGGATGGGAGCTTGCTTCAGCCACCTTCTCTGAACCTGTGGACAGTGAGGCGTTCCCCACCGCCCATAGTGGAGAAGAGGGGGTGTACTCTCTCAAATGTTGCCTCTACCTCCTAGCTCCACTTCCCAAGGCTATCCCTGCTTCATCACCACCAAGAATTTAGCCGCGAGCTTCCTTTGCTTAGGTGTGAGCGCGCGCGCTGTGTGTATGTGTGTGTGTCAGCAAAAGGTGTGAAACCGTCCCAGACCACATTCTGCCTACCCTACTCCACCCTACTGCTTTACCCGTTAGAAAAGAGGCAAGAAAATCCCACCTGATGAGAAGCCTATCCCGAATCAGCTCTGGTCTGGAGCTGCGTGGACCAGGAGAGCCTTTGTAAGATTTATACCCTGCCCTGGACTTCGAGCTCCCTCGGTCAGAGTCGGGCTTGGTTTCCTGCTTTGTATGCAAACAGTGGTCGCCTCAAATTTGCATTCCCGGAGGCCAGAGAAGCAGAGCACCAGTCAAACTCCCCGAACCCACAACCACACATCCTCTGCCCTCGCAGAGTTAAACTCAGCATCCTTGTCAGCACCAGCCAGTGTCAGGCTTGCTTGTGTTCTTAAGGAACTCGTCCCAGTGCAAGTGACATTAGTTCAGTTAAAGCACTGGCTGCTTTTTCAGGGGGTCGAGGTTCAAATTTCCAGCACCGACGTGGTGGCTCAGAACAATTTCTCAAGAAAGCTGATGCCCTCTTCTGGCCTCTGAGGGCACTGCAGGCATGTGCGGCACAGACGTAAGTGCAGGCAAAGCCATACATAAAAGAAAAATAAAGAAGAAAATTGCCATTAATTCAGGAGGGATGGAGAGATACATAATTTTTTTTTGGTTTTTGGAGACAGGGTTTCTCTGTATTGTTTTGGAGGCTGTCCTGGAACTCACTCTGTAGACCAGGCTGGCCTCGAACTCACAGAGATCCGCCTGCCTCTGCCTCCCGAGTGCTGGGATTAAAGGCGTGCGCCACCAACGCCCGGCTACATAATATTTTTAAAATATGAGTATTTTTCACTAGGATTAGCTGACACTACTTCTGAACATCCTTAACATCTCTTTGGAATTAGTTACTCCAGAGAGGCCTCTGAGTATAAATCCCTCAGGGGCCCATTGGGACTATTTCCAGAATTAAAACATGATTAATTAATTAAAAGAAAGTCCGAAAAAGAGAAAAAGGAAGTTTTAGTGCAGGTGTGGATGCAACCTATAATTTAAAGGAAAGAGGTAAGATAAGAGTTTCTTGGCGAGCAGTGGTGGCGCACGCCTTTAATCTCAGCACCGGGAAGACAGAGGCAGGTGGATCTCTGTGAGTTTGAGGACAGCCCGGTCTACAGAGTGAGTTTCAGGACAGCCAGAGTTACACAGAGAAACCCTGTCTCGAAAAAATAAAAGAAAAGGAGTTTCTATAACATCCATATCATAACTTGGTCTTTGATTGTTGTTAAAATTTCTACCAGCAGGGGTTAAGGTACAGCTCACTAGTAGAGCATCTGCCTAGCATGTCTGAGGCCTGGAATTTAATCCCCAGCACTGAAAAAAAAATCCTATAGTAAATTAAAATTTGGAATTACTATCTCTGTGGTTCATTTCCTCAACTGTAAGGTGACATTAACCACCAGCTGATTGGGGTCTCCAGACACTCCAGGCCTCTTGGGTAGTTGTTTTTTATTGCTTTGTTTTTTTGTTTTGTTTTGAATGCTGGGACTTGAACCAAGGGCCTCATACATGCTAGGCAAGTGCTCTACCACTGAGCTATGTTCCAGCCTAACCCAGTCGCTAGGGCAATGAGGAGTACAGGCATGGTGCAGACATGTAAGCCAGTACTGACTGGGTACTGAGTTTCAGTACTTAGGATAAACACGAAAGGGAGTAAACTTGGAAAAAGCTGCCTGGAGAAGTCAGTAAATGACTTAGAGACCTTGTTAGGGTCTAGTGATGAAGTCCAAGAGATCCTCCTGCCTCACCTTCCAAGTGCTGAGAGGACAGGCACCTGTTACCAAGGTCAGAAATACAGACGTTTTCATTCCAGAGCACAGAGCTCTGTTTAGTTCAGCCAAGACTGTAACAAGGAACAAGAAAAACAAAGGGATCTGGAGTTTCCATATCAACACTCACAACCACCTCTAACCCCATCTCCAGGGGAACATGCACATACCCCTCATTGATGAAGACAATAAACCTCACAACAAGAAAGATTTAAACAAGGATGGGAATGGAGATGTGCACACCTATAACCCCAGTACTCAAGAGGCTGGGGCAGGAGAGTAAACTGGAAGCTAGGTTGGGCTATGTAAAAAAACCCTGCCTCGATTAAAAAAAAAATTGGGCAAAAAATACTGGACTTTACTTGTTTGTTTTGTAGGGCCAACAAAGTTGGTGATAATCTAACTTTTAAAGGGTCATAATTCTACCAAGGAGAGGGCAAACTCTTAGTCAAATGACATATCAAGCGAAATGAAGATAACTTTGGAATTAGTTATTGCAACACACACAAAGCAGAAATAAGTTTAAACAAAAACAAGTTTAAAAATCATTTTATTGAGGGCTGGGAGGTAATGGCGCATGCCTTTAATCCCAGCACTTGGGAGGCAGAAGCAGGCAGATCTCTGTGAGTTCGAGGCCAGCCTGGTTTAGAAAGCTACACAGAGAAACCCTTAAGAGCACTGGTTGTTCTTCCAGAGGACTGGAGTACTATTGCCAGCAACCACAGGGTGGCTCAAAACCATTTTGCATGGGATCTGGTGCCCTCTTCTGGCCTGCAGACATATATGCAGGCAGAACACTGGATACATAATAAATAAATCTTTTGTTGTTGTTGTTTTGTTTTTTGAGACAGGGTTTCTCTGTGGCTTTAGAGGTTGTCCTGGAACTAGCTCCAACTCACTGAGATCTGCCTGCCTTTGCCTCCCTAGTGCTGGGACTAAAGGCGTGTGCCACCACGGCCTGGCTTAAATAAAATTTTTAAAAACTCATTCTGATTTATCAAACATCATATTTCCATAGAATAAATTGTCCAAATGATCAGAGAGACCATGATATCCAAAATGACACTAAGAGGGTCTGGAGTGTCATCAAGTCAGCAGTAATGAGGACTTCTCATCCGGAAATGCTTCCACTGGTCAACGCCAGCAGAGTAAGTACTTGCAGATTGGAGTCAAACGACAGTGTGAAAACACTGGGACTTAGAAATGCTATCCTGAATATTATCTTAGCTTCCAGATAGGAATGTTGGTTTGATGGTTTGTTCAAGACAGAGTCTCATGTCACCCAGACTGGCCTCAAACTTGATAATGTTGCTAAGGATGACCTTGGCCACCGGAGGCTCCTGCCTCCACCTCCCAAGTGCTGGGATTACAAGAATATTCCACACCTACCTCTAGACTGACTCACTGCAGCTCACAGGAATGGGATCTACAAAGCATATCATACCACCTAGTGTGAAAAAAGAAATTGGGAACAGATAAACGACCTCAGCACTTGAGTGTTGTGAACATCTGTGAGTGGCTTGGGAGGTTGGAGGTCACAAGAACACCTCACCATACAAAGGCAGCCCCCCCCCGGGGGGGGGGGGGATTGAAGAGCAATTCCCTGCTGGAGTGAGGCTTGAAGAGGGGTCTACAAGATGGCTGATAAGAAGGGAGAACTCCTGAGCAAGGCCTCAGAGCTGGCTGTACCAGGAAGTATAGCAAATAATAAGAATGTTGGGATGGTAGGGGCTGGACAGATGGCTCAGAGGTTAAGAGCACTGGCTGCTCTTCCAGAGGTCCTGAGTTCAGTTCCCAGCACCCACATGGTGACTCACAACCATCCATCAAGAACTGGCGCCCTCTTCTGGTGTGCAGGCATATATGCAGGCAGAACACTGTGTACATAATAAACAATAAATAAAATCATTATTTAAAAGAAAGAATGAGCTGGGTGTTGGTGGCACTCGCCTTTAATCCCAGCACTCGGGAGGCAGAGGCAGGCGGATCTCTATGAGTTCGAGGCCAGCGTGGTCTACAGAGTAAGTTCCAGGACAGCCTCCAAAGCTACAGAGAAACCCTGTCTCCAAAAACCAAAAAAAAAAAAAAAAATGTTGGGATGGCATCCAAGTGGAGGAGGATGGGAAAGGAGGCTGTAGATTAAGGGTTGATATCTCATATTTTATTTATTTGTTTGTTTGTTCATTCTTACTTTTTTGTGACAGGGTTTCTCTGTGTAGCCTTTGCTGTCCTAGAACTCAGTCTGTAGACCAGGTTGGACTTGAACTCAGAGATCCACTTGCCTCTGCCTCCCCAGTGCTGGGATTAAAGGCATTTACCACATCTGACTTATTTTTACTTTCATTGTGTTTTTATTTATTTATGTATAGACAGATCTCATGTAGCCTAGGTTAATCTCACATTTACTATATAACTTACTGTGTAAGGATGATCTTGAACTCCTGATTCTGCTGCCTGCCCCTCTCCAACAAAGGAATCACAGACAAGAGACACCAAGCTGGCTTTATGAGGCTCTGAGGATCCGACCCGGGGCTTCATGCATTCTAGGCAAGCACTCTACCAAATGGAGCTACGTTGCCAGCTCTTTTTTCTTTTTAATTCATTTGTCAACTTTGGAGGTGAGGTCTTGGTACACAGCTCTGGCTGACCTGATACTTGATATGTAAGTTCAGGATGAACTTGAATGGCGATCTGCCTGTCTCACCCTCCTAAAGTCCGGGGGTTACAGGCATGTACCACCATGTCCAGTGAAAGTGTTCCCCTTGTTTTAATAGGCATGGGGTACAACTGAGGGGACGCGAAGATCCCATAAGCAGGAAGGGGTGTGAAAACACCCATCATCTGCACACTGGAAACTAAGACGGGTGTAGACACACCTGTCACCTGCACACTGGAAACTAAGACGGGTGTAGATACACCTGTCACCTGCACACTGGAAACTAAGACGGGTGTAGACACACCCGTCACCTGCACACTGGAAACTAAGACAGGTGTAGACACACCTGTCACCTGCACACTGGAAACTAAGACAGGTGTAGACACACCCGTCACCTGCACACTGGAAACTAAGACAGGTATAGACACACCCGTCACCTGCACACTGGAAACTAAGACGGGTGTAGACACACCTGTCACCTGCACACTGGAAACTAAATGAGGGGTGTAGACACACCCGTCACATACACACTGGAAACTAAGACAGGTGTAGACACACCCATCACCTGCACACTGGAAACTAAGACGGGTGTAGACACACCTGTCACCTGCACACTGGAAACTAAATGAGGGTTAGTAAGACATACTAGGAGAACACAGTCTGAGTCCTGGAGATGAGGAAAGGGTCTGAAGAGCAGCGGCAATGAGGAGATAGGCAGGGAGGCAGGATGGATGTTGGAGGAGATAAATGAACTGGGCAGGAAGTATGACTGATCTGCTTCTGGGCAGGGCTGAAGAAGGAGGGGAAGTGACTTCGCATCTAGCTGTAGAGACACTCTAGTCATGCCTGGTGTGGAGCAGATACTCTCATTTGCTTATTACACACACACACTCTGCAGGAAACAGACATTTAATACAACACTGCTGTCAGTAGTATAAAATGGTAAAACCTTGAAAATGAACCAGCAATATCAGAGAAAAGTGGTTTTTCTTCCTTTGTTTCTTAATTAATTAATTTAGTGTATGTGCTCAAGTGCACACGTGTAGAGTTCAGAGGACACCTTGCAGGGTTCCCTCTTACCAGAGAAGTTTCAGGGAATGTACTCAGGTCCTCGCACTTAGCAGCAAAACCTCCCACTGAACCATCTCACCAGCCCTGGATTGGGTTTGTCTTGCTGTTTTTTGTTTTTTGTTTTTGTTTTTGTTTGAGACAGCCAATAGTGAATTCTTCTAAGCCCTATATATTGAAAACTTCATGTACATATGAATGCTCTCCCTACATGTATGCAAACCACACATGTGCTGTGTCTGTAGAGGACAGAAGAGGGTATTGGAGCCCTTAGAACTGGAGTTGCACCTTGTAGGTGTTGGGAACCAAACCTAGGGTTTCTGCAAGGGCAGTAAGAACTTTTACTTTGTTTGTTTGTTTTGTTTTGTTTTGTTAAGACAAGGTTTCTCTGTATAGCCATGGCTATCCTAAAACTCACTCTGTAGACCAGGCTGGCCTCGAACTCAGAGGTCTACCTGCCTCTGCCTCCCCAGTACTGGGATTAAGGACATTCGTCACCACTGCTGTCCAGCATGTGCTCTCAACCTCTGAACCACCTCTCCGGCTTCCTGCTCCCACCTCCTACGTGCAGTTTACATTATGATTCCCACCGAATCTAGGACTTTGTAGCTGGTAGGTAAGAGCTCTACCTGCTGGGTGACATCCCCAGCCTCAACTTGGAACTTCTGATTTTTGAGCCTCTACTACCCACGTGCTGGTATCACAGGTGGGCTCCACCACAACTGACTGAAAAAATGGTTTTTACAATATAGGTGCCGGGCTGGAGAGATGGCTCAGAGGTTAAGAGCACTGACTGCTCTTCCAGAGGTCCTGAGTTCAATTCCCAGCAATCACATGGTGGCTCACAACCATCTATAATGAGATACGATGCCCTCTTCTGACCTGCAGACATACGTGCAGGCAAAATACTATATGCATAATAAATAAATGAATCTTTAAAAAAATACAGATAGCTTTGCATCTGAACAATTCTACTTTCAGGTATTTCAGGGTGAAATGTGTAACACTTGCAAACCTGCTTATGAGTCATAATCACACAAGTGTTTGTTTTGTTTTTTTTAAGATTTATTTATTTTATTATTATTATTTTTTTTTTTTTGGTTTTTCGAGACAGGGTTTCTCTGTGGCTTTGGAGGCTGTCCTGGAACTAGCTCTTGTAGACCAGGCTGGCCTCGAACTCACAGAGATCCGCCTGCCTCTGCCTCCCAAATGCTGGGATTAAAGGCGTGCGCCACCACCACCTGGCCACTCAAGTGTTTATAATAAACAGTTGAAACAACCTGTGTTGACCAATAAGGGACTAGTTAAGTAGACCTTGGTATAGCTACACCAGAGAATGCTATATAGTCACAAAAAACAAGCCAGGAGTGGTGGCACACACATTGAATCCTAGCACTTGAGAGGCAGAGACAGTTAGACCTCTGTAAGTTCAAGGTCAGCCTGATCAACAAAGTGAGTTCTAGGGCCATTACACAAAGAAACTGTGTCTCAAAAAACCAAAAACCAAAGCAAAACAAATCAGTAGGATAGGAATTTACAAGTTGGAACATTATGGCCTCCATAACCCCTTTCTTTACCCAGTAAATAAATACATTTTTTATTTTACATCTAGCAAAAAAGAAGGAAGGGAGGGAGGAATAAAGGAAAGAAAAGGTCTAAGGGGGGGTTAGTTTGGCGTCTGCCTACTGTATACAAAGCTCTGTATTTAATCATCAGTCCTGCGATTTTTAAAAAATTAATTACAAAATGACAATTACTAACTAAAAACAAGCGAGAAATTAAAGGCTTTGTGTGTTGCATGAAACTGTCATAACTGTGACTTCTATTTGTTGTGGTAGGCCTATTATTTCTTCTTCTTTTTTTTTTTTTTTGAGATGAGATCTCCCTGGTTACCCAGGCTGTCCTTGAACTCTTGAACTCAAACAATTACCCTGCCTCTGCTGATTGAGCTGTTGGGAGCACAGGTGCACACTATGGCTCACAGAATGATTCCTAATCGAAAGTGGGGAACCTGCTGCCGTCAGCTAGGCACCAAGCTTCTCGTGTACGTTGGAATAACCTGACACTGAGTGTCCTCTGATGCAATTCAGTGTCATCACCTTTGACCTTGTGCTCATTCAAGGACCAGCCATATCAGCATCTCCTGAGACTTGCCAGTAATGCAGAACCTCCGGCCCCACCCCAGACCTACTGGATTGGTATCTCGCCTTTGGAAAATTCTTCAGTGATCCTTAATGATGATTTTCTTTGAGATGGCAGGTCTCTAACGTTTTTCTAAAGGAAGTTTTAATTGAAATCTATTTTAGGCTTTAAGAAATGGTAGGAGAACAAAAATTAGTAATACAACGCCTAAAACTCAATATTTTTTTTTGGTGGCAGGATCTCATATAGCCCAAGTTGGCCTTGAACTCACTATGCAGCTGAGGATGGCCTTGAACTCCTGATTTCCTGCTTCTACCTCCAAAGTACTTAGGTTAAAGCATGCAGCATCTCACCCAATATAAGGACATATTTTTTTAAAAGTAAGCTGGCACATGCTTCATGGCTGACACATGAGGACTGTGAATTCCAAGTCAGCCTAGCTACTGAGTGAGATTCTGTCTCTATAAAATAATAAATAAATCTGAATTTGGACTCCAGAAAAAAAGCATTAGTAGGGCTTGGGGGGTAGCTCAGTTAAAATAGTGCTTGCCTAGCATGCACAGAGCCTCAAGTTCAATCCCAGCACTGCCTTAAAACATAGGTGTGGTGTACACCTGTGATTCCAGCAGTGGGGAGGTGGAGGCCGGGGAACCAGAAGTTCAAGGTATTCCTTGCTTACAAAGCAAGTTTGAGGCCAGCCTGGACTACATGAGATCTGTGTGTTTGGGTTTTCTTGTTATTGTAGACCAGGCTGGTCTCAAACTCACAGAGATCAGCCTGCCTCTGCCTCCTGAGTGCTGGGATTAAAGGCATGCGCCACCACCGCCCGGCTGTAGTTATTGCTTTTAAAGAATGAATAAATAATACCATAAGGGAAAATTGGGTCCCACCCATGAGGCAAACATCCTACAAGATGGTTCTCTTGATCTAGGTAAGCTGATGTCATGGGGAAAAGGGGAAGGGACTTTTCTAGATTAGAAACTGCTGATGAGACATGACAGCTGGAGGAAACACTTGTTCTTGATCTGATTTCATATAAAAAGGCTGATAAGGTTAGCGTGTAGATAATCAGTGGACTGTGGACTGGAGAGATGATGATGGTATAAATACTGGTGCAGACTTTCAGTTACGAGATCATATTTGAGCTACACATCAAAGAGTGATAAACACTGGCTGCAGAGTGATGGTATTTAATGAAGCTTACCTTGAAATATATATCTACAGACATCATATACATATGCCAAATATGCTAATTCCTTAATCCACAGACAGTTGTCACACTTGGTTGTTTTGGTTTTTTATTTGTTTTGTTTTTCAAGACAGGGTTTCTGTGTAGCTTTGGAGCCTGTCCTAGAACTCACTCTGTAGACCAGGCTGGCCTCCAACTCACAGATTCGCCTGTCTCTGCCTCCCAAGTGCTGGGATTAGAGGCGTGTGCCGCCACTACCTGGCTTGTTTCTGCTTTTATATATGGTTGGCATTTATAATAACAAGAAATTAGAAATGTATGTATTTATTTGGATACTGGGCATTGAACTCAAGGCTTTTCACACTTCAAGCCCATAGTTAATCACTCTCCAACACTTTAAAACAATTTGTTTTGGATGTATTTATTTATTTTTGTGTATGTGGTAGGAGGTTTGGCTTGCATGTGTGTATATGCATCATGCATGTGGCTGGTGCCCCCAGAAATAAAAGGAGGGCATCAGATCCCTTGCAACTGAAGTCACAGAGGGTTGTGATTTGTTATGTGTGTGCTGGGAACCAGGTCAGAGTCCTCTGCAAGAGCAGGCAGTAGTTTTAACCACTGGGTCATCTCTGTAGCCATAAAACAACTTTTAAAAACATATATTCGGCTGGGCGTTGGTGGCGCATGCCTTTATTCCCAGCACTCGGGAGGCAGAGGCAGGAAGATCTTTGTGAGTTGGAGGTCAGCCTGGTCTACAGAGCGAGTTCCAGGACAGCCTCCAAAACGATACAGAGAAACCCTGTCTCAAAAAACCAAAACAAACAAACAAACAAAAAAACCCCATGTATTCTCTGTTGGGTCTGGTTGCACATACCTATATTTAAAATACTTGAGAGGATGAGGTGTGGGGGTTATAAATTTCAGGCCAGCTGGGTTGTAGAGCATGGCCCTGTGGTTTGTTTGTTTGTTTGTTTGTTTGTTTTTTCAAGACAGGGTTTCTGGGTTTCTCTGTGTGTATCCCTGGCTTTCCCAAAATTTGCTCTGTAGACCAGGCTGGTCTTGAACTCACAGAGATCTACCGGTGTCTGCCTCCTGATTTCTGGGATTAAAGGTGTGCACCACTACCACCTGGCTAAATGTGTAACCCGGCCTTGTCTCTGTGATCTTCCTGCCTCTGACTCCTTCAGAAAATCCTCCTGGCATGGGCAGCCACAGCTGGTGCTGTTAGGAATTCTTAACTTTTTGGTGCAATATGGGAACTGAACCCAGGATCTTGTACAAGGCGGGTGTGTGCTGTATGCTGTGTCACTGAGTCCACACCTACACTGATAATGGATGTAGTCTAATGGCAAATATTTAGAATGAGAATATCTGGATGGAGTTTGGAGACCCAATCCTGAGCTATTTGTTAACATGAACTCCGCTGTCATTAGGATTTGCTGTGAGAAGACGGAAGATGAAGATGTAAACTAATGCATGTGGCCCAGTAAGATGGCTCAGCGGGTACAGACGGGCATTGCACAAGCCTGAAGATTTGGTACCTGGCCCTGGAACCCACAGTGGAAGGAGGGAACCCACGCCTGAAAGTTGTCCTCTGACCTCCACATGCAATAATAATAATTATGATGATGATAGTAGTAATTAATTCATTGTTTTAAAAGGTATATGTGGGACTGGAGAGATGGCTCAGCAGCCAAAGGCACATGTTGCTCTTCCAGGAGACCTAGGTTCTGTTCCCAGCACCCATGGGGTGGCTAACAGGCTTTCCTGATGTCAGTCCCAGAGGACTCCACACACTTTTGGACTCCACAGGCACCGAACACACAGTACACAGACATACATTCAGCCAAAACATCCATACACACAAAAATAAAAGTAAACATAAAAGGTGTATATGTTGGCAAAAAAAAGTATACATACACACGCTGATAGAAGATATATGTTTACAGTAGATATTCACAACACACACACTGGAAAAGGATCTGAGACACTTCAAAATAGACTATGAGCACCTGGCTCATGGGTAATATCTAGCTTGGAGTTTTTTCCTTCCGTTTTGCTTATAGCTGAGTGGACACACACTCCTTTTCATTCACAAAAAAGGGTGCTACGTTATTTCAAAACAAAAGAGCACCTGCAGTGTGTTTACTTTCTTCACTGACTGTGCATCCCCCCCCCCACCACATTCAATTGAGTCTCTAGAGCTCTAGGGAAGGTTAAGGGGCAGGATCCCCTCGGCCACCCTCTCCAGCTTGCCCTCCTAAAGGACCAAGATTCTAAGGTGACAGAAGTTCCACAGGCCGCAGGGAATCACTGACTGCCGTTTCTGCTTTATACTTAAAGCCGGTCACCAAGTGAGACCTACAGCAGAGGGCAGCGACACAGATCCCCAGGTTCAGCGCCGGAGGTAGAGGCCCTTGACTCCTGGGAGAAGGTGGTAGAGCAGGGTTCAAAGGCACTGGTTTATGGCAGCTCATAAAACCTCCAGATGGAGCCTGTGGCTCTGAAAGGGGGAGGACTGGAAGCTATCTGTGCCCACTGAGCGAGGGTCATGCTGAATAGAAGAGGCCTGTAGGGGTGCCAGGGGCCCTACCTGTCCCAAGAGTACCCCAAGTGTGAACCCTGGCCTGTGTATCTAAATTCCAAAAGCAAGACTCCAGGAGTCCGTCCCCCTCCCCCGCCGCCGCCCTCCCCCCTCCTCCCTTGCCATCCCTTTAGGGCAGGACAGTGGTCAGTTGAGTTCCCCTCTTGGTGGGAAGGGAGAATTGTTCAGGCACCTGTGGCCTGCCCTGGTGGGGGTTGTCCACCTGCAGGGAGAGCCCAGGTCCTGAACGGAAGTGCACCCCATCCCCGGAGCTCTGGGGCCATGGGCGGGGCACACACCAGCTCTAGCTGTCAGGCTGTTGCTGAGCTCTAGGTTCCCAGGGACCTGGGCACCTACTACCCCACCCCCTCACCTATTCTCTCTCTCTCTCTAGGGCCCTATCTTCCCTTATATGGTGAGGGAAGTTCCTAGGAGGGGGGGGGAGGACAAAGGTCGCTCTCCTGCAGCCAGCTTGCCACAACTTCCTAAGATCTCCCAGGTGGTGGCTGCCTCTTCCAGACAGGTAAGGCAATTGGGTGGGGACACATGGGGATCGCGGGTGGCTGGAGGGGACAGGGTCCTTGCTTCTCTTTGGAAGCCTGGGCTGTCTGTAGCACGTTGGTGCAGGTTTGGGGATGAGGTAAGGCATTCTCTGAGGTTCTGGAAGAAGTTAGAAGGCAGCATGCTTTCCTGGGCCTTCAAGGAGTTCCCAGGCCCACTGCCCTGTAAGTCACCCTCACTTCTCGGCTGGTGCCATCCACGCAGAGTGCCTGGGGCTGAGATTTATAGAATGGAAATCAAGACAGTCCTGAGAAAACTGGGATTATTGGTCTCCTTGACTACATTCATTCTCTCTCACTGCTCATTTCTTTGTCCATTTCTTCCTTGTCTGAAACAGTTTTTTTCTTTGTGTCACCATTCCCGGGATACTCTTGGGACCTCAGGTCCTTGGCTTATGAATCCTGGGGTATAAATTGTAGATACCAGGAATCCAGTGATTGAAGCCAGAGGAAGGGGACAGGCAGGAGTTGGAGACTACAGGGCCTTAGGCACCGTCATGCCTGGATTTCACCCCTGCCCTAGAAGTGGCCCCAGTCACCATTTTCTATTTTACCAGAGCTGGGCATGAAAGCCTAGCCTGTCCAGAATTTTGGGACTCACTCTGTCCAAGGTCATCTGTTCAGGAATCCTCCTGTCATTTGGAGGTTGGGAGTTTCTGCTTCTGGTGGGCTCTCAGGCCCTGGTTAGCAGGAGGGTATCCTTTGTATAAGGAAGAGTGACCTAACCCTCTATGTTACTACACTCCTGTCTGCCTAAGAGCTGCATTACTGGAAACTAAGACTCATAGTGGTACCCTAGGGTTCCCTAAAGTTGTACCCCAAGAACAATAGGATAATAGCTAAGGAAGATGGGTGGCTAGAGACATTAAGACCCTAAATCTCTCCTAAAGCCCAACCAAGTATTGTAAGTGTAAGTTTCTGTCCCTCCAGCAGCTCCCAAATAAACACACTGAAGCTTATATTAATTAAAAATCAGTCGATAGCTCAGGCTTATTACTAACTAGCTCTTACAACTTAAATTAACCCATTTCTGTTCATCTATGTGTTGACACAGGAGTTCATTCTTTCAGCTGTATGTGTGTGAGTTGTGTACCTTCTATGGGCAATGAGCTGGCCGCTACAAGCATGTGCGAGTCATGTGTGTAATCTGAGCACTTGGGAGGCTGAAGCAGGAGGATTGCTATGTGTTTGAGGCCAGCCTGGCTATAGAGTTAGATTTTTGTCTCAAAAAACAAAATAAGAAACCACTACCATCAAAAAATATCCCATCTGAGCAGGTTGTGGCACCTGGGACTTTAGACTTATAAACAGGTCTTTTTGTCACTATGTGGTAAGGGCTGAGAAAGGTCTCAGCCTGGAACATAGTGGAACCCTGAGAAAAGGACTCCTTGCCACCCTAAGAAATCTGGGAAGGCTTCCTTTAGGAATGTGTCCTGACTGAGTCCAGGAGAGTATGACAGAGGTGGAAAAGTATAGATAGGTACAACCTGGGGACCAGGGTAGCAGCCAGGCGATTATTCTAAAAGGCAGAGTGCCGGAAGAGAATGTGGGTGGACAGACCGTTGGGACAGAAGGGACAGAGGGGAAGGTATCTGAAATTCTACACAAATCCTACACAGACTTTTGGTTTTCCTTTTGGTTTCCTGGATGACAAATGTCCTTCCAGGGCTAGGGCTATAGAAGGGTGGGGACCAATGGCAAGCCAGAGAGTTCAAGCTGAGGAACATATCTACCTCAGGTTCCTTGCTGGCAGGTCAAAGGATGAGGGCCCTCGGTCCTCCCTGAAGTTTAGGGGAGACGAGAGAGCTGAGGGGTTCGTCTGGGGTCAGGGAGAGGTGTTTGCTCTGACCAACACGGGTAGGTGTAGAAGTAGCTGGAGGTTGCCGGGCGATGGTGGCGCCTGCTTTTAATCCCAGTACTTGGGAGAAAGAGGCAGGCGGATCTCTGTGAGTTTGAAGCCAGCCTGGTCTACAGAGGGAGTTCCAGGACAGCCTCCAAAGCCCTGTCTTGAAAAAAAAAGAAAGAAAGAAAAAAGAAGCAGCTGGAGGTGCCCATGGATTGGACTGACTACCTCAGAGGCAGCCATCCCCACTTGGCCCTAAGGAGGTTGTCCTCCCTCTCTGCCTATGCTGTTGATGCAGGGGAGTAGGCAGAAATCCTTCAGGGAGAGGCAGAAATCCTTTATCCCCTTCCTGGTGACAGCAAACACCCCTGTGTCTAACTGCTGCCAATTTTCTGCAGGACAGTCCATCTGGAAGACTTCTGCTCCTAGCTCACCCATGACCCACCATTCCTTACTTAGAGAGTGCAGAAGAGTGTCTTACAGAAAGGGTCATTGTAAGAAAGATGGCAGGAATAAAACAGAAAATACTGTTCTTTGTACTCAAATTGGTCTTGCTGAACCAACAGGATAGTGTGTGTGTGTGTGTGTGTGTGTGTGTGTGTTTGTCCTTCCTGTTAAGGAATATGTGATTTTGGAGGCCATCCCAACAGGGATATCAAGTGAAGTCAGGCCCATGGGGCTTCTGCAAACACAGCAAGTTGCCCCAGATGGATAGTGGTCTGGATAACCAAGGGGCGGGCTGACCAGAGTGGGCAGAATATCATAAGATAAGCCACCATGCAGGGCTCAGAAGAGGGAGTCCACAGAGGTAAAGGCCAAGTCGTTTATTATCCAAGATGTGACTCAAAGTCAAAGTGCAGGGAGAGATTAGCTGGAGAGACGGAGCTGTCAATGACCTTGCACTTGTTAGTCACCAGGCCAAGGAACAGGCATAAAGGGTGACTGGCTCCTACTCAGCTTGGGGCAGTCACAAGGAGAATGGGTGGCCCTCATCCTGGTAGAGAGGGCTGAGAGACAGCATGAGAATAACCAGGCACAAGTGGTTCTCACTGTGCCTCACGACAGGAATCCTGGCCAGTTTTCAAAGGACTCAGGTTTCATCTCTGGCAGAAACAAAGTATCCAAGCCCTGAGCCCAATTCTGGCCTAATTAAATCAGAACACCCTAGGGATGCAGGCTCAGAGCTTAGGAGCATCAGTATTTTTAAAAAGGTCCCAGGTGACTCTGATCAGCAGCTGGAACAAACAGTTATAGATCCAAACAGAAAGAGGCAATACTAGGGACAGCTTGGGAAAGGGAGGCTTCTTCGAGCCCAGTGGGTGGAGGGTGGTTAACCGTGGTGGCAGGTTGTCTCTGTCTGTCAACCATCCACCCACCCACCCACCCACCCACCTATCCATCCACTCATCCATCCATCTAACCATCCACCCACCCATCCATCCATCCACCCATCCACCTATCCACCCATCCATCCATCCACCCATCTACCCATCCATCCATCCATCCATCCATCCATCCACCCACCCACCCACCCATCCATCCATCCATCCATCTACCCATCCATCCACCCACCCATCCATCCATCCATCCATCCACCCATCCATCCATCCATCCAGCCATCCACCCACCCATCCACCCATCCATCCATCTACCCATCCATCCACCCACCCATCCACCCATCCATCCATCTACCCATCCATCCACCCATCCATCCATCCATCCAAACCATCCCTTTCTCCTTACTCTTCCCCTGATTTCCTTCACTCATTCATTTATGCATCCAACAAATAACTGGTATTGTACTAAATGCTGGAGATTTAATTAATTTTTAAAAATTACATTGACTGACTCTGTATATATGTAGGCATGTGCATGCCACAACACACTTGTGACAGTCAGAGAATAAAATTTCGGGTGTTTTTTCTCTTATTCCATTTGGGCCATTTTGCTAACACCTAATTACTGTTGGGAAGCATCTTATGAAGCCCAAGATGGCCTCAAGTTTGCTAAGTAGCCAAGGATGACCTTTAGCTCCTGCTCTTCCTGTCTCCACCTGAGGGTTAGGATTATAGGTGTTGGGCATCACACCCAGTTTAATGCTGGGATTTAGTACTGAGCAGACAGAAATTGTCCCTGCCCTTACAGAACAGCTGGGCAACAGCTGGGTGTGGTGGTGCACGCCTTTAATCCCGAGCACTTGGGAGGGAGATCTCTGAGTTCGAGGCCAGCCTGGTCTACAGAGTGAGTTCCAGGACATCCAGGGCTACACAGAGAAACCCTGTCCCCCAAATCAAAACAAAATTATTCTGGGGGCTGGAGAGATGATTCAGTGCTTAAGAGCACTGGCTGCTTCTCTAGAGGATCTGGGTTCGATTCCCAGTGCCACATGGCAGCTCACAGTTGTCTGTAACTGCAGTTCCAGGGGATCTGCATATGCCTGCAAGCAAAACACTCACACACATAAAATAAATAAATCTTAAAATATTCTAGGCGGTAATCACAGAGATTGGAGGATGTTGGTGGGGCCTGGTGAGGGACAAGCATGCTCTCTTGTAATATTATGGCAAATTACTCAAAAGATGGAGATCCATTCATACATCTATAGAAAACCCCAGGCTGGCTTGACCCTAAATTATCCTATCTCTGTTTCCGCCCTTCTCCCCAGTGCTGGGGTTACAGGTCTTCATCACCACACCAGGTCATTTTATTCTATTTATTTATTTAGGAGCTGGGGGTGGGACTCTAGGCCTTGTGCATGCTGAACAAGCTCTCTGCCACAGGGCTACAGTCCCAGTCCCCATCTCATGCGGGCGGTTATGTGACACTTAACACATTCACAACCCAGGCAGCTCCCTCTGCTCTCCAGTTCCAGCACTTTCTTGTCATTCTAGTGGGAAACTCGTTGCCCACTAGTACCCTGTTCCCCCTCCCCCTAACCTGGAAACCACAGTCTCTGCCCCTACAGATTTGCCTGTCTGACAAGGTCATGTAAATGGGATGACTTAATATGCATTCTTCTATGACTGGCTCCTTTCTCTTGGCACAGTTTGTGTGGGGACATGTGTCACTACTGTACTCCATTTTATGGTGTAATCGTGTTTCTTTGTTTGGATACACTACTTCCTGTTTTGTTTACTGATAGACATCTGTGGTCCCACCCACTACTATCACCACTACTCCTCCCTGCCCCCCTCACCACTACCCCCCTTTTTTGAGACAGAGTCTTCTATGTAGTCATGGCTGTCCTGAGCTCACGATGTAGATCAGGCTATGTTGGCACTTTTGACACTCTTGTGAATAGAGCCACTACGAACTTCAAAGACATTTTTTTTCTTTTCTTTTTCCTGTGTGTGTGCGTGGGGTGGGGGGTGCTCACACATGAGTATCTGTGTGTGGAGGCCAGAGAACAAACTCAGGTGTCATTCCTCAGGGTGTGTGTGTGTGTGTGTGCGCGCGCGCGCGCGCGCGCGTGCGCGCTCGCGTGTGCGTGCACACCACAGTGCACATGTGTAGGTCAGAGGACAATTTGTTGACGTTTTCTCCTTACACCATGTGGGTTCCAGGGATAACATTCATTTGTTCAGACTCATGAACAAATGACTTTACCCACTGAGCCATCTCGCTGTTCCCTGCTGTCATGCTCCCCTGCCCCCTTTTTCCCACACAGGGTTACCCAGTAGCCTAAAGTTTACCAAGTCAGTTAGGCCATTGACCAAGACAGGGATATGCTGGTGTCCACCTCCGCAGTGCTAAGACCACAAGCACACACCACCATGTTTTAACATGGATCCTGGGGTACAGCAAACACTTTCCCAACTGGGAAGATCTCCCTGGGCCTTTTTGTGTTTTTTTGTTTGTTTGTTTGTGTGATTTTCTTTGCATAAAACAGGCCTTAGTGTTGCATATCTGCAATCTGAAATACCGAGTCCAGGGCCAGCCTGGGCTATATGAGACCTTGTCTCAAAAAGCCTTCAGAGCAGGGAGATTGAAGCTAAAGAAGAGGCTTAAACTAGGTGTGGTAGCACACAGGACAGCCTGGACCATGTTTCAAAAGCATGGCAAGAGGGTATCTTTTTTTTTTTCTTCAGTGTTCCATCTGTATGCATCTCTGCAGGCCAGAAGAAGGCACCAGATCTCATTATAGATGGTTGTGAGCCATCATGTGGTTGCTGGGAATTGAACTCAGGACCTCTGGAAGACTATCTAGTGTTCTTAAGCGCTGAGCCATCTCTTCAGCCCAGGAGGGGTGCCTTTTAAGTGCTTGACTATGTAACGGGTACTAAGGGAGTCAATGTAGGCATTTGAACGAGAGAGGTTACCATCAAAGCTGGGTGGGAAGGCTGGAGACCAGACTCCAGTGGTTAAGGACCCCTCTCCCCACTAGGGAGCCAGCGTCCCTTCCTCCTTCCTCGAGGCCTCAAGTCTGAGACTGAGGCACTCTTAGCTCAATGGCCATGGCTTTCACATGGCTTCTCCTCTAGGCTCATCCACCATGACCAACTTGACCGCCCAAGTCAAAGGCTCTCTAAACATCACCACTCCAGGACTACAGATATGGAGAATCGAGGTGAGTCCTGTCTGGAGGGGGGTTCTGGGATTCAGGAGGGTGGGAATGCCTGGCATTGCCCAGTCTCCTCCAACTATGTTCTGCACACTTCAGGAAGATGCTGGTACCACCTGAAGCCAGTTTCACCCCCTGCTCCCCTCCCCCTTTCTCCATTTCTCCCTCATCTCTCTTCCACTCTGTCCTTCTCTGCTCGGTTTCCTCTCTAACTCCCACCATCCCCCCACCCCACTGTCCCTTTCCCCCACCTTTCATTCCTGGACTCTGATCTTTTTGATTTGGGGTATTTTGTGCTGCTGGGGTTAGAACTAAGGGCCACACCTGGTAAGGACTCTATCGCTAAGCAACACCCAAGCCTTGCTAGACCCTGCATCCTCAATACCCATCCTCCTACACATCCCCTGTCAGCTTCCCTACTTGGTGGTTCAGGTAGCTCCTGTGACATCTTCCTGACCTGGATCAGTTCACTCCTCCCTAGGTAATCTGATAATGTCCTGTTCCTGGAAGACCACTGTATTGATCCCAAACTTAGTGCAGTCACATGATCAGCACAACACACAGCAGCCTAGAATGGCCAGACCTAGACAGGCCTGTAGCTTCAGTCTCCTAGCTAGGCAAGACTACACGTTTGCCACCATGCCGACTGTGACTTTTCTCTCCTCAGGCTATGCAGATGGTGCCTGTTCCTTCCAACACCTTTGGAAGCTTCTTCGATGGTGACTGCTATATAGTCCTGGCTGTAAGTAGGTCGGGCCAGGAGGGGACTGAACAGACAGAAAAGCCTGCTGGGTATTAGCTCTTGAGCCATGAACTCATTCAGTCTTAGGGGACCTTCTGAGTTGGTTCACCTTTTATTATTATTTTATTTTTGGTGTGTGTGTGTGTGTGTGTATGCCCGCGCATGTGCCCGTGCGTGTGCCCACGAGTGTGCACGTGTTTATGCACGTCATGGAGAAGGTGTGGAGTTCAGAGGACAACTTGGGGGAGTCAGTTCTCTGCTTCTACCACGTAGGTTCCAGGGACTGAACTGGAGTCATCAGTCACAGTGGCAGGCACTCTTACCTGCTGAGCCACTTTGATGGCCCTGGTCCACCTCTCTAAAACCCACAGTCATCTTCATATCCCTTCCTGATGTTTCCACACCCTGGCACCACCAACACTACTAAGGACATTTATGCTTTTTTTTTTTTTTTGGTTTTTCGAGACAGGCTTTCTTTTAATTATTATTTTTTATTTTTACGAGACAGGGTTTCTCTGTATTGTTTTGGAGGCTGTCGGTCCAGCCCGGCCTCAAACTCACAGAGATCCGCCTGCCTCTGCCTCCCGAGTGCTGGGATTAAAGGCGTGCGCCACCACCGCCCGGCTAGACAGGCTTTCTCTGTATTGTTTTGGAGGCTGTCCTGGAACTCACAGAGATCACTTGTCTCTGCCTCCTGAGTGCTGGGATTAAAGGTGTGCACCACCAGCGCCCAGCTGTGCTTTTCTTCTATTGATTTGCTTCTGATCTTCAAAGTTTTTCAAAACTATGCTTACTTATTCATTCCTTTGTGAATCTGCATGCATGTGTATACACACACGGGGGCACACAAGCCAACGTGCACGTGCTGTCACAGGATAGTTTGTAGGACTCAGTTCTCTTTTCCTGTCATCTGGGTTCCATTGACTTCTCTTGCCTGCTTGCTCCTAAAGTTTGAAGCTATATGTTTAACAATTAACCACATTCTTACTGTAAGTGAAAAGCTGGGCTGTGTGTCACAGATTGAAAACGGCTGTGATGTATCTACACAACCATTATGTATGAAGCAGGCATTTGTGTCCACATGATATCTGTGGATCCAACTAACTATGGCTCAAAAACATTTGGAAAAAAAATTCATCTGGGGGCCTGGAGAGATGGCTGCTCAGTTAAGGATGCACACTGCTCTTGTAGAGCACCTGAGTAGGTGGGCTCACAACTCTAAAAATTCTAATGGGATCCGTGGTGAAAGTTATATGGATTTTTTTCTTGTTACTATTTAATAAACAGTACAGTATGGTAACTATTCTGGCAACACCATCCTGGTATTAGGTATTACAAATGAGAGAGGGGACCATGGGAACCCAGGTCTCACTATACAGGTGGCCTCCTCCCCCAGATCCACAAGACCAGCAGCACCCTGACCTATGATATCCACTACTGGATCGGCCAGAATTCATCCCAGGATGAGCAGGGGGCAGCGGCCATCTACACAACACAGATGGATGACTACCTGAAGGGTCGGGCTGTCCAGCACCGCGAGGTCCAAGGCAACGAGAGTGAGACTTTCCGAGGCCACTTCAAGCAAGGCCTTGTGTAAGGAGGGGTGCAACGGGGCCGGGGAAGCTCCAAGTCTGGTCATCGGAGGTGGGGGTTGGGACATGGGGGCTGCGCTGAAGAGTCAGGGACACTAAGGCCTACAGTATGGGGCTGGACAGTGGGAGGTGACCAGGAAGAAAGCTCTGGGGATTGTGGGAAGCTCATATGGCTTTTGCTCATTTTTCTCTACCTTTCCACCCTTATTTCTGCTTTTGCCCTGACCTGGACCCCGTCTCTCTGAGTCTACTTTCCCCTGACTTACCCCTTGAGCTCTTCTAAAATCCTGTGAATTCTGTGCTTTAGTTCCTGCCCAGTGCTTGAGGCTCCCCGGGCTGTCATACCTAGCCCCGCCCCTCAAGCTGTCACCCAAGCCCCGCCCCTCAGGCTATCACACCGAGCCCCGCCCCTCAGGCTAGCTCCCTCTACTCTAATCAGGCCTTTCCCTAACAACCCATGCCTTCAACCTTTTCTAGAAAAGTCTTAAATTCTGTCTGGCTGGATTTTCTCATGGGAACACCGGCTTCTCCAGAGCTGAGTTGCCTTTTTGTTGTAGAAGACCGAAGCTCTCCAATCAGCCCTAGTCCCTACCTCCCCTTTTTATCTTGCTCTTTTCTGCCGGTAACACAGCCCGACATTATTCTGTAGACATTTGAGTGGCATCTCTCTCCCTTCCTCCACTTCAGTGCCCTGTGCCTGGGGTCCTGACCTTATTCCCATTTTCTCCTCTCCAGGTTACTATGATTATCTTTGCAAACCTTGTGCAGGGCAGGGAGCTAGGGCAAGGGGCCAGGAGACCTACATTACAGCATCAGGTGCAACAGCATGCCACAGGCCAACCAAGGGCTCGGAGGACACTGATGCCGAGTGTGACTTTGATGTTCGAACCTTCAGTATTTCCTTTGCCTTAGCCTGTCCCAGTCGGGGCCTCTGAGGGCCCCAGGTAGCTCAGGACCTTGGCATAACTCCTGATCCCAATGCCTTTGAGTCAGTTGTCCTTTCTTTCCCAGGATCAAGAAAGGGGGAGTGGCTTCTGGCATGAAGCATGTGGAAACGAACTCCTGTGACGTCCAGCGCCTGTTGCACGTCAAGGGCAAGAGGAATGTGATGGCTGGAGAGGTGGGCAGGCCCACCCAGGACACTGGCTGCGAACTGGGCAGGGCTGAGAGAAGTGAGGGTGGCTAGAGAGGTTGCTGATGAGGCTCTCAGTGGGCTCTGGACCTCCCTGTGCCCTCTAGGTGGAGATGTCCTGGAAGAGTTTCAACAGAGGAGATGTCTTCCTGCTGGACCTTGGCAAGCTTATCATCCAGTGGAATGGGCCAGAGAGTAACCGCATGGAGAGACTTCAGGTAACCCTGACAGGGCACCTCATCTCTGTAACTCATCATGCCCCACCTGCTTCAGCAACCTCGGCGCCACCTGATCAGTCAAATCTGCTCCATGCCCCCAACCACCTCCACTCCCCAGGGTTCTCCCCAGTACTTCTGGGTATGAGTGAAAGTAGACCAGAGTGGCCAGCAGGTTGGGGAAAAGGGCTAGGTCATTCACCTGGTGCACCCAGCTAATGAAGTGTATCTGATTTCTGAGTAGAAATGGGCTGGGCAGAGGACCAGGTGGAATCTGGGCTTCGTTTTCTTTGGGATGAGGACCCGAAGCCTTATACTTGAGAACAGTAGGGACAGTGGAGGGCCCGTTCCTGAGATGGGGGGAGATCTCAGGGAGAAATGGGGCACTGCTTGCTATCTGAAGAGGTAACGGAGAGCTAGGCTGGAGACAGAAACACAGGTCTGACTATCCACAAGGGTTGAGGGACTCCAAAGTGCCCATGGAGGGAGGCAATTTGGGCTGAAAAGGAGTGAGATACAGTGTGCGTGTACATGAAAGCTGGTACCCATGGGACTATGTGTGCATACGCATGCTTGTGTGAGCTTTCACGGAACCGAGCCATGTGTGTGAATGTGTTTGTGTATAGGTATGTACACGTGGAGTTGTGTGCGTACCGTGAGCGTGCATTTGGGCAGACTGAGTATAGTGCTAACATCTTTGAGGGTCAGCTTTTGTTCAAAACCATGAAGGGAACCACAGATTCCCAACAATGTCAAAACTAAGACCATCCCAAAGCAGCCTTACTGCCCCCCATTCCCACCCTTTGCCCACCTACCTATGAGGAAATCTACTTTCCCATGAGCTCCTACTGTTTCCTCACACACCTGAAAAGCCTTGTCTCCACCCATCCCTTGTAGATGTGCAGGGTGCGGTGGGGTTTGCCTAGCAGAATTCAGGGTGGTGAGCGCTACTCCACCATCTGCTGCCAACCTTCATGGGTCATCTGTGACTTCCCTCTAGGGCATGACCTTGGCCAAAGAGATCCGAGACCAGGAACGGGGCGGGCGCACCTACGTGGGCGTGGTAGATGGGGAGAACGAAGGGGACTCGCCACAGCTGATGGCAATCATGAACCACGTGCTGGGCAAGCGCAAGGAGCTCAAGGCAGCGATTTCGGACTCAGCGGTTGAGCCAGCGGTTAAGGCTGCACTCAAGCTGTACCAGTGAGTTCTGGACTGGGGCGCCTTCCTGGGTGCTGGTGCCTTGCTGCGCCGCAGTAGGGTGTTCTGGTTGCGGCACCTCCTATCCATGGCTTGCTTTGTCCTGCAGTGTGTCTGACTCAGAAGGAAAACTAGTGGTTCGGGAAGTGGCCACACGGCCGCTCACACAGGACCTGCTCAGCCACGAGGTGAGAGGGCTGGAGGACCCAAGCGAGGGAGAAAGCGGTAAAGCAGATGTAGGGGAGGACTGGGCTGTGCCAGTCTCCCCCGCTTACCGATACCACAGGCTCATTTCGTTTTCTCTCTACTGACTTTAGGACTGTTACATCCTGGACCAGGGGGGCATGAAGATCTTCGTGTGGAAGGGGAAAAAAGCTAACGAGCAGGAGAGGAAGGGAGCCATGAACCAGGCCCTGGTAAGGAAAGGGTCCAGCCCAGTGGTTCTCAACCTTCCAACACTGTGACCCTTTAACACAGTTCCTCATGTTGGGGTGACCCCCAAGCATAACATTATTTTATCGCTACATTATAACTGTAGTTTTGCTACTGTTACTAATCACAGAATATCTGATACGTGACCCCAAAGAGGTCGAGACCCACAGGTTGAGAATTTCTGGTCTAGCAGCAGTAGTAGAAGAATAGGATTCAGAACAGGCAATACAGCACCAGGCAGAGTCCAAGGAAGATTCTGGAAGGGCTAAGTGCAAATGGATCCTGTTGTGGGGGCTGAGGACCATAGGTCACCAGCTTCCTGGTTCTCAGCATATGAGTGAGCTGACCACCAGTCAGTCCTGGGCCTACCCAGGATTTTGGGTGTCTCTTCCCCATACAAGAGCTTGGCTTAGAAAAGGGAATGGCTGGTCTTCCTTCAAAAGGATTGAGTGGGCTTGGAGCTAGGGCCTAGTCAGGGTTTGTGTCTGCAGTCAGTGCTGGATTAGAATTGAGGAGGTATAGTTAAATTAGGGGTCAGATCTGTTGGGATCAGAGTTAGGTCAATATTAGATTCAGAGTTGATGTTAGAGTGTTAGGTTTGAGACACTATCAGGTCTGGCCTTGATTGGAGGAGGTTAGTAGAGTTAAGTTTGGGGTCAGCATTGGAGTTGGGGCTGGGCATGTTCAGGGTTGGGACCCGGTGGATCTGGCTTTGGCTTGCATGGGGGTGTGGAGACAACAGACAGGAGTCGATAGCCTCTAGTGGCCCTCTTATTTTCCCAGAACTTCATCAAAGCCAAGCAGTACCCACCGAGCACCCAGGTTGAGGTGCAGAACGATGGGGCCGAGTCAGCCATCTTCCAGCAGCTCTTCCAGAAGTGGACAGTGCCCAATCAGACCTCAGGCCTGGGCAAGACCCATACAGTGGGCTCCGTGGGTAAGAACCCACGCCCCCTGCTCTCCTTTCCTGATGCCCCTCTCCTACCATCTTTCCATGGCTCTCAACTCCCTGGTGGGAGAGCCCAGGGGAGAAAAGAAATCAAGAGGTATACAAAAAAGGGAATTCAAACGACTTGTCTTTCATGTGGAATGGGGTTGAGCCTCCTGGGGAACCAAACAGCCTCTCACCAGACTATTTGCTGAGTGAGGGCAGAGTGTGTACCAGACACTGGAGGAGAGGTTCAAATGAGAGGACAGCATGTAGCCTCCATCACTGTGGGCTTCCTGCCAAGCTGGGAGGCTAGGCAGCGCTTGAAGTCTGAATGCTATAGGGAGTCGGATTAAATGGAGCTCTCTGCTCTTGACCCCCTTGACCGTCCTCAGCAGCTTCCCTGGCAGCCACAGACGAGGTCAGTGCTGTAAGGGCATGGCTGTCACTTAGCTTGGCTGCTTTCCATCTGTGTGACCTTGGATAGACAGTTGACTCTGTCTGGCTTTAGTTTCTCCATCGGCCGTGTGGGTCTACAGATACCATCCAGCACTCTGAGCTGTGGAGAGGATGCAGGCCTCCTCAGCTAGTGACAGTTGGTGTCCTTGTCTCTCCAGCCAGGGTGGAACAGGTCAAGTTTGATGCTATGTCCATGCATGTACAGCCTCAAGTGGCTGCCCAGCAGAAGATGGTGGATGATGGGAGTGGGGAAGTACAGGTGAGTGAGGGAAAGAAAACGACAGGTGGGTGGAAGGGGTAGTGGAATCCCGTCGGGACCTCACGCAGTCGGGACCTCACGCAGGACTGATTCTTGTCCCAGGTGTGGCGCATAGAGAACTTAGAGCTGGTGCCTGTGGATTCCAAGTGGCTGGGCCATTTCTATGGTGGAGATTGCTACCTGCTGCTCTACACCTACCTCATAGGCGAGAAGGAACACTACTTGTTGTATATCTGGCAGGTGAGGCCCCGCCCACCCCACCTGCAGCACAGCTGCTCGGCCCCCATCCCACCTGCAGCACAGCTGCTCGGTCCCCACCCCACCTGCAGCACAGCTGCTTGGGCCCCCACCCCACCTGCAGCACAGCTGCTCGGCCCCCATCCCACCTGCGGCACAGCTGCTCGGCCCCCATCCCACCTGCGGCACAGCTGCTTGACTCCCCATCCCACCTGGAGCACAGCTGCTCAGTCCCCATCCCACCTGGAGCACAGCTGCTCAGCCCCAATCCCACCTGGAGCACAGCTGCTCAGCCCCCATCCCACCTGCGGCACAGCTGCTCGGTCCCCACCCCACCTGCGGCACAGCTGCTTGGCCCCCATCCCACCTGGAGCACAGCTGCTCGGTCCCCACCCCACCTGCGGCACAGCAGGTGTGTCAGATGCCTGAGTGCAGGGAGTGAGTTGTGTGATATTTTTCTGAGGAAGGAGCAGGAAAAACAGAGAGTTTGGGGTCAGGCATGGGTTTGAGGCCAGCCAGTGCTGGGCTGGAAAAGGATTAGAGTTGGGCTTAGGGTCAGAAAGAATCACAGTCTATTGGGGTTAGGCTTTGGTTGTGTTCAGTGTAGGCTTGATAGGGAGGTTATGGGTCCAGCCAGGCCAGATTTGGGGATGACTGGGAATGCATCTTAGTTGGTGGAGAGCTTCTCTAACATATACAAAGCCCTAGGTTCAGAACTCAGCCTTGCATCTAACCTGGTATGGTGGCAAATACCTGTAATCCCAGCACTCAGGAGATGGAAAAAGGAGCATCAGTAGTTTAAGGCCATCCTAGTCTATATAGCACATTCTAGGCCAGCCTGGGATACATAAGACCCAGCCTAAAAAAAAAAAAAAAAGGTCAGGCAGTGTTGGTGCACATCTTTAATCTCAGCACTTGAGAGGCAGAGGTAGGCAGAACTCTAAATTTGAGGCCAACTTGGTCTATAAAACATGTTCCAGGACATCCAGGACTGTTACACAGAGAAACTCCGTATTTTTGGGGGGGGGGGTCTTTTGAGACAGGATTTCTCTGTATTGTTTTGGAGGCTGTCCTGGAACTCGCTCTGTAGACCACGCTGGCCTCAAACTCACAGAGATCTGCCTGCCTCTGCCTCCCGAGTGCTGGGATTAAAGGTGTGCTCCACCAACGCTGGGCAAAATCCTGTATTGAAAAACAAAACAAAAATAAAGATGGGTGAGGCCCAGTGCAATGGCACATGCTTTTAGTCCAAGCACTCATGAGGCAGAGGCAGGTAGATCTCTGAATTCCATGCTATACTGTTCTGTGTATCAAGGGCCAGGCCATCTAACAATGCACAGTAAGACTGTCTCAAAAGAAAAAAATGGGTAGCCAGAGAGATGGCTCAGTGGGTAAAGGTGCCTGCTGGCCATTCTGATGCTGTGAGCTCCATCCCTGGAACCCACATAGTGGGAGGAGAGCGTGGCTCCTGCAAAGTCTTTGGCTTCCAGACTTGTACCACGGCATGCTCGTCCCCCCCCCCGCTCTGTCTCTGTCTCTGTCTCTCTCTCCCCCGCCTATGGCTTAGTTCTTGCTGTCCTGGAACTTACAATATAGATCATGCTGGTCTTGAACTCACAGAGAGATCTGCCTGCCTTTGCCTCCTGAGTACTGGAATTAAAGGTGTGTGCCACCATGCCTAGCCCATACATACATGTAAACACACACATGTACATACTCCTAAACAGTGTAATAAAATACTTAAAATTAGGTTGGAATACAGTGGAGGCAGAGGATAGGGTCAAGCTCAGGACCCCGTCTCTCCTCCTTTATTTCCAGGGCAGCCAGGCCAGCCAGGATGAAATTGCAGCCTCAGCCTATCAAGCTGTTATCCTGGACCAGAAGTACAACGACGAACCAGTGCAGATCCGGGTCACAATGGGCAAGGAGCCGGCTCATCTCATGTCTATCTTCAAGGGGCGCATGGTGGTTTATCAGGTGCAGCTGCTGACTGAGTGGGGCATCCAGGAGCTGGGGTTGTATGGTGGGCATGAGGCTGGGCAAAGCTTGCTCCTCGTAGAAGGCCCTTGTCATGTATAAACTTGGTGATAGAAACCAGCATGTTTGTTTTAGAGCCATAGAGAAGGAACCCTCATTGTGTCCAAATGTTATTTACCCTTCTCAATCTCTGATGCATGAAAAAGGAGGTTTTCTTTGGGGGGGTACTATATTTGCTGTACCTGCCCAACAAAATGATCTAGGCATCGTGCAGCTGTTTAAGCAATAATCTGTTCATGGTGAACCTTCTAAGCACATAGTCTTTTGCAACTCGGCAAGTGAAGCGAGACATGACGGAACACTTGTTGGGAGGGCACAGTTCACGTGACTCTGGAAGCAGTGAACTCCCAGCTCAAAACACTGTGTAGTTAAATGCCAGAGATGGGATCTGACTTCAGGGGGAGGCAGAAATGCAGGAAGTGGGGAGCAGGCAGAGAATTCATGGTGGGAAGGAATTCAGAGGACCTCCAGACATTTGGGGAAAACTAGAAGGCCCATGGAGGTAGAATGAGGGATTACTACGCAGGGGCACAGGAGGGCCTGTGGCCTCGGCCCTGAGAGAAAGAGAACACAATATAGTTTGCATCTTGGAGCTTCATGGCCCTTTAAGGGCCAGCAGAGGACCCCGGGTTTGACACAAAAGCCGTGGAGTGCCACCGAGACTTCTGAGCAGCACAGTGCCAAGACCAAAGCTTTTTGGAGCAGGCTCCTCCCCCTTCTCTCTCTCTGGGTGCGCTCTGTGTCATCATGTCACCTTGACATGCATCCTGCCTTCCCCTTACGCCTGCAGGGAGGTTCTTCCAGAGAGAACAACTTGGAGCCCGTGCCCTCGACAAGGCTGTTCCAGGTCCGGGGAACCAGTGCCAATAACACCAAGGCTTTTGAGGTTACAGCCCGGGCCACCTCCCTCAACTCCAATGATGTCTTCATACTCAAGACTCCATCCTGCTGCTACCTGTGGTGTGGGAAGGTGTGTGAGGGGCTACAGACCTTCCTACTCACGTCATCATGACACCATGACATGAAGCGGGTCCTAGGAACCTCTCAGTCACAGAACAGATCAGGGCAAAGCTGGGAGACCTACGGATGATCGGGTCCCACTCAGGAGTCTACTGTGGTAACCCAAGAGTCTTCCTTGTATAGCTCTGGCCTTTTCTGTGTCTCTTTGATTTTTTTTTTTTTTTTGGTCAGGATCAGCCTTTCTTGTTCCTTTCATATGAGGCATCCATCTGTTAGTACTCGCTGGTCTCAGTTCTCTGACTGACTTGTCTCTTGTGCTGTCTGTCTTGTTCTGAGTGGGGTGCATCCCCCATATTCCCTGCTGTTCTTCAGACTTTAACAGGATGGGGAGTGAGAACTGTCCCTCATGGGTGTGCTTGGCATCCTGACCCAGAAGGACTGTCTCAGACAGGAGTTCCAGCAGAGCACACCAGGAGGGTGAGGAAGAGGGAGGCACCAAGGTTGGTCTCCCTTACAACAATGACCTCTCTCTTCCCTAGGGATGCAGTGGGGATGAACGGGAGATGGCCAAGATGGTTGCTGACACTATCTCTCGGACGGAGAAACAAGTAGTGGTGGAGGGGCAGGAGCCAGCCAACTTCTGGATGGCCCTGGGCGGGAAGGCGCCCTACTCCAGCTCCAAGAGGTGACAGTCCGGCAGTTTCTCCCACCTCCACAGCCCCCAGGAGGTTCAAACAGGAGCTCTGTGACAGGGTCCCTGGGTTGAATAAGGGACAGCATATACCGTTGGAGCATCTGGGTGTGAGAAACATCCATGCTGCTCACTGTGCAATGCTTATAGGGCTGGGCATGAGCGTTTCTCTGAAAAGGGGTCTTCAAGAAAGCAGATCCGGGCTGGAGAGATAGCTCAGAGGTTAAGAGCACTGCCTGCTCTTGCAGAGGTCCCAACAAGCACACAGTGGCTCACAACCATCTATAATGAGATCTGGTGCCCTCTTCTGGCCTGCAGGCACATGTGCAGGCAGAACACTCGATACATAACAAACAAACAAACAAATAAATAAATCTTAGGAAGAAAGGAAGAGAGAAAAGAGAGGGAGAGAGACAGAGAGACAGAGAGAGAGAGAGAGAGAGAGAGAGAGAGAGAGAGAGAGAGAGAGAGAGAGAGAGAGAGAGAGAGAGAGAGAGAGAAAGAGAAGAGAGCTATCTGCTTGGACTTCAGGAAGAAAGTGCTGGAATCCTGGCCCTGACCCTAGAGACTGACACAGGCCCCAAAATGCTGTGGGACAGCAGTACAAGCCCTCTTCTGAATGCTCCTTTCTAAGGAACATCCATGTTCTACAACCCTCCAGTTCAAAGGCAAAAGGCCTGTACTGCAGTTGCACTGAGTACAGAGAGACAGCGGGAGGATAGCAGGAAGAACTTTCTCCAGGACTAGGGATGAGCTCCTGGAAGGCATGTCCAGAAAAGCAGTGGGGATTTGTCTCTTGAAGCATTGTTGAAACAAGAGGGGACCCTTTTGCCAGCCATCAGACAGGACATTTGTGAGAAGACGGGCTTTCCATGTCAGAGTCCTTCAACTCTCCAGTCCTTGTGTTTCTCACGTCTCATGTCTGCTTCTGCTCACCCTACAGGCTTCAGGAGGAAAACCAAGTCATCACCCCTCGGCTTTTTGAATGCTCCAACCAGACCGGGCGCTTTATGGCCACAGAGATCTTCGACTTCAGTCAGGATGACCTGGAGGAGGATGATGTGTTCCTGTTGGATGTCTGGGACCAGGTAGGATGAGAGGTCTCCCCACGTTGGTTCCTAGCACCAAGAGGCCCCAGTGGCTTTAGAGTAGGAACATCAAGGTCTGCGAGCCTCTATTCTTCCTTCTTCTGAAGAGGGAGAAAGAGAGGGGCATGTCCTGGTCACCCCACGACTTCTTTATTTCCCAGGGAAGGAAGCAGGAAAGTTGTCAGGCATCTTGGGCTCCCGGGAAACAGAGTGCCACATAGTCATGGACTATCTCAGGAGCGGCATCTAGCCAACCTCATTTCCCAGCTGTAAAGTCGAGGCCCAAACAGACCTCGCTTAAGGTCATTAGCTGAATAATGACAGGTCTTCCTAGCTGGAATGAGCCAAGGCAGGGTCTGTGGGCATGGGGAATGCCCGTGCTGCTCACCATGCAGGAAGGACCGAGGGATCTCGGGGCTCTCCACAGATCTTCTTCTGGATTGGGAAACATGCCAAAGAGGAAGAGAAGAAGGCTGCTGCCGTCACTGTACAGGAGTACATCCAGACCCACCCCGGAAACCGAGACCCTGAGACCCCTATCATTGTGGTGAAGCAGGGACATGAGCCCCCCACCTTCACAGGCTGGTTCCTGGCTTGGGATCCCTTCAAGTGGACTGTGAGTATCCCAGACAGTTCTCATGGCTCAGCATACCCTCCCTCCAGGTGACTTCGTGGCACATACTGGTCACAAGCCTGTGATCCCAACGTTTGGGAGGCAAAGGCTGGAGGACCAGAAGTTTAAGACCATCCTTGGCTGCATGGCAAGTTGGGGGACAGCCTGAGCTAACTGAGACCCTGTCTTAACAACCTACCAGCAAAATACCTAAGGCTTGTAGGCACAGTGGACAAGGCATGGCTGTGTTTCTAGCACTTGAAAACGGAAGTAGGAGGATTTCAAGTTCAAAACCAGTCTGAATGACATAGCAAAGAACAAAAACAAAACAAAAAAGTCGTGGGTGTAGCTTAGTGGCAGAGGCCTTACCTCACATGCACAAAGCCCTGGCAGCATGCATATGTGGCATGTGTGTGTGTGTGTGTGTGTGTGTGCGCGCGCGCGCGCGTGTGTGTGTGTGTGCGTGTGTGTGTGTGTGTGTGTGTGTGTGTGTGTGTAGTTATAATGTCCTGCTTTTGTGTTATACAAAGCTGTGGGAAATTGATCAGTTCTTCATGGGGTGCAGCTGTGCCCAGCACCTGCAGTGTCCATATGTGAGAGCACATATAAGGACAGTTCATAGGGCTAACCCAGAGAGTCCTTGACGCCAGCAGACGGCATGCCTGCTGCTCTAAAGGACAATCTCCGTGACTCTAAATGCTTTTTTTTTTTTTTTGATTTTTCGAGACAGGGTTTCTCTGTATTGTTTTGGAGGCTGTCCTGGACCTCACTCTGTAGACCAGGCTGGTCTCGAACTCACAGTGATCCGCCTGCCTCTGCCTCCCGAGTGCTGGGATTAAAGGCGTGCGCCACCAACGCCCAGCTCTAAATGCTTTTTTATTTTTTAAATCTAGGGTTTCTTAAAATCATTTATTTTATGTGCATTGGTGTTTTGACTGCATACATGTCTATATGAGAGAGTTGTGTCCCCTGGAACTGGAGTTAGAGACAGTTGTGAGCTGCCATGTAGGTGCTGGGAATTGAACCCAGGTCCTCTGGAAGAGGTGTTCTTAACCACTGAGCCATCTCTCTACCCCCCCCCCACCGCCTCAGTATAGCAGGTCACACATGTGCTCTTGTTGGGGAACGGTGCATCAGGCCTCCAGAGGCACCTGCTCTCCAGCCCCCACCCCAAGGCTTATGGCTCTGGATGTTTTAAATTCCCAGAAACAGTGAATTTAGGGGCAGGGAACTGAATTTCCTCAAATCTGCTGCACCTTCCCCCTGCTTCTTTTTCTTTCTTTTCTCTTAACTCTTGTTGATTGATAGGCTGTTTCATCTTCAGGATTGATTAAACATTTCCCCCCACCCCATGTGTGTGTGATGTGTGTGCCTGTACATATAAGCCCGTGTGTGTGTGTGTGTGTGTGTGTGTGTGTACGCGCACGTGTATGCACGCATGCCAAGGCTGAGGTTCATATGTCTTCCTTGATCATTGTCTACTTTGTCTACTGAGGTAAGGTTTCCTTCTGAACCCAGAGCTCAGGTTCATTTAGTGTAGCTAGCCAGCTAGCCCCTGGGGTTACATACAGGCAAGCTGTTAGCACCTGCCTAGCTGTTCTATGTGAGAGCTGGGGATCCAAACCCCATCCACTGAGCCATCTCCCAGCCTCAGATTAAGAAAACTTTAAAGCAGCAATGTGGTTTCCTGGCCTTGCAGTCTTCCAGTCCCCCAGCCCAACTGTCCAGATGGGCCGTCTCTCGCCTCGCCTGTGCGTCTCTAGACCTCATTCATTCATTCAGCAAACATAATTCACTTAGGGAGCTCTGATGTGTCACTCTGGGTCCTAGGCCCTAGGTCTCGTATATGGAGGAGGCTCCTAAAACTCTTCCCCCCCTGTCCTCTGCTGGGGCTCCTTAAGTGCCCCAGGCCCCCTGAGTTTCCCAGAGCCCATGCTGAGTAGGCAGGATGTCAGTAATGCCTGTGGCGATTTGCACAGGCCTCAAGGGACCAAGGAGGCACACAGTCATCTCCATTCCCTTGTCCAGCTGAGCAAGGACGACTTCACCACCTCGCCCTGCCCTTTTCTGACGCTAGCCCCTTTGGCCTTGTCCTCTCCATCGTCATCCGCTTACTTGCTCACTCTGAGCCCCCTCTCCCCGCCCTTTCCCAACCTAGTCCCGGATCAGCCTTCTTTCCACCCTTAAACTAAACAGCCATTTAATTCCGCTGCTGAGACGGGGGTCTGATCTGTTGTTTACTTTATTTGCAGAATGCCAAATCCTATGATGACCTGAAGGCAGAGCTTGGAAACTCTGGGGACTGGGGCCAGCTCGCTGATGTGAGTATGGGAGCGGCACAGCCAGCTGCGAATGGTCTGGAGGTGGTCATCCCTGTGGGAGCTGAGAATGTAGAGAGAGACATCACCTCTTTGATCCCACCACCATCACCTCTTTCTTCCTGTGGAAGCCTTTGCTGTGTAACGCCCATGTCTCTCCATTTCCTACTGAAATGGCCTCCTTTTTTTTTAACAACCCATGAGACAGCATATTAAAATGCAGATTTTTTTTTCCTGGCATAGTGATGTACGACTATAGTTGCAGGAGGCTGAGGCAGGAAGACTATGTAGAAAATACCCAGAGTCAAAAAAAAAAAAAAACACCCAGAAACAAAACTAGCAAATTTCTAGGCTTCATTCCAAAATATTTTGGGGTGGCTCCCAGGAGCATGCAAGCTTTTGCTTGTTCACGTGTATGTGAAGTGTGTATATGGGCACGTATGCATGTGTGTTCACGTGTGTGGAGGTCAGAGGCTGATGTGAGGGTCTTCCCTGATGTCTCTCCACTTCATTTACTGAGTCAGGGTCTCTTGCAAACCCAGAGCTCTCCAGTTCAGCTGGTCTAGTAGCTGGCCTGCCTCTGGGATCCCTTGTCTGCTTCTGGAGTGTGGCGTTACAGGTGGACCGCCAGCCACTCTGCCTGGTTCTTATGCGGGTGCAGGAACCCACACCCCAGGGCTTCTGAGTGCACAGCAAGTGCTCCATCCATCAAGCCATCTCCTCAGCCCAAGCTTCTGCACGCTTTCAATGAAAGGCCTAGAGGTTTGGTGTACTTAAGCCATGGCTTGCCTGCCCTTGGGGAGAGGTGACCTCTGTAGGCACCATTACCCTTGGGAGCACAAGCAGAATCCTTGTGACTCTTTCTGTCACTTATCAGAGGGTGTAGACTTGGGATATGAGTCTGTGAGCTCAAGCCTTCCTCTGAGAAGGTCACAGGCCCACAGAAGAAACAAAGAAGGGCTAGCTCCTTCACACATCAGAACCTGAGAGCAACTTCTGCAACCACATGAGAATAATTAGCGAGGACACTCCTGCCGTCTCCAGTCACAGGTTGAGAACACTACGGCCCTTCTGCCCTTCCTTAGCCCCTTCTGGCAGACAGCGCAATGTTTAGAAGAAAAGCTAGGTCAAGGCTGAGTGAAGTTACAGATGACAGCTTTACAACAGATATGAGAGAAAGGGTCATAAATGCCCAGGAGAGAATAGATGTCACACTGTGGGGGTGGGGGAGGATGGAGAAGTTAGTCATTGATCAAGTAGTCAGATGCAGGGCACTACACTACTATCTATGCTAGCTTCTGGGTCCAACCCAGGAAGCTGTGTTTAATGTGTTTTACTGAGCAGGTGTGTGTGTGTGTGTGTGTGTGTGTGTGTGTGTGTGTGTGTGTGTGTGTGTAACGGGGGCTGGGAGAACCAGGAGAGGACTCCTGAAGAAGGTGCCCTAGAATGAAGAGCTCAGCAATGTAGGCTGCAGCCCCACGGCTGCTCAAGTGTGTCTTCCCTCTTTCCTAGGAGGTCATGAACTCCAAGGGGAATGCGTTCACAGCCAGTACCAGCCTCAGTTCTGGGCCCCTGCCCATCTTCCCCCTGGAGCAGCTGGTGAACAAGCCTGCCGAGGAGCTCCCCGAGGGCGTGGACCCCAGCAGGAAGGAGGTGAGTGGGGCACACCCTGCAGGACGAGACCACTCCATTGTATTGGAAAACCTGACAGCTCAGACTGTGCCCTCAGAGGACTGGTGCCGGGGATTCCTGGGTGGAAGCAATGCCTTCATGGCAGGTTACACCCCCTGGAACAGGACAGAGCAGCCCAGTTACTGCTCATTTGAGCCTGGGTGCCGCCAGGTGCAGCCAAGATGAGGCTGTATGGGCATCAGGAGGAACATTCTGAGTCAGAGGTCACCTTCTGGAAGGTGACAGGAACTCGAGTTATGGGACCAAAGTGAATTCTTCCTGGAGGAGAGCAGCAACTGTGAAGGCAAGAGGCCCTGGAAGTAAGCAGGAGTTGGGGACAAACACGGGTGAGAGAGGCAGGGGGAGGGGCATGCCTTCGGGGACCCATTGTGGCCGAAGCAGTGGAGGTCAGGTATTCATCTTTTTTTTCTTTTTTTTTTTGGTTTTTCGAGACAGGGTTTCTCTGTATTGTCTTGGAAGCTGTCCTGGAACTTGCTTTGTAGACCAGGCTGGCCTCAAACTCACAGAGATCCGCCTGCCTCTGCCTCCCGAGTGCTGGGATTAAAGGGATTAAAGGCGTGCGCCATCAACGCCCGGCTCAGACTTCCATTTTTAAAAGCTCCTCTGGCTGCACAGTGAGAACTACCCAGCCTAACCTCTGGCTTCTACACACAGGTGCCTACACACACACACACACACACACACACACACACACACACACACACACGCCAAAAATACCCCTTTTCTAGGCCTAAGGTTAATTAGCTAGTTGCACAGTCAGAATTAGAGTAAGGACAGCAAACAGGGATGGGGACCAGGTCTTGAGTGCTAGTCCATAAGAGAAGCATTTCTGAGGGACAGGGCAGCACAGTCCTGTACAGAGAGCTGACAGGCTGAATGGAGCTAACCCTGAAGAGGACAGGATCAATACAGTCCAAGAAGACTCAGATTATTTAACATCAGCTGTCAGTAGCTGATTATTTTTTAAGATTAACAGGGCCTTTTAAGATTTATTTATTACATATACAGTGTTCTGCCTACATGCCAGAAGAGGGCACCAGATCTCATTATGGGTGGTTCTGAGCCATCTTGTGGTTGCTGGGAATTGAACTCAGGACCTCTGGAAGAGCAGTCAGTGCTCTTAACCTCTGAGCCATCTCTCCAGCCCCCATTCAGGGCCTTGTTGTATAG
Organism: Mesocricetus auratus; assembly: GCF_017639785.1. NCBI lineage: Eukaryota > Metazoa > Chordata > Mammalia > Rodentia > Cricetidae > Mesocricetus > Mesocricetus auratus. The sequence goes on along the minus strand of NW_024429194.1, from coordinate 34,022,014 downwards.
CCTAGTCTGACCTCAAACTCAGAGAGATCCACTTGCTTTTGCCTCCCAAGTGCTGGGATAGAGTTTTGTTGTTTCGTTTTTTATTTTTAGATTAAATTTATGTATTTATTTATTTTTTAAAGATATTTTAGGTGTATGCGTTTTGTCTACATGTTTGTATGCACACCTCATGCATGCCTGTTGTCTGCAGAGGTCAGAAGGCATCGAATTCCCTGCAATGAGCTACAGATGGTTGTGGGCCATCATGGGAGTGATGGGAAATGAACTTGTGTCCTTTGCAAGATCAGCAAGCGTTCTTACCCTCTGAGCCTTCTCTCCATCTATTTATTTATTTATTTATTTATTTATTTATTTTTGAGACAGGGTTTCTCTGTGTAGCCCTGGCTGTCCTGGAACGAGCTCCATAGACCAGGCTGGCCTCAAACTTAGAGATCTGCCTGTCTGTCCCCCCTCACCCCAAGTACTAGGCGTGCACCACCAGGCATGACTTTTTTTTTTTTAAATCGTAGATATACTATACATCTTGTTGAGAAAGGGGGAGTAAGATTTCAGACTTTGGTAGGCAGTGGCGGCACATGCCTTTAATCTCAGCACATGGGTGGCAGAGGCAGGCAGATCTCTGTGAGTTCCAGGCCAGCCTGGTCTACAGAGCAAGTTCCAGGACAGATAGGGCAACACAGAAACCCTGCCTTGAAAAACCAAACCAAACCAAAAGATTTCAAACCTTTTTGGCTCCTCCAAACTCTCGAGGTGAGCCATCAGCTAGAACGGGTGGTGGGTCTCCATGAAGGCAGCAGCAACAGGGTAACGGAAGGGTTGATAATCAGCATCAGGCGGGCAGATATGGTCATGAGTGAGGCTGAAAATCAGCTGGCAGGCCTGCAGAGTTCAAGAGCAGGACCCATGAAAGGTACAAGTTCATTAGGATGGGCAGTACCTGCTATCTAGCTGGGGTCAGAGTCCAGCAGTCTTGGCACAGCTGAGAAGTCAGCCTTACTGGGCCTGGGAGGGTACTGTGGATCCATGTGCAGAGCTCAGTCTTAGCAGCTGCAGCTGTGACAAAAACAGGGGAAAGAGATTCCAGTAATAAACTTGGCATCCAGCAGCTGTCCCTACCCACTATACCCTTATTTACTCCATTCCAAAACTCTACCACCTTACCTGGGGACTGGGAAGGCTCCCAGGAGCCTTGTGGAGAAAATGCCCAGCCTGGGAGACAAGCCTAATGACAGGGCAGGGAACAGGGGATGTCATACCCACCTGAGCTTGAAGCTGATGCATCTACAGTGTTTTCTAAGAAGCTGCTCAATGCAGCCACTCTGGGAGTCAGAGAAACGTTCCCTAGGGCAACTTCACTTGAGGAGAGCAGCTAAAGACTTAAACTAGGCCTTACACGTACTATGCAAATGCTGAATTACTGAGCTCTCCTGTCTGTATCTTCCAAGTTCTGGGTTACAGGAGTGTGCCACCATGTCATTTCCCTTTTAAATTTTAACTTACTAATTTTATTATTTATTTTTTTAAAAATTTAATATTTATGTGTATGGGTGTTTGCTGGAATGCATGTCTGTGTACCATGTGCATGTAGTACTCCGGGAAGCCAGAAGAGGGTGGCAGACCTCCTAGAACTGGAGTTAAAGATGGTTGCGAGCCACTGTGTGGGTGCTGAGAACTGAACCTGGATCCTCTGCAAGAACAAGAAGTGCTCTTAACCACTGAGTCATCCCTCCAGCTCCTTCCTTCCTTCCTCCCTTCCTTCCTTCCTTCCTACCTACCTACTTACCTACCTACCATATCTATCTATCTATCTATCTATCTATCTATCTATCTATCTATCTATCTATCTATCTATCTATCTGTTTATAGACATAGTCTTGCTATGCAGTCATGGCTGACTTGGAAATACCATGTTGACCTGCCTGTCTCTGTCTCTGAAGTGCTGTTGTAAAAGGCATGTGCTACAATACCAGATTCCCAACTTTTTTGGGGGGTGGGTTGGGGGAGAACAGGGTCTCACTATACAGCCTTGACTGTGTAGACTGGATGAGCCTCAAACTCAGAGATTCACCTGCCTCTGCCTCTTGAAGGTTGAAATTCAAAGCATGTGTCAAGCTGGGTACCTTTAATCACAGCACTCAGGAGGCAGAGGCAGGCAGATTTCTGAGTTTGAGGCCAGCCTGGTCTACAGAGGGAGTTCCAGGGTGATACAGAGAAACTGTCTTGAAAAACAAAAACAAAACAAAGCAAAACAAAATTTGTATGTGCAAGCACCTGCAGAGGCCAGAACAGGGCACTGGATCCCCTGGAGCTAGAGTTAATAAGAATTGGATAGCAGTGAACTGCCCAACACGGGTACTGGGAACTGAATTCAGTCTTCCAAAAGAGCAGCACTTACAAGAGTGCTGAGTCCTCAGTTCAGACTGTCTTTTTTTTTTTTTTTTAAGATTTATTTATCACATACACAGTGTTCTGCTTACATGCCAGAAGAGGACACCAGATTGAATTGTAGATGGTTGTGAGCCACCTTGTGGTTGCTGGGAATTGAACTCAGAACCCCTGGAAGAGCAGTCAGTGCTCTTAACCTCTGAGCCATCTCTCCATCCCCCAGCCCCATCCTTAAAAAAAACAGTGTGTTTGAGAGACAGTCTTGTTAGGTTGCTTAGGCTAGCCCTGAACTCAGTCTGTAACCCTTGAACTTAGAATCATCCAACCTCAGCTCCTCTGCACCACCGCTCCAGTCCCTGCTCCTGTCAATGGCTAGGGAAGTAGAGATGAGGACTGAGGGGCCACTACCTTATGACGGCTTTAATCTGGCGGTCATATTTGAGTGTGTCTGGTGGGTAGTTAGCTGCCTTAAACAGCACAGCCATCCTATCATGTCAGAGCTGGGGATAAAGGTCACTTCAATCAGTTTCTTCTACATCTTAAAATATCATATGTGTGCATGGGTAGTGACTCCTGGTGGTTACTTCAAGCTAGGAGTGTAAAGTTCCACTGTGCTATCGAACCATCAGTGTCACTCACAGGATGAGCTAGTTGGGGTCATTTATCCAAGTATGTTACTAGGCAGAACTGGATTCTCAATTTGTCCTTGGTGGCCTCTCCTCTTAACACTGCTTGCTCCCTCAGGCCTGCTTTCTGCAGCTATGATTCTTTTTTTTTTTTTTTTTTTTTTTTTTTGGTTTTTCGAGACAGGGTTTCTCTGTGGCTTTGGAGGCTGTTCTGGAACTAGCTCTTGTAGACCAGGCTGGTCTCAAACTCACAGAGATTCACCTGCCTCTGCCTCCCGAGTGCTGGGATTAAAGGCGTGAGCCACCAACGCCCGGCTTTCTGCAGCTATGATTCTAACCAGCCCTAAGCAAAAACCTTTCCTACAAGGTTTCAAGGACACAGAAGGCTTGTGGGGAGTAATGTGTCTTTAGTCAGGGACCTGAAGACCAAGAGAAAGGAAGACATGTAATGCTGAAGTTCTGGTCCCCTGCGAGTGTAACAGAACACCTGCAATTTTCGGGTGGAAGGATGGGAAGGAACTGTCACAGTGCTCCCGAGGCAGTTACACTCAAGGCAGGAAGTCAGGTGTGACGTAGATGAGGACTCCAGGAGTCAGAGAACTAGGACTTTCTTGTTAGCTTCATCTGAAAAGTTTAAGCCACTTCTGTCGCCAGGGGACTGGCTTCAGACCCTTGGGGTACCAGAATACAAAGATGCTGCTGCTGTATAGACAATAGCAGGATTTTCTGCATTTGCATATGATACTCCAACTATCCTTCCATATACATGAAATCACCTCAATTTAAATTGCTACAGTGTAAATACTCTGCAGTTATGCTGTGTTGTTCAGAGGTAGTGGTAATCCGCATATGTTCTGCAGTGTTTTTCATCTATGGTTGGTTTATTCATACATGTAGAACCTACTACTACTGAGAGCTGACTATTCGAATCAGACTTCATGCCTTTTTTTGTCTTTGAAGGGCAGGCACGGTTTTTATGGTTTTTATTGAGGAGTAACAGCTCCCTGCAGCAAGGGGAGGGGTCCTGGGTTGCACCAGACTGTGTCTTTGCAAGTGCTACAGCAGTATGTGTTACTTGCCTTGTTCATTAGGACCACAGCAAACCCTATTTCTAAAGTAGGAGGCTGGGAGGTGATGGCCCATCCCTTTAATCCTAGCACTCAGGAGGCAGCTGATGTTTGAAGCCAGACTAGTTTACAAAGCAAGTTCCAGGCAGCCATGGCTATACACAGAGAAAGCATGTCTTGGAAAAATAAAAATGAAACAAAGCATGGGAGGCCCAGGATGGGGACAGACTGTTGCTACAAGGGCCCCAAGCCCTGTGACAGCCTTGGAAGCTTGACTTATCCATGTTGGGACAGACACTGTTTACCTTTGGGTCCGATTTGGATCTACTATTTGATGAATCACATAACTTCTTACTTTTTTTTTCCAACACAGGGTTTCTCTGTAGCTTTGGAGGCTGTCCTGTTACTCAATCTGTAGACTGCGCTAGCCTCGAACTCACAGAGATCCGCCCCGTTTCTGCCTCCCAAGTGTTGGGATTAAAGGTGTGCAACACCATTGCCTGGCTAACTTTTTAAAATTTGTGTGTGCCACAGCATATATGTATGGTGGCGAAAGAACAACTTTAGGGTGTCTTTTCTACTTTACTAGGTGGGTTCCAGAATCAAATTCAGGTGCTTAGGCACAGCAAGCAAGTACCTTACCAGCCCCCACATAGGTTGAGTACTTTTTTAAAATTCATGCATATATGTGTATGTTTATGACATGTATGCAGGTGTCCAGAGGCCAGAAGGTGGTGTAGGATCCTCTAAAGCAACGGTTCTTTGACCCCCCAACTGTTAAATTATTTTCGTTGCTACTTCCTAATTTTTCTGTTATGAGTTATAGTATAAATACCTGATATTTAGGATATCTGATATGTGACCCCCAAGTAGAGAACCGCTGCTCTAGAGCTAGAGTTACAGATAGCTGTGACCTGTCCCATGTGGGAGCTGGGAATGAAATTCCTATCCTCTCTGGAATATCAGGAATCATTATGAACTGCTGAGCCATCTATCCAGCACCTTGAATACTTTCCTTGTGTGACACTTTTTTTTCTTTTTCCCATAAATGTTGCACACCTTTAATCCCAACACTTGGCAGAGGCAGGCAGGTCGCTGAGTTTGAGGCCAGTCTGGTCTACAAAGTGAGTTCCAGGACAGCCAAGGCTGTTATACAGAGAAATCCTGTCTCAAAAGCAAACACACACACCCTAGCCAAGTGTGGTGGTGCACATATTTAATCCCACTACTCAGTTCCTATTTCAAAGAAGTAGCTTCCATTTTGGGCTAAGAATATAGCCCTGTGTTTGAGCCCAGCAGCATAAAAACTGCCTGGCAGCACATGCCTGTGACCTCAGTGCCTGGGAGGTGGGAGGTCTAGGAGCTCAAGACCTGCTCTAGCAAAGCTCAGGCCCCAGCCTGGGTCACGAGGCTTGAGAGTAGGAGTCTGCAGATAGCAGAAGCTCCTTAAATAAGCCAAGATCTGAGACCTGACTTCAAGACTTAGATGGTAGGCAGGCAGAACAGATGCCTGGTTGACTACACACTTATTCACTTCCTCCTCCTCCCTTTTTTTTGTGGCTCTTGACAGTGTTAGCTTTTGTTCCTCATTTGTTTGATCATATGTCACATTTGTATGAGTCATCTGAGCAAACCCAGGGGAAGACTGTGACCTTTGCCCTCTGGTCCTCTCCTAGGAGCACCTGTCCATTGAAGATTTCACTAAGGCCTTGGGGATGACTCCAGCTGCCTTCTCCGCCCTGCCCCGATGGAAGCAACAAAACCTCAAGAAAGAAAAAGGACTATTTTGACAAGCATAGCTCTGGCCGTCCAGCAGCCCCCTACCTGTTTGTGAGGGCTTTGTTCTGCCATTACTGTTTTAGTGCTATGCCAGTTGAAAATGTCCAATTGTATCTGTGCGCCAGTGTGACAGTCCCTTCTATTTATAATAGCGATCTACTCATTCCTTCAGAGAGAGGCAGGGTCCCCTGGAGTCTGACTGCCAACAGTATCTGCATTTTCCCCCAGCACTTTCATTTACAGCAGGGCGGCGGGAGAGTTTTGACATCATTCCCACAGCAAGGCCTTTCCTCACTGCCAGCGCGGGCACTAAGTTAGGGGACCCCTGCTCTGAAAGCTGGAGACCTAAAGGGAAGTATGAGAGGCAGGTGTTATTTCACCCTTCCTGCTACTCCATATGACAAAGGGAAAGCTTAGCTAGAGGCCAGTGCTGGGCTCACATGCAAAGCTTCAGACTCCTCAGATAATATCAGGAACATGGGTTTGCTACAAGAAGTCCAATCAGAAGCCAACAGAAGGTGATTTCCACTTAAAACAACTGGTTATTCAGTGTCCCCAGACATGTGTCCCTTTAAAGAAATAAGTCAAAGTAACATAAGGTTAATAAAGGCTTTAATGTCTCTCACACACTCACTAAAATAACAACCCCCCAAAACAAACAAAACTCTGTATAATTTAAAAAGGAAACAAAAACAAGGAAAAACCATAAAGGATACACAGGAACAGTTCTGCTAAAACACAGATAAAGTGCCGTTCCAAATACACATCAATAATCAGAACCAGAAGTTGCTCTGAACACAAAGAAGCCATCTCACATATAACATGGCCAAAGCTGCCAGCACACCTGGGATCGGCTCAAACACAAAGTGCAGGAACCTCGCTTCTGTTCCCTCCCCCAGGCATGAAGAACTCCAAGAGCCAGGGAAGGGTGAGGAGGAGATGCCAAAAGGAAAGGAAGCTAGAGACAGGTGTACACACCATGGCGGTCTCCCTCTTGCCCACTCTTATTCCAAAAGATTGGCTCAGACAACCATCCTTCTTTGTTCTTTACATCTGGCCTGATACACCTGGATCCTGACCCAGACCCTCATGCACCTTTCTCTCAGGCCTGAGGGACTGTAACATTTAAGTCCATTGTCACTAAAATGTTTATTCATATAGGCACACCTACAATTAAAACCTCCAAACCTTGGATATATAGCACACATGGAAAGGAAACGATTTACTAAGCGTGTAGAAATGAAAGACTGCCTCAAACCTAGTAACCAAAGCAAAACACAAGAGAGTCTACTTTGGTGATATAGAGAATAATCCTGTTACAAAACTCCCATGGCCAAGAATCTCTAGTTCTCCAATAAAATATGTATTTTTCCAGATGGTAAGACAGTATAGACAGGATTTTAAGCAATGCATTAAAACGAGAAGGCAGACATCTGGTTTTGTACACATGTCCAAGGAGACAGTACTGCAACGCAGGCCGAGGGGTGGTCATAGCTGTTTCACTGGGCACTCATGTAACCTGCAAGTGGTGCTGAGCGGTTTGCTGGACGTGTCCCTATACAAGATTCACAAGCACTGAGACTGAGCCAAGAGATCTGCACATGTACCTGTGTGGTCACACCACAGCAACTGCGGCATGGAAGCAAAATTCAGAGTTACTTTGCTGAGGTTCTCACTATTAGAGTCTTTTCCTTGGAGTTTTATACTTCATCAAGGAGAAAGACAAAAAATGTGTAGTTTAATATTTGCCCCCATAGTTAACTGACCTGTAAGTACTTCATCTTAAAATGTAAATACATCTATTCTTGCTGTGTCTGCTGCTGAGTTGTTTAGGTTAAGCCCAAAGATAGGAAGTAAGCAACCAATTTGGAATCAGAATAGAAACAGAACAATTCATGGATTTACTTATTCTTGCTGGGCCATAACTTATATGAGTGTGTGTATACACATCTATCCCTACAAAACAAGAGTTCGGTCTCCCCACAGGCCTAAATGAAATGAGAGTCTTGGCTACTTAAAAAAAAAATCCACACACAGCTTTTAAACTGTATAATACAGGGCCAAAAAAATTTTATCTTCTCATCCAAAAAGTTTGGCTAAGATCAAAATATTGCATAGAGTACTAATTGCTATGAAATTACAGGTCAGTCATTTAAAGTAAGGTAAGCACACACTCGACATTTTACACAGAAGGTCATAATGCAGACAGAATGAGACTGACACTTCTGTTCTAATTGCCTGTCCCTTCTTAGTCCAGCATGTTAACTGCTTTACCCCCCCCCCCCATTCTGGGATCAGTGTTAAAAAAAAGAAATATATTATTTACTCATAATTTAAAAAAAGATTCAACCAACTTCAAACAACCAATACCCCTATCAATACAGTCTATGTCACATTGCCATTTGGAGTCAAATTAAAGAAATGAAGGGAGAAGGGGAAGGCTGACAAGGCCATAGTATGGAGAGAATGTAAAATTCAAGTCCTAAAGATGTTAAGTAGTAACCTATTTTCAACTATCAAGTCCTGCTCAAGACATGAAGGTCAAACCAACCTGCTTCCATGCCAAGTGCACTTCTAGCCTAGGTTCAGGGTATTATTTCTATTTTCTTCCAGGCCATAATAATGCAGAGCTCACATCAAGCCTAATCATTTCAACAGCTCAAAGTTCTCTAGGGCAGAGATGGGAGATACCATGCTAATGCACACAATCACTACTTCACTTGAGATAACCAGTTACTTTCAAGCAAAACAGGTATCTACCTGTGCCACTTTGGAACATTCACTACAATGTGTGCAAGAGATGGTAGGAGGAGTCAAAGTGCTTATCAGTAGTCAAACAAGAGTACTGAGGCCATTACACCTCAATGATTCAGACCTTTAGAAGAAGTGATTATCTAACAATGCACCCAGGTTCTAAGAGACTAGCTGGAGCTCTCTGAATACAATCTTCCAGAAAAGATGTTGCAGAAAAGTGATGGGTTTTAACACCCCCAGAAAATCTGATATGGTTTCATACATACCTTAGAACGCAGAGTAACCTTCCCATTAATAATAAAAGCAGAAATAGGGAAGGAAACGAATGCAGGCTTCATTTTGCTAGTCTGTGCAATCCTAATAACCCCGGGGCCGACAATTCTCTTAGGCTCATTCTTTTTCTGGTTTCACTAGCTGCTTAACCAGGCAGGTGAAGTTAGCTAAGTGGCCTATGCAGCACTTGCCACTGCATCCTCACTTGGTCTTAGCTCATAGCACCTAAAAAGTAAGCGATGTACTGTGCACCTTTGACAGCTTCTGGAATTACCTACAACTATCCCCTTAATTCTCACCCTACTACTTGCAACAGTGTTTAGCTTCAGTGGTCCAGTTTGAACTGTAAAAAGCAGCATGCCCCTTGTCTTCCTCTGCCCGGGAGACAAAGAACTAGCGTTCTTCCCTGCCCTAAGCATCCCTGTCAAGGGAGTCCCAGTTGAAGCAATACTGTCTTCCAATCTTTTATAACTGAGGTTTCAATCCACTGGGCTATGCCTGCACCATGGGCAAATGCTACAGAAGAAAACACAAGCTTCTAGTTTTACCACAACAATATGGAAGGAGTATGATGAACATACTATGTGGTGGCATCTCTGACAGAAAATGCCAAGTGCATAATAAATAGCAAGTGTGGGACTGTAAGATTCTAAGCACCAACAATCCTTTTTTTTTTTTTTTGAAACTGCATATAAGCAGCATGAGTCATAAAATCAAAAGAAAAATAAAACTCAAATCAGGCTACAGAAATGCCTCTTGCAAGGAAAATAAACTGTTATTAGTGTAACTGGCTTTCCAGTGAACTTTACTCATAAGAAACACATGAAAGGTTGGACTTGAGTGAAGCCACCCAAAAAGCAAAAGTTAAAGCCAAATGATATGTGCATCTTCACACCTTTCTCAGAGGAATGTGCATGGACACTCTGATTTCTCCTCCAAACAGCTGTGGCATTCACTGTGAGCAGGTATACTACTTCTGGTGGCTTATCCTAGCTCTTTAAGGCTCCATTCATTCCATATATGTGTGTGGGTATATACACATATATATTTACAACATATATTCCTAAGACAAAAGAAAGAGTCACTCTTGTAGGAGAAAAAGGAGAATCAGCTATAGATGAGACCAAGGTTTCCATAAAACAGCATGGAGCGTTGCACATGACTGAATGTTGTTTTTTGGTTTGGCCCTGAGCTGTTTGTTGCTCCTGCATCAAGTAGAATTCCAGATTCTCTCGGGCGGGGCAGAGGAAAGGCGAGGTGGGAGGCAGTGAGAGAAACGCAGTTCGTTTGCCAGCCCAGTAGTTGGCTCTTCACGAGGCCTGACGGGTAGCTTTCCCCACTTCCATGTTAAGTGCTTGAGAGTTTTTTTCTGTCTCCAGCAACTCATCGAAGATTTCCCTTAAAAGAAACAAAAATAAACAATAGGGGCAAAGCATAGGCAAGGGGGAAAAACACAGCAACAGGAAATGGATACTGATAAACTTGCACAATCCTACTTAGCACCTAAATTTCATTAAATTTTCTTTGTATCATAACCCTGGAAGCTGATTTCTGAGAATGAGGAAATGCAAGCTGTTGGCTGTAGTAAAAATCCTCACTGACAACTGGAAGATCAACTTATGATAAGATAGGTTCTACCACAGAACAAACTGTTGTAAATATAATTCCCAGATAATCCTGTGAGATGATAATGTTGCGTTAATAGAAATATTCTGGAGTTATAAAAGCGATGGAAACATCAGGTCCCCAAGAAGAGTCTAGGTAATTTCATACTGTCCTTCTATCTGTTGGGTTGGTTTCTTACTTGTGCATGTAGAAGAAGATGTAGCCGCTCCGATCTCGGTCACTCTGCACAGTAGCCTCTTGGATTTTAGAGACTTCCAGATCATTGTATGTGAACCATGCCTGTTTCTTAATGTCATATACATCACTTATGTAATGACCTGAAAGGGACAAAATCTGAAATTAAGTTTTCTAAAACATATCACATTTTTCTTGGCTAGCAGAAGCTTGAGACAGAGAAACCCTTATTATTCTCTGCTTCAGCAATATTTTTTTTTTCTAAAATTCATCTGAAAACTATGTACAGAGAACTTTGTGTGTGGTACTCTACAACAAAGCTACATTTCAGCTCTGGGCCATTTGACACAGGGTCTCTTTAGAGAGCTCGGCTAATGTACCAAACCATCAGGCAGTAGTGGCATATGCCTTTAATCCCAGCATTCAGAAGGCAGAGACAGGAGGATCTCTGTGAGTTCAAGGCCAGCCTGGTCTACTGAGCAAGTCCCAAGACAGCCTCCAAAGCTACAGAGAAACCCTGTCTCAAAAACAAAACAAGAAATGTATCAAACCCGGAGAAACATCAATTTACTTTATTGTTTGCATGTATGGCATGCATGTCTTCTTCCTCAATCACTCCCCACTTTATTTACTATAGGAGGTATCTTATTGAACTCAGAGCTTTCACTAATTAGCTAGCTGGCTTTCCCTGGGGATCCCTTGTGTCTGTCTCCTTTGAGGATGGGCATCTAGGCAGGCCACTAGATTTTTTTGTGGGTGCTGGAATCCAAATTCTAGTTCTCATGCTTGGAAGGCAAGTACTTTATCCACTGAACCATTTCCCTAGGCCAACACAACTTTTTTTAAAAAACATTTATTTATTTATTATGTATACAGTGTTCTGCCTGCATACCAGAAAAAAGGCACCAGATCTCATTACAGATAGTTGTGAGCTACCATGAGGTTGCTGGGAATTGAACTCAGGTCCTCTGGAAGAGCAGCCAATGCTCTTAACCTCTGAGCCACCTCTCCAGCCCCCCAAGACAACTTTTTTTTTTTTTTTTTGGTTTTTCGAGACAGGGTTTCTCTGTATTGTTTTGGAGGCTGTCCTGGAACTCACTCTGTAGACCAGGCTGGCCTCGAACTCACAGAGATCCGCCTGCCTCTGCCTCCCGAGTGCTGGGATTCAAGGCGTGCGCCACCAACGCCCGGCTGCCAAGACAACTTTTTAATAAATGTATTTGCTCAGAGGAATTTCCATCATTTATGAATAGAAAAACCAAAACAGCCACACTGACTTGCATAATTCGCAGACAGTATTTATTAAAGGGATTATTTTTAAAGTTTTTCTTATCTTTTTATAGATAGGGTCTCATATAGCCCATACTGGCTCTTTTTACCCCCACTCCATGAATGCTGGGATCACAGATATGTAATAACTTTCCAGTTTATACAGTGGTAGGAATAAAACCTAGGGATTTCTGCATGCAAATAGACAAGCACTTTATCAATCACATATTTAACCTCTCAAATTTTTTCTTAATGCAGCCAACCTACATCTAACACAGAGAGACAAGTGACAATAAGAGGGGCAAGGGGGTACTTTGTTAACAAAGGCTGAGATCACGATGTCCATTTACCTGAGGACGAGGTGCTCCCGATGTGACTCACGACACTGATGAGGCGATACGAGTGTGGAAGAGTTCCCGTCTGAAAGCACAAGCGGTATGACTCTTCACATCAACAAAGCAAACACTGAATTCACATGTGTCAATCAAAGGTGACAGTCTTCAGTGCATAGTGTACAAAGAGTCAGTTACAATGTTTAAAAACCTCACTGCGTGAATTCTATCTCCAGGAATTATCCTGAGAAAATAATTTAAAAGAAAGCAATATACTTGGGACTGGAGAGATGGCTCAGCAGTCAGGAGTACTTCTTATACTTACAGAGGACCCAAATTCAGTTCCTAGTACCCACATAGGCACCACAACTGCCTGTAAAACTACAGCTCCAGGGGATCTGAGACCCTCTTCAGGCCTTCTTGGAACACACACACACATACACCACACACACACACAAAAAAAAACCCTTCAAAAAAAGTAATGTAATATATATATATATACATATACATATATATATACATGTAACATTATAATAAGGAAGCTAAAATATATCCAATAAGAGTTGACTGACTGGTAGTAGATCAATTATATATATTATTTAGCTTTCTAGAAAAATTATATCTATTAGCAACATACTAGCTTGCTTTTCAAATTCACAAAAATGCACACAATAACTATAGGCCTACAGAAAGTTATCAGTTACATACTAAACAACGGAAAGAAAAGGAAAGCTGCTGTGCCACTAATTATGGATAGATTTCTTTCTTTCTTTCTTTTTGGTTTTTCGAGTCGGGTTTCTCTGTATTGCTTTGGAGGCTGTCCTGGAACTAGCTCTGTAGACCAGGCTGGCCTCGAACTCACGGAGATCCGCCTGCCTCTGCCTCCCGAGTGCTGAGATTAAAGGCATGTGCCACCAATGCCCAGCTTATGGATAGATTTCTATATTTTTAAATACTGTATTAAAATACTGTTAATAAAAAAGTAGTATTCATATACTATAGACTTCACAATAAAGTCAAATACAAAGAATGAATACAGTTATAAGTAAATAAAAAATCATTAACATGTTCATAAATTTTGATGAAGTAGTTTACTTCAGGAAGTTATCTTAAGTTGGAAATTAGAAGGGTCTGAATGCTAGGCCAGCTTCACTATATAGCAATACCCTGTCTCAAAAAACAAAACTCCAACCGGGAGGTACAGGTATTAGGATCAGGTCATTCTTGGTTACACAACTAGTCCTCCATCAGTCTGAGCTAAAGAAGACTTCATTAAAAAGATAAAACAAAAATCTTGTAAATAATCTTTTTTCCTTTGGACACAGGATGTTACTCTGTAGTCTACACTGGCCTTGAACTCTTCTTGTCTCAGTCTTCCAAGGACTGAGGTTAGAGGCATAAGCTAACGTGCAGCTAATCAACTTTAACAAGCAGAATAAACTTTGCTTAAGTTATAACATTTTTTAAAATTTTATTTTTATTTAAATTAGAGATAAGCCTGCTTCACATGTCAATCCCAGCTCCCTCTCCCACACCCCACCAATCCCCTACCCCATTCCCCCTCTACTCCCCAGGGAGGGTGAGGCCCTCCATGGGTGATCCCCAAAGCAAGTCATATCATCTGGGGCAGGGTGTAGGCCTTCCTACAAAGTTATAACATTTTAAAGCACATGTGAAAGTGGAAATGACAAAATAATGTATTAATAGCTATGTGCTAGAATCTCAAGTAATATTTTTTGGGGAAAGCAGTTTTTTTTAGAAAAAGAGAAGGATGCCAGACATGGTGGTGACACACACCTTTAATACCAGCACTTGGGAGGCAGAGGCAGGTGGGTTTCTGGGAGTTCAAGACAGCCTGGTCTACAGAGTGAGTTCCAGGACAGCCAGAGCTGTTACACAGATACCAGTGTACTCACTATTACAGAATCAACTGAATAGTTTTCACTAATATGAAGAATTAAAGGTAATTTAATACATTTGTGTCTTTACTTATGTGGACACACACATTCTTATCTAACAAGAGCATAAGACAGTCAGATGCACTTGGGTAGAACGGAAGCTGTGCTACACTGAAGGAGCAGAAGGCCCCGGCGGGCTCTACCCATACCTCAGCATTCCTTTTCAGCTCCTCCGCTTCAGCTTCTGTGTACTCCATATCAAGAACATCCTCATTTCCAGAGTCCTCATCTGAGCCCAGGGAATCCAGGAAAGAGTTGTTAAACTCTGGAGAAGAGAAAGAAGGGTCTTGCAAATGTTCTTAGAATAGACATGAGATGGATGGGAAGAAAAACAGCTCAAGACAGGCCTAGACATGGGGTTTCCCATCTGAATCCCAACACCGGGAGATGGAAGGATGAAAATAGTGAGTCTGAGGGCACTACAGACTATAAAACAAGAACATGTCTCAAAAACTAAAACCAAAGCAAACCAAAACCCCACCATGAGGTACTCATCTCATTATTCTAAGAAAACATAAGGTATTTGATTTAACAGGATTCCAATTCACTCAGGCACCCTAAGAAGTAACTGCATACATAGGCATCTATGAAAGAAGTGTCCCTTTTCTTGTTTTCTGTATGTTTGTGTATGTTCAGGTGAGTGCGCATGTGTATGCAGGTAGAGGTTAATCTCTGGGTTGTTTCTTAGAAGCCTTCTACCCTTCAAAAAAAGCTAATTTTTATGTCCATGGGTGCTTTGTCTATATGTATCATCTGTGCACGACATGCATGCCTAAGTGCCTTCAGAGGCTAGAAGGTGACAGATCTCCTGGAATTAGAGTCACACATGGTTGTGAACTGCCATGTGGGTGTTGGTAATAGAACCTGGATCCTCTGGAAGAAAAGCCAGTGTTCTTAACTACTGAGCCATCTCTCCAACACTTCTACCTGGACTTTTTTTTTTAAGACTAGGTCTCTCACAGGCTCTGGTGATTAAAAGTATGCTTTACCTAGCTTATCAGAAGATGCTGGGGTAAAAGAGTCATCAACAGTTTTATCCAGCTCTGAACCCAGAGAGCTATAGTAACAACTGGTATGGCAAGATATGTGCATGGGTGCAATAGTGACATGAATGTTATGGTGGTATCCAACTGTGCTCTAACTGGACTTAAGGCGCCTACGCCACAGGAGAAAACTCATATCAGGTACTCTGACCAAGAGCCAATGGCTGGGGAGCTTATAGACAGACTCAAGGAGCAAACCTATTACTATTATTTTGCTAAATGGTCATATATCAAAGTGTTCTTTAAATTTGTGTGCTCACTGATTAGCACAGCTATCAATCCTCATCAGAGAACCTTCTGGTTGCAGCAGATAGTGGTTAACATAGAAACTCACAACCAATCAAAATGTAAAGAGTCTGTGAACTGTTGAGCCACAAATAGGACATTTACACCACACCACCTGCTTGGAGGCTCAGGAACCACCACAGAAGAAGGGATGGAAAGACTAACAGCCAGAGGTCAAGAAGACTAGAGTGAAACAGTATCTTTGGACATGCCAGGCTGCTCTACTTATGAATTCACAGCAGCTATGATTGCTTGCCCAAGATCAAGTCAATAAACATTACAGTATGGAGTGATGTGATGGCTTAAATGAGAACAACAACCATAAGCTCATATGTTTAAATACTTGGCTCCTAGTTGGTGAAACTGTTTGGGAAGGATTAGGAGGTGTGGCCTTGTTAGAGGAGGTGTGTCTCTAGGGGTAGGTTTTGAGGTGGAATTCCCAGTGTGTTGCTTGCTCCCTGCTCATGGTTGTGGATCAAGATACGAGCTCTCAACTGTTTCTGCTGCCATGTCTTTGCTCCACCATCATGGATTCTAACACACTGAAAGGCTTAGTTTCTTTCTTTCTTTCTTTCTTTCTTTCTTTCTTTCTTTCTTTCTTTCTTTCTTTCTTTCTTTCTTTCTTTCCTCCTTCCTTCGTTTGTTTTTCAGGACAAGGTTACCCTGGGTAGCTTTGGAGCCTGTCCCAAAACTAGCTCTTATAGACTAGGTCTCAATCTCACAGAGATCCGCTTGCCTCTGCCTCCCAAGTGCTGGGATTAAAGCTGTGCATCACTATCATCTGGCTTAAATATTTTCTTTTATAAATTGCCAGCTGGGCATTGGTGGCGCATGCCTTTAATCCCAGCACTTGGGAGGCAGAGGCAGGAGGATCTCTGTGAGTTCAAGACCAGCCTGATCAACAAGAGCTAGTTCCACAAAAAAAAAAAAAAAAAAAGCCTTGGTGATGGTATTTTATCGCAACCACAGAAAAGAAGGGGGAAGGGACTCATGACTCCTAACAGAGGATTTATGAAATGGTTATGGCTTCATAGGGAGGGTCAGTTTTCTTTTAAGAGTATGGTCTCTGGTATATTGATCACATTCTAGTGGATGATCTCGCACCCAGCAATATATGGGTAGTAACACTTGGACTTGACTGGTTATATAGAAAAGCATGAAGTTTCAGGGGACAACTGTAGAGGCACGTAGATCTGAGAAGAATAAGGGGGAGGGTTGGGACATGAATATGATTGAAGTACAATGTTACGAAATTCTCCAAGAATAACTAAATATATTAAACAACAACACCACCTTGCTTTTTAGGTGGGTACTGGGGATCAAACTTAGGTCCTTATGCTTGTAAAATAAGTAGGTCCCTGACTTTTCTTTGAAATAATTTACATGATAAAAGTATTTTGGGGCTGGAGAGATGGCTCAGTCATCAAGAGCACTTACTGTACTTGCAGAGGATCAACGTTCAATTCCCAGAACCCACATGGCAACCTACAACAGTCAATAATTCTAGTTTCTTTGACCTTCTCATGCACATACTGCAATACATATATGCAGGCAAAACTTTCATACATATTAAAAAAAAAAGTATCTAGTGAGTTCGAGACCAGCCTAGTCTACAAAAGCTAGTTCCAGGACAGCCTCCAAAGCCACAGAGAAACCCTGTCTCGAAACTGCCCACCCCCAAAAAAGTATCTAACCACAAGAAATGAATGAACTGAAAAATAATACATAATTATACAGATAATCCAAATTCACTTATTCCCCCAAAAGAGGGCAAACCAGACAGACCTCTAGCCCCATCACTCAGGAAGCAGAGGCAGACAGATCTCCATGTGTTCAAGGCCAACCTGGTCTATCTACATAGAGTTTCAGGCCATTTAGGGCTACATAATGAGACCCTATCTCAAAAAGAAAACAACAACAAAAGGCCATAGAAGGGAAAAGTTATTAAAATATAACACAAAGGTGGAAATTCAACTTTAGCTCATAAATTTCACCGAAAACACAAATTCAGTATACCCTTTTTTCAGTTAATAATGTATTTTCTCGATGAGTGCCAGCACTTGGGAGGCAGAGGCAGGTGGATCCCTGTGCATTCAAGGCCAGCCTGGTCTACAGAGAGAGTTCCAGGACAGGCTCCAAAACAATACAGAGAAACCCTGTTGAGAAAAACAAACAAACAAACAAACAAACAAAACAAAAACCAATGTATTTTCTCTGGAACAAATCATCTTCATTAATTGTTGCACATAAAAATTGTAAATAAGTAGTTCTTTGCTTATGACAAACTAAAAATCATAGCTGACATACATTTAAAAGACAGGATGCAAAGAAATGGAAAAGAAAACCTAACTACACAGTCTAAATGGTGACAGTTTTAAACCTCTCTTCTTTGATAAGGCTAAACAGTCTCTAGTTTAAGGGATGTGAAGCACAGATGAGGTCATGATAGATGCTAGTTTGCATACTGGATGATCAAAGTTACTTACACTTTCAGTTCTGTTACTATATTTGGCTCTTAGAACGCTTTAGAACAAAAGGTAAGAGATTTGAAAATTCCTCAGGAACTTGCAAGAGCCATGAGAACTCAAAGTTACAGTAGTGGTTCACACCTATAATTCCAGCACTGGGGATACTGATTCGAGTTGATTGCAGTGAGCTCAAGGCCAGCCTGGGTTAGAATGAGACTCAAAGTGGTTTAAATTTGATCTATTCATGTGTTTATGGGTTTCAGTCATCACTTCAGCTCTCTTGTTTTAATTATGAACTAACAGTAAGGATTAGTAGATACAAAACAAGCTTTCAACAAGGACTATACAGACCAAACACATCAGGCAGAGCAATCTACAGCAGTCTTTACTCAGGGAGAGAAACCATCAAGATAATTAACTGTATTTATGGTCTCACAGTTGAGACAGTACTTCAGCGAAACAAGTGAAAATAAAGCACAAAAGAATAGACATAAAACAAAAATATCTCTTGACAGTTAAGAGATGACAGAAACAAAAACCCAGAAGAAGTTTGGAGTTCGATAAGGCTGGAGAAATTTCCCAGACAGCACAGCAAATGATGAAAACACACAGACTTAGAAGAGGTGAGGAAATCACAAGGGCTAGCCCAGCTCCTGGATAACAAGTTTCAAACAGAGAAAAGAGAACAAGGTATGGCGCAATAACGCCTGTAATTCCAGCATTTGAGATGGGGAGGCAGGAGGATTAGGAGTGTAAGGACAGTTGTGCTATATGGTACCTTATCTCAAAAGAGAAAATAGAAGGGGTAGTTAACAAAAATGTCTAAGAATGAAAGGACACACATTTCTAGCTTATATGAAGTATATAAAAGCTATGGATGTAGCAGACCTGCAAGGGGTACAATAGAAACGAGTGACGCTACAAGCATCAAGGGTCAAACAAGGATACAGGTAGACTTTACACTTTAGAGATGGCACCCTGAAATGACATATCTGTCACTACCCGGTGGCATATAGTGGGGGGAGGGATACTTTTAGGTCTGTAAACTAGGAATCTTATGTTCAATCAAAATAAATACTATGGTAAAATGAAAATTGTAAGGACTCCAAAATATCTAAATCATTCCTTTCTTAAGAAAGCTACCGAGGGAATGCTTTTCATCAACATACAACTGGAACCAGGGATGTTACAGAGAAACCCGGTCTTGAAAAACCAAAACAAAAGCAACAACCCACCCTGCAAAATAAAAATGCAATTAAAATAATCTCCATACCTTGAAGACTTAACTCTGTAGCCCTTTTGAGGTCATCATCTTCTTTCTGTTCCCAAGCCTCCTAAGGAAATAATAAAAGTAAAGTTTTAAAGAGGTACTCCTTAGACACAACTGATGAAGGCAAAACAGGCATGTTGCTCACCATGCTTTCTCTAACTTTACAGATAGATATTTGAACATTAACCTATGAGGAAGGTGGAGCAGAAGTTCCTTTCTTTTTCAACACTGTTCTCTTAAAAACAAACAAAACCCCCCCACTGGTCTACTGACTTTTGGGTAAGCATTCACTCTAAGGAGTCTTACTAACTTTGGCTTGTTTTTCAATGCTAGCGACTGAAGCCAGGACCATGCATAATACCAGGCAAGCACTCTACAGTTCCAGTCCCATGAAATATTCATTAGCATGATTTGGATTATCTTAGCTCAGGCAATCATGAAAATAGCACCTATAAGTAAAGTATCTTAGATGATACAACAGGTCAAATCAACTAATATAAAGAGGTAAAAATTGAGTCTGGTGGTGGTAGCGGCACACGCCTTTAGTCCCAGTACTTGGGAGGCAGAGGCAGGTGGGTCTCTGAGTTTGAGGCCATTCTGGACTACAAAGTGAGTTCCAGGACAGCCTGGGCTATTACACAGAGAATCTTCAAAAACCAATCAACCAACCAGCCAGCCAACCCACCAACCCACCCACCAACCTGCCAGCCAGCCAGTCAGCCAACCAACCAACCAAAAATAAAAATTGGGGATTCAGAGATGGCTCAGTGGGTAAGAACACTTTCTGCTTTTGCAGAGAACACAGCTTCAATTTCTTGGAACCCACATGTTGGTTCACAACTACCTGTAATTTCTAGTCCCACACAATCTGAATGATGCCTTTTGGCCTCTGTGAGCATCAGACAGCCACGTGGTCCACTTATACACATGCAGACAAAATGTATACATACATAAAATAAATCTTTAATGTAAAAACTAAGAACTAGGGATACAGCCTAGAGTAGACAATGCTGTTGTTTGATCACCAGCACTACAATGAACACTGTGTACAGACTTGCTATATAATAAACTGAGAAGTATTTTATTACCAAAACTAAAAATAACTAGATTTTAGATCTTTCTGAGGAATTTGTGGTCAAATAATTATAGTAGAAGATACATTATAAGAAAATAACTAAACAAGTATACTACTTTAATACATATATCATAAAATCACAGTGAAGTACTTGTTGACAGCTTACAGAATAAAGCTAACATGGGACAACCTTTAACATCCCATTTTTCTTTAACATGCATCAACTACAGCATATAACAAGACTAATAATTTTTATTAATAAAAAACTCTACTCATTAAACTGTTCATTCAAAGCCACAGCAAGCCCAAAGAGTTGTCTTTTTAAAAAAAAATTATTATTATTATTATTATTTTGGTTTTTCGAGACAGGGTTTCTCTGTGGCTTTGGAGGCTGTCCTGGAACTAGCTCTTGTAGATTAGGCTGGTCTTGAACTCACAGAGATCCTCCTGCCTCTGCCTCTGAGTGCTGGAATTAAAGGCATGTGCCACCACTGCCCTGCTTATTGTTATTATTTTGCAGTAACTCACTGTACATAAATAGCCAGGAGCAATCCCTTTGACACATTAAATGCTTAGCACATTAGCGACTGTGACTAGACGTCTGGGAAGCATGGAGAGGCAACAGAAGTGTCTTACTTGCTCTTGGAGGCTCTGGGCCAGCGCCTGCTGAAGCTCCTGCTCTTCTCTCTCACGCTCCATGTCATACTGCTGGAGCCAATCAACCTCTCCCTGAGAGCCTTCTGGAGTTTTGTTCTCTTTATTCTCATCACAGTCTTTTGTTATCTCAGTAAAACTAGCAGGATCTGAAGAAGCAGAACATTATTTTGGGAAAAAAACAAAACAAAAACAAACAGCTGAATTTTGTGAACTCTAGTGACACCTACTGCTGAGAGAGTAATTTACCCTGCCCTCATCTAACACTTTAGGTTTAGGGCTTTAGGTAGCTCAGGCAGGCCTAGAACTTGCTACGTAGCTGACGATGTCCTTGACTCTGACTTCCCACCTCCACCTCTGGTATGGACGATCATGCTTGGTTTTATGGGGTACTGGGGATTAAAGCCAGGACTTTGTGCATGGCAGGTATGCCTGCTACTCAATAAGCTACACTTCCAGTCCTTACTCAGAACTTTTTGGACCAACAATTTTATCTTACCACATCTATATCAGGGTTTCTCAGCACCATTAATAATTTGACTGGGGTACAAGTGAGGTCTTTGGGGAGTGGGAAATGGAGAGGAGTGTATGCTGTGAATTTTAGCAGGCTCTACCAGGATAGGAGGGCTGTAACCGAGTCACCTGACAGGAAGTAATTATGGCATTATGGAAATGGGAGTGCTGAAGACAAAAGCTGTCAGTTTTCTACTTGTTACCTTGTTTTGTCGCCGTCCCTTCCCTCCCCCCAGAGCTGAGGACTGAACACAGGGTCTTGCATTTTCTAGGAAAGCACTCTACCACTGAGCTAAATCCCCAACCCCACTTCTCTTTACTGTGACAACCAAAAATGAAAAACACTGTCAAGTATTTCAGGGCAGAGGAGAATGACCTTTATGCACAGTAATAGTGCTGAAAACAAAGGATTAATATGAACTAGTGATCTTTATTAAACAGTGACTAATAAGAACAAGGAATACTAAGGGATACTTGCATTAGAAGGGAAAAAATACCTCAAAAGAACCCCATCAGCTTTTTGTTTCTTGTTAAACTGAGGATGCACTAATTTTTTGCATGCATATAAAATAATTCAAAACTGAAGAGGCTCTGACTCTACAAATCTAGAAAATGATTTTGTGACATCCCACCATGACTTCCATTTCTAAATCTAAGGGGTTGGATTATTTAGAAGCCACATATCAGTATAGGCTCTGGAACCAAGTTTTGTGTAACAGACACTTATCTGGATGAAACCTACCTGGCTCAGTGATTGTTTTGGGTTTCTCAGTCTCCATAGCATCTGGATTTTCAGGCATTTCTTGAACATCGTCTTCTGCAAATCCAGTGTCAGGACTGCTGGTTGGCTTATCGTCATCTTCATGGCTGAGCACAGGGGAAGCTTCTCTCCTACTTATCTCCAACACAGCTGCCAGCACCTCTTCCTCACTCATTTTGTCAAACCCTGAGGTCTCTAATTCAGATTTCCCAGGCTCTAATCTGCACAATTTCGAATCCTGAAGAAGAGAATTACTTTTACAAGAAGCCAATGTGCCTATAAATATATCTAATGTTGAGCACTATATCTAATATACCCCAGACTGTAAAGTGGGAATTTGGAGGGTGGAAGATGGCAGCGGTCAGCAACTACTCTTGCAGAGGATCAAGTTCAGTTCTTAGTTCCAAAGCCTGAGAACTTCTGTCTTTCAAGAGCACCCCACCACATAATTAAAAAGTGTGCGTGTGGAATTAAATTTGTGTGCTACCACACCTGGTTTATGTGGTGCTGGTGCTCACACCCACAGCTCTATGTATGCTAGGCAAGCACTTTACCAACTGAGTTACAACTCCAAGTCTAACAGTTTTTCTTATTATGACAGGTGCAAAGTGTACCCTTTATAGAAACTTGGAAGATAGACACTGCTATCATAAAGTTACTTAAAACAGCAAGTCAACAAGGTATGATGGTGCATGTTCATAACCCTAGCACTTAGGAGGCAGAGGCAAGAAAATTGTTGTGAGATCCAGGCCAGCCTAGACTACAACATGAAATCCTGTCTAAAAGATTAGTCAGAGATAATAAGTATTTGGTCCAGATATACATGGATTATACGATAAACATTCCCTAAATATTCAATTTTAAATGCTGGCTGGTCCTTTTTCTTTTCTTTTCTTTTTTTAAACTGAGGCAGAGTCTGATTATATAGTCATGACTTGCCTAGAACTTACTATAGTGGATCTTCCTGGTCCTGGAACTTACTATGTGGATCAGACTCACAGACATCCACATGATTCTGCCTCCTGAGTATTGAGATTAAAGGCATACACCACACAGCAATGTTGTCTAGTCTTAGATGAGAAAAATAAAAGTGATACAAGATTACATAAGTAAAAGATATATTTTTCTGCACAATTTTCATTCTAGAATTTCTGGTTTTCTTTTCATATTTAAGGGAAGCAATCACAAACTTCCCTCAGCTTTACTTTAAGATGAGACAACTGAGAACACAAATAACTACTATAGCTCTATAGAATCATGCATACACCTGGAGAAGCTTACTTTTTTTAAGCATTAATTAAGGATTGCAATAGATGATGTAGCTGTGTCTTCATGATTGTGATTTAACAAAGGAGATTACTTAGTTGCTATGTTGATATAAAATACCATAATTTTCTCCTGTAAACAGCAGCTATCAAAATAAACAAATAGAGCCGGGTGGTGGTGGCGCACGCCTTTAATCCCAGCACTCGGGAGGCAGATGGATCTCTATGAGTTCGAGGCTGGGCTGGACCGACAGCCTCGAAAACAATAGAAACCCTGTCTCGTAAAAACCAAAAAAAAAAAAAAAAGAAAAAAAAAAAAAACCAACCAAACAAAAAACCCCCCCAAAAATAGATGAAATTTGTTGTTTCTGAGAGTTTCTGATGTCACCCTACCCTTGCATGAGGAACTGGGGACGGAACCCAGAACCTCCCACATGCTAGCCAAGTATTTCACCACTAGCCAAATCTCTAGTAAAATTCATTCCTTTAAAAACAGATTGCTTTTTTTGGAAACAGTGTCTTGCATATAGACCAGGCTAACCTTGAACCTAGAGTCTGTGCTGGGACAAGCATGCACCTTTCTGCTCAGACAAAGACTGCTTTTTGTTTATTTTTCTAGGAAAAGCACTCTCTAAAATTAGTGTCTCAAATAGAGGCATTAAGTTTTCGATCTGTTTCTTTAATTTGCTGAGACATTTGTTTGGAGAGATGAACCATTACTTACTTTTTCCACATCTTCCTGTTGCTGCTCATGGCCTGACATATCACAGAGCCTCTGGCCAAGGGCCACAGAGCGTTTTAGTTCATCCTCACTGTCAGAATCAAGGCATGAAGTAAAGGAGCTTTTGGATTTGAAGGTGAATTTCCTGTAATTACATATGAAAAAAGTCTTGTCTTTGTTTTGTTTTCCTTTTTTGGCGGGGGGATTGATGCATAAACACCAAAACAAAAAGCTTTTCCATTATGGAAAATTATTTAACAGAGGAAAATTATGTATCAAAAGTACACTTAGGTATTATTTTTGATAATCTAAAGAGCCATGATTTAAAAATGTTTAGCTATTGTGTATCACCAGTAAACTTTGTACCTCTTTCTTCTAATGACCAATTCCAAATTGTAGTTTGTTACGTTTTATGTTGTTGTTGTTGTTTCTTTTTTGGTTTTTCAAGACAGGGTTTCTCTGTATTGTTTTGGAGGCTGTCCTGGAACTTGCTCTGTAGACTAGGCTGGCCTCAAACTCACAGAGATCCTCCTGCCTCTGCCTCCCAAGTGCTGGGATTAAAGGCGTGTGCCACCAACACCCAATTTGCTATTGTTTTATAAAGTAAGATTCTATTGAGTCCATGAAAGCATAGTGATTAATCAGTCTGTGGTTTTTTTTTTTTTGTATTGTCTTTTTTTAGCCCTGGCTATAAATCAGTATTTTTGACAAAAGTATATGAGGGCTAATTTTTGATATTTTTAATTATGATCTATATACTTTAAAAATGACAGCAACAATCCACTTAATTTGTTATTTTGAGGTCAGACTTCTGGCAACCTCTCTACCTTTGAGAACAGACATTCCAAATTAAGGGGGCGGTTTCTGAGAAGGCGGTTCTAAATCCCAACACAGTAGTAGGACACAATGTATTTTCAATACTACAGCAATTACATAAGAAATGAAAGCTATGAAATGAGGGAGGATAATCACAAAAGGGGAGAAAAAGAATTAAAAGTTGTTTGATGTAAAGGCAAATAGTCAATATTCAACAACAGTGAAGCTGGGAATGATACTGAACATTTGTATTGGCAGCACTAGGGAGACTGAGGCGATAAAACTGCAGATCTGAGACCAGCCTGGGTTATATAGCAAGATTTTGTCTGAAGACAAAACACAAAACTACAAACAAAACCCAGTGCAGTACTGATACTTAGAATGTGGATTCACTTTTCCTCTGTAAAAGATTTTGTACATACATGCATGCATGTCTATGTGTCAGTATGCCATGTATCTGGGCACGACACATGTGTGGAAGTGCACAAGGCCTCTAGAAGATAGTTCCAGATCCCTGGTTACAAGACATCTGACAAGGGTGCTGGAATCTGAACTTCAATGCTCTGGAAGAGCAGTAGTACTTTTAACAACTGAGACATCTTTCCAGCCCCATAATGTAAATTCTAAATCATTAAGAAATATGTCGGGGCTGAAGAGATGGCTGCTCTTCCAGACGACCTGGGTTCAATTCCCAGCACCCACATGGCAGCTCACAACTGTCTGTAACTCCAGTTCCAGGGTATCCGACACCCTCACACAGAGTATATACAAGCAAAACATCAGTGTATATTAAATAAATATATATAAAATTAAAAAAGAAATATGTAACTCTCAAGGTGTATAAGAATAGCATAACTTATAAGCGTGATGACACATGCCTTTAATATCAGCACTTGGGAAGCAGATATGTGGAGCTCTGATTTGAGGTCAGCCTGGTCTACATAGCAAGTTCCAGGACAGCCAAAGCCACACAGAGAAAGAACAACAAAAACCAAAACAAACAAACAAACAGATAAATGAGAGAGAATAGCATTAACACATTTTAGAAAAATTTTTATCCAATATGGTTAAAATTTTAAGAGATAAATGCTTTAAAAGGCAAGTTTCAGTAATACTAACATTTAGTGAAACAATATTCTTTGGTGATACCAGATAAAGTGCTACTGTATTAGCGGAGGAAGTGGCAAAGATCAAAGAATAAGAACTTCCTTTGGTGGAAGATAAAGTAAACTCATATGCTATAGCAAAAAAACCCTGAAAATCTGAAAAACACAATTAATTTAAATGTGAAAGCTGTAAATAATAGGCATGGCACCAAGGGGAAAAAAAAAAGAGTACAATTAAAATCAAGAGGGCAGCACCAAAAGCAGATAAAGAAAAGAGGCACATGGTCAGTGTCAAGACTGAACACACCCGAGAAGCTGATTGGAGTCAGGATGCCCAGTTAGACACGTGAATACTTGTCTATGATGGGTATTAGGTTTTCAGTGTAACTTAGAAATCACCACATTAGCCCCCACCAATGGTTTTAGGACAGTCGTGTAGCCCAGGCTGGTCTCAAACTTGCTATTTGTATGAGGATGGCCTTTAATTCCTGAGTCTCCTGCTGTTACCTCCCAGGTGCTGGGATTGATTATAGATGTAAGCTACCATACCCAGCTTTAAATAGCTTTCTTAATTCATTATTTTTGATTTCATGCTCATCAAGCAAACCTCAACAAGTTTTTTTTTTTTAATCAGGTAATTAGTTTGTTGAAGGGGGTGATAGCTAGCTATGTTTTTACCATGGTCATTGTGACAAACAATATTAAAGAACCAATGGTACTCAGCTCAGAACTTAGCCTCTTTTAAATTTGATCTGCATGATGGGTATAATAGGACCTATAATCATCTTTTATTAGCTAACTTTCAAATTCTCACCCCAGGAGACCCCAGAGAACATATGACCATGCTAAGGTACAATAATATCCAACAAAACCATCTGTTTCTTAGAACCACTGTGATTTGGTACCTAGGATGCAGTCCGTGAGTAACGACAATGTTCACAGAAAGTCTCGCCTATAGCAGTCAAAATGTTTGTCCTGTAAATGCATCACCTGTTCACTTCCTAAGCAGCTAAGTGGTATTTGGTTCATTTGTATGAGCAGGGAAGAGCAGGAAAGAGTATTCATATTGGTACATTTCAGATTTCTAGTCATGCTAATCACTTGGCTTTATTGCACTATAAAATAATTATAGGAGGAAAAGAAAACAGTTGTTCCTAAGTGTCATTTTATGGATATGCAAGCCCCAGACAAGCATTTAAAGAAGAAAACTGTGTTTTTCCTTCAAAGACTTTGGGACATTAAATTTTTAGAAAAATGCATTTTGAAGTCAACGACAAATAAGTCAATTAAAATAGTCTACTTTAAAAAAAGAGTCTAATCAGTAATTTCCAGTGAAACTTAGGAAGTACAATTTTAACTAGCGAGGAACAAGAACAGAAGAAGAGAGTGCTTTTCCTCTCTAAACTTTTGGTACTTAAAAATGTAAAGTATTTGCAGAATAGCTGCACTCTATTGCCTGTTTGTTTTCTTTCTGGATTCCTCCTGTCAGTGTCAAGGAGACAAGCTAGCAATAGGTGGGGTCCTGTGCCTATGTGTGAGGAAGGGTGCTTCAGACAGGAGTTATTTCCTTCAATCTTAGAGTCAATTCTTAAGAGTTTTAGGATGAAAATAATGCTATTAGCAAAGTTTTTTTTTTTTTGAGAAATTCAAAAACAAAATCCTGGAACCTTATTTGACTGCTAAAACTGAGCCCTAGGTCATATCTAAGCCAGACTCAAGAACATTCCCATGTATGAGTAATACTGAGCAACTGGCATGCAAAAAGAAATTATGAAGAAAGGGGAGGAGTAACCTTAGAGATCAGGGTGAGCCAAATCCTTAGAAAGACAAAATTTGGGTACATAAGAAACAGAACTCACTTTGAAGGTGTAGAAGGGCTGGTGATGCAGGAATTCACCATTTGAGAGGCTTTCAATGGTCTAGAACTATCAGAAAATTGGAGAATATGTAATGTATGCAATTACATCATTAAAGGTAGATATTTAACTGGTACAGTTAATTATTCTATACTAATACCCTCCTGAAAAGCAAGCAATACTTTAACCATAAAAGCTCAGAGGGAAAATGAATTATCATCTCTGCTTTTCTTGACCTAATAACTGAAACACACAGCTTAACAGCTTAACAAGTGAAGTCAAGTACAATACATATGAGAACAACTTGGGGAAAACTATCTCATCTTCTTTCTTTTCCTTTTTTTTTTTTTTGGCTTTCGAGACTGTTTCTCTGTAACTTTGGAGGCTGTCCTGAAACTCAATTTGTAGACCAGGCTGGCCTCAAACTGACAGAGATCTATTTGTCTCTTCCTCCCTAGTACTGGGATTAAAGGCATGGGCCACCACCACCCAGGCTCATCTTACTTATTTTTAGCAATAACATAATTATTGAGATTTTCTAGATGGCAGGCATTGTATGTACTACCACATTTAATGGTTACAACAAAACCTTTTTCGCACAGACAAATCAAACTTTCCAATTTCCAAGTTATTTTTTGTTGTTGTTGTTTTGTTTTTACGAGACAGCTCTGTATTGTTTTGGAGGCTTGCGGTCCAGCCTGGCCTCGAACTCACAGAGATCCGCCTGCCTCTGCCTCCCGAGTGCTGGGATTAAAGGTGTGAGCCACCACCGCCTGGCAAACTTTCCAAGTTCTTAAAGCCACTAAAAATGCATTAAAAGATTGTCAGCTTCTTTTCAGATCAGTGATCATAAAGGTATAATACAGTCAGAGGCACTAAGTTCTACCAGTAGAGGGCAGTTTGTGCTAGGTAAAAACATTCTCTTCAACTAAAAACAGAAAGAAAAACAATTACAAACACTAAAGACTCCCTGAGCACATGCTTTGTTAGTAGATCCAAGAGGACTTTAGTGTAAATTACATGATGTAATTTATAAATCCAAAGAGAAATATCTTATAAAATTCCATAAATTAATTTTGGGAAATGTTCATTTTCTGTAATGTCTAACTCTACTTTAGCCAAGAAACCGTCCTTTCTTGTTCTTACTGGAGACAGAGTATTATTATGTTGCCCAGGGTGGCCCCAAACTTTCTACAGCCCAAACCAGTCTTGAAGCATTCATCTGCTTTAGGCTGGAATTACAGGCATGTGTTACCATGCTCAGTAAGACTCGACCTTTTTGGTTTCTAACAGGAAAATCAATCTTCTTGGTTCACAGTGAAAATAAGGATTTGAACAAATTTTTCAATTTTTTTTTTACTACTACAGTTCCAAGACTTTGATTCTATCAAATTACTGTTCAAGTACAAAAAAGAACTGTAGCATCTGGTTCCAAGTGAGAGCATGCATGCAGGAGAGCACGGCATTCCGAAGTCCGAAGGTCCCCAGCATGAATGTGAGAATGTGATGGCAAAGCAAAATCTAAACCAAAGGAGATTTCTTCCTCTCTGAAACATTTCTAGGAGTCTCTGAAGTTATTCACATTGGGCATAATTTACACTCATAGAATAATCAATCTGTTACGGGTGGAGCTCTAGTAAAACATTTGATTCCTCAAATTTGCACGTCCCAAAGAGCTGAGGCATTTGTTAAGAACATTGATTCCCAAGCCTTATTTAGATCTAATGAAACAGAACCTGTACCTGTAGAGATGAACACAGAAAAGAATACTTTTAGTTTCTAGGTGATTCTTAAGATACCACATTTCACTTATATTCCCAAGCATACCAAATGGTCTTTTTTTTTTTTTTTGGTGTTCTATAAGAGTAGCAATATTCCCTCAAAAGTACTGTATTATATAACAGGCATCTATTAAATTTGAAAGAATTGTGTAAACATTTAATTCTCTCAGGCAGCAGTTTAATACTAAAATTCCAAAATAAGGCAGAATTGAAATCTTCTTTTGGGTTTATTTTTCCTGAGAGTTGTTACCTTGTTTGGTCAATCTCTGAAATATTAAAACCCATTTCAAAAGCGAAGGTAAAAAGTATTGTCGCTTACATTGCCATATGTGCACTCCATCCAAGAGTAAAAGGTGGTTTTGTATTTTCAGTGCAATGAGATGACAGGGTCAAGTATCTTGGAATGATGACTTGCTGTCCTATCTTGTTGTTAAGTGAGAGAGCCACATTGAAGCTGTACCGTTTCAAATGAAGAATGAGGACCCTGTAAAACAGAAGATAATGACCCCGCTAATTCGTCTCTGTCTCTTTGTCTCTGTCTCTCTCTGGTTTTTCAAGACAGAGTTTCTCTGTATTGCTTTGGAGCCTGTCCTGGAACTTGCTCTGTAGACCAGGCTGGCTTCAAACTCACAGAGATCTACCTGCCTCTGCCTCCCGAGTGCTGGGATTAAAGGCGTTCGGCACCAACGTCCGGCCACAGGTTTCTCTTTTACAGTGACCACTCTAATCATATCAAATTTGATTTGGAGAATACTGTTAATCATGCTGGGTGGTGATGGCCAAGCCTTCACTCTTAGTACCTGGGAGGCAGAGGCAGGTGGGTCTCTATAAACTCAAGGCCAAGCTGGTCCACAAAGAGAGTTCCAGATTAGTCAAGGCTACAAAACAAGGTACAGTCTCAAATAACCCCCCTCCACCCATACCCACATACTTGTCAAAGTAAACATATATTAAGAAATGTTTACTAAATATTTGCCATGTACAAAGGTGTTAAGATAGACACAAATAAAAACCTTGATCCGGTGATAAATGAAGTTTAGATAAAGTATGTCTTAATGCTTCTGGAAACCCTCCCACAAATAAACAACAGTAAGCAAAAGAACTAAAATTTTAAATGTGTCTATTATTTTTTGGTTAACCTTATTTGAGTGTTATATATTTAAAATAAGTCATATATAATCATGTGGTAAAATGTCTATTAGGCTGAATATTACATAGTAACCTTTATGCATAATGATGACCAACATTATATTGAGGGTTTTTTTGGGCTAGGATCTTAAAGGGATCCTTTGCACCTGAATGCAGACTAGTAAGCATGGAACCTTCAGCTGACCAGGGTGCTGCCTGAGTGGATTCTGTCAGGTGACAGGGGCAGGCCACCATAATGCCTGAATCCTTAAATTCTCATGAGAAAACTGTGTCTACTCTTTCTGCACAGGCCTCATCACAGAAGGCACAAACTCAAAAACTTACAAGTTGAAATTATTGATTATGATTCTCTTTATGTGGGATAGGGCTCTAATCCAAGAACTCAGAAGAAGCAGAAGAATCATGAGTTCAAGACCCATCTTAGTGACTTAGGGAGACCCTATCTCAAGACAAAAACTTAAACGAGACTTTGGCTATAGCTCATGAGTAGAATGTTGCCTTATGTGCATGAAGACCCTGGGCTAGACTGCCAGCACCAAAACAAACAAACAAATAAAAATAAAAAAGCTAAATTCATGTTCTCCTAATTTATAATGTAAAAGGATATACTGATCCAGTTGTTGAAGAGACTGGATGCCAAACTCATTTCAAAGAACCTGAACCAAAATAAAAGCAACATGAAAAGAAAAGATGATCATCAAAGTTACTGATTTATAAAGACGAGGTAGACTAAAAGTGAGTAAGTTTTGATAAGGGTATTAGGTCTTTCAATAATGAAAGCAGGGCTGGGAGATGGCCCAGTGGCATAGTGCTTGACTGGATTGAGAGGTCCGTTTCAATTCCAGCACTAGAAAGACCAAAAAGATAAAACAGATAGAGAACCATAGACCTAGTCGTGCACAGCTGTAATACTAGCACTTGGGCAATAAAGGCAAGAGAGGACTACTTCAAGTATAGGTCAGCCTGGGCTACACAATGATTTCCAGGATACACTGGGCAACAAAGTAAGACTGTTTTAAAACCAAACACACGCATGCACGCATAAAATAAAAATAGTATACAGTGGTTTGGAAGACTGATAGTAGTTAAGATTCAGTGGCATCTATTTTATGTAACAAATTAACAACACAAGTACAGTACTGATGGGAAAAAAAGATCTCTTTTCCTTAGTACTTTCTCTTCTTTCTCACTAATTTGAAATTTTTTATTTTATGGGCATGGATGTTTTCCCTGCATGTTAAGTTCTCTGCACCACTTGTGTGCCTGATGGTGGAGGATGTCAGGCCTACCCCTTTCTGAAAGGAGACAGAGGAGTGGCTGGGGTGGGGGTGGGGGTTAGAAGGGGATGTGGGGGGGAGGAAACAGGAGGAGAGGAGGGAGGGGAAATTGTGGTTGGTATGTAAAATGAATGGAAAAACTTCAATTAAAAAATTAAAAAAAAAAGAAAAGAAAGGAAAGGAAAAGGAAAATCAGATCTTCTGAGACTAGAGATACAGGGCTGGGTATGATGGTCCAGGCTTTTAACCCAGCACTCAGAGGCAGGCAGATCTCTGAGTCAAGGACAGCGTGATCTACATAGTGAGTTCCAGGACAGGAAGGGCTATATCAAGAGACACTATCTCACAAACAAAAACAAAAGTGCGTGCTGGGACCTGAACCCAGACTGTCTAGAAGAACAGCCAGTGCTTTAACTGCTGTTCAGAACCATAGGAGTAACCAATCTTTAGTCTTCAAATTTCTTCTTCCTTCTCTATTGCCTCATAACATTTATAAATACAGTCTCTTAAAAACAAACATAAAAAATATTGCTATGGCTTATAAAGTGATTTCTCTGAAAACTTATTTTCTAAAAAGGAATGGATTACAGAATATAAAAGAACTTTTCCCTGGAGCCTAGATTCCCAGACTCTACATTTACAGAAAATTGAAGCTAATAAAAGAAAGCAAAGCTTTCTGGTGCAGGCAGAGTGCCACATAAATAATTAATGTTCATAATCATCTTGTTTGTAACAGAGAGGCCCAATCCGGGGAGGCACTAAAAGCTACCTTGAAATCACATTATAATCTCTGCAACTAGCTTCTTCTTATGTACAATACTAATACAATGGAAATTTTTCATTCAAGGCAGAAATTCATCTATGATTCCAGGAAATTTATTAACTTATAAGATCTTTTGAAAAAAGAATGGGCAAAATGCAGTAAGTTGCTCCTCTTATGTTCATATTGTGTCTGCAGCACATTTTTTTCTGATGGATAAAACAAAAAGGGAAACTATAGCAAAAAACAAATGACATCCCTAACACAAAAATTCAAAATCAGATATGTTCCCAAATCTGAAACTTACATAATGCTACAGCGAAAAACTCTTTACCTATTTTATGTGACAAGATACAGGCAAAAAGCAGGGATACTAAAAATATTATAAAAATCATCTTTAGATTATGTATAAAGAAATTTGATGTTAATGAACTTTAGTGCTTAGACTTGCACACCCCCCACCCTGAGATCTCATTATATCTATGTAAATATTACAAAATATGAGACACTCGTGGCTCAAGCATTTCAGAAGGGATCCTCAAACTATTTAACTATTACAATATTACCAAAAGAAAACTGCAGAGTCAGCGTTACTAACTCCATCCTCTTTTTGTCATCTTTCTGAGACTCAAAGACCACTTTCTCTACAATATTCCAAATTCTCTCTTATCCTTTATATTTTAATTTTTATGTGCATGGGTGTTTTGCCTGCATGTACACCTAGGTATATTGGTTCCCTTGGAACTGAAGTGACAGACAGTTGTAAGCCATCAAATGGAAGCTGGGAAATGGACCCAGGTCCACTACAAGAGTAAATAGATGGAGAAAGTCTCTCTTTATAGGCCCTCTTCCTTTTCTATGCAACCTTTCCTGATCTTTACAAATTCATAATGTTAAGTCTGTTTGCTTGTTTATTGAGTTTAGGGATCAAATCGAGTGCCATGTGCACAGTCAGCAAACATTGTATATTTTTAACCATATCCCCAGTGGCTTTGGGATATGCACTTTTAAAAAGGCAGTCAAATTTACCTGGGCAGCCTGTTAAATTTGTGTCGGACAAGAGCACACTTTCCACCACACTTTTCACAGGAATACTCAAGTTCTTCTGCCTATATAAAGATAAGAGAGAAAAATAAGGATGAAGTTGAATTGGCATTAACTCACTAAATGCAAATAATCTTTAGTCTCACTAGTTCAGTGAAATGATAACTCTGAACCAGTTTAAATGCTGTGTTTGGAAGCACAGAATTATCAAGTTAAGACCTAATCTTTAAAATAGTTATTTATGATATCATGTCTCCTATTTTCAGAATTCCTAATTTCTTTTTTTACCAAGGAAACATCTCAATTTATGATAGTAACTAGACTCTAATGAAGCAGATCTCAATTTTTCCCCATGGATACACAAGAACCGCTGCCAAGAGTATATCCAGATTTTTAACAGTTGGCTATAGCAGAGATAAGATCACCTTCAGGTTAGGCGGAGTTCCTGGTCTGTTAGGTGTAACTCTACCCCTTTCTTACAATGGAACTCAATCTTCTGGTGACAGCCCACTAAGAACAACTGCTCTAAAAGGACCAAAGTTTGGGGTGGATATCATTACCTAGAGAAAACTGAAACAAGAAATCCTTAAAAAGAGGGGATAAAGATACACAGGAAAATCTTCAGTGTACGATAATAACAAGAATAGTAGAGAATGAGCAAAACAACAAAGAGACAGAGTAGCTATCTGTTGATGATGCTGAACAGTCATCACTTAAAGAACAGAATTTTCATTAAGCTATAGGAAGAAAACCCTGCCAATTTACTACAACAAAATGAGGACCATAAATACAGATGAAGAAGAATCTTAGCAAATTCCCACCAGTTCTAAGGTCTGTCACACAACTCTTTCATAACAACCTATATAGTATCTCTTAAGTTTAATTCATGCTGCCAAATTTGACCAAAGGTCATTATAAATACTTTGTATTCATATTCATACAAGTAAGAACAGCTTTTAAGGTTGCTTAAAACAATCACCATTTAGCTAAACATTCAATCTATTTAGGAAGTCAGTTTCTTCTTTAGCAGCTTTAATCAAGTTTATCAAAATTTATATAAATATTATTTTCATTAGTTTTCCCTGTAAATAATTTAGTCATAACTCGCCTTGAAAAACCTCAACTCCAAACACAATTATCTACAAAATACAATATGAGCTATATGAATATATCAAAGATATTACCCTAAAGAAAAGATCAAGAGAATCTTGAATTGAACGAGGAGGGAGAGGTTTTTTCCTTCGAGGAAGGTCAATGGAGAGATCATTAAACTGTTCTCTTTTGGGAATAGTCTCTCCACATCTGTAAGGATGAGAGGAGATTAGTGTAAAATTGGGACTATAAAAATACATACTTGTAATGTGCACATATTTACATATATACATACATATAAAAATTACATACACATAAAAAACTATACTTGATAACTTCTTACCCTATAAAGCTTATGGCTCAAGATACATGAATAGCATAATACAAGTTTCTTTTACAGATTTATTATATATTCAGTATTCTGCCTGTATGTATGCCTGTAAGCCAGTAGAGGGCACCAGCTCTCATTATTGATGGTTGTGAGCTGATATATGGTTGCTGGGAACTGAATTTAGGACCTCTGGAAGAGCAGCAAGTGCTCTTAATCTCTGAGCAAGCCATCTCTCCAGGCCACATATTACAAACTTTGTAATTTTCTTCCACAGAAGCACACCTCTCTAACTTCTACTAAAATGTCCTCTGTTTCCACCTCTAGACCCAGATTTAAAGGAGTATAGTGATTTGTTCTGGCCCATATAGATTACCTCTTGTAAAAAACAACAACAACAACAACAACAATATAGTAATAATTCAAGGGTAAGATTAGTAGTCTTGAATTATTAGCAAAGTCTCATTCAGAAGAGTGAAAACTCACAGTCATGGAGTTTATACACACGCAAGAATATGGAGTTATACAAATGTAAAAATCACCTGCCTGTGAGGCACTTAGCAAAATATATTTTTTGTTTTGTTTTTCTTTTATTATTTTTTTTTCGAGACAGGGTTTCTCTGTGGCTTTGGAGGCTGTCCTGGAACTAGCTCTTGTAGACCAGGCTGGCCTCGAACTCACAGAGATCCGCCTGCTTCTGCCTCCCAAGTGCTGGGATTAAAGGCATGCGCCACCAATGCCCGGCTTGATTTTGTTTTTCAAGATAGGGTTTCTCTGTGACTTTTGGAGGCTGTCCTGGAACTGCCTGTTGTAGACCAGGTTGGCCTTGAACTCACAGAAATCTACCTGCCTCTGCCTCCCAAATGCTGGGGCAAAATATATTCTTATAGTCCTGGTCTTTAGTAGTGGCAGAAAGCTACTGTGGCTCAAAGTTGAATACTGTTAAAAGTGCTGAAAAGACAATTGAAGAGCATTGACTTACAGTTACATTTAAAAAACTTATTTCTATTAGCTGAAGATTGGGCTCATTTCTTACACAGAACTCAGGCTTTGTTCCTAGCACCCACATAGTAGTTTACAACCATCTACAGCTCTAGTTCTAGGGGATGTGATACTCTTTTCTGACCTCAGCACATACATATATGCAGGCAAAATATTCATAAACACAAAAATAAAAAACCTTAACAAGATAATTAAAACAACAACAACAACAAAAAACCCACTTCCAGCCAAGTATGGTGGCTTACACCTGTAACTCTAGCACTTAAAGAGGCTAAGACAGGCCGGGTGGTGATGGCACACATCTTTAATTCCAGCACTTGGGAGGCAGAGGCAGGCAGATATCTGTGAGTTCCAAGGCCAGCCTGGTCTACAGAGTTAAGTTCCAGGACAGTTACACAGAGAAACCCTGTCTCGAAAAACCAAAAAGAGCTGAGACAGGAGGATCACATTTGAAGCTAAGGTAACATACTGCATTAAAAAAAATTCAGCCAGGTATGGTGGTGCACACTTTAACTCCAGTACTCAGGAGGCAGAGGTAGAAAGTTATTTATGAGTTTGAGGTCAGTGTGGTCTATATAGAAAACTCAAGGCCAGCCAGGACAACATAGAAAGACTCCATTTCAAAAAATAACCCACCAATCACCTACCCATTCACTATTGAGTTAAAACAAAAGTGTATTATAGCTGGTTGTGATGTCAAATGTCTTTAATCTCAGGACTTGCAAAAGAGGAAGGCAGCTTTGTTAGTTCAAGCCAGCCTGGTCTACATGCTGAGACACCATCTCATAAGACAAACAAACAACAAAAAGTATATCAAAACTACTTCAATTATCTTTGGCTACTACCTCATCAAGCATTGTTATAAAAAAAAGACAGACTAAGAAATCAGAAAGATGGGCCAGTAGGTAAAAGAGCGCGCTACCAAAAAAAAGCCTAGTAACCAAGCTTGGTGTAATGAGATCTCTGTGAGTTTGAGGCCAGTGTGGTCCACAAAATAGTTCCAGGACAGGCAGGGCTGTTATACAGAGGAACTCTGTCTCAAAAAACAAAACAAAACAAAAAGAAAAAAGAAAAGCCGAATAACCCGTCTTCTGCTCACCTCCATCAATAATAAAATAAAAATAAATAAAAAAAGAAAAGGAAGGTGTGGTAAATCATGCCTATACTATCAGCCAGTACTTGGAGGCTGAAATAGGAAAATGTCGAGTCTAGGCCAGCCTGGGCTACACAGTAAGACTTTGTTTCAAGAATCCAAACCCAAGGACTGAAAGAAAAAAAAGTTTTGGTAGAATTTGTGGGTTATGGAAAAGAAAGGAATCAAAAAAAAGTTTTGACATGTGACAAGGAAAGTTCTAGTCACTTGCTATAAAGGACTAAAAGGGATTAAAAATTTGCTTAGAGATTACATACGCTTTACAGATAATGGAGTGCTGAACCTCAAATTCCAAGTTTGTAATAACAGGGCAAGTGAACACTTTTGTGGCTGAAGCATCTGGTGAATTTTCTTCTCCAAGGACAGGTTCTGTCTTCCAAGTTTTATTCAATTTTTCCATATCCTCTTTCAGCTGATCTAAGCACTGGCTTAAAAATTCGTGAGCATCCTAAAGAGATGATAATATCTATCATCAGAGTAAATCATTTCTTGTCATTCTATCAAACTGTGGTTTATACAACTGAAGCACCTAGAAGCCAAAAGATACCCGAATCGGGTCAGTCTTATTCTGATAAGGATTTGGAATACTTAAAGCTTAGAGATTTAGCTCAGTGGAAGAGCAATTAATTGCCTAGCATGTTTGAGTCCTAGGGTTCAAAACCCAGTACCAACTCCCCCTCACAAAACAAACAATAACAAAAAATAAAAAAAAAAATTCTTCCAGACCAAACCAACCCAACGGTTAAGAAACCTTAACAAACCAAGAAAAACTACAAGGAAAACAAATAATAGTTTCTGTGTATGTGTACGTTTAAGATTTAATATGTGTATGTGGTAAGGGTTATATGCATATGAATGCAATGCAAGCAAGCACTTGGATCCCCTGGAGCTAAAGTTATAGGCAATTGTTGAGTACCTGATATGGGTGCTGAGAACAAAATTCGGGTCCCCTTTAAGAGCAGCAAGCATACTCTTAACTGCTGAGCCATCTTTCAGTCTCTAGCTTAACTAGTCAATTGTATTACCACAAATAAACAACTGTTTGTTTAAAAAAAGAATTTTTTCAGCTATTTTTCACTGGCAACTTGGATCTATAAATTAAGTATGCTAAAGCAAGACATGGAAGAGTAAGCTAATTATCTCTCCTCTTGGGAAGGAGAGCTGTAGACAAGCCTAGGCTACACAATATGAACCTATTTCAAAAAAAAGTAGGGGTGCTGAGGATATAGGTCATTTGGTAGAGTACTTGCCTAGCATACACAAAGCTCTGGGTTCAATCTGAAATACTACATAAACCAAACATGGTGGTAACACCTGTAATACCAGTTGGGAGGTGGAGGCAGGAGGACTAGAATTCAAGTCATTATTGGCTATACATACATACATACATACATACATACATACATACATACATCATGGTTAAGCCTGCTCTGGGTTACATGAGACACTGTTTTAAAAACAAAACAAAGTAAAATGAACAAAAAACCCAAAAAGGAGAAAATGTATAGAAGAATCATATTAAAAGTTACCATAACTCCTTATGTTTTACCATCCAAGGTGATCGTATTACACAAATAACACTTTAAAATAAAATTTATGTTAAAGTTAATATCATTTTTTTATATTTAAAACTAACACTCACATTTTGCACATAGCCAGAGAATCTCTCTGCAGTAGTTGAAATAGCATTTTTAACTTTCTTGAGTAGTTCTTTTTTGGTTTCTGAATTAGAAATATCTTTCTTAATAAGCAGGTTTGCAAAGCGTCTGATAAATAAAAGAGATAGGTTAGCATATTTTCAAAACATTGGGTGGCATATTTAAAGACTAATTGCTAGTAATGACAGATAAAAATGTAGTAACTGCCCCCAATCCTATTATTTAAAAATCACTGAGGTTATTTAGCAAATATGTTAACATTACCTGATAAGTGCATTGAGTGGAATTTTCTTCCATGGGATACTTTGTTTAAGCAAATCATTTGCAAATGACTGGAGTGAAAATAGAGATTGTAAGATAGCATTCATATAGCATGTATTTCCCAAATTGGAGAATCTGAAAAGGAAAGAAGTGTTTGAAGTATGCTCAGGATGCATAAAGGTTTTTTCATTTTTCATCAAAACCACCTGGAGGGTTTGTTAAATTACATACTATTGGACTCAGTTTTTGATTCAGTAGGTATAGAAACCGGGGTGTATTTCTAATAAGTCATCAGCTGTTGCTACTGCTGATCTGGAGGAACTGCTTTAAGAACAATTGTAACACACAATTAAAATGAGCCATTTCCACTATGGTATGTTATTATCTTCCTCTCCCTTCAAATTATGTTCTTTGTATAATCATCCCTTTATTTATATGCAGTGAAAATTTATTTTCATATTTCACTGGCTTTTTCTGGTGCCTGCCTATGTAAAATTTAGTATTACACAAATTTATCACTCATTGAATACTGATTTTGAACCAAATTTATAAAGCCTTTCCCTACATGAAAGTCATAGAGAAATTTACCCATAACATCTGGTGACTTTAAAGATTTAAACTTGTATTTAATCACACACATATGTGTGTCTATGTTTGGGTGTGTGTGCTCAAGTGCAAGTACTCTTTGGAGGACACCGGATTCCCTGAAGCTGCAGTTATAGGATGTATGGGGGCTGATGAGGGTGCTGGGAACTGAATTCAAGTTCGCT
This sequence comes from Mesocricetus auratus, assembly GCF_017639785.1. Lineage (NCBI taxonomy): Eukaryota > Metazoa > Chordata > Mammalia > Rodentia > Cricetidae > Mesocricetus > Mesocricetus auratus. The sequence continues at coordinate 33,981,664 of NW_024429194.1, read as the reverse complement.
CAAGACCAGTAAGTGCTTACAATGGTTGAGCCACTTCTTTGGTCTAGACTTAAACATTTTTACAAGTTTTTCTGATCCTATTAGAATTTATTCTTGAACACACTTAAAAATGAATGTATCTTTTTCAAAATTTGTGCTTCTTTATATCAACAATTAGGATTTTCTCTTCTATTCTACTGATCTGCCTACATATATATTAGTAGTTATATATGAAATGAGATAGGGTCTTTGATTTTTATTATACTTGAAATTATTGACTCACGGTGCTTTTTGTAATATTTCTGGAGCCTTGTTTGTGAATCTTTAATTCTATTTCAAGTTTATTGATAATAAAGCACTAAATTCAGTTAAATTCATGGCTGCTTTTGAGAGAATATCAGTTGAAATATTTTAATTAATATTTCCTACTTCTCTAACTACTGATTTGTAGGAAAGTGGTCCTTATAATCCAATTTTTGTTTGTGGACAGGATTTTGTCCCTCTTTTGTTAATTTAGTAAGGTGAAGAAGTGTTTTAACGTCCCATCACAGAAGTGGTGACCGGAGGGGAGGAAGAGGGACCAAGCATGTCTTGCTTTCCTTTCACTTTGGTAGAAGCTTTATCTTGGTACTTGGACTTTCTGGAAGTAACTTTTTTCTTTTTCTAGAGCTTTACCACCCCTCATACATGTTAGTTTTCATATAATATCTTAAGCCTCTTATCCCAACTCTGAATATTCACCAGTTTTGGCAATGGCAAACATGAATGCTGCAGGAAATGGGTTTGCTTGTACACTTAGTATGTGTTAAACACCTCTCTTCTAGCAGAGCTGAAGCATAGGCTGTATTTCTTTGCACGTCTCTCTGTGTGTATGTGTGCTGGTTTTGGAGGATTTGTGACAAACCATAGAATTAGGTAGCCTATGTTATCCTCTAGTCTTCCAAAGTTTCTTTTTAGATGTGCCCTACCCCTTAATGAGCCTTGGGCTCTAGTACTGCTACAATCTAAAATTCTGCAATTCCTGAAAGAGTTCTTAAAATGAGGAAGATATATTTCAAGATAGGTATATACAATATGCAGGAATGAAAGAAACACTGGAGGCACCTGGAGTGTCAAAATGGACAATTCATCAGGTTGTCAAAAGAGTAGCAGAGCCCAGAATAATAAAGTATGTAAGAGGGGACAATAGGAAAAGGAGACAAAGATCAATGGAAAGATATAAGATGGCCTGGAAATAGGACAGGTAAAACCACTATAAGAATACTGTCTGGGGGGCTGGAGAGATGGCTCAGAGGTTAAGAGCATTGACTGGTCATCCAGAGCTCCTGAGTTCAATTCCCAGCAACCACATGGTGGCTCACAACCATCTACAATTCAGTCTGGTGCCCTCTTCTGGCATGTAGGCAGAACACTGTATATATAATAAATAAATAAATCTTTAGGAAAAAAAAAAAAAGAATACTGTCTGCCTGGCAGTAGTGGTGCATGCCTTTAATTCCAGGACTTGTGAAGCAGAGACAGCACATCTATCAGTTTGAGGCCATTCTGGAACAGAGTGAGTACCAGGAAGGACAGCCAGGGCTACACAGAGAAACCCTATCTTGAAAAATCAAGGGAAAAACAAAGTAAGAATGTTGGCTGGGGTTGAAGAAAATGTTCAGTGCTTAAAAGTGCTGGCTGCTCTTCCAAAGGACCTGGATCCAGTTCCTAGCAGTAATGTTAACAATTCTACCAAGAATTCATCCTAAAAGAAATCCACAGCGGGGCAATGATGGCACAAGCCTTTAGTTCCAGCACTCGGGAGGCAGATCTCTGTGAGTTTAAGGCCAGCTTGGTCTACAGGACAGCCAGAGCTGTTACACAGTCTCAATCCCCCCCACCAAAAAAAAAAAAAAAAAAATCCACTAAGCATTATCAAATGTTATGGTACATATCTATAATCCTAGCATTTGAGAACTGGAAACAGGAGGATCAGGAGTCTAAGGTCATCTTTGACTATACAAAAGCCTATCTCAAAACCAAAAACGGGCCTTGAGAGGTAATGGCTCTGTAGTCAAGAGCATTGGTGGCTTTTGGAAAGTACCTTGGTTTAATTCGGGTACCCACTATTATTTACCACCACTATGATTTCATTTTTGTGTCGAGAGAATACATGTTGAAAGTACCTGAATAGTGGGCCAAAATATATTGAGTTGGAGAATACTCACTTCTCCATTAAAATAATATTAGAGAGATAGACAGAAAGACAGAAACACACAATGTCAAGGTCTGAAAACTGTTTAGAGACCAGATAATGGACTTATTGTTTACAGCTATGACAAATTTTTAATATGTAACCCAATTTCTAATGATTTTACAACTATAATATGAATCCTTTCTTACATTAATATCCATAACAAATGGAGAATAGCTCAGTTAAGTCACTCTGCAAGAAAGCGAGTCTACCAACCCCTGCAGCTGCTGTTGGTGAGAGGAAAGGGGCACTCTAGGTTTGTTCCAGCCTGTGTAGTCCTGGTTACACCTCAGGTTTTTAACAGATAGAGGAGCTGGTTGAGGAAGAAACCCCAAGCTTCTTTTGGCAGAAGGAGTCTGGCTTGAAACATTACTCCTAAAATCAAAAAAACAAAACAAAAACAAAATAAAAATTTTCATTATTACCTTTTCTCTTTAGCAGATTCAGAGAAATCAATGTCTAAGGGAAAACTAGTCTCAAACTTAAAAGGAAGTATTAGTAATACTGGTCACTTATAAGAAAAAGTCGTAAGTTAGTAAGTCTTTACAGAAAACTGAAGACCAGAGCCTTGGGAACATGCCTTATATTTATTCAGTAATTACCAATAAAGAGAAGCAAAAACAAAACAGAAAGATTAAGAGGTTTAAATATTTGACCTACAACCTATATAACCCAAGTTAATAGCTAGAGAAAGGCTATACAATTTCACTTTTTAATTCTTTTTTTATGGATGTCATCATTTAATGGATGTCACATTAGTTTACCTAGCTTTGGACAAATTCAAGCAGTAGTACATATATTCTTCACTACTTCAAATCACATCAGAGAAAAGATTTCTTAATTTTTTAAAAGAAGGGTACTAAATGTTTGTTTGGAGGTGGAAATATTAGGGGTATTTTTAACTTTTCTAAATATTATTGATTCTTTTCCAAAAAGGTTAAAGCGATTTTTACTTCCCTGAATAAATTTCCATTTCCTCACACTTCTATTATTTACCATCATAACTATTAATTTTCATAAGTATAGTAGCATGTGACTTTGTAGCTATCTTGCATTCCTAATTACACCTGAAGTTGAACACCTTTTTATAATGTACTTTTCAGGGGCGTTGGTGGCGCAAGCCTTTAATCCCAGCACTCGGGAGGCAGAGGCAGGCGGATCTCTGTGAGTTCGAGGCCAGGCTGGACTGACAGCCTCCCAAACAGAGAAACCCTGTCTCGTAAAACCAAAAAAAAAAAAAAAAAAAAAAAAAAAAAAAAGAAATAATGTACTTTTCTCTGAAACTATCTTTTACATGCTTTTTTTTTTTTTTTTCCTTCTTCTTTTTCTTTTTTTCAGAGACAGGGTTTCTCTGTGTAGTTTTGGAGCCTGTCCTGGAACTCGCTTGCAGACCAGGCTGGCCTTGAACTCACAGAGATCACCTGCCTCTGCCTCCCAAGTGCTGGGACTAGTGCGGCACCACCACCCGGCCTATTTTCTTCTTTCTTTTGAGACAGGGTCTCCTTATGCATCTGTGACTGGCCTAAACTCTATGTAGACCAGGCTGGCCTTGAACTCACTAAAGTCAGCCTACCTCTGCACCTACCTCAGACTGAAATGTGTGCCATCATCCTGGATAAAAATAACATTCTTTGTCTACATTCCTGAATTATAATTTACTTGTATATATAGCTTTCTAAGCTTTACTCTGTTCCATCTAACTCTATTTCTCTTTCTGCAAAAGTCAATCTGCTTTTTTTTAATATCATATTTAATTTCTTGCTAGTAGCTTTAAAACACTATTTTACCGTTGTGGATTTTCTTCGTTTTATTGTTTTTCAGGATAGGGTTTCTCCATGTAGTCCTGGCTTTCTTGGAACTTGCTTTTTAAACCAGGATAGCCTCAAATTTGGAGCTCTGCCTGCCTTTACCTTCACAGTACTGGGATTAAAAGTGTTTGCTACCACACCTGGCTACCCTATGGATCTTTAAAATATTATTTGTTGTTTGGCATTTGCTAAAGCTTTTCAATGTTAGGAGTTTCAGCATTTTTATCCATTATTTCTCTGACAATTTCCTTGAATTGATTCTTCTTTTTCCCCAGAGTACTATGTGATATGGAGAACTCCCAAACTAAGTTTCTTAGTTGCATTTACATTTATTGTTTCCTCACTTTGCTGCATTCTATAATTCCTTCTTGCCAAGTGGTTACTATTTCTCCTTCTGGTCCTTAACTTTTACAGAGGATTTTGTATTACAGATTAATTCATTTTTTAAAATAACATTTATTTATTTATTTACTTTTGTGTGTGAATGTATGCACTCGTGTGTGTATATAGGCACTTGTTTGGGGGTCAGAGAACAACCTGTAGGAGTCAGTTCTCTTTCGACCAGGTAGGTTCTGGGAATCAAACTAAAGTTGAAGGGCTTGGGACAAAGTGCCTTTACCCATCAAGCCATCTCACTAACCCTCATAATTCTTCATACAACTCAAATAACAAGATAGCAGATAATACTGGTTTGTATCCTTGCTCTCTACTAAGGGAACCCCATGAAGAGCACAATTATTATAACCCCAGGAAGCTTTGTAAGAATATTTTGCCCTGGCTTAAACACGGCTTTTCTAGATACTAGCTTCATATAGTGTTTAATTTTCTGGGATGCCCAAACCCCCCCCCCACCACACACACACACACACACACACACACACACACACACACACTTATGTGTGCCATGTGTATACTTGGTGCTCATGAAGTTCAGAGAGGGTGTTAGATTTTCTGAAACTGGAGTTATAGACAGCTGTGGATCACCATGTGGGTGCTGGGAATTGAACTTTGGCCTTGTGCAATAGCAGTCCATATTCTTAACTACCGACTCTAGTCCCCACAACCATACTTTTAGAGTCTTGTTATGTAGCTGTAGCTGACCCGTAACTCACTTTGTAGACCAGATCAGTCTTGAATTTGTGCTAATTCTATTTCCTCTCTGCCTCCTGGGGTTATGGACGTGCACTATCATACCTGGCTCAAAATTAAATTTCTGAAAAACTTTTCCAGTGAAAGATACTTGTATGAAGATTTAGCTTTAAAAAAAAATCTGTTAAATTTTTGAAAGTTAGCATAGGAAATAAAGACAATGTAAACATGCCCCAAGAGGATGGGACGTGCAGTGGTCAAAAGACCCTAATAATGTCAGTCAACATGAGTAGCACTGATGCAAATCTTTCCAGATCTCAATTTATTCATTTTTGGGTACATTTCAAAACAGATAAAACTAAAATATTTCTAGAATACTTCCTAACTAAAGTGTCATGGTGGGAACTGGTTCTACTGTGCTGAAACTAGGGCATTAGCTAAGATAAGAGTGTAAAGAGAAGCCAGTGTCATCGATGACTCCAGACTCTGAAGAGGGAGGGAATTCTCTAAGTACTACATACCTGTCTAGGTTAGAGCCACCGGAAGAGTAGTCCTTGGATCCAGCTCTGCTCCCATAAAACGAGGATGACTGCAAAGGCAAAAGTCCTATAAAAAACATGAAAGAAAACTTAATGCCTAATTTAACCACTCAAATTCATTTAATCATACTACACAACTGGATTGGATCTGTTTGTATTTACTCTTAACACATGCCCACTAAAGAAAAGTTACAATAGCAAAACAGTGCTCCTCTACCTACAAACTGTTCAAGGTCCCTTTTTAGTTTCTAATCCCTTCCCCCTACTTTTTTATGCTTTGAGAGTTTTATACTTGCATATAATTAATTTTATTCCCAATTCCCATCTCTCATCCTCTTACCTCTACTGCCAAGCCCTTTATGTTCTTGTCTTCTTTGTGTAGAGCCCACAGAGTTTAGTCTGATTTATAAAGCCTAGCTTTTTGTGTTTTACATAACAGAAGTTCTTAAATTTTGCCATTTGCTACAGCAATTCTTCAGAAGCATAGGTAAATTTAACAGTTACTGATAGTAAATCATCAGTAATTCATTTTAAAAACAATTCTTTAGTATTCATATAACTGTACCATTTATTAAAGATAGCAATTTACATGGTAATGAGATGGCTTATAATGTATTTACTATTTCCTTTTGCTAATTGCTGGTAGGTTATAATTGCTTAAAAACAAACAAGTGTTATTATTATGGTCTTAATTTCAACCACAGTAATCTCTGATTCAGTCTATTGTCTTCATATTTTAATACTAAAAGATTAATTCTACATACTGAAATAGAGGAAAAAGAATATAAATTCTGGATTTGCTTGTTTGTTTTGAGGCAGGGTCTCTTTCTGTAGCATTAGCTGTCCTGGAACTCACAAGAGATCCTCCTATCTCTGCTTCCCAAATGCTGGCATTAAAAGCAGGTGTCACACTTGGTTAAATTCTGGACTTTTAAAAGAAAACCAAAATAACAAAATATAAGCTCTCACACGCATACCCACACATAGTTACATGCATAGTCTCATGATGTAATGCGGCTGGCCTAAATTCTACAATGTAGTTCAGGCTGACCTCAAACTCAGAGATACAGGCTGCCTCTGTCTCCCCAGTGCTGGAATTAAAGGTGTGAGTTACGAAGCTGCATGTTGCTGGTTTTTTTGGTTTTTTTTTTTGAGAAAGTCTCATGTAGCCAAAGCTGGTGTCAAACTCACTATGTAGCTGAGGCTAGGCTTGAATCCCTGATTCTCCTGCTTCTACCTCCTGTGTGCTGGGATTATAAGTGTGTACCATTATGCCTGGATAACTTTCCTTATATTATTTATTTAGTGTGTGTGTATGCCACAGTACACATGCAGAAGTCAGAGGATAACTTTCCAATGGGTTTTCTCCTTCTACCACATGAGTCACTGAGATCAAATTCAGATTTTCAATCTTGGTGGCAAGTACTCTTACCCACTGAGTCATCTTGCCAGCACTTTTTTTTTTTTTTTTTTTTTTTTTTTGGTTTTTACGAGACAGGGTTTCTCTGTATTGTTTTGGAGGCTATCGGTCCAGCCTGGCCTCGAACTCACAGAGATCCACCTGCCTCTGCCTCCTGAGTGCTGGGATTAAAGGTGTGCGCCACCACCGCCCGGCTTTGCCAGCACTTTATAAATACTCGATTCAATTATTGGGTATAAGTTAATGACTAATGACTAACACTGGATTATCTATTATCCCTGAACATTGTACACTTATGTGCTAGCTTAATATAGTCAATCACATAAGCAAATAAAACCTTAATTAAAAACCAGAACTTACCTGATGTTCTATTTTCTTCTGCCTGTTTCAAACTCAGCTGTTTTTCTCTACTGCTGGTTAAATATTTTCTTGAAGGGTCTGTCATAGCTTTGTTGTTCCTATAGTTAACAATTTTAAATCAATATAGTAACTTTATAATGATATTCTTAATTCTCAGTGAAATAAGAACTATGAAATTAACCTTTCATTAAGAACCACTATAATCTATGATTCTAGCAAATTAAGAAAATTTTAAATTTTCTTTTTAAAAAGTCATGTAATCAGAGATAGCAAGATGATACTGATTTTTCTTAACCAAAAGCAAAAAGCAAGACTAGATAATGGCCAGACAGCGCCTGCCATGAAAGCCTGATAATCTACGTATGATGCCAGAATACCACAGTGAAGTTAGAGAACCAATTTCTGCAAGTTGTCCTGTGACCTCAACAGGTAAAATATGGTATGCACATGTGCGTGTACATACACACTTAAAGTAATTATTTACCTGAGACAAAAACAGTAAAGATGTGAACTATCTAGTATTGATGCTTTGCAGCTTTGTTTGTTTGTTTGGTTTTGGTTTTTCGAGACAGGGTTTCTCTGTATTGCTTTGGAGGTTGTCCTGGAACTTGCTCTGTAGACTAGGTTGGCCTTGAACTCAACAGAGATCCGCCTGCCTCTGCCTCCCAGTGCTGGGATTAAAGGCGTGCACCACCAACACCTGGCTGATGCTTTGCAGTTTTAAAAAAATAAGATCCAGAGGCTGGAGAGATGGCTCAGAGGTTAAGGGAACTGGCTGCTCTTCCAGAGGTCCTGAGTTCAATTCCCAGCAACCATAGGGTGGATCATAACCATCTGTAATGAGGTCTGGTGCCCTCTTCTGTCCTGCAGACATACATGCAGGCAAGACACTGTATATATAATGAGTAAATCTTAAAAGGGCATGGGAGGAGGGGAGGAAAAGGGAGAGGGACCTGGGATTGACATGTGAAGCAACCTTGTTTCTAATATAAATTTAAATTTAAAAGTAAACAACAACAACAGAAACAAACCAAAACAAAAAAAAGATCCAAAATGTTCTTGTCATATAGAATTTGAACTGCTACTTAGAAAATATAAACATTCCAATTTGTAGTATTTAATAGTTTAAGTTCATGAATGCAAAATTAAGAATTTTTTTTCGTTTTAGATAGGGTATCTCTACATAGTCCTGGTTGTCCCAGAAGTAGCTGTATAGACCAGGCTAGCCTCGAACTCAAGGAGATGCACCTGACTCTGCCTCTTGCAGGCTAGAATTAAAGGCATGCGCAACCACATCAGGTTCAATTCCTTCCTATTATTTCCAAGTACTAAAAGCAGAATGTCCACAAAAATAAAATCTCCAAGTTTTGATTGAAATTACTAATTTAGGGGACTCATCATAAATTAAGTTTGTAACAAATAATGCTTTTGCTCTGCCCATATTCCCTCTGACTCAATTTTTGTGTCATCTTTACTACCAATTTTTGTGTCCTTATCTTCACTCTATAGCCTCTCAGTAAGAAGAATAGCTAAACTGGGAGGTAATGGCACACACCTTAATACCAACACTCAGAAGGCAGAGTCAAGTGTATCTCTGGAGTTCGAGGCCAGCCTGCTCTACAGAGTGAGTTCCAAGATGGGCAAGGCTACACAGAGAAACCCTCTATTGAAAAACAAAACAAAACATAACTAATCCTAGCACTCTGGAAGTGGAGGCAAGAGGGTCAAGAGTTCAAGGCTAGCCTGGGCTACATAGAGACTTTGTGACCAGGATTTTGTGCCCCCCCTTGATTCTTTAATAGATTTGGCCCTGTAATTAATTTTCTTTTCCTGAAAGAACGTAACAGAAGTAAATGTCTGTGAGTTTTGATCCCAAGCCTAAAAATGTCTTTCAGATTTCCAATTCCTTGGAAACCTGCCACTGTTATATGAATAATTCTAGGCTAGCTAGACAGTGGAAGACACATGGCCTAATTACCCCACGAATAGCAATTCCAGGGCTAGCCATGAGTGAGACTATTCAAAGCTTCTCAAGCCACTTACTGACTATAGACTCATGGGAAAAATCAAAGGATATAGGTAACTGGTTAAGCCAAGTTTGGATAAGGTGAAGTACACAAGTAATTATAAGCAATACTTTTTGTTGTTAATTTTTGTTTGTTATATTTTGTTTTTTTGAGACAGGTTCTCTCTATGAAGTTCTGCTATTCTAGAACTCACTTTGTAGGCCAAGCTGACCATGAACTGAAAGAACAATAGTAAACCTGGACACCTGGACTCAGTCTGGACACTGGCACAAAATGGAAATCAACTAAAACTCCGTAAAGGCCTATGCTGAAAGACAACAGTGAGGGAAAGAGTTCTAAGGAAAGTATCTCACTGCTGGTTCTATGTAAAGATCACTATTACTTGCTAGGTGGCAGCAAAGGGTGTCAATGAATGATCAGGTATTGGAAGATCAGTCAGGAAGAAATGATGTACAGAGGAACGTGTGTGTTATGTGTGCGTGTGTGTATGTATGTATGTATGACAAAGATCTGCTTCATAAGCTAATTTTTACCAGGAAAACATCCCTGAAAAGACCCCACAATCAGAAGGATAAGTTGTCAGCCAATCGCTATCCTTAGTTATTTTTTGCTAATAGCAGAGATAGAATCTATAGCATGGATTTACCCTCATCGAAGTTTAGCTATTGCTACTGCTATTGTGTCCTAATTGGCCAAGAGCAAAAATTGGTGCTGAGTTTGATCTAGCCCCCTCTTATGAAACCAATTCATCATTTGGTTACAAATGATTTTTCCAAATTGCTTCCACCCTAGAAAAGACCGTAAATGAGCCGGAGATGATTCAGTGGATGAAGGCACTTGACACGAAGTGTGATGACCTGAACTGTTAAGGAATAAATGTTGGTTAATTTTAGGCCACGTTTATGAGTTTTTGGACAGTCTCAGGAATATAATATAGTCTCTGGAAAATAAACAAAAACCTAACAGTCTGTATTGACCTACCTGGATTGCTGTAACAAAACGGCACAGACTGGCCACTACAATAGTTGATTTTCGCAGTGTGGATGTTGTACATATAGGATCACAGTGTCAGCAAATTCAGTTTCTGGTGAGACCATTCCTCATGGCTTACAGATGGGCTGCCTTCTCACTATGTCATCATAGGGCCAGTCTGGATATCTATTCCTAGTCTTAGTCCTTCTGGATCAGAGCTGCACCTTCAAAACTCATTTAACCTCATCTAACTCCACAAGAAGTCCTAGCTCCAAAACCAATTTTGGGATGAGGTCTTCAACAAATGAATTTGGAGGTAGGGAAAAGGACCTTGGTCTCTTCCCCTCACTTACTAGAAAGGGAGGAAAGCTCACACTAACACAGTGGCCCAACAAGAAACATGTGTTGAGCTGGACATAGTGATATGCTCTTGTAATCTCACCATACAGGAGGCTGATGAGTTCAAGGCCAGTACATACCTATCAAGAACTTGTCTCAAAAACAAAAATAAAACAAAACTCCCAATGAACAAAAGAACTATTTATTTCAAGTTCTTCAGCTCCATCCTTCCTCTAATGCTGCAACAAAAGGCAGGCTGGATAGGAGTTGTGAATGACAAGAGTGAATGGAGCACCTGATGGAGTCTCTGCTCCAGCATCACCAAAACACTTTAAATTCTCTGTGTAGTCTTAGCTGTCGTGGAACTAGCACTTATAGACCAGGCTGGCCTTGAACTCAGAGATCTACCTGCCTCTGCCTCCACCACCACCCAGCAATTCTATTCTTTTATAATTGGAATTATCACAAATTGAAGATTGCTGCCAATTTTCCACAGGAGTTTTAACAATTGATGTAAAAGGCACTGGTCAAGTGCCGCAAAGGCTCTTAAAGCAACTTACGATGATGAATCATTTTCCTTAGGATAATCTTCAGTCAGCTCTGGGCCAGATAACATTCTTTTCCTCTTTTCAGTGCTATGGAGAACAGATTAAAAAAAAAAAAAAGACTACTTTTAAAAAGTCATAATTCATACCATCAAAAATCATAAACCAGGGCTGGGAAAAAAACAAAAATCTGTAAAGTGCTTGATGTGCAAGCACAAGGTCTGAGTTCAAATCCCGCAGCCACATGAAAAGCTGGATGTGATGGTGTGCACCTACAATCCAGTGCTGGGAAGGTCCCTGGGGCTTTCCAGTAAGTGCCAACCAGTGAGAAACCCTGTCTCAAAAAAGTGGTAGACAGTATCTAAAGAATGACCCCTAGGTTGCCCTGTGGCCTTCATAGACATGTAAATGTACATGTGTATCTATACATGCATATCCATCCACATCCAGACAAAAAAACTTAAGAAACGAACCCAAAGGGCCGGGCGTTGGTGGCGCACGCCTTTAATCCCAGCACTCGGGAGGCAGACGGATCTCTGTGAGTTCGAGGCCGGGCTGGACCAACAGCCTCCAAAACAATACAGAGAAACCCTGTCTCGTAAAACCAAAAAAAAAAAAAGATAGGAAATATGACTACAATAGATTCTAGATTCTTTACACTGTACTTAATATACTGTTTTGTCTACATGTTCAATGCATGCCACTGACACAAACTAAGGACAAATACTTGCAATTATACATGAAAAATTATATTTGCTGCTTTTCTCCCCATGAATTCTAAAAGTCCCAAAAGACATTTATAAACAGGTCTGAATGACTAAGTCTTTCTTACCGGTTTTCTAATAATCCTGATCTAAGAGGTGTTGATGTCAGCGTCAAAGAAGGAATTGTACGGCTAACAGCCATTCCACTTCCGGCTACTGTCTTAATTGATCCTCTACTGGGGTTGCCAAGAACTTTTCGAAATGGAATGTCATCTTTAGTTTCTAAACCTCCTCTTTTTGAAGAGGCCTGTAAGAATAAAGTGTGAGACAGTAAAATCTTTGACTTAAGTGCAAACATACTTTAAGACAGGATCCTACAGAAACTCAAGGATGACCTCACGCTTGCTAACTAGCAGAGGATAACCTATCTAGAACTGGTTCTCTAGCCAACACTTCCTAAACGCAAGGGTTATAAACATGCATCACTATGCTAGTTTAAGTGGTTTGAAGGATCAAACCCAGAGTTTCATGCATGCCAGACAAGTCTTCTACCAACTGAGTTACATCCCCGGTCCAATTATAATTTTTTTAGATCAGCAAATTTTTTTTTTTTTTGGTTTTACGAGACAGGGTTTCTCTGTATTGTTTTGGAGGCTGTTGGTCCAGCCCGGTCTCGAACTCACAGAGATCCGCCTGCCTCTGCCTCCCGAGTGCTGGGATTAAAGGCGTGCACCACCACCGCCCGGCTTTAGATCAGCAATTTTAAAAAGATTTTAAAAAATTATTATCCCAGCACTCAGGAGGCAGAGGCAGACACATCTTCATTAGTTCAAGGCCAGCCTGGTATAACAAAGTGAGTTTCAGGACAGCTAGGGCTATACACAGAAAAACCCTGACTTGAAAAACCAAAACAAAACAAAAAAATTTGTTTTTATTTAATGTGCATTGGTATTTTGCCTGCATGTATGTCTCTGAGGGTGTCAGAATCCCTGGAACGGGAGTTAGAGACAGTTGTAAGCTTCCACGAGGGTCTTAGAACTAAATCCAGGTCCTCTGGAAGAGCAGTTAGTGCTTTTAACCACTGAACCATCTCTCCAGCCCCCTATCCCAGCAATACTTATGGAGAGTTAAAAAAGCTATCCAGGGGATTCTAATATAGTCAAGCGTGAGACACTGAATTTGACATTCATTTCCTTGTTATTGATCTATCTATCTATCTATCTATCTATCTATCTATCTATCTATCTATCTATCTATCATTTTGAGAAAGACTCTTAACTCTGTAGTCCCAGCTAGCCTAAACTCACCATTTTTTTGTCTCAGACTTAAGTGCTGAGACTATAGACATACACAATCACATCTAACACTCCTATAGTATTCTTTTTTTTGTTTTTCTTTTTGGTTTTTTGAGACAGGGTTTCTCTGTAGCTTTGGAGGCTGTCCTGGAACTAGCTCTTGTAGACCAGGCTGGTCTCGAACTCACAGAGATCTACCTGCCTCTGCCTCCTGAGTGCTGGGATTCAGAAATGACAAGTGCTTTTACTTCCTGAATCATGTCATCAGCCCCAAGAGTTTCAAGTTTATAAGAATACTATAGGAACACCGGGCTGTGGTGGTGTATGCCTTTAATCCCAGAAATTGGGTAAGCACCATGTGGGTTTTGAGAATTATGTATCAGTCTTCTAGGAAGAGCATCAATGCTCTTAAATGCTAAGTCAACTCTCCAGCCCTTTATTGGTTGAAATTTTGATCATGAAAATAGTTCACACCCAAACCAATGATGGGGGCTGAAGATACGGCCCAAGGGTTAAGAGGGCATACTGCTCTTGCAAATGGAGGAGAGCTTGGCTCCTAGCACATACACCATGCAGTACACAACTACCTATAACCCCAACTCCAGGAGTATCCAATGACTATGCAGAAAGTTGTGTCAAATTAATATTATAGATGTATAAACATTTATTGCTGGGCTGTAGTGGTGCAGCCTTTAATCCCAGGAGGTAGAGGCAGGCAGATCTCTGTGAATTTGAGGTCAGGCTGGTATACAAAGTTCCAGGACAGCCAAGGCTACACAAAGAAAAAACTTGGACAAAAACAACCAATCAACCAACCAAACAAACAAACACACACTAAATCTAGCTGTATAAAATTACAAAAGATACAATATATGTTAACAGAAAACACTGGTATACTCTACACTATTCTCTCATGATCATCATCGTGATCATTATTTTCATCATCATCATCCAGGAATGGTGGCACTCAGGAGGCAAAGGCAAAAGCAGGAAGATCTCTGTGAGTTCAAGTCCTGCCTGTTTTAAAAATCAACTTCCAGGACATCCAGAACTACATAGAGAAACCCTATCTCAAGAAAACAAAAAAGAAATGTCTAGTTGAGCCTAGATGATGGCTTAGCAGGTAAAGACACCTATCATGAAGCCTGGCAACCCAAATTCAATCACCAGGATTCCTGTGGTGTAAAAAGAATATGAATTCTGTAAGCTCTCCTCTGACCTCCAGATGTATGTAGTTGTACACACACAAATATAAAACATATATACATACATATGTATTTTTATACACACTCTAAAAACTAAACCATGAAAACAACCTCTTAATTATTGTTCAACCTAGTATGATATGAGTAATCATCTCTCTGCACAAATATATTCACAGAAGAACTTTGATGTTTCTGATTGTATACCAGGCTTTCCTTTGCAAATCAATTAAAAGACACAATTGTTAAACTGTAGTAAGATTATTTACTGGTGCATTCCAAGTCTCTCAGCTTTCTGAATATTATAAATAAAAGCTTTTTATTTTCAAAGCAAAGGAAAAAATCTCAGTAAAATAGTCTGGTGTCATATAGTGTAAAGATAAAGTTCATGATGTACAGCAGACCAAAGACACAAAGAAATAGCAGCAGATATTCTGAGGCTGTTTCTAGTAGTACAGACACGGCCAGCTAGAGCCTTTTACCTGTACTATCTCAGAACTTCTAAGATCTCAGAACTTCTAAGATATTAATGCTAACCCCCATTTTATAGACAGGTAATGAGGCTCAGGAATCTTGAGGAGTTTCACCAATGACTCATGTCTACCAGTGGCAGTACTACATGCTGGATTTTTTTCTTTTTAAAATCACCGCTGAATTTTATAACAAGAAGTCCTTAGTTCTAAAAATTACTGTGTTCATTCTGATGCCCCTGGGACATCAAGCAATGGTTAAGTAAAACTATGTTATATTTAGTAAGAAGACTGAATTGTAAAAAGACAGGAATTAAATTAAAATTAAAGTTGTAAGACAGGATTAAAGATGCATACATTTAATCCTAGAACCTGGGAGGCAGAGGCAGAGGCAGATCTCTGAGTCCCGCTTAGTCTACAGAGCAAGTACAGGATAGCCAGAGCTACACAGAGAAACCTTGTCTTGAAAAAACCAAGAGACACAAGAGAAGAAAGGAGGAGGAGAAAGATAGAGGGAGGATAGGAAGGAAGGAGGGAGGGAGGGAGAGAGGGAGAGGGGGGGAAAGGAGGGAGGAAGGGAGAGAGAGAGAGAGAAGGTAAAATGGTGATAATCTCAGAAAACTATTTTTAGAAAAACAAAAAGATTAAGGTAACCAAAGTGATAAAGGTCAGCTATGCCAGCATACCACTGTGATAATGCTGCATTAGAGATCATTATCTAAACTCTACATCTGCAACTACTTAATACATCTGTGCTAATTGATTTTTTTTAAAAAGTCAGAAGATTCAAATGAACATACCTGATTGTCCGAGTAAGAAAGCTGTCTGTTAGTTTCCTTCTGAGATGCCCTGCTGCCCAGAATAGCTCCAAAACTACCAGAACCTTGAGAAGGCTTCATAGCTGGTGGACAAAAATGAACAAACCACTTAATTTAGTAAAAATATTCATCATTATTATTGTTATATAATACAGAAATGGAAGTAATAGCCATTCTGACAGATTGTATAACTGGGATACATAGTAACATTTAGGGATAAGAGCTCCAATAAAAGATTAATTAACACAAAAGGTAAGGCCGTGGGCTGGAGAGAAATGGTCCAGAGGTTAAGAGCACTGGCTGATTTTCCAGAGGTCCTGAGTTCAATTCTCAGCAACCACATGGTGACTGACAACCATCTGTAATAAGATCTGGTGCCCTCTTCTGGCCTGCAGGGGTACATTCATGCAGAACACAGTATACATAATAAATCTTTTTTTTTAAGTGAGACCATTTAACAGTATAAAAATTTAGAAGACAAAAAGAAAGTTCTCCAACATAGTATTTTATGTAGCAAGAAAATTAAGAGACCCAGAGACAGATATTGGGGTTCAAGCTGAAAGTCAGGGAAGCAAAGCAGTCAAGCTTACCTCTAAAAGGGCCGGGGTCTTCCTATTCTCAACAGGGCTGGAGAATGAATGCCTAATACTGATTACTGAAGACCCTGCTCCTATCTTTTATACCCCTCTAGTGCTGGGATTAAAGACGTGTGATCCCAGGTGCTGAGATCATCTTTGTGTGGGCTGTTTCTCTTTAGGAAAGCATCAATCTTGTGTAGATCTGAGGGGCCTTGGATTCACAAAGTTCCATCTACTTCTTAATCCTCAGTCCTAGGATTAAAGGTATGTACCACCACCTCCTAACTTCTGGCTGCTGGAATTAAAGGTGTGTGCCTGGCTTCTATGGTTTGTAGTTGACTTTGCTGTCTGACTCTTCAAAAATAATAAATCATAAATAATGTATCACCACAGTTTTATAATTAATAACATGAAAGAGTAAATCATTATATCTAGGGCATGAATACTTATACCAATATCAAGAAAACAAATCAGAAATAGTAACAACAAGCATACTTTTTATTTAAAAAAATTTTTAAAGTTTGCATTATGCATGTTTGTGTGTAGATACATGTCACCAAACTTAATCTCTGGAATCAACATGATAGAAGGAAAAAAAAACCCAAGTTGTCTTGACTCCTGCATATACTGTGGCACAGTTGAGTGGGTCCACACATACCCACAAAATAAAGGAAAAAATAATTTTTTTAGTTAAACAAAAGTAACCAAGCAGAATAGTTTCTACTCCATAGAAATCCATGCTAATTTAAAAAAGTTCAAGGTACTCTACAAATATGAACTTGTATAATCCTTCTCTTGCTTTCCTCATATAGCTGCCAAAATCACGGTAAGGATTTCAAATTCAGGACCCAGAGAGATGGCTCAGTGGGTAAGAGCACTTGCTGCCCTGGTTTGATTCCCCACACACAGATGGCAGCTCATTACCATCCATAACTCCTGTTCCAGGGTATCCAATGCCTTCTTCTGACCTTCACCAGCACCAAACAAACATGTGGTACACATACATATGTGCAGGCAAAACATAAAATTAAAATGAAAAAAGTGTAAAAAAGAAATTGAGCTTATGAATTTGAGCATTTTTTTCATGCTCAAAATCCATCTACTTTCTGAATCCAATTTTTTTTTTTGCCATTTTTTTCAATTCTCTCCTGTATTTTCTTTCTTTCTAGCTTATATAATGGGTTTTGGGTTTTTGTTTCATGAAGATATTAACATGTTATATGGGAGAACAAGTTTGAGGAGAGCCTGCACAATCTATCAAGACCCTATTTCAAAATGTTAATGATATTAACATGCTACTATGTGTGACTCAGCAGTAGACTACTTGTCTAACATCTGTGAGGCTCTAAGTTCAATCCCCAGAATGTCAGAAAGAAATTACTGTGACACCACTTTTGGTCAATGTTTGTATCTTTTTTTTCTTTGCCATGGAGATAGTATAAATGTTATATAAAGTCTAAGCTATTAATCATCTTTTCTACCCAGAGACTGTCAGAATTCAATCTTCTTTAATCACAATCTATCATTCTATTTTTTTAAACTCAAATCTGTGATTCAAAATCTACTTAGGTAAAAGAAAAGTATCTAGTATTACTATCTTAAGCACTTAGCAATTTATCTTGTACCAGATAATGCTACCAATGCTAATTCCTTTCTACTACTGTAAATATTTTATAATATCCTTTCTTTTATTTCTCTTTCATGTATTATTATTGTGGAGAAGGTGTGAAGGGAATGTTGCTATACAATCCAGGATAGCCAGCACGTACTATTTCATCTGTAGCTTAGGCTGGCCTTGAACTTTCAATGCTCCTGCCTCGACTTCCTCAGTGAAGGAATGAAAAATATGTGTCACCATGCCCAGCTGGATTTTAAGTTATTTTTACATTTGTTATCTCTAATACTAGTCCTTGCAATGTGTTGTTGCACATCAATATCACTAAACCAAAAAAATTAAAATGATTTGGCCAAAATCAAAGGGTATGTTCGAGTTTAGCTTACAGCTACCTAATAATAGCTATCTATGACTTATTGAGTCTCTAACATGCATTTATGAGCACTCACTCTTTTAAAAGCTTGAGTGTGGTGGTACATGTTTATAATCCAGGCTATGTGGGAGACTAAGGTAAGAAAGTTCAAAGCCAGTATAGGCACCTTAGCCTGATCCTATCTCAAAATAAAAATAAATGTAGCTTAGTGATGAGTGTTTGCCTAGCATGAGAAAGACCCTTGGATCTCCAGTGCATATAAAATACTTCCCAGTTAATTTCAAGACAGGGTTTCTCTGTTTAACAGCTCTGGCTATTCTGGAACTCTCTTTGTAGACCAGGCTGACTTTGAACTCAAAGATCTACCTGCCTCTACCTCACAAAATGTTGGGATTAAAGATGTGCATCACTCACCCAGTCACACATTAATTCTTGAGACTAACATTCAGTTAATATGATGGGTAGAGTAGACGAAATACAGACTCAATACCATTGTTTAAACTTTGAAATAGTGCTATCTTCAAATGCTTTTTTTTTTTTTTTGAGATGGGAGTCTTGTTACATAGCCCAGGCTGTCTTCAAACTCACAACCCTCTAGCCTCTCAAACGTCAAGTGCTAGAGTTAAAAGTGTATGTACCACTATTGTACACCTCCCCCTGTTGAGGGAAGTCCTGCACATTTGTCAATAAAGCACTGTCTGGCCAATAGGGAATCTAGATAGGTGGGACTAGGAGTCCAGGAGAACTTTGGGAAGGAGAAACACAGGGGAGTCAACATGTAACGCCATGGGGTAGGAAGCCCGAACTATTCTCCGGTAAGAAACATACTTAGATTAACAATTATGGAGTAATTACTTAAGTCAGAGCTAGCCAGTAAGAAACAAGCAAGGCCAACAGCTTCATAATTAACATAGCCTCCTGTGTGTTTATTTGGGACTGATGTGGCTCTGGAACCAGGCTGGCTGGAAGGCTCCTCTCAAGGAAAAAGCCTCCCTTTACATCCCTCCCCTGTTCTTTCTCTCCTGTCCTTTTCAACAGGGCTCAACAGACTGGCTTTAAATTTAGTCTCCTAGCCTTAGCTTCCTGGTTAGTGGGACAGCGGGTATTTGCCATCACACCTATTTTTATTCAGCATTGTTAATAGTCAGCTAACAGTTCAAGATTGGTGGCAAGAACATATGAATAGTTACTAAGCAAAAACCCACAAAAAACTCAATTTATGCAAATGGTGTAGTAATATATCAATTCAACCTAAGAAAATTCATACTGTCACATCTTCATTCTCTATGAAGGGAGAAGAAATCAGTCAGTACAAAATCTTGTAATATACTAAGTACCTCCTCTACTAGAGCTATACCTCCAGTCTGTTCATGTTATATTAACTTGAAAAAAAAAACTGATAAAACTGATAAAAGTAATCAGTGAACAGAGATATTTACTTCCTCCTTTTCAATTGAGCACCTTTTATTTCTTCATTATCCATTGTTCTGGCAAAGATTTCAAGTGCTACAATGCACAAAAGTACAAAGAACAACCATCCTTACTTTATTTTTGATTTTCGAAAAGAACTTCCAGATTTTCACAACTAAGTGTGTTAGCTGTGGGCT
The DNA here is from genome assembly GCF_017639785.1 of Mesocricetus auratus. Taxonomy (NCBI): domain Eukaryota; kingdom Metazoa; phylum Chordata; class Mammalia; order Rodentia; family Cricetidae; genus Mesocricetus; species Mesocricetus auratus. The sequence continues at coordinate 33,961,691 of NW_024429194.1, read as the reverse complement.
TAACACGTACAGGATTGTTGAAATAGTTTTCTTCTACTCCTAAGTCTATTTAGAGTGCTTACTATGAAAGAATATTAAACTTTTGTCATTTTTTCCCCTCAGCTGTGATGACTGTGTTGTTTTTTGTCTTTTATTCTATTATTGTGGTGCACTAACATAGACTGATTTTCATGCTGAACTATTTTTACATTTCAGGAATAAATTTAACTCAGTCCAATGCTATTTTGTTAAGGATTTTCCCATCAGTGTTCATCAGGAATATTGGTATACTGCCATCATATTCTCTGTCTCATATAGCTCAGGCTGGCCTTGAACTACATTGCTAATGATGTCTCTAAACTTTGATCCTCCTGCCTCTACTGGAATTACATGCATGCCCACCGTAGCTGGTTTCTGTGTGCTGACATGTTAAGGACTCCGGAGCCTTGTGCATGCGTGAGCCTACATCCCTGGTGCAGGCTCTACCAACTGAGCCACAACCCCAGCCCTCAGCCAACATATTCTTTTCAAGCTGCTAATATCAGATTCATGAGATGATTTGTACTTACCTGCATGAAGTCTGTTTTGATGGACTGCATCTAGAAACAACCTCATTTCCTCTGCTTCCTTACTTGGTACTTTGTCAATAGACAAGAAGCTGTTATCTTGTAAAGTCAGCATTAGGCGACTTTGTTTTGTTCCACTGGGTCGTAGTACCACATTTTTAATGTTATGATTGAGCTTAAAAAAAAATTATCTTTTTACCCAAAATATACAACAAATTATAATTAAGTTGTTAAACATTCTAATTTACCTTTCTTCCTCTTTCTTGATAAATTTAACTCAACTATATAACTTCTGTAAAAAGATTTTATTTCTATGTTTATAATTATATAGGTGCATGCATGTCTGAGTGTGGTCAAGTATGGACACCTCTGGAAGCCAGAAGACATTGTGTTCCCTGAAGCTAGAGTTATACGCAGCCATGAGCTATTCCACATGGGTACTGGGAATTGACCTGGAGTCCTTTGCAAGAGAAGTGTGTACTTTTAATTGCTAAAACATTTCTCTAGCCTCAAATTTACTTGGCCTGGAACTCACTATGCGTGCCAGGCTGGCCTCTAAACTCACACTGCTCTTTTAACTACCAAGTCTCAGCCTCCTAAATGTTGTAATTAAATGTGTGTGCTACCATGCCCAGCTCAAATTTAGATTTCCAAACCAACTTTTTATTACATTTTATTCTTTTTTGTGAGTATTGGTGGGAGGTGCCATACAATGTCAATGGAGATTAGAGGATGACCTGTGATAATTGGTTTCCCCTCAACTATGTGATATATATTTTTATCCTCTTAGCCATCTCTTTTTTAAAGTACATGTGCTTTTAGTCATTGAGCTACCTCTTCAGACCCTGTTTCTTTGTTTTTGTTTTTGTTTTGAGACACAGTCTTACTATGTGCCCCAAACTGACCTCAAATTCACTATGCAGACCAGGTTAGGCTTGAAATTGTGATTCTCTTGTATGAGAGTCCCAATGCTGGGATCATAAGAATGTGCTACCATGCACAGCTATGTTCTTACTTCAACTCAAAGATCAGCAGCTCTCAGCACTACAATAATAGTAAAGAAGCTAAAAACTAATGACTTAAAATTTATTACATTTTGTGTGTATGGTTATGGTATACACATGTCTTAACATGTTTGTGTAGGTCAGAGGACAACTTGTGGGAATTGATACTCTCCTTTCACCATGTGTCCTAAGGAAAAACTCAGATCAACAAGCTTTGTGGCAGATCTCTTAATCCACTGAGCCATTTTGATGGCCCAATGGCTATTTTTTTAAAGACAGTGACAAGTAACAAAGAACCTTCAAATATTTACAGTTAGAAGAAGAGAACTATAAAGATGACTTAACAATCATCCATTAAAGTCTATGATGTATAAGATTATTTACGACATCAACATTAACTTTTAGAATACAGTAAAAAAAAATCCCATAAATGATCTACTTAGCTCATTCAGCCCCACATTTTCCCAGACAGATCCTCATAGTCCTATCACTCTGTGATGTGTGCCCAATCTCATCTGAGACAAGTTCTGACCAGGTAGTCCAGGCTGGTCTTGCATCACAACTACTACTGACTCAACCTCCAAAGTGCTGGGATCATAGGAGTGTGCCATCAAATCTGGCCTAGTAGGGTTTTATATAACCTAGGCTGGCCTCAAACTTGTTTTGTGGCTGATCTTCCTGTCTCTTCCTCTCAAGTGTTAGGATTACAGATATGTATCACTGCTCATGGCTGTTAATGTTGTTTTTGAAATAGCTTAAGTATTGTATTGGGTACCTAAATCTAAGTTCTTTCCCACTAGTTTTCTTTGCAACAATGGTGACTGCTTCCAACTTTTTATTTATTTTTTTATTTTTTTGGTTTTAAGAGACAGGGTTTCTCTGTATTGTTTTGGAGGCTGTCGGTCCAGCCCGGCCTCAAACTCACATAGATCTGCCTGCCTCTGCCTCCCGAGTGCTGGGATTAAAGGCGTGCGCCACCACCTCCCAGCCCTACTTTTTATTAAACCCAACAATACTATTGAGTAATTTATAAAACCAACACATAAAAGTATCAGTGTCACGGAAGTAAGAAGCCTTTCAGAGACACTTTGCTACAACTATGACACAGTGCGGCTATTTAGTAGAGGATTTCACTAAGAAACCACTCCAAAGCAAAATCTGTTGTACCTGAAATGTCCTTGGAATTCCTCCAGTGTTGTAGTGAACTACTAGGCTGACTTTATTGTCTTTTTCCACAATTTCAAAGGATCCTTCTTTCCACTTTGTAATCCCCGTCTGCATACTTCGAATTCTGATAGGACCATATATCTTCAGAGGAGACATATTTTCTTTAAAAATAAATTGCTTTTAACCAAATTCAAAAGCAAAAATATATGTTCACCCAACAGATTCTAAAGAAAAAAAATACAACAAGTTATAAGTGATTAAAAAACAGTTTTAAAGAGAATACTTAATGAACCATCTTATATCTTTCTCCATTTAGGAAAAAAAAATCATTTACTTTAAAGAAAAAAACTTTACTCGTTACCTAAGAACCATCCATATTCAGCATTACCATTTTCAAAAAGCAATTTAACTTTAGACAAATATTCAAATTTATTCAAGTTTCCAGAATAAATGGTTTTCTCTTCTTTAGTGAGTATGTGTATGGTGTATGTGCATGAGCAAAGGCACACATGTTTAGCAGTTGTCTGAGACAAGTTTCCTGCACCACCAGGCTAGCGTACCCACAATCTCACACTGATTCTCCTGTCCCTGACTCCTATGTCTTTCAGGAGCATACTGAGATTACAGACATGTGTGCACTCTGTTCAGCTTTTATGTGGAGTGTGGGGATTCAAATTCAGGTCATCAGGATTGGTCACCAAGTACTTTACCCACTGAGTCATCTCCCCAACCCCTTGAGTGAACTTCTAATAAATGACTTATAATGATCAATCATAGGTAGGGTAAAGTAAGTAAATAAAATTATAGTAATAGATGTTATCAAATAGTACTACATATATAAACGTGCAAATATCTAAAATTGCTAAACCAAATTTTATGTATTTTCATCTTCTAAAACTATCTCTAAAATGGATTTTTGCTTATAAGTTTATAAATTAAATACCATTGAATACAAATACTGCCTAAATGGCTCAATTGGAAAAAATCTAGAAAAGATAGTAGTTTTTTTTGGTTTTTTTTTTTTTTTTTTTTTTTTGGTTTTTCGAGACAGGGTTTCTCTGTGGCTTTGGAGGCTGTCCCGGAACTAGCTCTTGTAGACCAGGCTGGCCTCGAACTCACAGAGATCCGCCTGCCTCTGCCTCCCGAGTGCTAGGATTAAAGGCGTGCGCCACCAACGCCCGGCTTAGAAAAGATAGTATAAAGGGATATTAGGTCTAGAAATTGGGAGCCAATTCTGTCACTAACTTTTAACTTGAACCTTGATTTGTTAGATCATCTTTTTTTTCTCTAAAAAGAACTCTATATAAAATTATTCATTTTATATTATAAGCAATAAATTAAAAGTTATTCTTAAATCTATTAATCAAACAAAACTCACCTGCAGGCAGGAGATGTCTTGTCTGAGGTCCTCTAGTTCAAAACCTATAGTTACTGCATAGAAAGTAACTAGGAGTCAAAGAAGACATTTAAAAACACTTTGAGAGTTCAAGGCTCTTATGCATCTTAAGTTCTTCATTAATATTTATTCACACCCTCAAAAATTTCTGAGGGCCAACTGTGGCCACATTTAAATATTAGCAATTTACTGGACATATAAATTCAAAATAAAGTTCATTACTGCCTATTCATGTGACATTTTGCACAAATAAATAACCCTACAGAAACCTGACAAGCAACTTGCACTTGTAACACATTTTAGCAATTATTTGTGGCTCTATTGTTTGTACAAGTCCTTGAGATTTTTTTCCCATTCTTTCTATCATGATTAGGAAGAATATGTTGTTCCTCTCCTACGCTAGTTTCCCAAACCAGAATTATTAGAACTAGCTTTGACCATCTTATATGTTATTTTGGTGCTGGACTAGAAATGGGAGGTCAGAATTTTGTGAATTCTAACTCCATATGCCTTTTCAGGTAACTTTTTAAGTAAACGGCAAATCAAATAGATTCATTCTCCATCTTAGTATTATTCAATAGCTTTTAACTGTTTTCACAATAAAACACAAAGTCATTAACATGATATTAAGGCCTCATGATCCAGGCCCCCATTATCTATTCCCAATAAAAGTCCCCTCAATCCAGCCATCTCAGCTAACAATTTTTTTTCAAAGCCATGTGTCCTCATGACACCCAACCTCTCTCTCCACACTGCTGTCATGCCTGCAAGTTTTTATGTATTCTCCCCTCCCGACCTGCCTTGATTCCTTCTCTTGGTTCTAAAACCAAGGCTCAACTTAGATGTTACCTTCTTTAAGAAACTTTCCTGACTACTTTTCATTGGTTCTCTTCCTCAATCCCACTCTGAAGCTATTTAAATCCTCCATATTCCTGTTGTACTTTGTACTTATTGACACACAACACTTCTATAAATGTTATTTTTTCCTTTGTTCCTACATATACTATTTGAAGACAGGGAATATGTTCTTTAATCTCATTAAGCTATCACTGTTCAAGAATGATGAACAAGCTGAGCATGGTGGCACATACTTTTATTCCCAGCACTTGGATGACAGAAGAACAAAGATTACTGTGGACTTAAGGCTGCTCTAGCCTATACACCAAGCATTATATCAAAGTAAGTTCATCTCAAAAAAGATTTTATGTCTAATTTTTTCCTCTTTCCTTGTACCTCTCCTAGAAAAAAGTTTTATGTCTTATCAAATTCTTTCATCTTTCTTTATAGCTCATTATTGTTTAGGGTACCAAAAGGGACTATAACACAATATTATCTTGGTGTTTATTATAAATATCATTATTAAATAAAACTTAGAAATGAAATTTCACATCTATTAAGACATAAGAAATTTTGAAAATCTTATTTCTATCTAATTCTAAAAGTAAATTTTGGTTATGAGTTTTATCTAATAACTTCATATATTAAACATTTTCTTAACCATTTCGACTAGCAACTTTATTTTCTTCTAATGAAAAAACAAAGATACAGAACATAAAATTAGAAAATACAATAAAATCATTCAGTATTTCTTTTGCACTAAGTAAATGAACAATAACCACTTCTGAGCTTGCCCTACTTGCTTAAGACAAAGTTTCTTTTTCAGTATGAAGTACACACAGAAACAATTTTTTAAAAAATTGTTTTTTTAGATACAAGGCCTTACCCTGTAGCACAGTTTGGTTTAGAACTCACTGTATAATACAGACTGGCTTTAAATTCACAGCAATTCTGCTTTAGTCCCATCCCCCACTCCAGGTGCTGGGATTACAGATGTGAGCCACTATGCCCAGAATTAAACTTCTCATAAACAGGAGAAAAAGATTCCTTGAATTCTAACAACTATCCAAGTTTGAGCATTTATGCAAGTTCATATTGTAAACTATTTTTTAATTAATTTACTTAAATGCACACATATCAGGAATTCTGTGGTAAAGAAATAATGCTAAAACATAAATGTAAAATTATACAGTAAACATAAAAACCGTCAATTCTTGCCTATTTGCAGAATACTGGAAATAAAGAAGCAAAACAAAAATAGTACTTACTTTTCAGTGACTTTTACTGAAAAATTCCACATGATAACAATTCACCTTTATTCTGTTTCTTGTGCCAAAAGCAATGTACTCTCCTTGAGAAACTATTCACATTCTTCAGCTATACCAGCAATCCCTTGAGGAGTCATCAACTCAGCTAAAGAAAATATAAGTATGCTTTAAACAGTTTCAACATAGGAAATTTAAACAAACCAACAAACAAGAATTGTATATAAAAACACTCATTTAAAGACCACTCTTATGTTTAAAATAAAGTGCAACACATCCACTCCTCACAAAATAGGGATGTGCCTGCAGTGGAGAATGAGGCTGTCGAAGAGCCTGCAAGTCCTTCAGTGTCTTGCTTATGTTTATTGTTGTTAGATTTTGAAGCTAAGTCAGTGAAAAGTACATCCTTTGTTGACTTTAGAAACACTGTTACATCACAACCATCTAAAAGACAAATTTAAGTTGTGCTGATCTGTAGTTTTTAAAGCTGGAAAAGGACATCTTCACTTACCTTTCAGAAGACTTAAAAAAATAAACAACAAAAAATTATTTTTTGATTTTAGGTCCCTCTTAATCTAACTTTCTCTGAAATTCTACCACGAACTTGAATACAATACCGACTTAACTGTTCAATTCCAGTTAGAAGACACACATGTGAAGATGACACAGGGCAAGACTGACTACTGTTCTTGATTTCCCTGTTTATCCTTCCCATCATCATTCAGACAAGAAGTCTTACCTGTTAGCTTTAAGCTCTTTCTCACCTATTCATATCCAATCTTTTCAAAAGTACTTCCCTAATTCAGAAATTCATCACTTTGGGATAGGGATGTGGCTCTGTTGGTAGAGTGCTTGCCTAGCATGAATGAAACCCTGAATTTCATCGTCAGCAAAGGATTAATTGGTGTGCCTCGATCCCACACTTGGGAGGTGGAAGGAGTTCAAGGTTCATCTTCAGCTACACAGTGAGTTTCAAGGCCAGTCTGGGCTACATGAGAGGCTGTCTCAAAATGAGTAAGTTAATTAAGAAACTCATTTCTTTAAATCACCTCGCCTAGTATCATGCATTTACTAAGCATAGTGCTATGTATCAAAAACTTTTGTCTAATGGTAATAATTTTACAGGATAGGGTTTATCACTGTATCTTACAGATAAAGGAAACTGAGACTTCCAGAGATTAAGAAATTAATGCAGGGGGCTAGAGAGATGACTCAGTAGTCAAGATCACTTGTTGCTCTTGCAGAGGACCTAGTCTAAAATTCCCAGCACCGACATGATGGCTCATAATTATCCATAACTCCAGTTCTGGGGAAGATACTCTTTTCACCTCCACAAGCAACAGGCACAGATGTGGTCATACATACATACATACATACATACATACATACATACATACATAAGTGCAGGAAGAAAAAACACGTAACAGTAAATACATCTTTTTAAAAAGAAAAAATTAATACAGAGTTCACTAAGAGACAAAGCTATGCCCAAACCCAAAACTTTCTCCCTGTTTTGTTTTGCTTTTTGAAACAGGATCTCATGTAGCCTTGGTTGGTTTTGAACTATGTAGGTAGAAGCTCAACTACTATTGTCCCTCCTACTTCCAATCTTCAAGTGCAGGGATTACAGGCATAAATCACTACACCTGGCTGGAACTCAAATTTTTAACCACTATCACAGTTCATCCTCATCAATGAATTGTGTAAGTCACTTCCCAGTCACCATTCTCAAAGGATTTTCCCATCAATGATTATTTTCTACAATAGTCTTTCTAAAGAACCATTTTCCCCACCTTAGGAACTAAAGTACACACTAATTGTTTTCAAAGCCTTCTCCCAAATCAGGCACGAGAACTTAGGTACATTTCTGGTATATTCCAGCAAAATAAACAGTAAGTGCTAAATATTCAATACTAATAACTGCTAACCCCATTATAAACATTTTTACTTGCTCACTACGAACTAGAAAATAAAATTTTGACATCCATACACTTCCTTACTAGAAAATAAAATTCTGACATCCATACACTTCCGTTTTTGTTTTCAGTATAAACTCTTTAAGTCCTAAAATGTTATTAAATTTTAATATTGATTTCCTTAACTACCAAGGTCTATTTGTAGACACCTCATCTTTACTAGTCTCTATTTAACCTGTTGCTAAAATATATAAATCACTCCGGAGGTTTTCAATGACTTTCTTTTGTAACAACAACAACAAAATCATAAAACAGAGCCTGTAAGAATGGCCCAACAGTGGTAGTGCACACCTTAAACCCAAGCACTCACTCGGGAGGCAGAGGCAGGCAGATCTCTGCCACTTTGAGGCCAGCAAGCTCTACCGACCCAGTTCCAGAAGAGGCTATAAAGAGATACAAAGATACACAGAGAAACTGTGTGTGGGGGGGGGGATAAAAAGAAAAAAACGAGAATGATTTGATAACAGGAATAAGTAAAACATCATAAACTGGAGACCCTTTGTTGCTCTTTGTCCCCTGCTCATTTTCAAGTTTCTATGGCTAGAATCCAGGCTTCCAGCATGTTAAGCAAGTACCCTACAGCTGAGCCACATTCCCATCTGTTTTCCTTTGCAGAATGAAGTGTCTGTTGTAAGAGTACCAGAAAACTGATGCTTTCAAAAGACAAGATGGTTCTTACAGCATCTTACATCTCTATAAGTTTATAGCAATTTCCAATTTGATTCATTTAATCAATTCTTGAGAAACGAAAACGAAAGCGAGTTGTTTTATTTTTATTTTACTCTGTGTGTGTGTGTGTGTGTGTGTGTTTGTGTGTGTGTGTGTGTGTTATATTTCAGGAATAGATTCTGCCTAAAATAGCTTTTATCCAACCTGGGGGTTGAGAGTAGAGGAAAGAAAAATCGAGATGACTTCACTGAGAAAGTATTACTTAAGCTGAAAAATCAAGGCATAGTTGATTGAAGGATGGTAGCACAAAAGCCCTAAGCTAGAAATGTCAACAGAAATGAAATCGGTGTCACTAAAGGTTAGTTAAGAGAAAGGAAGAGGTGAGAAGATAAAACTAATGAAGTAGGCAAGACCAGGTTATGTAGAATCTCTCTTTCTCCTGGAATTCATGCATGCTAGGCAAACGTTTCAGCAACTGAGGCATATCCCAGAACAGGATTTTAAATTTTTATCTTCAAGTAATAAGCACCTTGGCAATGGGAAAGTCACTGAAGGGTTTCAAGCAAAGAAATTATATGTTATTTTTGAATGAATGGAGAAGTGGAGTTTGGAATGCAGAGAAAACAAGAGTTTAAAAAAAAGGAAGATCGGATGGGAAAGCAGTATTGTTTAACTCATAATTATAATAACAATTAATTTTTACTTGCCAGTTTTTGTGTCAATGCTCTGCCAAGTTTATAGCACTCATAACAATCCACTAAGGTGAGAACTATTATTATTTTACAGGTGAGACTAGAAGCCAGAGAAATAAAGTACACATTAAAAAGAACTGTGGTTTGAGCTAGAAAAGTATATGTGAAGATGGTCAGAAACAGATGCAAAACATATATTGTAAATAAAATAGGATTTGGAGAAGATATAAACACATAGGACGAAGAAATCAAGAATGTCTCTGAAGCTTCTACCCAGTGTAACTGAACAAATGGACATGTCACATCAAAATGGACATGCCACTTACAGAAATGGGCACTGGAAGGGTGAGAATTTGGGTAGACTCTGGTTTTAGCCCACACCTTTAATCCCAGCACTTGGGAGGCAGAGGCAGACGGATCTCTGAGATTTCAAGCCCAGTTTGGTCTAAAAAGCAAGTTCCAGGGCAGCCATAGCTGGTGGGGGGGCGGGAGGTGGTGACTTGTGCCTTTAGTGGGGGGAGTGAGTGGGGTAGACAGGCAGTGGATCTCCATGAGTTGGAGGCTAGCTAGGTCTACAGAGCTAGTTCCAGGACAGACAGAGATACATAGAGAAACTCTGTCTCAAAAAAAAAAAAAAAAAAAAAAAAGAGAGAGACAGAGACAAAGACTCTGGTTTTAGAGGTGTTACAGCTGAAATTCCCAAGGGGGAGGGATTGAGATGCTAAGCAGACAGCCCTCTATTTATTTGAATATGGAGTTGAAAATAAAAATTCTCAAGTTATCAATATATAGTGGAATTTAAAGCTTAGAGAGAAATGGAAGGGCAACAGAAGAGAACCCCAGCCCGAAGCCAAATCATTTTACCTTGTCAAATTTCTCACCAAGACAACCGATTACGTCTGCCACTGAGTTTTTCAGTCCCCAGTTTACCTTTTGCCAGTATGCAACGCTATTCTTTCATCTCTTTATCTCCTCTACCTGTTATTAAAAGTTAAGCATCTGGAAGCACCCTTCTTTTCTAGCACTGTACTCTTCTTTAGGCAATGTCATGCATATGCACGCTCCAAGTTTAACATGGCAAATGACACACATACTTATCTGTATGACTGGCCCAGAACCTTCCTCTTATCTTTAACCCAATAAAATCAAATGCCTCCTTAGCATTCTCTTAGATTTCTCTTTCAGCTAGACTCATAAGGTACTGTAACTCGCCAAAAGAACACCCGAAAACCAGTACAGCACAACTGTCCAAAGACAGGGAACTTGATTTAAAACTGGTAAACTGCACGTCGCCGGTAAGACTAGATACGGGAGGCAAGCAAATGCACGACAAAAATTACACTCCCTGACTTTCAATGAGCACTGTTTAAGACGAGGAAAGTAACGAATGGCCCACAGGGCGAGTGAGTATCACATCCAAGCTGTGAGGGCTATGTGGCAACGGAAGTCACCTGGAAAGACAGCAGGCCTTGTTAGGAGGCAAGCCGAGACCACCACAACCCTAGTGAACAGGAGCCAGGCTAAGAATGCGGAAAGCGAGTGACGATACGGTCCGCGTTAAAGGAGAGGGAAAGTGGAGGGGAAACACTCCAATGGGCGAACCTGTAAGGCACAGGGAGCGTCCAGGGACCCGGGGCAGGCTGAGCAGCAGCCGGGCGAACTCCAGAGTGGACGCCGAGTGGGCGGACCGCCCGGTGAGGGGGGGTAGGACTGGGGAAAACGGCTCAGTTCTGAAGCTTTCCCGGCCCGCCTTACCTGTGCCGCAGGGTCCCAAGCTGCTACAAGCCTGCCGGAAGCACAGAGTTCCCGCGGAGAGGGAGGAGCCGAGGGGCTCCAGAGGAAGGGGCTCCCCTGGCCCCAGAAAGCGAGGCCGTGCTCTATCCTACTCTCCTGAACCCGCTGATGGCGGGAACTGTGACTCTACGCAAACACGCACGCACGTACGCACTCTCGACGTAACCAGTCCGGGCGCGTGCGCGTCAGCGCTCAAGCCCCGCCCCATGCATTCGTTCCGCCCCTCACCAAGCCCTGCCCCTAACCCGGGCGGCCGGCCCCTGCCGTGACGGTACCGTAGTACACATGCGCACTCTCCATTTTACCGACTTTGGACCTCCCACCATTTTCCGCTCGCTCAGCCCGTGTGAGCATGCGCAATTTGTGTCCTTCCAATACCGCCGGCCTTTTCCCGCCCTTCTCTGGCCCTAGGAGGAAAGTCAGAGTTCACGCTCCTCTGGGGATATACCTGCTATGCCGGGGAAATACGAGGCCCAGTAGGTTGCAGACGTCATTTTTGTGCTGAATCTGAAGTGTCAAAGCACATACTCTAGGACTGTCAGCTAGGCCGAGGGCCAGGAGGCGGGAAAGGGCCGTGTGGGTGGAGGGTCAGAGGTGAGAGGTCAGAGGGCCGCGAAGGGGGAGGAGCGAGGCGGATGGCGGCTCCTCATCTCCGGCTGCAGAGCCGCTGAAGCTGGGACGCGGGTCCGGCGGAAGAAGGAGAGCGACGGCCGCTCCCAACATGCACAGCCTGGCGACGGCAGCGGTGAGTGGCTGCGCCCGGATGCCAGTCTCAGCCTGCTTCCTAGCTCCCACAGCCGGGCCCCGAGTCCAGCTGCGTCCGCCCCTAGCCGCGAGGCCCGGGAGTCTCCGGAGACACCGCGCCCTGACGGTGGCGGAGTCGGACCCCCGGCTGTCCCCGCCGTGTCCGTCTCCTCGCCTGGCCCGGCGCGCGGCCTCTCGCGTTCTTTTCCGGCGCCGAGGCCTGGTCCCCGCGCCCCGCGCGGCCCCAGCAGGCCATTCATTGATTCATTTGAGCTCAGCGTCAGTTTCTGGTCGCCGGTTGTGTGCTGGGCGACGGCGGGGATGAGGATAGTTCCATGGCCATTCGCTCTGGTCTCGTGCTCCTGGAACTCCTCGCCTAGAGTTCCCCATCTCAGTGGGAAGGAAATGGCTTCTAACTCAGTCCACTTGCTTTGCGTGTAGAAAGCCAGAGCCGTCAAGTTCAGGATGAATGCATCTGACTTACGGTCCTCTGCGTTTAAAGCTTTCCTCGCACATCTCGTTTTATCTTTTAACAAGAAAAGCTCATCACGTATTACACCTCCCTGAAGTCATCCTGTGGCTTTCGGGTACATTTGGAGAAAGACTCCTTGGCCTACAAGCCCTGTATGATGTGGTCCTTAGTCAAGTTTACGGGCTCCGTTTTTGTCACTGGCTCCTTAAGCGCCTGCCAAAAGTACATGCACATTTCGACTGCATGAAACAGTCTCTAGTTTCTTTACCTGGAATTGCCTTTCTTAGGACTGCCTCCATACATACAAGTCTGCCCTCAGAGTGACTTTTTCCGACCGTGTTCACAGTAGCTTGTAACCCCAACATTTTCTTCTGTAGAGTATTGATTTTCCAGTGTGTAATTACTGGATTATGTAACTCGTGGGTTGTCTGTCTTCCTCTCGGGGTCAGGAGCAGGCTCCCTCCCCCCCTTTGGTGAATTCTGTTTACTTGTTTCCTCACTGCTAGAACAGTTCCTACAAGGTAAGCAGACTGAATGGCACTCTGACAACCGTATGGAAAGCAGGATAGTTTAAGAACACTTACAAGCCTGGTAGTGGTGGTGTATACTTAAATCCCAGCATTTGGGAGGCAGAGGCAGGTGAATCTCTGAGTTTGAGACCAGCTTGTTTCACAGAGCAAATAGATGGTAGCCATGGCAAAAAGAAGTTCTCAAGATATATTTCTTCAATTATAGCTACAGTGCTGTACATAAATTTAAAAAACTTGAACATGTTATGCTGTTTGACCCACGTGGCAGCTCTGACAAGTTCTTTTGTACCATTCATCTGTTAGGATATTTAGTGAGGATACTGAAGAAAAAAAATTTGAAGCAGTTACTTCATAATCCATTATTCCCATGTTATTTTGATCTGAGCAAAAAAAAAAAAAAAGACATACTAGAATCACATGCAACAATACCACAAAAACCTAAATCTTTTGAAAAGATGCTTGGTTTTTGTTTAATAATGAAAACTAGTGTGTATGTGTTCATATTGTGGGTGTGCATGTGTGGAGGCCAGAGTCAACTTTGGGGGTTGTTCCTCTGGAGTGGTACTTGAGACGGGGTCTATCTCTTTAGTATATAGCTACGGAGATAGGAAGTACTGTTAAAGGGCAGTGGGTGCAGGCGTTATTTACTAGAGAGACAGTAGCAAAAGACACTGAGGTAGTTGGAATATAATAGAGTGTGCTCTTGTCATTATGTAATATATTCTGTCGTCAAAAAATTTTCCTATTGTGGGCTGAAAACAATGAAGGGTTATTTACAAAATTAATAAGTGTAAGGGGATAAAGGGAGATGGCTAAGCAGGTAAGAGGTCAAATCCCCACCATTCATATAAAAAGGCAGCTGTGACTTCCATGCCTGCAACCCCAGACAGAGCTCTGGGGTTAGAGACTGAAGAATCACTAGGGGTTGCTAACTACCAGCCTTGCCTCAAGGAAATATAGCCAGAAATGATTGAGGAGATTTCTGTGCACACCTCTGCCCCACACATGCTCATACTATGTAAAAAAGTAGAATGCAACTGATGTTTTAAAAAAAATGTAGCTAGTAAGGTAGGTTTGGGGGTCAGAAGATAAAAGATGCTTGCTCCAAGCCTGGTGACCTGAGTTTGTCAACAGAACCCACTGATGGGAAAGGAGAAATAACTCCCAGAGATTGTTCTCTAACTTTCACACATGCACCATGGCACATACACTCACTCAATAAGTAAATGAGGAAAAAAATAAAACAAAGCTAAGTAGTTGGTCTTTGGCTAGGTTCTTTTTTCTTTTTGGAATGCTTCACAAATTTGTGTGTCATCCTTGCCCACCAAGGCCATGCTAATCTTCTCTGTATTGTTCCAATTTTAGTATATGTGCTGCCGAAGTAAGCACTTTGGCTAGGTTCTTATACTAGCTAAATGGAGTTACCTAGATTAGTGGAAGTATGACATTTGAGTCTTATGTAATGAAACAGCCAAAGTAAACTTTAGGAGAGGCATTAGATACACCTGTAATAAAAGTTCTTCACTGATTTCTACTGGCAATTTTAGCATCCCTGAACGTTTGAGTTACTCTGTGTGTGTATATGTATGTGCACATGAAGAACTTTTATTGGTGCATGTGTGGAGGCCAGACATCAGTATCAGATGTCTTCCTCTGTGTTGTCTGCTTTTTAAACTATAATTACTTTCTTTTATGTATGGTATGTTCCCAGGTGTATGGGTTCAAGTGTGGGTGTCTGTGTTTAGACCTGAAATTGACATCAAATACCTCCCTTGCTCACTCTATACTTTGGCCTCCCTCTTGAACCCAGAGCTTGTGACTATGTTTAGGCTGGCTTCCCCTTGGGAGTCTCTGTCACTGCTAGGATTTCAGGCATCCACACTTGCAGGACTTTTTTTATGTGGGTCCTGGAGATCCCAACATCTGCCTTCTGCAAGACAAGTGTTGGGCTTCCTAGACACCTTGTTTCTCTTTTTCTTTTCCTTTTTTTCAGAATTTATTTTTTTGTGTATGAATGTTTTGCCTGCATGTATGTATATATGCACCTTGTGCGTTCCTGGTGATGTTGGAGATCAGAAAAGGATCCCCTATAACTGAAATTACAGATGATTGTGAGTTACCGTGTAGGTTCTTGAACCCAAGTCCTCTGGGAAAGCAACAAGTGCTCATAACTGCTGAGCTGTCTCTCTCTAGCCCCCTTGTTTCTTTTTTGAAAGAGGGTTTCTCACAGAACCTGGAGCTTCCCGTTTCAGTTAGACTAGCTGACCAACAAACCTTCCACCCGTGAGTTCTGGAGTTCCAAACTTTTGTATGGATGCTGGGGATCCAAACTCAGCCCTCATGACTTGAGCTGTAGGCACTTACTGAGCCATTTTCCCAGCCCATTTTATTATCTTTGTGTTAAAACTGATTGACTCCTAGATGCCCTGCTCTTTGACAGGAGCATACTCAATAAAATTAGTTCACTGCTGCCAAACCTCCTGTTTAAACTTAGGGCAAAGAATCTAGCTTCTCTTTGCTGGTTTACTTTCATTTATTAGTTTAGTGGATGAGTGAGTGAGTAAGTAAGTGTATGTGTGAGAGAAAGACAGACAGACAGACAGATGTTTGTTTATATAGAGAGAGAGACTTGTAGAAGTCAGTTCTCTCCTACCACGTTGAGCCCTGGGGATAGCAAACACCCTTACCCAGCTGAGTCATCTCACTGACCCTACTTTGATTTTTTTTTTTAAGTTGCTTTGAAGCTGACATGGACCTGTAACCTCAAGACTTGGGAGACATCAAGAAAGATTACAAGTCCCAGGCCAATCTGGTCTATATAATGAAACGCTAACTTAACACACAAACTTAAAAAATGGGTCCTAATAAGGATAGATAATACTTTAAGTATGCTTTAGAAAGCTTTTTCAAGTCATATTTCTTTGTTAATACTCAAAGGTACATTTTGTCAAGTGTAGTCAGCCTGTAATCCTAGCTTTCAAGAGGATGAGGCAGAAGGATTGCTGTGAGTTCAAGGCAAGCTTGACGTGCACATGTTGAGTCCCATGTTGAGCCACCTCATTTTGGGATGTATGTAATCTGTTTAATCTAGCCCTGTTCTTTATTTCATTTACTGCATCGGGAAGATAGTGAGCCCTGCTGGCCATCAAACATGTTTTCTCTTTAAGAAACCCAGCTTCATCAAATTTTCAATTCACCAAAGGAGTAAAATTATTTTTACAATTTACAGATAAATGTTTATTTAAAATAATCAAAAATGTCTTTCTGTTGTTCACCTTAGCTTTGTGATAATTCTAACTAACCGTTGATGGCTTACATAGGTGAATATCTTTCCTGAAATGAGTTTGGTTGAAAGGAAAAATATTAATTTGAAATATATTTTATACATACCATTTATCACAAAAGGGAGAACAACTCTCTACTAATTTGATAATACTTTTTTTTTGTTTGTTTTTTGTTTTTTGTTTTTCAAGACAGGATTTCTCTGGTTTTGGAGGCTGTCCTAGAACTAGCTCTTGTAGACCAGGTTGGTCTTGAAGTCACAGAGATCCGCCTGCCTCTGCCTCCCAAGTGCTGGGATTAAAGGCATGTGCCACCACCACCCAGCATGGTAATACATTTTAAAATGCATCTGTCAAAAAGAAACACTGTTGGGCTGGAGAGATGGCTCAGAGGTTAAGAGCACTGACGGCTCTTCCAGGGGTCCTGAGTTCAATTCCCAGCAACCACATGATGGCTCACAACCATCTACATATTCAATCTGGTGCCCTCTTCTGGTATGTAGGCAGAACACTGTATATGTAATAAATAAATAAACCTTAAAAAAAAGAAACACTGTTATCTTTAGTGAATTACAAAGGATAATATTAATATTCTCTGGAATAGAGCCCTGTTTTTTTGTTTTGTTTTGTTTTTGTTTTTCAAGACAGGGCTTCTCTGTATTGTTTTGGAGGCTGTCCTGGAACCCGTTCTGTAGAACAGGCTGCCCTCAAACTCACAGAGATCTGCCTGCCTCTGCCTCCCGAGTGCTGGGATTAAAGACATGTGCTGCCACTGCCTGGCTATTTTTAAATGAATTTTTAAGGTTTATTTTTATTTTATGTACATTGCTGTTTTATTGCATGTATGTCTGTGTGAAGGTGTTGAGTTTCCTGTAACTGGGGTTGCAGACAGTTGTGAGCTGCCATGTGGGTACTGGAAATTGAACCTTGGTCCTCTGGAAGAGCAGCTAGAGCCTTTAACCACTGAACCATCTCTCCAGATGATAATTAATATTCTAAATTAAACTTAAGATTTTGTGACTGGGTATTTATTATAGTTCAACTTGCTATGCAAATCCAACTGTTAATTAACTGTACTGTAACAATACTAAAGAAAGTTGTGTTAGAGTTGTAAAAAATAATTTCTTCAACTTGGAGAGGGGGTGCTTGTGATTTCAGTTGTATAGACCAAATGAGGACACTGATTCTACAAAGTGGTCTTAGATAAATTGAACTTTGGTTGTGTTAAACCTGTATTAACCTGTTTCTTAGCTTAGAGAGAGGATAGAGTGAGGAAACCTTTCCTTCTAATAGTAATCCCTAGAAAGTACAGGCTTCATCTGCAGCAGCAGAAAATACCTATGGTTGTCTATACCAGGTTTCTGAGAGAGGCCCTGGAGAACTTTGGGGGGATAATAGAAGTGATCTATGTCTTAATTGTGATGGTTACTAAGATATATGTTATCAAAATTCATTGAAAAGTGCACTTAACTGGGGTGTGCTTTTTTTGTATGTGAAGTATACTTATATAAAATTGATGCTTCTTTCTTACAGCAGAACTAAATAATTTCTAAAATTTTTTAAGGATTTATTTATTTATTATGAATACAACATCCTGCCTCCATGTATGTCTGCAAGCCAGAAGAGGACACCAGATCTCATTACAGATGGCTGTGAGCCACCATGCGGTTGCTGGGAATTGAACTCAGGACCTCTAGAAGAGCAGTCAGTGCTCTTAACCTCTGAGCTATCTCTCCAGCCCCCTAAAATATTTTTGAACTGGTAGTTTTTTAGAAACTGGTAGTTAATACAGCAGCTCTACTTTAATTG
Source organism: Mesocricetus auratus (assembly GCF_017639785.1). Taxonomy (NCBI): domain Eukaryota; kingdom Metazoa; phylum Chordata; class Mammalia; order Rodentia; family Cricetidae; genus Mesocricetus; species Mesocricetus auratus. The sequence continues at coordinate 33,943,510 of NW_024429194.1, read as the reverse complement.
ACAAAATTGAATCATTTTCCCTAGTCCACACAACTCTATAAATAGCTAAACTGAATTGAGGGCTTTGGGTGAGGATAGTTTGGTTTTTTTGTTTGTTTGTTTTGTTTTGTTTTACGAGACAGGGTTTCTCTGTATTGTTTTGGAGGCTATCGGTCCAGCTTGGCCTCGAACTCACAGAGATCCGCCTGCCTCTGCCTCCCGAGTGCTGGGATTAAAGGCGTGCGCCACCAACGCCCGGCCTTGTTTTTGTTTTTTTTAAGGTGATCTAATGGCCTAAGCATGTGTCCTTTCTTTTTGTGGGAATATGATTTACATACTTTTATTTTTTATGTAGTATGGTCCGTATGTCTTTTCATAAAGGGCTACATAATAAAGATGCACCAAGATATATTTAAGTCATCTCTTATTGATAGCTGTTTGTTAGTTTTCTGTCTTTTTTTGGTTTTTCCAGACAGGGTTTCTCTGTATTGTTTTAGAGCCTGTCCTGGAACTTGCTCGGTAGACCAGGCTTGGTCTCGAACTCACAGAGATCCACTTGCCTCTGCCTCCCCAGTGCTGGGATTAAAGGCATGTGCCACCACCACCCTAGTTTTCTGTCTTAAAACATCACAATATTAAGCATACTGGTATATCTTCAGTACAGCCTAAATACACCTATAACACAAACTCCTAAACATGGGCTCATTAACTGACAAACAGATTGAGTTACTTTCAATCAAATATATGTGTTTAGTAAAGCTATTATTTAGAAAAATACATTTTTTTCCTAAAGTGCTATTGCAGGATAAGACTTGATCTTACTATATAAATTGACATTTGTTTTCTTGTTTTCCCCTGAAGCCTGTGCCTACTACACTGGCCCAGGTGGACAGAGAGAAGATCTATCAGTGGATCAATGAACTGTCCAGCCCTGAGACGAGGGAAAATGCTTTGCTGGAGCTCAGCAAGAAGCGAGAGTCTGTCCCTGACCTTGCACCCATGCTGTGGCATTCATTTGGTACTATTGCAGCACTTTTACAGGTGGGTGTGTCCACAAGTATGAATTCAATCATGTTTGTCACACTTGAGTGTTTTTCTCTTCCTTGGCTCAAATGATTTTTGAAGACTTTAGAAGAATGATTGTTGAAATTTTTGTTTTCTTTTTGTTTGTTTATTTGTTAAGACATGGTGTCTCTTTGTAGCCCTGGCTGTCCTGGAACTCGATTTGTAGACCATGCTGCCTTTGAACTTACAGAAATCCACCTGCCTCTGTCACCGGAGTGCTGGGATTAAAGATGTGTGCTGCCAACACCTGGCAACAGGTGATTCTTAAGAAATATGTTGAGGGCTGGAGAGATGGCTCAGAGGTTGAGAGCACTAACTGTTTTTCTAGAGGTCTTGAGTATGATCCCAGCGACCACATGGTGACTTTCAACCATCAAAATGAGATCTGGTGCCGTCTTCTGGCCTGTAGGCATGCATGCAGATAGATCACTGTATACTAAATAAATAAATCTTTAAAAAAAAAAAAAGAAATGTTTAAAAACCGCTTTTAGAAGTATGACGGGGTAAATCTGTTTAGTAGGGAAGATCATAGATAAAGTCTGAGAAAAGAAAGTATTGAGATAAAGGTGTAGCAGCAATTGCATTAAAGGTAGGTTTCTCTGTGTTTTAAAAAATAAACAACCGGGCGTTGGTGGCACACGCCTTTAATCCCAGCATTTGGGAGGCAGAGGCAGGTGGATCTCTGTGAGTTCGAGGCCAGCCTGGTCTACATAGCCAGTTCCAGGACAGCCTTCAAAGCCACAGAGAAACCCTGTGTCGAAAAACCAAAAAAAATAAAATAAAATAAACAACCGTATCTGGTAAGGTAACTTATTGGGTAAAGGCAGTTGGTTGCTGCCAAGTGTGACAGCCTGAGTTTGATCCTTGGGACCAACACAGTACAAGGAGAGATCTGAATCCTGTAGGTTATCCTCTGGCTTCCACAAGTGGGCACACACCACGAAAGTAAATTAGACTAAGAAAAAACAATTGGAGTTTGAGTCAAGCCAGACTGGGAATTGATTAAAATGGAATAATCCCAAGGTAGTAGAATAATCATCCAGTAAAGTTCCTCCCCAAATTACTAGTAATCTTTCAAATCTGTTCGATAAATTCATACGGCACTCCAAGTAGCTAAGAGTCTATTAGTGTTATGGAAGGATTTGCAACTAAACAGAATTGTGTTCAACATGGTTCTCATCATTATAAAGTAGAATACAAGTTAAAGTTATGACAAGTTATATAAGGATCCCTCAATTAAAAGACTAGCTACAGGGGCTGGAGAGGTGGCTCAGTGGTAAAGAACACTGACTATTTTTCCAGAGGTCCTGGATTTGATTCCCAGCACCTCCTTTGTGGCTTACAACCAGCTATAACTCCAGTTCCAGGGCACCTGACACTCTCTTTCTGGTCTCAATGGGCACTGTGTATACGTGATGCACAAACATGCATGCAGACAAAACACCAACACAGGTAAAATAAAGATAAGATGGAAAATCTAGGAGAAAGTGTATGAGACCCAGTTGTTTCCATAGTCGTATTCCCAGGAGTGCATGGAAAAAGGTCTTGCCTAGTTAGTCCAGTATGCTTGTGATGAAAGGATAATTCAATTTCTGCAGGAATTTAAGTGATCCTTTAAAATTACTATGCTATGATACTGGTAATTTGTGATTAATTGCTGTCTGGGATTCTTTGCATTTTTCAGGAAATTGTAAATATTTATCCATCTATCAACCCTCCAACTTTGACAGCACACCAGTCTAACAGAGTTTGCAATGCTTTAGCATTGCTGCAATGTGTGGCCTCACACCCAGAGACCAGGTCAGTTCTGTGAGTGTGTTGGTAAGTTAATGGGGGTGGATAAGTGTTTTATAGGAACTTAGATAGCTTTGCTGAGTGATCAGAGAAAGAGCATGCAATGTGGTATGTGGGTATGAGTCTTCAGAGCTTTCCTTTTTTTTTAATCAGTTGGTGTTGGAGTTCCTTGTGGGTTGTTAATTTCTGCTTTTGTTTTTATACCTGAGATTGGCCTCAAACTCTGTTTTTGGTTTTTTGTTTTGTTTTGTTTTTCCAGGCAGGGTTTCTCTGTGACTTTGGAGGCTGTCCTAGAACTCTCTTTCAAGACCAGGCTGGACTCGAACTCACAGAGATCCAATTGCCTCTGCCTCCTGAGTGCTGGGATTAAAGGCATGCACCACCACTGCCCAGCTAGTAAATTTATTTTTGTTGTTTTTGGAGGGTTTTTTTCTTCTTCTTCTTCTTCTGAGACAGGGTTTTTCTGTAGCTTTGGAGCCTATCCTAGAACTCTATCCGTAGAGCATGCTGACCTCAAACTCAACAGAGATCCACATGCCTCTGCATGTTCTCCCCCCTTCCTCCCCCTGTGCTGGAATTAAAGGTATGCATCACCACTCACCACCATCCAACCTCAGTAAATATTGTGTGTGTGTGTGTGTTTTGTTTGGTTTTTCGAGGCAGGGTTTCTCTGTATTGTTTTGGAGGCTTTCCTGGAACTCACTTTGTAGACCAGGATGGCCTCGAACTCACAGAGATCCGCCTGCCTATGCCTCCCGAGTGCTGGGATTAAAGGCGTGTGCCACCAATGCCCGGCCAGTAAATATTTTTTAAGCACCTTTTCTCACAGACTTCTAAATCCTTCTTGTTTGTTTGTTGAGACAAAGTCTCACTATGTAACTCCAGGAACTCACTACAGTGGGTTAAACCTGAGAGTGATTGCTTTGTTTTGTTACATTGTTTTAAAATAAGGTTTTATCTGAGTTTGTCTATAAAATCACTATTCACTTCTAAATTAGGTTAAGGAATTAGTCTAAATGGATCGTTTTTTTATTTTCAGTTTTCAAGACAGAGTTTCTCTGTGTAACTACCCTGGCTGTCCTGGAACTCACTTTCTAGACCAGGCTGGCCTGGAACTCAGAGATCCTACCTGTCTCTACCTCCCAAGCTCTGGGATTAAAGGTGTGCACCATCACCTGGCATTAGTGTGCGTGCGTGTGTGCGTGTGCGTGTGCGTGTGTGTGTGTGTGTGTGTGTGTGTGTGTGTGTGTGTGTGTTAGAGGGCAAACACATGTGCCTGCTTGCCACTCCTGTCTAGGTGCTTACAGAGACTAGAAATCATCAAATACACCTGCAATTGTAGCTACCTCTCCTCTCCACTCTTTTTCTCTCCTCTATCCTACCCTACCCTACCCACTCCTCTCTTCCCTCTCTCCTCTTCTCCCCTTCCCCACCCTTCTCTACCCTACCTACCCTCTTCTCATCTCTTCACTTTTTTCTCTTCCTCCTCCCCTCCACCTCTCCTCTCTTCTTCTTTTGGAGACAGTGTTTCCAGGCTGGCCCCAAATTCATGATTCTCCTAATTTAGGCATGCCCTTGAGTTCTAGGAATTCAACAACATTGCAGCAACACATTAGCTTTAACATGTATGAATTGATCTTTTTTAAACCTGTCCTTGAGAACTTTTGAGGTATTTGGTGCAGACTGAAGGTAGATTGTAGGTTGTGTTGGTTTACTCACCCTAGCCTGGGTGGTGGTTACACATTGACACCTTGCTGAGTCTATATGATGTGTCAGTGAGTACAAGAGCGTATGCTTCTAAGCAGTAGGCGTCTCTGGCCTCTGACGTATGCTAAGTAGCCCTTAGCATTTCTTGCTTCTGACAAATATCTCTCCAAACCTTGACACATGTCTCCTAGGGAACAAAATTACACATTTCAGAAGGTTGGTCAAGGCTTAAAAAAAAACAATAAAATTTTTTTCTAACCATTCCCTTACTCTGGCGATTTCACATATTGTTCTAAGCTTAGGCATTTGATGATTAGAAGTCAGCTCTGAGGTCTAACTATGCTTGTTTCTCTTCCAGGTCGGCTTTTCTCGCAGCACACATCCCACTTTTTTTGTACCCCTTTTTGCACACAGTCAGCAAAACTCGTCCCTTTGAGTATCTTCGGCTCACCAGCCTTGGAGTTATTGGTAAGCTTTTTATTATTTTTGTTTTGTTTTTCTTGACACAGGGTCTCATATAGGGTAGCATGGCCTCAGGCTCACTATGGTAGCTGAGAATACCCTTGAATTTTTAAATTTCTGATCCTTTAATCCTCACCTCCAAGTGCTGGGATTATAGACACACTTTGCCATACTTAATGCAGTGCTGGGGATGGAACTTAGGGTTTCATGCATGCTAGGTAAGGACTCTCCCAGCTGAACTATACAGACAGCCTAGGTAAGTTCTTAGGGCCATTCTGTAAGCCTGAAATTCTTATGGTCAATAGTGATCTAAGTTGTGTATTTTGTTCAGCTTCTTACAGCTTATTCATTTTTTGTGTTTGACATCTCATTTACTAGTAAGTGCTTGCAAACTTAGTAAGCATCATTCTCAATGTTGCTAGTTCAGCTATGAGGATCAATAATCACATAGCATCAAGTTACAGAGGGAGTAAGGAATAACTTGATCAACTTTTAACTAAATTGAGTGAATTAGTTAAGTAACTCAGAGCTTTGTACTAAGCTAGTGTTCTTAACACTGAGCACTTCCCCACTTGCTTTATTTGTATTTTTTTACATTTTGACACAACATCTCATTAAGTTGCTGAAGCTGGTCTTGAACTCAGTATCTTCCTGCCTGTGCTTTCTCAATACTGGGATTGCACTCATGACTCTGCTGCTGACTCTTGATTTTTGTTCAAATGGATAGGAAACTGATTGCCTGACACAGAAACTACAGTCTGAATATCATATTAAATTCCATAACTTGCTTTGATAGTGCATAATAAATGTAATTAGAAATCATTTCTTTAAAATAATTTTGTTTGTTCATATTTTCCGTAGGGGCCTTGGTTAAAACAGATGAACAAGAAGTAATCAACTTTTTATTGACAACAGAAATAATCCCTTTGTGTTTGCGTATTATGGAATCTGGAAGTGAACTTTCTAAAACGGTATGTGCTTTTAAGTAAGATTCAACATTGTTATGGCTCTAGAATCATTTTCTGCCTCTCCAGGGAACTTATTGCAAAAAGTCAAAGCAAGCACTGATGCAGAGGCCATGGAGGAGTGCTGCTTACTGGCTTGTTCCATGTAGCTTGCTCAACCTGCTCTCTTAAAGCTACGTAGCCCTTACTGGCCTGATACTACATAGCACACGCAGACCTCAAATTTGAAACATTCTTTCTGCCTCAGACTCCTGAGGGCTGGGATTACTAGACTTTGTATTTACCTTGTATGACACTTACAACACCTTGCTCATAGTAGGCACACATTGAAATAAAGGTTTCTTGGTCAAGGCTATTATGAATGATGTAATAGCCTGGGAAGTATTTTTAAAATACAGGGGTATGGCTGGAGAGGTGGTTCAGGGGTTAAGAGCACTGGCTGTTTTTGCAGAGGACCCATATGGTGGTGACTCACAACCACCTGTAACTCTAGTCCCAGAGGATCTGTTGCCCCCTTCTGGGCACTGTGAGCACTGATTGCACATGGTGTATAGATAAAACATGAAGGCAAAGTATCCATACATATAAAAATAGACAAATCTTCCTTTTAAACATAGGGCTAGATAAATGACTTAGTAATTATGAGCACTTGCTGGATGATCATGTTCACATTCAGTGCCCATGTATTAAGCTTGACATCCTGTGCACACCTATATCCCAGCTCTGAGCAAACAGAGATAGAAGAATTATGAGGGCTTGCTGGCTTCCAGCCTAGAGGAAAGCACAAGCTCAGGCTTTGAGGTTGAGACCCTGCCTGGGAGGAATAGGTAGAGAGTAAGAGAGAACATCTGACACCCTCTTTGGCTTTTGCACAGACCTGCACCTATACATGGACATAGACTCATATAGACAAATACACAGATTTAAAAATTTTTAAAACACAGACCTGCTACAGAGTTCTTTTCCAAGGTAGTAAAGTTTAGTTAAGTAGGTGGTTATTGATTGGCTGATTGTTTATGTCTTTATTTGTGTATATGTGCACATGCCATGGTATACATAGGAAGGTTAGAGAGCAACTGGTGGGAGTGACTTCTCCTTCCAGCATGTGGTTCTCGGGTTTTAAACTCAGACTCTTGGGCTTGGTGGCAAGTGTCCTTACCATCTCATTGGCCCCTGATTGCTTGGTTTAAATACTGCTAGGTAAATAGATAATGTAGCTATTTAGGAACTAGGCATTATCCACTAGACATATGCCTGCCTTATAACTATTGGCAGTGCCTTAGAATACTGGTTACCTTAGAATACTTTGGCTACCTCCAAAGGATTGAAATTACCTGAAAAAGATATAAGGCAATGTGGTCTATAGATACAGGCTAAAAACTCACCAAGTGACACTTTGTTAGTAAATTTGCTCTTTGCTGTATATTTTATCTTAGTTTCCTATTGCTGTCATGACAAATTAACAAAATTAAGTGACGGCTTAATTTGTAAACTTATTCTTAGTTCTAGAAGCCTCAGATCAATTTCAACAAGCTGAAATTAAGCCAGATAGAGCAGGGCCATGGTTCCTATAAAGGCTATAGAGGAGAGTCCCTTTACATGCCTTTTTTGCTTTTAGAATTGCATTTCTTGTGTTCCGTTACATATAGTTCCCTTCTCTATACAACAAGCAGTCAAGCGTGTTCACATCTCATTCTCTTATATTCCCTTCTCCTTTGTGGTTTAAATCTCCATGTCTTAGAATGATGTTAGTGACTTTTAGGACTGTATGGGTGATCTCTCTAGCTCAAGATCCCTAATTATATCTGCAAAGACCCTGTTTTACATATGAGAGAGCACTCTCAGGGTTTGATGATTAAGACTTGGCTACCTTTGAGGCATTTTATTTGGTCCATCACAGTGATATACCTCAGTAAAACAAGAACAGCAGTTCTGATGGCACCAAAGAAAGATAATCATCATCCTAGTTATCTGCAAGCCATGTGACTCTTGCCTGTAATGCCAACACTTACAAGGCTGAGGCAGAGCCATTGCTGTGAGTTTGAGGCTACAGAGTAAGACCCTGTTGTGATACATTATTTATGATTTATTAAAGCTTGCCTGAAGATCAGAAAAGTAAAGCATCCAGCTTTACTTCTAGCCAGCTTTACAGCTAGCTCTTCCTTCTAGCTCAGACCAAAAAGGCCATCCTCAAACTGCTCCTGACTTCACTGCTCCTCAGATTCACTCAGACTGCTATGGTCTCAGTGTGGCTGGAGACTAACTCTCAGACTGAATGCCTCTACCTTTTATACCTCTCAAATCCTGGGATTAAGGGCGTGAGCTCTGATTTACTCTCTGGTAGCCCAGGGTAGTCTTGATCTCAGAGATCTATCTGCCTTTCTCCTGAGTTCTGGGATTAAAGGTGTGTACCACACTGCTTGATCTCTATAGCTTAAGACTGGCTTTGCGAGCCGGGCACTGGTGGCGCACACCTTTAATCCCAGCATTCGGGAGGCAGAGTCAGGCGGATCTCTGAGTTCGAGGCCAGGCTGGACTGACAGCCTCCACTACAGAGAAACCCTGTCTCCTAAAACCAAAAAAAAAAAAAAAAAAAAAAAAAAAGAAAAGACTGGCTTTGCTTTCTGAATCCTCAGGCAAGCTTTAACAAATCATAAATGTCACCACACCCTATCTCAAACTTTTTCCCCAAAATGATTGTCTATTTTAAATTAGAGGTTGGGGGTAGGGATCATTGTTTTTTGTGGATAGTTTGTTTGTGTTAAGCCTGTTTCAAGCTTATTTGGTACTCACTAAGTACCCTAGGCTGGCCTCAAATTTTAAGTAATCCTGCTGATAATTATCAAGGGCTTTTCCCTTTTATGTAAAATAAGAATAATGATACATATTCTTTTATTGTTGTTGTTTTTGGTTTTTCAAGACAGGGTTTCTCTGTATTGTTTTGGAACTCGCTCTGTAGACCCAGCTGGCCTTGAACTCACAGAGATCTGCTTGCCTCTGCCTCCTGGGTGTTGGGATTAAAGGTGTGCGCCACCAGTGCTCAGCTGGTTGCATATTCTTAATGGGTTCAATAGGAAAAATAAGACCTATAAATCACCTTTAGAAAAAAACCCTAACATATAGTGATTGCTCAATCCAATAATGTGTGTTCTCTTGCTCCAGGTTGCCACATTCATCCTCCAGAAGATCCTCTTAGATGACACTGGTTTGGCTTATATATGTCAGACATATGAGCGTTTTTCCCATGTTGCCATGATCTTGGTGAGTTCTTTACTATCTCTGCAACTTACTTCTGATCACATAACATAGTCCTTTTGTAAACTTAGTCTTCTAACTAGAAATAACTGTTGTGGTCATGATGGTACATGCCCGTCATCCCAGTGTTTATAAGGCAGAGAGAGACAAGAAGATCATCGTAGGCTTGAGGCCAGCATGAGTTCCACACCAGTCAGGTGAAGAATTAGTGCCCTGTCTCAAAATACTAGCTCGAATGGTAGTGCTTGCCTTTAATTCCAGAACTCTAGAGGCAGAGGAAGGCGATCTCTGTGAGTTTGAGCCCAGCCTGATCTATATATAGTGAGTAGCTAGGCTAGCCAAGAACACACAGACCCTGTCTCAAAAAGGAAAAGATAATAAAAATATGAAATAATGATTCTTAGATGATCTGATCTCTGGTGTCAATTTTAATTATTTTGTGTTTTTCCCCCCACCCTTGTTTTGGTTAAAACAGGGTAAAATGGTCCTGCAGCTATCCAAAGAACCATCTGCCCGTCTATTGAAGCATGTAGTAAGATGTTACCTTCGACTCTCAGATAATCCCAGGTAAAGATTTACAAGACTTAGAACTTCAGGGAAATAGTTTCATGGTTCAGCTCCTGTGTCTTAAGGATTGGAAAGGACGTAACTCTGGTTTATCTAAGACAAACTTAAGTTCCTATTAAAATCTAATTTTAAATATCCACTAGTTAGATCTTCCAGTTCTGACTCTGTCCTACACCGAAATGCCAAAAAGCCCAGGCAATTTCAAGGGAGACCATATCATGTGGTTTGGGCTTTCTATGACACTCCAAGTAGTCAGAGAGATAAGTGTACTTCCAAAGATCTCTTGGGAAGGTCCATAGCCCAGAGGCTCTTATGCTTGCAGTTCTCCGCATCCTGTAAGACGTGGTGGAGTTTATTACTTTTTCTCGGCCAGAATCATGCACTTTGAGGATGTAATGCACTTCAGAAATGTTTGACTTTTTGTCCTATTAATCTATAATTTATGCTGAAAGCTACATGCTCAGATTCTGCCAAACCACATAATGGAGTGATTTCTGAGTTCCTAGGAATCAGGTAGTTTGATTAGTGTGAACTCAGTCTCTAGGCACTGGGGTTATTCAAGCCCTAGCTATTCTTTGATCATTTTGTCCTGTTTTTCAATGATTCCTATCTTGCCCCCCAAGTTTGCAATATAACTATTAAAAATTCTATCTGTTTGAGTATAAGTGCTGTAACTGTTCAGAATAGACCTGTATGGAGTTGGCATTTGCCTTTTTTAGGCTTCTAGATAATAATGCTACCATAGTTTTTATTATTCCTTTCTTAATTAAGATTTTCAAATACAAAGTTAAAGCATTTCCTTAAAGACATAACTAATGTTAGTATAGAATTAAAATTCATTGATTTATCATACAAATGAAGTATGTCTGCTGTCCATGTACAATTTTTAAAATAATTTCATTAGACTTTGCCTAATGGTATTTTGACAGTATTTATTATAATAAATCAGAACAAGGGCTGGAGAGATGGCTCAGAGGTTAAGAGCACTGACTACTCTTCCAGAGGACCTGAGTTCAATTCCCAGCAACCACATGATGGCTCACAACCATCTATAATGAGACCTGGCACCCTCTTCTGACATACAGGCAGAACAGTGTGTATATAATAAATAAATCTATAAAAAAAAATCAGAACAAAATTTGAAGTGCAGTAAACTGTTGCACCATTTTATTCTGTTTTGCTTTTAAATGAAATTCTGCATTGGGGTATGCTGACAATATTCGTGGACTAAACATTCTAGATGTTTCTGAACGAACCTATGCATAACACCTGCTTTAAGAAGTATAGTAGTGTTGGTGGTGCACGCCTTTAATCCCAACACTCGGGAGGCAGAGGCAGGCGGATCTCTGTGAGTTTGAGGCCAGCCTGGTCTACAGAGCGAGTTCCAGGACTGGCTCCAGAGCAATACAGAGACACCCTGTCTCAAAAAACAAACAAAAATAATAATAGTAATTCTAGTAGCTTCTTGATTAACTTGACAAAGCATAGGTTTCTACCTAGGAAGTTGAATGTTTATGTCTAAGAAAGGTGTTCTTCTAAGCCCCAAAATTTGGGTTTATTTGTTGTCTCCCTAGTTGGTTTATTTGTTTCTTTCTGATGTAGGGCACGTGAAGCACTCAGACAGTGTCTCCCTGACCAGCTAAAGGACACAACCTTTGCCCAGGTGCTAAAAGATGACACCACCACCAAACGCTGGCTTGCACAACTAGTGAAGAACCTGCAAGAGGGCCAGGTCACCGATCCCCGGGGAATTCCCCTGCCCCCTCAGTGATCTTCCCTGTTCCTTCCCACTACCCCATAAGTTGGGAAGTGGGGGGTGGTACCTCTGAGGAAAACAGCTCAGGTTTTATTGCCGACTGGGAATAGATAGCCTCAATGCTGAACTGCACTGGAGAAAAGGGGCAAGGTACCCGCTGAGGTGTGTGGGCTGACTGGAGGTCCTGGATCCCCCTGCTGCCTCCAGGAATTGGGCTCCTGACACAGCAGTCTGCCGCCACAGCCCCAGGAGGGTGTCAACACCAGCAAATGCTGTATTTGCAGCATGCCCAAGAGGAGCCTGCTCCTGAACCTCTACTAGCCACTGGTAGAGAGGAGACATGGTAATAGCAGCAACACTCTAGGCATGGTGAACGCCTGGGACCAGCCATGTCGCTTCTTCTTGTCTTGTTTTTTCAACGTTGCCTTCCTGGAAGACTCAAGATGTGTCTCCTCTCTCTCAATATTTGTTTACTTTGAGTTTTTGTTTTTAATCTCAAGAGAGAGGTGTGTTTAATGGACACAAGCTGTAGTTTTCAGCAAAACTTTGTCAATTGGCACTGTTTACAAGTCTGTTAGCTGCATAAGCTCAATAAAAGTTGGTCTGGGCATTGCATCCCCTCTGGCAGGCCAATAGCTGCATCAGGCTGTTGGATAGAATGGGAGGCAGGGGAAGTGGAAAGCCAAAGGACAAGCAGGAACTCTCCACCTGTCCCCCTCTGCTACCGTTCTTTCATTTCCAAGCCTGGCTGCCGTGAGTACCTCAACCTTGGTTCTGGCTTTAGCTACTAGCTTTTCCAAATCTCAGCGCTTTCTGCTTCTTTTAACCACTTACACTTAAAGCAGATGTCTTAATTTACCCAACTTTCCTGAAAGAGTATTGTACTGGGGCAGGAGGGATGGCAGTCTTCAGATCAAAGATGATTTCCGGGTGTGTCTTCTCAAGGGAAGCAAGCACTTGGATCCAGGATTAGGCTCTGTGATACCATTCTCCTAGTGTGAGTTTCAATAACACCATCTCTCCTCATGACTATACTTGAAGCAGTATTAGCTAAATGATTTTCTTCTGATTTAAGATGAATGGCTAGATTCTGCTGGCTCAGTTTCCTCCCCCTTTTAACACATTTTCTTTGGTCTATGGAAACTACAGGGTTGCCACTAAAATATTTTTTACTTGTTGATAATGTGCCAGAGTTCCCCTTCCATCTCTGTGGGCTTGAATGTATAACCTATTGTAAACTGCCTTTCTTTCTGTGACCTTCCTCATTGTCAGCACTTGTTCTTTCTCTGTCATCCTCATCTCCAAAGATGGGATTATTGATCCATCTCTAGAGAGAGATCAATCTCCAGCCCATGTCTCACACACCTGCAGATAGCTGTAACAAGTTTGAGGAAGTTGTATAAAGGGATGACTACTTAGAGAAAAATCTTTGTAGAGGCAGCTGAGCCAACCCAAGGGCTCTTTAAGCCGACTTTCACAAAGGAAGCCGGCCTTGTTAGTTGGCTTCTGTCTCTAGAGCCAAGAAAGTAGTGATTAAGTAGCCTAGATTTAGGAAGGATAGAATAAGCACTTATTTCCTTGCCTTCCAATTTGAAAAGGAGACCCTGGCCTCAGGCCTAAAGAGGAAAGGTCTTAGAGAAAACAGAAAACAGCATCAATTTGGCATTTTGATTCACTCCAGTTTGTGATCTGAAAAGTTTAACTAGGGTACCCTGATATTTGAAATTTGCCTTCCTACTGAGCCAAAGTTTCTCATTCCTCTCCACTGGGGGAGCAGCTGAGGCCTGGGGCCTTGCTCCCTTGGGACATTCTCTCCATCTTTTGGTGCATTGGCCATGTTACTGTGCCAATCATGTCTTAATTTGTGTCCCATTTGTCCTCAGTTGGTCTTGGAGCCTACCTGCATAGGAGTTGGACGGGGAGGGGTGCAATGGGTCTCATTCCCTGTGGTTGGTCCTGATGTTGTATGTATTATATAGAGACTCTTCCCCTTATTATGTGTTTTCCATCCCTCTCCCTCAACAGGATTAAAATAAAACATGCTCTGGTTTTTTTTAAATTTCTTTTAATTGGGGAATTTATTCTATCAGCATAGAGACATCTAAGCACTTTACTCTGATAATCGTTGTTGACCCTTCCTCTGCCCTGTCTGCTTACACACAGACTGCCCTGCTAAGAAGAAGATGGTCGTTCCTTTGTGGGCAGAAAGCTACAATTGGTCATGAAAGCTGTTTGGGGGTCTAGGGTGGTGGCCTTACCTGAGAAGTATCTCTTGCACAGGCAGAACCTCACTCCTGGCTTCTGTGCCTGGGTGGGAGAGATTTTTGTAAGTAAAGAGGTAGTGCTTAACATTGGTTATGCAGTGCTTACATTTATTGTGGGTTTACATGTCATCTTTGGAGTCAGGGCTTAGAGGACATCTTTAGAGTTGACCTCGTGCCTGGCTTAGTGGGACACAACCAGCATCTGGCTTTTCTTTTCAAGGGTTTTGGAGAGCTATAATGTTCTACTAGGACCTGAGGGCTTGGGAGATGACTCATTAGGTCAAGTGCTTGCTCTTAGTTTTATGATAAGACCATGACCAAAATCAACTTGGGGAGAAGGGTTTATGTCCCCTTACAGATTACAGTCTGTCTTCAAGGGAAGGAACCCAGAGTCAGGAACAAACAGAAGAAAAGTAAGCTGGAGTTGGTGAGAGGTCCAAGTTTGGTCACCCCAGAATCCATGTAAAGGTAGAAGAAAATGCAGATTTGTCCTTTGGGCTTCACACATGGACCATGGCATATGTACTTACACAGTATTTTAAAAAGGAAAACATCGCCCTACATCAATCCAGACAAATGCAGGTGTACACATAACCACACACATTTCATATCTTACAGTTACCAAGGGGGTAAAATTGTAAGAACAAAACAAGGAATAGATTTCCATTTTGAAGCAGCAGCGCCCATCCACCAAAATCTGTCAACATTCCAATGAATTCTTGGAACCAACTTCTGCCACAAATGCAGACCTAAAATTCAAAGGGTCACATGTAGCTCTGTCTAGTCCTCAATTTGTGCTTCTGCCCCAGTTTCCCAAATTCTCAGATTGTAGGTAAGTCCTGCTGTACCTGCTAGTGAGGACTAGTGTCTTAAGATGAAAAGAAGAAGCTGGGTTGCAGTGTCAGACCTGTCTCAAAAACTGAACAATAAGGCTGGAGAGAAGGGTTTGTGGTTAAGAGCACTGGCTACTCTTCAAGGACCTGGATTTGATAACAACTGTCTGTATGAAGTTCCATTTCCAAGGGGTCTGACACTCACTTCTGGCCGTGTGTGTGTGTGTGTGTGTGTGTGTGTGTGTGTGTGTGTGTGTGTGTGTGTGTGTGTGTGTTTTAACTGAAAAATGAAGCAAGGGGTATATCTCAGTGATAAAGCATATGCTTGAGGCCTTAAATTGGAGCTATGGCACCACAGGAAAGAATGTGACAAAATAATCCTGACAAAATAATCAAATCTAGCGATTCAAAAATAATGTATCAGATTAACCAGTTCATTGCAAAAGAGTATCAGGGTTATTCAATCTGTGAGAGCCAGTCAGTGTGGTTCAGAACAGGAGAAAAAAAAATCATTAGGAAGGAAAAAAAAAAAACACAACATCTTAACACCTATCCATGATTTTTTTTTAAGCTATATGATAGCACACGCCTTTAATTTCAGCACTCAGGAGGCAGAAGCAGGCAGATCCTTGAGTTCAGTCAGCCTGGGCTACATAATGCCACCCTACCTCAAAAACAAAAAAAAATTTTTTTGAAGAAACAAAGTTGCACACATGTATAATCTTAACATTCAAACAATGGTGGCAGGCGATTCAGAAGTTCAAGGTCATCCTTAGAACTTACAGAGTATGAGGTTAGCTAGGGATATGGCTCAGTGGTAGAACATGTGCTTTGCAGGCTTAGGCACTGAGTTCTGTCCCCAGCACTGCATAAAGAAGAGGAGCCGAAGAAAGAACTAATTTAGAAAGCCTGGATTATAAAGGCCAATCCTAATTAATCTAATAAAAAGCATCAAAAATCCTACAGCAAACCTCTCAAGAAAATGTTGGAATCATTTTTTATAAACCAAGCATACACCTATGATCCCAACATCAGAGAGATAGAGGCATAAACTCCAAGAGTTAAGGTCCACCTCTGTTACATGGTGTCTAAAAAGAAGTAAAGTCATTTTCCACGAGTTGAAGAAAGAAACCAGGATGTCCAGTCTCATACCTCCATTATTAGTTCCTAGCAAGTGTGTTTTAGAAATACGGGAGCAGGGATTTTAACGAACCTCCATATATGCTAAACAGTATGGATATAAATAAACCAAAAGTACTCTACAAATACAATCGTGAATTTAGCAGGTCATAGAAGGCAAAGTCAATAAAACCAATTTGTTTTTCTTCATAATACACACAAAGTGAAATTTTAAAAATGTATGGTTAAGCCAGGCGTTGGTGGTGCACACCTTTAATCCTAGCACTTGGGAGGAGAGGCAGGCAGATCTCAGTGAGTTTGAGGCCTGTCTAGTGTACAAAGTGAATTACAGCTGTAGCTGTTACACAGAGAAACCCTGTCTCCCAAAAATAAAAAGAAAGAAAAGAAATGTGGCTACAAATATTATACCTACAATAAACTAGATGTAGTGGCACATACTATATTCTTAGCTTACAAGGAGTAGAGACAGGAGAATCAGAAGTTCTAAGTCATTCTTGGCTACATAGGTACTTTCAGGCCTCCCTCAAATATGAGCAATCATATCTCAAAAGTAAATAACATTAGAAGACTGCTCTGCAATTAAGAGTACATGTTGCAGGATGGAGATGGCTCAGCAGTTAAGAGCACTGGCTGCCCTTCCAGAGGACCAGGCTCAATTCCCAGCACCCACATGGCAGCTCACAACAGTCTGTAACTCCAGTTCCAAGGGATCTGACACCATCACACAGACATATACATACAGGAAAAACACATAAAATAAAAATAAATTATTTTAAAATAAAAAAAGACAAATGGAAGAAAATACATATCACCTATGGGTTGGAGAACAATAAGGAAAAGAAGTTGGTTACCTGCTTTCTGGTTCAACTCAATTCTAAGGAAAATCACACCAGGTTTATTATTGTGAAAATTGACAAGTGGATTCTAAAAATTTATCCAAATGGCCAAGGTAATCTTGAATGAAAATGAAATTAATCTTTTACTTCCAGGTTTCTTTAACCTTTTTGTAGATAGGATTCTCATAATAATAGCATGCACATATCTTATTTTAATGGTCTTTTCTGATGCTTTGAATCATTTTTGGAATATTATGACACATACTGTTTATTTTGCTGGATTTTTTTATACCTTCTGTCAACTTCCCACCTTGCACTTAACAACATGATAGTACTGAGACATAATTTTTGCTGGAATAGAGGAGTGGTTATCAATTCTCTGGTCTTCTGAAGTTATGCATACTGGCTTTTACAGTGGTTTCTCAGATGGAATCTCAGTCTCCCCCAACGTGTGTGTGTGTGTGTGTGTGTGTGTGTGTGTGTGTGTGTGTGTGTGTCCATGTCCATGTATGTGAGTATAGGCACAGTTGTGGAGATGAGAGAACTACCTCTGGTATCCATTTTCACCACCTACCTTATTTAAGACATATCTTTGTTGTTTGCTTCTGTGTACACCAGCCTAGCTGCCCCAGGAGCGCCTAAGGATTCTCTCCACAACCCATCTCACCATGGAAGCACTGGAATTAGATGCTCACTACCTTACCAAATTATACAGGAGTTCTGGGGGTGCAAAGTCAGGCTTTTTTTTTTTTTTTTTTTGATTTTTCGAGACAGGGTTTCTCTGTATTGTTTTGGAGGCTATCGGTCCAGCCCAGCCTCGAACTCACAGAAATCCGCCTGCCTCTGCCTCCCGAGTGCTGGGATTAAAGGCGTGCGCCACCACCGCCCGGCTTCAAAGTCAGGCTTTTGAGGCAAGTGCTTAACCCTAGAGCCATCTCGCAGATCCCACCTTCTTTAAGGTCTCTCACTGATCCAAGAGCTCATTGATTTGGACAGACTAGCTGGCCAGCAAGCCCTAGACATCACCCTTCCCAGCACTGGGATTGCAGGCCTGTTTCTTAGTACCTGGCTGGGTTTTTTGTTTGTTTGTTTTTGTATTTGTGGATTCTGGGGATCTGAACTCAGGTCCTCATGCTTGTCCAGCAATCATTCCCCAGCTTTGCAATCTAATACCCTGAATTATCTTTTGAATACAAAAAGATGCTTTATTTTAGAAATTTGAGTTCACTTGAGTAGGTTGGGGACTCGAATTCTACAACCTGAATGCCAAGCAGTAGAAGTGTTTAGGTCTGGAAGCCTTGGCCCCAAGTGCCAAGAGGGGAGTCTGAGCAGACATGGATGGAAGACTAAGATTATGGTGTTTGGGTCTCCCTCTGCCACCTGCTTCTTCATTTCAGTTTAGGGCTTCTAGGCCTTTCCTGGGCATGGTTCCCAGAAAGTCCCTCTGCAGCTGCCCTGATCAGGTTTCTGGGTCTGTTAATAATAGACAAGTATGGGGGATGGGCTGGGATCTTTGCGGACATAGGAATTACCAAAGCAGATGGACAGTTCCTGTGCCAAAGCCCCGTCTGCTGCCTCTCTGGATCTATTCAAAGTCCTATGTTCTCTCTAAGAGCTATCATCCAAGAACTCTTTACTTATTTATTTTACATTTATCCTGTGTGTGTGTGGGTGTGGGTGTGAGTGTGTGTGTAGGTCTGAAGTCAACTTTACAAGTTAGTTCTCACCACCATGTGGGTCTTGGGCATCAAACCCAAGTGGTCAGGCTTGGCAGCATGTGCCTTTCTCCACCAAGCCATCTCTCACCAAGCCCCTTCCCAAGCATTCTTGGGAGCTAAACTCATCTTGTGAAAGCTCTCACATACTCAACCCCCCAAAGTCAGAACGCAGAGTCTGAGGAGTAGTGGTATGTTGATGAGAACACAGAAGCAGAATATTTGAAACCTGCTGTCCCTCAGAAAAATCTAGAAGTGTTAACACCCCTCTTTCCTACATCACCCAGGAGCTAGGGTAACATTGAGCCGATGAGAAAGAGACAAGAGGTATATAGGCCTGGGGTAAAAAGCAGAATTATGTGGAAGAGGGAAATTGTGAAAGGAGATTATAGTGGCGGACAAGTGTGTTACACTGAGCTGGACCTCCTAAGTCAATGCCAAATCTGAAATTGGTGGTTTATATTTTGTTCTCTACTCTTCCCTTTTAATGTCTACCTTCCCTTTGGACTATGCTTTCTGCTATCAAAGCCTGTTCTCATTTTCTTTTTCTTTTTTTCCCTGAAGTCCAGAAGGGGGCGCCAGATCTCACTACCGATGGTTTTGGGCCACCATGTGGTTGCTGGGAATTGAACTCAGGACCTTTGGAAGAACAACCAGTGCTCTTAACCTCTGAGCCATCTCTCCAGCCCCAAAGCCTGTTCTCAAATAAGCCTATAGTCTGAGCACTTGTAAAATATAATAGAAGCAATATAGAACTACAAAAAAGAAAATATAGGGAACTGGGATTGATATATAAGATTGTTTGTATTTTAAATAGAAAAGAAAATGTATAACTTAGTGAATTATTATAGAATGAAGATCCCTGCTGTTAGTACGCAGGACTAAAAATAGACCTAGCCCAGCGATGCACCCATTCTACCACAAGTCCTTCCTAAAGTAATCGACATCCTGGCTTTTGTAGGCATCACTTAGAAGGATTTTATTTTAATGGAACTTAAAAGTTAGCTATAAATAACCTCTAATGGCAGACTATTAGTCAGTTGAGAGGTATTTGAGGGACCTATGAGAGGCAGCCAGAACTCCACATAATAAAAATCATGCCATTTCACAAAGCTTAGTTCCCTCTGTGCCTGTGACTAAAATACACCGCTGGAAAAGAACCTCATTGGAGTTCCATAGATGTGTCCTATGTCCATAACTGCTTTAACTGTCATCTACTGGTCCAGAAAGCCACCTTTCACAATCTCCCCAAGGCAGAGCCCAGCTGTGGTACTTGGGAATGTGCAAGGGCCAGTTGTCTTCAGTGTGCCAACATGTAGTCTAGAAACTTCCAGGACCTTAGTTCCTATGTGTGAAGTATGGGGTCATAATAACACCCTTTACAATTCCCTTTTCCTCATCTGATTTGGTTCCCTTCCTCCATCTTGACTCCTGTGCCAGCTACCTATTTATTTACTTTGGAAGGAACATGCTCATCCTTTACGGGTATTTTTCCAGCTCCACTTTGCTGGTTTTTTGTTTTGTTTTGTTTTTGGTTTTTTTTTTAGGGTTATGCTGTTTGTTTTTAGCAAAGTTGGAATTTATTAGGAGATGTGTTAACTCTGATTCTTAAGTACGAGACGGAAAGGTGCTCATGAAGAAAGATGCATGGGAGCATGGGTGTGAGCCTCCCTAAAAGGGTCCTCCGATCTGAATACACTGCTTCAATTTCACTCCTTGCTATGTGTGGCCAGGCATGGTGGCGCCTGCCTATATCCCAACAGTCAGGACAATGAAGCAGGGGGCTGTGAGTTCAGGACCAGCTGGGCTAAACAGCAAGACCCCAATCTCATAAGTAAATAAATAGCCTGGCATTGAATAAATGATTACAAAAAGAAAGAAGGGCACTGAGGGAGGGACCTGAGGGTGTAGCTCAGTAGGTAAAGAGCTTGCACGGTATACAAGAAGACCTGGGTTTCATCCTCGTTATCACTCAAACCGGACATAGTAGTACACACCTGAATCTCACACTTTTGGTGGGGGGGCAGGAGGATCTGGAGTCCAATGCCATCCCCAGCTACGTATCAAGTTCAAGGTTAGTCTGGGCTATAAGAGACCCTGTCTTAATGCCCCCAAACAAAACACAATAACTACCCATCATATATAAGAGCATAGATACTGTCTCTTCAGACTGATTGCTTCCCCCTCCCTGTCTTGCTCTGTTCCTGCATTTTTACACAATTAGATTGATTGCCCTGCAAGGCAGGATGCAGAAACAGGAGCAAGCTGGTGGAAAGCAGCCAGATGGAATGAGGGCAAAACCAGTGGTATTCCACACAGACACTGACCAGAATGAGAAGCAGTGATTCACAAAGCAGCAGCAGGCAGGCCTTGGGTTTCACTTTGAGAGCAATTGCGGGATTGGGGTCAGTAAGGAGTACGGGTAAGGAGGCATCAAGATAAAAGGCAGACAGGCTCCTTCTCCCTGGAGATATGTTGCCTGTCAACCTCAATCCATTCCCTTAATCCTTTTCTACCACCCCACCCCCACAACTCCTCACGTTGACCAGTGTCCTGGGCCTTTAAGAGTTAGACAGGCTGGACTGAGGAAAGCGTTCACACCTCTCCCCACCCTACTCCTTCTCCCTGGCTGTAACTCTGCCAGTTACAGCAGCAAACTGCAGTCGAGGACGGGTGGAAGCAGTCAAGTGCAAAGGAAAAAAGGAGCCTGGCTGAGTCGTCTCATTCTCGGGGAAGAGCATTGCAGAGTTCCGGAGGTGTTGCTCGCACACTGGATTACTATCTTACCCAAGGTAAGGGCCCTGGAGCTCTAACCAACCTCTACCCAAGCCTGCCTGAGTCCTAACTCAGCCCTACATATAGATGCTACCCATCCTGACTAGGTCAAACCAGGCTCCCTTTTCCACCCTGAGGCTCCAAAGGGTTCCCTCCCTCCTCCTGGTTCTCTTCAGTTTGTCCCTTGACTCAAACAGTTTTGTGTGTTTGTTTTGGTTTTTCAAGACAGGGTTTCCCTGGGTAGCCCTGGCTGTCCTAGAACTCATTCTGTAGACCAGGCATGCCTCAAATTTAGAGATCCGCCTGCCTCTGTCTCCTGGGTGCTGGGATTAAAGGCATGTGCTGCCATCACCGCCAAACTTAAGCAGTTTTCTTTTTGACTGTGTCAATCACCCTTTTCTAGAGAAAACTTTTAGCTGTCCAGAGCCATGAGTGCTGACCCTAGCCACATCTCATGGGTGACACCACCCCAACAGAAGAGGCATAATTAGAGTAGATACTCATCAATGAAGATGCATTAATAGACTGTTGAGGATTAACAAATGTGGGTTGTCCAAAACTCATGAGATACCAGAACTCCAGGTAGTAGGGCGATAATTTTAAGACATCCCTGGAAAGAATCAGGGTTTGTGTTCTGTGCTTTGTTCCTCGCCTGCTTAATGAGCCAGGGCAAGTTCTTGATACACCAGCATGCTGTATGCTATGGGACTTTAGACCGCAGACAGCTTCTTGATCTGTAATAGAGGAATTTAGGGCTCCCAGACTTGCCTTGGTACCAGGAGTACTTGTTAGGATGCCCACTAAATATTCTCATGCCTCATCCTTGGACATTTTGATCTGGCAAATTCTAAGACACTCCTCTGGAGATACTGATCTAGGCTCAAGTCTATGTGCTGTAAGAGAGCCTTCAAGTTCTAACATTCCAAGGGCTATGACCTATGACCAGAGCTATCCTATCCACTTTATATGAAACAGGTTGGCCATAACCTCTTTCAGAAGCAAGGAAATAGACAAAATAGTTCTCTTCCTTCCTGCCCCTCAGAAACAAATTTGAGATACTCCATATCCTATTGTAATGCCATTGGCACATATGTTGACACTTCCTAAGTCCATCTGTAGATGATATAAAGTCACCTGGAGGTAGAGGACCAATGCTTGCTCTGTAATACTGGGCCACTAGTGCTAGGAAAGTTGGTGTCTATATTGCAGAGGTTATTATCTGTACCCTCAAAGATTCCAAATAGATGTATATGTGCTAATCTCTCTCTGTGTGTGAACCCAGACTGCCCTCAAACTTTCTGTGTAGCCAAGGATGCCCTTGAACACCTGATCCTTCGCTTCTATCTCCCAAGTGCTAAGATTGCCATCGTGCCTAGCTGACCCGGTCTCTCTTACTGGAGAGTTAATCTTCTGTGTCCTTGCTGGTGCCCCTCTCCCAAACCCTTTGTTCTCACCCCACTGCACCTGCATCCGTTGTAACCATCCTTCCTTTCAGACACCATCAGAAACACCAAGCCCTAGAACATTTAGGTTCTAACACATTCTTTGGGCACTTTGTTTAGTCAGTCTCCTAGGATACAGGGAAAAGTGAGGCTGAGAGGAGGGGCATGTTACTGAGTATCCAAAGCAAAGTGTCCTCTCTCCTGGACTATAGACTCAAAATCCATGAAGAGGTTGAGAATCAGAGCTATTGGGAATTAGTGGATATAAAGGAGGGGAATGGCAGGAAAAGGTGATGGAGAAAAAGGATGAGAAGGATAAGAAGAGAACACAAAAAGCATGACTTAAGTCAACAGAGAGGATTGTGAGAGGGAAAAGAGTGAGCTAGGAAGAGAGGAAAAGAAAGAGGTCAGACATGGAATGGGAAAGTCAAGAAAACGGGAAGAAAAGAAACTTGTTTGGTGGGATATAGGGACCCGGAAGATCATGGAGTGCAGAGAGAGATCACCAGTGACCCTCACTGATTCCTGGCCTTCCTTCAACCTGCCTTCTGGAGGAGGCCCTTTCTAAGGGAAGAGTTGGTGAGCTCTGTACTGGTGGTAGATAGACATGCACTCTACTGCAGTTCTGTCACTAAATGACTGTGGCAGGACAGCCAGGCTTCCTGGTCTTCAGTCTCCTCCATGAAGCTCAGTTCACATATGCTGTGGCTTCCTAAGGTGCTGCTGGCATTCTTTTGACCATAGATCACATGTCTACAAGTTAATACCATCGCTCTGGAATGGGGACAGGTTAGATGAGGAAAAAATGGCGAAGTGGTTTTCCAAGGCTGTTTTGGGAAACTGTTCTGGCTCCTGGGCTCTGTTCTCAGGCTTCCCATGTTCCAGGACATGTAAGGCTCCTGGACACAGGAACAGAGAAGGTAACCTGTCTTCTTCCAAGCCCAAGACCCACTACAGAGTCCTATGCCCACAAGGTGGAAGCTGAAATTTAGAGGGGATTGAAGGCGAGATTTTGGCAAAGGAGATAGGCATCACCCT
Organism: Mesocricetus auratus; assembly: GCF_017639785.1. Classification (NCBI taxonomy): domain Eukaryota; kingdom Metazoa; phylum Chordata; class Mammalia; order Rodentia; family Cricetidae; genus Mesocricetus; species Mesocricetus auratus. The sequence continues at coordinate 33,919,917 of NW_024429194.1, read as the reverse complement.
CTCCCCACTATGGCCTGAGCACCTATGGAATTCAAGAGTGACACATTGCTTTCTCCTCCAGTCTTCATAGAGAAGTTTTAACCTGTGTGAAGATTCCACACGGTGCAGCCACACCTAGAAAATGAGATGCTTCCTGCCTCTGAAGGAGCATTTATCGTCCTTTCTTCCACCCAGAGGGCTCTTCTAGTCTCAGTCAGGAGCACATATTCAGCCTCAGCCAGGAAAACTTTCTTCCTAAAACTGCCACACCTGTTTCTCTCCCAAAAGACTGTTCCTCACCTTTTTTAAAAAGATTTTATTTGTTATTATGAATACAGTGTTCTGCCTGCATGCTAGTCAGAAGAAGACACCCAATCTCATTACAGATGGTTGTGAGCCACCATGTGGTTGCTGGGAATTGAACTCAGGACCTCTGGAAAAACAGCCAGTGCTTTTAACCTCTGAGCCATCTCTTCAGCCCTGTTCCTCACCTTTTGCCCTTCACTCCTCTACCCCTTTAGAGAACCTTCTCCGGGTCTTTAAGTCAGGGAAGTTGTATTTTCAGTGACTCTTACACTCTCGTTAGACTTCCTGCCTGGAGTGGTGGTGCACAATCCCAGCACTTGGAAGGCAGAAGCAGATCTGTGTGAGCTCAAGGCCAGCCTGGTCTACAGTGAGTTCCAAGACAGCCAGGGTTACACAGAAAAACCTGTGTTGAAAAACAAAAACAATAACAAAAATGTTGAACATGATGCTGGGCATCACATCTGTGATCCCAGCACTCTGTAGTTGGGAACAAGAGGATCAGGAGTTCAAGGCCAGTCTTTGGCTACATGAGACTGCTCAAAGAAAGAAAGAAAAAAGATTCTGCTCTAGCTCTTAAGGAATTTGACACAATGTACATGAGAGTATAGACAGGGTTCTAGGAAGGAAAAAGCTGGAATAATCCTGCCTGGAGGAGACACAGGTAGGGTGGACAGACTCTAGGTTCTGATAACTGTTGGCTGTAAGACCCTAATAATGAGGACATGGGGAATGAGCAAGGTGTGGAGCGATGTTACCTACTGAGTGTAGGTAGCAAGACAGTGTTTGGAACATGCTCTGTTTTAGCCCTCCCTGGGGATAGCTATGGGAACTAGCTAACAAAGATAGATCTATGTATCTTATTTTAAATTCTTATCTATGTATGAATTGAGACAGGTTTCTTAGCCTAGCTAAGCCTCAGAATCAGCAAGTAGCTGATTCAGAAGTGCAAATAGCTACAGACTAAATGAAGTACCTGATACAAGCCACTAAAAAAACCCTGGGTTTCCTTCTCTTATTCTCTTAATCTCTAGGACTCACCCAAAGCCCGTTGCTCCTCCTTGTTCCTTTCATTGACTCTGGCACCAGCTGGTAGAGCAGTGGGTGATGGCATCTCAGATTCAAGACCGTGAGTACCCCTGCAGGGGAAGAGGTCTTGGGGAAAAGTCTGGGGAATGAAGGAGACTAGACCCTGGTTGCAGAGCTCCTCTGGGCCCTCCAGCCTTCCCACTGGCTAAATAAGCCCCGCTTTTCCTGGCTCAGGACTGACCACTGATCAGGACCTGCTGCTGATGCAAGAAGGCACGATGATGCGCAAGGTGAGGACCAAAACCTGGAAGAAGCCAAGATACTTCAAACTTCAGAGTGACGGCATGACAGTCTGGCATGCACGGCAAGCCGAAGGCATAGCCAAGCCCACTTGTGAGTGACCTTAATAGCTGTGGGTGGGTATATATGGGTGAGCAGGTCTCTGAGGAATCCAGAAGTTTGAGGGCAGGGGAAGGACCAGGATCCTGTGATAGTGGTCTCTTGTGCAGGGCCACTTGTGTGACTCTCTACAAGATGACAAACCAGCCTTTGCCTTTGTAAGACTGTCATGAGGATTCAATTAGTTATTACATATGGCAGGCTTAGAAGAGCCCTGACACATGATGAGTCTCTACAAATAATAGGTTATTTATTATGGTGATTATGACTGTGAGCACAATGTCTGGATTAAAACCCTGACTCTACCACTTTCTGGGCAAGCAGCTTTGGACAAATTACTTAATTGAACTAAAGTTTCTCATCAACAAAATGGAGGTTAACCAGCATCTACCTGTAAATTATAGAGACTCAATAAGCTAATGTGTGAAACATCTACCATGAGATCTGAAACCTGAACAAATTTCATAAATGTAGCCATTACAATATTTCAGAGCATAAAATGCATCTCAACAGTGTGCATCCTGTGGCCAGCTCTTTGTTATCTTTAAATACTTGATTACAGAATAAACAGAGTCTGCTTTAAAGACATACTCAATACTCATGAACCACACCACCCTGAGCTGAGGTAGGGAATGGGAATTTCTCTTGCTCTCTTCTAACCTGAAACATACACATACACTATACTCTTTTGGTGTTACCAGTCTACAGATGTATTGGCATCCTCACTAGTTCTCCTGTGGGAACCATCGTGACCTGCCATGAATAGGGACCATCCACTATTTCAGACGTGGACACTGAGGGGTTAAGTTTGGGTCTTCTCACTGCCAGCTGGTGGCTGGAAGTCAGGTCTTGCCGTGTCTAGCTGAAGCTCCTTGCCATGCTGCTTAAGAAGACGCTGACTCATGTGGACTTCTGAGTCACTGGGTCTCCATCACCCTGTCCAAGTGTCCTTTGGGATCCAGCCTGCAGGAGCTCAGGTTCCTCCTCCCTGTGTCTTCATAGAAAAAGGAGTTCTGGGCACCATTCCTTATCCCCAGCTATCTGCCAGACTCCTTTCCTCAGTGCTCTCACATGTTTCTTCTCTGACAGTTTCCATCTCTGATGTGGAGACAATACGTAAGGGCCACGATTCTGAGTTGCTGCGCTGTCTGACGGAAGAGTTCCCCCTGGAGCAAGGCTTCACCATCGTCTTTCATGGCCGCCGCCCTAACCTGGACCTGGTGGCCAACAGTGTTGAAGAGGCCCAGATTTGGATGCGAGGACTCCAGCTGTTGGTGGATCTTGTCACCAGCTTGAACTACCAAGAGCAACTGGACCAGTATCGACCAGATGGAGTTAGGGTGTGGACAGGGGTTAGTGAAGGGACCAGATGCTTCAGAACCAGGGAAGATGAGAAGAGGTGCAGAAATAGAGAAGTCAAAGGATCCAGGTGGTGTGGAGAGAGATGGAGGCCAGTATAGAACTGATGGTTCTGAAGGAGAAAAGGGTGGTGGCCAGTCTGAGACTGGGAACCCGAGTCCAGGGGAGGAGGAAGAAGAGCAAGCAAGAGGCTGCTCCTGTGAACTAAACAGACACCCCAGTGACATTCACGACCCAGTGTGCAGTGGTGTAGACTCACTTAAAGATTCCTAGGTTGAAGTCAGTGAGATGATTCAGACAGTGAGGGTGCTTGCGACCAAGCCTGACAGCCTGAATTCAGTCCTTGGAGCTGATGGCGTGAGAGGACTGACTCCCAGTTCTTGTGACACCCCAACACACAGTGGCTTACAGACTCTCCAGCAAATGTAAAAGGAGTTCCTAGATTGTACATTACTTCATGCACGTATACATTCATTCAGCACCAATTAGCCAGACTATTCACCATTATGTCTAGTTTTAGGGACGTGAAGATTAATGAGACCACATATATTACTTTACTTAGTGGAGAGAATCAATTTGTGTAAATAATTTAAGTACCGAATTAGAGGACTGCTTGATTCTACCTGAGAGTGTTCTGAGAAAGTGCCAGGAAGAAGCAGCATGTGAGTTGGCCCCTTAAAATTTGGACTGGAGATGTAGCTCTGCTGGTGGAGTGCTTGCCTAGCATGCAAGCGGCACGGGGATCGATCTCAGCACAGCATACACTGGGCGTGGCAACTTGGGCCGGTAACTCCAGTACCCAGGAGGCAGAAGCATGAGAATCAAAAGGTCAACGTCAGCCTTGGCTACATGGAAAGTTTGAGGCTAGTCTTAGCTACATGTGGCCCTATCAAAGAAAGAAAGAAAAAATAGTATAATTGAAACCTGAAGAAAGAGATGGGAAAGGCACTTCTGTCTGAGGGGATAACATGAATGAAGGTTCAGGGAGAGGAGACTGAAGGAAGCTGGTCAGGGATGGTGTTCAGAGGAGTTGCTGAGACAGACACATTGAGAAGGCTGGGCAGGACTGGGCTGGGCCAGATCACAAGGGTCAGGGGCATCTTAACTTCTTGTCAGAATTTAGGTTTCTCTCCGTCGACAATGGGGGGGGGTGTCCCTGCAGGCACACAATGGCAAGATAGATTTATGTTCAAGAGAGGTTTCTCTAGAAGCTATGTAGAGAATGGATTGGCTTGGGAGAGACACTAGGAGAGGTGTCAGTCAATGAGCACACACAGCACTTTTGCCTTGACTCAGAGCTGGATGGGTGAGTGAGTGGTTCCACCGAGGAGACAGAAACCAGGATGGCAGGATGAGTTTCGAAGAAGCTCAACGGTTGCTGCATCTGATGAACGTGGAAATGGATCAAGAATATGCCCTCAATCTTTTTCAGGTATGTTTGCTGGGGAGGGTTTGCAGGAGTCAGTCAGATCATGTTTTCACTTGGACAGAAGACCCCTGGCCCTACTCAACAGCATTCATTTGTTGAATCGTTACTGTGTTCTCCATTACTATAATAAGCTCAGTGGGATTGGTGTGGGGAATGATTCTGTCTCCTCTGTCTTGTTGAGAGGATAAGTCATAATCCCTATAAAAAGAAAGTAACAGCATGTTATTATATTGGAGTTGAGTGGTGGCACACGCCTTTAGTCCCAGCACTTGGAAGGCAGAGGCACGTGGATCTCTGAGTTTGAGGCCAGCCTGGTCTACATAGTGAGTTCCAGGACAGCCGGGACTACATAGAGAGATCCTGTCTCAAAACAAAACAAGAAGCCCAGTATGTTACTATGTTGGACCTTCCTGTTCAGAGCCACAGTTTCACAGGCACCCTCTACGAAATTCCATCTGCAATGTGACTAAGGGTGACAGATTCTGACTAGTTGTTGCTGTTTGCCTATTTTGAACCGGCATCAAATGTAGCCCAAACTGACCTCAAAATCACTTTGTAGCTGAAGATGACCTTGAACTCCTGATCCTAAGTTGGGATTTAAGGCATGTACCATTGCTCCCAGTTCTCTTCTAACCATTTAAAAACATTTGTGAGATATAATTTTTCTGGTTAAAACTTCTTCTTCCAGAAGATGATAAGGCTAAAACTTTGCCTTTTATTTCCTGGAGTGACCTCTATGAAATCTCAGGAGTTCTGTGAGAGTTTTATAAACACATGCTGAGAGGCCCTTAAGCCTGTTAGTAAAGTACTTGTTTGCCATGTAAGAATAAGACCCAAATTCTACCCTGGAATCTGTGTGGAAAAAAAACAGGCATGATGTGTGTATCGGGTTATCCCCAGTGATAGGGGGGAAGGGAGAGAGGGAGGGAAGGAGGGAGAGAGACATAGACAGAGAGATTCCTGAAGCTTGCTGGCCATACAACCCTACAGGACAAAAGAGCACACCATTTCCCAGTGTTCATCCATTCCCTGCTAAATCCTTTCTTGCAGGAAGCAAATGTGTCCCAGTCTGATACTCTAGAAGGAGAAGAATTTGTACAGTTCTATAAGGCACTGACTAAGCGTACTGAGGTTGAGCAACTATTCGAGAACTTTTCATCAGATGGACAGAAGCTGACCCTGCTGGAATTTGTGGATTTCCTTAGAGAGGAGCAGAAAGAAAAAGACCATGCCCCCGACCTTGCTCTGGAATTCATTGACCTCTATGAGCCTTCAGAGAGTGGTAAGGACAACTGGGTGTACAGATGCTAGACATAGGGAATGAAGAGGGGGCTAAAAAAGAAAGACCCAGAGACAGTCTTCTAACATAGGGGAGACTGAGTCCACCCTTGTCCCGGCCTCCTTTCCAATCATCTCCGCAAACCACGTAACCTGAAGGAGGGCAGCCGTTCCCGTCAGGTAAGAGTCTGAGGTCCCCTTTCCTTCCCTCTGCTCCCACCCCACATCCCTTACCTTGGGGGAATTCTTCACTGTACCAACCTTGTCCTCAGTGAAGGAAGAAAACACTTGCTCTGACTCTGGCCTCCTCCCATGCAATGATTCTTTATGTCGGCTCCCTAACCATTCCTGGAAGCTCTCTAAGGTCATCTTGGGTCCTCAAGCCCTTGAATCAGGAATCTGGTCAGCCTAGGCTGGGGGCCATACACATTTGACAAGTACAGCTAAAGTATGACTTGTTTATCATTAAACTTTCCTCTACTTTGCTCCTTAGTGAACTCACTTCTACCCCTCCATTCTCTTCAGAGTGTGAGGCATTTATATCAATAGTAAATTGTTTACAAAGCACTTTCACAATCTTCACTTAATTTAATCCTCACTGCAACTTTATAAAATGGAAAATAATCAAGCCACTGGGATTTCACTGAGTATCCCACAATGTGTTAACATTGCTACAGTCTTTTCTTGGCTTAGCCTTCCCGATAAAATAGGCTCTATTAGGTTAGTTTTAGGAATAGGAAAACAGAGATTTTTCAAATCTTCAAAAACTCAAATGGGGATCTGGAGAGGTGGTTCCATAGGTAAGATTGCTTGCTGTGCAGGCAAGATGACCTGAGTTCAGATCCTAGCACCCATGTGAAAGGCCAGGACTGGTTTCAGGTGTACCTGAAACCTCAGAGATATGGGTGGACAGCAGAGATGGGAGTCGCCAGGGCTTTCTAGCTGTCAGCCTAGTTTCAGGTTCAGTGAGAGATCCTATCTCAATGGTAGGGGGGACACTGGACAATCTCTCTGGCCTCTACATACCCACTTGTACACATATGTGCCTACACCACACTCACACACATATGCAAACACGATAAAATAAAAATAAAAGGGAGGTTAAACAACTGTCTGGAAGCCAGCAACTGATGAGACTGGAACTGCAATCCAAACCAGGTCATCCCCAAGCAATGTATCCCATGAAAAATGATAGAGTAAAATGATTGGGATGGACAAGCAGTCCAGGGTTCCTGGGCCTCAACATTCACTCCCATCCACTCACTCACTCACTCACTCACTCACTCACCACTTTAGTGAATTCTTTTTGTTTGTCTGTTTTTCCAGACAGGGTTTCTCTATGTAGCCCTGGTTGTCCTGGACTTGCTCTTGTAGACCAGGCTGACCTTGAATCGGAAATCTACCTGCCTCTGCCTCATTGAGTGCTGGGATTAAAGGCATGCTCCACCACCAATTGGTGAGGAATTCTTATTGAGTATAATGTGTCAGGACCTAGATCAAGCACCATAGAGACAATGATGCCTAGACCAGACAGGAATACTGCCCTGCTGGAACTCAGAGTCAAACAGTGGGTCAGAGCAGTTCGAACATCAGTGATTTCTGATTTATGGATGTACTCTAAAGTGAAATTCTTTGCCCCCCTCCCCAATAACTCTAAACAAAATCTTTTCTTAAATTTGAAATAGGATCTCAAGCTGGGTGTGGTGGCACATGCCTTTAGTCTCAGCGCTTGAGAGACAGAGGCAGGGGGATCTCTGAGTTCAAAACCAACTTGATCTACAGAGTACACAGTACAACCCTGTCTTGAAAAACAAAACAACAAAACAAAAGAAACAAAAACAATTGTGTACAACCATGCTAGCCAGGGAATAAAGCTGAAGAAGTCTGAAGAATAGGATCTTGTGTCCCAGAGCAGGATCAGTTACATCAACTACATCAGTCATGACTTGAGCGTGTCCCCTAAGA